>NC_064642.1:662868309-672868309 GCF_023864345.2 Schistocerca serialis cubense
CATTTTCAATATGCTTCCAGCGAAACTAAAAATTTTTAGCGATACATGCCAGACATTCAAATTAAAACTAGTAGTATCTTTGTGGCACACACGTATTACTCTGTACGGAAGTTACTCCCCCAATCCCTCCACTAATTTTTGAGCCTTAAACTATATCATTTTTATTGCCTTCTCGTTTTAAATTTTAGTATCTGCACCCTACAAATCAGCTAGTGTGTTATTAAAGACCAAGAAACCTAATGAAACAACTACATAGTTAAATAAATGAAACAGTTTCTAGGATAAAATCTAAAAATAGCCTTATCTTTCTGCATATTGATATCGAACTCAGCGTAACGAGAAATTAGTCCAAACCAACACACGACACACGCAACAAGATAGCCTACGCAGCACTCGTGAAAATAAATGTATATATGGTAACAAAAATCACCATATGTCACGCGTCGTATTACGAGTTACAGACAATGTAAAGGCAGACAGGCAACGCTCAGCCGTCTCGCGTGATGAAACAGGTAACGTTTTTTGAGAACTCATAAACGTTAAATTGAATTTATTCACCTTTGTATGATTAGGGCTGTCAGCGAAGTACTGACATAGAGAGAATATTTGAGATGCATTTCACATATAGTGAGTTCTTCCACAAGTATCCTGGCTGTTAGAAACTGAAAATGTAATGCAGTAGTCGGAGCTCGCATCTACTGCCAGAGGTCCTGCCACACGAAAAAATCCGAGCTTACATTTCACGAGTTTGCAGTTATCAGCGATTTTCCACTCTGCGCTAGCGTAAAAACGGCACGCAAAGCGGCTCTGCACGGGTGAACTGACATCACGCGCTTCTTTGTTTCCGCGGTGCGTAAACGTGAGAGTTTGCCAAATGAACAATATGCTACGTTTCATCCTCCTCACGTGCGCAGCACCGCTGTGGCTGAAATGGAATTACGTACTTCTCATTAGCTCTCGGAATGTTTTGTAAATCTGACGGAGAGAGAAAGTACAAATAAAACGAAATAAAATATTCAAAAAATGAATGGATGTACTGCAGCATATACATATTTTTCGTTCTGATACTTCCTTTTCCCACCCAAAAGAGAATCGTTGGTTCTTACTGCGCTTGTGTATGTAGTACAGCCTAATGTCTGTGTGGATCACATAACAGTTTTTGCTGTGTACAACAGGTCGTTATTCTGCAGAATCTGAAGATCGTACTGTCAAGGGCACTTCATACTGGGGTGACAGAAGCCATGGGATGGCGATACGTACATCTACAGATGTCGGTAGTATCGCGTACTCAAGGTTTAAAAGAGTTTCGCTTTAGCGGAGCTATCATTTGTACCCAGGTGAATCATGTGAAAAGATTTACATTAACATTGCCGCCTGAGGTATTAAACAGATTTTGAACATGGAATGGTAGCTGGGGCCATAGGCATGGGATATTCCATTTTAGAAATCGTTAGGGAATTCAATATTCCGAGGTCCACAATGTCAAGAGTGTGCCGAGAGTACCAAATTTCAGGCATTACCTCTCACCATGGACAACGCAGTGGCCGACGACCTTCACGTTTGTGTAGAATTGCGTAGAATTGTCAGTGCTAACAGAAAAGCAACCCTGCTTCAAATAGCAGCAGAAATCAATGAATATGCACGACGAACTTATCTGTTGGGCAATGCGGCAAAATTGGGCTGGATTAGTTTTTTGTCTATTTGTTCGCCTAGCTCTCGGATCGATTTCTCGGATGATTCTTTTTGTTCTCGGAACGATTTTTTTGATGATTCTTTTTGTTCTCGGAACGATTCTTCTGCTTTCTGCGTCGTTTGTTCCCCTAGCTCCAATATTATGGAAATGAAAGAGGATGTAAATGAAGATGGAGTGGGAGATACTGCGTGAAGAGTTTGACAGAGCACTGAAAGACCTAAGTCGAAACAAGGCCCCGGGAGTAGACAAAATTTCATTAGAACCTACTGACAGCCTTGGGAGACACAGCCCTGACAAAACTCTACCATCTGATGGGCAAGATGTATGAGATAAGCGAAAGCAGATGTTAACAGATGTGAAAATTACCGAACAATCACTTTAATAAGTCACAGCTGCAACATACTAACACGAATTCTTCACAGACGAATGGAAAAACGGGTATAAGCCGACTTTGGGGAAGATTAGTTTGGATTCCGTAGAAATGTTGGAACACGTGAAGCAATATTGTCCCTACGACTTATCTTTAGATTAAGGAAAGGCAAACCTACGTTTCTAGCATTTGTAGACTTATGGAAAGCTTTGGCAATGTTTACTGGAATACTCTCATTCAATTTCTGAAGGTGGCAGGGGTATAATACAGGGATCGGAAGGCTATTTACAATTTGTACAGAAACCAGATGGCATTATAAGATTCGAGGGGCTTGAATGGGAAGCAGTGGTTAGAAAGGGTGTGAGACAGGGCTGTAGCCTATCCCCGATGTCATTCAATCTGTATACTGAGCAAGCAGTTAACAAAAGAAAAATTAGGAGTAGGAATTAAAATCCATGGAGAAGAAATAAAAACTTTGAGGTTCGCCGATGACATTGTAATTGTGTCAGAGACAGTAAAGCACATGGAAGAACAGTTGAACAGAATGGACAGTGTCTTGAAATGAGGATATAAGATGAACATCAACAAAAGCAAAAAGATGATAATGGAGTGTAGTCGAATTAAATCGGGTGATACTGAGGGAATTAGATTAGGAAATGAGACACTTAAAGTAGTAAATGAGTTTTGCTATTTGGAGAGCAAAATAACTTATGACGATCGAAGTAGAGAGGATATAAAATGTAGACTGGCAACGGCAAGGAAAGCGTTTCTGAAGAAGAGAAATTTGTTAAGATCGAGCATAAATTTAAGTGTGAGGAAGTCGTTTCTGAAAGTATTTGTATGGAGTGTAGCTATGTATGGCAGTGAAACGTAAGCGATAAATAATTTAGACAAGAAGAGAATAGAAGCTTTCTAAATGTGATGCTACAGACGAATTTTGAAGCTTAAATGGGTAAATCACCTAATTAATGAGGAGGTATGGAATAGAATTGGGGAGAAGAGGAGTTTGTGGCACAACTTGACTGGAAGATGGGATCGCTAGGTTGGACATGTTCCGAGGCATCGAGGGATCACAAGTTTAGAATTGGAGGGCAGCGTGGAGGGTTAAAATCGTAGGGGGTGACAAAGAGATTCTGAAGGATGTAGGTTGCAGTAGGTACTGGGAGATGAAGAAGCTTGAACAGGATAGAGTAGCATGGAGAGCTGCATCAAACCAGTCTCTGGACTCAAGACGACAACAACAACATGCTCAATGTTTAACGTGCTCTGGTGTACAAAGCTTAAGGTGACAGTTACTTTCGCAAGGTGTGCCACTGCGTGTTATCGCAGCTCAGTTTACATTGGACTGTACGTAGAAAGAATTGCTTCAATATAGTTTAAAAGGTAACTGAAAGAAATAGGCAATGAGACGAATAGGAAAGGCACTTTCGTTCATAGACAGTGTTTTAACTGTAGTCATATTCACGATGGTTCCTTGGACGTTTCAAATGGCGTGAGATAATTCTTAATATGGTGTGGTGTCACCAGGGACGGCTCAGCAACGTGCTCCTATGCTGGTGACGAAGTTGGCACGGGGTTCTCGTCGAAGGGCGTTCCGTTCCTCCAGCAGAGAGATTTAAAGCTGCTGGTTGGTCACTGTTGCACGTTAACCTGCTACAGTACATCTTCCTAGAGCATACTTGACGTCCTAGACGTGCCTTAAGCCGGAAGAACTGACAGACCAGTCCATTCGACGAACAGTGCGAAGACCTCCACCAACTGCGCTGTCAGATTAGTCGGGCATTATCGGCCTTAAAAATGAAGTTAGGGCCAAATGCACCCCTGAAAAGTCGCACATCGGGAGCAAGGCTGTTTCACAATAAACATGTAAATGACCTGATGCTCCCTACATCTATTGGAACCTCTGTACAGTGTTCAAGTCATAACATAACTACTGATACCTCAAGAGCGTGTTCTGTCAATGTATTGTTGGTTTTAGTCAAGTTAGGGCTTAAATCATTCTCCTCATAAACTGAACCGAATCATATTGGCTTTTGCTAATACGGTAGGAGGGTGGAAAGTGGCAGGGTGAATGAAGAATAAAATTCTGCTTTATATATGTGCGGAGAAGAGACTGAAAAGAAAAATGTTTGGAAAATGAGGATTTTTTTCTGACCATCAAAGTTATACAAACCTCACTGTTGTTTGATATTTTTCGGTGAGAACATAGAACACCTTCTCCGAAGAGTCTAACACATTTGTCTTCTTTTACAGAGCACATGAATATCTACGTTTCTTCAGAATATGAAAGCGTTATGAATAAAATATAACAGGTGCCAGCTTATGAGGGTGAGTAACTAAAGCCGGCCGCGGTGGCCGTGCGGTTCTAGGCGCATCAGTCCGGAACCGTGGGACTGCTCCGGTCGCAGGTTCGAATCCTGCCTCGGGCATGGATGTGTGTGATGTCCTTAGGTTAGTAGGTTTAAGTAATTCTGTTCTAGGGGACTGATGTCCTAAGATGTTAAGCCCCATAGTGCTCAGAGCCATTTGAATCATTGTAACTAAACTGAACTGTGAATAAGGGGTAGAATAATGTTCTCGTCATTTAGGATAGCTTACAGGTATCTCTAGGAATATCTACTCGTACGTTCGCGAATGCGCCTGACATCAGAGGACGTGAATCGATACAGATGGTTTTTGTAATTTTTTTGTAATTTTTTTGTATATAGCTTAGTTCAGCAATTTGTGGGCTAAATGTACTAGTAACCGAAGCATGAAAGAGAGAACGTTACTGTTTTTAAATAACAGCGAATGGCCTTATCCGTTGTAAAACGTCATTAGGCCACCGAGTGCGTTTGTATTTATTTTTATATTGGGACACGGACATATATTGGTGCTAATGTCCTTAATGGACACCGAAAATTTCTTTGAAAATTGAAAACAGCAGTATCCAATTTCGTAACAAGTCGGAGGACGTTATACAACGAAATACGAGCGCAACTGTCATGTACAATTCCAGCAACGAGAGCTGTGCGCTGAATATCGGAGTGAAAGAAAGCGAGGTACAGGCTGTGTATAATATTTTCCACGTGAAACTATACTATTGCATACGACAGCTAACGGACGTCTGTGTAGTAAATTCTAGTTAATGACTACTTAACACATAGCACTAGAAGTGCATAAGCAAATTATGTAACTACGCCATCGGCAAATTTTTTGTCCCAAAAGCAAGCTATCACTTACTCATCAGAAGGAACACAATAACGGTAAGCATTTCTCAGTCTAGTCGGAATCTAAGGATCGTCTCCACGAATAAAAATAAACGGGTCTTTGTTCGTCTGTCTTTAGAAGCATCCTCATCGGCCAGGGGTACACATTACTTTATACGATGTGAGACATAAAAGTTACGAAATTACGCGAATTTAAACTATAACGTCTTAATTAGATCTTATCTGCACCGTCTTCTTGAAAGTAGTCCTTTTTGGGAACGTGTGCACCGGTTCCAACATTTCTACCACTTCTGGACTGCACCCCGAAATTATAGCACTTCGGTTATTTCAAAAGATCTGCTCACTGTAAGCTACAATTAGAGAAAACAATTTATTTTACAAAATACTTTTACAGAACTTTAATATAGTCTCCATTCTCGCTTACGCTAGCTTATCAACGTTTTGTCAAATCCAGTATTCTGTATGGGAAACCTTCATTGTTGAACTGACACTGGGAGCTTCATCAGGTTATCAACACAATCAGTTGTTCGTTCTATTTGAGGTATTAATCTTAGTCTTGTGGGCTCATATCAGAACTATATGGTGAGTGGGGAAGTCCTCCGCATCTATAATTAACTGTCGAGCGTTTCTCTCTCTGGTAGGGCAATATGCGGTCTTGAATTGTAGTGCAAAAAGAGGACGCCAGCTGCAAGTACGTAACGCCTTCTTTGACGACATTTTGTACAAACAGCTTATAGTACGTACCTGTCAGAAACGTCTCCTGGGGCACTCTGTTATTTTGTATCTATGACTCCACTCATGTCACACGCAACGATCATCATCATTTTCACCTTTAGTTGTTGGCGGCGGAATTTTCTCGGGCGTAAAGAGGCGTAACTTTTCCAATGTGACGACTGATACTTCACTTCTGGCTCAAAATATGGTATCAAATTTCATCAATTGCCAGAATCCTTTTCAGAAACTGTTCTTCTTCTGTTAGATAACGGTGATGCAATTCTTCTTCTACTATTTTGCTACCTGCTTCTTCACTCAGATCATGTGGAACCCATCTGGCAGCCACTTCTCTCATCTTTAACTTTTCACTTACGATTCAGTGACCTGAAGTGATGGATATTCTGGCCTCATACGCAACCTCCTTACAAATTTTCGTCAATCCTCTCTCGAAATATTAGCAATGACCTGAAAGATGCAGTCTTTTGGTGGCCTTCTTTCCTTGGGTTATCCTCAGTGCTTCACGAAACTTGCAGACCATGGCGATACTGAGCTACGATCCACAACTGTACACTATTCCCAAATGCCTGTGGGTTCTATCCACGTATGGATTAGATTTTTATGTAGGAACGCTGATCACTGTATGTAATCCGATCTGTCATGGTTTCAGCTTTCAGCTTTCATTTTAAAACTGATTTACTCACGACATACCGAGCGAGGGGGCGCAGTGGTTAGCACACTGGACTCGCATTCGGTAGGACGACGGTTCAAATCCGCGTCCGGCCATACTGATTTAGGTTTTCTGTGATCTCCCTACATCGCTTCAGGTAAATGCCGGGATGGTTCCTTTGAAACGGCACGGCCGAGTTCCTTCCCCATCCTTCCCAAATCCTATGGTACCAATGATCTAGCTATTTGGTTCCCTCCCCCAAATCAACCAACCAACCAACTCACGACACAGCCATGCGAACCACTAAACACATCCACGGTGGTCACACCTAAATTCTCCCTCTCAAGTGACATGAATTTCAACTTGATCACGCCGGCCGCCCCATGCTCAGTGTGTAGTACGGGGGAGTGTTGTATCTATAGGACAGTGAAACTTGGAAGAAAAGACGTTTCCGAAATGTTCTGCTGCTCTCTATCTTGTGAGACATGAGGTTGTGTTTTTGCAGCATTAATAAATATATCGCTTTCTACATATTTAAGTACTTCATATTGCAAATATTTGGAATATATTATTAATTCTTCAGGATCAGAAATTTCCTTTTTCTTCATCGTAATAGGTAAACTGTCTATTACGGTACCCCGGCTCTTGTATGGTCTTCCAACATTTCTTCTAATAGAGAGCCTATACCTGGAATCTTTTACAGCCCACTTAGATTATGTGTTTCTTTCATTTTCTCCTATATGCTTTCCTTTTCTCGTTCTGGTTATATATTCTTAAACTGCTCAAGGTATCCTCAATTCTTTTACGGTCTTCTCTTGATCCTATTTCCTCCACTCTTAGAAATCTCATTTCTTGAGCCTTTATACTACTTTCTTGGTGTCGTTTGTAGCCCAGGCTTCACTTCCATGCCGGCCGGAGTGGCCGAGCGGTTCTAGGCGCTACAGTCTGGAACCGCGCGACTGCTACGGTCGCAGGTTCGAGTCCTGCCTTGGGTATGGATGTGTGTGATGCCCTTAGGTTAGTTAGGTTTAAGTAGTTCTAAGTTCTAGGGGACTGATGACCTCAGAAGTTAAGTCCCATTGTGCTCAGAGCCATTTTGAACCTCACTTCCATATGTAAGAGTTGGTACTGCTATTGTCTTAAAAACTTTGGCCGGATCAGTTTCCTGGCTTTAACCTGCAAGCTATTAACGATAGTTCCACATATGGGGGTAAATTTATTTAGCTTTTGGTCCATGTCATGGTTATTTTCGTACATGCTATCGAGCCCTAGATATTTAAAGTGGTTTACTTGCTACAAGATTTTATTATTCGGGGCTGTTTTAGAACTTACTTGTTGTCAACCCTGAACTGCCATTACTTTCCTTTTTGTCTACCAACAATGTCAGGTTCTAATTTGAATTTATTACTTGCAACTTATACACTCTCATCCGAAGGTCATCTTCATTCCCTGTAATCAGCGTTACGTCATCTGCTTACAAAACAAAATGTATTTTAGGTTCACTATCTACAAGAAGCCCTCATATGTTCAACATGTTCTGTTTAATAATGACTTCATCTATATATTATACAGCAGAGTCCCGAAACAGATACAACCTACTTGTCATACTCCTTTTTAATACTCATAGCTTTGTTGTCAATTTCCATATCTATAACAATTTCTGTGTTTGTTCATAGAATCTTAATAGTATTTAGGAGCTGAGATGGATAACCTTGTTCAGCCACGATATTCCTTATCATGTCTCTATTCACATGACATAAAATTTTTTTCCAAACCTAAAATAGCAAGGTGTGCATCCCTTTTTAACTCACGTCCTTTTTTATTAGGGAAATTGCTCTTCAGTAAGTAGAATTAGCTTAACATTTTAAAGAAAAGAAATAGATTTTGCAGCAATAATAAACACAAAGAAGAAAATTCTGGAACCAAGTACAGAGATGACTATAGTATAATCTGCAATGAAGTAAAATAAGAGGAAAGGGAAAGTTAAGGTATTGCCAATTACATAGCTAGAACATGAGAAGATAAAATACTGGGCAATAAATGTGTGAATAAATACATTGTACTAGCAGGAATTAAAGGTTCAACATGCATCCTAAGAATAACAGTAACTGCTTTTACAAACAACTGCAAGTGATAATAAACAGATACAACTACATCATTTTAAATTAACACATCGCTAATTGACTTTATTTTTGTTTATTTAATAACGACTGAGGGTACAGCATTTTATGCCATTTTCAAGTGACTGAAATTAAATAAACAACAGTCCAGTTAAATGGTGGTGTGTTCATTTAAAAATTATTCTATGACCGTTGCTCAGCAACATAAAAAACAAGGAAGTCAGACTTTCCTTACGAGACATCTCAATGATAAATTGGAAATACACCAATTCCAAAAAATTGTATGCACATTTGGGGAAAAAGTTTGCAATGAAAACGGCAAGATACTGCATGGGTTTTCTAACTTTAATCATATAAAAATCACCAATGATTTCTTTAGGAAGAAAGACATACAAAAATTCACCCGGTCAGTACGAGGATATAGATTTATTACAGGTTATATCATAATAAATGAGGGATTTCTGGACGTATTAGAGGTACCAGAGTTTATCGAGGAGTGGATATTTAATGAGGTGACTTCTTATTGGTGCCAGTAATTGACATTTATGCAAATTGGAGAAAACCGAAGAAACCATTTAAAGATCAAAAGGAAGAATAAGTTCTCAAGGTTTACCCTTCAGAAGATAGCAGCAAAAGAGATATCTTCCAAAATCGGATGACAAATTATACTAGCAGATTTGGAAGCTCAAGTAGACTTGTAAGAAGAATGGATAATTTAAAAATAGCTATGTCAAACGTAGCTAATGGGGTTCTAGCGAAGAACATAGAAAAGGTACAGGGTGTTTCAAAAATGACCGGTATATTTGAAACGGCAATAAAAACTAAACGAGCAGCGATAGAAATACACCGTTTGTTGCAATATGCTTGGGACAACAGTACGTTTTCAGGCAGACAAACTTACGAAATTACAGTAGTTACAATTTTCAACAACAGATGGCGCTGCGGTCTGGGAAACTCTATAGTACGATATTTTCCACATATCCACCATGCGTAGCAATAATATGGCGTAGTCTCTGAATGAAATTACCCGAAACCTTTGACAACGTGTCTGGCGGAATGGCTTCACATGCAGATGAGATGTACTGCTTCAGCTGTTCAATTGTTTCTGGATTCTGGCGGTACACCTGGTCTTTCAAGTGTCCCCACAGAAAGAAGTCACAGGGGTTCATGTCTGGCGAGTAGGGAGGCCAATCCACGCCGCCTCCTGTATGTTTCGGATAGCCCAAAGCAATCACACGATCATCGAAATATTCATTCAGGAAATTAAAGACGTCGGCCGTGCGATGTGGCCGGGCACCATCTTGCATAAACCACGAGGTGTTCGCAGTGTCGTCTAAGGCAGTTTGTACCGCCACAAATTCACGAAGAATGTCCAGATAGCGTGATGCAGTAATCGTTTCGGATCTGAAAAATGGGCCAATGATTCCTTTGGAAGAAATGGCGGCCCAGACCAGTACTTTTTGAGGATGCAGGGACGATGGGACTGCAACATGGGGCTTTTCGGTTCCCCATATGCGCCAGTTCTGTTTATTGACGAAGCCGTCCAGGTAAAAATAAGCTTCGTCAGTAAACCAAATGCTGCCCACATGCATATCGCCGTCATCAATCCTGTGCACTGTATTGTTAGCGAATGTCTCTCGTGCAGCAATGGTAGCTGCGCTGAGAGGTTGCCGCGTTTGAATTTTGTATGGATAGAGGTGTAAACTCTGGCGCATGAGACGATACGTGGATGTTGGCGTCATTTGGACCGCAGCTGCAACACGGCGAACAGAAACCCGAGGCCGCTGTTGGATAACCTGCTGCACTAGCTGCGCGTTGCCCTCTGTGGTTGCCGTGCACGGTCGCCCTACCTTTCCAGCACGTTCATCCGTCACGTTCCCAGTCCGTTGAAATTTGTCAAACAGATCCTTTATTGTATCGCTTTTCGGTCCTTTGGTTACATTAAACCTCCGTTGAAAACTTCGTCTTGTTGCAACAACGCTGTGTTCTAGGCGGTGGAATTCCAACACCAGAAAAATCCTCTGTTCTAAGGAATAAACCATGCTGTCCACAGCACACTTGCACATTGTGAACAGCACACGCTTACAGCAGAAAGACGACGTACAGAATGGCGCACCCACAGACTGCGTTGTCTTCTATATCTTTCACATCACTTGCAGCGCCATCTGTTGTTGAAAATTGTAACTACTGTAATTTCGAAAGTGTGTCCGCCTGAAAATGTACTGTTGTCCCAAGCATATTGCAACAAACGGTGTATTTCTATCGCTGCTCGTTTAGTTTTTACTGCCGTTTCAAATATACCGGTCATTTTTGAAACACCCTGTAGATGACTATGGATTTGGACACAATAGATGGAACCAGCAATTACAGAAAAATAAGAAGTTATCAATGTCTACATAAATACACAATCCCAGAAATAAAAACTGTAAGGAATATAAAGAAAAAAGAATTAATGTAATATACATAACTCGGAAAGTGCAACAGAATCATGGGAAAGCTTTACTAGCAATACAGAGCATGATTTACATGGCAGACAAACTGTCGCTTTAAGATTCATGAAATCACTCAATAGAAAAGAAAAAGATCGTATACATATCAATAATATAGGAGAGAACGAGAGGATTGCTCATTATAAAAGAGTTATGTTATAATGATACTTTAATTCAGACGTTTCCTAAACTAAATGACACTAACGACCTGGAAGATACTGATATGAGAGAAATGACGGAAGCTCTAAAAACTGTAAAAAGTAGAAAGGCCACTGATTTAGATGTTATTATTCTGGAACTGTGGAAATCGAGCGATATTCTTATCTGGAACTGTGGAAATATCGAGGGTTAATTTTACATCTAATGCTTCTTCACATCTGTAATTTATTGCATACAATACTGAAGAGATGTTCTCAATTTCAACGCTTTTAAATTTCAGCCGAGTATATATTCCTAGGTATACGACCATCTTCTACCGTGGAAAACGTTTTTACATGTGGAAAAATCTTAATTCTCTGTTATAATATTTGTAATATCAGAAAAGACCACAGCACATATAAAGTATGTGCCGTCATTTAAAAGCAGAATAAGAAATATTAGACTTCTATTACAGTGTACCAAGACGCAACTCTCTACTTCAATTTGAGTCTCTTCCAATGTATTAAATCATCGTTGCTTGATTTTGATTGAGAAAGAGGAAGAAGAGGAATAAATCACAGGAGAAAAGGGAAAAAGTAACATGGGGTTGCATCTTGTGAGTATGGCGATGGGGAACAACTGTCATTCTGTTCTTAGCCAAAAGTTCCCGTATAGTGCAGACAGCATGTGACTTCCGTAGACCCTATCTCCTCATGTCCACCATCAAACGTCTCAAAATGCTGGCTGGAATTACCTTACTGAGATTACAGATCAGAGCGACGAACTTTGCATGAAGAACCACACAAATAAAAATAATATTTATAAAAAAAAAACAAGTATTTACTGTTACTCTTGTCAAAATTTCTTTGGCAGAGGTGAAGAGGGACTCCTCCATTTCGACGACTGCTGACCAGTTTCATAGTCATAACCATAAACCATATATTGATATTAAATTTTCATCGTTTTGAAGCAGTTGTTTAAATTGCCTGGAGATTGTGCTTCTGATTGTCTGTAAACAGTCATGGCACAAATTTCTTTGCAATATTTCTCCCCTATTCTCCTGACAGGGTACGTTCATAGGTATAGTAACATATTTCCAAGCTGATGAGACAATGAATGATCTTCCTACGAGCTTGTAGAATCAGATACGTCACATTCTGGACATTTTATGCTGTGTTGTGCATTGTTTCCCAAACCCTAGATCAACGTGTGGTGTTTGTGTGTGATTTTAACGGAATTCCCAAGTTTAATACAAAACTCTAGTTATACTCCATAAGGTCGTGTTAGCATATAGATGTGGAAAATCAGCTGCTAAATAATCGTAGAAATTCATAGTGGAAACCTTCAGCTGCTGCTAGTTTAGCTCGTAGACCATTTTCAAGTGGAGGAGGTATGAATGGCAAAATATTACATCATTACGCAAACGATTACAAGTTTCTGTTGGAAACCAGCCATAGTATTGTTGTATTGCTGACAAATTAACTGACCTCGGTCCTAATTGTTTGCATCTGGTGTAGCATTCCTGCAATTTACGCCTGTTAAGCTTGAAAATGGTCTATGGCCGAAACTACCTCGCCGAAGGGCGACAGAGAAATTTTGCACACAAACAGCTAATCATACTAACAACTAACTCGCATCCACTTGACTCACAGATGCTAGAGGTATGTGTGGGGAGACATCTACTGGTACTTAAGAGTAGTCTATTGATTTGCGCGCCAGATTCACATTTCGTAAAAGTTTTTGTATCCACTTAAACGTTTTTAGGGGCTTCTGAGTGCAATATGTCATAATATGGAAAATTGTCTGCACTTTTCACAGTTTTGAGTCTGATACTGGAGCACTTACTGTTATCCACTGATCACGATTGGTGGTGAACAGCTAGATGTTGTCTCCGCAAGCTACTTTCTACAGTGCGTGGTGGACGATAATTTGTAGCAGAACAGAAATTTTCCTTCTCGTACCATTCGCGGACTGATCGAAGGAAAGTCAATTGTCCGTATGTAGAAGAGAGCGGCATAATCTTTGTTATTGTAATGATTACTATACGTTCTCCTCCCTGTTAACTCTAATAAGAGTTCGTTTTGTTCTCTTTTCGTTTTATTTTTACCTTTAGGAACGCTGAATGTGTGGTGGTGTCCGAAGAACCACGGCGCATGTCAAAGTTGGTACCTCACTACGGAACCACAAGTAAAGGCTGTCGATGTCTGACGCAGAAGCAAATGGGAGACATAGACGTAGAAACGCCTGCGAGAGTTTCCTTACTCACCGCTGCTGGATGTTTATTGAGAGCAGAGTGCAGCGCTGCTCACCGAACTTGTTAATCATAGCTTACCACGATGGCATCCTATTATTTCAGATCCAGCAGTGCGAGTTGGATTAGAAACCAGAATTTTATCGACTTTTGTAGTCAGTTGTACACTGAAATATGACTATGATTCTGCATCGAACAAAGTGAGAAGTTCTACGGTTCAGCAACAATAACATATACGTTGTGACTGTCCTTCTTTCTGTGTTCGATATTAAGTACTCTATCTAGTCTGCTTCCTCTCCTCATGTGTTAGGCAGTCTATCTTGTCCTCTTCTTCTCTCCAGGTATTAGGCGAAATTGCCTGTTACGGTACCCATCGTTTTCGGTATCTTCCTCTATCTTTTCTTCCTTGGCCTCACCGTGGACTACCACGTTAACGTTGGTTCAGAGGTTTGATCGACTGAGCTATGTTGACGTGATCAACGTAGCTGGCAGGGTCACCCATGCCAGACTAGTCAGTTGGTCAGATTCCAGGCGAAGTGTAGTCCCTATAGAGGGCTCTCTTCTTGGGGGTATGTGGGTGGCAACCACATGGGCACACTTCCACTTACTTGTATCAGGTATCTTCTGTTTTTTGCTTTTCTGTCGGCCTCCCTTAACCAGCACTTGTTTTTTCGACCCCTGCGATATTAAATTTCGAGGCCTGATGGTGTCTTTCATTTTACTTTTCTATCTTGATGGTCAAAGTTTGGCAGGGGATCAGGGAATCTGTGCAGGCTGCCAATACCTGTTCAGAATCAAAACTCTGAGAAACGTCCACTGAAATTTGATGAATAAATCAGAGATTGAAGAATTCAGGGTAGCTCTGCCAACAGACACTACTCCCTCGTCCAGTCATTAGTCGAATGACCTCTGCTCAATGTGTGGCGTACAGTGGCCTTACATTATGTAGTTAACTGGAAAGGATGAACGGCGAGTTTTCCGTGGTCTTTAAATAACAAGAACATATCGGCTGAAAGGGGATAACCCGGAAAGAAAAGCGTGGCCCTCTTAGAAAGTGGTTTGCGCAGATGGCTCGGAAACATAACGGTCTCTATCTAGTTCAAGTTTTAATGAAGTGATCTAATATTTTTTGTGTTGTAATATCTGCTTGGTCTCCTCCAGAAGTAAATCTAGAACGCAATTACAGAATGCATGTGCTGCTTATTCAATGGCACCAAGAGCTATTCTACTAGTTTCATATTCACGTGAACATTTACCTACCTGGAGATTTTTAAGGCAGCACTCATGTGCTTTCCTACTTCGCCTCATTGCTGAAGAGATCTCTACTATGCATTTCTTATTTTATCTCATGTGAGATTGTTCTGATTACAACTAACTATAAGAGGATATTATGGGTGTTATGATGTTTGTAGAAGGAAAGCCCTTCCGTTTTTATCATTCAAGCCGTACTGTGTGTTAGTACAACGCTGACCGTGTTCTTAGATAGGTGAAAGAGAACCGTCCATTTCCTACTATTCATAGTCTAATTTGCTGTAGTTAATTGGTAACCTAATAGGGCATTGGGAACATGCAGCTATTTAGGTGAATTAAGTAGACTTTTTTGTGCCAGTTCCGTCACATTTCGTAGAAATATATTTCGATTATGTAACTTTATTAATAACAAAAGAAGGATCAGCATTGGTCGTTGGAGCAGAAGCCTTTTTTTCTGACCGATCGAGGTGGCGCAATGGATAGCAAACTGGCTTTGCGTTCGGGAGGACGAAGGTTCAAACCCGCGTTCGGCCGTCCTGATTTAGGTTTTCCGTGATTTCCGTAAATCGCTTCAGGCAAATGCCAGGATGGTGTCTTTGAAAGGACACGGGCGACTTCCTCCCACATCATTCCCAATGACTTTACTGTTTGGTCCCCTTCTCCGAAATCGACCAACCAACCTTTATTCTGTAGAATATCGATTTCAGTCACTGTATGACCAGTATCTGTGCTAGTATAAAACCTCTGTGGACACATAAATGCTAGCAATATCTGCACATATCAATGAAGAGTACTCGTCAGACCGAAGGTACAAATGCAACTCCCGATGGGCTCCCCATTTATGTAACTTTTATATTGTCATTACTATTCTTAAGGCATCAATACTTCATTACGTTACAGTCAAAACAAAAATAAAATCAGTGAACCTACCGTTAAGTACTCACTTCTTTGAATCAACTAAAAGCTTATGTAATTTACGGGGTATAATCTTCTACAGTCCTGTTTGTAGGGTGATAATGAAGTAATGGCCCAATGACTATGCTCGTACATGTTTCAAGTCACGTTTATGTACCCACCCGTACCAGACTGGTAGTTACCCCGTCGTTTCTGCTGCCTCTTTGTATTTCCAAGGCGCAGCCACTGTTCGTCGGAACGCCAGTCACAGTGCTGTTTTCATTTCAATCGCAAAATGCATGTTATGAATGTAACAGCATCAAACTTTTGTTTTTCTTTAATACCCCGTCCCTTTGTTATAAGCCCCAATACGAGCGAAAGGTCTTATTCGTTTGGTTTCGCAAAAACGAACAAGAGAGAGATACAAAAATTAGACGTGGGACGAAACCGGGCCAATGGCTGAGCAGTCTCGTGCGCTATGATCTACACTATGAGAACAACTCTGGCGGTCCATTTGAGCCAGCGCGTGCAACTGACTGATTACCTTCGAAGCAAATTAACTGGGAAACAACTTAACGTATCGCATTTTCTCAGTCCAACCTACCCTGGAACATCCTTACTAGCTTTTGAGACTGTTCCTGACAGCCATGTATAAATATCAGAAACTTATGTAACAATCTCGATGTTGTTGACCGTTACACGGTGGCTAGCCGGCCGAGGTGGCCAAGCGGCTCTAGGCGCTACAGTCTGGAACCGCGCGATAGCTACGGTCGCAGGTTCGAATCCTGCCTCAGACATTGGTGTGTGTGATGTCCTTAGTTTGGTTAGGTTTAAGTAGTTCTAAGTTCTAGGGGACTGATGACCTCAGCAGTTAAGTCCCATAGTGCTCAGAGCCATTTGAACCATTTGAACAACGGTAGCTAAGGGAGGTTCAAAATAGCTCTGAGCACTATGGAACTTAACATCTGAGGTCATCAGTCGCCTAGAACTTAGAACTACTTAAACCTAACTAACCTAAGGACATCACACACATCCATACCCGAGGCAGGATTCGAACCTGCGACCGTAGCGGTCACGCGGTTCCAGACGGAAGCGCCTAGAACCGCCCGGCCACATCGGCCGGCAGCAGTCACTCTGTCCAGGACTGAAGCACCTAGAACCGCGGGGGCCACAGTGGCCGGCGGCTAAGGGAGGGAAGCAAGGGACGAAGTGCCATACCACTGGTGCAGACAGAGCAGAGTGTGGTGAACTACCCAAGCGACCGACCAACTATCCACAGTCAGATCGAGAGAGTTTTACCTGTAGCGGGCGTGGTAGGCTGCTTGCCCTTTCTGTTATAGAGCTATCTTATTGAGACTGTATTCCTTTTCCAACAAATCACTTTGGCATAAACGCCTTCATCTTTCTTTATCTATATCCTAAATTCATTGCCTAACCTGTCACCCACACTGCTAACTTACCCATACCGTGTATGACCTTGCGGGATTAGCTCTCTCGGAAGAAAGATTAATGCGGAGACATGGCTAAGCCTGGGGGATTGTTTCCTGAAATCATTTTGAAGCAACAGACATATTCCGCCGCTTTTAAGACCACAACATCACTCTGTGCTGTACGCCAGATTCTTCCGGAGCGCCACTGTTCTTGGATTGTGCTTTCGCCAGCATATGTTTTCTCTACAGGAGCATAAACATTTTTGACGATGACGTTCCGGTCCGGGAGCTGAGCTACATCCCACCGCTACCCCGTCTCGTGTTCCGCACAGCCCGGTGTGGCAGTAAAGTTCCCGGCATATTATCCGTCCGCCGCGGCAGCCCTAGGTGGCCCCTGAGAAGCTACGCATTCGCCACTTTACTGCGGCCGTAATTGAGAAATACGAAGACACTCCCCTGGCAATTGCGGCCCTGGAACTGCCCTGGAAGTGGGGCGGCGCGGCGCTGGGAGTGCTCCCTTTGTGACGTAAGGCGCTTACGCAGTTTTGCGAGACAGTCCGGCCCTCGCGTCCTTTGTGCTCGCGTCCCCACAGTCCGCTTGACGGCCACTCTGCAGTGTTCCGGAAGTTTCGCGGCAGAATGCAGACATACGGGTCTGCTGAACAAAGTTGTCAACATTAGTTGACGACATGAAAAAGAAAAATGCGCCAAGATACAACTAATACCAGCTCGCCCACATAACAACCCCCACCTCCTCCCACCGTCACAAATTCTAATTCCGAACTACCACACGAGCCGAGTCATTGAATGCATTATCCTACTTAGCCGTAGTTGTGTCCGGCTCTTCGAAAAGCGCGCCAGGCGGAGTGCTTTCGCTTCGCGTCTAGTGTTTGCGGTGGCGCTTTCGATTTGACGCGCAGTTCGGATCGCGTGACGATCGAGGAGTATGTACTGGGCGGTGACCGAGAGAGGTAGTGGCGCGAGCGGGGGCCTGCTGTTCGGGTCGTCAGGTTTTCAAGTTCTAGTGAAGTGTATGAGATTCTTCACCAGTGGTTTTGTTGGGGTCGTCCCACCACAGTTTTCGTTTGCCTGTCCGCGGGAATGTGGTAATGGCTTCTTGGTCGGGCCGTTTTCATCCACACCTCGACTGGGTGATTTAGGTCGGCGTCGCCGGTTACTGTGGTTCGGAGTCTGTGCAGGCACCACCCTTGCTACATCTTCTGGTTTTGAGTAACTCGGGAAGGTGGCGGCTTGTAAGCGAAGTTTTGGGGCTGATCTGCTATGGCCCTTTAGACCACCAGTAACTATTCCGCCTCTTGTGATTTGGGCCCCTATACACGTGTCACTCCCTCACCGAGCAAAGGATTTTTATTTTTTTTATTTTTGGGAACTGCCTTTAATGTGAAGGTATGTGTGCTGGCTTATTTACATTTATCTTGTAACAAATATAACTTATGTTACTGGCGAGAGACAACTATTTTTTGCTTAGTACAAGCTAGCTATTTAAAGTGTTTTTGGAATTGTTCTCTTATTGATGTAACAAGTTTAAAATCTTATTGTTAACGTCACACCTTATAATATCCTTTACATAGAGCTATTTTTTTAAAAGAGTTTTTTACTGTTATAAAGTAAACTACATGAGATACAATGTGACAAACGAACAGGCGTAAAATGGACCGAAGAACGCAAGCAAGATCACAGCCACAAGATGAAAGAAATATGGGCAACCAAAAAGGCAATCAAGATGAAGCCGAAGACAGAAAGCCGACAAGAAGCATGGACAGAGGATCGGAAACAGAAACACAGCGAGCGAATGAGGGAAGTTTGGGCAGCAAGGAAGGCATCAAAAGGAACTGGCCATGTAGTTTAGTCCTAATGCGCTCTTTAAGGGCAAAACACCAATTTATATATATATATATATATATATATATATATATATATATATATATATATATATATATATGTGTGTGTGTGTGTGTGTGTGTGTGTCAAGTTAAAATATCATTACTGGCAAGTTGTTAATTTCATACCTGGTAATCTCCTTTTCATAACGAAAATTGTCAAGCTATTTGAAATTGTTTTGAAATTATTTTTTTAAATAAATTCCAGAATTAAAAATTTATTACTGAGAAAGCCTTTTAAAATAAAATATAAGCTTATCAATGTGTGTTTTTTCCACCAGCACCCCCTGACCCCTACGTCCACGATAACGTTTTTGGAATAACATGTGTACTTAAGTTGTTGTTTGTGAATCGCCCTAAAATACGGTTCACCTACATCTACATCTACATGATGATGCGAAGTGCCACTACGGTTACTGGCTACCGTTCAAAACAGCCATATCATAAAACCTTGATGCAGAACGCCTCTCTTGCTGCGTCTGCCACTCTTTACTGATCGTCTCTGTGACGCTTCCGTGATTACAAAATGAACCTCTAACGAAATACGCCGCTCTTCTTTGGATCGTCTCTATTTCCTTTATCAGTCCTTTCTGGTACAGATCCCATACTGACGAGCAATATTCAAGTAATGGTAGAACGAGTGTTCTGTAAGCTACTTCCTCCGTTGACCGACCACATTCTCTGAGGATTCTTCCAACGAATCTCAGTCTGACATATGCGCTACTCACCATAAATTGATAATTTAATAATAAAGAGTTTATTTATTCTTCATCCACCCCAACCAGATATTATCGTTAAATATAGAAAGATTAGCTAAAAGTGGTTGTTCCGTTTCAAACCGCTCTGCAGGCGTTCTTCTAGTTATTTCATGGAAGTAACTGCTTCCAGTGATTGTTCTGCAATTGCGTAATCGTACCATAAAGGTAATTTCTGGCTGTGTGTTCGCAATACGTTACATTTGTTTATGTCGGAAGCCAATTGATATTCCTTGCACTAAGCGTCTATCCTCTGCAGTAATTTCTGTATTTCATTATAACATTCTAACGCCGTTAGTTCTCTGCATACAAAAGTATCATCCGCGGAAAGCCTCATGGGACTTCCGACGTTATCTTCCAAATGAATTACGCATATTGTGGAGTGTTATGATCCTATAACACTCCCCTGGGGCACGCCCAACGTTACCTTTACGTCTAAAGACTTCTCTCCGTTCACACTGACATGAAGTGTTCTGTTTTCTAGAAGTCTTCAGTCCAGTCACGCAGCTGGTGAGATATTCCATACACTCTTATTTTGTTCCTTAGGCGGCAGTCCGAAACTGTGTCGGATGCCTTTTAGAAGTCAAGAAACACGAGATCCCGCTGGGTGCCGCTATCTACAGCTTTCCGGGTCTCGTGGACGAATAGAACGATTTCGGTTTCACACTATCTTTATTCTAGGAACCCACGTTGTTCCAGAAGTCTTATAATATGTGAGCATAGAACATGTTCCCAAATAGTAAAAATACTCGACGTCCGATATTTATCCCTACTGCTCATGGATCTGTTCAACGACCCTGCCTGAAAACGGAAAAGAAGACGTGGTTTTTTTCCAATCATAGGAAACATTTCACTCCTCCAAAGACCTACCGTATGCAGCTGCTACAGGAGAGACTAGTTCTCTTGTTTTACGTATAATCGTACTAGTAATACACCAAGTTCAGTGACCTTCCTCCGTTGAGTGATTTCAGTTGATTTTCTGTGCAATGGACACTTATTTCTATATCGTCCATTTTGTTGTTAGTGCGACGATTTAAATGACGCACTACAGTGCGGATGGCTGTAAATCTATGTATTAGCTCATATCTCTCGTATTTTCTCTTTGTAGTTATTAACAGAAAAGAGGAAGGTCTTAAACTATAAAATAAATTGGATATCAACGTTGCTACTTTAGACTGACGATTGATTACTTTCAAACGAAAATGTAGGCAATACTAGCGAAAATCTCGTACCCGACGTCATGTGATAGACTAAATGGTTCAAATGGCTCTAAGCACTATGGGACTTAACATCTGAGGCCATCAGTAACCTAGACTTAGAACTACTTAAACCTAACTAACCTAAGGACATCACACACATCCATACCCGAGGCAGGATTCGAACCTGCGACCGTAGCAGCAGCCCGGTTCCGGACTGAAGCGCCTAGAACCGCTCGACCACAGCAGCCGTCAAATTGTGGGAAGGTCTTATGGGACCAAACTGCTGAGGTAATTGGTCCCTAAGCTTACACACTACTTAATCTAACTTTAACTTACGCTAAGGACAACACACACACCCATGTCCGAGGGAGGGAGCTGCGCGGACTGTAACAAGGTGCTTTAGACCACTCGGCTACCCCGCGCGGCGCTGTGATACACTGCGGTGCCCTCTGCATTGCCTATGTATTCGGAGCTTCGTTTCCATTTTGCCTCTGAAGATGTGTCCTGCGGTCGGAGAGGAAATGTTAGGAGATAGTTTTATACATCGACCACTGCCTAATAGCTCGGAAGTTTTAAAAGATGTCTTAGTAGTCACTTCGTGAGGCGTATTTTGCAGGGAGTAATATGTTGGTCGAGTCTTCGCGGAACGTACTCTCCCGGAGTTTCAATAATAAACATCTCCGTGATGCGCAAAGCCTGCCCTTCTGACGTCTGCCACTGGATATTCTACGTGTTGACCAACTGGCCAAATGGAGATGCACAATGAGGCATCTTTAAAACTCTGTCAGATTGCAGTACATATTTCGCGAGCAGTATGAGTTGCGGCACTGTCGTGGAGCAAAAATAGTGCCTTTGGCAACTTCCCGCCAGCCTTCGTCCTGACAACGTCCCATAACATAGTTACCACAACACCGTGGAAATCTAAAAACTCCTCTCCCGATAATGACCCTTGACTGATTTTCACTTTTCCACTATCATCGAGCCCCAGAGCCTCCGCTCCTCCTGCAGTTCCCTGGTCTTCAGAGAGAGTTGTTCTGAGTCTTCAGTCTTCATCATTCAGACTTTTTTGGACTTGCTGAAAGCGTCAGCGCCACCTACTCTCTGTGTGATAAGATGGTGCGCATGGCCGGACACTTCCTCCCGCCCAACACAGATCATTGCAGCCTTGTTCAGCTTTAAACACAGAAAATGAATTACCTTATCGGGGTCGTCAAACAGTTTTACTCACGAGGCAATTAGGACGCTGGGGCGGCGCCTCTGGCTGTATGTACAGCGATTTTATTATTAATTGCTAAACTTGTGAGCTTCTCACTATAAATTTTTGCATGAAATTTAACCCAAATATACCTCACACTCTCTAAAAATTCAACCTGTCTCAAAAACTATATACCTATTAACCAACTTAAATTCGTATGCTAACATTTGCATAAACAGAACCTTACCGTGACTGGTCTGAATACAGCTTGTCATTGTATTAAATGTGCAACGGACATAATACAATTATCTTGCCCTAATCAAAATTTCCACTTATCTCGCGTCTTCACTACATTGTTGCAGATTTCTCTAAAGCACAAAAGCAAACAGCAAGCAGCAGTGGCTAAACTGGATTTCTATATCGAAATAAAATTTTCAAATAGTATTCAAACTGTTGCCTGCCACATAGTACAACGTGATAATGCGTAATTATAAACTTTCCTTAAACAGTGGGATGGAGAAAGTAACTATTGAAATGATATTCCAAGACAACGATTTCAGAATGAAGTATGTATTCAAAAAGATTAAAACTTCGCATGAGCTTCGTATATAACACTGGTCTGAACAATATTGTGCTTAACAAATTGAACAATGATTTGAAAAGAGTACAATGTTAACAGAGAATTTCAGCTTAATGTGTGGCCCAGGGAAGTGCGGTGATTTTTTTCTCAGCTGTGAGCAAGTTAACTAGTGGACAGTAACAACTTCAACAAATTTTGTGCTCAGTGCTGCAGTCTTACCCCAAAATTCTTCTCTTCGGAAAATAACATTATTTGGAATTTACTCCTTTCGCCTTTTCATATATACGTCATATTCATCCTTGCTGTTCCTTACGGTAAATCTTTCTTCATCCGCCAGAAACAATCATAAGTCAACACAGCACTACTAAACACATCCATCACTTGACACTCATCAACTAAGAGTGTACCAGACTGCGCAGAGACAAGACTGTGTCCTAACAAGACCGAAGATTGTGTAATAGTAACATGACTTGTCCTCTCTCTGACGTGCACATCGATAACTTAAAGAAATAAAAACGATAACACATTTTCAATATTTCGCGTTATTATTGACCGAATTTAAGAATTTAAGATGCTGTCATAATGTACTCATTAAGGGATATAGATGTTAAAAAATAAACACAAGTAAGACAAGTAGTACAAATATAAATTCTGTGTTTGTCTTGAGGCGGCGTAAATGATGGCGAGGAAATACCCGTTCTCCGTTCATCCAGTATTTGAGAAAGAGGATACTTAGCGAGTTCCAACAACCATAATGCATAATTTAATACCTTTTCTAAACTTCTTGTCACTTGCTTGCTTAATTCCAAATACCTAACTCTTTGACAAACTGAATATTGGCCTCTGTCTCAGGTTCTTCGACCGACGTTCATCTAATGATTTTTCTAACGTTTCGCCAGCACGAGTGGCTGGCATTGTCAAAGCTTCACCCTCCATTGCCGGTGGTGAACTGGAGCCGAGCTCGCGCCCGCAGACTATATGTACCTGGCGCGCCGACATCCGAGGGCTTCTCCGCGGTCATTTCCGGGGCGGTTCTCCTCTTGCTACCTGAGACGGTCGTTCGCTGCAGTACGGGAAGCCAGGATCCGTTTACCTTAAGGCTTTCCTCTTTCTTGTTCAAACTGTTTGCGTGTTTTTGTATATCTACAGCTTCTCTGAACTAGCTCGTGTGACAGTGCTTCTCTACAGCCGGAACTTCCGTGTCGGGGAATTTTATTACGTGGTCTGTCTTACTTAGTGCGTGCTCTGCCACGGCCGATTTCTTCACGTGCCCCAACGTGTAACGTCGCTTATGTTCTTTGATCCTGGTGTTGATTGATCGTCCAGTCATTCCGACAAAATCTTTTCCGCATGTACATGGTACACGGTATATTCCCGACATTTCAAATGGGTCCTTTTTCTCCTTTGCCGATCTAAGACACTCTTTGATCTACCTTGTCGGTTTGAAAATTGCCTTTACGCCATGTTTTCGCAATATACGGCCGTTTCTGTCCGTCACTCTGGGAATGTATGGCAGAAAGGCCGTACCCGACATTTCTTTTTCTAATTCCTTACTTCGCCCAGTGTTTGGCTCTGTTACACCTCTAATATCATTTGTGGAGTACCCATCGCTCCTCAGAACACTTTCCAGGTGATGCATTTCACGTCTGAGGTGCTGCAACTCACATATTTGTCCTGCTCGCGTTACGAGCGTATTTATCATGCCTTTTTCTGGCTCGGGTGGTGGTTTGATAATTTGTGCGGGTATCGGTCCGTGTGTGTCGGTTTTCGATACACACTGTGTCCCAGGTTTTCTCTATCCCTTTTGATCAGCATATCTAGAAACGGCAGTTTTTTGTCCTTTTGTACTTCCATGGTAAATGTTATGTTGGCATGGAGGCTGTTCAAGTGTCTTAGGAAGTCACCAAGCTGTTCTTCACCATGGTTCCACACAGCGAAAGTATCATCGACGTACCTGTACCACACCTTAGGTTTGCAAGTCGCCGAGTCCAGTGCCTGTGCTTCGAACTGTTCCATGAAGAAGTCGGCCACCACTGGACTGAGAGGACTACTCATGGCGACGCCTTCTATCTGTTCGTAGAAATCGCCATTCCACGTGAAACAGCTCGTGGTGAGACATGCATGGAAGAGCTTTGTGATGTCTTGAAGGAAAATGGAAGCGATGTGCTCCAGAGCGTCACTGAGTGGCACTTTCGTAAACAAAGAAACAACATCGAAGCTGACCAGGATGTCGTTTGGTGCAAGTTTTAGTTTCTTCAGCTTCTCAATGAAATGCCCTGAGTCCTTTATGTATGTGTCAGTCTTCCCCACTTGTGGCTGGAGTGGAGAGGCCAAGTGTTTTGACAGTTTATACGTCGGTGAGCCAGGAGCGCTAACAATCGATCTTAGTGGAACGTTGTTCTTATTGATCTTGGGTAATCCATACTGCCGAGGTGGTAGGGCTTCTGTGTTGCGCAGGTTTCTCTGTATGTCCATCGGCAGAGGAGACGCCTTGATTAATCGATTCATATTCCATGTGATACGTTGCGTCGAATCTGTGTTTATTTTTCGGTATGTCGTCGGATCTAATAGGTCTCGGATCTTTTGCTCATAATTCTCGGTCTTCATTACGACGGTCGCATTCCCCTTATCGGCAGGCAGTACCAACGTACTCTCGTCGGCGTTGAGATTCTTAATGGCTTGCACCTCTTCTTTCTTCAAGATGCAAGCCGGTGGTTTTGTTCGGAGCAGTATCCTGGCGGTTTCAGTGCGTTCTGGCGAAACGTCATTAAAATCATTAGAGAACGTCGGCCGAAGAACCCGAGACAGAAGCCAATATCCAGTTTGTCAACAAGTGGCCACGAAAGCCTTAACAATTTTGTACCTAACACTTTAACTCATTTCTAAACCAATGATGTCTGAAGTAGTTTCGTACACGGAGCTCGATTCTTTAAAGAATTGGTGATTGCTTGGTACCTACTGAAATCATCCTTTGAGTAAATCAGCATGACATCGGAAAAGCCAATTCTTGGTGTAATCAGCGATAATACACTTAAATGTTCTTGAAGAATGCTCTGAAAACCAAACACTAGTTAATACAATGTCATTCATGTTATTAATGCCTGCTTCAATGGAAAAGATGAATATCTTGCCGGAATATGAGTAAACGTTAGCCTTATCTTCACATACTCTTTACAAGAGAAAGACAAATGGAAAAGAGGCAGATGGAAAAAAAAGATAACTGTTTATTATTTCAAAAGTAAGCGCCACGACTGTCAACATACTTAACCCACTGTGAGACAAGAGAGCCAGTGTCTTGATGGAAAAGTGTTTGCGGTTCCGTACGGAGTCGTGATTCTCCCCAGGCGGGCACCTCTTCGTCCGAAGCCAATCAATGGCCACGAATGACATTCTTCAGGGCTACAAAAATAAGCATGGGGTTGGATCGGGACGTGTAAAGGCTTCCCAGCGAAAGTTCTGTAGCGTTTAGGAAAGAACGTTGGCAACACGTGGACGGGCATTAACTTTCAGCAGAATGATACCATCCGTCAACAATCCTGGGCGTTCGGAGCTGATAGCGAGCTTCACATTTTGTAAAGAGTCCACGTTGTTATCATCCACGCAATTCCAGAGATGGCAGAATAAGGTAAGGGTAAGAACTATCGCACAATCAGCGTGAGCGGGCCAACATTTTGTCAAGGTTGTTTCGACTATGCAACACAAGTTTGGCTGGAAAGCCTTTCCCCATGCGATTTCAGTTCTTTTGGAGCCCCTTCGGAAGAAGGAGTACAAGACAGCTGTGAATCGTGGCCCCGCAGGAGACCGCAAACATTTTTCAATGAGGGCATTATGCTCCTGTCTCACAGTGGGCAAAATCTATTACCAGTTATTGCGATTGCTTTTGGAAAAATAAATAGTTTGCTATATGTCTCTTTTTCATTCTACTGCCCCTATATATTGTGTGTCCTAATTCTAGAAGTTTCGTTGAAAAGTAAGATTCTACGACATTTTGCTCTAACAGTAAGATTCTACGACATTTTTGCCCCTAAAGTGCTCTAGAACGGTAGATGATACGAAAGAATTCGTGAAGCATTCCAGTAGCTTTTAAGTGAACAGATAGTTTGGTGTACTCAAAATACACAATAATCTCAAAGCAAGGTGGAAGAGGGTTTTACACGCTTATTATGTAAACGGGAATGAAAATGTGTGATATTTTCCATTCTTTTATCTCTGCTAAAATTATAAACAATATTAATTGACACATAAAAGTGTTACTCAATATTTTCCGTCATTGCAACAAGCAACACATCCATGATCTTAAAAAGTTTGTTTCTTACTTAACCGCTACTCAAATCGTCAGCTCCTGGACGCGTTTTTTGAAGGAATTCCCGAAACTGCTCGAAACAAGTATTGTAAACGAAAGGGTTGAATTTTTAGAGCTATTTTTCCCGGAATTTA
This sequence comes from Schistocerca serialis cubense, assembly GCF_023864345.2. NCBI lineage: Eukaryota > Metazoa > Arthropoda > Insecta > Orthoptera > Acrididae > Schistocerca > Schistocerca serialis. The sequence continues at coordinate 662,895,603 of NC_064642.1, forward strand.
CTTTTCGCATGCCCTCACGTGAAAATTTAATGCATGATTTCTTAATTCTTCAGCAGCGACCAGGAATTGTAAGGTTTACCGTTCTTCTAGCTTTCATTGGTTGGCCAAGAACATATTTTGTCAGAAAATGTCGAACCCAGAGATTGTAAGAAAGAAAAAAAGAACTGTAAAGTATCTCTGAAAGACCCCGTGCAACAGCTTCACCGCTTACAGCTCCACGTTGCTTGTGCTGTTGTCCTCGTTGTTGGCTGCAATGTTATCCTCAAAAAGGCCAAAGCAAGTTTCCCCTAAGCTTAAAACGTGACAGATTGCGAAGAGTATACGTCTGTCGTCTTTATTTCCTTTTGGCCACCTCTGTGTCGCCCTCTCCCGCCCTTCGCTCCTTGTGTCCTGTTATCACCATTTCCAGCTAGCGTGCTCTTGCAGAGTGCTAAGCTCCTTGATCCCGCCTTTTCCGTATCGCTGCGGGCCGTCCGTTCACCCTCGTAGATCTTGCCAGCACAGCCGTTGTGTGCAAGACGTGCCAGTAACGCCTTCCTATTCTATATCTGCGAGAATTATATGGAATTTCTCTGTCCCTGTAAATCCACATCAAGCTAAGGTAGACAAGGATGTGGGAGATGCTCTAAACTTAGGGATTCTACTTGATAAAGTCGTCGATAGTATTGGTTAAATTTTTTAACGTCTTCTCAGTCGTTATACAAATGTGTTGATCACACCGATACGCCAGTATTGTCTAGCATTCCATATTCTTTTGTGATTGGTGTAAACTCTTTCAGACAGATAGGTCTTTGACACGGATACGTATAAAAGACTGGCGATTGTTACTGTCCTGAAGTTTCCTTCGTTTCAGGAAGCAATGAAGAGTTTCGTCATAATATGTATTCAGAATTGTAATGTTGCCTAATCTTACCAAATAACCAGCGTAAAGAAGCAAGATTTGGAAATGGACATGGTATTAGCATTTGAGTAGTGTATCTGTGTCACCGACGTCATGACATATTTTACACCTGATGATTACATCATGTTTGTTCCATACGATTTATCCTGTGTCTTCTATACGCATTTAGCAGTTCATCATTATACAGTCTGCTTTAAAGGTTATTGCCATAATTAATTATTTGCGAGTTTTCTGCGACCTTTCCTAAGGACTATAATAAAGTGCTACTAAAATGATTGCGAATCCTTCTCCACAGTTAATGTGTCCAGGTAACGCGCAATGTCAGCATAACATATATGATAGACTAGTCACATTCTTTAGCTTCACTCAGCAAAAACGTGTACTGCTGTTAACAGGAATGGGACCATGTTCAGACCATTCTTAAATGGAATAATTATCATTTATCGGAAGAACTGGTCACATATGTTTGTGGTGGAGTTGAATCTTCACCGAAGTAATTGCATGTAGTGACTGACTGCTTTGAAAACTGCTGAACTGTACGTGTCACTAATATGTTACGTGAGTATCGACAATATATAGAGACCAAACTATCTGTTATCAAGGACTATCTTCCTGTATAGTTTAAGGAGGCGACACAAAGTCTGAAGTCAATTTAGTCATTACATACGAGGGCAGTTCAATAAGTAATGCAACACATTTTTTTTCTGAAACAGAGGTTGTTTTATTCAGCATTGAAATACACCAGGTTATTCCCCAATCTTTTAGCTACACAACACAATTTTTCAACGTAATCTCCATTCAATGCTACGGCCTTACGCCACCTTGAAATGAGGGCCTGTATGCCTGCACGGTACCATTCCACTGGTCGATGTCGGAGCCAACGTCGTACTGCATCAATAACTTCTTCATCATCCGCGTAGTGCCTCCCACGGATTGCGTCCGTCATTGGGCCAAACATATGGAAATCCGACGGTGCGAGATCGGGGCTGTAGGGTACATGAGGAAGAACAGTCCACTGAAGTTTTGTGAGCTCCTCTCGGGTGCGAAGACTTGTGTGAGGTCTTGCGTTGTCATGAAGAAGGAGAAGTTCGTTCAGATTTTTGTGCCTACGAACACGCTGAAGTCGTTTCTTCAATTTCTGAAGAGTAGCACAATACACTTCAGAGTTGATCGTTTGACCATGGGGAAGGACATCGAACAGAATAACCCCTTCAGCGTCCCAGAAGACTGTAATCATGACTTTACCGGCTGAGGGTATGGCTTTAAACTTTTTCTTGGTAGGGGAGTGGGTGTGGCGCCACTCCATTGATTGCCGTTTTGTTTCAGGTTCGAAGTGATGAACCCATGTATCATCGCCTGTAACAATCTTTGACAAGAAATTGTCACCCTCAGCCACATGACAAGCAAGCAATTCCGCACAGATGGTTCTCCTTTGCTCTTTATGGTGTTCGGTTAGGCAACGAGGGACCCAGCGGGAACATACTTTTGAATATCCCAACTGGTGAACAATTGCGACAGCACTACCAACAGAGACGTCAAGTTGAGCACTGAGTTGTTTGATGGTGATCCGTCGATCATCTCGAACGAGTGTGTTCGCACGCTCCGCCATTGCAGGAGTCACAGCTGTGCACGGCCGGCCCGCACGCGGGAGATCAGACAGTCTTGCTTGACCTTGCGGCGATGATGACACACGCTTTGCCCAACGACTCACCGTGCTTTTGTCCACTGCCAGATCACCGTAGACATTCTGCAAGCGCCTATGAATATCTGAGATGCCCTGGTTTTCCGCCAAAAGAAACTCGATCACTGCCCATTGTTTGCAACGCACATCCGTTACAGACGCCATTTTAACAGCTCCGTACAGCGCTGCCGCCTGTCGGAAGTCAATGAAACTATACGAGACGAAGCGGGAATGTTTGAAAATATTCCACAAGAAATTTCCGGTTTTTTCAACCAAAATTGGCCGAGAAAAAAAATGTGTTGCATTACTTATTGAACTGCCCTCGTACTTTACATATTCAAGGTAATTGCTACTCGCAGTAACTCTTAAGAAAAGCTAGGATATCTTCATTGGATCTGCCGATCTAAGACAGCAATTTTTTTAAAACCTCTGATAGGTCGCGAAGTTAAAACCACAGTGAAAAACTGATTTTTGTGCATTGCCCCGGTAAGTCTGTCGTTTACGTCAAAATGTGTGGGAATTCCTAAGGGACCAAACTGCTGAGGTCATCGGTCCCTAAACTTGCATATTACCTAAACTAACTTAAACTAAGTTATGCGAAGAACACCACACACCCATGCCCGAAGGAGGCCTCGAACCTCCGGCGGAAGCGGCCTCGCAATCCGTGACATAGCGCCTCTAACCGAGCGTCCACTCCGCGCGGTCGATTAGATCAAGCTGCACATTTCAGTTCTGAGCATGCCCGGAGCACGTAAAGACTCTTAGAACAATGGAATCACGAGCCAGGTGTGCAATGTCTGCTGAGGGAGGGGTTTTGCCTTATTTCATGCAGCCCACATAATGCAACTGTCATGTGTTTCGCCTGTCGCTTTGGCTGAACGGTTCTAATCGCTTCAGTCCGGAACCGCGCTGATGCTACGGTCGCAGGTTCGAATCCAGCCTCGGGCATGGATACGTGTTATATACTTAGTTAGGTTTAAGTAGTTCTAAGTCTAGGGGATTGATGACCTCAGATGTTAAGTCCCACGGTGCTTAGAGCCATTTGAACCATTTGAACCATCATGCCTTTCCTTCTTCATGACAATTCTCAGGTGCATACTGAAGGTGCAACAAAAACGTTCTTGCAGTGTTTTTGTTAGGAGGTTTCTGATCACACACTATTCATTGCGTGCGTGGCTCCCTCTGATTCTCGTAGCTTTGCTCACATGACCGGCTGACTATGAACACAGGATTTTGTTACAGACAGTGATCCGCAGACCAGCGTAGGGAATCGACGGAAAGCAGAGGAAGCTCCCTCCCATAATGAGGTTATTGATAACTTGCTACAACACTAAAATAAAGTCAAAGCGGCAATTATGCAGAGAAGTATCGGAAGAACATGGCTAAATGAGACAAATGAAACCTTTTCGTTTTTCGCCGTCGTTACCATTTCGTGATTGATCGCAGGTACAAAGAAACAGCCCCCCTAGAAATCGTTTTCGACACGGTGAAGTGGAGCAAGATTTCTGAATTTCTCAGAATAGGAGGTGTAAGTTACAAATTTGAACATGGCTGACGTTTGCAGAAATCGTATACACAAATTTGAAAAATATATAAAAGTCTGCCAACCGGTTGCATAGGTTTTCTATATACCTTGACCAGGTATCGTCACCTCTAAGTGTGACTTCATCAGAAGGTAAGGTAATTACATGAATAACATATCGTCAAAGATCACTGTACATCTTTGACGATATGTTCTACATGTAATTACCTTACCTTCTGATGAAGTCACGATTAGAGGTGACGAAACATGGTCAAGGTATATAGAAAACGTATGCCACCGGTTGGCAGATTTTTACATATTTTTCAAAAAACGTATAAGTTACTTCGATCTATCTATTGAAGAAGTGAAGAGTATACTTAGACGGAATAAAACAAATGAAAGCAATGAAATTCGCGAATACATTACTCTAGGTAACATTTTTAAGAGGAGACGGAAGGCAATTTTGTCCCTATTTTGCCAATGCTATTTTACCCTTTGAATAGGTACACTTTGTAAGAGAACTATAAGTGATAATACAATGAAATTTTTACTGCATATGTATAACATATATGCCTCAATTTGAAAGTAAAACGAGCATAATGCCTCTTATGGTATTGAAGAAAAAAATTTTATTCTTTCACTAGAAAAATTTAACGTTTTTCTACATTAATTATTATAAAACAGTTTCTGAGTGTTTGGTGGTTATCTATTTAGTTGTAATAACGTATTACCATCTGCAGTACTAATTGATCAAATTTCATGTTTCTAACCCCATTAGTTTATCAAATAATGGTACCTGAAATAAGAAAAAATTAGTTTTGAGAAAAATCGATTTACAGTTTAATATTGCAATTGTAGTGTAGTTATTGATGGGAATTACTTACGACTAATATTTACCTGCACCATACTGAGCATCATCTGAATCATACTGATCATCTTTTCTTCTCTTGGCCCCTCTTCTTTTCTGTCTGGCTTCTTTTGTGCGTTTTAAATTAGCAATATTTGCTTTGCGGATTCTCTCTTTATCTATTTGCACCTAGAATTTTGCTGTATTTCCATTACATTTTATGCCCAATAATTCCAAAACATCCAGTTTTCTAATCACACCATCATTGAAGCATAAAATGGCATGAAAAACATCAAATTTTAGGGTTTTAAACTGAACAAATACAGTTTTCGGTAACCGGTTCCAAATGATGGAATTCATATAATCATTTAAATTTTGGGTTTTCCCATTAAGACATTTCTTTATCAAGGTATCTTTACAAAGGTCTATAAGTATGAGTTTAATTTCATACATTACTGATGAAAATATGAAATAATATATGTTGTTGTGGTCTTCAGTCCTGAGACTGGTTTGATGCAGCTCTCTATGGTGCTCTATCCTGTGCAAGCTTCTTCATCTCCCAGTACCTACTGCAGCCTACATACTTCTGAATCTGCTTATTGTATTCATCTCTTGGTCTCCCTTTACGATTTTCACCCTCCACGCTGCCCTCCAATACTAAATTGGCGATCCCTCGATGTCTCAGAACATGTCCTACCAACCGATCCCTTCTTCTAGTCAAGTTGTGCCACAAGCTCCTCTTCTCCACAATTCTATTCAATACCTCCTCATTAGTTATGTGATCTACCCATCTAATCTTCAGCACTCTTCTGTAGCACCACATTTCGAAAGCTTCTATTCTCCTCTTGTCTAAACTATTTATCGTCCACGTTTCACTTCCATACATGGCCACACTCCACACAAATACTTTCAGAAAAGACTTCCTGACATAAACAAATTTTTCTTCTTCAGAAACGCTTTCATTGCCATTGCCAGTCTACATTTTATATCCTCTCTACCTCGACCATCATTAGTTATTTTGCTCCCCAAATAGCAAAACTCCTTTACTACTTTAAGTGTCTCATTTCCTAATCTAAATTCCCTCAGCATCACCCGACTTAATTCGACTACATTCCATTATCCTCGTTTTTCTTTTGACGATTTTCATCTTATATCCTCTTTTCAAGACACTGTCCATACCGTTCGAATGCTCTTCCAAGTCCTTTGCTGTCTCTGACAGAATTACAATGTCATTGGCGAACCTCAAAGTTTTTATTTCTTCTCCGTGGATCTTAATCCCTACTCCGAACTTTTCTTTTGTTTCCTTTATTGCTTGCTCTATATACAGTTTGAATAACATTGGGGATAGGCTACAACTCTGTCTCACTCCCTTCCCAACCACTGCTTCCCTTTCATACCCCTCGACTCTTATAACTGCCATCTGGTTTCTGTACAAATTGCAAATAGCCTTTCGCTCCCTGTATTTTACCCCTGCTACCTTCAGAATTTGAAAGAGAGTATTCCAATCATCATTGTCAAAAGCTTTCTCTAAGTCTACATATGCTAGAAACGTAGGTTTGGCTTTCCTTAATCTTTTTTCTAAGATAATTCGTAGGGTTAGTATAGCCTCACGTGTTCCAACATTTCTATGGAATCCAAAATGAACTTCCCCAGGTCAGCTTCTATCAGTTTTTCCATTCGTCTGTAAAGAATTCGCGTTAGTATTTTGCAGCTGTGACTTATTAAACTGATAGTTCGGTAGTTTTCACATCTGTCAACACCTGCTTTCTTTGGGATTGGAATTATTATATTCTTCTTGAAGTCTGAGGGTATTTCTCCTGTCTCATACATCTTGCTCACCAGATGGTGGAGTTTTGTCAGGACTGGCTCTCCCAAGGCTGTCAGTAGTTCTAATGAAATTTTGTCTATTCCGGGGTCCTTGTTTCGACTTGGGTCTTTCAGTGCTCTGTCAAACTCTTCACGTAGTATCATAACTCCCATTTCATCTTCATCTACATCCTTTTCCAATTCCATAATATTGTCCTCAAGTACATCGCTCCTGTATAGACCCTCTATATACTCCTTCCACCTTTCTTATTTCCCTTCTTTGCTTAGAACTGGGTTTCCATCAAAGCTCTTGATATTGATGCAAGTGGTTCTCCTTTCTCCAAAGGTCTCTTTAATTTTACTGTAGGCAGTATCTATCTTACATCTAGTGAGATAAGCCTCTACATCCTTACATTTGTCCTCTAGCCCTCCCTGCTTAGCCATTTTACACTTCTTGTCGATGTCATTTTTGAGAGGTTTGTATTCCTTTTTGCCTGCTTCATTTACTGCATTTTTATATTTTCTCCTTTCATCAATTAAATTCAATATTTCTTCTGTTACCCAAGGGTTTCTACTAGCCCTCATCGTTTTACCTATTTGATCCTCTACTGCCTTCACTATTTCATCCCTCAAAGTTCCCCTTTCTTCTTCTACTGCATTTCTTTCCCCTATTCCAGTCAATTGTTCTCTTATGCTCTCCATGAAACTCTGTACAACCTCTAGTATAGTCAGTTTATCCAGGTCCCATCTCCTTAAATTCCCGCCTTTTTGCAGTGTCTTCAGTTTTAATCTACAGTTCATAACCAATAGATTGTGGGCAGAGTCCAGATCTGCCCTTGGAAATGTCTTACAATTTAAAACCTGGTTCCTAAATCTCTGTCTTACCATTATATAATCTATCTGATACCTTTTAGTATCTCCAGGGTTCTTCCATGTGTACATGTTTCTTTCATGATTCTTGAACCAAGTTTTAGCTATGATTAAGTTATGCTCTGCGCAAAATTCTTCATCTTTCATTTCTTAGTCCCAATCCATATTCACCTCCTGTGTTTCCTTCTCTCCCTTTTCCTACTCGCGAATTCCGGTCACCCATGACTATTAAATTTTCGTCTCCCTTCACTACCTGACTAATTTCTTTTATCTCATCATACATTTCATCCATTTCTTCGTCATCTGCAGAGCTAGTTGGCATATAAACTTGTACTAGTGTAGTAGGCGTGGGCTTCGTATCTATCTTGGTCACAATAATGCGTTCACTATGCTGTTTGAAGTAGCTTACCCGTACTCTTATTTTTTATTCATTATTAAACCTACTCCAGCATTACCACTATTTGATTTTGTATTTATAACAATGTATTCACCTGACCAAAAGTCTTGTTCCTCCCGCCACCAACCGCGAGACCGCGACGGTCGCAGGTTCGAATCCTGCCTCGGGCATGGATGTGTGTGATGTCCTTAGGTTAGTTAGGTTTAAGTAGTTCTACGTTCTAGGGGACTGATGACCACAGCAGTTAAGTCCCATAGTGCTCAGAGGCATTTGAACCTCCTGCCACCGGACTTCACTAATTCCCACTGTATCTAACTTTAATCTATCCATTTTACTTTTTAAATTTTCTAACCTACCTGTCCGATTAAGGGGTCTGATATTCCTCGCTCCAATCCACAGAACGCCAGTTTTCTTTCTCCTGATAACGACGTCCTCCTGAGTAGTCCCCGCCCGGTGATCCGAATGGGGGACTATTTTACCTCCGGAATATTTTACCCAAGAGGACGCCATCATCATTTAATCATACAGTAAAGCTGCATGTCCTCGGGAAAAATTACGGCTGTAGTTTCCCCTTGCTTTCAGCCGTTCGCAGTACCAGCACAGCAAGGACTTTTTTTAGTGTTACAAGGCCAGATCAGTCAATCGTCCAGACTGTTGCCCCTGCAACTACTGAAAAGGCTGTTGCCCCTCTTCAGGAACCACAGGTTTGTCCGGCCTTTCAACAGATACCCCTCTGTTGTGGTTGCACCCACAGTACGGCTATGTGTATCGTTGAGGCACACAAGCCTCCCCACCAACGGCAGGGTGTATGGTTCATGGTTCATAATATACAAGGAGTAAAAGAACGCTGTGCATTATCTCTGCATGGCGCAAAAAGGAAGGCGTCGCTTTTAAATGCCAGACTGTACAGAGCGTCAGGGAAACCATCATATGTCACGAAAAAATTGTCGCATTTATATAAAACAAAAACTGTTTCACACAGGGAAGACCAGGTATTTCAAATATGCTAAAATCTAAAAATCGAATTTTTTAATCCCATTTGCCTTCCGTCTCCCCGTAAGTGATTAACACTGCAATATCACTGGTTAATGTAAGGGCGAGATAAGCCATGGAAAAGCTTAAATCACATTTATAAACGGTGTAACCACCCGAATGCTGAATGCAAGCATGCAGACGTGCATGCTTTGTGTCACACAGGTACCGAATGTCAGTTTGTATGATGGAGTCTCATGCCCGTTGTACCTCGTCGGTGAATACAGGGGCGGCAAATGCTGGTGTGCATGATGCTGGATTTGTTCGATGATGTCCCGTACGTGGTCGGCTGGAGACGAGTCAAAGCAACGTGTTGACACGCCGTAGAGCATGTTGGGTAACAACAGCGGTATGTGACAGAGCGTTATCTATTTGGAAAACATCTCGTGGACTGCGGTTCATGAATGGTTGAAACGCCAGATTGACGTACAATTTTGCAATCAGGTGGCGGACAATAACCACAAGAGTACTCATCTGTCACATGAAACAGCGCTCTCGGTGTGTGACCCGTTCGTCTAGCTTGCAGACCGGTAGTGGGTACGTCCTCAACTGGGATCCTTCTAACCAACAGACGGTCATCACTGCCACCGAGGAAAAAACCAGCTTTCATCAGAAAACACGACAGACGTCGACCCCGTCCTCCAATGAGCTCTCGATTGACACCACTGAAGCTGCAAACGACTGTGATTTGGTGTCAGCGGATTGCACGGTGCTGGGCGTCTGGCTCGGAGCTGTCCTCGAAGTTACCGATTTGTAGCAGTTCGTTCCGTCAGTGTGGTGCCCACTGCTATTCAGATTGCTGTAGCGGGTGCTGTACGATGCGACAGAACAATACTCCGAACACGACGGTCTTCGCTCTCTAGAGTGCAACGTGGCCATCTTGCGACTGTTCATTCTCGTGGCCACCGCTGCCAGCATTCATGTACAGCGGCTACATTCCTGCCAAGTCTTTCTGCAATTTCACAAGAGCTTCTCGTGGCCCTACTGCATGACTCGTTCACAGTGTGGTGTTAATAATGGCGTCATTATCGCCTAGAGGGCATTTTTGTATTACATCAATTCACCGCGCCCTATCTCAAAGGTAACGTTCACGACCGTTCTAGTGTATATTTAAAGCAAACCTGACTTGCATCGTCATAGTGGAGCTAATAGCTCCACCCTTATATGACTGGCGCAAAATCTGAATAGACATCGTCTTACAGATGTAGAAACATGCCTACCTACTTTCGTTTGTGTCGCACAAATTCGTATAGATATTGCGACTTTTTTTTTCGTCAGTATATTAAAATTCAGAAACAGGATTGAACCTGAGGCTAAAATGATATAAATTTAAAGATTCGTTTATGACATTGCTACCCATTGTCAAAATGAGGAAGAATTACAAAATCTGTTGAACTGAGTGAACACTTTAACGGGAAACGGGAACGGAATATGGGCTTTGAGTAAAAAAAAAAAGAAAAAGGATGAAAGTAATGAGGAATAGTGGAAATGAGATTTGCTATAAAAGAATCAAAATTTGATGCTACCAAGATGACGAAGTGAAGGAATTCTGCTATCTTGGAGGCAAAGTAATGGTTGAACGTAACGAGGATATAAGAATCAGACTAGCACAGACAATGATGACTGGCCTCGTTAAGAGAACTGTGCTACCATCAAACACGTGTCTTAATTTGAGACAGAAATTACTGAGAATATACGTTTGTAGCACAAAATTGTGTGGAAGTGAATTATGGACTGTTAGAATTCCTAAACGAAGAGAATCGAAATGTCTGAGACGTTGTGTTACACAAGGATGCTGAAAATTAAGGATTCTTCGCAAAATAGGTGAGGGAGTATATAAGTGGTCAAAACTGATTAAAAGAAGGAACAGAATGATAGGATATGTGTTCAGATGTGAAAAAATGAATTTCATAGCAACCACAGAGGGCAAAACCAGCAATTGAAGATAGCTATTGGACTATATCCAACAAATAATTAAGCATGTAGAGTAAAAGTGTTACACTACGATGAAGAGGGGACACACCAGCAGACGTCGTGTCGATCTGCATCGAACCCGCCCGAAGAATGATGACCAAAAGAGGAACAAACATTATTTTTCTCATCAGTGAGTCACTTATGTTTCCGAGTTCACTGATGCATGCTTATGGAGTGCCACCTAACACGGAGGTGGCTCCTCGAACTGCTAGTGCTCTAAAATGCTCATCAGCTAGTGGCCGGCGAGAAGAAGCGTAGTGTTAGTGGCATAGAGTTGCTGATTACCAGTCTCGCACCATTGTCGTACGTTTACTTCTGAACATTTCCGTATGGTCTGCTGGAGGGTATGCGACACTCGTTATAATTCGGTAGAATGATAACATTAATCTAAGGGGGTCCACTCTGTGTGTTTCGAGAGGAGCAGAATTTTGTTTCGTTTAATGATGTTGTTAAGCATATTTGGTGTCCTTTTGTAGACCAGGCAGCGAGTACACACAATAGCAAAAGTCGCAGCAACAGAAAAGGTCGGTCGTTCGCCGAGATATTGAGGATAAAATGGAAACAAAAACTCGGCAGAAAACCCGAAGCACATCATTAACGCATCGCACTGATCAAACTTGATAGATCGAATTTTTGTTGTTGTTTTACTCAAGGTCGTGAACCACGTAACTTCACGAAAACGAAATCAACGACAGTTCTGTCACGAAAATGGGGTAGAGGTTGAACGTTACGACAGCAAGTAACGTGAGCCAACATCAGTAACGACAGACAAAGGCAGAATCGTCTTTTGTTTTACTGAACCAAACTGCCAACAGCTTGGTACAAATATGAAATATGCGTTCAGAGAAATCCTTGTACTTAAAAGTCAGTGTCTTGCCTGTCTGCCTGACTAACATCGTCCCCTATCCCAAACCGCTAAAAAGAGAAACTTGAAATTTGGCGAACGTGTGTATCTTATACAGTGGGCGTCGTTTAAGAAGGGATTTTTCGAAATTTCAAACCTAAGGGGTGAAATAGGCAATGAAAAGCTTCTTGAAAGTACGTCGCCATTAAGGTAATTTTGAAGCTGTAGCTAAGAAAACTGGTATATCGTTTATCGGACGGAAAATAAAAAAAAAATATGTTTTTCGGCATTTTGTTAATTCAACCCTAAGGCGGTAAAAAGTGAATGAAAGTTTTTTTCTGAAAATAAATAATTTCCGAAGAAATACTAAAGGATTTTAAGGCTACACAGGTGACAGTTGGTATGATTCGTCGGTTGAAAATAAAAAATGAATAAATAAATACGTGTTCTAGTGTTTCTGAAATTTAACCCGTAAGGGAGGTAATAAGGGATGAAAACTTTTAAGAAAATATTTCGTTCCATGGAAAAATTTTAAAGCCAAGTTTATAATAATCTGTATTGCAACTCTCCGTTAGATATAGAGAAATATTTACCAGGGGATGAACGTTGCTATGGAAATATCTCTACAAGAAAGCAAAAGACGTGATTACCAGAAAGTTTGACTCCAGCTGCCTTTTGGTCAGAAGTAATTTCGAAAAAGACATGCGTATATGGCTTTCATTAGGGTCAAAAAGTTAGAAGGGGGGTTTCAGTTTGTGAACATCATTAAAATTCGGTCAAATCTCTGCACACCATACAGCCTACGTGAGCGAAGCAGCGGGCACTAAGCTACTGTAATAGAGAGGGCGATGTCCTGACTGACTCACCAACGCCCAGCCCAAACCGCTAAGAACAGACACCTAAATTTGCAGAAGGTGTTCACCTTACACTGTAGGCGTAGTTTAAGAAGGTACTTAACGAAATTCTACCCCTAAGGGGGTGAAACATGGGATGAACATTATTTCAAATTATGTCGCTATTAAGGCAATTTTGAAGATTGACATATAAAAGCTACTATTTGGTTTCTCGGTCACAAATAAAGAAATACGTGTTTCAGCGTTTCCCAGGGGTATAAAAGAGTGGTTTAAAGGTTTTTTTAAATAAATCATTGTTTAAAAACTATTAAAGCATTTTTGAAGCTACATCTGTGATAACTGGTTCTTGACAATATTTTTTTTTAAATCAATGTTTCAGTGTTTTTTTGAAAGTGAACCCCTAACGGAGTGAAACAGAGCATGAAAAGTTGGATGAAACAATATCATTATGAATGCATTTTTAACGATGTATCTGTAAATTTACATTTGGCTTCTCAGTTAGAAATAAAAAGATAAAATTTCCACTGTTTTTGGAAATTTTACCCCTAAGGGGATGAAACTGCGTATGGTATTATTAAGAAAATATAGGGCTACATTAAAAAATTAAGCTAAATCAATGAAAATTGATGTTTCACGTCTGTGTTACATATAAGGAGGTACATGTTCGGGGATGAAAGTTCCTATGGAAATATCGCCACCACAACGCAGAAAGCATAATTAAAAAACCCTTGGACTACAGCTACCAGCATCGGGTTTTAGTCAGAAGTACATTCAGAAGAGACCATGCTTCGATGGTCTTAATTAGCGTGAAAAGTTTAGGCGGTGCTGCAATTTGTCAACAAGATAAAAATTCGATCAAAGAATAACAAAACAATGTGTGTAGACCATACAGTTCACGTGAGCGTAGCAATGGACGCTGAGATAGTCAAGGTACAAATTCGACTTAGTCTGAAAACATTTTACAATGTCCACATAGGTGCATCCTATACAGGGTGACTCAATAACTGTTGCCACCTGGAATAACTCCGAAAGTATGAGAGTAGCTGAAATGTTTGTGGGCAAAAGTTGCATGGGACAACGGGGACCATAATGTGCTAGATGGTGTCACTTCAGAGATATGAATGTCAATTTTGTTTCTAAACGGGATGCTATAGTTTGGTACTTATTTTCTGATAGCTGCTATCGAGACGGATCCAATGATGCATAAGGTCTTTGAAGGTCAACGAAGGTCAAAAAGGTGGCATAACGTCCGTTTACATGAAGTGTTCGAAGTGATGACCATTGGTATCAATGCAGTGCTGCAATCTTCTTATCACGGAATGATTGGTATTTCTTATCACTTCGGCACTTATCGAAGCATATGATCTGACAATTCTCTCATATATCGTGCCATTGACATTTAAACAGAATTCGACGGTTTTGCAATGCAACACTAATAGGAACGGTAAGACTAGTATTGTCGAATCAGTAGAATGAGAATGAAGTATGCTTTCGAACATGCTGCTCATTTACGGAGAATGCCAACGAAATTCAGTGACAGCTAGAGACTTACACGCTGAAGGATATCCTCAATGTACTCAACATACACGTCGTACATTTAAATATCTGTACGACAAACTGAGAACAACTGCATCTTTAACGCATCAGAAACATATTCGGCAAAGGGAAGTTACTAACGAGGAAAGAGAAATTTGTACTCTTGCCACTGTAGTTCGAGATCTTATGTTAGTTCGCGTCAAATCGCAAGGGAATCTGGTATGGGCCAGAGAGGTGTTGTTCGTGTTCTGCATTGCCACAAGTATCATCCTTACCGTATCAGTCACCACCAAGAATTAAGTGGTTACAGACTGTATGCGTCGGACTGAATTCTGCCGATGGGCTCTACGTCAGATTCAGAGGGATGACACATTTATTAATTTCATTTTATTAACCGGCGAGGCTACATTCATAAACCATGGAAATGTTAATTTGTATAACATGCATTATTGGGCAACTGAAAATCATGTCGGCTGTGCCAAGTTGCACTTCAAAAAGCGTGTTCGGTAAATATATGGTGTGGGATTCTGAAGGACAAAATTATAGGCCACTATTTCCTCGCAGGACATTTAAATGGTAGGAAGTACATCACATTCCTGCAAGAAACATTTGGTCTGTTATTGGAAGAAATGAGAACAAGGAACAGAATATGGTATCTAGAAGATGGGTGTTGCAGAGACAATTCCCATATCGTTGGATTGGACGCAGAGGAGATGTGTCGTGGCCGGCTCGTTCGCCAGACTTGACGCCTCTGGATTTTGTATTGTGGGGATTCGTGAAAGACATTACTTATAAAGACTTTCCAACTGCACCTGAAGATATGCGAGAGAGTATTGTCAGAACATGTGCTTCGATAAATGCCGATGTGATAACGAATACCACTCAATTCATGATAAGAAGATAGGAGCACTGCATTGATACCAATGGTCATCACTTCGAACACCTTCTGTAAACGCACGTTCGTGACACCTTTTTGACCATCGTTAACCTTCAAAAACCGTACTGTTACACATCACTGGATTTTCTGATAGCCACTATCAGAAAATAAGTACCAAACTATAGCATTACATTTAAAAAAAAACAAGTTGACCTTCATATCCCTGAAGCGAACCCACCTAGCAACAATAAACCAATGACGTTTTATGGCCCCCACGGTCACATGCAACGTTTTTGTCCCACAAACTTTTCAGCTCTTACTTTCAGTTCACGTACTTCATACTTTCGTAGTTATTCTTTGTGGCTCTAGTTACTGAATCACCCTGTACAGTTAAGCAAACTTTTTTTATTAATTAGGGACAAATTAATAGAACATGAAAAGAACTCAACGTACTTTGGGATGCACAGAGCTGGAAGTTAGAGTGTTAATGTACTCACAGATAGATTACCAAATTGCATGTACTCACGTTACAGTCTAGTAGAAACCTAAGAAAAGGTCCTCACATATTTGAGGATCTTCATGACATAGTGAAACAGAAGCATTTGTTGGAGAAGTTACCTTCTATGTCTCAAGGCTTCGCACTATGCGATTTTCTTTGACAGTCCCAGAGTGGATTATCCCTGTCCATGCTATGCAACTGAGAAGGAGATGAACCGTGGTTGGTTAACGTTCGTACTTAGGAAGTTATCAGATTCCTGCTCGTCTGAAATTTTGGAGACAAGGTAGTGCTTCAAATTACTGGTTGGATCGCAGCCTAGTACTGACCTTATGACAGACTGAAAGAGACCAGTCTTCCACTTAATCTTTCCCCATCAGTTGCCGCATCCATAACTTGAAAACGGGATGTGGTAGACCGACATTCATTACAGGGCCAGAAATACTGGTCACCTGTGCCAGCTGTCAAACCTGTTATTTTAAATCAAACCTACATGAGCTAAGGCCTGTAGAAAGGAGATTCTCATATCACAGAGCCATACGCATTAACACTAAGCTCCAAGTCGAAGCTCAAATGTAGCAACTCTTCATCTAAACAGCCTCGAATGACTCAATGGTACCGACCGCCATGACGCCAGCAGCCGATAGGCGTCACTGAATGCGGATACGGAAGGGCATGTTTTTAGCATATCGCTCTGCCGGCTGCTGTCAGTTTTTGTGATGTGACGGGAACGTGTCTTACCATTGTGGCAAGGCCATTGGCCAAATGCACAAAGAACAATGGTGTTCGAGAATTGGGGTACAGAGGTCACAATAAGTTGTGGACTTTGCTTCTTGAAGAAAACTTGTACACGGTTAACATTGTGAAAATTTTTTAAAGTACTATGATGAGGCCAAAACAGCAAATTACTTGTGTTCAAATTATGATATAACGTTCCTGCCGTTTACGCCAGCTAAGCTTGATAATGGTCATGGTCAGAAACTAGTAGCAAATTGTGCAAAATAAAGGACAGCTGAAGGTTTCACCACGAATACTATCAGAGACGGTGGTCGGAAGAACTGTCTCAGTATACAGAGAAGGTGAAACAGTCGTTGGAGAAATTAAAGGCAAGAGTGGTAGAATTAAGTGTGCATTAGGATTTCAACTGTTACATGTAGGAGAGAGAATGGATAGATGGAAAGAGAACACTAAAGGTCACCATGAGGAGGAGAAATTTTCTGGTGATGCTACAGCAGAGGAAACTGGAAAAGATGTGGCTGACGTAGGGGAACCAGTATTAGAGTGCCAAT
This sequence comes from Schistocerca serialis cubense, assembly GCF_023864345.2. Classification (NCBI taxonomy): domain Eukaryota; kingdom Metazoa; phylum Arthropoda; class Insecta; order Orthoptera; family Acrididae; genus Schistocerca; species Schistocerca serialis. Next base: position 662,912,529 of record NC_064642.1, read on the forward strand.
TTGGAAAATTTAGAAAGTGGCGATTACTCTGACGCGAGTTGCAAAAAAATGGAAAGTTTCATTAAAAATGAAAAACGTTGTTTATTGTATCTGCATGTCTGTCAATGAAGAAATACTCTAATGGAATAAAGTTTTTCCGAACTTTGTATTTATCTAGACTGTCTGTTAATGACGTGTGAAAATGAATTTTACCAAAGACACAAAATTGACGAATGCTGTGGGGTGTATCTGTTTTACGGAGTGGACTGAGGGGAAAGTGATATTCGTGATATTCTCCAGGTCGAAGGATGGATGGGGACGCGCCTTTCGTGTCAAAGGACACGTAGCATTCAGTGCAAAACAGATCGCTTCAGCTCGCTAAAACTTCTTTTCACGGTCCCTCGTGTGAAAGTCCCCCCACACAGCACTCGACCCTCGCGGAGGAAAGATGCCATTGTGTTCGAGGCAGAGAAGCCTTTACAATTAGCCGGTTGAAAACGCCCCTGGGGTTCACTAGCGTACAATGCGGCACGGTCGTACCATCTTAATTGCCTGCCCAGCCGCGGTGAACTCGCGAGTCCCTGATGAGTGCTGTTGACACTCCCTATAGAGTCACATGACTACGGCAGCATTCTCAGACGCGTGTGATCTCGCGAGAATCTTATCTGTGGGCTTGTGTGTAGCATTCCCTAAGTTTGAGCCGAAGTGTGCACGGTGAATCATACGATGGGGAAAGTGCCAATATTTCTTTATCTGATTTCTGTCCCATTCGTATACAATGTACATGAGTGGGGATTTGATGCTAGTCAAAGTATGTATTATTTAGACCATTTTCAGCAAGTATCTAGCTATGTTTTCGTGAAATGTAGCTATAGTCCTATACGTAAAAAGACACTAAGGCCCCAGGGGATTTGTGGTCACTGGAAGGCAGGACTCCTGCGCTAGTTTGTAGTTGCCTTGTGTTATGATTATGTGTTCCTAGTAATCAACGTTAACAGAAAATACAAATATAAAGCTACAGACGGCAATAGATACAATTCTCTGAAATGCTTCTTCGCATATAGAGAGAAATGCAGTGAGTGAGATTGGTAGGAAGAAGCTAAACACAAAAATCTCTTACGAATCAGATTTTAGTAGAAATTATCAGAGAATAGTATCTGCTATACCATATACCCAGCCGGCCGCTGGTGGCCGAGCGGTTCTGGCGCTACAGTCTGGAACCGCGCGACCGCTACGGTCGCAGGTTCGAATCCTGCCTCGGGCATGGATGTGTGTGTTGTCCTTAGGTTAGTTAGGTTTAAGTAGTTCTAAGTTCTAGGGGACTTATGACCTCAGCAGTTGAGTCCCATAGTGCTCAGAGCCATTTGAACCATTTGAACCATATACCCATGGTCTCGTTTCTTGTGATGATTTCTGAAAATACTTTGTCCAATACGCTTCCAAGTAAAAGATATTTTGCCTCACCAGCCATTAGGTAGCAAAACTTTTTGAAGATACAGCACATATAAATCTGGACTTGCTGCAGCACGATCTTTTTTATATGACGTTTCATGTCGTCGGGAGTCCGTTGATAATGTCAATTATAGTTCCAGCTATTCTGACGGGAGTTATAAACGGCCACAAGTATCTACGGTTCCTAAAAGATGTGCTATCGCTGTTATTCCAAGACATACCCCTGGAGATAAGACAGACATAAGACAGTAGCAGAATACAGTAACGGAATACAGATGGAAAACACATAACTGCCTGTACGCTCAATCACACATATCATTTCCAGACTTTTACCTGAGAGTTAAATTGATGTACAAAGCCGCTTATTTTAACTGAACTCGCAGGTGAAAGTCTAGAAATGTTATCTGTCACTTAGCGCACGGGCAACATGCACTGCGTATTGCCTCATGCATTGCCTTACATCCGGCGAATGCCTTGCCGTAACGGCGACAGATCACCTCTTAAGAACTGTACACACTTGTGGCCGTTTATTAAAGCCCCGTTAAAAAACCGGGGACCACAGATGACATCATCAACGGCTTTAGGATGCAGAAGTCAACGGAAACCATGGAATAAAAAGAAGTCAAACGTAGCTACATGGCTTCGGTGTCCAAAGAAGAAAGAAGGCACGATAATCTCTCTAGTGGCTACAGATTACAGATTAATTATAATGGAAAGATTACATAATCAACGAATTGGTAACAAGTTCGGAAGTGACAGGGGAAGCTGAAGTTCTTAAGAGCCAAACGAAAAAGGCGCAGTGTACATGCAGTTGGGGGTCAGTGAAGTGAAATGGAAAGATGATTTTGATACCTGGTCAAAACAAAAAAAGTCAAATCAATCTTCAACAAAATTAAAAACACTGGCGTGGATATTAATACTGCAGTGGTAATTCTACTGTTAAACGCAGGCGAGAGAGCAGGCAAGTGGAAAGAGTACGTTGAAGGTCTCTATAAGAGGGAGGGCTTGTCTGGTGGTGTGGTAGAAGAAGTTGCAATTGATGTGAAAACAAAGAGGATACATTATTAGAGTCAGAGTTTAGCAGAAGAATAGAAAACTTTCCTTCGGAATTTCTGAAGTTACTGGGTGGAGTAGTAAACAAAGGGACGAAGATGGTTGGTGACATTTCTGCGACATGACACATTCTAGGAGATTTCCTTAAAAATATCATCCACACCACCCAGAAGGTAAGTGCGAGAGGTATCGCTCAGTTTGTTTAAAATCCCATGCATCGAAGTTGCTAACAAGGATGATACCGAGAAGAATAGAAAAGAAAACAGAAAATCTGTTAAATGGCAATCGTTTGGCTTTCGGAAGGTAGGGGGTACGAGCAGAGCTTTTCTGAAGTTACGATTGATAGTGGAAGCAGAACTTGAAAATAATCAAGATACGTTCATAGGATTTGTCGGCGTAGAAATGGCGTTCGACAATTTAAAATGGTGCAACATCTGCAAAATTCTCCATGAATTCCTCTCCTGTGCCAACCTATTCCTCTCAGAGTAGCATTCGCAACTTATGTACTCAGTTACTTGCTGGATGTATGCCAATCTCTTCCTCTACAGAGTTTAGCGCCCATAGCTCCCTCGACTACCATGGAAGGCACTCCCTAATGCCTAAACAGATGCCCTATAACCTTGCCGTTTGATACTAACAGACTTCTCCTGGCCACGAACGCCCCTTTTGCCAGTGCTAGTCTGCTTTCTGTGTCCACCCTGTTCCGTTCGTTCTGGGTTATTTTGTTGCTTAGGTACCAGAATTCCTTATGTTCATCTACTTCATGATCATCAATCCGGATGTAGAGTTCCTAGCTGTTCTCATTTCACGTTATTTTCGTCTTTCTTCACTTTACTCTCAGTCCAAGTTACTTACTTATTAAACAGTTCATTCCATTCAACAGATCCTACAATTCTTCTTCACTATCACTGAGGACAGCAATGTCATCAGCGAATCTTAACATTAATAAGTTTCCACCTTGAGTTTTAATTCCACTCTGCAACCTTTCTTTCAGTTTCCTTTTTTGATTCTTCGCTGTATAGATTGAACTGTATGGGTGAAAGACAACATCCTTACGCGCTTTTTAATACGTGCCCTTCCTCTTTGTCCTCCACTGTTATTGTTCCCTCTTGGCTCTTCTACATATTGGGCACTACCCATATTTCCAAGAGCTTTCCCTAATACCGCGCGCCGCGGAATTTGAATCCGCGCCAGACAGCACAGATGTTGAAGATCCCTACATATCTCTGCACCATACGCGCCGTAAACCGTGGCGGCGCGCGCCTCCTGACCCACATTTAGTGTGGGGGCGCCACAGTGGAACACGTGGTCCCAGCGGCCAATAGCGCCGCCCCCGATAGCGTACTTAAGCTCCTGCCTTTCGCTCAGCCAGTCTCCAATAAAGAAAAAAAAAAAAGAAAAGTTTAGCCAGACGGTCTAATCTTGCGTGCGTCTACAGACATATCGCCTTCCCTTAGACGGCGTATTTACTTTCTTGTTTTGAATACGAGTGGACGTGGTTTCTTGTGACTCTGTTGTTTCGATCCTGTTCTTATTTGTTAGGTCCTTCGTTGGTTGTGCCCGTCCTCTCCCGTTGTGTTGTTGTTGGTGGGTCGCGCCATGGGTCCCGAGGCGCTTTCCGTCACCTCAACCCCGCGACCGTTGCGGTCACAGTCACAACACTTTCTTTTTCGTTTTTACACATTTTAGTATACAGGCATTTCGCCTTATCTTCCCTGTACTTCCTAATTATTTCATCCCTAAGTGTTTTGTATTTCTATATTCTGAATTTCCTGGAACATTTTTGTACTTCCTTCATTGGTCAATCAGCTGAAGTATTTCTTCTGTTACCCATGGTTTCTTCGATGTAACCTTCTTTGTACGTAAGTCTTCCTCTCCAATATCGGTGATAGCCGTTTGCACAGATGTCCGATCCACTTCCACTGATATGTCTACTTCGTTGTTCATTACTGCAGTATCTAGAGCAGGGCCGGCCAGAAATTCTGCACGCGTGCGGTGCTCGTGCACATGTGCAACTTCCGGGTCACAGCGTGCACGCCGCAGCCGTCAGCGTTCATGTAGTGCATGTTTCTACGCATAGATGTCGCTTTATCCACTTGCTGGGATACTCTTTACCGGCGCATGCTAGTGCTCTTTCCACAGCTTGCAAGCCAACCATGGGAAGGTATTTCGCGTATTAAACATTTAAAATACTGTGACAGTCTACTCATTGAGACGTATACTTTTATGTTAACAGTTTAACCCAGTAAGACAAGTAATACAATTAACAACCGTGAGTTTTTATTAAGGAAGCTTGACTGACGGCACGAAAATACGCGTAATGTTTTTGATCTAGTATTTAAGAAAGAGAGCACATAGCGACTTCCAACGAACCATATTCATGATTTCAAATAACATTCAACTAATCCAAGGTTTCCTATAACTAATCCTCGGTGCCCTCATTTACACCCACATAACTTCTGTCTCACTGACCTCTGAACAGAATGATAACCGCAGACCTCTCGATGATCATCTGTTATTCCAATTCCATTATTGCTATATCTTTCATCAGTTACGTCTGAAATCTGCATAATAACCGACAATTAGATGGATGTTACGCTTTATCGACTTCAGTTGAACGTAGCCCTTCATACATTAAAATATATATATATATATATATATATATATATATATATATATATATATATATATAAGTTTACATTGGAACAATCGGTTTAATGACCTACTTTCCTGATAATAATGTAACATGAAGCAGAATGAGGCAATAATTCACAGTTAGTAAACAATAATTTTTAATTATGAAAGGAATAAATCCAAACACGTTAATCACTGGTCATGAGAAATGATAATCGAGTTGATGTGTCTCATCCATTTTCTTAAGGACATTTAATTTTGCTTGCGGTTCTTTACTGTTGAGTACACTACACTCGTCTTTGTGATATGTATTGTAGTGTCTTTCAATTGAAAACTTACGCTGGCCGCCTATTATTCGGCGGCACAGCAAACATTGTGAGTTTTCACCAACGACTACAAAAAAGAATTGCAGTTCCCAGCCATTTTTAAACGTCAGAGAGCATAGATCTCCCGTCCTTTGCTTTTTCACAGTACCTGCCATTTCTCAGTACTTCTCTGTTAAGGTTACGGTTACCAGGGGTAAACGAGACTGGGTATGTTGCGCTCTTGCTTGTACCACATAAACAAGGAAGTGGAGCCGCCGCCGTTCATTTAGGACACATGTCTAATAACAGATGTCGCTGTCGCACACGTGCGCACATGTGCAGCACTTCCGCACGTCGGCACACTGTGAAGCGTTTGGCCGGCCCTGATCTAGAGCCTCAGAGAACTTCAAGCACAAGTCTTCATTCCTTAGTGCTTTTGTATATCACGTCTTAGCGCAGTGATTCTTCCTGACTAGCGTCTTAAGCTTCAGACTGCTCTTCATCAATGCTAAACAGCGGTCTGAGTCTGTAACTGCCCAGGTGTAGGCCTCGCAATTCTGTATCTGATTTCGGAACCAACTAATGTCTTCCTCTATCTCTGGGTCTTCTCCAAGTTTACCTCCTTGTCTCGTAAATCTTGAGCACAGAATTCATTGTCAATATCTTAAATTTATTGCATAACTCACTTAGTCCTTCACTTCTGTCTTTCCTACTATCAAGCCCATATTCTCCCGTAACCCTTAATTGTACTCGGTCCCCTGTAAACGCATTCTAATTCAACATGCCTATTGGATTTTTATCTGCCTTTACATACTGAATTTGCCTAACAATATCCTCATATACGTTCTGTCACTGCATCTTCTGCTGGCGACCTCGACATGAATATCTAAACTATTGCTTTCGGTGTTAATTTCTTATCCATACTGTTGAGAATTACCCTGTCAGTTAACTGTTTACAGTAACTCTCTCTCTGTCCTACCTTTCTATTCATAACGAATCCTACTACCGTTACACCATTTTCTTCTGCTATTGTTATTACCCTATACTAGTCTGAGCATAAATGCTTGTCTTCTTTTCTTTTCACTCCACTGACGCCCACTACATCTATATGGAGTCTTAGCATTTCCATTTTCAGATTTTCTGGCTTCCCTATTACGTTCCAACTTCTGACATTGCACGCCTCGACTCTTAGAACATCATCCTTTCGTTGGTCATTCAATCTTTCTCTCACGGACACCTCGCCTTTGGCAGTCCCCTTCTGGAGAACCGAATGTGGGACTAGTCCGGAAACTTTAGCCAATGGAGAGATCATCAAGACATTTTTTGGATTACAGGCCACGTGTGCTGTAGATGCATGGTACTGTATGTGTTTTTAATGCAGTGTTTTCCATTGCCTTCTGCAACCTCATATCATTGATCATTACTGATTTGTTTTCTCGTTTTTGGAGCAGTTTCCCCACTCCCGAGGCTGGGGAGAGTCCTGAACTTCTGTCCTCGCCTTCGCCCTCGTTGTCACAGGCGTTGGCATATGACGGTGACTCCTTATGCCGGAAGTCTTCGGCCACCATTGGTGAAGAATTTTATTTGAAATGTAAACAGTGACAGAGTTCGAACCCGCCACCGAGGATTATTTGATTACTAATGAAAGACGATACCTCTGGCGGTAAACATAACATCGAAGTTGGTGACCGGGAAGCAGACAATATCGATGGAGGAAAACACCGCATGACGAAGCAAAGACGACATAAAATGCAGACCAGTCAGGCAAAGAGAACGTTTCACAACTATCAGATATAACCTTAATATGCGGAAGAATTTTATGAGGAGACACGTTTGAAGAACAGCGTTGTATAGCAGAGAGTTATGGTTTGTGGGAGTACCCGGAAAGAAGAGAAACTAAGATGTTGAAGTGTGTTGCTACAGAAGACTGATAAACAGGAGGCTGAGAAATAAGAAATAAGGATGTTCTTCGCAGAATCGAGGAAGAAAGGAAAACGTAAATGCCAGTGTTAAGAAGTCAGCGGATGACAGACTTGTGTTAAGAATTCAGAGGATAACTTCCATGTTACTAAAGGAAGTTGACGGGGGTAAAAGCTGTAAGCGGACAGAGATTGATATACATCCAATAAATAATTGGGGACGTAGGGTACAGATGCTCCCCTAAGTTGTAGGACTCGGCACAAGCCACGAACTGGTGACGGACCACATCAGACCAGTCAGCGACTGACGACTTACGAAAAGAAGAAGTCTTATCTGTATTACCCGGCTTATGGAATAAAAACAGGTAGCCCTTCTCATTGATTAACAAATCTGCAGGAGCTTCAGGTGGTCACATGTCTTTAGAACTAGAACTATGCAACTGGTAGAGCATCGCATAATAAGTACTTTGTGACACTGAATTCACTGTCAGGAATGTATGATTACGTCGTTTTGTGGTGTAACAAACATGCATCTAACAACAACATATTAAGCTCATAGCAAGTGTTGAAAGTGATGACCGCCACACTTAAGGAGTGCATTACAGGATCACAATGTTTCGAAAATCCCCGTTATTAGAGACTGAAAGCTCTCTTTTAACCTGATCTTAAGTTTGCAATGGTGTTTCGTGCAACAAACTACACTGAAGAGCCAATGTAACTGGTACACCTGCCTAATATCGTATAGGGCCCATGCGAGCACGCAGAAGTGCCGCAACACGACGTGGCATGGACTCAAATAAAGCCCGAAATAGTGCTGGAGGGAATTGACACCATGAATCCTGCAGGGCTCTCCACGAATCCACAAGACTAAGAGGAGATGAAGATTTCTTCTTAACAGCATGTTGCAAGGCATTCCATATATGCTCAATAGTGTTCATGTCTGGGGAGTTTGGTGGCAGCGGAAGTGTTTAAACTCAGAACAGTGTTCCTGGAGCCACTCTGAAGGAAGTCCGAACGTATGGGGTGTCGTATTGTCCTGCTGGAATTGCCACAGACCACCGGAATGCACAAAGGATATCAGACTGATCCGACAGGATGCTTACGTACGTGTCACCCTAACCGTTAAGAGCCTCTATCAGCTTGAGCAGTCGCCTGCTGACATGTAGGGTCCATGGATTACTGAGGTTGTCTCCATACGCGTACACGTGCATCTGCTCGATACAACGAGACTTGTCCGACCAGTTTTCAGTCATCAACAGACCAATGTCGGTGTTGACGGGCCCACGTGGGGCGTAAAGCTTTGTGCCGTCCAGTCATCAAGGGTATACGAGTTGGCCTTCGGCTTCGAAAGCCAACAACGCTGATGTTTCGTTGAATGGTTCACACGCTGACACTTGTTGATGGCGCAGCATTAAGATCTGCAGCAATGAGCGGAAGGGTTGCACTTCTGTCACGTTGAAAAATTCTCTTCAGTCGTCGTTGGTCCTGTTCTTGCAGGATCTTTCTCCACCGATAACGATGTCGGAGATTTGATGTTTTACTGAAGTCCTGATTATCACGGTACACTCGTGAAACGGTCGTGTGGGAAAATCCCCAATTCGTGGCTACATCGGAGATGCTGTGTCCCACCGCTCCTTCACCGTCTATAACACCACGTTCAAGCACATTTAAGCAGCAGTAACCGATCTAACAATTGCGCCAGACTGGTGTCTTGTATAGGAGTAGCCGACCGCAGCGCCGTATTCTGCTTTTTCAGATATCTGTATTTGAATACGCATACCTATACTGGTTTCGTTGGCGCTTCAGTGTACTTGTGTGGTCTTCTAGGAAAGCAGGACGCTTTGCACAGACTACAGGACCAGCTTTTAAGTTTTTTCCTTTTTTTTTAGGTGCCGCTACTGACCTCAAATGGCTATGAGCACTATGTGACTTAACTTCTTAGGTCATCAGTCCCCTAGAATTTAGAACTACGTAAACCTAACTAACCTAAGGACATCACACACATCCATGCCCGAGGCAGGATTCGAACCTGCGACCGTAGCGGTCGCTCGGTTCCAGACTGTAGCGCCTAGAACCGCACGGCCACTCCGGCCGGCTGACAGACAGCAAACGATTACAGACACTGGTTTTGATAGAGCAAAAGAAAAGAATTCAACGTTTTGTCGATGACAATATCCTTTGGAGAGAGAATGCTTTGGGGCGTAGGAGCTAGGTAATTTCAAAGAAGCCATTCGAGCGTTAGATCTAAGGATTCTAGAAAAACCATGGAACTGCATTTCTGTAGGGACACATGGTAATCCCCACGAAAGTGGAACCAATGTCTTAACAGTGCGTAAGGACGCTGGGATTTTTTCGTTTCTGCCCATTAGTTGCCTGTCTCAAGGGCGTGAGTCGTGCTTGGGTTGCTCAGTTGGCGGAACAGTAGCCGTTGAAAGGCGAAGAACCCTCGTACCAGTCCCAGTCCGGTACACAATATTAATCTCAAGAGTTCTACACAGTCTGTATAATTTTGACGCTATAGTACAAGATTTGATATCTAAGACCCCCGCAATTGCGAGGCATGCTAACTAATTTAGAGAGATCCGCATCAACTGTAATAATTACGTACTAAAACCACAACCGGTTTGCTGCGCTGTCTGGCCTGACCTCATGTTATGTGTTAAAAATACGATAATTTCATACACTTGCAGACATGATTTTAAAATTCCGAAACCGTTCGTGGTTTGAATAAATAATTAGCACAACTGTAGCGGATGTCTCCAAATTATTTGAAACTATAGGTTCGAGAGACTTGGTTAATGCAGAAATAACAAACTTCGTTTCTCTACATCTGATGTCAACAACTACCGCCCAATCTCTCTTCTGACTGCCTTATTCAAAATTCTTGAAAAAGTAATGTATTGTAGAGTAGCTTCAAACCTTTGTAAAAATAAAGTTTTTAAAAAATGTCAGTTTGGTTTCCAGAAGGGTTTTTCAACGGAAAATGCTATATATACTTTCACTAATTAAATATTAAATGCTTTCAGTAACCGGAAGTCACCCATTGGGATTTTTTGTGATCTATCAAAGCCTTTTGATTGTGTAAATCATGGAATACTTCTAGATAAGATCAAGTACTGCGGTATGAATGGGACAGTGCTCAAATGGTTTAAATCATACCTAACTGGAAGAGTGCAGAAAGTTGAAATAAACAGTTCACATAATATGCAAAAAGCTGGTGATTTCTCAAACTGGGGGACAATCAAGAATGGGGTGCCGCAAGGTTTGGTCCTGGGTCCTCTGCTGATCCTAATATATATTAATGACTTGCCATTCTATATTCATGAAAACGCAAATCTGGTACTTTTTGCCGATGATACAAGTATAGCTATCACACCCAACAGACAAGAATTAACTGGTGAAATTGTAAACGATGTTTTTCAGAAAATCATTAAGCGGTTCTCTGCAAATGGGCTCTCATTCAACTTTGACAAAACACAGTATATACAGTTCCACACAGTAAATGGAATGACACCATTAATAAATATAGACTTCGATCAGAAATCGGTAGCTAAGGTAGAATACTCTAAATTTCTAGGTGTATGCATTGATGAGGTGTTGAACTGGAAAAAACACACTCAGGGTCTGCTGAAACGTTAGAGTTCAGCTACTTATGCTATTAGGGTCATTGCAGATTTTGGCGATATACATCTGAGTAAATTAGCTTACCATGCCTATTTTCATTCTCTGCTTTCCTATGGCATCATATTCTGGGGTAACTCATCATTGAGTAAAAGAGTGTTCATTGCACAAAAGCGTGTAATCAGAATAATTGCTGGAGCTCATCCAAGATCATCCTGCAAACACTTACTTAAAGAGCTAAAGATCTTCACTGTAGCCTCACAGTATATATAATCACTTATAAAATTGGTTATTAACAATCCGAACGAATACAAAAGTAATAGCAGTGTACAGGACTATAACCCTAGGAGAAAGGATGATCTTCACTACTCAAGGTTAAATCTAACTTTGGCTCAGAAGGGGGTAAATTATGCTGCCACAAAAGTCTTTGATGACTTACCTAATAGCATCAAAAGTCTGACAGATAGCCATATAGCATTTAAAAGGAAATTAAGAGAATTTCTCAATGGCAATTCCTTCTACTCATTAGATGAATTTTTGGATATAGTTAGTGGGTAATTTCCCACCCCTCACAAAAAAAAATTAAAATATTGAGTGTCATGTAATATTTTGTGTAATGTAATATCTTGTATAGACACCTTTTATTAACCTGACACATTCCACATCATTACGAAGTGTCGTATTCATGATCTATGGGACAAGTACTAATCTAATCTAATGTAATCTTAAGTCTAACGGAAAATAATTGTGAGTAAACTTGGAATTCAGCAGCCCGGCACAGTAGAGTCCTTTGGGCGGAACTCACCAACGACTGTGAGGCGGACCCTGGAGTTCCTGGAGGCAGAGAGGCGGAAGTCGACGCGGCAGCGGTAGACGGCCTCGTCGCTATCCTGGAGGCGGCTGAGGGTCAGCTCTGCTGGAGACTCCAGGGTGCTGAAGAGGCCGCGGTCCGCCACCAGCTGAGGGTGCTTCCAGTGCGACTCCACCGGCGCCGACAGCCGCTGCCGCGCGTCGAAGCTGCAAGTAGTCCCATACTCAGGGACAAAGCCTGTTGATGCTTTGCTAATGCGGTGCTGCATACTTTTTAAGGTAACTATCCCACTCCACCACTCACTGGGTGAGATCATTAGGACCTACGTACCATGTTGTAGACCTGTTAAAACGGTCACCTTCTCTAAGTTATACGTCGCTTAATTAGCTGCTTTCAGTGGCAACAAACCTGATCGTCACTATTTCGTATAATTTTTGACCGAATTTGAAAATTTAAAATGCTGTCATAAATTGCTCACTAAGGAATAAACTCATACACTCTAAGGAAAAAGAAAAAGGAAGAAGAATATGATTCCATAAAAAGAAATTATCCGGATGGGATGCAAAGCGGTAGATGTGTTATATGTATATAGACAGACAGATTATTACAATTTCAGAACAAGGGGAATGATTTATTCAAGAGAAAGAGCTTCACAAATCGAGCAAGTAAATAAAGCGTATGCCCACCTCTGCCCGTTATGCAAATATTTATTTGTCTTAGTACAGATTCACAGAGATTTTAGATGTGTTCTTGAGGGATAGTGTGCCACATCTGACCAACTGGCCCGTTAGGTCATCATAATCCGAGGTAGTTCGACGGCCCTGACAATAATGCTCCAAAGTCTTCAATTACGGAGAGACCGGTGACTTTACGGGCTAAAGCAGGGTTTGGAAAGCACGAGGACAAGATGTAGAAACTCTCGCCAAGTATAACGGGGTTAACTTGATTAAATGTAAGCCCAGTATGCCTTTACAGGAAGGGCAACAAAACGGATCCTAGAATATCGTCCACGGACAGCTATGCTGTAAGGGTACCGTGGATAATGACCAATCGTCCTGCTATGAACAGAGATGGCACCCCAGACCATCAATTTTGGTTACCGGACCATATATCGGATGACAATTAGGTTGGTATCCCATCATTGTCCGAAAAGTCTCCAGACATGTTTTCGGCCTGGGATCTCATTGACAGAAGTGGAACTGTCTTCACCTCTGAGTTCTACTCCGAACTGTGTCGCGATGATCAGCAAAAGGGTGTCTGCAGGTGCCCCGAACAACGGTAGAATACCAACCTGACTCTCGCCTGTCATATGGCCCGAAAGCCAGGAATGAAGGTCTTGGGTGACGTTTCTTTTCAATGCAGGACGCTTTAAGTTGTCATCGCCTACAAGCTTAAGGCACAGTGGTACTTCGATGATATACTACGCCCCGTTTTGATGTCCTGAATGGCAAGCTTTTCTGGGCTTACATTTAGCAATATAGTGACCGCCCGGAGACTGTGAGATTTCCTACTGCTTCTTCTCTTATTTGCCGCAGCCTTCCTTGACCAGCAAGGTAGCCGTATCTCTTCCCAACTGAGAACGTTTGGTGCATAATGCGCGGAGCCTTCCAACCAAATCGGGAGTTTGACGACCTAACGTGCCGAACTGTCAGAATTTGCGACGATATCCCTCAGGAGGACATCCAACAATATTTCAATCAACACCACGCCGAACAACTGCTTGCATCTGGACAGAGTGGACCAACAAGTTATTGACTTCCTCAATCTGTGAAACTCTTTCTCTTAAATTACCAATCAATTTTCTGATCTCTTCTGATACTGTCGCACTACTTCGCTACGCGTGTACCGCAAGAAATAGAGTATTTCTTGCGGTAAAATTAATTGCCAGAAGTTTTGAATTGAATATAATAATCACATGGACATTTTGTGACTCCGCCAACCATTATTTTACTCCTGTGGATGAAACCTTAGGTAAGCGCTGCTATAACAGCAGACGAAGGAAGTCGTAAGGTGGGATAAGGCGACCATAACAGCTGCTTCAACGGCCGTGGAAAACTGCGCCAGCAGAAATAGCTTGAGCTCGAACTAGCTGCTGCTGTGAAAGCTAGAGGGCCTCATCCTTGACTCTGAGCGTCAATGGCCAACTTTCATTTCTCAAAGTTAACAAAATTACTCTTCAGATATACTCCGAAAGAGCATGGCAGAAATTCTTAGTATCATTCTATTAAGACCTGTTTAGATCATCATTTTAAAGTTAATTTTAGATAAACAGATAGAATATACGGGTCACTCCGCGCATCATGGTCAATGTAACTAATGATCACTCAGCCAATTCTTTTATTTTATTTACACATCAAGTTCCGTAGGATAAAATTGAGGAACAAATCTCCAAGGTCATGGAACGTGTCAATACATGAAATTACAACTTACAAAACAAAATTTTTATGAACCCAAGAATGTCAAGCCATTAGTTTCAGTAAACGCAATGAACAATACAACAAGAATCAGTTTAATTTTTCAAGGAATTCCTCGACAGAATGGAAGAAGTGACCTATGAGGAAACTCTTCAGTTTCGATTTGAAAGCGCGTGGATTACTGCTAGGATTTCGATTTCTTGTGGTAGCGTATTGAAAATGGAATGAGCAGTCTACTGTACACCTTTCTGCACAGGAGCAATGGAAGTCCGATCCAAATGCAGATTTGCTATCTGCCATGTATTAACTGAGTGAAAGCTGCTTGTACTTGGGAATAAGCTGATAATGTGAACAAGAAATAGTAAAGAATATATATATTGAGAGGCCAATGTCAAAATGCCCAGTCCAGTGAACAGGGGTCGACAAGAGGCTCGCGAACTTACACCACTTACTGCCCGAACCGCACGTTCCTGAGCCAAAAATATCGTTTTAGAATGGGAAGAGTTATCCCAAAACATGATACCATACGACATAACCGAATGGAAATAAGCAACGTAGACTAATTTTCGTATCGAACAACCATTTACTTCTGCTACCGTTTGAGCAGCAAAAATGGCAGCATTAAGCCTTTGAACAAGTTCCTGAACGTCGGCTTTCCACGACAGTTTACTATCTATCTGCAAACCTAGAAATTTGAACCGTTCAGTTTCATTAATCATACGCTCATTATGCTAAATTAAAACATCGGGTCTTGTTGAATTGTGTGTTAGAAATTGTAAAAACAGAGTTTTACTGTGATTTAGCGTTAGTTTATTTCCTACATGCCATGAACTTATGACATGAACTGCACTATTTGAAACCGAGACAATGTTGGACACAACTTTCTTTACTACCATCAGCAGACAGAAATATGTTAGAGTTACCCGTAATACTAGAGGGCATATCACTTACATAAATAAGAAACAGGAGTAGCTCCAACCCTGATCCCTGGGACACCCCCCATTTGGCTATAACCCAGACCCCATATCAGCACCATTCTAAACACTGTGAATAAACACTTTTTGCTGTCTGTTGCAAAAGTACGAGGTGAACCAATTGTGAGCTACTCTCCGTATTCTGTAATGGTCCAACTACATAATATCCTTATCGCACTAGTCAGCCACCCAGGCTGCCTTTTACTCGTAGTACCCCATTAGAACGTTCTAATGGAAAGAAACTCTCAAAGAGCGTGAAAAATGTGTTAAGGAAAGCATTATATTTGTCATCTATGTCACTATAGACATCCAGCCACTCTCATTCCTTCACGAGGTTTATAATACACTCTGTTGCTGTTAGATTACTTTCCTGCATAGTTTGTAATCATATGTGACATTTGTTTGAGTACAAAAGCATTTTAGTAGTAAAATGTGTGCATCATGGCCTGAAAGACCATTCACTCTATTACTAACAGAATGCCCATTCAGTAATGAAGAATGAATTAAAATATGGTTTATGGCTGTGCTACTGTTCCCCTGCACCCTAGTTGGAAAAAACACAATCTGCATCAGATCATATGAATTTAGGAACTCTATCAACATCTTTTTCTTGCACCATCATACACAAAATTAATATTTAAGTCACCACATGTAACTAATTCGTCGTTTTTCTTATAAAGTGACTCAAGAACCCTCTGTAGCTTCAGCAGATATTCTGTGAAACCTGAGTTAGGGAACCTATAAACAACAAAAATTACAAGTTTAGTTTCACTAAATTTACCTGCCCCTTATGCTGTCTTTTAAACCATGTTGTGAATGAGTAAATTTAGCAGCGTCCTGCATAAATATTTAAATATGTCTATAGATCTAAATTGTCATTCAATTACTGCATTACCCAGCTAGAATACAACATGATCATGAATATGAACTAAATTGAAACACACAACCGTTTTCATGTGTTGTCTGTAAAGAAGTGTATCGGTTTAAAATTATTCAGTTGGGTCCGTTGACTACTTTCATGCAAACTTAGTAGCCTCTTGAATATCACTTCACGTTTATAACAAGGAGACACACAACACTGGAATCGGCGAATCTTACTGAAAAGATTTCTGAGCTTTAGCTGAGGAAGTTTTATGCTCCAACACCAGCAAAGATTTGTAGAAGTTAGAATGGTTTGTCGTTGCATAGATTTTGATATACAATCAAGTTACCTTTACATGGATTCTTCCTACAATGGCAAATATATATTTCTGAATTAACTGGCAATTTAAACTCGTCACATAAAGCTTTCATGAAATGGTGGCAGATAAATAAACAGTGGTGTATCACACAATAGATCTGTTCCGATTACATGAAAATAACAGACTGAATTCGATTTGAAAAACACATTAACAAGCATTAAATAATTGTTCTCAGCATTTTCAATCGGAAATAAAACTATAACTCTTGCCAATACAATCATATAAATATATTACCGCTAATGGCGGCTTTGCACCTTGTCCACAGCAAAATGAAGGTGGAATGCACAGGATCAAGATTAGTAATATTCCTACAGAAAATGTATGTTTAACTTGAATAACATTCTTCTCTATTTTTCTCCAATAATATAAATAGGTAGTTTACATAATAGTAATAATAGCAGAACTTATCATTGGCGACAGATTAAAGTGGGTCTGGCTAGCATAATAGCTACTCAAACAAGAATGAATGCTACAAAAAATCAGTGATAATAATAATTGTTCTTATAATTAGAAGATATTGTTTTTAGTCTATTTCCTGTGGCTTGTGAAGATACTGTTACACCATCTCTGCACTAGCAAAACCAAACTGTTTCTCTGAAAACACACTTGTCCCTCACGATATCATATATTAATAAAAATAATAATTTTTTTTGTCAACTGTAAAATAGGGGTGTGGATGCTATAACCTTCAGAACATTCACATATCTGTCCTGTGCAGTGCCGAGATACGTCTGTGGACTCAAATGGAATAATGTTTTTTACATACAGGCCACTCATCCACCCCACAAGGAACTCCTTGAAAAACAGCCACCTAATCTGTATTATAGTGTATATTTTGATGAAATATTCCTTCTCTACTTGAAAAAATGATGACCTCTTTAAGCAAGTGATTGGTGCCAACTAGGCAGTTGTATGGTAGCATGGTGTGAGCGCATGTGTGGTTAAACTCAGTCATTCGTGAGCAAAGTAAAATGTACTGATCGATTATGAATATCTAATTTTTCTTGTGGGATGTCATAAATATGTTTTTGCAGTTATAATGCCAGACAATTTGATTTGTTTTTTGACATTTCCCATTCTCATAAAGCACTTTTTTTTCAATTTCCCAGGCATGTTTCGTTGACGTTTCAGCATCATCAGTATATTTTGTCATTTTCTTTCTATAACACAGGAAAAATGCTCTTTACCACATCTACACGTATAAATTTGAATTTTTAAGATAGTATTTTCATTTGTCATACTTTAAAAACATACAAAGTTTCCTATATATACCATGTTAACAGATGCTGAGGAGATTTTGGATTTTTATCTCTCCAACATAGGAACACAGACACACAGAACATAAACATACAGCTGCGCGGGATTAGCCAAGCGGTCTGAGGCGCTGCAGTCATGGACTGTGCGGCTGGTCCCGTCGGAGGTTCGAGTCCTCCCTCGGACATGGGTGTCTGTGTTTGTCTGTAGGATAATTTAGGTTAAGTAGTGTGTAAGCTTAGGTACAGATGATCTTTATAGTTAAGTCCCATAAGATTTCACATACATTTGAACAACACATAAACACACATAACACAAACACACAGAACGCACACACAAGTACTCATGAACAAGAAACACCCATAATAGCAAGAAAATTGTACGGTCTCCCTTACAATAACAAATCAGAGCATAAATTAGGCAACATGGTCAAAAAGAACCAGGACTAAAAGAAGCCTATTGGACAGACAACTCAGTACATAGAAGACTAAAGGCAACTAAACAAGCACAGACTAACACAACAAATCTGTTTCTTTGGTTAGTGAACAGTGATAGTGAAAATTACCTAGCGCAAGCCTTCACAGCGTGCATCATGGGGAAGCCGGAAAAAGTAAGTGAAACGTATTGCAAATATACACATACACATAATAGAAAATAAAAGTACAGATAAACCCCAGCAAGTGGTACCAAGGTATACGAAGACAACGTTTATAGAAAGACAATAAAAAATCCACTGATAACGCAAAAACTTCAGGGAAACATGTCTGGGAAATAAAAGAAATAAAAATTGTGTTTTGCTCAAGATGAACTCTCTACAAACACAAACCAACTTGTAAGCAAGTGTGGGCAGAAGAGCTTCAACCTCAAGATGATTATTTCAATACCCTCCCTGGCATTTTCAGGCAAGCTCTACAATTAATTCTGGAACAATACAGCAAAATTACATCGAACTATTTTAAACATAAAGTTCAACAGAACCTGTCGTTCACAGAAAGCAATACCTAATTATACACTTGTCAATGTAAACATTATTTCACTTGTTGCGCGACATGCTAA
Organism: Schistocerca serialis cubense; assembly: GCF_023864345.2. Classification (NCBI taxonomy): domain Eukaryota; kingdom Metazoa; phylum Arthropoda; class Insecta; order Orthoptera; family Acrididae; genus Schistocerca; species Schistocerca serialis. Next base: position 662,931,242 of record NC_064642.1, read on the forward strand.
GTACAAAGTCGAGATTGGTTATTTGAAACAATAAATTATATGCCTACATAGAAAGGTGCTGGAACTCAAAACCAAACCATTCAAAATTAATATAGAACTAGGAAATCACATCATAATCTCAGAAATATTAAATAACATAAAAAATACCGTCAAACAAAACACAGATAGACTAGTAAAAATAAAATGCGAAAGACAGCAACAAATACTAAACACACTTTTGAAACAACGCAGAATCAGTATGCATAAAAAAGAAGGAAAACAAACCACACATTGTATGAACGCCTGGTCGACTTTACCGAAATATATCTGACTAACCAAGATATAACTCTAATAGAGAAAGGACCGAAATACAACTTCAGTGCAGACATTACACACAACAAAGTAGAGAATCTTATCACAGAAACTGGGTACATAAGAAAACAACAAGATAGCAACAACTAATAAATCTTTAATGCAAGTCTGATGAGAGATTTGGTTGCAGAAGAAACAAGATGCATAATTAAGGGAAACAAAAACAACATTCTGACAGGAACAAAAACTGAAGAGAAAACTATCAGGAAAATTACGAACATACTTAAAAACAAAGCGTCTCTCACCACTAGATCAGACAAGGGCAATACAATGATCGTAATAAAAGAGGAGGCGCACAAACACAAAATCTTAAAATTTCTTAAAGACTACAACACGAAAAAGTTAACCTGTGACGCAACACACAGATACAAGAAAATATAAAGACATTAATAAAAAAAATTCATACATATTTACATAACAGAATATGATATTTCTAACACAAAAGAACCTCAAGGCAAAAAAAACTCAGCAGCCTACTAAAGCTCAACAAGAGAGACATTCCTATGCGTCCAGCTGTAATATTTTGAAGTGCATTCACAGGTCACCTAGCCAGAGAAATACACACATACTTGCAGGAACATTATGTGTATGCAAACAACAAAGGCATACATAACACCAAAGATCAGATACCAAACATCAAAGACACAACATACCCGCAACAGCCATGCTCACACCATTGGACATCGCATTCATTTACATAAATATCCTTACCACTGATACCACCTGGATCACCAAACTGGAACAACAGAAAGTTCTTCCCAAACCCCAATGAAAGGAAATAGCTTGCATTCTAAAACTAATCAGAGTGCAAAACTATTTCTCATTTGACAACCAGTTCACCAACAGCAGACCCACATCCTCCTCATGCACACTGAAAACTAAGCATGTGTAACACTAGTAATACGCAAGCAGTACAGGATAGTATGTTGCTATCGCTATGTAGATAATATCACGCACCTTCTAGACGGAACACCAAATCACATCGAACAACTGAACAGTGATATAAACACAGTTCACCCACAAATAAAAATCAGCATAGAAACAGAAAATGACAAAATGCTACATTTCCTTGACCTCACAATACATTGAGACGACGACCAAAACGAATTGTCCGCATTCAGAAAAGTCACCAAAACTAGCCTAACCATATACAAATACTGCAATCATGTGATTGTGCTGGAACTATCAAGTTTCCATATATGCTGCACATACTAAAAAAATTCCACAGTGAAGAGAACTACAAAAATGAATTAGACACAATCATTAGCTATAGGGGATAGATATGACACTATCATCATAAAGAAACTGACTCACAAAATCAAAAACAAAAATAACGAGGACACACAACACAAAAACTAGGAGCCAGTAACCAAGTTACAAACACAGAACGTAAACATCCATAAAACAGACAGACAGGGCACACCCACAAGCACACATGAACAAGAAACACTAATAACAACTAGCAAGTGGTAAACTCTCAACAACAAAGTGGCCCCCAGAATAGCCAACATAACAAAAAAAAACCAAGGGGTAAAAGTAGCCCACAGGATAGAAAACTCGATGAAGAGAAAAAGTGAGGGCAATGAACGCAAGCACAGACAAATAAAATCGAGCGACGTGGAGCAGTGGCTGGATTCGCATTCAGGAGGACGATGGTTCAAACCCGCGTCCGGCCATGCTGATTTGACTTCGCTGTTTGGTCCCGTCCCCCAAATCAACCAACCAATCAAGACAAGCAAAGTAATTCTCACAGTTACCAATTTACGTGCCAGAACTGTAAATCAGTTTATGTAGGACACACAAACAGAAACTCTAATATCAGATACACAGAACAGCATCAAAAAGTAACAGCTGTCGTTCTACATTTGCTGAACACCTGGCTGACATGAAACAAAGCCCAAAAAACATCAGCACTAACTGCAAAGTTGACAGCACGCCACAAAACTTATAGCTGAAGAAAACTATCAAATAAAAAAGTCATAATTAAAGGAAAACAAGTAATAAATCAATACATAGTCCTTTGCAACAGAATTGTATTCTCTGCCCTCAAAGAGCTGTCAGACAACACCAACCTATAAACGCACCGAACCCCCCCCCCCCCCCCCCCCTTTTCTGAACACGCGCACGCACACACTCGCAACACACAGTTAGAAAAAATAAAGAAAAATAGAATTAGAAGTAGTAATTAAATAAATAAAGCTCACACCCACTTACGTACACACACACACACACACACACACACACACACACACACACACATACGAAATGGCTGTGCAGTTGTCCGCCATCTTGTTTCTGTGTGTTATAAATATTGCAGTGAAAGTTACTTGGTGCACTTCTTCACAGTGGAGACAACGGGGAAACCCAAAAAAAGAAAGTTAAACTGGTTCCAAACACACATGCGCACACACAAAATCTTCAACACAGGTATAAGCATAACAACCCCAGTCACAAAATTTCGAAGTAAATAACGATTCTACATTACGTTCTATATGGTTTCAGATGACAAACTGTAAAAGAAAACAAATGTATAAAGAAAACAATTGAATAAAATAAAAATTCAGGAAATCCACAGCAAGTGGCCACAAGGTACGAGCATACAGAAAACTTATCTGTTTTTTAAATATATAAATTCTCTCTCAGAAACTTAAATTTATATGTGTACAAGCAGTAAAGAGCGTTTTTCCTACCCTGTAGAAAGATATTAAAAAAAATAAAAGACAATGAGAAACATTCGTGAGAAATAAAAATTGTGTTTTGCTTAATGTCGACCCTTTAAGAAACCAAATCTACCGATAAGCAAACATGAGCAAAAGAACTTCACCGTCAAGATGCTTAATAAAACTATAAAATGATTTATCATGTAAACTTCATAGGCTAACACAAGATTAGCAACATTGTAGAAGTCATTTTCATATAAACATACTATTGTATGTATTCATATAAACATACTATTGTACACATCCCTACCTATTACCTAGATGAGAGAAAATTCGTAGTCAGTTTCACTGTAATGTCATAACAAAGCCTCTCATCAAAATCGATTAACTCTCATGTTATGTCCTAATTGTTCATGAAGCAACTGCATCGTATGAAAGCGCTAGGTTTCTGCCACTATTGTAACTTTAGTACCTTGTTCTGATGTAACAAGATATACCTATGTCTTTGCCATTTATGCTACCCCAGTAGAAATTGAGACAGTCTGCGTGAAGAGTGCATAAAACAAGCTCGTCCTGGTATCGTAATATAATAGTAAGATTATGTGGGACCATGCAGCTTTCTAAAAGTCACTATGAAGAAACAGCATTATCGTGGTAACAGCGTCACTAGGGTTTTAAATGCCAAAAAGAAAGTCAAAATGGCTGACAAAAGTCATACGACAAATTTTCCACATTTAGAGGAAGTAAAGGAAGGAAACAATTTTCTCCAAACATTTCCAAACTTCGATAATAATTTCCTCTGGAAGGTATATACCCATATACATATTAAATAATATTTTGAAGCCAAGCATACCACACTGTATATAGTATCAGTTGAGAAATAACGTCGTAAATAAATGAAGTTTTCTCTCTAAACAGAGACGAAATATTCACTGTGGAAATCGTTTTCATTAAGGAAAACTCTTTCAGCTCTTTATGTCGTCATTCATTAAGAAAGTTTGCCTTCCATATACCTTGTAACGTAAAATATAAATTGTTTTGTATGGTTTATAGGATAATACTTGTAGGAAAAATATCAAGTCTCCATGAAACCTTCGCATTACGTCACGAAAACCAGACAAGCAATAAAATAAGGGTTAGAAGATATTGAAGTGTACAATCCAATACTATAATATCAGAGAGAGTGACGTGTTTGCAGATAAAGCCGGTGTCCCCCGTCAACATCGATATCAAATTTTCTTCCTGGACATGCTTGACATATACTTTCCCTTGTGTTATTTTTCTGTGACTACCGCTATGTGAGGCGCATATGAATCTACCAAGGCAAGCCAGAAAGCCCTGAGATCTACGTCTGGGAAAACACCGCAATGTTCAAACTAGTCTACGGACTCAGAAGAACTTTTCTTTTTTATTAATCGCTGTTTAAACTGATCATTCAGTACCAAGCAAGCATGTGATTCCACCAAAAGTAAGTTATTTAGTTAACATAAATTACTTATCAACGAAGGAAAATGTGTCAAGAAACAATACAATTGCCATTAGTTGCTGAATGTCAAAACAGAACCAAAACTTGATTCGTCACACTCGACTGTCTTCTGTACATATCTAGAAATTAGGGGCATTCGTCAACACCACTACTTCGCGTCTGTCTTCCACACTTCCGAACGCAAACAAACTTGACGTCTGCCCCCGTTAACTTTTCGGATGCATCAGGGTAAGAAGTAATCCAACGCCTCGAGACATTTTATTACGTTTATGCAAAAGTTTATCCGATAGCGAGGAGGGCGGTACCGTATTTTCTTTGAAAATAAGTTTAAATGGCGGAGTTAAATATTTTTGGTTTTCCTCTACTTCCCACAGAACTTGATGAAAAGCGCTGACTAGTTCTTTTTGGCATATCAAGCTGAAACACTTTACAAAGAAGCCCTGGTCTCCCTCCTTCGATATTGACGCGCCGTTCCGAAAGTACTTAAAACAAACAGAGGAAAGCTGGGAGGAGAACTTCGTCCCTAGTCACTCGACGACGGCGACATTCAATAATGAACTTGCTAGAAATTGCGTGAAGAAAAGCTTCTGCTTCAAAATGAAATCTTTTCTCCTGCAGCAAAGTGTGCGCAGATCTTGGCAGTTTAAGACTGAGTTCGCTCCGAGGCTTTCAGTACGAATTTTTGCGTTTAAGACAAAAAGCTAAGTTGGAAGTCAGTCCGTTTACTAGGTGAACAGTTGAAATTAATTTCTCAGAAAAATACAGCTCCTACAGTGACATCTCCACATAAATTATGAAGAATTTTTAAATTGTTAACCTTGTTATAAACAATAATGTGACAGTAATTCCCAGTGTGACTTAAATAAAATTGTCGCTAATATTGCTTTGAGTATTTCGTGACAACATAATCGGTACTGTAATCAGGTTCCTTGCCTTGCCTTTTGTGGGCAACACTCTTACAGGCCGAGTTATCTTTTTCTTTCCCAATAACCGATCTTTACATTTCAATTGAAAGTCAGGTCAAAATCGAAAAATATTCAATCCTTTCTCCCAACTAGTATAATAAAATCATACTTTAGTGAAGTTACGTCCTGTCATCTTCCTTTGTAAGCTGCTGCTAGAAGCTGTGTACAGCCATGTCTTTCTCCGTGTGGTAGTGTTGAAGCTCTGTTGTCCAAGCTCCGCACAGAAGTCCAAATTACAAATAACAGTTTTAAGATCAAAAGTTATTAACAAGTCATTGCGCTTTTCCGATCAAAAAACTAATGGTTTCAGTGCCATATAAATCGTTCTTCCGTATTTCTTATTCTTGGACTCTCCATTACCATAGCTGAGCGGTCAGCGCGGCAGAATGCGATGCGAGAGGTGCGGGTTCGATTGCCGCCCGGGCCGGAGATTTTCTCCGTTCGGGGACTGGGTGTTGTTGTGTCTTCATCATCATCGACATGGAAATCACCGCAGTGGCGTCTACTAAAGACTTGCACCAGACGTGTCGTCTACCCGATGGGAAGCCATAGCTACATGCACTTTTCATTTCAGTCTTGAACTTTGAGCCCTCGTGATAGGTTTTCCTCCAGTTTGGTACCTCTAACTGTGCAGTGTATCGCAATCTTCTCAGTGTGTCTAATAGTAAATGGTCGTACAGTGTATTTCTCTTCTGAAAAGACAGAATCTCTGACTTTGATCTGATCCAACACCTTCAGTGATAAGACTAATTTGCCACACGATTTACCCATGCAGAAATTTAGATTAATTTCATGATATGAACACGTTATATCCTTCGTTTTCGCTTTCAGTTTCTTCGGGAGATCGTTACAAATTGCTTTATCATTTTTCTCAACTTATGGCTGTCCAGGCAGTGCGCACCGTCCACCTTTACTGTTTCGCTTCTTCTAAAAATTCTCTTCTACAAGTTCCTAAGTTTCACAGAAACCCCCCTGCAAATTTTGCTGTACCCGTACTTCAAGAGAAAACGATAGTGCTGAAGAAATGGCTGACCCATCACGTAAGGCATGGCTTAAAACATAAACCTTTCAATGTGTAGCGGAGTGTGTGCGGTCTTAAGTATTTCATTCCCTATTCTGGTCCAGCATACAAACAGGAAAGGCATAATTAGATTGCTACATGATACGAGTCCACACACTAGAAAAGATACACTGAGAAGAAAAAGAAAGTGGTACAACTGCCTAAAATTATGTATGGCCCCCACGAGCACGCAGAAGTGCCGCAACACGACGTGGCATGGACTCGACTAGTGCCTGAAATAGTGCTGGACGGAATTGACACCATGAATCCTGCAGGGCTGTTCCTAAATCCATAACAGTACGAGGGGATGGAGCTCTTCTGAACAGCGCGTTGAAAGGCGTCCCAGATATGTTCAGTAATGTTCATGTACAGGGAGTTTGATAACAGCGGAAGTATTTAAGCTTAGAAGAGTGTTCCTGGAGCCACTGTGTAGCAACTCTGGACGTGGGTTTTCCCACTGCTGCTGGAATTTCCCAAGTTCGTTGGAACGCACAATGGACATTAATGGATGCAGGTGATCAGACAGGAAGCTTACTTTCATGTCACCTGTGAGAATCGTATTTAGACGAATCAGAGGTCCCACATCACTCCAACTACAAACACATCACACCATTACAGAGCCTCCACCAGCTTGAACAGTCCCCTGCTGATATGCAGGGTCAATGGTTTGATGAGGTTGTCTCCATACTCGTACACGTCCATCCACCCGATACAATTTGAAACGAGATTCGTCAAATTAGCCAACATGTTTCCAGTCACCAACAGTCCAACTTCTGTGTTGTAGGGCTCAGGCGAGGCGTAAAGCTTTGTGTCGTGCAGTCATTAAGAGCACACGAGTGGGCCTTCGTCTCCGAAAGCCCATATCGATGATGTTCCGTTGAATGGTTCGTACGCTGACACTTATTGGTGGCCCAGCATTGAAATCCGCAGCAAGTTGCGAGATGGTTGCACTTCGGTCACGTTGAACGAATGTCTTCAGTCGTCCTTGGTCCCGTTCTTGGAGGATCTTTTTGAGGCCGCAGTGGTGTCGGAGATTTGATGTTTTATCAGATTTGTGGTATTCACGGAACAATCGTGAAATGGTCGTACGAGAAATTCTCCACTTCATCGCTACCTGGGTGATGTTGTGTCCCATTGCTCCTGCGCCAACTATAACACCACGTTCAAACTCACTTAAATCTTGATAACCTGCCGTTTTAGCAGCAGTAACCGATCTAACAACTGCGCCAAGCACCTGTTTTCTTTTATAGGCGTTGCCGACCACAGGGCCGTTTTCTCCCTGTTTACATATCTGTGTATTTGAATACTCATGTATGTACCAGTTTCTTTCGCGTATCAGTTTAACTTGCAATGTAGTTCCAGAAGTCGGTACACTTGTTGTCCGTGCAAGCTCGAATTAAAAGTATGTTATGCCCATTATTATACTGATCGGTTGTTGCATAATGTTAAGATTAGTGTTTCATTAAAAGTTGCCCAGCTGATATCCTTTTGCTCTTCGTGCATACACATTGTTACCAGTAAAATAAATACCGACACCTTCAATTTTCTTACATGTTTCTGTCAGAAACGGTGGGAACGGAATTCAAATTTTACAGTTTTGCCTTGTGCGTTTCCTGACAGGATGTATGAAGGGCATTCAGTAACTAATGCAAAACATTTTTCTGAAAGCTGATTGCTTTTATTCAGGTTTTCAATACACCATACTATTTCCCACATTTTTGCTTACAACACCCTATATTACAACATAATCTCCGTTCAATGCGACGATTTTACGTCATTTTATTGTGAGGGCCTGTATGGCTGCGTGGTTCCACTGTGCTGGCCGTCGTCGGATTCAGCGTCTTGCTGTCTCAATAACCTCCCCACCATCCACCTACTGCTTCCCGCGGAGTTCATCTATCATAGTGCTAAAACAGATGGATGTCGGAAGGTACTAGATCCAGGTTGTAGAGCGGAGTAGGTACAACAGTCCAACGATGTTACTTAAGCTCCTATTGGGTGCCTTGAATTGACATGGAGAAGGAGAAATGCGTTTCTTCAGTTTTCTGAAGGTAGCACTATAAACTTCAGCGTTGATCGTTGCACCACGAGCGAGGCCATCAAACAGAATAACGCCTTCAGAGTCACAGCAGACTGTGGCCATGACTTTACCTGTTTAGTGTACATCTTTGCACGTCTTATTTGCAGGGGAGGTGGTGTGGGGGCACAGCGTGGAGTGCCGTTTTGATTCCGGTTCGAAGTGGTGAACTCATGTTTCATCGCCTGTGACAGTGTTAGACAAGAACTTGCCACATCAGCCAAACAACACGCAAGCAATTCAGCACAGATGGTCCTTTGTTGCTCCTTGTGGTCTTCTGTTAGGCCACGAGAAACCCTGCGGGCACGCACTTTTGAGTACCACAAATGGTGAAAGAGTGTAACAGCACAACCAATAGAGACGCCCAGTTGTGCGTTATTGTGATCCGCCGATCACCTCGAATGAGAGTGTCGCATGTTCCAGTATTGAAAGAGTCACAGTTGTACGGCACGCGGGACGTCGAACAGTTCTGCGTGACGTTTTCATGATGATGACTGACGCCTCGAACAACGTCTCACCGTGCTTTTGTTCACAGTCAATTCTCCGTACACATTCTGCAAACGCCTATGAATATCTGCAATGTCTGGTTTTCCGCCAAAAGAAACTGAGTAACAGCTCTCAGCCTGGAAAGCACCTCCGTTACAGACACCATTTTGAAGGTTACGAATATCGTCACCATCCATCGGAACTTCGTGAAACTATAGGGGCTGAAGCGGGAATGTTCCAAAATGTCCCACAACAAATGCTGCAGTTTTTCAAGCGAAATTGGCCTAGAAAAGAAATATATTTCATTACTTACAAATCACGTAATTTTTAATATTTATCAAAGGGGTGAAATAAAACTAGCCAGTAAAAGAAGACCAGGAATTGACCTTAGTCAATGAACAACATAGAAGACTCTGTAAATGGGAAACATGCATGTCGATGCAGCTTGATGTGCTCGATTTACCGAATTGCGAGTCGCGCGTAGCAGCTCTGCTCGAGGGAATCAATAACTTTGACAGTGTGTATGGATTACTTGGGTATACCTGACCCTTCATTTTGTCTCAAAAAAATCACAGTGAGAGTGGTCAGGCGATCGAGGTGGTCAGGAAACTGCTCGCCCTTTAATGATTGTCATCTTCTCACCGAACACTTCATGCACTCATAATAAGATTTTCAAGGCAGGGTGTGCTATTTCTGAAAAAAATGCATATAATCGTTTATTTTTTGTGAGCTGATACCTACATGGACTAAACAGTTCCTGGATATACTGGCTGGCATAAACAGTATGGTTGAAACTACCCCTTTGAATGTAAAGAATGACAGTGCTGGTAAAACTCTTACGTTATTTGTTTTTCAAAGAGCCGAGCAGAACTGAACGTACCCAGACATTTCTCTCTTTACTTATTCTGATCAACAGTAAACTGACACACAATATTTTTAGCGCAACGCAATCTGACTTTCAATAATCCCTACAGAAGAATGGCCGTGACTAACAATAACCTATAACTTTCATGAATCACTTACCTCCCAAAAATCTTCGTTACTCGAACTACTGCAATACAGCGAGCACCAATAATGCTAGCTAAATAAAATATTCTAGTTACTGAAAGCACTAATTACTGATAGGCATAGTTAGCAAATGAAAGATGTTGATGGAGCACAAACAATGTATTTACCTTAATAATGTTCAAAAGTCATCATATATATATATATCAGTTAATGACATCCAGTCTTACAAATTTCGTATTTCTGACTGACACACGTCCAGATCGTCCTGTCTCAAAACTCTGCCATCTCTCTCCTCACATCCAGCACTGCAGGCGACTCGCCTCCAACTGCGCAACGCTACGCAACAGCTGCCCAACACTACAATAGCGAATATTCCAGCAATACCAACCAGCCATAGATTGCACACAGCACAGTCAGTGGTTTTCATACATAGCGCTGCATGGTGTTACTAACATAAAAACCTAAACAGCCCACTTACGCAGATATATGTAAACAGGCAGAATAGGGCGGTGCGGTCGGCTACTCCTGTATAAGACACCAGTCTGGTGCAATTGGTAGATCGGTTACTGCTGCTGGTGAAAGAATTGTTTACCTATCGGATACTAGACATTACGCCTGAGACACCAATTCTGAAATGATGCCACGGCTCTATTAAGTACTATTCGGGATTTTATAATGCATAATTGCTCATTATGTCAGTTCAGATACCTTGGCAGGCTGAACAACGCTCCATATGCAGAAATGAAAAACTGAGAATCCTAAAGTCCAGAACCACCTGCAAGAGTCAACCGCGAAATTTCGTCTGGGCTCGTTAACTCATCCGCAACACTAAATTTGTAAGGCTACAGTTACAGTCCCTGAATGATAATGTTTCGACATGACGAATTTTTTAATTTCCACTTGCACAGATAAATGACTTTGACATTTCGTCGAACTTTTTTCCAGACTTCTCTTTACTCGAGCAATATTTTATGTTGTGTGTGGTTTTGCTACAGAGTCTGTGTCGCGTCATTAAGTATGTCACTGAATGTCAGACTTTGCAATACGTTTCGCCAAAACACTTCCAGAGTTATACATTTGCACAGACAGATCTGCAGAGTCTAAAATTTTAAACATGGGAGCAGTCAGCAGCTGTAGAATAACGGGTACAATGGGAATCTCACAGCAACCCGTTTCACACCAAAAGTTCATTCAAACCTTTATCTAGATGTCGACAGTCTTTCTCAGAAGAAGTAACAGCACGTTTTACATACTATGTGATAAGAGAAAAGAAGCCATCAGGCCCAGTCAATAGTAAAATTATCCATATAACTGCTATGGCTTAGCCACAAGGCTTAGTAAGGAGTTAAATGATCAGTTATCTGTTTGTGTGTATGATGCACGGCTGCCTTAGATTTTACGTGGGTCCTGCGTAGATGTATTGAGCCTACACAAACTGCTCATTAAAATCCACAAGATTAGCAGACGCATCAGAAATAAGCCTCAATGTGTGATCTGGAAGGTTCACCATTTCGTTCCAGTGTCACAGATTTTTATCTGTTATTACTTGTGGTGTTGACCAGGCCAACGTAAGTATAAACAGTGAGAACCGATATCTCACAAGATTATTGTGGTATCGTCTTGAGTGAAATACGGGGTGATTATAATTGAAGTTAAATTTTCAAAACGCTGTAGAAATAAGACCACTGGCCAGAATGACATTGAATGACATGAAACTGATACGGAATGTTATCGGAGAAGGGGGAAAAGTATGGCTGAGGAAAAAAAATAGTGTGAAAATTCAATAGATAGCACTGTATGTGTCAGAATACGTGCATGAAAACACCTGTCATGCGCATGACCCACTGAAGTTGGTATAAACACGCCGGGTACACGGCTTTTCCTCCTTTCGCCTCTGCGACGTTCGTCGAAACTGTCTCAATGCAGGATCGCACTCTGCTTTAAAGGTGTATTACAAGAATGATGACTGTGCACACCTTACTCTGCGGAAGTTCCGGACACTGAAGTGTTTGAAAAAAGGTATTGGTCCGATGACTGCCGTGGGTCTGGAGAAAATGATTCGGAAATCGGAAAATACAGGTTCTTTTGATGTGCAACCTAGTAGAGAGAGGAAACGAACTGATTCGACGTCAGTGGAAGCAGTGGGAACAGCAATGCAGCAGGAGACGATTGGTGCCTGGCGGTGCACGGAGAATTGCCCGAACATTGGACACACCCGTGAGCACTGTGAGTAAAATCCTACGAAACATCCTTCTATCCTGTCCATTCAATGTTAACCATGAGCACGAGTTGCTTCCTGTTGACCAGCCACCAAGAGAGCCCTTTGCTTTATAATTTCTTGCTCGCATGGAAATGGACAATGATTGGCTGTGGAAGATTTTGTGGACAAACGAATCCTACTTCCATCTGACAGGATATGTCACTACACAGAATTGTGGAATATGGACAACGGCAAATCCACACGCATATCAGTCAGTACCACTTCGTCCTGAAGCTCACTGTGTGGCGCAAGTTTACGGCATCATTTATCATAGGGCCATATTTTTTCAAAGAGACATGTGCTTCCGATCCTGTTACCTATGCCGTCACTGGTAAGCGCTATGAGTGTCTTTTGCATAGCCATGTCATTCCAGCTCTCCAACAGCGTGGATGAGTGGATAGGATCATTTTTGTGCAAGATGGCACACCTCGCCACATTGCAAATCCAGTTAAGCAGTTGCTTAAGCGCCATTTCGGAAATGCTAGAATTATCAGCCACCATTTCTCTACACCCTGGTCGTCCCGATGACCTGATCATAATCCGTGTGACTTCTGGCTGTAGCGCTATCTGTAAGATGTGCTCAGTGTTCCTATTGCAGTTTTAGATGCATTGGAGGCACGCATTGTGTAACACATTCTGAACGTGACCCCGGAAACACTTCGTTCAGTTGTGGAACATGCTGTTTCTCGATTTCAACTTTTGCAGGAAACGGTGGACGGCATATTGAACATTTTTTGCGCTAGTCACATGGAAATTAATACTCCCCTTTGATTTTAATTCCTGCTTTTTTATGCTGTTTTGGCCTCAGGACAATTTAAAACTGGTGTGAGTGATGCTTTTTATGTGGTTTTTGGTCTCAGGATTCCCATCCAATGTGGTATGACCTTGCCGTGGTGGATGGGCATACGTTACTAACAGTATCACACGTGTACACCCATGCACACCGAGTAGTACGCCAAACGTACACCTTAGGCATTGTTGTATGATTCATTTGTCATCTGTAGTCGACCACTATTAAATTATGGTGCTTACAGCGCCATGTATTGCTACATTTTGCAACTATTTATTTATCTTCTGCCGTACGTTTTCCCTCTTCTCTAACAATATTCCGTTGCAATTTCACGTCATTATAATCACCCTGTAGAACAAACGACTGCGACGTCACTGAAGATATCATCACACTTCCCTTTAAGGATACTGGGTACTTTTCCGGCTCAATATTATGTAAAAATCAACACCTACTTCAGGCACTGTTTATAATGTATATGTCTTAAGATTTTTGTTGATATCAGGTAATGTAGCACACTTTCTAAACAAACTAGATGTACTTTAAATGTTTTTGAATCTTCTTAGGGTTATTAAAAATTTACAAAGAAATTGATGCAATTTTTTTTTCCACAATGCATCCTCAAACTGAGGTACCATTTAATCCAATGTTATGCATTTGAAGGAGATATGCATGACATGATGGGTGAGGTACTAGACCAATCTAATTCTGCCTATTATATATATTAGAAGGATAAAAAGAAATATCACACCTTACATTTCAAGTTTTATAATTAGTTCCCAATAAAAATATTATTTTTTCAATAATTTAGTTCATTCTGCAATAAAGCTGAGGTCTACTACATAAGTATGGACTATTGCAAGTTGCAGAAGAAAAATTAGAGCAATTATTTATAAACTTTAGGACATTTTTCTACCTGAATTCTGAAAAATACAACTTGTGGGAAATTGCGAATGAAGATATGAGTTAATTAAACTGTGCCTCAGAACATTCCTGAAGCATAATCTTCATCCTCCAGCATTTATTCACCTTCAAGCTTCCTCTTGTCATTCCTTTTAGCACTTCTTGCTTCTTCGGTAACTTTCAGCTTCATTCACCTGTTGTCTGTCACATGCAGGCAATTGATCTTCCATATTAGAGCCACATTTTATGCCTAAATTTCTCAGGACTTCCATCCTTTCTATCACTCCATCACTGAAACAAATCACTGCATTTAGTACACCAACTTTTAATACGTTTAGTCCTACAAAAAGATTCTTTGGTAGTGTTTCCCATACGCAATGGTTGAAACTTTCATTTGTATTCTGAGTGCCCGCATGAAGACATTTACTAAGCAAAACGGCGCCACTCAGGTCTCTAGGAATTGGTTTTATTTCATTCATAACTGGCTCAGGAAGAGAATGCTTATGATGGTGTATCTGACCACTTTCTTTTACTTTTTGGTAATCACATCAAGAATCTGCTCCTTTAGGTCAAAGTCCATGAGCACAGTTGTCATCTGTGGACAACTTATGAAAGCAGGGAACCCATAAAGATTTTCTCATTGCTGTAACATCATTCAGAGATGCAGTTCGTCAAATGGCCAGTTCATAATAACTCTGAAGAAGGCCTGTTTCAGTTTCTGTCAGTCTGCTAAGGAAAGATTGAGATTTTTCCATCAGATAGCAACTTTCCTTTCATTTCCCTTCGTATCTTCCTCAATCTAGCACCCATTCTCTTTTGCACATGTCCACAACACTCCAGTTTTGCTACCGAGGTATCACCATAAACATTGAGCTAATTAATTCTATTGAAAACTTTATAGTCCTAATCGCCTTATTTCTTAGTATACTTAATGTTATAAATGGGCACCGACCTCTGAAATATTTTTAGAGCTCCATCACAATCCATATCTCCACTGTAACCATCATAATTCTTAGAACACTGTTGTTCAATATGTTCTTCAGTGTTATCATGGCATGTGTGGCAGTACTTAGATAAGCACTCAACATCAGCAACTTTTCCATTCTCCAGAGAAATAGCACTTACAACACCATTCAGGGAACGATATCCTCGACTTTGCCATATCTCATCACGTTCAACAGCAATGTTACTGCTACCAATAA
The DNA here is from genome assembly GCF_023864345.2 of Schistocerca serialis cubense. NCBI lineage: Eukaryota > Metazoa > Arthropoda > Insecta > Orthoptera > Acrididae > Schistocerca > Schistocerca serialis. Next base: position 662,946,487 of record NC_064642.1, read on the forward strand.
ATGTACAATTTATTCCACTGCACGGTTCACGCAACCGTCAAGGGACCTAGAAGTATTTTTATGTACTTCGTGAACCTATTAGAAGGAGGAGGAAGGTCCATCAAACCACAAAACATTTGAGCAGCCCTTTTTCCTTTTCCTATTGCATGCATTGCATACACTAACTTAAAATTCACATTATATGAATTATGCACAATGTTCGGAGTGATTTTCGAGGTAGATGTATTGCAGGATCTACACAGAATAACCAATTTTGACACTATACCCTTCATGCTCCTTTGTTGTTGAGTTATTTCCAGACAGCCTACACTATCACATTATTTACATTGCGTCACTGCCTTTTATCAAAGAAGATAAGATGCCCACCTCAACAGCAACAAATCCACTACACGAGTGTGATAGTTAACACAAAAATTTGAATCACCAGGAGGCGTGCCATGTGGGTGTTTCTTTAGTGAAGAACTGTAACATAGGCTACTTCCAACAGTGTGGCTCACTTTGTTTGTGAACTAGTTATCACGGAATTTCCTTTTACTGAATTTATTGACGCGTAGCATAGTTCGTATTTATTGCACACTAAAGAATATGTACTTCCACAAATATATGTACCACTAGGGCAACAAACATTCAGTAACGTGTGAACAAACTGCTTCAGAGAAACAAAAGTAAATATTACGAGTAGCAAAGATAATCACTTGTAGACAGTAGAAACGTGCACCATTACTAACATGTACAACGTATCATACGTATAATGGCTGTAAACAGGAAGTTCACAGTTCCTTTCGAAATACTACTGGTTTCTGTAACAGATATAATGAGTGCATTATGGCATACATGACTGTAACTTCAAAATTTTGGTATATATAGGTCATTTTTCATTTGAAACCCCATAATGTATCTGTTAATGTAACCAGGAAAGACTATAGAATTTAATAAAGTCATAAAAAATTTCAATTTTTCCACCGTTTTAAGTACCCTGTCTCGTTAAAAGCATATCATTTGCGCTCGCAGGAAATGATGCGTTACCATCGTCAGCAAGAAGGAGGTTGGCCGCACTGAATTACAATTACGAGCATTATCGTTCAGCGTCAGCACGTGTAGAGACGACTGCATTTACTAATGATACTGTGTCATGTGTTGCACACAATGACTTGGTAGCATTCACATACCATGTTCTAAGTGCAATTTTAAGGCAAATAAGACTTCCACTTAACAAATGGGCAACTAATTCGACACTCTGAAAGGAATATGGCATGCAGAAGGCCTTGTGATTAAAGCCATAATGCAACGCGAGTGTCAAAAATAGATTTGATGGTGAACATTTGTTGCAAGACATCGAAATTCACAGCTGACAATCAATAACAGGAGCATTTTTCTGTAGCCTGATGGAGCCATGTACAGGCACATTCTATTGGTTACCCCCCCACCCCGGATGATGATGATGATGAAAGAGGATGTTTGGTTGGTTTGTGGGGCACCCCCCCCCCCCTCCCTGGAGGTGATATGTTTGGGGGGACGTCGAGTAATGACATAATGTACCTGACCTCTCTGACATTATATCTCAATTATTGTTGTGTATTCTTTGCTAAAACTGAAGTAAAGCGTTATTCCAAGTACGTTACGTTAAATCATCTTCTGTACTAATCCTTCTTAAGCAAAAAGTGGCATTGAGACTGCCAGTACTTTAACAGCGGTATGTCGCTAGCGCACAGACAACGAAAAGCGGGCTCGAAATCGAGACAAGTCGGCCAAGAAATACGGAGTGAATAAAATTGATTTGTGACGATAAACAATCCGACGTTTCCCGTCAAGGATGACGCACGCATAAAACACATTCTTAGCATTGTTAGTTTAAGCTGGCTCCATCTACTGATTGCAGACACGTAATTTGAAATAACTGGCGAAATACAGAGAAAATGCGGCTGCCAACTCTAAGGTGAGACACTATATATTCACCATTATTGTGTCATTCTGGCGTCATTTCAGTGCTGCAGCTGCCCTCTATCAAACGTCAATTACTTTAGCTGTCACCTTTTTGCTATTCGTCTATTTAGGTAAATTTCACGGTTAGGAATACCTACTTTTATTCTGCATCGTTTAGCTGATGGTTTCAGTATTACGTACGTGTAGCACACTTTTATACTCTGATACCGTCTTGCAGCTCAGCATTTTCCCTCTGGCCAAATTACGCCTTTAATAACACTTACTGTAATTATGAAGTAAATAAACGCGAAAAGTGGCCCCGCCGAGTCAAGCTATTCGTGACGTTTACCCCAGTGACATAGACAGTGGCTTAAACTACTGAATGTGGGTGATTACCCCAGCACTTTATAGGGCAAAATAAAATGAAAAAAATGTGGCTTACTGCTTTTTTTTCAAGTATTTCATCGTTGGTATTATTAGGGCCTGAAAAAGCTGCTATAACACATATCTTATTTTACGGACAATAAGAGGCAACTTTTTCTTCGAAAATTCAGATGCATCTTATACTGGAAATTGCTATAGAAATGTAAGTTTAAAATTCCCGCCCGTCTTAAAATTGCCTATATATTCGATGTCACGGAAACCTATGCCTATCTGGCAACACTGGATTCAACCAGCTGCAGGAGTGCATCGATGGGCGACCGTGAGTTGCGGCGAATTACATGCTTGTTAACATTGTCTCCCTCCCGCGTCGCCATCACAAAGTCAGAACACCGTATAGCCTGTCGTGTGCCTTTGCAGGCCACGTTGCCAATGAGCTTGAATTCAAATTGATTTGTGTTACCGGTAACAGTATAATATTTGTACAATATAACAACCAGGAGAATTGTAAGGTACTTGCTCATTATTAAAACTATTAAACTGTCCACAACCAGCAAATAAATTCAAACCACAGCAAATTAATAACACGAAACCTAACTCTTAAGAAACGGACGGAATAGAACTAATTAAACAAATTAAGAGACTTCAAAAGCAACCGGAGAAGATGGTATAATTGCAGGACTACTAAAACCAGTGGCCCTAGCATTATAAAAGAGATCATTCAACTAAAGGAACATATCTGGTAAACATAGAAAATACCTGAGGAGTGGGAAACTGCCCTAATTCATCCACTGCATAAACAAGGGAATACAACTGATGTTAATTATTACCGAGGAATCTCTCTTCTCCTGGTCACATATAAAATTCTGCCACATTGTTCACTTGATTGAGCAAACGGACAGTTAGAAGAAAAAACTGGTGAATACGAAGCAGGCTGTAGAGCATGCAGATCCTGTCCGGAACAAATACTTAATTTAAACCTAATCCTTAGCCACCAAAGGATTCCTGGTAACGATATTGTACGTATATTCGCGGATTTTAAGAAGGCCTACGACTCAGTTGATGGTGAATCACTTTTTCAAAATTTAAAGGAGCAAGGGCTAGATAATAAAACTCTAACACTGATTAAGGAAATGTTAACTGACACTAGCTCTAAAGTTAAATTCCTGGGAGAAATTTTTGAACCATTTGATGTGAAGAATGGTGTTAGATAGGAAAATGGCTTCTCCGATTCAGTGTTAACTGTGTTTTGGAAACCGTGATTACAGAATGACGAGAGCAAAAGTCGAGTTAAAATATAGTGAATCAGTCAAGACAGGCAGAAGTAATATTGGAGTAGATCGCCTTGCTTTTGCAGATGACCTGGCAGTTTTAGCTAGGAACGTTACCACAGCTCAGAAACAAATTGAAATTCTTAATGAAGTTGCGTTAATAGTAGGACTGCAAACAACATTCGAAGAAACGGAATATATGACATGCAACAAAGAAGCACCAAAGTTTTTGAGCACAAAATATGGAAAAATGAAAAGGGTTTCTCGTCTTAAATACCAGTGGGAAATCATATAAGAAAAGGGTCCGGGAAGTGCTACAAACGAAGATCGCTGTCAATAAATTACAACTGCTTTCAGATTAATACAAAATATTTATAATAAGAAATAACTTTCTAAATTCAGTAAACTTAGGCATTACAGCACTGTAACAGTATTCCTATATTATACCTCCTTCGCTTGGTTCACTTCAGAAATTACTATGTCGCTGGGACTAAGATTTCTTTGTTTAAGCGAAGAGCAGCATGAAATCCTCACATTATTGTTATTTTACATATGAATTAGTTTTCCCTGGCACCGTAAATATGTGTTTCCTAGAAAAATAGTACATAACTTGTAGATTCCTTTCCGCACTCTCTGCCCCTTGTTTACTTTTTCATATATAGGTGGAGCGTCGAATAAGTTATGTAACACTGCTATTTCTTTCAAATCTGGATGGTAGTGTCCGTGATTTATATACGGGGTGAGGCATAACATCGAGCGATTTTAAACGCCGCGCGAATCAAGCTGCGTCGGAGAGAGGTGGAGGGTGTAGCGTTAGTCACGTTTGGTGCGATTTAGCATTGAGTCATAATAGAGCGCTGTACCCCACAGCATCGTGCGTACGCTGTCAAAGCATTTTATCAAAGCAGTAGTGCATATCAGCTACCAAGTCGCGGATTCCGCAACCACTTGAGCATTAATCGGAAACGACCGGTTGCATCTGCCTGTGAGATTAAAAAATGCGTTGATAACTTTGAGAAGACGGTGTCAATGGCAAAGAAGAAGACTGGAAGACCGAAAACTGCGCGCACACCTGAAAACGTCGAACGTATAAGAGTTGCCATTGAGAAAAGACCTCGTCACTCAGCTCATCGGCTTGTGATTTCAAACAGAACGGTATGAAGAATTTTATATCAGGATCTTCACGTTCACTACTATAAAATTCAAATTGTTCAGGCCCTTAAGGAAACAGAAACCGATTCTGCTTGGAGTTTTTGGACACCATTAATCAAGACTAGGGCATTGTATACCGTTTGTAGATGAGCGATGAAGCCCACTTCCATATCTGCGGTTATGTGAACAAGCATAACTTTCGATTTTGGAGTGACGTTAATCCCAGATAACTGCATCAGCTACCATTGCACTCCGCAAGCGTTACTGTGTGGTACGCCATGTCTTCATTAGGGATCATATGGCAATACTTTTTTAAAGAAGGCCTTGGCAATGCTGTAACATCGACTTTGCAGAGATACGCAAACATGTTGGAAAACTTTTGTACTCCCCAAATTGCACACTACTAAGTGAACGATGAGAAGTCTTTCCAGCAGGACGGAGCAATCTCCTGTATTGCTCGAGTAAGTATGAATATTGTCAATCGTTTCTTTCCAAAAAATGTGATCTCCGGAAGTAGGGATATTGCATGGCCCTCTCGTTCACCGGACCTCACAACATGTGACTTATTCTTGTGGGGTTATCTGAAAAGCAAAGTTTACCAAGATAATCCTCCTCGAACAATTAAGCCAGGAAAGAGTGGATCCGACAGGAAGTTGTTCAAATCCCACTGGCAATGCTGCACAATGTGATGAGTCACTTCAGGGTCCGGCTGGAGGAATGTGTGCGTCCAAACGGCCGTCGTCTTGTCAGAGCGATGTTTCACTATTGCAGAAAATGCTTTATCACTTATTTTAAGGGTATGAAATAAAAAACAATTATTTTAATGAAGTGGTTTACTTATCAGCCCTTTGAAAATCTTTCTTTATTATGCTTCACCCTGTACATCATACTATCTCTCAATTCATTGGGTATAAAACCCTACTTTACAACGTAATCTCCGTACCATTTTATGGCCTTACGCCATCTGAATATTAGAACCTTTATGCTGATGTGGTACCGCTCAACTGGTCTGCCAAGCTCTGGCGGCATCAGTGAGTCCTCCATGACTGCTTTAGTGCTTCCCGCGGAATCCGTCCTTCAGTGGGCGACAGCGATGGATGCCAAAAGGAGCAAAATGTGGTTCGTAGGGCGAAAGGGAAATCACAGTCCTCCAAAGTATTGTTGCCTCCTCCCGGATGCACGGACTAGGTTATGGTCTTGGGTGCTCGAGGAGATAAAGAAGTGCTTTTGCATTTTTGGGGCCACAAACTAAAGTCGTTTCTTTAGTTTCCTAAGAGTCTCATGCTAAACTTCGGAATTGTGTGTTTAACCATGAGGGAGGATATCGAACAGGATAACACCTTCAGAATTCCAGAAGCTTGTAGTCATGACTCTACCATATGATGGTACAGTTTTGAACTTCGAAGGAGAAATTTTGTGGTGCCACTTCATGGATTACAGTTTTCTTTCCGAATTGTTGAATCGACGTTTCATCTTCTACGATAGAGTTTGATAAGTATTCGCCCCCATCAGCTTCATAACGATCAAGTAGTATGCACAAGTGATCCTTCTCTCCTTTTTGTGCTCTTCACTTAGGCTTCGAGAAAACTTGCGGGCCCATTCCTTTGAATACGCCAACTCAAGGACAAGCCTGTCAACACCTCTAACAGAGAAGTTGAGCACTTTCTTGCTTGACTGAGAATTGTCGCCACCTCCAATAAGACAGCTCGCTCATCGTAAAATTAGAGGCATCACAGCTGTATGCCGTCGGTCTCCGCATGGGAGATCAGATTTCCTTCTCACTGTTACGTCGACAGGGGACTGGTGTCACCAGCACTAAATTAGTGGGAAGATGACTCAAGGAAGATCAAAAATTAGCACCTAAAATGAATTTTTAGGAGCGTTCTGTGTGACTCAGACCATTTGCTTCAGTGGTACTTAAGACTCCAAAATCATGCCAATTTAGACCTGGATTAAAACGTATTTTGGGACTATCGAGTTCCATAATGCACACATCAAAGATGAGTTGCATCAACCCGGTTCCCATAACTCCTGAAGATAGACGTTGACCGTGGGTACTGTATCATGGACACATTCCCTTTGACTGTTCAGAGATATCATTAAACCCGTCCACAAGATGTAAACATCCATGCATGAGCAGCGCCTATTAGACGAAGAGGGTCCGAGAGCCTATCAGTTCCAGTCATTCCACCAGGAAGCAGGTACACGGCTCGTGTTGTCTGTAGTTGAAACGTACCTAGACGCCCAATACCGTTGTTCGATCGCGTCCGCATTGTTATTTTGTGCCAGGAAGGGCTCTCAACAAGTGTCCAGGCGTCTCGGAGAGAACCAAAGCGATGTTGTTCCGACTTGGAGGAGATACAGAGAGACAAGAACTGTCGATGACATGCCTCGCTCAGGCCACCCAAGGGCTACTGCTGCAGTGCATGACCGCTACCTACAGATTATGGCTCGGAAGGATCCTGACATCAACGCCAGCATGATGAACAATGCTTTTTTTGCAGCCACGGGATGTCGTGTTACTACTCAAGCCGTGCGCAACAGGCTGCATGAAGCGCAGCTTCACTCCCGACGTCCATGGCGAAGTCCGTCTTTGCAACCACGACACCATGCACCGCGGTAAAGATGGGGCCCAACAACATGCCGAATGAACCGCTCAGGATTGGCATCACATTCTCTTCACCGATGAGTTACGCATATGCCTTCAACCAGAAAATTGTCGGAGAGGTGTTTGGAAGCAACCCGGTCAGGCTGAACGCCTTAGACACACTGTCCAGCGAGTGCAGCAAGGTGGAAGTTCCCTGACGTTTTGGGGTGCCATTATATTCTCCCGACGTACGGCGCTGGTGGTTATGGAAGGCGCCGTAACGGCTGCACGTTACGTGAATGCCATCCTCCGACCGAAAGTGCAACCATGTCTACATGGACGTCAACTCGCGCCCCCATCGTGGACATCTTGTGAATGACTTCCTTCAGGATAAAGACATCGCTCGACTAGGATGACCAGCATGTTCTCCAGCAATGAACCCTATCGAAAATGCTTGGGATAGATAGAAAATGGCTGTTTAGGGACGGCGTGACCCACCAACCACTCTGAGCGATCTACGCCGAATTCCCATTGAGGACTATCAGTGCCTTGATGAAGTTGTGGATAGTATTCCACGACGAATACAGGCATGCATCAATGCAAGAGGACGTGCTACTGGGTATCAGAGGTACCGTTGTGTACAGTAATCTGGACCACCATCTCTGAAGGTCTCGCTGTATGGTTGTACAACGTACAATGTGTGGTTTTCATGAACAACAAAAATGGCTTAAATGATGTTTATGTTGATCTCTATTCCAATTTTCTGTACAGGTCCAGAGCTCTCGGGACCGAGGTGATGCAAAACCTTTTTTATGTGTGTATTAACATTCAAGTCAATCGACAGTGTATGTATGATTATTATGTATTATGTTCTAAACAACAGTGGAAATTATTTCTGTTTCAGTACCTTTTAACCACAATTTCTATTTAATAAATGACCCATTACACGCTTTTATCTAGTTTATTATTCAAACATTAAAAATGCATTTGAAAATACAAGAGGAAAACTATGAAAATTAAATATAAAAATGTTACTAAACTGCAATATTCCTACGTTCTTTCCGTATATGAAAGCTTCGTTGACGCGCAATATCAGCTCGGTCGGATGACCACAACAGTAACAGACGAAGACCTCTGCATTTTTAAATACTGTTTTAGGTAATGTATTAAAATTTCTCTTGACTTATGAACTGACTATAACTTCATTATTATTACCAACACTGAACGATCGGTCGGATTGGTCGTGCGTTTTGAGGCGCTACGCAACGGATTGCGCGGCCCTTCACGCCGGTGGTTCGAATCCTCCCTCTGGCATGGGTGTTCGTGTTGTTCTTAGCATACATTACTTTAAGTGGTGTGAAGGTCTAGCGACCGATGACCTCAGCAGTTTGGTCCATTAGGAACTCACACACATTTGAACATTTGAATATCGGACTGTGACTGTCGTGTGGAGTCTGACTGTTAGCCATCGGCCCCTTGGAACCCCTCCCACAAACTTAAACTCTCCATCTCAGAGTAGCACATGCAACCTACGTCCTCAATTATTTGCTCTATTACGTGCTTTGTTTCCTCTACATCTCCCTCTAGTACCACGGAAATCATTTCCTGATGTCTTAAAAGACGTCCTATCATCCTGTCCCTTCTCCTTGTCGGTGTTTTCTACATACTTTTTTCCTCTCCGATTCTGCTCAGAACCTCCTCATTCCTTAACTTATCAGTCCACTTAATTTTTGACATTCGTCTGTAGTACCACACCTCAAATGCTTCTATTCTATTCTGGTTTTCCCACGGTAGATACAATTATGCGCACGAAACGTACATTCTCAGAAAATTCTTCCTGAAATTAAGGCCTATGTTTGATACCAGTAGATTTCTCTCGGCCAGGAATGCCCTTTATGCCAGTACCAGTCTGCTTTTGATGTCCTCCTAGCTCTGTCTATCATTGGTATTTTGCTGCCTAGGTAGTAGAATTCCTTGACTGCCTCTACTCCGTGACCCTCCATCCTGATGTTAGTTTTCTTACTGTTCTCATTTATGCTACACCTCAACACCTCTGTCCTTCTTAGATTTACTGTCAACCGATATTCTTTACTCGTTAGACCATTCCATTCAGCAGATCATGTAATTCTTCTCCACTTTCACTTACGATAGCAATGCCATCAGGGAATCGTATCATAGATATCCTCTCACCTTGCATTTTAATTCCACTCCTGAACTCAACTTTTATTTCCGTCACTGATTCTTCAACGTACGAATTGAACAGTAGAGGGGAATGACTGCTTCTGTTTTACATCCTTTTTAATGCGTAGACCTCGTTTCTTGTGGCCCAATTTTATTATTCGCTCTTCGCTCTCATACATATTGCATATGACCCATATCTCCTCAAAGCTTACCCTCTTTATCTCAGAATTTCGAACAGCTTGCACCATTTTACACTGTCGAACGCATTTTTAGGTCCACAAATCCTGTGAAGGTGTCTTGGTTTTTCTTTAGTCTTGCTTCCACTATCAATGGTAACATCAGAATTGCCTCTCTAGTGCCTAACCGATCGTCAACTAACACAACCTCAATTTCCTTTTCCATTCTTCTGCATATTATTCTTGTCAGCAACTGGGATGCATGAGCTGTTAAGCTTTTTGTACGATAATTCTCACGCTTGTTGACTCGTGCAATCTTAGGAATTGTGTGGATGATATTTTTCCGAAAGTCACGTGGTATGTCACCACACTCATATATTCTACACACCAACATGAATAGTCGTTTTGTTGCCATTTCGTCCAATGATTTTAAAAATTCTGTTGAATGTTATCTATCTCTTTTGTGCTATATGACCTTCAGTATTTCAAAGATCTATAGATTCTGATTCTAATACTGGATACCTTGTCTCTTCTAAATCGATTCCTGTTACTTCTTCTGTTACACCAGATAAATGTGGGAACTCATAGAGGCTTTTAATATACTCTTTCACCTTTCCGCTCTCCTCTGCATTTGAATTCCTGTTGCACAGTTAATGTTATCATCCTTACTTTTGACTTTCCTGTAGGCTGAGTCGGTCCTTCCGACAGTCATTTCTTTTTCGATTTCTTCACATTTTTCATGCAGTCATTTCTTCTTATTTTCCCTGCACTTCCCATTTATTTCACTCCTGAGCAACTTGTATGTCTGTATTCTTGAATTTCCCTGATCGTTTTTGTACATCCTTCTTTCATCGATCAACTGAAGTATTTCCTCTGACACCCATGATTTTTTCGCATTTATCTTTTGCGTACCTATGTTTTTCTTTCCAACGTCTTGATTGCCCTTTCTAGTAATCTTCATTCCTCTTCAACTGTACTGTCTACTGAGCTCTTCCTTATTACTGTATCTATAGACTTAGAGAACTTGAAGCGTATCTCGTCCCTTAGAAACTCCGTATCCCACCTCTTTGTGTTTTGATTCTTCCTGACTAATCTCTGGAACTTCAGCCTACTCTTCATCAATACTATATTACGATCCGAGTCTATACCTGCTGCTAGATTCAATCCAGTATCTAGCTTCGGAATGTCTGTCTGACCATAATGTAATGTAACTGAAATCTTCCCACGGCAGCCGTCTTTTCCCAAGTATACCACCTCCTCTTGTGATTCTTGAACAGGTTATTCGCTATTACGAGTTTAAATTTAATACAAAACTCAATTGTTTTTTCTCCTTTGTCATTCCTCGTCCCAAGCCCATATTCCGGTGTAACCTTTTCTTCTACTCCTTCCCCTACAATTGCATTCCAGTCCCCCTTCACTATTAGATTTTCATTTCCTTTTACGTACTGTATTGCCCTTTCAGTGTCCTCATATACTTTCTCTACCTATTCACCTTCATCTTGTGACGTCGGTATGTATACTTGTGTTGGTTTGTTGATAGGCACTGTTCACAAAAACACACTTCTGCTTACCTTCTTATTCATAACATATCCAACTTTCGTTATTGCATTTTCTGCTGCTGTTGATACTCATCAATTGAGAAAACCTTACCTTCTTTCAGTTTCACTTCACTGAGCCGTGTTATACCTAGATTGCGCCTTTCCATTTTCCTTTTCAGATATTGTTGGCTCCCTACCACGTTCACACTCCACGTCTCGACTCGTAAAACGTTATCCTTCCGTTAGTTATTCAAACTTCTCGTCATAGTCACCTCCCCCTGGGAGTCCCTTCCCGTAGATGCGAACGGGGGACTATTCAGGAATATTTAGCCAACGGAGAGAACATCGTGACACATTTTCAGTTATAGGCCAGATGTCCTGTGGAGACTTATAAGTCTTTAATGCAGTGGTTTCCATTGCCTTCCGAATCCTCCTGCCATTGATCATTGCTGACTCTTCCGCCTTCAGGGGCAGTATCCCAACCCAAAGGAAAAACGAGAGCCCTGTACCTCTGACCGCTCCTCCGACCTCTTCGAGAAGGCCGTTGGTGAAAAGCGGGTGACTTGTTATGTTGGAAGTCGTCAGCCATGAATGCTGATTATTAATCAAAATTTAAGAGGTGGCAGGCTCCGATCATGGGACTGGGGACGTTTTGACTACAAATCATAGACGGTACTACTTTTTCTTTTTTTTCGTATTGAATCGGAGCAGAGCTTCCCTTAAGGTTTCGTTACTGAATTTCGTACTGGCCGTTTGCAAATCGAATGAAGAAAACGAGAAAAGAAAGATTATTAACCGCAACATTTCTTAAGTATCCAGTGTAACATTTGTGTGTGTGTGTGTGTGTGTGTGTGTGTGTGTGTGTGTGTGTGTGTGTGTGTGCAGAATGACTTTTTTCTGCTGGAATGAACGGCTACAGTCAGGCAAGATGGACACAAGGACGTCTAGGGTCGAAACCCGAGGCTGGCCAGGATGCTTACCCCGCACAGTGCTGATCCCTCACTTGGACTTGATACCAAGAAGATTTATTTTTATTTCACGATTTTATAGTTTTTATTTTTTATGTTTTCTTAAATTTTTTTCTTATTTTTGTTCTTTGTTGTATGGAAAGAAAACTTAATAGACATATTTCCACAGTTACGGGACACAGAAGGAAACACATTTTAGCTCTAGGAACAGCACAACGAGAGAAGGCTCCAAAGAAAAAGCTACACAATTTATTGAAGACGAGGTGCCACATGTTTTAAAATAAAACACGATAATGTGGAAACGTCTGCCACTTCCAATGAGCATTCCCCATATATTGGCGAAAAACAAGGGTGTCAGAATCGTTGTCACAATCGACTACATTGTGCGCGTAGTGTGCGAGGAGCCATACGATCCAATTAGTTTTCGTTCGAGGGAAAACAGAAAAGTCTGGACACAGAAGATCAACAGAGAAAGCACATCAGCTGATCGGGTAAGGTAAGCCAGTTGTTGGCGAGTCCAGTGCCAGTTTTCTTGTCCATCAGAGACAAATCTTTGTGGTAATGTATCAGGTTGATGACATGTGCCACAAAGATCAGTCGGACTAAGACCTATGGGATGGAGGCATTCGTTGGTTGAGATCAGATTGTGAATCATCCTATACGACGATGAAGCTGCTTCCATCTGGAGGATAGGAAGACTAACGTGAAACCACACTGTTTTCCAGGATACCAATGGCGCAGCCATTTCACCCGGAGAGAGGGATGATTGTCCTCCACAGTGAGAAAGCAAGAATGTGGTGGTAAGGTGTGTCGTTGTTAAAATGTCAGCTCCCAGAAAACTTATTATAATGCACAATTCACGTGCGTGCCGCTGTTTAGAATTGATCCAGCCTACATCGGCAGGCGGAGTCAGACTGACCCGTAAATAAGCGACACGTAAATAAGCGTGATGTAATAGAACGACTTGCTCGAGTGCATGTTAAAACGGTACGCGGTAAAAACAATACTAAGCATTCACTCTGATACTAGAAATACGGACCCTCCGAGGGGACGGGGCCTCGCAACCACTTCATACTGAAGTCGAAAAATATGACTTTTCCAAAGGAAACGACAGGACATTTGCATCAGTTTGCGGGCCATCATCGCGGGGAGCGGGAATATTGGTGCTACATAATACATTTTGCTGAAAATGTAGGAATCTAAGATCCGCAGTTTTTTGAAGACGACTAAGGGAACGGCTTGTCACTTGAATTCGATTCGTCACCTCCCACCAATTCAGTGCAACCATTGTCATCGGTCAGTGATCTACGGTAATTCACAACTATTTGTGGCGAGCTACTATCGTTGCCTATGGAAAGACAACGTGTTGAAAACCCTGCAACGGTAATAGAATACATTTTTATTCTTTAATGCGGCCGCAGAGAGAAAACACAATGAATCCAATACGTCTTTAAGCAAGGATGTGTCATCGACATTACGAAGCAGTGCAGTAACATCACCCGCGACGCTTGTACCGAGAACGTTTGTCCTGATATCTTCCTGCCACTTGATTGATCAGAAATACGGTGAAGCAGATATTCGAAGGACAAGACAGAAAGTGACTTGGATAGGGTGATACCTGCGGGAAGCCCCGTCGGGAAATAAGTTGTCCACTCACTGCGACAGAAGCGTGAATACCAGTAAAAGGGTTGGACAATACCTGATAAGCAGTATATGAGCGAGACCGGTCGCCTTGAGCACCTGCATCAAGAAACCGAAGGTGACCAGGTCGAAAATCTTATTAAAATCAATGAAAAGCAAGGATCCTGAACAGAAGACGCTGCAGCCACAGAGAGAACGTCACGGCATTGGACTACAGGAGACAGAACCTTGGTCCCAGGAACACAGCTTTGGTGGGCAGGAAGTAGTATCGACAAACGGCTATCAGCCACCCTCGCAACACTTTTGTAATCGAAATTAAGTAGTGTGATAGAGCAGAATTTATCATTGTCTGGACATCCTGTTGTCTTCGGAATTAGAAAGACTTTACCAACCTTGAAGAGGTCAGGAATCAAACACCCCGGATCACCTCATTTACCAATGATGTAATGGTACCACCTATGAGGCCAAAAATGTACATAAAATTCCTTGGGAAAATCATCGAGTCCTGGCGATTTTTGCGATGGTGAATCAACAATTAGGCGAGGTACATCATCGCAAGTAAATTCACTTAGGAATTCATCGTTTAATGAGGGAGTAATCTCGTAACCGAGAAGTAAACCCATCGAGGACAATCGTATAAGTTGCAGGGTTATCATAAAGGTCGGTGTCACGTTGGGATGTCAGTATGTGATCATCGGTGAGAGTAAGGGACGTGATACATGCTCGTTTGTGACGCGTCCGCAACCGGATAAGGTGATCTTAGGAGGCTACTTCACCCTGTAGGCAGGAGCGGGGCTCTGATCAGACCCCGAGTGCTTCCAGTTGTTGCCTTTTTAACTGAAGAAGCATCGTCTTAGATCCCTCCCCCTCTCGGTGCCGTAACGCATTAACCCTTTCCGGAGCAAATGTCTTGCATACCCAGACCACCATTCCGTAATAGAAGGATAACAATCCTGCGAACGCAAGTGATGGGCCCAAACCTCCCGAATGATTATCTCAAGCAAAGGATCCTTTACCAGGAATGTGTTCAACATCCAAAGGAGGAGATAGAGTTTTATTGGTTGCGGCACATTATTTACAGTTAGAGCTACAACACAGTGATCAGTGAAACAAGCGGGTATCAAGTCTATCGCTAACAGCTCTCCATAGAAAGAGTCAGAAAGATAAAGCCGATTTAGTCGGCTGCTGTAAGTAGCTGTAAACCGCGTATGCCTGACAAGAGTGGGATACTGACAGATCCACGCAACTTGTATTTTCGAAGAACGCATGAGAGCATCTAGTTCCTTACTGAAATTAAATCTAAGGGTTTAATCCACAGGAAGCAAAACACAGTTGAAATCTCCACCTAACAGAAGTTTCTGCGGGGTTTTACGAAATAAATGAACTATATCTTCTTTCTGAACAACGCCCACAATCCGAGGAAAGCCCAGAAGGAAAGCCCAGACCCTGAACAGGCACAGATGAGAATTAAAGTAATGTCACAAAAATTGCCGTCTATTCCACGGCTGTTACTAAGAACTTCGAAATCAATCAGTGGTATTCCCTCTCTGTAAAATAACGCAGTACTAGTAGATAGTTCACGAGTCTTATTAAAGAAAGTGGAGAACCACGGAAACTATTGTTTCAAATAACACTTTTTGTAAAAATATCACGTCTGCATATAAATCTTAAATAAATTGTCTGTTCGGAACTATTTCTGTTCACGTTCAAGGTAAGAAAGATACAGGCCTCTATCTATAGATTACCAAAACTATGCAGTTGATTACTTGCAAATGACCGTCAAAGTAAACCGATGGATCTTAATGTAAAGAAGTGTGTCACTCTCTCCCACCCACTTTCTGTTTCTCCTTTTATCGCTATGCCGCGCGTTCAGGTTAAAAACAATGTTTGTTGCGGCTGTGCGGGAAGACGACTGCCGAATGAGGCACTGATGGGGGGGGGGGGTTAGGAAGGGGAGGTTCCTGGGTAAGTTCAATATCAGGTACACGGGATACACCCTACTCTTCCACAAGTGGGCGGTGCGGATCCTGGGAATCAACCGAAAGGGAAACTGACGGTACGTCTTTTACCGTACCACATGTGCCGCTGCTACACATGGGCCGATCTGGCTCTGATCAGTAGCGGCTTGTGTCATGCTTTCCCCAGCCGGGGGCGCCGAAGAAGGGTGTGTATACGTTACAAACTCAGCGATGTCTGGCAAGTCCGTAGATGTAGTACGGAGCTCCGGTAAATGTCTATCCTCAAGTGATCCCGAAGAGGCAGTCTCAGTCTCGGGAGTCAGGTCGGAGGGAACGCTGGACGCTTTCGAATCGTGAACACCAACCGACATGTAATCATCAGGCCAAAACGCAGAGAGGGGAGAGGCCTCCTCCATCGGAGTCTTTCCAGTAGAGCGGAAAAGCGAAGCGGAATATTGTCACTCATCACCATCTTGCGTTCACCTACGTTTGTTTTGAAGTGAAGTTGGTGGCGGAGCGGGAGCGACAGTAGCGAAGTCCCTAAGCGAGACTAACGGTGAAAATGCGCTAGGACCAACACGCATATGGCCCGCCTTGTCCCTCGTAAACGTGGTTAGGCACAATGGCTGTAATTTGAGTAACCAGGTCCGCTACCGTTAATCTTTTACGTTGTTCTTAAGTGGATTTTAAGACAGCCACACGCCACGGGAAATTTGTGAGGAGCTGTCCCCTCTCATTACATATAAAACAGTTCCTCTCTTGTCCCGTGTATATTATATGTACCCGGTATCCACACACCTAGGAATGAGAGGGGATATTCCGCTTGACCACCATGTCCACGGATCGGACACCACTCTTGTAAACGATGTTGAGCGGCCGAGCGTTCCCTTCGTATATTCCATATATTTCCAAACGGAAGCAGGACGGTGTTGAGAAAACTGTCATCAGTTTCGGGCGGAAGGTTAAACGCCCTAACATTCGCATATTCTACCTCTACCTTCGCCAGAATAACAACGCTATTAGAGTACTCGCGATGAGTGAATGGCCGGCCGGTTGGCCGAGCGGTTCTAGGCGCTTCAGCCTGGAACCGCGCGACCCCTACGGCCACAGGTTCTAATCCTGCTCGGGCATGGATGTGTATGATGACCTTAGGTTAGCTGATTTAAGTAGTTCTAAGTTCTAGGGGACTGATGACATCAGATGTTAAGTCCCATAGTGCTCAGAGCCATTTGAACCATTTGACGAGTGAATGGAAGCTGCTGTCCTTGCTGCAAAAGTAGCCTGTTAACCTGAAATGGGTATATAAACTTGACATAAAACTCATACGATTTAGAATCGAAGTAAGCCGTGTGAAGCTGTTCTGATTTGATCCTGATCGTATCTACAAGCCAATCTACATCTACATCCATACTCCGCAAGCCACCTGACGGTGTGTGGCCGTGATGCTTTCGCGATTACTAAATGATCCTGTAACGAAGCGCGCTGCTCTCCGTTGGATCTTCTCTATCCCTTCTATTAACACCCACACTGGTGAGTAATATTCAAGAAGGGGGCGAACAAATGTACTGTAACCTACTTCCTTTGTTCTTGGATTACATTTCCTTAGGATTTTTCTAATGAATCTCAGTCTGGCATCTGCTTTACCGACGATCAACTTTATATTATGAATCCATTTTAAATCAAATAGTTCTGAGCGACTTAAATTCTGAGGCCATCAGTCGCCTAGAACTTAGAACTAATTAAATCTAACTAACCTAAGGACAACACACACATCCATGCCCGAGGCAGGATTCGAACCTGTGACCGTAGCGGTCACGCGGTTCCAGACTGAATCGCCTAGAACCGCACGGCCACACCGGCCGCCCATTTTAAATCACCCCTAATGCCTACTCCCAGATAATTTATGGAATTAATTGCTTCCAGTTGTTGACCTGCTATAATGTAGCTAAATGATAAAGGATATTTCTTTCTAAGTATTCGCAGCACATTACACTTTTCTACATTGAGATTCAATTGCCATTCCATGTACTAGGTGTCAATTCGTTGCAGATCCTCCTGCATTCCAGTACAATTTTCCATTGTTACAACCTTTCGATATACTACAGCATCATCCGCAAAAAGCCGTAGTGAAATTCCGATGTTAGCCACAAGGTCATTTATGTATACTGTGAATAGCAACGGTCCTCCGACACTCCCCTGCGGCACACCTGGAATCACTCTTACTTCGGAAGACTTCTCTCCATTGAGAATGACATGCTGCGTCCTGTTATCTAGGAACTCTTCAATCCAATCACACAATTGGTCTGATACTCCATATGTTCATTAAACGACTGTGGGGAACTGTATCGAACGGTTTACGGAAGTCAAGAAACACGGCATCTACTTGGAAACCCGTGTCTATGGCCCGCTGAGTCTCGTGGACGAATAGCGCGAGCTCGGTTTCACACGATCGTCTTTTTCGAAACCCATTATGATTCCTACAGAGTAGATTTCTAGTCTCCAGAAAAGTCATTATACTCGAACATAATAAGTGTTCCAAAATTCTACAACTGATCGACGTTAGAGATATAGGTCTATAGTTCCTTACTTCTGTTCGGCGTCCCTTATTGAAAACGGGGATGACCTGTGCCCTTTTCCAATCCTTTGGAACGCTACGGTTTTCTAGCGACCTACGGTACACCGCTGCAAGAAGGGGGGCAAGTTCCTTCGCGTACTCTGTGTAAAATCGAACTGGTATCCCATTAGGTCCAGGGGCCTTTCCTCCTTTGAGCGATTTTAAGTGTTTTTCCATCCCTCTGTCAACTATTTCGATATCTACCATTTTGTCATCTAGAGAAGGAACTAAAATGCAGTCTTCCTCTGTGAATTTCTGACGGACTCGTCTGCACATAACACGTGGCCTTGTCAAAACTAAGACTGACGGTAGCTGTGCGTGGAATGATATCAAGGCGCAAGACAAAGACGCTTCGAAAAGGAATCGCAAAGAGACACCGAGAAACAAACAACGATGTGACGCTTGCAACGACTCACACGACACTGAGGACAAACAAGAAAGCTCTCGCAGCCCTGTGATAGAGGTGGTAACAGGCGGAATCTTTTTAGTCAACAATGTAAGTGGATTTTATTTGCTGGCACGTTAATAAATCTTGCATGCCATTAATTCTTACTGCACAAGAGCTCCTAGTACGTGTCATTAGTTAAGCTTGGGTATGTCACATTTTGTCACGTAAGTTGATTATCGTCACTGAGCGATTCCTGCCCGTATACAGCCATTGCCAAAAATTTTAAGGTCTGAAGATGATCGTGTGATGTTCGAAACCGGGTACTTTGTGGCTGCAATGCTTCTTGAGATGGCGTGAGATGGTGTGATTAATCGAAGTATGATAACAATGATTTAAATTGTCTGTCAATTTACCTTATTACCCTAATGAACTGACATTGTTAAACCTCACCCGCAGTTCTGCTACTGTCCCGACTGTGGCCAGCATGAAGCTCCAACACATCTCTCTAGGGGATTTGTCCTCAGATTGATAGCAAAAAGAGACTGTGGTACCGATAGCTACGATGTCACGGCTTGGATGTAAGTTCTTAAGTTGGCACTACGACAGACACAGACGACAGCGCCCTCTAGCCGGCACTGTGGAGCTCTACGAGATTCAGCCCTTTTGATCAAGAGCGGACGGCCGGGAGACCTCGCTTCAGCTTCACTTCATATAGAGACTTTGCATTACTTACGACGGGTCTCAGACTTCGCACCTGCGTGCTAAATGTTACCAAGAGTTACGTATATGTCATTGGCTAATATTCTCTATTAAATGTACTTTTACGTAAAAAGTTGTACCGAGGGTTCTACCTCACTTGCTCCTCCTAGCTTCCTGCATTCGGCCTACTCTTCAGTTTTCAAGATCAGACCCACGCGCCGCCCTCCAGGCGGGACACAAAAGAGACAACAAGGGGAAACGACAGACGAAGGAAAAACATGCATAGCTGGTAATATGTTGCATATTTACCTCAGAAGAACATATTAAACGAGAGGTAGCCTGTTACAAGTGAATAACGGTTACAGTACACAAATTAAAAAACTGGTAAGAACTAGTCTTGCTGCATGTCAAGACACTGTAACAATTAAACAAGAAATAAATTACAGACATTGTGATGAATGATTTTAACCGCCGAATTAATAGAGAGTGCACCGAGAGGTACTTGAAATACTGGTAGTCATGAGAACTGAAGAGACTGGCTCAGGTACACTATATGATCAAAAGTATCCGAATACCCCCCCCCCCAAAAAAAAAAACCAAACGTTTTTCATATTAGGTGCATTGTGCTGCCACCTACTGCCACGCACTCAATATCAGTGACCTTAGTAATCATTATACATCGTTTGAGAATAGAATCGGGTGCTCCACGAAACTCACGGACTTCGAAAGTGGTTAGGTGATTGGGTATAACTTGTGTCATACGTCTGTACGCGAGATTTCCACAAGTCCACTGTTCCTGATGTGATAGTGGAGTGGAAACGTGAATGGACACGTACAACACAAAGGTGTACAGGCCGAATTCGTCTGTTGACTGACAGGACCTCCTACAGTTGAAGAAGGTCGTAATGTGTAATAGGCAGACATCTATATAGACCATCACACAGGAATTCCAAACTGCATCAGAATCCACTGAAAGTACCATGACAGTGAGGCGGGAGGTGAGAAAACTTGGATTTCATGGTCGAGCGGCTGCTCATATGCTACATATCACGCCGGTAAATGCCACACGACGCCTCGTTTGGTGTAAGGAGCGTAAACATTGGACGATTGAACAGTGGAAAAACTTTGCGTGGAGTGACGAATCACGGCACACAATGTGGCGGTAAGATGGCAGGGTGTGGGTATGGCGAACGCCCGCTGAACGTCGTCTGCCAGCGTGTATAGTGCCAACAGTAAAATTCGGAGATGGTGGTGATATGGGGTGGTCGTGATTTTCATGGAGGTGGCTTGCAGCCCTTGTTTTGCGTGGCACTATCACAGCACAGGCCTACATTGATGTTTTAAGCACCTTCTTGCTTCTCACTGTTGAAGAGTAATTCGGGGATGGCGATTGCATCTTTCAACATGATTGAGTGACTGTTCATAATTCACGGCCTGCGGCTGAGTGGTTACACGACCGTAACATCCGTGTAATGGACTGGACTGCGCAGAATCCTTTGGGATGTTTTGGTTCGCCGACTTCGTGCCAGGCGTCAAGGACCGACATCAATAGCTCATCTCAGTGCAGCACTCCGTGATGAATGGGTTGCCATTCCCCCAGAAACTTTCTAGCACCTGACTGAACGCTTGTCTGCGAGAGTGGAAGCTGTCATCTAGACTAAGGGTGAGCCAACACCATATTGAATTCCAGCATTGCCGATGGAGGGCGCCACGAACTGGTAAGTCATTTTCAGCCAGGTGTCCGTATACTTTTGATCACATAGTGTAGACGTGGTTTAGACTACTGTTTCTGAGACATGATACGATCACTGTGCTTACTGTTCGATGCACGCGCTATTGCATCTCGTCGAAATTATTACCGATTAACTCGCGGGAACTCATTACTGACCATACTGCCGTGAGTTCCTCGATCAATGGGCGAAGTAACATGCATGCGCACCTATGCATAATGGCTCGCTAGCTCACTAGCTGACGACGGTTACGGACCTTCTCCAACTAAGAACTGAGATCAACAGCGGCGTCGAAGGTGTATCTCGTCGGTTTTGTGTATGACGACAGCGACACTGTAGACCTCCGCCGTCAGAAGAGGAGCCCAGTGACCAACTTTTAACAAGTGTACCTCATGCGAATTTGTTCCGGCCTGTGAAGGCAGTGTCTGCGGCTCACATGTTGGGACAACTGGAATAGTGGGTCTTCTGAGAAAACAGGGGGCGGGATATGTCCCCCCACCGCTGAGAAGAAGGACTGAAATTCTATCTAACAACTCCCTTGGCTTTCCAGAAATAAGTCACATTGTACAAATTCTATATCGATTTAACCATAAGTCAGAAAAATATAATCTCTTCAAGAGCCAAGAGCGCTGTTGCTAGCCATGCCTACTGATGTCCCAAACTGCCGGGAAAAATTCATTTGATACGATTTCATTTATTTATTTATTTATTTATTTATTGTTCCGTGGGACCAAATTAAGGAGAAGTCTCCATGGTCATGGAACGAGTCAATACATAAAATTATAACACGATATTAGAAACAGATAAAATGAAATATAAAAAAACATATTCAGGTGACAAGTCGTAAGTTTAAATGAAGAAAATCAACAATGTAACACTGGAATTTGCTTAATTTATTAGCTCTTCCAAGAGCTCCTCGACAGAATAGAAGGAGTGAGCCACGGGGAAACTCTTCCGTTTGGACTTGAAAGTGTTTGGGCTACTGCTAAGATTTTGGAGCTCTTGTGGTAGCTTATTGAAAATGGATGCAGCAGAATACTGCACTCATTTCTGCACAAGACTCAAGGAAGTGCATTCTACATGCAGATTTGATTTCTGCCTAGTATTAACTGAGTGAAAGCTGCTAACTCTTGGGAATAGGCTAATATTGCTAACAACAAACGACATTAAAGAAAATATATACTGTGAGGGCAATGTCAGAATTCCCAGATTTTTGAATAGGGGTCGACAAGAGGTTCTCGAACTTACACCAGCTATAGTTCGAACAGCCCGTTTTTGAGCCAAAAATACCCTTTTTGAATCAGAAGAATTACCCCAAAAAATAATACCATACGACATAAGCGTATGGAAATATGCGAAGTAGACTACTTTTCGTGCTGAAGTGTCACTTATTTCAGATACTGTTCTAATGGTAAATAAAGCAGCATTTAGCTTCTGAACAAGATCCTGGACATGGGCTTTCCACAACAGCTTACTATCTATCCGAACGCCTAGGAATTTGAACTGTTCCGTCTCGCTTATAATATGCCCATTCTGTCTGATCAAAATATCGGTTCTTGTTGAATTGTGAGTTAGAAACTGTAAAAACTGAGTCTTACTGTGATTTAGCATCAAATTATTTCCCACAAGCCACGAACTTATTTCATGAACTACATTATTTGTTACTGTTTCAATATTACACACAAGATCCTTCACTATCAAGCTGGTGTCATCAGCAAACAGAAATATTTTTGAATCACCTGTAATACTAGAAGGCATATCATTTATATAAATAAGAAACAGCAGTGGCCCCAGCACCGAGCCATGGGGAACGCCCCACTTAACAGTGCCCCATTGGGACTGAACATCACTACCACTCTCAATATTGCCGAGAATTACCCTCTGCTTTCTGTTCTTAAAGTAAGAGGTGAACCAATTGTAAGCTACTCCTCTTACTCCAACACCTAGCGTTCGCAACCTTTTATTTAATCCGTCCAAAACCTCACAGAGAAAAGAGAATATAGCATTTTCAGTTGTTAAACCATTTCTAAAGCCAAACTGAACATTTGACAGCAAATTATGTGAATTTAAATGCTCCAGTAACCTTGTATATACAACCTTCTCGATAACTTTAGCAAACACCGATGGCATAGAAATAGGTCTAAAATTGTCAACATTATCAATGTCTCCCTTTTTATAAAGTGGCTTCACTACCGAGTACTTTAATCGGTCAGGAAACCGACCACTCCCAAAGGAAAAGTTACAGATATGGCTGAGAACTGGGCTAACATACATAGCACAATACTTCAGTATTCTGCTAGATACCCCGTCATATCCATGAGAGTTCTTGGTCTTTAGTGATTTAATTATTAACTCAATCTCCCTCTTGTCAGTATCATGGAGGAGCATTTCAGGTAACAGTCTCGGAACACTTTTTTCTAAGAGCGCTATATGATTCCCTGTTGGGACTAGGTTTCTAGTTAGTTCACCTGCTATATTCAGAAAGTGATTATTAAATACTGTACATATATGCGACTTATCAGTAACACGGACATTCTCACTATGCACTGATTCTATATCCTCGACCTGTCTCTGCAGACCAGCAACTTCCTTTACGACCGACCATATGGTTTTAATTTTATCCTGAGACTTAGCTATTCTATCTGCATACCACATACTTTTTGCCTTCCTAATAACATTTTTAAGCACCTTACAATACTGTTTGTAATGGGCTGCTGCATTTAGATTTTGACTGTTTCTAACGTTTTGATATAATTGCCACTTTGTTCTACAAGATATTCTTATCCCTCTAGTCAGCCACCCAGGCTGCCTTTTTGTGCCAGTACCCTGTTTTAAACGTTCTAACGGAAAGCAACTTTCAAAGAGCATGAGAAAAGTCTTGAGAAAAGCATTATATTTATCGTGTACTGTATCAGCGCTATAAACATCTTGCCACTATTGTCCCTTTATAAGGTTTACAAAGGTCTCTACAGCAACTGGATCAGCTTTCCTGAACAGCTGATGACTATATTTAACACGTGTTGCAGCACAAAAATCTTTTAAAGTTAAAATTTGTGCATCATGATCTGAAAGGCCATTGACCTTTTTGCTAACAGAATGCCCTTCTGGTAATGAGGAAAGAACAAAAATGTTGTCTATGGTTGTTCTACCGTTCCCTTGCACTCTCATTGAAAAGAATATGGTTTGCATAAGATTATATGAATTAAAGAGGTCTATCAGCATCCTCTTCCTTGCACAATCACTTATACAATTAATATTGAAGTCACCACATATAACTAACTTTTTGTATTTACTATAAAGTGAACCAAGAACCTCTTCTAGCTTTAGCAAAAATGTTGTGAAATCGGAGTCTGGGGATCTATAAATAACAACAGTTAGAAGTTTAGCTCCGTCAAATTTAACCACACCAGCACAACATTCAAACACCTTTTCAGTACTTTGAAACATCAATTGATTCAAATGGGATGCCGTTTTTCACATACATGGCTACTTCCCCACACCGCAAAGAGCTCCTCGAAAAGCTGCCAGCCAACCTGTATCCTGGTAAAGGAAGCCTCTGAATTATCTCCTTATTTAAAAAGCGTTCAGATATACCAATAATTTCAGAGTCAACATCTATAAGCAGTTCACTAACTTTATCTCTAATACATTGTATATTTTGATGAAATATACTAATTCCCTCATTACTCGGGTACCTAAGCTTTGTCAAAAGTGATTCCCTAGTTAGAGAGACTTCCCTTAAGCAGGAATACCTATCAGCTGACTTCAATCTAAAAAAGGTGCAGCTCTAACACCAACTACTGCAGGAATTTTCCCATGAGTGATCCCACCAACCCCACCTATGCTGTCACCTATAAGCTTTGCCAACCTCCCCTTCCCATACCTGTTGAGGTGCAGGCCATGTCTAGTGAAACCTGTCCTGCTGATAGACTCCACCGACACCACTGAAATGTGACCCATGCTTTCTGTCATCAGCGCACCCCCCAGTCTCATGTTATTACGCCTGACGGCTGTATTAAGATGAGGCCGATCGTGACGCTGAAACAGTTCCACGAAATGCACATTCGTGTTGCCAGTCTGAGTGGCTATCTTTTCCAGGTCACCATCTATGTTATACTCCCCGTCCCTATCAATACTATTACCAGCCCCACCCACAATCATTACCTGATCCTCTTTAGTAAAATCCCTACATAACCCCCCTATGTTAACAGTCACCTGAGCCAACCCTGCATTAGGTTTCACAATCGGCGTTTAGTGAAACTGACTTTTAAACTACTGGACTGATTAGCCCGTGACCTGTATCAGTCAACTCGTAATTTAAAGGCAAAGCTGAACCTGTAAACAGAAGTATTAATTAAATTTCGTTTTGGCAATCTCCCTTTGTGAGAGGGCTGGACTAGCTGCTACCGTACTTCCACGTGCTTACCGACTATATAGTATAATACATCAGTGCTACAATCTTACAATAAACGCACCCTTGCAATGTTATGATTAATTCGAATATTCTGTTTTGATCGCTGACTCTCTCGAGCAGTGTTATGATAAATAATTAAAACTCAGAGAAAAGGAATTGCTTTTCAAAACATTGGGGTTGTTATTCCTCCCCCCCTCCCCCCCCCCCCCTCCTATCACCATTTTTCCATGGACGACAGAATCTATTCGTTGCAACTTATCGCATTTTTACCCAGTGACCATTGTTCATAAACATTCTAAGAATGCTAGCATACATTTGGGACGGTCTGGTTTTCCGTCAAAAGGAATTCAATTGCTGCTAATTGTATTTTTTAATAACCAACAGCCTCAGTTGCAATGTTTACCTATATTTACCTAGGTTTCAGTCGGGATAACCCAACCTTCTTCAGAATAAAAGTAACTACCGTTTGTCCATGGTGGACAAAGGTTAGTTACTTTTCTTCTGAAGAAGGTTGGGTTATCCCGATTGAAACTTAGGCAAATCTAGATAATCATTGCAACTCAGGCTGTTGCTTATTAAAATTAAAATTAATATTTAGACAGTTGCCGACGGGGCCGCGAAATGTTGAAAATATCAATTACTACTCTTCGCTTGAAGCTCATTTCAGTTGCAGACTCCGTTTTGAAGACTGGTTACAGCGCTGCCATCCAGCAGTAGTTACTACAAGTGTATGAGATGATGCAGGAATTTTAAGGGTAGTAAAAACAAAATTTAAATTTTTTGAAACGAATTGGCCGAAAACGAAACATGTGTTGTATTACTTACTGAACGTCCTTCTGTATAGACACAGTATAATAAGGGCTTGAAAATTAGACACTTTTATTGACACTCAATTATCTTGCTACAAGGAAAGTGCGGTCACGCGGAGACAGATCCAGGAAATAAACAGTATGTCGCACGTGGATCAGGCCTCATCATGGTACAACACCAGGCCAGAGAGAGAGGACGAGCTGAGGAGAAAACAGCACGGGACGTAAAACCAATGGGAAACGTGACATGAATATTCAATAGCTCGTAACAGATGTCGAAACAAACTGTAACTATTTAATAAGAATCAGTATCAGAGAACGTACGCGGCAGTTAAGAGACCGTTACGCAATTATAGCAAAATAATAAGGACATAAGCGGTCATTGCGAACCTAGCATCGCATCATATCCTCACGCTAACTCCCTTTTGTACTCGAGCTCTCCAGGTCTCAAGGAATTGATGATTGGGATCGATGGCGTTCACAGTAAAAGCAGTCGATTCCATGATTTAGATACTGTAGATAATGTACCTCCTAGATAATCTAGAACAATCTATGAACCAGTCGGAGACGTACCTAACATGGCAGTGTTCGCCAGATGAACTTCATAGTGTTCGCCACCTACCATTGCTGATGTAGAAGCCGGTTGTCATCAGACAATACCGCATCGCGGAATGCTGACAGTACCGAATTTAAGTGCCGAGAACGGTAGCAGGGCATAGTGGGATCCACTTAGGCACCTCCGGCTGCTGAAATCTACCTGGCCAGTAGCAAGGACGTCGGCCGACCACACGACTTCCGATAACACCACATCGCGAATGGATCGTCAACGGTCAACACAGAATTGAAGGTAGCTAAGACGAGACCAATCATGCTGAACCATAGCCGCGCAGGCAGCGCGTCGCGGCGAGAGTGTAGTGTCCAGCGGTCGGTAGTAAAGAACTAACAACCAAGTTTGAACACGCTTTATTATAACTAAAAAGCGTTCTTGGCGTGCACTAATTTCCGGGCACAAGAACAACAAGAGGCAACACAATTCTTGTGGTGGCAAAACCAGATAAGAGTACAAGACAATGAAAAGGTAATAATAACCAAAATACTACTCTACTAATTACAAACATACAACTTTCTATTGAAACCTGTGGCGAGTGTCTACTATGCCAGACCAACCGTAGTTATTGGCCAGAGCTGTCCTAGCTGTAGGTACACAATGGCGGTCTGACACTGTTGGCGTGGTTATAGCGCCGATTCGGCAGAGTGTTACAGGTGGTCACATTAGTTCCAGTTGGTGGTTCTCTGTCACGTGGCTTTTTACGAAATAGTTCCGTGATTATGTGTAAATTCAGTTGTTGTTTACATCCACTGTCGATGTATCGGCTGAGCTCTTGAAGGGAGGTCATCAGCCCACCTTGCTTGTCTGTTGTGCGGGTCCTCTAATGGATAAGGAGCCGCTATGACATTTCTCCTCCTGGAAAGAGAATGCTCAACATTGCAAACGTCCATAGTAGTAGGGGCGTCTTGGTCGACATCCATAGGTTCGTGGCCAGCAGGGCAGCAGGCGACGGAGCAGCAGAGGCTTCTGGCGGCTGAGGTAGCAGCTGAGGAAGAGGTAGAAGAGGAGGTTAGATCACACGGCAGTCAGCGACAGGCACTGGCAGTTCCCCCGGAGCTTCGTAGTCCACCAGACGGAGGTGGAGCTGGTTGAGATGCCACCGGGTGGCGGAACCATCACCCTACCGGAGAGATGCCATCGCCCAGTCACAGAGCGTAGTGATGATGGCAGGCGCGCAGCAAACTCATGGATGAGCGAATATCTGCACCCAGACCTACTGCCCGACGTGGAAGGAGTGCGCAAGAGTGTGGGCAAGAGGGTGCAAAGGCTCATGAACCAGGACAGATAAGGGAGAGTGGAATGGTCGACTGCGAAGTATCTCCATTGGACTTTTACTGGAATGGAGGCGCAGTTTGTAGCCAAAACAAAAAGCACGGTCTCCTCCAGTGGGTGATGGCTCAGCGGCTTATTGAGCTGGGTCTTGAATTTCTGCAGAAAACGTTCTTGCAGGCCGTTTAACGCAGAGTGAAATGGGGCTGCATGAACGAGGTAAATCCCATTGGCAGTAGAGAATTGATTCAATTCAGTCGAAGTAAACTGTGGACCGTTATCTGTAACGATGGGTTTTTTGAGTCCCTCGACAGCAAAGAGGCACTCAAGAATTTTGATAGTCTCAGCAGGTTTTCATCATGAAGGATATGTAAGGGTATTCTGACCTGGAGTCGATCGGGATGAGCTACTGGTAACCGTGAAATAGCCCTGTGAAATCCGTGTGGAGACATACCCATGGAGCAGCTGCATCTGGCCATAAAAAGTACTGGAGTTGGGGTGTGTCGTGTTTGGCACGTGGTGCAGGGTGACATGGCGGAGGCAATATCTTTATCCAAACTTCGCCAATAAAGGTGTTGGCAGCCAATTGTTTGCTGAGGACGATTCGCCAATGGCCAGTGTGGAGGAGGTCGAGGACATGGTGGCGTACTGGATGTGGAAGACCACCCAGGGAAAGTCCGAATGACAATGAAAAAGGATGGCACCACTGGGAAAAAAGAGACCGTGCCTATGATCCAAAAATGCTGAACCCCCGCATCGCGAACGCTATGATGGCTGGTCGGCCTACCCGCAACGATTTGGTGGCAGAGAGACTGCAGTGTCTGATCCGGAGTAGTGGCCAACCAGACCGCATAAGCATCCAACGGAAGCGCGTCAAGAGCTGCATCCACATCCAGCTCCACATGGAAACAAACCAAGTGGGAGACGTCAAACTCACAGTCCGCCCTGGCAGTCAACTGGGACAGAAAATCGGCGTTTGCATGCTGTTCAGAGGTGCAATAGTCAATATCAAGCTCGAGCGTCGCCAGGAAGAGCACCCAACACTGGAGGCGGCGCGCTGTCCAGGTGGGCACTGTGGCACCTGGGTAAATCAATGAAACGAAAGGTTTTTGGTCAGTCTGCAGAATGAAATGACGGCCATACACGAAATTGTAGAATTACGTTAGGGCGAAAACCAGCGCCAAAGCTTCTTTTTCTATCTGACTATGTTTGGTTTGAGTGTCGTTCAATTTTTTGGACGCGAAAGTCACCGGCCTCTTAACTCCGTCGACCAATCATGAAATGACCGCACCCAAAAATGCATCGGCGGCGACGACGAGAGGCAGGGAAGGATCGTAGGTAGCCAGACAAGGACGGAGGGAGAAAGCCGACTTGAAATGTTTCAATGGCTCCTGACATGCCATGTCCCAAACCAAACGTACACCCTTGCATAACAACTCAGTCGAAGGCGCCGAAATCTCAACGGCGTGCGATATAAAACGCGGATAATAGTTGATTTGACCGAGGACAAATCCCATCAGCTTCACGTTGGTGGTAGAAGGCAGGTTTTGAATCACCTCAACATACTCCTTAGAAGTGTGTATGCCACGGGCGTCAATCATGAACCCGAAATAACTGACCCTGTGCCAAAGAAAGTCACACTTTGCTTTATGGCAATGCCGGTTAGCCTCGGAAAAATGCTGAAACGGCCTATCCAGCTTGTCCGCGAGATCCAGCGCAAACGAGCTACCAATGACGACATCATCCAGATAATTGGCTGCACCTGGGCTCATACCGGTGAGGTGTTTCAAATAATGTTTGAAAATGGCGAGGGCGCTGCAAATGCCAAACGGGAGGTGGTTGTACCAGAAAAGGCCATACGGGCTATCTAGGATCTGATGTGATTCCTCGTCCAGTGGCAGCTGCAAATAAGCATCAAGCAAATCAATTTTGCCGAACATTTGAGCCTGCAAGATGTGTGATTATGTTATCCACCGATGGAACAGGATGATGGATGATGGACTGATAATTTATCATGACCTTAAAATCGTCACAGATGTGTCAAGCACCGTTCGGCTCCTCGACTAACACGATGGGAGTCGCCCAGCGACTGTACGCGAAGGAAGAAAAGATGCCTTCGTCTTATAAGCGGTGAAGTTCCAACTGGAGCCTGTCTCGGAGAGTTGAGGCGGCCTTAAACAAACGAGTGACAGCATTGGGAAGAAGCTGAACTTGCGCGGTGATACCATTCACCCCTGATATGGAGGATGACAACAACGTTTCGAATATGCTGAGAAACGAAGCAGGGAGGGTATGTGAGGGGGGGATCGAACCCACACGTACCTCGTCCTGCACTGACAAACTCAGACGTCCAAGAATATCCAACAACCGACCACCAAAAAGTGAGTGGTGGAGGAACAACCGTTGTAAGAGATGGGTGTGGATTAAACAACGTTGACTGATGTAGGGTGAGTATTGAAACTACGCAATGTGTGAGTGTTCGGGGACAAAGCTGTCAAGCCCAACCGTTGGTATGTGGCACCATCCATAACAGAAACGGATCATGCTGTGTCAATTTGGGAGACCGCCAGAATATGCATAACCTCAAAGGTAAGGAGAAAACTGGTTCCTCATTGGGGAACGATGGAGAATACTTGTCCGTCAAGGGAATGCGAGTCTTCCAGGTCCTGACGTGACGGTTCGTGAGGAGCCTGTGCATCTGCAGGAAGCATGGCATCTACGCAATGTCTCTGTGAAACCAGACATAAAGACAATATGGCCCATTTGGCTCAGGCCAGGCACCTTGCTCGCTGGAGGGGACACTCTTACCACTGGTGGGTCCGGAGACAGTCTGTACATGAAGGAAAACGGGCGAAAGACTTTCTGTCATGAGATGTAGCAATGGACCGACGAGACTCCCACTCGGCGCTAGGAAACTGGCGATCCGCGAAAACAGCCAGATCAAGACTCATTGGTTGTAGATGGTGAGACTGTTCAAACGCACGAATGTTCGGCAGACAGGTGTCGAGGAACGAGTCCTGTAACTTCAAAATATCAGCCCAAAGACTCTCGTCTAGGGTGTGGAAGACCACCACATGGCGAGTCAATGAAGAGGCATAAGACTCCTTCAGGCAACGTAGGCACACCGGAATTTGCAATCGCTAGAGAGGCTCTGGGGCGTCGTAATCTTTTCCCAATATGTCTGACATGGAGACTTTCGAAAAGAAAACAAGGTCTGGAGGGCGGATGTGACTCGAAATGGCAGCCCTTAATATGGACAAGCGAGAGATCGCGTCGGGACTGCTCAGGGCTAAGATGTTGGATTAAATTATACACCTGTGGATAGACTGTTGCTAAAAATAAAATGTCCGGCTTCGATTTTCGTCGTGGATTCCATGTGCCAGTAAAAGTTCTTCCAACGGTTCGACATAATTTGACCATGGTTCGACAGACCTATCAAAAACCGGAAACGGCAGTGGAGCCACGTGCAAAGTATTCAATTTACCCGCAAGGGAATCAACTTATGAGCTACATCTTGGAATGCTGGAGAGTGAGGGCGAAGTTCTAACCTTCTTAGCGCTGCCTTAATCTGCTGTAAAGGTTCCAACAAACATTGAAGAAGTTCCTCTGCGGAGGAAATTTCGTTTAAAGTGAAAGTTTTATTCTCATCGCCAATAACTGTAGTGTCCTGCGGTCAGCAGGAAAGACCTAACAATTAAGTTTGAACCAACTTTTTTGTAACTAAAGTGCCTTCGTGGAGTGCACTAATTTCCAAACAGAACAAGAAGATGCACAACAATTCTTGTGGTGGCAAAAACCACCTAAGGGTACAAGACAATGAAGAGAAAATAATAATGAAAATACTACTCTACCAATTACAAAGATACAACATTCTAATGAATGCTTCAGCGAGTGTCTACTACGCTAGAGCCAGTGTACGTATTAGCCGGACCTGTTCTAGCTGTAGATACACACTGCCCGTTTGCTTGCGTGCTTATAACGCCGATTCGGCAGAGTGCTGCACTTAGTCACATTAGTTCCAATTAGTGGATTTCTGAAACATGGCTTTTCACGAAACAGTTCCCCTTTTATGCGGAAAGTCTCTTGTTGTTTACATCCACTGGTGATGTTTCGATGTGAGCTCTTGAAGGGAGGTCGGCAGCCCACCCTGCTTGCCTGTTGTGCGGGCCCTCTAACTGATAAGGGGCCCATACGACAGCGATGTCATTCACTATCTGCCTGGGCACGCAAACAAGAAGCTGATTCGGCAGCTGTCAGCGGGAATCCAGCACACAGCATAACGATGACTATGCTACAGGCTAGTATGGAACAAGACGACTGTAAACATGGTTAATAAATAAATGAACTTCGTCAATATTTAACTAGCGTCATAGACGCTTCACAGGTACCCAGTTTGTATCATGACTTAATTCAGACGTGTCTCCATACGGCCCCTCTGTAAACCATTGTCAGATGCGTGCGCTCCGACGCTGTCAACATAGGATTTGGCATTGGAGATGTTGGACTCCTGCGCCTGGAATTCGGACGCCGTGGTCTGCGTCCATACCGTCAATAGTTTACAGCTGTAACCGCAACGCGGTCAGCACCAAAAACATTATTTCTTCTGATATGGCACAATTTAGCTGTACTGATGGACACGCTACATCAAAGGTATCTTTTATAAAACCAGCTGAGTCTCTTGATTTATCAGACTCCAGAGTCAACTGAAAAAAAAAGCTATTTGGTACCAGTGAGATGAGCTATTTGTAATTTAACTGGTCATAGTGAATCATGCACTAAGTTTGTACCGGTAACTTGCTCTACTTGTAGACTTTATGGTCATGCAGCACAATAGTGTATTGAGTATCGCAGGGCGATGATCATGCAAGAGAAGAGCGAGTCTCGTTTCGTACAGTATAAGTCGTGTTTTTCCTCTCTGGGTTATGTTGGTACAGATATTTTTGGTATACATATGAAGTAGTCGTAAATTGCAAAAAAATGCTAGGCACACGGTCAGCCACTACTAATGATAGTATATCCACTTTAACGGATCAGGTGTGACATTTGTTAGAGGAAAATGTTCAACAGAAATTACATCATGAGGAATTGATGGAATAGTTAGCATCCTTGCGACCCAGGCGAGACTCACGGCCAGGTTCGAGTGAATTTAAGTCGTCTGTATCTATGCCCCACTTTTCAGCAGAGTTTTCAATAGCTAACCTCATCATACCCATTTTCCGTAGAAACAAGAGAGGACGTCCCAGTATTCATTAATGATGCATTCGCTACCCCTAGAATGTGTAATTTGTCAGATGAAATTACTCTGTGGATGGCCAATTTATGCCTTATGGGTGAACCTGAGACATACTTGAGGTATCATGAGACACCGAGCAAGGCCAGTAAATTATAGTGGTTGCTGGAAAGGTTGCATCAGAGGCACCGTAGGCAAAATAGGTCTAGAGTTTTCAGGGAAAAGTTGAGTGGGTTAATGCAGAAGGTAAATGAGACTATAGAGACTCTTTTAGACAGAAACCGTAAAATAAATGCAAAAATATATGAGTTGAAGGAAAATGTTGGCGCGGATGGCGTCATCTCAGAGAACATAAGCCTCACGATGTGGCTGAATGGAAAATCCAGAGGATTTGGCTGCAACACTGCGTATAGCAACGCATCTGCGAGAGATTGCTTACACAGGTACTCACTGATAAGTGACGTTTTTCTTCTCAGTACAGTTGTTATCGTTGTGGGAAGAAAGGGCATTTGAAGGCGCAGTGCATTCAGTCATAATGTTACAGATGTGGACAGTTAGGTC
Organism: Schistocerca serialis cubense; assembly: GCF_023864345.2. Classification (NCBI taxonomy): domain Eukaryota; kingdom Metazoa; phylum Arthropoda; class Insecta; order Orthoptera; family Acrididae; genus Schistocerca; species Schistocerca serialis. The sequence goes on from NC_064642.1 coordinate 662,980,587, forward strand.
ACAGGCAAACGAGTGTGGGAATATGAAGCAAAGTCAACGAAATAATCACCGGAAACGTTAAACATATGCGGGGATGTTTCGTACGTTCGGAAAACATTCCCGGAATGTCAGAGTACTGCAGACATTATGGCAGAGGTGAATTATTTTCTTGATAAGCTTTATAAATACAAAGAATGTAAATTTCTAGTATAGAGCGCTGCACAAGTATCTATCATTAGACTAGATGTCGTGCATAGGAGAAGACTAAGGACTGGAAGGTATAAATTATATGGAGTGGGAAAGAATGACTTGGTATCACTGGGGACAACACAGATTGTCTTTGTGATTGGAACTATCAACTTTCGTGAGTGTATTGAAGTCTTGCCAACTTTGGAACTAGGGTATTCTGTGTTTCTGGGAACTGATTCCTCGGATAGCCATCGCTCACAAATTAATCTTTAAAAGCGCACAGTTGGACGTGGTGGGAAGTTGTTTCCAGTGGGTCCAACAGCTGTAAGGGTTTCAGTGTCGCAAGGTATACCGGTTGCTAAGGTGTCATCAACTGAACTGCGTGCAAGTACATAAAAATGATTACGCATGGCAAAGTAGCTAATAGCACAGGGAAGTTGATTTGTGCATCTGTAGATACCGATGTGCCACAGCCATGATTATGTGTCGTTGTGCCACTGCAGGACAATAAAGCATTAGATGAAATGCATTGTTCTATACGAAGAAGCGCTGCGGCGTAACCATCGTTAATGGGGAACTGATGATTCCGATAAGCTTGGATAACTTTGGGACAGATGAAGTAAATCTCCCGAAAGGATTACTAATGGCGAGTTTAGAAATACTCGAAGATGTAGGATATCGAAGGGTAACGCTGTGATCACAGCATCAACAAACCGTTAATGCAGGAGCACGACGGGACAAGGTTCGTCATTTCAAATGTAGTGAACGAGAAACCGTGGAAGATTTGTTGTCAGAATATTCAGACGTATTCAGTACATATGGTCCACTAACAGCAACACCGGTCACACAACACCACATACTAGTAGGCAATCATCTACTAGTTTAAAGGAAACCACACAGCATATATAGATACTTAAAGCTGCTAAATGATTTGACGGTATCAGAAAATATCGAGTTTCCTGTGACTGTCGTTACTGAGCGCACGAACCACAGCGCAAGCATATCCAACAGTGAACATAACGGATATGTTAGACAACCTAGGAAAATGTAAATACTTCTCAACCATTGATCACAGAAGTTTTCATCACCAACTAAAAGTGTTTCCCCCCAGACAAACACACAACTGATTTCACACCAAATTCAGGTCATTACCAATATCAGAGAATGCCGTTTGGGTTGAAAAATACCTCCATCTATGTCCCAACGATTATTACAAAGTGTACTTCGTGAATTACAATCGCAAATCGGTACTGTGTATTTAGACGATATAGTCGTCGTTTCAAAAACCATAGAAGTCATGTTCGATGTCTGGATGAAGTGTCTAATAGATTACGGCAGCACACCTTACCAAAGTGTGGAGAAATGCCATTTTGCTCAGACACAAGTAATTTATATTGAGCATATTATCAGTAAAGACGGAGTTAGGATGGAGCCTAAACTCACATCGGTCGTAAGTTATTTTCAGATACCACAGACTACTAAACAATTACAGTCATTCAGTGGGTTTTGCGGTTATTATCTCAAGTTCGTGAAAGAGTTTGCTGAAGCTGCACGACCATTAACTAAGCTCCTACTAAAACCTGTTAGTTTTCATTTGACATCACAATTCCAAGTCGAGTTTGGGAAACACACGTAGATATTAATGACAGATTCTGACTTTTAACAGAAGTTCTTACTTGCGTGTGATGCATACAAGAATGCTTTCGGATGTATTTTAAGTCAGAATATTGATGGGAAAGAACATCCGCTGGCATATTCCTCACAGACAACTGAATAAGGCTGAAACGAATTATTCAACAACTGGAATAGAAATAATAGCAGTTATATACGGAATCTCTTATTTCCGTTGGCACTTGTACAGTCGTAAATTCAAACTAGTTACACACGGTGCACCTTTAAAGTGGTTATTAGAGTTATATTAACAAAATAGGCCTTAAAATTAACTGAGATCGATTATGAGGTAATTCATAAGCCCGGAGTCGAACACACAAATGGCGATCCTCTAAGCAGACAGATAGTGCTTTGCAAGTAGTGCGTAGAAGCCAGACAGATCGTATAAAGGCACAAGAAGATGATAGTTAATGTTAACTGTTGCAATGGCAGCCTCAGTTTGTAACTCAAGATGGCTTGCTATGCACATGTACGAAGTGTGGACCTCTCATTGTCGTTCCTGCAGCGTTGAGACTGGACGTATGACATCAAGCGCTCTTACACTTTTTATCGGTTCACGGAGGAAAACGGACAACTGATACAAGTCTAGCTGAAGGAAAATGCGTTGCAGTGATGTAGAATTATATGTAAGGAACTACGTCCCATGTTAACAACAAGCAGATATGAGTCATCAGAAAATTCAGTTACAGCGACTGCCAAAAGTTGACAAACCATTCTCTTTGTTAGGATAACACGTCCTGGACCTTTTGATAGAACACAAGCAGGTAAAAAAACGTTCTTACAATGTTAGATCATTTTTGACGATATTTAGTTATGGTAGCCATTCCAGATGAGTAGGCGAGCACGGTAACATATGCAATAGTAAACAACTAGTTATTAAAATTTGGTGTGCCAGAAACCATTATTACAGACAAAGCCAGTAATTTTGTACCAAATCTAATGAAACAGCTATGACGCTTACTAAAACTTAAGAAGTTACGTACCAGACGGTTCCATCCTCAAACGAATGGACGCGAGTCCACTGTTTGTTATCCAAAATGTTAAGCCATTACGAACACTCACAGCATTCAGAATGGGATATATATTTAAGTCTCGTCGTCTGTGGTTACAATTGAAAAGTTCGTCCCGGAACTGATGTCTCCCCGTACGAGGTAATCTACGGGCGGAAAATACCGTCACCTTTTGATGTAGTTCAACCTAAACTGGGTGAACCAGTGGAGAATTTTGCTAAGCAGTTGAAATAATTTTGGCAAAGGGTTAAACGTGCAAACACAAAACCTCTAGAGAAGAAAGAAAGTATTCCGTAACGGCCGAGCAACCTGCCAAAATACAGAATAGGACAGTGAATATTTCTAGCTAATCCGTATACCGCATAGGACAAAACGAAAAAATTGCTAACGAAATAACTGGACCCTTACCAAGTTATCGAAATGACTTTGCAAGTCTACGTAAAATTGCAGTTGCCAACTAGAACTTCTATAGTACATGTAAGCAGAGTCAGACCGTTTAAAGATGAGATTTATGCATTGCCACAAAAATCTTCAACCGTACGGAAAAAGCAGAAATACAAAGGAAGCAGGTACATCAGAGAAACGTACCTTATGCACATAGATCTAGATGCAAATAGCGTAAGTTCTGGGATATAACGAACATACTGTATTTGTTTGTTTCTTAGATTAGTCTCAATTTTCTTTACTGGTCAGGTTCTGTGTTCATTTACTTGCTTATAGGAGGGAGGGCGTTGACGGTGCTTCCCTTGCTCGCGGGTGGCATGCCGAGATGTTGACCAGAAATTTTTTTTGAGGCTCGCGGCTACTGTAGTACAAGATTTTGCTTGCGAAACAACACAGGAAAGAGTTTTAAACTAATTTTCGAAAACCTAAGGCAGGTATTGACTAAGAAGTGATAAGGAAAACAAGGAAAATTCGGAACGAACTTGGTTAATGACGAGGGAAATGTTACGGCACAGAACAGTAAGTAAGCACTCCGTCTTCAGACCACAAGCAGCCCATGGAGACCATCCGACCTCCGTGTTATCCTCAGCTGACGATGCGCATAGGAGGGGCGTGTGGTCAACACACCGCTCTCCCGGTCGTTATGATGGTTTATTGTGACCGCAGCCGCTACTATTCTGTCGAATAGCTCCTCAATTGACATCATGAAGCTGAGTGCACCCTGAAAAATGGCAACAGCACCCATCGAAGTGCCGGCCACGCCCGACACTGCTTAAATTCGGTGATCTGACTGGAACCGGTGTAGTAAGAGGTTGAAAATGAGAAAATTTTACTAAAACTTATTCACCTTGCTACAAGCAAAATGAGGTCATGCCAGAGGCTGAGATAGAGCCAGATTTTATGCGGTATGTAGCAGTTGGGCCAGGCCTTAGCACGCAACAGCACCTCGCCAAGAGAGAGAGAGACAGAGAGAGAGAGAGAGAGAGAGAGAGAGAGAGAGAGAGAGAGAGAGGACGAGCTCACCATACAGTAGCACAGAACAGAAAACCAACGGAAACGTGACACACGTATTCGTTAGCTCGTAACTATTCAATGAGAACCAGTATCAGAGAACCGACATCAGTTAACAGCCTGTTAAGCGAATGCAGCGGAATAAGAATGACACATGCGGTCATTACGAAACCAGCATTCCGTCATAAAGTTAGCTCCCTTTAAATTCTCGAGCTCTCCAGTTGTCGCGGAGTTGATCATCGGGATGGATGGGGTTCTCAGTAGTAGCGCTCAGCTATAAGATTACGATACTGCATCGAATCCATGTCCTCGATAGAATCCACGTCCTCGATACTCCAGAACAGTCTATGAACCAGGCAAAGATGGAGATGACTTTCTTTGCCTGATGAACTTCATACTTTTCTCCGCCTACCACTGCAGACGGAGAAACTGACTGTCTTTCGACAAAACCACTTCGCGGAGTGCTGACACCATCGAACTTCAGCGCGGAAACTGGTAGTAGGGCCTCGTGAGTCCACGTTCCTATTGAACACTTAGGTGCCGCCAGGTACTAAAACATACATTGCCCGTAGCAAGCAGATCTATCGCACGACTTCCGACAACAGCATAACGCGGATGTGTCATCAAGGATCAACACAGAATTCGTAACAGCTAGCACATCATTCGTGCTGGATCATATCGGCACCGGCGGTGTGTAACAGCACGAGGTCACTCGCACCTCGCCTGGGCATGTAGGCGAGGAGCTAGCTCGGCAGCCGTCAGCGGAAATCCTACACGCAGGTCAATGAGGCGCCAGCTACAAGGCCAGTGTGGAACAAGACGATTGTACACATGGTTCGAGGTCCAGTGTGCCGGCCAGCCTGTGGACGTTTTTAAGACGGTTTTCCATCTACCTCGGCGAATGCGGGATGGTTCCCCTATTTTGCCTCAGTTACACTGTGTCGGCGACTGCTGCGCAAACACCGTTTCCACGTACACTTACACCATAATTACTCTACCACGAAAACATTTGTGATTACGTCACTGAGGGCCGAACCGCACAATAGCCCTGATTTCTGGGGGGGAGGGGGGGAGGGTAGGGTCGGAGGACTGCTGTGCTTGTTGTGAGGTTGTGAACCACTGACCACTGAGGGCTACGGCGGGACGAAGCCTCTCCGTCGTTTCTAGGTCCTCGATTAAATACATACATACATGGTTAACGAATATGTGAACTTTGACAATCTTTTACTAGCGCCAGATACGCTTCACAGTGAAACCTCCCATTAGAAAAATTTATGAATGACTGTGCTCGGAAACCTCTTACGTTATTTGATTTTCAAACAGATGAGGAAACTGAACGTACTCAGACATTTCTCTCTTTACTTATTCTGATCATCCCTAATCTGACACACAATATTTTTAGCGCAACGCAATCTGACTTTCAATAATCCCTCCAAAAGAATGGCTCTGACTAACAATAACATATACCTTTCATGAATCACTTACCTCACAAACATCTTCGTTACTCGAACTACTGCAATACAGCGAGCCCCAATATTGCCAGCTAAATAAATATTCTAACTACTCAAGGCACTTACTACTGATAGGCATAGTTAGAAAATGAAAGATTTTGATAGAGAACAAACAATGTATTTACCTTAATAGTGTTCAAATGTCATTATATATATCGATTCATGACATCCAGTTTTACAAATTTACTCTTTCTGATGGACACATGGACACACGTCCAGATCGTCCGCTGTCAAAACTCTGCCATCTCTCTTCCCACAACCACCACTGCCGGCGTCTTACCTCCGACTTCGCCACGCTACGCGCTGTTCACATGCAGCTGACCAACACTGCAATTGCGAACATTCCAACAATGCCAGCCAGCCACTGACTGCACACAGCACAGCCAGTGATTTTCATACACAGCGCTACGTGACGTTACCGACATAAAAACCTAAACAGCCTACTTACAACAGGTACCCAACTGCTATCCTAACTTCATGCTGACGAAACTCCGTTCGTCGCCTCTGTAAACAGTTGTCAGAGGTGCGCACTCAGAGGTCATCATCAGAGGATTTGGCATCGGAGGGGTTCGACTCCAGCGTCTGGAATTCGGACGCAGTGCCCTGCCTCTACAGTGTCCATACTTCGCGGCAGTAACTGCACTGAGGTGATCACTAAAATCAATTTTCCTTTCTTTGTGATGGGACAGAATTTAGGTATACTGATGGACGTGCTACGTCAAAAGTATCTTTTGTGAAACCAACAGAGCCTGTTGATTTATCAGATTCCAGAGGCAGTTGTAAAGAAAAAGTATTTGGTACCAGTGAGATGAGCTGTTTATAATTTAACGGGTCATAATGAACTATGCACTAAGTTTGTACCGGTAACTTGTTCTACCTGTAGATGTTATTGTCATGCAGCACAAGAATGTACTGAGTGCTGCTGGGCGAATATCAAGCAAAAGAAGTAATGGAGTCTCGGTTCGTACAGTATACGACGTGTTTTTCCTGTCTGGTGTATGTTGGCGCTTGTATTTTTGGTATACATGTAAGATAATGGTAAATTGCACTAAAATGATAGGCACAAGCTCAGCTACTACTAGTGATAACATATCCGCTTTAATGTATCAAATGTCACAACTGTTAGAGGAGAATGTGCAACAGAAGTTAGGCCATGAGGAATTGATGACACGGCCAGAACCTCTGCAAGTCGCGCGAGATTAACAGCCAGGTTCGAGTGAATTTAAGTCGTCATTAACAGTGTCCCGCTTTTCAGTACATTCTTCAGTAGCTAACCTCATCACACCTTGCTCCGGCAAAACAACAGAGAACGTCATGGTATTCATTTATGATATACTGGCTATTTGCAGATTGTATAGTTAGTCAGATGAAATTTCTATGGGGATGGCCAATTAATGCCTTACTGGTGAGGCTAAGATGCACTTGAGGTATAATGAGACACCGAGCAAAGAAAGTAAATTGGAGCGGTTTACGGAAGACTTGCATCAGAAATACCGTAAGCAAAATAGTACCAGGTTATTTTGGGAGAAGTTGACTGGGTTAACACAGAAGGCAAATGAGAGTGTAGTGACTCTTTCGGACAGAATCCGTAAAATAAATGCAGACATATATGAGTTGACGGGAAATAGTGGGCCGGCCCTGGTGGTCTCGCGGTTCTAGGCGCGCAGTCCGGAGCCGTGCGACTGCTACGGTCGCAGGTTCGAATCCTGCCTCGGGCATGGATGTGTATGATGTCCTTAGGTTAGTTAGGTTTAAGTAGTCCTAGGCTCTAGGGGCTGATGACCACAGCAGTTGAGTCCCATAGTGCTCAGAGCCATCTGAACCATTTGGAAATACCGACGCGGATCGCATCATCTCTGGGAGTCATAGAACAGACCACTTGGTGTTTTTCTGCCGTCCGCTGTGGCAGAGCGTTTCTAGGCGCTCCAGTACGGAACCGCGCTGCTGCTATGGTTGCAGGTACGAAACCTGCCTCGGGCATGGATGTGTGTGATGTCCTTAGGTTAGTTAGGTTTAAGTAGTTCTAAGTCTAGGGGACTGATGACCTCAGATGTCAAGTCCCATAGTGCTCAGAGCAATTTTTTGATATGTTTCGCAGAGGAGTTCCTGCGGAGTTTTCTCGATGAGGTATAATGGAAAATCGAGATGATTCGACTGCAGCACTGCGTATTGCCACTCTGTACCTGGTGTACCCAAAAGTTCGTTGACATTGGAAAATTGTAGGCGACGAGGTAAAAATTGACTCACTTGAGATGGTGTTATACTGACCAAAAGATAGACACAAAACAACCAACAGATAGCGCTTCGTATGAAATAAAAGCGATAATTAGCATCACACATTTATTTTTAACAAAGATGATATTTCTGGTAACAAATGCTCACATGTCAACTGCCATTCATCAACAATACCTCTGGCCGGAGGATAATCTTGTGAACAGCAACGTACAGCGTATCAGTAGGAATTGTGACAGACTGCTGTCGGATCTCGTCGTTTAGCATCGCTAATTATGTAAGACGATCGCGGTAGACTTGCGATTTCTCGTAACCCCACAACCAGTAATCACACGAATTGACGTTTGGAGACCTGGGAGGTCATACATCACTCTGCACGCGATCCTCATCCTTCGATGTGCGCAAGAGATCTTTCACAAGTGTACTAATACAGGATGGAGTGCCATGCTGCATATAGGTCATACTTTCCATCAACCAGCTAGGCAAGATGAGATTTTGTAACACATCGGTGTACCTAACACATAACGCTGACAGTTTGAGAAGTAGCACCCCGTATTCCCTCTCAGACGAAGACCCCAATCACGATTGATTCATTATGGAATGGGGATTGCACGACACTTCTAGGAGCAATAGCGAAGATTCTTTAGGTGTTGGTGTTGACAGACCCTCAGAGTGTGAAAAGTCTTCATCGGTCCAATTGGGTTTGTACGACAGTTCTAGGATCAACAGCGAAAATTCCTTAGGTGTTGATGTTGACAGACCCTCCGCGTGCGGAACAACCTTCGTCGATCCACGTTAATCTGGACAACCAATGTTTCTGAAGTGCCCACACCGCATCACAAAACTGGTGGCTGGGAGTTCATGATGACGTTGGATTTTATACAGGTAACACTGGAGTGTACGCTTAATGGTCTCCAAACAGCTCGTGTGAGGTGCGACTTCACGAGTTCGGACTTCACCATGAGGAGACGAACCCGCTAAAGTCTACATTTCTCCCTGAACTGTCGGAGCATCAGCATCACTTATATCTGGTGGCCAACTAGGGGTCGAACGTATAAACAATCCACGGCTTCCAAGTTCGTGACTAGCTTCTTCGCACTGACATGTGTCACAGTTTGTTTACTCTGTGAGGTAACGGGAGAGTTGTGGCGCTCTGGAAATATTATATGTTCGGAGTTGGGGCAGCCGCACTGGACGCTCGTCAAAGATGGGGCCCGGCAACAACCACGTGGCGCCGAACATTAGCTGGACGAGAGGGGTAGCGCAAGCACATGGTCCAGACACATGGCTGGGTTTCCGCTGTGACGAGGACGGTGCTTTGTGACGATGAAGGAGATGTCTATGCCGGGATTGCCAAAGGTGGGAGGCTTTGTGAAACCATAATGGCAGACATTTGACAGTTCGTATAGAAATCAATAGGAGCCTGATGAATGATGATACCTCAAAAAGAAACACGTACATTACTATTATTTGCACGGCGATTCTGATGGAGTAATCAGATTTTCAAAATCTTTATTAGTTTAAAGTTTAGTATCTGACGGTAAATTAAACAAGTAACACCCAGCAACGAATTTCCACAATTTAAACGCTTCATCTGATTTCGTCGATCGACGTGTCTTTTGAAACCTATTAGTGTAAGCCTAAATTGATATAAATTACAGGCATGTAACTTTAATAGCACATGAGTTATTGGAGGTCAAATTGGCCGATTACTATCGTTCGCGTCAGGCCTAAAATACACCACAGTTACACGAGAAAACGGTAGCAGCATGCTTATAAATATATTTGTTCATCTATGTCTTTGTTTATATCCGGTATATACTATCCATGAAGAAGTTGGTTAAATATTTACCGTTTTTTAGAAAGCACAGAGACATTAGGCTACTGGCCTACCTTTCGTTGCTATTCCTTTCAGATATGTTTGTTTAATTTGTTTATGTATTTAATAATTTGTGTTAGAGCGTGTTTATGGTGCAGCTGTAGGAATATTTATTTAATTTCAAGTTGTTTAAATGAAAATCTAGTATTTCGTATGTGTTTCAATATGTCTGTACGGATACGTTGGCTTGGAGTCATTGAGGGAATGCTCTAGCCAATCACAGCGCTCGTTACTAAGAGAGACGTATGGAGGTTTGGGACGAGCATCGTTCCCGGAGAGGACATGGGGTAGTTCGGAAGAGTGCGGCGCGAGGGACAGTACGGCACATGTCAGGGGAGGTGATGGAAGTGACGGTCGCAAGGAAGGACTTCGAGTGTGGGGCGGTTTGCGCGTGGGCACATGAGATAGAAATCCTTCGGAGTTAGAACTTGTGAACTTGTGGTATTTCCGAGGTTTCTACAGTGAAGACGTAGTATGTGTTTAGAAGTGACTATCTCGCGAGCTCTGTAGTTGTTCATAACTAATTACGTGAAGTAGGAATCTATTGTTTCCCTGTAATTCAACTCGTATTTTGTTTAACTGCTGGGCCATCGACACCAATAAGTGTTCTGCAGAAATACATGGCACTTTCAAAAGTACTTCTACTGTAGTACTCACCATTTATAGTCGTTAAGAAAGTACCTTCAGATTTTATTTAATTGCAATCTTTCGTTTGTAAACGTCTTTGTTACATTCTAAATTCGCAATTGCCGAGTGATAGGAACCTTCGACCATTCGATTCATGTGTACATTCATACTGTACACTGCAGTATTTGGCCTGTAATGTGGCAACTACTTATACCAGCCCCTAGACAACGAAACGAGCCAAAGCTTTTAATATTGCAACTCTGAGTCGGAGGGTACGTAGTTGAGGGCCACACCCACACCACATTGTTTGAAAGCCCACAACGCGTTGGAGTGCAGTACTCTTCTTACGGCGACAGAACCGTAAAGTTGCAGTAGCGGATTCTCCATTTTCATAGTAAAGTTTCAATAACAGTGCATTTTCTGGTAAAGTTAACATGCCGCGACTGCTGGCGAATCTGACTCCCACGCACACTACAGTTGAATCTGCATACGATTCTGATGCTGGGTCACTGACGTATTGCTGTAGAGCGCCATCTGTTGGCCGGGTTTAGCACTCGTTTTTGGTTTCAATATAACATCATTTGAGGATTTGTGTATCAAATCTTGCCTCTCTCGCTAATAACCTCGATGTTGAACGCCCTTAAGATCCACTCCATCTTACCTCCCCACCTACATTATTCAGTGAATTAGTGCCTTTTCAAATGTTTAGTGACTCGTGGGTCACCCTGTAGGTTTTCTTTGGTTTTTGACGGAGTAAGCAGAGGTGAACCAATGGCGGTGGTAGAGGAGACGGCTGACGCGGACAACGTGCGGTTCCCTGCGCGCGCGCCCACGCCGCCATCAATATCGGCTCACTGCACACGTACCACACTCGCAGCACCGCCTGGCTCCACCCTATCTGTGGACTCCAGCGCGGTCGGGGCGCGAGTCGACGCAATTAACTGCAGCCGGGACACGGGCAGGGCAGCGCGGCGGCGCGTCGCGGGCTGACGCGGGACTTGGCACCCTATCGCGGCGCTCGTGATTTACGGACAGGCGTGCCGCGGCTGGCTCAGGCAGCGAGCGCGCGATAAGCGCCGTGCCCGCTGCCGTATCGCGCTCTGCCTCTGCCGACGCCGTCCGCCGTTTCTGTGATTTCTGGTTCGCCGGTGGTGGTACGCTCGCCGAACAAGGCGCTGAAGGTAGCCGAAAGACCAAGGACGAGAGACTGTACTGCAACCCACTCGCTACTTGTAATGTCTGTTGCTTCGGAATGAAATGTACACCTCATGTTGTCTCTTCATCCCAAAACTGGTACCGAGTGAGGCGGTGCAGTGGTAGCACAATGGACTCGCATTCGGGAGGACGACGGTTCAATCCCGCGTCCGGCCATCCTGATTTAGGTTTTCCGTGATTCCCCTACATCGCTCCAGGCAAATGCTGGGATGATTCCTTTGAAAGGGCACGGCCGACTTCCTTCCCCATCCTTCCCTAATCCGATGAGAACGATGACCTTGCTGTTTAGTCTCTTCCCCCAAACAACCCAACCCCAACCCAAAACTGGTCTGACGACATTCGCCACGCTGCCCTATCCTACAAGTCACTTCATTTCTCTCGAACTACTGCAAACTATACAGAGTGTTACAAAAAGGTACGGCCAAACTTTCAGGAAACATTCCTCACACACAAATAAAGAAAAGATGTTATGTGGACATGTGTCCCTGTTAGAGCTCATTTTAGTTTCGTCAGTATGTACTGTACATCCTCGATTCACCGCCAGTTGGCCCAATTGAAGGAAGGTAATGTTGACTTCGGTGCTTGTGTTGACATGCGACTCATTGCTCTACAGTACTAGCATCAAGCACATCAGTAAGTAGCATCAAAAGGTTAGTGGTCATCACGAACGTGGTTCTGCAGTCAGTGCAATGTTTACAAATGCGGAGTTGGCAGATGCCCATTTGATGTATGGATTAGCACGGGGAAATAGCCGTGGCGCGGTACGTTTGTATCGAGACAGATTATCAGAACGAAGGTGTCCCGCCAGGAAGACGTTCGAAGCAACTGATCGGTGTCTTAGGGAGCACGGAACATTCCAGCCTATGACTCGCGACTTGGGAAGACCTAGAACGACGAGGACACCTGCAATTGACTAGGCAATTCTTCGTGCAGTTGACGATAACCCTAATGTCAGCGTCAGAGAAGTTGCTGCTGTACAAGGTAACGTTGACCACGTCACTGTATGGAGAGTGCTACGGGAGAACCAGTTGTTTCCGCACCATGTACAGCGTGTGCAGGCACTATCAGCAGCTGATTGGCCTCCACGGGTACACTTCTGCCAATGGTTCATCCAACAACGTGTCAATCTTCATTTCAGTGCTAATGTTCTCTTTACGGATGAGGCTTCATTCCAGCGAGATCAAATTGTAAATTTTCACAATCAACATGTGTGGGCTGACGAGAATCCGCACGCAATTGTGCAATCACGTCATCAACACAGATTTTCTGTGAACGTTTGGGCAGGCATGGTTAGTGATGTCTTGGTTGGGCCCCATGTTCTTCCATCTACGCTCAATGGAGCATGTTATCATGATTTCATACGGGATACTCTACCTGTGCTGCTAGACCATGTGCCTTTACAAGTACGACAAAACATGTGGTTCATGCACGATGGAGCTCCTGCACATTTCAGTCGAAACGTTCGTACGCTTCTCGACAACAGATTCGGTGACCGATGGATTGGTAAAGGCGGACCAATTCCATGACCTCCACGCTCTCCTGACCTCAACCCTCTTGACTTTCATTTATGGGGGCATTTGAAAGCTCTTGTCTACGCAACCCCGGTACCAAATGTAGAGACCCTTCGTGCTCGTATTGTAGACGGCTGTGATACAATACGCCATTCTCCAGGACTGCATCAGCGCATGAGGGATTCCATGCGACAGAAGGTGGATGCATGTACCCTCGTTAACGGAGGACATTTTGAACATTTCCTGTAACAAAGTGTTTGAAGTCACGCTGGTACGTTCTGTTGCTGCGTGTTTCCATTCCATGATTAATGTGATTTGAAGAGAAGTAATAAATTGAGCTCTAACATGGAAAGTAAGCGTTTCCAGACACATGTCCACATAACATATTTTCATTCTATGTGTGTGAGGAATGTTTCCTGAAAGTTTGGCCGTACATTTTTGTAACACCCTGTATATACACAGTCAGAAAAAAATCGCAACGCCCAAAAAAGAATTGTGCAACGGAAACGGAAGTTCGTAGGTGTGTTTCTACGAGGGTAATCCCAAAAGTGAGGTCTCCTATTTTTTTTATAAGTACATTCAGCTATTTATTTCTACAGTGGTTTACATCAGTTTACAGCTTGAACATTTAGCTATTTTGCGACATAATCACCATTTCGATGCATTTTTGTAGTCGCTGTGGCTGTTTTTGTATGCCCATGTCATACCAGCTACCCGCCATGCTGTTCAGAAAGTTATGAATCTCTTCTTTCACCTCGTCGTCGGAGCTGAATCGCTTTCCGACCAAGTGTTCTTGTAATCTAGGGAACAGGTGATATAGTCACTAGGTGCCATGTCAGGAGTATAGGATGGGTGGCTGATTATGTTCCATTGAAACAATTGCCGGAGGGCAACGGTTTGCCGAGCGATGTGTGGGCGAGTGTTGTCACAGAGAATGTGAACGCCCTTGCTAAACATTCCTCTTCTCTAGTTCTGAATTGCCCGTTTGAGTTTTTTCAAAGTATCACAGTACCTGTCAGCGTTAATTGTGGTCCCAGCGATTTAGCTCCGACGACGAGGTGAAAGAAGAAGTTCATAAGTTTCTGAACAGCATGGCTGCGAGCTGGTATGACACGGGCATACAAAAACTGCCACAGCATCTGCAAAAATGCATCGACTGAAATGGTGATTATGTCGAAAACTCGCTAAACTTTCAAGCTGTAAACTGATGTAAACCATTGTAGAAATAAATAGGTCTAATAAAAAAAATACGAAACCTTACTTTTAGGATTACCCTCGTACATCTGAAGATGATGTGTGACTACTATTCGTACCAGCTGCCTAATAGTGGCGCTAGCAGTGTCACTATGAGAGGTCTAACGCAGGTTTGCTTTGGCTTTAGGTACACGTTGTAATGAAAAGCAAGTTGAAAATGTGTTAAATGACGATCAGTTCGGTTTTTGGGAAAGGTGAGGTACCAGAGAGGCAATTCTGACATTGGGGTTGACAATGGAAGCAAGACTAAAGGAAAATCAAGATACGTTCGTAGAATATGTCGGCATGAACAAAGCATTCGACAATGTAAAATGGCGCATGATTTTCGAAATTCTGAGAAAAATACGGGTAACCCTTAGGGAGAAACGGGTAATGTACAGTATGCACAAGAGCCAAGAAGAAATAATAAGAGTGGACGACCATGAACGAAGCGCCATGATTAAAATGGTTATAAGGCCGGGATGCAGTCTTTTGCCCCTAATGTTCAATCTGTATACCGAAGAAGCAATGACGGACATAAAAGAAATTTCAAAAGTGATTAAAACTCGTGGAGAAAAGATATCAGTGATAATATTCGCTGATGACATTCCTATTCTTAGTGAAAGTGAAGAAGAAGTACGGTATATGGTGAATGGAATGAACAGTCTAATTAGTACAGGATACGGAATGAGAGTAAAACGAAGGAAAACGAAAGTACTGAGAAATAGCAGAAATTAGAACAGCGGGCAACTTAACATCAGGTATGGTGATAGAGGAAGTTAATGAATTCTGCTACCTAAACAGGGAAATAACTCATCGGAGTCGGAGAAAAGATGACATCAAAACCAAACTAGTGCTGGCAAAAAGCGCATTCCTGGGCAAAAGAAGTCTACTAGTATCAAACGTAACCCTTAATGCGAAGAACAAATTTCTGAAAATTTGTGTTCGGTTCAGAGCATTGTACGGGAGTGAAACATAGACTATGGGAAAACCGGAACAGAAGGGAATCGAAGCATTTGAGCTGTGGTGCTACAAGCGAATCTTGAAAATGAGGCGGAGTAGATAAGAATAAGGAGGATCGGAGAGGAAAGGACTATGTAGAAAACAGGGACAGGATGATAGGATGTCTGTTAGGACATCAGAGAATGACTTCAGTGGTAGTAGCTGAAGCCACAGAGGGCAAAAACTGCAGAGGAAGATAGAGATCGGAAAACATACAGCAAATAATTGAGGACTTCTGTTGCAGGGACTATTCTGGGATGTAGAGGTTGGCACAGCAGAGGAGAGGCATTCGCGGCGGGTGAGTTGACATGAGGAATCCAACCAGTCAGAAGTCTGATCAACATCTACATCTACATCTACATACATACTCCGCAATCCACCATACGGTACGTGGGGGAGGGTACCTCGTACCACAACTAGCATCTTCTCTCCCTGTTCCACTCCCAAACAGAACGAGGGAAAAATGACTGCCTATATGCCTCTGTACGAGCCCTAATCTCTCTCATCATATGTTTGTGGTCTTTCCTCGAAATGTAAGTTGGCGGCAGTATAATTGTACTGCAGTCAGCCTCAAATGCTGGTTCTCTAAATTTCCTCAGTAGCGAATCACGAAAAGAACGCCTCCTTTCCTCTAGAGTCTCCCACCCGAGTTCCTAAAGCATTTCCGTAACACTTGCGTGATGATCAAACCTGCCAGTAACAAGTCTAGTAGCCTGCCTCTGAACTGCTTCTATGTCCTCCCTCAATCCGACCTGATAGGGATCCCAAACGCTAGAGCAGTACTCAAGAATAGGTCGTATTAGTGTTTTATAAGCGGTCTCCTTCACAGATGAACCACATCTTACCAAAATTCTACCAATGAACCGAAGACGACTATCCGCCTTCCCCACAACTGCCATTACATGCTTGTACCACTTCATATCGCTCTGAAATGCTACACCCAAATATTTAATCGACGTGACTGTGTCAAGCGCTACACTACTAATGGAGTATTCATACATTACAGAATTCTATTCCCTATTCATCTGCATTAATTTACATTTATCTATATTTAGAGTTAGCAGCCATTCTTTACACCATTCACAAATCCAGTCCAAGTCGTCTTGTATCCTCCTACAGTCACTCAACGACGACACCTTCCCGTACACCAGCAATATCAGCAAACAGCCGCACATTGCTGTCCACCCCACCCTATCCAGAAGATCATTTATGCAGATAGAAAACAACAGCGTACCTACCACACTTCCCTGGTGCACTCCAGATGATACCCTCACCTCCGATGAACACTCACCATCGAGGACTCAAACAAAAAAAAAGAAGTGAGAGTTATTTACCATTGAGAGTGGACGTGATGAGTTGATCTGTAAGGTGTTCAAATGGATCTGAGCACTATGGGACTTAACATATAAGTCCTCTTGAACTTAGATCTACTTAAACTTAACTAACCTAAGGACATTGCACACATCCATCCCCGAGGCAGGATTCGAACCTGCGACCGTAGCGCCATATCAGTACGTCACAGGGTTAGAAAGAGGTCGTTTAATAAGGCTGTGAAAAGCTGGATGTTACTTCTGAGATATTGCGGAAAGACTTGGTAGGAATGCAGCAGTTGTACATGATTGCTGGCAGCGGTGTTCACGAGAATGTATGGTCGCAAGAAGACAGGGCCCCTGACGGCCACTTGGCATAACCGAGAAGCAAGACAATCGTGGTTCGTAGTATTGCTTTGGTACATCGTTTTGCATCTGCTGCAGCAATTCTAGCAACAGTTGGCACCACAGTGACACAACGACCTGTTGCAATTCGGTTACTTTAAGAGGTGCTCTGAGCAAGACGCCTTGTAGCGTTCATTCCACTGAACCAAAACCAGCAACTT
Organism: Schistocerca serialis cubense; assembly: GCF_023864345.2. Taxonomy (NCBI): domain Eukaryota; kingdom Metazoa; phylum Arthropoda; class Insecta; order Orthoptera; family Acrididae; genus Schistocerca; species Schistocerca serialis. The sequence continues at coordinate 662,997,977 of NC_064642.1, forward strand.
TTGCGACTTCAGTGGTGACAAGAGAGTTCTTGCTCAATGGATGGCATGGTGGAGGTCTGTTTGTTTTGTGATGAAAGTTGGTTCTGCCTCGGTACCAGTGACGACCGTGTTTTAGTTACAAGTGGGGCCTGCCACCAAATTGTTTGCTTGCTAGACCTACTGGCTCTACACATGGAGTTGTGGTGTTGGGTGCAGTTTGTGTGATAGTAGGAACAACCTCAAGATTATCCCATGTACTCTGACTGCGAAACTGTACGTCTGTATGGTTATTCGACATTTTGTGTTGTCATCCATGAACAGTATTAAAATGGTTCAAATGGCTCTGAGCACTATGGTACTTAACATCTAAGGTCATCAGTCCCCTAGACTTAGAACTACTCAAACCTAAGGACATGACACACATCCATGGCTGAGGCAGGATTCGAGCCTGCGGTCGCAGCAGCGGCGCGGTTCCGGATTGAAGTGCCTAGAACCGCTCGGCCACAACGGCCGACGACCAGTGTTCCAAAGGGTGTTTTGCAACAGGATTACGTTCGCACACGTGCCGCTGTTGTAACACAACATGCTGTACAGAACGTCGACATAGTGCAGTGGCCTGCTCGATAACCACAACTGATTCCAATCGAGCACATATGGGATATCATCGGACGACAACTTCAGCGTCATCCACACACAACATTAACCGTCCCTGTACTGAACGACTAAATACTACAGGCAATGAACTCCATCAAGCGAACTGACCTCCCTTTGCTGTACAACACAAGGCATGCTCGTACGCATGCTTGTTTTAAACATTATGGCGGCTACACCGGTTGTTAATGTACCAGCATTTCACATTGGCAATCTTTTATCTCGCACTTTCATTGAAGAGTGATCTTCCAATGTTAAACACTTATCAATTATCAAGGCAAATCTACTCCCGAAATTTCATTGCTACACATTAATTATTTTTTGGGGTTACGATTTTTTTCTTGTCTGTCTATTTCAACGACCTTATTGTATTCAAGCCATAGTGTTCCTCTACAGCTTTTATCCCCCTCAACCTATTCCGAATATCACACCGACAAATCCTTAATGCAACTTAATGTCTGCCGTCAGCTGATCCCTTCTTTCAATGCAGCTGTGCCACAACGATCCAGTTCCTCATTTTTGTTAATTACCATCTCACTTGTCACTGAATCCACCTAACTAATACTCAGTATTCTTCTGTAGCGCCATTTCATAGGCGTTTATTCTCTTGTTGTTAGAACTGTTTGTCATCCGCTTCCCTACAAGGCCACACTCCAGAAAGAATCACCAGGAAAGACTTCCTAACATAGTTTTGTGAGATGCTAGCAAACTCCTCTTTCTGTCACGCTTTTCTTGCTATATCCACTCACGTTTTATATCCTCTCTACTTCCACCACCGTTAGCTATTTTGATGTCAAATAAGAAAACTGATCAACTACTTTTTGGGTTTGACTTTCTAATCTAATTTTATCACCATCTCCAAATTTAATTCTCTTACATCCCATTATACCAATACATTCTTATTTATTTTTTGTCCATCTTATAACCTCTTTCCAATTTACTGTTATTTCCCTTCATGCTTCGAAGCTTTATGCTATCTCTGATTAAATTACAGTGCAATGAACAATACTTCAAACCTCTTTACAATACTGTGCTCCAAAAGCGCATTCCCAGAGAATTCTTGGTCAGATTAAGACCTATGTGTGATAGAAGCAGATGATTTTGGCCAGGAACACACTCTTTACATATGCTAGTCTGCTTTCATGTGTAATTTTACTTACAAGGTAGCAGAATTCTCTCAATTGGTCTATTTTGTAAACAAAAATTCTTATGTAACGTTTCTCGTTCTTCTCATTTAAGCTACTCCCCAAAACTTTCATTATTTCTTCGGTTCACTCCCAATCCATAATGTGTTACCAGTGAACGGCTTTCATCCCATTTAATAGACACTACAGTTCTATCTCTCATTCACTTCAGGCAGCAATGTTACCAGCCAGTCTTATCAGCGATAACCTTAACCCAGAATTTAGTCCCACTCTTGATCCTTTTTTTAAATTTTCGTCATTGCTTCTTTGATGTATAAATTGTACAGAATTGATGGAAGACTGCATCCCTGTCCTACACCTTATTTTAATTTCCACACATCGTACTTGGTCTTCCAGTCTTACCGTTTCCTCCAGGTTCTTGTACATATGCCTATAGATTACTCCTATTGTTCTCAGAATATGCACCATTGTAAACTGTCGAACGCTTTTTCGACAAGTTCTGTGAATGTCTCTCGATTTTTCTATAGTTTCGCTTCAACTATCAAGCAGCCAAACTGATTGACATCTAACAGATCCTTCATTTTCTTTTACATCCTTCTTTATCTTATTGTCTGCAGTTTGGCTGAATGAACTTTTAAACTGATAGTGCCATAGGTCTCTCACGTATCTGCCGTTGCTGTCTGCGGAATTGTGTGGATGATATTTCTCAGAAAGTATGATGCTATGTCTCCAGCGTCATAGATATTACACTGAAATTTGTATAGATCCAGTCGTTTGGTTGCCACTTCCACAAACCTAAAGTTTTCCAAATGTCTGTTACATTCTTTGGTAAGAGTTCCCCTAAATCTTTCGTACAACTCCCATTTCATGTTCTGTCATGGCATTAGACTAGTCCTCTGCCACGTGGAGTCAGTCGAGATGTCCGCAGCTCGTGGTCCCGCAGTCGCGTACTCGCTTCCCGAGCACAGGGTCCCGGGTTCGATTTCCGGGGGTTAGGGATTTCTCCCTGCCTCTAGATGACTGGGTGTTTGTGCTGTCCTCACCATTGTATCATCATTCATGAAAGTGGCGAGATTGGAGTGAGCAAAGGTCGGGAATTTCAACGGGCTCTGATAACAGCGCAGCTGAGCGCCCCACAAACCAAACATCATCATCCGTCGAGGTAATCTTTCTACCAATACACTCTATCGACTGTGGTTGCCACCGTTTCTTCTAATTCAGCAGTAAACTGTTTAAATATTTCTAAATGCAGATGCTGCCCTTCCAAGAATCATTCCTTTTTATTTTCTTCACATGTTTCTTGCATTCATTGAGCATCGGCTTCCTATTTATTTCATTTATAAGTGTCTCTATTTGCTGTATTTTTTATTTTGCCTGAACATTTTTGCATTTCCTCCTTTCGTTGATCTATTGAAGAACTTATTCTCTTACCCAAAGTTGCTTCTCAATTACCTTTCTCAAACCTGGCTTGTCTGCCCATTTTCTGTGATTGCCGTTTGCAGAACTGAACTGTCTACTGTGGTTTTCATTACTGAAGTGTTACAGCTTTAGAGTACATCAAATGCATACTCATCTAGCCTGAGTATCCCACTTCTTTTCTCACTGATTCTTCCAGATGATTACTTAATTGTGATCTGAGACTACATCTGCTGCTGGCCATGAAGGCGTCCGCAGAGCTTTTTCCCATGGCTAAAAGGCTCAAATTATGTATTTATTTATTTTTGTAATTGACTTGGTCAGTTTCGATACATATCATTCCACAAGATCTACATTTTACAGATGACACATAAAACTGAATATGAATTAGTGATTATCCATGTAATGTATGAATAAAATCAATGCACCCTCCATCTCCTTCTTCCGGAGGCCTATGCTCCTCGGTGCGCCTTACAACCCAACATCTGAGCTTGTGTCATAACTCCCTGGAATCTTCCCTTGTCTCCGGGCATTTTACAGGTATACCACCGAGCTCCTCCTATGATTTACGAACGGTGTGTTCGCTCTTACTAACTGATATTTATTACGGAACACCATTAGTCCTTATCTTGTCTTATTCAATTACCAATCCTATAATCTTCAGAATCTCTTGTTTCTGTTCTTTCCGCCACTATTAGATTCCAGTCCCCCATCACCTTAAGACTTTAAATCCCCCTTTAAGAACTGAGGTGCTCTTTCAGTATTCTCATATACCGGGTGATCAAAAGGTCAGTATAAATTTGAAAAGTTAGTAAACCACGGAATAATGTAGATGTTGTTGTTGTGGTCTTCAGTCCTGAGACTGGTTTGATGCAGCTCTCCATGCATACAGTAAAGCTGCATGTCCTCGGGAAAAATTACGGCTGTAGTTTCCCCTTGCTTTCAGCCGTTCGCAGTACCAGCACAGCAAGGCCGTTTTGGCTAACGTTACAAGGCCAGATCAGTCAATCATCCAGACTGTTGCCCCTGCAACTACTGAAAAGGCTGCTGCCCCTCTTCAGGAACCACATGTTTATAGATAGGTAAAAATTGACCCACGTGCTTGGAATGCCATGGGGTTTTATTAGATGCAGGATGCAGGATGGCGCTCCACCCCATATTGCTAGACACGTGAAAGATCTCTTGCGCGCGTCGTTTGGTGATGATCGTGTGCTCAGCCGCCACTTTCGTCATGCTTGGCCTCCCAGGTCCCCAGACCTCAGTCCGTGCGGTTATTGGTTTTGGGGTTACATGAAGTCGCAAGTGTATCCTGATCGACCGACATCTCTAGGGATGCTGAAAGACAACATCCGACGCCAATGCCTCACCATAATTCCGGACATGCTTTACAGTACTGTTCACAACATTATTCCTCGACTACAGCTATTGTTGAGGAATGATGGTGGACATATTGAGCATTTCCTGCAAAGAACATCATCTTTGCTTTGTCTTACTTTGTATGCTAGTTATTGCTATTCTGATCAGATGAAGCGCCATCTGTCGGACATTTTTTGAACTTTCGTATTTTTTTGGTTCTAATAAAACCCCATGTCATTCCACGCGTGTGTGTCAATTTGTACTTCTCTATCTACATTATTCCGCGATTTATTCATTTTTCAAATTTATACTGACTTTTTGATCACCCGGTACAATGACGAAAAATAAATCGCAACAATCAAAAGCAATTAATGTAGAGTAATGAAATTTCTGGGATATATTTGTCTAGATAACATATTTAAGGATTAACAACGCGATATTAATGGTATGTATGTGCGAGATAAGCAAACACTAAACAACATTCTGGTACGTCAGTACCTGGTGTTACCACAAGAATGTTGAAAGAAAGCATGTAAACGTGCACGCATTGTGTTGTACAGGTGCTGGCCTTCAGTTTATAAGCCTGTTTCACTTGGTCGGTCATTACGGGGACAGTTAATGCTTTTTGTGGATGACGCTAGAGTTGTCGTCCAGTGGTGTCCCATATGCGCTCGACTGGGGACAAATCTGGTGATAAAGCAGGCCAAGACAGTTTTTCGAAACTCTGTAGAGCATGCTGGTTTCCAACAGCGGTAAGTGGGCGAGCGTTATCCTATTGGAAAACACATGGAACGCTTCTCATGAATGGTAGCATAACAGGCCGAATCACTAGTCTGATGTACAGTATTGCAGTGAGTGCTCCTGCCGTCATAGGAAATCGTACTCCATATCAAAACTAGATATATAAGTACAATGTGGTCAAGCACGCAGACAGGTTGGTTGCAGGTCTTCAACTGGCCTTCTGCTAACCAAGACACGACAGTCACTGGCACCGAAGCAGAACTGCGTTTCATCGGAAAACACAACAAACCTCTCCCGTTAGTATTTTATCCTTCTTCAGCAACTGTGGTCATATACAGAGGGGTCCAAAGAAATGTGTCCACTGTTTAAAAGTACATAACTAGCAAACTAACCGACGGAGTTGTCTCGTCTTTGTTAGTGTAATAGTTTGTAGTTCCGGCAATCGCCACACAAGCGATGTTTTGTTTTGTCAGATGACAGTCGCCAGACTGTCAGTGTTTTGTTCTTTGTTGCACCTAGTTACTCGAGTACACATGGCCCTTCAAATCACATTAATCATGGAATGGAAACACACAGCAACAGAACGTACCAGCGTGACTTCAAACACTTTGTTACAGGAAATGTTCAAAATGTCCTCCGTTAGCGAGGATACATGCATCCACCCTCTGTCGCATGGAATCCCTCATGCGCTGATGCAGCCGTGGAGAATGGCGTATTGTATCACAGCCGTCCACAATACGAGCACAAAGGGTCTCTACATTTGGTACCGGGGTTGCGTAGACAAGAGCTTACAAATGTCCCCATATATGAAAGTCAAGAGGGTTGAGGTCAGGAGAGCGTGGAGGCCATGGAATTGGTCCGCCTTTACGAATCCATCGGTCACCAAATCTGTTGTCGAGAAGCGTACGAACATTTCGACTGAAATGTGCAGGAGCTCTATCGTGCATGAACCACATGTTGTGTCGTACTTGTAAAGGCACATGGTGTAGCAGCACAGGTATGAAATCATGATAACATGCTCCATTGAGCGTAGGTGGAAGAACATGGGTCCCAACCAAGACATCACCAACCATGCCTGCCCAAACGTTCACAGAAAATCTGTGTTGATGACGTGATTGCACAATTTCGTGCGGATTCTCGTGAGCCCACGCATGTTGATTGTGAAAATTTACAATTTGATCTCGCTGGCGTTAGGCTTACAATCGATGAAAGGAAGTCAGTTTTGAAGTGGTATTTTTACAAAATTATTAATGAGGTTCAACGGCAATGGCGAATCAGTATCAAACAGAGCCATCGACATGTTTAACGATTCGTCGTTTCCGAGACAAATTTGAAACCGAAGGCTGTGTTAAAGATGTACACAAACAACGATCTGGACGACCTGTAACAGTAACAAGTCCAGCTAACTCCCGTCGTGTGTTACAACAATTCAGTCTCTCACCACAGAAGTCTGTGAGACAGTGTGCCCGTGAAACTGGAGTGAGTCGCTCAAGTGTTCGGCGAATTTTGAAGACAGCAAAGTGGAAGTGCTACATCCCACGATTGCTACACGCAATGAACGAGGACGACCCAGATCGTAGAATGGGGTACTGCGAGTGGTTTACTAACATGGTGCGCAACGATAAGGAGTTTGCAGAGATGATTGTGTGGTCTGATGAGGCACAGTTCAAACTCAATGGTACAGTAAATAGCCTAAATTGCATCTGCTGGGCCGCCGAAAATCCGAACGTCCATGTAGACAAAGCCGTGAATTTGCCAGGAGTAAATGTGTGGTGTGGGTTGTCTTACCGGGGCTTGATTGAGCCATTCTTCCTTGATGGCACAGTTACCGGTGAGGTGTACTTCCAGAAGCTTCAGACATCCATTTTACATGCCATCCGAGACTTGTACGGAGACGGAAGAGTTTACTTTCAACACGGTGGTGCCCCAGCCCACTACCAAAATCGTGTTAGGGTGTATCTCGACGAAAATCCACCAGGAAGATGGATAGGCCGTAGATGTGCAGTGAGTATCCATCACGATCCCCAGACCTAACTCCTCTGGACTCTTATCTTTGGGGAACACTAAAGGACGTCGTTTATCGACAAAAGCTACGCACATTGGATGAACTTCGAGAATCCATCGTACATTCATGTGCAAATGTCCAACTGAACACCTTGCAGTCAGTAGTTCGGGCTGCAGTTCGGCGGCATCGGTTGTGCGTGGATGTTAATGGTGACCATTTCGATCAACTGGACTTTAAGCTACACTTTCACCAAAGATAATTCCGTCAATTAGTTTGGAAATTATGGACTTTTAAACAGTGGATACATATTTTTTTTGACCCCTCTGTGCAGTGAAATAATAAGCAACAAGCTCCAAAAAGGAAATTTAATTTATTTATGGGTTTTGAGAACTTAGTGCCCTTCTTCAGAAGGTTATGTAGATCGCATTTTTTTTTGAGTGTTAGTAATAAAGTGGAAACAGCAAAATGCCATGGTCTTGTAGTTGACAGTGTCAGTAGACACTGTAAACTACATGGCCGTGGCGTAGGCGTAATCTTGTGAAGAAGGGCACTAAGGGCTCGAAACGGGTAAAGGAATTAAATTCGTTTTATGAAACTGGTTGCTTATTATTCATTTTAAACCTCCACCATGCCCTCCGATGAACTATCACTTGCCACCACTGGAGTGGCTAATGACGGTGGTGTGGGATCAGTGGAATAAACGCTACATGGCGTCTGTCTCGGAGCTTCCTTGAAGTAACCGAATTGTACTGTTCGTTGTCCCGCTGTGGTGCCAACTACTGCTCGAATTGCAACTGCAGGCGCAGTACGATGCGCCAGAGCTGCACCCCAAACACACGTTGTTGTTCCCTTTCGGTAATGCCATGTGACCGTCCGGGTGCACGGTCTTCTTGCGGCCGTACATTCCAGTGACCAGCGCTGCCAGCAGTCTTGTACAAGGGTTAGATTCCTGCCAAGTCTTTCTGCAGGATCGCGTAAGTAACATCCAGCTTCTCGTAGCCCTAATACACGACGTCGTTCAAATCCAGAGAGGTGTTGGTAATGGCGTCCTTGTCGCCTTAGAGGCATTCATGACTAACATCAGCTCGCCACTTCTAAACTCATAGGTATCTAACGGTCACTACCGTGTATGTAAAGCAAACCAGGTTTGCATTTTCTTAGTGGCGCTATAGCGTCAGTCTTATGCGAGCGATGTAAAATTTTTATAGAACTTTCAGATGTAGTAACATACCTACCAACTTCCATTTCTGTCGCACAACTCATTCTTAGTATTTCGCTCAATTCAGCCACTGTTTTTCCTCAATCTCTTATGCTTGTGATGTCGGCATGTATTCCTGAATTTTTCTTACTGGCTGTCGATTCTGATGAAAATGGCCCTATTACTGAACTGTTCACAGTAACTCCCACTCTGTCCTATTTTCTTATTCATATCGAATCCAGCTTCTGTTGTACCAATTTCCTATCCTGTGTCGACATTACTGTTCCCCCCCCCCCCCCCCCCCCCCGTCCACTACTGGTAGCCAGACGGTCAGTACTGCGGTTCGATTGCTTCCGCTCTGTTATTTTGTGCCAGGAAGGGCTCTCAACTAGGGAAACGTCCAGGCGTCTCGGAGTGAACCAAAGTGATGTTGTTCGGACATGGAGGAAATACGGGGAGACAGGAACTGTCGATGATATGCCTCGCTCAGGCCATCCAAGGGCTACTACTGCAGTAGATGACCGCTACCTACAGATTATGGCTCGGAAGGAACCTGACAGCAACCCCACCATGTTGAATGATGCTTTTCATGCAGCCACAGAATGTCGTGTTACGACTCAAACTGTGCGCAATAGGCTGCATGATGCACAACTTCAATCCTGACGTCCATAGCGAGGTCCGTCTTTGCATCCACGACACCATGCAGCGCGGGACAGATGGGTCCAGCAACGTGCAGAATGGACTACTTTGGATTGGCATCACGTTCTCTTCACCGGTGAGTGTCGCATATTCCTTCAACCAGACAATCGTCGGAGATTTGTTTGGAGGCAGGCCGGTCAGGTTGAAAGCCTTAGACACACTGTCCAGCGAGTGCAGCAAGGTGGAGATTCGGTGATGTTTTGGGATGGCATTATGTGGGGTTGACGTACGCCTCTGGTGGTCATGGACGGCGCTGTAATGGCTGTACGATATGTGAGTGCGATCCTCCGACCGATAGAGCAACCGTATCGGCAGCATATTGGCGAGGCATTCGTCTTCATGGACGACTATTCGCGCCCCCATCGTGCACATCTTGTGAATGACTACTTTCAGGATAACGACATCGCTCGACTAAAGTGGCCAGCATTTTCTCCAGACATAAAATCTATCGAACATGTCTGGGATAGATTGAAAAGGGCTGTTAATGGATGACGTGACCCACTAACCACTCTGAGGGACCTACGCCGAATCGCCGTTGAGGAGTGGGAAAATGTGGACCAACAGTGCCTTGATGAACTTGTGGATAGTATGCCACGACGAATACAGGCATGCATCAATGCAAAATGACGTGCTACTGGGTATTAGAGGTAGTGGCGTGTACAGCAGTCTGGGCCACCACCTCTGAAGGTCTCGTTGTATGGTGATACAACATGCAATGTGTGGTATTCATGTGCAATAAAAAGGACGGAAATGATCTTTATGTTGATCTCTGTTCCAGTTTTCTGTACAGGTTCCGGACCTCTCGGAACCGAAATGATGCAAAACTTTTTTTCACTTGTGTAAATACGGCCTGGAAGGCCGTGACTATACCTCACTTCGTGCGCAGATATCAATCCGTCCGCGTCATTCAAACGCCGGCTTACCAGCTGCATCGGGTGACGTCACAGCCAGACTGCTACGAAACACGTTTTCGGTAGTGAACTCGCGAGGACTATACACCGTCCTTACGTTTCATGCAAACTGTTTGCGTGCCGCCCGTTATGTTAACAAAACCACGAGGCAAATAGTGACTTTATTTTGCTTTTTTGTGGCGAGCAATTGATTATTAGAAGTCAGGGTGAAAGGTCATTTAATGGGAATTTACCGTAGAGGTCGCCTCTGAAATGCTCAAGTGCTGTCTATGATAGAGACTTAAGTATTATTATTATTACTATTATTATCATTAGAAATAGTACTATGTTGTGCGTGTGAAAGTTTATCAAATACATCTATCAATTAGAACTCAAAATTTTCATCTATAACCTTAGTTCCTGATCCCGCTCGTAGGCAGAGAGTAGAAACATTTCTTTCAGTGAACAAAAGAAGAATGTGGGTTCGCAGACCGGAAACTATGGTCAGTATGTTCTCCATCGCATTCGGACTGAACACAGAAATGGTTTCCAGGCTCTTGTAAAAGACGGCGAACAATCTTTCTCATTTCCTATTCCTAACCCGCCGAACCACAATCACTAATTTATGTTTTGGAATTCCAGCTTCCCTAACAATTTCCTCCAAATATAGTAACCTTTGTGGTGTTTTTTTTTTTTTTTTTTGTGCTGACTGGGTTCGCGAGTGCGATATCCAGTTCTGCTGTGTCTTTTGGAGCTGTCGTCCTCATATTTTTCGTCACAATCCTCCTCAGTGACAGTCCGTCAAGATCACTCAACACACCATACGAGCATCTACAACTTGCCCTCGTTCGAGTTCACTGAGCTCACGCGCACCCACTCACAATTACGTAGAACCTTGTTATGACCCTGACTGACACTTGGCCTTGCAAAGGTACCTTTCGTGCTTAAATACAACAATGAAACCAGCATGCTTGGTCGGCATCTCCCGTTATGTTGAATTTATAGCTGTCTTTCCACGTTTTTGTCCACCCTCTGTAGTTGCTGATGACTATTCTGGCTTGTATGATCACGGTGAATGACACTACTTTTCTCCTAAATTTCACCCCGTGCTGTGTTCACCTTCAAAAGTGTACGTGTTTCCACCGAATTGCCGAATGACGAGTCGGTTATCGGAGAGTGACATATGCGGGATAGTCAAATGAGACCGAAAACCTCGCAACAACGCGACCGTAGAATGGATCATGTCAAGACATCACACTATTACTGTGAAATTCACGACTAATTGCCTGGAGGAGGATTCATCGAACCACCTTCACGCAGCCTATCTACCGTTCCACTCTCGAACAGGGCCGAGAAAAACGAGCACATAAACCTTTCCGTGTGAGCTCTGATTCCCTTTATTTTTGTTTATATTTACATCTACATCTACATACATACTCTGCCAGCCACCGTATCATGCACGCGGAGGGTACGCTGTACTGCTTTTAGTCGCTTCCTTTCCTGGTCCACTCGCAATTAGAACGAGGGAAAAAGGGGCTTCCTGTATGCCTACTTACGAGCTCCAATCTCTTTACTCTCATCTTCACTGACCTTACGCGAAACGTACTCTGGCAGCAATAGAATCGTTCTGCAGTCAACCCCAAATACCAGTTCTCTAAATTTTCTAAGTAGTGTTCCTCGAAAAGAACGTCACCTTCTCTCCAGTGTTTCCCATTTGAGTTCCCAATGCATCTCCGTAACACTTGCGTACTGTTCGAACCTACCGGTAACAAATCTAGTAGCCCGCCTCCGAACTGCTTCCATGTCTTCTGGTAATTCGACCTGGTGCTAATCCCAGCCAGTCGAACAGTACTTAACGATGGGTGCACTTGTGTCCTACATGCGCCGCGCGGGATTAGCCGAGCGGTGTAAGGCGCTGCAGTCATGCACTCTGCGACTGGTCCCAGCGGAGGTTCGAGTCCTCCCTCGGGCATGGATGTGTGTGTTTGTCCTTAAGGTAATTTTGGTAAAGTAGTGTGTAAGCTTAGGGACTGATGACCTTAGAAGTTAAGTCCCATAAGATTTCACACACACCTTTTGTCCTACATGCGGTCTCCATCAAAGATGAACTACATTTTCCTAAAATTCTCCCAATAAGGCCAAGTCGACCATACGCCTTCCCTATTACGATCCTTACATGTCCATTCCATTTCATACTGCTTTCCAATTTGGCACCTGGATATTTAATCGGTGTGACTGTGTGAAGTAGCACACACTAATTCTGCACTCGAATATTATAGGTTTGTTTTTCCTACTCATCTGCATTAGCATTGGAGCTAGCTACCATTTATCACACTAGAAATTTTGCCTAACTCGTCTTGTGTCCTCCTACAGTCACTCAAAACGACGCCTCTCCGTACACCACAGCATCCTCAGCAAACAGCCACAGACTGTGGCTTTCGCTTTCCCCCAGATCATTTATATATAAAGAAAGTATCAGCAGTCCTGTCATACTTCCCTTGGCTACTCCGGACGATACCCTTGTCTCTCGTGGCCACTCGCGGCTGAGGACAACACTCTGGATTCTGTTGCTCTTAGAGCCATTCACTACGCCTGGGAACCTTTACGTATGCTTCTATCTTCGTTAACAGTCGGCAGTGTGGCGCCGTGTCAAATGCTTTACGGAAAACTAGAAACACGAAATGTTGTTCAAATGCGTGTTAAATCTTATGGGACTTAACTGCTAAGGTCATCAGCCCATAAGCTTATACACTACTTAACCTAAATTATCCTAAGGACAAACACACACACCCATGCCCGAGGGAGGACTCGAACCTCCGCCGGGACCAGCCGCAAAGAAACATGAAATCCTCCTGTTACTCTTCATGTATGGTTACCAAGATCTGAAGGGAGAAAAGGGGCAAACTGACTTTCGGACGAGTGATGCTTTCTAAAACCGAGCGAAATTGTGGAAAGAAAGTTTTCTCTCTCGGGGAAATTTATTATATTCAAACCGACAATATGTTGAAAGATTCTGCAGCATACTGATGTTAAAGATGTTGGTCTGCCGCTTCACAGGTCCGTTCTTTTACCCTTCTTATTCTGTTTTCTTACCATTCTCGTACATAGGAGTCAACCGCGCTTTTTTTTTTTTTTTTTTTTTTTTTTTTTTTTTTTTTTTTTCAGTAGCTTGGTATTTCGGGTAGAGTGAAAGCTTCGCGATGAATGCAAGCTAAATAAGAGCACTTTTCCTAAAACCGAAATGGGATTCCGTCAAAACATGGTGAATAATTTACTTTCAACTATTGCAGCTATTTCTCTACACCAGCGGTGCTTATTAATTTGTCCTCTATAAGAGAGTCTGAGCGATGTTCAAAAGACGAAATGTACATACGCTTCTTGTAAGTGAACGATTACTTAAATGCCAAATAAATGATAATTAATTGAAACCCTCAGCTGCTGACAGGTGATTTTGACATACCTCGATGGGGACAGCTGAAAATGCGTGTGCAGATCGGGACGCGAACCCGGGATCTGCTGCTTACATGGCAGACGCTCTATCCATCTGAGCCACCGTGGACACAGATGAATAGCGCGACTGCCGGGAGTTAGAGGAACATTACGTATATAGATTGTGGACAGTTCGGTATGTCGGTCTCACGGGAAGCGTGCAAGAGATACGTCCCAGCAGTCGCGCTGTTCATCTGTGTTCTCGGTGGCCCAGATGGGTAGAGCGCCTGCCATGTAAGCAGGAGATCCCAGGTTCGAGTCCCGGGCGGGGCACACATTTTCAGCTGTCCCCATCGAGGTATGTCAACAACACCTGTCGGTAGCTGAGGGTTTCAATTAATTATCATTTATTCTAGAGAAGTTACACCGTCGTCAGTGGTACGTGTTCTTTCGAGAACAGTTACTATCTTCATATATAGTTAAATGCGAAACACAATACTTGCTATCTTCGACTGCCACACTAGATTCGTCAACGAATGAGTGGATAAAAGTAATAGAACTACTTGGCGATTTGGCATAGGAACAGAATTTTCTCTGGTTCTCGGCAAGGTTTGCTGCTGAGGTATGGCGGTGGTAGTGGTTGATATCTTAGGGCAGCGGTATTTTGATGCACTATTAATTTTTGCCTGTTGAAAACATTCGCGCTTTCACTTGTGAACCGAGATTTCAACAGCCTTTGCTTCTTCAGCAATCCCCCACCAGAAAACGTAGGTCCAGAAATCCCGCGCCCGGGTTCCCGGGTTCCCGGGTTCGATTCCCGGCGGAGTCAGGGATTTTCTCTGCCTCGTGATGACTGGATGTTGTGCGATGTCCTTAGGTGAGTTAAGTTTAAGTAGTTCTAAGTTCTAGGGGACTGATGACCTTAGAAGTTAAGTCCCATAGTGCTCAGAGCCATTTGAACCATTTTTGTAGGATCAACATCGACTCCTAAACCGCTAGACCGAGTTCAGCCAAACTTTGTTCCCATACCACACTGTTTCGTAGAAAGCGGTCCTCCGTTAGCGGATCCACAACCGCACTTCTTCGTTCATTCTTCGCGTCGCCAAAGATGTGAAAATCACACCGTGAAATATACGGGCTGCAAGGTGGATGTTGCATTATTTCCCAACCAACCCTTCTTGTTCCGACTGACAGTGTGGGCGCATGATTCAGTCAAACAACATTCCTACAGCAAGCATTCAGACAGCCTGAGGGCAAACGAAAAGCCACATCTGCCCCCCCCCCCCCCCCTCACCGGCCAAAGAAATCTAAAGCTGTTTGCACAAGTCCCAGCACGATTATGATGACCTCCTCCATTGACTGCAGGCGTCCTCTGCTCTTCGAGTTCCTCCAGCGTGGAACTACAACCATTGCTCAATGCTATGAAAACAATCTGCAGGGACTGCGACTCGTCATGAAGTCAAAACCTCCAAGATTGCTGTTGGATAGTCTCATTATGTTGCACGATAGCGCCCGCCTTCTCACTGCCTATTGTAGCAGGGATGAGCTTCAGCGAGTTGTCTGGGAAACACTGCAACATCCTCCATACAGCCCACATCTTTCACAGCGTAATTTTTCACATCTTTGGCGACCTGAAGAAAGAAATGCATGGATGTAGCTTTTAGCTGGAGGAGGAAGTGCTACAGCGGGTGTAATTGTAGATCAGTCAGCGGCCGACCAAGTTCCATGAAACAGAAATTGATCGTCTCATTTCCCAATAGGATACATTTCAAAACGCATGTAGTTTTTATTTTTGAATGGAAGCACTATATGGTTGCACTGAGGCGAGTTTTCTGCTTTCATTCCAATTCCCCTTATAAATTCTGTGAAAAGGAGCTTGGAAGAAATTTTAACACTCTTGTTCAACTCATTGACAAAACTCCATACATAATTTTAAAATGTATTTATGTACGTTCCACATCTCCCCCTAATCCACAGGACCGATTTAAATCAAACTTACTGTCTGGAAACAATCGCCAAATGGTATGAAAGACCTACATATCAATTCGTACCTAACTGGAAGAGTGCAGAAAGTTGAAATAAGTAGTTCTCGTAACATGCAAAGATCAGCACATTCCTCAAACTGGGGAACTATCAAGAATGGGGTTCCACAAGGGTCAGTCTTGGGTCCTTTGTTGTTCTTATTATATATTAATGACTTGCCATTCTATATTCATGAAGAGGCAAAGTTAGTTCTCTTCGCTGATGATACAAGTATAGTAATCACACCTGAGAAACAAGAATTAACTGATGAAATTGTCAATACTGTCTTTCAGAAAATTACTAAGTGGTTCCTTGTAAACGGACTCTCACTGAATTTTGATAAGACACAGTACATACAGTTCCGTACAGTGAATGGTATGACGCCATTAATAAATATAGACCTTAATCAGAAGCATATAGCTAAGGTAGAATATTCCAAATTTTTAGGTATGTCCATTGATGAGAGATTAAATTGGAAGAAACACATTGATGATCTGCTGAAACGTTTGAGTTCAGCTACTTATGCAATAAGGGTCATTGCAAATTTTGGTGATAAACATCTTAGTAAATTAGCTTACTACGCCTATTTTCACTCATTGCTTTCATATGGCATCATATTTTGGGGTAATTCATCACTGAGGAATAAAGTATTTATTGCACAAAAGCGTGTAATCAGAATAATAGCTGGAGTCCACCCAAGATCATCCTGCAGACATTTATTTAAGGATCTAGGGATATTCACAGTAGCTTCTCAGTATATATACTCTCTTATGAAATTTGTTATTAACAACCAAACCCAATTCAAAAGTAATAGCAGTGTGCATAACTACAATACTAGGAGAAAGGACGATCTTCACTATTCAAGATTAAATCTAACTTTGGCACAGAAAGGGGTGAATTATACTGGCACTAAAGTCTTTGGTCACTTACCAATAGTATCAAAAGTCTGACAGATAACCAACAAGTATTTAAGAAGAAATTAAAAGAATTTCTGAATGACAACTCCTTCTACTCCATAGAGGAATTTTTAGATATAAATTAAGAAAAAAAGAAAAAAAACAAAAATATTAAAAAAAATAAAAAATAAAGAAAAACAAAAAACACACACAAAAAATAAAGTTGTTATATTAACTTAAGTATGTTGTTAAATTAACCTAATTATGTCATGTATTGGAAAATTCGACTCGTTCCACATCATTACGAAATATCGTATTCATGATCCATGGAACTAGTATTAATCTAATCTAATCTAATCTAATCTATGATGGGAGTGGAGGTGAAAAGGAAGTATAGGCCACGATGGGCTCATACTCACACTTCATTCATCAAGTATTTGAGAATGAGAGCACTTTTAGTGACTTGCAATAAACTTTATACATAATTTGCAACCGTTAGGATACTTTCTCCCGCTGACAGACCACAGTAAATTATGAAAGAAACAATGTTTTCACTTACTGCAAATGCCTCTGGCACTATGGGACTTAACATCTATGGTCATCAGTCCCCTAGAACTTAGAACTACTTAAACCTAAATAACCTAAGGACAGCCCACAACACCCAGTCATCACGAGGTAGAGAAAATCCCTGACCCCCCCCCCCCGGGAATCGAACCCGGGAACCCGGGCGTGGGAAGCGACAACGCTACCGCACGACCACGAGCTGCGGACTCACTTACTGCAGTTTCGCTTTTCATAAAGGAAAACTACCACATCAGACGTGAAGTTTTATTTATTACTTCTAAACTACGAACTGTATTCACAAGAATTTGCCTACATATTTATATTATTGAAAGACACATAGTTTAGGAGACGTGATGCCATAATCATTCAGTTGCCTGAAGGTGGAACTGGAGGGTGAATTTCGTTAGGTGAGTGTTACACATATGTACAGTATGTATGACAAGACTACAGCCTTGAGGAGCTACATGACTGAGAAGTAGAGGCGCCCGTCACGAAACCTGACATCGGCCAGGAGAGCAGTGTGCTCACCATATGCCTCTCTATCCGCATCAACCGACGCCTGTCAGCTGATAATGACACGATCAGTTGGTGCCGTTGGACATTGCGAGGCCTGTTCGAATGGAGACAGGTGGGTGGAGACGTGGGTAAAAAACTCCTTCTAAACCTCTTGCTCCATTGTAATCGAACTTGTCACACGTATTACTTACCATCTGGAAAGAAGTACTATGGGGGTAGGACCGAGTGACCTCGTGTTGTGGGTGATAACGTGCATAGAGTAAGGGAGCAGGAGAGCAGGAAAAGATTAACAGGTAGAGAGGAGGAAGGCGGAGGTGGACGTTGATATGAGGAAGAGATGGAAGGAGAGAGGGGGAAATACTCAGAGATCGTGAAGACGAGGAGACGGACAGCGAGAGGGGGTGGAAGAAATGTACCGAGGAAGGAAAGATCAGGAGACGGGCAGAGAGCGAGAGGGAGGAGTAGATGGACTGAGAGATGGGGGAGGCGGAGATAGAGAGGAGGGAGAGCTGAGGGAAAGAGGAGGGGGGGGGGTAGATGGACGGAGAGGGTGGGCTCTAGCAGATGGACAGAGAGAGTGTGGTGGAGCAAATAGACAGAGAGTGGACACGAGGAAATGGACAGTGAATCGAGGGTAGAGGTGGTAGACGGATAGAGGTGAAAGGCAGAGATGAACTGAGAAAACTGGAATAAATACATACCCGGGCAATGCCGGGCACACTGCTGAATTTGGAATAATGGGGTATGGAAACATTTAATTTTTTGTCTGTGTATAATTCGTAAAGATAATCCGTTTTGACATGGGACAAGCTACAGCGAAACTTTCGCTTCATAACAGTACTGCATTAAAAATGTGGTTTTCCTGGGAGTACCGGCCACTGTAGCCGAACGGCTGCAGACGCTTCAGTCTAGAACCGCACTGCTGCTACGGTAGCAGGTTAAAATCCTGCCTCGTCCATGGATGTGTGTGATATCCCTAGGTTAGTTAGGTTTAAGTAGTTCTGAGTCTAGGGGACTGATGACCTCAGATGTTAAGTCCCATAGTACACTACTGGCCATTAAAATTGCTACACCAGGAAGAAACGCAGATGATAAACGGTTAATCATTGGACAAATATATTACACTAGAACTGACATGTGATTACATTTTCACGCAATTTGGGTGCATAGATCCTGAGAAATCAGTACCCAGAACAACCACCTCTGGCTGTAATAACGGCCTTGATACGCCTGGGCATTGAGTCAAACAGAGCTTGAATGGCGTGTACAGGTACAGCTGCCCATGCAGCTTCAACACGATACCACAGTACATCAAGAGTAGTGACTGGCGTATTGTGAGGAGCCAGTTTCTCGGCCACCACTCACCAGATGTTTTCAATTGGTGAGAGATCTGGAGAATGTGCTGGCCAGGGCAGCAGTCGAACATTTTCTGTATCCAGAAAGGCCCGTACAGGACCTGCAATATGCGGTCGTGCGTTATCCTACGGAAAAGTAGAGTTTCGCAGGGATCGAATGAGGGGTAGAGCCACGGGTCGTAACACATCTGAAATGTAACGTCCACTGTTCAAAGTGCTGTCAATGCGATCAAGAGGTGACCGAGATGTGTAACCAATGGCACCCCATACCATCACGCCGGGTTATACACCAGTATGGCGATGACAAATGTGCGTTCACCGCGATGTCGCCAAAAGGGGATGCGACCATCATGATGCTGTAAACAGAACCTGGATTCATCGGAAAAAATGACGTTTTGCCATTCGTGCACCCAGGTTCGTCGTTGAGTACACCATCGCAGGTACTCCTGTCTGTGATGCAGCGTCAAGGATAACCGCAGCCATGGTCTCCGAGCTGATAGTCCATGCTGCTGCAAACGTCGTCGAACTGTTCGTGCAGATGTGTTGTTGTCTTGCAAACGTCCGCATATGTCGACTCACGGATCCAGACGTGGCTGCACGATCTGTTACAGCCATGCGGATACGATGGCTGTCATCACGACTGCTAGTGATACGCGGCCGTTGGGATCCAGCACGGCGTTCCGTATTATCCTCGTGAACCCACCGATTCCATATTCTGCTAACAGTCATTGGATCTCGGCCAACTCGAGCAGCAATGTCGCAGTACGATAAATCGCAATCGCGATAGGCTAAAATTCGACCTTCATCGAAGTCGGTTACGTGGTGGTAGGCATTTCTCCTCTTTACACGAGGCATCACAACAATGTTTCACCAGGCAACGCTGGTCAACAGCTGTTTGTGTATGAGAAATCGGTCGGAAACTTTCCTCATGTCAGCATGTTGCAGGTGTCGCCACCGGCGCCACCCTTGTGTGAATGCTCTGAAAAGCTAATCATTTGCATATCACAGCATCTTCCTCCTGTCGGTTAAATTTCGCGACTGTATCACGTCATCTTCATTGTGTAGCAATTATAATGGCCAATAGTGTACTTGGAGCCATTTGAATTTTTTAGCCGGGTAATAGAAGTTAAGCTGTAGCGCACGATTTGGGTTAGGCTTGTGGTCAGCAAGAGATATTTACTCCGTAGGTCGATCCTCGCTGGTTGTCACCAGGGGACAGGTAGATGATTAAGGATACAGAGACGCACATATATGAATACACCTCTTTGGAGACATGCTTTTGGAGCCGTAACAAGAAGCAGTGTGAGCGCGGTGTTCTCGACAATAATGCTCAACAGTGTTTACGGGTTTGATGTAGTACAGAACAGCCAGTTCAAGGTAGCGTCCATTTCATGGGCTGCAATAAGCAAAAGGACTCGGTCAGCCGTCAAGAGGCGGATTCTTCCAAAGGGTTCGCTAGCCTGGAGCAGGGCAGATAGTTTTACCTCTACAGTCGTGTGCTTCGGGAAAAGCCACTGCGAGGATAGCTCGGTAGTTGGGCCATATATTCGAAGCTGCACTCTGTCTCACTGTTGTTCCAACTGTGACATCTGATCAGCTGGCTTGTACTGGATTGCGTTGGTGTTAGAATGGTGAGCTTCTGCCTTAGTATGTTCTTCCCAGGAGTTACGTGATTTGTTCTAGACAGCATTCTGGTTTCCATTCTGTTGTGTTGGGGTTTACTAAGAGCTCACTCACAGTGCAGCGTAGTACGTCGTATATAGAATAAAGTGTAATATCATATAACATGTGTTCCACTACCTTACATGTAGGAAAGTGCTCCATAATTCTGTGAGCACTGTTGATATTATACTACCACTGATCAGTACCGTGGTCTAGGAATAGCGTCATTGACTAGTAATCAGAACGTCCTCGGTTCAGGGTCTGAAGCCTGCCCCTGCATAAACATTAAATAAAAATCATTATCATCGGCAGCCGAAGACTTTTGGTGTAGGAAGTCGCCGGCATTCTGCCAACGGCCTTGTCGGAGAGGGTGGAGGAGAGAATGGTTCGTGGCACTCCCTTCTCCTTGGGGTAGGAAACCGCCCCCAAAAGATGGAAGACTCATCAATTATTAATGACATGAGGTTGTAGAAGGTGGAAACCGCTGGGTCAGGTGGCCTGTAATAAAAGTGTCATGTTGATCTCTCCATTGGTAAAGAATTCCAGTTTAGTCTCCCATTCAGTTCTCCGGGAGGGGACTGCCATTTTTTTACTTTTTTTGGCAAGGATCCAATGTTAGCTTCTACAGGAAGACATTTTAAACCATCAGACGATTATTTTCATCTGCCTGAAGACAGTTATCACTAGCCATACTAACGTCGCACTGTTATTTTGAGTTACGGGAAACCTTAAGAAATATTCAACAAGACAGAAAAGAACATTTCTGTTGCACAATTGTCCAGAAGAAGGCTATTTTGTGAACAACAGCACGGTATTGCTTGAAATTTAATTGCCCTTGCCTCTAACATTACATATGCCGACATCCTGTATTTATATGCAAGAATAAAATATCTTTCAACAAGAATATTTTCAAGATTTCAAAACGAAGCAGCCGATTGTGGATTAGTGCACTGGTGTGAGGAATATTCAAGATTCAGAAAGACTCGTTACATAAGATCCATGTGTTGCAATCTGTATACAAGTGATTAATTTATCCTGAGATTCAGTGATGGAACAGTTTACCACAAGCAAAGAAATTCTTTACTTTAAGTACTGTTTGAACATAAAACTATTGGATACAGGGCAAAATAATTTTGGTGAATGCTGTATTTAATTCATGTAAACTGTATTTACATATAAAGAAAATTTTCATATATAGTAAACTTAATGTGCAGTTAGCACACTTCACTATTGGATGCAGTACAAAAATATTTCCTTTACAATGTTTGCTGAGTTTGCATTCAGTGCTTACTTATGTATGTATGTATTACAATGTTCATATGTAATAAAAAGGGGGGAGGTGACCATGTGCTTCAGTCTAGTTTTACATTCACGCAGTAGTAATGACTTCTCCTGAATACCTGTTTTTCTGGAAATCCCGCTTCAGAGGTTTTAATTTGACGTGTACATGCAAGGGTGTGGCAATACCTTTTCTCTGTCGGTAAGAGTTTTAAATTCATCCTTCTTTTACTGTGGGTAATGGTTGTAGGTTTTAGGTAAAAATCTGTCTCAAAGCCTGATTTCCTGAAAATTTCTATTAGTCTTCCTCTTAGCCAAAACACAAAAGAATGATATTCCCTTGTCATTTTCCACTTGCGTGGTGAATTGTATTTTTGAATTTATATTAGATTATTAAATAATTCTCCTCGTGTGACTAAATTACAGATGCATCATTCACAAACCGTTACCATCTAGATGATTTCTGTTATCATTTTTGTACCGTCTTACCAACTGTAAACGTCTTTCATTTGTGTAAATGGATGTAGATGGTAAATATCAGTTACTAGAGATTTTAATACTAGTTAACAGTTGGCATGAGCTCTTCAAACACTCACTTTTTACACGTGAACGGGACAGCACACTCTGGTACTACGCCCCTCGATCACCTTACATGAATACTAATTCTTTGACGTGTGATGCGCGTTAGATATGAGATTTTTGGGCAGCAGGTGTGGTTTACCATCACTGAACACTCAGCATACTATACAGTACGCCGGCACGTTTAGAATTAACGCAAATTCCATCCAAGCAGAGTGCACCTCTTTTGTCGTCGCACGTTTACCTTTGAGATGGTTGTGTGGAAGGACTGGCTTCTGGGGTGTATGTGACACCTGTACATTGTCCTCACTGGTTTTCCACGTCAGTGGAAAACTCTTTCAAAATTAAGATGCAGTTGTTACTAATAAGGGAGCATAGTGTGAGATATCGCCTAACTGAAAAACGGAGTTGTATAGAAAGGTTTCTGTACAAAACGAACGGTGTTACAAAGGAAAAGCCAGTGTCTAACGTCGGGCAGCGAGAGGTTGTTGAGGCATTGGTTAGGGGTGGGGTGGTGGTGAGGGGGAGGGGGAGATCGGGCAGGGGGAGATCGTCTGAAAGACTGAATGTGAAAAAATTTATCGTGACTTCTCTGGGAAGTTAGCCACCAAAAATCTATACACACAAGATTGCCTCTGGCGATACTTAAATTGGCTATAGGTAGGTTTTGCTTTAGTTTGGTATGTAAGGCCCCACCGATGATGAGATTGATAGAAATAGAATTCAAATTGAGTCATGTTGGGGAAGGAAATTTGTCGGTCCTTTAAAAAAAAAAGTATTCCATCTCTTACACGATTTGAGGAAATCACAGGGAGGAAATCTATCTTGGATGGCCGTATGACGATTTGGACCACAACACATTCGAATACGGACCTTTCACCGTTGCAACAACAACATAAGCATCCCCTTATGCATTATATTTTTCCTCCACGTTCCATTCAGTTCTACAAAAAAAATACACTCCTGGAAATGGAAAAAAGAACACATTGACACCGGTGTGTCAGACCCACCATACTTGCTCCGGACACTGCGAGAGGGCTGTACAAGCAATGATCACACGCACGGCACAGCGGACACACCAGGAACCGCGGTGTTGGCCGTCCAATGGCGCTAGCTGCGCAGCATTTGTGCACCGCCGCCGTCAGTATCAGCCAGTTTGCCGTGGTATACGGAGCTCCATCGCAGTCTTTAACACTGGTAGCATGCCGCGACAGCGTGGACGTGAACCGTATGTGCAGTTGACGGACTTTGAGCGAGGGCATATAGTGGGCATGCGGGAGGCCGGGTGGACGTACCGCCGAATTGCTCAACACGTGGGGCGTGAGGTCTCCACAGTACATCGATGTTGTCGCCAGTGGTCGGCGGAAGGTGCACGTGCCCGTCGACCTGGGACCGGACCGCAGCGACGCACGGATGCACGCCAAGGCCGTAGGATCCTACGCAGTGCCGTAGGGGACCGCACCGCCACTTCCCAGCAAATTAGGGACACTGTTGCTCCTGGGGTATCGGCGAGGACCATTCGCAACCGTCTCCATGAAGCTGGGCTACGGTCCCGCACACCGTTAGGCCGTCTTCCGCTCACGCCCCAACATCGTGCAGCCCGCCTCCAGTGGTGTCGTGACAGGCGTGAATGGAGGGACGAATGGAGACGTGTCGTCTTCAGTGATGAGAGTCGCTTCTGCCTTGGTGCCAGTGATGGTCGTATGCGTGTTTGGCGCCGTGCAGGTGAGCACCACAATCAGGACTGCATACGACCGAGGCACACAGGGCCAACACCCGGCATCATGGTGTGGGGAGCGATCTCGTACACTGGCCGTACACCACTGGTGATCGTCGAGGGGACACTGAATAGTGCACGGTACATCCAAACCGTCATCGAACCCATCGTTCTACCATTCCTAGACCGGCAAGGGAACTTGCTGTTCCAACAGAACAATGCACGTCCGCATGTATCTCGTGCCACCCAACGTGCTCTAGAAGGTGTAAGTCAACTACCCTGGCCAGCAAGATCTCCGGATCTGTCCCCCATTGAGCATGTTTGGGACTGGATGAAGCGTCGTCTCACGCGGTCTGCAGGTCCTTCACGAACGCTGGTCCAACTGAGGCGCCAGGTGGAAATGGCATGGCAAGCCGTTCCACAGGACTACATCCAGCATCTCTACGATCGTCTCCATGGGAGAATAGCAGCCTGCATTGCTGCGAAAGGTGGATATACACTGTACTAGTGCCGACATTGTGCATGCTCTGTTGCCTGTGTCTATGTGCCTGTGGTTCTGTCAGTGTGATCATGTGATGTATCTGACCCCAGGAATGTGTCAATAAAGTTTCCCCTTCCTGGGACAATGAATTCACGGTGTTCTTATTTCAATTTCCAGGAGTGTATATCACTTAATTTGTCTCACTGCGACGCGCTAGTCTAGCGACAATGAAATCTCTGCCTTTATCGCCATTATTAATGTAGCTGAGAGAATGAATTGCAGTTTCTTTGTTGAGGACATTAATACTGTTCCTCTAGGTGGAAAAGCTTTACAACTATCTTTAATGAGTCAAAAGTCATTTGGTTTGAAAAACTTAAGTGTCTCACCCTGTACCTTACAGATCTTTACAGGTTTGAAACAGCAGACAGTATGTGATGACACTTCTTAACTAATGACTGGTAACACCATTCAGCGCCAAACATAATTGGCATTGTGTTACATTCCTAATCGAGGATATGTCTGTAAATGACAATTCAGTAATTTCTAATTCTTAAAAGAAGTTACGGATTTTATCAGAAAGGACTGATCTAAAAAAAATGGAACGAGAGACAAAAATTATTTACCACAGCTGTAAAATCTGTGTCCTTCGTGAAACTGCAATACAATACTGATCAACGTGCGTGAAGGCGAAATGAAAGTAACACAAAAAAGAAAAAGACAATCTTACAAAGCTGTTTAACAAAATTATCTAAAATTATTTAAATATCTTATTGTGTTTATGAAAATGAATCGGTGATACTCTCAAAAGAAACGAGTAGAATTAATAATATTTGCAGTAAATTAAAACGTAATCTACCACATCGTTGGAAAAGATGGACGGACAGGATGAAGGATGGCAGCAAAGATGATAACTGAAAACAAAAATGAAGTAACACAAATCGACCGAAGGCAAGATAGGAAAATTATGAACGACTTTCAGTACAGCGCTAACAGGTTATAGCCTACTATGTCTCTGAGAATGAGAATGATGAAATGCACTCATCAGAGGGCAGTAAGCTTAGATGGAACATATGTACGTACAATCTGGTGGCACTCTCGCAGCACATAAAACAAATTTTTCGTATACATTTTAATTTTACTTTCCCGCCCACAGATTTCATTAGGCGTTGAACACTTTTAGACTTAAAATCAGGCTGTCTGAGTTTCAGTGCAACACAACTAAACGCATACAACTAAACTCTTTCCTGCAACTAAAGAAGCGAGTGATTTTTCTTAGCGCGGAAATAATTTAATTTTTACCTCGTCTTGTTCTGTCACGAGGGAGCTAACCACGTCATCCAAAGAACAGGAGAAAGTAAAAAGGGGGAGCCCAGAGACCAGAGTGGGAAGTTTCTAATTAAATGCAGCCTCGATTAGTAAAAGAAAGAAAGAGCTGTTTGCCGAAATGAAAGTGGTGCCGCGCGTTTGTTACGACACCGCCACGGGAGAGAAGATATTATGTTGACACTGTGTGACATTCTGGCCATGTTGTTAGTGAGACAAAGCTTGGGATAACCACAGGATAGCGTTTCTCCGTCTCATGAAGGTATCTTCGCTTCTATATTCCGCAGCGAAATGAAGACGTTAGCAAATTTACGAATATAGCTCGTACTCGCTAGGCTTTTATTTTTGTTCTTACCATTCTACGAAACATCTGGCTAGGGACCTATGTGGGGGCCTGTTATTGTGTGTTTCTTCTATTCAATAAGACCTTATTTGACGTGTTTCGTTAGCAGTTCTTTTTTCAATAATTCGTTGTGTTTAATTTAATGTCCGCTGTCTAAATAAATTTCCCGATATTTAGTTTTGTCATATGTTTCTAATTTTTGGTCTAAAAACAGTATCAGTGACTAGAAATCGTAATAAGTTTCTTGAAAAGATTTACATTCTCTGCTACATATATTCACATAGTGTAAAAATCTTCTTATTAAACTTACCATAACCGAACCTAAAATTTTAAGATTTGAGAAAAACGTCAAAAAAGCGCTCCTGGCACATGCAGGTGTATCTGGAGCATTTAAAGCTAATCTGCATGAAATAGGTATGTCAGAAATGGGATATGGTTCTTCTGAGCTGCAGGAGGATAAACTAACCATTATCTGTAACACAGAAATAAAAACTTGCCACAGTTGCAAATCGGGACATTTACAGAAAATCAGGGGTACCACTGATAAAATTTCACGTACGTTCTGCAGCTCACGCATATAAACTTAAAAATGTCAGCGCATATATCTATAGGGTAGATAGAACTTCTATAGAAAGCTGTGTTTAGTTGTTACACTTACTAAATCGAAAAAATGGCAGAAACTATTCCATCACTTCATCTTGGTATAGCCGCATACCTTCGTTATTACGTCACTCCAGAGTGCACTTACCCACCCCGTTAGATGCATTGGCTAAACTTTTCCATGGTTTCTCAGACGTTGTGATGACTTCTTTTCATCAGCCACGCAACTGGTTTAATTGTGATCTCCCCTGTTTCGCTCCTAACGCTAACCGACACTGTGCAACCGAATTGGGAGATCGCTTTTTCGAAACACAGTAATTGCCACTCATTGTGAGGCCTAATTTTGAAACTAGCTCAAAGGAGCATTCAACTATCCTCTCTAATGGTGCAAAAGCGTGACGAACTGCGATCTCACCTTCGGGCTCGGTGATCCCGCAAAGATGTCAACACAGCCGAGTAAAGACCAGAGCTCAGAAGTTAATGAAGCTGTAAGATGGTTTAATGTTGTTACGTTGGCACCATATTTCACCACAATTCTGCTCAACATCACGGTGGATGTGTCACAAGATGAGAACGTCGTCACAGCCTCCTAACCCACATTTCACTCCTCTTTTGACGCCATTGCCATGGAGGTCAGAACCACGACATCCATCATTAAAATTAACTCGGTTTCTTTGTGGCAAAGAATCCCTCTAAGACTCCAAAGTGTCATCCACGAACTTTTATTGAGCAGGTTACAAATGTACCTCTCAGGATTTTCGACACCAGTCGGCGGTTGCTCTAGCGCTTGAATGTAGGCAGACGCCACCGAAGGGTGTTGAAAGGGTTGCCTGATCCTCAGGCACTAGAACAGCCGCCCGGTTGAAATGGTGTTGAATTCCTTGCAGGTATATTTGTAACGAGCTAAGCAAATGTGCGTGGATGCACCGACGCTGTTGGAACTGGGGAATCTTAGACAAACCCTTCGACGTTTATTTACGCTCATGTAGCATCCCCCCCCCGGTCACGCCGTAGGAAGGAGGGGAGGGGCGGTACTCGGAGTGGCCACGTGGTTAGAGGCTCCATGTCACGGATTGCATGGGTGTGTGTGTTCAACTTAGTTAAAGTAGTGTGTAAGTCTAAGGACCGATGACCTCAGTAGTTTCGTCCCTTAGGAATTCATACCCGGCCTCTGTGGCTGAGCGGATCTAGGAGCTTAAGTCCGTAAACGCGCTGCTGCTAGGTCGCAGGTTCGAATGCTGCCTCGGGCATGGATTTGTGTGATGTTCTTAGGTTATTTAGGTTTAAGTACTTCTAAGTCTAGGGGACTGATGACCTCAGATTTTAAGTCCCTTAGTGCTTTGAATCATTTTTAGGAATTCATAAACATTTGAACATTTTTTGAGGGGAAGAACAAGATAACTGTATAAACCTAAGTACCCTTTGCTGCTTCAGATAAAGGTCTAATTACACCAGATGGCTTTGATGGGTTCCTAGTGGTTGCTTACTGCATGTACCTAAGAGTAAATATTGCGGTCGTGCTGCACGCCAAAGGGTTGAGACCACGTTGAATAGGCATGGAGGCCCACAGCGTCCCTACAGAATGAACGACACGTCCGAGGGCGTCAGCAGTGTCAGAGGTTGTCAAGGGCATCTACCTGTTGCTCACCGCACAACGAAGTATCGGTCCAGAATGCGAATGGTGATGGTATCAACGTCACATGGTTTCATTGACACCCTTTATGTCACCCTCCAGAGACCTTTTCGTGTCGCTTCTGACTGGCAGTGTGTCTGAAACGTTTTCTTCGGCCACCCTCAAAGAAACCGAGTAAATTTCAACCCTGGGTTTTGCTGTTCAAGTGGGAGGCAATTACAATGTTTCCAGGAAGTTATCTTTCCATTTGATTGCGTAGAGTGCTTTCTTTTAAATACTACAAAATCAGGATCCTCCCAACCCGCCATTGTCTCTGTTTTATTTTTCATACTCCCTTGTAACTATTTTTTGATTTCCTGTCAGACATCCCACTCGCAGTTTCCTTAAAAAAGCCAAGATGTCATGAAACTTTGCTCCTGTTTCCCGACTTTTTACTACATGGAGAAAGTTTTCACACGCACCGAATTTCTTTAGGATGCGTGCATGATTCAGTCGGTTGTACGCTTCATGGTACTATCTTCGCGCTAACTTGTAGCAAGAAGACAGCAATGGCTTGTGGATTTCTCTACAGCGGTCGCCAATCACGACCTTGAATATGAAGAGCTTGTGTATTTTCTCATGACGGTACCTTATGTGTTAGCGTTGGTGAGAGTAATTGAATATTAGCATAAGAATTTTGGAGCGCACTGTTTATATTGTTATCCATGAGTCTGCTACCATCTGCATTAAGAAGGAAAAAGAGATGCTATTTAAGCACTTTAGTCATTAAGAGACGCATTCTTACGTCACGGCCTCAGGCATTTTTGTATGAAGGAATTCTGCCGTAACCGCACGAATCTTGATATGCTATGTATTCAACTTGTGTGGAGATATGGAATTAAACCTGTAACTGTGAGACGTTCCATTTGACATTGGATTTTCTCTTTTCTTTAATTGAAGTCCCGTTACGGAAATTCTTATTGGTTCATGGTTAAGCGATATGGAACCCCCAAAGTCGGACCCGTGTTTAAGGATTGTTTTCAAATATAAAATTCAAATAAAAATTCAGTACTTGTCTTTGCTGACTATAGGCTCATATTAATACTGTGCATTGCACAGCGCACGCTACCATTGCACTCAAGGCTTCCTTTAAAATATTCTCTCAAATTCAAAATAAAAATGTCAGTAAAAAGGTTTCCGCTTGAACAAAGCTTATGAGGCAGATTGTTAAATACATTAAATTTGGCACTTGTGTGACGTCTAAAAATTAAACTTAACGTAAAACTAATACACAAATAATGAATTCTTATTCTGTGGTTTCAACTGTGAAGTCACATTTTTTTAGTTACGACATTTTATTTAAAGGGGAAACTTTGTGTTATAGGCACTGTTCGTCGAATTCCTGAACGGTCTGGACGCAAACTGGCTGAAAGGAACAGTAAAAAATGTAGATAATAGTGACATAGAGTGACCATCACCATGCATTTTGTGAAGCTGTAGGATACAGTGTGTGGTGTAAACAACAGAGAGCGAAATCGAAAGATATACCACAGATAAATGAAAATGTATGAGTTGCCGGCCGGAGTGGCCGAGCGGTTCTAGGCGTTACAGTCTGGAGCCACGTGGCCGCTACGGTCGCAGGTTCGAATGCTGCCTCGGGCATGGATGTGTGTGATGTCCTTAGGTTAGTTAGGTTTAAGTAGTTCTAAGTTCTAGGGGACTGATGACCTCAGAAGTTAAGTCCCATAGCGCTCAGAGCCATTTGACCATTTTTTGTACGATTTATCAGATCCACGGAAATGAAGAAATCATAATAGGGCAGAGGTGAAAAGTAAGTTGGCTGTTCCAGCGAACGCAGCATGTGTATGAGAAATGAAAGCACTTTCGATCCTCACTCATAATTCACTCATCAAACAGCATGGAACACGGAAATGAAACCTACGACGTGACTAGAGAGGTTATGTATCAGAGACTTATTTATTATGCCTCTGCAGCCGTTACCGCTGAAACGCACCTGTGCGAACGTTCTCGAGTAGGAGGTATCCTGTTCGAATTTTCATAGCCAGTAGTGGGCGGTAAGCGGGGAACAACTAGAGACATTAAGTTCATGACCACTGCACTCTCACCACTGTGCTGGACCGACTGGAGCGGCTACAACTGACGCGGTTAATCGTCATCCGCCCGTGTGATGGGTCCCCTAGATGCTATTCTTGACGAGCACCTGCCCCCTCTCGTAGGGTTTCACTCTCTCTACTAAAAAAAATGGTTCAAATGGCTCTGAGCACTATGGGACTCAACTGCTGAGGTCATTAGTCCCCTAGAACTTAGAACTAGTTAAACCTAACTAACCTAAGGACATCACAAACATCCATGCCCGAGGCAGGATTCGAATCTGCGACCGTAGCGGTCTTGCGGTTCCAGACTGCAGCGCCTTTAACCGCACGGCCACTTCGGCCGGCACTCTCTCTACTATCTGACATCAGAAGGCATTACACGGCACTAACGAAAGATCCGTTACAATCATCGAAACTGCACAATTTAACATATAACTCTCAAAAATCTCAAGGAATGAGGCCATCTTGACGGTGGTAACAGAAACCTCTTTCGTTAGTTGGCTGAAGCTTACGAGTGGTACAATACGAACATCGTCTGCAAAAGATCTGTCCGTTGAGCTAATACAGAGAATCGATTGAATGGCGTAGGGAAACTATGTCTTTATTCCAGACACTGTTTCTGCGTGCACAACTTTCTAGATTTTAAGTTCATCATGGAATTAGAACAAAATATTCAAACCGACGACGAATGAAAGCTACAATAAACCATTCTACCAGGAGTAAATCAGAGTGCTGAAACAGAAGTGTAAAACAGAGCGTTGCAGTCAGATCCGTTGCTAAATATTCATATTCCATCAGTGTGCTACTTTTAATTTCAATCCTCCTTCATTTTCATCTGCGAACTTTACGTGATATATGCTACACACGTCGCCGATATAGCACCCACAGGATTGAGGACGCGAAGCAGAATAGTTCACTCAAAGTCAGTGGGTCGCCGCCGTCATGAATCGTCAACTCTGCAGAACAGTGTTTGCTGTCCGGGACAGACATGAAATACTAATCCCCTAGAAAGTCATAGTATTCGACAGAGTTTGGTTTGGTTTCGAATACGTTCTGGCATACATTCATGATCTTTCACCTGGTTTTCAGCACTGAGAGTGCCAAATTAAAGACGCACATGACGAAGAGGACCTTCGATCCAGAACTCGAAAGCGACGTCATGTAGAAGGATATCAGTATATGAAGATACACCACACAGGTGTGAAAGTCTTTTCACCTACCTAACGGTAGTCACGAGTGAGGAGGCAAACCGTTTGAACAATTTTATGATAATTCTCCTGTACTGCAGACTCTGAAGATGTTAATTACTCATCAGATTCCATATAATGATTTGCTTTTGCTACACAATTGCACATCTTGTGTCCGTTACATGCTACGTAGATGAAAATTAATGGCCGTGAAGAAATAAACGAATAACTTAGCGTACTTTCAGAGTACATAGCTGAGGTGAAAGTATGGACAGGAAATACTGTGACATCTGTGAACAGTATTGCTTACTGTTATTTTCTCTACGACAGTCAGTTGATTCTCTTTATAAGTTAATCGTACAGGTCTTTTGGAAACGTAGTAGGTGTTGACCAAATACACTACTGGCCATTAAAATTGCTACACGACGAAGATGACGTGCTACAGACACGAAATTTAACCGACAGGAAGAAGATTCTGTGATATGCAAATGATAAGCTTTTCAGAGCATTCACACAAGGTTGGCGCCGTGCTGAAATTAGGAACGTTTCCAACCGATTTCTCATACACAAACAACAGTTGACCGGTGTTGCCTGGTGAAACGTTGTTGCGATGCCTCGTGTAAGGAGGAGAAATGCGTACCATCACGTTTCCGACTTTGATAAAGGTCGGATTGTAGCTTATCGCGATTGCAGTTTATCGTATCGCCACATTGCTGCTCGCATTGTTCGAGATCCAATGACTGTTAGCAGAATATGGAATCGGTGGGTTCAGGAGGGTAATGTGGAACGGCGTGCTGAATCCCAAAGGCCTCGTATCAGTAGCAGTCGAGATGACAGGCATCATATCCGCATGGCTGTAACGGATCGTGCAGCCACGTCTCGATCCCTGAGTCAACAGATGGGGATGTTTGCAAGACAGCAACCATCTGCACGAACAGTTCGACGACGTTTGCAGCAGCATGGACTATCAACTCGGAGACCATGGCTGCTGTTACCCTTGACGCTGCATCACAGACAGGAGCGCCTGCGATGGTGTACTCAACGACGAACCTGGGTGCACGAATGGCAAAATGTCATTTCTCGGATCAAGCCAGGTTCTCTTTGCGGCATCATGATGGTCTCACCGTATTTGGCGACATCGCGGTGGACATACATTGGAAGCGTACATTCGTCATCGCCATACTGGCGTATCACCCGGCGTGATGGTACGGGGTGCCATTGGTTACACGTCTCAGACACCTCTTGTTCGCATTGACGGCACTTTGAACAGTGGACGTTACATTTGAGATGTGTTGCGACCTGCGGCTCTACCCTGCATTCGATCCCTGCGAAACCCTACATTTCAGCAGGATAATGCACGACCGCATGTTGCAGGTCCTGAGCGGGCCTTTCTGGATACAGAAAATGTTCGACTGCTGCCCTGGCCAGCACATTCTCCAGATTTCACACCAACTGAAAACGTCTGGTCAATGGTGACCGAGCAACTGGTTCGTCACAATACGCTAGTCACTACTCTTGGTGAAGTGTGGTATCGTGTTGAAGCTGCGTGGGCAGCTGTACCTGTACACGCCATCCAAGCTCTGTTCGACTCAATTCCCAGGCTTATCAAGGTCGTTATTACGGCCAGAGGTGGTTGTTTCTCAGGATCTATGCACCCAAATTGCGTGAAAATGTAATCATATGTCAGTTCTAGTGTAATTATTTGTCCAATGAATACCCGTTTATCATCTGCATTTCTTCTTGGTGTAGCAATTTTAATGGCCTGTAGTGTACTATGGGACTTAACGTCTGAGGTCTTCAGTCCCCTAGACTCAGAACTGCTTAAACCTAACTAACCTTTCTGTATTGGTTATTAGTCTGCTGTACTAGAACAGATGGGAAATTTATTGTTCATTATTCGGTAAAATTTACTATGGGTTTAGTTGTTTTGACCTCTATCGAAACACGTGTGAAATCATTGTTAAAGCGAAATGAGATAACAATTTATGTGGTGTATGATTCTTTGTGAGTAAATCTTCTTGTATTTCTGATATTAATTTCAAAATCAACCCACCTGCTCACGCTCACTTTGTTAGTGCTGTGCAATTCACTGGTAATACTTTGTACCACACCATTCTACAGTTGGCGGCCGCACACACGATAAACGTTCACAATGTGTGACCCACCTCTTCATGAGTTTTTTTGTAATAATAGTTACAAAGATATTACAGTGATAATGATGTTAGTTACTTATGTTGCAAGAGTGTGTGATCACAGTAATATGCATCTTTGCTAGTTCACTGGAGTTAACTTAAAAATCGACATAATAATACAGCTATTAACAATAATTTCCATTACGCTTATTGGTTTGGATTACTTGTACAAAGGTTGTGCATAAACAATAACAAACGCTACGTACAGTACATAAGCACAATAAGTTTTCTATATGGTGATAAAACTAAGTTTGATCATGGAATATATAGTTGCATTTTGCATTACAATTAGTAACACTTTAGTACATCAGATTGAAAATATGATTTAAATTTGGACTTAACAATGAAGGTATGAGTAGCTTATACTGTATTTATACAAGATGAACAAAAAACGTTTTTCACGAAATTATTTTTAAAGTACTAACTTTACCTTGAATTATGGGAAAATTGCATTGGGTTAAACGATGATAAGATCTGTCGGAAATTATTTAGGAAAGATATATTGGACGACCCCGTTTGTTCATTCATGGTATAATAGCATATTATGTTGTTTTTGTGTGTTTCATATTTGCAGTCGATGCTGTTTGTTGTAGACATTTATTGTCGGATTTCTTATTTCTATGCACTGGGAGATGGATTTATAAGAAACAGGTCGTTGTATTATTAATACAAGAATTTAGAACCTTACTTGAGACTGGTAGCTTCTTCAATCATATTGATGCCAGAGTTATTAAAATGTCAACTTTTGACAAAACAGTGATATATGAAGGTTTTCAGAATCCATTTTTACACTTATTTTTGTATCAGTTTCATTTTGCATTGTTTTAGAATAATCGTGGCCTCACGTAAGACACGATTTTCTTTCCTATTTTAATTTATTGCACATAAGCTACGAAATATAGCCTAGGCTCATCTCTCACCTAAACATTTTAGCACCCTCTACATGTAGTTTTCCTAAGCTCTAGAGCCTTTAGATTTGGGCAGCTGACTTTTTTTAGTTGTCATATGCACAGTGCTATAATCCAGATGACAACATTGTGTTTTAATGTGTATAAGTCAACTTTTACATCAAGAGCCTTACGCAATGGCTCACTAGATTTGGCATTTAATCTTCACACCTGAAATACTACGTTGCTGTAGTTTAACGTCATGGCTTGCGATTATTTGCGTTCGTAAGATGAAAGTCTCAATTACAAGAGACTTTTGGCGTTATGCATTGTACTCTATTAGCATTTGGTGCAAGAACTGAACACATTTATCCTACAATTGTCGTCAACGTTGTTACTTCTTCATTTTTGTAATGAGTTACCTTATTTTTAATTTACATTATACCGTCTGAAGAAGACAATTTTTCAACTATCGAAACCTTGGTTGAGGGTTCCAATGAAGCTCATTTTGCAACTGGTCGGCTGATTCCTTCTACTTAACAAAAACTCTTTCGTCCATACGAGTAACGTAAACCAACGTGGCCTAAGATGAACTTGCGTTTGAATAAGACTTCCCTTAACGTTGACTAGCAAATTCTCAGATGATTCGAACTTGAGATCGGTTAGGTACAGTGACTCAGTCGTTATCTACACGTTGTTCAGGTACCAGATTGCAGACACGAAAGTCGAGGGAAATGAAAGGATGGCAGTAATGAGAAACGAGGTGCGAAAACTGACATTATTATTGCATATCTTCGACGCTGTTCAATTTGTACACAAGGAAAGGAATAACCTACATGAGCCACAGTATCTGGACACTCTTATGTAATTCGGAATTGGTCACTATGGCTCACGTGAGGTTTACCCAGCAGAATAAAAGGAGTACGAAAGTACTCTATTGTCAGTTGGGAAGCAGTAACAGCAGAATGTGTCGGTGAGAAGAGTCCATTGACTTTGGACATGGACTAGTCTCTGAATGTCAAGTGAGTAGGAAATCCATAGGCGTTTCAACTCTTCTACAGAAAATGACAGAAGCTGAAGAAAAAAATAAAAGTTTGTGCCACAGCCAGAACTTGAACTCAGGTCTTCTCTTTGCTAGGCAGATGTGTTAGTCATTGCACTAGTATTGTAGCACAGATTACACAGTTGCGCGGACAACCCTAGACGATGCCCTCCTTAACACAAACTTCAATTCACGCCTTCAGTCCATTTTCTTCTTCTTACGTTGTCAGTATAGCCGAACCTCTCCAATATTGCAATAGCACAACAGCTTTGTCAGTAAGGGGAAAATCCTGCCTGTATCTCAGCCGTAGGTGATCTATATTTCTCATTTAATTAAATTTTATTTGAAACATACGAGTCTCAACTTTGTCTGAAATAATTATAGAAGCTGAAGAAATGAATTAAAATTCGTGCCACGGCTGTAACTTGACCCCTTGTCTTCAGGTAATTAGGCAGATTTGTTAGCCATTACACCACCGTAGCAGTAGAGCTGGATAGACTACCCTAGTCCAAGACCCTCCCTAAGACTTACCACACTGTACACTGCATACAGTAAAGAAACAGTTCGGAGATGTAGTCTAATTGTTTGTGGCAGCAGTACATTGCATTTTGTCATAAAGATGCCCAGCCTGTTGTAGATGTGATTGTGAAATGAAAACACAGCTTAACAAAGAAAAGCAGAGCCTCACGTACTAAAAAACAGAGTTCGTCGAGAATTGCGGAGTGTAGCTGTAAAAAATCGCAAGAAATTAGCAGAAGGAGTCACTCATGAATTCTGAAGTGCTACCAGTAGCCCAGTAAGCACAATGGCTGTGTGTAGTGAGCTGAAAAGAACGACGGTCAAGCAACTTTTCATTTGTGTACTCAGAGGTGGTTTAAACAGCAACAAGACTGGACGTTACACGCATATAAACGAGTAATCTGGAGTGATGAATCCCTCAATAACCTGCAGCAGTCGGATGCGATGGTTTCAGTGAGGCGAATACCTGGTGAACATTGCCTGCTTCATGTTTAGTACCAACAACGATATAACGTGGGAGTATTTTTCATGGTTCAGGTACGACTCCCTTAATGTGCTTAAAAAACGCTGAATGTGGAATGGTATTAACACATTTTACAGCAATGTGTTGTGTACAGCAGAGAAAGAGGTATGGAGATAGTGATTGTATGTGTCAGTAATACAATGGCTCCTGTCGTAAAGCAGCCTATGTCAGCCAATTATTCGGGACAATAATGAGCCTGAAATGGAGTGTACTGTCTAGATTCCCGATTTTAACCCAATAGAGTACCTTTAAGATGAGAGAGAAACTCGACCTCTCTCCAGAAGGCAGAGTCCAACATCACTATATCCTCTGAGGGATCTTGAAGAAGAATCTGCTGCGATTCCTCACCTGGAAGTGTTCCCACCAGAGTTTAAGCCGTCATAGAGGCGAAGGGCGGATGCAGCATAGAGTAATGTTAACTAATAGGTGCCCAAATACTTTTGATCGGTAGTATATATAAGGAGAACGCTAATAGGAAGGACAGCTCTTCTGTAGCTTTTTACTGAAGTGAAACGCGGAAGTTAAACAGTATAGAGAGAGATGAGGGTAGATGCTTTTCATTCGTCTTACAAAATAAAGCAGAGTTTTGTATGGTACAGTATCGCATCACAGAGAATTGACATTTATGACACAGGTTGGGTAAATGCAAGTGTAACTTGATACGACAAGTCTAGTGAACAGGGAAAGTTAAATTTGGTAAGAGAGAGAGAGTACAGCATTGGTAAGATACACTATTGGCCATTAAAATTGCTACACCAAGAAGAAATGCAGATGACTACATTTTCACGCAGTTTGGGTGCATAGATCCCGAGAGATCAGTACCCAGAACAACCACCTCTTGCCGTAATAACGGCCTTGATACGCCTGGGAATTGAGTCAAACAGAGTTTGGATGGGGTGTACAGGTACAGATCCCCATGCGGCTTCAAAACAACACCACAGTTTATCAAGAGTAGTGACTGGCGAATTGTGACGAGATAGTTGCTCGGCCACAGAAAGGCCCGTAAGGGACTTGCAACATGCGGTCGCGCATTATCCTGCTGAAATGTAGGGTTTCGCAGGAATCGAATGAAGGGTAGAGCCACGGGTCGTAACACATCTGAAATGTAACATCCACTGTTCAAAATGCCGTCAATGCGAACAAGAGGTGACCGAGAAGTGTAACCGATGGCACCCCATACCATCTCGCCGGGTGATACGCTAGTATGGCGATGACGAATGCACGCTTCCAATGTGCGTTCACCGCGATGTCGCCAAACACGGATGCGACCATCACGATGCTAAATAGAACATGGATTTATACGAAAAAATGACATTTTGCCATTCGTGCACCCAGGTTCGTCGTTGAGTACACCATCGCAGGCGCTCCTGTCTGTGATGCAGCGTCAAGGGTAACCGCAGTCATGGTCTCCGAGCTGATAGTCCTTGCTGGTGCAAACGTTGTCGAACCATTCGTGCAGATGGTTGTTGTCTGGCAAATGTCCCCATCTGTTGGCTCAGGTATCGAGACGTGGCTGCACGATCCGTTACAGTCATGAGGATAAGATGTCTGTCATCTCGACTGCTACTGATACGAGGCCGTTGGGATCCAGCACGGCGGTCCGTATTATGCTTCTGAACCCACCGATTCCATATTCTGCTAACAGTCATTGGATGTCGACCTACGCGAGCAGCAATGTCACGATACGATAAACCGCAACCGCGATAGGGTAGAATCCGACCGTTATCAAAGCCTCCTTACACGAGGCATCACAACAACGTTTCACCAGGCAACGCCGGTCAACTGCTGTTTGTGTATGAGAAGTCGGTTGGAAACTTTCCTCATGTCAGCACGCCAACCTTTGTGAATGTTTTGAAAAGCCAATCATTTGCATATCACAGCATCTTCTTCCTGTCGGTTATATTTCGCATCTGTAGTACATCATCTTCGTAGTGTAGTAATTTTAATGGCCAGTAGTGTACGTCCATAGATGAATCTTAAAATTATAGATAGTCGTATTAATATGTGTAGTGTACTAATGGAAATTATTAATAACATGACACCACGCGGCCCACCAGCATTATAATAATTTCAGAATGGCCAGCAGTGTACGTCCATAGATGAATCTTAAAATTATAGATAGTCGTATTAATATGTGTAGTGTACTAATGGAAATTATTAATAACATGACACCACGCGGCCCACCAGCATTATAATAAATTCAGAATGATAAAGTAGGCAAACTTTAATCTTTATTATAATCTTTCACATTTCATCGTAATATAATTAGAACCCAGACCCATTTATCTGAATGTGGACATGAGTCATTAATCTCACATGCAAAGTGGGGATTAGCTACTTTATCTCACTAAATAATTAA
Organism: Schistocerca serialis cubense; assembly: GCF_023864345.2. Lineage (NCBI taxonomy): Eukaryota > Metazoa > Arthropoda > Insecta > Orthoptera > Acrididae > Schistocerca > Schistocerca serialis. Next base: position 663,037,257 of record NC_064642.1, read on the forward strand.
GTCAGCATTACGTGGATGTGTAGGCAGCTGGTATGGTGTAGGTAACATGTGTCAATCTCCGACAGAATCTCCTCAGGCGTCACGTTGCATTAGGTAACAGCCGATGGCTCTCATACTCATGTAGGGCAGCTCTGGAGGCGACGCTCTGAGCAGCTTAACTTGTTCCCCATCCCACACTCTCTGCCTACGTGGACTCCAGGTAGAGCTGCTGGGCAGCAGTTGACACGGTGCCGCTGCCCTCAGATGGTGTGGGTACCCGTTGCTTTTATGGTCTTGAAGCCTCTGCTGTTTACAGTAATTGAAATGTAGAGGCTGCGTCATTAATTATTAATGTTGAGGTCACTACAGGGGAATACAGTTCAATGCTGAAATACTGAGGCATCATATCCAAAGGAAGGCCATCTGACATGGATTGAAAAATGAGGATCTCACAAAATTACAATAGCTCTACGTTAAACAGTATGCGAATCCTTCGACTCCTTTCAGACTCCTCCAACCCATCCCTGACTGCTCTCCAAAGGAGGCCCAGACGGTCCACACTGATTCTGCTGATTCCTTCAAATCCTCCGAGGCTGCCTCTGCTTGGCAGTCCTGTTCTTATCCCCCACTCTGTCACTCAGGGTGCTGAATTTCCCATCTTCTCGCTTTGTCATCGGTAAATTCTATTTGCAGTGTCACCCAGTGAACGATCGACGGTGGGTAACCACCACTGCCAGTCTTCTTATAGTGTGCAATACCTTCTGACGTTGCAATGATAACATATAACATGTGAACTCTCACATAATTTTCATGCGACCTCACAGTGCCGCATATACTGCCACTGATTGCTGGTTCTGTAGGGGTTTACATGCCAGACTCTCTTGGGAAAACGACTGACAATCTAGCCAGAAAATTCTCCTGTGCCGGCCAGTGTGGCCGTGCGGTTCTAGGCGCTTCAGTCTGGAACCGCGTGACCGCTACGGTCACAGGTTCGAATCCTGCCTCGGGCATGGATGTGTGTGATGTCCTTAGGTTAGTTAGGTTTAAGTTGTTCTAAGTTGTAGGGGACTGATGACCACAGATGTTAAGTCCCATAGTGCTCAGAGCCATTTGAACCAAATTCTCCTGTATTCCCTAGCCTTCAAGAAGGCTGCAGCTCAAAGACAATCCCATTTATTTGTAATAGTAGTGCCTTTAAGCCCTGTCCACAACTGTAAGTGAAAGGAAAATCCTAATTTATTGACTCATCACCGCCCAGCCCAAACTGCTATCGATAGAAATTTTAAATTTTAAATGTTGTTGAACCAAGTTTTTTCGAAAAAAATAACGCTATTAAGGCAACTTGGAAGCCAGAACTACGAAAGTGAATATTCGGTTTCTCTGTCACAAATGAACAAATACGTGTGTCAACGTATTGTAAATTCAACCCCGAAGAAGAGGAAAAATTAGGTAACAGTTTATTTATTAAGTAGGTGTGTGTGTATTGTGTATTGAATTGGGGACCTAGAAACGATGGAGAGGCTCCGTCCCGCTGTAGCCCTCAGTGGATCACAACCCCACAACAGGCCACAGCAGTCCACCCACACCACCACCACCCCACACCGAACCCAGGATTATTGTGCGGTTCGGCCCCCATTGGACCTTTATGACAGAAAGTCAGGAATTCACTCCAGCAAACGAGACGATATTCTGTAAGAATGCAATTTGATTAGAAGTCACTTGTGAGGAACGCTGTCAAAAATCTAACGGTTCAAAAATCTAAAAATATAGAATATGTTTGACATTTCCTGTCGGTATCGCCCATTACTTCTTAAGAACAAAGAGGACGTTGTGTTTCACAAGAAAGCTATTTTCGGAATTACTGTTGGCTATCTTTCCTTGAACGTAATTAACAACTTTTGAACACAGTATATGTTCTAAAATAGCACAGCAAATCGACGTTAGTGATGCAGGTATGTAATTTAGCGGTTTACTCCTGTTTCTTCTCTTGGATATTGATGTGACTTGTGCAACTTTCAAGTCTTTAGGAGTGGACCTTTCGATCAGCGAGTGTTTATATTTGATTGCTAAGTGTGGAACTATTGTATCAGTGTATTCTGAAACGAACCTGTCTGGTATACAATCTGAAGCGGTGGCCATGCCTCTATTCATTTAAGCTGCTTCGATACACTGATAATATCTACTTTTAAGTTACTCTGTTGGGAGTTGTTTCTGTTTGGAGTGCTGGAATATCCGTTTGAGATGATAGAACCCACTACCGGGTGTAAGGCAGCAACTAATAATGCTAAAACAATTTAGCCGATTTGTCTCTTTCTTTTCTTATTGCGGTAGACTAAATCTAACACATTAAATGTACAAAGTTTGGCAGTCAAGTCAAGTGTCACTATCTCTTTCATAGTGTGCAGATCTGCGCACGAGCAGTGTGCGTAACAGTATAAAAATTTATTTTAATTGTATAAGCTGTGGGTTCTTGGTGAAACATTGTAAGTTAAGTAAACAACACTGCTATTTGCCTTGTTTCACAATTATTATTATCAGTGTTACTGCACAACCTAGGTTTCGCGTTGTAAGTCCATTTTCAAGTACAGTGCTGATTCCCAAAGATGATAATGCACCGATAAACATGATTACAAGCAAAAGTAATCATCTCAACTTCTTAAGCTTTCGAACCATATCTTAATATCGTTAATGATGATTTTTTAAAGAAATTACACACGTAATTACACAATTCAGGAGTTACACTAATGTCTCAGGCATAAAGTTATGCGTCGGCCAAGAACTTTTTAACTACGATGGACTGGGGCCCAAAGTTTTGTATCTATCCTGGGTTGTGATCTCATCTAATAGAACTGTTTTTAATTTCTAAAATTTCTAATCGGTTGAGTTTAGCCCCCTTTTCCTCTGTGTGTAAGACTTGTACACCTATTACGTTGTTGTGGATATTGTTCAGGCAATGTTCTGGAAAGGCTGAATCAGGCTTCTTCAGTTTCCAGCTTCTATGATGTTCTTTAAGCCTGGTACAGATTCATCTCCCCATCTGTCCAATGTAAACCCCACTTTCTGTGATAGATGGTTTTTTGTCTTTTGCATTGAACAAGTAACTATTTATTGTTTGAGGAACATAGAGAAACACTGAGAAACCCCTCGCCATGAAAATGTTATTTCTCCTATTTCATGTTTTCCCTATAAAAGGCAATCTGCAACCTTTCTTTTCCAGTTTGTCTGTATTAGTCATTGGGGAAAGAAGTCCTTGGCTGATGTATAACTTTTGTCATGTTAATTTAATAGCTCAATTGTGTATTTACGTAAGTAATTTGTTAAAAAATGGTCACTGTCGTAATTTTATATTAAGCTATGGATCGATATATGGTTGACTTGTCATCATGTTTATCTGCGCATTATTATCTTTGGGAATCAGTAATGTACTTGAAAATGATTTTATGACACGAAACCTAGGTTGTGCAGTACCATTAATAATAAAATTGTAAACAAGGCCAAAAACAGTGTGTTTACTTAATTAGTACAGAAATCTGAAAAAAAAAGAAAAAGAAAGTAACTGCAGACCGTACCGTCAGCGAAGCAGCGTGTGCCAATCTAGTCAGTATTTACGCACTACACCACTTGTGTATCAAAGAAAACACTTAGGTTAAATTATATCTCTCCGTCATCTATAACATTTGGGAAAGTTTCATGTATTACTTAGTACAAGAGGCATTAATGTCGTACTTCCCGTGGAGCTTCACATATTTAGAAATTTTGCATCTCTGAGAATGTGACACACTGTCCAGTCACATTATTATGACCGCCTGCCAAAAACCAGAATAACCACCCTTTGCAGCGAGGACTACTTTGGGACTTGCAGAAGGAGAGCCGGTGAGGTTTTGAAAGGTACTGACAGGGACGTGGAGCCATGCCGACTCCAGCGACGTGGCCAGCCGCGCTAGCTCCTCCTAGGTGGCCCACAGATTACTGTCTGGGTTTAAATCGCGGAGTTTGGTAGCCAGGGGAGTAAGGTGCACCCATACTTGTACTCTTCGAACCACGCACGTGTACCACGAGCCGTACGGAACATCGCATTGTCCGGGTGCCAGATGCCATTGTACCAAGGAAAAACGAACTGGCATGTATGGGTGGGTATTGTAACCAAGGTATAGTTATGTTGATCGACTGTTCTTTCCACAATGACGAGATCACCCAAGGGAAAACCAGGAATTCATTCCCATACCATAACGCTGCCTCCTCCCGCTTGGACGCTTCCGCCGATCCAACGGTCATGTGTCCGATGGAATCATCTGGAAACGTCACCTATTCTCCCACGTGGACTTAAAAATGCGGTATTTGCATACAAATTCCAGCCTTCGTCGTCGATGAACAGCAGTCAGCGTAGGTGCATGAACATGGATCCTGCTGCAGAGGCCCATATGCTACAACGTTCACTGAACAGCCCTTGAGGAGACAGTTTCAGTAGCTCCTTGGTTCATCTGCACTGACAGTAGCTCAAATGCTGCACGTCTATTCGCTCGTACAACTCTCCGCAGCTACCGTTCACCCACATCATCCATGGCCCGCGCTGCACCACAGTTGGATAATGACATTTTCCAATGCTCAGTACGTTTACCACGGCAGCACGCGATCAGTTTACAAACTGAGCACTTTCAGAAATGCTTTCAGCTTGCCTCCAAAGCCAATGATCAGATAAATCGATCCGTTGAGCGATACATTTACCCTTCTCAATCATCCCTTAAAACTTGATACGTCCACACGGAATCATCCTACGTAAGTAATCGGTTTTTGTTTCTTTTGTATTTTCTATGTTAGTAATGTTCGTGTAGTTCGTGTGTTATCTTTACCGTGTGACTTTTAGTTGTCACTTGAAAACGGAGCAAGAAATCGATAGCCGTTTTTTGACAAAATAGACGAGGTTTACAAGAACAATAGGGAGCTGCTTTATATTTAATGTTGTTGTCAAGTTCTGCCAAGTATCGACTGAAAAGTCAGTTAAACGTAATAAAAGCTGCATTCGACTACGTGATTGCCGAACAATCACTGGAAACAGTCACTAGGACCTGAAAGTCATGGGAAGGCATAATTCGGTTACGATTGTGGACGGGGCCGTAATCAGATACTATTGGTTGCCTTTTACAGCTACAAACAATTTATTTTAAACTAGTAATTGCAGACTCAACAGTAAATAAAATACCACACGTTATTAATGAAGGAATAAACAACTGTGTAAATAAGTGTTTTTAGTGAGCTACAATTTAGCAGATCACCATTAAATACAGATACAACAGATAATGTTTTAAAAACAAGCCACTCTGATCTGGGCATAAGGCCTTACGCGCCAGGAATAGCAATAAATTAAGATTTCTTCAAAACTTGCTCCAACTTACAAATTACAGGTATTCAAATATTAAAGAGAAGTCACCACAAACCAGCAGAAGACATCAGACGCCAGGAATGGCAGTAAATGAGGTTTTAAGGCTTACAGCTAAAGTACAAATACTAAATTAGAATTTTAAGATAAATGACCACAATCACAGCTACAGGCCTTACATGCCAGGAATGGCAATAATATAAAAAATTAGAAAGCTGCTGTATAACAGCAAAAACAATAGCAAGGTTAATTAAAAAAAACCAGCAACTGCTCGCCAAATGGGTGAAGTAAGATGATGGTAAACTTTGTAACACAAGGGGCCACATACGGTGCTCCAGGAATCGACCTGACAAAATCCGGCAACAGACACTTTCGCGAGCGATGAGATAGGGAGCTAAGAGTCGCATTCACTTCACAAGATGGTAACTGAGACTAGTGGCAGTCTAACTATTGGCTAATGATAAATTTACTGAAGCTACCTGACGTCCGGTAAACCAAATGCTACGATGGAACAAGACGCCGAAGCCAGAACCGGTGGTCTGCACTACGTCCACAGAATACTGTGTTTAGAGTACCTAGAACAAGAAAGGAACCACTACCACCAGAGTAGAAAGTACTCCACGCGTTGTTCTTCGCCTCGGAGACACTACGAGCAGCAACACGAACCCAAGTCACTGGAGAAGGGGCAAGATATCACAGTGGTGAAGGTTTCTCTACTTGGATTGAAATGCACTCATGTTAGAGCTTGCTGGATCCAGTTTACAACGAGGTTTTGCACCCTCCTGACCACAGCCCTTCCATCCGGCAGTCCATGAGTGCCGCCAGCGGTCCCGGCGTGTTCTTGCAGTGCTTGGACCCAGCTCCTCCTGAGTCCTCAAGCGAACTGCTACACTCACACGAGATGGAAAAACAACGATGTCGCCCCAAAGATAGGGCAACAGTTACTACATATCGATAACCGCCACTGCTGCCACTGCCGGACAGGCAAAACTTGCGAAATGGGTGGCGCCAGTGAAGACGATGAGAAGACAAACAACCGCAACCATGCCAACTAAAGGATACGGTATGGCGTCCAACAGAGGGCGGAAACCTACAAACGGCACCAATGTGAACCCCAGCACTGCTCAGTCACATTCGTTAAAATCTCAGATTACGTGCATATATCAACTTAAAGTGGAAAGACCGTACGAAACTAATCGTCAGAAAGCCAGACTGAGATTCTCCTCAAAAGTATTTTCCATCCACACGATACACCGACCGAGAACCTAGAACTGATGAAAGGAATGGGGAAGATCCCAAGAACAACAAACTGTTTCCTCACGAGTTACTTTAGTGAACGAGAAACAGCTACGCAGATGTTCATGGGACTCCAGGAGTTGGCGATGCGAGATAGACGATCGTCATTTTTCCCGTTCGCTCTCTGCTTGCTTCAAAACGTTGCAACGAAACGAAAGGCAGTTTGTAATACATATTAGTTTCTATATATATAATAAATATATTACGTACACTATGTGATCGAAAGTACCCTGACACGTGGCTGAAGATGACTTACAAGTTCGTGGCGTCCTCCATCGATAACGCTGGAATTCAATATGGTGTTGGGCCGCCGCAGGGATTAGCCGAGCAGTCTTAGGCGCTGCAGTCATGGACTGTGCGGCTAATCCTGGCGGAGGTTCGAGTCCTCCATCGAGCATGGGTGTGTGTGTTTGTCCTTAGGATAGTTTAGGTTAAGTAATGTGTAAGCTTATGGACTGATGACCTTAGCAGTTAAGTCCCACAAGATTTCACACACTTTTTTTGGTGTTGGGCCATCCTTAGCCTTGATGACAGCTTCCACTCTCGCATGCCTACGTTCAACAGGTGAGGGAAGGTTTCTTGGGAAATGGCAGTCCATTCATTACGGAGTGCTGCACTGAGGAGAGGTATCGATGTCGGTCGGTGAGGCCTGGCACGAAGTCGGCGTTCCAAAACGTCCCAAAGGAGCTCTGTAGGGTTCAGGTCAGGACTCTGTGCAGGCCAGTGCATAACATACATATTATTGTCGTCTGACCACTCCGCCACAGGCCGTGCATTATGAACAGGTGCTCGATCATGTTGAAAGATGCAATCGCCATCCCCGAATCGATCTTCAACAGTGGGAAGCAAGAACCTTTGCTGTGATAGTGCCACCCGAGACAACAAGGGCCGCAAGCCCCCCTCCATGAAAAACACGACTACACCATAACTACAAATGTCCTAAGGGACCAATCTGCTTAGGTCATCTGTCACTAGACTTACACCCTACTTAAACTAGCTTATGCTAAGAACAACACACACTCCCATGCCCGAGGGAGTACTCGAACTTCCGGCGGAAGGGGCCACTCAGTCCGTGCGGCCACACCACGCGGCACCATAACACCACCGCCTCCGAGTTCTACTGTTGGCACTACACACTCTGGCAGATGACGTTCACCGGGCATTCGCCATACCCACACCCGGCCATTGGATCGCCACATTGTGTTCTGAGATTCTTCACTCCACACATTTTTACACTGTTCAATTGTCCGAAATTTACGCTCCTTACGCCAAGGGAGGCGTCGTTTGGCATTTACCGGCATGATGTGTGGCTTATGAGGAGCCGCTCGACATTGAAATCCAAATTTTCTCACCTCCCGCCTAACTGTCATAGTACTTGTAGCGGATCCTGATTCAATGTGGAATTCCTGTGTGATGGTCTGGTTAGATGTCTGCCTCTTCAACTGTCGCCGGTCGCAGTCAGTCAGCAGACGAAGTCAGACTGTACACTTTTGTGCTGCACGTTCGCTTCACGTTTTGACTTCACTATCACATCGGAAACAGTGGACCTAGAGATGTTTAGGAGTGTGGAAATCTCGCGTACAGAGGTTTTACACAAGTGACACCCAGTCACCTGACCTCGTTCGAAGTCCGTGAGTTCCACAGAGCATCCCATCTGCTCTCTCACGGTGTCTAATGGCTGCTTAGGTCGCTGACATGGAGTACATGGCAGTAGGTGGCAGCACAATGCACCTAATATGAATAACGTATGTTTCTGGAGGTGTCCGAATACTTTTGACATATTGTAGTAGTAATTATCTTACGTTTCCTCACGTTCCTCTCTCGTTTTTCAGACTGGGAACTATTTTAGTAGCATAAATTTCTTGAGGGCAAATTATCGTTTCATCTTAGTTACCACTTCCAGTGTTGGTCCATGTGTGTAGTTCTGAAAAATAACAGACCACACATACAACACGATCAAAAGATGAAAGACAAACACACAGCGACAGTTGACAACACAACTCACTGTATCCACACACATGTTCATTATACAATGGATAGCGCAAGTGATGCGTTGTAATGAATGTGGGTAAGAAAAAGCCGTAAACCGGCCAGTTGGAGTATGGGGCCCTAATGGACACATCTCCACAATCACACACATGGACTAGCAGCGCTAGAAGTCGTATGAAACATTATACGATAATTTAACCTCATGTAACATCCACAGAAGTTGTTTCTAATACTAAAAACAAGAGAAAATCATGAGAAAATGTAATATAATTACATATTTGTAACTACAACATAATACACACTTGTATGTTGGGTCACTAAAGCTGCTTTGTATATAAAAGGAGCGAAAAGTGTATTACTAAAAACGAACTACCTTTCATTTAGTTACAAAGACAGAGCACACCTCCATGAAAACAGGGGTTGTGCATCACTGTCTTTTTGCTGTTAAATTCCAAAATTATTCTTTCAAGACGAGTCGACCACCAAATTGATTCCTGTTACTCCATCTCGCGAAAGACCATGACTATAAATTTGAAAAAATCCGCGTCCGCACTGAGACTTACCAACAGGGGTGAGAAACACCGTGCACTGTTCGAAACCAGAAGAGGAAGGATGAGGTGACTGTCGTTGTTGTTGTGGTTCTCTGTTCAAGGACTGGTTTGATGCAGCTTCCATGCTGTTCTATCCTGTGCGAGCCTCCTCCTCTCCAAATAACTACTACAACCTACATCTTTCTGTATCTGACTGTATTGAGACTGCTGGTCTCCCGCTACGATTACTGCCGCCACACTTATCTCCAACACTAAACTAGTGATCACATGATGTCTCAGATTGTGTCCTACCAACGGATCCCTTCGTTTGGTCGATTTGTGCCACAAATATCATGTCTGCACAATTATTTTCAGTACTTTCTCATTAGTTATGTGATCGACCCAGCGTCACGATGCCATATCGTCTATTTTATTTTAATCTAAACTGTTTATCGTCCATTCTCCATTTCCAGATATAGCGCGGCTCCACACAAATACTCTCAGAAACGGCTTCTGACACTTAAATCAATACTCGACGTTAGCAAATTTCTCTAGAAACGCTTTCTTTTCCATTGCCTGTCTACATTTTATATCCTCTCTAATTCGGCCATCATCAGTTATTGGGCTGCCCAAGAAGCAAAACTCGTCTACGACTTTGTGTCTCATTTCCTACCAATGTAGGTTGGCCTTATTTAAACTAAGTCGTAGTGTCAATATTGTCTTGGATGTTCCTACATTTCCCCGGAATCCAAACTGGTATTTCCCTAAGGTAGACTCCTATCAGTTTTCCCATTCTGCTCTAAAGAATCCGTATTTGTATTTCCCAATTATTTTCATTCATGCCAGCAACTGTTTGCTTTGGAACTGGAATCACTGCACTCTTCTTTCATTCGTAGGCTCAGTAGTTCAAAATGGCTCTGAGCACTATGCGACTTAACTTCTGAGGTTGTCAGTCGCCTAGAACGTAGAACTAATTAAACCTACCTAACCTAAGGAGATCACACATATCCATGTCCGAGGCAGGATTCGAACCTGCGCCGTAGCGGTCGCCCCATTCCAGACTGTAGCACCTAAACCCGCACGGCCACTCCGGCCAGCAACTCAGTAGTTCTGAAGGAATATCGTCTACCCACTGGGCCTTGTTTCGACTTAGTTCTTTGAGCTTTGTGAAATTCTTCTCGAAGTATAATTTCTCCCATCCCGTCTACTGTACGTCTACCTTCACTTCCCGTTTTATAATACTGCTTTTAAGTTCATTTGCCTTGTATAGACACTGAATATACTCTTTCTACCTTTCAGATTTCCATTTTTCCTTGGGACTGGTTTACCGTCTGAGCACTTGATATTCATATAGCTGCTTCTCATGTCCACCAAGGTCACTTTAAGTAGCCTGTAGGCTTTATCTACCTTTCTCCTTGCAAAATATGCTCCTAAATTCTTATATTTGTCATGTAGCGATCACCGCTTGGCAATTTAGAACTTCCTGTCAGTCTCACTTTTTAAGCATTTGTGTTTCCTTCGCCTACTTCATTTGGTGCATTTTAAAAATTTCTCCTTTCATCAATTAAATTCAATATTCTTTTGTGATCCAAGAATTTCTACTAGGCCTTGTCTTTTTAGTTACTTGATCCTCTTGTGCCTTCAGTATTTCACCTCGGTCTTCTACTGTATCCATTTCCCCCTGTACTACTCAACTGTTGTCTAATGCTTCCTCTAAAATTCACACAACCTCTGATTCTTTCAATATACCTAGGTCCCATATCCATAACTTCCTACCTTTTCCCAATATCTTCGGTTTTAATCTACAGTTCACAACCAATAAATTGTGGTCACTGTCCACATCTCTCCTCAGAAACGTCATACAGTTTAAAATATGGTTAATCTCTGTCTAACCATTATATAATCAGTCTGAAACCTTGTCGTGTCTCCAGGTCTCTTCCAGGGTTCAAATGGTTCAAGTGGCTCTAAGCGATATGGGTCTTAACATCTGAGGTCATTAGTCCCCTAGACGTAGAACCACTTAATCCTAACTAACCTAAGGGTATCACACACATCCATGCCGTAGGCAGGATTCGAACCTGCGACCGTAGCAGCAGCGCGGTTCCGGACTGAAGCACCTAGCAACACTCGGCCACAGCGACCTTCTTTTATGATTCTTAAACCAAATGTTAGTGATGATTAAATTATGCTCCGATCAAAATTCGACCAGGCCGCTTCCACTTTCATTCTTTTCCCCTACTCCATAGTCACCTACCATTTTTCATTCTCTTCCTTTTTCTGTCATCGAATTCCAGTCCACCATCACAATTAAATTTTCGTTTCCCTTAACTACCCGAATACGTTCTTTTATCTCATCATACATTTCTTCAATCTCCTCATTTTTGGCGGAGACAGCTCGCGTGTAAACTTGTACATCTGTTGTAGGCGTGGGCTTCGTATCTATCTTGGCTACGATAATGCATTCACCATGCTGTTCATAGTAGTTTAGGCACTTTCCTATTTTCTTATTCATTATTAAAACCAATCCTGCATTACCCCCATTTGATTTTGTGTTTATAACTCTGTATTCACTTTACGAAGTCCTGTTCCTCCTGCAACTGAACTTCAAGTAATTCCCACTATATCCAACTTCAACCCATCCATTAATCTCTCTAGATTTTCTAACATACCTTCGTGATTAACGGATCATACATTCCACTGTCATATCCATAGCAAGCCAGTTTTATTTCTCTTGATTACGACATTCTCTTGGGGAGTCCCTGCCCGAAGTGTCGAATGAGGGACTAAGTTGCCTCCAGAATATTTTACTTAAGAGAACCCGATCATCTTTTAATCATACACCGGAGGTGCATGTCCTCGGGAAAAATTTCGCCTCTGGTTTCCCCTTGCTTTCACCCATTCACAGTACCAGCACAGCAAGGCCGTTTTGGTAGATTTTACAAGACCAGATCTATAAATCACTCAGATTGTTGCCCCTGCAACTTCTGAAATGGCTGCTGTCCATCTTCAGGAACAAAAGGTTTGTATATTATAAGAAAATGAAATACTAACAACCGTCCATATGATGTCGTTTATCGTACAGCTACATGTTTTGGTGCTTCAGCGCACCATCTTCAGAGTTTAGTTGAAGGGTAAATAACACCATTTGTATACATGATGCATCAGCTGCCAACATAACTTTTTTACACATACTAACCTGTGACTCTGGTGTTGTCTCTCCAATCATCAACCAAAGGTTGATGGTTGGGACGACATCACAGTTACCAGTATGTCTGCGTATATCAGTTATGTTGGCCACTGATGCATCGTATATACAGATGGTGTTATCCCCTTCAGCACCAGATAAGGTCTGAAGATGGTGCATTGATGCACTGAAACTAGAAGCCATGCAATAAATGACATCATAAGGATGGCTGGAGGTGTTTCATTTTCTTACAATAATGAAAGGCCTTAGTCCCCCAGGCCTCCACCCACAGGGAGGGTCACGTAAAACCACTTTTATCTGCCTTCTCCACAGATACCCCTCGACTATGGTATGGCTATCTGTATCGCTGGGGCACCCAAGCAACCCCACCAACGGCAAGTTCCATGGTTCTTGGGCATGTGCGGATGAAGTGTCTGTGTGGTAGACAGTACTACAGTCGCTGATGAAGCAAAAATACTGACAGATAGTTGTGACAAGTTAAGAGAATGTACCGGGTGAGTACTAGAATGAGCTGGCACTGGCGCTCAGATCCACGTAAGCTGTAAATGTGCTAAAGAAATGATCATGCAAAAGGCATGACACCTCGAAAAAAATTCTTTCGTTCATAAACATTATATAAAACTGAGTTTGTTTTCTGATAGGCTCTAAGAGCCTTGAGCAAATGTGACATTAATTCTTCAAGTATCAGTGCCCATGAGAGATTTCGCCTTATTTGATGCAGCCAACACAACATAACTGTTTAGCATTTACTTCTTCATAACAGTTCCCCACCGCACTTTGCAGGGGCAGTGAGGACGGCCCTGCAGCGCTTTCGATAGGAAATGTTTGATCGCTCTCCATACAGCTCAAACTTTGCTCCCTCTTATTTTCATCTCTGCTGACACGTACCGCTGGTTCTGAAGTCAACTTTTTGCCATAGACCACGAAATGCAGATCTGCGTAGCGAAACGGCGGAAGTGCAGGCGGCTGCCGTCTATGACGAGTGTATTGGAAATTTGGTAAGAAATTACGACAGATGTCTCAGACAGAGAGGCGACCTCGTAGAGACGTTGCTGGAACAAATAAATCACTTCTTATTTTCGCTGTGGTTTCCATTTTGTGACAGATCGGACCTTACTTTCAGAATACGCCTCGTAATAATGCTTGCTTAAGGGGGTGACTATCGAAATACAAATTTATTTGTTACCAAAGAGGGACAGAAGTGTGTTCTTGAACCTAAAGATGACTATAAAATTTCAGTGCAACTCGCTTTCATCAAGAGAAAAAATGTTTCCTTTCACGATATCAGGTCATCTTACTGAAAATAATTCAAGAAGTTAATTTGGGAGTGATTAAATGAAACTTTAAATTTGTTGCAGTCAATTTTACGTAAAATTCCACTTCCAAATTTCATCCGTTTCTTTCTTATTGTTTCATTGGAAGCACTGTCTTCTGAAAAGCACTACGGTGGCTTTAAAGACTTACGGACGTATGCATGTAGTTTTTCCCCTCAAACAATCACTTAGGTTTATAAGAAGAAATGGGTAGATGAGTATGCAGGCATTAAAGTTTGATTCAGTACATAAAGCGTATTCGTGTACTGTAACTGACTGCACAGCGCCGCTAAGAGCAGAGATCCACATTCGTAACAGTCTCCAGTACTCATGTTTACCTTATCACGCACAACCAACACAGTGCATATTACATACAAATTATTCAGTTGCTGCACTTACATCGCAATAAGAAACTATTAGCTTTAAGAAACTGGATAATAATACATAATATTTTTCGTTTAGAGAACCATTTCAAGTACTCTTTATTTGTGAAAAGACATGTAGTCTCTGAATTAGATGTAAGTATTTCTATCATTGATCTCATTTAGCTTCTTGGGAGCACATTGGGAAGAGGAAAGTATCAGTCTCCATCAGTGGAAGAGAGCACAAGGAGTCTTCATAACTGTCCTAGATTTCCGCTTCAACAAATAAGTCAATCCAATTAAGCTCTGGAATGAATCGGCTTCACCACGGCTGAGTGGAGTTCCGGGTCCTCCAGAGGTAAACCAATATCGCCGCAGAAGTGGAGCGTCCGCTGAAGCAGTCGTAATTTAGCAGATTGCAATAGCTTGCGGGATCGCTCCACCGCTTAAGCTTCTGTTGATGTATGCTGGAGACGGTAGCTCGTCTTCAGACAACAATATATATTACTCAGTATGTCTCCGAAAGTTATTGTTAAATTTGAATCATGAGTAAAGCATTACATAAAAACTTTTCAATTTTTTTAAGCGGTTACAGAGGTTACAGGGTTCTTCAGGTGAGCAGTTCACCTCAAATGCTTCCTGAACTGTTTAGGTTATCGTAATTCTGTTCTCATCTACATGAATTCTACAAAAGTCCTCACTAAACGATGTGTAGTGTCTTGCCATAACTATATTAATTACAGAGGCATTAATATCAAATTCCCCTTTTTTTTAATGGATCTAGTTTCTGCTGATAGTATGATATATCGGACAGAAATAAGTTCAAAGTCATGTATGTTTGATAAATCCGACATGTAGTTTCCCAGAATTCAGATTATGAAGGACGTAGGGTTTATCACTTTTGATCTTCGGAACAATTGCCTAAGGCTGCCTTCAGTGAATATTCGTGATTTCATACCGAAATTAGGATACACGTCAAATGAGAGAAACGGGAATCAGTGTTCACCGACGTGATCCAGTATAAAAAGCACAGAATCAATGTATCTTGCAAAGAAAGAAAAATTTTAAAAAAATATTGAGAGGCTACTGGAATATGAAGCTGAGGGTAAGAGGAAACGTTGCAACAAGAAATACAAATGAAATACATACACTAGTATGCAAAACTTAAAGACCAAAGTAACTAACGCACGATGTGTCATTGTGAAGTAACATAACAGTATGATACTTCGATCGTACCCAGAAAGAACTGCTACAGTCATCACAGAAGCTGGCAGTTTGTTGTCTGATTTACGGGGAGGAGATCAAACGGCGTGTTCCTTTGTCCCATCGCGTTAGGGAAGGACTTCGGCCGTGCTCGTTCAAAGGAAACATCCGGCATTTGCTTAAAGTGATTTAGGGAAATCACGAGAAACCTAAATCAGAATTACCGAATGCGGGTTATAGAAGCTGGTCGGAAGAATTACTACGCAATTAGACGAAGGCAAATGGTACTTTTGTTCACAGACAATAATTACACTGAAGTCACTTAGATTTATGATGGACTGGACAATTGTAAAGGGAGGATATGGATATTAATACTTGTGCGATCACAACGAACAGCAGTGCAAGCTCTGCAATGTACACCCACTCTGGGCACAAGGTTGGTGTGCATTTCCTGCGATACTGCATTTCAATCGTCCACCAGCATGATACACACAGCGACTGCAGAATATCTGGAGACTGCTGCCAGTGTGAGTGAAACTACTAACAAGTCTCTCTTAGGTACCGTAGCTCCAAAAGAGCTGTCCTTATTGCTTTGTTACCGAAATGCAATTAGATCACTATTTTCATTTATCAGCATTATCATAAGTGACACGCTTTTATTCTGCGTTTGTTTAATAACTGGTAGCCTTGCAAAATCAGAATTTGCTTGTATTGGTTGATTTATAGTTTAGGTATTCGTTATGAAGTTAAAATTCCGCCTATGCATCATAGTTTCCTCTGTATGAGCATCGTGGACCGATACTTGCTCACAGACACTGGTTTCAGAAGTATTTGATTAGAGCATGCTTATGAGAAACCTTATATTCTGTATAAATTTCTCTCAGGCATAAGATACATCACAAGGAAAGCACCTGAAAGAAGTTCCAGAAGCCTATGTAACTCTCGAAGAAAGAGGTCATTTTAGTGTGGTTCAGTGCTGGAACCCGCTGTTTCCAGATGCGCTCAACTGTAGAATGAGTCACTACAGTCTGTGTTCAACATGTGGCAATCTTTTCCAGTACGTTCGTCAAAATCTCATATACTGGCAGAGACATGTTCCAGAGATATTTAGAGGTTAAAACAAGTGATATGCTAAGCAATGCAGTCATTAGACGATCTATGTGAAGCGCTGGGGTAGCTTAGACGAACAGGATAGGATACATATCCAGGTTTCGATTACCGTTCGTGCTGGAAATAAGCTACTCACTCACATTAATGTGATCACCTCATAAAAGCCTGAATAACCACGTTTTGCGGCGCGGACCGCTACGAGACGTGCAGGAAGAGAGTAAAGTTGTGGAAGATACCAGTGAGGCTGTGGATCCACGCCCCCTCCTGTGTAGCGGACAACCGTTCTACGTCTCTCGGTTGAGTGTCCATGGAACGAATGAACTGCCCGATCGAAGTGGTCGCACAGATTCTCGATTAGGTTTGTATCCATAGGAGTACAATAAACTCATCCTGGTCATCGAACCACGTCAGTACGCTTCGAGCTGTGTGACACGTTGTATTGTCCTACTGGTAAACGCCGCCGAGCCTTGGAAAACCAACCTGCATGTATGGCCAACATGGTCCCCAAGGATAGATGCATACTTGTTTTGAACGTTGAGCCTTTCACAGTGAAGGAATCACACAGGGTATGCCACGAAAACATTGTCCAGACTACAACGCATGAAGGGTGCTGACTTTCAGACATTTCACGCCGTAGATGTCAACTGACATCTATTCGATGGAGCAGAAAACATGACTCCTGTGAAAAAATCAGCTGTCGGCACTCAGTGAACACCCAGTTGCCATTTGATGTGCATATTGTAGCCTTCGTCGCCGAAGAACATAAATGGTGCATGAACCATTGTTAGTTCAGAGTCTCACTGTGTAAAAGTTTATTCACTTTGAAATATTAACTTACGTAATTTTAAAGACACTGAAGTTATTTTTGTCTTATTGGATGTGCCTCACTTTTCTGGGATCGCCAATATATTCAGATTTGCACTAATATTTGATTGTAAATTATTATCGACTCTCAGGGAGCTGTAAGAAGCCACGTTTCACATTGTCTAACATTCCGCCTTATCTTGGAGTATTGTTTGCCATCTTAAGCGTCAAAATTTCTCGTACCAGGATTTTCGTTTTTCCGGCCACATGCCGCATGTCTCTGAGCATGGATTCACCTGGACTGGTCGCCTAGCCGGAGCTGTCGAAACGTGTCCTGAGCTCTTGGACCCGCTACCGTTCAGCTGTATAACGAATTTATCTTACTTTCTACCAATTCTAGGTGGTCGCTTAGCTCGCCTACATAACTGTAACATTACTCACACTAACAATACTTTATAATTAACCACATCTAAAATTGAGAACATTTCGTAGACATTCCACTTACACAAATTTTCGAAAATAGCTAATGTAACCGTCGATATTGTTGTTATGTATTTATACAGGGTGATTTAGTTGCTCATACCTTCGAGGTTTACGCAGCCCATAGCAACCCCAAAAACCATGTGCGAAATTTTAGTGTTCTCTCGCTCACTACCTGTAAACTATTAGTATTAATGTAGTTAAATTTTGTACTGTGGTACGTTTTCGCTAGAGCCCATAGTTCTCGAATTATTCAAGAAAATTGTACAAAAGTGTCCTTCAATGGTGTTTTTTTTTTTTTTTTTTTTTTCTTTTTCTTTTTAAGAGCTCGATAACAGTGGCCTTCACCGAAACGTATCCCAGTAGAAAATTTAACGACGTTAACGTTCGCTCTTGGATTTTCAAGGCATTGTGGGTTGCACAAAACACATGTAAGGTCAGCTGAATCATCCTGCATTTCAGTAGGGATGTGAAACTCAGTTCAGAGGTCTTAGAAACTGTGGACAATCATTACTTATATGCAAAATTTACCTAATCAAATTAAACAGCGCTCAGTCAAGGATATCCAAATTGACGAAGATTAAAACACCGTTTTTCTCTACAGACAGCAACTTTCAGGTAATGGTGCAGGTCGCTGCCTAGTGAGTAGAGCCAAGCCCAGTGGCAGACGGGAAGACAGCTATCTCCACGTATGCATTAGCTGTACCCCGAGATTGAATAATGCCACACGTGGTGCATCGTACTATGACCTGCCCTTAGAAATACATGCAACTTCAACAAATCTGTAAGGACAGCCTCGGCATAGTTGCTCGGAAATGGGTGCCGAAAAGTTAACCGCTATTATAAGAGCGTATGTTGATGACGAGCGCATTTCTTGAAAAGATATAAAATAGAAAGGATTGTGGATGAAACTGTGGATAGCGAGAAGGGAAGCTCGAAGTGTTCACTAGAATCTGTTTCGTGAGCTACCGTGTGAGAACATAAACAAAAACGAATATTGTTTGATAATGGACGAACAAACATTTTTATAGGCTAATACGAGCCCTAACATCACACAAATTTCGTGAAGATTGCCTTCGACTTACCGTGCAGCGTATGAGAATTATTTCGTCAAATATATTATATATATATGACTGGATTGACTCTTTTTCTACAGAAAGAGACGTATTTTCAATATCATTGATGAATGCTACATAAAAATGTCACTCATTGACTCATTGCTGTTAGATGCCACCGATTGCGTACAAGGAATCCCTTCTCTTTCGGAGCACAATTACCAAAGTCTGGAATTACATTTTAATGGATTGTATTTTATATGTTGAACTGTGATACTCCATGCAATGGTACCATAAATTCCAGATTTAATAACTTACCGAGACAAATGTAATTTATTAAATATCGTGTAGTGCCGAGACTCAGTTTTTGGTCGGAAAATTATTAGTGTTTAAGGAGAGTAAGGAAAAATAGCATGGAAGCGCCGTAGAACACTGTGTTAGTGGGACGTTCATGAAAAACTCAAACCATTCAAAAGAGGCACCAGACCCACAATTTTGAAAGTACAGCAATGAAATGTTGCACCGTACTTCACATGACTGTAATACGTTTACTCTTGAATTCGTTGGATTCTACATATTCAAATTTTTTTAACGGAATTTAAAGAATTTATTTTCAAAAAATATTATATGTACCTTTTTCTCAAAACCTATTCAAAGGATTTCTACAAAACTTCCCCTGCTTAATCTATTTGTGTATAGTAAGTTTCTCTCACTGGGTTTTTTGAATATATCGAATAGGAGAATTTTAATGATTTTTAATTGTAATTTTGTAAGTATAATACAAAATTCATGAACAATTCCAAGCACTTTGTCTCATAACTTAGTTTACAGCCATAATTTCAAGAATTACTCTTATGACAACATTTGTTGGTTTATAGAAACAGGTGTACAAAATTTCACAATTCTAGCCTTCATAGATCCTGAGAAAAAGGTACATAAACTTTAAAAAATGTAATTCTCAGGAAATGCTACTTAAAGTTCAAAGTAATGTGTTTTTTTTTTTCGTCACCTCTTCAGAATGCCCCTGATTTGTACTCAGGGTCCACTTTCCCTTCAATGTTTCTCTTCAGATCTTTTGTTTTCCTCCAAATTTCTGTTACCAGGTTTTCACTTGAATTTTCAGCTGCATAGAGGCGGTCAAAATAAGGTTTTCTCAATATGTCATGAGTACAATTTCCTATCTTAAAGCCCATTCTCTCGAATATCTTCTTCCTCCCTATTTTCCCATCATTAAATACAAGATCTGTATCATAAGTTGCGGTTCTGACAACTGTAGCAACTGAAAATGTGTTAAAACGAGAATTTCTTCTTCATAAACAAAGCAGCTGGCTCAGTATTATTTCTAAGATACGGAACAGACTACCAGATTATCTGTCAAACTAAAGAATACGTATCACAGCCTTCTAGATTTATCCAGTGTACCTTTGATTGAAAGTAAACCATGGGATCATTGTTGAGAAAGCTAGTTCTGAAGCGCTGCTTCAGTGGGCGTGGCAGGATGATCGCGCCACCTATTTAACCCACTGAGTTACTAATATTTTCTCCATAGTCAATCCTATATTTACTATTTAAATTTACGAAAATTTGCATATTTTGTCTCACACAATTTTCTCAAAATTATATGATTTCTTTGACTGCAGATCATTATAAATCTCCTTTCTATTTATTGAAGCGATGAGGAAAGGCGATAATCCTCTGTCACATGTTTTAGTTAGTGTGGTATACCAGAAAAAATGTAGGCATGTGCAACGCCACAAGACATTTCTCACTCATACCACGTATCACTTTCCTTCCTACCTGCTCTGCACATTTCCCATTTTCTCGAGTGTGTTTCATAGGTGGGACTGGTGGGGAGATAAACCTAAGAAAATCTGAAAACGATTACTTACAACTCGCAAAATATCTAAAGAAATCGAGTGTCTTATACATCACTAAATCGATCGATTTTTCAGCTTTTCAGTGATATATAACCCGGAAGAGCAGTTGAACGGAATGGACAGTGTCTTGAAAGGAGGGTATAAGATAAACATCAACAAAAGCAAAACGTGGATAGTGGAATATAGTCGAATTAAATCAGGTGATGCTGAGGCAGTTAGATTAGGAAAGCAGACACTGTAAGTAGTACATTAGTTTTGGTATTTGGGCAGTAAAATAACTGATGATGGTCGAAGTATTCCCCATTCTACATCTACATCTACATCTATACTCCGCAAGCCACCTGACGGTGTGTGGCGGAGGGTACCCTGAGTACCTCTATCGGTTCTCCCTTCTATTCCAGTCTCGTATTCTTCGTGGAAAGAAGGATTGTCGGTATGTTTCTGTGTGGGCTCTAATCTCTCTTATTTTATCCTCATGGTCTCTTCGCGAGATATACGTAGGAGGGAGCAATATACTGCTTGACTCTTCGGTGAAGGTATGTTCTCGAAACTTTAACCAAAAGCCCGTGCCGAACTACTGAGCGTCTCTCCTGCAGAGTCTTCCACTGGAGTTTATCTTTCATCTCCATAACGCTTTCGCGATTACTAAATGATCCTGTAACGAAGCGCACTGCTCTCCGTTGGATCTTCTCTATCTCTTCAATCAACCCTATCTGGTACGGATCCCACACTGCTGAGCAGTATTCAAGCAGTGAGCGAACAAGTATACCGTAACCTACTTCCTTTGTTTTCGGATTGCATTTCCTTAGGATTCTTCCAATGAATCTCAGTCTGGCATCTGCTTTACCGACGATCAACTTTATATGATCATTCCATTTTAAATCACTCCTAATGCGTACTCCCAGATAATTTATGGAATTAACTGCTTCCAGTTGCTGACCTGCTATTTTGTAGCTAAATGATAAGGGATCTATCTTTCTATGTATTCGCACCACATTACACTTGTCTACATTGAGATTGAATTGCCATTCCCTGTACCATGCGTCAAATCGCTGCAGATCCTCCTGCATTTCAGTACAATTTTCCATTGTTACAACCTCTCAACACCCCACAGCATCATCTGCAAAAAGCCTCAGTGAACTTCCGATGTCACCCACAAGGTCATTTATGTATATTGTGAATAGCAACGGTCCTATGACACTCACGTGCGGCACACCTGAAATCACTCTTACTCCGGAAGACTTCCCTCCATTGAGAATGACATGCTGCGTTCTGTTATCTAGGAACTCTTCAATCCAATCACACAATTGGTCTGATAGTCCATATGCTCTTACTTTGTTCATTAAACGACTGTGGGGAACTGTATCGAACGCCTTGCGGAAGTCAAGAAACACGTCATTTACCTGTGAACCCGTGTCTATGGCCCTCTGAGTCTCGTGGACGAATAGCGCGAGCTGGGTTTCACACGACCGTCTTTTTCGAACCCATGCTGATTCCTACAGATTAGATTTCTAGTCTCCAGAAAAGTCACAATACTCAAACATAATACGTGTTCCAAAATTCTACAACTGATCGACGTTAGAGATATAGGTCTATAGTTCTGCACATCTGTCCGACGTCCCTTCTTGAAAACGGGGATGACCTGTGCCCTTTTCCAATCCTTTGGAACGCTACGCTCTTCTAGAGACCTACGGTACATCGCTGCAAGAAGGGGGGCAAGTTCCTTCTCGTACTCTTTGTAAAATCGAACTGGTATCCTATCAGATCCAGCAGCCTTTCCTCTTTTGAGCGATTTTAATTGTTTCTCTATCCCTCTGTCGTCTATGTCGATATCTACCATTTTGTCATCTGTGCGACAGTCTAGAGAAGGAAGTACAGTGCAGTCTTCCTCTGTGAAACAGCTTTGGAAAAAGACATTTAGTACTTCGGCCTTTAGTCTGTCATCCTCTGTTTCAGTAACATTTTGGTCACAGAGTTTCTGGACATTTAGTTTTAATCCACCTCCGGTTTTGACATAAGACCAAAATTTCTTAGGATTTTCGGCCAAGTTGATACATAGAACTTTACTTTTGAATTTATTGAACGCCTCTCGCATAGCCCTCCTCACACTACATTTCGCTTTGCGTAATTTTTGTTTGTCTGCAAGGTTTTGGCTATGTTTATGTTAAGTAGAGTAGATATAAAACATGGACTGGCAATCGCATGGAAAGCGTTTCTGAAGAAGACAAATTTGTTAACATCGAGTACAGCATTAAGCTTCAGGAGGTCTTTTCTGAAAGTATTTGTATGGAGTGTAGCCATGTACAGAGAGCTATTATCTCAAAGATGTTCGGGCTCAGATGCGGTTCCTCTTCGTTGAAATGTCTTAGCTCAAACTCGTCTAGGGTTTGAACCGCATGTGTTGCATTACACGCCCTAAATTACACTTGTGACCCTTTGGTTAAATTATCTGGCTGATGGCAAGTTTGTGAAATACAATGTTAACGTAACGCATAATAACAGTAATAATAATATTGGGGACTAAGTTAACTACAAATAAATGATTTAGGGCACAGGGTTGCGGTTCCGTTAGAATAATGTTTGTTCACAAAACAAACTAACTGCGAAAATGGTTACTGTTACACTCAAGCGCATATCCATTTGACACATTTCGAACATTCACAATCTCATCGCGAAATACAAGGTCATTACTCCACCTCGTTAACTATGCGAAAAGTTTGTGCTCACACCGGACACGCGGCTGCTCACTGCTCAGATACTAAGTCTCGCGATACCACACAACGCGAAATTTTCCAAGTCGTTTCACTTCCTAGATACCTAAAGACCGACCGTCCGCTTTAGCGTCTCCTCCAGCACTGTTCCTTTGGTGTCTAGACCAGAACTGTCCGCTTTCGCGTCTCCATCCGAACTGTTCCATTTGGTGTCTCGACCAGAACTGCCCTCTGCCCGCCTCCGACCGCGTTTCCCGCGCGCCGAACATCTTCGGTCAACTGACAATTGCAGATCCCTTTCCTGAAGCCGTCCATTTCATTGGCTAGAGTTTATTCTACATTATTTTACATTTTAACATATTTAAATAATCAAAGCTTGACCACTTTCACGTTCTAAATAAAGTAACAAAAATATCCACTGCATAATAAACGTTAAATTCTTTAACATAAAACAAATACAACTTCCTTCTTAACTTTGAATGTCACGGCCAGTGGGCTTGCACCAATGTGCTTTCTGATAAATAAATAAAGAACGAAAGTAACTATTATGCGCTTACTTTACAACAAATATTCTATTACTTAATGATTCAATACGGTGTCATGCTTTCATCGTCCAATGTGTTTTGTGTGGAGGAAATGATGATCTGTTGCTTAACTGTAAATATTGTTAATTTAAATTTACTTTTTCTTTTAAACGAAAAAAGTTACAAAGTTGATATTTACAAAGTTTGTCATTTTAATGTAGCACTTCTATATGAAATGTCGATCGTTTAGGTTGACCAAATCGTTCAGGTTTTAGCATTCAGGTCTTTGTTACAAAACTTGTTAATTTCACTTTAACAGTAGATCCTAAACTATTATAGATATGATCAGTGTTCAAGTCTTATTGAGATCGGCATGAAAATTCATAGAGGATGGCAGATTAAAATTACTGTGGCTTGATTCCTCGCACTACTGCAGAAATAATTTCCCTAAATGTTTCCCTTTATGGCCGATCTTAGGTCCACAATATTCAACACTGCTACGTCTCCTTGGCCACAGAAGTCTTCTAGTGGGTTTCCCTATGACGTAGATTCTCATCTGTCTCACTCGCACACTACTGCGCTTAGACCTCAATAGACGATAGACGCCTGTGAGTTTCCCAAACTCGTGGTGAATCTGCGCCCTTTGTGGTAAGCGGTCTGGAAGACAGGGTTCGTTTCACAATTCTTGAAGGCTGACCCTTTCGGCCATATATTTAAATAAGAGCGCAATGTTCCTTAACTCACAGTACGGAAGTGAAACGTGGACGATAAATAGTTTTGACAAGAAGGGAATAGAAGCCTTCAGAATGTGGTGCTACAAAAGACTGCTGAAGATTAGGTCGGTAGATCATGCAACTAATGGGGAGGTACTGAACAGAATTGGGGCGAAGAAGAGTTTGAGGCACAATTTGACTAGAAGAGAGGATCGGCTTTAGGACACGTTCTGAGGCATCAAGGGATCATCAATTTGGTATTGGAGGGAAGTTTGGGGGGTAAAAATCGTAGAAGGAGACCAAGGCATAAAGACACTAAACAGATTCAGAAGGATGCAGGTTGCAGTAGGTGAAACGTGGTTGGTAGGTACTCAGAGAGTGCACAGGACAGGGTTATGATTGAGGATGGGGCCGTAAACAGTTTTTGTGAGTTGCAAGATCAAACACAGAACTTATTTTTCTAATTATTAATTTACAAATTGCTTTAAAAGATCACAATTAGACAATACAGCTGAAGGCCTAGTTAAAGTAAACTTGAGATTCTTTCTGTCCTGAAGGCCCAAAACCACACCAAAAATAAGAACGGCTTAAGGCCTGCCGTAGAAATCAAAAGCAATTAAAAGTAGAAGGTAAAAACTTCGAAAAAACATGCAATTGAAAACAATTAGCGGCTGAAGGCCTATACTACACGTCTGAAGAACAACTATAATTAAAGCACATTAATAAACATTTTTTGACCAAGAAATTTCTTTTCAAACTTACAGCAGAACAGCCAAAATTAAATAAATATTAACTTATTGCGTGGTTGAAGGCCATAAACAAGCCTGAAACAATGGCTGCAGTCCTGAACAACAAGTCAGACGAACAATTTTAAATAAACCCCTTCTCTCATATAAAAAATTTTCCTTTAGAGGATATGCACAGCTGAAGGCCTTATTAAACTGGGTTCAAGTAAATCCTTCGCTGAAGGCCACACATAAAACATCGAACAACTAACGGCGTAGGGCCTGCATTACAAACAATTTCAGATAGAACACATTTTAAGAAAAAGAATGTTTTAAAAGAATTCAATCTTCAAAATTTTAATTTAACGTGGCTGAAGGCCTTTATGTAAAATTTAAAACAAACTGAGTTAATACACGGCCGAAGGCCTCGCACAATACCTCAAACTAAAATGAAAATCACAATCTAAAACAAACAGAACAAGTGGTGCTCAGAAATGTTCCAAGGATTGTGACACAGGCAGCCAAGAGTAGAAGTTAAATAATCAGAAGGCAACCCAATGTAGGGATGGCCCAAAGACCGACCAACAATTTAACCAGTTACCTTCCATCCGACCAACGGCACACCGATGGAAAATATCGGCCAAGGACGAGGATACGAACAGCACTGCGTCTTCAGAAATTGGCGTCTATAAACAGCCAAGGAAACTGTAACCACTCTAAACAAAATATGAACCAATCAACTTAAAAGGCTGTCGAACTACACGCCGTTGCACTTCACTGGCAAGTAACAGCCAGTTTAATAATTAATCACAATATAGGAGGACGGCTGCAACATTTCGCCGACTGCAACATATCCTACATTGCTGCCAGCGCGATCGGCCCAGGGAGCAACAACCCACAAATGAACGAAGAGATGTCACAAAAGTTGATGTTTCATAGCAAGTTAACTGATAACTCAACTTCAGGGTCCAGGTTTGGTGGGCAACGAACTTCGTCGTTCCCGCCGCTAGCGCCTCACGATCCTACAGTGCGTGCACGTTGCCAGCGGTCCCGGCCTGGCCTCACTCCACGGAGATTTCCTCGCTACTCCATCCCAACCGACTCACTGCCTGCAGCAGGCAGTCAAAACCACAATCTACACATGGTTCCATGAAAACATTTCCACAAACAACTCGAACAATACTTAAACCAGTGACTGTGGAACAACAAGGACGAATCACAAGTCGACACACACGGAGAACCCAGAGGCGGGGGGCGACCATATACAAGTCGTCATAGGAGATGACCGACCAAACGTCCAACCAAGGTCGTCCCTGCTCGAGTCATGTGTGTCAGCAACGGTCGGACGAGTCATGGCTGTTCGGATCTCACTGCAGTTCCATCCCGACTGAACTTCCGACACACGACGACCCGGAAATACTAGCGGTCACTCCAAAGATAGCACGACAGTGCTCTTATCGATAAGCGTTGCTGCTGCCACTCACGGGCAGGCAATGCAGCAACTTAGTGACGCCAGTAAACCGAATAATAAACGGGACGGCAGTACCGTAAAGACAAGATGTCAAGCAATAAACTTCACGAACACGAGCCGCGGATGGCTCAATAGCTACTCAGAGATGTAGAAGCTTGACAGGATAGCATGGAGAGCTGCATGAATCAAGCCTCTGGACTAAAGCACAACAACATAAACCTTTCGTGTCAACACTAAGAAGAAGTTATAGCTGTTGGTCCCGTCTCACAGCAGGCAATGTAATTACACACCTGGAACGTACGACCGGCTGTATAAGCCAAAAGATTAATTATTTTGCAGACACATCAGACGCGATTTCATCATTGAAGATTTGGAAACTTATGGAGCATGAGCTGTCCTAATAAATAAAAGAATTAATTAAAAATAAACTTTTTCTGCCAATGCCATGAATGACCCAGCTTAAGAGCTGCGGGTCGGTAGCCGTATGTATGGCGAAATGTGGGTTACAATAACAGAAACGCCAGTGGATTGTGGCTTGGGGATAGCAAAGACGGTTGGCCATCTGACGCTTTCAGAGTCAGTAGAATAAGGTTCCAACACAGAATTCGCTTGTGACGTAAGCAGAGAGATACCCAGGGAAAGTACATTTATTATGACACGAATCAAGTAACTATCATTAATAAATACTTGCTGAAAAATGTTGCTTTTTGCCACTCAGTCATTAAGAGTAGTCTACAGATCATAAGAACTAACTCTCAGTAGTTTTATATAGGCAGGAAACGTTCATATCAGTAAATAAATGAATGATTTTGGCGCAACCGAAGATGTACTGTCTTATACGAACTAAACCGATCGTAGGCATCAGTTACAGACCGTGCACCGTAGGCAGCAGTCTTCTATAGGATGCCTTCCGATCAAGTCGTGCGCTACACCATGCTCTCGCACAGTTAATAATTAGCTTACAATGAGTGTTGTGGGGCGGCGGGTGGAATTTATTGTTGTTAAATGTTCCTATAATTTAGAATGTTATTTATGCTGTCTTACGCTGTTCTCAACACTGGCTCTCTAACTACACTATTGGCAATCAGAAAGTGATTAGCAAAACGTGAAGCCTGTAATTAGAATTCCTAGTGCCCACTTCATTTGAGAAACACACTTATAGCTGCAGCTTAAAGCTCTGAGAAATTAGGAGATTGTCTGGGATTTATAATCAAAAACGACTTTCTAAAATAATTGAGTATATTCTGAAAGTCACAGATGAAAACAAAAGAAGAAAAAGAATCCACACAATCTAACTAACAGATCAGATCAGAGTCTAATGCGCTGATGCAACTATAACTGCCCAAATTAAATATTTAAATGAATGCTCGCCATAATTTGATGATTAGGTTCATCAAACGCCACGCTAAATAAAGGTAGAATGTTTGTCCCGCGGCGGCACGTGAAAATACGACAATACGCAAACTGAAGATCGATAATTAAAGTCATCCCAGAATTAACACTTCACTCGAAAATGATTTCATGGTTACGCGTATCCCGAGTAACTTACTACGGCATCCGAGGCTGTTTGTAGCAATGATACCGACGCGACGCGACTCCCGACACAGATGGCGTGCTATTCAGTGTCTGGAGAGAACTGGGGCCTTGCTTCCTCGCACAGCGTTCTTATATATAAAGCCACAGTGCGGACGGCTAAGGGAACGCCTGATCAAATCGGCTCTCCCGACTAGCCGTTGGGCTAGTAATGCACCACATTAAGTTACCGAATAAATCATAGCTTCTTTTGCTGATGGCCGATGAAGCTCACAATTTAAATGTGCAATCAGCACACAGGTAAGTAATCATAATAAAATTTTGACATGGCTAAGTTAAATAGTTTGGGCGAGAGAATTAATTTAATTACACTGCACGCAGTAGACGAGCTCCGAACTGGCCCTTTGGAGATACGCTATTGCTATAGTTTTATAGGTATTCAAATGAAACTTCTTACCTCTTTATTATTATAGCGGATCTCCATACTACTTCAATATAAACATCCTAGCCTTATTTATTAGCCTACTTAATCTATCTTGCTTCCTCAATTTTTAAGACAAAAACCAGAAAATCATGAATTTCAACTAAAATCTTAATTTGTGAGATCCAGAAGGCTGTATCTGTTAAATAGTTATGAAAAAGGAATCTAAATATAAATTTGTAATTCTCTAGCTCTTTCCTGTTGCGCCGATGATTTTTCCAGGAAATCGTCCAAATTTCGAAAATGGTTAAAGTTATCGAACTGATATTCAACACATATTAATTTAATATTACTCCTGACATGCTAGAAATATTTCAGGTTATTCACTTGATTTTTAAAGTATTGCGCAACATTTATGACGTCAGAGCTAGTTACAGCGGACTGGCTGGCACACAATGGAAAGACTGCTGTGAATTTACTACAGCGTGAGTAGGCTGCTTCCCTACATCACCCTCTACTTAAATTTTTTGTTTATGAATGTTAATGAACGGAAGAAAAAAAATTTAATTACAAAAAGGGAAGCAAGAGTACAGCTTAACTACCTATGAAAGTTAAAATTGAAATGTAAACATGTAGAACCATTAAAATAAAACTGATTACCTACTTTAATTATTTAAATTGCGGGCATGTTCACTGCCTCTTAAGCAATATTATAACTCAAAATTCAAGCAAAATCAATGAAACACTTTGGCATACGTAATGCCTTAGATAAACAAACACATAAAAATATGTGAAATTATGAAAATCTTAAATCCATTAAATACATTTTTACATACACAAATTCAAAGAAATTAACATGATACATAAACAGATGATTATCTCTTAGCAGTCTTTTCTAAACCTGAAAGAAAATTTCACAAATCATTTTTACACACGTGGTTATAGCCGCTTTGGCTGGCGTCCTACACTTCCATTCACAAGGGTAAAGGAGGGGAAGTTGCTATAGTGTGCGTCCTTCACGTTCACTCTAAATTACATGGGGAAAGGGGAGGGGTCACTGTGAGTTGTGTCCAAGTCACTCCACGCTTTCACGCAGCTACCAGGCTGTCATTATCTGGTTTGTCCTGTAGAACAAACAAAAAGAGTGCCTCAGACTCTGTTCACTTAATATCTAAGGGTGGGTCACAATGAAATGGGGATATATACATTTCATCCTTCAATATTTTGCTGGAACAAAATTAACAGAACTTTTTCAATATTACTCTCGTGGTTACTTAATTGTCATAAAATCGATAAACAAATGGCTTAAAACGCCGTTAATGACGTACTAGAGAAAATTTATGCCCAAGGCATACAATCATAATCCTATTTAATCTGAATTTATTATTTCTGGGCCGGAACACTGAACCAATGCTCGGTACATTCTTGATACATTTGTATTTTATTCACTTAGCTGACTCATCTTTGATTACCTTATTCTTGGAGATAGTATGAGTATATTTGATTAGTAGTTGTTTTCTCAGCTTCTTTGTACATGTGATTAACTTTTGGTAATAGTACAGTCCTGAGTGTTCAAAACACACTACGTTTAGTTGAGTACAAAATCCACTTATTGGTCCTCTGCTGTTGTGTCAGTTCCACATCTGCAATTATGTACTTACTTCACCTAAGTGTATTTATGCTGAGCTATCAATACTGTTTCACGTCTGTCATTATGTTACTTATTTACTTTGCTAGAGTGTGAACTTAAGTAATACTCACTCTATTAACATTTAAAACATAGGATAGCACATTTATTTCATATCCATAGTGTATTGCAGCTGATCAGTTTGCTCATGTGGCAATCCATTTCCACTCGATTGGATGCTGAAACCACAGGTAGTCTCTCTCGACCTACCACTAAAGTGCATCAAGTAATTATGGACGAGCGTAATGCTAAATTCCTTAAACCTATAGGACACCATGAGCTGCTCTGTCTCATCTAACATAAGGGTACCTATGGTCGCATTCACGCCTCCATCTCATAACCTCAATGCGTGTAGGTGTGTCCTGTCACACACCACACCAAATAACGGCCAGCTCCAACCTTATAAATACTTCAGGGACGCATCCTTCACGTCTCAACCACAAACACTGCTCAATTCTATTACACTGCCATTCCTTGCTACCTGAGGTGAGTTTATTCTTACAACTTATCTGCATATTTTTCATAACACTAAGCAATCTCTTTTACTATTAATTAGTTAGCTCTACAGCGTACACTAGGTCTCATTGCCACTTCAGATCCTGCTTGAACACGAATTTGTACATCCTTTTAAAATATTATTGTGGGACTATTTCCAATAAAACAACACTTTGTACTTACTATATTACCAGGGTTCTATACATAATTGTTACTCAAATACATTTGTATCTTAATTACGTCATACTTCTCTATTGTTTATGTCACTGTTAGGTTTGTCACATTCGGTATTTTTTTTTCACTAATCGGTAGATAGAATGGTTACAGAACTCATGGCTTGATAACCACGACGGAAAATTTTTTGTGTTGCAAAGAAAGAGGTCGAAATATTTGTAGATAGGAAAGCTGAAGAGAGTGAGTGAGATCTGAAATGGGAAAGAAGATCTCACACAGCTGGGACTGCACAGCTGCCACACTGTGTAGAGGTTACAGATCAACCTCCTCCCTACAGCATTCATTGGTTTCAGAAAACTTTCATATTGGAAAGAAGGGGTCGAAATTTTTGTAGATAGGAAAGATGAAGAATGAGTGAGACCTGAAATGGAAAGAAGATCTCACACAGCTGGGACTGCACAGCTGCCACACTGTGTAGAGGTTACAGAACAACCTCCTCCCTACAGCATTCATTCATAACCTTTGACCACGCCAGGTCGATCTGAAAAGACCTTATGATGCCTTTTTAAAACCTGTCTCATTTCTTCCTTCTGATTAGCTGAAATTTTATCGATTTCCTGCAATTTAGCTTCTATTTTGTCCAAAATAATTGCTTCTTCTTCTTCTGTGTTTAGCTTACTTGTACTAAGGTTAACACCTTCGTCCCAATATCTCCTATTTTTCAGAACTCGTATAGGCAGCTCCCAAGTTTCATCATTAGTTACTACATGTTTATCACTAAAAAGTACTGTAATTACTCCGGTTATCGGCAAGACCATTTTTAACTAGCTTCTTTCAAAGTCAACAACACCCTGATATCTGAACAAGAAATCTATGCCAATTAAAACCTCAATACTGAGATTGTTTACAATTAAACATGGATGATCAATTAAATTACCATTAATGTTAAAGGGCAGCAAAGCTTCTTGCTTTGCTGTTTTTGACACCTTGCCAGTAGCACCAATTATTCTTAGTCCTGATACCCTCATTACTGTAAGCTCGTCTTTACCAGGTAATGCATCAAAGAAGGACTGAGATATCGCACTCACCTCACTTCCACTGTCTAAGAGACAACGTACATTGATACCCAACATATTCACTATTATTATAGGGTGGCTTATTCTAGTTTGTACAGGTGGTTCCTCAAATTCATCCAATAGTTCCTTTTGGATTTGTCTCCAACTAAAGTGATCGACATCTGTCTTCATTACATTTAGGTCAAAGTGTGTAGGGGTTTCCTGAATTACATTTTCAGCTGCCTTTTCCAGTCGGTCTATTAATTTCAGATCGAAACACCGCACGACTTCATTACATTTAGTTTGCTGAACATGACCCAAATTACTGTAGTCTGAGCGATTCTGCGCCTTCAGACCAGGCATAACACTACAGCTAAACCACTTTCACCATTATCGTCGGTTTCCTTCTCAAGTGACAACTGGTCACAGCTACTGGGTTCATCGACCCCCAACAGGCTACCCTCTACATTCTCACTTACCTCCTGTCCTAAATCTATTAGTACAGTATCAACATCCTGCACAGGCACTTTAGATAAGAGCACATCATCCTCATCGTAAATATAAGCATGAATTTCTTCCGCTTCTTCACCTGACAATTCAGTATTTTGTAGCTCCTCCCTATCGTTACACTGCTGCGCCTTCTCTTTCTCTTCCCACTTAGAAATCGTCTCTAATACGGTATCTATCAAATACTGTGAGTGATCTAATATTTCTGCTGTATTCTTAGATGCTACCGACTCTTCATCCACATGTTCAGTCTGAGTATTCTGATCTGTCTTACCAATTCCCGTAACTACTGGCTTATGAAAAGTAACCGCCTGGTGAGCGCCAGTGTCCTCATAGATGGGAACTAGTTTTCCTGCCTCGGCCTACTACTGTTTCCTTTATTTTCATTATAGTTAACTGGCATAGCATTGCTTTCCGTACTGTTGTTTACATGCATAATTTTGTTTGGAACAAAATTACTGTCATTTGGATGCCATTGTTGGTTCTGATAATTATTTCTCCAATTCCTACCTCTCTTAGGATGACGAACACCTACTGTTCTGATGTTTACATTGCCATTCTGCTCGTTCTTAAAATTACTACTAGTGCCATTAGCATTTCTGTTACTACGTGCTTGCTCCTTATTGGCAGCAACACGTTCTACACGTTCCAAATATTCAATGAAACGATCCAGATTGTCTCTAGGGGCAGATATAATTCTAGTTTGCCAATACCATGGCAGTTTGGCTTCAAGACCTAGTATAATCATTTCCGGTTTTAGCTTCTCGCCCAAATGTGAGAAACGTGAAATCCATGACCTAGCAAACTCTTTAATAGATTCCTTGCCTGCATTGAAGCGTTTTCCACTCCAAAACTCTCTCAACACTTCATTTTGCTTATTGCTAGACCAATACTCATTAATGAAAGCTGTTTTAAACTCCGCTAATGTTTTACACTTCAACATAACATCAGCTGACCAACGCATGGCGTCACCTTCTAAATGGCTTCTAATAAATGAGATTTTCTCTCGTTCAGACCAAGTTGGTGGAATCACATCTTCAAAATCGTTCCAAAAATCTAGCGGGTGGATATTTTTATCTGGATCGAACCGCAAGAACTGCCGACACCCGATAAAAGCGGCGTTTGCAGCTACAATTTGTTGCATACTACCGTTACCAGAAGTTACTGAAACTACTTTACTCTCAATGTTAGCAATGTTAGTACTAATATTTTCTACTGTCATTTCAACATTATCCACTCTTTGCACAATATGAGTAGTATCAGTTTTGATTACATCTACTTCTGCTTGACATCTGTTTACTTTTATATTAACATCTTTAAACCTATCTGAGCACAGTTCAGATTCCGCCTCGATCTTTTCTGTTAACTTGTGCTCCAGCATCGCATCTTCCATTTGGAAGTCTCTGCGAACCTCAGCAACTTCGGATTTTACTGTTTTATACATCTCAGAAAATTGTTGAGCAA
This sequence comes from Schistocerca serialis cubense, assembly GCF_023864345.2. Lineage (NCBI taxonomy): Eukaryota > Metazoa > Arthropoda > Insecta > Orthoptera > Acrididae > Schistocerca > Schistocerca serialis. The sequence continues at coordinate 663,071,317 of NC_064642.1, forward strand.
CCTTTTTCTTGATATCCTCATGATTGTAATCAATTTTATAATTCAAACTGTCTAGATCCTCTTTCAACGTATTGCAACCAGCCTTGAAGGTATCGTCCATTACCTCCAATGGTTTATTAAAATTTGTTTGGCTGGCCACAATCCTGTTATTTACCTCAATTATATCAGATTTTAATTCAGCATTACTGCTTTTGACCTGTTCACTTATTTCAGACTTTAATTCAGCTGTCATTTGAGCATTACTGGCAGCTATTGCTTGTAATATAACATTTAAATTAATAGCCCAAGTATGGGTTGCTCACTAGCTGGTTTCTTTTCACACTCAGGTGATGAAAAACTAGCTCCAACACCAGAATCATCAAAACTAAATGAAACTTCTGATTGATCAGTCATATCCAACTTATCCTTTTGAAACTCTACTACCTCTGATGACTGTTTCGTTTTTAACTCATCAGATAAACTATCATCCAATAAATTTACAATTTCTAATTTCTGCTTTACTACAGAGGTCCCTATTATTGAATCATTGCCCCTTTTTACACTACTGCCAGGAGACAATACTTCATATTTCACTTTAACATTACTACATTCATGCATATTTACACTTGAACCGTTATCTGGATTTACAGTTCCCTCAACAGACATAGGTCCTGATATAAGTTTAACCTCAGTTTCTTTTGGTGGTTCCATCGCTGACAGTCTTTTAGTGCATGTTGGTAAAATTTTTAACACCTTTTCATTTAACTTAGTTCCTTCTGCACAACGTATGGCGTTGCCGGCGTGGCGTACCAGGATTACTGATGCGACGCGGCTCGCTGAATTGCAGACGGCACTCTGATGGCTGTTGTGTGTTTGCATGGCCCGCAACTGCAGGCGCGGCTCCGGCTGCTCCGGCGGATGACTGCGGTGCGGCGAAACTGGCTTCTCGCGATGCCGGCAGCGCCGCTACACTCACTGCCAACTCCGTCAATCCAGATGCGCTGTTAATCCAATTGCGTCGTCTACATACGCACGTAACACATTCACTGTTCTAAGCTCAGTTGCGTGTCGCATTTCACTCGCGAATCCAAATAGTTAAAAATCACTTTCACTTTTACTCAGTTATTTCCCGGCTGATGCACCAATTGTGGGGTGGCTGGTGGAAATTAATGTTATTTATTTATATGTAGAATATAATGTAGAAATTATGCATTTCCCAGCTGATGCACCGTATGTGGGGCAGCAGGTGGAATTTATTGTTGTTAAATGTTCCTATAATTTAGAAGTTATTTATGCTGTCTTTCGCCGTTCTCAACACTGGCTCTCTAACTACACTATTGGCAACCAGAAAGTGATTAGCAAAACGTGAAGCCTGTAATTAGAGTTCCTAGTGCCCACTTCATCTGAGAAACACACTTACAGCTGCAGCTTATAGCTCTGAGAAATTAGGAGATTGTCTGGGATTTATAATCAAAAACGATTTTCTAAAATAATTGAGTGTATTCTGAAAGTCACAGATGAAAACAAAAGAAGAAAAAGAATCCACACAATCTAACTAACAGATCAGTTCAGAGCCTAATGCGCTGATGCAACTATAACTGCCCAAATTAAATATTTAAATGAATGCTCGCCATAATTTGATGATTAGGTTCATCAAACGCCACGCTAAATAAAGGTAGAATGTTTGTCCCGCGGCGGCACGTGAAAATACGACAATACGCAAACTGAAGATCGATAATTAAAGTCATCCCAGAATTAACACTTCACTCGAAAATGATTTCATGGTTACGCGTATCCCGAGTAACTTACTACGGCATCCGAGGCTGTTTGTAGCAATGATACCGACGCGACGCGACTCCCAACACAGATGGCGTGCTATTCAGCGTCTGGAGAGAACTGGGGCCTTGCTTCCTCGCACAGCGTTCTTATATATAAAGCCACGGTGCGGACGGCTAAGGGAACGCCTGATCAAATCGGCTCTCCCGACTAGCCGCTGGGCTAGTAATGCACCACATTAAGTTACCGAATAAATCATAGCTTCTTTTGCTGATGGCCGATGAAGCTCACAATTTAAATGTGCAATCAGCACACAGGTAAGTAATCATAATAAAATTTTGACGTGGCTAAGTTAAATATTTTGGGCGATAGAATTAATTTAATTACACTGCACGCAGTAGACGAGCTCCGAACTGGCCCTTTGGAGATACGCTATTGCTATAGTTTTATAGGTATTCAAATGAAACTTCTTACCTCTTTATTATTATAGCGGATCTCCATACTACTTCAATATAAACATCTTAGCCTTATTTATTAGCCTACTTAATCTATCTTGCTTCCTCAATTTTTAAGACAAAAACCAGAAAATCATGAATTTCAACTAAAATCTTAATTTGTGAGATCCAGAAGGCTGTATCTGTTAAATAGTTATGAAAAAGGAATCTAAATATAAATTTGTAATTCTCTAGCTCTTTCCTGTTGCGCCGATGATTTTTCCAGGAAATCGTCCAAATTTCGAAAATGGTTAAAGTTATCGAACTGATATTCAACACATATTAATTTAATATTACTCCTGACATGCTAGAAACATTTCAGGTTATTCACTTGATTTTTAAAGTATTGCGCAACATTTATGACGTCAGAGCTAGTTACAGCGGACTGGCTGGCACACAATGGAAAGACTGCTGTGAATTTACTACGGCGTGAGTAGGCTGCTTCCCTACAGTGTGAACAACTTCATTTTACGATGTTTCTTAAATAAATGCACCGTAATGGCATCCCTAGTAAAAATTATTTGAACAAATAGTTTCCTGCTACATTATGTAAAACACAGACAGTAGTACTGCACGTTCAGATAGCGACGGCGCTGATCTGCAAGTAGACATAAAACTACGAGGGCATCTCGACATACTTATGCCATACTTTATGGACTCGCCGCCTAAAATGTCACGTTTCTGGAGGTTTAGTACGAGTGGGGGTTCTTGCAACGTGACTAGGCGCCAGGTTTAAGTGAATCAAATGGGTATAGGAGGTACATAAATAAGCCTGGATTTTAAAGCAGTGATCCGTCATCATAAAGGCAGACGCCAGATGAACGCCGACTGCAAGATAAATAGGATCCGCCAGCCGCAGCCATGGATTCAAAACCGGGCCGAGCCCACCGTCTGCATTAAGTTCTTCATAGGACATGGTGTCTTGGTCCTGCCAATTTGCCAACGGCGCCTACGAACTCCGATGCTGAGTTTCTAGTCGGATTCGGCGTCAAAGCGCCAGCGACCATCTACTGCCAGAAGGCAACGAGTCACAACACGCACTGCCGCCTTCGCGCTGCGTCGCAGTCATACGAGTGGTGGCGACTAGGGGGGGGGGGCGGGAGAAAAGGGGTCATTGGACCTATATAATGCTGACGAAAGTAGCACACAAGCCACCACCGCGGCCGCTTGGAAGCCGAGGGACCACATCCCAGGTCGCGTGCCATCATAGCACAACTCAACGCGTCTCCAACGCCAAATCTTGTAGCCTATGGAGGGAGTCAGCAGCGCGAGGAGCTAGCCAAGCAGCCTCAGAAAACTGCCACCCATTCATCAGCCCTGCCAGAGTTATCAAGGAAAGGTGTGCCTGTTTCACTACGCCACTGAACAAGATCAACGATACTCTTTGTTAACAGTGTTTGCCCATGGACAACTTCATCTTTGTCGCCACCCCTCTCACGCTATAGAGTCGTGTCGCTCTTCACTGATCTTAGCAGGAATCTACGAGCCCGTCACCACACAGTTTGGCGACAGCAGAAACAACAAACAATGTCTGCAGTGTCTTCATTGTGAGGTAAGTGCATTCTTTTTGTTTTACTGCTACTGTCATGGCAAGTCAGTGGGATTTGTCAGAGGCTGAGTTATGCTTTAAGTTCAGTGTGTGACAGAGAACGCAGATGGTCCTTCTGAGCAGGTGTAAATATAAATGCTAGTTTTCACTTGCTGGATATGGGTGATTTGGGTGTGTGAGTGCTATGACCAAATGTGTGGTTCGGCGTTGAGTGGTATACTCATTGTTAATAGCTTATACACGATGTTCGGAAATACCAGTTAAAAACATCCAGAACATGTAGAGGGGAGTGAGTAGACAAAATTTTGAATAGGATCCAATAACCGAAAACGAAATGTTTCCGTGCTGCAGGCGTTTGAAAACACGTTTGCAAGAGGTAGTAATGGTGGGGGATGCTTACATCCAATGCCTGATGTCATTTCACGTCTATCCTATCTATCTGACTTGGTTCGAACCTCATTCACGTCTCTGAGAGTGTTAGAGAAACATAATCAAGCGCACGTTTGCAGAATACACCGACATGATCCCTCTGTATGGCAACGCCAAGGCAATAGAAGAGCTGCTCATCGACTTTATCAAGATCGTTATGCACAGCGTCCGGCTCCATCACATGCCCTTCTCGCCACAAGTACGCATTGGCTTCGCAAAAGGGTACCTTCACCGTTGGCAGGCGTAATGTGGTACACCGGAACTGGAAGAGATGGCGGTATCATGTTGAGGAGAATTCTTCAACGAGTACGCTAACAATAGCACATGCAATGGATGTTCCTCCCAACAGTGTCTGGTGTGTTGAGGATGGCCAACAACGTCCATACAACCTCCAACACTTCATACCACTTCCAACAATACATACCAACTTTAACACTCACAGACAGGTGAATGAAGCACGAACCAGGTGAGAGAGGTAGGACAGACATCAGATGACATGAGGCAATCCAATGTAAGCACCAACCTCTATGACTACCCTTTTGCAAGCCTACCTAGCAAACACGTTTCCTAACGACTGTATCACGGAAACGGGTATATAAGCTATTAACCATGAGTATACTACTCATCGCCGAACCATGCGTTTAGTAAAAATACTCGATTCTGAATTAATGATAGAGAATATGAAAAAGAAATAGAGGAAGAAGAAGGAGGAAGCGAAAATCTAGACGAACAAGATTGTGTATAATTCACCTCTTTCTGCAGAACGTCCGACTAACGTTGGCGTAGTTAAGGCTGTCGATAGTTTAAGGAGTTGGACGGTATGGCCCATTTCACTGGACGACCATTTTCAGAAGGAATATTAGGTTAGTTGTGGGTCGTGTCGAATTACGATTTCTTGGGAATGTTAGCAACGCACAGACTACTGATGTTGGCGAAATGAGAGTAGCATACAAGTATCGGCCCCAACGTCCAATGGGGTAACTACTGTGCCACGCGGAATGAGCGTGAGCTGTATCGAAGTGGCAAGTGTGAGGATAGTAACATGGGTCATGTAAGTGAAGTAGTGTCTGCCAGCCGGCCGGAGTGGCCGAGCGATTCTAGGCGCTACAGTCTGGAACCGCGCGACCGCTACGGTCGCAGGTTCGAATCCTGCCTCGGGCATGGATGTGTGTGATGTCCTTAGGTTAGTTAGGTTTAAGTAGTGCTAAGTTCTAAGGGACTGATGACCTAAGAAGTTAAGTCCCATAGTGGTCAGAGCCATTTGAACCATTTGACGTGTCTGCCACATTGGGTGACAACGGGTGTCCGCTGAGTTTAGTGAGTGTGCGCAGGATGCAGAGGGAAGAGCATGTGCCGGTGATTTTTGCGTTGTGCCGAATGGAACTGTAGACGGCCTTGTCATTTTAGGTACAGTAGGCAATGCACAAGAGGTTGCTGATGCATTTACAGATGATGTAGAAGAAACGGCACAGACACATGCAGTTCATTTCAAGGAGGTTGATCGGAGGTAAAGGAAAATAAGGTTAGTTCATGTAGTGGATTATGATGTTCACGGGGCTGAATTTGTTGGAGAGTGTACGCCAGAGGCTCAGAGTGTGGCGCAAGCGCAAATACTGGGTTACAGCACTATAGGACAAACAGCTGATGTGTGCAGCTCCACCAAGTCTGGTGTACAGAACTACTATAACGTTAGTGAGGCTTATATCGCGAATCTGACAGTAAAAGTTTTGAGTGAACATCATGCCGAAGTGAATCTACAGTGACAAAAAGCTTTTGCCAGTGTAAGGCTGACACGAGGTGATTCTAGTGTACAAGACAAACCAATTAAACCGTGTAAAAATACATTATGGAGCAATTCGCATGATTCAGTGCCACCAGACACGAGAAAGTTGTTTTAGGTGAGCAGGACTACATGAAAAACCAAGCATTTTGAGGAATGTACAGATTGCAATGAGCGGTATAGTAAGAGTAGTAAGTGGGGCAACATGGCGAAGTATTCGCCACGGTAGTGCTGTACGTGGTTTTCTCGTAAGGATAGATTTAGGAGTATGTTGTCTTTGAAACCATAAGGAGAGCTGTTGTCACAAGGATGAAGTTCAGAAAGATATTACAAGGCAAATAAAACATCGCACAGACACACGAAATGCTCACCATAACACACTGAAACGACAAAGAAATTGGGATAGGCATGTGTATTCAAATACACAAATATGTTAACAGACAGAATACGCCTCTATGGTCGGCAACGCCAACGCAAGACAACAAGAGTCTGGCGCATTTGTTAGATCAGTTCCTGCGGCTGCAATGGTAAGTTATGGAAATTTAAATGAGTTTGAATTTGGTGTTATAATCGGCGACGAGCAATGTCACACAGCATCTTCGAGGTAGTGACGAAGAGAGGATTTCCCGAACGACCATTTCAGGAGTCTACCGTCAAGAATCCGGTAAAACATCAAATCTCCGACACCGCTGGGGCAGGAAAGAGAAGATCCTACAACACCGCGATCTACGACTACTGAAGAGAATCGTTCAACGTGACAGAAGTGGAACTCCTCCGTAAATTGCTGAAGATTTCAATGATGGGCCACCAACAAGTGTCAGCGTGCGAACCATACAACGAAACATCATCAATATGGGCTTTCGGAGCCGAGGGGCCACTCATGTACCCTTGATGACAGCACGACACAAAACTTTACGCCTTGCCTGGGCCCATCAACACCAACACTGGATTGTTGATGTCTCCAAACATGGTCGGACGAGCGTCGTTTCAAATTGTATCGAGCGGATGGACGTGTACGGGTATGGAGACAGCCTCATGAATCCATGGACCCTGCCTGTCGACAGTGGATTTTTCAAGTTGGTGGAGTCTCTGTAATGGTGTAGGGCGCGTGCAGTTGGAGTGATATGGGACCCCTAATACGTCTAGATACAGCTCTGACAGGTGACAGGTACGAAAGGATCCTGTCTGATCACCTGCATCCATCATGTCCATTGAGCATTCCGACGGACCTGGACAGTGCAACACCCCACACATCCAGAATAGCTACAGAGTGGCTTCTGAATTTAAACACTTCCGCTGGCCACCGAACGCCCCAGAAATGAACATTATTGAGTATATCTGGAATGCCTTGCAACTTGCTCCTCACCCCGTCGTACACTTACATGTTTATGGTCAGCCCTGCAGGATTCATGGTGTCAGTTCCGTCCATGACTACTTCAGACACTATTCCAATCCATGCCGCGTCGTATTGGGGCAATTCTGCGTGATCGCGTGAAGTCTACACGATATTAGGCAGGTGCACTGCCGCGCGGGATTAGCCAAGTGGTCTTAGGCGCTGCAGTCGTGGACTGTGCGGCTGGTCCCGGCGGAGGTTCGAGTCCTCCCTCGGGCATGGGTGTGTGTGTTTGTCCTTAGGATAATTTCGGTTAAGTAGTGTGTAAGCTTAGGGACTGACGACCTTAGCAGTTAAGTCCCATAAGATTTCACACACAATTGAACATTTTTTTGCAGGTGCACCAGTTTTGTTTGCTTCCTCATTGTAGTTTAATGAAGCCAAACAACGTTTTGTTGATGTTGATATGTTAAGGATAATTGATCAGGAAAGAGGGAGAGTTATTTTAGCTTGTAAGTATTTAATGGAGAGTTGAAGCTGTTTTCTGATAATCATGGTGAGAGGGCTAGTTGTGAAATAAGTTTACCAATATTCCAGTTTATGAGAATGGCTGGACGCGCGTGAGTGATGTTGCGAGATTAATCTGTATGGGGAAGAGAGAAAAGATAGATTTAGAGCGTCTGAGATAAGTAGCAGTTAAGAACAGCGGATTAGTGTCATGTACTAGTTTTACAGATTAACGATAGGGGTATTGACAATAAAGTTGACAATGGTTAAATGGCTTTGAGCACTATGGGACTTAACATCTGAAGTCATCAGTCCCATAGAACTTCGAACTACTTAAACCTAACTAATCTAAGGACATCACACACATCCATGCCCGAGGCAGGATTCGAACCTGCGGCCGTAGCGGTCGCGAGGTTCCAGACTGAAGCGCCTCGAGCTGCGCGGCCACATCTGCCAGCGACAGTAGAGTTCCTGGCATGGGACTGGGTCTTTTCTATAAGAGAGGGCCGTTTAGTGCCACGAAACACTCTTTGGTCGGAAAACAATCAATCTTTAACCAAAAGTAACGAGAAATAGCATGGAAGCCCCATAGAGCATTCCTTGTCCAGCTGAGGGTCAGTACCTGCAAGTATAGTGACATGTGGGATACAACAGATTCGAGCAGCGAGGATAACCTAGTTCAGCGTAAACGGCACTGCACAGCAAGTGCAAGTGAGACGGTGTCACCACGCCAGGGCGAGTCTCTTTTATTGGCAAAGTGAAACAAATGTAAACTGGTGAGATATAAATAAGTCTCTGTTTTATAGCAAGGATCAATCACCAATAGCCAGCAATACCAAAACGATTATATGTGAACGACGGCCGGCGGGAAACTGGAATTTTCTAGCGGCAGTCATGGATTCGAAACCAGGCTGTGCCTGCCATCTGCACTGGATTTGTTGTCTCGTATTTGCCGATCAGCCGTCCGTGCCTGCCATCTCCGATGCTGAGTATCTAGTGGGACTCGGCGCCGTAGTCCCAACCACCGACCAACTGCCCGAGGCTAGCGAGTAGCATCTCGCACACTGCCGCCTTCGCGTTCCGTTGGTGCGGGGGGGGGGGGGGGGCTTGCCTGGTGGGAGGGTGGGGGGTGAGTGGCTGCTGGAAGCAGAGCTCACACGTTACCACTGTGACCACGTGTGGAGCCGATGGTCCGCCTCCCGAATTGGAGCGACATCGCAGCACAGCTCGACGCCCCTCTGACGTAAATGCCAGTGACCTGCAGGGGGTGGCAGCCTCAGCTACAAGAGGCGACAGCTCAGCAGCACCAAGCGGAAGCTGCCATCCGTTCATCGGTCTAACTCAGGGTAAGCGAGAAAAGACGTGCCTGCCTCAGAACGCCGTGTACCAAGATCAATAAAGCTGTTTGTAACTCTTAACAATGTTTGCTGACGTATGCCGTCTCCGCTGTCACCACCCGAATCACTCTTCAACTGTATGCGTACCTTGCAGTTTCTTGTCGGATGAAAATACGGAGAAACTTTTTTTCTCAATCTCACGCATGTCACAGCTCACCTAGCACATGATTTAATGTTCCTGTTTGCACTTACAGGAGGTAGACGAGGGCAGGAAATAATGAATTCCAATGATCTGTAGCGCCTTGCATAGTGCTTGTAAGTCAGAGACGGGAGCGAGCAGATAGGTACAATGAGTCTTGGTTATCGAATCGCAGATGCGCTCTGATCCAGCAGCTAGTCACAAGTAGTTTCGGCTTTGGCCGAAAGGTGTCAGCATCTTACGGACAATGAAATTCTCAAATAGTAAAAGCTGTATATATGGGAAACAAAGCTGTATTTAAATCCATCATAACGACTTTCATTAATTATTGTTAATTTGTTTAATTATTACTATGAGATGGTGTGAAATGTGAATGCGAAGTATTAGATAAATGAGTATTGTTATGTCTATCAACTAAGCGTACGTACTACGATAGCTGTGTACTGAGAGAGTGAATCATACACAGGCGAAATTTTAATGTGCAACTAGCTAGTTTAAGGGACTGAAAAAAGAAACAAGACACATTTTGCTATAAATTTTGTTATTTTGATATTTGTGGGTTCTATAAATTTGTTCATTAAAGCTGTCATGTTGGGATTTGTCAAAGTAAAAGACGCGGGATTGCTGAGTTTAATAATAGTATGGGATTGGTTGCGACGTGTATTAGCCAATCGGAGGGCAGTACGTTCTCACGTATTTTGTGGGCTAAGAGAAATGCTTTGTGAAGCCTCAGTTCACTTCGTAGCTAAGTCATCCTCATTTTCGGATTCCGAACCAAAGAGCTGTGAATAGATGTGACAATTTTGCAGAGTTATGATTAAAACCTGACAGTGGGGTGCTGCAAAGTGGATGCTAAAGCATCCGGGAAGCAAATACTGATTTTAATATATAATTTGTAACTCTTGAATAACCATAATCCACGTGGCGTGTTATATAAGCTGTGACCGAAAACTGAACATTCGTAGTGGTCAACCTGTGTAATATTTGAGCGAGCATCCTGTCACAGATAGTTTGGTAATCCTTTTGGTAACGTGTTCGGTTAATTACCATAATCTGGCTATTATGAGTCCTTGTTGAAACAAGAATTTAATATTTGCACTGGCTTGGCACTGTTTTTATATGAAACAAGTGCCAATATGTCGATATTTTCGGTCACAAACTGCCTTTCAATTAATTGCCCATTTAACACGATACTGAAAAATATTTGTTGCGCGCTTTTGATTCTTGTAATGCTACTGGATCTACTCCTGCTTTTCCAAACTGCATTTCAATTAATCGCTCAGTTAATCTGATACTGAAAAGCATCTGTTGCACCCATTGGATTAGTATAATACTACTGGATCCATCACAGCTTTTCCAGTAGAGCAACATTACTCGTTTTAGTAGTGACATCGTGTGGACCGAACTGTTGAAGAGGAAATCACCTCAGAGTGAGTGGAATAGTTTTCTGTGGGGCGAGCCACAATTAACGGCGCTGTTCGTGGTTGTACATTGGCACGGAGTAAAAAGCTGCAGTAGATTGAAACCGTTCTCGAGAACACTTTAGAAAGAGGACAGGGTGCTGTCCCGTTCAGAGAAGACACAACCAGGGCAAAAGCACCACAGGCGCAAAGATGCGAGCTGGTGCAGTGCCATAGAGACTCGCCACTTGAGGGAAGTTCAACGAGTGCCACGGGCGGAGTGAGGATAAAGATATCGACTTCGCCTCGACCAACTGCCAACCGAGTACAATCCGCCAATGACCCGACAGCGACGGAATGAAGCCTACTCGGAAGAGCAGCCCTCGCCCACTTGCTTATAGATCATCGTCCAGGGCTGACTTAGACAGGGAACGTTTTTTAGTGAACTCTTAGAAGAGAACAGAGAGTTATTCTAAATTGCTTTTTGCTTCGTACTGTGAAGTTTACCTACGATAGTTTGCTCTCAGCAACTGAGGGCCTTTTTTGTGTTATATTACAAGCAGTGTTGGAGGCTTCATAATTCAAGGTAAGGAAACATTTTTGTGTGACTCTGTCACTAAGGTGTTGGAGTGTTGTGGAAACTTCGTTCCCCTGTCGTGTTACCTGACCCTGGAACATAGCTGTGTAAATGTGGCAGGGAGAAATGGTATTAGCGATGGTGAAGCCGTTTCATGAACTCAAAATCTCGGCCTACCGTAACAACAGTGGCAACCCGCCTCCACAGCAGTAGCGAGGAATCCATTACAAAACTGGTGAGGAGGGTTTCCAAAAGACAGGATGGGAAAGTGTACGCGAAAGCGAAAAAGAGCGTCAATGCGAGGAGGACAGGAAATTCACGACGACAAACGGAAGTCAGATGTCGTCATGATAACGCAGCGGCAGATGTTGCTTCTAACGGCATGCGGAGCGCAACAGCGCTGACAATACGCAGCAACTGAGGACCCTGAAATGAGGTAAGATTCAGTTTGAGTGCCAGTCAAGCAAGCACTCCAGACAGAAGGATATTAGTAAATAACAATGTTTCAATTGATGATGTATCTCAATTATCTCGATTTATGGGGGTAGAACTTGGACATGTTTCGACAAATGCGACTGTAGGAGCCAGTTTCAATTGTGACAGTAATCGGTTGAGCTATTTTAATGACACTAGTCTGTTTGATGCTAGTCTACGTAATGTGAATGAATAACAAAGCGATGAATGAATAAGGTGAATGAACAGGAAAGTGATGCTAGTCGAAAGAAGGGTACAAAGTATGCAGGAAATCTTTGCTGCATTGATGGGCTCTATGAAAAACAATTTTATGGTGATAAATAAAAGTTCTACTGGTATGAACAAAAATATAGAACAACGTATGAGTAATCTTGATAAGAAAACAGAACAACAGTCTAGTGAGGAACACCAGTCTAGTGTGCTTAAACAGCAGTTCAGAAATGGCTATAAGCACTATGCGACTTCACATCTGAGGTCATCTGTCGCCTAGACTTAGAACTACTTAAACCTAACTAACCTTACGACATCACACACATCCACGCCCGAGACAGGATTCGAATCTGCGACCGTAGCAGCAGCGCGGTTCCGGACTGAAGCGCCTAGTACCGCTTGGCTACAGCGGTTGGCGTAAACAGCAGTCAAAGTAGTGTTAATAGTTTAGCCGGTAAACGTAAAGTTTTTAAACCTCATATTAATGTGAACATAGAAATCCAGGCTCCTCAACTAAAGAAAATGTGGAAAGATGATTTGCATTTGTTTAATACTAAGGTTGGCGAAAGAATTTCTCAGGTTGAGAGAGATCGTAAGACAATTAACAGAGATTATTGAAAAGAAAGCTCTTGGAAGCAAACAGAGAGTAGATCAAGTTAAGGAGGGTTTACATACAACTGAGGAAGAAATTGCTGCTGTCGAATTTATTTGTGAAAATGACCACAAAGGATTATACATTAAAATTAACACTGAAAGTGCAAATTGTTAAAAATCTGTGAAGGATGTCTCTGATCTTGTGGAAGTGATAGAATTTCATACGCATCAGTTGAATAATTAATTGGAAACGGTACAGAGTAAACTGCGTGAGCATAAGAATAGACTCTCTGTAGAACATAACACAAGGAGTGGTACTAAAGACGGGAGCTGTAGTTTGTTGACAGAATATTTTGAAGTTGCTTATATTACAAATAGACAATTTTTACCGTATGATTCATCTGGAAATATGCATCCAGAATATTTCTGGAAAGACTCTGAAAATGTTTTAGCTACCTTATGGACTGACAGACAAAAGGTTAGTATTTTTACGTCGAAATTCTTAGGCGGAGCCAGAACACAGGATGTTGCTGCAATTCAACAATATGACACGCTAGAAAACTTTAAAGAAGCCTTTTTCCAACAACAATCCGAGTTACCAAATAGTTACTGGTCTTGGAAAAATTTCAATTCCAGAAGAAGGTATAAAAATGTTTGCATTAAAGTGGGTTAGTAATCTGCCATACACTGAAGTGCCAAAGAAACTGGTATAGGAATGCGTATTCAAATACAAAGATATGGTATTTAAAATGGCACTTGTGTCACGTTGAACGATTATCTTCAGTCGTCGTTAGTCCTGTCCTTGCAATATCTTTTTTCCACCGCAGCGATGTTGGAGATTTGATGTGTTACTAGATTCCTGATATTCACGGTACACTCGTGAAATGGTCGTACGGGAAAATCCCCACTTCATCGCTACCTCAGAGATGCTGTGTCCTATCGCTCGTGCGCCGACTATAGCACCAGATTCAGACTCACTTAAATCTTGATGCCCAGCCATTATAGCAGCAGTAACCGATCTAACAACTACGCCAGACAATTGTATTTGATAGGCGTTGCCCGCCAGTGCCGTCTTCTACCTGTTTACATATCACTGAATACGCATGCCTATACCAGTTTCTTTGGCGCTTTGTTGTATGGATAGCAATGAGAGAAGTGCAGGCCAGTGATGAGCATAATGGGGATCCGACAACTGCACGTGTGCTCAATTGTTATGTCTTCGAAAGTAGCGGTCGAATAAGGAATTCACGGTATCCAGCCACTGATGGCTTCAGTATGCCAATATCGATACATCTGAATGTCTATTCATGAAGTGCGTATGGGGCCTCAAGATGGTTGACAAAATAAAATAACTTCTAAAATCGTACCGCAGTTTAGCCATTTTCGTTGGTAAATATTTGACCAGCCGCGGTCCGCGTTCACAATGCATCAACAGAGGCACCTAGCATGTTGCTGATGCTGGGCGATTTTGTTCGAAGAGCTCCATCCACCATTACCGTTTAACTTATTGAACGAGTACTTCGAGAAACAAGCAGTCCTAGAAACCTCGGCGGTAGTATGCTAACAAGAAGGGCGTATGAAGCTATTTGTTTTACCTGCAGTATACCATAATGCTTATGCTAGTTTACGAGAGGTGACAGATCTATATCTGTGTGGCGAATAGTACAGTCACAAGTTTCATCCACGTCAGCTGCCACTGACGCAGGAAACGCATGGAAAGGATTTTCTACCGGAGACATACTTTCTACGGATGGTTCGGGAATAGCTGCACCACGTACAATTCACGAAGTGTTAGGTTTTCTGATGAATCAACATTCACATATTATGATACAGTGTACCACCATAGTATGCGTTATTGGTCCACAGAAAATCCTAGGTGGGTACTCCATTCGGTTGTGGAATCCTTGGAGGTGAAATCATAGGCCAATACTACTTCGCAGGTAACTCTGTCAGGTAGGTTTGATCGAGCTTTCACGGTTGAGTATTTAGGTCTTCTACTTCAAATTTCACTCCATAAATTAGAGGCTGTATGTGAAGGCAGCACGATGGTTACAAAACTCTTTATGACCGTGATATTGTGCAAGAACGTAACAATAAATTTCGTAGAGGGTGGCTTTCGGGAATGGCCAGCATGGTGTGGTATGTACAAAGAAAAAGCCAAGACTTGTGAGTAGTAACAGAAACAGAGTAATGTACGTCCTCCATTTATTTCAACATGGCGATGAAGTCTATAACGACCCAGGGCGACAGTCCACTGAGCGATTAACGCTATGAATAAGGGCATTACAGTACTCCGTTAGCGGACACAGCTCCATGTGAACTCGACAAATGGTTCGTATGAGTATACAGAGAGCGTGGCAAGAGAGAGAGACTTGGGCTTTGTGAAAGAGACTTATACATCACGAGGAGCCAATGCGAGGCCTATGACAAAGTATATATGAGGTATAAGGAGTGACGCCTCTCTCCCTCCAGTAAGGATTTGAAGACCATACTGGATACAACGCACAATTAGAGCCAACGAAATGGCGGCGCATCTTTGGGATCATGTAATGTCAGGGTCAGGCGAGATACCGAAGGAACATTTTGAATTGAGTAGAAAACTCCGTTTAGGACTCGAGGATCGGGATGTTCCAGGTCAGAGTAGCAGAGCTGATTGGGGGCAGAGTAAATGGGCAGAAAGTAGGTCGCTTCGAATAAATTATATAGAGGCAGCAAGACCCAGACAGGACTAAAACAATAGTATCAGTGTGCGGTGTGTAAGGTTATGGTTAGGTGGTTTCTTATTCTATGACTGAAGACAACTGTGTAAGCTGTAATGACATTGCTTAATATTGCAATTTTGTCACAGTTTACAGTGTTACAATGTTAAGACAATTGTCAAAATGACGCATCATGGCCTCTGTAAGTGAAATAATCCTAAAAACAACGGTATTAAACTTTAACTCTCAGAAAGTTAAATAATCCTAAACACGACAATATTAAATTTTAACTAGATGTTTCTTTATAAAATTATTCTTATAATTACGTTATGATGTTGGCCAGTTCTAAGCTAAATCATCCGATTCCGGTTCAAAGTTAGGTACTATTTTTAGGATTCAAGTCTGTGGAGGATGGTTAGTTTTATGACAAGTAGAGCAAAAGATTACCCAAGATCGGTCGAGTTTGCAGTGGACTCAAGCTGATGAACCAACAAGTTTACGCCTCTGTACGTGGTATTTACATTAGCTGCGATGAGTTGTCGTCTGTATGTCTGCTCATGCCCACTGAAATTCCTAAAAATCTAATTAGATCTTTACTGAATTTTCCAGCAGAAACTCTCCCTATGTTTCTCAATATGAGAGAAAATATGAACCTATCCCTAGTCTCAGACTATGGTTATATACACGTGCATGGCTGGAGCAGCGTGCATATTATAATGCCCTTTCAGTTCTCATAAGAACAATTAACTAACTGGTTGGTTCGTTTCTCCACAGTTGGAACTCAACGATGCTACAGCTAATTTCTAGCTGGAGGTCAGCTGCTGTGAATCCAGTGTTCACACAAATTTCTCCTCTGCGTCGTACAGAACGTTATGCGCTCCGTTCTCCACTTGACGCCAATTCAGTGGAGAGTCCCAAAAATTTCGCTCTCATCTTTCTCATAGCCGAACTCTCTCCCCACTTGGATTCTTTCATTTTCCACGTCACAGCTTTTTTTCGTCCAATGGAACGTTCCTCTTATTTTATGGTAACTCTCTCTACCAATCGCAAGGGTCCTACCATTGAACTGCGTCGAAATCTCCGCTCTTTACTCCTTCCTGGTGCGTTTCCGCCAATCGGACGTTTTGTGTCTGCTCCAGACGCCTAAAAGCTACATGTGTCTATCACATGTGTACAACGTGCAGTTCATGTGATCGAATGCATCATTGGTGTTGTTCGTATCCCTTTGGAATTCCAAAGCACAGATTTCTAAAGCTTCCCTCTGTCCTACTTCTGGTGGCCACGTTGCTCGTCCTGCAGTAGGCGTCACCTGTCCAGTCACTGACCTGCTGCGGAACGCACTCCCTTAAGAGTTTTCTGTAGTGCCAGCCGAGGTGCAGCCTCTGTGTTTGACCATGCTGGCTTCCACACAAAACGTTTCCTCTCACTACTTGTTTCACCTTCTACTCATTGGCATGGATTATACAGGAGGCGTGTGTTGATGCAATCGACTGAGTCTCATCCCTTTTGCATTCCATACTTAAAGGCAAATCTGCTCATTACCGCCGAAGTAAGTTAGGTGTCATTTTCACTTTACCTTTACAATGTGTAAAACCCTTACATAAGGTGCGAAATTGACCTTCATTTACTCTGCCACCTTACAAAAAATGGTTCAAATGGCTCTGAGCACTATGGGACTCAACTGCTGAGGTCATTAGTCCCCTAGAACTTAGAACTAGTTAAACCTAACTAACCTAAGGACATCACAAACATCCACGCCCTAGGCAGGATTCGAACCTGCGACCGTAGCGGTCCTGCGGTTCCAGACTGCAGCGCCTTTAACCGCACGGCCACTTCGGCCGGCCTGCCACCTTACAGATGTGCTTGTTATCTTGGAGTTACAGAACTATTAACTTCTTACTTTCATATATGGATATGCACACATTTCAGAGCAAGCCATGTTGATCCGCGATCTTTGGTTGAGTTCACTCGACTGCGCAATACAGGGCTTAAGTAATCACATTTTTCAGTAATTAGTTTGGCACAGATATACTCTCTTCTACACCTATCGAACGGAAAAGACACATCAGTAGCCACAATAGGTTAGACAAAAGTGGCTGCGTAAGTATCAGCATAGCTGACAGGATCATAGGCGAGGAACTGTGGAACTCTGCGTTTTGTGTCGTGGAAGCAGGTCAGAGTAACAATGCCATTTCATAGCGGACGGAGTACTGCAAGCCAGGCACCGTCTTGGTATTGTCCTAGGTACCACTCCTTTAATACAAGTAGAGCAAGGATTTAGAAGTTCTGAACCGCTTCTACTGGATATGATTTCAAGTCACCTTCCAGCGCTTACCTTTTGTAATAAGAACACTATATCCAGATCAAGACTTCCTCTCACACAGGTTAAACGGCTACTTCCATTCTCACGAACCCTGGAGTCCAATTTCAAGCAATAGTCACGCTTAGAGCGCCGCAACGGTCGCCTGATTTAACAGTAGTAAATATATTTTTATGGAGAACCGTGTTTTCCTACCGATCACACAACATCTAGTGACCTCAAACAGAACATCTAGGGCGCTTGTCACTCAGTGACCTCAGCAACTTAATATCTATTCCGAAAATTGTTTAGGAGGCGTTCTGAGTTGTGCATCCTGTAAAATCAACATGTTTTTGAACGTCTCATTTAAATGAACAGTCCGCCATCAGAACACCCATCTGAATAGAACCAGTTCTGTGTAGCATATTGCACTCAACCCTAAAATTTTGAAAGATTTGACTCCCTTACTAACATTGACAGAACGTTGATTTAAAATGATTTTTACACAGTTGGAATAAACACATCAGTTAAGTGATAGAAAAAAATGTTCTTTCTCGAAAATAAATAATCAAGGTTCACAACTTACGAGAAACAGTAACGTTCTTTAGGTTCATCTATCTAAATAAATACGAGAGATAGACAGAGAGTTTCAAAAAATTACTGATCATTGCTGTAACGGTTTGGAAAACAGATAATGTAGATTCAGAACTGACCAGAAAGAGTAAAATTCCTTAGGTTCATTTATTTAAATAAATACACTATATGTGAAAGAGACAGAGAGAGTGTGATAGAAATCCAAGTTCGCAATCAATTGCTCTGCAACAGGCAGATATCTATTAAGTAATAATGTTAAATCTTGCAAAAGCACAACCTTGAATTCCATTAAACATAATAGTTAGTGCCAATTGTCAGGGTGAAGGACTTCTGACACACAAGGGTACGTACGTGATCTTTAATCCACTTTTTGTGTTCTGCCTATGGAAGGCCTGGTTTATGATAGAATAACTTTGAACCAGATGGGTTCACGGAATCTAAAAAAAGTTATTGTTATTTGTTTGTTGCTAAACATAATAACTCTTTTAATGCTGTGGTTTTCATTCCGAAGAGTAGTTTGATGCAGCTCCAAGTAAGTGAAATATGTGTACTCTTCTTTAGCGCTTCCTAGCTACTTCAACCTACATCAGTTTGCACCTAATTACTGCACTCAAGTCTTTATTTCTTTCAACAGTTTTTCTTCTCTACCCTTTTCTCAGTCATTACATTCACTGTTTCCAGACGTCTCAAGATGTTTTCTTTCAACGGGTGCGTTCTTTTAGTCGACCTACGCCATAATTTCTTTTTCCCCATTTGATTCAGTATCTCCTCATTAGTTATTCGATTTACTCATTTAATCTGCATCGTTCTTCTGTAGCACCACATTACAACATTTTCTATTCTGTTCCAGCATTCGTTGTCTACCGATCACGTTTAACTTCCATAAAAGCCTATTCTCCACACAAACACCTCCTTACAGACTTCCTAGCATTTAAATTTATTTTCGAAGTTAAGAAATTTCTGCTTTAGAGAAACTGTTTTCCTTCCAGTCTACATTTTATATCCCGTTTATGTAACCTATCGTTCTTTTGCTGTCCATATAGCAAAAGCACTTTACTGCTTATGGTGCTTCATTTACGAATACAATTCTCTCAGCAGAACCTGATTTATTTCAGCTAAATTCCCCCTGTCTTACAGTTGTTTATGTTCACCTTATAACCTCTTTTCAAGACAGTATCCATTCTATTCAATTGGTCTTCCAAGTACTCGCCATCTCTAAAAGAATTTTAATACCTGCAACTCACGAAGTTTTATATTTAATCTAACTGAACTTTTAATTTTCTTTCCCAATTTCTCACTGGTTTCCTCTGTTGTCCCTATTCAGCTAACGACCCTTTATCAGCCACTTTGACTCTTATAATTTCATTTTGGGTTCTGTACAAAATGTATTGTATCCCTGCTACTTTCATCTACCGCTCGTCAAAATTGTCAGTAACTTGCTTCAAGTGCTATGAATGCAGCTTGCCTTCCATCAGTCTATCTTCTAATATACGACGTAGATTTAGCATAGCTTTGCATCATCCTAGATTTGTTCAGAACCTAAATAAATTGATCATCCCTGAGATCGTGTTACAGCAGTCTTTTTTTTTTCATTGTTCTATACATAATTCGTGTCAATATTTTGCAAATATTAGATATAAAACAGATACTTCGTTAATATTCACACCTGTCAGCATCAGTGTTCTTTGGAATAGCTATTAATACAGTCTTTTTGAATTTTTAGTCCACAACAGTAATAGAGAAATTGTGGAGCTGGGCAAAGTGGGCGTGTACTGGACTGCTAAGGTCATAATACCCTATAGGTCATTCGTACGACTTTTCTCTGTCAGTAGTAGATTCTTTTTCATCACCGGTAGCGGGCAGTTACTGTGGAAGATGCGAAGTTGTACGTTAATTTGAATTCATATTGAACTATTGGTCACATGAAAGGCTGTGCGAAGGTAAGAGCGCCCTGCGTGTAACCGATGCACGCGTAGTAAGGCTATTCTGCTTTCAAAACAGCCTTCAGATAGAAGAAAGCTTTATTTGTATAACTGCAAAGACAAGGGATTAAAGGACAACCTAACTTACAGTTGTCATGCTGTATAAAATCATAGCTGTACCACGTTGATAGCGAACTGCCAGCAAAGTTCGGATTCCTTTTCCGTCCGCTCGTTGGTGGTGGCGCCTCTGGTGGCGAACAGTCGAAACGCGCAGTGCGGCGCCCTGCAATTACTGGACAATTCCACCCACGGCTGTCGTGTCGGCCAGCGGTGTAATATCGGACGAAAGCTCGGATATTGCGTCGAGTGGTCGGGCGAAAAGTTGCCGAGAGGGACCGTTAATTAAATTTATGAATCTACATCTCTATAGCGGATTGAAGCTTATTACTCTGATGTCTCCTGATGTCGCGAAAAAGGGCGTAAAATGTGGAACACACAGTTTTTTTGTAGCTGCCAAGAGTTTTTTTTTCAATTTCCGTTGAGCTTTCAGGTCTCAACTAACGTGACTCAGCTGTTCCGAACATTTTTAGTTTTTATCACAGGCGTTAATGGATTCATGTTATAAGCCAGATATTTTAAATACAAAAAATCCGTTTACAAGCCTTATCTTTCGTAGATCGGAATGTGTAGTTTTGTTATATTAAAAAAAAAAAATACACGGCGAGAACAGAATGAACGTTCCGGATGTTTTGTTAATCTGTAAAACAAATGTGGAAAATACATTAGTCCAAATTGAAACTGCTGTTTCCTTTGTATTTATGAATACAATAATGCCTACAATTAATATTGCAGATAGAGGTCTTACGGTTCTGTTACCATTCTACTCTCCGTCTAAATACTCCGTATACCGTGAAAAAATTATTAAAACATTAAGACTTGCGTTGTCACAGACAAACTGACAACAAGATAAAAACGGTACGGCGAAGCAGTATCAGCCGCTGTTCTGGTTAACTTCAGAGACAGTCGAGTGCTTTAAATTCGACGCATCATGCAGGAATCTGGGTTGAAAGAATTATAGCTATAGAATAATATATATAAATAAACGACACACTTGCAAAAAAATGCTACATAATATTACATTCCATTCAGCACGATCCAGATCGTCTGGTTCAGGAAGCATTATGGGTGACATGCAAACTGGATTTAAACCATTGTTTCCGCTCGGTCGTACTGTTTACGGACGAAACTATTTTATACGTGGTTGGTTAGTTGATGGAGTGGAGGGGACGAAACAGCAAGGCCATCATCAGATTAGGGAAGGAAGTTGGCCGTACCCTTTCAAAGGAACTATCGCGGCAATTGCCTGAAGCGGTTTAGGGAAATCATGTCAAACTTAAATCAGGATGGCCGGACCGGGTTTCGAACCATCGTCCTCCTGAATGCGATTCCATTATGCTAACCTCTGCTCCACTTCGCTCGGCAATTTATATGTGAACGGACGGTTAAATAAAAAGAATCATAGATACTGCTGAGACAAATATCAATGGATGGATTCAGTTTTGTTACATCTACATCATACTGCGCAAGTCAGGTAATGGTGTTCGACGTATTGTACATCTGGTACTACTAACTCATCGCCCCTCTTTTATTTATATATTTGTTTTTTGAGTCATCAGTAAGATGCGGCCCGTCACGAATTACTCTCCTCTGACAACCCCTTCTCAAAATAGCACTTGCAACTTACGTCCTCAATTATCTGCTGGAAGTACTCCAATCCCTGTCTTCTTCTGTAGTTTTACCTCTCTACAGCTCCCTCTAGTACCACAGAAGTCACTCCAAGATGTCTTAACAGATGCCCTATCATCCTGCCCCTTCTCCTTGGCAGTATTTTCCACACATTTCCTTCCTCTCCGATTTCGCACAGAACCTCCACATTCCTCACCTTACCGATCCACCTAAGTTTCAACATTTGTCTGTAGCACCACATCACAAAAGGTTCGATTCTCTTCTGTTCCGGTTTTCTCACAGACCATGTTTTACTAACATACAATGCTGTGATCCAAACGTACATTCTCAGAAATTTCTTCTTAAAACTGAGGCTATGTTTGACGCTAGTACACTTCTCTTGGCCAGGAATGCCCTTATTTCCTTCCAGTGATAGTGTGCTTTTGATGTCCTGCTTCATCTGTCCGTCGTTGGTGTTTTTGCTGCCTAGGTAGAAGAATTCCTTAAGGTTATCTACTTAGTGACCATCAACCCTATTGTTAAGTTTCTCTCAGATTCTATACTTCTCATTATTTTTGTTTTCCTTCGATTTATTCTCAATCCATGTTCTGCACTCATTAGACTATTCATTCAGTTCAGCAGAACATTTAATTCTTATTCACTTCCACTCAGGACGGTAATGTCATAAATGAATCGTATCATTGGTATCCTTTCTCCTTAAGTTTAATTCACACTCCTCAACCATCTTTTCTTTCCATCACTGCTTCTTCGATGTACAGATTGTAGGTGGGAGGGGGAGCGGGTAAGACTACATTCCTCTCTAATACCCTTCTTAATCCGAGCGCTTCGTTCATGGTCGTCCATTCTTGTTATTCCCCCTTGGATCTTGTATGGATTGTATATTACCCGTCTCTCACTGTAGCTTACCCCGAATTTCGAACCTCTTGCACCATTCTACACTGTCGTACATCGTCTAAAAACAGACTTTCTACCACCATATAAAATTGACAATTGACGAAGCCTCCAAAATTATGCACAAAATAGCAATACCAAACACAACTCAGTACAAATTACCTGTTAATACGATAAGGACCTACCACATTGCGATATCTGAATCCATCGCATGATTCGCCGCAGGTGCTTGGGCTCACAGACTGAACATACAGACTGACAAGACAATTGCAAGACGAGGTCAACGCAGTGCACTCCTGAGAATGAGCTGAGCCTTCAACACCACGTCACTAGAGGCACTTTGCGTTGTAATGGGGATCTGCCCCATAGACATAACAATACATTACAGAGGAGCACTTTACTGGCTTAAGAGGGACAGGATCGATAAAGTCACCGAAATTACGGGAACAAACATTATGAACAAAACACAAATGAAACAATAGCGGATTCAAACATGGTAAGGAGTGTGGGATGCATCCGATAAGGGTCGCCGAGTACACTCTTTCTTTCCTGATGTACACAAAAGACTACAACTGAAACATGTCGACCCAAGCCGGGGGATGGTCCATTTCCTGACAGGCCACGGGCCGTATCTAGTACATTTCAACCGTATGGGACTAACGATGAAGTATGCGTATGCGGAGAAACCGGGACACCAGAACATGTCACCCTGCTGTGCAACACGCTAGCACAAGTGAAAACTATACAGCATGACAATGACATCGCCAGAATAATACGTAATCCCGATGACTGAAACACAATAAATAGCGTAGCCGATACTGTATCGAACACTCTGCACGAGGAATACAAGCGCCAAACCCCATATGGAAGGAGGCGTAGACAAACACAAACAACACAACAAACCACATGGGAGGACACAAACACGACCCCAAATTCCGAAACCGAGGAACAAACACTAAGTGAACATGACTCAGAAGGGATCAAATTGTAAAGAAAAAAAAAAAAACAATGTATGACACTGCATGCCACAACACAGTCACAAACAACACAACAATCATAAAACAAATAAACAACGGCACCCACACTAAGACTGCAGTAATAAGGTATTTTCGCTTGGGAGGAGAATGCTCGAAGAACTTTTATTCCGAGGCTCCTCCTCCACAATGGCATTCTGCAAAGTATACTGCACACAAGCAGTAATGTTCTGTTCGTATCATTGTGTGCAGACAGAAGTAAATTTTCTCCTCTCTTCAAAGCTATAATCAATAAATTTCATATATCAGAAATGTATTAAGTTATTTAAGGAATAATGCCTTTACTTTCCTAAAGCCAAACTGATCGGCATCTAACACATCCTCAGTTTTCTTCATTGCTATGAACTATATTCTATTTCAACTAACAAGTTACAAATATAAGTGTATTTCCCACGTGAAGCTAAAATTCATGTTTCCGTGTATGAAGTGCTCAATCGGCATTTAATCTGTATAATCTGTGTAAACATACATTAGCGCAAACCATTTCAGATGAGAATAGCTCGAGGTTATACCGAGACCCTCTAATCTGAAATAGAAATAGGCCATTACTAACCAACATGCTACTTAGACTGTATTATTCATCCAAATACAGCATATCACTTCCCTCTACATATTACAAATTATTCTTAACCACGCTCGTGGTGTTATATTTTTTTTCTTTGACATTTTCAATGCATATATTAAATTACATTCTCATCAACTAGGTAGTAACAAATTATATGGAATCATTTTAACAACTGTTAAGCATTCAATTCGCTGTAACCTCAGATAAATCATTTTATATTATGTTGTTTATATTATTTTTTAAAAAATTAACAACTGTATACCAATAAGACTGTAACAATGACAAATCTTTGTTATTAGGTTCAGAAGCGTCCGACCCACTTTACACTCGAACATTTTTTCCAGATCCACAAATCCTGTGAGCGTGTCTCCATTTTTTTGTTCCGCATTCACTGTCAACCGCAGCATCAGACTTGCCTCTCTTGTGCCTTTGCTTTCCTAAAGCCAAACTGATCGGCATCTAACACATCCTCAGTTTTCTTTTCTATCTTCTCTATAATATTCTTGTCAGTAACTTGAATGCATGAGCTATTAAGCTGATTGTTCTCGCACTTGATAGCCCTTGCAGGCTTCGAAATTATGTGGACGATATTTTTCCGAAAGTCAGATGATATATCGCCAGACTCACACCAACGTGAATAGCCGCTTTGTTGCCATTCTCCCCAATTATTTTAGAAATTCTGATGGAATGTTATCTATCCATTCTGCCTTATTTGATCTTAAGTCCTCCAAAGCTCTCTTAAATTCTGATTTTAATATTTGAACCCCTATTCCTTCTAAACCGTCACATATTTGTTCTCCTATCACATCAGACAATTCTTCCCCCTTATTGAGGCGTTCAATGTACTCTTCCACCTATCCGCTCTCTCCTTTGCATTTGACAGCGAAATTCCCGTTGCACTCTTAATGTTAACACCATTGCTATTAATTTTACAGATGGCTGTTTTGACTTTCCTATATGCTGAGTCCATACTTCCGACAATCATTTCTATTTATATTTCTTCACGTCTTTCATTCAGCCGTTTCCTCTTAGCTTCCATGCACTTCCCATTTCTTTCATTTCTTAGCGACTTGTATTTCTGTATTCCTGAATTTCCGTGAACATTTTTGTACCTCCTCATTTCGTCGATCAACTGAAGTATTTCTTATGTTACCATGGTTTTTTCGCTGCTACCTTCTTTGTATCTATGTTTGCCTTTCCAGCTTCCGTGATTGCCCTTTTTAGAGATGCTCATTCCTCTTTAACTATACTACTTACTGAGCTATTTCTTGTTGATGTATCTATAACTTCAGAGAAATTCAAGTGTATGTCGTGATTCCTTCGTAGTTCCGTATCCCACTTCTGTGGATATCCATTTTTCCTGACTAATTTCTTAAACTTCAGCCTACTCTTCATCACGACTAAATGATAATCTGTGTCTGTATCTGCTCCTGAGTATACCTTATAATCCAATATCTGATTTCGGAATCTGTGCCTGACCGTGATGTAATGTAACTGTAATCTTAACTTATCACCTTGCATTTTCCAAATATACCTCCTACTCTTGTGATTCTTGAACAGATAATTCGCTATTACTAGCTGAAATTTAGTACAGAATTCAATTGGTCGTTCTTCTTTCTCATTCCTTGTCCCAAGTTCAGATTTTCCTGTAACATTTTCTTCTACTCTTTCCACTACAATTGGTTTCTAGTCCCCCATCACTACTAGATTTTCATCTCCCTTTGCGTACTGTATTACCCTTTCAATATCCTCACATACTTTCTCTACCTCTTCATCTTCTGCTAGCGACGTCGGCATGTATCCGTCAACTACCGCTGTCTATTCTGATAAGAACAACTCTATCACTAAACTGTTGACAGTAACACAACCTATGCCCTACACTGCTACTCCTAACGATCGTACTTCCCATTGTACCATATTCTGCGGCTGTTGATATTATCCTATAACCATCTTACCAGAATTCCTTGTTATGGTGTCACCGCCAGACACCACTCTTGCTAGGTGGTAGCCATTAAATCGGCCGCGGTCCGTTAGTATACGTCGGACCCGTGTGTCGCCACTATCAGTGATTGCGGACCGAGCGCCGCCACACGGCAGGTCTAGTCTAGAGAGACTCCCTAGCACTCGCCCCACTTTTACAGCCGACTTTGCTAGCGATGGTTCACTGTCTACATACGCTCTCATTAGCAGAGACGACAGTTTAGCATAGCCTTCAGCTACGTCATTTGCTACGACCTAGCAATGCACCATATTCCGTACTACAAGTAATATCTTCAAGAATGTATTCTGAACAGACAATATTGTGACTCATGTACCGTCAAGAGCGACGTTCCTCATTAATGGATTAAAGTTAAGTATCAAACTAAATACGTCCGCTTTCTGAATTCTAATTCCTTGTCACGTTCCAGACCTCACGTCAGTAGAGTCCTTCTCTCGTCACGCCAGCTTGCGTGAGCTAAAACGCGTGCATTTTGGTCTCCTCTAGTAATGTGGTGTTGGCTCTTCTGCCAACACAACACTTGTCTTCTTTCCATTTCAGTTCTACTATATCTTGACTGAGCCTTTGCATTTCCCTTTGCGTCTTTCCTGTCCAGTTACATTTGCGAATGACTCGTGGAAAGAATGATTGCTGGTAAGCCTCTCTTCTAGCTCTAATTCCTTGAGTTTTTTCTTCGTGGTCACTACGCGATATGTACTCGTATGTGGGAGGAAGTACTATGTTGCCCGACTCTTGCCGGAAAACATTCTCTGGAAATTTCAATGGTAGGCCTATACCTCTTCGTGGTGCACAGTGCCTCTCTTGTAATGACTGCCGGTGGAGTTTGTTGAGGATCTCAGTAACGCTTTCGTGCTGGTTGAACGACCTCACGACGAAATGCGTCGCTCCAGCTACTTAAGGGCTAGCTGCTCAGGCATACTTGGGTATACCGTTTCCCCAGAGTTGATTTTCTCGTATGGGTCCGGTAGCGTGGTCCCCATGTTCCCGTATTTCAGACTTCAGTAGTTCCAACCTACTTTACGTATATCTGAAAAGCAAAAGATCAAAAACATTCTTCCAGTTTGATCAGTACTACGAAACCATTTTAATTTGACTCTTTTAAAACAGATGAGGTGGGACACATGTGAACATAGTGTTTTCAGCATTAATGTTTTGTTTCTAAAATGATTTGACAGGATGGGAAATGGAAAAGTATAACAAATGAGCATCAAAAGGTATTTAATCTCGTGACAATGAAAAACACGAAATGTCGCAGACAAATTGTGAACAATACATTTATACACTCCGCGAATATTTCTGAGACGTATCCAATCCATTTAACGCATTTTGGAATTGATCACTTTCATTGAGGATAGAAAAGTCATCACAGAATCTCATCATTGATATCCTTTCGTCTCGAATTTTAATCCCACTGTTGTATTTCTGTATTCCTGACCGACGTTGGACATCTTTATTTCCTTCTTTGGTCGATTAACTGAAGTACTTTGTAGTTATGATTTCTTCACAGTTACGTTTCTTGTACCTTTGTTTTTATTTCCAACTATGATGTTTAATAAAACAAAGTTAGTTGCTTCTGGCTTTCTTGAAACGTACGAGTTGTAAGTTTCACCTGGTTTTTCGTAAAATACGCTCATTGCGCCGGCTGTTAACAAACGCTACTCTCAAACGATATCGATCAGCGTTTTTCTCGTATAATTTTCTATCTACTTACTATGTCACACGTACGCCCTTTGTAACTGAAAGTCACGAGTGTCAAGCAAGATTGCTGCTTCCAAACTGACCTCAATGTTGGTAACATAACCTCACAGGTTGTTTCTTCCTCTCCCATTCCATAACAGGAAAGGGAAATGGCAATCGGTTAAAATCGACACCGCTCTTTTAGTTCCGAATAACCAATATTTTCGGTATTTGTTTGGTCTCGGTTATAATAGGTCTTTATATATCAGTTAGCAAAGGCTTTTAAACAAAACTTTTTTAAAAAAGTGTTAATTTTTATTCCTCAAATTACCATTGCTTTAAAATATTGCGGTATTATATGAAACACAGAAAAGCGATCAGCGTTATTTTTATAACAATGCCGACGGAAACGACGACCAGACAGATGACATAAGAATTGGTACAGCACTGCTGAGGCAATAATGTGCCTGTTACTATGTGATGTGGTTGACTGAGTGGTCCCAGTATACACGTAGTGTGCAAGTCTTGCCCCTTCTATATGGTAGTTTCACGCTGTCGACGTTGGACATTAGTTCATTACTGAATGGCCCCACCCCCAGCCTGGAAATATTTTACGAAGTGCGGTACTGATACAGTATAATGCTGCGTTTGCTTTAAGAGTTTAGGAACGGGAGGAGTCACAGTGAACTTGTGATTTGCGGCATCATATAAAGAGAAAAACAATTCAGTCAGCGTTTATAATAAGAACTAAAAGTAGTTGATATGTTGGCCTTGCCTAGGCAATACGCCTTTATCTGCTTGTAGCTCTTGAAAACGGAAAAATTAACAAGAAAAAACAGAATTATTAAAATTCATTTTACACCATTTAGCACTATTCCTAGTGCCCAAATAGTAATCCTCTATTATAACCCGATTTTTGAGCAGTTCCAAACAATTAAAATTAATAGAAAACTGCTGGTGACTTTTTGTAGTATTCAACTTGTTACCGCTTTTCGAGAAAAGCAGCGATATGTAGACGGACTAAATTTCCTGTTAATCTGCATATTTAATTTAGTATTTTGATTCTATGTATCTTGAAACTGCGTGGGTCGATTTCTACGTTTATTTGAGGAAATAAGTTGAAAAGATTAAAGAAAATCGAATTTTTTCAGAAACCCTGATGTTAAACTGGCCTTGAAAAAGCCGATATAACCGGAAATCCGGTTATTACTCAACAACCGCCATCCCTATCTCATACTATGTGATTTTGAATTTCTCCTTATCTTCCTATTTTTGTTTTAGAAGGGCGATTCCACAACTACGGGTCACCTTGTAAGTAATAAGGAATATATCGTACACGGGGTGATTACTATAAATGTTTGAAAACCTCCGAAGCGACGTAAACGACGTTGAGATAAGTAATTTAACATAAGACATATTGACCCGCGATTGCTGGGAAATAACCCAGAAGTGGATGACAAATGTTGAACATTTGACGTCACCAGAAGACATACTGCACCATACATGCAGAAGTTGAGCCTTTCTATCTGTTGCACCTGACTATCCAATCCCAAGCCAAGCATTCATTCGGTGTGACTCTGCGCCCACATGTAGCCTTTAGCGCTAGGGGCACTATTTTTTTCCTTTCATTGCATGAGAGCTACCGTACTGCGCCTAAAGCAAATCAGTGTAAGCTTTTGAATTGCTTCACTACCATACGTTTTCTCTGCTGCACAACGCCCGTAAAAAAAGTCACATATACCATCTTTTTTCACACACTTTTCGGCTCTTTCCTGGCATTTTAGGCTCCATGTGTCTCATATTAAATTATTTGTGTCAGCATCATCTACGTGGCTACGATGGTTTTTAAGCGTTAATAAGAATCAATTTGCATATGACATATCAGCACGTAGAAACAATTAGTACTTAGAATTTATTGCATCAAGTGAGAGTACTCAAAAAATGTTTAAGAAGTACAAAAAAATGTTGAGATCACATAGATGTGTTAAAATATTCAGGAAGAGTCATTTCTACCGTCAATTAATGTTACTGTTACTAAAAGATGACATTTGGGAGTTATGGGTGCGTAAACCTTACGAAATTTGCTAGTGTTATTATTTTGTCTTTTTTCTAGACTTTTAAATGCATAAAAGAGTTTTCCTCATCACTGACGTATTTTCTCAGTATGCCTGAGAGCTGCGTGCATTGGTTTTTGTAGGACAGCGCCACTTGGCGATAATGCACTTCACCTCTAGTCTTCTTGACTCAAGCAATGATTGTTTCCGAGCTGAGGATGATAGACTACACAAGAAATTTAAAGATTTACGAAAATGTAAATTTCTCTATTATTGAGACGCTTTGGAACTTCTGATCTATAAGATCGCTTATACATTCAAATAACGAGCACTAACTCGGACCTGCAGATCTAGTAAGTTTGATAGCTCTGAACACACCGTAGACCTGTGATCAACAGCTCCACACTTCTCGAATATTACCGTACGTGGAGTAATGCTCACAGCTATACAGCAGTTTTATCTCTCTGGAACATTCGTCTTAGGTTTGTGCACAGGACCAGCACTTCCAGTCAGACCCTTGCATACTGCGAACAGTTACTGTTAATTTGAGCTCTTGGAAAATTTCTAAGAGAATGAATGCACATTCGAAAGAGGTGGCTTACAGATCACTCGCTCAAGATGCTCTTTAACTTGACATCTTAGTCTGGGAGTACATCTTAGTCTAGTACCCTTCAGGGTAGGAGTAGTGGAGGCGGTAGATAAGATTCAAAGATGAGCGGCGCAGTTTGTCTCACGGGAGTGTCTCGGAGATGCCCATTACTCTAGAGTTTCAACACACTACAAGAGATGCTCTGTGGTTCAGAAAGAGGTTGCCTGCTAAAATTCCGAGTTCGTATATTCCAAGAAAAGTCGGGCCATCTATTACACAGATCTCGCTATCTGGCCACGAAGAGGAACGTAAGGGAAATTCTTTTTTCTACAAGCGTTCCCATCCATTTTCTGTGAATGGAATATAGTAGCGAAACAGCGATAATTCCAATAGAAGCACATTCTGCAACCCACCGTAATGTGGCTCCTGGAGTATGTAACCTCCCTCTTACTAATCGCCATATCCTCCTTGCGATATAAAACACGACCGGGAATCGCATGTATGCCTAATGGATTTTTTCTAATTGTATAAGGATATCTTTCACGAAGATGTGATACCGATAAGTAGGAAGAAAGTGTACAACCGACCCTTCTGATGGAACGTCTACTAAAAATAAAAGTAATTAAACCGAACAGGGCTATAATTTGAAATATGAAAGTTATTTTGTGCATTCACTCACGAACAACACTGGACAGAAAGGGGTACCACTGGTCATAAATCCAAAAGTTACACTAATGAACGAAAAGAAAGTAATTAACGACCGAAAGCCCACAATAGCAATTTACATCCAAAATCCTGTACAAGACGATGAGAAAAATTATTAAACACTGACGTGGCAACTAAAGGTTACCACGTATTTTTTTACACTAATTTTATGTGTGTATGTAATGATAATGAAAGCTGAGAAGTCACTCTTACGTTTTGTTTGGCAATCAATTTTGGAAAAGGCAGTAGAGTAATGATTAGAAAATATGCAATTAATCTGTATGTTAGTACTGAAGGTCGTTACGTGAACAAAGACTTTCAGTGACCTCAGCATAACGCCATCAAAGAAATTTAGGAAAAAAGTAAGCACTTTTTACTTTGCCGTTAGTTATTTTGCAAATTGGATTTCATATTATTGTCTGAACAACTGAGCCTTTTTTACTGACTTGAACAGAATTAAATACTAGAATACATACCAAACTAAACATCAACGTGCTCCAAGCTATATGTAAAATAAATAAAACTTCTGCACTCTTAATTTGTGCATTTCTTTAGATTTGGATTTTTTACCAGTCATTGATTCTCAAACTTAAAAAATTAAGTTGCTTTACTTTAGTCATGTACTGAAGCCTCTGTTGTACGACAGTTAATTGAAAGTAGACTGAGGCTAAAATTCTTAAAAGAGAAATTATTCATTTATAAACTAGCTGTAACTATTCAATTTATTTATTATGACACTCAGTTAGCATAGTAGGGGAAAAAGGAACAAGGATCCTGCTTGGTAACAATGTCTCAGGTCAATGAGGACACAATCGCCCTGAGTTAACTTATTATTTAAATAAATCTTATAAACCAATTCACATTCAGTTGTGCTGCTGGGTTAGCCGTTAATACTTTCTACCAATGAACAGTCTTACTTCAGTGCTGTGCATACAACGAAACTCAGAGCCGACAACGAACCTGTGTTGCTGGAACTGCTGCTGTTGTTGAAGACGGTAGCACATTGTGGAGCCACAGCTAATTATAGGAACGGGCAATCGTAATTAATACAGCCTCTTCCGTAGGTCCACTGTCTGTACTCCTGCTCTAGACATCTTGCCGGCGCGCACACATGATGCCGCCGAAAATGGTACCCTCTACTACGAGAGCGTTAACACCACACTTCCGCACACTACAAGCGCTGGAACTCGTCTCTCGCTCTCTCCGCTCGCGCTGCGCAACAACTCCCTAGCCAAAGATTTTACAACGCACAAGCACTGCTATTACCGTTGCTAGTCGATGCAAATAACAATTCCTTTGGTTTCTTCCCAGAGCTTATAAGTTTCACAGTAAAACACAGATAATGAAACGACAAAAGACTTCTACCTAAATGTACACATACAGTGAAGCAAAGTCCTTAAAAGAAAGCATTTAAATTACAAATATTAACTTACAATTCAGAAAAAAGTTATGTATTGGTAGCAGGTAGCATGCATCCTGCATTTTCGGTGTTACAAGTATACTAAATTATAATAGTAACAATTTAGATTCGTGTGTACGTTCATAGTGTTTTTGTTTTGCATGGTGGTACTCTGATTTGTATTGGTTTATTTATCAAGTGCCATTTTTTATTTGTAGTTCACTATTGCTATTTGACTTTACATATCGCCATTTTGTCATTTGGAGATAGTGAGTGGAGCTGTAGACGCCAAGTGGAGAAATCGGAACATTACCGATATATTCTTTTGTTTGGAGCAATAGACGGGTCACAAAAGATGAGGGAGAGGAGAAATATTTGCGCCGTGTGTGGGGATAATGCCATCGCATAGAGCAGGGCAATAAAATGGTTTTCTCGTTTTAAGGGTGATCGTTTTGACATTAGTGTCTCTCTACGTTCAGGAACACCTACAGGTTTTGATGAAGATCGTTTAAACGCATTCATCTACAAGAATCCACATCATTGTATTCGAGAACTGGGATGTTTTATGAACTTTGGTCATTCCAACATCTTGTGCAACATTTGCTTCCTATGGGGAAGGTTCAAAAATTGGATGTGTGGGTACCGCCTGCCGTAAAACAAAATCACAAAAATCAGGCGGCGGTCATGTTAACAGTTTTGCTTACTCGTGATCAATTGGCACGTGAACAACACCGACCATTCCTATTCTGTATCGTAACTGGCGACTAGAAATGTTGTTATTTTAATGTTAGGAGAAGAAAGGAATGGTTGAGCCCAAACAAAGCAGAAATTACACTTACAAAGACGTGCGCGCATCCACGAAAGATAATGATATGTGTCTGGATTTGTGTAACGAGGGCCTACCGTCGGGTAGACCGTTCGCCGGGTGCAAGTCTTTCGATTTGACGCCACTTCGGCGACTTGCGCGGCGATGGGGATGAAATGAAGATAATGAGGACAACACATCACCCAGTCCCTGAGCGCAGAAAATCTCCGACCTAGCCGGGAATCGAACCCGGACCCTTAGGATTGACATTCTGTTGTTCTGACCACTCAGCTACCGGGGGCGGACATGTGTCTGGTGGAGTAGTGACTATGCATTGTACTGTGAACTGCTACGCCAAGGTGTAACCATCACTGCTGACATTTATTCTCAACAATCGAGACGTATTGCAGACGCACTCCAAGAACAACAACCACGAAGACTGCACGAAGCGATGCTACTTCACGACAACGCCTGGCCGCATTCCAATTCCACTAGACTGAGTTGGGCTGGGAAGTCATCCACCTCATTCACTTGACCTTTCCCCCTCAAATCACCTTTTCTCAAGGAACTTCCTTTCCTGATGAGAATGCCCTCCGAACACGGTTCGACTAGTTCTTCGTCTCAAAACCACATGATTTCTACAATCGCTGAATCGAAAAGTTACCTCAGCGTTAGCAGAAGATTGCAAAAAGTGAAAGAGAATATATATTGTTGATGACTAAAGTCTCTGTTATGTGTATCTCTTGTGTTTATTAAACTCTGGAAAAATACTACGAACTTATGCATAAATGTAGTATAATAGATCACAGAGTTTGTTGGGTGCTGAAACATCAGTGTTTGTACTATAGACAGAAACGTTCAAAGAAAAAGTTCAGACTGCAGAGTTCGTTTGAGTCTTGGCGCATTGGTTTCACAGTACACAAGAGGTGTGCAGATCACTGACAAAGTAAAGTTTTGTACCGTATACGTATAATAATGCTGCAGTGTTCATTTTAGAATTTCCGAAGCTAGTAATGTGGCAACAATCAACTGCATATTCTTGAAATAAAATCATTCTATTATTGCAGATTGCTGCATTCTTTCATCGGTTAATCCTTTCTTGGCTTGAAATTTGTATTAAAAACGCTCTGAAATTAAAGGTAGTTAAATTCGATTAACACTTGTGGCGAACATTTCTATATCTTTAAGCTGGTGTTGAAGTGAAGGGTGGCTGTTAATATTATGCAAGTGGATTTTACTTTTCAAATCTAGGTTGTTAAATATTGTGCGAAACACATGCGTATTTTTGAGAATGAGCAGATACAAGCCTTTGTTGTATGGATATTGGTTTACCTATGTATATTTTGATGTTTGCTTACATTTCGACTCAGGTAGCAAATTAATATAAAACGTCAGGTATTTTAGTAATTGGTGCAAACAGATGTCTAGGAGGCAGCAACTATCCATTTCTATGTCCCATTAGTTATTAAGAACCATTTCATCGACTACATACGGAATGAAAGTAATATACGAGCATACCCCCAATTTCTTTCTACGTTCGTCATAACTCTTCCTATATATCTGGTAACAGCAGCTGGAGGCGTTTCCAGGTGATTTCATTAAATGATACAACAAACGGATTTAACGATATCATTTAATGAAATCACAACGACTTCTGCTGGGACCAAGAGAAACGCAAACACTAGAAATCGCTTCTTGTTCCGCTTAATTCGATACCAGATGTGTAATGTTTTATCGCTGATAGGGAAAGTCGTGGTACTCTTACAAATCCGCTATATACCACAGTTTGATACAGTTTCGTCTAGGGGAAATAAAGGCAAACTACACCTTATTCGTTTAATTTTCCTCCTAAAAAGTAAACAGTAGAAGAGAAGTATAAATAACTAAAGACGTATTTCGGATGGCTACCGAACTACTTCAAGTGGACAACGCGTTGGTTGATCGTTTTACAGTGGGATTGCAACGTACAAGGTTTTTATTAAAACTGGTCAAGTAAATTCATTCTTGTGTTGGTAATAGTCTATTAGAACATTTTTAATTTTATTCTAGTGAGTCAGTTTTGTGCACTTACTTTTCGTAAATATTGCATTTTCTAGTAAGTTACCTGTTAGCCACAGCTAATTCGTTGTACATGTAGTTATTTAGGATTCTGTGCTGTATTCCTTGCTGCTTGATGACTTCATGGAAAATAACTTAGGTACAATGAACGGTACTTTGCTTCCGAGTTCTATTCTGTACGCATATTGCGTTGAATAAATGTTACAGTTTCACATTTGTGCTTAACAGCTGCCACAATCATAGTGTGATTCTATCTACTGTGAAATTTGTTCCTACTAAGGAATAAAAACTAGAACTAAGGTTATTGCTTCTTGTTCGGGTATGTGACTGCATAAAATACTTTTGTCGCAGCTGATAATCAACGAAATGCGTATCAGAAGCATCATAGTAGATTTTATAGTGTGCTGGTGAGATTTACTTTCAGAATCACTTATTAGTCTCTTTAGTGTAACCGAACTTGCACTTTGGTGAAAAAGTCTCACTTCCCAGATTGATTTCATTAGCTGTGTTGAAATGAAGCAATATTTATTCGGAGAACTATCACAAGGCAGTAAAAGATATGTGATGCATTATAGTTTTTAGGATACAATGCTATATTGTAAGCTAAGTGTGGAACAATTGAAGCTTAAATATGAAAAACACTGATGGAAACAAAATCCCAACACCAAGAACGAATTGTGCGAGATAAACGAAAGTTGGTAGTCTTGTTTCCACATCTGAAAGATGACGTCCATTTAAATACTGGGCCAGTCACGTAAGAGTGGCGCCACTATTGCCACTATGAGAACGCAAATCAGGTTTGATTTAAATACGAATGGTTGTCACGAGAATCTAGGGTCGCAAGAGACGACCACGTGACACTGCAGAGAGGGAGACCACCGTATTCAGTGTATGACTCTGGTGCTTCATACTGAGACTGCAGCAGCAAATCGAACAGCAGTTGGCACCACAGCGACACAACGAACTGTCATAAATAGGTTACCTAGAGAACAGCTCCGAGATAGACGCCCCGTAGCGTGCATTCCACTGACCCCAAACAACCACAGTTGGCGACTTTAGTAGTTTCAGGCGATAGCTTGACACATTGGACCTGGAGTTATAGTCTAGGGTGATATTTCGTATAGTATCAGGAGCACTCTCGTAAATAACCCACTTACCCTCAAAGTAAATTGCTATGTCAGTCTGGTTATTCGACTGCCGTGCTGCCATTCATGAGCAGAATTACAGGGGGTGAATTACAAGAAGGTAACTCTCGCCCACGTACTGCTGTTCCAACAAAACGTCGACATGTTGCCTGGGCCTGCTCGTGCACCAGATCTGTCTCTAATTGAGCTCGTGTGGAGCACCATCGAACGACAGTTCCTGCGTCATCCACCACCAGCATTAACCGTCCCTGTATTGACCTATCTAGTGCAATAGGCATGAGACTCCATCCTACAAACTTACACGTGGCAGTTAGACTGGTTATTAACGTACCAGCATTTCACATTTGCAATGGCTTATCTCGCACTTACAATAACCTCTGATCTTTCAACGTTAATCATTTTTCCTGGACAAATGTGTTCCAGAAATTAAATTAATTATTTCCTGGTGTAGGGATTTTTTTCGGCAACTTAGATAAAGAGAAAAAAGGGAAGTCAACAACTTTACTTTGAACCTGTGTCACAGTTAGCTCCTCGATGAACATTGCAAACGAAACTGCATGCAGTGATCACTTTTGCATCGGGTGTCTAGCAAAAGACCATTGGTCACAGTGGCACATAAAACTGCACATCTTCAATGGGTGGAACAACATAGATACTGGACTGTAGGTGAGATACGTAGTGTGTTCCGACAAATCGCTTTGTGCTTCGTTTTAAATGACGCAAGGCGTCCGTTATATCGGCTTAAAAGGTGTTCATCCTGCAGCGATCAGTGGGGGCTCATACTGAGATGTTTTGGGGGTGGTTTTCATAACATGGCTAAAGGCCTTGCCGCAGTGGTAACAACGGTTCCCTTCAGGTCACCGAAGATAAGCGCTGTCGGGCTAGGCTACCACTTGGATGGGTGACCATTCGATCTACCGAGCGCTGTTGGCAAGCGGGGCGCACTTAGCCCTTGTGAGGCAAACTGAGGAGCTACTTGATTGAGAAGTAGCGGCTCTGGTCTGGGAAACTGAAATACGGCCGGGAGAGCGGTGTGCCGCCCGCATGTCCCTCCATATCGGCATCCGGTGACGCCTATGGGCTGAGGATGACACGGCGGACGGTCGGTACCATTCGGCCTTCATGGTCTGTTCGGGAGAAGTTTAGTTTTAGTTTATTTTTCGTAACATGACTTCAACTCGCTCGGGCAGGTTACCGCGGTCATATAACAGGATTAATGAAAAGCCGCGCCAGTTGCTTAATTCGAACTTCACGAAGTCCACTCATATATCCATCATACAGTGAAGTGAGAAAACTCTTGAGATATCTCCTGAAACCGTGACGGACCTCCTTTTGCCCACAGTAGTGCAGGCAGCTCGAAGTGGCATGGACTCAACAACTCGTTGGAAGTCACCACATATTAAGCCATGCTGCCCCGATAGCCCTCCACAATTACGTTAGTGCTGCGGTGTAAGATTTTGTGCTCGAATTGATCTCTCGATTATGCTCGATAAATTTTCTGTTGGATTCAGGTCTGGCGATCTGGGTAGCCAAGTCATTCGCTCGAATTAACCACAATATACTTCTAATCAGTCGCAATCAATTGTGGCCAGCAACTATTCCATCGTTGTCTGGTAACATGAATGGCTGCAAATGGTCTCCAAATAGCCGAATCTAACCAGTTCCAATCAGTTTTCGGTTCAGGTGGACCAGACGACCCAGTTCTACGTCAACACAGCGCACAATGTGAGGAACCCACCACCGGCTCTTGCCTTGTTGACATCCTGGGTCCCTAGCTTCGTGGGGTCTACGGCAAAAACTAAACCCACCACCAGCTCTTACCAAATGAAATCTGGGCTCATCTGATCTGGCCATGATTTTCCAGTCGATTGGGGTCCAACCGATGTGGTCACGAACCGACGAGGGCCGCTGCAGGAGATGTGCTGTCAGCAAAGGCACTCGGGCCGGTCGTCTGCTGCCATAGCTCATTAACGCCTGATTTCGCCGAACTGTCCTTCCGGATGTGTTCGTCGTACGTCCAACTTTGTTTTCTGTAGAGTTCCTAGCATGTCAGCACCGACGACTCTACACAAAACCCGCTGCTCTCGGTGGTTATGTGAAGGCCGACGGAATATTGAATTCCCTAACATTTCCAAAATGGAATGTCCTATGCGTGTAGTTCCAATTACCATTCCGCGATCGAAGTCTGGCCATTTGCATCGTGAGGCCACAATCACATCGGAACCATTTCACATAAATCACCTGAGTACAAATGACACTGTCGCCAGTGCACTGTCTTTTTATATCTTGTACACGAGATAATATCGCCATCTGCATATGTACATATTGCTATCTCAAGACTTTTGTATCTCAGTGTATTACGTTTGGCAGTTTTGGACATACTTAGTAAGAGCCCAATGTAAAGGCCGAAACTGGTCGTATGTGGAGTTATGAACGTTCCAATAAGCAACTGAAGCGGCTTTTGATTAACTGTATAGTATTAACGGAATCAGCGTCATCCAGACATGTAGAAACTAATAAACCAGGATGTTTATTTTAACTTTCGTTTTGATGAAACGTTGCCGTTTCTTCTACACCTTCATGATGAGTGTGCTGTGAATGCACCCGTCTTCCAAGATAAGAACGACCTGTTCACAGGACTGCAGGCATACCCTCCTTGTTTGACGAACACTCAGGCTGCCTGTCGCAGGTTGATTGGCGTTGCATAGCCCGATCC
The DNA here is from genome assembly GCF_023864345.2 of Schistocerca serialis cubense. Lineage (NCBI taxonomy): Eukaryota > Metazoa > Arthropoda > Insecta > Orthoptera > Acrididae > Schistocerca > Schistocerca serialis. Next base: position 663,110,852 of record NC_064642.1, read on the forward strand.
AAGTACAAAATAACTATGTCTAAGACTATCTGGCCTTGTAACATTAACCAAAACGGCCTTGCTGTGCTGGTACTGCGAACGGCTGAAAGCAAGGGGAAACTACGGCCGTAATTTTTCCCGAGGACATGCAGTTTTACTGTATGATTAAATGATGATGGCGTCCTCTTGGGTAAAATATTCCGGAGGTAAAATAGTCCCCCATTCGGATCTCTGGGCGGGGACTACTCAAGAGGACGTCGTTATCAGGAGAACGAAAACTGGTTTTCTACGGATCGGAGCGTGGAATGTCAGATCCCTTAATCGGGCAGGTAGGTCAGAAAATTTAAAAAGGGAAATGGATAGGTTAAAGTTAGATATAGTGGGAATTAGTGAAGTTCGGTGGCAAGAGGAACAAGACATTTAGTCAGGTGATTACGGGGTTATAAATACAAAATCAAATAGGGGTAATGCAGGAGTAGGTTTAATAATAAATAAAAAAATAGGAGTGCGGGTTAGCTACTAGAAACAGCATAGTGAACGCTTTATTGTGGCCAAGATATACACAAAGCCCATGCCTACTACAGTATTACAAGTTTATATGCCAACTAGCTCTGCAGATGATGAAGAAATAGATGAAATGTATGACGAGATAAAAGAAATTATTCAGATAGCGAAGGGAGACGATAATTTAATAGTCATGGGTGACTGGAATTCGTCAGTAGGAAAAGGGAGAGAAGGAAACATAGTAGGTGAATGTGGATTGGGAGGAAGGAATGAAAGAGGAAGCCGCCTTGTAGAATTTTGCACAGAGCTTAACTTAATCATAGCTAACACTTGGTTCAAGAATCATAAAAGAAGGTTGTATACCTGGAAGAATCCTGGAGATACTAAAAGGTATCAGATAGATTATATAATGGTAAGACAGAGATTTAGGAACCAGGTTTTAAATTGTAAGACATTTCCTGGGGCAGATGTGGATTCTGACCACAATCTATTGGTTATGAACTGCAGATTGAAACTGAAGAAACTGCAAAAATGTAGGAATTTAAGGAGATGGGACCTGGATAAACTCAAAGAACCAGAGGTTGTAGAAGAGAGTTTCCAGGAGAGCATAAGGGAACAATTGACAGGAATTGGGGAAAGAAATACAGTAGAAGAAGAATGGGTAGCTCTGAGGGATGAAGTGGTGAAGGCAGCAGACGATCAAGTAGGTAAAAAGACGAGGGCTTATGGAGATCCTTGGGTAAGAGAATAAATATTGAATTTAATTGATGAAAGGAGAAAATATAAAAATGCACTAAATGAAGTAGGCAAAAAGGAATACAAACGTCTCAAAAATGATATCGACAGGAAGTGGAAAATGGCTAAGCAGGGATGGCTAGAGGACAAATGTAAGGATGTAGAGGCTTGTCTCACTAGGGGTAAGATAGATACTGCCTACAGGAAAATTAAAGAGACCTTTGGAGAGAAGAGAACCACTTTTATTAATATCAAGAGCTCAGATGGCAACCCAGTTCTAAGCAAAGAAGGGAAGGCAGAAAGGTGGAAGGAGTATATAGAGGGTCTATACAAGGGCGATGTACTTGAGGACAATATTATGGAAATGGAAGAAGATGTAGATGAAGACGAAATGGGAGATAAGATACTGCGTGATGAGTTTGAGAGAGCACTGAAAGACCTGAGTCGAAACAAGGCCCCGGGAGTAGACAACATCCCATTAGAACTACTGATGGCCTCGGGAGAACCAGTCATGACAAAACTCTACCATCTGGTGAGCACGATGTATGAGACAGGCGAAATACCCTCAGACTTCAAGAAGAATATAATAATTCCACTCCCAAAGAAAGCAGGTGTTGACAGATGTGAAAATTACAGAACTATCAGTTTAATAAGTCACAGCTGCAAAATACTAACGCGAATTGTTTACAGACGAATGGAAAAACTGGTAAAAGCGGACCTCGGGGAAGATCAGTTTGGATTCCGTAGAAATGTTGGAACACGTGAGGCAATACTAACCTTACGACTTATCTTAGAAGAAAGATTAAGAAAAGGCAAACCTACGTTTCTAACATTTGTAGACTTAGAGAAAGCTTTTGACAATGTTAACTGGAATACTCTCTTTCAAATTCTGAAGGAGGCAGGGGTAAAATACAGGGAGTGAAAGACTATTTACAATTTGTGCAGAAACCAGATGGCAGTTATAAGAGTCGAGGGGCATGAAAGGGAAGCAGTGGTTGGGAAAGGAGTGAGACAGGGTTGTAGCCTCTCCCAGATGTTATTCAATCTGTATATTGAGCAAGCAGTAAAGGAAACAAAAGAAAAATTCGGAGTAGGTATTAAAATTCATGGAGAAACAAGTAAAATCTTTGAGGTTCGACGATGACATTGTAATTCTGTCAGAGACAGCAAAGGACTAGGAAGAGCAGTTGAACGGAATGGACAGTGTCTTGAAAGGAGGATATAAGATGAACATCAACAAAAGCAAAACGAGGATACTGGAATGTAGTCTAATTAAGTCGGGTGATGCTGAGGGTATTAGATTAGGAAATGAGACACTTAAAGTAGTAAAGGAGTTTTGCTATTTAGGGAGTAAAGTAACTGATGATCTTCGAAGTAGAGAGGATATAAAATGTAGACTGGCAATGGCAAGGAAAGCGTTTCTGAAGAAGAGAAATTTGTCAACATCGAGTATAGATTTAAGTGTCAGGAAGTCGTTTCTGAAAGTATTTGTATGGAGCGTAGCCATGTATGGAAGTGAAACATGGACGATAACTAGCTTGGACAAGAAGAGAATAGAAGCTTTCGAAATGTGGTGCTACAGAAGAATGCTGAAGATAAGGTGGGTAGATCACATAACTAATGAGGAGGTATTGAACAGGATTGGGGAGAAGAGAAGTTTGTGGCACAACTTGACTAGAAGAAGGGATCGGTTGGTAGGACATGTTTTGAGGCATCAAGGGATCACAAATTTAGCATTGGAGGGCACCGTGGAGGGTAAAAATCGTAGAGGGAGACCAAGAGATGAATACACTAAGCAGATTCAGAAGGATGTAGGTTGCAGTAGGTACTGGGAGATGAAGAAGCTTGCACAGGATAGAGTAGCATGGAGAACTGCATCAAACCAGTCTCAGGACTGAAGACCACAACAACAACAACAACAACAACAACAACAAGACTATTTAGAACGGCGAGTGAAACGTAGCAGAGTTTATGCCAGCACTCTGATTACGAAATCTTTCGCGACAGAGTCCCTGGATACAAAGTTATCGGTAATCTTACCACGTGAAAATCAGATAAGTTCCGAATAAAATTCCATCAAAATTTGACATGACAGGCTCACCGATAACTCGGTATGCATTCACTCAGTCTGGTAACTATGTGAGATCTAATTATCGGCGAGCGACTTTAGCCGGATGTGTCATACCTGAAGAAACTTCTTTGCGCTCCTCCTCGTCGGATTAACACCATTATCATGGATATAGGTGGTGATTGTCGGTATTAGCGTGATGTCACTTGGGGGTCATTAGTGTCTTGTCGGGCGTCCTTCTTCACTGTAAGCACAGTATTTAATGGTCATGCAATGGAAATAATGGAAGAAGTTATTAATCTACAAACTGTATCGAATGTAATCGCTGTAAAAATATCTGTGCCGAAAACAAGTCGACGGTCCGTGGTACATTTCGTGATAATGATGCAATCTGAAGAAATGTATGCAGACAAAACACTTGGTCAAAAACGAGAAATTAGAGTTCTCAGTAAATTTACACACTACTTATTTGCTTTCATTTTAATGACAGCAGAAAGATTTATTCACTGTGTAGTTAACTAGAAAATAATCTACTAAGCGTGTCAGGGATATACGTCATAAGAGCAAGAAATCAAATGAACCCGCTAGAAAGAAACCTATGGATTCGATGTATGAGTCTACAGATATTACTACAGATATATTCTTCATTTGTCTGATGCCTATTTGTGATTATTCATTTTGATAGTGAACATAGAATCAAATCTTGTGAACCTTAAACAAACTATTCAAACATTTGCAACTGCAATATTAAGTGAAATGTGAAACCAATTCTGTAAAACTACGTTACCAGAAGCAGTGACAATGTCAGGAACCTATTATGTTAATTACGAAGTGGCACATCAAAGCAGGGTCTGTGACTCTGTAACAAAAGACTTTGCAAGAGTCGAGTGGTGGTCGTCAAGACAACTGTAATTTCGAGAGATGGAGACGGAGCGAGGCAGAAAGAGAGGTGCGAATGTCGCTGACACTGATGTAGCGTAGATAAATACAGGGGGTGTTTGTAACAGCGAGTAGCACTGCAAGGTAAAAGGCGAACAGTATACTGGCTGCTAATTATGACGGTTCAAGATACCTGGGTGGAGGAAGACCGTCATGTAGCAATAATCTCTTAGCTGAAGCGAGTACTGCAAGCGTTAGTGTAGGAATAGACGGGATACTGATGTCGCCGAGCTACTATTTCATGTCTGTAGCAGAAAAACAGTCAGTTCAAAAAACAACAGACAGTTAACTGCGTAAAATGACGGAACGTGTTTTGCATTATATGTTGTTGCTGTTGTTGTTGTGGTCTTCAGTCATGAGACTGGTTTGATGCAGCTCTGCATGCTACTCTATCCTGTGCAAGCTTCTTCATCTCCCAGTACCTACTGCAACCTACATCCTTCTGAATCTGCTTGGTGTATTCATCTCTTGGTCTCCCTCTACGATTTTTACACTCCACGCTGCCCTCCAATGCTAAATTGGTGATCCCTTGATGCCTCAGAACATGTCCTACCAACCGATCCCTTCTTCTAGTCAAGTTGTGCCACAAACTTCTCCCCAATCCTATTCAACACCTCCTCATTAGTTATGTGATCTACCCATCTTATCTTCAGCATTCTTCTGTAGCACCACATTTCGAAAGCTTCTATTCTCTTCTTGTCCAAGCTAGTTATCGTCCATGTTTCACTTCCATACATGGCTACGCTCCATACAAATACTTTCAGAAACGACTTCCTGACACTTAAATCTATACTCGATGTTGACAAATTTCTCTTCTTCAGAAACGCTTTCCTTGCCATTGCCAGTCTACATTTTATATCCTCTCTACTTCGAAGATCATCAGTTACTTTACTCCCTAAATAGCAAAACTCCTTTACTACTTTAAGTGTCTCATTTCCTAATCTAATACCCTCAGCATCACCCGACTTAATTAGACTACATTCCAGTATCCTCGTTTTGCTTTTGTTGATGTTCATCTTATATCCTCCTTTCAAGACACTGTCCATTCCGTTCAACTGCTCTTCCTAGTCCTTTGCTGTCTCTGACAGAATTACAATGTCATCGTCGAACCTCAAAGATTTTACTTGTTTCTCCATGAATTTTAATACCTACTCCGAATTTTTCTTTTGTTTCCTTTACTGCTTGCTCAATATACAGATTGAATAACATCTGGGAGAGGCTACAACCCTGTCTCACTCCTTTCCCAACCACTGCTTCCCTTTCATGCCCCTCGACTCTTATAACTGCCATCTGGTTTCTGCACAAATTGTAAATAGTCTTTCACTCCCTGTATTTTACCCCTGCCTCCTTCAGAATTTGAAAGAGAGTATTCCAGTTAACATTGTCAAAAGTTTTCTCTAAGTCTACAAATGCTACAAACGTAGGTTTGCCTTTCCTTAACCTACCTTCTAAGGTAAGTCGTAGGGTCAGTATTGCCACACGTGTTCCAATATTTCTGCGGAATCCAAACTGATCTTCCCCTATGTCGCCTTCACTAGTTTTTCCATTCGCCTGTAAAGAATTCGCGTTAGTATTTTGCAGCCGTAATTTATTAAACTGATAGTTCCGTAATTTTCACATCTGTCAATACCTGCTTTCCTTGGGACTGGAATTATTATATTCTTCTTGAAGTCTGAGCGTATTTCGCCTGCCTCATACATCTTGCTCACCAGATGGTAGAGTTTTGTCAGGACTGGCTCTCCCAAGGCCATCAGTAGTTCCAATGGAATGTTGTCTACTCCCGGGGCCTTGTTTCGACTCAGGTCTTTCAATGCTCTGTCAAACTCTTCACGCAGTATCATATCTCCCATTTCATCTTCATCTACATCCTCTTCCATTTCAATAATATTGTCATCAACTATATCGCCCTTGTGTTGACCCTCTATATACTCCTTCCACCTTTCTGCTTTCCCTTCTTTGCTTAGAACTGGGTTTCCATCTGAGCTCTTCATATTCATACAAGTGGTTCTCTTTTCTCCACAGGTCTCTTTAATTATCCTTTAGCAGTATCTATCTTACCCCTAGTGAGACAATCCTATACATCCTTACCTTTGTCTTCTAGCCATCCATGCTTAGCCATTTTGCACTTCCTGTCGATCTCATTTTTGAGACGTTTGTATTCCTTTTTGCCTGCTTCATTTACTGCAGTTTTATATTTTCTCCTTTGATCAATTAAATTCAATATACCTTCTGTTACCCAAGGATTTCTACTATCCCTCGTCTTTTTACCTACTTGATCCTCTGCTGCCTTCACTACTTCATCCCTCAGAGCTACCCATTCTTCTTCTACTGTACTTCTTTCCCCCACTGCTGTCAATTGTTCCCTTATGCTCTCCCTAAAACTCTGTACAACCTCCGGTTTAGTAAGTTTATCCAGGTCCCATCTCCTTAAATTCCCCCCTTTTTGCAATTTCTTCAGTTTTAGTCTACAGTTCATAACCAATAGAATGTGGCCAGAGTCCACATGTGCCCCTGGAAATGTCTTACAATTTAAAACCTGGTTCCTAAATCTCTGTCTTACCATTATATAATATATCTGAAATATGTCAGTATCTCCAGGCTTCTTCCATGTATACAACCTTCTTTTATGATTCTTGAACCAAGTGTTAGCTACGATTAAGTTGTGCTCTGTGCAATATTCTACTAGGCGGCTTCCTCTTTCATTTCTTAGCCCCAATCCATATTCACCTACTATGTCTCCTTCTCCCCCTTTTCCTACTACCGAATTCCAGTCACCCATGACTATTAAATTATCGTCTCCCTTCGCTATCTGAATAATTTATTTTATTTCGTCATACATTTCTTCAATTTCTTTGTCATCTGCAGAGCTAGTTGGCATATAAACTTGTACTACTGTAGTAGGAGTGGGCTTCGTGTCTATCTTGGCCATAATAATGCGTTCACTATGCTGTTTGTAGTAGCTTACCCCCACTCCTATTTTTTTTTTATTCATTATTAAAGCTACTCCTGCATTACCCCTATTTGACTTTGTATTTATAACCCTGTATTCGCCTGACCAAAAGTCTTGTTCCTCCTGCCACCGAACTTCACTAATTCCAACTATATCTAACTTTACCCTATCCATTTCCCTTTTTAAATTTTCTAACCTCCCTGCCCGATTAAGGGATCTGACATTCCACGCTCCGATCCGTAGATCGCCAGTTTTCGTTCTCCTGATAACGACGTCCTCTTGAGTAGTCCCCGCCAGGAGATCCGAATGGGGGCCTCTTTAACCTTCGGAATGTTTTACCCAAGAAGACGCCATCATCATTAACCATACAGTAAAGCTGCATGCCCTCGGGAAAAATTACGGCTGTGCTTTCAACCATTGAATTATATACATGATCAAAATAAGTTAGTATGAAATGCGACATTAGACAGCAGTATCATTTTTATAATTTATCGTTACCAGGAAAATTATTATATTTCCCGAGTGTCATGCTATTTTTGAAAATTTAAATAATAAATGATTTTCCGTTATGATGACATCAAGTAAAAGTGAAATCTTCTCAGTGTTGTCAGACTGACTGGAAGTAATTTACTCACTAACTGAAACCTGAATGTTTTGAATCTGGTTTTCAAGTACTATTGAAACTTGTATGGGGTGGCAAATTTAAATAATTTATTTAATTATTATTTTTTTATTTAATTATTAATTTTATGCATACTGTAATTATGTGTATTGGCGTTACAGGTGTCGTATTTCAGCGTACCGACAGTTTTCTGTGGCTCACCTGAAACTATTAATCCCTCAACGAATGACTTACAGAATTAACGTTTTGACCATTATCAAGTTTTATTTATGAGGAATTGTTGGAATAAGGGTGACAGTATGTCACACACTGCCGCCGTTAAAATGTTTCTTACAGCAGCTACCGATTTGTTTAATGTTCTGTTTGTCACTATTATAATTAACTTTTGCTGTTGCCTAACTGCAATTTAATTTTGCTCATGTATTGTGACTACTGTGATGACTGCCAGTACAGCTGGCTGATAAATAATTCCTAGTATAACCATAGACCGAAGCAGTTCACATCCAAGCAGTCCGGCATTATTACCGGGCTGTACTCGTATTCTTTTATAATTAAACTAGTACTTTACTTAGACACAAAAATGAGCAGCCATACTTCCAACTATCAAGACTGCGCTTTACTCATGGTTTCTTAATTCGATAGCGAAGACAGAGGAGCAAATTACCTTACTAACGATTACTTGTAAACTTTATTTCTTGTCATTTTACCACTCAGTATTTTGTTTGAAATATTTTGCAATAAATGCTTTAACCCGATCTATCCATTACACGTAATGAATGTCTGATTGATTAATTAGACTGAATGTCACAGAAAGGAATGAATTAAAGATGATGTAGTAAGATTAAATCGGACCATGTAACGTTACGTGTATGTAGGCGAGCTAATCGGCCGAAAAATATTGGCCAGAGATGAACTTGCTTGTACAGTTGAACGCTAGCGGGCCCAGGTCTCAGGGCACAACGCGGCGGTTGCGGCTACCTGCTAGGAGACTGATACATGTGAGTCCAGGTACAAAGAATAGCTTCATCGCCAGAAATGGTAAAAATCACGAAGCTGGCAGTTGGACGGCTGTTATTCGCATGGCTTTTGTTACAGAAGATGCTCCGAGAAAGGCCGGAGCGCCAGAGAATCTTAAAGATGGCTAAGTTACTGCTTTCTGTGATTCTACAATAACTCACAGTCAAATATTAATGAAATCTGAATGCGTCTGAGATTTCAGAGAAATGAGGCACATCGAGTGACACAACTATATTTCAATATCTTTAAATAATTCACAATGAATAAATATTTACACAATGAAACTCTGAATTAACAATTTATGATCGTGTCATGCGATTCCAATAGACAGTATATCAGATGGAAGCATTGCATCATAGCTATCATACCTGAAGGCTGTGTGTCTGTATATATTTTATTTATTGATTTATGACGCCTTTCGTATCTTTTTCATTAGTAGATGTTTGGCAGAACATCGTATTCTCCACATTTGCACAGCAAATGAACACAACATCGGTAGCTGATATTTTCTCAGACCTGTCTTCCTATTTAATGAAAAGTTATCTATTTTACCAGCATGTGTATTTAAATGTTGATTGCAAGTGCTATTATATGATTGTTCTAGTTTAAAAGTTGTCGATCTCACGTATTAGTGGTGAGAGTGGACGATTGATATCCCGTATTACAAATTTACTCTTTCTGATGGCCACACTTCCAGATCGTCCGCTCTCAAAATTCTGCCATCTCTCTCCCCACATCCACCACTGCTGGCGGCTCACCTCCAACTGCACAAGGCTTCGCGCTGTTCACATCCAACTGCCCAACACTACAATACCGAATATTCCAACACTGCCAAGCGGCCACTGACTGCACGCAAGACAGCCAGAGATATTCATATAATGTGGCGTTACCAACATAAAATCGTAAACAGCCTACTTACAAAGGCGTAAGTAACTGTTTAAAAACATTTAACTATAATTCGTTGTCATTTATTGTGAGCACATTTGCAGAAGAATAATATCTAATTTATTAAGGAACAATCCTTTATTTATATTTACTCTGAATGTCTTGAGTGTGAACAAATGTTTATAATATTTCTTTGTCTGAATATTGTTCCAGTTAATTAGTTTCGTCCGGGCAGTTGTCATGTTGAGCCAGTTCATATCTATGGAATTTGAGAACGATGTATTTACTGATGGAGACAAGCTTCAGCCAATGCAGAAGATGTCAGTGGCGGAACACAACAGCAGACAAATGCCGATAGGGATTTTTCGATCGAAGAGCTCAAGGGAGCGATTCTGGACACTATGTCGAGTTCTTGGCGAAGGCAGACCTGCCTTAGGTAACGTGCGTGAGTCAGTCGTATAGGTGATTCTGGATGGTGAATGGTCGCTACCATACCTTAACTTCTGAAGGGACTTCGTATTTCGACAGGTCTTAATATGCTGCAGAATATATTTCTACCGTGTTCCACTTGTATCACGGATCTACGGAGAGACGGAATATGAGTTACTATTCTATGTATCGCATGTGATGTAAGGATGTGGAGGCTTATTCCACTGGGGTAACATAGATACTGCCTACAGGCAAATTAAAGAGACCTTTGGAGAAAAGAGAACCACTTGTATGAATATGAAGAGCTCAGATGGAAACCCAGTTCTAAGCAAAGAAGGGAAAGCAGAAAGGTTGAAGGAGCATATAGAGGATCTATACAAGGTCGATGTACTTGAGGAAAATATTATGAAAATGGAAGAGGATGTAGATGAAGATGAAATGGGAGATACGATACTGCATTAAGAGTTTGACAGAGCACTAAAAGACCTGAGTCGAAACAAGGCCCCGGGAGTAGACAACATCCCATTAGAACTACTGACGGCCTTGGGAGGGCCAGTCCTGACAAAACTCTACCATCTGGTGAGCACGATGTATGAGACAGGCGAAATACCCTCAGACTTCAAGAAGAATATAATAATCCCATTCCCAAAGAAAGCTGGTGTTGACAGATGTGAAATTTACTGAACTATCAGTTTAATAAGTCACAGCTGCAAAATACTAACACGAATTCTTTACAGACGAATGGAAAAACTGGTAGAAGCCGAACTCGGGGAAGATCAGTTTGGATTCCGCAGAAATGTTGGAACACATGAGGCAATACTGACCTTACGACTTATCTTAGAAGAAAGATTAAGAAAAGGCAAACCTACGTTTCTAGCATTTGTAGATTTAGAGAAAGCTTTTGACAATGTTGACTGGAATACTCTCTTTCAAATTCTAAAGGTGGCAGGGGTAAAATACAGGGAGCGAAATGCTATTTACAATTTGTACAGAAACCAGATGGCATTTATAAGAGTCGAGGGGCATGAAAGGGAAGCAGTGGTAGGGAAGGAGTGAGATAGGTTTGTAGCCTCTCCCCGATGTTATTCAATCTGTATATTGAGCAAGCAGTAAACGAAACAAAAGAAAAATTCGGAGTACGTATTAAAATCCATGGAGAAGTATTAAAAACTTTGAGATTCGCCGATGACATTGTAATTCTGTCAGAGACAGCAAAGGATTTGGAAGAGCAGTTGAACGGGATGGACAGTGACTTGAAAGGAGGGTATAAGATGAACATTAACAAAAGCAAAACGAGAATAATGGAACGTAGTCGAATTAAATCCGGTGATGCTGAGGGAATAAGATTGAGAAATGAGACACTTAAAGTAGTATATGAGTTTTGCTATTTGAGGAGCAAAATAACTGATGATGGTTGAAGTAGAGAGGATATAAAATGTAGACTGGCAATGGCAAGGAAAGCGTTTCTGAAAAAGAGAAATTTGTTAACATCGAGTATAGAATTAAGTGTCAGGAAATCGTTTCTGGAAGTATTTGTATGGAGTGTAGTCATGTATGAAAGTGAAACATGGACAATAAATAGTTTGGACAAGAAGAAGATAGAAGCTTTCGAGATGTGGTGCTACAGAAGAATGCTGAAGATTAGATGGGTAGATCACATAACTAATGGGGAGGTATTGAATAGAATTAGGGAGAAGAGGAGCTTGTGGAACAACTTGACCAGAAGTAGAGATCGGTTAGTAGGACATGTTCTGAGGCATCAACGGATCACAAATTTAGCATTGTAGGGCAAGCGTGGAGGTTAAAAATTGTAGAGGGAGACCAAGAGGTGAATACACTAAGCAAATTCAGAAGGATGTAGGTTGCAGTAAGTACTGGGAGATGAAGGATCTTCCACAGGATAGAGTAGCATGGAGAGCTGCATCAAACCACTCTCAGGACTGAAGTCCACAACAACAACAACGATGACAAAATGGTCTGTTTTCACGCATCTTCGATGACCATTTTGTTTGGGGATTTTTCAACCATTCTCATAACGGTTTCAACCTAATTTCACTGCATATTATAAGATTATCTTCCTTCTCTCTGTCTCTACTTTAACGGAATTTCGTAGGACCACTTCCCGTTTATTAGAAATGTCCTTCTCTGAACATTCTTTATGCAGTATAATTCTCTGTTCTTCACATCCGTAGTGACTTTACAATAGAGCACTAGTTATTAAATTATTCATTTAACTTTTATTTTGTATTCCTATGTATTTTATTAACTCGCGCTTCTACTAATGCATAGACCGTTTGACTGGAGGATCACTGCTACAGGTTATTATTTGCAGCGCATTAGCTGTGGGGCATTAAAGCAGACATGCGTGGCTTGACCCTACGATTACATCGAGCTGCCCTTTTTAAACAGAGCCGTGCATAGCCCAGGTATCTAAAGTACGAGTAACAGCACGTAAACACGTAACTGGTGTTGTTCGTACGGACTTCTGCTTCGAAGAGCAACTACTCAGCTTCAGTAACCATTAGGTTCCGTCGCAAAAAGTAATATTCATTTAGAAACACTTAATCCGCAAGTAATGTCTGCTGAAAATTTCTCGGAGGCTGACGCTAAATGACAAATTTCCTGCTTTTTTGAAAGAATGTTTTTTCCACGTATACATAGCCACGTATAAACCTATTAAAAACCCCACATATTTGTTACGTTGCAGGTTCAGTAAATATGACTAGTTTGCAACTATATCATGCCATGTCGTCGCGCCGGCCGGAGTGGCCTAGCGGTTCTAGGCCCTACAGCCCGGAGCCGCGCTACCGCTACGGTCGCAGGTTCGAATCCTGCCTCGGGCATGGATGTGTGTGATGTCCCTAGGTTAGTTACGTTTAAGTAGTTCTAAGTTCTAGGGGACTGATGACCTCAGCAGTTAGGTCCCATAGTGCTCAGACCCATTTGAACCATGTTGTCGCACTTTTATCCCACAATCACCAAGCCAGTTATTTCTATTGAAATCTGGCTCTTATTTCGTCTCATTTTAGTTTAAATACAAGTATGAGATGATTTTCTAATACGCACTCATTTCTAGGTCTAGTTCATCTAGGCCTACTGTCGTCACATGGAAGGGCGATTGTAATATCGCCAATCATATCTTGGGAGGCGATCTTTTTGCTTTAACACTTATGGTGACTTCGGTACTGGGAGGACGTTGATTCAAATGTAGCCACATACAGTTTAATTTCATTTAATAAATTTCTTGCGTGAGCCAGAACTCTGTAGTCTGTGAATGGGTTTCAGATTTGTACCTACATGGACGAGGATATTCATCCAATCTGTCATCATCCGTTCCTGTGTAGTCCTCGTGTACCTTCTAGCAGGTAGAAGTTCGTAATTTACAGCGTTCAGTAAGGTTCTGTCGGACATTATTTTAGATTATTCAGATAAACGTATTACTTGTTGGTTCTGTGTTGAACTGAAGTCCATGTCACAAGAATAATAGGCCTAGTTGTTTTCTTGCACTGTACACTATTTGACGAATAACGCACTCTTTTATCTCCTAACGCCACTACTTTTAGTGGTTCGTCACCATCTCTTGATAGATTTTGTGTACGATTATTCTGCTAGTCCATCTTCACATCTATCAGAGTCTTAAAATACACGGTGATTATAATTAAAGTTAAAATTTCAAAATGCTGTAGAAATAACACCACTGGTCAGAATGACGTCAAATTGAAAAGGAATATTATCGGAGAAGGAGGAAAACGTATGGCATAAGAAATAAATACTGTGAAAATTAATCAACAGGTGGCGCTGTATGTGTCGGAATACGTAAACGAAAACACCTGTCATGTGCACGACCGACTGATGTTGGTATAAACACTCCGGTTACGCGGCTGTTCCTCCTTTCGCGTCCGTGACGTTCGCCAAGACTGTCTCAATGCAGGATTACGCTCTGCTTGTAAAGCTGTATTGCAAGAATGATGATTGTGCACACGTCCCTCTGCAGATGTTCCGGACACTGAAGGGTTGGTCCGATGATTGCCGTGGGTCTGGCGAAAATGATTCGGAAATTCGAAGAGATGGGTTCTTTTGGTGTGCAACCTGGTAGAGGGAGGAAACTAATTGATTCGATCACAGTGGACGCAGTGGCCACCAGCAATGCAGGAGGAGACGAGTGGTAGTGTGCAAACGTGTAGTGCATAGAGCACTCCCCGAACACTTGACACACCCGCGAGCACGGTGCGTAAAATCCTACGAAACATGTTTCTTTGCTATCCACTCAAAATTAGCCATGTGCACAAGTAGTATTCTCTTGATCTACCAGCAAGAGAGACTCTTGCTTTAGAATTTCTTCATCGGGCGGAAGTGGACAATGACTGGCCGTGGAAGATTCTGTGGACAGAAAGAAGCCCACTTCCAATTCACAGGATATGTCAATTAACAGAATTGTCGAGTATGGACAAAGGAGAATTCACATTCAGATGAACCAGTACCACTTCATCCTGAGAAAGTCATTGTGTGTTGAGGATTTGCGACATTATTTATCATAGGGCGATATTTTTTCGAAGCTACAGGTGCTTCCAGCCTTCTTACCTGTACCTTCACTGGTAAGCGATATGAGTGTCCTTAGCGCAACCACGTCATTCCAGCTTACTAACAGCGTGGATGTGCGGATGGGATAATTTTTATGCAAGATGAGGCACTTCCGCACATTGCAAATCCAGTTACGCAGCTGCTGAAGCGCCATTTGGGAAATGTTAGAGTTATCAGCCGCCATTTCCCTATAGCTTGGCGGTCCCGATCGCCTGATCTTAATCCGTGTGACTTCTGGCTTTGGGATAATCTGAAAAATGTTGTGTTCGGTGTTCCTATTGCAAACTTAGCTGCATTGAAGGCAAGCATAGCGCCACACATTTTGAACGTGACCTAGAAAACACTTCGATTAGTTGTGCAACATGCTGTTTCTCGATTTCAACTTGTTGCATAAAACGGTGGACAGCATATTGAACTTGTTTTGCACCAGTCACACGGAAATTAATAATCGGATTTGATTCTGATTGATGCTTTTTATGCGGTTTTTGGCCTTAATAGAATTAAAAACCGATTTTTCCTATCCGACTTAATAAGACTTTGCCGTGGTGGATGGGCTTACGTAACTAACAATATCACACCTGTACTCCAATGAACACTGAGTAGTACAGTTTGTTTAACGTCAAAGGTTCACCTTAGGCTTCGTTATATGATTCATTTGTCATTCGTAGTCGACCACTACTAAATTATGACGCATACGCCGCCATCTATTGCTACATTTTGTAACTAATTATTTTTCTTTTGCCTTACTTTTCCCCCTTCTCCGATAATATTCCGTTGCAATTTGACGTCATTCTGACCAGTGGTGTTATTTCAACAGCGGTTTGAAAGTATTACTGAGTATCGTGAAACTAATGAGGCATGGCATGGCTAGGGCTTCACACTTTGCACACTCATGTCATTATTAGTAAGTTGATAAATTTAAACAATGAAGCAGCACTGGGATCAAGTGGAAAACGTGTAAATGTATGTAAAATTTTATCATAGACAGATTGCTGCAAACCGTATCGTTATGTCATTGAAGAATCACAAAATATTTTAATTTTAATTCAGCTTAATGATTCAAAATTCCGAAAGCTGGGAGCTGCCGCCATTGTCTTGGAGAAAGTTGGAGGCACCCACATAAACGCTAGTCAGCGTGATGGGGATTGAGACTACGGCTTCTGGAGGTTCGAAGGCTGGCACACGAATACGTGATCGAATTGAAAATACTAAAATACTGTGTATTTTGCTTGGGCAGTGATCCCTGAGCTGCGACCTGGTAGAGGAGTTCAAGTGAGGACAAAGGGAAGGTACGGATTGTTGTAGTCAGGAGGTAGGGGAAATTCTGTTTCACTCGGAGCGTGTCTGGAGTGGAGCAATCGATTTAAGCTGTTGTAATATCAGAAGCACTAATATTCATAACGTGTACGGTGTGAAGCTACTGAAGTTCACAACGGCCTGCTGGGGGGGGGGGGGGGGGGGGGGCAAAGCGCCGTAGTTCAGGGAAAACGCGGCTATAGTTGGGAGACTCCTACATGCATCGAACCTCAGCTCTGCCTTTATGTATCAATAGGTTTTGTTTCAACGAATGGTAACAACGTTTGATTACGTATAGTCACGTCGGAAGTCGATTTCATATTTTGTAATCGCGTCAATCTACATAGTGTGTTCAGTCAACCGTGGACAACACATGATTCTGAAGAAGATCCCAACAGAAAGATCGAAATATGACGCGGCCCAACAATCCAGAAGATTCTACCTTCAGCCTTCGTAGACTTAGACGATGGTAATAATGAAAAAAGCATATGCCAGGCCTTACGCCATCTCTTCAACTCTTGTCGGTAAGCAAGATGCTGTTTCAGTGTTCACTGTCTCATTATTATGATATTAGCGTCGCTCACGACCATTTGGTTGCGCCAGTGAGTTTAGATTATTTCTGTGACTTGGGGAATATTGGGCTATTAATGTCCAGCATATCTTGAGCTATCCTGGGATTGTGGTTGAAGTCCAGAGTGATAGGCAGGATAAACCACAGCATAAATCACATGCCGCACAGCGTAGCAGAGTTGTGGCAGCTTAGAATGGACAATTCATGTAAGAGTATCGGTAGTGTCATGTCCAGAGGAAGAAATTACGGTAGCGGGGGCTCTGCAAATTCTGATAAAAACCCTTGTAATTTTGTACATTTAATGTAAAGACTGCACACCTACAAAATTGGATTACACTGAGAGTCAATCTCATATTAAGATTTTACCATCTTTAGCTGCTGTTCATTTACGGGTTAACAAGCTTCCCCGGGGTCTGAGAATGGGTTAATCCGTTATCAGAATTTATTTGGTGGAGTGGAACGTACTAGCAACTGCACTGCAACTAAAATCAGGTAAATGTAACATGTCGAACATACACGCATGAAACCGAAAGATGCAAAACTAGCCGGGACATCTGAGAGTCAATTGAATCATGCTCGCCTGTTACACTTGCACTTTGTGTTGCATTCGATTTGTTCGTCGTATGTTGTTGGTTAGTGGTTGGACATCTGTTATTTCTGCTTGTTGTAAACCGATGTGTTTTGTTTCAAGGGGCACCAAAAGGTCCAGATCAGATTAACGTCGGATACGACAGGAACTAAGGGATAATGTTTCAATAAGAGCTCATTCAGATGTGAACTTTCCAGAGAACTTGTTTCGTTTTCTTCACTTAGTACTTGTCCCATGTGGTCATGTATCTACAATAGGAGATGCCAAACGTGTGATACTAATTTTCATTCAAAATTGTACTCCAAATGTCTTGAGCTAAAAGCTACGTTGCTAAGTGCTTTAAACAGTGATAATTCTCTGACCCATGAGGTAAGGTGACTACATGCTGCGCATTCCCTTGATTCAGAATCAAGTAGCCTCTCTTGATTCCAATGTATAATTCTGTAAGTTTACATATTGTACAGAGTTCGTTACGTGTACGTCACAGACTATTTCTCTAACGAAGAATCCAGTTATACCGATTTTCTCAGTAGCTAGTTACATATTACAATGGACAGAAACTTTTATTCTTACCCTGCCGGGTTACTTCATTTAGTGAATTAATAATATTAAACTGTAATCTCTCACAATGATCCACGAACGGTCCTCTAGAGATGCTGTTCCAACATACTTCCAGTAGTCGCAGTTGCTTTCGGAATTAATAAATGGAAATATCAGTGACAATAAGTTTTTGTGTCATCGCTGATAACTGGCGTTCAGTCGCCGTTGTGTCACACACTTTTCTGTTGTCATAGCATATAAAAACACAGTTTTCACTATGTTCGTACGTTATACCGAAAGGACAGAGTAGCCTTTTTGTTTGATGTCGTTTTCTTATTTTTGCCGAATCCGTGACTCTCCTCCCGACACAGTATCACGTTTAATTTCAGGCAGCCAGTGTTCATCTAAAGAGTTCTGTTGTCATTGTAATGAATCTAGGGCTCTTAGGGAACAGGTGTCCGCGGATTTTTTGAAACAGCCAATTAAGTAAAGTAGCTTTTCATCCGTATCCGGCGCAATAATGAACTTTGGTATGGCGAAGCGGCATTTAAATGATCGGAAAACGATGGGCGCTCGCAAAAACCAAAATTTAACATCCGGATTTTACCGGAAATGATAGCAAAGAATGAGTTTCTCTCACACCACTTTTATTCTAACTCGGCCGAGTGGGAGAGAGGCATGTCGTTGAAGGTGAGGCAGGGATAGAGGGACCACCAACGTCAAACATCGCCTCAGAATATGCCTTTTGTATCACTCCCACCCCTGCGAATATCGAGGGTAGAACAACGGGCTCGTTCCCGCGTACGTTTCATTGCAATTCCGGACTAATTCAGAAACTTTAGTCGGAACTTTGTATTTATCCACCGTGCTAATGCAGCTAGAAAACAATGAAAATGTTTTCTCTGGAGTGGGGCTGGATCCCGAACATGTTTCACAAATCAGATGTACTATTAATTGCAGCCTAAGTTTTGAGGCACCGAGAAAAGCTGTTTCCGTGTGTATAAAATATTAGGAACATACTGCATTCATAAATATTTGTAGACTGGCCCTTTCAAAATCCTTTGTACTTACTTACATAATGTATTGTAGATGCATTTCTCATATGTCTCTCTTTCCTCAGAAACAGTCCTAGTTCCATAAGAATATTCTGGAATGAGCCTCTCTCTCTTTGCAGCGGCTTTTCCGCAGTAACTAATTTTACTGGCAAATTAGAACATTGTTCGTATCAGGGCTTGAATCTGGAGCAGGACAAAAATGTAGTTATATTGTTACTCTGAGGTGAACACGAAGGCCTACCTAGGCAGCTCCAACAGCAAGAGCACTACAAGCAATGGGCAAGGAGTTTTCTTCCGGACCGAGGTACGACAGAATTTATGCGGAAGTTTTGGTTAACAGTTAATCTGTAAATACACTGCGAAACAGAAAGGATCACTTCTTCGAAATATGGTGACAATTAAGTTTGAAAACTGGCTCAAAGCTGCATAGAAACTTTCTCTCTAAATGTGCAAAAGCTTGATTCCCCATGACGTCACCCGCGGGTTTCGAACAGTGAGGTGGGACACATCCTAAAAAAAGGCCGCAGTTCGGACGTTCATGTGACTTGTAAGGTGGGTTAATAATGTCACATCGGCACCAAATTTCAACACAGTTCTCTCCAAGGCCACCCCTGAAGTGTCACCCGATGGGGAGATGTTAACACCCTTTCTAACGCACATTAAACCCCTTTTTGTAAGCCTCTGCGATGGTGGGAAACGCGACGCCCAAGATTGAAATCTAGCGGTTTTCTTATGAGTTTCGCAGCAAAATATTATAGACACACAACCGCTCAGAATCGGTACGGAAAGGTCTCAGGCGATGGCATATAAATGGAGTGAATGAAACCAATCCTTTCTGTGGGGCGTTAATAGCACACATTTCGCAGTGTGGTGAGCAACCTGAAGACGTACTTGATAGCCATTAACACCGTTGACGCTCTTGGACATTTCAGCTATTTTTCTAAGGTCATTGTGAATCTGCATCCCCATCGAAAGTGGTATCACCTGTTTGGATCGCAGTGCGACCGCAATTTTTGCTCTCATGTACAGGCTGGAATCACTAGGGATAGTTTAAAACCTTTCTATGATATTTGAACATGATCCGAAGCAGCTAAGGCTGCTTATGCATTTTTAGTGCCCCGTTTCGTGTCCTCCTGTGGCGTGAACTAGGAAGATACAGCATGCGCACAGGCGTAAATAAAACGGTCCCTCTAATACCCCCCGGTTCGGCAAAACCCTCGATTGCACATTTTAAAAATGTCCCTATAAAGAGACTCAATTCCGACATTGCGGCTGATAATGGATCAACACTAAAGAAAACTCAATACACTTTCATAGGATCCGTCGACCTGGTAAAAGCGTTCGACAATGTCTAATGGTGCAAGATGTTCGAAATTCTCGGGAAAATATATACAAGAACCAAGAGCTAACAATGAGAGTGTAAGACCAAGAGCGGATTACTCCCATTAAATAGGTTGCAAGGCGTACGGCAAGTATGTAGTCTTCCACCCCTGTTGTTCAGTCTCTACATCGACGATGCAATCACGAAAATAAAAACAAAAAGTTCAGGAGTGGAATTAAAATTTGAGGTGATAGGATACCAATGATAAGGTTCTCTGACGACATTGCTATCCTCAGTGAAAGTGAAAAGGAACTACAGCATTTGCTGAATATAATGAAAAGTGTAATGAGGACAGAATATGGACTGAAAGTAAGTCGAAGAAAGAAGAAAGTAATGAGAAGTAGACGAAGTGAGAACAGTGAGAATCTTAACATCATAATTGGTGATCACGAAGTACACTGAAGAGAAAAGGAAACTGGTAACTGGTACAGGCATGTGTATTCAAATAACGAGATATGTAAACAGGTAAAATACGGCGCGGTGGTCGGCAACGCCTATATAAGACAATAACTGCAGTTGTCAGTTGGGTTACTGCAGCTAAAACGGCAAGTTACCAACATTTAAGTGAGTTTAAACATGATGTTACAGTCGGCGCACAAGCGATAGGATACAGCATCCGCAAGCTTACGATGAAGTGGTGATTTTGACGTACACCCATTTCACGACTGTACCGTGAGTATCAGGAATCCGGTAAAACGTCAAATCTCCGACATCGTTGCGGCAGGAAACAAATCCTGCATAAACGGGACCAGCGACGACTAAAGGGAATTATTCAGCGTGACAGAAGTGCACCCTTTCCGCAAATTGGTGCAGATTTTAATGCTTGGCCATTAACAAGTGTCAGCGAACGAACCATTCTACGAAATATCATCGATATGGGCTTTCGGAGCCAAAGGACCACTCGTGTACACTCGATGACTGTATGACGCAAAACCTTACGCGTCGCCTGGGCCCATCATCACCTACATGGGAATGTTGGTGACTGGAAACATGTTGGCTGTTCGGACGACTCTCTTTTCAAATTGTATTGAGCGGATGTATCCATGCGCCCTGCATGTCAGCAGGGGACTGTTGAAGCCGGTGGAGGCTCTGTAGTGGTGTGGGGCGTGTGCAGGTGGAGTGACATGGGGCTCCTGACACGTCTAGATACGACTCTGACAGGTGACACGTACGTAAGCGTCCTGTCTGATCACCTGCATCCATTCACGTCCAAGGTGCATTCCGATGGACTTGGGCAGTTCCAGAAGGACAATGCGACGCCCGACTAGTCCAGAATTGCTACAGAGTGCCTTCATCTGAGTTTAAACACTTCCACTGACCACTGAACATTATTGAGCATGTCTGGGATGCCTTGGGTGCCTTGCAAGGTGCTGTTCAGAACACCACCCGCTCGTACTCTTACGCATTTATGGACAGAGCTGCTGGATTGGTTCAAATGGCTCTGAGCACTATGGGACTTAATTTCTGAGGTCATCAGTCCCCTAGAACTTAGAACTACTTAAACCTAAATAACCTAAGGACATCACACACATCCATGCCCAAGGCAGGATTCGAACCTGCTCTTCAGTATATTTCACAAATATCATCGTGTCGCTTATTCTTTTCCAAATAATTTCTTTGACGATTTGAAAGATAATACCTCGTTCGTTGTGTTACCAGTTCACTTAATTTTTAACATTCTTCTACAGCACCACATCTCAAACGCCTCGATTCTTTTCTGCCCTTTCTGTCTCACTGACAATGATTCACTGCCGTACATTGCTGCGCTCGATACTCATATTTTCAGAAATATCTTCATCAAATTAAGGGCCATGTTTGATACCAGTAGACTTTTCTTGGCCAGGAATGCCCTTTTTGTCTATTTAGTCTTCTACTTATGTCCTCCTCGCTCTTTCCGTCATAGTTTATTGTGTTGTCTAGGTAAAAGATTTGCTTAACTTCGCCCATTTCGTTATTCTCAATTCCGATGTTAAGTTTCTCACTTGTCTCATTTTTGCTGCCTTACGTTAGTTTCAGATTTCTTCGATTTACTCTCAGTTTGTATATTGTACTTATTATACTTTTCTCATTTCTACTACTTCTCATTAGCTTCTCATTACTTTCGATTTATTTATTTTGTGGTCAATCCATATTTTGTACGTATTGGACAGTACATTTGATTCAACACATCCTATAATTTTGCTTCACTTTCACGGAGTGTAGCAATGTCATCAGCGAATCTTACCATACTATCTATTCAACCCTGAATTTTAATCCCATTCTTGAATCATTATTTTGTCACTGTCATTGCTTCTTCTATGTATAAGCCTGAACATCAGAGAGCAAAAGATATACCCTAATTAATCCATACTTCGTCACTGGTCATCAGTTATTATTATTCCCTCTTTATTCTCGTACATACGGTGTGGTTCCCGTATTTCGCTGCAGCTTACTCCCACTCTCAGAATTTCTAAAGCGTGGCACCATTTCACACTGTCTACTGCGTTTTATAGATCTACAAATCCTATCAGAGTATCCTGATTTTTCTTCAGACTTTCATTCAAATCAAGCGCAAACTCAGAAATGCGTCTCTGGTGCCTTTAACTTTCCTAAAAACAAAATGATCGCCTGCAGCGCCTCTCCTGGGTTCGTGACTATATCTGTTAGATTCTAAACAACTGGTAAACCTTGGCGTGGTCGGTTGACTCCCGATTTCAATTCGTAAGAGCTGATGGTAGACTTCGAGTGTGGCACAAATTCCACGAAACCAAAGACCCAAGTTGTCAACAAGACACCGTGCAAGCTGGTGGTGACTCCATAATGCTGTGGGCCGTGATTACATGGAATCCATTGGATCCACTGGTCCAGTTAAACTGATCATTGACTGGAAGTGGTTACGTTTGGCTACCAGGGGACCATCCGCAGCTAAACTATCGTTCTCGGCGCTGGTTTCTCTCTGATCTGATGAGAATAATCATATCAGTGAACCGGTCATGAACTGGTCACACTAGCTTACTCTCTGCCCTGTTTGCCTATTAATAACGAATCCTACTATTTGGTGCTGATTTTGACATCACCCTGTATTCTTCTGATCAGAAATTCTTACCATCTTTCCTTTTCCCTCTGTTGCCACCTATTACATTTAGGACGAGTCTTTGAATTTCTATATTCAGATTTGATAGCTTTTCTGATACCTTCAGACTTCTACATTCCGTGCTCCAAGTCGTAAAATGTTATCCCTTCGGTGGTTGTTCTACATTTTTCTCGTCGTCACCATCCCTGGCAATCCCCTCCCAGAGATCCGATTGCAGGTTAATCCGTATCTTTTAGCAATGGATCCGTTTCAGTTAAAGGCAATACGTCTTTTGAACACACATTATATGTCTTTAGTGGAGCAATTTCTCTTGCTTTCAGCATTATCATGCCGTTGGTCATTTCTGTTTGTTTTGTATTTTTTGGCGTAGTTTCCCACGAGAAGAGCAAGGTTGTTAGTTACTTATATGTGTCATATCATTTGAAGGATTTTTTTATCGAAATGATGTAGAGCGAGTAGGCTGACAGGTTATAATACGTATTTAGTGTTAACATTGATGAACACATTATTGTTTTATTCCTGCTTATACAACTACACTTTAAAAAAATTTATTATTTTATTCTTTTCTTATTTTTCTTACTGGATACCAGTTTTGAAGTAGAAATTCGTCAGTGGAATAGAAGGAGTCGTCCAAGAGAAATAATTGTAAATTAGATTTAAAACCTGCTTCTATAGCAGTCTGATATGCTGTGTTATTGGGAAAATGATCGAAACATTATATTCCTGAATACTGAACTCCTCTGTGAGTGACTGACAGCTTAACCAATGAGAAATAAGTGCCATTTTTACGTGTAGTGTTGTAGGTACGTGCATCATAGTTGTTCTCACATTGTGTTGGATTATTTATGATGAATTTCAATATACAAAACCTGTATTTCGAAAGCACAGTTAAAATGCCTAGTTCGTTGAAAAGATACCTACATGACGCCTTTGTGTCAACTTCACATATTATTCTTAGTGTTCACTTTTGTGCAATCACTACTTTGGTAGGTTATCACAGAAAACTAATTTGACAATGCTATATTTGTCAGGAAGTTGATGCTTTTGTTTCCAAGATTAACAATTAATTGATGATTAGAAGTAGCTGAGCTACATGGTTTGAGAAGCTCACCACTATGCTTCTTGCAGTTCAAGCTTTCATCAATATGTATAGGCGAAAATTTGAGGAATTATATTATAACCTAGTTACTGACTCCTGCTCATGTGCTACAATTGTTGATATGACTATTTGTTGAACAGAATTCAGTGTAGTGTGTTTCTTCAATAGTAGAGGTAAGTTGTTTACTCTGATGGGATTTATTAAATCACTAGAATCGTCTGCAAAAAGCATCAGTATTGCTTGTTGAATATTAAGTGGATAGTCCTACACATATATAAGCAATAGGAGTGGACCAAAAATTGAAGACCGTGGAAATCGATTTGTGATTTTTGCTTTGTCCCAGTCACTAAGTTTTTTTAACCTTTCCAAAATTATCTTAATTATTCAGCACAACATTTTTCGTCTTGTTTGTCAAGCATGATTCAGACCAGCTGTGTGTGAAGCCATAAGTTCCATAAAACTTGAGTTTCTCTGAAAGAGTATGATGGTCTACACAATCGAGAGCCTTGGAGAGAAAAACAATCCGGCGTTATATTGTAACTTGATGCTTGTACTATTTGATGAGTGAATGTGCAGAGAGCACTCTCTGTCGAACAATCTCCTTCGGTGGCACCTGAAAGCGTACCGTTCGAATCGACAGATGAAGCCAAGCTGACCGTTTCTCTGCCATACTGTGGGGCAAAGAGCAGCACGTTAGGACGTGTGCTGCAGAGACACGGACTGAGACTAGTGTTCCGGCCGGCCGCCAGGAAACGAGATATGCTGCGACCTATTAAAGATGACATAGCTCTTCGTGTGCTCATTGTGTACGGTGTTGCTTGCGAATGTGGGAGCATCTCTATGGGTCAGAGAATTCGCAAAGTTGAAGAGCGTTGTACTGAGCAAAAGCGAGGTGACAAGTGGGCCATAGCTGGGCATAGCTTGGAAAACTGACGCAATATACAGTTTGAAAACATGAGTTTTGCACTTGCGTCAACGTACTGGGATTCCGTTATAAAAAAGGCGGAAGAGATTAGAATGACAAGCAATAATTTTAGCATAGACCAGGACTACACACGTAGTAGGGTGTAAGCGAGGGCTGTATATGGCGAAACGGGTGACGACGAATGCTTAGCGCTTGTAGGGAGGCGGCCTGCGGCAGTTTCAAACGTGGCGCCGGCCCCTCGCGCCCTCCGACATCACAAGGTCCCGCGACGGGCCGGAGCTCCTAAGAGCTGCCCAATCAGCGTCGGCACACGCGTCGTTTCGGCCCTCTCTGACGGCTGCCACAGACCGCAACCGTGGCTATTTAAGCGGAAAACAGTGCCAGCCCCGGCAGTCAGTTGTTTTACTCCTGACAACGGTGGCGGAGATCATCATCGAAAGCTTGAGAATTTTATTCAAAAGGAAAATCAAGAATATTTTATTCAGACATGAAGCCGCGAATGACTCCGAGGACACAAAAAGCCAAATTCTATATAACTCTTTCATTTATTCTCACTTTTCAGGAATAGCATGTAAAGCCAGCATATTTCCTAGCTACATTTATTGAAAATAAATTGCATTGCTGCTCATACTAGAACAATACATCGTTTAAACCACATTTTGACAACGATTTCGTGTGTCGTGCTCAACCTTATCTAATTATGATTCAACATGCGATTCCGAATTCAACTACTTTCTTGTTACATCTTTATCATATACGTTGATAGCCCAGATAACAGAAGTCCTGACTGGTTCTATTGGTGTGATCTTCACGACTATTGCTGTTGTCATACGGTCTCACAGAAATGGTTGTTAAGAACGAGCACCGGTTTTGAAACGGCTGGTAAGTTTTTGTTTGTCGATTGGAGCCATTGTTTTGTTTCCTTTCTTTCTCCAGGAACATTCCGATTGTTGACTCTTTTTGAATTTCTCGCATTCGATGTCTAACCATGGAGCACATCACTTGTGCGCAACATGTGCTAGTGGTAAAAAAGTGTTATCAGAATGGACAAACTTGTGCTGCAAATGTCGGGTGAATCGCGTGAATATAGAGTGTAATGAGGCACTGATTGAATCAATAGCTCGCAGACTTACGAAAAAGTTTATTGAGACGGGTTCAACAATAAACCGTAAAAATCCTTGGCATCGTCCTCTGGCCGAAGCAAGCAGAACGTTGCGGTGGTCCGCGCCAGTGTAGCTGTTAGCCCGATGAAACCAATTCTTCACCGTTCCTAACGATTGGGCTTAAGTTGTTCTTCAGTACGAGAATTTTCCGGTGTGATCTCCATTACCACACCTATTAAATTCAATTGACGTAGCACCTGAAAGAGACGGACACCAGAAGAGACGAGATTTTGTTCATTGGGTCCTGAGAAAACAGTATAACAGTTTCTCAAACAAAATCATCTTCAGTGTGAAGCACATTTCCAGTTAAACGGTTTTGTGAAGGAGCAGAACAACCGTATCTGTGGGTCAGAAACTGCTTGCATGATCCAAGAAAGGGAACGGCATCCACAACGAGTGATCTTTTTTTTTTTTTTTTTTTTTTTAAAGTGGTAGGACAATCTTTGACAGTGAACGGTGGCTACACTGAGTCACAGCGCCAGAGATTGCGCCAAAGATTATTATTCCGCCGCCTCCACTGGGGCAGTAGTAGTTCAGAGGCTGGCGCGGGTTACTTGTTGACAGGATGTCGAGAGCGGTACTAGTTCAGAGGATGTCGTGTGCAGTTGTTCTGTTGGGCGAGCGATGCAGTTCGGTTGGTGTAATGTTTATATGGAAGATGTTGCAATGATCACAGTGTAATTTTCGTCAATATATATAGAGGTAAAAAAAAATTTATTTCACATTTCCTAAATGACAATACTTCTTGGTCACAGGTTCAGTCAACAAAGCATCTGGCTCGTGTTCATGTATTAGACTTGTAATTCTGGTTTCTATGTGCAATTATAGTATTTCTGGTTTTTCAATTAGTTCATTGTAAATGGTGTTTAAAATATCTTGTCGTCTTGAGGAAGAACCGTGCCAGATACATGTACGTTGAATCACACTACCACACACAGAACAGTTACATTTGTGCTTTGTTGTTTCGTAGCTATTATAGTTGCAGAGGACTTAATTAATCAATTTTGTTAACGGAAATGTCCTTTCATTCTTTATTGTTATTTTATGCAGTCACATTGCGTGCTAATACTACTCAGGGCCAAC
The DNA here is from genome assembly GCF_023864345.2 of Schistocerca serialis cubense. Lineage (NCBI taxonomy): Eukaryota > Metazoa > Arthropoda > Insecta > Orthoptera > Acrididae > Schistocerca > Schistocerca serialis. Next base: position 663,138,336 of record NC_064642.1, read on the forward strand.
CGGTTACGAGACTTCCCAACCGGTCACACAGCTACGAAAATTATTGCATTATAATTAGGCCCCCATGCAACAGTCAATTGAGACCGATGCCGTACGATGATAAGGCAGTTTTTGTGGCCTTATTTAGATGGAATGGACAACGAAGAGTAGTGATTTCAGCAGCACGGTGCCACCTGCCATATTTCCCGCGAAACAATTGAAATGGTCCAAATGGCTCTAGGCACTATGGAACTTAACATCGGAGGTCATCAGTACCCTAAAACGTAGAACTACGAACTAACCTAAAGACATCAAACACATCCATGCCAGAGGCAGGATTCGAACCTGCGATCGTAGCGGTTGCGCAGTTCCAGACTTAAGCACCTAGAACCACTGGGTCACAGCGGCCGAAGGCGAAACAAATCATTTGCTCCACGAGCGGTGCCCGGATCGCATAATTTTTCTCAATGCTGGTCATCAATGGCCACCAAGGTCATGTGAGTTGACTCCTTGTGACTTTTTTCCTTCGGACATCTTACATCATTAGTGTATGCCAATAAACTCCAAAACATCCACGACTTGAAGGAGGAAATTGTACGAGTTGTCAGTGAAATGAACGTGGTGCACTCATTGTGAACTTCATGGATTGAGTTCTTTCCCGCCAGCGTAGTAGAGGATTTCATACGCTTCACATTTATCATACGTGAAATGGGGTGGTTAGACGAACATATTTATGTATTTCGTTTGTTTATTTTTTTTAAATGAATTTCTTACTTATCGAAACCAGCGCTCATTTTGTTTGTATAGGATAAACCAGAACTCCACCGACAAATATTATTCAGAGGTTATTGAAGGATAATTTCTGAGTGCTTAGGTGTAAATTCCCCATGATCTCCAGCACTTATTTTGGACAATAGTGGATTGGTCACGGTGGTCTTGGTCCATGGCCAGTTCGGTCATTAGAGACGACACTGATGGAATTTTTCTCCGGTTCATAATAGCACGGATCTACATCTACATACATACTCCGCAAGCCAACATATGGTGCTTGGCAGGGAGGACGTTGAACCACTACGAGTAATTTCATTTCTTGTTCCGCTTGCAAACAGAAAGAGAGATGAACTAGCTTTAAGCCACGTCAAGTTGTTTAAAATACACGAGCTTTCGGCAGTGGACTCCTCGGCAATTGTCGAGTGGTAACTACTTTTTGGTTACTACTACCACCCTTACATAGCTGAGCTACCTTCTGTTAACGTCCCCGGTACTCGCTCTAGCACAGCCTATCCGACATAACTGTCCACATCCACACGGTACTTTATATACTCCTGGCGTTCTGAGGCCTACATCTTCTTTCAACGGCCTCGTGAGCTGTTGAACTTTTGCTGGAAACCTGAAGACCGAATCGAAGAAATGAAATGAGCGTATGGCATCGTTGGCCAGGAGACCCAATCCGGGGGAGTTCGGCCGCCAAGTGCAAGTCTTATTTCAGTCGACGCCGCATTGGGTGACTGGTGCGGTGGTGATGAGGATGAAATGATGATGAGGACAGCACAACACCAAGTCTCCGAGCGGATGAAATCTCCACTAAGGTTGGCGATCGAACCCGGGCCCGCCTGCGTGGGAGACGAGCACAGTACCACCCAGCCAAGCTGGCGGACACGGAATCGACGTTTTGTCTCCTGAGGAGCCGACTGATTTTTCCTATTTCTGAATCACAGAACGTCAAAAATGCAAGCTCCTTCGGGTTCTCCTCTGGATGATTCTACTTACGTGTTTTCGGAGCCGCGCGGAGTGGCCGCGCGGTTTCAGGCGTCACGTCACGGACTGTGCGGCAACTCCCGCTGGAGGTTCGAGTCCTCCCTCGGGCATGTGTGTGTGTGTGTGTGTGTGTGTGTGTGTGTGTGTGTGTGTGTGTGTGTGTGTTTGTGTTTGTGTTTGTGTGTGTGTGTATTCTTAGCATAAGTTAGTTTAAGTATTGTGTATGTCTAGGGACCGATGACCTAAGCAGTTTGATCCCTTACAAATTCACACACATTGGAACATTTGAAACACAGCTTGACAAACAGAGAAAGTGAATAACGCTTTTGAGTTCATACACATTTCAACACAGATTTGTTTTCGGAAAGAAGGCTTGTGAAATATGGCGGTTTTTGTAGCCGTTTTCTTCAAATACTTTCCGTAAGAGGCTGAGTTCCTTTGGCAGGTTTCCAGCGTCTTAGACGGCCTCCGCTCGATGCACCAACGTCCTCAGGAAAGAACGTTTCTGCGACGGTTGCTGAGACATGTTAGCTTGCAGATATCAGACGGTATGGGTGAATTGCTGGGAAATATTATGACTGACACAACCATCTGTTTTAAAGTGAACGAGGACGTCAAGGAACGGCAAGGCACCATCTGTCTCTCCCTTCATCGCGATGTTGCCATGGATATTACTGATGTGAATCGCGAATTATCCAGATTTTTCACGTCCACGAGACCACACAACGAACTTGTCATCGAGAAACGGTAAAAGCAGCTGGGCTTTGCCATGTCTACGGCGATGTCCTCAAAGTCCTCTATAAACTGATTGCCTAAAACTGGAGCTAATGGGTTCCCCATTGCGAAGTCATCCGTCTGGTTAAAATATTCTCCGTCATACGAAAGATACGATAGTGTCAGTGCACGATTAAATGAATCTGCAAGAGTGTCGTCGAGTACATGGGATGAAAGATCCATGAAAACTTTGATTGTAATAAGCATGATTAATGACATTTCACCAAAGCTGACGATAATATCTCCTTCTCCACCATGCGAGCATTTACTTCGACTGACGAAGTCGGTCGTATTCTTGGTATGGTGCACACAGTGTAAGGAGGCTGGCTTGTGTATCTGTATGTCGAACAGACTGGGTGTTCTCTTGGGCAGTGCTGTGTAAAACGAGAGATGTTTTGCTTCGGTACCCTGAGGAATCAGCGGTAGAAGAGCATGCTCCAGAAAACGGACATCATACTACATTCGACGAGACTATGTTATTACACTATTCAGGGACAGCGCCATAAAAGAAGCGATCGTGATAAAAATTTGTGACAACACCCTCAATAAAGACGGTGGTCTGCAGCTAAGCACGGCTTGGGATCCGGACAACGGAGGGTTGAAGCGGGAGCGGAGGCGCATTGAAAACGTTCCTTGACGCGACTGGGAGCTCGACAGAATTTTATCAGTACATATCGCAGCGAAACCATGCACTTGTATATTACTGTATATATGTCTCTTTAGGAGCCCTATATGCTCTTATATCCATGGTCCTTACGTGAAATGTCTGTTGCCGCCAGTAGAATAGTTTGTCACCTTTAAATGCCGGTTCTCTACATTTTATCAATAGTGGTTCTGTGGAAAGAGCGTCGTCTACCCTCCAGGGATTCTCAGTTGATCTCTGTAACAGTCGTGTGATTATTCAATTTACTAGCAAAAGATGCAGCAAAAAGCTACTGCATTATTCCTATGTGTTCCTTTATTCAGACCTGTAGGAAATCCCAAAGACTCGAGCAGTAATATTGTTTCAATTGCATTTTGACTGTCTGATGCAGCAACCACTTATGAATATTTTTGAATAAACGAAGTTTTGTTTGCCATATTTTTTCTATCAATAACAAATACGCGTTAGCCCTTGTAAGGCATCATCAGATTATCTGGAAACAATACAGCAAAAATTAATATGACAAAACGGTAATCAGAATGAGCACTGCAACCATGCTTACAAGGGACAGTAACACACTGATCAGCCAGAACGTTATGATCACCTACCTAATAGCCTGTACGTTGATCTTTGGCACGGATAACAGCGGTGACATGTGGTATGGTAGCAATGAGGCCTTGGTAGGTCGCTGTTCTTTTTGGCCCCACATCTGTACACACAAGTCACGTAATTCTCGTAAATTCCAGGGAGTAGGGTGATGAGCTCTGAGTTGACATGCCATGTGCGCTCGATCGCGATCAGATCTGGCAACCTGAGGGGGGGGGGAGGGAGGGGGGGGGCAGCGAATCAATTGGTACTCGGCACTGTGTTTCTCGAAACACTCCATCACACTGCTTGCCTCGTGGCATGGCGCATTATCTTGCTGAAAAATGCCACTATTGGTGAATATGATCGTCATGAAGGGCTGTACGTGGTCATGTAACCTTAGAACAGCAGCACTGAACCCGTGGATGTCACGTGAATGTTTTCAACAGCGTAATGGAGCCACCGCCAGCTTCTCTCTGCCCCATAATGTAGGTGTCGAGGAGCCGTTCCCCTGGAAGTCGACTGATTCGCGCCTACCCAACGGCATGATGAAGAAGGCACTGGGGTTCATCATACCATACAAGGTTCTGCCACTGCGCCTGCGTCCAGTGCCGATGGTTACATACCCGTTTCAGTAGTGATTGCCGATGTCGTGGTTTTCAGGTTGGCACTTGCATGGGTCGTCCTCTGTGGAGGTCCATCGTTGGGAGTGTTCGGTGCACTGTGTATTCAGACACTCTTGTGCTCTGCGTAGCACTGAAGTCTGATGTAAGTTCCGCCACATTTTGACGACTTTCCTGTTTTACCAATCTGCCCAGCCTACTACGTCCGATATCTGTAATGAGGGGAGGGCCGCCCAACCCCAAGACTTCTGTATGTGGTTTCATCACGTGTTGAAGATACTCACCACACCAATCCTGACAAGTCGTGTAACTTCCGACATGCTGGGAAATTGGCAGTTATGATGTCCAGAATGCGTCCATGCACGGTCGATTGTCAATGAAGCCTGTAAAACCTTTATATATACACAGAATGCTGAAAGCAGCAAGCGAAGCAATGGCATTCATAACAACGTTCTGGAAAGTTCAGCTGTAACAGTGGTATGCAAGGCAGCATTTGTAAATTCATGTCGGTAGGGGAAGGTCGCAGAATGTGGCTAAAAGATATCAATCGGGATGAGCTCACTGCCTCTAGATAAAAGAGATTCTCACACCACAAGAAAGATCGTGACTTTCACAGGCGAGCAGAAATATTTTGAGCTGCAGCGTATTAAAAGAAACTCCGAAATGTCAAAGTCACAGGAGCAGGCGACTAAAACGGACCGGGTGCATATTGGGAATGAATTTTCCATGCATAATGATTATGAAGAGTTCCACGTTTGATTTTGGAAAGAGAGAGACGTTAATCCACTGCCAATTGACAAGTACAGAAAAATATTTCCAACACTTAATACGTGTTTCCAGCATACCACAAGTTACACTTGTCTGAAAGGGAATAACTTGATCTAATATTTAAGTCAAAAAATTAGTAGCTAATGAAACAAGTGTTATTAATGAATGTAGCAACTTGAGAGAGATACAAAGATTATGTTGAAGACTTCTTTCATTGTTCTAACTGAAATCATGATTCTACAACCATTTTCACTAAACGCTTTTGTCATAATGACAGCTAAATATTACCCACTTAAATGAAACACTGTGCAAAGCACCTTAAGCCTGAACTATCTAAAATATTGAAAGTTTCATCTGTTTTAATTGTTTGCTTTAATTCTTTCAGAACATGTATATAAACAAATAAATTGTTTTTCTTTCGTAGTGCTTGATCCAAAAGTAAAACAAATATGGTAACCCACATAAGTAGGGTAAATTCAGTAATGTATCTAACATACCATCTGACTCATTAGCATTAAACAGTCACCTCATTAACATATCAAAAGATCATATTTTTAGGTACCTTACAGGTTTCTGTCATTTTCCTCAGAATTACTCACTTGTGGGTTACCACGTTCTTGCTCACAACCCTATATTTCCAATATATTTTAAGTAACTGGGACACTATTTCGTACTGAAGATCGTGTCTCGTAACCACGCATTCGCAGTTATCTCGAAAACAACATGTTTGCGTTTCCACGTCTACAGAAATGTTTCCGCTTCTGTTATTGTAACAACGGTCCCCACCGAGTATATTCCTTCAGATGTTTATTCTTATATACCCTAAGGAATCATTCCTAGCAGTAGTGTCCCGGAATTCTATTATGACTAATGAGGCTACAGCTCGTGAGGTGCATGAAATCGGTATCGAGTCCACGTCTGGATAAATTTTCATTTCTCACAACGTAATCGATTACAGATACTTAGTGAAGATTTGCACTCATTGTTTTTGACATGAGGAGATTACATACAAAAGCTTACCTGTAGATGGCGGTCTTCTCATTCTTAAACCAGATTACGAGTATCACGGAGTCATTGTGTGAAGGCGGCGTCAGGTCACACGGCAACCTGGCCGTACCATTCACCACGGACCGCACCTGCAGCACTCGACCTGAGCAAAAAACAGAATACAGTCATCAGTGTGCGGTCCCCACCAGGGCCTGTGGGGAAACGAATCAGAGTACAGTGCTTACACATAGTACTTCATCCTTTATAGATAGTGCACAGAACGTGTTTCGAACTGAATCTTCCATACACGTAATCAGATCAGTTAGACGACATCCTTAGTGCCGCTTTAAGATCAGCAAGAGCCCATAAACTGATTACCAGCCGGTCCCTATGTAGTTCTCCTGTCTTTTTAAATGTTTCTTAATTATCACTGAGGTCCTCCACATGGGTACTCAAAAATTTCAGTTGCAGAATAAATTGTACAAATATGAAGCTTGTTTGTTCAACAAAATACCTAGCGTTTACAATTACAAACAACTCGAAGTGGAACCATGACAATGAAACATTTACTGACAGATCACTTGGAAGGTGTAGTAAGAAATGTGGCAAAGAGACTGCCTTCAATACGCTTGTCCGTTGTCTGCTGGCGTATTGAGGGCTTCTTACCAGATACGACTGATAGAGGGCACGCAAAACGTACAAATAAGGAAAGCTCTTTTCGTTCTGTGGTGAATCAGTGGAGAGATATTCGTGGATATGAATAGCGAGTTAGCGTGTCAATCATTAAAACGTAAACTTTTTTCGTTGCGACATTTTTTTACGGATTTCAATTATCAGCTATCTCTCCTGAATTCCAAAATATTTTGTTGACTTTCACATACACATGGACAAAAAAAGTATTGTATTGAAATATCGGCAATCAGAGCTCACATTGAACGATTTATGTCTTAATTTTTTCCCACGTGCTTTTCTAGACAAACTGCAGAGAAATAATCTGAAATTGGTTGTATAAATCATTATCAAAAAATTGAAGTAACAATTGCTAGATTTCGTGTAGATGAAGTTGAAGAGAACGTCTAATGAAACTTTATTTCACAAATTTAAGCGTTAATAGGTGCTGTGTATATCGATGTTTAAACAAATACAAGAAACATAATCCCCTTCTCTTAGCGACCTAAAATTACAAGTTGATCTTATTACCACCACTCACATAGCAAACAGGAATCAGTGTTTATCAATAACAGGTCTTCATAACAAACATGAAGTAGAATTTATTGGCCACTTCATACTTATGTGGTGTATCTGCTGAAACAGACCTAGGGAACAGGTGGCTCTTACTCCTGCATTCGCTAAGTAGGAAGAGTAAGGCAGTCACTGTACTCTGGTTTTACCTTCACTGAAATGACAGTTGTCCATCGATGCAGGAGTTCACTTGTACAGACTTTATCGAAATTGGTTAAGAATTATTACAAGTCACGTTAAGAAAATGTCTCTTATTATAAACGTACAGGATTTAGAGGGAATGAGACTAGGAAATAAGACACCAAAACAAGTAAATAATTTGTTATTTGACAGAAAAGTGTTTACGGTCGAAGTAGGGATGATATAAAATGCCGACTCGGTATAATAAGAAAAAATTTTCTGGAAAAAGAAAATTTTTTAAAATCTTTTCTTTAGGTATTTGTCTGGTATGTGGCGTTCCACAGAAGTGGAACGTGGATGATAAGCATTTTAGATAAGAAGGGAATAGGAGCTTTTGGAATGCGGACCTACAGATGAATGTTGAAGATATATGAGTAGATCAAATAACAAATTATGAGGTCCTGATTCAATTAGGGCAAAAACAAATTTGTGGCATACCGTGGCTAAAACAAGAAATTTTATGAGAGAACACTTCCAGAGGCAAAGAACTATCGTCATTTTGGAAACGAAAGGAAGTGTGGGTGTTAAAAACTGTAGAGGGGACAAAGAGAGTAATGCAGTAAGCGTGTTCAAATGTATGCAGGTTGCAGTAGTCTTTCAGAGATGTAGAGGTATGCATGGAATGGACTAAAGTGAATAGGAGAAAGAAACCTGTCCTCGGAGTGAAGACCACAAACACAGCAAGATTTGGACCTCAGGATGGAATATAATTTTGCGACAAGGTCCACAGTTTAGCGCCACACATTAAAGCGCCGTGACATACATTTTGGGAAAACTTGACCTACGTTGTGTCAAGTGGTGAGCGCTGGAAAGCGAACAGTGAGCCATTCGGATGTAGAGAAAAGCACTCTGAAGTATGTAAGTACAGTACGTTAAACACTGGAAGCATGTATGAAAACTTTACCGAAATGCGTAAAAGTAAAATTAGGAGTACTTAGACGCAGGACTCAGAATTATAAAAAGGAACATAAAACAGGCTCTCACTGAATTAGAACATCATTAACATTAGCACTAACGAATAGCTCTGTCAGACTTGAGTGTTCAGATTGTTCTGCTACTTTACTGAGCGGCCTTATTGTTTCGTGTTAGACGGTAGCAACAAACGGTTTTTCGTTTTGCTGTTACCAGTCAATCTTGTAAGTTGAAAAGCATATAATCTAATCTGCGTAACTTATTCCTCGTGCTTGAGAGATTTATCTCTGACGAACATTTTGGCCGCACATTGTTAAATTGACAAGTCTAGCACGGGGTAGAGGTCTTTGACACCGTATTAAAAAAAAATTATTTGTTGTAGGAGATATAGGGGCAGCGTCTAGTCCTGACATTTCTAATTTGTTACTTTTTTCTTTCAATTCTAAAATTCAGGCTGTTGCGCTTTAACTTCAAGGTTATATAAAATTTTGAGTCCACCCAGTGGGGCAAGATTGTAACGTTCTCGTCAAAAGTAATGGGAAATTCTATTTAACTTATTTTCGCTCGTTACTCTTTTCCAAGCTGTGCCCTTTGTTAAAATGTATACAGTCCAGTTTGAATGATCATAACATTTGATCGTAATTTGACATTTAAAATATCCAGTTTTTCGACTTGTCTACGAAAAGTTATAATTTGATAAAAGGCATTGTTTCACTTTAAAACTGCTGTTAGCATCCAAAATGCTGCTCCCGTTTTAATTGTTGTTTAAAATGAATGATGCTGATCTCAGAAATTGTTTCTCTTAGTAAATCTACAGAGTGGTCAGAAAATGTGTGAAATGCTTGTAGGGATGTTACAGGGCAGGTTGTACTGAGACTTAAATGTTAAGAGAGAAATTCGATACGTTGCGCCGTTTCCGAGTTATTTAGTATTGAAGTTAGCCAATCAGATCGTCGCGCGCGTAAATTCAAGTTTCGGGTAACGAGACAAGGCGCTCGTTGGACAACACCGCCCCTGGCAGGCCGCTTGAATGCGAGCGCGAGACTCCCCGATTGGCTAAATTCTATGCTAAATAACTCGGAAACGGAGCAACTTACCGAATTTCTTTCTTAACATTTATGTCTCAGTGCAACCTGCCCTGTAATACCCCTACAAGCACTTCACACATTTTCTGACCACCCTGTATATTGCTTTTTAATGGTAATGAACCCTGACAAATGGTCAGTGTTGTATACTTAGAACCCCCACCTTAGTTCTTTCGCTTGTTTTATTTTGGTTAAGCCGCAGGGTGGCGTTTAACTTATTATGTTTGAGACCTGCCATATTTCTTAAACTTACCACGCTGTGGAGTGCTTAAACCTGAGGCATTTCGATCGCGCAGTTTGTCATGTAGTAGTGCGAATGATAGTTCACCACATATAACTGAAGTAAAGGAGCTAATCTTTTAAAAATGGTGGGATCCGTTGAAAAAGTCTAGAGACTTTAGAAAAACTTTCAGCGCGCAAGAAGTACCCTGATAAATGCAAATGTCGTAATGAAGTTGTTATGATATAGGTAAATTTAATTAACAGAACCCCTAGAGGCACTGTTTATCCATAAATAACTAAAATTAGTCTTTGTGCTAGGTATCGTCAAAAGACAAGCCAAAGAAAGCAGACGCTTTACCTTCGAAAAGCAGGGAATTGGTATATTTCATCACCTTAGGACATAATGAGAAATACACTCCTTGAAATTGAAATAAGAACACCGTGAATTCATTGTCCCAGGAAGGGGAAACTTTATTGACACATTCCTGGGGTCAGATACATCACATGATCACACTGACAGAACCACAGGCACATAGACACAGGCAACAGAGCATGCACAATGTCGGCACTAGTACAGTGTATATCCACCTTTCGCAGCAATGCAGGCTGCTATTCTCCCATGGAGACGATCGTAGAGATGCTGGATGTAGTCCTGTGGAACGGCTTGCCATGCCATTTCCACCTGGCGTCTCAGTTGGACCAGCGTTCGTGCTGGACGTGCAGACCGCGTGAGACGACGCTTCATCCAGTCCCAAACATGCTCAATGGGGGACAGATCCGGAGATCTTGCTGGCCAGGGTAGTTGACGTACACCTTCTAGAGCACGTTGGGTGGCATGGGATACATGCGGACGTGCATTGTCATGTTGGAACAGCAAGTTCCCTTGCCGGTCTAAGAATGGTAGAACGATGGGTTCGATGACGGTTTGGATGTACCGTGCACCATTCAGTGTCCCCTCGACGATCACCAGTGGTGTACGGCCAGTGTAGGAGATCGCTTCCCACACCATGATGCCGGGTGTTGGCCCTGTGTGCCTCGGTCGTATGCAGTCCTGATTGTGGCGCTCACCTGCACGGCGCCAAACACGCATACGACCATCATTGGCACCAAGGCAGAAGTGACTCTCATCGCTGAAGACGACACGTCTCCATTCGTCCCTCCATTCACGCCTGTCACGACACCACTGGAGGCGGGGTGCACGATGTTGGGGCGTGAGCGGAAGACGGCCTAACCGTGTGTGGGACCGTAGCCCAGCCTCATGGAGACGGTTGCGATTGGTCCTCGCCGATACCCCAGGAGCAACAGTGTCCCTAATTTGCTGGGAAGTGGCGGTGCGGTCCCCTACGGCACTGCGTAGGATCCTACGGTCTTGGCGTGCATCCGTGCGTCGCTGCGGTCCGGTCCCAGGTCGACGGGCACGTGCACCTTCCGCCGACCACTGGCGACAACATCGATGTACTGTGGAGACCTCACGCCCCACGTGTTGAGCAATTCGGCGGTACGTCCACCCGGCCTCCCGCATGCCCACTATACGCCCTCGCTCAAAGTCCGTCAACTGCACATACGGTTCACGTCCACGCTGTCGCGGCATGCTACCAGTGTTAAAGACTGCGATGGAGCTCCGTATGCCACGGCAAACTGGCTGACACTGACGGCGGCGGTGCACAAGTGCTGCGCAGCTAGCGCCATTCGACGGCCAACACCACGGTTCCTGGAGTGTCCGCTGTGCCGTGCGTGTGATCATTGCTTGTACAGCCCTCTCGCAGTGTCCGGAGCAAGTATGGTGGGTCTGACACACCGGTGTCAATGTGTTCTTTTTTCCATTTCCAGGAGTGTATTTACGTAAATTGCGCTATCTAACAATGGAAACTTCACAAGCAACGCAATCAGATTTAGTGGCAAAAATGGCCCAGTGGATAGCCCATCAAGAACGAAAACAGGAATAAGGTATATTGAACTGTGGGGAAAAGAAACAGCAAAATCGAAACAGTCAACAGGCCGAGCTCAAAATGTGTAACATCGAAGGTGTTCGGTTAGTCACACCGCCGCTTTGATGTGGACACAATGTTGGATTGCGAAGATGAAGATCCGTGTTCAAATCTTCTTCGTCCCCCGTATTTGTTTTTTTCACAAAATTATGAACTCTCCAGCCGGTCATTGACGTGTCTGTTCGCTGTATTCAAATATGTGTCTATGTCATGGTGTAACGTCCGTTTGCAACAGCGAGGTGTAAAGAAGGGACCTCCAGACGTACGTACCTTGTAGTTGTTCTACAAGAATATCACATGCTATGACTCTTCCGTTCCGCATTGGAAGTCTTGGCTCTTGAATTCCTCTGTTGTAAAATAGTTCACACCTGTTTTTGTTGTTTTCATTTCCGCAAGGGGTCTATCCGGCATCTCGCCTGCTCTCACTATCCATCACATTCAGTTGCGACGATAATATACAGGGTGATTCAAAAAGAATACCACAACTTTAGGAATTTAAAACTCTGCAACAACAAAAGGCAGAGCTAAGCACTATCTGTCGGCGAATTAAGGGAGCTATAAAGTTTCATTTAGTTGTACATTTGTTCGCTTGAGGCGCTGTTGACTAGGCTGAAAACCAAACTACCCGAGGCAGCCCGTGACAGAGCACTTCATCACTGGCCTCCAAGAAGCCCTGATCTTACCCCCTGCGATTTTTTCTTATGGGGGTATGTTAAGGATATGGTGTTTCGGCCACCTGTCCCAGCCACCATTGATGATTTTAAACGATAAATAACAGCAGCTATCCAAACTGTTACGCCTGATATGCTACAGAGAGTGTGGAACGAGTTGGAGTATCGGGTTGATATTGCTCGTGTGTCTGGAGGGGGCCATATTGAACATCCCTGAACTTTTTTTTGAGTGAAAAAAAAACCTTTTTAAATACTCTTTGTAATGATGTTTAACAGAAGGTTATATTATGTTTCTTTCATTAAATACACATTTTTAAAGTTGTGGTATTCTTTTTGAATCACCCTGTATTTTTACCTCATGATTCATTTTCTATGACCAATGTTGTGAAAGAAGAGGGACACTAGGGAGATTTAAATACGGATCTTCCACATTTTAGTGCTACATGGTAACCATACAGACAACCACCTTGCTTCGTGAACCTCTCTTGATGTTGCATGTCTTCACCTTGGACCGTTCACTATTTCTATTTTGCTCCTTTCTTCACAATTCAGTATACCTTCTGCTGTTTTCATGTTTTATCTGCGTTAAGTTTTTGACTGGTTATCCCCTAGGCCATCTTACCACTAAATGTGAGAAGGTGCTATGGTGAGTCTTCCTGGTAAGAACCCTGACAGTGTTCGTCAACATTGGAACACCTACTACATAGCAAGATTCCCAGACTGATGGTTCCAAGATTCGTCTTATTGTAGAAATGTTTCGTGTCTGTTCTTTCAGATGTATCCGAAGTAACAGACACCACGCGAAATCCACAGCTATGATACATGTTGTATAAACTGAAGGTGGGCTGGAGAGAAAGGAAAAGTCCCGGGTTCGAGTCCTGGTCCGTCACACATTTTCTTCTCTCGTCACCGCCGCTTCCTCCTACAGTCCTTCACACTACAACCCTTTTTCGCTGAAAGGAAGGCATAGTGTGCGAATTCTCTTAAGTTTCCTGTGAATCTTATTTTACAGCCTCTTACGTTATCCGGCTTATTCCCTTTAACGAATAAATTTAAACAGTTGGTATCAACGTTCTGTACCAACACTGAAGATGATGTACAAAGAATATCACTGTGACTAAAAGCATGTAAAAAGTGTTTGTGACAATTAGATAATTTTATTAAAACGGTCTCTGCAATTAAGTCATTTGAAACGACAGCGACTACCTATCAAGTTACTTAAACTTATGATACATACAGAATAAATACTACATTAAATAGAAGCTATTTTCTCACTGAACCTTCTCTCAGAGCCAACGTAGGAAGTTGTGCGCTCAATTCCAACATTCATTTTGAGAGAAACTTTCAAAATGAACTACTAGTATAGCTTGTAGTTTTTAAGTTCTGTACGTGTTTCTGTGTGATAGCTGTCTGATTTCTTTACGTCACCTGTGGGTGTTTAAAAGCTGGACGAGCAGTAGCGTTCCATCATTACGGTAATAGCAGCTTACATTTCATTATTTCAGCAGTAACTGCAGCACTGAACAAATGCATCGCCGAAATGCGTGACTCACGGGTTTTGGCGCTGTTCCCGCGGTAAAAGCTACATCTAAGTGACGTCACAGCGTAGCTGATAATATTGCTGAACGCTTGGTACTAAACTCTACTTTCTGTGCTCTACTTTTTGTACGGATCTTGGTGCTATACGGACAAACCGTCTCCTCTCGTACCACAGAAGGAGCACATGACTCTCAAATCGGATACCAAAGGTAAACTGTAAAATTACATTCCTTTTCAGACGATGGGAGAATTTCATGTCGTCATTCCATTATTGGCCGCACAGTATACGTCGCAGCTTCCCAAGTACTCGTGTTGTTATTATTTCAATTAGTTTCATTGCTGTTTAAATAAAAGGTGGTACTGTTTTTGTCGACTGAAGTGCATCGCAAAGGATGCAGTGAACTGGCAGGTGAGTAGGAACTCCCACTAGCCAAGACCACCTACAATAAATCAGACCTTAAGGCAGATATCGATAGTTGACAATATGGCGGCAATCGTGGGGGAAAACAAACCAGCGTGCTTGTATTTCCATAACGCGTGTGTGTAACATTGTATACGTGACGTTCAAGAGAAGCGAAAGCATTTATTACTAGCTGTTATTTATGCTATATGCTGTGAATATGGTCACAAGTGCTGCGCTAGTATTTATTTTCTAGATTCTGTAGTAAGTTCGGCATAATTTAAAGTGTAAACTGTTCTTGCGATGGGTCGTAGCTGTTATGTACCAGGATGTAAATCCAATTACGGCAAAACATACGATACCTCAACATTGAAGTTCCCAAGGAAACAGCATTGAGGAACAAATGGATTAAACTAACTCATAGAGATAATTTTGAAGTGAACGATAAAGCTGTGGTATGCATTAAGCATTTTGAGCCTAAGTTTGTGGTTAGGGAAGACATTTTTCCTGTGGAAAATAGTGAACCAATATGTGTGCCACGAAAAATACCAAAACTAACAAATGATGCAATTCCAACCATCTTTCCTAATCAACCTTCTTATCACACAGTACCAGTTCCCAAGGAAAGAAAGAATCCTGAAGATCGTGTCCAACAGCTACTGGAACGTGATGAATGTAGTTTCAGCGAGTGGTGCGAAAATGACAATATACCTGACTTTCAGCATTTTAAAAGCGAAGTGCAGAAAAGGAATTTTTGTCCATTTACAATTTTAGTAAAGGATGACTACGTATCTTTCATTAAATTAAAGGATGATTCAGTCATTGATGTGCCATTAGTTTCAGTGTGCTTCAAGATATCAAGTTCTTTGGAAGTAAAAGTGTTTCACAAAAATGTGTGTTTGCCTACAGAAACCTTGAAATGGATACTGTAGTCTGGGGACGAAGAGAACTTGAAATGTGACAAGTGGACGAAATTTGACAATCTGGTGAGTCACCTAAATGGTTTCACAGATAACTCTACTGGCACCATTGACAAGATTATAATTTTAGTCAGTGTTCTCAAACAAGCACTGAAAGCTGGTAGTGATTTTGACGCTGAAATAGCACCTAAAATAGAATTTGTTTTGGAGCAATTACAACTTGCAATAACGAAGCAAAGTATATATTCTCCTGAACTTTTGATATGGGCAGCAACCATTTGCTTTTCATTTCCTGATGCCTACCATCACTTGAGAAAAACAAATGTGTTACCATTACCTCATCCTGTCTATTAAGGCAGTTTCTATGCAAAATGGGTCCAAATAAAACTTGTATTGGTCCATTACAGGTAGCTTTTAAGAGAGAAAAATATATTTCTTCAGGGAAGTGACAAGGTAATTTCAGTGATGCTAGATTAAGTTTATGTTAATTCAAAATTCTCTTATAAGGCAGGAAAGATACTTGGTGTTGCTGAGAATACTTCAGATACTACAACAGCAGGTACAATGCAGGTTTTCATGGCATCATCTTTACATTCTGATTATAAAGAAGTAACAGCTCTCTTTCCTGTAAAAAATGTTAATACTGATACTCTGCTGAAAATGACAATTGATGTATTATACACTCCTGGAAATGGAAAAAAGAACACATTGACACCGGTGTGTCAGACCCACCATACTTGCTCCGGACACTGCGAGAGGGCTGTACAAGCAATGATCACACGCACGGCACAGCAGACACACCAGGAACCGCGGTGTTGGCCGTCGAATGGCGCTAGCTGCGCAGCACTTGTGCACCGCCGCCGTCAGTGTCAGCCAGTTTGCCGTGGCATACGGAGCTCCATCGCAGTCTTTAACACTGGTAGCATGCCGCGACAGCGTGGACGTGAACCGTATGTGCAGTTGACGGACTTTGAGCGAGGGCATATAGTGGGCATGCGGGAGGCCGGGTGGACGTACCGCCGAATTGCTCAACACGTGGGGCGTGAGGTCTCCACAGTACATCGATGTTGTCGCCAGTGGTCGGCGGAAGGTGCACGTGCCCGTCGACCTGGGACCGGACCGCAGCGACGCACGGATGCACGCCAAGACCGTAGGATCCTACGCAGTGCCGTAGGGGACCGCACCGCCACTTCCCAGCAAATTAGGGACACTGTTGCTCCTGGGGTATCGGCGAGGACCATTCGCAACCGTCTCCATGAAGCTGGGCTACGGTCCCGCACACGGTTAGGCCGTCTTCCGCTCACGCCCCAACATCGTGCACCCCGCCTCCAGTGGTGTCGTGACAGGCGTGAATGGAGGGACGAATGGAGACGTGTCGTCTTCAGCGATGAGAGTCACTTCTGCCTTGGTGCCAATGATGGTCGTATGCGTGTTTGGCGCCGTGCAGGTGAGCGCCACAATCAGGACTGCATACGACCGAGGCACACAGGGCCAACACCCGGCATCATGGTGTGGGGAGCGATCTCCTACACTGGCCGTACACCACTGGTGATCGTCGAGGGGACACTGAATAGTGCACGGTACATCCAAACCGTCATCGAACCCATCGTTCTACCATTCCTAGACCGGCAAGGGAACTTGCTGTTCCAACAGGACAATGCACGTCCGCATGTATCCCGTGCCACCCAACGTGCTCTAGAAGGTGTACGTCAACTACCCTGGCCAGCAAGATCTCCGGATCTGTCCCCCATTGAGCATGTTTGGGACTGGATGAAGCGTCGTCTCACGCGGTCTGCACGTCCAGCACGAACGCTGGTCCAACTGAGGCGCCAGGTGGAAATGGCATGGCAAGCCGTTCCACAGGACTACATCCAGCATCTCTACGATCGTCTCCATGGGAGAATAGCAGCCTGCATTGCTGCGAAAGGTGGATATACACTGTACTAGTGCCGACATTGTGCGTGCTCTGTTGCCTGTGTCTATGTGCCTGTGGTTCTGTCAGTGTGATCATGTGATGTATCTGACCCCAGGAATGTGTCAATAAAGTTTCCCCTTCCTGGGACAATGAATTCACGGTGTTCTTATTTCAATTTCCAGGAGTGTAGTTAATGCATGAGCTTCAGTATGACGTTATATTCCTTGTAACAGATAACCATAGCACTAATAGAAAAATGTATCAGCTTATGTGTGGTGGCACTTTACAGCCGTGGATTACAAATCCAGTCGCTCCATCCAAATTCTGTTTGACAATGTGCACTTGCTTAAGTGTATCAGAAATAGCTGGTTGGATGGAAAAAATGAATCCTCCTTAATGCCAAATATTGAGGATACATTTGCTTTCATCAATACCTTTCTACACAGTGATGAAGGGAATGCTGCGTGTGAATATACTGTCAGTGAAGCAAAGTTTTCAGATTTAAGGAACCTGTTTCATTCTGAGAAAAATAAACTGTTGAAACTTGCTCCAAAGCTAGTGAGAAAGGCAGTGTATCCAACTTCTATTGAGAGACAGAATGTTACCCTTGCTCTCAGTGTTTTTGATTCTAAAAATGTAGCAGCACTAGAAATTTTGAAAAGTCGGGGGATTGAGGTTTCTGATGGCACTATTCAGTTTTTGAAATTAATCATTAAATGGTGGACAGTTTCTAATGTACAGCATCCCATGAAAGGCAAATACACATCAGATGATAATTCTAGCCCAATCACTGGACCTACTGACTCCAAACTTGTGTTTCTTGAAAATTTGGAAACATTTCTTGATATCTGGCATGCATTGCCTACTCATGGAAAATGAACCAATGAAACATATGCTGCTTTCTCTCACACACTTACAACAACAGTTCAGTTACGCAAATACATTTTTAACACTTACAAATGGTCCTATATTCTTACAGCAAAATTACACATGGGTGCTTTGGAAGCAAGATTTGGAGCTTATAGAAGGTTAAGTGGCTGCACATATAATGTTTCAATTGAGCAAATCTTGGAATCTGAGAGAAAACTGAAAGTAATAAGTCTACTAAAGCTCAGATCTACTAAACATGGTGAATTTACATTAAATGATTTTGCAGCAAAAGTAAATTACAGCACAAAACACCAAACGTATGAAAATGTAGATAAATTAGAACCCGCTTTAGAGGAACTAGCAAACATTCCCATGATGGATGAAGACTTGAAGGTCTTGGTTTGTATTGCTAGCTACACCAGCAAAACAGTGCTTGAAAAGCTGCAAAAAGGTGGAAAATGTTCAGGCTGTGAAGAAATGTTGCAGACATAGGATGAAATTTTGTTGCAGTGTGAAACCAAAGAACTCCTTTCCTATTTCAACCAACTGAATCGTGAGGGGTTGAAGTGTCCTTCTCCTATAATGATTTCCTTGTGTTGTAACATATATAAAGTTTTTCAAGTTCTGATTAGCAGCACATATGAACCAGAATTTCTCAAACTTGAAAATCAGATAGATGCAGTACTTGCCTTAGGAACTGAATTGTGTGAAAATGCCATTAGTAACCTCAGTGATGTGTGCAAATGTGGCATTCCTTTAAAGACAATAATCAAGAAAAGTATTAAAGTGCTTTCAAATATTTTTATTAATAATTACACAAAACTGTTAAATGAAAAGTGTGTTTCAAAGTAAATTGCTCGAACACTAGTCAAACAAAAAAGAGGAACTTATGAAGACATTGCAGCAAAAATAACAAAACGCAAAGTGGCCAAGCTGAGCAGCAAATAAATCCAACAGGTACTCAAAATCAAACCACTTCTAACATATTACGCAATGACAGTCACTACAATTAACTGCATATTGTTTAATACAATTTTCAGCTTTAGCTACACGCTTCATTTATCATTGCTATGTAGCATCTATGTTGCAAATTATTATTATTGTGCAAATATGCCATATATATGTGTTGCGTAGTAGTTTTTTTGGATTTGATTTTGAGTTGCATCTCATAATTTTACTTAGTCATAGTACTTATTACGTAATTTGTGGCTTTAGTGACAACTTTTTATTTTTTATTTAAGTTTGAAGATAGAAAAATACCTAACAATACATTTATTACGCAATTTAGAATCTACTTTCCATTTATGAAGTTTGTAAATTATTCGTATTAGGGTATCGCTGAAATACTTGGCCTAAGACGGCCGCCATCTTGGTTTCTGTGTTGTGGTCTAATGTATTGTAGGTGGTCTTGCACCAGCAGTAGGACTCCACAACAAATCTGCAACCCGTGCGGTCGGGAGCACAGACCTGCGAGCAGCGAGTATTGTAGGCCGTACCAGCTCCATCATCAGCGGGAATAGGCTAAAGAAGGGGGAGAATCGTGGAGAGCCTTATGTAAACGAAAATATCGATCGCGGGGGAAAAGTTTAGAGACACCTATATCGTCTACATCCTCCCCCCACATAACAGATGGTTTACTTCAAGCTGTGGATCAGCGCAAAATTGGTACCGGAAGCGTTTTCATTTTCTCTTTCAGTTGCGAAACAGATCCTGCTCTTTTTCCCCTACGTTACCAGTGTTCAGATTGAAGGAATACAAACTAACAAATTCCTTAACAAACTCGCGTTTTCTACGCTTTCGTCAACGCTGCTAACAATCTCACGTGTACCTTGCGGTATTTGCTCTTTAACAGAGCGCTAAATAACATGCAAGCTGGCTTTGAAGGCGTCTGCCATGTCCTGTGTTGTAACCACACGAAATTACACTACTGGCCATTAAAATTGCTACACCAAGAAGAAATGCATATGATAAACGGGTATTCATTGGACAAATATGTTATACTAGAACTGACATGTGATTACATTTTCACGCAATTTGGGTGCATAGAACCTGAGAATTCAGTACCAAGAACAACCACCTCTGGCCGTAATAACGACCTTGATACACCTGGGGATTGAGTCAAACAGAGCTTCGATTACGTGTACACGTACAGCTGCCCATGCAGCTTCAACACAATACCGCAGTTCATCAAGAGTAGTGACAGGCGTATTGTGACGAACCAATTGCTCGGCCACCATTGACTAAACGTTTCAATTGCTGAGAGATCCGGAGAATGTACTGGCCAGAGCAGCAGTCGAACCTTCTCTGCATCCAGAAAGGCCTGTACAGAACCGGCAACAAGCAGCCGCGCATTATCCTGCTGAAATGTTTCGCAGGGATCGAATGAAGGGTAGAGCCACGGGTCATAACACATCTGAAATGTAACGTCCACTGTTTAAAGTGCCGTCAATGCGAACAAAAGGTGACCGAGACGCGTAACCAATGGCACCCCATACCATCAAGCCAGGTGATACGCTAGTATGGCGACGACGAATTCACGCTTCCAATGTGCGTTCACCGCGATGTCGCCAAACACGGATGCGACCATCATGCAGCTGTAAACAGAACCTGAATTCATCCGAAAACATGGCGTTTTGCCATTCGAGCACCCAGGTTCGTCGTTGAGTACACCATCGCAGGCGCTCCTGTCTGTGATGCAGCGCCAAGGGTAACCGCAGGCATGGTCTCCGAGCTGATAGTCCATGCTACTGCGAACGTCGTCGAACTGTTCGTGCGGATGGTTGTTGTCTTGCAAACGTCCACATCTACTGACTCATGGATCGAGACGTGGCTGCACAATCCGTTACAGCCATGCGGATAAGATGCCTGTCATCTCGACTGCTAGTGATACGAGGCCGTTGGGATCCAGCACGGCGTTCCGTATTACCCACTTGAACCCCCGATTCCATATTCTGGTAACAGTTATTGGATCTCGACTAACGCGAGCAGCAACGTCGCAATACGATAAACCGCAATCGCGATAGACTACAATACGACCTTGATCAACGTCGGAAACGTGATGGTACGCATTTCTCCTCCTTACACGAGGCATCACAACAACGTTTCACCAGGCAACGCCGGTCAACTGCTGTTTGTGGATGAGAAATCTGTTGGAAACTTTCCTCATGTCAGCACGTTGTAGGTGTCGCCACCGACGCCAACGTTGTGTGAATGTTCAGAAAAGCTAATCATTTGCATATCACAGCATCTTCTTCCTGTCGGTTAAATTTCGCGTCTGTAGCACTTTATCTTCGAGGTGTAGCAATTTTAATGGCCGGTAGCGTATTAACCTGATATGGACTTAAATTTTCAACTGCAGTTAGTGTGTATGCTTTTATTAAGCCATTATCTGTAATACGTCCGCCCCGATAACTGAGTGGTCAGTGCGACGGGCTGTCGTAACAAGGAGTCCGAGTTCCATTCCCAGCAGGGTCGGAAATTCTCTCCACTCAGGGACTGAGTGTTTGTGTTGTCGTCAAAGAGGTTACGACAGGAAGGGCATCCGGCTATCTCTTACACTAACAATGACGAATCCGTCCGTAACCATGCCGACCCTGCGAAACTGCTGGACAAAGGCACAAGGAAAAGAAGAAAAAGTCAGTATCTGCAAGAGGGAGCAAGAACTTTGCTAAAAGTAGTGCTGTTTTGTAAACCATCTTAACGGCACACTTGTAAGATGGTCACGTCATTTTGATTTTTGTATGTTATCGATGTGTACGTCAGAGAGAGAGAGAGGGCAACATAGGTTACTGTCAAACAAACATTGGTCTTGCCGTCGCACAGTCTTTGCCTCTGCTCAGTCTGATACATTTTTAGTTGAAGGGTGGTAGGTGATGGACATGTTCCTAGTGCTGCGTGGACTTGTGATTGTATCTGTTAGGTGAAGAAAAATTGACTGTAAAGGACAACAAGAATGAATAATATGTATGTATTAGAAAGCGAAGAAAATTTAAATGTTATTATTTTTTGAAGAGGAGGAGCTTGAGGTAGGACTGCACTAGTGCTATTATTGCCAGCTAGTTAACTCTGTTCATTTGCTCAGAACTGAGAGAAAGACCACTCCACTTCCCTCAGTCATGCATTAGCATATTAACTGATTAAGCTGCTTGCTTGTTATAGAAATTCTCTGTTCACATTGTACCTTCTTTAAATAATTTTTCACTCAGTTAAGCATGGCACTCTTCCGATCTGTGTTAAGTGTGAAGATTACGCGAAGCTTTACTGTCTTTTGAATCATTGTTTTGGAATATCGTTTCATAGGAATAGTTACTCTCCCTATCCCATTGTCTACCATTACGCATTACCACATTGTGCCATGTGGTATGAAACAGTTCGAGTATAGTTTGGGAATTTTATTAGAAATAGATATCTAGCTTAGCTTAGCCGCTACCTGCTTGCTGTTTGTTGTCTTGCTTTCGAGAAACTTGGAAAATTGTGGTAAGGTGCTATGGGATCAAACTGCTTAGGTCATCGGTGCCTAAGCTTACATGCTATTTAATGTAACTTAAGTAACTTGCGCTAAGGACAACACACATACCCATTCCGGAGGGAGGACTCGAACCTCCTACGGGGGGAGCCGCACGAACCGTGGCAAGGCGCCTTAAAGCGCGTGGCTACCCACTTTCGAGAAAATAGCAAAAATGTTGCCTTGGCGTGAGGTAAGAGGAAATTTTGATTAGAACCAGATAATTGTTTCCTTCAGTTGCGCATTTAATGTAATGATAAGTGCATTAAGGTCAGTTGAACTTAGATTCTGGTTAGTCAAAGGTTAGGATACGACATTAAGTAGGATAACAGTTTGTGGGTACAAAGTTTTAGTAATATGTAGATTTTATAGAGTGGGAGGTAATGTTAGGCAACATTTCATACAGAAACAAATACAGTGGGAACGTTACCTACTAACTTCGTTCATCTTTCTCTTCTTCCATCTCTTCAGATAGCTTATTCTCAGTTTTTCGTTTGTATATTATTTGATGCGGTAAAACACTTAGTGTCTTTGTAAACTGAACTTCTTGCAGGTACTCAGCGTGTCATGATAAGCTAAGCATTTTCCGAGCACATATTTTTGTATAAAATGGTAAGATACCTCGCACTGTGGGTTGCAGTCTGAAGACATGGTGTTACGCAATGCCGATTCGCCCTTGCTGCTATTAGACTGCATCGCTGTCAAAACTGAACTTATTTCAGAGTTCGCGCTTCTCCCGTGTTGTCGCGACGCCATTCGGGCGCATTTCCCAGATACCCCGGTACTGCACAGCAGCTCTGCTCTTAGCGGGAGCGTAAACAGGCGCGAGTGGTCATGCTCAAACTAAGGGAGCAGTTAAAGCCCAGCACCGGCAGTAGCGCACTCCCTCCATCTGTGTCAGTTGCTGTTGCTGGTGGTCGCTGTCAGATGGTAGGCATGTCGCGGGAAATTAAAGGGGTGCTCTTACAGACCGAAGCTTCTACACATCAGATTTACTACACGATAACAGGATAACAGCAATTTTGCAATTCATCTTGGAAATCGATATTGACAAATTATATCTAGGGCGCATAAATTTTAGACGTTTCACATATTCTTCTTTTATAACAAGTAAACTGGGAAATCATTTTCACTTCGCACCTTCTGTGTAATAGTTAGACAGGGATGCAGTATTCTGCACTTACTGTTCAATCTGTATATACGTCGAAGAAGCAATGATGGAATTAACAGGAAGGCTCAGCAGTGAGAGTAAGAAGTCAGTGACCAGACTGGCTGATGGCATTGCTCTCCTCAGTGAAAGTGAAGAAAAACTGCAGGTTCTGTTGAATGGATTTAACAGGCTAATGAAAATGAACTAGGGGGAACAAAAGAAAGCTAAAATTAATAAGTAATAATGGAAATGAAATTAGCAACAATATCAGAATTGATCATCACGTAAGTTTAAGATGCGTAGGAATTCCTTGGACGCAAAGTAACACATTCCGAAGCGAAGAGTACATAAAAGCAGACTAACATAGGCAAAGAAGGCAGCTGCGGTGAAAACAAAGTGTACTGATGTCAAAGATCGACCCTCACTGGAGAACAGACGCAGCCAATCCACCATTCATATGTATATTGTGTATTGAACCTGCTAGCTAGAAACGAGGGAGAGGCTTTGTCCCCTCCGTAGCCCTCATTGGTTCACAACCCCACAACAGGCTACAGCAGCCCACTCACACCACCGCCACCCCACACCGAACCGAACCCAGGTTTATAGTGCGGTTCGCCCCCCCCCCCCCCCCCCCCCTCGCCACCTCTTAACTCAGGAACGTCTGAAACCAGACGAGTGTACTAACAAATGTTTGGGTGCTAGAGTAATTATGGTGTACGCGAACGTGGACACTGTGTTTGCGCAGCAATCGCCGACATAGTGTAACTGAGTCGGAATAAGGGAAACCACTCCGCATTCATCGAGGCAGGCGCTACAGTCTGGAGCCGCGAGACCGCTACGGTCGCAGGTTCGAATCCTGCCTCGGGCAAGGACGTGTGTGATGTCCTTAAGTTAGGTTTAAGTAGTTCTAAGTTCTAGGGGACTGATGACCTCAGATGTTAAGTCCCATAGTGCTTAGAGCCATTTCACCGAGGCAGATGGAAAACAGCCTTAAAAACCATCCACAGGCTGTCCGGCACACCGACTGGCCAGTTCGCACCCTCCAAGTCAGATTTTGACTGTGTCCTCGGAAGCGAGGCAGCTTGGATTTTGTGCAGGGGTAAGCACTTACTGGACTGGGGTATGGTGAGTATGACTTCCCCTTTCTGTGCTCACATGGAAGGTGACCGTGGATATTCTACAAACAGTGGGCTTTTAAACTTCTTGAAAATGTGCGTTTGGAGCACAGGATTGTGTGAAAGTTAATAATGCACTGTGAGAAGACCGGTGGGGAATAGAATCGAAGCGTTTAAGATGTGATGTTATAGAAGGATGCTGCAAATAGGGTGAACTTACGAGAAGTAAGGAATTAATTCGCAGAGTTGGGAGAAACGTAATATATATGCTAGCACTGACAAGATGGAAATAATTTCCAGAGGGAACTTTAGAGGATAGAAGCTGTAGAGAAAGAAAGAGATTGGAATTTATCAGTCAAATAATTGGGAGCATTCGTAAGCAGTGGTACTCCGAGATTAAAAAGTTGGCACAGGTAGGAAAGTCACGGGAGCCGAATCAGACGTCAGGAGATTTGAATAAAATCATTTTGATTATTAGGACATGTCGCTAGAAAAAAACAACTGAAATGCCGACGTTTCGATCGACTTCGCAGCGATCGTCTTCAGGTGGAAACGTTGGAAATTTTGTTGTTTTTCCATAATAATATTGCAGAGTAGTGCGCAAAAGATTTTATTGACACTGACCTTGAAGGCTTTCGAACTTATATCAGTTGCTAATTGATAACGAAAAATATATTACGCTCAGCCTGTGTTTTTCCAAATGATAAACCATGAATAAATCACCATTTCTGGT
Organism: Schistocerca serialis cubense; assembly: GCF_023864345.2. Classification (NCBI taxonomy): domain Eukaryota; kingdom Metazoa; phylum Arthropoda; class Insecta; order Orthoptera; family Acrididae; genus Schistocerca; species Schistocerca serialis. The sequence continues at coordinate 663,163,899 of NC_064642.1, forward strand.
CTGTTTGTACTACAGTGCACTACACGTAGGACACCTGATGAAGACCGTTTCGTAGGTTCGTTACAGTTCGTCTTACCCGTAAGGAAATTTCAGATGTGTGACTATTGCTTCATTTTTGAAGCTACCACTACGACTAACCGTCAACAAGAAGGTCAATAATATTCCCTCTACCTTAATAGCAACGACTACCTCCGTAGCTGAAGTCACTAAGGCACTCTTGTGCAGTTGAGGTCGACTTGCCGTTGAGTCGGTTCGGATCCCGATGATGGAGAAATTTTACTGCAGGTATTTCGCCTCTAATGGAAGAGGAGGTGGTGACATAAATACCTGATCACAAGTATTTGCATCCATGTCCTGACTTACATTCGAAGCCTTTTCGAGGTATCTAGTGAAGAGAGAGAATGTGACACTGTCGCTGGAGATCTGTCCGTTAGATGAGGACGTTAAGCACCGCGGGATCGGGTTTCACTCTCTCCTTTTTCGTCACCCGCAACAACATAAACCAGATACTACGTTGAAGTAGCACATAATCACAGTCATCCGCACTACGCAGTTACGCATTTGACACTTCATAACAATTCAGAGGAAAGCCATTCTCGGGTGGTACCACATTCCGCAACACAGGAAAACAATATCAAGAATATAACAAGTTTACAAAACAAAACCGTCTCAGTCGACGATATGAGAAGAAACGTCAAGAATATAATAATAAGAGTAACACAATAGATACAAAGGTGATGGCATAAATACTAAACAAAAAAAAATTGCGGATTACAGGGTCAGACTGACAGTAAGCACGGATGGCACTTGTCGCAGGCTAAGTTCACACAGAAAACATTGACGAAATTCTCCGTTCGGAACTAATCATTACCCAGAGCGAAATCGGGAATGAGTACTTGCAGGTGCTAGGTTCGTAGTTTGTAAGTCTAAGTCTGACGACGACGCCTGTTCCGGATTAGATCGAGTGAGATAGTACTTAGGGTTAGGAGCCGGAAGCCGGAACGTCCAATTCAGAATAACGTCACTAGCGTTCCTAGACATCAGTATCCGGAAGAAGAAACAACGGTAGCTTATGACAGCGGCGTTTGTCCGTAACAGTGGACTTCAGAGGAAACCTTGTTTACGAGATGAGTAGTGCCCGTCACTTGCACCGTAGCGTGACTGACTCGTACTGTCCTGGCGCTGCCGACTTATACAGCTGTCTGCAGCGTAATACTGTTTGAACTATTTGCGTAACACGTGGCATACGGACGCGAGTAGGTTCCTTCTTGGCGGCTTCTGCAAACGTCTGCTTCGCCACCTATTGTTCTGTCTTGATGGCGTCGTGCCGCACGTGCGATGCTGAGGCGTGCAGGGTCAGTAGTGGCTGCAGGCGTGGTGGATTTGACTGAAGGGCTGCCGTTCTTTGTACGAGAGCATCCGACATGTCACCTCGCCCAGGATATCCATGAAGGATCCCCGAATTTGCCTCTCAAACGCTCTTTCCTGAGTATGGTTAAAAAAATGGCTCCAAGGAATTAGGGACTTAACATCTGAGTTAATCAGTCCCCTAGACGTAGAACTACTTAAACCTAACTAACCTAAGGACATCACACACATCCATGCCCGAGGCAAGATTCAAACCAGCGAACGTAGCAGCCGCCTGATTCCGGACTGAAGCGCCTAGAACCGCTCGACTACAGCGGCCGGCCCTGAGTATGGGGTTCTATGTTTGGATAGGAGAGACAACTCGTCTAATAGTATCTGTTCTTACTGGCGACTGTGTGTGGGGCTTCGAGAGGGGTGGGTTTACGTGCAAGTTCTGCCATAAGTAACCGCTAACCTAACCGGGCAGGCTTACGCATCATCCAGAGTGTCTCACATGTGTAACAAATGATGAGTTGCGTGTTGCTCAGAGGCCGATAAAGCCATAGGCAGGTTGTTCTTCTGTGAGCTTACTTGATCTATATGAATGCAGCTATGCTCATTTGAAAAAGGAACACCATTCCAAGATGAACCTCTCCATTTGTTAGAGACTGGTGCAGTATTGATGTCGAACTGCAGTGTGATAATAGATCATTCAACGTAGGACCGTTAATTTGTAAGGTTTCAGTTTTAATTTCTGCACATGACCTTGAGCACCTGCTACAGCACGCCAGTGTGAAGTATCAGATAGTGCACTGACTTTTTTTCAGTTTTGTTTCCAAGACAGATGAGAGGTCGTCTACCTTACTCTCAGTTACAACTACTGCACACTCTATCACACTGCCTGAGTAATGTGGTTAGAGCTGTGGTATCACATATGAATACCACCCCACTTGCATCGAAAAGTTAGCAAGTTTCCATTACATGCCTCCAGTGGTTCCCTAGCACAAGCGACCGCTGCCGCCGTGATACAGGATGGTAGATGGCAGTGACACACCTGCACTTGCGCTTCGAGCTTCTTCGCTATGAGATGCAGCTGTCTAGTGGCACCTCCGACTCCATCGTTTGTCCATGGTAAAGAGACATCTTTGCAGATACGAATAAATCTTTGTCGCGCCAATCACTTCTGCTTTGTCCAGCTTTCCTATGACGACAGATGCCACGCCACTCTGTAGAACTCTCCTTCTACATCTACATCTATACTCCGCGAGCCACCTTACGGTGTGTGGCGGAGGGCACTTATTGTACCACTATCTGATCCCCCCTTCCCTGTTCCATTCACGAATTGTGCGTGGGAAGAACGACTGATTGTAAGTCTCCGTATTTGCTCTAATTTCTCGGATCTTTTCTTTGTGATCATTACGCGAGATATATGTGGGCGGTAGTAATATGTTGCCCATCTCTTCCCGGAATGTGCTCTCTCGTAATTTCGATAATAAACCTCTCCGTATTGCGTAACGCCTTTCTTGAAGTGTCCGCCACTGGAGCTTGTTCAGCATCTCCGTAACGCTCTCGCGCTGACTAAATGTCCCCATGACGAATCGCGCTGCTTTTCGCTGGATCATGTCTATCTCTTCTATTAATCCAACCTGGTAAGGGTCCCATACTGATGAGCAATACTCAAGAATCGGACGAACAAGCGTTTTGTAAGCTACTTCTTTCGTCGATGAGTCACATTTTCTTAGAATTCTTCCTATGAATCTCAACCTGGCGCCTGCTTTTCCCACTATTTGTTTTATGTGATCATTCCACTTCAGATCGCTCCGGATAGTAACTCCTAAGTATTTTACGGTCGTTACCGCTTCCAATGATTTACCACCTATGGCATAATCGTACTGGAATGGATTTCTGCCCCTATGTATGCGCATTATATTACATTTATCTACGTTTAGGGAAAGCTGCCAGCTGTCGCACCATGCATTAATCCTCTGCAGGTCCTCCTGGAGTACGTACGAGTCTTCTGATGTTGCTACTTTCTTGTAGACAACCGTGTCATCTGCAAATAGCCTCACGGAGCTACCGATGTTGTCAACTAAGTCATTTATGTATATTGTAAACAATAAAGGTCCTATCACGCTTCCCTGCGGTACTCCCGAAATTACCTCTACATCTGCAGATTTTGAACCGTTAAGAATGACATGTTGTGTTCTTTCTTCTAGGAAATCCTGAATCCAATCACAAACCTGGTCTGATATTCCGTAAGCTCGTATTTTTTTCACTAAACGTAAGTGCGGAACCGTATCAAATGCCTTCCTGAAGTCCAGGAATACGGCATCAATCTGCTCGCCAGTGTCTACGGCACTGTGAATTTCTTGGGCAAATAGGGCGAGCTGAGTTTCACATGATCTCTGTTTGCGGAATCCATGTTGGTTATGATGAAGGAGATTTGTATTATCTAAGAACGTCATAATACGAGAACACAAAACATGTTCCATTATTCTACAACAGATTGACGTAAGCGAAATAGGCCTATAATTATTCGCATCTGATTTATGACCCTTCTTGAAAATGGGAACGACCTGCGCTTTCTTCCAGTCGCTAGGTACTTTACGTTCTTCCAGCGATCTACGATAAATTGCTGATAGAAAGGGGGCAAGTTCTTTAGCATAATCACTGTAGAATCTTAAGGGTATCTCGTCTGGTCCGGATGCTTTTCCGCTACTAAGTGATAGCAGTTGTTTTTCAATTCCGATATCGTTTATTTCAATATTTTCCATTTTGGCGTCCGTGCGACGGCTGAAGTCAGGGACTGTGTTACGATTTTCCGCAGTGAAACAGTTTCGGAACACTGAATTCAGTATTTCTGCCTTTCTTCGGTCGTCCTCTGTTTCGGTGCCGTCGTGGTCAACGAGTGACTGAATAGGGGATTTAGATCCGCTTACCGATTTTACTGTTTTGTACGAGGAAACGTCGCGAGAAATGCTTACGAGACCATAAACGCAGATGCTAGCGAAGCCTGCAGGTTGTGTTATTGTAATGGGCCACGAAAAGCACCTGTGAAATGTCCTCAGTATATTGCAAGTTTCAGTAGTGGTCAGAAGAGTATTCTGTCTAGATGCGATTGCGTTATCGGGGCACTAACAATAAGTGAATTCCAATGTGGGAAAACGGTTGGTGTTCGTATTGGGGCTCTTCTCCATCTAAGGTAGCAGAACTGCTAGGTACTTCATAAGGCACAGTATTGAAGGTTTATACTGCTGAGAGGGAAAGTGGAAAAAAATCATCCGCAATGTTAAAACGTCGACGGAGGTGTGTGTTGTGTGATCGTGAAAGAGCTGTGGTGAAACATGAGCGTTGGAAATCTGCAAAATTGACTGTAGAACTAGTTGTTCGACTCGTGAACCCATTCAGCACCAAAACAACACAAACGGAGAACCAGGAGGATAAAGCCGCAAGGTGGCTGGAATTCCGAAACCACTCACTAATAATGAAAATAATTTTATTTAATCATATATTTTCTCTTTTAAACCCAATCTTATTAAATAAGCAGAAAAAGAACAATTGAAATAAAGAACCTAACCCGAAAATGATAACAGATTTATTCTCAACCTTTGACCCATGCCAGACAGGAAAACTTTGTACCAGAGCCATACAATCTCGACTATGGAGCAATGGAAGTAAGTCACACTCTTTGTATCTTCTGCCCGAGTTTAGGTTCCAAGAATCAAAACTGGTCGGAGTTTGATGACGTTTTGGACAGCCATATCGTGATATTCCATGGGCACCATGATTACTCTGCAATATCGCACAACTGCTAAGTGTTAGGTGACCATTTTGGCTGAACGCTTACAATGTTTGTTCCCCAATGGAGGTGATGTGTTCCAAAACGACACGGTCCATGTTCACACGGCTCGCATCCTTCAGGACTACTTTTCTCAACACGAAGATGAATCGTGACATCTCTCCTGCCCACCAGTGTCATTAGACCTCAGAATCATCGAACCTTTGTGGTCTGCTTGGGAGAGAAGGGTGGGTACCAGCTATAGCCCTCCCTGATCATTACCTGAATTTGCCACTATTTTTCTGGCAGAACGGTATAATATTCCCCTGAAACCCATACAAGATCTGTATTTATTGATTTCGAGACGATTGGAAACTGTTTGTAATATTAACAATTTTCCTACACCGTCAGGTATGCTAATGTGGGCGATACGTTTTTGGTGTTCCCAAATTTTTGTCCACCCATTGTACTTAGCTAAAGGAGCATGACTTCAGCGTTCCTGGTTCCATTGAAACGAAGGACTCAGTGATAGCTTTGCACTCTACACACTTCGAATGTTCATGTGTAGTGAGGTGGAGTATCGAAGATGAAGTATATTGTGCTTCGGTTATTTTGTTGGCATTGGTAGTGTTCACAAATCAGTACAAACCTTCGCCGATGTGAGCCAAAGATGTTGATGCAAAGCTGAGTTCAAGATTTATGTTCTCGGAATCTTTCTATGAGACAGTTATGTACGTGGAGATTTCAGTTGTTATAGTCCAAATAGTAAGTCACAAAACTGTTTAAAAAATCTTGTCCCCAACTGTACGATGTTTTCGTGGTATCTGATTTAAAGAATGGAAATTCCGAGGAAAACAAAACGCTTAGGTAGCTCAGTTGGTAGAGCACTTGCCCGCGAAAGGCAAAGGTCCCGAGTTCGAGTCTCGGTCCGGCACACAGTTTTAATCTGCCAGGAAGTAGCACATAAAAATAATTTTCTGAACATTTGCATGTGGTACAAATTAGGAAGCTACTTGGATGAATGAATTATATCACGCTTATAAACTCTGTTTTTGAGCGTGAATATATGTACTTGTCCAACTTTAACGAAATGTTCCATATTCTAGTTCTTAAGTCAAATGTTCCATATTTTAGTCCTTACGTCAATATCCTTGCCCCCTGAATCATGGACCTTGCCGTTGGTTGGGAGGCTAGTGTGCCTCAGCGATACAGATAGCCGTACCGTAGGTGCAACCACAACGGAGGGGTATCTGTTGAGAGGCCAGACAAACGTGTGGTTCCTGTAGAGGGGCAGCAGCCTTTTCAGGAGTAGTAGGGGCAACAGACTGGATGATTGACTGACCTGGCCTTGTAACATCAACCAAAACGACCTTGCTGTGCTGGTACTGCGAACGGCTGAAAGTAATGGAAAACTACAGCCGTAATATTTCCCGAGGGCATGCAGATTTACTGTATGGTTAAATGATGATGACGTCCTCTTGGGTAAAATATTCCGGAGGTAAAATAGTCCCCCGTTCGGATCTCCGGGAGGGGATTACTGAGAAGGACGTCTTTATCAGGAGAAAGAAATCTGGCGTTCTACAGATCGGGGAGTGGAATGTCAGGTCCTTTAATGGGGCAGGTAGGTTAGAAAATTTAAAGAGGGAAATGGATTGGTTAAAGCTAGATGTAGTGGGAATGAGTGAAGTTCGGTGACAGAAGGAACAAGACTTTTGGTCAAATGAATACAGGGTTATAAATGCAGAATCAAATAAGATTAATGCCGGAGTAGTTTTAATAATGAATAAAAAATAATTGAGCGGGCAAACTACTACAAACAGCATAGTGAACGCATTATTTTAGCAAAGATAAACAAGAAGCCTACGCTCATCATAGTACTACACGTTTATACGCCAACTAGCCCCACAGATGACGAAGATATTGATGAAAGTATGATAAGATAAATGAAATCATTCAGATAGTGAAGGGAAACAAAAATTTAATACTCGTGGGTGACTGGAATTCGACAGTAGGAAAAGGAAGAGAAGAAAACGTAGAAGGTGAATATGGAATTGGGGTAAGGAATGAAAGAAGAAGCCGCCTGGTGGAATTTTGCGCAGAGCACAACTTAATCATAGATAACCCTTGGTTCAAGAACAATGAAGAAGGTTGTATACATGGGAGAGGCCTGGAGATACTGGGAGGTTTGAGATATATTATACAATGGTAAGTCAGAGATTGAGGAACCAGGTATTAAACTGTAAGACATTTAAGGGGAAGATGTGGACTCTGACCACAATCTATTAGTTGTGAACTGTACATTAAAACTGAAGAAACTGCAGAGAGGGGAAATTTAAGGAATTGGGACCTGGATAAACTGTAAGAACTAGAGGTTGTAGAGAGTCTCAGAGAGAGCATAAATGAACGCCTGTCAAGAACGGGGGAAAGAAACACAGTAGAAGAAGAATGAGCAGCTTTGAGGGATGAAGTAGTAAAGATAACAGGGGATAAAGTAGGTAAAAAGACGAGGGCTAGTAGAAATCATTGGGTAACAAGAAATATTGATTTTAATTGGTGAATGGAGAAAAATAAAAATGTAGTAAATGAAGCAGGCAAAAAGGATTACAAACGTCTCAAAAATGAGATGGAATGTAAGTGCAAAATGGCTAAAGAGGGATACCTAGAGGACAAATTTACGGATGCAGAGGCATATCTCACTAGGGGTTAGATACTGCGTACAGGAAAATTAAAGAGACCTTTGGAGAAGAGAGAACCACTTGCAAGAATTTCAAGAGCTCAGAAGGAATCCCAGTTATAAGCAAGGAAGGGTCTATACAACCGCGATGTACTTGAGGACAATATTATGGAAATGGAAGAGGAAGTAGATGAAGATGGATTGGGAGATATGATACAGCGTGAAGAGTTTGACAGAGCACTGAAAGATCTAAGTCGAAACAAGGCCCCGGGATGAGACAACATTTCATTAGAACTACTGATCGCTTTGGGAGAGCCATCCCTGACAAAACTCTACCATCTGGTGAGCAAGATGTATGAGACAGGCGAAATACCCTCAGACTTCAAGAAGAATATAATAAATCGAAGCCCAAAGGAAGCAGGTGTTGACAGATGTGAAAATTACCGAACTATCAGTTTAACAAGCCACGTCTGCAAAATACCAACACATTTCACCCTTGCACACTTTCGGTGAATCCTCATTTTGCATGTCGTGCGACGGAAGACTTTTTTTTCAGTTTCGTATTCCTCGCACAATTCGCAGTGCCATTCTCTTATTTTAATAAAGAGTTTCTGTGTTGGCTTCCGCTCAGTGGCTTCCACTCAGAGGCTCCACAGCACATCCCTTTTACAGGCGACGCTGTAGTTCTTCATTCCACGCCCTTCGTTTCTGTTAGCTTTTTTTTTTTTATAGGACACTCATCAGTTCAAAGGCACGTTAGATAGGCCTATTTTTCTTGGAACTTCCCTATAATGGTCGGATGGACACCTTTAGCTCAGTTATTGCTTGCAATGGCTTCTTCTGGATTGAAATTATGGGGAAATCTGGTTCTTTCTGTAATGTCGAAAGCAAACGAATTGCTTCTCTTCGAATGCAGGAATATGCCCACCAGCTCATTTTCATTGGAAAACAGTTGCTCTGCGACAAATATTTTTATATCCCCGTTTGCATTTTTATTTTCAGCGCGTCTCTTCTTAGCTCAGTCACATCTGGGGTGCACTTACATTTAATCGATGATCCCTGTTTACATATACTGTTAGAGTTAAATGCTGTTCATCTGTGCTCTACTTTTCACAAGGCCTTTTTATTGCCACACTGTAACACAAAATAATTACTTAATAAGTAATTTATGATAAGGAAAGCACTAGAAAATTCTGTCGCTGAACACATTTTTTAAACCTCACTATACGAACAAGTTTCGTAAGTTGTACAGGTACAATATCGGAGACTTACAGCTTTACATTAGTCAACGTCGCCAGTTTATCTTTGTCATTTTCCTACAAACGAATCGCAACGAATACAGATTCGAGCCCGTCTGAATTGTAAGGTTCTTCCATTTGTATTGACCTATTAATAAAATAGTACCGGGTTATCAAAAAGTCAGTATAAATTTGAAAACATAATAAACCACTGAATTATGTAGATATAGAGGTAAAAATTGACACACATGCTTGGAATGACATGAGGTTTTATTAGAGCCGAAAAAAAAGTATTGCTAGACGCGTGAAAGATCTCTTGCGCGTGTCGTTTGGTGACGATCGTGTGCTCAGCCGCCACTTTCGTCATGCTTGGCATCCCATGTCCCCAGACCTCAGTCCGTGCGATTATTGTCTTTGGGGTTACCTGAAGTCGCAAGTGTATCGTGATTGACCGACATCTCTAGGGATGCTGAAAGACAACATCCGACGCCAATGCCTCACCATAACTCCGGACATTCTTTACAGTTTTACAGTGCTGTTCACAACATTATTCCTCGACTACAGCTATTGTTGAGGAATGATGGTGGACATATTGAGCATTTCCTGTAAAGAACTTCATCTTTGCTTTGTCTTACTTTGTTATGCTAATTATTGCTATTCTGATCAGATGAAGCGCCATCTGTACGGACATTTTGTGAACTTCTGTATTTTGTTGGTTCTAATACAACCCGATGTCATTCCAAGCATGTGTGTCAATTAATACCTCTCTATCTACATTATTCCGTGATTTATTCGGTTTTCAAATTTATACTGACTTTTTGATCACCCGGTATTTTGCCAATTATCCAGAAACAGCAACTCTCTTTGCCGCTTCCACTAAATCTTAGATGAATACTAAAAGAAAATGAATGCCCTCTTCAAACGGTATGTTCTTCAACACACACAACTCACGGCGGGCAATATGACTCCAAGAAGCATGTACTTCACGCTGACCTCACTAAATGTCGCGTAGTACAATGGGTATGAGTAGCAATGGTATAAATTAGGAGCCGACAGAATGTAGGCAACCCTCCTCTACTACTTGATTTAGTTGAAACATACCTTCAACCAGTACTGAAATGTGTTTAGCAAGAACCACTCGGAGCTAAACAGTCGTTCCCAAAAACTATTACACAGAGTGAATTTGACAAAATGGCACAAACTACAATAAATGGTCCCTGGGATGATAAGAGAAAAAGATAATACGCATACATGGGCTGATATGTATGAGATACTACTTAACGAAGCTTGTACAGTAAAATGAAGGGCGTGACATGATGTGGCGAGACCACAGTTCGATCCGGTGAAGTGGCCCTCCCGGGCCTCTTGGCATGTGCAAACACGACGGGGTAGCAACTGTCGCGCATATTCAAATGGGATATACTGCAATCGTATAGCGTCACAGACAATTTAAATGTGTTGTTTCGCGTCCGCGGTAGGCTCTGCATGCACGAATTCTTTCAGGTACCACCACAGGTAGAAACCTAAACCGCTGAGATACGATGACTGGGCAAGCCATGAGAAGGGACCACATCGCCTGATCCATCGGCCAGAGTAGGTGTTGTCGAGATGCCTTGCCTCAGTACGGAAATGCTGGAGTGAATTGGAGCACTATCTTGTAGTAGCAACGTTATCTTTGGTACCATCAAAGGCACGCCTACGAGCAGGGGAAGCAGGGTCATCACCAGTAAGTGCACAAATACCTGGCCCCTGTAAGTGCAGCGATACGTGGTCTTTGAGGGTTTGTGTTAGTGTGGCTGGTCCTGTTAGATAGTCGGCAATAATCCCCACCCGCACACTGAGGTTGAACTGGTGATGATGATTCGCAGCCACCATACTGTAGGAGTTATCCTTAGCAGACAGTTAGGTGTTGTGAAAGTTGCATAAATGTATCTTCACCTGTGAATAGGACAGACGACGAAAATCCCAGCAACTTGGTGGTCTGTGCCTCGAACCAGCTACGAATCCATGGCCATGGAGGCAAGTCAACATGTACACTATTGGCCATTAAAATTGCTACACCACGAAGATGACGTGCTACAGACGCGAAATTTAACCGACAGGAAGAAGATGCTGTGATATGCAAATGATTAGCTTTTCAGACACAAGGTTGGCACCGGTGTCGACACCTACAACGTGGTGACATGAGGAAAGTTTCCAACCGATTTCTAATACACAAACAGCAGTTGACCGGCGTTGCCTAGCGAAACGTTGTTGTGAAGCCTCGTGTAAGGAGGAGAAATGCGTACCATCACGTTTCCGACTTTGATAAAGGTCGGATTGTAGGCTATCACGATTGCAGTTTATCGTATCCCGACATTGCTGCTCGCGTTGGTCGAGATCCAATGACTCCTTGCAGAATATGGAATCGGTGGGTTCAGAAGGGTAATACGAAACGCCGCGCTGGATCCCAACGGCCTCGTATCACTAGTAGTCGGGATGACAGGCATCTTATCCGCATAACTGTAACGGATCGAGCAGCCACGCCTCGATCCCAGAGTCAACAGATGGGGACGTTTGCAAGACAACAACCATCTGCATGAACAGTTCGACGACGTTTGCAGCAGCATGGACTATCAGCTCGAAGAAGATGGCTGGTTACCCTTGACTGAAGCGCCTAGATCCGCTCGGCCACCGTGGCCGGCTTCAGAGTAGCAAAAATGCTTAGGCAGCTGGTGCCTAATCGACAAATACGCTGTAAAGCCAAGCTTTTCGAACAAGTGAACGCTTGCCACACTGTCTACCGTAACTGCTAATGCACATTCATTCCGCCCGTATATTTACTGTAGAAGGACGAGTGGATGCAATGTAAGATGTGTTTCTTACTGGTAATGATTTCAGAATCAGATTTTCACTCTGCAGAAGAGCTTCTGTGAAGTCTGGAAGGTAGGAAACGAGGTACTGGCAGAATTGAAGCTGTGAGGACGGGTCGTGACTCGTTCTTGGATTGCTCAGACTGTAGAACACTTGCCCGCAAATGGCGAAGTTTCGAGTCTGGGTCCAGCGCACAGTTTTAATCTGGCAGGAACTAATGATTAATCTATCGTACTCGGAAGAGGCATTTCTGTGATAAAAAAAGAAAAAAAATACGAGCTACTATTACTGAAAAATTCCCTATACTCTGCTGCTAATTATGAGAATCGAAACTGGTCAATTACGGTAATACTGGATAGCATTTTTAGTGGCACTGCAATCTGTCACACTATCCGCCAGAGGATTAATATTTAATTTTCGCCATTTTTCGGAAATTACCATAAAATTATACACTCACTGTAATGCAAAAGTATTTTACGTAAATATTTGCCGCTGTTTACATATTACACCAACACACTGTACTGTCAAAGTGTTGTACGTTAATAGTGAAAACCATTTTAAAAAAAATCTCCTGCGCCGCGCGGGGTAGCCCAGCAGTCCCTCCCGTCGGGGGTTTCTAGTCCTCCCTTGGCCATGGGTGTGTGTGTCGTCCTTAGCGTAAGTTAGTTTGAGTTAGATTAAGTAGTGTGTAAGCATTGGGACTGATGACCTCAGCAGTTTGGTCCAATAAGACTTTACCACAAATTTCCAATCTCCTGAAGTCTGCTGCTAACAGTCTTCTCAGTATGGCGCACAAACCTTGATATGTAACCCGAAGATTAATAAAATAATTTTTTAACGAATGCCCATACCCCGATCTTCTCGCTACAGAGCGTAGGCTTAGAATAGAAAACTAACTGGTCAAGAGCAGTGGAGCTATGATTGGGTAACGGGCGAGAGAGGTGATATGTGTGTTTTATTAAGTTCAGATACGTTTTGAGCGTTGGAAGGGATTGGGCTTAGCTAATGATTGGAGAACCTTACCTCCCATCATGCGTAGTGCCACAGGCGAAATAATTAGGACCGAGCGAGTTAAACTGACGAAACGTTTACGGATTTCAAATTTGTAACACCCAAAATATTATTGTAGAGAAATAACTGTATTGGCTTCGTATTTTTGTGATATTGAAGATTCGGAATATAACAAGTGAGCCGATGTGATTCGCAATGGGCAGTCAGAGCTTTTTAATCAAATGACAAGCGGATTCTAAGCAGTCACTACAATTCATGGTTTTCTCGGTGAGATAGTCGCAATGGAAGCTAAACAATTATCGCCCATACGCGCTCCGGCAGATTTCTAATCGTTAGTAATTCAAAAGAAAAAAATTCTGTTGTTATCTGTTACGGTATTTTGTTGCAATTCGTCGTTAGAGTATCGTCCCTTTATTGGTCTCATGAAAACTCTATTATGCGAGAGAATTTGTTTCTAGAACTCTTTTCAGTTCTGATTGTAATATCGGATCCCCTACGTCCTCTATACCAAAAACAATTTCTTTTCTGTCACGACATCAGACAAGTCCCAGCCCCTCCCCTTCCGATCATAGAGGCCTCAAATATACCCTATCCACCTATCCGCTCTCTCCTCTGTGTTTATCAGTGGAATTCCCATTGCACCCTTAATTTTACCATTCTTCCTTTTAATTTCACCGAATTTTCGTTCGACTCTTCCATATACTGAGTCAGTCCTCCCGAAGGTCACTTCTTTTTCGATTTCTTCACATTTTCCATTGACTCATATTGCTGCGGCTGCCCTGTATTTCCCATTTATTTCATTCCTGAGGGGGTTATACTGCTGTATTTCTTTCTTTCTCTGACCCTTTTCGTGCTGCATTCTGTCGTTGATCATTGAGAGTAGTGAATATTAGTAACCAACGGGTGAGGCAACATCAACTCTGCCCCTCCGATTTTTGATCAGGGGGAGAACAAGTTTCAAAGCAGGATCAATTTCCAATTCAATCTTAACTGCTTCCTTAGTAACATTATCCAAACAGCTTGCAGTGCATACCTGAACCTATTGTAATATTCCACACTATGACCGGTGCTAAGACAATGTGACGAAATAGCTGATCTCCGCGGCTTTTGTAAACGTATGTGGCGCTTATGCTCAAGACACTAGTCGTCCACGATCCTGATGGCCTCACAAATGTCTGACATGTCACAGCTGGACGGAATACTACTAACATTCCACTTATGCCAAACAATATCTTCCTTTACAGATCCTATTATTGCCCGAATCTTAGATGGTGGTCGAAACACATGTTTACTGTCATGTTTCCACAGAATACGAAGGAAACTATTTCAAATGGTACCTGAGTAAGACATAATGGCCGTAGACTTTCGTAACACCTCGTTATTATCGTCTCTCATCCGATTCACGGTTGGTCGACAGCACAATGCGCATCTGATCTGTCTTTCATTATAACCATTGTGACGAAGGGTGACTTCGAAGTGGACCAACTTCAACACACTTTCAAGGTCTGAGATGACGTTGACCCTTCGAACCAAGGCACGAATGACCCCTCCCGGTTCGTTAATTCAACAGTGATCGTAATCTCAATTTACCTTAAGGAATTTGAGAAATGCAGTTGAAGAGAGAAACCAAATCTGAACTTATTAAAACGTCAGAGTCATTCAAACGCAATCCCTCTTATCTATGTAAGAAATCTAGCCGAATTTTTAATACGAGTCACACTCTGACCTAAGGTCAGCTCAGCAGAACAGAAAAGTATTTTGCTGCATGGTATGTCAGAGCACCCATCTTACTGACAACAGGCGTAATAGGAACACCTTCCTTGTGGATCTTCGGGGGTCCATATAATGTAGGGAGGGCACTCAACAGCGCGAATTAAAATTGTTGATAGTCGCTTGTGATAAGAATCGTTTCCTCGAAATGTGATTAGTCTTCGTCTGAAACCATTCTACTTGGGAAACCTACTTTCTCTCGCAATAAGCAAATGAGAGACAGAGGTAACGCTATTTCACCACCTCATTATTAATATTCTCTGTCGATAACATTTTGACATTAGTCATCTTTGGTTGTGTGTGTGACGTATAATTTTACATATATAAATTTTCGGTGCCTACAGTGTCACGTCTTTCAGTGTCACACAAATTTTTGCTTTTTAAAGGGGCTCACTTAAGACTATTTCCATGGGTTCGCCCCTCAAATTTCTCCCTCATATCACAAAATTGTCGTCTGATGTAGTACAAACTGAAAAAATAAATTCCTTTTAGAGCACAGTTTCGTATATAATTTATATTCAAAACCTTACACCTGTGTCACAGAACAAATCCTACATCGAGAATACTTTACACAAGCTTAAGGGAAGAAATGCTTCCGATAATTATTACAGTATTTAAACAACATCAAAATATGAACAGGCTGAAATGAACAAACACTACATGAGACTATGTTAATCAATTCAACTTTAAAAAGCTAAGGAGCATATTATTAGCAAAATGAGAAATATGCAAAAGTGAAATGCCAAAATGAGCACTTCTCAATTGGGAGTAAATCAAAACAATCAGAATGGCTCAAAGAGAGCACAATAACATGGGCCATAAACGAATAAGAGCTAAGCAACTAAGCAAATAAGAGAACAGGCAAAAATGAGATACCAACAAAATGAGAGCTCGCCGAACTCCGTCCGCACTTACTGTATATACGGTTGCGCTCGTGGCGGCACCTCGCGGCCCGAACGCAACACGCGCGCCTGCGACCGCAATGCACTCTTAGCGCTCGCGGCGGCGTCTAGCGGCCCGTACGCAAGTTGTGCGATTGCTGTCGCAGGTCGACCCTTAATCTATGATGTTACATGTGGTAGCACTAGTGTTTATGATGTTTGTGTGATATACTTCGGTATATGGTCTGCGTATGGGGGATTAAGTTTTATATTTTGTTGAACAGATGTCTCCCGTTTGAAATGACAGTTCCATTTTGTGCCTTGAAAACGGCATATTGTGCAGTCGTAGAAAACTCTATGGCTGTCGAAGACATCACTTGGCTGCAGTCACTTATTTAAAGGATCAGAGATCGAAAGATTCAAGTAGTTCGCCTTATCCTATGGTGGCGTAACATACTAAATTTTCTCTTGTTTATTTTCGCTAGTTTCATTAATTGGCACTTTAATGAATAGCTTCACGATGTCATCAGTGACCAGCCGATCTTCATCTTCATTAGCACTGGTAGCCAAAAAGTGTTTTAGGATAAATTTGCATGCATTTATCAGTTTTAATCAAAAATTTCTAAGGTTTTAATACTCCGTGACATTCGATGTGCTTCAGATGATTGGGCCCTGTAGGTGACATACGTTAATATGTTAAGTGATCACCCTCCCCCCTCCCTCTCCCTTCCTCCCCCCCCCCCCCACCCCACCCCACCCCACCCCCCCGTGGAGGTCCTCCCTCTGGCATGGGTGTGTGTGTGGTCCTTAAAGTAAGTTAGTTTAAGTTATATTAAATAATGTGTAAGCTTAGGGACCGATGCCCTCAGCAGTTTGGTCCCATCAGACCTTACCACAAATATCCGATCACCCTCCAAAACACTAAATTAGGAACCTTAGACAGGCGTTGACAAAATGCTAGACGCCCTCCAAAAAATGGACTAGGAATCCACTGAGTACTAAATTACTAAATGAGACAAGAATCATCATTTCGGTTTATTCCCATAAAGGTTTTCGTAAAACAACTGACCAACAATGGCAACATTAATATTACAAATCCTTGGCATATCTGATAAAGAGAATCGATGGGGAGTGGGAGGAGGGAGGAAGATTTTAATAATTGTATAACTCAAATAATTGTAATCACGAAGTGGCACCATGACTGTTGTGATGTTAACTGAAAAGACAGAGAATACAACAGAAGGGAATACATTGTACCAGTTGTCGGAGATGAAAGTGGAATGTTCATTCAATCTAGATGCAGGTCTTCAGAGTGAAGCTTGAAGTAATCAGAATGCTACAAAATGATTCAGTTTCCCTACACATCGTCTAACAGTTGCCGTTCCATTTCACCATATGAAATTATAGGGGGAGGCTGAAGTGTGACCAACATCACTCGCAAACGGCAAACTGTAAATCAGACCGAAATTTCTCTAAGACGCTCGATACACAGCTCTGGTGGCAGCAGGATGATGGTAGCATCCTCACATGATGAAGGCTCGCGAAGATCAAGATTTTCGAAGAGGGTTGTAAGACAAGTAATGAAGTGAAGAGGTGAAGTCTAACCGAGTGTTTACTAAAAGAAAACCTCAAATTTCATTTTCTGACTCTTACTGTGTTCAGTTTGGCCGGTTTTGGATGTTCCAAATACTAAACGATAAAAAGGCTCCTTCGAATACACCAGTCCCCTTCCCTTGGATATCCACTACTCGGTTAACCAGTAACGTATGTTTTACCATTTTACACAGAAATAACTCGTCTCACTCTCCATCTCTTTCACTGACCAGTCAGGCGGCTCCTCATTGGGAGTCGAGCTTCTCTGACTGACCCCTAGTTTATTCATGTTAGCCAATCCCTTCGATTCTTATGTTTTCTCGTGATGTCAAATGTCCAGAAATGTCTACACTTCCAATGACCAAAAACCTGTGTGTGTCCCCATTCCAATTTCGAGGTACTTTTCTGTGGCGTCCGGTGCCTTCCAGGCAAAAACTCAACTTTCTACTCATGTGCACAACAGCACCTTCTGCTAATAAAGTTCCTCCTTCTCCCTCTCCTTGATGACAAACGGCTGCAAAAAGGGAGGGGGGGGGGGCGGGGCGCTGCGCCAAAGGAGATGGTTTCTGTGTTTGTCGATGGTGATCTGGATGCCCCAGTGCAGCTTTACAATTAAGTCTGTGCAGTGAGTCACGCAGGCTATTGACCACGGTTATGTGATTCCACAAAATGTGGTTTCAGCTTACTGTACGTCCTCTCACTTATGTTAGGTATGCAAATCTGGATTAAGAATAAATAAAGAGTAAGGATACATTAGTCAGATACCGACAATCACTAGTACTGTTATATATCACATTCCGATTAAATATTCCGATCAAATGGATCTTTCATTATGAGTTTAAATTCGTTACGTGACTTTCTAGAGAAATGGGTGCTTAACGCTAACGTTGGAGTTCTTTTTCCCATTAACAATTATTAGCATACAGTTTTTTTCTTTATATAGCTTTATTAAGGCAGTGACTGATGGGAGCTTGAGATTCATGCTAAATAGCTTTATTTTCCAACATGGAAGTAAAATAAATTGTGTATTTTCAATCTAGTTCTTTAGGTTGGCTTGAAATTTTTTAGTTGTGTCCTCCTTTATTTCTTCAGTGACATTCTCTGATAAGAAACGTATCATTGTTCAATTAGCATGAAAACATTTTCGTTTTAATGTATACCAGTCGTCATTATTGCTTTTAGGATTCCATACATCAGTCTGTAAAAATGGAACCCTTATAAGATAGGTTTCCTGTCTCTCTGACGTCTGTCTGCCCAACTGTTAATATCCCTTTTCCTTCGGGATAGGTATATGTATCAAGTAAAAATTTATGTCGCATACTAAGGACTACAGTCCATTGCTGGTGTAAAATATTTTAAGCCTCTGAGTCAATGTAATCAAAAGACTCGTCCCTTTATGCCACATATTTTGATGATCACAAAGTCACTGATCAAAACCTATGGGGTACCTCCTGTTGACCTAGAATCATGATATTAAGAAAGAAACAGGGTTTTAGGGTACAAGTAAAGGAAAAATCTTAAAATTATTAATATGTAACCACATCACACGGAAAAAATTTCATTTCTCATCTGACTGTCCGTCTGTCTTTCGGTTTATATCCCTTTTTTCTCACGAATTACGGTAAGAAATATGGAATTCTAATAAAATACAAAAGTTAAAACGCTCTCGAAAGTCCTGGAATTTGCAGGACTGATATCTTGCGAGTATCGATACCGATAACGGGCAAAAATCGTTGAGATTCTCGATTCGCGGGATGGAATTATATACATAAGCTTACAGCGCGAGACCTACCCGCACTAGTTAAATCACACACACACACACACACACACACACACACACATACACACACAATGGTCACAGACATTGATCGGGGCCAAAAAGTATGCATAAATTGTATCGTGGGCTATGCGGCTGATCAGTGCTGGAATATCAATGCGGAGCCATTAGCTGCACTGCAGCGACGACTTTGCGAATTTATTAATGGAAGCGCCGACTTCCATTATTTAATCAGGTTGAAACCGCTATCTCTGTTAGTTAAATTCTTTTACAAACGAATTGTAACTGCACCTTTCACCAACAAGTCCCAAAAGATGAAGTGGACTCTTGAATTTCGTCAATTTTCTTTCTTTAAAAACTTCCTAAGTTTTCCAGATTTCACTGTCGAGGCTTATTTGCGGCAGTCACCTTCCAACAATTATTTAAAATCAGCTGATAGAAGAAGACTACAATACATCAAATTCGAGCTCAAGGTGTTCATTTGTAGTGTTGTAGCCAACAGCTGGTAACACTTGTCATTTCTGGCACTCAAGCAACGATATGAAGAAGTTTTAACAGTTATACATACAAAAGTACAGTACTTTGAATCCTTGTGAATAATGGGAATTTTCTATTAATTACTGTAGTAAAATTTTGCTATTGTAAATCATAATTACTTGACATCATGTAATAAATTTGCGAGGAAAGGAAGAAAGAGAAACTGAAACGTCCCCTTTGAACAATTATACAAGACTGTGCTTAAACTGACACACAATATTTTTTAGCGCAACGCAATCTGACTTTCAAAAATCCCTACAAAAGAATGGCCCTGACTAACATTAACCTATAACTTTCACAAATCACTTACCAAACAAAAATCTTCGTTACTCGAACTACTGCAATACAGCGAGCGCCACTACTGCCAGCTAAATAAAAGATTCAAACTACGGATGGCACTAACTACTGATAGGCATAGTTAGCAAATGAAAGATTTTAATAGAGAACAAACAATGTATTTACCTTAATAGTGTCGAAAACTCATAATATACATAGCAGTTCATGACATCCAGTCTTACAAATTTCAAAACTCCGCCATCTCTCTCCCCACATGCACCACTGCTGGCGGCTCACCTCCAACTGCGCAACGCTACGCGCTGTTCACATCCAGCTGCCGCTGCCCAAAACTACAATGGCAGACAACAATGCAAACAAGCCACAGACTGCACACAGCACAGCCAGTGATTTTCATACAGAGCGCTACGTAACGTTGCCAATAAGAAAACATAAACAGCCTACTTACAAAGCGTTTAGCGTCCCCTTGGTGACAAGACCATTAGCAACAGAGCGCAAGTTGGGAGTGATGGAGGATGGGGAAGTAAATGGGCTACGGCATTTCAGAGGAATCGTCCCTGTACTTATGGGGCCTTTTTTTTTTTTAATAGGCTTGCATCTTATGTCGAAAACGTTGTGGCTGACACTCGATATGGATTTCGTGAAGGAAGATGTACCCTTCAACAAATCTTCGCTATACGACAAGTACACGAAAATATAAGAAATTTGGAACTGATATGCAGTCCGTCTTTATGGACTTCAAATTAGCCTACGAGAATACTGAAACGAGGTAATGCTATGTACTGCAAAGGAGGAATTAGATATTCCAAGTAAATTGGTGGCTTTAGTGTATATCGAAAATTAAGATGCAGATCGTCTTAGCAATAGCTGTGACGATAAGAACTGGAGTAAAATATGGAGAGTCAGTATCCTGCCTTCTGTTTAGCGTAGCCTTGGGAAAGTTTATTAGAGATGCAGCCATCTTTACAAAGAGGACTACTCCATACAAAGTAGCTAAAGTTCTGGAAAAGCAGATGATACTGATACAGCTGCTGAGAGGCTCAGAGCAATGAAGTATGCACTTACAAGTTTTGAAAAAGCCACAGATAAGATGAAAATAAAGATGAATGAAGGGAAAGCTAAGTATATGCCAGTTGCATCTATTATGTAGATAATAAAAATTCCGTCTTTTCCTACTGGATGATATATTTCATTCTCACCAGACATGTTTCCCTTTCCATGATGGGCATCATCAACGGTCTACACTGTAAAGAAAATTGTTGAAATGACCCTGTATGCTTCCAGAGACAGTTGCAAGCGTTATGTGTCTGTGATGTATGCACGAAGATTGAACCGACAAATGAAAATTTTTGCTAAGGTCGATATTCGAAAGTCTGTCTCTTGCTCACTGCGCAAATGCGCTAAGCACTGCGCCACCTTGGCAGAATGGCTCTGCCGAACTGCACAGACTACCCTAGCACACCTTCCTCCTCAGTCCAAATTCTCGTTCACGCCGCACCCCAGTTAGTATTCTCTCTAAATAGATCAGCATTGCAGAGGCACTGGAATAGCAGTATCTCAGCATCCTGCCTGAAATCCAAGCATAGGTACATTATCAAATGAGACTATATGGTTCCAGAGACATTTCCAAGTCTCAAACATCTGTGCTGTAAGTAAACACACTGAAGCCCCGTTTCGTCCGATATCTAGGTGTTATTACAATATAACTGTAGAGCCTCTGCAATGCTGTTCAAGTTTAGGAGGATACCATGTGGGCTGAGGTTTGATTGGGTATTTGGATTGAGGCAGTCCCTGCAGTTGTGAATAACCACTGTGTTGCTGGGGCGTAATGGTTAGAGCATCCACCTAGTGACAAAGAGGGCCGGTCTTGGCACAAAATTTCATGAATCGCTTCAGTCTGCGTATGTATACACTGACGGGAAAAAAGTCGCAATACCAAGAAGGAGTTGTGCGATGTAAAAGAAAGTTGGTAGGCTAGCTTGTACATCTGAAAGATGTAACGCCACTATGGGCAAGCAAATCAGATTTGCTTTAAATACGCGCGGTTACATTCAAGAATGCTAGTTACCCTTGATATTGGAGGTGGTGAGTTCATGTTACTCGCCAGCTGTGGTGGCCGTGCGGTTCTAGGCGCTTCAGTCTGGAACCGCGTGACGGCTACGGTCGCAGGTTCGAATCCTGCCTCGTGCATGGATGTGTGTGATGTCCTTAGGTTAGTTAGGTTTAAGTGGTTCTAAGTTCTAGGGGACTGATGACCACAAATGTTAAGTCCCACAGTGCTCGGAGACATTGTGAACCAGCCATGTTACTCAAGAATGCCTCGAAGGCGACGAAGACGCCATTATCTACACCTCACTGAGTATGAATGGGGTCGCGTAAATAGGGTTATGTGAGTCAATAATGTAGCCATTGTGTATGATTCATGGCAGCAGTGGTCACGAGTATATACGGTCGCAAGAAGACCGTTCTCTGGACGGCAATGTGTCACTACCGAGAGGGAATACAGTTATGCGACGTTTGGCTCTAGCGTATCGTATTGCATCTGCTGCAGCACTTGGAGCGGCAGTTGGCACCACAGTGACACAGCGAACTGTTGCAAATCGGTTACTTCAAGGACAGCTCCGAGAGAGACATCGCGTAGCGTACATTCCACGGACCTCAAGCCACCAGCTTTTGCGAATTCAGTGGTGTCAAGCGAGAGCTTGCTGGAGACGCGTTGGAGATGTGTTATGTTTTCTGCCGGCCGGGGTGGCCGAGCGGTTCTACGCGCTACAGTCTAGAACCGCACGACCGCTACGGTCGCAGGATCGAATCCTGCCTCGGGCATGGATGTGTGTGATGTCCTTAGGTTAGTTAGGTTTGAGTAGTTCTAAATTCTAGGAGACTGATGACCTTTGAAGTTAAGTCCCACAGTGCTCAGAGCCATTTGAACCATTTGTCATGTTTTCTGCTGAAAGCAGGTTCTACCTCGGTGCGAGTGATGGCCGTGTGTTCGTTAGGAGGAGGACACTGGACCAACATCTGAAGCTATGATTTTGCTTGTGATGTCGTGTAACAGCGGGAGTACTCTGGTGGCTACCTCGCGATTGCAAAATTGTACGCCAGTCTGATTGATTTGGCCTCTTGTGCTGCCATTTGTGAACGTCATTCCAGGGGGTGTTTTCCAATAGGAGAACGCTCGCCCCCATACCGCTGTTGTAATACAACATGCTGTACAGAGTGTCCACATCTTGCCTTGGCCTGCTCGATCACCAGATTTTTCTCCAGTCGAGCACACATGGGGCATCATCGGACGAAAACTCGGGACTCATCCACATACAGCATTACTCATCCCTCTACTGACCGACCAAGTGAAACAGACATGGCATTCTGTCCCAGAAGCTGACATCCGGCCCCTGCGCAGCACAGTGCATGCACGTTGGCATGCTTGCATTCAACATTCTGATGGTTAGACCGGTTATAAAAGTCCAGCATTTGACATTTGCGATAGCTTATTTCGTGTTTACATTTACTCGTGATATTGCAATGTTAATCACTTAAATATGCTACCTATACACATGTGTTTCCGAAATTTCATTGTTCTACATTAATTAATTTTAGTCTTACATTTTTTCCGTCAGGAAACGTGAAAAAATTATTTACGCATATTTTGTTAGGGGATCAATAGAGTTAGGCTTGAAAGTGGATTTAAATTATTCAAATAATATAAGTTATTTTAATGAGGCACTAGTCACTGCAAATCTGGCAAGTTAATTGCAGCTGAATAATTTTATTAGATCGAAGTTATGATGTAAGAAAAATTAGAATTAAAAATAAGATGAGTTTCCCACTAAACGGGAAGGAATGGAATGATCTTTTACAGAAGGTCATGGTTCAAGTAACGCTTGCTGTGCCGCTGATGATGATGATGACGATGAGGAAGTTTCACCAGATTCGTCATATATACGTAATTGATGAATATTAGAAGTGAACGACTTGCTAAACAGTGCAAGTCGCCATTACAAGATGGTTTGCAGTCAGCTGCGCACGACGCAAACAATTACCGCGCTGGGAGGCGGAAACCGCAGCAGCGGCCCGCCGCCCGCCGCGCTCGCCACACGACGCCGACGCCCCCCGTCGCGGCGCTAATCGACCTGGCGGCCGTACCCTGCCGCGCCTAATCTTTACGAGCTTCCACCGCGTTCTCTACAACCCGCCTGCTGCCGCTCCGCACGCAGATATATTTTTCAGGGTTCGTCGGGCCGAAGTCCGCCTCGAGTTACGAGCAATAAAAATTTAAATTCCGCGCTCCGCTCGATATGTGCGCGCCAGCAGGAGCGTTGCATGCATAAGGAACGTGGCCGCCAACCAAGTTCCCGCGACGTGGCGAAAGGTCGCGCAGCGCCCCTGTCAAACGCCGAACAGGCAGCGCAGAATCAGAGGCGCGCCGCCTTGCGTTTCTGCCTTTCACGGGAACGTAAATCAATGCTAATGGGCGCGCTGGATATGCTATTGGTTTTGGAGAAAATGGAATATAAGAGAAGTCACATTCGCTACACAACAGTAATTAAGCCGAAAGCATTATAAGGATCTGAATGCCTAACACTGATTCAAAGAGGTGAACAACAAGAACTGGAAAAGGAGAGGTAAGAAAATACTGAGAAAAAGTTTAGGAACGCAGAATAACAAAGAGAAATAATAAGTGGACGAAATGGAGACATGAAAATTTATACAGAAAGTTGGAGACAATCAAGGGCACAACAAGGTAGATTAGATTAACTGTCATATTTACAGAATGAGTTACAATAGGCAGACGACGAAAATTTTTAGTTTCATTTCCAAATTAAGGAACACCTCGAGACATTTCGTAGAGACAAGAAGAGCCTGAGAAATGGCACAGAAGACAGCATGCAGGACTGGGAATATTTCAGGGCAATCATTCAATGCTGCGGAACTTCATAAACCATAGCAAAAACCACGACCTAAGGCGGTGACGTAGAATGAAAAGAGGCATGCCATCAGGTAATGAGCGAAGAAGTTACGGGGAGATCAGAAAAAAAGATTGTGCTTTATAGTCTCCAGTTCAAAGCGGTCTACAATTGAAGAAATTTTATAATGAAAAAATACATATATTTTTACTGGATTTCTCCTGTTCTATGGTACAGCATTTTCCTTCTTAACTTCCCGGGGCTTCATACTGGAGTAGTTGATGTCCTGCTTCTGTTAGTATCAACCTCGTAGGTCGTGGTTTTTGTTGTTGGGTAGGAAATTTAGCAGTACTGATGATTAGCCAGAAATGTTCTTTGACTTGTATTGCGTCTTCTGTGACGTTTCCTCTGGTCCCTTCCTGTCTTCTACAGCCGTCCTGTTCTGTTAATTAATTTGAAACCGAAGTGAAAAATCTTCTGCTTTCGACTGTTTCATTCATCCTCTAATATGACTGTAAAAGTAAATTCAGCTTTAATTACATATAGTACCGTATTCAAAAAAGAAAATTTATACGCACCGTACAAAAATACAGAACTAAATCTTACTATTTCAGTATTTGAATTACTCATCGCTTTGACTATGTTTTACACTCTAATAGTCCTTCCACTTCTTCAAATTTACTTTTGCAGCTTCTTCCTCTTCAAAACCAACCACTTTATCTCTACGTGCAACTTTGAGATTGGACAGAATGATAATTATTCGTCATTTAAGAAAGTATCCACTACCTTCCGTATAGTTAAACATTAGGCAAAACACTAACAAAAATTTCGTCGTCTGAATAATCCGCAATGTGATATAGTGTAATATATTCTGAACTAACGTGAACATTTTGTTACGTGGGTCTTCTACAAAGTAAGGTCCGTTTCTATTTCTATCCGCGGCAGCGCTAAGATCGCAGTTCCGATCATGCGCGGCAGTTTGACTCGAGGAGAAGACATCTACGCCATTTTCAGATCGCTGCTGACGACATGTGCTTTTAAGTGGTTCATTATAATGTCAGTCGTAATTGAAAATACAGACATATATCACTAGGGGTAAGATAGAAACTGCCTACAGGAAAATTAAAGAGGCCTTTGCAGAAAAGAGAAAAACTTGTATGAACATCAACAGATAAGATGGAAACTCAGTTCAAAGCAAAGAAGGGAAAGCAGAAAGGTGGAAGGGTTATATGGAAGGTCCATACACGGGCGATGTTCTTGAGGACAATATTATGGAACTGGAAGAGGACGCAGATGAAAATGGAATGGGAGATATGATAGAGAGTGAAGAGTTTGACAGAGCACTGAAAGACCTAAGTACAAACAAGGCCCCGGGAGTAGACTACATTCCATTAGAACTGCTGATCGCCTTGGGAGAGCCAGCCCTGACAAAACTCTACCATCTGGTGAGCAAGATGTATGGGACAGGTGAAATACCCTCAGACATCAAGAAGAATATAATAATTCCAATTCCAAAGAAAGCAGGTGTTGTCAGATGGGAAAATTACCGAACTATCAGTTTAATAAGTCACAGCTGCAAAATACAAACACGAATTCTTTACAGACAAATGGAAAAACTGGTAGAAGCCGTCCTTGGGGAAGATCAGTTTGGATTCCGTAGAAATATTGGAACACGTGAGGCAATACTGACCCTACGACTTTTCTTAGAAAATGGATTAAGGAAAGGCAAATCTATATTTCTAGCATTTGTAGACTTAGAGAAAGCTTTTGACAGTGTTGACTGGCATACTGTCTTTCAATTTCTGAAGTTGGCAGGGGTAAAACACAGGAAGCGGAAGGCTATTTACAATTTGTACAGAAACAAGATGGCAGTTATAAGAGTCGAGGGATATGAAAAGAGAGCAGTGGTTGCGAAGGGAGTGAGACCGGGTTGTAACCTACCTCCGATGTTATTGAATCTGTATATTGAGCCATCAGTAAATGAAACAAAATAAACATTCGGAGTAGGAATTCAAATCCATGGAGAAGAAATAGAATCTTTGAGGTTCGCCGACGAAATTGTAATTCTGTCAGAGATATCAAAGCACTTGGAAAAGCAGTTGAACGGAATGGACAGTGTGTTGAAAGGATGATGTAAGATAAACAACGACAAAAGCAAAACGAGGATAGTGGACTGTAGTTGAATGAAATTGGGTGATGCCGAGGGAATCAGATTAGGAAATGAGATACTTAAAATAGTAAATGAGTTTTGTTATTCGGGGAGCCAAATGACTGATGATCGTTGAAGTGGAGAGGATATAAAATGTAGACTGGCAATGGCAAGGCAAGGGTTTCTGAAGAAACGAAATTTGTTTAGATCGTGTATAGATTTAAGTTTCAGGAGGTCGCTTCTGAAAGTATTTGTATGGAGTGTAGCTATGTATGGAAGCGAAACATGGACGATAAATAGCTTAGACCAAAAGAGAATAGAAGCTTTCTAAGTGTGGTGCTACATAAGAATGCTCAATATTAAATAGGTAGGTCACATAACTAATGAGGAGATACTGAATAGAATTGGGGAGAAGAGAAATTTGTGGCACAACTTGACTAGAAGACGGGATAGGTTGGTAGGAATGTTATGATACATCAAGCGGTCACCAGTTTAGTATTGGAGGGCAGCGTGGAGGGTACAAATCGCAGAGGGAGACCAAGAGATGAATACGCTAAGCAGATTCAGAAGGATGTAGGTTGCAGTAGGTTCTGGGAGATGAAGAAGCTTGCACAGGATAGAGTAGCGTAGAAATACGCGATTTAGACGATGATATTTTTCAGTTATGCTTTCTGGGTGGACCTCGTGGTCTAGTCGTAAAGTGCATGCCCGAAAACCGAAACGTTATTGTGACCTTCCAAAGAAATACATTCGAGAAAGTCAAAAACTAAGATTATTTTCTTGTAACTGGGATTTACAGACATGTAAAATTTTATAAGTGACGTCGTGGTCGCCTTTTAACTGTGGTTATATATTTGTGAAATGCAGTATAGTAAGTTCGACGTGTGGCCATTATCACGGGAAGTAATTGCGTCAGCATATATCAAAATCCAAAAAGGATCTGACATGACACGACAAAGAACCTGGTTTCACCGCATGTTGTTCCTGATTACGTTTTCTTGTGTCTATTGTAATATTTGGGAAGCTTTGTGTATGTGCTGCCGGTATTGCGCTTTATTTTTACATACATCCTTTAGGGGAGACGGAAGGCAAGTGGGCTTCAAAAATTCGATTTTTAGATTTTAGCATATTTGAAATGCCTGGTCTTTCCTGCATCAATCAGTTTTTGTTGCATATAAATACGACAATTTTTTCGTGAGGTATGATGGTTTTCCTGACGCTTTGTGCAGTCTGGGGACGGTGACAACAAGGTTTATGACCGGGTCTGTACAGAACAACCCTATGGTCACAATGTCACAACTTCTAAATTAGATTGCACTGGGCATGTCCAGAAGAGAATGGGTTTAGGTTGAGAAGATTATTGAAAGAAAAGTCAAAAATAGTATTGGACTATGGTAAGGACATAGGTGGTAAACGTCGCCTGATGAATGTTGAAATAGATGGATTACAGAATTAGTATGGCTGGGCCATAAGAAGAAAACATGAAAAAGGCTGTATGGGCTATCTTTTTCCGTAAGCTTTCCACAAATGAAAATCTAGTGGACGGTATTTGCCCGAATAATCCTGACACTTGGTGCAAGTACAGTAGAAGTGCCAGATATAACCACAAACATTCTTTACCTGCATCAGTAATGAATGAAATTAAACTAATATTTAGACACCTTTGTAAATATACTTCGTCGAAAAAATGTCTTCAGGGGAAATCTCAGAATTTAAATGAATGTGTGAATTCTGTCATTTGGAACCGGTTACCGAAAATTGTATTTGTTCAGCTTACAAACCTCAAATTTGGTGTTTATGATGCTATTTTATGCTTCAATGATGGTGTAATTAGAAAACTGGACGTTTTGGATTTTATTGGGCATAAAATCTAGTGACAATACTGGAAATACTGGTGCAAATACATTAAGAAAGAAACTGCAAAGCAGATAATGCTAATTTAAAATAGACAAAAGAAGCCAGACAGAAAAGAAGAGGGACCAAGAGAAGATAATAAGATCAGTAAGCTTCAGGTGATGCTCAGTATGGTGCAGGAAAATATTAGTGGTAAGTAATTCTCATCAATAACTATACTAGAATTGCAATATTAAACTTTAAATGGATTTTTCTCAAAACAACCTTTTTGTACTTTCAGGTACCATTATTTGATAAACTAATGGGGTTAGAAAGATGAAATTTGGTCAATTTGTACTGCAGATGGTAATAGGTTATTACAAGTAAAGTTAGAACCACCAAACAATCAGAAACTCTTTTATAATAATTGATGTACAAAAAAAAAAGTTAAATTTTACTAGTGAAAGAATAAATTTTTATTTTAAAGCCATAAGAGGTATTATGTTCATTTTACTTACAAATTACGGCACATATGCTATACAGCGTAGTCCATTGGTAGTGAGCGGGCCAAATATCTCACGAAATAAGCGTCAAACGAACGAATTATAAAGAACGAAACTCGTCTAGCTTGAAGGGGGAAACCAGATGGCGCTATGGTTGGCCCGCTAGATGGCGCTGCCATAGGTCAAACGGATATCAACTGCGTTCTTTCAAATAGTAACCCCCATTTTTATTACATATTCGTGTAGTACGTAAAGAAATATGAATGTTTTAGTTGGACCACTTTTTTCGCATCGTGATAGATGGCGCTGTAATAGTCACAAACGTATACGAACGTGGTGTCACGTAACATTCCGCCAGTACGGACGGTATTTGCTTCGTGATACATAACTCGTGTTAAAATGGACCGTTTACCAATTGCGGAAAAGGTCGATATTGAGTTGATGTATGGCTATTACGATCAAAATTCCCAACGGGCGTGGGCTATGTATGGTGCTCGGTATCTTGGACGACATCATCCAAGTGTCCGAACCGTTCGCGGGAAGGTTACGTTATTTAAGGAAACAGGAAGTGTTCAGCCATATGTGAAACGTCAACCACGACCTGCAACAAATGATGATGCCCACGTAGGTATTTTAGGTGCTGTCGCGGCTAATCCGCACATCAGTAGCAGACAAATTGCGCGAGAATCGGCAATCTCAAAAACATCGGTGCTGAGAATGCCACAGAAACATCGATTGCACCTGCACCATATTTCTATGCACCAGGAATTGCATGGCGACGTCTTTGAACGTCGTGTAGTTCTGCCACTGGGTTCAAGAGAAATTACGGGTCGATGACAGATTTTTTGCATGCGTTCTATTTAGCAACGAAGCGTCATTCACCAACAGCGGTAACGTAAGCCTGCATAATATGGACTACTGGGCAACGGAAAATCCACGATGGCTGCGACAAGTGGAACATCAGTGACCTTGGCGGTTTAATGTGTGGTGCGACATTATGAGAGGAAGGATAGTTGGCCCTCATTTTATTGACGGCAATCTAAATGGTGCAATGTATGCTGATTTCGTACGTAATGTTCTACCGATGTTACTACCAGATGTGTCAGTGCATGACAGAATGGCGATGTAGTTCCAACATGATGGACGTCCGGCACATAGCTCACGTGCGCTTGAAACGGTATTGAATAGTATATTTCATGACAGGTGGACTGGTCGTCAAAGCACCATACCATGGCCCGCGCGTTCACCGGATCTGACGTCCCGGATTTCTTTCTGAGAGGAAAGGTGAAGGATATTTGCTATGGTGATCCACCGACAATGCCTGACAACATGCGTCATCGCATTGTCAATGCATGTGCGAACATTACGGAAGGCGAACTACTCGCTGTTTAGAGGAACGTCGTTACACATATTGCCAAATGGATTGAGGTAAACGGACATCATTTTGAGCATTTATTGCATTCATGTAGTATTTACGGGTAATCACGCTGTAACAGCATACGTTCTGAGAAATGATAAGTTCACAAAGGTAAATGTACCACATTGGAACAACTGAAATAAAATGTTCAAACGTACCTACGTTCTGTATTTTAATTTAAAAAACCTACCTGTTACCAACTGTTCGTTTAAAGTTGTGAGCCATATCTTTGTCACTACTACAGCACCATCTATCACAAAGCGAAAAATGTGGTCCAACTAAAACATTCTTATTTCTTTACGTACTACACGAATATGTAATAAAAAATGGGGGTTCCTCTTTAAAAATACGCAGTTGATATCCATTTGACCTATGGCAGCGCCATCTCCCGGGCCAACCATAGCGCCATCTGGTTTCCCTCTTCAGGCTAGACGACTTTCGTTCTTTGTAGTTTTTTCGTTTGACGCTTATTTCGTGAGATATTTGGCCCAGTCACGATCACTGGACCACCCTGTATATACAGGGTGGTCAGAAAATGTGTGAAATGCTTGTAGGGATGTTCCAGGGCAGGTTGCACTGAGACATAAATGTTAAGAAAGAAATTCGATACGTTGCTCCGTTTCCTCCGAGTTATTTAGCGTAGACTTTTGCCAATCGGGGCGTCGCGCGCTCACACTCAAGCGGCCTGCCAGGGGCGGTGTTGCCCAACGAGTGCTTTGTCTCGTTAGCTGAAACTTGAATTGACACGCGCGACGATCTGATTGGCTAACTTCAATGCTAAATAAATCGGAAACGGCGCAACGTATCGAATTTCTTTCTAAACATTTATGTCTCAGTACAACTTGCCCTGTAACATCCCTACAAGCATTTCACACATTTTCTGACCACCCTGTATGTAGTAAAAATTTCGTTGTTGTATCACTTATAGTTCTTTTGAAAAGTGTACCTAATCAAAGGGTAAAATAGCATTAGCAGAATAGGGATAAAAATTGCCTCCCGTCTCCCCTTAATATTGGATTTAACTTTGTTTTTGTTTCATATAAAAGAGAAAATTAGTTTTGTAATAATGTTCTGCAATCATTTGGTCCTCTCTACGAATCCATATGTAAACTGCTCGACTGAAATGCATTAAGTACTTTATTCCAATGATATTTTATTTTAGTTCACATCCGTTTCTTTAATTTTCTCGCGTTTAACGAGTAGCTCCATGTCAGCAAATTTTCACGGTGTTGGTATTCATCTTGCTACGGAATGAGTAGGCCCTATATACTTCTGATTTGTATGGTGTTGCTACTAGTAAATTATTATTCTTTGTTATCCTAATGAGTAAGGGATTCTTCCTCGCAATTGCTAAACTTGTAACAGTAGATGCCAAAATGTGTTCACACAGGTAGTAAAATCGATATATTTTAACAAAAATCAGTGTATTAGTCATTCTCCTAATGCCATGAAAATTTAAAACTAAATAAAACACACTGTCGTGCTTTTATCGTTGGATCTGTACAGCTAGAGTTCACAAAATGCAGCAGCATTCAGTTTGATGGAAGTACGTCACACTATACCACACAGCCTCACGTATAAATACCCATTCTGATATAGCCAATTTTTGCCGCATAATTGTACTTGGCACAATAACCCCGTACTCGTAACTAATATTACAAAGCATACTCAGCTGTAGAAAGCAACATAATTTAGAGCAGCCTTTCCGTGACAACATGTAATATTTTTGAATATCAATTATGTCCAAAGCTGATAACATGAAGTTGTGCATTAAATGCGAAATGTGCGAGAAATGTATGCAAACTTAATTAAAATTCGAACTATACACTTACAATACAGTTCACACACGTATTCCAAGGCAAGTACAAATGTCCACAGAACAATATCCGGTGGAACTATTTGTTTTATATTTAAAAAAATATTGACTCACTTACTCCACTCAATACCACGGGTGTGAGAAAAATTAAAGCAGAATACAAGCCGCATGGTCAAAATGCAAATTAAAAATTGAAATAGACACAATAAGGCGTAAAGAGGAGCAGAATGCGCTGACAGCAGCTATTCTTTGCTACGAAACCAAAAAAATATGGACGACTTGAAATCACCCAAAAAGAAATATCATGGACTGATGAAGGTGCAGCGCAAGATGTGCCCCCAGCGAACCAATGTTGTGTTACTGGAAGTCTCTCTTTGGTTTCCACCCTCATGATCTACAGGCACACCGAAGTTCCCAGCTCTGATATCTGAGGTCCACATTCAGGTGCTATGGAGATCACAGGAACTTGATACAGTGCGAGTAATCTATGGAAGAATGAAGAATAATTAGGGGAGTTGTAATGAGGTCACTAACTTGAAGGTGACGTCCGCCAGGTTAGTTGCTACAAATATCAGCTTCTGATGGAAGTGTTTAGACAAAAATGTGACAGTTTGTGTCTTCTATCAGTGTACTAAGCTTTCTGATTGTGGTATAAAGTGTAAATGAATCACATTTAATTCGTAAGTGAACTCGTTCAAGGGATTTTTTCATTAATATAGATGAATTTTCGTGTGTTGTTGCTTTTACTGTGTGGCTTTATTTCTGTCATTTGACTTTAGATTCTCTGTCAGTCCTGCTCGAAAAGATCTCTGGACGAACGCTGTAAGAAGGAAATGTTGGAAAACGACCAAGCATAGCAACATATGTTCTCAGCAAATTCCGAAAGACAGAGAGAACATCAGTTTCGTCAGCCCGTATTAAGGAGAACTCGGGACTCCGAATCAGTATGTTTTTTATGGCAGTATATTCTACACAGTTTACCAATTTCTTTCATTAGACGTTCACAAGGGTTCGAGGAAGCGTGATACTTGGATATATAGATGGAGAAATGTTTCTTGCTCGTAACATACGTGTCCATATAGCAGATCGAATCTGTGGTCCATTGTCGGAAATTACTTTCAACACATGCCCTACATGAAATAAAAAATGTTTTACAAATGCATTCGAAACAGTTTTAGCAGTAGCTTTGTGTAACGGAGTGAAGGTAACAAATTTTGAAGTGAGTTCAACAGCGACAAAGATGTAGCAAAAACCTCTATTAGTTCTGGGAATAGGACCAAAAATGTCTACAGCGGCCATATGTCTCAATTTAACAGGTACAATGGGATGTAATGGAGGAATATGTGAAGACGTGTCTGACTTAGCTTTCTGGCAGGTTTTACATGATGCTAAAACTCGTCGAATACGTTTCTCCATGTTGGTAAAATAACAGTTCTGTCTCAGCATGAGAAAACATTTTCTCGGTCCGTAATGTGCGTAACTTAAATGAGTATACCAGATTAATTTGTAAACAAACTCGTCAGGAATGCATAATAACCAATTGTTGCTGTCAAGGTGAGAGCGGCGAAACAGAATATTATTGCGTACAGTGTAATGGTTTCTAATGCTAACATTATTCTTATCTTTCCAAAGGTGTTTAATTTCTTTTCAAACGTTGTCTTTACTCTGCTCTTGTGCTATGT
Source organism: Schistocerca serialis cubense (assembly GCF_023864345.2). Classification (NCBI taxonomy): domain Eukaryota; kingdom Metazoa; phylum Arthropoda; class Insecta; order Orthoptera; family Acrididae; genus Schistocerca; species Schistocerca serialis. The sequence goes on from NC_064642.1 coordinate 663,197,959, forward strand.
CTTGTAATGACGACGAAATGAAATTTTCAAATGCAACTTGTTGAATGTTTATGACGCTGCAATTTGCTTTGCAGAAGTTGGTTGCGATGTCTTGCTGATTGTTGCTGAGAGAACGGGATAGTGCGTCTGCTACAATATTTTGAGTACCGGGAATGTGAACAATTGTAAAATTAAATTCCTGCAAATAAAGTTTCCATCTACTTAATCTGTCGTGTGTAAATTTAGCGGAAAGTAAAAGCTGTATAGCTCTATAATCTGAGCAGACGATAGTGTGTCTTCCATTAAGAAAATGTCGAAATCTCGCAAATGCCCATACAACACATAATGTTTCAAGTTGTGTAACAGAATAATTGCGTTCAGCAGGTGAAAGAATGCGACTCGCAAAGGCTATGTTTCTAATTACTGTAATCCCATCTTCTTCAATTTCCTGAAAAAATGTGTACGCCTAGAGCGGTGTTGGAACTGTCGGTGGCAATGGAAAAATTTCTAGTATGATCTGGGTGCGATAAAAGTGGTGCATTCAACAAAGCATGTTTCAGGTACATAAATTCAGAATGTGCTTGCTTATCCCAGGACCAAATAGTGTATTTACCTGTCAATTGACATAATCTAGGGGTGTCTAAAGCAGAGTAATGAATAAATTTACGAAAAAAGTTAATTAAACCCAAAAAGCTGCGTAGTTGTTTCTTCGTCGTAGGAACAGAAATGTCACGTAGAGCTTTAAGTTTTTCCGGGTCAGGCGTAATGCCCTCTGCTGAAATTACATGTCCAAGAAATTTTATAGAAGTTTTACCAAAGTGCGATTTACTGAGATTAACTGTGAATCCTTGTGCACGAAAAGTTCGTAACAGTTGTTCAAGAATCAGATTGTGTTCAGACCAGTCACCTTCTGCAATAAGAATGTCGTCTACATACGTTGTGATTCTGTCTTTAAGTTCTGTCGGAAGTATTGTATTCAAACCGCGAATAAATGCTGCTGAAGAAATAGTTAAACCGAACGGTAATTTACAAAATTGATAACAGTCACCAAAACAGAGAAAAGCCGTGTACTTTCTGCAGTTCGGATGGAGTTGAATTTGCCAAAATCCCGATTTCAAATCTAATGTGGAATAAATAGCAGTACCACGAAATTTCTGTAGAAGTTCTTCTAGTGTCTGTGGGCGATCTGTTTCATTCATAATAATGTCATTGATGTGACGCGAATCAAGTACGAGGCGAAGTGAACCATCCTTTTTCTTAACAATATGGAGCGGGTTTATGTACGGACTAACTGCCGGTTCAATAATTCCTTGGTCAGGCATAGCTTGCTATTCTTTTTTAACTTGTTCTCTGTGAATATACGGAATCGGATAATGTTTGGCTTTAAATGTGTCGTGTTGTTTAACTTGAAATTCATACATAAAACCGGACATAGTACCAGGAACATTGTCAAAAACTGGAGCTTGCTGTAAAAGAATTTTGCGTAGTTGCGTGCGTTCGTCGTCTGTATTTGGACTGCCCTGTTTAACTTTATCAGAAATCATCTGTATAACGTCATAGTCAGCTTCGTCTGGAGTAGTGGTGGGCAGGAAATCGCGTATCTGTCAGAAATCACAGTGACTGAGAAGTCGCAGATATCACAATCACAACTTTACAGAATCTAAATGCGATTTCAGTCACAGTTAGCAGTCGCAAGTAGTATTTCATATTCAAAGACGTGAGCCATCTATTGGTTGAATTTAGCACTGCTTTCTGCGATTTCAGTGACAAGTCGCAACTAAGAGTCGCAAGTAGCAACTAAAAAGCGCGGTTAACAGTGGCATCTGTTGGTCAAAGTTTGTACTACGCTTGTCTCTGCGATTCGCAGTCGAGTCCAACTACGATTTCCGTGACAAGTCGCGACTAAGAGTCGCAAGTAGCAACTAAAAAGCGCTGTTAACAGTGCCATTTGTTGGTCAAAGATCGTACTACGTCCATCTCTGCGGTACGCTATCGAGTCCAACTGCGATTTCCGTGACAAGTCGCAACTAAGAGTCGCACGTAGCAACTAAAAAGCGCAGTTAACAGTGCCATCTGTTGGCGAAAGTTCGTACTACGTCTATCTCTGCGATACGATATCGAGTCTAACTGCGATTTCCGTGACAAGTCGCAACTAAGAGTCGCAAGTAGCAACTAAAAAGCGCAGTTAGCAGTGCCATCTGTTGAGCAAAGTTCATACTATGCTATTCGCTACCGAGAAACTGCGATTTCTGTGACAAATCGCAACTAAGAGTCGCAAGTAGCAACTAAAAAGCGCAGTTAACATTATTTTCCTAGTGCCATCTGTTGACCGACTTACGTACTTCGTTATGAGAGCCTTGTGCCTCACGAGATCGGTATACTGTGTGTGCATTTGAAGGACTTATTTCATTAGTGGTACAAGTCCATTTTTGTTCATTTTGAGATACAGAGTCGTAAAGTTAAATGAGCGCTGAAAAATCTGCAGTTGAGATACCAGAAATATTCAAGCAAATGGCTTCTTGCGAGAGATGAACCTTTATTTATGTTTGTTTCGATCATTAATTTCAGAAGCATTATAGACAGAAAAGTGTAGGTAATGGACTTGTACCACTATTGAAATAAGCCCTTCACATTATATGACGACATGCACATTCAGCATCAGTTATGGTTGGTCAAACACAGCTGTGACTCTGAAAGTATTATATTAATAAGAAGCAACATTGCCTTTTTCTCCTGAAAATATCAAGTAACGTAACAAATGTGTTTGATTCTGCTTCCAATATGACAGTTTTGCTTAATACTCCACATGCCTACAGGACTTTGCAATGTTAACACAGAGGAACTCAGACATCTGTATAAGTGTAGTGAAATGAAAACAGTATTATTGGGTCATATGAATGCCTCACTTTTGTTCCGACACAGTTCAAGACTCGGGATAAAAGTTTTACACCTGGGGTTCTACATGGCAACTTCACACACAAGAACTTTTTGCCGTCACTACTACCACCTACATAAGTAAGCTTTTCCTGTGTTACTTTCAAGTACTGCACTTAAGCTATTCCTGATTTAAATGGAAGATCTGTACTTCCCACATTCATATCAGCAGCCTCAAAATACATATTGTAGACTTTGGGATAAGTTACAGGTCAGTGTCACACAAAGATTATGGGGATGGGGAGGGGGGGGGGGGGGCATGTCACTCTCCAACTAGTGTTCACCAGTAAATAAGTGGCGGAAAATTACGGGTATAGGACGGCTTAAACATGTGGAAAATGAGATTTTCATTATTCACTCACTGTATTTAACATTTATTATTCCTTTAAAATCACACAACAACTTCAATAAAACACAGTTTAATCACTCATAAGCACACTTATTTCACGATTATGTCACTTTTAAACTGCAAATTCTTCTAAGAGCTGTCTTGAATCTTCACGAGTCTCTCTCAACAGCCTTGATGTGGATAGATACGTACAGCAACCAGTAATCAGAGTCAGAACTGTGTCTGCAAAATCACAAGGATTATTAAACAATTTTTGCTGTCACTAATTACAAGTAATATAATTGACAAGAGTAGATTGCTAAAATTTGCTCTAATGAAAGCCACTCAATGGGGTATATTTCACATTTACAAGAACGATCTCACTGAAGTAATTAAGTCCATCGAAACACTTAGAAACTAACCTCTCGTCTGACGAAAACGGTCTAAAGACGCAGTGGCAATTTCTCCAGATCTGTTGACAATGATATTTTGAGTTATCACTTTACTGAGTGACTAAAATGTAGTTCGCGTACCTGTGAACATAACAATATGTTAGAATTCATTTTATAAACACGAACTATTACGCTACTGTATGGCTACTTACATATTAATTACACTATTAATATTTTCACAGTTGTTTCTTGAATACAAAATTAAAGCCAACGGAAGAACAAACGTAAAACATACTTACCAATGACAGGTTTGTTGAGATGCAATTTTCTGTGTGGACAGATGTAACTTTTTCATACGGTGGTAAGTCACAGAAAGCGCAGGAGTCACAGAATTCGCAGAAGTAGCAGAAGTCGCAGAGATCGCAGAAGCCGCAGATATCGCAGAAGTAGCAGAAATCACAGAAGTCGCAGAAGTAGCAGAAGTCGCAGAAATCGCGGAAGTAGCAGAAATCGCAGAAATAGCAGTGGCGGAGGGATACACGACCTAGGTTCCTTAACAGAGACTCTTAACTGCGACAAATCACAGTTAAGAATAACAAATACTGAAAAGTAGCATTCACAGAAATCACTGATATCGGAAAATCGCAGTTTAGCCCATCACTAGTCTGGAGTATTATAGTTGCGTATGTACGTATCTGTGAACAATGTGGAATGACAGGCTAAGTTACGTAATGCGGAAATGACCTCTGTACGATTAATTGTTTGTTATTCTGCAGATAAAGAGTACTGAAATTCTAGTTGTACATTTTCATCCTTCGACATTAAATAGGAGTTTTCAAAGTCAATAATGGCATCGTATTGTACCAGAAAATCCGTACCTAAAATAATGTCTGTCGTCAATAACGGAATAATCCAAAAATTTGAGTGAAATGTTTGACCTGCAATACAAAATGATAAATGTGTGTGTAATTTTACATCTACTCCTTTACTAGATACTGCTCATTTTACTTTCGTTTTGCCTAATGGTAACGTAGGACAGGTATTCTCTTTGTTACACTCGTTGAAAGTTTCTTCATTTATAACTGACATACGTGATCTAGAATCGCTTACTGCTGAAAATTTCGATGATCCAATTTTAACTTCGATGTCAGGGTGTGAAATGGTTTTTTGAACAACTGGTCTTTCCTGCAAAAGAGTGTCTCGGATGTCGTCAACAGTAATAACATTTTCGTGAACAAGATTCTGTGTATCTGAAGTATTACCTACGTTGCTGGAAGATGCAACCTGTACTGTATCTAGTCAAATTCTATCTGACGTGTTATTATTTTCAGGAGGATGCTGTGGCATTTCCACTATTTGTACTGTTCTATTATTTCTTCCTGACGTATTACGTTCTGGATGATACCTACTGTCTGGTTCATTCATGATAATATGTTGTTGCTGATGTTCTTGCTGCTGATAAGACCGACTGTTATTAAATGTACGCTGAAAATTGTGCTCATTATTTTTACGTTTGTCATGATAGTCATTTCTATACGGTGCACTGCGATAGGAATTGAAATAGTGTGTTTTCTGTACTTACTGATTTCCTTGTTGCTGGGCGTTACTATTTGTTGGGGCCGACGCTATACGCATACGCGGCGAAACATTAAAGCTTGGTTGACCTTCTACATTACATTGTTGGTTAGGTATGCTAACCAGTTGGCTTTCATGCTGTTGCGGTGAAAAACGTCTATTGTTACCAAAATGTGGTTCCTGTTGCTGAAAATTTTGTCGATACTGATAATTAAAATTTTGTCTGTTATTGAAGTTCTGGTGGTTGTCGTTCCTGAAGCGTCTATTAGCTTTGCTATTGAAATAGCGTGGCTGATCATAATTGCTGTATGTTTGTTGACTTTGGTTATTATACGAAAAATGTTTGTTTATAAAGGAATAATCCGATTGCTGCACTTCCAAAAGCTGTAACAGATCTCTGCATGCCGAAATATTTTCTTTCTGTTGACCCGTTAAAAGTGACACTCTTAATGATCGTGGTAATTTAGAGATGCATAATTGAATAAGTGCAGATTCACTGTATGGTTCACTTAAGTACTGGTTTTGTTGGACCATGTGTTCAAAAAATTGCGTAACAGTGGAAAAATTTGAGTTATCATAATTCGATAAACTAATTAATTGATCCTTGATTCCGCGCTGTGTCCTCTTCGACCAATACGCTGACCAAAAAGCATTCTGAAATTCTTCTACCAAGTAGCATTGTCTCCCGATCGGTCTCATACGAGTTGCCAGTTCGCCTTCCAAAAAACTGCAAATAAATTCAAGTTTGTGCGTTACAGGCCAAGTCGGTGGAAAAGCAAAGCTAAATTGTTGTATCCAATCCAAGGGGTGAATCTGTGTTCTGTCATTTTTAAATACTTTAAATTTTCTCACGGATAGAAAATGCCTGTAATCAAAATTATCGTCTCGGAATGTTTGAACAGGTTCAGGATTGTATGAGAATCTATTTGTCAGTGACCGTTCGGAATATACCTCACATACTCTCTATAAAGTTATACAGGCTGCGTGAGTGTGAGAAATGTTCGGAATGTGGCGTATGCTGTGACGTTTTAGTGACTGAAACATTTTTCAACTCTGTCACTTCTTGCTGTAGAGTTGACAATTTTCTACGTAATGTATTATTGGACGAATCTATCTCACTGATAGTCTGCTGTAAATTTTGGAATTCAGGTGTTTGATTAAACGAAATCGGTGAAGTATCGTCTGATTTGGTGTCATTATTACTTTCGATAACGTCAATACGACTGGCCAATTCATCATATTTTTCAGTCAGTATTTTTACCTGATCATCGTTTTTAGTGTCACAAGCATTAATTTGTTTTTGTATTTTACGTGTGGTTTCGTTCAATTTTTTAACGTCAGCTTTGATGACATCGGAATCCTGTGTTAGTTCTAATTGTTCGAGTCTGTCGGTCACTGTCTGAAAATCTACTGTGTGTGTATCTGTTTTTGATTTAAGATCGGAAATGTCATCACGCAATTCGGTGTTCAACTGTTTGACAGTATTAATTTCGTCTGATACTGTAGCTATATTGTTGTCTACGTATGTTTTTGCTTTCGTAAACAGTTTACGCTTATCTTCCTGTCTCTGTGCGGTAATTGTTTCCATGACTTGTCGTTTTACTTTATTTTGTTCCTGTATGAATTTACGGTAACGCGTTTCACTGTTTTCTAGGTGGTGATTAAAACGTACGTCAATTTGACTGTTCTGTTGGTCGAATTTCGCGTCTACTTTTGCATCCAGTGTGCGCGAAAGTTCTGCTGGCATTAATTTAAACTCGCCGCGTAACTGTGTTGCGTTTTCAGTGCATTGTTTACCGACTGCACTAATTTCGTCTCTAAGTAATTTAGTTGTATCTGCATGTCTATTATTTAATTCTTGTGCCACAGATCTAATTACTTCACTGCTTTTCGCAACACAAGCCTGAATTTCCTCACGCAATTGTTCCTTGGTATCATGACATTGCGCGGCAACGGCTGTAATCTGTGCACTAAGCTGTTTGTTCTGTTCACTAAGTTGTTTGTTCTGTTCACTAAGTTGTTTGAAATTTTCATTAAGGTTGTCTTGTTTTTCATTAAGTCGTTTGTTCTGTTCACTAAGTTGTTTGTGATTGTAGTCTTGCTTATCATTCGACTGTTTGAGACTTTCATTCAACTGTTTGGAATTGTTGTCTAGTCTTTCATTAAGTTGTTTGAAATTTTCACTAAATTGTTTGTTATTTTCACTCTGTTGTAGCAATAGTGCCATAATTTGATCCAAGCCAATATTACCTACTCTATTCTCTGTGTTGTTTGATGGCGTACCTGCAATTGTTAGTTTTTTGTAACCATTTGGTCATTTTGTGATTCTTGAAAATGTTTGCTAATCGGATGTGCACTGTTGGTCACTACACCGGAATTAAATAAATGTGACGTATTTTGATTATACTGTTCATTTTCGTTAGAAAAATTTGTCTGTTCATCACGTAAATTTTGCAAACCGGGTGTGTCAAGCTGGGCAGCGTTCATTGTAACAGAACGTGCTGCGTCATCAATTGTCGTTAAATTAACAGAGGACACAATTGAATTTATTTGCTCATCACTAGGATAAAAATCATTATTAGTGGTCGGTACACACTGATTGTCTGAAAATGGAGGATTGTCATTATTACACTGAGTGTCGCAAGTACTATCGGTCAAATGATTTGAGTCGGCTATTTCATTCATTACACATCGCGATGTATTGTTAACAGTTTTTCGCGGCATTTTTGCACAAATCAAGATTAAGCACAAATGAAACAAAGACAATGCAAAAATGCAACAAACACGATCACAACAAAGAGCAACAAATTGCCGATGATCTGTGAAAGAAAGAGTGACAAATTAGTAAATGCGTTGCGCCAGATGCAAACTACGTTGAAATAAATAAGAGCAGATAATTGACTACTTATCAGAAGATTCACAAAGAAATACGAACCTGGACGGATGTCGCCAAGTGTAACCTCCCCACACAAAAAAATAAAATAATTAAAATGATGAACCACGAGCCAAGCGTAACCTCCCACAAAAATATTAATTAAATGAATTTTTAAAAGTATTGTAACCTCTGAACAAAATTAATTTTAATGCAATCTCTGAAATTTTATGAGGACAGCAGCGCTGCCCTTCGGCCCTGTGTTCTGAATAAAAAAGCAAAAAATTCTTACCTCAATAAAAACTGCAAATATATCTGCTCGTATGTAGAAATTTTTGGCACAGCTTCGTGCAATGCTGGCGTATATTTTTTTCTGATTCTTGGAAGGAATGATCATGCATTGGAAATTTTCTTTAAATTGAAATGAATGCTTTTCTTTAAAAAATTACTTTAGATTACGAAAATTATTATTGCGGCAATTTTGAAAGAAGTTAATGACAATTAATATACATTACTAGACATGCGCAAGGCTGCTTCTTTACCTTCTACAACAATACTCATCGTCCAGAGTCCCGACCAGAGCAGACTGCCAACACGCGCAGGCACGCGCCAACTAGCCCGGGCTGAAGACTAAAGCAGACAAACCACTACTACCGACTTTCACGGACTCGCGACAAGCAACAACTAACTACATACTACTCTCTAGTCAGAGATTCTGCCATGCCTCGCCCATCGCCGGCAATGCATACGTCTTACAATGTTTAAATTTTTTATGTAATCTAATGATTTGCTCATTCTAGAAGTTCACTTGGCTTCCTAGTACACGAACATTTTTATGAGTATAATTACTTTTTATTAGAAACTGTATCTGTTGATGATACTTGTCGTTTGAGGCTCAGACATAGCAACAATTATGAATCTGGTTTCTTCTATGCTTGGGAATCAGTTTTATTGCATTTGACCATTTTACTACGGCCTCTTTGTGGCTTTCCTTTAAAGCTACAAATGGTGGTGACTAATTTGTTACGTTCAATAATGTAGGTATTACATGTCATAGGGATTTCCTGCGTTCCACATTCACTGATTTTGCTCAGTGTGGCGAACAAAACACCGCTTTATTGAGTGAATGTACGACGTCTTTTTGCAAAAGGTCCGGTCTTGTGTTGTACACTTGAATTTTTTTCTTATTAAAGAAAAACAACTTTATTCAGTAAATGTCTGCACGTTTCAAGAGAATCGTGTAATAAACTGTCCTGTACCATACAATTTTTAACCTCCCGGCGGCCTTGGGAAACTAAAGAATGACAAATGTGGTCACATATTGTAGTTATTATCGATTTTGTAAAAACCACGTTACAAATCAATATAAACGTTAGTATTCGCACTCATCCGATATCGTATTCAGAAATGTCGCTTGTTGGCCGCTTGTGACAGTGCTATCGCTGTGGGTAGCAAAAACGAGGAGTGTCGCGACCCTTATGTTTGACTGTGTAGCGCCGTTTCTCCTTATATACCCCCGTGGAGTTACATCTGCACGAAATAGCTTCACTGAATTGTTGCATAAATTTAACAAAAGAAATACGATGAACGGTAAAAGGAACTTCATCCGTAACTTACGGAAGAACGAAACTTTAATTAAGTAATTCATTGATTTGAAAATAACGAACAGAAGACCTTCTTAGATGACAAATATGTGATGTGGCTGGCTGAAGCTGATAAATTAGCTATTAGTACACCGACGTGGTAACTTCAGATTGACAAAACCACGGCACTTCTGCAGCGTATGAATTTCTTAGTTACTTGGAAGAGTATCATAGTAATTTTTTGTTATAAGTTAAAAGTCTCTTAGAGCAAAAAACCGAAGATATGCACTATATATTTATTTATTTAATAGACCTAAGGTTTTTATATTCTTTTCGTTTGCAGTACGAATCATTTACGTTTTGTACAACAAGCAACAGAGGGTAATAGTAATTACATAACAACACATCATCGCTAGAATAGTTTATTTTTGATACCATTAAGTGTGTGTGTGTGTGTGGCTCCACCTGAAGACAGACTATGATTGGCCTGACAGCAAAGGGTAAGTTGGTACCTAGTAAGTATCACTTGACATGTAACTGTGTACAAGTTTTCAACTGGTCTACGATGTAATCACCAATGACAATTATTTGGTGTGTTACAGATCTACATTTTCCTTTCTGTGTTATTTTATAATACTAACGTACGTTATATTAAAAGGAAGGTCAGAGTTGGTCGTAATATTGATGTTTTATTGATAGCAGACTCGATTTTCGATCACATGGTGATCATCTTCAGTGCTGTACAAATTAAACTCAGATACTGGTATCAGGTTATCAATGACCAAAACTGAGAAGCGATCACAAGACAGTTCTTCTCTCCACATATCTCATTTTAGTGTTCTAAATCATGTTCATTAATTTTTGTATTCTTCGCGTTTACTGCTCTTCGAGACGATCCATTCATTCCGTGACTTTCATGATTGCAAGCAACTCACTGGTAATTTTTTTTATTATTACACTATAAGCCGCTCTAAATGATCTGAAAAAAGGCACACAGACGGGAAGAAGACACAAAAAGAACTTGATAAATAAAAACGGTAGCATTCATAACGAAATATAGGAACTGCTTACAGTAAGTCAATGAAAAAGGAGTTTTTAGCTACACAGCATGTCTTCTGTATAATCTTACGTATGTCACATGAATAACAATAACTCATGTCTTTTATTTCCATGAATCAGAGAATATACCGGAATAATTACAAAGAGCAGATTCCAAGTAATTATGTACTATTTAAATGATTTAATTACATGCACCACACAATTTTAACGTCTGAAATAACCTGTGACTTGCACTTTCTTAAACACTTTGTTAACATATTGCCCACTGAATGTGAATTAACGATCTGGCAGCCATTTAATCGAAATATTCAGTTAAGCACTACAAATTGTACAGAAATTATAAGGAAAAAACTAAAAGTTGGAGCACACTTCGTGACATGGTACTGACATTTAACATGTCTCTAGACTGAAATCCAGATCTTCATTTCAAAGATGTCGCATATATTGTATACATAGAAAACAGTTAGACTTCACGTACTTCTCTACGTAAAATATAAAATAAATGAAATTTTTAGAAATATTTATAGCTGACAATAAACAGATTTTAATGGGAACCTGAGCTGCTCTATCATTTGAAAAACAAAGTACTTTAACAAAACTACGTCGCAAGGAGCTTTCAATTTTGTTAATTTATTAAGACCCATTTTAGGTTAGAGATTGTTGGAGCTAGTTTTTTATAGTTGTCCCTCGCAAAATGAACTTGTTTCGTGTACCCTAGTTTATCATTTTCGCCGATTTTTTCTCGGAACACACGATGGTTACTCCATATAAAGGCGGGAAGATGATTCATTGGTCTTGTGGCGTCGATCAACGAGTCGCTGCGGTATTTAATCGTTACCATTTGTTTTAGTTTTAGGAGAGAGCGAGCAGATGTGTATGGTACTGCACCGCCGTTCTTGGAAACATTATTCACCTGTGGTTTCAGTTTCAATTAATTAAAATCTGTTTTGACCGATTTTGATTTACTGTGCGGGCAGCATATTTCAAATAAATGTAAGCCCATATATAACAAACATGCACGCAAGAACTGGAGAACAGTTTTAGATTGTGTCGGTAAATTCTAATAGACGCGTAAGGAATTTACTGCTTTAATAAAAGCACAATGGCGAGAGGTCCGTAACAACGGCAGTTTTTCCTGAGTCCATGAAACTCAGTATCGGTGTTGTGCTGGAAACACGCTACCAAGTGCAGGCAGGGCTGTTGAACTTCACCAAAGTGTTTTGCAATGCAGCTCAGATACCTGCAGTACGAAGACAACGTTCACGCAAATATTGTAACTGTCTTGGCCTGCAGTTTTCACGTGCTGTCGGTAATGAATATATTTCTTGCGAGCAATTCGTTTTCCATCATCGGGTCCACACAATAAGCGTGGAACTAGAGAAGCGGTTTGGGATGTAACAGTCCTCGACAGACGATTTCCTTAGCGGCAATGAGAAACGGACGTCTATCAAGACAATCGCTCTAATTCATTTGGTAATCCAGTGAAAACGTAAATTCAGAAACGTAGGGGCGGATTCGAACCATATGCCTCCAGAACCCTTGTCCAGCGTTGCCGTCACTGTGAGTAAACGCTCAATCAGTGTCGAACAGTAGCTTCAATTCCACTTCGCGTACTTTATATAAGATCTTATACACCAATATATGAGGATGAAATCTGAAGCTCTGAGATAAAATGTAAGGCACCAGCTCTGTCACACGCCGACAAGTAGCATTTTAATCGCACATGTCAATCGCAGCAGAATGAGCTCCACAAATCCTAATGTAAGTGACTGCTGGCAACGTGTCGAAAGTACATAGTGTAGTATCTCCTGCATATAACTTTTAGCTATCGCAGAATCTTCATCATGTAGACGACAATGAAGTGCGCTGACAATAGCTGGTTACTGACAGAAATAAACATTGCGAGTTCCAGAATAATAACATACGTCAGTATTTCAATGCTCTAAGTTAAATTATTTAGTCGTCATGTCAAATGAACCACTCCTTCAAGTATAATTCATTGATACGTAGGCTTAACATGAACTGGCTGGCTGCTAGATATGTTAATCTCATAATTACGACATAATGGCTTGCAAAATTTTCGTGTAATAATTCAACATTAAGTGCAACATTACACATTCCTCACGGTTAGAAGGATACGTTTCCAAGCATATTCCCGTATTTCACTTCATATACGTCTGATTAAAAACCACACGCACCATTACAGTAAATTCTAATGGGGAAATCTTTATCAACAACGCGTTGGCCCACCACGAATTCCCTGCTTGTGCCATCCTCTTCATCTCGGAGTAGCACTTGTTCGCTACGTGCTCAATTATTTGCTAGATGTATTCGAGTATCCGTCTCTACGTACTGTTTGTACCCTCGAAGCTCTCTATAATACCATGGAAATTATTCCCTGATGATTTATGTCACGAGTTATCATCTTGCGCCCTCTTGTTGTCAGTATTTTTATATGGTTGTTTTCTTCTATAATTCTGCGATGTACCTGCACATTCCTTAGGTGATCAGTCCATCTAATTTTCAACATCCTTCAATACCAAAACATTTCAGAAACGTCGTTTCTCTTCGTCTCCAGTTTCCACAAAGTCCACGATTCACTTCCATACAACGCTCTACTCTAACCGTGCAATCAGCGAAAATGTTTTCTCATTTAATACGACGTGAGTTCTTGTGGCATGGACTGCCCTCTTTGCCTACGCTAGTATGCCTTTTGTGTCCTCCTTGCGTCGTCTGTGATGTGTTATTTTGCCTCCCAGGCAGCAAAATTTAGCAGAGTTCTTTCACTTTGTCAACATTGTGGTCAACAATTTTGAGGTTAAGTTTGTCGTTAATTTCTGCCGATCATTACTTTTCTTTATCTTCATTTTACTTTCAATTCGTAAGATATGCCTAGAAGACTGTTGATTTCACTAACGATGTCCACGTAATTATTCCTGGCTTTCACAGGTGATAGCGTCTGGTAGCTAACGTTGCTGCCTCTGGATCACGGGGTCCGGGTTCGGTTCCGGGGAGAGTTGGGGATTTTCTCTGCCCGTGTATTGGGTATTTGTCTTGTCCTCATCATTTTATCTTCATTCGTGAAAGTAGCTAGACTGGACTGTGTACAGATTGGTACTTTGTGTTGTGGATTGGCAAGACAGCCAACCCACTATGAGAGGAAGCCGAAAGGCACGCGTTTTAGCCCACGCAGGCTGGCGTGAGGTCTGGAACAGTTCTAGGAAATGAGACTAGCAAAACAGGACGTAGCTGTGGAATACTTAACTTTAATCCATAAATGGTGAACATCGCTCTTGACGGTACATGTTTTACAGCATCAATAGTAACTGGTAATGGCGCCTTGCTAGGTCGTAGCAAATGACGTAGCTGAAGGCTATGCTAACTATCGTCCCGGCAAATGAGAGCGTATTTTTTTCAGTGAACCATCGCTAGCAAAGTCGGCTGTAAAACTGGGGCGAGTGCTAGGAAGTCTCTCTAGACCTTCCGTGTGGCGGCGCTCAGTCTGCAATCACTGATAGCGGCGACACGCGGGTGCGACGTATACTAACGGACCGCGGCCGATTTAAAGGCTACAACCCAGCAAGTGTGGTGTCTGGCGGTGACACCACACTTTGTACGGGCGCTGATGGCCGCGCAGTTGAGCGTCTCACGAACCGAACATCATCATCATCACAGATGATAGCAATGCCATAAGCGAATCTACTCATCGATATCATTTCATCCTGAATTTTAATCCTGCTGCTGTTCCCGATTCTTAGTTTCGTCTTTGTTTCTTAGACGTACAGACTGCGTTGTAGAGTATAAAAACTGCATCCCTGTCTTACAACGTTCTTAATCCGAGCATAACGTTCTTCATCTTCTACTCTTACTGTTTCTTCTTTGTTCTTGTACTTATTGTGTATCGCTTACACCTGTTTTTCTGACCACATAATAAATTTTTCAGCTGCAAAAATCTCTAAAATCATTTATTCGTATAGATAATTGGTTTCGGCAGTTGCCTGTTGCATCTTCGAATTATGTTTACAACATTAAACAACCTTCTCTTTCAGTATAGTGAGTTGTAAAGTGGTGATGAACGTGTTTTTTGCACTTGTAATCAACAAAATAACCGCCTTTAGTAGCTGCAGCCGCTATATGAACACAGCCATGGATGAATACCCACCCACCTTCCCAGGGGTCGGAACCCCTACAACCGACAGATTATTATAATCAATAATGAATTAATTAATAGATCGAAAAGATAAGCTTTTTTTAGTGAACCAATAAGTAAGCTTTTAAAAAAAATCTCACGAGATAGATAAGGATGCTTCACAACTTTAAACTAAAAAATAAAATAAATAAATAGACTAAGACCATACAAGAGTGAGCGAGAGTAAATCCCAAAGTACAACAGAGAGCTTCCCAGAGTCCACCAGAGACCATCCCAGAGTGACCCAGAGAGCATCCCAGAGTACCCCAGAGAGCTAAAACACCAAGAAGAATCGCTTCTCGGCTTTTGGCAAGATCAATGTGTAGAAGTACACATCAAATAATAAACTAATAAATTTTAAAATCGTCATGCCAACTTCTAGTACAGCTCACGACACGGACACGGATATACTGAAGGAGACTATTGTGCAGTGATGTCAACATAGACCCGAAAATTGCAACAGAGACATTGTAGAAACCCGTTATCTATAGGAAAAAATTATTTTAGCGCTCTTGGCTTTTGAAACTTTATTCAGGGACCATACTACTGCTGATTGATCTCACACTGATGATGTTAGAAATATATAAATATTTTTCAAGATAGTCAAACCTTATGAAAGTGGTTTGAATTTTCTAAACTCTTGCCTCCACTATCTCCACATCAGGATATCTGTTGCTTTTATCTCTGCTACAGCCAAACTGATCGTTAGGAACGAGATACTGAGTTTTTGCGCCCTAAAACATATTCTGTGCCAAAAGTTAAGTATTCCTCACAACTGTTCCTAACTGCTGTGTCAATTGTGAAGCTTGGCAGAATTAATGTTTTGAAACAACAAATGGAATTCGATAGTTATCTTCTGCTTTCACGGCTTCCACATGGTGTCACGCGATAGCTGCAATTCGCCAGAAGGTTGCGTGGTAACCGACTGTATAGGCAGCTAAAAGTGGGTCTCATTATGCTCGTGAGGCTACCGACACGCGAGAGCTGCCGTACTAGCTTTCGGCGAATCGCGTTTTAAATCCCTAAACGAATGCTCCTGGAATTCTTCATTACTCTTGTCTAATTTTTCTGTGGATCAGTTTTAAATTGATCTGCGCAGTGCATTTTGATTTGCCGATTGGCCAAAATTAAAAGTGTTTGCAGTACAATCAGTAAGAATCAGATGCCGTATTTGTTGTTGATTTTCCATAAGGAGGATTATTACTTTTGAATCTTTCCTTTAACGTTCGTGACGACCAGCCACTGTCAAAAGGAGTAAACCAATAGTTTCGCATGAGCAAAAACGTTATGCCCACTGCCCGCTGTCCACTACAAGATGAAATACCACTTTCTGGCGAAACATATAGGTGATGCGGTGAACGATGTATGTTCGTCGGGGTGGGCAAAAAAAGAATTATTTCTTAAAGAAATATATTTTCAAATTGTTTACAAAAAAACCTTATCCCCTACAAATTACTCTCCATTACGACTAATACATTTGTCTTAACGGTACTTCCACTGTTCCAAACATTTTTTTGTAGTCGTTTTTAGAAGTGGCTGACTGCACCTCCTTCGTTTTATTTTTCCTTGACTTTGTACAATATTGTCAAATCGGCGACCTTTCATGCCCCTTTTCATGCGTGGAAATAACAAAAAGTCACACGGAGCCAGGTCAGGTGAGTAAGGTGCGTTGGGCAGCGTAACCATGCCATTTTTAGCCAAAAATTGTCTAACAGAGATGTCTGTGTGTGCAAGCGCGTTATCGTGGTGGAAGAACCAGTCTCCTGTGTGCCACAAATCTGGTCTTTTTTGACGAACACTGTTGCGCAGTCTTCCTAAAACTTTCAAATAAAAGGGTTTGATTAATGGTCTAACCTGGGGGAACAAACTCTGAGTGAACTACACCCTTGGCATCAAAAAGGCAAATTAGCAATGTTATGCTGTCCGAATTGGCTTGACGACGTTTCTTCGGACTTGGTGAGGATGAAGTCTTCCATGGGCTTTATTGCTGCTCTGTTTACGGGCCGTTATCACAGCACCAGTAAAGACCCTTGACAGAAAATCAGTATCAGTTTCAGGCTGTGTTTTCAAAGCACGACGTGTTTCAGTTCGACGTTCCTTTTGATTATCAGTCAGAATCAGAGGAACAAACTTGGCAGCAACCCTTTTCATTCCCAAATCTTCCGTCAAAAATCCCTGAACCGAACTCCAAGATAACCCACTAATCTCTGACAGTTGATCAGTTATTCGTCGACGGTCTGTGAGCACAAAATCTCGATTTTTTTTCAATATTTTCGTCGAGTCGGTCAACTAATGGACGTCCAAGACGAGGTTTATCATTAATCGACATGTCGCCATTGTTAAATCGAGCAAATCATTCGTACACTTAAGTTTTTTCCCATAGCGTCATCTCGGTAAGCTGTTTTCTACATTAAAACTGTTTCAGCAGCATTTTTACAAAGTAGAAACCCAAATTTCACATTTGCATGTTTATCACTGGCACTTTCCATCATAAAAAACGAAACATTAACAAAACAGAGCTAGCAAAAATAATCACTGCAGGTGAACAGAAAAAGCCAGGTCGACAACACAGGCGGCACTGAATTGGCAATAAGTTTATACACGCCTAGTGGCAGAAATGCGTACTACAAAAGCTCCGCCAGCGGGATTGTTATCCTGGTTTTCTTTAATGGCATTGAGGCGAATAGGGAATCAGTCTAGCGACGATAAAGAAAACCCACTGACATAAGCGACTTTGACAAAGTGCTATGGCCCAAAGCGTCGGAAAGAGCATCTCGGGAAGTAAGAAGCTGATAGGATATTGCTACGGTACTGTTGCGAGCTTATATGGAAAATGATTGAAGATTTGTGACGAGTAAATGTAAAGGTATTTGACGTCCGCAGCTCATCACTGAACGTGGCGGTCGAAGATTTCCCCGCTCCATAAAGCAAGACAGATTGCGATCAGTGGCTGATCTGTAGGCATAAGTCGTTCAGTCACAAATGTTTGGAAGGTTCAGCACATGTAGCTGAATATGGGTGACCACAGAAGACGACCATTGCGTGTTATTATATTCAACATTTAAATCTGCGTCATTTGTTTTGCAGTCAAATAACATGTAAATTTCACTGAATGCGCATTCACCTCTCGCAGGCGACTTGACGTACTGGCTAGCCTGGATTTCGCATCGTGTAGCGTGAGAAACGCATATTTTCTTCCAAAATTTAATATTAACACAGTTCTACTGCGCTGCACTGAGATTTATGTATTTCAATTTCAAAATAAGTTTCATGCCAGTTTTTCGGTTGCCAGCCAGACACATTCAAACACGAGATGGTATCTTATCACTTTCAATAAAAATGCTTCTGTAGCACAAAACTCGCGATGTGCAATGCAAGTATGCAAAACACATTCATAAACGTAAATAATGAAAAATGACGAGCTAAACGACCGATAAATGAGAACAAGCCTCCAAATAAACCTATGTCTCATCAAGCCAGAACATTAATACACATTTTCATAAAGTTGTCACCACTAGACAAATTCGCAAAATATTTCTTACTAATTTTCCTGTGCACGGTTACCCTTCCTCGACATTTGTTTCAATTACAAGACAAAACCATGTACTGCGTTATAAAATTTCTAGACTAAACTTCAATGATACGCAATGTTCTAACAATAAGAAACTACACAACTACAAATATAAAAACTCTGGATTATCTTACACGTGGGCTTCCATAATTGCTCCATTAATACAGGCATCAAGAAATGTGTTGTATCACCCCGGTTCCCACAACTTCTGAAGATAGACAATGACTGTGGATATTTCATCACAGACACCGTCTCTTTGGCTGTTCAGACAGATCACTAAACCCGCCCAAAGATGTAAACAATCATGCATGAGCTGCGCATATTAGACGGAGGAGGGTCCGACAGCCGAACAATTTCAGTCATCCCACGAGGAAGGAGGTATACGGCTCGTGTTTTCGCGAATGGACGAGCAAAACATTTCAGATACATCACCGCCAAGAATTGTCACGACAGTGACAATTTATAGTGTGATGAGCGAGAGGACAACGTTCCTTACAACTTTTGATGCTGCTAACACCCCCGGACTATTCAAACCTTATCTAAGAACATTCTAAGCCTGGAACTGTCGCTATCGACCGCGAAATGTATGGGAAACAAAGCCCGAAGGAAATAAGTGGTTTCATTGATCCCTTTGTTTCTGTGAGTTAGTCTATCTGCAACGTTTTCCTCGGCCACCCGTGAAAAAAAAAAAAAAAAAAAAAAAAACGTGATTTCAACATTGGGCTTAACGGTTCCGCCCTCCATCGCAGAAGCAGGGCTGAAATGTGAATACAAGGACGTGCGACGACATTCCCGTCGTCTGACACATCCATCGTGGAGCTGGATAGAAATGTAAAGAAATTTGGAGCTAATGTGACCTTAGACCTCACATGAGCATCTTAGATCTGATCTGATTTTCGCATGTGCCTACATTTTGTAATTTGAACAGGTTTTGCAAAGGGGAAAGATAATAGGCAACTTTGAGCCAAATTTTAAATTTCTGCTTCGCAAATGGGAGACCATTACTTAGGATAGAAAAGTGATCCTTTAATTGTGTTGCGTAGTGGACTATTCTTACACCTCCTGACAAACGTTTCAATTCAAGTAGTACGTGTTATGCAATTACCTTCAGCTGGCACTTCTAGTTTCAGTTTCATGGGTGCTGGCGAATGCTTTGCAAACGAAATACTTAATTACTACTGTTCTGTACTACGGCCACTCAGAAACCCGATCTCAGTTGAAGGTGGTTTAACGTCTTCGAGAGCACACAAAATTTTCATTTTTAGTATTTCATATGCACCCATCAAAAAAAGTTTTGCATCACCCCAGCTCCCCGAACTCCTGAAGACAGACGTTGACTGTGGATATTGTATCACAGGCAAAGTCCCTTCGACTGTTCAGAGATGTCACTACACCCACCCAAAGTTGAAAACACCCATGCATGAGCTGTGCCTATTACACGGAGGTGGTCTGACAGCTGATCATTTCCCTTCACTCCAGCATGAAGGAGGTACACAGATAGTATTGTCTGTAGTTCAACGATGCCTCGACTGTCAATACCGCGGTTCGATCGCGTCTGCATTTTTAATTTGTCCCAGGAAGAGCTCTCAACAAGGGAAATGTCCAGGCGTCTCCGAGTGAAGCAAAGCGATGTTTTTCGCACATGGAGGAGATACGCTCAGGTCGCTCAATGGGTACTACTGCAGTGGATGACCGCTACCTACGGATTACGGCTTGGAGGAACCCTGACAGCAATGCCACCATGTTGAATAGTACTTTTCGAGCAGCCACACGATGTCGTGTGACGACTCAAACTGTGCGCAACAGGCTGCATGATGCCCAACTTCACCCCCGACGTCCACGCCGAGTCCCATCTTTGCAAGCACGACACCATGCAGCGCGGTACAGATGGGCCCAACAATACGGTGAATGGACCGTTCTCTTCACCGATGAGTGTCGCATATGCCTTCAACCAGACAATCGTCGGAGACGT
This sequence comes from Schistocerca serialis cubense, assembly GCF_023864345.2. NCBI lineage: Eukaryota > Metazoa > Arthropoda > Insecta > Orthoptera > Acrididae > Schistocerca > Schistocerca serialis. Next base: position 663,218,413 of record NC_064642.1, read on the forward strand.
GTTTGGAGGCAATCCGGCAGTTTGAGCTCCTTAGACCCACTGTTGAGCAAGGTGAAGGTTCCCTGATGTTTTGGGGTGGCATTATGTGGGGGCGACGTACGCCGCTGGTGGTTATGGAGGGGCCATAACGGCTGTACGATACGTGAATGCCAACCTCCGACCGATAGTGCAACCATATCGGCAGCATAATGGCGCGTCCCCATCGTGCACATCTTGTGAATGACTACCTTCAGGACATCGCTCGACTAGAGTGACCAGCATGTTCTCCAGACATGAACACTATCGGTCATGCCCGGGATAGATTGAAAAGGGCTGCTTACGGACGACGTGACCCACCAGCCACCCTGAGGGATCTACTCCGAATCACCGTTGAGGAGTGGGGCAATCTGGACCAACAGTGCCTTGATGAACTTGTAAATAGTATGCCACGACGAATGCAGACTTGCATCAGTGCCAGAGGACGTGCTAGGGGGTGTTAGAGGTACCGGTTTTGTAACGTTCCCTGGCAACACACACACTATTAATAAACTAAAATTTAATTGTACTATATACGCCGCTATGAAGCAATTTGTATATACTGTAATTATTTAACCAAAAAGTATTATTTAATTTTGTGTAAAGGATATTCGTTATTATTGTAATATTTTCTGTAGTAATTTTCTCGATGTATTTGTGATTGTAATATTCCTATACTCATAATGTGATTACGAAATGTGTCAATATCTGCGATAACAAAAATGCAAAATACAGCCGCAGATTGCAAAGAGATATTAACGGTTGCTAGTGATATAAATAGCAATACATAGTGTGCATTCTTTGTCTTCTTCCTCGAGAGCTGAGAGAGAAACCTGTGACGTAGCATTTTATGAATGGGTAGACTTCATCTGTCTGTATCTAGATTTAGCCGCCATTAGAGGAGAAATTACAAACTAATGTAAGTTGAATTATTGTTGTGGTCTAAATACATTATAATTTATCAAAAGTGTGTATTACTAATGTAAATTAGCTTGCCCATGTCATCTATACTATTTCTTTAAAGAATTTTCAGCATTTTTAGCAATTATCGCTGGTGTTGCTGGGCTGTGCCGCGACCGAACGATTTGCAGCGGCGGCACATTTAAAAAATTGTTCCGCTAAGAAAAATTAACCAAACCCGTAAATCGGGAGCAGATAAAAATTAGCAGTGAATTAAGTAAATGTTTTTCTTTTACAGCGATCCAGAGACTGACGGAATTTATTACTAGTTTCACATTTGTGCATTCATAGGCGGATAGTTAACGTTGAAATTTAACAATTTGTTGGTTCTTTCAAATAACTTTAAATGTATAGTGAAGTGTGTTTTATCAATGATAATTAAACGTCGGCTTGGCAATATTTAACCATTTTCTGCTAATAGAGACAGTCTTGTGTTCCATAGCTAACGCCGGGAAAGAATTCAGTAAATATTTTTTAAAAAAATCCACTGTATTCAGAAAATGTGTGCCAAGGCCGAATTATGTAAAAGATTCAATTCTCAACTAAATATTCTTAATCAGTTAATGTGAATTTATCAGCATGAGAGGGTTGACTAAGTTCACGTAATTTTAAGTGTGCTTAATTCTGTCTAAATGAATTTTTATTACCACACGTAAATAAGGGGTTCTACAACAAAGTTCGTACAGAAAGAAAGAATGGTAAATTACCTAAAAACAAATTTCAAAAAAGGTAACTGTTTATTTTTTTCATTTAATTTCATTAAACTGGCGCCCAACGTGGGGCTCGAACCCACGACCCTGAGATTAAGAGTCTCATGCTCTACTGACTGAGCTATCCGTGCAGTGGCCACAAAATACCCATGAGATAACTAGGGAATTATTGTAGTCGAACTTTGTTGGAGAACAATTAATATTTTTTTCATGTATTGTGTGTATTGCCTAACCAATATTGTGTGGTAATACCTGTATACGATTTTTTGCATGAGATCACTATATACCCAGACGCAAGCTGAAGAAGAGAGCTCATTATATCAAAAAATTAATTACCTACGACTATACCAGGGGGCAGCTGCACCCAAGATAGATCACCAAAAGGTAAAGCTGCAGTATAGTTGTCCTGTGGGTAGAAAAGTAGCCTCAGTGCAGGTGTTCTCGGATCATTAGTGGTGTGCTTGTTGTTAGTGTTCTTTTTTTTAAAAAATAACAGGACATTTGAGTAGTTAGTCATCGTAGTATATAATAAGTGTGTTTCAACAAATGACCTTTTCTTGTGTGATTATGTCAGTGAAACCTGAGTGTTAGGATATTTAGTTCAGATTTTCTTTCTTTTGTTGACTATGGTTAGACTGCGTAGTCAAAAAGATATAAACATGGATAATGAACAACGGTTAGCAAGCAGTGATACCGAGTTAGAAAGTGAGGCACGAAGTAATGTTAGTGGCGTAGTTCAGGAAGTACAATGTGAGAATCTGGGGGCAGAAGGGCAAGAAATGTTGCCACTGCCAGCCAGTTATTCAGTTGAAAGTAGAAATATTGTACCACCCACAAGCACTAGACACGGACCAGAGAGTGGTGAGGTGTCAGAAGAGCAATCATTAAGAGTTATGTTCGAGCGCATGCTCAATTTCCAAGGTGAATTTGCACGTATGCAAGCAGAACGCGATAGAGAACGTGATGCTAAACAAGCAGAGCGTGATCGACGCCAGCATGAGAGAGACTTGCAGTTAATGCAATCTTTGGAAGCTATGCAAAGTGAGATTGTTAGTTTGAGACAAAACTATGAAACCATACCCAAAGCGGTGCAAGAACTGAGCGAAAGCGTAGATAATATCCAGGTTACTAACGCCAGTATCGTGGGTGAAATCAGTGTACTAGCTAACAGGATGGAACAATTAGAAATTGACACAAGTCAAGTAATTGAGCAGAAAATGTCCGAACAAGTGCACAAACTTGAAAACCAAATCGTAAGAAAAATGGACGAGAAGGTGTACGCCGCGACTGAAGCCAAAGACGTGGGCTCCAATGCGGAAGTGCTGGACCTCAACAAGGCGGTGCATGATTCCGCTGTAGCAGGGGAATGTCAATCGTCATCTTGCGGAGCTGGAAAATGGCTTGATGCACGGCGATGCACAGGCGTGTGTCACGCCAGCTGGGTACAAAGACTTGTAGTCCGGGGTGATATGTTACAATACAGCGTCACCGGTCTTTTGCAGTCTAACTGTGTTTGTGAGGCAGTAAATTTCCACAGGGCAGTGACTCCGTCACTCAGGCAGAAAAATTTTGCCTAACATGGGCGAGTAAAGGTGTGGCGGCGTACACCGAGCTGGGTACAGCAATGATAGGCATATAGATACAGCAGTAAAAAATTTCGACTGCGAGACAGAACAGGCAACCAATGTTAGCGAAACAAACAAATGTCACTCCAAAATAGTGATTGAAGAAAGCCTGATTTGAAACCGACAGTTTCAGATCTTTACAACGGAGAGGAAATCTGTTCACCCTGTAGTATTTATCAAGGGATTTAGAAACATTTTGCCTAGCGTTTGGAGTCATACACAGAAAATACAGTTCGTTATGTCTCACATACAAGGAGATGCTGCATTATGGGCAACCGAAGCAGCTGACAGTTGGGACACATATGAGCAATTTGAAAAGGCATTCTTGGCCAAATATTGGTCAACATGTATTCAGGAGAGATTACGGAAAGAGGTATATAATCCAGAGCCGTATTCTCCACGATTAGGCAATTTGCGAAAATATTTTGAGAAGTACATTAATAAGATCCGTTACTGGGACGAGCAGATTTCATCCCGGGATTTGATCAGACTTTTGAAATCACACTTGCCGATACACGTAAAGGAAAAACTTATACACATACCGGAGAACGACATGGAAAATTTCTTGTCTGTTCTGGACTCAATTGACCTGATTCAGGTGGATGTTAAGGCAGCCTCTGAACAGGCTGGAAGTAACGGAAACTGTTACAGAATTGGTCGAAATAACACGCCTCCATCAAATAATGGAAATGGTGGAGGTAACTATAGGAGACAACATTATGTACAAAACGGGAACAGAGGTAGACACCGGAACGGCAATAGTCCGCCGGTGAATAATGACCGGAAAAGGAGATCCGAGGACCGATATGGCCACAGAACCAGAGGCCCAGTCCGGACCGGCAAAACAGTGAAAGATATGACAATAACCGACCGCCACCACAAAATACGCCAATTGCGCAACCGTGGCGGCCGACGCAACACAACTTACACATAGTGGAGGTCAGCGACACAGAGCAGCCACACCCATCCACCAGTAATAATCCAACAAACTAGGTTCAGCCGAGATACGATCGTCGGCTGAGGTTTGGAGTGAGAGCAGCCCGACACAGAACAAAACATCGAGAATCTGTATCCTCAGGTATAATGACGGGGTACGGATGGAACATGAATTAGTAACTGAACCACCCACGTGCATAAAGGAGCACAAAGACAAAGTACAAGCGATAATAGAGATCAAAATTAACAATATTGATGTGCAAGCAATCGTAGATACAGGTGCTACTGTCAGTGTCATGAGTATGAACTTATTCAGAGTACTGGGGAAAGAAAAGCGTATGCTGACTTTTCCTGTGAACAATTGCAAAATCACTGGAGCCATCAGTGCACAGCGACAAATAATTAAACTCCAAGTGCGGGTAGAGATGTATATAGGGGGAGAAGCCATAGCGTGCTCATTCCTGGTAGTAAAGGGTTTAAAGGTAGCCTCCATTTTGGGGGTAGATTTTTTGAGAGAAAGGGACGCAGTAAACGACCTTTCTCGGGGAAAATTAAGTATGATGAACGCGAGTAGGAGGATAGAATTGTCCATGCTCAGATCTGAAGAGGTACCTGTGCCTAATTGTAATGTTATTAATATAAAATGTAGGAATCAGTGGATACTACATTTAGACAATCATTCTCTAGGACAAAATCTCTATTATCCAGACGTACAAAGTTATCAATTAAAAGCAAATGTGGACGCACTTGTGAACAAAGTATCACAGTCCGAAAATTTGAACTCAATGCAACAGCAAGATTTGGTACAGTTATTATCTAACTATGCAGATGTATTCTCAGAACGACCAGGAATTGTTAATGGGTATCAATACAATATCGAGGTGAAGCCTCACAAAACCTACTGTCGAGCCTCATACTCCATTCCTTAGTCCAAGAAGGAAATAGTAGCTATCTCTTAGCAGATCCCCAATCAGGGAGAGTACGGGGACTGGATCCGCGTAAGGATGTGAAAACATATTCCTACAGTAAATGACTAATAGTCCTATGTGTTACGTGTAAAAAAAGGTACACCATTCTTTTGAAAATGAATGAACATTAATGATATATGATCTGTAGAGATAATGTACTAGTTTAGAAGTATTTAGTTATAAGAATATGATTGACTTTCTCTTTTGTTTATGAATATTTGTGTTATGTTTTCTTTTTAATTAGTGTTAGCTTAAACATGCTCTAAATGTCTGCACAGATAACCTGATTAGTGCAATTATTTGTAGTGTTAAATTGTGACAGAGATCAGTCAGGAGGAACATTTTAGTAGTGATTAGTTTGTGTACTGCATAATATTCTATATGTGTGTCAAACTTGAAATATTTCTTGGTACAATCTTTTCTATTATATATATACGTATATATGTGTAGCTGTCAGATTGACAGATTCGAACCCAGAATAATATCAATAATATGAGACCCTGAGAACTTTATTTTCAAACCAGTGTTATCAAAGAGAATAATGGACCCAGTAGTGACCCGAGGGCACCATGGGAGGCAAACTTATTGCAAATTTAAGTAACGCAAAGTTACGCACAAAGAAGCTTCAATTGAAGCATGTGCAGACCCAATCAGTAAAAAAGAGCTAGCCTGATACAGTCCAAGTCAATTTTAGCCTACAGAGACTACACTGTAGTTACGTAGGACCTTGCAAGTGAAGTGAGACATAATTTCAAAGGAGTTATTGAACAATATGCCTGAATCCGGCTGGAATGCACAAATAAAATCTACTCGAACATAAATATAGATGATTTTTGGGCAAACTAATACGAAATTTTAATATTTGTTACCATGTACGCAATTATCACACACCTTGGTAAAGAGCGAACAAGAAGTTACGAATGTGCTGTTACAAAAAATTGTACAACGGACATTGTAACTGAAAAAACTTAAACAAAAGTGTAGTATTGTGTGGCAGAGACAGACAGTGACTGTTAAACCTGCAGCAATACGTCACGTGGTTGTTTTGAACAAGCAATAAGAAACTGAATCATCGCCTTGTGTGCAAGTGGACAAAGAACTAGCACGACACGAACAGTGAGCCGATAACAGACGGTGGACCAAGTTAGTGTCAAACTATAACTCTTTGTGTGTCAAAGGACGCCAGGAAAGCGCATTGACTACAGAGATACATTTTGTCCTAAGGTGAAGACTTGCGTGTGACTAATGACAAGTCATGACATGGTGAAAAAATATTGTATGCCCATAAAACGTGTTACTGTGACAACGAAACATTGTGCAAACCAGACTAGTGAAGGCCTACTGAATAATAACTGCCAATAACTGTATGCGTTCTTTCCCACAGCAGGAAAAATGCCCATAAGGATAGTACACTGTTTGTGAACTTGTTGCATGTTTGCTGGAGCACTGCAACAAGATGTCTCACGGGCGAGCTGATATACAATGCGCATCCGGCTGCCTCAGCCATGCAGCGGCATCAGCAGCCCGTAGCACAGCAGACAGCCACACGCCTCTCCGCGCCGTAGCTGTCAACACCTGGGGCGGTGACCTACACGGAGCCGACGCGCCGCGCCGAGCGCCGCTCAACAATCACTCCGCACCGCTCACCAACTACAGCATTATTGACATATTACAAAATATTTGCCGGCCGAAGTGGCCGTGCGGTTAAAGGCGCTGCAGTCTGGAACCGCAAGACCGCTACGGTCGCAGGTTCGAATCCTGCCTCGGGCATGGATGTTTGTGATGTCCTTAGGTTAGTTAGGTTTAACTAGTTCTAAGTTCTAGGGGACTAATGACCTCAGCAGTTGAGTCCCATAGTGCTCAGAGCCATTTGAACCATTTGAACAAAATATTTACACAAACTGCATAACATGTCAATGAACTCGATTTTTGATAAACATTGTACATTTATTATGTATACCCGTAAATTGACAAGAGAAAATGAACACTAACAAGATTTGTAACACGTAGGTAGTGGGAACATTATGAAAAGTGACGTTGTGCTAAATGATTTAAAAAAACTAAGTGATATATCCTAGGACAAGTGACCTTGCAGTATATCGCAAAAATAATAATTACGAGTTGTTAATCACACACAACAAACTTTCGTTGAACTGTATGTAACTGTGATATTATGTAACCGTTGATGACAACCTGCTAAATCAATTCAAAAGAGTGACTGTTAAAGAGACAAGATTAACCATGAACCAACTGGGATGGCTGGGCTCCGGCACAGTATTGCCTAGGTTTCCTGTCTGCCTTCGCCCAAATGGGGGAGCCATGAACGCATGTAACCCTGGGACTAATTAAAAGAGAAATTCCATAAAAAAAATACAGAATTGTAAAGAACGTTACTGGCACCATTGTGTCCAAGTATAAAAACTCTTTGCCAAAAGCTGCCAGGGGGCAATGTAACGTTCCCTGGCAACACACACACTATTAACAAACCAAAATTTAATTGTACTATATACGCCACTATGAAGCAATTTGTTTATACTGTAATTATTTAACAAAAATATTATTTAATTTTGTGTAAAGGATATTCGTTATTATTGTAATATTTTCTGTAGTAATATACTCGACGTATTTGTGATTGTAATATTTCTATACTCATAATGTAATTACGAAATGTGTCAATATCTGCGATAAAAAAAATGTAAAATACAGCCGCAGATTGCAAAGAGACATTAACGGTTGATAGTGATATGAATAGGAATACATAGTGTGCATTCTTTGTCTTCTTCCTCGAGAGCTGAGAGAGAAACCTGTGACGTAGCATTTTATGAACGGGTAGACTTCATCTGTCTGTATCTAGATTTAGCCGCCATTAGAGGAGAAATTACAAACTAATGTAAGTTCAATTATTGTTGTGGTCTAAATACATTATAATTTATCAAAAGTGTGTATTACTAATGTAAATTAGCTTGCCCATGTCATCTATATTATTTCTTTAAAGAATTTTCAGCATTTTTAGCAATTATCGCTGGTGTTACTGGGCTGTGCCGCGACCGAACGATTTGCAGCGGCGGCACATTTAAAAAATTGTTCCGCTAAGAAAAATTAACCAAACCCGTAAATCGGGAGCAGATAAAAATTAGCAGTGAATTAAGTAAATGTTTTTCTTTTACAGCGATCCAGAGACTGACGGAATTTATTACTAGTTTCACATTTGTGCGTTCATAGGCGGATAGTTAACGTTGAAATTTAACAATTTGTTCGTTCTTTCAAATAACTTAAATGTATAGTGAAGTGTGTTTTATCAACGATAATTAAACGTCGGCTTGGCAATATTTAATCATTTTCTACTAATAGAGACAGTCTTGTGTTCCATAGCTAACGCCGGGAAAGAATTCAGTAAATATTTTTAAAAAAATCCACTGCATTCAGAAAATGTGTGCCAAGGCCGAATTATGTAAAAGATTCAATTCTCAACTAAATATTCTTAATCAGTTAATGTGAATTTATCAGCATGAGAGGGTTGACTAAGTTCACGTAATTTTAAATGTGCTTAATTCTGTCTAAATGAATTTTTATTGCCACACGTAAATAAGGGGTTCTACAACAAAGTTCGTACAGAAAGAAAGAAAGGTAAATTAACTAAAAACAAATTTAAAAAAAGGTAACTGTTTTTTTTGTCATTTAATTTCATTAAAGTTTGTACAGCAATATGGACCACGACCTTTGAAGGTCTCGCTATTTAGTGGTGCAACACGCAATGTCTGGTTTTCATGAGCAATAAAAAGGGCGGAAATGATGTTTATGTTGATCTCTATTCCAAATTCCTGTACAGGATACCCGGTGATCCAAAACTTTTTGTAATATGTGTACAATCTCACTTACTTAGTGCTTTCATCAGAACATATAATTGCAAAATCCTTTCTAAATGCTGCGTCCACTGTGCGGCAGGACAGCTTCCATCCTTTTCAAGGTAAGTGTACTGCCAGACTGTCGAAAACACACTGCCTACTAGTCTCTTCAAAAGAGGTAGCCTCTCTGACCAACATTGGTGGTTTCAACAATAGACTTACAAAGCATATGGCTATATCGATACTACAGAAGTTGACTGCACCTGTCAAATTCGCAGTTTCATTCACAACTATGGCCAAAACTTCTTGAAAATGGACATGGCAAATCAGACAGCCAATTTCAAGAGGATCATCGAGATTTGACTGTGGTAAAGTGTAAATGTGTCGCTTGGCCGTCAAACCATCTTTCTTTGCGCACCCACTCAATGGCCTTGTCCGTATAGACTGTCACCCAGGGGAACGGCTGCTAAAAACAAACACTGAGCCAGGGCTATGGCCGGAGGGTAGAGGGCTCTCATGTATTAGGGGGGTCACAGTAAACTGAGACGGACGCCTGGGCTTCAAATCCTCACGATAAACACATCTGGGACGTTATCGAGTGCCAGATACACATCCATAAACCACTGACCCGTAGTTGAATGGGAACTGATTGACCATTTCATGAATATTCGGTGGCACGCAACATTCGGAAAGCAGAATCACATTTCTATTGCTTTCCAATAAATGTAAACATTCCCTGCGTATTAATTGATTATGTTGTAGTCAGGTCTGTAGCTAGATGTTATAGTTATCATGACTGAGTGATCTAAACGCAGACCCAACAAGACGAACAGTGATATAATCAATCTTTAGCTGTTACCATCTCGTCATCTTCTAAATCATGTAACATTTTTTCGCAAAGGAACTCTTTTTATTACGAAACCATATATCAATTGTTCTGCCGTACAAAAATACACCCGCCTGTGTGTTCATTGATTTGTTCTGGGAGGAGACTGAGTGGAGCTATAATACATAAAACATTGGCTCACTTTATCGCAGTATAGTTCGCAGATTTATTTACCATTGTACAATCCATTTTCACAGGAATTTTATGAGTATTTACAACTGTCTCTGAATATTAAGTACCACTTGATACAGGTAATTTTACACGACTCTTTACCTCAAGAACAACTGACATAATGTTCATATTCATGTCCGGCCTAAAACACACTGATAACCTATCTGCGACGATGCTATCGTCTTGGTCATTAACTGTGAACTGGACTGAGTATTTCACTACTCTAGGGCTGTTGATACAATATCGGTATATCGATCTTTTTTCCACAAAATATTGATATATGGTAGGGTTGGTTTTTTCCCCGATGACATCTAAACGGCAATATATTGTGCTTAATTTTTATTTTACATATTTTTCGCAATTTTTGGAAAATAATTGTAGTTGTTCCTTTGAAACTGTAATAGGACATAATTTTACCTTCACTGTTTGAAGGAGTCTTACTACTTTTTGAGCTTTCATCACGTCTAGTCTTTCTCTTTCACTGTGTGAAGCAATATATTTGGCACAAATAAGCACCGATTTCACTAGGAGGTGTAAAGAATCAGCACACCAGTTGTCTTAAAAACAATTTTTAACGCAACTAGTGTGCTATTTCTTCACATCGACATTCTTCACTAATAGTTGCAGAAATGATGAATACAGTTCTAAATAGGAAGACTGGTCGTTGTGGTGAGCGAAGGCGTGTGAGGAAAAATGTTGCCGCAATCGGCGCCCGGCGCAACCAACAGAAACTGCAACGTTTAGCTTCACCAAGCAAATTTGACACTACAACTGTTAGGTCGCTGGTGTTTGCAGAAATGAAAAAGGCAGGAACTCCACATGAAGTGTTTTGGACAAATCCGATATGCGACGAAACCGAACAGTGGACCCATCAGACACCTTTTATTGTGTCACTTAAAGTACATGCAGTTACCATTTTTAGCAAAGTGGTTATCGCCAAACGCTAACGTGTATGGTTTTCCTTTCAATCCTTACTCTAAGGGGGATAGACAGGCTGCTAGCTTGTTGATTTACAGAATATCTGATAATGCATAAATATACAGCTGTAAATCCAGCTGCGGATTTTCATACCGTAGCTGATATTTTTATAGGTAGGTACGTTCGAATTTTTTTCCTCCGGTATATCGATACTTTCTTTCGATATACCGGGTTCCCAATATTTTTAAAAGTCCTGCTCTACTCAATCGCAACTACACGAGCCGTTGTGGTGGCGAAGAGAAGCTCTTGGAGGCGTGGCTACGCCAGCGTTTCTCATTCCTTGGTGCAGCGTGCAGCGATTTCAGTCTTCTGTGGTTGCAATGCCAGTTGCCAACCTTGTTATGCACCCCGTTCTTTGGACGGCACCACATTTTTATGTGCTATATATGTTAGATCAGAAGCCATCAGTGATCTGGCGCAAGACATAGGGGGTGGTCCGAAACGCCAGAAAAGCTTGCGAGATAGTTGCCGCTTAGGTTGATCAGTGAAATAATTATTAAGAAAACTATTCGATACTTTTCGCCATTTCCGAGTTAATTAGCACTGAAGTTAGCCAATCAGGTCACTGCGCCCGCAAATTCAAGCGACCCTGCCAGCCAAACACAGTGTCAGTTACTCTCACAGTGTAGATGTTAACGCATGACACTGCTCAGACTTTTGACTCGGCATCGATCCTTAATACAGTCCCATGTCCAATATTTGTATCGCTCTCTTGTCCGTTTTCAGGATACTAAATGAACACGTTTGGTGACACCGTCTCTGGAAGGGCGATCTGAGTTTGCGTCCACTGTCGCCCGATTGCCTAACTTTCATGCCGATTAACTCGGGAATGGAGCAACGTTTCGAATTTTTTTCAATCAATTACTTATCATAACAACCTAAGCTGCAAGATCCTTGCAAGCTTTACAGACCACCCTGTATACGGCGTGTCCCATTTATCTTGACCACGCAAAATAACATTTTGGCCAGAACCAAAATAAAAAAGTAGCAAACATACTTTGTTTAGCTACCAGGGGAACATTGTCCAGTGTGCTGGCCTTCCTTGTGCCCATATTAGTTACGGAAATATGAAAAGCAGCGAGTCTTTTTTTAAACAGTACCCCGCACTTTTCGGTAACCTTTTCCTGAAGGCCTGTTCAGAAACATTTCACAGAACACCATTCACATAAACATGACGTCATTAGAAAGGTACCACAAAACTGAGAGTACATAAACATGGTGTTCTGTGACTCGCCCACTTGTGGGACCTCACAGTCAACAAATGGAAATGGAAGGAAAATGCTCCCCGATCGTAGACAATTAGCACGTCTACCTTCTGTTCGTTAATGTAAATTGTTCTCACACAAACCTTCAACTGAAAACGGCGACTCAATGACCAGTGTGCTTTTTTCTTCTACTTCCATTTGCTCACTTCAGCAAGTGGGCGAATTACATTACCCTGTGATCATGCACTGTCGGGTAGTACATGAAAGTCAAAGCCATTTTTGTGTTCTATAGTAAGTAAGGTCACGTTTACGTCAATGGTAGAATTAGATACATTTTGAGAAGAAGAAATTGGTCACCAAATAAAAACATAGGATGCTGTAAAAAAAGAAAAAAGTGCTACCATTCAAACGTTCATAATGCACTGAGTTACAAGAAAGACAATCGTGTTGGTTACTATCCCTCTGGTGGCTAATCAACTGTTCCCCTGGAATTTCTATTTATTTTACTTCTGGACAAATTCTCTTGTTGTTGTTCAAATAGATAAGACACCCTGTAGATTATCCGATACGCGATGTCTTAACCGATTTTACCAAAACATCCTCGCAATTGTAACTGAGGATCGGCGATTTCCTGAATATGGATAGAGTTTATTTTATTTACAGCATGACTGCACAGACTTGTACATAATTCGATCACATCATTTATTTCACAAAAATTTACATTGTCCAGCAAATCTAGTTTCAACAATGTATTCTCAAAGAACTAAGTTCTGCAAGGTTCTGCTCTCTCCTTTACGGGATGGAATGAACGATAAGCAAGAACCAATTTCAGACACGGAAGATGAGGATACATCAAATCAATGGCGGGTCGCGGTCTGACTTACAGAATAAAGACGACTGAAGTTCGCTGTGATATCCCTCTGCATTGATTTTGTGATGCAATGAACCGATACGCTAGTCACGTTTTTGTAAACCGGATAACTTATTATTAAATGTTTCGTTGAAGGATCTCGAGCCTATTAAACTTTTGTTTAATGTTATCAATAAATATTACCTTACTGTATATGTAAATGCACTATAGAAATTGCTTCATAAAGATTGAACCGTTTTTAAGAGACTGTATCTTGCACATGAGTGAAGATAAAAACATGGGGAAAAATGATATCTTACGAATCGAATGTAAGTGTTTACCGTGGCTTCAGTTATCAGCTGCAGATCCGTCTGATTTGCGATGAGACTGTCCCTCGCTATAATTGCTCGCTCAGTCGTTCATCTCACTTTGTCGCGCATCCCTTGGAGCTCACACTAAACATTTGACAAAGGCAGTTACTTTTGCCCTACAAGAAAATGTGAGGAAAGCTCCAAGGTTTACGTGCGTGCACGGACAATCAATGGTTCTGTTTCAAATGTCACACTTGTTTTTTGATGATAAGGTATCTGTTGTCAACATATTCCAGAATGTCAAATAGCAGCCTAACTATTTCAGCCGACAGTAAAATGATTCCCTGCTAAAACGAAGGAAATTTGTACCAGATGAGTGAGAGTAAAGAGTCTACATTGTAGAGGGTATAAAAGAAGTAGCCGTAGTATAAAAGAAGTTACCCTATCTCACGTGATTAGATACAAATACCTGAGGACGATGGAAGCCTAGAAAGGATATCTGAGTAGGTATATACTGTAAGGTTCGAGTTTTACAGTGATCAGCCAAAACATTATGACCGCCTATCTTATAGCCGGTATGTTCACCTTTTGCATGGATAACAGCGGCGAAGCGTCGTGGCATGGAAGCAATGACGTGGTGGGGTCGGTGGAGGGGGTTAACACATCTGTACACACAAGTCACTCAATTCTCGTAAATTTCTAGGAGGAGCTGGAACTCGCCACTGTGTTCCTCGTACTACTCCACCACATTCCTGGCATTATCACATGGCACATTATCTTGCTGAAAAATGTCACTGTCATCATGAAGAGGTCTAAGTGTTCTGCAACCAGTGTGCTATATTCCTTGGCATTCATGGAGATTTGCAAGAGCTCCACTGGCCAATGTATGTCTACATGAATGTTTCCCAGAGCATAAGGGAGACACCGACAGCTTATTTCCATCCCGGGGTACAGGTGTCAAGGAGCTGTTCCCCTGGAAGACGAAACGTTCGCGGTCTCCCATCGGCATGATGAAGGAGGTATCGGGGTTCATCAGACCATGCAACACTCTGCCACTGCGCCAAGGTCCAGTGCCGATGGTCACGTGCCTGTTTCAGTCGTAGTTGCCGATACCGTGGTAGTAACATTAGCACATACCCACACATGTACTCTGCTGAGCATTAAAATCTGAAGTTATTTCGCCCACTCTTCGCCGCCTGTCCTGTTTTACCAATCTATCCACCCTTTGACGTCCGACATCTGCAGTGATAGAAGGCTGTCCAACCCTATGACGTCTGAATGTGGTTTCACCTTGTTTCCCCATGTATTGAAGATACCACCGCATCTTCGAACACAAGACAAGTTGGTTGGTTGGTTGTTTCGGGGAAGGAGACCAGACAGCGAGGTCATCGGTCTCATCGGATTAGGGAAGGACGGGGAAGGAAGTCGGCCGTGCCCTTTCAAAGGAACCATCCCGGCATTTGCCTGGAGCGATTTAGGGAAATCACGGAACACCTAAATCAGGATGGCCGGTCGCGGGATTGAACCGTTGTCCTCCCGAATGCGAGTCCAGTGTCTAACCACTGCGCCACCTCGCTCGGTACCAGACAAGTCGTGTAGTTACCAAATGCTTGTGCCTAGCCTATTCTACACACAAACAGCACCCTCACTGATTTACATGCACCGAGCATGTGTCTGACGATAGTGGCCGGCACGAAAATAGGACTTCAAGGTCATCTCGCCGTCTAACAGCATTACCAGTTTTTTTTTTTATAGTGATAATGTCAAATGTTCATAAAAATTCAAAAGAAATATCAGGCAACTATTTTTAGTCTAGATTATGAAGTAGGACTTTCCAAAGAAAATTCTCACTAGGTGCTAGAAAAAAAATGAAAACTAACGTTACTAGAAATTTGGAGGAAAATAATTTTTTACTTCAATCTGTGGTAGTAACAGAATCACTAATGTAATGGGACTGAAAAAAATATCAACATCCTCAAAGTTTACAGATGCATATGCTGCATCTTTTATTTCGGAAACATAAAAGTATTTTGAGATAAAAAATCAAATATTATAAGAGGTGTGAAAATGTGCCGACTGCGTAGCGAAAAATGTAGTCACTGATGAATTTCGTTCAGTGGGACTGTGAAGAAACATCCCATGAGGCGGATGTTAAGAAAACTACAAAATTATTTTTTGTACCATTTCAGTCCTCATTATTGTATCGTATCACGTACAGAGGCAAATTACTTCCGCGATATTCCACGCGCAGCAGCTCTCGAGTCGTTTTAGGCCGTCGCCAAGACTTTTGTTCAGACAGGTCGCTTTAATGGGACCGAGAATATTCCCCACTTCCCGAAAATATTTTACTGGCTGATAATACATATCTTTCATCATTGCATCCATCACTCAAAACGCCAATATACGCTACGCAAAAGTAATTGTACTTATTTTGAAGCCAATATTTTCACTGAAGTCGAGCAAACTATTTGTTCGAAAGGTTTTGCGAAACCCTTAAGTTTTATCTAAATATGCTATAAGCCTATTAATCTCAGCACGCAATGTCCCTGTCTTGTGTTACAAATTTCGTCCATCATTAGCCTGTATTTCTCTAGCCATCAAATACTATCCTCTGTCACACTAAAGTAGCATAATTTTATGTTCTAGCTTTTTGTAAATGTCGTCAAATATCATTTATTTCTATGATCTTCTCGGAGAATCAGAATAGGTGCTGGAACTGTTCTAATGTTACTGCTCCGTTTATATATACAGTCGATACAGAAGACCACAATGTTTTGTCATTTTATGAACTGCGTTACCCTTACTACGAAACAGCCAATAAATCCTTCTATGATAAGAAAGAAGCTAAACTACGAATTTACAAGGAAACCGAATGCATTAAGATTATATCCAAATGTAAAGACATTCGATACAGGATTTTAGGAAAACTGTTGTTAATTAATGCAGAATTGACAATGTTGTTTTAATCGACAGTTACTGTCGAGTAAATCAATCGCCACTAATAAATTTATCAGACGTCTACTTTAAGGGGAAAACGTTCTCATTAAGTCCTCTATAACTGAAATGAATAGACAAACATTTAAATCAAGTCAGCTTATTACATACACGGCACTTACTTTAACTGAAGGATCTTCTGGATCGATGTCTTCAGATTCACTGCCACTTGTTTCAGCCAGATGTATCGTAACAGGTTCCACTATGGTGTCTCTTAAACCCTGGTTCAAGAAATTAGTTTCCTGCAATACTTCTGCTTATTTTACGCACCTCTCCCAGTCCTGCTGAGTAACATTGTCAACAGCTTCGTGTGTTAGCTTCTCGACATCAGCTAGTTTGAAAGTAGTATTTCTTATCGTTACTTCTCGCTTTACTTGGGCCCATACCAGTTCAGTGGGATGACACTGGCAGTGATACGGTGGTAGTCGTACCACTTGGCGTCCCATTTCGTTTACCAGTTGATCTAATTCGTAAGTCTTTTTGGCACCTACACTTTCTTCTTTACACAGGAGTTCAGCATTCGTTTCATCGATTGAAATTAAAACATTCTTTTTCTTTAATCACTCCATAATATCTGCCTGCTCCAATTTGAAAATGACAGCTTTTCTATCTGAAAGGAGTGGTAGCTGTCTTCCAGTGCAGACAACAGTCGAATAAAAAAATTCTTAAAAACTTCTCCATTCATTTCTGAATGGTAGTCGGATTGGCAAGAGCTTTTCCCACCATGAAAAAGAAGTATAGGATCTGGTATAGAGCCTGTGGTTAATGAACCAGCGGAGGCGATGATTAATTGCCCACCTCTACCTGTAGGCACTTTCACAACGCCGTTTCCTTTGTAGTCGTGCCATATATAAATATTGGTGTGGTTTTGTGAAACCCAGATTTCATCCAAGTACACTACAGGCCTGATGTCGTCAGCGCACAAGAAGTGCATTGTATGCAAAAACTTCCCTCTTGCTGCTGCAATGTCTCTGCGTACCATTAAGAATTTCTGTCCGTCATTGAACTTCTTGAATCAGAAACCAAGGGAGCGAAAAAGACAAAGAATGGGGTCTCTGAGCCCAAGTAATTGATTTTTTCACAGAGGTCAGCCTGTATTTTTTTAGGCTTTGGATATTTCCCTCTGTCATAATATCCAAGTACAGTTCTACACACGAGCTCTTTGTTAAAATCATCAAAGTCGGTTGATTTCCGTTCACGTCCGTATCCCTTTCTTGGAGAATCGAAACACTCATTCCTGTCTGGAGATCTTTCCAGTGACACAGATTAGCTAATACGACCTACAGTTGACTTGGAGTCACCACATGCTTTGGCAGAAGTTTATGAATTCGTATGAAATTTAAGTTATTCCTCTCTTCTTCATTGTCGGCCAGATCAGTAAAAAACGAGTACATTTAATATGATAAATTTTCGATTGTTTACGAGTGTCTTTCTGCCCTTTACATAAACCAACTGGAGGAGTACTACAAGTTGGCCGTTTCTCCTGCATCGTTGTTCACCACCGAACACACATCAAAGCACCTTCCTAAAGACGGTAAGACAGTGATATCAGACGTGAACACTCGATATAACACTGAGCTTGCAGCTGCTCTGACCTAACACACCCCTAACGGTACTTATACGGCAACAAAGCCGAGAGGCAGGCGAATCACAAACGGCAGCCCCTGCTGATGGCACGCAGCGGCCGTGGCCTTGAGGACTCTACTTTCGTGCTAGCCACTATAGCAGTTATTTCTCGACAGATAAAGCTGCTATCACCTGGATGGGTTTGTATCGATAGTACGTCAGTGATCAAAATGTTCTGGCTGATCAGTGTATTTCCACAGTCTGGTTTTACAGCAGATAACGAGTAAGTCAAAATGAAATATCGCCACTCTTGTAGCAACGGATCGGTAGAAGTCAAAAAACGTACTTGTGTATCATTTCATTTTACATACACATATCAAGTTATTAACAGGAAACACATGTACACCACTTTCTTAAACTGCCGATTCTTTTGTAAGCACGGATAGCAGAATAAAAAATATATAAATAAACAACATGTAATGGACCAAAATTTGCGTGGTTATCATGAAAAAAACTGTGGCCCAGCTTTATTTACTGATTAGTGATAAATGTCTAAGGATATGTAGAATTTGATGTGTTTTATTGGTGTAAAAGCTTATATGATATATGGTCTAGATGAAAGGAAAGAAGAAAGATGCCAGAAGGCGTTGATGCCGAGAGTTGCCAGCTATGCTGGAACTCTGTGGACGCAAAGACTATACTACGAGCAGTAAGTCGACCATTGCGCTCTTCGGCGATGGTCGTCCAGCACAATTAACTAACTGCTTGAAACTACTAGTAACACTGTTCTTTTGTCGAATTTTAGTTGTTGCTAAGCTTTAGTATGAATTTGTTAGCAGTTGTATCAAAGTGTTGCATAAGGAGGCTGCATGAGAGAGTTTTGCATGGGTGCGATGGGTGAGTCGACTTTACAGAATTGCTTACAGTCATAATCGAAACGTTTTCACGGTCAGGTTAATGCATTTTTCTAGACCGAATGCCTTACTTAATTGCAGTGAGTAAGATATATGATTATTTATTAGATGAAGTGAAGTTGATTCCTTTGTCCCTTTAAGTGTCCTGTACATGCAAGGAAATTAAGCTGAGAAAACGGTTGATGGTCATAAACTGATCATTTCATCGGTAAAATCTCGAATTAAATTATTAATGGTGTTTAGGATAGAGAATTGCGATCGGCGTAGTTTGGATTAACTTCCTGTGCGATGTAGTTGACCTTTTCAGAACCATGTCAGTTGAGAGGGGATTCTGTTTTTGTTGTGGTGAGGAACTACGGTGTTGTTACCTTGAGTGCTCATGACAAAATATGTTAGCAAGGACTCCTGTAGAACGACTGCCATTTATGAGTTGTTACCGACTGTATACAGTGTGATGAACCATTTGCGCAGTTGGACTTTGCAGCGCGTTTCTTCACATACTAGCGTTACAAAAATGTGTCTCATAAAATTTCGATCTTCTCATATTTCGGGCAGTAAATGGACGTTAAAGATTGGCAATCTGGCAACACTGTAATTATATGTCCGTAACTAACTCCGTCAGGAAATACCAGTTGTGCTGTGCAGAAGCTGTAATGGGTATAGTTTTGTGTTAGCATTCAGCAGGCCGAGGGTTCGATTTTGAGTTAAGGATTATTTGTTGTTATTTGCTAAAAGTAAACTGCGTGGTACGGTACCTGGTGTCTTAATTGTTTCCTCTAACGCCTCTTCATCGTTCTGCATGCATGATAGGCTGCACCCAAAAGCGCACCTGGAATGGTGAATGTTATATATTTGCAGTGTGTGCGAAGAGGAAGGATTCTGCAGGGGCCACTTCCGGAGTGTATCGGGTAATGACATACGTGATCAGTAAATGACATCAACACGTGGGAGCTATAGGCCACAAGGAAAGTATCTGTCTGACAGAACATGACCGTAATAAGAACCTTCCAGAACATCTAATTCCGTTCCGTTTGCTCTTTCCGTAGATTAATGGCTTTGTGCGTCTAATACCTTAATCTATCACGCGTCTCCAGATACATCCCGCGCTCCGGTCGCCATAACGGTTACCAGAACTGTTCCTCACTAAACCGTGCTCACGGCAACAAAACTTGATCAGTTTCTACTACACTTTCATAAAACTTCATTCAAGAGTGACTACAGTTTCTGGAGACTTATTTTTCAGTTTCCGCCAGTGCATAAACATAGTCCGTAATTTCATGCAATCAAATTTTTAGCTTAAACAGGCTGTGTCAGAGAATGAGCCGATATCTCTTCACCGCCTAAACAAAAAACAACGACTGAAACACAAAAGTACTGAACATGCCAATTAAAGAAACAAAGAGTGAAACTTAAAATTACTGAACAGAACAACTTCCTCTTCGCCCATGGCCGGACGCATTGCTTCCGCATTCGAATTGACGAAGTTCGCTTAAAAAAAAAAAAAAACGCCGCAACTAACAAGATTTGGAATAAAACGCCGTGATTAATGAACTGCTCAGTACTAAACCAGGTTCGGAATAAATAGCTCTGATTAATGAACTTCTCCCTGCGAAACGGGAAAATAACATACCGATGTGCGGGAACGATGCAGTTGTGCGAAGCGAGGAATATAAATCCTCTGCAGCTCTTAGGAATCTATTTCAGCCAATCAAGCGGTTGCATTAAGGTACTTATTGACTGATTTCTGACAAGTACGTAAAATTACAGAGCAGAGAAATTTTCGGACTCCTTAGAGTATGTATCGTAAGGCTGCAGGTGTATGCATATTGGAGAAATGTATATTCCTCTTCATGAAAGAATTTTTTCAGTCTAATGACAGCAATATTAAAAAATCTCTATAAATCATCGATAATTACGGAACACGTACTCAATATCCTACATCGTGCAGGTCAATGAATCCATGTCAAGAGGGTAGAAACTGTTGAAACTCGCTATTACTGAGCAATAAATTCGTTTAATAACGCTTGCAATTTTAGGAGAATCTGAACTGAAAATGCTGGTGAACAAGAAATGATGAGCAGTGAGAATCGATTTCAGGGCGTGAAATATATACTGCTATTTTACTACACTCGAACAACTGCTTACTAAAAACAAAGAGATTGTCACAGAAACTGGCTGGCGTATAGTGAGTTAAAAATGGAGAGTAACAATTCCAGTCCTTGGATTCACACTCCGTAATGTTGTTGGCCTATATGGTTTACAAACGATTAGGCTCCAACGAAAATAAGCAACGAAAAAAAGAGAAAAAGAAATCCTACAATGGAATAAATATGCAAGAAAAGTAGCAGGAGATGATAATGTTCAGATTAGCATGCCTGACAAAAAAATGATTCAAATGGCACTGAGCACTATGGGACTTAACATCTACGGTCATCAGTCCCCTAGACCTTAGAACTACTTAAACCTATCTAACCTAGGGACATCCACAACACCCTGTCATCACGAGGCAGAGAAAATCCCTGCCCCCGCCGGAAATCGAACCCGGGAACCCGGGCGCGGGAAGCGAGAACGCTACCGCACGACCACGAGCTGCGGACCATGCCTGGCAGACATACGCTTAAACAGACTTTTATAATAAAATATGAAGCTAGAAAGGCATTACGACATGGAGCGTTTATCCTCAAGCTTGAACCTTAATTTACCTTTCAAAATAACTTAGAGCCTATATCAAGCCATTTATCGTACCATATGATGACGTTCTGAAATCCATTCTCGAAGATACGTACCGCCCGAAATTTTAATGAGTCTTGTACTGACGTTTTGACATCGTCATCTTTCCTGCAGCCCTAACCGTGAAGGAGCTTCCTTAAGTACAGTAACAAAATAGACTCACTGGGTAACAGGTAAGGACTATAAGGAGAGTGGCATTACTTCCGTGCGATGGGATGAGACTTGAATGCGTTGACCCTTGAATGCGTTGAGCCACACGGGTATGCGTGTTGTTACGCAGTAAAACGATCACCTTCTGAGCATGCCATGCCATGCATATTTTTTTTATTTATGCTTTTATCAGTTAAGTTCAGTATCTCCTGTATCACGTTAAGCCTTACCTTCTTAACGCAAATCCTCTGTTGCCTTCCCTATTTCATCCCTCATACGTTCCTATTCGTCTTCTATAGTAACACTTTCCCGAGATTCAGTGCCACGTTACCTAATGCTATCTCTGGAAGCCTCAAAATTTCGTTCCTTCAGTTCATCCACGTTCCAACTCCTTAATTTCCTACCTTTTTCCAACTTCTCCACATTTAATCTGCAGTTCTTAGCCAATAAATTATGATCAGAATACACAGCTACACCTGGAAATGCCATAGAGATTAAAACGATGTTTCGATATCTTGAGGTACAGAGGTACTAAACAATAAATGTATTATACTTCTCTGTCATGGATTCGATCGGCTGACCCGTTGCGACTTCTTGACCCATCCATCTTCTCTTCGATGTGCTGAAGTAGGTTTTTTGGAATGTGTTCATTACCCATTCTTTCTCTTTATTCTTTCCATGCTTCTCTGTATTCCTTAATCTTTTCATTTAAGTTGTACATTCCTACAATATTCGGGATGGTCTCCTATTTTTCTTTTTTTTGTCACTAGTGGACTGGTCTCAAAAATCTCAACTTAGCTGCTTTGAGGCTACAGTGCGTTGAAGAGTTTAAAGTGAACTTTTCGCTTTCATGTCGTTCACAGGGAACTGCCACAGCTTTGCGAAAAATTTTGCACTATCTCCTTTGTGCTCTTCCTCTGAGTATTTCTAATACTAATTTACTTCTAAAGGGTAGCGACCCTTGCAATGCCATGATTTGGGGTTTTATTTGCCGATATGCTTAGTGTGTGTCGCGTTTGTATTTTCTATAGTTATCTTCGTTATCTTGAAACTAGAATCATCTCGTAAACACAGAGTTTTAATAAAATTTCTTCCTCTGTAGCTGTCTTCTACATTAACTCTTACTATTCTTTCTCTCTGTTCCCTCTAAAAGTTATCTAAATATAATCAAAAAAGTATCGGTTGATTCAGCACTTGTGCCTGAATTCTTTATTAGTACTTCATTGGCCAATATTTCAGGGAATTGGCATTACAATTATCTTTGTGTCTATATTTATACTGTGGATGACGCCGATTATGTGTAATGGTATTTCTCTTTTTTCCATGATATTCCACAGCTTTCCTATGTACAGGGCTATTACAAATGATGGAAGCGATTTCATAAATTCACTGTAGCTCCATTCATTGACATATGGTCACGACACACTGCAGATACGTAGAAAAACTCTTAAAGTTTTGTTCGGCTGAAGCCGCACTTCAGGTTTCTGCCGCCAGAGCGCTCGAGAGCGCATTGAGATAAAACGGCGACAGGAGCCGAGAAAGCGTATGTCGTGCTTGAAATGCACTCACATCAGTCTGTCATAACAGTGCAACGACACTTCAGGACGAAGTTCAACAAAGATCCACCAACTGCTAACTCCATTCGGCGATGGTATGCGCAGTTTAAAGCTTCTGGATGCCTCTGTAAGGGGAAATCAACGGGTCGGCCTGCAGTGAGCGAAGAAACGGTTGGACGCGTGTGGGCAAGTTTCACGCGTAGTCCGCGGAAGTCGACGAATAAAGCAAGCAGGGAGCTAAACGTACCACAACCGACGGTTTGGAAAGTCTTACGGAAAAGGCTAAAGCAGAAGCCTTACCGTTTACAATTGCTACAAGCCCTGACACCCAATGACAAAGTCAAACGCTTTGAATTTTCGGCGCGATTGCAGCAGCTCATGGAAGAGGATGCGTTCAGTGCGAAACTTGTTTTCAGTGATGAAGCAACATTTTTTCTTAATGGTGAAGTGAACAGACACAATGTGCGAATCTGGGCGGTAGAGAATCCTCACGCATTCGTGCAGCAAATTCTCAATTCACCAAAAGTTAACGTGTTTTGTGCAGTGTCACGGTTTAAAGTTTATGGCCCCTTTTTCTTCTGCGAAAAAAACGTTACAGGACACGTGTATCTGGACATGCTGGAAAATTGGCTCATGCCACAACTGGAGACCGACAGCGCCGACTTCATCTTTCAACAGGAGATTGGAAAACCGATGGATCAGTCGTGGTGGAGATCATGATCAGCAATTCATGTCATGGCCTCCACGCTCTCCCGACTTAACCCCATGCGATTTTTTTCTGTGGGGTTATGCGAAAGATTCAGTGTTTAAACCTCCTCTACCAAGAAACGTGCCAGAACTGCGAGCTCGCATCAACGATGCTCTCGAACTCATTGATGGGGACATGCTGCGCCGAGTGTGGGAGGAACTTGATTATCGGCTTGATGTCTGCCGAATCACTAAAGGGGCACATATCGAACATTTGTGAATGCCTAAAAAAACTTTTTGAGTTTTTGTATGTGTGTGCAAAGCATTGTGAAAATATCTCAAATAATAAAGTTATTATAGAGCTGTGAAATCGCTTCAATCATTTGTAATAACCCTGTAAATACTGTCACAAGTTTTTAAATTGTAATCTCTTCCTTTTCCTATAAAGGAACTATTGTTCGAAGAGCTTCTTGACGAACAGACACACCTTTGTAAAGTTTACTCCCTGATAAGCTATTAATCCAGATCCTAATGAATACAGTTGCTCATTATAACCAAATGGAGTGTGTTATTGCAACCACAGCTGTAATCTTCCGCGAATTTTCTCGTCAGTTTCTATTCTCCCAGTCCTCAGTTCAAAACGTCCATCACTCGAAACAGAATGTTGATTCCAGAGCTGTCCCAGAGCTTCACACATGTGATGGGCTATTGATATACCGCAGATCCATCGGTTCAATACACTATCGGTGAAACTTCTTCCATGTCAAACACCTCCAGCACTCTTCAGGTTCTTCATAAGCGTTAGTTCTATCGTCATGTCGGTCCATACTCCGCACCAATCCTTATCAGAGTGTCGAACCGTGAAGAAGCTGTCTTTGATGTATTTATTGAACTCCGCGAGTATCATGGTTTCTTTCAGTTTTTCTATGTCCTGTAGGTGAAAATGACACGCCTTAGCATAAGGAAAGTGTCCAGTTGCGTGGAATATTGGGAGCATAGCCCTCACACACTCTATATGGAGCTCCCAATTCCCCAAATGCTCTGCTTGGATGAAATGCAGTGCCAAGATGACAAGCTGAATGTATTGTATCCATGACTGGGAAGTTTTCCCTCTTTCCTTAATGGTTTAAATAGATCTGAACACTATGGGACTTAACTTCTGAGGTCATCAGTCCCCTATAACTTAGAACGACTTAAACCCAACTAACCTAAGGCCTTCACACACACCCATGCCTGGGGCAGGATTCGACCAGCGACCGTAGCGGTCGCGCGGTTTCAGACTGTAGCGCCTAGAACCGCTCGGCCATCCCGGCCAGCTCTTTCCTTAATATCATCCACTGTCTTGACAAATTTATTTTTCAGCTTTTCAATCACTTAATGTTTCTCCAAATCGATGAAAGATGCACCGTTTCCACTCATATCAGAAATACAGTCTTTAATATGTTGCTTCCCCTCCTCCATGACTGCCATTTCCTCCAATATTGTGATGGAAAGAGCACACGTGACTGCAGAGTGAGCTTGAATTGCCCTGTGTATGCACGACCAGAAAGTATATGGGGAACAGAAGCTGCAGCATATACAGTGTACAAAGGCTGAGGTAGGCCACTATCTCCCATTAAGAATCCTATTGCTCCTAGAAAAGACATTATCAAGTGAAAGCCTCCTAATCGAATAACTACATTAGTGAATAGCTCATTCCCTCTATTAGCCTCCACTGTAACTATATCTTTAGCTTTCATGGAGAGTGGTTGATCAAACACCACGATAATGTTTGCTATGTGATCTTCTTACTCTCGCCGGCCGTTGGTGGCCGAACGGTTCTAGGCGCTTCAGTCCGGAACCGTGTGACTGCTACGGTCACAGGTTCGAATTCTGCCTTGGGCATGGATATGTGTGATGTCCTTAGGTTAGTTAGGTTTAAGTAGTTCTAAGTTCTAGGGGACTGATGACCTCAGATGTTAAGTCCCATAGTGCTCAGAGCCATTTGAAACATTTGAACAATTTGTTACCGGCTCTTATTCCGCTCTCTAGTCTTTGAAATGTTCTGTTGCATCTGAGGTAGTGTTTGTTGCTTCACAAAAAAAGAGCTAACGGATCTCTGTCTCTCTCCCTCTCTCATTCTCTCTCTCTTGGTTGAGCTCTTACTGAGTGTGTAGCTTTAGTGTATGATTGTTCTGAATAGACGTTTTACAGAAAAATTTCTTCAATTCCATCTGTATTCTCCCTTCGGGATGTTAGCGACTAATTCTTTGGACACTTCCTCTTTCATTAGAGCTCGGCATGACAGAGTGTGTCGTTACTTTCAGATGTCCTATCGCTCTTCCTGGAGTCACACACCTGATTCCACCCATAGCATGGAATGAACATTTGCCCGTCACTGTAGCAATAGTGAAGTCAGCATTATCTAAGACGAACAGTGAGAACGAATCATTTGAAATATTTCGTTTTCAGAACTGAAAGCTGTAAAAACTTTCTCATCATCCAAATAAAATCGTGATTGGTAGGCACTGTTGCAGATATAGCTCACAGCGGACTGATTCCGCTGGTCTGCATTGGGTGATTTTATACTGAGCGCATGACCTTGCTTCCATAACAGCGCTGATAACGGACTTAACCGCTGCGAGGGCCGGCGCGGGAGCGTTATTCCGTACGCGCGCTGTAGTTCTAGCAGCGCGCGTGACGCTGGCGAACCGGCCCAAGCGGGTTGCATTATTCAGCCTCGCAGGCGCTCAGAGGCCAATGCGGCACTGTTTTCGATTTTTTTCAAACTGTTGCATCCTTGAGCCCTCGGTTCGCTATGTACGCTCACCGGTTAATGGCTGACGCTACAGATCACACTTTATTAATAATTATAGTACAGGGCCACATCACCAGTTAGAGTTACATTCGCAGCAAGTACACCAAGTCCTTTCATCCATACGTGTATTTTCTCATCATTAGAAACTTTCCTACAAGAACGGGTATACAGAGTAAAAGGCATATTACTATATACATAACTAGGTCGAGATTGGGACTTAGCATCTATTCCACAATGCCAGGTCTTGTAAGCGATGAAATCTCGGTCGGCGAATGATTCCAATCCAGGTAGAGAGGCATTCTCACATCTGACAATAGCTAAAGTAAACCATCCACTTCCAGTACACTTCCTTAATGGACCTATATTTTTTCGTGGATGTCGACTTAATTTTTCCCTCGATGTTGCAACTGGAGCAGCTGGCAGTGGGTGGTTTACACTCGCAATTGTGCGGTTCTGGGCGCTCCAGTCTGGAACCGCGCGACCTCTACGGCCGCAGGTTCGAATCCTGCCTCGGGCATGGATGTGTGTGATGTCTTTAGTTTAGTTAGGTTTAAGTAGTTCTAAGTTCTAGGGGACTTATGACCACAGCAGTTGAGTCCCATAGTGCTCAGAGCCATTTTTGAACTCGCAATTGTCCGCTGTGATAACGCATCGCTACCTGGACTGGAATCTTTCGCCGACCGAGATGTCATCGCCTACAAGGCCTGGCACTGTGAAATCGACCCGCAGACTCAAAGTAGACTTAGTTTTGTTTATAGTAATATGCCTTTTACTCTTTATACCCGCTCTTGTAGGAAAGTTTCTAATGATGAAAAAATACATGTATGAATGAAAGGACTTGGTGTACTTGCTGAAAAAACTGGTGATGTAACCCTGTACTATAATTATTAATAAAGTCTGATCTGTAGCGTCAGCCGAGAACCGGTGAGCGTACATTGCGAACCTGGGGCTCAAGGATGCTCAAATAAAGCCATAGTGCTATATGAAGAACAGAAATCAATATTGGAGATAATTTCAACAATGTTTTTTGGTCCCACTTTACGAAACTAGTACACTGTAAGGCCAAGATGAAGTGGGAGATAAATGAATAAGGTCTAGTAGCTGACACAATCGCATGAGATATTGCTGTACATTTTTTAAAGAGGACTGTTCACTACCTTTCTTTTTTGTCAAAACCACATCCTTCACAAATATGTGTAAAGTGTCAGGAACCATAACTTCAGCATTCTCTGTCAAGCCATTGATAGCTGGATAATCGGCAGTACTGTAAGGAATCACTGTTATATCTTCGCGGATGATAGTTGCTGCTGCTTTAATATTCTCTTTCTCTCATATTTTTCATTAACAGTTCGTTCATTGTACCGTTGAGTCAAAAGTTTGCAACCGCTGCCACGAAAACATACAGCTGGGGGACTTTTTGGCATTGTGACAGACAAGACCCAATCACAGTAGTTTTCAGTCAGTTTATTTTTCAGAGTTTTTATAGTCATCGTCTCTCCTTCTGGGAGACATACAATAACATTCTGCAGAAAATCGAGCAGTGAAAATAGACCTTCCTCTGAACTTTCAATAAATTTGCATAATTCTTGAGCAGCGGCACCAAACTTAGTATCTTGAGGGAAGCCTCTTTTTCGAACGGAGAAGGAGTTGGACACTAATTTAACATAGCAATCTTGATGATAACGGGCTTCTGCAGCTACTAAACACAAAACACTGTTGATGCGTTCGGCAACCCTTCTGCCGAAATCATGATCGCCTTTTTCTGCTTTCTCAAACAACATATGTCTCATAGTTAAAGAGCGAACTTCAAACTATTTATGGAGTTTGTGGAGCGATTTTTTTTTTTTTTTGTTTCCGCCTCTATGTCACACTTTTCAGCACATTTGAAAGGGACATTTTTGAAATTGAATGGATAAGAGGATGAAGATCTAAAATTTTTATCATCTTCTTGTGCAACGTTCTGATTAATTAGTTTCCTTATATTACCTTCCTTAATATATGCATGTCGGCATACCTTCTGCATTTGAATTAGTCTAGCCTTCTGTAGAAGATTATGAGCCCCATCTTGCCGTTCCTTGCTGACGCGTATCAGAGTTTCCAAGCCCTTTGCCTCTATTGGTGTCTCTCCTTCCGAAACAGATTTACAACAACCCAAACAGGTAGTAGGGTCCAGTATTACTGCTTTCGCAGTCGGGACCAAAGAAATGAGACTAAGAAGAAGCTCGTCTAACACCACAAACTGATGAATACTGTCAGAAAAACTCTCTGTCATTACTTTGACAGTTAACAACAGTAAGTCAACTGCACTGGATACTGGCTAGAAAGAAACGGCAGCGACAATAATAGTAGGGGAGCGCTATGTGAATGGGAAGGGGAACTTGACTTTTTCCTTGTTGGCACGTACTCTTGATTTCAACAACACTGGTCGTAAGAGAAACATCATCAAGTAGAATATATTGGCTTTGAAATATTTCCATACACTTTATTACGCTTTTCATTTAAATACTTTGCAATGTCCCCCCATGAACCATGGACCTTGCTGTTGGTGGGGAGGCTTGCGTGCCTCAGCGATACAGATGGCCGTACCGTAGGTGCAACCACAACGGAGGGGTATCTGTTGAGAGGCCAGACAAACGTGTGGTTCCTGAAGAGGGGCAGCAGCCTTTTCAGTAGTTGCAAGGGCAACAGTCTGGATGATTGACTGATCTGGCCTTGTAACAATAACCAAAACGGCCTTGCTGTGCTGGTACTGCGAACGGCTGAAAGCAAGGGGAAACTACAGCCGTAATTTTTCCCGAGGGCATGCAGCTTTTACTGTATGATTAAATGATGATGGCGTCCTCTTGGGTAAAATATTCCGGACGTAAAATAGTCCCCCATTCGGATCTCCGGGCGGGGACTACTCAAGAGGGCGTCGTTATCAGGAGAAAGAAAACTGGCGTTCTACGGATCGGAGCGTGGAATGTCAGATCCCTTAATCGGGCAGGTAGGTTAGAAAATTTAAAAAGGGAAATGGATAGGTTAAAGTTAGATATAGTGGGAATTAGTGAAGTTCGGTGGCAGGAGGAACAAGACTTCTGGTCAGGTGACTACAGGGTTATAAACACGAAGCCAAATAGGGATAATGCAGAAGTAGGTTTAATAATGAATAGGAAAATAGGAATGCGGGTAAGCTACTACAAACAGCATATTGAACGCATTATTGTGGCCAAGATAGACACGAAGCCCATGCCTACTACAGTAGTACAAGTTTATGTGCCAACTAGCTCAGCAGATGACGAAGAAATTGAAGAAATGTATGATGAAATAAAAGAAATTATTCAGATAGTGAAGGAAGACGAAAATTTAATAGTCATGGGTGACTGGAATCCGAGTCTAGGAAAAGGGAGAGAAGGAAACGTGGTACGTGAATATGAATTGGGGCTAAGAAATGAAAGAGGAAGCAACCTGGTAGAATTTTGCACAGAGCACAACTTAATCATAGCTAACACTTGGTTTAAGAATCATGATAGAAGGTTGTATACATGGAAGAACCCTGGAGATACTAAAAGGTATCAGATAGATTATATAATGGTAAGACAGAGATTTAGGAACCAGGTTTTTAATTGTAAGACATTTCCAGGGGCAGATGTGGACTCTGACCACAATATATTGGTTATGACCTGTAGATTGAAACTGAAGAAACTGCAAAAAGGTGGGAATTTAAGGAGATGGGACGTGGATAAACTGAAAGAACCAGAGGTTGTACAGAGTTTCAGGGAGAGCATAAGGGAACAATTCACAGGAATGGGGGAAAGAAATACAGTAGAAGAAGAATGGGTAGCTTTGAGGGATGAAGTACTGAAGGCAGCAGAGGATCAAGTAGGTAAAAAGACGAGGGCTAGTAGAAATCCTTGGGTAACAGAAGAAACTTTGAATTTAATTGATGAAAGGAGAAAATATAAAAATGCAGTAAATGAAGCAGGCAAAAAGGCGTACAAACGTCTCAAAAATGAGGTCGACAGGAAGTGCAAAATGGCTAAGCAGCGATGGCTAGAGGACAAATGTAAGGATGTAGAGGCTCATCTAACTAGGGGTAAGATAGATACTGCCTACAGGAAAATTAAAGAGTGGAGATAAGAGAACCACTTGTATGAACATCAAGAGCTCAGATGGAAACCCAGTTCTAAGCAAAGAAGGGAAAGCAGAAAGGTGGAAGGAGTATATAGAGGGTCTATACAAGGGCGATGCACTTGAGGACAATATTATGGAAATGGAAGAGGATGTAGATGAAGATGAAATGGGAGATACGATACTGCGTGAAGAGTTTGACAGAGCACTGAAAGACCTGAGTCGAAACAAGGCCCCCGGAGTAGACAACATTCCATTGGAACTACTGACGGCCTTGGGAGAGCCAGTCCTGACAAAACTCTACCATCTGGTGAGCAAGATGTATGAGACAGGCGAAATACCCACAGACTTCAAGAAGAATATAATAATTCCAATCCCAAAGAAAGCAGGTGTTGACAGATGTGAAAATTACCGAACTATCAGTTTAATAAGTCACAGCTGCAAAATACTAACTCGAATTCTTTACAGAAGAATGGTAGAAGCGGACCTCGGGGAAGATCAGTTTGGATTCCATAGAAATGTTGGAACACGTGAGGCAATACTAACCTTACGACTTATCTTAGAAGAAAGATTAAGAAAAGGCAAACCTACGTTTCTAGCATTTGTAGACTTAGAGAAAGCTTTTCACAACGTTAACTGGAATACTCTCTTTCAAATTCTAAAGGTGGCAGGGGTAAAATACAGGGAGCGAAAGGCTATTTACAATTTGTACAGAAACCAGATGGCGGTTATAAGAGTCGAGGGGCATGAAAGGGAAGCAGTGGTTGGGAAAGAAGTGAGACAGGGTTGTAGCCTCTCCCCGAAGTTATTCAATCTGTATATTGAGCAAGCAGTAAAGGAAACAAAAGAAAAATTCGGAGTAGGTATTAAAATCCATGGAGAAGAAATAAAAACTTTGAGGTTCGCCGATGACATTGTAATTCTGTCGGAGACAGCAAAGGACTTGGAAGAGCAGTTGAACGGAATGGACAGTGTCTTGAAAGGGGGATATAAGATGAACATCAACAAAAGCAAAACAAGGGTAATGGAATGTAGTCAAATTAAATCGGGTGATGCTGAGGGGATTAGATTAGGAAATGAGACACTTAAAGTAGTAAAGGAGTTTTGCTATTTAGGGAGTAAAGTAACTGATGATGGTCGAAGTAGAGAGGATATAAAATGTAGACTGGCAATGGCAAGGAAATCGTTTCTGAAGAAGAGAAATTTGTTAACATCCAGTATAGATTTAAGTGTCAGGAAGTCGTTTCTGAAAGTATTTGTATGGAGTGTAGCCATGTATGGAAGTGAAACATGGACGATAACCAGTTTGGACAGGAAGAGAATAGAAGCTTTCGAAATGTGGTGGTACAGAAGAATGCTGAAGATAAGGTGGGTAGATCACGTAACAAATGAGGAGGTATTGAATAGGATTGGAGAGAAGAGAAGTTTGTGGCACAACTTGACTAGAAGAAGGGATCGGTTGGTAGGCCATATTTTGAGGCATCAAGGGATCACAAAATTAGCATTGGAGGGCAGCGTGGAGGGTAAAAATCGTAGAGGTAGACCAAGAGATCAATACACTAAACAGATTCAGAAGGGTGTAGGTTGCAGTAGGTACTGGGAGATGAAGAAGCTTGCACAGGATAGAGTAGCATGGAGAGCTGCATCAAACCAGTCTCAGGACTGAAGACCACAACAACAACAACATGGAACTGCATTTTTGATCAGTATCCTGTGATGACCTTCCTTCTTCAATGCTTCATTAATTCTCACTAGATCATCGACTTTATCAACCGCGAATCATCCCCACACGATGATCGACCCTTCACGATGCTTCACAGTTGGCGTCACACATTAGTCTTCCATACGTTCTCCACGAAGTTGACGAACAAACATTCGATGAATGCTTCCGAATACTTCAAACTTACAATAACATCTTGGACCACTGCTGCACCCTACATTTTTTTATGTTGCTGTGCCCATTGCAATTGTTTCTCCTGAGTTTGTTTACGTAGTAAAGGAGTTTTGGCCGCTGTACACACTTTTACACCTCGTTCAGCGAGACGGCGTTGTACTGTTGAGACAGAGGTTGAAACTGCTCGCATACTATTTACATTCTCTAGGAACTCATGTGTAGTGCAAGGTTTAGTCTGTACGCGTATTAACTGACCTTACTTGTATGACGTTACTTAGAGTCTTCCAAATCTTAACACACTTGCATAGGCACCAGTTCGCTTGAACCTCTGCAATGTATATATGTCACTGCAGATACAGCTATAGCAACTTTTGTTGCTATTGCCATACTACTATAGCTTTCGTGAAGCAGAGCTCCAATCACAGCACTTTACTAAATCCCTGTCTCCTGCTTTCGTCCCGTTAGGAGGTAATATGGGATGAGCATGATCAGGTTTACAAACGTATTACTAGATGCACACAATGTACTTTAAACTAATACGAACTGATTGCTGCACAAATAGTTGAGGACAGAAGCCTACTCGAATGCAACCGTGTTAAGTAAAGGCACGTTAGTGTTATTCTACTTAGACATCAGTGCACCCCAGGTGAACACCCAGTCAAATAGACAATAGAGGCATTTAGTCTTTTGATGGTTATGTTTGTTTTGTTATCATAGTGAGGATAAGATTATTCGAAGTGAAATCCCTTTTACATTGTTTTAATAGGTCATCGAAAACGTTTGACCAGTAGTGAATTCAAAAAAATCTGTACACTGGATGTAATAGGTATAAGTGAAGATATCTCTGTTGATGACTGAGGGCGTTGTATTGAACGTTAGATCAATACTTACGACAAAAAAAATGTGTGTGAAATGTTATGGGACTTAACTGCTAAGGTTATCAGTCCCTAAGCCTACACATTACTTAATCTAAATTATCCTAAGGACAAACACACACACCCATGCCCGAGGGAGGATTCGAACCTCCACCGGGACCATGACTGCAGCGCCCTAGACCGCTCGGCTAATCCCGCGCGGCAATACTTACGCCACTGCAGACTAATAACAGTAACCATTACAACTACCATTTTTATGTTAATTAGTACCTCAAAGTTCATGAGGGAAGACCAAGCCATTTGTGATTATTTCCAATGGGCAGCAGGTCAGATGTTGAAGTGTGGTCCCGTGTACACAAAACAGTTATTCTAGAGTGACAGGCATAGTCCTCTTAGTGGGGCAGTGCGACCATACAGGAAACATCAGGTCGTAACGTTGGTGATCTTTCTGTGGGAAGACTGTTCGACACAGAGAGTACATATGAAGGTAGCACATATAATAACATCTGGACTTATATAAATTGACCATTCCAGACCTTTTCGGATCTTACAGCTTTCTACGGCCTCTTGAAGAACACTACCCTTCATAAGTTAGGAAGCACAAAGTGATTATGGACAATGGAAACGAGCTACATTACAAAATAGCATTATTTTTATTTGTAAATATTCATTAAACTCAAACAATACAGAGGTAAATGTAACAGTTAAATTGTAGATTCCTCGAATTAGCCACCCTTTGCTTTAGTTAATGCCTTGCTTACTGTCGGATGTGATGGATCAATTATGTCGAGGTTTCAGTTGGCATTAGTCTCCATTTTTGCTACAAGACCCTCACCCCTCCCTCCCCCCCCCCCGCCCCCAAAGTGTATCCTACTTATGATCCCCGTTTTCGACATGCTCCTACCTCATCCTACAGTAATTCGATTACGTTACACGCAGGGGACTAGGGAAGCCATTCCATGTTTTTTAAATTTTCTGAACCTCTAGAGACTTTACATAGTTCTGACGCATGCGGTATGTTCATTTAGGGTTGTTGTCTTGCTGTAAGACAAACCCTTTCCCAATCAGACACAAAGCGGATGTTTTGGCATGCCTCTGGACCCGATTGTGATAATCCTCTTGCTTCATTTTTGCATCTACATTCATAAAATCTCAGAGTTTATTGCCCAAAAAAGATTGCCATAGTATCATAGAACCCCTCCAAATATCACAGTCGGAATTACGCACTGAGGATTCAAGCGTTTTTGTGTTAAACGGCGTTTGAACTGACGGCGTTTACTTCCAAATATTTCGAACTTCGATTCGTCAGCGAATTAGACACTTTCTCACTCTCCTGTTATCCAACTGTCGTTCGTCGTAGCCCACTGAAGCCTTTTATTCTTAAAGGGTGCAGAAATGGTTTCCTGTCCGCTACATTACCATGGGGGTAGTTTTGAATCTATTACTTTTACTATTCACTACCAATTACTTTTCCCAGTATTTTTATATTTTGGTGGGTGCTCCTGAGCGAGGACTATTATCATAGGAGCTTGTATCTTGATGCCAATATATGGGCTTGACAACTCTGCTGACGGAAATACTGAATGTCTTCCATATTTTTCGAACACTATTGCACTTTGGTGCAAAGTGATCAACTGTATATGTAAGCCATAAGGAATCTAACACTTTGGAGTCGATTTCAATTACTTTGGCTGAGTTTGTTATCTTATTTCGCGCCCTGTCCTACATTCGTACAAACGGAATTGCAACTGAACAAATCTGTAAACAATGTACCTCTACATCACAGACGGTCGAAACTTCGTCTCGCGCACTGTGCCCTGGCGTAAGTGTTAGAGCGTCAAGCTACGCTGCACATTACTCCCACAGTCACACCAGGGTGTCTGGGCAGGAGAAGGAGCAAGAGGGGGAACAGCAAATACACCACATTAAGTGATAGTGTAGTCGCACTTCATACTACTTGGTTTTATTTTTCCCTAGTCTCAACAATATAGGTAACAAACAAAACGAATTTTCAGTAATGTTTAATTATTTATGGCACGCTCGTAACCTCATACGAACTGTAGGCATACGGACAGACGCAGACAGTTACACAAGTTTTCACACTCTTGTTACCACGTACTTAGTTCAATAATCGAGAAAAACGCACCGCGCGGGATTAGCCGAGCGGTCTATGGCGCTGGAATCATGGACTGTGCGGCTGGTCCCGGTGGAGTTTCGAGTCCTCCCTCGGGCATGGATGTGTGTGTTTGTCCTTAGGATAATTTAGGTTAAGTAGTGCGTAAGCTTAGGGACTGATGACCTTAGCAGTTAAGTCCCATAAGATTTCACACACATTTGAACATCTGAGAAAAACGTTTTTCACACAAATAGTTAATCGATGATTGTAAGAGCCTTGCAGTCTCATTAATGAGATGTGGAAACTTTCTGCGATGAAAGTAATGTAGACGTCCTGGACAGATTAATATAAAAAGATATCTCAATAAAACGAAAATTATCTTGTACGTCAGTAATCTACATCTGCACATGCAAGGGGGCTCTTTCCACTGAAACGGAAAACGGTCTCAAAACAGTTTTAAAAAACAAATCGAAAACAAATGTAAGATTGGCTGTGTCCTCAAAACGAATAGGAAACTATTTTTGCAATTCTTTCAAGGTCACAATATATTCAACAAACCTGAGGTTGCCTTTAACGGCAGTGAGGTTAGGGAACCGGACTGTGTTCGTCAAACTGTGTCCCTTGCATGACGCGATTTTCTCTTTAAATGCATCCACTTCAAATCAGAAAGCAGTTGTTCCTCACCTTGCAATATCTCACTGTGGGAACTGTGCGGACAAGTCGATTTAAAATGCGAGATCTGCAATCCGGATGTTCTGATTTTCGTTCCTGGACTCTTTTTTTCCTTCATAAATTCAGCAGTAGTGAGTTTTAAATCGAAAAATTGTTCCATGGTTGCCCCTTGGCTTCACCAAAGTACTTTGCAGTAAAGCATAGAGTCTCTATACTCCAATTCTATCTCAAACAGTTGCAACTGATAGTGAAATAGTGTGTGCGACTTCGTATACGTATGTTACCATTCATTTGCATGCCTGATGTACTGAGCAATGAACCTTACTTGTCGATCGTTGCAATTCTTAGCTCTCTCATTGACAACTAAGTTTTTAAATTCCTTCAGCTCACCATCGTAATATCGTTTCCTAGAAAATTTGCAGTAACCGTCGCATATGTGCCTGCGTAATAAAGCACTCCGTCTTCAGGGCACGAGTGACCTACCGGGACCATCCGACCGCCGTGTCATCCTCAGTGGAAGATGCGGATAGGAGGGGCGTGGGGTCAACACACCGCTCTCCCTGTCGTTATGATGGTATTCTTGACCGATGCCGCTACTATTCGGTCGAGTAGCTCCTCAATTGGCGTCACGAGGCTGAGTGCACCCCGAAAAATGGCAACAGCGCATGGCGGCCTGGATAGTCACCCGTCCAAGTGCCGACCACGCTCGACAGCGTTTAACTTCGGTGAGCTCACGGGAACCGGTGTATCCACTGCGGCAAGGCCGTTGGGCTGTGCCTGCGTAATATATACTGACAATTCTCATCCTTGTCTTCTGGCATTCTCATTCATTTTTAAAGGCTTGTGGCGATAGATCTCTAGACTGACTCTTTTTCTGCAAACATCCACTGGACTTGTGAACATCCTTCATACCACGAACGAATAGCGAGGGGTAAATAGCGCGACGTTAAGATTCTTCCGACCTGTTGAGATTTGTGCCGACCGATAAATGCGACACCGCAATACGGAACGAAATATCACACTCTACCAGACACTTCCGGAAATGTCGTAACACAGCCGATACAGGCGGAGCCTCGGCTGCACCGTGGATCGCAAGCTACGCCTCACGAAGTTTGGCACTCCGCAGTCAGCCCTGCTCTACACAATTGTCCTGTCCACTGGTGACACCTGGTGTGTTAACTTGAACTGCTTGGACAAATGAAGTCATTTCATATAAAACTGGGCATTACCAATATGTACCAATGCGTATGTACAATACTGTGCAATTATTAATCGTAATTCGCGCATACCACTCCGTTCAAAAAATGTTCAAATGTGTGTAAATCTTACGGGACTTAACTGCTAAGGTCATCAGTCCCTAAGCTTACACACTACTTAACCTAAATTATCCTAAGGACAAACACACACACCCATGCCCGAGAGAGGACTCGAACCTCCTCCGGGACCAGCCGCTACTACTCCGTATTCTAACCAGTAACTGAGATAGATCACCCCGTTCTTGCTCTTTTGTAATACGTAGTACGGTGTTTTGAAACATGTGGAGGGATATCTGTTTATTCTTTCGATTTCCTCATTCTCCCCTTCTTGCTCTTCTTGAATGTACGTACAGAAGTAAGTGTACAAAAGTAAACAGATGAGACAATAGCAACTAAACCTCGAAGACGCTTCGTGTGTAAAATACGAAGTGCTCGGTATACCGGCGAGGTCTACGGCACAGCAGTATTTTTCTGGGGTGACGCACGGTGTGGGAACGAAAGGGACAAGGGAGTGAATAACTGCATACGAGTAGAGACGGCGAACTTGGGCGAGAACGGCAGCGAGGACGAGATTGCAAAGCCACAATATGGACCTACTGGAGCCGGTTGCGGGGTGCTGAGCAGTTGGTCGGGTGTGGACGGGCGGGGAGGGGAAGGGTGCTAGCCCCGACCCCACCTCCTGGAGGAAGAGTATGGTGGGGGAAGGAGAGAGAGAGGTGGGGGAGGGGGCGCCTTGCTGCTCACGTCCGGCGGAGTTTTGGCGGCAGACAAGTCCGCTGCCAAGTTGCATGAAATGTAGTCCGTGTTCCCGGCGGAAATGCAGCTGGCCTCCGCCGAGCTGCCCGTGATGAACGTCCGGGCTGTCTGGCCCGCCTTCTGCCGCCTGCCTTCTACGTCGAAACTCGGCGCGGTCAGGTTAAATTCAATCTCGCAGCAAAGAGCATTAAAAAAAAAATATAACAAACATTCTAGCAAAAGCTAACTAGCACGTGTAACTCAGACGAAAAGTTATCATCCATTTTTTTCCATTTCAGCCTGCGGAGAGAATAAATTGCGCTTTGACTCCTAACGGTTTCGAAATTTTATTTACAGCGAGATTGACTTTCCTGAAATATACAGTGGCCACCTAGCCGCACCTAACCACGTTCGCTACATTTGTTGTTACAGTCGTTCCACTTTTCAGCACCCAAGTAGATCACTAACACCCATACAATTCCTAGATGTTAACTCACGATAAGTAAGTAACTTTATTAAGGTACGATCATTAATAACTAACTTTATTAAAAGAAGAAATTAATTTATACATATAGGAAATTAGACTGCAACTGAAACATATTTCATTACTATTCGGGGTACAATGTATAGAGCTAAATTGCTTTTACGGTGTCTCCAGCTCTTTCGTTGCATGCTGCTGTTGCCAGTACGTTATCGTTGGTCATATCTAATCACGTATCCAATGAAAATAACTCAGTCTTAAGGACGCTCGACCCGCATTAATGTTACCTATGCCTATTTTCGATGTCAGGTGCAGTACCCACAGTGTACAGGGTGTTACAAAAAGGTACGGCCAAACTTTCAGGAAGCATTCCTCACACACAAAGAAAGAAAATATGTTATGTAGACATGTGTCCGGAAACATTTACTTTCCATGTTAGAGCTCATTTTATTACTTCTCTTCAAATCACACTAATCATGGAATGGTAACACACAGCAAGAGAACGTACCAGCGTGACTTCAAACACTTTGTTACAGGAAATGTTCAAAATGTCCTCCGTTAGCGAAGATACATGCATCCACCCTCCGTCGCATGGAATCCCTGATGCACTGATGCAGCCATGAAGAATGGTGTATTGTAGTATTGTATCGTAGCCGTCCACAATACGAGCACGAAGAGTCTCTACATTTGGTACCGGGGTTGCGTAGACAAGAGCTTTCAAATGCCCCCATAAAAGAAAGTCAAGAGGGTTGAGGTCAGGAGAACGTGGAGGCCATGGAATTGGTCCGCCTCTACCAATCCATCGGTCACCGAATCTGTTATTGAGAAGTGTACGAACACTTCGACTGAAATGTGCAGGAGCTCCATCGTGCATGAGCTACATGTTGTGTCGTACTTGCAAAGGCTCATGTTCTAGCAGCACAGTAAGGGTATCCCGTATTAAATCATGATAACGTGCTCCATTGAGCGTAGGTGGAAGAACATGGGGCCCAATCAAGACATCACCAACAATGCCTGCCCAAACGTTCACAGAAAATCTGTGTTGATGACGTGATTGCACAATTGCGTGCGGATTCTCGTCAGCCCACACATGTTGATTGCGAAAATCTACAATTTGATCACGTTGGAATGAAGCCTCATTCGTAAAGAGAACATTTGCACTGAAATGAGGATTTGCACATTGTTGGATGGACCATTCGCAGAAATGTACCCGTGGAGGCCAATCAGCTGCTGACAATGCCTGCACACGCTGTACATGGTACGGAAACAACTGGTTCTCCCGTAGCACTCTCCATACAATGACGTGGTCAACGTTACCTTGTACAGCAGCAACTTCTCTGACGCTGACATTAGGGTTATCGTCAACTGCACGAAGAATTGCCTAGTCCATTGCAGATGTCCTCGTCGTTCTAGGTCTTCCCCAGTCACGAGTCATAGGCTGGAATGTTCCGTGCTCCATAAGACGCCGATCAATTGCTTCGAACGTCTTCCTCTCGGGACACCTTCGTTCCGAAAATCTGTCTCGATACAAACGTACCGCGTCCGGCTATTGCCTCGTGCTAATCCATACATCAAATGGGCATCTGCCAACTCCGCATTTGTAAACATTGCACTGACTGCTAAACCACGTTCGTGATGAACACTAACCTGTTGACGCTACGTACTGATGTGCTTGATGCTAGTATTGTAGAGCAATGAGTCGCATGTCAACACAAGCACCGAAGTCAACATTACCTTCCTTCAATTGGGCCAACTGGCAGTGAATCGAGGAAGCACAGTATATACTGACGAAACTAAAATGAGCTCTAACATGGAAATTAAGCGTTTCCGGACACATGTCCACATAACATCTTTTCTTTATTTGTGTGTGAGGAATGTTTCCTGAAAGTCTGGCCGTACCTTTTTGTAACACCCTGTATAAAGAGTGTCGGGAGGACGCAGGAAACGGCGCAGTCGTTATCGTAATGCAAAAACGGAGCGAGTTGTCTTTCAATAGATCATGATATTTGGCTCTCTGGACAAGGGTGGGAGTATGTCTGAAACGAATTAAGTTTGTAAACTGTTCGCCTGCTGCCGTGGTTAAAGTATACCGAGTGTGTCAAACTGGATATATCCAAAACTAGCGGCCAGGCGACTGTGGTGCTCCACGGGTCATAGATCACAAGGGTGAACGATGGCTGCGGAGATGCGTGCGGGTGAACCGATGTGCAGCTATTGAGCAACTGTCCGATCAGATGAAATAAGGGGCTACCAACAGCGTTCTCCTCAGCGTACGTTGCTGAGTGTGAGCCTCCGCACCAAGCGACTGGTTCATGCAATCATGCCCACTGCTGTTCATCGGCGTCCATAGCTGGAATCTGCAAGCCAGTCTAGCAACTGGACGTCAACTGAGTAGCAACCTGCGGCCATTTCAGATTAATTACGTTTTATGCTCCAACGGATAGATGGCTGTTGGCGCCTACGGTGTCAGTCGTCTAAAAGCAAACACCTTGCACCAGTCGTTGGAAGGGAGCGTTATGGTGTGCGGAATGTTTTCGTGGCATTTTCTGGGTGTTGTCGTCATTCTGAAAGGCACAATGGATCAACACAAGTATGCATCGCTCCTTGGGGATCATGTTCACCCTTACAGTTTATTTTCCCTCGGGAGATCGCATCTACGAGTAAGATAATTCAGAGTGTGACACAGCTCATAGTACACGTACATGGTTCGAAGAACACCAACGTGTTGTCCGTACATCACTGATCACCAAACTCCCCGGATTTAAACCATATCACGAATCTGTGGGATCACCTCTAGCGGGCTTTTGACGCCATGGATCCTCATCAGAGACACCTAGTGCAGCTGGCCACTGCTCTCCAGTTGTCATGGCCCCAAATCCCTGTCGGTACCTGCCACAACCTCCTGCCTTCATGTCTCGATCTGCAAAAGGTAGCTATTCAGGTTTCTAACAGATGTTCGCATTAATATTAGCTGTCAGAAATATCTGTTCCTCCTTTTTTTTCTCATTTGTGTCACGACCTCCTAGGTCGTGATTATCGCGATTTCCGAGACTGCGTTTAGTTTGGGACATAGTACCAGAAGTAAAATTTTCTCTGAGTGAAACAAAATACCAGCTAAATTCACTTACAAATAGTTGGAAGTTACGACCAAGCTGTGTGACTTGCTACACATATCTGACTCAGGATTCGTCTTTATGACGTCACGTCATTAATCCC
This sequence comes from Schistocerca serialis cubense, assembly GCF_023864345.2. NCBI lineage: Eukaryota > Metazoa > Arthropoda > Insecta > Orthoptera > Acrididae > Schistocerca > Schistocerca serialis. Next base: position 663,260,622 of record NC_064642.1, read on the forward strand.
TAGAGTCATTACCAACAGGAGCCAGCAATAAAAAAGCAGCAGACAACGGCTGCACTTTTCCGAGCTGCAGTTTTCAAACTTCTTCGTTCAAATAAACTGTATTACGGATCATTCCATCTAGACAATGAACACAAAGACTTGAGCACTTATGAGCGGTTGCTAAATGAAACATCTCGCCGTCACAATCTCCTGACAGTACGATGGGATGGTTTAATTTAAGGAGTGTCACCCCACAAGAATAGCCACTTGGGCAGGTCTTACTCGTACTAAGGTTCCAGTCAAACGTCTCCATCAAAGTCAAATCGTCGTTTCATTATTTATAGGATGCCAAAACCACTGTAGCACTATGGCTGGCTCCAAGGAAAACTAGCGTTGGACTAAAAGTACTAGAAACGAAACCATAGAGGCTATGCCCGTTGAGTGCAGTTCTCACGTACCACCCTATCTGACTCATTCTCACGCTCTCCAGCATTGTTTGAAATTCCACTCAAGTAAATTTTAGGAGTTCTTGAATTTCATACATACTACCCCGTCATTTATACATTTCCAAACGTCACAAACACGAATACTCCACTAACTATTTTTTCCCAACTTTTCTCTAACAAATTTCTGGAATACACACCGGTAATCCTACACATCTCACAAACTTGGCCAGAAAAATCTGACTGCATCCCCGCTCTCCATCGTTATCTCTGCAGTTGTGTAAAGGCTTCACCGACACACACCTCCTTTAACCATAAAACACTCTTGAACAAAATACTGTGCTCAGTATTTGGAAAACTTCATTGTCACAACTGTCTACAAGGAGGGCAGCTGAAGTGATCCACAAAGTTACCGTCCAATATATCGTTGACGTCCATCTGTTATATATCCTTAGAACTAGTCCTGTGCCTAAACATAATGAGGTATTTTGAATGGATTGACAGTCCGCTTCAACCAGCGTGGATTCCGAACTCATCGGTCGTGTGAAATCCACCTCGCACTTTTCCCACATGATGCCCTGAAAGCAATATAGCTGCAATATTTCTCTGCTTTCGAAAAGCATCTGACTCAGTGCCACACCTACACCCATTATCGAAAATACTTGTGGGGTGTTAAAATTTGTGATACCACCACCGCCTAAATTTTGATTAAAATCGTCAGCAATTTTGGCTGAAAACTTCTGGCTTAAGAAGTCACTCTCATTCAGCCAACGGTCTTGTCAAAGACGGTATAGGAGTGGACAGAGGCTCAGGTCAACCTCTTACCCTTTGGCTGGGAAACTATCTCTAAAGCCGGAAGAATCAACAATGATCAACGGCATGCGGATGCAGAAGCAATGGAAACCATTGCATTAATGACACACATGTGTATCCACAGGTCATGTGGTCTGTGGCTGGAGAAAAGTGACATGATGATCTCTCCATTGGCAAAAAATTCCGAACTAGTCTCCCATTCGGATTTTCGACAGGGGACTTCCAAGGGGGAGTTGATCATGAGAAAAAGACTGAATAATCAACGAAAGGATAAACTTCTACTGGTCGGAGCGTCAAAGATCAAACGTTTGAACGTGCTAGGCATGTTAGAAAATCTGTAATGGGAAATGCTAAGGATGAATCTAGATTTAATGGGGTCAGTGAAGTCAAATGGGAAGAAGAAAAAATTCTGGTCAGACGAGTATAGGGTGATATCAACAGTGGCAGAAAATGGTATTACGGGAGTAGGATTCCTTATGAATAGGAAGGTAGAATGAAGAGTGAGTTACTATGAACAGTTCAGCGGCAAAATTAATCTCATCAGAATCGACAACAAACCAATAATGACATAGATGGTTCATGTATAAATGCCTACGTCGCAAGCTGCAGATCAAGAGACAGAGAAAGTATAGGAGGATACTGAACGGGTAATTAAATGAGATGAACATCTAACAGGCACGGGGGACTGAAGTGCGGTCTAAGGGAAGGAGTAGAAGAGAGGGTTGCGGCAGATTATGCACTTGGTACAAGGAATGACAGACGAAAAAGACTAATTGAGTTCTGCAATAAATTTCAGCTAGTAATATAGGAGGTATACGTGGAAAAGGAGGGGCGATATGGAAATATTTCAATTAGATCATGGTAATACAGAGATTCCTAAATCAGATACTGGATTGTAAGGCATACCCAAAAGCAAATATATTCTCGGATCACAACGTAGTAGTGATGAAGAGTAGGCTAAAGCTTAACAGGTTGGTCAGGAAGAATCAATACACAAAGAAGTGGCATAAGGAAGTACTAAAGAATGACGAGATGCGCTTCAAGTTCTCTGAGGCAATAGATACAGTAATAAGGAATAGCTCAATAGCCATTAAACTTGACAAGGAATGGACATCTCTAAAAAGGACAATCACAGAATTTGCAAAGAACGACGTATTTGCAAAGAAGGTAACTGCGTAGTAACAATGGACAACAGAAGAAATACTTCAGGTGATCGGTGAAAGAAGGAAGTACAAAAATGTTCAGGGAACCTGAGGGATACAGAAGTAAAAGTCTCTGAGGAATCAAGTAAATATTAAGTGCAGGGAAGCTAAGACGAAATGGGTGCATGAAAATGTGAAAAAATCGAAAAAGAAAATATTCTCTGAAGGACTGACTCAGCATATAGGAAAACCAAAAGAATCATTTGCGAAATGGAGAGCAAGGGAGGTAATTTTAAGAGCGCAAGGAATTCCGCGTTAAATGCAGAAACGAGAGCGGTAATTGGAAAGAGTGCCTTGAAGATCTGCATGATCTGCATAGATTTGTCCGATGTGATAGAAGAAGAGACAGGAGTCGATATAGCAGAGTTAGTGGATCGAGTATTAGAATCAGAATTTAAAAGAGCTTTGGAAGGCTTAACATCGAGTAAGGCAGATGGAATAGAAAGCATTTCATTAGAATTTCGAAAGTCGTTGGAGGGACTGGCAGCAAAACAGCTGTTTCGTTGATGTATAGAATGTGTAAGTCTGGCGATAAATCACCGGACTTTCGGGGAAACATCATCCACACAATTTCGAAGATAGCAGGAGCCGGCAAGTGCAAGAATTACCACATACAAACTGCTTACAAGAATAATATCCAGAAGAATGGAACAGAAATTTGAGGATGTGTTGGATGATGATCAGTTCGGCCTTAGGAAAGGTAAAGGCATCAAACAGGCAATTCTGACATTGCAGTTGATAATGGAGGCAAGACTAAAGAAAAATTAAGACACATTCATAGAACTGTCGACCTGGAAAAATCGTTCCACAATGTTAAATGGTGCGCGACGTTTGAAATTCAGGAAAAATAGTTGTAAACTGTAGGAAAAGACAAGTAATATACAATACGCACAGCCGACCGTAGTGGCCGTGCGGTTCTAGGCCCTACAGTCTGGAACCGAGGGACCGCTACAGTCGCAGGTTCGAATCCTGCCTCGGGCATGGATGTGTGTGATGTCCTTAGGTTAGTTAGGTTTAATTAGTTCTAAGTTCTAGGCGACTGATGACCTCAGAAGTTAAGTCGCCTAGTGCTCAGAGCCATTTGAACCAATACGCACAAGAGCCAATACGAAATAATAAGAGTGGAAGAATAAAAACGAAGTGCTCGGATTAAAATGGATGTAAGACAGGTATGTAGGCTTCCGACCCTACTGTTCAGTCTGAACATTGAAGAAGCTATAACAGAAATAAAAGAAAGGTTCAAAAGTGGAATTAAAATTCAAGGTGAAATCATAGCACTGTAAGTTTCGATGATAATGTTGCTATCGTCAGTGAAAGTGAAGAATAATTACAGGATCTGCTGAATGTCGTCAGTTGAAACTTCAGGGCTGAGAGGCTGTGGTAGATGTATAAAATTTCCACCTATTGTTTCGTCTCCATCTGCAGTAGCCGGACGACCTCAGAAGCTGTCTTCCGCAGATGGAGACGAAACTTCTGCGGAAGACAGCTTCTGAGGTCGTCCGGCTACTGCAGATGGAGACGAAACAATAGGTGGAAATTTTATACATCTACCACAGCCTCTCAGCCCTGAACTTTCAACTGACGACAACACCGGCCGTGAAAGCCTACATCGTATGACTCTGATAACTGTTCGGACAGACAAAACCTACAAATTTTTTTACAAATATGGTGCATATATAAGTGCATACAACACGAAGGGCAAATGGCATTAATAAAATTCTGGAAGTTTCTTCCCCAATTTATTTCGTATTTTTACACGATACTCTAATAAACTTTCGGAATAACATAGGCTACATATTATTAAATACGTATTGTAAATAAATACTCTTCTATGTAACGCGTAAAGGGGAAAAATTGTGAGCCGGCCGATGTGATCGTGCGGTTCTAGGCGCTTCAGTCCGGAACCACGCGCTGCTACGGTCGCAGGTTCGAATGGTGCCTCGGGCCTGGATGTGTGTGATATCTTTAGGTTAGGTAGTTTTAAGTAGTTCGAAGTCAAGGTGATGATGACCTCAGATATTAAGTCCCATAGCGCTTAGAACCATGTTTTGGATAAATTGTGAGCAAAATATCTCGAAAAGTTCTTAACCTATTTATCTCAAATTTTTGCACGATGCTCTAATAAATATTCGGACAAAAATCAGCTATATATCTTATAAGCAACGTATTTTAGTTTAAAATCGACTGCGAGAAAGAAAATGGTGCGTTGTGAAAATGTGCGGATTTCCTCCTGCCAGTTAGTTTTAACGTAGAAATCAGGGTATTTAACCTATTATTAAAATTGTTTCTCCCACTTATATTCCTTCTCCTCATATACAATTTTAATCACGAATTTTATACCCAGCATTCTTAAGAGGAAGAAGGAATGTTGGGTTTATGGTCGTATTATACCGTTTTAGAATAAGTAATCATCCGAAACTTGGCAGACTCCCCCGATCAAAGATTAAAAGATGAGAAATACTGTCACTGAATCTACAGTCCTCACAGATCCAGCAACTGGTGAGGTCTCTTCTACATCTTTTCTATTATTGATACCAGCTGATTTGGCCATTCATTTTAAGTTACTTTATTACCAGACCGAGGCTTCGTTTGCAAGAACAATAAACAAGTCTCAGGGTCAGAGTATGAGGGTGAAAGGGGATGGAGAGAGAGGGACAGGAAGAGGAAACGGACAGAGGCAGAAGAGGTATAGAAAGAGGGGTGAGGAGGAAACTGAGAGAAATTGGTGATGGGGAGGAGGAGGTGGAAAGTGCGAGAGGGAAGGAGGAGGAGGAGGACAAGCGAGAGTGAAAGAAGAGAACATGGATAAACAAAGGGGGAGGTGGAGAAGGCCAGAGAGAGGGAGAAGAGAACATTAGAAAGTATACACAATTCCAACACATATCTAGCTATTCCAAAAAAATGTGTGTGAAATCTTATGGGACTTAACTGCTACGGTCATCAGTCCCTAAGCTTACACACTACTTAACCTAAATTATCGTAAGGACAAACACACACACCCATGCCCAAGGGAAGACTCGAACCTCCGCCGGGACCAACCGCACAGTCAATGACTGCAGCGCCCCTGACCGCTCGGCTAATCCCGCGCGGCTTGCAATTACAAAGCATTGACAGGCTCACTAGGCGTCTATGTTTACTTCCTTCCCTAATCTATACTAATTAAGTCTCAGTTTCCACCCCTTCAACTAACACTCCAAATTCGTCTGCTATGGCAACTCCATATCCAGTGCTCCCACAAAGTCAACTCGAAGATCACAATTAAGCTCCTAAACTCCACTTGGGTGCATTAATCGATCCACTTACTAAACTTGACAGATGACCGTTGATTTGCCAGCAGTGCATAACATCCTACTTGCAAATAGAAGCATTTCAATTATTAGATCTATACCTTTTAACACTAAAATTTAACCACTTTTAATACTGAAAATATTCTTATACTTACACTAAAAATTCTCGTCCATTAAAGAACGCAGTTATGCCTACAAACAAAGAACGAATGTCGAGAATGAAACGATCATTGAACAAAAAAATGGTTCAAGTGGCTCTGAGCACCACGGGACTTAACATCTGAGGTCATCAGTCTCCTAGAACTAAGAACTACTTAAACCTAACTAAGCTAAGGACATCACAAACATCCATGCCCGAGGCAGGATTCGAACCTGCGGCTGTGGAGGTCGCGCGGTTCCAGACTGAAGCTCCTAGAACCGCTCGGCCACAGTGGTCAGCAATCATTAAACAAATTGATTGCTTTATACATTGGGTAGTACTGATATCACACTTGGGATCATTGTTGAAATTGAATGTCGGAACTTAATGTAAAGTCTTATCCACCTTCTGGTGGTAGTGAGAACAGTCAAAACATCTTGGGTGCAACGTTCCACACCAGTAATCAGGTCGAAGCTGAAGGGAGGAAATTAGCCATTTTGTAACTCATTAATAATGCAAGTGTACGTCAGTAAGCTTTTCAGCAAAACATAAACCAAAGTTTCAGGAACATAGGAGGGTCACTCCAAAAGAAATGCACACTATTTTTGTGAAAATACAGTTTTCATTCTGCATGTGTGAAAGTTTTACAATGTGTAGATACATCCTTCCCGTTTGTTTTCAAACTTACATGAACCTGTTCCCGTGAGTGGCGCCGTCACAGCATATCTTCAAGATGGCTGCTACACTTGACGTTCGTCAGAAGCATCGTGCTGTCATAGAATTCCTGCGCTGTGAAAACGAGACAGTGGAAAACATTCACAAGAGGTTGAAATAGGTGTATGGAGATGCTGCTATCGATCGCAGTACAGTTAGTCGGTGGGCAAGCAGGTTACGTGATGAAAGCGGGCACGGCAATGTTGAGGATTGTCCTCGCAGCGGCAGGCCTCGTACTGCACACACTCCAGACAATGTGCAGAGAGTTAACGAATTGGTGACTGCAGACAGACGCATCACAGTGAACGAACTGTCACGCTACGTTGGGATAGGGGAAGGAAGTGTTTGCAGAATACTGAAAGTGTTGGCGTTATAAAAGGTTTGTGCCAGGTGGGTTCCGAGGATGTTGACAGTGGCTCACAAAGAAACAAGAAAAACGGTATGCAGCGAACTCTTGGAACAGTACGAGAATGTGGAGATGAATTTGTTGGAAGAATTGTGACAGGTGATGAAACATGGCTCCATCATTTTTCACCAGAGACGAAGAAGCAATTAATTGAGTGGAATCATGCAAATTCACCCAAGAACAAAAATTCAAAACCACACCTTCTGCTGGAAAAGTTATGGCTACGGTGTTTTTCGATTCCGAAGGACTGTTGCTAGTGGACACCATGCTAATTGGAACCACCATAAATTCTGATGCATATGCGATGACACTGAAGAAACTTCAAGCTCGACTGAGTCGCGTTCGACCACATCGGCAAAAGCAGTATGTTTTGCGGTTGCACGACGATGCATGACCAAATGTCAGTCAAAATACCATGGAAGCGATCACAAAACTCGGATGGACAACATTGAAATACCCGCCTTACAGTCCTGACCTGGCTCATTGTGACTATCACCTCTCTGGGAAACTGAAAGACTCTCTTCGTGGAGCAAGGTTTGAAGATGATGATTTCCTTGTGCACGCTGCCGAACAGTGGCTCCAAGAGGTTGGGCCAGAATTATACCGTGCCGCTATGCAGGCGCTGATTCCAAGATGGCGTAAGGCAACTGAGAGGGAAGGAAATTATGTGGAGAAATGAAAATAATGTTTCTAAAGGCTGTATCTACACACCGTAAAACCTTCAAACATGTAAAATCAAAAATGGATTTAAAAAAAAAATGGTGTGCATTTCTTTTGGACCGACCCTCATACATAAACTCTGAACAACTATTTTACGATCAACCAAGTGCTTACGTTAAGTGATTCCCAAAAATTACGTTATGTTCACATAAGGTTGCTCTGATCTTAAGAGCACATTGACGACGAGGCCTTTAAAGATAGAGACTATAATAGAAACATACGTATTTATGTGTCCGTGAGTATGTGTGTGTGTGTGTGTGTGTGTGTGTGTGTGTGTGTGTGTAACAGTGTACACAGCATGTTCTGTTATAGAACCTGCATTTATACAAAAGCGATTGTAACGAACAAATCTGTAGCCTGAGTAACATTATGTCATAGTTACAAGTACGTTAGATTTCCTATAAAAAAGTTTATTAAGCGAGTACTTACTTGCAGTTGTTGAGTGAGCCATTACGTAAAAAACATTAACAGCTGGTTGTCCCACTTTCTACCACACTGAAGGACCTATTCCAAGCGTAACATGCTGTCAAACTGTATTTAGCAATGCTAGTTTTATTCTCCACTATCACTACCTGGAGTACATTTCGCAGCACAAGAGTTATCAAATGCATGGTCTCCATCTGCAGTAAAAGTAGGTCAAAAAATGGCTCTGAGCACTATGGGACTCAACTGCTGTGGTCATACGTCCCCTAGAACTTAGAACTACTAAAAACTAACTAACCTAAGGACATCACACACATCCATGCCCGAGGCAGGATTCGAACCTGCGACCGTAGCGGTCGTGCGAGAAGTAGGTCACCTAGACATTGTCAGACTACAGATATTTCATCGTAAGTCCAGGATTGCATTACAGCAGATTACTCTTAGAGACTTGAATATGATCGGTGCCATCCTATGACACACATTCACATCCATGTTGAAAGATGTACTGTAACCGTGTGGTTAAGTGGCTCCGCTCATTGCAGACCCCTCTATAAGTACCATCAATTCCTGAACGGAAGAGATTTATGCTGTTTACCAGTAACACAATCAATGGTGGGAGAAACGCAGTAACTTTCAGGCATTCAGTAATTCACTGTAAAGTGACTAAAACAGAATTGTATTGATTTACAACACGCTGTCATCCATAAACAGTAGCAACGTGTCACATTCGCCAGTGCAAACCTTTCCCAACAACGCTGCGTCGGGCGTGGACTACATCACACAATTTTAACACACAGGACCGTATTTTTCACAAAAGTTGAGTCAACAACGGTAAAAAAGCAGCCATTCAATAAACTGAAAGCACTTCCACTATATAAACATATGTTCAGTGAAACTATTTTGTCTATTCATTCATGAAAGTACGGCACAAGAAAATCTTGGGAGGATAGTCTGTCTGTGACTGAAAATCTAGCAGCGCTCGTAGGTGAGGAAGTAGCCCTTCCCAGAAGAACACTGCAGCATATAACCGTGTGCAGAGCTTTAAATAGATACTGTCACATACGTTACTTCTGTTTGTATTATTATCATGTATTAATATGTGTCTTCCACGTAGCAGTAATGTACTTCGTGGAACCCCCCCCCCCCCCCCCCCCCCAGCATTGTGTCATCAGTGATTCATAAGGTGCGCTGTGGAGAGGCCGTATAACGTTACGAAACACCTTGGAGTTGCTTCTTCTGATGAAGTTTGGGGCAGACAGAGTCGGGAGTCACCTGATCGACCTTCAGCTTACAGAGTTATGAAGGAAGGAAGTGCATGAAAGCAATACGGTGACCTACCTTCCCTTGCGCTTCCAGCCAAAATATTTCCCTTCTCCATCACGTTACACGATGTTCATTTCTTACTGTCAGTCACTGCACACATTACACAAACAATTTTTCATAATGTAACACTGCACGCAATAAACGATGATGTGCCAAAAAAGCTGGGATATGCATGTGTATTGATACACAGAAATATGTAAACAGGCAGAATGCTACAATAGCAGGTTATCAAGATTTGAATGAGGTTGAATGTGGTGTTATAATCGGCACAAGATGAAGGGACACATCTCCGCTTTAGCAATGAAGTGAGGATTTTCCCGTACGACTATTTCACGAGTATACCGTGAATATCAGGAATCCGGTAAAACATCAGCTCTCCGACATCTCTGTGGCCGAAAAAAATCCTACAAGAACGGGGCAAACGACGACTGAAGGAAGTGACAGAAGTGAAACCGTTCCCCAAATTGCTGCAGATTTCACTGCTGGGCCAACAACAAGTGCAGCATGCGAACCATTCAACGAAGGATCATCGATATGGGCTTTCGGAGCCGAAGGCCTACTCATCTACCCTTGATGACTGCACGACGCAAAGCCTTACGCTTCACCTGCGCCCGTTGCATGGGGCTTAATTACATATATAAGAAATGCAAATTCTTTTTAAATTTTTAGTAGCTGTATGTCCGATTACGAAGTCTCGTAAACGGTTGGCCCTGACTAGTTTTAGTACGCAATCTGACTGCATAGAATAACAACAAAGAATGGAATGAAATTTTCCGTTAACACAATTAATTAATTAAGTCCCCAGCAGCTATAAAACCAACGCAACAACAAAGCACAAGTGTAACTGTTCTGTGTGTGGAAGTGTGATTCAGCGTACACATCTGGCACGGTTCTTCTTCAATAAGACAAGAAATTTTAAATACCATTTATACTGAAGTAATTTAAAAAAATAGAAATACTATAATTGCGTAAGGAAACTAGAATTACACTCTAATACAAGAACACGAGCCAGATGCTTTGTTGACTGAAACTGTAATGACGCATTATTTAAAACACTGAAATAATGAAAAAACAGGGAATATCTTACCTTCATATACATTGACGAAAAGCACTCTGATCATTACAATATCTCCATTAGAACAACATCTGCTGTCTCTCCCATCAAACAACTGCATAAAACATGGAACAAGCACTCCCTACTACAACATCTCAACACCGACTCGCTACCACCTCTCGATAAGCACTCTCCACCACGACTTCTCGACAAGAACCCTTCACTACGACATCTCAGCAAGCACTCACTACTACGAGATCTCGACAAGCACTGCCAGTGGAGGCGGCGGAATAATACTCTTTGGCGCAATCTCTGGCGCTGTGGTTCAGTGTAGCCACCATTCACCGTCAGAACCGATATTGGACTGTTGATGACTGGAAACATGTTGCCTGGTCGGACGAGTCTCGTTTAAAATTGTATCGAGCGGATGAATGTGCACTGGTATGGAGACAACCTCAGGAACCCATGGACCCTGCACGTCAGCAGGGGACTGTTGAAGCTGTTCGAGGCTCTGTAATGGTGTGGGGCATGTGCACTTGGAGTGAAAATGGACCCTTGATATGTCTAGATACAATTCTGACAGGTGACACCTGCGTAAGCATCCTGTCTGATCACCTGCTTCCATTCATATCCATTGTGCATTCCGACGGACTTGGACAATTCCAGCAGGACAATGCGACATCCCATATGTGCAGAATTTCTACAGAGTGGCTGCAGGAACTCTCTTCTTAGTTTAAACACTTCCGCCAGCCACCAGACACCCCACACATGAACATTATTGAGCATATCTGGGACGCGTTGCAACGTGCTGTTCAGAAAAGAACTCCACCCCCTCGTCCTTTTACGCTTTTATGAACAGCCCTGCAGGATTCATGGTGTCAGTTCCCTCCAGCACTACTGAAGACGTTAGTCACGTCCATGCCACGTCGAGTTGCGGCACTTCTGCGTGCTCGTGGGGGCTCTATACGATGATATTAGATAGGTGTACCAGTTTCTTTGCCTCGTCAGTGTATGTTGAGATCAGGATCATAGCACAATTTTTGATTTCCATTTCATGTACTGGAAGATCCCATTTCCTTACCTGAAAAATTACGTCAGCATCTCACTATAAAACCCAGAAAGATCATAAGTTGTTAGTATTAGAGTAGCAACTATTTACTTTGATAGTAGTGTCTTGAAGACATGAAGAAGAGAAAAAAAGGAGGGAAACATAAAAAGTAGTGAGAAAGTGTGCTGTGTTATCTAAATAACCCTGCACTGTATAGAATCTGTTGCTTAATAGGTACTTAATAATTGTCTTTTCAACAAAGTTTGTTTTAATTTTCTCTCCAATCACCTTCGGTAATTTTTTGTACATTTACTTGGTAGAAAGTGTTGTTTTGAGTTTTACTTTTATTCTTTATCGGTGAATGTAAACTTAGTCCAGATCTTGTTCCATGGAGTCACTATCAATGTTAATTTTGATGTACATAACTGATTCTTAATTGTACCGAAATAGCACAGTTAAAGGTCCCAATGTTTTGAACAGATCTTTACGAAGAGCTCGATTACTATCTTATGAGATCAATCTTTCGGTATTTTTCTGTAACGAAATAGGTGCAGTATTAGCAGTCATATTGGAAACTAAATTAGTTTCCACATGTTGTAACGTGCATAGCAGTGGAAAACGCACGTGCTCAACAGGCGAGAAATGTTCCGCTGGGGATGTTTCGACCGTACTGCTGCTCAGAGATTTGTCTCCTGCGAAGGAGGGATTTTTCTTTTCCCTGCGAGAGAAGCAAAAGATCCGTCTTTAAGGCTTAGCGTACGGAGGGCCTTATCTCACGAAGAGCGGGCCTGAAAAGCGCCAGCGACCCGGTTTCAAGATGTGTCGCAGTGCTTTTTTTTTCACACAGCTGTCTTTTTAAGGAAATGCAGCTGCCACTGCATGACAGCTATATCAACCCCGCATTCTGGTGTCACGACGTTTGTCCATTTCAGTGAAAGGAATTTTACATTTCTGCACTGATTCAGGCATAATTTATTATGAAAGAGATCTTCTTCGTTTAGTATACCGTATTCAGATATCCGCTTGTTCCCCTTAACAAATGTTATACCCACTATGCCCTTGATCGACACATGTCCCTCTCTATCTTCTGACTCTGTAGTCTTTCAACACTCATTGTGTTAACATTTTGGTTTTATCTATATTGTCCCCATTTTGCTTTCGCTTATTACTGTATTCAGTTATTTCCTTATACTACACTCGTTTTTGTTTCTGATTTATAAATGATATAAATTTTTTCCTTATTATAGGTTTGATTTATTGAATGACACTGTCAAAGGACATTGTTACAAGAATAATTACAAGCAGACACAGAAATGAATGTCGACAACACGTAAGATTTCAGCGCCATGTTAAACAAAGCACGGGAGAATTTCTTCCTGATTTAAACCTAACACTACTCAAATCAATGAAACTAACCACCCACACACAACAGGGTTATGTAGTTACTTGCCCAGTGCTAACAAAATAAAATACAGTTTCCATGTATATATCGTATGGATCAGCATTCCAAAATTCTTTTCTGTGACATATATATATATTTTACTCTTCTATGTTGAATACACGTTTTATCCTGATAACGGCCTTACAAACCCTTGAAAACACTGTAATATTTAACCCTGCACTGGGTGGTTTGAAGAGCAAGAGGAGCAGTCTATCGTTAGCTACGCTAAATATCTAGGTGACAGAAAGAATGTGCAGTACTCTGAAAGAGCAATGGGAACATATTGGTCATATTCAAAAGAGTCTTGATAGTAGACTTCGTTGTTTGCTAAAGGGGTGAAAAGCTGATCTGTCTGACAATGGAAACATCTAAGAGGAAGAGGCAGAAAAGTTCTTCGGTTACTCTAATGGAGATCCATCAGAAAAAAAACAATTTTGAATTAATAAATCGTGCTGCTCTGGAAATTAATTTTAATAAACTATCAACTGACAAAATACCATTTCTAAATGTAACAATCATGGAAACGTCTTCACATAAAGAATCACTACATCGGAAAATCGGGTTGCTGGGAAACAGTGATTTATTAAGAAGTGACTTCATGAAGAACACATTGTTTGTATGAAAGCCTAAATAAGTTAATTTGTATTAGATGTCCAAGAAGGAAAATGCTATTAATTTATTGATTAAAAATCGTTGTCTTTGATGTGGTTTTATGATTGACTGAGACAAATGTACACTGCTGGCCACCGTAAATGCAACACCAAGAAAGACAAGAGGTAGCACAACAAAATTTATTTTGTAGATAACATGTTGACCAATGATCAAATGATTACGTTTACAGACGTCTGTGACATGTGGTTCGTGCCAGAATCAGTAGCCAGAGTAGCCGTCATTGTTGGAGATCACCGCTGCCACACGTCTCGGCATTGAGTGAAAGAGACGTTGGATGTGTTCCTGGGGTACAGCAGCCCGAGCAGCTTCCACACGTTGCCAAATATCATCTGGTGTGGCAGCTGGGGATGTAATCTGGGTCACTCGTTGAGCAACCATGGACCACATGTTTTCTATCGGCGAAAGATCCGGAGAGCGAGCCGGCCAGGGAAGCACTTCAATCTGGTTGTTGACGAAGAACCTTTGGACAACGCGTGCCACGTGTGGTCGCGTATTATCCTGTTGAAATATGGCTGTGGCCGAGCCCTGAAGGTAAGGAAGGACAACTGGCTCCAGCACCTCGGATATGTAGCGCCGGCTATTTAAAGTACCGGCAATGCGTACTAGAGGCGTGCGAGAGTAATATCCAATACCGCCCCATACCATAATACCCGGTGCAAGACCAGTGTGGCGGTGCATAATGCAGCTGTCCAGCATCCTCTCTCCACGGTGTCTCCACACTCGAATCCGACCATCGTGGTGCTGCAGACAGAAGCGTGCCTCGTCAGTAAAGACAACGTCATTCCATTCTGCCGTCCACATCCGTCTGTCATCACACCATTGGCGACGGAGACGTCTGTGGCTCTGCGTCAATGGTAGCCGAAGAAATGGACGTCTTGCGGACAGACCACTCTGCTGTAAACGGCGTCGAATGGTACGCGCAGACACTGGATGATGCGTTACAGATGCAATGTGCTGTGCTGTGGTTCGGGACGTCACTGAGCGATCCGTCACTGCCATGCGCACAATTTGCCTATCAGCATGTGCAGTGGTGCACCGAGGTGAATGCGATCGACCACGTCGGTCCGTCGTACCCTCCTGCATCCAACGGTCACATATCCGCATTAGAGTTGTTTGGTTTCGTCCAACACGACTAGCGATTTCTCTGTATGATAATCCACAATCTCGGTAAGCCACTATCCTTCCTCTGTCGAACTCGGATAATTGATCAAACGATGTTCGCTGTTGTCTACAAGGCATAACTGATCGTCTTGTGAAACAACCACAAGGTAAACACACGTACCGAACGTACACTCGTCGAAATCGCCAAGCCTTAAATGGCGCTATGAGGTGGCGCCACAGGCGCGCGTGATGTGTGTCTGCGCTGAAATTCTAATCAGTTGCATATCTCATCGCTGCAAACCCATGGTGTAAATTTCACTTGATTCGGATGCTTCCTTCAGAGTGTTGCATTTACGGTGGCCAGTAGTATATATGTGTTTATTTCAAATGCATTTTACTCAGTTGATCAGAGCCGGCCGAAATGGTTCTAGGCGCTGCAGTCTGGAACCTCGAGACCGCTACGGTCGCCGGTTCGAATCCCGCCTCGGGCATGGATGTGTGTGATGTCCTTAGGTTAGTTAGGTTTAACTAGTCCTAAGTTCTAGGGGACTAATGACCTCAGAAGTTGAGACCCATAGTGCTCAGAGCCAAGTTGATCAGATCAGGACGAACAAATTTGAAATATAAATGGAACAGATAAGAATAGGAGACAAGAAATATCTTGAGGACGAGGAATGCAAGTACGAAGAAATAGAATGATGTGTGCTTACTACCTCAGCTCAGTGCTTGAAACATAATTCCTAGTTCTAAACTTTGAGATTAGGTTTACACCGCTGAATATCTCGTCTGTTTACGGATGAGGTATCGCAGAAATTGAAGCGCTTACGACGAACCAGATGTAGAAGGTCTTCGCTGTTCGAAATCTTTTGTTGTGTAGCCATAAGCTCGGTTTCCGTACGAGTTCTTGCCTTAGATAGCACGAAGTTCGCAAAGGTGTTACAGTAAGCACTAACACATCCATTTCTATTGTTACAAGAGTCGGTATAGAAGAACTTTGCATGTCTATGGTTATACAGTTACCATTCTAAACGCAATAATATGTGTTTTCATAGCTAAAACCTACAATATTTACATATATGCCTAGAATACACTGATATGGTAAATCGTAGTAGTGGAGTTGACTTTATACGAATAAATTTCTCATTTTACTTCTATAATCAGGAAACAGCCCTACTATGTCTGGCGCCGGCACTCCTGGGGCAACTTTCATACCTCCCCTCCCCCCCCCCCCCCACCACCATTTTGTGTTCCAGTGGAGAATGTTGGGAGGAAAGGCTGATTGTCGGAAGGGATCGGCAAGAGCTCTAGTTTCTTAGATTTTCACTACAAGATAATTTCACGACACTTATGTGGGAAACAGTAATTCGTCGCTCGACGAACTGTCTCTCACTCTCAACTGAATACCTACACCAGATGCACAACGTCTGACTACAGGTTCTGCCACTGGAGCCTGTAGCCGATATCGTAACAGTCTTTCGCCGAATATACGACCACGAGACGAAACGTGCCGTTCTTCGTTGGACCGCAATTACTGTGTAAGGGTCCCGAACTGAGAACAACACACAAAAATCGATCGAACGATTCTTTTGTAAGTCACATTTCCCGTAGATTCTCGCCATGAATCTCAGTGCAGGATTCGCTTTTCCTAAAGTTAATTTTATATAGTAACTCCAGTTTAGGTCGTTTAGGACGATTACTCCTAGGTATTTTACGGCAATTACCGTTTGCAATTATTTATAGCCAATATTATAATCGAATAGTAGCGACTCTTGTCGCTAATTATATTACATTTACTTACGTTCAAGACCAGCCGCCAGTCCTTGCTACATTTTTCTTTAGCGAGTATTTGAACGTGGAAAACACGAGCATTTCGTGTGGTGTCTGATTTTACACGAACTACAACAGTTGTAGTAAAAACTTCATACTTATCTGTTAGTGACGTAGGTGCGGATGTACGAGGGTTGAATGAAAAGTAATGCCCCCACCTTCGTTAATTGGGTTTGGATGGGAATACTTTAATAAATCAAACGCAGAAATAATTCTTAGAATGTGATCTTTAATTACCAATATTCACTTTTCCACTTAATCTCCAGCCAATTGGATACAATTCTCGCAACAATGAACAAGTTTTCTGAAGCCATCTCAGAAGAAGTTGACAATCTGTTTCCTCAACCACAGTCTCACATTTCTCGTAATGGTATACCCACGTTTCTTCTCCTGTCATAATTGTATGGAGAAAGGCGTCACCTTCATTCTCGTAACGCAAGAGGAGTTCCTGGCAAATTTCAAATCTGTGCGCTTTCACTTCAGGAGACAGCATCCGGCGTACCCATCGTGCACAGATCTTCCGATAGCCAAGCAAAGCAATAATGTGACCCACACGTTCTTGTGAAATGCCGATTGTGCTTGCAGTTTCTCTCTGAGTGATACGACGATCGTCCTGAATCAATCTGTCAACATTTTGCTTGTGAAACTCGGTGTTGCTGTCACAGGACGTCCAACTATTTGTTTGTCATTCAGGTCAGATATTCTCGCCTAAGCATTTTTAAACTTACTCGGCCAGTACTCACAGTACTCACGTCAATACAATCGCCATAAACCGCTTTCATTCTCGGATGAATCTCCTTTGGGATGACACTTTCTGCTGTCGAGAATTCAGTGACTGCACGTTGCTTAAATCGCACTGACCGACCGCCTGCGCGGGATTCCATGCGTTACACTGTAACTATACAACCGTTCAATGCTAAGACTTCCCGCCAACTGGAGCTGTAAAGATGATGATGATGATGATATTTGATTTGTGGGGAGCTCAACAGCGTTGTTATCAGCGTCAGTACAAATTCCAAACCTTTGCTCAGTCCAATCTCGCCACTTTCATGAATGAAGATGAAATGATGAGGACAACACAAACACCCAGTCATCTCGAGGCATCCCTGTCCCCGAGCTGTAGAGAAGAGGTTATGGAACAAGCCAGTACCGGCCGCATACCAATGCTTCCAATTGTCGAAGAGCTACGAAGGTGGAGGCATTACTTTTCAGTCAACCCTCGTAGTTGTCTAAGAGAGCGTTAATCGGTGTACATTGCATTGCCCGTAGATACACTAAGTGTCTTATACATTTTCTAAGGTCGTATTAGACCTGTTCTGGTGCTGTCGCAAAAGAAGCATGTACAATTCGAATACAGCTAACACCCATGAAAGCTCACTTTTCGCAACTTAACAGCTGCTTCTGTGATGTGTGCCTTCCATCGGAGTTTATGATTATTGAAGAACCTAAGGTATTTCACTACCGTCGTTGAAGGAGTGCACACAGGCGAGGCCTCAGTGTCTGCTCTAGCGAGACCAGGTGTCCCGTAAGCAACATAACGAAGGAACTTTGTATTGTATGTTAACCGGAGGGCCTAGAAACGACGGAGAGACTCCGTCCCCGCCACAGCAGCAGTGGTCCACAACACAACGACAACTACCACAGCCCACTTCACCCCTCCGCCGCCCCACACTGAACCACTCTTTCAGGTTATTGTGCCGTTCGGCCCCCGGTGGAACCCCTCCACCCCCCCCCCTCACCCCCCCCCCCACCCCCCAGGGAACATCTCAAAAAAAAAAAAAAATGGTTCAAATGGCTCTGAGCACCATGGGACTCAACTGCTGTGGTCATTATTCCCCTAGAACTTAGAACTACTTAAACCTAACTAACCTAAGGACATCACACACACCCACGCCCGAGGCAGGATTCGAACCTGCGACCGTAGCAGCAGCGCGGCTCCGGACTGGAGAGCCTAGAACCGCACGGCCACCGCGGCCGGCGGGAACATCTCACACCAGACGAGTGTAGCCCCTATATTTGCGTGGTGCGGTAATGGTAGTGTACAACGCCGACGTAGAGTAGCTGAGGCGGAATAAGGGGAACCAGCTCGCATTCACCGAGGCAAATGGAAAACCACCTAAAAACCATCCACAGACTGGCCGGCTCACCGGACCTCGACACAAGCCCGCGGGCGGATTCGTGCCGGGGACCAGGCGCTCCTTCCCAATCCGGAAAGCTGTGCATTATACCGCATGGCTAACTGGGCGCGCAAGGAACTTTTAGGTGATATGTGAAAACCATTCTTCTCCACACATATGTGCGTACTCTTGAAATATCTTGATTCATATTTTTCAGGCCAGAATATAGAGTCTTCATCTAGCAATCACACAAATCACAAGCGAACAACAAACAATTTTCGCTTTATTACAGAGTTCAGAAGGAATCAGCACTCGTTGTACTTGCCTAGAAATCACAGTTACAAACAAAGTTTCATATGTGGGCTGCAGACATAAGTCTAAGAGTTAAAATTCGGTCAAGAGAATCAATAGTAAGCACCAGATCGTATGATACTGAGTGCTCTGTATTCTTCACAGGTTCGAGTTGTAATTCATTGCATTGACGTTATACGACCACGCGTTTTTACGCCTGTGGCACTATAGCAAGTTCTGCTTTGGAGGAGAAAGCTCTCTAACCTAACTGCATTAAGGAAATTTCGTGTGTTTTTAAAACAAATATCGTTTTCCATAGAAGTAACTAATTGTGTGAACACTAAAACTCTTACGTGCATTTTTAGGTTAGATGCTCCTTTACATCTTCTCGTATGTATCAATATACGTCCCCATTTAAACGACAGGAAGTGCATCAAGTATATGTCATACGTACACCTCTGACACGTTTCCATTTGTGATGTGCGAGGTACAGGTCAGTTACTTCTATGGAAGGGGTAAGGTTAATAAATTTATTGCTCATAATGTAATAGTCTCCAATTATAATCCGGCCGCTGAGGCCGAGTGATTCTAGAGGCTTCAGTCCTGATCCGCGCGACCGCTACGGTCGCAGGTTCGAATAGTGCCTGGGGTATGGATGTGTGTGAAGTTCTTAGGTTAGTTAGGTTCAAGTAGTTCTAAGTTCTATGGGACTGACGACCTCGGACGTTAAGTCCCATAGTGCTCAGAGCCATTCGAACCATTTTTTCCAATTATAAAATGCTGTAAAGGAATTAACTCCTGTAAATAAAAATGTTTCGAAGCGTTGCAGATGTTCCATCTGACGGAGACGACTGTATTCTAATCAAAATTAGTTTTCTTTAGTTAACGTAGTCCCTTCTCTTAAATATCACAAGAAACCAAGAAAGTTCTTCCTTAGTAGAATGCTCTTTGCCTATCACGTTAAATAAACTAGTGACAAAAACATTACAATAGAGTTTTCTCACTTAATCTGAGTCGATCGAAACGGGAAATCCGTAACTCTTCGTCCTTAAAATTCTGTTATGTGTTGTTTTAGACTGAAGATTCCGGAGCATCCGAAATTACAAACGAAATATTTAAATGTTTCAGTGTATAGAAGCGCAGGTCTAGTGATACATATGGCACTACGCTCACCCACATTAACCGTGTATCACTTTATCTACTGACCTAGTGTCATATCGCAGGATTCTAGAAAGTATATAAAAAGACAAGCATTATGAAGTTCTTGGATGAAAAGTAAATTCTTAGAAATATCTTGTGTGGTTCTGGAAAAACAAGGGTGTGAATATAGGGAGTTAGGATTCGATTCCCCACTTTTCTTAACATCATTCAATACAATACCACATAGTCAACTAACGATGAAGATAAAATCGTACACAGGATCATCATAATCATGTGAGTGTCCCAAGGAGGTGACGTAGGACTGATGAAGTTCTAAACTCACAGAGTCAACCCAAACTCCAACAACTAAATTTAAGAAGTTTAGAGATGTTTTCTGAATATTTTGATATGAGGAGCCCGTCGTTTTTGGAGGCTCCACAGAGAGTATTTGCCTTTCGTTTGCTATCTTATCTTAAGTATTACACTGAAAATGTCGGAGCAACAGTGCAAATCTCCAGGGTATGCACTGTGTATGTTGTTTGGGAACAAACATGTTTCATTTACTAATGTCACTCGCTATTGTGAACGGTAGGACCCACAGTAGATTTTGCCTTCAAGTTTCCATTCAGAATTGCTCGGTTCTGTTGAAAAGCGGCAGGCAACTTTGCATGGCAGTTTCCTTAAAAATAAAACTGCGTCTGTAATTACTGGACCAGGCTCCATGAGGAATGACTTCATTTAAAGTCTAAGCTCTTTGTAACCTCATTTCGTTTCATTTAACGTGTTGTTTAACCGAATTTTTCCTAGATGATTTTATGAGCTTGGGAAGGCACAAAGCATTGGGTTTGTGACAGGATGGTCAGAGAATGCAACGAAAAAACGTGTCTTTGAAGTGAGATTAGGCCGTTACCTCATGTGTTGACTTTGCGGAACCGAGGGTGCCAGGGCCTAGCCACGAGTAGTGGTAATTATGTATTTTTACTGTCCCGCCTTGCCCAGCGGCCGAAATGGGCCCCCATGTTGGTGACACTAGCAAGAGGAATCCGCAGCTTTTTCTTCTTTAGATGGCCTTTGGCATATAGCCGTCATACTCTTTTCTTAAGAAATCACGCCTGCAGAACATAATGGCCCAGCCTCGTTAGCTGCTCTTGGCATGTCAGAAAATGTCTTATACAGTGCTTAGTTGCTGAAGACGAAACTGTGCGATGGCTATGTTAGGTCATTGACATCGCAGAGACTTCGCTAAAGCCTCTATTTTTTGGAAATAGGAGAACGTTTTGTGGTGTAATGGCCTTCAGACGGGGACGCGTTGCTCCTGCCAGGATTTCCTATGTAAAAGAGCTTCATTATTTGACCGCATTGTTATACATTTTCCGCTATTGGTGGCAGTCACGGTTCAGTGAGAAAAGAAAGTAGGCTCAGAAATCTTGAGCCTCCTTGCGGAGATGTGGAGGAGAAGTGTATGTAGTCTTCTTACGGGAACGCAGAGTTGTGCGAATCTTGTGCATTTCAGTCGGATACGTGGGAGACGGATATCAGGATATTTTGACAGACGAGCAGGGAGCAGAATCGCAGCAGTAGCAATGCGCCCTCGTCTACAATCGAGAGCCATTGGTTCGGCGGCAGTGTTCACTGCGGCGGTCGTACGTAATTACAGTGAGATTGAGTAACAGTACTGGCATAATCGGGCATTCATGGTCGGAACTTGCGGAATTCTGCACGAGTACCTGTCTCAGATTCAGCTTTTGTCTGTTGATGTTTGAGCTTTGCAGTTAGTCACCAGATTGCAATCACTGTTTTTCGTGAGGGATTGACAAGTTCCGAGGCTGATTTTCTAAACGACTATAGTGTCAGCATGGCATAATTCATACTTCAAGAAGCGCTCCTAGCAATTTAAAGCCACAAATTAGAATGTCTAGAGTTTGTGTCTGAAAACATTCCGTATTTTCTCATAATTTATGCATATCTCTGATGCTTTTCATGAGTGAATCAACGTATTTAAATGAAACATTTATTCTGATAGACATTTTCCTTCAGATATTAGTTTTCTGGGTTGGGGTAATATCAACCTGTGAGGTTTCGTACTTATTAGATTTTGTTTTCTCAGATGTGATTTTTGTAAGTTGCCAGTTACGCGGAGCAGTATTGATAGTTTTACAGATTCAAAGTCGATGCGTATGTTCCAGTGTATGGGCTCTCTAAATCCAATGGATGAACGGCACAGCAAAGCTTTGTTGCTCTATTTCCACAGTGGCAGCCACCACATCAAATTACTTCTGCGTCGGAGGGTTGTTGTATAACTCTGTGTTTTTGAGTACACGTATTGGTGATAACATGTTATCTACATCTACGTATTTACTGTGCAATTCACACCTAAGTGCCTGGCAGAGGGGCCGGCCGGAGTGGCCGAGCGGTTAAAGGCGCTACAGTCTGGAACCGCGCGACCGCTACGGTCGCAGGTTCGAATCCTGCTTCGGGCATGGATGTGTGTGATGTCCTTAGGTTAGTTAGGTTTAAGTAGTTCTGAGTTCTAGGGGACTAATGACCACAGCAGTTAAGTCCCATAGTGCTCAGAGCCATTTGCCTGGCAGAGGGTTCATAGAACCATTTTCATACTACTTCTCTACTATTCCACTCTCGAATAGCGCGTGGGAAAAAGGAACACTTAAATCTTACCGTACGAGCTTTGATGTCTCTGATTTTATTACGATGATCATTTATCATTACGTAGGTGGGCGTCAACAAAATATTTACGCATTAGGAAGAGGTAGTTGGGGACTGAAATTTCGTAAATATATCTCGCCGCAAAGAAAACCGTATTTGTTTCAGTGACTGCCATTCCAGCTCGCGTATCATATCAGTGACACTCACTCCTCTATTGCCCCATAACACGAAACGGGCTGTCCTTCTGTGCACTTTTTCTATGTCCTCCGTCAATCGTACCTGATAAGGATCCCATACCGCGCAGCAGTATTCCAGCAGAGGACGGACAAGTGTAATGTAGGCTGTCTCTTTAGTGTGTTTGTCGCATCTTCTAAGTGTCCTCCCAACAAAGCGCAGTCTTTGTTTCGCCTCCCCCACAATACTATCAATGTAGTCTTTCCAATTTCAGTTGCTCTTAATTGTAATTCCTAGGTATTGTAATTCATAGGTATTTAACTGATGATGGGCGAAGTAGAGAGGATATAAAATGTAGACTGGCAATGGCAAGGAAAGCGTTTCTGAAGAAGAGAAATTTGTTAACATCGAGTATAGATTTAAGTGTCAGGAAGTCATTTTTGAAAGTATTTGTATGGAGTGTAGCCATGTATGGAAGTGAAACATGGACGATAAATAGTTTGGACAAGAAGAGAATAAAAGCTTTCGAAATGTGGTGCTACAGAAGAATGCTGAAGATAAGATGGGTAGATCACATAACTAATGAGGAGGTGTTGAATAGGATTGGGGAGAAGTTTGTGGCACAACTTGACTAGAAGAAGAGATCGGTTGGTAGGACATGTTCTCAGCCATCAAGGGATCACCAATTTAGTATTGGAGGGCAGCGTGGAGGGTAAAATCGTAGAGGGAGACCAAGAGATGAATACACTAAGCAGATTCACAGATTCAGAAGGACGTAGGTTGCAGTAGGTACTGGGAGATGAAAAAGCTTGCACAGGATAGAGTAGCATGGAGAGCTGCATCAAACCAGTCTCAGAACTGAAGACCACAACAACAACAGGTATTTAGTCGAATTGACAGCCCTTACATTTGTACCATTTATCATCTTTGTCATATCTGTTATGTATTTTCACAAAAACGAAGGTAACATGTACTAAAGACATCAATCGTGATTACATTACTAGGCTGTAACGAGTCACCAGAGATCACATGTGTAGCAGAATACTCTGAAAACATCCCTTACCAACTTTAGGAATATTATCGGTGGAATTCGGATTCATTGTGTCTATAATCAATTTATCAGTTGCAGCTAACAACTCTCTGAGATTATACACTATAGATGCAGATTCACTAGGTAAACTGTAATAACAATATACAAACTACTTAAATGACGGTAAATGGAACTTAATGATGGTGAGATGCACATAGATCGGAAATATGCGATTGTGAGATTAGATAGAGTTGACTTTTTGGGCTTATATCGTTTACGTTTTTTCTTGTTATGTTGTGAAGCGATGCAGAATGTGATGAACACGTAATATCTGTAGCAGAGAAGAATGGAAGACTTAGATATGTGGGCAGATTGTATAAAAGTGCAGTATATCTGGCAATCTGGAGAGGAAATCACATTCAAGATGTTCGTACGACGTACCGCTCCAATGTTTGTAGTTTTAATCATCATGACAGCATCCATCGAAAGAACTGAGGGATAAGCACAGATAATTGTCATAGTTCAGTGTAGTGGACACTATACTGCGAGGGAAACATATAGGAAAATTACACTTTAATGTCTGGGTGGAAGACGTCGCTGTCCTCGAGAACTTCTGTTTAAGTAATGAGAACATAAGAAAGACTAGGATGTAAGTATTCGTTATGCAATTTGGACTCATTTTGTTTCTGCAAAATAGGATTTATTTGCGTTATAGACGCATTCCATCTATTTGTAGGAAAGCTTTATTCAGTAGTTTTTACTAGAATAATTTAGTTTTGTATTTCCTCGACTTCATATCTCTTACATGTACGAAAACTACCAGACCTGTAGACTCAAGGCGGAAATGTACCGATTTTTCATAGGTGTAGTTAGTGCCAAGTGGACGTTTCAGCCGTGACCCTAAGGAAGAGACGTCCCTATGGAAGGAAAGTCAAGTAACATAAATTTTATTCTAGTAAAAATCATGATGTGAACCGTTCGAATCTGTTAAGTGTTAAGTACAATAAGAACTGCATTTTTCCAGAAAAAGCCCACTAAAGACATAAAAGGTGAAATGCAACTGGATTGCAGATGAATGTAGTACAGCAGCAAGAACAATGTGTTTTGTAATTAAAAAACTAAGAATAGAAGTATGTACCTGTGAGATAATGTAACAAAACTGTTGCAAGTTTTTATTGTGTTGTTGTTATGGACTTCAGTCTGAAGACCGGTTTGATCCGGTTCTCAGTGCCAATCCATTCTGAGCACGCCTTATAATACCTGCGTAACTACTGCAACCTCCGTCCGAATGAAGCTATTTACTATAGTCTAGCTTTGTCTCTCTCTACAATCCCCCACACCTTTCCTTACATCATCAAACTGACTATTCCGTTATGCCCCAAGATGTGTCATGTTAACCGATCGCTACTTTTAGCCGAACTCTAGCAATTTTTTTTATCTTTCCTCTAATTATGCATGCCTGTTCGTCCAGCCATTCCTACTGTTGTGTACATTGTTCCGCGTAGTCAGCGCGTACACAACTTTCCCACTAGAGCGCGCTCCACTAAGCACAACAGCGCAGGCGCAGCACTCGTCCGTCTCCGCACTACGAGATGGTGCTGCCTTAGAGAGAGACCAAATTCTGCTTCCGCCGATCCGCGTATTAATATGTAAGGCAGCCAATGAGATTGCTGCTAACGTAGAACCTTTTCTCCTCGCGGATCACGCTCGCGCAGTGATACCTGAACGCGCGAGGTATTATAACGAGTGTACAGACCGCCGATTAGTCAGTCTGCACCAGTCTGTACAAGTCTGCATTTGTCTGCACCAGTCTATAGTCAAGTTTCAGTCTGCACCTAAGAAGATTATCATATTCCTGTCCATAGCCATGAAGATAAATGTATAGACACTTTGTCAAGTATCAGAGATTTGTGAGGATAAGATTAACGTACCAAGACCAAAGGAACTTCAGATTGTCAATTGTAAATAGCATCCAGAATCAAGTTACGTAATGTTTATGCTTGTTATTATTTTAATAAATGTGTGTGAAAATTAATGATGTTCTGTTTAAAGTTGGCCACCGTCTATCTGCTACTCTAAGCGCACCAGTGGCATTTCTATCGTCTGACCTAACGGCAGAAGATAAACGCGCCACGATAAGACCACGAGACATATTGCTGACACTCGCCTACTTCGTTAGAGCGACAAGTGAAATAATCTGATGGTGTGTGTACTGAAGGTCTCACAGTACGCACACCACACCTACTTTGCGTTTTGCACTTAAAATTAGTCTCATTCATTACACACTTGTATTCCCTTTAATATTCTCCTACTGCTTCCTTTTTATATCTCCTTCCTTCGACAATTTCATTCAAAATATGTTGTGTTGTGCAAGGATCCATATTTGGTCAAGTTTTTCAACGGGATGGAAACAAGACAGCCTATCAATTGCCTAAAGGACTTTTACCGTATTTTCATAGTCAAATTAAGAGTGGGGAGTAAACAAATGGGGCGTAATACTAACCAGCGTACAGTTTTTGTTTTAGCAAAGAAAGATTTAATTGCTTGAAGGTAATGAAGTTGTTTCCGGAAACTGATTTGAGAAAAAACTGACATGTTTCATTAGTTGTGCAAATGATGTGTCAAAAAATATCTTATCAATATTTCGAATCTTCTATGCTTTCTGTCGAGCTATAAGATCTTTATAATAGTGGAACACTGCCAATACTTAATATTTTAGTAATGCATGTTTCCTGATATAATGAATTCTACTCTGCTTTTGTAAATGATGAAAGTCTATGTGAATGCAGCTTGCCGCTAACTTGGTGTAATGTTTTGTCTGTACAGAAGTGTATCTGTCGCCTTTATCGCTCTTTCCCTCTCACACATAAATCGGTACAATAAAGTCAGGGCTTCGTGTTTTCTAGTTAGGCTGATCCGTGAAAAGACAGAGAAACAATTATGCTAATGGAGGATTCTCTCACTCACTCTCTCTCTCTCTCTCTCTCTCTCTCTCTCTCTCTGTCCTTTATCTGTGTACAGTTTAAATATATTATTTACGTGAAATCAGCCTAGTAGAATCTCTGGTGGAGCCCTTCGTCTTAATATTCAGCGGCTGGCTTGCTAGAAAAGATCTTTACATTTGTTATTATTATTAAGCGCTGCATTCAGTTGGGAAAATCGATCGTCTGAACAATTCGTTCAGTTTACGACAGATCTAAAATTTCAGATGTGGACGAAGCCTTTTTGAACGATTTCAAAAAACTCAGAGATTGCAGGCTCTCTTCGTCACAGCTGAAACTTCCCAATTAATTACAGGGCCCAGACAATCATCAATGGTTCAGACAGAGAACTCATTCGTCATTCACTCTAGAATAAAATGGTCACAAACCTTATTTCTGAGGAAACTTGTATATTGAATCCATTTCCGTACATGTTCCGTTTTCTGTTGGTTCCAAGTCTCATGTAATTTTCTTTTACAGGTTTTTCTTTCTCTTTATCTATCACGCTAGCGGCACAAACTTTCCTAGCTCGCTTTAGCGCGAAGAAGAGTAAATAAATCTCCTTTAGCAATCCGACAATCTTCCAACCGATACTTCCGAAGCTGTTCCTCTCTCTCTCTATAATAACCATGGAGCACACATTTCTGTACCTCTGTTGTTCCAAAGAATAAACGTACTAGAAAAATACCTTGGCGTCGACGAGCTGTCGGCGCATATATTACTAGAAAATCTGATCAGATACTTTTCAAACGTAAATACATGTGGATGATTTGGTTGACCATTATTAATTATTGCGTGGTAGAGGGTAATTTTCCGTGGGGAGATTACAATGCCCCTCGCAGCGAGCGAAGTTTGTGAGCTCAATTTTGATTCACCGAACACACTTCGCGAGCTATCTATTAGCGTGGATAACCCGGAAGTGATGATTGTCAGTCCTCCGACTGAAAAAGAATATTATATTTGAGACAGACGAAGAAAAGAAATGTTGAAGACAGAAGAAATGAAGAGACCGGTACCGCGGCTGTATTGCTTTTACGTGCATCTGGGTGTTATATTTGCTGTGCACAACCAAGGAAGATGATCTTTCATGAACTGATGTCAGGGTCTACCCATTCGGGAACTTTCTTAAGCAGGGAAACCTTGGAAAACCTCTTAAGCCTAGACCCCCAGCCTACGGTACATAGAAGATAGGAAAGCCTATAGAAGAAAAAAATATATAATTTTGAAATAGATCTCTAAAGGAAAGATAGGGATCAATTTGTATCACGATTTGGAGAAGAGTGGTTTGTGCCTCTAGCAAAAAAAAAAAAAAAAAAAAAAAAACGTTTTACAATAAATAACGTGAATTCTCGTTTTACAATCTTGCTCCTGGTACAATATCTTGCGGTGCTAAACTCCCCCGGGTCTTGCATGTCCCCGACGTCCACATTTGTAGTCGGTCTTCTACGCGGCCCCCTCTGTAGTTGATCTTCTACGCGGCCCACAATGGGAAGAGTAGAAGGAACAGGGATACTCGAATTCACATGCAACATTCATTCCAAAAGAATTAGCAATGACCAAAAGGAAAACTCTTCCTGTAAGAGAACTGATTAGGTTGCACCGTCCAAGATTCTCCTTTTTGAAAGCAAAATCCTTATGGCTTCATGGATCCTTTTTGTTACGACGTACTTTAAGGAATTCAACCATTAACTAATGATGTTGCCAAAAGCATCATCCGATTTACTCCCTTTTGAATACTCCTTTTGACTTTGCCTCCCCCCTTGTGCTTATAAGTCCAAAAGTTCTAACACATTTTCTATCACTGATTTGTTCTTCGTAATTTAAAGGATTCATGTAACTTACTATAGATTTTGGATTCAAATCATCGAATAATGGAAAGTGTAGTTCATTTTATACCAAGACATCATCCATATTTCCTTGATAAGTCATATAATTTAGCTATACTCAAAACTTTTTATTCTAAATACATATATTTCTTCGCTTGAGTGCTGAAATGTAAAAGTTATTAGCATTGAGGAATGCGGATTCGCTTCTTTCAATTACTCTCTGATTCATACGGTGTTCATCCACGCTCATATATGGAAATGGATTTTTCACACAAAATTCCCAAACGAACACGAACCATTAAATTACTACTGAATCTACGAATATTACTTTCTTTAATCAATCATTAATAAATTAAAAACTCTTAACTTCTAATTATAACACCTATTTCCTTTTAGAGTTCAACATGAATCAGTTTATCCTCGCGTTTGGTGCGAGTCTCTTACAAAGCATATCTGTATCGTCTATATCGATTTTAATTCTCGCGCCGACGTCAACTGTTTTGCGCGGGAAATTATCTTTGCGGCGTTAACCGTCACTCACGATTCACTACCACAACACATCCCTTCACACGTTTACACATGTAAGCGTTCACATGAGATTATATATGAATATTCACTCGGAACCTCTTTTGATTATTCCGCGTCATTTGCGGGAAACATTTCATTCTTCTTGAAGGTCAGTTAGATCCTTAATCATTCTTGATGACATTAGCAATGCTAAAGTTCTATGTTCACCCAAACCACAGGTGAAGCCTATCTCCACTATCTTCTTTACAACAGTCGATAATAATAGTTAGTCACTATTTCTATACTCTATGTCACTGATTAACTATTTCAATTTAAAGGTTTCTGTCACTACACACACAGTTTATTGTTATGTTTTTTACGAGCGTTCATTTCTGTCACTCGGAACACCATTCCTCCCTATCTTCTAATCTTCATTATACTTTTTTAAATCGTTATGAGAAAATAACCCTTTTATTTTGTTCGATCCCGGGTATGCTAACAGATAAGCCCCCGGATTCGGAATTTGTAGGATAATGTATGGTCCAGTATATAGTAACTCCCATTTCTTTATACTTTTCTTTATTACGGATGATTTGGTATGTCGTTTAACTAGTACCTTCTCTCCGACGTGGTATGTCTGTACCCTTTTGATTAATTTGTCATATCGTTGTTCTCTTTGATCAGCCTTTTTCGTCATATTTATGATAGCTTGTCTTATTTTTTCTTCCCAAGGCATCTCAGTTTCCTGAGTTTTGGGCATATGGTCAGTCCAGAAGGTTTCCTCTTTTGCTCCGAACATCAATTCACAAGGTGTATATCCAGTTGAGGAGTGGGGCATGTTATTGTATATCTCCTCAAACTCTTCCACATAATTTGCCCACGCAGTTTGCTTATTATGGCAATACGTCCTCATAAATCGATTGAATTCTCTAAAAATCCTCTCAACCAAATTGCCTTGTGGGTGGTAAAATGATGTTAGTATATGTTTCACACCGACTTGAGACAAAGTCTGCTTCCATCGGAGTCCCGTGAATATTTTAGCATTGTCTGTTATGATCGCCTTAGGTGTACCAACATGTGGAAGATAATCCCTTATCAATCTTAATACAGTTACTTTGGCTGTAGCCGCCTTTATCGGGTATAGCTTTACGTATTTCGTACACACATCGAGAAATGCCAACACATATTTAACACCACCTCTTGAAGTAGGTAACGGTCCACACAGATCGCATGAAATTAATTCTTTTGGTTCTTGTACTAATATTGAGCATAATGGGTGCTTAGTCCCTTTTGAATCCGGCTTTGTTTTTTGACATATTATGCATCTCTTTAAGACCTCATGCACTCTGCGCTTTATGTTGGGAAAATAACAGTACCCACTTATTTTGTCTGCACATTTTGTCGCACCGAAATGTCCCCAGGTTAAATGAGTGAACCATACAAGTTTCTCTATTTGTGCCTCAGGTATACAAACACACCAACGGACTTTGTTTGGCCTTCCACAGCGGAAAAATAATACGCCATTTACCAGCTTGTAATAGTTTGCCATCTGATCCGAAGGTTGCTGTTGTAACCTTTGAATGACACTTCCCCATTGAGCATCCTTTTTCTGTAACTGGGCCATATGCACACACAAATTGACGTAGTACGTCTTAAATGGATTTTCCTGCAGCAGCAATTCTGAGGAATTATTTACTTCAATCTCTTTTGTTAAACCCTGCGGTGACCTTGATAGAGCGTCAGCAACAATGTTTTGCTGCCCTGAGACATGTACGATCTTAAACTGGTATTGTTGCAGAGCGAGCGTCCATCTAGCCAGCCTGGGGTGTAACAGTTTACACGTTTGTAAAAACGTTAATGATTGGTGATCGCAATATACGATAGTCTTCGACCCATATAAATAATAATGAAATTTTTTAAATCCCCAGACGACCGCAAGAGCCTCTAATTCTGTCGTCGTGTACGTTCGTTCACAGTTGGACAAAACACGACTAGCAAACGCAATAGGACAAAAGGTAAGCTGTCCATTTATCTTGCGTACTTGGAAAAGGCACACTCCAAGACCCACAGTTGACGAATCTGTTGACAAGTAGAATTCCTCTTGCATGTCCGGATGGTACAAAAGCGGTGCATTTACTAATTGCTTCTTTATCTCTTCAAATGCTTCTTGACACTCTAATGTCCAGAGCCAGGGCACATCCTTCTTCAGCAAACTATTTAGAGCTGCTGCATTCATGGCCTGATTCGTTATAAATCTTCTAAAAAATGAGGCAAGACCCATAAACCCTTTTAATTGCCTCCTATTTCTCGGTGTTGGAAACTTACTAATCGCAATTAGCTTCTCCTTGGTCGGTAAAATTCCCTTTGCGTCAACTATATGCCCCAGGAACTTGATTCTGTTTAGTGCAAAATGGGATTTCTGTAGGTTAGCAGTTATTCCCATGGTTTTGAACACGTCCAGCACCCGACTCAGTAAGGTAATATGCTCCTCCCAGGTCTTCGATGCAATAAGCGTATCATCAACAAATACTGTTATCCTGCTTCTTAGTTCTGGGCCTAGAGCATAATCTAGAGCTGCTATAAAGATTCCAGCACTAATGTTGAGTCCGAAAGGAACTACAGTAAATTGGTAACTTCTTCCGGCATAAATGAAAGCTGTATATTTCCTTGATAACTCATCGAGCTTGACCTGCCAATACGAACTCCGCAAATCGATGCTCGTCAAATATTGGACATCCTGGAACCGTTGTATCAGTTCGTCTATGTTTTCCGGATGTGTTCTCACTGGAATTATGATTTTATTTATTTCCCTGGCGTCGAGTACCAGTCTCACAGTTCCATTTGCTTTTGGCACGACCAACAATGGGGAGCAGTATGGGCTTGTAGAGGGTTCGATCAAACCCCATTTCAACATGCGATCTATTTCTTTTTGAACTTGAGCCTTTAACCTCCAGGGAACAGGATAGAAAGTTCTACAATACGTTTCGTGTGGCTTAACGTAGAGATGGCATATGTATCCCTTAACAACTCCTGGCCTTTCGTCAAACACGTTTTCATACACTAATAATAATTCTTTGAGCTGCTTCTTCTGCTCTTCAATAATAGAGTCGGATTCATTTAACTTCTCATACACTAATTGACCGAAGTCTCCTTTGACTTGGAACTCATTATTTACGTGCTGTTTAGAATTTTGTGCAGTCCTGATTACTTGCACACTGATCCCACTATTATATTTTCTGGTAAGGCTTTCCTTTTTCAACCAGTCCAACTCAATTTCCTTTTTATTTACATTTAATCCAATTTTTCCTGTTTTAAAATCTATTCTGCATCCGTATTGACGTAGGCTGTCGACTCCTATAATGCAGTCTACCACCAAATTTTTTACAACAAGGAATGTGCTTAATATTGCTACATTTCCGACTTCTACACTAAGTAGTGACTGCACTTTTACATTAGCCGATCTAGCCCCAACGGCGCCTACTATTCTGCAATTTTGAACTGGAAAAATTGGTACTCGTCTTATATTTCTGATCTTGTTGAATAGAACCTCCGAAATAACATTCGTGGTTGCAGCTGTGTCCAAAACCGCCACTATAGGTACAGTCTCCAAAATGACTTGCACTTCGGCTACTGCCACCTGTTCCTTATCCTCATCTTGGAGTTCTAAGTTCTCGGTCAATTCATCTGCCAGTAATCGTCCATCATTATACGTTAGCATGGGTACACATATCCTGTTGCCCCTCAACCAATTGTTGACCGCTCCTCCGGGGCACGAGTGGGTCCTTACAAGTTTGTTGGATTTTGATTCGCCTGGTGGTTGACATCGTCCGTCACTTCGGTAATTACCGGTTGATTCGTAGATGTCCGTCCCCACTGATGTTGGTTATTTGAATCTATTCCCCCCGGTTGATTCCACTTTCTATTACTGTTATTGTTCCAGGCTTGCGGTCTGAAATTCCTTTCGTTCCCCCATACGGGATTGTATCGTTTCCCATTCCTGTTGTTCCTTGGATAGCCCCTCGCAAGGCTATTGCCGGTATTATTATTGAGATTTTGAGGGGTTTCTCCACTATTTATCGATCTCTGTGCGTTCCCTTGCCTACCATTTGGCGGAGGTTCTATCTCCCTATATTGGAATCTGTTGTTACGTGCTTTCTGGTTGCTCTCTTCTATAATGTCTATATGATCTAACGTCGTGAGGAACGACTCCAAGTCTTTATCGTTCCCGTAAATTAATTGATTCCGGATGTTAGTTGGTAATCTTGCCTTAAGTATGTTTATTATGTCTGGCAAAGGCATAGGTCTGTCCCAATATCTAGTTTTGTTTATATATTTTTCAAAATACTTCCTAAGGCTTCCTTTTGAAAAAGAGAAAGGCTCTGGGTAGAGCACCTCCTGCCTTAGGCGTTCCTGTACCCCTTCTGACCAGAATTTTGCTAAAAACGCTTTCTCAAAATCGTCATATGTCGAGCAAACAGAAGTCATGTCCGAGGCCCAGATCGCCTCCGAACCTTGTATATACCCAGTCACGAAACTGATTTTCTGCCACTCCGACCAATTTCTGGGTAGCACTCCTCTAAAACTTCGGATAAAAACAATCGGATGGACCCCCCTTTTGTCAGTGTTAAAAATCTGGAATTGCCGATGCTTTATCATTTTTTCTTCGGCATGGCAAAGGCTTTCGTAATCTCCGTCAGATAAAACTTCACGCGAACAACTAGCTCGTGGCAATTCAATATTAGAGTTACTCACACAAGTCGGTATCGTGTGCGAATGTGCAGTAACTGGCTCTACAGACGCTGCCAACTTCTGCTGCTGGCCGGTATTCATTTGTTCTGAGCCTTGTTGTGAAACGCGTATCGACTCTTCTATCGTTTGTTTCCAATGCTCGAAATCAGCACCTAACTGCTGTCGCACTTCCTCAAGTCCTTTCACAAACAAATTCTCTTCCTGTTTGCCGCATAGACTCTGGAATGCTGCTTTAACATTTTGCTCAACGTTTTCACACATTAGCCTTTTGTTTTCTAATGTGATTTCGGATAATTTACCCGTTAATACAGTAATTTGGTGGTCTATAACGTCTTGACGTTCGGTCAGATGTTCAACACTTTCCTTTAGGTTCGTCTGCGTACGTGCCAATTCAGGAAGTTGCGCAATTGCACATGACATGGCATCTTGCTTTTGTACTAATTGCGGAACCATTTCCACCTGTTCCCGTACGGTATCTATCTTAATAGCCACATACTCCTTCATTTCTACACGTACGCGTTGAGTAGATTCCTCACATTGAGCTTTAACCAATTCTATTTGTGCAGTTAATTTTCGTTCCGTCCCTTCGGCCTGGTCTTTAAGTTCCTTTGTCTTCGCCTCTATCCGCTGCTCTAATTCGGAAAAACTGTCATGTAACTGCTGCTTAATCTCAGCTTTCAGATTTTCCTGCCCCTCAGTAACTGAGGCTAATTTCGCATTCAAATCATTTTGCCCCTCGGTAACTGAGGCTAACTTCGCATTAGTGTCGGTTTTCATATTATTCATGCTCTCGGTTATCATCTGCATCTGTCTCATGATAATTACTAATGGATCTAATCCATGTTGCATACTTGCTGTTACATCTCCAGCCGTGTCTACCGGGCGTTCTATTGCACTATCTGTAGCGATCGGTTCTACAACACTTCTTACTACATCACTATTATCCGTGCTCACAGCTGAAGGCTGTTGTGTGTTGCTCTGCTCTGCTTGACTCATCTTAAACATTGCCCTAGTTAAAACCATATAAATGTTCTACAGTATATATATATATATCTCCCTCCACACAAGAATACTTCTGTGGCTACTTTCTTATAGTACTTATACAGGTAAATGCAACTAGGGCAGGTCAAGCAAACTACGTCTGGCATGAACACAATTAGTAAATGTTCAAATCTACGTCTACTTCCTCAATAGTAGCAAGCTTTAATAAATAATTATAGATCTCGCCTCTTTACGGCTTTTTTTTTTTTTTTTTTTTTTTTTTAATGGACTTGTAGTCCGGGGTGATATGTTGCAATACAGCGTCACCGGTCTATTGCGGTCTAACTGTGTTGGTGAGGCAGTAAATTTCCACAGGGCAGTGACTCCGTCCACTTAATTTGCCTGCGAGTATTTCTTCTCTTTTCCAAGTTAAGTTGTCTCGTCGTAGTTCACATGAAACAGAGAACAACATTATTTTAACAACGTCCAAAAACGTGTCACGGATTGGCCATTATAATGAATTCTACTCTGCTTTTGTAAATGATGAAAGTCTATGTGAATGCAGCTTGCCGCTAACTTGGTGTAATGTTTTGTCTGTACAGAAGTGTATCTGTCGCCTTTATCGCTCTTTCCCTCTCACACATAAATCGGTACAATAAAGTCAGGGCTTCGTGTTTTCTAGTTAGGCTGATCCGTGAAAAGACAGAGAAACAATTATGCTAATGGAGGATTCTCTCACTCACTCTCTCTCTCTCTCTCTCTCTCTCTCTGTCCTTTATCTGTGTACAGTTTAAATATATTATTTACGTGAAATCAGCCTAGTAGAATCTCTGGTGGAGCCCTTCGTCTTAACATTCAGCGGCTGGCTTGCTAGAAAAGATCCTTACATTTGTTATTATTATTAAGCGCTGCATTCAGTTGGGAAAATCGATCGTTTGAACAATTCGTTCAGTTTACGACAGATCTAAAATTTCAGATGTGGACGAAGCCTTTTTGGACGATTTCAAAAAACTCTTCGTCACAGCTGAAACCTCCCAATTAATTACAGGGCCCAGACAATCATCAATGGTTCAGACAGAGAACTCATTCGTCATTCACTCTAGAATAAAATGGTCACAAACCTTATTTCTGAGGAAACTTGTATATTGAATCCATTTCCGTACATGTTCCGTTTTCTGTTGGTTCCAAGTCTCATGTAATTTTCTTTTACAGGTTTTTCTTTCTCTTTATCTATCACGCTAGCGGCACAAACTTTCCTAGCTCGCTTTAGCGCGAAGAAGAGTAAATAAATCTCCTTTAGCAATCCGACAATCTTCCAACCGATACTTCCGAAGCTGTTCCTCTCTCTCTCTATAATAACCATGGAGCACACATTTCTGTACCTCTGTTGTTCCAAAGAATAAACGTACTAGAAAAATACCTTGGCGTCGACGAGCTGTCGGCGCATATATTACTAGAAAATCTGATCAGATACTTTTCAAACGTAAATACATGTGGATGATTTGGTTGACCATTATTAATTATTGCGTGGTAGAGGGTAATTTTCCGTGGGGAAATTACACTGAGTAATGCTTGAAAGTAAAGAAAATTTTGGAAATAAGTGAAATGATTTCTCTATAAGTAATACAGAGCAGATAAGTGATGTGTTTGACGCACCTTGGAATGACAGTCGAAATCATGTACAGCAACTGAGGTGGCGATTGAGAATTTGAAGTTCAGTTTTTAACTACGCTTGTCAGAATTTTGAAGATCACTGGAGGACAGGCTATTTTTCTGGTGGAATTTCATTCACTGGTGTCCTTATGTCACGAATATATGAGCATATCATCTGCTGTATGTCATTTCACAAAACATTTGATCGTAATTTTTACATTTAATTGCCAACCTCACCCCTTGCTATCATCACTACTCCAACTGTCAAAGCTACCAGCACGGAGTACTGCAAAGTGACTGTCACATTTTGCTGTCCGATATTGTTTCATTTCCTGCCGCTATTTCGCCGTTATTTTATAGAGTGTACTGCGCACGTTTGCTTGGGAGGAAATTTCTGAGTTTTCCGCAGTGGGAAAATGCACTCCTGGTGTGGTTTCAGTTCTCGTTTGTCGGCAAGTGGCACGCAGTGAGTCGTATTAGGAGGAGCGAGCATCCTCGGGAAGTTGGGACAGTTTCAGCCGAAACCGGGCTATGGCCTTCTCTGTGTCTTTGTTGAAAGAGCAGATGCCTGCCTTCGCTCAAGGCAGATGCCGCAGTGTCGCCAATGCCGTCGCGAGTACTGTCCTACAAGCTTATCATGTTTAGGCAACCTAAGCTCTAGATCTCACCGTGACAGCATTTTCGTAGTGCACAGGTGCCAAACTCAATGATCAGTCACTTAGAAAATTGAGAGAAGGGAAGACCCGTCGCACTCGTTCGTTGTGTACGGTTATATATTGGGCAGAGAGTCGTTTAGATTTCACCTTGATCTATAACTTGGAGTCATGTGGTTTCATGATACTACCGCTAACGAAGTTTATTACAGAGATCACAACTTTCAACATTTTTAATAGAAGATAATGTCGTTGTTGTGGTCATCAGTCCGGAGACTGGTTTGATGCAGCTCTCCATGCTACTCTATCCTGTGCAAGCTACTTTATCTCCCAGTACGTACTGCAGCCTACATCCTTCTGAATTTGCTTAGTGTATTCATCTCTTGGTCTCCCTCTACAACTATTACCCTCCACACTGCCTTGCAATACTAAATTGGTGATCCCTTGATGCCTCGGAACATGTCCTACCAACCGATCCCTTCTTCTAGTCACGTTGTGCCACAAACTCTTCTTCTCACCAATTCTATTCAATACCTCCTCATTACTTATGTGAACTACCCATCTAATCTTCAGCATTCTTCTGTAGCACCACATTTCGAAAGCTTCTATTCTCTTCTTGTTCGAACTTTTTATCGCCCATGTTTCACATTCTTCTATAGCATCACATTTCGAAAGCTTCTATTCCCTTCTTGTCCGAACTATTTATGGCCCATGTTTCACTTCCATACATGGCTACACTCCATACAAATACTCTCAGAAACGACTTCCTGACACTTAAATCTATACTCGATGTTAACAAATTTCTCTTCTTCAGAAATGCTTTCCTTGCCATTGCCAGACTACATTTTATATCCTCTCTACTTCGACCATCATCAGTTATTTTGATCGCCAAATAGCAAAACTCCTTTACTACTTTATGTGTCTCATTGCCTAATCTAATTCCCTCATCATCACCCGAGTTAACTCTACTACATTCATGTGATAATACATGTGATAATAGCTAAGCAAAAACGTACTAGTTACATCGAGATGGATGTAAGGGCATTTGTTGTCATGCAAGAGACGGGACGTAAAACGTGTCTGCGTTTTTGTTGCTGTTTGTGGAAGAGAAGCGGAAAAACTCTGCCCCGTGTCGTATCATATCGGGTTTCACGAGACGCCCGAAGCTTAAAGCGCCCCCGGCAGTGGAGTCGTAGAGCATCCGTTACGCACGCCAGCTTGCGCACGTGGGTCGAACGAGCGCCGTGGCGACGGCGGGCCGTAAATAGGGGCCGCAAAAACCGGCTGCATCCGCCGGCCTTCCGCGAACGCCCGCGCTAAGTATAGCTGCGCGCCGACCAGGCCACAGTGGGGAGTCGGGCACGGCCACGCCGAGACCTGCTAGCGAGGGCCGCAGCAGCGGTGGGCGGCGTGCGTGGGCGGCGCCGGCGGACACTGGCGTCGCGGCGCCGTGCCAGCCTCGGCCATGCGGGGGCGGCGGGTGGTGTGGTAGGGGGAGGGGAGAGGCTGCAAATTCCGCACCGGCCGCAACAACCGCACCCTTAGCCCTTTCAGTACAGAACTGACTTCTTCGTTCTATCAGCAATGTCTGGCAACGGTAGTGGGACCAAAGTGACGAATAGTAAAAGATGTACACCTTTTCCCCGAATATCAGTAATTGGTTAGGGATGAACGATGGCCATTCCGGCTGTTGTGTGGTTCATTTCCTGACTGGATGTGGCCATGTCACCGATGTCTGGCAACTGGAGTGGAACTAAAATGACAAAGCCCATAGAATGCACACCTTTTTCCTGAACATCAGTGAGTGCTTAGGGATGAATCATGCCAGTCCCAGCCGCGGCATGGTTCGTTCCCTCGGCATGGCCACATCACAAATGCCTGGCAACAGGAGTGAGACCAAGCTGACAAAAGACATAAGTACATGCCTTTTCCTCAAACATGAAGGAATGGTTAGAGATTAATCATGCCAATCCTGGCAGTGGCTTGGTTTATTTCCTGACTGACCATGTCACTGATATTTGATAGTATGAATGGGACGAAAGCGACAAACATCAGGGAACGGTTATGGATGAATGACGAAAATACCAGACGTGGCATGGATCATTTCCTGTCTGGTCACGGGCCTTATCCAGCACACCTACAGCGCATCTCACTTTCTGTGGACAGCAACTGCCAGTATGGTTAACATTGGCCTTCTGCACACATTGTGCCGTGCTGTTGCCTTTACTCCCACTCTCAGTAACACATGACAGTAATCACAACAGAAACACTACAACACACACTCCGGGACTCTCACAAACGGGGACAGCTAAGCAAACTAACACATTATATCTCCAAGACAGAACACGCCATCTGTAAACAAACTGAACCTCACGGGTATCGTAGCAGACGTCAAAGAGACGACCTGGTTAGTTCAGATGGACTCCTCCAACACCGAAAAAAGGCATAACAAATGAACTCTAACATCTAGACACACAAATACAGAAACATTAACCATATATCAATCGCGGCTGGTTATTGTTCGAAGAGCCTCGTTAAAACTATTAGTATTATTACGTAGATATTTTTAACATTTAATTTAAGGAGAGACTGTATGTCCTATGCTGCCAATGTTAAATTATCAACCTTTGTGACCCATTGTCTTGGAAAGCTTTTAAGACACCAATTTTTTCTATTATGAATGGATATTTTTAAATATAATGAACTATTATTGCAAAAATTGTATTATGAAGCATGTTATTACATTTCTATCAAACACCTAATTTTTCTGACAGGATCTTGTAAATAAATCACCGTAATAACCAAACAACATAGCGTATTACCATTATTCTAGTTCCATACGCCGAGAATCTTATCCTTGGCATGATGTGAAAATGTCATGTTGCTACCTTCAGTACATTTTGAGAAAATGGATCATTTATAGGGAAAAAAGTGTTTTCCAGATTCTGAGGTTCAAAGTATTTTTAATTATGATCTTCTTCAGGGACTTACAGTTCTGACTAATTCATGCATCTGAACTTTTCTGGGCCGCATTCCGTGTCCTCTTAAGTGCCTTCTTGTTTTCATTCTTGCTCCTGTTGTAATGTGCTGAGCAGCAAATTCTTCTTGGTGTACACGAAACGAATCCTGTTCTCACAGTCCTCTAACTATGTTCTGCCATAATGTCACCCATATATTCTCCAAAATTATAAGTTTTTATAGTTCCTGCTAGATTGTGTGATTCTCCAGATACAACTGTTAAACTCCGACAGTGCACACGATTTGGTGAAAACTGTCAGTCGCATTTTAAATTTAAAACTGCCTGTTTTTAGTTTGTATGTACACCAAAATGTTCAGCATTGTGCAGTGCACATTATGAAAAAAATATCAAATATCTTCGAGGTCGACATACAATTCCCCCTTAACACATAACGTATGTTAGAATAATAATAAACACAATAAAACACTTGAAGAGACACAATACACAGCATACACTACTCATATCAATAGTAATCCTTCATCACAGTGCAGACCGTATAGCCTAGTGTGTAGCCGTTATTGTGTCACGCGCCACGGTAAACCTGTAAAACGCTAACCAAGAATTAGGTAGACTAGCGTATCAACGTACCTTAGTAAACAGCCTCGGGAGGCACTGCCTAGGGATATCCGGTTCGAGGTCACATTCCGAGACCTCCTCCATGGGTAGTGCAAGTGAAGGGGCCTCTAGTAATTAAACTATCCTATACTGTTTTGTCGTTCTTCTTAAATACATTTTTTCTTTTATAATCTCCTATTTACAGCAGAATGCACAACAGTTTTATTTGTGCATAATACAGCTGCAATTTATACAAAGTAAGAGGACAAAAGATTTACACGAGGCCCCACCTCCACATAGCACTGCATGTGCAACGGAGCCCATGGCCTCAGTTTCCTAGAATGAGAACCTGCGCAATGGAGGCCTTTGGTTCCGGCTGTATGGGCTGAGTGGAGCACTACGGCCCTCAGGAAACGTGTTAGATGTTCGGCTTTAGTAGTTCAAATGGAGTATAAAAAAAATCTGCGTATGACTGCTTGACTCAGGTACATGATTCTCATTCACGGAACAGATACGCTAAAACTGGGTATTAAGTAGAGAAGATTGCAAATTCAGCACTGTGACTTCCATAAGTTCCTGGGAATTACTCTCGTTCGAACCTTTTATTTTAGAACATACTGTATTTGAAAAAAAAAGTACCATGAACTACATCTTGAGAAAGCTGACAATATCTACGTGGGCGGCTTATCC
Source organism: Schistocerca serialis cubense (assembly GCF_023864345.2). Taxonomy (NCBI): domain Eukaryota; kingdom Metazoa; phylum Arthropoda; class Insecta; order Orthoptera; family Acrididae; genus Schistocerca; species Schistocerca serialis. The sequence continues at coordinate 663,302,244 of NC_064642.1, forward strand.
CCAGCGCCCGGCGTCTTTGGTTAGCTGCGTTGTTCTGGGGGAGAGTGTGCAGTACCAATTCGAGGAGAAACACCAGGCGTGTGCACGTGGCCTTAAACGAATCAGTCTGCTCAGCTATTGTATGCTGTGGGCGGTCATTTGTGTCAATAACTTACTCATAGGATTCACAATACCAAATTCTGGTACCAATGCATATTAACTAAAAACAGAGATACTTCCGCGTAACGGAAAGCATCATATTTAAATTGATATTAATATTGGTAGCCCAATTAAGCAAGAAACAAATAGGGCACACCACTTACATAGACATATTAATGGGAGAAGGTATCTTTTAGCTATTAATGGAAACAAATGGACACTGTAATAAATAGATTTAATGACTTCGAACATGAAAGTTACCCACTGTTCTCTTAAAAAGAACAATTACTAATCGTACAACGGAGCACAATAAAAGCATAACCTTGGCACAGGTGGGTAAGGGCGGCGGAAACACATTTACGTTAATAATTTATGGACGTATTTAGTAACTGCATATTTCGTTGATCAGATGTTGAAAGTACATAGAAAGATGGGAAAGAATATCACTAGATTCTGAAAATGCGCATTGAGAGCAACATGCTGGATGCATGACGTCAAGATCGTGTACTCGCCTCGTCCGGGGAGCGATATAGATTCATTTGTAAACTGTTTCGGCGCGCGCGACGACTTGCCATCTTCTCAGTCGGTCAGCGTGTGCATAAATAGGTTGGCGTTAGCAGTGTCTTGGAGATATCGTGCGAGACAGAAAGGACACTGTGTCTATTGTCTAGCAAGAGCTCTGATGTTAGCATTGTAATGCATTACAAAGAATGCTGCTAAATATTGAAGCAAATAATCCAGATAACTAAGGGACTTTATTCTGAGAAAAGGACAATTACAACAGGAAAAAAAAAATAAAAACTATATGATATATAGTGAAGACTGAGATAGGTAGGGCAAAAAGGACGAGGAACAGATAGCTCAAAAAATAAATGAGACATTCGTAACAATTGCATGTAGTGGTGCGAACCTTTTAAACTAGTACTTTGTTTCTGTTACTGACATAAAACACTGCGGTGTCAAAACTCGTGAGATGCCTCAAACTTGAACGCTACTATCAGCTCTCACCAACTGAAATCGAGAGTCGTCTGACCAGGCTACGGTTTTCCAGTCGTCTGCGGTCCAACCGATATGGTCGCGAGCCCAGGAGAGGAGAACCAGGTTGGTTGGTTTGTGGGATTATAGGGACCAGACTGCTACGGTCAGCGGTCCGAGAACCAGGCAGTGTCGCGTTGTTCGCCAAGACACTCGCGTCGTTCGTCTGCTGCCATCGCCCATTGACACCAGATTTGTTCGCACTGTCCTAACGGATAAGTTCGTCGTGCGTCTCACATTGATTTTTGCGGTTATTTCACGCAGTGTTGCTTGTCTATTAACAATGACATCTCTACGCAAACGCCGTAACTCTCAGTCGTTAAGTGAAGGCCCTCGGCCACTGCGTTGCCCGTGGTGAGAAGTAATGCCTGAAATTCGGCAGTGTCAGTACACTCTTGACACTGTAGGTCTGAAAATACTGAATTCCCTAACGTTTTCCGAAATGGAATGTCCCACGCGTCTAATTCCAAATACCGTCAACAGTGTGTTAACTCCCGTCGTGAGGCCGTAATCACCTCTTCACATGAATCACCTGGGTTAAAACGAGAGCTCCGCCAGTGCCCTGCCATTTTATACCTTGTGTTCGCGCTATTACCTCCATCGGCATGTGTGCCTGTGGCTTTGCATTGACCTATGTCACCTCAGTGTAGATAATGCTGTCCAGCATTAGAAATAAAAAGCAATCGAACCTTTCTCGATCCTACCAGTTTCTAAGGTTTTACGTTTCCATTCAGCTGTAGAGACCATGGTAGATCTGAGAGATACAGTTTCCCAGTTGTGCCCCTCACATCTGCCATGCTACTTATGTTTTAGTTCAGTTCTCCGTTCAAAGACAAATTATCTCTAATTATAAATACTATTAAGATACAATGGGCGTTTGATAAGTCCATGCAAAAATAAAAGTTTCTTACGTGTTTGGGGTAAACCTTTTTTTATTTTTCGACATAGAGATTTATACACTTCGTCCAACACTGTTCTAATTTGTTGATCCGAATAATAGGAATTGTCCAAGTCTGCAAAATAGCTATTAGTTGCTGCTATCACCTCCTCGTTTGAATAAAATCTTTCCCCGCCAGCCATTTCTTCAAATTGGGGAACAAATAGTAGTCCGAGGGAGCCAAGTCTGGAGAAAAGAGGGGATGTGAAACGAGTTGGAATCCTATTTCCATTAATTTCACGACCAAAACTGCTGAGGTGTGTGCTGGTGCATTGTTGTGATGGAAAAGGCTTTTTTGCGGTCCAATTGCCGGCGTTTTTCTTGCGGCCTGGTTTTCAAACTGTCCAGTAACTATGAATAATATGCACCTGTAATAGTTTTACCATTTTCCAGATAGTCGAAGAGGATTATCCCTTGCGAATCCCAAAAGACAGTCACCATAACCTTTACGGCCGAGGCACTGATTTTCGCCTTTTTTGGTGCAGATTCTCCCTTGGTAGGCCGAGGCGCTGGTCTTCGCCTTTTCTGGTGCAGAGTCCCCCTTGGTAACCCACTGTTTAATTGTTTAGATTGCGGTTTGGTCTCAGGAGTATAGTAATGTATCCATGATTCATCCACAGTCACGAAACGACGCTTAAAGTCCCCAAAGGTTTATGCAAAATATTATGTACCCGTTCATGCCCACAGCACTAGCAATCTCACGCACCTTAACTCTTCTGTCATCCGTCACCGTCCAGAACTTTCAGTATCATATGTGCCCAAGTGGCCATTCCGAAAATTTTGAAACCACTTATAAACTCTTCTGATCGAAGGTTCAGAGTCACCATAATGTTAACCAAGCTTCTCTTTAGTCTCCTGAGGCGTTCTGCCTCTCATAAAATAATGTTTAATCACCACACGAAATTCTTCTTCGTCCATTTTTTGACAATCACTCGACTTCCTTGATTCACACTAATGTCAAACGCAAAAAAATAGACCAATATGGCTGAAAATTGGTGTGCGTTCTTTCCAAAGATGCCGCTAATTAAACATGACCTCGACACGTGCCGGTGGTGCCATCTCTCGGACTTTGCACGGACTTTTTAAACGCCCCTCGTATATGAACATTTTTAAACTAGAAAAATAAATACAGTATCTTCATTTATTAAGTAAGTGTCACTAGACTTCAAAACAATGTGTAACAGGGCAGAAGTAACAGTTTTCATACCTGTAGTAAGGATAATATGACGTCTAATGTCGTCAGTACACATAAACTGTCTATCGGGTAGGGTCAGCTGTCTAATGAGACACAGTTGCCTACAGCAGCGGATGTTTTTCGACTTAATGCCTCTTGGCCTTAAAATTAAGATTAGCGTCGCCAACCCCCGCCCTCCGCCCTCTACCAGCTATCGCAGATGAAAATATAATTTTATATCAAAGCTGGCACAAAAAAAGAATTCGACGCGGGTCGAATCGACACAGTCAGAAGTGTGATGACCGACGATTAGAAAAAAAAGTAAATTAAAATCTGCTTCTTGGGTCAGAAGAGGCAATGCAAATGTCAGAATGTAAGACCCATCTTCATCCAGCACCACAAACTTTTTGTCTCTGTCTCTGAGTGGAATTTGTGAAATATTCGGATGGTGAAGGTGGCTCATGTTATTCGTGTGAGGTCAGGTTCTGCAGTGAATGAAACTATTATGACACTAGCCTCAATGCAATTCATTTTGTCTCCATGCAGCTTAGTGCGGCTTCGCCTATGTTTTCAAATATTTCTGCAAGTTAGGCAGTCTACCATGTGTACTGCACTTTGTATTAGAATGCTCCTAGAAACGTCGTAAACAATTTTCTGTTTAGTATCACGTCACGTCAGTGTGAGGGAGACGAAATCATTTTCTTACGCAAAACAAATTCAGGAACATTTCTGTATGCAGAATGCCATATCACTGGTATCCCCTAACAAACTACAGTAAAACCGCAGGCATTGCTGTTAATTACCATGGGAATGCTACTATTGAATTATTAAAAGAAAAGAAAAAATAAAACACCAAGAATTTAATCAATTAACAACTGCTCTCACAGTGAAAGATTATACAGTGGAAACATTTAGTGACCTTATGAAACATAACGTGTTAATCCATAAACGGTAACCACTGTAGTGCAGTTACAACTTTATAAAACAAGTGTACAGTTTCTCCCGTTTGCCTCTGTAGTTTGATATTGAATAACTTTCAGTTACTATTAACATCTAGCGTGGCTTCATTGTGATAAAACTGGTTTCTTCGCAATAAACCAAATCTTATTTACCGAATGAACTGAACAATATATAGTTTCAAAGAATACAAGCCTTATTTAGCTACAACTAAAACCAGACACAGATATTCATTCAGGTTTACAACTAGTGCCTTTGATGTCGCATGGTTCATTTTGATCCTTACATCTAATTTCACTAATGTATTTGTGGGATGTGGGAATGAATGAGTGTTGGCATAAAGTTTACATGTTGAAAGTAGAGGCAATACCTTAAGAGAGAGTTAGTTAGCTTATCTATATTCGACTTTCTCATCTTTCTTCATGTAGATGAGTAATTGCACTCCAACGTTAGATTTAATTCAGACCAGATACTGAATGATCAGCTTACTTGTAGAACCACAGCAGGTCATGAATGACTGGGAAAAAATCAGCATTATATACAACAGAAGTCACAATAGTTCGATGTTTCACAGCCTTCCCCCGCCCTCGCCATAAACGGCGGAGAAATAATTTTAGTTTGCATTTTGTAGCACTTTGATTGCTTCTCACATGTGTTATTTTTAAGAGTAAGCTGAAAAATTTTCTCTTGTGGGTTTATAACAGTATCGGTATTTAAACTTCTTAGTTTCTTACAAGGGAACCTCCCCATCGCACCCCCCTCAGATTTAGTTATAAGTTGGCACAGTGGATAGGCCTTGAAAAACTGAACACAGATCAATTGAGAAAACAGGAAGAAGTTATGTTACCATGAACTACTCAGTTTGTATATTTTGCTTATTTTTTTCACAGTTCCACACAACTTCTTCCTGTTTTCTCAATTGATCTGTGTTCAGTTTATCAAGGCCTATCCACTGTGCCAACTTATAACTAAATCTGAGGGGGGTGCGATGGGGAGGTTCCCTTGTTAGTAATGTTTCCCCAGTAGTGTATATTTGGTTTTTTTTCGCCCCAGCAAGTAGGGGTGGCTCCTTTAGGTGTGGACCTTTATAAAATCATACCCTTTTCAGCCAGTTACCAGACGAACTGCTACCTAACGCCGTGTTTCTTGACTGTCGTTATTTCTTGATTGTCGTTTAGTGTAAAAAATACGAGCTTACCGACTATCGCATCTGTCGTTTCTGAGGGAACCACCTTGAGATTACTGGTTGCCGTGGTCAATATCAAGTTGGTTGCGTGTGAAAGCAGACTTTTACACTCAAAGGATATGTTTTAACGCAGTCGCCATTATGGCAATAATTTCTAAATTACTATCGCCAGTCATATTAAACCGTAAAAATTCGTGAAAACTACCACTACAGCTATGGAATATCACTATGTTATACATTGTCCAGTCACGTTAAACTGACCAACTGTCAAAAGTCTGACTGACCGCCTTTCGCAGCGTGGACTGCCGCGAGACCTGTAGGAAGAGAGTGAGTGGTGTTCTGGAAGCTACCGTCAGGGGTGTGGAGCCATACCGACACCCGTGCAGTGACCAGCTGCGCTAGGTTTCTCTGTTGAGGCCACATGGGTTGCACAGCCCGATAACAGCGGTCCCATAGTCGGTTGGGTTTAAATACAGGCTTCGGTGAGTAGGGGAGTACGGTCCACTCATCCTGGTGTCCTTCGAACCACGCATCTACACTGCGAGTTCTGTGAAACGCTGCATCGTCCTGCCCGTAGATGCCATCGTACCCAGGGAAAACAAACTGCATGTAATGGTCAACATGATCCCGGAGGATAGATGCATACTTGTTTTGATTCTCTGTGGCTTCCAGAATGACGAAAACATTCCCCAAACTACAACGCATGCAGGGTGTTTACTTTCAGGCGTTTCACGTTGTACAAGCCAACAACCGTCTGCTCGATGGAGCTTAAAACGCCAGTCACTTGACACTCGCCGCCACTCAATGGACGCCCAGTTGCAGTAGTGGTATCCTCCCCCCCCCCCCTCCCCCTCCTATTTGCTGTCTGTGAGTGGTTATTGCACACTGACGTCGAACATAGGCGGAGGCCTCATTAATGTGAATGGACCTCGTATTTGCGTTTCAGCTGCTTCAGGAACATAAAAAGTGTTCATATTTAAGCACTTAAAATCTAATGAAATTCTTTAATTTCCCATTAACTTTAGTGAATTCTGCTTAAAGCTAGGTATTGTTGATCGTACTCTCGGTACCGTCAACCGGTGATGGTGTTGCATCATGTTAGGTCTTCTGTATAGACGATGTAAAATCTAATCAACATCTCATCAAGTCCATAGGTTTTTCTTTTCTTCTGTCCGTGGACCTGGCGGTGATTTCCTATTTTGCGCTCATTTATTTCCATACCTGCTATTTTCATATTTGTCCGGCAGTATAGATCAGGGTCTGCTTACAATCCACGTCAACAGACCCATTGCTGCTCTAACATTTTACTACTAATATCGCTAATTCCAGTTCAGACAACTTGAGGAATTGCAGTCAAGTGATGTCTTCGACAACCTCGTCATTTCCAAGGCACAAATCCAACAACAGACACTGTCCGAAGACATTTAAATCCTCAGTAAACAAGACTACGTTGAGCAACAACCATTATGTGGCATAAGCTGGAACATAACACACTCTTTAAAAACTAGCATCACCACACAACAATTGGTGAACAAAACCAGAAATAATGGGTAGTGAATATTTGTTATCAACGGGTGAACAAGCAACACTAAATCTCATTCTCTATTGACTGACCACAGGAAGATCGCAGGACTCTGGGCAAAATTTTAACAGAAACGTCTGCATCTAAGACCACAAGCTTAATCTCAACTGCTTTCCTGATACGACTATCCCAACAGATGAAACTGCACGCCCAATTATCTGAATTATTATATTTCATAGGATGACCAGTAGCAACACTGCCTGACAGAAAAGTGAGGCACACTAAAGACAAGGTCTGATGTCACTTAACTTTGTACACAAACATACTGTAAGTCGGTATACAAGTGAACACAGTTGCAGTTCTCCATGAAAGGTAGTATGGTACACATAGCGCATTAGATTTACGAACATCAATCTTTTAATGGATCCTGGGTCAGCAGCTGTTTCATTTTGTGAGGTAAAAAAAATACTACCAACTTTGTGCCTCAGTATTTTTCAATACACACAGCTGATGGTGTTATTGTTGTCACACCAAAGAGTCCATTACCATTGTTACCAGGTCTGGTAGGCTACCTAAGAGGCATGACCAGTGTCAGATGTGATCACCGTGAAGGACACGACGATGGCATGTAGTCATGTGAGACAGCGTTATCAGCATCTGACAGAGTTTGAAAGTGGTCCCATTGTTGGTCTCCATTTGGGAGGCTGGTCGAATCGTTCAGTACCCAGATTTTTAGGGCATTAGGATGTGACAGTAGCCCAGTGTTGGACTGCATGAACGAGTGAGGGTAGGTGTACTCGCCATCAATATCCCGGTCAACTACATCTGACCACCATAAGGCAGGGTTGCTGTGTTGTGCAACAGGCACATTCTAAATCGTTCACATCTGCGTCAGCCGTCTGCGAAAGAGTAATGAGCTATCTGCAACATTCTGTATTATGCTGCATAACGTGTCGGAGAGTAGCAGCAGCCAGCCCAGAGAATTACCATTTCTTACTTAGGTCCCCATTAAAACCACAACACAAAAAGTGGCTACAAAAATGATAGAAGCTCAAGAAACGAATCAAAATTTGGGTCTCATGTGGGACATAAACCTCAGTCTCTTGATTACTCATCAGATTGTTAGCCATTACATAATCATAACAGTATGGGTAACACAGGTACACAAACTACCTAAGTCCAATACCCTCCTTAACACACATATTGATTCAAACTTTCAGCCGTTTTTGAGCTTCTCAAATCGTCACTATTGCCAAGGTGGAGTAACGGTTAACACATATTCCTAGTAATAAGGAGCCTCGGGTTCTGGTCCCGGCCACAGCACAAATTTTAATTAATTGCTTCAGCTTCTATTATTAACGTTGATAATTTTCAGACTCATATGTCTTAACCACACTTTAATGATATCAGATCTACAGATCACATATGCCTGAGGTAAAGGCAGGATTTCCCCATTTAGTGCAAAGCAACAGTGACGATTTGAGAAGGGGAAGTGGGCTGAAGGTTTGTGTGGTGTCACCGCCAGACACCACACTTGCTAGGTGGTAGCCTTTAAATCGGCCGCGGTCCGCTAGTATACGTCGGACCCGCGTGTCGCCACTGTCAGTGATTGCAGACCGAGCGCCACCACACGGCAGGTCTAGAGAGACTTCCTAGCACTCGCCCCAGTTGTACAGCAGAGTTTGCCAGAGATGGATCAATGACAATTACGCTCTCATTTGCCGAGACGATAGTTAGCATAGCCTTCAGCTACGTCATTTGCTACGACCTAGCAAGGCGCCATTACCAGTTAATATTGAAATTATAAAACATGTACCATCAAGAGCGATGTTCTCCAATTATGGATTAAAGTTAAGTATTACATCAACTACGTACTTTATTTGCTACTATGAATTCCTTTACCTTGTTCCAGACCTCACGCCAATCTGCGTGAGCTTAAAAGCGTGCTTTTCGGCCTCCTTTAGCAACACGGTGTTGGCACTTTTGCCAACTCTTCAGTTTGAATTCAAGTTTATGTTAAGGAGGGCAATGGATTTAAGTAGTTAGTGTAGTTGTCTTACTTACACTGTTATGGTGGTGTAACGACTAATCCATCTGCCTACTAAGTAGGAAACGAGGGTACCACTTCCCGTTGTGGTGCAAATTTTAATTAATTTCTTCAGCTTTTATCATTTTTATAGATAAAGTTAGGATTCATATGTCTCAAACAAAATATAATTATAACAAAGAGTTGCATCTGAAGTGGAGCTGCGACTGGGAAGCATGGAGAGTTGATAAATAGCCTCGCTTCGTGTTCAGTGAAGATTTTCATTTCTGCACTACTCCAGACGACCATACTCGGCGAATGTGACGGTGATATGGGGAGATGCTCCATTCTTGCAATGTTTTGGAGAAGCACGGAGGTGTTATTCCTGACTTCACGGCGTGATAAGCCACCGGGTATGACTTCAGGTCATGGTTGGCAGTGTTTGAGGGAAATCAGGCGGCACAACGATACGTCACGGAAGTCGTGCTTCCTCACCTGTTGCTTCCCTTGCAACGCTATCTTCACACTATTTTGAACATGACAACGCTCGTCTATACAGGTGACGTGCCACCATGAACCGTCTGTGCGATGCTGAGGCGCTTATGTGACCAGCAAGATCCCAAATATGCCCCAAAAGAACGTGTGTGTTACCAGCTCGGACGTCAACTTCAACCCAGCGCCAGTATCGAGAATAACAACCATCAGCTACAGCACTTGTAGGCAACCTTGCGTCAGTAGAGGAAATAATGGAGCTTTGACAGCTTTCCAAACCGAGTTAATGCATGTGTATAGGCAATACGGTGGGCAACGTCATTCTGATGTGAATCCTCACACTGCCAAGTTCTTTGTAAATTTGACAAGATCTTTAATTACTGCAGCGGCATCTTGTAAGCTCTCAAGCATGAAGTTTCATTTCATTTCTTTCTTCCCTTATAGGTGCGTCACTTGTTTAGCCAGGTAGTGTACGCTACTTTTTCAATTTCCATATCCCTAGATTTGACAGAATCTGTTGTGCGAAAAGTAGCTGAAATTAAAGTTTCAGCATGCCTAATGTACAGTTTTGCTAGTTTAACTATTTATTAGTGTACACTGCTGGCCGGTGAAAATATTGCCGAACTATCAGCTTACTAAGTCATTGTTGTAAAGTACTAACAGAATGAAAAAACTGGTAGAAGCCAACTTCGGAAGATCAGTTTGAATCCAGGAGAAATATAGGAGCATGCGAGGCAATATTGAACTACGTCTTACCTTAGAAGATAGGTTAAGCAAAGGCAAACCTAGACTTATAGCTGCGGTGGACCTAGACAAAAGTTTTGTCAATCTTCTTCTTTTTCTTTAGCGTGTGTCCCGCCTGGTGGCAGGGACTGCTGAATGTATTCGCTGTCTCCATTCTGCTCGATAGTGTCCCATGTCCTGAAGAAGTTTGTCAGCTTTCGGGTCGTTATGCAGAGTGTCGGCCTATCGCTGTCTAGCTCGCCCCTTGAGTCTCTTTTCCATGATTTCCATTGTGTATGCTACATTTTAAATGGTATCGACCTCTGAGCGCAGCATAAGTCCAAACAATTGCAGACGGCTTTCTTGCATCTTCTTCTGGATCGGTGTGAGCCTCAAACGTTTCCTCATATTGTCGTTCCAAACGTGACGCACTCGCGTGACCCTACCTGTCAATAAGTTTTCAAGATCGGTAACCGTTGTTCTGCCTCTTTTGTGGCTGACCAACACTCGATGTCATAGAGAACGAAAGGACAGATGACAATCAGGTAGATCTTGGACTTCAGATGATCCTTAATCTGAAGATCTCAGGTGACGCTCATTGTCGCTCGCCACTTCATCCACGCTGACAACGTCCACGCGTTGACCTGTATGTTGTCCATCGCGACACACTCTTAGTAATCTTACCCGTCCAGTTGATGGTCTCAGCGTCTCACGGATCTGATGTCATGTACTCAGTTTTCTTTTCGTTTTGCCGAAGGCAGTACCGTTCGTGCGAGTGGGTCGTTACACCGTTGGATTTTCTGCTGGAGATCAAACTTTTTCTCCCCAACCAGCATGACATAATGGTAGTGGCATGCGCAGGTCTGAGGTAGCAGTGCCCATCACAAGAGCAAACAGCAATGGTGAAAAGGCTGAAGTCTGGTGGATTCATGCAGTGATGCGAAAGTCATTTGACACTCTTGCAGCCACTTGGACATAGGTCCTCTGTTCTACATACAGAAGCCGTAACCAGTTAACAAGAAACTCCCGAATGTCATTCCCTTCGAAGCGCTAACCAGATTAGGCGTAGAGAAGCAGGGTACTTTAGCTTGCTCTTTTCGTCGTATTTTTCAGCAGGCAGCCACGCAGCATTGATTGCGTCAGTTGTGCCACCACTTTTCAAAAATCCGGCTTGGTTTTTGTGATCTGAGTTATCTCTCGAATCCTTTTGTCTAGAAGCGGTTAAAGACTCTTCATCGTGTGGCTCAGTAATCTGTTCGGACGGTAATTAGAACACTCAGCAGGGCTTCCTTTCTTTTTGAAGACTAATACAGTGATGCTCCGTTGCCAGTCTGTTAGTGTTCTATCTTCTCTGACGATATGTTGAAAAAGAACTTTTAGCCAACATGCCGCATTCCACTCTGCAGAACAACATAACTCTGCTGGGAGGTCATCGGGGCCAGTGGCTTTTCCTCTCGTCACCTCCTTCGGAGCAGCCTCGACTTCGTCAATGTTAGTTTCCTTGACTGGTCCTTCAATAGTTAACGTGGATGCTATTCGTGGGTGGAGAAATCTCTCGCTCGAAATTCTGTTAAAGTACATTAATTTTCAGGAAAACTTTTAATGACTAGCAATAGGACAGATACACAGGGAATGTACATTAGTATGTTTTGCAGGAAGGATTAGCACTGGAACCGTGTCGGCCAGCGGGTCTAGGTCAACATCGATATCACGGCGCAACACCACCTACTGGTAAAATGTGCCTGCTGCGCTCTTTGTCACTATAAACCACGGGTAATGGATCAGTGTGACCTCAGAAAACGTGCGGGATGTCTCTCAGACGTATGCGGGAACCGTACCATCAAGTCAGCGAGTTTGAAAGAGGGCTCATTATTGACATAAGAGACTGTGATGCACCCATCCGGAAATATGCTGCTGGTATGGGACGAATTGCTTCAGAAATGCAACGGTTGAGTGCAGAACGATTCACTGAAGGCCTTAGATCGCGACGAGATAGGTCACATCATCCACACCACCCCCGAGAAGATCTACACCTCTTCTTCTGAATGACAGCGCAGGACAGATCAGCGTCCTACTCGGCTCCAGCGAAATAATGGAACAATGTAACTCATCGTACACGATTAGAGGTTACAGTCCGTCAACGTGTGTTATGGCAAGAATTACGTGCGCGTCGTTCACTACTCCACTTAACTTTCACGAATGCACAGCAACATGCTAGACGGCAATGGTGTATGGGACTACGTCACTGGAACAGGGACTGCCATTCGTATAGTATATTCGGACGAATTTACGTTCTGTTCGTCTGAAAATGATGGCCGCATTTTGGTTTGTCGCAGAGAGGGATAGAGGCGGCACAGTGACTGCAATCACACAAGATATAGAGCGCCAATCCAAGGCATTATGAAATGGGATACTATTCCGTAGAATCAAAAATCACAGTTGGTGCCTGCCCAGGGCACTGTGACCAGTGTGACCGATGTGAATGACATCCTGCGACCTGTAGCCATACCCACTCCTCAGAACGCCCCAGATGCCATTTTCCAGCAAGACAGTGCACGACCTCATGTTGATGCACTAACATTCACCTTCTTGGAGTCACAGGGTGTCAGACTTTTGCTTCCGCCAGGTAACCAGACTTGTCACCAATCGAAAATATGTGGCATATGGTGAAATGACGGTTGCAGCACTGTGACCCAACGGCAACCACGCTATCACCACAGATGAACTTGGGAACCAGGTGAATGCAGCAGGGATGGCTACACCACAGGACGACGGTCGTGCCTTATACTCGTCGATGCTATCGCGCATGAAACGAGTTATCTGGGCGGACACTGAGCCTACTAAACAACAAGAAAAAACATGAACCGAGATAACTGAAACGCTAATAATTTCTGCAGAACATACAAATGTACATGTACTGTGAATAAGACCGTCCTGTCCCAGTCATTCAAGGTGTTCTGTTTTGTCTGAACATGGGCGTAGTTTCGCATGTGCTCGGTTGCTTTCGTTCGGTCGATCAGCAGCACATCCGTTTCATCACTGTGCCATTAAAAGTGTTGGATGTCTTCCGTTTTTCGACCTTTTGGTTTGTCTACTCGATTAATGTCAAGTTCCCTTTGGGGAGTGTCTGGTTCCTTGTAGAGATTTGAATACCTGTCTGTTTTTGGTTTTGCTATGTCATTCTTCGCTCTCAACGTGCCTGTTGATAGGCATTCCAGGGGGATAATGTTTTCTGTGGGAGAATCTCGTGTTAAAGATTTTTCTTCTTGCGTACGGAAGTCTTACGTACGTCAGCCTTAACATCGTCATTCAAAAGTCTCCTGTGTTTGCTGATCTTAGCTCTTCCTGGTTTCGTTGTTCCGAGATTACAGTGTGTGGCATCATGAACAGAGTTCTTCAATTTACTCGAGCTATCTTCGGCTGTGGTAACTGGCGGTATTGTAATTTCTGACCCAATGTCAGCCTCCTTCTGTCTGAAGCGTCGCCATTTGATTCATGATGGTCTGTTACCGGCAGAGTACCCAGATCTTGGTTGGTTTATTCTGAGCTTCCAGATGACTCGTCCGTGTTGAATTACCACGTATCACCAGAAACAACTTTCGTGTCCAATTCACCCCGGAACAACTTTCGTATCTAATACATCTCTGAAGTTCTGACTTCTTTCTAGGAAATAGTTGCGTTTGATCTTCTATAATTAGGTGAGTTTCAAATTTCTTGAACCAAGTATTCATGATGACCAGGTCATGAGTTTCTGCATAATCCAGGATTCACTGGCTGTCATCGTTTTTCGCTCCATATCGGCGTCCACCATGATCTTTAGATCACCAGCGACGATGAGGTAGTCTTCTGCTGGGACGTCAGCAGTATTCTCGTCCAGTGGCCAAATGTACTTTTGTTTCTGCAATCAGGCCGGTTTGTTGGGTGTAGACACTGAAGAAGTGGACTTTTCACCCGTCTGAAAAGTAGACAATTTTCGTAAGGGGGTCATCGTTATTCTGTGCTTCGGAGACAGAACCATCGAATTTCGCTGATGCGACCACACAGACGCCATTAGTTGTCGTAGAGGTTCCGTGAGTTTGTAACCGCAACCAATGATGTCGATGCTCCTCTTTCCGAATGCATTATCTAGTTAGCTGCTTTTGATCATGTTTACTGGAATACTCTATTTGAACTTCTGAAGGTAGCAGGGGTAAAAATACAAGAAGCGAAAGGCTATTACAACTTGTAGAGTAACGAGACGGTAGTTGTAAATGTCGCGGTGCATGAAAATGAAGTAGTGGTTGAGAAGGGAGTGAGACAGAGTTGTAGCCTGTTGCCAATATAATTCAGTCTATACACTGAGTCATCAGTAGACGAAACCAAATAAAACTTGGAAATAGGGATAAAGTTCAACTATAAGAAATAAAAGCTTTGAGGTATGCCGAAGACGTAATTCTGTCGGACACAGCAAAAGACATGAAAGAGCAGGTGAAAGTAATAGACACTGCCTTGAGAGGAGGATATAAGATGAACATTAACAAAAGCAAAACAATGATAATGGAGTACAGTCGAATTGAATAAGGTGATGTCGAGGGAATTAGATTAGGAAATGAGACACTTAAGGTAGTAGAAGAGTTTTGTTATTTGGGCAGCAGAATAGTGCACGATGGCCGAAGTACAGACGATATATAAACTGCAGGCTCACAAAGGTAAGAAAAGTGTTTCTCAAGAAAATAAATTTGTTAACGTCGAATACAGACTTAAATGTTAGGAAATCCTTCTTAAACTTTGTCTATGGAATGCAGCCATATATGGAAGTGAAACCTCGATGATAAAAGATGAGACGAGAGGAAAATAAAAACCTTCGAAATGTAATGCTACAGAAGAATGGTGAAGATTAGGTGGATAGATGACGTAACTAACGAGGAGGTCTTAAATGGAATTGGGCACAATTTGAGTACAAGAAGGGCTTGGTTGGTAGGACACATTCTGAGACATTAAGATCGTAAATTTGTAGTAAGATCTTATGAGACCAAACTGCTTAGGTCATCGGTACCTAAGCATACACACTACTTAATCTAACTAAAACTAACATACGCTATGGACAACACACGCAGCCATGCCCGAGGGAGGACTCGAACCTCCGATGGGGGAAGCCGCGCGGACCGTGACAAAACGCCTGGACCGCGCGGCTACCCCGTGCGGCAGACATTAAGGGGAGCCGGAACAATCCATCTCCTCCATGTTAATTTTAGCAAATAGAAGGAACATTTCAAACTATTAGAGAACAAGGAAATGATAATTATTTCATTCACATCATTACTGTCCCTTCTTTGTTTTCAAATTTTTCTTTGCTGTCACAAAGTTTCTTGCTGGAAGAAGTTCTATCACATTCATTTGGAGTATTCGGTGAAGCAGTCTGAGCAGCATGTCCATTCGAGGCAACACGAGATTTCTTCTTCCACTCATTGTGCTCAAAAAATGTTCAAATGTGTGTGATATCTTATGGGACTTAACTGCTAAGGTCATCAGTCCCTAAGGTTACACACTACTAAACCTAAATTAACCTAAAGACAAAATCACACACCCATGCCCGAGGGAGGACTCGAACCTCCGCCGGGACCAGCCGCACAGTCCATGACTGCAGCACCCTAGACCGCTGGGCTAATCCTGCGCGGCCACTCACTGTGCCTTTTCTTAAACACTCGATTGCTGAAATGGGGCATATTGATATCCACAAACCAAATACGTAAAACAGGTACGAGCAAAAATCGTCAAATACGCAAAATTGAACAGCTAAACAACCCAAAGCAAACTCCACAAATCAACACACACGGTATAGCGTTTATGTTTACCGATATGAGCAGTCACTTGTCACAGAGATAAAGCCATACAACGTTGGAAAACAAAACGCTGTCTAATTCCGCAAAGATACCCTGCTTGCAGCCAGCGAGTGGCGTCGTCAGAGGCGACACACCTAGTCGCTGCAACCGTTAACGTGGCGCGTCAACTTGGTAGTGATAAAAAAGACACTTACATTTCACTTAGGAGGGTGAAACTTGATTTGTTTTATTCAGAAAACTCCAAATAATTTTATAATTAAAAAACCAAAAAACGTTAATTTCGTCATTTTCATCGTTCCGGCACCCCTTTAGAGATCACAAATTTAGTATTGGAGGGAAGTGTGCGTGGGGGGGGGGGGGCTAAAAATCGTAGAGGAAGACGAAGAGATGAATGCAGCAATCAGATCGAGAAGAATATAGGTTACAGTAGTTATTCGGGGCTGAAGAGACTTGCACAGGAGAGAGCAGCATGGAGAGCTGCATCAAACCCCTCTTCGAAGTGAAGACTACAACAAAATATGACGTACACACCAAAGAGTGATTTGAAAGTAGTTTCCAGTGGCCTTAGAGCTAATAATAATAGCCGAACGAGACGGCATTTAGCTTCGAAAAAGTTCTCTGAGAAGAATTTGGTAGTATATGAAAAGGATGGTTTCTCTAATGAGATTTTTCCGCGTTACAGAGCCCACCAACTCGAGCCACACGTCATGAATTTTCAAAATTCCAAACTGCCGCGGAGGGAGCCGCTTGCAGCTAGGAGCCGGCTAAATATTTGGCTAGCGGTGTTTGGCTAATGAAATTGGGCGCCTGTGCCGCGTCTCGGTGGGACCTCCGACCGAGTGCGGGCGGCGGAGGCCGCGTAAGCCGGGACTTCCCCTCCGTAAACAGAAACTCAACTGCCGCTCGAGTCGTGTTACCAAAATAAACTACCCTGACGCAGATATGTTCCTACACGTACCGGTTTTTATTAAAGTATAGTCGTTATTTTACCAAAAACCTCTGAAGGTAGTTTGATCTACATCCAGGAGTACCAGTATACACAAAACGCGCAAGCTAATAGAGACAGCACAGTGGAGGGTAACTTCCGTCAGTGCTAGTTCTGTTCTACTTCTAATCAGACCGAGGGAAAAAATCATTGCGTCTGTGACTCAGCACTACATTAATTTTACTTGCCGACCTTCCTAATCAACGGCGACGGTATGATGCTAACAGCGAGCGAGAAGTGTCGTTTGCTGCTCATTTCTGCGATTTTAAAATCTGAGACAAAATTAACTATCGACCCCATTGCGAGGTTCGTTGTGTAATACGGTCGTGCGGTCGTGCGGTAGCGTTCCCGCTTCCCACGCCCGGGTTCCCGGGTTCGATTCCCGGCGGGAGCAGGTATTTTCTCTGCCTCGTGATGGCTGGGTGTTGTGTGATGTCCTTAGGTTAGTTAGGTTTAAGTAGTTCTAAGTTCTAGGGGACTGATGACCATAGATGTTAAGTCCCATAGTGCTCAGAGCCATTTGAACCATTTTTTTGATTCAAAGAAAATCTTACCTTTTGAAATTTACAGAGAGGTAAATAAAGTGCGTAGAAACGTGGTGAACGATGCCTCAGTTGTAAAGTGGTGCATCATCTTTAATTCCCGGATGACCGATATTCTTACCAGCCGCTGTGGCCGAGCGGTTCTGGGGGCTTCAGTCTGCAATCGTGCGACCGCTACGGTCGCAGGTTCTAATCCTGCCTCGGGCATGGATGTGTGTGATGTCCTTAGGTTAGTTAGGTTTAAGTAGCTCTATGTTCTAGGGGACTGATGACCTCAGATGTTAAGTCCCATAGTGCTCAGAGCCATTTGAACCATTTTTGAACGGATATTCTTGATAAACTACAGTCAGGCCGATCTGCAGTTGGGTATGGTTAATTCAAATCAAGGTCGAGGGAAACAATCTAGGATAGATTCTTCACCAATGATGGAATGAGGTTGGGCTTTCTGCAATTTGATTGAAAGGAAAATATCGTACAGAAATATGTTAAAAATGTAAAGAGACAGAGGGCCTTTCCAGTACCTAGCTGACTACAGACGACAGTCACACAAAAAATCGAAGAAAATAAATAAATAAGAAAAGGGACCTAGGTTTCATTAACTTGTTCCTTCATCAGGGAGGAGAGAGGAGGGAAGCACTAGGAGGTGTAAGTGAATGTAGCTCACCCACAAAGGTAAAAAGGACTGACCTACATCAACTTTCCGTTCATATTCCCTTCCTCTTCTCTCCTCCCTGATGAAGGAACAAGTTTCCCAAAGCTTGGTTCCTTTCTTTATTTATTTATTGTCGTTGACTGTTTTTTTGTGTGTGTGATTGTCGGCTATACTGAGCTAGAGTCGTACTGCCCAGCCACTCTTTATCCTCGTACATTTTCCTGCAGTTTCGCTATTAGCTTTTTGCCAAATTGTTAGTGGTGATTTTGTTTTGTAGAAAACTGTGTGCCATGTAGAGTCCTCGATTTAAGGCAGATGAACACAGAAAGACAAGGAGCGGGAGCGTCACTGACTCTTCTCACTCGTTACAGCAACGACGCACAGTGTTTCATCAACAATGCTACTGGTTACGAGACCAGGGTATCGTATGGAAGCCCCGAAACAAAGCGCCATTTAATGGAATAGTGTCATTCATTATCCCCAATGACACAAAAGCAAGCAAACAAATTCTGTGTTCAAAGACCGTAAAGGTGTCATGCACATCGACTTAATACCTAGAGGAGAGATGAGGAATGCAGTCGCCTGCTTTCGACCTTTCACTGACTAGAACGTGCGCCCCAAAACAAACAGCTTGGACTGTTTACGAAATGAGTCACTCTGGACCTGCTGAGGAGACAGGCGACCTTTGTATCGAATTTCATTTCAGTCCATTAGCACTGTGCCTCCCGCCCACATTCTGCTCATCTGACGAGTTTTTTTAATCCGCTTTGTAGTCGGTACTTTGCCGAGAAAAGTTACCACCCGTTTCCCAAATTGAACCTTTTTCGCGGAAAGCGCTATGGAAATGAACAGCTAACTGAAATACGACATTAGTGACTGGTTGACTGTAGTTGCGTATGGAGAACACATAGGGAAGCTGATGGAGCTTTACGAAAAAATTTTAAATGTGGATGACCGCTACTTTAAAGATAGCTAACACACGAAAATATGTTGTCAAATAATTGTAAAATGTATGTTCTTTCAACTCCAACATAATTGCAGAAACAGACGACTTTCACTTCTAAAATGACCGTCTTATATACGTACATTTCCAGAACTCTTCCAATAAACCAAACCTATTCCACTTCTGTCTTATATGCTAGTGCTACTTCATGCCGTGTCGCAGAGTCATGCCTACACATTTGATTGACATGATTCATTCAAAAAATATACCATTAGCACTGTATTTCACCATCATAAAAATGTTTCTGTTACCCAACTGAGAATTTGAAGGCTAACGGATCCGAAACACGTCAAACTGAGATTCTTACTACTAAGGTAATCCTGAATGACACTTAACTGACGACTATAAGCAGAATGAACGTACAGTTACCGAGAAACAATTAATACGACAGGAACAGCAATACAATCCTTCCACCTTGTAAAGGGACGACATCCTCCTCTAGCATTACCTTTCCTCAACAGCAGTTGTCGGCACCAGTAATATTTTTCGAATTTTGGACAGGTGAGTATTACCTCAGTTGCTTCTCTGAAAACTTTCATATGATTATACACACAGCATGTTATATTTCAAGTTAAAATTAATGGAAAGGAATTACTTCATAAAATATTTTTAGTCTCGATGTTATAATCGATAAGTACAAGTTCTGACCTTCAAGTTAAAATTATCTTTTTTAAAAATTTGAAATTATTTATTATTGGCACACTTAAAATTTCTGGTATTAATTACGCAATCCTGTACTGTTTACTATGTTTATTTCTGGATTCATTTATGAAACAATAATGGAAATTAATACTGTAAGGAAAGCTAGTAGAAATTAATTTGTTAAGAAAAATTGTAAATCTTTTGGAATATTGTTATCTCCGCAGAGTGCGGGAGTCGTAAGCATGTCTCTGACGCGATCGGACGCATTTTTGTATTTTGTGCAAATAATGTAATTTCTGGTTTGTTAATGTGAAAAATCGACATACTTTATGATAAACTAAAATATGAGAAAATACATTTACGTAAATAAATGCTACAACAACAGTCTCCAGATTTATTTAGTTCAAACCAGCCGTGAGGATCTGATGTCAAATTTTCAGCTTCAAGAATCAGACCCCTCGACAAGAAGAAATGGAGCCATCTCATGACAAGCTAAGTAAACTACGAAGTTTCTTGTAATTTTCACTCCTCTCAAATCTTCATAAAAGACTTGGACTGGACATTGTTTAATATGGACAATAAATGGAAGTAGAAAGGAGGGGGGGGATACAAACTGTGACTGAAGACTGTGCCTGACTTTAGTCTGATACTATATGGTTTCCAGTACACAGAAATTGTAACGAACTGAATGAAATTCAACGAATTAACTGGTCTTATCTGGAAACAGTTAAAGACTAATGACACATAGCGTTGTGACTGTTGCTCACCGCAGTATAAAACGCCCCCTAGTGGCGTTGCTGGCACGCGACTCAAAAATTTATAGGAAGGTTAAGTGAAATGCCCAGTTTAAGGAAACTGAATGTTCTCGAAACTGCGGCTGACATTTTGAATCGACATACTACAAAATATCGCATTACTTATTCGTAAGTGATGAAATACAGGGTGTCCCAAAATAATGTACACACTCTTTGAAAATGAACATCTCTTTAACGAAAGGGGCTAGAAACACAATTTTAGCGGTGTTAAGCGCCTAAGGGTCCGACTTAAGGTGGTAAATGTTCAAACTGGTTTCCTTCCATCGCAATACACCGTCGACAACGACTTACGACAGAGCGACATGTTAACTTTATTGTTTCCAACGGAATAGCATCACAGGCTTGCTCCTCGATATACTCTCTAAAATTATCCAGTGTGTGTGGGCTCTCAGCATAAACTGTATTCTTGAAACTGTCCCACAGAAAGAAGTCTAAAGGAGTTACATGTGGAGATCAAGTTGAATACTTCATACCCCTCTTCGTTCTATGCGTATGGCAGGGAATGTACGGTTGAGAAATGCCCTCACATCCAGCTGAAAGAGAGATAGCGCCCTATCCTGTTGAAACTAATAATCTTCATTTCCAAACACAACGCTAAGACCAGGAGTTACCATTTCCAACATTTCCAAGTACGAGTCACCCGTAACAGTGTTGTCAAAGAAGTACGGCCCGATTAACCCTCTAGAAGACAGACCACACCAGACTGTTACTCATGGTAGGTTAACATGCCTTTGGTTCGTTACGTATGGGTTCTTCCTGGCATAGTATACGCAGTTACGGCGGTTAATTGTTCCATCAGGTTCAAACGTCGCTTCATCTGACCAAAGAATTCGATCTTGGAAACGTTGCTCTTCTTCACATCTGTTAATGAACCACTCATAAAATTCAATTCGCCTGTCAGGATCATCCTCGTTAAGAACAGGAAGAGGTTTTGGAATGTAAGACTTCACGTTCTGAGACCACAAAATTCTATGAACACTGCCTCTGCAGATCCCAGTCTCACGAGAGCATTGCCCCACAGATTTCTTCGGGGATCGTGTGTATGCCTGGACTACAGCATCAACACTCTCATTACCTGTTGAACTGCTCTTTCCTCCGCTATGTCTATTCTTCATATCTTGCACCGTCCTTTCGGTTTCTAACTTATCTCTGATTTTTGTAATTGCTACTCTTATCGGTGATGGTGCTCGAAATTCAACTCTCCAACGTCGGCGTACCGCACTCATATTTTCTGTTTTCCAGTAACACTTTAGCGTCTATTTCTGTTGTTCCAACAATAACGCCATATTTTCTGATGATCCTGAAACAACAGAAAGCATTGTTATGCCATAAAAATTGTATTCTGTTTCAAAGAATGTATACATTTTTTGGGACACCCTGCACATAAAGAATAGGATCTATAGGCTATGCTTTGAAGCTTTACATAGTGGTCATTGTTTTCACCCAAACATGGTAGAATGGTCAGTGCGGTCTTACATATTCAGAAAGTTAATAACCCACTTCCGGCTGAAGTAACGCACCGTATGGCGTCGTTCTTTAATGGGGGATGTATGCAAAGTTGCAACACTTTGAAAAAAATCTTATAAAGTCTAAAGTCTTCAAGGCAAAATAAGTACATTTTTCACGTCCGTTAAGGAATGTTACATGGATACACACAAAGTCTTCATGCTTATTGAAGCTATACGGTTCTAATTATAAATAGCTGAATTTTTTCAACAAGGTGAATACAAATGTTCCTTTTTTCAAACACTTCTCATCTCGAATTTAATGTAGTTTTGTACAAATTTTGATGTTCCATTATTACAAATATCTGTGGAACACAGTATTGATATGTTCTTACGCTAGATTTTTACCATCTGTGGAAAAATATCTAATCTTATGGCATACCTCTTACATAAACGCCTTACTACTGTAGTAAATGAAAATCAATTCCACAGCACGTTTCGCTATAACAGTGACTAATCACATGCCAAATTTAAGTAACATAGCGTCAGTGGTTTGTGAGGAAAAGGTACATAATGGTGCCAAAATGAAAGTTACGGGAAATGTAAATCAAAGATATGACAGTGTTTGTATTAGGCCTTCCTTACCTGACTGAACTAGTGCAAACCATATGTATTCTCCTCTTCATCCTCAAGCAATCCTTTCTGTGCTTGTCCTCTTAGGTTAACCTGAATTTCAAACTTAAGTAACAATAACGTCAGCCGCATCAATTCTCCTGTTACCGATTTCCTTCCATATCTACAGTGTTAAAGCTCCTGGATCAAATCCTAGCCTAGTCTGCCAAAATTAGCACAGTCAAAAACTAATCAAGCATAATAAATCTCAACTAAATCAACAGTTGTGAAAACAAATGTAGTTTTCGGACATCCTAGCAGAGAGTTGTAACTTTCATTAGGATTTTCATTTTTTCTATGCACACACTTTGGTAGAAGTAGTGGATTTGCTAACCACCGAAATATTCCCCACATTGTACCTGCATAAAACTGGAAGAAAACGTCACAGGAGTAACTAATATGACGAAATACAGAACAGCAAAAGGAAACCTAACATTCAGGAGTTGGAATTTGAATACTGTGCAGTAAATAAAGATGAAGTAAAACATTTTTCAAAAAATTTTGCATTCCCCCCATCAAGTGTAAACACTTTGCTGTCCTTGGATTCCGTGGCGGCTGCTGTGTAAGAGCACAAGAGCACATGATCACCCTAACTTTAGACAACTTGCGGATTTATTTATTAATTCTCTTCGAATGCTGTTAAACGTAACATAGAGGCTGCAATCTAGAAGATACGACACTTAAATGTACCGCAACACTGGTCCCTTAGACTGTGTGAAACTTGGCAACAGGGTCATAGGCACACCTTCAATTGTGCACATTCTAAGGAGGTTCTGCGCATGCGCAACTCCCATGACGTAGTTGCCATATGGGTCAAATACATATGGATTTGATAAAAACTAAGTGCACGGTTCGCAATGTGCACAGCAAGCTCTTGCCACTCAAATAGAAGTTTACGTCAGTGCCACAAGGTGGTAGCACACTGCAGCAGACTTTTATCCCTGCTCCTTCAGCATAAATCCTGCTACATTTCTGTAAACTCGGATATGCCAATTCACTCACTATATACTGTAGCGCATTCAGATTGGAGGTCAGTATACGTTAAAGTTGTACTGACAAGAAATCTAGTTTGGAGGTTTCAGAATGAATTATAGTATATAGAAGGGAGAACCGATAGAGGTACTCAAAGTACCCTCCGCCACACACCGTCAGGTGGTTTGCGGAGTATGGGTGTAGATGTAGATGTAGATATTAAGTTATGAACTTTATCATACAGTAATCCATTTGATGCGCTGAGAATCACAAGGGCCTAAAGCTAATCTCTGTCAACTGTGGGATTGTAGCATTTATTCATGCTTCTGAAATCTGTTGATCTTGTGGTGAGTTAGGTTTATCTGTGCTGGAAGCCGACATTGCATATAAGAAAAATTACGAAAAGCTGTATCACTGGTTTCTCTGATATTCACTTAAATGTGGGATGGACGGCGGTGTGCCTTAGGCCCTTATGGATCTCAGCATCCCATTTGTATTCTACTCAAGTGACCCTGTTGGTAGACATTAACAGTACTTGAGTTTAAATCATTTTCACAAACGGCACTTTATGTTTGGAGTTGGTCGTTACTGTGCAGGAATCGGCTTTCGTGTGCAGTGTGAACATAAACTATGTTGAACCTATATAAAGCTGTAACGACGGGTTGTGAGTCGTGCTTGGGTAACTCTGGTAGAGCACTTCCCCGCGAAAGGCAAAGGTCCCGAGTTCGAGTCTCGGTCCGGCACACAGCTTCAGTCTGCCAGGAGGTTTCATAGCAGAGCACACTCCGCTGCAGAGTGAACATCCCATTCAGGGAAAACAATAGTAAATTACCAGGAAAAGTTAGTCACAATGGATTTAGGATCTCCGAGAACAGATAATTCAATTGAAAGAGTGACTAAATCAAATAAGCGTGACTGAAACCGACCATTTAACAAGGAAGTGTACAGTTAGCACATATTGTTGCATGGGCGCAGTGTAAGAATATCTGATTTTGGGCCCAGAAGTAAATTCGTGAGCTAAACCTCTCTTGTACATTGTCTGGAAAAATGAAAAAGCACGAAAACTCCTACTTACTCAAAACTGCGAAACGGAGAGTTGCGAAAGCTTACACATTATTTCGTTATTGCCCTAAACTGTTCTTAATCACACACACACACACACACACACAAATCCACAAAAACCTTTCTTTTGTCAAATAAGCTATGCATCTTATTATTATTGTTATTATTATTATTGGCAGTGGCTGAGGTTGTATAAATTTGTTGATAATCATAACTGCTATACAGCAGATGCTATTAATTTACACTCTCACATTTCTATGAATCTAAAAACTTTTGAACATCCATAATGTACACTCACGAGCCGCCACTGTTTGGACTGCACTGTCAACCGTTACATCCACATTATAAAATATGATAAATAGGATGAAATTGGTTTTCTTGCAGTGTTTTAATTATGTTAAAAAAAATTCCACCTTGACCTTGTTAAAGGCATGTTCACCAGCGACCTAGGTAGGCTTCGTAAGACATTAGGGTGTTGTCTTTGCCTGGAATCTCCGACTACTTGTTAAAACGATGCGTTCTTTTGTTCCACACTGCTAGCCTGAATGCTAATCTCCTGAAATCGTTCGCTATAAATCTGTAAAATCGCTTTTGCACTTAAATAACTTAATAAAGGACTTCATTGACTGTGCGGCTGGTCCCGGCGGAGGTTCGAGTCCTCCCTCGGCCATGGGTGTGTGTGTTTGTCCTTAGGATAATATAGGTTAAGTAGTGTGTAAGCTTAGGGACTGAAGACCTTAGCAGTTAAGTCCTATAAGATTTCACACGCATTTGAACATTTTCTGTAAAGGACTTCTTGTTATTGTTCTTCACTGAACACTTTCGATAAGCTTCGCATAATCCTGTTGCCGCCAACTGCACCTCAGTGTTTTCGTGGAACTCAATTTCAAAATGGTTCAAATGGCTCTGAGCACTACGAGACTTAACATCTGAGGTCATCAGTCCCCTAGAACTTTGAACTACTTAAACCTAACTAACCTAGGGACATCACACACATCCATGCCCGAGGCAAGATTCGAACTTGCGATCGTAGCGGTCACGCGGTTCCAGACTGAAGCGCCTAGAACCGCTCAGCCACAGCGGCCAGCGAACTCAATTTCCAGTGTATTAGTTGATATGGGAGTAAATAAGTGCTAACGGCCTTGCGGCAACGGTAACACCGATTCCCGTCAGATCACCGAAGTTAAGAGCTGTCGGGCAGGGCTAGCACTTGGATGGGTGACCATCCGGTCTGCCGAGCGCTGTTGGCAAACGGTGTGCACTCATCCCTTGTGAGGCAAACTGAGGAGCTACTTGATTGAGAAGTAGCGGCTCCGGTCTGGGAAACTCACATACGTCCGGGAGAGCGTTGTGTTGGCCACATGCACCCCCCCCCCCCCCCCCCCATATCCGCTTCAAATGGTTCAAATGGCTCTGAGCACTATGGGACTTAACATCTATGGTCATCAGTCCCCTAGAACTTAGAACTACTTAAACCTAACTAACCTAAGGACAGCACACAACACCCAGCCATCACGAGGCAGAGAAAATCCCTGACCCCGCCGGGAATCGAACCCGGGAACCCGGGCGTGGGAAGCGAGAACGCTACCGCACGACCACGAGATGCGGGCATATCCGCTTCCAGTGACGCTGTGGGCTGAAGATGAAATGGTGGCCAGTCGGTACCTTTGGGCCTTCATGGCCTGTGCGGGAGGAGTTTAGTTTTAGTTTAGTTTAGGGAATAAATATATGATCATTCTTTACCGCCTCAATCACATTATAAAACGCAACAGGGTCCCACGTTTTTTGCTCTGATTTCCGAACATGTTTTCCAGTCATCTTGATGTCATAGTATCCGAAACCATACCAAGTGCCTGCAGAAATCCATTTTGAATCGGATTTTTGTATTAGACCAAACAAAACTGAACAAAGACAATTTTAAGTAACATTAACTTATGACTTTAAAACTGTCACAAAGGGATAGAATGAATGCTCATGTCTTTGTAGAAAATAGGGTTTAGAAGTCATTGTGTATTATTTGTTTGATGTGTGGAACTAACTTTTATTGGTGTAAACAGAATAGAAACAAAGGTGTCAAGGTGCCACCTTCACCCTACCGGTAATGTGACCACTTTCCCGATCGGACTCAGTGGATCATAAATGCAACTATCATACCGAAGGAAACAAGGAACTACATTTGGAAGGTAAAATACTTTATTTAAGCACTGTTACCGTAAGCAATTATTTATGTACGTTTACGTTGCTAGGGTGCTATAGATAATTAAATGAACATTTCTATCTGGAGGTCATGAAAGCGTAAGCGCCTTTATACTGATTGAAATTATTAGCGCGCTGTGTCATCAGAAATGCTGTGTCGCCTCGAGGGTTGCTTGGACCATCACTGGTTCAAATGGCTCTTAGTACTATGGGACTTAACATCTATGGCCATCAGTCCCCTAGAACTGAGAACTTCTTAAACCTAACTAACCTAAGGACAGCACACAACACCCAGTCATCACGAGCCAGAGAGAAGACCATCACTGCTTTGGAAGATGCACGGAGGTGAGGCGCAATGTTAATAGTGAGATACGGAGACCCAGTTATGGGCAGTGGTGTGCCGTGAGTAATAGTACGGCATATATCGAGTAGTTGGATAGAAAGTTTTGTAACAGACAGAGAGTATATGTCGTACTGAATGGGGTGACTTCAACAGAAACAAGCGTAACTTCAGGTGTGTCCCAGGGCAGCATAATAGGTCCACTGCTTTTTACGATTTACATGAACGATCTGGTTGATGGTATTGACAGCGGCATTACACTGTTTAACGATAATGCTGCAGTCTACAGGATAGTAGTATCACACGAAAGTTGTGAATGAATCGATGAGGATTTGCAGAAAATAAATGCGTTGTGCAGTGACTGGCAGTTATCTCTAGATATTAGTAAGTGTAACCTACTGCATACAGCAAGACGATAATGCCCATTAATGTAAGAGTACAAAATAAATGCGCACTCTTTGGAAGCGGTAACATCCGTCAAGTAAATGGGTGTAACTATTGGAAATTATCTCAAATGGAGTGATCAGATTACACAAGTAACGGGCAAGTCGAACTCTAGATTGCGGTTTATTGGTAGAATCCTGAAGCAATGCAGTACTTCAACAATGGAAATTGCTTACAATAAGTTAGTTCGTCCAGTGTCATTGTTCGTCTGTACGGGGTCCTTACCAATTGGGTCTGATTCAAGAGATTGAGAAGGTCCAAAGAAGAGCGACAAGATTTGTGACTCGTGCATTCAGCCATCGCGAGAGCGTTACAAATCTCATAGAAAGTTTGAAGAGGGACACACTTGCAGATAGAGGACGCGCTAATCGGAAGGGACTGCTCACTAAATTCCGAAATCCGATCTTCGCCGAGGATGTTGAGCATGTATTATTACCACCAACTTTCAAATCGCACAATTACCATTCAAAGATAAGGGAGATTAGAGCTCGTACTGAGGCGTTCAGACAATCGCTTTTCCCTCGCACGATCCGCGAGTGTAACACAGGGGGGGGGGGGGGGGGGGGGGGAATATGACTTTGCCGCAAATTGTGCCCTCCGCCACACACTGCTTGGTGGCTAGCGAAGTATATATGTAGATGTACGGTCGCAGATATGTCCTGAGGAAGTGGAACTTGTTGATTTACTGATTAATTATTTGAGATGAGGAAAGAAATTGAAGCATTCTGAGAAAAACATTTTATTATGATTATTTTCATGAGTAATAGAAGAAGATTTAGTGTAACGTAATTAATTTTATATTTTATACTTTATTGCGACATGTTGTAGTAACGCATTCTTTATTCAGATATTCTTGAGTCAGGCACCCATAGACTTGAGTGTAGGCAAAGTAAACAGCCATGTAAATCCTTAATTTCAATTTGGGGGTTGGGAATAACTGTTGAATATTTCATTCCATTTTTACGAATTGCATTTTGAAATGACCTCATTCGACATTAAAGACTACTGATTATATTTTACACTCAGGAACTGTAATTTTTCTGTGCATTTATGTTTGTGTAAAAAGAGAAAGATAATTTTTCTCTATGGAACTTGCATAATCAGAAAGCTAATGACATTTGATGTTACAATTTGTCACAAATCATCGTCCGCATCCAAAGTCCATGTCAAAATATGGGGTACCGTTTTTACTTATTCAGATTAGTTATGAAGCAAGTATGCTTCGTCTGTTTTAAAAGAGAGCGCATTGCACTAGGCGCATCAGTTGTTATTTGTAGCTCAGTAAATGTGACGCACTTTGAAGACAAGAGCAGTGTCGCGATGTTTCCATTGTGCAAAAGGTAAGGCAATAATTAAATAATAAAAAAGGGATCACAGTTTTTCCCTGGATCAATTTATCAGTTTAAAAGAAGAATGATTCGCAGTGTTGTATTCAGAGAGTATTCTTGCTGTTTGGGAGGGAATGTTTAAAGAGACAGGGAACTTAGGTAGGCATTTCAAGTTACTTTATCGCATTTACAGCAAATTCTCGCAGTCAAATTCTTCCGTTCAAAATTTATGAACTCCTACGTGGTGCATTTTAGTGGTAACACAAAGGTAGACAGCAACAAAGCTACATCTGACCAAGACAAACAACAATTACAGCACATCCTTCAAACGCATGTTCGTGTTTTAACATTCCGGGAACCATTAGTGGATTTCTTGGCGTACTTCAAGTGATACCGAACAATACTTGTGTAGAACAGAGAAGAGAAAACAATTTCAAAGATAAAAGGCAGAGACAGATATTTCCGGGTAGGTGAAGAAGTCTTGATTCGTTCGTACCGAATATCACACAAAGGCAAATACCTCTGTAATAGATTCTTTTTAACTCATACAACAGTCCTTATCGCTTCTTTCGAAATTGTCAGCCTAACACTTTTGAGGTGGAATCAGAACAAACGCAACAACGGCATACATTCACCTACCGCTCCATCTCTGGTCACCTTAATGTCAATGGGCTTTGAGTAGTAAAGAAAAGTGTCCGAAAATACACAACAACAACCGTCGGATGGAAAAGTTTTTCTTCCATTTATTCATAACATCATGGTCAGTATAGGGAAAGTTTTGGCCAAATTTCAACTGGAGACAATCTTTCGACATACCAAGAAAATTAGTGAAAGTTTAAGATCGGTGAAAGACGCACGACACCCCTTAGCTACCCCAGGTGTGTATAAAATTCTGTGTAGCTGTGACATGGTTTATACTGGAACAACTAAAAGGTGTGTTAATAACCGCCTAACGGAACACAAAAGGAACTGTAGATTGGGACAAATTGACAAATCAGCTGTAGCGCAACACGTTTTCAAAGACGGTGATCATGAAGTAAAATTTAGTGAGACAAACGGGATAGCTAGGACCTCAAATTATTATACCTGCATGTATAGAGAAGCTATAGAGATCTACAAGGACGGAAATAATTTTAATAAAAAAGAAGAAGGATTAAAACTGGACAAGATATGGTGGTCGACTTTGTACCAACGAAGTGACAATCGATTTCCTGTAATCGAGAGAGATGGCACTAGCCAGAGATAGTTTTAAAGCAGAAAGCACGTGATGAGTGGTGGCGCCATCTAAGCGCTCTATGTAAGCGGAAACTCCAGCGCCTAGCAGCCAGTCGCCGACTCACCTCAGAAGATGTTACCCGCAGTAGACAACGAAACGTCAGGAAGGAGAACAAGTTTTATGTATGGACCAAGGCATTTCAGCCCGGAAGTTTTAATTACTGAAGACGCCGGCCGTGAATGGTTACATGTTATGATTGGGCACACACCATATTTGCAGTGTCAAAAAGCTTCACGAATAATGCCTTCTTTTACACTTTTTATACTGTCCACACACACTGACGGGGAGTGCAACCAGCAAGAATATTTTTCTGTTCCATTTTGGAACATCTGTACATATGTAGAAATAACACAAATTTTTATTTCAGCCAGTATATATGCATGTTATTATTAAGCTAGTGAGATACAAGTGGAAGCCTTAAAGGGTATATAAGTGAACAATTTCTTGTACTACTGCCTCACATTTATGTCGTGATATAAATTACTTCTTCACTGTTGCTGATCATATTTTCATATTTCACACATTAAGCGTCACCCAATTTATTTTTTAGAGATATAACCAGGAAAATAAAATAGAGTGAAATGGATGTGAAACAAATGATGAGTACATAAGAAAACTGGTTTCGAGAACAAGATAATTTTTCTTACAGGAAAACAACGTTATTGTGGAATGTACAGGTAAAGGTAAATGAGGTTGGACGCTTGAGCAGATGAGGTAAGATTTCTTTGAAGGAGTTGTTAAAATGTTGGAAGAATTCGCTGTTTTCAGCTAGGACTACTCAGTTGAATTATGGCAAAGGCAGCATTCTGAGCGAAGTCTTGAAACATTTTAGGCACATTTAAATTGATTTGAAGATGAAAGAGAACGTATTGGAGGATTTTTGGTAGTGCATATGACATGTTGTTACGGAGATTTTATTTAGATACAGTGTGATATATTTCCAAGCGGTGTATTCATGATGTATAGAAGCATGCGAATATGGTTAGGGAACCTGTGATTTGCTTACTATGGCCACTTACAGATTTTTCATATTCAGTAAGTTTTCTTTCATGTGAAAGGGATTTCATACACATTTGTAACTAACATTTGTCACACAGCTTTTCACAGGTGATATCATTGTATGTCAGTGCTTATTTACTGAGATTATTTGGTTTTATTCATAAGGGAGGAACTTACATTTTTTCTGTTTAATGAATATGAGATTATGTCATTTGTTTAGCGTAAGGATTTGTAAAACTCAGCCTAAGAACTCTTGACTGTTTCTATAACTTTTAATTTTCTCCCAAATATGCAATTTATCCCCATGTAATTGTTTGATTGAATATACAACTAAGATTTATGTTTTGACGAATGCACTGTGGTAGGACTAAGCAAAAAAATTTACGATTTCATAACAGACAGCATAGCTCTATTCAGATGCACTGAAAAAATACTTTTGTGTGAAATATGGAACTTGATGCTCAGCAGCATGGTTGAGATACATTTGGCTTTGAGTTGTCAGCAGAGTGTTCAATATTCTGATAGAGTCTCCTCTGAGTCTGCTTCTTGCCTACTCACACATCAATTAATCAGCTTATTCAGGAGCTGTCGATGTCAGTGAAACGCAAATAATTTGTATGGTACACTTAGTCTTACACAATGATCACTTCAAAAAACAATTCTACATGATTTTAGTGCTGTACTATGATGTTATTCCAGAATTCTATTGGGCATATTTCAGCTACACCAATACTCTTTACTCAAGACACTCCGAAAACAATTGCACTGGAAATCCAACATTTGTGACGAAACTTATTTTTTAACAAAAAATTTCACAGACTATGTGCAGTGTGTTTTTCTTATTGCAACTTATAACTAGAACAGGTGAAAGATTAACTCTGGTATTTCTGGGTCATAAAGTCTTTCACAATTGTTGACTTGTTATCACATGGACACTGTTATTTACTACTGTGTTTGTGCGATTCTGCATAACGATCTATTGCTTTTGTAATTACTACTCATACTGTATTACTTGGAATTATGTTCTTTTTCATAATGACTGTAGTACTTAGAAAATTTTTACGAATTATGCGGATTAACCTTTGTCATTTACAAATCTCACTCCGTAAAATTTTGCCATAGAGGCCAAGGGGTTGTGATAGGAGGGCGTAGATAATTTCATTGACATTTCTCTAGTATTTGGTGGTCATAAAAGGGTAAGCGCATTTGTAAAGCTGGAAATTATAAGTGCGCTGTCAAATCAGAGATGTTGTGTCACCTGGAGGCTCGTTTGAACCATCTCTGCTTTCCAAGATGCGCACGGGATGAGGAGATACATCGTGATCGTAGGCAGTAGTGTGTCATGAGTAGTAGTACATCATGGTCGAGTGGTACGGTTACAGTTATGTCTTGAGGAAGTGGAACTTGTTGATTTATTGATTTATTGTTTGAGATGAGGAAAGAAGTCGAAGCATTCAGATAACAACATTTTATTATAATTATTTTGATGATTAATGACTTGAGATGAGGATAGTTATTCAAGCATTCTGAGAAGAGTAGTGTAATGTGATTATTTTCATGAGTAATGGAAGAGGAATTAATTTAAGGTAATAGATTTTAGATTTTTTGTTTTATTGTGGCATCTTGTAGTTACGCATTCTTGATTCAGACATTCTTGACTCAGGCACCCATAGATTTGGGTATTGGGGAAGATAAACAACCATGCTTAATTTTCAGTTTTAATTTGGGGCTAGAAATAACTGTTGAATATTTAAGGTCGTTTTTATGAATTGCAGTTTTGAAATGATTTCGTTTGGTGTTAAACAGCACTCACCTTTGTCCACTTAAGAACTATAACTTTGTTGTGTATAAATGTTTTTGAAGCAAAGATAGAGAAAATTTTTCAATATTTGATGTTACAATATATATATATATATATATATATATATATATATATATATATATATATATATATATATAATGACTTACATTGACTACATCTAAAGTCCATGCCAAAATACTTATCCAGATTTGTTATGAACCGAATGTGCTTCGACTTTTTTTTTTTTTTTTTTTAAGTGAACGCATTTCACCAGGCGTGTCTCAGTAGTTATTTGTAGGTCAGCAAATGTGACGCGCTATCAAGACAAGAGAAGTGTCACGGATTTTCCTTTGTGATACTGGTAAGCCAAAATTAAATAATAAAAAGGGGACACTAAGCTTCTCCAGGTCCAGTTTATCAGTTTAAGATATTAATGATTCACAGTGTTGCATTTAGACAGTATTCTTGTCATTACGAATGTTTAAACCGACTAGGAACGAGATAGGCACTTCCAAGCTACTTTCCGCAGTGAAATTTTGCAACACATTTCCGCAGTCGAATTCTTACGATCAAAGTTTGTGAATTGCCGTGGGGGAAGTTTAGTGGTAACTGTGTTTTGCTCGCGTGATCAGTAGGTGTAGTGCGTGTGGGAAGTTAGCGGAGCTATTATTTATTAACATCAGTCGTAAATCTTTTGAAGTAGTTCGAAAATGTCTATATTTCTGAGAAGAGAGGGCGTCATTTCCAACTGCTAAAGACATCAACTGTTACATCATTTGATCTGAGCTTGTTCAAATTCTATGACTTCCTGTGTCGAAAGCTTGCATAATCCTGCAGGTAGCTTACCCTGTCAGCCAGTCACATGCTTCATTAAGAACCTTTAATCAGTAACAACTATCAAAATATCTGTATTCAAATAACTTTTAATGCTTGGTAAATCAGAAAACTGTTACTAAAGAGTTAAGGAACCGGATTCAGACAGCATGTTTGCCCTTACGAATGTTTAATAAGATAGGGAACCAGATAGTCACTTTCAATCAAGTTACTTCCTCGCAGCTAGATTTTGCAACGCATTCTCGCAGACTGTTCTTATATTTTAAATTCACGAATCCTATGCCGAAAGTTTGCATAATCCTACAGACACCTTACACTGTCAGCAAGCAATACATTTAATGAATAACTTCTAATTAGTAACAACAATAAAATTATTTGTATCAAGATAACTATCAATATGGGTTAAAAGCGACTTTCCTGCTAGGACTCGTTTGAATACCAGGAAACCTTCACTACAGAGTAATGGAACCGGATTCCTCTGTGATACTCACTGACAGCGATTAGTTGTATACTAAAACTAGTTCGATCACTTCACGCCAAAGAGCAGCACTATCCAGGACAAAAAGGTATGCAATAGCCACTTCTGTTG
Organism: Schistocerca serialis cubense; assembly: GCF_023864345.2. NCBI lineage: Eukaryota > Metazoa > Arthropoda > Insecta > Orthoptera > Acrididae > Schistocerca > Schistocerca serialis. The sequence continues at coordinate 663,336,853 of NC_064642.1, forward strand.
CTGCGGGCACTTAACCCCTCCTGCCCGTATAAGCGGCGAAGGGACGAATGGCGTATCATTCTTGCGGCAATATGTGCCGCAGACGAGCTAATCCATTTAATTACAGAGGACATAATGTCGGCTTCCCGGCTGCGAGGCTTGTCAGATGTTCGTGTGTTACTGTCGTAATCTACTGAAAGTGACTGATGGATGGCGAAACCACGAGTAGATGGCACGCTGTCGGACATCCACACCTCATCACAGAACGTGAAGGTTGGAGGCTTGCTCACGCTGGGAAGTGGGGTGGACGGTGATCTGTGACAGGTGCGACAAATGAGTGAAATGCTGGTACAGGCACAAGTGTTTCGCAGCGCATATTCAGCTCTCTTTGTTGAAAATGGGCTCCACCGAAACGTACATGTTATCACCTTCACTCAACGGCATTGTCAGTTATGCTCACAGTAGGCGCGTGGTGGTTGCGACTGGACCGTGGATCAAAGGAAACGTGACATCTAGTCAAATGAGTCACATTTCTTGTTAAATCATAATTATGTTCGTTCCAGTGCGTCCTGCCATTAAGGTGAACGGCTGCTCGAAACACTTTCTGCCCTACGGATGCATGCCGGATGGTGCAGTTATGTGCTTTCGTGGGGCCTGTGGTAGCAATTGAAGGCACCAGTATTGGACTAAGTGAACATTACTGCGGTCTATCCTCATCCTTCCATTCCTGACAGCGCTGTCATATTACAGCAGTGTAAGTGTCCGTGTCATGCGTCCAGTTTCGTGCTAGAGTGCTTTGAAGGGCGTGACAGCGATCGCACGTTGATACCTTGTTCATCGAATTCGCATAATCTGAACCGGATACACTACAACTGTGGTATCATAAAGCACCAACACCGCACCTATAACCACCGATTTGTAATTTACGGGAACTCTGACACTTGGGAGAAACGTCGGGTGCCACGTAGCTCCGGAAAACACCCAACGACTTGTCTAATACTTGCCTTCGCTGCTGTACTACCTGTGGACTAACGCATTGTTCAGCAGGTGGTTTCAATGTTTTGCCCCATAAGTGGACCTGCTGTAACATCTTCTGGGTCAAAAGTGTATTGCGAATATGCTGCTTAAGTTCAAGTTGTAATGCTATATGCCGGGCTGGAAAAGTGCACCTTACTAGCAGAATTATAGAAAAGTTGCCACAGTATGCAAAGAAGAAACTAACTAGTGTTATTGGTTTTTTCGCTTAAAATTTTACCTTCAACGACTCCCTCAAGTACGATGGAAGCTAATCTTCGATTTCCAAACCTACAAGGTGATTCAGCTGTTCCTACAAATGTGGTTATGTGCAACCCACAATATTATATTTGGCATTCAGAAACCACGTGCAAGGTTTTCATATTCAGTCGTTGACCAGGCGCAAACTATCAGTCCTATAGAAAAAAAGAAAAAAGACCTTTATGTAGGAATTTTAGTGTAGTTAGTATTTGCACGGGAATGCGTTTTCGATTCAACAACAATGTATAAAAGTGAACGTCAAACGCACCTCCATCCACACACTCACTCCTGCGAGCACGGTACTTTCGTAGTCGTGGTGTTAAATAAATGGTTCAAATGGCTCTGAGCACTATGGTACTCATCTTCTGAGGTCATTAGTCCCCTAGAACTTAGAACTAGTTAAACCTAACTAACCTGACATCACACACATCCATGCCCGAGGCAGGATTTGAAACTGCAACAGTAGCGGTCTCGCGGTTCCAGACTGCAGCGCCTAGAACGCACGGCCACGTCGGACGGCCGTGGTGTTAAAATTCACAAAACTGTTACGTACAACTTGCACAAACGGTGACTGCACAATTTTTAAGTGCTCGACTGAACGACTGGTGTAATAAGGTCAGTTAATGAAGAATGAGGAAGGTCGAATGTGCGAAATAATACGTGCACCTTATAGTACAGTGGTAGGACGCAGTACCACGAAGAACAAACTAGAAATCCTGACCGGGGGGGCTGAGAATGGGACTGTGGGTGCGTTTGAAAGCCATTTTTATACGTTTATCTTGAATAACTTGAAAAATATGGTCTCTAGTGAAAACGTATCCCAGTACAAATTGTAACTACATTAAGTTTCCTATACAAAGGTTCTGACCATTGTTTTTGTCGACAAATAGTTTGTTCGTAGCGAACGAAAGAATATTAAAATCTCCCGCATGGTTTTTTAAGCCCATTGCGTACTGCATAAAACGAAATCAATAGGATCAGCTGAATCACCCTTGATTGCCTATCATGCTGTCCCTTCTTCTTGTCAATGTTTTCTGCCTTTTTACTCCTTATCGCTTGTGTGAAAAATCTCCTCGTTTCTCATTTCATCACTTCACTTAAATTTCTATAAACTATAGCGCTTAATATCAAGTGCTTTCATTCTCGTCTTTTCCGGTTGTGTCCAGTCGTTGAGTCACTTTCATACAGTTCCGTGATCCAATTTTCCTCAAATTAAGGCAAATGTTCGATGCCAATAGAATTCTGTTAGTCAGGGATGACCTCTTTGTCTGTTTCGATTTACTGTCAGTCTATAGTGTTCGGCCTTCCGAGAGTACGCTCTATTGAAAAGTCCTTTCAGTTCTTCTTACTATCACTGACGACAGCAGTGTCATCACTGATGTGGGGGCGAATGCCTATTTTCCTATTTTACATTCTTTTCAATCATAGCTCTTTTATTTACTCATGTTTTACAATAGCTCCCACCTAATTTTCTGAGAATTTCGAATTACCTTCACCATTTTACATATGCTGGAACGACAATGTCTATGAACGTGTCGGGATATTCCTTACGCCTTCTTTGCATTATCCATCGCAACGTCAGAAACGCTTCTCTAGTCCATTCTATTTTTCCGTTCTTCTGTACATTATTCTTGTCAACAACCTTGATGCATGAGGTGTTTGGATAATTTATCTGCCCTCTCTGTCTTCGGAATTCTGTGAATGATTTTCGCCGAAAGCCTGATGGTATGTCACCAGTCTCACAGATTTACAAAACACTTTTCAGTAGATATACGTAGACCTGTACTTAAGCTGGCTAGATCATATAAAAAGCCATACAGCAAATCAAGAATGACTTTATTGATCACAAAGTACGCATGACGCGTTTCGAAATTATTTGCGTCTTCAGAAATCCTATTTCTCCCATATCGACTTCCACTACTTCTTTTATCACGCCTTCAGAGAGTTCACTTCCACTCGCAGAGGCCTTCAGTTCACTCTTTCCACACATCCGATATCTTTTTTGCAATTGACAGTGAGTTTCCTCTTGCGTTTATACCGGTGACGCCTTTGCTTCTAAATTCATCAACGGTTGTTTTTACTTTTCTGTACGCCGATTCAGTCTTCCCGACGACCATTCTATTTCAAGTTCTGCCATTTTTCCTTCTATCATTTCGCCTTGGCTTCCTTACATTTCCTATTTATTTTATTACTAACTAACATGTATTGCTATATATTCTCTTTGTCTTTCTTCGATCAGTCGGTGGTTTTGTTAGCGAAAGTAGCTTCGCTTCTCTGTTCAACTTCTGGGATTATTTTTCAATGTCTGTTCATCTTCAACGTAAATGCTTGTTGTGGTATTTATTATCGCAGTATTCACCACCTTACGGAGCTTCAAACACATATCATTCCTCAGTATTCCATTATCTGACTACTTTTCACGTGGATGCTTCCGGATGATTAACTTGAGTTGAGGACTACTTTTTATCATTATTTAATTATGAACTGGTGCTGGGTACGCTTTGAATCTAACATCTGATCTCGGGATCTCTTCCTGACGAGGTACACCCCCTCGTCGTTTTGAACATTCTATTCGATATTACCGGCTGAAAGTTATTGCAGCGATCAGTCTTTATCCTCTTTCATTCCTGTTATTAAACCTACCATATCGCGTGGCCCCGTCTACTGTTTATTCCCCTACTAAGGCGTTCTAATATTCCAGTGTTCTCAGTTACATTCACATATTTAACTACAAGTTCCATATTCTCATATACTTTCCTCTATGTCGTCTGCTTGCGTCGTCGACTCGTATAAACCTCAAAAAATGTAGTTGGCATGGTTTGCTGTCGATTATCATGAGATTAATACTATCACTCAAGTCCTAGGATCCGATTGCTCAGGTAATCAGCTGGCCACACGTGTGAATTACCGAAATTATAAACGCAAAGGAGGATGTTGGCCTACAAACGGAGTGTTAGGAATGCGACAATTTGGGTTTCTTCTTAAGTCACTCTCGTAGTTAATGAACTAGTAGACACGTAATATGAAAATAGATCTCACATCTACTTCATTTGCATGTAACACTTGCTGTGAAATTTGTTATGTCGCAGGAATAATTTCTTGCAGGTCATCTTATTAGTTTTTAAGACTCATTATTTTATCACTCGTGTTGTGTGTACGAATAGCAGTGTGATTGCTCCATCCAGTTGTACAAAAATGGAGAAGTACTTCGCCGCTGTCATAGAGAACAGAACTTTTATTTTAATTTTTAAAACCTTTTCCGATCAATGAAAGAGAACATTAAAATGTAATTAAATGTCTACACCACTCCGTATCTAGCGTCACAGCTGCCTAACAGACTTATTTCGTGCGTACAATATTCTTCAGTGATCGCTGTATAATTCCTAATATCTGTTAGTTAAATGTGCTTCGTCTGTTTGGCTTCCATATTTCATAGAGAGCGGGGCAGAGGACTGTTTGGCCACTGTAATCGGGTGCTAGACGGGTAGAGTACTATGCGAACCCTGCGAACTGTTCGTACTAAATGTTGAGAGCGTCTGTAAACAGAAAATCTGTGCTGCGAGGGTAAACAACAGTAGTTCAATCGATTTTCCATATAGCTTGGATGTAAACAAGATAAAGCGAAATAATTAATTTCCCCTCGGAGTATGGAGTGCGATGCTACACTGTAGGGGAAACTGTAAAGAGGAACTACGGGCTCAGTGCCGTAAGGTGACGGAGGCACTATATTTAAATGTTAGTAAAATATAACGACAATAGAAAATACAGTTATTACCAGTCTAAGTGTCAACTGACATTAAAACGCTGTTATTGTGTATAGAAATAACATCACGCGCTATTCTACATTGTTGCGAAAGTTGGATGGTGTTAATTCTAAAGTGATTCCTTCATTGCCGGAATATTGTTTTCGCTTTAGAAGGTACCTCTACATTTGGACGTGCTTGATATTTATTTGACAGCGAAGTAATGGGAAGGGATACTTTGATATACACAATATACAATACGACATACTACGTTACAACGTTTCACATCCCTCACCATGCGAAAATTCTTTCCTGCAGGAATTAGTAGGATATTTGTATTTTAGCTGGGATAAGGAATGGCACGTGCTTGATGCTTACGGTTTCGGATTGTTCCAGAAATAAAGTGGAAAATAATTAAAGCGGGAAATTCGCACTGATTCGTGAGTTCATGGTTATTACACTGCGTCGCTTAACATACGTGTTCAATGCTCCATTCAGCATAGTAGAAGAACTAGAAAAAATTACGTTGTTACAGAGTCAAAAGCTGGCCGTTGTGGCCGAGCGGTTCTAGGTGCTTCATTCTGGAACAGCGCTGTTGCTACGGTCGCAGGTTCGAATCCTCCCTCGGGCATGGATGTGTGTGATGTCCTTAGGTTAGTTAGGTTTAAGTAGTTCTAAGTCTAGGGGACTGATGACCTCAGATGTTAACTCACATAGTGCTTAGAACCATTTGAACAGTGTCAAACAATAAGGAAGATGGCAATTGATTATTATGAAACGTAATGAACTTACCTACACGTGCTTAATATTAAAAGCTCATTTAACACCTCATACTGCTTTAACTATGCATTTTCGATCATTAGTTCCTTTCTGATCCTCTGCTGTGTGTGCATTTTTGACTGTAAGTGTTTGAGACAGCATGAAAGCGTAAAGCCAACCCTCGGAGCCGTTTAAATGAAGCTCTAGTGATCGTACGGCTCTAGGTCTGAGTACGTTTCCTCCTCAAAGAATTTCAAAATGTCCTCTGCATACGCAACATATAAAATGTGGGCAGCCTCATCCGGTTTTGACTCCAAACGTTAGACAGAAATGCAGAACGTTGACAGATGCAGTATTCAGGAGACCTACCGTATGTAGGGGAAGGTCGGGTAGTATAGGACAGCAGATCGCTCGTATGTCGAACAAAAGCTATTCTAAACTCTAGTGCTTGTGATGCACCAAAAGTACCACTGCAGTGTGACCTGTGGAGGGGCAACGCCGCTCATGGTGATCTAAATCAAAACAACAAGACGAACTGAACTAAGGTGTGTTGTTTACATTGCAGGTAAGAAACCTATTTTATCATGTCTTTAGATACAACTAATATCACAGTTGTTGGCTACGACAATTTGTAGCCAAAAAAATAGCTGTAAAAATGTTAAACTACCACAGCTGCATGCTCAGTTGATTTGGACAAAGCAATATCGGGTTCTTCTTCTCCTTCTTGTTGCTCTAATTGTTTTTCCTTACCTTTTCACGTTTCAAGCCAGTTTCGCGCTAGCGTACCACAGTGGTATGCTCAGTTGATTTGGACAAACCAATATCGGGTTCTTCTTCTTCTTGTTGCTCTGATTGTGTTTCCTTGCCTTTTCACGTTTCAAGACAATTTCCTGCTAGCTAGGTAAAAGTCTATTCCGTTACAAATTCCATTTTTTCGTTTCTTTTCTTTAGCTGTCCAATGTGGAGAAGTCACGATATAAATGGGATAAGGGGTTGGTAGCCGCAGAGGAAGTCAGACGTCTTGAAAGGACACCAGGGGAAGTTGCTGAGAGATGATCAGTCCCTACAATTACATGATATGATAGACCTACAACAAGTAAAGAGGAGTCCATGAGCGCAGTTTTAGGAAATAACAAGTCTTACCAAGAAATTCATTGACGAACAGAAGATAATATTCTACGCTCAGTGAAACATTCGAAGCCTACTCGATTTAAATGCACATTTGTAAGGGTTGTGCCTATGAGAATTGTGTCCATACACATCTGAAAGGTTCTTACCACATGTGTGATAAAAGTTCCACTAAAGGTTAAACTAACATTTTCATTTAGGCCTGTAGTGTTCAAAACATTAACTCAATAACTTTATTATGAATTTTTGATAATCTGAATCAACTTTGTTCCTACTAGGAAAACTTGGTACCGTGCTGTATGACAAGTGCTAAAATTAGTTTCATTTTTTAATAATTTATGATCCCATTAAAAATTTATTTGTATGAAAAATGATTTTATTATCCATTACACATATATGTCTGTTGTAACACTCCTAAATTTTTGGTTACCGAAATGTAAACCGTGATATCGTTAAAAATATACTAGTTAATATTCATTCAACAGTCAGTTTTATAATTCTACTAGATATTACCTGTGGCTGAAATTTCGCACCAGTTTTCTTATGATGAGTGATGATGGGCAAATACGATAGTAATTCATAAATATCTAGGTATATAATGGCGTAGATATGTAAGTGTGTAGTATAAATTTATATAATACTGGGATATAGGTAAATATTGAATGTTATTTTTCTGTATGTCAAATGTTTGTTAATATGTGAAAAACAAAAATGATCTTACTTATTCCAAAATCTTAACACAATTCTAAAAAACAATGTTCTTAGTCTAGCCTTCTTTTTTAAGAACGTATAAATTTTGTGCGCTGAATACGCGTGTGCACTACACATAGAACAACCCATTACAAAAACATGGTTTTTGTAAATGCACATAGTAACCTCTGAACGTTTGCCCTTGCTCTTTATGGTCATTCTGAAGCCGGCCGGGGTGGCCGAGCGGTTCTGGGAGTTACTGTCTGGAACCGCGTGACCACTACGCTCGCAGGTTCGAATCCTGCCTCGGGCATGGATGTGTGTGATGTCCTTAGGTTAGTTTGGTTTAAGTAGTTCTAAGTTCTAGGGGACTGATGACCTCAGAAGTTAAGTCCCATAGTGCTGAGCAATCTGAACCATTTTTTTGGTTATTTTAAGAGCAATTTTAGTGGGAATTGTAATATTTTCAACTGAGATGGCAAATCCGTTGGTATAATTTGAAATTCAGAACAGTGCAGATTTTGAAATATTTATATGTCTTGAAACGTCGGCTGACGTCATGCGTCTGCCTATTCGTGTAAGCAAAGCTCGTGAATGGCCCAGTCCTCGCCACCCCCACCCAAATGAAGAGCGGTAACTCACGATGACACAACAGGTGCAGCGTCGCTGCCGAGCGTATGAGTGGAGGAGCATGGCTAGATGCGCACATCCACGCATCGTACTGTTGCAGTGCATATATATATAATATAACGCTTGTATTATACAACAAATTAATAATTTTTTACATCTTTTATGTTCAATTATGCAAAAAGATGTTCCATTCTCTAATTTATTCTCCTACGAGTCGATCTTTATTTTTTTGTAGTGAAGTTTTCTACGATTTTCCTCCGGTTTCAAGCTATCTCTACGCCAAATTTGATCCAAATCGATTCAGCCCTTTAGACGAGTATGCACAGCGGATATACTTTGCCACTGATAATACAACGAGCGTCTGGAATAGTTGCAAACAAAATACCATTAATGTCCTTCAGAGTAATAACCATTCGCTAAAACACACTTCGGAAACAGGTTGTGAAGCTACTCGAGACTATGAGCTATCGCTTTCCGTGGAATCACTCGAAGCACCACGGTCATGCGTTGTTGGAAATCCGCAGCGTCACAGGAGATGACACATGGAAAAACCGGTTCGATTTGGAGACCAAGGAACGGTCAATAGCATGGTGTTCATCGTCTTTCTCGCCCCCCAAAACAAATGGCGGCCGAGAAAATCAAAGATTAAAACGATGTTGATCGTCATTTTCTCGATCTATCATGCATTTCTACCCAGAGGGAGGTGTGGAGTACTATTAACACCATTTCGCTGATTGTTGCCTGGTCTCCAGATCATATCTGTTACACCAGGTCTCGTCTCCTGTAATGAGCTGACGTCGAACAATACACGGCCAAGGGGCTTAGACCGATTCCACAACAAGCATTTGTTCGCTGTTTTCAACAGCCTTACAACAATGTCCGAAGTGTGGTGTTGCTGATGGAGATTACTTTGAAGTCCAGTGAAGATGGCCGGCCCGTGTGGCCGTGCGGTTCTAGGCGCTTCAGTCTGGAACCGCGTGACCGCTACGGTCGCAGGTTCGAATCCTGCCTGGGGCATGGCTGTGTGTGATGCCCTTAGGTTAGTTAGGTTTAAGTAGTGCTAAGTTCTAGGGGACTGATGACCTCAGATGTTAAGTCCCATAGTGCTCAGAGCCATTTGAACCATTTGAACCATCCAGCGAAGATATTTTGTATCTAACGCCTGTTCTCAGACCTTAGAGCGAACTTTTATGACGCTCCTTGCACTACTGTGGGTTAAGTTACTTATACAGTATTGTTTAGTATGAAGAGCTATCCTCTGCAACACCTGGAAAAAACTATTATTTCGAAACACATTACATTCCCGATACTACTCGACATTCCCCTACAGTATTTCCACTGAAAAATGTAACAAGCACACAAAAAATGCTTTTATCTACGTACATGGTGCTGTGGAGTTGCCGGAAGAACGGGGTTCCATACCAAGTTGGCAACTCGCAACAAACCACACGCCTCCTAGAGGTTCGCTACGCCACCGCAATCGATGTTCCAGTTTCGGTTGAGCAGAGGAACGCTGATGCTAGTTTCTCATCTACATCTACGTGATCACTCTGCAAGTCACAATAAAGTGCCTAGCAGAAGGTTCAAACCGCCTTCAGGCTGTCCCTCTACCGTTCCACTCTCGAAAGGTGCGTGGGAAAAACAAGCACTAAAATTTTTCTGTGCGAACCCTGCTTTCTCTTATTTTATCGTGATGATCATTTCTCCCTATGTAGGTGGGTACCAACAGAATATTTTCGCAATCGGAGGAGAAAAATGATGATTGAAATTTCATGAGAAGTTCCCGTCGCAACGGAAAACGCCTTTGTTTTAATGATTGCCACTCCAGTTCCCGTATCATGTTTGTGGCACTATTTCCCCTATTTCGAGATAATACCAAACGAGCTGCCCTTCTCTGTACTTTTCCGATGTCATCCGTCAGTCCCACCTGATGCGGATACCACACCACACAGCAATACTCCAGAATAGGGCGGACAAGCGTGGTATAAGCAGTCGCTTTAGTTGACCTGTTGCACCTTCTAAGTGTTATAGCAATAATTCGCACTCTTTGGTTTGCTCTAACCACAACAATATATATGTGATCGTTCCAATTTAGGTTATTTGTAGTTGTAATCCCTAAGTATTTAGTAGAATTTACAGCCTTCAGATTTGTGTGACTTATCGCGCAATTGGAATTTGGTGCATTTCTTTTGGTACTCATGTGAATAACTTCACACTTTTCTTTAATCAGTGTCAATTACCACTTTTCGCACAGTAGAGATATCTAAATCGTTTGGCAATTCGTCTTGGTCATCTGATGTCCTTACAAGTCAGTAAATGACAGCATCATCTGCAAACAATCTAAGACGGCGACTCGGATTGTCTCCTACGTCGTTAATATAGATCAGAAGCAACAGAGGGCCTATAACACTTCCTTGGGGAACGCCGGATATTACTTCTGTTTTACTAGATGACTTTCCTTCTATTACTACGAACTGTGACCTTTCTGACAGGAAATGAAGAATCCAGTCGCACAACTAAGGCGATATTCCATAGGCACGCAGTTTGGTTAGAAGAGGCTTGTGAGGAACGGTGTCGAAAGCCTTCTGGAAATCTAAAAGTGTGGTATCAATTTGACATCCCCTGTCGATAGCAGTTATTACTTCATGAGTATAAAGAGCTAGGTGTGTCGAAAGCCTTCTGGCTTCTGGCATCGTCGTAGACAGACCGCCACTATATTAAATGTCTCAGGAAGAACTCTAATGTGAACATTATGTCAGTTATACCTCAAGTGCAGAGTCTTGTTAATTCAAGTGATAGTTTAATACTCCATACATTACTGTGCAACGGACTGCAAAAGTTAAATAAATTTTCATATCTGTATTGTAATAATGTTAACCAACATTTTATGTGTTATAGTTCTACTCGATCTCCTCGTGGAGCAAACCAAAGCACCCACCGTTGTACCGGCGAGTGTATTTCCGTGTAGCACAAGCGTTGCAGTTTTCAAAAATTTCCAGATGGGAACTGCGATACATACTAGCATCTTTCCGGCTTGTTGCGAAAGTTTTCCACATACAGTTATGGGAAATCTGTTCTGCTACCATCATCTTACCGGTCATGTCTTTACTCTTGTTACGCCAGCACCTTCCCTAGCCTCACAATCTATAGCCAGGCGAGCCAGCGTACTGTCTTTTAAATTCCGCTGGAAGAGCCGCAGTTCTGTTGACGTGGCATGACGCAAGCCATCAGCTTAATGGACTGATGTGGTACCTCATGCTGTGGGGCCTGGATCTATGTGACTAGAAGCAACGCCTTTGAAAATAAAAATTAAAAACAAATTCTTTATGGTTAGTAATGATAGAATAAAACCCACTACCTAATCTAATTAGTAGCTCCTTTTTATAAAGAGTTACAATTGCATCTTTCGTAAATGTAGTGACAGTACATCTAAGTGTACTATTGGCAAACTATTAATTTATTCTCTTTATTAAAATAACTCTACCAAAGCTACTGAGTTACTACTATCATTACCTGTAGCGGTAGGGGCTGTGCCAGATTACTCATAAACCTACTGGACGTTGGCCATACCCACTGAGCTAACCCCAGTGGACTTTCCCCTGGCCCTGGGTAGCCCAAGGAACTTTACAATCACTGCAATGTACTTTTCTTACTACCAGTTAAACTACTTCCTACTCTGCCTAAGACGAGAACTACACCACGTCGGCCATCGACGTGGTATGGGTCATCCAGTTCCATCTACAACTTTCTGCTGCCTCCATGCTGGTGCCATCCGTCTGGGACCTCCTGCAGCTGACAGCACCAGACTGCTTGGCTTCCTCGAAGGGTCCGTTGTTGTCGGTCCGCCTTTTGCACATGATCCAGTGCCAAGCCACCGCCTATACGCGCCCTGACGCCGCAGACTGGAATCTACAGGTCGCTGACGCTGTACGCTTGGCCGACGTTCTGGGTTCGGGGCACCATGCGCCCCAACTGTAAGTTGCCGTTCGTCAGCGCTTTCCGCTGTCCGATAGCACATCCGCTGCTGAGCAGGCCATGCAGCGTCAGCAGCTGACGCAGCGCCACTGTGGCACAGTTACAGCGTAAGGTTACCACACAGTTGTTGAGTGGTACTTAAGTAAATAAATTAGTGAAATCAAAGTGAACTAGAAATTAGAATATAAATGAAAAACTTGGTTTAGTTTAGAGAGTTACATACTGGCATTCAGCGGGCAGAACAGCAGAACAGAAGAGACAATGACCGTGAAATCAGCAAGTTCCACATAAGCAGGCGCTGTCGATTCAGCCGTCAGGGCATCGCCCGACCGGCTCACGTGTTTCTCAGTTGTCGCATGTGAGCAAAGGCCCTCGCCTACATCCCAAGAGCCAATGACCGACGTTAAGAAGACTCTTCGAGAAGCTTTTCAACGTGACAGAAGAGGCAATGACCGGCTCACGTGTTTCTCAGTCGTCACATGCGATCAGAGGCCCCCACCTACATTCCAAGAGCCAATGACCGACGTTAAGAAGATTCTTCGAGAAGCTTTTCAACCTGACAGAAGAGGCAATGGCCGTGGAGTCGTTCTCCTCCAGTGAACTGAAGTGAATAAATACGCGAGACGCGGTGGGCCCGACAGATGAAGACGGGGACGAAGACGAAGACGAAGACGGGGACGGAGACGAAGACGAGAGACGAAGGAAGAAAAGAAGAGTAGCAGTAGTTTTCAGTCAGTTTCGGTGCTGAAGACCGTCATGCGAGAAGAGACTGCATCATGCACAGACGCACCAAGTCCGCCGCTGTAATGGAATAGCAAGCAGCAGCCGCGGCGCCAGAAGACAGAAGTTAAAAGGTATTTGAAGTCTGATTTTTACGTACCCGGGTGACTCGTGAGGACGGGAAGGAGACGGCCTCACATCAGCAGTCAGCTGTGAGCTGGGATGAAGATCTGACAGCCGAAGACTGGCAAGCGGGAGTCCGTGGTTCGAGTCCGCGACACTGGCCCTCCCCCGCCGCACCGCTCCGCTGGTCGACGCACAACACACGCGGCCGCTTAGAGAAGAGAAACACTGGGACGCCACATCCAAGGTATCACCACCCGATGCACGACTTCACTCGCAATAATTAAACGGGCCACCTCCCGCTGCGCGTCTCCAGTCAACTGGGCGAGACGGCGACACGAGATACACACCGCTACGCGTAATCAGACGCCGCCGCCGCCGCCGCCGCTGCCGCAGCAGAAGACTTCACAAACGACACAGCTGCCGCTCTCCAAACCAGAACATCCCGTAAGATACAGTTGTACAAATCTTCAATAAAAGTTATTTTATGTAAAAATGATGTTTCATTCGTCTTCATACCCGAGCCAAGGAAGAACCCACCCTGCCCACATGTTGTTAAGAGAGAAAAGTTAATTTATTTAATATTTTCACCCTGACAGAATGCTTTAGAATGCTCATCCTGGCAATTGACATCGTCCAAAGAGAAAACCCAGTTACATTTAGTAGCAGAAGTGTTACATTTAGTAACACAACTGTTACATTTGGTGTCAGAAAAAAAAAACCTTGGCTCAATATGAGATGTGAATGACAGTCACTAAAGGTCGGCAGTTAGTATTGTTTAATGTGTGAAAGGATAGAGATTTGCATAGTAGTCGTAATATTTTCTCTATTTAGAAGTGTACTTTCTCTCATGATCTTAAGGGTTTGTCGAAAATATTTAAACATCTTTTTCATTCAGTGTAGTAAGATTGTGTAACTAATAGTTTGTAAAATGATGACACGAAATCGTACAAAGTCAGAGTCAGCACCACAAGCGGTTTCTACTGATGAAGCTATTCTGAGCTTAGTTAATCAAATAGCACAGCTTAAAAGTGATAATAATGCATTACTTAAACAGTTGAGTGAGGTTAGGCAAACCAGTTCAATCCCTCCCACCCTAGATTCCTCAGCAGCAGCCTTAGTAACTCCTTTTTCAGGTAAACCTGGCGAAGACATAACAGCCTTTTTTGATGATTTAGTAGCAGCTGCAAAGTTAGGATCATGGTCAGATGAACAGCTCTTACAAATGACAAAGTTAAGATTGACAGGAGAGGCTAAAGCACACGTCTTATACCATGAAGAATTACGGAATGCTCCAACATTTGAGGAATTGAAGAAAGGATTGCTTAAACGTTTTCAAAAACAGAACAGCTGTAGATTTTATAGGGAACAGTTAAACACTATCACTCAGAGGCAAAACGAGTCGTTAGACAGCTTTGTAGATAGGATTAGAAAAGTTAATATTAACACCTATCAGTTGACAACTAGTGATGAAGCAAATAAAGTTATTTTACAAGAGGCAGAAGATAGAGCTCTGGATACATTTTTACGTGGGTTACCTCCTGAAACGTCCCGTCGTGTCAGGGCAGAGTTTCCTAAAAATTTAGCAGAAGCTGTATCTGTGGCGACAGCTTTTGAAGAAATTGACATTGCCACCAGATACAAGGAGAAGCGAAATATATTTTCAGCAGGAGTACAATGTTTTAGGTGCGATCGACACGGACATATAGCAAAAAACTGCAGACAACCTCAATGCACTAATTGTCAAAGAATAGGTCACACATTCAAGGAATGCAGGTCTAAGAAAGTTTTTGGAAATAGAAATCAGTTAAACTCAAACGGGAATGTCGGAGCCGCCGCCAGGCGTTCCCAATAAAATTTCATGCCATTAAGACGAATGTGAAGGCGGAATGGTGGTTATCTGCTACCATACAGGATAAAGAGGCAAGGATACTGGTGGATACAGGCGCAAACGTATCAATAGTGAGTAATAAATGTATTGGAGAAAAGAAATATGACCCTCCAAGGTATAGATTGAGTGGAGTAGGAGGAGGTACAGTTAAGTCATTAGGATGTACATCATTGATTTTCTATATTCACGGTGTACAGTTTCAGGAAGATGTAGAAGTGGTAACAAAGGTAACTGACGGGTACGACGCGATCCTAGGGTTGGATTTCCTGAATAAACATCACGCTAAAATCGACCTCAGACAGCAAACTGTAGAACTTAGCGGAATAGTGTTTCAGCTAGGTGACACCGCCGCAAAGGGCCCTCTGCCGCAAGATTTCCCTAACCGGAAGGCGAAATCAACTATACTGCGTGCAACGTCCTTGAAGGTTGATTCGCGGGATCAGATACCATCTGGCTCAGGAAAATTCTCTGGATGACCGTTGACCACGAAGTACCTACAGATACAGTGTGTCTAATAGAGCCTTTAGACGAAAATGAGGAATTAGATGTATCACATTGTTTTGTACGTAGGAGTGTTGTACGGGTTCAAGACGTTGAAGGAGAAAGAAAAGTACCGGTACATATTGACAATTTCGGAGTGGAGGACAAAGAGTTGCATAAGGGAATATTAGTAGCTACAGTCAGTACTTTTGATGAAGAAGATTTCAATCGGTCAGATATTAAGGATGGTCAGAAACCAGACGCCTATAAAACCGCATTGTGCCAGAAGATTGAGCATTTGAAAGGAAAGGATAGAGACACGATAGAAGCAGTTTTAGTTGAGTTCCAAGATTTATTTAATGCAGAAGGTCCACTGCCAGCAACAGACATCACACAGCATAGGATCCCAACAGGAAATAGCCCCCCAGTTTATAGGAAGCCTTATAGAGTTCCGCATCACTTACAGGCAGTACTGGATGAATTTATAGAACAGCATCTAAATGATGGAATTATAGAATATTCTGATTCGCCTTATAATTCAAATATCGTAATTATTCCAAAGAAGTCTCCCGGCGGTACGAAACGATATAAATTTTGTTGTGACTACAGACACCTTAACAAACAAACTGTCTCAGATGTTTATCCTCTTCCAAACATTACAGATATCATTGACAGTTTAGGTAACAGTAAATACTTTTCAACTATCGATTTACGTAGCGGATATCATCAATTGGAAGTTGCACCTGGAGATAGGCATGAAACAGCATTTTCTACCCCTGGAGGCCACTGGCAATTTAAAAGAATGCCTTTCGGTTTGAAAAATGCACCAGCAACTTTTCAAAGACTAATCGATGGAGTATTGCGAGGACTTAAAACTCAGCAATGTTCCGTATATCTAGACGATATTATTGTATTCTCCAGAGACATTAATGAACATGCTGTGCGTCTGCGTAATGTTTTTCAGAGACTTAGAAAAGCTAAATTAGCATTAAATACGGAAAAATGTACTTTTGCATTGACAGAGGTTACATACCTAGGGCATGTCATTAGTGAAAATGGAATTAAAACAGATCCTCGATTAATTTCGGCAGTTAAGGACTTCCCAACACCACAACGCGTTAAGGAGGTACAAAGTTTCATTGGTCTCGCATCGTATTACCGAAAATATGTTCAAAATTTTGCTGAAATTGCCCGACCCTTAACCCAATTATTGAAAAAGGGTGCTAAATTTCATTGGTCTGAAGATTGTGAATCAGCATTTCAAACCCTTAAAGATAAGTTAACACACAGTCCAGTATAAGCCTACCCAGATTATAACAAAGAATTTATTTTATCCTGTGACGCAAGTGGTCATTCAGTAGGAGTTGTTTTGGGTCAGAATATTAATGGCGCGGAACACCCCAAAGCCTACGCTTCGAGACAACTAACAACGGCAGAAAAAAATTATTCCACAACGGAGAAAGAATTGTTAAGTGTTAATTATGGTATCAAATACTTTAAATGCTACTTCTATGGTAGGAAATTCAAGGTTATTACAGATCACGCAGCTTTAAAATGGTTGCTTGGATTAAAGGATCCATGTAGTCGTCTTACCCGTCGGGCCCTGTGTCTTTCCGAAATGGATTTCGAAGTAATCCATAAACCAGGCAAAAAACACACGAATGCAGATTGCCTAAGTCGGAAAATAGCACTATTGGAAGCAACAGGCCGAGATACTGAGGACTGGAGAAAGGCACAAGATGAGGATACAGAATGTAAAAAATACGCAACTTAAAAACAATTTTACTTTGAAGATGGTGTATTATCCCGTAAAACAAAACTTGGACCGCGAATTGTTGTTCCCCAACACCTTAGACAAGAAATAATGGCAGAGGCCCACGATCATATCCTTGCAGGACACGGTGGACAGCGGACAACCGAAAGACGTGTAGTAGAGTGATTTTGGTGGCAAACCAGAAGCAGGATGTTGCGCAGTACGTTCGTAATTGCATTGCATGCGCACAACGAGCTGAACTTTCTCGTTCAAAAATACCCCTACAGAGGCTCCCCGAGGCTTCGTGTCCATTTCAAATCTGCGGAGTGGATCTCTACGGGCCATTTCATAAAACACCTGCTGATAATAAGTATGTTCTTACAATTATAGATCACTTTTCACGCTATCTAGCTATGGTGAGTCTCCCAGATCAGCAAGCAAATACAGTTGCCCAAGCTTTAGTTAACGACTGGATACTTAAATTTGGCGTACCTGAAGCTATTATCACAGATCAGGGACCTAATTTTATGTCTGAATTAATGAAACAGCTATCCCACTTATTAAAAATACGCAAATTACGCACAACTCCGCTACACCCTCAGTGCAACGGGCGCACAGAAAGAGTTCATCGGACAATTGGCAAGATGCTTAGTTATTATATTAACGAACAACATTCTAATTGGGTTACGTATTTACCAATAATCGTGTCGGTATACAACGCCAAAACGCATGAAGCAACTGGGATGTCACCTTATGAAGTGGTCTATGGGAGAAAAATGCTGTCCCCTATTGATGTAATCAGGCAGAAAAACGGAAAAGTCGGAGAAACAGTAAGAGATTTCAGTCGAATGATGAAGGATGTATGGAAAAAGGTTCAAAAATCTAATACAAAGGCTTTGGAACGACAGGAAAGATTAGGTAATACCCAAGCTAAATCTCCAAATTACAAAATCGGTCATTGGGTAATGCTTTCAACTCCATATATTGCGAGAGGAAAAACGAAGAAATTTGTAACAAACTACAGAGGTCCTTATCAAATTATTGAGATCACGTCACCAGTCAACGTTAAATTGCAACTGCCCACCCGAACTACCATTGTCCATGCAAGTCGTTTAAAACCTTTTAAGGGCGCTCCAGATGTAATTCCTTCAACAATAGTGCCTGCTTTTCCGAAGGGTGGAGGAAGTTCCCGAAAAGGAAAAAGAGTGGCCACGTCAGCACAACATACAGACATGGCACCATACAATCTTCGATCAAGGGTGCGAATGTCCTAGTTGAATCTTAGTAGACTGTAGTATACATATGTAAATAATTAATAAATGATAATGGTTTATTTTTTAAGAAAAAAAGTTGAACGTAGAAACATGTAGATTTTGTAGTTAACAATGTATTTCCTCTTTTCTTTATTTTTGTTTTTACTAGGTTCGTAGGTCTATAACCATGTTTGGTTTTTTCAGAAAACGCCATGCAAGCATTTCCTACACAAAACCTATCCTACCTCAATGACTCCCTTGACAGTTCCCTTCTGAAGTCATAAACTCACAGCAAGGCAAAATTGATAGCAATGTTATGATGCAACATGTCTTACAATTAAAAGGTGAACAAAACTAAAATTATAATGCCAGAAACGGGTATATCTGCTACCTTTATGTTGGTGTTTCTGCTTTGTACAGTTTCCTTTTATTTAAGACGAAAAAATAAGCCAAATCATAATATGACACTTCATCAAATCCCTGTTAACTGGATACCACACTCTTAACTGGTGTACTTCAGTAGTTACTTTTAAGCATTAGTGTATTAATTTTGTTTATTGTACTTCATTCTTTATTAAACAATCTCTTGTTAAAATAAACAATACTGTAGAATAGATATTCTTGCATTAGTATAGGGTAGATTAAACAGCTGTTGCTATGTAATTTTCTAAGTGCAAAATCTATTTTTTGTTTATTCATTGTCTTCAAGATTTGTTACACTTATTACAACCATTTATGTAAGAACTATATGATTCATGACCGTACAGTGCTTTTGTAAACTGATAAAGTATTTTCCACATACTTAATGTGAAGCGTGTGTAATCTTCTAAGTCGAGAGTTTTCAGTGCTTGTGCTTTTTCCGTGTGAAGAGTGGAGGACTGTTGAGTGGTAAATTCGAGGGCGAATCTCTCCGAAGGGTGGAAGAATGTTGAGTGGTACTTAAGTAAATAAATTAGTGAAATCAAAGTGAACTAGAAATTAGAATATAAATGAAAAACTTGGTTTAGTTTAGAGAGTTACATACTGGCATTCAGCGGGCAGAACAGCAGAACAGAAGAGACAATGACCGTGAAATCAGCAAGTTCCACATAAGCAGGCGCTGTCGATTCAGCCGTCAGGGCATCGCCCGACCGGCTCACGTGTTTCTCAGTTGTCGCATGTGAGCAAAGGCCCTCGCCTACATCCCAAGAGCCAATGACCGACGTTAAGAAGACTCTTCGAGAAGCTTTTCAACGTGACAGAAGAGGCAATGACCGGCTCACGTGTTTCTCAGTCGTCACATGCGATCAGAGGCCCCCACCTACATTCCAAGAGCCAATGACCGACGTTAAGAAGATTCTTCGAGAAGCTTTTCAACGTGACAGACGAGGCAATGACCGTGAAGTCGTTCACCTCCAGTAAACTGGAATGAATAAATACGCGAGACGCAGTGGGCCAGGCAGATGAAGACGGGGACGAAGACGGAGACGGGGACGGGGACGGAGACGAAGACGAGAGACGAAGGAAGAAAAGAAGAGTAGCAGTAGTTTTCAGTCAGTTTCGGTGCTGAAGACCGTCATGCAAGAAGAGACTGCATCATGCACAGACGCACCAAGTCCGCCGCTGTAATGGAATAGCAAGCAGCAGCCGCGGCGCCAGAAGACAGAAGTTAAAAGGTATTTGATTTTTACGTACCCGGGTGACTCGTGAGGACGGGAAGGAGACGGCCTCACATCAGCAGTCAGCTGTGAGCTGGGATGAAGATCTGACAGCCGAAGACTGGCAAGTGGGAGTCCGTGGTTCGAGTCCGCGACACTGACCCTCCCCCGCCGCACCGCTCCGCTGGTCGACGCACAATACACGCGGCCGCTTAGAGAAGAGAAACACTGGGACGCCACGTCCAAGGTATCAACACCCGATGCACGACTTCGCTCGCAATAATTAAACGGGCCACCTCGCGCTGCGCGTCTCCAGTCAACTGGGCGAGACGGCGACACGAGATACACACCGCTACGCGTAATCAGACGCCGCCGCCGCCGCCGCCGCTGCCGCAGCAGAAGACTTCACAAACGACACAGCTGCCGCTCTCCAAACCAGAACATCCCGTAAGATACAGTTGTACAAATCTTCAATAAAAGTTATCTTATGTAAAAATGATGTTTCATTCGTCTTCATACCCGAGCCAAGGAAGAACCCACCCTGCCCACATGTTGTTAAGAGAGAAAAGTTAATTTATTTAATATTTTCACCCTGACAGAATGCTTTAGAATGCTCATCCTGGCAATTGACATCATCCAAAGAGAAAACCCAGTTACATTTAGTAGCAGAAGTGTTACATTTAGTAACACAACTGTTGCACAGACAGTCTATTGTGCTGAGCGGAGCAACTACTGCACGTGTTCTGCTGAAGGTTATTGACGTCGCCACCGAGGGCAGCGTGGATTTTGCTAAATACAGATTGAAAATTATTTGAATCGACACTCTCTGGGAGGTTGCACAGAACATCAATGCAAGTACTTTTCTCTGGTGTCATACTTTCCAGTGACGATTTTTAAAACCTTTAGAAGGAGTTTTCTCTCGGTGAAAATTAATTGAAGGTACAAACTCTGGAAGGTTTCGTGGAACATTGAAGTAACTTTTTTATGTGTTTTCCTATGTGGCACCGCTTTATAAGGACATCAAATCTCACAGCAGGCAACAAATAAGACAAACAGTTTTGGGTTCTTTATTACCAAGAGACAGGAACATTAACACAACATTGTTAATTCATATAATGAAATGTTTCCCTGAGACATTTAAGTCTCTTCATTGCCTACTATAATGATCGAAGCACAGCACGATGGTCAACATTGCTGCGCGAACTAACCCAAGTTGAGTGCCTTCCCCAATACAAACTTTAATTCATTTCTTCTATTTATTTTCCTTTACCATGTCGCTACTGCCAGGGCTCTCCAACATTGGAATAGCACCTCAGCATTGAACATAATGGGAAAGTCCTGGACCATAGGGCACTCAAGTTAGGTAGTTCTTGCAGCAATGTTGACCATCGTGCTGTGGTAATGTAATTGTTAGCATTTCTGCCCAGCATTCAGGAAGACCCTAGTTTTAGTCCCGGCCGCTGCTTCGATCATTACCAGAGTTATTTCAGTTACAACAGAGATTCAGAACTGCCTCAATTGACTTGTAAACAAAGGTTATGCAGGCGGGACATGTTCTATGAAACACGGTCAAACACTGCAGCGGTGTCCCGACTTCTCTGGCTGCTGTTGCTATCGAGGCAAGCAGATAGTCTTATGAATCAAAGCGGTTTTGTAAACAATACTGTGCATCTCTCTCTCTCCGCACCAAAAAAAGATCCAGAGTACGCCGTGGTACTGGACTACAACTTTTCTGGAAACAGTCGAGTCTAGAATAGACGCACAGAACGACTGAAATGTACCACGGCATTATCATGCTGGAACCACATGCGCTGTCTTGTAGCGAATAGCACGTTATCCAGACACTGGCAAAGCTCTGGAGAGGAAATTGTAATAATGACTGCAGTTTACCGGCCTAGGTAAGGGCATGGTCCAATTAAAAAGTCACGAGTAACATTCAAAACATTCACGTAGAGCTGCAATTGATGATTGCGAGTAAATGTGACAGGTGGATTAAACACACTCCTAACATGTGAATTGTGGATGTAGAAGATCCCATCGCTATGTAATAACTACCAACCACATCACTGTACTTACTCCAGGTGTATCGGTCCATTAATAAACATGTTCTGTGCTGGGTCAATGTGTACAGCTAAATGTGAATGTGAAACAGTTACTATCTGTGCAACAGTAACCATTAGTACAACAGAGGAGTCATTAGAACTGAAGAGTGAACACGTTCTACAGCGGATTAGATAATGCTCACAGAACAATATTACACTAGAGAAAATGTTTGTTTTGGTGTTTGTGGTTCTGGTGAAACTCCCCAAGAGTTTGTCGGCTTAAATAATGTTCACACTGTCATATACAAGGGGTGGGCAAAAATATGGAAACAACAAGAACACAATACATTAAAAAGCCTAATACCGCGTAGGAAACTCGTTAGCATTCAAAACAGCTTACTGTCATCTCGGAATTAATAAACATAGGTTTTATGCAGATTTCAAGGGTATCGTAGATCATTCTTCATGAAAAATAATTACATGTTCTGGTAACGACGATGGAGATGGAAAGCGATCACGCACCGTTCTCTCCAAAGTAGACCACAATGGTTCAATAATATTAAAATATGGTGACTGTGGTGGCCATGGAAGATGCGCCACTTCATTCTGGTGCCAACAGAAGCGGTTCTGAGCGATACTAGGTTTGTGAACAGATGTCCTGCCGTCTTGGAGCACAGCATGGCCATTGGCGAAGAAACATTGTACCATGGCATGGACCTGATCAGCCAGCATGCTAACGTAATCGTTGTCATTAATGCGACCGTGATGAATAGCCATGCGGCGGATGGGGTACGACGATACGACTACCCAATTCATCACCGAACTCTCGCTATGTTGTGTATATTAAACCTGTCAAAAGCTGGAAACTGTCAAACAGGACATCTGACTAAATGGCTTTCTTCCATTGTTCTAAAAAAATAATATAGGATTTGACAGCTTCCGCATCTCGTTATCCTCTTTCGGAAATATCCATAGTTGATGGGTGGTTTTTGAATGGACGGGCGTAGCAGAGACAATACGCAATAAATCTGCACAAAGCTTCATCGGATTTTCAGTATGGATTCAACTTCGTGAGCAATCTGGCTCTGAAAAAAAAGCCCTCGTATGCTGTTCATTTCTGGAACACAACCTATGACCAGCTTAGAGACAGAAGTGATGACACTTTCTGCAGGACCTGACCATCATTTTGCAGGACAATGCTCAAGCTCAAGCTGTTACTGATTTGTTTGACTGATGGGGCGGCTAAGTGCTACACCACCTACTGCACTCTCCCATCGTGAGTTCAACTCGATTTATAAACTGAAGGAAACACTTCACGGCATTCGCTTCAGAACTGCTACAAATTCGTCTGGCAATAGACCGCGCCGTTCGAACTGTCAACACAACTGACACTGCTAAGACTATCCTACGACTTCCACATAGCTGGCAACGCATCATACAAAACGCTGGTTACTACTCTGATGGTCAGTAAAACTTGTAAACACGTATCTATGGAGCCATGTTGCGCCTTTTCTGGCACACCAGCTCTTTGGCAGTACTATCGATTACCCGGCTGTACAACGATCTTTGGCGCTGTTGTGATCTGGCGGCGGGTAATTGCGGTAGGGTGTTGGTCGTCGGACTCGCTACGAGGCGCTAGGACGTGCTTGAGGGGACGAAGGAGCAAAACACGCGGGTTCGGCCAGCAGCGGTGCGGCCGGTCTACCTCGCAGGACGGTCGCGAGTTAGTGGTACACCTGCCTGATGTAAACTCCGGCCGCTGCTCATCGCCTTGCTTTGGTACCTGCTTTCTCGAACAGACCCTTTCCTCGAGACCATCTCGAACATCGCTCTGCATCGGAGGTGTGAGTGGTTTTGGTGCCTTCGTTTCGTGGAACCATTTGCGTTGTAGAGACTGTCACTTGTGGGTGGGTGTTCAAAATGGTTCAAATGGCTCTGAG
The DNA here is from genome assembly GCF_023864345.2 of Schistocerca serialis cubense. NCBI lineage: Eukaryota > Metazoa > Arthropoda > Insecta > Orthoptera > Acrididae > Schistocerca > Schistocerca serialis. The sequence continues at coordinate 663,360,871 of NC_064642.1, forward strand.
CACTATGGGACTTAACATCTATGGTCATCAGTCCCCTAGAACTTAGAACTACTTAAACCTAACTAACCTAAGGATATCACACAACGCCCAGTCATCACGAGGCAGAGAAAATCCCTGACCCCGCAGGGAATCGAACCTGGGAACCCCGGCGTGGAAAGCGAGAACGCTACCGCATGACCACGAGCTGCGGACGGGTGGGTGTATTGGTTGGTCTAGTGTATGTGCTGATGAAGTAAGAGCACCTCGTAAGGTGTGTGACCGGAAGGAGACCAGCAGTCAATACTTCCTTTAAGGAAATCAGCGTCCCCGAAAGATGTAGTGACTGTAAGCTACTGAAGATATTAGGTCATAGTCTAGTTGTAATTTGCTGCATACCAAACTAAAACAATTCAGTTACATTGCAGACCTATTCAGGGAAATTAAGGTGTACAAAAACTAGTTTGTTCTCAAGTTGTGCATTTGAATAACGCAATATTATCTAGAAATTTCTCCAATCCATCTTTGTACACATTGTCGGTATTAATCACATGTGGATATATTGTTTGGGAAACTATGAGAATGTAAAGGTCTGATACTGTATTTTCATCATTGGATTTGTGTACATTTCTTAGTTTAAACGTTTTACAGTAAAGTTGTTGATTTGAATAACGTGATAGTATCCCGAAATTTTTCCATTTCATCTTTGTACACATTGTCTGTCTTAATCATGTGTGGAAATATTGTTTAGGAAACTATCAGGGTGTATATGTTTGATACTATATTTTCATCCTTGGATTGGCGTACATTGCTTAGTTTAAATGTTTTACAGCGTTGATATTGCGGCAAAATCTGTCACTTCCATTAACAGCACTTATTGGTTTTTTAATTTATATTATTGATCTCTTAACTCATATTAATTGATGTTTGCATGGTATTTGTTTTCTGCGGTCTGTTTGTTTTCCAGATTTCTGCGAGTTGGGGTGTGTGGGAGCGGCTCCACGTTCTGCTTCGGTGGACAGAAGCTGTGACGTGTTGCCTAATGGGTTGTGCCACCCGGTAGGACCCCGGCGTTTAGGTGTTGTTTTGGACGACTCATCTACTGCTTACGCCATTTTAAGTTATGTCACCTTTTGCCCAGGTCAGCCTGGCGTAACTGCCCGTTTGATAAACTCGCATGGATGATTTATAAAGAAAGTTTAATTTGATTGCAAATGAATTATATTAACTGTGACGTCTTACTTGTGTTATTGCTATATATCTTACACTACTGGCCATTAAAATTGCTGCACCACGAACATGACGTGCTACAGACGCAAAATTTAACCGACAGGAAGAAGATGCTGTGATATGCAAATGGTTAGCTTCACAGAGCATTCACACAAGGTTGGCGCCGGTGATGACACCTACAACGTGCTAATATGAGGAAAGTTTCCAACCGATTTCTCATACACAAACAGCAGTTCACCGGCGTTCCCAATTGAAACGTTGTTGTGATGCCTCGTGTAAGGAGGAGAAATGCGTACCATCACTTTTCCGACTTTGATAAAGGTCGGATTGTAGCCGATCGCGATTGCGTTTTATCGTATCGTGACATAGCTTCTCGCGTTGGTGAGATTCAAAGACTGTTAGCAGAATATGGAACGCTGTGCTGGATCCCAACTGCCTCGTATCACTCACTAGCAGTCGAGATGACAGGCATCTTATCCGCATGGCTGTAAGGGATCGTGCAGCCACGTCTCGATTCCTGAGTCATCTCATGGGGACGTTTGCAAGACAACAACCATCTGCACGAACAGTCGGACGACGTTTGCAGCAGCATGGACTATCAGCTCGGAGAGAATGGCTGCGGTTACCATTGACGCTGCATCACAGACAGGAGCGCCTGCGATGGTGTACTCAACGACGAACCTGGGTGCACGAATGGCAAAACGTCATTTTTTCGGATGAATCCAGGTTCTGTTTATAGCATCATGATGGTCGCATCCGTGTTTGGCGACTTCGCGGTGAACGCACATTGAAAGCGTGTATTCATCATCGCCATACTGGCGTATCCCCCGGCGTGATGGTATGGGGTGCCATTGGTTACACGTCTCGGTCACCTCTTGTTCGCATTGACGGCACTTTGAACAGTGGACGTCACATTTCAGATTTACGACCCGCTGCTGTACCCTTCATTCGATCCCTGCGAAACCCTACATTTCAGCAGGATAATGCACGACCGCATGTTGCAGGTCCTGTACGGGCCTTTCTGGATACAGAAAATGTTCGCTTGCTGCCCTGGCCACCACATTCCCCAGATCTCTCACCAACTGAAAACGTCTGGTCAATGGTGGCCGAGCAACTGGCTCGTCACAATACGCCACTCACTTCTCTTGATGAACAGTGGTGTCGTTTTGAAGGTGCGTAGGCAGCTGTACCAGTACATGCCATCCAAGCTCTGTTTGACTCAATGCCGTGGCGTATCAAGGCCGTTATTACGGCCAGAGGTGGTTGTTCTGGGTACTGATTTCTCAGGATCTATGCACCCAAATTGCGTGAAAATGTTGTCACAAGTCAGTTCTAGTATAATATATTTGTCCAATGAATACCAGTTTATCATCTGCATTTATTCTTGGTGTAACAATTTTAATGGCCAGTTGTGTATATGTTTGTGCCACATTCCGGTTTTCTTGATATCACAACTGATGTAATTTACTGTTCGTTAAGCAATTGTAATTTGCTGCTTGCTTAAGAAGGAAGCTGTCATTTTACGATATTGTCTTAATGATGTCCATATGTTGGTTGTATGTTAGCTATTTGATTAATGTGTTCTAAAATTAATTTTTAATTTATTTCTTGAATTGCTAGTTGTGTTTTTTGGAGTGACATTATACAGGTGTTGATCTTCCATGCTAAGTGCGGCCTTCATCGCCACTTCCTAACTCGAGCTGTAAATAAGTAGTTGCCACTATTAAAGTTCAAACCGTCGTGTGCTGCGCTATTTTCGCTATTGCACCAGTTTGCTTCAAGTATTAAAATTTTTGATGGCTGACTTGCCACAGTTGTTATCATAGTTAGATTAGAAAGACGGTTTATTAAACATTTTTTCCTGGACAATACATGGACCCTTATGAAAGTAGCGTACACCTTCCAAGCTTGGAGCGCTGTTGACTTTAATGACGCCTACGTCATGTGTTTCCATGCGGTTGACAAATTCAGTGAACGTAACAAACATTCCCCGCATTTTCCGCATAATAATATGGTGACGTATAGTTCATATTTTTTGTTTTGTTTTTGACAGTGGCTCTGGCAAATGAAACTGGAAGGCTAAAAATGCTTCATATGGCTCTCATACACGCCAACGCAGTCGGGTTCATCGTGTTTCATTAATATAGAAAATTATACGTGTCTGTGAATGACAACAGTTTGCAGAAACGTGATGTGCATAACGTTAAATAATGAACGGCGATCTCTGGGAGTATTCTTTTTTCGTGTTCTGCTGCAAACAGACCAACAGTTCACTTCATTAGCAGTGTACGGGAGGTCGAATGCTACCTCTATGCTGAAATACGTTACAGAATTATCGGTCGTATTCGCGTCAGTACACTTTCAGTTTCAATACGTCGCTGGTAAATGTACATCTTGTAAATACATAGACTTCTACGGCCAGCGTCAGTATATCTAAAATCCTGCTGGGTGCGTTGCAGAGTCATCATATAATATGCATAAAATACTGAAATAGATGTATGTTTCGGACGAGTTACAACGGTCTTTCTTGGAGCAATGCCGGCGGTACTTCGCACGCCACTCTCATTTCCTTCTCTCCCTGTTCCACTCCTCAATGGTATATGGAAACAGAGACTAACGGTATGCCTGCGTACACCTCTGAACTTCCAGTGAGGCGCATTTTGCTAGATGCTCATAGAATGAAATAATACGCTTCCTGACTCTTACAGGATGGAAGTTCTTAGGTTTTTATCAGAAAACTTCTCCATGACGCATAACATGTCATGTGTAACGTGTGCAGCTGGCAGCATGTAACAGTTAATAAACGAAATGCTCCACTTTGGTAACTACCTGTCTCCTGTATTCATTACTACTCTGACATACGTACTCAAGACTGGGTAAGCCGAGGCTTATGTAAGCGACCCCTTTCATGGTGAAGTTACATTCCTTTACGTTTTTACGAATTTCAGAACAGATGGCTCCATTTCTTAGAAGTATTTTTGAGTCATCGTTCCATATTATGTCGCTTTTCTCACTTCTCTTTGACGTAGAGTACTAGAACTAATAGTAACTGCTGATAAAGTTTCTTCAGAAAATCAAATCATAGCGAACACCTTACGACAGATGTAACATGAAATGTATACAACCTTTGCAGTTCACCCAAACAACATATTTTCTTATATATCAATCGTTTTCTTTCTTGCATTTCCTAATTCGGATCCGGTTAATGTACAACTTTGATTTACGTCAGTCCAAAATATTAAGAGAATGGAAAACAGAGAAACGTTACGATGGTGGCCTTTACTCGTAAATACTTCAGGTGAGTAAATATGCTACGAGCACCAGTGTACAACGATCAAATTGTCAGAAAAACCCTTCTCGTGAATTTTTGTTCTACTCGAGCACTACATGGGCTCGAATGTCGGTTAACAGCTGGCCGGGGTGGCCGAGCGGTTCTAGGCGCTACAGTCTGGAACCACGTGACCGCTACGGTCGCAGGTTCGAATCCTGCCTCGGGCATGGATGTGTGTGATGTCCTTAGGTTAGTTAGGTTTAAGTAGCTCTACGTTCTAGGGGACTGATGACCTCAGAAGTTAAGTGCCATAGTGCTCAGAGTCATTTTTTTGTCCGTTAAGTCGTTTTTGTTCAGAAGCCAATGTGTGCAGCAAAATCTTTGCGTCATATCTGGAACTAAAGCTTTTGAATTGACACAGAACAACGTTGATGCACTACATTCGCGCATCCGCTTCTTAAGACGGCCTGGTCACAAGTTACCGGTTAAATGCAAATCTGTTGTTTACACTTCAAGCTGTCGCCGTACTTACTGGGCTGACGTTGCTTCTACGCCAGGAATAAAATCAGTCACGCAACACTTTGGTCACATGACCTGTAATCGATGTCACATATTTTGTCGGTGGTTGGGTCGTTTTTTGTCGGAAACTGGTCTTTTTACTCAGAGAGTAAAATGCAGCCTTTCTGTCCAATCACGATTTTTCAATGTTGTGATTGGTTGCTGTTTTTAGTTTCCATAAGAAATGTATAATATTGTCACAGAGGGAAGTCTGTGGTCCAGAATGTAAAGATGAATTCAACTACCACTATTGCTACATGGCCAAGTTTTGGGCCATTCCGTAACTTTCAGTTTTCTTCCAAAATGATCGCTGACACATCTGCACGTTGGCAACTTAATCTTCATCTTTATGTATCGATTTCTCTCTTGTGATACCACTGCCACAAGCTACGCTCCGTTATCTACATGAATGAACAGGTGTGCTAGTTAATAAGAGATCCATAAACAAATTTTGTGCTAACGAGCTATAATTTCTTACTTTTCTCTTTTTATCTCCTAGTCGATTTTGCATGTTTCGAGTTGTGGGATCCGTTCGTTGTTGGCCACGTCTCTCTCTCTCTCTCTCTCTCTCTTTCTTTCTCTTTTTGTCAGTCTTCCGACTGATGTGATGCAGCCCGCTACGAAATACGCTCCTTGTACCATTGTGTCACCCTCTTCATATCATACTAGCACTTGCACCTACGTTCTCAATTATTTGCTGGGTGTGTTCCTATCTCTGTCTTTCTCTTTAGTTTTTACTCTCTGTACCTCCTTCTAGTACCGTGGAAGTAATTCCCTGAAGTCTTAACAGATGTCCTATCATCCTGTCCCTTCTCCTAGTCAGTGTTTTCCACATATTCCTTTTCCTTCCCAATTCTGGACAGAACCTCATCTTTCCTTAGCTTATCGGTTTATCTCATTTTCAACATTCAATGTTCCGGTTTTACATAGGCCATGTTCCACTGCCATACAATACTGTGCTCCAAACGCATATTCTCAGAAATTTCTTCCTCAAATTAACGTCTATGTTTGATAGTAGCAGATTTCTTCTCGCCAGGAATGCTCTTTTTGCCAGTACTAATCTACTTTTGATGTCCTCCTTGATCCATCCATCATTAGTTATTTTGCTGCCTAAGTAGCAGATTTCCCTAACTTCATTTACTTCGCGACCATCTATCCTGATGTTAATTTTGCCCCTGTTCTCATTTCTGCTACTTCCCATTACTTTCATCTTTCTTCGATCAACTCTCAGTCCATATTCTGTACTCACTAGACTGTTCATTTCCTTCGCCGATCATGTAAATCTTCTTCACGTTCACTCAGGATAGCAATGTCATCAGCGAATAGTATCATTGATATCTCTTGACCTTGAATTTAAATCTCAGTTCTGAATCTTTCTTTTATTTCCATCATTGCTTCTTCGACGTAAAGACTGAATAGTGGGGGTGAAAGACTACATCCTTGTCTCATACTTATCTTTAACTGACCATTTCGTTCTTGGTCGCCTATTCTTATTGTTCCCTCTAGGCTCTTGTACCTGTCTGTCCCCTATAGCTTACCTCTTTTTTTCTCATAATTTCGAACATCTTCCACCATTCTACACATTTGAACGCTTTTTTCCAGGTCTACAAATCCTATAAACCTATTTTAATTTTTCTTTAGTCTTCTTCCATTATCAACCGCAACGTCAGAATTACCTCTTCGACGGCTTTCCCTTTCCTAAAGCCAAACTGATCGTCATCCAACGTATCCTCAATTTTCTTTTCCATTCTTCTGTATATGATTCGTGTCAGCAACTTGGATGCATGAGCTGTTAAGGTGATTGTGCGATAGTTCTCGCACTTGTGAGCTCCGGCAGTCTTAGAAATTGAAAGGATGACATTTTTCCGAAAGTCAGATGGTCCCCAGACTAATACATTTTACACACCAAAGCGAATCCTACACATGAAAGCGAATCGTCGGTTTGATGCCACTTCCCCCAGTGATTTTAGAAATTCTGATGGTTCAAATGGCTCTGAGCACTATGGGACTCAACATCTGAGGTCATCAGTCCCCTAGAACTTAGAACTATTTAAACCTAACTAACCTAAGGACATCACACACATCCATGCCCGAGGCAGGATTCGAACCTGCGGCCGTAGCGGTCGCACGGTTCCAGACGTAAGCGCCTAGAGCCGCTCGGCCACACCGGCCGGCGAAATTCTGCTGGGATTTTATCTTTCCCGTCTACCTTATGTGATCTAAATTCGTCCAAAGCGCTTTTAAATTCTGATTCTAATAGTGGATCCTCTATTTCTTCTAAATCGATTCCTGTTTCTTCTTCTATCACAAAAGACAAATATTCCCCGTAACAAAAGCCTTCATGTGTCTATCCATTCTCTCCTCTGCATTAAACAGTGGAATTTCCGTTGCACCCTTAATCTTACCAACAATGCTTTTGATGTCATAGGAGATTATTTTGACTTTCGTATATCCTGATTCACTCCTACTGACAATGTTTACATGGATACATTTCGTCTTAGTTTCCCCGTCATAGTTTCTCCGCGCTTTCTATATGTATCATTCCCCAGCTATTTGTCTTTCTGTATTTCTGAATTTTTATGAATATTCTTGTACTTCCTTCTTTCATCGATCAAATGAAGTATTTCTTCTGTTAGCCATAGTTTCTTCGCAATTACCTTCTTCGTTCCTGTATTTTTGTTTCCAACTACTGTGACTGCCAGGAATTTTCGTATCAGCTCACACTCCGCTGCAGAGTGAAAATCTCATTCTGGAAACATCCCCCAGGCTGTGGCAAGCCATGTCTCCGCAATATCCTTTCTTCCAGTGGTGCTAGTTTTGCAAGTTTCGCAGGAGAGCTTCTGTGAAGTTTGGAAAGTAGAAGACCAGGTACTAGCGAAAGTAAAGCTGTGAGGACGGGGCGTGAGTCGTGCTTGGGTAGCTCAGATGGTAGAGCACTTGCCCGCGAAAGGTAGAGGTCCCGAGTTTGAGTCTTGGTCCGGCATACAGCTTTAATCTGCCAGGAAGTTTCATATCAGCGCACACTCCGCTGCAGAGTGAAAACCTCATTCTACTGTGACTGCCCTTTTTAAAGACGTCCATTTCTCTTCAACTGTACTGCCCATTGAGCTATTCCTTATTGTAGTCGGCATAGCCTTAGAAAACTCCAAGCGTATCTTGTCATTCCTTACTACTTCCGCATCCCACTTCTTCACGTATTGATTCTTCCTGACAAAGTCTCTTAAATTTCAGCCTACTCTTCATCACTACTACTTTGTGATCTGAGTCTATGTCTGCTCCCGGGTACGCCTTACAACCCAGTACCTGATTTCGGAATCCTAGTCTGAACATGATGAAATCTATCTTAAATCTTCCGTATCACCCGATCTTTTCCAAATATACCACCCCCTCATGTGATTCTTGAACAGACTATTAGCTACTACCAAAATAAATTGATTACAGATCTCAATTGGTCTTTCTCCTCTCTCATTCCTTGTCCCAGGCACATATTATCCACTTACATTTCGTTCTGCTCTTTTCCTTACAACTGCATTCCAGTCACCCATGACTATTAGATTTTAATTTCCTTTTATGTTCTGTATTATCCTTTCAATATATTCGTATATTTACTCAGTCTCTTCATCGTCAGCTTGCGATATCTGCATATATACCTGAACTATCGTTTTCCGTGATGGTTTGCAGTTGATTCTGATAAGAACAACCCTATCACCGAACTGTTCACAGTAACCCATTGTCTGTCTACCTTCCAATTCATAAGGAATCCTGTTTCCGTTACACCATTTTCTGCCGGTATTGATATTACCCTATACTCATCTGATCAGAAACCCATGTCTTCTTTCCGTTTCTCTTTACTGACCCCTATTGTATGTAGATTGAGCCTTTTCATTTCCCTTTTCTGATTTTCCAGTTTCTCTACCACGTTCAAGCCTCTGACATTCCACGCGCCGACTCGTAGAACATTTCCCTTTCTTTGGATATTCAGTCTTTTTCTCATAGTCATCTCTCCTTAGGCACGCCCTTCCCGGAGATCAGAATGTGGGACCATTCTGGAATCTTTTGCCTTTGGAGAGATGATCATGACACTTTTTCAGTTACAGGTTACATGTCCTGTGAAAACAAAATTTGGAAATTTGTGGTAAGGTCCTATGGGACCAAACTGGTGAGGTCATCGGTCCCTAGGCTTACGCACTGCTTAATCTGAGAGAAACTAACTGTGATCAAAAGTATCTGGACACACCCAAAAAGATGCGTTTTTCATATTAGGTGCATTGTGCTGGCACCTACTGCCAGGTACTCCATATCTGTAGTCATTAGTCATGGTGAGAGAACAGAATGTGGCGCTCCGCGGAACTCCCGCACTTCGAACGTGGTCAGGTGATTTGGTGTAACTTGTGTGATGCGTCTGTAAGTGAGATTTCCACACTACAAAACATCCCTAGGTCCACTGTTTCCAATGCGATAGTGAAGTGGAAACGTAAAGGGACACTTACAGCAAAAAAGCGTAAAGACCGACCTCGTCTGTTGACTGACAGAGACCGCCCCTAGTTGAAGATGGTAATAGTGGGTAATGGGCAAACATGTATCCAGACCATCATACAGGAGTTCCAAACTGCATCAGAATCTACTGCAAGTACTACGACAGTTTCGCGGGAGGTGAGAAAACTTGTATTTCATGATCCGGCTACTCATAAACCAAATATCACGCCGCTAAATGCCAAACGACGCTTCGCTTGGTGCAAGGAGCGTAAACATTTTACGATTGAAAAGTGGAAAATCGTTGTGTGGAGTGACGAATCACGGTACACAGAGTGGCGATCCGATGGCGGGGTGTGGGTATGGCGAATTCCGGGTTAAGGTAACCTGCCAGCGTGTGTAGGGGCAACAGTAAAAGTCGGAGGCGGTGGTGTTATGGTATGGTCGTGTTTTTCGTGGAAGGGGCGCGCAACCCTTGTTGTTTTGTGTGGCACTATCACAGCACACGCCTAAATTGTTATTTTAAGCGTCCTCGTGGTTCCCAATGTTGAGGAGCAATTCGGGGATGACGATTGCATCTTTCAACATGATCGAACACTTCTTCATAATGCACGGCCTGTGGCGGAGTAGTTACACAATAGCAACATCCCTGTAATGGAAGGCCTGCACAGAGTCTTGATCTGAATCGTATAGAAAACCTTTGGGATGTTTTGAAACCCCGACTTCGTGCCAGGCCTCACAGACCGGCATCGATATCTCTCCTCAGTGCAGCACTCCGTGATGAATGGGTTGCCAGTTCCCAAGAAACAGTCCAGCACCTGATTGAACGTATGCCTGCGAGAGTGGAAGCTGTCATCATTTCTAAGGGTGAGCCAACACCATATTGAATTCCAGCATTACCGATGGACGGCGCCATGAACGTGTAAGTCATTTTTAGCCAGGTGTCCGGATGCTTTTGATCACATAGTGTATGTTCGCTCCTCCGCCCTCTTTTACAATGCCATTAGCAGAATGAGGGTGACATCTTATGCCGGAAGTCTTCGGCGGCCAAGGTCGTTAAACATAAGAGCAACAACGCTGCTTACAGTTTACACCTGTTTTCGGTCGCGAAAGTGGGGATGCATGCCAGTTTTTAAGATTCCTGTAAGTTTTGTTGCTACCGATTTTAGCTTTATTTTGTCGTATATCATATTTTTCACGTATTGTTACATGTCATGCCACGCAGCCGCTATACTATACGGAATATCATATTCCAAAAGTAAGACTATCACGTTTATTAATTTATTTATATTTGAGGTGACCCCAAATATTTTTTTTTTATTTATTTTTTTTTTTTTTTAGTCGTCAGTCAACTGACTGGTTTGATGCGGCCCGCCCCGAATTCCTTTCCTGTGCTAACCTCTTCATCTCAGAGTAGCACTTGCAACCTACGCCCTCAATTATTTGCTTCACGTATTCCAGTCTCTGTCTTCCTCTACAGTTTTTGCCCTCTACAGCTCCCTCTAGTACCATGGAAGTCATTCCCCCATGTCTTACCAGATGTCCTATCATCCTGTCCCTTCTCCTTATCAGTGTTTTCCACATATTCCTTTCCTCTCCGATTCTGCGTAGAACCTCCTCATTCCTTATCTTATCAGTCCACCTAATTTTCAACATTCGTCTATAGCACCACATCTCAAATGCTTCGATTTTCTTCTGTTCCGGTTTTCCCACAATCCATGTTTCACTACCATACAATGCTGTACTCCAGACGTACATTCTCAGAAATTTCTTCCTCAAATTAAGGCCGGTATTTGATATTAGTAGACTTCTCTTGCCCAGAAATGCCTTTTTTGCCATAGCGAGTCTGCTTTTGATGTCCTCCTTGCTCCGTCCGTCATTGGTTATTTTACTGCCTAGGTAGCAGAATACCTTAACTTCATTGACTTCGTGACCATCAATCCTGATGTTAAGTTTCTTGTTGTTCTCATTTCTACTACTTCTCATTACCTTCGTCTTTCTCCGATTTACTCTCAATCCATACTGTGTACTCATTAGACTGTTCATTCCGTTCAGCAGATCATTTAATTCTTCTTCACTTTCACTCTGGATAGCAATGTCATCAGCGAATCGTATCATTGATATCCATTCACCTTGTATTTTAATTCCACTCCTGAACCTTTCTCTTATTTCCATCATTGCTTCCTCGATGTACAGATTGAAGAGTAGGGGCGAAAGGCTACAGCCTTGTCTTACACCCTTCTTAATACGAGCACTTCGTTCTTGATCGTCCACTCTTATTATTCCCTCTTGGTTGTTGTACATATTGTATATGACCCGTCTCTCCCTATAGCTTACCCCTACTTTTTTCAGAATCTCGAACAGCTTGCACCATTTTATATTGTCGATCGCATTTTCCAGGTCGACAAATCCTATGAAAGTGCCTTGATTTTTCTTAAGCCTTGCTTCCACTATTAGCCGTAACGTCAGAATTGCCTCTATCGTCCCTTTACTTTTCCTAAAGCCAAACTTTTCCATTCTTCTGTATATTATTCATGTAAGCAGCTTCGATGCATGAGCTGTTAAGCTGATTGTGCGATAATTCTCGCACTTGTCAGCTCTTGCCGTCTTCGGAATTGTGTGGATGATGCTTTTCCGAAAGTCAGATGGTATGTCGCCAGACTCATATATTCTACACACCAACGTGAATAGTCGTTTTGTTGCCACTTCTCCCAATGATTTTAGAAATTCTGATGGAATGTTATCTATCCCTTCTCCCTTATTTGACTGTAAGTCCTCCAAAGCTCTTTTAAATTCCGATTCTAATACTGGATCCCCTATCTCTTCTAAATCGACTCCTGTTTCTTCTTCTATCACATCAAACAAATCTTCACCCTCATAGAGGCTTTCAGTGTATTCTTTCCACCTATCTGCTCTCTCCTCTGCATTTAACAGTGGAATTCCCGTTGCACTCCTAATGTTACCACCGTTGCTTTTAATGTCACCAAAGGTTGTTTTGACTTTCCTGTATGCTGAGTCTGTCCTTCCGACAATCATATCTTTTTCGATGTCTTCACATTTTTCCTGCAGCCATTTCGTCTTAGCTTCCCCGCACTTCCTATTTATTTCATTCCTCAGCGACTTGTATTTCTGTATTCCTGATTTTCCCGGAACGTGTTTGTACTTCCTCCTTTCATCAATCAACTGAAGTATTTCTTCTGTTACCCTTGGTTTCTTCGCAGCTACCTTCTTTGTACCTATGTTTTCCTTCCCAACTTCTGTGATGGCCCTTTTTAGAGATGTCCATTCCTCTTCAACTGTACTGCCTACTGCGCTATTCCTTATTTCTGTATGAATAGCGTTAAAGAACTTCAAACGTATCTCGTCATTCCTTAGTACTTCCGTATCCCACTTCCTTGCGTATTGATTCTTCCTGACTAATGTCTTGAACTTTAGCCTACTCTTCATCACTACTATATTGTGATCTGAGTCAATATCTGCTCCTGGGTACGCCTTACAATCCAGTATCTGATTTCGGAATCTCGGTCTGACCATGATGTAATCTAATTGAAATCTTCCCGTATCTCCCGGCCTTTTCCAAGTATACCTCCTCCTCTTGTGATTCTTGAACAGGGTATTCGCTATTACTAGCTGAAACTTGTTACAGAACTCAATTAGTCTTTCTCCTCTTTCATTCCTTGTCCCAAGCCCATATTCTCCTGTAACCTTTTCTTCTACTCCTTCCCCTACAACTGCATTCCAATCGCCCATGACTATTAGATTTTCGTCCCCCTTTACATTCTGCATTACATACACTTTCTCTATCTGTTCATCTTCAGCTTGCGACGTCGGCACGTATACCTGAACTATCGTTGTCGGTGTTGGTCTGCTGTCGATTCTGATTAGAACAACCCGGTCACTGAGCTGTTCACAGTAACACACCCTCTGCCTTACCTTCCTATTCATAACGAATCCTACACCTGTTATACCATTTTCTGCTGCTGTTGATATTACCCGATACTCATCTGACCAGAAATCCTTGTCTTCCTTCCACTTCACTTCACTGACCCCTACTATATCTAGATTGAGCCTTTGCATTTCCCTTTTGAGATTTCCTAGTTTCCCTACCACGTTCAAGCTTCTGACATTCCACGCCCCGACTCGTAGAACGTTATCCTTTCGTTGATTATTCAATCTTTTTCTCATGGTAACCTCCCCCTTGGCAGTCCCCTCCCGGAGATCCGGAAGGGGGACTATTCCAGAATCTTTTGCCAATGGAGAGATCATAATGACACATCTTCAATTACAGGCCACATGTCCTGTGGATACACGTTACGTGGCTTTAATGCAGTGGTTTCCATTGCCTTCTGCATCCTCATGTCGTTGATCATTGCTGATTCTTCCGCCTTTAGGGGCAATTTCCCACCCCTAGGGCAAGAGAGTTCCCTGAACCTCTATCCACTCCTCCACCCTCTTAGACAAGGCCGTTGTCAGAATGAGGCTGACTTCTTATGCCGAAAGTCTTCGGCCGCCAGTGTTGATTATTTATCAAAATTTAGACAGTGGCGAGGATCGATCCCGGGACCGAAGACGTTTTGATTATGAACCATAAGACGCTACCCCTAGACCACGGGTACTACCCCAAATATAATTAAGGCGAGAACAGCCAGCGATCTCTTGAGTATAGGTGCACACCAAGCTCTAACTCTTCCGGATATCAACGAAATGCCACGAGTATTGGGGATATTGGGTAAGGGGCACTGCATAAGTAGTGTGTGGGTAAGTCGAGATTTTAAATCTGACGGGAGGTGAGTTAAGGCAGTCCATGCAGCTGCAAGGGCTTCTGTGTTCCGTTGCCGAAGTGGTCAGCGCATCTGCCTAGTAAGCAGGCGACCTACATTCCAAACCCACTCCGGGACAAATTTTTAACTTTCCCCCTTGAATTCAAAGGATAATTTTTTTTAATCCGCCAATGGTCAAATACTTTTGGTCTTTAGATTATCGATTTCTGTCAGCAGTGACCATCTTCGGATCTATTTTATAACTTGTCCTAAAATTATAAAGCAATAGTTGTAAAACAGATTCGAAGATGGTAGCTGCTGACTGTAACCGGCAATCTAAAGACCAAAAGTTTTGTGATCAGTGGCGGAAATAAAGGAAATCCGTTCTACATTTCATGAACCACTGTTTTAATTCGCGACCATGTTTTAAATCAGTACCTACTCACATCCAATATCTGTAATTCTTCTGTTTTTCAGTGTTATTTAACTTGTTCCAAAAATTATTCCAGGGTATTTACATGTATCACAATCACCCCTACTTGAGAACCTGGCTCTAGAATGTAGGAATACTCTTTGAATGCAAGTGTTATTTTTATGATTCACCACCAACCAGTTGTGCCCTTGTTTTTGTAAAATACGAAATAGATTCTACGAAACGTTATCCGGATGAAACCGCGTTAGGCTGTAGCCAGCCTCGCACCTAATTCCAATTACGGAAATCAGTAATACGAAAGGATGAAGTTCTACGAGACGGGGCGTGGAGTACCAGAACTTTGAATGTGGAAGGGAAGCTAGAAGATCTGAAAAGGGAAATGCTAAGGCTCAATGTGAATTTAGTGGGGTCGCTGAAGTGATATGGTAAGATGACGCGGATTTCTGGTCAGACGAATGTAGGGTAATATCAACAGCAGCAGAAAATGGTGTAATAAGAGTAGAATTCGTTACGAATATGAAGGTAGGAGAGAGGGCGATTTACTGTGAACAGTTCAGTGATAGGAGTGTTCTCATCATTGTCGCCAGGAAACCAACTGCGACAACAATAGCTCAAGTATACATGCCGACGTCGCAAGTCACATATGAAGACACACGGATGGTAGATGGGGATATTGAACGGTTAATTCAGTAGGTAAAGGGAGAGAAGTCTTATAGTCACGGAGGATTGGAGCGTACTTGGAGGGGAATGGGTAGAATGAAGAGTTACAGGAGAATATGAGCTCCATATTAGCAAAAAGAGAGGAGTAACACTAATTGAGTTCTGTAATATACGAGTATTCCACCAGTAATAGCGAATACTCTGTTCACGAATCACAAGAGGAGGAGGTATTCTTGGAAATGGCTGGTGGGTACCGGAAGATTTCATTTAGATACCATTACAGTCAGGCAAAGATTCCAAAATCAGATACGGGATTATATGGCGTGCCCAGCACGCGATAGCGACTCAGATCACTCATTAGTAATGGCGAAGAGCAGGCTGACGTTTAAAATATTAGTCAGGAAAAATCTGTGCGCAAAGAAGTACTAAGGAATAAGAGATAAGCTTGAAGTTCTCTGAGGCTGTAGATACTGCGGTAGGGAATAGTTCAGCAGGCAGTTCAGGTGAAGAGGAACCGAGATCTTTACAAAGCCCAATCACAGACGGTGGAAAGAAAAAGATGGTACAAAGTAGGCAACTGCGAAGAAACCATAGATAACAGAAGAAATACTGCAGCTGATCGATGAAAGAAGTAAGTGCAAAAATTTTAGGGGAAGTTTAGGAACACAGAAATACAAGTCACTTAAAAATGAAATAAATTGGAAGTACAGGGAAGCTAAGGCGAAAAGAAATTTGTGAGATTGTATGTCCGGAGCACAGCATTGTTCGGTACTGTGGAAAAACCAGGAACGAAGAGAATAAAAATATTTTGGATGTGGTTTTACAGAAGAATGTTGAAAATTAGTATTACGAATAAGGTAAGTAAAGAGGGGATCTCCGAAGAAGTTGCGAGGAAAGGAATGTGTGGAAAACACTGACAAGAAGAAGGGACAGGATGGCAATACATCTGTTAACGCTTCAGGGAATAAGTTTCGCGATACTAGAGGGATCTGTATAAGCTAAAAACTGTAGAGTAGAACAGTGTCTGTATTATAGCCTGCAAAGAACTCAGGACGTAAGTTTGCAAGAGCTACTCTGAGATGAAGAGGTTGGCACAGAAGAGGAATCTGTGGCGGGTCGCTTCAGACCAGTCACAATACTGATGACTATTAAAAACGAACACGACCATTTTGTTCTCACGAATGTAACGTATACGTAATGGAGGGCTTATCTGCCAATGGGCACGTGTGGCGACTGCTGAGATTTCCCATTCCTAATATTGATACGTCTTGCTGTACTATACCTCTTTTTAGGTAAAGGGTAGAAGAGCAAAGCAGAGTCCACGGGGTGCCGTTGACACGAGGATGGAGGCCAGATCGGTGTCCGGGGAAGAGGTCACACGCAAGCCACTGTAGAGGCGAGAGCAGGCAGCTGTTCCACCACAGTCCTTCAAGTGAGCCCACGGCTTGTTTGAGAAGGCTAACGTTTCCTCGAACTGACGACACCTCGGCTAGCGTACTCTATCCCTCGCACTTCCGCGAGGCTACAATGTTTTCCATAGAGCATCTCCGAACTGTTATTGACATAGTGGGCGGCATCATCCGGTTATCAGGGGGTAGTAAAAGCATGCGACTCCGGGTGCCTTGAGAAGATAAAATCTTTTCGTAACGTGGGAAGGGCAAAACTCCGCCGTTAAGACGAGCTTTCAATCTTAACGACGCCTACCTCGGGCCGGTATACTAGGCGAAATGAAGACTACATTACGACTAGTCTGGGTTCACAAACCATGGAAACGGTGACTTATCATTTGTCCGCAGTCTCTGCTTCCCGAAGGAGATCAAACTATTTTGCACAACGAGCGCAGAATTTTTGCAAATTTTATTGATATTCTTATCCGTTAGGAGATACAGGGTTTTATACCTTGCATGTACACGTAAAATACGAATACTTCGACAGTTTACTGATTTTTATCCAACAACTGTGTCAATCAATACCAAGCCGAACAAGCGTTTCCATAAGGGCCAGGGATAGACCAATGCACCATAGATTTACTCAAATTGTGAATCTCTTCCTCTTGAACAAGTCATTCAGTTTTCAGAAATGTTAATGATTTTTTTGTCAGCGCACTTACATCACATCTATTGAGTTCCGTCCCATTCGGAAAATTTCATAGTAGTGCGACGTTTTCGTTTCCTTTTATTGGCTCAGAGTGTATATATGTTTTAATACAGTCTGAATAAGACTCTTCAATAAACAGTGCCTGTAATGGTCCCATTCCCTTATATAATTTGATATTAAGCTCTTATCAAGCCAAATACAACTCTTTAAAAGAACAGGGCATAACTTCACCCTGGCAGTAAGGAAATGAAATCTCGCCTTTGGTATCGAGATCCTAACAGGAAGCTTTCAGAGATGTCCACACTTGTAGTAAAACTCTGTCGTGGGCAGAGACTGCTTGATGCAATATGATGAAAAATACATATATATGTTCTCAACATCAATGTCGACGTAACGTTAAATTGTAGTCTGTTCTCTTTCTTTCCTTCCGCAAAGAGTAAAAAGATGAACGATGAAATTACAGTTCCTTGTATTCCCTGGTTCACAATTAATCGGTTTCAAAGAAACACAGTCATTCGACGTTTTTTGTAAATGAAAGCTTACGCAGTCGGCAGGACATTTACGTAGGGAGTTGGGGAAGTACGTTACCCAAGTCGTCTCACGCTGCGACCATCGTGCATCAAGAGTGGCACACTCATACGAGTTTCCTCCAGACACAGTTCTGGTACGTGAAGGATAGATAACAAATGCTTCACAGTGACCGAATTCAGTGACACGGTAACTGGAAAGTACGCGGCAAAATACTATTCTTGTGATCAGTACGTCTAAACTGCACACAGATTCACCGTGAAATTCTGGCGGCATTGGATCAAACGCAATGTCACGTACGTAGTGAAGTGGTCCCAACAATCTCACCAAGGCATCGGAGACGTGGGTGAGGCGGATTGGTATGTCCAGCCCTTGCATTGCGCGATTTCCGTCTTAGTGGCATTCTGACAAGCTGAAAGAACATGTGTGTGGGCGGGGGGGGGGTAGGTTGTCCAACTATGAGGATTGAGGATGTTCACACAGTCACTCGAGTGGGTCCGTTACCAAAGAGGTCTTTAGGTTAGTTAGGTTTAAGTAGTTCTAAGTCTAGGGGACTAGGGGACATGTTAAGTCCCATAGTGCTTAGAGCCATTTGAATCATTTTTAACATAGGTCCGCAAATACACCGTTGCCGAGGTACTGCATTAATTCGAGTTGGGAACCAACTGTAGACGCCCCTGGACACTGCGGCATATACGTTGGTATTTCAAGATTAGGGATCGACTATCTGTTTATTTACGCATGCGCAACTACTTCCCCTACCTCCTCCGTGTACTCTGCCTTACGGGGCTCACAATCAGTTACGAACGTGAAAGCACCATGGACAGACGTTACGCCAATGAAGAGTACGCTGACATGCCTTCATGAACGGCAATGCAGTTGAGACTCACGATTGTATGAAGAAGCTTTTCCTCTCCGCAGGCAGCCCGACAGGCGTACAATTAACCGGTTACATCAACGTCTCAGAGAAACTTTGAGTGTCGAACATTCATGTACGAGAAGGTCGACCAATCCTAAACATTCGACCTTCAGGAAAGGATGTTAGGTAACAGACACGAGCATCCGAGTCCTTCAACAAGTAGAACTGTTACCCAAGAACGTATCGAGCCATAGCAGTGTGTGGCGGATTTTACATTGGCAACTACTCTATCCATGTCATCTACAGCGAGCGCAAGCCCTCAACAATGTAGACTTTGCTCCTAGAGAGAATGTCTGTCAAAATGCAACAACAGCAAGCACTATTCTGTTGATGGATGAAGCTGAATTTACCTGTGACTGTATTTTTAACTACAATAACCGTCACATTTGGGCCGACGTCAATCATGATGCAAAACACGTATCACGACATCAGCAGTGTTATTGGCTGAACATCCGGACAGGACTGCTCGCATCATTGGACCTCACTTTCTACCACAGAGACTAACCGGACCGCAGTACATACACGTGGTTTCTGCGGACTCTTCTTGCAGACGTGCTTGATGTACCACGAAACCAACGCCTCAACGCGTGGTTCGTGCACTATGGTGCTCCAGCACATTTTTATTCGAGTGCGCTGGCTTCTATCTCGGCCTCATGGTCAACACTGGGTATGTAGAGGAGAGCCTGTGCAGTAGTCTCCAAAGTTTCTTGATTTAAACACAATGGATTTTTGTGTGTGGGGTCATGTCAAAAGCCAGGTCTACGCTACCGAGTCAGCTCTCTTGAGGAATTACGCTTGCGGATTCAAGCAGCCTTCGAACATTTATAGAACTTCTGAGGACTGCTTCGCAACTCATTCCATAGACAAGTTCAATGTTCTATTGAGACGCATGGACAACCTTTCGAACTCCTACTTTAAGAGGTACCATGTGTTCCTAGACAATGATGAACCGCAACACAAAATGTGTTGTATCTCGGCAACGGTTGATTTGTGGACCCATGTTTATTAGAGCTTTTTTGGTGTTTTTGTCCTATGCTTTACATATGTGAATTATTGACCATCACTTCTGAAACACCATTTACATGTGTACTCTGTTGTGCAGAATTCAATAAAATTTGAATTTACTTGACTGCCGTAGTAATGTGGTATTTGTTCTTGAAGTGCCATCATATTTGTTTGACATTGAACAAACTCTTATTGAAGTGCAGTTTATATACCTATTACGATTAAATGCAGTGGAAGACATGAGCGGTTTAACTAAGTTTGAAAATAGATATCGCTTATGAGGGAGCAGTTATTTTTATAAAATTAGAATAACGCAGTAAACTGTCCTCTAGGCGATATACCTGAATCTTTTTAGATCTCCACATGCGCAGCGACCTGATTTGCATATCGGAATACGCGTGAGACATTTCATCGTGCTTGGCGAGTCTCAGTGGAACCACGATAACATTGCAGTCTCTCTGCCTTTTTGCTCGCGACGCGAGACAGAAGTTTCTCAGATATACTCGCCAATTCGATCTCAATGCATAGCAGTCCCTAGGGACATTCTTTTCTGTCTCTGGTTTATAAGAGCAGTGCAATGGAAAAGAGGTGGGACCTACGCAGGTTACATAAAGAGTGGACTGGACGCCACAAGGAAATGCTGTATCCCTGGGAGAATGAAACTACTGTTCTATCTTCCTCTGCTTATACGGCTTCGCTAGACATCTGAAATGTCACTGATTCAAAGACCAAGTGGCTGAAACGTGCTTTTGTGCATTCGTGAATTTACTCAAGATTACATGAGCTTCAAGAGAAAGAAAGGTCTTACATTTACATAACAAAAAGGAACTCTCGTCATATCCCTATCTAAAACAAAATAGTAGATGTTGCCGATGTAGCGTCTAAGGTACGAGTATTTGTAGTGTTCATGTAGAGCTAAGAGCATATTAGTTCACTGTCCCTGTATTTAGCTTGAAGTATAACAAAATACAGAGTGGCCTGTTTAAATTGACCACCAGCTATAACTTTCGTCTAAAGGCAAAATAAAAAAATGCATCAAAAAATGTTTTGCTACCACTGGGACATTATGCAGCGTGATCACGTCTCTCGCAACTTTCTTCGTTATGAAGGTATGAACGGCAGGAAGTCTATATAAAAAGCGCCCTACATTTTTAACCGATAGTCCACTTCCACTCTTCAAGATAGTTCGTAAATACGTGAATCAGAGAGTACTATTCATGTAAACACGAAGTCACTAAAAACGTAACAGAAATCTGACTTTTACTCTCCTGTGCCAACACACAGTGCTATCCGAGAGCACGTAAGTCGTCCATTTGTCGGAGTTGACAGAAAACAAATGGAAACAAAAATGTAATGTAAACCGATAATTCAGTTAATCACTTTCAGTTGAAGACTTCTGTGAGCAGAATGTGCACTAACGAGGAGAAGATATAAATGTTACCGATTTGGGTGACCAAGGCACAGGGGCCTGAAAGAACGGTGGGTATTTTCCTTGCGTCACCATTTATTTACTATCAGCTCCAGGGTTCCCGGGCTGTGTACTAGTACAGGAGAGTCGATGTCACTTTCCTGTTCCCTACATTGTCTTAGGAAAAGGGAGTGGGCTGCCCAATAAAAACGGCGGGTTGTTATTTAAGAAATATGTGCAGTGGTTCACATTTTTATAGTGAGCAACGTTGCAAAATAGGGAGTCGTTCAGTTTGATTGGCCTGTGGTCGCCAAACAAAATTCGGTAGAAACGTTTTTATCTTGCCTTTTGGCAAAAGACTATTTCGAGTTGTCTCGATATATGAGACACTGAAATCCCATCTTCAAATATGGTTCAACTGGCTCTGAGTACTATGGGACTTAACGTCTATGGTCATCAGTCCCCTAGAACTTAGAACTACTTAAACCTAACTAACCTAAGGACATCACACAACACCCAGTCATCACGAGGCAGAGGAAATCTCATCTTCCTACGGTGTTACACTGTTATCATCTCAATGAGATATTATCACGAAATCGGTGCTAGGGTTCGGCAGTTGTGGGTGCTGTCTACCTACCTTATTTAAGACTTCAACATCTAAATGCTAGACGAGCGAGTGCAATATTAATTTAAAGAAATTAATGAAAATCTCCGAAGAGTGAGCTCCTGTATGCAACGGAAATACCGCCAAAGTGAGACAACAAATGAAATATGTAAGTAAGTAACTATATTTATCATTTACAGATCGCCTAATTAGAATTAATTGTAGGAAAATCTGATTTATAACTGGAAAGGAAGAATGCACTGAGCAACTGATGAACAAAGTTCAACGTGAGCCAAAGAAAATTATTAAGCAGTCCCAATCGTGCGAATAAAATGTCCTCTGAACATTAACGACCAACAGTGGCTCAGTAGAAGCTTAGTTGCTTCTGAATATAACATTGGCGGGCGCGTCAAATCTAAGTGGAAGACTCTTTGGGAAGCTTAGCAAACTTTCTTAATCTGCACAGATTGCAAATGCGAAGTAATCGAGTGCAAGGCAGGCGAAATAGCACAAGCAATTAAGCAACCCAAGTTGCGCTACAAATCTCACCAACTGTGAGCACAGGTCCGGGCGTCCTATCTCCGAAACGGAATACTCGTCTCCTCCTAATTTTCTACCTTTCGAAGAATTCAATTTGGAGAAGGCGATCTCCAGACATTGCCACAGTGACCAGCGAGAATTTCGCTTTCTTCTCCAGAATACAGAAGAATCCTGCACATATGTACCATTCTTGGTTCACTGATCACATTTTAATATGCAGAACGTTGGTAATGACTCCCAGACAGCTTCAACGCATTGGTCGAGCCCTTCGCGATCAAGATTCGCATGATTGGAAAACCAGATTTTGTAGCGAAGGCAACGAGTTTTCCCACGGTCGGCTAGCAGCGCCGTATGGCTCCCTTCTGCGTTCTGTGTCCGGAAGGTAAATTAGTCTCACATGGAAATTCCCAGAGGAGCTAGTAGGAAAATCCTTTCACGGAAGAAAACTGCATTCGTGGCCGAAATGGAATGCTCGCGGCTTGCTTGCTACGGACGCTTCTGCGAAAAGCAGCACCCATCACTCTGGCCTCCTTCCAACGGAGCCTTTGAGACGGGCGGACCCTGTGTGGTACCGCCGAAACGGCAACGCGACCACTCAGCCAGCAAGCTTTCCACCAAGGCAAACTGAGACATTCCTACTTAGTTAGTCAGCCTTGTTCGTTCTTCAAACATAATAAAAATGAAAGCACTCCGTCTTCAGGCCACAAGTGGCCCATCGGGACCATCCGACCGCCATGTCACCCTCAATGCGGATAGGAGGGGCGTGTGGTCAGCACACCACTCTCCCGGTCGTTATGATGGTTCTCTTTGACCGGAGCCACTACTATTCGGGCGAGTAGCTCCTTAATTGGCATCACGAGGCTGAGTGCACCCAGAAAAGTGGAAACAGTGCATGGCGGCTGGATGGTCACCCATACAAGTGCCGGCCACAGTGATCTCACGGGAACCGGTGTATCCACTGCTGCAAGGCCGTTGCCATAAGAAAAATAAGCAGATAAAAAAAAATAACAATCGCATAGCGAAATTAGACTGCAACGTCTAAGCTGTCTGTACAGAGTTTTTCACTGAACTGATTAGTACGTCTTATCATCATAGTAGGCCTACATTCTTTCCAACCTCGCTTTGGCTGCTGGTACGAGCACTGGTATTGTCTTCGGTTACGGCATCGTCGCATCGAAGCGTGGTGCGGCATGCTGTCATAGCAAGAAGTAATCTGGCAACATCAAACTGGAATCATCGCTTACGGTCCAAAGTCATCGGCAGAGAAGACCTGTCGTTCAGCGTTGGACCACGCATTCTGCGCCTCTGATCTTGTTCGTGTAAAGACGCTGCTTGCCCGGGATAGCAGTCCCGTGTAGATGTAGCATGGGGGTGGCCACTCTCGTTATAAGACGAGGCTGCAGAGCAGAAGAAAAGGACTTAGGAAGACTGTCAGCCAGAAAGCCACACAACTAGCAACTTCAGAGGAGAGGGCAACCTAGATGTAGCAAATCAGCGATGCAGCTAGATCAACTTGAGGCTGGTGATGGCTCACTGACAATACGAGGCATCGTTGTGGGCCGGAACAACGGATAGTGGATGGCCTCGTGGATCCAGGAAATACTGCACGGACAGGAGTCTCGTGTTGTTTCCATCTGCGGTGTATTTCCGGTGTACTGCAAGGCTGGTTACTTGTAAAGAGCGGTTATAATTAAACTGCAGATACTCGCAGAGGTACACAGTGTGTGGTAATTATCGCATTGAAGCGAAACTTGATAGATATGCTAATGCGCTAGTGTGGAACAGATATACGTTGGGAAAAAAAATAATTCCACTTTTGACCTCCAGGTGCAAGTTTGGCGGAGTACGCTATATGTCGCTATGACATACAAGCTGTCATTTGAAAAGCGAAAACATGAGTGTACGATGTGACTATCCAGAGCAGAGAACGAGCGCTTTTAGTGAAACCGTCTTATGTGGACAGCAGCAATTACAGTTCTGGACTGAGCGAGTATCGCCGACTGAAAGATATGAGGAGAGACCCAAGGTTATTAAATGGGTTAAAGAAGATATAAAGAAATTTTAAAAAAATTGATGAGATTGGTGTGGCACCTAGAAGAGGAAGTTACTGACGAGGTTGGTGTTGCTGTAACTGACGATGCAGCAAGCGCTCCAGGTACTGCCGGTGCTCGTGCAGTGTACGACACGTGCCCATCCCATGGTCAACAGCACGCGAACTCTGCTGTCTATACTACATTGGTTCCTATACAACATCCAGACAGTGCAGCAACTGAAATCTCATGATCGTCAGCAATGTTCTGACTTTGCTCTTCGATTTCTGGCACGGATCGGATAACAAGTGGCCGAACAATATCCTCAGAGCGACGAGGCAGAGGTTGCAGTGAATGCACAGAACCGCCGAATTTGGGCTACCGTTAAACTGCGTGTTGTGCACGAAGAACCGTACGTGACTGTGTGGTGTGGTTAAACATAAAAATGGTTCAAATGGCTCTGAGCACTATGGGACTTAACATCTGAGGTCATCAGTCCCCTAGACTACTTAGACCTAACTAACCTAAGGACATCACACACATCCATGCCCGAGGCAGAACTCGAACCTGCGACCGTAGTAGCTGCACGGTTCCGGACTGAAGCGCCTAAAACCGCTCGGCCATAACGGCTGGCGATTTCACAACCACCTTTAAGCCGTGTTCCCACGGAGCGTGAAACGCTAGCGTGACGCATACCGTCGTGGAACACTACGCGTGTGAACGAAGGGCCGTGAGTTTGACCTTCACGTCACAGATAGGCATATGGGTTCACGCTTCAAATCAAACGTGTCTGATTTTCACTCGTGAGCTTGCCCCTCGTGTGGCTGTATCATATTACAACACTTAGCGAGCAACAAGATGACAGCCAGTGTCATTAAATGTCGTGATCAAGTAACACGACAGTGAAACTTTACAGTATCTGGAAGTTTACGACGCTGAGGAATTCTTGTATGATGTAAGTAGCGAAGAGTATAGAAACGGAAACGTCAGAAAGCCAGCTGGCAAAAGAATTAACAATGCGCTTCAAAATACACGACTCGGATTATTTTGAAACCAATGGTTAAACGCATTACAGAAGGTTGTCACACTGATCTTGAGTTATTCGTAATACTTTGTTTTAAATCTTCAAAGTATATCATTTCTTAGCTCCAAGTCAACAAAATTTAGTTCCCACGGTTTTCTCTTAAGTATCCAGTTCGTGGTCCATCATCTTTTCTTTAGTTTTTCTTGCAATTCCACCAACCGCTTCATACTCTTTGCCAAGACAGCAGCAGTAACTGAAATCACCACAGTCCAACTTTCGTTGAGGAGCTCGTTCATGATTGGCTTTACGCCATCAGCTGAATCACGCTTTATTTGGCACTTCAATACGTGTGAACGTTTCACCCGTCCACGATCCGCGACTGGTGGGGTCACTTCAGACATGGTGCGACAGCAAGTACGAAAGCGTCGCACACACACGTGTTGACGCCTGGTGAGAACCCAGATTTACTCTCTCTCCGTTCTTATTTAAAGACAAAACACACAGATGGCCAGTCAGCAGTACCGTGTCACCTGCACGTTACCGTTGAAACGTCCCCTTTGGAAAATTATGAATTACTGTGCTGGTAAACCTCTTACGCTATTTGATTTTTAAACAGCTGAGCAAAACTGAACGTACTCAGACATTTCTCTCTTCACTTATTCCGATCATCACTAAACTGACATACTATATTTTTTAGCGCAGCGCACTCTGACTTTCAATAATCTCTACAAAAGAATGGCCCTGAGTATCAATAACCTATACCTTTCATGAATCACTCACCTCACAAAAATCTTCGTTACTCCAACCACTGCAACACAGCGAGCGCCAATACTGCCAGCTAAATAAAAGATTCTAACTTCTGAAGGCCCTAACTACTGATAGGCATAGTTAGCAAATGAAAGATTTTGATAGAGAACAAACAATGTACACTCCTGGAAATGGAAAAATAAACACATTGACACTGGTGTGTCAGACCCACCATACTTGCTCCGGACACTGCGAGAGGGCTGTACAAGCAATGATCACACGCACGGCACAGCGGACACACCAGGAACCGCGGTGTTGGCCGTCGAATGGCGTTAGCTGCGCAGCATTTGTGCACCGCCGCCGTCAGTGTCAGCCAGTTTGCCGTGGCATACGGAGCTCCATCGCAGTCTTTAACACTGGTAGCATGCCGCGACAGCGTGGACGTGAACCGTATGTGCAGTTGACGGACTTTGAGCGAGGGCGTATAGTGGGCATGCGGGAGGCCGGGTGGACGTACCGCCGAATTGCTCAACACGTGGGGCGTGAGGTCTCCACAGTACATCGATGTTGTCGCCAGTGGTCGGCGGAAGGTGCACGTGCCCGTCGACCTGGGACCGGACCGCAGCGACGCACGGATGCACGCCAAGACCGTAGGATCCTACGCAGTGCCGTAGGGGACCGCACCGCCACTTCCCAGCAAATTAGGGACACTGTTGCTCCTGGGGTATCGGCGAGGACCATTCGCAACCGTCTCCATGAAGCTGGGCTACGGTCCCGCACACCGTTAGGCCGTCTTCCGCTCACGCCCCAGCATCGTGCAGCCCGCCTCCAGTGGTGTCGCGACAGGCGTGAATGGAGGGACGAATGGAGACGTGTCGTCTTCAGCGATGAGAGTCGCTTCTGCCTTGGTGCCAATGATGGTCGTATGCGTGTTTGGCGCCGTGCAGGTGAGCGCCACAATCAGGACTGCATACGACCGAGGCACACAGGGCCAACACCCGGCATCATGGTTTGGAGAACGATCTCCTACACTGGCCGTACACAACTGGTGATCGTCGAGGGGACACTGAATAGTTCACAGTACATCCAAACCGTCATCGAACCCATCGTTCTACCATTCCTAGACCGGCAAGGGAACTTGCTGTTCCAACAGGACAATGCACGTCCGCATGTATCCCGTGCCACCCAACGTGCTCTAGAAGGTGTAAGTCAACTACCCTGGCCAGCAAGATCTCCGGATCTGTCCCCCATTGAGCATGTTTGGGACTGGATGAAGCGTCGTCTCACGCGGTCTGCACGTCCAGCACGAACGCTGGTCCAACTGAGGCGCCAGGTAGAAATGGCATGGCAAGCCGTTCCACAGGACTACATCCAGCATCTCTACGATCGTCTCCATGGGAGAATAGCAGCCTGCATTGCTGCGAAAGGTGGATATACACTGTGCTAGTGCCGACATTGTGCATGCTCTGTTGCCTGTGTCTATGTGCCTGTGGTTCTGTCAGTGTGATCATGTGATGTATCTGACCCCAGGAATGTGTCAATAAAGTTTCCCCTTCCTGGGACAATGAATTCACGGTGTTCTTATTTCAATTTCCAGTAGTGTATTTACTTCAAAAGCCTTTATACAGTTCATGACATCCAGTCTTACGAAATTACTCTCTCTGATTAACACATGTCCAGATCATCCGCTCTCAAAACTCCGCCATCTCACTCCCCACATCCATCACTGCTGGCGGCTCACCTCCAACTGAGCAACGCTACGTGCTGTTCACATCCGATTGCCCAACACATTTTTTTTTTGGTCCCGCCACGAATTCCTTTCCTGTGCTAACCTCTTCATCTCAGAGTAGCACTTGCAACCTACGTCCTCAATTATTTGCTTCACGTATTCCAATCTCTGTCTTCCTCTACAGTTTTTGCCCTCTACAGCTCCCTCTACTACCATGGAAGTCATTCCCTCATGTCTTAGCAGATGTCCTATCATCCTGTCCCTTCTCCTTATCAGAGTTTTCCACATATTCCTTTCCTCTCCGATTCTGCGTAGAACCTCCTCATTCCTTACCTTATCAGTCCACCTAATTTTCAACATTCGTCTATAGCACCACATCTCAAATGCTTCGATTCTCTTCTATTCCGGTTTTCCCACAGTCCATGTTTCACTACCATACAATGCTGTACTCCAGACGTACATCCTCAGAAATTTCTTCCTCAAATTAAGGCCGGTATTTGATATTAGTAGACTTCACTTGGCCAGAAATGCCTTTTTTGCCATAGCGAGTCTGCTTTGGATGTCCTCCTTGCTCCGTCCGTCATTGGTTATTTTACTGCCTACGTAGCAGAATTCCTTAACTTCATTGACTTCGTGACCATCAATCCTGATGTTAAGTTTCTCGCTGTTCTCATTTCTACTACTTCTCATTACCTTCGTGTTTCTCCGATTTACTCTCAAACCATACTGTGTACTCATTAGACCGTTCATTCCGTTCAGCAGATCATTTAATTCTTCTTCACTTTCACTCTGGATAGCAATGTCATCAGCGAACCGTATGACTGATATCCTTTCACCTTGTATTTTAATTCCACTCCTGAACCTTTCTTTTATTTCCATCATTGCTTCCTCGATGTACAGATTGAAGAGTAGGGGCGAAAGGCTACAGCCTTGTCTTACACCCTTCTTAATACGAGCACTTCGTTCTCGATCGTCCACTCTTATTATTCCCTCTTGGTTGTTGTACATATTGTATATGACCCGTCTTTCAAAATCTCGAACAGCTTGTACCATTTTATATTGTCGAACGCTTTTTCCAGGTCGACAAATCCTATGAAAGTTTCTTGATTTTTCTTTAGCCTTGCTTCCATTATTAGCCGTAACGTCAGAATTGCCTCTCTCCTCCCTTTACTTTTCCTAAAGCCAAACTGATCGTCACCTAGCGCATTCTCAATTTTCTTTTCCATTCTTCTCTATATTATTCTTGTAGGCAGCTTCGATGCATGAGCTGTTAAGCTGATTGTGCGATAATTCTCGCACTTGTCAGCTCTTGCCGTCTTCGGAATTGTGTGGATGATGGAATTCCCGTTGCACTCTTAATGTTACCACCGTTGCTTTTAATGTCACCAAAGGATGTTTTGACTTTCCTGTGTGCTGAGTCTGTCCTTCCGACAATCATATCTTTTTCCATGTCTTCACATTTTTCCTGCAGCCATTTCGTCTTAGCTTCCCTGCACTTCCTATTTATTTCATTCCTCAGCGACTTGTATTTCTGTATTCCTGATTTTCCCGGAACATGTTTGTAGTTCCTCCTTTCATCAATCAACTGAGGTATTTCTTCTGATACCCATGGTTTCTTCGCAGCTACCTTCTTTGTACTCATGTTTTCCTTCCCAACTTCTGTGATGGCCCTTTTTAGAGATGTCCATTCCTCTTCAACTGTACTGCCTACTGCGCTATTCCTTATTGCTGTATCTATAGCGTTAGAGAACTTCAAACGTATCTCGTCATTCCTTAGTACTTCCGTATCCCACTCCTTTGCGTATTGATTCTTCCTGATTAATGTCTTGAACTTCAGCCAACTCTTCATCACTACTATATTGTGATCTGAGTCTATATCTGCTCCTGGGTACGCCTTACAATCCAGTATCTGATTTCGGAATCTTTGTCTGACCGTGATGTAATCTACACTCCTGGAAATGGAAAAAAGAACACATTGACACCGGTGTGTCAGGCCCACCATACTTGCTCCGGACACTGCGAGAGGGCTGTACAAGCAATGATCACACGCACGGCACAGGAGGCACACCAGGAACCGCGGTGTTGGCCGTCGAATGGCGCTAGCTGCGCAGCATTTGTGCACCGCCGCCGTCAGTGTCAGCCAGTTTGCCGTGGCATACGGAGCTCCATCGCAGTCTTTAACACTGGTAGCATGCCGCGACAGCGTGGACGTGAACCGTATGTGCAGTTGACGGACTTTGAGCGAGGGCGTATAGTGGGCATGCGGGAGGCCGGGTGGACGTACCGCCGAATTGCTCAACACGTGGGGCGTGAGGTCTCCACAGTACATCGATGTTGTCGCCAGTGGTTGGCGGAAGGTGCACGTGCCCGTCGACCTGGGACCGGACCGCAGCGACGCACGGATGCACGCCAAGACCGTAGGATCCTACGCAGTGCCGTAGGGGACTGCACCGCCACTTCCCAGCAAATTAGGGACACTGTTGCTCCTGGGGTATCGGCGAGGACCATTCGCAACCGTCTCCATGAAGCTGGGCTACGGTCCCGCACACCGTTAGGCCGTCTTCCGCTCACGCCCCAACATCGTGCAGCCCGCCTGCAGTGGTGTCGCGACAGGCGTGAATGGAGGGACGAATGGAGACGTGTCGTCTTCAGCGATGAGAGTCGCTTCTGCCTTGGTGCCAATGATGGTCGTACGCGTGTTTGGCGCAGTGCAGGTGAGCGCCGCAATCAGGACTGCATACGACCGAGGCACACAGGGCCAACACCCGGCATCATGGTGTGGGGAGCGATCTCCTACACTGGCCGTACACCACTGGTGATCGTCGAGGGGACACTGAATAGTGCACGGTACATCCAAACCGTCATCGAACCCATCGTTCTACCATTCCTAGACCGGCAAGGGAACTTGCTGTTCCAACAGGACAATGCACGTCCGCATGTATCCCGTGCCACCCAACGTGCTCTACAAGGTGTACGTCAACTACCCTGGCCAGCAAGATCTCCGGGTCTGTCCCCCATTGAGCATGTTTTGGACTGGATGAAGCGTCGTCTCACGCGGTCTGCACGTCCAGCACGAACGCTGGTCCAACTGAGGCGCCAGGTGGAAATGGCATGGCAAGCCGTTCCACAGGACTACATCCAGCATCTCTACGATCGTCTCAATGGGAGAATAGCAGCCTGCATTGCTGCGAAAGGTGGATATACACTGTACTAGTGCCGACATTGTGCATGCTCTGTTGCCTGTGTCTATGTGCCTGTGGTTCTGTCAGTGTGATCATGTGATGTATCTGACCCCAGGAATGTGTCAATAAAGTTTCCCCTTCCTGGGACAATGAATTCACGGTGTTCTTATTTCAATTTCCAGGAGTGTAATTAAATCTTCCCGTATCTCCCGGCCTTTTCCAAGTATACCTCCTCCTCTTGTGATTCTTGAACAGGGTATTCGCTATTACTAGCTGAATCTTGTTACAGAACTCAATTAGTCTTTCTCCTCTTTCATTCCTTGTCCCAAGCCCATATTCTCCTGTAACCTTTTCTTCTACTCCTTCCCCTACAACTGCATTCCAGTCGCCCATGACTATTAGATTTTCGTCCCCCATTACATTCTGCATTACCCTTTCAACGTCCTCATAAACTTTCTCTATCTGTTCATCTTCAGCTTGCGACGCCGGCATGTATACCTGAACTATCGTTGTTGGTGTTGGTCTGCTGTCGATTCTGATTAGAACAACCCGGTCACTGAACTGTTCACAGTAACACACCCTCTGCCCTACCTTCCTATTCATAACGAACCCTACACCTGTTATACCATTTTCTGCTGCTGTTGATATTACCCGATGCTCATCTGACCAGAAATCCTTGTCTTCTTTCCACTTCACTTCACTGACACCTACTGTATCTAGATTGAGCCTTTGCATTTCCCTTTCCAGATTTTCTAGTTTCCCTACCACGTTCAAGCTTCTGACATTTCACGCCCCGACTCGTAGAACGTTATCCTTTCGTTGATTATTCAATCTTTTTCTCATTGTAACCTCCCCCTTGGCAGTCCCCTCCCGGAGATCCGAATGGGGAACTATTCCGGAATCTTTTGCCAATGGAGAGATCATCATGACACTTCTTCAATTACAGGCCGCATGCCCTGTGGATACACGTTACGTGTCTTTAATGCAGTGGTTTCCATTGGCTTCTGCATCCTCATGTCGTTGATCATTGCTGATTATTCCGCCTTTAGGGGTAATTTCCCACCCCTAGGACAGGAGAGTGCCCTGAACCTCTATCCGCTCCTCCGCCCTCTTTGACAAGGCCGTTGGCAGAATGAGGCCTACTGCTTATGCCGGAAGTCTTCGGCCGCCAATGCTGATTATTTATCAAAATTCAGGCAGTGGCGGGGATCGAACCCGTGACCGTTGACGCTTTAACTATGAATCAAAGACGCTACCCCTAGACCACTTTTTTTTTAGCAATATAAGAAATGAAATGTCTTCTTGAGGGTGTTTTTTTTTTTTTTTTTTTTTTTTTTTTGGCCAAGTAGTAAACGGAAATTGTTATGGTGCACAAAAGACTATCACTTCATAATTGAAGGAAGGTTGCTCCGCTCGCTCTGCGAGAGAAGGGAAATGTGAAACCGAAAATGGGAAAGAAGAAATGCCTTCTGCATTGGTGAACATCTGAATAGTATCGTAAAATTGCGGCAAGTGCTAAAGTCCCAGGAAGCAAATGGGAGTCATACATACAGGTCACTGGCAACCTCTGCGATCCGAAAGATTGTATTTGAAGCATTTAACCGTTAATTATGATGTTCAGCATATTTCCAAATATCCTCCTGTAGTCACAGTGTTGTCTCATTTTAAAGTGTTCAATTTCTATGTAAGAATAATAGTCGAGGAAAGTAGCATGCCTATTCTGCATAATAAACGATGCTGTGTGGCCCATGATCCACGTTGCAGCGTTGTTTTTTGCTCGTGGATATCTCAGTTTTTGTGGCTGAATGATCTCTGAAAGATCTACACCACAGGGCGTCGTACGGTCTATCACCGACAATCGTTGACGAAGAAATGTAGTAATTTCTTCTGCATGTCCGCACGTGAACCTATGAAGAAGCGTATCGACCCTTCCGCATGCGTCACAGTTGGGCGTTGGATGAAGGCCAATTTTATGTAACTTTTCATTCGTTGCTACTTTATCGTTGACTGTTAGATACCAGTCGGCTATGACGCGTGACGGTAACACGTCGCTGTGCACATTCCGCCATACTATACTCCAATGTGTATGTGAATGTTTTTCTTCGAGACGATTCCTGTGGTTTGTTGTCGTGAGAAGGCCATAAAGCTTCCTGTTCGTCAGGCTTCCGTTATCGACGATGTTGTGTCGAATGTAGCTCATTTCCATGTAGTACAGTCGCACATGTCGGTAAGAAAGTGGAATGCCGGCGATATTAACGGGTGGGTCAAGGCTATGAGGCTTCCACCGCTGAATGAGGTTTGTGATGATACTGGTCCTCCGGGTACGGAACTCCTTCCTGATGCGATTTAGGAGCAGGGTGACACATTTTTTGCGTACTTTAATGAGGTTAAGGCCACCTTTGAACGAAGGTAAGGTTAAGGTATCGAATTGAACTTTGAAAATGTGCCCCCTAAAAAGAAACCAACATAACGCTTGTTGTATACTCTTGGCTAGATGGTCGGAGATTGGAAGAATTTGCGCCAAATAAGTCATCTTGCTCGTAATGGCGATCTCGATGGTCTTAACTTTCTGTAGTATGTTCAAGTCACGGTCGGAGTGAAGTATCAAAGCAGCACGTAATTTATTAAGCATGTGTGACCAGTTCTTCGTCAGGAATTTGTCTGGTTTGGCCTCAAAAGTAACACCGAGGGTTGTGTGAGAATCCTTGACCTTGCACCAGGTAACATGGGATATGTCTCCGATACCGCCACCGATCTTCAAAGCTGTGGTTTTAGTTCTATTGAGTATTGCTCCTGAAAGAAACGTGAATTTTTGTAAAAGAGTTTCCGCTGACAGAAGTTGTTGCGATGATGACACAGTTACGCATACATCGTCAGCATACGCAATGCATGGGATAGTGACAGACTGGACGCTAAGTCCGATCCCGCTATGCGCCAAGTTGTTCAGTAGCGGCTTCACTGCAATGGCGTACAAAATCATTGACAGAGGACATCCTTGGCGGACGGATTGCTCAATGGAAACTTCTTTTGTAAAATGGCCATTAATGAGAATCCGTGAAGAGGCGTTTGTAGTAAGTTTGCGAATTAATTCTATGAGATGAAGTCCAAAACCTAGTTTCTTCATGCTTTTAAAGAGGAAGTCATGACGTACACGGTCATAAGCCTTCTCAAAATCTAGAAAGATCAGAGCGCCCTGTCCTTTGGTTTCAGCATACGAACAGATGATGTCCCTCAAATCGCAGGCTGCTGAGATTGCACTTCGGCCTTGCACTGCACTGTACTGGTAACTGCCCAAAACCTTGTACATAACGGTTTGCATCCTTAGCTTAATCGATCTGGTGATGATTTTGAAATCGGCATTCAGGAGTGTGATGGGTCGCTTGTTTTCGACCTTCCTGCTGTTCCCTTTTTTCGGTAAGGGCAGGATGATACCTTCCGTAAATGCCTTGGGTATAACTTCCAGGTGCCAGAGTTCATTCGCGATCTCGAGGAGTGTCGGACCGAGGAGGTTCCAGTAACGCTGGTAAAACTCAGCGCTGAGACCGTCGGGTCCTGGTGACTTCCCTTTCTTTGCACTGTGGACCGCCAGTCGGATTTCGTCCTCTGTGAAAAGAGATTCCAGATTTGCAGTATCCTGTTGCGACAAGCGACAGCTCAAGGTCCTAAGAAAATCGTCGCACGAGTGTTCATCAACGGCTTGCTTCTTGTAAAGTTGACTATAATAGTCGTAGACGTGCGAGATGATGTCACGTTGCTTCGTGATGGCATTCTCAGCGTCATCAACAACGGCTTCAATCAACATGGCTTTACACCGTTTCGTCGTTCTCAGGATGTGGTACAGAGAGGCCCGTTCTTCGGCGGCAACGTCCTTGGGGTGGGCTCGCACGATGATGCCTTGTATTCGTTGGCGTTGTATTGCCGTGATTTTCGCTTTATATCGTTTGATCTTTATGTCGATATCGCCAGAAGGATTGTTAGCGCGACTGTACAGTTCTCTCAAACAGCGATAATAAAACTCAATAGTCTGTTTCTGCCAAAAGCTTTTTTGTCGGGCGTAACTCATGAGGGTGAGGCGTAATTTAGGCTTAGCACACTGAGTCCACCACTGGAGAGCGCTATCGTAACGACGTCGTTGCCGCTGGAGCTGTTGCCACGTCATGTTCACCTCCTCTTCAAGTTGGGCATCCTGCAGAAGGCTGACATTCAATTTCCAGTAGCCTTTCCCGCGGTATATTTGCTGGCGGTGTAGGTTAAGGTAACACTGATACGCACAATGGTCGGAGATGTTGACAGGAGCTATGTCACAGTTCACAGCGTGTCGCTGGAGGGCGTCGGACACATAGATCCTATCCAACCGACTGGCAGAATGACTAGTTACGAAGGTGTACGCTATCCGTTCACCGTGCAGTTGTTGCCATGTATCGTGAAGACGCATGCCATGAATTAAATGTTCAAGTTCGATACATCTGTTCGTGTGAGGAGTTTGGTCTCTGTCGTTAAGCACACAATTGAAGTCACCACCGAGGATGAGATGTGCACGATAAGCGCTAAGAAGAATGGGAACCTCGTTTTTATAAAATGTTGAGCGATCTCTCTTATGAGTGCTACCTGAGGGAGCGTACACGTTAACAATCTGCACACCATTCACTCGAAGAGAAATGCCACGACCACTAGGCAGCCTCTGCACATCCGTAAATGGTATACCGTCGCGCAGAAGTATGGCAGTGCCTACAGCATCCTGGAGATTGATGTTATCAATGAGAACGTAACCGGGCACTTCTAAGACTGTGATTACCTCCTGTAGGAGGGCAATGTCAACGGTGGTACCATACAAGAAATCAGTTAGCGAACGGAGTTTCACCGCACTTTGAATTCTATTGACGTTAAGTGTGGTAACGTTGTAGGTTTGGCTATCGCACATGAT
This sequence comes from Schistocerca serialis cubense, assembly GCF_023864345.2. Classification (NCBI taxonomy): domain Eukaryota; kingdom Metazoa; phylum Arthropoda; class Insecta; order Orthoptera; family Acrididae; genus Schistocerca; species Schistocerca serialis. The sequence goes on from NC_064642.1 coordinate 663,396,969, forward strand.
GGTTCAGAGGACAATGAGCTCTGTGTTGGATCGTCCTTCTCGACGTCTTTGAATCAAACTCGTTGGGAACGTCTGGAGTACTCAGAGAGTGGAAATGTCGCAGCGCGATGGTCATGCGCGAGAGCAGCTACTGCTGCATCTCCTCGTCCTGCTGCCACCACGGCTCATTGCTGTCGGGGTGCTTCGCGGTGCGCGCGCCGCCTTGCCCGCCACCGCCGGCTGAGTCTGTCAACGTGGTCGCATCCGCCTGACCACCACGCGGGGCTGCGACTGACGTCAGCGAGTTCCTGCGGGAGCGCTGCTGCAGCTGCTCGCTGCTCTGCTCGCTCTTCCTCTTAGCCGTTACGGTGCTCTGTTCCCTCTCAGCGCTCAGTAGTGCCTTCAGGTGTTTGGTCTGTTCACGAATGCGTTCTTGCCTCGCGGTGTCCTCGCAGCGCACGGAGCAAGAAGATTGAGGTTCAGTCTCGCTGCCACTTTCTGACATGTGTACGGGTCTCAAATCATCCGACTTTTCCTCTTTGCTACTATTCCCTTTGCTTCTCCTTCGGCGGCCTTTCTTCGTGTCTGCTGCAGTCTCTACCGATAGGGACGGTTCAGGCAAACTGATCTGCACCCGCTCCTGTATCTCACACGGCTTAGTTTCAGAGGTGGCTGGCGCATCGTTGTTATCCAGCGGTAACTGCCCCGGTGAGGATGACGGTGCCGGATCGACGTCCGTCCTACCGCAAATGTCTTGGGCACTGCATTCCACCTGAACTGGCATCTCCGCCTCGCTAACACGTTCCGGTTGCCAAGGTGGTGGTACCGTCCCCGCGACTACCTCACTCAATAGCGGAACAAACTTTTCATTACCGTCTGCAGGACGTTCCCGTGGAAGTTGAAATGGACGTCGACGTGTACAGTTCATCCGCAGATGTTCTGTTGAATGGCAGATCGAACAGGTATGGGGTTGTCCAATGTAAGTTACCTGTGCACGACAGCCGCCAATGGTAACATACGAAGGTATATGATTTTTTAAGTCCACACGTACACTTCGCATCCCGCTGTTAACTTGGTAGCGATATGCACTCGACCATTTTTCATTGGTAACCGACAAAACAACGCCGTACAGTGACAGAGAACGTGCTATCAGGTCATTAGGGCACTCTGGTGGCACATTAAATACCCTGACGGTTCTCACTCCGTATCCCGAAGGCACGATTTGGACATTGCTAATACTGCCATCATTATGACGAAATGGTCTCACACCAGCATGCTCCTCAACGAATTTCTCATAAGTGTCACTCGAAATAAATTTGATAAATAACGAGTACTGCACAAAGTCCAACTGGAACGTGTCGACTATATCTTCCGGCAATTTCAGATCCTCAAAAATCCATTCTGAACGCTGTTCGCTCTGTTAATTGTCGACATCTTACTTACAACAGTGGTACAGAAACAAACGTTAACAGCGCTCGCACACGCTGCGCAGCCCTCCACCGCAGCACTGCTCGCGACGTAAACACTGGCCCGCGCTACCGCCCGTCACCGCGCGATGTGCACTGGCCGAGTGCCTGAGCACGACTGTAACCACGGGTCGTTCTGCCCAACACGACAATAGCGAATATTACGACAATGCCAACCAGCCAAAGACTGCACACAGCACAGCCAGCGATTTTCATACAGAGCGCTACGTGGCGTTACCAATATAAAAACCTAAACAGTCAACTTACACCGTGATCTCCTTGTACAGCAAGTGATTACATATTTGGAAGAGGCGTGAATACTACTGTTTTCATGCAAGATGGGGCAACATCTCATGTCGCTCACCCAATGAAAGATCTGCTTAATGCAACCTCCAACGAATATGTGTCTGCGGAGATTTTCCAGATGCATGACCTTCAAGATTACCCCATCTGTATCCGACTGACTAATGTCTCTGTAGATTTATAAAAGAACGCTTTTGCCAGGGACACGTTCGGTCTCTCCCTGATCTGAAGGCCATCATTCCACTGGAGCTGCTGCTAGCCACTGTTAAAAATGGTTCAATTGCTCTGAGCACTATGGGACTCAACATCGGAGGTCATCAGTACCCTAGCACTTAGAACTACTTAAACCTAAGTAACCTAATGACATCACACACATCCATGCCCGAGGCAGGATTCGAACCTACGACTGTAGCGGTCGCGTGGTTCCAGAATGAAGCGCCTAGAGCCGCTCAGCCACACCGGTCGGCTTAGCCACTGTTGATCATGTCATTTTACGGATGCAGCGTCTCGTCGACAGGTGGTCAGACAGAACAAGGTGTAGATGTTGTGTTTAATAATAAAATTAGTGTTATGCCTTTGTCACTTGTCTCGCCTTTTCTTTTTCCAGAGTAAATGAGTTCCGCATCAAGCATCAGTATAGCCAAAATGTATAGCTGTCATACGATAATTACAGCTCACTCTGGGCCTCCTCGAGTACCATCGGGTGGTTTTAACTGCGCGCAGACCCAAAATTTATTTATAACCACGAGGTACGTGACACCATACCGTGTGTACGAAGCCCCTTTACGGGGTCCCGGGTTCGATTCCCGGCGGGGTCAGGGATTTTCTCTGCCTCGTGATTACTGGGTGTTGTGTGCTGTCCTTTGGTTAGTTAGGTTTAAGTAGTTCTAAGTTCTAGGGGACTGATGACCGTAGATGTTAAGTCCCATAGTGCTCCGAGCCATTTGAACCATTTGAAGCCCCTTTCCTCCTTCGTTATTTTGAAGATGAGTTTACTAGAAATGTGTAAAGTCAGTTGCTGAACATCATGTGACTAATTTTTTCTCCAGCGACTGTAACAGCGGCGGCCGCGGTGGCCGTGCGGTTCTAGGCTCTGCAGTCTGGAACCGCGGGACTGCTACGATCGCAGGTTCGAATCCTGCCTCGGGCATGGATGTGTGTGATGTCCTTAGGTTAGTTAGGTTTAAGTAGTTCTAAGTTCTAGGGGACTGATGACCTAAGATGTTAAGTCCCATAGTGCTCAGAGCCATTTGAACCATTTTTTTGACTGTAACAGCGGTGTATCAATAAAAAATTTATAGTTTATAAGATGGACGCATGCCTCTTACGTGTCTTTCTATCGCATCTCAAAAACGTTCTGTAAGGACTTACCATTATTATTTTTGTCCTATTCCTCACATCCATTACAAATCTATGCTCTACACTTAACGGATGAGCATATAGATATGCATATGTTGTGTGTGGAAACTTGGCTCATTTGACGGTCGAACATCTGGTTTACAGCCACTTGTCTTTGTGTTGCAAAGGGGTCATGTTCTGTTCTGTTCACTTGGTTTATTGAATCAATATATGACGTGGATCTTAAAGAGTGTTTCTTGTTTCAACTTCCCTGGTCATCAAGCGAATTTGTATAATTTCTATTCTGTTGCCATTACATGGGCGCGTTTTTTGAAACACAACGTTTATCTCTGAAAACTGAGGCATTTGGAAATTCTCGACTAATAGTTTGTATCGGAGATAGCATCTGTTATTCTAAAACGGAGCGAGGTGGCGCACTGGCTAGCACACTGGACTCGCGTTCAGGAGGACGACGGTTCAATCTTTCGTCCGGCCATCCTGATTTCCCTAAATACCTCCAGGCCAATTCCGGGATGGTTCCTTTGAAAGGGCGCGGCCGACTTCCACACCCATCGTTTTATAATTTGATGAGACCTATGACCTCACTGTCTGGTCTCCTCCTCCAAACAACTCCCCGTCTTGTTATAAACTTTGCGTGTTACCGTTCTGTATGTGTAACTAGAGCAAATAAGGTAGGTCATGACGCTGGCGATAGTTGGAGGGTCGCTGCACACTATTCTGCAGAAGTGAATGTGTTCTTTGTTGAATATTTGACTCTAATAACACAAACCGGGAACTACACTTCTTGTACACCAAAACTGACTACTAGTCGAGGTGTTAAAATATATTCATTATTGTCATGTTACCGTCGTGCTGCGTTCATTAATCCACTGAATGGTTCGTAACTTTATCTACGATGGGTCAGAGCTTCCTCCAATTAGAGAATGTAAGGTTTCTCTTACACTAGGAGACTCAATTTCAAAAAGAGCAGCACCTTAAAATCTTGTTATCCCATTTTTTGTTGTTTCTGCGGCAATTGCTTCTTACAAGGACAATAGGGCATCGCGTGATCCCGACTGTAGAGCCAAATTTTTACCTGCTCCAGGAGTTGTCAACTGCACTCATGATCACTTTTCCAAACAGGTCAACTGTGAGTGGTGGTCAGTTTTTGGGTCAACTGCGCGAGCGGAGGAAAACTCAAGTTAAGTTGGCGCAACAGTATTTTCCTTCTCATTTTCAAACAGTTTATGTTAGTAATATCTTGGCTGCAGACACCGGCCGCGGCGGTCTCGCGGTTCTAGGCGCGCAGTCCGGAACCGCGCGACTGCTACGGTCGCAGGTTCGAATCCTGCCTCGGGCATGGATGTGTGTGATGTCCTTAGGTTAGTTAGGTATAAGTAGCTCTAAGTTCTAGGGGACTGATGACCACAGTAGTTAAGTCCCATAGTGCTCAGAGCTTTGGCTGCAAATGTCCACTCTGTTACAGGCAATTTATTAACGAATTAATTTTAAAGATCCCTCAAATAATTCAGTAATAGACTTCCGTTTTACATTATTGGACGTGAGGTTCTGGAGGACAATTAAAAATTAATTATTTTTACATAATTTGCGTTCCTATATTATACGTATTACACCTCAAAAAGGATTTTTTGAATGTGGACGTATTTCAGGAGTTACAGTGTGTTGAATGCGACGTCTGAGGCGTCTTGCCACGGTTAGTGCGGCTCCCCCCGTCCGAGGTTCGAATCCTCCCTCGGGCATGTGTGTGTATGTTGTCCTTAGCGTAATTTAGTTAGGTTAATTAGTGTGTAAGCTTAGGGGCCGATGACCTTAGCAGTTTGGTCCCATAAGACCTTACCACAAATCTCCAATTTCGACTGCACGCCTACCGACATATAGGCAGCTGCAGGCTCTCGATAAACTACTTCAAGAATCGTTCCGTACAGTATACGAAATTTTGCCTAACGGCGATGTACTTAAAATGTGCGCCGGTGCCAAAACACAAAATGAAAACGAGAGCTTCCACGCTTGCATAAGAAAACTGGTACCGTAATATCTTCATTGTGGGACAAAAGCTGTTGAAATAGCAGCATAAACAGTTACAGGCATGTTCAGTGAAGCTTACTCATCTAATCTGAAGGACATGAACATGTTAGGAATCGTCATAGGTATGATCAACAAAACCTTCTTGGAGTTATCTGACAGGAAACGAATGTGTCTCTGTTTGTTAACGGAGCGAATATTGAAAAAATGCAGCACCAAACTCACAACCAGAGCATTTTTAGGAAGAGGATGGATGTCTATATAATCCAGGAATCACAGGATAACTGCCAAGTTTTGAAACATAGGTTTTTAGAACTTTTTTAATTTTAAACCTGTTTTTCTCGAAACAACTTTTTCCAGCGAGCGAAGCGCTCTAGAGACTCGGCAGATTTTACTAATTCATTAGATTTTTTTAAAAATTAAAGGGGGCATTAGCGACAGCTTCGTTTTATTTATTCGAATTGTAAATATTTCATTAAACATTCGAACTTAGAAGAACATGCCATGAAACTGACACGTTTTTCCCATAGCTAACATTTTTGACAAATTCGTTTTCAAAACCCCATCTTCAGGACATTCAAATTCATTTTAATTTAAGAATTTTCTATTGTTAAGTGTTTCAGATACAGCCAAGAGTTTATACAACGCTTCACGCAAATTAGAACGTGCCGCAAGGCACACGTTTGACTAGGGCTGCAGACGACATTTATTGTTTGTTGTAAGTTTAAAAGAATCGTACACCAGTGTATATATAACAAAGTAATAAAACCTCCACTCTCATAAAAGGAGTCGTTATATGAGGAAAAACTCTGAACGTCACCAATTTTTCGTGCCTCTCGACCAGAAACTTCACTTCATTTGTCAACGGCTTGATGGTTATGACTGAATTTCATTAGTAAACGAAATGTGGTTGAATATATTTCTTCAAATAACGACGAGCTGAATGCCTCCTTCACATGTCATATGCTCCACTGGAACGTTACAACCCATTTCTAACTTACCAGTTATTCACTAAGAGTAGGAACTGGCACACTCGAAGAAAGGATCGAACGATAGCAATGCTACCAACAGTTCAGTGCTGATATTACCAAATATCAAATATTTGGACAAACAGTAAATCTCTTCTTTTTTGAAGGACAGAATCTTCACACCAGTGAGTGCTATAAGTTTTTATTATACTATTGCAGTTTCGGCTTTAGGCCATTATCAAGTGCTGATGTTATGGCTTTCAACCATGCCAACGTAATGTAAGTTGACACATTTGTATGTCGTCAGCTTACATTTCGTTGACATGGCTTAAAGCCACAACATCAGCATTTGATAATAGCCTAAGGCCTAAATTGCATTAGTGTAATAAAACCTTACGACAGTCACTGACGTAAAGATGACGTCCTTCAAAAAAATTTTTATGACTGTGGATTACAGTTACAACAAGTTTAATAAGCCTCTTCGCTCGCAGTCGAAACATAAAGTAAACGTTATGCAGTCCTTCATGGCAGGTATTTAGATATTTTGTGATTTATATTGTGTTTTCGGCCTTGCTCTAAGTCATATTCCTGTGCCTGATCATCATCTCTTAATGCTGGAAATATCCTCAGATGCTATAAAGTAGTTATTTTATTTTCAGACTCAAGGGGCAATAGTCGAGTCGTGACGTCAGCAGACAGCTGACACAGCGTCGACATATCTTTTGCAGGTAATACAGTATAAATGTAGGCGCTGTTGATTTCATTTAGCACAAAAGCCGCTCGTCCCCCGTCCACCCTTTCTGTCTGTGATCGATGTTTTTTGGAAATTTGAGTATACACGGCGCTGTCATGTTAATCTGACTACCTTAATACTGCGTAAACTTATTTTTGAACAACCCCCGTGTACACAGTGCTCTAAGATTAGAAGCTCGGTTTGTCGTCCACGTTATGCTTCCCCTTCTATGACTACTGAATTCGAAAACTGATAAAAACGATTACAAATAGGAGAGAAAGAAACAGATAAATTAAGATGCCAAAATAACAAATGGAGCACCTGAGTGAAGTACAAAGCGACCATTTTCTAAAGACTCTCGGCGCATTGATCCTGCTTGCCGAATCCAGTGGCGTAAGATCTAACTTCAGCAGGAAACGAAATGTAGTGAGTGCCGCATTACGCGATGTTATGCGGCTGACACCTCTTTATAAAAATGCGAGATGAGATGAGAGGCGCAGTTCACATATAAGACCTCCTGCGTAAGCAGCGTTGCAATATAGCCGGCGAAAGTGTAATTAAAATCTTACGTTACATTAACTAAACGATCTAGTAATTAACATGTGTATTAACCGAAACTTTTACGAATGTCAGCCACACCTCTCTTGCTTCTGATGTTTTAATTACGCGGTGGCTGATTTCCCTCCGGAGCATACACTGTAAAGTGTGTTAGCTAAATTTCCTGCACTGGACGTATACTATAAACAATTATATTAATTTCTCAGTTATAAGAGATATTCTGAGGTACTGGAGAACGATATATGGCAAACCACAAATTATTTTCAGATTACTTAACACGTTGTGCAGAAGGGAAAACGAAAAAAATAATCTGGAATTTTCTTCATTTACGCGTGGTAATTGAGCAATATTACGGGATCAGCATTTCTATACTCGTTTACCTCCGGTGACTGGATTCAGGTATCCCTAATACATTTCAACACAGTCCTTACCTTGAGTGCATCCTGCATGCATGTCGAATGTTACATATTCCTAATCTTTATTTACAAACGTCTGTGGGTGAGATCATCGAAAATAATTCTTCAATCAAGCAATAAAATGTGCTCCTCTCATGCACTTACTAAGAGTTTCATATTCACAGGACTAAACAGTTCTCTCTCTGACTTACGGTGACCATCTCTATTTCGAGAAGACGTAAATGTTCTTTCCTTTGTCAGCAAATGCGGAAGCAGCTGACAGCTTATAGTTTTATGTCGTTAAGAATATTTTCAAAGCCCGAGTACGAAACTAAAATGAAACTATTACAGCAAAGTAGTCAGCGAAAACCACATTTTGTCTATAACATAGTGTTAGTACAGTACATAATCGACATTATGTTACAGTAGGGAAACGAAATATATGAGTGCGGAACACAAGAATCGTTCAGCACATATTTATTGGGTGCTTTGATTTAAAATTTGATTGGTGTCGCAGTGAGAATTTGGATTGTGGATTGAGATGTGCCAGGGTAATCCGTGCAGTTCTGCGAAACGCTGGCCAAGATAGCTTAGTGGCTAGCGCACCTACCTAGTAAGCAGGGGACCTGGGTTCGATTTCCGGCTGTGGTACAAGTTTTCACCCCCCACTTCAGCCTATATACACAAAAATCATGTCCATATGAGGGCAGTAAAGTGTCTGAAATTGTCAGTTCCATGAGAAGTTAAGTAATCCACACAAATAGAAATCAATTCTTCAGAATCTTGAATAAGATCCAGCTGCTGAATGTGAGCATCTCAGTGCACATAACACGACTCAGGCATTAGCAAGTCTGTTGCACCACCGATATTAGCCACTCTAAGTCTTCTTGTGTGACGGACTGAACTACACGGCACACGGTGATCTACAATTAGCTGAATGCCTTAGTAACATCTTTGAGCACAGTCTAAGCTCGAACAAAATGAATTTCTGAGAGAAGGATAGGCTTTTGTCCATTTGGAAATCATTACTCACACGAGTCGCAGTCCACGCTATACACTGTAATAGGTCCATGACTAAGGAATTTGTTGTTAGCGCACTCGAGTAGATGTAATTTCGATGCAGTGCTCGCGAGCTGCCTGCAATATGTAAGCTACACTCCTGGAAATTGAAATAAGAACACCGTGAATTCATTGTCCCAGGAAGGGGAAACTTTATTGACACATTCCTGGGGTCAGATACATCACATGATCACACTGACAGAACCACAGGCACATAGACACAAGCAACAGAGCATGCACAATGTCGGCACTAGTACAGTGTATATCCACCTTTCCCAGCAATGCAGGCTGCTATTCTCCCATGGAGACGATCGTAGAGATGCTGGATGTAGTCCTGTGGAACGGCTTGCCATGCCATTTCCACCTGGCGCCTCAGTTGGACCAGCGTTCGTGCTGGACGTGCAGACCGCGTGAGACGACGCTTCATCCAGTCCCAAACATGCTCAATGGGGGACAGATCCGGAGATCTTGCTGGCCAGGGTAGTTGACTTACACCTTCTAGAGCACGTTGGGTGGCACGGGATACATGCGGACGTGCATTGTCCTGTTGGAACAGCAAGTTCCCTTGCCGGTCTAGGAATGGTAGAACGATGGGTTCGATGACGGTTTGGATGTACCGAGCACTATTCAGTGTCCCCTCGACGATCACCAGTGGTGTACGGCCAGTGTAGGAGATCGCTCCCCACACCATGATGCCGGGTGTTGGCCCTGTGTGCCTCGGTCGTATGCAGTCCTGATTGTGGCGCTCACCTGCACGGCGCCAAACACGCATACGACCATCATTGGCACCAAGGCAGAAGCGACTCTCATCGCTGAAGACGACACGTCTCCATTCGTCCCTCCATTCACGCTTGTCGCGACACCACTGGAGGCGGGCTGCACGATGTTGGGGCGTGAGCGGAAGACGGCCTAACGGTGTGCGGGACCGTAGCCCAGCTTCATGGAGACGGTTGCGAATGGTCCTCGCCGATACCCCAGGAGCAACAGTGTCCCTAATTTGCTGGGAAGTGGCGGTGCGGTCCCCTACGGCACTGCGTAGGATCCTACGGTCTTCGCGTGCATCCGTGCGTCGCTGCGGTCCGGTCCCAGGTCGACGGGTACGTGCACCTTCCGCCGACCACTGGCGACAACATCGATGTACTGTGGAGACCTCACGCCCCACGTGTTGAGCAATTCGGCGGTACGTCCACCCGGCCTCCCGCATGCCCACTATACGCCCTCTCTCAAAGTCCGTCAGCTGCACATACGGTTCACGTCCACGCTGTCGCGGCATGCTACCAGTGTTAAAGACTGCGATGGAGCTCCGTATGCCACGGCAAACTGGCCGACACTGACGGCGGCGGTGCACAAATGCTGCGCAGCTAGCACCATACGACGGCCAACACCACGGTTCCTGGTGTGTCCGCTGTGCCGTGCGTGTGATCATTGCTTGTACAGCCCTCTCGCAGTGTCCGGAGCAAGTATGGTGGGTCTGACACACCGGTGTCAATGTGTTCTTTTTTCCATTTCCAGGAGTGTATAAGAGAATCTCAGACCAGAGAGCAGTGTTGTATGCAGTAAGAGCAGTGTCAGTAGCAGTAGCAGTAAGTAGTAGCTAGCAGTCGTGTGTATGGAGTTGGCTGGGCCGGTCGTGGGGAGTGATGGCGGTGCCTGAGCGATGTAGTATAAGGTAAAAGCAGCCTCGCGCGTATGTACTATTGTTATATTAAGTCCCATGTAAATATTTTTAAAAAAATTCTTAATAATAATCTTTCTTATAAAAATTTACTTTTGACAACCATTCATCTCAATTTACAGAATTTACCAATTTCTCCAGTCCATGGTCATCCCGATTATAGTAAAGTAAAATCAGTAGTTTCTTCTTATACATGACAGATCTATCGGTCAGCATTGCGCTGGCTGTGCTAGAAAAATTTCTTATAGGAGCAGATATATATGCGTTGTCCGACGACTTCATTGATGTAAAAATTTTCAATTCATTCAGAATGATCTTTCAGGCTCATGACGCAGCACTGCTGACGTCCAGAATTTCCCAGTTTAAATTCACAGTCCATTATTGAGAGGTTATAAGTAAGTCACAATATTATTGAGAGTTAAGTCACATTTTATTATTGGTAGGTTACGAAACAATAATTTGTTGGAGGTTACACTAAATCTGAATGATATATAATATTATTTATCTGTGAAGAAGTTACACTGAATGTGAATGATATATATATTGTGGGGAGGTTACAACATATACGACTTCTTGCGGACCATGGATGTAGGCCAAATTGAAGATACTACACTGTCTGAACAAAAGTGTCTCGTCACCCTATGTAACATGAAATTGACCACTAGATGTCACAGGAGGTGGACCCGCCATTGTAAAAGCCGACGGGGTGTATGTTTTGCCAGTGGAATAACGGTAACGACTGAACGAGTTTCTCAGAAGAGCTAAATGGCCTCGAACTGGAATAGTCATTGGAGATCAATAAAGTAACAAATCTATGAGGGACATTTCAACACTTATAATTCTGCCCATATCCTGGTGGCGTGACTTTGACATGTATCCGCGAAGAGACAACCACAGCTAAGACCAGACAGACCTCTGCCACTGTTGACAGAGATCGTCGAGCATTGACGGGTTCGTGTAAAGAGCATTGTTACTGGGCAGTGGACGCCAGGAAACTAGTGATCTGGGGCGATGAATCACCCTGCGTCATACTACAGAATGTTACTTGTCATCAAGTGCAGTCTCAGAACAAAGTACATCGGAAGTGGTATGAGGGCGAGCAGAGTCACTGGAAACGGCTAAATCACAACACAGGTAGTTTGCACAGCTGTTGCTCAAATGGAATTTGTGCACGAGATGCACCAAAAATGGCGGAGTGTCAGACAAGCTGAAAGATGGCTTCTTACAGCTCTATGAGAATCTGTAATAATTTACAGTCAAGCAACGAAGCAAATCTGAAAACATTTGAGATTTCAGAAAAACGAGGCGCAATCATGGACATAACAGTATTTCATAGTCTTTAAAGTGACAGAAGTTAATATTTCACAGTGAATAAACATTTTCAGCATGAACCTTTGAATTAAAAATCTTTAAACACTTAATGTGATTGCAGCACACATTACCTCAGATGATAACATTGCACTAGAGCAACCATCTCTCAAAGCTACATATCTATGTTTATTGTAGTTCTCGCATTACGTTTTTTATATCTTTTCATTATGGAAATATTTGTCAGAACATTGTATCCTCCACAATTCCATAAAAAATGACAACATGTTCTTATATTTGTGTATTTATTTAATGAACAGTTTACTATTTTGCTAGTACCATTATTTAAATGTTATTTACAACTGATGGTCTCGGTAATTTAAAGAGTGATTACATATGTTAGCTGACACCACCTTTGTACAAGAATGCCAAAAGACGCTTCCGATACGCAGGCCTATATCACAGTTTAAAAAATATTTGATGACAATCTCTTCTCATTTACTGTGAGCACAATTGTGTAAGAGTACTGGATTATTTATTTATAGACAAAATTTCATTTATATTTAATATGAGTTGCCTGGGTGTGACTGAATGTTTATAACATTACTTTATTGAAATATTGTTGTAGTATGTTATTTCAATCTGCGAAGTGGTCATTTTGAGCCAAATCATATCTGTAGAGCTTAACAACGACGTATTTTTGGTGGGGACTGCCTTTAGCTAATGGAAAAGCAGACAGTAGAAGACCACGACAGGAGTCAAGTGCAGACTGTGACTTTTCGAATGAAGAGCTGAAGGGACCAATTCAGGAGTCTTAGGTATTTGTTCGTAAAGAATGCAGACCTGTCTGTGATACTTTGTTTCATTCAGTCGTGGGGCTGATAGATTCTGGGCAACGGACGGCCACTACAGCACTCTAACATTTGAAGTGACTCTTAACTCACAAGAGGTCTGAATGTGCTCCAGAGCAGGACTTCAACCTGGTACATCTCATATTACGGAACTTAGGATATGTTAGAATATGAGTTACTACTCTTTGTACCATGGTGTGTTAATTTGTAAATCATTAAGTTGAACTCACAGCTATTTTTAGCCAGCCAATACTTCATGTATTGTGATCACGAAATGTACATAGTCTTCGGAATATTTGATGATTTTTTAGTTTCGGGTTTTCTTAGCATTCTCCTAGTGTTATCAGTGAAATTTTAGTGCATTTAACAAGGGTATTATCTGTCTGTATTTTAACTGAGTATCCTATGAACGGTTCGCATTTATTTGAGGTGCCCTTTCTTAAATAAACATTATTCAACATAATACTCTGTCGTCTACACCAATTACGGAAGTTAAAAAAACCATGTTATTAAATTATTCATTTAACTTTTATTTTGTATGTCACTCTATTTTATTAACTGGCAGTTCTAGCCAATGCACAGACAATTGACCTGCAGGATCACAGCCACAGTTTATTATCTACAGCGAAATAGCTGCAGTCCATGAAAGCAGAGTCGTGCTACCCCAAATACCTAAAGTACGAGTAACTGTAGGGAAAGACACAACTGGTTTGCTCGTATGGGATGCTGCATGGAAGGGCAACTACTCAGCCCTGATGGGAGGTATCGTCATATTGGGGTAGATAATCAGCCTTGATGTTTCAAAGCACATATCACGGAATTTGCCTCACACAGTTTAAGAAAATCGGGAAATCTCTAAATCTTTAAGGGGACATTGTACATGAAATTCGTTGAAATTTGACATTTTCGGTTTTCTCCTCCATAACGTTCTATGTACTTACCTGAATGTTTGGTATATAATAATTTAAAATTAGACAATTGTGAGATCTTCAAATAGTATTTTGAATGTCGACGTGCGAATGTCAAATTTCGCAGCTATGCATATACTGCCACATTTGAGCAGTCATATCTTGGGGCTACACAGTCTAAAAGGCTGTGAATTGCTTTGTTTTGTGCCTACTGCTACCTCTCAGAATAAACAAATCAGTCCTTTTTTCTGATACTAGTTTTCGTTGAAAGTACTAATCTAACTTCTATTGCCTTTTACACGTAAAGAAAATGACTAAGCGTAAAACTAACTTCAAGAAACGCAAATTTGCTGGTAACAAATGTGTGAGACCTGCATTTCCTTCTGAAGTACTTGTAAAGCCATGTCATGGCCTGTGCACACCACCACCAAACACTTAGTGTAAATTTAGGCGACCTGAATTTTCTGGCACCCTGCATGAATTTACACATAAAAATTCATTTCCTTTGGTAGTAATGTAGGCAAACAAACCAATTTACAGCGATTTGGCAAATCCTGAGCTACTAAAAAGTGTTTATAGGGGAAGACCAAGAATGTGAATGAGTCCTTCAATAATGTTGTGTGGTACTGTGCGCTTAAAATGTATTTGTTGGCCTTATGACTCTAAAGCTAGCAGTGTCTGATGCTGTAATAACCTTTAATGGTTGGTACTATGAAAGACTTAAGGCTCTGGAGAAGTTAGGGGTAAGATTTGGACAGAACACAGCTAAGGAACTGAGGGAACTGGATGAGCTTAGTGTACGTGAAGAAGCGTTAGCTGCTCAGAAAATAACAAAAGAAGCAAGAAAGAAAAGGAGGAGGCAAGCCTTAAGCTGTTGTGACACTGAAGAAGACACAATGGGCCAGGGCAATTGCAGTGCATAAAAGACACAGAAATGTAAGTCTGTATAAGAATTTATAATAAAAAAGTTTTAAACCTCAATATCTCTGAACTACATTTTTTGCAATAAATGATCCGTTTTCTGAGACATGAAATTGGTGAAGTAGAGACATCAAATTATAACAGCATGTCAAGTGTGAGATTCAACACTTATGGAACTAGAATAATTAACATGTCCAGAGTTGTTTTGCTGTTATGTTCATTTATTTACCAAATTTTGTAAAAATTCAGTGTTTGAAAAAAAAAAGATAACATGCCCCACAATACAATTTTAGTAATAATTCTAGTTCAGTGTATCTAGAAAGGAAAATTGTAAGTTGGTGTCTTAAAAAGTTTCCAAGATAATGGGTCACAAAATTCGATAATGTAACATTGGCGGCATAGGGCATACAGTGTCTCCTTAATGCTGGATCGGAACATGAAATGAACTCCAACTGAAAATGAGCCACTCTCGTACCACTGCTACCCCTTGTTCCTTACGTAGAAATTTTCGTTCTTAGCAGCCCTTTCTTTGTGGAAACGCTGAAATTCTTTCCTCTTAAGTTCTTACAATGCTAGGGAGATAAGTACTTTCAAGAGTATAAAGCTGCTGACATCCTCCTTCCGTTGTGCAACTTGATCTTCAAGATCTTAGACATGTGTTATCTATTTGGGAACAGCCTGACTCAGCATCATGTCGGGACGGGACTGGAGAATTTCTGATTTCGTTGCTCGCCTGTGTGCTCTTTTGAGGCTGTGAAGCTACACCGGCAGCATTGTGTATTACGTGTAAACATGTACGCTTCTCTGTGAGTGTGGTCATACCCTTGCACCATTCTGGCCCGCTGGTACGATTTTATTGATGTCTGTGGCTTCAATCATGCATAGAGTCGCATTATGGTTTTTAATGTACTGTAAAAGGAAAAGTTCTCTGTGAGTTCCTCTGATTCGATGCTTGCTTCAGTCCGGCATAGAGCCGTTTTGTTGTTTTCAGTATGGTTTAAAAGGTAACTTTTAAGATAATCTGAAGATGCCCCACGAAGGCGAAGCGCGTTGTTAATAAAGAAATAAACTGCAATTAAGACTGGTTCCAGTTCAAAATATTCTGATCCAGTCCCTACACCCGGCGTTTTCTCTGACGTACCGTGGCAAAAAAAAAAGAGATAGTAAGGAATATTATCGTCCGAGATGAGACTTCCGCAAGCAATAGAAACTATTTAACGATTCCAGATTACGCAGTTTTGTTACAAATGCTCAAACTGTTCGCTACGATTAATTATCCATAGTAATTGACTCTCACGACAAACATTGTATCAAGTGTGTAAATAGTGCAGTCACTTTCCGCTAGTGTATAAGTGTCTAGCCACAGCAGACTGACTGACGTAAGCTCCCCTACTTCGAACTGCCTAGCCCAAATTGATTACTTTCTCTCGCACGCAATCAACTCGCTGTCATTCATGCTGTGATGTTGGCCGATCGGACGAAATTGTGTTATAAATAATTGATGACTTCTGAGAAAAATCGGAACGTCGAAATAGATCAATTACTCTAATCCATCAATACTGGAGCACGGTGGTGCATGTCACGTACACAATTCATCGGACTTAATCATTTATCGTGGATAGGAGAACTCGTAAATCACTTGTTACCGAAAGAAAACACGGCCAGTCTGGGTTAAAAATATTTTTAATCAACTCAAATACGTTTCATAGATCAAACGTACAACAGAGAGATTCCACAATTTACGCATACCTGTTACAGTCTTCAACTACAATGCGTAAATGAATTTCCATAATCATCGCACCAAAACCTTTTTTATTTCTTGAATGTGAAAAAGTTATCAATTGGAGAAAAATCTATAAAAAGGCAGTAAACTGATGGACTGAATTTACAATCTCTGAAGATCTGGTTTTTCTATTATTATTTGCTTTTGGAAATTGTCCATACAACCATCGTACACATGGTTCTCCTATTGCTTCCCATTTACCAACACAGACCATCTGACATTGCAGTGGACATTCAGGAATCGAGTTCCATAGATTTATCGTTGCACAAATTGTAACTCATAATGTATTGAATACAGATTTCGTAAATTGGTAAGTATAATGCAGAATTCAGTAGAAGACCTAACCGGTGAAAATAATTTTCTGCAGATATTCACTACGTGATCTGGTCATAATATAGCAGTTTGATGACGACTCCATCCGATATTTGCGACCATATCAAAATCTAAGCGAGATATTGTTAAACATTTAAAAGAATCGTGGGAAATTATTTCTGAATGGAGAGTTTCCCCTCTCTCCCCATAAGTGGACGCCATTAATACATTTATAAACTTTGATCTAGTAGAAATAGGCTACTGCATGAAAATTTTTCTAAAGACAGTTCATGAATATGACTTCCGTTCAAAGAAACATAGCATTTTACAATGGAAATAATAGTTACAACAATCATAAGCTTTTGCTACTCCCCATTAGATTTTCAAATTTTACGTTAACTCCTGTTGTCAGTTATATGAGTCGTTCGGTGTTATTAGTTCGGTCTTTTCTTACTTCTCCCATACTGTGAGTAAGTAATCATTATATTTGTTACATTTTTTGGTCTATTATACTCTATTTTTCGTAATGTAAATCTCGAGCTAGTTATGTTTTCACTACCGAGTTGTGATACGTCAGATGATTTTTGTTATCTTAGGCTTTGCCTACGAGTAAACAGTTCGCACTGCTCTCGGGTGTCCAGCCGGGTAGAGTCGTTTACGAAACGCAATATCTCGACGGCGTACCTTGACGTCATCGTCAGATGATACTTGTAGAATAAGCGTCTTTGCTAGACCGTGAATTTGAGGATTTTATTTTAAAGGAATCTGCTGAAATACGAATGTCCGACCGCCTCACCAACAGAGACAGTAGCTAAGCTCTCAGTAAAGCGTAGGACCTAGTGTTCAGCCAATTGAAGTAGGATAGTGGGACAACAGCACAAGTACTGAGAAAAAATACTAAGGAACAAAACACCTGAAGCTCTCTGAGGCTATGGGTAGTATGATAATGACTAGATCGGTAGCAGAGTTGGTAAAGGCCGGGAGACACGAGAAGATTTTAGATAGATTACATCATGGTCAGGCAGAGATTCCGAAATCTGATTCTGAATTGTAAGGCGTACCCAGGAGGAGATAGGGGCTCAGACGATAATTTAGTAATTATGAAGCGTGGGCTGAAGTTTAAGACATTAGTCAGGAAGAATCAGTGCGCAAAGATGTGGGATACGGAAGTACTAAGGAATAAAACGCTTGAAGTTCTCTGAGGCTATGGATAGTGTGATGATGACTAGATCAGTAAGCATTTCAGTTAAAGAGAAATGGATGTCTCTGAAAAGGGGAATCACAAAAGTTGGAAAGGAAATCGCTGATAGAAAGACGACAACTGCGACGAAATCACGGATAACAGATTAAATACTTCAGCTGATCGACGAAAGGATGAAGTACAAAATTGATTAGGCCTATTCAGGAATACATAGATGCAAGTGACTTATGAACGCAATAAAAAGGAAGTGCATGGAAGCTACTGCAAGAAGGCTACATGAAAAATTTAAGGAAATCGAAGAAGAAATGATTGTTAGAATGACGGACTCAGCATATAGGAAAGTCGAAACAGCCTTAGGTGAAATGAAAATCAAGGATAACATTAAGAATGCAATGGGAATCTCGCAGTTAAATGCAAAGGAAAGAGCGGATGTGTCGAAAAACTACAATGTAGGCATCTACGCGGGGTGAAGAGTTACCTGATGACGTGGTAGAAGAAGAAACAGAGGTCGATATAGAAGAGATACAGGATCCGGTATTAACCCTGAAATTAAAAAAAAAGAAAAAAGAAAAAAAAAGAAAAAAGGCATTGAAAGCACTGAACAGAGCAGAAGGGGTAGATAACATTCCATCAGAATTTCTAAACTCATTGAGGGAAGTGTCAACAAAACGACTGTTTACGTTGGTGTGTAGAGTGGATGAGTCTGGCGACCTACCATCTGATATTATGTTATCTACGCAATTCCAAATACTACAAGAGCTGAAAAGTGCAAAAAATGGCACAATAAAGTTTAAAAAGTTTAACAACTCATGCATCGAAGATGTATACAAGAATAATACACACAAGAATGGAAAAGGAAATTGAGGACGTGTTAGACGACGATCTGTTGGGCTTTAGGAAAGGTAAAGGCACCAGAGAGGCAGTTCTGACGTTGCGGTTGATAATAGAAACAAGACTAAAGAAAAATAAAGAAACGTTCATAGGGTTTTTCGACCTTGAAAAAGCGTTTGACAATGTAAAATGTTGCAAGTAGTTAGAAATTCGGTGAGAAATAGGGGTAAGATATAGAGCAAAACGGGAAATACACAATATGTACAGGAAGAAGGAGGGAATAATGAGACTGGCAGACCAAGAACGAAGTGCTCGGATGAAAAAGGGTATAAGGTAGAGACTTAGTCTTTCCCTCTATTCTTCAATCTATACATCGAGGAATCAATGATGGAAATAAAAGAAAGATGCAGGATGAATGGATACAAATGATAAGATTCGCTGATTTCAATGACAACCTCAGTTAAAGATAAGAAGAATTAAGAGATGCAGGATGAATGGATATAAATGATAAGATTCGCTGATTTCACTGACAACCTCAGTTAAAAAGAAGAAGAATTACGAGATGCGGTGAATGGAATGAACAGTCTAAAGAGTACAGAAAATGGATTGCGAGTAAATAGAAGAAAGACGAAGGTAATGAGAAGTAGCAGAAATGAGAACAGCGAAAAACTTACACGTCAGGATTGGGAATCACAAAGTTGACGAAGTTAAGAAAATCTACTGCCTAGGCAGTAAAATAACCCACGACGGATGGAGCAAGATGTACATAAAAACAGACTAGCAATGTTAAAAAGGGCATTCCTAGCGAAGAAAAGTTCTATAGTATCAAACATACGTCTTAACTTGATGAAGCGATTTCTGAGAATGCACATTTAGAGCAGAGCTTTGTATGCTAGTGAGACATGTACTGTGAGAGAAACGGAACAGAGGGGAAGAGAAACATTTGAGGTGTGGTAATACAACAGAATGTTGAAAATTAGGTGGTCTGATAAGGGGAGGAATGAAAAATATTCCGCAGAATCGGTGAGGAAAGGAATACATGGAAAACACTGATAAGAGGAAGGTAGATGATGGTAGATCGTCTGGTAAGCTTGCATGGTACTAGAGGGAGCTGTGGAGGGTAAAAGCCATATAAGATGGCGGAGACTGGAATACATCCAGCAGACAGTTAAGGACGTAGTTCGTAACTGCTGATGCAGGCTGCATGAAAGCAGTCGGTAACCTACGGATATTTTTCTGGAATAGCTGGCATGTCAGCTTTTTCTGGATCTCGGTGACGCTGTGCCAAGTGCTGAAACAACCCTCAGTGCATCTGTGATGTCCTCGTTTGTTTCCATTCAGTATACCGAGTGGTGAGGACCAACAAGTGACAGTGGTGTGGCTTCTGGATGAAAGTGGTTAGGGTTTTGGAAGTCTTTCGAGAGTACTGGTCACGTTTCAATACCAG
Source organism: Schistocerca serialis cubense (assembly GCF_023864345.2). NCBI lineage: Eukaryota > Metazoa > Arthropoda > Insecta > Orthoptera > Acrididae > Schistocerca > Schistocerca serialis. The sequence continues at coordinate 663,417,048 of NC_064642.1, forward strand.
CGAGGCTTCCTCATATCAATACTCCAAGAAGAACAAATTTGAACACATGATCGTCACATGGGCCCTGCATCTGGTGTGATAATATGGAGTGCCACTGTCTACACAACGGGATCATCCTTGTTTCCCATAACCCGTAATTCGGACATAAAATTTTACAATTATGGTTGGTAAGGCGAGTGATTTTGCACTGTGTTACAAATTTTCGTGATGATACCTGTATAGTACTCGCACAGTAACAAAATATCTTATGGTGCCTTTACCGTTCTGACCTTTCTTGACAACAAAGTATTCGACTGTTGCTCTGGGATGAACGTTTTCCAGATCTGAGATCCAGTAAAAACATATGGTCTTGGTGTGTCGACAGTTGGGAATTTATTCACACGCTAGCCTCTATGATAGACTTAACTCTGGCACACAATGGTAGCAGCAAGGAATGATATACCAATACCTGCAGGCAAAATCTTTCTTTGATTTGAAATAAATTATAAAACAGTCTACATCCCAAAGGTACGTTTATTAAATGGTGACAGGTTTCGATCATCATTTGTTTCGTGTACGACTTCGAAAAATTCAGTAAGGTTAGGAGAGATACAGAGTGGATACAGCGGAAAGCTTGACAGGAGCAGGAATGATAAGCGAACAAGTTAACACAGTAAACAAAAGATTTACATACGTTGTAGCTCTTCAAGCGGATGAAGACTTACTACAAATGTTGCAGGAAGAAATGGGATCGAGCTCTCAATATTATTAAGGAAGAGACTCCCTGAAGTTAGCATGAAGGATGGTGTTGTAGCGAAGAGGATCCAAGCGCAAGTGAGTCGAGTGTCACCGGCCCTCCTATACTGCAGTATTAGAGGGCACTGGTAGTCCAGGGCAGCTGGAGGCGTGGCTCAGTGGGCACGCTCCATTGGGTCTACTGGGTCCCACACGACTGCTGACGGCATCTAACGGAAGCTTGTAATTCCGATGCCAACATTATGAAGCCTGTGTGGTGGTGGTAATATGTGATTTCACAACACAATCATCCTCAGGCCGTCAAAACCATATTATGGACAATGGCTGCAGGAACCACTGAAAGACGACTGAGCAGATGACTACCACCATTCAGCAGTTTCTGCTCCACGTACAGCCATTTTCCATCAATATGGTTTTGAAAGGCTGATGATGACCACGCGATTATCGAAATTGGTCACGTTTTCAACAACCAACCTCTTCGAAGTAGACTGTTTTATAATTAATTTCAGATATTCTGTTTTGATCCCCTGTTTCCTCCAGAAAAATTTACGTAAATAATCACTTCGATTTGACACGCAACCAGGCAACAGCTATTGTCGCCTCGTGAGGTGGCAGGTCTGCGTATTACACTTTGCTCCACCTATACCCCTAAACCACCTACAGATATTATTATGTTTATTTCCTAACATTCCCTATACGCCCACTAACAAAATTGTTTTCAATTTTAATAAATTGCATTTTAATTATATTGTTTTGATTTTTAACATTTATGTTTTAATATCATTCCTCTAAAGAGAAGCAATATGGATGCTGACAACCCTTCTCAATTACGAAATATATCGAAAACGAAATTGTTTGTTTTTACGTCTGGTGGTGCAAACACAAGTTGTTTATTCTCAATGTTCGGTAATGGACACGAAGTGTAATGCCTCACAACTGTGCTTTGGACTAATCTTCTAAACTTTTCTTGCTATGGCAGCGTATGCAGCATATTTTTCAGACGCCCTAATTAACTGTGTAGGGTTTTACATCGATAACTGCAGAACAACAACACCTACCAGTCTGATTTGCTCTATTTGTCCACTGATTTATTTTTTCCTTGCTAAACAAATTCAGTATTAACATACAATAATGCCACATTCAACATAGTTCTTCTCTTGTATGTTGATCCATAGATGTTCCTACCTTGGTCTTCCAGTCCCATCAATCATTTCAGTAAGTAGCTTCGTTCTGGGAGTTCTGTGAATCATCTCTGGTAATACCTTAGCTGACGCGTCCTACAATGATATCGTCGTGTATGAAGTGCATACTAGGAACAACGAAATCGCAGTACAAAGTTTGTGTTAGATTTGCAGAAACGATAGACCCTCATTATGTATGATAAAATCATGAGAAAGCATGCTTACAATAGACTCAGAATGGAGCATAAGCGTAATGAAGCCAGTTATCGCACCCTTCTGATCCTATAATAATTTCAAACAGTTTCTGACGTCCAGCCTAGCGGAGCGATGTGTAGCAGTGCTCAGTACCAGCGAGGGTACGATCGACAGACAGAAACACTGCACGTGAGGCGAGATACGGCATCTGGTGACGTCACATGTTCCACATTTTTCATCCAATTTTGCGGTATATCAAAAATGTTTAAAATGGCTCTAAGCACTATGTGACTTAACATCTCAGGTCATCAGTCCCCTAGACTTAGAACTACTTATACCTAACTAACCTAAGGACATCACACCCATCAATGCCCGAGGCAGGTTCCGAACTTGCGACCGTAGCAGCAGCGCGGTTCCGCACTGAAGCCCCTAGAACCGCTGGGCCACAATGACCGGCTTTGAGGTTTATAAAACATTTGTGGCCCCTACGTGCCTTATGGCAAATTACTTAGCGTTATTTACGTCGCCTCGGGGGTGTTTGAAAGCTACTAAGAACCTCCCTGTATACGCTAGATCCGTTAACTGCAGAACAACAACCCCTAGCAGTCGGATTTGTTCTATTTGTGACCTGATTTAACTTTTTCTTACTAAACAAACTCAGGTTTTACGCAGACTAGTTTCTGATTCAACATACTTCTATTCATGATGTCGACTCATCTGATGTACCTACCTCGGTCTCCTAGTTTCATCAGTCATTTCTGGAAGTAGCTTCGTTCTGCGAGCTATTCGAACCGTCTGCTCGTAGTACCTTATTTGACGTTCGTTGCATTGATACCGTGTTCTAGTAAACGTAGAACAGGAAAGAGAGAATGACAGCAGGAAGGTTGTGTTAGAATCGCAAAAGTGATAGGTGCTCCTCATTTACCAATAATATTTAAAACAGTATGTCCCGGGAAAGTATGCCTTAAATAGCCTCAGAATAAAGGATAACCAGACCAATTACCCCACACTTCTGCCTTACGATAATTTCGACAATTCCTGACGGCCACGTATATGCCATATTTCATAGTTGAGTGCCCGCTCAGGCTTAGAAAAGGCCATTACGAAAGTATAATAAGTCTGATAATTAGAAAGCCGACCCACCAGCTTAGACAGAAATGGCATTCGAGCCTTGTGTCTTTGCAGTTAAAAGCGAATTGTAGGTTCATTTGTGGCAGCTACATGTTCAACAGCGCGCTTTGCTTAAATTCACTTAATTAAACCTCATTTCCTTCCCATCCACGTCCTCTATTTCCTACTGCCTTCTGGCACTCTGGGGCGGATAATAACAGTTCCGCGCTTCCCATTCTTGACAGCCGGCGTAATGAACCAAATCCTTACTCCTCCCACGGAGACAATTAAAATTTCCGTCTAGTGAAAAATTTTCCATATCACCCATTCTGAATGAATCGTAAAACGGATTGTTTTTCATAAACGATTTCAATTCATTCAGAGTGGCTGCGTGCTCCGAGGCAGTACTTTATACAATCCGCACTTTTTACCAAATGTAACGCAGCTGGGGCCTACTTAGAAACGAAAAAAAACTTTTTATTACACTCTCATTTCGTTCGAGCGCATTTAGGCTGTATTTCTGTTGGCGGGAATTACTTTTACAACTCCCATGAGCAGCACAATCGATAACAGGAAAATAATATCGTATAAACTTACTTACATCACATTTATTGTGGAAGACTTCGAATATTGACATACATGTTGTTTACAAGATTAAATAATTCCCATACGATATAACTATTAGTGTATGTTACTTTTAATTTTATAAGAAAATCTTTATCCCAGCCAGATATGCATATCTTTGTTATAGGATAATGGCAAAGTCACAGAAAATAATCAAAACGCAGACCACGAAGTTCTTATGAACTACCAACAGTCAACCTTGCACAATCGATCTGAAGCTTGTCATACTCATTTTCATTTATATTTCTAGACAAAAATGGAAATAGTTTTCAGATGATGTACAAATACGTGGTTCGAAAAATCTGATTAATTAAAGTGAGTGTTACGGTATTTTACAAAGCAACTGAGACACTGGAGTAAAGATTTCAGCGAATGATAGAACACAGAAGGAGTATTTTTCACTATGGTTCAAATTGGTTTTTATGAGAAAGGAAATAGTGAGTGCAACCTTTGTAATGGAACGATAGCTCTTAGCATCATTCGAACTATTCCGATTTCAGGAAACTAGAGTTGCTTACTTTGGAGCAACAGGCAGGAAATATTTTGAATGTGTGGCAGAGACCGGAACTCAACAAATTTGCCCCCTACTGTGGTATATTTGCTAGCCCATGAAGATACAAAAGAGTGCTGGTGGATTAATTAATGCCTTAACGAATTTCCCACTATTTTTTCAGAAATATCTTGAAATGCTAACGTGTGTGTGAAATCTTATGACTTAACTGCTAAGGTCATCAGTCCCTAAGCTTACACAATACTTAACCTAAATTATCCAAAGGTCAAACACACGCACCCATGCCCGAGGGAGGACTCGAACCTCAGCCGGGACCAGCCGCACAGTCCTGAGATGCTAACAACCATTAAGTTTATTTCTGTTTACTGGAGTTACAGAATTATGAGAATGAAAACATGGTCTTTTTCGTAACAAAGGACGATGACTCATTGACAGAAGTAGGTTTCTACAGGAGCTGCAACAATTAAAATGACTGACAGTCAAGTGCAATAGCTGCAGTGATTATTTTGTATAATTGGCATACGGCAGCTCATGTTTTCCAACAGAAATACAGCGATTATCGAGCAGTGTATAGTGGATGGTGTCAGAGAAGGCAACCTACGTCTACGTCTATTCTCGTAGACCGCAAGCCACCGTACATTACGTGGCGGAGGGTACACTGTGCCACAACTAGAGGTTTCCTTTCCTGCTCCATTCAGAAACAGAACGAAGGGAAACTACTGTCTATATGCCTGCGATTTGTTTGGACTTTGCACTGGATAACAGATTCGCGATAAAAGCAAGCTAGGTAAGGGATAAATGCCGTAGAGTATTCTTTGTAAAACCGAACTGGAATTCCATCCGGATCTGGTAACATATTTGTTTCCCACTGTTTCAGTTGTTTCTCTACACCAAGGCTAACCGAAATATGATCAAACGTTCTCGTGCTGTATTTGATCCGACTACCCTAATTGCATTTCTGGCAGTTCCGTTTTGTAAATGTTGATGTCAAACGGCTTTCACCCAGTGGCTGTACGGACGAATTTACTCTTGTAGATATAAAAGTACGTTACCTTTGCTTAAATTGCTGTTGCTACTGACATCTCAGCTCAATTTGTTCTTGTTTTACACCATGAAACATTTTATCCACTTATTGTTTCCTTTTGGTGAAAGTAAAGTGTTAAGAGGTGGCTGTTACGTTCTGAAACATTTCATCATGAAAAATACGTTCAGCAGACGACAAATGCAGTTGAGATCTACATTTAGGAGGCCTCTGTAGCATTTTCCCAGCTCCCCCCCCCCCCCCCCCCGTGCCAATACACACACACACACACACACACACACACACACACGCACGCTCAGTACTGGAGTTGCTTTGGAGAAGAAAAGGGGAAGTTTTCTCAGTTTCTAGGAGTTTTGTGAAAATGAACAATCTTCACAGCCCAAGACTGCCAAGAGATGGATTGTGGGCACTTTCATCATCTGCTCTACTTAGGTTCTGCTGCGTTTCTACGAGTATGTACCCTGGAACTCTGTCCACGGAGTCACTTTTATTTGTCTCACCCAGTATAAATGTAATTGATCAGATTACAACTTGCTCATATTTAGATTCCACAGATACGACTTCTAATGGCTTTATGGAGTTAATATTTTTCGTTGTAAAATCTCCCAAGGCTCAGTTTAATTTCCCGCACACCAGTCGCTCGATGTGGGTGGCAAATAACTGAATTTCAGTATCTTGTAATCGCTGGAAACAGCTGTTCTAGTTCCAAGCTGGAGGTTGGTCCAAACTCAACATCTATGCGGTCTGGCCGACTTTTAGACATGAAATTGCTATAGAATTTCTCGCTTTGGATTTCGTCAGCATGCTCAGTATTGATAATTGGATTCATACACACGATGCTAGCTTTTTTAATATTCAGAGTGATTCAAAGTCACGTCTCATTGGACAAATACGGTAGCAGTGGAGATAGCGGAAACTACACGGGGAGGAACGACTGATCATCGCCACACCGTGGAAATGCCTAGTCACGAGCAGTAGGTAGCACCACATGGCCAGTTGCGTGGGAGGCAGTTAATTGACGTAGTACGAAGGAAGGGTTGCAAAGGAGTGGCAGTTGCACAGTTCTACACTGTAGCGCTTTTCTTCGCGTGCTTCGTACAGCTATGTACAGGCATCAGGAGAAAGCGGCATGCGTCAGTCAACGTACAGCATCAGCAGAATATCACAGGCGACGTCTAATTCAAATTAAGCCTAACCACAGAGTAACTGCCTGTTTAGGGAACGGTTAAACTCTACATGCTGTGTTCACGATAAAAGACGACCCGAGCGACATCACACACAGCAACAACGGATAGACATCATCAGCCGCACAAGTTAAAGCTATAGTGATGTAACCTCCCCCTCACTTATCGACCTTAATGACAGTGAAAAATTAAACCGCGTGCACCTAATGGAAATTTGGCAAAAGCAATCGTCCACGAAGTTAATTTGTCGGTAACGAGGTAGGAAAGGACTACATCTAAATGAAAGGGAAAATGCAAATGAAATTGGTGGACAATAATTTTGAGAAAAGGGTAAAATTAATAAAGAAAATAAATATGCGGTCGTTACGTTAACAAATAATTGGCGTTAATTTGATATTTGAGATTTTGGCGAAAATTACGGTCGCCAGTCCTATGGACAACTACTATAATAACTGAAAATGAAAGATAATGCAAATATATTTAGCAATAAAAGCATGGCAACTGAAGGATGACACGTGTTGTGTGAAAAGTGAATGTTTGTCAGAAGTAATCGATTTCGCTACACTCTGACTTAATTTAGCAAAAGAAATAATAAAACCGGAAAATTGAAAGTTAATTTAGTAGCTGAAATTAATAGTGAACTTTGTTTCTGAAGCACTACAAAATTCAGTAAAATAAGTTTAGTCTTGGGCTACCTCAACAATAATTTCAAAAGCTACTTGATCTACGCAATTTAGAAATAAGAGATTTAACTTTGTACTTGAATTAAATGATTCTGAACAATTAACAATAGTAAAATTTAGTACGTACCAAGCTGAGCTGCAGTCACAGGTAAGCTATAATATGGTAACAAAACTCACACCCTTAATTTGTGCCTGTGTAATCTAAATATTGTAGCCAGCTATGAATACTTTACCTGAACTTTGAAATTAAAGCAGTGAAATGGAATGATATTAGTTTAATGCTGGCATATGAATTTGAACGACACTCGGGTTCATTCCAGAAAAGGAAGGGACCCTGCTTGGTAATGCAATTGGGACAATGAGCAACAGAGGTTCATGCTAAGTTGCTTTCTTTTTGTGATGCAACAGTTTGAAAAGCTGTAGTCTGCCATACAGTTCTAAAATTTTACGCGCTTTTAGTCTTCCTTGTTGGTTGATTGAAGGTTTGCAGTCGTCGATAGGGGAGGTGGCGACAGTCACTCACTGTCGGCCGTCGCTGTTGCAGAAGCTAGATGTTGGCGTGCCTTCTTCTCGACACGGTCACCAGGCGAAACGGGCTCTTGATGTGCGCCAGCTAATGCTTCCCGTCCGCAACACCGTGGCAGAAACTATCATAGCAAGTTGAGCGCAATTACATGCTGCCAAACCCCGAAAGCGCGGCAACTCGCGGGAGCGTCACACATCACACCTGCTCCACCGCCCTACTCCAGCCAGACTCCCTCTGCCCGCGCTCCATGCGGCAGAGTTAACACTACTAAAGATCCTAAACACTTTGGTTCACCACACGACCTATCGATGTAATCGTTCGATAGCATAGTTTTCCATAGGCCAGAGCCAGCGTAAAAATACAAATAATATTTACAAAACAAACAAATTATACATCGACATAAATGCAGATATATATATATATATATATATATATATATATATATATATATATATACAAATAGTAAAACAATTTCAGTATATAAAGACACAGAAATGTCATATCTTCAGGTAACAAAATAAGAGAAAAAATGTATAGAACAATAGATGGAAGTAGGAGGATATGCATTTCCGGCGTTACAGTGAGTCCAACTCGGTCAGTAAGGCAGGTGACACAGGAATGCTGCATCAGTGAAGCTTCCGTGTCCAAGACTCTGTTCTCCAATGATCTCCATCCCTATCGAATACAGTTTGTACAAGAACTACACGGAGATGACCCGAGAGGTGGGTGCAACTTTGTAAATAGTTTGAAGGAAGGCACAAACACCATTTTAACCTCGAAGCACATTTTCTTCGGCGATGAAGCTAGTTTTCATATGAACTCGTGGGTGAATAGACACAACGGCATCTATTAGGCAGAGTTCAGTTGTCCCCAAAAGAAAAAGTCCAGTGGTGTTAGGTCTGGCGACATAGGCGACCATTTGACCAGACCAGTCTGTCAATCCAATGCTCAGGATGAACCTCATCTGGGAGTCGGCACAAGTTTCGTCCAAAGTGTGCAGGTGCTCCATAGTGCTGGGAGGAAAACGTACATCTCCGTACAAGAAGTAGATCATCCAATTTTGGTAGTAATGCTTTCCCAAGATGTTGTCTGTAGCGTGCAGCATTGAGAGTGCCGTTTATATGTGACCACTGACGACATTCCCAAGTATGCCACACCAGTCATTTGATGTAGTGGTTGAATGAACGCCTCGACCGGAGATGTAATATTTTGTTTGAAGCATGCGTTCACGACTTTATAGTTTTGCAATCTCCACTAATTACGATGTTATGCATACTCGAACTTGTTTTAATTTTGGAGCAACCTAGATTATTATTAAAACAGAAGTAAAAACTGCAAACAGTGACATGCGCTTTTGTGGAGCATTTATTAAGATAACCTGTTACGGCCAACAATCTTGCCACCTTGGCACTGGTTAATCAGATACTGAGTTCTAAGCACAATGTGATTATACAAATCAGGTGTGGCATATCTACTCTCGTCCACTTCTGTATTTCTTGTATATTGTGTCGCACTGTAAATAGACTTTTCACGAACATGCAAGGCGTAGGATGTCGGCTTGTCATAAGTAAAACTGTAATTATATAAAATATCATGCATAGTGCGCCGAGTACATATCCTCGTGTTCGCACGAAGCTGAATGACGACTGAGATTCTGGAGTAAACATTACAGATATGATCCTCCACCCCCCCCCCCCCCCCTCCTCACCCAGGCGTTGCTGTGTTAGTAAGAAACAGGAATACATCGTACCATATAAAGCGTAAGTACATAGATCCGCAAACTTGCTTGCAGCTCAATTATACAATATCGCTGTGTAAGGAGTCAACCAAATTACCGTACATAAGAAAATAAAAAATATACAAAAGAAATATAAAGAACAAACAAGTTATGTATTTTTAATTGGATGACTTATCGAACACAAAAATTGTATAACTGCATTGCAAACAATTCTGTACGTCTATGTTTGTTCTCAAATCCCGGTTTTCAGTCTTCATTCATGTTTAAGAGATACTGAGCACTGTGCACTGTGTACGTTTGATGATATATAATGCCTTTCATGTCCTTGCATATATCCATGTTTTGTAAGAATTGGTTTGTAGATATATCACACTGACTTGTATAAACACATTGTGCTTACAACCTGGTCTATGCTTTACAGATCCAAAAATGACAACATAGTTTGTTGAAGCAGGTAATATCCACAGATGCTATCGTGGCTGTTTGCTATATGAAGTTTTTTACTTCTGTTTTCCAATTGCGACATTTGTCCTATTAGCCAAGACTTTTCAGTCGCTAATGTAGACTTCGTCCTATGGGAAACGAGTTTTGAATCGCCTTGTGCGTATCACTCTATCAGTATCGACGACAACTCCCCTTCATGCAGACTTCACAGCCCATGCTGAGGCGAGCAGGCAAACGAGCTGCCAACGAAATCCTGCTGCCTGTGCTGTATCAGTGCTAACACAGCAATGGTGACCAGAATTCCACGAGCTATGGCATAAAGCTGCACTGTCATGGCCACCTACATGTCGAAGGCAGGGCCCTATTACAACATAACTGGATAGAGCAACCACAAATACTCACTGCTCGGATCCTAACAGTACCTAGTCTTCGGCCAGCTGTCGGTTCTTTAGACCATTCCGTTTTGTCTGCTATCATCCACAGTAAGGTCTCAAGTTAATGGCGTTCTAAACGGTGCCGTCAAGAGAGGATCACCTCCGGTGGACCTCCAAACAGTCCTGGATTCAGATCATACAGACCAGTGTACCTCGGACCTGATCTACCGTGGGGATTAACTGGCTGTCTATCACACGCACCGGGTGCCTGCCGGACATGTGCTTTGTCTCTGCACAGTCGCACCAGCCACTGCTAATTAGTTGGGCCATTAGACTGTCACCACTGCGTCCTCGTACTCTAACGAGCCAAGCAGGCAGCCGTAAACTACGCTGAGGCAGTAACTATTGCCTATGGGTGGACACACGTCACCAAAGTACCATCCAATTCTTTGTAGGCATCATAAAGAAGAAACTATTTCATTGCTAAATGAGCTCTTTCAACCCACCATCCTGCACACATAATCCGCCATCTGCATCAGATGTATCATAAGTAATCTAGTGACACAGAGCAATGTCATGCAATAGCAATCAGCTTTGACTTTTCTCAGTGCGCTTTTGTTGATAGTGTCAATGCGCCTCAATTGGTCTGTTGATTGGAAGGTACAACAGGTGAAAGTCGACTCTGTCAGCGATTTCATGGTGGTTGGCGCCCAGTTAGGTTTATCCTGTGTAATTTGCCGGGGCACAGTGCTTCCTGCAACCGATCGTCAGCAGTGATCTGTTTTAAAAATATAGTATGAACATAAATAAAACCGACAAACTGCAGGACGGGTTTCTCAATGGAAATGGAGTAAGAAAGGTCCGATAAACACGTGTCCAGGAACGGATGGTGTGTGTGCAACAACAACAAATTGTCCCGGAACACAGTACAGAGTTGCATCATATCCACATCACAACAGATATACAAAATGGCCTTCATGGGATGCAATGCATGTGTTGACACGTCGCATCACGGACTGTCACGTTCTTTCACATGTTCCAGCCTCTCTCTGAACAGCATCGCAGACATTATCAACACACTGTTGTAGAGTCTGCACAACAGGAACTGGTTCAGCATACACAATGCTTTTTAGATTCACCAACCAGTAAAAATCTGAAGTGTATAAAACTGGTGACCTAATAGGCTTTGCTACAGGGTATCTGCAGCCTATGCAAGTCTGAGGAAGTCTTCGTTTAAGCGAATGCATGCCTGCTAAGAACAAAGCACTGGCTGTTATGGGGAAGTGGTCACCATGAAATCCACGATACACACATGCAACAATTCCCCGAGCAGACGCACTTTTTCCATTGGTTGTGCAGTTGACAAACTCCAGCCAGTTTGATGGTGGTAATAACACTCTACAGAATAGGCCGCCACCTTCCAGTTGTGTTCAGCCAAATGAAGCGCTCATCAGTCCTAGGTGAAACACAATCTCCAACTCTCCACCACTGCTGCCAGCACCTCCCCCTCTCTACTTGCTATATCTCCACCCACCACTGCTTACGCATCCTCTTGTGGTTTGACAACCCTCAGCTTCCCAACAAAGTGGCAGAGACGTACACATAACAGATTTTATCGACAAGTAGGTGCCAAGCATGCTGCAAGCACATGGCACAATTCTCACCCCCATTATGCTGGAACCAACACGAGCGGGCAGGTATGGAAGGATTCCCCAAAACCTTGGTTCCCATTCGCCACGTGGCTGATATGAGCCCTGGTTAAATTACCGGGTGAAAGTCCTGGATCAGGGAGCTCCTTGGGAAGTGATGTGGACCACATTCTGCGCTCCCACAAACCTTGGCAACATCTTAGCAGTACCTTCAGTCCTCTAACACTTTTCACTCAAAATTTCTTTAGGTAGACTCAGTTGCCCAGCTGTGGCGATGTCAGAAGCCTACACATGTAATACCAGGCAGACTCCATGTGGTGTGCAAGCTTAATGTTATTTATTGCCGTTTCCAATTCTTCTTAATCACCTTAGGATCTTTATCTTCATGACAGTGGTCATTAATCAACCAAAGGCTGTAAAGTGGTGGGTTAATGAGGAATGTGAACCTAGACTGCATGCATGGCTGTGTTGACAAAATTAAGCCACCCAGTGGATTCACTTCAATTACTTGTTGCTTCCTATAGTAGATTATCAAGGCCGACTCAAACCGAGGTTAACTCAATCAGTGGATGAGTGTTATGATGGAGCAGGTGACAATTCTGTGAGAAATAGTGGTGGTACAAAAAAATCGTTCTTAATTCACAAGACACTAAAGCTTGTGCATTGTCACTAAACAGAACTTTTGAGGTCACAAAGATACAGAAAACATGAATATGTGGCTTAATGTTTACACTTGTAGTACCTGTCCTATAAGGCACCAGTAGTGGAATAAGGGGGTTACAAACAGTTTTCATATCTAATTAATTACATTGATCAATCGATTTACCATCTCCCCATCTGCGACACCCCCCCCCCCCCCAGCCCATCGGGTGGTCTCTCCACCGACCCCTTCCGAAATATCCCCAGCCCTTTCCTCTGGGAGATCAAACTTGTGTGCTGGATCTGGACATGTTCATGGGAACTTTGTCTTTGTAGTTTGTAAGGTAAAAGAAGAGGTTCTGGCTTAGTTCTGATATCAAGTTAATTAATTAATTTAAGTAATCAGTTAACTACCCCTCCACCCTCCCTTTGCATCTGGAAAAATGGTGGGAAATTCAAAATTGACGGAAAATTCGAATTTTCGTGGTAAATTCAAATGCCACTTGTATAGCCTTACAGAGGATAAAATAATAATAATAATAATAATAATAATAATAATAAATTCAGTACTTATAAAGATTGTATTTTCATGTCGCTGAGGTGGAAGAACGTAGGGTACCGTCTTTACTTCATCATCTTTCTAATACTGGCGCATTCTAACGTTGACGTCACAGTCAGAGGTGTCTAGCCCAGAATACTGTGCGCAGTCTTACTTCCCCTGTCTTGCTGGTGGGAAATTCAGTAATTGGAAAATTGAAAAGTCAGCGAGAAAATTGCAATTTTTCCTTTGGCTGTGAGCCATGGGTGTTAGGGATAAGTAGCTGCCATTGATCAAGAGCTGGAGTGTTGCTCTACCCAGTCTAGTCGATAAATGCTGGTTACAGAGGGGACGTTTCCGCTATTAGTCTAGCACTCCACGCAGTAATCCTATATAGGGAGGAGGGGCAATATAGTAGGTCAGCAAACAATCACTGAACTGCAGGGAATAACCACCTGCTGATCTACAAGTGAAGAGTTGCTGGGAGGGACACAAGTGTGGGTAATAATAATAGGACAGCGACCCACTGTCAAAGTGCTGCCGTGAATAAATACTCACCACACACAGGACTAATGCATTAATTGCATTGAGTAATGAATCACACTTATACCTATTTACAAGTCACATCCTAGACAACAGAAACATGGAAAATGGAACATACAATCTTTTTACGAGTGTTGGGATAATAAATAAATAAATGTCGTGTGACTAGGGCCTCCCGTCGGGTAGACCGTTCGCCGGGTGCTAGTCTTTTGATTTGACACCACTTCGGCGAGTTGCTCGTCGTGGGGGATGAAATGATGATGATTAGGACATCACAACACCCAGTCCCTGATCGGAGAAAATCTGCGACTCAGACAGGAATCGAAGACCGGCCTTTAGGTTTGACATTCTATCTCGCTGATCACTCAGCTACCGGGAGCGAACGTTAGTATAATTATCTTACTTGAACATGGCACCTCCAGATGAAAGAACGGGACAGTTACCTCCAGTCCAATTCAGCACTCTCTGCAGAGTGTATTGTGTACCTCAAGAGCTGACCGACGGCAGCCTTTCTTTGTACGTGACAGGTTGTGACAGGATAAGCCTCGGCTTCTGGTAGACCAAGACCCGTGACCACACCCGCTGCTGGCCGCGGACCGTTGTCACTAACTCCTAGCATACTGAGAGACAAGCAGGCACGGCTTGGACATAGAGTTACATCTGCAACTCCAGCCACTCGTCGTCGACTCCCCATTTAACATTTTACCCAATCCGAGACTGGGATGTTGCTGTCCGTACACCTTTATCTTCTCACGCAAAATGTAGATTCCTCCTATCTATTTGCGCTTTTATTTTGTTTTATTTTTTTTTAAGACAGAAGAAATCGAAGCATACACGCGTTTTCACGTTGCAAAAGTATCGTTACTTGTTGATTCATAGTTTGAAAATTCTGTAAAACCATATGGCATTGGCTATATTTCCTCTAAGTATTATCTCACCCGGCAAAAATATCTGTTAATATCAACGTAATATCTGTTACATCCTGCATCACAGTACTGGAATATTAAGCTCATTTTGGGCTCATGGCGGACAGCTAAGAGCATAATCTACCTCTGTCACAGGATGCCTCCTCACTTTCAAAAATGGTTCAAATGGCTCTGAGCACTATGCGACTTAACTTCTGAGGTCATCAGTCGCCTAGAACTTAGAACTACTTAAACCTAACTAACCTAAGGACATCACACACATCCATGCCCGAGGCAGGATTCGAACCTGCGACCGTAGCGGTCGCTCGGCTCCAGACTGCAGCGCTTAGAACCGCACGGCCACCCCGTCTGGCTCCTCACTTTCAATCTATCAGTGATCGTCACCTACGAAGAGTCTCAAGGTAGTCAAATATTAATACAGAGGAGTTTAAATATCATGTTAATACCATGCATCGCCAGCCACGGTGGCCGTGCGGTTCTAGGCACTTCAGTCCGGAACCGCGTGACTGCTACTGTCGCAGGTTCGAATCCTGCCTCGGGCATGGATGTGTGTGATGTCCTTAGGTTAGTTAGGTTTAATAAGTTCTAAGTTCTAGGGGACTGATGACCTCAGATGTTGAGTCCCATAGTGCTCAGTGCCATTTGAACCAATACCACGCATCCCTTTACAAATTCGGTAATACCAGATGTACCGGTATGAAATGAGCGTTTTTTTTTAACTGAAACACTAATTTAGAAATGAAAAGTAGAAACATTTTATTCTAAGTACTGACCATTGCTTTCTATACAGTTTGACCACCTTTCTGGCAATTTGTGGACACCACGCCAATAGAAATGTTTGTCTTTTGAAGCAAACCAATCAGACACCCAATTTTCGACTTCTTCGTAGGAATCGAAGTGTTCCTCAGCCAATGCGTGTCCCACTGATGAAAACAAATGCTAGCAGGAAGGGGCCAGGTCTGGTGTATACAGCAGGGGGGATAGCAGCTCCAAGCCAAGTGTTTTGATTGTATCCTGAACGAGTTTTGTTTGGGTGCAGGTGTATTGTCGTGTAAAAAAGTTGCTATGCCATGTCTTCTGGCCCATTCTGGTCTTTTTTTCGATCAATGCATAGTTCAAATTGATCATTTGTTGTCTGTAGCGATTATTATTCACAGTTTCACCGTGTTTTAGAAGCAAAATTAGACAAATGGTTTTTCGGTTTTCGATCTGTCTTTCATTCAATTCATGTGGCACCCATTTTCCACACTTTTGGATCTTTCCCATAGCTTTAAAACGGTCAGAAATTTTTTGTTGACCAACATTTAGCATTGCTGCCATTTGCTTCTGACTCAAAGTATCCTCTTCATCCAATACTGCTTTTAATTCGGCGTATTCAAACTTTTTTGGTGGTCTTCCACGTTCTTCAGTTCTTACATCAAAATGATTATTTCTGAACCGTTGAAACCATCTTTTGCATGTTGTTTCTGACAGAGCATGATCACCGTATGCCTCGACAACCATTCGATGCGACTCTGCGGCACTTTTTTTCAAACGAAAACAAAAAATTAATGCTTTCCGCAAATCATCACTTTCTAGTACAAAATTCGACATTGTTAACACGATGAAAACATATGATGTTGTTTGTTCCATGACTTGATGTATACTAAATATCTTTGACAGATGTCATACCAACCAAACAAAAAAAAATTAAGGCTCGTTAACAACAAATGTTCCCTATCAACACATTTGTATCTTAGAGCTCATTTCATACCGGTACACCTGCTATATAAGATTTAACTACGACGACCCTCTATCCTGGTGTAGGTAGTAGATTTTAATTTCGTTAAAACATCTGGTTACAACGAAAAACCGCCTGATTACTGCTCAGAGTTGGGAACAATAATGATAGCACTCCTGCACTCGCTTCCGCCTGCAAAGCTGAACATCATTGATATAAAACTGATTGACTAAATAACTAATTGATTATGAGAGTAGCTTTGCATTTTTCCTGAGGCCGGATTTCACTCACCAGGTAAACGTTACAATTGCTTCTGTGATATCTCTGGGTTCATCCCACAGATAGGATAGTCTCTAATTAGAATCTTTCTATCAGTTGCCTTGTACACCAGCGGAATTAAGTCACTTAAAAATCTCGTGTACTGCCACCAACTAATCCTAGTTACACCTGTAAGGATGTTATAATCTCTTCTCCACCTCTCGACTCCTCCACCCCTACCCCGTCATCGCCACCGGGTTCCATGCAAACAGCTGCAACACTGTCACCAAGTTACGAACTTCTGCCCACACGTCTGGGCGTACCGCTCACCATGCCCGACAGTTGTTAATGATTCCAGGCTCAGAATGCTGAACAATATGCTTCCCCTCCTAACCTCTGCAGGTCGAAACATTCAGAAATGTGTCTTCAAGATGTGCTGAAAACTTGAGCCAGTGAACAATAGCAAAATTCCTGTCTGCTGACCACCTAATACAAAAATGTACGAGGATTGACCAGAAAGTAATCCACCGCATATTCTTTCTCAGCCGAAAACAATGCTACTAATGCGAAACGTTGCGTATATATTATTTGAAGTCTCCTGGTGAGCACGCGAGGCGGCGCGGGGTAGCCGCGCAGTCTTCGCGTCTTGTCACGGTCCGCGCGACTGCCCCCGTCGGAGGTTCGAGTCCTCCCTCGGGATTAAGTAGTGTGTAAGCTTAGGGATTGTTGACCTAAGCAGTTTGGTCCCGTAAGATCTTACCACTTTTTTTTGTCACTTCCGACAGATAGCATCGCACGCGGAGTGCAAGCTGAGCTTAATATCTGCAGCATAGTGCCCAGAGTCGATCGCGGTCCTCTGGTTTGGAGCCGTGTGGAGGGTCTAAACCAGAGGCTCAGACGACTCTGCGACTACAATGGTTGCAAATTCATCGACCTCCGTTATTGGGTGGAGAACTGTAGGGCCCCCCTAGACAGGTCAGGCGTGCACTACACACCGGAAGCAGCTACTAGGGTAGCAGAGTACGTGTGGCGTGCACACGGGGGTTTTTTAGGTTAGAGGGACCCCCCCTTGGGCGAAACGATAAAATACCTGACGGCTTACCAGAGAGGACATTATCATCGTTGATGAAGAACGTCCGTCCTCAGAGACCAAAAACAAGAAAAGTCAACGTAATATTGGTAAACTGCAGGAGTATCCAGGGCAAGGTTCCTGAATTAGTATCTCTTATTGAAGGAAATAGTGCGCATATAGTATTAGGAACGGAAAGTTGGTTAAAACCGGAAGTGAACAGTAACGAAATCCTAGACACAGAATGGAATATATACCGCAAGGATAGGATAAACGCCAATGGTGGAGGAGTATTTATAGCAGTAAAGAATTCAATAATATCCAGTGAAGTTATTAGCGAATGCGAATGTGAAATAATCTGGGTTAAGTTAAGTATCAAAGGTGGGTCAGATATGATAGTCGGATGCTTCTATAGACCACCTGCATCAGCAACCGTAGTAGTTGAGCGCCTCAGAGAGAACCTGCAGAACGTCGTGAAGAAGTTTCGTGATCATACTATTGTAATAGGGGGAGACTTCAATCTACCAGGTATAGAATGGGATAGTCACACAATCAGAACTGGAGCCAGGGACAGAGACTCTTGTGACATTATCCTGACTGCCTTGTCCGAGAATTACTTCGAGCAGATAGTTAGAGAACCAACTCGTGAAGCTAACGTTTTAGACCTCATAGCAACAAATAGACCGGAACTTTTCGACTCCGTGAATGTAGAAGAGGGTATCAGTGATCATAAGTCAGTGGTTGCATCAATGACTACAAGTGTAATAATAAATGCCAAGAAAGGAAGGAAAATATATTTGCTTAACAAGAGTGATAGGGCACAAATCGCAGAATATCTGAGTGACCACCATCAAACGTTCATTTCTGAGGAAGAGGATGTGGAACAAAAATGGAAAAAATTCAGAAACATCGTCCAGTACGCCTTAGATAAGTTCGTACCGACTAAGGTCCAAAGCGAGGGGAAAGATCCACCGTGGTATAACAATCATGTACGAAAGGTACTACGGAAACAAAGAAAGCTTCATCATAGGTTTAAGAGTAGTCGAATCATAGCTGATAAGGAAAAGCTGAACGAAGCGAAAAAGAGCGTAAAGAGAGCAATGAGAGAAGCATTCAACGAATTCGAACATAAAACATTGGCAAACAATCTAAACAAGAACCCTAAAAAGTTTTGGTCATATGTAAAATCGGTAAGCGGATCTAAATCCCCTATTCAGTCACTCGTTGACCACGATGGCACCGAAACAGAGGACGACCGAAGAAAGGCAGAAATACTGAATTCAGTGTTCCGAAACTGTTTCACTGCGGAAAATCGTGACACGGTCCCTGACTTCAGCCGTCGCACGGACGCCAAAATGGAAAATATTGAAATAAACGATATCGGAATTGAAAAACAACTGCTATCACTTAGTAGCGGAAAAGCATCCGGACCAGACGAGATACCCTTAAGATTCTACAGTGATTATGCTAAAGAACTTGCCCCCTTTCTATCAGCAATTTATCGTAGATCGCTGGAAGAACGTAAAGTACCTAGCGACTGGAAGAAAGCGCAGGTCGTTCCCATTTTCAAGAAGGGTCATAAATCAGATGCGAATAATTATAGGCCTATTTCGCTTACGTCAATCTGTTGTAGAATAATGGAACATGTTTTGTGTTCTCGTATTATGACGTTCTTAGATAATACAAATCTCCTTCATCATAACCAACATGGATTCCGCAAACAGAGATCATGTGAAACTCAGCTCGCCCTATTTGCCCAAGAAATTCACAGTGCCGTAGACACTGGCGAGCAGATTGATGCTGTATTCCTGGACTTCAGGAAGGCATTTGATACGGTTCCGCACTTACGTTTAGTGAAAAAAATACGAGCTTACGGAATATCGGACCAGGTTTGTGATTGGATTCAGGATTTCCTAGAAGAAAGAACACAACATGTCATTCTTAACGGTTCAAAATCTGCAGATGTAGAGGTAATTTCGGGAGTACCGCAGGGAAGCGTGATAGGACCTTTATTGTTTACAATATACATAAATGACTTAGTTGACAACATCGGTAGCTCCGTGAGGCTATTTGCAGATGACACGGTTGTCTACAAGAAAGTAGCAACATCAGAGGACTCGTACGTACTCCAGGAGGACCTGCAGAGGATTAATGCATGGTGCGACAGCTGGCAGCTTTCCCTAAACGTAGATAAATGTAATATAATGCGCATACATAGGGGCAGAAATCCATTCCAGTACGATTATGCCATGGGTGGTAAATCATTGGAAGCGGTAACGACCGTAAAATACTTAGGAGTTACTATCCGGAGCGATCTGAAGTGGAATGATCACATAAAACAAATAGTGGGAAAAGCAGGCGCCAGGTTGAGATTCATAGGAAGAATTCTAAGAAAATGTGACTCATCGACGAAAGAAGTAGCTTACAAAACGCTTGTTCGTCCGATTCTTGAGTATTGCTCATCAGTATGGGACCCTTACCAGGTTGGATTAATAGAAGAGATAGACATGATCCAGCGAAAAGCAGCGCGATTCGTCATGGGGACATTTAGTCAGCACGAGAGCGTTACGGAGATGCTGAACAAGCTCCAGTGGCGGACACTTCAAGAAAGGCGTTACGCAATACGGAGAGGTTTATTATCGAAATTACGAGAGAGCACATTCCGGGAAGAGATGGGCAACATATTACTACCGCCCACATATATCTCGCGTAATGATCACAACGAAAAGATCCGACAAATTAGAGCAAATACGGAGACTTACAAGCAGTCGTTCTTCCCACGCACAATTCGTGAATGGAACAGGGAAGGGGGGATCAGATAGTGGTACAATAAGTACCCTCCGCCACACACCGTAAGGTGGCTCGCGGAGTATAGATGTAGATGTAGATAGCGTAGCTGCAGCAAAGCTTAAAAATGGCGTCTATAGGTGATGTACGTTAGAAGCAACGTGCTGTCATTGAATTTGTCACTGTAGAGATAGAAACTGTATGGAATATTCACTAAATCTTGTACAAAATTTATGGAATATCTGCTGTCGATAGAAGTACTGGAGCAAGGCCATAGAACAGGATCGAGATTACGTTGAAAAATAGGGTATTTAGATAAAACACCATTCTTTCGTGTGTGTAATTCACATTATGTTCAATAAAGAATTGTTGAAGAAAAAAATGCGGGACCTTATATTCTGGACGACCCTCGTATATGAGCCCGAAGACCCGGATTTCCCTCAGAATGCATATAGAGGCATTCTAATTGGCTCATGCCATGTGAGTGGGCGGATGCTTTGAGAACTGAAATGGAATCCCTGTACAGAAGCTGATATCCTTCTCGAGGAATACTATTTAGTAAATTTTGGAGAACATACTCTCGAAGCTGGTGAAAACACCATATATTTCGTGTAAGGATCGCGAAGATACGAGAAAGTAGAGCTCTTAAGGTACGTTTACACTGGGATACATGTATGGCGACATGTATGAGCGACATGTCAATTTGACATGTCGCGATACATCACCTCATACAAAAATTCACGGAACTTGTATGCGGACCCTCCAGCTCATACATGTCGCGTATACATTTTGTATATCGCTTTTTGACCATATACGCGACATGTATGAGCGACATTCGAAGAACTCGCGCATGCCCAGTACTATCATTTCCTGTCGTCTTGTCGCCTGCCGCTTATTTTGACGATTAGCGCATGCGTAGTACCAGGCTCTTTGGCGGCTGTTTGAGTTTTCGAGGTGCCGACTATCGTTTCGACGTTAATGTATCTGCATAGAACATCAAAAAGTGCCGTATGCAACATTATTCTTCGTGTTTGCGAGGCCATTGTGCAAGTTTTATTCCAAGACGTGAAGGTAAAAGTTTTATATATATAACGGTATGTAATACATTCTACAATTTTTTGATGCATCTGGCACGTATATCAATTTTTTGCTATTATTCCGGCGGCCTCGCGTGATAATGTTGACAACGGATGCCGACAATCGTGTGTGAGACGTTGGCATTAGCAATCGCGCGACAATGCAAATGGTTTGTAATGAAATCTTCGTTTCAAGAGGAATCCCCAGTGGCCAAAAAACGGAGTGTTACTGCCAACTGATCCTCTGGTGGAATCGCTTCCCGTAAGTTTGTGTTGGTTTTGGACACAAGAGGAGCCACAAGTGATTACAAACCGCGGAAATCCTCCATACTCATCCTAACATAATTTCTAAAATATGCGCCATCCTTTAGCGTTAATTCGCGAGAAACTCTCTCTGCCACCATCTACGCTTCCTCCGCCTTTTCTTCCTATCATCTTCCAAAAAAGCAAGTGTACCAGCACATAAAAATGTGAAATCTTCGAAATCGTCGAAAGCTATCGCACAGTGATACATATCAATCAGTGTAAACGCACGCTCATACATGTATGAGGTTGATACTTGTCAACTCATACAAGTCGCGATACATGTCGCAAAGTCGCATGTACATGTATCTCATACATGTGCCGATACAAATGGCAGTGTAAACGCACCTTTACAGAGGCATATATGCAGTCTTCGTTTCCCTCGCTCTATTCGTGCATGGAATAATAAAGGAAATCACTAGTTGTGGTACAGTGTACCCTCCGCCATGCACCGTACGATGGCTTGCGACTTATGCATATAGACGCAGATGTAAATTTAATCTACATATTAAGATGTCAGTCCATGCATTTATAGACACACAAAACTTACAGATGAATATTGTCTCTTAGTTATCCAGTAAACAAAAGACGTAACTTCTGCCACTGATTGTCAGTAAAAACCTTCGTATTAGGCCATAGTTTTCTTATTGCAGTCACGTCACAAGATGTATGTGAGAGGCTGTAATATGTTTGCCCACTACACTTAGAAGTAGTGGTATAGAGCACACCTCTCAACTCTCCATTCGTCAGAGTATTTATTAGCCACCATATTGTCACGTGTCTTGCAATCTTTGATATATAGCATTTCAAACCACCAGATTTTGACGAGTAAGATGTGTCTCCAGCCAAGTGACAGGCCCCTGCTAATTTTATATAAATTCTATCACGTTCCGACAGCACTGTTCCATTAGTTAGAAGGCTGCCTTAGTCCCGCACCAGTCACTAAGTAGAGAGCGAGCACAACGACAAAAATAGCAAACCATTGTTCCGGAAGAAATACACAACCATGCAGATTACACAAGGACTGTACAAAAACAGTCAAAAGCATATCGAATGACTGACTATAAATACCCACCTGTACGCGTCCTAGTTTCCTTTATCCTATTCCTATGACTACTACGCTAGAAATATGACAGTATTATGGTATCAGAGTCTTAGCTGACAGCACAGGGTTTTCTGAGAAATGCATCACATTTTTTCTCGATAGAGCATATCTACATAATAGGAAACTAAGAGTATCGGAGAGTTTCCAACACACTACTAATTGAATCATTGACACTGATGCAACAACCTACGCATCCACGCACTACAAAAGTAGTGGGAGATTCGGGACTTTATTACAGCAATTCTCATATTTAACCCCATACGCTATTCGAGCGTGGACCGACCATGATACTGTATTCCGTCTAAAAAATAGTATACCCACAAGGGTAGTGCATATACGCAAAGTGGAAATTATTTATTTAGAGGCAAACCCAGTACTTATCTCGTAAATCAACAGCCAATTAATCAACAAGTACAAGCCATACGAAATAAGTGACAATTTTTCCTCCAGCAACAGCATTCATCTCAGTAGCGATTACACCTCGATCCGAATGTCAGAGTCACAGTCTCTAGCTAGGTGACATACCGACGGGCTTTACGATCACTCGTTTCCTGCACTGTCATTTCTCTGTGGGCGGCTTCCATCCCCCCCCCCCCCTGCCCTCCCTCCCAGTGAAATATTATGCAAATGAATTTGACCCTGACAGATTCTTCCGGCTTAGCTCGCCGACTTGTCATTTCTTAGCTCTTGGGTTGCTTCACTTAGGATTCCAGCAAATTACTCTGAAACCGACTATGCATTCCTCTTCAGCTCGCTCCAGATGCTTCCTGCTAATTGTTTACTGTAGTCAACGTTTCCGGTGACAATGTATTGGACTTCTATTCCTATTAATGGCCCCAACTTTCATGCTTCAAGCCAGAGGAAATAATTAGAATTTTACTGTCGATTTTTAATTTTCTGATAATTTTTTAAATTTATCGCCAGCAGGAGGGGAGCAGTTACACTGCGTCAGTATTCTGGCTCCTCAATCTTGGATTATGACACCATAGATAGACTGCGCCAGTATTTGAAAGATTATGAAATAATGAGCGTACCCTACATGCTTCCACAGCAGCGACATGAAAATTAAGTTATTGTAAATAGTGAATACATTGTTATATATAATAATAATTATTATTATCATTATGTCATCTGCAATGCAATTTAATCAGCATCTGAATTTACCACGAAAATTTGAATTTCCGGGCAGTTGTTAATTTCACGCCGATTTTAAATTTCCCGCCATTTTTCCAGGTTGGGGAGGGAGGAGGTAATTAATTATTCGATTTAATTTATTTGTCAATTAATTTTATATCAAAACTGTGCTTGTAACCACCTTACTTCTCTACAGGTAATAGTCAAACAAAAGGAGACAAGGCGTCCACTATTATCAACACGAACGGATTAACTTATTCGTATGGGGTAGGGGACCTATTTAATCGCTCTGTAAGAGATAAGCTTCCCTGCCCAGGTCTCCGGCTTCGCTCTAAAGCATTCCTTGCATTTCCTCACTTTCTCCAGGCGTCGAAAATACGACAGTTAAACCAAACAGGAGTGATAGTTCCAATAACCAGAATGAGATTTTCACTCTGCAGCGGAGTGTGCGCTGATATGAAACTTCCTGGCAGATTAAAACTGTGCGCCCGGCCGAGACTCGAACTCGGGACCTTTGCCTTTCGCGGGCAAGTGCTCTACCATCTGAGCTACCGAAGCACGACTCACGGGCGGTACTCACAGCTTTACTTCTGCCAGTATCTCGTCTCCTACCTTCCAAACTTTACAGAAGCTCTCCTGCGAACCTTGCAGAACTAGCACTCCTGAAAGAAAGGATACTGCGGAGACATGACTTAGCCACAGCCTGGGGGATGTTTCCAGAATGAGATTTTCACTCTGCAGCGAAAGGCAAAGGTCCCGAGTTCGAGTCTCGGTCGGGCACACAGTTTTAATCTGCCAGGAAGTTTCATATCAGCGCACACTCCGCTGCAGAGTGAAAAATCTCATTCTGGAAACATCCCCCAGGCTGTGGCTAAGCCATGTCTCCGCAGTATCCTTTCTTTCAGGAGTCCTAGTTCTGCAAGGTTCGCAGGAGAGCATCTGTAAAGTTTGGAAGGTAGGAGACGAGATACTGGCGGAAGTAAAGCTGTGAGTACCGGGCGTGAGTCGTGCTTCGGTAGCTCAGATGCTAGAGCACTTGCCCGCGAAAGGCAAAGGTCCCGAGTTCGAGTCTCGGTATGGCACACAGTTTTAATCTGCCAGGTAGTTTCAGTTCCAATAACACTACCCACAGTATCCCACTGTCTTCCAGCTACGTTTTGCCCACTAAGTGCTCACACATAATAGGTAAAACCAGACGTCCAACACTCCACGCTACTGCCACCAAATCATGCCCTTCATGCTTGGTGCCCATGCCCCTATATATCCTCATGCTGAGATACAATTGCTCACTGAGCACCGAGGCTGTCATTCACGCAAGAAGCACTTATTTTCTTGTTTTAATGAATCCTAAGTGAAGTTCAGTTTTGATCATTTAAATGGAACATTGAGAAATGAAGTAGCTCACAGCTGGGGCAAATTGTGGCTTTGGGTAGAATTATGGTGGTTCAGACTGACATACGAGACAAGGTTATTTCTGGAGAAGGGGGTGGGAGTGGGTATGGAAGGATGCTCACAGGTCATCCTCGCAACCCAACCATACTTCTAGAAGAACCTTACTAGTTACACTCCATATATGATCCAGTTGTTGCTATCACCACTGTCTATTTGCATGGGCTTTCGAAATAAATGGAACACTTAGTAGTGAGGGACACCGGAATACTACCGAACAGCATGTAGTGCCGACTTTTTCAGCTTCTGCCAACTATAAAAGGAAATGTGGCTCTAAACCAAATACACTCCTGGAAATGGAAAACAGAACACATTGACACCGGTGTGTCAGACCCACCATACTTGCTCCGGACACTGCGAGAGGGCTGTACAAGCAATGATCACACGCACGGCACAGCGGACACACCAGGAACCGCGGTGTTGGCCGTCGAATGGCGCTAGCTGCGCAGCATTTGTGCACCGCCGCCGTCGGTGTCAGCCAGTTTGCCGTGGCATACGGAGCTCCATCGCAGTCTTTAACACTGGTAGCATGCCGCGACAGCGTGGACGTGAACCGTATGTGCAGTTGACGGACTTTGAGCGAGGGCGTATAGTGGGCATGCGGGAGGCCGGGTGGACGTACCGCCGAATTGCTCAACACGTGGGGCGTGAGGTCTCCACAGTACATCGATGTTGTCGCCAGTGGTCGGCGGAAGGTGCACGTGCCCGTCGACCTGGGACCGGACCGCAGCGACGCACGGATGCACGCCAAGACCGTAGGATCCTACGCAGTGCCGTAGGGGACCGCACCGCCACTTCCCAGCAAATTAGCGACACTGTTGCTCCTGGGGTATCGGCGAGGACCATTCGCAACCGTCTCCATGAAGCTGGGCTACGGTCCCGCACACCGTTAGGCCGTCTTCCGCTCGCGCCCCAACATCGTGCAGCCCGCCTCCAGTGGTGTCGCGACAGGCGTGAATGGAGGGACGAATGGAGACGTGTCGTCTTCAGCGATGAGAGTCGCTTCTGCCTTGGTGCCAATGATGGTCGTATGCGTGTTTGGCGCCGTGCAGGTGAGCGCCACAATCAGGACTGCATACGACCGAGGCACATAGGGCCAACACCCGGCATCATGGTGTGGGGAGCGATCTCCTACACTGGCCGTACACCACTGGTGATCGTCGAGGGGACACTGAATAGTGCACGGTACATCCAAACCGTCATCGAACCCATCGTTCTACCATTCCTAGACCGGCAAGGGAACTTGCTGTTTCAACAGGACAATGCACGTCCGCATGTATCCCGTGCCACCCAACGTGCTCTAGAAGGTGTAAGTCAACTACCCTGGCCAGCAAGATCTCCGGATCTGTCCCCCATTGAGCATGTTTGGGACTGGATGAAGCGTCGTCTCACGCGGTCTGCACGTCCAGCACGAACGCTGGTCCAGCTGAGGCGCCAGGTGGAAATGGCATGGCAAGCCGTTCCACAGGACTACATCCAGCATCTCTACGATCGTCTCCATGGGAGAATAGCAGCCTGCATTGCTGCGAAAGGTGGATATACACTGTACTAGTGCCGACATTGTGCATGCTCTGTTGCCTGTGTCTATGTGCCTGTGGTTCTGTCAGTGTGATCATGTGATGTATCTGACCCCAGGAATGTGTCAATAAAGTTTCCCCTTCCTAGGACAATGAATTCACGGTGTTCTTATTTCAATTTCCAGGAGTGTATATTCAATACTGTGTTCGTGGGCCAGTCCTCCAGGCATACTGCTAGCTAAGAAACTGTAAAATACCTTGGATACTAACATACTTAATTCTCTCTACATGCTAATAGTCACAGTGATCACAGAACCACTGCTCCAACATACTCAACAGTATTGCCACACGGTCATGAAAGTAGGAGTCTCGCCTCCATGTACCATCTTTATCCTGGTCATACATGTTTAGCCTATGTCTGTCAGTGGTGTATAAGCTGCTGCCCTGTCCATTACCCATTGACTGAATGACTCACCCCTATGGTTCGAGCAGTTTCGGGAAGCACAGTCGCCAATACACCATGTGATGGAATACAATAAAAATAAAACAAAGCCAGTGTGGAAACTCTAGGTAATGGTGTAAGAGATTATAAACCATACTATGTTATTTAAAGAAGTTCACAGATTTAGCAGCAGTGTGAAATTCAGAGGACAAAACCTTCCTAAAGGAGAAGAAGTATTGCGGAAAAAACACTCCATGCAAATTTCACAATCCTTGGAGAGGCAAAAAGCGAACTGGACATGCTGCTAATGCTAGATTACTGCTGGCACAGCATGATGCCTGACCCCAGTCTGGTGCAGTGGTGAACTGTATTTCCTCATGCTATTGGACAAGGACGTGCTGCCTTGGTTGCCCATGTCACTGTAAGCTATCATAACAAAAGCGAGCAGATAAACGAATATACTATGCGATTGCAGCCTTTCTCGGCGTATTCCACTGATATTGTTCTCGGGTTATCAGCCGAATGGTGGCGTCGTCTTGCTGTAACGTCTCAATGAGTTTCGTACCCATCATCTTCTGGCGAAGTGTCGGGATGCTGTGTTCTGCACATCCATATAGCTAATTGGCCGTCGTCCGCTACTGTAGGCCGGCCAATCACGTTGCTCCAGAAGGGGGTACCACGTCGATAGTGGGGGTGGGGGTGGGGGGGGGGCACGGACCGGCGTCGAGTACAGAACCAGTGCTCTGTCTGTGTACCCTCCGGTCTGAAGGCAGCGGCGACCGCAGACAGATTGGATAGCCACCGGGTTTCGACGCCGGTCCGCGCCGCCGCCCCCCCCCCCCCACACTACCGACGCCGTACCACCTACCGGAGGAACGTGATTGGCCGGCCTACAGTAGCGGACGACGGCCTAGCAGCCATATAGATATGCAGCACACAGCATCCTGACACAAGATGCTCTAGAATGCCTCCATTGCACGGCGAGTGGGGTCTGGTCTACAGCCATGCTGAGAAGACCAACGCCCTCGCCGACTCCTTCTTGAAGCAGTTTCAAGCGGCAGAACCCCAGGATGAAGATCATGAAGAGGTATTCTGTCATCAACTGGCTGTCCTCCTCAATGCTGAGGAGGACCCAGAGGACGAACCCACACTTTTCGCCCCCGAGGATGTGGCAAAAGTAATTAGGTCCCGCCCCATAAAAAAGGTGCCAGGACACGACAGTGTCACCAATCAATTAGTCAAAAGTCTCCCACCCACGGCGATCACACACTTCGCGAACATCCTCAACGAGATTACTCTATCCCGCCAGTTCCCAGCTTGCTGGAAACATGCGGAATTGGTCGCGATGCACAAACCACGGAAAGACCCTCTATTCCCGCAGCACTACAGGCTGATTAGCCTCTTGCCAACTCTCGGCAAGATCTATGAGCGCCTCCTGCTAAAACTCATACAGGAACATATTACCAGAGAGCAATATCTGCCAGATTTCCAATTCGGATTCCGGCAGAACCACTCTGCCCTACAACAGATCATGAGAGTGGTTGAAGCAGCCACAGAAGGCTTCAACCACAGAGGTTGCTGCGAGATAATGCCACTAGATGTAGCCAAAGCCTTTGACTCAGTATGCCAGAGAGGTCTACTCTGCAAGTTGTACACACAAGGGTTCCCGGGGAGCATAGTTAAGCAGATCAAAAGCTATCTCACGAATAGATCTTTCTCTGTCAAAGTAGAAACTGCCACCTCCACCAAAAGGCGTATTCGTGCTGGGGTGCCACAAAGATCTGTCCTGGGGCCAGTTTTGTACAGCCTGTACACTGCAGACACACCAACGGCCCCACTGGTGCACACCGCACGGTATGCAGACGACAGAGCCTTCTACACGAGAAATGCGAACAAGGACCAGGTCATAAGTAGGCTACAAAGGGTTTTAGATGACACAGAAACTTGGGCTCGTCACTGGCGCATTACTATCAACTTGGAAAAGACACAGTCTATGCTGATTACCCGCAGGCTTGGAAGGCACAAACCTGCTCAACGCCCACCCCCCTTCCATCTTCACCTAAACGGAATCCAACTCCCTTGGCGCAGTAACTTGGCGTAACCTTGGACTGTCGCCTTACGTGGAAATCCCACATAGACGAGGTCCACAGGAAGGTCTGCGCCAGAATGTGCATCCTGTACCCAATTCTGAACTCAACCAGCTCCCTTCCCTGCCCAGTAGGAGTAAATGTGTACCAGGCCCTGAACCGGCCACTAATGGAATATGCATGTCCCGTCTGGGGATACGCGGCAAAGCAGCATCTGAACAAATTCCAGAGGCTGCAAAACCGCGCCCTCAGGAGGGCACTGCGTCTACCCCTTGTATTCCCCAATGATGGTCCGCACGCCGCTGCCGAAATCCCACTCCTCAAAGAAAGATTCCAAGATATGACAAGGGCTTTCTACAAGAGCTCTTCCAGATCTGGAAATAAGCTTATCCTCTCCTTATGTCGGTATGATATGTTCATCGACAAGCACAAACGCCCTATGACGATCCTCGACGACCAAGTCGAAGAGAACATCCCTATATCCAAATCCTAATCCTCCTCCCGCCCCCAAAATAACAATCATCTCGCCAACCTCAGGCAAGCCCCAGACACATACAAAACATTCATCACGTTTCACAGACACCAAAAAATCACAGATAAATTCACACACACAAGTACACAGAGGAGTAAAAGCCGCAAGGCTACAAACTCCCCCGCACACTTCCCCAAAGAGGGGAAAGTATTAGATGAGAGTGGTGAGAGCATCCTGACACTTCGCCAGAAGATGATGGGTATGAAACTCATTGAAACGTTTGACAAGACGACGCCGCCACTCGGCTGATAACCCGGGAAAAATTCATCAGTACAAATTTTTTGTTTCGATGCAGGCGTTGTCTTGTTTTGAACTACTGCTGAAGCCATGCTCGCGCTAGCTGCTGGTCCCATACGGAGCAATCAGTTTCGAGTATGTTCAGCTGCATTATCGAACAGCTGCTGCTTTACTAGTGCAGTGCTTGCACATTTTTGCACCGGGAACGATAAGCTTTCTGGTACAGGAACCTTCTGCCTTGACATCTGATGAACACTTGGTGTGTCTTGAATCTGTAATGCCATGCCAGCTGCTCTTACTTCGCTGAGGCGGCACACAACCACGCATGTGTCCTGGCAATATCCTGGCACTATTGTGAACCAAGCATTCTGCTGTATGCTATGTTGAGGTAGCAACAACTGCTCGGGGGTCGACACACACAACTGAGCGGCCTTATAGCTCCGTCCAAGTGTCTTACTGAATGAGAAATGTTATTACTAATTGAGCTCTTCTGATTTCGCAACAACAGAGCAGCTGAATGTGCAACACATCGGCACTTGCCATCCTCAGACAACTATCTTAGCATTTAATGGGGTCCGCATCATCTGCACCATTACAGTATCAGTTAAATGAAGCGTGGACTTCATTCAGGATTGAACATAACGTTAATTTCAAACACTCTAATGGTCCCATCATAGTCATTTAGTTGGATGTAAGTGCGAGTAAATAATATTTTGACTCACTATTCTTTGCCATTTGTCACAGTACTTTGGCGAACGTTACCACAATACTCTTCGGTATACGAAACCGATCTACCTCTATTCTTTGGGTCATCCATATATTTTTCATTTTATCTTATGTGTCCCTCCAATAGCCTTGCTACAATGGCAACGCTGGTTCCAGTCAGATCAACAAAGTGGAGTGCTGTTGGGCTTGGCTAATGCTTATTTGGGTGACTATCTGGGCTTACCAAATGAGATGCACTCAGCCTTTGTGGGAATAATTGAGGAACTACTTGTTGAGATGTAGTGTCTCCAATCACGAAAGCTGACAACGGTCAGGAGAACAGAGCGCTGACCGTATGCTCGTCCACGCCTGTTTGCAGTGATGCCTACGGGCTGTCGGTCGGTCGGTACCGTTGAGCCCTCCAGCACTATTCTGAGTGAATTTTATTAGGTATCTCAGGTTACTGAGCAATCCGTTCAATGAGGTTTTCGTTTTATGACACAAATAATTTTGCCTTCTATTTTTGGAACGAATCTCAGCCTGGTAATTACTTTTCATGAAACCAACTCTATATGGGCCTTGCATTGCCGCAGAAGACAAATTTCAAATAATTTCCATTTGTTATCGTAAAAAGTCTAACTGAACAATAATGCACTTTTCTCCCATGCACGTGGGATAGATTTATACATTTACATTGAGGATTCACTACTCGCCTCTGCAACGCGTGAAGTCATCATTTCTCATTGTGACTTCACTATTTATAGCACTGTATATGAAAAGGTTTCGAAGTTGTTCAGCACACGGACCGCTAATAAACTACTGAAAGAAAGTTTTACACTATCTGCACATCTGCAAGTGTGTGTCGTCTTAGAGCGAAAGACGGGAAATGGAAAAAGCATTGTGTAACTAGAAAACTAAAAAGCAGCAACTAAAATAAAACCAATTTGAGCCTTGTAACATACTTCGATGCTCATTGGTAAGCTATTGACGAAGTGGTTAAGATGTCGCTGCTTCAGCCTGGAATATCTTCGATGGCAGCAGTAATGGGATTATTCTGTGCGTGAGGAGTGTCTGAAGCGCGCTGACTCGGAGTCATATCAGCAGATAGCAAAGGCCTCTGAATTAGTTTAATACCTGTCTCTTGGAGGGAAACGCTATGAAATGAGGGTGAATTGGTCATGCATTATCTTCTTCACAAACGCATCGAAAGAATGTTGATTGTTTGACTGAAATAAAATATAGCAAGGGTATGGAATGTAGCAGGTGACGCTGAGCTAATTAGATCACCAAATCAGACATGAAGAGCAGCAAGTGAGTTTTGCCATTTGGGGCACAAAATAAAGGGCAATGTCCGAAGTAAAGGGGAAATGAATTACAGACTGGCAACAGCAAGAAAAGCTTTCCTGAAAAAGAAAATCTGGTTAACAATAAACTCATTGCGCTAGGACGTCCTTCCTTGTAGTATCCGAAACGTGGACGACAAATATATTAATAGCACCACTTGATTAGCGGGAGGAATCGCTTTACAGGAAACAACTTTAGGCATCAAGGAATCCTTGGTTAGCAATGGAACACAGCTGACGGCTTGTCTCAGTGTGGGGGTAGGGCGTTGGGATGAAAACAGTGCAGGAGGACCAAAGTTTGACCGAGCGAGGTGGCGCAGTGGCTAGACACTGGACTCACATTCGGGAGGACGACGGTTCAATCCTGCGTCCGGCCATCCTGATTTGGGTTTTCCGTGATTTCCCTCAATCACTCCAGGCAAATTCAGGGATGGTTTCTCTGAAAGGGCACGGCCGATTTCCTTCCCCATCCTTCCCTAATCCGATGAGACCGATGACCTCGCTGTCTGGTCTCCTTCCCAAAACAACCCAACCCCAACCAAAGACTGATTAGCAGATCCCAATGTATGTGGATTTAAGTAGTTATACAGAGATGAAGAGGATTGCATAGAATAGATTAGCATCGACTGTTGCATGAAACCAGTCTTCATACGAAGAACACAACAAAATGATGATTATGAAAGGTGTGACAAACTCACGTAGAAACGTCAAGATAACCTAATTATTTTAAACGATTTTACAATTTTCATATTTTATTGGCTATCCGAGTGGATATTATGTTTGTAGTCTGGAAAGTGGTTGTTTGTAGACGACCCGTAGGTCAACAAACCCTAAGAAAATTAGTATGTAAAGATTAGACGTGCGTGCCACATGAGCTATAGCTTGAGCATTTTATTGCGTGCCAGACGATACTAAGAGACAAATTCCGTTGTAGTCGTCTGTCCCATTTCTGTTAATAACCACTTTACGTTACGGTCATTTGCACCTTCATTGTCAGGTGGATGGTGTTTACACGTGGATTTTTGCTCATACTTCATTTTGCTAAAGCTGTAGTTTCATTTAAATTGCTGTTTTTACTATAGGAAGCCGATGATGTTAACTAACGACGTAGTAATATTTTGTATGAAACAGCTGGACGAATCGTATGAATCTGACGTTACCCAACGATCTAGAAAGTCACGTATACTACCGAAGATGACGTCTATGACGGAAGAATGCCAGTTATACCACCGATCTGGTAGTAAAGCTACTACGCACATACCCTTACTGTGCCTCAGCGTCTACGTAAACCCTGGTAGTGAGCTTCTTCAGATAAATAAAATTACGACTTCAGTCAAACCATTATTTCTTGAAGTGGTGGTGGTAAAAGTCGTAAAAGGCTGAGTTACGTTTTAAACCTAAACTAGTGCTTGGTTCCTAAAATTCTCCTACGAAAACTAAAATGGTATGATGTTAAAGGCTTTCCTGTAGCGTGGATAGAGTCGCACCTAAACAAAAGGAAACGCTAGGTCACGTTAGAAAGCGATGAGACAGGATCAAGACTAAATTTCTGAGGAAACTTTAAATGTGGGGTCTTCATCGGTACTTGGCTCATTCCTCTCCTTCTTCCCTGGGACTGTATTGTTTGCTGATGGCATAATTGTGTTCGTAATGTGTTCAAGTATACTCACAGCTGACGCAACTACTAGTATAGTAGAAGAGGCTAACAACTGGTTCACGACAATCACTTTAGTTAGCCCACAATCTCACAATAACTCATATAACGCCATTTGATAGAAATAAAAGTGGCTTAAAGGTGCCAAAGGTAGAGATCAATAAGTTTCCACTAGACGAAGCAACATGTGTGAATTTCCTTGGCATCCAAATGG
Organism: Schistocerca serialis cubense; assembly: GCF_023864345.2. Lineage (NCBI taxonomy): Eukaryota > Metazoa > Arthropoda > Insecta > Orthoptera > Acrididae > Schistocerca > Schistocerca serialis. The sequence goes on from NC_064642.1 coordinate 663,451,322, forward strand.
AGCTTTTCGTCATTATACTTTACAAAATTAACCATACGTGGCTCCTTACTACCATCAGTGGTTCCTTCTTCTAGTTAGTGTATATTCTGGCGTGTTACTTCTTACCTTCATGGTGGGATGAACTGACACAATTTCGCCTAAGGACTGTGTCGCGAGAAACTATATTGCAGAGCAAAAGCTAATCGTACGAGTTATCGTAATTGCGAAAATTCTTCATCGTAGGTCTGTATCCTACGTTACTCACTGGCTAAATTCACAAATTATCACGCAGATGTAAAACAAACATCGTAGTCGCCAACTCAAGAATGTTTCTAAAACATATCCGAGCAAGAAATAAAAACGTGTGACAGTCGACTTTGTTTACCTTTAACACAAAAACAGAGTATTTCTGGTCATTTATTATCCAAGTTCACTTAATAATTGTAAGTAACTGTAGAAAAGTATATTGTACAGTTTTTATAGTTTTTGATTTTTAATATATAATTATTAAAAATGGAGTGAATACGGTACTGTAAGTCTCTACAGAAATAGAAAGTACGAGGTACACGTGACGGTATAAAGTCTTTGAGAATCGCTTCTTTCCACGAAGCAGCAAACATAAAGGGCGTGAGTCATACATCACCTGTAACGCTCCATTGACAGCTTATTACCGGTGGGAGCCCGGCTTTCGAGCCGTAAATCAAGCGTAAATCAATGTCGTGCAGAATTCACTCTGAGGTGGCAGGCAATTTTCTGAGAGAAAATTGACCGGGTTTAAAAAATTCGTGAAAGCTACCACTTGTCAAGTGTCAAACACTAATAGCAGCATTTTTCAGCCTGTAGTGGCTTCCCTCTCTGGTGATGAGTGACTTTCTTTTTTCTTTAATTTTATGAACTTCTTCAGATAATGTCATTCAGCAGTCTTCTTCTTCTTCCATTATACGCCTGTCCCGTCTTCTAAAACGCCAGCGGTCTTTTTCTTTGTCGACTTTTCGATCTTAATCACCCTAGACACGTTACACCCTAAGCTGACCCCTCAGTTTAGGGGTATGTCTCCTGATACAGTATGGTTAGTCTTTATTCTTATTTCTGTATGTTTATGAGGACTTTCTTCCATATTTATTATTTTATGAAGGTATCATTTCTTGTCTAATATGTTGCATAAGATTTTCATATCTACATCGTAGAAGGCTTTCTCTACGTCTATAAATTGTATCTGTGTTTTCTCTTAAATCCTCTTTGTTTCTCCGAAAATTTGTTTAACTGTGAAAACAACCAGTACACAATCTCGCTTTTATCAGTTTTCTTCTTTAGATAACATATATTGAACACTAACCTGTAGACGTTGATTTATTATCTAGGAGTTAACCTAATACTTTATGTCCGCAAATGTTATACCACAGCAATTATTACATGCATATCGTTTACTTGTTTTTAAGATTGATATGACACCTGCAGTTTCCATGGTTTTGAGATTTATTGTCTGTCTCAAAACATATTGTACAAATGAAGAAGTCTAAGCTTTAAAAACAACCACTACGTTTAAGTAACTCTACGTTGATGCCATGAGGTTTGTTGGTTTCCGTTTTACTGTTTCATTGGAGGTTCAGTTTAGTTCTCCAATCGTTATGAGATCCCGTCATACAGTTTATTCATTTCATGGGCGTCCTCCACTAACTCTTGGTTTTATTACACCATACATGTTTATAATTTGGTAGCCAATCATCCTCTAGTATTAAATTTTTTGTTTCATTTCCATTGTTATGTAATTAGTTCATTATCTCGTAAGCTATAGAAGACCTTCCACAGATGTCGTGTTCAAATCTGTTCATAGAATTATTCCACAATTCTTATTTATTTTCCTACATTGGCATTTACTTTATTTCTTTTCCCTGAATATTGTTTTCTCACACATTCTGTTTTCGCCTGTAAATATACACCCTAAGACAAAAAAAATTGCACCATAAAGGAATTATCCAACTGGGTGGAAATTGGTAGATATGATATACAAAAACAGAAAAACAAATCATCACAATTTCAGAAAAACTGGATGATTTCTTCAAAAGAAAAAGGTTCACAAATTGAGGATGTAGATGGCGCATTGGTCCACCTCTGGCCATTGTGCGAGCAGTTATTTGGCTTGCCACTGACTGATAGAGTTGCTGGATGTTCTCCTAAAAGACATTGTGCCAGGTTCTACCCAATTGGCGCTTTAGATCGGCTGTGACCACAATGCTAAGAACGTTCAACTTGGAATCTCATTCACTGGACTATTGTATTTAGTTGTCAGCCTCGCTTCGAAAAGAGCCCCGGTGACCAGAAAAGGCGTGTCTCGAGAAGCCCTGGACAGCGGTAGGATACCAGCTTGACTGTCGCCCACCATTCAGCCCTACACCGAGGATTAAGGGTCTGGGGTACCATTTACTTTCATAGCAGTACACATTAACGTAACATCCACAGCACAATTACAACAAAGCAGTATGTCAACAATATTCTAATCCCCGTTTTGTTGTCTTGCATTCAAAGTAATTCTGGGCTTACATTTCAGCAAGATAATGTCCGTCCGCACATGGCGAGAGATGCTAATGCTGGTTTCCGTGGTGGCCGAACCCTACCGTGGCCGGACATGTCTCCAAATCTCTCCCTAACTGGGAGTGTGTGAAGCATTATAGGCAAAGTGCTCTAGGGATATTGCCGATCTAACGCCCCAACTGGACGAATTTGACACGATATCTCACAGGAGAATATCTAACAAGTCTGTCAATCAATGACAAGCTAAAGAAATGCTTGCATAAGGACCAGAATTTGTGAAGCTCTTTCTCTGGAATAAATCATCCAGTTTTTCTGAAATGGTAATCATTTGTTTGTCTGTACCTGTAAACCGCATTTATGAATTTCCATCCCATTCCGATGATTCCTTCACGGGGCGTAAATTTTTTTTTCTTTTGATTTGTCTTGGAGTGTATCTGATATTCTCGTTTCTTTTCCGTAACTGTTTTCCCAATATCTTCATTTCACACTCGTAGTCCTTTCTTATTTCTTGTCATATCCTTATTTCCTAATGAGTCATTAGTTACCGTTTCAAATTTGCTGTCCAGTTGCTGAGCTATCATTTGTATCTCCCTGGCTTTGGCAAAGATTCTATCTGTTTGCTATAGATGTTTTACGCCCTTATCCTGTAACAAATCTTTCTTTTCCCAACTCATTATGATTTCTTCCATCTAATGCGCATAGCTATTTTTGCTACTACTTCTTCAAGTCCTAGTGAATGTCACTAACTCTGAAAACACCAACACTCTGTACCTGTTTGCATATTTCACTATTGGTGATTACATAATCTGTTGTTGATCTGTGTCCCATAGTTTTCCAATAAGTAGGTATGGAGAGCTGTATCAAATTAAACTTAAAAAGTGATGACGAAAACATCAATAGTATCTTTTCTGAAAAAAAAAACTGCCTCCGTGTTGAGTCTTGGCTCTAGAACTGATTTGATCTGTTAAAAATTTCAGTATCAGCTTATCATTTATTGATGAGAAAGTACGTGAAACCAGAATCACTAGTGCGACCTGGCCAACATACAGTGATACTGAGAATAAGGGACTTCGCCCCTAAGACATCTATGGGCTAGAAAACTAAGATTCCCAGTCGTTTACACGTGAGCGTCCACGTCCTATCAAAATATTTGTCCAGGAGGCATATTTCTATTGCAATGCTGCCGCTTACAGGTAGGCAGACGTTGGAATTCCACTGCGTGAATGTTGTGAACGTACGAGTTGCAGAGACTTCATTGGCTTCAGGCAGGAAAAAAACGTTACTTATAGACGAACGATAAAAACGATACTTATGACACGGAAGTTTTGTTTATATTTGCAGAACAGAATTGATTTTATTTCTTTTGCATCATAAGATTTGCTTGTTAGTGCTAAAAGGTTAATGTGTGAGATCTTTGAAACTGAAACGTACGGTGACCTCATTCCTTATAGTGAGGGATATCGCATAATTTAGTTTAGATGAATATCACGTATTTCCAACAAAACATAAATTATAAAATGCAAATCATCATAAAGACGAACTATATGGTGGGCAAGTACACTACTGGCCATTAAAATTGTTACACTACGAAGATGGCGTGCTACAGACGCGAAATTTAACCTACAGGAAGAAGATGCTGGGATATGCAAATGATTAGCTTTTCAGAGCATTCACACAAGGCTGGTGCCGGTGGCGACACCTGCAGCGTGCTGACATGACCGATTTGTCATACACAAACAGCAGTTAACCGGCGTTGCCTGGTGAAACGTTGTTGTGATGCCTCTTGTAAGGAGAAGAAATGCGTACCATCATGTTTCCGACTTTGATAAAGGTACGATTGTAGCCTATCGCGTTGGTCGAGATCCAATGACTGTTGGCAGAATTTGGAATCGGTGGGTTCAGGAGAGTAATACGGAACGCCGTGCTGGATCCCAACGGCCTCGTATCACTAGCAGTCGAGATGACAGGCATCCTATCCGTATAGCTGTAACGGATCGAGAGGCCACGTCTCGATCCCTGAGTCAACAGATGGGGACGTTTGCAAGACAACAACCATCGGCATGAACAGTTCGACGACGTTTGCAGCAGCATGGACTATCAGCTCGGAGACCATGGCTGCGGTTACCCTTGACGCTGCATCACAGACTGGAGCGCCGGCGATGGTGTACTCAACGACGAACTTGGGTGCATGAATGGCAAAACATCATTTTTTCGGATGAATCCAGGTTCTGTTTACAGCATCTTGATGTCTGGCATCCGTGTTTGGCGATATCGTGGTGAACGCACATTGGAAGCGTGTATTCGTCATCGCCATACTGGCGTATCACCAGGCGTGATGGTATGGGCTGCCACTGGTTACACGTCTCGGTCACCTCTTGTTCGCATTGACGGCACTTTGAACAGTGGACGTTACATTTCAGATGTGTTACGACCCATGGCTCTACCCTTCATTCGATCCATGCGAAACCCTACATTTCAGCAGGATAATGCACGACCGCACGTAGCAGGTCATGTACGGGCCTTTCTGGATACAGTAAATGTTCGACTGCTGTCCTGGCCAGCACATTCTCCAGACCTCTCACCAACTTAAAACGTCTGGTCACTGGTGGCCGAGCAACTGGCTCGTCACAATACGCCATTCACTACTCTTGATGGACTGTTGTATCGTGTTGAAGCTGCGTGGGCAGCTGCAGCTGTACAGCCATCCAAGCTCTGTTTGACCCAATGCCCAGGCGTATCAAGGCCGTTATTACGGCCAGAGGTGGTTGTTCTGGGTACAGATTTCTCAGGCTCTATGCACCCAAATTGCGTGAAAATGTAATCACATGTCATTTCTAGTGTAATATATTTGTCGAATGAATACCCGTTTGTCATCTGCATTTGTTCTTGGTGTAGCAATTTTAGTGGCCAGTAGGGTAATTCTCTCGTCGCTCGTTGGTAGAACAACGTCTTATTTATAAATGAAAAGCACAATGTTGCCGATGTTCTACAGTATTAATTTATTTCCCTAACTGTTGTCCGGCTTCCAAGGCCAACTCCAGACTTCAACTATCGCCATCAGAGACAGTAAAATAGTTGTGAACTGCTTTACAACAGATGTTACACAGCGAAAGTGGGATACAAACACAGGGTAAATGCCATCTTTGACAGCACAGTGGTAAGTTAATTGAAAATCAAAAAGCTAAAAAATAAGAGCAACAGTAAATAAACATAAAAAAACCGGAAAACATTAACACCAAATCTCGATTAACCAACTTGTTTACTCTCGACCGTTGAGGTGCATCCGAAATTCGCGTACTCTCGGGCACACGCACGTACTTAGAAACAAACTGTGGTCTCAAGGTTTAGAGTTAATGTTTTGCTGGTTTGTTCTCTTTATATATATTTATTATTACACTTCAACATTTTCATTTACTCTACAGTGGAGTCAAAGATAACACTGTGCTTTACTCTCGATGTCTATGGCTTTTTTATTGAGTGTTTGAAGGCGACAGTCAGTTGAAGTCTGATGATGGTTTTGTAAACCGAAAACAGGTTAATAAAACAAATTGTTACTCTGGAATGTCCACAGTATAGTGCATTTGATTTATAAAGGTTTCGTGGAAAAACTTGTTACCCATTATCAATGGCTGCGTATTAAGGGGTAGAGACATCACATAAGGGTTTTTAACAACGCTTCATATGAGCAAATCGTTTTTTTGTCTGTTTGTACATTATCTTCTGCTTATGAGGAAATTATAAGTCAATCTTAAAACACTGACAGAATATTAACGAAAACTCATTAGAGGGAAAAACGTTATTTCAGTAGCTGTTTATATCGAGAACACGAACTACCACATCAGTAGTTGCTATTTTGCGTACTGAGTTAGCCAAGAAGTAAGGAAGTAACATTAATGAATATGTGGGGCATGTATCTATCGTTAACATCGGGCTCCAATAAAACTTGTTTACAAAACGTGATCGTTTGCCGTCACATACGGCGTGAACTACTGGCACATGAAAGTGGTTTCACCTGTACGTTTTCGAATCGTCGGCAGTTCTGATCACCACTTACCGGCCGATAATTAATATAGAGAGATCCGCTTCAGTTGTACTAATTATTTATCCAAACCACGACCGGTTTCTGATTTTAGAATCCCATCTCCACGTGCATGAAACTATTATAATCAGTTACACGTAACATTGGCACGGGCCAGTCAGTTGAAGAGCTGCAGTCTTTACATGTTGGCAAAAGCAATCGGCCGTTGGGCAACGGAAAGTTAGGAACGCGGCTGTCCGGTGCAGTTCAAATGGTTCAAATGGCTCTGAGCACTATGGGACTTGACATCTTAGGTCATCAGTCCCCTAGATCTTAGAACTACTTAAACCTAATTAACCTAAGGACATCACACACATCCATGCCCGAGGCAGGATTCGAACCTGCGACCGTAGCAATCCCGCGGTTCCGAACTGCAGCGCCTAGAACCGCACGTCCACCGCGGCCGGCTCCGGTGTAGTGATTGGAGCTCTTGCACTATGTGGTCCGACTGCATGTTGTGTTACCAAATACAATAATTTCAACAACACCTGCGCATGGCATTTTAAAATTCCTGACACCGGTCGTGGTTTGACTAAATAATTAGTAAAAATGTAGCAAAAATCTCTAAATGGCTTATCATGTCTCTCAATTCCGGATATCTTACGTACTAAATCTTTTACTTACGTGTTGGCCATCCCCGTGCTTCACATATACACACCTGGAAATGGAAAAAAGAACACATTGACACCGGTGTGTCAGACCCACCATACTTGCTCCGGACACTGCGAGAGGGCTGTACAAGCAATGATCACACGCACGGCACAGCGGACACACCAGGAACCGCGGTGTTGGCCGTCGAATGGCGCTAGCTGCGCAGCATTTGTGCACCGCCGCCGTCAGTGTCAGCCAGTTTGCCGTGGCATACGGAGCTCCATCGCAGTCTTTAACACTGGTAGCATGCCGCGACAGCGTGGACGTGAACCGTATGTGCAGTTGACGTACTTTGAGCGAGGGCGTATAGTGGGCATGCGGGAGGCCGGATGGACGTACCGCCGAATTGCTCAACACGTGGGGCGTGAGGTCTCCACAGTGCATCGATGTTGTCGCCAGTGGTCGGCGGAAGGTGCACGTGCCCGTCGACCTGGGACCGGACCGCAGCGACGCACGGATGCACGCCAAGACCGTAGGATCCTACGCAGTGCCGTAGGGGACCGCACCGCCACTTCCCAGCAAATTAGGGACACTGTTGCTCCTGGGGTATCGGCGAGGACCATTCGCAACCGTCTCCATGAAGCTGGGCTACGGTCCCGCACACCGTTAGGCCGTCTTCCGCTCACGCCCCAACATCGTGCAGCCCGCCTCCAGTGGTGTCGCGACAGGCGTGAATGGAGGGACGAATGGAGACGTGTCGTCTTCAGCGATGAGAGTCGCTTCTGCCTTGGTGCCAACGATGGTCGTATGCGTGTTTGGCGCCGTGCAGGTGAGCGCCACAATCAGGACTGCATACGACCGAGGCACACAGGGCCAACACCCGGCATCATGGTGTGGGGAGCGATCTCCTACACTGGCCGTACACCACTGGTGATCGTCGAGGGGACACTGAATAGTGCACGGTACATCCAAACCGTCATCGAACCCATCGTTCTACCATTCCTAGACCGGCAAGGGAACTTGCTGTTCCAACAGGACAATGCACGTCCGCATGTATCCCGTGCCACCCAACGTGCTCTAGAAGGTGTAAGTCAACTACCCTGGCCAGCAAGATCTCCGGATCTGTCCCCCATTGAGCATGTTTGGGACTGGATGAAGCGTCGTCTCACGCGGTCTGCACGTCCAGCACGAACGCTGGTCCAACTGAGGCGCCAGGTGGAAATGGCATGGCAAGCCGTTCCACAGGACTACATCCAGCATCTCTACGATCGTCTCCATGGGAGAATAGCAGCCTGCATTGCTGCGAAAGGTGGATATACACTGTACTAGTGCCGACATTGTGCATGCTCTGCTGCCTGTGTCTATGTGCCTGTGGTTCTGTCAGTGTGATCATGTGATGTATCTGACCCCAGGAATGTGTCAATAAAGTTTCCCCTTCCTGGGACAATGAATTCACGGTGTTCTTATTTCAATTTCCAGGAGTGTATTTACATCCAACGGTGTGTAAACGAGTGCAAAACTATTCAGTTTATGGGTCTGCTGTTTTCTGGTTTCCTTCAGAGAACGTACCAAGTGACTTTAATATCCTTAAACTTATTGAAATTAATGGAAGTTTATCGATGGATGATTTTTTTATGGTTGAGCTCTTACCTATTTCCAAAATAGTTCCTTACTTAAGTTTAATGATACTGTAGCTAATATTGGTATAGAAAAGGATGTATTGAATGCATTACTAGAAGGCATGCAGATATAGTGTTAATTCGTCGATTCTAAATACCGTAGTGCATCAGCGAAACTACGGGAGAGGAGAGGACTTTCTGGAAACAGAAACGCTGATAACATTGATGGCAGCGAGTCCATATCTTGGAAAGTCCGGCCGTCGAGTTGTTTCCAGTTGACGCTATATAGGGCGAATTGCGTGCAGATCAGTCCCCGAGCGGAGAAAATCTTCAACCCGATCGAGAATCAAACACGGGCGCTTTGTTATGACAGCCAGACGTGCTGACAGCTCAGGTAAGTGTGGGGACGGAAACTATGTTAAATACAGTTTATTAATTTCTGAATTTATGGCTTGTTTAGTGTGAGGAGGCATTTAAATACCGGCGTCAGTTTGCTGCTACATGGCTGTAAGCTGTATACTGTTTGTGCAGTGCAAGAGATGTTTACTGGCTGTAATTATTTTTTTTTATTAAAATTTTATTCCAAATGGTTTGTTTCATTGCTCTTTAAAATGTACTCACTTCCGTGATGAAACATGAGTTCTTGTTTTATGTCTCAGTTCATCGCTCTTTCGCGATGTTGCATCACAAGTTCCACAGTTTGACGGTAATGAGAAATATCTTGAAGAGGTAATAAAAACTTCAAAGAATTTCAATAAACTGCATTTCAAGTACTAGGGTGGCGTGAGTAGTTCGACAAAATTACTTTAAAAATCACAAGGGTGATCTGTATCCCCGAAAAATGTTTTCAGAACTTCAATGGTATGTTAGAAAATAAAAATATATCTAAGCAAAAGGAATTTTGGAGTATAAGAAAGCAGTGGAGAATATACACACGTCCAGAAGAACGACAAAATATCTCTAAATATGGTAACGATATAACAAAATCATGTTGTTGTTGTTGTTGTGGTCTTCAGTCCTGAGACTGGTTTGATGCGGCTCTCCATGCTACTCTATCCTGTGCGAGCTTCTTCATCTCCCAGTACCTACTGCAACCTACATCCTTCTGAATCTGTTTAGTGTATTCATCTCTTGGTCTCACTCTACGATTTTTACCCTCCACGCTGCCCTCCAATACTAAATTGGTGATCCGTTCATGCCTCAGAACATGTCCTACCAACCGATCCCTTCTTCTAGTCAAGTTGTGCCACAAACTTCTCTTCTCCCCAATGCTATTCAATACCTCCTCATTAGTTATATGATCTACCCATCTAATCTTCAGCATTCTTCTGTAGCACCACATTTCGAAAGCTTCTATTCTCTTCTTGTCCAAACTAGTTATCGTCCGTGTTTCACGTCCATACATGGCTACGCTCCACACAAATACTTTCAGAAACGACTTCCTGACTCTTAAATCTATACACGATGTTAACAAATTTCTCTTCTTAAGAAACGCTTTCCTTGCCATTGCCAGTCTACATTTTATATCCTCTCTACTTCGACCGTCATCAGTTATTTTGCTCCCCAAATAGCAAAACTTCTTTACTACTTTAAGTGTCTCATTTTCTAATCTAGTTCCCTGAGCATCACCCGACTTAATTCGACTACGTTCCATTATCCTCGTTTTGCTTTTGTTGATGTTCATCTTATACCCTCCTTTCATGACACTGTCGATTCCGTTCAACTGCTCTTCAAAGTCCTTTGCTGTCTCTGACAGAATTACAATGTCATCGGCGAATCTCAAAGTTTTATTTCTTCTCCATGGATTTTAATACCTACTCCGAATTTTTCTTTTGTTTCCTTCACTGCTTACTCAATATACAGATTGAATAACATCGGGGAGAGGCTACAACCCTGTCTCACCCCCTTCCCAACCACTGCTTCCCTTTCATGCCCCTCGACTCTTATAACTGCCATCTGGTTTCTGTACAAATTGTAAATAGCCTTTCGCTCCCTGTATATTACCCCTGCCAACTTCAGAATTTGAAAGAGAGTATTCCTGTCAACATTGTCTGATCTACCCCGAGGTCGGATTCTACCAGTTTTTCCATTCGTCTGTAAAGAATTCGCGTTAGTATTTTGCATCCATGACTTATTAAACTGATTGTTCGGTAATTTTCACATCTGTCAGCACCTGCTTTCTTTGGGATTGGAATTATTATATTCTTCTTGAAGTATGAGCGTATTTCGCCTGCCTCATACATCTTGCTCACCAGATAGTAGAGTTCTGTCAGGACTGGCTCTCTCAAGGCCGTCAGTAGTTCTAATGGAGTGTTGTCTACTCCCGGGGCCTAGTATCGACTTAGGTCTTTCAGTGCTGTGTGAAACTCTTCACGCAGTATCGTATCTCCCTTTTCATATTCATCTACATCCTCCTCGAATTCCATAATATTGTCCTCAAGTACATTGCCCTTGTATAGACCCTCTATATACTCCTTCCAACTTTCTGCTTTCCCTTCTTTGCTTAGAAACGGGGTTTCCATCTGAGCTCTTGATATTCATACAAGTGGTTCTCTTTTCTCCAAAAGTCTCTTTAATTTTCCTGTAGTCAGTATCTATCTTACCCCTAGTGAGATAAGCCTCCACATCCTCACATTTGTCCTGTAGCCATCCCTGCTTAGCCATTTTGCACTTCCTGTCGATCACATTTTTGAGACGTTTGTATTCTTTTTGCCTGCTTCATTTACTGCATTTTTATATTTTCTTCTTTCATCAATTAAATTCAATATTTCTTATGTTATCCAAGGATTTCTACAAGCCCTCATCTTTTTATCTACTTGATCCTCTGCTGCCTTCACTACTTCATCTCTCAAAGCTACCCAGTCTCCTTCTACTGTATTTCTTTCCCCCATTCTTATCAATTGTTCCCTTATGCTCTCCCTGAAACTCTGTACAACCTCTGGTTTAGTCAGTTTATCCAGGTCCCATCTCCTTAAATTCCCACCTTTTTGCAGTTTCTTCAGTTTTAATCTACAGTCCATAACAAACAGATTTTGTCAGAGTCCACATCTGCTCCTGGAAATGTCTTACAATTTAAAGCCTGGTTCCTAAATCTCTGTTTACCATTATATAATCTATCTGAAACCTGTCAGTATCTCCAGGCTTGTTCCACGTATACAACCTTCTTTTATGATTGTTGAACCAAGTGTCAGCTATGATTAAGTTGTGCTCTGTGCAAAATTCTATCAGGCGGCTTCCTCTTTCATTTCTTAGCCCCAATCCATATTCACCTACTATGTTTCCTTCTCTCCCTTTTCCTACTACCGAATTGCAGTCACCCATGACTATTAAATTTTCGTCTCCCTTCACTATCTGAATAATTTCTTTTATTTCATCATACATTTCTGGAATTTCTTCGTCATCTGCAGAGCTAGTTGACATATAAACTTGTACTACCGTAGTAGGCGTGGGCTTCGTATCTATCTTGGCCACAATAATGCGTTCACTATGCTGTTTGTAGTAGCTTACCCGCACTCCTATTTTTTTAATCATTATTAAACCGTCTCCTGCATTACCCCTATTTGATTTTGTATTTATAACCCTGTATTCGCCTGACCAAAAGTCTTGTTCCACCTGCCAGTGAACTGCACTAAATCCTACTGTATCTAACTTTAACCTATCCATTTCCCTTTTTAAATTTTCTAACCTAACTGCTCGATTAAGGGATCTGACATTCCACGCTCCGATTCGTAGAACGCCAGTTTTCTTTCTCCTGATAACAACGTCCTCCTGAATAATCCCCGCCCGGAGATCCGAATGGGGGAGTATTTTACCTCCGGAATATTTTACCCAAGAGGACGCCATCATCATTTAACCATACAGTGAAGCTGCTTGCCCTCGGGAAAAATTACGGCTGTAGTTTCGCCTTGCTTTCAGCTGTTCGCAGTACCAGCACAGCAAGGCCGTTTTGGTTAGTGTTACAAGGCCAGATCAGTCAATCATCCAGACTGTTGCCCCTGCAACTACTGAAACGTCAGCTGCCCCTCTTCAGGAACCACACGTTCGTCTGGCCTCTCAACAGATACCCCTCCGTTGTGGTTGCACCTACGGTACGGCTATCTGTATCGTTGAGGCACGCAAGCCTCCCCACCAACGGCAAGGTCCATGGTTCTTGGGGGGGATCATGTAAGAAAATAAATACATAAATGACCTGGCTACGCAGCTCATTCGTAGAAAGCAGATAAGACTCACGTAAAGTGAAAGTGTTTCTATGACTATAGAAGGAAAGATGTTTTATCAAAATATTATGTCTCTCACACAAAATGGATGATAGAAGAGAACAATACTGGTGACAGAATATAAGCACTATACAGAGCCCATAACAATGAAATGAGCGCTTCCTGTATTATCAAAGATTTCTTTAACATTTAAGATTCTGTTACTGAATCTTTCAAATCATAAGAATATTAAAATTCTTTTAGATGCTGTTTTGATGTTTATCACTCTTAAACAAAGCTCCCTCCAGTCCCCCCTCCTCCCTTCCCCCCACCACCACCCTTCTCCTTCTCGCTTCATGGCGATCAAACGTCGTAATTGGTAGGTTTATTATATGTCGAGTGAATTGTCGACTACATTTGTCATAATACAAGTTATGTTCTTTGCTTCAAGTTACAAATGCTGTAGTTAATATTAGTATACAAAAGGATGTATTGAATGCCATGCATCATTACTAAAAGGAACGCAGAGAAAATCTGGAATACATTTCGCTTAAATTTCCTCAGCATGTTATAGTCTTAGGTGGAGATTTCAATTTACCAGATGTAGATTGGGACACTCAGATGTTTAGGACGGGTGGTAAGAACAGAGCATCGATTGACATTATACTGAGTGCACTATCCGAAAATTACCTCGAGCAATTAAACAGAGAACCGACTCGTGGAGATAACGTCTTGAACCTACTGATAACAAACAGACCCGAACTTTTCGACTCTGGAAGAGCAGAACTGGGAATCAGTCACCATGAGGCCCTGGCAGCATCCCTGAATATGGAAGTACATAGGAATATTAAAAAAAGGGAGGAAGGTTAATCTGTTTGGCAAGAGTAATAGGAGGCATATTTCAGACTACCTAACGGATCAAAACGAAAATTTCTGTTCCGACACTGACAATGTTGAGTGTTTATGGAAAAAGTTCAAGGCAATCATAAAATGCGTTTTTGACAGGTACGTTCCGAGTAAAACTGTGAGGGATGGCAAAAACCCGCCGTGGTTCAACAAGAAAGTTAGGAAACTACTAAACGCAGCCAAAACCTCTCAGACAAACAGAAGCTAAACGATGTCAAAGTTAGCGTAAGGAGGGCTACGCATGAAGCGTTCAGTGAATTCGAAAGTAAAATTCTATGTACCGACTTGACAGAAAATCCTAGGAAGTTCTTGTCTTACGTTAAATCAGTAAGTGGATCGAAACAGCATATCCAGACACTCTGGGATTATAATGAGATTGAAACAGAGGATGACACCAGTAAAGCTGAAATACTAAACACCTTTTTCCAAAGCTGTTTCACAGTGGAAGACGGCACTGCAGTTCCTTCTCTAAACCTTCGCACGAACGAAAAAACAGCTGACATCGAAATAAGTGTCCAAGGAATAGAAAAGCGACTGAAATCACTCAACAGAGGAAAGTCCACTGGACCTAACGGGATACCAATTCGACTCTACACAGAGTACACGAAAGAACTTGCCCCCCTTCTAACAGCCGTGTACCGCAAGTCTCTAGAGGAACGGAAGGTTCCAAATGATAGGAAAGGAGCACAGGTAGGTCCAGTTTTCAAGAAGGGTCGTCGAGCAGACGCGCAAAACTGTAGACCTATATCTCTGACATCGATCTGTTGTAGATTTTTAGAACATGTTTTTTGCTCGCGTATCATGTCATTTCTGAAAACCCAGAATCTACTCTGTAGGAATCAACATGGATTCCGGAAACAGTTATCGTGTGAGACCCATGTCGCTTTATTTGTTCATGAGACCCAGAAAATATTAGATACAGGCTCCCAGGTAGATGCCATTTTCCTTGATTTCCGAACGGCGTTTGATACGGTTCCGCACGGTCACTTGGTAAAGAGAGTAAGAGCCTACAGAATATCAGACCAGCTGTGTGGCTGAATAGAAGAGTTTTTAGAAAACTGAACACAGTATGTTGTTCACAATGGAGAGACGTCTACAGACGTTAAAGTAGCCTCTGGCGTGCCACAGGGGAGTGTTATGGGACCATTACTTTTCAAAATATATATAAATGACCTAGTAGATAGTGTCGGAAGTTCCATGTGGCTTTTTGCGGATGGTGCTGTAGTATACAGAGAAATGGCAGCATTAGAAAATTGCAGCGAAATGCAGGAAGATCTGCAGCGGATGGGCACTTGGTGCAGGGAGTGGCAACTGACCCTTAACATAGACAAATGTAATGTATTGCGAATACATAAAAGAAGGATCCTTAATTGTATGATTATATGATCAATGGTAGCAGTTACATCTGTAAAATATCTGGGAGTATGTGTACGGAACGATTTGAAGTGGAATGATCATATAAAATTAATTGTGGGTAAGGCGGGTGCCAGGTTGAGATTCATTGGTAGAGTCCTTTTAAAACGTAGTCCATCAACAAAGGAAGAAGCTTACAAAACACTCGTTCGACCTATACTTGAGTATTGCTCATCAGTGTGCGATCCGTATCAGGTCGGGTTAACAGACGAGATAGAGAAGATCCAAAGAAGAGCGGTGCGTTTCGTCACAGGTTTATTTAATAACCGTGATAGCGTTACGGAGATGTTTAATAAACTCAAGTGGTAGACTCTGCAAGAGAGGCGTTTTGCATCGCGGAGTAGCTTGCTGTCCAGGTTTCGAGAGGGTGCTTTTCTGGATGAGGTATCAAATATAATGCTTCCCCGTACTTATACCTCCCTAGGAGATCACGAATGTGGAATTCGAGAGATTCGAGCGCGCACGGAGGCTTTCCGGCAGTCGTTCTTTCCGCGAGCCATACGCGACAGGAACAGGAGAGGGAGGTAATGACAGTGGCATGTAAAGTGCACTCCGCCACACACCGTTGGGTGGCTTGCCGAGTATAAATGTAGATGTAGATGTTCACAGAAGCCAGGCTGTTTTTGGCTGTGAAAAGCGTTATTTGCGTTATCTGATATGTGATGTATACCATGCTTCCAAGCATTTACGTAATGCTATCACTGACTGTGAAGCAAATGCCCTAAGAAAACATCCCGTCGTCCTAATTGGAAGCACACCCGACTTCCATTTCGCTGTGGCTGGCGTTGAAGTAATCGATACTTTTACACCAGTCTCTGCTACACACTTGTGTAACGATGAAACAAGTAGGAGAAGTCTCTTATACTCTTCGATGACATTACCAAATAACTACAGTGGATTTGTAGTCCCATGCATATCCTGGTATAAGCAGCACAAAACTTGTCCTCGCCATAACACCATGGAAACAAATGAACCTTTATGCCAATTGGGCTTCGTTTCCTTTATGTGGTATTTTTTGTCTACAGTTTAGAAATATTAGAACTCATTCAAAACAAAGTATCATATTACGTCCCTCAGATTTGGTTCTACACTCTTCAGATATCTTTAGAACGACAAGTCTGTTAGCTGGCCGGGGTGGCCGAGCGGATATAGGTGCTTCAGTCCGGAACCGTGCTGATTGCTACGGTCGCAGATTCGAATCCTGCCTCGAGCATGGATGTGTCTGATGTCCTTAGGTTAGTTAGGTTTAACTAGTGCTATGGCTAGGGGACTGATGACCTCAGATGTAAAGTCCCATAGTGCTTAGAGCCATTTGAACCATTTGACATGTCTGTTCGACAGAAGCGGCGCAGTTATTCGTAATGTAAAGTACACTGCTTTCAGTATTTTGCTACAGAGGGTATTTGGAACTGTCTGGCACATGTATTAGAGAAAATGTACGACATTTGACATTCAGTTCTAGGATTGGCCTGAAAACATACGAATTTGTGTAATTGTGTGTTCTTATCACATGTAGTGAACCACATTTTGGGAAAGCTCGTAGCGTCAAATTTGTGTATTTACTGTTGTACATCTGCTAGACCACTTACATAAGGCTCAGAAGTTCTAATTGGCTAACAGTACGATGTAAAGAAACACTAAAATTAGAAACTTTACAGTCCTTTAAATGTTTGAAAACAGTGTTACAACAAGTATATATGTGAGAAGCGTCTTGGTAGTCGCTGTAGCAGCACACTGTGGAGAATAACGTGTATCTGTGCCTGACAGCAGTAAACGGTATTTGAGGCATCAATACGCCTCGCCGACGCCAAAGGGAAGCGTACAATGAAGTTACGAGCGAGGGCGAATGATCGGCCTTTGTGATCATGGTTTGCTGTATAATGAAACTGCATTCCGTACTGAACGCAACTCTACCCCCATATGTGTCTGTGATATTGATCTCCGTGCAGAGCTAAAGTAGAATCTCGACAGTGAAGCCTCAAATATGTGGCAAGTCTGGGCTGAGACGTATGGCAGCGGCAAAAGAATAATAATTGGTGTTCTCCCAGTCGTGCTGCAGATGCCCTCCACGAAGCTGGGCCTCTCTAACCGCACTTTAATAATACATGAAGTCAATTAAAAGATTCGTCACAACTTACACAGGCCAACCGCTTTTTTATGAAGCTGGCTTCCTTTTGTGATTTCTAGTGTTCTTAATCCTAACACGATACAAAATCTGTTCGACTTACTAGTTGAATATACCCAACATTCAATATTAAAAGGAAGTGTTGTGAATTTGGTTATACGGGGTGTGTGAATGTTCTATGTACAAACAAATCGGGAGAGTACACGACTGTACCGTATTGTATAGAACTGGGGACCTAGAAATGACGGAGAAGCTTCTTCCCCACCGTAGCCCGCAGTGGTACACAACCCCACAACAGGCTACAGCAGTCCACTCATCCCACCGCCGTCCCATACCGAACCCAGGGTTATTGTGCGGTTCGGCACCCAGTGGACCCCTCGGGAACGTCTCGCACCAGGCGAGTGTAACACCAATATTGACGTGGTAGAGTAATTATGGTGTACGCGTACGTGGAGAAAGTGTTTGCGCAGCAATCGCTGACATAGTGTAACTGAGACGGAATAAGGGGAATCAGTCCATATTAACCGAGGTGGATGGAAAACCGCCTTAAAAACCATCCACAGACTGACCGGCACACCGGACCTCGGCACCAGTTCGCCGCGCTGATTCGTGCCGGGGACCGACACGCCTTCCCGCCCGGAAAGCAGTGCGTTAGATCGTATGGCTAACCGGGCGGTCCAGAGTACAGGACACTGAAAGAAGCAAGTATCCCTAGTAAACATAAGTCCGAGAAGCAACACTTTCCCCAATTTATTGTGCTATGTCTGTGCAGAATACAACAATACCCAAGTGCCCAAGTTGCAGATACGCAACAGAGGGAAAACGTATTACAAGAAGCGATCCACAGGGTCACCGTCCAGGTTTCAACACGTCTCCTCATAGATACACGTATAGGTTCAAAAGTCGTAGGCATGTTCCGAATACCTTAACAACCACACACAGTGTGTTCCTAGAGTTCATCTATACTGTCAATAGGGCTAAAGCCTTTAAATATCCTCATACAGAAAGCCCAAATCGTGAAAAGTGGGAGGCCATTTTGATAGCCAGCTATGGACCACACACTTGTTGTCGATGATTCGTGTTACGTATTCCAGATTAGGCACCATAATGCGCGCAGATGCATTATTATGCATGTACCACATATCCAATCTTTCGGCATAAAGAATATCATCCAACTAGTCGATTAGCTTGTGTTACAGGGAGTGAAGGTACACACCAGCAGTAATTCGGCAGGTAGAATGTGTGGCACTATCAACCGATCACTGACACCTGCCCAAACGTTAGCGGTAAAGTCTGCTGTTTTGCCCTCCCAGTTGTGATACGTGGGTTATCATAAGCCCAAATGTGAATGACTCCAGTGTTCATAATACGGTCTCGGGCAAAAACAGCAAGAGACAAAGAACTCTTCCTGTTTTTGAGCAAGGAACTCCTGGATCAGAGAAACATTATTTTATCGTCATTACAAATTACGTTCCCCCTTATTGTAATGTTGTGGAAGACTTAAGGATGAATAGTTTTTGAAGTATGCCTGCGACAACTACGAGAACCGAAAGGGAATGTGTGTGTTGGACCTTACATTCGTACAATGGTTTTCCAGTCTAACTTCGAATGAAAATCACAAATGTATCTCAGTGAGACGAGGCTTGAATGAAATTCAGGGAAATTGTTACTAAGTTGTTAGGCAGTAAAGGTGGGTCCCTGATGCAAGCACGCTGAAAAATTTCTAGACTAGTCAATGAGGCTTAGGATTCTCCTTTTCAACAGTCGACATGATTTATCCCCAAAAATTAGAGTGCCGGCTGTGACAACTAAGGTGAGAGCTGTGATCATGACACCTAAGAAATGGCATCAAAGTCGCTGAAATACCAACACGATGGGACACTGCTGTTACTGATTGGTATAAGCTTTATTAGGCGATTTAAGGACAAGAGAAGAAAAAGAACATATTCTAAATTAGAACATAATTATTGTGTTATATATAGATATGATCACGTTTATACATCACTGAAACATTTATATTCTAACAACACACGCTCGTAACAAAGTTAAATATTGATATAAACTGTTACGTGATAGAGGGAGAAAAGAGAGGTCAAATAAGTACTTAGTGACGAAGCAAGCGTAATACTGAGCTGTTATCCAAAGTGTAATAAAATATTATCTCTCTTTAGCCTGTGTATTCTACGACATTGCTAGAAGAACAATAACGTCCTTACCAGAACAATGGAAGGAACAGCAACCTTCATTGTTCATCGGTCATCTTGTTCCTCAGTCAACACAAAGTCATTTGCTCAGAGAAATTTTCCGCGTACATTCAAACAAAAATTAGTTTAAATGAAACAACAAGTTTACTGTCACCAGTCACCGTTTTATTTATTTCCACGACGCGTTTCAAAACAAAAAAAGTTTTCTAACACAAACTGTCGGGTAAAAATGAAAACCACACTTTAAATTGAAACTTAAATTGTTATTAAGGATGAAGACAAAGGCTCCGGGGCGACTGATTTATTTGATTATAAACCAGAAAAATTTCTGGTTCATGGAAGTCAGTATAAAGTCGAGACTGTTTGTTATTCGATCTAAAGATCTACATCACCTCCACTACGATCAGCGAAAATAGTTTACCTTCCGTTGATTTAGACGGCTTTTTCAATTAAAAATTGATTACATTCGTAGCACAGAAGTCTACATCTACATCGATACTCCCCAATCCACCCTATGATGCGTGGTGGAGGGTTTGCACTACCAATCATTTCCTTTCCTGTTACACTCGTAAAGCGAACGACGGAGAAACGACTATCTACGTGCCTCCGGATGAGCCCTAATTTCTTGAACCTTACAATCGTGGTCCCTATGTGCATTGTATGTGGGAGGCAACAAAATCGTTTGATAGTCGTCTTTAAATGCCAGTTCTCTAAATTTTCTCAGTAATGTTCCTCAAAAGAATGTCGTCTTCCCTCCAGAGACACCCATTTGATTTCCCGAAGCATTCCTAACACTTGCGTGTTGTTCGAACCTACCAGCAACAGCACGCCCCCCTGAATTGCCTCCATGTCTTCTTTAATATATCCTGGTACGGATCCCAAACGCTCGAGCAGTACTAAAGAACATTGGCATTAGCGTCCTATAAGCGGTCTCCTTTACAGGTAAACCAAACCTTCCTACAGTTCTCCCAATAAACCGAGGTCGACTTTCCTACTACAATCCTCACACGATCATTCCATTTCATATCGCTTTTGAAACGTTACGCCCCGTGTTTCCTACTTATCCACATTAACTTACATATTCTACATTAAGAGGTAGCTGCCATTCATCATACCAACGAGAAATTTTGTCTAAGTCATCTTGCATCCTCCTACAGTCTTTCAACGTCGGCACCTTACCGTACATCACAGCTTCATCAGCAAACAACCGCAGAATGCTGCCAACTGTGTCGCCAAATCATTTATGCATATAAAGAATAACAGTGTTCCTATCACACATTCCTGGGAGATTACTGACGATACCCTTGTCTCTGATGAACATTCTCCATCAAGGACAACATACTGGGTTCTATAATTTAAGAAGTCTTCGACCTACTCCCATATCTGTAAACCAATTCCATGTGCTCGTACCTTCGTTAATAGCCCGCAATGGGGAGTCTCTCTGTTGCCCTGAATTCACAGTTCCTATTATATCATGTGAGAAAAGCTCAAGCTGAGGACAACATACTGGGTCTGCTCGTACCTTCGTTAATAGCCTGCAATGGGGCACTGTGTTAAATCTACAAATATGGAATCTTCCTGTTGCCCTGCAAGCATAGTTCCTAGTACAGCATGCGAGAAAAGCTAAAGCTGAGTTTCGCACGTGAGATGCTTTATTAAACCATGCTGATTCGTGGACATAGGGTCTCAAGAAAAAATATTGTGTTCGAACTGAGAATGTGTTCAATGACTCTTCAGCAAACCGATGTTAGCGATATTTGTATGTAATTTTGCGGGTCCGTCCTTTCGCACTTCTTATACTAAGGAGTCACAAGCGCTTTTTTTCCAGTCGCTTGGGACTTCGCGCTGTGCGAGAGATTTACGACAAGCGCAAGCTACATAAGGGGCCAACGCCGTGGAGTACTCTTTGGAAAACCGACCTGGGATTCCACCGGGAGCTCGTGATTTATTTGTTTTCAACTACTTCAGTTGTTGCTCTACGCTAGGACTGCTTATCACTATACCGTCCGCACGAGAGTCTGTTCGGTGGTCAAACGACGGTATGTTTGTACGATTTCCTACGTGAACAATTTATTGAGCGTGATATTTAAAATTTTAGCTTTCGTTTCGCAATTTTCAGTTTCCACACCAGACTGATCTCTGCCAGATCTTGGGTCTCTGCCAGGTCTCGGGTTCTCTGCCAGATCTATTGCTAAGTAATGGCGGTGGTAGCAGTTGTATGCTTCGCTTGTAGACCTTTACACGGAAGCAAGAATCGCTAATAATCTTTGCTCGTCGTCATTTATGGGTTCTCTTTTGGACTGAGAGTGCAAAGAGCTCTGCTTCCTCACTAATTTCTGAATCTCGTTATGAAACTGGTGAGTCTTTTTCGCCGTTTATCCAGTTACTAGCAATATAATTCTCTAGATCACAGTTTACACTCTTCTTAAATTTTGCCCGTCATTCCTCTAGGCAACGGCCTTGCCGCAGTGGATACACCGGTTCCCGTGAGATCACCGAAGTTAAGCGCTGTCGGGCGTGGCCGGCACTTGCGTGGGTCACCATCCAGGCCGCCAAGTGCTGTTGCCATTTTTCGGGGTGCACTCAGCCTCGTGATGCCAATTGAGGAGCTACCGAATAGTAGCTGCTCCGGTCAAAGAAAAACCATCGTAACGACCGGGAGAGCGGTGAGCTGACCACACGCCCCTCCTATCCGCATCCTCACCTGAGGATGACACGGCGGTCGGATGGTCCCGATGGGCCACTTGTGGCCTGAAGACGGAGTGCTAATTCCTCTACCTCCATCTTACTGAAACTAAGTGATGTCAGTTCATTATGTGAGTGAGAGCTAACAACTGCTTATCTTCTTTTCTATCAGAAATACTTTCCTAGCATTCTTACCATAGTTACTATAATGACATCATGATCGCTAATTTCCGTTTCTATGTTGAAGTTGTCGATAAGGTCCAGCGTATTTGCAGCTACAAGGTCTAAGATATTTCCATTGGGTGTGGGCTGCCGAACTAACTGGTCAAGACAGTCTTCGGAAAACGTATTCAAAAGTGTTCCACATGACTTTTGTACCCCCTGCAATGAATCTACACGTGGTAGGTGAAAGTCACCTCCAACTAGCAATATACGATCTGGGTATTTACGTGCTACTGGCCATAAGCATTCTTTGAACGACTCTAAAACTGTCACAGAGGAAGCGGGTGACGCGTAAAAACATCCAACAATTAACATGGTGTCACCTAGACCTGTTATATGCGACCAGGTAAATTCGCTGTAACTCTGAACGTCGACCTCAGTAGAGACACTATTTTTGTCAATTACAAAGAACTTTTATCCTCCTGTGGCCTCTGTCTTTCCGATGTACGTACCATGACTCACTAAATATGAGTATCTCAAAGCTTTCCATTTCGGTTTCAGCCTAGTCTCGGCCCCAAGAACCATCTGAGTGCGAGATGTTTCGTGGTAGGCAGTAAATTCGGAAATTCGTTGCGAATACTTCGATGTTTACTGATAAAATTTTGACAGTCGAGGTGTCTTTTTTATGAACTCGGTGTGGCTTCCCTTGCTGCGTATCGACTGGCGAGTGTTCATCTGAGTACCTCAGTCTACTCCTAGCTTAAAAAGAGAACCTCATGTGAACTTCACACACCCGAATAGTTGCTTCCTACAAATCCCCATCCGGTAGTACAGATCTAGAAATCTGCAACCAAGACCGTCACAAAGTCGACGAATCCTTTGGTGGAGACCTTCCACTTGGATCCAGATCAAAGGACGCTGATCAACTCTGGGAACAATGCTGCAAACTGTGAGCTTTGCTTACACACACATGTTAGGCCAGCAGTCTTAATCGCTTCCGCCAGGTGCCTGTACGAAGTGAGGATGGCATCAGAAACCACGTAACAGGTATTGTCGGTGCCGGTGTCAGTCACAACTTGCTGACGATTAGACCCTGTACGCTCGATAGCGGCAGGCAAGGCCACCTCCACATCTTGCATGAGGCCCCCCGAGAGACATGCCGAGAGCACGTTGGTTTCCTTTCCAGCCCTGAACGCTCTCTGCCTAAGGGACTTCATAGCGTGCCTAACTTTGGAGCTCCTGATGACTAAGAAACCCCTCCAGATGTGTGCCTGCTC
The DNA here is from genome assembly GCF_023864345.2 of Schistocerca serialis cubense. Lineage (NCBI taxonomy): Eukaryota > Metazoa > Arthropoda > Insecta > Orthoptera > Acrididae > Schistocerca > Schistocerca serialis. The sequence continues at coordinate 663,475,089 of NC_064642.1, forward strand.
GGACCCTGCTTAAGGAACGACCAACTGACCACAGAGTTCATGAACGAGGCCAGACGATCAGTCTCCACTGCTGTGGGGGCGGATCCACTGCGTCAGGTACACTAGGAGGTACCTCAGTAGCATACCCCTCGGACGTAACCAGCACACCTGAAATGTCCCATGACACGTGCCAGACTCTCCACCACCGCTACGTGCCGAGGCAGCAGGCTGAAGGTAACTGACCAAAGCCAAAAGCGCTTTTCAGGCGTTCGTAAACTGTCACCAGTTCTTCTTGTGTCCACGCAAAGCATTTACATATCGTTCCCATCCTAGTAAGACTGAAAAATTAAACTAAGATTAAATGAAAAAGTAAACTATAAAAGCAGACAAATCCTAGATATGCACTTTCAACCGTCCTGATGTCTTACCAGTGGACGCTCATGCTTTAGTGAGCTTGCTGTTCAGAAGAAATGAAAACTTACACTTACAAAATGCGAACTTAAACGTCTTTAACGGAAATATGAACGAAATTAAAAGCAAATTCAGTGAGGAAAAGACAGGAACACATAAACACTGAACTTGCCACTCTGCTGATGTGGCCTGACTGTGACCTGACTGACTCACTCACTAAATGAACCTATGACCGTATTAAATAACAAAACAAATGAGAAACCACCGCGCCACAGACTGAACGAATTCACGCTTACAAAACTGCGGGACGAAGCCCGTTAAACAGAAAACATAAACAAAATTTAATATGGAACTTCCTGACAGAATAAAACTGTGTGCCGGACCGAGACTTGAACTCGGGACCTTTGCCTTTGGCGGGCAAGTGGTCTACAATCTTTTTTTCTTCTTCTTTTATTTTGTTCGATATAGTTCGTTGCGTTTGGTCTGGGTGGACGTCACAAGACATCCGTTCAAGTAGATCGTTGATTCCTTGTCTCAGTTCTTTTATTACAGAGAGCACGCAGCTCTCTGACCGAACACGCTGAGCTACCGTGCCGGCACCATCTGTGTTGCCCAAGCATGACTCACGAGACCTCCACACAGCTTCGATTCTGCCAGTACTTCGTCTGCTACCCTCCAAACTTCACAGAAGCTCTTCTGCGAACCTTGTAGAACGAGCACTCTTGGAGGAAAGGATACTGCGGAGACATGGCTTAGACACAGCCTGGGGGATGTTTCCAGAATGATATTTTCACTCTGCAGCGGAGTGTGCGCTGATACGAAACTTCCTGACAGATTAAAACTGTGTGCCGGATCGAGACTCAGAAAATTCAATATATTACGAGTAAAACACAGGAAAAAACTGAGCCGTGGTAAAAATTTGCTTTTGAAGAGCGCGCCGCAGTGCGTAGTGTAAAACAATCGCCTTCCGTTTCTGGCGGTGGCGCTGCTGTGGCAATCGCAGCTTTGGTGTCTCCCTCTGGTGTGAAAGGGGAAAGGTTGCCTGTTCAAGTGCACTTAAGGGGCGCTATAAGCTCGCCAGTGGCATCCCGGTCTCCTGTTTAAACTCCAAACCTGCGCCCTTCCTGTCAACTGCATCTGTCTGATGGCCTCCTTCCTCTCCCGCCGCCCCTCCTATGTTACATCCCTAATGCCAATTCCCACACCTTCTACCCCACTGCCGGTGAGCTTCAGGGCTCTGTCCTCTCCCCTCTCCCCTACCTCCTGTACATGGCAGATATGCCCCAACCCCTCCCCCCCTCCAGTACACCTCTTGCAATATGCCAATGACACCCCATTCCTCGCCCTCACTCCTACCCTCCAACGGTCCCAACGCCTTCTCCAGAATCACCTTGACGTTTTTGCTGTATGGTGTAACCAGTGGCTCCTGAAAATCAATCCTTCCAAGACCCAGGCAATCATCGTAGGTCATACCACGCGCTCCTTCCGGCTCCTGTATTTCTCCCTTACTGTCTGCGCCCGTCCTGTCCGCCTCACCCCCACCCTCACCTACCTTGGCCTCACCATTGACTGTCACCTCACCTGGATCCCTCATCTCCGCTCCATCCAATCCAAAGCCCACAACTGCCTCCGACTCCTCAAACTCCTGGCTGGACTTGGAGATTGCACCCCTCTACCATCCTCCACACCTACAAATCCTCCATCCGTCCTATCCTCTATTATGCCAGTCTCACCTGGATATCTGCCCCCCCCCCCCCCAAATTCTATAAGTCCCTCCAGATCCTTGAGTGTCATGCACTCTGCCTCGCCTTCTGTATATGTCTCCCTTTCCCCATGTGGATCCTCTATGACCTCATTCCTTTCGCCCATCTGCTCCTATTCCTCGCACATACCCACATACTCTACACCTCCCGCCGACTTGATCCCCCTCACCCCCTGGTTGTTCCTCTCCTCTCCCATCCCCGCCCCCTGCCACGTCTTTACTGTTGTGTCCCTCCTACCCTCCATCTCTACACCCTTCATCTTTTTTCCCAAGGTGGCTTCCATCAACTCCATTCCCTGATGATGCCCTCTCTCCCACCATTTATCCCTCCTATTAACTCTTATCCTCACCCCCCCTCCTTTCCTCCATCCTTTTCTTGGGCTCCCTCTCCCTCCCTTCCATCCTCTTTTTTCCCCACCTACCCTCTCTCTGCCACCCTTCTCTCCCCCGAGTCCCTTTGCATTTCCCTCCTCTGCCTTTTCCCATTCCCTCTCGCGTCTGCACTGCCCCTTCCCCCCTTATGAGTCCTCTCCCTCCTTTGGTCCCCCTCCCCCTTTCGTTTTTGCTTTCCTCCCTCTTTGTTTTCACCCTCATCTGTCCAGTTCCACCCCCCCCCCCCCTCCCTTACCCCCATCTGCCCTAGACTATGTTGTGTCCTCTTTGAGCCGACATTTTAGTGCAGTGTTTACAGTGAGTGTTCAGTGTTGTAGCCCGCAGCTCGTGGTCGTGCAGTAGCGTTCTCGCTTCCCGCGCCCAGGTTCCCAGGTTCGATTCCCGGCGGGGTCAGAGATTTTCTCTGCCTCGTGATGGCTGGGTGTTGTGTGATGTCCTTAGGTTAGTTAGGTTTAAGTAGTTCTAAGTTCTAGGGGACTGATGACCATAGATGTTAAGGCCCATAGTGCTCAGAGCCATTTGAACCATTTCAGTGTTGTATGTCTTTTCCGAAGTATTGCGAACGGCCATCATACTGTCGCTGGGTGTGATTTTATATCTCTTGCGAACAGAAACCAGACCGTCGCCATGTTTTTTGTCTGTCTACCATGTTACCTGTCTGCATCCTGTGTATTTCAATCGCTTTGCGAACCCTTTGCTTTATGTTTTAACTTTCCACAAATTTCCGCCATTTTACATTTTAAGTCCCCGTTTTATCGCTTGCTTTTATTATTTGTAAACTTGTCGTTACGTTTTAAAAAAAAGTCTATAGGCTGCAGAGCAGCGTAATAAGCTGCTGCCAGCCCGCCCCCTTAGGGGGGAATCGAAATACAATAAAGGAGAAAGAAAAAAAAAAACTCGCCAGTGGCAGCTGGGCAGTCTGTCAGTCTCGGCGAGTCTGGTCAGTTGGTCAGCCGGGTCAGTGTGCGGCAGTTAGTGTTTGTCCGTCGTTCGGAGTTGTAGTATGTCTGTCGTTCGGATCAAACTTTAAAGCCGGCACGAGGGGGCGAGTCTGGGTAGTTGGTCAGCCGGGTCAATGTGGGCCAATCAGTGTCTATCTGTCGTCCGGAGTGCTAGTATGTGTTAGGCTGCCAGTCTGCTCGAGTTTGCTCAGGCAATGTTCATTGGCGGTTGGATCGATCGGTTGGTCGGTCGCGCACTGAGACACCAGATGACTTGTCCGCCTGGAGCGTCGGCGCATGTGAGGTGGCCACGTGAGTCCAGTGGACGCGTCGTATAGCGAGGCGTAGTGGCTTCGCGGCCGACACGAGAGCAACAGGAGCGAAACCACGACATCAGTCTGGCCGGTACTAGTTGCGACGCCGTGAGACGGGAGATAGGCGCGCCTTACTGCGTCCGTTGAAGCGGCTGACAGCGGACGGTTCAGGAGAGCGTTTTGAGGGTGCTGCGACAGGTCTTCGCCAGACATCGCAGTTTATTAGAAGGTAAGTGTTTCATGATATGTTGTTTCATTTACTTGTTAACTTCTACTTGTTTTCTTGGTCAGTGTCTCGTCCCCAGCTTGCTCGTCTGTCTCCCGTCCGCATTTGTTACGCAGTTAGTGTCTGTCTGTTTGTCGGTCTGCTGTACGTTAATAGCTGCCTCTGTCATGTTTTTCGGATTCGGTGTTAACGAATTTATTGCTTAAGGTAAAGGCCGAATTCCTGAAATATGTTTTTATCTCGCCTATCATCTTGCGTGGCGGTATATGTGTAATGTAGACCATGTTGTACATTTTATGTGTCTTCATTTCATAGGTTTTATTTAAATAGTCATTTTAGGTAATAAGGTTGCCATCCCTCCACCGTAAGAGCCCTTAAAAAAAAAAAGAAAAAATTGTCTTTCGGTGGCAAATAATTTGCGTGTTGTACCATTTCCATCCCTCTTACGGGGTGTATAGTTTACGTGTTTGTGTGAGTTGTTAAATTTGTTTTAGTATAAAGTAATCTGGTGTGTTGCAGATTTGCACCAGTGGACTCTTTCAGAGGTTGTTGTGAGCGGTCATGACTGCGGCCGTGTTGAAAGGAAGCAGGCATGCTTCTCAGCCCGAAGGCTCATACTGTTAATATTGCTCTTTCTGCCTCTAAATAAAACTGTAACTTGATATTGCGAGTGTGCTTTTCTGCTTATAATTTTAAATCTGTTTTTGAAAAAGCTTTTAGGAATAAAATTCACATTTATTAAAAGCAATTTCAATTTTCATGAGTTACATCCTGGCAACTACTTCCACGCTCACCTAGTGTGATTAAATGTGTTAATGTTCTTGATGAATCGCTAGTAAATAAAATAAATTCTTTAAGAAAAAAATTTTGAAACTAAATTGACGGTTCAAAGACAATCACCCAACTCGCCGCTCTGCCGATATGTATCAGCTTAATTTATGGCAGATTTTAATCCTGATGTACTGCAATGTGTGTTAGTTATATAAACTCAGTCAGTTGAAAATAGCTTAAAAGGCCGAATCCTGGGTCGTAATTAAATTAAGAACAATGTAGCCAAATGGTGGTGTGTTCATTTAAAAAATTTCAGCTTAGAGCGGGATTTAACAGATGTTTCCCTTTCGCGCTAAATTGAAATAGGATTGTTACTCACTAGCAATACGAGTAACATGTAATTAGAGTGTGTGTAACTTATAAATACTATATCGTAATGAATGTGCTGAAAATTAATTTATGTACAACAGAGAAACATTTGAGACAGGTAAATCAGCTAGTGCACCAAACAGTACTTTTCACGAATAAAATGTGTTGCGGGAGTTGCAAATGTGAGAAGAGCCCATGTATACAGAGTCTACCGCCATTCAAAACTCGTCAAGATCACACTCCATGAGGGTACTCAGAGTCGAAATGATTCGTCCAATAGTGTTATTACAACTTCCATACAGAAAAATGTGTTTATTGGTTTCAAGATATTCAAATGGGCTATCATTGCTCCTGTAATTTAAAGATGGTCATTGAGGATGACTGTATGCGCTATAGGGGGTGGGGTTAATCCCTAAAGGACCAAACTGCTTAGGTCATCGGTCATAGACTTACACACTACTTACGCTAACTCAAACTAAATTATTCTAAGAACAAAACACACACACCCATGCCCGAGGGAGGACTCGAACCTCCGGTGGGAGGGGTCGTGCAATCCGCGACATGGCGCCTCAAACCACGCGGCCACGCCGCGCGGCATGATGAGCTATAAATCTTCGCCATAGATCCTTGCATCAATAGAACAATAAGGGTCAAACAGTTAATTCACATTTTCAAGAGCCGACATCAAGTTACATGAAATACCAAACATTCATGAGTAGAAAATATTGTGAAAGACGAAATACAAGTGCATCATGTGCATAATTTTGATGAAGTAGTTTACTGTTAATTATTATGGTCGATATTTTTCGTCTAATCTGTGGCTACAGATCTCACTCAATGAAGCAGTAACATTCTTGTTCACATGAAAGTTAAAAGATCCCTTCAAGCGTCGGAGAGAGAAACTCCAGGTCACTGTGCCACTGCACCTATCGTGGCCAGTCTTTCATCGAAACGGTTTCCGCTGTCCAGGTATTTGCGCTCTGTCACTCGACTCGACTAGGCTGCCTCTCTCACTGCATATATTAGTGTTGCACCATGGCTTTCATAGGGGCAACGACCTGTTCCTGCTTTAATCAACATATAGACATCATAGATCAGAAGCCCCTGCCAGCGTAGTGACAGGCATTACAGAACAACTGCACATATTCAGGACGCAAGAACAGTCTGTACGCTGACGATGCGAATGATGCCAGCCAGTGCCTTTGAAAGCCAATCTTGTGACATCTTATAGCTCCGGCGGAGCTTCAGAAAGAGGTGACTAGACAGCTATCTTAAAGCTGGCTTCAAGTTGACGGTCCTCGTTCCCGTAGGACCTGTATCTGCTCCTTAATCTGATAGACTCTTCAAAAAATCGTTCAAATGGCTCTGGGCACTATGGGACTTCACCTCTGAGGCCATCAGCCCCCTAGAACTTAGAACTACTTAAACCTAACTAACCTAAGGACATCACACACATCCATGCCCGAGGCAGGATTCGAACCTGCGACCGTAGGGGTCGCGCGGTTCCAGACTGAAACGTCTAGATCCGCTCGGCCGCCACGGCCGGCGATAGACTCTTTTTCTGTTTCACTTTGAAATGGAGCAAGCATAGGCAACAGGACTCGATGCCATAAGAAGGACGCTTGTACCAATACTGAACACTGTGTCGCATGGATTGGGCTGAGATGCAGGTGGTCGTTGTACTCCAGTTAAAGAGGTGAGACCGCTGAGCGTTGATGGCAGTTCCCAGATGCAAGCAAAGACTGAATGCTGTCTGTTTGGATTTCTTGCTGTAGTGTGGACAGCAGCACCATAGTGGATGCAGTATAAGGCACATTCCTGTAAGTATCGATCCAGAAGTGGTAGTACTATGCTAGTAGTAGTAGTAGAAGAAGAAGAAGAAGAAGAAGAAAAAGAAAATCGCAGGAGAAGTTTTACACGTCTGTTACGCAAATGACGTACCTGTGAGTAGATACTACAAATTATAATTTATGGTGGCCAAATGTCAGCCGGCACGGTAGCTCAGCGTGATCGGTCAGAGGCTGTGCTGCCCCCCTGTAATAAAAAAAAATTGAGTGAATGGATCACTGATGGAGTTGAACGGTTGTTATGGGACGTCCACCTCGCACAAACGCAGCGAAAAATAACGGACGAAATGAGATTAAAGAAATGGTTCGCGCTAGAGCTAGATAAATTAAACGTGTATGAAGCGAGGGTTCGACCCCGTCCCCCTGAATCGTAATTTTTAATCTCTATTTTCTCATCACTTGGCGTATTATTTATTATATATGACTTTGAGAGGTAATATAATTAAAAAAAAAGAAGTGTATTTGAATGAAGTTTTAGTTATTTGGCTACACGCTATTTTAATTAATTTCAGTTATTAGAACAAACACATTTATAACTATCGACAAGTAAATGAAGAAACTCATAGCGTTTCTTGAACATGTATGCTTGTCGTTGTATGTGATATCCCGTATACATGCACTCTGGTAAGATACGCAGATCTACTATGTACCTGGACGCTTCGAGCAGCACACACAGAGGCAGGCCCCATTTCGCAGTTAACCTCCATAGCGGTGATGCGTTGCTAATGTAGCAATAACGACTGGCATAGGTGCAAATTTTTTGAATATCACAGAGTTTACACTTGTGCTACAAAAATGAAGGTATGAAGGGGAGTGGAGTTGTCGCCTCACACACAATTCTTCTTACTTACTTTTTTTTATTTGCTAGAGCTTTAAGGGATCAGATCATACGTTGGCGGAGGCAGAATGGGCAGGAGCCGCAACCCGATGCTTGGCCACAATGTCTCCTACCTCCCATTCCTGTGGATGTGGTCCGAGAAATGAAATGATTTTTTTATAATTATTAAAAAATTTTATTTCATGTTTTCATAGATTTTTTTATCTTTTATTGAAGCAAAATAAAACATACAGAAAGTTAAGGTGTCTCTCAACACAGCGAAAAGTAAAACGGCTCCCAACGCCGTCTACATTTAAAGAATTCACTAACAGAAGAAAAACGGGACCCTGCTGTGATCCAGTTGGCCAGATCTGCTTCTCACTAAATAACGATGTCTAGTCCCCCTAGTACATCACTCTATCTTGTCATTTCACTTCTCACTCCCGGAACATCGCGGCTATCCGGAGGGTCCGTGAATGGCGAACCCCAATGATTTGAAAATATGTTCTGTATTTAACGTGTTGCCCCAAGATCACTTATTGCTCTTGCTGTACGTAGCAGAAGCCTACGGCGTCCTTGTCATCAGTACGATGCGGATAATATGTCTCCATCCCCTTTATTCAGATTACGACGTTCGTCCTGTCGGTGAGAAGGTATACCTTGTCCGGGAACCGTAGATCGTGAGCTTTCATCACCCTGTGGGCAGTACGCAGTGAAAAGGGCCTGCATTTTCCTCGTTAGAATCAACAGTCGATTGCCTTGCCACAAATCATACGATGCTCCTCGGAGTCGATGAGCGCACAGTTGGGGCATATCGAGGTGTCGGTCAGGTGAATAGAGTGCAGCCGTTGACGGTTTGAGAATTTGCCGTTCACCGCTACATACTACAACGACATTCTCTGCCACTGTATTGTGGGCAGCCTCGTCTCCAGCAGACTGTCCTGAAAGGAACTGTAATCGACGAGGAAGTCCTAAAGGTGCCGTGATGTGGCCAACATGTAATGGTCGACGGAGGGGATGGTGGAACACTTCCTCACGTTGGTGGCAGCGTCGAAGTATCAGACCTGATTTTAATGGAGACGTCAACAATCGTTCGTCTTACGAAGCTCGAACGCTAACCACTTGACCATGATCCGACATTCGGCACCTACGCACAGATACATCCGTTACATAATAGACGCGTAAAACTTCTCTTACGATTTTCTAGGAATTGCCGGAGTAATGCATCTTACTACTTGAATATTACATTGTTTTAATGGCCTATCAAAGGTGTACAAAGTTTGAAGTAAATCCGTGAACCTAGCGTCGTTGCCTCCCCTTGTTAGAACAGTTACTGAGTCTACATTTTTACAATTTTATAATATTAGTTATGAGACTAATAAGATCTTAAATGACTCCCTTTTGCTAACTTAACATTACTCATTTTTCCAAGAAAAAAAGGAAACTAGATATTCTCATTACACTGGATAGTATCTTACTCTTGATATCTTTAGAAAATGAATTTAAATAACTTGTTCCAAAGAGAACCCTCTGAAACGTGGTCCTACCCAATTCATTAGCAAATCAGAATTACAATAGCACCACAATTATATAAAGGAAATAGCAAGCCTGGGATCACTGGTAATAGACACGCTTGTGATTGTTTCACGATTTTAATTTGACTCAAAACAAATTTTATTGTAGACTTACTGATGCAATATACAAAGCTTCACTTTAATTGAATTACATAAACAGGAGTAAGAATCATATTTATTTGCGTCCGCAACCCTCAATCACTGATGGTAGATACGGTGAATAATCACAAACAATCGTTCTTGTTTAACCATGTCTCAAAAGACTAATAACATTATACACTTCCAACTAAAGTTACACAGCCACACAATACCACAACTTCATAAACAACAAGAAATCCCAAAGCTTAATAAAATTGAACTGCCCAGATGAAGGTTGCACACAGAAATAATAACAAGTTGCATGATCATTAAAGATACACGAATGATTAAAATAGTTGTTAAATAAGAAATGCTACTAATAACTTAACCAGTAAAATAACTTACAGAAACGCTCATATTATAACAGTGAGGCCTCACTTAACTAACGGACATAATGACTCAGCATGATTCCCAAATTGCGCTTAACTTTAGGGAGCTGCGTCAAGGCCCATAGCAGTGTTTGGAAGCAATAACGCAAAGGCCGGCAGACAACACAAGCGTTCACTGCGCACGGCTTGAGCACAGAGTCACATATCAGGCAGTATATATTCATATATAATCCTACCGGCATCACAATGACCGGTCCTGACAATTTATAACCCTGTCGACGCCAGGGAACTAGCAGTCTTAACAAACGGCCTGCAGAACAAGTAGATTGCAATGAAAACAAGGTGAAATCACAGCCACACTGGAATAAATAATAAGCGCAACCCCACATTCTTACGGAGCAATGCTCCAACATTACCCGTCTCCCAGTAAGTTAGCGGGAAACTTTAGAGATCATTTCCAGTTGCCTTAAGGCCCTTTCAACATTAAATAAATATACCAAATGCTGCCGTGACAAATGATTAAACCATCAACTCTACAGCTGCCGGGCACGTACAAAACCGCAGCCAGACCGAAAGCTCGCAATATGCGCTAAAACAAGTTAAAATTTGCATGAAAACCGCTTAAACGAACACACTCCACGGATAAACGGAAACGGAAGGTGGAACATAAGTCTCCTTAAAAATAGCCGCTGTGGAACCAAATTCAGAACAATCTCCGACAGCTACCTATGCCACCATAAGTTTCAACAATCTTCTTAGTGGAAGACAGAATAAAAGTCATAGGTAACTTGGAGCTTGCAGATTACGAGCTCGGAAGCTTTTCAGCGTGAGGCGACGGATCCAACACAGTTCTGCACGTCAAGGCGCCCAGTGATCGGCACCGTACATCCGGCGCACTCCGAAAGACAAGGGCGGCGAGACCCATGCACCACTGTTAAGGACGAGGGCTTGTTTTCAGTACAAGTTGGCTTGTTGAACGCCGACCTCAGACTCACTCGTCACACGCTCACCCGGAAAACAGGCGGAGGAGCAGCTAAAGATAGCAGGACATCCGAATATCGATATAAGCGATGCAGGTGGAGCATCCTAGCGCCAGCCGCCACGGCCTACCCTCTAAGTAGTGTGCCTCCACTTTCTTACTTTAGTAAACTACATACACTTATTTCCTATTCATTGTTCTAAGTTTTCTAAGACTACTAGTGCGGGTGGATACCTAAGGGACCAAACTGCTGAGGTCATCGGTCCCTAGGCTTACATATTACTTAAGTTAACTTAAACGAACTTATGCTAAGAACAACACACACACACACACACACACACACACACACACACACACACACACACACACACACACATGCCCGAGAGAGGGGCCGCGCAAACCGTGACATGGTGCCCTGAACCACGCGGCCACTCCGTGCGGCTTAGTTTCCCTCTCAATATATAGTAACTGTAAGAAAGGGTTTAAGCAAAGTAGTGACAGACACATAAATAGGTTGGTATCACTGGAAATAATGTTGACATGCTGAAGCCAAACCTCTCTCCATAGAAGTTTATATAAACAGAGGAGTCGCTTTATTTTACATGGATGATGAAATAAATTATTTTAAGGAGTTAAGTTGAGAATAGGATGCAAAAATAGCCCCACAGATTCTTCATGTCTCTTATTAATTAGAGACCAGAGAAGATATAATGTCGACCTTTAAGAAGCGTTCTAAAAGTAAAATGGCGTAATATTTGCCAATACCCAATTTTTCCCTACAGTAGTCTTGCTTATACAAATAAGATTTACGTGAAACGGTTGATTATGGCCTAAGAGCTTATTGTTGCCTTCCCGTATAAACTATACTGAAGGTAACACAAAATATTTAATATTTTGTCGAGCACAACAATTCAGGGCTTGTCAACCATTCCTAGCTGGCTACTTCTTTATAGATAAGTCTGTTTGCGGTGTACCTTGTTCCACATAAAAGACTTTCACAAAACAAAATCCATGGGGCACATCTGCCAACCAAATCTCGACGCCGTTCACTGGGTCAACAAAGAGCGCATTTGCTGTCAAAGAAGTGGTTTTCCCGAAACTGAGTGACGAGAGTAAAAACTTGGCGGTCTTCAGGCCTAATGATTTCCTCATTTCTCTTTCAGAATACTGCATTTTCCGTAACAATAAAATGTACCATCGTCAGGAAGAGCTCAGACTACAAATGTGACTGGAATAAATCCTTAAGTGTCTAAAAACTAAATAAACGTACAGTTACTTATCACAACAGATTTTACAATATTTTGATCACATTTCTCTCCCCTTAACCATCGTTAAATAACCGTTAATAAATCATATCAGATATCAGCAGCACACTATTGAAATGTGAAAGTAACGGTCTTCTGCTGCAAGTTTCAATTCTATGTTACCTTTAGAACGGCCATAAGAGTGCATTAGTGTTGTTAGTGTTTACAGTTGTTACCAGGTCTGGTGGCGCATATAAGCGTCAGATGTTAAATCATCACTATGAAGGAAACGGGGATGCTGTGTGCTCGTTAAGTGTTATCACTCTTTCAAAAGGGCACCATTTTGGGTCTGTTATGGGCTGGCTGGTCGAATTGTACAATATCGACAGTTGTTGGGCGCTGGAATGTGTCATTGTTCCAGTGCTAGACGGTACCGGCACCTCAGGGCACGATAACGTGTCTTCAAGATACCACGTCTGACCACCACAAGGTGGGATCGCCATATTGTGCACCAAGCACGTAATAATTTATTCACATATGCGTCACTACCCGAGAATAAGCAACGAACTCCCGGCAACTCACTGTGTCACCCTGCTCCATTGGTCAGATACCAGAAGCAGCCGGACTCGCGAATTACCGTCCCCTGACAGCAACGCCACTATGTTGAATGCTTTTCGTGCAGCCACAGGACCTCGTGTTGCGACTCAAACTATGCACAATAGGGTGCATGATGTGCATCTTCACTCCCGACCTTCGTGGCGAGGTCCAACTTTGCAACCACGACACCATGCAACGCGGTAGAAATGGACCCAACAACATTCCGAATGGACCGCTCAGGATTGGCATCACGTTCTCTTCACCGATGAGACTTGCATATGCCTTCAACACGACAATCGTAGGAGATGTGTTTGGAGGCAACTCTGTCAGGCTCGACGTTTTCGACAACACACTGTCCTGGAGTGCAGCAAGGTGGAGTTTCCCTGCTGTTTTGGGGTGGAATTGTGCGGAGCCGACGTACGCCGCTGGTGGTCATGGGAGGCGCCGTAACAGTTGTACGATACGTGAATACCATCCTCCGTCCAATAGTCAACCATATCAGCAGAATATTGGTGAGGCATTCGTCCTCAAGGACGACAATTCACACCCCCATTGTACACATATCGTGAATGACTTCCTTCAGGATAAAGACATCAAATGGTTCAAATGGCTCTGACATCTATGGGACTTAACTTCTGAGGTCATCAGTCCCCTAGAACTTAGAACTACTTAAACCTAACTATGGACATCACACACATCCATGCCAGAGGCAGGATTCGAACCTGCGACCGTAGCGTTCGCGCGGTTCCAGGCTGTAGCGCCTAGAACCGCTCGGCCACCCCGGCCGGCGATAAAGACATCGCTCGACTAGAGAGTCTAGCATGTTCTCCAGACATGAACCCTATCGAACATGCCTGGGATAGATTGAAAAGAGCTGTTTATGGACGACGTGACCCACCAACCACTCTGAGGGATCTATCTCGAATCGGCGTTGAGGAATGGGACAACCTGGACCAACAGTGACTTGATGCACTTGTGGATAGTACGCCACGACGAATACAGGCATGTACCAATGCAAGAGGACGTGCTACGGGGTATTAGAGATACCGGTGTGTACAGCAATCTGGACCACCACCACCTGTGAAGGTCTCGCTGTGTGGTGGTACAACATGCAATGAGTGGTTTTCATGAGCAAAGAAAAGGGCGGAAATGATGTTTATGTAGATCTCTATTCCAGTTTCCTGTACAGGTTCCTGAAGTCTCGGAACCGGGGTGACGCAACTTTTTTTTTTTTAATGTTTGTATATATAACGAGACCAAGTGAGGTGGCTCAGTGGCTAGTACACTGGACTCGCATTCAGGAGGACAACCTCCCTCCCCGTCCCAAGATAATGGCGGAATGATTTCTTTGCAAAGGGAACGACTCAATTCGTACATCATCCTTTTGTAATCCGAGCCTGTGCTCTGTCTCTAATGATCTCTCTGTCGATGGTATGTTAAACTCTGATCTGTCTCCGTCCTTCCTTTGCAATAAAAACACATAAATTTGGTAGTTTCACAGACTTTGAGGTAAGGGTATAAAATTTTGTAACAAATTGTGATTCCTACTCAAATTTCACAGTCCTTTCAAACCACAGTGGCAATAATTTATTACAACAGCCAATTCGAAGAGAATACCTTGGAGTCGCTCGCGAAGCACTACGATGTTACTGCGAACTTAAAACTCTTTCAACGATGTTACCGACGAAGGAAATCTACCGCAGCGATTTCCAGTTCTGTGATGGGCAATGTGCGAGAGGCGTTCAATTTTTTTTCTCGGTAATTTCGGTTGAAAAAATGTGGAATTAGTAGTGGGACATGGTGAAATATCCCCACTTGAGTCCCTATAGTTTCATGAAGTTCTGATAGATGGCAGCGTCTATAAAAGAGTTGCATTACAGGTAGAGAGCTGTCTGAACAGTTGGGCGATAGATAGCTCGTGCAACGTCTCCTGGAACGCTATCCTTGATGCGAGGGGGGCGTGGTACGTTTGCCGAGACTGGCTTTGACGCCGTTTCCCGACAGAGCAGTGACTGTAGCAACGCGGGTAACAGAGGTCTGCGGGGCAACGGGTTTTACCACCCGTGTGACTTCCATGTTTGTCTGGCCGAACATCTTATTTCTTTGGTCGATCAAATTTTGTGATGAGCGGTGGGTCGTTGTCATACACACGTCTCCAAGCGGCTGCGAGTTTTTCTACTGTTTGTCACCGCACACCGACTCTGAATCGTCGTTTGTGAGCTACTTTTAGTTCGTTGCTTTCGTGATGAGAGCACGATGCATTCGTAAGGACTGCTCTAGATTCCTGCTGTGAGCGTGATGGTTGTGACTGGTTCGTTTCCAGCGCGTGTTTGTTTGTTACTGCTTCTATATCGGACTCGCTTCAGCCTCTTGTTGTTATTGCTCCATGGTCCTGTGTCTAGGCGATTTGAGCAGCATGTCGCTGGCACCAAAACATAAGAGCTTCAGTTTGGCAACTGCTACAGAGTTGTAATTTGATGTTGTGTTTTACATTATTAATGTATTGCAATTTCTTGTGTTCAGTGTGTCATTATTCTTGATTTTCAAAAGTTTTTTCTTGGTACGCTGTGCACCAGATCTTCAAGTCGCTTTCTTTAGATATTTCGAGCTCGCAATGTGCGTCTTACAGGGCTAACCTTGTTGCCTGTATTTTGATGGGATGTACTTCCAAGCCAAGTTTCTGTTTAACGTAAACGAGATTCATCAGCCCACCGTTTGCGTCTTTCTTCCACCTATGTTTTCCGTCCCGCGAGCGTTTCCATCTTGTAGCGTGATTTGAAACTAAATCTCGATTGGCAGTTGAACTTTTTTACAATCGGAAGTAAGCAGGGGGTGACCGCTTTGACCAACTACCTCATTACCTTTTAACGGCTTTTCACAACTGTAATCTGATGACTAAATGTTTTACTCGTTTTAGTTAAAAGTTACTTCTCGGTTCATCAGGCTGTCATTCCACGTTTGAACATTGGGACGAGTGCCTTCTGCTTGCTTAGAAAAGTCTGGACCACATTTTCCGATGAGAGGTGGTTTCGCATCAAGTGTCAAATGGTTCAAATGGCTCTGAGCACTATGGGACTCAACTGCTGAGGTCATTAGTCCCCTAGAACTTAGAACTAGTTAAACCTAACTAACCTAAGGACATCACAAACATCCATGCCCGAGGCAGGATTCGAACCTGCGACCGTAGCGGTCTTGCGGTTCCAGACTGCAGCGCCTTAAACCGCACGGCCACTTCGGCCGGCCATCAAGTGTCTTTAATGGCTTTCCTTTCCTTTTAATAAACTTCCTTTCAGGTACACCTGAATCATTTATTGTATTTTAGTCAAATTTATTCTAAAAATTTATAATGCGAGCCTGTTTTGATGACAGTTTGTCTATCAAGTTATAGTTATAAACACTGTTGTCTGGAACAGTCTTGAATATTGTACTTAAATCTTAAGAACCTTTGAAGACATTGTTTTATCGGTTATCAGTAATTATTCTTAAATTGTCTTAATATGTGAAGATCCTGTTGATTTAATTGGTAAACTTACCTATCCTGAGCAGAGTTAATAAAAATCTTAATACGAATTATGTTCAATCCTACTCTTGCCCGCTCCTTCCACTACCAGGCAACCCTATGCCAGTAACCCGTACCACCGTCACTGAGTTTCTTTTCGCGGAAAACCGGACCATCGCAGATATTCATAGGCCCTTGCGGAATGTCTGCAGACCTGGCTGTTAACAAAAGCACAATGAGTCGTTGGTCGAGGCGTCTGTCATCGTCGCAACAGGGTCGCGCAAACCTGTCGGATCTCTCGCGTACCGGCCGGTCGCACACAGCTGTGACTCCTGCAATGTGTTCGTCGCAACACAAATGCAAATGAACTCTTCCTTCCCTATGGCAACTCAAGGGCTCACACAAGTCTGCTCACCCAAGTGCAGCTCACAGAACGTCATTTGCCTGTTCTTCCTCATCCACATTTCAACTCGGATCTCGAACCTCCTACTTTCATCTGTTTGATCAAATAAAGGACGCTCTCTGTGCGGCACAGTACGTGGATGATGGGAACGTTATTGATGCAACAAGCTGTTGGCACCGGCGACGACCAGTAGAATAAAACCTTGTCGGCATACAGACCATTCCAGTATGGGAGCGTAGGACGCCGCACTGACAGGAAATTATGTTGGAAAGTGAGCTTTTGTAGGCAAAAGAGCAGGTAATTATATGGCGTACTGGAATCCTGAATAAAACTAACCTGCTTTCAGAAAAAAATGTTGTATTACTTACTGAAAGCCCCTCGTTTCTATTCTGGTTACATTTCAGAGACAGACCGAACATCATCTAGGAAAGAAATATGGGTACATGTTGCATCCTTTGTGTCACTGAGGACCATTGAGAGCCGTCTGCTTGCATCTGGATAAGACCACGTGTGCATCTAGCCAGGCTACGACTGACACCACAACACAGCCATGGAGTCGATTAGCAAGTGGAATGGCGCTGCGTTATCATCAGTGCAGAGAGTAGGTTTAGTCTGTGCGGGGGTGATGGACACACACGCGTGTAGAGCAGATCAGTGAGCGGCGTGCTCCGGAGTGTATTCACCGACGATATGCAGGTCCCATCCCAAGCTTCATAGTGTCGGGGCCACCAGTTACAACACAGCGTCACATTTTAACCAGTGACCGTTACATTGCTCAAGTTTTTTCTATGTGCTATTGCCATATCTTCAACTGGAAAGTGATGTGCTTTTTCAGCAAGACAGTGAAAATCCACCTACGGCTGCTGCGACAAAACGTGCTCTTTGTGGCACACAAAAACGGCAACATCATCAGATCTCTCACCAGTGGAACACGCATGGGACATGGTGAAGCGGGAACTTATTCTTTCTCCAGACTATGTAAAAATCATTGTTGACATGCAATACAAAGGTGCAAGATACCTGGAAAAATCTGTCACAGGATGCCATTCGTCCCATTCATGATCGCATTCGGGAATAAACGCCTGCGTTATCGCTACAGGAGGCAACGCTGTGTAATGATACGACTGTTTGGGCATCCTTTACTGTGACAGGTGGTGTTTCAGTGGGTCTAAATTTGTTGTCATATGCTCCTACAAAGATATCCTACCTCCCACATCAATAAAATTACCTTGACCGTGAGGGTGTTGCATTTTATTTCCGGCAATGTGGAAAAAGCTATCCATACATCGTCGATCTGGTGTTATCGAACAGTCGATGAGTATTCTAATCACTAGTCGCATTTGGCAAATGGGTCAAATTGCTCCAATCACTATGGGAGTTAACATCTGAGGTCATCAGTCCCCTAGACCTAGAACTACTTAAACGTAACTATCCTAAGGACATCACACACATCCATGACCAAGGCAGGACTTAAGCGCCTAGAACCGCTCGGTCACAGCGATTGGCCCGCATTTGGCACCTGTATTTGCATGGATGTTGTAAGCTTTTTGTTAGATTATAGTACATGGGCTTTACACGAACTAAGAAAACTCATGTTCAGAAGAAACAGAACTCTTGAACGAATAGAGATAGGATGTCATTTACATAGGACATGCACATTTGTATGTTCTGCAGAAATGATAAGCATTTCAGTCTCCTGAGTTCAGCATGTATCCTACTGCCTAGTAGGCACAGGGCACTGATAATTTGTTCCAAGCGTATAAAATGCGAATGGCACCCTGTGGTATAGTCAACCAATCTGCATTCACCTGATTCCAAAGTTGATCTGTGGTGGTTGGCACTGGGTCACAGTGCTGCACCTGTCATTCCACTATATCCCACACATTTTAAATTGGCAACACGTCTGATGATCAGGCGGGACAGGACAAAAGGCTGACATCCTGTGAGACATAGAAGACATGTGTCCGTGTAGCAACATGTTGTCGTGCATTGTCTTGCTGAAAACTGGCGTCTAGGGTGTTGTGCAGGAGGGGCTGCGGCTACGGGTCGTTGGATGTCATTCACGCAGTCCACACAGGTGACAGTGCCCTGGTAAAGCACCAACTGTGATTTGTTCTTGTATAGAATAGCACATGACACCATAAGACCTTCAGTTGGCGCTGTATGTCTTGTGTAAATGCAGTCACTAAGATGCCGCGCTCCCTGCCTGCGGAAAACCAAAATCGGACCACCATTTTCAAACAAACTGACCCTGGATACGTCCGGATACACTATCTGATGCCATTCCTGTCCCCAGTAACGTCGTTCCACACCACATTGCCGTCAAGCATGTTCTTGCACATTCGTCAAATGTATGTGGAGAGTCAGACGATCGGCACGTGGCCCATGCCGTAATAAACAGCCACGGACTGTCACCCCTGATAGCGCACGATGTTTTCCACTATTCCACTGTTGCGCCAGAGCGAAGGAGGACGCAGATCTGTCCTGCAGTGCTATCTAAAAAGATGTCGATCCGGGTGGTGGTCTGGGTGGTGCGACCTGACCCATCTCGTCGTATTCTACGGGCTTCCGTGAACAATGCTGCAAGCACCCGTTGCACAGGCGAAAGACTTCGTCCCACACGAGCAGTAATTTCCCAGGTGGATGCTGTCCGCAGCTCATGGTCTGGTGGCTAGCCTTACTGCCTTTGGATCACAGGGTCCCAGGTTCGATTTCCGGACGGGTTGGGGATTTTCTCTGCCCTGAGACTGTGTTTGTGTTGTCCTCATCATTTGATCGTCATCATCATCATCATTCCTGACAGTGGCTCGGCTCGACTGTGTGAAAAATAGAACTGTGTAAAAATTGGGACTTTGTACTGGTGCTGATAACCGAGCAGTTGAGTTCCCCACAGCCGGCCGCCGTGGCCGTGCGGTTCTAGGCGCTTCAGTCTGGAACCGCGCTGCTGTTAGGTCGCAGGTTCGAATCCTGCCTGGGGCATGAATGTGTGTGATGTCCTTAGGTTAGTTAGATCTAAGTAGTTCTATACCTAGGGGACTGATGACCTCAGATGTTAAGTACTATACTGCTCAGAGCCATATGAACCATTTTTTTGAGTTCCCCACAAACCAAACATCATCATCATCAGATGGATGCAACACATTCTTCCAATAATGCGCTCTCTTATAAACTCACTAGTGACGGTAAGATTCAGGCATATGTCTGCGAGGCTTCCTACACGTCTGCTCAAGTTACACTGATCCATTTGCCTCGGTTTATAGCGACAACGTGAGACGCAGGAACATTTTACCATCGTGTGGTGTTGTGCTGCGATATCGACGTTGATCTGGAACCCGCAGGCGGATATGGTTCAAATACTAACATTTCTGTAGAACATACTAAAGTACATATTCTGTGAATATGAACGTCCTATCTCAAGTCATTCTAAGTATTCTGGTTTTTTTTTTCTTTTTTTTTTTTTTTGAGAAAAAGGAGTTCGTCCAACAGACTGTGTAGAAAGATAAGCTTACTGATACCTTATCACAATAAGACAATATTTTAAGGTTGCAGGAATTTTCCGTGGAGTTGAGAGTTTACATGAACCTATATTTCACACTGTTTGTGTTGGACTGACCCACAATTAAGTTGCCGACCGGTGTGCCCGAGCGGTTCTAGGCGCTTCAGACTGGATCGCCAGTGGGAACTTGGCACGCGGAGGTCGGTGCCTTTAAAGAGACGCGGACAGCGGAACCCTCTCTCCTGAGGGGGATGCCTTAATTAGCAGCCACTGCGGGCAGAATCGATGGCTGACACGCCAGCTGCCCTGCGCCTGGCACAGAATGCATTACGGTCAAAGATCGGGAAAAGCAATGTGTTCATTGTCAAACCTTTTGTATAAAAAACTTTAGAGAACAACCGACTAAAGTTTTGCACAATTTGTCATAATTACATTCACGGGATCTATCACAAGATGTAAATCTACCTGTTTTTCTAATACTAGCTTTTTGCCCGCTGCTTCGCTCGCATATGTGTATTTCATACATATGTGGCATGCTGGTATATGTCATCCACATTTACCACTTTCGACACATATTTCTGCACGTATTTCGTATGTGTCTGTAGGATTTTTGCCTTACAGCTAAATTTGAATCATAGGGTTTAAAAAATGGTTCAAGTGGCTCTGAGCACTATGGGACTTAACATCTGAGGTCATCAGTCCCCTAGAACTTAGAACTACTTAAACCTAACTAACCTAAAGACATCACACACATCTATGCCCGAGGCAGGATTCGAATCTGCGACCGGAGCGGTCGCGCGGTTCCAGACTGTAGCGCCTAGAACCGCTTGGCCACACTGAATCATAGGGGGACGTGTCATTCTGCCAGGAGAGTATACAAAATGTAGTGGATGATGGTTCAACGTTTTAGGTGAGGAACTGGAATGAGAATATAAAGAACACATTATTAATTTCAGGTCATTTCTGTGCAAGCACCCACAGTGGCCGTTTTCCTTGTAGCAATTAATATGCGCTCCAAAACTGATAGGTACTGCTTCAAGAAGTGTGACAGAGATATGCTACTAACACGTCACTGCCTTTGGACTCCCCTCCCCCCTACTATGGTTGAAACTAGCTACCAGAAAATTATGAATTCCAATATTTTTACATGTCTCGACTTCTCAAACATACAATAAGCCTCATACTCACAGGGCTTATTCCTCCAGCAATACTTTTGTACAAGTTATTACACGAACAACATAAATAACGTTTCATTTATATCTCACATTTGGTATAAACGGCTCCTAACATTCCTGAGCTATGCTTCTTTTCGCTCCCACACCCTCCCATTATGCAGGTACGGGGTCCTTGTCCCCACAGTCCAATCAGCCAATAAATGATATGTACACCAAGTTTGGTTGAAATCATTCTAACAGTTTAAGAAATGATCTGGAACGTAAGCCTACATACATTTATTTGTGTATTATAAATGTATTTCGATGTAAAATAAGTACACAGCAATACTCGGAGTTTTCTCTCTGTAGCCGGCCGGAATGGCCCTGCGGTTCTGGGCGCTACAGTCTGGAACCGAGCGACCGCTACGGTCGCAGGTTCGGATCCTGCCTCGGGCATGGATGTGTGTGATGTCCTTAGGTTAGTTAGGTTTAATTAGTTCTAAGTTCTAGGTGACTGATGACCTCAGAAGGTAAGTCGCATAGTGCTCAGAGCCATTTGAACCATTTCTCTCTGTAGTCTTCTCAAATCTGTAGCGCTGCAAAACTAAAACTAATGAAGTTGGAGAAATGCAACAGCGAATCGTACGTTCCTGACAAGATTTGCGAAATGATACAGTATAGGGGTGATTGACAGAATAGTTCCGAGTGCAGAGTAAAGTATAACATGTAATATGTTAAAACAGTATTATCTGTATTGTTAAGTTAGACCGTGACTGAAATTTTAGCACTATCAGATGGAGACTTAACCGAAAAGTGTACGTTTCAAGTATGTATTGAAATCAGTGGCCCTTCGTTTGCAGACCCATGTTTACTGAAAAGATTTTTCCTTTCATAGTGTACTATCACCCGTGTCATTAATCGCTAACAAATGTAATTAATCCTGTACAACAGTAGAGAACGACCTTATGATGATATTTAGTTTCTTCAACCATTAATTTGGATCAGTTCTTATTACCATTTCTTCATGGCTATAGATTAAGGAGAGCTTCTCGTAATTTTCGTAAATTGTCATTGCGGTCTGCCTACATCTCTTTGTCACTAATGAATAAATTATAAAATTCTGTGCTGGTATAAGTACTGCTCATTCTGCCAACAATAATAACTTTCAAAAAGGGCTCTCGTACTGCAGACGTAACGGATAGGGGAAGTAATTTGAGTGCTTCTGTGCCACACCCTTATGTATCTTTCTCCAGGGGAGAACTAAAATGGGAACACTAATTTTGTAATGGTTAAAGTGCTTCAGGATAATGGAAGCAGCCCGATGGCCTTCTAAAAACAATGTTGAATAAATAACCATCATAAGAAAATTAAACGCGACTCAGAATGTTTAGTGTCATCTTCTACTAACGTCTCAAACTACCGGCAGCATGTATCCAAATTACCTTGAAGTTGCGCTTCTCTATGCTCTTCTTTTCCTTGAAAATTTGTTTCACGTACTACCGTACAGAAAGTCAGTTGTTATTCGACAGTTGTCCAAGGACATGTCAATAATGGTGATTCCAAATATTCACGCACATCTTTTAGTGATCAGAGTTTGCAAATGTTTGTCATGATTTAAGCCCATTAGCAGAGATAACTATATTTCGCTCTCCATTTTCCACATTACATCAAAAACATAAAAAGTATCAAGAAAAATAGAACACAAGCAAATTAAGAATTACTGACAGAAAATAAAACTGAGACAGCTAAACTAACAAAAGTTCAAGGATTGGGCAAATATACTGCGAGTGGAATATGCGACGGATGGTAATAATTGAGTTTTTAGAAAACCGCGCGACCGCTACGGTCGCAGGTTCGACTCCAGCCTCGGGCATGGATGTGCGTCATGTCCTTAGGTTAGTTAGGTTTAAGTAGTTCTAAGTTCTAGGGTACTGATGACCTCAGCTGTTAAGTCCCATAGTTCTCATAGCTATTTGAAGCCATAGACGTCACATATTGTCAACCTTTTCGTGGTTTTGTTGTCATTCGGCATTTTCCGTAGATGCTCACAACAGTTGGATGTAAACAGCCGACCAGCACTGCCGTCTCCGAGGAGCTCGTTCCTAGGTTACGACTCCGAAGTCGCTTTGTGAGTGGAACCCCACCTGTGCCCACTATCATCGCTAGAATGATTTCACAATCATATCAGCAGGAGTGTCTCACCAGGAATGTTCAGTATGCAGGGATATAACAGGAACGATCATTCGAAGCAAACAAGTGTTAAAACGGCTCTAAAATGCATGCCTTAAGAGCTGCGAACACTTGCTCTTCTTCGTTACTGTTAAACACATCACAGCCGCTAAGGTACCCATTTTAGAGCCCATGTTCATTAGATATTTGTGTTGAAATAATAGTTCCGGTCATATCCCTGAATATTGACCATTCCTCTTGGTACACACTCTGTGCTTTACTTAAATGACGTCCACAAAGTGAGCTGAAAATTTGGGGAGAGGGGGGATTCGTGGAAATCTCACCAAATTTCGTTTAAATAGGAGGGTGGAATAGAAATCTTAGGTCAGCTATTTAATACTGAGCATAAACATTACTGAAACTGATAATATTTTGTCTTGTATCCCGACTACATTAAAGTGCATACCAATTTCTGTGACCTCTCTGAGCTTACCCGTCACTGTCAGCCCCTGAGTCAGTGATGATATTCTGCAATGCACATCAAGTCGATGTTAGTGTTCAACATGAATTATTATCAAATTTAATACTGTAAGAGTAAGTAACGCAGCATGCAGACAAATCGAAACACACATGCAAGCAAGAAATTAACCGTCTGTGGAGCTAATCTAAAAGCAAGAGATTGGAAAGTTACGTAGTCATACAATTCGAAGCAAGGTGCAACGATTTAGTCTTCCACCTACATAAAACATCTAATGTGTATATACTGGAGTGACGAATGTCATGGGATACCTCCTAAAATCATGTCTGACCTCATTTTCCCGGCGTAGTGTAAGAAATCGGTGTGGCATGGACTTCACAAGTCGATGGAAGTCTTCCCCCCCCCCCTTCCCCCCCCCCCCTCATATATCCTGAGCCATGCTGCCCCTACGACCGTCTATAATTGCGAATGTGTTCCTGGTGCATAATTTTGTGTTTGAACTGACTTCTCGATGTCCTATAAATGTTCGATGGGATTTGTGTCGCTGCAGCTATCCAGAATGTTCTTCAAGCCGACAGCGAACAGCTGTGGTCCGTTGACATGGCGCATTGTTATCCATAAAAATTCGATCGTTGTTTGGGAAGATGAAATCCATGAATGGCGGCAGGTAGAAAGTAGCCGAACATAAGTATTTACAGTCCAGTTCAGTTGGACAAGAGGACCCAGTTCATTCTACGTAAGCACTACGTACGCCATTATGGAGGAACGACAAGCTTGCACAGTGCCTTGTTGACAATGTGGGGTCCATGGCTTCGTGGGATCCACACCACACTCGAACTCTACCATCAGCTCTTACCAACTGAAATCGGGCCTCATCCGTCTAGGCCACAGTTTTCCAGTCGTCTAGGTCCAACTGATATGCCCACGGGCCCACGGAAGGCGCTGTGGGCGATGTCGTGCTACTAGCAAAGGCCCTCGCGTCGGTCGCCTGCTGCCATAGCCCATTAACGCCGAAACTCGGCGCCCTGTCCTAACCGAGACGTTCGTCGTACGTCCCACATTTATTTCTGAGGTTATTTCATCCAGTGTGCTTGTCATTTACCACAACTCTGGTCAAACGCCGCTGCTTCCGGTCGTTAAGTGAAGGCCGTCGACCGCTGAGAGGTAATACTTAAAATGTGGTATTCTCGGTACACACTTGACATTGTGATTCTCGGAATATTGAATTATCTAACCATTTCAGAAATGGAATGTCCCATGCGTGTAGCTACAGCTGTCATTCCGCGTTCAAAGGTCTGTTAATTGCTGTCATATGGCCATAATGGTGGCGAACGCTTTTTCACGTTAATCAACGGAGTATAAATAACAGATCCGTCAATACACCGCCGTTTTATACATCTACATATATACTCCGCTAGCCACCAAGCGGTGTGTGGTGGTGGGCACAATTAGCGCCAAAGTCATGTTTCCCCCCGTCTGTTCCACTCGCGGATAGTGTGAGGGAAAACGACTGTCTGAACGCCTCAGTACGAGCTCTTATTTCCCTTACCTTTGAATGGTGATCATTGCGCGATTTGAAGGTTGGTGGTAATAATACGTGCTCTACATCCTCGGTGAAGATCAGATTTCGGAATTTAGTGAGCAGCCCCTTGTTTAGTTCGCCGTCTATCTGCAAGAGTATCTCACTTCTAACATTCACTGAGATTTGTAACGCTCTTGCGATGGCTAAATGTACCAGTCACGAATCTTGCCGTTCTTTGGACCTATTCAATCTCTTGAATCTGACCCAACTGGTAAGGGTCCCATACAGACGAACAATGTTCCAAGACTGGACGAACTAACGTATTGTAAGCTATTTCCTTTGTTGAAGGACTGCATCGCTTCTGGATTCTACCAATAAACCGCAACTAGAGATCACCTTACCCGTTAATTGTGTAATCTGATCATTCCATTTGAGATCATTTCGAATAGTCACACCCTGATACTTGACGGACGTTACCGCTTCCGAAGACTGGGCATTTGTTTTGTACTCGTACATTAATGGGGATTTTCGCCGTGTTATACGCAGTAGGTTACACTTACTAATATTGAGAGATAACTGCCACTCATTACACCCATGCATTTATTTTATGCAAATCCTCACTGATTTGTTCACAACTTTCGTGTGATACTACTTTCCTGTAGACTACAGCATCATCGGCAAACAGTCTAAGACCGCAGTCAATACCATCAACCAGGTCGTGTATGTAAATCGTAAAAAGAAGAGGACCTAATTCGCTGTCCTGGGGCACACCTGAAGGTACGCTTGTTTCTATTGACGTCACCCCTTTCACGATGACATACTGCTTCCTGTCTTTTAGAAAACTTTCTATCCAACCGCATATGTCATCGGATAGACCGTATGCGCGCACTTTATGTAGCAGGCGACAGTGCGAAAATGAGTCGAACGCCTTTCGAAAGTCGAGAGATATAGCATCTTCCTGGGAGCCGGTATATGGAGCCAGTTGTATATCATGCACAAAGCGGGTTAGCTGTGTCTCGCATGACCACTGATTCCTAAAACCGTGCTGGTTTCATCAGGTGAGCTTCTCAGAGTCTAGATACTACCAGCATCTGTATACGTGCATATCGCTGTCTTTGACTTTTGTCTCATGTGTTAATAAAAGGTCATTTGTTTTATGGATCTGTCAGAGAATTTAATGCTATTTTCTTGGAGCCTTTTCGTCCGTCTGTCTGTCCGAATACTACTCAGGGATACCATATTTAAAATAGTGTTTTAATCACCAATTAAAAACACTGTTTAATGCACTTTAAACGTAAAATATGGTTTTATTAGAATCTTTTCACCCATCTGCAAAACAAACAAAGAATTTTCATTTCTCTCACCACAGGGTAAGGGTGGAAGGGCGTCCCAGCAACGTCTCACTCTCACAGAGGGGAAAGGGTCCTAATTTTTAAGGAAAGCCCCTCACGTAATTAGTGGACGCAACGTGATCTACCCGCAACACCAACAAGCCGCATTTGGACAGCGCAAATCCGCAGTGACACGGGACTCGCTTTAGGCGACGCGGCGTCAGCCGCGAACTGGTCTGAAGCATGTCAGCCGTCAGCTGCAACTGAGGCATAGGTGTGCCCCGCCTCAGGTTTTTGAGCAGCTCCGCCGTGCGCTACGCAGCGCCGCCTGTCGAAAGCCCTCGCGGTGCACAGGTTTAGCGGCTGGCTCTAGTGCGGCGTGCGGTGGCGTGGCGGGGCGCACGGTGAGAGCACTCGTGTTTCGCGCTTTGATCTGCCGCGGCGCCGACCGGGCTGCAAAACACGGGCGCACCCTCAAACCCCACCCCCTCACCTGTCACGGTGCGCCGTTTGCTGAGGCCCAGGTGCGCAGTGCTGAGTGGGGCAGGCTGCCAACTGTTGGCGTGTCGACAAAGTTTCCAAAAGAACAGGGGTCGCAACCTGGTTCCCCTAAGTCACCATTATTGTGTTCTTTTGTTGAGTGTGGATGTGTGTGTGTGTGTGTGTGTGTGTGTGTGTGTGTGTGTGTGCGCGCACGTGAGAGAGAGAGAGAGAAAGAGACAGAGAGATCCGGGACGAGGGGGAGTAAAACTTCTCGGAAGCAGAACTGAGTCAGAGGTTAACGTGTTCCAGAGAATTCTGCTTGTTACCTGGAAACTCTCTTTGTGTCTCTCTTCATGTCGCTCAGTGACCATTATCCACGTGAATTGTCTGGTAGCACCATGAATACCACCTCGTTTACATGACGTTTACAGTCTGTGGTTACACACTAAGGGCACGGGTGAAATTCGCTGACGTAAGAAAAATTCTGACTCGGATAAGTAATTAATGTAGAGTAATGAAATTTCGCCAACGGCCTTGCCGCAGTGGTAGTACCGGTTGCCGTCAGATCACCTAAGCGCTGTCGGGCTGGGCTAGCACTTGGCTGGGTGACCATCCGATCTGCCGCGTGCTGTTGGCAAGCAGGCTGCACTCAGCCCTTGTGAGGCAAACTGAGGAGCTACTTGATTGAGAAGCAGCGGCTCCGGTCTCGTAAACTGATATATGGCCGGGAGAGCGGTGTGCTGACCACATGCCCCTCCACATCCGCATCCATTGACGACTGTAGTTGAGGATGGCACGGCGGCCGGTCGGTAACATTGGGCCTTCGGAGGCCTGTTCGGACTGAGTTAAGTTTAGTTTTAATGAAATTTCAGGGTTAAATTTTTCTAACTAACATATTTAACAGATTAACATTGCTAGATTACAGATTACTGTAAGGGCGAGATAAGCGACTTCAAATGTGAAATGATAGGACATTATTAACAACCAGCGTAATGTTGATGTAAGCATGTAAACGTGCATGCGTTGTGTTGTACAAGAGCCCGATGTGTGTTTGTGGCGTGGATTTCCATGCCTGTTGCACTTGGTCGGTCAATACAGAGACAATTAATGTTGTGGATGACCTACAGTTGCCGACCGATGATGTCCCATACGTGCTCGATGGGAGACAGATGTGGTAAACGCGCAGGCCAAGGCCACATGTCGACACTTTACAACAGCTCTCGTGGGTGATCGTTATCCTGTTGGAAAACATCACCTGAAATGCTGTTCATCAATGGCAGCACAAAACGTCGAAGCATCAGATTGATGTACAAATTGGCAGTTGAGGTGTCTGGGATAGCGATGACAGCGCTCCTGCTGTCATACAGAATCGCACCCGAGACTCCTGCTGTAAGTCCATTGCGTCTAGCACGCGGACAAGTGGGAAGTAGGCCCTCAACTGGCTTGATTCTAACAAACACGCGGCCATCACTAGAACCAAGTTAGGACCGGCTTTCATCAGAAAACACAACAGACCTCTTCCCTGGCCTCCAGTGAGCTCTCGCTTAACGCCACTGAAGTCGCCAATGATGGTGGCAGTGGAATGCACGCTACAGGACGTCTGGGTCGGAGTCGATCTTGAAGTAAACGGTTTGTAACAGTTCGTTTTGCCGCTGTGGTGCCCCGCACAAATTTCTTGTGCAGATTCAGTTCGATGCGCCAGAGCCATATGTCGAACACTATGATCTTCCCTCTCGGTAGTACCACGTAGGCGTCCTGAGTCCGGTCTTCTTGCTATCGTACATTCTCATGGTCACTGCTGCCACCAGTCATGTACAGTGGCTACATTCCTGCCTAGTCTTTCTGCAGTATCCGAGAAAGAACATACAGCTTCTCGTAGCCCTATTACACCACCTCGTTCAAACTCAGTGAGGTGAACGGTATCTTCGTCACCTTGAAGGTAATTTTGACTAACATCAACTCACCATGTCCAGTTTCAAAGGTACCTAACACTCACGTCCGGTATGGCGTTTATTTAAAGCAAACCTTATTTGCATCCTGGCAACGGCCTTGCCGCAGTGGATAAACCGGTTCCCGTGAGATCACCGAACTTAAGTGCTGCCGGGCATGACCGTCCAGCCGCCGTGCGCTGTTGCCATTTTTCGGGGTGCACTCAGCCTCGTGATGCCAATTGAGGAGCTACTCGACGGAATAGTAGCGGCTCCGGTCAAAGAAAACCATCATAACGACCGGGAGAGCGTTGTGCTGACCACACGCACTTCCTAACCACATCCTCAACTGAGGATGACAAGGCGGTCGGATGGTCCCGATGGGCCACTTGTGGCCTGAATATGGAGTGCTTCCTTACTTGCATCCTCATACTGGCACTAATAGCGCCACTGTTGTGCGACTGAAGCGATATTTGAATACCAGTCATCTATTAGATGTAGAAGCACACCTACCAACATTCCACTGTGTCGCACAACCCGTTCTTGGTGTTGAGATTTTTTTTCCGTCACTGTAGATTTGCAAGTTCCTTAAATACAAATTTCTATGAACGGACTGGAACAAGATATGCAATGCGTGTATGAAATACGGGGATGTTTACACAACGGAAACATTTAATAGGCCAAGTAATTTCTGAATTGTATCACGATTACCGTTCTTCGTACGCTGTTCATGCTGGGACACAATGAGGATAAAGAAAGGACGATTAGAGTTTACCCACGACGTCGAGAAAAGTGGAGCGTAAGTTTCAGTCGGCGGGAGTATGAAATGAAATCGGTCGTGGTATTTAGACAGTTACCATTTGCTGGGTTGTTAGGCCGCGTCATATTTCTTCAAACAAATGAGGTTTCGTCCCCTCTGCTGAGACCTTCTTCAGAATCGTGTGGTTCCCACTGTAAGGTGAGCACTGAACAGTGTACACCACAAGATCCTGAAGTACATCCCAGCAGAGGCGTCGAAACCTCATTTGTCTGAAGAAATATGACGCGGCCTAACAACGCAGAAGATTTAACCTCATTGACAACGCCACGAAAGCCTGCAGACTTACATAGGTAACACCATTTTGTCTTCAACCCTTTTAATCCGAGCACCTCGGTCTTGGTCTTCCATTCACAGTTTTCTTCTTTAGGTCTTGCACATATTGTATATCCTTTGTCTTTCTCTATGAGTTATTCCTATTATTTGTTGCACATTTTCGCCGGCCGTGGTGGACAAGCGGTTCTAGGCGCTTCAGTCCGGAACCGCGCTTGTGCTATGGTCGCAGGTTCGGATCCTGCCTTGGGCATGGATGTCTGTGATGTCCTTAGGTTAGTTAGGTTTAAGTAGTTCTAAGTTCTAGGAGACTGATGACCTCAGATGTTAAGTCCCATAGTGCTCAGAGCCATTTGAACCATTTTTTTTGCACATTTTCGAATATCTTGCACTAATTTGTTTTGCTTGCTTTATCTAGTTCGACTAAACCGATGAACGTATCTCATTTTTCCTGATCTCTTACCTCACTTAACATTCCTAACGTCAGAACTACCTGTCTTAGTCATATACCTTTCCGTAAACCTAAATGATCTTTAACTAAGAGGCCCTCAGGTAAACCTAAATTTTTGTTCTTTGACATTGCTAATTCTCAGTTATTATGTCACTGTGGCAATTTGTTACAGAAATAAAACAGAAGAAATATATACTTTTGGTCTTTTATTTCATATTTTTCAAAAGGAGCTTCAGAGTACTGTCAGTTCATAATGCTCGACGAACATTATTTAACGAAAATTGACAAAAAACAGAAAAATTGCTCCTATTGACACATTGAAGCACCTTCTTTTTGAAACACTTTGAATGAGTTCTTGATTCTATGTTGTAAATAGCGTAACTTCCCCATTTTCGATGATTACCAATAAAATTTGGCCATAAGCTCCAGGATTTTGGGTTCAGATTTCATAGTGAGATAAAAAAAACCTCTTTCTTCATTTTTCTCGTAATAGTTAGGTATTTCTTGTTATAACTACCGTCACCAAAATGAATTTCTTCAGATTTTGGAGAATAAGTGGCAAATACTCTGTTGATGATGATATATGGTGTGGACTCAATTGTTTCTTCAGATTTTGGAGAATAAGTATCAAATATTCTGTTGATAAAGACATATGGTGTGGTGTAAATTTTTTCTTCAGATTTTGGAGAATAAGTATCAAATATTCTGTTGATGATGACATATGGTATGGTGTCAACTTTTGTTTTGCCTGTAAATTGATCAATTCGAATAATTCAATAACGTGTTTTGTTTCAGAATCACTATATTCCTAAATTAAGTATTGTGTATTGTGTGTATTATACCGGGGACCTAGAAATGACGGTGAGGCTTTGTCCCGCCGTAGACCTCAATAGTCCACAATAGGCCACAGCAGTCCACAGACCCCACCGCCACCCCACACCGAACCCAACCATGGTTATTGTTCGGTTCGGTCATCAGTGCCCCCCGGCCCCCCCCCCCTCAGTCTCATATCAGACCAGTGCAACCACAAAAGCTTGCATGGTAGAGTAATTATGGTAACGCAATTGCCGGCATAGTGTAACTGAGGCGGAATAAGGGGAACCAGCCAGTATTCGTCGAGGCGGATGGAAAACCGCCTTAAAAACCATCCACATTCTGGGAGGCACACCGGACCTCGACACTAATCCACCGGGCGGAACCGTGCCGGGAACCGACACGCCTTCCAGCTCAGGAAGCAGCGCGTTAGACCACGTAGCTAGCCGGGCGGGCTTCCTAAATTAGTGTATCAGTATAAGACGTGGAGAACTTATGTGCAACTCAGTTACCGTCTTGTCTTCCAATTATCTTACCTTGGCCTGTCATGCAGAAACATGAAGCTATAGACGTAATGAGACTTACAAGCACAAAATATTGTGTACGAAAATTTTCCAAAAAGTTTTAGTATCTCGTCTTTCTAAACTGTTATAAATAGAGGCTCCTAATGGGACATAATATATTATGCTTTTCTCAAGTGGGACTCAGAATTCCCATTACGTTGTAAAAGGTTGATTTCCTATTCCTCTAAGTATTAGTCCTGAAAGCTACTTGGTTGCATGTGACAGTCAGCCGATTATACGATAATAGTCGCAATCAGCTGCTCTTGCTATACCTCTGGGATGTGTGGACGTTTTTTTTTTTATGAAAGTCCAAGGGTATTTCTCCAGCCTCAGTGATTCTACCTACCATCTTTCCCAAATGCCTATAAATTCGAAGGAATGCTCTCTGTCCCTTCTATCTGATTTGACCGCAAGTCTTTCAAAGCCCAAAGCCCTGTTTGTCTCTAATAATGGGTCCTCTATGTCTTCCATATCAACTTCCAGTTCTTCTTCCACCACATGAAGAGAAGTTTACTCCTGCTTTTAGAAACTTTGATTGTATTTGTTCTATATATCATCTCTCTCTCCTCCGAAATTCCACTTAACACTCTTAATTTTGACGCCCTTTCTCTGAAAGGCTGCAATGCAGCGGAGATTGAAATGCTACAAATGCTACAGAGGCCGTATCAGTAGGAGTGCCTCTGCTAACGACATTGTGTGAAGCGCAAGTTTAATTTCGTATATAATTGGTATCGATTTCCATGATGAAGGTTATAGCTCCGTACTGAAGCGCAAAAGGTAAAGTGCTGTATCTCACACTTATATTTGTGAATGACTTTCTCTTTTCATGGCTTTCATGAATGACAGTTTGGGTCTGCAGTCACTAATCACCAGAATTCATGTAAAACTGATTGCTAAAGCCCTGACCTCTACACTGTTCGCGATACTTCAAGGAAATGTGACACTTTATGTCCCTCAAAACAATCATTTAGTTCACACACTCATTAAGTGATTTTCTAAGTGCTGTCAGGAAGTTTCGTACCGGCGCACACTCCACTGTAAAGTGAAGAATCCCATTCTCAAGAGATTTTCTAGATGAACAGGTTGACAATGGATCACTGCCTCTCTCTTATAACCTTCCATACCCTTTACAAGTGTTGGATAAAAATTGGTTGTAAGCCGGGATTATTTTGCCTCCAAACCTGTAATATTATACCAGCTCGCTTGCAGGATTTATTCGGTATGAGATCGCGATTTACGATGGGTTTCTTATCATCGTTACTATAAGGGTTGGACCAAAATAGTATGCAAGTCGCAAATATTTTGCTTCAATATATGTAATATTATAGCAGTTAGTTTGCAGATTTTATTCGTATGAGACGGCGATTTACGTGGGTGATTAGATAACTGATCATTTCTTCGGTTATTGGTGGGTAGCACCAATCACAAACAATTTTTCCATAGTGTTGCCTGCCTGGGAATTAAGCTGAGCTAAACGCTGACAGCAGGGAGCGATGACAGTTATGCGCTCGTGAGGAGGTGGGGAATGGCAGAAGGGAAATTAGAAAAGATGCCGTAGACTGCAATACAGGGCATTCACAACGGAAACACCAAAAACGTATTATCATGTCCGATGCGGTGTAGGAAACCCTCTGGCATTCTAAACAGCTGCCGCGCGGGGTAGACGCGCGGTCTTGGGCGCCTTGTCACGGTCCGTGCGGCTCCCCCCCTTCGGAGGTTCCATTGCTCCCTCGGGCATGGGCGTGTGTGTGTCGTCCTAGCGAAGTTGTATTAAGTAGTGTGTAGGCTTAGGGACCGATGACGTCTGCATTTTGGTCCCATAAGACGTTACCACAACTTTCCAGTTTTCTAAACAGCTACCTGCCACCTTGGAATGGATAAATACAAGTTATGTAAGCTTTTTAAGGAAATCTTATACCATACTTCCTGCAAATGATAAGTTCAGGTAACGATGATGGAGGTGGAGAGCGATTACCAACCCTTCTCTCCAAACTAGACCAGTCAGGCTAAATGATATTGAAGTATGGTGACTGTACTGGGCAGAGGAGTTATGACAATGCATCCTTGTGCTCACATAACGAATCCTGGATGATATGAAGTGTAAACAGGCGCCTTATCATCTTGAAAAACTGCGTCACCATTAGGGATCTACCGTTACGTCATGAGATGGACCTGATCAGCCAAAACTGCCATCGTCCTTGGAAATAAGGCGAACTCATAGCGTAACCATCGAACCAATGGAACACCACGATACGGCTGCTTAATAACCACCGAACGCTCGACATCTTTGACTCTAGCGTGTAAACTGCGCCACTAGTTGGAAAAGCTGTGAAACAAAACTCATTCCAGCAACTTTCGTTACGAGCTTATCCATCAGTGATGAGTGGTTCTGCGATTCCAGGTCGCCCTGCAGGTCGCTGCTTTCGGAGTTATCTGCGTGTTGTTTTGTTGCTGACAGGGCTCGCGAGTGCGACATTCAGTTGCGCACCGACTTCTACACCTGTCATCTTCTTATTTCTCGTCACAATCTTTTCGATTACCAATTATAACGATCACTCAACACATTCTTTCGTCCGCATTGTGAATTAGTAGTTGATGTATCCCCGCTTTCCCTGCAACCGGAACATATCTTCGATGCGGTCCCTGTTGAAACACCAAGCACTTAGGCTGTCTCGGTTGTGGAAGCACCAACAATTTGTTCGCTTTCGAAATCACCTAGATCGGATATGATGCACTTTCTACTACATCAGAACACTGTTCTGACCAGGACTGACACTTGCAGTGTTTTGAGGACACTGCACACATGCCTGTCGTGGTAATGTACAACAATGCAACCCGCAGGCTAGGCAAGCATCAGCATTTATCACTATAACAGACATATTCGTCTCGAGAGAACTGTATTGATATATAAAATAATTCCCATTCATTGTTGAATCTCAGTTGCTCACTGGATTATCTTCAGATTTAAGTAGTTGTGCGAGCAAGCAATCTTCGTCTACTCAGAACTTCATGTAATACTGCTGTGATATGAGGTTCTGAATAGACTAAACGGGTCGCTGACGCAGCTGCATATACGTGAAGAAGATCTCAGGTGATCGAAACATATCTTTTAATTTGAAAAAAATTTGTTTCTGAGTTAAACAATTATGAGAATTATTTTAAATCTGTATTTATGTTGAAACACGCGTTTTTCTTGCGATGTTTCTTTTTGTCCAATCCATGTGCCTGTGGACATTTCCTACAATTTTGTGATTCATGATACATCTAAAGTCCTGCCGCTGTTGGTTCCAGTACTGGTAAAGCTTTCCTACTGCAACAGAGCATGTGCTAACTTGCCAAATAGTAAGTGTAACGCCACGGCGAGGCGAATAGTAGCTGTAAGAGGCAGCGCAGAGCAGTGAGGTGTGGGACAATGGAGCTACAATAATTCAGAGGCGGCGTCATGCGCCTCTGGGGGCAACGTCATGACAAGATTTCTTTTGCAGTGCTGGGCCATGGAGAGCGCGCTGCCCGGTTTTATTTACGTCTCGGAGTGCCTGGTGCAGTAGCTTGCCCGTCGAGCAGCGGCACCTTGTAAGATAGGGGTGGTTGGCTGCTGTTAGCCAGTTATAAGCATTCCCGCGTCTATGAAGATGGGGCAGTCACTGTCGTCATGGGTATGGGAAACTGAAGGAAGCAGGTGAGCACAGCAAGCAGCCAGCTGATGCGCGCTTCGGGTAGATGGAGTAGAATGATCGTGTGGACATCAGTGGAGGCAGCCCAGTGGAGCCTGGACCAAAGCAGCAGTGACTTCCTATCAACAAGAAGCATCGGTTCCTGTTCCGGCTGATCGGACGGTGTTTGTCGTCCTGGTACCATGGAAGGTCCTGCTGTCGAGAAGACAGAAGTTAACTGTGCTGTGTCCTCTTGAGTGGTGGTCCATGAGAAGAATGTCATACCGATTGTACATGGCGGAAACGCCGATATTCAACGTCTCTGTCTGGCTGTATTTCAGCTTATGCCGTGGTAGTTGTTCTACTGCAAAAACAGTGGGGCCACTGCAAGGCCTAATGTTGCTGTCGGAAATATGTTTCAGTAGCATATGATTCTAGAACGATTGCACCCTAAGAGTGTACGTTATTTTATTGTCACTACTGCTAGCTAGTTTTTCTTCTTTTGATTAATGGTATCAGTATTAATTCTGAGGCTGTTTTAGTTGGAATCATGAGTTAGACACTTCATATTTTATATTTCCTGCAATTCCTTCCAGTCCTTATGATTACTACTGGTACTACTGGTACGACTGTCTGTTGTTTTCTGATATCCTGGTTATAGTGAAACATAAAATTATTTTGTCTGGAAGGCTGTTTGACACATGTGATACTATATGGTAAGTTAGTGTGTATTTGCGGGTTGAGTGCCGATCATTTTCCTTTCACTCATGCTATGTGGTTTACTGAATTCTGTTGTTAGTAAATGTGTTTCAGACTTGTTAATCATTTATGCCCACACAACGTCCAAACACTTCTTCTCTGCCACGATTTTCTGTGCCCGTGTTTATTATTTAAGTACTAAATTAAGTCTTAAATTAAAATATGTTACTAGGGCAAAGGAATAAGTCGCTAATACTCGTCTCAGTACCGGCAGTTGTAGTAGGTTACCTACCTTTTGTATTTCGCTTATTACTCACGCAGTATTATCACTGATACACCTTCGCAACTAGAGCCACAAAGATGAAAAATAGGGTCTACTGAGTTATAGAACGGTTTGGAATATCAGATATCGCAGTGATTTTAGTGACAGAATAGAGGGACGAGAATGGATCCAACGGTGATGTTATACCTCGATCCATCTGAGACTTTTGGATTTTCCCATTTTCATTGGAACAAATTGTAAGTTGATTCCATACTTTGACTGCAGAAACAATGTGCGCGAACAGTTAAATATAATACACTGAGAAAGTTTATAAACTCCTCACAGAGGGTGTGCACAAGACTTTGCTCTCTTTCAGTAAGTGATGCGAAGGTTAACCGTAGGACAAAAGGACAGAATTAAACACATTACATTGGTAATGAAAGGACGAAAGAAATTAAGTAACTTGAACACTGGCACATGTAAGGGACACAGGGTATCGGAGTCCGATTTTAACAACTGTCCTTTGCATTTCTGATGCTTTTATTTCTTGCCTTTCGAGAGGAACAGCCACTGTGAAATAATCGTTCAGCAGCCAAATATTTTGCTGATAAGGCGGCAGTCAGAATTTGATGAAGTCTCAGTGAATGGGCTGCTTGATGTTTTCCAGTCTTCCCAATGTAATAGGAAGAAATAATTTGGTCATCTAAGCAGCCATTTCTGGCCAACTACTTCAAAATCTTGACCTCTCAACGCTTTTGACTAAATTTTCTCCTGGTCCACTTCTACCTGACTGTCTCCAGCAACTTGATGTTGAATCTGATCATCCTGCAATTTTTTTGCTGAAGCTTTATGGCACATGAATTGTGATTAATTCATGTGTTTCGTAATTTAATCTATGTGAAGTCAGAGAATTGCCCTAAAATAATTCGTACTACTACTAATGTGGCTTCTACTATTCCTACCAGTAAAAACACAGTATTGTGTCGCTTCAAAAGCGTAAATAATGATGGGGAATGATTTGATTTGTTCAAGATACATGCATGACGCAAACAGGTGACATACTGTTTGGAGTGAATTGCGGAAATAACAGTGCTACCCGATTAGTCAGCGACTAGAACCTCGTACATAAGGTTCACGTGCCATTTATTTCAAGAAAAGGATTTTTTAACATTGGGCCACGATTTTCATACTACTGGCTCCTGTTATTGTTTTGAATTTCAGTTACCACATGCTGAAGACAGAGGAACCATCACCTGTTAATCTGCAAGGATGGTCATATTAGTCGCCGTTTGAATGAAATAATCAGCAACAACAACAATGAAACGTACAAATCACAAAGACTATGGTTTGATAGGAAACGTCATCTTGAACCCACTATCGGAGTCTCACATTTCCTATCTTTAAAACACTTTTTGTTATATTGGGACTTATTCTTTCTCGCAACATAAATACTGTGTGATTAACAGAAAACTAGTAAAAGTTGCTTAGTTGCAAAATAGTTCCCCAGAATGAAAGCCACCCATTTTCACAACCCTACACCTTGCGACGAAACACTGATCCATTAATACCTGAAAAAAGTTCGCTCCTCTACCCTGCTTAATACTTGAACAACATATGCAACAGATTCTTGAACCGCTGAATATTTTCAGTCCCTCAGATATCTATAAGAATAAATTCTTACATTTCTTTCTCGAACATTCGTTATCAAGTAAAATCACAGCAATTGCAGAGTTGTGTTCGAATCCATGACAAAATGAGTAAATCGTTATTTACCCGTTCGTTTCTCGTGGCCGACGTTCATTGGTGTGCAAAACGTAAGGACGAAAGTAACTCTCTCACAATGTGCCAGTACCGAGTAACAGAGCTATAAAATACCTGGACCACGCATCGAAATAATGGCTACCGTATAGTACAGAAGGTAACTAAAGTACATTATGAGATGAAAATAATGACGCTAATATTCACAGAGAGTAAATACAGGGAAGTCACCAAGATTCATGATGGTGCCCCGGATATCATGAATGGCGGGACAGGGTTCTTAACTGGGTGTTTGATGACCACAGACAGCAATGCAGCAATGCATGTTCTCCAAGATACTCCAATGCAGACCACAAGGTTGGTAAGAGTTTCTTGTGATACGGCGTTCCATCCCTCCATCAGTGCGGTTGACAACAGCTGGATGGTGGTTGGTGCGTGTGCACGTCCTGCAATACATCATCCAGGGGAATCCCGCAAGTGCCCGATGGGATTTAAGTCGGGAGAACGGGCAGGCCAGTCTATTCGCCTAATATCCTCTCGTTCCTAGAGCTTCTCCACCTGCGCTCTTCGATGTTGTCGCGGTCATCCATAAAAATGACTGGGTGGAAATCACGAAAAAAGATGTTTTGAGGCATGAAAGAGGAAGAAACTAGAATACTCCCATCTAGAAATAGAAAAACAATAATTCACTATCAGACTGTACCCTTAAAAGATGCACATGAGGGAGGAGCAGATTAGCATAAAAACGCTGACCGGTGAGTGTGCAGTTTGAAAGATTTGGATTTCAGGTACACCAATGCTATATTATCTTTCCACGTACAGCAACACCTGTAACGTCCTCACTATGTTTTCTTTCTGTCTGAAATTTAGTCTAGCTTTACTTCCCTTTCTATAAAAGTCTACGTATCACCAAAACTTGATCCTTAGACGCTAGTAAGGCATCTGGCCCAGACGGTATCCCCGTAAGATTTTGTGTTGACTATCCTACAAATATAGCACCAGTCTTATCCATCATCTATCAGAGATCATTGGAACAGCTGAAAGTTCCACGGAACTGGAAGAAGGCCCAGGTCTTAGCAATCTGT
This sequence comes from Schistocerca serialis cubense, assembly GCF_023864345.2. Lineage (NCBI taxonomy): Eukaryota > Metazoa > Arthropoda > Insecta > Orthoptera > Acrididae > Schistocerca > Schistocerca serialis. The sequence continues at coordinate 663,514,617 of NC_064642.1, forward strand.
AAAAATGGTAGAAAATCGGATGCACATAATTACTGACCAATTTCACTGACATCGATTTGTTGTAGAATCATGGAACATATTTAGTTTTTCAGACATAATGACCTTTCTAGACTCTGAGAAGCTCATCTGCAGAAACCAGCATGATTTTAGGAAACAGAGGTCATGCGAGACACAGCTGGCCCTTAGTGTGCATGATATACAACAGGCTCTAGATACCGGTTTCCAGGTTGATGCCGTATTTCTCGACTTTAGAAAGGCATTCGACTCAGTTCCGCACTGTCGCTTGCTGCATAAAGGGCGCGTTTACGGTCTATACGGTGATATATGCGGTTGGGTAGAAAGTTTTCTAACGGACAGAAAGCAGTATGTCGTCCTGAATGGGGTGACTTCAAACAGAAACAAGCGCAACTTTAGGTGTGCCCCAGGGCAGCGTAATACGTCCTCTGCTTTTTACCATTTACATAAACGATCTGGTCGATGGTATTGACAGCGGCCTTAGACTGTTTGCTGATGATGCTGTAGTCTACAGGCAAGTAGTATCACATGAAAGTTGAGGATTTGCAGATAATAGATGGGTGGTCTAATGACTGACAATTATCCCTCAATAGTAAGTGTAACCTACCGCGTATAACAAGGCGAAAATCGACATTAATGTACGAGTCCAAAATACTTGCCCAGTCTTTAGAAGCGGTAACATCCGTCAAGTATCTGGGTGTGACTATTCGAAATAATCTCAAATGGAATGATCATATTACGCAAGTAACGGATAAGGTGAACTCTGATTCCGGTTTATTGGTGGAATTCTGAAGGGATGCAGTCCTTCAACAAAGGAAATAGCTTACAATACGTTAGTTCGTCCAGTCTTGGAGTATTGTTCGTCTGTGTGGGACCCTTACCAGTTGGGTCTGATTCAAGAGATTGAATAGGTCCAAAGAACGGCAAGATTCGTGACTGGTACATTTAGCCATCGCAAGAGCGTTACAAATCTCATTGAAAGTTAGAAGAGGGACACTCTTGCAGATAGACGACGCGCTAAACGGAAGGGGCTGCTCACAAAATTCCGAAGTCCGATCTTCCCCGAGGATGTAGAGCATATATTATTACCACCAACCATCAAATCGAGCACTGATCACCATTCAAAGGTAAGGGAAATAACAGCTCGTACTCAGGCGTCCAGACAGTCGTTTATGCCTAGTGCGATCCGCGAGTGGAACAGCGTGGCGGGGGGAATACGACTGACCTTGCGGCGAATTGTGCCCTCCGCCACACACCGCTTGGTGGCTAGCGGAGTATATATGTAGATGTAGAACTATGTACTCAGAAGCTGTTTCCAACTTTGATCTGTATGCTAAACAGAACCTAATTTCAATTGAACTGTAACTGGTCTGAATATAACTTGTCTTCATATTAAATTCGCAACTTAAATAAAACAATTATCAGGCCGTAAACAGAATTTCCACTTACCTCGCGTCTTGACGACATTGTTGAAGACTTCTCGACAGCACAAAAGCAAACAGTAAGCATGCAGCGGCTAAGCTAGGTCTCTGTTTCTAAATAAAATTCTCTCACTACTGTGTACCACATCTGGTAATGCATAATGATAAACAGAGGGGCGGGCAGAGTAACTATTAATACTTTTTAATAATGATCCAGGACAACGTTTTTAGAATGATGTATGTACTCAAACAGATAGAGTAAGACTTCTTGCGAACTTCACACAAGACAATGGACTAAACAATACTATGCTTAACAAAGTGAACAATGTTTTAATGAAGGTACAATTTTAACAGAGGATTTCTATAAAAATCAAACAGATTAGTCAGTTAATATGACTCAGGAAATGGGGTGGTCTTCCTCTCAGCTGTGAGCTAGTGAACCAAGTTAAATAGCTTGTGGTCTTTCTCTCAATTCTGAGATAGTGATCCAAGTCAACTATCTTCCGATGATCATTTCTACAGATTGGGTGTGCACCGCTGCTTTCTTACGTCAAGCCTCTTCTCTTCAAAATATAATATTATTCAACCTTGATATTCCTTTCACTTTCCAGTATATACATTATATTCATCCTTGGTGTTCTTTACAATAAGTTTTCTTCATTTAACAGATAGAAACACAAGTCAACACATCATTACAGAATACATCCATCACCTACCACTCTTGAACTAATGATGTATCAGATTGCGTAGAGGTAAAGACTGTGCCACGACAACGCCAAAGATAGCTTAACAGTAAAGTAATTTTCTCTCTTTCTCTCTCTCACGTGTACGTCGATAGCATACAAAACTCTAAATGACATGACCACCTTACCCGCCTCGACCAACAATGCTGGACACATCCTTATATGACGAGGTGGAAACACGTAATGTACCCAGGGACGTTTTCCAACATTATCTTTAAGGTGTGAGGAGGTATGATGTTGCTTGAGCGTGCTGACATCCAAATCTTTGAACATAGTACACTACTGGTCAACGTTAGTGTGACACTGTACTCCTACGTCTGTGCGTCTTTTCAGAGCTGCGTTCGGCAGTGACTTTAGTTTTATGAATGACAGTGAGCGAACACGTCGAAGAGCGCAGGTGAAGCAGCTCTCGGAAAGGGAGAAAATTCCGCAAATGGACTGGTCTACCCGTTACGCCGACTTAAAAGGCGTCGAGTGCGTGTAAGATGCGCTGGGTAGTCGTATCAGCAGTGGTCAACCGCTCTGGTGAAGGAATGGAACGCCTTCCCACAAAAACTCCTTACATACCTTTTAGTCAGCACGGGAGCACACTGCGAAATATGCAGTGCCGTCCGCGATTATAACTCGTAGTATTCATAACCATGCCCACTTTTTGTAATTTTCGGGGAACCAACATGAATCGTGGTCACCCCAGTGTAATTACTGTCTTCGAATAAAAGTGTTATTTGAGGTGGTCTCATGGCGTATTTCTTTTGGTTACTGTACTATACTGTACTATGTATGGATTAGGTTTCATCGAACTAGGTTAGCCACCGAGGTGGCCGAGCGGTTCTAGGCGCTACAGTCTGGAACCGCGCGACCGCTACGGTCGCAGTTACGAATCCTGCCTCGGTCATGGATGTGTGTGATGTCCTTAGGTTAGTTAGGTTTAAGTAGTTCTAAGTTCTAGGGGACTGATGACCCTAGAACTTAAGTCCCATAGTGCTCAGAGCCATTTGATCCATTTTGAACTATGTTACTTGGCAGTGACATGGCATGAGAAAATTACTGTCGTCCTTAACTTTTGCATACCAGTGTACTAATTGGCTACTGTATCGGTCAGACGACTGTGAACTCGTCCGCAGTAGATATGTTGCTGTGTTGATGCATGCCAGTGCAAAACACTTCATAGCGCGGACGATCTCCGGCAGCCTATCGATTATCATTAGATCCATGCCTGTAATTAACGTCCTCTTGTGATGGATTGATCACCAGCCCACACGTTTTATGTTCTAGCTCCAAAAGTCTCTAGACATAAGTCTGAATCTTGGTGCAGAATTATGACAAGCAGTCTGATGAAGAATTATCGTTTTCCTGTTCCGGGCGGGCATCTAATAATTTCGTCCTCTTTCATACATCAAAGCATCTTTCTTTTTGAGTAACATCCAGTCACTGACCGTGACCATGAGGTCGGATTCCAAAACATAAACTTTGTCAATGGAAGTAATTAGTGATAAAGGAGTAAACTACTGAAAGTTCTTTTCCTACAAGTAATCTGGAAGCTTTCAAGGACAAGAGATCAAAACTTTTCAGGAATTGTAATTGTGTGAAGTATTACTATTCAATTTATTATAGTCATAGTTTTCTTCTTACGGTATTCACATGGTAGATGTTTATGTATTTGTCGATAATTCTGTACTCCTGCCATGAATTTCCGTTAGATACTCACATCTAAAAACGTAACAATAAATTACATATCACAGTGGTAACTAGACTGGAATTCCTGAAATATCATTAAACTTCATTATTATATTTATTATCACTGTTACTCTCATTGTCATGTATTTGCTGATGTACTGCGTATATTGTTAACTTACTAGGGATGCCTGGTCAGAATGAAGATGCGGCTGGAATGTCCTAATCTTGCTAGATGAAAGAAACATATAAATATAAACTAAAACAAATAAATAATTCCGTAACAGCATATCGAATTTAATGAGCAGGAACATGTAGTGACTGGGATTAAAGAAAGTGTCTCCTGAAGTATCGATACGTACGAAATTGTGTGTCAGAGAACAGCTATAGCTTTGACGCCTTCCTCCATTACTTCTCCTTGAAAGAAAGGACTTCCTTGTGGTGTGAATGTATAGTAGAATTCAAGTTGACAACGTCTTTGGAGCATGTGTTCCAGGAGAAATGATGGAAATATTGTATTAGTGTCGGCTTTCTGCAATATATAATTTATCACGTCAAACTGGTACAAAATGTCAAACTTTGGATTATTAATATCCTCCATTACCTACGCTAGGAGACGAACTGAAAGTCTCTTCTGTGACGAGAGTCCACAGATATAAATGATGTAGGCGTGCCCATGTGGCCAGAGATTATGCCATTCCAGCGATGTTACATCACATCTACACCATTGCTCCCCTGGCTCTCTCTGCAGCATTTATTTTAGCGCTATTAGACCAAAGATGCTGCGGAAGAGGTACCATTGCTGGCACTTGTGTAACCCCTGGTCGGACGCACCATTATAACTTATGTCTGTGGATATCCCTCATCTCAGTGGCAGTTGTTTCCCACCTCTTCGAAGACAATGAACTACTTGTCAAAAGCTTCGAATTTGTCCTGGATCTGATCACAAATTTGTCGAGAATATCTGAAATACTAAAATATTTGACTTACCATATCATTCGAGAAAGGGCTCGAAGTCAGCCCAGATATTAGATCAGTCGCAGCATGAAACATTCTTCATGGAATTGGAGGCACTTTATAAAAGGCCGCCAAATGTTGTTTACATTGTATTGTGCAAAAATCATGAAATAACGGTTCCACATTTATGAGACAAACGGCATGGAAAAGACGCGAAAAATAACACCATAAGTGAATCATATTTTGCCCTGACCGTGTCACCGTAATTCAGCTTTCAAGTACAGGTACTGGAGATTACACCTTCTAATAATCGCAAAAATTTGTAAAACAGCCACTTCCCGTTGTATCGAAAAGCAGCAGCAAGTGTAATTTTGGATCATGGAGTCATTTTTGAATGATCTTTCTTTCCTAACTCACCAAATACCGTAGTTGGGTCGGTTTGCGCTTACAGAACAAACTGACAAGTAGGATCGACTTGAGTGCTAAGGTGGACAGTTGTGAGAATAACTTAACTATCTTGAGGCTGGGCGACACTTTCGATTTTTATATAATCAAGAACTCGATCAATTTCACTGACACTAGATGAGGATACATTGTTGTATACACAGAGAAGTGGTCAAAAAATATATCCTTTGTCAGTATCGAATATGATTAGCATCTTGATATTTCTCAATATGCTGTATTTTTCCACTTGATAAGAAGTAACCTTCGCTACTCACCTTGAGCTGAGACAGATACCGGTGAAATCACGCTCAGCAGAAACGCTGCAGCGAGTTGGAAGGCTGCTCCAGTGGTCTTCATCTTTGGTGTATCGGATCCAGTGTCAGTTCACTTGGTCTGCGTAATGTTGGTACACTATTATAAGAACACTATTTTATGACGTCACACGGGTTAGAATCACACTGCATCACGTCCAAAATATACACCAGTACACTTATCTACTTTAGGTGCTTTGTTAGCGCCAATTGTATTTTTTGCTTTTTTCTAAGAACTACAAAAGCACGGGAAGGGGATTTAGTTGAAGGCCCAATAGCCTTTAGGGAATCTTTTGTGTCTGGATGCTATTTGCTACTCTTCATCACTGCGTCGTACCAATTTCCTCTCTTTCCTGTTGCACGAGTGAGAATTAGGTAGCTACATGCAATTCAGACAGCACTACAGCAATTACTTTTTCGTTCGTTGAGATACTTGAAGATAATTGTATGTAAAAATCTAGCATATGTGTTTGATTATATTTGTGACCCCATTTTAAAGCAATGAGTGACTACGGCATTGCTGTCGCAAATTATTATTTACTTTCCCGCATATACTGTGCATCCGTCACATTTGACCTTGCACGTGTCGAAGGTTTTGGAGAATGTACGTTCCACAACAGTAGGTCCACAACTTTTTTTTTTTTAACGGCAGACGAGAACCGGTGCCGCAAAGAGTGGCTCGCGCCGCGCCGCCTGGCGCGATTCCAGGCCGGGCCGCCGCCTCGCCAGTCGCCACTGGCGCCAGTGCGCCGCCGCCAGCACGTTCCGTCGCTGGCGCTGTAGCCGCGCGTGTTCCGCGGACGCCACTGCCGCCGGCCGCCGAGATGCGGGGACGGCCAGCCTTCCGCACGCGCATGCGCCGCGCTACTCCGCCACTCGTCGCTCTCAGGAGACGGCCGGCTTCCGCACACCTCACACGCCGGGTGCCAAACGCCGGCTGCTCCGTCCGCGCGGCGGCGTGAAGCCTGGGAACAATTCGCGACGTCGAAAGAGCGGGCTGGAGAGGCGGAGGTGAAGAGCTCTCCAGGGTCCAAATGCACGAAGTAAGACTGCTGATCGCCGAACACACGACACACGACTCACACTGAAGTATACCGATTAACATAAATATTGCAAGCCGAACTTGGGTAAACAACAGGTATTCCGCCTCCATGCTAGGTGTGGAACACAACCGTGAGGTTGTGAGGGAGGGCTCAATTGTATGAGATATACAGAAGACTTTTTTTTGTGAAACTGTTGTGTTGGCAGAAGAGCCAACACCGTGTTACTATTGGAGGCCGAAATGCACGCGTTTAGCTCACGCAGGCTGGCGTGAGGAGGGAAGGACTATACTGACGTGAGGTTTGGAACATGACAAGGAATTAGAATTCAGAAAGCGGACGTAGCTAGTTGATACTTAACTTTAATCCATTAATGATGAACGTCGCTCTTGACGGTACATGATTCACAATACTGTCTGTTCAGAATTCATTCTAATTACTGAATATGGCGCCTTGCTAGGTCGTAGCAAATGACGTAGCTGAAGGCTATGCTGAACTGTCGTCTCGGCAAAGGAGAGCGTATGTAGTCAGTGAAACATCGCTAGCAAAGCTGGCTGTACAACTGGGGCGAGTGCTAGGGTGTCTCTCTAGACTAGACCTGCCGTGTGGCGGCGCTCGGTCTGCAATCACTGATAGTGTGGACACGCGGGTCCAACGTATACTAACGGACCACGACCGAGTTAAAGGCTACCACCTAGCAAGTGTGGTGTCTAGCTGTGACACCACAGAAAGGTCGTCGGAAGCTCTTCAGCACAGGGAGAAACTTACAGCTGTTGGTTTAGCTTAAAACCCTAGCGACTAACAACCGCCGGCCGCGGTGGCCGTGCGGTTCTGGCGCTGCAGTCCGGAACCGCGAGGCTGCTACGGTCGCAGGTTCGAATCCTGCCTCGGGCATGGGTGTGTGTGATGTCCTTAGGTTAGTTAGGTTTAAGTAGTTCTAAGTTCTAGGGGACTTATGACCTAAGATGTTGAGTCCCATAGTGCTCAGAGCCATTTGAACCATTTGACTAACAACCGGCCTTCGCACAGGTCTACACGCACTCGCACACGACAGCGATATTCTTGCACACCAACATTACAAAAATATAACAAAATTTTATACACTGCCCAGACGCCAGAGAAAATCGCTTTTGCACCATGATAGTCACGTGTGTAACAACTATCTTCATTTGATTTGAAAGAAGAGCGACGCGTTTCGTCACAGGGTTATTTGGTAACCGTGATAGCGTTACGGAGATGTTTAGCAAACTCAAGTGGCAGACTCTGCAAGAGAGGCGCTCTGCATCGCGGTGTAGCTTGCTGTCCAGGTTTCGAGAGGGTGCGTTTCTGGATGGGGTATCGAATATATTGGTTCCCCCTAATTATACCTCACGAGGAGATCACGAATGTAAAATTAGAGAGATTCGAGCGCGCACGGTGGCATTCCGGCAGTCGTTCTTCCCGCGAACCATGCGCGACTGGAACAGGAAACGGATGTAATGCAGTGGCACGTAAAGTGCCCTCCGCTACACACAGTTGGGTGGCTTGCGGAGTATGAATTTAGATGTAGATATTGTTCAGCTGTTTGTCTATTTAGTGAAGGTGGTAGATAGTTGTGATAGAATACTTAGGTTAGAGTGTTTCATTGTGGGTCTACGGATTTTTTCATTTATTTTCAGTTTTCCGAGTTTTATGTGCCCAATATTTCTATAGAACATACCATAAAGTAACTTCCTGCAGGGGAAGGTTATTTAATTGGCAAGTGGAGTAGCATGTACATCATCACTGTAGAAGTATGTGACAACAAATGCCGGAATCCAATTTCAAATTCGGACCATTTTGTGAATAAAGACGTCTAGCTGGCTTACTAATTATTACGACGTTTCGCCTACTATGACGTTTCTACTACTACCGTCATTAGATGTTAAAAAGCTTATAAATCGAGGTTCAGTGCCATTACTAAAACTACATCTGATGAGAGAAGTAGCCGGAACATCTTAATAAATACACGTTTTAATATGCGATCTAGACTGTTTCATTCACAAGGGTCGCCGACTCATACAAGACGTTAATTTCTTACATTAATACATACAGACGAAATGAAACACACGTCCCTGTAAAGTGTTCCCAGACAGTCGCATCGACGCACAGTAAAATCCCTCTTCCTGGCGGTGACGCAGGCGTTTATTCTCTTATGGATATGATCATCGAATCGTAAATGTGCCGAATGACACGCTGCGTTATACCGTCCCAAGAATCTTGCACTTGAGTTGCAATCATTCTGACAGTCTACTTGCCTTGGGCGCTGCTTATTTTGTGATACAAAAACACCAAATGTCACTGCGAGTTCTGGCTGATCCCTCCTCCTCTCCCCCCCTCCCCCCCCCGCCCCCTCCCGCTATTTTCCTGTGTCCTGTGTTGTAGCTTGAGTGTCGGGGCCGAAGGCACTCCGGAATAGTTCGCTCACCGTCTATCCCGGACACCTGTACTTCCATCACTCCCATACCGACAGAACAATCTCGTCACTGGAGACGACAGAGCACCATCCCACTCTATATCTTAGCCTTTCACAGCACCAGAGGAGCCGTGCTTGGCGATGTCGTGCTGTCAGCATAGCCTGCCCAGAGGCACAAGTCATCTTAGTCCTGCTGCAGCCATGAAGCAATTGAAACTTTCTGGCAGATAAAAACTGTGTGCCGGACCGAGACTCGAAGGCGGGACAGTCCCGAGTTCCAGTCTCGGTCCGGCACACTGCCAGGAAGTTTCGTGTCAGCGCACACTCCGCTGCGGAGTGAAAATTTCTTTCTGCATGCAGCAGTTGTCATTGGTGATATGGCAGGGGCAATAAGTCCCGGTTTACTTCCTTGGATGATGTTCATTCGGCCACCGCTCCTCGCACAATGCGTCGATCTTGTCGTGTGTCTGTACAACGCAGACGATCAGAACGTAGTCTACGGGTGTAAGAATTCTCTACAAACCACAGCTGAAAGGAGCGACACACAGCCGATATACTGTTCCCAACAAGTTAAGCAATGCGGGATTTCTTGCTTCATTAATATCCCTCGAGTTTCCGGCAGGCCCACAATTACACCCCATTCAAATAGCTGAAATTGTTCAGTTCGATCACAGGGAGATGCCAAGCTCCCAGGAAGGCCGCCGATAGCAAGCTACGGCGCCTTCGAACATCGGCGCTTGCTTGCAACGCTCCATGTCGCTATATTCGTCGGTGGGGCATGTCTGTAACTTAGAATGGGTGCTCCAAACACTATTGACTCTAAAGCTCAGCACTGCCGATGACCGTGACAAATGTATTACTAACACTGCAGTTTTTCCGTATGGCCACTTTACTCCCTGGCGCCACTTTTTTTTCCTTTAGCGTGTTTCTTAGACGCTACATAGCCTTCTGCAGTTATTGCTCAGATATGTCAGAGACACTCAGTCAGTTAAAATTATCTGTCATAGAGCAGAAGTTACAGAAGAATGCTGAAGATTAGATGGGTAGATCACATAACTAATGAGGAGGTATTGAATAGAATTGGGGAGAAGAGGAGTTTGTGGCACAACTTGACTAGAAGGTAGGACATGTTCTGAGGCATCAAGGGATCACCAATTTAGTAGTGGAGGGCAGCGTGGAGGGTAAAAATAGTAGAGGGAGACCAAGAGATGAATACACTAAGCAGATTCAGAAGGATGTAGGCTGCAGTACGTACTGGGAGATGAAGCAGCTTGCACAGGATAGAGTAGCATGGAGAGCTGCATCAAACCAGTCTCAGGACTGAAGACCACAACAACAACAACAACAGAGCAGATGTAACTACAACATTTACCAGAGTAGTGATATTAAATATACGTACGACACTCAGTAAGACAGGTCCGTTGACAACAAGCTGAAAGACATAATTAGTCCTTACATGACGTAGCTAGTCGTTATATGACCATGAGTATGGTAATTACCTATTATTACCTACGACGTGAGTTGCTAACCCTACTTCTGATATAATGTCATACTGAAATGTGCTGGTCATGAAAGTGGTGCCAACTTTTAACCCTACTTTGGCCGTGCCTAAAGTTGATAAAATTTGGTGTTACTTTAAGTTCAGGGTAAAAAAAATAATTTTGGCATGGAAGAATTTATAAATTACATAAACCATAAAAAGATCAGCTTACAACAAATAAGTTTTCATTAATTTTCTGGTACAGAAGGTGACGTGATTGTAAAAACTTGAAGTTGACATGAATATTAAAAAAGTCTCTAACAAAATTCAATGAATATTTACATCTTCTGCCCAATTTATCATGCTGATTCGTCTCTGTTTCTTTTTACTGAATACGTCAATGGTATTTTCAATGTCCATACCTCTTTCTTTATGGCTATTTGCAAGAGCATATTAAGCTTTCTTGATTATAGTAAGTGGTACATTAACATACATCTAATGTATATTAATAAACAATAAGACGCTCATTTTAAGTTAAATGACATTTGTTGGTTTAGATAGTAAACTATTTGCTGTTCTTATTCTTTTGTTAAAATGTGTTTGAAATACAGTGCAACCTATATTGCCACCTAATTATTTAAAAATTGGTTGAATCTGTTGAAGTAATATATTCGCTGATTTCTGAAGTCATTTTAACCAGTGTAATAAGATGCTCGATTGCGGGGTTGGGGGGGGGGGGGGCGGGGGGGAAGGCATTATAGCCCCCATAGCTCGCCCCCCCCCCCCCCCCGCCACCACCTTGCCTGGTTAGGACTAATGACGGTAAGGTAAAGTGGAAACTTGGCTCAAATTTAGTTGTTGAAATAGTGTGAAGCATTACGCTTTCGCAATGTGGCTGTGTAATTTGTGTGTTTGCAGGGGAATTACCTAGGCTACAAGTAGCAGGGATAGACTAAGGAAAGATGGCTGGAGTCGGCTCTTATTTTTACGATGGGGGAAGCGGTATTACAGACCACAAGCGAAACAATGCTAACAATGGGTAAAAACATGGAGTGTTGCAGTATGTATTTAACGGGAAAATACGTTTTTTAAATGTGGAATAATAGAAGAAAACGATTGTAGTCATTGCGCCGTGCATTCCTGCCCTGTGCGGAATTTAAAAATCGCGCGACGTACCGTCCGCGATGCTATCTAATGGAGGGAAACGAGAAAGGGACGCCTTCGCACGTACGTCAAAGCACGTGACAATACACGTCTTAGGAGTAGGGCTGCCTGTAGCTGTCTCTGGCGAGAAGCGAGTAACTATTTGAGACAAGCTCAATAATAAAGTTTTCTGATGTTACCGTATCTCGACACGTGTGAGCAGCCCATAGTGGCTTGCCTTCTATGTATCCTATTTCAAAAATTTTGTGACTAAAATTTTATCGCTTGATATTTATTTCTGTACTTGACTTGCCAGTTTTAGTGTTGTACTACTGATGGAGGTACTCATAGCAGTGCCGAAACCTAGGTCAAAAGACTTCTATTTTGCGACCGAGGGCTGCTATTGCTTTTTTTTTAATAATCCTTGACTGCACGTTTAAATGCAAGCAGCTCTCGATAGAACACAATAAAGTCAACACCTTTTCAGTTACGTTCTGATTTCCCTTGGGTCCTACATATAGCCGAGCGTTCGCGAAGTGTGACGGACAAGCCGAATAGGGTGACGCCATCTTTTCGTTGCAGGGCCTGTATTCGTCATTGGCCACGAATCTGTTAAAGTGGTACTATCTGGTGGCTGCTTTCGCGAGCTGGCGCGTGCAGTGGTGAGGGGGGCTGTTCTTTAATGTGATCTGCAGGATTCCGGAAATATCTAACAGTATGAGCTATCGTTACGGGCTGTGTTTACAGGTTTTCCTCGTTGCATTGTGTAGCCATGAAGTCCTTTATTTAGATGTTGATGTCACAGCGTCTCCATCACGCCCTCGTGGGCAGTATGATGGAGTTGCGTTCTGTTCAGTGGTCTTCCGAGTAGTTGAAGAGCTTAGAGTATTTTCCCAGATGTTTCGTCTTGTTTAATTGTCCACTGTTCGAAGCATGGGATAGGAATCTCTGTTCCTGTCAGCTGCAGTGAGTGATGTTTCTTGTAGGGCCCGGCAAGCTGACGTGTGCATGGTATCACGGTGAGAGTGGTATGTGTTTGTGTTCTTAATCAAGTATGAATCACGTGTTCTGAAATACGTTAGCTCCATTGTGAGTGGTTTAGCAAAGGAAATGTATATAGTGATTAGGAATACGAGCTATGTTTGGCTGGTGTGCGAACCACGTGTAGTAACAGTTACAATAATTAGTCGGTCCCTTTTTGCACCACTGCGCGTGTGTCCTGCCAGAAGGTTTAAATATCATGTCTAGCAAAATCGTTTTGAATCCCTTTGCGACTTTCCAGCATGACATGCAACCCTTAACTGGTTATTTACGTTTGCAATGCGCGCGACACATTTGGTGATTTTGTCCTCTCAACTTTATTCCAGATGCTTGGTACTGTCACTTGTACATTGCGATCTGAGTTCCGCAGTCCGAGTTAGAGCCTGTTTGCGATTTTCGCATTGTGACTGCACGTTTCATGTTGTGAGTTCAGTAATGTGCAACGAAACCTGCACTGAGTTAAATACTGCACTGTATCCTCCTGGAAGTGGGAGTGTTTTCGCACCAGTCACATGGCTTAGTTAGTTGTGTATGATTTGTGAAGATACTCGGCAGTTGTGCTCGTGTTTCGTCAACACCAGGTTAGGTTATCTTTCTTGCAGCAAATACTGACAATCTGCTCTCTTCTTGGGTTTGCAGTGATGTTGGTTGGCGTATGTGATCCTGGGCTATCACGTATCACCTTTAAGGGGTCAACCTTAGACCCATTGTGAGTGGTTCCATTATGTGTGGTCGGTGATTATGCACACTTTTGCCATATGTGTTTTTGGTAGTCGAACTATGTGAAAGATTAGTGGCTTAGAGTTTGTCTGTTGGGTGTCTTGTATTAGCAGTTGTTTTGAATCTTTGTGGCACCTGTTTGAAATCTGAATCTGCATTTCGATGTTATGGTATGAGTAAAATAGGAATGCCGTGCGGCTAGGGCCTCCCGTCGGGTATACCGTTCGCCTGGTGCTAGTCTTACGAGTTGACGCCACTTTGGCGGGGGATCAAATGATGATGATAAGGGAAATACAACACCCAGTCCCCGAGCGAAGAAAATTTCCGACCCAGCCGGCGAATCAAACCCGGGCCGTTAGATATGATATTCCGTCGCGCTGATCACTTAGCAACCAGCGGCGGACATGGTATGAGTAGTGAGTTCATTGACAAGCAAATAAGTTTTGCATGTCGTTTGAGAGGAATAACTAAAAAGCCTCGCATCTTTTCTGCATCGAATCTTAAGCAATAAATTATTATTGGAGGCACCGCAGTGTGATAGATGGTCACACTATTGTCTGTGTTGGTGTTCGACGACATGTGGTTTGCGACAGCCGAACCCCACAGAGTGTGTAATGTAACTGTTTGCAATTTTTTAGTTTCTTATCTTGTTGACTGGTTCTTCGACAAACGTGAGTGTGCCAAATAATGTCACCACCTCGTGTTGCTCTGTTTGCTTTGAGTGTTCCCTCTGTGATTGTGATGTTACTTGTCTGTTGGACAGCATGTGGCTTCGAGATTGTGATTTTGTGTTTGGCTGCTTCTAAGGAATAAGGGCCTTGTTGCTTGTTGGGTGAACGTTTCGTGCACTAAAAGGCAACAAGCCATCTTGCTTGTCTGTTTTCATTCAGTATTTCAGCTAGAGGACACTGACGAGGCAGTTGCTCGGAGTTCTTGGTACCTTTTATATTTTGTCCTTTTTTATTGTCAAACAGACCTGTTTCCATATTTGTGCTTTTTTGAGTGAATTAATATGTCAATTGAAACTGTGTTTTTGTTAACTCCTTAAGAATTTTCATTTTGGTACTAGGCAATTCCCCCCTTTAGCATCTCACTCTAGGGTTTTAACATTTCATTGCATTTACTCGTCATAATCTGATTGCATACAGAATACAGCTTATGACTGAAGGGAGTGAGATTGTCTCGTATTTAATCTTCTGATTCGGATTTTTACAGAAAAAAATGGTTCAAATGGCTCTGAGCACTATGGGACTTAACTTCTAAGGTCATCAGTCCCCTAGAACTTAGAAATAATTAAACCTAACTAACCTAAGGACATCACACACATACATGTCCGAGGCAGGAATCGAACCTGCGATCATTGCGGTTCCAGAGTTTAGCGCCTAGAATCGCGGCGGATTTTTACATTATATGCATGCGGGATTTAGCACTGCCCTACACCGAGCTCTAAATGCTGAAATATGTACGTTTATGCTTATGAGTAAGATGAACAAACGCGTAATGTTCGGCTATAATATTAGTAGTGTTCAGCTTGATACAGTCATGTCGTTTACATGCCTGGGCGTAACGTTGCAAAGCGATGTAAAGTGATAACTGTGATAGGGAAGCCGAGTGGTCAACTTCGATTCATTGGGAGAATTTCAGGAAAGAGCTGTTCACCTGTAAAGGAGATCGCATATAGGCTGCTGGTGCGACATATTCTTTAGTATTGTTAGAGTGTTAGGGATCCGTGCCAGGTCGCATTGAAAGAAGACATCGACGCAATTCAGAGGCGGGCTGATAGGCTTGTTAACGGTAGGTTCTAACAACATGCAAGTGTTACGGAAATGATTCGGGAAGTTAAATGGGAATCCCTGTAGGGAAGACTATGTTTTTATCGAGAAAAACTACTGAGAAGATTTAGAGAACCGACATTTGAAACTGAATGCCTAACGATTCCATTCCCGCCAACATACAATGCGCGTAGGGACCACGAAGGTAATATTCCAGAAATTAGGGCTGATACGGAGTTACAGAGACAGTCGTTTGCGAATGGAAGAGGAAAGGGCATGACTAGTAGTGGTACACGCAGCGTACGGTGGCTTGCGGAGTATCGATTTGATGTAGATGTAGACTGTTCACGTTGCTTTACGACGCTGGTTACTATTAAGGTAACCACGGTACGCCAGTTTTACTGTTATACAGGCTATATTATGTTCAGTTATAAAGGGTAGCTCCCCACTTTAAGGTGAAAACATAGTATAAGCTAAAATTAGTCATTGTTAGCTGAGTCATACTTTATCATTAAGGGCCGACTGGCATAGTTACACGATGTCAAGCATTGTGAATGCTCTGGGTTAAGCAGCTTTGGGTGTACTTCGGGCATCTAGTATTCAGTCAGATAATGTCTTGTAACCTTTATTATTAGCTTGGCAAGTGGAAAAATAGTAAGCGTGTATTACCTTAGATGTGATGACGATGATGTTGGTTTGTGGGGTCGTGGCTATCAGCGACCGTACAATTTCCAATCTTTCCATTTCCAGTCTCACCACTACCCGAATGATAATGAGATGATGAAGACAACACAACACCCGGTCCCAAGGCGGAGAAAATCCCCGACTCAGCCGGGAATCGAATGCGGGACCCAGTGACTCCGAGGGAGCAACGATAGCCACTCGACTACGGGGTGCGGGCGCTTAGATGTGAGTCTGTGTTTCTTAACCACTGTAAATATTGTTTCCACGTTTAATATTTGAGGCCAGAAGTTTGATTTAATGCATTTGTGATTAAGATTTAAGACCTCGCTCAGTTGAATGTTTTGGTGTGATTTTTAAATATCGGTAGCCATTAGCGTTGTTACTTGAAGTGAGATCAAGTCATCTCGTCAGGTCTTTATTTAAGAATAAGAGTGTTTCCTTTTGTCGTTGGTTTTAAAGACTAAGCAGTCGACGACTGCGAGGCGACATTGCCACCGACGCCGCGCTAGTCCATTTGGGTCAGGTTCTCAGTATGACACCTGGGTCACTCCAAGGACGCGGGCGTTTCTAAATGGCGACATATCTGGGAACTCCTAGAAAAGTTGAGGAAAAAAACAAGAAAAGGAAAAACATGAAAAAATTAAATTGTTAGCCTCTCACTCCAAGGGCGTTGGGTGTTCCAAACTGGCTTCACATCCAGGGACTTCTTGATAAAATTTGATCAAAAAGAAGAAAAGAAACAATGGAACAATAATACTGTCAACGCAACCGGGCCTCAGTCCCAAACAAGCCAGAGCGCTCCAAAAAGGTTCAAATGGCTCTGAGCACTATAGGACTTAACTTCTGAGGTCATCAGTCCCCTAGAACGTAGAACTACTTAAACCTAACTAACCTAAGGACATCACACACATCCATGCCCAAGGCAGGATTCGAACCTGCGAACGTAGCGGTTGCGAGGTTCCAGACCAAAGCGCCTAGAACCGCTCGGTCACAGTGGCCAGCCAGTTATCTGTTACTGTTATGTAGGGGAGTGACGACTAGTATGAGCGACCTAAGCCGAAACATTGTTGTTGTGAAATGAAATTTTACGTAAAACTTTTGTCTGAACAGTTGATTTTGTTTAAATGGCAAAGAAATGGATTTATAATCAAAACATACTCACCAAGAAACATTTTCTAATACTTAGATTTCGGGACGTTAGTAAGTGTAGGGCAGTACGGTCCAAGCAACAAAATAAGGGATTTTAAGTAAAAAGCGTAGTTTCGTGGTCCACAGACAAATGTAATCTATTTATTTACCAAAAATACAACATAATAAAAAACCTAAAGTAAAAACTTGCAACGAAAACGTTAATTTACTGCGGAAAATAGTATTTGGTTCTTTCACAGATCCAAGTTACCTATATAACACCTTCACTTACCTAATTTTTGTAGCTGAAAACAAAGAAAAATCTCCTTTCTATTTAATAACGTGATTTCTCACCGTATGGTTAAAATTCTTGTGCTTAAGCAGCATAACTTTCACACAGGTTCCGGTTTTCTTCAAATAATTCCTCAGAAACAGTTTCTAAAATACCATCAAAGCTTATCTCCTACACCTGAGTTTAGTTTCTGTTGCAGTGTAGTTAGACGAAAGTTTCAACGTTCTACAGCAAAACTTGCGATCAATTCGCCTTTCAAAACACTTGAAAGCGCTTGCTTCATTGCGGTCTCTGACGGCTCCCATCAACCCTCCTGCGACGCTGCTGCCTGATACTTGGCATCGTACCCTAAAAGCAACGAAATGATTTACTCAGGTGACTCATATCACCAGATTCTGTTATGGTCCATACAGCCCGATTGACACTGCACATGAAAACATCTGATAAGGAATGACTTGCCACACGGGATTAGCCGCGCGGGATTAGCCGTGCGGTCAAGGGCGCTGCTGTCATGGAGCGTGCGGTTGGTCCCAGTGAAGGTTCGAGTCCTCCCTCGGGCATGGGTTTGTGTGTTTGTCCTTAGGATAATTTAGTTTAAGTAGTGTGTAAGCTTAGGGACTGATGACCTTAGCAGTTAAGTCCCATAAGATTTCACAAACATTTGAACTTTTTTTTTTTTTTTTTGAAGGAATGCCTTGAGTGTGAGGTCGCAGAAGGCCAATGATGTTTACAGTATTCAACACGCCGCTTATTGTGTACCACGCAGCCACAATATAGGCTGCTAATGGAAAAAGGAGGCGGGACTGGAGGTATCAAATGGTGAGCACAAATGGGTCAAATGGCTCTGAGCACTATGTGACTTAACAGCTGAGATCATCAGTCCCCTAGAACTTAGGACTAATTAAACCAAACTAACCTAAGGACATCAAACACATCCATGCCCGAGGCAGGATTCGAACCTGCGACCGTAACAGTCGCGCGGTTCCAGACTGAAGCACCTAGAACCGCTTGGCCACAACGGCCGGCTGGTGAGCACAGCATGAGACGACGGAGTGTAGTTGAACTAAGCAGTCGACGAGTTACTCGCTACAGTGCTAATGATGTTGACGCAAAGCAGAGCAATGGCAACGATAAACAAACCAAACATTGCATTTCATTTACGACAACAATTTGTGAAGTTGACGTTTCGTCTGAAAGGAAACCAAAGAATTTCACAGAGTGAGAAAGAAGCGGCAGATGTAGTATTAGGGTTTCTGCAAGATAGTCACTGGAACGAGCGGTGTGGTATACACTCGACTGTGGGGACAATGCACATGAGGATCACAATGATCGCGACACGTGCTTACCAAGTGAAAGTGATACTAATACAGGTGTCGAGCCACGTAGTTCATCATCCTTGTCGGGTAGGGAGCCACAAGTCCTGTCTCCAGTGAAACGTGGTAAAGGACAACCGTAGTCCAAGGTGCGGGTACTAAACGTGATAACGTGCATGGAACATCAGCAGCACTGTCGTAAAAAACAATTGTGAACAAATTACGGAATAAGTCTGCAGCGGCAGGACAGTGTAGTGCGTAAGTAAAACTGTGGTTACTCAAGGGAGGACAAGGGGCACTTTTTACAGAAACATGTTTGCGCGTTTCAAGCATGCTCGATACAGTTTGAAACATGTGTATGATAGCGACCTCCTACATTGTGCACATGAAATTATGCGTGATAAAATTACATGAATTTCGATGGAACCAGTGGATGGTGGCATAAATTTAAAGGGTGCTACAGGACTGGAAGACATAGATAACGAAATTTGGAATTAAGCATTTAACTTGACCATGCTCAGCAAAAAAATGGTTCAGATGGTTCTGAGCACTGTGAGACTTAACTTCTGAGGTCATCAGTCCCCTAGAACTTAGAACTACTCAAACGTAACTAACCTAAGGACATCCCACACATCCATGCCCGCGGCAAGATTCGAACCTGCGACCGTAGCCGTCGCGAGGTTCCAGACTGTAGCGCCTAGAATCGCTCGGCCACCCCGGCCAGATGCTCAGCACCTTGCGGAATAGGCCCGAAAATTTGTAGATAAGATGAAGAAACTCATTCCATCGTTCAGTAAGGAATTGGAAGAGGAAATCTATATGACAGAAGCCCCGCAAATTAGCGGTACGAAGACTATTGTATCAAGATCAACTAAACATACGCATTCGTATACAATTATGCCGACTGTTAATCTTGCTGGGAAATTGGATGGAAAGTTATTTATTGTGCTGTGAGATGTTCGAGATGTTCTGCACTTAGTTTCATTCTCGCGTGCGTTGTCTTGCCAGGGCATAGGTAATATTTACGTCACAGAAAGCAAGAGTTCAACTGGTTCAACTGGCTCTGACCAAAAGTGGTGGCTCTGAGCACTATGCGACTTAACTTCTGAGGTCATTAGTCGCCTAGAACTTAGAATCAACTAAACCTAACTAACCTGAGGACATCACACACATCCATGCCCGAGGCAGGATTCGAACCTGCGACCGTAGCGGTCGCTCGGTTACAGACTGCTGCGCGTAGAACCGCATGGCCACTCCGGCCGGCTCCAAAAATGGTTCAAATGGTTCTGAGCACTATGGGCCTTAACGTCTGTGGTCATCAGTCCCCTAGAACTTAGAACTACTTAAACCTAACTAACCTAAGGACATCACACACATCCGTGCCCGAGGCAGGATTCGAATCTGCGACTGTAATGGTCGCACGGTTCCGGCCTGTAGCGCCTAGAACCGCTCGGCCACCCCGGCCGGCAAAGCAAGAGTGCGAGAATGAGCGTAAGAGAAATAGATCTATGGTATGAGTACTGCCTTTGGCTATAGCTGGTCAAAATAACTTACTTCTGCGTGATTCCTGGTCCGCGTATAAAAATCGTACTCCTTTAGTTCAAATTATCCACCCTGAAAAGTGTGTGACATTTTAGTTTAAACCACCTGGAACCTCTGAACAAATTTGCCCAATGGATGTCTCTTTTCTGTGCTCTATCTGCACCTGTGCCCTAGGGGACAGCCAGTTTCACGATAATCACCAGGATAGACTGTTTCGCTTTCAGTTGCGTATCATCACGTCCCGTCAGTTCACATCACCCAGTTACACCAATATCATTCTATACGGATTCTTTAAGAGTGAATACTTAGCTTAACGTCCTGCTAGGTTTGTAACACCCCACAACCTCGCTTTCGATCTTATGGTGCGAACTACTGTGGTCATTGTGTCGTGTCATTTTCCATGAGTGTTCATGATGCACGCTAATGGCTCGTTTCGAGCATTTATCGAATGTTGACGATGTCCACTTTGTGAAGAGTAATATGTACAGTCTTAGACAAAAAAACTGACCGCCGGCCGGCCGCCACAGAGAGTCGTTCACTTAAGGTGGCCAATAAAACTGACCGCCCCTGACAACTCTAAGCCGGCCATCTGCACAATCTGGTAACACTGTAATATGCGGAAGTGTCAAGAGGAAGTTTGTCTACTTCCGAGATTTTGTCCTATTGTGTGAGCCTGTGGTCTAGTGGCCAGTCTGCCTTCGGCAGTGACAGAGTGCGGACCGTGTTGCCTGCCGACCGCGCTGTGGTGCGCACGCCTGTTTGTTTACGCCGGAGCAGCTTCGCGTGTGCGCTGTTGTGAGTCTAGAACGAGATGGCACACTCGTACAGAAAAACGACTTTGAAGTTCAGTTTTGTGAACGACTATACACGACCAAAGGCACACGAGATTGAACGTTTCTTAAGAGAAGAGGTAAAAATCGCTCCACAGGAAATCGTGGGAATCAATTTATCGATCGTTTCAAGCGTCGTCTATGTCAAGCTTGTTGACGAGTCTGCTTGCGAAAGACTTTTACAACGATCACCGAACGGGTTATTGTTTCTGTCATGCCGACGGGAATGTTGGTGCGGTTACGGTCGATCACGCGGGAATGGGGATCCGCACTATACGAATCTTCGAAATTCCGTTTGAGGTCCCGTCTGAACTTGTTACCGACGCCTTTCGACCATACGGTACAGTTATATCCCATGTAGCCGAAAAATGGACGAGTTTTACCACATACCCCGTTTTAAATGGGGTGCGACAAATACGGATAGAACTGCGAAAGCACGTCCCCTCTTATTTGTACATAGGAGGTTGTCGAGCGATTATAATCTATCATGGGCAACCTCGCTCGGGGTGCGGGAAAGAAGGTCACGTCCGCTCGGAATGCCTCCAGCGACGTTTAATGCAAACCCTATGGGATGACGTTCAGGTGCCAAAACAGATGACTGTCTTACCGTTGACCTTTGTGGAAGCCCTGAGAGGCGACGTGAAGGAGATTTCCGATGGGCACCAGCAGCTGCCCCCTATAGAGAACATGGACACCAACGGACTGGAACTCCGACCACCGGTTACACCACAGCAGACACAGGGCACCACACAAAAGATGCAGCTGACGGCCGCTCCAAGCTCATCCGTGGTGGCTGCCAGTGCTTCCACCGAGAGCGTGATAGGCCAGGCCCAAGACGGAGGATCCGCAACCCAAACAGCGGATGCGGAAGCAAGGCAACGGAAACAGCGTTCGCCGAAGAGAAGAAAGAAGCGTCGACTGACTTCTGCTGACGATAGCCATAGTCCCGAGGGGACAGTGGACGACAGCGACAGTATCGACCTGAGACCAGTGGGTTCAACAGATACCGAGATGACGGTGCAGGAATTGCACAGCGACGATAACTTGAACTCTCCTTCTGGTGACTGGAAGGCAGAAGTGGAGATGACAATCGTCCAACGTCAGAGCGGTGACAACGTTGCCTCCCATCCTTCGCTCAGTTCCGGAAATATGCTGGGGGACTGGGCGCAAGAAATGGATCAACAGGAACAGAATGAAAATACGAACGCGACGATTGTGGATGGTCCTGGCTAGAGGCCGGGAGGGGTCGGGAAATGTTGAACAACTTAGTGTGTTGAGGAGCGCCGGGGGTGCAGATAGACGCTTAATGACACCGCCCTACAACTGATGAACACACGCCAGGCGTACCGCATTGCAACGATAAACATTAATGACATTCGGACACCGCTTAAAATTCAAATGCTGAAAGATATGTTACGCGCTGCTGACGTGGATATTGTACTCCTACAAGAAGTGCGTTTCACATCGCCGCCAGAGTTCTACGGCAACGAGGCACATTATTCAGTGCACGATGAAAACGGATGCGGTGTGGCGATTCTCACCAGGGAAGGAATGGGACTGGAGGACGTCATGTCTCTCCCTTCGGCACGTGGCACAGCGATCACTGTCGACGGCGTTCGTGTCATCAATTTATACGCGCTATCTGGCTCCACAAAACGAAGAAAAAGGGCGACTTTTACACCGAAGAGATAGCACCGTTGTTAGCTGGACGCTATGATAACTACATAGTGGGCGGCGACTTTAATTGTGTCGTCGACAAAAAGGACCAAGTACCTCATTATGTGCCATGCATGGAACTGCGTGCGTTGATTACCGAAATGGCGCTTCTGGATACCTGGGAACTGCAGCATGGCGACAGACCGGGTTATACGTTTGTAACGGAACACTCGGCGAGTAGGGTTGATAGAGTGTACGTGACACGAGCTCTACGGACGGCTTTTACGGATCATATGACGTACGCCTGTACGATTTCACTAACGCGTCAGAAGATATGGCAGAGTAAGTGTCACTGGAAAATGAATTGTGCACTTTTACGTGACACTGCATGTCGCCGGTCGATAGAGGCGGCCTGGGAGACCTGCCGTCGCCGCCAACGAGCATACACCTCGGTTCTCCAGTGGTGGATCAAATGCGCAAAACCAACGTTACGGTGAAAGTTGATACGATACGGGCAGGACAAATCGCAGTGGAACCGCACGACGGCTGATTTTTATTTTACAGCCCTGAGGGAGATGATGACCCAACAACCATCGCCGGAAACGCACACGGCCATGCGCAGGATAAAAGCGAAGTTATTACAGCTGACGAGACTACGAATGGAAGGTATAATGGACCGCGAGATTGGCGGACATAGTTGCTGCCGAAACCCTCTCCATGCACCACGTAGTACGTGAACGCCAACGACGTCGCAGGACATTGATCAGGAAACTAATCTCTGAAACTGGCCAGCAAGTTGTGAACCACCGTGATGTTGCGCATGAGTTTACTGACTGTTTCCGCCAGTTATATGGACCTGTACAAGTGAACCACGAGACACTACATGATGTCATCTCGGAAATGCCAGATAGAGGACCACCACTGAATGCAGAGACTTTCATCACAGTGATAACAGAGGACGAGCTGACAGATGCAATTGCCAGGGGGGCTCCGAACAAGTCCCCAGGAGAGGACGGCTTCCCAATTGAATTTTACCGCGCCTTTGCTTACCTCATGGGACGGACCTGGATTCAGATGTACAACGAACTCATGTTAACGCAGACTGAGATACCTGCCGAATTCACGGAGGGTATCATCATCCCAATATCCAAACCACGCGGTGGCAGAAATCCAGGAGATTATAGACCACTCACTCTCTTGAACTGCGACTATAAGATTTTCGCGCGCATCCTTGGGGCTCGCCTGCGGTCTTCAATTTCTGATAGACTCCTCATAGATCAAACTTGCCTCGGCGGTAAGAGTAACGTACATACGGCGCTCGGTGACTACCGAGATATCATCGCATTAGCAGCAGCATGCCGTGTGCGTGGGGCACTCGTCGCTATTAACTTCGATCATGCGTTCGACAGAATCGATCATACCTTTTTGCATGCAGTGATGAGCAGATTGGGAATCCCACAGGCCTTCATTCTAGTGATCATGCCACTGTTACACGGCGTGCGATCAAAGGTCTCGGTGAATGGGCGGGGCACTGAGTTCATTGTTATTTCGGGGTCAGTTCGTCAACGTTGCCCCCCTTCGATATTTTTGTATGCAATGGCTTTGGGACCCTGTCTATATGGTCTCCGAAGTCGGTTGGAGGGAGTGCCGTTGCCACAACTGACCTTTCATTGCCGCGCTTATGCTGACGATGTGATGCTGGTGGCAAGGACAGGCGACGAAGTACGTACGGCGTTGGCATGGATACAGCGATATGGGATGGCGGCAGGAAGCGTGCTTAATCTACAGAAATCACGCTGCATGAATGTCGGTGGAGGATTACAAACGGGGGAGGAAGGCCCGCTCATGTTAAGACCATAAAATGTCTAGGTGTTACGTTCCACACGGATGTACAGCGGACAGCAGCGGATAACTACCGACGCATATTGAAGCTGATGCGGACAATGGTGCTGTTACAGAAATTAAGAGCGCTGGATATGATTCAGAGGGTGACCTATGTTAACGTATATCTAGCACCGAGACTCACTCACGTAGCGCATGTCCTGCCTTTAACGCGCACAATGGCATCACGGATACAAGCAACTTTCGGAACCTACGTGAGTGTGGGACACCTGTTTAAGATCCAATACACAACGCTTACGCTACCACCTGGAGAGGGTGGACTTGGTC
This sequence comes from Schistocerca serialis cubense, assembly GCF_023864345.2. NCBI lineage: Eukaryota > Metazoa > Arthropoda > Insecta > Orthoptera > Acrididae > Schistocerca > Schistocerca serialis. Next base: position 663,539,426 of record NC_064642.1, read on the forward strand.
TAGTGAACGTATATGAAAAGGCATGGCCGTTATTCGTCAGTACGATTTTTCGATAGTGGCGCAGTCAATTTCGCTATATCTCGGATGCGTTGGCCGATGTACTAGCGCCCACTTCAATGCTGCCCCCAGTCAATATGGGCCATATTTCACCGAAGCTGTCACATTTCAAGTCTTTTTTTTTTTTTTTTGGAGCTTAGCTATGTCAGAGAGTCTATCCCAACAACACGACTACCGACGACGCGAGATGTATACCAACTCTTACTGCGCCGGTGCCCCATGAATACCCTGGAAAAGAAGTACCCAGACAAGGACTGACGATAGATATGGCGCGTTATACGGAAGGTTTACCTCCCAACGTCGGTACGCTCAACATGGTATGTGGTGGTAAATAGGAAGTTCGCAACGAATCAACGGCGGCACGCGATTCATTTGGCTGACACTCCACTGTGTTTAGGCTGCGCAACAGTGGACACTGATGAACATCGTTTAGCATGTAGTGGGACGGCTCCAGTGTGGCACTTGGCACAACAGATACTGGCGTTCCTGTTACGCTCCGCCCCTCACACAATTTCATCAGAAACACTTTTTTCCCCCAAGAATCTTATTTTCCGTTCCAAAAAACCAATGCAGTGACATGGGTACGGGCAATGGTTGTGGGCTACGTGTATAACGAATCGGATAAGAACAAAATTGATTTTTGGCATTTTCTCCTGGATGGACACACGAAGCTGCGACAGCATAAGAAATATGGGCAAGACTTCGCTAATTACTGGCGACTTACATCTACCGACCCGCCGGCCAGATGGGATGTGACGGGTGAGAGATGAGATAAACGAAGAAGCCGAGATAGACATCGATCACACTTACGGACCCTTAGTTAATTTCGAGAAGACGACCCAGTCTTACGCCAACGTCTGGAGAACGAGTCGATAGATGGCTCTCTTGCTCTATCGAAGGTCGGGTCGTGAGCAGGTGTCGCCCCCGACACGAATTTCATTTCATTGCTACAGGAGCATGTTTCTTTTGTATTTGTACTATCCGCAATGTCTTCATGTCTTTCATGTGGCATTTTCAGCTTTATTCATTTCCTTAATTAATTAAATTTCTAATTAGCCACAATTTGTAAATATATGGACATTGTAGACACTATTTATGCGGTAGTACAACAAAATGTATGTCAGCAAAGGTGGTAAGCCTGACATCGGAAAAAAAAGTGGAAACCGTCGTGCACTCTAAACTTATGAACTTATGGTCGCCTGCTCGCGTCCAAATGTATGTTTTGTTTTTTTTTTTTTTTTTTTTTTTTTTTTTTACATTTTGGCCCTCGTCTAAGGTTGTGAGTCTGATTGAACATCGAACATAATTCGCTTCACATTCTACCCACCAGCAATAACAAGAACTTCCATACGCTCGAGCGTTTCCTCGCGCTGCAGCGGCTACCGGCCACCGACCAGACGCCACCCGCCGCCTGAAATCCGGCGCCGCTCGGGTGAACGTGACAAGACGCTGTCAGTGTATGTGTCAATTGTCATTTTCGAATTTGAGGCTCTCGTTATCATCTTACAGCTAAGCATTGGATTTTACATACCTGAAAATCATGAACTACGGTTAAACATTGTAAAATTGAGTCGCAAGTGAAAAAAGGTGTAACATCTTCAACACATATACTCGTAGAATTTTACGTTTCCCGCTCTTGATCGATCAACCGTCAAGGCAATTCATTTCTAGACGAAAATACTCTTCAAACCATACTGTTTTAATGACATCGTTAGAAGCAGTGGGTTTCTACGGGCGTGGAATCTGTAAACTACGTTAGCATTGTCAGATTGTTTTAGATATCGTGAAAGAAAATTCTGCTGCTGATTAATTTCTCTTTGATGGTTACTGTTGCGTTCAGTAAACTAATGGAAAACGCAGTTAAAGTGTTCACTGTACTAACACAAATTAAATTCAGCTTATTGCAGAGACATCATGAAGGCAGTCTTTCATAATAGAGCATTAAGTATCTGTAAGAAGATAGCGCCTATTTTAACAATAATTAGTAGGATATTGCCGACTTTTGACTTCAAAAAGGTCTCTATATACTTCATGTCCTGTACCATTTGTAAGTATTATGAAAATGTGGCAGTTCATAGATAAAATTATGTATTCACAACAAAAAATATGTCGGCTGAAATCAAAAGTGGCATTATGAATTATGCAGTACCGTGAGGTTTCCTCTCTGACACTAGGAGGTACTAAAAGTGGCAAGACGAATTTTGCTCGAGCGTTGTCTTACAATTCCCTTATTGAGTTTGTATCCGCCTGCTTGTAGCTCTGCTAGAAAAGAAATAAAAATCTGGCTTTCAGCGAGTCTCGAAAGGCGAACGAAAGCAGCTTGCACCTGGTAGCCAAGCATGTTACCTGAAAACTGGTTTTTTCCTAAAGTGGGTAGGCATCATTTTGAGGTTGGATTGTTGGCAAATGTCAGTCAGACGTGTGCCGTTGGTGTAAGTGTTTCGGTGTGTTGAATTTTTCTGTAGCTTTTTTGTGTCCCAAATACAGAGTTGATGTCTCCCATTAGTATTTTCACGTCTCTTGGTTAATTTTGCTCATAGTTTTTTCGAGTGGGTCACAAAATTTTTTGACATTTTCGGTGTTTGCCTTATTTTCGATGTTGGTGGGGGCATGTGCATTGATGAGTGTATATTTTTTTTGGGGGGTGGGGCTCTGAATTAGCATAGTCGTAAGTCGATTGTTGATGGGTGTGATCTCTGACAGAGTTGATGATCGATCTGTGTTCGAGAAATGCCATGCCGAAGATTGTTGCGCATTTCGCTGCCTTTTGTTGTGTTTTGCTATTGAACATGCTATAGTTCCCGTAATGCAAGGTCTCACTGTCAGTTAGACGTGGTTCTGGGAGAGCAAGCATGAGAATTTATGTGAGATTATTTAGTTTTCGTGTTTGGATCAATGTATCGATGTTTAGTTTGCAAATGCATGTTTTCTGCTAGTAGGGAAATTTACCAGAGATCTCCGATATTCTCTGCCGTGCTAGCCTGGATTCCCCAGAATCCGAAAATCCAGCTGCCGCCATTCGACGGGCGGATTGTGTACCACCTGGGGTGAAGTTGACTTTGCTTGCACAGTTACGTTTGTATCTGTTTCATTGGCATGGCCTGGGTGATACCAGGACCTAAGGGTGCTGAAGCCTTTGGAACGAAATATTTTCAGCCGAGCTCATTGAGCTAACAGACGGTGACCAGAGTATCGGTGATTTTCACTGAGACTAGTCTGGATTTTGTGTTCAACGGATTGAGTAGCCGTTCAGAATTGTGTTAGTATTTGGTTTACTCCAAGTATTTGATTTCCTCGCTACCACCCATATGTGGGTGGCTTTCTCCTATCCGCCACAGTGGATTATTATTATTATTATTATTATCATTATGTCATCAGCAAGTCCAATATGGTGTATCTTCCAACTACTGAAGTAGATGAGCATTGTTCGGTTCAGTATTTCCATCGCATAAATGTGGGTTATAATTACGATACATTGCTGCTATTACATATATTTCTCACTTTTTCTTAGACAGTTGCTAAATGTTACTCCATCAAAGGAATTATGTGCCCAGCATTGTTGCAATACAGACGTTCACATTATCTGATTTCCGTAATTTCATTTCGATACCAGATCGTTCTAATCGGATTCAGCCAGTCAGTCTTAATGTGGATATCCGACTACGGCTCTCATCAGACGATAGACTGGGTAAACCACATTCTCAATCGGACTGTTGAATCTGTATCACTTATCTATGACAGGGTCTGACTTCTTATATACTATGGAAAATACGAATACGATGTGCTTATTACAAATACCCAATTTGAATATAAATATATGAAGTAACGAGATAAAAATTTATTTACAGGAACAGAGCCACATCCATCATAGCAGAGCAGTGCAAGATTGGTTTCAGGGCCAAGAGAGGATAAATCTGTTGCCGTTTGTTACACGATCACCGAACATCAACCAGATAGAGGATATGTGGGCAGAGGTAACAAGGTCATTGCCATGTGGACCTACAAATGCAAGCGACCTTTGGACGAACATAGAAAACGTATGGTGGGAAGTAAATCATGACGCTACACTATCGATGACTTAATGAAATCAATGCCCCTACGCCTTCGAGAAATCTTACGTAATGATGGTGGGTGGGTTGGTTACTAAAAGTATACTCGTCCACAAAACCCATGTGGGCAAATATCTGATAATCGGTCAAGCATTGCTTAATCGCAGCTCTTTAGCATACAAGTCCATTTCCTTTAAGTCTCCTCACAATTCTTGCAATGTGAAGTAATTGAAAAATCTCATCCACTCAACGCCAACTGAGGAACTGATTGGAGCATGTGTTGTTCAACACGCAGTAGTCGTCACCCTCACTGGAATAAATGACTGTTTGTGGGTGTGTGTTTTCGTGTTCACGCACAATGTGAATCAATACTGTTAACATTAGAGAGACAACCAACAATAAATATTGCATCAAATATGACTGTAAAGTATTTTAATGCGATGGTAAGTTACAAACTGAATTTTTACCCAACCCACGTCCTGCATATTACGGTAAGTAAGTAAGATGTATTAACTCCATAATATCGTTAGGAGAGACAGTGCGCTCTTGTTGTCGCGGCTCGTAAGTGCAGCGACTAGCAGTGCCCAATGCCGCCGCGATTTGTTTATGTTGGCTGAGCGTGGACGCTACAGCAGACACATCGCCATAAACAGAAAGAAATCACCTTGGCTATAACTGCAGTGAGCGGACATCACGACCTCCATGTTCTTATAGTAACAAACGTGAGACTCTACTCACACGTGCTATGGAGGAATTGCAACGGGTATCATCAGAATATTTACCAGTGATGAAATGTCCACTCTATTTGAATCCCAAAAATATGGGAACATTCTCACAAAGTAATGTGAGATGATACCAAAATTTAGCTAAGACGCAAAAATTAACTACAGAGCTTTCATGCACGGAATAGTAGCACATGAGGAAATCTTATGTCTTGGAAGCGTATATTTCATTTCCTCTTCTCATATCAACGCCCTTGTTTTAGTATGAAGTGAGAAAATAAACACGAGAAACGAAAGTTCCTGAGAAGCATATAAGTCATTTCCTCATCTCATATCATAGCTTTTGTTTTAGTGTGAAGTAAAAAATAAACAGTTTAGTGTTCTGAAGCATAATATGACACCAGATTCTTATCGTAGGCGCTATCGGAAAAGCAAAAAACCAGGAGCTGTCCTTTCTTTTGTCCAACAGTATGTTTCCTTTCATGCATTACTACCACTCGGAAATTCTTGTTTAAGGGCTTATGGGCATCAAGTTCTTCAGCAAAATAAGCCTTATGTTATTGTGCTAATTATAGTATGGGAAAAATGCAACAAAGAGGATTTCCCGTAGAGCAGTGAGGATATTTGCCCATGTCTGTATGCAGCAGTGACTGCCAACTGCCCCAGCACTTCACATAATTTTGCTCGAGCGTTGTCTTACGATTCCCTTATTGAGTTTGTATCTGCTTGCTTGTAGCTCGGCTACAAAATAATTAAAAATTTGGGTTTCAGCGAGTCTCGAAGACGAATAAAGGCAGTGTACATCTGACATGCAAGCACCTTACCTGGGAGCTAGTGACCACATTGGGTATCTCTGACTTACGTATTGGCCCAGTAGCCGCTACGGCAGGTAAATCGCAACATAAGAGACAAGAGTAGTTGTATTTCCCGTGTGGAACGTCTTCCCTTGACTCAAAAGCAATTACTGATATCTTTGTGTCACATTTCAAGAGAAAATCACATTATTCAACTGAAATGACACGATAATGTCAAGTGAAATTGTGTGTCATCAAGGAAGTAACTCGTCGGTCACAGAGTTTCCAAACATATCCTGCGCTGTTGCCTAGTTTCAGTTATATTGCCAGGAAGGATACCAGCTGATTTGTTCTATGAGTGACCTCGAAAGTGACTATAGCTTCGTCTCAGAGTTGCGGGTGGCAAGGGCCGCTATATCCTCATTATATGTCAATGAGTCTTATTCGCATTTCTGCAACTAGGTTTAGGCGCTAGAGTGTACTTACTTGTAACACATCGATGCAATTAGCGCAAACTAAATGTCATAAATTAGTAACTGCGACAATTATTTCTGTTTTACTGTCTTAATAGGACCGAAACCTTGAAAGCGTATTCACCAGACGCGATCACAATTTTTGGAGATTCTCCAGTGGTTGAGTTGGCAACTTATCTTTGCTGTACAATATTGTTATTGAGATCACTGTAATTGGCACATCCGCCAGAAGACAGGCATGGCCTCGCTTTTTGTTGTCATCTTTTCTGGCGGATACTCTGCCTTTGCTCGAAACGGGAAGACTTAAGGTGAATTCGAACATTCCATATGGCGAAAATCTGATGATTCTATCCTTACAGCATTAACATTTAAAAACAGTTACAATAAGCGGCAGAAAAGCGCCTGTGAATCAACAATTAATAATGCAGTGATAATTAGTGGAATCTGACAAATTCCATCTGTCACCTGATAATTGTGAAAAACTACATTTTTCATCTACACAGCACTGCAGTATGAACTCAAGGGTTTCATAGGACTCCTATACTTAATTTCGTTTCGATTGTTTTCAATGACAGTAGGGGAAGAGTAAAACCATCTGACTTGAAACATACTTTTCCAGTGGGATTTGAGTCATTGGCTACAATTACAATAGCACGTCCAGTGAGGTATCAAGAATGTGAGCAATCACTCATTGCTGTAGTATAGGCTAGGGCAGAAACAAGCAGGATTCTAACAAAGTAAACGATGAGAGACACTGTCGCTGTCACTTATTAGAGAGGAATTGTTCAGAAAATTACAACTATATCTAATGAAATGAGTAGGTTGTTGCAGCTCCAGTCCGGCACTATCACTGAGTTGCCAAGCTTTTTCCGAATAGCACTTAAGATAAAAATATGTGTGTGTGTGTGTGTGTGTGTGTGTGTGTGTGTGTTCTTTCGGGCATTTCCGAAAGAACAGATACTACGAATCGAAATAGACAGCCTTGTTAATCAATAAAATATCGAAGAACAGATGTCCTGGCTGTCATTGGCGTTAAAATTGAACAACGGCATCATATGAAAATTTGTGCCTGACCAGGTTCGAACCCGGATTCGTAGTGTCTTTTCTTTCGGACATGTCCAAAAGAACAGACACCATACATATATCCATATTCAGGGTGTTTCAGGAGGAATACTAGATATTTTAGCAGGTGTTAGTACAGACTAAATGCATAAAAAATTTCCAAATAAATGCGTCCACTTTTTATTGAGTACAGAGATACAGCTGTTAGTACATAACCCTAACAAACTCAAAGGAAAGGCAAATCATGACGTTCTATGTTGATTTTCAAAAACTCCCCCGCCAACTCCAAGGCACATTTGACTTCCCTTGATAACACCATGTGTAGCTCTAATGAGGACGTCTTTCCGTTCTTTTATATGGACTGCACTATTTATAATCCGAACGATCAAATCGGCTCTTGGGTTTACTTTTTCTTCGTAGACTTCACCTTTAACCATCAGTGATGGCAAAAATTCAAAGAGATAAGGTCCGGGGACTTTGGTGGCCAAGAAAAGTGCCCATATCTACTGATTATCTTCCGGGAAATGTTAGGCTTGGATACTTTGTCCCCTGACGACTAGAATGTATAGGAGCCCCAACATGCTGGAGGAACATACGCATTCTTGTAGCCAAAGGAACCACATTTTCAAGGAAGTGTAGACAACTGGGTCCTGCAAGGACCAACATACGAAACGAAAATTCATTGAACCCAGCTATATGTACCCAATAAAAATTGGACACATGTTACACGGCATTTTTCTGCAATTTATCTATACTACCACCTCCTACAATATTTACTATTCCTCCTGAAACATCCTGAATAATTATTCAGGTCTCTACGGGTTATCGAAAGTATTCAGTGCTGGACACACGTCATCATCCGAACCCTCGCGAGAATACAGTGTGGCCACGAGCGAGTCGAATAATGTAAGAGAGGGGGAGAAGGGGGGGAGGGCGGAAGGTACCGCGCATGAGGTATGCGGTAAAGATGGGAAATCGCGTCTGGCGAGGAGCGTTGAGTAGATAGGTGCTGCAGAGAGGTTGGCTGCTGTGTCCCGATAGTGCCCACCGTCGGAGGTTCGAGCCCTCCCTCTGGCATGGGTGTGTGTGTTATCTATAGTTTGTTGTCCATGGGTGTGTGTGTTGTCCATAGTTTAAATTAAATTAAGCAGTGAGTAAACTTAGGGACCGATGACCTAAGCAGCTTAGTCCCGTAAGATCTTCCCACAAATTTACAAAATTTTAAATCCAAAATACTGCATCTCGGTTCTTACATTAGTACAATAGGTGCGCACTTGTTAGATGTAACTGCGCTGCTATGATGGATGGGGCTCTCCTCCTGTAAGTAAATTGTTATCTCGTTTCTTCATATATTTATATTCAAATAACGTATTTGTAATAAGCACATTGTATTAGTATTTTCCATAGTGTATAAGAATTCAGGCCCTGTCTTAGATAAGTGATCCAGATTTAACAGTGCGATTAAGAATGTGGTTTACCCTGCCTATCGTGTGGTGAGAGCCGTAGTCGGATATCCACATTAAGACTGGCTGAATCCGATTAGAACGATCTGGTATCGAAATGAAATTACAGAAATCAGATAATTTGAACGTCTGTATTACAACAATGCTGGGCACATTATTCCTTTGATGGAGTAACATTCAGCAACTGTCTAAGAAAAAGTGAGAAATATGTGTACTAGCAGCAATATAACGTAATTATAACCCACATTTATGTGATGGAAATGCTGAAGCGAATAACACACATCTACTTCAGTGGTGGGAAGATACACCATATCGGACTTGCTGATGACATAATGATAATAATAATAATAATAATAATAATTCAGTGTGGCGGACAGGGGAAAGCCACCCACATATGGGTGGTAGCGAGGAAATCAAATACTTGGGGTGAACCAAATCGTAACACAATTACCGAGCGAGGTGGCGCAGTGGTTAGACACTGGACTCGCATTCGGGAGGACGACGGTTCAATCACGCGTCCGGCCTTCCTGATTTAGGTTTTCCGTGATTTCCCTAAATCGCTCCAGGCAAATGCCGGGATGGTTCCTTTCAAAGGGCACGGCCGACTTCCTTCCCCGTCCTTCCCTAATCCGATGAGACCGATGACTTCGCCGTCTGGTCTCCTTCCCCGAAACAACCAACCAACCGTAACACAATTCTGAACGGCTACTCAATCCGTTGAACACAAAATCCAAACACGCCTCAGTGAAAATCACCGATACTCTGGTCACAGTCTGTTAGCTCAACGAGATCGGCTGAAAATATTTTGTTCCAAACGCTTCAGCACCCTCTGGTCCTGTCTGGTCCTGGTATCACCCAGGCCATGCCAATGAAACAGAAACAAACATAACTGTGCAAGCAAAGTCAACTTTACCCCAGGTGGTACACACAATCCGCCCGTCGAAAGGCGGCAGCTGGATTTTCGGATTCTCGGGAGGCCAGTCTAGCACGGCAGAGAATATCGGAGATCTCTGGTAAATTTCCCTACAAGCAGAAAACATGCATTTGCAAACGAAACATCGATACATTGATCCAAACACGAAAACTACATAATCTCACATAAGAAATCGACCGACAAAAAATTCTCATGCTTGCTCTTCCAGAACCATGTCTAACTGACAGTGAGACCTTGCATTACGGGAACCATCGCATGTTCAAGAGCAAAACACAACAAAAGGCAGCGAAATGCGCAACAATCTTCGGCATGGCATTTCTCGAACACAGATCGATCATCAACTCTGTCAGAGATCACATCCCTCAACAATCGACTTATGACTATGCTAATTCAGAGCCCCCCCAAAAACTATACACTCATCAATGCACATTCCCCTACCAACATCGAAAATAAGACAAACACCGTGTAAGAGGTCCGAGCAGATGTAATTTCGATGTATTGCTCATGCGGTGCCTACGATATGCAAGGTATAAGAGAATCTCTGACCAGAGAGCAGTGTTGACTGCAGTACGAACTGTGTAGCTGTAGCAGTAAGTTGTTGCTAGTCTGCAGTCTGCTCTGGTGTATCGTGTTGGCTGGCCGGTCGCGGTGCAGCGATGCCGGAGCCTGAGTATTATTGTATAAGGTAAAGAGCAGCCTCGCGCATATGTACTAATGTCATCTCAAGTCCCATGTAAATGTTTTTAAAATCCCGTAATAATAATCTTTCTCATAAAAAGTAACTTTTAACAACAATACATTTCAATTTAAAGAATTTACTAATATTTCCCATCCATGATCATCTCGATTGTTGCAAAAGAAAAACCAGTTGCTTCCTTTCATAAAGAATCAGAGAATGACCAAATGGTTACACATATCGTGGCAAATGCAGATACACCATCAAACAGCACAGAAAATAGAGTCGCTAATTTTGGCTGGGATCAAGTTATGGCGGTATTGCTACAACTTAATGAAAAAATAGACAACAATTCCAAACAGTCGACGAAAGAACAAGACGGCAGTTACAAACAACTTAATGAAAATCTCAAACAACAACTTAATGAAAATCTCAAACAGTCGAATGAAAAACAAGACAACAACTTCAAACAAATTAATGAAAATCTTAAACAGTTGAATGAAAAACACGACAACCTAAATGGACAGAACAAGCAACTTAGTGAACAGATTGCAGCCGTTGCCGCACAATGTCATGATACTAAAGAACAATTACGTGAGGAAATTAAGGCTTGTGCTAGGAGCAGTAGTGAAGAAATTAGATTTGTGGCTCAAGAATTAAGTAATACACATGCAGCCACAACTAAATTACTTAGAGATGAAATTAGGGCAGTCGCTAAACAATCCTCTGAAAACGCAACACAGTTAACGCGACGAGTTTAAATTAATGTCAGCAGAACTTTCACGCACACTGGATGCGAAAGTAGACACGAAATTTGACTAACAGAACAGCCCAATTGACGAACGTTTTAATCACCACCTACAAAACAGTGAAACGCGTTACAGTAAATTTATACAGGAACAGAATAAAGTAAAACAACAAGTCATGGAAACAATTACGAAAGCAAAAACATACGTAGACAACAATATTGCTACAGTATCAGATGAAATCAAACAGTTGAACACCGAATTGCATGATGAAATCTCCTATGTTAAAACAAAAACAGACACACACAGATTAGAGTTTCCGACAATGACCAACAGACTTGAAAAGTTGGAACTAATACAGGATCCCGATGCCATCAAAGCAGACGTTAAAAAATTGAACAAAAACACATGTAAAATACAAAAACAAATTAATGCTTGTGATACTAAAAAAGATGATCCGGTAAAAGCACTGACTGAAAAATATTATGAATTGGCCAGTCGTATTGACGTTATCGAAAATAACAATAACACCAAATCAGACGACACGTCACCAGTTTCGTTTAATCAAACACCCGAATTCCAAAATTTACAGCAGACGATCAGTGAGATAGGTTCGTCCAATAATACATTACGTAGAAAGTTGTCATCTTTACAGCAAGAAGTGACGGAGATGAAAAATATTTCAGCCTTTAACACATTACAGCATACGCCACTTTCCGAACATTTGTCAGACTCACACAGCCAGTGTAAATTAGGTAATTTACAGAGAGTACGTGAGTTAGATTCCGAACAGCCACAAAATGGCTGTGAGCACTATGGGACTTAACATCTATGGTCGAACAGTCACAGACAAATAGATTATCATACAATCCTAAACCTGTTCAGACATTCCGAGACGATAATTTTGATTACAAGCACTTTCTCTCCGTGAGAAAATTTAAAGTATTTAAAAATGACAGAACACAGATTCACCCCTTGGATTGGATACAACAATTTAGATTTGCTTTTCCACCAACCTGGCCCGTAACACACAAACTTGAATTTATTTGCAGTTTTTTTGGAAGGCGAAACGGCAACTCGTATGAGACCGACCGCGAGAGAATGCTACTCGGTAGAAGAATTTCAGAATGCTTTTCTGTCAGCGTATTGGTCGAAGACGACACAGCGCGGAATCAAGGATCAATTAATTAGTTTACCGAATTATGAGAACTAAAATTTTCCCGCTGTCACGCAATTTTTTGAACACATGGTCCAACAAAACCAGTACTTAAGTGAGCCATACAGTGAATCTGCACTTATCCAATTATGTATTTCTAAATTACCACGATCGTTAAGGGTATCACTTTTAACAGGACAGCAGAAAGAAAATATTTCGGCATTTAGAGATCTCTTACAGCTTTTGGAAGTTCAGCAATCAGACTATTCTTTCATAAACAAAAATTTTTCACATCATAACCAAGGCCAACCAACATACAGTAATTACGATCAGCCACGCTATTTCAATAGCAAAGGTAATAGACGCTCCAGGAACGACAACCACCAGAACTTTAACAACAGACAAAATTTTAATTATCAGTATCGTCAAAATTATCAGCAACAGGAACCACATTTTGGTAACAATAGAGGTTTTTCCCAACAACAACAACAAAACCAGCCGGTTAGCATACCTAACCAACAATATACTCTGCAAGGTCAACCAAGCTTTAATGTTTCGCAGCCTACACGTATAGCGTCGGCTCCGCCAAATAGTAACGCACAGCAACAAGGAAATCAGTACGTACAGAAAACACACAATTTTAACTCCTATCGCAACGCGCCGTATAGCAATGACTATCATGACAGACGTAAAAGTAATGAGCACAATTTTCAGTGTACGTTTAATAACAGTCGGTCTTACCAGCAGCGGAATCATCCGCAACAACAAATTATCATGAATGAACCAGACAGTCGGTATCACCCCGAACGTAATAGGTCAGGACGAAATAACAGAACAGTACAAATAGTCGAAATGCCACAGCATCCTCCCGAAAATAACAGCACGTCAGAAAGAATTTGACTAGATACAGTGCAGAATGAATCTTCCAGCAACGCAAGCAATACTTTTGACACAGACAATCTTGTTCACGAAACTGTTATTACTTTTGACGACATCCGAGACACTCTTTTGCATGAAAAACCAGTTATTCAAAAAACCATTTCACACCCTGTCATTGAAGCAAAGATTGGATCATCCAAATTTTCGGCAGTAATCGATTCTGGGTCACCTATGTCAGTCATAAATGAAGAAACTTTCAACGAATGTAACAAAGAGAATATCTATCCTACGTTACCATTAGGCAAAACTAAAGTAAAAGGAGCAGTATCTGGTAAAGGAGTAGATGTAAAGTTACAGACACACTTATCATTTTGTATTGCATGTCATACGTTTCACTCAAATTTTTGGATTGTTCCCTTATTGACTACAGACGTTATTTTAGGTACGAATTTTCTAGTACAACACGACGCAATTATAGACTTTCAAAATTCGTATTTAATGTTAAAGGGTGAAAATGTACAACTGGCATTAGAATTTCAGCACTCTTTATCTGCAGAAGAACAAACAATTAATCGTACAGAGGTCATTTCCGCATCACGTAACATAGACTGTCATTCCACATTGTTCACAGATACGTACGTACACAACTATAATACTCCAGACGAAGCCGACTATGACGTTATGCAAATGATTTCTGATAAAGTTAAACAGAGCAGTGCAAATACAGACGACGAACACACGCAACTACGCAAAATTCTTTTACAGCAAGCTCCAGTTTTTGACAACGTCCCTGGTAATATGTCCGGATTTATGTATGAATTTCAAGTTAAACAGCACGATACATTTAAAGCCAAACATTATCCTATTCCATACATTCACAGAGATCAAGTTAAGAAAGAATTGCAAGCTATGCTTGACCAAGGAATTATTGAACCGGCAGTTAGTCCGTACATAAACCCGCTCCATATTTTGAAGAAAAAGGATGGTTCACTTCGCCTCGTACTTGATTCGCGTCACATCAATGACATTATTATTAATGAAACAGATCGCCCACAAACACTAGAAGAACTTCGACAGAAATTTCATGGTACTGCTATTTATTCCACGTTAGATTTGAAATCGGGATTTTGGCAAATTCAGCTCCATCCGAACTGCAGAAAGTACACGGCTTTTCTCTGTTTTGGTGACTGTTATCAATTTTGTAAATTATCGTTCGGTTTAACTATTTCTTCAGTAGCGTTTATTCGCGGTTTGAATACTATACTTCCGACAGAACTAAAAGACAGAATCACAACGTATGTAGACGACATTCTTATTGGAGAAGGTAACTGGTCTGAACACAATCTGATTCTTGAACAACTGTTACAAACTTTTCGTGCACAAGGACTCACAGTTAATCTTAGCAAATCGCACTTCGGCAAAACTTCTATAAAATTTCTTGGACATGTAATTTAAGCAGAAGGCATTGCGCCTGACCCGGAAAAACTTCAAGCTTTACGTGACATTACTGTACCTACGAGGAAGAAACAATTACGCAGCTTTTTGGGTTTAATTAACATTTTTCGTAAATTTATTCATTACTTTGCTTTAGACACCCCTAGATTATGTCAGTTGACGGGTAAAAACACTATTTGGTCCGGGGTAGCTAAGCGCAGTCTGAATTTGTTAATTTGAAACATGCCTTGTTGAATGCACCTCATTTAACACACCCAGATCTTACTAGAAATTTTTCCATTGCCACCGACAGTTCTAACACCGATTTAGGTGTACACATTTTTCAGGAAATTGAAGAAGACAGTACCACAGTAATTAAAAACATCGCCTTTGCAAGTCGCATTCTGTCACCTGCTGAACGAAATTATTCTGTTACAGAACTTGAAACATTATGTGTTGTATGGGCATTTACCAGATTTAGGCATTTTCTTTATGGAAACACACTACCGTTTACACAGATCATAGAGCTATCCAATTTTTACTTTCAGCAAAATTTACACACGACAGGTTAAGCAGATGGAAAATTTATTTACAGGAATTTAATTTTACAATTGTTCATATTCCCGGTACGCAAAATATTGTAGCAGACCCACTATCCCGTTCTCTCTGCAACAATCAGCAAGACATCGCAACGAACTTCTGCCAAGCAAATTTTAGCGTCATGTATATTCAACAAGTTGCATTTCAAAATTTCATTTCGTCGTCATTACGAGATATAGCACAAGAGCAAAGTAAAGACAACGTATGGAAAGAAATTAAACACCTTTGGCAAGATAGGAATTTCGATGTATTGCTCATGCGCTGCCTATGATATGCAAGGTATAAGAGAATCTCTGACCAGAGAGCAGTGTTGACTGCAGTAGGAACTGTGTAACTGTAGCAGTAAGTTGTTGCTTGTCTGCGCTAGTCTGCGCTTTTGTGGAGTCTGCTCTGGTCTGGTCTGGTGTATCGTGTTGGCTGGCCGGTCGCGGTGCAGCGATGACGGAGCCTGAGTATTATTGTATAAGGTAAAGAGCAGCCTCGCGCATATGTAGTAATGTCATCTCAAGTCCCATGTAAATGTTTTTAAAACCCCGTAATAATAATCTTTCTCATAATAAGTAACTTTTAAGAACCATTCATTTCAATTTAAAGAATTTACTAATTTTTCCCGTCCATGATCATCTCGATTGTTGCAAAAGAAAAACCAGTTGCTTCCTTCATAAATGACAAATCTATCGGCCAGCATTGCACAGGGCTGTGCCAGGAAAAATTATTGCAAGAGCAGATATATATGCGTTATCCGGCGACTTCATTGAGGTAAGATTGTTCTCTTTTTTATTCGGAATGATTTTTGAGGGCCATGACTGCTGACGTCCAAAATTTACCGGGTTAAATTCACAGTCAATTATTGAAAAGTGTAACCTCCCCACAAAATAATTTACCGTAACCTCTCAAGAGAAAATATTAACATAAATAATATTCACGTTTAGTGTAACCTCAAAACAGAAAAATTCCTAAACTTCTCAACAGTAAAAATTATAATTATGTCGTTCACATTCATGGATGGGAAAAATTAGTAAATTCTTTAAATTGAAATGAATGGTTGTTAAAAGTTACTTTTTATGAGAAAGATTTTTATTACGGGATTTTAAAAACCTTTACATGGGACTTGAGATGACATTATTACATATGCGCGATGCTGCTTTTTTCCTTATACAATAATACTCAGGCTCCGGCATCGCTGCACCGCGACCGGCCAGCCAACACGATACACCAGACCAGACCGGAGCAGACTGCAAACTAGCAACAACTTACTGCTACAGTTACACAGTTCGTACTGCAGTCAACACTGCTCCCTGGTCAGAGATTCTCTTATACCTTGCATATCGTAGGCAGCGCATGAACAATACATCGAAATTACATCTGCTCGGACCTCTTACAACCGAAAATGTCAAAAAAGTTTGTGACACACTCGAAAAAACTATGAGCAAAATTAACCAAGAGACGTGCAAATTCTAATGGGAGACTTCAACTATGTATTTGGGACACAAAAACATATAGAAAAATCATTGGCACAAATTCAACACTCCGAAACACTTACACCAACGGCACACGTCTGACTGACATTTGTCAACAATTCAACCTCAAAATGATGTCTACCGACATTAGGAAAAAACCAGTTCTCAGGTAACATGCTTGGCTACCAGGTGCAAGGTGCTTTCGTTCGCCTTTCGAGACTCCCTGAAATCCAGATTTTTATTTCTTTTCTAGCAGAGCTACAAGCGGGCAGATACAAACTCAATAAGGGAATCGTAAGACAACGCTCGAGCAAAACTCGTCTTGCTACTATTAGTACCTCCTAGTGTCAGAGAGGAAACCTTACGGTACTGTATAATTCATAATGCCATATTTGGTTTCAGCCGAAATATTTTTTGTTGTAAATACATAATTTTATCTATGAACTGCCACATTTTCATAATACTTACGAATGGTACAGGACATGAAGTATATAGAGACCTTTTTGAAGTCAAAAGTCGGTAATATACTACTAATTATGTTAAAATAGGTGCAATCTTCTTATAGATACTTAATGCTCTATTATGAAAGACTGCCTTCATGATGTTTCTGCAGTAAGCTGAATTTAATTTGTTAGTACAGTGAATATTTTAATTGCGTTTTCCATTAGTTTACTGAACGCAACAGTAATCATCGAAGAGAAATTAATCAGCAGCAGAATTTTCTTTCACGATATCTAAAACAATCTGACAATTCTAGTTTACAGATTCCACGCCCGTAGAAACCTACTGCTTCTAAAGATGTCATTAAAACAGTATGGTTTGAAGAGTATTTTCGTCTAGAAATGAATTGCCTTGACGGTTGATCGATCAAGAGCGGGAAACGTAAAATTCTACGAGTACATGTGTTGCAGATGTTACACCTTTTTCCACTTGCGACTCAATTTTACAATGTTTAACCGTAGTTCATGATTTTCAGGTATGTAAAATCCAGTGCTTAACTGTTAGATGATAACTAGAGTTTCAAATTCGAAAATGACAGTTGACACATACACTGACAGCGTCGCGCCGCGTTGATTTGAGCGGCGCCGGATTTCAGGTGGCGGGTGGCGTCTGGCCGGTGGCCGGTAGCCGCTGCAGCGCGAGGAAACCCTCGACCGTAAGCTGTTCTGATCACGTCGCAGTCATGGGCTGTCCTGCGGAATTGTTTGTGGAAGTTCTTGTTATTTCTGGTGGGTAGAATGTGAAGCGAATTATATTCGATGTACAATCACACTCATAACTTTAGACGAGGGCCGAAATGTAAAAAAATAGAAAAAAGCACAGTTGGACGCGAACAGGCGACCATAAGTTCAGAATGCACGACGGTTTCCACTAGACTACGGGCTCACACTATCGGACAAAATCTCGGAAGTAGACAAACTTCTTCTTGACACTTCCGCATATTACAGTGTTGCCAGATTGTGCAGATGGCCGGACTTAAGAGTTGTCAGGGGCGGTGAGTTTTTTTGGCCACCTTAAGTGAACGACTCGGATTTAGTCTCTGTGGCGGCCGGCCGGCGGTCAGTTTTTATTGTCTAAGACTGTACATTCCATAGAAGGTTGATTTATGCCCTTTCCAGACACTCATTCTCTGTGTCCTGAAGCACTTGTTAAGTCATTAACGGTTAATATTCTTCCCGTCATAACAGCTAACATAATAGCTTCATATGGGCCTTCCTATAAACTGAACTTGCGACCGCGCACTCAAGGGATTCGGAATGCGTGAGCGAGATTTCGTTATTACTATCCAATCTCCTTTACCCTAAATAAATAATAATACAAGATTGATACTATCGTTTCTTCTTTCCACAATATGAACCGAAGCTGTATAATACACTTTTATGACTCCACACTCAAATGAAAATAAAATTTATTTGAAAAGACTCAACAGCTACATCGTTCTAGCTCAGGAAATGGCGGAGCGATGTCTGCGCTTTATTCTAAACACAGTATGCATTCGCTGTTTAGCGGCAAACTCGAGTCATAACAAGTGGTCCACACCACTTGCCGAGCTGTGCTAACCGCCTTTCCCCTAAATTGCATTTATTCGCATAAGACTTTCTGTAAATGGAATATAACGATTAAGAAGCGATATATCAGATCATTCTGTCTATAAAATAAAGAAAATACACCTTGAACTTGTGTCGAACTCTCGAACTCTAATATTCCGACGCAGAAGTTCATCCACGGCATTATTGGCGGTACTGAATGAGATTCTTGATCTATATGTGATCTCAATGCTCCCAAACTGACTTTCTCAGATATCCTTTTAATGCCACTGATATGAACGGGATGAAATTTTGTTAATCGATGTATTTTTATTGTTAATGTGCTGGGAATCGCTCTGTGGCGCCCGAGTGCGCGTATTGGTGTGTACCCTGTCTATATCGGCAATAAATACCCTTCGCACCGTAGATGCAAATGTCGGAACCGATGTGGCCACGCAAATGTAACTGCTCCTTCGTAGGGGCAGCAAACCTTCTATAGCTGCTGCGTCAAGAGTTTGCAGTTTTGAAGACATAACCTTAGCTAAAATTTCATTGCTATGTTTGTATACTAACACGTTGAAAACAAAAGGGAGAAACTACACCCATTACATTTTCAGAGGTCATGCAGCTGTACCGGGTACTTAACAGAACTGGAGAGAAAGGAGCTTGAACCGTCAATTAGGGCCGTTCACAAACAAGAACTCAGGTACACATGTTATTCCAAAATGTTGTCGTGGACGTAGGGGCCAGGAGGTGCTGGTGAAATAACACACACTGTTTAAGATACCTTTTTATTTTAAGACTTTCTCAATAATAAATTGTTTAGTCTGGGATTTCTTTGAAAAAACAATTTCAAAAACAATTGCCAATCGCTGACAAATTTTCTTTATGAAATGGAGATTACCAGGTATGACATTAACAACTTGCCAATAATGAGATTTTAACTTGACACACACACACATAAAAACATATATATATATATATATATATATATATATATATATATATATGGCAACAGTTAGAAGATCATTTTAAAAATAGCTCTCTGTAAAGGATATTGCTAGGTCTGACGTTAACAATAAGAAGATTTTAAACGTGTTATATCAATTAGGGAACAATTTCAAAAAACGTTAAGAAGCTATTTTGTTCTAAGTAAAAATAGCAGTCTCTCGCCAGTTACATAACTTACATTTTTTACAAGATAAATGTGAATAATACTCGCGGACAGGCAAACGAAAATTGTGGTGGGACGACCCCAACAAAACCACTGGTGAAGAAACTCATACACTTCACTAGAACTTGAAAACATTCTCTTATACCTATAATTCTGTTACATGAAACAAGTACTCAACTTCCCACATTCAACCCCAGCGCCGGAAACACGTCGCACTTCCAAATATTCGTCAGAGTTAACCGCTGCCAGTGGTTTCAACGGCCGATAAGAAGACATACGGTCCCCCGCGCTGATCTCCAGCACCACGGCTTCTAAGCTTCATAAGCCACGTACATGCGGGTAAGGCTGACTTAGCCCCTCACAGCTAAGAGGTCGGCCAAAGCACGTGGCGAGCAGTTGACGACCCTCAACAGCAGGGCCCCGCTCGCGCCACCACCTCTCTCGGTCACCGCCCAGTACGTACTCCTCGATCGTCACACGAACGTACATTTGCTACACTTCCCGCCAGAGGGCGGTAGCGATCCAAACGGCGGGAAAACCGAAAGCGCCTCCGCAAGCACCTGACGCGAAGCGAAAGCACTCAGCCAGGCGCGCTTTTCGAAGAGCCGGACACAACTACGGCTCTGAGCTGAGTATCATCCCTCGACTCGAAGAAGGGATAGGTTGTGGGTACGCATACTACTGCAACAAAGAATATTCTAATAATGACCGGTCTTTTGGTACATCACTTGCACGCCAAAGGCATGTGTCCCGATTTCGAGTCTCTATCAGCAAAAAGTTTTAATGTGCCAGGAAGTTTCATGTTATAATCTGTTTCACGGCTTTCCTGCAAGCAACAAGTAACAGACTTTTGACTTCAATTTAGTTGTTTTTCGACGTGTTTCTTTGCGTCCAGTGCTTTATGATTGAAAGGAAAGGCAAAATTTGAGACATGAAGCAGATAACTGAGCAAAGCTAAACCCTAGATAACAAACAAAGGTGTCGGTTTTGCGGAAGAAGCGCCAGTACAATGTGAAGTGTGCTGAAAATATTAGTACTCAACTGCACATTGTGCAGCGTAATGAAATAAAAAATATACCATGTAATTTTGGGTTTCAGACCGCATGGTTTTCCCATCCTCAGAAATTTTTTCATTCTCCGTTGACCAATACATGAAGTGCTGAGAAAGGAGTTACGAGTAACAGCCATGGTCAATTTCTTGAAGTTAAGAACGAGAAATTTTTTGTCATTGCAGCATCGCTGAAGACATTACTGTACCTTTGTTACTGCTCAGAATTAAGTAATCGAATGTTCTGCATATTTAACGATTCCTTGGAAGTGAATGAATACCACTTACATTTTTGCCCGATGTATCATATTCGTTTTACATTTTTAAGTCTACACTTCTTACATTTTGGCAACATTTTTCTGTAAACTATCATAATTTACTTTCTCTGGAGTAAAATTATTTTTGATGTAAATCTGCCATTGTTTCTTACTGTGACACACATTTCTGTAGATCCCAATTTCAGGTCTTTCCAGTTCCAGACTACAGCTACACACCACACAAAATACAATACATTTTTGCAGTCTGGTGAAACACCCCCATACTTCAGCGTAAATCTAAGGAACATTGAATCCAAACTTTCCCAAATTAATATATCATTCATAATGTGAGGTGTCGATTGAGGAGTTTAGTGTACTGCAGAAATGCTACTGATGGCCTGTGACCTACAGTAATGGATAACTCCCCATAAGCTCATGCAGATTAAAAGGGCTCAAGCTAAATTAATTATACTACCAGCAGTAGCCCAGTTCAGCATGAAAATATAGGTGCCACACATCAAACTGAATTCTTCAAACTACAAAAAAGAAACTAGTACTCACTATCACAATCTGATTTATGGCTAAAAACATCAAAAATGTTTTATCCACTGAATCAAGAAAACGAACAGTTAACAACAAATGACCAAGAAATTGCAAGCGTGCACGAAAGCCTTGGGACAGATGGGTGAATATATGTTGTAAAAGATGGATGTGACCAATGATTGCAGAATTACTTATAGAGTTTAAGAAAAGTTCTGAAAAAGGAATAACAAACATCAGTACTGTCGCCTAAGTGCATAGTGGGTGCAGATAGCTGGCTGTGAAAATCATATCAGCAAAACAAAACATGCAAGGTGAATGGCTGTGTTCCCCTTATCTCATTGAACATCCATAAGGCCCATGCTTACTACTCTATAGAAGTACTGGTAGTGACTAGGAATTACAAGTTCATCCCTGGTAAGATCTTCCTTAAGATGGACTCAACTCACTCAGGAGCCCTAAAATGATGCATATTCCGTCCAGAGCTGCAGAGAAGTGTGATGTATCTGGAGCAGGAGCTTCATTACTTTCCTTTAAAAAGCTTGTCAAGTTCTGACAGTATCGGAATCTTGCCCGCCAGTTGCAACAGACCTTGTGAGTTCCGACCAATGATAATTTAATAAACATGCCAACAAATTCTCTATTTTTACAGATATTAACTTGTGGCATATCTGTACTTTACGCAACAGGCTGACTATCATTATTATGTATGTTCATAGCGTGCTTGGTTCAAATGGGTCTGAGCACTATGCGACTTAACTTCTGAGGTCATTAGTCGCCTAGAACTTAGAACTAATTAAACCTAACTAACCTAAGGACATCACACATATCCATGCCCGAGGCAGGATTCGAACCTGCGGCCTTAGCGGTCACGCGGTGCCAGACTGAAGCGCCTAGAGCCGCACGGCCACACCGGCCGGCCATAGCGTGCTCACAACCAAAAAACTTGATCACTTTCATGATCTGCCATCATAAAGTTCACAACTCCCAGCTCCGCTCTATGACTAGTGTTCTAAATGTCTTAGTGAGTAATACGAGTAATCTACATGCTTGACTCACAAACATTGATATCAAGGTGAGTGGAAAGGCAGTGTTCATCCTGACACACATGCAATGGAAACGAAATTAATATCCTCTGCTAATTCAGCATGGTTACATTTGTGTTAATTGTTCCACGGGTTATGTGCACACCCAGGTCAAGACTTTAAAGTAAGTGTTCCGTACGATAAACATTATTCATTGATGTAGCATGTCCTTATGTGGGAAACATAATAACAAGTCGAGTTGTAGTTCTAATAGTAACCTCATATATGCTGGTGTCCCAGGTAAACTCAAAACTTCTCTAATATTTATTTCCGTGGATTCGGGAAAGTCGACCTCTGAAGCATGGCTTCTTGGCTCCATCGTTGTCTGTTAGTAGGGATATCCCTAGCACGACTAGCAGACAGTAATCTCTAGCTGTGAACGGGAAGCGCTGGTCCCTTCCGGCGGCCGCCATGATCTGTTGCAGATAAGCCCCATCCAGAGGCTGACAGCGCTCCGGCACGTCTGGCTGAGTGCCACTACTGCCTTCTCCCGCCCACCCTGCGGCAATGTGACAAGGCCTACACAGAGCTGCGCAGCAGCCATCCAATTGATCAGCCGTCCCATCATCCGATTCTATCTTTGTCATCCATATTGATTATTTAGCCTCAAACAGCATCACACAGATACTTAATGAACACAAAAGAAAATTTTGCACGCTCACCATCCCACTTAACATCAACTACAATAATAAAGATTGACCATTATTTATGAGAGAACATAAATATTGCTTTTGCCACTACAACTACACTTTGGCTCCCTGACCTCTTCAAAATGGACAAATTGTATCGAAAATGAACAATGTGGATATGAATGACATTGATGTATACAGGGTGTTACAAAAAGGTACGGCCAAACTTTCAGGAAACATTCCTCACGCACAAATAAAGAAAAGATGTTATGTTGACATGTGTCCTGAAACGCTTAATTTTCATGTTAGAGCTCATATTAGTTTCGTCAGTATGTACTGTACTTCCTCGATTCACCGCCAGTTGGCCCAATTGAACGAAGGTAACGTTGACTTCGGTGCTTGTGTAGACATGCGACTCATGGCTCTAGAGTACTAGCATCGAGCACATCAGCACGTAGCATCAACAGGCTAGTGTTCATCACGAACGTGGTTTTGCAGTCAGTGCAATGTTTACAAATGCGGAGTTGGCAGTTGCCCTTTTGATGTATGGATTAGCACGGGGCAATAGCCGTGGCGCGGTACGTTTGTATCGAGACAGATTTCCAGACCGAAGGTGTCCCGACAGGAAGACGTTAGAAGCAATTGATCCGCGTCTTAGGGGCCACGGAACATTCCAGCCTATGAGTCGCGACTGGGGAAGACCTAGAACGACGAAGACACCTGCAATGGACGAGGCAATTCTTCGTGCAGTTGACGGTAACCCCAATGTCAGCGT
Organism: Schistocerca serialis cubense; assembly: GCF_023864345.2. Classification (NCBI taxonomy): domain Eukaryota; kingdom Metazoa; phylum Arthropoda; class Insecta; order Orthoptera; family Acrididae; genus Schistocerca; species Schistocerca serialis. The sequence goes on from NC_064642.1 coordinate 663,563,466, forward strand.
CAGAGATGTTGGTGCTGTACAAGGTAACGTTGACCACGTCACTGTATGGAGAGTGCTACGGGAGAACCAGTTGTTTCCGTACCATGTACAGCGTGTGCAGGCACTCCACAATACACTTCTGCGAATGGTTCATCCAACAATGTGTCAATCTTCATTTCAGTGCAAATGTTGTCTCTTACGGATGAGGCTTCATTTCAACGTGATGAAATTGCAAATTTTCACAATCAACAAGGGTGGGCTGACGAGAATCCGCACGCAATTGTGCAATCACGTCATCAACGCAGATTTTCTGTGAACGTTTGGGCGGGCATTGTTGGTGATGTCTCGATTGGGCCCCATGTTCTCCCACCTACGCTCAATGGAGCACGTTATCATGATTTCATACGGGATACTCTACCTGCGCTGCTAGAACATGTGCCTTTACAAGTACGACACATCATATGGTTCATGCACGATGGAGCTCCTGCACATTTCAGTCGAAGTGTTCGTACGCTTCTCAACAACAGAATCGCTGACCGATGGATTGGTAGAGGCGGACCAATTCCGTGGCCTCCACGCTCTCCTGACCTCTACCCTCTTGACTTTCATTTATGGGGGCATTTGAAAGCTCTTGTCTACGCCACCGCGGTACTTCGTGCTCGTATTGTGGACGGCTGTGATACAATACGCCATTATCCAGGGCTGCATCAGCGCATCAGGGATTCAATGCGACGGAGGGTGGATGCATGTGAGGACATTTTGAACATTTCCTGTAACAAAGTGTTTGAAGTCACGCTGGTACGTTCTGTTGCTGTGTGTTTGCATTCCATGATTAATGAGATTTGAAGAGAAGTACCAAAATGAGCTCTAACATGGAAAGTAAACGTTTCCCAACACATGTCCACATAACATATTTTCTTTCTTTGTGTATGAGGAATGTTTCCTGAAAGTTTGGCCTTACCTTTTTGAATCACCCTGTATAGTGGCGTATACTTAGTTTTAACCTATATATTTAACCTAACCTGGGAGAGTACCACAATCATGACGTGGATACCTATGGCTACAGGTTAGTATATGTGCTGTTAATACATGGTGCATGCGAATGTCTTTTCTTCTAGAGGTTTTCGCCGATATTTTTTGGAATCCCCTGCATACTGCTGACCATGCAAATGCAGGCTACCTTTTTGCGCGCGATACTACTAAGCACGAAACATGCAACGTATGCGACTGTTCCCCCTTTGTTAGCGGCAGATTGTCTTCCTTCTTTGCGAACATATTTGTTGGTTTTGTTACCTGGAATTCTAAATGCAGGTTCATCATTTTAATTCTGGGATGGCCACTCTGAAACACACAAGACATACAATCATAACACATGATAGACAATGCAAAACAATAAAAATCTCTCTATTATGAAATTACATATTCCGTGAACTTATTTCCGTGCTTGAGCACACAACTTTACCTTCCCACTTTTCGAACCATATTGTTCTTCAGTTGTTTGTTTCCTCCGTGGGCTGTACACGTCCTTTTCCATGATATTCGTTGTTACAAGTAAGGATTTTCTCCAGGTGACCGTCGTATTGTATTTTTTTATTTTATCATATTTTCTATGTTTGTGAACTGAGTACAGGGTGACATGAACACCAGCAGTAAATGGTGTAACTGGAGTGGGATTCGTTATGAATAGGAAGGTAGGGCAGAGAGTATGTTAAGTAAACAGTTCAGTGATAGGGTTGTTCTTATCAGAATCAACAGCAAACCAACACAGGCACCGAAAGTTCCGGTGTGTATGCCGACTTCGGAAGCTGAAGATGAAAAGATAGAGAAAGAGAATAGTGAAGGGACAATACAGTAAGTTAAGGGAGACGAAAATCTAGTAATCATGGGGGACTGTAATGCAGATGCAGGGGAAGGAGCAGAAGAAACGTTTACAGGAGAATATGGGCTTGGGGCAAGGTAAGGAATAACATGAGGAGGAGGTAGACTTCGAAATGGATGGGTGGGGAAGATATCAGGTAGATTACGTCATGGTCAGATAGGGATTCCGACATCAGATACTGGATTTCAGGCTTACCCAGGAGCAGATATAGACTCAGATCACAATGTAGAAGTGATGAAGAGTAGACTGAAGTTTAAGAGACTAGGTATGAAGTGGGATACGGAAGTACTGAGGAATGACCATGTAAGAGGTCCGAGCAGATGTAATACAGATGTAATTTTATGTAAGAGGTCCGAGCAGATGTAATTTCGATGTATTGCTCATGCGCTGCCTGCGATATGCAAGGTATAAGAGAATCGCTGACCAGAGAGCAGTGTTGACTTTACGAACTGTGTAGCAGTAGCAGTAAGTTGTTGCCAGTGTGTGTGTGTGTGTCTGCTCTGGTCTGGTCTGGTGTATCATGTTGGCTGGGCCGTTCGCGGTGCAGCGATGCCGGAGCCTGAGTATTATTGTATAAGGTAAAAAAAGCAGCCTCGCACATATCTAGTAATATTATGTAAACTCCCATGTATATCTTTTAAAAATGTCCTAATAATAACAAGCATTCATTTCAATTTAAAGAATTTAATATTTTTTTTAATGCATGATCATTCCGATTGTTGCAAAAGAAAAATCGTTTGCTTCCTTTCATAAATAACAAATGTATAGGCCAGCATTGCACAGAGCTGTGCCGGAAAAGAGCTATTGTAAGAGCAGATAGTTGCCGTCTTTATCGAGGTGAGAATTTTTGCTTTTTATTCAGAATGATCTTACAGGGCCATGACGGAGCACTGCTGTCGTCCAAATTTTACCAGGTTACTGAATTTATTTTTTATTACGAGGTTTAGGAATTTTTTCTGTTTCGAGCTTATATTAAATGAGAAAAGAATTTTGTGGGTACATTAAATGGGAACCACTTTTGTTCTGAGGTGACACTAAAATTAGAATCATTAACCAAATAATATATAAAATTATATATTTTTGTGGGGAGGTGACAACGAAATACACTTAAAGTCCTCTGAGGGTATAGATACGGCAATAAGGAATAGCTCAGTAGGCAGTTCAGTTGAAGAGGAACAAAAAACTTAGGTACAAAGAAGGTAACAGCAAAAGTACCATGGGTAACAGAAGAAATACTTCAGTTGATCGACGAAACAAGGACGTACAAAAATGTTCAGGGAAATCCAGGAATCACTGAGGAATGAAATAAATACGAAGTACAAGGAAGCTACGGCAAATGCCTGTATGAAAAATTTGATGGAATCGAAAATGAAGTGATAATTGGAAAGATTGACTCAGCATAAAGAAAAGTCAAAACAACCTTCGGAGACGTTAAATGCAAGGATGGTAACATTAAGAGTGCAACGGCAGTTCCACTGTAAAATACAGAGGAGAGAGCGGATAAGCGGAAAGAACACATTGATAGCCTCTATGAGCGGGAAGATTTGTTTGATTTGACAGAAAAAGAAACAGGAGTTGGTTTGGAATGGGTAGGGGAACCAGTATTATAATCAGAATTTGAGGGGGCTTTGGGGAACGTAAGATCAAATAAGGCAAAAGGCATAGATAACATTTCATCAGAAGTTCTAAATTCATTGTGGGGAGTGGCAAAAAACAACTACTCAAGTTGTTGTGTAGAATCTATGAGTCTGGTGATACACCATCTGACTCTGGGGAAAAATATCATCCATACGATTCCAAAGACTGCAAGAGCTGACAAATGCGAGAATTATCACACAGTCAGCTTAATAGCTCACGTATCCAAATTGCTGGTAGGAATAATATACAGAAGAATGGAAAAGAAAATTGAGGTTGTGTTAGATGACAATCTGTTTGGCTTTAGGAAAGGTAAAGGCTCCAGAGGGACTATTCTGACGTTGTGGTTGATAATGGAAGCAAGACTAAACAGAAATCTAGACCCGTTCATACGATTTGGTGACCTGGAAAAAGCGTTCGACAGTCTAGAATGGTGCAGGATGTTCGAAATTCTGGGAAAAACTGGAATAAGACGGGTAATTCTGCAATATGTACAAGAGCCAAGAGGGAATAATAAGAGTGGACGACCAAGAACGAAGTTCTCGGATAGAAAAGGGTGTAAGACAGGGATGCACTCTTTGGACCCTGCTGTTCAATCTGTACATCGAAGAAGCAATGATGGAAATAAAAGAAAGCTTCAGAGTGGAATTAAAATTCAAGATGAAAGGATGTCAGTGATATAATTCGCTGACGATATTGCTTCTCACTGAAAGCGAAGAAGAATTACATGCTTCGCTGAATGGAGAGAACAGTCTAATGAGAACAAAGTATGAATCGACAGTAAATCGAAGAAAGACGAAAGTAATGAAAGTAGCAGAAATGAGAACAGTGAGAAAATTAACATCAGGATTGATGTTCACGAAGTAGATGAAATTAAGGAATTCTGCTACCTAGGTAGCAAAATAACTAATGACAGACGGAGGAAGGAAGACATCGAAAGCAGACTTTCACTGGCTAAAAGGGCATTCCTGGCCAAGAGAAGTCTACTAATATCAAACATAGGCGTTAATTTGAGGAAGAAATTTCTGAGAATGTTCGTTTGGAGCACATCATTATATGGTAGTGAAAGATGGATTGTGGGAAAACCGGAAAAGCAGAGAATCGAAGAATTTGAGATGTGGTGCTTCAGAAGAACGTTGAAACTTAGGTGTACTGATAAGATAAGGAATGAGGAGGTTCTGCTCGAATCGGAGAGGAAATATGTGGAATGTACCGACATGGAGAAGGGCCAGGATGATAGGACATCTGTGAAGACATTAGGGAATGACTTGCATGGTACAAGAGGGTGCTGTAGAGGGCAAAAACTGTAGAGGAAGACAGAGATTAGTATACAACAAATAAATGAGGACGTAGTTCGCAAGTGCTACTCTGAGATGAAGAGGTTGGCACAGGAGAGGAATTCGTGGCGGGCCACATCAGAGTAGCCAGAAGACTGATGACTATTAAAAAAGAAAACTCGAATGTAATGAAGACACAATGGAGGACTTCACTGTGAAGGGGCATGTGTGATGTCTGCTGATGTTTCCCTTTCCTAACAGTAATACGTCTTGCTGTATTGAATCTCAGTGTAGTTACAGGGTAGAAGAGCGGAGCAGAGTCCAGGGTGAGCGTTAACACGAGGTTGGAGGCCAGGTTAGTGTCCGGGGAACAGGTCACCCGGAACCACTGTGTAGACGAGGGCCTGGGGCTGCTTCGCCACGGACCTTCAAGTGGGCCGGTGGTGAGGATTAAGGTTTCCTCGAACTGACGGCGTCTCAGCTGGCGTGTTCTACCCCCCCCCCCCCCCCCCCCCCCCCGCCGCACTTCCGCGTGGCTGAAATGTTTTCTGTAGAGCGCCTCCAGATAGCTATTGACAAAGTGGAGGGGGGGGGGCATTTTCGGGTTAGTAAGTGATAAAAGAATGGGTCTCTGAGTGCCTTGGCAAGATAAGATCACTTCGTAATGTGGGAAGAGCAAAACTTCACCGTTAGGACAAACTTCGAAGCCTACCGACGCCTCGCTGGGTCAGATATTTAAATCACAGTCCACATGGAGTATAGTAGGGAAATTAAAAATGGGTTGCGACTTGTCTGAGTTCACGAATTGTGGGAACGGTGACTTACCCTTCCTTGACGTCCCAAAGAAGGTCAGAGTATTTTGCACTACGAGCGCAGAATTTTTGCGGCGAGATTTGCCACTAGCAGAATTTCAGATGTCCATTTAGATCGGCATATCGGAAATTTTGGCCAGAAAGGTAGAGTGCAAATGTTTCGAGAGAGAAGAGGATAAAGTTGTCTGGAGATGTAAAATTTTCCGTCACTGACCAGCTCGTAAACTATATTACCCTACTTCCAGTGATTACTGACTATTCTCAACTTTTAAATCGAGTAAGATGCCCCATAGTTCATCCTCGCGCGTTTCTTGCCTGTTTGCAGCATCAGAACCGTCGGATTTCCTATGTCCGTCACGCACTTCTTCTGTCTGGATTTTATCATCAGTCTCAGTTCAAGCATTCAAACTCATCTCCGCTTCATGTGGCTCGAACCATTACCTTCCTCTTGTAAATCTAACGTTGCATATTTTATCTTTCCTGCATGGAGGCATACATCAAAATTTTGTTGCACCCTCCCCCAAAATGTTACACCTTAAGTATTGATAATACATCTATTTATCTTCGAAGGCCGAACATCTTCCCATTCGTCATAATCTCTGCAACATCCTTCAGAACATTATGCATTCCCTTCTATCCTTTCATCGCCTCCTTTCCTCAGACCTTCTGACGAAACAGGCCGCTTGCTCTCTTCTTCTTTGCTTAATTCCTCCTCCTCAGTTTCCATTACTGTCTGACCTCGTTTCCTAGTGTTACTCTCCCTACGATACTGAGTAAAACTTCTAACTTTTTAATATTCTTGTCTCGTCTAGAAATATACCAGTACATATGTCTGCTTCAGGTACATCACCACTCTGCAAAGTTTCAAAAAGTTGAGGCCTGCAATTGTCTTCACTTCCAGCTTACGTATAACTAGAAAATTAGCACTGTGTGTGATTGACACGTGATGTCAGCACTGACATGTTCCTTAACTTCCACCCATTTACCATGTAGTACACATTGTACTCTGATTCCATGCGCTCTAAACGCTGGCCACCTCTTTTCTTTGTCGCACGCTTCATATGCTTCTTTGTCAAGTGCTAGACTCAGTTGGTTGAGTCCTGAATACACGACACTGTTCGTCATCCGCGTCACATCACTTGCGGGTAAGTCATGTACTCTATTCGGCTGTCGAACTTGGCCGCATCTTCTACCAGATTCCTTTTCAGTGCATCGAAATTTATGAATAACACTCTGGAAGTTGGATGCCATCAAACACTAAGATCAGATCTTCGGCCACTAGTTAATAATCGCTAGCATTTGTGTCTTTGTCATTGTGTCGCTGATTTCCTCTCACACCTGAAGAGTTCCTGCACCCTGTCTTCATTGGCCATCGCATCCTCTGCGATGCCGTCTGTCATCTGTTCGATTCGATGGCGTCCATGATTCATGAGGATTGTTTGTATGCCACTTATATCCTTTCTTGGAGGGTGGATGCCTTGCTCGCCAGTTTGCGTTAGGTGGTATATGTTGTACCTGCCCGTGGTGGATTTGAACAATGCGTACCAGTTCACTAACTTCTGCTTTACAATCATATCCAAGTTCACCTAATAAATGTAAGAACCCATTGATATCATTTATTTCTCAACCTGAAAGCGTAAAATCCTTCTGTATTCTGTCAGGCAACTTTATATGGTACGCTTACATTAATTCTTTTTGCTGAATTCGTGCATCCAAGAATAGGTTTCGTGTCATCATCTGTTTATGGTACTGAATCGGGTTGCAAAACTGTGATTCAGCATGAGGCTCATTCATTACAGTTCAGAATCTATTCTGCCTAGGCTCTTGTAAAAATGCCTGTTTGAATTCGTCATGACTTCGGTAACGAGCCACAGTTACTCTCATCGTGGCTGCTGCTTCTTCCCAGAAATCAGCATATATGAAATATGTTTTGTACCCTGTAGATCGTGACCTCTGAAGTCTGTCTTGGAACTGTTCGATCCAAATCTTTGGATGCAAACAATTCGACTGGTCTGGGAAAAGTGAGACCTCTGTACAAGATTTTTCCGTATTAAACCCTTCTCGATTTTGTGGTATTCTGTGGCTGTACGTTCGCAGGGAATTGTCCTGTATCGCCATGTATACGGCATAGTCTGTCAGTTACCCTACGTAATCTTTCATCTGAAATGATAATTAAATCAAGATTCTAATCTGTCGACAATGGTTGATATAAATCAACGGGGACAGTTGAATATGTGGGCCTCGACCGGGGCTCGAACCCGGACATGTCCGAAAGAACAGATACCGTCTTCATATAGTTAAGGCTAACCTGACATTGACCTTCTTCTTGTGTGCTGGATGCTCATATGTGCTTTGCCCGAACTGTTACGGGACTCGGTAAGCCTGTCTGCCGCGAGTAATGAGTGTAATGGACAGGGACTCTACGAATGTAGTGTGTGGAAATTAAATTGGGAGTGTGGGTCTCACGGGGAACGTGCAGTGGATAAATCCCTGCAGTCACACTATCCTCTGTGCCCTCGGCGGCTCAGATGGATAGAGCGTCTGCCATGTAAGCAGGAGATCCCGGGTTCGAGTCCCAGTTGAAGCACACATTTCCAACTGTCTCCGCTGATGTATATCAACGCCTGTCGACAGCTTAGGGTGTGCATTTAATTATCATTTCATTCTAAGTGAGCTGCATGTTCACCGATGGTATCTGCTCTTTCGGACATGTACGAAAGAACAGATACCATCTTCATATAATTCTTCATCTTCCTTTCGCTTATGTTCTTCGCTCATAATTATACTATAACCTGAACCAATGCCTCGTTCCCTTTCCTTGAGTAATTTTACTAATGCTTCTTGGTTGCGATAGTTGATGGACACTTGAACTTACCTCAGTAGGAATAACGCCCTTAATTCTTCTTGATCTATCAAGTTCATTGATGTACTATTATCAAAATATATAAAGACAACTGGTCGATATACTTCTTCCCCGGTTAACGTAGCCCAACTATTCCTGCTTCCATGTATATGTCCTTGCGCAATTCATCTACCGTGCTCTTCACCTCTTGATACGAAACGCCTAGCTTATTGTCGTAACTACTCATTTGTTCATGAGTCATCTGAGTCGTTTTGTCCCTAGGCTTTCTGACATCGTCTTTGTTCTTCTTGTCTGTTTATTCAATCTTTTCATCTCATACTTTTACATGATCCACTAGCCGTTCTTCTATCTTCCCGAAAACTTAACTACTTTCTCTGAACAGCTCTTCCGTTTTTTTGTTGCACGCCCCGTTCTTCCCTTCTTGCTTATTGATCAACGTTAATTTTGCGAAATTTTCTTCCGTGTTTTTGAAACGCTCTTCCGTCTTTTTGTACTGCGCTCCCTACCTTATTGTGCTGCCTGGTATGCTGTTTCTTATTTTGCAACGCCATGTCAACCAGAAAGGATAGGAGATCAAAGGGTTGCAGTGATGGAGAATTTGCCGTACGATCCGTAACACACTGTGCAACCTCCTTGTATCCAGCAGCGATTGAGGTCTTCGTAGCCTGTGATACAGTCACTCGTCTTCGGACTGTTCCCTACTAACTGGCATTTTGTTTGATGCACTATTATTACTACTGCTGTTTGCCAATTATTGTTTTTACTTTCTCTAACTTCGGTAAGCCCCGTAGTTCATTCACTATCGGCAGTTAATGATAGGCTTGCTACTTCCCTTCCAGTTTCGCTCATCTTTCTCGAAGAACGTGCACGAGTACGGGTTAACCTCAGCATACCTGAACAGCGACGCCAGTAAAAACCTTCCCCTCTAATACAAAATTCCTAACGTACACACACCACGAAACACAACTGAAACCTACCGATACCACATACACGCAAAATCGTTCCTTCAAAAGTATAACAACGAGATTCTGCCCTCCGATCGAGTTTACTTACCTGCCCTATTGTTGCTGTAATGGGGGGGGGGGGGGGGGGGGGGTTCAAATTAGCGAAGCGCAAGAAGCTTTGAAAATTGTAACTCCTCTATCATGTCGTGAAGACCCGTCGATTGTCGAGCGACTCAGTCATTCAGTGTTGGATGCGGTATGGAGGGCGATGGGATCAGAAAACCATATCGGCAGTCGTTGTAGACGTTTAGACCCTCGAGCCACCACCTTTCAATCATGTAGCTCCCCGGCTGGCATCACGAGGGAGCTTGCACCAAGGTCCAGTCCTCCCACCAAGGAAAAATCCCTGGCCCAATTGGGAATCGAAATGTTGTCCCCTGCATGAGGGTCTGTCACCTGAATTATTCGCATACGCAGGCGAACTTAAGTCTACCTTTTGCTGAAGTTCTTTATTATTGTGGTGTTCACGTACACTTTTCCAGTCAAGAATGTACTGAATGGAGAACTTCCGATGATCGTGGTAAGCCCGGCCCACGCCAAAAAATATTCTGTCTCTAAGTTACTGTGCGAGATGGCGCACTGGCGAGCACACTGGACTCGCATCCAGGAGGACGACGATTCAAAACCCACGTCCGGCCATCCTGATTTAGGTTTTCCGTGATTTCCCTAAATCGCTTGAGGCAAATGCCGAGATGATTCCTTTCAAAAAGCACGGCCGAATTCCTTCCCTGTCCTCCCTTATCCGATGGTACTGTGTTCGGCCCCCTCGTCTCATACTGGGTGTTTAGGAAAGCTGCTTTCTCGGATCGATAGACAACAATTCAAACAAATAGTATTATTAGATTTTTATTACAGTAAGATAAGTGACAATATTTAATTTTGCGTATTCACAAAGGTGTGTCGTAAGCAAATGGCGACCTGCAAATAATCAATGTCCTGCGGTATATATAATTCAAATGCAAGCAATACAATATACACTCCTGGAAATGGAAAAAAGAACACACTGACACCGGTGTGTCAGACCCACCATACTTGCTCCGGACACTGCGAGAGGGCTGTACAAGCAATGATCACACGCACGGCACAGCGGACACACCGGGAACCGCGGTGTTGGCCGTCGAATGGCGCTAGCTGCGCAGCATTTGTGCACCGCCGCCGTCAGTGTCAGCCAGTTTGTCGTGGCATACGGAGCTCCATCGCAGCCTTTAACACTGGTAGCATGCCGCGACAGCGTGGACGTGAACCGTATGTGCAGTTGACGGACTTTGAGCGAGGGCATATAGTGGACATGCGGGAGGCCGGGTGGACGTACCGCCGAATTGCTCAACACGTGGGGCGTGAGGTCTCCACAGCACATCGATGTTGTCGCCAGTGGTCGGCGGAAGGTGCACGTGCCCGTCGACCTGGGACCGGACCGCAGCGACGCACGGATGCACGCCAAGACCGTAGGATCCTACGCAGTGCCGTAGGGGACCGCACCGCCACTTCCCAGCAAATTAGGGACACTGTTGCTCCTGGGGTATCGGCGAGGACCATTCGCAACCGTCTCCATGAAGCTGGGCTACGGTCCCGCACACCGTTAGGCCGTCTTCCGCTCACGCCCCAACATCGTGCAGCCCGCCTCCAGTGGTGTCGCGACAAGCGTGAATGGAGGGACGAATGGAGACGTGTCGACTTCAGCGATGAGAGTCGCTTCTGCCTTGGTGCCAATGATGGTCGTATGCGTGTTTGGCGGCGTGCAGGTGAGCGCCACAATCAGGACTGCATACGACCGAGGCACACAGGGCCAACACCCGGCATCATGGTGTGGGGAGCGATCTGCTACACTGGCCGTACACCACTGGTGATCGTCGAGGGGACACTGAATAGTGCACGGTACATCCAAACCGTCATCGAACCCATCGTTCTACCATTCCTAGACCGGCAAGGGAACTTGCTGTTCCAACAGGACAATGCACGTCCGCATGTATCCCGTGCCACCCAACGTGCTCTAGAAGGTGTAAGTCAACTACCCTGGCCAGCAAGATCTCCGGATCTGTCCCCCATTGAGCATGTTTGGGACTGGATGAAGCGTCGTCTCACGCGGTCTGCACGTCCAGCACGAACGCTGGTCCAACTGAGGCGCCAGGTGGAAATGGCATGGCAAGCCGTTCCACAGGACTACATCCAGCATCTCTACGATGGGAGAATAGCAGCCTGCATTGTTGCGAAAGGTGGATATACACTGTACTAGTGCCGACATTGTGCATGCTCTGTTGCCTGTGTCTATGTGCCTGAGGTTCTGTCAGTGTGATCATGTGATGTATCTGACCCCAGGAATGTGTCAATAAAGTTTCCCCTTCCTGGGACAATGAATTCACGGTGTTCTTATTTCAATTTCCAGGAGTGTACACTACTGGCCATTAAAATTGCTATACCAGGAAAAATGCAGATGATAAACTTGTATTTATTGGGCAAATATATTATACTAGAACCGACATGTGATTACATTTTGACGCAATTTGGGTGAATAGATCCTGAGAAATCAGTACCCAGAACAACCACCTCTGGCCGTAATAACGCCCTTGATACGCCTGGGCATTGAGTCAAACAGAGCTTGGATCGCGTGTACATGTACAGCTGCCCGTGCAGCTTCAACACGATACCCCAGTTCATCAAAAGTACTGACTGGCGTATTGTGACGAGCCAGTTGCTGGGCCACCATTGACCAGACTTTTCAATTGGTGAGAGATGTGGAGGCAGCAGTCGAACGTTTTCTGTAACCATAAAGGCCCGTACAGGACCTGCAACATGCGGTCGTGATTTATGCTGCTGAAATGTAGGGTTTCGTCACTGCGAACAAGAGGTGACAGAGACGTGCAACCAGTGGCACCCCATACGACCACGCCGGGTAATACTCCAGTATGGCGATGACGAATATACGCTTCCAGTGTGCGTTCACCGCGATGTCGCCAAACACGGATGCGACCACCATGATAATGTAAACAGAAACTGGATTGCCATTCGTGCACCCAGGTTTGTCGTTGAGTACACCATCACACGCGCTCCTGTTTGTGATGCGGCGTCAAGGGTAACCGCAGCCATGGTCTCCGAGCTGATACTCCTGCTGTTCCAAACGTCGTCGAACTGCTCGTGCAGATGGTTGTAGTCTTGTAAACGTCCCCATCTGTTGACTCAGGGATCGAGACATGGCTGCACGATCCGTTACAGCCATGCGGATAAGATGCTTGTCATTTCGACTGCTAGCAATACGAGGCCGTTGGGATCCAGTACGGCGTTCCGTATTAGCCTCCTGAATCCACCGATTCCATATTCTGCTAACAGTCGTTCATTGGATCTCGACCAAGGCGAGCAGCAATGTCGCGATACGATAAACCGCAGTCGCGATAGGCTACAATCCGACCTTTATCAAAGTCGGAAACATGATGGTACGCATTTCTCCTCCTTACACGAGGCATAACAACAACGTTTCACCAGGCAACGCCTGTCAACTGCTGTTTGTGTATGAAAAATCAGTTGGAAACTTTCCTCATGTTAGTACGTTGTAGGTGTCGCCACCGGCGCCAACTTTGTGTGAATGCTCTGAAAAGCTAATCATTTGCATTTCAGAGCATCTTCTTCCTGTCGGTTAAATTGCGCGTCTGTAGCATGTCATCTTCGTGGTGTAGCAATTTTAATGGCCAGTTGTGTAGTTCATGTCACTGCTGTAGCGTTCTTAGGACAGCTCGTCTTCAACTCGGGCTGCGGTTACGTGGCGTGACGTTTGTATTCTCTTCGTGTAGAGGCCGTTGTCGTCTTGGTGTCGTCCTAGAGACGTGTCTGTCAGCATCCTAGTGGCTGACGTCGTCTCACAGCCCTCTCTGTTTCTCCGTTCTTGATCGTCGTGCCGGCGCTTGACGCTACGCCAGAACAGATGGGACCGATGAACTCACTGTTTGATCCCATACGCCTGATCAACCAACCGACTAATGTAACTGAATTAAAGTAAGAGTGCGTAATTACAGCAGTAAAATGGTTCAAATGGCTCTGAGCACTGTGGGACTCAACATCTGAGGTCATAAGTTCCCTAGAACTTCGAACTGCTTAAACCTAACTAACCCAAGGACATCACACACATCCATGCCCGAGGCAGGATTCGAACCTGCGACCGTAGCCGTTGCGCGGTCCCAGACTGAAGCGCCTAAAACCTCTCGGCCACAACTTATAGCAGCAGTTGAGTGGCAGTACATCATTTGCAAAACGTCACCCAAGTATTGTTCTTCCAGTTCCTAAGACAATGGGTAATAGTCCTATTTCGATGTGCATAACAGGTTTCCAGGGCACTACTTTTCAACTAATACATTCAGCTGAGACACTTGATTCCCATCTTGCTAACTAAAGTTTGTAGTAGGAAGCTTCCTAACACATAAATGTAACAGGTACAAGAAATTAATAACATAATCATGAAGCAGACGAAAGTAAACGTCTTAGGATGTGAACAAATTGCGGTTCTAGGTTTGCACTACAGTTTCATAAGTGGATATGTAAATCCTACATGAATAGGTGACACTTAATCAGTAGTTTTCTTAAGTTACTGCTCAAGATTCGACATTACACAATATTTCCCAGTTGTAAAATGAAGATCTGGCGCGATCTTAAACGTTTGTGGAGAGTATACACCTAGTGTACAGTTTCGATTTTTTAGAAAATTGTAGAAAGCACACAATCCTTTGGTCGCTTATCAAAATCTCAGACCTACCAGGTAATCCTCAACCTGTATTACCTCATCTGCTGCAATAACAATGTGAAATAAGACGTACTTGTGATAACACATTCGAGACAAATTGTTAATGACCATTACATAAAAAACTGCACTCCTTACGTACCAACTATCTTATGCAAAAGCACAGCACACAACCCCATCAGTCACCATTATGAGAAACTATGGTCCACTAATTCAGCACCGCTCTAAGTGCCTCTGGTAGCAAAACTCACGACAAGTTAATCATTCCCATAAATCTAAGAAGGTAAATTGCGAAAATACGTCTAGAGTTTAAGTCTCATCATACTGCCTTGTATACTTGCACAAGAACAAGTGTTTAGGATAACGCACAGGTTTCAAATTTTTTTAAATAATTTAACAATGTTCTACAAATCAGTTACAATAATTTTTAATGAACTGTCCTCAAAAACGTAAAAGCAGAAAAAATTGAAGTTAAAAACCGTGAACAGCATTTCTTGGTTAATCAGCAGAAAATAAGGACCGCTGGAAACATTATTTCAGTGCTTTTTTGGATGTGGGATTTTCAGATCGTCAGGTGAACCTTCATAAGCCATAAAATAACCATGTCATTTGGAAGCCTCAGTTGTGTAGCATCTCTTACCAAACCAGTCAAAAAAGTCATGAAGGAACAAAATATTAATTTATATGCACAGAGGACACACAGCCAAAACTCTAGAAACCAATACATATTATAAAAATGGAAGTAGGTTTGTGTGTGTGTGTGTGTGTGTGTGTGTGTGTGTGTGTGTGTGTATTTCAAATCTCTTCCTAAGCCACTGCAGCGATTTCAACCGAACAGGGTACACATATCCCATACTGCCAGTCAAAATCGCTGTGGGGTAAGAAAAACGTACCTATCATTTTTAAGAAGATATAACGCCATAAAAAATGAAATTCGCGAAAAAAACTGCTTCATGCATAACGTTTGTATGCATTACTTCTGTGCTACTAACTGTACTCGCAATAAATTTCAGTATGTGCCGCTAAATGCATCTACAAAAATATACATGCTATGACATACAGTTCAGGAGACAAGAGCTCATAAACACAGAGATGCTTGGAAAACTGCCGGGTTACGCACCAAGTTTAAATATATTACTTCTTAGCTATTGATTCTGATCCAATCATTCGGGAGGACGACGGTTCAATCCCGTGTCCGGTCATCTTGATTTAGGTTTTCCGTGATTTCCCTAAATCGCTCCAGGAAAATGCCGGGATATTTCCTTTGAAAGGGCCGGGCCGACTTCTGTCCCCGCCCTACCTTAATCCGATGAGACCGATGACCTCGCTGTCTGGTCTCCTCCCCAAAACAACTCTCTATTCCTATCATATTTCGCTGCCAGTATCCTAATACACCACTGAATGTATCTACACAAATATATTATAGCATGACACATAATTCAAGGTATATGATGTCATAAACACAGAGATACTTGAAAAAATCGCGCATCATGGATGAAGTTCTAATACGTTTATTCTTTACTGCTAAGTCATTCCTACCGAAGGAAATCGTTGAAACTTGGCAGCGCTTTTCACAACTAATTGCGCTCACAGTATCGAAGGTGTCAGGGGCAATGTTACTTATATACCGTATTTATACAACAGTCCGACAGAGAAATATGCAACTTTAAGGGTGTTTCCAAACGCACATGGAAATAAAATTTTTTAAGTATTTCGCCACAAAAACAGTTAACTTTTTGGTTTCGTTTCTAATAAGAAGGGTAAAATTAATATCTGGTCAATACTGGGTTTGTAGGTTAGTGTTAAAGTATAAGTGTTTACAACAATAAAACCACAGAACTTATTCTGATCCTCTTCATAAAATTTCTCTTAAAGAAAGGTAGTGAGTCCTTGATCAGGTTATGCTTACAATGTGTCTCAGTGTGGCAGGAGCCCACACACTGTATGACCGAGCGAAGTGGCACAGCAGTTAGCACGCTGGACTCGAATTCGGTAGGACGACGGTTCCAACCCTCGTCCAGCCATCCTAATTTAGAGTTTTCGTCAACTCCTTCAGTCGCTCCACACAAATTCGGGGATAGTTCCTTCGAAAGGGCACGGCCGATTTTGTTTCTAAATCTTCGCTTGTGCTCTATGTCTTGTGGCCTCGATGTCGACCGGACGTTAAACCCTAATCTCCCTTCCTTCTTCCTTTCACACTGCATGTACACGAAATGTCATACTGGCGGCAAAATACCACGTGGATGGCATGGTGGGGCAGGAGGGAGACACAAAAACATAACGGGCGCTTGTCTTGTTTCTCAAGGAGGGCGCCACTCCCTGCAGCGTGAAGCAAGCACTGCGTGAGGGAAAGAGAACAGAGCCTAACCGCCGCAAGTTGCAAGAGAGAGACAGGAGTGTAGATAAAGGAGGAAAGGGGCAGTGAAACGGTGTTGCTAGAGAAGGGGAGGGACAACAGGCAGGTGAGGCCTAGCGTAGAGGCACGTAGAAGGAAAGGGGGGGAGGCGGCTGGAAAGGTTTCCCAGCGCCGGCAGCGCGCTACCTTGATGGAACGGTTTGTTTTTAAATACACAGCTAATCGCTTGTACTAACTGCATCACGTTGAATCTACGTTTATATTTATACTGTGCAAACTAACGTGATGTGCATGGCCGAGAGTACGTCCCATGTGCGAGTTACTAGCCTTCTTCCGGTCACATTCACGTAAGGGGCACGGTTAGAGTGATTGTCTGAATGCCTCTGTGCAGCCGAATCTTATCCTCACGATCCCTACTTGAACGATACGTAAGGGGTTGTAATATATTCCTAGAGGAATCACTTACGGGCGGTTCTTAATAGCCTTTCACAGCATGGTTTACGTCTATATTCAAGAGTCTTCCAGTTCAGTTCCTTCAGTATCTCTCTGACGCTCTCTCGCAGATTAAACAAACCTGTGACCATTCGTGCTGCCGTTCTCTTTATTTGTTCCATATCCCCTGTTAGTCCTACTTGGTGCGGATTCCACACATTTGAGCAATATTCTAGATCCGGAGTGATTTGTAAGCAGTCTCCTTTCTAGAATGATTGTACTTCCCCAGTATTCTACCAATAAACCTATGACAACCACGTACTTTACCCAAGACTGAACGCAAGCGATCACTCCATTTAATATCCCTACAAAGTGATACATCCAGGTACTTGTCTGAGTTGGCCGATTCCGACAGTGACTCATTGATGTTATAGTCATAGAAAACTGCGTTTTTTCGTTTCGTGAAGTGCAAAATTTTACATTTCTGAACATTTATAGCAAGTTGCCAATGTCTGCAACACCGTCCGGGGTGGCCGTGCAGTTCTAGGCGCTACAGTCTGGAACCGGGCGACCGCTACGGTTGCAGGTTCGAATCCTGCCTCGGGCATGGATGTGTGTGATGTCCTTAGGTTAGTTAGGTTTAATTAGTTCTAAGTTCTAGGCGACTGATGACCTCAGAAGTTGCACAGTGCTCAGAGCCATTTGTCTGCAACACGTTTAAATGTTACCAAGATCTGACTGAATATTCATGCAGCTTCTTTCAGATGGCAGCTACTTAATTATAAATGCTACTTCTTTATAAATGCACCCATTGCAAAAAGTCTGCTTTTACTATCACACCCGACATTACTTCTACATCTGACGACGACTCTCCATCGAAGATAACATGCTGTGTTCTCCCCACCAACAAATCCTCAGTACAGCCACAATTTTCACTTGATACACCATATTAAGCGTAGATTCAGCACTGAGTCAAAAGCTTTTCGTAAATCAAGAAATGTTGCATCTACCTGGTTGACCTATTCCAAAGCTTTCAGTGTGCAATGCGAGAGAAGTGCGAGTTGGGTTTCACATGCTACATGTTTTCGAAATATATGCATTTAGGAGGTCATTTTTTTCAAGGTGTATGTAGGTTTTTATGTTGGTGACGCCACGTAGCGCTCTATATGAAAATCACTGGCTATGCTGTGTGCAGTCTGTAGCTGGTTTGCATTGTTGGAATTTGCTATTGTAGTGTTGGGCAGTTGGCTGTTAACAGCGCGTAGCGTTGCGCAGTTGGAGGTGAGCCACCAGCAATGGTGGATGTGGGGAGAGAAATGGCAGAGTTTTCAGAGCGGATGATCTGGACGTGTGTCCATCAGAGACAGTAAATTTGTAAGACAGGATGCCATGAACTACTATATATATTATGACTTTTGAACACTATTAAGGTAAATACATTGTTGATTCTCTATCAAAATCTTTCCTTTACTAACTATGCCTATCAATGGTTAGTGCCTTTAGTAATTTGAATCTTTTATTTAGCTGACATTAGTGGTGCTCGCTGTATTGCAGTAGTTCGAGTAACGAAGATTTTTGTGAGGTAAGTGATTTGTGAAAGGTATAGGTTAATGTTAGTCAGGGCCATTCATTGTAGGGGTTATTGAAAGTCAGATTGCGTTGCGCTAAAAATATTGTGTGTCAGTTTAGTGTTGATCAGAATAGGTAGAGAGCGAAATGTCTGAGTACGTTCAGTTCTGCTCAGCTGTTTGAAAATCAGATAATGTAAGACGTTTATAAGCACAGTAATTCAATTATTTTTCAAAGGGGACGTTTCAAAGGTACCTCACGATGTTTGAGCTCAGAATATGTTCTAAGATTCTACAACAAATCGATGTCAAGGGTACTGGACTGTAGTTTTGTGGATCACGTCTATTACCCTTCTTGCAGACTGGTGTGGCCTGTGCCTTTTTCCAAGACCTGGGCACCGAAACTAATACTTATTTTGTTCAAATGGAATGAGAATTAAATTGGGCCATATCTCCCAGGTTTTCTTTTGTAAAGGAACATTTGTAAACAGAGTTATTATTTCAGATTTCGCTTTGCTACTCTTAATTTCAGTTTCTGTCTCATTCGCTACGGACTAGACTCTAACTTTGGTGCCACTAACAGCCTTTACATGCGACCAGAATTTCTCTGGGTTCTGTGAAAGATCACTTAACAGTATTCTTCTGCGGTAGCCACTGAAGACTTCACGCATTTCTCTGTTGACAAATTAACGCTTTTCTTTCAGCATCTTTCTACCTATACCCTGCATGGGGGCTTAATTATTATTAATTAAAATACTTTTTAAATTTTTAGTAGCTATCTGTCCGATTACGCAAGTCTCGTAAACGATTGGCCCTGACTAGTATTATTACGCAATCTGACTGCATGGAACAACAACAAAGAATGAAATGAAAATTTCCTGTTAACACAATTAATCCCCAGCAACTATAAAACCTACGAAACCAAAGCACAAGTGTAATTGTTCTGTGTGTGGGAGTGTGACTCAACGTACACATCTGGCACGGTTCTTCTTCAACAAGACAAGAAATTTTAAACATCATTTATACTAAAGTAATTAAAAAATAGAAATACTGTAATTGCGTAAGGAAAGCAGAATTACACTCTAATACAAGAACACAAGCCAGATGCTTTGTTGACTGAACCTGTAATAACGCATTATTCAGGACACTGAAATAATGAGAGAGAAAAGAATTTTTTTTTTTAACCTTCGTTTATATTGATGAAAGGCACTCTAAACATTACAATCTCTCCACACCGACTCGCTACTACCACATCTCAACAAGAACCTTTCAGTATCACATCTCAGCAAGCACTCCCTGCTACGAGTTCTTAACAAGCACTCACTACTACGAGTCCTCGACAGGCACTACCAGTGGAGGCGGCTGAATAATACTCTTTCGTGCAATCTCTGGCGCTGTGGCTCAGTGTAGCCACCTTTCATATGCCCTTCCTCCACGGGCCAGACTTTGATGGTATTTTTCCCAGCATTGGTGGTGAAAATACCACCAAATTCGTCCACAAAAATACAGACAAAAATAAAAGATAATATTAATACCCAAATATCACATAATTAGTTAAAATTTTGGCTTTGCACTGAACTTTCAATAACCTAATATATAAAATACAGTAAGCAATACAACTTCTTTTCATACATGTGACTTTACATAATAGTTTACACAATACACAAAAAATCAGTTTATACAAATGTTCACATAAAATGCTTTCAATGATTAGTTCCAGCAGTAGCACCCAACAGGTGACATCTTTTCAGTAGAAGCAGTCCAACAGTGGCACCCAGCATTGTTGAATAGGTGCAGACACCAACAAGTGACATTATTTCAGTAGAAGCAATCCATCAGTGGCACCCAGTAATGTTGAGTAGGTACACACAGCAACAAGTGACATTATTTCAGTAGAAGCAGTTCATCAGTGGCACCCAGTAATGTTGAGCAGGTACACACAGCAACAAGTCACATTTCTCAGCAGAAGCAGTTCCATTAGTGGCACCCAGCAATGTTGAACAGGTGCAGACACCAACATGTGATTTCATTTCAGTAGAAGCAGTCCATCAGTGACACCCAGTAATGTTGAGTAGGTACAGACAGCAAGAAGTGACATCATTTCAGTAGAAGCAGTTCCATTAGTGGCACCCAGCAATGTTGAACAGGTGCCGACACCAACAAGTGACATTATGTCAGTAGAAGCAGTTCATCAGTGGCACCCAGTAATGTTGAGCAGGTACACACAGCAACAAGTCACATTTCTCAGCAGAAGTAGTTCCATTAGTGGCACCCAGCAATGTTGAACAGGTGCAGACACCAACAAGTGACATCATTTCAGTAGAGGCAGTCCATCAGTGGCACCCAGTAATGTGGAGCAAGTGCAGACACCAACAAGTGACATTATTTCAGTAGAAGCAGTCCGTCAGTGGCACCCAGCATTGTTGAACAGGTGCAGACACCAACAAGTGACTTCATTTCAGTAGAAGCAGTTCCATCAGTTGCACCCAGCAATGTTGAACAGGTGCAGACAGCAACAAGTGACATTATTTCAGTAGAAGCAGTTCATCATTGGCACCCAGCAATGTTGAACAGGTGTAGACACCAACAAGTGACTTCATTTCAGTAGAAGCAGTCCATCAGTTGCACCTAGCAATGATGAGCAGGTCCAGAGAGCAGTCCATGATATTCACTATCACTGATCACACTGTTCATCAGAGTTTATAAGCAGAAATTAAACATGTCCTAGTGGCACCAATCATGTAGAAAAAGTACAAATAACAGTCCATAATATTCGCTATCACTGATCACACTGCTCATCAGAGTTTATAAGCAGAAATTAAACATGTCCTAGTGGCACCAATCATGTAGAAAAAGTACAAGTAACAGTCCATAATATTTGCTATCACTGATCACACAGTTCATCAGCAGAAATTAAACATTTCTAAGTGGCACCCATTATGTTGAAAAGTGCAAGTAACAGTCCATAATATTCACTATCACTAATCACACAGTTCATCAGCAGAAATTAATCATTTCTAAGTGGCACCCATTATGTTGAAAAAGTGCAGGTAACAGTCCATAACATTCACCATCACTAATCAGACAGTTCAGGCATGAACAATAGTTTGAATGCACATACAAATGCTTTTACACACTAAACATATAAATTCTAATAAACACACAAATGATATCAGATAATCGTCATATTAACTATTACAAATACTCAAATATCAGTAAACCTATAATATTTATGAGTGTCAGTGCAAGCCACTACAAACAAATAAAATAATATTTAGGAGATAGGTGGGTAGGATTAGGAAAGGAAAACACACAAAACACACTCACTCATCTTTCATCCACATTAAGTACTACTGTGTAAGTGAATAGTGTTAACTGTGTAAATGCAATTCTGTCAAAATTTGATGTTCATCATGTGTATCAAGTAGTAGTGGCAGCAATGTATAACAGTCAATAATAGTTAAGTCAACGTCAGAGTCATCATGTCAAGACCAATGTTTGCCAAGCCAGATCAAATGTACTGTTGCTGAACAACTGTCAGTGTGCCAAGATATGCAAATACTTCCTCTCTTCAAAAAAAGTATGTACTGCTTATTGATTTAACAAAGTGTGTGAAGACAATCTTCCTTCCACTTTAGTGTTCTAGTCTGCTATCTTCATCCTCCTTGTTCCATATAGACCAACAAAAAAAAAAATGCACTTCACTTACTTTACCTCTTATCCACCAAAACTCCAATAATCATCAGCATCACATAATCTCAATACTTCAATAATACCTCTTATGTCGATACATATAAATCTTATCATCAATATCATTTACCTTACCTCTTGTCCACAAAAACTCCAATAATCATCAACTTCACATAATCTCTATAATACCTCAATAATACCTCTTCAATACGTCGATACATATAAACCATATTACCAATATCATTTCACTTCCATGACAACTCTTTTCTCTAGTCAGTCTCCTCGAACAAGTACAGATAAAATCCTAATGCAAACCTCATCATTCCATACAATCCGAAGACACATTGTCAACACACAACCTCTGTGTAATCCATCTGACCCAAATCTTCTACTCATTATGAATTATAAACAAAAGAAATGCATACATGACCTCTAACAGACTTAGTTCGAATAACTCTCAGTAATTAAGTACGATTACGGAGTGTGAATGATCATAATATTTCACAGTGTGTACACCACTTCAAGAATTATGGCAAACAGAAGCAAACATGTGGAGTATTTCTTGTGTCAAGTGTCACTTCCTATTTCAATTGCTCACGAAAAATGCAGTGTAAAAAGTGTCAATGGTCCAACCCTAGTGTTGGTATGTCATGTCGTTAGCTTCCTTCCTATTAGCATAAATTTCTACAGCTTTCATAAAACCTCCAGCTCATGTGAGTTCTATGAAGTTTCTTGTACTAATGTCGTTTATGTCGAATTATAGCAGTTCATTTTCTTATCTTAAAAATATAAGGTACTGAGCGTAAGCAAAACATGCAATCGCGAGTAAATATACCAGTAGAGAACAGAATGTCAACAAGTGGATGCAGCACAATTCTTACAACGAGGCTCTGCCAAGCGAACAATCTATAATTAATACCATAGTGTGACCTAAACTCTATGTTCGTACACTGTACATCAGCATTTCTATACACCAAATTAAAGAGTAGTTGTGACGACAAACAGAAATGTATAAATATGCAATCCATACGCATAGCAGTAAACATATATCTTATGTAATAAACAGGTCATTAGCATCATATCAGCATAAGCAAATAAATGTTCATTAGTCATCTTAATAAGTAAACATGAAGGCGCAAGCAGATAAATCACAAAGTATAACTTACATACCTAACCACATCAGCACAATTAATCAGGTGACAATTATAATTTAAATAAATAAGCACAGCAGGCACATAATTAAAAAAATATGACATCAGTGAAAAAGCAGTGCAGCCAAGCGATGCATAATATACACAAGTTATAACCCAGTTCATTAATAATCATTGTCAAAATCAGTTAACGTACGCAAGCACGTCGCTTCACAAGTAAATTCAGAAAACATGAAATTAGCACAAAGTATGAATCAGGTAATCGCGAGCAGCAAATTACGTCTAAAGTACGTACCTAAGTGGAAATATGTTACCTGAAAAATGAACTCCATTAATAGTTACCTTTTTTAGTTTATTAGTTTCTTCTTCGAAATTACATTCTTCCTGAAAATTTCTCGATAGCAAGTCGTCTTAACGTCGGACACGCACAGAATTTACCTGAAGTTCTTAAATATTTTATAGAACCGTATCCTGAAAAATACTGAATGTTAATAACATAATTCATCAAGTCACTATAGCTTTCTACTGAATTTAATCGGAGAAATTAAACTGTGTATTTGTTTACCGCTGTCAGTGCATTCGCAATGAGCGCTCGATCAGCTGTAGGCGCGTGACGTAGGAAGTAATTGTTTGCGGTCAACGACTGCCTTGTGCGGCTCGCAGACTTGACTGTTGCTTTGAGTATGTGCCGCCGCCAAAACACAGCGCGGTATCCTTGTACTCTCTGCGTGTTTACATGTAGCTGTTGGTTTCTCGAAAGTATGTCATTCCACAAAAATTTTAACGTTTGATATATGATGTATTCCCTTAGAGCGTCGTGATTTAAGAGTTTCTACTTCAACAGTGTTATCATGTATAATTTTGCGAATTCTATATGGACCGTTATAAAGCAGAAAAAATTTGCGACACAAGCCTTTTCCTTTGTGAGACAAACGATGAGACTTAATTAACACTTTTTGACCAACTGAAAAAGTTTTTAAACGACCAGGACGTTTTGCTGATTTCTCTCTTCTAGCAGCCGCAGATGCAATATTTTGCAGAGCCATGTTCACAACTTCAGAATGCCGCAGTTTCCGTGAAGGCGGAAAAGGAACGATTTCAGATATGCGATTTGTCGGTGCTTTGTTTTTTTAATATCAGTATATGCGGTAAAGAAGTTGAGTCATTAGAAAGTTCATTCAGAATGTTTTGAAAAATATGAAGATACTGATCCCACGTTCTGTGATTCTGATGACAATAAAGACGACACAATTTATTGATTTCCTTCATCCATCTCTCTGAAGCGTTAGATTGAGGGTGAAAAAGTGAAATGAAAACTGGTTTAGTTTTACGACGCCGTAGAGTACGAAGCCAAATTTTAGAACGAAACTGTGATCCATTATCTGATATAACCTTATCAACATGACCAACTTCTTTAAGAAAATGTTTGATGAAAGCGTTAGATACTGAGCGAGCTGTTGCTTTGCATAACGGTGTAAAACACACATATTTTGATGTCAACTCCACTGCTACGAAAATGTACGCAAAACCATTAGTAGAACGAACCACTGGACCGAAAAAATCGACTGCAGCCATCTCCTTTAATTTCGCTGGAATGATAGGAAACAACGGTGCTCTGTGAGAAATTGTTGGCGGCTTAGCCTTTTGACATAATTTGCATTTGGCCAGAACAGATCGAATACGTTTTTCCATATTACTGAAGTAGCAATTTTCCCGTAATTTATGAAAGTATTTTCTGGGACCAAAGTGTGCATAACTGAAATGCGTATGCCAAATCAGCTTATTAACCCACTCATCAGGAATACAAACTAACCAAACAGAGTTGTCGACCGATTTTCGTTTAAAAAGAATGTCATTGCGAACTAAATAATGCTGTCTAATCGCTACGCTTTCCTTTCTCCTCCACTTCTCCCTAATGTCCTTCCAGATTGGATCCTTATTTTGCTCCTTAGCGATGTCCTGGAGCGAAGACGAAATAAAGTTCTCAAACGCAACATCTTGAATATACATCAAACAATAATTGTTTTCCTTGCAGTCCTCTTCAGCACTTTGTTTCAAACCCATAGGTGCACGTGATAAAGCATCAGCAACAATATTTGAAGAACCCTGTATGTAAACAATACTAAAGTCAAATACCTGTAGGTACAACGCCCATCGTGACAATCTGCCATGAGTTAATTTTGTCGACATAAGAAATTCCAGAGCTCGATGATCGATGTAAACCTTAGTATGTCTGCCAAACAAAAATGTGCGAAATTTTGTGAAAGCCCAAACAAGCGCCAAAGCTTCAAGTTCCGTTATCGAATAATTCTTTTCTGATTTAGAGAGAACACGACTTCCAAATGCAATAGTTTTCTGGACTACAACGCCGTCTTCTTCTATCTCTTGAAATAAATGTGCACCTAGGCCTATCTATGATGAGTCCGTCGCCAAACAAAAATCTTTAGATAAATCCGGATGTGAAAGAAGTGGAGCAGCAACTAAGGCATCACGAAGTTTTTCAAATTCTGACTGAGCTTCCTCATCCCAACACCAATTAGAATTCTTTCCAGATAGTTCACATAAACGAGGTGTGGCCAAATTGTCTAATCTAACAAAGCGTCTAAGAAAATTACAGACACCAAGGAAACTACGAACATCACGTTTTGTGGTAGGAACAGCATAATTACGAATAGCGTCTAGTTTTTCTGGATCGGGAAGGATACCTTCTGTAGAAATGATGTGACCGAGAAATTTCACCTGAGAACGACCAAATTCAGATTTTTCCAAGTTCTCTGTAATGCTAACTCTTGCAAAAATACGTAATAATGAATCCAAAATTTTGCTGTGCTCACTCCAACAATGTTTAGCAATAAGAATATCGGCAACATATGAAGTAATATTGTTACGAAGATAAACAGGTAAAATTTCGTTTAAGCTACAAATGAATGCTGCAGAAAATATAGTAAGTCCAAACGGTAAATTCCAAAGTCACTTTTGGGTAAAACAGTCATATCCGGTTATTGTTTACTTACTCACTAGATAGATTGATAGTTGAAGAGTTGTATTGACAGATGCAAAGAATAGTAAAAGAGTAGGCAGCGGTGTAGAAAACTAAAAGGGAAATAGCACCACTACAGCTCAGGGCCCTATGCTCGCTACGGCACATATTCACTTAGAGTAGTGAATCCCCTGAGGACTTTAATAGCCGCACATAATTTCCAGTTTGTGTCTTAGTGGCCAATTCGGTGGGAGTGCGTACATAAATTGATCTAACCATAAACATGGATGTATGTCATTCTTAGAATTGTGGAAGATCTTAAATTTCCGAACAGTCAAAAAGTGTTTATAGTCAAAGTTTTCGCCTCGTGGCGACAAAGACCTACCGCGTCTGTTCCAGTCCGAATGTCCATTATTGTCAAGTTCACGCGTCTGGCGCTGTCTTGTTTCATCTCGTAAATGAAACAAATTATTTTCTTCAAACCCCTCTGCTAAACTAAGACTTGTCAATTTATCTGAGATCTCCTCAACTCTTTCCGATGAGTCACTTAATTGTTCTTTCTGTTTATTTACGTCTTCCGTAAGTGTCGCGACTCGGGTTTCAGTATTGACACATTTGGTAGTTAGCTGTTCATATTGTTGTGTTATGTTATTTAATCTGTCATTTGATACGGACTCCTCGATTCTCTCAAGTATTTCTTCCTTATCGTGTGCACATTGTAAATTGAACTCTGAAAATTTCTGTACTATCACGCGATCTTTTTCTTCCTGTTCCCTGCCCTGATCCTCTTGTCTGATTTCTGTTGAAATTAAGCTATTATTGTGAGCCTTCAAAATTGATTGTACTTCTTCTCTGATAAATGTGATTTGAGACTTTCTCGGCGTATTCCATTCGTGAAATCTTCTCGGGTGATCAGCCGAGTAAAGGCGTCGTCTTCTCGCAACGTTTCGAAGGGTTTCGTACCCATCATCTTCGCTTGAAGATGATGGGTACGAAACCCTTCGAAACGTTGCGAGAAGACGACGCCTTTACTCGGCTGATCACCCGAGAAGATTTCACGAATTCTTCTCTGATTTCTTTCTTTAATTCATCTTTCATATTTTTGAAACATGTCCCTATTCGTGAGTCTAACCGTGTTTCCAAAGTTCCCATCTCTGTTTTAAATTCAGATCGTAAAGTTCCCATCTCTGTTTTAATTGTTCCCATCTCTGTTTTAAATTCAGATCCTAACCGAGTTTCCATTGTTGCCATCCGTGTTTCCATTGTTACCATATCAGTTTTTAATTCAGATAGTAACTGTGATCCCAGTGAGTCTAACCGTGATCCCAAATTTAATATATTTAATATTGCACTCATCAACTGCTCTGTAGCAACTAGTTCAAAATTCCTTTCGCCCCTAACATTTCCCACAAAACCAGCTTCCTTCGTCATAGCTGTAAGGCCATTTGTGTTCGATACTATTACAGAATCTTCTGTCGTTAATCTCGTATTCTGTAAATTTTCTGATTGAGAAAAATTTTGAAATGGTTCCGGACTATTTTCCCGACTTATTAAATTGTTTTTCACTTCATTATTCATAACACTGTTCTTCTGTATTGGCGAGTTCGCCATGTCAACAATTTCGTTATTCTGACTATACATCATTTTTGCCTGTTTCATTGATCGCGTAATCCTTTACAAAACATAATAAATTCGTCACAATACGAAAATTACAGAGAATATAACACGTTATCACCAACAATACCATTCACACGAAATGTTTCCTTCAAACACGATTAACGAAAAATTGAAATAATTGCACTAAATTGTCAAACCTGTAGACAAGACAACAATTTTAAATTTTGAAAAAAATACCATTAGAAGAATGACAATTACCAAATCTACACATGCAATATAGACTACAATTACTAAACTACAAATTACTACAACAATACTACTGTCTACTATTTTTTACAATCAGAAGAATTCCAAGGGACGATCCGAAGCAGCGGTCGCCACGTGCATGGGGGCTTAATTATTATTAATGAAAATACTTTTTAAATTTTTAGTAGCTATCTGTCCGATTACGCAAGTCTCGTAAACGGTTGGCCCTGACTAGTATTATTATGCAATCTGACTGCATGGAACGACAACAAAGAATGAAATGAAAATTTCCTGTTAACACAATTAATCCCCAGCAACTATAAAACCTACGAAACCAAAGCACAAGTGTAATTGTTCTGTGTGTGGGAGTGTGACTCAACGTACACATCTGGCACGGTTCTTCTTCAACAAGACAAGAAATTTTAAACATCATTTATACTAAAGTAATTAAAAAATAGAAATACTGTAATTGCGTAAGGAAAGCAGAATTACACTGTAATACAAGAACACAAGCCAGATGCTTTGTTGACTGAACCTGTAATAACGCATTATTCAGGACACTGAAATAATGAGAGAGAAAAGAATTTTTTTTTTTTAACCTTCGTTTATATTGATGAAAGGCACTCTAAACATTACAATCTCTCCACACCGACTCGCTACTACCACATCTCAACAAGAACCTTTCAGTATCACATCTCAGCAAGCACTCCCTGCTACGAGTTCTTAACAAGCACTCACTACTACGAGTCCTCGACAGGCACTGCCAGTGGAGGCGGCTGAATAATACTCTTTGGCGCAATCTCTGGCGCTGTGGCTCAGTGTAGCCACCTTTCAACCCCTATGCTTTGTTTAAGACCTGTTATGCAGTAATTTCTGTCTCTTTAGAAGGAATGTTCTCCTAGGTATATATCTATCCAGTGAGTGGTCAACTATTCTTTTAAACTTGAACCATGGCTCGTCTACATGCCTCTGCCCTGCGCTGAAAGTTTCAAGTTCCTCATTGAGGCACAATTTTTTATCTAGTTTACTGAACATGTATATCTTCCTGCTTGTATTAGTTGTCCTTTTTGCTTTGGTAATCATTGTAGCCACAACAGCGTCGCTGTCACTGATCCCAGTTTCGATGTGGAAATTGTCAAAAAGGTTAGTGCTTGTTGCCATTAGATCAAAAATATTTCCATCACGAGTGGAGTTCTTAGCTACCTGTTCTAGGTAGTTTTCAGGGTAGGCATTTAGTAACTTTTAACAGGATGTCTTATCATGCCGACCACTAACATAACAGTAATTTCCCCATTTCATTGTTGGGTGATTAAAGCCTGCACCGATTATTGCAGTATGATTGGGGAACTTACGTACAAGTGGACTCAAGTTTCTCTAAGGTTTTCAGTTGTATCAGGAGATGAGTCTGGTGGGCGGTAGAAGGATCCAATAATGATCTCATGCCCACCCCTGATACTGAGTCCCATCCCAAACAATCTCACATGCAGCTTCAGTTTCTACCTTGGTGGATTTGAGTTTATTATCTATTGCGACAAATACACCATCTGCATTTTCCATTTGCCTATTCCTTCGATGTACACTTAAACTTTCCCCTAAAATCTCACTGCTGTCAATTTAAGGTTTCAACCAGCTTTCTATACTTAGTACTATGTGAACATCACTGCTTTCTATGAGCGCTTGGTTGCGAATGCTTCGGCAGCTTACCATTAGGATTTAATACTCTCACGTGTTGGAGGCATTTCTTTCGATCTTACACTGATTCTTCTACGTTTCCTACAGCTATCGTTGTCTGGATTGGATGGTGAATCGCATAACATAAAAAATCATTGTACGCACCCCACAAACAGTCAGGAACCATAGTAGCAGCCTCTGGTGGTTAGTACACATGTGACCTATTTAGGGAAAACCTACAGTTCTCAACTCAATGGCGCAAGTCCAAGAACTCGCAGCTTAGATTATCACAGAACTTTCGAAATCTCTGGTCGAGTCCTTCCACTCGACACACACTCAATGGCCACGGTCAGTTCTGGGAACAGTGCTACAAATTGCGAGCTTCGCTGAAACTCGCGCAAGACTAGTCTTCTCAGCAATCTCTGCCAGTCGCTAGAATGACCCAGTATGACCTCGGAGCCCAGACGACAGGCGTCATTGGTTCCAGCGCGTGCCAAAATCTGCAGTTGGTAGCATCCTGTTCTCTCAACGGCTGCTGGAATAGCCTCTTCAACACACTGAATATACACTGAGTACATCTGGTGTCCTTTCCAGTCCTTGCTGCCATTTTTCTAAGGGACGATCATTCGCCGTATGTTTGAACTGCCGATGATTAATAGACCCCAACCGTTTTCTGTTTGCCTGTTCCTGACTTCGGACGAAACAGGTTTCCCCATAACAGGTGAAGTGAATCCCACTGGCTCATTTTCAGTTTCAGTGAAAGACAGCACCTCAAATGTGTTCGTTAGGGGTCGATACAACAACCTGAGAGCTCCCTGTGCAGGACTCCTAGATCTACCATTGACACGCCACTCGCAGTCAAGTGGACGGGTAACGAAAGATCGTTTACTTTCTGCAGAGGAGACAGGATCCTCAGGAGAGGATAGCCCGTTTAAA
The DNA here is from genome assembly GCF_023864345.2 of Schistocerca serialis cubense. Lineage (NCBI taxonomy): Eukaryota > Metazoa > Arthropoda > Insecta > Orthoptera > Acrididae > Schistocerca > Schistocerca serialis. The sequence goes on from NC_064642.1 coordinate 663,594,285, forward strand.
GGGAGAATTATGTTGCTATTTAACAGAAAATCACATACCAACGGTTGTAAGACAAGGGCAGAGGATACGAGGTGCGGCTAGAAAAAAACCGGACTGAAGCTGGAAAAAAAAAAAATTTACAGTTATTTACAATTTCATGTTATCTCCTTCAATGTACTCTCCTCTCGGTCTCTACACCGCTCCATACGAATTTTCCACTGTTCATAGCAATGCTGCAGATCATTTTCGGTAAGTCCATACATTACTTCCGTCGCTTTTTCTTTCACTGCTTCAACAGTCTCAAATCTAGTTCCTTTCAAAGCTGACTTGACTTTAGGGAAAAGAAAAAAGTCACAGGGGGCCAAATCAGGTGAGTAGGGTGGATGATCTAAGATGGGAATGTTGTGTTTTGCCAAAAAACGTCTTCACTGACAACGCACTGTGAGCTGGGGAATTGTCTTGGTGAAGGATCCATGACTTTTTTCTCCACAAATCGTTCCGTTTTCTCCGTACTCGCTCACGTAGGGTAGCCAGGATGCTAATGTAGTAATGCTGATTCATTGTTTGTCCCTCTGGTACCCAATCAATGTGCACAATCCCTTTGATGTCAAAAAAAACAATGATCATTGCCTTGAATTTCGATTTTGACATTCGTGCTTTTTTTTGTCGTGGAGAACCAGGAGTTTTCCAATGCATCGATTTTGTAAGAAGGTGGGATCACTTTCAATGTTTTCCAGGATGTCAGAACAAATCATTCTTCGGCGTTCCTTCTGTTCAATTGTGAGACACTTTGGAACCATTTTTGAACACACTTTGTTCATGTTGAAACTTTCATGAAGAATCTGCCTAACACTTTCCTTGTCAACTCCTGTTAACTCAGACGCTGCTCTGATTGTTAAACGGCGATCTTGTCGAACAAGTTTACCGATTTTTTCAATGTTTGCGTCAGTTTTTGCTGACAATGGTCTGCCAGTGCGAGTGTCATCACTGGTGTCTTCGCGGCCATCTTTAAATCGTTTAAACCACTTAAACACTTGTGTTCGCGATAAACAATCATCGCCGTACACTTGTTGTACCATTACAAACGTTTCACTTGCAGATTTTCCTAGTTTGAAACAACATTTGATGTTAACACGCTGCTCTTTCTGTACACTCAACATTTCCCGACGCACAGACAAAACGTCAACTACTTAAAACAGAGGCCACGGGCAGACTGAGTGCAGGAGGCAGATGAAACTCGAGCACTAGGCGGAGCGAGAGTCACGTGACAGGCCACGCGACTTTCAGCCTTATTGCATTCGTTTTATTGTTTCACCAGTACTAGTCCGGTTTTTTTCTAGCCACACCTCGTAGACAGGCACCAATTCTGTGGATGAATTAAAAGAGTGTTAACGGTTATGCAACAAAAGACCGAACACTGACGTCAGCTTGTACATGTGCACTCGGAAACTGGAGTGATGTAGTACAGCAGAATTTCGTCTATGCAATAGTGCAAAGAGTACCGACTCAGACTGATAAACAAAGGCTACACAATTTGAGATTGGAGTGATGTCCTAGAGTGGTTTTGTGTGTAATCTCAGCAAATACTAAATTCAGAAAACGTTGGCAACCGTTTAGGGAATTTATAATTGCTTTCATTGAAACACAGCAGAGACGCTCCAGGATAAGAGATATTTTGATACAAAAAAAAAAAAAAAAAAAAAAGGAAGCGAAAAAAACAGAGGCGTCAAGGAGCTATGCAGCTTAGTTTTTAGTTGACAATTACACTGGTTAAGGCAGATGAGCAGGAAATGAGTGCTCAATATTTTTACCGACAATAGGACAACAGAATATTGTAAAGAGGTGCAGAGGATACACATGCAAAATTTTTTAACTATTATTAACGAGACTTTGGAAGGAAAAACACAGAAAATAGTGCCTCTACACCGGGGGCAAACGTAGCTCCTCGGCAGAGCAGGGCACCGTTTGTTACAAAGAATAAATTACGAAGTGCAGGTATAACGGACCAATAAAAAACAAAAAAGTGAACAGGGTACCGCAAGGAGAGGCTAGAAATTGTTGACTTGGCACCTGCCGGTGTGGCCGAGCGGTTCTAGGCGCTTCAGTCTGGAACCGCGCGACCGCTACGGTCGCAGGATCGAATCCTGCCACGGGCATGGATGTGTGTGATGTCCTTAGGTTAGTTAGGTTTAAGTAGTTCTAAGTTCTAGGGGATTGATGACCTCAGATGTTAAGTCCCATAGTGCTCAGAGCCATTTGAACCATTTTTGTTGACTTGGCAACAAAACAAACCGCTCAACAAAGCAGAACTGTAGAAAGTAGCATTGAAGGCAAAGTTAGGTAGCAAGGTAAACGTGGTGCTTTATTCAAAAGAAACACCAAACTTGTCAAAGAAAAATCCTTGTCAGCAAAAGAGATATGGTACGACATTCCAACCCAAGTCTAAAGCCTCTGGTATCTTGCTTGTGCGTGGTTTGCCGCAAGAAGATAGTTGTAGCATGCTACGTGTTTGCATCATGCTGCCAGCTGTCTACAACAAGCGTTCGAATGTGGCAGAGGATGCATCTTAAAATGATTCCAAACGCACATTCTTGCCTGATCTAGAAACTCACAGCATTCTAAAATAAAACATGCTGGATTGTAGCTTTTGACCTCATGGGGCGGCTGTGCAAATTTGACAACTAACATCAGTCAGCCAGCTTCACATTGTCGGAATCATTAACCGTTATACTAGTGTTTTTACCTCTCTTATAGGTTACATAGTCACTTTTAGCCGTGTTGGTGGAAGCATGTTTCTTAGCTAATGCAGTGATCTATCCAAACATACTTTTCTCCATACGTTCATAGCTGCCTGTTGCTTTGGAAGCTCGGCATTCGACTCTGATGTGGTGCTTGTAGCAGTCACCACAACCTGGCATTTTTACACCACATAGGGAACTCAGACGCGTAGTGCGACCACTTCTACACCAACATATTCTCAGTTTACCTCCTACATCATTCTGTATTGTGTATGGAACCGGAGACCTAGAAACGACAGAGAGGCCTCGTCCCGCCGTTGTTCGCAGTGGTTCACAACCCCACAACAGGTACAGCAGTCCGCCCACCCCACCGCCGCCCCACACCGAACCCAGAGTTATTGTGCGGTTCGGCCCCCGGGAACGACGAGTGTAATCCCAAATGTTTGTGTGGTAGAGTAATTATGGTGTACGCGTACGTGGAGACTATTTGCGCAGCAATCGCCGACACGGTGTAATTGAGGCGGAATAAGGGGAACCAGCCCGCATTCGCCGAGACAGATGGAAAACTGCCTTAAAAACCATCCACAGGCTGGCCGGCACACCGGACCTCGACACTAATCCGCCGGGCGGATTTGTGCCGGGGACCGCACGCCTTCCCGTTCGGGAAGCAGTACTTTAAACCGCGAGGGCTTTCCTACATTATTACTCTTCATAATATTCCGCTTAAGCTTACCTAGCTCTTTCATTATTAACCATCTTCATAATACTCACATAATTTACGGTTAACGTTGACTGAGCTTTGCGGATAAAAGCCACAAGTCTTGAAATCTTTACTCAACAACTTATAAGACGTACAGCAGATCAGTTCTCCTTCGTAATTCAGTGCACTCATATTATGCCACTTAATACACTTCCCAAATGGACTAAACCAACTACCACTGACGAAATGCTAAAGATATGAACAGAGATGGAATGCAAAATGGGGAGAGAGGAAATACAGGGAGACGCAGAAAGAAGGACATGGAGAAGCTGTCCAACGTTTTAGCTTAGCTGCCCCAAATTGGAAGTATTTTTGTACGCCCATAGCATACTTAACATCAACTACAACCGCTGAGGGACTAAAACGATGGTCGGTGGTACTTAGTCCACACATTTAAGTAATACAGAATTCATGATTCTTTATTCTAATAAATGTAGATCGAACTACTTTGGCATATTATAAATGACATCTCACTAATAATTTTATAGGTAAGTAGTTCCAAATTACAGAATTAGTGTGTCATTTGATTTTGAATTTGAAAAACTAATATATTAGTATCACGATCGATTGAAGTGGTGACAATTATCAGCATATAACTGCGTAAGCTTCCGCGGCCAGGGTCAGTCGACATAAAAGTTTTCTGGGTTTGGTACCACGTCATAATGTAAAAACTACTGCTGCTATAGAAAAGCCAACGTTTCGGCCACGATTACAGCGGCATTCTTCTGGGTCTGATTTTCTACAGCAGCCGTAGTTTTTACATTATGACGCGGTACCAAACCAAGAAAACATTTATGTCGAATTATCAGCATGTTCTCAAGGTATATAGTCAGATTTCGGTTCTATTTTTACTGTTTGTGGGCTTTACTCTTGAAAATAGGTGTTCACAAACATATCAACTTTCATATTATGAGATATGTTGCACAGGACTGTGCAGCAAAGAATATTTGTCGCTGGGCGTGCATGGTTTGCAAAACTCAACAAAGCCACATGATCACATTTTTGTTTTTGTTCGAAGCTAGACTGCCACTAAACTCAACAAAGCCACTTGTAAGTAGGCTGTTTATGTTTTCTCTATGTAAGTAGGCTGTTTAGGTTTTTTATTGGTAACGCCACCTCTGTATGACAATCACTGGCTGTGCTGTGTGCAGTCTGTGGCTGCTTTGCATTGTTGTAATACTCGCCATTGTAGTGTTAGGCAGCTGGCTGTGAACAGCGCGTAGCGTTGCGCAGTTGGAGGTGAGCCGCCAGCAGTGGTGGATGTGGGGAGAGAGATGGCGGAGGTTTGCAATTTGTCATGAACTGATATATATATTATGACTTGTGATGATATTAAGGTAAATACATTGTTTGTTCTCTATTAATATCTTTCATTTGCTAACTATCCCTATCAGTAGTTAGTGCCTTCAGTAGTTTGAATCTTTTATTTAGCTGGCAGTAGTGGCGCTTGCTGTATTGCAGTAGCTTGAGCAGCGAAGATTTTTGTGAGGTAAGTGATTTGTGAAAGGTATAGTTTAATGTTAGTGAGGGCCATTCTTTTGTAGAGAATTCTGAAAGTCAGATTGCGTTGCGCTAAAAATATTGTGTGTCAGGTTAAGCACAGTCCTATATAAATTGTTCAAAGGGGACGTTTCATATGTCGACCCTTAGCCTAGGATACCTCACTGGAATCTTCTGATTTTTTCTTGTAGTTTGTGTATTTAGTGTAGCTTTTGTTTATTGCTAGCGCGTAATTGTAGAGAGAATCCCCTTTGTAGTTGTAGCCTTTCATTGTTGTACAGTAAAACAGTTGTGGCATGCATATAGATTTGCACCAAGTATTTCGCAGCTACGCTTGCATTTAACTAGATATTATTTTCAGTGCTATGTTAATGTGTTCTCCTATTTTTGCACTTCAAATTGTGCTTTTCTGTGTTATCGTGTGAAATATTGTGACAATTATGGCGTGTGAAAAACGTAACACTAGGCTCCAAAGTAAATTGAGAAATGATAGTGACGACGAGCGTAGCTTGCCAGCAGCACTGTGTAATGAATTAACAGACGTTCAAAGTAGTAATTTGGTAACCGTGCATAGCGAAATGGAGCGGGCGGTAAATAATGGTGTAGACAGTGAAACACGTAGTGAACAGAGAAGCATTATCGATCGATCGGTCGGCAACAGCTCGCCTCAGGAATCCGAAATGACAGGACACAATTTCGCAAATACTGTAGATTCAGGTTTTGGGTTATCACAGTTTTCTCAAATAAGTCAAGACGCATTTTCTGCTTGTCAAAATGTGAATGTTGCCGGTGCAAATGCACTGCCGAAAAGCGTAGAGAAACAGATTCCAGACACTAATACATTATTATTGCAATTAATGCAACAAATGGAACAAAATCAGAGACAAACACAGCAAAAGCTTCAAAAGTTAGACACAATGGAACAAAATCAGAGACAAACACAGCAAAAGCTTCAAAAGTTAGACACAATGGAACAAAATCTTAAAAAGTTAGACTCATTGGAGCAAACTCTTGAACGAACACGTGAGGATTTAACTGCTGAGTTACATCACATTGAATCGAAATGTCAAAAAGTCTGTAATGACGTAAAAACACAAATTTGTGAGCATTTCCAACCTATTTTTTCGCGTCATGAAAATGCACTACAGAATCATGAAGCAGCCATAAAAGAACTGCAAACTATTGTTCATGAAAATCACAACACCTTGCAAGCTAAAATTGACTCAGTTGCATCTACCGATTCGGTTACGCAACTTGCAAAAACTCAGGATATCTTAAAAGACACAGTAGATTCGATTTCAACACAAATGGACACTCTGAAACTTGGTTCAGAAAAACACACTGAGGAAATGTGTTCATTATCAGCGAAAGTAGTTGAACTTTCGGATCAGCTAAATAATTTATCTACGAAGGTAGATGATAATCTGAATGACGCAAAACCGGTACTCTTTAATGACACAGAACAGAATGAACAAATAAGAAAATTCAAACAAAATCAGAATCAAATTAATACACAACACCAAAGAGAAATCCGGGAAGTACAAGATCAGCTGTCACAGATAATACAAGAATTACGTATTTCAGAGGACACTCGCGCTCCAACACGGGAAGAGGGACTTAGAAACACGGAAAAGCCGCAAAATAATAACACAGGGCATTTCGGAAATTATGAAAGAAATTGGCAATGTGCACCGAATTTTGAGATGGAACGGCCGACACGACCTAACAATGACCGATATGCGACTCGCCGACATGATGATTTTGACTATAAGCTATTCATTACTACACGTAAATTCAAAACATTTAAGAATTCTGGCAACGACATTCATCCACAAGCATGGCTCCATCAATTCTCTCATTGTTTTCCTCCCAACTGGTCATTGGAGCACAGATTAGAATTTATGTGTGGCTACTTAGAGAATGAACCAGCTGTAAGAATGCGATCGGTAATTCACGATTGCCACAGTGAAGGAGAATTTTACCATGCCTTCCTCTCAGCATATTGGTCTCAAGCCACACAAGACCGCGTAAAACATGGCATCATAATGATGAAACATTTCGAACAATCTGAATTCTCCAGTCTTGTGAAATATTTTGAAGACATGTTGCACAAGAATCAGTACCTGTCAAATCCATACAGCCCCTCAGAACTCATCCGCATTTGCTTAATCAAATTACCTGAACATTTACGACATATTATTTTGGCAGGACGTTGCAAAGACGACATTGAAGCTTTTCAGGGTCTGTTACAAGAATTGGAAATTGACACTGACAATCGGGGAACGCGGAAACAGGAGCACAACAATTACAGGTCACATCTGCCACAATTCCACGATGAAAGAAATAATAACTGGACACGACAAGGCTATTCTCACAACACATATCGTGACCAAAACAGACACCACCCGTATGACAACCTTTGGCAGAGTAGTAATAACTACAGGGAAAGATCACCTCTCCGTGGTAATGACTATCACAGAGACAATAAGAGAAGCAGACAATATGGGAACCAAAATAAATACTATCAAGGGAGACAGAATAACTTTAGACGCAACGGACCAGCGCGCAGTTACGATTCAGGGAGAAATTCTCCACCATGTGACCGACAAGAAAGAAACTATGGAATCTACCGACATGACGACAGACGATATGATCGTAACGACAGACCTGAATTGCATCAGAATTGGCGGGATTCAAACAGAGCAGGGCCCTCTCGTCACGGTGAATTTGTAGAAGTTAGGTCTCCAAATCCCAATAACGGCGCGCGCCAACAAAGAGACAGACAATGACTAGCACAGCAGGCAGCTGCGTGCGGCCGCTGGCTCAGGGAAAAATAACAAAGACGCTAGCCTTGAGAAAAGATTTAGCATTCTTTACCGATGTAAACAACATGATAATTGCTTTGAAGTTGAAAGTCTGCGTACTAGGAAGAGTAAAAGATTGTACCACATTTCACATGTAAAACCGATTATTGAAAGATAATCTGCTTTTTAACTTAGTCTTTGTCATAAAATTTTTCGCTTCACATTACTAATATGCTTTGTCAGACTTAGAATCTGTTAACATACAACAATGTTTGAAGTTAAATATCCAATCAAGAACCAAGAGAACTTATTTAAACAGAAATGACGAATGCATTGTTATAGTGAACAGACGTCACAGTGTTATTGTGTGTGTACATTCTTGCTTGTTAGTTGTACGATTACGTAACGACTATAAGGCTCACATACTTAGAACATTTACCAGTACTGCTAATGAGATTTTAATGCAACATTTTGGTTACCTGAAAATACATTCTGTATTTAAAGTGCTTTCTGAGAGATACCAGATGACACAGAGGTTAGTTTATGTGACAGCTACACGATTTTTATCACGACGCTACTAATGAGTGACAAGTTACAATGTTGCTTTTGCGGTGTATCTGTTTTATATCCGCACAGTTTTTCTGAATTCTTCTGGAAAGCAAAACATGTTTTAGTTGTAAGCTACAATGTGAGGGCCTTTTTCTTAGCACAACAATACCTTACAGTATAGTATTTTCTTGATCACACTAATGTACATAATAATTATGATATCTATACACAAAGCATTTCACTTTCGTTTCTGATGGGGTAAGTACATTGACTTCTGCAGAACTTAGCTTTCGGAGGACGATAATTACGACACTTCCACAGAATTATCTTACAGCAAGACGCACATTTAGCGCTACAGGACACGCATTTGAGTGATTAATTTTGTACTTAAAACATTTATTTTTTAAGATATTTGAAGTACAATGATACGAAGTTTTTCCATGATACATTTCATTCCATTGCTGTAATCTGTAACACCTGAGGGTACAATTACATTAATCATCAGGGGGGTACACGCTTACTTTGTGTACCATGTGTGTGGCAACCACAAGGAACCCTAGCTAATATGGTATTTGCTTATACAACTTTACACATCGGTACCATATTTCTCTAACACACAAATTACACAGCTATCTGATCATTTAACTGAGAGATAAACATTTTTTTTTCTACATCAGTGACACATGTTTACGCAATACACAGTTGGGTAACTTCACACTTATGAAACGTCCCCTTTGAACAATTTATATAGGACTGTGCTTAACCTGACACACAATATTTTTAGCGCAACGCAATCTGACTTTCAGAATTCTCTACAAAAGAATGGCCCTCACTAACATTAAACTATACCTTTCACAAATCACTTACCTCACAAAAATCTTCGCTGCTCAAGCTACTGCAATACAGCAAGCGCCACTACTGCCAGCTAAATAAAAGATTCAAACTACTGAAGGCACTAACTACTGATAGGGATAGTTAGCAAATGAAAGATATTAATAGAGAACAAACAATGTATTTACCTTAATATCATCACAAGTCATAATATATATATCAGTTCATGACAAATTGCAAACCTCCGCCATCTCTCTCCCCACATCCACCACTGCTGGCGGCTCACCTCCAACTGCGCAACGCTACGCGCTGTTCACAGCCAGCTGCCTAACACTACAATGGCGAGTATTACAACAATGCAAAGCAGCCACAGACTGCACACAGCACAGCCAGTGATTGTCATACAGAGGTGGCGTTACCAATAAAAAACCTAAACAGCCTACTTACATAGAGAAAACATAAACAGCCTACTTACACACTTGATCACATTTTTGTTTTTGTTCGAAGCTAGACTGCCACTGTATGCAGTCCACCTGAAAAACCTTCTGACAACGTTTCTATATCACTGTTGCACAAATACAAAAAGATTTCATTATTTTTTCGAAATTCCGGGATTTAATTTTCAATTTCTTGCGTCAGATCGCGAAGTACGGCTCCGAATTTCATACCGTCCTTAGGATTATGCTTCAGTTTATAATAAGATTACGTAAACAGAATTTTATGGGTATTTCTTTACTGATCCTGTGATAGATGTTAACATCTTGGGCCGCATTGATGCTTGCTTTTGACCGCAGGTGGCTCGCCAGCCGCAGCTTGGACACTACTGGTCTAATCCTTTCGTTTCACAGTCAGACAGGTGAAACAGCATTCGAGCAGTTTTGGCGTCAGCAGTTGGTAATTGCTAATAGCAACTGAAAGGGCCTCTGCAGGGTTAGAGCTGCATAATCCCATGTGCAGTCTGATGCAAACAACTGCGACTGAAAAACTCTATGATTTGTAGTTTGTCTTTCAAAACCGAGACGTGTAAATTACATCTGTATCTAGCTTTAAGACCAAAGCACACTCTCATCAAGGTTCAAAGAAGTCAGAGCGCCAGTGATTTCAGAAATCTAACATATTCGGTATTGGAGGCACGGGGTGTTACAGAGCCCTTAAAATATTCACGTCCCTGGAGCAAGGTGCAAGAACCTAGTTTCATCAGGCGGCTTATAGGAAAGAAGATATAAAATAGAAAGACTCACGACAGAAAAGCAAAATAGAAGAAGATGGTGTGAACTGCTAGGAATCGCTGTATGTCCCAATCACATTTTGCTGGCTGCAAATTCCTGGAGGTTAACGAAAATCTACTCACAATTCATACAGATATGTGGTAATGCATTCTACAAATGAATTCAAAATATTTCCCTTACATTACAACAAGAACAGAGCATTAGAAGTAGGAGGGGGTCATCTCGCCACTACGTATTAAAAAATATACACCCTTATACGTCTCACATTTTACTGAAGTAAGTGTTGTGTCTAGACAAGACAGCCTAGACACAATGTGAGGAAGCCGAAAGGCACGCGCTAAGCCAAAGCAGGGTGCGTGAGGTCTGAAACAGGATACGTAATGAATGCTATAAAGAAAAGTACGTAGCTTCTGGAATACTTAACTTTAATCCATCCTTTTGGTACATCTGGAGTTTGTGGCGATACAAGTGAGACTCTTTATATACATGCAATGTTACTAATGGCGCCTTGCTAGGTCGTAGCCATTGACTTAGCTGAAGCCTATTCTAACTATTGGCTCGGCTAATGAGTAATGCTTCGTCCATGTAGTCGCTAGCAAAGTCGTCCGTACAACTGGGGCGTGTGCTAGTCAGTATCTCGAAACTTTGCCGTAGGTACGTGAGTAGTGGATTGCGGTGTGAGACTTGTTCGAAGTATTTTCACTGGGGGGAATGCAGTGGGGAAGCCTGTGGGCATTCTGGTGAGATCCTCTCCTGGAACTGCAGGTTATGTAGCAAGAGTAAGTTGATAGAGGAGCAGGAGCGTAAGATCTGTGCCCTTCAGGTGCAGTTGAAAAACGCACAGGAGGAGCTAGATAGGATGAGGAGGGAGAAGGGGGTTGGGGAATGGGAGCTGGCTGTTGGCAAGAGATCTGCTAGGAGAAGGAGATTTTCAGATAGTTTTACTATTGGTGTTTGTAATAGATTTGACCAACTGTCAGAGTCTAGTGGAGAGGAATCTCTAGTAGCTGTAGATGTAGGAAGTATGCAGCAGACCTCAGCAGTTACGGTGGCTAGGACAGTTGCAAAGTCTAAGAGAAAGAAGAAGGTTCTGCTGTTAGGTAGTTCTCATGGTAGAGGTGTAGGCCAGCAGTTGCAGGAAGTTTTGGGGAGTGAGTACCAGGTCACCAGCATTGTGAAGCCTAATGCAGGATTGGCTCAGGTGACTTTGAACATAGGGGTGTTATGTAGGGATTTTACTAAAGAGGATCAGGTAGTGATTGTGGGTGGGGCTGGTAATAGTATTGATAGGGATGGGGAGTATGACATAGATGGTGACCTGGAAAAGATAGCCACTCAGACTGGCAACACGAATGTGCATTTTGTGGAACTGTTTCAGCGTCACGATCGGCCTCATCTTAATACAGCCGTCAGGCGTAATAACATGAGACTTGGGGGTGCGCTGATGACAGAAGGCATGAGTCACATTTCAGTGGTGTCGGTGGAGTCTATCAGTAGGACGGGTTTCACCAGACATGGCCTGCACCTCAACAGGTATGGGAAGGGGAGGTTGGCAAAACTTATAGGTGACAGCATAGGTGGGGGTGGTGGGATCACTCATGGGAAAATTCCGGTAGTTGTGGGTGTTAGAGCTGTACCTTTTTTAGATTGAAGTCAGCTGATAGGTATTCCTGCTTAAGGGAAGTCTCTCTAACAAAGAAACCACTTTCTACAAAGCTTGGGTATCCGATTAATGAGGGAATTAGTATATTTCATCAAAATATACAAGGTATTAGAGATAAAGTTAGTGAACTGCTTATAGATGTTGACTCTGAAATTATTGGTATATCTGAACACTTCTTAAATAAGGAGATAATTCAGAGGCTTCCTTTACCAGGATACAGGTTGGCTGGCAGCTTTTCTAGGAGCTCTTTGCGGTGTGGGGGAGTAGCCATGTATGTGAAAAACGGTATCCCATTTGAGTCAATTGATGTTTCAAAGTACTGCACTGAAAAGGTGTTTGAATGTTGTGCAGGTGTGGTTAAATTTAGTGGAGCTAAACTTCTTACTGTTGTTATTTATAGATCCCCAGACTCCGATTTCACAACATTTTTGCTAAAGCTAGAGGAGGTTCTTGGTTCACTTTATAGGAAATACAAAAAGTTAGTTATATGTGGAGACTTCAATATTAATTGTATAAGTGATTGTGCAAGGAAAAGGATGCTGGTAGACCTCCTTAATTCATATAATCTTATGCAAACCGTATTCTTTCCAACGAGAGTGCAAGGGAACAGTAGAACAACCATAGACAATATTTTTGTTCATTCGTCATTATTAGAACGGCATTCTGTTAGCAAAAAGGTGAATGGCCTTTCAGATCATGATGCACAAATTTTAAGTCTACAAGATTTTTGTGCTGCAACACATGTTAAATATAGTTACCAACTTTTTAGGAAAGCTGATCCAGTTGCTGTACAGACTTTTGTAAACCTTATCAAGGAACAAGAGTGGCAAGATGTTTATAGTGCTGATACAGTAGACGATAAATATAATGCTTTCCTCAAGACTTTTCTCGTGCTCTTTGAAAGTTGCTTTCCGTTAGAACGTTCAAAACAGGGTACTAGCACAAACAGGCAGCCTGGGTGGCTGACTAAAGGGATAAGAATATCTTGTAGAACAAAGTGGCAATTATATCAAAACGTTAGAAACAGTCAAAATCTAAATGCAGCAGCCCATTACAAACAGTATTGTAAGGTGCTTAAAAAAGTTATTAGGAAGGCAAAAAGTATGTGGTATGCAGATAGAATAGCTAAGTCTCAGGATAAAGTTAAAACCATATGGTCAGTCGTAAAGGAAGTGGCTGGTCTGCAGAGACAGGTCGAGAATATAGAATCAGTGCGTAGTGGGGATGTCCGTGTTACTGATAAGTCACATATATGTACAGTATTTAATAATCACTTTCTGAATATAGCAGGTGAACTAAATAGAAACCTAGTCCCAACAGGGAATCATATAGCGCTCTTAGAGAAAAGTGTTCCGAGACTGTTACCTGAAATGCTCCTCCATGATACTGACAAGAGGGAGATTGAGTTAATAATTAAATCACTAAAGACCAAGAACTCTCATGGATATGACGGGGTATCTAGCAGAATACTGAAGTATTGTTCCACGTATGTTAGCTCAGTACTTAGCCATATCTGTAACTTTTCCTTTAGGAGTGGTCGGTTTCCTGACCGAGTAAAGTACTCGGTAGTGAAGCCACTTTATAAAAAGGGAGACAGGGATAATGTTGACAATAATAGACCTATTTCTATGCCATCGGTGTTTGCTAAAGTTATCGAGAGGGTTGTATATACAAGGTTACTGCAGCATTTAAATTCACATAATTTGCTGTCAAATGTACAGTTTGGTTTTAGAAATGGCTTAACAACTGAAAATGCTATAGTCTCTTTTCTCTGTGAGATTTTGGATGGATTAAATAAAAGGTTGCGAACGTTAGGTGTTTTCTTTGATTTAACGAAGGCTTTTGACTGTGTTGACCACAAAATATTACTGCAGAAGTTGGAACATTATGGAGTAAGGGGAGTAGCTTACAATTGGTTCGCCTCCTACTTTAAGAACAGAAAGCAAAAGGTAATCCTCCGCAATATTGAGAGTGGTAATGATGTTCATTCCCAATGGGGCACTGTTAAATGGGGCGTTCCCCAAGGGTCGGTGCTGGGGCCACTGCTGTTTCTTATTTATGTAAATGATATGCCTTCTAGTATTACAGGTGATTCAAAAATATTTCTGTTTGCTGATGACACCACCTTGGTAGTGAAGGATCTTGTGTGTAATATTGAAACATTATCAAATAATGTAGTTCATGATATAAGTTCATGGCTTGTGGAAAATAATCTGATGCTAAATCACAGTAAGACTCAGTTTTTACAGTTTCTAACCCACAATTCAACAAGAACTGACATTTTAATCAGACAGAATGGGCATGTTATAAGCGAGTCGGAACAGTTCAAGTTCCTAGGCGTACGGATAGATAGTAAGCTGTTGTGGAAAGCCCATGTTCAGGATCTTGTTCAGAAACTAAATGCCGCTTTATTTACCATTAGAACAGTATCTGAAATAAGTGACATTTCAACACGAAAAGTAGTATACTTCGCATATTTTCATACGCTTATGTCATATGGTATTATTTTTTGGGGTAATTCTTCTGATTCAAAAAGGGTATTTTTGGCTCAAAAACGGGCTGTTCGAGCTATGTATGGTGTAAGTTCGAAAACCTCTTGTCGACCCCTATTCAATAGTCTGGGAATTTTGACATTGCCCTCACAGTATGTATTTTCTTTAATGTCGTTTGTTGTTAGCAATATTAGCTTATTCCCAAGAGTTAGCAGCTTTCACTCAGTTAATACTAGGCAGAAATCAAATCTGCATGTGGAATGCACTTCCTTGACTCTTGTGCAGAAAGGGGTGCAGTATTCTGCTGCATCCATTTTCAATAAGCTACCACAAGAACTCAAAAATCTTAGCAGTAGCCCAAACACTTTTAAGTCTAAACTGAAGAGTTTCCTCATGGCTCACTCCTTCTATTCTGTCGAGGAGCTCCTGGAAGAGCTAAAAAATTAAGCAAATTCCAGTGTTACATTCTTGATTTTCTTTATTTAAACTAACGACTTGTCGCCTGAATATGTTTCTTATATTTCATTTTATCTGTTTCTACAATCGTGTTATAATTTCATGTATTGACTCGTTCCATGACCATGGAGACTTCTCCTAAATGTGGTCCCACGGAACAATAAATAAATAAATAAAATAAAAAAACCTGCCTTGTGGTGGCGCTCGGTCTGCGATCACACAGTGGTGACACGCGGGTCCGACATGTACTAATGGACCGCGGCCGATTTAAAACTACCACCTAGCAAGTGTGGTGTCTGGCGGTGACACCACAGTAAGAATATCGGAATTCAACTTAAAGGTAGTAGTTCAAAAGCAACAAAGTTGAAAACGGGATACGAAACCTGTTACAGTACATGATACATACAACATTACTCTGAGGGAATGTTATTTTGTAGTTTAACTTACCAAAACTGACTTGCTGTTAACCTCAAAATATTCGCCTACAAGGTCATTTAATAAGTAACACATAGTAAACACGTACCCATTGTAGACTAAAATTATGTGACAGTCTCTATTCATGTTCTCAGTTACTTGCTGGTTCTAGGCGCTTCAGTCTGGAACCGCGCGACCGCTACGGTCCCAGGTTCGAATCCTGCCTCGGGCATGGATGTGTGTGATGTCCTTAGGTTAGTTAGATTTAAATGGTTCTAAGTTCTAGGGGACTGATGACCCCAGATGTTAAGTCCCATAGTGCTCAGAGCCATTTGAACCATTTGAACTTGCTGGATGTGTTCCAATATCTTTCTCTTGGGCTTTTACCCTCTACAGCTCCCTCTATTGCTATAGAAGTTCTTCACTGGTGTCTTAACAGATGTCGTATCATCCTTTCCCGTCTTCATGCCAGTTTTTGTATACGTTCCTTTCCTCGCCGATTATGCAGAGAATCTCCTCATTCCTCACCGTATCAGTTCATCTAATTTTCAACATTCTTCTGTAGCACTACATCTACAAGGGTTCGATTTCTTCTGTTCTGGTTTTCCCGCAGCCCATGTCTCACTATCATACAATGCTGTGCTCCCAATGTACATTATCGGAAATTTCTTCCTCATATTAAAACCCTTGTCTCATACTAGTTGAATTCTCTTTGTTAGCAATGCCCTTTTTGCCACTGCTAGTCTGACGCAGCCGTGATCTAGCGGTAGCGTCCTTGATTACTAGTCAAAAAGTCATCAGTCCCGGGTTCGAATGTAAAATATTGCACAAAAATTATCAGCAATTTCGGCAGAGCATTTCTGTCATAAGAAGTCCAACATTCAGTCAACGGCCTTCTCAGAAGAGGGCGGAGGAGCAGGCAAGGGTTCAGGACAATGTCTTGCTCTTCGGTCAGGAAACTGACCCTAAAGGCGAAAGAATGAGCAATTATCAACGGCATAAGGATAAAGAAGGCAATGGAGAGAACTAAATTAAGGACACATAACGTGTACCCAAAGGACATGTGGCCTTTAAAAAAGTATCATGATGATTTCTCAGTTGGCAGAAGATTCCACAATAACGCCCATTCGGATTTCCAGGAGGGGACCGCCAAAGGAAAGGTGACCATGAGAAAAAGACTGACTGAGCGCCCGAGGATAACGTTCTACCTGTCTGGGCGTGGAATGTCAGAAGTCTGAACGTGGTAGGGGAGCTATAAAATCTGGAAATGGAAGTTCAACGGCTCAGTCTAGATACACTAGGGATCAGTGAAGTGAAATAGAAAGAAGACAATAATTACTGTTCAGATGAGTATAGGTTAATATCGTCTCCAGAAGAAAATAGTTTAACAGGGCTACGATTCCTTATGAATAGAATGGTAGTGGAGAGAGTGTTACAGTCAACAGTTTAGTAATAGGGTTGTTCTTATCAGAATCGACAGCACACCAACACCGACAGCAATAGTTCAGGTATACATGCCGACATCGCAAGCTGAAGACGAAAAAATAAAGTATATTAGGATACTGAAAGGGTAATAAAGTACGTAAAGGGAATCTAATACGGAAATCTAATAGGTATGGGGAAATGGAATTCGGTTGTAGTGGAAGGAGTAGAAGAAAGCGTTAAGGGAGATTGTGGGCTTGGTAGTAGAAACGAGGGAGGATAAATACTAATTGAGTTCTGCAATAAATATCAGTTAGTAGTATTGAATACTCCGTTCAAGAATATTTCGAATCGCCAGGAAGATATGGGAAGATTTCAGTCAGATTACATTATTGTCAGGTAGAGATTCAGAATCAGATATTAGCTTCTACGTCATACGGAGGAGCAGATATAGATTCAGATCACAATATAGTAATGATAAAGATTAGGCTGAAGTTTAAGAGGCTAGTGAGGAAGAATCAGTGCCCAAAGAAGTGGAATACGGAAGTGCTAAGGAACGGAGACACGTTGAAGCTCTCTGAGGCTACAGATACGCAACAATGAATAGCTCAGTAGGCAGTCCAGCTGAAGAGAACTAGGCATATCTGAAGATGGAAATCACAAAACTTGGAACGAAAACCGAAGGTACAAGGAAGACAACTGCAAAGAAACCATAGATCACAGACGAAATACTTCAGCTGATCGATGAAAGAAGGAAGTACTAAAACGGTCAGCGAAATTCAGGAATACAGAAGTACAGGTCACATAGGGACGAAAGAAATAGGAAGTACAGGGAAGCTAAAACGAAACGGTTGCATGAAAAACGTGAAGAATTTGAAAAGAAATTATTGTCGGAAGATCTGACTAAGCATACAGAAATATCAAAATAATCTTCTATGGAATTAAAAGCTAGGGCGGTACTATAAAGAGTTAAAGGGTAATTCCACTGTTAAATGCACAGCAAGGGCAGATAGGCGGAAAGAGCACACTGAAGGTCTCTACGATGGGGAAGATTTGTCTGATGACGTGATAGAAGAAGAAACACGAGTCGACAGGGAAGAAGTAGGGCATCCCGTATTAGAATCTGAATTTAATGGAGCATTGGAAGACTTGAGATCAAATAAGGTAGAAGGCATAGAAGTCATTCCACCAGAATTTCTGAAATCATTAGGGGAAGTGGCAACAAAACCACTATTGACGTTGGAGTGTAGAATGTATGAGTCTGGCGTTATATCTTCAGACTTCCGGGAAAACGTAATCCACACAATTCCGAAGATACCAAGAACCGACAAGTGCGAGAATTACCGTACAATCAGCGTAACAGTTCATGCACTCACATTGCTGACAAGAATAATAAACAGAAGAATACAAAAGAAAATTGAGGATATGTTCGACGACGATCAGTAAGGCTTCAGGAAAGGCGAAAACTGAAGTAAAGGTAGTAAAATAGTAATTAAATCAAGACCCTAAGCTGTCGACAGGCGTTGATATACATCAACGGGGACAGTTGAAAGTGTGTGCCCCGACCGGGACTCGAAACAGGGATCTCCTGCTTACTATATGAAGATGGTATCTGTTCTTTCGGACACCTTCATATGGTTAACGCTAACCGGCCAATGACCTTATTCATCTGTGCTAGATGCCCACGCATAGCCCGAACTCTTACCGAACTCGGTGAGATTGTCTGCCGCGAGTAATGAGTGTAATGGGCAGGGGCACTACGAATGTAGTGTGTGGACATTAAGTTGGGAATGTGGGCCTCACGGGGAGCCTACAAGAGATAAATCCCTGAACTCGCACTATTCTCTGTGCCCCCAGTGACTCAGATGGGTAGAGCGTCTGCCTTGTAAGCAGGAGATCCCGGGTTCGAGTCTCAGTTGGGGCACACATTTTTCAACTGTCCCCATTGATGTATATCAACGCCTGTCGACGGCTTAGGGTCTTGATTTAATTATCATTTAGTTCTAAGAGAGCTACATGGTCACCGATGGTACCATCTTTATATCATGTAATAGAGGTAGTTCTAACGTTGCGCTTGGTAATGGGAGCAAGCCTGAAGAAAAATCAAGACACATTCATAGGATTTGTCGATCTGGAAAAGAGTTCAACAGTGTGAAACAGTGCAAGACGTTCGAATTTCTGAGAAAAATACGGGTAGCTATAGAAAAATGCGGATAATACATAATATGTACACGAATCAAGAGCGAACAGTGAGATGGTAAAAGGAAAAAAAACCTGCTCGTATTAAAATGGGTGTAAGACGGGGGTGTAAACTTTCACCCCCTACCGTTGTACCTAAACATCGAAGAAGCAATGAGGGAAGTAAAAGAAAGATTCAAGAGGGACATTAGAATTAAGGATGAAATATTATCAATACAGGATTTGCCGATGATATCGCTGTCCTCGGTGAAAGTGGAGAAGGATTACTCGATGTGTTGAATGGAATGAACAGTATAATGAGTGAAGAGTGTGGTCTGAGAGTAAATCGAAGAAAGACGAAAATAATGACAAGTAGCAGAAATGAGATCAACGAGAAACTTATCATTACAAAGATTCTTTTTCCTGGGCAGTAAAATAAGTTATGACGGACGGAGTAAGGAGGAGATAAAAAGCAGACTGGCAGTGGTGAAAAAGCCATTTCTGACTAAGAGAAGTCTGCTAGTATTTAACATAGGACTCAAGTTGAGTAAGAAATTTGTAAGAATGTCCGTTTGGAGCTCAGTATTGTATGGTAATGAGACGCAGACTGCTGGAAAATCAGAACAGAAGAGAACCGAAGCCTTTGAGATGTGGTGCTACAGAAGAAAGTAGAAAATTAGGCACACTGAATGAACTGAGGAGGCTCTCCGTAGAATCGGCGTGGAAAGGGCATACGTAATACACTGACAAGAAGAAGGGACGGTAGGTTATCTTGAAAGATATCAGGGGATAACTTTGATTGTATTAGAAGGAGCTGTAGAGGATAAAAACGGTAGAGGAAGAGAGAGATTGGAATACATGCAGCAAATAATTGATGAGGTAGGGTGCAATTGCTACTCTGAATGAAAAGTTTGGGACAAGAGAGGAATTCGTGGCGGGCCGCATCAAACTAGTCAGAATACTGATGACAAAAACAAAATGAGGTCTGCTTTTTATGTCCTCCTTTCTTCGTCTGTCATGGGTTATTTGGTTGCTGCTCTCATTCCTGCTACCGGTACTTTTCATTACTTTCGTCTTTCTTCGATTTACTCTCAGCCCATATTCTCTATTAGACCATGAAATCTTCCCGTCTCCTCTGTATCTCTTTTGTCACGCAATAACTGTCTCCTCTATATCTCTTTTGTTACGCAACTTTCCCTTCTACAAAAACCTTTGAAACCTACCCTTAGGATTTCTATCTCTTGCTTAATAATAACAAATGAATTCTTCCCTTTGAAATTTATTCTCTTTCTCAATCTTCGCATACAAATTTAATTGCTGCTTATTAAAAGTGATTTTCTTATTATTTCGACGAAATATAGAATGTGTCGTCCCCGTGGCCATCAGTCGTTACCTGCAATAACCCAAAACTCTTCCTTACCTTTTTTACTGTTACTGGATCGCCATCTGACTGCTACATGGAACTGCGACATGAATATACTCACTCTGACTTACTATACTCTATTAACTGCTGGTGAGATGTCATGATAAATTGCTGTATTTATTACCAAAGCTGACGTTATTCTTTAATTAATTTGACTGAAATTACGAAATTCATAGTTACACTTTTTCTTGACAACAATAAATTTTTTGCAAAGTCTTAGGTTGATGGTTTTTGGGATGGATTATAATCAGTAATGCAACATTGCTGACCAAAATTAATTACATTCTGTAAACGTTTCTTCAAATATTTACTGCTGGTAATGAAATGATTTTACAAACGTTCAAATTGAACATCCTTTTTACAATAATCTTACAACTAGCAATGCGCAAACATACCTTCACTAGTCTTGAGTTTCGCAAAGAAAATAATTCAATAATATTAGTTCCTCTTATGATAATAGTTAGCTGATGTCTCTGTACATCCACTTATAATCTCTTATAAATCATAGCTGGTGGCTGGCAGACACACTGCTCCGCTCAACCTCTCACTTCAGACCTGCTACGAACTCACTTTACATCTCGCTTACTACTGACTTCCTACGAACGCTAAAGTGCGGTCTCTCCTGCCAACAGTGCTTTCTGGTGCAGAAAATACCTGCTAGCATTACATAATGTATCAGTACGCGGTCCTTCCCACTCTTTTCTTAAAATGTATCCATACGCGGTCTCTCCCGCCCTTTTTAAAATTATATCAATTTGCGGTCTCTCTTGCCTACAATACTTTGGTGCAGACATTCCCTGCTACCACTATTATTTCCAACATGACAAATATCAAGTATTCCTACTTAATCCTATTAATAAAATATAAATACCTTTCATTAATTGTGGCTTGACAATATACAATAGGAATATACACGTCTTACAACCATCCACTCCATTCAAGACCCGTAATGGTTCTTGATGTTCATTAAGGACAGCAATGTAAGCAGCGAATCATACCATTGATATCCTTTCACCCTGAATTTTAATTCCATTCTTGAACTTTTCTTTCATTTCCCACACTGCTTCTTCGACTTACTGACTAAACAGCAAAGACTACACCTGTACTTCCCCAAATTACAACAGAAAGGAAAAATAGGAAATTCTAGTTTAACCGTTTACAATTATTCTCTCTGAATATGGAAGTTCAAGGTATTTAGCTAATCATGATGGTGTATCGTGTAGTTGTGTGGCGCAGCACACGGCTGGTGAAGGTACAGTAGGTGGCGGAATTGCGTGCAGAGAACGGCGGCCAATGTAGGCGGCCAACCACCATACTCACACAATGCCCGCACGGCAGCGGCACGGGCTGTGAGCGCAGCTGATTGCGCTCCATCACCAGGAGAGGGACCTCAGGATTTCAGGCACACATGGAGCTAACAGTTATGCCTACGGGTGGGCGATACGAGCTGTCCAGCGGCTGCTGCACCCTGGTGAGGTGCAGTTTGTCGGCCTCAGGGCTGCAGGTAGTGGCTGGATGAGCGGCCAAAGTGGAGCCCTACCACTGGATAATATAACGGGAGATAGACCGCGGGTGGCAACGCAGGTCGATGACGCCTTTTGGGCGTTAGCAGTAGCAAATGAGCTGTGCCTAACGTGGGCAGCGCATCCGTGAGTTGGGGGAGGCCGTGGGCGTGGCACGAACGCATCTCATGTTGCTGCACGCCTCGTGCGTGCGGATAGTTTTGCAATGGTGCGGCACTCCGCACGGTCACAGTCAACTGCGGCAAGTGCCCCTGTAGGCTGGCGCGCAGTGTGCAAGCGTCGGTGCAGCGCGCTACTCTCTGTGGTGACTTGGACCCATGGCGGTGGAGCCAAAGAGGCGCAGGCAGGTCATCTGTCCGGGACAGTGTTGGAATGTGTCAGTGCAGCTCTCACCTGACAGCAGAGTCGATGCGCTACAGAACCCAGGCTAGGCTTGCAGCAGTGACAAGAGACATCTGACTGGCCCCGCCGTGTATGAACGTGAACCAAAAGAAATTTTGCGGTCACCTCTCAGACTGAACAGTGGGTTGCATCATGCTTATGAGGCCAACAAGCGCAGCATGCTGAGTGGGAATCGTTTTCCCGGATGGCAAGGGCTGTCGAAAAAAATGGGTTTTATCCAGATTGAGAGTATACACAGAGAAGTTGCCCTTTGGGCAAAAGTTAGAAGGTGACTGCCAGTCTAGTACGTGGGCCTAAATACAACAATGGGAACTGGGAGAGGAAGTGGTTCACGTTCATGGCTCGTCCCGATGAGCACAGACAGAGGTGGATGGCTGTAGCTTGTCTGCTCTGCATGACAGCTGGTTTTCAAGAGCGTTTGCTCTGTCCGAAAGCTGGATAAGAATAGAGAGAGGGGCTGTGTTCTGCTCCTCAGAAGCTTCCAGCTGTCACAGATGTGATGCGCTTCTCGTGTTCGCTAGTGGCTGAAGCGATGAAGCAGATTTGCCAGTAAATTCAGAATCGGGCTGAAGGAGTGTCTAGTAAGCAGCTTTAACTGCTTGAAACTGCCTAAGTTTTGAAGGGTAGGCAGCCTGGGTCACATAGGTATTGCTGAATTGCACTGGAAGACTCGATCCTTTGTAATAATTTTTCTACTCCCACCTCCAAATACTCCTTAACTGGCTGGTCACTCTGTACGTCCATACATGATTTGAGACTTTACGTTTCCCTTTAAAGAACCGATAAAATATTCTACTGATACTAAAAAGAGGACAAATTCAATAGTCAACCTATTACCGTATTTGTTGGACTGCGAGCAAAAATACATGTACTCAAGATTGAGTAAGGTAGCATAATGCACGGAGAAAGGGTATAAACTAGTGTTGTGTTAGTTGGTTAACATCGATGATTACAAGCAATGTGTGTTGGGTGTGGAAGTTAAAAAAAAACTGTGTAGGTTGTAACTCAATCACAGCCCCATGTAGTCTCTACTGTTCAACAGAAGCTATATTAATCATAAAGGTGATAAATATTTAGTACTACTGGATGATGTGGATATATTGATGATTTAAATAATTAAAACAGTACCAGGCTTTCTAAAAACAATTATGATGAATGAAATTAACTGAATACATTATCTTCGTGTCACTACTGTTGGAGAAATTATGATGATGTAGTCTGTTGTGAATAATGTAAATATCTGAAGAATGTAAAAAGTGTATATGAGAGAAATGTAAATTTTAACTCGTACTCTGTGGCTGTGTATTGTTATTTGACTGACTTTATTGGGTATGTGTGAGAAAATGTAGAAACATTAAATGTGATATTACTTTGTGAGAATGAATGTATGAAAAAGTGAAAAAAGGAACTTCTAGGGGTCAGTGTGTCACCCTTATAGTGGTGGGAGTCACCTGCATGTGTTCTGCGTATGTGGTGGTGACTGTACTTGCAAGGCACACTGTCATTTTAACGTAAAATAATTACTGGAATAGAATCATAGCCAGCGAGGAGGCCGTACTCTTTTATGTTACCGATCAATTCTCGGTACGATACTCCGAATTGTTGTCCTGTGAGCAAGGCTGGCAATCTCGACTTCTACCAGCTGCATGTAAAAATTGAGACTGGCCTCAGAAACCAAGTGACAGGGGTCATTGGTGTTGACATGAACCACAACTTGAAGTGCATAGAGCTGTACAGAGGATTAACTCCTGCATTCAGCAACCAACATCACATCACTGCTTCAAAAGAGTGTTACACACAGGGAACAGTTTTCCGGAAGAAGGATGGCCTTGCTCAAACTAACCAGCAGGAGCCAATCCAAGTACCACTAGAGGCCACAGCTGGATGTGCCTATTCCCTTGCGCATGACATGAGGTCGAAAGTAGGCCAAGTAATATCCTACCGCCGAGTGGTATTTAGAGCAGCGTTTAGGCCAGGGCAGACCAGATCCTTTCGCTCCAGGTGAGTTTCCTAGGCCAGGCACTGATTCCTCGAGGACGCTATTATCGTGGATCTCACTGAAGAACCGCTTTTACGGTGCCACTGTGGTTCACATCTGACACTGCAAAACCGGAAGCTGCCAGTTGAGGCTGTAGGAATGTTTGTGGCCTCCCAGTCGAAGAAGAGGGAGCTGTATTATCTTGGTAGACTTGTGGACTTATTAAATTATTCCTGTTTAACTTTCAGATGACTGCACGCCAAACACTGAAATGATTCCCCCTACAGGGACTGACCATGTTAAAGCGCGTGTTTAGTGAACTTAGTTACAATCCAACAGGCATTCATCCATTGGGAGTATTATTGTTCTGTTTTAAGACGGTTCTTATTTTATGTTTTGTTTCAAACCACATCAAATCAGATGTACTGTTTAATATTTGATAAAGAAACTTGTTCAGTCATTGTTATTGGGGTATTTTTTGTGGCGCCATTGCTGGATATATCAGACAGCACCCCGCGCCATCGATCCTCCACATCTCAGTTGAAGCTTCCTGGGAGACATTCTGAGTGCACATTTTATTTCTCTGCAGCCCTGGGCGATATTTACCTCAAAGCGCCTTTAAAACAAAGGCGTGTCGTTTTGTGCACTCACAGACTGCTTGGGCGAGGCCAGACAGCCAGTCCCCACACTTAACTCTTCGCCTCGAGTAACGGGATCGTCTTGCAATCCATGTGTGGTTCCCTCACGTCGGGTCCGCGCAACACGGCAGCAGAACTCGTCGGAGCAACGAGTAACACCTGATGCACCCCACGTGATATGCGAATTTTTCCACCGCCGTTACCTCGTGAGGCAGAAGCCACCTGATGATGTCTGACCAAAGCCATTCACATACGAAACGTCGCCTTAGAAAAATTAATGAATTACTGTGCCGATAAACCTCTTACATTATTTGATTTTCAAACAGCTGAGCAAAACAGAACGTACTGAGACATTACTATACTTATTCTGATCAACACTAAACTGACACACAATATTTTTAGCGGAACGTAATCCGACTCAAAAATCCGTACAAAAGAATGACCCTGACTAACATTAACCTATACGTTTCACAAATCACTTACCTCACAAAAATCATCGTTACTCGAACTACTGCAATACAGCGAGCGCCACTACTGCCAGCTAAATAAAAGATTCAAACTACTGAAGGCAATAACTACTGATAGGCATAGTTAGCAAATGAAAGATTTTGATAGAGCAAAACAATGTATTTACCTCAATAATGTTCAAAAGTGATAATATTTATATCAGTCCACGATATCCAATATTACAAATTTACTCTTTCTGATGGACACACGTCCAGATCGTCCGCTCTCAAAATTCCATCTCTCTCCCCACATCCACCACTGCTGGCGGCTCACCTCCACCTGGGCAACGCTACGCGCTGTTAACAGCCAACAGCCCAACACTACAATAGCGAATATTACAACAATGCCACCCAGCCACAGACTGCACACAGTACAGCCAGTGATTTTCATACAGTGCGCTACGTGGCCTTACCAATATAAAAACCTAAACAGCCTACTTACATAGCCCCCATGCTCCTCACAAAATATTTTACAAATTGTTTTGGGCAGTGGCCAATACGGATTTGAAAAAATTTTTCATAAACATAATTACAATAACAAAGAAATCAAATGCTCACACTTATTGATACAATGTTGGTCAAAAGCTAAAATTTTCTCACAGTCCATAAAGACAGTCCAGATCATTCATCATAATAGTAATTACAGTTTTATTTCACAAAGTCTCATTAGTAAAAGAAATTGTACACAGAAGTAGTGGCTTTCCATGCAGTCTCGAAGACGTAGTGTTGTCCTTCCAACGGAAAAACAGTGCTGACTCTTGACATGCAGACAGGTAATAGGCCACAACAGAGCAAATCCACAGCAGAGTCAGTCGAAGTTTTGAAGAATATTGGTAGGTTGGTCATCACAAAGCAGACCCACTGTAGTCCTGGTAGAGATTATGGTATTGGTGGACCACCAGAGGTGCAGAGCCATTGCAGTCCTTGTAGAAATAATGGTATTGGTGGGCCATCAAAGGTGCAGACCCACTTCAGTCCTTGTAGAGACGGCCAGCTGCCATCTGTTGCGACTGTGCAGGTGCACAATCACCATCGAAGAGTCTTGTACTATATAGCAAGTAGACTAACCACCACTTGTACACTCACAAAGTTTTTGGAATTGTCCTTAGAACCAGCAATGCTGTTAACCAGTCCCTTGCTGAATTATCAACACACGTGCAAGCACTAACAGTCCCAACTTCTCACACACTGTGCATATATTATGACAAACAGAAACGTGTGCACTGAAATGAATGCTTACAAGTTACTTAATTTGCTCAACTGGTGTCTATTACAATTTTATAACATGAGAATATAATTACAAAGATACAGAAAACATCATTACAACCATAATAATACAGATAACATTTGTATTAATACAGGCTTTACAAAAGAATAGTAATAAACATATACATCAGTGTTACAGGATTTATGACATAAGTAAATATATAAAATAATGAGAATAGTTTTCGAACCATTAATTTCACATATGAGCATTGAAATAGAACAGAATAAATAATGTCTAAACATCTCTACAAAGTAAATAACGTATTATTAGAAAAACTCTACAACGTGACTCTTATTAGCTAAACACATAAAGACAGGAAAAACACAAATACACAAGGGTACACAAACACATAGAGGGATAACACAAAAGCAAAGGACAGGGTTCGTTTTCAGTGTAACATTTGGTACTGCAGTACTTTGCAAACAAAACTTTTTTTTTTCTTGGAGATCTCCGTTCGTTCATCATTATTCCCAAAAAGTCCTATCTATACCTGCTTTCTGTACTTTTTTCGTATAACTTCTCAATGCATTTCTTCCAATTCATCGCAACTCATTCTCTTATATAGTCTACCCCCTCTTAAGCTAACTGAAATCTACTGAGCTCAGATGCATAAACTAAGGGACGAGGCAATGCAGCAACACATAACATATTAACACAAACATCAATGACAAAAAATTCAAATTGGCAAAGCAAGCAGCAGCACATCTAAATTAGGAAAGCAAATGCAATATTACAACTAATATAAGGCAATGAGCAGCAACAAGAAAAATAAATCAGTAGTAAAACTGGCTAAACAGAGTAATACAAAGTGAAATTTAGTAGCACTATGCCTGGCAAACAGCAGCAGCAAATGCAATAACTTATATATAAACATGACAAAGCTCAAGCAGAAAAAATATTACACTAAAGATGGCCATGACTAATACCTACGTCACATTGTAACACTAGGGTGATGCATCACTATAACTTACTCTAGCACACAAGTTACCAAGTCAGTGACAAAAATTATGTATGCTATTCCTGTGAAGTGGAAATGTCTTTTTGTGCTCCCTCGTTTTCTTGGAAGTAGATCATAAAATTATTATTTACTGGATCTGTAGGCATAAAATATCTATATTAGTACATCTATTAAATTTTACTTTAACCAATGCAGCAGTGTAGCTAGAAACTAGATATTAAATGAAATGAGCAAATATATACAAACAATGTGTGAAACGTCATTCACTAGGCAAATAGCGTCTCCAAAGGCAGTAAAAAATTTCTCAACTAGAAAGACAATAGTTGTAAAAATGTTTCTCATCATTTCATTAGGCAGTTTAGTAAATTTCATAAATTGAGAGCTCCTCAGTGTAATCACGTTTTCAAGTTTGCGCGTGTCGTATTTGCGATGCTTTCTACAAAGAAATGTCAATAGCGAGGAGAATGGCCTCTTTTTTTCTCTACCTGTGCCTCTGAAAGGCACACACCAATGGCTTTTTTCCAGGTGACTGTCGTGCAACTGGGTGCTTACAGTGACCTACCTTCCTTACCGAAATATTTACGACATCAGTTTCCGCTACAGTGACAGTTTGATACAAATAAAACTTCACAGGTCGAAATATTTGCATTACAAATCTGTAGAAACCAAATCCTATAAATATAACAGTGTCCAAAAAATTTTCGCCGGCATTGTGATACATTCACTCATTTACACACATTTCATAACTCTTAAAGTACGATTCTTGGTTTCGAACATCCTCTTTCACAAGTCAGAGCCCCTAACCACTACTTATTTTTCCTCACCTTGTTACATATATACATATTCGTCGACACTTCTTCAATATTTCATCATAATAAATATGTGGCATAGTCAAATTCTTCATATAGCATCAGCTTATTGATCATAAACATACCTCAACAGGATAACACACATTGTCATCGTAATAATAACATCATAAAAACTCAGCCAAATTTCAAAAACGTCGTTGCTTTCTGCAATAATTTCAAACCCTAAAAATATTCTCTGCTCATTTCAATAGTGTCATCTACGTCAAACGTACTTTAAAAATCGTGATCCCATACCAAATATATCATTCAAAGCTCTCATAGTATCACAATGGTTCCGAAAAAAATATGAACAGTTCACAAAGTACAGACGAAATACAATTTCATAAGTGTGAAGTTATCCAACTGTGTAATTGCTTAAACATGTGTCATTGACATAGTAAAATAAATGTTTGCCTCTCTAAGTTAAATGATCAGATAGCTGTGTAATTTATGTGTTAGAGAAATATGGTACCGATGTGTAAAGTTGTATAAGCAAATACCATATTAGCTAGGGCTCCTTGTGCTTGCCAAACACATGGTACACCAAGTAGGCCTGTACCCCCCTGAGGATTAATGTAATTATACCCTCAGGTGTTACAGATTACAGCAATGAAATGAAATGTATCACAGAAAACATTCTTTGTAATTCAAAAATCCTTAAAAATAAATGGTTTAAGTACTAAATTAATCACTCAAATGCGTCTCCTGTAGCGCTAAATGTGCGGCTTGCTGTAAGATAATTGTGTGGAAGTGTCGTAGTTATCGTCCTCTGTAAGCAAAGTTCTGCTGAAGTCAATGTACTTACTTCATCATAAACAAAAGTGAAATGCTTTGTGTATAGATATCGTAGTTATTACGTACCTTACAGTGATCAAGAAAGTACTATAATGTATTGTTGTGCTAGGGAAAAGGCTGTCTCATTGTAGCTATACCACAAAAGTTACTACTAAAACATGTTTTACTTTCCAGAATAATACAGAAAAACTGTGCAGATATAAAACAGATACACCGCAAAAGCAACAATGTAAATTGTGTCACACATTAGTAGTGTCGTGATATAGTCATGTAGTTGTCAAGTAAACTAACCACTGTGTCATCTGGTATCTCTCAGAAAGCACTTTAAATCCATAATGCATTTTCAAGTAAACCAAAATGTTGCAGTAAAATCTCATTAGGAGTACTGTTATATGTACGAAGTATGTAAGCCTGATAGTCGTTACATAATAGTGCAACTAACAAGCAAGAATGTACAAATAATAACACTGTATTGTCTGTTCACTATAACAATGCATTCTTAATTTCTGTTTAAATAAGTTCTCTTGGTTCTTGACTGGATATTTAACTTCAAACATTGTTGCATGTTAACAGTTTCTAAGTATGACAAAGCATACTAGAAATGTGAAGTAAAAAGTTTTATGGCAAAGACAAAGTTAAAAAGCAGATTATCTTTCAATAAACGGTTTTATATGTGAAATGTGGTGTAAACCCTTACTCTTCCTAATACGCAGAGTTTCAACCTCTACGCAATTATCATGTGGTATACGTCAGATTCTGTAAGGTCTATTGTAAACTAGAAAGAATTTGTGACTCAAGTGTTTCTTCTTATGTGACAATGAATGAACTTTAATGAGAACTTTCTGACCAATATATAATTTCTTTGCATTTGCTTTACCGTGTAGTTTTCTCCTTTTGTCTGCTGCAGATTTTATATTTTTCATAGCCAAATCAATTATGTCTTTGCGTCGAAGTTTATGTGTCTTCGGGAAAGGTACAAGCTCTCTGATTCTGTTTGGTGGTTCTTCATTCTTCAGTACAAGAGTAGGTGGTAAAGCAGTGGAGTCATGAGGCATTTCATTCAGCACATTTTGAAATAAGTGTAAATATCTGTCCCAATGCTGATGCTTTCTGTGACAATAAAGTCTGCAAAGCTTATTGATTTCTTTCATAATCCGTTCGGAGGGGTTACAATGTGGTGAGTACAATGAAATAAAAACAGGTTTGATTTTATGATTCCGAAGCATGCGTGACCAAACAGCAGATTTGAATTGCAGTCCGTTATCTGAAATGACTTTAGCAACGTGGCCAACTTCACGTAGGAAATTTTTAACAAAGACGTTGTATACAGACCGTCCAGAAGCTTTACATAACAGAGTGAAAGAAACAAATTTTGAAGTAAGTTCAACAGCGACTAGAACGTACGAAAATCCATTCGATGTTCTGACAAGGGGTCCCAAGAGATCAACAGCAGCAAATTCTTTTAATTTAGAAGGAATGATAGGAAACAATGGAGCACGATGTGCGGTAGTAGATGGTTTCGCCTCTTGACGAAGTTTACAAATAGACAAGACTCTTCAAATACTCTTTTCCATATTGTTAATATAACCAGTCCTTCGGAGAATATGATAACATTTTCGTGGACCAAAATGTGCGTAGCTGAAATGAATGTACCAAATGAGCTTATTAACAAAATCGTCTGGAATGCAAAGTAGCCATAGCTTGTCATCAACAGTGCAGCGTTTGAAGAGTGTGTTGTTCCTAACTAGATAATAATGCCGAATCTGAGTGTGAGTCTTTTCATGTCATTTACTTTTGATGTCTTTCTAAATCGGATATTTATCTTATTCATGAGCAATGTCCTTTAAAGATGTGGTGATGAAGTTTTCAAAGGCGACTTTCTGAATGTAAAGAATACTGAAATTTTTCTCGAGGTTGCCTTCTGTGTTACTTTTCTCAAGCCCAGCCGGTGCTCGTGACAGTGCGTCCGCAACAATGTTCTCCTTTCCGGGAATGTAGACTATTGTGAAATGGAATTCTTGCAGAAACAATGCCCAACGTTTTAACCTGTCATGATTTAATTTTGAAGACATAAGAAATTGTAATGCAAGATGATCACTGTATACTTTTACGTGCTTACCAGAAAGAAGGAAACGGAATTTGTTAAATGCCCAAACGATAGCTAAAGCTTCTAATTCAGTAACGGAATAATTTTTTTCAGATTTTGATAACAGTCGGCTAGAAAAAGCAATGGTTTTCTGAACAGTAGTGTAATTTTCTGTGGCTTCTTGAAATAAGAGCTAGTATCGCCGCGTTAAGTAGCGATTCTTTCAAAGAATTGAATTCCAACTGTGCTTGTTGTCCGTCCCAGTTCCAAATAGTATTTTTTCCAGTGAGAGAACAAAGTTTTGGTGTAACTAGCATTTGCATATTCAGAAAACGACGGTAAATATTTACGAGCCCTAGAAAACTGCGGACTTGTTTTTTTATGGATGGAACTGGAATGGCTCTTATTGCTTCTAACTTTTCAGGATCCGGCTGAATGCATTCAGAAGAAATAATACGTCCAAAAATTCACCTTTGTCCTTAGCGAATTCAGACTTTTCCAAATCAACTGTAATTCCAGATTCTGCAAAAATATGTAACACGCTGTTGAGGATGCGATTATGTTGTTACCATGAGGCTTCTGCTATCAGAATATCGTCCACATATAAGGTGGTGTGACGTTTTAAGAACTCAGGTAGTATGGAATGTAGCCCGCGAATGAATGCTGCCGAAGAAATGTTCAAACCAAAAGGAAGTTTCCGAAATTGATAACAAACGCCGAAACAAAGGAAAGCTGTGTATTTTCTGTATTCTGGATGAAGTTTGAGGCGATAAAAGCTGGATCTGAGATCAATAGAAGACAACACTTTTACACCATTAAAATTTTGAAGAAGTTCTTCCAACGTTTGCAGCCTGTCTGTTTCAGGAATGATGATAGTATTGATTTGTCTCGAATCTAAGACAAGCCTGATCGATCCATTTTTCTTCTCAACAACATGTAATGGATTGTTGTATGAGCTAACTGCATACTCAATAATGCCCTCGTCAAGCATAGATTGTATTTCTGTTCTAACAGGGTCCCTATAATGTTCTGGAATTACATATGGTCTAACACAAAATTTAGTACGCTCACGAACACGAAATTGGTATTGAAATCCCTTGATTGTCTCTGTTTTGTGACTTAAAACTGTGGAATGTGTTTGTAAAATCTCAAAAAGGTCCTGCCTATCAGTGTCATTAGAATTCTCAATTGTCTGAATTTTATTCTGAATTAACTCATTAGTATCAAATGCGCCGTCGATATCATCCCTGTCAGTACTTGCAGGGTGATTGGTAGTGTCAAGTTCCGTCGAAAATTTCGACCTGTTGTCTAACAGGAGGTAAAGCCGATTAATTTCTTCGTCATGGTTTGAAAGCCAATCTTCAAATTTCAAAGCTATTGACTTACCTTCTTTCTCTAAACTTATTTCAGCATCGTGAAAGTTTAAGATTGCTTTGTATTCATTAAAAAAGTCTACTCCCAATATAATTTCCGTCGACAATAATGGAACAGTAAGAATGTTCATAGAGAAGCTGTGGCTTTGACAAAAGAACTCTAAGTTGGTTTGTTGGCGTACATCTACGCTTTTTCCAAAGATTGCACCTTGTAACTTAATCTTACGTAACGGATGTGTGGGGCAATCGTTCGATTTGTTGCATCTGCGAAAGGCTGTTTCACTAATTATGAAATGCGACTGCCAGAGTCAAGTGCTACCATAAATTTTACGTCATTTACTGTAATGAGAATCACAGGATATGCAATGTTGTTATGTTTTACGTCGTGTTCCTGGAGTAAGATGTCCCTAATGTCTTCCATTTTTACGTAATTACTAACTACGGCACCTGCGCTGTCAGTTTCATAAGTACGTTTTGTGGCTGCCAGCGGTATGAGTCATTGCCTTTTGTCTCTTTGTTGGTGCGCGTCGTTATTGGGATTTGGAGGCTTAACTTCTACAAATACAACTTGTCGAGATGGCCCTGCCCTGTCTGAATCCCGCCGGTTCTGATGCAATTCACGTCTGTCGTTACGATCATATCGTCCGTCGTCATGTCGGTAATTTCTGCAATTAATTTCTTGTCGGTCACGTGGTGGAGAACTTCTCCCTGAGTCGTAACTGCGTGGTGGACCGTTGCGTCTGAAGTTATTCTGTCTCCCTTGATAATAATTGTTTTGATTCCCATATTGACTGTTTCTGTGGTTATCTCTGTCATATTCATTACTACGGAAATGCGATCGTTCTCTGTAACTATTTTTACTCTAGCAGTGGTTGTCATATGGGTGGTGTCTGTTTTGGTCACGATTTACGTTGTAAGAAAAGCCTTGTCGTGTCCAGTTATTATTTCTGTCATCGCGGAATTGTGACGGATGTGGCCTGTAATTGTTGTGCTCCTGTTTTCGAGTTCCGCGATTGTCAGTGTCAATTGCCAATTTTTGTAACAGTCCCTGAAAAGCTTCAATGTCGTCTTTGCAACGTCTTGCCAAAACAATATGTCGTAAATGTTCAGGTAATTTGATTAAGCAAATGCGGATGTGTTCTGAGGGGCTGTATGGGTTTCACAGGTACTGATTCTTGAGCAACATGTCTTCAAAATATTTCACAAGACTGGAAAATTAAGATGGTTGGAATGTTTCATCATTATGATGCTATGTTTTACTCGGTCTTGTGTAGCTTGAGACCAATATGCTGAGAGGAAGGCATGAGAAAATCCTCCTTCACTGTGGCAATCGTGAATGACCGATCGCATTCTTACAGCTGGTTCATTCTGTAAATAGCCACACATAAATTCTAATCTGTGCCCTAATGACCAGTTGGGAGGAAAACCATGAGAGAATTGATGAAGCCACGCTTGTGGATGAATGTCGTTTCCGGAATTCTTAAATGTTTTGAATTTACGTGTAGTAATAAACAGCTTATAGTCAAGATCATCATGTCGGCGATTCGCATATCGGTCATTGTTACTTCGTTTCGGCGGATCCATGTCAAATTTCGGTGTATCTTGCCGATTTCTTTCATAATTTCCGAAGTGTCCCGTGTTATTATTTTGTGGCTGTTCCGTGTTTCTATGTCCCTCTTTCCGTATTGGAGCACGAGT
Organism: Schistocerca serialis cubense; assembly: GCF_023864345.2. NCBI lineage: Eukaryota > Metazoa > Arthropoda > Insecta > Orthoptera > Acrididae > Schistocerca > Schistocerca serialis. The sequence goes on from NC_064642.1 coordinate 663,628,795, forward strand.
GTACTCTGAAATACGTAATTCTTGTATTACCTGTGTCAACTGATCTTGTACTTCCCGGATCTCTCTTTGTTGTTGCGTATTAATTTGATGCTAATTTTGTTTGAATTTCCTAATTTGTTCGCACTCTTCTGTGTCATTTAAGACTACCAGTTTTGTGTCATTCAGATTATTATCTACCTCCGTAGATAAATTATTTAAGTGATCTGAAAGTTCGAGTACTTTCTCTGATAATGAACTAATTTACTCCATGTGTTTTTCTGAACCAATTTTCAGAGTATCTACTGGGTCCTTTAAGTTTTCCTGAGATTTTGCAAGTTGCGTTACCGAATCGGTAGATGCAACTGAGTCAATTTTAACCCGCAAGGTCTCATGATTTTCATGAGAAGTAGTTTGCAGTTCTTTTAATGGCTGCTTCGTGATTCTGTAATGCATTTTCATGCCACGAAAATATAGGTTGAAAATGCTCACAAATTTGTGATTTTACGTCATTACAGACTTTTTTACATTTCGATTCAATGTTATGTAACTCAGGAGCTAAATCTTCACGTGTTTGTTCAAGCGTGGTGTCTAACTTTTGAAGATTTTGTTCCACTGTGTCTAACTTTTGAAGCTTTTGCTGTGTTTGTCTCTGATTTTGTTCCATTGTGTCTAACTTTTGAAGCTTTTGATGTGTTTGTCTCTGAATTTGTTCCATTGTGTCTAACTTTTGAAGATTATGTCCCATTTGTTTCTGATTTTGTTCAAGCGTTGTGTCAAACTTTTGAGCCTTTGTCCCATTTGTTGCATTAACTGTAATAACAATGCACTGGTGTCCGAAACATGTTGCTCAGTGCTATTGGACAGTGCATTTGAACCGGCAGTATTCGCATTCTGAAAAGCAGAAAATGTGTCTTGACTTATTTGAGAAAACGGTGAAACGCAAAACCTGAATCTACAGTATTTGCGAGGTTGTGTCTTGTCACTTGGGATTCCTGAGGCGAGCTGTTGCCGACCGATCGATCGACAATGCTTCCCTGTTCACTGATTGTTTCACTGTCTACACCATTATTTGCAGCCCACTCCATTTCCCTATGCACAGTTGCCAAATTACTACTTTGAACATTAGTTAATTCATTACATGGTCGCGCTGACGCACTGCTTTCATCTTCACTGTCATTTCTCAGTTAACTTCGGACCCTACTATTACGTTTTTCACACGCCATTATTGTCACAATATTTCACACGATAACACAGAAAAGCACAATTTGAAGAGCAAAATAAGAAAACACATTAATATAGGAACACTGCAAGCGCAGCTGCGAAATACTTGGTGCAAATCTACATGCATGCCACAACTGTTTTACTGTACAACAATGAAAAACTACAACTACAAAGCAAATTCTCTATATAACTACGCGATAGCAATAAACAATAGCTACACTAATTACACAAACTACAAGAAAAAATCAGAAGATTAGAGTGAGGTATCCTCGGCTAAGGGTCGACATATGAAACGTCCCCTGTGCTTAAACTGACACACAGTACTTTTAGCATACGCAATCTGACTTTCAATAATCCCTACAAAAGAATGGCCCTTACTAACATTAACGTATACGTTTCACAAATCACTTACCTCACAAAAATCTTCGTTACTCAAACTACTTCAATACAGCGAGCGCCACTACTGCCAGCTAAATAAAAGATTCAAACTACTGAAGGCACTAACTACTGATAGGCACAGTTAGCAAATGAATGATTTTGATAGAGAACAAACAATGTATTTACCTCAATAGTGTTCAAAAGTGATTGTATATATATCAGTCCATGGAACCTAATATTACAAATTTACTTTTTCTGATGGACACACGTCCAGATCGTCCGCTCTCAAAATTCCATCTCTCTCACCACATCCACCACTGCTGGCGGCTCACCTCCAACTGCGCAACGCTACGCGCTGTTAACAGCCAACAGCCCAACACTACAACAGCGAATAATACGACAATGCCACCGAGCCACAGACTGCACACAGCACAGCCAGTGATTTTCATACAGTGCGCTACGTGGCGTTACCAATATAAAAACCTGAACAGCCTACTTACACATATTGCAGTCTCATTTCACGTGAGCGAGACCTCGACACCTGGTCACACTTGTGAAATGTGGGTGCGAATATATCTGACGCTCATTAGTTAATTAATTGTTCATCCCAGCTTCTGGCATCTTTCTGACTGTATCCAGGCCTCCATGACTGCTATTTAAACTGGGGGCACCTGAATTGGGTGCAGCCACGGTAGCCTGATAGCAGAAGACCACATTGCCACCTCTCTATCAGTGATCGGACTGCATATTTCGCTGATATTTCCAAAGCTGCATAGGTGATTTCTGCCCACCTTAGTTTATGGTCTCTCTTTACGACCTTATCATTATAAAAGGGCAAACCTCAACCTTCCTTGTTTCTCCCGAAAGAAAGGGTAAAGGCTGTGCAGTCTAGTCAGGGGCTTCTTTATGGCCCCATAGTGACTCAGACAAGGTTTGCAGTCAGTCATATGAAACCATGTGAAACGATTGCCCTCATGTGCAATCTGTAATCCTTGAGTTACTAGTAGAGCTATTCCCATCCCCATCCCACCATCAACACGGAAGAAAAACTGTGCGGATCGTGGATAGAAAAAACAATGAACACACCCCTATTCGACTGTATAGTTGTATTCAATTACGACCCAATTTCAATTAAAGTGAAGGCCGAAACCTGCGTCGTAATTAAATAAATAAAAATACACCAAACGGTGGTGTGTTCCTTTAAAAATTATTGTCTGACTGTTGTCCAGCAACATCAAAAACTGTTTGATGACTTCTTTGTCTTCATGGTGGGCAAAACATATCTGGTTAGAGGTAGACAACCCAGATTTTCGGGCCTGTTTTATTTTGACTATCCCGTAAATGCTAAATATACACTTTGGTGGTTAAATGTCGTCAGATTTATGCTTATATGATTCCAGTTTCATACCTCGTCATAACAAAAAGACGTTCTCAGCACAGTAGTTCACAAACCTCGGGAATATCTGACCAAGCGAGCTTCGGAGTGAAGCACTTGCACACAGTTTTGCGGGAAAACGGTTACGACCACCGTCATGATAAGCACGCCATAAAATCGAGCGGGGCTAGGCCATGACTTTCGGAGGCAGACGGGAAACCTGTGGCAAAACCCGTAACACACCCGCGAAAATTGGTGGAATATCTCTTGTCTAGTTAAGGAGGGACATTGATGAAAAACACACACTATTTCAAAAATGCACCAAATCCACAGTTTTGGAGATACGGCAATGAAATTTTGTACCACGCTTTACATGAAAGTAACACATGTACATATAAAATCCTTTGATTATATATATTCAACTTTTTTTAATGAAATTTGAAGTTTTATTTCCAAAACATTATGTATGTTCCCTTTTCTCAGAAAGTATTCAAGAGATTTCTACAAAACTTTGCTTCATCGCTTTATATGTTGTAAGCTTCTCTCATGAGATTTTTGGAATAGGTCAAATAGGAGAATTTTCATAGTTTTTTATTTATAATTCCCCAAGTACAATGTTAAATTCATGCAAAATTCCAAGCACTATCCCCATATCTCAGCTTGCAATCAGAATTTCAAAATTTCCTCTTGAAAAAACGTTTATTGGGTTTACAGAAATCTGTGTACAAAATTTCATAATTCTAACATTCAAAGAATCTGAGGAAAAGGTACATAAACTTTCAAAAATAAACTTTTTAGGAAATGCTATTTGAAGTGCAACCTAACTTTTCCCTTATGTCACTTCATCAGAAGGCACCACATTTGTACTCTGGGTCGTCTTTTCCTTCACGGCTTCTCCTCTGGTTTCTTGTTGTCTGTCTTCTTTCCTTTACCAGGTCTTCAAATGACTTTTCAGCTACAGAGACGCGCTGTAAATCTATTTTTGTCAGGATCTCTTGAGTAAAATTTCGTATCTTGAAGTCCTTTCTTTCTAATACCTTCATCCTCCCGACGTTTCCATCATTAAATACAATAACTGCATCATAAGTTACAATTCTGACAACTGTAGCAGATGCAAATGTGCATTTAGGGCATCGTTTCCATATGAGTGAATTTAGAGATTCATTTGGATATTGGGTTTTGCCATGAACACTTTTTGAGAAGTGCAGGATCGCCCAAAGATGATCTATAAAACCAAAGAATATGTATCACCGCCTTTTAGATGCATCCCGCATACGTTTGATTGAAAATAATACACAGAGCTGGTATTGAAGTGCTGCTTCAAAAGGAGTGCGTGGCAGGGAGGCCACGTCACACTTTTAATTAACTTTCAGACACTTCGAACGCGATTTCAACATTGAAACTTTGAGAAATTATTGTCCATGAGTTGTACTAAAAAATAAATCCAAAATTGATATTTTTGGTCAATTTCATCAACGTCCCCCCTAGCAATACCTGTAACACACCCGCGAAAATTGGTGGAATGCCTCTTGCCTAAGACGAAAATGTAGCTGCTAACAGTTAAGGATCATCAGATGTCTACCGCATCGCGTACTGGTTCGGAAAAATGCACCTATGTCAGCCAAATGGACGATAAGAGGAAGATACATGGAACATATGCGTCACACAGATGAATAATGACCTAGTTCAACTGTGGCGGAACACTGTCTCTCAAATGGACATAGCGTGATTTAAATTCATCAGTTTATTTGAAACAGGTCAAAATATTGTGGGACTGTGTTTTAAAAGAATCCATAGAGATCGGCTACATGATGAATTGGTAACTGAAAGCTTCCAGCTATGTGATGGCTAAGGTCCCACCTTGAGAGTGCTCAAAACACTACCACAATCAGTGGGGAGATCCAACAGAACAGCTTAGATGTGCCTCCTTAGCATCAATGGATTCCCGACCTTTACGGTGGCAGCAATCACGGTATTCTGACCGTTACTGCTTTCTTCCGGAAACCTCACAGACACGTGGCGCTGCCACAAGCCACAAACAAAATGCCGCGAATTCGTACAAAAATTAAATATAAGCATTGTAACCCGATTTCTACTATCTTTATGAATGTTTGCTATCATCGACCTATTTCAGATCTACGTATTCTCCGTAGTTACTAGGCCACCGCATTAATGGCGCGAACCGCTGGTCAAGAGCCCATTACAAAGGAAGCTGCTTTAAAATTTAGCATCATAATACAAAATGATGCTTGCAAAGAAATATCTTCATTGGCCTACGTAAATACCACCATTTAAAACTCGAAAGCAGGTCCTCTGAGGTACAAGGCTGGTTGTCAGCACTAATACAAAGGCGGTTGCAGCTACCAATAATCATTATTTTGTTCCGCCAAAATAATAGTAATTACATAGATATCTGACACTTCACTAGCCAGATCAACCCTAAATAATACATCGCGAGTACTATCCACAATGATGTAACTCCTTTGCAACTTGTCACACATACCAGCCATATCTCAGTTACAGCACATTTCTTCAGCTCGATCCGGCTATTAGTAATGCCGGAACATGGCTGCTTTCCGGAGACAACGGTCCCTCATTCAAACCGCTGGTCTCCCATTGGCTGAAAGCCAACCTACGTTCTTTACTCTCGTCCGACTCAATCTTTGTACAGGCCCCTGAGAAAAACTCTGTGTTTAGCTTTCTCATGCTGTGCCTTGGCAAGTCTACTGCTTTCTAACTACCTTAGGGTTATTTCTTCACCAACCTAGATCCCGTTATATTCTCGTACCACGCCCTCATACGCTCTGGGTTAGGCCTAGAAAGTGTGACAGACACAGGTACTTATCGAAATAAAGCACAGTGGTGAGATTTCCATGTCCATTAGCGACGTTTATGATTGCCGGAGGAAAAACAGTTTTTTCGTGTCATAGATTATGGTAAAAGCAATCTAATTTGCCTTCTAATACCAACTGCGTATCGAAAAGAGTCGTGTAGAGTACTCTAATTTGCTTTCTGATATCATTTGAACCTCAGCAATAGTTGTGAAGCGTACTAGCAGTACCGCTTCAAATGTCCTTGACATGCATTTGTTGTAAAAAGGTGGAACATACTCGGAGCTCAAACGCGGTGTATCTTGAACAGAATGACCACACTTACTCCCACCAGTATTGATTCCGAAAATATCGATTATGAGAAATTCAATTTCCACTTTTCTCATATGATGTACTGAAAGCCGTGGATTAGTAGATGCTGTATTTCTCGATTTTCGAACACCATTTCACTCAATACCGTATCAATGCTTATAATCAAAAGTATGATCATAAGGAGTGTCAAATGAAATTTGTGACTGACTGGATTAAGGACTTTTCGGTAGGTAAGACGAAACAAGATGACGACTCACCGCTAGATATAGAAGAAACTTCAAGTGTGCCCCAGGGAAGTGTGCTGGGAACCTTGCTGTTCATGTTGTATATTATCGCCCCCTGCAGACTATTTTGCGTATGATGCCGATGTCTATAAAGTAGTACTGTCTTGGAAAAAACCTGAATATGTATAGAGCCACGGTCAGATTTCTGAGTGCTGCAAAGATTGTCAAATTGCTTTAAATGATCAGAAATATAAAATAGTGCACTTTAGAAAACGAAAAAAACGTGGTATACTATGGCTGTAACACAAGGAATCACGGCTGGAATTTGTAGCTCTTTCTAGGGATATGAACTGGAACGATCAAATAGGCCCAGTTGTGGATGAAGCGTATGAACAGATTGTGGTACAGTGGTAGAATTCTGCTTAATTCAATCGGTCTACAAACGAGACAGCGTAAAACAAACTGTACGAGCTATTCCAGAATACTGTTCAAGTCTGTCGGATACGTGCAAAATGAGATTAACAGGGGACGTTGAACGAATACTAACTAGGGCAGCACGATCGGTCTCATGTTTAAAAGAAGGTGCCATTTCTCACTTTTGATCTAATAATGTTATTAGTTCACAACTAGTTTCAGCTTTCTGGGCGCTGTCGTTTCAATACGTATGGCATAGTTTTTTATTTCAGAATCACAAAACCGCTTCAGAATGCCCTAGATGACTGCCTCTAATTGTGAAATTATAAAACTACTACAGCAAACGTGGGAAATGACACCTTTTATCATAAAGCGATTGCTGAACGAAGAAAAAGATAGTTCACCTGTTCGTTTGATACATAGGAAATCGTCATAAAAACGCTAAAGAAGTGAAATGATAGACGCTTGATTATAGAAGTAAACTGCCCCGTGAATTGTACTTAGAAAGTTTCTAAACACATTTTAAGTGATGGATGTACAACTGCACAATAAGCCCGCACGTATCGGTCCCTTAGGAACACTAATTAAAGCGCACGCTGAAACATTTAAACAATCTGACTTCCCGCGTTCCATATATGAAACAGACGGGAAAATCCTTAATAAAGGGCACAGGAGACATATCCACTGCAATGCACTTCACAGCTGTTTGCAGAGTATCAATGTAGATGTAGATGTAAAGATTGTCAAAAGCTCTGGGCTGGTCAAATATGGATTTTAGCTGTCGAAAATGACAAATGATGATCTGTAGTGATCGGTGAATGTATCATGTCCTCTGTCTGACAACTACATTAGTAACTGATCTGAGACCATCGACTTTTAAAAACGCATTTAGTTTCTTTCACCACTCATGAATGTACTGCAACAAGTAAATAAGCCACGTTTTAGGTTTTGAGTACGATCTACACCTAGCCAATACATACTTTACCTGCCGCCTGTTCATCATGTACAGCCATTTACTAAACAGCTAACGTGCAGCTGAAAACACAAAATCTCTGTGGAAACATGAAGAATGACATCGTTACCGATTCGACGCAGTGTATGACAGAATTTGGTTTTAACTGACCCGCTGACACAGACTTTCCTGTAATCCCTTTTCAGCGAAGTTCGTTACCGAGGTTTTGTTAAGCACAGGCACAGAATATAAATGAACTGCTCTGAAAGTAAAATGAGGGAATTTGACGTGCAAAAATTCCTAAGGCAAGCGGCGGAGTGATTGCTGGTGCTTCCCGCTGCATCCATCGCTCAATTTCGTTCGGCGGAACACTGGCGCAGTTGCAATAGCGATAGCCTGCGACAACTTATAAATTGTTAATGAAGTGTAGCATTAATGAAAAAAATTCTATACAACTGCAATTCGTGACAAGTTAGATGATATATGTGTAAAAAATACATGTGTAAGTAAATCGACATCAAATTAAATTGGTTTGACATACGTATTTTCAAATGTTTCTTTGTTCCATTCAGTTACTGTTATATTCTTAATCAATGGTATTTTAGTGGCAGAAAATGACGCGAGTGTACTTCCGGTAGTACAATAAGACAGACACATCACGGAAATGTAATTTAATCAGGAACAGTACGCTACTGACACTATAAAGGAAACACGGTTTCATAACCGACTAGTGAATCCGGGAATTTTTGGCAATTGCTAAATATGTATGGGAATTCTATGAACGTCGCAATCTACTCCCCCCCCCCCCCCCCGTCTCTCTCTGTCCGTCTCCCCCACCCGCTCCGTTTGTCCATCTCCTCCTCTTCCCCCTTCTCACACCCCTCCTTGTTCATCTCCTCCTCCTCTCCTCTCAGTGCCCACTTCCTCTCCACCAACCTCTTTCAATCTCCTTCTCACACCTCTCCATCTCCTTCTTTCAAGGATTTTTAAAGATTTTTGCTAATAATGGTTCTCGTTTATGTATTACATATATACCAAACATATTTTGAAAAAATTCATATCCTGCGTCTTTCCGGACCTTTGTTAGAGTAACGTACAAGAATCTGAAGTTAATCTCTCAAGAACTTTTCGAGATTCTTGGTAAGAACGTTAATCTACAACTTGTCTTTAAATAGCAGTATACGTGGGTTGCGTAAACAGTAGTTCTACTTCATGCTAGAACTCACTGACAGACGTTCTCCGTATTACATGCCCTCAATATAATCGCTCGGGATCTCGATCAGCTTCACTCACACAGACGGAAGGCGTCATATACCGTCAGCGCGTCCATCTCTGTCGATGTCAAGCAAGGATCGTCCTATCGCAAAGATGATGTCTCCTCTTGTGTTTTAGCACCTGCCACGAAGGAGTTTCTCAATTTTGGCGAAAAGGTTGTAATCGAACCGACTCGTCCCGGGTGAATACAGTGAATGTTCGTGTATTTCTTACACCCAAGCACACAGGAGTTCCTTTACGGGGCTCGACACGTGGCTTGGTGCATTGTCAGGAAGGATGATGCGATGCAGTGCCAGAAGCTGTCGTCACTTTCCTCTCAGTGAGGGAAAAAGCTGATGTCCCAATTAATTACAGTAATGAGCTACAGTATCCGTCTGTCCCTACGCAAGAAAGCACTCCAGGATTAACCCTAGGATATCGTAAGCCAGGGTAACCATCACTGTACTACTAATTGGTACACGGCGTTCTGTGGGCGAGGAATGCCACGGAGTTTCCGTTCGTTGGATTTCCGCTTTAATCGTGGTACATGCAATCGAGCACAGTTTTTCATTCGTCTATAGTGACGATCCTAGCAAGGAAGTCTTTCTCCTTCCAGTGGTAGCAACAGATAAATTTCTCTGCAAGTGCATAAGCTGCCACTGTTGTACCTCGGTCACTCCATGTGGTACCCAACGTGCTGCAATTTTGAGGACCAAATGATATTGTGCAAAATGTCGAGCACCTTCCTGAGGCACACGTGCAAAGGTTCTGTTTAATACAGAGAATTGTAATTCTGGTATATTTTGGATTAATGTTTTGGAAGTCACGCAGAAAAGTAAGGCCTCAATAGCATCTGGGTATTAGAGGCCAAAATCCCACTCGAAGAGGTTAACTGCGAGGAGGAATCGAGTTGTATCTTGTGATGGAGTAAGATGTGTTTAGCCCGTGTTATGTGTCGGCAATAATTTTCTTATATTATTTGTCATTTATGAAGAGATATTTTGTAAATTCATTCAGAAGACTTCAAAAGTTTAACATACATTTCAATAATACATTGAATTTAGTTTTTCATATGCAGCACTATAGTACAAAATCAATAGATAAGAGTGATGTACAAGGATATAAAAATGAATAATTGCCACTACCTTCGTGCACCATAAACAAGAAAGGATTACCAGCTGGCAGGTTTTTGACTACGTTGATGATGAGTTACAGTGCATTTTAGCCCATTTTATGCTGATGTATAATGAAAACAGTCTAAAAGATTCTTTATTTTCAGGTAATAAACTGAACTAGGGTGATGACACTACATGTTTATTTGCAGTTGGTCACAATATTTTTCTTTGTTCCAGGTATTCGGAACATAAGAGATAAATGAATGATTGAAGAGGTTTTTGAGACGATAATGTGTCTTATAATGATAATGCTATGAATATTCTGATGTGATTATTGAGGTTATGGCAATTATACCATGGGGTTGAAATCATTATGTTTATGAAGATATTATGAATTATTTTGGAGGAGTTTTGAGTAAGTGAATGTAATGGTAGGGATTTTGTACGGACTTGTGATTCTTACCCGAGGCAGAATTCGAACCTACGACCGTAGCGGTCGCTGAGTTCCAGACTGAAGAACCTAGAACCACTCGGCAACAGCGGCCGGCCCGTTTTATTTTACCCAAGAGGATATCATCATCATTTGCCATACAGTAGAGCTGCATGTCCTCGGGAAATGTGGCTGTAGTTTCCCCTTGATTTCAGCTGTTCAGAGTGAGGGCACGGAAATACCATTTTGGTTGATGTCACAAAGCCAGATCAGTCAGTCATCGAGACTCTCACCCCTGCAACTGCTAAAATGTTTTCTACCGTCGTTCAGGTAGTACAGGATTGTCTGACCATTCAACAGATATGCCTGCATTGTTATTGGACTTATGGCACCGCTGAAACACGGAAGTCACCAAACAAATGGCAAGGTCCAAAATTCATGAGGATCATTGGAGCTCACTGTTGTATGGTTGTATGTTTATTATAGCGTTGCTGATTTATTCTGTATAGTCATTTTACTATTAAGTAAAATTTATTGTGTTTCTTGATGTTTGACTACCGACACATGTGCCTTTACTCCACATTCTTGTATTTACTCCCGCAGAATACACAGCCACTGGAGCACTCCGAACTCTTCCTTGGACCACAAACACTTAAGGTAATATTATCCCAAGGTATCCCGTATAACGGTCACTGAATGAATGTTTCCGATTCTTCAGGACGTGTCAGCATTGTACACAACAATTCCCACTATGGAATATATTTACACGGGAGGCAGACCTGGAATTCCGAGACAACTGAAAAACAGGCTGCACAAAGTTAGTTAACTGACACTGCAGAACAGACAGAGCATTAAGGGCATTGCCGCGGTCGCCAGCGTAAGCAGTGTAGTGTAGAAGTTAGTGTCCTAGGCTTCCAAACTGTAGGTCGCCAGTTCAAACTCAATGACCAGCTATTTTTTATTATTTAGTACTTATCATTTCTGGGAGGTTATTGAAATATCTTACATTTGTGATTTATCTGCACTATGGAATATTCGATGTTTTTATAAATACTAGCATTCTGCTATAGTTAATCTCTGTATAAATTGCTGCACTCTCCTTCCAGGATATCAGCTATGTTCTGGCTGCACGTTGGAAAGCGTTCCAAGTGCAGGATGTTTCACAAGAAGTGACCTCTCGATTATGCCCCGTAAATTAGGGCTTATTTCAATAGTGGTACAAGTCCATTACCTCCACTTTTCTGCCTATAATGCTTATGAAATTAATGAGCCAAACAAACAGAAAGTGAGGTTCATCTCTATCAAGAAGCCATATGCTTGAGTATTTCTGGTGCCTCAACAGCAGATTTTTCAGCGCTCATTTAACTTTAGGACTCTGTATCTCAAAATGAACAAAAATGGACTTGTGTCTCTATTGAAATAGGACCTTCAAATGTGCGATGGGATTAATGACGGATGATCTTCGTGGCCAAATCATTTGCTCGAAATGTCCAAACTTGTCTTCAAACCGGTAGCGAACAATTGTTGGCCCGATCCCATTGAATTATTGTTTGGGAATATAAAGTCCGTGAACGGCTCCATTGGTCTCCAAGTAGACGAATATTTTCGTTTACAGTCAATGATCTGTTCACTTGGTCAGAGGGCCCAGTCCATTCCGTGTAACCACAATCCACATCATGGTGGAGCCAAAACCAGACTACAAAGTGCTTTGTTGCCAAACTGGGTCCCTTAGCTTCATGGGGTCTGCACCATCAGGTCTTACCAACTGAAGTTGGGACTCATCTGACAAGGCCACCGTTATTCAGTCGTTTTGTATCCAACCGATATGGTTAAGGGCCCAGAGGAAGCTCTGCAGGCGATGTCGTGCTGTTCACAAAACATTCGCTCCGGACATCTGCTGCCTTAACCCAGTAATGTCAAATTTTTCCCCACTCAACCAACAGATACGTTCTTCGTACATTCCACATTGATTTCTGAGGTTATTTCGCGATGTGTTTTTTGTCTGCCAGCATTGACTACTCTACACAAACGCCGCTGTTTCCGGTCGTTAAATGAAGGCTGTAGCCACTGCATTGTCGAGGCCATAAATGTGGTATTCTCGACACATTCTTGACGTTGTGGAGCTCGGATTATTGAATTTCCTAACACCTTCCTAAATGGAACGTCTCATGCGTCTAGCTCCAACTATCCTTCAGCGTTCAAAGTCTGTTAATTCCCATTGTACGACAAATAATCACCAAAAAACTTTTCTCATGATTCTACTGGGTGCAAATGACAGCTCCGCAAATGCACCGCCCTTATATACTTGATGTATGCGATACTACCGCCATCTGTGCATGTGGATATCACTATCCCATGGCTTCTCACCTCAACATATTACATTCAAAAATAATGGAACTGAGATAACTCCTCCATAGCGCCAGAGGCGTTATATCATTCATGTAATAAAGGTAGCAGCATTCAGTATCTGCTCAAGGTCTTTAATGGGATACTTCCAAGAGAGATGCTCTTTCTCCCCTAGTCCTAATAATGGAAAATAGTCGACTTCATGGACTGTTTACTCACCTTGAGCCACAACAAATTATTCATTTACAATAGTTATGTGTCAGAAATGAATGCGTTACGTTTAGTTATCTTTGGTGGTTACTCTGTTCTCTGAAAGCAACCTGCTGATCTTACTGACTGGCTTATTGGCAGTAGGAATTGTATTACATTCCTCGTCTTTTGCAAGATCGTTTGTGTCATGAGCATATACAAAATATTTAATGTCATTTGTCATGGTGAGCGACTGACCATTGATACCTGTCAAGAAAAAGTAACGGACCTAGAGCAGAACCCTGTGGTACCCTCAGTCTAAATGCCCCTCAGTCAGATTAAAAACCTTTCCCTGTTTGATGCGACTGAGGACAACCTTCTTCTGCCTGCTTTCTAGATACAGAGTGGTCCATTTTGGGTTTTTTCTAAATGTTTACATAATGTTGTAACTTATGCAGAGGCATTACAAGAGCCACAGAGTCAAGTGTCTGAGTTAAATCGTAGTAAATACCTACTATCGTCAACTTATCGCTTGGCTATTACAGTGCTACACAAACAAAAGAATATACTGAGGTGACAAAAGCCATGGGCTACCTCCTAATTTCGTGTCGGATCTCCGTTTGCCTGGCATAGTGAAGAAACTCAGAGTGGCACGGACTCAACAAGTCGTTGGAAGTCCCCTGCAGAAATACTGAGCCATGCTGCCTCTATAGTTGTGCAAAACTGCGGAAGTGTTGTAGTGCAGCATTTCGTGCACGAAGTGACTTATCGATAACGTACCACTAATGTTCGATGGGATTCATGTAAGGCGATCTAGATCGCCGAATCATTCTCTCAAATTTTCCTGAACGTTCTTCAAAGAAACCGCGAACGCCTGTGTCATCCTTAAAAATTCCATCTATGAATGGCAGCAAATGGTCTCCTGGTAGTCGAACATAACAGTTTCCAGTCAATGTTGTGTTCACTTGGACAAGCGGACCAGTCCATTCCGTGTGAACACAGTGCACACCATTATGAAACCACCACCAACTTGCGCAGTGCCTTGTTGATAACCTGGGGGGCTGCGCCACACTAGAACCCCACCATCAGCCCTTAACAAATGAATTAGTATTCATCTGATGAGGCCGTGGTTTTCCATTCGTCTAAGGTCCAACCGACATGGTCACGAGCCCAGGAGATGCAGTGCAGGCGATATCGTGCTAATAGCAAAGGCACTCGAGTCGATCTTCTGCAGCCATAACCCATTAACGCCAGATTTCGCCGCACTATCCTAACGTATACGTCCGGCGTTCGTCCCAAATTGATTTCTGTGGTTTTTTCACGCAGTGTTGCTTGTCTGTTAGCACTGACTACTCTACGCAAACGCTCCTGCTGTCGATCGTTTTGTGATGGCCGTCACCCACTGCGATGATATCCGTGTTGAGAGGTAATGCCAGAAATGTGTTAATCTCGGCACTGTCTTGACACTCGCGTATCAAATTATCTAACGAATAATTCCTATTGTGCGTCCGCAATCGCGCCGGAAACCATTTTACATGAATCACCTGACTACTACGACAACTCCGGGAATGCACTACCCTTTAATACTTTGTGTATGCGATACTAACGCTATCTGTATATGCGCACATTGCTATCCCGCGACTTTTGTCAACCCAGTATAATATAGGGTACAGGAATAATAGAACAGTGTAAGAGAATCAAACAATCCTTCGGATGTCAGAGTCAGAAACAGTATATTTGATTGATGCAGCGAAGATTGCAGCATTCAGCTTCTGCACAAGGTCTTGAAAGGCATACTTCCGTCAAAGATTCCCATTTTCTCTTAGGGTTATGAATTTAAAATAGCAGACTTTATGGACTGTTTAACGTCTTTGGAACGGAAAAAAGCTGTTTTCCAATAGTTCTCTGTCAGAAATGTATACATTACATTTTGTTATTCTTGATAGTTGATCTGTTCTCCAAAAGCAACGTACTGATCTTACTGACTGGCTCACTAGTTTCAGAAGCTGCATTACGTAGCAGGTCATTTGAAGAACAGTTGAGTTATGCGCAAACAGAAAACATTTAATGCCATTTGCCTTGTTTACTCGCCGGCCTGTGTGGCCGAGCGGTTCTAGGCGCTTCAGTCTGGAACCGCGCGACCGCTACGGTCGCAGGTTCGAATCCTGCCTCGGGCATCGATGTGTGTGATGTCCTTAGGTTAGTTAGGTTGAAGTAGTTCTAAGTTCTAGGGGACTGATAGGGATAACCTCGGATGTTAAGTCCCATAGTGCTCAGAGTCATTTGAAGCATTTTTTTCTTGTTTAATCGCAGATCATTAATACCTGTCAAGAAAGGTACCCGACAGAGAACAGAACTCTGTGGTACCCTCACCTTCAAACCTTTCCTTCTTTGTTAACACTGGAGGATGACTTTCTTCTTCCTATTTTCTACGCGTATATACAGAGTGAACCATTTTGAGCTTTTCCCAAAACATCACATGGTACACATGATGAAACGCTTTAGTATCATTACAGAAAATACCCGCAGTCGTCAGCTTATTGCTGAGTCCTGATATCATGATAGAGAATCACAAACAAAAGAATAAATAGCATTTATTGGCGAACATAGAAAAGGATATTCAGCTCTAAAATATTATGAGTGAAAAGTTACTGAAAGGCGTGCCTCGTTAGCGCCGGGTTTCTTTTTACGCTTGCTGATTATTCTACAGAACCTTCTACTAATTTCCGCAGTTTTCGTGCCTGATCCGGTGCATTGTGTGGCCCGCAGCCATGTCCCCATTAGCACTAGTTGGCTGCGTCTCCTGGCGGCTGGCTTACACACACAGGCCGTGGGAGCCGGCGTCATTGTCGCGCGACTATCCGCCCACACGGCACGGCGGGGGGGAGGGGGAGGCGGGAAACGCTGCCAGCCAAGCCACCAGCCACTCGGTGACAACAAGCCATTAGCGGCGCCTTTTGACGCTCGCGGCAGCCACTCGAAGGCTACGGCCACCGAGGGCGGCGGACCATTGCTTTCAGTCTGCGCGTTATTGTGGCCGCCATGGGGGGTTACGGGTCTTGAAATCGCTGTCGGTAGGTGAAGTCACTGCAAGACTCAAAACGGTCATGCACCTGATATCTGATACGAAATGAGTCACAGTTTTTAATGATAGTGAAGTAAGTAACAGTTACAATATACACCGTGATTCACGAAGATATAAAAATATTTTAATATGTTATTCTACAAGTAAAACTTAAGAAAAAGGTTCATATAGACATAGGTCCGCAAATGTGCAGTTACGGAGTTACGGTTAATAAAAGATTTTCCCTGAAATTTAGCTACTTCGGTAATATGAAGTCATCCTAAGACTATACGAGGTTGAAGTGAAGCAGGATTTCCATTTTTTCCGTTGTTATTGATTTGGTAAATCTAATAAAACATGTCGTGGACGTGTATCTGCAGGAGTTTTCCAGAATATCCAGAGAAGCAAAAAAGTAATTTTGTATACTGTTTATTTATTTTTATTATACTGTGCTTTTCCTCATTACAGAGGCTTATCTCCAACATAATAATTTACTCGGAAATTACTTCACAAAGAATCAACGTTCTTAGACTATATTTTCAAAATATTCCTCCAGGTGTTTCGATCTTGTGTGTCTTCTTCCTCTGCGCCCATTCTCCTCACTGTGTGCTGTACATTTTGGAGCCAGGTGGTCATAGGTCGTCCTCTTCTTCTTCTCCCCTCCGGTTCCCATTCCAGTATCAACTTTGGTATTCTGGCTTCCTCTATTCGTCGTACATGCCCGTACCACTGTAATTTCTTCCTATCCATTAAGTTATGTATTCTTTCTTTTATTTCCATTCTCCTTATTATTTCGGTGTTCCTTATCTTCTCTTTCCTGGAGGGTCTTGCCGATCTTCTCCAGAAGTCCATCTCGAGAGCTTGTAATTTTTTAATGTGCTTCAGATTAATTGTCCAGGTCTCCGTTCCATACAGAACCCACTCCCTAATGTAGATTTGTATATTAATTTTTTAGTTATGCTCATTGCATTCCTGCTCCATAAGACTGAGTTAAGCATCCCAGTGACATTCCGTCCGTTACTAAATCTTTTATTGATTTCTGACTCTGCTTTTCCCTCGATTTCCAAAATGGATCCCAAATGACAGAAAGTGTTTATCATTTTGATTTTCTTTCCTTCGCTGTATAGCTCTTCTGAATTAGTCAAGTATTCAGTTTTTTGGCAATTAATCTTCAAACCCCTAATTTTGTATGCTACTGCTAGTTGATTGCACATATAGTTAGCATTCTCCCCATCTTGTAATACGACTACTTGATCATCAGCGAACAATAAATGATGTAGATAAACTCCTTCTCTTATTTCTAATCCCATAGTATTACATTTACGAGACCATGTTCTGAGGCTAATATCTATATAGGTTTTAAATAATGATGATGACATGGGACAGCCTAGTAAAAGGCCTTTGCTTGTTCTAAATTTCTGTGAAAGTTTATTACCAACTTTCACTTGGCGAATGTTATCTTTATACATCTGTTGTATTATTTTAATCAAGGAAGGGTTTATGTTTGCCTTATGTAGTGCTCTCCAAAGTAATTTTCTTGGAACAGTATGATACACTTTTTCTAGATCTATGAAAATAAATCCTTTATTTTTTGATTTTTCCCAGTGTTTCTCCAAAATCTGTTATAATGTGAAAATATGGTCTATGCATGATCTCCCAGCCGTGAAACCACATGGTTCTTCTTGGGTTCTAAAATTTTTTTCCAGTTTTTTTTTTAATTACTTTCACAAAAATTCTCAGTAATATGTTTGTAACACAAATTCGCCGCTAGTCTGAACAAATTTTGCAATCCCCTTTCTTAAATATGGCAATCAAAAATTTTACGAAATTATTTCTTTGCTTCTCTGGATGTTCTGGAAAGCTACTGCAGATATACGTCTGGGATACGTTTTATTAGATTTACCAGATCAATAACAACAAAAGAAACGGAAATCCTGCTTTACTTTAACGTCGTACTGTTTTGTGACGGCTTCATATTAGCGAAGTTGCTAAATTTCAGGCAAAATCTTTTATTATCCGTAACTCCTTAACTAAACATTTGTGGACCTATGTTTACATTAAATTTTTTCTGTAGTTTTACTTGTAGAATAACATATTAAAATATTTGCATAGCTTCGTGACTCAACCTGCATGAAGAACAGACAACACACATGTATGCAATTAAGGCGAGACGGCCAGTGATCTCTTCACAGTAGACCCACGCCAGGCGCGAACTCTTACGGGCCTGGGATAAATGCTGCGAGTAATGAGGATAATATGCATTACATTAGTAGTTGGCTAGACGGTTGGTTTGGGGATGGGGACCAAATAGCAAGGTCGTCGGTCCCATCGGATTGGGGAAGGGGACCAAATTGCGAGGTCATCGGTCGCATCGGATTAGGGAAGGATGGGGAAGGAAACAAGCAGTGCCGTTTCAAAGGAACGTCCTCCCGAATGCGAGTCCAGTGTGTCGACCACTTCTCCACCGCGCTCAGTACATTACTAGTGTTTGGATAAGATGAGCATATGGTTCTGACAGGAGGCGTTACAGGGTAGTTCCTGCAGTTGCAGCGACCACTGTGTCCAGATAGCTTAGTCGTCAGCCGGCACGGTAGCTCAGTGTGTTCGTTCAGGGGGCTGCTCACCCTCTGTAATAAAAATACTGAGTAAAGGAATCAACGATCAACTTCAACGGATGTCTTATGACGTCCGCCCAGACCAAACGCAACTAACAATGCCGAACAAAACGAAAAGAAAAGTGGTCAGAGCGTCTGCCTACTAAGCAGGTGAATGAAATTCGAATCCTGGTCCGGTATAAATTTTCAACTTTCTCCATTGACTTAAATCAATACCAGCTTGCAGCCAGTGTTTGTGATTCCTTTGTGTCTTAACTGCTATTACCTAGATGTTATGCAGAAATGTAAACTATTACTAACAAGGAGAGGCCGCCAATTGTGAAATTCAGATTCGAATCAACCTGCGCATAATAAAAACTCATGGCCAGAGGTGTAATGTGGCAAAGCACCAAGATGCACTTCTGAGCCGTTGTCGAGAAAATCGACAGTTAAAAGAAACCGTTGCTGTGAAATACTCTCTACGATTAATGATTCTCTACAGCGTCGTGGCGCAGCGGCAAGCGCTCGGGTTCGTAATCCGATGGTCGCCGGATCGAATCTCGGGCCACGTAACTTTTTTACTATTTTTTTTTTTTTTTGTAATTCAGATGTATACACACACACACAGATATATATATATATATATATATATATATATGAAGTCGTTGACGGTCTTGTCTCACAGTGGGACAAATGTATTAACAGTTACGGCGATTACATTGGAAATAATGAACAGCTTACTTACTTATCCCCACCTGTCTCGTTTTCATCTAACATTTGTAAATAGATACTCGAAATTATAATCAGTTTATTTTCCGACTTTTGTAGGCGATTGTCGTACGTCAGTACGTGTGTAAGTGAATGGCAGTCGCAGTCATTGTCTACTATTATGCTGCGGAGGTAAGGGCTAGCTGCAGGATTTGTTTGCAGGGGTCTAACTGACGCGAAAATTGTGCCTGCGTTGTTTCTTTTGTTGTTATGCTTTTCAAGAAAAGACTCGTTTAATGGAACTCTGCGTGCTATTCTAACCTGTGCTACGTCTCTACACCTCTGAATAACTCGGGAGGACGACGGTTCAATCCCGCGTCCGGCCATCCTGATTTAGGTTTTCCGTGATTTCCCTAAATCATTCCAGGCAAATGCCGGGATGGTTCCTCTGAAAGGGCACGGCCGACTTCCTTCACTATCCTTCCCTAATCCGATGAGACCGATGACCACGCTGTCTGGTCTCCTTCCCCAAGCAACCAACCAACCAACCTCTGAATAACTACTGCAACGCTGCCGAACTTGCTTACCATACTCATTCCCAGTTCTCCCTCTACGGTTTTTACCCTCGACACTTCCCTCTGTTAAAATCAACTGATCCCTTCTTTTAGTTTCCTTGTATCATAAATGTTGCCATTTCGATTTAGTACCTCCTTGATAGTTACTAGATCTACCTGTCTAATCTTCAGCATAGTTATTTACTACCACACATCAAAAGCTTCTGTTCCCTTCTTGTCTGAACCACTTATCGTCAACGCTTCATTTCCGTACAGGCTACATTCCACACAAATTCATTATAGAAGACTTCCTGCCACTTAACTTCATATTAGATGTTAATTCATGTTTAATAGAAATTCTTTTCTTAGTGTTTTCACTCTGCTTTCTATGTCCTATCTATTTCGGCCTTAGTCAGTATTTTAATACCCAAATAGGAAAATTAATCAACAGTTTTTACTATCTTAATACCTAATGTAATTACCCAATTATAACGTCATTTAATTTGACTCAATTTCATTACCCTTGCTTCACTTTTCTTGTTGTTCATCTCATAACCTTTTAACACACTGTCAATTCCACTGAGGTGTTCTTCCAATGTCTTTGCCGTCGCTGTCAGATACAAAGTGTCATTGACTAACCAATTTTTTGTTTCTTCTTTCTGAAGTATAATTCATTTTCAAATTTATCCTAGGTTTCCTTTACTGTCTGCTAAATGTACAGATTGAATAATATCGGGAATGGGCTATAATCCAGTTTCACTCCCTTCTCAACTACTCCTTGCCTGTTATACCATTAGACTAATTTAAACGCAGTTTAGTTCCTGTGTATGTTGCCTTTTATCGCTGCTACCTTCGAAATGTGAAAGATAGTAATCACGTCAACATTCTCTAACGCTGTTCTAAGTCTACAAGTGCATCATTTGTTTAAGCTATATTCAGAGAGAAGTTCTGTGATCAGTATTGTCTCCCATGTTTTTACATTTCTCTGGACACAAAATGCTCTTAACTGAGCTTGATTTCTACCATTTTCCTCATTCTTCAGTAAATAATTCGTGTTAGTATTTTACAACCATGACTTATAAATCCGCTAGTTCAGAAATATTCATACACGGAGGTACCTGTTCTCTGTGTCGATAGAATTGTTATATTCTTATTGATGTGTCGGGGTGTTCAGCTTGTCTCTAATATCTTGCACAGGAGGTGGAACATTTGTTTAAAAGAAAAGTATCCCAAGGACATCAGCAATTCAGCGCGAAATTAGTCTACTAAAGGGGCCTGTCAAATTCTCCTCGCAGAAGCATTTCTCCCAACCCTCATTAATCTACTTTATCTTCCATTTGGATAATATCCGATAACAATGTGTGTGTGTGTGTGTGTGTGTGTGTGTGTGTGTGTGTGTGTACAGAGAGCTGACAAAAGGCATGGGATAGCTACAAGCGCATAAACAGATGGCGGCAGTATCGCGTACACAAGGTATAAAAGGACAGTGCATTCACAGAGCTACCATTTGTACTCAGGGGAATCATGTAAATAAGTTTCCGACGAGATTATGACCCATGACGGGAACTAAGAGACTTTGAACGCGGAATGATTGCCTGAGCTAGACGCATGGGACATTCGATTTCGGCAATCGTTGAAGAATTCAATATTCAGAGATCCAAAGTGTCAACAATGTGCTGAGAATACCAAATGTCACGCATTACCACTCATCACGGACAACGCAGTGGCCTAGGGCCTTCACTTAAAGACCGATAACAGCGCCGTTTGCATAGAGTTGTTACTGTTAACATACAAGCAACATTATTTGAAATAACTGTAGAAATCAATGTAGGACATACGACGTACGTATTCATTTGTATAATGCAACGACTTATGTCGTCAATGAGCTATGGCAGCGGACAATCGACGTAAGTGTCTTTGCTAACAGTACGACATAGAGAGCCTGTATAGGGAGAGAGTGGCCAACCGGACGATACGGCGGCCACTTTTCTGCCAAACTGCGGGCGGGACTTTAGAATGGCCAGTAGTGGAGTAGTGGAGCACACACTCACCGAATCAAAAGCACAAGACAATATGGCGAAATCATTCGTCAAATGCCTTTCTTTACAGCTATAATATACTCATAGTAGCCTACTGCGTACAGCATAGGAAAATTTGATACAGTGATTGTAAAAATTATTCGTTACTTGCATTTATCTCCTTTAAAGTTCGTTTACTAGACATATTGCAATGAAAGTGATGTAAATAAAAAAATATATAGTGTATAGCATTTGTTTTGTATCGGAAGTGCATAAAGCTAAAGATTTAACGTACCTGTATTACGTCAGATGAATGAAAGTCGTAAGCAGTTGTTTACTTGTGACACGCAAAAAGTGTGAGACGTATTAGTACATCTTGTCACGTCTTCAAACTTTTTGCATGTCACAAGTAAACAACTGCTTACGACTTTCTTTCATAAATACACTCCTGGAAATTGAAATAAGAAAACCGTGAATTCATTGTCCCAGGAAGGGGAAACTTTATTGACACATTCCTGGGGTCAGATACATCACATGATCACACTGACAGAACCACAGGCACATAGACACAGGCAACAGAGCATGCACAATGTCGGCACTAGTACAGTGTATATCCACCTTTCGCACCAATGCAGGCTGCTATTCTCCCATGGAGACGATCGTAGAGATGCTGGATGTAGTCCTGTGGAACGGCTTGCCATGCCATTTCCACCTGGCGCCTCAGTTGGACCAGCGTTCGTGCTGGACGTGCAGACCGCGTGAGACGACGCTTCATCCAGTCCCAAGCATGCTCAATGGGGGACAGATACGGAGATCTTGCTGGCCAGGGTAGTTGACTTACACCTTCTAGAGCACGTTGGGTGGCACGGGATACATGCGGACGTGCATTGTCCTGTTGGAACAGCAAGTTCCCTTGCCGGTCTAGGAATGGTAGAACGATGGGTTCGATGACGGTTTGGATGTACCGTGCACTATTCAGTGTCCCCTCGAAGATCACCAGTGGTGTACGGCCAGTGTAGGAGATCGCTCCCCACACCATGATGCCGGGTGTTGGCCCTGTGTGCCTCGGTCGTATGCAGTCCTGATTGTGGCGCTCACCTGCACGGCGCCAAACACGCATACGACCATCATTGGCACCTAGGCAGAAGCGACTCTCATCGCTGAAGACGACACGTCTCCATTCGTCCCTCCATTCACGCCTGTCGCGACACCACTGGAGGCGGGCTGCACGATGTTGGGGCGTGAGCGGAAGACGGCCTAACGGTGTGCGGGACCGTAGCCCAGCTTCATGGAGACGGTTGCGAATGGTCCTCGCCGATACCCCAGGAGCAACAGTGTCCCTAATTTGCTGGGAAGTGGCGGTGCGGTCCCCTACGGCACTGCGTAGGATCCTACGGTCTTGGCGTGCATCCGTGCGTCGCTGCGGTCCGGTCCCAGGTCGACGGGCACGTGCACCTTCCGCCGACCACTGGCGGAAACATCGATGTACTGTGGAGACCTCACGCCCCACGTGTTGAGCAATTCGGCGGTACGTCCACCCGGCCTCCCGCATGCCCACTATACGCCCTCGCTCAAAGTCCGTCAACTGCACATACGGTTCACGTCCACGCTGTCGCGGCATGCTACCAGTGTTAAAGACTGCGATGGAGCTCCGTATGCCACGGCAAACTGGCTGACACTGACGGCGGCGGTGCACAAATGCTGCGCAGCTAGCGCCATTCGACGGCCAACACCGCGGTTCCTGGTGTGTCCGCTGTGCCGTGCGTGTGATCATTGCTTGTACAGCCCTCTCGCAGTGTCCGGAGCAAGTATGGTCGGTCTGACACACCGGTGTCAATGTGTTCTTTTTTCCATTTCCAGGCGTGTATATAATACCCCTCGTAGATAACAAACGAAAAAGATTACAAAAATCAGGTAATGTTAAATGCAGACTAGTGTAATAACGACCAAATATAACAAGAAAACTACCGTATCCCTTCTACCCTACAGTAAGAAGGCCTATTAAACACTGTCTTCAAGAATACCTACAATTATTTACTACGAATAATGTTTCAGCAACCACGACAACTGCGGAAAACGTGCATACAACTAGCCTGCGTCAACAGTCAGGCAATAATACTGAAACCAAAATAATGCCTAGTGTTCTGATTCGGAACGAAATAAAGTTTGACGCTATAAAGTCGAATGAGCATGACACAAAAATTACAGGAACTTTCCGTTTCCAGCGAGGACTGTCAGATATTGGCTTCAGAAAAGCTTGTGATGCTACCAGTACGCACTAACTGTTAAAGAAATTAGAGCTTAAAAATGCAGTAAATTGTAACAGGCCTACCTGTTTTGCGTGACTAAAAATATTTTAAAAAACTGACACCTTAAAATCAGAGTTCTCTGAGCAAAGTGGAGAACCAAACATTTTTATAGGCGTAACAAAAGAAATATTTCCGATAATTTATATCATTAAGAAAGTTGTACCTGGACTTTATTACAGGAGTTACTCACTCCTTCCTGATTGGGCATTTCGAACTGCAACAAGAAGTTCCATTATTTCAATTCGTATTTAAGATCGCAAACGCCAATTAAGTAGTAAAAACGACATACGACTAAATCGAACATGCATGCACAACGCATAACAAGTCTCTCAATAATTCAAATACCTTTTAATCGTTTCCAAAAGTCCTCTGAACTTCAACTCAAAAGCACGGCGATCATAGGAAGCGCGAGAGACGTTTGGCGGAAAAATGGTGCCCAAGCTAATCAGCCAATCACTGGCAACTTCACCTATGGCCACTCTCTCTGTATACAAGCTTCCTAGTACGACAAAGCCTGCAGCGCCTCTCTGGGCGCGTGACTATATTGGTTAGACTCAGTACGACTGGAAAACCGTGGACTGGTGAAATGAGTCCCTACCTCAGTTGGCGAGAATGGACAGGTACGATCTGATGGTAGCCTCCGAGTGTGCCAAGGAACCAAGTTGTCGAAGAGTCATTGTGCAAGCCGGTGGTGGCTCTATAATGGTGAGAGCTGTGTTGACATGGAATGGAATGGGTCCTTTGGTCCAAATGAACGATCATTGACGGGAAATGGTTATGTTGGCTACTTGGAAACCATTTACAGTCATCAGTAACTTCACATTCCGAAACAGCGATGGAATTTTTAGGGGTGACAATGCGCCTTGTCATATAGCCGCAATTTTTCGCGATTTGTTTGAAGACCTTTGTGGACAACTCGAGAGAATTATTTGGCCACCCAGATCGTTCATATGAATCCCATCGAAGGTCTATGGGATAAAATCGAGAGGCCAGTTAGAGGACAAAATTTTGAACTGGCAACGCATTCGCACTTATGGCCGACTATAGAGGCAACCTGGCTCAATATTTCTGTAGGGGACTTGTTGAGTCCATGCCACGTCGAGTTGCTGTACTAAGCCTGGCTAAGGGAGGTCCGACACCATATTGCGAGGTATCCCATTACTTTTCTTTTGCCTTACTGTATTTGCTACTACTCATAATTGATCTAGAGCAAGGCTCCTGAAGACACTGAGCATCGTGAAGTTTGTTAATCACAGGTATTGCGGAGCTGACAGGGCGCTTCTGGTCCATTTCTACAAGACCTACTAAGTTCAAGATAAGTGATGATATCCACCATGAGGGGATTACGCTGGACACATTTGTCTGTTGGTCGAGCGTCATCTACAGCTGCTTTGGTAAGCCAAGACAACAGCTATACGGCTACAGCTCCTATTAGTGACTCAGGATTACCGTATCGATACTGTTCCAAACCGCAGGCAAACCACGCCGTATATCGTTTTGCCAATTTTCAGAAATCGTGCAAACGATGACGTTGAGGCAGTTGGCGTGAAACAAATACCAACACTGACGTAAGGTTAGAACCGTCTGCCACCTTCCCTTAAGAGGCCCAGCCAGAGACGTTATTAGTGAGCATGTCTTTAATTAAAGACACTTTAAATCACTGCATTTACAAAAATGTCTAAGCGGGTCCCTCTTGATTGCTCTGTGATTCTGCCTCATCGTTTCCTCAATATTCATTCACCAAACGAATTTACTCCCTGTGATACAGAATTGCATGCAATTTTGAAGTCACTTGAGCGGGCAGAACGTAACCTTGCTGACAAGTTCTTAGTATGTTAAGAATTCCTATGTGTCCTTGAAACTATGCATCAAATGTATTCACAGACAAATTTGTTCAGAATATGCAGCATTTCTTTCCCCACACGCAAAGGCTGGGGAAGATGGTAACATGACTTCTGGTAGTGACGGTCACGAGAACGTGCGGTTGCAAGAAGAATGGGCTCTGGGCATCCACTTGGCACTACCGAGGGGGAAGATTATCGCGTTCGGTGCTTCGCTGTGCTGCATCGTCCCGCAACTGCATCAGAATTTTGGAAGCAGTTGGCACCACAGTGACACAACTGACAGTTACAAATCTCGGTTACTTGAAGCATAGCTCTGAGACAGATGATTTATTGCCTTGCATTCCAGTGACTCCAGATCATAGCCATTTGCGTCTTCAGTAGTCTCAAGCGAGATTTCTTTGGAGGGCAGGGTGTTTTTTCTGACGAAAGCTGATTCTCGGTGCCAGCTATGGCCGTGTGTTGGGTAGAGGAAGGCTAGCGGACGGCCTCCAACCAACCTCTTTGACTGCTATACACACTGGACCTGCACCTAGACTCATGGTATAGGGAGCGATTTCGTAAGACAGCGGGAGCGATCTCGTGGTTGTCTCACACACTCTGACAACAAATTGGTACGTCAGTCGGATGATTCAACGTATTGCGTTCCCATTCATAAACAGCATTACAGAATGCGTTTCCCAAACGATCATCCTCGCCCTCATGCTGCTGTTGTAACCCAACATGCTCTATAGACTGTCGACATGCTGTCTTGGCCTGCTCGATCACCACTTCTGTCTCCAATCGAGCACATATGGGACATCCGTGGACGCCACGCCCAGCATTATCAGCAACCATCATTAACCGCCGCTGTATTTCTTTTTTTAATTTGCGCAAAGATCCTCTGTGACCAAACGGCTGAGGCCATCGGTTCCTAGGCTTACACACCACTTAATCTGACTTAAACTACCTTACGCTAAGGACAACACACACACCCATGCCCCGAGGGAAGCCTCGAACCTCTGAGGGGGCAGCCGCACGAACCGCGGCTAAGCGGCCAAGACCGCTCGGTTACCCCGCGCGGCCCGCCCCTGTATCGAACGACCAAGTCCAACTGGCATGGAACACCTCCTCGAAAACTGACATCCGGTACCTGCATGGCGCAATGAATGCTCACATTAACCTGTGATCTTGCAACATTAATCACTTGTTTAGACAAATGTATTCCGTAGTTTCGCTATTCTAAATACAAATTTTAATTTGCGGTTTTTTTCTCTCAGTCGATGTTTCCGTTCGTATTTCAATAAAATACTTTATCACTGACAAAGTAAAATATTTTACAGTCTTATCCATTGCGTATGAAACGGTAGCTGAATGTCAATGAAAATGGGAGTGAATGATTATAGAGTGATTGTTACATTGAGTGATAACGTATTTCAGGCTTTTGTAATTTTAACTCTTTCAAACACATTGCTTTCCGACTGTTTCTGACAGGTCGCTAGTTTAGCGCAATAATTCCACGAACATGCACACGTAAGACTTTAAGCCTGAAGTGTTTAACTGTATCTACATTTCCCAAACAAACAGTATGTCATTGACATATTGTGGTGTCACCGCCAGACACCACACTTGCTAGGTGGTAGCCTTTAAATCGGCCGCGGTCCATTAGTATACGTCGGACCCGCGTGTCTCCACTATCAGTGATTGCAGACCGAGCGCCGCCACACGGCAGATCTAGAGAGACTTCCTAGCACTCACCCCAGTTGTACAACCGACTTTGCTAGCGATGGTTCACTGACAAAATACGCTCTCATTTGCCGAGACGATAGCTAGAATGGCCTTCAGCTACGTAATTTGCTACGACCTAGCAAGGCGCCATGTTCAGTTACTATTGATATTGTGAATAATGTACAGTCAAGAGCGACGCTCATCATTTGTGGATTAAAGTTAAGTATTCCACCAGCTACGTCCGTTTTTCTAAATTCTAATTTCCTTGACCTGTTCCAGACCTCACGCCAGCCTACGTGAGCTAAAACGCGTGCCTTTCGGCTTCCTCTAATAACACGGTGTTGGCTTTCCTGCCAACCCACAACACATATTATTTCCTAGCTGTAGAGCTCAATTAGAACAATGGTTTCTGAAACTCAGTGACCTTGAATAGTCGGGTATGTCACCGATTCCTGCGACTACTAGTGTGAAACGTTGTAGTAACTGTCAGTGACTTCCTCAACTGTAAGATCGTCCCATCTTACTTAAATCAGGAGCTGTGGAACTGACGACTATTATGTAATACAATTGCTGTACGTTCGAAGTAGTTACAATTTACTATCTATCTGCAAAAACATCGGTTCTGTTGCTGCCTCCCCCCCCCCCCCCCCAACCATGAACCATGGCAGCTGATACCATGTTAGACAAGTACGAGAGGAGAGACCGGACTAACATGTGCTTTCTGAAGACGAGCAGGACTCGTTTCAATAATTTAAGTTAGTTAATCACGCTCTGTGAGATTAACCACAATGGAAATGCTACTGATAATTCTAGAAAGAACAGCAACCGTTATATACCACGTGGACATCAACCCTACATAATCATTCAATGTCGATAACATGTCGATGTATATAACACAGAGAAGCTGAAATAATCCATATATAAGTCTATAGAAACGTTCAGGGACGATCACACCCCTTGAATAAAAATGCTTGAGCTGAAAACAGCCCGAAATATGAATATACGATAAGGAATACTCTGGAAGATATCGTAAGATAAGAGAACAAAATACATTAGTATTCTACGGTTCGGATTATGGAGTGTTAGATGTCATAATCGTGTTAATATGTCATATACTCTAAAATAAAAATTGCGTACGTCAGTGGTAAATTGACTGGGAACCAGTGAAGTGTGGTTGCAGTAAGGAGTTTTGTGGTCGGGTAAGCGTAGGATTACCAATATAATCCCGGAGCAAGAAACTATGAATGCGACTGGATTACTAGTAGCAGCATAATAAATTGATCACAATGTACAAATTGGAAATAACTCTACTATGTGCCAAATTATCAGAAGTATGTCCACTAGATCTGAAACAAACAGAAATAGTGGCTTTTCACTGTAAGGGACAACAAAATTTAACTGTGACAGGGCGTTTGAATAGAAGGAAAGAAAAAGAGGGGAAATATTATAAGAAAGTGGCCTGATACAAAGAATTTTCCACAGAGCATAAATTAAACATTTTAAACTCTTCAAATAACAATCATGATACCAGAAAATTTCAGAAAGGTTATATAATGGCACCGCAGATATTCAGAAACGAGGAGGTAAGCGAAAATTTACAGAACCAAATATCAACTCCAAAATTTATTAGTCACCAAATACAGGGAACAGCTTAATAAATTGCAGGAAAGTAGGTAATAATTGGGTGAGACCGAGACCTGTTGAAACAAACTGAGTTTTCAGAGAGTTTCGAAGGGAGCATTAGTCATGACTGCCTGAAATAAGAGAAAGACATACAACTGTAGACGAACGGCATCAAAAGAACAACAAGGGAATTATACAGCCCATTAGTTATTTTTGCTTACACTTGAAATATTAAATGTAGTGGTTTATAGGGGAAAATAAACAAATCCACCAAATCAAACAAGTAAAAGTAATCATAGACGTCTAAAGTCAGATGAATGAAGAACGTAATATGGCAAATCAAGAAAAACTAGGGGAGAAACAGAAAGCTCTTGCAGCAAGCACGGCTCTAGGACATCGCCTGTAGGAAAATTAAAAAAAATGTCTGGAGGCAGGGGAAACAGCCGTATGACCAACGACAGCTGAGATGGCAAAACAGCAGGGGAAACAGCCGTACGACCAGCGAGAGCTGAGATGGTAAAAAAGTACAAGTAATGAAGAAAAAGCTCAAGGGTGAAAGGAATATAAGAACAACATAAGGAATATGAAATTTAATGACGTTGTTATGAGTAGCGAGGAGGACTTGAATAAAAATAACATTGGGCACCTGAACTGAATGAAGGAATTAACAGAATTATTCTTGGGAGAAGAAACAATTACAATACTGTCAATCTAAGTTGTATTGCATATGAGGCAGGCGAAATACTCTCAGACTTAGAGGAGAATAATCCCAACACCATGTAACCATATGCTGCCGGTATACGGATTGATTAGTTTAAGGAGACATGCTTTCAAAAAACTGACGCATATTATACAAAGAAGAATGAAGCGACCTGGAGAAGTTATGAGAATAGGATCAGTATAGGTTTTGGAGAAATGTAGCGACGTAGGACATAAAAGTGCCCCTACAGTTTATTTTAGAAGATTTGTCGAAGAAAGACAAACCTGCGTTTATGACATTCGTAGATTCAGATAAAGCTTACAAAAACATAGAGTGGGATACACTCTTTGAATTTGCTAAGATATGAAATAAATGGTGCAAAACATTAACTAGAATCTGTAGATAATTAATTGCAGTAACAAAAAAAAAATGTTCAAATGTGTGTGAAATCTTATGGGACTTAACTGCTAAGGTCATCATTCCCTAAGCTTACACACTACTTAACCTAAATTATCCTAAGGACAAACACACACAGCCATGCTCGAGGGACGACTCGAGCCTCCGCCGGGACGAGCCGCACAGTCCATGACTGCACCGCCTCAGACCGCTCGGCTAATCCCGCGCGGCAATTGCAGTAACAAAAGCCAAAGACTAGAAACGGCGGTAGATATTTAGAATCCTATACCCTTCATTAGTCAGTCTATAAATAGAGTAAGCAACAGTGGGGAACAAGTAATTTTGTCAAGAAGTTAAACCAGAAGAAAATAAACTAAATTTTGTTGACTTCCTTATAATGTTATCCGAATGGAAATTGCGTGGAATATATCATTAGATAAACCAAAAAAATGATATAATAAGGAGTATGTGGTGTAGTTGAATTAAGTGATTTAGTGCTTAGGGAATTGCGTAAGAAAATTACAAGCCTAAAGTGACAGATAAGTTTTGCAATTTGTGTAGCCAAACGACTATCGATGACATAAGTAGAAAAGATATAAGATGCTGACGGCAAACAACAAGAAAAATTAATTACGAAAATTAGACATGTTACCATCGATAATAAAATAATGTATTACGAAATGATTTCTTAAAGTATTTGTCTTCGGGGTACATTTATATGGAGGTGCGACGTGAACATGCGTGAAGAGAAATGACTCTTTTGAAATGTCATGCTGAAGCACAGTATCGAAGAATACATATAGCTGATGAAGATGGACTGGAGTTAACTAAGGTAAAAAGTGATTACAAAAAAATGCTAGATGAAATAGGACACATGCTTAGGCATCAGAGATAAGTTAATTTAGTAATTGGGAGAAGTGTGCTTTAAAATAGTTTTGAGCAGGTGGAAGAGAATGTATATTGTAATAGTTAGGCAGCGAAGGCTTGTACGGGGTGGATTAGAGTGGACAGCTGTGTGAAACACACTTCAGACTAAACCACAATAACAAAAAGTTAGGAATACCGTGTGTGTCGGAAGCGTACGCATTACCATCATCTTTCAGCTGCATTAAATATGTTCATGAAGTGATTTATGGTTTCCGTGTGCTAATTATACACAAGCCCGTATAATTGAGGTAAATTAGATTAATCTACTATGTCAACAATAGTCCTGTCATCATCAGTAATGGCTGTTGTCAAACAGAAATGATACACTTGAACATTATCCGAGTTCATGAAATACTGCAGCGTGGAATAACTCTCCCACCTCATCACAAACCGCTACCAATTTTTAGTTAATAATCGAGTCAGTTGTCGATTATTCTCATTCTCGTCAGTTTTAATTCACATCAGCAAACACTGTTTTTGGATTCACCATGGTTGCAACATAAACTCCAATGTTCCTATTGTATCAATTCCCTTTATCGTTCTTTCTTTTCCTTTATTACCCACTGTAAGTCACTGCGGCTACGCAATAATTTAGCGGACCTACTCCTTCTCCGCCCGTGCGTAAGTTCACGGTTCAACGGAAACTTGGCGTCGTCATATTCTCTTGCGGTATCATTTTAACTACATACTTAATTTCACTGCAAACCTCATTAATCAAATTTGTTCTCACTGCTGATACCCAACGTGTTGGCGGCGTCAGTAGAGCTTTACTCCCCTCATTAACTTCCCTCATCAGATGGAGTACGACTCCGCTGAAGGGTACCCTGTATGATCACATGTCACAGAGCACAGAAAATTTCCCTATTCTCGAACCCCATCAACAGTGCCTTTTAATGAGCGGGTGAACACGTCTGAGCCCGATTAATGCTGCTACCCTTTGTTCAGCTGCATCTACTCGGTGTCCGTAACTAAAATTCCAGTTCCAAAACGCTACATGACGAGAACCCTTACTCAAAATGTCGTGAAATTGGCAGTGCATATTATTAACATAGGGGTAAACGTCATGGAAAAAATTTACGAAAATTTGTCCAGTAGATGATGGTGTAAGCGTCAGAATATGCGCCACCAACAGACTCGCTGTTAACGCCTGTTCCTCAGTATGTGTCTGAGACGTCCAACATGACTAATTTTCTCATAATGTGTCTAATATTGTATTTTAAATACGACAGTATGCCATGTTAGGCACTGTATAACATTAAAACACTAGATAATGGCACTTTAAAGCCGAAATCATGATCGTGTGGATGTAATACTGCAAATAAAGAAACGTCTAATGGCGGTACTGACTTTAAAGTCGAACATGACTGTCTGCATCGAGAACGGTGGGCTGCTGGTAATTCTCTTTTGCAAGAACGGTGACTGTGCGCCAGTAGTCCTGCAGACGTTTCTGACACTCGAGGGTACGAAAAAAGGCACTGGCCCGATGTCTGCTGCGAGTCTGGAGAAAAATATTAGAAAATTCGAGAAGACAGGTGCTTTTGAATTGTAGTTTGAGAGAGGAAGGAAAGCAGTTCATCCAACGTCTGTCGAGGATTTGTCCGCAGCATTTCAGCAGGGGTCGAACGGTTTTGTGCAGACTTGCAGTGTATAGGGACCGACCGACCGTTGGACATGCCCCGCGAGCACGGTGCATACAATCCTACGAAACATCCTGCATTGCTATCCATACAAAATCACCCATGTTCAGGAGATGCTTCTTGTTGACATGCCAGCAAGACAAATGTTCTTCCTCGCGTGGAAGTGGACAATGAATGCTGTGGAACATCCTGTGAACAGGCAAAGTTCATTTCCATCTCCACTTCAGTACGCCGAAATACAGAATAAGGACAATAGAAAATCCGCACGCACATAAACTGGTACCGCTTCGTTCTGCAAAGGTGAAGTGTGGTGCGGGTTGACGGCAACGTTTATCGGGGGGCCGTATTTTTTCAAGGAGATGAGCCCAGCGGGTCATGTTACCTGTACCGTCACTGGTAAGCTCTATGGCAGACTTTTGGACACCAACGTCATTCCAGCCCTTCAACAGCGTGGATGTGTGGGTAGGATCATTTTTGTTCAAGATGGTGCCCCTCCGCACAGCACACAGTTAGTTAGTATCATGGCTGCTGCAGAGCCTTTTCGGAAATGCTAGAATTATCATCCGTCATTTCCATACAGCCTGACCATCTAGATCTCCTGATCTTAGTCCGTGTCGCTTCTTGCTATGGAGTTATGTGAAACATCTGTTCAGTGTTCCAGTTACGAACGCAGCTGAACTGAAGGCACACACTGCGCGACGCATTCTAAACGTGACTCCCCAAACACTCTGATCTGTTGTGGAACAAGCTGTTCCTTGATTTCCACCTCAGGCAGAAAACGCTGCACAGCATATTGACCATGTCTTGTTCCAGTCTTACGACAGTTGGAAATCGATGTAATTTCGGTTTTTATGCAGTTTTGCCCTCAGTAAAATTAAAAATCGAATTTCCCCATTCGATGAGGTATGACGCTGCCGTGGTCGATGATCTTGCCTAGCTAACAGTGTCATAACTGTGCAGTCGTGTACACTGAACAGCAATGTGCAACTCAAACCATAGCAGTCGTATTGCGATCCATCTATCGGTTTTAGCCGACCCCACTTAGGCTACATTAAGACGCTTACAGCGCCATCTACTGGTAAAGTTTTCGTTATACTTTTTTGTTCCATGACGTTTCCCTGTGTGTCAGTAATACGTTGTTCAAATTTGGCGTCATTCTGAGCAGTCGTTACCTATCTATAGTGTTTTGAAACTGGAACTTTTATTATGCCCTGTATTACCAACCGAAGTGGATTACAAGCGAAAAGACTACTCGCAACCACGCAAAAGATATTCACAAAGCTTACTATAGCCCTACTCTAACAGGTATTTCTATTGATTCACAACAGGACGTGGCCCCAGGAAGGGTTCTGACGGTGATGTAAAATGTCGTCCACGATATCAGGCTTTGTTACTAAAAACTGGAAGCACTGAACGAAAATACATTGCCGAGCGCCGAAGTATTATGGACTGTTCATGTACAGAACAGCTGTCCAATCCAAGCAAGAAGACCATTCGATTTGTACGGAAAGTGATGGAGGGAAGATTAGTGTTTAACTTACTGTCAGCGACGAAGTCTTTATTCCCAGTGCAAGTAAGATCCAACAGGATAAAGAGAGAAACATGTCGTTTCCTCAACAATGTTCACGTTTTATTGCCTATTGAGCTCCGTGGCTGTTGATGATGTTATTTTAATAACTACAGCAACCAGCCAATTCCTTTTTGACATTTTATTTAGGCTAGTGTGCCTTACGGGCTTTCGCCTACCTTCAGAAACCGTAATTAAAGTGAGTCCACAGTCCCAAATCGACAGAAAATTGGATGCTGTAGCTGCCCTCTGCGAAATAACAATTTTATTTATCTACTACACTTCGCGACTTTTATATTGCAGATATATTGCTTTATAGTGAACGTATTTTCTGCTCGTCCGCAGCACGTGGTCTCGCGGTAGCGTTCTCGCTTCCCGAAAACGGTGTCCCGTGTTCGAATCCCTGCGGGGTCAGGGAATTTCACCCGCCTCGAGATGACTGTGTCTTGTTGTATCGTCTTCATCATAATCATTCATCCCCCATTATGGTTGGAAGAAGGCAATGGCAAACTACCTCCACTGGGACCTTGCCTAGCAGGGCGGTGCGGGTCTCCCGCATCGTCCCCTACGCTCTGTTGCGGAGTGTGGGACCTCATTATCATTAATTTCTGCTCTGTTTGTCGATGTTGTAAGTATGTGCTGACAGAAAACTCAAATATCTAGTACGCTTGCCAGAGATGGGTGAAAGCCCGAAACGCGTATTAGTTTAAATTTGAGTACATAACGAAGTGACTGGTTGCTGGTCGTTTGCCTTTCTAAATAATCGTGCATCCGTAATTTTCTGTAGCCCTGCAAGTGCCTATGGGTATAATTTGTGTGGTGAAAGACACCAGAACCTAAGTGATCCTGAAAAAGTCTTTCAAAAGCCAATATCGCACGAAGTATATTTTTATTCAAGACGACCGGTTTCAAATGTCTTAGCTGTCATTTTCAGGTTTTAAACACTTTTTTTGGTTGTAAAACACTTCCGTTTTCCAGTGACCTCATACACAAAATGTCAAGTGGATAAAACTCAAAACATAATAAATGTCTGTCATCGCTAAAATATTTATATTTGGTGAGTTTAATCTACCTGACATCTTGTGCATGAGCTCAGCGTAAAATGAACATGTTTTACTATAAAAAAGTTTGAAGACCTGAAGATGACAGCTAAGACTGGTGAAATCGACCATCTTGGATAAAAAATATTTTGTGTGATCTTGGATTTTTAATGATTTTAACAGATAAATAGATCGCCCTTCAGTATTCTCCTAATGGGAAAATTCAATCTGTATGATACTGTTCACATTTCATGCTCTCTTGCGAAAGGCCATTCCTTGCAAGGTAATATCCCAAACCATTGAAATATGTGGTGATTAATCAGTAAACATAATGATGAAACCACACTGTAGTAAGTACATCTTGTAAGATCTAGTCACATTTTTCTCTCTCATGCTGGTTCTGAGTCCACTGGTTCAGATACATACTCGTGTCCAAAATATCGTGACCACCGTCCAACGTGACACTGGATACCGTCTGGCAGCGTATTGTTCACCTGACGTGATAAGTAAAATTTGGAAGCGGGGTAGAGACGGATGAGGAATAATTCTATTGGCGATGTGGGCAGTACGTGAGGAAACTCACTGAGGTAAGCAACTTTAACAAGAGGAAGATAGTTATGCCCGCCTCTGGAAGCGATCATCTCGGAAACAGAGTGGCGGGTCTTTGTGTGCTACTGTTGCGGGCATCTGCGTTTGAAGAACGGCGGGACTACGAGCAGACGACAAGGTTTTCGACGTCCGTACCTCATTACAGAACGTGTAGTTCAGAGACTTGCCTGCCATGTAAACGGCGGAAGTCGGAAATCTGTTGCAGATCTGACGACACAGTGCAAGCCTGTATGGCACAGCGTTCAACGCACCTTGCCGAAGATGGAGCTCCGCAACAGACGTGTTCCTCTGCTGACATAACGACATCAACAATTACGATTAGTACTGGGTACTGATTCATCGAAATTGGACTATGGAACAATGAAAACCTGTCTAACGGTCTAATGAATTATACATCTGGTTAACCGCGTCTTCTGCGATGGCGAGACATCTTCCAGCTGAAAACTATCTGTGTCACAAGGACGGAGTCACACTACTCTGTTTCGAGATGCGTGATAGTGAACGCACGTTGACGTTCTGTCCGAAACGTCCGTTTCATATAAACCCGGTGAAACACATTTGGAAAGCTATATAGCGCCACTTCGGCGCTCAAAGGCCATCGCCTCCTAATTTACTGGATTTGCTTGACCTGTGGATTTATATCGCGTTATACATGCCTCCAGAAACCTACCAAGGACTTTTCGGATCTATACCCCGTCGAATTGCTGTTGTATCGCATTTCAACGACGACCCACTATTACTAAGCCGGTGGTCGCAATGTTTTGGCTCGTCAGTGTGTGTGTGTGTGTGTGTGTGTGTGTGTGTGTGTGTGTGGGCGCGCGCGCGCGTGCGTGTATATGTGAACATTTTCTCGATTCATCTATTTGTAATTTTTGAGACTGTCGGGTAACACAAGAAAAAAGTCATTTCGTAACAAAAGGCTCTTAGCATTATTTATTTATTTATTTTGGATTGTAACAGCTGCAATAGACGTGAAATGTAAGGAAAAGCTGTGGAGAGTAATAAGTGCGATGCTGAAACAATGTGAACCAAAATAGGAAATATCACTTTCCTTAACACTCATTTGAAAACAAGGTCATTTTTGGACGTGATTATAAGTTCAAACATCAATATAATTTTACCAACGCATGCGGTCAGTAACTCCTGTTCATACCTAAATGATAATGACTTTCCCTCTAGCACATAAGGAGAAACAAATCCACTGTGGGAGCTCAGTATGTATGGGGAGTAAGCATGGCGGGTTGGACACATGCCCCAGTGTTGTCACCGATCAGGTAAAATAAATGAAACTCCGTCGAATGAACTCAGCCACAGAAGAAGGACTCGTACCAAACACTCAGAAGTTGGAGCGGCGAGTGTAATTAAGACAGACATCCATCAGTGAAACGAGAATAATATGTCACTGTCATACGTCTTACATAGTAAAACACTGCTATATTTGCTGTGCGAACACTTCCGCAAGTTCCGTGCTATAAAGCCGGTATGGCGAGATGCTGATGGAGCCTGTGCAGTGGTAAGAGAGTTTCCAACATGTAGACTGTCATGCATTAAAGCCGACTTACAGCGAGGGCGTGAAACGCTCAGAGCCCCCTCGTCACGAACGCGTGTTTACGCTCAGGAGGACTTAATTCACGCCATGTGACGCAGCTCCTTTGCGCATCATAACGCACTGCACGGGCAAAATTAAATTTACCCGGAAATTTCCCACACCCCGGTCCCCCTACCCACTACATACAACCCTACACCGCTTTTCCCCTTAGAGTCTTGAAGTAATCTCGACACAGTTCTGTCACGAATGTAAAAGACGGTCAAGAGGAGTAACGTTGGGAAATTCTAAATTAAAAACTAATTACAACTTATATGTTAAGCAATTCACCGCTTTCATAGATGTACCAGTTTTCCTAGTGATTTCTACAAAGAAAGTTATGCTACACTGAACCTTCTCACCAAGAACAAATGATATTTCAATTTATGCGTCTTTCATGAGGCCGTTTGGCTTCTTTCACTAATGCAAGAGTCGGTTCCTCGTCCGAATTGTTTCATTATACGTTTTCGGGCAGCAGCCAAGCAGAGTAACTTACGTCTCAGTCCTAGTGTCTGTGTACATAATTCTTCTTCTTGATTTTCTATAAATGTTTCTGCAGCACCAGCAATCAATTTGTCTCATTTCGTCTCTGCTCATTCGCCCTCACCGCAGTCTCCCCCCCCCCCCCCTCCACCCCTACTCCGCTAATTGAATCTTTACTCACCGCATTGCAATAGAGGATGTTTCCGTGATAATGGATGATGATAATTGTAGGGAAGATGAAGAAGAGCTGGAGCATAAGTTTCGGATAAGCGATCTTCATACGGAAACGATAATTAGGTAACTACCAAACCAAATTTCTTGAGGTACATTCCGGCGGTGGAACGAGAAAATACGAACTGTTCTTTGTACTTCATAATAAAATTATTTATGACACACGTACTTCTTAACTCTCCCCGATATCTGCACACGTTAGCATACTCATTCTGGTATTCAGGGATACTCGCCTGCCCAGGGATCAAGTCAGTGGATCGTATCTTTGATATCCTGTCACCCTGAATTTTAATGCCACTCCTGAACCTTTCTTTTATTTCCATCATCGCTTCTTCGATGAACAAACTGAGCTTGTACATTACATATATTGCCCGTCTCCTAGTACAGCTTACTCATATTTTTCTCAGCATTTCCAACCTCTTGCTCCATTTTACATTGTCGAACGCTTTTTCCAGGTTGACAAATTCTAAGAATGTCTATTCATTTTTCTTCAATGTTGCTCTCATTATCAACCGCAACATCAGAACTTCCCCCCTGGTGCCTTTACCTTTCCTAAAGCCAAACACATTGTCATCTAACACATCCTTAACTTTCTTTTTGCAAGGCCGTTGGCAGAATGAGGATGGCTCCTTATGCAGGAAGTCTTCGGCCGCCAACGCTTATTATTAATAAAAAATATAAGCAGTGGCACGTTTAGAAATGGGGCCTGAAGACGTTAACCCTAGACCACTTGTGCGAACTTCACAGAAACAAAGGCCTTCGAAGTACTCTTTCCACCTGCCCGATCTCTTATCTGGAACTTCCATTTCACTGTTACTGTTACAAGGCCGGAGTGGCCGAGCGGTTCTAGGCGCTTCATTCTGGAACCGCGTGACCGCTACGGTCGCAGGTTCGAATCCTGTCTCGGGCATGGATGTGTATCATGTCCTTAGGTTAGTTAGGTTTAAGTAGTTCAAAGTTCTAGGGGTCTGATGACCTGAGAAGTTAAGTCCCATAGTGCTCAGAGCCACGTTTTTTGTTAGTGTTACCACCCTTGCTTTTAATTTCACCGAAGACTGTTTTGACCTTCCTGTATGCTCAGTCAGTCCTTCCAACCATAAATTCTTTTTCGATTTCTTTCACATCTTTCATGCAGCCATTTCGTCTTAATTTGCTTGCACTTCTTATTTATTTTATTCCTCAGCTACTTGTACTTTTGTATTTCTGAATTTCCCTGAACTTTTTATACTTCCTTCCTTCATTGATCAACTGAGGTATTTCTTCTGTTAGCACGGTTTCTTCGCAGTTTCCTTCTTTGTACCTATGTTTTTCTTTACAACTTCCGTGACTGTCCTTTTTTGAGATGTCCATTCCTCTTCACTGTACTGCCTACTTACTGCTGCATCTATAGCCTTAGATAACGTCAAGCGTATCTCGTCATTCCTCAGTACTTCCGTATTGATTCTTCCTGACTAATCTCTTAAACTTCAGCCTACGCGTCATCAGCGCTATATTGTGATCGAGTCTATGTCTGATCCTGGGGACGCCTTACAGTCCAGTATCTGATTTCGGAATCTCTGTCTGACCATGATGTAATCTAATTGAAATCTTCCAGTATCACTCGGCTTTTTCCAAGTATACCTCCTCCTCTACCAATTCTTGTATTTGCATTTCCTAGTTGAAATTTATTACAGAACACAGTCTTTCTCCTCTCGCATGTCTTGTTCCAAGCCCATCTTCTCTTGTATGCTACATCTGTATTCCATTTCCCCATGACTATTAGATTTTCATCTCTTTTTACTTACTATGTCACCATTTTAATATCCTCATATACTTCCTTTATTTCTTCATCTTCAGCTTGCGACGTTGGCACGAATACCTGAACTATCGTTGTCAGTATTGTTTTGCTGTCGGTTCTTATAAGAACAACCCTATCACTGAACTGTTCCCGGTAACACACTCTCTGCCCTACCTTTCTACTGATAACGAATTCTACCCTTGCCATACAACTTTCTGCTGCTCTTGACGTTACCATATACTCATCTGACCAGAAATCCATGCCAGAAATCTATATCCACAAATATCTACATCTACATGGATTCTCTGCAAATCAGAAATAAGTGCCTGGCAGAGGATTAATCGAACCATCTTCACAACAATCTCTATTCTTTCAGTCTCGTACAGCGCCCGGAGGAAGCGAACAGCTACATGTTTTGGTGCGAACACTGATTTTACTTATTTTATATTGTCGGTCGTTTCTCCCTATGTAGGTCGGTGTCAACAAAATATTTTTGCGTACGGAGGAGAAAGTTGGTGATCGAGATTTCGTGAGAAGTTTCGGCCGCAAAGGAAAATGCCTTTTTTTAAAATTATGTCCACCCCAAACATGTAACATTTCAATAAAACTCTCTCCCCTCATTCGCGATAATACAAAAATGCTGCCCTTCTTCGAACTTTGTCGATGTACCGTCTCGTAAGGATCCCACACCGCGCAGCAGTATTCTGAAAGAGTAGAGATAAGCGTAGTGTAGACAGTCTCTTCAGTAGATCTGTTACATTGTCTAAATGTCCTTCCAAAAAACGCAGTGTCGGTTAGCCTTCCCCACAACATTTTCTATATGCTCCTTACAATTTGAGCTCTTCGTAATTGTAATTACGTGGTCTAGGGGTAGCGTCTTTGGTTCATAGTAATAGCGAATACCCTGTTCAAGAATCACAAGAGGAGGAGCTATACTTGGAAAAGGCCGGGAGATACGGGAAGATTTCAATTAGATTACATCATGGTCAGACAGAGATTCCGAAATCAGATACTGGATTGTAAGGCGTACCCAGGAGGAGATATAGACTCAGATCACAATATAGTAGTAATGAAGAGTAGGCTGAAGTTCAAGACATTAGTCAGGAAGAATCAATATGCAAAGAAGTGGGATACAGAAGTACTAAGGAATGACGAGATACGTTTGAACTTCTCTAACGCTATAGATACAGCAATAAGGAATAGCGCAGTAGGCAGTACAGTTGAAGAGGAATGGGCATCTCTAAAAAGGGCCGTCACAGAAGTTGGGAAGGAAAACATAGGTACAAAGAAGGTAGCTGCGATAAAACCATGGGTAACAGAAGAAATACCTCAGTTGATCGATGAAAGGAGGAAGTACAAACATGTTCCGGGAAAATCAGGAATACAGAAATACAAGTCGCTGAGGAATGAAATAAATAGGAAGTGCAGGGAAGCTAAGACGAAATGGCTGCAGAAAAAATGTGAAGACATCGAAAAAGATATGATTGTCGGAAGGACAGACTCAGCATACAGGAAAGTCAAAACAACCTTTGGTGACGTTAAAAACATCGGTGGTAACATTAAGAGTGCAACGGGAATTCCACTGTTAAATGCAGAGGAGAGAGCAGATAGGTGGAAAGAATACATTGAAAGCCACTATGAGGGTGAAGATTTGTCTGATGTGATAGAAGAAGAAACAGGAGTCGATTTAGAAGAGATAGGGGATCCAGTATTAGAAACGGAATTTAAAAGAGCTTAGGAGGACTTACGGTCAAATAAGGCAGAAAGGATAGATAACAATCCATCAGAATTTCTAAAATCATTGGTGGAAGTGGCAACAAAACGACTATTCACGTTGGTGTGTAGAATTTATGAGTCTGGCGACATACCATCTGACTTTCGGAAAAGCATCATCCACACAATTCCGAAGACGGCAAGAGCTGACAAGTGCGAGAATTATCGCACAATCAGCTCAACCGCTCATACATCGAAGCTGCTTACAAGAATAATATACAGAAGAATGGAAAAGAAAATTGAGAATGCGCTAGGTGGCGATCAGTTTGGCTTTAGGAAAAGTAAAGGGACGAGAGAGGCAATTCT
The DNA here is from genome assembly GCF_023864345.2 of Schistocerca serialis cubense. Taxonomy (NCBI): domain Eukaryota; kingdom Metazoa; phylum Arthropoda; class Insecta; order Orthoptera; family Acrididae; genus Schistocerca; species Schistocerca serialis. The sequence goes on from NC_064642.1 coordinate 663,671,264, forward strand.
GACGTTACGGCTAATAATGGAAGCAAGGCTAAAGAAAAATCAAGACACTTTCATAGGATTTGTCGACCTGGAAAAAGCGTTCGACAATATAAAATGGTGCAAGCTGTTAGAGATTCTGAAAAAAGTGGGGGTAAGCTATAGGAAGAGACGGGTCATATACAATATGTACAACAACCAAGAGGGAATAATAAGAGTGGACGATCAAGAACGAAGTGCTCGTATTAAGAATGGTGTAAGACAAGGCTGTAGCCTTTCGCCCCTACTCTTCCATCTGTACATCGAGGAAGCAATGATAGAAATAAGAGAAAGGTTCAGGAGTGGAATTAAATTACAAGGTGAATGGATATCAATGATACGATTCGCTGATGACATTGCTATCCTGAGTGAAAGTGAAGAAGAAGTAAATGATCTGCTGAACGGAATGAACAGTCTAATGAGTACACAGTATGGTTTGAGAGTAAATCGGAGAAAGACGAAGGTAATGAGAAGAAGTAGAAATGAGAGCAGCGAGAATCTTAACGTCAGGATTGATGGTCACGAAGTCAATGAAGTTAAGGAATTCTGCTACCTAAGCAGTAAAATAACCAATGACGGACGGAGCAAGGAGGACATCAAAAGCAGACTCGCTAAGGCAAAAGAGGCATTTCTGGCCAAGAGAAGTCTGCTAATATCAAATATCGGCCTTAATTTGAGGAGGGAATTTCTGAGGAAATACGTCTGGAGTACAGCATTGTGTGGTAGTGAAACATGGACTGTGGGAAAACCGGAACAGAAGAGAATCAAAGCATTTGAGATGTGGTGCTATAGACGAATGTTGAAAATTAGGTGGACTGATAAGGTAAGGAATGAGGAGGTTCTACGCAGAATCGTAGAGGAAAGGAATATGTGGAAAACACTGATAAGGAGAAGGGACAGGATGACAGGACATCTGCTAAGACATGAGGGAACGACTTCCATGGTACTAGAGGGAGCTGTAGAGGGCAAAAACTGTAGAGGAAGACAGAGATTGGAATACGTCATGCAAATAATTGAGGACGTAGGTTGCAAGTGCTACTCTGAGATGAAGAGGTTAGCACAGGAAAGGAATTCGTGGCGGGCCGCATCAAACCAGTCAGTAGACTGATGACCAAAAAAAGTTGTAATTCCTAAGTATTTAGTTGAATTTTTGGTCTCTATATTTGACTGACTTACCACGTAACCAAAGTTTACCGGATTCCATTTAGCACTCATCTGGATGGCCTCAGACTTTTCGTTGTATAGAGTAAATTATCAATTTTCGCGTCGTATGGTTTTGCAATTTCTTTTTAACTTTTGATGACTTTACTTGTCGATAAACGACGGACAGAAAGCGATAAACAGCAAACAACCTAAGACAGCGGCTCAGATTGTCTCCTATATCGTTTATGTCGATGAGGAACAGCAAAGGGCCTATAATACTATCTTGGTGAACAGCTGTTTTACTCGATGAATTTCCGTCAATTACTACGAACGACCTATCTGACAGGAAATCACCAATCAGGTCACGTAACTGAGACGATATTCCATAAGCCGCTTGTGTGGTAAGTGTCAAACGCCTTCTGGAAATCCAGAAATACGGAATCAGTTTGAAATCCCTTGTCAATAGCACTCAACTCTTCGTGTGAGTGAAGAGCTAGTTGTGTTTCAGAAGAACGATGATTTCTATATCCGTGTTCACTGTGTGTCAATAGAGCGTTTACTTCGAGATTATAAAGTTAGAACAAAATATATGTTCCAAAATCCTGCTACATATCGACGTTCATGACGTGGGCCTGTAATTTAATGGACTACTCCTACTACCTTTTTTGAATAATGGTGTGACCTGTGCAACTTTCCAGTCTTTGGGTACGGATCTTTCATCGAGCGAACGGTTGCATACAATCGTTAAGTATATAGCTATTGTAGCATGATACTCCGAAAGGAACCTAACTGATATACAGTCTGGTCCAGAAGACTTGCTTTCATTAAGTGCTATAAGTTGCTTCACTACTCCGAGGAAATCTACTTCAGCGTTACTCATGTTGGCAGCTGTTCTTGATTCGAATTCTGAAATGTTTACTTCGTCTTTTTTGCTGCAGGAATTTCGAAAGACTGTGTTTAGTAACTTAGCTTTGACAGCGCTATCGTCGATACTGTTTCCATTGTTATCGCGCACAGAAGGCATTCATCGTGACTTGCCGCTAGCATTCTTCACATACGACCAGAATCTCCTAGGATTTTCTGCCAGGCTTCGAAAAAAAAACTGTTGTGGAAACTATTATAAGCATCTCGCATTGAAGTCCGCGCTTAATTTCGAGTTTCTGTAAATGATCGCCTATCTTGGTGATTTTGCATCTGTTCAAATTTGGCCTGTTTCTTTCGTTGTTTCTGCAACAGAATTCTGACCCTTTTTGTGTACCAAGGAGGGTCAGCCCCATCGTTTGTTAACTTATTTGCTATGAATCTCTCAATTGCTGCCGATACTATTTCTTTGAATTTAAGCCTCATCTGCTTTACACTTACAATATTAATTTGGAAGGAGGGGAGATTGTCTCTGTGAAAGGCGTAAAGCGAATTTTTATCTGCTTTTTTGAATGGGTGTATTTTTCGTTTATTTTTGGAGGATTTGAGGGTTACAACATTCAATCTCGCTACGATAGTCCTTGTCTTCTTTCCATTTCACTTCATTGACCCCTACTACATCTCGACTTAGACTTTGCATTTCCCTTTTGAAATTTATAGCTTCCATACCACGCTCAAGCCTTAGAAATTCCACGCTCTGACTAGTAGAACGTTATTCTTTGGTTGGTTATTCGATGTTTTTCTCATGGTCACCTCTTCTTGGGCAGTCCCCTCCCGGAGATCCGAATGGGGGACTATCCCGGAATCTTTTGCGAATGGAGAGATCAACATGACACCGTCTCAATTAAAGGCCACATGCCCTGTGGATAAACATTATGTGTCTTTAATGCAGTGGCCGGCCTGTGTGGCCGAGCAGTTCTAGGCGCTTCAGTCTGGAGCCGCGCCACCGCTACGGTCGCAGGTTCGAATCCTGCCTCGGGCATGGATGTGTGTGATGTTCTTAGGTTAGTTAGGTTTAAGTAGTTCTACGTCTAGGGGACTGATGACCTCAGATGTTAAGTCCCATAGTGCTCAGAACCTAAGGGAAAGACGCTTTCCCCTTTTTTTAAAATTTTTATCTATTTTTTATTTGGTTTTGTGTTTCGGTTTGTTAGGGCCACACTCAGCTACGGGTAGGAGGAGACGAGATGGGCAACGGTCGAACTCCGTGGCCTGGCCCTTTCCCGTGCCGTGCTGCATCCTCAATCTACGCGTATTAGTTTTACTTATTTACTTATCATGTTTTTTTCTGCACATAGATACAGAGGTGAACGAGTTACAAACTAGTTCACCCAACCGGAACACTGGAAATCCCGCAAGGTGATACGGGATGGCAGGCAGGGCGAATCCAAGGTGAAGCGCGTCATGTTTCATTCCGAATGGGAGGACACCTGTCACGCCGGGAACACGCCAACTTGGTGGAGGCGTGGTAAGAACGCTATTAAGATAATAGGCAAATTATGAGCAATAACGTAAACTGCGCGCAACCACTACATGTGCAGTCTGCAAATGTTGCCACAAAACAAGGCGCGAGTGATGAGCACCTTCAAATAGATATGTCGAAGTCCAGCCCCTTATACAGAGAACCACCCTCCGACTTTGTTGTAGGAAATTTCTCCACAGCTGGATAAAGAAAGGACTCGGGTTCAGTAACATGCGACGGCAACCGTAGAAAACACGTGACTATTTGTCGGCCCAACAACCAGACATCCGCAGCGGCTACGCAGTTGGAAAGGTAATGCTCATCGTCGAGATTACGACAGATGGCTCAGAGACGATAATCCGTCAGTCCTATAACACGGAGCCGCTAATTAGTTGGATACTTCCAAGTCGATCTGAAATGCTCCGGAAAGATGCTATGATGAATATGCCGCCAAATCGCAATCCACCGCAACAATGGGAACTTCTGTTCTACTACGCTACAGGCGACACCACGCAAGAAAAGAACGCCCATAGACCTCCTTCGCCCGCAGCAGGCGCTGTCGTGGAAGTTCGGCACCAGGATACACTATTTGATCAAAAGTATCCGGTCACCCCCAAAAATCACCCCCAAAAACACACGTTCTTCGTATTAAGTGCATTGTGCTACGACCTACTGCCAGGTACTCCATATGAGCGACCTCAGAGTCATTAGACATCGTGAGAGAGCAGGGTGCGGCGCTCCGCGGAACTCACTGACTTCGAACGTGGTCGGTGATTGCGTGTCACTTGTGTCATACGATCATACGACTGTATGCGAGATTTCCGCACTCCTAACATTTCCTAGGTCCATTATTTCTGAGGTGATAGTGAAGTGGAAAAGTGAAGGGACACGTACAGCACACAAGAGTACAGGTCGATCCCGTCTGTTGACGGACAAAAAAAATGATTCAAATTGCTCTGAGCACTATGGAACTTAGCATCTGAGGTCACCAGTCCCCTACAACTTAGAACTACTTAAACCTAACTAACCTAAGGACATCACACACATCCATGCCTGAGGCAGGATTCGAACCTGCGACCGTAGCAGCCGCGCGGTTCCAGACTGCAGCGCCTAGAACCGCACGGCCACACCGGCCGGCTGTTGACTGTCAGAGGCCGCCGACAGTTAAAGAGGGTCGTAATGTGTAATAGGCAGACATCTATCATCACCTGGAATTCCAAACTGCATCAGGATCCACTGCAAATACTATGACAGTTAGGCAGGAGGTGAGAAAAATTGGATTTCATGGTCGAGCGGCTGCTCATAAGCCACACATCACGCCTGGAGATGCTAAACGACGCCTCGTTTGCCGTAAGGAGCGCAAACATTGGACGATTGAACAGTGGAAAAACATTTGGAGTGACGAATCAAGGTACACAATGTGGCGATCTGATGGCTGGGTGTGGGTATGACGAATGCTAGGTAAACGTCATCTGCCAGCGAGTGTAGTGCCAGCAGTAAAATTCAGGGGCCGGCCGTTGGTGGCCGAGCGGTTCTAGGCGCTTCAGTTTGGAACCGCGTGACCGCTACGGTCGCAGGTTCGAATCCTGCCTCAGGCATGAATGTGTGTGATGCCCTTAGGTTAGTTAGGTTTAAGTAGTTCTAAGTTCTAGGAGACTGATGACCTCAGATGTTAAGTCCCATAGTGCTCAGAGCCATTTGAACCATTTTTTCTTTTTTTTTTTTTTTGTTTTTTGAAAATTCTGAGGTGGTGGTGTTTTGGTGTGGTCGTGATTTCATGGAGGGAGCTTACACTCATTGTTGTTTTGCGTGGCAGTACGACAGCACAGGGCTACACTGATGTTTTAAGCACCTTCTTGCTTCCCACTGTTGAAGAACAATCCTGGGATGGCGATTGCTTCTTTCAACGCATTCGAATACCTGTTCATAATGCACGTCCTGTGGCGCAGTGGTTACTCGGCAGCCAGCCGGAGTGGCCGTGCGGTTCTATGCGCTACAGTCTGGAACCGAGCGACCGCTACGTCGCAGGTTCGAATCCTGCCTCGGACATGGATGTGTGTGATGTCCTTAGGTTAGTTAGGTTTAATTTGTTCAAAGTTCTAGGCGACTGATGACCTCAGAAGTTAAGTCGCATAGTGCTCAGAGCCACTTGAACCAATTTTTTGCTACTCGGCAATAACATTGCTGTAATGGACTGGCCTGCAGAGAGTCCTGATCTGAATCCTATAGAACACCTTTGAGATGTTTTGGAACGCCAACTTCGTGCCAGGCCTCACCGACCAACAATGATACCTCTCCTTAGTACAGCAATACGTGAAGAATGGGCTGCCATTCCGCAGGAAACCTTCCAGCACCTGACTGAACGTATCTCTGCGAGGGTGGAAGCTTTCATCAAGGCTAAGGATGAGCCAACACGATATTGAATTCCACCATTACCGATGGAGGGTGCCACAAAGTTGTAAGTCATTTTCAGCCGTGTGTCCGAATACTTTTCTTCACATAATGTAATTTAGTTCCACAATGAAGACCGCGACGTCTGCAAACGCGAGCCTAGTGCCACCAACCGGGACCGGAGCAGAGAGGGACAATGTCACAAGCACGGAACGTAAATTACGCGCAACAGAGGCGTCGACACTGCGTCACTGTTTGCGCTTCGTAGTCTTGTAAAATGCTGCAGCACGATAGCGGACGTTTGTAAGACCAAGCCCTCTTGCACGCGGCGGGCCGGTGATTGTGTCACAGCGTACTTTGACGATGGACACAGTCGTCAGAAAATATTTGAATGCCGCTTGTATACAACGTCCTATCGTTATCGGCAGCGGTAGAATATGTTCAATAAGAACAATTCTGGATGCTAGATAGGCATTCACGTAGGCAACTCGCTGCAAAAAATAGAGGCGGCTCAGGGAACTGTGACTCGTCATTATGCGGTGTAATTCTCAAAACATGACGAAAGCTGACCGCCGTTGTACGGCCCACTGACGACGTAATGGTGATCCCAAGATAGCAGGGATATTGCATACAGGGCAAGGGCGATAGATCTTCCGGGGGGGAGATGGGGGTTAGCCCGCGAGGGATAGACAACGAACATTCATCACATTTTCAACCGCTCTCCAGTAAGCACCTCAAATGGCAGTTGGAACACGCGAATAGTTCTAACGTCTAATACACATGACCACGCCGACGTAACCGTTAGCGTGTCGGAAAAGGAGCCGCTGTTCACTCGCTTTCGAAACGCGCTCACACGCAGCGTCATTGACCATTTTAAAGTAAACGGTGTTGCTGAGTATCGAGAGATGGGTACCTTGAAGTTCCGATGGCGGAATACTCGCATCCTCACGGAGGAAACCTACATCATCTGAGGCTTCTGATCGTGTAAATTCCGGGCAAAAGTTGAAACGTCCAGTTCCTGAACGTATTTGCCATGATCTCAGTGCGATAAGCCCGCTCGCAGGCTAACTGACAGTGTAATGAAACACGAGCTCTCACGCTCCGCAGGCAGAGGTACGCCACGTCCACTCCCGTTGGCCTCTAAAGCCAGACTGCTCCTAGCCACACTGCACCTGTTCCTTATTGGTTCTTTTACATATTATTAATTAGCCGTCTTCGCCTGTAGCTCCACATCTGAAACGCTTCTATTCTTTTCCAGTTTTCTCACAGTGCATGTTTCACTACCATACAGTGCAGTGCTCGAGAAGTATATTCTCAGAAACTTCTTCCTCAAATTTAGGTCCATGTTTGATTCTAATTGACTTCTCTTGTCCTCCTCGCTCCCTCCGTCACGGGTTATTTTGCTGCCTTGTTGCCTTAACTCTATCTACTTCGTAATCACCAATACTGAAGTTAAGTTTCTCACTGTTCACATTTCTGCTACTTCTCATTACTTTCGTCTTTCGTTGATTTACTCTCAGTCTGTACTCTGTGCTGATTAGTTTCTACATTTCATTCAGCAGATCCTGTAATTATTCACCACTTTCGCTGAAGATAACAATGTCATAAGCGAATCTTATCATTTTTATCTTTTGACCTTGAATTTCAATTCCACTCTTGAATCTTTCCTCTACTTTCATCATTGTCCTTCGATGTATACACTAAATAGCCGGGACGAAAGACTATATCCTTATGTTCCACCCTTTTTAATCCGAGCGATTCCTTCTTGGCCCTCCACTCTTTTTGTTCCATCATAGCTCTTGTACATATTGCGTAATATCCGTCTTTGCCTATTGCTTACACCTGTTTCTCTCAGAATTTCAAGTATCTTGCACCATTTTACATTGTCGAATGCTTTTTCCACATCGACACACCCTATGGACGTGTTCTGATTTTTCTTCAGTCTTCCTTCCATTATCAAGCGTAACTTCTGAACTGTCTCTCTGGTGCTTTTACCTGTCCTGAAGTCAATCTGATCATTATCTGACAAATCCTCAATTTTCTTTTGCTCACGCACTAACAAGTGCCAAAACCAGAATAACACGCCGACCCAGTGATGGCACAGGATAAGCTCTGGAAAAAAGAAGGATATGTTCGTATATGTTGTCATTGCAGGTTGGGTGTTTTGTACACTGCACACTCACATTGTCCATTCTAAAGTTTGTAAGACCTCAAAAGTTGTAGGGTAGAGTCGAACAGTCATTGTGAAATAATGTAGAAAACCGTCACAGGTTCAGCAGACATGATTTTCGTATACAGGCAAGCAGATGTAAATTCTAGGGAAGCTGATGGGATGTATCCGGCCAAGTAATCACCTAGCAGACATCCGACGCTCACCATGTTTTCAGCCTTTTATAGGTTAAGAGAAAAAGGGAACCTTGTACTACCACATAAGAACAGAGGAGCACTATGAATTACACACACCCGCACCTACTTCCGTTTTCGAAGGAGCAGGTCTGTCGCTATACGTATCTTTAGTCATAAAACGTTTTGTCTCTGAAGAATCCCAAGCCTTGTCAGTTGAAACAAGCCATTACGATTAATAAGATTTTCCGTGAAACGTATCTACACCGATTACTTAATAATTGAATTCCACAAGCATCGCCGGCCGATGTGGCCGAGCGGTTCTAGGTGCTTCAGTCTGGAACACCACGGCCGCTACGGTCGCAGGTAAGAATCCTGTCTCGGGAATGGACGTGTGAGATGTCCTTAGGTTAGTTAAGTTTAAGTAACTCTAAGTTCTAGGGGACTGATGACCTCAGATGTTAAGTCTCATAGCACTCAGGGCCATTTCAACCATTTGAACCAGAAGGATCCTATCGAGGCCACGGTTACCGTGGCAGAATAATCCGTGTGTTCGAGTATGGATAACTTACTGGGCTGCGAAACACGAGTGTGGTGATCACGTTCAACGCATCTTTCACGAGCTGTGCGGTTGTCTGACTGAGGTACGCTCTGCTACACTGACAGGGTGTCCTGCATATTCCAGTCCTCCGAAAGCCCAGATCGTCCTTTGCCGAAACGAGAAGAGCACAAGTCTTTGTAGGCGGGCGGAAGATTACGTTGACATAATGTTTCCTTAAGATTCTGCCCAATTTCGACGAAATATTGGCGTCGTACGAGAGGAGCCTCCGGGACATAAACCACTCATTGTCCTCTTGATCTTGTTGATGGTCACGTTTCTTCTACCTTAAAACTGTGCAGATCTGCCGTGGAGAACATCCATTATCTTTGAACCCATATTGTAAGCGTTCATGCTTCTTTGCAAGCCAGTCTTCCTCAGACATAACATGTTCCCGGTGCACCAACTTCAGGGAACAATATGACTGGAAGACCAAGAACGAAGTGCTCGGATTATAAAAGGAATGTAGTCTTTCGTCTTTCCTGTTCAAGCTATACATCGAACAAGCAATGACGGAAATAAAAGAAATTTCAAAGTGGGATTAAAATTGAAGTTGAAAGGATATCAATAATACGGTATGCTGGTCACATTGATACCCTCAGTGAAACTGAAGAAGAATTATAGGATCTGTTGAATGGAGCGAAGAGTCTCATGATTACGGAATGGACTGAGAGTAAACTAGAGAAAGACAAAGGAATAAGCCGTAGCAGAAATAAGAATAGTAAGAAAGTTAAAGTCAAAATTCTTGATCACTAATTTGATAAAGTGAACGAGTTCTGCTACCTTGGAAGTAATATTATCCACGGCGGACGAAGCAAGGAGGACATAAAAAGTAGACTAGCACAGGCAAGAGAAATCTGGTGGTATCAAATATATTCCTTAAACTGCGAAAGAAATTTTTGAAAATGTATATATGGATGATAGCACTGTCTAGTAGTGAATCGCCGGCCGTTGTGGCCAAGCGGTTCTAGGCACGTCAGTCCGGAACCGCGCTGTTGCTACGGTCGCAGGTTCGAATTCTGCCTCGGGCGTGGATGTGTGTGCTGTCCATAGGTTAGTTAGGTTTAATTAGTTCTAAATCTAGGGGACTGATGGCCTCAGATGTTAAGTCCCATAGTGCTCAGAGCCATTTAAACCATTTTTTAGTAGTGGATCATGCACAATAGGAAAACCAGAACATAAGAGAGCCGACGAAGAATGGTGAAGATTGGGTAGACTGATAAAACAAAGGATCGGGAGGTTCTCCCAGAATCAGCAATGAAAGAAACATATGGAAACCAATTACAAGGAGAAATGATTGGACAAGTGTTACATCAGGGAATATCCTCCATGATACCAGGAGGAGCGGTAGAGGATATAACTGTAGAGGAAGACATGGATTGGAATATGTGCAGCAAACAACTGACGATGTAAGTTGCAAGAGCTGCTCTGAGATGAAACGTTTGTTACAGGAAATGATTTCGTGGCCGTCCGCATCAAACAAGTCGTAAGACTGACGAGTAAATATATATAAGTGCAAGCTAATACCGCAGCCAAGCTACCCCACTTTGACATGCTTCCTCCACTGACAAGGCGTCGGGTTGCAGGTAGAACTTCAGGGTGAAACCAAAGTATTTATGGTCAAAGATAAGCGTAAGTATTTATACGAATCCACACGTCTCTGCTGTATTAATTTTCTTGTAATGTTATTAGTCTCTTTTCCAAACATTTACTTGTCTGGTGATGAAAATTTAGCTGCGAAACGGATGGAGATGTCTTTAATAAATTCCAAGGAAATGGTCTGTGAAAATAGTCAATGAAAGTAGTTTTCCAAAATATTTACATTATACATATCACACATGAACTCAAAGTGTTTAATGGAGACATGCTTGCATATGTGCATATAGGGGACGACAGACGTTGGGTGTACTGAATTTAAACAAACTTCTGCAAAAAAGGAATCAAGAGCTCAGATGGTATTCGGACTGCATTCAAAATAATGAGGAGGAAGAATTTCTTGTATAGAAGAGCTATACACGGAAACTAACTTGATGACAGTATTACGTACACAGATGAGGAAGTAGCTGAGCATGAGCCGACCTCGGGGAAGATCTATTTGGGTTTCAAATAAATGGTAGAAAAACTGACTGGTTTTGGAAAATAAAAAGAAGAGTCGAATTTACGGTTTTGGCACTTCTAGCTTTCAAGAAAGTGTGACGGGAACACATTATATGAAATTATAGAGATAGCAGGGATACAACACAGGGAGCGAAAAGTTATCTACAGCTTGTACAAAAAGGAGTCAAATGGGAAAGAGTATTTGAGAGGGGAGTTATTGTGTATCCATATGTACAATAAGGAAGCAGTAAACTAGAAACAGTAGAATTTTTGAAAGGGAACTGAGGGAGAGCGACGGAAAAAAGTGAGTCTCCCCGATCACAGTCTAAGTCTGTCAGAGTCGGTAAAGACTTGGAAGGTAAGCTGAGCGGAATTAATAGGGTGTTGAGAAGAGTTTGTAACATGAATACCAGCAGAAGTAAAACGGGAGGAACAGGGTGTAGTCGAATTACCTGAAGCGATTATGAGGGAGGTAAATTAGGAAATTACACTAAAAATAGTAGGTTAGCTTTGCTGTTGTCAACTGAAGTACATTACGAATGCCGATGCAGAGACGGTCAAAATGTAGACTGGCAAGAGGCAAAAAATCAATTTCAGAATGTGAGATATTTGTTAACAACGAATAAATATTTAAGATTTAGGGAATGTTTCTTGAAGGTATTTGTCTTGTTTGAAGCATTGTACAGACGTTAAACGTCGACTATAAATGCGTTAGACAGGAATAGCTTTGGAAACACAGTTCTAGACAATGATGCTGAAGATTAGATGGGTACATCGAACAGTTACTGACCAGACACTCAATCGATTCAAGGTGTAAGGAAATTGTGTGGCACAACTTGGCTAAAAAATGCGATTCATCGGATGTTCACATGTTTGAAGTATCGAAGTATCTTCAGTCTGGCAATGGAGGGAAATGCAGGGAGTAAACGATATGAAGGAAAACCAAGGCTGGACAACAGGAGGAAGGTACAAACGGATACACTTGTATGTGCTGTCGTTGTACGAAGATGAAGACGGTTGTACATGATAGACTAGCGTGGACACTCGTCAAACCTGTCTTCGAACTGAGAACCACAGTAACAAAATAGTGAAAGAAACATGAAAACAGGTCGAGCGGGAAGTTGATAATAGTCGTGAGCGTAACGTACTACGCTGTTTCACTGATTATTAACTATTTCGACATTTCCGGATCGTCACTGCAAAATACCGCTTGTAGCTTTTACTTTGGCCGTATTGATACTATATGTCAGATTACTCTGTTACTGTTTAAAGAGAAACCGTCATGCTCCCAATAAAACATAATTTGTTATTTTGTTCTTATTCCACGACATGTTGTGAAATATCTGCAAGAATTCGCTGCCAGCCACCAGTAATTTGCTTTATGTACGTTTCCAAAAGGGGTGTCACTCAGATAATCTGTTTTAAATCAAAAATAACATTTTTACCTGGTAACCGTTGTCGTCTGATCGTCATGAGTATTAAGGGCTATGTTTTTCTTGATAATGTTATGTCGCTTCCCACAGCAGACCCATGTATAATTTTCCTTATATTTTTCTTATTAAAAGCACACATGCGTTAGTACTTCGGTATAAAAGAAGAAATACGTCACCTACTCAACGACCCACGTCAAAACAGCAATGATGCGCCATTCTTCAAGCAAGCGGCAGCTTAACGCATGCGCAGTTGGCACGATTGCTGACAATTGCTCTAATCGTCCAGCCTGCAGACCACTGCAGCGGAGCGGCCCAGTCTCAGTCGCGAGGAACCCAGCGATAGGTCGCTGAGAATGACCTCCGTCTAATACTGAGAAATTATGCGAGCAGCAGCATCACACGTCGTAAGAAGCATATAATTCACACATTTGTCAATATGTTCAATATGAGGTGTTCGTCAAAGTTTCTTCCCAATTACTTCTTTCTTCACTGTCGAAACTACTGGCATCTGTAACTATTTTTGTAGCTCAAAGTTATCAACGAAGTAATAAGTAATAAAACCTTTTTCGATCTTTACAGGTTGCAGTCTGAAATGATGGCAGTTATCCGTAATAAGATGGTACGGCGGGCAGCAGCAACAACTCGGCACATCCCGGTGATCTTGGTGATTATGATTTCCCTACAGAATGCCGCTGCACAGGGTGAGCTAACGATTAAACTTTTCACAGAACTAGAGGATATTAGTATACTGTCACATACCATAGATCCTTCATCCTATCAGCAGCGATTTTTGACCTAGGGCTAGGTGCTAAGTGTTCCGGACAAAACTGTCTCTTCGCATACTTAACACCAGTTTTTGCTGAAAATCTGACTGTATGAAGATGACTGAATTTCAAATGCTTCAGCTACAGCCGTTAAGAGCTTTCAAGGAAAAGCTCTTCTACACGAGATAATTTATTACATATTTTTATTGGTTATGTTCATAATATCGAGAGACCACCTGTATTCCATTGAATTTTCAGAGCAATAACAGTGGATTCATTTCATTCCAATTGAGAGTTGTATCTGTGCGAAGTATGTTTACTGTAGTGCCATTTAAAATTCTGAATCAAAGCTGGTTTTCAATTTACTGCATTACCGTGAATTCCAAATGTGATGTGACAGTCCTTAGTTACGGCCTTCCATCGTTATTTAATCTATCGGATACCTATAATAATATGTGCTTCAGGCCATCAGCCAAAGCGTGTATAGAAACCTGATCGATAGAGGCGCATAAGCAGAGGATATAGTATGCAGAATCTAGCATCTGACGGCAACAAACTGAAATCTCTTACATATTTATAATTGATTGATTTGCAAGAAGTACACCTTCAATACGAATGTTGAAGAAAGTCGAAATTTTTAAAAAGTAGAAGGCACATGTTCAGATCTTCCATTAAAAGCGCTAACAGGAACCCCGAAAATGGAATTACATTTCTTAGTTTTGCCATTTAAATTGCCTATTATGTAGTTGGGAAAAATGCGTTGATTCACCGTTACAACTACGCTTGAATCGTTTTGTTATCTGTCTTTCAAGGGACGATGGAAAACAAAGCGACTACACATGTGCATCTATGGATGAATGGTTCAATACCGTCTTCCCCAAACGCTGTTTATATATTCCGGTAGTCAATTTGTTAGAAAGGAAATCGTTGACGATATTAACCCCATAGAAGCTTGACCTCTTGTGCAACTTTTTCTGAAGCTACCTCATCAGACAAAAGATAGAACTTAAGACATTCCGTGCCTGCAGCTCAGTTAATAATGCTCCCTTTGTGTTGGGACTTATCTCTGAAACAGAGTACAATATCAAAAGTAGAAGTTAGTAATACATTAGAATGTTCAAATGATAAACTGATACTGTTCCATGAACCTACATATATATACTGTGTTTAATGAGCACCACAAACCTGTCGATATCGTTTCGCAAAATCCACCAGCAAACAAATATATTGTTACCTACTGTCCCAACAGGTACAGTCTTCGAGCTGAAGAGATACTAGTAATTAGAACCCAATCGTTCTTCATAGGAACTATGATGAAGGAAGTAGTTTCGGTACTACTCTGAGGTACCGTGGCAGGTCTAATACGGTTCACGACAGCATTTTTCGCGTTGAGTCAAAAGAAATTTTTCGCTGAAATCACACAATCATATTTTAATATTTTCCTTGATCTAAAGTGGGGAAAGCTGCAGTTAAGACATGTGAAGTGTAAATCTTCAGTTATCTGCAGGCTACCTCGTGCCATCATGCAGACAAAGGGCTGATTGCTAGTATGTGTTACGTAGTATAAGGATTTGCTAACGAAGGAAGGAAGTGAATTTCTTACCCGTAGAAGGGGTGTTTACCTGACATGGTTTTCCTATTAGAAATTATGTGAAGTCCTCTCTTATAATCATAATAAAGTCATCGTTAAATGTGTATGGAGAATTACGCCCTTCCCGTCTCCTGTGTCCAGGATGTATACATTTCGACACGTAGTGTAACTAGCATTGGAGTTTCACCTCTCTCGTTGTCAGCAATAATCTAACTCCTAAAGTTCACCCGATTTTATGAGCTTATTCATTTAATATTATTTTCTTGACAGCACAGATAGACAATCTTACTGGAGTATTATTAACGAACTGCTGCTACAGTATTTCCCCGTAGGCGATTGATAAAATTCCCGAACTATGGGGTATGAACATCCACAACATTCGGTTCAGTCACTTGTCCACTGAGCCACTAAGTAACTTGTGTAGTTAAAACGGACTCTCACCACGATCGTAAAATGTCAGTATTAATCAGGTGCTGTAATGACTGTTTCGCTTATTAATGCGCTCAACATCAAGTTATCAGTTCCCTCGCAAATTCTTCATACATCTGGTTAACATATACTGCCGGGAAAAAAATTGTACAACTGGAGAGAGGACATTGATTTTGATCTGATGACGGCATATGCCACCACAGGATAGTAGTTGTACCGGTAATGGTTTCAACATCGTCCGCCAGTAGCATACTTGTTTAGCTACCAGAGCGCCATCCATCCCGGTACGTCCCGAAAGCTGAGTGATGCCGGCACGGTAGCTCAACGTGTTCGGTGAGAGGGCTGCGTGCTCTTTGTAATAAAAAAACTGAGTCAAGGAATCAACGATCAGCTTGAACGGATGTCTTGTGACGTCCGCCCAGACCAAACGCAACGAACTATATCGAAAAAACAACGTGGTCAGCGTGAGGGATTGATATCCTTGGGCCCCGGGTTCGATTCCCGGCTGGGTCGGCTATTTTCTCCGCTCAGGCTCTAAGTGATGTGTTGTCTTCATCGTCATTTCATCCTCATCTGGCGCGCAGGTCGCTCATGTGGCGTCGAATGCAATAAGACTTGCACCAAGGCGGCCGGACCTGCCCGGCAAGGGGCCTCTAGGCCAACGACACCAAACGCACATTTCCATTTTCCATCTATCCCTTAATAGAGAATGCTCACACTACGGTGCAAACGCGTGAAGCAAGGAGGCAGCCATGCCAGGGAGACACTTTAGTGCTTCCTACAGTCATATGCGCGAGTTTGTAAGGGCTCAAATTGTACCCTTCCGAGTGGGGGGCCACTCAAGCTGAACGTGCTGCATCAGCTGTGCAACGATGCTGGTATCACTGGTTACGTGAGCATTGTAACACCGTAGAGGAGGTTCTAGACGTCCACACAGCACAGACGCCCAAGAGCATCGTCTTATTGTAAGGCCAGCAGTAGCACATCGTACAGCTACCGCAGCACAGATAAGCGAGCTTGTCAAGCCAGACGTGTCAACACGGTTGCTGCGGGCACTCACACCTCTAGTCCAGCTTCTACTCACGCCACAGGATCGACGTACACAGCTGAACTGGTGCCGTGAGAGGATACATTGGGAGATGGAATGCCGCGATGCACTCTTCAGCAAAGAAAGCAGATTCTGCCTCCATGCCAGTGATGGTCGTTTGCGAGTACGACGTACACACGGTGGGCGCTGTCTCGTAGACTGCATTCGTCAAAGACACACTGGCCGCACCCCACGCCTCAATGATCTTGGGTGCAATAAGCTGCAACAACGCTATAACAATGTTTCACCATTGGTATTTCTAGTATGTATCGGCATTGTTAGACCCGTGCATTTGCTGTCCTTGCGGCAGTAAGGTGATTTATTGTTCCAAAAGGGTATTAGGCACCCACACACTGCCCATGAAACTCAACTTGCTCTACAAGAGGTGCATCAGCTTCCCAGGCAAGAACCATCTCCGGTTTTGTCACCAATCGAACATCTTTGGCGTATGATGGGATGAGAAGTGATTCGTACGACTTTACTAACAAGTCTTACAGAACAACATGAACAGTTCGAGCAGGCGTGGATTAACGTACACCGGGGCAGTATTCGCCATCTGTATGATTGACCGGATGCCGGAGTCAGCAACAGCATGGCCGTCCATGGAGGCTACACCACACATGCTAATATGGAAATTTCAGTACAGGTCGATATCTGGCACCTCCGAACCACTAGTGTAATTGAACTGTACAAGTAACCATTTCATACACTCAAGATTCATTGTTGCAGCCATAAATCTTGACATGATTGGAAATCCTTAAGATGTGTACAAATTTTATTTCCGTTAGTGTATATGAAATTCAGAGACATTGAAGCTGAATAAGATCACATTTGGTTTCTCCCGCTCATTCTGATATTAGCACACAGTGTCCATCCGAAGTCCACAAAACTGTAATTTATTGACGTAGCTTGTTTCTTAGGGCGTACTGCCAGACTGGAAAAGACACGAATCAGCAAATTCGGAAATCTTCTTTTAGCTGGTCTTTTACTAATTGGATGTACCAAACATCATCTGTATACGCTGATGTTTTCTGCCTGACAGTCTAGGAAGAAATATGACACAACACAAAATGTTAAAACACGTGCTACATTCATCTCAAGGCAACGTAAAATTAAAGGAAGATCTTCTAACACACTGTATTCGCCTCCTTCATCATTATATAAAATACAGACAGTTATATTGAGGTGAACTGTAATCGAAACGTTGCTAACACAAAAACCTGCATTGATCCATAACTGAGGGAGAAGACGTGCGTCAGTGTACTCTATTCCCAAAACTCATGTAACGGGCTGGAACGGCGTTCGCCGTGACCTTACGCCCTCCTTGATGATCGCAGTTTGTTATCCATCACGCCCTGCAAGGCATCGCTCCGTAATCGCATTTCGGATAGCAGCTTGGATCCCAGTCGTTAGGGTACGTTACCACTTATCAGGGGTACTGAACACCTGTCCGGGGATACAGCAGAAAATCAGAGCTTTCCCTTATCTCTATGGCTAAACGAGGGCGTCCTTGACATTCTGGACTGCAAGACGCTGAGTAAATTGTCACACGTCAGGATCTCAGCCATTATTTACGTCTCATCTCCCTAGGACTCAGAATCGCACAGATTTCAGCATGAAATACATTAAGCTGACTGGAGAGACGGGTCCTGAAAATAACGTCAGGCAACATGGTGGCAAAGCCAACAGTGGTCCCTGGTTTGGATTCATCTGTAAATACTACGTTAAAATATAGGTGATCAATTAAGTTTTGAATATGTTTATTATAAAAAATAATGTTGAGTGAACAGTTTATAGCATACTGTCAAGTATAAAATTATCCTAGTTTTCATGAAGAGAACGAGTAATACTTGGCTCCAACCTTGACACTTTATAAACACAAGGTGCACCTATATACCCAAAATTCTCTTTTGTTTGTATATCGGTTTTGTCGCTCATGAGCCATTGTGTAAAGTCGGTCAAAGACGTTAACTGGTTATGTTGGTGGCCGAGCGGTTCTAGGCCATACAGTCTGGAGCCGCGCGACCGCTACGGCTGCAGGTTCGAATCCTGCTTCGGGCATGGATGTGTGTGATTTCCTTAGGTTAGTTAGGTTTAAGTAGTTCTAAGTTCTAGGGGACTGATGACCTCAGAAGTTAGGTCCCATAGTGCTCAGAGCCACTTGGTTTTGTTGCCTGAATGTTTGTTTGACCACAAGGAGCGTTCTTGGATCAACCAATAGCTGTTCAGCTACCAATGCGCATACTTCTTGATGTCAAATACTTCAAGATCTGTTATTTTTAATCTCCAAACATGTGGCTTCCAAGAGAATTTCTTGTAAGTTAAGAGACCCAGACACCTCATTGAGTCCTTAAAATGTACAACAACACATTTTCAGAAGACAGATGAATTAAAACGGGAGTATTCGTTATTAAAAACAATGAGGTCAAATTTTCCAAGGGCGAAATTAAAATCTGTTCCTGCTTACCATCCCTTATCTTCGTAAGTGTCAGTTGTAATTGGGGAGAGTATGACGTGGGACTAGATGGAAATGTAGAAGTCGTTAACAAATAAGAAGGAGTGCACAGGTCACCTCATCTCGGGAATATAATATTGATAGCAGTTGTAAATAAAGCAGTATCCTGTAAGATACCGCTAACTTCAATAAATTTATCTGGAAGAGTATTTGAAGCCTGTATTGACAGAATGTTCAGCAAGAACATGTGTAACTATCAGATGATACTTTTTCTCCACGTAGTATCGTATTTAGGGTCAGTATGGAAAAATATGAATCTCACTTGCAGATGCACAGTGTAAGAACATCTCAAGTATGACCACCTCCAGTAAGGTTACGTTATCAAAAGTGAAATTTTAGGCTCTGAACCAAGACAATTGACGCATGGTGATATTTCTAAACCACTCTAGCGTCTTTCCTACGCAGCTGCAAAGAGCAGCATTTATCGTAGCGAGCCGTAACTATAGCCCAGAAGCGGTGTATGAACAGTAGCTAACTCTATGTTCAGTTCCCACGTTCTGGATGATGGATTACAGTCCTTGTCGTTACTCGAACTGACATTAGTTCTGCCTAGCTCTCTGTCTTCTCGACTGGCCTAGTCTCGCTATCCGAACAGCTTCTAGAGTATTTGCATTTGCTCTACGCTGCAATCTTCGCAGCGCTGTGCGTACTTCCGTTGTTAAGCAACGACTCTTACCGTTCTAGCAAGGGACAGGCCATATCCTATGATGGTCTGAAGACATTGGTGTAGACGTACAAGCGGCAGAGCTTCTCTAGGAGGCCATCGTAGCAATCGACAAACAGGTTATATATGTTTAAGTTTTCCTTGCTGAGCACCTGTTTGGAAGGTTTACTTCATGACTCTGTTCTGTCTACGAGGCTGACAGAAAGTGAGGTGTGGTCATTCGAGTAGTGCTCGTCTACCCTTAGCCATAGAGCAGAGTCTGTGAGAGTAGAAGGACGGTCTGTTGCGATCAGTGCCTGTTGCGGTACAAAAATATTTCTCCATCGAGTTGTGGCTCCACAAGTTTCCCAAACTGATTAATTTCAATCACTCAAACGTCGGTCGGATTAATATATAGCTACATAACGTATTATGAGCGCTGAAAGCTTCTGAAGAATGAAGGGTGAGGGAAATCGGTTCAGATGCTTGAAGTCCCCTCCTGTCAAGTGGTTGCTGTTTCGTGAAATAAATGAACACATTGTAACTTGAATATCCCGTCGAGTGGACACTACTTTCTCAAAACTGAATAATTATTGGAACAGGTATCCCACGCTGTCGGAGATATGAAACCGTCTTTTTCAAAAGTCACTGTGTAGACCAAAAACGTACCGTTTCAGAGTCTCTCTCTTTCAGTGCGATATCACATTTTAATACCAGTCCACTGGCGTTTTACAGATGGTAATGGAAAGGCAAGCTTCTGTTAGACGCCGATAGCGCTCGCAAGATATATGGCAGAAACAATGATGAGCACTCACTGTGCCACATCTCCAGCAGCTGTGGACTACGTGTGGCCGAGCGGTTCTAGGCGCTTCAGTCCGGAACCGCGCTGCTGTTACGGTCGCAGGTTCGAAACCTGCCTCGGACATGGATATGTGTGATGTCCTTAGGTTGGTTAGGTTTAAGTAGTTCTAAGTTTTAGGGGACTGATGACCTCAGATGTTAAGTCTCATAGTGCTTAGAGCCATTTGAACCATTTTGTGGACTATGAGCGCTCTCTGCTGCCGCAATATAGGACGGCCGGCGACAGCGCTTGGAGCCACTTCACTGTGGGACGCTATATCCTTGATGCTACCGTATAAGCTGGGCTCTGTTTCTTCTGCGTTATTTGTAACATGTCTTCGTGTAAGTGGACAAATATAAGTTACGTAAATCTTCTGTCTACAGCGTTAACATGTTCAGTTACCATTCTGCTCCTGTCCATGTTTTCTACGACGATAGTTGCCCACCTTTCCTTTTCATTTTGTACTATGTTGTACTCAACATGCAGTACGGTCTAACTTTTTGTATATAGAATGGAGATACCGCGTAAATGAGGTCGTAGCCCCTTTCAACAATCAGGAAAGCGTTTGACATCACTGTGGCCATTTAGTCTAACAATTCCTTACATTTTTAGGATCACATTTAGGAAGGCTGCCGTGATGCATGCTGTTGTTCGGCTGGGTATTTACATGCTATCCTTTGGCACACTCCGTCCACTAAGAGAGTATTCTTAAAAGGTAATTAGCTTCTTTCGCCTTACATGAGTACCAGTGCCACAAGAGTTCACCCAGTCCCTGATTACAGGCCGAGCCTTGTACAAACTGAGATGCTGCTGGCTTCCCATTAATAGTTACACAGGCATTCACACCATGAGGCACGATGCACACCATGAGATTCAGTGATTTTTTTGTGGGGTGGGGGGGGGGGGGGGTTTGTGCCATCAACGAGATACGGGCTGAAGCATGTCTAGAGCTAACAGTTGCAGAGGTCTGTCGGCTCTCACCAGATCCAGCTCGGGGACCGTAGTTTCACCAAAGCGGTAACCAGTCAACAAAGACGGAACTTTCTGAGGTGGTCTCCATCTGGCACGACGTAGGAGGGACGTGCGGCTTGTCGAATGCAATGGACGCGGCCATCATTAGGCGATCATGTTGAAATATATGCTAGTGAAATGAAGATGAATGTACAGGTACATCCTTCAGTGGGGACCAGAATGCTTTTGATCATCTGTTGCTTAGTGTTTTACCTTTTTAAAGATTTTTTAAAGGGATTATCCATTACTGGATACGGCATTATCTAAATGGGCATCTATGAACATGCCTGTCCTGTATTTCATAATTTATTGGTCCATTTTGAATCAACATGGTTTATTTATTACGATATTTGGCATCCATATGATTTAGTATCTAGTAGTTCAGTATTTTTTTTTAATGTGAATTTTCTCGTCCTTCGTCAACACAGCTGTCACACGGATGATGTGACATAGTCCTGTAAGCAAATTCGTAGCGTATCATATGTCTATATCTATACGTCACAAATCCCCTTATGGTGCGTGGTGGAGAGTACTTCTGGTAGCACTACGCTCTGCTACCTTCCGTGTTGGAATCACAATTGGTGAGAAACAAGATCGACTGCATGAGCTACAGTTCTTTTGTCTTTCCTGTCAAGGTCAGTTGGTGGGGTGAAAGTAGTATGTTGTCACGTATGGTCTCAGATTTTCAATAATAAATCGCTACATGATACACAACGCAACACCAACAGCCAACTGAATGCTGTCTGCAAGGAAGACCTGAAAGCAGGCGTGAATTTCTCGGATACTCAGCAAACTCGAGTTTAATTCATGAAACGACGGCAGAAAATTGCATCGAATCCTTTTCGAAAGTGAAACATGATATCAACTTTGGACGTATTGTCTACTGCGCTTCGAAGTTCATGGAGCAACAGAGCGAAATGAGTTTTACAAAACTCAGTTTACAGAACTAATTACAGTTGAATTCCGTACATTCGTTACATATTCTGTGTCTGTGTAGAATGGACACAGTAACGGTACATTTAAATTTCAGATAATTGTCATATGCGTGATTCCAACTCTAATTTGAGAAATGTTGCTCTAACGAGGCCGCAGAGTCCAGAAAAGGGAATTTTCTCGTGTTACAGTATTTTATGATAACGCTCACAAAGTTTTACAGCTCAGTCTGCTTACAGATATCTACAGAACCATCTGCATTCCATCAGAAAGGAACACATTTCAGAGACGGTTCTCATAATAATGGCCGTTGTTTAATACTGGAGAGAGGGTCAAGTTAAATAATTTTTGGTGACGCGTTTGTGTAAGGATTCGTTTGGAATATCATTCAGTGGGACAGAGAAAGTTATCGTTTACTACTTATTTCAACCTTGGAGATCATAGAAAGACATAATATGTAGTATTAAATGAATATAACAACAGGTATATGCACTTGGCTCCGATGATTCCTTCTTTGTTTGAATCAGAAATATTTAAGCCGCAAATGAAATATAAGTGAAACATCTGTCGTAAAGAGGCAGCAGTTAAATCAAATTTAAGCACTATTCTCCAGTGAATCAGTTTATCTAGATATTGTCTACAGGAAAACATTCTAATATGAATTAAAAAACGAACACCTTCCAGTAAACGTAAGGTTTGCCATCTTTATATAGTTTGAAACAACTATATGATACGGTACGTTCAAAAGTGGTCTATCGTGTACCTTAATCTAATAAGTAAATATCTATTGAATATACACTCTAAGACAAACAAAAAAGACGCAAACAAAAGAATTATCCGACTAGGACGGCAATCGGTAAATATGATGTTCATGTACACACAAACAAATTTTTACAATTTCAGAAAAATTAGATTATTTATTCAAGGCAAGGAGCTTCACTAACTGAGCATGACAATAACGCGTTTCTCCAGCTATGGCGCTTAAGCAAGCCGTTATTGGGCTTGGCACTGACTTACAGAGTTTTTGCATATGCTCCTGAGGGATATCGTGTAAATTCTGTCCAACTGTTGCGTTAGATCGTAAAAATCCCGAGTTACTTCGGAGGGTCTTGTCCGTAATGCTCAAAAGGTCTCATTTCTGGAGGTATCGGGGAACCTTGCTTGCCAAGTTAGGGCTTGGCATGCACGATGACAAGCAGTAGAAACTGTCGTAATGTAAAGCCGAACACCGTCTTGCTGAAATGTAAGTCTAGGATGGCTTTCCATGGAGAGTAAACTGTCGTGGACGTACCGCTGTCCTGTGAGGCAGCCGCCGTTGACAATTAAAGTGGTTCTACTATGAAAGCAAATGATACCCCAAACCATCATTCCTAGGTGTCGGGCCACATGCTGTGCGACAGGCAGGTTGGTATGCAGATACGTCTTTGGCGTAGATTCTCAATGCCTGTAGTGAATTTGTCTTCACTGATCAGTCCCGCCTCGAGGTGAGCCCGAAGGCCAGCGACGACGAGTCTGGAGCCGCCCCAGATAGCGACGGTATACCAACCTGGATATTGCCTGCCATGTGGCCCGACAACCAGGGGTAATGGATAGTTTCGACATTTCTTTTCACATCAGGACCACGTTGTTTATCATCCGCTGTAGCACAGTGGTACAGCAACGATGTTCTGAGCTCTGTTTTGTTGCCCTATGTGGCATATGTCATCGGCTTAGATTTGAGAGAGCTAATGTCTGTCCCCACATGACTTGAGTTCCTTTTGCTTGTCTTCCTGCTTAGTAAATCCTGCTTAGGACAGTAAAGTCGCCGAGTTTCTTCCCAACTGAGAACGTTTGGAGCTTAATGGGCTGGGCCTTCCAACCAGCTTGGGATTTTAACGGTCTGTTGCACCAACTGCACATATTTTGGTGCGATATCCCTCAGAATGACATCCAAGAATTCCATCGATAAATGCCAAGCCAAATAAGTGCTTGCATATGGACCAGAGGTGGACCAACTTGCTACTGACTTACTCAATTTGTGAAGTTCCTTTTCTTAAAGAAATCATTCAAGTTTTCTGAAATTATAATCATTTGTGTGTCTGAACATATACGTCACATCAACCGACTGCGTTCCATTCCTATAATTCCTTCGTGGTGCATCGCTTTCATATTCTCTTTTTCTTTTTTTTCGTAGAGCAAATTATAGTTGTTAATAACATACGTTAAACTTGAAATGTACGTTTTCCTACTAGCTCTGAATCTGGGAGTCTTCATCTGCTGAGAGCAGATGGTATTTCTGTTTTATATTCTATCTCTCCGGATGTGGAACTAATACATTTTACAGTCCAATATATTTTCTAGTTCATATTTATCGAGAATTCTCCGCCCAGGGAATCGACGCACTTATCTATAAGAGAGCACAATTCTCCCCTTTGGTAGTTTGCAGGAGTCTAGAGCAAATTATATAGTCGAATGTTGTGGGAGCTCATAGGAAGACAGAAACTCTGACCAAAGTACCAGCATGGGCCAGGAGAAATCACTCGGATGAAATTGAACATGCCTCATTCACACTCGAAGCCTTCTATATAATTTGATGGACGTGAAAACGACAAACTCTGTTCCCTTAAATTTTGGAAAGTTGATCGAAATTGTAAAGCACTAATCATCTTGAGGTTGAAGCTCTTTTGTCTGAGTTTGCTATAACAATAACATATGTTTTCTGGTGGAGCCCGCCTTTAGCAAAAGACAATATTGTTTTTTGCTCCAGACATGTTCCACTGCAGTTGCAGCATCATCAGTGAGTTTTTTATTTTATTGCTGCTAACATAAGGAATGTTCTTTACTGTTTATATACATGAAAATATTAGTTCGCAAATCGTAGTTACAGACTTTTGAAGAGCACACAAAATTGTGTATTCACACCTTCTCGCCACATGGTGTGGTTTTCCTGCAGTATTACGTTTCTATAGTGTCTGTTTTCTTTACAGTTTGTCATCTGCAACTGCATACAACATAATGTAGACAAAATATTTATCCTTTTGCCTACATTAAGTTGGATATAGTTGCAGGTGATACCAATACTTCTTCCTAT
Source organism: Schistocerca serialis cubense (assembly GCF_023864345.2). NCBI lineage: Eukaryota > Metazoa > Arthropoda > Insecta > Orthoptera > Acrididae > Schistocerca > Schistocerca serialis. The sequence goes on from NC_064642.1 coordinate 663,696,551, forward strand.
TTTGGTCATTCTGTTATTGATGGTTCTACATAACTGGTCGGCAGTTGATAACCGACCAACTCGTCCGCCTTCTCAGGGCCAGGCTGTAAAATTTGGGTGGTGCCGTTGTTGACCTCATGACCCCGTAAGCATTTCTGCATCTTTTATGGTCAAAATTTAATTATCCACTACAAATAATTTTAATTGTCCTGTACTACATTCATTTATTGTTCTTTTTGCTCTGACTGCGGGCTCTGATTCACGTATGTCAGCGTTTGATACAAATTTTTGGAATTGCGGTGAAAATGTTAGACGAAGATAAAGGTGCCGATGCAAGTGATGAAAGTGAGTCTTCTTATATTAGTGAAGATGAAACTGCTCTGTGTTGCCGTGCCAGCAAGAGAAAGACAAACCCATACTGTACCTACTGCAGTAGTCCAGTCTGCCAAACTTGTCTTTCACAGATGTGTGAAGCGTGTGGAGAGAAGAACTTGGTTGAATATTAAGCACTGGCGGAAAACTGTGTAACAGTGCATATGTTACGTTCATTGTATTCCATCCATTTTTCACACACTGTGTTCCTCTTGTAGCAATATAAATTTTTGTAGCAGGGTAAATTTTTATCTTTCATTTCACATCACTGTTATAAGGGTCACATAAATTTTTTTTTACTGTTGCAACTTATTTTGAGTTACTTTCCGACTAAAATGATGTTTCGCTTTCTAATATATGCAAAAATGATGTCCATGAATAAATATTTGTGATGTAAGTAAGATAAATTAACTGTCTTAAATAAAGCGAGGACGCGTCCCTTTTGATCCCCCAACACTGCTTATGATACGGGGGAATCACCGCTCCGTTTGAGAGTCATTTCGAGAACGGTACATAATAGCACAATAGAGAGTAGGGTATTCCCCGAGAAATATTGCCTGTCAGGGTCAATTTTGTGCGGTGTTGCAGACGGGTCGAAGCCAGCCAGCATCCTGATTAACATCGAGCAGCCACTGACCGCAGGCCTCGGCTACGAGATCACGTGCCGCGCTGTGGACGGGGAGACACCGCCAGACATCTTCTGGTGGCTCGGTGATCGGAAGCTGCACAACAGTATAGAGCGCACACTGGTACGTGCTGCTTTGTTTTCCATAGTAACGCAACCCGCACAAAATAACTGTCGCACCCTCTAATGCCGTATGTTGCCAAGTCGTACGACATGCGGGATACGCCATAACTGTCGCTAAGTATCTGAGAAGTCACATCTAACACAAGTAATGTTTTGGAGCTGGAGCTAGTAACAGTTTATTATCATACACTAATTTCTACCACTACAAGCGACGTCATCCTGTTGGTGTGCGAGATCCACTGTCCGTTACAATATCTACCACGTCAGATATCGAAGATTGCCTCGGTGGTTTATTGGGTGCCATACCACAAGACTGAAACTTCGGGTGTCAGTCATCAACCAGTCGATGGATTTTTCCTTGACGTATACACTGACGGGACGAAAGTCATTGGGATATTTCTAAATATCGTGTCGGACCTACTTTTGCCCGCACTTAACAAGTCCTTGAAAATCCACTGTAGGAATAATGATATACGCTGCATCTACAGTCATCCAATATTGTGCACGAACTAAACTTTAGATTATGCCGCATATATGGTCGACTGGATTCATGTTGGGTGCTCTGAGTTGCTGAATCATTCGTCCGGATTGGCCAGATCGTCCTTCAAACCTATCACGAGCAAATTTGTCCGGTGACGTGGTAATCTGTCATCCATATCAACTCCTCCGTAGTTTTTTTATTTATTTACACGTCAGGTTCCGTAGAACCAAATTGAGGAGCAAGGCCATGGAACATGTCAGTACACGTAATTACAACTTACAAGTAATAACAGACAAAAATAAAATGTTTATGAACCCGAAAAATGTCAATCCATAAATAAATTTTTCAAGAAATTTTTCAAGAAACTCTTCGACAGAATATTAGTTACCCATGAGGAAACTCTTCAGTTTCGATTTGAAAGGGCGTCGATTACTGCTAAAATTTGAATTCGAGCGGTAGCTTATTGAAAATGGATGCAGCAGTATACTGCACACCTTTCTGCACCAGAGTTAAGCAGGTCTGATATCTGCCGGGTATTAACTGATTGAGAGCTGCTTATTCTTGGGAATAGGCTAATATTTTAACAACAAATGACAGTAAGGAATATATATACATCGGGAGGCCAATGTCAAAATACCCAGACTCGTGGACAGGGATCGACAATAGGTTCGTGAACTTACACCACTTAATGCCCGAACAGCCAATTTCTGAATCAAAAATATCCTTTTAGAATGGGAAGAGTTACCCCAAAATGTAGTACCATACGACATAAGCGAATGAAAATAAGCAAAGTAGAAAATTTTTCCTGTCACTCACTTCAGATACCATTCGAATAGTAAAAAATGGCAGCATCTAAGTCTTTGAACAAGATCCTGAACGTGGGCTTTTCATGACAGTTTACTATCTATCTGAGCACCCAGAAATTCGAACTGTTCAATTTCACTAATCACATGGCCATTCTGTGAAATTAAAACGTCAGGTTTTGTTGAACTGTCAGTCAGAAACTGTAAAAACTTATTCTTGCTGTGATTTAGCGTTGGTTTGGTTTCTACAAGCCATTAACTTAAGTCATGATTTCAAATGGCTCTGAGCACTATGGGAATTAACATCTGTGGTCATCAGCCCCCTATAAGCTAGAACTACTTAAACCTAACTAACCTAAGGACATCACACACATCCATGCCCGAGGCAGGATTCGAACCTGCGACCATAGCGGTCACGCGGTTCGAAACTGAAGCGCCTAGAACCGCATGGCCACACCGGCCTTAGGTCATGTACTACACTATTTGCAACCATGCCATTATTGAACACATTATCCTTTAGTACCAAGCTAGAGTCATCAGCAAACGTGAGAGTTACCTGTAATACTAGAGGGTATATCATTTATATAAATAAGGAACAAGAGTGGCCCTAACACTGATCCCTGGGGCACTCCTCACTTGACTGTACCCCACTCAGGCCCGACATCACAGCAATTCTCAACAATGTGAATAATGACCTTGTGAGTTACTCCCCATATTCCATAATGGTCCAGCTTCTGGAGCAATATTTTGTGATCAACACAATCAAAAGCCTTATTTAAATCAAAATATATGCCATGTGTTTGAAACCTTTTGTTTAACCCATCCAGTACCTCACAGAGGAAACAGAAAATAGCATTTTCAGTCGTTAAACGACTTCTAAAGCCGAACTGTACATTTGACAGCAAATCGTGTGATACAAAATGATCAATTAACCTTATATACACATTCTTTTCAATAAGTTTAGCAAACACTGATGGCACAGAAACAGGTCTAAAATTGTCTACATTATCCTTTTCTCCCTTTTCATAAAGCGGTCTTACTACTGAGTAGTTTAATCGTTCAGGAAACTGACCATTCCTAAAGGAAAAATTACAAATATGGCTAAGTACGGGACAAACATGTGTAGCACAGTACTTAACTATTCTGCTGGGCACTCCATCATATCCATGAGAGTCCTTAGTCTTCAGTGATTCAATTACTGACCTAATCTCCCCCTTGTCTGTATCACAGAGGAGTATTTCAGACATCAATCTTGGAAAGGCATTTGCCAAGAAAGTTGTACAATTCCCTATAGAAACTATATTTTTATTTAATTCACCAGCAACGTTCAGAAAATAATTGTTAAATACTGTACATATATCTGATTTATTAGTAACAGAAATATTTTTACCGTGAACTGACTTTATACCGTCTACTTTGTGCTGCTGATCAGACACTTCCTTCTCAACTGACCATATAGGTTTAATTTTATCCTGTGAATTAGCTGTTTTATTTGCATACCACATACTCTTTGTCTTCCTAATAACATTTTTAAGCACCTTACAGTACGGTTTGTCATGGGCTGCTGTAGCTTGATTGTGACTACTTCTAACATTTTCATATAATTCCCACTTTGTTCTACAAGATATCCTTATCCCACTAGTCAGCCACTCAGGCTGCCAACAAATGGTAGTACCCCGTTTCGAACGTTCTAATGCAAAGCAACTCGCAAAGAGCATGAGAAACATGTTAATTAAGCAATATATTTATCATCTATGTTATCGAAACTATAAAAATCCTGCCATTCTTGTTCCTTTGCAAGGTTTAAAAAAGTCTCTTTTGCTGTGGGATTAATTTTCCCACATAGTTTGTAATTATATGTGACATTTGTTTGACTACAAAAGCATTTTAGTGTTGAAATTTGTGCCGCAGGTTCTGAAAGGCCTTTCACCCTTTTACTAACAGAATGCCCATCTAGCAATGAAGAATGAATAAAAATATTTTCTCTGGCTGTGCTACGGTTCCCTTGCACCCTAGTTGGAAAAAACACTGTCTGCATCAGATCATATGAATTTATATGGTCTACCAACATCCCTTTTCTTGCTCCATCACATACAAAATTTATATTGAAGTCACCACATATAACTAATTTCTGGTACTTCCTACAAAGTGAATCAAGAATCCTCTCTAGCTTGATCAGATATGCTATGAAGTCAAAGTAAGAGGACCTATAACCAACAGCAATTAGAAGTTTAGTTTCACCCTAATTCAACTGCCCCTGCACAACATTCAAATATCCGCTCAGTGCAGTGCCATGATGCGTCTATGGACTCAAATGGAATACCATTTTTTTAAGTAGATAGCCACACCCCACCCCGCAAGGAACTCCTTGAAAAACAGCCAGCTAATATGTATCCTGGTTAAGGAAGCCTCTGAATTTTCAAATTATTTGAGTGGTGCTCCGATATACCAATAACTTCAGAGTCAACATCTATAAGCAGTTCACTAACTTCATCTCTAATACCTCTTATATTTTGATGAAATAAGCTAATTCTTTCACTACTTGGAAACATGACGTCCTCTGAAGGTGAGCCCTTAGTTAGAGGGACTTCCTTTAAGCAGGTATATCTATCAGCAGACTTCAATCTAAAGAATCTAACACCAACTACTACAGGAGATTTTCCATGAGTAATCCCACCACCACCCACTACACTGTCACCTATAGGCTTTGCCAGCCTCCCCTTCCCATACTTACTGCAGTGCAGGCCATGCCTGGTAAAACTCGATCTACTGATAGACCGAACTGGCACCACTGAAATGTGACACATGGCCTCTGCCATCAGCGCCCTCTCCAGTCCACGCTTTGGTCTCGAATAACCGAACATAGCCGTTTCCAGTCAATGATCGGTTCAGTTGGACCAGAGGACCATTCCGTGCAAGCACAGCCCAGACCATTATGGAGCTAGTACAGTGCCTTTTTGAGAACTTTTGGCTTCGTGGGTAGGTCAGCTACACACTCGAACCCTACCATCTGCTCTTACCAACTGAAATCGGGATTCATCTGACGAGACCAAGGATTAATAGTCGTGTATGGTCCAACCGATATGGTCACGAGGCCAGGACAGGAGCTGCACGTGATGTCGTGGTGCTAGCGAAGGCACTCGCATCGGACGTCTGCTGCAATAGACCCTTAACGCAAAATTTTCCCGGACTGTCCTAACGGATACAACAAGGGCTTCAACACAATAAATAAATGACGCTTACGTCTGTTGGGCCACATTTTAATGCTCCGACAATCTCTGTTTTCAGTTTAACAACCCTATTTCGCTGCCATACCGTCCAGAGCTGTAGACGTTTGCTACTCGACTCAGGATGTCTTTCTCAATTCCATGAGTCTGATACCGATTAGCTTATTTTTTTGTCACATTTTTTTCTTTTTTACGTTTTACATGCATCATTAAATTCAACCAGTACAGCTACAATGTTTCCACCAAAAATTTTGAAGCGTGTCCGTGTTTCCCCTTCTGATGCTCTTAAGCACAATTACATTTTCCTGAAGCTGACCTCTTTACTAAATAGGCACCCCTATCGATTGAACTGTGCAGGGGTTTCTTCACATTTTCCCGTGAGTGCTATATTATCTATGAGCTCTGTCATCGATACTTCATCTACTCTCAAATTCCATTCACTTCCCTCGCTCCATCTTCGACATAACCGGTAACCAGGTAAAAGCTACAGCTCGATCATTCACTGATCCTACAATTGTAGCGGGGCTATGTCGTGTTTACTAATCTCACTTGGTTCATAGAGGGACTGTTGGTAAATAATATGTCTCCCTTCGTACTTGTTGGGGGTTTGTAAGAGTCTAAAGGGTTCAATACTTTTTTACTATTTTCACTTCCGTTACGAAGAGCTATGCTTGTACATAACTTTTACTTTATACGAATCAGACATGATCTGCGATTTTCATCCAAAAATGCAATAAAAGATTTTTTTCCCCGCATCCTGGACGTCTCCTACTACTCAGAAACAATTTGGGACTATTATTTTTCCTCACTTTTACTTTGAATTAAAGCTTTCCCTAGAAATGGACAACATACTTAACGAGGCCATTACAATATGTATGCGTTTGCACTATGGATGGGAAAAACCGATCACTTAAGAACGATACCAGTATATTAGTGCTGAGTACTTTTCGGTATTTTTTGGTCGTGATTGTAACAAGTGGTTTCATTTTTTACTAATGACCAAGTAACAAAACTGAAATATTCGTCAGCCATAGCCGCAGTGATAAAATTTTTCGTTTCTAAATAAACCTTTTTTAAAAAAGGAATAACTTTTATTCCCGAAACTTGCATTGGTTTAAAATATTGCTTTATTACAGAAAATCGGAAAAACAATCAGTGCTATTTTAATAACATTGCCGACAGTAATGAACAACAAACACATGGCATTGCTGAGACAATAATGTGCGTGTTACGATATGGCCTGGCTTAAGTTACGCGAGTACATTTTTCCGAAGTGACGCACCAATGAAGTACAATGCTTCAGTTACTTTAAAATATTAGAAATTTGTATGCCTCTACTATGAAATAACAAAAGAGGGAGAAAATTACGGTAACAGTTATAAATTAAAAATTTAATAACAGTTCATTTACAGCATACAATAAAAATATAACGTAGCTGATTTGCTGCCTGTGTCTACGTAACATGCCTTTCTTTGCCTGTAGCCCCTGAAAGGCGACAAATTAACACAAAGAAAAAGCATTTTTAAACATCAGTTTTCACCCTTTAGCACTGACTATTCGTAATGCCTAAATCATGGTATGATCCATGATTACAACATGTTTTTGAACAGAGTTTTAAAAAATTTGAGTTCGTAGAGAATACTGGCGATTTTTTTTAGTATTCAATCACTTATCAAGAAAAGCAGCGGTGGACGGACCAAGTTTTCTTTTATTACCCTGTTTAATTGAGTATTTTGATTCTTTGTATCTTTAAATGAGAGAGTCAAAATTTTTCAGTCTTTGTTCGATTTCTACGTTTATTACAGGAAGTAACAGGAATAAAAAACTGAAAATCGGTTATTTCAGTAGCCGTTATAATGAGCGGTTTAAATAGTAAAGTTTAACTGACGTTCAAATAAAACGGTGTAACCAGAAACTGGTTGATTGAGCGATAAACGCTGTAACTACTTTGCACCAGGTGTTGTTGTTTTAGGCCAGGTAAACACAAATATTACTTCTTCCTAAGCAGTGAACTTTCCTTTTTTTCCCTTTTTTTTAACAGGGCGTCATGCCACTAATAAGTGACCAAGTGACTATGTACGCGATAATTTTTGATTAGCAGTTTCTTGGTTCGTAGAATCATCTCCTATTCGCAGAGAGCACAAGAAAATGTAGTTCATTCGGGATTTTTGTACTGTATTTTCTTCTTGTTGTGGTTTTCAGCTAGAAGACGTCCTGGATGTAGCATTTCATGCTGTCATACCCTGTGAAAGTCTATTAATCTTTGTAAAATATCCTACTTACACCAGTCTTACTGTAAATAATCCAATTTCCAATCTCGAAATATAATTAATGATCCTTTTCACCATGTTATTGACGTAGAAGCACATCAATTCGCCAAGCGAACTACACACAGTGCAATGTGTGTCCAGATATGGCAGTGGCGGTCCTCGTAGCGGCGTGGAGAAATACAGTTCACCATGTGTTGTAGGCTTGTCCGCGGACCTGGCGTCTCCCTATCACTCAGGTGTGCTGTCGATCTGGAGCCTTTATCATGAATAAAAGAGACGAGCAGAGCGTAGAACTGGAATTTGTATTTACAAGCAATGGACAAGATATTGATCATTCTGTTCATGAATCCGAATGATACCTAGACAACATTGATGTAATTCTTCATTCGCTTCATTCTTAAATGTTTTCCCACATTTTTATGTACGGATCAGTGCAGAAATAAATGTCTTTTAAATAGAACTCGATTCAAACTTATGTTAATCCAAAACAAAACCAATCTGATATGCATATATCGAAATTTAACCCTAGAGCAAAGGCAAGGAATAGATATCTCCTGGAGCGTCTGCAACAAGTTCTTACCTCCGCTCAGTAAATATCTTTACACTAATTCTGAATTACTATGAATGTTCTTTTTACACTAATATTTATAATAGTACAGCAACCCCCCATGAACCACGGACCTTGCCGTTGGTGGGGCGACTCGCCTGCCTCAGGGGATACAGATAGCCGTACCGCAGGTGAAACCAAAACGGAGAGGTATTTGTTGAGAGGCCAAACAAACGTGTGGTTCCTGTAGAGGGGCAGTAGCCTTTTCAGTAGTAGCACGGGCAACAGTCTGGACGATGGACCGATCTGGCCTTGTAACACTAACCAAAATGGCCTAGCTGTGCTGATACTCAAACGGCTGAAATCCAAGGGAAACTACAGCTGTAATTTTTCACAAGGGCATGCAGCTTTACTGTACGGTTAAATGATGATCGCGTCCTCTTGGGTAAAATATTCCAGAGGTAAAATGGTGCCCCATTCGGATCTCCGGGCGGGGACTACTCAGGAGGACGTCGTTATGAAGAGAAATGAAACTGGGTTTCTACGTATCGGAGCGTGGAATGTCAGATCCCTTAAAGGGCAGGTAGGATAGAAAACTTGAAAAGGGAAATGGATAGATTAAAGTTAGATACAGTGGGAATTAGTGAAGTTAGGTGGCAGGACGAACAAGGCTTCTAGTCAGGTGAATACAGGGTTGTAAATATTAAATCAAATAGGGGTAATGCAGGAATAGGTCTAATAACGAATAAAAAATAGGAGTTTGGGTAAGCCACTGCAAACAGCATAGTGAACGCATTATTTTGGCCAAGATCGACACGAAGCCCACGTCTATCACAGTAGTACAAGTTTATATGCCAACTAGCAACTAGCTCCGCAGATGACGAAGAGATTGATGAAATGTATGATGAGGTAAAAGAAATTATTCAGATAGTGAAGGGAGACGAAAATTTAATAGTCGTCGGTGACTGGAATTCGATAGTAGGAAAAGGAAGAGAAGGAAACATAGTAAGTGAATATCGAATGGGGGTAAGAAATGAAAGAGGAAGTGGACTGGTAGAATTTTGCACAGAGCATAACTTCATCTAGCTAACATTTGGTTCAAGAATCACGAAAGAGGGTTGTATACATGGAAGATGCCTGGAGAAACTGGAAGGTTTCAGATAGATTATACAATGGTAAGAGAGAGATTTAGGAACGGTTTTAAACTGTAAGACATTTCCAGGAGTAGATGTGCACTCTGACTACAATTTATTGGTTATGAACTGTAGATTAAAACTGAACAAAACTGCAAAAAGGTGGGGAATTAAGGAGATGGGACCTGGATAAACTGACAGAACCAGAGGTTGTAGAGAGTTTCAGGGACAGCATTATGGATCGATTGACAGGAATGGGGCAATGAAATACAGTAGAAGAAGAATGGGTACCTTTGAGAGATGAAAGGGTGAATGCATCAGAGGATCAAGTAGCTAAAAAGACGAGAGCTGGTAGAAATCCTTGGGTAACAGAAGATATATTAAATTTAATTGATGAAAGGAGAAAATATAAAAATGCAGTAAACGAAGTAGGCAAAAAGAGAAACAGATGTCTAAAAAATGAAATGAACAGGAAATGCCAAATGGCTAAGCGGGGATGGCTAGAGAACAAACGTAAGGATTTAGAGGCATATCTCACTAGCGGTAAGATAGGTACTGGCTACAGGAAAAGTAAAGAGGCCTTTGGAGAAAAAAGAACCTCTTGTATGAAAATCTAGAGCTCAGATGGAAACCCAATTCTAAGCAAAGAATGGAAAGCAGATAGGTGGAAGGAGTATATAGAGGGTATATACAAGGGCAATGTACATGAGGACAATATTATGGGACTGGAAGAAGATGTAGATGAAGATAAAATGAGAGATATGATACTGAGTGAGGAGTTTGACAGAGCACTCGAAGACCTAAGTCGAATCAAGGCCCCTGGAGTGGACAACATTCCGATAGAACTACTGACAGCCTTGGGAGAGCAATCCGTGACAAAAATCTACCATTTGGTGAGCAAGATATATGAGACAGGTGAAATACCCTCACGCTTCGAGAAGAATATAGTAACTAAAATCCTAAAGAAAGTATGTGTTGATAGATGTGAAAATTACAGAACTATCAGTTTAATAAGTCCCGGCTGCGTAATAGTAACGCGAATTCATTACAGACGAATGGAAAACCTGGTTGAAGCTCACCTCGAGGAAGATCAGTTTGGATTCCGTGGTAATGTTGGAACACGGGAGGCAATACTGACCCTACGAATTATCTGGGAAGACAGATTAAGGAAGGGCAAACCTAGGTTTCTAGCATTTGTAGACTAAGAGAAAGCTTTTGATAATGTTGACTGGAATACTCTCTTTCAAATTCTGAAGGTGGCAGGGGTAAAATACAGCGAGCGAAAGGCTATTTACAATTTTTACAGAAACCAGATGGCATTATAAGAGTCGAGGGGCGTGAGAGGGAAGCAGTGATTCGAAAGGGAGTGAGACAGGGTTGTAGCCTATCCCTGATGTTATTCAATCTGTATATTGAGCAAGCAGTAAAGGAAACAAAAGAAAAATTTTGAGTAGGAATTAAAATCCATGAAGAAGAAGTATAAACTTTGAGGTTCATCGATGACATTGCAATTCTCTCAGCGACAGCAAGCAGCAAGGGACTTGGAAGAGCAGTTGAACGGAATGGACATTGTCTTGAATGGAGGATATACGAAGAAAATCAATAAAAGCGAAACGAATATCATGGAATGTAGTTGAATTAAATCATGTGATGCTGAGGGAATTAGATTAGGGAATGAGACACTTAAAGTAGTAAATGAGTTTTGCTATTTGGGGAGCAAAATAACTGATGATGGTCGAAGTAGAGAGGATATAAAACGTAGACTAGCAATGGCAAGGGAAGCGTTTCTGAAGAACAAAAATTTGTTAAGATCCAGTATAGATATAAGTGTCAGGATGTCTTTTCTCAAAGTATTTGTATGTAGTGTATCCATGTTGTTGTTGTGTTCTTCAGCCCAGAGGCTGGTTTGATGCGGCTCTCTATGCTACTCTATCCTGTGCAAGATTCTTCATCTCCCAGTACCTACTGCAACCTACATCCTTCTGAATTTGTTTAGTGTATTCATATCTTGGTCTCCCCCTACTATTTTTACCCTCCACGCTGCCCTCCAATACTAAATTGCCCTACCAACCGATCCCTTCTTCTAGTCAAGTTGTGCAACAAATTTCTCTTCTCTCCAATTCTGTTCAATACTTCCTTGTTAGTTATATGATCTACCCATCTAATCTTCAGCATTATTCTGTAGCACCACGTTTAAAAAACTTCTATTCTCTTCTTGTCTAAACTATTAATCGTCCACGTTTCACTTCCATACATGGCTACACTCCACACAAATCCTTTCAGAAACTACTTCCCGACACTTAAATCTGTACTTGATCTTAACAAATGTCTCTTCTTCAGAAATGCTTACCTTGCCATTGCCAGTCTACATTTTATATCCTCTCTACTTCGACCATCATCAGTTATTTTGTTCCCCAAAAGGCAAAACTCATTTACTACTTTAAGCGTCTCATTTCCCAATCTAATTCCTGCAGCATTACCCCATTTAATTAGACTACATTCCATTATTCTCGTTTTGCTTTTGTTGATGTTTATGTTATAGCCTCCTTTCAGGACAATGTCCATTCCGTTCAGCTGCTCTTCCAAGTTCTTTTCTGTCTCTGACAGAATTACAATGTCATCGGCGAACCTCAAAGTTTTGATTTCTTTCCCATGGATTTTAATTCCTGCTCCAAATTTTTCTTTTGTTTCCTTTATTGCTTGCTCAATATACAGATTGAATAACATCGGGGAGAGGCTACAACTCTGTCTCACTCCCTTCCCAACCACTGCTTCCTTTTCATGTCCCTCGACTCTTATAACTGCCATCAGGTTTCTGTACAAATTGTAAATAGCCTTTCACTCCCTGTATTTTACCCCTGCCACCTTCAGAATTTGAAAGAGATTATTCCAGTCAACATTGTCAAAAGCTTTCTCTAAGTCTACAAATGCTAGGAACGTAGGTTTGCCTTTCCTTAATCTTTTTTCTAAGATAAGTCGTAGGGTCAGTATTGCTTCCCGTGTTCCAACATTTCTACGGAATCCAAACTGATCTTTCGCGAGGTCGGCTTCGACCAGTTTTTCCATTCGTCTGTAAAGAATTCGTGCTAGTATTTTGCAGAAGTGGCTTATTAAACTGATAGTTAGGTAATTTTCACATCTATCAACACCTGCTTTCTTTGGGATTTGAATTATTATATTCTTCTTGAAGTCCGAGGGTATTTCACCTGTCTCATACATTTTGCTCACCAGATGGTAGAGTTTTGTTAGACCTGGCTCTCCCAAGGCTGTCAGTAGTTGTAATGGAATGTTGTCTACTCCCGGGCCCTTGTTTCGACTTTCGACTTTCAGTAGCATCATACCTCCTATTTCATCTTCATCTACATTCTCTTCCATTTCTATAATATTGTCCTCAAGAACATCGCACTTGTATAGACCCAATATATACTCCTGCTATCTTTCTGCTTTCCCTTCTTTGCTTAGAATTGGGTTTCCATGTGAGCTCTTGATATTCATGCAAGTGGTTCTCTTTTCTCCGAACGTCTCTTTAATTTTCCTGTAGGCAGTATCTATCTTACCCCTAGTGATATGTGCCTCTACATCCTTACATGTATGGATGTCAAATATGGACTATAAATAGTTTGGACAAGAAGAGAATAGAAGCTCTCGAAATGTGGTGCTGCAGAAGATTGCTGAAGATTTGGTGGGTAGATGTCATGACTAATGACGAGGCAGTAAATAGAATTGGGGAGAGGAGAGATTTGTGACACAGCTTGTCTAGACCAAGAGATGAATACGCTAAGCAGATTCAGAAGTATGTAGGCTGCAGTAGGTACTGGGAGATGAAGAAGCTTGCACAGGATAGAATAGCACGAAGAGCTGCATCGAACCAGTCTCGGGACTGAAGACCACAAGAACAACAACATCAACAATTGTACAGCTTGGCGTCAAAAGTGGATAATAAAGGGGATAATATATTTGATTTCTACTGCTTTATACTTTTAGGGGATTCCTTTTACTGATGTTAAATACTGACCTCTCTCTAGAACTTTTCTCTCGCACACTTCAACCCACTATATAGCTAATTATTTCTTGATGTTTCGGGACGTATCTTATTAACCCATACCTTCATTTAGCCAAGTTGGTCAATAAATTCCATTTACTGCCAATTAGAAGCAGTAAATCTATATTAATTACTTGACCTACCTATTTAAACTTTAGTTCATTTTCTGTAGAATCACAGTTGAAAAGCTAATATTATCTCTCACTAGGCACCGCTGACCACTTCCATGTAATGCTATACTCTAGTTACTTTCAGAATGAAACTATTGCTGACGATAAAATTTATAGTACATATTAACCAGGTTCTCTTTTCCAGAGTCATTTTCTTTACTTGTTTAGGTCAGTCACGTGTTTTGTTGAATAAATCGATACCCTCACCTGCTGTATCACATGCGTAAGTTATTGACATCCGTGCCTATGTAAAACAGCACAGAGCTCTTGTATAATCTCATCTGAATGTGATTATGAGCGTCAAAATCGCCACGCTATAAGAATTTTGTGTCATTAACATCGACCTTTCTTCCATAAATGGATTCAGAAAAACATGATTACCCTATACAATTACATTTCACGTCAGCATCATTCCCGTATCTCCTTCTCCCGTTGGGCAGAATTGCTGATTTATGTTCCTGTGCACAGACGGAGGCGATGAGCGAGCGCAGGCGAATAACGGTTAGAATGTTTTGCGTAATTACAATCTGTAGTAAACAGTTACTCCTATATGCTCATAAGTCTAAATTTAAAGAAGCAACTAAAATATTTCTAAACATACAAATTTTAGTTGCGATTGTGTGCTCCCTTACAGACATTAAGTTTACAACTTTATAACTTATTGCCTTAATGACAGTGTAATTTTAATCTGATTTAGATGATTTTGCCAGAGAGCTTGAAGAGAGATTATTCTATGTCAGGGCGTGTTAGGGGGTGCAAAACGAAACATTAATATAAACAGTAAAGTGAAAATGTAATCCGTATACAGTGAGCTTATTATCTCACTATATTTCGTGATTGCTGTGCGTACTGCCATAAGGCTACAATAAAAAGAATTAAAAAAAAATGTTCATTCAAAACTCTCAAACTGGTCAACGACTTTTGTTTGTTTTTAATTCTTTGAATTTAAGCAGAACCGGCTAATGTAACCTGAAAATGACTTAGCTCAAATTTAGGAACCTAAGACAAAGATTTTTTTATCTTCAATATTTCCTAAAAAATTGCATTTGGTGGTTTCTGTTTCAACAAACCTTTTTTCTGCCGAAGGTAACTGAAGATGGGAACGAGACTGTATCAATACTGTTGCTGACGCCGTCACCGGATGACAATGGGCAAACCCTCAAGTGTCAAGCCAAGGGCGCACGTGGTGTGCAGGAGAAATCAGTGGAACTTCTTGTCCATTGTAAGTAACACATCCACCGTTTCCAATTTTTCTATCACTGACATTACTTTTATATTAAAAAACTAGCATCAGGCACGCTTATACGGTTTTCGTCATGAAATCGTGTTTGCCCCTGTTGAGGTGCCCGTACCGTCTAAGGCGTGTTTTACGTTACGTGTTCCTGATATCTTTCACTTTCATAGCTTCTCTTACTTGTTCATTTCCATAATAACCAGCCTTACAATCAAAAGGATATCGTTTGGCAAACGGACTCCATTAGGAAGAATTTTTAAGAAACACCGTTCATAGTACAATAGGAACAAAATAAAACAAAAATGGATGGGCTAGAAATACGATCGGGCACCACAGTTGTAATGCGTGAACGCTTCAATCACTAGTGTAGCAAATTATTATACTTTTACGTGACATTATTGGGATTTAACAGCGATTTTTCAGTTAAGTAAACACCGGCCGGAGTGGGCGTGCGGTCCTGGGCGCTACAGTCTGGAGCCGAGTGACCGCTACGGTCGCAGGTTCGAATCCTACCTCGGGCATTGATGTGTGTGATGTCCTTAGGTTAGTTAGATTTAATTACTTCTACGTTCTAGGCGACTGATGGCTTCAGAAGTTAAGGCGCAGAGTGCTCAGAACCATTTGAGCCAAGTTATGTAATGTTAGTAACAAACATTTCTTTAAAAATGGGTTTATGATCAAGACTGTTTCAATAATTTTATGAAAGTATTGTCCCAAAACCGCAAGAGAAAACAAATGAACTTTGTGCATGTAAGTTCGTCAACTTCCACGGACGTGCCAATTTGAATAAAACCAGTTTGCGTATTGGGATGTGTCATTATAAAACAACAAGACAAATAAAACGCCGAAGTTTCGATCGCCTTTGGAGCGGTCGTCTTCAGGTGAACCAACTTCTGGATTCGATGTAGGTTTCCCCTATATACTGTTTATTACAGTTGTCAGGTAGTTACTTACGCTATATTCTGAGATGCCATTGGAGAGTTTGAGGTAAACATTGCTACGGAGGGTTGGCTGTATGGTAAGCTATTGCTTGTGCTATCCGTAGCTGGTAACGAGAGGAAGTGTTTTCCTGCAACGAGACATCGTTGATGCAAGACATTTCTCTTCACTCCGTGCGGGGTCAGTGTTGTAGGTGTATGGTGACAGAGCTACGGTTACTAAAGATGATCAGGTAGTGAGTATGGAAAGGGCTGGTTACAGCCTTGGGAGGTGCTGAGACTAGATTTATTCTCAGACCACTAAGTTGAGAAGGATTTCATGACTACCGGGAAGATACAAATTTCGGTTTTTCGAGGTTTTTTCTTTTCCTTTTTTTTTTTAATGCGGCCCCAACGAATTCCTATTCTGTGCCAACCTCTTCGTCTCAGAGAAGCACTTGCAACCTAAGTCCTCAATTATTTGCTGAATGTATTCCAGCGTCTTTGTGTCTCTGCAGTGTACAGTTTTTGCCCTCTACAGCTCCCTCTAGTACCATGGAAGTTATTCCGCGATGTCTTAACAGATGTCCTACCATTCTATCGTTTCATCTTGTCAGTGTTTTCCATATTGTCCTTTCCTCGTCGATTCTTCGGAGATCCTCCTCATTCCTTAGCTTATCAGACAATTTAATTTTCAACATTCCTCTGTAACACCACGTCTCACAATCTTTTATTCTCTTCTTTTCCCTTTTTCCCGTACTCCATGTTTACTACTATATTTCGTTATGCTCGTACATTCCCAGAAAATTCTTCCTCAAATTAAGGGCTAAGTTTGATAGAAGTAGAGCTTTATTGGTCAGGAATGCCCTTTTTTCCAGTGCTAGCTGGGTTAGTTTGGAGCTCCAACGTTAGGCGCGTTATGGGGTCCCTTAGCGACATGGCTGAGAAGAAGGGTAAGAAATCCAGTGTGCACTCCGTGTGCATACCGGCTGGAGTCATTCCAGATGTGGAAAGGGTCCTCCTGGATGCCATGAAGAGCACAGGGTGCAGGCAGTTGCAGGTGGTTGCTCACGTCGGTACCAATGATGTGTGTCACTTTGGATCAGAAGAGATTCTCTCTGGATTCAAGCGGCTAACAGAAGTGGTAAAGGCTGCCTGTCTTGCTTGCAAGATGAAGGCAGAGATGACCATTTGCACCATAGTCGACAGGACCGATTGCGGAACTCTGGTAGAGAACCGAGTGGAGGGTCTGAATCAGAGGCTCAGAAGGTTCTGCGACCGTGTAGGCTGCAGATTCCTCGACTTGCGCCAAAGGGTGGTTGGGTTTCGGGTTCCGCTGAATACGTCAGGTGTACACTATACGCAGGAGGTGGCTACACGGGTAAAAGTAGCTGTGTTTCTTGGACGAGGCGGTTTTTTAGGTTAGAGGGTCTCGGGAAAACACAAGAAGATCTTCAGCCACAAAGGGTACAAGCTGAATACAGGAAGAACGTAGATAGGGGAACCATCGGTATAACAGTTGAAAACTGTCGTAGCTGTGTTGGGAAAGTACCAGAGCTCCTAGTGCTAATAGAAAGCAGTGATGTTCTAATCGTTATAAGCACTAAAAGCTGGCTAAAGCTGGATATAAGCTCAGCCGAAATTTTTGCGAAGAACCTAACGGTGTTCCGAAAGGATAGGTTAAACACGGTTGGCGGTGGCGTGTTTGTTGCTGTTAGAAGTAGTTTAACTTGTCACGAAATTGAAGTAGATACTTCCTGTGACTTAGTATGGGCAGCCATCATTGTTGGCAACCGGAATAAAATAATAATTGGAACCTTTTACCGACCTCCAAATTCAGATGATAAAGTTGCGGAAAGATTCAAAGAAAACTTGAGTTTGATTTAAAACACGTACCCGACTCATACAATAATAATTGGTGGTGACTTTAATTTACCCTCGATGTGTTGGTGAAAATACATGTTTAATTTCGGAGGTACGCATATAATATCATCCGAAATTGTGCTAAACGCATTCTCTGATAATTATTTCGAGCAGTTAGTTCATGAGCCCACGCGAATAGTAAACTGTTGTGAAAACACACTTGACCTCTTCGCAACAAATAATCCTGAGTAAATAACGAGCAACAAAACCGATTCAGGAATTAGTGAACACAGCGTTGTCGTAGCGAGACTGAATATTGTAATCCCCAAATCCTCGAAAAATGAGCGAGAAATATACCTATTCAAAAAAATACCTATTGTAAAATTTCACTTGACTGCTTCCTAATAGACAATCTCCACTCATTCCAAATTAATAATATAAGTGTAGACCAGATGTGGCTTGGATTCAAAGAAATAGTATCGGCAGCAATTGAGTGATTTGTACCAAATAAGTTAACAAACGGCGGAGCTGGTCCTCCATGGTACACAAAACGGGTTAGAACACTGTTGCAGAAACAAACATGCCATATTTAAAAAGACTCAAAATCCCAAAGATTGGCGATCTTTTACAGAAGCTCGAAATTTAGCACGGACTTCAATGCGAGATGCCTAAAACAGTTTCCACAATGAAACTTTGTCTCGAAACCTGGCAGAAAATCGAAAGAGGTTCTGGTCGTATGTGAAGTACGTTAGCGGCAATAAACAATCAATGCCTTCTTTCCGCGTTAGCAATTTAGGTAATATCAAAGACAGTGCTGCCAAAGCAGAGTTACTAAACACAGCCTTCCGAAATGTCTTCACAAAAAAAGACGAAGTAAATATTCCTGAGAACAGCTGCCATTGTGAGTAAGTAGAGGTAAATTTCCTCGGAGTACTGAAGCAACTTAAATCACTTAATAACAGCACATTTATTCACATGAAGTGTTGAGTGCTATTGACAAGGGATATCAGATCGATTCCGTATTTCTGGATTTCCGTAAGGCTTTTGGTACTGTACCACACAAGCGGCCCGTAGTGAACTTACGTGCTTATGGAATATCGTCTCAGTTATGTGACTCGATTTGTGATTTCCTGTCAGAGATGTCACAGTCCGTAGTAATTGACGGAAAGTCATCGTGTACAACAGAAGTGATTTCTGGCGTTCCCCAAGGTAGTGTTATATGCCCTATATAAACGATTTTGGAGACAATCTCAGCAGCCGTCTTCGGTTGTTTGCAGATTACGCTGTCGTTTATCGACTAATAAAGTCATCAGAAGATCAAAACAAACTGCAAAACGGTTTAGAGAATAGTGCGAAAAGTGGCAATTGACCCTAAAGAATGAAACGTTTGAGATCATCCTCATGAGTGCTAAAAGGAACTCGTTAAACTTCGGTTACACGATAAATCAGTCTAATCTAAAAGCCGTAAATTCAACTAAATACCTAGGTATTAGAATTACGAACAACTTAAATGGGAAGGAACACATAGAAAATGTTGTGGGGAAGACAAACCAAAGACTGCGTTTTATTGGCAGGACACTTAGAAAATGTAATAGACCTACTAAGGAGACTTCCTACACTACGCTTGTCCGTCCTCTTTTAGAACACTGCTGCGCGGTATGGGATCCTTATCAGATAGGATTGACGGAGTACATCGAAAGAGTTCAAAGAAGGTTGTATTATCGCGAAATATGGCAGAGAGTGTCAGAGATATGATACAGGATTTGAGCTAGAAATCATTAAAAGAAAGGCGTTTTCGTTGCTATGGAATCTTCTCACGAAATTCCAATCACCAACTTTCTCCTCCGAATGTGAAAATATTTTGTTGACACGGACCTACATATTGAGGAACGATTACCACGATAAAAGAAGGGAAATCAGAGCTCGTTCGGAAAGATATAGGTGTTCATTCTTTCCGCGAACTATACGAGATTGGAATAATAGAGAATTGTGAAGTTGGTTCGATGAACCCTCTGCCAGGCACTTGAATGTGATTTCCAGAGTATCCATGTAGTAGTAGTAGTAGATTTCACTGCCCAGGTATCGGAATTCCTTAACTTCATCTACTTCATTACACCAATTCTGATTTTAAGTTGCGCGCTATTCTCATTTAATCTTCTTCTCGTTACTTTAGTCTTTCTTCGATTTACTCTCAATCTACATTCTATATTTATTAGACATTCGGCAGATACTGTAATTCCTCTTCACTTTCTCTGAGAACAGGACGTCATCAGTGAATCTTATCATTTATATCCTTTCACCATGGACTTTAATCCTGTACGTGGACCTTTCTTTTATTTCCTTTATTGGTTCTTAGATGTATAGTTTGAACAGTGGGGATGAAAGACTACATCCCTGTATTACACGCGTTTAAATCCGAGCACTTCGTTCCTCGTCCTCCACTCTTATTGTTCCCTTCGGCTCCAGTACATATTGTATATTACCGGTCTTTCCCTAAGTTTACCCCTATTTTGTCAGTATTTCGAATATCTTGCGCCAGTTGTTGCTGTCGAACGCTTTTTTCTGGTCGAAAAATCCAGTAAACGTATTCTGGTTGTTCTTCAGTCTTCCGCCCATTATCAACCGTACCGTCAGAACTGCCTCTATGATGCCTTTACTTTTCCTCAAGTCAGACTGATGATTCTCAGTTTCTTTTCCATTCTTCTGTCTGTTATTCTTGTCAGTAACTTGGATGCATGAGCAGCTAAACTAATTGTGCAATAATTCTCGCACTTGTCGGCCCTTGCAGTCTTCGGAATTGTGTGGTTGATGTATTTCCAAAATGGAGATGGTGTATCGCGAGACTCATACATTCTACACACCAACGTGAATAGTTGTCTTGTTGCCACTTCCACCCAGTGATTATAGTACTCTCAATTGAAATTTGATAGGGGACGTTATTAAAGATGAGAAGTGGCTGTACGGTGCGTAGATTTGGGCTTACTGAAATGCTACGTAGTGTTGTGAGGTGCAGAAGAAATATGCCTTGAGGATGCAGTCAGTTAGGGAGTCTCCCTGCTTGAGGAAAACTCCGCCAATGTTGGTGCAGATCAGAATGCAAAGTAAGTATTTTCCTTAAAAGCTTGTAAGGAAGTAAATAAACGGTTACTGGACCTTGCCTCTGACATTATTTCTTTGTCACAGCATTGTTTATTTGTCGAAGAACTACGACGATTTTCTTTGGTTTCTTGTAGATGGGAGATGTGGTAGTTTATGCAAGTGTAATGTTCCGCACAAAAGAGCTGGCTTATGAATACACTGTTAAGAGTAAATGTTCGTAATTCTGTCCAGACTTGATGCTGTGCTAGGCACGGTTCTTAAAAAAGGCGAGAAGTTAACTTTAATTGAAGTTTTCAGTAGCTAAAAGATCGTTGGTTACACTTAGAAAGAGGTGTACAGAACGAATATAAAATAAAGACAGAGGATAGAGACACAGAAGAGCGGTGCTTAGCAGACAAACAACCAACATTGCAAGAAAGAAGAAGTTTTCAATAAAAACTTTCTAATGAAGAAAAAGGGGAGTGTTAATGGAAATGTGTCAGTATTTCAACCTGAAATAGACAGTGTATTTCCTACTGTATTTGACGGGACCAGCAGCACAGTCACAAACGTTTTCGACAGAATATTCTCTAGTTGATAGGCACAGTATAAGATAGATTTTTAATGACGTTTTGGATCTCTATCCGCGAACAGAAATACTGAAAGGAAAGAAGACAGGTCATGTGAGTTGGAATTTTCTCCTGGTGTAATAATTCTTGGTAGTCTCCTCGGGTCTGCTCCCGGATCGTAAAATCACAATGACTCAATAACTGTCAATAGATCTGAAGTGATGAGTGTTTCCTTCCGAGTACCAAGATTAGGGCACTACTCTGAGTCGCCAAAGAAGATTTGAGGCTTAAGAAACTTGGAGTTCATAAAATTCGGTGTGAATGTGACAAAGCTTACATCAGCCGGTAGATTCGCACAGTTCAAGGCAGGAGGGCAGAACGTCACCATCACACGAGTGAAGAATCGGCGACTGCGGAGTACCTTACGGTTTTGGAACGGTGTTCACAGAAAGGTGATTGAAATTAGATTGGAAGACGATCAGAACAATGGAGACATGAGTTTATCTTATAATAGGACCAAGAACTCGGTACTATCGCGCCTTCAAAATAACGTTCTTTGGTGCAACCTGCGTTAGTGTTTGAGAATGATCTTTGAGTGACGCATATCGTTGGCGCCAGTGCAGCGTCAGAAACCCACTCTTGGGGAGAGCACCAGATGTTGGTGGAGCATGCACTCTGTGCGAAATGGGTACTTATGTAAGACGACATTTCGCTACCTTGTAACACTGTGGACAAAGACAGTCCTACCACACTGTCTTGGGGTACTCTGGAAGTTACATTTAGATACGTCGATTTGGTTCCAGTAAGAGCGACGTGTTCAGTTCTGTCTGCAAGGAAATCTCCAGTCCAGTCGACAATCTGGTCCGATACTCGGTATGCTCGAAATGTTTTCATTAAACGGCAGCGCGGGACGGTATAAACTGTCTTCCTGGCGTCAAGGAACACGGCACCATGCTGAGATCCGTTGCCTACGTCGCTACGGATCGCAAGGAAGAACAGAGCGAGCTCAACTTCGCAAAATCTCTGTTTGTGGAATACATGTTGATATTTGCAGGAGAGATTTTTCATCCTCCTAAAACGACTAAGTTCTTGAGTACAAAACAAGTTCCATAATTTTACAACAGATAGGCGTGAACCATATAGGTCTGCCATTATGTGCCCCTGTCCTACAACTCTTCTTTGTAACGAGAATGACCTGCGCTTTCTTGCAGTCGCTAGCTACCCTTTGTTGCTCCAGCGATCTACGAGAAACTGCTGATAGGAGGGGGAGTTCATTCACGTAAACTTTGTAGATTCTTGTAATTCTTCATGCTTTCCTGGCGATCTGTTGACATCTTGGATATTCAAGATGTTGTAGAATCTTATCTCATCTGGTCTTGATGGCTTTTCACTACTAAGTGATTGCAGTTGCTTTTCTGTTCCACCGAGCGAGGTGGCGCAGTGGTCAGCACGCTGGACTCGCATTCGGGAGGACGACGGTTCAATCCCGCCTCCGGCCATCCTGATTTAGGTTTTCCGTGATTTCCCTAAATCGCTTCACGCAAATGCCGGGATGGTTACTTTGAAAGGGCACGGCCGATTTCCTTCCTCATCCTTCCCTCACCAGAGCTTGCGCTCCGTCTGTAATGACTTCGTTGTCGATGGGACGTTAAAGACTAATCTCCTCCTCCTTTTCTGTTCCACGATCAGTTATCGCAATATATACCATTTCAACGGCCATACGGTTACGAAAAGGAGGGAACCAGTTATGATTTTCCACGGTGGAATGAGGTATTTCGGCTTTCTCTGTGTTACTTTCCGATTCGGTGTCAGTGTGGTCAAAGTGAATGAAAAGTGGATTTTGAACTGCTTACTGATTTTATGTACGTCCAAAACCTCTTAGGGGTATCAGTCATGTCGGTGGACTAAATTTTAGTACAAAAGTCATTGAACGCTGCTCTTACCCCACTTTACGCTTCGTTCAGCTTTGTCAGCTGAGTTTGTCTGCACTTCAGTGTGTGATGAAACTCTATTGGTTTGCTTATCATTATTCTGAGACGGGGTCTGTCCCATTCATTAAAACCTTGTTCGGAACATATTTGTCTAACCATACTGAATGACGCTACTCATTTTTTTTAAATTTATGCTCAACATCCTTATCCTCAGCACTGAGTTCTTGATGCTGATTACCTAGATATCAGGCAATTCGCATCCCTTCACTGTTCCTAAGCAAAAATAATTTCTTATCTTTTTAACGTTACTTGTAATACCTGTAGTTATAGCTGCTATCACAGCCTTATAATCACTGATACTTCCCCTTTGTTAACTATTAAGCTCATGCCTTCCTGTTGCTAGGAGATCTAGGACGTTACCTTCTAGAAATGTTTCTCTAATTATCTGCTCGAAGTAATTTTCGGAAATGCCATCCAGAATAATGTGAGACGAATCCCAGTCTCTTGCACCAGTTCTGATTGCATGATTCTCCCATTCTATACCAGGCAAGTTGAAGACTGCCTATATCGATCAGGAAAATTACCAACGATATTCTGCACGTTCTCTCTGAAGTACTCTACCACTACAGCTCCAGACCTTGGCGGTCTATAAAAAGCTTCCTATTGCCATTTTGATCGACCTTTGATGCTTATCTTCACCCATAATAATTCAAATTCTGGATCCGAGATAACCCCGCTGGATATTATCGCGTTCTTTACTACATTAAATAAGCCGTCATAACTGACGATAAACACATCTGCACGATGTTCTGAACTTAGGATTTCTTTGCTGTCCATTTCCGGTTTCTATAACTTTCTCTTCTATAAATTTCTCTTCCTGATACTACCTGGACATTGTGACCTACAATAATCGATGCTAATTCTTGTACCTTTCCTGTTGCCAACCTGCTAGGACAAGCATTCGATGAGAACACCGTGGTTGACGTAACTACCATTTCGGCCGGGGGTTTCTGTATGATGGGTTCCTGTAGCTTAAAAGACCAACATGCATACGCCACATGGAGTCCAGTAAACTAGTAGCTGCTTCCTGCACGTGGTGAACACCTGATCCACTAAGGGAAACGATTCAAATCTTCACCCTACACCTGAAGGTGATAAATTCGCAGTCGATATCGTCAAAGAGTAGTCTCAGCCTCTTCTTTAGAGGTCCTGGTTTAGACCTTCTACTCTGCCCGAAACAAGAAGACAGCGATCGACCGTACAAATAGTTAACTTAGCCTGCACTCCACCTGTGGTGCGAGTTGCCATCACCAGATCCGGCATTCGCCGAAAGGAGCCGAGAACGGCCACAGAACTCAAGCAGCAGGCGTCAGTAATTCCGACGTGTGTCACTATCCCCAGTCAGCTGTACGCACTGCTCTCGACAGCCGCCAGCGGAGTTCATTCACTTCATGGAAGAGACTCTTGCGAACATATCGAGTGCACACAGGCATTCTCCCCAACCCAGCGTGCTATATCCATGACGTGCCCCATCACCCACCTAATACTGCAGCTCCAAATGACTGCACATGTCCGGTCTGAGCATGAAAGTCAGACGCCAGACCCACAGAAGAGGCATCCTGTGATGGCTGAGAAATGTTATGAACGCAGGATAACACCTCGTACCTGTTACTAAGGCCTAAGGAGCCAGCAGTGCAATCTGTTCCCTCTTTCGCCTTCCACCCTGTGACACGCAAACCCACCTCTGTCTACCATTCACTGTTGAGTGAGCACGGAATGGTCAGATATTGTGTATCGGAAGACAAAGCGACAACCAAGTCACCAGGGGATACCATCGCACCAAAGGTGTTGCAGATCTCGTCGCTGGTACCCCGAAGCCGCTTCAGCTTTGATCAGCATCCAGAAACCTGTTGACTATGGCCAATACAGCTTTCAGCTGTTTACAGACATCAGCCAATTCCCCTCGTGAACGCCGGAACAAGCACCGTCTCAAACTTTATTGTACTGTGTAAAAAAACTGAATAACATGTCAGAAGAATGCAAGAAGCATATGTCCCCAGAATATCTAAATATGACTTATGTACTTTCTCAAGTACTTTCTGTTTCCAGATCCCCCGATTGTCGCTCTGTATATGGATCGTCCTCCGCGTCCCGACGGCATACGCGAATGGGACAACATCACTTTGAAGTGTTATACACAGTCAAATCCGCCCACGTGGAGTGTGAAATGGATGTTACAGGTCAGTATGCAACTGAAACATTTTGATTTATTCATGACATTCAGTAGTTCTGGACTATGCTAACCAGGAACGTATGCCATATCTATATCTTTAACAAATTTGTACAGAAACCAGATGGCAGTTATAAGAGTCGGGGGACATGAAAGGGAAGTATCAGCTTTTGTTGATGATCATCTTATATCCTCCTTTCTAGACAATGTCCATTCCGTTCAACTGCTCTTCCAAGTCCTGCGCTGTTTCTGACAGAATTACAATGTCATCGGCGAACCTCAAAGTTTTTATTTCTTCTCCATGGATTTTAATACCCACTCATTGCCACCTTCAGAATTTGAAAGAGAGTATTCCAGTCAACATTGTAAAAAGCTTTCTCTAAGTCTACAAATGCTAGAAACGTAGGTTTGCCTTTTCTTACTCTAGTTTCTAAGATAAGTCGTAGTGTCAGTATTGCCTCACGTGTTCCAATATTTCTACGGAGTCCAAACTGATCTTTCCCGAGGTCGGCTTCTACCAGTTTTTACATTCGTCTGTAAAGAATCCGCCTTAGTATTTTGCAGCTGTGACTTATTAAACTGATAGTTCGGTAATTTTCACATCTGTCAACACCTGCTTTCTTTGGGATTGGAATTATTATATTCTTCTTGAAGTCCGAGGGTATTTCGCCTGTCTCATACATTTTGCTCACCAGATGGTAGAGTTATGTCAAGACTGGCTCTCCCAAGGCCGTCAGTAGCTATTTGGGGAGCAAAATAACTGATGATGGTCGAAGTAGAGAGGATATAAAATGTAGACTGGCAATGACAAGGAAGGCGTTTCTGAAGAAGAGAAAATTGTTAACATCGAGTATAGATTTAAGTGTCAGGAAGTCATTTCTGAAAGTATTCGTATGGAGTGGAGCCCTGTATGGAAGTGAAACGTGGACGATATACAGTTTAGCCCAGAAGATAATAGAGGGTTTCGAAATTTGGTGCTACAGAAGAATGCTGAAGATTAATGGGTAGATCACATAACTAATGAGAACGTATTGAATATAATTGGGGAGAAGAGGAGTTTGTGGCACAACTTGACTAGAAGAAGGGATCGGTTGGTAGGACATGTTCTGAGGCATCAAGGGATCACCAATTTAGTGTTGGAGGGTAGCGTGGAGGGTAAAAATCGTAGAGGGAGACCAAGAGATGAATACACTAAGCAGATTCAGAAGGCTGTAGGTTGCAGTAGGTACTGGGAGATGAAGAAGCTTGCACAGGATAGAGTAGCATGGAGAGCTGCATCAAACCAGTCTCAGGACTGAAGACCACAACAACAACAAATAAAAACGCAACTAACGATACATACATGACTTCGACGCTTGTGTACATCACAGAAAAAAATGATTACAAGTAGTAAAACGACTCCAAAGAGTTCATTCTTATATGCGTTTTGATTATTTTAAGATTGTGGCTATTTGTATTGTATTGTCATTTACTCGCCAGTTGTGGTGGTCATGTGCAACATACTCATGTCAGACAGATAACAATTTACGGTTCGATGCGCAGAGTATATTTACATAGAGAGAGAAACATTAAAGAAGATATAAATGGGGGGTGGAACATCACACATTAAACGAATCCATCTTTACTAGTGTTCATAGTACCATTGTAGACAAAACGCCTCATAATATGAACCATTTGATAAAAGCAGCCAAAAGTCAATCCGTGACTGGACTTGAGAGGGAGGAAACAAACTGTTGATATCCGATTCTCGCTCTGTAACTGCCTGTGCCACTTGTACCGGGCTTGCTTATTGGCTGTCAGTGGGCTTGCTGCCAACTTAAAATCTGAACTGATCTCAACGGCATGACTGCGAAATTTAATGTTAATTTTTTTGTATCACTCCCAGTTGTAATACTAAAAACTACGAGGGTTGCCCATAAAGTAATGCACCGCATTATTTCTTCAACGATTCTTCATTGAACATAACAAAAGTTACACAGGTGTAAGAATGGTGTTTTATCTACAAATCGTATATTTCAACGTGATCTCCATCCCCTTCTTCGGACAGCGCGAAAGAAGGGCGTATATGAATTGTCGTGAAATACACTACTAGCCATTAAAATTGCTACACCACGAAGATGATGTGTTACAGACACGAACTTTAACCGACAGGAAGAAGATGCTGTGATATGCAAATGATTAGCTTTACAGAGGATTCACCCAAGGTTGGCGCCGGTGCCGACACCTACAGCGTGCTGACATTTCTCATACACAAAGAGCAGTTGACCGGCGTTGCCTGGTGAAACGTTGTTGTGATGCCTAGTGTAAGGAGGAGAAATGCGTACCATCACGTTTCCGACTTTGATAAAGGTCGGATTGCAGTCTATCGCGATTGCGGTTTATCTTATCGCGAAATTGTTGCTCGCGTTGGTCGAGATACAACGACTGTTAGCAGAATATGGAATCGGTGGCTTCAGGAGGGTAATATGTAACGCCGTGCTGGATCCCAACGGCATCGTATCACTAGCAGTCGAGCCGACAGGCATCTTATCCGTATGGCTGTAACGGGTCGTGCCGCCACGTCTCGATCCCTGAGTCAACAGACGGGGACGTTTGCAAGACAACAACCATCTACACGAACAGTTCGACGACGTTTGCAACAGCGTTGACTATCACCTCGGAGACCAGGGTTGCGGTTGCCCTTGACGCTGCATCACAGACAGGAGCACCTGCGATGGTGTACTCAACGACGATCCTGGGATCACGAATGGCAAAATGTCATTTTTTCAGATGAATCCAGGTTCTGTTTACAGCATCATGATGGTCACATCCGTGTTTAGCGACATCGCGGTGAACGCACATTGGAAGTGTGTATTCGTCATCGCCATACTTGCTTATCACCCGGCGTGATGGTATGGGGTGCCATTGGTTACACGTCTCGGTCACCTCTTGCTCGCATTGACGGCACTTTCAACAGTGGACGTTACATTTCAGATGTGTAACGACCCGTGGCTCTACCCTTCATTCGATCCCTGCGAAACCCTACATTCAGCAGGATAATGCACGACCACATGTTGCAGGTCCTGTACGGGCCTTTCTGCATAGAGAAAATGTTCTACTGCTGCCCTGGCCAGCACATTCTCCAGATCTCTCACCAATTGAAAACGTCTGGTCAATGGTGGCTGAGCAACTGGCTCGTCACAATACGCTAGGCACTACTCTTGATGAACTGTGGTATCGAGTTGCAGTTGCATGGGCAACTGTACCTGTACACGCCATTCAAGCTCTGTTTGACTCAATGCCCAGGAGTATCAAGGCCGTTATTACAGCCAGAGTTTGTTGTTCTGTGTACTGATTTCTCATTATCTATGCACCCGAACTGTGTGAAAATGTAATCACAAGTCAGTTATAGTATAGTACATTTGTCCAATGAATACACGTTTGACATCTGCATTTCTTCTTGGTGTAGCAATTTTAATGGCCAGTAGTGTAGCTTCTCATTGTCGTCGAAATGTGTTCTACGTATGCCATCGTTTAATACCCCAAACAAGTGGAAGTCCGAGGGGGTCTAGGTCAGGGCTGTAGGATGGATGGGGTAACACTGTCCAAATCTGTTTTGTGATGTGTTCAGCAGTCGTCAGTTGCAACAAAACATCTCCTGGGTTGCTGTGGCGCCGAAGTCAACGGAAGTGCGTCTTTAGTTTTCTTAATGTGTTGACATATGCTTCTGAATTAATGGTACCACCTCTTGGCATCACATAAATGATGATCGCGCCTTCACAGTCCCAGAAAGCGTTGATCATGATCTTACCGGCGGAAGCAGTTGCTTTGAATTATTTCTTCTGTGATGAGTGGGAATGGCGTCATTCCATTGACTGTCGTTTTGTTTCGGGGTCAAAATGGTGAACTCAGGTTTCATGACCTGTCACAATCCGGGACAAGAAAGCCTTCGAAACGTTGCAACAAATCAAGACAAATGTTTTTTCTTTGCGATTTTTGATCCATCGTTAGACACTGTGGGACCGGTCTTGCACACCCTTTAGAATATCCCATAGTGTGAATAATTGCATCCACATTTTCTTTGCTGATTGACAGAAGAAGCACGAACTCCTGAGTTGTAATGCGTCTGGTCTCACGAATGACATCAGCTCACTGGAACTTGTCAAGTATGACAGCCGTGGATGGTCTCCCCGAACGCTGCAAATCGTGGACCTCCGTCGAACCGCCTTCTGGCGACCTCACCCACCGTGCCAATCGACTAACTATACCTCTGTCGACAGCAGATGCTCTGTGCAAGCGTTTATAAATATTCTCCATTGTTTCTTTCTCTTCAGTGAGAAAGTCAATGACGGCACGTTGCTTGTAACGTACATCACCTACAGACGCCATTTTGAAACCGTCCTGCAGCTACGCTATCTGTCGGAAGTGACGGAAACTTGGCGCGTCTGACACAGGAGGCTTCAAAGAATACATACGTAACGTTTCGCATTCGTAGCATTGTTTTCGGCCGAGAAAAAAATGCTGTGCATTACTTTCTGGGCAACCTTCATATATACGCGAACATAATAAGTAACTACACTGCGTAACGCAATTACAGGATCACTTTTCCGGAATCCTATAATTGTCTCCTATTACGCCGCAGAAGTTTGAAATTTGGCTTGTAGGTGCCTACAAAGTCCCTATGTAATGGTGCAAAGGCCGTCATCCTCGGGCACGCGACACTTCAGACTGCAAGGTGTCGACACATGCAAATACAAGACAGGTCACTGATGTTCGTACGGCGTCTAAGGTCGCATTTGATCGAAATTTCATCACAATTCTGCCCATGGACGTGCCACATACGGGAATACCGTCGCACGCCGTCGTTCGCGCGTTTTGCTCCTGCTCCTGACGCCTTTGCGACTGAGGCCAGATCAATGGCACCCAGCGTTGAAATCACATGGTTCTCTCATGGGTGGCTGAGGAAATCATTTCAGATACACCAGCGCTCAAATTGACACTAGAGCGAGAATTCATAATGCGATGATTAACTGGATAACGTTCTTAAGTACTTTTCATGCTTATTTATTTGTAATTTCTGCTACTAGTCACTTTTTTTATTTTTTGTTTTATGTTTAACTTAACATAATACAGCGCGTTTCGAACATGTTCTGTTCATCTTCAGGCGTTTATACATATATACATACAGAGAAATATAATGGATCTGTATTTACGAAATACGTTTACCACTTGGCTGCTTGAATCATGATTTTTGATGCTGCTTACATCCTCGGCCGATTCAACCACTGTCTAAGAACATTGTACGTCTGAAATGTCGCTATAGACCGTGAAACATGTGGGAATTAAAGCCCAAAGGAAAGAGATTGTTTCACGGACCCCTTTTAATGTCGATTCTGAGCGGTGGTGCATCCCCAAAGTTTTCCTCGTCCACCCATCAGAAAACCACATGATTTCAACGCTGAGCTTAACGGTTCTGACCTCAACTGCTGAGGGATAAAACGTGTGTATGAGGTCGTGCGACGACATTCCAGTTATACGATACGACCTCGGTGGCGCTGGACGGACACTTGGAGTTAATATGACCTTAGGCCTCACATCGCACATGAACATATGAAATCTGGCCTAGTTTTCGCTACATCTTGGAGCTTGAAGCGTCATAGAGCCCGAGTGTGACATCTCAGGGTGCCATGCTTTTGCAGAGGAGGAAGGTGCCGAATTCAAAAGTTCCGCTGCTTAATGGAAGAAGATTACTTGGTTTCGACAAGTGATCCTTTAATTACGTTGCGTAGTGGACTTTATTTACACCTGCTAACAAACGTTGTTCAAGTAGTACCTGTTACGTAATAATTTTCAGTTGGTACCTTTAGTTTCAGTTTCATGGATGGTGGCGAATGCTTTGGAAACCCAATCTCAGTTGGAGGCTGTTTAATGTCTTTGAAAGGCAAAAAAATTTGGTTTTCAGTATTTCGTACAGTAACTGATCGTATTAAAAAAAAAAAAGAAGTTATCTACTCATTCACAAGTATAACTCAAGTTAAAGATTTAACACAATAAATCAAGCATTAAAATTACGTCCTATGTACCTACCTGGAAGTAGCGTAGGTCACGTCATGTAAATTACCCTGAACGTATTCATACAGTATTGTGAATAGAGCACTTAGCCACTTCCAACTGTTTTATAGATAATTTAAAATCTTTTAGTAATTATTTATGACTGACCTCCCTCCCCAGCCCAAAAAATAGGACGAAAAATGCTTATCGTTCACTACTGTTTAGCTGTTCATTCAGTAAAACTTCAGCCTCAAGCATTATATTTTTTGGTGGTACTTGTCCACTACTAAGACCTTTTGCAGACTCCATGCACATATACTTTTGAATGTACCTGCAGAACTTACAGCAGTTTACGTTACTTAGTACAGATTATGTCACGTTATAAAGGTTGGGATGCGTGAAAAAGTGCAATGTCTCCGAAGATAAAATTTTACATGCTTAACGTCTAATATTTAACGCAGTAATTCATTTGTAATGTAATCTGATGTCGCCCGCCCGGTTAGCCGTGTGGTCTAACGCACGGCTTTCCGTATTGGGAAGGAGCGCCTGGTCCCCGGTACGAATCCGCCCGGCGGACTTCTGTCGAGGTCCGGTGAGCCAGTTGGTCTGTGGATGGCTTTCAGGCGGTTTTCCATGTACCTCGGCGAATGCGGGCTGATTCCCCTTATTCCGCCTCAGCTATACTATGTCGGCGATTTCTGCGCAAAGAACTTTTGCACGTACGCGTACACCACCATTACCACGCAAACATAGGCGTTGTACTCGTCTGGTGTGAGACGTTCCCTGGAGGAGTCCACCGGAGGCCGAACCGCACAATAACCCTGAAAGAGTGGTTCGGTGTAGGGCGGCGGAGGGATGAAGTGGACTGCGGTAGTCATCGTGTGTGAAGTGCTGTAATTACCTTGTGTACCTATGTTAATTGCTACATTTACATGAAAGACGCCACTATGATATGTACATATAGAAAATATTTACATTTGTACAACACAAAAATTATGGTAAACAAAAACTGATAGGCGCATCTGCTTACATATTTAAGTGCTATCACTTTAACTGGTCTTCTTTCTTCAATAAGAGTGAAAAAAAACTTATTACAAGCACAGGTAAATATTAATTTTCTTGCCTTTTTAAGTTACAGTTTATGTAAGCCTAGGCAGTATGGATGCTACAAAATATCTACGCCTGGTATTCATTCGATTGTTAGTCAGTCGAAGAAAAGGAACGAATGCTCACACTTCGTTTCCCCTAACACGATCTGCAGCCAGCAAATGGGCTTAGGTCTAGGGCTAAATGCAACAAGAATCATGAGTTCGCTTACCTTAAGCGTCAGGACTTGTTCACGCTCATTAACTCTGAGAAACAGTCTGGCCGATAAGGCACTGGTATGGTAACCATTAAATCACTGAGTCTCATTTTCAGTAATGCCGATCCCATTACTAAAACAGACGTAAACTGTATTCCAAGGGCCTACAGAACGAGCCTGTGGGGTTCCCGTCGGTCTCGTTTAGTTTCTTGATTGTGTATGAATGTCTGCAGGGTGAACCTTACCGAAAGTCCTTTCACACTCACAGCTACATTAGCAATTTTCTCACCTGCCAGAATGGAGACTGTGCTACTGTTGGTTTGGCCGTCAAAAATGACGACTGGAATCATGCCCATCCGGTCTTCATGGTTTCCGTTTCTCGTGTGACGTTACGGGCCTGTGACTACACCACCTTCACCTGTAATCAGTTCTACGCTGGTCAAGCATGCTGGGACAGTTTCCGGTAAGTGGAAATGTCGTTTGCTGGCATCGCGTGATCGCCCATTGTTATCTGAATATTGAAGCTGTGCACTAAGTGCTGACTTCTCATCACAATGTACCAAATTAATGTTATCTTCAGAAAAGAACGAATACAGAATTCTCATCCAGTGCATTTAATTGTTTTTCTCGCGTCGTGACAGGTAACTTGGATTTTAAAATTCGCAACACGTCGGAAACAGTTACCATCTCACTCTAGTATTTCGTTTTATTTACATATTTTTCTATGTACCAGGGGACACTTCCTGGCCATTCATTGAAAGGTTATTGGTTAAATACTTCCTTCTGCAAGCTTTCTTTAACACCCTACGATTAATAATAGGAAGAAAAGAGCATTCAAAATCTTCACAGGTTTTACATGTTTCTGTAGCCTCTGTGGCCGAGAGTGCTGTGCCATTTTGCATAACCCCACTCACGAACTTTATTTTGTGAATATCACTCTATAAGCGCAGCAATATGTAAATAAGTTATTGAATGAATAAAACGGTTTGGGTTGACTTCTTTGCTGGAAAAAACACTTTCAAATGCTAATGTCAGATCATGGTTTTCTCCAGCATTCCATATGTAATGAGTGGAGTGGCTCCTAAACCAAACACTACATTAGGTATAGCAACGTTATGACGCTGGTCTGTTTTCGGCCCAGCACTCGGCACAGAAGTACAGACGGGTGCAGAAATATCGTTAAAAATGAGTCTTTCTTCTCAATTATTTAATTTACTTCCTCTATGACTCTTTTAACTGTACTAACTTCTTTCACTACAGTTCCTCGCCACTGTTTTATTTCATTGGTGACGAATTCCATGACACTGATCATCTGGGCAGATGTTTGTATTAATTTCTCAGGAATTATGTTACGGACATACATGTTGGTTTTCTTTGTAAATAACTGGAATGCATGTTCATTCCGTATTTGGCACTACTGTTCCCATTGGTAAATCTTATTCTCGATTGTTTGGTCAAACTATCGTTCCTTGTCTTTTAATCAATTGGTTCTTTCCTTTTTCGTCTTTTCTTGATGTCGATTGAACTGCTCTGTTATGAGCTTCTCTTGCCCAATAGATAGGTTTTGTCATTTGTCCAGCAGTCCAATTTGCACTTTGATCTCGTGAATTTGTTGTAACTTACTAAATAAGAGAAATTACGTTGATTTGTATAATTAAGTTGGCTTTCACCACTGACCGCGTGTCCCACTTCATTAATATTTTTTTGTTACCTTTATTGTAGGGTTGACGATCCATCCTGAATGCGCGTGATTTATTGCTGAGAAAGAGAAATTTCGTTAATGTGGGTAGATAAATTCGCTCACGACGCCATTAATTCTTGTTTAGTCGGTTGTTACGTTTATAGAAAGGTACTCATTGTTAATGTCAGTGTTACCAGTTTATTTAACTGCTCATCAATATGACTAATGGGAGATATAATTGTTCAGAACTAGACTCCATTTTATATGACAGTTACAAATCTAAAAATTCACCAAACGTTACACAAAATAACAATATGAATTAATAACACATTGATTAGTGTAGGTAAATCAAGCCTATGTAGCGTTCACGAATCAAAGAAAACAGATATGACATGGGTTAATAGAAATAATATTCATATACTTTCTGTTATTTATATGAAAATCGTGAGAGAGTTTCCTTGGCTCTTGGGTGTCCAGCCGGATGCGATCGATGAAGTACCACGATATTTCGGCGAATAACTTTTCCGCCATCATCAGGTGGTTCCGATGGAATAATCTGTCTGCTCATTGTCGGTATTATTTAAGTCTGTCAGTCGGGCTTTTATTCCCTGCACTGACGGTCCGATTGCGTCGCAGGAAGACGAAGTCTTTTGGACTCCCTCTACGATTTTTACCCTCCACGCTGCCCTCCAGTACTAAACTGGTGATCCCTTGGTGCTTCAGAACATGTCCTGCCCAGCGATCCCTTCTTCTAGTCAAGTTGTGCCACAAATTCCTCTTCTCCCCAGTTTTGTTCAGCAGCTCCTCATTAGTTACGTGATCTACCCATCTAATCATCAGCATTCTTCTGTAGCACCACATTTCGAAAGCTTCTATTCTTGTCTAAACTATTTATGGTCCCTGTCTCACATCCATACGTGACTACACTCCATGCTAAAACTTTGGGAAAACATTTCCTGACGCTTAAATCTATACTCGATGTTAACAAATTTCTCTTCTTCAAAAACGCTTTTCTTGCCATTGCCACTACTTCGACAATCATCAGTTATTTTGCACCCGAAATAGCACTTTAAGTGTCTCATTTCCTGATCTAATTCCCTCAGCATCACCTGATTTCATTAGGCTACATTTCATTATCCTCGTTTTACTTTTGTTGATGTTCATCTTACATCCTACTATCAAGAGACTGCCCATTCCACTCAACTGCTCCTCCAGGTCCTTTGCTGTCTCTGAGAGAATTACTGTGCCATCGGCAAACTTCAAAGATTTTATTTCTTATCCATGAATTTTAAATCCTACTCCAAATTTTTCTTTTGTTTCCTTTACTTCTTGCTCAATGTACAGATTGAATAACATCAGGGATAGGACACAACGCTGTCTTATTCCCTTCTCAGCCACTGCTTCTGTTTCATGCCCCTCGACTCTTATAACTGCCATCTGGTTTCTGTACAAATTGTAAATAGCCTTTCGCTCCCTGTATTTCACCCCTGCCACCTTCAGAATTTGAAAGAGAGTACTCCAGTCAATATTGTCAAAAGCTTTCTCTAAGTCTACAACTGCTAGAAACCGAGGTTGCCTTTCCTTAATCTAAGTCGTATGGTCAGTATTGCCTCACGTGTTCCCACATTTCTGCGGAATCCTAACTGATCTTCCCCAAGGTCGGCTTCTACTAGTTCGGTAATTTTCACACCTGTCAACACCTGCTTTCTTTGGGATTGGCATTATTATATTGCTTCTTGAAGTCTAAGGGTATTCTACCTTTGTCGTACATCTTGCTCACCGGATGGTAGAGTTTTGTCAGGGATGGCTCTTCTAAGGCTATCAGTAATTCTAATGGAGTCTTGTCTACTCCCGGGGCCTTGATTCAACGCAGGTCTTTCAGTGCTGTGTTAAATTCTTTACGCACTATCATATCTATCATATCTCCCATTTCATCTTCACCTACGTCCTCTTCCATTACCATAACGTTGCTCTCAAGTACATCGCCCTTGTAGAGACCCTCTACATCCTCCTTCCGCCTTTCTACCTTCCCCTCCTTCCGCAAAACTGGTTTTTCATCTGAGCCCTCGATATTCATGCAAGTGGTTCTCTTTTCTCCAAAGGTCCCTTTAATTTTCCTATAGGCAGTATCTATCTTACCACTACTGATATATAACTCTACATCCTTTATTTGTCCTCCAGCTATCTCTACTTACCCATTTTGACTTCCTGTCGATCTCATTTCGAGACGTTTGTATCCCTTTTTGCCTACTTCATTTACTGCGTTTGTCCGTTAGTATGAGGAATAAAGAAAGCTGGAACAATATTTAATTCCGTCAGCGACTTTACCACTTCCCCGGAGTAATACCATAAAATAGAATACTAATATACTTCACTCCAGCATCCTGTGCAGTCAGTTTGCTGCCTAAAAGTCCATTATTCCTACTCTTTTTTTGCGAATCGTTTGCCGATGTCTTCCATGTTCTTGGTAGGACACCAGTTAGCGTGAGCTAAATATTTTATTACGTCCCATTCGTTATTAAAGTCATCCTTATTACGTGAGACTTCGTGTAACCTATGAACTATAGATCTAAAGACAGTGAATACATGCACTCTAGGTTGCATGGAGGTACTATGTATCATTGTATCCTTGGTGGTTGGTTTTCGGTAAATGTTACACCCAGTCACCTCATTATACAAAGTTAGTAATAAATCCAAACATAGTACAGAACGATCTCGTGAGAACTCCAAAAGAAATTTGATAGTAAGTATTTGGTTATTCAGGGCCTTATGTTAATCTAAACGCTGACTCCTGTTCCCATCATAAATGACAATAACATCATCAGTACTCCTTCTGTTTATCACTTGCATTGCGGGTGTTTATTAAAACATTTTTCCTCCAGGTGTGACATATAACCGTTAGTTTATGTGATGGCCAATGGAGATCCCATTGCCAAACCGGCATTCTGCTGCCATACTTCCTCCCCAAACTTGAAGTAGGAGTTACATTTTACCAGCAGAGTGAGCCACTTCATAAATTCTTTAATATACTCTTCCTCTAAATTACTAGAAGTACGTAAGTAATCTCAATTAAGACCACAACATCATGTATAGGGATATTAGTATACATACTCAGACATCGAAAGAAGCTCCCTGAGGAACCACAGATGTTTGCAAGAGTTAAACAATTTCTTTCCCATTCTTAACCATATAATGCTGAGAATAACAGTAACGCTAGTTGAGGTGCTATTAAAAATCTTGCTAATTTATGGCCTCGGCTTCCTACAGAATTACGAGGTGCATTCAAGTTCTAAGGCCTCCGATTTATTTTCTAATTAACTACTCACCCAAAATCAATGAAACTGGCATTACTTCTCGACGTAGTCGCCCTGCAGACGTACACATTTTTCACAACGCTGACGCCATGATTCCATGGCAGCGGCGAAGGCTTCTTTAGGAGTCTGTTTTGACCACTGGAAAATCGCTAAGGCAATAGCAGCACGGCTGGGGAATGTGCGGCCACGGAGAGTGTCTTTCATTGTTGGAAAAAGCCAAAAGTCACTAGGAGCCAGGTCAGGTGAATAGGGAGCATGAGGAATCACTTCAAAGTTGTTATCACGAAGAAACTGTTGCGTAACATTAGCTCGATGTGCGGGTGCGTTGTCTTGGTGAAACAGCACACGCGCAGCCCTTCCCAGACGTTTTTGTTGCAGTGCAGGAAGGAATTTGTTCTTCAAAACATTTTCGTAGGATGCACCTGTTACCGTAGTGTCCTTTGAAACGCAATGGGTAAGGATTTCGCCCTCGCTGTCCCAGAACATGGACACCATCATTTTTTCAGCACTGGCGGTTACCCGAAATTTTTTTGGTGGCGGTGAATCTGTGTGCTTCCATTGAGCTGACTGGCGCTTTGTTTCTGGATTGAAAAATGGCATCCACGTCTCATCCATTGTCACAACCGACGAAAAGAAAGTCCCATTCATGCTGTCGTTGCACGTCAACATTGCATGGCAACATGCCACACAGGCAGCCATGTGGTCGTCCGTCAGCATTTGTGGCACCCACCTGGATGACACTTTTCGCATTTTCAGGTCGTCATGCAGGATTGTGTGCACAGAACCCACAGAAATGCCAACTCTGGAGGCGATCTGTTCAATAGTCATTCGGCGATTCCCCAAAACAATTCTCTCCACTTTCTCGATCATGTCGTCAGACCGGCTTGTGCGAGCCCGAGGTTGTTTCGGTTTGTTGTCACACGATGTTCTGCCTTCATTAAACTGTCGCCCCCACGAACGCACTTTCGACACATCCATAACTCCATTACCACATGTCTGCTTCAACTGTCGATGGATTTCAATTGGTTTCACACCACGCAAATTCAGAAAACGAATGATTGCACGCTGTTCAAGTAAGGAAAACGTCGCCATTTTAAGTATTTAAAACAGTTGTCATTCTCGCCGCTGGCGGTAAAATTCCATCTTCCGTACGGTGCTGCCATCTCTGGGACGTGTTGACAATGAACACGGCCTCATTTTAAAACAATGCGCATGTTTCTAACTCTTTCCAGTCCGGAGAAAAAAAATCGGAGGCCTTAGAACTTGAATGCTCCTCGTAATAACTGGCCGCAGAGTGGCGGAATGCTTATGAATTTTCAGCGTCCCTCTAAGTGTAAGGGCTCTTGTTCATTCTTTTAAAAGTCCTATTCAAGCATTAAATTAATACCGTTAAAAGCCGTCTTGACTTCTGCTAAAAATTTATCGGTTTGATGAAACCTAGCTCGTGTGGTATTGTTACTCACGATAAATTCCTTAACTTTTTCCTCGTTTTTAGCTTGAAATAGAACAACGGAGAGTTTCCCCTTATCGTCCCGTCCATGCCGTGTTATGTGCCACCCTTCGCGGTGTTTACCACGAATACGGTCCGCAAGCATTACAGATCACTCCAGTTACGGTAGCCGCACATCTCGCACGAGTTCGATGTATCAGCGTCTGTATAAAGTCTCCAATGTGGCCGACGTACTGCCACATCACAATCACACTTTAACCAATTCAGAATATGATTACCCAGTATAGTCATTTCGCAGGGGTTGCTGGTGATAGTAGATTCTTAAAGGTGTAGCGTCCTTTGTCCGACAGAAAACAGTTCCCTCCTCTGCACTGCCACCATTGGATAAGAGAATTTGACATCTCATCACTTATTCTCGTACATGCAGATTCGGCGACCTGCATAAACTCGCAGGCGACATCTTATCCAGTTGCGCAGACGTGAAGATAGTGATAACTGCTGCTTGTGCCTGTGCCCTGTCACACCACGGTTTCAGCTGTCAGATTGTATAAAATACGCGAAATGAGTAGGAAAAACATTAGGTTCTCTATAAAGCTCGTAACAAAGAGCGAAATAGTTCTGAATTAAAATATGTTACTTTCATACTTTGATCCTAATAAACTCAATTTACATCATCCAACATTCCCTGCTTCTTACCTTGTCACAGGTATTGTTCGTTAATAGAGAAAAGTAGCTTAACGCTAGGGTAACCAAACTCGAGGTCAACAGGAGAACGCCCTCCAACACAGTAGCGTGGTGTTACCAGGTATTTTTCTTTCAAGAAGATGACTGAGAAGTCGGTATTATATAGGTTTTTGGCAGGGTTGAAACTGGAACATTTTTATGGGTCCTTACAAGTCGCCAACCATCTTCCATGATATTAAAAATGCGCTATATCTCATGTCTATGAACCCCTCTACAAACTGTCGTATGGGCGTCCTTGACCTAGTGCTGTAATCACAGCATGTGAAAACTGTACCGTGACGAACAACATTACTATTCCCTCGGTGCCAAAGACCATGGTGAGTGTTGTGGTGCAATTGTTCCACCAGAAGGCAGACGAGTCAGAAGTTTCAGGGCCGTTTGTACCGCCACCAACGAGATGGAGGTGATGACGGTCGGTGGCAGAGTGCGTCTTGGAGTAACACAAAGAACACAATTTAGGGTGGAGCCAAGAAAAAGGGTCGCAAGAAGTTGGTGTGTGGTAGGTTACCAGAGGAGATAACGGTGAGCACTGGTGGGGCTGCCCTACAAAAATAACGTGGTAGATCGGATGCTGTCTTTCACTGGCGGATGCAACTCTAGTCAAGGGAAAGAAACAGGTTCAGCATAAGCTACGGAGCGTTGCATGTCTGCGTTCACAACTAATGGTGGCATCCTGATGGCGTTGTGATTGAGGCGCTGCAGTAATTACAATAGCCAAAAAATTTTACTTTTTCCTGTAAATGGCATGAAAACAGCTAATCTTTATATTTTGGGGTGATCTGATATAGAAAGTGTTACTTAAAACGCAAGATTAAATCTCGTTTAGAATTTATGATAACCTTACGTTATTGCCTATGTAAGCATATACACGTATTTAACTTGGTGTTATCCGTCGGAGGAAGGTCACTGAAGGCGCAACCACTTTGGCTGGTTTTTGTAGTTTCTTGCTGGTGATTCGCTGATTAGTGTCCAGCAGTAATTGCCTTCACACATGCACTCCACTTTACTTGGTATCTCATTTCCATGACTGAAATTTTTTGGCAGAAGCGTTCTCCGTGCCCGTCAGTTACAATACCACTGTTGTCAGGAAAGAAGTCGACGTGAGAATCCAGGAAAAGTTACTATAGGGACATGTTGCACCCCAGTGTACTGTGGCAGTGCAGATGATCTCCCAGTTTTCTCCCTCTCTTCGGACAGAAAGTTTGTTAACATTTGGACAGAGACATCTCAAGCTAACTTTGCATCACTTGTCAGGATCTTTGTCCATTTTTCGTATCTGGAGACCAACGGAGACTAAGACGAGGAAATTTCTCACCCAAAGAGAGAAATGCTTCTACTGTTTTGTCCTTGGTCCTAATGAAGTTTTCCATTAGGCCCAATTTTATATGAAGAGCAGGGATAATTATGTTGTTAATTTCGACAAGTTCTTCGTTCATAATATTGTGATATCGTGGTTCAAGTGATCGATACTTAGGCGAATTTTTCTTTTTGTAGCGAATTGCTTTCCCAGAGGCACAGGAAGCAACAGAATTTTGTGTAACCGTGTTGTATCCCAAGTAATATGACTATGTCTTTCATATCCCCGGAGATCTGCAATTAAACTTGACATAGTTCAATCGCAATAACCCCATGTTTATGTTGTTACATATTTCATTCATGTAAGATTCATACCCAGTCGGAACCTTTGATAACGTGTTGCTATTACGCAGTATCACACGCTTGAGACTTACTTTGAAGGAGTCGACGAACAACCTTCATTGACCACTTTCACAGACAATGCCCATAGCTGCTATTAGCCCTTGTAAATCACTATGAAATACCAGTTTCTGTCCACATTCGAAAACTGGAAGGAATGACGTATGGCGGTACCAGAACGCAGCACATTTACCGTCTTATAAAGACAATTCCATTGTAGTAGATTTGATACTAACAGTTCAGCTTTACCTTTCGCCAGCTCCTGATCCCTCACTTTGTCATTAAGTTCACACTGTGTTATTTTATGTATCTCTGTACACTCATCGTTACACAAAAAATCGGATCTTTCGAAGAATGGGGCATTGAAGATGATGGTGCATCACTATTTTCACTGCCGTCCTCGTCACTATCACAAACACGTGGGACAGGAACAGGCTGTCTGTCTCCGTGAGGCAATGGCCACATGGCCGACGGTATGTTAGCATATGTCGGAAATGCCATATCTTAATGGAGTTTTCATACAAAAGTAACAATCATGCACATCGTTTGAATGTTCTCCCCAGATGAAGCATATAGCAGAGCCCATGGAAGATATACAATTCAACCGCGAATAAAGATTTGAGACAGAAGATATGCAACATGTATCAGGAGCCCACGGCTTTTCGTTTCACAGCCAAACAACAGTCTCTACGCCTTCCTAAGATATGGCGTTATTGGCTACCTTTGTGGTTTCAATGTAGCCTGTCCGCAAATGTACCAAAATTGTCAGCGCTCTTTAC
The DNA here is from genome assembly GCF_023864345.2 of Schistocerca serialis cubense. Taxonomy (NCBI): domain Eukaryota; kingdom Metazoa; phylum Arthropoda; class Insecta; order Orthoptera; family Acrididae; genus Schistocerca; species Schistocerca serialis. The sequence goes on from NC_064642.1 coordinate 663,739,141, forward strand.
GTTTTTGCGAGGTGTATTCAATCACAGCAATTACAATGACCTCACACACTAACTACACATCAGTAACACGTTCTACCAGCTCACAAACAGAATACAGATTGTTAACAGACTGAAACACAGCTTAAATCAAACGTGCTGTGCTTCTCCCTTCCTCTTTCTCTTCCTGTTGTTGCTACGAACACGGGATAGAAACAGGGAGAAAATATACACAGCCACTGTTGCCAAAAAAATGGCTCTGAGCACTATGGGACTTAACATCTCTGGTCATCAGTCCCCTAGAACTTAGAACGACTTAAACCTAACTAACCTAAGGACATCACACACATCCATGCCCGAGGCAGGATTCGAACCTGCGACCGTAGCAGTCGCGCGGTTCCGGACTGAGCGCTTAGAACCGCTAGACCACCGCAATTGTTGCCTGAAAATCCATCTCTGTGTCTACTATCAGCGGCGTTTCAAAGCCTATACGGGAAGGCATTGACAATGAACGCTAATAAATTACAATTACAATTAAATCCACCCACTTTAACTCGGAAACGAGAGTTAATCCGAGCTTTTCATTGTCGTTTTCATTATCGGCGTGGTCGATATTGTTAATAAACGTTTATTTCATCCCAGTTACATTTTCACTGTTGGCTAATGTTACGTGCAAACAAATCAGTGAGTGCAGTCCCATGTAAATAACTTTATACGTGGAAGTCTGTGGATGTTATGTAACTACTGGTTGGCTATTTGTGGCACGCAGGGCGCGCAATGGTGGATGCTGTCAGGCAGAGTAGGCATAACTGCGTCATTCCACGCTGTAGGCGTGATATAGCGTGTTTAGCATAATATGTCTGTTTGCCACTGTGAACACGAATCGATTGGTTACCTCCAGTGGTTGTAAGACATTACTATGTTATTGATTCTATGTACTGAGCCAGTTGCTCTCATTTGTTGTATTAAGATCTTTTTGCCGTTATGTGAATGAGCTGTTACGTATTTTATTGTATAAGAAGTTATTCGGACATAGGCATCGGCTGTTTATTGGCGTAGAGGATGGGTGCTGTTTTACCAGTGCGTTGACAGTAGTACTAGTAGATACACTTGTAATTAGAGGTTATATTTACTGGTCCCAGATAAGATTAAGTATTCCTGGGCATCCTAAAATTGACAGTTATTAATTACATGGGGTGGGGAGGGGGCGGTAAACTGCGTTTGTAGAATTCACGTTGTGGCGGCACTGTTGTTCGAATAGAGGGGCTGTGGACGTAGTTTATAGGGACCTGTGGGAGGTTTGTATTCAACTGTTGTTCAGTTCCGATAATGCAGTAGACACGTGAGGAACGCCCATTTTGTGTTGAAGTGTGTTTCTAGAATTTCCACTCGATCAGCGTCCTTTGCGATTTGCAGTACCCCCACGCGGACGTGTTCCTGGACGGCAATCAATTTTAGAATGGGTAAATGCATTCAGAACAACAGGTGATGCGTCACGCGAACTAAGAGGGCTTGAGAGATGGGATACATTACAAAATGTTGAAATAGTTAGAGCAGCAATACTGGATGCTCCGAAACGCTCAGCTGGGAAAAACGCACTTGCTCTTGGCACTTCAAGACGTTCTCTCCACCGGATTCTTAATAATGAACTAAATTTTCAACCATGTAAAATGTGCGTGGTCCAGCAATTGTCACTACGGGTTTATGTGATACGAAGAACATCTTGTGAAGACATGCTTGCAACCATATCTAATGACGAAAATGTGTTCTTTTCTGATGAGGCACATTTTCACCTCGGTGGGTGTGTAAACAAACAGAATATGTGGTACTGGAGCGACACGAACCCCAGGCAAATTCACCGGAGACCCCTATACTCAGACCGTATCACTGTGTGGTGCGCCGTATCAGGAGAGGCATGCTTGTCCCTTATATTTTTCCAGGAAAATCTTTGTGCTGTAACTGTGAATTCGGATCGCTACTTAACTGTGCTGCAAGAGTTTTTCCAGACGGCTTTCGAGGCAATGCAGTTGCAGGATACCTGGTTTCGACAAGACAGTGCCACTGCACACAAAGCGGGCTTTGCCATGAATTTTTTGAGGCAAACGTTTCCTGAAAGACGTATCTCTCGGATGAAGGATCTCAACTGACCGGCATGATCAACGGACTTAGCCTCATGCGATGTTTTTCTTTAGGATTACCTGAAGTCAAAGACGTTTTGCAACCGTCCCAACATCCTGGAAGACCTACAGAACAGTGCTGAGGCTGAAATTGCAATAATACCAGAAGACATGCTTCAAAGAGTGCATGGAAATTTCAGAAAGCGACTGCGGCAGGTGTGGATTGTGAAGGTAGACAGACATTGGCAGGCATACCGTTTAAACCATGTAATTAGAAGCTTCCATTATTGTCTAATATGAGAACAATAAGAATGTTAGTTTCTAAGTGTTCATTATTTTTTATCTCATTCCTAAATCAACAATTTACCGCGCACCACCCTGTAGTTGTGGTCGGATGACAGATACTATAAAATGTTATGTTAAAAAAAGGTCCCGAGTTCGAGTCTCGGTCCCGCACACAGTTTTAATATGCCAAGAAGTTTCATATCGGCGCACACTCCGCTGCAGGGTGAAAATCTTATTCTGGAAATGTTACGTTCTTACCCGCCTGTCCATCATAGGGCAAGTTTGAATTTGCTGGCCGGCCGGTGTGGCTGATCGGTTCTAGGCGCTTCAGTCTGGAACCGCGAGACCGCTACGGTCGCAGGTTCGAATCCTGCCTCGGGCATGGATGTGTGTGATGTCCTTAGGTTAGTTAGGTTTAAGCAGTTCTATGTTCTAGGGGACTGATGACCTCAGATGTTAAGTCTCATAGTGCTCAGAGCCATTTGAACCATTTTTGAATTTGCTGCTTGAGAAGTCCTCAGGCTGTACGTTTTGTTTTATTTTAATAGGTTTACTATTTTGTTAACTGAGATTTAGATGTCTAACAAAATAATCTTTAATTAGTGCCCCAAGTCCACACAATCCCCAGCTAAAAACACACTCCATATAATTCCCACGCTACCAGAGCAACAGAGGAGGAATTAAACTCACGGTCGACAGTGTTTCACCGAGTTCTGATATATCTAAATTAATTGTACTGCTTCTGTCAGCTATGAGTAATCATCAGGAACAGAGTTTTAACACGAGGACAGCATCATCTCTTGACCAACTCTCACATGAAACATTATATCCTCAAATTATATACAGGTGAAAACCTCCACGTTGTTTCGAATTGACGCCCACTGTGGCCGAGCGGTTCAAGGCACTTCAGTCCGGAACCGCGCTACTGCTACGGTCGCAGGTTCGAATCCTGCCTAGTGCTTGGATGTGTGTGATGTCCTTAGGTTAGTTAGGTTTAAGTAGTTCTAAGTCTAGGGGACTGATGACCTCAGATGTTAAGTCCCATAGTGCTTAGAGCCATTTGAACGACTTGTTCCGAATTTTAATACGGTCTTTCTCTATTTTTTTCTATTAAGCTGTGTGTTGTGTGTGTGTGTGTGTGTGTGTGTGTGTGTGTGTGTGTGTGTGTGTGTGTGTGTGTGCTGAAGAAGCTGGGTCGTTCCCTGCGAATGCCGGGATGCTATTACTGCTGCTGTTCTGCTCAACATCTCCTGCACCTGCATGTAGGTGACTGGAGAGTGTGACTTCGTATTTATACAGAACAATTTAAAAAGCTTGTAAGGGTGTTGCAGGGTATGCTGTGCAGGGACAAAGTAGTTAGGGGAAAAAATTGATACAAGCGCTGTTTCAGAGTTCATTGGTATTGAAATTAGACAATGAGGCCGTCGCGAGCACAAATTCATGTGGCCGCCAGAAGCAATTAGAGTCTGTTGTTGTCATAAGATAGATGACAGCGCTCGAGATTACTCAGCCTTAGTTTCGGATTCGAGCCTTACTAGCGTTCCACCGAGCGAGGTGGCGCAGTGGTTAGCACACTGGAGTTGCATTCAGGAGGACGAGACTGTTGAATCCCGCGTCCAGCCATCCTGATTTAGGTTTTCCGTGATCTCCCTAAATCGCTCCAGGCAAATGCCGGGATGGTTACTTTGAAAAGGTACGGCCGATTTCCTTCCCCGTCCTTCCTTAATCCGATGAGATCGACGACCTCGCAGTTTGGTCTCCTCACCCAAACAACCGAACCCAACCCCAGTTCCCTTACAACCGTTCCAATTTTTGTATCGTTCTATTGTTCAACACAACGATTTTTTTTCTTAAGATTATTTGTCGGTACTATCTACCCTGCAGTACCCTTACAAGCGTTTCACTCTGTTTCTGAGCATCCTGTATATACGAGGGTTCGAACTTAAAAAGTGGCAACTATTTATTCACAACCGATACAGAAGAGTTACATGTTTAGACCTGCTACTGTCCTTCAAAGTAGTCACCAGCGTTGTGTAGAGCTCCTTGCCAGCGATGTGGAAGGCGTAGTATACCATTAACAGAGTCTGTTCTGTTGATGGAGCGAATGGTGCGGTCGAATCTCTGGAATAGTTCTGAAGCGGAAGCCACAAAATGGTTCCTTCATCTTCGGATTAAAATCAAAGTCACAAGGACTTAAGTCGTATTACTGTTCGTTTCTGGAGCAATACCTGCGACGAGCTTTGCAAAAGAAGGGGCGACACTTTCGGCTCAACCCACCCATCATTTTTCATGATAATGCGCGGGCGCATACGGCGCAACTGTGGCCGCTTTGTTCGGTCGATGGGACCATCCACCATACTCCCCGGACTTAAGTCCTTGTGACTTTGATTTGATTCCGAAGATGAAGGAAATAAACAAGGATGAAGGAAATTAGCAAACGTTTTAGGACTCAAGTAGGAAAAAGTGTCTAAAGATAGGCGGTACTCTTCTCTTTCGGGACAGTTTAGGGCTTTAGCCTTTGTCATTAGTAACAGTTGTAAGCTAGAACTTGTTTTAAGTTCTGTGAAGACGCGAGGAAACTTCAAATAGTGCTGCACTAGGCAAGTACTACTGTCGGAAATTAATGGATTCATGCTGGTTGTAAATGATGATTGCATGCATAGGTGCTGGACAGACTTCCATTGTGGCTAGAAAAAAACCGGACTAGTACTGGTGAAACAATAAAACGAATGCAATAAGGCTGAAAGTCGCGTGACCTGTCACGTGACTCTCGCTCCGCCTACTGCTCGAGTTTCATCTGCCTCCTGCACTCAGTCTGCCCGTGGCGTCTGTTTTAAGTAGTTGACGTTTTGTCTGTGCGTCGGAAAATGTTGAGTGTACAGAAAGAACAGCGTGTTAACATCAAATTTTGTTTCAAACTAGGAAAATCTGCAAGTGAAACGTTTGTAATGTTACAACAAGTGTACGGCGATGATTGTTTATCGCGAACACAAGTGTTTGAGTGGTTTAAACGATTTAAAGATGGCCGCGAAGACACCAGTGACGTCACTCGCACTGGCAGACCATTGTCAGCAAAAACTGATGCAAACATTGACAATCAGAGCAGTGTCTGAGTTAACAGGAGTTGACGAGAAAAGTGTTAGGCAGATTCTTCATGAAAGTTTCAACATGAACGAAGTGTGTTCAAAAATGGTTCCAAAGTGTCTCACAATTGAACAGAAGGAACGCCGAAGAATGATTTGTTCTGACATCCTGGAAAACATTGAAAGTGATCCCACCTTCTTACAAAATGTTATTACTTGCGATGAATCGTGGTTTTTTACTTACGATCCCGAAACTAAACGCCAGTCGATGCATTGGAAAACTCCTGGTTCTCCACGACAAAAAAAAGCACGAATGTCAAAATCGAAATTCAAGGCAATGATGATTGTTTTTTTTTTTTTGACCTCAAAGGGATTGTGCACATTGATTGGGTACCAGAGGGACAAACAGTGAATCAGCATTACTACATTAGCGTCCTGGCTACCCTACGTGAGCGAGTACGGAGAAAACGGAACGATTTGTGGAGAAAAAAGTCATGGATCCTTCACGAAGACAATGCCCCAGCTCACAGTGCGTTGTCAGTGAAGACGTTTTTGGCAAAACACAACATTCCCATCTTAGATCATCCACCCTACTCACCTGATTTGGCCCCCTGTGACTTTTTTATTTTCCCTAAAGTCAAGTCAGCTTTGAAAGGAACTAGATTTGAGACTGTTGAAGCAGTAAAAGAAAAAGCGACGGAAGTAATGCATGGACTTACCGAAAATGATCTGCAGCATTGCTATGAACAGTGGAAAATTCGTATGGAGCGGTGTAGAGACCGAGGAGGAGAGTACATTGAAGGAGATAACATGAAATTGTAAATAAATGTTTTTTTCCAGCATCAGTCCGGTTTTTTTCTAGCCGCACCTCGTATGTTAGAGCAAACCAAGTGGTTGATAGTATTTGCGTGCATTATTCTCGGCCTGTGCTTCGCAAATACAGGCAGTACCCTATTTCCACTATCGTCAGATGCTGGTTGTGGTTTACTTCCGTAACATTCAGTACAGAAATATGTGAAGTCCACGTATGTCACCGATTTTTTTTTTTTTTTTTTTTTTTTTTTTTTTTTTTTTTTTTTTTTTTTTTTTTTACCACGAACCTACAGATCTAAATAGAACGAAGACATCGAGATGGCTGCAGGGAGCAGCTGGCTTAACGCCAAGGACTTAATTCCGAGGCATGTGGATTCTCCTAGATAGCGAGTAAGTCATTTGTCCAAGCACCACACATCAAGTAGATTCCCTGATTAATACACCGAGCGAAATACATTCTTAAAGTGACCCATTATGAACCACAAACCCAGTGGTAATGTCATAGTGTGATTAAATGACCACAAAATACGGAAGCATATGCAGAGAGTTGAATATTGTTTGATCCCTCATTATGCGTTAATATTTATGGTCTTCACTGTAATGTCAACTTAACATATAGAGCCTTTCCCAAATTCCGGGCTCTTTTGAGCTTGTTGAGTACTGCTAAGCTATTAGGATTAAAACTGAACGCGTGGAGGTGGAGAGAAGAGCGTTATTAATTAACATAATTGATACTTTCGAGCTATAATAACAGCTGACGTCTATAAAATGCATTGTGTTGTACAAATAACCGATAGTACATTAATCCGAAGTTGAAGGTGTTGCTGTTCATTTCATTTTACAGGGCCACCCGTTGAAGGAGATCACTTCCAGTGGGCCACTCAACCACGAGTATAGTCTGAGACTGAACGACATCAACCGCACACAGGCTGGCAATTACACCTGCATCGTTTCCAATGCAATAGGGGACACTGAGAGCTCTCCGTTGCGGGTGACCGTTAAGTGTAAGTTACATCTCGATTGGGCACCGTAGTTTGTCTATAAATTATTGTCACTAAATTCAAGTTTTTAACTGAAAGTATGTAGTAACCATACTCATAACACTTGTCCATCCGTTATAGAGATAAATGGTGCGATGTCTAATTAACAAAGTACTGCTGGGAACTTAATTTTGATTGGGTTCATGTGTAACTGTAGTTGCGGTGAGAGTACGTGCACGCTTGTCACATTTGGCAGCTGCTGCAACAGAACACGATGCCATAACGCAAGTTATTGGTCAAAGCAGTTATCTTGATAGAAGATCTTAACCGGTAGCTCATCAACCAAAAATAAATTCTGATAACAAATAAATTCCAGAAATGAATTTTATTTTTCTTCATCCGTATCGTAATCTACTTGCCGACTACTTAAGTAACACAGACGACGAATTTCCCGCGAATTTAACAGCTACAGTGCAATTTGATCCGAAGAGTGCACGTTGGAGTCCTGTCACAGTCGCCATGTTTGTAACGTTGCTGCTAACATATGTAGTAATTTTCCCTTACGTTACGATGTATAAAGCCTTATTTGTTGCCATCTTTTGCATTCAGGATCGTGTCACCAGTAACACCACCAGATTATTCGTAAATATGGCATTTCTGCTTTCTCTTTCTAATTCGTATAATCATAATGTTTATATTTCAGGTAAAATGTACCTTGAAACAGATCCCTTCTAACACGTATTAAAAAAACAAGATTTCGTGTAAATTTAAAGCTTATGACTCCAAATGCTCTTATTAGCTAAAAGAAATCACTGCCAAACTTATCAAAATCAGCACATGCGATTACCTTTGGAGAGATACTGATTCTTCGAACTCCTTACTTAATATTAATACACTTGAAATACTTCCTTGTCAAGTAAAATCTCTGAGCAGAGATATCTTTTGCTCACTTATTATTCGCCACATTTATTCAATTTATTGTAATTTAAATATTTCCTTATGTTTTCGTAGATACTGCAAATTAATTATTTTAATATGGATTTGTTTCGCTAGTGGTTAGTGTATAAACCAACATCAAAAAGTTCTTATTCACTTATAACTTTATTTGCGCCTGTATAACTACCTTAACGTACAATTCCTTAGTAGCATCAGCATATTGATTCAAAATTGATTCGATGCAGATATGATTAGCATTTGACAAGATTCATGCAGATCTCCCTAAGAACTGCTACGTCTTTTTACAAAACTAAAAAGTAATTTCAGTACAATAATGTCCAATGGTAATCTTGAGAATGTCTCCCTGCCGTCGACTTATTCGCTGATAACTGTGCAGTCACGATCATGCACTCGACATGTACAAAACAAAAAAAAAAGACTTATTAAACTATATTTATAAAATCTGAATAATATTTGTCAAATAAATAATTGTTACATCCTAATAACACAAGAAAGGTAACAGCTGTCTCCAAAAGCCTCGACTACGTGAACAAGCCAGGCACGTGTTAAGACAGAACTGTACATCGTATTCCTTTCTACTGGTTCTTCATCTGCATCAATTTGCACTTCTGCTTTCACTTACCGCTTTCTGCAACGGTTGTCACAAATCACGACCGCCATACGCCTTATGTGCCTTTAAATCCTTCTACAGGAACATTAAAATCGATGCATACATTTTGCAGACACCACGAACAACCTAACTGCGCGTTGTAAACCAGGAATGTAAACCACTGTGTTCCTAAACGCGAGTCCGTTTTCTCACTACTGTTCTACCATGTGATGCTACCGTAGCGCTTCTGTGATAGCATTTGGTGTCAATCATCTCTTTGTATCAATCTCTCACCTCTTAGAATGAATTTCTTAAACGGCTATAGAGATCTTATCTACGTGTATAAAGCATTGTCCCTGTCACGGAAATATATTCTGTTGATGTGAACACCATGTATATTTGTTTGAAAACTTCATTTACATTCTCGCAGTTTTGATTCTGGATTCTATTATTTTTATCGATTTCCTTTCAATTTTCGCTCAAAAATGTAGGTTATGAAAATTCTTCTGTCCTGAGAAACCATCGGGTTCTTCTTATCGACTGATATGTCTTTCGGTGAACTTGCACGATCGTCAAAGTGGTCATTTTATTTTCTGTAGAATGACAAGTAAGTATAATAAGTGATAATATACGCTACTGTTCTAAAGTATTGAACGTCCCCATAGGATTTTGAGGATTTTGATACAAAACTTCTAAAAGCGCATTTACTTTTGAAATTTCAAATATTTTTTAAATAAGGATAGTCTATAAGTAAGAAGGAACATTGTAATGAAGGACGAGATGGTTTCTAATATTTTAATTTAATCTTTCCACATATCAACGGAACGTACATATCTGTACAATGACATGTCATATCATTGACTACATCGACGAAAAACTTTAAATACTGGAAGAGCAGCTGAACGGAATGGACAGTGTCTTGAAAGGAGGATATAAGATGAACGTCAACAAAAGCAAAACGAGGATAATGGAATGTAGTCGAATTAAATCGGGTGATGATGCGGGAATTAGGTTAGGAAATGAGACGCTTAAAGTAGTAAATGAGCTTTGCTATTTGGGTAGCTAAAATGATGGTCGAAGTAGCGAGGATATAAAATGTAGACTGGCAATGGCAAGGAAAGCGTTTCTGAAGAAGATAAATTTGTTAACATTGAGTATAAATTGAAGTGTCAGGAAGTCGTTTCTGAAAGTATTTGTATGTAGTGTAGACATGTATGGAAGTGAAACATGGATGATAAATAGTTTAGACAAGATGAGAATAGAATCCTTCGAAATGTGGAGCTAATGAAGAATACTGAAGATTAGATGGGTAGATCACATGACAAATGATGAGGTATTGAACAGAATTGGGGAGAAGAGAAATTTGGGGCACAATTTGACTACAAGAAGGGATCGGTTGGTAGGAAATATTCTGAGGCAACAAGGGACCACCAATTTAGTATTGGAGGGCAGCGTGGAGGGTAAAATTCGTAGAGGGAGACCAAGAGATGAATACACTAAACAGATTCGGAAGGATGTAGGCTGCAGTACGTACTGGAAGATGAAGCAGCTTGCAGAGTTTAGAGTAGCATGGAGAACTGCACCAAACCAGTCTCTGGACCGAAGACCACAACAACAACAACTTTCATGAAATATCCATTTAATTTGGTCACAGTGTAGAATATTGTCAATCACAAGTGCATTATTCACTAGTCGTACTTTAAATCATTATAGTATTTTATTGACCCTCTTTGCCCTTAAAACTGGCACGCGGGGAGTACGATAGTGTGCTGTGAGGCAGAATAGGCGTAGTGTATTTAGCAGAAAGTGTTTGTTTGCCACCGTGAAGACAAATCGATTGGCTACTCCAGCGGTCTTAAGACATTATTGTTTTATTGCTTTTGTGTGATTGAGCCTGTTTCTCTGACCTGCTGTTCTTTTTCGTAAGTCTCCCAACTGTTTTGATGAATGCTCCACGTATTCCTCTCCTGTGCCAACCTTTCCATATCAGAGTAGCACTTGAAACATATGTCCTCAATTACTTGCCGCATTTATTCCAATCGGTGCCTACCCCAGCAGTTTTTACCCTCTACAGCTCCCTCTAGTACCATGGAAGTTATTCCCTGATCTCTTACCGTATGTCCTGTCATCCTCTTCCTTCTTTTTTTCAGTTTCCATATATTGCTTTCTTGTCCGGCTCTATGGAGAACCTCCTTATTCCTTACCTTATCAGTCCACCTACTTTTCAACATTTTTCTGTAAAACCATATGTCAGATGATCATATTCTCTTCTCTTTCGGCTTTTCCACGGTCCATGTTTCACTACCCTACAGTGCTGCGCTCCAAAGGAACGTTTCCAACAAATTTTTCATCAAATTAAGGCCTTTATTTGTTACTGGCGGACTTCTCTTGGCCAGGAATGGCCTTTTTGCAGTGCTGCTCTGCTTTTTACATCCTCCCTGCTCCGTCTGCCAAGTGTTATTTTGCTGCCTTGGTAGCAGAACTCCTTAACCAAGTCTACGTGGTGATCAACAATCATGATATTAAGTTTCTCGCTGGTCTCATGTCTGCTGATTATAATTATAATCGACTTTCTTCGATTTACTCTGTACTTATTAGATTGTTCATTCCATTCAACGCGTTCTGTAATCCTTCTTCACTTTTACTGGGGATAGAAGTGTTACCAGCGAACTTTAAAACTGATATACTTTTACCTTGAATTGTAATTCCACTCTTGAATCTTTCATTATTTTCTGTCATTGCTTCTTAGAGTCATAGATTGAACACTAGGGAAGGAAGGCTGCATCCCCGTCTCACACCCTTTCTAATACGAGTACTTCGTTCTTGGTCTTCCAGGCTTATTGTTCCCTTTTGGTTCTTGTACATATTGTATATTACCCGTATTTCCTTTTTCTTAGAATTTCGATCATCTTGTATCATTTGACACTGTCGCACTGTCGAATGCTTTTTCAGGTTCGACAGATCCTATAAACTTGTCATTTTCCTTTAATCTTGCTTCCCTTATCAACCGAAACGTTAGAATTGCCTCTCTGGTGCGTTTAATTTTCCTAAAGCCAAACTCATCGTTATCTAACAAATCTTCAAATTTCTTTTCCATTCTTCTGTATTTTATTCTTGTTAGCAACTCGGATGTCTGAGCTGATGGTGCGATAATTCTCCTCGCACTTACCTGCTCTTTACAATCTTGGGAATTGTGTGGTGACGTTTTTCCGAAAGTCTACATCTACATCTACATCTACATTGATACTCCGCAAGCCACCCAACGGTGTGTGGCGGAGGGCACTTTACGTGCCACTGTCATTACCTCCCTTTCCTATTCCAGTCGCGTATGGTTCGCGGGAAGAACGACTGTCTGAAAGCCTCCGTGCGCGCTCTAATCTCTCTAATTTTACATTCGTGATCTCCTCGGGAGGTATAAGTAGGGGGAAGCAATATATTCGATACCTCATCCAGAAACGCACCCTCTCGAAACCTGGCGAGCAAGCTACACCGCGATGCAGAGCGCCTCTGTTGCAGAGTCTGCCACTTGAGTTTATTAAACATCTCCGTAACGCTATCACGGTTACCAAATAACCCTGTGACGAAACGCGCCGCTCTTCTTTGGATCTTCTCTATCTCCTCCGTCAGACCGATCTGGTACGGATCCCACACTGATGAGCAATACTCAAGTATAGGTCGAACGAGTGTTTCGTAAGCCACCTCCTTTGTTGATGGACTACATTTTCTAAGCACTCTCCCAATGAATGTCAACCTAGTACCCGCCTTACCAACAATTAATTTTATATGATCATTCCACTTCAAATCGTTCCGCACGCATACTCCCAGATATTTTACAGAAGTAACTGCTACCAGTGTTTGTTCCGCTATCATATAATCATACAATAAAGGATCCTTCTTTCTATGTATTCGCAAATGGTATATCGCCAGACTCATACATTCTACAGACCTATATGAATAGTCGTTTTGCTGCTGCCTCCTGCAATATTTTTTAGACATTCTGATGGGATGATATCTATCCCTATTATCTTATTCCATCTTAAGTCTTCCAAAGCTTTTCTAAATCCTGTTTCTAATACTGGATCCCCTTTATCATCTACATTGACTAACGCTTCTTCTTCTATCACGTCATAGACAAGTCTCTACCCTCATAGAGGCCTTCGATGTACTCTTTCCACCTCTCAGTGGAATACCCTTTACATTCTTGATGTCATCACTCTAACAGTACTGATGTCAATTTGATTGTGCCACAATTTCACATTCCAAAAAAGAATATTAGGACTGAAAATGAAAATATTCGTGACTGTTAATGTTGTATTATCTTAATAGAAAAGCTGCTAGCACGGCACTTTGCTAAGCCCCACTTCTGTTGGAGGTGGTAAGCCATTTGATTCCTCCGACCAGCCTACTGTAAGGTGGATTACAGTTTAACGTCGACCCAGAATCACGAAGCAGTTCGGTAGTTTCCATAGTAGCCATAACTTCCAGAAATGAAAAAAGTGATAACTGACAGTTTAAAGTCCTGGAAGGGAATGAGGACCGATCTACGTACTTTCGGATTTGTAGTCTGGCACTTTACCACACTGCAAGTGCATATCTTACTGCCTTTATTTTATACGTTATTTTCTGCTGTCACCAGTGCTTTGTTAAATGCCAACCAACGTCTGTACGCTAGAATGATATATTTGTTTGCGAAGTGTGACACTTAAGTAGGTGCAGTAACGTACTACCACATTAGCAGATGAGTCGCTGTTCGGCACGCTCAGTATCTGTCGCGGTCCACCGATTTTAACCACTCGCTGTGCTGCTTTTTCCATGAAATAGCACTTCCGAACTGGGAAGGAGTTCTGGCTGTTTTTTGAGGAGTGGTTCAAAATGGGACTTAACATCTTAAGTCATCAGTCCCCTACAGCTTAGAACTACTTAAACCTAACTAACCTAAGGACATCACACACATCCATGCCCAAGGTAGGATTCGAAACTGCGACCGCAGCGGTCGCGCGGTTCCAGTCTGAAGCGCCTACAACCGCTCGGCCACTTCGACCGGCTTTTGAGGAGTGGACAGCGGTGCGCTGGCTGTGGGGAGAGAGAGTGTTTGTGGCCTGAACAGCAGTAGTTTGGCGGTGGACTGTGCTCTTGCTTTGGCAGAGAAACCAACCACGATGTTGTAGACGAATGGACCGTGGTTTGGGTCTCCTTGTGGAAGGGCGTGCGAAGTCCATACCAGTGGTTCCTCGCCCGAACAGCGCTTTCGACCCTTCAAACCTTCGCTACTTGAGAAGGCATCCGTGAAAACCGAGTCGTCGCAGGGCAAGGAAACATTGTGGAAACATTCATAAGCACATTCGGGAGAGAATAACGTTTTGTTGATTGCTTGTTATTATACGTTCCAGGTTGCAAACGTTACTCAATGCGACGACCCTCTGCATCCACGACAGCCGAAAACCGCATTTCACTTTTGTTCACAGCACTTTCAGAGTGGTGAACCATGGAAAATTCAACTGTCGTAACACTGATCATGCTCTGCTTTAAGATCGCACAGTGCATTCAGCATTCTCAGGCATGGAAACTGTATCGGCTTCTACAACTTGTAGCGCAGATGGCGGCCGGTTTCTCTTAGGAGCAATCACCAAATAGTCAGTTCGTTCTTCCGTATACCTTTCTTCATCTCCGGTGTGGAAAGACGATCACTCCATGTTCCGTTAATCCGTCGGCATTCGTCGATAGCAGCACTAGTGGTGTTATTTTGATAAAACAGCTTTACAGTAAAACCATGCTCAGCTTCTCCCGATCCTTGTTGTCTGTCTGCACTTGTAATGCACACTGACGCTTGTGTTTCAATCCTACGTCGCACTTGCTCCTAACGGCAAGTCATTACACTAACACTACTAACAACGAAAAACGTGCTGTACACAGTCCGAAAAGCAGTCCTATATATCGGGGTAACCATACGGTAAATTGTTTCCCATCTACTGTGGCTCAAGCCACGGTATGCACACATCAAAAAAAGTTTTACATCACCTCGATTCCGAGAGATCCGGAACCTGTACAGATCAACATAAACATAATTTCCGCCCTTTTTATTCCTCATGAAAACCACACATTGCATGTTGTGCTACCATACAGCGAGACCTTCAGAGGTAGTGGTCCAGATTGCTGTACACACCGGTACCTCTAAAACCCTGTAGCAAGTCCTCGTGCGTTGATGCATGCCTGCATTCGTCGTGGCATGCTATCCACAAGTTCGAGAGTGAAGTTGCGCATCATGCGGCCTATTGCATACAGTTTGGGTCGGAACATGACGTCCTGTGGCTGCACGAAAAGCATTATTGAACATGGTGGCGTTGCTGTCAGTGTTCTGCCGAGACACAATCCGTAGGTAGCAGTCATCCACTGCAGTAGTAGCCCTTGCGCGACCTGAGCGAGGAATGTCATCGATATTCCTCTCTGTATTTCCTCCATGTCAGAACAACATCACTTAGTTCACTCCGAGACGCAAGGATTCTTCCCTTGTTTAGAGCTCTTCCTGGCACAAACTAACAATGCGGACGCGATCGAACCGCTTCTAGGCATGGTTGAACTGCAGACAACAGGACCCGTGTACCTTCTTCCTGGTGGAATGGCTGGAACTAATCGGCTATCGGATCCCCTCCGTCTAATGCATGCATGGTTGTGGATTTAAAGCATGCGTTGAAAATTTGCATTTGAAGACAAAGATTCGCACAGGTTAGAACCGCGCGAGCAGCATTTCCTAATTTCACAAACTCGTTCCTTATTGACGTCGCGGCATCGAAAATCCTTTGTATCAGTTTTTCTCGTGTTTACACCTTAACTTCGTACACGATGTCTTTCATCCACCCCCAGATGCAGTAATCTAGGAGTGTTAAATCTGGGGATCTGGCAGGCCAGTTGATAGGGCCCCCGCGACCTGTCCATCGATGTTGGAATTGCCGATTAAAATAAGCTGTTACCAAATGGTGGATGTGTGTAGCTGCTCCGTCATGTTGGACGTACGTGTGGTGTCTTGTTTCCAGAGAAATATCTTCAAGAAGCTGCGGTAGGTCTTATCGTAAAAAGTTACATCTGACCATTTAAATATCCCGGCAGAAGAAACGGCCCCAGTAAGTGGTCACTCACAATACCATACCAGACATTGACACTGGATCTGCATTGAAATTGAGATACTACCGTGGCATGGGGATGTTTGTCTGCCCAGGCATGCATGTTAGGCATGTTGTTGATGCCATCCCTTGTAAAGGTTGCCTCATCACAGTACGTTATGAAGCAATAGAGATGCCGCTTTCCATTTAACCAGTTACAAAAGTGCAAACCGTTGGTACAATCATGTGGCTCTAAATGATGAACTTTCTGTACATGGATAGGATACAGTCCATTCTCATGAAGAATCCAACATACCTTAGATCGTGAAACGTTCAGTCGGGTAGCTAGGCGTCTTGTACTTGAACGAGGACTGCGCTGTACTGAATTAAGAATGTTTTCCTCTTCTTGAACGTCACGATGTCCACCGGAGGGAATACGAATACTGGGAAGAGTACCAGTTCCTAGCAATGTTTGATATGTTCCACTAAATGTTTTGGCACTCGGAATGCTACGATCAGGATACCGACAGTGATATTCGGTAACAGCAGCTTTCGCATTACCATCACATAAGCTCAACATGTACACCACCTCTCGATACTCTTGCGACGAAAACTTGTACGGCATCGCAAAGTGTACTGAACACAGGAGACAATAACAGTAAACAGTGACTGCAGTATCAACAACGTGGTTGTTCTGCAAACGTACCACTCGCTGCAGTTGTCTACCTAAGACTGATCGTGTGTCCTGTGAACACAAGTGTAGCGCTCCATACACCGTGGCATGTCTCGGAACACTGCTGAAGCTTCTTAATTATGGATCTGATAACATTACCGTATTTACATATTTTGTTCCAAATAACGTAAGCAGTAGCCTCCAGCAACCGGAGGAAAACCTCGTGACTCACCCTGAATATATACTGCCAGGAAAAATTACAACACTCTCAAGGACAAAGCCATTTTATTGTATCGCAGGTAGTCAACCAGTGTAGCAGTTTATGATTAAAAAGTCAACACTAATGAAAGACACGGATCACAATAAAGAGTGCCTATGCAGTCGGATCAACATAGTGAGTACCTTTCTCAGGCAGAAACACAAGCGTGTGTTCCTGCAAGCAAACGATCATGAAACTACCAAATGGCATCCAACGACAGATTATCCTAGGCGTCAGCCACCTTCTGTTACGAATTTCACTAGTTCTTGTAGGCTCTGGAGAACGTGTAAGTACCCTGTTCAGCATACGAGCTTAGTTGGCGACAGATTTCGTTGTTTTGCTGGCCAAGGTAATCGTTAGGCATCACGAAAAGTACGTTATGTCGCTTCAGCCGCATATGAACGTGCATAAAGACATCACCGCCCTGTATATGAAGTGGTAGTATCATGGGAACAACGACCTAAGAAACTTACCGGTCACTGGTTACTTCACCTTGCTGAAATACTATGTCACCACGAGTTGCAACTAGTGATAGCTCCCCCTTCCTCAACAGCTTGATGGCTGGTGAGAGACATGTGAGGCAGGCCACACAGCACGTCTTCACCGTACACGTGTACGTCCACCACTCGGATGCAGTTAGGACCTACTATAATCACTGAAGATAACGGAACGTCATCACACTTGTAAAGAAACTGGTCCTCTACTTCTAAAAAAAAACTCTTTTAAATAATAAAACATGACCTATACAAGGAATCTGATTACCCCTGTTTGTCATGGACGAAAAAAAAATTGGCATAGTCCTTGTCAGAACGTGCAGAATCTTATGTGAGACCAAGAAGACGTCAATTTTAATCTACATATGGTATGACAATGTCTACGCAATAAAAAATAAGTTAGGTAATTCCGTACAATTATTATAAAGAATTGCGATAAATCACTTTAACGGGGGCCAAATGAACAATTAAGGTCAATATAATTCCAGTAATACTGCAAAAGTAAAAACAAATTATTGTAGGGGCCTACATAGACATCGCGCATCTGCTCGATGCTCGCGAAATACGTAATTTTGTTTTGAAGTTGACAGCCAATGAGAAAATAGGTGTAGTTTTCAAGCAGTAATAGCGAACAGCATCGACTGGTAATATACGTAATTTTATTGTAGCTAATTTTATTATACAAAAAATAAAATATGTACTTCCTCCAAAAGAAGTTACAAATAAATATTGAAATAAAATTATAATGAGTAGCAAAATGTCTGAAAAGAATTTTGAAAGAAAGTTATTAATTGAACTTTAATTTGGCGGGTTTTCAACACTGTCAACAAGACGAAATAATGGAAAGAATAATTATTGGAACTAAACAAATTTGAGATATTGTGACAGTATTTTTAAAAAAGATAATTGAACTGCAATTTTCTTTAATTTTGGAATGAGAGAGAGCGTAATTTTCTTTTAATGTCTTAACTGTCGCTGCAGGCAGTGCGATGACGTCAGCGGTGGTCCGCGCGGACGATGTGTGAAGTAAATCCTGGTTCGTGGCGTGAAGATAATGATGGATCCTCCTGTTTCATTAATATTCCGTTGTAGCTGGCAGCACCGGCGCGATAATAATAGTTCCAGTGTGTGCGTTGTCGTTACGCGCGCGACGTTTTATAATTAAAAGTTTATTAATCATGCGGTGCAATGTCTTTAGTATTTGCAATATATATCCAGTTAATGCCAATACTTCGCACAGTTCTTTCAACGTGTTACCACAGGAAAACAGTCACATGTGTTTATCACTATAATAGTCAGTTAAACATCAGTTCAATTTACTTCGTGGTTTTTAAGACAGTTTGGACGAGACAATAAACATTTCTTGATCGAATCACAGCACTGTTCTTTTACTTAACATTTTTTATTTGTTCTACTTTCACGCAATTCTAACAGTTAGTGTCTTCAATGGTTCCAGAATGAGGTTTTCAGTCTGCAGTGGAGTGTGCGCAGGAGAGCTTCTGTAAAGTTTGGAAGGTAGGAGACGAGGTACTCGCAGAAGTAAAGCTGTGAGTACCGGGCGTGAGTCGTGCTTCGGTAGCTCAGTTGGTAGAGCACTTGCCCGCGAAAGGCAAAGGTCCCGAGTTCGAGTCTCGGTCGGGCACACAGTTTTAATCTGCCAGGAAGCTTCTTCAATGGTGTCTGATTCATGGCTAATTGTCACAAGTTCACACAGTTTGTAAAATCGTCACCACAAACACTCGATACACTTTTCAGGTTTTACTGTTCACTTAATATTGCACGACCTCCTATTAACACAGCGGACGCACTGTAATTCATTGTTCCTCCGCGTATCACCGTCTTTCACGCCGAACTTTTCCACATTTTTCCACCCGCGAAACGGCCATGTACAACAACAACTCGCACGCT
Source organism: Schistocerca serialis cubense (assembly GCF_023864345.2). NCBI lineage: Eukaryota > Metazoa > Arthropoda > Insecta > Orthoptera > Acrididae > Schistocerca > Schistocerca serialis. The sequence continues at coordinate 663,758,372 of NC_064642.1, forward strand.
CTCTATCGATAGTCGTTCGCTCTCTCTCTCTGACACAGTACTTCTCCTAGCCTAACCAAGGATTTGCAAAGCATATAAAACCAGAACATTCATATTCGTACGATATAAAATACAAAACGGTAGCAAAATTAATGAAGAAACAATGTGACGTATTAACAAATAAAGGATAGTTGAAATAAATGATACATACGTACCATGACAAGGAAATGCACAAAAGAAAAAAAATATTATCGACTTTCGGGGAAAGCAATGTCATTACACACTCTCCAGTCGAGCCTTTCACGGCTTCAGAGTAGCGTGTTTGGTGGTGTCATGATGTCAGTGGTAGCGTGGACAGAAGTACAGGTAGTCCTACTTCTAGTGCCAGCAGACGGTTCCAAATGACTTTTGGTGACGCAGTAGGTACAAGACGTGCCCGGATATCTCCCTGGATGCTGTTCGGTCGGCCATCGCTGCTCGCACAACGCGTCGTCTTGACATGCGTTTTAACTAAGTGGAGTTCAAGAGCTTGAGAGTGTGAGAACGTTGTACAGACCACTGAAGAAAGCAGCGGAACACCATCGATACATTATACCCAACAGATGCAGTAGTAATCCATCGATACACACAAAGTATGTTCAGGTGGAGCCTAAGCCTCAGTAACTTACAAAATAATTGGTGACAGATATAATGACAATGGGGAACGATTGACTGCAGTTTGTGAACAATTTGATCTAAAAATTACCAACACATTTTTCAAACATAAGGACATTCATAAATATACTTGGCAACAGAACACCAAAGAATTTCTTTCTGTAATAGATTATATTATTATTAGGCAAATAAGTAGTTTCAAAGCAGTAGACGTCAGATCTTATAGAGGAGCCCGGTGTGGATCAGACCACTATCTAGTTAAAATGAAGTCTTTCTGGCCATGGAAGAATGCAAGGAGTGATACAAGTAACATAAATAAAACGAACCATACAGAGAAAGATGAAAATTTACCTTTTAATATTGACAGCCTACAAGACGAAAGTATCAGAACACTCTTTGCGGCCAGGATGGAAAGGAAACTGGTTGAATCATTTGAAGGAAGTACAGAGGAAACATATGACTATATAAAAGCTAATGTGAAAATCATAGCAACAGAGGTGTTGGGTAAAAAAGATAGCAAACACAACCGTGAAGCAGAGTGGTGGTCAGAGGAACTAGAGGTCCTCGTTAGAGAAAAACGAAATGCGTTCCTTCAGTGGTTGAATGATAAATCAGAAGAAACAAGATCAATATACAAGGAAAAGAAGAATGAAGTGATGAAAAAAATAAGAATGGCAAAAAATGAAGCATGGGAAAGAACATGTGCCAAGGTGAATAGCAAATTAGGATTTGGGAGAGCAAAAGAAGCGTGGTCAGTATTGAAAGGGCTTCAACAGGATACAAAAAGCAAAACTAATCTCCAACTGATAACACAAAAGGAATGGGAAGAGTATTTACAGAAATTATTAAATGAGGACAGAGAAGAATATCTAGAAGAAGGAACAGGGGAAGATAAAGGACATGAAGATGATGAGTTCCAGATTTTAGAAAGTGCAGTACTTCAGGCGTTGATACAGGAAAGAATGGTAAATCACCGGGACCAGACAATATCAATCTGGAGTGTCTGAAATATGGTGGTGACAAAATTGTGAAACTGATAACACAGCTCTTCAACAAAATGATACATGGAGATTCAATACCCAACGAGATGGAGCTAGGTTACATTAATACAATATTTAAGAAAGGAGATCTCAAAATTTGTTCAAACTATCGAGGAATTTGTGTTACAAACACATTAATGAGAATTTTTGCGAAAGTAATTAAAAACAAACTGGAAAAAAATTTTAGACCCCAAGAAGAACAATGTGGAATCACGGCTGGGAGATCATGTGTAGACCATATTTTCACATTAGAAACATAGGGAAAAATCAAAAAATATAGGATTAATTTTCATAGATCTAGAAAAAGCGAATGATACTGTTCCAAGAAAATTACTTTGGAGAGCACTACATATGGCAAACATAAACCCTTCCTTGATTAAAATAATACAACAGATGTATAAAGATAACATTTGCCAAGTGAAAGTCGGTAATAAACTTTCACAGAAATTTAGAACAAGCAAAGGCCTTTTACAGGGCTGTCCCATGTCACCATCATTATTTAAAATCTATATAGATATTAGCCTTAGAACATGGTCTCGTAAATGTAATGGTATGGGATTAGAAATAAGAGATGGAGTTTACCTACATCATTTATTATTTGCTGATGATCAAGTAGTCGTAGCACAAGATGGGGATGATGCTAACTATATGTGCAATCAACTAGCAGCAGCATACAAAACTTGGGGTTTGAAGATTAATTACCAAAAAGCAGAATACTTGACTAATGATTCAGATGAGCTATACATTGAAGGAAAGAAAATCAAAAAGATAAACACTTTCTGTTATTTGGGATCCATTTTAGAAATCGAGGGAAAATCAGAGTCAGAAATCAATAAAAGAATTAGTAGCGGACGGAGGGTCATTGGGATGCTTAACTCAGTCTTATGGAGCAGGAATGTAATGAGCAGAACTAAGAAATTAACATACAAATCCATATTAGAGAGTGTGGTTCTGTATGGAACGGAGACCTGGACAATTAACATGAAGCACATTAAAAAATTACAAGCTCTAGAGATGGACTTTTGGAGAAGATCGGCAAGAATCTCCAGGAAAGAAAAGATAAGGAACACCGAAGTAATAAGGAGAATGGAAAGAAAAGAAAGAATATATGACGTAATGGACAGAAAGAAATTACAGTGGTACGGGCATGTACGACGAATGGAGAAAACCAGAATACCAAAATTGATACTGGAGTGGGAACCGGAGGGGAGAAGAAGAAGAGGACGACCTATGACCACCTGGCTCCAAAATGTACAGCATACAATGAGGAGAATGGGCGCAGAGGAAGAAGACACACAAAATGGAAACACCTGGAGAAATATTTTGAGAATTTAGTTTAAGAACGTTTATTGTTTGTATTGTAATTTCCAAGTAAATTATTATGTTGGAGATAAGCCTCTGTAATGAGGAAAAGCTCAAAATAATAATAAATAAAAATATATTTATAGATATAGATCCACGTAATACACATTAAATTTTCTTCGGGGCTATGAACATCGTTTACTGAATTGTTTCCAAGAGAGCTGCAGCAACGAAATACGGTTTTTTAAAAATAGCATCAGTTTCTTCTGTTGTATCCTATCTAGTTGTCCAAGATAGGGTGTCTAGGAAACCTGCTTCTTGGATCTCTAGACATCAGTTCAAGCAAATCGTATTAATGAGTTTTTATTAGAGAAAATAAATAATTTTATAATTAACTTTGAGAAATGCAGATGTGTCGCAAGCAAAGGGTGACATGCAAAATAATGAATGTCCTCCAGTATAACGATTCCAGTGCAGGTGAAGTAGTACACTGGATGCTTCTATCCAGGTCGATGGTCTTGACGCTTCTGTGGAACAGGGCTAGTCTCCAACTGTGCAGCAGCGACCAGTCGTTAGCAGCTCTTGTGTTCTCTTCGCCGCTGCTGTCGCGTTGTCGTCCTAGAGAGGCGTCGGTCAGCTTACTAATGGCTGACGTGTTCTTCACAGCCCTCTCTGCTCTAATGTCCCCGACTGGCGATGCCGGCATTTTCTGTCATGTAGCTGATGTATTTAAACCGACTGTATACAAATCAGCTTACTTCACAGTCTATAAAGTGCAGGTAGAGTATCACGTAAGACGTATCGACCTTTTATCGTCGACAGATTACGTACCCTACTTGAAAATGTCCTTGTATACACTACCGCCCATTAGAATTGCTACACCAAGAAGAAATGCAGATGATAAACGGGTATTCATTGGACAAATATGTTATACTAGAACTGACATGCGATTACGTTTTCACGCAGTTTGGGTGCATAGATCCTGAGAAATCAGTACCCAGAATAACCACCTCTGGCCGTAATAACGGCCTTTATACGTCTGGGCATTGAGTCAAACAGGGCTTGCATGGCATGTACAGCTGCACATGCAGCTTCAACACGATACCACAGATCATCAAGAGTAGTGACTGGCGTATTGTGACGAGCCAGTTGCTCGGCCACCATTGACCTGAAGTTTTCAGTTGGTGAGAGATCTGGAGAATGTGCTGGCCAGGGCAGCAGTCGAACATTTTCTGTATCCAGAAAGGCCCGTAAAGGACCTGCAGCATAGGTCGTGCATTATCCTGCTGAAATGTAGGGTTTCACAGAGATCGAATGGAGGGTAGACCCACGGGTCGTAACACATCTGAAATGTAACGTCCACTGTTCAAAGTGCCGTCAATGCGAACAAGAGGTGACCGAGAAGTGTGACCAATGGCACCCCATACCACCACGCCGGGTGATACGCCAGTATGGCGATGACGAATACACGCTTCCAATGTGCGTTCACCGCGATGTCGCCAATCATGGATGCGACAATCATGATGCTGTAAACAGAAGCTGATTCATCCGAAAAAATGACGTTTTGCCATTCGTGCACCCAGGTTCTTCGTTGAGTACTCCATCGCTAGCACTCCTATCTGTGATGCAGCGTCAGGGGTAACCGCAGCAATGGTCTCTGAGCTGATAGTCCATGCTGCTGCAAATGTCGTCGAACTGTTCCTGCAGATGGTTCTTGTCTTGCAAACATCCCCATCTCTTGAGTCAGGGATCGAGACGTGGCTGCAGGATCCGTTACAGCCATGTGGAAAAGATGCCTGTCCTCTCGACTGCTAGTGATACGAGGCCTTTGGGATCGAGTACGGCGTTTCGTATTAGCCTCCTGAACCCACCAATTCCATATTCTGGATCTCGACCAAAGCAAGCAGCAATGTAGCGATACGATAAACCGCAATCGCGATAGTCTACAATCCGACCTTTATCAAAGTCGGAAACGTGATGGTACGCAATTCTCCTCCTTACAAGAGACATCACAACAACGTTTCAACAGGCAACGCCGGTCAACTGCTGTTTGTGTATGAGAAATCTGTTGAAAACTTTCCTCATGTCAGCACGTTGTAGGTGTCGCCACCGGTGCCAACCTTGTTTGAATGCTCTGAAAAGCTGATCATTTGCATATCACAGCATCTTGTTCCTGTCGGTTAAATTTCGCGTATGTAGCACGTAATCTGCGTGGTGTAGCAATTTTAATGGCTAGTAGTGTACATTGGAGTGCTTATATGGATGCAGGACGACGGTCAGCCAGCCCATTCTGCGCTTAATGTTGTACAAGAACTGAGAAACAGATTACTTAGAAGATGGACTGCGGTGCCGTTGTCCTCAGAAATGACCCGCACGATTTAACACCTTTGGAGATACGTAAGGAATCGTGTTTATTTCACTGGACGCACAACCCCAAGGGTGCATCGAGGAAGATTGTAGCTCCGTGACACTGACGACATTACATCTAGTCCGCAGCTCGTTTAGAAGGTACGTTGCGTAGTCCATTCAGAAACTTGGGTACACATTTGAACACCTCTACTACACCAACATACCACCACCAGAACATCAATCTGCTCATAGGCAAGTGTTGTGTACAGTACGTTGCCTCCAATCCTAAAAGTTTTTAGGTTTCTAGCTCCCAGAGTAAACGTGACAGAAATGAGATTTAAACTGAGTTGTACACTGCTAGTTCAAACACATAAGGCACACAGTAGAAACGCTAATGTTCTATTTAAAGAAACTGTATCTGGAAAATTACTCAATAAAGTATATCTACAGCCGTGCAGAAAGTGTAACATTTCTTATGTGGACCTAGCTCAATAAATATTCCCGTCGCCTATTATTTTGTAAGTTACGAAAGCATACACTTCATCTGACACTCCCTATGCTCACCGGCCCACATTGCGACATCGATCAAAAGATGAAATTGTTCAACAGGACTACATACTCGCCGGTGGGTCATGGTTGTTTCTCTAAAATGAATGCTGCAATCACTGCCTATCTTTGTGCCACTGAACACAGTCCTTGAGTGCGTTGAAAATTTCCAGTAGGATATATAGGGCCTTTAGAAACAGTCTGACAAACTTGTAAGACTGTTGCAGGGCAGGTTTAGCTGCGAAATATATCTTCATAAAAAAATAGGTATTTTGCGCATTTTCTGCTTTAGCCAGTCACATCGTTGTGCGCGCAAATTGAAGTGGCCCGCTAGAGACAGTGTCGCCAACGTATGCTTAATTTGGATTCATAAACTCGAGCCGGAGACCGATCCAAAAACTGAACATGCGACGGTAGTAAGGTTCGAGCCAAAGCCCCAGGTAGAACAGTCTCGTCTGCTGTCATCCACACACTGAGGGCAACTGACACTAAGTGTATCAGGCGGACCGCCTGAGTTTGCGCGTGCACCGGCCTGATTGTGTAGCTTCAATGTTAATTAACTTTGAAACGGCGCAACGTATCGAATTTTTTTCTGACAGTTATTTCTCAGCAGAACGTAACCTACAACACCCTTACAAGCTTTTCAGACTGTCCACCCTGTATATATAGTATACTTCAAAGGTCCTTTCAGCTACCAGTTAATCTTATCGCCAATCCAAGTAGCGCTAATTTTAAAATTTGGCGGGAATTACTGACAACTATCTACTCCAATTTGGTTCTAGTTCGATTCATAAATTTTTTATGAAGTCAGTTTTAAACTGTTTGTGTTTCCAATTCGTTAACGTTCTGGTATAGTTGTTTGTCTTGAAAATAAACTTGTCTAACGTGTCACCAAATGTGCTTGGTTACAACCTAACATAACCTACGAACCTACACTCACCATTCTACATAGTTGACCTGCTGGGTACTGGTAAATATATTTGGTAACTCTAAAAGTTCAGTTTATGCGGGGGAATTTCGTTCACTATAAGTAAAGTACTTGAGGAACATTTTTAATAGTTGCCAATTTGTTCAAACACATTAGCTGAACTACAGACCCTACAAAAATACTAGTTAATGCTCTGAAGGTATAAATTTTATTAATGTGTTAAGCACATAACCTGGAAATATAGTACACTACCACGCAAATTTTACGATTATTCGACAGAATCTAAAATAAAACAGCTTAAAATGGTGAAATATCGGCGAATCAAGTATGGATGAATAGGAATAAAACCATGTTTGCTCAAAGTAGAACCATTTTCAAAACGTTTCAGTCTCAAGATGAATATTGGCGACTTTTTTAGTTGTTTCCGTAGGTGATTGGTATAAGTATAATGCTGTGTGTGTGTGTGTGTGTGTGTGTGTTTGAAAGAGGGAGAGTGAGAAAGAGAGAGAGAGAGTGAGAAAGAGAGAGAGAGACAGAGAGAGAGAGAGAGATTAATAGAATTATGAAAATACAGGGTTCCACGGAAGTAATTGCATAATCTCTGAAGCATACATGTATCTAATTTACTATGAAAGTACTAAATTCATATAAGACAAAAACAATCGTGACGGAATTACAAACATCCATTCATAACACGAGTAACAAAACAAGGCGTTTGATTATCCTGAATGGAAATTGGTATAAAGGCACTCACTGCGCTGTTGTGTGATTGCATTGTTAGCACTCCGTTCTTCCCATTGACCTCAAGAATTCTCTTCAACATCGGCTTTGTTAGAGTTGTAGTTCTTTCACTAAAATTGTCGCACATTCCTCTCGTATCGAACTCTTCATCTCAAATGCGGTCTTAAGTTGCCTTCCATTGCGATAAACAAGCCTTGCAAGAATTCCACAAAACTTCTGCACGAAGTTCTAATACGGGCTTCGTGCAGGCAACAGAAGACATCGTTACCTTTAACTCGCTTTTTGGTTCTAGCTGAACCACACACTGAAGCATTACATTGTTGAAACATTAGACTTCCGTCCCCTGCGTCTTCATACATTCAAATCAGTTCTATTCTTAGTACAGTGTACATGTTAAAGTTCACGCAAGTGTTCAGCCAAGCAATGTATCTCTAGCGCAGAAGGTTGGCTAAATCACAACACTTCCACCAAAAAAAATTCTCCTCATTCTTATCTGCTGCTCTGTTCAAATGGTTCGTTCAAATGGCTCTGAGCACTATGGGATTTAATATATGAAGTCATTAGTCCCCTAGAACTCAGAACTACTTAAACCTAACTAACTAAGGACATCCCACACATCCATGCCCAAGGGAGGATTCGAACCTGTGACCATAGCAGTCTCTCGGTTCCGGACTGAAGCGGCTAGAACCGCATGGCCAGTGCTGCTCTGTTCTCATATCACTGAAATCCATCCTGCCCATCTAAATTAAACTTCTTTTCAGCAGTGAAGATCACGTTATTCCATTTTGAAGTCCTCGACAAACGGTTTTCAGCAGACTCCAATCCAGTCTGTTAATGTTTGGGTGTTAATATGAATTTCTGCAGTCGTTTCTTGAATGCAAATGTTAGTCATGTGACAAGATTTGTTACCACGTCTGGCAGTTACTGACGAAAGTAAATCTGCAGCAAGTTGAGAAGAATAACTCTTTGTGGTCACTGCTTCACCAAAAGGGAACCTTTTTATGTCTCAAATAATTTTCTGCCTTACCCATATTTTCTGCTGTGTCCACATCTTGCCCCCCAGGATCAACGTACTGGCGATTTCACGATAGGGAGTCTCATTTCCTTCTATGTGTGGATTTTCGCTTTTTCAACACATGAGAACTTTTGTACGGCGTGGAACTTTTTTTTTTTTTTTTTTTTTTTTACTTTATTGTTATTTTAAAACCTGTACAACTCAGGTAGGCTGGCAGCGGCACACTACGCCACTCTTCAGCCATAGCGTTTTACAAGAGTATAAAACACGGTGAATGACAAAGAACAAAGTGACGGGCAAAAGAGAGAGGTCACAGAGACATAAAAAACACGGAGTCGTTCACATGTGACGATAACAACACGGAAAACACGTCGGCACGGCGCACAAAACACTAATGAGTCCGACGGCACAAGTGAACGTAGGAGTGGGACGGCGGACACCAAAAACACTATACGACGTCACACACACGAGACACAGAAGGCGACGATCTCCGGCGCGCGAATGTTCACTATACGTGTGCGAGTCCGGGGACCTGCCAAGAGAGGAGGAGGAGGAAGGGGAGTGGGAGAGCGAGAGGGGAGAGCAGAGATGCCACGGGCAGGGGAGATAGGGGGGAGGGAGGAAGGGGGAGAGGAAGCCCGGGGGAAGAGGGGGAAGGGAGGGGACAGGGAGACGGAAAAAGAAGGGAAGGCGTGGAACTGTCACAGTCGTGGTTTATGTGCATAACACCCACTGACACTAATGGTGTCTGTTTTCTATCTGTAGTAAAGGATTGTACTCACACACTAATACCGCCCAGAGCCGAGTGCCTTTATACCGGGTTCCTCCCTCTACCACTCGAATGTTTTGTTACACGAGGGGCACCCAAAAGAAACCGGATTCGGAGGGCGCTGCCACCCGTAGACGTAGTGCAGGGTTCTCACGCTAGATGGTGTTAGTAGAGACTTTAGTGAAACAGCTGTGCAGACGGCGTCAGTGCAGAGCTGAACGTGCAAGTGTGGTATTGTGTTTCTCTGACTGTTGGCGGGCTACCTCTGAGAAGTCGTTATGGCAACTTTAAAAGAACAAAGAGAGTGTGTGAAATTTTGTTTCCTGTTTAAAAAACTGCAACGGAGACACACCAAATGCTTCAGGAAGCTTTCCAGGAGGACGCTATGAGCCGCACACAGGTTTTCGAGTGGTTTGGGCGCTTTAAACGTGGTGAGATGTGTGTTGAAGACCAAGCTCGTACTGAACGCCCTTCAACATCGCGAAATCTCTAAACGATCAACCAAATTTCAACAGAGACAAGTATCAGTTGGAGCTCGTGTCAGCGGATTTTGAGTGAGGATTTGCACATGAGACGTGTTGCTGCTAAATTTGTTCCACGCCTTCTCACACAGAAGCAAAAAACCATCGGCATGAATGTGTGTCAGGACTTGAAAACACAGATTGTACGTGATCCAAAGTTCTTCAACAAAGTCATTACAGGGGATGAGAGTTGGTGTTACGGGTATGACCCAAAACCCAAGCAAGCGTCAAGCCAGTGGAGGACTCCCAACTCTCACAGACCAAAAAAAAGCAAGGCAAGTGAGGTCAAATGTGTCTTTTTTGATGTTCTTGGAATTGTGCATGGGGAGCTCGTACCCCCTGGCCAGACTGTTAACCAGCACTTTTACATGGATGTTTTAAGGCGTTTGCGAGGGGATGTGAGGAGGATGCGCCCGGAACTTTGGCGATCAGGTGGCTGGTTTCTGCATCACGACAACGCCCCAGCACACACGGCCTTACGAGCGACCCACTATTTGGCATCTCAGAGATGGTCTGTCGTTCCCCACGCTCCGTATTCGCCGGACTAAGCCCCGTACGACTTTTTCCTATTTCCAAGAATGAAAAAAACGCTAAAAGGGGAGCGTTATGACGATGTGGAGGCAGTAAAAACAGCTTCGCAAAGGGCACTGGACAATATCAAACTTGAAAAGTTCCAAACATCCAACAGTGGGAAAAGAGACTTGACAAGTGAATCGCATGTAATGGAGCGTATTTTGAAGGTGACTGAAGTAATTTTGTAAAAAGGTTCATCAATAAATTTTTTATGTCAACAATCCGGTTTCTTTTGGGTCCCCCCTCGTACATTGTACTACTGACATCAAATGCGGTATTAATAGACTGAATTTTTTCGGTATACTGGATTTCATTCTGCTGCGTATACTTAGTGCACATCTATTCAAACTGACAATTATAATTTTCCCGCAAATTTCCATGCCTTCATGCCGATTTCTACTACTGTACAGTGGTGGAAGGAAAAGGATGGCATGAGTTTTTTCGCATACATGAATTTCCTTTTTTTTTTTTTTTTTTTTTTTTTTTTTTTTTTTTTTTTTTAAGTCACGCAACATGCAATTGCCGAGGCTACTGCGGCCAGAGACACTTGACATGTAAGTTTTCTAAATATGGTACCGTGTCACACGCCCAAATAGTTTTGCCTCGCGGGGTAGCCGCGCGATCTTAGGCGTCTTGTCACGGTCCGCGCAGCTCCCCCCGTCGGAAGTTGAGTCCTCCTTCGGGCATGGGAGTGTTTGTTGTCCTTAACCTAAGTTAAAATTATTTTAATTAGTGTGTAAGACTAGGGACCGATGACCTCAGCCGTTTGGTCCCATAGAAACTTACCACAAATTTTGAAATATCCGAAAACTTTGTCTGAAGAAATCATTGTTTCAGCCACGACTACAGTGGGCTTCTTATTCCCTCAAGAAATCCTGTGTAACTAAGGCGGAAATGTAAATTTTATCAGTGATAGTTTCTTACAATAAGGCACTGTACCGTACTCAGAATTCTTTCATGTTTAGCCACTCGGTATAGTTTCAGGCAAACCCTGTTGCCTTTCTCCCAGAGTTCTGCGTTTAAGTTCCTAAGAATTTCTCTTACAGTTTGTTATGGAAGACATCGACCCGTTACAATGCTGGCCACACGCACTGAATTCGTTCAGTGTGCATTGTCACATATATTTCATAAGATCTGGACACAGAGTATTCTGTAATTGGTCACACCAGCGTCTTGTAACGCCATTTCTTTACAAATGGCTCTGAGCACTATGGGACTTAGCTACTGAGGTCATCAGTCCCCTAGAACTTAGAACCACTTAAACCTAACTAACCTAAGGACATCACACACATCCATGCCCGAGGCAAGATTCGAACATGCGACCGTAGCGGTCGCGCGGTCCCAGACTGTAGCGCCCAGAACCGCTCGGCCACTCCGGACGGCATTTCTTTACAGGTGCACTGCAGTTTCCAGAACTACACTCCTGGAAATGGAAAAAAGAACACATTGACACCGGTGTGTCAGACCCACCATACTTGCTCCGGACACTGCGAGAGGGCTGTACAAGCAATGATCACACGCACGGCACAGCGGACACACCAGGAACCGCGGTGTTGGCCGTCGAATGGCGCTAGCTGCGCAGCATTTGTGCACCGCCGCCGTCAGTGTCAGCCAGTTTGCCGTGGCATACGGAGCTCCATCGCAGTCTTTAACACTGGTAGCATGCCGCGACAGCGTGGACGTGAACCGTATGTGCAGTTGACGGACTTTGAGCGAGGGCGTATAGTGGGCATGCGGGAGGCCGGGTGGACGTACCGCCGAATTGCTCAACACGTGGGGCGTGAGGTCTCCACAGTACATCGATGTTGTCGCCAGTGGTCGGCGGAAGGTGCACGTGCCCGTCGACCTGGGACCGGACCGCAGCGACGCACGGATGCACGCCAAGACCGTAGGATCCTACGCAGTGCCGTAGGGGACCGCACCGCCACTTCCCAGCAAATTAGGGACACTGTTGCTCCTGGGGTATCGGCGAGGACCATTCGCAACCGTCTCCATGAAGCTGGGCTACGGTCCCGCACACCGTTAGGCCGTCTTCCGCTCAAGCCCCAACATCGTGCAGCCCGCCTCCAGTGGTGTCGCGACAGGCGTGAATGGAGGGACGAATGGAGACGTGTCGTCTTCAGCGATGAGAGTCGCTTCTGCCTTGGTGCCAATGATGGTCGTATGCGTGTTTGGCGCCGTGCAGGTGAGCGCCACAATCAGGACTGCATACGACCGAGGCACACAGGGCCAACACCCGGCATCATGGTGTGGGGAGCGATCTCCTACACTGGCCGTACACCACTGGTGATCGTCGAGGGGACACTGAATAGTGCACGGTACATCCAAACCGTCATCGAACCCATCGTTCTACCATTTCTAGACCGGCAAGGGAACTTGCTGTTCCAACAGGACAATGCACGTCCGCATGTATCCCGTGCCACCCAACGTGCTCTAGAAGGTGTAAGTCAACTACCCTGGCCAGCAAGATCTCCGGATCTGTCCCCCATTGAGCATGTTTGGGACTGGATGAAGCGTCGTCTCACGCGGTCTGCACGTTCAGCACGAACGCTGGTCCAACTGAGGCGCCAGGTGGAAATGGCATGGCAAGCCGTTCCACAGGACTACATCCAGCATCTCTACGATCGTCTCCATGGGAGAATAGCAGCCTGCATTGCTGCGAAAGGTGGATATACACTGTACTAGTGCCGACATTGTGCATGCTCTGTTGCCTGTGTCTATGTGCCTGTGGTTCTGTCAGTGTGATCATGTGATGTATCTGACCCCAGGAATGTGTCAATAAAGTTTCCCCTTCCTGGGACAATGAATTCACGGTGTTCTTATTTCAATTTCCAGGAGTGTATTTATGTCTTCTATTCACCGTCCACATTCGTAATTGTACTCGTTCGTCCCACTGAATATCACTTCTTAGCATTACCCCAAAATACGTACAGGATTGACGAACCCCAGAATTTCATTCACTCCCAAATTTTTAATCGGACACTCCTGCGCCCTTTTCGTTTCCTTTTTGCATTAACTTGCGTTTGTCCTACAACATAAATTTTTCAGTGTTTTGGTGAGCAGCATACACAGGATACACACCAGCTACTGGTGTACGTTAGGGATATGCTGTTAGTTATGAGAGTTCCAACTCATGAGACATCTCTCTTATCGTACAGACAGACCAGTTTGCCGGTTGCAGCATCCTATGGTTTACGCCGTAGCCCTTGGTGATGATGTAGAGTTGGACTGCGCAGCGGACGCCGTCCCACCAGCGACCAGCTACCACTGGATGTTCAGCCAATCGATGATGGATGCGGGGCCCTACATATGGCACCTGAGGGGTCCCAGCGGGGAGATGATATCATATGTAGAGTGGGCGAGTGGGGTGTCGTGGCGAAACCACCAGCCTACGAAGGACACGGAATACGGCACCTTCTTCTGCACGGCAAAAAACACCATTGGAGAGCAGCTGGACCCGTGTGTCTTTCATGTGGTTCCACCAGGTAAGTGTTACTCTGGAAACACATACAGTAGTTTATAAGTTTCCTCGTCCCCATCTCTCAGACCTCATTTATTGTATTTACAAATGGAGTAGTGCAAGGGGTATGAGAGAGACCTATCCAGTTACTGGATCTGTGAGGATAGGAGCTTTAATGACAGTATTTCGCATGGTTTTATTCTACGACAAGGTAGAATTACTAAATTAGCCACAAGCACAACTTTCAGGTTCTCTGTTAAAAATGACTGTGAAATGGAAAGCACAACCGCTCATTTTCACAGCACAGCTTAGCATATTATTTCTGTCATCTGCTTTAACGCAAAGTCTTTATTACTCAATTACTACTCTATTTGTCTCAACCCTGTCGACACCCTTCGTCAATCTCGTTGACTCGATGATCGGTAGTTGACCTGCAATATTCGTACTCCGACCGATATTTCAACGCCTCACTGGTGGCATTTTTTTTTTCAAAGAAATAAACAACGAGCTGAAGTAAATTGAACGTCTGCAAAACACAAGATTACCAAAACTGACATCAATTCAGTTTTTGCAGCACACCAAAGATACCATCGCCACCGATAACACACAGAAATAACGCTCTCAGTTCTATTCTGTTCCTTAAAATATCAATATTCCTTGCGGAATCCGTCGTTCTGGTGCAAACATGCGGCAGCAGAACTGTCAAACTGATCTTTTTTTTGTGTGGAAACATATGACAATAGAACAGTCAAACCAATAGTCATACTTCTTTCATTGAGATCTCCATACGAAAATATCATCCAGATTTCTGACTTTCCGGTGAATTTTACAAAAATTTTCTTTCATGGAAACCTTGTGTTGACAATTAGGAACACAACCAAAAAAAAAGTCTGCCAAATCGGTCGAGCCGTTCTCGAGTGATGACCCTTCATAGAAGCAGCAACTGGTTTTTGTTTGGATGGATAACTGTAACAATGGAAAGAACTCTACTAGTGGAATTTTTTTTTTATTCATGAATGGAACCGTAGGCGCATTAAGCCGTAGGCGCATTCCACTCTGTTTCATAATACGCTGTTACTGTACATTCGATTCAGCTGATATATTGCTAGCATTTAGTTCGAAATTATTAAGTTTCATCTTCAGACCAGGTACCAGCTCTGTACAGAACATAAACAGTGCTCCGACATAAATACCGCCATCACAGATACGTGTAGCCAAAATATTTACAAAATACACCGTAATGGTAGTAGTAGGAGTGGTAGGAATTATTATTTACTACCTCCATAACACCTTAATTTACAAAAGCTCGCTAAAGTTATTTTAATTTTGCATCAGTCACGTGATCAGCCAAAATAGCAACAATAATTTATTGACAAGATGACGCTATTCAGTAGAATTCCCATACAACAGGTAACAGCAAATATTTAAAATGAGGGTGATTGCGTAACGCCAAAGAGCGAAAGCCCTAATAATCAAAAATGTTAAAATCTGATAATGAGTTTACACTGTTAAAGAAAGAATAAGGCCTAAGACGTCTGATAATCATCGATGCGTTAATCGACTCAAACACATACATGCGTCCTCGAAGACTAGCGCGGATCAGTTCCCCATTCCACAGGGCCCAAATATCGAACATTCCCTTAGTGGAAGTTATCGAACCAAAACGCATACACCCGTCTACGCGAACCAGCATGATTCTCTCCCACACCGTTCCACTTTCATCACAGGCTAAATGTATCGAAGATTCCATCAGTGAGGATTAACGAACAAAACGTGTACACACGTTCATGGAAATCGGCACGAAGCGTTTCCCCTCCTGTCATCGTAAAATGGGCCAATGTGTCTACAATCTACACTCATACATTAACTATATATATTTCTGTACAGGCAATACATTTTAGGTCGCTTGCCCGGTGTTGGCAGATAAATCCAAGGTCGAGACGATAAAAAACGAGAATACATACATTTGAATCACGTCGCGACATTGGTGACGTTGTTCTAAAAAACAGTATCGCACTTTACTGAAAAGTTGAACAATCGGCAATGGGAAAAACGATTTGCGGATAGGAAAGCGTGTTCTGTACAGTTGAAGGCTGTAGGCAGAAAAATATAGGGGTGCTTTTGGTAGGTAATACGTAGGTGCTCCGGTGGATAGTACGAAGACAGAGACTAGAATACACCCAGCAAGTAACTGAGGACACGTACGTTGCAATTGCTGAAGATGGAACGGCTGCCACAGAAGAGGATAAAATATTTGGAACACAAGTCAGTAGTAATCTGGGAGGTGAGCAGGCCTGTGGTATGACGGGAAGAAGGGATGGGGAGCAATGGACCGGAAAGAGAGAGCCCTGTTGCGGATGGGATAAATGGGTAAGAGCTACAGTTAATAAGACGGATAAATATCGGGACAGATTTCATTTCAGGGGGAGGGAGTCGGTTGAAGTAGCGATGTGTCTGTAAATCCTACCGGCATCTGTCATTAGAGGGGAAACAACTAGGCTATATAAATGTAGTTCCTGATACTGTAGAAAATGCGGAATGACGTGTCTGATGGATGATGGGAATTCTTAGGTGGATTAGAAGGATCGGTGTAGGGGAGGGGGTTGGGGTGGATATGGAAAGCAAGTCAGAGTGCTTGATGAGTACTTGATGGTCTCCGGTTTGGGAGAACTGATACAACTTAGTTGGAGCAGCTGTGCGTTCAGTATTTGTTTAGAACGAGATGGATCGGATCAAGGTTTTGTAGGTGTGGAGGATAGCGCTGATGTGCAATATCCAATTTAGTCTTGTTTGGGCATTTGCTGGTTAGCTAGAAAATGAGATTTCCATGTTATATGCCGGTCGAGGGTAAGTCCAAGATACTTTAGTGTCTTAGTTAGCTGGATAGGATGGTTGTAAATGGTGAGATAGAAGTCATGGAGGCGGAAGCTGCACGTGGTCCGTCCTATATTTATTAGGTTTTGGCGGCCATTCGTTCTACCACACTGTGACGTTCTACATGATAAAAATTTTATGATATGCATACGAAGGTCACTCAGAAAGGAATATCTCATATATTTTTCCGTTTTTTATGTGCAAGGAATTTCAAGTTCAACTACATTGGTTGAAAACAACAACAGTGACGATTAATAATGACTTTTTAGCGTAATCTCCGACCATTTGCTGCTTCTCAAGACTTTGACGCACGGACGTTTGCACGAACTCCTTACCTTCGAAGTGAATCCCACGACCATCTTCTTTTAGTGGCCAGCACAGAAGCTAGTCTCATGATGCCAGGTCAGCGCTGTATGGAGTATTAGGCTATACCTCCCATCCAGTTTTGTAATGTCTTCAATGGTGTGACGATTGATGTGTGGTCCTGCGCTGCCATTTAAAAGAAGTTCATCCATCAAAGTTTTTGTTGGGCGAGCCAGCTGAAGACACGTGTTAAGCTGTTTGAGTGTTCTGACTTATTGGAAAGAATCTATAATGCGCCCCTGCTCCAAAAAAGCAACCATAATCACATACTCTGCACCCCAGAATACCGTATCCATAACATTCCCTGCCAATCGTTTAGTTTCGAACTTTTTCATCTTCGGTGAATATCTGTGATGTCATACCACTGACTGCCTCTTGGTGCTGGTTCAAACCAGTGTTTCGTCTCCAATCACACTTTGTTTTCCAGAAACTCCTCTCCCTTCCAACGGGACGGCAACAAGGGGTGGGAGGCAACTGTTTACCTTTTCACTTTATTCTCGTCGGTTAAAATTCTTGGTACTCAATGTGCAAAAGCTTTTGAATATCCCAGTTGCTCAATAATTGTCATAACACTGCCTTTACTGATGGAGGTAATCTGACACAAAATACCTACAGTCACCCAGTGGTCACCAGGAGTGATGTCACCTTCTCGTTGAAAGTTGAATGCATTCAGCGACGTGCACCTCCGCTTTTCGTCAGCCAGTGGAGTTCGCCCATCAGCTTCGTTACAGTGACGAACTCGTCGTGTAACACTACTGATATACATTGCTGCTTCACGTTACACATTTTTCAGTCTTTCTTCTGCATTCAAAAATTCTGTCACAGAACGCTGTCTAAGACGAAAATCGACGTCGGCTACTGTGAGAGCGATTGCAGTGCTGGTATCCCTTGACGCAGAAAGTTGCTCCTCTTGTGGATTGAAGGCTAAGCTTTGGCAAATTCAGATTTTTCATGAAACAAATCTTGTTTAACGATGGGAAAAATAGGAGGCATTATTTTTTTACTCACATGTTATTTGAAGAACTTGAATGTGGCATTTCTGTTTCTTCTTTACATGCTATCATTTTCTGTATAGATACAATTGCACGCACATGATTTTTATCACGTTTTAGACTGCTCCGATCTTGTTCTTACACTATGAAAGTCGCAATCTACATAATTTTAGTAAATATTACAATTTTGATTATGATTATGAATGATATTTCCAGACATTACTATTCACAAAAATCTACATCGTTTTGGGCTCTTCAAATTTAATTCCTGGCTACTGTATTAGTACTGGATATTTTTAATATTACACTTCATAAATTAAATTCTGAAGGTATGTCCTGTTTGACACGTTATCTTTACTTTCTAATGACACTGTATTATAACTAGCACACAAAATAAAACTTCTATGGTGGTTTAGTTAAGATGTTCACAGAAAATATATCGAGAATCGTTTGAGATGTCCTATTTCAGTTTTTACTCAGATAACTTGTGAAAGTCCTCATCAAACAATGTACAGTCTCTTTCCATAGCTACATTATTTAAAGAGACGTTGGGATTAATATTGCTTTCTTAGAAACACCTATAGTAAAGTCTGCTGCTACTTCTAAAGAGTGTGATTTCATTTTTTTAGACTAGAAGTCCTTTAGGGGGGCTGCGACCAACAAATTACCCTTGTCTAGGTCACCAATACATTTATGTTTCACACTGTATGACGTGTATCGGTATCCCCATCATCATATCTGTGGTACTAAAACAAAATATGTGACAAGGTGGAGAACAAATGTCTTTACAATGACGCAATCATCTGAGTTACACACCTTGATCCAAAACAGTATCTAGTCAGTTGTAAGTATTCCTCCTTCATATAAATGCACCAACTGGCTCATGCCATAGAGCTTGTTATGAAGTGAAGATCCTTTGTCACAAGATGGCGTTGTAGGTATCATCACCAGAAAAAGGTATCTGTGACATGTGATGCTTATCTATAATAATATGGAAGCCGGCATTACGTATGCTGCAGTATTTACATAATGCATTACGTTTTATAAGAAGTTTATAGACAGATACATACGAATCTAGACAACTTGTATAGATACTAATGACATGAGGTATTTGAAAATACGGTGCTGTAACAAGCTTTCAAGACACACTTGGATATCAAATTTTATCAAAACAGGGTGGCAACAGGAGCCTTCATTACGAAACCCTATAGCGGACATCATATATGTCATCATGAGTGAATGTACAACTGCTGGGATGCCGCTCACAGATTATAAAAGATTGTGTCGCAAATATATCAAATATCCCTCAAATATATATATATATATATATATATATATATATATATATATATATATATATATATATATATATACTTTTGTATGGTTTGGATTAAACAATTACACTAGCCCCTCTCCTTACGTTCCACAGACCGAACGTGAGGAGAAGGGCTAGTGTAATTGTTTAATCCAAAACATACAAAAGTGCACGGAAGTATGTTTTTTAACACAAACCTACGTTTTTTTAAATGGAACCACGTTAGTTTTGTTAGCACATCTGAACATATAAACAAATACGTAATCAGTGCCGTTTGTTGCATTGTAAAATGTTATATACATCTGGAGATATTGTAACCTAAAGTTGACGCTTGAAACCTCCGACGTTCAGTTGCGTGTTGTAACAAACACGGGCCACGGTAGGCGAGCAGCATCTGCAGGGACATGTTTACGATGACGACCGTGTTTACGAGTGTGGCTGTAGTGCACTGTTGTGGTTTGGTCTAGCTGTCGCAGTGTCCGCATGTAGCGCTTGCTGCTATTGTTATTCTGCATTCGTCTCCGCACGCAGACCAACTGTAGTACACCGTGTTACCAGACGTCTGTGATGGTGTAGTGTTGTAGGAAATGTGACCATGGTGTATTCGAACTCTGAAAAGGCGGAGATGATACTCATCTATGGCGAGTGTCGACGAAATGCAGCTGAAGCCTGCAGCGTGTATGCAGAACGGTACCCGGACAGAGAGCATCCAACGTACCGCACATTGCAAAACATCTACCGCCAACTGTATGCAACAGGTATGGTCGCAGCACGCAAACGGGTCCGTAACAGGCCCGTCACAGGAGAAGCGGGTGCAGTTGGTGTGTTAGCTGCTTTTGCCATGAACCCACACATGAGTACACGGGATATTGCGAGAGCCGGTGGACTGAGTCAAAGTAGTGTCATGCGCATACTGCATCGTCACCGCTTTCACCCGTTGCATGTGTCGCTACATCAGCAATTACATGGTGATGACTTTAATCATCGAGTGCAATTCTGTCAATGGGCATTAACAGAGAATGCATTGCAGTTCTACCTGTTTACCGATGAAGCGGGTTTCACAAACCACGGGGCAGTGAATCTACGGAACATGCATTACTGGTCCGTGGACAATTCTCGCTGGCTCAGACAGGTAGAGCGTCAGCGACCGTGGACTGTAAATGTATGGTGCGGAATCATTGGCGACCACCTCATTGGTCCTCACTTCATTGCAGGGGCCCAAACAGCTGCAACATACATCGCGTTTCTACAGAATGGTCTGCCAACGTTGCTCGAAAATGTCCCAGTGGAAACGCGTCGACGTATGTGGTATCAGCATGATGGTGCACCTGCACATTCCGCAATTAACACTAGGCTGACCCTTGACAAGATGTTCGACGGGCGTTTCATAGGACGTGGAGGACGTATAAATTGGCCAGCCCGTTCTCGTGATCTTACACCTCTGGACTTCTTTCTGTGGGGTACTTTAAAGGAGAATGTGTATCGTGATGTGCCTACAACCCCAGAGGATATGAAACAACGTATTGTGGCAGCCTGCGGCGACATTACACCAGATGTACTGCGGCGCGTACGACATTCATTACGCCAGAGATTGCAATTGTGTGCAGCAAATGATGGCCACCACATTGAACATCTATTGGCCTGACATGTCGGGACACTATTCCACTCCGTAATTGAAAACGGAAACCACGTGTGTACGTGTACCTCACCCCTCATGGTAATGTACATGTGCGTCAGTGAAAAAGACCAATAAAAAGGTGTTAGCATGTGGACGTAATGTGCTGTTCCAGTCTCTTCTGTACCTAAGGTCCATCACCGTTCCCTTTGGATCCCTACGTAATTCGGTGCTCTCCGATACACACGATCGAACAGCGGAGGAGTGGTACTCAAGCGTCAACTTTAGGTCACAATATCTCCGGATGTAATTAACATTTTACAATGCAACAAACGGCACTGATTACGTATTTGTTTATATGTTCAGATGTGCTAACAAAACTAACGGGGTTCCATTTAAAAAAACGTAGGTTTGTGTTAAAAACCATACTTCCGTACATTTTTTATGGTTTGTATTAACCATTTACACTAACCCCTCTCCTCACGTTCGGTTTGTAGAATCGATTCGTCAGTATTTGATACGGTTTACGAAATATATCCAGCGGTAATGTTAGATGACTCACACTATATATATGTATATATATATATATATAACACTTATGTTTTATTTTATAGACTTTCCATACCAAAGTCAACCATGAACGGAGCTCCTATTAGAAATTGATTATGCAGCTATTTACACACTATAAGGTAATTTTTACAGTTTATTCGATATTGAATTAGTATAAAATTTAATGTGGGCACCAAAGTGGTGGCTGTGACTGTTGCACTTCAACTTAACGAAAGGAATATAAACAAAGCACATTTGAATAACATGTGCAGTAAAATAATATAAAACCATGATAATTAATAGCCATAGAAAACGCAATTAAATAACAACTCTGTGCCTCTTCCTCTACACAACAAAATGCTCCCGAAGTAATCCCACGAAAATTTATGTTCAATAACAACAATGGTACAGTCAGAGAATAAAAATCGTGATGTGTATGTTACATATGAGAGTATTATGAAGAACACACAAAACATTGGTTCATCATGCATGAAGTACTAAGTG
This sequence comes from Schistocerca serialis cubense, assembly GCF_023864345.2. Lineage (NCBI taxonomy): Eukaryota > Metazoa > Arthropoda > Insecta > Orthoptera > Acrididae > Schistocerca > Schistocerca serialis. Next base: position 663,780,461 of record NC_064642.1, read on the forward strand.
CAAGGCACGTGACACGACACGCCCCCGAGGCATCAATCATTCTTACCAATGTCACGGTGCATATTAGGTATCATGTACATTCAAAAGTCCAACTAAAAATGGCAATTAATTGACGAACTATCCTACAGCAAAACAAAACAAAAATTACTGGTTCTCACAATGACATCGACACGATGCACTTCACTTCCATTGAACTGCACAAGACCAGAGGAGCATGACACAGCATAATGCACACCATTAAGTGTACGAGCATTTGAAATGATAAGGCAAAGACAGTCACAGAATTTGGATAGAAAAACATAAGTACAAAGAAGGTAACTGCGAAGATAACACAAGAAATAATTAAGTTGATCGATGAAAGGAGGACATACAAAAATGTTCAGGGAAATTCAGGCATAGAGAAATACAAGTCACTGAGGAATGAAATAAATACGAAGGTAGGGAAGAGGAGGCGAAATGGCTGCATCAAAAATGTGAAGAAATCGGAAAAGAAATGATTGTCGGAAGGACTGACTCAGCATATAGGAAAGTCAAAACAATCTTCTGTGAAATTAAAAACAAGAATGGTAACATTAATAGTTGAACTGGATTCCCACTGTTAAATGCAGAGGATAAGCGGATAGGTGGAAGGAGTACATTCAAAGCCTGTGTGAGGGAGAAGATTTGTCTAACGTGATAGAAGAAGTAACTGTAGTCGATTTGGAAGAGATAGGGGATCCAGTATTAGAACGAGAATTTAAATGAGCTTTGGAAGAATAAGGAGGAAGGGATAGATAACATTCCTTCCGGATTTCTAAACTCATTGGGGCAAGTGGGAACAAAACGACTATTGACGTTGGTGCGTAGTATATATGAGTCTGGCGACAAACCATCTGACTTTCGTAAAAATATAATCACACAGTTTCGAAAACTGCGAGAGCTGAAAAGTGCGAGAATTATCTCACAATCATCTTTACAGCTCACGCATCCAACTTGCTGACAAGGATAATAAACAGAAGAATGGAAAAGAAAGTTGAGGAAGTGTTGGCTTTAGGAAAGGCAAAGACACCAGAGAAGCAATTCTGACGTCGCGGTTGGTAATGGAAGCAATACTGAAGAAAAATCGGGACACGTTCGTAGCATTTGTAGACGTAGAAACAGCTTCGACAATTAAAGTGGTAAAAGATGTTCGAAATTCTGCGAAAAATAGGGGTAAGCTGTAGGGAGAGTCGTGTAATACACAAAGTGTACAAGAGCCAAGACGAAATAGTAAGAGTGGACGACCAAGAACGAATGCTCGGATTAAAAAGAGTGAAAGAGACCAATCTGTACATGAAAGAAGCAATGCTGGAAATAAAAGAAAGGTTCAGGAGTGGAATTAAAATTCATGGTGAAAGGACATCAATTGTACGATTCGCTGATGATATTGCTATTATGAGTGAAAGTGAAGACGAATTACATGATCTGCTGAACAGAATGAGCAGTCGAATGAGTGCACGAAATGGACTGAGAGTAAATCGAAGAAAGACGAAGGTAATGAGAAGTAGCAGATATGAGAACAGCGAGAAACGTACCGTTAGGATTGTTGGTCACGAAGTGGATGATGTTAAGGAATTCTGCTACCTAGGCAGCAAAATAACCCATGAGAGACAGAGCAAGGAGGACATCAAAAGCAGAGCAGCACTGGCAAAGAGGGCATACCGGGCCAAGAGAAGTCTACTAGTATCGTAGGCCTTAATTTGAGGAAAAAATTTCTGAGAATGTACGTTTGGAGCACAGCATATTATGTTAGTGAAACATGAACTGTGGGAAAAACGGAACAGGGAGAATTTTGAGATATGGTGCTACAGACGAATGTTGAAAATCAGGTGGACTGATAAGGTGGGGAATGAGGAACACCTACATAGAATGAGAGAGGTAAGGAATATGTGGAAAACACTGACAGGGAGACGGAGCAGGAATATAGTATATCTGTTAAGACATGAGGGAATGCCTTCCATGGTACTAGAGGGAGCTGTTGGGGGCGAAAACTGTAGAGGAAGACAGAGATTGGAATACATTCAGCGAGTAACTGAGTACGTTCGTTGCAAGTGCTACTCTGAGATGAAGGAGTTGGCAGAGGAAAGGAATTAGTAGTGGGCCGCAACTAAGCAGTCAGAAGACTGATGACTCAAAACAAAACAAAAATCTTGTCAATACTTGTGTGAATCCCACAGGGAAGTGAAGCTCATTTGTTACCACGGCTTTTCCAGTGCCATTGGGCGCACTAACAACCTCCTGCATCCGTGAATATTCAGGCACCGAATTAAATATTTTAATGGTACTCGCATGAAGATTTTCATTGAGCAAATTCAAAACAGAACAATAAATAAAACAATTCCGGTTCACAGGGATCGCTAAATGTGTAAGATCATGTTCACCATTTAACTTATCTCGAATGAATTTAAAGGCAATTGGAAAGTCATTTCCTGATCTACCAAACGATGATTCTGTCCACAAAGCACAATATAAAGTCGTAGTGCTCAAATAATGCTCTGTTAAATTTAATAAATTTGGTCCTACCAGTACCAACGTATTTTCCATAACGTGTACTAGCAATGGGCAGGACGTACTTTATGCCAATCACAAAAGACGTAAGAAGAAAAAATTCGTTAGGTTTGTTTAATTTTAATAACACCATTGATGGGTTGATGTGTAAATATATTTTACAACCTGGAAATACCAGTCTTAGCTATATCAACGTATCTTCTGTAACCAAGACGCGGTCCTTTATGATCGCCATAATAAAATTTAAAATGCAGATTTCAGTAATTGTCTTTAATTCGCAACAACATTTTAAAGATCTTTTGATGTTTAAAAATGATGTAAATTTGGTAATACGAATACGACATTTTTTTGTGAAAAGTCACCTGCACAGCTAAGTTAAAATTTTTTGGTTATGTTTAACCAATAATTTAAAGCGATTACGGAGTCTGCTATAATAAATCATATTTTCAAAATTTGGAGTACCTGACTACATAACTACACTCCTGGAAATGGAAAAAAGAACACATGGACACCGGTGTGTCAGACCCACCATACTTGCTTCGGACACTGCGAGAGGGCTGTACAAGCAATGATCACACGCACGGCACAGCGGACACACCAGGAACCGCGCTGTTGGCCGTCGAATGGCGCTAGCTGCGCAGCATTTGTGCACCGCCGCCGTCAGTGTCAGCCAGTTTGCCGTGGCATACGGAGCTCCATCGCAGTCTTTAACACTGGTAGCATGCCGCGACAGCGTGGACGTGAACCGTATGTGCAGTTGACGGACTTTGAGCGAGGGCGTATAGTGGGCATGCGGGAGGCCGGGTGGACGTACCGCCGAATTGCTCAACACGTGGGGCGTGAGGTCTCCACAGTACATCGATGTTGTCGCCAGTGGTCGGCGGAAGGTGCACGTGCCCGTCGACCTGGGACCGGACCGCAGCGACGCACGGATGCACGCCAAGACCGTAGGATCCTACGCAGTGCCGTAGGGGACCGCACCGCCACTTCCCAGCAAATTAGGGACACTGTTGCTCCTGGGGTATCGGCGAGGACCATTCGCAACCGTCTCCATTAAGCTGGGCTACGGTCCCGCACACCGTTAGGCCGTCTTCCGCTCACGCCCCAACATCGTGCAGCCCGCCTCCAGTGGTGTCGCGACAGGCGTGAATGGAGGGACGAATGGAGACGTGTCGTCTTCAGCGATGAGATTCGCTTCTGCCTTGATGCCAATGATGGTCGTATGCGTGTTTGGCGCCGTGCAGGTGAGCGCCACAATCAGGACTGCATACGACCGAGGCACACAGGGCCAACACCCGGCATCATGGTGTGGGGAGCGATCTCCTACACTGGTCGTACACCACTGGTGATCGTCGAGGGGACACTGAATAGTGCACGGTACATCCAAACCGTCATCGAACCCATCGTTCTACCATTCCTAGACCGGCAAGGGAACTTGCTGTTCCAACAGGACAATGCAAGTCCGCATGTATCCCGTGCCACCCAACGTGCTCTAGAAGGTGTAAGTCAACTACCCTGGCCAGCAAGATCTCCGGATCTGTCCCCCATTGAGCATGTTTGGGACTGGATGAAGCGTCGTCTCACGCGATCTGCACGTCCAGCAGGAACGCTGGTCCAACTGAGGCGCCAGGTGGAATAGTGCACGGTACATCCAAACCGTCATCGAACCCATCGTTCTACCATTCCTAGACCGGCAAGGGAACTTGCTGTTCCAACAGGACAATGCACGTCCGCATGTATCCCGTGCCACCCAACGTGCTCTAGAAGGTGTAAGTCAACTACCCTGGCCAGCAAGATCTCCGGATCTGTCCCCCATTGAGCATGTTTGGGACTGGATGAAGCGTCGTCTCACGCGATCTGCACGTCCAGCAGGAACGCTGGTCCAACTGAGGCGCCAGGTGGAAATGGCATGGCAAGCCGTTCCACAGGACTACATCCAGCATCTCTACGATCGTCTCCATGGGAGAATAGCAGCCTGCATTGCTGCGAAAGGTGGATATACACTGTACTAGTGCCGACATTGTGCATGCTCTGTTGCCTGTGTCTACGTGCCTGTGGTTCTGTCAGTGTGATCATGTGATGTATCTGACCCCAGGAATGTGTCAATAAAGTTACCCCTTCCTGGGACAATGAATTCACGGTGTTCTTATTTCAATTTCCAGGAGTGTATATTTTCAGAAGGTGAGCACGAAACACTTCTCTCCCCCCCCCCCCCCCCCCCCCCCCCACCCCACCCCCACCTCCTTGGTAATATGAGGATTAATTTTTATTTGTAATAAAATTTACTAATGTCTGTTCTTGGACATGAGGTTACATTTCACAAGTCAAAACAAATCACAACCGACTTTCGTTTCCTGTGTTCATCTCTGAGTACCTTCTCTGACTCTCCTCTTTCTTTCCTTTTCATTAACACATTTACAGCAATTCTTTTTTCAAATTTTCAGGGATTGTGCAACACAACAACACAGAAATTAATTTGATAACTTTGAGTTGAGAAACAGAACTGCTTTCAAAAGTTGAATTTTCTATATTGATTGCTGATCTCCCAATGATTCAGCTATGTAATCCATATTAGCACCCACTGTTATTTACGAGTACAATGAACACTACACAAACTGTGCACGATAATGATTCATCAATAACAGAAACATTGTCGAGTTGCTAAAACTATGGCTCTAAAATCTCTCAATAGCGAGTGTTCCAATTGAGCACTTGGAACTCTGTCAGTCATAACTAAAATTCGTATGTAGAAACACACAGTTTCATCTGTCACATAGAACCTTTTCGACCCAACGAATCAAACAAAATGGTATCAGTTGGATCTGTGGAGATTTTGTAGCCCGGCTATTTCTCCACAGGTTGCCGCATGAATATTTTGTACTTTTAGCAGACGTCAAATAAAACCTTGTCCAATGGTGGCGCATGAAAAATTTTACAAACGTGTTACAATGTGGTGCCCTATAATCTTTTTTGAATTTCAAGGGTGGTAATCACAAATAAACTGAATATATTAATTTTAGTTACATAAACTGAGTTGTTTAAATATATTTAAATTTTATAATTAGGTTTATAACTCTGCAAGGAATAAAATAAATTGAAAAAGAATGTTGGTAGCAGCAGGGTTCGAACCAGAGCCAATGAATAGCCAGTTGTACATTTAACCACTCACCCATGAGGCCATTTCTGCGATAGAACCTCCAAAACACCTAATCACCTTGTACCCTACGCTTGCGCAGTACGTTACACTCAATTTCAAATAAAAATATTGACTGGTGCTGTGAGCAACGTAACAACCGTAGTGCCAGAAGGGATGACGTCACTTCAGAGAGTATGCAATAGAAAAGAGAGAGAGAGAGAGAGAGAGAGAGAGAGAGAGAGAGAGAGAGAGAGAGAGAGAGAGCTGCGTCCATTCTCTCAGTTGAAACGTTTTATATGAGAGTATTAATAGCAACACACATAGGTTGAAACATGAACTACTTTTCTCTATTATGATGGTACATATGAGGTGGAATTACGCCTTATGTGCGTTCTAACACAGAAGTGGTAATGAGCGGTCAGCGTACATCTTACTGTATCATCTTATTGTATCTAAAAAATTTTGCTCTTCTTATGGTGCTGGTATTCTACGTTTCACTACTACAGCCTCCGCATGGATATGATATCAATGGCCTTGAACACTTCAGAATCCAATTACTAATTTTATAGTGGTTATAATGTTTAGAACTTAGGGATTATCTATTATGAACATGAAGCCTTACGCAGTCATATGTGGAAGTTTGTGATTTTGTGCGCAAAACAGGTACAATGACACGTCGGATAAAGAGGAAACAGAGTGTTGCACAGCCATGATACTAGTATAAAAGGGACACCGAGGAGATGTAGTTTCCATTCTGTCTGTGCAGTATATATGTGCAGAGTACTGGCTAATTTAAAAAAATCCACAGACAGAGACAAAAGAAGTTATATTTCTTTATGAAGAATACAGAAGGAAATCGAAGAGAAAAGCCCGGATGTACGCCAAAAGATATCTCGACAGACAGTGTTCAGTTTGAATGACAATTCAACGGATGTGCAGAACATTGTTGCGGGTACTTTCAATTATATTCGAAGTATGTCTCACCTTTGTGCATGCTCCTATGTTGTGGGAATGCTAACATAACACATGTTTCTCAAAACCCCATGCAGCATTTTTACACTTCACAAAATGTAATGTTCATATTGCTGTTCCGTGTCTAGTTGCTGTTGAAGTTTCCTTGTTTACGTATGATTTTGGCGCCCAATTTGAATTTTGTTTACTTTTAATCTCCCACTGATGCATGTGGGTGTTGCCTTTATCAAGTAGATAGAAATACAGGCATACACAATAATGATTCATCAGTTAACTACGGCGACAGTTCTTTTCTCGATTCTGCCTAGGCCTTTTGAGGATGGGGCACACCAAAAATCGAATGGACTTTTACGGCATAGAACTGGGCTGTATAGATTATTGAATAATAATAAACTCGCATCATGGGTTTGATTCCAAAACAGCAACTTACGTAATATGAGTAAATTAGTAACTGCAACAAAAAGGAGATCACAAAAGAACGTGGTCATGAAGATTTCCTTACAATTCCCTTTATATAAAGTGTTCCAAATGCTCAACGTCTACTGCAATGTACGTTTTCAGCCGCTGGTCCATGTATTTATGGATAGATCTACTATATCGCTGCACACACTGCAACAGTACTATTTTGAACATGTTTTGGATCGTCGGGCATTTTTCATACACTTTACTTATGACTTAATACCGAGAAAAATCCAGTATAGTGGAATCAGGGTAGAGAGCAGGGCAACCGTTTATGTAACGCAACAAAACACGTTTGTATTTGTGTATAATTTCGTTAGATTAATTAATACCTGAACTATATCTCCATTCCACAAAACTGATTGCTCATAGCCGTTAATGACGCCACAATAATAAGTAGACCGGAAATACCATACTTGTCACAGACGTTTTTGTCTGTCTGAACTTTATTCTCAATTTTCTAGGATTTGTAAACGTCTTACAAAGTCGAAACATTCAACTTGTTGCTGATAATCGTTCAGTATGTGTTCAGTCCTTCGATCCGTTCGTCTGCATATCAATTTCTTTTTGGTCATCAGTCTTCTTTGATGCGGCCAGCCACGAATTCCTCTCCTGTTCTAACCTCCTCATCTCAGAGTAGCACTTGTAACTTACGTCCTCAGTTATTTGCTGGATGTATTCCAATGTCTTCCTCTGCAGTTTTTGCCCACTGCAGCTCCCTCTAGTACCATGGAAGTCATTCCCTGCTGCCTTAAAAGATGTCCTATCATCTTGTCCCTTCTCCTTGTCAGTGTTTTCCATATGTTCCTTAAATCTCCAATTCTGCACAGGACCTCCTCATTCCTTGCCTAATTTTCAACATTCGTCTGTAGCACCACGTTTCAAATGCTTCGATTCTCTACTGTTCCGCTTTTCGCAGCCCATATTTCTCTACCATAGAATTCTGTACTCCAGACGTACATTCTCAGAAATTTCTTCTTCAAATTAAGGCAGATATTTTATATCAGTAGACTTCTCTTTGCCAGGAATGCCCCTTTTGCCATTGTTATTCTGCTTTTGATGTCCGCCTTATTCCGTCCGTCATTCGTTATTTTACTGCCTAGGTAGCAGAATTCCTTAACTTCATCTACTGCGTGACCATCGATCCTGATATTAAATTTCTCGCTGATCATTACGTTCAGCAGTTGACAGTGGTGCATTATATAAATGATTTGTCCACTCGTTTGAAAATTTGTCCTCATGTGCCGTTTTTAGTGACATAATGGTAATGCTATTCAGTAAAAATGTTGGCAAGTCAAATGATGACAAGTCAAACGGCAGATATAATTGTGGCACTAACTTAAATAACGCTTTTCTTCCTATACGTTGCACATGTTTCAGTAATTCCAAAGGGACACCATCGACTCCTGCTGACTTGATGGAGTTCAGCTCATTCAGTGCTCTGTCGCACTCAGACCGTTTAAATGAATAACAATTACACCTTGTATCATTACCAATCTCGCTCAGGACTAACGTTACTAGCAAACTCTCCCCCCTATCAATGCTCTGGGAATGATTACCTCAGTATCAATCTTGTTCATGATTTACGTTACTAACAATCTCTCCATCCCTACCACTATTATGGGCATGATTTCCAATGTAGGGACTGTACTCATTACATGTCCTGAATCGTTCTCGTTTTGTGTTCATGTGGATGACTATAACCATACAAATATAATGCGGTCACAAACCCAGAAAAAATTAATTGACTATATCTTAATAATTATTTGCTCTCTCCATAATTCTAGATATTAGCAAATTTTTATTTATTTGATAATTACAGAACTATGTGTTCCACTGCAACTAACTAGCAAAATTCTTTTGCCGTTAAAAGGTAGACAGGGGCATAACACCATCAATGGGATCTTGTCTAACTAAGCACTGTGGCCTTCGCAGAAACTTCCCTCGCACATTCATTATTTACAAACTAATTCGCCTGTAGTAGTAAGATCTGTCCGTAAATAAATCTATTCATTGTCAATTCATCTTTAGTAGGATACTGTACCTATAGCATTGAATTCAACACGTTCCGTCATAACAATTCCATTTACTTTCTACCTCATATTTCTGTTGTACTTATTAAAATAATCGATGTGTACCCACCTACAGGTTCGGCATTTAAGTGACAATCCAAGAGACTGCCAAAAATTCTGTCGGACTTGTAGGTCTAGACCCACTTATTATCAGAAAATTATAGTTGCAATTGGGGTGTAGTAACCGCTCAAGACTCTAGTGGGTTACACTTTGAAAGCTCTCCACATTGTCAGAGTTTGGTGTGACCACTTTGACATATTCGACGGGAGTCTTTCCTACAGATTCACTGTCTTCCTGTAGGCTTTTTCCTACTTCACTTAGAACTTTATCTTTGGAACGTTGAGGAGTGTGACTTGTCTGCAAAATATAGTGATTTAAGTTGAGATATTTTTACGTGAGACCCACTGATAAGTTACTTCTGTTTCACTGTACAGCAATCGATTTCGCGAGAAGTTCTCCATACGGCACAATTTATCAGGCGGACTGAATACACACGTATAGACTTAATGGACTCTTGTTTAGTAACTGGATGATTCCAATATTCCTCATTAGTACTTTACAATCTGATAATTGTTAATCCATTACACGAAACTGATATTGTATTCGTGTCCCCATGCAGTAAAATAGAGCCCTTAAGCTCTGGAAGCGATGCAATGTAAGTCTGATAACAGTTCACATGGCTGAGTGGAAAATGTAAGGAAAAGGGAGGTATTATGTAAGAATATTACCACATACAATATCATCCATGACTAAGTTCTGATGTGACATTCCCACTGTCTTCTATTACCATGGAAGCCACAGGAAGTAGTAACGAAGTATGGTAAGACGGCTATAATGAGGTTTTTTGTTTTATCTTATGTAATCTGGAGTAAATAGCGTCGTTGATATTGTGTTAAATCACTTTTTTCTCACAGGATTGCCAGACGCTCCATCCAACTGCTCCGTTTTGAACGAGACGACTGACTCTTTCGCGGTACAGTGCTCCAACTCAACTGACCTGGGATTCCGCCAGAGCTACCAGCTAGAAGTCTTCGATGTCAAATCAGGCAACTTAATGTTCAATAAAACGCAGAAGTCGCCAGTCTTCCTAGTGGACGACATCGAACCTAACCAAGACATCACGATGCGCATCGCAGCTATCAGCCCCAGGGGTCGCAGCGGATGGACCAGGATGAACATCTTTAGAGTCCCGGTGAGTGACCGAAACGTCCAGATTCCTGCTCTAAGCTCTAAATGCTAAGGCCCCTACGTACGATATACACTGCTGGCCATTATAATTGCTACACCAAGAGGAAATGCAGTTGATAAACGGGTATTCACTGGACAAATATATTATACTAGAACTGACATGTGATTATATTTTCACGTAATTTGGGTGCATAGATCCTAAGAAATCGGTACCCAGAAAAGGCACCTCTGGCCGTAATAACGGCCTTGATACGCCTGCGCCTTGAGTCAAACAATGTAAGTCAGATAACAGTTCACATGGCTGAGTGGAAAATGTAAGGAAAAGAGAGGTATTATGTAAGAATATTACCACATACAATATCATCCATGACTAAGTTTTGATGTGACATTCCCACTGTCTTCTGTTACCATGGAAGCCACAGGAAGTAGTAACGAAGTAAAGACGGCTATAATGAGGTTTTTTGTTTTATCTTATGTAATCTGGTGTAAATAGCGTCGTTGATATTGTGTTAAATCACTTTTTTCTCACAGGATTGCCAGACGCTCCATACAACTGCTCCGTTTTGAACGAGACGACTGACTCTTTCGCGGTACAGTACAGGTACAGCTGCCCATGCAGCTTCATCACGATACCGCAGTTGAACAATTGTAGTGACTGGCGTATTGTGACGAGCCAGTTGCTCGCTCACCATTGACCAGACATTTTCAATTGGTGAGAGATCTGGAGAATGTGCTGGCCAGTGCCAGAAAGGCCCGTACAGGACCTGCAAATTGCGGTCGTGCATTACCCTGCTGAAATATAGGGTTCGCAGGGATCGAAATAAGGGTAGAGCCACGGGTCGTATCACATCTGAAATTTAACGTCCACTGTTCAAACTGCCATCAATGCGAACAAGAGGTGACCAAGACGTGTAACCAATGATGAATACACGCTTCCAATGTGCGTTCACTGCGATGTTTCCGAACACGGATGGGACTATCATTTTGCTGTAAACAGAACCTGGATTCATCCGAAAAATGATGTTTTGCCATTCGTGCATCCAGCTTCGTCGTTGAGTACACCATCGCAGGCGCTCCTGTCTGCTATGCAGCGTCAGGGGTAACAGTAACCATGGTCTCCAAGCTGATAGTTCATGCTGCTGCAAACGTCTTCGAACCGTTCGTGGAGATGGTTGTTGCCTTGCAAATTTCCCCATCTATTGACTCTGGGATCCAGACGTGGCTGCTCGATCCGTTACAGCCATGCAGATATGATGCCCGTCATCTCGACTGCTAGTGATACGAGGCCGTTGGGATCCAGCACGGCGTTCCGTATTACCCTCCTGAACCCACCGATTCCATATTCTGCTAACAGTCATTGGATCTCGACCAATGTGAGCGGCAATGTCGCGATACTATAAACCTCAATTGCGATAGGCTTCAATCCGACCTTTATCAAAGTCGGAAACGTGATGGTACGCATTTCTCCCCCATACCCGAGGCATCACAACAACGTTTCACCAGGCAACGCCGATCAAATGCTGTTTGCGTTTGAGATATCGGTTGGAAACTTTCCTCATGTCAGCGCCCGTTGTAGGTGCCGTCACTGGCGCCAACCTTGTGTGGATGCTCTAAAAAGCTAATCATTTGCATATCACAGCATATTCTTCCTGTCGGTTAAATTTCAAGTCTGTAGCACGTCATCTTCGTGGTGTTGCAATTTTAATGGCCAGTAGCGCAGTTTTTTGGCTTTGGTATTGAACGTCCAACAGTTTACTCGTTTATGTTTCACTGTAGGCATGTCATTTCATCGAGTGAATGCAACAGGCTGGCGGAACCCAAAGATTTCTTGTTGCCGTGTTGATGATGATGCAACACCATCGCAATCCTTATTTACACTGCGCCAGATAATGAAGAAATTTAACACACTTCCTTATGGTTGTTTTTGTTTGGAGGTGAACTAATAACATGGTCTTTTGCTAGTTTGTATTTCGGTAGGCAAATACCCTAGAGTAAGTTGCTGTCACGTCAATGCAGGTTGAGGCAGGAAGACAAACCACATAAATGTACTATCGAGTCGCAATAATGTGACCACCGTCTATGTTCGACTTCATCTTCTAATCGCCACTCACAGACGACAGGTGGCAGCACCAGCAGTCGAGGGTATATAAAACATGTCATTTGGGAGTCGGTAAAGAGTGCAGTAGCTGCCACAATGCGAAAACGAAGCGATTTATCTGACGCACAAAGGGCATTATCATTGGCTTTCAGGCAAAGGTTGCAAATATTTCTGAAAGGCTAAGTCTGGAAACTGATAGCATGCACTGTAGTTAAAGTGCCCTGTTCATGGGAAAAAGGCGTTATCGAAAACAGGGGCCGAGGCTGATGTGGTGCAGGATAGGTCATGTACAGGGTGGTCCATTGATCGTGACCGGGCCAAATTTCTCACGAAATAAGCGTCAAACGTAAAATCTACAAAGAACGAAACTTGTCTAGCTTGAAGGGGGAAACCAGACGGCGCTATGGTTGGCTCTCTAGATGGCACTGCCATAGGTCAAAATATCAACTGCGTTTTTTCTTAAATAGGAACCTCCATTTCTTATTACATATTCGTGTAGTACGTAAAGAAATGTGAGTTTTTCAGTTGGACCACTTTATTCGCTTTGTGATAGATAGCGCTGCAATAGTCACAAACACATGGCTCACAATTTTAGACGAACAATTGGTAAAAGGTAGATTTTTTTAATTAAAGTACAGAACGTAGGTACGGTTGAACATTTTATTTCGGTTGTTGCAACGTGATACATGTACCTTTGTGAACTTATCATTCCAGAGAACGAATGCTGATACACCGTGAGTAAGTGTAAATACCACATTAAAGCAATAAATGTTCAAAATGGTGTCCGTCAACCTCAATGCATTTGGCAATACGTGTAACGACATTCCTCTCAACAGCGAGTAGTTAGCCTTCCGTGATGTTCGCTCATGCATTGACAATGCGCAGACGCATGTTGTCAGGCGTTGTCGGTGGATCACGATAGCAAATATCCTTTACTTTCCCCACAGAAAGAAAACCGGGGACGTCATATCCGGTGAACGTGCGGGTCATGGTATGGTGCTTCGACGACTAATCCACCTGTCATGAAATATGCTATTCAATACCGCTTCAACCGCACGCGAGCTATGTGCCGGACATCCATCGTGTTGGAAGTACATAGCCATTCTATCATGCAGTTAAACATCTTGTAGTAACATCGGTAGAACATTACGTAGGAAATCAGCACATACTGCACCATTTAGTTTGCCATCGATGAAATGGGGACCGGTTATCCTTCCACCCATAATGTCACACCATACATTAACCCACCGAGGTCGCTGATGTTCCACTTGTCGTAGCCATCGTGGATACTCAATAGTGCATATTATGTCGGTTTACGTTACCGCTCTTGGTGAATAACGCTTCGTCACTATATATAACCCGTGTGAAAAATCTGTCATCCTCCCGTAATTTCTCTTGTGCCCAGTAGCAGTACTGTACACGACGTTCAAAGTCGTCGCCATGCAATTCATGATGCATAGAAATATGGTACTGGTGCAATCGATGTTGATGTTGCATTCTCAACACCGACGTTTTTGAGATTCCCGATTGTCGCGCCATTTGTCTGCTACTGATGTGTGGATTAGTTGCGACAGCAGCTAAAACACCTACTTGGGCATCATTTGTTGCAGGTCGTGGTTGACGTTTCACATGTGGCTGAACACTTCCTGTTTCCTTATATAACGTAACTACGCGGCGAACGGTCCAGACACTTGGATGATGTCGTCCAGGATACATACATAGCACACCCCCGTTGGGCATTTTGATCACAATAGCCATACATCAACACGATATCGACCTTTTCCGCAGTTGGTAAACGGTCAATTTTAACACGGGTAATGTATCACGAAGCAAATACCGTCCGCACTGGCGGAATGTTACGCGATACCACGTACTTATACGTTTGTGACTATTACAGCGCCCTCTGCCACAAGGCGAAAAAAGTGGTCCAACTAAAACATTCATATTACTTTACGTACTACACGAATATGTAATAAAAATGTGGGTTCCTATTTAAAAAAACGCAGTTGATATCCATTTTACCTATGGATAGCGCCATCTAGCGAGCCAACCATAGCGCCATCTGGTTTCCCCCTTCAAGCTAGACTAGTTTCGTTCTTTGTAGTTTTTTCGTTTGATGCTTATTTCGCGAGATATTTTGCCCGATAACTATAAATAGGTCACCCTGTATAACAGGGAGAAAAATGGCCGTGGGGATATGTACGGGTGAACAGACATGCAACTAACCGCCCACGTAAACCAAGGGCTTACCAACAATGTCTCCTCAATGATTGTTGAGCGAACGTTGCTGCGGATGGGTCTCTGCAGCATCCGCCTGGTCGATGTACCCATGCTGACTCATGTTCATCGGCGACCAAGACTGGGTATTGCACGCCTCTACCGCAGTTTGACGTCTCCTGACTGGCGGCAGGTGGCCTTTTCAGATGAATCACATTTAATGCTGTGTCGGACAGATTTCCTTTGGCCTGTGCGGCCATGCAACAATCTTTGGAAGCGTCTAGGTCGGAGGAGAAAGCAGTACGGTCTGGGGAATGCTTGAGTGGCTTTCCATGGATGAGCTCGTTATCCCGGAAGGCACAATAGATCAAGTATCGATCTATCCTTGGGGACCATTTCAACGCCAACCCGCCCTATTTTCTCCTCGACACGATGCCATCTACCAGTAGGATAAGGCAACGTGTCACACAGCTCGCACTGTACGTACGTGGTTCTGTGAGCAGCAGGATGAGTTTACCGATCTCCCCTCTTTTCTTCTTGAGCTGTCTACTACCATGGAAGATATTTTCTGATGTCTTAACAAAACTCCTGTCATAGTATCTATTCTTATTGTCATTGTTTCCCATATGTTCCCTACTTCGCCAGTTGAGCGGAGAAGCTCCACATTCCTTACCTTACCAGTAAACCTAATTTTTCGACGTTCTGCTATAACACCAAAACTCAGACGCTTCGATTCTCTTCTGTTCCGGTTTTCTCAAAGTCCCTGATTCACTACCGTACAATGCTGTGCTCCAAAGGTAAATCGTAGAAGTTTATTCCTCAAATTAAGGTCTGTGTCTTGCTTCTTTTTTGGCAGGAATGCCCTCTTTATCTGTGCACGTTTGCTTTTTGCGTCTGCTATGCTTCGTGCGTCATGGGTTAGTTTTATTCCAAGGAAGCGGCATCCGTTAACTTGGTCTACTTTGTGATCGCCAATTATGATATTATCCTTCTCGTCATTGTCACACCTGTTACTTCTCATTACTTTCGTCTTTCTTCGGTTAACTCTCAATCCATGTTCTGTACTCTTTAGATTAACCATTCCGTTCAACAGACACTGTGACTCTTCTCCACTTTCAGTGACGAAGGCCATACAGCAACGAACTGATTTTCTTTCAGACTGAATTTTAATCCCACTTTTGAACTTCTCTTTTATTGCAGTCATTGCTTCTTCTATGGATCTGTACAGTAGTACACTACATCCTTATCTTACATCCTTTTTAAACCGAAAATTTTTTCTTGGTTTTCGGCTCTGATTGTTCTCTCTTGGAAAATGTACATATTGAATATTCGAATACCATGCACCATTTTACATAGTAGAACGCTTTTACCAATTCTTGAAATCATATGAAAGTGTCTTGATTATTCTCCAGTCTTGCTTCGATTATCAACCGTAACATCAGGCCTGCGTCTCTAGTGCATTTATCTTTCCTAAATGCAAAGTGACCTTCATGTAACATATTTTCTTTTCCATTCTTCCGTGTATTATTCTACTCAGTGACTGGATGCTCGAGCTGTTAAGCTGATGGTACGGTAGTTCTAGCAGGTAAAATCTCGTACTATCATCGAAATGATGTGGACCAGATTTTTCCGAAAGCCTGATAGTAAGTAGCCAGTCTCACAGATTCCACACACCAACTCGAATAGCCACTTAGTTGTCACTTCTCTCCCCAGTTACTGTAGACATTCCAGTAGGATGTTATGTATCCCGTCTGCCTTATTTGATCTGAAGTACTTCGTACTCTTTTCAATTCTGACGCTAATAATGGACCTTCCATATCTACGCCAATTTCTTCTCCTGTCATATCACACAACTCCACCCCCTCAGAAAGGCTTCCATTGTCCTCCTTCCAAATATCCGCTATGTATCCTTCGATTAACAATTGAACCTGCGTTGCATTCTTAATGAAGCTGTCATGTTGTTAAATTTCACCAGATATTGTTTTGACTTTACTGTATACTAAGCCAATCACTCCGACGATCATTTCTTTTCCGATTACCTGGCGTTTTTCCTGTAGCCTTTTCACCCAGGCTCCCCTCCAGTTACTGTTTGTTTATTCTTAAGTGATTTATAATGCTGTAATATTGTCTTTCATTCAACATTATTGTGCTTCGTTTTTTCGACGATCTATTCATGCATTTCTCACGTCACCCAGACTTCTTCGCAGTTACTTTTCTTCCACCTGCGATTGTCCGTCCAACATCTGTGGCTGCTCTTTTTGGAGATGTTCACTCTTCTTCTAACGAACTGCATGCTACACTTTAGCATAGTATCGACATCTGTAGCGAGCGCCAAACGTGTCTCATAATTCCCCGGGCGCTTCTGCATCCCACTTAGTTCCACTCTGATTCTCCCGCGACGATTCTCGCAAACCTCAGTCTACCCTTCGTCATTGCTAAATTCTGATCTGAGTCTGCATCTGCAGTCCAATGTCGGATTCCCGAATCTACGTCCGATCATGATGTAATCTAGATGGAATCTTTCCACATCTTACGGCCTTTCCAGGTATACCTCCTCCCGCTGTGATTTGTAAACAAATTTTGCACCGTTAGCAGCTGAAAATTATTGCGGAACTCCATTAGTATTTCTCCCCTCTCATTGCTACTATCAGACCCATTTTCTCCCTTCTACTCATTCCTCTAGAATAGAATTACAATCCTCCATAATTATTAGACTTTCGTCTCCCTTAACGTAGTTAATTACCTGTTCGTTATCTTCACACACATCTTGCATCTCTGTATCATCTCTTGAGACGTCGGTATATATATCTGTACTATTGCTGTCAGTGTTAGAATGCTGTTGAATCTGGTGAGAACAAACCTATCTCTTAACTGTTCACAGTAACTCACTCTCTCCCCTACCCTCCTATATTCACCTTTATTCGTCTTAACAGAAATCCTTATCTTCCTTCCATTTCACTTCACTAGCCTGACCATTTATAGCGTCAGCCTTAGCATTTCCACTTCAAATTTCCTAGCTTTCCTACCACATGAAAACTTCTGAAATTACGCTCCCCGACTTGTAGAACTTTACCATTTCGTTGGTTATTCTATTTTTTTTTCTCATGGTCACCTACCCCTTGGCTGACTGCTCCCGGAGACCCAAGAGGGGGGACTAAACAGGAATGTGAGACCTGAGTTTCTCCCAGTGTATACAATTTTCAAATAACTGGCGGGAATGCAACCAGGTTACAGCGTCGACAACCACCGATATTTCAGCAGAAGCACATTCTATCATTTTCAGGGCAAAATAGCCCCATTACAAACCGAAGATGACTGACGTTGGAAGTTATAGAGAGTGAAATTAATAATCAACGGATGAGGTAGCATAAAATCTGTCCGTTTTTTGGAAAGGGGGAGAGCAGAATTGGATTCCATGCTTAATTTAAACAAAAAACATCATCTCTATTTATAAGTTTACTTGCTAATTTAATTCTTACAGCTTCTTTAATAACACAACCCAACAGCTGGAAGCGCACGCCGAAATCTCCGTGTTGTTATATTGCGTAGGATGACCGTTACCAAGACAATTTTGTAGAATGGCAGATTTACTCGGCTGTACGCAAGCGTGTGTGCCGCTTATGCTCAGTACACCCGTCCTCCACAATCCTGATATTCTGACCCATATATGGCATGCCGCAACTGCAAGGAATCGGGTAGACACCCAGCTTACTTAAATCAAGACCATTCTTTATGTAACCTAAATGATCCCTGATCATAGATGTTGGTGGAAAAAGCCATTTCACATCATACTTTCGCAAAACACGACCGATCCTGTTCGAAAAGCTCCCTTTGTAAAGGCAAAACATTGTAGTTTTTGGCATCACCTCGGTATTACGTATCATCACTCACCTGGTACACACTTGGTTCATAGCACAACGCACGTACGATCTGTCTGACTAAAGGTAACTTCGAGGAGGGCTAACTTAGCTGACAAAATCTCAGGGTATGAGATGACATGGGCTCTGTGAACCAAGGTAGCAAGCACTCCTTCATGTTGAGCTGGATGCTGATAGCTATCGCTCTGCAGATACACGTCAGTGTGAGTAGGCTTCCTATAAACTGCGTGTGCCAACGTACCCCCCAACTTCCTCTCGACAAGTACAGCAAGGAAGGAAAGACAGCCATTCGTTTGTACGTCCACCATGAAACAACGACTGTTTCAATCCACCCAAATATTTGTGGTGTCTGTTTGCTAACAGAAAATGGAGAAAACGAAAAAATTGCTACTGCAATCGACAATAAGAGTTGAAAAATTACGATAGTTAAATCGGAAAACGTAATCTACAAATGAAAAGAAATATGATGGCTTATAACAGATCCAAATTTGATTCTGAATGAAATCTAACATCTGTCTCCTGACATCGCTCCCAGTACGTTCGTCTTGACAAAGCGTTGTCTCTTAATATGGTTCCCAGATGCACAATCTGTAATTATGCACCACACATTTTCCCTTCTATATAATAATCACTTTCTAAGATTGAGTTGTAGTGTTAAGAACCACACAGTGCAGTCACATTAATGTGACTTCCGCCTATGTTCGACGTCAACATGCCACTCACAGACGGCTGGTGGCATAACTAGCAGTGGATGGTATATTATAATGGTCCACTGAATTCTTCCGGGGTTATCAGCCGAGCGGTGGCGTTGTCTTGTCACAACGTTTCGATGAGTTTCGTACATATCATCTTCTGGCCAAGTGTCGGGATGCTGTGCTCTGCATACCCATACAGCCGCTTGGCCATCGTCCGCTACTATAGGCCGACCAATCGCGTTCCTGCGGAAGGGGGTACCGCGACGGTGGGGGGGGGGGGGGGGGGGGGAAGGGAAGAGGGCGACACGGCCCGGCGTCGAGACCCGGTGGCTATCCAATCTGTCTGCGGACGCTTTTGCTTTCAGATCGGAGCGTTCCTGACGAATTTTGTTAATTGTGGGATCCCATGCTGCACTGAGCTGAAAACCGCTATACCTGTTTACTAAGTGGTTGTGCAGACGTATCTCCACTGTCTATCAAGATCGAGTCCCAGAAACCGCAGACACCTACAGTCTTCAATAGAGCGCCGGGCGGAATGCAGTGGTAAGGTCCTAATTACACTACAAAGCGCCAAGAAAACATTATTGTCAATAACACATTTATTAAGAAGAAATACAGGATTACCTTCGATAGTGCTGTACCACAACTGTGCCACAGCACTAGCGCTTCGTCAGCAGCAGATTACCACTGTGTGATCGACTCGCAGTAACGCCAGGAGCGTCAGGTGCCAAGGTGCCAGCCGTGTCATCATTGGGTGGGAGAGGGAGGGCGGGGGGGAGGTCATGGTCTGGCGTCCTCCAGCTCTGCGTATAGATTTCCAAACAGCTCGTGTGGACGTTAAAGATTTACACTCAGGAGTTACGCTCCAGGCCCACTGAAGTGTTCACTGGATCATAGAGGGCGGCTCCCCGTTTAGGAAACAGGAACCAGCAGCATCGCCGTCAGCCTCACGATTCTCGAAGGCAGACAACGGACAGCGTCCAGGTCATGCAAGTCAAGCCTCCAGGAGACGTGTACAGTGATGGCGACTTCTGCACCCCATCAGTGTCGCCCCGGAAGTAGGCAGTGCAGCTGCCAGCAGCAGCACCCTTCCAGCTTAACTCGTTTCTTCATAGACGATCGAAAACGCCTAGGCGTGCTAGGGGTCGAACTCATAGCCTTGCCTCTCACTGGATAGCTGCAACTGACCCAGGGACTGAGACTACGCATTGGGCATTCGGCAATCAGCAATCACCACTAAGAAATCAGCAACGGAATTCGTTTAGAATGGGTTTATTTATGACGACACTTCCTGCTCGCTCCTGCGCCGGTGGGGATGGCTATGACGTGATGTTTCCTGGTTTCCTCTCGCTGTCAGCTCTGCTAGTGACTTCAGACTTTCGCAACTTCACCCTTCTGACGCTCTGGTCTGCTCTCTCTGCACCAGAATACTTACAGTTGCGTTGTATCTAGCCTTTCTTACAGTTGCGTTGTATCTAGCCTTTATTATGTAACTCTGCTTTATTACTAGTATGTTAGTATCTCTCAGCTTCCTTGATGAATTAATGCTTTGCTCGGGTACTTAAGGGAAGACCTGATGGTACCCGCCCAATCGGAAGACGCAGAAAGCGATAGTAGGATGAGCTACAGAAAGACCTTTGCCAGCTAGGAGTCCCTGACAAATGGACCCAAAGTGCACAACATTGCCATCTATGGAGGAGCATAGAGAGGTCGACTCATGATCTACAGGGCCCTCGATCGCTGATTTCATGATGATAAGTGATCGTGTCTCTCTGCTGGTCATTTCATACAGGCGGTTCGGCCTCAGGGAGCAGCCAAGCTAGAACTTGCACGAAGTTTTAGTGCCTGCGGGGGATACTATCATGGCTCATAATAAAGCTACTTCCTTCAGAAAATTCGTCTTGAAGTTTTAGTTTGGAGTACCCGTAATAGGCCTAAACTAATCCTACATATTTTGCACCAGCAGTTACACATTATACAACTTTAACTAATCTTCCATTACCATACAGCTAATTTACATCACATTCAACGTAGGACTTCACAGAAGTCGTACATTACACACTAAAACTATTATTCATATTCTTATAAGTTCATCAATTGGTTTACACATAATTTCTTTACTGTGTCTGAGCTCTATATACAAACCAACTAACGTGTATTTGATGCATAAGTAAACTTGAGCGGTGCACTGACTTTCGTTTAAAGTAGAAGCAGATTACACAAATCCCAATTAGATCCACTACAGTGCTAGAGACGTCACGCTTGCAGTCGTTTTACTACAATGTTGTCTATCGCAGTATTCCTGCATGTGCTGGAACATTTGTTCGGCTGTAATTCTCCCTTTCTGCATTGCTACTAGTTCGTCTAGTGAGCGTAGAGTGTTTTTATTCCAGGATTATTTAGGAAGGTAAGTTTCAGGAGCTTCAACTCGCTGCTGTTGACCTCACGTTGGAGCTACCATAGACAGTAGGGTGCTGTTGTTCTAGTTGTGTGGGTATGGCACCAGACATATATGACTCTGCCACTGACAATCAGTTGCTCACATCTGTTGTAGGATCCAGTTCCAGATTCCTACAGTCGTCTGGAAAGAGCCGGGCGGGATGCTATGGTGAGGTCCTAATTATGCTCGAGAGCGCTAAGGAAACACTGTTGTCAATAATACATTTACTAGGCAGAAATACAGCATTGACATGAAGGTATTCTGGGTATGGTGCCGTGCCATAATGTGTCAAACTACTACTGCTGGAGAAAAACCAACATTTCGGCCACAGTTGCAGCGGCCTTCATCTGAGACCCAGAAGATGGCCGCTGCAACAGTGGTCGAAACGTTGGTTTTTCTCCAACAGCAGTAGTTTTATACATTATGACGCAGTACCATACCCAGAAAACTTTTATGTCGACTGACTCCGGCCGCAGAAGGCTACGCAATTATAAAAATACAGGATTGTCTTTCAAAGTACGAGGCCGATACCCAGTGGTCGGACTTGCGCCTCTTCAGCGGCAGAATGCTGGAGTACCGTCAACTGGCAGTACTGCCAGTAGAGATACGCGTCAAGTGGCAAGTGGTTCGTCATAGGCGGCCGTCGACCACGGAATCTGGCTGCTTCCAGCTATGTATATCGATCTACAAAGTGCTGTCGTGGATGTCGAAGATCTGCACCCAGGAGCTACGCTCGAGGTCCACCTGAACTATTCACTGCTTCAAAGGTGGTGGCTCTCATGCCCTGTTTAAGAAACAGGAGCCAGCGGCATGGCTGTCGCCTCAGGAATCGGATAAGCAACAGAAATGCTCCCTCACTCTCGAACGCCTTTGACGGACAGCGTCCAGGTAACACAGTTCAAGCCCCCGGCAGGTCTTCAGAGTGATGGTGGCTTCTGTGGTCCATCAGTGTCGCGCTGGAAGTGGGATTGCAGCTGGCAGCAGCAGCAGCCCTCCAGCCAGTTCCACACACGACAAAGGCAGCTAGGTGTGCCAAGGGTCGACCTCCATAGTCTCCCCCGACTCTCGATTGCTGAAACTGACAAAAGTGCTGAGAATACGGACTGGACAGATGGCAATGAGCAGTTAGCAACGACATTTCTTAAGAAGGGTGAGGCAATTATTTAGGCCCTTCCCATGCTCTCTGTGACAGTGGGGATGGTTGTGGCATCATGTATCCTGGTTTTTCCTCGCTTTCATCTATGCTAGTAACTTCAGACTTTGGCAACTTCACCTTTCAGAGGCTTATCACCTGAGTAGTTAAGGCTCCGTTATACCTACCCTTTCTTTTGAAACTCTGCTTTGCCACTTGCATGACGGTATCCCTCAGCCTCCATGAGGATATTACTTTTCGTTCGTAGATTTGGATGGTTGGTAATTCTCCCATTGTGTGAAAGATTCCATGTTTCAACTCGCTCAGCGTTTGCTCGTAGACGGCTGTCTACTGGTCGTTAACAGAGGTGGTCCGCCTTCTGCGAGCTGCCAACTTAGAACTTGAACCAATTTTTTATATCCGCCTGGGACGGTATCCTTATGTGTAATAATATAAAGTGTATCGAGGGGACGGGGGAAACAGTGCAGTCTCGTTGCCGAACAGAGGAAACGAAGTAATTTACGTGACTGCCAAAAGGTTATCGTCTATGGCTTCTTGGGCCAACAGTAGAAGCATTTCCTAAAAGGCTAAGTCTGTAAACAGTATTAGTGCCGCCGCACTGTCCAAAACTAGAGTCGGGACAAAGGTGGTCCATCATGGGCCAGGAATGACACGTGTGAACGACTTCTGCGGAGATGTGTGCAGTCGAACAGACGTGCAATGGCCCTAATAAACCAAGGAACTACCAGCTGTGTCTCCTCAAAGATCATTTAGCAAAACGGTGCTGTGTATGGGCTTCTGCATCGGACGCCTCGACCATACACTCATGCTGATTGCTGTTCATTGGCAGAAAAGGCTGCAGTTTACACTTCAGTACCGCAGCTGGACGTCCGCTGAGTGGTGATAATTGGCTTCTTCCGATGAATAACGTTTTACGCTCCATCGGACAGATGGGGCACCTTGCAACAATCGTCAGAAGTGTCCAGGGCGGAGGAGGAAACTTTATAGCCCGAGGAATGCTTCCTTGGCATTCCATGAGTGATATCGCTACTCTGGAAGGCACAATGAATCAAGACAATCATGCATCTATCCTTGGGGACCATAAAGATCCATACATGAAGTTCGGTTTTCCTGTGCAGGAAGGCATCAACAGCAGGACAATCCGATGCGTTACACAGCTCGAAAAATACATGCGTGGTACTAAGACCACCAGGATGAGTTTACAGTATTCCCTTCGCCAGCAAACTCTTGGATTTGGATGCAGTCGAGAATCTATGGAACCATTTAGATCGCGCTCTTCGCACCACGATTCCTCCACCGAGAAACCTAGCGCTTCTGGCCACAGCACTGGAGTCGGCATAGATCCTCATCCCTGTCGGAGGCTCCAGCACGTCTCGCAGTGGTCCGCGGTGCAAAGGTGGCCGTATTAATGCGACTGGGCAATGTGTATCGCAGTGCTTGCTTTGCCAATTTTGTAAGCCATCACGTCTCAGAATCAGTTCTTTCGTAGAGTACATGAAGAAGTGCTATCATGGGGTTCTGTCTTTCCTGCATCTCTCGCAGATTTCTTACAGAATGTAATATGTGTCCCCTGATTCCTTCTTATACCCAAACTCGTAGGGAACGGCGACCTCGAGTGATCCATAATGAGTTCTCCATTTACCTGCATCAATACACACTGCTAATATCGTGCCACATTTTATAAATTTATAAATTGCTGTATTTAACATGTTACTTACAACTTATTGGACCATAAGATCGGTGCACTGTCCGATGAAGGTACATGTTCCCAATTTACTGCAGACGCAGCTCTGATGCGGTGCGGCTAAGAGGTACATCACAGTGTTTAATTGAAGTGGAGCAATAGCTGAAGACAAAAAACTGTAATACGGAGGACAGTGCGACGCTTATGGGTAGAATATCTAAACTGCACACTGAATCACTGTCAGATACTGGCGTTACATAATGCAAATGCAGTTTCACATAAAGCTGCAGTGAAATAATGCCAACAGGTGACTGAAGTGAATTCAAGATCAAGGAACACGTGATTTACATCTTCCCACCAAGCTGAAAGATCATTTCGGAAAAGAGATTTTCCTATGGTGAGGACATTGACGAAATGGTTCTCCAGTAGCTCCGTGACCAAGAAGCGTATGTTTTCTCACCAAGGAACAAAACTATTGATAGAATATTATAACCGCTGTCTGTCGGGACTTGGGGTGTTGGTTAAAGATAGTGTCGTACATCTGTGGCACTTGTCATATGTAGCCCGGCATTCAGTGATAGTCACTTGGCTTGCTACAATAATGTCTGATGTTGTCCCAATCTCGTCACACGTTGCAAAGGCTGGAACATTTTGTTCTATTTTTGACCTGAACATAGCTGCTCTAAAATCGGATTATTACTTTTTGGCAATGTAATTTTACGGTTTATCAAAATTTCATTCTGATAAAGACCTGATAGCAGGTGTTGAAATCTGGGTCAATGTACCAAACAGTAATTTGCAACAAGTCGGCTCTGTAATCCTGTGTTGAAACTAGTACACGGTTGCTGAGTAACATCCACGTTTGAAACTGGAATAATGTCTAATGTCTAACTAATTTTAGATGTACTCTCGTGTACTGACTTCATATCCATATTACTGATGGAAATATTTTTACGTACATTGTGCACCTTAATGCGTATATTTTATATAAAACACAGAATGAAAATAGAGGAATTGTAAGAAGAATGTTATTTTTTGTTTCACTTAAATAGTATGTTTAACGCTTAAACAGCATGTTTCATTTTGTTCTTGTGTATTGTTATTTACAAGGAAATATCCAAGTGTCTCTAGATAATCTTGATGAAACTTGGTAGGCGTCATAAGGGGGCAAAGTAGTGCAATAGGTATCCTTTACTGTTTGTGCTCAATTTCACTTTTAAGGGATACAACACACCATTACACGTTTAAGGGGTAAAACACATCCCAAAAGGTAATTTTTCATTTTAGGTTTAGAGGGAATGTCTTCGCAACGATGATACAAAAGAAATGTTATTCATATAAAAGTTCATGCGTAATTAACTTTTTTGAAAACTGTACAATCCACTTTTGTAAAAATTTGTAATTTTGCGAAATACACCACCAACATTAATTACTTTTCCAAAAACGGTATTTCAGAAACCAGCTTCTTATTCAGGGACACATGTGGCTAGAAAACTTGTTATAATTATGTTGTAACAAAGTTTTTCATTTCTAAACCTAAAATGCCAAATTACCATTTGGGGTGCGTTTTATCCCTTACAGGTGAAACTGCAATATAACAGAAAATAAATATTGCACTATTTTCTCTCTTCTATACAGAAACACACACACGAATACATCAGTTATAATAATTTCGTGTAGACAGTTACGAAAACGCACACGATATACAGAGTGTGTGTTTTTGTAGCTGTCTACGTGAAATTATTATAACCGAGAAAATATATTCCACCAAATAACATGTGTATTGATTTCTATTTCTAGAATGTCTCATCACAATTTGTTGTTTGTCCAGTGACACAAGAGATGTGGAAGTGAGGATAACCTGGAGAGAAAGAAGCAGACATCTTAGGACATGGAGTCGTACTCACATCGGGCACCTGTTGTGTCTTGCACCTTCCTAGGCGCCACCATCGCGAATACACAACAACATTTATCGCTGCACTACCTCTGGTACCAGTGTAACTTCCAATACTTGATTCCTATACGTCAAAAGGACGCCATGTTGGTTGAAGCATTATTATATTTCAATGCTAGTTATACACTTACTGAGTAAGATATAAATACCACTTTTTGTAAAAAATCCTAAAAACAGTTCCAATAATTAGAAATATGAAATATCAAGCATATTAATGTTAATTAAATAGTTATAGCTTCAATAAAGGAGAACATAAAGAAGAAATGTGGAGTACAGTTTAATAGAACTGATGAATATAGTTATAGCAGGATATAGCATAATTACATGCAATGAAGCAGCAGATTATATAATTGTAATGCAAATTTTAATTGTTACTCTACAAATGTTGGAGCATAAGTAGTGTCAATTTTTTCTGTTGCGAAATGAAAGCAGTTAAACAATGAATAGAAAATGTATGAAAACGTATGTTTTATCCATAATAATTTCAGTAAATAAAACTGTCACCTATCACGAAAGAAATTATTTACCATATTTCGAGCACTGCCATCTAGAACGGCTAATTTCAAACCAACGTTTATCGGGAAGACTCAGTGTAACCGTATGAAATAAGACTATAATAATACCTACAAATATTTACCTAGCCATTCCTACATTACTAGTATTGTAATTCTGCTTCTTTTGATCATCTGATGGCTTTACAAGACCGTAAATGACAGCATCATCTGCAAACAGGGATTGTTGCTTCGTTTTCTCACTTGATAAGGGTACATGACACTTTTCTTCATATAGAATTTTACGCATTTCATTTTCACCAGTTGACTCCGTCGCAATTTTTTATGTTTTCAAAATACTAATACTGTATGTTACAGGAGGGAAAATAGCTTTTAGCTCTTATAATAAATTTAAATAATTATCTAAATTTTTTTCTTCCCATGCTACAACGATTTTCTCACCTATTATAATTATTGCAAATGTCGTCTAATTCTCCCAGTCTTTTATGTATCACAGTATTCTCTAAGCACAACGTTGAGAATTTCGAGATAAACGCCAATTCAGCCGAAGTAACGCCCACCTGGACAGCGTCTCCATGGGCGAAGCATAATCTCCATACATCTTTGGACGCCAATAGTCACTATGCAACGTCGCCTACGCAACACCGTCCTACAGCATTGTCTTTGACAACGTCCCCACGGGAAAAGCGTACTGTACAAACTTCTTAGGACTCCAATAGGCACGATAAAATGTCGCCTAAACAACATCGTGCCACATCGTGATCTTTGACAAGCAACGGCCAACACATCGCTATTCCCATGGAAACGGTGTCGCAGTGAGGAACCAACAAGCACCACCAGCTACTGTTCAACGTTACAAACTTAAGCTTTCTATGTCCCCCTTCTGGGTTAACACACGCTGTTTCTTGCGGTCTAACGTTACCTACACATTTATACGTCTTGATCTTAAGTCTCTATTCTTACATCTCTTTGCTTATTGGAGGGACTGCAGCTGGTTGTCGGGTCGTTCCGTTGCTGATAAGGTCGAGCACCAAAACGCCTAACGATCTTCTCAGTATCCACATACGCCAGTCCACTAAGTCGGACTGCAATGAATTTAAATTGAATTAATGCTTCTCTCAAAGAAGGACAGCTTATTTTGTCGAGGACTCAGTGCAAAAACATTTATATCATTGTAGTGGTTTCTTTGTGAAGAGTATGCAACTCAGAGCCAGTTGCCAACAAATATATTATAAAATACCATAGTAATGTGAAAACGTATCATTTATTGGCCAAACGTTTTTGAAATATTTGCGTAAATCCAGTCGGGATGAGGTAACATGCGGCTGTAGTAAAAATACGTCCGTACATTGCAGAAATCTTATAATGTGGGAGAGTCTGTCTAAATATGCCCATGAATTTCTGATTCAGCATGAGACACAGCAAGCAGCCATTGTCACAATTGAGTAAATACTTAGGATAGAATAAAAGCTAAAATTTGTGTATTTTACCACATGGCATTACAAACAAATATCTATGTAAGTTTCCGAAAGAGAAAGAGTTTCTGCTCCCATTCACGACCAGTCCACAAGACACAGCTAATGTTGATCAATCAAAATTAAGACTGCATGTTAATAGATATACGAATGTCTTTACATCAGTGTTACACAGTATTGTAGGTAAGAAAACATGATGAAAACGTTTTACGCAAAGATGACATGAACTGAGAGTAAAAATTATACTATTTTCGTGCAAATATCTGTCAAAATACAGCTAAAAAAGTAAAAGCTTCCTTAACTACTGTCTAAAATAATCATAAAACATAATATTATTTCCTACAAATATTTCCAGGTCGGGCAGCTATTCGAAAGAAAAGTGAATGGAGGAAGGAAATAAAGGTTTGTACTCAAAATTACTGCTGTACCTTTCAAAAGAAATTAATTACATTATAGCGTCAGTGGTCAGTCCATCAAAATGGATAATGAGAGTGAAAATGAGGACACAGATGCGTATTCTATACGCTTACCACACAATCATTACCATCTAAAACAAATGTTTAGTATACACCAAATACAAGAAGGTCGAAGTGGTATCATGAAATGCCTTAGAGTTCTACACAAATAAGCTAATGAATATTTGTGCTAAATGGTTACCTGATCTAAAAAATTACAAAATGTTATTAGGCTGTTAAACGAGAAAGAAACGTTGTTAGGCTCCGAGCACTATGGGACTCAACATCTGAAGCTGTCGCTGAGCTGTGCTATGTTCGTTCCAGTGCTGGAAAGGTCGTTTCATACCTCCATCATTCTCAAATCCTCTTTCTTTCTAATCCTCTTCCTTTTCTTTTTTATCTTTTAGACGTCCGTTGCCTAGTTTTCGTTGTTAGCAAGCAGGAGATCGTTTTGTCTCATGCCTATAGCCTATCACATGACAATGGGATCCATTTAAGTGCTCACATGTGTCTACTAACTGCGCAGTGCCCAACCATAACTGTTCCTGTCGAGATCATGTAGGGCGGCTTCCCGATGGAGTACACAAACGAGGACACTTCGATACGCTTTTCGTGCTGAGTGCATCCGATAACCAAGCTGACGCTGACGTTCGTGCGTATACTGGACGGTACCTCCAATGGCGCCGTCCAGATAAGAATGTTTAGCGTCTGCTGGAGCAACGCCTGCGCGGAAACCGTTAATCTTCGTCCACAAGCAATTAACAGAGGTCGTCCAGCGACCAGACGTACTCCACCATGAGAGGACGCAATTCTTGAAACAATTCATCAAAGATGGTAGTGAAACATAGGTGATATTGCAAGGCGTTTCCCGTTATTTCAAAGAGTATTCGTTGATGTTTTTCACGATGAAGAACTCCATCCATATCACTATACATTAATTCAGCATCAGCGGCCAGAAGATCGAATTCGACGAGTAAATATTTGTAAATGGCTCTTGCACCAAGTGGACGATAACAATCATTTTGTAAATTACGTGATATGGACTGGCAACTCGAGCACCCCCCTACAACAGCCATACTGTAGGTCAGAATACCAGCCACTTGTCACCTGTGAAGGTGGCTTTATGCCACATTTTGACATAAACCTAAGGGCTCGAGTCGTGGGAGGAGTGCTTTTTGGCACTTACCTATTGCGAGCCAAATTGAATTTATCATAGGTTCCTTTGCAGTACTTTCATTTATCCATTACAAATTGTTCAAAAAATGGTATCGTTGCAGTAACACATTTATGACTCTTTAGGAATAATTCATCACTCTGATAAGTCCCTCACCTCTCTTCCTACCTCTCTTGGAAATCCCCAGTCCCCTTCCGTGGATATCTCCAACTCTTCCCACCTGAATTCCTCTCCCCTTTGCACCGGTCCTTCCAACCCCTTCCTATCTGGAAATTGGAGGGAAATGCTGAGAGTGTGTTGAGCTGTTGCTGTGGAAGAATTTCATGACAAGAAATTCAAATCAATATCAACTACACTGCAGATGATATACAGTTTATATATAAAATTCAGTTTTCATGTTCTTTATTTTATGAGTCTGTGAGAGGCAAGGCTCCTCCTCTCCACCAGTTGTGAGTTGGGAGGAAGAAGACTCGGCCTGTGCTCAGCTGCCGCAGAGGGAGAATGTATTGGATTGTCCTAAGACTGTCTCCCCTCTTCTGCTTGTTCATTGGTGGGGAGATGGCTAGAGAAGAAGGTGCTACCTTTATTTTTGGCAGGAAATATGCTCCATTGACGAGATGTTGCTAATGGACAGAGAGAAGTTTAATATGTATAATTCTTGTAAGCAAACATCTGAGGACTTCGTCCATAGCCTCTTACATAAGGAATGGAAGAGATAATGGCTGAGCATAGGGTCAATATTTCTCAGGAAATAATGGTGATGCAGAGGAATGGGTTGAGGACGCATTTAATGACTCATAGAGACTACTGCACGTGATGGAGCTGTTTGTGTTTTTTGAAATGGCTGGTCAACCAAAGTGCAGGAGACAACTTTGTCCTGTTCCACCACCCCAGACTAGCTGTCAACTGTAGTGCCAGTTCTGCCATTGTAGTCGTAACTGTCGTCTGCTTCACATCTCCTGTGCAGCAAGCTAAGTAAATTTAAGGATTAACTGTGTTTCTCTTACTTTTCACTTCTTTTTCCTTGTGTTTTTGCTTTTAAGAAGCTTTAATTTTCGAGTACTAGTAATAGTGTTCCATTGATTTCGTGTTTGTTTGAATACAGTCCAGAGAGAGTTAGTGCTTATTTTCATTGTTTCCAACAAGAAGTGTCTAGTAACAACAGTTTAATGAGCTGCAAGCCGCCTTTAGTCAATTAGCAGTCTAGTTACAAGTTGATTACTTGACTCTCTAGAGTAATTTGTTGATTTCTTAGGATGGATAGGATGTGTGACTGCTGTGTACGGACGCAGGAGGAGCTGGCCACTGTTCGCTAACAGCTGAACATGCTGATGGTCACGGTCAGCCGTCTTCAGGCAGCTGACTCGGAATGTAGCGGCAGTGTGGAGTCTGGTGCGTCGCATGGTACGCCCCAGGTGTTACATGCTTCACCCACGCTCCCTGTTGTCGAGACATCTTCGCGGGTACCGGGCGCGGTTGGGCCACCCTCTCCCCAAGGGGAGTGGCGCGTTCAACGACGTTCGATTCGCACCAGGCGGAGGGTCAGTGTGGAGGCTGGCCATGTGGCATCGCCCGTTCTGCCTGTCAGTGGACATGTGGCCGCTCCTTTTGCAAGGTCCGAGCAGGCACACGGAGGGAGGGGTTTATTAGTGATTGGGAGCTCCAATGTTAGGCGAGTGATGGAGCCCGTTAGGGAAATAGCGGAAAGGTCAGGGAAGAAGGTCACTCATTCTGCTTGCTGTGGGGTCTCATCCTAGATGTGGAGGAGGGCCTGACGGCGGCAATAGAGAGCAATGGGGGCACCCGACTGCAAATTGTTGCTCACGTCGGCACCAATGACTCCTGCCGTCTGGTTTCAGAGGTCATCCTCAGTTCATACAGGCGGTTGGCGGAGTTGATGAATGCGGAAAATCCTCGCTCTAGGGGTGGAATCTGAGCTAACTATTTGTAGTGTCGTTCCCAGAAGCAATCGGGATCCTCTGGTTTGGCGCCGAGTGTAAGACTTCAACTAGAGGATCAGACGATTCTGCGGAGATCTGGGGTGCACATTTCTCGACCTCCACTATCGGGTGTAGAAATGTATGCTCCCCCTGAACGGGTCAGTCGTGCACTACACGCAGGAAGCGGCTACAAGGGTAGCGGAGTACGTGTGGAGTGCACATGTGGGTTTTTTAGGTTAGAGAATTCCCCAGACCGACAAGACGCCTCCTGAGACGCGACAAGGTAGCAGCAAGCAAAACACAACATGGAATGACGATATTTATGTGGTAATACTAAACTGCAGGAGTGTCTATAGAAAGGTCCCAGAACTTTTCTCATTAATAAACGGTCACAATTCCCACATTGTACTAGCGACGGAAAGTTGGCGAAACCAGATGTAAACAGTAATGAAATTCTAAACTCAGATTGGAATGTATACCGCAGACATTCTGGACAGTGAAGGTAACTGGATGTCTCTATAGGCCCCCCTGGGTCAGCAGCTGTTGTGGCAGAACAAAGGAAGGAAAATCTGGAAAATATTTCGAGTAGATTTAGTGACCATGTTATAGTTTTTGGCGGAGATTTTAATTTACCTGATATACACTGGCAGACTCAAACATTTATAGCGGGTGGCAGGGGCAAAGAATCCAGTGAAATTTTTTAAGTGCATTATCTGAAAACTACCTTGAGCAGTTAAACAGAGAGAACCCACTCGTGGCGATAACATATTAGACCTTCTGGTGACAAACAGACCTGAACTATTTGAAACAGTTAACGCAGAACAGGGAATCGGCGATCATAAAGTGGTTACAGCATCGGTGATGTCAGCCGTACATAGAAATATTAAAAAAAAGGTAGGAAGATTTTTCTGTTTAGTAAAATTGACAGAAATCAGATTTCAGAGTACTTGACGGCTCAACACAAAAATTTTATCTCAAGTACAGATAGTGTTAAGGATCAGTGGAAAAAGTTCAAAACCATCGTACAATATGCATTAGATGAGTATGTGCCGCGCAAGATCGTAAGAGAAGAAAAGAGTCACCGTGGTGCCACAACTGAGTTAGAAAACTGCTTCGGAAGCAAATGGAACTTCACAGCAAACATAAACATAGCCAAAGCCTTGCAGACAAACAAAAATTACACGAAGAGAAATGTAGTGTGAGAAGAGCTATGCGAGATACATTCAAAGAATTAGAAAGTAAAGTTCTATGTACTGACCTGGCAGAAAATCCTAAGAAATTTTGGTCATATGTCAAAGCGGTAGATGGATCAAAACAAAATGTCCAAACACTCTGTGACCAAAATGATACTGAACCAGAGGATGACAGACTAAAGGCCGAAATACCAAATATCTTTTTCCAAAGCTATTTCACAGAGGAAGACTGCACTGTAGTTTCTTCTCTAGATTTCCATACAGATGACAAAATCGTAGATATCGAAATTGATGACAGAGGGATAGAAAAACGATGGGATACCAGTTCGGTTTTACACGGAGCACGCGAAGGATCTTGCCCCCCTTCTTGCAGCGGTGTACCGTAGGTCTCTAGAAGAGCGTAGCGTTCCAAAAGATTGGCAAAGGACACAGGTCATCCCCGTTTTCAAGAAGGGAAGTCGAACAGATGTGCAGAACTATAGACCTATATCTCTAACGTCGATCAGTTGCAGAATTTTGGAACATGTATTGTGTTCGAGTATAATGAATTTTATGGAGACTAGAAATCTACTCTGTAGGAATCAGCATGGGTTTCGAAAAAGACGACCGTGTGAAACCCAGCTCGCGCTATTCGTCCACGAGACACAGAAGGCCATAGATATGGGTTTCCAGGTAGATGGCGTATTTCTTGACTTCCGCAAGGCGTTTGATACAGTTCCCCACAGTCGTTTAATAAACAAAGTAAGAGCATATGGACTATCAGATCAATTGTGTGATTGGATTGAAGAGTTCCTAGATAATAGAACGTAGCTTCTCATTCTCAATTGGGAGAAGTCTTCCGAAGTAAGAGTAGTTTCAGGTGTGCCGCAGGGGAGTGTCGTAGGACCGTAGCTATTCAAAATACTTATAAATGACCATGTGGATAACATCGGAAGCTCTCTGAGGCTTTTTGCGGATGATGCTGTGGTATATCGAGAGGTTGTAACAATAGAAAATTGTACTGAAATGCAGGAGGATCTGAAACGGATTGATGCAGTGTGCAGAAAATGGCAATCGAATCTCAATGTCGACAAGTGTAGTGTGCTGCGAATACATAGAAAGAAAGATCCTTTTATCATATCGCAGGTCAGCAACTGGAAGCAGTTAATGCCATAAATTATATGGGAGTAGGCATTAGGAGTGATTTAAAATGAAATGACTATATAAAATTAATCTTCCGTAAAGCAGATGCCAGACTGAGATTCATTGGAAGAATCCTAAGGAAATGCAGTCCGAAACCAAAGGAAGAAGGTTACAGTACACGTGTTCGCCCACTGCTTGAATACTGCTCACTGGTTTGGGATCTGTACCAGATGGGGTTGATAGAAGAGACAGACAAGATCCGATGGACAGCAGCGTGCTTCGTTACAGAATCATTTGGTACGTGCGAAAGCGTTAAAGAGATGATACACTCTGCAAGAGAGATGCTCAGTAGCTCGGTACGGGCTTTTGTTGAAGCTTCGAAAACATCGCTTCACCCAGGAGTCAAGCAGTATATTTCTCCCTCCTACGTATATCTCACGAAGAGACCATGAGGATGAAATCATAGACATTAGAGCCCACACAGAGGCATACCGACAATCTTTCTTTCCACGAATGAGCCTGGAATACAAGGGAGAACTGATAGAGGTATTCAAGGTATTTCCCGCCACACACCGTCAGGTGGCTTGCCGAGTATGGATGTAGCTTTAGAACCAGAGGTCTTCATCAGGGTGTATGGGTCTCGAGTGGGGAAGCTTGAAATGGGTCTTGTTCTGTCAGGAACCAATAGGAAACTGGGACTTCTTCCAGTACAACCTGAAAATTGGTGGGAACCAATAGGAATGCAGAAATGATATGGCTAGTTATGTGATTGTGATGTCAGGAATATCAGAAAGATCCATTCTCAACAGTCAGTGGAAAAACCAAGAAGCACCAACAGCAATCATGATCATCATCATTCTCTGCGTTGCTGAAGAAGTGTAAGAGCAAGTACACACCTTTGGTCAACTTCATGTCTAAGTCTGGGGATACTTATTGCTTCTCCTTCCTCCTTTTTCAGCGACCTCCCGTGTGATCAGTATATCAGCAGTCACTGCTAGCTTGTGGGGACCTGCATGGGCACTGACCTGTTGGGACGAGAAGTGGCAGCAGCAGCACTGGAGGATCCTACAGCCCACCTCACCAGCATGTTAGAGCCCTACAACAAGCTGCTATTATTCATCCCACTCATCGATATTTGTATTGAGGACAGCCAGCCAGTCCCCGACTCCAAGAAAAATCGTGCTGGGGGTCCTACATGACAGGAGGCTGGTCAACACTGGTCTCCAACATATGCACCACCCCAGAAAATTCTGGTGTTATCGCTAGGACAGGGTATTGATGTGTTGCATGAGAAGCTACCGATTCCTCCCAGTGCTCTAGTGACTTTCACTTCGACTTATACTTTAACAGAAAGGTGTTCAAAGCACTTAAATAATGGTATAGAAGCATCAGTGGACAGTGACCGCTGTGTTTTGTTAAAGATTAAAAACGCATCAAGATGAGTTAAAGTGCAGAATATGAAGTTGAAATGGGATGAACTACGTCGCCCAGAACACTATATCAATCAATAAACTACCTCTGAGTATTATCTATTTCCATTATCTCCAGACATTTACTGTGCTGGCCTGTCATAATCTATAGAATCACTGTACAATGGTGTGGGACTCATGGTGAGATTTGGTGGGCGATCCATTTACCTGCAACACTCCATCGTTACAGACTTGTTCAGTCTATGGATGGCGCTATCGCTTGTGTTGGAAAGACTGAACAGATGGTTGCATTGTGTTCAAACTATGTATAAAGAAATTTTCAGCTATCTATGTACGTACAGTGTCCATGCACATTATTTAGAACACTGCATCTGTATAGTGATGAAAGAAGAAACTAAAAGTACATTCATCTCTTTGCGAGAAATACACACAGAATTCTGTGCTTACTGTAAAGCTTTACTTACTAAATTCTGTGCTGGTGCGAAGATAAAGAAAGAATCAATAGTTTTTTTAATGTAGTACACACTACGTATAGCTGTTGAATAAAGGTATGTATATTACAGGTTCAAAATGGTTCAAATGGCTCTGAGCACTGTTGGACTTAACATATAGGTAATCAGTCCCCTAGAACTTAGAACTACTTAAACCTAACTAACCTAAGGACATCACACACACCCATATCCGAGGCAGGATTCGAACCTGCGACAATAGCGGTCACACAGTTCCAGACTGAAGCGCCTCGAATCGATCGGCCACAACGGCCGGCTATATTACAGGAAACTGTGTTTTTTTTGTTCATAACTCTCATAATAATGTTACTGTTACGAGTACTTTCACTCCAATGTCTAGAATACCAAAGTCACAACAGGCTGTCTACATCACCTCATCGCTTTAGTCAACGTCTTCAGGCTGCATGAAACTGAATGGTAGACCAAACATTCATGATCTT
This sequence comes from Schistocerca serialis cubense, assembly GCF_023864345.2. Taxonomy (NCBI): domain Eukaryota; kingdom Metazoa; phylum Arthropoda; class Insecta; order Orthoptera; family Acrididae; genus Schistocerca; species Schistocerca serialis. The sequence continues at coordinate 663,817,184 of NC_064642.1, forward strand.
TGTATCTCCGTTTCTGACATATATATTTGCTTTAGAAGACCATTGCACACCAAAACCGATGCAGTCGGTGTTATGGTGGAGCTGGTGAAGCGTCCTCAACACAACGACTTAGTTGTAAGTGATTGTTTCTCCGATGGCACAGAAGATTGGAAGAAGAAGAAGAAGACAGGGCTACTTCTACCTGACAATCTGGGGTTTGATAGCTGTAGGTCCAGCCAGCTGCAGCAAGACAAATGTTACCATGTCACCACTAACACCGGTGGGGACCGCTTTCAACATGTTTGAGTGTTTTCAAAACCGCTGTTTCAGCTGCAAAAGTTACTGCAAGGTGTTGATGGTACAACATACATGACATCCAGCAGAAGCAGTGAAATTCCCCTGCAAGAAAAAGTAAAGTGAAACAACATGTTCGTATTCGACGATGTCGCTGTGGAAAACCAAAAACAAATTCCGCAGTATTTCTGTTTTGGCCATCACATGGGTGTTGATGTATTTTGATTGTGTCAGACATATTCCATAATTTAAAAAAAGTAGGTTAGTGATAATACAAAACTCATTATAGTCTTCAAACAAGACAACTTGAATTTGAAACACCTTTACCAAGTTCATGTAGGAACTGACATGTCATTCCATAGATCTGTAAACATGTGTGGAGACTGCTGGACTCACACACAGAATGGGTTTCTTGTTATTAATAGAACAAGAAAACTTAATGACGTACATATAGATGCAATTTTCAGCAGTTTCTTTATACGTATCAATGAAAGTATGTTAGTATACATTGAACCATGGACACGTTCACACACAACCTGACTCTCCACCTGAGAGGATGGAAAAGTCGTCTATACACAGATGGAAAATTTAATTCTCTCAGACATAAAGTTAAGGATCTAGAGACGTATATTCAGACCCTTCAGAAACTCGTCAACGATTATATGTTAGGACTATTTTGCTTGAACAGAATGTAAGTGACATGACTGTAAAGGCTGGTAGAACTAGATTGAATGTATATTATATGTAAATTTACAGACCTGACAAGTGAGTGGGTATACTTCCTGTCAATACAATCCATGTAGAGTGAAACATTGCAACAAACTCCTATCTTAACAACAGATTGATTCATTCAATTTACGGATTCGTCCCATCAGCTTGCACAGGGTACAAGATCGTTGAGACCCCTGCTAACGCTATATACCCCCAGACACAGTTCAGACACTGTACTATCTTCAGCTGCATATTGCGGACAAGTATAATAAACATGTCGACTTTCGTGGTGAGTAAATCGTTGTACGACTACATCTGAAGTGGAAGCAGTAGTGACCTTGAAGAAGCAGAGATCTGAAAGTAGCGGTGATCGTCAACCAGCAGGGACCTGTTGAAGGCAGAAGCGACGACGTTGATCTTTAGCTTGCTGGATTGGAAAAGGTGGTGACCTACAACCAGCCGGACCTCCAGCAGCTTCCCAGCGTCCACGTGTTGTCAGGGAAGACATGATTGGTCTAAGGTATAAAACCATCACCCCAGCTCACAGCGTAAACTGTTCACAATAGGAGTAGTAAGTCTCAAACCTTGCAGTGACTTCGCTTGATATAACTAACCCAGTAGAATATGACTATCGTATTATACGTCAGCAGTACATCTCACATAAACCTTGAACCTCAACCACATTTAACAGGAATGATGATATTAGGATTATTACCCAACACCAAGACGCCTTAACACTCCCATGCTGGAGTTTCCTATATCTCGATTAATCGTTTACGAATAAAAAGAGATGGTACAGCTAGAGTGGCATCGAACTATGTGCTTTAGCATTTCTGTTTCATGAACTTAATTGGGTCGAGATTAACGTTGTTCGCAATGTAGCAAAACATCAGGTCTTAAAACGTATGTCTCTGCCCCTGGCTCTGATTTGAACGATTTATAACATGCTGCATGCTTCATAGACGAGCAGTGGAAGGGTACAGGAGTATTATTGCTTATGGAATGATTTGAAGACATGCAACAAATTATTATGAATGGCAAAAAACTTATTCTAATATGGAGTGCAACAGATAAAATTCATACATTTAAGGAGATGAAGAGGAGATCGAAAAAATAATATGGAAAATGCTGCGCACAAATGTATTGGATAAGACAGCATTTGAATATTTTAAAAGTTGTGAATGACAGTGTATTTCTAACGTTATTATTGCGTATGTGGTAGGTTTTAGAGAACACAGACCTACCGCCTGCAAGGAGACAAATGTGCTCTATCAAATCCTCTGCTCGACTGGAGAAAACCAGGTTCATCATATTTGCGTTTCAGATCAACAGGAGAGGTAATATAGCAAATGATTCCACCAAATTAGACAGTTGCAGGTTAACTAATTTCAGAGTCTATCTGAACTCTGAATTCTACGGACCTTCCCGCTGGTGCGGTGGCTTGTGTGCCTCATCGATACAGATAGCCGTACTGTAGGTGAAAAATCAACAGAGGGGTATCTGTTGAGAGGACAGACAAAATTGTGGTTCCTGAAGAGGGGCAGCAGCATTTTCAGTAGTTGCAGGGGCAACATCCTGGATGCCTGAGTGATCTGGCCTTGTAACATTAATCAAAACGGCCTTGCTGTGCTGGTACTGCAAACGTCTGAAAACAGGGGGAACGACAGCCTAAATTTTTCCAGACGGCATCCAGCTTTACCGTATGGTTAAATGATGATGGCGTCCTCTTGAGAAAAATATTCCGGAGGTTAAATAGTCCCCCATTTGGATCTCCGGAGGGACTACTCAGGAGGACATCGTTATCAGGAGAAACAAAACTGGCGTTCTACGGATTGGAGCGTGGAATATCAGGTCCCCTAATCTGGCAGGTAGATTAGAAAATTTAAAAAGGGAATTGGATAGGTTAAGGTTAGATGTAGTGGGAATTAGTAAAGTTCGATGACAGAAGGAACAAGACTTCTCGTTAGGTGAATACAGGGTTATAAATACCAAATCAAATAGGGGTTATGTAGGAGTAGGTTCAATAATGAATAAAAATGAGGACGTACAGAACAGAATTGGGTAGAAGAGGATTTGTGGCACAACTTGTGTAGAAGAAGGGATCGGTTGGTAGGACATGTTCTAAGGCACCAAGGGATCACCAATTTAATATTGGAGGGCAATGTGGAGGGTAACAACCGTAGAGGGGGACGAAGAGATGAATACACCACACAGATTCAAAAGGATGTAGGGTGCAGTAGTTACATGGAAATGAAGAAGCTTGCGCTAGAGTAGCATGGAGAGCTGCATCAAACCAGTCTCTAGACTGAAGACCACAACAGGAACAACGATAATTGACAACTGTAGTGGAATGAAAACGTATACAGTCGAGCATTAGACATGTAAGCAAGGTTTAATGCTTCTCACTATGAAGAGGAAGGCTATCTACAGAGCCCACGTAAATTCAAGAAGTTGCCCACAATCATCTTAATAGACTGCTCAAAGAGATCAAGATGACTAAATCTGGATCTATAAATGTACGAACTGAATCTGAATCTCCGGAAAATTTGGTAGCAGACTGCACGAAATGCTCTAATTCCGCATGACCCTTTAATTAACTGTTACCTGTTCACTGGTGTTGTGCGACGAGCTGTATAAATGAACAAGTGCAGCGCCATACCCATAGAATGTCACAATGGCATCTCAGGGTGTGAACATCAGTGCAGAAGCTTGGGGTTTTTATGATGTTCAGCATAGACAGTTCATATTTAAAGACGGTACATTCATGGCAAACACAGAAGATGCTGGTAGAATAGAGACCTTCCCAGTAATCACAGCATCGATAAGTTCTTGAAGGATATGAAGTGTACCAAAGATGAGGGGACTGTAAAGTGGTTATCATATTTATACCATGGAATTCATCAGTATAATCTTCTCATTCCATATAAAAATACGGTAGCGTTGCTTCGATTGTGCGACAACACAGATACTGTCACGTAAGCCGAGGAGAAGATCACATGTGTGCATCGAATCTTCAACTTTTCTGCTACTCAAGGCCTGGAATTCTATTGGTGTCCAGCTCACTATTGACTCAAGAAGGAAACGATGTGTGAAAATTACGTTGTGTCTGCCTACGAAAATGTAAAATTGCTTTGAAACTCGATGAAAAATAAATCAATTTTTCCTGGCAGTCTGTGTGTTTTCCTTTCACACTTTGTTAGTATGTAATTTTACCCTGATACCACATCTGTGGTTTTCCTCCAGCACGGCAAAAACAATTTTAGACATATTTGCTATATGTCTCTGATAGCGGACATGGTCAACTTCTACCTGCTCCCATAACAAAACATGTGCTGAATTTTAGGCATAATTTCATACAACAATTACATATTTTTTGGTATTATCATCTTAAACTTCACCCTCACCTTTGAAACTAATGCCATATGTGTCTTAAAATCCTTTACATATGCATCTCGGATATGTTTTCTATAAATAAGAACAACAAATACATATGGTAACACATTTTTCGTTTACTCAATTCTCACTTATACAATTGGGTTCTTGAGGAACAATTTGGTTTTTGAGGTACAACTTGGTTAATGAGATTACACAATAACGAAAAAATTCACTGGTTGACATATTAACAATTTTTAGATATATAAATCTACACTGAAAGCTCACGTGATAAGAGGGTCATACTACTGTTCAATATATACACCTAGTCTCATTCTCTTCCTCTCATAAGCCAAAGTCTCCCTCACCCTCTCACTCAAAAAGTGAACAATAGAAGTATGGGAGAGTTTCAGTGTCGTCTTCACAAATGACGCTGTTTCCGTCATGATGCGAAACGCTGACTTCGATTGTAACACAGTGTACACCTTGTGTCCTCTAGATCGAAAACTTGTTAGCCGCACCATATTCTGCGGCTGTTGCGGAGCACCGCGAGCATCACTGAACCGGCACTGCAAACAGTCGTCCACCGACAGGGTTATCAATACTGCATGATGGAAAACCTCAGTCCACCTCCCAAGTTTTTGCAAAAGTTTTTGCGTGCAGTCCAACAAACTCCACAATTGGTGATCCCTTCGCCTCGTCTTCCATTCGGCCGATAGCCTTCCTGTTCTGTGGATCAATACCGTAAGGAGTATCGACTACGTATCCAGATGAGTCGAATTCTTCAGTGTAGCATCTCATTACTTCATATGGATTTCAGTTCTTCACCCTATAGATGAAGCTATCGGTATCCATCTAAAGTAACTTTGGATCTGCGAAATGAGTTTTGCAAACTCGTCGTGGAATCGGTACGTGTGGGGTTAGGATAGGTCTAGTATGCACTTTCCCACATAGATCGGTTTCGTTAGTTCGTTATTTCCACAAATTTTCGATTGCTTTCTCGAAAATTGAAATACTTTGTTAGCTTAAAAATCTTTCTCAATGTATATGTAGTGGAATCTCTCTGTTTCGTATTCAATATAATCCTTCTACCAGGCGGATTACTTGAAGGAGATAGCTCAGGTGATTCTATCCAGCCTCAGCACCAACCTGAGACACTGCTGGAGATCACGATATTAAGTAATGTATCTCCGCTTATTCCCCAGCGTTGTCACTAATCTCTCAAGACATCCAAGCAAATTGGCGTGAGCCTCTTGCAAACTAATAGGTTACATGAGCTCTGCCTCCACCACATACGCTACGTCAAAGTCAGCTTCCATACCCTCGATTTTTCCACATAATCTCTTCCAGTCTTGTTTGGATAACCACTACAACTAGTCAATCGGCATTGACTGTTGCATGGCATGCCCATATATATTATTGATTTCCAAGTACATAATGTTACTAGAATCAAGGGATGCGTTGGACCTACTAATGATGCGTGGGCTATTTCTCTTGGCGTGACTATGGACACATCGACAAAACGGATTCCTCACTCAAAGAAAAGACACATGTTAGCATCGGCCAATAGTTCGATGTCGCGCTTCGTTTTCTTGAGCATAGCGTCCCAAGGTAACCCAGGTACTGTGTAATAAAACGTGGGATCCAGAGAATCTGTGGTCGTGCGTATATTCTGGGATATTTCGGAAACATCGGCAAGCAAGTGCTATTCTGGGTCCACATAAAGCTGTGCTTACTCTCCTGAGGTTTAGATGCTTATTATGAGTCAGATATTCACAGCATGTTCATACACTGCGTCCGTTATGGCCTCGTCTGTAAGATTTGGTAGCCTGGTTTCGTTGCATTTTGCCATACTATCCAGATACATGTACGAGAAAACCCCTTTCTAGTCTTCAGCCAAGTCTTTTTTTGTTGGGAAGTGCAGCCAAAGTGACGAGCATATCGTTCTGAGGTAGTTTCAATACATTTCCGGAGTGGTGCCTGCTTAAAACGTAGCGAGTCAAGGAAACGGGGCGTAATTCTTGGCCTCACATGTCTGATGAATGAGATATATTTCTGATCACTCTCAGGCAGGGCACTGACGTGAACATTCTTCATACCGAAATTGGGTGGTTCAAATAGCTCTGAGCACTATGGGACTTAACATCTGAGGTCATCAGTCCCCTAGAACTTAGAACTACTTAAACCTAACTAACCTAAGGATATCACACACATAAATGCCTGAGGCAGGATTCGAACCTGCGCCCGTAGCGGTCGCGCGGTTCCAAACTGAAGCGTCTAGAACCGCTTGGCCACACTGGTCGGCTCATACCGAAATTAGCCAAGTGCTCAACAAGGAAGTGAGTGTCATATCCGCTTAAATTATAAAAGCAAAAGGGTACGTGCTGTGGTCATTGATACATCATGTGGCATGTATTGTGAGCTGAACCACGGAATTTCCCCATAAGATGACAGTGGTTCCTATGAGAAGTTTCCACTATTTTGCCTAACGCCTGCCGACAAAGAAGGCAGTCAATCCTGTTACTGTAAAAATCTTCATTCTCCTTCGGTTTGGTCATGGTAATGTTGTCGCTGTAAAGCTTAGCAACCTCCGATGAAAGTTTTTCTGACTCAGTGAGACTCCAAACTGCAGTATTACACCTGACAGGAGATTTTTGTCGGTTCACAGTCGGGTCATGTACATGTTTCTCTGTGAAGGTTGCATGTGAGGCTGTAGTGTCATCTTCACAGCGGGTCACAAGAGTGAGGAGGCATTATAAGTCGCCATACATCACAATCGCGGATCGCTTCTGAAGGTGAGCATTCTTAATCTTTGTGAACTTATTTTTATCAGTAGACACAATAATAGATTCTCGGTCCTTGGAAATGCAATTTACTAGATGCTTTAGGAGCAACGTGTCTGAGGAAAAGGTACTGAAACACCTTAAGAAACTATGCATTACATGATGATTTTTTTTATTTTAATTTTTGTTTTTTATATATTTTTCAGTTGGAAGCAAATGAGTCAGAACAAGTCCTTGATCCAATAGTACTGATAACTGTCTTTATTTTTATTTTCCTCATCTGAGACTATAAGCATTTTCACATGCATGTTACGCTCACTGGAAAGTTTTGAAAAGGATCGACGATTAGATGTTTATCTCATCTAATTTGTGTTTCTCCATACCATAAACATGACCCAATATGCCAATACTCTGCCCCTCAAATTTAGTTATGCCTTGGATCTTGATGGGGAGCACAATACCATTAAAGCTACAATACTTAGGAATATAAAGGTGCCTACCATATTGAGATGTGGCACAGGATTCTGTTTAATATTTCTCTGGCATGCCAGAACTGGGCATGAAAAACAGGCATTGTTGGTTTTCTTTTGGGCATTAATAGATCCCCTCTTATCAGCTATACCCTTAGGAGACTTGACATAGCTTGACCCTCCAAGTATCGGATCGGTGACATGTGTATGGGCGTCCAAGTATAGCGTTCGCCTGAGAGCTTTAGCTGACCCTCAAAATTCCATTTCGGAAACACAGTCCAGTATAGTACTCAAGGATGACTCACGAAACCACTCGATGATTGATGATCTTTGCTATTTTCTACCATTTTCCCTCCAGAGATAGTGATAGATAGAGATAGTGATTAAGTACCATTGCAATACAGTTCCCATAAAATAAAAATAATACTTCTATCAAAATCAAACAATTGTAGTAGAATCCAAATATCGTAGAAAAAGGTTGATTTACGTGAATTTGGGGTAGCTAATAGTCCAAATAGTCAACGATGGGAGCAATTTAGATCTGAACTGGATAAAGGGTTGGCTAAAAAGTCTCCCGTGTTTGAATTACACGGGAAAATCCATCCTGTAATCATATTTAGATTACTGCATGGACACTAACAGCTACATATAGTGAAAAAAGGTGGGTCTGCTTTGTTGAAAAATTATTGAGTGGGGCATACATAAGGTTGGTTACCACAAAACACTGAGAGCTTCAGGACTTACTACAGAATATCAAGCCCCATGGTGGTCTGTGGTAGCACAATAGCAAGTGGGAACACAATTATTGAGTCCCAATGTATGTAATGAAAAGTGTGGTACATTTGTCAAATTCCTTGAAACGCATATAGATCAAGAAAGTATTTTGCTGAAACGGTTAATGAAGGTCATTTCTGTGGTATGGTCATTAGTCTGTTCCCTAAAGTCTCTAAGTAAACATTAGTTAGTATATCCTAAGACGATACCCAGGGAACTTGGGAAATCTTTGACCAGTTAGATTGTCTTGACTTATATGAAGGAAATTCTATTAGGGAATGAGAACAACATGCTATAATTAGGAGACCAAACGCATGACACCAAAGGGAAAATAGAAATTTGAAGCGATATATGGGCTACTTTTCCATAAAGGTTTCAGTAACGTTACAAGGCATATGTAGAGTGAGGAGCGATGATGACATAAAAGGTGAGAAAACAGACAAAAAAGTTTTAAATGTGATGAAAAGATGATAAAATATTTTAAAATGTTAGTTAAAAGACAAAAAATATTTCCACAAACAGATATAGCACAAATGGATTGTTTCGTTTTTCATAATCCCCAACCAGCAACGCCGGTTAAGACCGTAATAAATTTCACTATTATGATTCTGACTGGAATGTTGTCATTTATTTCCTTCATACATTTTTGATAGTATATGCAAGTACATTGTTAAGACGATGTGGTAAAACAAAATCAACATTGCATTTCTACAACTAATAACATTCTAAATCTCTATATTGGAAAAAGATCGCCAATTTATTTTTTGAATAGTGGTTCTTAGAAATCTTAGCAATAAACGAAACCATCAACCTAGATGCCCTTTACCCAGAATTTTTCTATATGGTTTCCATGTCCCTTTACTTCAGTCCTTCTTCTACATTCATGGCCGTGCACCATCGAGCATACCCTGCCTCAATTTAGTTACCTTCAAAAATTTTTTCGAATTCTCTCTTCAATGTAGCTTAAACTTGACAGAATTTCTTCTTGTGCCTGCTTTGATAGTTTGTGGGCTTTTCTTTTCTCTTAGCCCCATCTTCATGTTCTTCACCTTTTTACTATCTTCTTCAAGAAGACTTTGGTTTCGCCGCTCTTTTTGCTGTCCTTCCTTACAAATAATACACTCCTGGAAATGGAAAAAAGAACACATTGACACCGGTGTGTCAGACCCACCATAATTGCTCCGGACACTGCGAGAGGGCTGTACAAACAATGATCACACGCACGGCACAGCGGATACACCAGGAACCGCGGTGTTGGCCGTCGAATGGCGCTAGCTGCGCAGCATTTGTGCACCGCCGCCGTCAGTGTCAGCCAGTTTGCCGTGGCATACGGAGCTCCATCGCAGTCTTTAACACTGGCAGCATGCCGCGACAGCGTGGACGTGAACCGTATGTGCAGTTGACGGACTTTGAGCGAGGGCGTATAGTGGGCATGCGGGAGGCCAGGTGGACGTACCGCCGAATTGCTCAACACGTGGGGCGTGAGGTCTCCACAGTACATCGATGTTGTCGCCAGTGGTCGGCAGAAGGTGCACGTGCCCGTCGACCTGGGACCGGACCGCAGCGACGCACGGATGCACGCCAAGACCGTAGGATCCTACGTAGTGCCGTAGGGGACCGCACCGCCACTTCCCAGCAAATTAGGGACACTGTTGCTCCTGGGGTATCGGCGAGGACCATTCGCAACCGTCTCCATGAAGCTGGGCTACGGTCCCGCACACCGTTAGGCCGTCTTCCGCTCACGCCCCAACATTGTGCAGCCCGCCTCCAGTGGTGTCGCGACAGGCGTGAGTGGAGGGACGAATGGAGACGTGTTGTCTTCAGCGATGAGAGTCGCTTCTGCCTTGGTGCCAATGATGGTCGTATGCGTGTTTGGCGCCGTGCAGGTGAGCGCCACAATCAGGACTGCATACGACCGAGGCACACAGGGCCAACACCCGGCATCATGGTGTGGGGAGCGATCTCCTACACTGGCCGTACACCACTGGTGATCGTCGAGGGGACACTGAATAGTGCACGATACATCCAAACCGTCATCGAACCCATCGTTCTACGATTCCTAGACCGGCAAGGGAACTTGCTGTTCCAACAGGACAATGCACGTCCTCATGTATCCCGTGCCACCCAACGTGCTCTAGAAGGTGTAAGTCAACTACCCTGGCCAGCAAGATCTCCGGATCTGTCCCCCATTGAGCATGTTTGGGACTGGATGAAGCGTCGTCTCACGCGGTCTGCACGTCCAGCACGAACGCTGGTCCAACTGAGGCGCCAGGTGGAAATGGCATGGCAAGCCGTTCCACAGGACTACATCCAGCATCTCTACGATCGTCTCCATGGGAGAATAGCAGCCTGCATTGCTGCGAGAGGTGGATATACACTGTACTAGTGCCGACATTGTGCATGCTCTGTTGCCTGTGTCTATGTGCCTGTGGTTCTGTCAGTGTGATCATGTGATGTATCTGACCCCAGGAATGTGTCAATAAAGTCTCCCCTTCCTGGGACAATGAGTTCACGGTGTTCTTATTTCAATTTCCAGGAGTGTATATTCTGCGTATGGTTCCTCTCCAAACCTCATGAGCTACAAGTCAATGGGCTCAGGTCAAAACATCGTTTAAACCTCTTTCTGTCATCACTGCCTTACCATCGCCTATGTGTGCGTCGAAATGGAATATTTTGTCTGATGTCCACATTTCCATGCGACAGTGTACGGGAAGTTTTAAGAAGTTTGAATTAGCTGGATAATTTTAATCCGTGGATGATGAGTATCTTTTTGAAGTGAGCTGCGGTCAGTAATAGTCAAAACCTTTGAAATCTAAAGCTGTATCGTCTTTTTCAAACTGTCTAACCATCATATCGTCTAATAAGTAATTTTGTCTTAAGTCCAACTACAAAATTTTGCAACCTGTAACACGCTACTGTAGTTTCTCCTCTTTATTCCTTCTCTGGGGTCTTTAAACATAAAACTTGTCGGTGGTGCACTTAATAAGTAAATCTTCTCCATTGCAGAGGTGTGACGTAATGTTTTAGGACATTCTTTAGAAACCTCAACTTAACATGCTTTTTTGAGTTTGTTAAGCTCTGCGATTACTTACTAGATACTACTAGTTGTTCAAAAGCAGGCAGATTATTCAGTGTAATGAGTTCGTTGTGAAGAACTTCAGAAGTACTCTCCATTTTTCTCAAACCATAAGCCTTCAAAACCCGAGCCAAAGAGTTTTGAAGTGTGTTTTATATATTTGTATGCAACTTTGGTGTTCGGCTTTGAAAATGCTGTGTGGAATAACTGAATAGATCTGCAGATGAGATCATGAAATAAAGTTCTGCTTTCACTGAATGTCTTCTGAAGTATTCGTATTATGTCAAGGAATCCTGCATACTCGGTTCGCAGAACAAACAATCAAACAACTGGTATTTATGAGTTTTATTATAACATGACAAGTGCTAATACTTAACTTTTAATCTCATGTGTCGCCAGCTAGCGTGACATACAAAATAATCAGTCTTCTTCAAAACAGACAAACATAAACTATGCTACGTAGATATTTGTAGTGATGGAGGCTACGATGCGACGGCTAAAGAAGTAGCTAACGTTGAAGCTTCTATCGAAGTTGGCCGCCACCAGTAGGGCGCGGCGCTTATGTCCTCTTCACGTAAAGGCCGCTGCTGTCGTGTTCTCGTCCTGGAGGGAGGTTGGTCAGCATGCAATTGGCTGACCTCTTCTCACAGCCCTTTGCTCTCTGTCGTTCCCGACTGTCGTACCGGCGCCGACTTTAGGCCGTAACAATTGACAACCGCATTGTAGGATTTGGAGCCAATACTAGCGGAATTCTATTTTCAGATGTGCCTGCTTTAAAAAGTTATATTGAATACCATCCAACTATTCAAAATCCAGTTGGCTGAAGTTCTTAAATAAGGCCACCTATTTCTTGTGTCCACCAAAACTTGTGATGTGGAATATTGTAGTTAGACTTGATTCCTTCATATTCTTCGTAGTAAGATATCAAAAAATTGTTAACATTGACCAGAAAGTAGACTAAAAAATACTTACAAAAGAAGATTGCACCGAAATGAAATCGCGAAGGAAGTGTGCGACATTGTAAAAATATATGCGCAATATGCAAAATGCTGAGTAAGTCGCTAACTAAAAGGTCATTGACTGGATGTAAACTGACATCGTAATTCCAGTACTATGTGTTTCGGACAGACCCATAATGAATTATCTACAGCAAACCAGATAAAAATACATAGCTATCTACAAAATAAAAATGAGTTACAAAACCGAGATGAAAGAACATACAAAAAAGTATATTAAAAGTCATTAGAGGTCACATACATCGGAACGTCATGTTACACATACATACAAAAGTTACATGTTGTAGTAGTAACGATCATCAACAGGCTGTTAAAAGCTTGTCAGAGTAATATCCAAATTTTCCACACCAGACGACGTCGAAGTGGCGAAAGTGGCGCTATATAGTGCTAAAGTATAAACAACATAAATTTAGAAAGGAAATCGAACATATTAACAGATGATTAGTAGCATAAACACATATGGTGTAACAATGAACAAAATAATACAGAGAACACGAAAAATACAATTCTATACATACTCCGAATGGAAAGTACTATCAACATGTGTCAATGCAGCTACATTAACCAACATGTAGAAAATAATGACAATACGTAACGCAATAATTATGCAGTTGTTACACGCGAACCTTATGGGCAGAGCACCGTTATAGGACAATGCATAACGCTGATGACATGCATCTAAGCAAAATATACAAAAACATCAAAGGAAAAGAATTTACATTCGAGCCTCGTAACAGCAAAACAATTTTTTTCATGAAAGTAATACACAGTAATGCCGACATATTGGCAACTTCAAATAAAACAAATATTTTTAATAGAAACCTTATACAAAGAAAATCGTAAGCGCTGCAGCTCTATCTGGCATTATAAAATGAGGATTAATCAGTGCAAATACAACATATATAGCAGACTGTCTAAATTACGAAGCTGGAAAACAGATCACTGCAAAAAGAGTAAAACAGACATTACAAATATTCCAGTTATCCGTCATCCGTCATCGAAGGAAACAGAACTTATGGGACACTTCCTATTTTTAATCTTTTTAAACATACAGTGAAAATGTAAACTGAAAATATAATTGACATAAAGTCATTAATTAATCACACGATAAAACCCCGAGAAAAAGTCGTTCTTTGGTAGTAAAAATACACTAAAAATGTGAAGAAAGTGGTTGATTAGTGGGAAGGGTACTTTCAGTTAACAGAATAGCGCACTGAAAGCTAAACTCTGATTCCTTATGGTCGTTATACAGGTAGTTCAATGGAAAACAAGAGGAGGGATATAGTGGTACGTACGGCGGGGGGGGGGGGGGGGGGGTGGGGGGGGGGATGGTAGGGGGGAAGACAAGTGATAGGGCAATACACTAGGGTGACGAAAGTCAAGGGACAGCTCCTGATATCGTATAGTTTATAGTTTCTACTTTTTCTCAGCGTAGTGCAGCAAGCCTATGTGACATGACAAGTCGTTGGAACACCCCTGGAGAAATTTTGAGCCATGTTGTTTCATAGGCGTCCACTACAGCGAAACTGTTGCTGGTGCAGGATTTTGTGGACGAACTGAATTCTCAATTACGTCCCATAAAAGTTCGATGTCATTCAGAGCGGACGAACTGGGAGGCCAGACCATTCGCTCGAGTGGTCCAGAATACACTGTGCTAATTGTCTATAGGATGCTTGTAAATATCAAGCTCCTCGAGGACGTGAAAGTGACGAGAGTGACGAAAACTGCTATAATGTGATGAGCCAAATCCGAAACAATCTGTGGTGAAGCTTATCGTCATACTGGCTATTCCTCAAGGAATAGTTGCACATAGTGCGATAATATGTGTTACAGGCACGGCAACAACAAATGTCTAGATAATGATTTTTTCCAGTGGTTCCACGTAGTATACATTTCCGTGTCAGACTCTTTTCAGGCGAGCTATTTTCCTCTAAATGAGCATGATTTATGTCCACAGAACAGCAGTCAAGCAAAAGCAAATTATTTTAATTGGGTATTGCCCAAAAGCAGTGTCCGTACCATAGTAGTATTTCTCGTACGTCCGTTTTCCAACTCTTACCGTACCGTAAATATTCCCTAGTGTCCTTGCAAGATAATGCAAAAGAGAAGCAACCGTAGGCAGCCGAGCCCGTCCAACTTCTCACCACACAACAAATAATTTTCCAGCCAGTTCACCATTATGATTTTTTTTTTTGAGTCATCAGTCTTCTTATTTTTTTGATGCGGCCCGCCTCGAACTTCTCTCCTCTGGCAACCTCTTCGTCTCAGAGTAGCACTTGCAACTTATGTCCTCCATTATTTGTTCGATGTATTCCAATATCCGTCTTCCTCTAAAGTTTTTTTCTCTACAGCTCCCTCTGGTGTCATGGAAGTCATTACCTGATGTCTTAACAGATGTCCTAACATCCTGTCCCCTCTCCTTTTCAGTGTTTTCGTTCCTCTCCTCTCCGATTCTGCGCAGCACCACTTCATTACGTACCTTATCAGTCTACCTAATTTACAGCATTCGTCTGTAACAAAAAATCTCAAAAGCTTCGATTCTCTTCCTGGTTTTTCCACAGTCCATGTTTAACTACCACACAATGCTGTGCTCCAAATGTACATTCTCGGAAGTTTCTTCCTCAATTTAAGGCCTATGTTTGATACTCGTACACTTCTCTTGGCCAGGACTGTCCTTTTTCCCAGTGCTAGTCTGCTTTTGATTTCCATCTTTCTCCGTCGGGCACTGGTTATTTTGCTACCTAGTTAGCATAATTCCTTAACGTCCTCTACTTCGTGAGCATCAACCCTGATGTTAAATTTCTCGCTGTTGTCACTTGTTATTTCTCATTAGATTCGTCTTTATTATGGTTCAAATGGCTCTGAGTACTATGGGACTCAACTGCTGAGGTCATTAGTCCCCTAGAACTTAGAACTAGTTAAACCTAACTAACCTAAGGACATCACAAACATCCATGCCCGAGGCAGGATTCGAACCTGCGACCGTAGCGGTCTTGAGGTTCCAGACTGCAGCGCCTTTAACCGCACGGCCACTTCGGCCGGCTCGTCTTTATTAGGTTTAGTCTCTACCCATATTCTATACTCATTAGTCCATTCCACTCAGCAGATCCTGTCATTCTCCTTCATTTTCACTCCCGATCAGCGAATCTCATCACTGATATCATTTAACTTTGAATTTTAATTCCACTCCTGAACCTTTCTTTTATTTCTGAGATGGCTTCTTCGATGTAGAGACTGAACAGTGGGGGCGAAAGACTACATCTGTTTCGTACATGCTTTTTAATCCTAGCAATTTGTTTTCACGGTCGTCCACTCTTATTATTGCGTCTTGGCTCTTGTACATATTGTATATCACCCGTATATCCCTGTAGCTTCCCCTGTTTTTCAGAGAATTTCGAACATCCTGGACCATTTTACACGGTCCACTTTTAATCTTCTGGCATTCCACTCGACTCGTAGAACCTTATCCTTTCGTTGGTCATTCAGTCTTTTGCTAATGGTCACCTTCCCCTTGACAGTCCCCTCACAGACATACGAATCCGGGACTATTCTGGAATATTTTTCCAATGGAGAGATCATCATAACACTTTAAATTAAATTAAAGGCCGCACATCCTATGGATACACGATATGTGCCTTCAATGCAGTGGTTTCCACTGGCTTCTGCATGCTCATGCCGTTGATCATTGCTCATTTTCCGCCTTTAGGCGCATTTTCCCACCCCAGGGGCGGGAGAGTGCCCTGTGCCTTCTTTGACAGTAACGTTGGCAGAATGATGGTGAGTTCTAATGCCGGAGGTCTTCTGACGCCAATGCTGATTATTAATCAAAACTTAAGTGGTGGAGGATTTCGAATCTGGGACCAAGGACGATTCCGTTACTGATCAAAGATGCTACCTCGAAACCGTCAACATTATCGTATATTAATGCATTAAGGAGCTGATATTTCTCTAATTTCCATAATTCCTTTGATTCGCGTTTCCTCTTCAATTCCAGATAGGTCGGAATTGAAAACAATTTCCCCACTGAACAATGGGATAAGTTTGTTTATCTCATGTACGAGTTTTCTAGTCGATTCCGCACTTTTGCTGTGCATCGTCAAGTTTACGCTTTATCTGAAAATTCGTTGCCTTACGTCTCCTAATTCTGCATCACTGTTCAAGGTTCTGCAAGCATTGACTGCTTCCCTTGAAATCGCTGCAATCTACGTCGCACAAAATTTGATGTGTATGTCGTATCAGGTGATGTCATACACATATTGTAAATTCTATCGAGCATTCTTAAAACGCGCAAACACCAGTTTTTGTAACAAGTGAGCCTTGTCCCTCCTTGAATATCCGCAGTTTTGTTTAAGCATTACGCGATTGTATTGTTCCGGACTTATTCTAAATCGTTCATAATTGTTGTTTTACTATGCTGCCGATGACCGTCCATGTACGTAATCATGTTTGGTACACACTCCTTGGACAGCGATTGTTTTTTACTACTTTCACTGTAGACGGGATACCTACCTCAATGTCCGACAAAGATGAAGTACTCATGGCTTGACACGTGTTACAGAATCGATTTCAATTGTTAAGCACGTATCATCATCATTGTGTTCCTCATGTACGTTGTCCACACAGTCAAGAGTTTCCGACACCATTCATTCCAATGACTCATGTTGCTGAAATGCTAATATTTCGTCTGCCACTTCTTTCATGCTGTGCGAAATTCCATGGGTTCCTATCTGACGAAATGTCAACTACGGCAACTGTTGCAGATATAATGCAATGTTTGCTTTGTATATTGTTGACATTGCTCTGCCTTGTATCAACACCACTAGCATCTCTGCGCCGTTGTGAGTTACTCGTCAACTAAGGTGCTCAAATACGATCCGTAGCCACATGTTATTATCTTGATTTTGTAACTCATTTTTATTTTACATATAGCTATGTATTTTTATCTTGTTTTCTGCTGCCATCTGATGATGGCAATTCCGCAACGTGCAACGTTGGATTAATAAAGTCAGCTTGCATCCTTGCAACTTTCTTCTGATCGACCTATTCAGCATTTTGTAAACTGCACGTACTTTTCACCATTGTCACATAACTCCTTCGTGACTTCACATAGCACCTATGCAAGTTTACGCCACACTGGACCATTCGTGTGGGCAAACGGCTCTTTGTTTTCAAAATAAATGTATAAATGTACTGACTAATCAAAGGAACATTCTTTTCAACAGAAGTGTCTGAATAGTGATGTAATTCGTAAATATTCTAAGTGAAAGTTGAGTAATTCTTTACTGAGTGCACAAGAAATCAAAGACAAGTGTGAATGTATGTTCGTGAAAAGTGAAATAAAAATGATATAAAGAGGCAAGTACTTGGCGAATAGTACAAATCCTGAAATTTCTAAGCGAGTATTTTTTATTTTTTCATAATTTTTTTTCTTGTATTGGGGAAGCTTTGTAACAGATCGAGAGCATCCCTTTAAATAGCATGCGCTTGTCACGCAGTATGCATTAGTTAGCGTAGGTAACGCCTGTTCTGCAGCGAGACACTGCTTTGAGGCTACAATTGTTAATAGGTCTGAATCAGCAAATTTTAGCTGGAGAGGAGAATATTTTGAACAAAGGGTTAGATTTTAGTCTTCCTTTAAATGTTCGTTCACAAATTGTTGAGAGGTCTTAGCTGAGGTGAAAGTCGTTTATGAAGTGTATATAGTTTCTAAGCTTTTGCAACCAAAAACTGCATTACAGACAAAGCTCTTCACAAAACTTTAACATCATGACACTTAACAAATTTTAATTTCATTTCCACAGTGAACTGGCTGGCCACCAAATTTCCAGAAAATAATGACGACATCTCGATTGCTGATAAAGAAAATTTTGTATTTCTTCTTTCAGTTGCAAATTATGTTTCGAAAACTGTGGATTTTTTTTTTTTCAAACTTAGAACATCATTGAAAATAATAAATGCCCATTTCAGTGGTATATTAACGACATGAAAAACTTGTTCAGATTTCTAATGTTCTTTTTGCTTGGGATTTCACAAAAAAGGCAGATCGCAATGAATCCTAAAATACCCACCTTCCATCCGCAGATTAATTTAAATAAATTGAATTATCCTATTCGTTCTATTCTGAACGGTTGTCATGGATCTAATTACTTTTCGGTTGTTTATGCTACGGTAAACTCAAAGCTGCATTTACTTTAACGAAAAATTAGGCTATAAAAAATTGCTATTAAATGGCAATGCTTGTCATGGAAAAGGTCAAGAGGCTACCATTACCTCTCTATGGCATCGCCAACCTTTATACAAATACCCGAAAGACAAGACGTTACAAATTATATGGACGGACCTCTTAGGACATATGAAATTGAATGACGGAGAAATTTTTGACTGCTTGGACAAAAACGCCTATTTTTGTCTTATAATTACATAACGTTTAATAACAAATCTTATAATAAAGTCATGGTCTTGAGTTGGATTGCAGTTTATCAGGCATAAACTGAAACGCAGCCCGTTTCACTTAGTTGAGTACTTAATACTTCTTTTTTATAATTCTGTGTTTATATTCGTCTATATCGTATGAGCCTCTGAAAGTATGAGAATATATTTTGGTTTTATTAATAAGTAAAGCGTGAGACACTGCGACGAATCAGCACGGAGATGGCACTTGTTTGTTTCATAAAAATTACTTAGACCTTCAGAAATTGTGAAAACTGTAGTTCGACTTTCAGTTCAGGAGTTACAGTAATGCAGATAAGAAAACCGCTAGTAAACAGATCCAACGTTTTAGTGTGACAAATTTCACTTCTGCTGACTGTGTATAGAACACTAAAAAATAAATGTCGTGTGACTAGGGCTTCCCGTCGGGTAGACCGCTCGCCGGGTGCAAGTCTTACGATTTGACGCCACTTCGGCGACTTGCGCGTCGATGGCGATGAAATGACGATAATTATGACAACACAAAACCCAGTCCCTCAGCGGAGAAAAATCTCCGATCCAGCCGGGAATCGAACCCGGGCCCTTAGGATTGACAGTCTGTTGCGCTCACCACTCAGTTACCGGGGGCGGACTATGGAACACTGACCTGGCTCATTTGCAACTCATTCTAATTGTTTGAAATTTGTTCTTAATTAACCACAACTTAGCATGGAACTCTGTTATTAGTCCAATAGACTAGAGCGTTTTCATTTGTGGAATCTTTTGGAGACGAAGCACCGAATGATCTAGACAAAGCTGAAATGGTTGAGCATCAGGCAGTCGCAAATCACGTATGACATTTCAAATCTTCTCTTCCTCTAGAGTGCCAAAACTGACTTTACTGATATTAATTTTCGCTGTTTTGGGTTTTGTCTTATCTTCAAGTTTTTTTATTCATTTAGTTTACATTTTTGCTATCTGTATGAGTAAAGTAGTTGTCACATCGTCCCAATGGACACTCACATGGTAAATGTAATGTGAGCATGAGTGAAAAATCCTACAGTCGAGTCGTGTGATAAATTTATTTGTTGTTGGGTAAATAATTTTATTTACTCTGTATAGTCCTATTTCTTACGCCTCAAAATGTCTCTGTGTTAAACTTTGATTTGAAATTAACTGTTCTTGATGGCAATGTTCTAAATATGATCAACAATTTCTTCTGCCATAAGTTACGATTTTCTTTTCTTAAACTACTGTGCATTACACATGTAGTTTCGTACGTTTTCTACACATTGATTACCTGTTTTGATTTCGCAACAGAGCAATTTCACTTTGTTTACGCACCAATATTTGTAGAGTAACTATTAAAAATAGCCATCAACCATTATAAGGTATACTATAGCATTGCCCGTAAATACGCTGTAGTCTGGTATGACTGTGTTCTTCGGTTCCATTAACTGTTATCCACAATTACTTTTTCATAGTTCTCTTTATTGAAGTTATAATTATGTAATTAGCATCAAAATAATAGATATTTCCATTTCAAATTATTATGGTTTCAAATAATATTTCTTTATAAAAAGCTGTGTGAATCTCTTACTCATTACATATATACTTATTATTACAATATAAGAACGCCTCAACCTGAATGAGGTCTTCTTATTATCCAGGTATCATGTATTCGATGTCACATTGATACTAGAAGTAGAACACCAGTAATGTTGTAAATTCACAATCGAGGCAACTAGGCAGGTGCAGGATACTACAGCAGTCGGATGGGTGTGCGACTCCATGTCCTAAGACGTCCGCTTCCGCGCCTACATGATATTCTTACTTCCGCTTCTCTTGTGTCACTGGAAAAACAACAAAATGTAATGAGATATTTCAGAAGGAGAGGTCAGTACTCATGTTATTTACCTGAATATGTTTCCAGAGTTACAATAATTACATGTAGCCAATTAGAAAATACATACACACACACACACACACACAGAGACGCAGGGAGATATTTACACATATCCATAGATGTTAACGTATTTAATTCCTGTTCAAAATGTTTACTCGTTGTTGGCATATTTTGGGTATATACAATGTGGTGGGAAAAAATTTGAAAAGCTTGTAAAGATGGTGCAAGGTCGGATATGCTGAGAAATTCTCGTTAAGATAAAAGTTCGATGCGATGCACCGTTTTCGAGTTACTTAGCATTGAAGTTAGCTAATCAGTTCAAGCAGCGCGCCAGAGACTGTATCGGCAAATATTTTCTTCTTTTCGTCTCCTAAAATCTAAGAAAACAGAGCCTCAAAAATTAGACATGGGTAGGCAGTAAGTATCAAAGCGAGCCAAAGGTTGAGCAGCCTCGTGCGCTATCATCTACGCGATGAGACAAAACTGACACTAATTACATCTGGCCGAACAGCTGAATTTGCGCACGCAACGGCCCGAGTGTCAAACTTCGGTGCTGGATGTTTAAGTCGGAAACAGCTTGACGAAGCGACTTTTTTTCTGACTAGTATTTCACATCATAACCTACGCTGCAACACTCTAAGAGGTTCTTTTAATATATATGGTCTTAAAATAAGCCTCTACGTGTGTGTGTGTGTGTGTGTGTGTGTGTGTGTGTGTGTGTGTGTGTGTGGGTGGGTGAGTGTGAGTGTGCTTGTGTGTGTTTATACGAGTTATTCTGGGTGGTCGAGATAACTGGGCGACCCTATTGCATGGCCCAAAATGTAGGTTGTAACTGGTGTTAAGTTCAGGTATTTTTATTGGTAACTGAGGACGGGGTACTGAATAACATTACATCAGTGTTTACATCATTTTCAGACTGACAATTGCAGCCACTATAAGTCATACGTTTTCAGGTTGGTTTGTATTTCCATGTACATGTAGCAAGAGCAAGCCACCAATGGGCAGCAGGTCAGGCGTTGAAATATGGACGCGTTGACACAAAGTGGTTCGCCTTTACTGATATGCATAGACCGGTCACTGGTGCAGTACGACCGTGCAAAACCTAGCAGGTCGTAAAGTTTTTCACGTGGGAAGACTGTTCGCCACAGAGAAAATATCAAGCAATTCACTGGTGTTTGTACATATTAAGGTGCCACATAAAAAAACATCCGCATTTACACCCGTTGCAACCTGTTAATACTTCGAGGTGTTATTTTCAATAAGTTCTAGGGAACAGTATGACGAATACTTGAGGAATACAAGTTACTTTTAAACTTTGTATCCACCGTAATATCACTAGGACTTCGTTTTCTTTTCAGCGACAATGTATACATATTTCGAGATACGGAAAACACGCTTCGAATAGGAACATGACCCGATAGAACAATATAACAGCGCCACAAAATACTGTCTCAGTCAGCAGAGCTAGGTTCCTGATTGGTCTGTAACTTCTACAGTACCACATGTAAGGAACCACTTTCTGGTAGGTTTCGTATGTTTATTTATATGCTTGCCATAACAGGAGCTCAAAATGTTGACCTTGTGCACTGTTACACACAATATAGACATTTCGGACAGACAATATTGAGTGTTTTACTTTAGTATGGCTTAACTGAGAACTGGCTCGAATGATGCGGTATTTGACGTCTTCGGTAGTTGCCAGTGTTCGCTTGAAGACCTCTTGTATCGCTACAAATATTACTCCAGAGGTCGTTACTCTGTTTCGCGTCCATCCTACTTTGTGTTTGCAAAACGATGGATCGAACGATCTGTAAAATCTCTCTTTATAAAATACGTGCACAATGGGAATGACATCACTCATATTGGAACCACATGGCCTGTATTGTGTCCGGTACGATATCTTCCAGTAAAAGCAGCCACGTATGATTTACATTCATCAGATACTTGAGTCTATTTAGAATTTTGTCAGTAAGACTGAACCAGGGATCAATTCCTGAAAGACGGCCGTTACACTTAGACAGACCGAGGTCGTACTTTATTCCCCCTCTGAGCTAAAGTGGATGGTCAACGGACATGTAGTTCGTATTATGAAGATGGTTTTTCCGACTGTTTTTAAACGATACTTCATCCGTTAGTAAAACCTTCCACTGAAACGGAGCATTTTGTACTTCACACTTTCAATTTCTTGTGACTAAAGGGAAAGTTAAGTATTTGTTTGTTGTATGACAAACACTCCCACATTAGCCGCCATCGAGTGTGAAATACATACAAATTCCACATGTGGATAGAGAGAGATAGAGAGAGAGAGAGAGCGAGAGAATGTGATGTATTTCTCAATATTTTGTGGAATAGTGGATTCCATACCCGTTACAGATTACCACCTTAACATGGTGAAAAGATTTGCACGGCTCAGTGATTCACAGAGGTATACCAGATTGGTCAGTAGATGCGACACCAGAAAAACAGCAGTTTTCCTAGAGGGCTCCCTTGGTGGGAGAATGTGGGCTACAACCACACAGGCCCTCGGCTAAGTCTGAGGCTGCTTACACCCACTTGTGTCAGAGCTCTTGTGCCTTCCATCCTGCCGGCCTCTATTGGCCAACTCTTGCCTTTTGTCTTCCATTCTCATTCTCTAGTCTTGTCTCCCTTAGGGATAAAGGCCTCTTCAGTTGAGGTGAAGGAAACTTTCCTAGGGATGCAAACCCATAGGGGAACATCTGGTCCTCCAGGTAGTGGGCTATGCGATGAGATGGATAACCTATCCAAATAAATCGGAAGCTCTGGAAAATTACCGGGCAAGGAGAACACTGAGAATTGCGGGATAAAATACATACTCTACGTTGCCACATCGAACTTTCAGAGTCTAATGAGAAACAATACCGAGCTTAATAAAATACTTAAAAATTTTAAAACAAATTTAGCTGTGACTAACTAACCAAAAAGAAGTCGAAAAATACTAAATATCTAGAAGATTACCTTATGTCACATAGAGGGGTAGCACTGAGTGAAGAGCATGTAGTGGAGCAGCAGTGTTAATAGATTATAAGAACATCACTACAGAAATATGCACAAGTAATATAAAGAATCATCACAGTGAGATTGAAACCTGATTGAGGACACTTAGTTATAGGAACTCACACACAAGAAGAAGAAAAGAAGAAAAAAAACTGATACCTCTTATAACAACTGGGAAATCTGAGAGAGTTTTTGCCTTTGATGAACTGAATGTAAGCAATACATATATATAATGTAACCAATACTTTTTTAAAAAGAGGTGATAGATCTCTTATTGACTGCATAGCACTAAACAAAATGTATTGCCTATGGTGACACACCAGTACGTTGTGGAGGGGCGGGGAACATGAGTACGAATCATTATCTTGTTGTCTGCCTGCTTAGCTGGGTGGTAACGTGCTTCCCTCTCATGCACTGGGACCGAGTTCGATTCCCGGCCGGGTCGGAGATTTTCTCCGCTCGTGGATTTGGTGTTGTGTTGTCTTCATCCTCATCTTTGGCTACAAGTCGCCCAATGTGACGTCGAATGAAGTAAGACTTGTGCTTGGCGGCCGAACCCGAATAAGACATCCCGTCCAACAATGCCATAGGGTCATTTCATTGCCTTGTTAAATCAGAGATACAATTCCGGAAGAGATGGGAAAAGAAAGAACAAGAGAAAAAATGAAAGAAACCCAAACAAAACCTTTTACGTGCATATTCTCCAAAAAGAGAGTTTCACGAATCTACATGAATGCTGATTATCTAAGCTTCTCCCACAAAAGGCCGTCAAGTGAAGATCCAACCCCAGATTAAACAAATACTAAAAACTGCAGACAGATGGCTAAAGAAATTCTACGTGAGGAACCCAAAACGATTCGAAGAAGGGGACTTAAAATTTGGAATGCAGGGATACAAGAAGGCGTAGAACAAAAAGCATGTAGGTGGTTCTTGCAGAAACACAATGATGAAGGTAAGGAAAAATATATTGAAATCAGAAAATAAACAAAAACGAAATATTACGCGTACACATAGATACTGGTGGATTACATTTATAAGCATAGTTAAATACGAAATTTGTGGCATATAAACTGGTCAGACAGCTAAGAGAATCGGCAAAATCATCGAAAATATAAATATCATTGATTCAGAAGTGTGGGTAACTCTATAAGGAGTCATGGTATAATTCAGATGTAGAAAAGCCAACGGACGGAAAAGCAGAGGAAGGGAGGCATCTAAGATATTTGAGAGAGATAAAACAAGCATTCAAAAAAAGATAAAGATGGAAAAGCGCCAGGTTTACAAGGAATTAACTTGGTAATAATAATAATTTCGGTTGCTCAACGGCCTGACCAAGTCTTTCCACTGGACGCCAATTCGGCGACTTGCTTGTCCCTAGCCTACCCCAGTTATCCAACCAGGGGAAGGAGTCCCACAGTTTAACGTGGGAAACAAACCACCTGTCGTTTCTGGCGATTGCTCACATGGTTGGGAGGTGAAGGCTGGGTTAAAACGCAAACCTAAAAATCCAAGCTCCGTCTGGGATTCGTTCGCGCAACGTCTTGGCTGCAAGTCAAGCTCTTTACCACTTTTATTTTTATTAATTCTTCATTTTGTCCTTCATCTTTCTCTTCATTTAATCTGGACAGACGTCACAGGACACCCCTTCAAGTTCATCGTTGAATACTTCACACAGATTTTTCATTACAGAGGACAGTCAGGACCACTAGACCACCAGGCTCGAACTGATAACATATTGTGAAATATTTCTAGAATTCAGACTTCGGTTTTTCTGCAACATGTGTCTGGGTACAGGTAAAGTAACAGTAGAACGGAGATGCGCTAATTATAATTTCACTGTTTAAAAAAGGACGTAGAAGTAACAAAAATAATGGCAGGGGAATCAGTCTTCTGAGAGCTTCTTATAAGATCTGCAGCAAAATAATTAACGAAAGGCTTTCTAATATCTGTGATTCAATTTTAATTAGAACAGCAAGCAAGCATCCGTAACGGAAGATCCCCTGCCTACGATGTTTTCACACCGATACGTAAGATATGAAAATCGTATTTGGGAACACCCCTAGCTTTTATCGATTATGAATAAATATTTGAACGCATCCACAGAAAAATGCTCTAGTCAATAACGGAGAATAGAGGTTATACAAGGCCACCGATGAAAATATTCCTATGTTCGTATAAAAACACCAAAATAAGACTAGATTCTGGCAAAGAGCTGATACCACAAGTAAACTCCAACACATGCGTGAAATATATCATCTACACTGTACAACATCTACATCGACGATCTGGTCAAGGGAATGGTTGAAGGACCGAACAGCTCAAGGCAAAACAACTGTGACAAATAAAGCTCCAACAACAGAGCTTTTTGCCACAGACCTGGTAATCATGTAGGACGCTGAAAATAAATTACAAATAGCGGTACATGGGTTAAATAATATAGGTCTAAGTTACAACCTGAAGATCTCTACAGCTAAAATGAAAATACCGTATAAGAACCAAGACAATCATTGGAAACCAGTTAATAGAAATGGTAACTCATTTCCAATATCGAGGATGTGACACAACTTTTGAAGAAGAGAGAGATATACGTAAGATAAGTAACATCTGTAAACATACATGTAACCTGATAAGAAGAACCCTGAAGGTCAAAACAAGGACAGAAATCAAATAGAAATTTTATACATTCGTGGCACTATCCACACTGGTATACGGAGCAGAGAGTTGCACATTAAGATCAAAAGACGTAAGATACCATGAAATAAAGTACCTTAGATAAGTGAAGAGATGCAGAAGAGAAGAGAAAATAACAAATGAAGGCATAAGGAAAGACCTGGGGGTGTAGTCGTTAACTGAAAAAGCAATCCAAGAAATCAGCATCAGAAACAGCATGTATTGCGTATGTCGCCTCGGTGAATTCCTGGAAGAGCGATGGAATACAATACTATTGGAAGATGGGGTATGGATAGACTGAGGAAGATATGGTGAGGGCGGAAGAGGCTATGGGGCTTAACCCTTGATTGGCGAAAGAAGAAGCTAGTCGGTTAGAAGAGGTACTAAAAAACTAATGTGAAGAGATACCGTGATGTGAATTAGAATTTTATTTGGTAAGAGAAGATGGGAACATCAGGATACATCGGGTATCATAGCCAACAGAAGTGAGAGGGCATTAGAACGCGTCTCGGATAGGAAGAAGAGCGTCTGTGGTACTTAGGATCGATCTAAAAATCCTCCAGAAGGAGCAGTAAGAACAGAATATCTAAAACCACCATCTTCACTTGCGTGCATCTCTTCGTGGCAGGTGAAATAGACTAAGTAACAACTCACCAGAATGAATTAAACATGCGGCTCCTGAGTTAAACAAAGTGTTCACCTGAATCTAATTATAATATTCCTCGTACAGTTCATCAGTTTTCATCCTATGTACTACATAAACTGTAGGCAGTAAGGAGAACAACCTACGTAAAAATATCTCGGTCAGTAATTCGAGGCCTGTACACTAGACGATTCCAAATGTAAGTTACTCATTATTACAGCAGGCCAAGTAACCTTTACTGAATGCTGTGCTAGACAACAAAGTGACGTAGATACATGACCCTAATTTTAACATACCCACCAAGTCTCTGTAAATAACGTTCAGAACTATTCTTTTCCTTGACAACAGAAATGCGCTTCTTGGTCACGAAGCTATTCGAGAACGTCCTCAAAGTAGGAAAATTTCTTTCCCTCGTAGATTTTTTAATCTTGCCGAAAAAATGAATATCACGTGTTCCTTGACCCAGATTTCGCTTCATCAGTTGCGTGTATTATTTCACGGCAGATGCACGCCACATTGAATTTGGTCCATGTGAAGCCAGAATTGCCGGTGAACCAATGGACAATTTGTGCGCACTGTGGTTCGTCCGTAATTTGTACTGTGGCAGAACTGTGTCTGCAGGATAATGGGAGCATGCGCCCTCTTCTGACAATGCGCCACTTTTAGGGCTCAATAGTTTTAGCTTGGGATGACAGGGTAACTTTCTGTACGAAGTCCCACAGTACAAGTTGCAAGCAAGAAGGTGTGAAGGGCAGCTTACAAAATATGTGGCATAATATTCGCAGGTTGTATAGTGGGTGTAAGCAGCCTCAGACTTAGCCGATGGCCTGTGTGGTTGCAGCCCACATTCTCCCATCAAGGGAGCCCTCTAGGAAGACTGTTGTGTTTCTGGTGTCGCATCTACTGACCAATCTGGTATACCTCTGTGAATCACTGAGCCGTGCAAATCTTTTCACCATGTTAAGGTGGTAATCCGTAACGGGTATGTAATCCACTATTCCACAATATATTGAGAAATACATCACAATCTGGACACAACGAACGAGCTGATACAAAATTGTCAAAGCAACCATTGAGATTCACCTCGTACCACTACAACTAAACATAAGAAAGTGATTATTATATAAAAGGGAAGATGTATGATGCACAATAATTGGTAGCGCTCTTGGTGCATGCTGCTCATTCGGGACAAAGATTGGAGTTTGCATTCCAGTATGTAAATACCGCAACTGGGCGTCCACGGAATGGTGAAAGTTGGGCGCTTCAAATGAATCCCGTTTCATGTTCCATAGGACAGATTTCCGTTGGCATGTACGGTGTGAAATCTGAAAGCAAACACCCTGCAACGAGGAGGGAGAGTTATGGTAGGGGAATCTTTCCATGGGGTTCCCTGGGTACTCAGACTGGAAAGCACAATTGATCAACACAAGTATGCATCTATCCTTGGGAAACATGTCCACCTCCACGTGCAGTTGGTTTCTCCTCGACACTATAGCGTCTGCCAGTAGGACAATGCAACCTCTCGCACAGGACTTAGTGTACTTTCATGGCTCGAAGAGCACCAGGATGAGTTTACCAAAATCCATGCCCATCAAACCCACAGAATTAAAACAAAATCGAGAATCTATCGGACTGTTCGCGCCATGGATCCTCAGGCGATAAACGTAGCACAGATGGCTGCTGCACTGGAGTCACCAAGGCTCCAAACCCCCTTCTGTACGTTCCAGGGCCTCACTGAATCTGTTCCTACACGTCTCGCAGTGGTCAGTGCTGCAAAAGTTGGTTATTCGGGCGTTTAACAGGTGGTCACATTAATGGGACAGAACTGTGTATGAGTAATCACAGGAGGTGCTTGAGTTGTGGCGTTGAGATCCAGTAATCCACTGAGTGTAACCGTCCTGAAACCATACATCACATATTCCCATTGTTTGTTTGGTTGATTTGGGGGAGTGACCAACCAGCTATGTCATCGGTACCAGTGGATTAGGGAAAGAAGTCGGCCGTGCCCTTTCAAAGGAAACGTCCCGATAGTTGCGTGAAGCGATTTAGGGAAATCATGGGAAACCTAAATCGGGATGGCTGGACACGGATTTCAACCGTTGACCTCCGGTAGAAATCCATCGGAGAATGAAATCTGTGAATGACGAAGCATGTCTGTTGAAAATCACTGTTGTCGAATGGTGGCCCAACTGGTGTACCGGTTGCGATTCGATAATCACATCCTCATATTAAAAATGTAATGCAGAAGTTACGCCAACTCAAAAGGAAGGTACTCAAGCACCCGCTCTATAGTCCTCATCTCTCTCCAAGCCTTCACTCCCCTAAAAAGTATCTTGGAAGATCGATGATTCCTTACTGAAGATGATGTGCAGCAGACACTGACTTCATCACGTAACAGGGCACGGTGTTAAACCAAGTGGGCATCTTCAACCAGGTTTGTCTGTCAATCCTCACGGCGATTTTGTCTGATTGACATAACGAGTCTGGACCGTATGGCCTTCGAACCGAAACGTTTCGATCTTCCATTATAAAAAACTCACTCCACATTCGATGGTTAGGAATAGTCTGAGAAGCTTGTAAGAGTGTAGTAAATTGGGGAATGAGTCTGACTGAACTATGTATTCGGTCGACGACTACGCTACTGTGCTGTTGCCAATATGAGCGTAGGTTTATCAGCAATTGACTTGCATTTTTTCTGTTGTTAAAAAAAGTGTATTATGTATACACCACAAAAACAGAAACCTCGTTAGGTACCGGCGTCAGAAAAACATTCGTTTCTAAGTGCTCCACCTAGCGTGTCACTGCCACGTTTCTGTAGTTGTTATCTGCCTGGGGTATGTGAAGTTTTCACGGTTCCTCCAAACTTTTTTGTAAATCTATTCAGATACTTTGGTAATACTGCCTCGTTTTCGTGGGCAAATAATGTGCACAGAGAGTCTCTGGCATTAAGATAAAAATACTTAAGTACAGTAGGTGCTAGTGACATAGAATAAACACTCAAGCTTTGCCAGACAACGGGTCATTATTCTAATTCCCCACGAATTCTACTTACCCGTGCCCTGCCCATTTCACGCTTTGTTCTAATTCTATAGGAATTCTATTTACTCTTGCTATCTGCCTATTTGTGCTTCACTGCCCCGCAAACTTTTCGTGTTCTTTTTCACTCTTGAACACAAAATTTATCCATTAAAAAAAGAAAAGATAAAAGTCCTTTGAAACGTTCCTGAGAGGCAATCTCCACTCCTTTCAATCTGACTATGCAAGCATAGACCGGATGTGGTTTAAATTCAGAGAAATAATATTGACTGCAATTGAGAGGTATTTACCAGAAAAATTAATAAGAGATGGCACTGATGGTCCATGGTGCACAAAACAGGTCAGAACATGATTGCAGAGGCAACGAAACAAGCAAGCTAAATTTAAAAGGCAGAAAAATCCCCAATATTGGTGAAGTTTGACAGAAATTTAATGTGAGATGCTTTTAATAATTTCCACAATGAAACTCTGTCTCGAAATCTCGCATAAAATCCAAACAGCTTCTGGCTGTATGTGAAGCACACTAACGACAGGACGCAATCAATAGCATCATTGTGCGATAACTATGCTTATGATATTAATGACAGTGCCACTAAATCTGGGTTACTAAACACTGTTTCCCGAAAGTCCTTCACAAAAGAAGACGAAGTAAATATTCCAGAATTCTAACCAAGAACAACTCCCGAGTAGCTTAGAAGTAGCCATCCTTTTCTGTAACGATGCAGGTTAAAACGCTTAATAATGGCAAGGTCTCCGGTCGTGGATGTATACCAGTCAGGTTCCTCTCTGAGCATGCAGATACAGTAGCTTAGCTCCATTCTTAGTAATCATATACAACCGCAGGCAAGTCGACAGATGCGTATCTAAAGACAGGAAAGTTGTACAAGTCCGCCAATACTCAAGAAAGGAAATAAGAGTACTCCGCTGAATTACAGATCCATATCACTAACGTCGATTTGCTGGAGGAATTTGGAACATACATTGCGCTCGAATATTATGCAACACCTCGAAGGAAACGATTCATTGACCAATAGCCAATGCTGATTCAGAAGGTACCGTTCTTCTGAAACTCAACTAGCTCTTTATTCTCATGAAGTAATGACTGCTAGCGACAGGTGACATCAGATTGAGTCTATGTTCTTAGATTTCCAGAAGGCTTTTGACACAGTTCCCCACAAGCGACGTCTAATTAAACTGCGTGCCGATGGATTGTCGCCTCAGTTGTGTGACTGGAGCCGTGATTTTCTGTCAGAAAGGTCACAATTCGTAGTAACTGACGCTAAGTCATCGAGTACTACAAAAGTAATATCTGGTGTTCCTCATACAAGTGTAATAGGCCCTGTGTTGTTCCTGATCCACATGAACTATTTAGGAGACGATATGAGCACTTCTCTTAAGCTGTTCGTAGATGTATGTCATTTACCGTAATTTATGTCATCAGATGATCAAAACGAATTGCCAACTGATTTAGACAAGATATCTGTATGGTGCAAAGAGTGGGAATTGACTCTAAATCATGAAAAGTATGAAGTCATCCACATTAGCACTAAAATGAATCAGCTAAATTTAAGTTAGACCTGTGGCCTTTGTAGTCTGATCCCTTCAACACCCACAAGTTACACGATAAATCACACAAAACACAACTAAACACTTGCTGATTACAATTACGAATAACTTTAATTGGTAAGATCGTACAGATAATCTTGACTAGAAAGCAAATCAAAGCCTGGGATTTATTGGCAGAACACTTAGAAAACCAAACAGGTCTACTAAAGAGGCTACTTACACTACGCTTGTCCGCCCTCTTCCGGAGTACTGCTGCTGTGCGAGGTAGGATCCGCATCAGATAGGATTGACAGAGTACATCGAAAATGGTCAAAGAAGGGCAGCTCTTTCTGTTTTATCCCGAAGTAGGGCAGAGAGTGGCACGTATATAATACCGGCGTTGTGAAAGAAGGCGGACATGCGGACGGAGGTTCACGGCATTCTCTTAGACTTGGGATGGGAAACTGACCCTAAAAGCTGGAAACCAGCGCTGTCAGAGGCGTGTTGACTGGAAACTACTGAAATAATGATACCTAATGTTTATCCGTAGGATATGTGCTCTTAATTGAAACGGTGTCATGAAGATCTCACCACTGGCAAAAATTCCAGCTTAGTGTGTGTGTGTGTGTGTGCGTGTGAATACCTGAGGCACCAAACTGATGAAGTCATCGGTCCCTAGATTTACACAATAATTAAACTAACTTATGCTACGAACAACACACACACACATGCCCGAGGGAGGAATCGAAACTCCGGCGGGAGGGGTCGCGCAATCTCTGACATGGCGCCTCAAACCTCGCGGCCATTCAGCGCGGCTTAACTTTAGTTTTCCTTTCGGGCCTCCAGGACGGGATTGCCAAGTGGAGGCTTACAAAGAGGACTAATATGGAATAAGCAACGAAATAGTAAGACTCAACGAGACGAAGTGTGAAGTGTCAGAAGTATGAACGTAGTAGAAAAGCTAGAAAATCTGAAAATGGAAATGCTCTCGCATAAAGGGTGTCACTGAAGTGAAATGGAAAGACGACAACGATTTCTTATCAGACGGATAAGAGTAATATCAGCAGTAGGCGAAAATACAATAACGGGTGCAGGATTCGTTACGATGAGGAAAGTACTGCTGAGAGCGGGTTACTCCGAACATTTCAGTGATACGTTTGTTCTCACCAGATTCGACAGCATACCGACCATACATGCCTACGTCGCAAGAGACGATGAACAGATACAGAATTTACTTAAAGGGACATGAAAATCTAGTAACCACTGGAGATTGGAATCCGGTTGTGGCGGAACCAGGAGGACAAACGATTGCGGGAAAATATAGTCTTGGCAGTAGGAATGAGAGAGATGAAACACTATTGGAGTTGTCCAGTTTATTTCAGCTATTAATGGTGAAAATATAGTTCAAGAATCACAAGAAGTGGTAACTGTGAGGAAGCATGGGTAACAGGAATAATATTTCAACCGTTGTGATTGTTGTGGTCTTCAGTCCAGAGACTGGTTTTATGCAGCTCTCCATGCTACTCTATCCTGTGCAATCTTCTTCATCTCCCAGTACCTACTGCAACCTACACCCTTCTGAATCTGTTTAGTGTATTCATCTCTTGGTCTTCCTCTACGATTTTTACCCTCCACGCTGCCCTCCAATAATAAATTGGTGATCCATTGATGCCTCAGAATATGCCCTCTCAACCGAACCCTTCTTGTAGTCAAGTTGTGCAACAAATTTCTTTTCTCTCAAATTCTATTCAATACCTTCTCATTAGTAATGTGATCTACCCACCTAATCTTCAGCGTTCTTCTGTAGCACCACATTTCGAAAGCTTCTATTCTCTTCTTGTCTAAACTATTTATCGTCCACGTTTCGCTTCCATACATGGCTACACTCCATGCACATACTTTCAGTAAAGACTTCCTGACAAATCTATACTCGATGTTAACAAATTTCTCTTCTTCAGAAACGCTTTTCTTGCCATTGCCAGTATACCTTTTATATCCTCTCTACTTCGACCATCAGTTATTTTGCTCCCAAAATAGCAAAATCCATTTACTACTATAAGCGTCTCATTTCCTAATCTAATTCCCGCAGCATCAACCGATTTGATTCGACTACATTCCATTATCTTCGTTTTGCTTTTGTTGATGTTCATCTTATATCCTCCTTTCAAGACACTGTCCATTCTGTTCAGCTGCTCTTCCAGGTTCTTTGCTGTCTCTGACAGAATTACAGTGTCATCGGCAAACCTCAAAGCTTTTATTTCTTCTCCATGGATTTTAATTTCTACTCCGAAATTTTCTTTTGTTTCCTTTACTGCTTGCTCAATATACAGATTGAAAAACATCGGGGATAGGCTACAATACTGTTTCACTCCCTTCCCAACCACTGCTTCCCTTTCATGCCCCTCCACTCTTATATCTGCCATCTGGTTTCTGTACAAATTGTAAATAGCCTTTCGCTCCCTATATTTTACCCCTGCCACCTTCAGAATTTGAAAGAGAGTATTCCAATCAGCATTGTCAAAAGCTTTCTCTAAGTCTACAAATGATGCAAACGTAGGTGTTAGCTGTGATTAAGTTACGCTCTGTGCAAAATTCTACCAGGCGGTTTCCTCTTCCATTCGTTACTCCCATTCCATATTCATGTACTACATTTCCTTCTCTTCCCTTCCTACCATCGAGTTCCAGTCGCCCATGACTATAAAATTTTCGTCTCCCTTCACCATCTGAATAATTTCTTTTATCTCATCATACATTTCGTCAATCGCTTCGTTATCTGCGGAGCTAGTTGGCATATAAATTTGTACTACTGTGGTAGCCGTGGGCTTCATATCTATCTTGGCCACAATAATGCCTTCCCTATGCTGCTTGCAGTAGCTAACCCGCCTTCCTATTTTCCTATTCATTATTAAACCCACTCCTGCATTACCCCTATTTGATTTTGTATTTATAAACCTGTGTTCACCTGACCAAAAGTCTTGTTCTTCCTGCCACCGAAATTCACTAATTCCCACTAATCTAACTTTAACGTGTCCCCATTTTCCTTTTAAATTTTCTAACCTACCTGCCCGATTAAGGGATCTGACATTCCACGCTCCGATCCGTAGAACGCCAGTTTTCTTTCTCCTGATAACAACGTCCTCCTGAGTAGTCCTCACCCGGAGATCCGAATGGGAGACTATTTAACCTCCGGAATATTTTACCCAAGAGGACGCAATCATCATTTAACCATACAGTAAAGCGTATCGCTCTGTTGTTCATGTTCAGGAAACGAAACGAAGAACACGTTTGGAGACGCCATCTCTCGCTTGCCATTTGAAATTGGGCGCAACGGTTCTCATTGCCTAACTTCAGTAGCAGTTATCTCGGAAACGGCGGGACATATCGAATAAGTTTCCTAACAATTACTCTGCAGTACAACCCACACTACAATATTCTAACAAGCATTTCGGACGGTTTATGGTAGGAAACGAAAAGTGAAGAACTGCAGGGAAGCCAGATGGAAATGGCTACAGGAAAAATATGAGGTAATTGAAAATTAATGTTCGTCGCAAGGACTGGCTCAGTACGCAGGAAATTCAAAACAACCTTCGGTGAGATTAAAAAGTAAGACTGCACGGGAAATTCCACTGTCGGACGCAGATCACATCATGGATAGGTGGAACCGGTATGGTGAAGGGCCATTTGAGGGGAGGAATTGTCTGATGTCATAGAAGAAGAAATCGGAGTCCGTATTGAAGACCCAGTATCAGAGTCATAGTATAGAGGAAATGTAGAGCACTTGAGATTAAATAAGACATTCAGAGGTAATGTTGTTAGTCCCTACACCCACACAATTCTGAAGACAGCAAGGGCATAAAATTGTGACAACTATCACACAGTAAGCTTAACTACTCGTGAATACCGTTACTGACAACAAAAATTTACAAAACAACGGAAAAGAAAACTGAGGATCTGTTTGACGACGATCAGCTTGGTTTTAGGCTAGATAAAGGCACCAGAGAGGCACTCCTGATTTTGCACCCGTAATGGAAGCAAGACTGAACTGAAACCAAGGCTCGTTCATTGGATTTTACAAACCGGAGAAAGCTTTCGACAATGTAAGATGGTGCAAGCCTTTCGAATATAAAATATATACAAGAAAAAGAGGGAAAAATAAGATTATAAGACAAAGATCGAAGTGCTAAATTCAAAAGGGATGAAAGGCAGGTATCCAGCCTTTCGTCTGTACTCTTCAGTATGTATAACGAAGAACCGATGAAGGTAATAAAAGAAAGAATCAAAAGTGAGATTAAAATTTAATCTGAAAGAATATCAGTGACTATTTTTACCGAGTAATTGATGTCCTCAGCGAAAGAGAAGAAGAATTACAGGGTCTGCTGAGAGGAATGAACTGGGTTAAATACCGTGGACCGAGTGTAAATCGAAGGAAGACGGATATAATGAAAAGTAGTGGAGACACAAACTGCGAGAAATGTAACGAAGAGACAAAATTAAAGAATTCTGCTACCTTAGTATCGAAGCAACCCTTGTCGGACGAAGCAAGGCGGATATAACAACGATATTCGCTGAGGTAAAGAGGACCTTACTGGACAAAAAGATTTTACTAGTACCAAAAGTAGGCCTTACACTGACGAAGAGATTTTTGAGAATGCACACTTGGAGCCCAGCAATGTATGAAAACGAATCATGGACAGTGGGGAAATCAGTAAGTAATAGAATTGTTGTGTCTGAGTGTGTCGATATAAATGGAAGTTGTAAATTGGGTGAGTGTGCAAGATAAGAAATGTGCATAGCTTCAGAAGAGTCAGCAAAGGGAGGAATACCTGTAGAACAGTGACAAGAGGAAGGATCACGATAATACGACATGTGTTACGACGTCAAGAATTTAATATCGTTGTACTAGAGGAGGCCGATAGGGTAAAAGCTGTAGAGGAAGACAGATACTGGAATTCATCTAATAAATAATTGTGTACTTCAGTGGGATATCGTGGCGGATTGTATCAGATCAGACAGATGACACATTAAGGGCCCCCCAGTCTCCGATAAAATAAGAAGCTGGACGACGACTAAGTATCGAGTAGATAGTGAAAAACTATATGGCCGCCCACCATTTCCGACTGTAGGTGGAAAGCATACCAGCTAGCAGTGAGGCGTGGAACAGGATAACAGTCAGCACCATCGCAAACTTTCACCAAGGAGATGCTCAATCACCGAAATTTTTTACAGCTTTTTTTAATAGTGAGGCAGACGTGTGTGGCACCTGTTTTCTTGAAAATGGGTTGCGGCGCTGTTAACTTGCAACTTATTGATCAAGTTCCTCTGATGTCTTTGAAGTCTTTTTCGAAGGCTCTTTCCGATGGTGTTCATAAACTGTACAGTTGTCTGTCTGTCCCACACAAAATTCCCTTGTCCTCTCCAACAACACGTTGATACATTTACCCATATTATATTCAGGGTGGTCCATTGATGGTGACTGGTCCAAATATCTCACAATATAAGCGCCAAATGAAAAAACTACAAAGAACGAAACTTGTCTAGCTTGGAGGGGGAAACCAGACGGCGCTATTGTTGGCCCGCTAAATGGCACTGCCATAGATCAAACGGATATCAACTGCGTTTTTTACATAGGAACCCTCATTTTATATTACATATTCGTGTTGTACGCAAAGAAATATGAACGTTTTAGTTGGACCACTTTTTACGCTTTGTGACACATGGTACTGCAATAGTCACAAACTTAAGGCTCACAAATTTAGACAAACAGTTGGTAACAGGTAGGTTTTTTAAATTAAAATACAAAACGTAGTTACGTTTGAACGTTTTACTTCGGTTGTTCCAATGTGATATATGTAACTTTGTGAGCTTATCATTTCTGAGAACGCATGATGTTACAGCGTTATTACCTGTAAATACCACATTAATGCAATAAATGTTCAAAATGATGTTCGTCAACCTCAATGCATTTCGGAATACGTGTAACGACATTCCTCTCAACAGCGAGTAGATCGCCTTCCATAATGTTCGCACATGCATTGACAACGCTCTGACGCATGTTGTCAGGCGTTGTCGGTGGATCACGATAGCAAATATCCTTCAACTCTCCCCACAGAAAGAAATCCGGGGAAGTCAGATCCGGTGAACGTGTAGGCTTCGGCGACCAATCCACCTGTCATGAAATATGCTATTCAATACCGCTCCAGCATCACGCGAGCTATGTGCCGAACATCCATCATGTTTGAAGTACATCCTGCAGTGAAACATCTTTTTAGTAACATAGGTAGAACATTACATAGGTCGCAGGTTCGAATCCTGCCTCGGGTATGGATGTGTGTGATGTCCTTAGGTTAGGTTTAAGTAGTTCTAAGTTCTAGGTGACTGATGACCTCAGAAGTTAAGTCCTATAGTGCTCAGAGCCATTTGAACCATTACGTAGGAAATCAGCATGCATTGCACCATTTAGATTGCCATCGATAAAATGGGGGACAATTATCCTTCCTCCCATAATACCGCACCATACAATAACCCGGCAAGGTCGCTGATGATCCACTTGTCGCAGCCATCGTGCATTTTCCGTTGCCCGATAGTGCATATTATGCCGGTTTACGTTACCGCTGTTGGTGAATGACGCTTCGCCCCTAAATAGAACGCGTGCAAAAAATCTGTCATCGTCCCGTAATTTCTCTTGTGCCCAGTGACAGATCTGTTCACGACGCTCAAACTCGTCGCCATGCAATTCCTGGTGGACAGAAATGTGGTACGGGTGCAATCGATGTTGACGTAGCATGCTCAACACCGACGTTTTTCAGATTCCCGATTCTCGCCCAATTTGTCTGCTACTGATGTGAGGATTAGTTGCGACAGCAGCTAAAACACCTTCTTGGACATCATCATTTGTTGCAGGTCG
This sequence comes from Schistocerca serialis cubense, assembly GCF_023864345.2. Classification (NCBI taxonomy): domain Eukaryota; kingdom Metazoa; phylum Arthropoda; class Insecta; order Orthoptera; family Acrididae; genus Schistocerca; species Schistocerca serialis. Next base: position 663,855,786 of record NC_064642.1, read on the forward strand.
TGGTTGACGTTTCACATGTGGCTGAACACTTCCTGTTTCCTTAAAGAACGTAACTATCCGGCGAACGGTCCGGACACTTGGAGGATGTCGTCCAGGATACCGAACAGCATACGTAGCACACGTCTGTTGGGCATTTTGATCACAATAGCCATAGATCAACACGACATCAACCTTTTCCGCAATTGGTAAACTGTCCATTTTAACACGGGTAATGTATCATGAAGCAAATACCGTCCGCACTGGCGGAATGTTACGTGATATTACGTACTTATACGTTTGTTAATATTGCAGCGCCATGTATCACAAAGTGTAAAAAGTGGTCCAACTAAAACGTTCATATTTCTTTGCGTACTACACGAATAGGTAACATGAAATGGGGGTTCCTATGTAAAAAAAAAAACGCAGTTGATATCCGTTTGACCTATGGCAGCGCCGTCTAGAGGGCCAACCGTAGTGCCATCTGGTTTCGCCTTCAAGCGAGACGAGTTTCGTTCTTCTTTAGTTTTTTCGTTTGATGCTTATTTCTTGAGGTATTTGTCCCAGTCGCTATCAATGGACCACACTGTATACACTATCCAGTCACATTATGACTACCTGTCAAAAGCCTTAATAAAGACCTTTTACGGCATGGACTTCCCTGTGACGTGCAGGAAGAGATTCAGTAAGGTCCTGTAAGAAGCCGAGATATGCCATGACGTCACTGGTGCTGTGGCCATCTACGTTAGGCTTCTCAGTTGAACAGACAGATCGAGATGGTCCCACGGATTATCCATTGGGTTTTAATACGGGTTATTTATTGGCCATACAATTACGGTAAACTCATACTGGTACTATTCGAACAACGCACGTACTTACGAGCTATGTCACACTTCGCACTGTCTTGCTGGTACATGCCATCGTGTCGAGAAACAACAGACTGTATGTAGGTGTGCACATGCTCCCCAAAGACAGACGCATACTTTTGTTCATCCACTGTGCCTCCAGAATGGCGATATCACGCATGGAATGCCACGAAAACATTCTCCAGGGCACAACGTTCCCTCCTCGGACCTGCTTGATTGCAAAGACTGTTGCATGGCCATAAACGCCAAAGTCCATCTGTGCGATATAGCCAACAACGTGACTCATCTGAAAACATTCCAAAAGGGCCACCTGTCACCAATCAGTGGTCGTTCAATTGAGGTTTTGGCATGCAAAGTCCAGCCTGATTAGTGATCAGCATCGATGCATTAACCAGGCGCCTGCTGTGGAGACTAATAAGCAGCAACGTTCGCTGAACGGTCGTTGAGGACACACTGTTGGTAGCCCCTTGGTTCATGTGGGAGGTTAGTTGATTAACAGTTGTCTGTCTATTCGCTCATCTCCGAAGCAATTGTTCACCCTCTTCATATATGGCCCTTTTGCTCTACATTTCCCTATACGCCGGTTTTGGATAGAGCCATTTTGCCATGCACGGTATACGTTAACCATGCAGGCAGACGAACAGTTTACAGACCTATCCGTTTCGGAAATGCCTTAACCCTTGCCCCAAAACGCAACAAACATGCCCTTCTGCACGCCTAATATTCGCTCCGTTTTTCCATTACGGCAACGAATGAACTGCTTACTGAATCCCGCCCACATGCTTGTGCGGCCATCTGCTGTTCAAAATGGTTCAAATGGCTCTGAGCACTATGGGACTTAACTTCTAAGGTCATCAGTCGCCTACACTTAGAACTACTGAAACCTAACTAACCTAAGGACATCACACACATCCATGCCCGAGGCAGGATTCGAACCTGCGACCGTAGCGTCACGCGGTTCCAGACTGTAGAGCCTAGAACCGCTCGGCTACCCCGCCCGACTTCCATCTACTGTCTGAGGGTGGTTATTGCATTTTGACGTCAAACGCAGGAGGTGGTCACATTAACCCTTTCAGACCTGAATTTATTAAAGAGGAAGGATAAATTTTTTAAAGCTCTTGGATGACTTTTTAATGATTTTAGATGCATTATTTATTCAAATATATGTGCCCGCTTTCAGTACATATTTGTACATTTCTCCTATTTTTATGGACCACGATAAATAATCTTGAATCGTTCACTGTCTTAATAAATAAACTAATAATTCAATAATTACCGTGCGATATAATAATAATAAAGTTCAGGTACACGGTGGAGTATAACTAACCAACAATTTTCGTGAATTCTTTCGGTCACGAACCGCTGTGCAATGCTACGTTCACTTATTAGTATTACAGTGATGAATAACACGTGGGAGCACTTGTGGACGATGAAAAGTTCGAATATTCACAGATTTTACGTGGCGATCCCACCGAGGAAAAATATGTCTGATGCAACTAATACAGCTAAGTATTATTGTACACAGTTGTAGAGAGTGGGTCTGAAAGTGTTACGATAAGTGGACCGTGTATTTGTGTGGCCCGTCTTATACGCCTCGTCATGTATTGACGTGACGACATCTTACTCTGGAGTGTGTACCTACTGAAAGATTTGTTTTCAAACTAGTAAAAGAACATGGTATTAGTTCACCTTGATATAAAAACAAACGTATTTAATATAGATATTTTCGACGAGGTGTAAGTAAGAATTACGATGGTGCTACATCGTCATCGGTGCGGGAACAAAAAACTCTTGTGTTATTACCGCCTGATTTACTTCACGCAATGAAATGACATTCCTACAGTGAAACATCAGTGTGTAAACTGTCGGACGTTCGATGCTACCTCCCAAAAATCGTACGTATGGGCCTTACCACGTAGAGCATGACTCTAAAAGCTTCGGCCACTTACCGAGCCTCCGACGATGTTTATCCTGGTCCATTCACTGCGACCCCTGGGGCTGACAGCTGCAATGCGGATCGTGACTTGTCGATTCTGTTCGATGCCGCCCAGCAGGAAGACTGGCGACAGCTGCGTCTTGTTGAGCAGCAAGTAGCCTGTGTAGAGGTCGTAGATCTCGATCTGGTAGCTCTGGCGGAATCCACGGTCAGTTTCGGTTGGGCACCGCACCGCGAAAACGTCCCTCTTCTCGTTCACAACGGAGCAGTTGGACGGAGCTTTCGGCCCTCCTGTGAGAGCAAAAGTGACTTATCACAACGGCATTGTTTACGTCAGATCGCATCAGTTCAAGAAAATAACTGATTATAGTCTACAGGCTATACCTTACTTCACTACTCCCCAATAAAATTGCTACACCACGAAGATGTTATGGACACGAAATTTAACCGACAGGAAGAAGATGCTGTGATATGCAAATGATTAGCTTTTCAGAGCATTCACACAAGGTTGGCGCCGGTGGTGACACCTACAACGTGCCGACATGAGGAAAGTTTCCAACCGATTTCTCATACACAAACAGCAGTTGACCAGCGTTGCCTGGTGAAACGGTGTTGTGATGCCTCGTGTAAGGAGGAGAAATGCGTACCATCACGTTTCCGACTTTGATAAGAGGTCGAACTACAGCCTATGGCGATTGCGGTTTATCGTATTGCGACATTGCTGCTCGCGTTGGTCGAGATCCAATGACTTAGCAGAATATGGAATGGGTGGGTTCAGGAGGGTAATATGGAAAGCCGTGCTGGATCCCAACGGTCTCGTATCACTAGCAGTCGAGATGACAGGTATCTTAACCGCATGGCTGTAACGGATCGTGCAGCCACGTCTCGATCCCTGAGTCAACAGATGGCGACGTTTGCAAGACAACAACCATCTGCACGAACAGTTCGACGACGTTTGCAGCAGCATGGACTAACAGCTCGGAGACCATGGCTGCGGTTACCATTGACGCTGCATGACAGACAGGAGCGCCCGCGATGGTGTACTCAGCGACGGAGTCCGCAGCTCGTGGTCGTGCGGTAGCGTTCTCGCTTCCCGCGCACGGGTTCCCGGGTTCGATTCCCGACGGGGTCAGGGATTTTCTCTGCCTGGTGATGACTGGGTGTTGTGTGATGTCCTTGGGTTAGTTAGGTTCAAGTAGTTCTAAGTTCTAGGGGACTGATGACCATAGATGTTAAGTCCCATAATGCTCAGAGCCATTTGAACCTTTTTTTTTCTTTTTTTCAACGACGAACCTGGGCGCACGAATGACCAGGCGTCATTTTTTCGGATGAATCCAGGTTCTGTTTACAGCATCATGATGGTCGCAACCGTGTTTGGCGACATCCCGGTGAACACACATTGGAAGCGTGTGTTCGTCATTGCCATACTGGCGTATCACCCGACGTGGTGGTACGGGGTGCCATTGGTTACACGTCACCTCTTGTTCACACTGACGGCACTTTGAACAATGGCCGTTTCATTTCAGATGTGTTACGACCCGTGGCTCTACCCTTCATTCGATCCCAGCGAAACCCTACATTTTGGCAGGATAATGCACGACCGCATGTTGCAGGTCCTGTACAGGCCTTTCTGGATACAGAAAATGTTCGACTGTTGCCCTGGCCAGCACATTCTCCAGATCTCTCACCAACTTAAAACGTCTGGTCAATGGTGGTCGAGCAACAGGCTCGTCACAATACGCCAGTCACTACTCTTGATGAACTGCGGTATCGTGTTGAAGCTGTATGGGCAGCCGTACCTGTACACGCCATCCAAGCTCTGCTTGACTCAATGCCCAGGCGTATCAAGGCCATTATTACGGCCAGAGGTGGTTGTTCTGGGTACTGATTTCTCAGGATCTATGCACCCTAATTGCGTGAAAATGTAATCACATGTCAGTCCTAATATAATATATTTTCCCAAAGAATACGCATTTATCATCTGCATTTCTTCTTGTGTAGCAATTTTAATGGCCAGTAGTGTACTACATACTGTCGCTTCCTTGTGATGTAAGAGTTGGAATGTCACTTGATAACTTAGCAGAGTAAATAATATTCTTACAGGTTTTTCTCTTATCCTTCTTTTTTCCAAACACCTATGCTAACTGGCGTCGGACTAAGACAGAACCCCTTTCAGAGTTCTGTTACGGCATGTGCGTTCGAATACAAATGTAAACTGCCTGTAATGAACCAACAATTATCAGGATGTAATGTACTAACGAGCATTATTGGAAACATACGTTTAAAAAACAAGCGTTTATTACGTCTATAGCTATACGCGTCTTTTGTTCATCTGATACACAGTGAGGTACGGAAAACTTCTCGCGCAACAAACTACTGTACAGTAAAACAGAAAAGTAATTTATCAGAGAGGCTCATCAAAAATACCTCAAAGTTAAACTGTTATATACTAAACAAATGTCACTCTCTTTCTCAAAGGCAGCAGTAAGGGAAGAAGATCAAGTTTCCAGCCAGTTAGGTGGTGATTCAGTTAGAACGACCTGAGTTCGGTCCCGTCGAGTATATTTAAATTGATCCTACAGAAATGGGACAGCAGGAAAAGCGGGGGAGGGGGGGGGGGGGTAGAGGTAGGGGCACAATTTTCAAAGTCGAGCCTACTGGAGTCGAGCAGAAGCGACAGTAGAATGTGTGCTACAAACCTCGAAGTTCGGCCGAAGTTTGTGTCACTCTCTTGCATCATCATATTTATACCGAACCTGCAGTCTTAGTAAGTACAGCAGTAATGTGAGGTAGAAACTATGTGGTTCAAATGGCTCTGAGCGCTACGGGACAACATCTGAGGTCATCAGTCCCCTAGAACTTAGAACTACTTAAACCTAACTAACCTAAGGACATCACACAGCACCCAGTCATCACGAGGCAGAGAAAATCCCTGACCCCGCCGGGAATCGAACCCGGGAACCCGTGCGCGCGAAGCGAGAACGCTACCGCACGACCACGAGCCCCCCCCCCCCCCCCCCCCCCAATCATTATTGGGTACGTGTAATCATTTCTATATGATGTAAATATTGCGAAATATTAATTAATCTATCGAAATTAAACCCAAATACTGTTTATGTCAGTTGGGTTACTATCTTAATTATCTACAGTTATATGTTTGTAGTACCGCCTTTACGTTACTGTATGCGTGACCAAACCGTTTACTATATAATTAGATATTCAGTTTACTTTTCTTTAGGTGGTACCTTAATTATTTAGGTTGAATACACTGAGGAGACAAAAGTCATGGGATACCTCTTAATATCGGGTCTTACGTCCTTTTGCCAGCGTAGTGCAGCAACACCACAAGGCATGGTCTCGAGTCGTTGGAACTCCCATGCACAAATTCTGAGCCATGCCTCTATGGAAGTCCCTAATAGCGAATGTGATGCCGGTGCAGAAATTCGTGCACGAACTGACCCTTCGATTACGTCCGATAAATGTTCGACTGGATTAGTGTCAGGCGTTCTGGGTGGCCAAATCATTCGCTCGAATTGTCCACAACGTTCTTCAAACCAATCGCAAAGAACTGTGGCCAGTGACACGCCGCAATGTCGTCCATAAAAATTCCCTCATAGTCTGGGAACACGTTGTCCATGAGTGGATGCAAATGGTCTCCAAGTAGCTAAATATAATCATTTCCACTCAATGATGGGTCCAGATGGACCAGAGATCCTAGTCAGTTCCATGTAAACACAGACCACACCACTATGGAGCCACCAACAGCTTGCACATTGACTTGTTGACAACTTACTTCCATCGTGTGGTCTGCACCGCACTCGAACCGTACCATTAGCTCTTACCAAATGAAATGGGGACTCATCTGACCAAACCACGGTTTTCGACTCGCCCAGGGTCCAACCGATATCGTCGGGAACCCAGGAGAGGCGCTGAAGGGGATGTCGGCGCTGTTTACAACGGCACTAGCGTCGGTCGTCTGCTGCCATACCCCTTTTGCACAAAATTTCTCCACACTGCCGGAACAGATGCGTTCTTCGTACTTCCCACTTTGATTTTGGCGGTTATTTCATGCAGTGTTTCTTGCCTGTTAGCACTGACAGCTCTGCGCAGAAGTCACTGCTCTTGGTCGTTAATAGAGGCAATCGTCCACTGCATTGACAATAGTGGAAGGTAATGCCTAAAATTTGGCATTCTCGGCACTCTCTTGACACTGTGGATGTCTTAATACTAAATTCGATAATGATTTCCGAAATGGAATGACCTACGTATCTAGCTCTACCTACCATTCCGAGTTCAAAGTCTGTTAATTCCTGTCGTGCGGCAGCAATCACGTGAGAAACTTTTCACATAAATCACGTGAGTACAAATGATAGCTCCGCCAATGCAGTGCCCTTTTATACCTTGATTGCGCAATACTACCGCCAATTGTATCGGTGTTTATCGCTATCCTATAACTTAGGCAATCTCAGTGTATAATGTGGTATTTTATTGAGGTAAGATTTTACTGAAGATTTGGAATGACTGATACGTTCGTTGTGTTTGTAGGTTTCATATACATTCTACCACTCTCTCTCGATCGGTAGACTAAGGGGTGGAACGTTAATAGTGGGTACATTTGGTGCCGGTGGATCGCACCTACAATGTGGGCTATATATGTCGTTTCATGTACACGTGACGCATAAATGTGATTTTAGCTATATTAATGAAGTTTTATAATTCAGCATGTTCCTACTATTTCTAGCAGATATCATCTTTATTATTTCCATGAATGTATACTGTAATAACGACGTTACACATTTACAGTTTGTGAATCCGAAGGATTTTTCTTGCGATGACCATAAGTGTCGGATTCGTATCAAACAAATAAACACAAGTTTATACTTACCCCCCCTCAGCATAAAATCTACAATGAAGCGCGAAAGAAACTGGCATGGGCATGTGTATTCAAATACAGATATGTAAACAGGCAGAATACGGCGCTGCGATCGGCAACGCCTGTATGAGACAGCAAGAGTCTGGCGCAGTTGTTAGATGGGTTACTGCTGCTACAACGACAGGTTAACAAAATTGGTAAGCGAATTTGAACGTGGTGTCGTAGTCGCCGCACGAGCAATGGGACACAGCATCACCGAGGTAACGATGAAGTGGGGCTATTCCCCGTACGATCATTTCACGACTTTACCATGAATGTCGGAATCCGGTAAATCATCAGATCTCCGTCATCGCTGCGGCCGGAAAAAGATACTGCAAGAACGGAGCCATGGAAAACTGAAGAGAATCGTTCAACGTGACAAAAGTGCAACTCTTCCGCAAATTTCTGCAGATTTCAATGCTGTGCCACCAACAAGTGTCAGCGTGCGAACCATTCAAAACTTCATCGATGTGGGTTTTCTGAGCCGAAGACCCACTCGTGTACCCTTGATGATAGCACGATACAAAACTTTAAGCATCGCCTGTGCCTTCAACACTCACATTGGACTGTTGATGACTGGAAACACGTTGCCTGATCGGACGAGTGTCGTTTCAAATTGTATCGAGCGGGTGGACGTGTATGGGTATGGAGACAGTCTCATGAATCTATGGACACTCCATGTCACCAGCGGACTGTTCAAGTTGGCGGGGCGTGTGCTGTTGGACCCCTGATACGTCTAGACACGATTATGACAGTGACACGTACGTACGAAATGTTCAAATGTGTGTGAAATCTTATGGGACTTAACTGCTAAGGTCATCAGTCCCTAAGCTTACACAGTAAATCTAAATTATCCTAAGGACAAACACACACACCCATGCCCGAGGGAGGACACGAACCTCCGCCGGGACCAGCCGCACAGACCATGACTGCAGCGCCTTAGACCGCACGTACGTAAGCTTCTTGCATACATTCATGTCCATTGTGCATTCCGAGCAATTCCAGCACGACAATGTGACACTCCATACACCCAGAATTGCTGCAGAGTGGCTCCAGGAACACTCTTTTGAATTTTAAACACTTCCGCTGTCCACCAGTCTCCCCAAACATGAACATAATTGAGCATATATGGGATGCCTTGCAACGTTCTGTTCAGAAGAGATCTCCACCCCCTAGTACTCTTAAGGATTTATCGACAGCCTTGCAGGATTCATGGTGTCAGTTCCCTCCAGCAGTACTTCAGATATTAGTCGAGTCCATGCCACTTCGTGTTGCATCACTTCTGCCTGCTCATGGGGACCATATATGGTATTAGGCAGGTGTACCAGTTTCTTTGACTCTTCAGTGAATAAGATCTTCCTCCAACAATGTAACAATATCCGAATCTCTTTCTATCCTACACCAGCCTTCTGAGACTTCCACTAAACAACTTAACGTTACCCTGTTCTGCAAAGTCGCCCCAATAGCTGAGTGGTCACCGTGTTTGATTGCCGCCCTACAGGCCCGGGTTCGATTCCTGGCTGGGTCGGGGATTTCCTACCCTCAGGGACTGGGATTGTGTTGACTTCATCATCATTTCATCCCCAACGGCGCGCAGGTCGCCCAATGTGGCGTCGAATGTAATAAGACCTGCTCCAAGGCGGCCGGACCTGCCCCGTAAGGGGCGTCCCGGCCAATGACCCCAAACGCTTATTTCCATTTTTTTTTCTTCAAAACGTAAACCGGTACCAAAGCCGCAATCTGCCTGCTGCATCGTCACTCAATCACCACTATTCTCATCCACATCGACCATACCTTTTCCATCGACGTTATTGGCGCTGACCTTAACATTCACACCTTTCCATACTTCACCTTAGTTTCTCCCAACCTCCTTGAACGCCTCTGTGCAGCAGTTCTCGATCCTTTTGCACCTCCCCTCCCCCCTTCCTGAACATTACCTGTTCCTCATGCACCTCATCCAAACTTCTGATAGTTCAGCCAAGTCTACTCCCGCAGCGGTTGGATTGCCTACTGGGAATCCATAGATACCCAGACTGGAAGCTACCCACAAACATCCCAGCAATTTGATTGTATCCCTCATGTCACGTCCTTCCTTAAGCAGACCTTTCCAGATATTATAATCGCCCACATTTCTACCGAGATCATATGCCATGTCACCCCACACTTCTCCTTCGTGGAATCCGTCCGTTATACAAATCCTACCCATTGACGCATGGCCAGGAACCCTTCATACTCCACTGGCAAATACAGAGTCAGATCAAGAAATTATTTACTGCAAATAAACTGCCTCCAGTACTGCCACTGCCACCCAACATGCACTCGAGTCTGTGCTACACTCCCCATTACCTCCTCCAAATTTCTGAATGCATTGCGTCGCCCCTCTGTCTGTAACCTCGTGCCTGAGTACCCACTCCGCCATAACAACCATCCCTTACGTGACAACCTGAACAAAGATCACTAGTTTGCATCGTATCTGTTTGACATCTTCTTCATTCATGATGACCTTCATTTTAAGTACTCCCTATTTCCCAAAACTCATGAATGCATAAATACCAATCTCCTACCCCGAATTCCAAGTTTTCGCTACTTTGACAACATACCATAAACAGAAGTATTTCACGAAAAGCGCAACACTTGTCCTGTTCAGGTCCTAAAAGAATACTTCCATTCTTTTTTAGCCACACTTACATCCCTACATTCTTAAAGCTTAGTTGTTTCCAATCTCAGTAGGCTGCTGGGGCCTTTACAAACATATCCCTCCGTCCTTAGCCCTACACACGCTTCTTGCTGACAATGAAAGTCGCGCTCACATCCCAGACTACCCCACACATCCTGTGTTCTCACCTTTTTTTTAATTTTTTGTGGGAGGCCTCTTACTGGTCTGATGTGACCCGACATGGTTTCCTCTCCCGGGCAAGCCTTTTCATCTGAAAGAAGAAATTTTCAACTTATGTCCTCAACTATAAGCGGGAAGTATTCCGTCTTCGCCGGCCTGAGTGGCCGAGCGGTTCTAGGCGCTGCAGTCTGGAACCGCGCGACCGCTACGGTCGCAGGTAAGAATCCTGCCTCGGGCATGGATGTGTGTGATGTCCTTAGGTTAGTTAGGTTTAAGTAGTTCTAAGTTCTAGGGGACTGATGACCTCAGAAGTTAAATTCCATAGTGCTCAGAGCCATTTGAACTATTTTTTATTCCGTCTTCCTCTACAGTTCCCACCATCCACAGAAGCATTACCTTCATCTACGTAGTTGCTACCTAAAACACCCCTATGTTTTTCTACCTGCACCTTTCATCCTTATAGAACGCCCTTTGCCCTCCTCAAATCCTTTTCTCCCATTGCAAGTCCTTCAGCTTTTAAGTGGAACTGCAGTGCTGTCTTTCAGAACAACGTCACGACTGCTGTAATGTGATTCGGATGGATGTAATTTCGCTCTTTATCTTTTCGTCTTTCGATATTAATTCCTGTTACAAATAAAATCAGCAGTCTCAATGGTTTATGTAAATGCCAAAAAAAATTTTTGCTTTATGCATTTTTTAAAGCCATGTGTATACTTTTAACCTTTCGATAATATTCCTTTTGTCTTTGTTTATGTTTTTAAAGCTCTTGGCTGAAGAAAGGAATGTTCTACCACTGCCAGCCAGCCCTAACCATGTGGGGCAATGGGGACGAAGTAACAATAAAGAAAGAAACAAGAGACAAATGTCGAGGACTCTCTTCGTTATACCTGTTATCACTGAGCCAGTTTTCGCCACTAATCACGTTGTAACCGAGGGGCATCTGACTTACAGAAAGAGTGCCATCACATAGCTGAAACTTCAGATTCCCTCCACCAGTCCCAAATTGCCTCTCTATAGCGGCGATCTCATTACGGACTGCAGAAATTCACCGTTTTGTGTCTCCTGCAAAGCCTCATATTTTCTGAAACAGTGTCGCAAATTCGCTTTCCTTTCAACCCGCAACGATTCCCATTTTGTCGGCATTTTCCGCTATTTTGCTGTAAATTACTGCTCATTTATGTCACACAATTTCGACTTCAATGCCACTCTCAAGAGCAATTTGATCTTGAAATTAATAAAACGTACTGAGCATACAGTGGCAGGCGTAATATGAGGAATCAAAACTCAACACAAATTTAACAACGTTACTACCTCATGTTGTACCCTGCATTGTAAGATTTGTACGATTTATTAATTTTGCAATCCAACTTGCACTTGAGACTGGCTATAAAGCCGAAATCACAGTTTTGTAAAATAAATTAGAAATAATTTACAAACAGTTGACGGAAATTTCGTTAAAAACATACTGCGTGACCGTGCGACACCACAAAGGAAAAATCATTTATTTCCACCCTGCCTTTTCCACCAAACTAAAAGCCAAATCCTCATTTATCGATCCTGTATTAACTGTGACACTTCGTACGCTGACAACCCATTTCACCCGAATAAATCTCTCTACCTGCCACACACTACTGGAGATATCCTCAGATTCCCAACCATCGTCCTCCAAAATATTAACCCCTTCCAACGACCACACAGCCTCTAGCCAAATTTCCTTCCAATATGATGCCTACTCCACTTCAGCCCGGTCGAACACTGTTGAGTCACTTGCCATTTTCTCGTTGTTGTGTGTGCAGTACCGGACCCAGGGCTGTTAAATTCGGGCTCAACTGAGGCTTCAAGATGTGTATCATTTGAGTGAGCAATGTTGTTCTGTTGATCAGTGTAGCTCTTATGGCGTTTTCTTTTATGCTTCTTATGCCACGTCAAGCTCCATTCTTGTTCATTCCCGATTGTTAAAATTACTGGAAAGTGCGGGTTGTCGAATGCTTGCTATGTGTTTTAAGTGCTACAGACGAGTGTCATGTTTTTGGTTTGGTGTATGATGTTGATCTCAGGATGCCACCATTTTATTCTGTAAAGTTTAGTGGGCCAGTTGCCTCAACGGCGTGTAAAGATTTCGATGTGTCAAGTTAATTTAAGTACTTCTCACGTATGTCCTCTTGTGTAGAGGTCGGGTCAGAATATTTATCTCTGGTTGTTTTCAAAGGTGTTTCGTGATTCACAATGAAAAGTTACCATTCGTTGCGAGGTTGCTGTAATTGTAAACTGAAATATTTGTCGTAATACATTTAACATTGGTCACTTGCACTCATTTTGTTGTCTTCTTCTGTGAGTCACTGTGCCTTAATCGTATACTTATGCCTCAGTTTGCTATTTTAATATAATGTGCAGGAGAGATTACAGTCATACATGTTGCAACCAGTTGTCAGCTCAAAGATTTGTTGTGCTATAGCCATATGCGATCAGATGTATTTCAAAATCAAAGCCGGCCGCTGTGGCCGAGCGGTTCTAGGAGCTTCACTCCGGAACCGTGCTGCTGCTACGGTCGCAGGTTCGAATCCTGCCTCGGGCATGGATGTGTGTGATGTCCTTAGGTTAGTTAAGTTTAAGTAGTTCTAAGCCTATGGGACTGATGACCTCAGATGTTAAGTCCTATAGTGCTTAGAGCCACTTGAACCATTTCAAAATCAAATCGTTGTCATCAGCCAACTGTTGTAATCATACATCCTACATAGCACATATAATCCCCTTTCCAGGCCTTATATGCAACTGCTGTTAATGACCAGAAAAATATCACTGATTGGCCACAACCCCTGTACAACACCTCCACGATACACCTCATTTCAGCCGCTTCTTCAAAACGCTAACAATATCCTGCTTGACAAAATGTATCCGACCCCAAAATGTCCATCCCCTACGATTTTCTTCTGCTCACATGTATTTTTCCAGACGCTTATTTCCGCTGGTATTAACAGACGCAGCACATCCTCTGCTGAACTGAGGTGGAGCATTTGTTTACCACTTATTCCTCCAATGTGCACGGTTCTAGTCTCGCAGCACGCCCATCCTGAAGTAACACAACTGGACTTGTCAGCATCTCCCACAATCCTTCGACGCATCACAGCAGCAGTCATCGATCTAATAGGAAGCGGCACCTACTGGTTCAACTCATCACCTCTTACACACAACACCGTTCCCAGCCGCTCCAACCGCACTCAGAATAAAAATATTCGTCCAAAAATTACGCAAAACTACTCCCACACCAACTGAAATGTCTATCAGGAGAAAATGATAGGTACCCAGATTGGCAGCCACCCACTAACCTTCCATAAACTTGCTATCATCCCACCATTTTTCATTCAAGAGACCCTGTCAGATGCTACAATTGTTCATACTGTTGCCAAGACCAAATACCCAAGTCGCTCAGTGAACGTGCTTCCGCATCTCCTCCTCCCCCCCCCCCCCCCCCCCCACAACACACACACACAAACCCTCCTCCTCCTCCTCCTCCAAGAGTCTAGCAACTTATCCTCTCCACGGATCGTGTAAGGGATGCCCTCACACGCGACCAGTAAACGCAGTGACAAATAGCAAATTAACTTATCAAATGTATCGGTATAGTGACAGGGGATAGTGATGTCATATCGACCATGATTACTAAAGTTGGTAGAGGCATCAATAAGACTAGAAGAGATGTTATACTAGAAACAGAAGGGGAGCAATTGTTACTGTCCTTCTTAGACTATGACCGGACATCATTTAGTTCAAATATGATGGACTGAAAAGAATTATGTGCAAATACTAAACATTTTAAATCGCGATCTGGAGACATGGATGCCGAGTAAATACCCATCGAGGTTTAATAACAGGACTCGAAGAATGATGAGGTAACAGCCGTGCGTGCCTCGTGTTCGCGCTATATCTCATTTGACAACCGGTTTTTAATGTACAACCACCTCGATATGTTAATTTCAATTACTGACGTCACTGAGTTGCCGCCTCGACTACTCGTAAATGGCAGCAGCAGTGCTTATCGATATAAGCCCTGGTGTATTATCTTTGCTGACTGCTATTACTTCTCGGCTGTCGTGTGTTCGGAGTTAGTTCGGAACTGCCAGTGAGTTGGGAGGCTTTAGCAGTGCAGTTCGGAGCTGGCAGCGTTTGACTTACGACGCGGCAGAAGTTCAGTCGGGGTGCGGCTGCAGTGAGGTCCGGGCAGCCATGACTCACCCGACGGTTGCCACTTGAGTGCGGACCACCTTCGTTGGTCGTCGGTCGGTCGTCTTGTTGGACGAAGTGTATGTTGGCCGGCGATTGCTTATGCGTTGCCTACGTGTGCCGACTCGTGATTCGTCCTTGTTATTGCACTGTCACTATCTGTTGTTTCCGTGCTGATGTGTGGCAGTCGGTCGGTTAGCAGTGAGGAAATCTCCACGGGGCGTAGTTTGGCCGGGCCTGCAGGTGATCTCTACGCAGTGTCAGAGTGAGTGGGGCTGTTCCCATTGTTATGAGGTCTGTGACTCACCAAACCTGGACGAGAAAGTTAAGTTTGGATTTAATTTATCAGAAAGTGAAGATTGTTCACATGTGCCGTCTGGTTCTCGTTGGGACATTCCCGCGAGCAACAACATGTGTGTTAGAATTGGCGAAGGTTTAGCCACCCTCCGGTGGAGTCTAACTGTATTTGGTTATTTGCAACTGAAGTGCACCGGTGGAATTTCCTACCTTGTGGCCCTTAACGTTCCGGTTACCTGCCCTGGCCATTGACGTAAATTCAGGCAGTGTCCTTTCTTAACTGTATTGTCACTGTCGAGCACAGTGTGTACTTTGACAGCTTAATTATGCTCGGTTGTGGGTGCCCACGCCTTTACATTTGCACTAAACTCCCGGTTGTGCGCTAATCAAGTGGAGCGCCGTCCGTTGACTGTCTATTGGTTGGGTTGTCGTCGCATCGAGAATGGCTGGGCTGACTGCCTGTCTCACCTAAGTGAACGTTAGTATTTCAAGTGCTGGCCAACACCCCGAAGCTTCTACATCTACATCTACATCTACATCTACATTTATTCTCCGCAATCCACCTAACGGTGTGTGGCGGAGGGCACTTTACGTGCCACTGTTATTACCTCCCTTTTCTGTTCCAGTCGCGTATGGTTCGCGGGAAGAACGACTGTCTAAAAGCCTCCGCGCGCGCTCGAATCTCTCTAATTTTACATTCGTGATCTCCTCGGGAGGTATAAGTAGGGGCAAGCAAATTATTCGATACCTCATCCAGAAACGTACCCTCTCGAAACCTGACGAGCAAGCTACACCGCGATGCAGAGCGCCTCTCTTGCAGAGTCTGCCACTTGAGTTTGCTAAACATATCCGTAACGCTATCACGGTTACCAAATAACCCTGTGACGAAACGCGCCGCTCTTCTTTGGATCTTCTCTATCTCCTCCGTCAACCCTATCTGGTACGGATCCCACACTGATGAGCAATACTCGAGTATACGTCGAACGAGTGTTTTGTAAGCCACCTCCTTTGTTGATGGACTACAACATTTTCTAAGGACTCTCCCAATGAATCTCAACCTGGTACCCGCCTTACCAACATTTAATTTTATGTGATCATTCCACTTCAAATCGTTCCGCACGCATACTCCCAGATATTTTACAGAAGTAACTGCTGCCAGTGTTTGTTCCGCTATCATATAATCATAGAATAAAGGATCCTTCTTTCTTTGAATTCGCAATACATTACATTTATGTATGTTAAGGGTCAGTTGCCACTCCCTGCACCAAGTGCCTATCCGCTGCAGATCTTCCTACATTTCGCTACAATTTTCTAATGCTGCAACTTCTCTGTATACTACAGCATCATCCGCGAAAAGCCGCATCGAATTGCCGACGCTATCTACTAGGTCATTTACATATATTGTGTAAAGCAATGGTCCCATAACACTCCCCTGTGGCACGCCAGAGGTTACCTTGACGTCTGTAGACGTCTCTCCATTGATAACAACATGCTGTGTTCTGTTTGCTAAAAACTCTTCAATCCAGCCACACAGCTGGTCTGATATTCCGTAGGCTCTTACTTTGTTTATCAGGCGGTAGTGCGGAACTGTATCGAACGCCTTCCGGAAGTCAAGGAAAATAGCATCTACCTGGGAGCCTGTATCCAATATTTTCTGGGTCTCATGAACAAATAAAGCGAGTTGGGTCTCACACGATCGCTGTTTCCGGAATCCATGTTGATTCCTACAGAGTAGATTCTGGGTTTCCAGAAACGACATGATACGCGAGCAAAAAACATGTTCTAAAATTCTACAACAGATCGACGTCAGAGATATAGGTCTATAGTTTTGCGCATCTGCTCGACGACCCTTCTTGAAGATTGGGACTACCTGTGCTCTTTTCCAATCATTTGGAACCTTCCGTTCCTCTAGAGACTTGCGGTACACGGCTGTTAGAAGGGGGGCAAGTTCTTTCGCGTACTCTGTGTAGAATCGAATTGGTATCCCGTCAGGTCCACTGGACTTTCCTCTGTTGAGTGATTCCAGTTGGTTTTCTATTCCTTTGACACTTATTTCGATGTCAGCCATTTTTTCGTTTGTGCGAGGATTTAAGGAAGGAACTGCAGTGCGGTCTTCCTCTGTGAAACAGCTTTGGAAAAAGGTGTTTAGTATTTCAGCTTTACGCGCGTCATCCTCTGCTTCAATGCCATCATCATCATCCCGGAGTGTCTGGATATGCTGTTTCGAGCCACTTACTGATTTAACGTAAGACTAGAACTTCCTAGGATTATTTGTCAAGTCGGTACATAGGATTTTACTTTCGAATTCACTGAACGCTTCACGCATGGCCCTCCTTACTCTAACTTTGACATCGTTTAGCTTCTGTTTGTCTGAGAGGTTTTGGCTGCGTTTAAGCTTGCAGTGAAGCTCTCTTTGTTGTTGAACCACGGTGGGTTTTTCCCGTCCCTCACATTTTTACCCGACACGTACCTGTGTGAAACGCATTTTATGATTGCCTTGAACTGTTTTCATAAACTCTCAACATTGTCAGTGTCGGAACAGAGATTTTCGTTTTGATCTGTTAGGTAGTCTGAAATCTGCCTTCTATTACTCTTGCTGAACAGATAAACCTTCCTCCCTTTTTTTATATTCCTATTAACTTCCATATTCAGGGATGCTGCAACGGCCTTATGATCACTGATTCCCTGTTCTGCACTTAAAGAGTCGAAAAGTTCGGGTCTGTTTGTTATCAGTAGGTCCAAGATGTTATCTCCACGAGTCGGTTCTCTGTTTAATTGCTCGAGGTAATTTTCGGATAGTGCGCTCAGTATGTCACTCAATGCTCTGTCCCTACCACCCGTCCTAAACATCTGAGTGTCACAGTCTATATCTGGTAAATTGAGATCTCCACCTAAGACTATAACATGCTGAGAAAATTTATGTGAAATGTATTCCAGATTTTCTCTCAGTTGTTCTGCCACTAATGCTGCTGAGTCGGGAGGTCGGTAAAAGGAGCCAATTATTAACCTAGCTCGGTTGTTGAGTGAAACCTCCACCCATAATAATTCACAGGAACTATCCACTTCTACTTCACTACAGGATAAACTACTACTAACAGCGACGAACACTCCACCACCGGTTGCATGCAATCTATCCTTTCTAAACACCGTCTGTGCCTTTGTAAAAATTTCGGCAGAATTTATCTCTGGCTTCAGCCAGCTTTCTGTACCTATAACGATTTCAGCTTCGGTGCTTTCTATCAGGCTTGAAGTTCCGGTACTTTACCAATGCAGCTTCGACAGTTTACAATTACAATACCGATTGCTGCTTGGTCCCTGCATGTCCTGACTTTGCCCCGCACCCATTGAGGCTGTTGCCCTTTCTGTACTTGCCCGAGGCCATCTAACATAAAAAACCGCCCAGTCCACGCCAAACAACCCCTGCTACCCGTGTAGCCGCTTGCTGCGTGTAGTGGACTCCTGACCTATCCAGCAGAACCCGAAACCCCACCACCCTATGGCGCAAGTCGAGGAATCTGCAGCCCACACGGTCGCAGAATCGTCTCAGCCTCTGATTCAGACCCTCCACTCGGCTCTGTACCAAAGGTCCGCAGTCAGTCCTGTCGACGATGCTGCAGATGGTGAGCTCTGCTTTCATCCCGCTAGCGAGACTGGCAGTCTTCACCAAATCAGATAGCCGCCGGAAGCCAGAGAGGATTTGCTCCGATCCATAGTGACACGCATCATTGGTGCCGACATGAGCGACCACCTGCAGATGGGTGCACCCTGTACCCTTCATGGCATCCGGAAGGAACCTTTCCCCATCTGGAATGACTCCCCCCTGTATGCACACGGAGTGCACATTGGTTTTCTTCCCCTCTCTTGCTGCCATATCCCTAAGGGGTCCCATTACGCGTCTGACGTTGGAGCTCCCAACTATCAGTAAGCCCACCCTCTGCGACCGCCTGGATCTTGCAGACTGAGGGGCAACCTCTGGAACAGGACAAGCAGCCATGTCCGGCCGAAGATCAGTATCAGCCTGGGACAGAGCCTGAAACCGGTTCGCCAGTCCAACTGGAGAGGCCTTCCTTTCAGCCCTCCGGAATGTCTTTCGCCCCCTGTCACACCTCGAGACGGCCTCCGACTCTACCACAGGTGAGGGATCAGCCTCAATGTGGGCAGTATCCTGGGCAGCCACAGTCGTAGTCCGATCGGGGGATGCGTGGGACGAGCTGGCCGTCCCCGACAAACCCCCATCCGGACCCCCACAGTGATGCCCATTGGCTACAGCCTCAAGCTGTGTGACCGAAGCCAACACTGCCTGAAGCTGGGAGCGAAGGTATGCCAACTCAGCCTGCATCCGAACACAGCAGTTGCAGTCCCTATCCATGCAAAAAACTGTTGTGCAAAGAACGTCTGGACTCATCTATAGAGTGCACAAACAATTCGACACAAAGTTTAAACGGTTATTAAAATACAAGATTGCCTAATTAATGCAGTAATGCTGATACCTGCGCACTGCTGACACTGCTCGGCGGCGGAAGGAGACTACGCGATTTTACACTATTCAGGTACTAAAACGCGATGCTACAACTCTCAAACACTATAATACACCCGAAATTTATGAATTAAACAATGCAAGTACCAAAAACACGCAAAGAAATTAAGAATTAAACTATATAATAAATAAGTGAGCTAAGAGTATACGATTGCTGCTGCAGCTGTTTATTCAACGGCGGCAGGGAGCACACTGGCTGTGACCAACCGACACATTCTGAGCGCCATTTCTGTTGTGTGTATTTGTATGGCTCATAGCCGATGGTTTTGAATTATGTTGAAATGTTTTTGGTGGCGTTTTAAGTCACAGGCTTTCAGCCACTTTAATATTAAAGTTCCTTGCTTATCATGTGTTAGATTGTTTGGGCCTTCAGCCTGATTAATATATTGTTTAAAGGTAAAGCCTTGGGCCTTCGGCCTACTAAAAATTGTTTTATTTGTGTTTTGAGTCATTGGCCTTCAGCCGTTTTAAAACTAAAAGTTTCGATCTTGTCAGGTGTTAGATTGTTTGGGTCTTTAGCCTGATTAATATATTGCTTACAGATAAAGCGTTGGGACTTCTGCCTACTAAAATTTACTTTAGTGGTGTTTTAAGTCATGGGCCTTCAGCTGCTTTAAAAATTAAAGTTCCTTGCTTGTCAAGAGTTAGATTGTTTGGGGCCTTCAGCCTAATTTAAGATAAGACCTTGCTGTTTAGATTTATTTTACCTTGAGTTTTAAGCCACGGGGCCTTCATCCATTTTTAAATTAAGAACCTTTGTCTTTCGAGCATCAAACTGTTTGGGGCTTCAGCCTAATTCAAGATAAGGCCTTCTGTCTTGTGTTTTTTTATTTAATTTTCCCTTGGGTCTTAAATCATGAGCGTTCAGCCGTCATTAAATTAAGGTTGTTGCTTTACAAGTGTTGGATGTTTGGGCCTCCAGCCAAATTATAGAACATACTTAACGTGAGGCCTTCTTCCTTGTAAATATTCTCTTTCGCGTCCGAATTTTGAGTTAATTTGTTTTTAATTGAGGCAAAAGATAGTTTGGCATATTCAGCAAATAACTAAGTTCAAGAATTTGGTCCAAATAAATAAAGCTGTATGTGGTCGAATGTAACAGAAAGCCGCTCATTTTGGCCCCTTTCCACAATTCCAACTACCTGTCCTGTCCTGCGGGTTTAGCAGGGCGTTTCAGATATGGCCTTAGCAGTACAGGAAAAAAAACGCGGAAATGTCGCCAGACAAAAGTAAACTGATATATGTGCATCTATTAAAAGGCAACTAAAAGCAGCCTACTGCTGATTCCACCATCATATCTTAGAGAAAGCTGTTGCCGAAATCCTGTGAAAATTCTGGTCCCGTGTAATGGGTCGACGACTTCTGTCCGGTCACTCGTTGACCAGTCTGGTTTGGCAAAACGAAAGCTGAAGTTTTAAATTTAACGTTTAAAAAATCTGTCACGTAGGGGGATCGATTCACCGTCACACAGATCCCCGTATAGAGGAGATAGAAAATTGCATGGTAGCATCAAGAAGTAACTCAAAGACTTGAAGACAAATAAGAAGCCAACTACGGACGGAATCCCAATCCGGTTTTACAGAATCTTCGGCAATGACGCCATAACTTAGGTAGCACTTATCGTGACTACCTCGCCCAACGCAAAGTCTCAAGTGTCTCGAAAAAGGCGTAAGCGGCTTCTGTATATGGGAAGGATAAAAGAACTGACCCACAGAATTACATACCAGTATCGTTTACCATTGGTTTACTGCAGAATTCTAGAACATATTCTAAGTTCGAATACAGTAAATTTCCTTGAGATGTAAATGCTTGTCTATAAATCAGCAAGGATTTAGAAAGCTTCGCTTGTGCGGATCTCATCTTGTCCTTTCCTCTTACGATATCCTCCGACACACAGGTGAAGCGCAACAGACAGATGTCATATTCCTAGATTTCCAAAAGTCTTGGACACAGTGTCACGCTGCAGACCGTGAACGAAGGTTCGAGCGTGTGGAATATGTGATCACATATGTTAGTAGGTCGAAGAATTCTAAAGTAATAGTGCCCAATAATATGTACTGCTATATGAGTGCTCATCACGACTGCAGTACGTAACAAGATGAATGTCCGTCTCCTTTTAAGTTACTCTTAAAAATCTATGCTACTATACTGAACTGCTGACAATCTCCAAATTAATACAATCCATCAGACTGCAGCGGTCTACTGATCACTCCCCGTAGCACCCCATCAGCCTCACCTCTATGCTTAGCAATATATTTTCATCCATCCTTTCCTGACGCGTCCACCAACACGTGCCTGTTAACCAGCGTGGATTCTGTCGCATCCTCCGCTATGATGATCAACTCCTCTACGTCATCCAGCCTCTATCCCATCAGTTACACAACCAAATCCAGCAATTTTTGTACCTGTTACATTTGAGCCTTTGACTGTATATGGCACACAATCTCCTCTTCAGACTCCATATATACACCTCCAGTTAACTATGTCCGCCTAATTGTTTAATTTTTATCCAAGTGCCCATCCTTTATCAATTCCCCTACATATCAGCCCACTGCACACATGATCCAAGGCTCCGTCTTGTCTCTACATCCCATATGCCCAAACGACCTCCACCAGTTCGCCTCCTCAAGTACGCTGTTGACCCCGTTTTCCTAGCCCGAAAGTAACGATCCGTCGAATTCGCCCTTAGTTTAGCTCAAGGACAACCCTTTATAAATCCGGGAAATAATTAAATGAATAACTACCCACAGCTCCTGCCACTATGATTTGTACCTCAACTATTACAATCGTCCTATCCAGTGAACTAACATACTTCAATATGTAGGACTGACCTTCTATCGACAATCACTAACCATCCAGCACAAGCACACAGGCGACTAAATTGAATATTACATCCCTCTATTATCTTCCACACCTACCAGACTTGATCTGACCCATCCTCTCCTATGAAAATGATGCTTAAATATCGTCTCCACACTAGCTCTATCATTCCCTCAAACCACTGAAATTTTTACATTCTGCGTTGCTTTCTGCATCTGTTTACCTTCTTCGAGAAGGATCATCTAACATATTATCACATTCCGTCTCCATCTCTGCATATCCTATGCCATCTGTAAATCAGATTCCAATAAACCTAATATTTCCCATTTGATCACCAATCATGTTGCCACTCCTTTTCAAACATGACCAGGCGACATCTTTAAATTTTCCGCACTCTCTCCTAACGAAATTTCGACAATCTGCTATCCTCACAAAATGAAATCCACTCCAGCGTTTACCCACCATACTGATTCTAATTCCATCCCCTCAATTCCCATATGGCCAGGTTTCGCCTATTACTTTTTCCCTTCCACCTCTCCCTACACATTTTCCCCATCTTAACATTTCCTTGTCTCTTTCCGTTTCCTTTTATTGCTTTTCTCAATCCATAAACTATTTCTCACTTCCTGTCTTCCCAACGATTATGCCTGCTCCATCAATACTGCCCATCACTCCAACCTTCCTATTCTCTGAAACATTTCAACTTTATCTCTTTCAGCAACAGACCCTTTCTTCTTAGGGCTGGTGCTCAGCTCAGGGAATGAAATGCTTTATTTTTAATTTCACCGATTTTAGAATACATTTTACAAATATAATATAGGGTCTGTTGTTTACTTTCGGTATTCCAAAAACGTGTTGTAAGCTCTATTTCCATTCTACGTGTCATGTTTCACATGTGTATAATGAATATTTAACAAACAGAGGTTTCCGATGGTAGATATGTTAAACCACAGAGGGTATGTGTATAAGCACTGTGGTCTTTGATTGTTAATGGTATTGCCACTACAGTAAGTATCCAAAGAGAAGATTCTGAGGGATTAAGGTGTTTTCCATGCCACTGACGGGATGGAAATGGCTTACAGAGCAAAGAGATGAAGCTGTAGAGGAGGATGAACTATGAATAATGATTTTGTAATGATTAGTTGGGGAAGTGAAGATTTTCGAGTGAAGTGTAGATGCACTGTTTGCTCACGGGTAATTTTGATCTGCCTACAAGATGGAGAGCTTTAGCGATTTCTTTTTTATTGGTTTGGTTTAGTAAGTTCATTGTTCAGACGAAACTAAGTAATGTTATCAGTTTACACGGTTGCACTCACAGGTTATAGATTTAACTATTCCTTTACCATTGTTAGCAATTAACTTTATGGTAGAGATATATTTCTTACAATAGATAATTTTGGTGATAACGATTGTAATAGATAGTCTGTTTCAGGTTCGGAATACTTTTTAAAGGGAAATATGCTACAGGCCAGTTACATTATAGCCAGAATACAGTGAGATCTTTCAGTGTTAAGCATTTCTTCTCCAAGTTATTATAAGGTTCAATTTAGGTAAGTTTCATTTCAGATTACATCTCTTATGCAGACACTTTTATTTTCATACTGCAGTGTTACACTTGCATATGTATCATTAGATAGTTGGAAGTTAGTCAGACAGCGCATATCGAATCACAGGGCAGTTTTATAGAAACATTTTGGTTGTTTATTCTTTCACAATTTTCTTACTTATTAATGCAGCATTTTATCTTGTGAACTTTGTGTGTAGGTATTGTGACGTCACGTACTGTAGCACTGCTCACTGTATCGCACAATGCAGTACAGCGTACGTAGTTTACACTTTTTTATGTGTAATGCCATTTGTATTTCATAATTAGTGTAATTTTTTAGCATTTGTAGTGTTTTTGTGTGTTTACGGTTTTGGTGAAAGGCAGTTGTATACTCTGAAATTATTTGTTCTACTTTTACGTAATTCAGTGTGAGTTATCGTTTTGTGGATAGTGTGTGATTGTAAGCTTTTCGATTTAATTTTTGGTACCAATTGACATCATGACTACCAGAATTGTACCTGTGTACTGTCTGTCGGCACTTCTGTAGAATCTGATAATGGCATTGTTTTAGAAATTGTGCTGTAGTTAAACAGTAATCTGGATGAATGTAATAAGAGAGAGGAGTATGCCATGAGAGAAGTAACAGGAAAGATAGAAGGAGGAAATAAAATCATCACAGAATTCGCCAGTTGAAACTAGGAAAGGGGTTCATCATGACTTTGAGCCAATAAGGAACAGTACAGTGAACAGATGCAATAATAACTAAACAGAACAGTACCAGCAACATGAAACACAGCCGAAAACAGATAAAACAGTAGATTAGACGATATGAAATATTGACAGAAATAACTTCAGAAAAAGAGCATTTTTTAGATAAAACAGAGAGCTTAATGCCGAATGCAGTCATAGTAAATGAACAGAACATGCAACACCGTGTTACTATTTGCTTAACACATGAGGAAAATAAAGCACTGAAATTACAGTCGGAAATAGAAGAAGAACAATTGTGTACCGTTCCATAGAAAGATGATAACGTACTACGAAAATGATAAATTTGTCGACTAGTACAGATAAATATTCACAATATAGTCACCAATAACAGAAACGAAAAATAAACAAGATATCTGACAGAAATCGAAAGAAAATGTAATCGAGGTACCGATGCAAAAAATTTGTTCTTCATATGCATACAATGTAAATGAAAAAAGAAACATAAGGAGTCTAAGCGGACACTCTCAGAAACAAAATTTCTCTCATAGGAAAATTAGTGGACAGGCAATACGGCAGAACAAAGAGAATACGAATACACAGAAGAATGGAAGAATTACAACTTCAGTTTCAAGCGTTTCCCGATAGTGGGAAGGTTGAAAGTTACGGAATCTTTGCAAAAAAATAGGTTGTTGTCCCCCCGCGGCTTCACTACTCTTTCGTAAATGTGTGCAGTGGCGTGCAAACGGTCCCAAGCTGTTGCACTGCTGTTACTGTCTTTAGTTTTCTGTAATGCTTCCTATTCTTCTACAAACCTTTGTATCTGTCACAAACTATTTTTCAACCATCGAACCACCCAGGGAGAAGAGAGAGCAGTACAAACCAATCTGACTATATTACCCAAACGTGACATGATTTCTCACGATGACAACATTTTTTTGTGAACAACTTTATATGGGAAATTTGAGAGTGATGATAAGAAGGAAAAATAGTATGGTAGTGCGACAATCTATTATCATTATTTTTTAACTGTGTGACTTGTATAGTAAAATGAGAAATTTGTTGCTGCGTAGATATACTGATTGAATATAGGAAAGAATTCGCAATGCATAATATGTATGTAGGGAAGACTAACTTGGAAGGGAGAATCGTTTGCTGTTGTATGTATTCGACAGTAAGAAGTGATTGCCGGAAAAGTTATGAATTACGAAGAGCAATGGTAAGGAACAGTATTAGGTAATTAGTGATATGTGGAAGCAATAGATTAGAGCAATAGCTGATGATGAAATATGTGAAGTAAGGTCAGGAATGACAATGTGAGGATTATGAGACAAAGATAAATATAGAGAAAGGAAATAAGATGTGAGAAAAACAAGAGAATATTGCGATCAGATGTTACTAGAGACCTTGTCATTATGTAATCCAGAGGACTGGTTGGAATTCAGTGAAGTAAGAAGTAAGTAATCTGACATTATGTTTTTGGAATCAGAAATTAATGCGGAAAGTTAGAGTACTATAATGGTTTGCATCGAAAGTTTTAAGAAGCATATTTGAAATAAAACATGGATACAATAAAGAGGAATAATAGATTTCAATAGCATAATATCTGGTTAATGCTAATAAGAGAGTATTTTTGCAAATTTTTCCACAAAGAGATGTATTTGCCCTTTTCAAACTTCATGCACACACAAGAATAGTGGACTGTAACACACCACATATGTGAAACCATTTGCTAAGAACAACTTAATATGAACTGCTGAGTAGTTGGTAAACGTTTCTCATTTTTGTATATTTGTACATAAACACATATTTGCTACCATTTGTACATATTTTCTATATAGAACGTGCAGTGCTATAATTTTAACTCCTGTATTTTGAGATATATAAATTGCATTTCATTGCAGGAGACATAGCATTCTGTAAATTGGACATACTATCTATTGAAATGCCTTTTGCGTGTTTAAGCAACTAATAACCACAAGGAAAGTTACAGCAAAAATTTAATTTAAAGAAGGTTACCCAAAAGGAGATTGCCAGTATTTAGCTGCTGTTTAAATGAAAGTAACTCATGAAAAATTTTAGGAGACACGCAGAAATGAGGAAAACTGAAATCACAATAAAGAAAATCCTTTCCTTTTTTTCTTGTAACATAAACAATACATTTTTCTTCTCTCTTTTAAATTTATTTTTTCTGCTATACAGTAGATTAACTTTTAATGTGATAAGATGTACTTACAAATTCAGAAGAACGCAAAATCCCCAAGACTGGCTAAGTGCCACGGAAGCTCAAAATTTAGTGCGGACGTCAATGCGAGATGCTTTTAATAGTTTCTACAATGAAATTTTGTCTCAAAATATGGTAGAAAACCGAAAGAGATTCTGGTCATATGTAAAGTAGACCAGTGGCAAAAAACAGTCAATACAGTCACTGCGCTGTAGCGATGGAAATGTTAGCGATAATGGTGCCACTAAAGCGAGTTACTAATACAGTTTTCCTACACGAAAGAAGACGAAGTAAATGTTCCGGAATTAGAAACTTGAACTGTTGTTAGCATGAGTGACATAAAAGTAGATATCTTAGGTGTTGCGAAACAGCTCAAATCACTTAAGAAAGGCAAGTCTTCCGGTCCAGATGGTATAACAATGAGGTTCCTTTCAGAGTATGCAGACACAATAGCGCCTTTCTTAGCAATCATATACAACCGCTCACTTGACGAAAATTCTGTTCCTAAAGTCTGGAAAGTAGCACAGGTGTCACTAATATTCAAGAAGGGAAATAGGAATAGTGAATAGCGGAGTAACCATATAGATGTAGATGTAGATGTAGTGACACTTGCTTGTAATAATTTTTCTTTTCAGCTTATAGGATCAACAATATTGAATAAAAGTGAGATTTAAGGACCTAATGGATTTAGGTAAGTTACAGTATACGACAACATGAAACACTTAGTATGAAGAGAAAGAGCAGAAGATATTTTTACTGTGTTGGAGAAAAGTAGTATTTGTGGACAGTATATTTTTAGGTTTTTGCTGTGCTGTGATGTTAGTGATTGTGACGAAGTAAGAGGAGATCTACAGAGACTGACAATATATATTCATATTTTCTAGCTGTATGAGTTGGTGGTGGTTTTGAAAAAGAAAAATGAATGTTGTGGTATTTTGGAATACTGACTGAGGAAGCAAGATAATGAAGTAAAGATGTTATTGGAAGACCTAAGGTATGTTGACAGAGGAAACAAGAGAAACAAGTAAAAATGTTAGTTTGTAATGGTCAAATGTGTAGAGACCTAAAGGAACAATGTGGCATTTATAGAACTGCATGAAGAAAACCGAAAATTAGTTGTAAACTACGGCGTTCAAACACTTTATTCAATATTTAAACCTCACTACTGATACTCGGATTTAGATTATAACCAGTTCGATATGCGTGCCATCATTGGCGATGACGTGGCTCAAACAAATAGCGAAATTCTGCATCACCCGATGAAGTGTTGGAGCATCGATGGTGTCGATAAGCTCCTTAATGGCTGTTTACAGCTGAGCAATGGTTTCGCAGTTATTTCTGTACGCCTTGTCTATAATACAGCCACTCAAAAAGGAGTTCCATGTCTTAAGATCCGGAGAAAATGGCCGCCATTCCAAGCCCATGCCAGTGGCCCCTGGGTACCCCAGAGTCAGACTGCGGTCGCGAAATTTCTCGTCCAGAGCAACAAACACTCTCCTCCTCCGATGAGATAGAGATCAGTCTTGCATGAACCACATTTTGTCGAAGTCAGGGTAGATTTGGATGATGGGGATGGAATCATCTTCCAAAACATTCGGTAATCACCGTGCCATCATGATATATCGCTCCAATTATTCCGTGACTGGACAATACACACCACACAGCACCCGTTGAGGGTGAAGCCGTACCATTCGATAGTCACCGTGCTATCAAGGAATATCGCACCGACTATTCCATGACTGGACATTACACACCACACTGTCACCCGTTGAGGGTGAAGACACTCCTCGATCGAGAAATGCGGTTTCTTAGTTCCCCGAAACCGCTAATTTTGCTTATTGAAGAATCTATCAAAATGAATGTGGGCTTCTTCGCTATACCAAGCCATACTAATTCCCGATCGTGCCCTGCGACCAATCGTGCAGTTTGAACGTCCTAACGCAAACCGTTCAGAATTTATGACGATTTTATTTCGTATAGTTCAATAGCTGTCACCCTGTAGTGAGGCTATGATAATGAGAGAAGTGAGGAGAAAGATGGTGAGAAGTAGTGATTATGAAAATGTGAAATGTAATGGCAATAATCAGTGAGTCAATCTTCTAATGGATTTGTCGACCCATGGTTGTTCCCTATCCTTATTGGTCTCTAGTTAATTCGTTCCCTGTCCTTACATGTGTCGTGCATGATTTATTTCCTGTCCTTATATGTGTCTGTAGTGGGTTAGAAGTGGTTTGTCTTCTGTGCAGTTGGATAAATTAGTAAAAATGTTATAGTAGGGGGTGTGCAGAAATAAAATTCATTTTTAAATCTTTCTTGCTTTAAGTTATTTTAATAGGTTATAATTTGGCTTTTACTACTACGCTTATTTCCTTTTTCCGTTTGTTTTATAAGATTTGAGACGTTTTACTTTTACAATTGCTAGGAATATTATTTTTGCGTATTTCTACTCCTACGATTACACTACATGTCAAGTTTTACGTTAACCCTTATTGATGATTGCTAAGACTTTTGTGCTAATATTTTATGAAAAATTGACTTTCATCATTTCAGGGATATGTTGTCAAACAAGGCACTACTAATGTTTCAAACATTTTATTTTGCCTTGTATGGCTAGTTAAATATTGTAAAATATGTTCTGTTACGTTTCACGTCAGCCTAGTGGACTTGCCAGGGAGATTACTGTCACCACCAAAGCACATGCAGTGCCTGAGATGAAAGAAATGAACGGGTATTAATTATATCCTACTGTTTCAACGACAAATGGATTGGACAATGTATAAACTACAATATGGGTCTCGTGTTATAAATGAGCCATCATCAAATGAGGCACTACGAATAATGGATTTGTGATGGCACTTATGAACACATTCCATCTCTCTTGCTGAGTGTCCACCATGTGGGTCAACTACATTACACTCTCACGTAAGAGAAGACGCTAGATAGAGTGTCGGTGGAGGACATGTCACTTAACAGAGTTCCTCTAGTTCCCACATGTGGATTGTTTCAACACTTTCTGCGGATTTCTTCCTCGACACTCAGCGTTGGAGAATATTGGTTTGTTGTGATGTGACATGTGTATGACAACTGTGTGACTCACTTTCACTTTCACCCTATCCTTCATTTCTCTTGTTAAATCGATTTCACGTTATTCTATGGCTTTTTTTACTTAAATATTTGTTGGTTAAGTCATCCATTTACACATAACTCATAAATAATCTACTGCATTATGTATTGAAAATTTAAAAACTTTTTATTGCATGTTATTCATTGTACTCATACTTTCGTTCAGGATTTCAATGTTTATTTTTCTTTTGTTTCTGTTCTGCGTTAGAATTTGCTGTCTGCTGCTTCAAAAAACTGTAAGTAGCATGCTGACAAAATCTAACCCGTAAAAGAGGGAGACAGGGTATGTAACGTTTCTGGTTCAATTTTTGATACTCAAGTAAAGTGATGTAAGCGCTGTTTTCATTCGATGTGTATTGCACATACATACACTGGATATTTCCAAACAGATGCTTTCGATGGTTGATATGTTACACCCACAGGTTCTGAGTACAAGGAGTGTGGCCTTTAGTTGTTAATAATTCTGTCGCTGCATTGAGCATTCTAAGAGCAGCTAGTGAGAGAGTTATGTATTGGCTATTGTTACTGATTGGATGGACATGGCATATGGATCACATAAACGAAGATACAGAGAATGATGAATAGTGAATCACGATTTTTGTAAAGGGTAATTGGACAAGCGAAGATTTTTGAGTTATGTGTTGCTGCACTGCTTCTTTGCGCATAATTTTGATCCTTTTGAAACAAGGAAAGTTGTAGTGATTTCTTTTATTGGTTTGGGTTAATTAGTTGCACTCAGACGTTTTATCACTAGTTAACCATTTTAGTAATTAGTTTTATGGCAAAGAATTATTTCTTATAACAGGTATTTTTTTGATGATGATTGTAATAGACAGCGAATTTCAGTTATTGCATTAGAGTTTAAACTCATTTAACACGTGCAAAATCCAATACCGTCACCTCACGAAAATTTTTATTTTCTGTTTATGTGTGTTGCCTAGTTACATGAAAGTCAAGAAAGACTTACGAACTACATGTTTTCAGAGCAACACTCACCTGGTGGAACAACATGGAATACGCACGGCCGCTGCTGCTGTCCCAAGGCGTTTATAGCCGAGCAATAGAAGGTGCCGTAGTCCGCGTCCTCCTTGAGCTGGTAGTTTCGCCATGTGGGGCCACCCTTCCACTTTATAGACGGTATGTTCTCCACACTGGGGTCCCTCGTAGGCGTCAGGAACGGCGCTGTTTCCATCGATCGGCTGAAGATCCAGCGGTAGCGGTCTGGTGGTGGGACGGCGGCACCGTCACAGTTCAAGTCCAACTGTTTACCAAGGGGTACGGTGTACATCAGAGAATGCTGCCATCGGCAGACTGGTTCGTCTGTACAACAAGAAAGCTGCCTTATTAGTCGCAACACTCCAAAATGTACACTTGTGGGTTCTGAGCATCCTATCTATGCTGTTCAACATACTGAAAATTGTGTATTGGGTAACAAACGCAAATTAATGCAAACAAGAAATTTAGAAGTGAGCATTATACATTTTTAGAGGTGATACCAAGAAATGATTTGAGACGAACATATACAATTACTGTTAGGGAGGGTGAATGGAAGACGCTGATAGCAGTGAATATGTAACGTAAATCGCATTGCAAGGTGCCGATGTGTCCAATTATAGGTAACTCTGTTTCGAGATATTATGAAATAAATAAGTCAATGGACATTGAACGAATTCAGTGACGTGTGGCTAGCGTGGTAACAGAACGATGTAGTCTGTAAAAACTGCGACAGAAAATCTCGCGAACTTAAATGATAAATTATTGGTGAAAGGCAACATGGTCCACCTGAAACTATGATGGGTGTCTAAACGTAAAAGAGTTCCCAGTATAGTAAAGAGTCATGTTGTAAATAACTATCACTAATGTTTCAGCCTCATTTACAATGCAATTCTTCAGGGCATGAGAAGCCCTTTGCAACCATGGCCGATACAGTGATAACTTCATTAATGATTATTTACAGTATCACACGGTAGCATACTCAGAAAACTTTCAAGTGAATTGACTCTGCCTGTTGTGTTATGACAGTCATTTCAGTAATGTATGATAACGATGTCAGCCCAAATGAAACACACTTGTCACAATAGAGGGTGTCCATATAGTCGAACCAATACAGAGTGTACCCCACTCTGCCAGCACCGCAGGCATGTATTTCCTAAAGCAAACTATTATAAAGCTACTGAAAGGGGTTTTGCAATAGATTTTGCCAAGTTCAAAATGGTTCAAATGTCTATGAGCAGTATGGGACTTAACATCTGAGGTAATTAGTCCTCTAGAACTTAGAACTACTTAAAACCTTAACCTAAGGGCATCACACACATCCATGCCCGAGGCACGATTCGAACCTGCGACCGTAGCAGTCACGTGGTTCCGGACTGAAGCGCCTGGAACCACTCGGCCACCACGGCCGGCCCTTTTGCCAAGTATTAGTCACCTTTTGTTGCGATTCAGCAGTGGTTTTTGCAGGTTCTAGAGAACGAGTATGTTCCCGGTTCAACATACGACTTCATTTGGCGACAGATCTGGTGATTTTGCCGGAAAGGGCAATTGTTCTACACAACGAAGAGCACGTTGGGTGTCATCAGCCGCATATGAATGTGAATTTGCTCCACAAAAAAGCACACTTTCGTCCTGTCAATGAAATTCCTGTGTCATGGGGAAAACGACCCAAGTAACGTTGTCGACATTGGTTACTGTACCCAACTGCAGCACCACATGTCCCCGCGAATTGTAGCTAATGACCCACCACAACATGAAGCCTGATGAGAGATTTAAAACTTTCTCGGGGTACATATTGTTCCACAAAATTTCGGTACAACTGCCACAGTATTTAGGCGCAGAATCTTCTCGCCATCTTCAGGTGATGCTGGCGGAAACGCACTGAGCTCTGGTATTTAAGGCGCCGCCGGCACATGCGTGGTGGATCCACTTGGCGTTGCGCATGCGCTACTTGAGAGCGTTCTAGTCTGCTGCGCCGCGCACCTTCCGTGGTGATAATGTTCCACGTATGCTATGTGGATTGCCTAAGACCCACAAGAATAACGTGCCATTACTTTCAATTCTGAGTAATACTGGAGCAGACACCTATGACTTAGCACAGTACTTGGCGTTTTTGCTCAAACCAATGGTAGGAAAATGTTCACATCACAT
Organism: Schistocerca serialis cubense; assembly: GCF_023864345.2. Classification (NCBI taxonomy): domain Eukaryota; kingdom Metazoa; phylum Arthropoda; class Insecta; order Orthoptera; family Acrididae; genus Schistocerca; species Schistocerca serialis. Next base: position 663,888,932 of record NC_064642.1, read on the forward strand.
ACAGAAGTCTAGTCATTTCATCAGTCTAGTCATTCCAACTGCAAAGTAATGACTTTTTGATCAGTTGTGATGTGGTTTCACTCTTTACAAATCTACGTCTTGTGGACTCACTACATCTCATTGGCAATAGCTTTGGAGCTGGCATTACAGCGCTGTTTGAGCACACCGTCTCCTCTACATATTCTTTATTTAGCAACGCGTTTTGTGAGCAGTATCGCTATGAGGAGTCCTTTGTCTCCACCGGTGGCCAATCTTTTTATGGAAAATTTTGAGGAGCGATCACTAGCTTCAGCCACTTTTAAAGCAACTGTATTTTGCCGATATTCTGACGGTACTTTTATAGTTTGGCCTCATGGTTTGGATCGTCTGGGAGAATTCCTACAACACCTGAACAGCTTACAAGAAAACAAAAAAAGGGCGATGACACACTTTGTCTTTCAGTATACAGGAAGCCTACTCACACAGACCTGTACTTGCAAGCCGCTGGTTGTCACCATCCGGCACAAACGATAGGTGTTTTGAAGACCTGGATTCACCGAGCGCAAGTCATCTCTGACGCCGACAGTTTGCTAACCGGACAGGAGCAACAGCAGAATGTATTTCGGAAGAATGCGTATTCGTCCCAGCAAGTGGAGAGAGAACTACAGACCTATAAGCGACAGAGCATAGAATAGGAAGAGGCCTTTAATACGACTGCCTGTTTACCATATATTGGTAACATTTCAGCGCAGATAGGCAGAATATTAAGAAAATCAATGTTTTGCCTTCCTGCAAAAATTTCATCGCCGTTGGGATCTGCCAAAGACGACCTAGAGCTGCGCAAGGCAGGTGTTTACAGGATTCCGTGCGAATGCGGCAAATTTTATATAGGGCAAACTACGCATACTGTGCAGGACAGCATTGTGCAGCATCAGCGTCATACTCGCCTCCTTTACTGTATTGCCTCCGGAAATGTAATAAACTACAAAGAGACAAACATTGTGGCCCATACGTCCAACTTTTGAGTACTATTGTTAACGAATCCGTGGAAATAAGATTGTCTGACAGTAATGCTCTTATCAGTCGAGATGGCGGGTTTCAGTTGAATTCGGCGAGGAACCCAGTCGTTGAAAACTTCGTGTCCTCAATAGCCTTAACATCTGAGGTCATCAGTCCCCTAGTCTTAGAACTACATAACCTAAGCAACCTAAGGACAGCACACACATCCATGCCCGAGGCAGGATTCGAACCTGTGACCGGAGCAGCAGCGCGGATCCGGACTGAAGCGCCTAGAACCACTCGGTCACAGCGGCCGATTTGTTTCGCGTCCCTTCGTCTCATTGTTGCATTGTTTATGTAGCATTTGTCACCCATATTCTGCTGTATAACCCTGAAATGAAGCAGTTTCAAGTAAAACTTTATTTTACGCTTATTTGGACACACACATTACACCCACAAAGTGTGTACAGTTACCTTTGAATCACTGTATATATGTATGATTGGGAAAAACAGCGCAACACAAAGGAGCTCTGCGACGTAAACGAAAGTTGGAATTTAATGAAGAGATAATCGAAAAAAAGATCAAAGATAAGAAATATACATTTTGGTGTGCCACAAGGCTCTATCTTGGGCACCTTCTTGTTTATTTGCTACGTTAATGATTTCCCAACAGTATTAGACACCAGTCATTGTATTACTATGTATGCTGATGGCACCTCTGGGATTTGCTGGCCACGTAGTAATGATGGCCTAAATTCAGTGGTACAGAATTTTGTTGAAAAAGCCCAAATACATTTTGAAAAAGAAAACCTGAGGGTCAAATATTAACAAAACTAATTTAATTTAATTTTCTTTAAGACAGTTGGTTCAAATAAAAATACTGTTGTAAATGGGGACATTCAGGAAAATACCTGTTCAGAATGTAAATTTCTGGGGATATGTGTAGATGACAGACTTTCGTGGAATCAGCAAATAGATCATGTCTGTGGTAAAATAAAATCTAGTCTGTATTTAATAAGGTATTAGTTCATTATCTATATATAAATGCAATAAAAATAGCGTATTTTGGGTTGGTGTATCCCCATAAGACCCAGAACTTCATGCAAAAACCTGTTTATTAATTTTAATATTATGATTATCTATGCAGTATATATGTTTCAATCAATATTATTAGTGAAAAAAGACAAAAAAGTGACAAACAGGGTTATGGAAATCCATTATTACGATACAAGACACAAATCAGACTTTCATATGGCGAGCATAAGATTGAATCTAACAACAAAAACGCTCTTCATTAAGGGAGCAATATTTTATAATTCTCTGCCAAACAACCTGAAACAGCTTTCTGGTAGAATTTTTAACAATGAGTTAAGAAAATGGCTTATATTGAAGTGCCCATACAGTGTGGTGCTGACATGATTTGACTTCAGGAATGCTATGTTAAATACACTTAAATGATCTTTTACGTAATGGCATGTAATCTATATACATTGTGTATCAATAATCTAAATGTAATTACTGTAACATTGCCCATGCATGTTAAATACATGTTTCGAGCTGTAAGATAAATAAATAAATAAATACATGAGAATGGTCGTTGACGTTCCAATTTCGTGCGCGTCGCATAACAGATGCGCTGATAGCGTCACTATGAGGATGAAAATCAGATTTGCTTTAAATACAGGTTCTAATGGTCACAGGCGTTAGTCACCTTTGAGACTGGACGCGGTGAGTTGAAGTTAGTCAAGACTGCCCGTAAGGCGACAAAGATGCCTTATCAACACCACACTGAGATGGAACGAGGACGTGTACTAGGGCTATGAGAAGCTCTTCGTTCCTTAAGCGATATGGCAGAAAGACTTGCCATTAATGTAGCAGCTGTACATGAACGCTGGCAGCGGTAGTCACGAGAATGTACGGCCACAAGAACACTGGGCTCCGAACAGCGACATAGCACTACGGAGAGAGAGAAGGCATGCCTCTGGCGCGTCTTACTGCTTCTGCAGCAACAATTCGAGCTGCAGTTGCCATCAGAGTGACGCAACGGTTGTTACAAATCGGTTACTTCAATGACAGCTCCGAGCCAGAAGTACTGTAGCGTGAATTCCACTGACCCCAAATCATGGCCATTTGCGACTTTAGTGGTGTCAAGCGAGAGCTTATTTGAGGGCAGGGTGAAGGTCTGTTGTATTTTCCGATGAAAGCTGGTTCTGTCTCAGTGCCAATGTTGACAGTGTGTTGGTTAGGAGCCTTGTAGAGGGCTGTAACCAACCTGTCTGGGTGCTAGACACGCTGGATCTACACCTCGACGTGAGGTGCGATTACGTGTGACAGAAGGAGCGATCTCGTGTTAACCCACTCACGCTGATTGCAAATTTGTTCGCCAGTCTAGTGATGCTACCTGTTGTGCTGCCATTCCTGAACAGCATCCGATGGGGTGTTTTCCAACAGGTCAACGCTCGCCCACGTACCACTGTTGTAACCCAGCATGCTCTACAGAATGTCGACATGTTGCCTTGGCTTGCTCGCTCCCCAGATTCCGAGCACATATGTAACATCACCGGATGATGACTCAAGCGTCATCCACATACAGCGTTAACCGTCCCTGTATTGATCAAGTTACGACAGAGGGATAGAGAAACAATTAAAATCGCTCAAAAGAGGAAAGGCCGCTGGACCTGATGGGATAACAGTTCCATTTTACACAGAGTACGCGAAGAAACTTGCCCCCCTTCTTGCAGCGGTGCACCGTAGGTCTCTAGAAGAGCGTAGCGTTCCAAAGGATTGGAAAAGGGCACAGGTCATCCCCGTTTTCAAGAAGGGACGTCGAACAGATGTGCAGAACTATAGACCTATATCTCTAACGTCGATCAGTTGTAGAATTTTGGAAAAAGGATTATGTTCGAGTATAATGACTTTTCTGGAGACTAGAAATCTAGTCTGTAGGAATCAGCATGGGTTTCGAAAGGGACGATCGTGTGAAACCCAGCTCGCGCTATTCGCCCACGAGACTCAGAGGGCCATAGACACGGGTTCACAGGTAGATGCCGTGTTTCTTGACTTCCGCAAGGCGTTCGATACAGTTCCCCACAGTCGTTTAATGAACAAAGTAAGAGCATATGGAGTATCAGACCAATTGTGTGATTGGATTGAGGAGTTCCTAGATAACAGAACGCAGCATGTCATTCTCAATGGAGAGAAGTCTTCCGAAGTAAGAGTGATTTCAGGTGTGCCACAGGGGAGTGTCATAGGACCGTTGCTATTCACAATATACATAAATGACGTTGTGGATGACATCGGAAGTTCACTGAGGCTTTTTGCAGACGATGCTGCGGTATATCGAGAGGTTGTAACAATGGAAAATTGTGCTGAAATGCAGGAGGATCTGCAGCGAATTGACGCATGGTGCAGGGAATGGCAATTGAATCTCAATGTAGACAAGTGTAATGTGCTGCGAATACATAGAAAGATAGATCTCTTATCATTTAGCTACAAAATAGCAGGTCCGCAACTGGAAGCAGTTAATTCCATAAATTAAAGTTAATTCCATAAATTCCATAAATTATCTGGGATAAATTATCTGGGATATAGGGTGATTTAAAATGGAATGATCATATAAAGTTGATCGTCGGTAAAGCAGATGTAAGACTGAGATACATTGGAATAATCCTAAGTAAATGCAATCCGAAAACAAAGGAAGTAGGTTACAGTACGCTTTTTCGCCCACTGCTTGAATACAGCTCAGCAGTGTGGGATCCATACCAGATAGGGTTGATAGAAGAGATAGAGAAGATCCAACGGAGAGCAGCGCGCTTCGTTACAGGATCATTTAGTAATCGCGAAAGCGTTACGGAGATGATGGATAAACTCCAGTGGAACACTCTGCAGGAGAGACGCTCAGTAGCTCGGTACGGGCTTTCGTTAAAGTTTCGGGAACATACCTTCACCGAAGAGTCAAGCAGTATATTGCTCCCTCCCACGTGTATCTCGCGAAGAGACCATGAGGATAAAATCAGATAGATTAGAGCCCACACAGAAGCATACCGACAATCCTTCTTTCCAAGAACAATACGAGACTGGAATAGAAGGGAGAACCGATAGAGGTACTCAGGGTACCCTCCGCCACACACCGTCAGGTGGCTTGCGGAGTATCGATGTAGATGTAGATGTAGAAGTGCAACAGGCGTGTAACTCCATCCAACAGCCAGACATGTGGCTCTGCACAACACAATGCATGCACGTGTTCATGCTTCTATGCAACATTCTGGCAGTTAGACGAGTTATTAATGTGCTAGTATATCAAATCTGCAATGGCTTATCTTGCGCTTACATTATTCTGTGATCTTGCAATGTTATTCCTTAAACGTGTTATCCAGGCATATGTATTGCTTAAATTTCATTTCTCCACATTAAGAATTTTTTGGCGTTGCAATTTGAAACTGTGTGCTGCAGGATTTGCATTGTTACTAGTGTCAAGACTTGTTAGGCACCGGTGATAGTATGGCGACGTAGAGTGACACACAAGCACCAGTGTGCATTATAGTCGTGAATATTTAACAAGTATCTGGAGAAGGTGAGCAGGGCTTTACTACTGAAGCTGTTTTCTCAAAAGAACATGAGTAGTGCTGCCGCTCTTTGCGGTATGAAGAGGTCCTCTTTCCACACTGAGGTTCAAGTGCACGATCCGGATATTTGAATTAACTGACGATTTGGGAACTGGTCCTGAGAGAGGCCGACGGCCAACTTCGCCACGAGCTGTTGGAGGAGTTACTGTTGGCTGAAAATGCAGTACGTAATGGTTCAAATGGCTCTGAGCACTATGGGACTCAACACCTGAGGTCATCAGTCCCCTAGAACTTAGAACTACTTAAACCTAACTAACCTAAGGACATCACACACATCCATGCCCGAGGCAGGATTCGAACCTGCGACCGTAGCAGTCACGCGGTTCTGGACTGAAGTGCCCAGAACCGCACGGCCACCGCGGCCGGCGCAGTACGTAATATGCGATCTTACAGCAGAGCATCAGCTGTATAATGACAGGTGAACATCCAATCGTACACCGTTCGAAAATGTCAGCGAACAATATTGAAATGTTATCTCTAGTGCTGTTCCATGCTGTCGTGGATATACGTGTTCGTCACGTCGAACAAATTTTGTAACCTGGAAGGTAAAAATAGTGCGCCATCAACAATATGTTATCCTCTCTTATGAAGTTAGACCGCCTTTCATTTGGCGATTATGTCGTTATTTCTCTTCCTAGTGTTCTTACAAATGTTTCCCCAAAGTTTCATTGTGTTTCAATCACACGTTTTTCACGAACGCACTTTCAAATAACGACGGTCTGAAGGGCCGATGGGCTATTCGGGCCAGGAACTTCTGGCATGCGCTTCACACGCCCGTCCACATGGAGACCCAAAGCACGCTCTATTCGCCCACAGCATCGTGGCTGCTTACTCTGCTCTGACCAAGAGGACCGCCCGCCACCAAGCTGCTGCTACTCCGGCCAGAAACACCTCCTCTCACCACAGCAAGCGCACCGCTGTTCACTCCTCAAGGAACAGCCAACGCCCGCTTACCAGCTCGGAAGCGCCTCTACTTCATGACAGGAGCAGAAGAGCGAGCAGTTAAAAGTAGGTGGACAGCGACCGATGTGGAGTGTGCCAAAAGCGACTAATTTTTTTAATGTTACAGCACATTACTGCACCTTCTTAACTATCACATTCCTAAAAGAAGTAAGGTATCCTAGCATAAAGACGTTAAGAGACATTTAACACAACACTGGTGACTGCAGAATATAGCGTATGAAACGAAAGCAGTAAGGTACTCAGTGAGTGTTACAGTACAGACGACAAATCCAAAAGTACGTGGATCGATTCTCAGTCCCTTCTAGGGTTTTAAACTGGCACTTGCCACTTCTTTCATTTCTTCAAATGATGGCTGAACTGAAAATTAGCGACTCTAAAACCGTGACTCCATGTCGACGTTAAACTGGATGCCACTGTACAAAGGGCTTGGTAATTCAATTCAAAGTTCGGAGGAAGGCAACGGCTTACCACCTCCAACAGGAGCATAGCCTAGTAAATGCTGTTGACTCCAACCTTCCGGTACCGCCAGCTTTGCTATTAAGGGGACATTGTACGTGAAATTCGTTGAAATTTGACATTTTCCGATTTCTACTCCATAGTGTACTTGCCACATTCCTGAACATTTTGGTGTACAACACATTAAAATCAGACAATTGTGAGTCCTTCAAATAATATTTTGAATGTTGACGCGTAACTATCAAATTTCGTGGTTACCAATACACTGTCACAGTTGAGCAGTCATATCTTGGGTACTACACAATCTAGAAGGCTGTGAATGGCTTCGTTTTGTGCCTACTGCTACGTCTCAGAAGTTGGCATTACGAATAAACAAATCAGTTCTTTGTTTTTGATACTGGTTTTCGTTGAAAATAGTGAGATTAACGGCTGGAAGACTAACGAACAAAGTAAACGATGAATTACAGGAATATTATGGGAAGGCCATTAGAGATAACTGTGATAATGTAGAGAAGATGAAAAGAGCTGTGTGGAGCACTTTCTTTCATCGAATGTCAACTGATGAAAAGCCATGTCATGCTTTGTGTCCAGCTGCACCAAACACTTGGTGTAAATACAGACGAGCTGAATTTTCTACCACTCTGAATGAATTTGCACATAAACATTCTCATCTTTTAGCAGTAAAGGAGACAATCAAACCTATTTACAGAGATTAGGCATATCCTGAGCTACTAAGGAAGTGAAAGTTCTTGGCAGATTAAAACTGTGTGCCGGACCGAGACACGAACTCGGGACCTTTGCCTTCCACGACCAAGTGCTCCACCATCTGAGCTCCCAAGCAGGACTCACGCCCCGTCCTCACAGCTGTACTTCTGCCAATACCTCGTCTCCTACCTTCCAAACTTTACAGAAGGTCTCCTGCGAACCTTGCAGAACTAGCACTCGTGAAAGAAAGTTTCATGTCAGCGCACACTCCGCTGCAGAGTTAAAATCTCACTCTGGAAACACCCCCCAGGCCGTGGCAAAGCCACGTCTCCGCAATATCCTTTCTTTCAGGAGTACTAGTTCTGCAAGGTTCGCAGGAGAGCTTCTGTAAACTTTGGAAGGTAGGAGACGAGGTACTGGCATAAGTACTGCTGTGAGGACGGAGCGTGAGTCGTGCTTGGGAAGCTCAGATGATAGAGCACTTTTTCCGCGAAAGACAAAGGTCCCGAGTTCGAGTCTCGGTCCGGCACACAGTTTTGATCTGGGAGTTAGTTCCATATCAGCGCGCATTCCGCGGCAGAGTCAAAATCTCATTCTCGATACTACAGAAGTGTTTACATGGGAAGACCCAGAATATGAATCAGTCCTTCAATAATGTTGTGTGATGTCGTGTGCCTAAAAATGTGTTTGTTGGCCTTATGACTCTGAAGTCCGCAGTGTCTGACGCTGTAATAACTTTTTGTGGTGGGAACAATGAAAGACTGAAGGTTCTGGAAAAGTTTGGGGTAAGATTTACACAGAACACAGCTGAAGGACTGAGGGAACTGGATGAGCTTCGTGTACATGAAGCAGAGTTAGCTGCTCAGCAAAGGACAAAAGAAGCAAGAAAGAAAAGAAGGAGACAAGCACTGGGCTGTTGTGACACTGAAGATGACACAGACTATGGGCCAGGGCAATTATAGTGCATAAAAGACGCAGAAATGTAAGTCTGTATGAGAATTTGTAATTAAAAATTTTAAACCTCATTATCTAAGAACTACATTTTTTGCAATAAATGACCCGTTTTCTAACAAAAGTACTGATGGTAGAGACATGAAATTTCCACAGCGTACCAAGTGTGAGATTCAATACATATGGAACTAGAATAATTAAAATATTCAGAGTTGTTTTGTTCATTTATTTACAAAATTCTGTAAAAAAATGAGTGTTTGGGAAAAAAAGATAACATGCCCCACAATACAATTTTAGTAATCATTCTAGTTCAATGTATCTATAAAGGTGTATTCAAAAATTATAAGTTGGTGTCTTAAAAATTTCCCAAGATAATGGGTCACAAAATTTGATAATTTCATATTGGCGGCATAGGACATACAATGTCCCCTTAAGATAATATAACATTAATAATTACAAATATTTTCATTTTAGTCCTAACATTCTCTTTCCCCCAGCTACAGAAATATCGTCATCACTTCCTGATGACACACTGACAAAACATGAGCCGGCAGAAGACAACAGACACCTTCTTGAACATCTGTATGTGATAGTAAGTAAGGTATTTTATTAAAACAAAGAACATTCTCTAATTATTTTGTAAGGATGAGCCCACAGCCGTTGGAATGACTGTCCTCAATATAATCCAGTATATATAGGGGGTTACAAAAAGGTACGGCCAAACTTTCAGGAAACATACCTCACATACAAATAAAGAAAAGATGTTAAGTGGACATACGTCCGGAAACGCTTAATTTCCATGTTAGAGCTCATTTTAGTTTCGTCAGTATGTACTGTACTTCCTCGATTCACCGCCAGTTGGCCCAATTTGAGGAAGGTAATGTTGACTTCGGTGCTTGTGTTGACATGCGACTCATTGCTCTACAGTACTAGCATCAAGCACATCAGTACGTAGCAACAACAGGTTAGTGTTCATCATGAACGTGGTATTGCAGTCAGTCCAATGTTTACAAATGCGGAGTTGGCGGATGCCCATTCTATGTATGGATTAGCGCGCGGCAATAGCCGTGGCGCGGTACGTTTGTATCGAGACAGATTTCCAGAACGAATGTGTTCCGACAGGAAGACGTTCGAAGCAACTGATCGCCGTCTTAGGGAGCACGGAACATTCCAGCCTATGACTCGCGGCTGGGGAAGACCTAGAACGACGAGGACACCTGCAATGGACGAGACAATTCTTCGTGCAGTTGACGATAACCCTAATGTCAGCGTCAGAGAAGTTGATGCTGTTCATGGTAACGTTGACCAGGTCACTGTATGGAAAGTGCTACGGGAGAGCCAGTTGTTTCCGTAGGATGTATAGCGTGTGCAGGCACTGTCAGCAGCTCATTGGCCTCCACGGGTACACTTCTACGAATGGCTCATCCAACAATGTGTCAATCCTCATTTCAGTGCAAATGTTCTCTTTACGGATGAGGCTTCATTCCAACGTGATCAAATTGTAAATTTTCACAATCCACATGTGTGGGCTGACTAGAATCCGCACGCAATTGTGCAATCACGTGATCAACACAGATTTTTTGTGACAGTTTGGGCAGGCATTGTTGGTGATGTCTTGATTGGGCCCCATGTTCTTCCACCTATGCTCAATGGAGCACGTTATCATGATTTCATACGAGATACTCTACCTGTGCTGCTAGAACATGTGCCTTTACAAGTACGACACAACATGTGGTTCATGCACGATGCTCCTGCACATTTCAGTCGAAGTGTTCGTACGCTTCTCAACAATAGATTCGGTGACCGATGGATTGGTAGGGGCGGACCAATTCCATGGCCTCCACGCTCTCCTGACCTCAACCCTCTTGACTTTCATTTACGGGGGCATTTGAAAGCTCTTGTCTACGCAACCCCGGTACCAAATGTAGAGACTCTTCGTGCTCGTATTGTGGACGGCTGTGATACAATACGCCATTCTGCAGGGCTGCATCAGCGCATCAGGGATTCCATGCGACGGAGGGTGGATGACGGTATCCTCGCTAACGGAGGACATTTTGAACATTTCCTGTAACAAAGTGTTTGAGGTCACGCTGGTACGTTCTGTTGGTGTGTTTTCCATTCCATGAGTAATGTGATTTGAAGAGAAGTAATAAAATGATCTCTAACGTGGAAAGTGAGCGTTTCCGGACACATGTCCACATAACATACCTTTTTGTAACACCCTATATATATATATATATATATATATATATATATATATATATATATATATATAATTTAACTATATTTACCTTTCATTCGACTGAAGAAAATGAACTCTTTCACGATGGTGGAAGGTCACCGAAAGATGTGTCAGTCGATAATTAGAAAGTTGCGTTTTCCCAAAGCAGAATCATTTTTCATACCCCCCCTTTCTTAGAGCAAAAAGTAAAAGGAAATCAATAAAAATAATACACACTACAATCTAAACTCCGGTCTCGTGAACTGAAAAACGGCCGGGAGAGCAGTGTGCTGACCACACGCACCTCCATATCCGTCGCCAGTGACGCCTTTGGGCTGAAGATGACATGGCGGCTGGTCGGTACCATTGGGCCGTCGTGGCCTGTTCGGGCTGAGTTTTGTTTAATTTTGGGATCAAAACTGCGGGTATGTAAATGAAACGATTAACGCGGAGACACATGGGGTTGATGTGAATAGATTATGGTTCCCTCAAATGGGCAGCGCTCTTATAAACGTAGAAAACATCTCTTACGGCGTTGAAAAATTCGTTTCAAGAGGTGAGAGACTGTGACCAAGACACATGAATGACACCCCTATAGAGTCCCAGAATGCTAGCGAAGCATTACGTCGTAGTACAATAGTGTCACAATGGCTTCGCGTACACATTCACGGTCCCCCATGCAAAGTTAAGTTTTCCATGGTTTCGGTAAAGGGCACCTGTCGGTTCTGCCATTCCTGTAGAACGATTTAAAAGCACATAAGGTGTAATGCGGTCGTGATCTGCGATAATAGCCGCCAGTGTTAGTGCGGAAGAAAGCGAGAGGTGAAAGCAGATCTGCAGACTTATGTGGACAACAGCAGAAACGAATAAGCTTTTTCTGAAGGTCCCAAAATACATCGTTTCTTTCATCTCAGCATATGCCTGGCTTGGTCGCCCAGCCAAGGCTGTTGAGAACAGTAACCTTTCTTGTATTTCCGAACAGCAATTGGGAAACCGCTGTTCTTTTACGGCCTGAGCTACTTAACAATTAGTTACTTGAACGTATATTATTAAACGTTTATCAATGTATAACAGAAATGTCTGTTTTCTCTTTCTGACATGACAAGTGCACCAGTTCATGAATATCCGGTCCGTGGATATCAACAAATCAGTCGACGGCCGGGAGAATTTTTTGTCACTTTGTCAAGAAAATCAATGCATTTTATTATATTGAAATGAATTTTAATTTTATAACTCAATTAGCAGCTCTCAAGGACTTCTGTATGAGTTTCTGTCAAATGCTAATCATGTGTGGATTGAGGCAATATTGAATCTAAACACTAATGTTATTAAGCTCTTGCACGTTAATTTGATTGTACAGAGTTATAAATCAATTAAGAACATTTTGGACTTAAAGTGTTGGTTTATATACTAAGCATTCGCTAAATTAGTCAATATTGCAAATCATGTTAATCTGCAGCTTCTAGAAACAAAAAAAAGAAAGGTTTGAAATACATTTATTCAAAAATATAGCAAATAATAGGTGAACTAATAATATCTCTGCTCGAAGACATTGCTTGACAAGCAAATGTTTGAAATGTATTAATATTAAGTCAGAAAATATCACAAGTAGTTCTACCTCTGGCATAGGAATGTGCTGAGTTTTACAGTTCCGTTTGATTAAGAGGAACCTCTTTGGTCATAAGACTTAAACTTACACAAAATCTTGATTTATTTATTATTTATTTTTTTATGAGCTATACAATGATTCTGCTTCAAAATAAGCGTTGCTAGAAATATAATCATTCAAATATACGAATTATAAAGAGAAAACGACATATTTACGAAGTTTGTGCGCTGGTTTCTGGTGATACGATCCTCGACACCGAATGCAAGCGGCTTTACCCATCACAACGTAAAGGAAGCTACTATCGAATTTAGAAACAACATTCCCACGTGGTGACTGTGGCAGGAATTGAACGTGCAATATTATTGTCAAACTGCACTGTTGCTGCTAAATTCTGGTAAAAGTCGTCGTATATGTTACTTAAGCTTTCCGTAGGTTGGTGATGATACAGATCAAGAATAATGAAATTCATTTCTGGAATTTGATTTGCGTTCTTCATTTCTGGTTGATGAGCTACCGGTTACGATCTTCCATTTTGATAGTTGCATCGAATGATTTGCCTTAAGGCATCGTGTTCTGTTGCAGCAACTACCCAACTGCGACAGCTGCACCCGTTATCTCACATAATTAGAGCTACACATGAACCCAACCAAAATTAACTTTCCCAGGAGTACGTCGTTATCCAGAGACAGCACCATTTATCTCAATAAGGGCTGGACAGTTGTTATCAGTATGGTACGTACTGATAACAAATGTCTAACCAATATAGAGATAAATGGTACGGTGTCTTGTTGACAACGTACTCCTCACAAGTAGAATGTATTAGAGGGAGCTGTAGAGAAAGACAGTAATTGGAATATATCTAGTAAATAATTGAGGACGCAGGCTGCAAGTGGCACTCTGAGATGAAGAGGTTGGAACAGGAGAGGAATTCGTGTCGGACCTGTCAAAAGACTGATGACTTAAAAAACAAAACAAAATATAAATACCTACTTGCAGTTATCGATCTGAATTTTTTGCCAATACTTTAAACAAAAACTTCAATGTTCAGTTGTGAGGTAACTTACGCATAATGGTCAGCGGCAGTGGAGGACTCTCAGTGTCTCCAACTGCATTGGATGAGACGCAGGAGTAATTGCCTGCCATTGTGCGGTTGATGGCGTTCAGACGCAGAGTGAACGACTGGATGAGCGGTCCCCTAGAATGAATTTCCTCCAGCAGGCGACCCTGCAAAAGGAAACGAGCAGCACACCGTTACGTTAGATTCAGCTTAATGTACTTCTGGGCGTTCGGACACAACAATACATTTTAGAGTCCTTCTCAGCTGCCGTTATCGATTGAAAGTGTCAGTTGTGTTACTGAATAGCGCCGTTCTCTCCACCTCCATGCCTTCAGTTTTGACTCTTACAGATTAGCAGCATTCAACCCACTCAAGAGAGCTTAGATTTTCGAAAAGTATCACTATGTTACGTGAACATTACAGCGGGGAGTATTAATATTTACGAACGATGGGGGGTCAGACAATATTGGAACCTTTGTATAGATTTCCGTATACCGTTACCATGGAGTTCGTAGTTCATGACTGGTCACCGTGAGCGAGACAGTGCCTGGACAAATGACTTACTCGCTAACTAGGAGCGCACTCATTCCTCGGTATTTTGTGTGGCGTTAAACCAGCTGCTCCCTGCAGCTACCTGGATGTCTTCATTCTATTTAGGTCTCTATTTTCATGGCAAAGAAAAAAAGATTTGGCTCTTGGATCACATCTTAAATACTTCTGTATTGAATGTACCCCATTAAAACACAACCAACATCCGATGATTCACATAATGGAAAAGACGTAGTGTCTATCAGGATGTCTTCATTCTGTTTGTGTCTGTAGTTCCGTATTAAAACAATGATCGGAGATACAAGTTGTAATGGTACTTGAATTACGTAACCATTATGGTACCTCACCTGAACCTCTCGATACCAGTAATATTCTACTGTATTTCTGTTAACTACTTAACATATTTCTGAGACAACATTCAGTTTTGATTTCATTTTTGATACATCGATGTGTTTATATTGCAATGATATTATTCTTATGTGTATTCTTTCTTTTGTCACTATGATCTTTGACGTACTTGTAACTCTGATTTTTGTGCGCGTAAGCGATTATTAGTTGGTTGTTGAGTTGTTAGAGAGAGTCAGACCTTGAAAAAGTCAAGTGTTGGACGTCATGTTGGAAAGACGCATAACGTAGTCCGCTTATAAAATGTGAACTTTGACAGTGACTGTGAGAGAGATGTTTTCAAGTATGTTTTGTATTGTGAAGTGATGTTTTGTGTTTACGTGATATTGCAATAAAAGCAATTAAAAAGAAGTGTAACTTAATTTCGGAGTGCTGTTTTTTTTACATCACTATTGTGCTAACTTTGAAAGGTTTAATCTCCAAGAATGATTTGTGAAGCGCATCTACAAAACTTTTGAATATAGCAGAATAAAACCTAGGCCTCTTTGCATCCTAGTTTGGAATCATAACGACCTAGATTTTCAACAATTGAGCCGTGATTTTACGACGAAACCAGCGTGGGAAACAAGAAAAGATGAGTGCCTATTTTTTTGGTTATTACATGAAATGGCTTTATTAACTGTGCTCTAATGACACCTGCCACATAATATGACTGTTGTTGCCCGAAAATGCAGTATGTAGCAGCGTGAGCAACACCACAATCATTATTAAATGCTGACCTTTGTTGTGGTAGGGTTGTTAGAAAGTGGAACTTACTTTAAATGTTACTATACTGAATGTAAGCAAGTAAAACACGGCCAACATCTGATGATACACACAATGGAAATCAGGCAGTGTGTATATTTGCGCTGCATCGACCAAGAGGAAACGTTCACAGATACTATCAAGCACGTAGACTGCACAGACAAATTAACCACGGAAGTCTATACAGCACGACAGAATCTAATAGGCATATAGAACCACCACGAATTCACTAACGTTCCACAGTAGTTCTTTCATTCAGTACCATTTGAAGTTTATTTGCGTCTCCGTGAAACTGAAATAAAGTTTTAGCCTACAACTGCTATTAATGGCAAAGTTTAAACTCCGTGCATCTTTGGACATTAGAGAGAAATAGTTTGCGTCCTAAGACGTGTCTTTATTTTTATATCACAGCTAAAGTAAGTGAACATTGATATGAGCACAATATGTGAGTTAACAGTTATAACATTCACGATTAATTTGTAACTTTTCAATATACTCTTTATCTTTGTTCGTAGGTTTTCTCCACCTTGACACATGGTCATTCATACACCTACAGTCATGCTCCATCACCCACTGACGCAAAGAACACTTCAAAGAGTGCAGTTGTTCAAAACGATGTCCCCGATGACTTTCTTTGAGTGGGCCGAACTGACGGGTCTGATGGATGATATGATGAACACGTTGGATGTTGTGTGAGGTGATTGCAGTCACTGGCTGACCGCTGCCTGTTTCATCAGCCAACTGTGTTTCTGCTTCAGCTTCGCTACTGCAACGAATCAATTGTCTAACGGTGCTGACGGCCTCTGTAGCATATCTGTATACATTCTTCAGCTAACCTAGGGTGCAATTGGGTGTTTCACCTTCTGCAGTACGGACTGAAATCACAGAAAGCAGTTTTACTCGTCCGTCAGTGAGGGCTACTTCGTAAACTTACATAGTGCTGCAATCGCTTTCCTTCAGAACGCTATTACTGTAACAAGCTGTAGGAGAAGGTTTGCGGAACCCCGTCAAATACATTTCCAACTTAATGGTGAGGGAAAAGGGTAGCAGAGTTTCGTATCTACTTTCCTTCTGGTACACAGTATGTACAGGGTCGTCAGAAACTGTCTGAAATGCTTGTAAGGGCATCGCACGGTAGGTTGTGTTGAGAAATAACTGTTCACAAAAAAAGTCGATACGTTGCCGCGTTTTTGAGTTAATTAGCATTAAAGTTAGCCAATCAGGGCGCGACCAACGGTGAAACCAAACGTGTTCTTCGTTTTGTTTCCTAAAACCGAACAAGAGAGCGATATAAAAACTGAACACCGACTGTAGTAAGGATCGAACCCAAGCCCAGTGCTGAGCGGTCACGTGCGCCATCATGTACGCTATGAGAACAGCTGACACTGTTTCTGGCGGGTCGCTTCAATTTGCGCGTGCAGCGGCCTGATTGGGTAATTTCAGTACTAATTAAGTCGGAAACGGCGCTACGTAGTGAATTTTTTTCTTAAAATTCTCACCACAACCTACGCCGTGCAGACGGTTTCTGGCCACCCTGTACAAACGTACACCCTGTAAACTCTTCGGTCGCCTGTATACAGGTGCGGGGGATGTCAGGGAGAGCAGCAGCAGTAAACTCTTGTCAGCATTTGCGAGGAGCCACCCAGCTTCATCGGTACACACAAGAACACATGCGCGCACACACACACACACACACACACACACACACACACACACACACACACACACACACACACAACTATATTCATATATTTAGCGCTACCAAGCTCTACCAGTCACAGCCAAATATATTGGAGCTTTTAAAAGCAAAACATCCAAACAGTACGCTCTTCCTAGAACCGGCCATCTTTTTCCCTGTACCCCCAACGTGATTCCAGGAACGACTGTTGTAGGTACTATTCGATATTGGCACAGACTTTGTGTGGACCCTGAAGCTGAGTACCACAACGTTATTTCTACGTCAAAATTTTTTGTGTCATACACACATCAAGAAAAAGTTTTGCATCACCTCGGTTCCCAGAACTCCTGAAAACAGACGTTGACTGTGGATATTGCTTCACAGACATAGTCCATTTGACTGTTCAGAGATGTCACTAAACCCGACCAGACATGTAAACGACTATGGATGAGAAACGCATATTGGACGGAGGGGGTGCGACAGCCAATCAGTTCCAGTCATTCCACCAGGAAAGAGGTACACGGCTCGTGTTGTCTGTAGGTCAACCATGCCTTGACGGTGAATATCGCGGTTCGATTACGTTCACATTGTTACTTTGTGCCAGGAAGGGCTTTCAACAAGGGAAGTGTCCAGGCGTCTCGGAGTGAACCAAAGCGATGATATTCGAACATGGACGAGATACAGAGAAACAGGAACTGTCTGGCATAACTCGCTCAGACCGCCCAAGGGCTACTACTGTAGTGGAACACCGTTAAATACGGATTATGGCTCCGAGGAACCGCGACAGCTACGCCACCTTGTTGAATAATGCATTCGTACAGCCACAGGATGTCGTGTTACATCTCAAACTGTGCTCAATAAGCTTCATGATGCGCAACTTCACTCCCGAAGTCCATGGTGAGGTCCATTTTTGCAACCACAATAACATGTAGCGCGCTACAAATGGTCCAAACAACAGACCGAATGTACCACTCGGGATTGGCACCACGTTCTCTTCACCGATGGGTGTCGCATATGCCTTAAACTAGATAATCGTCGGAGACGTGTTTGGAGGCCACCCGATCAGGCTGAACGCCGCAGGCACACTGTCCGGCGAGTGCAGCAACGTGGAGCTTCCCTGATGTTTTAGAGTGGGATTTTGTGGGGCCGATGTACGCCGCTGGTGGTCACGTAAGGCACCGTAACGGCTGTACAGTATGTGAATGCCATCCTCTGACCCATAGTGCAACCATATCGGCAGCCAATTGGCGAGGCATTCCTGGACAACAATTCGCGCCTCCGTCGTGCACATCTTGTGAATGACTTCTTTCGGGATAACGCCATCGCTCGACTAGAGTGGCCAGCATGTTCTCCAGACATGAATTCTATCGAACATGCCTGGGATAGAATGAAAAGGGCTGTTTACGGACGACGTGACCCACCAACGACTCGGAGGAATTAACGACAAATTGCGCTTGAGGAGTGGGACAAACTGGACCAACAGTGACTCAAAGAACTTGTGGATAGTATGCCACAAATAATACACGCATGTATCAATGCAAGAGAACGTGCCTACTGGTTATTAGAGGTGCCGGTGTGTACAAGCAATCTGAAGGTATCGCTGTATGATGGTACAACATGCAATTTGTGGTTTTCAGGAGTGATAAAAAGGGCAGAAATGATGTTTATTTGATCTCTATACCAATTTTCGGTACAGGTTCCGAAACTCTCGGAACCGACGTGATGCAAAACAGTTTTGATGTGTGTAGTTCTCTTATACTACCAGAACATATTACTGGCACTTCTCGTGTAATCTACAATATAAGTACACTTGGTGACGACTGTGGTTCCATCACTGTACGCCGCGCAGGGTAGTCGCGTGGTCTTAGGCGCCTTGGCACGGTTCGCGCGGCTATCGCAGTCGGATATTCGAGTCCACTCTCGGTCATGGGTGTGTGTGTTGTCCTTAGCGTAAGCTAATCTATGTTAGATTAAGTAGTGTGTAAGCCTAGGGACCGATGACCTCATCAGTTTGGTCGCTTACGAACTTACCACTACTTCCCAAATTTTCCGTTACTTTACCACATACAGGCCATCAGAGCGCCAATACACACTTGTTAGATCATCTACTCACAGGCAGCCTTTTAGAGCCCGTTAAAAACAAAACAGCCAGTGACTGTTGTTAGGTTTCAGTATCCGCACATGCAAAGTTACGCTAGTTACGATACTATGTTCTTTAACTTATCTTTCCGGTTATTTGCATAACTAGTGAGCGGCATGCTTATCCTTTGTCCAACAGTCGTTCACTCTGCGGCGTCACTGTTACACCTATTGGCGAGAGAGTTGTAACGTCAAGCAGTACATTTCAGTACGTGTCTGTTACACTGACAAGATAGAGTTCTGTGTAGAGTGAAATGAAGAAATGGATTACATATGAAGTGAAATTTATAAATATGTACTGAGTTTCTACATGTATATGTTGAATAAAATCAGAGGGCACCATTTCTGAAGGTGACGTTACATTCAGAGAAAAGAAAGTGCCTTTCGTTTTTGATCCTGAGGTCGAAATGTCACAATAATAGATAGTAAATAGGGTCACGTGTTTTAGCTCTGAAAGAGAAGGCATCAGTATAGTGCCACTCACCTTGTAATGTATAGGCGGGTATCATTATACTGGGCTGAATCAAGGAGAGGACTACGAGGTGTGTAAAAACATCTTCGCAGAGATACATACCGATCACAAACAGCAGTTTTATTCTACAGCGGCGATTCGAAATTCAATAGGAACTACGTTAAATAATTGTGGAACTTCACTACTGCAAACTCATTTCCACATTGAACGGAGTCCATAGAGTAGAAAATATTACCTAATTCTGGAAAAGTTGAACATTTTAATTTCGCGTCCATCTCTTCAGTGCGCAATGTGTTTTATGAACTTCTGATGATCCATTAACATCTTTATTTGAAAACCTAAGTCAACAAACACAGGACGACAATTAACAAGTAAAGAGCAGCACTCATCCAAGAAAACCTACTCATAAGGGACGCAGTGCTGAGACTCACGAAATCAAAAACTGTTTCAGCGAACTTATACTGTTGTATCAAAAGTAAAAACTCATTTTCAGTATACCAAAAGAAGATGTACACAAGCTCACGATAGAAACGTATCCTGCTAATACTTAGACTACATATGAGGAAACCAGGAGTTCCATAGCTAAGCTGCTATCTGGCATTGAACAACACTAAGCTATACCTGTTACCAAGGTCAATGAAGTACACATAGTTGCTAAGGCGAAGCGTATTCTTAATTCAGCGATAGACAAAAAAACTTATTGAAATCAGGAACGACACTGGGGTCTTCACCTCTACCTAACGGTAAGGTGTAACATTTGTGGTGGAAGCTGGTCGAAACATGATGCTGCCCTTGCGCAAAATATCAATTCTTAAGGATTGTTCACAGCCGAGAAATGCAGCATAAGTCTGCCTCCAATTAATTCAGAGACACGAGTTCTAGTCGAAATTTGGTGAAACGTTGTCGATTGTGAGTTCGGTTCCTGTTGTTATTGTTCCGTAGGAGTAAGCTTGAGTATGGTTTGGGCTAAGGTTCGTATGAACTTAGGGCACGATTTAACGATCATTTTACTAAGCATATAAACTTCAATTAACAAAGCAATAAACCGCTTACAATGAAACAAATGTAGGGGCGAAAGGACTTTAAACAAAGCCTAAATAATCAATCACACAGCTATCCTTTCAACAGTAACAGAACAAATTCAACCTTTCCCTATTATGGTCAACTGAACAACGACATTGATTCCGAAGATGAAGGAACCACTTCGTGGCATTCGCTTCAGAACTGTTCCAGACATTCGACAGGCAGCAGACGGCTCCATTCGCACCATCAACAGAACAGGCTCCGAAAAATGTATACTTCGCCTTCCACATCGCTGGTAACGGGTTCTACACAACGCCGGTAACTACTTTGAAGGACAGTAACAGGTGCAAACGTGTAACTCTTTTGTATCGGTTGTGAATAAATAGTTGCCTCTATTTAAGTTCCAAACCTCGTATTTTCCACAGCAACATTTAGATGAATTAAAAGAATTAGTGCATGAAAGTTATGGGCAGTATGGAGCAAAGATGTGCACTACGAAATTACAAGAGGTGCTGATATTTGAGGACATGTTGAGGCAGGTGCAGAAACGGTTCCAAGCTTGTCACCAATGCCAAAAATTGTTGGCTTCCCATGTTCCTATTTATGAATTATGACAGTGTTCAGGTAGATGCAGATAGAGAAATGTGATAGATTTGTTTGGACCAGTCCCAGTATCCAAGGGAAATCTTTGTAGTGTTAAAGTTATTTTCAATGCACGTAAAGTTGTACCCAATTACTGGAGTAAACGCACAAGTCTTGATAAAGAAGTTAGAGGAGGACTATTTTGTGCAAGTGAGGAAGCCAGGCACATTACTATCAGACAATGAGTTTATACCCCACAAGTTTGAGGAAATGTGGGAACGCCGTGGAATGAGACATATTAAGATCTGGCCATAATTTCCACAGGGCAATACCAGTGAAACACTGACGAAAGAGTTGAACCGCCTGTGTAGGACATACTGTTACAGAGAAAACATTGTTTGCGCCAACTTCATTGTAAGTTTGGTGGAAATAACTAACAATTTTTTGGTATTAACCAACGGGCTTTGCACCAAGCGAAATAGTTTTTCGAAGTAAACCAATGAACGTCAATGAGAGAAGAGTAGTCTTTACGGCGAGTAAAGTTCTCGTGAATGGTGAAATAGAGAGGTTGGCCAGAGATAGGAAGTTGCAACGGGCAGCTGAAACGAAGAAAAGAGATGGTGCAAGAACCAGACCGAAATGTTTATACGTGGGGATACGGTACTAGTGAAAACGAAAGAGACATTGGGAAAAGTGACTAACGAATTCGGAAAGTTTTTAGTAGCGTATCATGACCCATTTTTGGTAGAGAGTACTCCAAATATCATTTCCTATCGACTCATCTATCTCGGATCAAAGACAGCGTTTGAACTAACGAATATACTAGGTTTATGGAAAATGACGATGATGATGATGATGTTTGGTTTGTGGTGCGCTCGTCTGCACGGTTATCAGCACCCGTACAATTTCCCAACCTTTGCTCAGTCCAGTTTCGCCACTTTCCTGGATGATGATGAAATGATGAGGACAACACTAACACCCAGTCATCTCGAGGCAATTTATGGAAGAGTACATGTGTGGAACAGTAATAGCAACGTTTAGGGAGTCCTTCTTTTTTTTAAGAAACAGATTGCAGTTGTGTGCACCTCGGACGTCTGAATATGTTCTTCTTTTCTATACGTCAATCTCTTCGTGGTACTTTGGTCTATCGGACGTTCTTCCAGAAATTAGTGAGGTCAGGAGGTGAAGCGTAAAGAGGCAAATGATGGCAAATGAAAGGAAACGCATGGTAAATAAACTGGTTCTTAAGGTTACGTTTCTCTGTATTAGTGTATAAGACAGAAATATTTTACAGCGTAAGTGTTGAGCTTAAGCTCTAGATTAGGAAATATGAAGAGATCAGGCAATGGTGCTGTTGTGTCGTGGACTGAGGCTCCAAGAGTGGCAGTGATACGTTAAAATAGGCATATGGCTATGGTAAGTAAATTAAGTTTAGTAATATTAAATGAAACAGAAGTTCAGAAGGGTGTAAGAGTGTGATAAGCAGATACAAGAAGTATATAAGCATATAGCACGCCAGCACAAGAGTGTAATATATAAAGTAAGTGAGAGGATAAAGAAACATTTATAGAAGCTTACGATGAGCTGCAGATGAGAGCTAGACCTGAAATGGGAAAGTACGTGACCTCTCAGTTGGATTTAAAAAAAAAATCCCGCTGTAACAAGGTGAAAATTGCAGTGGCAGGACACGATCTGTAAAACATGTAACATCAACATGATATGTGCCTAATGACTAAAAAATAAGGATGAAGACAGTCATAAGGGGGAACGACAAGGTGACGAACGAAAACATTACACAAACTCAGGACTTTTTATCTCCGTACTGGAATGTAGTAGGCAAATGAGATTTCCTGTTATGAACGAAGCACACCTAGAAACATTTATTAGTATTTTTATTGAAAAATGTTAATGTCTTCACTGTGTATTTTGGATTTTCCCGAAGCAGCTCTGAAAGGAGGTAAACAGACGGTTGTCGGTGTAGCTCCTGTTGTGATTATCTGAAACATAAAAGTAACATATCGCCCCGATCCTTACAGATGTAATTTTAGTTCATCGTAGGGATTTGCAGGAAGAGATAGGCCGAATGTAGGTATTGGGGTTGATTGAAGGAACAGGTAGTAAATACATCAATTTGTTCCCAGAATGAGATTTTCACTCTGCAGTGGAGTGTGCGCTGATATGAAACTTCCTGGCAGATTAAAACTGTGTGCCGGGCCGAGACTTGAACTCGGGACCTTTGCCTTTCGCGGGCAAGTGCTTTTACCAACTGAGCTACCCAAGCACGACTCACGCCCCGTCCTCACAGCCTTACTTCTGCCAGTACCTCGTGTCCTACCTTCCAAACTTTACAGAAGCTCTCCTTGGGTAGCTCAGTTGGTAGAGCACTTGCCCGCGAAAGGCAAAGGTCCCGAGTTCAAGTCTCGACCCGGCACACAGTTTTAATCTGCCAGGAAGATTCATCAATTTGTTATTTGTAGTCCCAGAAAATGATGGTAGTGTAATAGTTCCAGCCATCCAGTAGGAGTAGCGTGTTGTATTTGAGAGGGCAGGCCATGAAAAATGTTACATGACCTACCTCGTGCTGTCCGTCATTTCGTCTGGTAACCATCCTACACATCAAGGTGTTGAGGTCCTTTTACTTGGCTCTGCCCAGAACGGTCTGTTCGTATCACTCAAGGAAATTCACTCTGCCGTCTGTCGTTTCCTAGCACCCATCAGCTGTCCGCCCAGTCGTCCCTCTGGCAGCACAAGTGCAACAGAACACTGTGAGTAAAACGTGAGATCAAGGGCACCAGTACAATATCTGGAAGGGGGGCGGGGAGGCTGGGCGGGTTAGACGCGGGTATGGAATATTTTTAATGTTTTAGAAGATGAATGGCGACTTCCATGAAGCCATAAAACAGTTCCCGTTACGACCCCGTTAAAATCATACATAACACTGGCATTTTAATAATTTCCTTGAAATAAAAACTCCAGATTACAGTATACTTTTTTCTGTGGAGAAGATGGGTTGGGAGGCGGTGCGACCTCCGGTTGCCTTCATCCATGGATGCCCTAGCATCAGGTTACTTTTGGCTCTGAAGGAACAATATGTGTAACACGATATGAAGCAGAGAGTGTTCGATGTTGTATAAACTGAGTTTATAATGTCCAAAGGAAATAAAACAGTTCTATTTTATAATTCAAATGCGAATTTAATATTTTCAATCTCTTCTCGCATATTTAATGTAATCTGGAAGTGGTATCCGTTGTGGGATAGAGCACAGATATAAGCTGAATTCAGCACCACCTTCACGTCTGAGCAGCTTGATGTCATCTGCGGGCCGGCAGCAGTGGCCGAGCGGCTCTGGGCGCTTCAGTCTGGAACCGCGCGACCGCTACGGTCGCAGGTTCGAATGGTGTATTCAGAAAAACTAGACTGTTTCCTTGGCACTTTTATATGTAAAAATTCGTTTTTCCCAGCAAAGAATAAAAACAAAACCTATCGAGAGGATCAAAGCAACGTCGTTAATGGTTTAATACAAAAAACAAAGTCATTAAGTCCATACATCCTAGTAAAGTTAATCCGCTGTTCGTTTGTATTTGTAAACATAAGATAGTGATGCTTAATTGTGTTACTGAGGTAAACTCCCGAAAATACATCTGTTGCTGAATTTAAAAAACTAATTGTGACATCTATTAGATCTTTGGTATACTATGAAACTAATAGCGCAGTCTATTGATTATTTAGTGTACTGTGCCGCTGTAATTAAATATCTATACGACTAAGGTCTGCAACGACGTTAGATAAAACTCTACATTAGCATATTTCTCCTTGAGTGTTCCTTTTTTGACATAATAAAGAATATACGCTGCCCCAAGCCAAGTTCAGTTTTTCCGGTGAAAACCCCACGGAAATACTTCTACTAATTTTGGAGATTATTACGTTCAAAGAGACAGAGACAACGATTTCAGACGAAACTTGAAATTGGGATATCTTTTCTTTCCTTGAACCAATTTTGATGAAGACATGACGAGACTGGTTTGTCAAACGTCCCTAAGCGACCATATACACATACCCGTTTTATGTTGTATACTCGTAATCTGTCTGAATCGAAAAGCAAGGCCTTTGAATTCTGGCATTTTAGGCTGTGTTCTCCCAATTGTCAGACAGTGATGAGATGTGCCACCTGCAGGTTTTACGGGATGGATCAACAACGGCAGAATTCTGGGAGATTTCCCACTTGCAACACCCACACACACTGGTCGCACAAGTGAGCCGCTTTGGGTATTTCTTAATACAGATCACTTTTCTAAGCAGCCTTTCCCAGCCTTTCTAAGCAGCACGAGCCATGTTAGCTCCCAAGAGATTTCAACAAAAACCTATGGCTTGTCCTAAAAACGGGCCGACTGAAGTGGCCGTGCGGTTCTAGGCGCTGCAGTCTGGAACCGCGAGACCGCTACGGTCGCAGGTTCGAATCCGGCCTCGGGCATGGATGTGTGTGATGTCCTTAGGTTAGATAGGTTTAACTAGTTCTAAGTTCTAGGGGACTAATGACCTCAGCAGTTGAGTCCCATAGTGCTCAGAGCCATTTGAACCATTTGAACCTAAAAACGGAAACACAGAACAGAGTCACCCCTTTGTTTCTGTAAGCTGTGTGGGAAGCAAACTGCATTTGCACTACCAGATATAGTTCCTCCAATCATAAGGCAGTACACTGCCAACCTCTAGTTTGGTAACATAGAATACAAGAGCCGGAGGAGAGAATTCTGCGACCTTTCCCTGTGTAGCGGAAGAGGGAGGCAGATATTCAGTTGGCACTGTGGGAAACCTTGCTATTTCCTCCCCTCCTACGGTAATTTTAAGGAGTGTGTCAGAGAAGGGAGCTGCTGGTCGATTTTGGTGTGGGCACACGGTGGCGGTTCGTATCTTAGCACTGGAGAGTCGCCGCTCGGTGTTCTGCTTCACCTTGGCAGTCGTTCAGCTGTTTTGGATTAAGTATCACGTTTAGAAATTGTAATACATAGCTCACTCACAATTGGCGAGTTTCTTTAGCAACTTCGAATTGCTTCTTAGCTTTAGGGATCATAAGTCGATGCCATCCAGTTCATGTCCCTTTTGTGTGTTTCCGAGATTCGGAAAATGATCAGCATCTCAATTTACAGTCTGGCAGAGAGCATTTGTGTGCCTTCTGAACGGATACAACGTTTATAATGCCGGATATTATTTCATTGGTGATTCATTTTATCCATATTGCTTTTTAGGTTACTTGATGAAAGAAAAACAAACAATCAATGAACAATACCGACTGAGAGCAAACGCGTGGTTCAAATGGCTCTGAGCACTGTGGGACTTAACATCTGAGGTCAGCAGTCCCCTAGAACTTAGAACTACTTAAACCTAACTAACCTAAGGACATCACACACATCCATGCCCGAGGCAGGATTCGAACCTGCGACCGTAGCGGTCGCGCGGTTCCTGACTGAAGCGCAAACAAATTAGTATTTTTAACACAACTTTTTCTCACTCCATCATTTCCTCCCATAACACTCTGGTGAGGCGACCCTTTCAAACTGAAAATAAATATCATCAGAGATTCTTGTTCAATGAATTGCAGTGTCACTGTGATGGTGTTCCCAGTGTAATACAGGTGCCATTATGAGAAACGTATTCTTTTCTTTTAATCTGGAAAGTTATCTGGAAAGTTCTTTTTAATTACAAAAATTGAATTAAATTTTATCTTGTGGATAGTGAAACTTAAGCAGCAACAGCACTTAGCACGGTGAATAATTATCAGTTTAACAGTTCCTTGCACGACTGTGTTGGATTTTATCTGAGCACAGAATCGCTTGTTGGGTCGTTTGTGTGTTGAGTTCATGTATTTTCTAGGCAGCTTGTGCAAATGGTTGCTGAACCTCGACCGTCTAGCACATATATACAACATGCACAACAAGCGACGTAAATGTTTCATGGTGATCCTGCTAGGATATTTTCCATTGACTACTCGTTTTGAGATTCAGAAAGGCACAGTGAGATGCAGGAAAGAGTGCAGAAACAAGTATCAGGGACTACTTTGCGCTTAGTGCTTTGCTTATTTATGATTTGTTTTCGGTAGCAGAAGCTTTTTATTAATTATAGATGTTTTATGTATTTTCGTGGGTATTTTTAAAATGAAATTTTTACATGTGATGAATCAGTGTTCAGCATGCGAAAATCATTTCAGTTTTCTGTAGGCCTTTAGTTAATGACCCACATTGTTCGCCCCTTAATGCTTGAAGAGTGATCAAACATTTTCTTCTTCATTATTATTACTATTAATCATTCATCGCACTGATAGCGCTCGATCTAATGAAACGAAAACAATCACGTGGCAAGTTGCTTTGGCAGAATCCGATTTTTTTGGACCTTCAATGGAGGAATTATCAGAAAAAGAAGTCATAACTGAAATGCGAAAAAACGTAATGGGTAGTGAAGATAATAGATGCGAGCACATAAATGAAAGCGAAAATAATGATGTGGCCATTAACAAGGGGAGTGAGAGGGTTGCATATTCAACATTTAGTAAGGCTGATTCGAAAGTGGTATGTTAACAATTATGTCAGGAAAAATATTAGCTGCTAATGGCTCACCATGTGCATCAGGATGGCGACAGAAACTAAGTATCCGTGACGCAGAGAGATCAACCTTCTGTGGGATTTATGTATCACGCGTCACAAAGTGGCCATGTTCCACATACAAGAAATGTTCAAAACAAATCATGCAGTTGCACCATGAACAACGAATGAAAAATGGCTCTTCACAACGATCACAAAGGTTCGCACCATCAAGATCAATGGCTAAATCCTTGGGAGGTACAAACCGTTCAGGACCTTCATCTGGGTATCCACTCTTAAAGAACGCACGTGTAATCATATTTGTGTAATGGGGTGATGAGAACTGATGGTATGTGGTGACATGAAATCGAATGCGAACCACTTTGTCGTAGAGCTATCCTGTTAGGGGCAGCTACAGCTAGAGCTATAATATATTTAATAGTCACAAAAAAATCCAGAGACTAAATTTATCCAATGGTTCCAGGTGGTATGAATCACAATGTCACAGACTTTTCGAGAGCCATAGTTCGCTCTAAAGCAGTATGATTTTTATGAGCAGACGAGGAATCAACAAAAATCAATTTATTTTGACCAGCTATTGGCCAAAAAAAAGTGTTCATACTATAGTTGTAGTTCTCTTAAGCCCATTTTCCAACTCTTTTTTGCTGTGATGTAGATATTCGCAGGTGGCCTTGCAACATCGCGCTATGAAAATGAATCGTAGGGGGTAGAGCACCTCCAAATTCTTGCGGCGCAGTAAATATTATAGCTGTCTAGCCAATTTACCGTTCAGATTAATAGTTGCCATAATTGTATACTTTTGGTTAATCCGTTGACATAACTTGACATTGATATAACTCTCGTGGTACCTCTAATTTCCAAGATTCGTTTCATATGTATTTCTTCTTCCAATCCCGATTGGTCAGCGTTGAGAACAAATTCCTTAGCGAAAGGTGGGATAGGCTTCTTTAACTCATCTACAAATTTTAGGGCCAATTCAGGAGTTGTCTGTGCATCGTCAGCTTGACACCTTGTTTGATACATTATCTTACGTCTTCCATTCTGTAGCACTGTCTACAACTATGTAAGCATCCAATGGTTCCCTTGAAATCACTCTAATCTACGTAGAACGCAGTTTCATGTGCATAACATAGTAGATCACTATCATTCACAACCTGTAAATTGCATCAAGCATCTTGAAACGCGTAAACACTAGTTTTTGTAACAAGCGCACCATGTCCTGCCTTGAATATCCATAGTTTTTCTTATGCTCTACACAATCATATTAACGCGCCCTTACTCTAAATCTGTTCATAAATGTTTTTCTACCACGCTGCGGATGATCTTCCATGTACGAAATTATGTTTAGTACTCCCTCCTTTGACAACGATTATCCTTCACAACGTTTCACTGGAGACGGGATTTGTGGCTTCCTGTCCGACAAGGATGATGGACTACATGGCTCGCCATCTGTTTGAATGTCATTTTCATTTGTTAAGTGCTTATCGTCAACAGTGTATTCCTCATGTACATTCCCTGCACAGTCGAGCATACACTACACCACGCACTCCACTGACTCATCTTGCAGAAACGATAATATTTTATCTGTGACCTTTTTTCGTCACTCTATGAAATTTCTTAGGTTCCTTTCTGACGAATAGTCAACTTCGGCGACTGTAGTTTTAGATATGGTGTAGGGTTTGCTTGGTTTATCGTTGTCACTGCCCTGCTTTGCATCAACACCACAAGCACTTAGCACTGTTGAACCAAATTTCCAACTTCTGCGGCCCAATTGGAGACAGTTATGGTGTTTCTAAAACGTGATCCTTGAATTGTGTAGGGAGGATAGTTATTTACAGTGCTCATGTGTATGGTTTTCACTATGACAATTGGTGCTGATATAAGAAATTTAACAATAAATTTAGTTTTTAATGACAATAACGTATTCATGCCTTTAAAATCATTTCAGATTTCAAGCTGACAGCAAGCCCGGAATATGTGACAGAAGCAATTATAGAGTGAGCATCGGATATCAACGATTGGTTTCCTCTCGCTCGCTTACCGAATGGTTCATGTTTTCACACCTCTCGTCTACAATGGCACACTTTATTTTGGCGATGAATTTACACTAGTGTAGGTGGCTTAGTTTGTATTATGTGTGAATTGCCATCCGCAATTATCTCTTCTTTAATATTTCTTTCTCTATGAAAATATACTCTTAACATCATCATCATTATCATAATCTCCTTCAAAGGATTAAATGTTTTAACCACATGTTCGGATCTGTATCATCCATCCATACATCTCTTGGGAAGTCTACCTAGTTCTCTCTTCCCAGACCATCGATAATTCCCTACCTTTTTTGGCAGTCTGTTTTCTGTCATTCCGTCAACATGATCCTTCTATCTCCTTCTGTTCCCTTCTGTCTTTTCATTAACTAAAAAGATTTTTAAATCTGATCTTATTGTTTCATTCCTTATTTTACAGCCTCTTACATATCCCATGAAGAATAAACTTAGCTTATGTTGTTTGTATACGTAATTTCTTTTAACGTTTGTGATTCGGAACCATATAGGAGAGTAGGTACAGCAACAACTTCATAGGTTTTCATTGTGTTTCTTTTCTTTTTTTTCTTCCAAAAGTTCTTCCAGTTGTTCCGCAGATAGCTTCAAATTTAGTAACATTTTTTTCAATGTCTTTGTCATAGTTAAGACTAATATCACTTCCTAGATAACTGAAGTGAGATACTTATTCTAAAGTTTTCTCATTTATTATTACTTTTGATCTGACTGGATTTTTTTCCTTTCAAAGCCATTAGCTTTCTCTTATTTGCAGATACAGTTAAACTGTAAAATATTGTCTTATTTGCAGATAGAATTAAACGGTTATATATTGTGTTTTGGCTCAATCTGTATAATGGGATTTGTGAATTAATTATCTTTCCTGTATCATTATCTAGTCATCAGCTTATAACAGAGTTTTTAATTACTTCATAACATGGTCGTCAATGCACCACTGATGCAATAATCTCAGGAAAACAATCAGGTTTTAGAAAGGGAGTTCGTATAGTGATGATAGATTTATTAGACAAATTATTGAAAAACCTCGGGAATTTGGCTTAGAAACGCATTTGGCATTTATTGCTCTTGAGAAAACCTTTGGTACGGTAAATAAACCTCTATTGTGGAAAATATTGGAAATAAAATGTTTTCCTAAACATCTCATTAATACAATAAAGAGTTATATATAAATTTTAAAAATGCTCCTTCGAAAATGTAAGATGAAATTTTAATAAATTAACGTACTTGACAAGGGATCAGTCTATCACACATAACTTTCTGTCGTAAGTATGTTGCACATGACCACCGTAGAGGGCGGTGAAGGGACACTGCTGTACTAACAGTCACAGCGTAAGAGTGATCTAGACGTATTTAAAAACAAAGTTTTTGAGTCGTTTGGCTACTTGTAATTTTACTTATCTTCCGTCTTGGTTGCAAAATGTTTATTCACATAACACAGCGTGTGAAGGTTGGTGAGTGTGGACGAGTTACTCCTGTAACCGAAATTGCAGATCTGAAGATGGTTCTAGAGGAACCGAAACCGGTCATGTGAATAAACATTTTCCAATCAAGACGGATTGTAAGTAACATTGTAGAAAAAGTGATAACGGTATCCCTGCTGACATTATGTCTTTTTTTGTAAATACTTGTAATTTCTTTTTTCTGTGAGATACGCGAGCATCGAAATCATGCGTACATCTGAAGTCTAGTTTCTGTTTGTTCGCGATATACATATATATATATATATATATATATATATATATATATATATATATATATATATATATGAAGACTTTCTTTCTTGTGCTCGTCGACACTTATACATGAACGGATTCCTGGTTAGAATAAACCAGAACTACTTACTGTCACAAATAAATATAAGTGTTTGAGTTGCATACTGACCTGTAACATCCATTTCACTCTCCACGAGGGCGGATTTGACCGTAATTTACACGTCAAGGCGACGTTATCACCCTCTCGTATGTCGTCGGCTCGCACGGGACGTTCCAACTGTATAGACACTATGGGAGCATCTGAAAACAGACCGTACATGCCATATTTCAGTATGTGGGGGATTTTTGCCCCCATGCACAGAGATACTGACATTCATGCCTTTAGACTTACTTAACTGCATATACATTGAAGGGAAGAAAATCGGAACAGCAGTAAGGAACTATGCGACATAAACAAAAGCTGACAGGCGTTTTTCTGCATTTGAAATATGATGCATTTTCAAATTTCACGCCAGTCGCATGCGTGGCGTTAGTAACGCCACTATGAAGATGTAAATCAGGTTTGCTTTAAACAGACGCTTTAATTGTCGTGAGCGTTATCTGCTTTGACATTGGACGTGATGAGTTGATGATAGTGTAGAATGCCCTTAAGGCAACAAAGACGCCTTTAACAACACCTCACTGATGTTGAACGAGGTCATGTAATAGGACTACGATAAGCTAGATGTTCCTTCAGTGATATTACGGAATGGCTTGGCAGAGATGTAGCCACTGTACATAGTTGCTGGCAATGGTGGTCACGACAATGTACAGTCGGAAGGAGACCCGGATCCGGACGAACGTGTGGCAGTGGCACCACATTGACTCTACAAACTGTTGTAAATCGGCTACTTCGATGAAAGCCGGTTTTGACTCAGTGTCAGTGTTGGCAGTGTGCAGGTTATATGGAGGCCAGTAGAGGGCCTGTCTGGGGACGAAGCGCACAGGACCCACATTTGGAATTCTGGTCTGGGGTGCGATTTCGTATGACAGCGGAAGCATGCTCCTGGCTGCCCCACGCACCCTGACTACAAATCTGTATGTCAGTGTAGTGATTAGACCCGCTGTGCTGCCATTCGTGAACAGCATTTCAAGGAGAGTTTTCCAACAGGATAACTGTCATCTGCATACCTACGGACGAAAACTCCAGTGTCAACGACAACCAGCATTAACGATCCCTGTATTGACCGACCAAGTGTAACAAGCATGGAACTCCATCCCACAAACAGACACCCGGCACCTGTGAACGCAATGCATGCACGTTTGCGCGCTTGCATGCAACATTCTGGTGGTTACACCGGTTATTGAAACTATGCCGTCCAACGAGACGACAGTGGTGTCGTCTGCATAGTTTTGTTCAGTGGCCGAAGACACCACAGTGGTGTCGTGAGCATACTATCGCGCAGTGGCCGGCGACGGCACTTTAGTACCTTTTGCATTCTGTTGGTGTTTTGTTTAGCTGACAAGACGTTACACACGCCAACAAGTTTTTTGTTTTTATAAGTACTTGTGCCTTTTCATCATGGCGGACGAAAGAGACAACAGGATTATTTACGGAGAATGGGCAGACGTCTTGTCTGTCGTTTCGGACGACTTGGCCGATTGGGAAGAAGACACTGGATTAAAAAGAAAACAATTGACACAGAGTCGTAGGAAGATAGTGAAATACGTCCAAGAAGAATTCGACGAACGCTACGGTTCCAACTGATTCGGCTGAATCAGACGGAAAAGACAGTGCACAGTGGTCAGCCGGCCGCTGTGGCCGAGCGGTTCTAGGCGCTTCAGTCTGGAACCCCGCGACCGCTACGGTCGCAGGTTCGAATGCTGCCTCGGGCATGGATATGTGTAATGTCCTTAGGTTAGTTGGGTTTAAGTAGTTCTAAGTTCTAGGGGACTGATGACCTCAGATGTTAAGTCCCACAGTGCTCAGAGCCATTTGAACCAATTTTGAACAGTGGTCAGTCTTTGATTTACGGAGGACCGATAATAAATTTGAAGGATCCCTGGGTCCAAACATATTTCCCAAAGATACACAGGGCGTCGAGGATATCGTAGAATTATATACTGGGAACGATTTAATTGAATATATTAGCAACGAAAGCAACAAGTACTACAGTAAAAATTGCAATAGAAGGAAACTGTATTTAAAAAATGTCAAAGGAGTCGACGTTACGGGACCCGAAATTAGAAAATGGTTTGGGCTTGCTATCCTTAGGGGAAATGTAAAAAAAGAAAGGATCGGTGGTTACTGGTCAACGAATCCGTTTACAGACACACCGATATTTAACAAAACGATGTCCCGCAACCGGTTCAGGCAAATATTATTTTCCGATAGAAACAATAAACCGGATAATGCCGACCGGCTTGTCAAAGTGAAATTCGTAATTGATCATTTTTCCAAAAAGTTTAAACAAACTTTAATCTAAGTCAAAAAATCTCAATTGATGAAGGAATGATAACTTGGAGTGGACGATTAAATTTTAAAGTTTTTAATCCGTCGAAAATTACGAAATACGGCCTGCTCATTCGGATGTTGTGTGATTCGAGTACGGGATACGTTTCCTGATTCAAGATGTGTTCCGGCGTTGGACAGCCTTTAGCCATAACCGTGATGGAACTATTGATACTTTCTGATGCAAAGTGGCATCACATCTGCATGGATAATTATTATCACAGTGTAGCACTTGAAGAGAAGTTACTTGAAAAGAAAATTCGAGTTTGTGGAACGATACGGCATTATAGAGGATTTCCGGAAAATTGAAGCTCGCAAGAGTCAGTGTGTTTGACGCTTCTCATCAGCGCAAAGGTGACAAGCGGCCGGCGACAAGCCAAGTAATCTGAATTAGCGCTGCCGGCGCCAAGCGAATAAATTTTTGGCAGACGTGCGGACGACAAAGTGTTAATGTATCAACATTTCACATTTTCAATAGCTTATCTCGCGTTTACATTAACCAGTGATCGTGCAAAGTTGATCGTTTAAATATCGTCTCGTTTAAATATCGTATCCCGACAAGTGCATTCCAGAAATTTCGTTACTCTGTGTTATGTATATTTTGGTGTTGCGATTTCTTTTTCCGTCAGTGTATATAAGAGTTTTGTATGTGTTCACTTGTTTCTGATTTATTGACTATTGTTGTGCGTTTAATTACGTGAATATATTTCGGTACGAGAGATTCATCAGTGTTCATAACAGATTTAGATGTGCTCTTTAGATGTTTCGTTATGGACATCAGTCTTTCAAGGCATTTACTGGCGTCCTCAATGTTTTCCTATTGTGTACAGGCAGCGGCAGACGCCGATCTGAAAGGGATACCCGTCTAGCATCACCAGCTGTAGCAGTTAGATGATACATCGTAATTTATATTAGTTTCTGTTTTTTTCACTTTCTAATCCGAAGAAGTGAACTATACCTGTGCACTTTACTATACAGATTACTGTTTACCAATTTTACTTCAAAGTTTTTTGCTTTTGCATAAATGTTAGTGCATATTGTGATAGATCGTATCCTCTTGCTACTTTTCCGTCACCAATCGTTTTAGACTTGTGTAAGTAGACAGCCCATAGTTTATATCAGCGCTTAGGAAGTTACATTTATTTCCTGCAGTAGCTTTTATCTAAAGAGAGTTTGTAGAAAAAAGTAATTGTTGATACATCCATTTTCAGTAGCGAAATTTCTTAAGAGCAGTTTAATAGCATGCGGATCTTATGGTCTAAGGCTATAGTGAGAAACCCCGCACAGCAGATTTTAGTGTTTTTTCACCCTTCTTGTGTATTTCACGCATATTCTAACTTCAGTAGCACCTTAGTGAATAAATTTCTCATTTTTAAGTAACATCAGACTGCTTTTTTTCTTGAGATCTTATTCATTATTTTTACACATTACGGTATGGCTAGGAACTGTGCTTGTTGCGGTGGACGCAAGGAAAATTTCTACAGATACATCTTTTATAAATAGAGTGCAACTGCGGCTAGTAAAAGTCTCGAATAAAATTAATATCGCCCGTTTTAGCTTTATTAACTATTTTATTTGGGTCACCATTTTCGGAGCCTCATTGGCATCACCTTCAGGCCCCTATAAGCGTAGCTAGATACATCATTTAAATGTTCGTGCTATGATAGGGCTCACTAATTTCAACTCGCTTCCGTAGATTTCTGAAATTTCTCTGTAGATGTGGAGAGTTCGCGTCTACAAAGAAGTTTCAGTAACATACGGAAGCCATTTGATTTTGCGGATCCCGATAATAGCGTGGAAGTTGAGATGGCGTATCTAGCTACGCGTGTAGGGACCTGAAGGTGATGCCAATGAGGCACCGATAATGATAGCCAAATAAAATACTTCATAAAATTACAACTGTCGATAGTTATTTTCTTCAAAACAAAGATAATTGGTTGCCGCCCGTTAACAGATGGAAGATGGGTTGGCTGTGATCAGCAGCCTCTGGATGCTGCCCAAAGCTGCGCCGACTGTGGGCCGCCGGTGACGAGAACTGCGACACCTTTGCTGCGTTGGTATACCTTGATGACCTGATGGCCGCTGTGTCTTCCGATATACGTTTGACAGGTCCGTCTTCACTCGAGAGCGAGTGGTGGGACAGAGGTGGGTTTACATGTCACTCGGTGGAAGGCGAAAGAATGAATGGACTGCACGGCTGGCTCCTCACGACTTGGCTACAACATTTACGAACTGCTACCCATTCTGAGCCACTGCGGAATGCCTCTCCCCTTTAGGCCTGTGGCTGATTTTCTTACGCAGTCCGGATATGTGAAGAGGCCTGGTATGCTAGCCATTAGGATCACTGTATCGTTGGCTGGTAATTGAGCCCTAAGGGAAATATCGGCAGGGTCGGAAAGAATGCCAGTGTGCAGTCAAGTGGTTCCTTTTGGACGGATGATTATGGTGAATGGAACTAGTATCGCATGCGGATCGCGCGCTGACTGTTTGTGCCATCATACCCAGAGTCGATCGCAGTCCTCTGGCCTGGGGGAGTGGAATCTTTTCGCCTCCATCTAGTATCATCGTTGAAGCTAATCTCTGTCTTTACACATTTTCTGTCATCCTGGCCCTTTTTCTTGTCAGTATTCTTCATTAATTCTAATTCCTCCCCCCCCCCCCCCCCCCCCACCCGTTTCTCAAGAAAACCCCATAAGTTCTCTATTCTTTACTTTGTCAGTTCACTTAATTTTCAACATTCGTCGCTAGCACCACATCACAAATTCTTTGCTTCTCTTCTCATCTGACTTCCCCACCGTCCGTGCGGGGCCGCGGTGGCCGTGCGGTTCTAGGCGCTGCAGTCCGGAACCGCGAGACTGCTACGGTCGCAGGTTCGAATCCTTTCTTGGGCATGGTTGTGTGTGATGTCCTTAGGTTAGTTAGGTTTAAGTAGTTCTAAGTCCTAGGGGACTGATGACCTATGACGTT
Organism: Schistocerca serialis cubense; assembly: GCF_023864345.2. Classification (NCBI taxonomy): domain Eukaryota; kingdom Metazoa; phylum Arthropoda; class Insecta; order Orthoptera; family Acrididae; genus Schistocerca; species Schistocerca serialis. The sequence continues at coordinate 663,925,913 of NC_064642.1, forward strand.
AAATCCCATAGTGCTCAGAGCCATTGGAACCATTTGAACCACCGTCCGTGTTTCACTATCCTGTAATGGACTCCAAACGTGTGTTCGCAAAAACATTTTCCTCAAATTTAGGCCTAAGTTTGATACTAGTTCACTTAACTTCGTCAGGAATGCCCTTTTTGCCAGTGCTAGTCTTACTCTTACGTCCTCCTCGCTCCCCGAGTATGCGTTTTCTGTTACGTGTGAATTCCTTAATTTCCCCTACTTCGTGAATCCAAAATAGGATGTTAAGTTTCTCGCTCTTCTTATTTCCGCTAGTTCTCATTTCTCCGATTTGCTATCAGTCCATATTCTGTTCTCATTAGATCATTTAATTCAACAGACTGTAATTCTTCTTCACTTTCCCTGAGGTCAGCATTGCCATCAGCCGATCGTATCACTGACATCCTTTCACCTAGAATTTTAACTCCACTCTTAAATCTCTCTTCTATTTTCCTCATTGCTTCCCCGAAATATACAGGGTGGTCCATTGATAGTGACCGGGCCAAATACCTCACGAAATAAGCATCAAACGAAAAAACTACAAAGACCGGAACTCGTCTAGCTTGAAGGGGAAACCAGATGGCGCTATGGTTGGCCCACTAGATGACGCTGCCGTAGTTCAAACTGATATCAACTGCGTTTTTTTAAATATGAACCCACATTTTTAATTACATATTAGTGTATAACGTAAAGAAATATGCATGCTTTAGTTGGACCACTTTTTTCGCTTTGTTATAGATGGCGCTGTAATAGTCACAAACATAACATTCCGCTAGTGCGGACGGTATTTGCTTCGTGATATATTACCCGTGTTAAAATGGACCGTTTACCAATTGCGGAAAAGGTCTATATCGTGTTGATATAAGGCTGTTGTGATCAAAATGCCCAACGGGCGTGTACTATGTATGCTGCTCGGTATTCTCGACGAAATCCTCCAAGTGTCCGGATCGTTCGCCGGATAGTTACGTTATTTCAGGAAACGGGAAGTGTTCAGCTACATCTTAAACGTCAGCCACTACATGCAACAAATGATGATTCCCAAGTAGGTGTCTTAGCTGCTGTCGCGGCTAATCCGCACATCAGTAGCAGACAAATTGCGGGAGAATCGGAAATCTCAAAAACGTCGGTGTTGAGAATGCTACATCAACATCGATTGCACCCGTACCATATTTCTGTGCACCAGGAATTGCATCTCGACGACTTTGAACGTGGTGCACAGTTCTGCCACTGGTCACAAGAGAAATTACGGGACGATGACAGATTTTTTGCACGCGTTCTATTTAGTGACGAAGCGTCATTCAACAACAGCGGTAACGTAAATCGGCATAATATACACTACTGGGCAACGGAAAATCCACGATGGCTGCGACAAGTGGATCATCAGCTATCTCGGCGGGTTAATGTATGGTGCGGCATTATGGGAGGGAGGATAATTGGCCCCCATTTTATCGGCGGCAATCTAAATGGTGCAATGTATGCTGATTTCCTACGTAATGTTCTAACGATGTTACTACAAGATGTTTCACTGCATAACAGAATGGCGATATACTTCCAACATGTTGGATGTCCGGCACATAGCTCGCATGCGGTTGAAGTGGTATTGAATAGCACATTTCATGAGAAGTGGATTGGTCGTCGAAGCACCATAACATGGCCCGCACTTTCACCGGATCTGACTTCCCCAGATTTCTTTCTGTGGGGACAGTTGAAGGATATTTGCTATCGTGATCCTCAAAACACCTGACAACATGCGTCAGCGCATTGTCAAAGCTTGTGCGAATATTACGGAAGGCGAACTAGTCGCTGTTGAGAGGAATGTCGTCACACGTTTTGCCAAATGCATTTCGTTGAAGGACATCATTTTGAGCATTTATTGCATTAATGTGGTATTTACAGGCAATCACTCTGTAACAGTATGCGTTCTCAGAAATGATAAGTTCACAGAGGTACATGTATCACATCGGAACAACCGAAATAAAATGTTGAAACATACCTACAATCCGTATTTTAATTTTAAAAAACCTACCTGTTACCAACTGTTCGTCTAAAATTGTGAGCCATATATTTGTGACTATTACAGCGCCATCTATCACAACGCGGAAAAAGTGGTCCAATTAAAACATTCGTATTTCTTTATGTAATACACGAATATGTAATAAAATGTGGGTTTCTATTTAAAAAACGCAGTTGATATCCGTTTGACCGATGGCAGCGCCATCTAGCGGGACCAACCATAGCGCCATCTGGTTTTCACCTCCAAGCTAGACAAGTTTCGTTCTTTATAGTTTTATTTGTTTGACGCTTATTTCGTGATATATTTGTCCCGGTCACGATCAATGGACCACCCTGTAGATTGCACAGGTAGGGCAAAAGACTAATCCTGTCTTACACTCTTTAAAATCCGAACACATTTTTCTTAGTGCTCCAGTCTTAGTGTTCCCTCCCGGTTCTCGTACATATTGTATACTGCCCGCTATTCGCTACATCGTATCCCTATTTTTCTCATAATTTGCGCCACTTGACGTTAGTAAACGTTTTTTCCATATCGACGGATCCTATGAACGTTTATTGATTTTTCCTCCAGTCTTGCTTCCACTATCATATGCAAAGTCAGAACTGCCCCTATGCTTGCTTTATCTTCCTTTCTATTCCATTCTTCTGTATATTTCACTTGTCAACAACTGGGATGCATGAGCTATTAAGTAAATTCACGCATCTGTCGGCTCTTGCAATCTTCGGAATTGTGTCGATGATGTTTTTACGAAAGTTTTCTTATATGTCGCCAGTCCCATACGTTCTACACAAAAACGGGAATAGTTTTTTGCCACTATCCGTTCTATCTCATTTGATCTTAAGTCTTCCAAAGCTCTTTTTAATTCTGATTATAATATTAGATCCCCTACCTCTCCCTGTCGGCTCCTGTCTCTTTAGCTAACACATCATGAGACAGTCATCCCCCTCATAGAGACTTCAAATTACCCTTTCCATCTATCCGCTCTCTCTTCAGTAATTAACAGTGCAACTGCCAATGCACTCTTAATGATACCGCCCTTTATTCTAATTTCACCAAGGATTGTTTTGATTTTTCTGAGTCTGTTCTTCGGCAATTGTCTCTATTTCACTTCCTTCGATGTTTCATGCAACCATTTCAAGTTCGATTCCATGCATTCTTAAGTGACTTGTATTTTTGTACTCCTGATTTTCCTGATCAATTCTGTACTTCCTTCTTTAGTCGATCAACGGATTTCATCTATTTCTCATGGTTTCTTCACAACTGCGCTCCTTGTACCGAAGCTTCTCTTTCCATCTTCTGTGATTGCCCTTTGCAGAGGCGTCCATTCCTCATCAACTGTACTGCCTGCAGAGCTATTCATTAAAGCAGTATCTATAGCATAAGAGAACTTGAATCCTGTCTCCTCTTTAATGCGTCTGTATCACACTTCTTTACGCATTGATTCATCCTGACTAGTCTTTTAAACTTCAGTCTACTCTTCAACATTACCAAATTATGATATGGGTCTGTTTCTGCTCCGGATAAGCCTTACAAAGTAATATCTGATTCCGGAATATCTGCCCTGAAGAGAACGACTGCAAATTTGGTCGAAATATTGATATTTCAGTTATTTCATTGCTTCAGAAAAACGCGCCTCAACACCCAAACAGATTTTATTCCGATTGACACTCACCACGGAGGCCAACGAATTTACATAAACGAATTGTATTCTTTTTTCTTTGGGTTTTTCATCCACATCCTCAGATAACATTTTGCTGTGGTCTTGATGGAAGAATTCACACATTACCACTGTCGTGTCTGTCAGCATTTCTGTCAACATCCGTTTATCAGCAGGTTTGCGTTTTATTTCATTGCTATTGTACTGCGAGCAGTGTCACTTAAAAATTTTTCCTGATGTATCCCAAAGTGTATCCTTTTAACTGTAGACCTGAATGTTATGTAAACCACCACGCAAGAGAAGCCATGAAAGTAAGGAATCACCAACACATACGTGAAACATGCCTTAGGCAGAGTGAAAGCCTCACAAAAAGTGAGGACTACAGTACTCCAATTCTAAAACTGTCCTCCGTTAAGAGGAAGTGGACCCCATGGCCGTCCCAATAAACGACTGTTTCACGGTTGACTGGATTGGTAAATGATAAGTTCGAAGCCCGATAATTCGGCTGACGCAAAGCTGTTGCGTGTATAAGCCTTGCTAGTGGACCCTACATCAATGCCGGACACGGCTTCGAAAAGAGGGTCAGGGATCTCCACATCTAGAACACAAAATTAACGCTTTAAGCTCACATTCATACTACAGGATATGTTACAACGAGGAATTTAGTTTCATGTAATAATATATGGGAAATGACGTTTTGCGCTTCAGCTGTGTTATGTTTGCGGGACGGACGTGTGTAGTGGAAAGCGCACTCAAACGAATGGTGAGCCTTCGCTCTAACTGCCTGGTGGGCGGGGCGGCGGCTCGATGTACGCGACCGTCAACTGTCGGCGGCTTCTCAATGCTCGCAAAGAGAAAGTAAGGCAAATATGTGTATAGCATCTAAACTCCCTTGCCGTTGGTTTTTCAATATAAAGAGAACGAAACTACATACACACCAACGAATGTAATTTTACTTCTAAAGTAAAGTCAGTAAAAAGAAAAAAAAAGGAGGAAAACGATGAAGGCGTAACTTACAGTAGACGAGAAGTTTCACTGATTTCTCCCGTATGCCGTCTGCGCCCTCAGCCTGGCACTTGAGGGTTTCCCCATTGTCAGCCGGAAGTGGCGTCAACAACAGTATTGACACGGTCTCGTTACCTTCTTCGGATACCTTGGGCAGAAAAAGACGTGTTGGATCAGAAACACCCAAATCTAACCCCCTAGGAAATATTTAAGGTGATAAATCATGGTGATATTAAAAATCATTATTTTTCGTACCTAAATTTGAACTATTTCACTTTGGGGTTAGACTAGCAGATTATGCTTAAATCCTGAAAATAAGAGACAAACAGAAGTCTCTGTCCAGTTAACAATATAAAGAGCGAATTTTTTTTTATCTGGTTACTGCAGACGAATTGTAGGCAGCACTGCAATGACGAAATATAGCGAGGTAATAGACTCACTTGAAATGCAACACACACCTCCACTTTACAACTTAAAATAAATGTATTATGTTTCATCGCCTGTTATGCATAAACAAAAAATAATCGCACTTCTATGTCTCTGACTATCTTCTCAAATAGAATAAAATGTTATACTGTTCCTAACCTAATAAGTTGTAATGAAAAGCGAATAGCACTAGGGATTTACGCAGTAGCAGTTAAAATGAACACATTTTCAAATACTGTAGTTACTGGTGTAAATTTAAACTCATGAGCATGTGGGGAGTAAACTGTTTCCTACGGATTGTAGTTCATACAGCGGATACCGATGTACGTTCGGATGCAACGTAATGTCCATCCGCGAAAAAGCCTATCCGTTATGTGTCTGCAATTGCTCGTCGTTTACGTGCGTATACGGGGAATTCAGGCACAAATAGTGACTAACAGAAAAAGTAAGTATGGAAATAAGTCGGAAAAGGAGTGTAATTGCAAATCATAATAATGATTTTCTGAATCCATTTATGAAACAATGACCGGTCTAAAATGCTCGAGTTTTTATTGCTTAGCGATTTTGTCATTATTAGTCACCTTCAGATCAGTTTGTTCCAGAGCTTTGTACTATATCATATACGCAAGAATACTCAGTATGTGACGCATATGATAGAGCAGATGAGGCTTTCTACTTGGACAGCAAAGTAACTAACTATCAAATACAAGTAAAACATACCTGAAAAAAAAACCATATGTAATAAGAGAACTTATATTTAATTTAACTATTGTTGTCATAAATTGTTGTATGAAGGTAACTTGAGTACAACATAACAAGAAACTGGTCAATGGGAAAAACTCAAAGATAATATTAGCTTTTCAAATGTGATTCTACGGGAAAATTCTAACGGTTAATGGGTAGATCGAACAGTTAATATAGAGGTACTGCATATAACTGGCGATAAAAAGGATTTATAGGACAATTTTACTAAAAGAAGGCATAGAGTAATAGGAGACAGCCAGAGGCGTCAAGGAATAATTAACCGTGTAGTGCGTGGAAATGTGGGAGATGAAACTTGAAGAGAGAGAGACCGATGATTAACAACAGCAATCAGAATCACATCGTTGCACGTAGCACTGGTTTCACAGATATCAACCGACGGAGAAAAAATCGTAGCACCAAAAGATTATTAATGTAGAGTAATGAAGTTTCGCTTACAAATTTGTCTAGGTAATATACATTAGTATCTAAGTAATTCACATTGCAAGATCACAGGTTAATGTAAGCGCGAGATGAGCCAATGCAAATGTAAAGTCCACGTACATTAGTAACCGGCGTAACCGCCAGTGTGCATTCTGTTGTGCAGGTGCCAGACTATAGCTCCAGTGAGTCTATCACGAAGACAGGTTACTTGCAGGCCCTCAATTGGTCTCTTTGTAACCAACACACAACCATCAGTGGCACCGAGGCAGAACCAACTCCATCGGGAAACACAATAAACGTCGACCCTGCCATACAATGAGCTCTCGCTAAACATCACAGAAGGCGCAAATGTCGGTGGTTTAGGGTCATTCGAATGCTCGCAACAGAACGTCTGGCTCGAAGCTGTCGTTGAAGTAACCGATTTGTAACAGTTATTTACGGCACAATGGTACCAACTGTAGCTCAAATTGCTACTGCAGATGCCGTCCGATGCGCCAGAGCCAACCATCGACCACGATGGTCTTTCCATTTGGTGGAGCCACTTGGTCATCCGAAAACCGATCTTCTTGCGGGCCTGCGTTGCAGTAACAACCTTTTGCCAGCAATCATGAACGGTGGCTACGTTCTTGTCAAGTCTTTCTATAATATCGCAGAAGGAGCATCCGGCTTCTCGTAGCCTCGTTCAAACTCAGTGAGCTGTTAATTATGTCGTCTTTGTCACCTTAAAGGCATTCGTCACTAACATCAACTCACTACGTTCTATCTCAACGCCAACTATCGCTCACTACCGTTACAACGTGTCCTTAAAACAAACCTGATTTGTATTCTCACGCCGACCGGAGTGGCCGTGCGGTTCTAGGCGCTACAGTCTGGAGCCGAGCGACCGCTCCGGTCGCAGGTTCGAATCCTGCCTCGGGCATGGATGTGTGTGATGTCCTTAGGTTATTTAGGTTTAATTAGTTCTAAGTTCTAGGTGACTGATGACCTCAGAAGTTAAGTTGCATAGTGCTCAGAGCCATTTGTATCCTCACAGTGGCGTTTGGAATAGATATCATATTTCATAGAAACTCAACTGCCAACTTTCTTTTAAGTCGCACAAATCCTTCTTCGTGTTGTGACTCTCTTATCTCCATTTGTGACCAAGCTCTGCTATTATAAATATTCACATAAAAAGAACATTCATAGTAATTATGTACTAATGTTAAGTTACTTGCTCAGCAGATACACAGGGTGAGTCGCGTAAGACGTAACACCCCTATTATTCCGTTGGCAATTGCACGTATCGACAAGCGGTGTTCGGCGAATCATAGCCGCCTATGGGACACATACTTTGGTACATGCACAATAATCACAATGTTTATATTGACAGAAATAATGAGGCAAGTACATGTTTTTTAAATGGGACGCTATACTTTTTTACCATCATTCGAACGCTCTGGAAAAGACGCGTGTAGTGATGTAACGCTTGTTGCTATTGTGATTCAAACTTCGCTTAAAAGACGCTGGGAAATATTGTACGATTGAAGGTCGAGGCGGTCGGAAGCGGCTGCAGACTGTAAACACGCCTTGCGCGACCCGCAGACCGAGTTGCCGTGCTCTATGCAGCATCCACGGGCTACGCTACGTAGGTAAATCCTCATCCGCCCTCTTTTAAGCAATGTTTGAACCACAATATCCACATGCGTCTTTTGCAGAGCGTTCGAATTATGGTAAAAAAAGTATAGCGTCCCATTTAAAAAACCATGTACTTGCCTCATTATCTGGGTCAATATCAACGTTGTGATTATTCTGCATGTACCAACGTTTGTGCCCCATAGTCCGCTATGATTCGCCGAAAACCGCACGCCGATACGTGCGGAATAAAGGGGGTGTTACGTCTTACGCGACTCACCCTTTATAATGAAGTTGGTATACACGCTCGGCGAGATATTTAATTTTTGCTATTATTCTGAGATTAACTCTCCACATATGAATACCATATTGATTTTGTTTCTAATGGATGTAAATTTGAATTCAGTTCTGTATACATGCAAATGTATGAGTACGGCCTCCCGTCGGGTAGACCGTTCGCCGGGCACAAGTCATACCATTTGACGCCACTTCGGCGACTTGCGCGTTGATGGGTAATAAATGATGATGATTAGGACAACACAACACCCATTCTCTGAGCGGAGAAAATCTCCGACCCTACCGGGAATGGAACCCGGGCCCTTTCAGTTCTGTATGAAAAATATTGATTTCTGTACTAAGTCGAACCTAGAAGTGTGGGAAAACCTGTTAGAAGAAAGCGAGTGAAGAATTACACCAATGTTGATTAACGAGATATTTCTGTTGAAGAACTTAAAGAACAATAAATTACCCATTGCTGGTGAGTAATACCTTAAATTCTACGCATGTTCAACCTTAACTCATAATAAAGGTTTCAAGTTGAGGGCACGGACGTGATACGTAGACGGCAATGCCACTGACAATCTTACAGCGCATGGGCTATTATATTTTTCCATGGCGCTACAAGAACCATAACTCCCATATTTGGACACATTGCACTGCGCTTAGTCCACCGGCCGAATTACTCTTTTTCTGCTCCAGGGCCATCGATAAAAGGAACATTCATTTTGTTCATATTTGGGAAACTGCCTTATTTACTGCATAACCTGTGTAGGTAAAATATTTTACAGCGATTGATAGACTTTTACGGGATATAACAGCATGGAAAGTTACATCCAAAACGTCTTCCAATTGAAAACCTCAGCAACAAGAAAATACGGAACAAAAATCTGGAATGAACTGCTTTTTCAAGTGTTCTCTGTGAATAGAAGGTGATTCTAGGAGACAGCAAAAGGCCAATCGAAAATAACTGTGTGCATAGTCAGGTCGTTTACATGGGCTAAAGTATGAACACCTGGAGAAAGACATACATATGGTAATAGCCACATTAAGTACATTTTTATTCCCAGATGAATCACTAATTAAAAATAAAAGTGAGGAAAACTATTAATCCTAAATTATTGCTGAGCGGCAGGGAGATGTTGCGAAGTTGGGAAACAATCTTTTATCGTACTTTTGGACGAAAGCTGGAGATCAGTTCTGATTCGTATAATCATATCACTTCAAAATGGTGGTAAAAATAGAAAAAAACAATGTGGAACCTTTGAGACTTCTATAAATCTTCAAAAAGTACTTCCACAAATAAAGATGGAATCAGCTTTACGAAACCCTGAGAACATGGAGAATGTTGTACCGAGGCACATCATTTACCAACAGTAACTCCATGAACCAAGTGGGATTAGTTAACCCGACAAACCAAAATGCCCTTATTATTGCAAAACAGTGAAAGATCGAGCTTTAGCTGCTAGCTATTATGTACCGCTATGTCGAACACGAAATGCGCGATGCGGAAGGAATTCACGACGAAACGTAAAGAAACCTCTGAACTGTTCAGCAAAAAGGGATACCCATATAGCAAACTGTTCAGCTTGAGATAAATGTGGTTGTGCTTAAGAGCTGTAGAAGAGGGAACAGGGACATTGAAATCTTTGGTGGGAAACCATTATTGCGGTAATAACAAAATTATATGATGAAGAAAAAAAACATAAAAGACAAGAAAAACATGTGTAAGCGTCATTTATTTACAGTGTTGAAACATTCGTTCTCGATGGCACCCTAACATCTTTGAGATGACACTAACGGCTGCAGTAAGGCTCCTTAGATCAGTTTTGCAAATATAAATTAAAAACACTATGTTAACGAAATCACCCAACACTGTGTTATTAAACCACAGTAACCAAATATCCAGACAGTAGTGATATAAACTGCACTATTTCTGAATGTTTACGCAGATTTACAGTGAGTTTCGTACCAATCACGGCTCATGTAACATATATGAATGTTTTTGCGAGGCCTCAGGAAATGATGTCTGATTACAAATCTATTACAACCATTCATGTAATATGATGATTACTTAAACTGATAAAAGCAATTTCTAAAATGTAGTAAATTGGTCTTCAAGATGAAGTTGGCTTTAAGCCTGTTTTAAATTGCAGAACCTGTTTGTTATCGTACAGCCATGTCTTCCATCGACCTTTGAACCGAATAATCCGGCTCGTCGTTAAGTGGTCCTGCGGTTTAACATGGACTCTGAACCATTATACAACACTGCACACTCAAGCAACATTGACTAAGGCAGTCATGAATGGTAAAGAAACCTTATGTATCTGGGATAAATCCTTCGGCAGGTTGAGGATTCATACCTGAAGTTTTGGATTTGGTGCATGCCATCCAGCATACTCGTATGACGGTGTACCTTGTAATGATTCCGCAGAATGTGTTCGCCGTTAAGGGGGGTACGACGCCAAACGGGCCGACTTGGAGCAGGAGAGGCACCACAGGACACTTTAATTTCCACTGTCTATACTTTTACACGTAAATTCATAAACCTTTGTCAGCATGACCAGGAAAGATTCAGGATTCACACTCGTAGCAGTGGCAGTTCAAAAACATAACAAAATAATTTTTTTACATGTGAAATTTCATCATTTTTTTCACTTAGTATTGGCTGCATTTGTTGCTATAGGTACACTTTTCTTCATAAGTAAGAGAGACTGTCCGATGAATTTTGCACAGCATACAAACCATAGTTACAGGTGTCTGAAACTCTAGAATCTATTTAATTTATGAAAAAATGAATGAGCTGTTACGTTTCAAAACTTTACGTTTAGAAAACTATCTAATTTTGTAGTTAATTATGTTAATTTTTACCACAGTTTTTAATAGATTTGGAAAATTATGGATTACCATACACCTGTAAGTATGGTTTGCATGCTGTGCAAAATTCATCAAAGAATCTCTCTTACTTGTGAACAAAAATGTACCTATAGCAACAAATGCAGTCAATAACAAGCGAGAAAATGATGAAATTTCACATGTAAAAAAATTAATTTTGTTATGTTTTTGAACTTCCACTGCTATGAGTGTGGCTCCCGAATCCTTCCTGGTCATGCTGATAAAGTTTTATGAATTTATTTGTAAAAGTATAGACAGTGGAAATTAAAACGTCCTGTGGTGCCTCTCCTGCTCCAAGTCGGCCCGTTTGACGTCCTACCCCCCCCCCCCCCCCCCCCTTAAGGTATCAGCGGAACAAATTTGCGTGTAATGAAAAATTCTTATTATCTCTAGCGGTAAGAAGTTACTTGCGTTAGATGTTACCTTCCGTATATTTAGTGACAATATTGCAGTAACATGTTTACGTCTTTCTTAACATACAACTTGACAAAATATGGAATAGCAGGAAAGGGAGGCGTTCATACGTAGATAGAAGTAGCACGTACCAGTTTCTCCTCCATAGTGTCCATCAACCGCTGATCGCCCAACCACCAGGAGACGTTTGGCGACGTCTCCCACCCCACAATGCGGCACGTGATCTCGCAGTTGCGGCCCGCAGTCAGTGGCAGCTCGACGTTAATCAGGATGCTGGACGGCGGCGACCTTTCTGCGACACCACATAAGATTGACCATGACAGGCAATATTCCTCGAGGAATATCCTGCTCTCTATTATCTTATTATCTACGGTACCGTTCTCGAATTGACTCACAAAATGGAGCGGTAACATCTTTGTATCATAAAAGGTGCTCCGAGATCCAAAATGATGCCACTTAACGTTCTTCACTAGGAGTAAATTACTTTACGTTTATCACAAACATTCATTCGTAAGTTTCATATTTGCGTATATTAGAATCCTGAACATCAATTTTGCGGAAGGACTCAAAATAAATCTCAAAAGAAAAACACGTTTGTGTAACCCTGGTTAAAAGTGAAATTTAATGTATTACAAATAACATGAAACAGTACTACATTGATGTAGGGTGGACGCGGTATGTGATAAATTAGCTGTATACACTGCGATATGGAAGCCATGGGATATCGATAAGCACATATACTGATGGCGGTACAATAGCGTACACGAGGTATACAGGGTGAAAAGTATTTAAACCGACAAACTCTGAGAGGTTGTGGGGGACATCAAATCAAATATTTTTCTCTAAAGTCATTTTTTCCTATGAGGATTATTTAAACCGGTGGAGGCCGTATTACGCTCTTCAGTTGTAGGCAACTGCTGTCCACCAGTGTAGTAGTGCATTTTCTCTCTTTGCTAATGGAGCGATACACCTGGAGTGAGTACACTAGACGAGCTGCACAGCGGGTTTATCAAAAACAATATCCTAATCCCTCCCCCCATGAACCATGGACCTTGCCGTTGGTGGGGAGGCTTGCGTGCCTCAGCGATACAGATAGCCGTACCGTAGGTGCAACCACAACGGAGGGGTATCTGTTGAGAGGCCAGACAAACGTGTGGTTTCTGAAGAGGGACAGCAGCCTTTTCAGTGGTTGCAGGGGCAACAGTCTGGATGATTGACTGATCTGGCCTTGTAACAATAACCAAAACTGCCTTGCTGTGCCGGTACTGCGAACGGCTGAAAGCAAGGGGAAACTACAGCCGTAATTTTTCCCGAGGGCATGCAGCTTTACTGTATGTTTAAATGATGATGGCGTCCTCTTGGGTAAAATATTCCGGAGGTAAATAGTCCCCCATTCGGATCTCCGGGCGGGGACTACTCAAGAGGATGTCGTTATCAGGAGAAAGAAAACTGGCGTTCTACGGATCGGAGCGTGGAATGTCAGATCCCTTAATCGGGCAGGTAGGTTAGAAAATTTAAAAAGGGAAATGGATAGGTTAAAGTTAGATATAGTGGGAATTAGTGAAGTTCGGTGGCAGGAGGAACAAGACTTCTGGTCAGGTGACTACAGGGTTATAAACACAAAGTCAAATATGGGTAAAGCAGGAGTAGGTTTAATAATGAATAGGAAAATAGGAATGCGGGTACGCTGAAATAAAAGAAATTATTCAGATAGTGAAGGGAGACGAAAATTTAATAGTCATGGGTGACTGGAATTCGAGTGTAGGAAAAGGGAGAGAAGGAAACGTAGTAGGTGAATATGGATTGGGGCTAAGAAATGAAAGAGGAAGTCGCCTGGTAGAATTTTGCACAGAGCACAATATAATCATAGCTAACACTTGGTTCAAGAATCATAAAAGAAGGTTGTATACATGGACGAACCCTGGAGATACTAAAAGGTATCAGATAGATTATATAATGGTAAGACAGAGATTTAGGAACCTGGTTTTAAATTGTAAGACATTTCCAGGGGCAGATGTGGACTCTGACCACAATCTATTGGTTATGGCCTGTAGATTAAAACTGAAGAAACTGCAAAATGGTGGGAATTTAAGGAGATGGGACCTGGATAAACTGAAAGAGCCAGAGGTTGTACAGAGTTTCAGGGAGAGCATAAGAGAACAATTGACAGGAATGGGGGAAAGAAATACAGTAGAAGAAGAATGGGTAGCTTTGAGGGATGAAGTAGTGAGGGCGGCAGAGGATCAATTAGGTAAAAAGACGAGGGCTAGTAGAAATCCTTGGGTAACAAGAAATATTGAATTTAATTGATGAAAGGAGAAAATATAAAAATGCAGTAAATGAAGGAGGCAAAAAGGAATACAAACGTCTCAAAAATGAGATCGACAGGAAGTACAAAATGGCTAACCAGGGATGGCTAGAGGACAAATGTAAGGATGTAGAGGCTTATCTCACTAGGGGTAAGATAGATACTGCCTATAGGAAAATTAAAGAGACCTTTGGAAATAAGAGAACGACTTGTATGAGTATCAAGAGCTCAGATGGAAACACAGTTCTAACCAAAGAAGGGAAAGCAGAAAGGTTGAAGGAGTATATAGAGGGTCTATACGGGGGCGATGTACTTGAGGACAATATTATGGAAATGGAAGAGGAAGTAGATGAAGATGAAATGGGAGAGACGATACTGCGTGAAGAGTTTGACAGAGCACTGAAAGACCTGAGTCGAAACAATGCCCCCGGAGTAGACAACATTCCATTGGAACTACTGACGGCCCTGGGAGAGCCAGTCTTGACAAAACTCTACCATCTGGTGAGCAAGATGTATGAAACAGGCCAAATACCCTCAGACTTCAAGAGGAATATAATAATTCCAATCCCAAAGAAAGCAGGTGTTGACAGATGTGAAAATTACCGAACAATCAGTTTAATAAGCCACAGCTGCAAAATACTAACACGAATTCTTTACAGACGAATGGAAAAACTAGTAGAAGCCAACCTCGGGGAAGATCAGTTTGGATTCCGTAGAAACACTAGAACACGTGAGGCAATACTGACCTTACGACTTATCTTAGAAGAAAGATTAAGGAAAGGCAAACCTACGTTTCTAGCATTTGTAGACTTAGAGAAAGCTTTTGACAGTGTTGACTGGAATACTCTCTTTCAAATTCTAAAGGTGGCAGGGGTAAAATACAGGGAGCGAAAGGCTATTTACAATTTGTACAGAAACCAGATGGCAGTTATAAGAGTCGAGGGACATGGGTGGGAAGCAGTGGTTGGGAAGGAAGTAAGACAGGGTTGTAGCCTCTCCCCGATGTTGTTCAATCTGTATATTGAGCAAGCAGTAAAGGAAACAAAAGAAATATTCGGAGTAGGTATTAAAATCCATGGAGGAGAAATAAAAACTTTGAGGTTCGCCGATGACATTGTAATTCTATCAGAGACAGCAAACGATTTGGAAGAGCAGTTGAATGGAATGGACAGTGTCTTGAAAAGAGGATATAAGAAGAACATCAACAAAAGCAAAACGAGGATAATGGAATGTAGTCGAATTAAGTCGGGTGATGCTGAGGGAATTAGATTAGGAAATGAGACACTTAAAGTAGTAAAGGAGTTTTGCTATTTGGGGAGCAAAATAACTGATGATGTTCGAAGTAGAGAGGATATAAAATGTAGACTGACAATGGCAAGGAAAGCGTTTCTGAAGAAGAGAAATTTGTTAACATCGAGCATTGATTTAAGTGTCAGGAAGTCATTTCTGAAAGTATTTGTATGGAATGTAGCCATGTATGGAAGTGAAACATGGACGATAAATAGTTTGGACAAGAAGAGAATAGAAGCTTTCGAAATGTGGTGCTACAGAAGAATGCTGAAGATTAGATGGGTAGATCACATAACTAATGAGGAGGTATTGAATAGGATTGGGGAGAAGAGAAGTTTGTGGCACAACTTGACCAGAAGAAGGGATCGGTTCGTAGGACATGTTCTGAGGCATCAAGGGATCACCAATTTAGTATTGGAGGGCAGCGCGGTGGGTAAAATCGTAGAGGGAGACCAAGAGATGAATACACTAAGGTGATTCAGAAGGATGTAGGTTGCTGTAGGTACTGGGAGATGAAGAAGCTTGCACAGGATAGAGTAGCATGGAGAGCTGCATCAAACCAGTCTCAGGACTGAAGACCACAACAACAACAATATCCTGATCGCCGTATCCCACAACATACGACCCTTGCTGCTGTGTACCAACGTCCGCGTGAGACCGGGTCATTTAGCAGAATACCTTGACAGGGATGCCGTAGCACGGTGAGAACGCTGCAATTTGAGGAAGCTGTCTTGGAGGATGTGGAGCGGGATCCTTCAATCAGCACTCGTGCAATTGCACGTAACATTGGGACGAATCAGATGAATGTAAGAGCAGTCCTTAGAGAGAAATTGTTACGTCCATTTCACTTACAGCGTGTCCACAACCTGGAAACAGTTAATTATCCACCCAGAGCACAGTTTTCACAGTGGTATCTGGAACAGTGTGAAATGCATCCTACATTTCCATCCTTTGTGTTGTTTACCGATGAAGCAACATTCGGGCGTGATGGAGTCTTCAACATGCACAATTAGCATGTTTGGAGTGAGGATAACCCACATGCCACAGTTACTAGCCCTCATCAAGTGCGGTTCTTCGTTAGTGTGTGGGTCTGTGGTTGTTGGGGGCTGTTTAAGTTGTCCGTATTTGCTACCTAGGCCATTAAATGGCAGGCACTACTACAATTTTCTCGCCAGAGCATTGCCAGAATTGCTGGAAGACGTCCGGCTCCCTACGAAACAACGCATGTGGTTCCAACAAGACTGGGTGCCAGCACATTTCAGTCGTCGTGTGCGTCGATTCCTGAACCGACGGTTTCCAGAAACGTGGATTGGCAGAGGTGGTCATGTACCATGGCCACAGATATGTCCTCTCTGGACGTTTTTGTGTGGGGAGAGATGCGCAACCTTGTTTACGCTACTCCTGTTGCATCAGAAGAGGATCTGATTGCCTGGATAGTAGTAGCAGCAGCAGGAACAATTCAGGATACTTCCGAGGGTTTTGCCCATGTCAGACACAATATGATCCGACGGTGTAACCTTTCTTTATGTGTCAGTGGAGGAATTTTTGAAAATCTACTGGAATTGAAATTGGGTTGTGTTAATGTGTTGTCTCTCGGTCATTAAAAAAAATGGAAAAGTGTTTGTTGGTTTAATTAATTTCCCGCCAGAGAAATCTTCCTCTACCGGTTGAAATACTCCTCATAGGAAAAAATGACATTAGGGAAAACTATGTGTTTTGATGTCCCCTACAACCTCCCAGAGTTTGTCGGATTAAATACTTTTCGCCCTGTAGAAGGTCACTGCATTGGTGGAGCTGTCGTTTGTACTCAGGTAATTTATGTGCAAAGGTGTCCGACGTGATTATGGCTGCAAACGGGTATTAACATGCATGGGACATTCCATTGCGGATATTACTGAGGAATTCCATATTCCGAGATCCACATCGTCAAGAGTGCACCGAGAGTACAAAATTTCGGCATTACCTCTCAGCATGGACAACGCAATGGCCGTAACCCTAGACTACTGGAAAACCGGCGCCTGGTCGTCTGAGTCCCGATTTATGTTGGTTAGAGTTGATGGTAGGGTTAGAATGTGGCGCATATCACACGAATCAACGGAGGCAACTGTGCAAGCTGGTAGCGTGTCCATAACAGTGTGGCCTACGTCTACATGGAATGGAATGGATCCGCTGGTCCAAACGAACCGATCATTGATTAGAAATGATTATTTTCCGCTACTTGGAGACCATTTGCCGCTACGTGAACTTCACGTAATGAATGACAATGCGTCATATCACAGGGACGATTATTCGCGACTGGTTTGAAGAACATTCTGGACAATTCGAGCGGATGATTTGGCCACCCAAAGCGCCAGACATGAATCCCACGGAACATTTAGGGACGTAGCCGCGAGGTCAGTTCGTGCACAAAATCCTGCGCCGGCACCACTTCCACCAATATCGTCGTCAATAGAGGCAGCACGGCTCAATGTTTCTGCAGGGGACTTCCAACGTCTTTTTGAGTCCATGCCACGTCGAGGTGCTTCACTTTATCGGGCAAATGGGGGTCCTACATGATTACACGAGATATCCCATGACTTTTTCCCACCTCAGTGTATAACCAACTTCGCAAATGTACTGATACACAGTTCAATATTCACCCAAGTTCTTCACCCCACATCAGTGAACGTCATGTTCGGCAAACTGGACGATTGCAGGAGGTACAATACTAGTTGGTCGTTCTCTCGCTGTCACGGCAACACGAGGCAGTTTCATGTTCACTACCGTAAGAAGGCTTCACTTTCAACTCAGAGATCATTTTCATCGGTACCTTCATCTTTTTCTAACATTTTCCTCAGAATGTACGAAAAATTTCGATCAGCCCCGATAGGCGTGAATGACAACTCGAAGCCGTAGCAAAAATGATGATAATTGAAAACAATAATGAAACCTTAATACAAAATTATTTTTAGTTGATAAGTAAATTTTGACCGTAGAATAAACACAAACACTTACGATGTCGTAAAGTCACTAATGGAATCACCCAAACTTCACAGTTTTCCACTAAGAAAGTGGATGACAATGCTTCTAGTATGTCTGAAGGTCGGTTACCAACTGCCAACAAGCTAAGTTGAACCGCCAACAACAGAATGACCAACAGATGAAATGGAAGAGATATGCAGTTCCACTGGTATCTAAAACACCTCCATGGTTCCATATGAGGGTAAAATTCAAACGTGAAGTTATCGCGAGAACAATTTCATCCTTCTTCAGATGCCTATTGTTTACTATCCCTGAGAATCTGTTACACTTCGATGAATAGTTGCAGCCCTTTAAGCGAATCGCTAAATATTTTCGACGTGTTCCGCCGTATCTACTTGATAAATACTTCAGGCCTGAGAGCAACAATGGAGAATTCATCGCAATAACGTCTTGTGTGAGTCTTCTCTGATCGATTCACTATGTTTTCCAAGAATGCCTCATAAAAATCTAAATATCTCTCTCATCATTTCTATTACTGACTTTATACAGTCTACGTCTTTAATACCGCTTCTTAGTGTCACCCCCTAAATTTCTGGACGAAGTTACAAGCTAAACGTGTAACAGCAAACTACTGGTCTTT
The DNA here is from genome assembly GCF_023864345.2 of Schistocerca serialis cubense. Classification (NCBI taxonomy): domain Eukaryota; kingdom Metazoa; phylum Arthropoda; class Insecta; order Orthoptera; family Acrididae; genus Schistocerca; species Schistocerca serialis. Next base: position 663,944,616 of record NC_064642.1, read on the forward strand.
TTTTGTCGTTGATGAGAACATTATTCAATTTAAGGAGAACTGTCACTGGTTATACTACGTGTGAATTTTGCCATGGCCTTTCTGTATTTCCTTATGATCACCAAAAACAATTATTTGATGTAGACAAAGGCATATATCAGCATACAGTTTAATAGTACATTTGACTATCTGTGAAGCCATTTGCTTATTATTAAGACTTTACTCTCCATCCTAGCGAAGTTTCGCCGTATTTTAAACTGTGATGGCTACTATTGACTGTTCAAGACAGTCGGTTATATGTGAAGATACCTCGTATGTTCATAAAGCGCTTCTTAAACGATAGTGCTGTGCAATTTCGAACACCTTTCCAAAATTTAGGACAGCGGCTTTTGTTCTTTTCACGTGCGTCCAATTATATACAACATGTCTTTTCCCATCCGACTGATTTCGTGTGGAGCATGCTGATGCTTTGATCGAAGCTTCCTTCTCCCTAAGAACGTTACAATATTCGAGCGTAGAATATGCTCTAAGTTACTGCAAACCACGGATTTCATTGATAAACCATCTGTAATTATGTATTCACCCTAATTATTGGCAGGACAGAAATGTGCTAGCCTATAGTCGCTTGGAACGATTCCCTGCACAAAGCATTCTCGATAAATATGAACTAGAAGATACATAATTTCCACAGCGGAAGAAATATAATATTAAATACTCGTAGGAATACCATCTGGTCTCAGCAGTTGACTGATAGTCAGCGCTAGTAGATAAACCTATCATAGAAAGTAAACATACGTTATTGGCGACTATAATACACACCAACACAAAAAAAGTCTTCAGTGATGAGTCCCGCTTCGAACTGAACCCCAATGAGCAGCGAAAACATGTCTCGAGGCGCTCCAGATAGCGTTAGGTTACCAACCTGAATGTCGCCAACCATATGGCCCAACATCCAGGAGTGGTGGTCTATGGTGTCTTTCTTTTCACAGCTGAACGCCTTTGTTTGCCCTCCGCGGCTGCATTACGGCACAGCGATACGTCAACGATATCCTACGCCCCGTTTCATGGCAAGCAATCCTGGGCTTACATTTCAGCAATATAATGCCCGCCCGCATATAGAGAGAGTTTTTCCTGGTTTTCAGCGTACTTGCCAAACCCTGCCTTGGCCATCAATATCGCCGGATCTCTCCTAATTGAAAAGATTTGGAGAATTATGAGCAGAGCCCTCTAACCAGCTCGGGATTTTTGACGATCTAAATCTGAATAAGGTGAATAAGTTCAAAAATGATTCAAATGGCTCTTAGCACTATGGGACTTAACTGCTTTGGTCATTAGTCCCCTAGAACTTAGAACTACTTAAACCTAGCTAAGCTAAGGACATCAACACATCCATGCCCGAGGCAGGATTCGAACCTGCGACCGTAGCGGTCGCGCGATTCCACACTATAGCGCCTAGAGCGGCTCGGCCACTCCGGCCGGCGGTGAATAAGTGTTTGCATAAGAGCCAGAGGTGGATTAGCGTGCTACTGGCTTGCTCTTTCTCTCACATTTATTGATTTTCGTCCCATTCAGATAATTCTTTCGTAGTGTGTCTGTTTTTATTTTTTTATTTCTATTTTTTACAGTGTGTATTCAGTGGGTATTTACAGAGCGCATTTTGATATATTGTAGATCACTCTTGAATATTTAATACCTTATATGCGGTACAAGCTATGTACTGTTGGCGAACCTTACGATTATTGGTGCACGTTCATTTTCTAGTTCACATTAGAGAGTTTTCCTGTAAACGAGATCTTACTAAACTGATTCACGGGAGAACAGTGAAAAAATTTGGTTTAACTACTGCCTCTTTAAGGTAAATGTTTCACGTATACCTAATTTTCGGCTTACAGATTGTGTGTCCATACAAAGATAGAAATATTACAGTTATGTAAATATATCTATTTATCTGTTAATTTAGTACCACTACCCTATGTCTTTCTAGGTTCACCATAGTGCTAAGTGGCACTTTAGGTTCAAAGAATTAGCAACAAGAAGACAATTTACTCGCCAGGGTAGCCGAGAGCGCTAACGCGCTGCTTCCTGGACTCGGGTATGCGCGCCGGCCCCGGATCGAATCCGCCTGGAGGATTAACGACGCGGGCCGGTATGTCGGCCAGCCTGGATGTGGTTTTTAGGCGATTTTCCACATCTCGCTAGGTGATTACCGGGCTGGTTCCCAAGTTACGCCTCAGTTATACGACTGCACTCTTCCATGGCTTACACTAGACGCAGATAGCTGCGGTACACTAGTTTCATCCTGGGGGGTACAGGGTGGCGACAGGAAGAGTATCCGGCCACCCTCTGACTCTAACACTGCTAAATCTATAATAACAAGGCCGACACCCCGTTGAAGCAGGACAAAGGCCAAAAGGATATGGAAATGAATCACCAAAAAGAAATTTATCTTCATTACCGACCGATACTTCAGCAAAACCCTTAGACAACTGCACCAACAAAAATTACTTAATTTCGCTGTCTTTTCAATATTAAACAACGGTCACTGTGACGACAACCATTATTGGAAAGTGTTCTATTCAAATATAATCCGTGTAGTTCTGTAGATGTCTCAAAATAACTTGAGTTTTAAAGCTTTCTGAACGTTATCATGGACAGTATTGTTTCCCGAGGAAGCTCCTATTCTGGACTCTACTTTTTAAAGACGCGTTGCTGCACTGAGACAGCAGAGTTAGAATCACGCATTTAACATGTGTCTGGAATTTAAGTGCACCGTTACTGTGTGAATCCTACGTAGATACAGAACATGGTTTGAATATAAGGTAGACAAGACAAATAAATTAGTAAATAACAAACGTGGATTTTGTAAACTGAGTTTTGCGAAACTCATCTCGCTGTGTTCCTCCCTGAACGTCAGAGCTCAGTAGACAATGGCGCCTAACTTGATGTCGTTTTCCCTGACTTTCGAAATGCATTCGATGCAGCTCTTCGCTGTCTGTTAAAGGACTTCCGAACGAGCTTATCTAGTATCGGAGAAATCTGTGACTGCAGTTTTAAGACTTCCTTGCAGATAAATGTGAAGACGTCCTTCATAGAGGAACAAGATCGACAGGTGTGCAGGCAATTTCAGGAGAAGAACAAAAGAGTGTGATAGGGTCGTTACTTGTAAGCGTAGGCTTCCGCGGCCGTTGTCACTGTCAATAAAACTCTTCTGGGCTGTTGACCGCATTGTCAATGTATAAAATTGTCCGAGGTTTCGGCCACTATTGAAAACGGCTTTCCACAGAGCTTTCTGCTGAGCTAGTATATATTGAAAATGCGGTCAACAGCCCAGAAAAATTTTATTGACAGGGTCGTTACTGTTTACGATTCATTTCTATTATTTAGTGGATAACGCTGGAGGTTCTGTCAAGATATTCACAGAAACGCTGTCGACTATGGGAAGAATGCGTCGCCAGGAGGCTCTCGCGAAGTGTAGGAAGTCCTGCAGTGGATTTAGACGTGATGTAGGGACTGGAAGTTACACTCAGTGTAATTGTAAAGCAAGGCACATAACGAGGCAAAGAGATGCGCTTTTGTGCAGTACAATATCTGCGGCACATCACTGGATGAAATGACTACTGCGAAATACCTGCAGGTATCTCAGAGGACCAAAAATGGAATAACGAAATAATACAAGTAGCTTATAGATTTATCGAGAGAATTTTAAGGAAATGTTCATCCACGAAGCAAGTAGCTTGGAAAACATTCGTTCGTCCGTTTCTTTAAATTGCCCATCAGTCTAGCACCCGTACAAGGTTGGATTAACACAAGCGACGGGGAAGATCCAATGAAGAGTATCGAATTTCGTCACGTGCGTGATCGTTCAGTAGGTGATCTCAATGATCCCCAGTGGTGATCACGAGATCATCCAGGGCTTCCTTGCATACAGAACTCAACATATCGTTTCTGTGGCGTTGTATATTACGTAGAGATTTATGACTGAAATTCTTTAAGCAAATGTGCCAATATACTAATTTCTTATATGTCTCACGAAATGACCTCGACGGGAAAGTCAAAGATACTGTAGCTCGTGCAGTCGTCCTTCTCTCCCACCAATCGTGATTTAAAGGTAGCAGAGCGTAGTCATATGAGACATACCCTCCGCCACGCACCGTACGGGTTTTTATAGATGTATTATAAGCTACGAGTTTAAACAGAGGACTAGATCGCGTCATGCTTGTAATGCCTGTTTTGATGAAGGATGAGACGATACGCATACAAAAAAGTACTTATTGTACCACTAAAACCTATACTATACGGATGAAATTATGATTTCCTGTGGTTCAGCTATTGAATAATACAAGACAGACGTGTCATAAATGCCCATTTAGATAACGCCCTCTACAATAGTTTACTATATGTAAAAAAAGATAAAACACTTAACTTCAGATGGTCATATTATCTGTTACGAAGTCATCGTACAACTGTCTCATGAATCGGTACGGAGAATGTTACAACATCAGTTATGAAATATGTGATTTTGTTTCTAGCAGAACATATTAAGCGATGACGTTAGACCGTTGTCAAGTGCTGTATAGATTTTCATAGCACTTGATAACAGGACGGCGCAGTCCCAAAACAAATTGTGGTAAAAGTAAAATAATATTATACATTTCACAACTGGTGGCGTTTCATGTTCAATATATCTTGCTGAGATAATTTAAAACTGAGAAACGGAAACCACACAGTAGCCAGATCTTTCACTTCTTATCGTCGGGTTGCTGTTCGAAATTACACACATAAAAGTAATGAAAGTGTCTCGAACACTTCCCCAACGATATAACAGGTGTCAGGATAAAAGCGTGCTTCCTTCACTATAGTGAAGGGTTGTTACACTAAGCCAGAATTACTTGTGATCATCTCCTTGTTCCATTTCCGGAATGAGAAAAGCATTCTGGTCCCCAGTGAAAAGTACACCTATACACTCAACACTTGCATAAAAAACAATGGGCCGCAATATTATCTTTCCTGTAGCCAATAAATGTCCTTACTGGTCTCATAAGGAAGCATCAGAAAATGTTGCGTACGACGTCATGCTTCTATTGGATTAATATCGCCAATGATTTCCTTTCAAACAAATTGACTGTTGGCTAGTATTAACAATGTTTGGGGAAGACAGTAATGCACCACTGATTCGTGGATTCATATGTGTACTCGCGTTTTCCCTCTTTCCGTTATATATATATATATATATATATATATATATATATATATATATATATATATATATATATATATATATATATATAAAGTTCCAATCAAGTTCAAACGGCGAATTGACACATTTTTACAGCAACTTAAATGACTAAGATATTAACTCATTCTACGCAGCTTCTATTTTCTTTTTTATTGGAAGATGAGAATACGTATCTTCTAGTCATTAAAGGTTTCCTGTGTTTTCAACTTCCTTTTTGAAGATATACTTCTTGTCAATCTCCTATTGATTATAAATATGTAACGGATTTCAGTCTTTCTGTCGTCAGATGGTAGGTTCTGCCTATTATACCTTCCGTTTGTATGTCTCTATCGACCAAGTTTTCATGTACGCTTTGCCTGATTGCATTAAGCACGTATTGTAGGTCTCTTGTAGACTAACTAAGGATGGAGGGACGTAACTAACGGATTGTGATACTTCATTTGCAATTCAACGTAGTGGTATGTCCACCAGTACCATTTTAGAAACTTAAACGACACTTCAGAAAACTTATCATACTTCCTGCTTTAGTCAACTCATTAGCTGCAACGGGAACACCTCTCACTTTCAACGTACTGATCCTACTTCTGTTGTTCTTAACATTCACTGCAAAGTCACGCACTTGTATATAAGAAGTCTCACGAATTTATGAACATAACTAATAAAAATATAAAATACTTTCACTGTTCTCCAATGTGGAAGCGCTTTTCCTGGAAAGCTCCTACCTGATGCAGCTGAAATATTTGAAAGGCAAGCATATTCATACAATCAAATTTTAGCTGAAGTAGATATTACGCACAAGAAATGACAGTTGCATCTGGAACACTTTGTATCTAACTTTACGTCAGTAGCCGCTGCTGGTCGGTTCTGTATTTGACAATATACTGACATACACTAGTTTGTGAAAACTTTAATCATGAGCTCACCCTCTGCAGCGGCACTTTGTAGAGATATCATTACAATCAGGATGACCGCAATGGGCCGAGTGGTTGCTCCTGCCCGCAGTACCATTGTATTATGGTACACTACCACTATTTCAGGCTGCAATCTGCAAAGGACGAAAAATGTTTTATTGGTTGTTATTTATCTTAAAACTTTCAAATATAAACATCGATACATATGTCAGCAGTCTCGACAGTGAAGAAGTATGTAATTGGGAGAACAATTTGACGAACACGTCATATTCATCTGTGTAGTTAGAGGAGAAATGTGTGAATTATGTAGTTCTTACGTCTGATGAAACAGCTAATCGCACAACTTCTCAATATTAGACGGAGCTCATTCCCAGCGTCCTGTCGCTGTGCCCTTCCAGAGTGAGACTGGTCCGCTCGGCGGCAGAGCTCGGCAGGCGGGCCGATTAGGGCAATTGTCAGCAATCATACCATCTGCGCATGTGTTAAGCTACCACTTACGTGAAGAATGGCGCATCATTGCTGTTTTGACAAGGGTCGTTGTGTAGATGACGTATTTCTTCCTGTATACCGACGTACCAACGCATGTATGCTTTTAATAAGAGAAATACAACGGATATTATACGTGGGATTTCCGTGGAAAACGACGTAGCTTTATTAAGAATAACACAGACGTTAACACATATTCACTCTATTACGATCAGGTGAGATCGTTACGGGGTAAATATTTTATTCTTTGATTAAGTAAACCAATTTGTTGACTGACGCCACTTGTGGGAAGATACATGAAATACTTTTATTCTGGCTCACCGTCAATGCCTGCAAACATTTCACAATATGTCGTGTGATATGAATAAAATAGCAAATTATGTCTGATTTGGAGCGCGGCTGTTTCTCTAAATAGTAACAGAGTAATTTGACAAATCGCGTCAGCATATCCCGAGTGAAAGGTACAAACAATGTTGTGCAGTGACGATCGGGATACATTAGTTAACCATCAATGGAACAGCACAGTACCATACGTTTACAATTATTCTCATCTTTCCGCTTGATGTCTGTGTACTTGTCTTTCAATATATAGTTATTTTGGTGCTCAGTTCGAGGATATGATTGATGCAGTGTCCACGCTAGTCTATCCTGTACAACCGTCTTCATCAGTGTATCACACGAGGAATATACGAGTGTATCCTACTATAGTCCAACCTTGCGTTTCCTCCACATCGTTTGCTCCATGCATTTTTCTCCATTGGCAAAGTGAAGGGTCCCCGCTACATCAGCATGTGCACAATGAATCCCATGTTTTATCCAAGCTGTGCCATATATTACTATTCAACTCAGTTCTATTCAGTATCTCGTTATTAACTATTCGATCTACCCATCTAATCATTAGCATTATTCTCTAGAATTGTGTTTCCGTAGCTTATGTTCTCTTCCAGTCTAACTGATTATAGCCCACGTTTCACTTTGTACAACGCTTCACAGGAGACATATACCCTTAAAAATACACTTCTTGACTGCTATTCTTCTCTCTTCTTAATTACCTTTTAAAATTACTACTTGCCTTCCTTTATTGCTTGTTTAATTTACAGTGGGTAGTACGATACACGATAAACTATAGCTCTGTCTCAGTCCCTCCTCAAAAATACTTTTCCATTCAAGTTCTTTGACTGCTTTCTCTACAAGTTGTAGATAACCTTTCCTCTCTCTTCTGTATCCATTCCATTTTCATAATTTCAAGTAATGTTTTTCAGTCACACTGTCGAAAGCTTGCTTTAAACGCTACAATCGAAATTACGACGTTCTTCTGTCTACTTTCGAAAACCACTCACAGGGTTAGTTTTCCCTGTAGTACTTTAAAACCCTAACTGACCTTCCCTGATGTCGGCTTCTCTTATCTCAAATTTATCTACTTCCTCTTCTGCTTCCATAATACAGTCTTCCAATTTATGTCTTTTGTGTCACACTTCTATAAATTTGTTCCCCTTCATTATCTTGATTACTATGACGTTATGACCTGAGCACTTGATATGCATACAGCTGATTTCCTTTGCTCCAAAGGTTTATTTGAAATTACTGTATGTGGCATTTGTCTTCTCCACACTAATATATGCATACATGTCTTCAGTAAAACCTAAGAGGTCATGTGTATTATTTTTAATAAAAGTAGGTTCGTAGACTAACTAAGTTCGTAGACTATTTTCAAAAGATTTCGTTGGAGACGTCAACACTCCACCTACAAGGATATTTGCACCACTGGATATAGCCTACGTTTTATTACATGTTTTTTGAAGGTACTAGTAACAATATAATAAGAGTCTGCTTAATTGTAAGGAAATTAGTACAACAGGTACCTGTGATCTCAAAGCACTCACACTTGTTCTGGAGCTTAATTAATTTAGTTTGGGCAGTAAGCTCTACCAACAACACAACGGCTTGGCACTAGGAAGTGGATTGGCATTGGGGTGCAGCTTGTCTAAGATATTCACTGATATTTACGTACACCATGTAGAACAAAAATACTTATCAACTATTCAACAAATCACAAATAGAATATCTTATTTGTGATGGTATAAATACGTATTTCCAGGGTGAAAACAGTGAAATTAATGCATTGGAAGCAAACTACATAACAATATTAAATTCAGATTTGAGATGAAAAGAATAAGAGCATCAGTGGTCTTAGAGTTAAAATTTATAATGGTAGTCACAACCATGAGTTCAGTGTCTTCATAAAGCTTACCCCCCAGATGTCAGCACTGACAACTCATCAGTTCATTCCAGCCAACACAAAAAGAGATATTTCTGAACCATGTTACACTGAATGCAAACAGTTCCCATGAGTACCGCAGATTAAGGGAATCAAATGAATGTAATTAAAAACGGTTACATACAATATTGCGTATGGACCCGTAATAATGGGCAAACTCGAGAACAAAATTGAAACAAAAGCCACTACTTCACAGAATAGCAATTCATGTAACATCCCCTCCAGTACAATTCCCTCTCTCACAGAAGACAAACCCGAATGTATTATTTGACTATTGGTTTGTAACTACTAAAGAGATCCAAAACAATGTCTATGAATGTGATAATAGTGGACACAATCACCCATACTGTATTCAGTAAACCATTTATTTTCAGTTTGACACTTGCGCGTGTACGTGTTCGCTTTCAGAGTTGCCATATCAGCTACTAAATAATCGTAGTTACTACAACGGGTCGTCACCTACAGTACTTCAGAATGATCTTTACCTGGATGTAGGCCAACTGAGCGAAATTTAACAAAGTTAGTGCATGTGAATCACAGCTGAGGTGGAACAATTACAGTGTCCTCCAAGAACAGCATTGGTACCCCAAATGAAGAAAGTGACACAGTCAGCAAGGTTCACAGCAATAGATATTAAGAAATTTTAATACACCGTCTTTAGTACTCTTCAAAATTACACGAGAATAATACAGCATACTGTCTTGTTTACTTTAATTTCAGTGTCACTTAGTAAAACAAATTCGTAATGCTGTAATTCACTAAATCCAGTTTATTTCTCTGCATTTAACATTCTATATTTAATGTAATATATGTTTTCAACTAAAGATAACAGTATTATACAGGGTGGTCCATTGATCGTGACCGGGAAATAAGCGTCAAACGAAAAAACTATAAAAACGAAACTTGTCTAGCTTGAAGGGGGAAACCCGATGGCGCTATGGTTGGCCAGCTAGATGGCGCTGCCATAGGTCAAGCGGATATCGACTGCGTTTAGTTAAGTAGGAACCCCCATTTTTATTACATATTCGTGTGGTACGTAAAGTAATAGTTGGACCATTATCTTTGCTTTGCGATATATGGCGCTGTAATAATCACAAAGGCATAAGTAAGTCATATCACGTAACATTCCGCCAGTGAGGACGGTATTTGCTTCGTGATACGTTACCCGTGTTAAAATGGACCGTTTACCAATTGCGGAAAAGGTCGATATCGTGTTCACGTATGGCTATTGTGATCAAAATGCCCAACAGGCGCGTGCTATGTTTGCTGCTCGGTATCCTGGACGACATCATCCAAGTTTCCGACCGTTCGCCGGATAGTTACATTATTTAAGGAAACAGGATGTGTTCAGCCACATATGAAACGTCAGCCACGACGTGCAACAAATGATGATGCCAATGTAGGTGTTTTACCTGCTGTCGCGGCTAATCCGCACATAAGTAGCAGACAAATTGCGCGAAAATCGGGAATCTCAAAAACGTCGGTGTTGTGAATGCTACCTACATCAACATCGATTGCATCCGTACCATATTTCTAAGCACCAGGAATTGCATGGCGACGACTTTGAACGTCGTGTACAGTTCTGCCACTGGACACAAGAGAAATTACGCGACGATGACAGATTTTTTGCACCCGTTCTCTTTAGCGACGAAGCGTCATTCACCAACAGCGGTAACGTAAACCGGCATAATATGCACTCTTGGGCAACAGAAAATCCATGATGGCTGCGACAAGTGGAACATCAGCGACCTTCGCGTTTTAATGGATGGTGCGGCATTATGCGAGGAAGGATAATTGGCCCCCATTATATCGATGGCAATCTAAGTGGTGCAATGTATGCTGATTTCGTATGTAATGTTTTACCAATGTTACTACAAGATGTTTCACTGCATGACAGAATGGCGATGTACTTCCAACATGATGGATGTCCGGCACATAGCTCGCGTGTGGTTGAAGCGGTATTGAATAGCATATTTCATGACAGGAGGATTGGTCGTCGAAGCACCATACCATGGCCCGCACGTTCAATGTATCTGACGTCCCCGGATTTCTTTCTGTGGGGAAAGTTGAAACATATTTGCTATCGTTATCCACCGACAACGCCTGACAACAAGCGTCAGCGCATTGTCAATGCATGTGTGAACATTACGGAAGGTGAACTAGTCGCTGTTGAGAGGAATGTCGTTACACGTATTGCCTAATGCGTTGAGGTTGACGGACATCATTTTGAGCATTTATTGCATTAATGTGGTATTTACAGGTAATCATGCTGTAACAGCATGCGTTCTCAGAAATGATACGTTCACAAAGGTACATGTATCACATTGGAACCACCGAAATAAAATGTTCAAACGGACTTACGTTCTGTATTTTAATTTAAAAAACCTACCTGTTACCAACTGTTAGACTAAAATTGTGAGCCACATGTTTGTGACTATTACTGAGCCATCTATCACAAAGCGAAAAAAGTGGTCCAACTAAAAAAATTCATATTTCTTTACGTACAACACGAATATGTAATAAAAATGGGGATTCCCATTTAAAAAAACGCTGTTGACATCCGTTTGACCTATGGTAGCGCCATCTAGAGGGCCAACCATGGCGCCATCTGGTTTCCCCCTTCAAGCTAGACAATTTTGTTCTGTGTAGTTATTTCGTTTGACGCTTATTTCGTGAGATATTTGGCCTGGTCAGGATCAGTGGACCACCCTGTGCGACTCCTTTAAATGACAGACCCTTCTAACTTGTCGCTATATTAAAGCATTTTTTACACTCATGTGCTTTGTAACCACTCTACATTTGTTTTCATAGGTATGTAATAAGTCAAAGTTAGTCAAATCAAGTAGAGCGGGTTGGTAATCTGTTTTGTGATGCAACTAAGTGTCTGATAAGGAAAACCAACGTGTGTGTGTGTGTGTGTGTGTGTGTGTGTGTGTGAAAATGCGAATAGCAACTCCAAAAAGACTCATGCGAGCAAAACCTTAAAAACAAATGTAGTAGGCGAACACTTTACCTAAGATTTATTCGAACACAAGTCTGAAGAGGAGCCATCGTTATTACATTTTTGTAACTGTGAATGATACTTTATCACAGGGTAACTCACAAGTACACCTAAGTAACATATGTTTTGACGAAACATGCAAGTCACCTGATGCATTTTGTCAGTTCCAATGTGGTAATACTAGTTTTTCAGTAAAGTGACCTAAAAACAGTTTGTTGCTGATTGTTACTCGACATCTAAAAGTAGTTGTACTCCATAGGAGCCAGGGTCTCCAATAAAATCTTACTCGACAAAGTTGCAATTACATTTTTCCTCCGATCGTTTATCATATTCTATATCTTTATATCCTTTGTTTTCTATCCGACCACTTGATACTCTGCTGCCGTCACTATTTCATCTCTAAAAGCTAACTATTCTTCTTCTACGGTATTCCTTTGTATTCTTTCAATTACTCATTGCATAGTGCTTCCTTAAAACTGTCAACAACTTCTGGATATTTCACTTTCTCCCGATATCATGTCTTTAATTTACATTTGGACTTAGGTTGGAATTCCAGCTTTCTTATTTTGGCGACACAAATACGACAACCAGTAACCCTGAAAGTTAAGACCAGTACTTCACAATGTGCTGCTCTCACTATACACACGGCCACAAATACATATAAACATCCAGAATGAGATTTTCACTCTGCAACATTTTAAGGATATGTATTTTAATGCTTAAGGATATGTCAGAAGGTTCTTTTCAATGACCATAGTGGCAGCTAACACTGTCTGCTACTGCATAGGACATCTACATTGCAAGACCATAGCTTCCGTTTGTGTAATATGTTTATATTTCCTGCTCTTCGTTTAATTGGCGTACTAGTAACTAGGCGTCGTCTTCCGTATAATGTGTTTCTTCTTCATCATCTGAATATATTACTGCATTTAGTTTAGAGCATTCACCTAAGTTAATATCAAGGTATTGTTGTTTTTGTGGCAGTTCAGTCAGAATATTGGTTTGATTCAGTACTCCACGGTCCTCTATATTCTGCAAGCTTCTTTGTCTCTGCAAAGTACTACAAACATACACTCGTTTTAACCAGCTTACTATATTCAATCCTTGGGCTCCCTCTATAAATTTTACCATCGCACATCTTCCTTCCAGTACCAGATTCACAACTGATTCATGTCCCAGGATAGGTATCATTAAGTGACAGCTACTTTTAGTGATGTTTTCTCATTAACTTTCTTTAACACATCTGGATTCAATATATCCTTATTACTTTTTCGCTCAACTCATGTAGTTTTCAGCCGTCATTATTAGAACCACGATTTAGATGCTACTCTTTTCTGAATTGTGTATGTTCCCTCTTTCACTTCTGTACAAGGCTACATTCTAGACATCATCATAAAAGATTTCTAACTCTTAAATTTATATTTGGTGTTTAACATTACCTATTTGTGAGAAATGTTTGTCTTTCTGTTCTTGCTCTAATTTTTGTCCTCCTCACTTCGGCCATCATCACTTATTTTGCTGCCGAAGTGGCTAAACTAATCTATTACTTGTAGTGTCTCATTTCTTGATCTAATTTCTTCAGGGTTTAATTCGAAAAAATTCCAATAAAATTGTTGTAATTTTCAGATATTCTTCTTGAAACCTCGGTGTAGCGTACAGTAGCCGCGCGGTCTTGGCACAGTCCGTTCGGCTTCCCCCGTCGGAGGTTCGAGTCCTGCCTCGAGCATAGGTGTGTGTGTTATCCTTAGCGTTTAAGTTAGATTAAATAGTGTGCAAGCTTAGGGACCGTTGACCTCTGCAGTTTTGTCCCATAAGTCCTTACCACAAATTTCCTTTAGACTCTGTCACTTCGTTCAAGAGGTCTTCCAAGTCCTTCGTCGTCTCTGGAAGAAATGCAGAAATATCTACGAACCTCAAAATTTTTCTTTCTGCTCCCTCAACTTTAAGTTTCTATAGAAATGTCTCCAAGGTTCCCTTTCCTGGATGCGTAACGTGCAGACTGAATACCATCAGAGACAGGCTGCAACCTCGTGTTCCTCTGTTCATAGTTACTGTTCCCTTTCAAGTGTTTCAGCTCTTAGAACTGCATGCTGATATTTGTAAAAGCTGTAGATAACTATTTGTATTTTATCTCTGCTACCATCAGAGTTTTATACGTGAATTCCAGACAACATTGCAAAAGTCTTTCCTGCAGTGCAAATGCTGTGAATGTAGGGTTGAGTTTCTTCAACCTAACTCCCAACATCACTCATTGGGTCATTATTGCCTCGCATCTTCCTCTATTTCTACAAGACCTGTACCCCATCGTCCCCAACGTCGGCTTCTACCACTCTTTCTGTATAGGTACCACGTTGTTCTGCTCTTCAAATTACTATTACAGTATCGAATAGATTTTACTTGTTACCTATAGTAGAAGGGGAAGAACCTCAGCCAGCTGTAAGTCACAGAAGGGTGCAGCAGACTTCCAGCAGAGAAACTCAGTATAGGTCGGTAATAAAAGAGAGTAGGAGGCAAAGAGTCTTGCTGCTAGGTAGCACCCATGGGAAGGGTGTACACCAGATGGTGCAGGACAAATTGGGAGCAGGGTACCAGTTCACATATATTGTGTAGCCATGGCCTACACCTCAGCAGGAAAGATAGGTTGGCTGATCATCTTACGGATAATATATGGAGGGTGTGGCACCATCACATAAAGCACGTACCCCTTTGGTTACTGGCGTCAGAGAGGCACCTTCTTAGGTCAGATTCAAGTACGTTGTTTTGAAAGAAGTCATAACTATTGAAGAGCACCGCAAAATTAATAAGAATGCACAGGAAAGTGGGATTAGCTTATTTAATCAAAAATAGTAAAGAACTGAGTAATAAGGGGTAGAAGAGCTTTTCGTCCGGAAAAATTAGAGAACTCTGAAAAGACAGACATCCTTTGCCTATCTGATCACCACATAACGACTGAGTTACACAAGTTACATATGAAAGATTACACTCTGGCATGTTACTGTAGCAGAACTAATATGGGAAACGAAAGAGTTGTTACATATATTAAGAGCACAAGTTCATAAATATTGAGACAAGTACATCTTGTAATAATCAGCACACAGAAGTGTGTGCTTCTGAACTAATACTGAAAATAGCTCACATTTAATCGTACCTGTATATAGATCCCCACTGGGAGATTTAGAATTCTTTATAAGAAATGGATTTCTTACTGTACTGTCTTTTAGGCAGCAGCAAGCAGTTAATAGAGTGTGATGACTTAAGGGTTGGATTTTCTAAAGGATTCTGATAGTAAAAAATTGCCTGAAAATCTTATTTGGTTCCTACAACTTGATCTCGGTAATTCACTTCCCAACTCAGGTGGATAAAAGAGTTGAAACATAATTTATAATCTTTTCTTAGGTGAAGCTCAAAACAAGAAAATGAGTATCTACCCAGTAACAAATGCTCTCCCTCATCATGATGTACAGTTAGTTATGAGCAACAATAGAGAGCCTTATAGTATGGATACTACTCAGGGGAAATGAGTTAGAATAAGTAATGACTCCAGGACAAAAGTTTTTAGAATGGTTTGCAGCAGATTACCCAGGCTGTAAATTATAATGAACCATATGATAACACCAAATTCAATATGTTCTGTGACATATCCTTGTAATTGTTTGAAAATATCTTTCCACATAACCTAATCAGAAATGGCATTATACAGCCATGCAAAATATAATGGACTACAGTGGAGATTAATGTACATTGTAAAATGAAAAGGTAAAACTATTTGTTGGCTAGAACAAGTAGAGATCTTGTGGTAGTGTCACACCACAAAAGCTACTCGAAATTGCTAAGAAAGGTCATTAAAATGTCCAGGGACATGCATGTAAAGTCAGAAATCAGTAATTCCTACAGCAGACATAAGACTGTACAGAATGTAGTAAAATGAGAGACAGCTCAGCCAGCTACAGAAGAGGATAACACTACCATTAAGCTGAAGGAAGGGCTACAAATGATGAGTCACAAGTGACAGGTAGCAAATATAGATTGTAATAATTTCATAAATATAGTAGGAAGTATGGGACAAATAGTTCAAGAAAAAAACAGAGCAGTAAATATGAAAAAGGAGCTCTCGTAAATTGAGTCATATGAATGTACAATCAACTTCACCTTCTGAGATTAAGAAACTATATATTCACTTAAACATAAAACTATGCCTAATTTTCGTAATATTTTCAACAGAATACTAAATATTTGTTCCCATATAACAGGCTTCATCTTATTTGAAATATCTAATGCATCATTCACTCGAGGTATTTTTCCAGAAAGACTGAAGCATGGCAGTGTTGAAGTCCTCTTGAAGAAAAGAAATAAGAGAGGTTTTAGTAAATACCAACCTGTTTCACTGTCGAAATCGTTTTCCAAAATCTTTGAGAAGGTGATGTGTTCTAGAATACTATTTCGCATTAGCAACAATAGCATCCTCAGGAAATCACAGTTAGCATTTCATAACATTTACATGTTCACTCACCATATTTTACAACCATTAAATGGTAAACCAGCACCAGTTGGTATTTTCTGCGACCTATCTAAGGCATTTGACTACTTGAATCACAGTATTATCTTAGATAAATTGAAGTTATATGGGACTGATGGTATAGCCAACCAATGGATAATATCATATCTGACGAAAAAATTATGGAAATTTGTAGTTAAAAATTCAACCTATACAGTCCAGGGACGTAATTTTTGCTGGTGAGAAGTCATGTACAGGGTTCTCCAAGACTGTTACATCCACTATTGTTCATTATCAACATAAACGATCTTGGATGTAATATGTAACAAGCAGAATTTTGGCAGATGACACTAATAATATAATCTATTCAAGCATACATCCAGAAATATAATAAATCGAAAATAATGTTTTTAAAAGTATAATTGACTGGGTTTCTGTGAATAGTTCCACATTCAACTTCAAAAATATACAACATAATCAGTACTGCATATCTAGGTGTGCTACATCAGCGACAAATGTAACACATGGTGATAAAATAATAAATTGACCTGAAACTTCTAAATGCTTAGGTGTCCATACTAAACTAGATAAAGCTCATATCTGAACTCCTAAAACAAGTTAATTCAGCCACATTTGCACTTAGAGTCATGGCTAATCTCGGGTAGAGACAGATCAATAAGATGACTTATTTATTACATTTTCATTCTATAATGTAATATGGAATAATGTTCTGGGGTAGCTCATTATTAAGAAAGAAAGACTTCTTTGGTCCAAATCGTGCTGTAAGTCTACTATGTGTCACTCACCTTTGTTCATCTTGTAGACATCTGTTTAAGGACTTAAGCATTCTGATTACTGGTTCACAGTAAAATATTTATTCCCTCTTGAAATTTGTTGTAAATAATACAGTAAAAGTCAAAAGGAATCATGATGCACAAAAATTACAATATCAGAAAGAAAACTGGCCTTCGTTACTCTACATTAAGGTTGACTTTAGCACAAAAAAGGGTGTATAACTCATCCTTAAGGACACCAAATTAAAAACTGAAAACCAACTAAAAAGTGTCTAGTTGACTGCTCCTCCGATTCCATAGGATAATTGCTGTTATAATGCACAAAACGTGTTGGGCAGCAGTTCCTACATACATCTGTATATTTAAAAAATCTTATAACTGTGTAACATGTTTACATGTTTACAAATTAATTTGGGACATGAATGTAATATGAGTTGTTAATTATCACTACGTTTTATCGTACAAAATGATCTATGGAACATGATACTAACTTTTACTATTAAATGTACTGTTTAGGTGAAATCACCCAACATCAAAATACTGCAAAAAACTTCTACTAAACCACATTTTTCACACATGTTATATAGCAAAATGTTGCAGAAAATAGTAAAAAAGTACTCATAATTTATAATTAAAATGTTCTTGTATTTAAAAAAAATACATACAAATGTGTGTGTGTGTGTGTGTGTGTGTGTGTGTGTGTGTGTGTGTGTGTGCGTGTGTGTGTGAGTGTTTTCTTATTCTTATTATTATTGATACTATACAAAAGTTTAATTAAGAAATTTCTTATTTTAGTATTCACACAGAATAAATTTGGAACAAATTAAATCATTCTTTCTTCTTATTTCTAATGTTATTTTACTCATTGGAGTTTTCACACAAGTAGCTGTCCTGTGTTTTGCAAATATGTTTATTCTATTTTCCATATATTGCTTTTTTGTTGTCATCGTCGTCTGGTCAAAGCTTACTGCATGCACTTTTAGTAGCTTTCCTTGTTTTCCTGGGTCCAGACATGCTTAGGGTTTTGGATTCTTCTGACCATTCTCAGAGAATCTTCTGTTCTTGGTAAATGTTTTCTTGATGCAACGTGTTCCGCTAACAGTGACTTTCCAAATTTCTCCAAGAATATTCTGCCTCTCAATCTTTGAAAGCTCTGTTATTTCATTCTGATGCACTGTATACAATACTAATGAACTTTTCACATCATTTATTTGCTACTTACACACCTTGAAACTCCTGGAGTACTTTTGATGATATTCGAAGCTGATAGGTGACCGTGTTATGATGGTAGGTTTTACTGCCATTCTGTATTCCCGTTTTTAGAAAGAATCTGTGACAGTAAAGTGACGGTACAGGAACATTCCCAACTGTCAGCAGCTGCATCAGTTAATTTGTGTTGTTTCGAATGTCGTCTTCCAGCGCTGCGTGAAAACCTTCTCGAAATGTCATATCTCCCAATTCACCGCGACCCACTTACTTTACTCCTTAAGCTGTATTTCCTTTAAGCTTATTTCCCTTGTACAACCCATCTAACAGCTTGTTCGGCCTTTCAGCTTTCTCTTCTTTCCTTCGTACTGGTACGCCACATGGGCGCTCAATATTCATACATATGTTTCTCATTCCTTGCAAAGTCTATTTAAATTTCTTATGTGTAAAATCCATTTTTCTCATAGTTATTCCTGTTTCTTTGGCCTTGTATTACTTCTCTACGGTGACCTTACATTTTCTGTCGGCTATTGTTTTTAGACGTCTCTACACCCTTGTCTAATGTTTGCTTCCAACATCTCAAAACCTTGAATTCTGTAAATTGATGCAGGTCCCAACGCCACACGCTCCTATTTTTCTGCTATATTTTCGGTATTAGATGTTCATAATCAATCAATTATGGTACGACTTACCACTGACACAGAAATGTCTTGCAGATGAAAATCGAGTTTCGAAATCTCTGTTTAACCATTATATAAATGAGCATCTAACGAAGATAAATTATACTATGTGCAGAGTTCTGCCGGACAGCTTTCAGTTTCATTCCTATCTCCCAGCGATTGTGCTACTGGTTTACCTTGTCTTCCTTTTCCTACTATCGAATTTCAGTATCCCATCACATCTTCAGTCACCAACCATAATTAAATTTTTGTCTGCCATAATTACGTGAACAGTCTCTTATACTTTTTAGTATCTTCTTTCAACCTCTTCACAAGTTCGTCCAAACGGCCACATCACCTTGCAGAATTTTCTTGCAAGTTCCAGCTCTTCACATCTGAAGCGCAAGGTGGCCTATAAAAGTGTGTCATTGTCTTAAATTATAGCTTCGTTGCTGTCTCCTTTACGATGACACTAGTTTTTGTATTTTTGATTCATCAGTCTTCTGACAGGTTTGATGTGGCCTCCCACGAATTCCTCTTCTGTACCAAATTTTTTATCTCTGAGTCGAGATTTATCAACTACGTCCTCAATTATTTGCTGGATGTATTCCAATCTCTGTCTTTCTCTACAGTTTCTACCACCTACAGCTCCCTCAAGAACTATGGAAGCTATTCTCCGATATCTTAACAGACGTCTAATCACCCTTCTTCTTGACAATGTTATATATATGTTGTTTTCCTCGCTGATTCTGCGGAGAACCTCATTATGCTGTTAGTCCACCTAATTTTCAGTGTTATTACGTAGCAACACGTCTCAATTTCTTGGATTATCTTCTGTTCCGGTTTTTTTCCTACCGTCCATGCATTACTGCCATACAATGCTGCTCTCAAAATGGACATTCTCAGAAATTTCTTGCTCAAACAAATACCTAGGCTAGATACTTCTCTTAGCCAGGAATACTCACTTTACCAAAGCTAAACCCCTTTTTATATCTTGATAACGCCCTTCCCTCACTGGCTATTTTGCTGCCTAGGTAGCAGAATCATCAGAATTCCTTAACTTTATCTTTATCTATCACCAATTCTGGTGTTAAGTGTCTCGCTGTTCTTATTTCTGCTACTTCTCATTACTTTGGTCTTTCTTCCACTTTCAGTCACTGTTCTGTACTCATTGTACTGTTCATTCCATTCAAGACGTCATTCAGATCTTCTTTACTTTCATTGAGGACAGTAACCTCATCAGCGAATCTTAATATTGATAGTCCTTCACCATGAACTTTGATCCCACTGTTGAACCTTTCTTTTATGTCCCTCATTGCTCATTCGATGTATAGATTGAACCGTGGAGGCGAAGGACTACATTTCTACCTTACACCATACTTAATAAGAGCACTCCGTTCTTGGTCTTCCAGTCTTATTGTTCCCTTGTGGTTGTTGTACATATTGTACGTTACGATATCTTTCCCTGTAGCATACCCCAACATTTGCTCAGTAATTCGAACATCTTGCATCTTATTACTCGTATATCATGGAACGCTTATTCCAGGTAGGAAAATCCCATGAATGTGTCCTGATTTTTCTTCAGTATTGCTTCCATTATCAGTTGCAACCTCAGAAGTGCCTCTCTGGTGCCTTTACCTTTCCTAAAGCCAAGCTGATAGCTTATAAATCCTCGATTTTCTTTTCCATTCTTCTGTACATTATTATTGTCAGCAACTTGAATGCATGACATGTTAACTTGGTTTTGTCTCCCTTGTTGGCTCTTTCTGTTTTGGGAATTGTGTGGATGATGTTTATCCGAAAGTGTAATGGAGTATCACAAGTGTCATAATTCGACACACAACGCGAATAATATTTGTTGTCATTTCCCCCAATGATTTTAGAAATGCCGACGGCACATTATCTATACTATCTACCTTATTTGATCCTAAGTCGTCCATAGCTCTTTTCAGTCCTGATCCTATACTGGATGCACTATCTCTTCTATATCGAATCCTCTGTTTCTCTTTCTATCACGTCAGCAAATAAGGCCACCCCTTCGTAGAGTTCTCAATGTACTCTTTCCACCTGTCTGCTCTCTCCTCTGCATTTAACAGTTGAATTCCCACTGCACTTTTAATATTACCGAGCTGTTTTTAATATCCTGAGTCAGCCCTTCTGACAATCATTTCTTTTTCGATTTGTTCAGATATTTCTTGCAGCCGTTTTGTCTTAGTCTTCCTCCACTTCCTAGTTACTGTACATTGTGGTGAAGACTGAACTGTGGGCATCGTATTACAATGTGGTGGTATCAATCCATAAGTGCGTAGTCAAAGTGTAGTGGAGGCCAATAATAGCGAAAGTGGGGTGCTGGTGACAAGGCCTGCGACACATCTGGTGGCGTCAGAATCCGTTGGTGACCTGAATGTCACTGTGTCTTCCGATACGCAACATTTACCGTTCCATCCTCACTCGAGATTCAGTGAAGGACAGTGTTGGGTTCGCATGCCACTGGACGAAAGGCGAAAGAGGGAACACGCTGCACACCTGTGTTCTTACGCCTTAGCAAATGGCACGAAGTGCTGCCCAGTGCTGATAGTACTTCTAAGACAGCATAGGATGCCTCTCCTGGTGGTCCAGCAGCTCCGGCCGCTGTGTCAGAGAGGTTCTAGGCGCTTCAGTCTGGCTCCGCACTGTTGCTACGGTCGCAGGTTGGAAACCAGCCTCGGGCATGGATGTGTGTGGGTCTTTAGATTTGTTAGGTTTAAGTAGTTCTAAGTGTAGGGGACTGATAACCTCAGATGTTAAGTCCCATAGTGCTTAGAGCCTAAGGTCCAGCAGCCGATTTTCCTACCCAGTCTAGACAAGTGCTGAGGACTGGTATGTAAGACATTCTGAGCTCCTACGTTAGACTGGTAACGGTGCCCTTCAGATAATAGCCTACTGCTTGTGAAGAATTCCTTTGCAGGTGTTTGCAGAGGGTCTCGTGGGTGACGTGGAGGAGGCTAAGCTGACGGATGTCGACCGCACTGGAGCAGCTGACTGCGAACAGTGGCACGAATGACGCCACAAATGATGCCGTCCACTTTGGTTCCGAGGCTATCTTCGGTTCCTATCGGCTGATGACTGATTCGAAGAAATCAACTAGCTTCGAATGCGAAGTGAAGCCCAAGCCGACTCTGTGTAGCATCATACCCAGGTTTGATAGCGATTCTCTGGTTTAGAGAAGAGTGGAAGGTCTAATCAGAGGCTATGACGAATCTGCGACGGTATCGAATGTAAATATCTCACCCTCTGCTGTCAGGTGGAGAACAGCAGGGTTCCCCTTAGTAGAACAGGTGTGCACTACACGTAGGAAGCAGCTACTAAGGTAGAGGAATACGTACGGCGTGAACGCAGTTGTTTTTCACATTAGAGGAACCCCTGTTAGGATAAGAGACGAACTCACTGCCAAAATCGGAGTTACAACCGTCAAAACCTTCCCACACAACGAACTTTCTCGCAGATCGGATATAGGAAAGGTTAATATGATCTAAGTAAACTGCAAGAGCATCCAAGGAAAGATCTCAGAATTAGTACCGCATATTGAAGGTTCTAATGCCCAGACTTCCGGCATAAGAAATCACCCTGATTCAACCTACGACGTTGTGAAAGAGGGCAAAGGAGAAGACAGAGTTTCGGCGCACTCTCTTGCCCTTGGGGTGGAAACAACGGAAGGGAACGGAAACCACTGCATTAAAGACATACGTAGATAGGAACTTAAATAGTGGTAACACTGCTGCGGAGACACCATACAATGGAATCTACTATTGTCGCTGACAGCACACGTTGTTGACATACCTACCTCACCTCCTAGTAAATGGACTCGCCCGTCCCACGTCACCGGCGTGCGCACGGTCGGGGGAAAAACAGTCAATTGTGAGCGAGCGGTCTAACGTAACGGTGTCACTATGTTTTCGAAACAGGAACAACGGAGATGGGTGAAGGTGAATGTGCCAGAGGTCGTACAGCACGATAGTGTCATCACGTTCTTCAAGAGGCGTGCGGAGCATCGGCATTGCCGTACAGAACAGTGGCTCGTTGGGTAAAATCCTTCAACGAAGTCGGAAAACTGTGACAGACATGCATCGGGCAGGTCGTCCTAGCGCCTCTGAAGAAGAAGTGCATTGCTGTTGCCGCGTTAGTGGACTGTGATCGACTCCATACGATTCATGAGCTCGTCCACGAAAGTTGATTAGCGCATACGACTGTGCCTCGCATCCTGATCGAAGTGGTAGGCAAGCTAGAAATTGCCTCACGATGGGTTCCGCATGATATGACGGAAATGCAGAAATGGATGCGTTACGACGCTGCTCAGACGCAGTTGGAACGCTATGAGTCCGAAGTAGAAGCTTTCTTACGCCGTATCGTAACACATCGTGCGAGTCAAAAGAGCGCCAGAGCCCCAGTATGGTGAATGTTACGGTGATTCTCGAGTAGACTGTGATGGTGTTATCTTAAAGCATTACGTTCCTCCACGGCAGACCGTCAGTGCACAGTATTACTTTTCGTTTTCGGACCATAACCTGCGACTAGCTTTGCGAAAGAAGCGGCGACACTTTCTGCGCAATCCACCCATCATTTTGCACGAGAATGCGCGGGAACATACAGCGCAAGCTGTGGCTGTTCTGTTCGGTCGATGGGACTGGGAAGTAGTGAACCATCCAGCATACTCCTCGGATTTAAGTCCTTGTGACATTGATTTGGTTCCGAAGATGAAGGAACCACTTCATGGCATTCGCTTCATAACTGTTCCAGACATTCTACAGGCAGTAGACCATCAACAGAACAGGCTAACGGTATACTACCCCTTCCACATCGATGGCAACGGGCTCTGCACAACGCTGGTGACTACTTTGAAGGACAGTAACAGGTGCAAACATGTAACTCTTTCGTATCTGTTGTGAATAAATAGTTGCCCCTACATAAGTTCCAACCCTCGTATAATGCGTATGCACAAGACCGCAATCGACCGTGGGTACGAACCTACAAAGAGACGGCTTAACCTTCACTCCGCTTACGGCGCTAGTTGCCGTCTTTGAATCAGCCATCAGCCGAAGGCAATCGAAGATAGACTGAGAACCCAAGTAGTAGGAATCCTTCGTGCCAACATCTGCCGCTATTTGCAGCCAACTGCACCAAGTGATCTCCCCGGTAGCATAGTATACCGGACCTGTCCTCCATTCGGATCTCCAGGAGGGCACTGCGAAGGGAGACATAACCATGAGAAAGGACTGAATAAACAACGAAAGGATAACGTTCTACGAGCCGCGGGGTGGAATGTCGGAAGTTTTAAAGTGGTAGGCAAGCTAGAAAACTTAGAAATGATAAGGGTCAGTCTAAATATAGTCGGGGTCAGTGAAGTGTGAAGGAAAGAAAACAAGGATTTCCGGTCAGATGCGTATACAGCAGTACCAACAGCAGCAGAAAGCGTTGTAACTGGAGTAGGATTCGTTGTGATAAGGAACGTAGGGCAGAAGGTGAGTTACTGTAAAGAGGTCAATAACAGGGTTGTTCTCATCAGAATCGGTAGCAAATCAACATCGACGACGATAGTTCGGGTATAGATGCCGGCGTCTCAAGAAGGAGATGACGAAACAGACGATGCACATGACGATACTGAGCGGATAGTTAAGTGTGTAAAGGAAAATGAAAATCAAATGTTCATTGAGGATTGTAGACGAAGGATGAGATGAAAAGATTACGGGAAAGTAGGGGCTTGCTCTAAGAATGAGAGAGGAGAAACACTATCTGAATTCAGCAATAAATCTGATAGTGAACACTCTATTAAAAAACTAGAAAAGGAGGAGGTGTACTTGGAAAAGGTCGGCAGTAGGGAGATTTCAGTTAAATTACATCATGGTCAGACAGAGATTCCGAAATCAGTTACTGAACTGTAAGACGTACATGGGAGATATAGACTCAGATCACAATGAAGTAGTGATGAAGATTAAGCGGAAGTTTAGCTGACGGGTCAGGGAGACTCAATAAGCAAAGAAATTGGATAAGGAAGTACCAAGGAATGAAAAGACACACTTGAGTTCTCTAAGGCTATACATACTGCGATAATGAATAGCTCGGTAAACAGTTCAGTTGAAAAGGGATGAACATCTCTAAAAAGGGCAACCATAGAAGCTGGAAATGGAAACGTAGGTACAAGGGAGGTATCCGCGAACAAACCATGGATAACAGAAGGAAAACGTCAACTGCTCGATGAAAGAAGGCAGCACATAAATATTCAGGGAACTTCAGGAATACAGAAATAAAAGTTAGCTTGGAAAGAAATGAAGTGCAGTGAAGGTTAGGCTAAATGACTACCAGAAAAATATGAACTCGAAAAAGAAATGGTGGTCAGAAGGACTTACACATCATATAGAAATATCAAAACAACGTTGGGTGAAATTAAATGTAATGGTGGCCAAATTAAGGCTGAAATGGAAATTCAAGTGTCAAATGCAGAGTAAAGAGCGGATAAAGGCACCAGAGAGGCAGTTCTCACATTGCAGTTGATGATCGAAGCAATATTAAAGTAAATCAAGACCTGTTCATTTGATTTCTCAACGTGGAAAAAGTGTTCCTTTATGTCAAATGTTGTCAGATGTTTGGAATTCTGAGAAAAACGGGGATAAGGTTCAGGGAAAAACGATTAACATACGATATTTATAAGAATTACAATGGAGTAATAAGACTGGAAGACCAAGAAGGATGTGCACCTTTTAAGAAGGGTGTAACACAGATATGTAGCCTTTTTCCCTTACTGTTCAACCAAGACGTCGAAGAAGCAATGTCAGAAAAAAAATAAAGTTTCAAATGTAGAAATAAAATTCGACGTGAAAGGATGCCAGTGATTCGCTGTTGGCATAGCTATCCTCGGTGAAAGTAAAGAACTACAGGATCTGCTGAACGGATTCAACAATCTAATGAGTACAGAATATAGAATGAGAGTAAATCGAAGAAAGACGAAAGTTATGAGAAGTAGCAGAGGCGAGAACAGCGAGAAACTTAAAATCAGGATTGATGATCACGAATTAGATGAAGTTACGGAACTCTGCTACCTAGGCAGCAAAATAACCAATGACGCGCGGAGTAAGGAGGACATAAAAAGCAGACTAAAACTGGCAAAAAGGGCACTCCTGTGCAAAGGAAGTCTACTAGTATCAAACACAGACCTTAATTTGAGGATGATATTTCTGAGAAAGTAAGATTGGAGCACAGCATTTTACGATAGTGAAACGTAGGCTGTGGGAAAGCCGGGAAAGAAGAGAATCGAAGAATTTGAGACGTGCTACAGACGAAAGTTGAAAATTAGGTAGACCGTTAAGATAAGGAACGAGGAGGTTCTCCGCAGAAACGGCAATGAAAGGAATGTATAAAAAAATGACAGACGACATCTCGGAATAACTTCCATGGGTTTGGGGGAACTACAGAGGGTAAAATTTGTAGAGGAAGATAGTGATTGCATCACATCCAGCAAATACTTGAGGACGTAGGCTGCAAGAGATACTGTAAGATGAAGAAGTTGGCATGGAGAGGAATTCGTGGCTGGCCCCATCAAACCAGTCAGAACACTGGTGCCTCAAAAGAAAAATAATCAGCCGGCCGAAGTGGCCGTGCGGTTAAAGGCGCTGCAGTCTGGAACCGCAAGACCGCTACGGTCGCAGATTCGAATCCTGCCTCGGGCATGAATGTTTGTGATGTCCTTAGGTTAGTTAGGTTTCACTAGTTCTAAGTTCTAGGGGACTAATGACCTCAGCAGTTGAGTCCCATAGTGCTCAGAGCCATTTGAGCCAAAAATAATCCTTACACAGTTTTAGGAACAGAATTTTGGCTGAAACTGGAAGTGAATAGCAACGAAATCGTAACTTCAGACTGGAATATTTATCACAACGATTGGTTAGTCGCCAATGGTAGCAGCTCATTTTTTACATTAAACACCTGAATAATTTCTAGTACCTTTACAACGGATTCTTATCGTAAATTCACCTGGGTAATGTTAAACATCAAAGGTCGATCAAAAATGGTATAGGGATGCTTTTACAGACCTCCTGGGTCAGGATCTGTAGTAGCGCTAATTATCATTAATACTTTTTCTGAAAATTTTGTTGTGATAAGGGGGGGGGGGAGCTTGTCAGGTATAGATTGGGAGAGCCATGCCAGTGACTGTGACATTATCCTAATTGTCTAGCCCGAAAATTATTTCGAGCACATAGAGAAATAAATGGTGAAGCTACCATCTTTTAAAATGGGAAAAATTGAAAAGCATCATTCGACGTGCTTTAGACAAGTGCATTCCTGGCAAGGTCTTAAGGGATATGAAAGACCTAAGATTTTTTAATAGCCGTGTTAGAAAACTGCTACGTAAACTAAGAGAGGTTTACCACAGATTCAGGAGAAGTCAAAACCGAGATGACCAAACAAAACCTGAAGAAAACGAAACCGATCGTAAAGAGAAGTTTTCAGTTGCTTTTAAACTAAAATTTTGTTAATCGATCTGAGTTTATGCCCCAAAGGGTTTTGGTTTTATGTAAAGTTAGCAAGGGGTTCGAAGTCCTCTATCCATTCACTCCATGACAATTTTGGTACCGAAACGGAGGATAACAGAGAGAAGGCCGAAATACTGTATTCGATCTTCCGATCTTCGTGGCGGAAGATTTCAACTACCGTAGGAATTTCGAAATGAAAAATATTGAGATAGTCGATCGCGGAGTAGATAAATAACTACAATCGCAGGATTCTGAGCATTTTAGTATTACGGTTGCTGTAAATTCCTGAACACATCGCAGTACCCCACCTGTTGTATTTGCCAACGTGGTCGAATGATTTCAGCTATTTCTTCTATGGAAAATATAGAGGGATAGTTTCCAGCTGACTTCTTACTGTTTCGAGCTGCACTGTTTCAGTTTTCACTGTCAACGCTTGTGGCCTTCGTGCTGCGTTTTATCTCCCTCAGTATAAGGTGTATATTGTGATAAAAACGCTGCCTATCATATCTCCACACTCCGCTTTTCAGTGACCAATGTAAAGTGTGGGGTAAGAATCACTTGTCAGCTCTAGTGCGTAACCAGCGTGTCGGACAACAGGGACAGACGGTCACACTGCATGCACCACAGACAGCCTCAGTATTACCTCTAAATTGATCATTTTAGCTAACTGTTTCTATACTTGTTATTCTAGGTGAATCCTCCCTACGTTACTCAAATATCTGCTGCTGTCGATGTTACACTGTATTCTTCTTCCAAATGTTGTTGCCTTCATTTCACTGACCTCCACTATGGCTGAGTCTTTCCGACGGTTAATGTTTTCCTCTTGGTAGTCTCCGCCTTGGAAGATGACCTTTCAGCAATGGAGATATACCATCATGACCCTTTTTCAAGTACAGGCCACCTGTTCTATGAATTCACGTCACGTGCCCTTAATGGTGTGGCCCCATTACCTGCTGCACTCGCAAGTTGTATATCATAGTTGATTCTTTCATATTTTAGGGGCATTTTCCTGTCCAGAGGGCAAGAATACCTGTCGCTCTTCCGCCCTCTTTGCCAAGGACATTTCTGATAGTTTTTACTCAGAATGTAAATAGTGGGCGGGTTCGAATCTTGGACGCAGAATATTTTGTTTAGAATCAAAGACGCTACTCCTACACCACGTTTCCTTGTCCGCTTCTTCTTTCCTTTTGTACCGTGTCTTCGGTATGTCATACTTTTGCCAGCATACGTTGATGAATCGTGGGAATCTGAGATGAAACCAAATTCCTGGATACTTGATTAACTCTACAATTACTTCATCTAATCCTGCTTCCTTCTTATTTCCTTATGATTTTGGTGTTTTCTGTAATATGTCCATGGTTTTCCTGTCATACAGAAAGAAGTTTACTCACACTGACGTACATTATGATAGTTGTGGCACTACTATTGTTTGGTAGGTTTTCGTTTGAGCGTATGGAATTCCACCATCCTTTAATCTCTAATGGGCTTATGCATGTGCATACCAGTGCATACCATTAGTCTCTCACCATTTCTGTGGAACTGATCTCCCATGTATTACACCAATACTTATTTTTGGTAGTAATACACAATGATTGTAAACATTCAGTTTTACACACATCGGAAGCTTACACCCGAGACCTCAACTTGGTTTACCAAAATGTTCCAGCTGATTTCGGCCAATTCGAACATTTCACTCCGTGACCACCCACTCACATTCAGTTGCTCTAAATCTGAAACGACACAAACACTAACACACACACACGATTATGTAAATATTGTTCCCATTTATGTGTGGACGCACTCTATCGCTGGATCGCACATCGCTGTCTGACGCATCATCTCCACTCCACGACGCAACAGTATTATGTCCATGTGATGGTTTATGTTCAAAGTAGTAGTAGTAGTAGTTATGGTAATAATAACAGTAGTAGTATTAGTTTGATTCATACCTATATCACCGTTACAAGGACTCTGAACATGTCGAGGAACTTCAAATTCTGAACAAAAATAATTCAAATAGAAAGTATATCAAAAATGTGCAGTATAAATTTCCGGACACATCCCTCACGCGTAGACGAAGAAATTGTGTTGTGTGAACATGTTTCTGGTAACGCTTTGTTTCGGTGTTACCGCTGTTACCATTGTTTTCAAAACTCATTAATCAAGGGAAACACAGAAAAACAGAACGCTAGAACCATGAGGAACATGCACTGTTGGTGACGTCTCGTTACGTTGTGCACCGCCAGTGATTTGTTTCACATGTTCTTTTTGCCATACGACGTACGTCATTGCTTGTTTACGCGTAACATTAACTGTTCCAGCGATGAATGCGACTGTTGCAAGCACACTGGTTACTACGTAGAGTTGATAATAGGCTTGGCTCGTGCAATGGCAGTGTACGCAAATGTGGAGATTGCACATGCCCATTTGATGTGTCGATTACTGGGGGCAATGGCGCTCGCGCTCACTGTTTCTACTGGGAGAGATTTCCAGGACGAAGGTGCCCCGGCAGAAAAAGTTTGAAGCGATTGATCGTCATCTTGGGGAACATAGAACGTTTAAGCCTAATACTGCCAACCGTGGGAGGTCTAAAGGACGAAGACATCGCAAAGGAAGGCGGCAGTTCTTCGTGCTGTTGACGACCCTAACGTCAGTAGAAGACATTTATCTACAAAACTTCATGTTGACCACGTAACTGTCTGCGAGTGCTACACGAGGACCAGCTGTATCCATACCATTTGCAGCGTTTGCAGTCACTATAAGCAGCTGATTTTCCTGCACGGGTAGTCCTCTGCGAATGGTTTATTCAACAAAGGGTAAACCCTAATTTTAGTGTAACGCTGTTATTCACAGATGACGCGTCGTTTCAACGAGTTCAGATTGTAAATTTTCACAACCGACATGTATGGGCAGACGTCAGTCTCACACAGTTATTGAAGCAAGTCATCAACAAAGATTGTCTGTCAATGTTTGGGCTGGCATTTTTGGTTAATGTTTGGCAGGGCCTCACTTTCTTCCACTGGTGCTCAACGCACAAAGCTATCATAATTTCCTAGAGAATATCCTAGCTGATACGTCAGCAGATTTGCCCTTACGTGTGCGACAAAACATGTATTTCGTGCACGGTGGGGCACCTCTTCGTTTTAGAGCTAATGTCCGTCGGCAAATAACAGAGGGATGAGTCGAGGTGGACCAATTGCCTCGACTTCACGCTCTCCGGATCTAAACCAACTGGTCACTTATTTGTGGGGCATTTGAGAGCGCTTGTGTATGGAACCCAAGTACAGGATGTTCAGAGTCTCGGTGCCAATATGATGGAAGGCAGCGAAATAATACGCAAAATTCCAGGGATACATCAGCGCATCCGAGATTCGCTACGATGATGGGTTGGTGTATATACTAGTGCTCGCGGAGGGCATGTTGAACTTCTTGTGTGAGAAAGAGTTGCGTGTGGTATGCTGGTGCGTTCTGTTTGTGTGTATTTCCCAGGATGAGTTAGTTCGGGAAAATGAGCTATAACGTGGAAACAAAGCGTTTTCAGACCCATGTTCTTATAACATGATTTCTCTAAGTGTCAGGAATGTATCCTGCAGTGTGTGCTGTACATTTTTGTTACACCATACATACTGACATTTACATCCTTACAGGCCTGGCTTATCAATGGGGAGAGTCTTTTACAGTCGGTAACATATGATTCAAAACTTCTTAAATTTCTCGCACACTAATGTTGATTGCGTTTTGACATACGTCTCCATACCCGCTTGTGATGAAATTCGGAGTAATCGTTTGTCCTGGATGGCACATGTGGCAGCATGACCTGTTTAATTGGTTTGGTTTCTATTGCAAAGCTATTTTCTTTTTGTAAGGAGTTATTCCACTATGAATGTAAATTTCCCTGGCGTATGCTCTATATGAATAGCTCTCGGGTTTCCTGCCGGGAGGCAGCTTTAAAATACCGCGACGTTTCGGTAAGTGAAGAGGCACGCGTCAGCTTAAATAACAGAAAGGAGTGACGCGAGAAGCAGCACACGTGGCTGTGGAGTGGAGGGCTGAGCGAAGTAAGACCACAAGGGCAGCAGCATTCACACTCTCTCACACACAGTTCTTTAGTGTGCAAACTAAATATCATTTGCATCAGAATACAAATTCCAACGAATTAGTAAGCTGTGGTACAAAATCACATTATCACTTAAGTCCGTCCCGTTCGCCCAGAATGACAACAATAATCATAGCCAGGGAATTACATTTCCAAAGACTGAGTCTGATACTAAGAGTGTTTATGTGCCCAAATGGGTTTCGTAGGATTATAAGAGAACCTCATTTAAAGCAGTAAATGATAAAACACAGAAGTAAAAAGCGTAACTCCATTATTAGAAAAGAAATTTCATTTCCAAAATGATTAACACCTTGCGCCCAAAGTGGCGTTAATAGTAGGGACAATTGCCAATCATACTAAGAATTTGAATGACTGAAAATTTGAAACCAACTTCGGTTAAAAATTGACCAAGGCAAGAAAATCTCATTTAAGGTAACAAATCATAAAAGTTAAATGACTAAAAATTAGAAAGTAACTCAAGTTAAGAAACTAAGACAAGAAAATCTCAATTGAAGCAGTAAATAACGAAACATAAAAATACCGTCACATTTAAATACTACAATGATTAACATCTTTCCTGAAGTGGCGTTCACAGTAATGATAAAAAATTGTCAATCAGACTAACAATTTAATTCAGTGAAAATTTTAAATCAACTTCAGTTACGAAAATCGGCTAAGGCAAGAAACTCTCATACAAATCAGTAAATAATAAAGCATAGAAACACCAAAATAAAATAACTTCAGTATTAAATAAATGTAATTGTCGTGTGACTAGGGCCTTCCGTCGGGTAGACCGCACAGTATTAAAAATCAGATTTCATTTCCAAAATAATCAACGTTGAGAGCTACAAAATATTAAGTCCAGATGAAGATAATAGTAAGACGAGAAAATCATCCTTCAAACAGTAATAGTTAATCATGTAAAATTTTTGGCATTCAGCAAACAAGAATTTTCAAAAAGGAGAAAGAAACCAGGCAACTAGACAGACGTCCACCCTTAAGATGCAGCGAAACACTTCGACAGCATGACGATGTGATATGCTCCCCCACTGTCAGAAAGGCCAAACAGATGAGGACTACATTTACAACACGCCAAGATTTTGCATTAACGACCAATAATAGCCAGGATACCATAGCTAATTACACCGATACAATTCCGGACAAGAACAAGTTATCACATGAGCTGTTTTAAGAAACGAAACAGGAACCAAGAAGCCCGGGAATGAATTGCACGCAAGTGTCAGTTACGGTAGCGGCGTGACTCGGAACCACAACACAGCTAGTGCGACCCTTAGACAGACCGATCCTCGTTAGTTGCAAACAGAGAGGCCCACCTAAACGGCACAGCGGCTAGGAAACTAAGAGTATTTTGAAAACAGTCCTGTCCAAATTTAAAGAGGGTCAAGTACAAATAACCCATTCAAACAATATTAAATAACAGAAAAATACTATGACAACTGATTTAAAGAGATTACATAAGCCATTGTAATTTTCCCTTGCTTGGCATGATTGAATTGATCAGAGGTAAACGTTCCAAACCGACACAGGCCAGCTAGATATTTACTGCTATTTACTGTTACCAGCGTCTTTTAAGGAATCAGTGGACTTTAAACCTCGCTCTTACGGCACCACGTAATCGTTCAAATGGTTCAAA
Source organism: Schistocerca serialis cubense (assembly GCF_023864345.2). Lineage (NCBI taxonomy): Eukaryota > Metazoa > Arthropoda > Insecta > Orthoptera > Acrididae > Schistocerca > Schistocerca serialis. The sequence continues at coordinate 663,977,912 of NC_064642.1, forward strand.
TGGCTCTGAGCACTATGGGACTTAACATCTGTGGTCATCAGTCCCCTAGAACTTAGCACTACTTAAACCTAACTAACCTAAGGACATCACACACATCCATGCCCGAGGCAGGATTTGAACCTGCGACCGTAGCAGTCGCGCGGTTCCGGACTGAGCGCCTAGAACCGCGAGACCACCGCTGCCGGCCCACGTAATCGTACTTTATGTACAAGGCACTGTCAGAGAAAGACATAATCAGTTTAGGATCAAAAGGAACGGCCTACAAGACAAATATTCATACAACGGCTCTCAATTCTACGGCCAGAATACTTCCGCCACCGCAGAAAATTCACTTTGCTGCACTTAAGAAACCTCAATCGGTTGCAGTATAACTTTCTTAACCGCGCTCAGTTGACAGATCCAACATCCCGCAATACCGGGGGATCCGGAACTATCTCCTTCCAGGGGATCACTCTAAGCACTCCACTGAGAGCTTTGGGACGCGGCACGCCTGCTACTTGAGCGGCTCGGCCCACTGAAGAAACACCGAAGAGCTGCTCGCACTACAGCGCTTCCGTCGCAGAACAGCGGGGAAGGCAAACACCAAGCAGCACCCTCAAGAAAGAGAGGTCTGCTCATGACAGGCGTCAGTTTCCAAATCAACTCGCCGACTCCCGATCACATCTTGGCCTTTTGACTGGCTGACGGCACTGCAGACCCACCAATGTGCGCAACGGAGAGATACCACGAAGCCGACTCGACACACTCAGTGGCGAGCCACATGGCTCAAGTCCTACTCACTGCCTTCTGGTGAAGTCAGACAGTCTTCCAAACGTCACGCTGCTTCCCCTCCCCCCCCCCCCCCTCCATTCGAAACCCGATAGCTTTTCATGGAAAATTCCATGAATCTCTCCTCCGTTCCGTGTAAATTTCTGGACCTTATGACTAAATTGAGCGTTGGGTACACACCAGATAAATTAAGCTTATAAATTAAGAATGTTTAAGAACCCGTGACTGTTTATTCAATCTAGGTACGGCCTAGATAAAACTGCACACAGTCACTTTTTTTAAATATTTCTTTATTCATTCCATCTACATCTACATCTACATGGATACTCTGCAGTCACATTTAAATGCCTCGCAGAGAGTTCATCGAACCATCTTCAAAATTCTCCGTTATTCCAATCTCGTATAGCGCGCGGAAAGAACGAACATATCTTTCCATACGAGCTTTGATTTCTCTTATTTTATGGTGCTGATCGTTTCGCCCTAGGTAGATCGGTGTCGATAAAATATTTTTGCATTCTGAGGAGAAAGGTGGTCATTGGAATTTCATGAGAAGAGTCCGTCGCAACGAACAGCGCCTTTCTTTTAATGATGCCCAGCCCAAATCCTGTATGATTTCTGTGACACTCTCTCCCAAATTTCGCCATAATAAAAAACGTGCTGCCTTTCTTTGAACTTTTTTAATGTACTCCGTCAGTCCTATCTGGTAAGGATCACACACCGTGTAGCAGTATTCTAAAGGAGGACTGACAAGCGTAGTGTAGGCAGTCTCCTTAGTAGATTTGTTACATTTTCTTCTAAGTGTCCTGCCAATAAAACGCAGTCTTTGGTTAGCCTTTCCCACAACAGTTTCCATGTGTTCCTTCGAGTTCAACTTGTTCGTAATTGTAATACCTAGGTATTTAGTTGAATTTACGGCTTTTAGATTACACTGATTTATCGTATAACAGTTTAACGAATTCCTTTTAGCACTCACTTGGATGACCTCACACTTTTCGTTATTTAGAGTAAACTGCCATTTTTCGCACCATTCTGATATCTTTTCTATATAGTTTTACAATCTGTTTAGATCTTTATCATTTTGATCTTTATTACTTGTTTTGGCTTTATAAGTCGATAAACGACAGCGTCCTCTGCAAACAACCTCAGACGGCTGCTTAGATTGTCTCCCAAATAGTTTATATAGATAAGTAACAGCAAATGGCCTACAACATTACCTTGGGGAACGCCAGAAGTCACTTCTGTTTTACTCTATAACTTTCCGTCAATTACTACAAACTGTGACCTCTCTCACAAATCCAGTCACGTAACTGAGACGATATTCCATAAGCACGAATTTCACTGCAAGCCGCTTGTGTGGTACACTGTCCATGAACCGATTTTCGAAATTTTGCGGAAAGAGCAGCGATGAGTGGAAATGTGTACTGGCCTGGGATTCGAACCTGGGATCTCCTGCTCGCTTGGAATGCGTTAATCACTGCGCCATCCGGGATACAGTGATTATCACAACTGTGCGGAATACCTCTGCTAGCCTAACGGCGGACCCAGACTCCCACTGAGAGCCACCTATCTTCAGTCCCTGCCCATTTTCTCCGTGCTCGCTACTCGGAGATTCCCGCAGGAGGTCGGACGTACTTGTGCATCCACTCTGAAGAGGGTGGATCGGTTTCCGATCTAGGCGTATCAGTCATATGAATGTATGGTATCTGTTCTTCGGACATCTCAGAAAGAGCAGACACCGAGCCGTGCTCGCCTCGAGGTCATGCCGTTTATTGCTCGTCATCTTGTTTTGCGGTTCTGTCGTCACGTTTGTCTTTTAGTTCGATTTACTGGCGTCGCTAGGTTGCTGGTTTGCTTGCCCGTGAGTGGCAGCATCAGAGCTTATCGACAAGTCCACTGTCTTACTATCTCTGGAGCGACAGCTAGTATTTCCGTGTCGTCGTGTGACTGGAGTTCAGTCGGGGACGGAGCGCCACAGAGGCGCGGACAGCCAGCACTTGCTGACCGCTGCCAGCACACATGAACAGTCCGACGGAAGGAGACTGGAGCGGGAACAATCGTTGGTTGGTCGTTCGGTCGGTCGTCTCCATTGGGCGACGTGTATTTGGTCATCTGACCGTTTCTGGGCTTCATGAGTTGGTGATCTTGCCGGACGTGGATCGGTTCCTTCCTCGTGCAGAGATGGCGTCCCCGATGGGCAAGAGTTACCTCTACATGGCTGGGTCTGAGCCAGTGTGCCCGGGTCGCCGTGTCTCCAAGTTCTGAACGGACATCGAGTTGAGTCGGGTTGGAACTACAGTGATCTCTGGACAGCCAAGACTCGCCTGACCTTTGCCGACGTTCATAACCTTAGTGGGGACGACCTTGGTTGGTCGTTCAGTTGGACGTCTCATTGGAAAACGTGTATTTGCTCGCGGACCGCTTATGGAAACTCTTTGTGTGTGGGACTTGTCATTTCTGCTTGTTGTTCCACGCTGATTGGTTTTGGGATTATCATAGTTCTTGGTGCAAGTGTTTACGTGGAACTGTTCAAAAATGGTTCAAATGGCTCTGAGCACTATGCGACCTAACTTCTGAGGTCATCAGTCGCGTAGAACTTAGAATTAATTCAATCTAACAAACCTAAGTACATCACACACATCCATGCCCGAGGCAGAATTCTAGCCTGCGACCGCAGCGGTCACGCGGTCCCAGACTGAAGCACCTAGAACCGCACGGCCACACCGGCCGGCTACGTGGAACTGTGCGCAGCTTCTGTGATTTCCACTGAATAGATGAATGCTGTTCGTGTACTGGAGTAGGCCGTTGGTCGGTTGCGACGGAGCAGCAAGGAAATCTCCACAGCATGAGGGCAGGCCGGGGCCACTGGCGGCATGCACGCGCAGTCAGAGTTGTGTGGCACTAGCTGCGAGAGCTGCAAAGTTCGCCGCCCACAGAACCTCCATACTGGGGTTGAGTAATCAGTGAACCTCTTATGAAACTGCAACTGCTGTAACATCTCTTCATTGATTACTGGTTGTTGCTTCCTGAGCTGTTCCCGCAAGCAGCAACGTGATGGTGTGCTGTAGTCGGCAAAATTTTGCAGCTGTCTTCCTGTATAGTGTTTAACTTTTGAAATGATTATAATTTATTAGTGAAGGGCACCAGCGGTATCATCTGCCTTGTGGCCGTGAATGTTCTGGTTACCTGTCATGGTCGTTAGTGTAGTTTCCTAGCAGTGTGTTTTCCTCGCCATGTTGATGCTGTCCAGCACGGCGTGTAGTTCGACAGCTTGATGTTGTTGTTCCTTTTTCTTTGAGTGGTTATTGTGCCTTGGCTGTGTTTAGACGCCAATTATTAAGACATAGTCCTGCTGCGATCCTCGCTGATATTTTTCATTGTCGTCCTGTCGGTCAGGTGGGAGGGAACTGATTGGGTTGTTGGTTGGTTCTTCAGCCATCCCTAGGTCGCGCTGCCTCCCGATTATTTAGTGTTACGCTTGGCTGCCTGTCTCACCTAAACTGTTGTTAGAGAATCCTCCCCAGGCCGACCCTTGGAACACTTACGTGCACCACTGTTCTGCTGTTTGTGATTGAGATTTTATTTTGTCACAAGGCTTTCAGCTGTGTTTTAATTTTGTGTTTTCTATGTTCAGTATATGTCCTTCAGCCAAACCTTATGTGAAGTATTTTAAGATTAGGCTTTCAGCCGTGTTTTATTTAAAATTCTTATTTGTTCTGTATTTAGGCCTTCAGCCGCATTTGTTTTAAAATCTGCGGCTTTCAGCCCGTAATGTGAAAATTGCTGTCTGTAAGGTTTCTCTTTAATTATCTTGAAATCTTAAAATGGCCTTCAGCTGTACTGTATAAATGCTTATCTTAAGGTTTGTCTTTAATTATTTTGAATAATTGTTTGGGCCTTCAGCCGTCAAGATATTTCAAGTTTTCTTAAGATTTTTTTTTATTTTGTACTGTGTAAATGCTTGTCTTTAAAGGCTCCCTTTTATTATGTTGAAATATTATTGCTCTTTCAGCCGAGGAATGAATTTAAATTTGCCTTAATATGGCTTTTAATGTGAATTTGTAAATGCTTGACTTTCAAGAATTTCCTTTGCTTATCTGAAATATTATTTGGGCCTTTTGTCTGAGAATATATTTTAATTTTATTTAAGTAAGACTTTCAGCCACTTCCGTAAATCCTTGTGTTTTAAAAGGAATTATTTAAAATTTATTATTGAGACGTTACTTGGGCCCTAGCTGTGAATTGATTCTTGTTGTTTTAAAGAGAAAACTGTGCATTGTGTTTTCGAGGAATTTAGTTCTGTGTTCTTGTGTAACCAACAGTAACTGATCTTGGCCCCTTTCCACAACCTGATCCGCTCTGGCCTGTGAAACAAGATTTGAGACACCACTCATTCATATAAATGTGTTCCATAAGCCTGACCCTTATGAGTCAGAGTCGAGAAACCATAATGTTAGGTGCTCGCAGACTTGGAAGGATTATAGCAATTTCCTCCCAGTGGTTTTCCAGCCGCTTCAGGCTGCGTGCACGTACCGATATTGAACGGCGTGTTGGGGTACAGAACCAGACGCGCATTGGCTGCCAGGCGTATAAGGCTGCGTTCACACTGCCGGCCGGGCCGGGCCGGGCTGACGCGTACTGGCTCGGCTCGTGCCTATCCGGCTCAGGCCGACGAGTAGTGCATTCACACTGCGCGCCGCGCCGAGCCGGGTCGGCGAAATGGGGGAAAATCCACTTCTCCGATTTTCATGTTCTAAAAATTCTTAGCGGCATACAAGACTGCGCCACATCGTTTTATGAACTCATTTTTTCCTTAAAAGCGTTACTTACGTCGTGAAAAAAGATAAAGTCTACTTTTCGTTTCGCGTGATTTCTTAGTTTCGTAACGCTTCCCAACCGATTTTGAAGAAAGTATGCGGCTAAAAAATCTGATTTTTGTACACGTGCTAGTGTAACATCTTAGCTTCGTATTGAGTCATTTATCTTTTCATATTTCTTAACAGTCATTGTGAAATGATGCTATTTGTCAACGTTGTGCACTTGATTTACAAATCTTGTAGTGAAAAAGTTATGTAGCGGGTAGCTTACTGTTAGATGCGTTTTACACCATACATTGTTGCGAATGAAATGTAGCTAAAAGTACCAAAAAGTTTTTGAAATGATAATGACACTGATATCTGTCTCTGGTCACAAGGAATGCGAGATATTCAGTGGCGTCAGTGCCGCGTCCGCAAGCCACGGAGTTCGAGCGGTTACAGCTTGGTTTAATGTAGTCATATAATGCAGGACAGAAAAAAACTAATTACTAGTGATCAGTGGTGTAAAACTAATCACAAAAACAAACTGGAGATTTGTGATACGTTTACTGCAGAAACTGAAGCGCAATTCTGTAGTCTCGTTGTCTACTTTGACAGAAAAAATAATGGAGAGTTAATGAAACTACTGTACATCGACACAGATGTGCGTTTCATTGTTCTTCATTGGTTTTTTTTTCTTCCTTGGCGGGCTGCGCTGCACTGTCAAGGTAATACCCACTCTTTGGCTAAATGGATGTCAGCTGCCGGAGGCCAAATAAATAAATTTTAAAAAATCCCCACCCTTCGACAGCTGACAAGCAAGTCAGTAGAAAACGCAGCTGCAGCCAACAGCTGCTCGCCTTTACCTAGTCTGTGCTGTGTAGAACAATGTCTTCACTCTTTTATTGGTATTGTTTTGACTCTGCATTTAGGAGAGTTTTTCTCTTTATATGAAGAACTTAAAAACTATCCTGAAAAATTTTATTCAAATTACAGAATGAATCATCATACATTTCAGTATGTGCTGCAGAACATTCAAGACAAAATTTCTAAACAGAACACAAATTTTCGCAGAAGTATAACAGCAGAAGAAAAATTGTGTATAACGATAAGGTAAGATTCGTTAGTACACACTTTTTGGTTTACAGTAGAACTTTGTACAGCATTCGCTACCTCCAGTTAATTGTAGTCATGCTTTTGTATTTTAAATTTCACAAACACTAACCTCTGAGGGGAAGAGAGTTTATGGGACTCCTGAGAATCATTAGGAAGTAATTAGCTTCGTCATTTTGGGTAATGTCTTGCTGTGCCTTCAACGAAGAATCGCAGAAATACTCCTTCAGAATTTTCCAACTTTTTTCTTCTTTTTTCTTCATGATGATGTGGAGCCACTGATGACCTCACAGAATTCTTTTCATTACCTTGTAAGATAGACAGATTGATAGGCGAAGAGTTTTGAGATTATGCTCTTTGACTCAGTGGTTCCATTTCCACTGATAAGGAACTGCCACAGCATGACTTTACAATGCATTATCATCTGGTAGGGACACCTTTCCGTCCCTCAGTGACACTCATATCTGTCTCCGTTTACAAGTAAATGCGAACTATTCAGTGGCGGCCATGCCGCGATTGCTGGCAAGCTATTGTTGTAAATGCATGCAAATACGGTAGATTAAATAAATGAAATGAAAGTAATTTCGCATGTATCATCATAATAAACGTAATTTTTCCTCACTGATTGTGAAATGTGAGGTAACATCTTAAAATAAGACGTGTGCAGTCACACTTGTGAAGAAAGCAGAAGGCAGACGTGTGATGCGTGTACTGCAGAAGTTGTAGTGCTGCTCCACAGGCTCGCGCCTGCGGTCGGCTCGCGCCGGCAATATTAAACACTCCGAATGTCGTCGGCTCGGCTCCGGGAGGCTCACGCCGTGTCGGCGCGGCCCGGCCGCCGGTGTGAACACCGCAATTCAAAACCATGTGTTTGATATCGAAGCGGGCGGCGGCCCGGCCAGGCTCGGCTCGGCCCGGCCGGCAGTGTGAACGCAGCCTTAACGGTGTTGCAGGCGTGTGGGGCCCGTGAAACGAGTTCCGGCCGCACTGTGAGACAGTAACGAGGCTACCGCCAGGCACCTGACTCTGTGCAGCTCAGTACTTGTAGCTGCTGCCGTTGCTGCGGGGGTTAGCGATTAATTAGCCATCCTGCTCGTCAGGCGCAATTGGCTTCGGATGTCATGTTTACATTTCTGTACCCCAATAACGTGTTCAGAAGGCGCACCTTACAATACTCCTTGACACAACAAATAACCGAGTAACTACTGCAGTACCAGGTGCAGGGGTACTTTATGCCCATCTTTTGGGAATGTTGCTATCCAGTCAGGTAAGTTATATCTAGAAACTTTAAAAAATATTTATTGTTTTTAATGAAGGCTCCTCCAGATTCGATAAATGTTTCAAATTTTTGTGTAAGGTTAAACAAGAAGCTGAAGTTTCGATAGTAGAGGTGACTTCTCGCATTGAATGTCATATCCAGTGTTTTCATATTCAAATCTTATTCAAACACTCCTTAAATTTTCCGGATGGGCATGAAGTAACACCCGCAGTAATACACATGACTGAAAAGTTTAGCAATCATGATTTCGCACGGTTCAGTGACCTGGTAAAAATCTTTCAATTGGATGCCACTTCGGAAACTTACATGTCCCTACACAAGCGAATTCATTCACCCAGCAAAATGAGACCTACAGTTTAATGTGGAATCCGAATTATGTATCGCTTCTGCTAAATTTCGGAGATGTGATGCTATATTAAAAGGCGATCCCGCTACCTCTCTGTTTCGAAGCTCGAGATTTGCCGCTAGACCACAATATCCAACAGTTGTTGAAGTGGTACACCATCTTCTTTTTCATCATCAGTTATCTATTTTAACGATGGAAAACGTAATGTTAGTGAATCATGTGAGGTGAATAACGAATAAATTCTCCAGTGACACTAGACTTCTTCTTATCATTTAATCTGAGACTGTAACTTAACATTTCTCTTTTCTGTGTAATGCTAAATTTATAAACATTATTATTTCTTAATATGAACTAACTCCTTCATTAGTACAACATATGTGAGAAACGTAATGACAAAAATTTCTTAGATTTCTAAGTGTTGATTTTATCGCAACACTCTAGTACTAAAAATTGTGAGAGTAGTACGTAGATTTTCTCAGAATTCTTGCTCTGCTTCAGGCACACAAAACCCGCTGGATATTTTTTGTAAATATAAACATAAGTAACTTATTTTTAACAACTGTTCTGTCTGAATGACTGGAGACGGCAAAACGTATGTGCACAAGCACACTGAGACCCTGGCCATATTTCTCACAGAGTCACTCTGTCACAACCGTTCGTACCAATAAAGATGACCCCAACTTAGGTCTTCACAAATTATGGTTTATGGAACACGCATGCAATTTGTATGATACCTCTTTCTTACGAAGGCAAGTGATTCATGTTCGATATCGAATTTTGTACATATTTACTCCAATTCTATTGCTCCACCTCGCAGTGTATCAAAGTGAGGCACATTCAAATAGAGTGCAGCAGTCTGACATATATCGAAGGTCAGATGAAATCCAGGTACAGCTGATTCCATTTCAACACACACATGTATGGCAACAGCAGTGTCATTGTATCAACAGTGATGTGTTTGTTAGTACTGCTTTGAAATAAACAGCACAAAAGTCACTGCAAAGTGTATTTCTACATTCTCAAGTGTTGTGAACATGCGTGGTTTACATGATTCAGGCTTGACGTGAAGTGAAGGAGAATGACCGTATTTGAAACTGTAATATGCTATGTCGGGTATTCTGTGTGTGTGTGGGTGTGTGTGTGTGTGTGTCTGTATGTGTAACACATGAGATGAAAGTAAAAAATATAATGAATCAATATTGTTGTTAATTAGCTATATGTGTTCAGTTACATCACAATTATTATTTTATTATTATTATTCTTTTTTCCTGGCAACAGATGTGGTGTAACAGAGCTTCATACTATACTCTTTACACAGGAGCATATGTCTCAGGATATGTTTCTATTTTATGAGATGACTATCTAGCCTCCAAATCTCTCCAAAGTCTTATGTACGATATAAGCTAGTGTATACTGTCATCTGTCACAGTACAACCGAAACAGAATAAATTATAGGAAATCTGTTAAAGATTAAGTGCAAGCACTGAACTTGTCATAGTTTGCATACTGTCACTCTCTACCCCTGTGGTGCAAATATGTACTGTTTGTGTACTCCTTTGATCAGGTGTTCCCTTAGCCGTCCGCACCGCGGCTTTATAAGTAAGAACGCTGCGCGAGGAAAGAAGGCCCCAGTTCTCTCCAGAGGCTGATTAGCGCACCACCTGTGCCGGGAGTCGCGTCGCATCGGTATCGTTGATATAAACAGCCTCCGATGCAGTAATAAGTTACTCGGGATACGCGTAACCATGAAATCGTTTTCGAGTGAAGTGTTAATTTTGGGATGACGTTAATGATCTATCTTTAGTTTGCATATGTCGTATTTTCACGTGCCGCCGCAGGACAGACATTCTACCATTATTAGCGTGGCGTTTGATAAACATTATCATCAAATTATGGCGAGCATTCACTTAAACATTTAATTTCAACAGTTATAGTTGCATCAGCGCATTAGACTCTGAACTGCTCTGATAGTTGGATTGTGTGGATTCTTTTTGGTCTGTGACATTCAGAATATAGCGAACATTTTAGAGAAAATGGTTTTTGATTATGAATCCCAGACAATCTCCTAATTCCTCAGAGCTATAAGCTGTAGCTATAAATGTATTTCTCAGATGAAGTGGGCACTATGAATTCTAATTACAGGCTCACCTTTTGCTAATCACTTTCTGGTTACCAATACTGTAGTTAGAGAGCCAGTGTTGTGAATGGCAAACAACAGCATTAAATAAATAATAGGAACATTAACAATTAATCCACCTGCCGCCCACAAGTGGACTGTCATCAGACCCATCACAAAGGTCGCCACCACCTACAACCATACAGATAATGTAAGCAACTTCAAAGAAAATATCTTTGATAACACAAAATACTTAACTCCATTACAATACCACTGTACTGACATTTGTTGTAAGACCCTTTTTCCAGAAATGTATATTGGTATAAACTTAAATTTTATGTCAGATACTAACAACTACACTCAGTTGCTTATGTGGATAAAAAATTTGCTTCTGAGCCAGTGCAGCCAAATGAGATGTACACATGACATTATATGTGCATGCCAAATTTTTTTGTTAAATGCCTATAAATTCCTTTTCTTGTACATTGCAGTTGATTTGTCTATGGGCAGTGAGTAGTTTTATTGGCCATCATTTGCAGAAGCATTTGCAAGTATTGTACCACTGGAAGCATCTGAATCAGAAGACAATGAAAGCTCCATTCTGTGTAAGCACCATATCTCTCGTTTCAAATGTTGATGGTTCGACCAACCTCTTCGTAATGTTATAGCTATAATATTGATGATGATGAGGTTCATCTACATCTACATCCATACTCCGCAAGCCTCCTGACGGTGTGTGGCGGAGGGTACCTTGAGTACCTCTATCGGTTCTCCCTTCTATTCCAGTCTCGTATTGTTCGTGGAAAGAAGGATTGTCGTTATGCCTCTGTGTGGGCTCTAATCTCTCTGATTTTATCCTCATGGTCTCTTCGCGAGATATGCGTAGGAGGGAGCAATATACTGTTTGACTCTTCGGTGAAGGTATGTTCTCGAAACTTTGACAAAAGCCCGTACCGAGCTACTGAGCGTCTCTCCTGCAGAGTCTTCCACTGGAGTTTATCTATCATCTCCGTAACGCTTTCGCGATTACTAAATGATCCTGTAACGAAGCGCGCTGCTCTCCGTTGGATCTTCTCTATATCTTCTATCAACCCTATCTGGTACGGATCCCACACTGCTGAGCAGTATTCAAGCAGTGGGCAAACAAGCGTACTGTAACCTACTTCCTTTGTTTTCGGATTGCATTTCCTTAGGATTCTTCCAATGAATCTCAGTCTGGCATCTGCTTTACCGACGATCGACATTATATGATCATTCCATTTTAAATCACTCCTAATACGTACTCCCAGATAATTTATGGTATTAACTGCTTCCAGTTGCTGACCTGCTATTTTGTAGCTAAATGGTAAAGGATTTATCTTTCAGTGTATTCGCAGCACATTACACTTGTCTACATTGACATAAATTTCGGGCGTATTATAGTATTTGAGAGTTGTAGCATCGCGTTTTAGTACCTGAATAATGTAAATTCGCGTAGTCGTTTGTCTACTGTTTTGTTTTGAACGGCCAGTGTCGGTTGGTCGCAGTCAGTGTGCTCCCTGCCGCCGTTGGATAAGCAGCTGCAGCAGCAAGTCGTATACTCCTAGCTCACTCATTTGTTACATAGTTTAATTCTTAATTTCTTTGCGTGTTGTTGGTACTTGCATTGTTTAATTCATAAATTTCGGGCGTATTATAGTATTTGAGAGTTGTAGCATCGCGTTTTAGTACCTGAATAGTGTAAATTCGCGTAGTCGTTTGTCTACTGTTTTGTTTTGAACGGCCAGTGTCGGTTGGTCGCAGTCAGTGTGCTCCCTGCCGCCGTTGGATAAGCAGCTGCAGCAGCAAGTCGTATACTCCTAGCTCACTCATTTGTTACATAGTTTAATTCTTAATTTCTTTGCGTGTTGTTGGTACTTGCATTGTTTAATTCATAAATTTCGGGCGTATTATAGTATTTGAGAGTTGTAGCATCGCGTTTTAGTACCTGAATAGTGTAAATTCGCGTAGTCTCCTTCCGCCGCCGAACAGTGTCAGCAGTGCGCAAGTAGCAGCATTACTGCATTTGCTAGGCAATCTTGTATTTTAATAACCGTTTAAATTTTGTCGATTTGTTTGCGCTCTCTGTAGATTAGTTCAGACGTTCTTTGCAAAACAGTTTTTAGCATGGATAGGGACTGCAACTGCTGTGTTCGGATGCAGGCTGAGTTGGCATCCCTTCGCTCCCAGCTTCAGGCAGTGTTGGCTTCGGTCACACAGCTTGAGGCTGTTGCCAATGGGCATCACTGTGGGGGTCCGGATGGGGGTTTGTCGGGGACGGCCAGCTCGTCCCACGCATCCCCTGATCGGACTACGACTGTGGTTGCCCGGGATACTGCCCGCATTGAGGCTGATCCCTCACCTGTGGTAGAGTGGGAGGTCGTTTCAAGGTGTGGCAGGGGGCGAAAGACATTCCGGAGGGCTGAACGGAAAGCCTCTCCAGTTTGTCTGACGAACCGGTTTCAGGCTCTGTCTCAAGCTGATACTGATCTTCGGCCTGACACGGCTGCTTGTCCTGTTCCAGAGGTTGCCCCTCAGTCTGCAAGATCCGGGCAGTCGCAGAGGGTGGGCTTACTGGTAGTTGGGAGCTCCAACGTCAGGCGCGTAATGGGGCCCCTTAGGGAAATGGCAGCAAGAGAGGGGAAGGAAACCAATGTGCACTCCGTGTGCATACCGGGGGGAGTCATTCCAGATGTGGAAAGGGTCCTTCCGGATGCCATGAAGGGTACAGGGTGCACCCATCTGCAGGTGGTCGCTCATGTCGGCACCAATGATGTGTGTCGCTATGGATCGGAGGAAATTCTCTCTGGCTTCCGGCGGCTATCTGATTTGGTGAAGACTGCCAGTCTCGCTAGCGGGATGAAAGCAGAGCTCACCATCTGCAGCATCGTCGACAGGACTGACTGCGGACCTTTGGTACAGAGCCGAGTGGAGGGTCTGAATCAGAGGCTGAGACGGTTCTGCGACCGTGTGGGCTGCAGATTCCTCGACTTGCGCCATAGGGTGGTGGGGTTTCGGGTTCCGCTGGATAGGTCGGGAGTCCACTACACGCAACAAGCGGCTACACGGGTAGCAGGGGTTGTGTGGCGTGAGCTGGGCGGTTTTTTAGGTTAGATGGCCTTGGGCAAGTACAGAAAGGGCAACAGCCTCAACGGGTGCGGGGCAAAGTCAGGACATGCGGGGAACAAGCAGCAATCGGTATTGTAATTGTCAACTGTCGAAGCTGCGTTGGCAAAGTACCGGAACTTCAAGCGCTGATAGAAAGCACCGAAGCTGAAATCGTTATAGGTACAGAAAGCTGGCTTAAGCCAGAGATAAATTCTGCCGAAATTTTTACAAAGGTACAGACGGTGTTTAGAAAGGATAGATTGCATGCAACCGGTGGTGGAGTGTTCGTCGCTGTTAGTAGTAGTTTATCCTGTAGTGAAGTAGAAGTGGATAGTTCCTGTGAATTATTATGGGTGGAGGTTACACTAAACAACCGAACTAGGTTAATAATTGGCTCCTTTTACCGACCTCCCGACTCAGCAGCATTAGTGGCAGAACAACTGAGAGAAAATTTGGAATACATTTCACATAAATTTTCTCAGCATGTTATAGTCTTAGGTGGAGATTTCAATTTACCAGATATAGACTGGGACACTCAGATGTTTAGGACGGGTGGTAGGGACAGAGCATCGAGTGACATTATACTGAGTGCACTATCCGAAAATTACCTCGAGCAATTAAACAGAGAACCGACTCGTGGAGATAACATCTTGGACCTACTGATAACAAACAGACCCGAACTTTTCGACTCTGTATGTACAGAACAGGGAATCAGTGATCATAAGGCCGTTGCAGCATCCCTGAATATGGAAGTTAATAGGAATATAAAAAAAAGGGAGGAAGGTTTATCTGTTTAGCAAGAGTAATAGAAGGCAGATTTCAGACTACCTAACAGATCAAAACGAAAATTTCTGTTCCGACACTGACAATGTTGAGTGTTTATGGAAAAAGTTCAAGGCAATCGTAAAATGCGTTTTAGACAGGTACGTGCTGAGTAAAACTGTGAGGGACGGGAAAAATCCACCGTGGTACAACAACAAAGTTAGGAAACTACTGCGAAAGCAAAGAGAGCTCCACTCCAAGTTTAAACGCAGCCAAAACCTCTCAGACAAACAGAAGCTAAACGATGTCAAAGTTAGCGTAAGGAGGGCTATGCGTGAAGCGTTCATTGAATTCGAAAGTAAAATTCTATGTACCGACTTGACAGAAAATCCTAGGAAGTTCTGGTCTTACGTTAAATCAGTAAGTGGCTCGAAACAGCATATCCAGACACTACGGGATGATGATGGCATTGAAACAGAGGATGACGCGCGTAAAGCTGAAATACTAAACACCTTTTTCCAAAGCTGTTTCACAGAGGAAGACCGCACTGCAGTTCCTTCTCTAAATCCTCGCACAAACGAAAAAATGGCTGACATCGAAATAAGTGTCCAAGGAATAGAAAAGCAACTGGAATCACTCAATAGAGGAAAGTCCACTGGACCTGACGGGATACCAATTCGATTCTACACAGAGTACGCGAAAGAACTTGCCCCCCTTCTAAGAGCCGTGTACCGCAAGTCTCTAGAGGAACGGAGGGTTCCAAATGATTGGAAAAGAGCACAGATAGTCCCAGTCTTCAAGAAGGGTCGTCGAGCAGATGCGCAAAACTATAGACCTATATCTCTTACGTCGATATCTTGTAGAATTTTAGAACATGTTTTTTGCTCGCGTATCATGTCATTTCTGGAAACCCAGAATCTACTATGTAGGAATCAACATGGATTCCGGAAACAGCGATCGTGTGAGGCCCAACTCGCCTTATTTGTTCATGAGACCCAGAAAATATTAGATACAGGCTCCCAGGTAGATGCTATTTTTCTTGACTTCCGGAAGGCGTTCGATACAGTTCCGCACTGTCGCCTGATAAACAAAGTAAGAGCCTACGGAATATCAGACCAGCTGTGTGGCTGGATTGAAGAGTTTTTAGCAAACAGAACACAGCATGTTGTTATCAATGGAGAGACGTTAAAGTAACCTCTGGCGTGCCACAGGGGAGTGTTATGGGATCATTGCTTTTCACAATATATATAAATGACCTAGTAGATAGTGTCGGAAGTTCCATGCGGCTTTTCGCGGATGATGCTGTAGTATACAGAGAAGTTGCTGCATTAGAAAATTGTAGCGAAATACAGGAAGATCTGCAGCGGATAGGCACTTGGTGCAGGGAGTGGCAACTGACCCTTAACATAGACAAATATAATGTATTGCGAATACATAGAAAGAAGGATCCTTTATTGTACGATTATATGATAGCGGGACAAACACTGGTAGCAGTTACTTCTGTAAAATATCTGGGAGTGTGCGTACGGAACGATTTGAAGTGGAATGATCATATAAAATTAATTGTTGGTAAGGCGGGTACCAGGTTGTGATTCATTGGGAGAGTGCTTAGAAAATGTAGTCCATCAACAAAGGAGGTGGCTTACAAAACACTCGTTCGACCTATACTTGAGTATTGCTCATCAGTGTGGGATCCGTACCAGGTCGGGTTGACGGAGGAGATAGAGAAGATCCAAAGAAGAGCGGCGCGTTTCGTCACCGGGTTATTTGGTAACCGTGATAGCGTTACGGAGATGTTTAATAAACTCAAGTGGCAGACTCTGCAAGAGAGGCCCTCTGCATCGCGGTGTAGCTTGCTCGCCAGGTTTCGAGAGGGTGCGTTTCTGGATGAGGTATCGAATATATTGCTTCCCCCTACTTATACCTCCCGAGGAGATCACGAATGTAAAATTAGAGAGATTAGAGCGCGCACGGAGGCTTTCAGACAGTCGTTCTTCCCGCGAACCATACGCGACTGGAACAGGAAAGGGAGGTAATGACAGTGGCACGTAAAGTGCCCTCCGCCACACACCGTTGAGTGGCTTGCGGAGTATCAATGTAGATGTAGATTGAGATTCAAGGTTGATGAAAATAATACTAACCTTCTCCCTCCCATTAAAGTTATACATTAGGGTGAGCAACATTGCCTTTCTTTCCTTATATTGTGTGTGTGTGTGTGTGTGTGTGTGTGTGTGTGTGTTCATTCGTTATGTAATGATGCAATTCATGTATATTAGAGCTAAAATGTCATTATGGAATGAGGAGATTTTACAACATGAAACTGATGTTTACGCATGTATGTAGGGCCTATTGCTTTTTTATATTTTTTGTCATATGTATACACTATTTAGGTATTCTTTCTAGGTATTATTTCAATATGTTTGCACACTGTGCTATAAATATCGAGGACAGCCCTACGAAAATGAGTGTAAAACAACAGTATCACACAAATGAGATGTATGTCAACAGTGTTATGAGTAATAATGAATCAGAGGGCCGCCTTCAGCATTTGAGGATGTCAGTGAATGGGCTGCACTTCTCCTGGGGTAGATATGGGAGTGTCAAATTGAGAATTAATAAATTGTACATATTTTTTGAAAATAAAAACGTTTTCAACAATAAACATGTTTTCCTTACTCAGCGACCGCTGCTGTCTGTGAGTGTGTGTGTGTGTGTGTGTGTGTTTGTGTGTACCTCTACCACCTCAGTTGGCTCCCACCAGCTGTCAACTGCCCAGATGTGGCTGCATATGTTTGTTTGGACACAGCAGCAGCAGTAGTGGTGGCAGCAGTGGTGGTGTCAGGTGGAGGGAGGTGGTCTGTGAAGGCCTGTAAAGGCCTGTGGTCGCCCACAGTGGCTGGCTGTCAGACTGTGGTGAGAAGGGCTCCCCTTCCACCCCATGAATGGGGCTTAACTGTCGCCCTGTGAGCATCAAGAGCGGTGTTGTATGGCAGAGAGCCAGTGGTACTACTGTACATAGATGCATGTACACTCTCACTACTTAGTTCATCTTGACAGCAACGATTTGCACTTGAGCACTTCCTCTAGGCGAGCATTGTTTATGTGTTTGAATCATAGGATGGAGATTAGGGAGATAAGAACAATGTTTGTATTATTTCTTTATTTACATATTCACATTATTACATTCATATAGTTCTCCAATATTTAGTGAACAATATTGCTTTCTACACCATTCAGCTTCATCCTGTACAGTGTTCAGAATTACCCTTCTACTGACTTTTTAGTTACTTACATTCTTTGGCAGTGGATTAATACAAGCACTTACACACAGTAGTGATTAGTTTATGTTTACACTTCTCTCAAGCGAATACTCCACAGTGTCATTTTATGAACCTCTGACATTGGTAACCATCGACTTGTTCTGTTTGTAATGATCACTAATGCATAGTACAGATCATCCAGAATCACAACAGTCGAATGTGCTATTTCCCCTGATGTTAATTCAAGCACAGATTTGCTGTATGTGACGACTATTGAAACCTTTCTCCAACCATATGAATCTCAGTTGGTGTATAGGGTACAACATGTTGTGTTGTCATCTTCTTCTCTATTCCTTCATGCTGCATAGATAGTCCCATTTGTACCATGAATGCAGCAATCTAGCCCCAACAAGTTGAACATTCTGTTCTTCAGTTACTACATTGCATCCACTATTAGGTACAAGGCCAGCAGTCACTTATTTAGATCCACTAGCAGCCAAATAATATGTTTAGTGATTAGCAGTATTCTGCCAGCACAGCAGATTCTTAAAATCTTGAAGACTGTCTGTGGGTTGCTGCATTTCAGATGCTACAGACAAGAGTCCCTTTGCACCAGGGGAAAACAATAATGTAAGAATAAACGAATATATTAGTAACAACAGTAACAATAATTTATGGATAAATACTTACATACAGTTTTATTCAACTTTTTGGAGGTAATTTCAGATCTCTGCTGATAGAACTTCATGATGGTCCTTCCACTGCAGAGCAGAGACCTTGAGTGATTCCTGTTGGGTAAAGTCAAATTCGAAGTGGAGAGAGGAGGGTAAGGGGGATTGGGGATGATGGGAACTGGGAATCGTTAAACATGATATGCACAATTGTCAGCTGTTATATGAGGCCAGATACAAGAAGTGCTGACGTATGCTCAGTCAGTGATTTGTGCCAGAACCTGCAATGCTGCCCTACTTAAACGTTTCTTCGACAATACTTACATACTGAGAGTTACACGATTTTTATTTATTTTATTTAAAAAACTTATATAATTTGGAAATAGATGCCTAAAATGGCTGAAAGTCCTGGTGCATGTCTTTCGACAGACGAGCACTTCGGCGACTTGTAAGCCCCTAATCTAACCCAGTAAGCCAATCTGTGAAGGGGGACGTGGAATCTGAATCACTTATTGTTCGTGGCGACATCTCATATCGTTGAGAGGTGAGTTTTAGATTACAAGGAGACTGAGAATTTCTATGATTTGGTTAGGGTTCGGTACCACGACGTTTCAGTTTTCGGGCAGAACTAACTGGCAGAATAGAATAAATGCAATGAGCACACAAAAACTCAAAGCAGATTAATTAAAGAAGTAGTAACGAACAGAGCTGAGATGAAGGAGAGTCATTGGTTTCACATGTACTACAGCAAAATGAATTTTCGTTATTGTTGTTACTATTGAGAAAGACGCTACAAAGTAAATAATGAATGAAGTCACTATGCAGAATAAATATTAGACATATTTTCTCAGAGAATGAAAGAAAAAAAAGACAACACTTTAGCCTGCACTCTGGATATACGTAATATGTCGACTACGCATATATGAAAATAAAATTAATACAGGAAAAATATTCAGAATTGCGAGTATGTTTACTCTTTTACTGCGCATGGGCCTGAAGGTGGCACAGTGAAATGCTGAAACTGGTAGCCTTCAAAATAAAATAAAATAAAACATTTGAAGTTACACCTAAGTTGGTGAATCTCATTGACATTAACAAAGTGAAAAGATCAGTTAAAAGAAATTGGTCCCTGTCTGATATTAGGCGGTTAATCAGTAAAATGTTTCCTAACATTTGTGGCCGAGAAACAGCGTCCTGCTCTCTCTCTCTCTCTCTTTGTGTCTTTGTGTGTGGCCATTGTGTTGGATCCTCGACAGTACAGCCATGTATGTCTCTCTTTTTAAGTACTAACTTATTTACTTTATCCAGCCCTGGTGGATCTTACCTTGTATTATAAATCCGGTTTTAGTTGTGACAGAGTCCTGCTGCATCTCACAATCATAAAAGCGGTTTGACGGTGGGTTCT
This sequence comes from Schistocerca serialis cubense, assembly GCF_023864345.2. Lineage (NCBI taxonomy): Eukaryota > Metazoa > Arthropoda > Insecta > Orthoptera > Acrididae > Schistocerca > Schistocerca serialis. The sequence goes on from NC_064642.1 coordinate 663,997,551, forward strand.
CTCACCACATTCGATCTTTTTCTCCTGAGAGAAATATATTTCGAAGAAAGTCCTGTTTTCTATGTTTTTCTTACAAAAGTGTGTCTGGAGTTTGCTAAAAATGGCATTTCTCGTCTCTCCACATTCCAGTTGTAACGCAGTTTCAGCTGGTATCCATACAGGGTATGCTATTGTTACTTCAGTTACCGGTGCTGACCTGCGATGGTCGCAGCTGGTCCTTTCGGGACTCGTCTGGATGTGGGCCTCTCCTGTCGGTCTGCTTGGCCTAAGTACCCCTGCTCGCCTGCAGTTCAACGTCTTATGTTTCCAAAGTGGCCTCTTATCTAAACTGAACCACGCAATACAACATAAGAACGTAAACTAGATTGATTAGCTACTGGCAATCACAGGCACTCGTACACATCTCACTAGTTCGTGGGTATTAATTGTTCTGATGTAATTGGCCTTTTTATCTCAGATTTTTGGTTATGGGACAGTTTTGGAGAGAACATACGCATACCAAATGGCACTACTGGCTGGAGCATCACGCGGTACACTGCTCTTTGCTACTGTGCGTCGCCCCACCACCTGCTTTCTTACATGAACAATCAATATAGTAGTAATCTTTTTCCAAGAATACAGAGTGCAACTTCTTTGTCCCTAACTATCCGATAGCTTCATGGAAGGTTTTCAACAACTTTTCTTACAGGAACGGACATTGCAAAATCTAGTTTTTGTTCAGATGTGTGGAGAAGGAGCAGCCATTGCAGTGACTACAGCCGTCAAGAAATACAGGAAATGTATTCGCAGTTGTGAGTATGAACCACTATCGGCTATATATTGGAATGATGACAGTGAAAATTGGTACCGCACAGGGACTGTGACCCCCATTTCCCACTTTATGTCATTGGTTCGCCTACCCGTGCAAGAATCACGGCGAGACCAAAACTTGCAAATGTCACAACTTGCGCTCTTAAGATATGTATATTCCATTTTTAAGCTTTAAATGCTATTATGATTACCCGTCAGTTTCAGTAAGCTTGTTTTGTACACGCTGACGTACATTACAAGCATACTCGTTTATTATGCAAGGTGCAGAAGATGGCATAGTGGAATGCTGAAACTGGTAGCCTTCAAAATAAAATGAAATAAAATAGCATCTTAACTTGCATGTCTGTTGGTGGATTTAATTGACGCTGACAATTACTTAACCAGCCGATGTCTCCTGTCCATGATGAACCAACAGAGATATCATTTTAGTGGCCGGAGCTGGGAATATCTGTAGGTTAGCCATTTGAATATGACGTGAGAAAGAAAAATCTAAGATCTGAATTCACATTTTCAGATGCAGATGACACAAAATCACTTCATCGCAAGACTTCATCTCGTTCGCCATACGCCTAGGACAGGCGCCATGTCCACATCTCGCCAGCCAAGCTGCCAGGTGCCTCTCCGAGCAGAAAATCTTGGGGACTTATGTTGTTTTGAGCTGATCTGCACTTAGCTGCAAGCACATGCGCGAAACCATTGACTGATTTTGCAGCCACTTCTGCCTCTAACTGCGGATAAACATGGCGAGAGCTTCCGCGGCAGTGAGACCGACCGTAGGGACAGTCAAATCATTTCTTTTGAGTGTCAGTAATTTTAATGCTTTACTATGAGCACTTGTGTGAAGATTTTTAAAATCAATGTGTTTTCAGTCATGGCCACAGATGGAAACGTATACATTTCTGTAGTGCAATCTAAATTTTAGTAATAAATTTTTTGTACTCAGACGTGATTATTGGTATGCGCCTCCCGATACTTTACCCCGATTTGCTAATTTAGTAGTTTCGTAGTGCCATTGTCAGATGATTTAATGTACACATCGATGAAATAAAGTGAATTTATTCCGATTCTTGTTTAATTTCATCGTTAAAGGCCTCCTCATTCATTATTTTGGAGCGGCTGTTATTTATCGACGTAAGATTGAGAAGACACCTTTTTGACAACTTTAAGTCAAAAATCCGACCGTTATCTAGCACATTGTGCCCCATCTGTCTTTACAGTGAGCCTTAGGATTTTGGCGTTGGTATTCACGTTAGTTTATTTACGTGTTGTCTTTAATTGAATACATGCTACTGGTTCAAAAGGATGCGGCCAACTAAGAAAAAATGAATAAATGTATCAACGATTGCTTTAGGTCTGAATATCTTTTACAGCTTCATTTTCCTTACTGTCCGAGCAGGTGTGCAATCTAAGTCTGCTCGTATGCGTGTGTGAATATACAAGCAACTTCATAAAATACATCTCTCGCAACAACAGTGGTCGCTCAACACGCAGACATCACAAACTCTTGGACACAGAACACGATTAGCTGAATTATGGAACTGGAGCAAACTGTGAAATGAGAACAGCATAAAACTTTTACATTTGTTTTGTAATCCTAACTTGAAGTTGCATTTTAAACGTGTCTGAATGCCCAGATGCCGAGTGAGCCACCCGATATCTCATACTCCCTGTTGCAGTGAAACAGTAATTTTATGAGTAGCTGCTAGAATTATTACCGCTCTCTCTAAATCATTCACACGACTGACAATTAAAAAATCAATTTAAAATAAATGATGAAACGTAAATTGGCACCAGCGATACAATATCTTTACCAACACAATTCATGTTATTAGTAACAGAAATACCTTTGTTACTAAACGACAGACCAGGTTTATGGCACCTGACTTCCATTGCAAGTTGCGTATCTATCAGCTTCCAGGGGTAACAAAAATTTTATGAGACTTTACTGCTCTCATACAGATATGATTTTATGTATATAGACCGAAGCGGCGAGTGAAAAATCGTACGACGTTGATACAGCAGTTTACACAACTGCACGGATTACGCTGCCGCGCAGAGTGGCCGCATTGTTTGAGGCACCATGACACGAACTGCGCGACCGCTCCCGCCGGAGGTTCGAGTTCTGCCTCGGGCATGAGGGTGTGTGTTGTTCTCACCATAGGTTATTTTAAGTAGTGTGTAAGTCTAGGGGCGGTTCTAGGCGCTACAGTCTGGAACCGCGCGACCGCTACGGTCGCAGGTTCGAATCCTGCCTCGGGCATGGATGTGTGTGATGGCCTTAAGTTAGTTAGGTTTAAGTAGTTCTCAGTTCTAGGGTACTGATGACCTCTGAAGCTTATGTCCCATAGTGCTCAGAGCCATTTGAACCATTTTTAAAGTCTAGGGACCGATGACCTCACCAGTTGGGTCCCCTAGGAATTTAAACACATTTGAACATTTTTGATTACCCTGGCACGTCTCCCACCTCGATCTTCATTCTCACTGCCACCCCTGTCTACTTTAAACTCTCGCTTTCGCAGAACAGATCTGCCAAGGCTCTGCGTATTCTAGAACAGCACCACAGCATCGAAAGCGAATGGGACCCAGACTGAAACCCAGGTGCAAGGACTTATACAAATGAAATGACACACTTTCAGGGAATTTAGTTGTCTCATACGGATATGATTTAACGTATACTATCTGAAGCTGGGAATGGAGATTTTCACCAAGGTCGGGAACTGAACACGGGTAATCTGCAAGATATCCGGGTTTGATTTCCGGCCCTGGTACAAGTTTAAACTCCCCGCTTGAGACTATATAAAAGATTATTCATATAACTGTCGACCGACACTAAAAATTTCATATGCTGCCATAATCTAGTCACTAAGAAGTATGAAATGGTTCATATGGGTCTGAGCACTATGGGACTTAACATCTGAGGTCATCAGTCGCCTAGAACTTAAAACTACTTAAACCTAACTAACTAACGACATCACATACATCAATGCCCGAGGCAGGATTTGAACCTGAGACCTCAGCGGTCGAGAGGCTCCAGACTGAAGAGTCTTGAACCGCTTGGCCACAGTGGCCGGCGAGAAGTATGACTTTACGTCAAAGTTTCAAGACAGTAAGATAAGTATCATGATGACAAACTGTATAAACGGCTTGAGTAAGCGTAAAATACCGCTCGCTTGCCGCCCTAACTAGCTTTATCCAGTACTTTAGACGTGAGCAGTTTGCGTCTTGCAACGAAGTTAAGACATTATTTCATACCTATGAAAAACTTCTCGCGGACACACCCGGAAAATTATGAAAGAAGAGAGTTTATTACTTGCTACATTTTTGCTGTAAAACTTTAACGTCAGACATGACGTCGTAATTTACTGCTTCTTTAATACTCACTCTGTCCGTAAAATATATTGCAGACTTTGGGTATTTTTCCTGTCTGTTATCTCTTGTATACGAGATGGCATAGTTTGTTACGGCTGGCTGTCGCAAAGAACTCAATAAATCTGAGACAATTTAGTGTTCAAAATGGTTCAAATGGCTCTGAGCACTATGGGACTCAACATCTTAGGTCATAAGTCCCCTAGAACTTAGAACTACTTAAACCTAACCTACCTAAGGACATCACACACACCCATGCCCGAGGCAGGATTCGAACCTGCGACCATAGCAGTCCCGCGGTTCCGGACTGCAGCGCCAGAACCGCACGGCCACCGCGGCCGGCCAATTTAGTGTTCGAGAGCTCTGTCAAATAGTTTTTGTTGAATGGTATCAACCATCTAATCTGCATTTATATTCTCTTCAGTCTTTTATGATATAACCCTAAATATGAATTACTTCTAAACTAACAGTACAAAATAATTTTGTTAAAAAATTTCGAAAAATTAAAATCATTGAATCGAAGTAGATATTACATTGTACTGATGGTATTCACTCTCTGTTGTGTTCGTCACTGGTGGCATGAACCAAACAAGATGAAAGATGTTTTAAGAAACAACAGTGATAGCATTTCCAAGGGAGAGCTGGAAGCAGAGAAAGTGCCGCAGGTGGAGCAGCGCGTGGCGTGGGACAGAGACAAACAGCCGCAGTCGTCTTCATCCCTCTCTCTACGTGTCACGCAGCCGCCTTCTTAACTGTACACCGCTAATAGGAGCCAGTCGTTCCACTCCAACCACGAATCGGCATGGCGGCAGCATTAAGCCGAAACCCGCTCAGAATTAGCGGTACGTGCTACTTAATATCCGAACATCGCCAGCAGGTAGGAAAGCCGCACCTTTACGATTTGAGGAGGAGGAGGAGGAGGAGGAGGAGGAAAAGTCTACGGCGAGAATCTCGGGAGAGCACGAGGACGTTGCTGCGGCAGCCTCTCGCGACGAGGACTGCGAACAGGCGTCCTCGGGGCGGCGCTCGCGTAAAATTTTATCATGGCGGGCGGCCTTATAGAGAGGGGGAGAGGTCCCCAGAGAGGTGGCTACTGTGCGACCCTGCGCTGCGGCAATAACCGCCCACTTCCGTTTTATGCGCACCACACCCGCTCCGAGCCCTCCCGATCCGTGCTCTCAGTTGCCGCGCAAGGGCAGGCAGCGACGATGCGGCGACACCCCCTCCACTCCACCCCCTCCCCCCCCCCCTCGCACCGCCAACAATGACACTACGTGCCTGGAGGAGCGCTGGTCCCTTCATGACTCTGGTGCGCGTCCCTCACCCGCCCACGCCATTCTTTCCCCTCTGCGCACACACACACACACACACAGCGCCTCGGCGCTGTATCGCGAGCCTGTCGCAGGCTTTCTTGTTTACCAACCAAGCTCTTACTGCTTGCAGACGGTAGTTGCAAAGTTTAGTTACATTCGTTGAAAAAGTAACCGAAATCGCCTATTTTCAGAGTCTCGCACGACTTACCGGCAATGATGTCCACCAACAGTAGTAGTGTCACAGCATTCAGTAACATTTGTATATCGAGTTCGCACACAGTTGTCGAGTTCGAACAAAAGTATTACACGTTTTGCGAGACGGCTACAAATCAATAATCGAAGGCAAAGTACTCGTAAAACAATTCTCACATGAACCAACATGTGCACAATCGGACGCACAGTGCGATTCCTTGAAAACTACCAGAGCATAAACGTCTGCGACAAACTTTCGTGCGGTTCGAAAATTAGAATCCGTGTTTAAGTGTAGTATTTTTTATTTTCTAATTTTCATTTGTCAAATAATGCTGTGCTATACCCTGACATATGACGTTGAACTTATTTTTTATTTTTTTTTTTGTATGTCCATCCTTTCGGCAGGAGGTCTTTAGAACGACGGCTGTTAACTATTGTGACAAAATAAAACACCCAGAGCCGCCCTTATGATTTTATTTTATTTTATTCCAACCAGTTTCAGAGCTTCAATGCGCCATCTTCAGGCCGTTATTGATGCAGTACGGGTTGATAGCATCCCTACATATATCACATCAGTTGCCGGCATAACAGGATACGCAGATAATATGTCAGAACTCCAACCATAAACTACCAACTCCGACTTGCAGCAGAACAGAATAAAACCATAAGGACGGCTGTAGGTATTTTATTTGGTCACAAAATTAACAGTTATTGTTCCGACATATCCGAAATATTAATGAAAACTAGTAATCAGTCACAAATAAATTACCTACATGTAATATAATTTTTGTCTCTAATCGTAATATTTTTTACCTACTGACGCCCGGTATCGGCACATAGTTCCATCCCCAAGCAATGCTATGATCAAACAATTCCAGTACATAATTAGAACAACAGTGCAAAAGAAATTTACGACACACTTTTTCCTTTTATAGCAAACATATGCTACATACTCTGAACTGATAAAAAGTCACTGGACAGCGACAGGCACAAATGCAGGTTGCCGTAGTATCGAGAACACAAGGTGAAAAAAGAGAAGTGCATTGGTAGAGGTGTCACTTTTACTCAGGCGATTCATGTGAAAAAGTTTCTGAAGCGGTTATGGACGCACGACGGGAATTAGCAATCTTTGAACGCGGAATAATAAATAGGGCTGTACCCAAAGGACATTCCAAATCAGAAATCGTTACGGAATTCAGTATTTTGACATCAACTGTGTCAAGAGTGTACCAAGAATGCCAAATTTCAGGCATTACTTCGCACCATGGACAATGCAGTGATCGACGGACTTCACTTACCGACCGAGACCTGCAGCGTTTGCTTAGAGTTGTCGGTGCTAACAGACAAGCAGCACTGCGTGTAATAACCACAGATATCAATGTGGGACGTACAATTGACGTATCCGTTAGGATAGTGCGTCGAAATCAGGCGTTAATGGGCTCAGGCAGCAGACGACCGAGGTGAATGCCTTTGCAAACTGCACTACATCGCCTGCAGAGCCTCTCCTCGGCTCGTGACTGTGTCAGTGGGACGACACTCGACGATTGGAAAACCATGGCATGGTCAGAGGAGACCCGATTTCAGTTGGTGAGCGCTGATGGTGAGTGTCGAGTAATGCGCAGACCCCACGAAACCATGGACAAGGCTGGTGATGGCTCCACAATGGCATCGGCTGTGTTTACATGCAGGTTCAACTACTTGGAGTAAATTTTCAGCCATTCATTGACCTCATGTTCCAAACAACGGTAGATATTTGTGGACGTCACCGGGTCACAACTGTTTTCAGTCGATCTGAGAAACATTCTGGACCGTTCCAGCGAATGGTTTGGCCGCCCAGAACGCCAGACGTGAATCCCAACGAACAATTATGGGACGTAATCAGGTCATTTCGTGCTCAAAATGCCGCACCAGGAAGACTTTCGGAATTAGGGACAGCTACAGAGAGAGCATGGCTCAGTATTTCGGCATAGGGGACTTCCAGACACTTGTTGAGATACTGCAGTACACCAGGCAGAAGGAGGTCCGATATCATAATAGGAGGGGTCCCATAACTTTTGTCACCTCATGTAGTGTAACCATAAAATGTGTAGCCCTTTAAGTCTGGCATGCAGTCTTTAGCTTCGCTTCTCATGTAGCTATGTCAAATAAAGTAAAGGTGAATTTTGGGCTATGGATCGATGTTCATTGCTGCCTCCTAAGTACAGAGTCTCATAATTTAACCTCTTAAAACGAGTCACATCCGAAAAGATATCCGATGAAATAATAAAATGGTATAAAAAATGCTATCAACGTTAAAAGCGACATGGCGGGGAAAAGGTCCTACGCAGCACCTGCAAGAGCCCCCACATACACTTGGACACTGTTTGGTAAACATGAAACCGGAGATGACTGCAAAGGCAGTAAGCTAATGATTGCAGAGTAATCCGTTGCCCCACTGTACCACTATTCCCTCTGGATGCTCAATTTTTTTCAATAAAAATTTCGAGTTTTAATAAATAATGTTGTTATTATGACATGTGCTCCGTTTAATGATTCATGGACATGCCGATGTTTTATGCTGATACACACCCTATGCAGAAGGTCAATGGAAACTTAGCTTAACAGATTTGATATTTAGTTTCTAAAGTTTTATTACATTGGGAATTATTTTACTACGCAAATATTTAATTACGTATTGTATGTTGTAGAGTACATGTTGCGTTTTTGTTGTTCTGGAAGAATGGACTAGGCCACTGGGGTTCGAACATTATTGATGTAACAATTATAAATGTCGATATAATTGATTAAAATCACAACTATTACAATTAAAACAGACCTCGTTATTTAAAAAAAGACAAGATTCAGATGTTGAATTTGGGATTTTCCAAATAATTCCATCCCAGTACAAATTAATAAAATTCAGTAATTAAATACAGTGTCAATTAAGGAAAAAATTCATAATTTAAATGTATAATCAACTATATCAAAATTAATCAATAGGAAAGGCACTTTAATAATTTCACACAAAATTCAAAAGTAAATTGCAAAGGATCTTCTGTGGGCTGTTATACCAAACCATAGAAACTAACACCCTGATGGCACACAGTTGTGAAGTGCAGCTTCAATTTTATAAGTTTGAAAGTATCAGTAGGAGCACCATCTACACGACCTCTCTCGCTGCCTCTCAACACATAAGTGTTTATGTGTCTCACCTACCCAACCTCTTTGACGTTTTATTCTATTGTTTTCCAACTCTTTGATGTGATATCTGTCATCAACCTAGCCCTCTGAACGTGCAGTTTGAGTGTTGAGAGTAAAATAGCTCGAGGGATTGAGAATGTGTCAGAGAGAACCACACACGCGCTGACTAAAATGCCACATATCCACACTAATGAAGAATATGTTGGCATGGTGTATGTTTACGGCTTCTGGGATGGTACTGTTCCGGCAGCTGTGGATGAATTCTTTCGTCGCCTACCGAAGCGTCGAATTCCTGACCATAGAGTGTTTACCCGATTTGTAAACACATTGCTTGAAACAGATATTCTTCCAAGCCTCCATTTTTCTTCTGATCGTATAGTTGAACAACCTGTGCAGGAGTACCAACACATTTCTGAAATGGTGCAGTGTAATGATCCCCAGTACTTTGCTATTAACTGGACGTATCAGTGCCCAACGAGCTCGTGAATGCATTAAAAATACATGCTTTTCAATTGACACTTGGTGAAAGGTTCGATGTAACGCTTACTAAACGATGTACTTGTCTACACGTATAAAACTGACTTTGTTCTGAATAATAAAGAAAATTAATAATAATGCACATTAAATGTACTCTATCTTGGAAAATATTCAGATTATGACATATGTCCATATGAAGCTTTTTTCGTTCCAATGATCGTTCCTGTCATATCATTCAGTAGCTACCATTATTCTCGGGGACGCAACGCATAGTTAAATTTAACTTAATGCGGATGGATAGGACGAAATTCGGTTAAAGTTGGAAAACACTATACATAATTCGCTGCTTGACTCAGTCACCCATTAAACTTGTAGGCATCACGTTGCAAAAGAAGCAGAAATCAATAAGAGCGCTGTAGTAAAGGCGAGAGTTCGACTAAGGTATACTAAGAGAGCCCTGGAAAAATGTAGCGCACTTATAAAGCAAACGCGTACAGAACGTTTGTGTGACCCATTGCTGAGTATTGCTTCAGTGTTAACAATTCACACTAGATCACATTAAACGAAGGCATCGAAGCAGTACAGAGTAATGCCACAAGGTTTGTCACCTGTAAGTTAGATCAGTATGAGAGTGACCCATAGATCGTACATGAGCTATGATGGGAACTGAAGGAGAGAAGAGGACTAACGTTTGCTGTATATAGGTCTAGTATTTCAGTTGGACTATTGAACGATTGCACAGAATATTATAGGTACATGCTACCTGATCTACTTTGTTTATATTGCGCATTCTGACACACTTACTTTACATCACATGAACGAGCTCATTTATCTAGTGACGTCGTCAGTGATGTCATCGACTTATCATTGACGTCATTGTCCGTTTCTGTGGTAAGGCAGGTCCCCATTCTTCGTCCCCACTTATCTCTAGTCAGTCATAGCACAGTATTAGAAACGAAACATCCAATCGAAAACACGAGATAGCGGAAATAGCCCAATGGCGTTAGTGAAAAATTGAAAGCAGACACCTATTTTGTTGCTTCCCATCTCACCCTCATTATCTGCACCCAAATATAGAGCAGTATAAAAAACCCAAGATAACGGAAATCTGTTCTACAGCTGCTCCACTATCAAATAAATCAAGAGTATAGTACATAAATGACGTGTAAAAGCTCCTCCGATGCACACTTCCCTCTTCCCTCCTTTCTATCTCAAACCTCGTCAAGAGTTTTACAAGAAAATGAAGCAATCATGACACAGTATTAAAAAGGGAACAGCGAAAAAAAAATTGAGATATTGGGAAGAACCCATTGTCTTTATGGGAATTAAAAAACCTCCTCCACTCCCACTTCCTACCTATCTGCTGCCAATCATAGCACAGTACTAAAAATCCCGGATGGTAGAAATAGCCCAACTATGTTAGAGGAAAATGAGAAACTCCATTCTCTATCCAACCAATCAGAGATTGGTATTTAAATGGTGTACCATATAAGTACCACAAAATTACGTAACACGACCTTACAAGTTATTCATTATTTCCAGAGTAGAAATGGTGACAAGTTTCATTATTTACTTACACATACACACCTATCTCGTACTATTTAATTGATACCAGTGCCAATTACGCATTATTTATGTAAATATACACATATCAAAAAGTTTTGCATCACCTCGGTTCAGAAAGATCTGGGACCTGTACAGAAAACTGGAATAGAGATCAACGAAATAATCATTTCCGCCCTTTTTATTGCTCATGAAAGTCACACACTGCACGTTGTACCACCATACAGCGAGACCTTCAGAGGTGGTGGTCCAGGTTGCTGTAGACACCAGTACCTCTAATACTCAGTAGCACGTTCTCTTGCATTGATGCATGCCTGTATTCGCCGTGGATATTATCCACAAGTTCATCAAGGCACTGTTTGTCCAGATTGTAACACTCCTCAACGGCGATTCGGCGTAGATCCTCAAAGTGGTTGGTAGGTCGCTTCGTCCATAAACAGCCCTTTCAGTGTATCACGGGCATGTTCGGTAGGATACATGTCTGGAGAACATGCTGGCTACTCTAGTCGAGCGATGACGTTATCCTGAAAGAAGTCATTCACAAGATGTGCACGATGGGGGCGCAAATTTTCTTCCATGAAGACGAATGCCTCGTCAATACGCTGCCGATATGGTTGCACTATCGCTACGGCGCCTTCCATGACCACCAGCGGCGTATGTCGGCCACACGTAATGCCACCCCAAAACAGCAGGTAACCTCCAACTTCCGGCACATGCTGGATAGTGTGCCTAAGGCGTCCAGCCTGATCGGGTTGCCTCCAAACAAGTCTCCGACGATTGTCTAGTTGAAGGCATATGCGACACTCATTGGTGAAGAGAACGTGATGCCAACCCTGAGCGGTCCATTCGGCATGTTGTTGGGCCCATCTGTACAGCGCTGCATGGAGTCGTGGTTACAAAGATGGACCACGCCATGGACGTCGGGAGTGAAGTAGCGCATCATGCAGCCCATTGCGTACAGTTTGAGTCGTAACACGAAGTTCTGTGGCTTGACGAAAGGCATTATTCAACATGGTGGCGTTGCTAGCAGGGTTCCTCCGAGCTATAATCCGTAGGTAGCGGTCCTACACTGCAGTAGTATCCCTTGGGCGGAGTGTGCGAGGCATGTCATCAACAGATCCTGTCTCTCTGTATCTCCTCCATGTCCGAACAACATCGCTTTGGTTCACTTCTAGACACCTGGACACTTTCCTTGTTGAGACCCCTTTCTGACACAAAGTAACAATGCAGACGCTATAGAACCGCAGTATTGACCGTCTAGACATAGTTGAACTACAGACAACACGAGCCGTATACCTCCTTCCTGGTAGAATGCCGGCCGGGGCGGCCGAGCGGTTCAAGTGCTACATTCTGGAACCGCGCGACCGCATCGGTCGCAGGTTCGAATCCCGCCTCGGGCGTGGATGTGTGTGATGTCCTGGATTAGTTAGGTTTAAGTAGTTCTAAGTTCTAGGGGATTCATGACCTCAGAAGTTAAGCCACATAGTGCTCAGAGCCATTTGAACCATTTGAATATGGTGGAAGGACTAGAAGTGATCGGCTATCGGACCCTTCCGTCTAATAAGCGCTGCTCATGCATGGTTGTTTACACTTTGGGCGGGTTTAGTGACAAATCTCTAGAGTCAAAGGGACTATGTCTGTGATACAATATTCACATTAACGTCGATCTTCAGGAGTTTTGGGAACGGGATGATGAAAAACTAAATTTGATATGTGTATATATCTTTAACGCGCTATTAAAATGATCAGGTCAAATAAAATAATGATATATGTAAAATGTTGTGCTCATAGACACACACACACACACTTCGTATTGTACCATTGACCACTATTGCCCCTTGACCATCACTGGTCACTTACTATCATTGTCCGCTGAATATGTTATATTCCGTACTCCTTACAAACACCTGACCTCTCCATATTTCATACATCAAATACCATAATCCTTAAATATCTGCCCTTTTAAAGTAATCATTTCACTCTGTATTTTACATGTGAAAAATTCTGTACAAACCTGAGACCTTTCTCACATATAGAGTAGTAATAATTCTCTCCCTCTCCCTCTTTCTCGAGTGTACGTGCACATGCAAGCAAACAAACACATAACACACACACACACACACACACACACACACACACACACACACACACACACACACGTGACCTCTCACACAAAAGTAATCATTTTTTTCTCTCACAAACATATATCTGTATATATCATTCATCAGATATTGTAATACTTTAACACACTTGTGATTTCATATCTCTACACATTTTAAAAAACTACCTCAACGTTTAAAAACTAACTCGATATTTTTGTCATGCTCAGGAAAAAGTATAATACTCCAATCTCTCAAGCTTTTTCATCAAACACTCACCGACATGTCAGTGCAGTGTACTCTTGCAGCTGCGAGACAGAGAAAACCTAGTACAGAGGTAGATATCTTCACAAATGTAAACTATCCTTATAAGATGCAGCCAAGCTGAGAGACAGACGTTCGCTAACTGTGTGTGTGTGTGTGTGTGTGTGTGTGATCCAGGAAACAAACGAGAAATAGAGGAACTGGGAAGGACAACAAAAAAATTGAAACACAAGATATGATAGATACAAAATAATTAAACAAAATTGTTTTCATACGGGTTTTCTTTTACACGAAAAGCTTTTTCTCCCACTACAACAACAGTTACAATAAATGACTTACTTCCTATAGAAAATTCTCCTATATATATACATATGGAATGTTTTCTTTTACGTAAAGTGTACTTACAATCCGGCAACGGTCTTACCGCAGTGGATACACCGGTTCCCGTGAGATCATCGAAGTTAAGCGCTGTTGGGTGTGGCCGGCACTTGGATGGGTGACCATCCAGGCCTCCATGCGCTGTTGCCATTTCTCGGGGTGCACCCAGCCTCGTGATGCCAAATGAGGAGCTACTCGACCGAATAGTAGCGGCTCCGGTCACAGAAAACCATCATAACGACCGGGAGAGCGGTGTGCTGACCACACGCCCCTCCTATCCGCATCCTCGACAGAGGATGAGACGGCGGTCGGATGGTCACGATGGGCCACTTGTGGCCTGAAGACGGAGTGCTTGCTTGCTTGTAATTACAATCAATCAACAAATTTCCATCGAAAAGAACATACAATTGACAAAGATTCTCAATACGATGGTTCAGTAAAAATAACGTTCATCGGAAATAGGTAGTATTTACCTCACTTTACATTATTTACATTTTGTCCTTCAGTGAAAGGTGACATTTACCTCACATTACAATCTGCAATTTACGTTATTAACACTTGCAGTTTACGTCATCAACATATTTACATTATATAAAGTCATCATTTTTGGTATAATATTTATCGGGAAGATAGAGATAGTTTAAGTTGTTCAAAACTCGGAACTATATATGCTACTTCGACTGAATGACGAACTGCTCACTGGTTTTCACTTGCGATTCCAAGACGCGCAGAATATGATAGTCCATGGTCAGCCCATTTTCCTTTGCACATTACTAGCCATAGCTCTGTCTCAAAATCCAACATTTTGCACGTAAGCCAACACACTCTGCATTAGGCTCCCAGTACAGTTTTTCTTTCATCAGATCAACCACTTACACATTCACCAGCAAACTATCGTATGTGTTATTCACTGGGGATCCCAAAGTAACGACCCTCTGCATAGATATTCGAAGGTTTTATGTGGTATTTGAGGCTATGCTTATCACGGTTTTACAAAATTTGTCTAAAATTTGTTCAAAATATATGCATAATGGGAACCGATAATGCCTGTTTTCGAAGTATCTAAAATCACCATACCCGCTGTATTGGTTTTATCGAAATATAGATTGAGTCTGCTAAGTTCAGTGGCGAGTAGGTTTACATTAAAAATATGTTCCTTTGAAAATATATTTTGCAACCAATGTAGTTGCCCTGTATCTGGTTTCTCATGATGTTAGTAATCTAGTGTCCTACATCTCCCGCACATTTTGAATGGTTCGCCGAGTACGATATCAGTATTGTGTCTGAAGATATTTTTCTCAGACCCAATCAGTACACTCAAGAGGGTTTGTGTGTTTATCTCTATGTATAGCCTTAGTCACACACATTCAAACATATAGGCAAGGAGCAGCATGTTCAGTTTTAAGTTCAAATCTGGTTTCATGTAAGATGCCACTTTTCAAGGAAACACATCAGAAAATTGAGCGGATAAATGAAAATTATTTTTCATTTCTTCTCCTGGCGCATTAGTAAAAAATTTATATTTTTCCGTATTCGATGACAGAATAGAGACACAACCTGGATTTAATACGATTTCTTTGTCGTCATCTCTTGTCATAGGTTCGCGATCAAGATAACGATGCCTATAACTGAAACTAAAGCCAGCATGTGCTGCACCTTGGCATACACATGTGAAATGACAATATCCTTGATGCACTTACATCACAGTCCTCAAAGAGTTTCTTGTGCGAGTACAGCACACGCTTTTGCTGAGAAAAATTATCATCTCTCTTAAGGGCTTACAATGGTTTTATTTTCTTATAAAAAGCCATTTACAATTTAAAAAATTGCATAGATCTGTTGAGTAAACCATTCCATGAAATCGTTGACTCTACCCAGTCTAAATTCAGAACATTCGTAGTTATAATTGCAGTGTATTTAGTAAACGACACGGAAATGTTTATGCAAATCTAACTGACCCGCGTACGGACCAGAGTCAGCACTATATCTGCAACCTGACACTGGTCCGAACATTCATCCTGTATCAGCATAAATAATGACATTAAACTTCTGTTTATTATTAAAAAACTTATGAGTTTCACAAATTCACCTTTGCGAGTAGCTAATTATACCGGTGACTAATTTAATCTGTCCACTGTGGACGAAAAGCTTGTCCTATCTTTCATTGGAATAAAAAATAACGTAGGAAACATGCACATGTCACGGGTTCAAATGTCTCTGAGCACTATGGGACTTTACATCTATGGTCATCAGTCCCCTGGAACTTAGAACTACTTGAACCTAACCAAACTAAGGACATCACACAACACTCAGTCATCACGAGGCAGAGAAAATCCCTGACCCCGCCGGGATGCACATGTCATAACATACTCATAAGCCGGAGTGATTCTACTGAGTGGTAACATCGGCAAACTTTTTATGCAATGGAAATGACATATGTCTGCAGTATTAGCAGCGTGAAACTTTGTTTGACATCCCTCTCACATTGGTATTTTATAACATGCAGTAGGACAAGTTGTCCCTCATGTTCAACAGCCGTCCAATCATGATATTATTACTGGACGCTATAGTCGTTTGCAGATGTCTCCACTATTGAGCCGTGTGTCGCCTCTCAACATATATCGAGCTATAAAGATTGTTCTGTGTCCTTTCATTCCATCGTTAATTGATTCTTTCATATTTATTGTTATGCTGCGTACGATTCTGTTGAGATTCCCCTCTGGCGGCGTGTCTGCTCTTATCGATCTTCGAGTCGTTGCTTCCTGTTAGCCTTGTGTAAGGGAGTAAGATCTTTGGGGGGGTGGCCGGTTGGTTGCCTAGCGGTGACGAGTCGGTCAGTCGGTTTTTAAAATCGGGAATTAGAGAATGTGAGACAATGAGACCGCGGCGTGGCGTGGCGGTGGAGGGTTGGCTGTTGTTCCGAGAAGGCGCGTGGTCTATCCCGGCGGTGCGAGACGAGTGGGACGAGTTGACCGGACAAGGCTGTAAGCTCTTGCTGTGAGCACCTGGGGGCCACGGCTGTTGTTCCAGGTCACTACTTGGTGGGAGCGGCAACGGATGTCTTTAAATTTTACGTCTGGAGGCGGAGATGATGGACTAGTAACTCGCCAAACCTGAGGAGTGGTATTTCGCCGCCGTAGGTGCAGAGACGAGGGCTTCGGTGACAGAGCGCGTGGCTGCGTGACTGCCCAGTTAGGTACGCTGGCGACGTGTACACGGTCGGGTGTGAGGAACCTTTGCATCGAAGTTCACCTGCTGTTTTTCTCATAAATTGCATGTTAGGTTGGTTAAAGGTTTAGATGTTAATTGAAGAATTTTGATTTGTGCAACCAGTGTCTTTTCTGCCTTGTGGACTCCTGCGTTCGAGTTGCCTGTCCCTGTCATCGGTATATTTATAGACAGTGACCTTTTCCGCTTGTTATTAGTACTGCCCGGTAGGAAGTGTATTTTTGGGCTGTGATTATTGTTTTAGATTACATTTTTTCTCCCTTGTTGCTACCTGCGTTCGGATTTCCTGTCCCTGTCACCGGTGTAGTTATAGACAGTGATCTTTTGGCTTGTTATTAGTGCTGCCTGGGAGGAAATGTATTTCTGGGGAGGGATTGTGGTTCCTGATTTGATTCCTCCTCCTCCCCTGGCCTCGCGTGAGGTCGATGGATTGCTGAATGTGAGGCGTTGTGGGTCTGTTAGTCCGCTCCTAGCCTGAGCATGCTTCGGGAGACAATTGTGGCCGCCCTTACACCCGGTCGGTTAATTATTTCTATCCCAGGACATTTTGGTGGCAGGACATGGTATTAAAGTTGTTAGTTATTGTAAAATGTTAAATGGTTTTATTTTATTCTGATTGTTTTTGGCCACTGTTTAAAAAAGTTAAGTTTGCCTTTCATTGGTGGGTTTTTAAAATTACGTGGCTTTAAAATTGTTAGTTATTGTAAAAGGTGAATGACTGTATCATTACTTTGATTGTTTTAATCTACTTGGCATCCTTTGAAACTGCTAGTTCTGCCTCCCTGTTAGCGAACCCTTGTAATCTAATATCTTGTTGTGCCAAAGTTTAAAAGAAGTTGGCTCCCCACATGTTCGGTAGCGAAATTGTATGCTAATTGGTGTTTTTTTGTTTCGTTGCTTGGAAAGTTTTAATTTTGTTATTAAATGCTTTATCAAAGTCTGTTTTAAGTAAAATGGCTTGGCAATTAACAGTAAAGGAAATTTTTTAATTTCATTACTTGGAAAATTTTGATTTGTTATCAAATGTTTTATCAAAGACGGTTTTAAGTAAAATGGTTTGGCCGTTAACTGTAAAGTAAATTCAGCATAAAATGCGAATGTGGAGAGGCATACATCGGCGAGACTGGTAGGCCAATAGTAACGCGCATTCGGAAACACGTGCGTTATATTCGTCTAGGGCAACACAACAAATCCGCAGTGGGAGAACATCATCAATACTGCGGAAAAGAAATAAAATTCAGCGAAGCCTGTGTGTTGGCCAAGCAGCCAATTATGACAAAACGCAAAATCAGAGAGGCCATCGAAATGCTTAAACACCCTAATAACATGAAAGGGAGGATGGACTCAGGCTTGCCCCATCTTGGCTGCCAGCAATCAGAGCCCAACAGACCGCACTGTCAACACGAGGCTCGAGCACTACCGGCGAGTAACTGCCGCCGCGCGGCCGACGTCCATCAGTTGGTAAACAGCAGCCAACTTCTCATTCGACGGTGACCACCAATCATGGTACGTAACACAACAGTCAATAGACAACAGAGGTCACGTTCTCCCTCCACCGCATCAACCTAATTAAATAAAGTTCCCTCTCCTTCTTCCTTAAGTGACCAATGAAACTAACTACCTTTTTAAAACTCTGACGTAATGGCATGCGCAGTGAATACTAACAATAAAATATAAAGGACATTGCATAGCTAGAACGCACCATTAGACCCAGGCCGCTGCAATCGTGGCCGAAACGTTGGTTTTCTCCAGCAGCAGTAGTTTTTGCATTATGACGCGGTAACAAACCCAGAAAACTTTTATGTTAACTGACTCTGGCAGCGGAAGCCTATGCAATTATGTAAAGTAAATTGTTTTGAAAAGACACTCATGCCTACTAGCTTTTTGAATCTGTTCCTGGTCAAGTGATAAAGAAATGACTTTTAATGGTTGAAGTGATCAATGAAGAAATTGTAAATTGCAGCTCGACAGTAACAAACTAAAGTTGGTCCCGTTTCCCAACTAGGGATTTTCCTTGATTGATCGTAACACCCGTCTCAGCTTTGGTAGCAGAGCGTGGTTACGGTTGCCTTGTTATTTGGTTACTGTCGGGCTTTAGTAATTGTTGAATGTCTTATACATTTGTCTGGGCACGAGATGATTAAATTGTTGTGTTTCAGTATGGAGAGAATTATGAAACCCCGAAAATCCCCTGGGATAGCCCTATAGAAGAAAGAGCGTGTGGTCTATGAATTAGCCATCTGCCAGCAATCAACTGAAGGAAACGTGTCGTGTCGGAGTTAGCTGCGCGTGCCGGCCGGTGTGGCCGTGCGGTTAAAGGCGCCTAAGTCTGGTACCGCGTGACCGCTACTGTCGCAGGTTCGAATCCTGCCTCGGGCATGGATGTGTGTGATGTCCTTAGGTTAGTTAGGTTTAATTAGTTCTAAGTTCTAGGCGACTGATGACCTCAGAAGTTAAGTCGCATAGTGCTCAGAGCCATTTGAAGCCATTTGGCTGCGCGTTTACGGTCTGCCCTTTCAGCCCCGCTGGTCATCTCGTCGGTGGTGACTGGTGAGTGTAAGGCGGCCACAAAGTTTTTGGGTGAGAGTGTGAATAGCCTCAAAGATAATTTATCTTTGTTAGAGGATGCTCAGCCTAGTGTTAAACAGTTAGATAGTGTGCGAGCGCAGTTAGCCCATCTCAGCATTCGGGTGCGCGATTAAGTCACATAAGCCACTCCGATAAGCAATCATGGGAGGAGTTACGAGAGACAATAAGTGCGTTGCAACTCGAGCTTGCTTGTTTAGAACTAGAAAAGGGGGTCCCTGAGAGAGGTGAGGAGGTCAGAGTCCGTGATAAAGGGAGTCAGGAGGAGGATGGGGAATATGTCGGTGTAGGACAAAAGTGCCTTTGCCAAGTTAACGAATCCGGTGATGTAGTTCTTTAAAGATTTTAGGGAGTTGCATGTCGAACGTCTTGACCAAATAGATGGTTTCTTGTGGTTGTTGGTTCGTCTTGAGCAGCATGGGAAGCATTTAAAATTTCTCCTCGGCTGATTTTGGGTCTCTTGTACCCGTTAGCGGGAGATGAGTTAAGGCCATTGGTATCGCAAGCGATGGGAGGACGGTTGTCTTTAATTCAGCTAAGACAATTGGTCATTGATGAAAGGTTGACGGAAGGTCTTCAGAAACAGCTCGAATGCAATTACAGGAAAAGTGGCCTGAAACTGAATAAGTTAGTGGGGCTTCCGGAAGAGGAAATAGTCTAGATAATCTTGCGAGGTATGGACCGGCGGACAAATCTAAGTTTGTGTTCCGAGATCGGCCCATAAGTTGGCGAGAGTTGAATGAGGTAGTGGTTGAGGTATCAGCGTTGCCCATTGGAGCTGGCAGCTGCTTGCGGTTGGGCACAATCTTTACAAACTGGTGGACAGCGCAAGGAGGTATCGGGAACCCCCAGTGAGGGTAATAAAAGAGAAAGCCAACGTTGTTTTTAGTGTGGGCGCATAGGGCATTTCGTCAGGGAATGTAGTTTTCCCCGAGCACCGTGGTCTAACAGACGACGCCAGGCCGCTCGATCAAAGGGACATCGGACTTTCAGAGCTCGGTGCACCCGGGTGACCGTGGCCTCTGTTTCCTCATTGTCATATATTTGTTGTAGTGTGGGAGGCGAACCCGTTTGTTTTATGTTGGATTCGGTAAGTTCCATTTCCTTATTAAATGTAGATTTGGGCATATTACTCGGCTAAGGTCAATTCCATCCATTGTTCAGAGATGTCGTTTGGCGAATGGGCTGTTGTTACTTCTGAAAAGATGGGTTCGCGGGAGATTGTCTGTCGAAGAGTTTTCTTGGTCTGTATGTTTAGTGACGGCCGGAGTGGCCGAGCGGTTAAAGGCGCTACAGTCTGGAACCGCACGACCGCTACGGTCGCAGGTTCGAATCCTGCCTCGGGCATGGATGTGTGTGATGTCCTTAGGTTAGTTATGTTTAAGTAGTTCTAAGTTCTAGGGGACTTATGACCACAGCAGTTGAGTCCCATAGTGCTCAGAACCATTTTTTTTGTGTGTTTAGCCTTAGTGAAAGGATTACTGGGTAACTTCATTCTTGGGTGTGGCCTTATACGTAAAACTCGATTGGTTTTGGATTTTTCTGGGCATACCTTTTTTTTGGATTTAAGCCTGAACAGAAATTTGGCTTTTGTGAATGAAAACAGCGGACTGCATCTGTTCGGCCCTAGGGTTTTGTTGGCTGAGGCGGGTAAATTTTATTTAGGTCATCTCTCATTAGAACAGGCGTCTCGTCTTAATAAGTTGTTAGTTGATTTTCCGCAGCTTCTCTGTGATCGGCTGGGGTAACGAAGGTTCTTCAGTATCAGATTCGACTTAGTGGCCCTGTCCGGTTAGTCAGTCTCCCTATCGCTTATCACTACCTAAGCTCAGAATTTTAAGATCTAAAATACCCAAAATGCTTGAAGATGGAGTCATTAGACCTTCGACTTCGGCTTATGCGTCTCCGGTGTTCCTAGTTCCCAAGGAACAAGGGCGTGATTTCAGGGTTGTTGTCGATTATCGCCGTTTGATTAACAAGGTGGTATTGGAATCGGTTCCTCTTCCCGACCTGCATAATTCATTCACCTGGTTTGTGGGTGCGAATTGGTTCACTGTGCTTGACGTTAATCAGGCGTACTACGAGATTAGGTTAACTGAAGACTAAAAACATGTGGCACCTTTTTGCACAGATTGAAACTTGTTCGAATTTAATGGAGTACCTATTGGTCTCGCAACTGGGGCAGCGGTATCGACGCGATTATTGGAAAATGTCTTGAGTGATTTGAAGTTTGTCTGTGTTTATAAGTATTTAGATGACTTGGTTATTTATATTAAGTCATTTGAAGAACATCTAGAGCATATCTGGCAGGTATTCATTAGGCTGCAGAGTGCGGGTCTGACTGTCAAACCTGAGAAAGTCATCTTAGCTCGCCAGCAGGTCTCGTTTTTAGGGCATCTGGTATCGGGACATAGTATCCGCATTGGTCAGGACCGCACTAAGGCCTTAAGGACTCTACCCCATCCTAAAGATAAAAGGGGCATTGCCAAATTTATTGGCATGGCCAATTATTTTAGGCGCTTTGTGCCCCGGTTTGCTCAGCTGGCAGCGCCTCTTAACCAAGAAAGGAGTTTGCTTTGAATGGGGGACAGCCCAGCAGGCAGCTTTTTAGCAAATCAAAGAAGCGATCTCCAATCCTCCGGTTTTGGGCGTACCTGATTTTAGTAGAAGGTTTGTGGTCCAAACCGACGCTTCTAATTCAGGGGTTTCTGCGGTTCTTCTGCAAGAAAGGGACGGGCAACCGCAGCCTTTGGCTTATGCTTTACTCCGGTTGACGGATGCCGAACTCAAGTATTCTGTGTATGAATGCGAAGCATTGGCGGTTCTGTTTGCTTTAGAGAAATATCAGTTGTATAAGAGCATCGAAACTTTGAACTTTAAACTGATAATCAGGCTCTAAGCTGGTTATTGGCTCGAGCACGTAAGACAGGTAGAATCACCAGATGGGCGGTCCGGATTTCGGTCTTTGAATTTACTGTTAAACATATAAGAGGAGCTGACAATTAATTGGCTGGCGTTCTAAGCCGGGTGTTTGATAGTTCACCTAGTGTAGACCAACATCGGGAGGATGAGGAAGGAAAAGTGAGCTGCATATTTTTGGGGGAGATTCCCCAGCTCTTTGTCGATCTAGACGCTCAGCAGGAACCAGACCCTGGTCTGGGCGATACTAAGAAGAGGCTGAAGGCGGGCGAAGAGGTAGGCCCTTACGTTTTCAGCAAGGGGATCCTCTGTAAAAAAGGAAGAGAGGGTCTGGGGCTAGAAATTTGCTTACCAACCACCGTAATACGTCCGGTGTTTCAGTATTTTCATCAATCTCTTCTGGGAGGCCATTTAGGCACCTATAAGACCTTACAGAAAATTAAGGAATTTATTACTTGGCCCTTTATGGAGAGTGATGTAAGGGAAATGGTAGCCCAATGTCGAAAGTGTTGTATAGCCAAGCCTAGTAATACCTTAGGACAAGGGTTTCTCAGTTCGGAGCGTGAGGCTTATCCTATCGTTAAGTTATACATTGATTATGTTGGACCGTTACCCCGTACTAAGCGGGTTAATCAATATATTTCAGTGGTGATTGACGGTTCCTCTACGTTCACTAGGCTTATCCCGAGTCGCAATGTAAATGCGCCTACTAACATCGCCCACTTGGCTAATGTATTCAGCGTGTTCGGGGCTCCCAAGCAAATGGTAAGCGATAATGCTCCTTCTTTTCGCTCGGCGCAGTTTAGGATATTTACCTTTAGGAATGGGATAAAGCATGTTTCTACGACCCCATATTATCCGAAGGGATCTTTTGCGGAAAGGGTGAATCGCAATTTGAAATCTGCTCTTATTATATATCATCAGGACTCTCCAAAGAAGTGGGATTTGAGTCTCCAGTGGATCAGTTTCGCCTTTGACACTGCGTGTCATGAATCTATGAAGGCAATCCCGTCTCCTCTGGTGTACTTTCCCTGTTAATTCTCCTCTTACCAATTTGTGGGGAATTCAAGATTTAATTCCGGCAGTGATTACTCCCCAGCTGATTAAGGAGAACTGGAGTAGACCTAGGTGTAACATTATGGCCGCTCATAACAGACAAGCTGTTCGTTACAATCGGAATCGGTGGGAGTTTCAGGGGAAGCCCGGTGATCATGTTTGTGTTCGCAATTTCACGGGGAGCGAGTACGTGAGGGCCGAATTGGAAAATTTACTCCCCGCTTTTTGGATCCATGTACTTTTGAAAGGAAATTAGGCCAAGTGAATCTCCTAGTTCGTGACAACAAATCGGGGAAAAGATACCGGGTTCACCTGAGTCAGGTTAAGCTGGGTAAGCGTCTTCCTTAGTAGGGCTTGGGGAGGCATGCTTGCAGTTTAAGAGGGTGAGGTTGAGCCGTGTGTTGTCTCTCAACATATATTGAGCTCTAAAGATTGTTCTGAGTCCTTTCATTCCATCGTTAATTGATTCTTTCAAATTTATTGTTATGCTGCGTACGATTCTGTTGTTATTCCCCTCTGGCGGCGTGTCTGCTCTTATCGATCTTCGACTCGTTGCTTCCTGTTAGCCTTGTGTAAGGGAATAAGATCTTTGGGCGGATGGCCGGTTGGTTGCCTAGCGGTGACGAGTCGGTCGGTCAGTTTTTAAAATCGGGAATGAGAGAATGTCGTACGACGAGACCGCGGCGTGGCGTGTCGGTAAAAAGTTGGCTGTTGTTCCGAGAAGGCGCGTGGTCTATCCTGGCCGTGCGAGACGAGTGGGACGAGTTGACGGGACAAGGCTGTAAGCTCTTGCTGTGAACACCCTGGGGCCACGGCTGTGGTTCCGAGTCACTACTTGGTGGGGGCGGCAACCTATGTCTTTAAATTTTACGCCTGGAGCCGGGGATGATGGACTAAAAACTCGCCAAACCTGAGGAGTGGTATTTCGCCGCCGTAGGTGCAGAGAAAACGAGGGCCCCGGTGACAGAGCGTGTGGCTGCGTGACTGTGCCCAGTTGGGTACGCTGGCGACGTGTTCACAGTCGGGTGTGAGGAACCTTTGCATCGGAGTTCACCTGCTGTTTCTTTCATAAATTGCAAGTTATGTTGGTTAAAGGTTTAGATTATAATTGAAGAATTTTGGTTTGTGCAACCAGCGTCTTTTCTGCCTTGTAGCCTCCTGCTTTCGAGTTTCCTGTCCCTGTCGCCGGTGTAATTATAGACAGTGATCTTTTGGCTTCTTATTAGTACTGCCTGGGAAGAAGTATATTTTTGGCAGTGATTATGGTTCCTGATTTGATTCCTCCTCCTCCCGTGGCCTCGCGTGAGATCAATGGATTGCTGAATGTGAGGCGTTGTGGGTCTGTTAGTCCGCTTCTAGCCTGAGCATTCTTCGGGAGACTATTGTGGCCGCCCTTACACCCGGTCGGTTAATTATTTCTATCCCAGGACATTTTGGTGGCAGGACATGGTATTAAAGTTGTTAGTTATTGTAAAATGTTAAATGGTTGTATTTTATTCTGATTGTTTTTGGCCACTGTTTAAAAAGGTTAAGTTTGCCTTTCATTGGTGGGTTTTTAAAATTACGTGGCTTTTAAATTGTTAGTTATTGTAAAAGGTGAATGACTGTATCTTTACTCTGATTGTTTTAATCTACTTGGCATCCTTTGAAAATGCTAGTTCTGCCTCCCTGTTAGCGAGCCCTTGTATTCTAATATCTTGTTGTGCCAAAGTTTAAAAGAAGTTGGCTCCCTACATGTTCGGTAGCGAAATTGTATGCAAATTAGTATTTTTTTTGTTTCATTACTTGGAAAGTTTTAATTTTGTTATTAAATGCTTTATCAAAGTCTGTTTTAAGTAAAATGGCTTGGCAATTAACGGTAAAGTAAAGTTTTTAATTTTATTACTTGGAAAATTTTGATTCGTTATCAAATGTTTTATCAAAGACGGTTTTAAGTAAAATGGTTTGGCCGTTAACTGTAAAGTAAGTTGTCTGGAAAAGGCACTCGTACCTACTAGCTTTTTTGGATCTGTTCCTGGTCACGTGATAACGAAATGACTTTTAATGGTTGAAGTAATCAATACAGAAATTGTAAATTGCAACTCGACGGTAACCAACTAATTTTGGCTCCGTTTCCCAACTGGGGGTTGTCCTTGATTAATCGTAACACCCGTCTCAACTATGTTTTTGGAAAATGTGAACACTACTGAGCTCTGCAGGAAATACAGCCAATATTTAGACTCACTTTTCGTGTGCTCATTATTCTGCTAAAATTTTTCAATTGAAGGAGACATTGCCCCTTGAGCGAGCACTAACTGCTCTATGTTTACTTACTATGACCGTCAATTCAGGAGCTATATTTCACGCACGTTGTTATTACTGTAATGAAGTTTAGGTAGTGGTTATAATTCATTTCATTTTGTCATTGTGTAATTGGTAATGTCAACATGACAGTGTCAGCGACCTATGGAGCTGTCACTTGGTAACTGCTGGTATCCTCCAGCATCATTTGCTTGTCTGTTGTGTGTTAAACTACCTTTATTGCCATTCGGATCTTCTGTTATCTTTGTTCAAAACATTTATGTGTGACTGTATTTCAATTGCTTACGAAGACGGTATGTAATCTTCCACGTTACCTATCACGATAGGAACTACTGCCGGTGTTCATTCCTCATTGGTATAATTACTATAACATATGCTCTAAGTTTGTCTTTATAGGATGGTTTCCAGCGGACACAATGTCCAAAACTAGTCATCATCAATAAATAAAGGATAATTCTTAATGCGGCTTCCGACGGAATTCCTACCATACTTCAGTGCTACTTCGGACCTATATAAAATTGAGGACATAATTACTACGTGCAATAATTTAATACCAGTAATAGCCTGATGAAACCTACACCCGTGGTCTAGAGGTCTTTCATTAATAATCAAAGCGTTCTTGGTCCCGTGCTCGAATCCAGCCACTGAATTTTGAATAAAAATAGTCAGTAATGGCGCCCGACGACTTTCGACATAAGAAGTTACCCAGCCCTGCCGAAGACGGCAAAGAGGGCGGAGAAGTGGATAGATGTTCAGGGCACACTGTTGGCACTCAGAAATCAACAATCATCAACGGTGAGAGGATGCGGAAGGCAATGGAAACCATTGCGTTAAGGACAGGCAATACAGGAAAAGTGGCCTGAAACTGAATAAGTGTCATTATGATCTCTCCATTGGCAAAAGATTCCGGACTAGTCCCCCAATCGGATCTCCGGGAGCGGACCGTAGAGGAGGAGGTCACTATTGGAAAAACATCGTATAACCAATGAAGGGATAACAATCTACGAATCGGAGCGTGTTACGTCAGAAGTCTGAACGTGGCAGAAAAACTAGAAAATCTCAAAAGTGAAGCGCTAATATTCAATATGAAGGTAGACTGGGTTAGGGAAGCTATATGGATATAATACAAGGATTTCTCGTCAGATGAGTATGGAGTATTAATATCAACAGAAAATTGTATAACAAAATTAGTATTCATTATGAATGTGGAGATATGTTGGAGTGTGAGTTAATGTGAACAGTTCAGCAGGAGGGTTGTTCTTCTCAGCATCGACAGCAAACCAACACCGACAACAATAGTTCAGGTATACATGCCGACGTCGCGATCAGAGGATGAAGATGAGGAGAA
This sequence comes from Schistocerca serialis cubense, assembly GCF_023864345.2. NCBI lineage: Eukaryota > Metazoa > Arthropoda > Insecta > Orthoptera > Acrididae > Schistocerca > Schistocerca serialis. The sequence continues at coordinate 664,024,631 of NC_064642.1, forward strand.
AGTGTATCGAGATACTGGACGTGTAGTTCAGTACATAAAAGTAGATGAAAATCTGATAGCTATGGGGCATTCGAATGAGATAGTAGGGGAACGACCAGAAGAAACGGTTGAAGGAGAATATTGGGAGGCAGTAGAAATAATATAGGAGAAATATTGCAGAAATCAATTAATCAGTTTCATCTAGTAATAGCGAATACTCTATTGAAGAATCACAAGTGCAGGAGGTATATTTGGAAAAGGCTCAGAGATATGCAAAGATTTCAGTTAGATTACATCATGGCCAAGCAGAGATTCGGGAGTCGGATACCGCATTGTCAAACGTACTCAGGCACACACGTACAGTCAGATCACAACTTAGTAGGAGTAGGCTGAAATTTAAGAGCCTAGTCAGGATATATCAATACTCATAGTATAGGATACGGAAGTACTGAGGAAGGAAGAGATAAGCTCTAAGTTCTCTGAAGCTATTAGTACTGCGATAATGAATAGCTTAGTAGTTTAATCAGCTGAAGAGGAATGGGCATCTGTAAAAAGGGCAGTCATAAAAGTTGGAAAAAGAAAAATGGGAAAAAGGAAGGTAACTGCGGAGAAACCATGGGTAAAGAAAAAATACTTCAGGTAAAGATAAAATACTTCAGTTGAACGACGAAAGAAGAAAATACAAAATGTTCAGAAAAATTTAGGAATAAAGAAACACAAGTCACTTAGGAAAGAAACAAATGGAATATGCGCTGTATAAAGCGAAAAAGAAATGATTGCCGCAAGGACTGACTCAGAATATAGAAAATTCAAACAAGTCTTCGTCCAGTTAAAAGTAAGGGCGTAACACTCAGAGCGCAATGGGAATTTCACTGTAAAATGCAGAGGAGAGAGAGGATAGATGGAAAGGAAGGCCTCTACGAGAGGGAGGACTTGTATAATGAAGTGATAGAAGATGAAATAGGAGTCGACAGGGAAGAGACAGAGGGTCCAGTATTAGAATCAGAATTGAAAGAGCTTTGGAAGGCTTAAGATCAGATCAGAAGTAATAGATAACACTTCGTCGGAATTTCTGAAATCAATGGAGAAAGTAGCAACAATACTTTGGTGTATAGAATGTCTGAGACTCGTGATGTACCAACAACCTTTCGGAAAAACATCATCCACGCAAATTCAAAGATAGCAAGAAACGACAAATGCAAGAATTATCGCACTGTCAGCATAGCAACTCATCCATCCAAGTTGCTGGCAAGAATAATACTCAGGCTACTGGAAAAGATTATTGAGAATCTATCAGATGACGATCAGTTTGGCTTTAGAAAAGGTAAAACCACCAGAGAGCCCGTTCTGATGTTGCGGTTGATAGTTGAAGAGAGACTGAAGAACAATCAAAACATGTTCATACGATTTTTCGAAGTGGAAAAAACCTTTCGACAGTCTCAAATGGTGCAAGAGCTCCAAATTCTGAGAAAATTCTGGTTAAGCTAGTGGGCAACACGGATAATACATAACATGTACAAGGAGCTAGAGGGACAATAAGACTGGAAGACCGAGAACGAAGCCCTAGAGTTAAAAATGGTATAAGGCAGGGATGTAATCTTTCGCCCTTGATGTTTAATCTGTACGTCGTAGAAACAGTGACGGAAATTAAAGTAAGTTTCGAGAGCGGGATAACAGTACAAGGTAAAAGGATATATGTGACGAGATTCGCTGATGACATTGCCATCCGCTGGGGAAGAAAAGAAGAATTACAGGAGGTGTTGAATCGAATGAACAGTCTAACGATTACAGAATATGGACTGAGAGTAAATCGAAAAAAGAAGAAAGTAATGAGAAGATATTAAAAGCTGACTAGCACTGACAAAAAGGTTATTCCTGGCCAAGAGAAGTCTATTACTATCAGACGTAGGCCTGTATTTGAGAATAAATTTCTGAGAATGCACGTTTGGAGCCCAAGACTGTGTGGTAGTTAACCATGGACTGTGGGGAAACAGGACCAGAAGAGACTTGAAGCATTTGAAATGTCGTGACCAGACTCGATCGTAGGGTGATCAGACGTCCTGTAATTACATGACGTGTGCCTTCGTCCCGACAAAATACACACTGCATGTATACTGTCCCTTTTTCCATTAACTGTCACGTATATTTTGAAATAGTGTGTTTTCAGGTAATGTGTACCAGAACCAAATAGAGAAAAAATGTGGTCATACCAAAAGAATACACTTTTTACAAGAATACAGTTTTTGGTTAAACCAAACTGAGCCTCAGACGGTATTTGAAGTTATTTGGTTGGTGCCATTTAATGATTTGAAAAGGTGGGCAATATATCACTCCGAATTTTATCATGCGTTGCGTATTGCTTCATGTCTCCTTGAGCGTGTCGTTTTAGACGGTTAGATGCACAGGTTACATTACTTGACGTTTTATATCTCAAACTTTTTACAGGAATTCCAAAATGAAAGTGTGGATTTACTGACGAAACTGAGAGCGAGATTCCATTTCTAAAATTAGAACAGAAAAGCGAGAAGTTATTTTCCATGTTGTATAAAAGTACTTTTTTTAATCGACCGTGGAGGTCTTCCGACGATGTGCAACACATTAACGTGAAAAACCAACTTACTTTTTCAAAAAAAACTTCTTGACCAAGTACGATGTCTTTTGTTACAAACGTCGGAATTGAGCCAGTATAAATTATGTAGAAACGCGTCTTGCAGGTGCGAAGGTTTGCTTACTTCCCACGCAGTGAAAAACAACTATTCCTTTAGATCAATGGACTGCGCAACATTGATCAGAAAACATGTTTGAGAGGAAATTTGGTTGTTTCATACTAAAGTGTGGGTGTAATATAACAAAGTGTTGGAGGTGAAATATCCGAAGTGCAAATCAGTTAATGTGGAGACTTGGAATCACAGGAGTGTAAAATTGATACCAACGCTCCTTAGATACACTCCTGGAAATTGAAATAAGAACACCGTGGATTCATTGTCCCAGGAAGGGGAAACTTTATTGACACATTCCTGGGGTCAGATACATTACATGATCACACTGACAGAACCACAGGCACATAGACACAGGCAACAGAGCATGCACAATGTCGGCACTAGTACAGTGTATATCCACCTTTCGCAGCAATGCAGGCTGCTATTCTCCCATGGAGACGATCGTAGAGATGCTGGATGTAGTCCTGTGGAACGGCTTGCCATGCCATTTCCATCTGGCGCCTCAATTGGACCAGCGTTCGTGCTGGACGTGCAGACCGCGTGAGACGACGCTTCATCCAGTCCCAAACATGCTCAATGGGGGACAGATCCGGAGATCTTGCTGGCCAGGGTAGTTGACTTACACCTTCTAGAGCACGTTGGGTGGCACGGGATACATGCGGACGTGCATTGTCCTGTTGGAACAGCAAGTTCCCTTGCCGGTCTAGGAATGGTAGAACGATGGGTTCGATGACGGTTTGGATGTACCGTGCACTATTCAGTGTCCCCTCGACGATCACCAGTGGTGTACGGCCAGTGTAGGAGATCGCTCCCCACACCATGATGCCGGGTGTTGGCCCTGTGTGCCTCGGTCGTATGCAGTCCTGATTGTGGCGCTCACCTGAACGGCGCCAAACACGCATACGACCATCATTGGCACCAAGGCAGAAGCGACTCTCATCGCTGAAGACGACACGTCTCCATTCGTCCCTCCATTCATGCCTGTCGCGACACCACTGGAGGCGGGCTGCACGATGTTGGGGCGTGAGCGGAAGACGGCCTAACGGTGTGCGGGACCGTAGCCCAGCTTCATGGAGACGGTTGCGAATGGTCCTCGCCGATACCCCAGGAGCAACAGTGTCCCTAATTTTCTGGGAAGTTGCGGTGCGGTCCCCTACGGCACTGCGTAGGATCCTACGGTCTTGGCGTGCATCCGTGCGTCGCTGCGGTCCGGTCCCAGGTCGACGGGCACGTGCACCTTCCGCCGACCACTGGCGACAACATCGATGTACTGTGGAGACCTCACGCCCCACGTGTTGAGCAATTCGGCGGTACGTCCACCCGGCCTCCCGCATGCCCACTATACGCCCTCGCTCAAAGTCCGTCAACTGCACATACGGTTCACGTCCACGCTGTCGCGGCATGCTACCAGTGTTAAAGACTGCGATGGAGCTCCGTATGCCACGGCAAACTGGTTGACACTGACGGCGGCGGTGCACAAATGCTGCGCAGCTAGCGCCATTCGACGGCCAACACCGCGGTTCCTGGTGTGTCCGCTGTGCCGTGCGTGTGATCATTTCTTGTACAACCCTCTCGCAGTGTCCGGAGCAAGTATGGTGGGTCTGACACACCGGTGTCAATGTGTTCTTTTTTCCATTTCCAGGAGTGTATTTTATCCCACGTAAGGGCATTCAGGTAAATCTGACTTCCAGAATATAACAGGTGAAACGGCTGGTTTTGTAACAAATTTAATCAAGAAGTTCTTAATAAATTCCATCATAGCTATGAAATTTTTGCATTCCGTGGTGGCAACTGCTATGTAAACTTTGGAGGTGAAAGAAAAATAGGACAAAACACTGTTTTTGCAAGACTTACACCTTTATTGAAGAACAACGTTCATGTGTAGCCTGTGCAGCAGCCTGTAGTATTCAAGACGGTGCAAAACAGTGCCGATAACTCGTAGTAGACACCATTTTTGCCGGCCGGAGTGGCCAGCGGTTCTAGGCGCTTCAGTCTGGAACCGCGCGATCGCTACGGTCGCAGGTTCGAATCATGCCTCGGGTATGGATGTGTGTGATGTCCTTAGGTTAGTTAGGTTTAAGTAGTTCTAAGTTCTAGGGGACTGATGACCTCAGATGTTAAGTCCCATAGTGCTCAGAGACATTAGAACTATTTTTGAACACCATTTTTGTTGAACTAAAACAGTCTTGCGAATTTTCTGTACTGAAATGCAAACATGGACTTGGTAGTGCTGAAAGTAGATGACATTCCGTAGAACCGGGTGTTAACAGACTTATTGATATTAGCGACAGACTACAATCGTATTTTTTGTCTAAAAAAAAACGCTCTACAATCTTAAAACTATCCTTTAGAAACCCTCAAACACAGATCTAGCTACATTTCATTCAGAGAAAAATGGAAATGTTTTCATCAATAATAAAAACTATGGCGGCAGCAGATGTCCCAGATAATGTAATTTCAGAGGAGTTAGAAATATTGATATGGAAAATTAAATTGAGGAACGAGGAAAAATTTCAAACCACGAAAATTCAGTTTTTGACAGGTACATTGCAATAATATGACCTACTGAAAGATGCTAATTTCCTGGACGTTTGCCGGCCGAAGTGGCCGTGCGGTTAAAGGCGCTGCAGTCTGGAACCGCAAGACCGCTACGGTCGCAGGTTCGAATCCTGCCTCGGGCATGGATGTTTGTGATGTCCTTAGGTTAGTTAGGTTTAACTAGTTCTAAGTTCTAGGGGACTAATGACCTTAGCAGTTGAGTCCCATAGTGCTCAGAGCCATTTTTTTCCTGGACGTTTCAAGTTTGTTGACTGGCAGACAACATTGAAATACATGCTTACCTATTTCATGTGATGAAATTATATCTGGCTTCAGCTCAGATATCCTCTTCTTTAGGAGTTTGTTTAGCAAAATCTTAAAACTTCAACAGAGTTTGAAGAAAATATTCTGAAAGAAATATATCAAGATCACCTTTTTGAGTAAGTGAATCATGTTATAAATGTACGTGAAGCGAAACACTATAAACTAAGAACTGTTAAGTCTGTTGGTGAAAAATGATCTATCATTTTCTACTTCCTTGCATCGCAAGGTAGCTGCTAGCTCAGCTTGGTGCTGACGCAGCTGCAGAAAACCGTTCTCTATTACAAATGCTATATTCACTGATGAAACGAGTATGTTCAGTGCGCAAACTGTTAACGAAATAATTAAAATTGACACTCATTTTCGGGATACGTCGTATTGATTTTCGTAAAATTCTATTTGAAAATATCAGACTCCTTAATTATATACATTCTTCTGCAAAATACAACAAAAAATATTTTTCGGAAACTATCCACGGTGAAACTACCATGCAAATGTAGAGTAGAAATAAAGTACTCTGTGTAAGTAACAATCACTGTTGAAAGGTGGCTACACTGACTCACAGCGCCAGAGATTGCGCCAAAGATTATTATTCCGCCGCATCCACTGGTGCAGTAGTAATTCAGAGGATGTCGAGGACAGTAGTAGTTCAGAGGATGTCGAGTGCAGTTGTTGTTCCATTGGGCGAGAGAGTAGATGCTGTTGGTGTAATGTATAGATGGAAGATGTTGCAATGATCACAGTGTATTTTTCGTCAATATATATTGAGGTAAAAAAAAGTATTACAGATTTTCTTATTGACAATGCCTCTTGGTCACAGGTTCAGTCAACACAGCATCCGGCTCGTGTTCATGTATTAGACTTGTAATTCTCGTTTCTATGTGCAATTATAGTATTTCTGGTTTTTTAATTAGTTCACTGTAAATGGTGTTTAAAATATCTTGTCGTATTGAGGAAGAACCGAGCCAGATACATGTACGTTGAGTCACACTACCACACACAGAACAGTTACACTTGTGCTTTGTTGTTTCTTAGCTTTTATACATTTACATCTACATCTATACTCCGCGAGCCACCTTACGGTGTGTGGCGGAGGGTACTTATTGTACCACTATCTGATCCCCCCTTCCCTGTTCCATTCACGAATTGTGCGTGGGAAGAACGACTGCTTGTAAGTCTCCGTATTTGCTCTAATTTCTCGGATCTTTTCGTTGTGATCATTACGCGAGATATATGTGGGCGGTAGTAATATGTTGCCCATCTCTTCCCGGAATGTGCTCTCTCGTAATTTCGATAATAAACCTCTCCGTATTGCGTAACGCCTTTCTTGAAGTGTTCGCCACTGGAGCTTGTTCAGCATCTCCGTAACGCTCTCGCGCTGACTAAATGTCCCCATGACGAATCGCGCTGCTTTTCGCTGGATCATGTCTATCTCTTCTATTAATCCAACCTGGTAAGGGTCCCATACTGATGAGCAATACTCAAGAATCGGACGAACAAGCGTTTTGTAAGCTACTTCTTTCGTCGATGAGTCACATTTTCTTAGAATTCTTCCTATGAATCTCAACCTGGCGCCTGCTTTTCCCACTATTTGTTTTATGTGATCATTCCACTTCAGATCGCTCCGGATAGTAACTCCTAAGTATTTTACGGTCGTTACCGCTTCCAATGATTTACCACCTATGGCATAATCGTACTGGAATGGATTTCTGCCCCTATGTATGCGCATTATATTACATTTATCTACGTTTAGGGAAAGCTGCCAGCTGTCGCACCATGCATTAATCCTCTGCAGGTCCTCCTGGAGTACGTACGAGTCTTCTGATGTTGCTACTTTCTTGTAGACAACCGTGTCATCTGCAAATAGCCTCACGGAGCTACCGATGTTGTCAACTAAGTCATTTATGTATATTGTAAACAATAAAGGTCCTATCACGCTTCCCTGCGGTACTCCCGAAATTACCTCTACATCTGCAGATTTTGAACCGTTAAGAATGACATGTTGTATTCTTTCTTCTAGGAAATCCTGAATCCAATCACAAACCTGGTCCGATATTCCGTAAGCTCGTATTTTTTTCACTAAACGTAAGTGCGGAACCGTATCAAATGCCTTCCTGAAGTCCAGGAATACGGCATCAATCTGCTCGCCAGTGTCTACGGCACTGTGAATTTCTTGGGCAAATAGGGCGAGCTGAGTTTCACATGATCTCTGTTTGCGGAATCCATGTTGGTTATGATGAAGGAGATTTGTATTATCTAAGAACGTCATAATACGAGAACACAAAACATGTTCCATTATTCTACAACAGATTGACGTAAGCGAAATAGGCCTATAATTATTCGCATCTGATTTATGACCCTTCTTGAAAATGGGAACGACCTGCGCTTTCTTCCAGTCGCTAGGTACTTTACGTTCTTCCAGCGATCTACGATAAATTGCTGATAGAAAGGGGGCAAGTTCTTTAGCATAATCACTGTAGAATCTTAAGGGTATCTCGTCTGGTCCGGACGCTTTTCCGCTACTAAGTGATAGCAGTTGTTTTTCAATTCCGATATCGTTTATTTCAATATTTTCCATTTTGGCGTCCGTGCGACGGCTGAAGTCAGGGACCGTGTTACGATTTTCCGCAGTGAAACAGTTTCGGAACACTGAATTCAGTATTTCTGCCTTTCTTCGGTCGTCCTCTGTTTCGGTGCCATCGTGGTCAACGAGTGACTGAATAGGGGATTTAGATCCGCTTACCGATTTTACATATGACCAAAACTTTTTAGGGTTCTTCTTTAGATTGTTTGCCAATGTTTTATGTTCGAATTCGTTGAATGCTTCTCTCATTGCTCTCTTTACGCTCTTTTTCGCTTCGTTCAGCTTTTCCTTATCAGCTATGATTCGACTACTCTTAAACCTATGATGAAGCTTTCTTTGTTTCCGTAGTACCTTTCGTACATGATTGTTATACCACGGTGGATCTTTCCCCTCGCTTTGGACCTTAGTCGGTACGAACTTATCTAAGGCGTACTGGACGATGTTTCTGAATTTTTTCATTTTTGTTCCACATCCTCTTCCTCAGAAATGAACGTTTGATGGTGGTCACTCAGATATTCTGCGATTTGTGCCCTATCACTCTTGTTAAGCAAATATATTTTCCTTCCTTTCTTGGCATTTCTTATTACACTTGTAGTCATTGATGCAACCACTGACTTATGATCACTGATACCCTCTTCTACATTCACGGAGTCGAAAAGTTCCGGTCTATTTGTTGCTATGAGGTCTAAAACGTTAGCTTCACGAGTTGGTTCTCTAACTATCTGCTCGAAGTAATTCTCGGACAAGGCAGTCAGGATAATGTCACAAGAGTCTCTGTCCCTGGCTCCAGTTCTGATTGTGTGACTATCCCATTCTATACCTGGTAGATTGAAGTCTCCCCCTATTACAATAGTATGATCACGAAACTTCTTCACGACGTTCTGCAGGTTCTCTCTGAGGCGCTCAACTACTACGGTTGCTGATGCAGGTGGTCTATAGAAGCATCCGACTATCATATCTGACCCACCTTTGATACTTAACTTAACCCAGATTATTTCACATTCGCATTCGCTAATAACTTCACTGGATATTATTGAATTCTTTACTGCTATAAATACTCCTCCACCATTGGCGTTTATCCTATCCTTGCGGTATATATTCCATTCTGTGTCTAGGATTTCGTTACTGTTCACTTCCGGTTTTAACCAACTTTCCGTTCCTAATACTATATGCGCACTATTTCCTTCAATAAGAGATACTAATTCAGGAACCTTGCCCTGGATACTCCTGCAGTTTACCAATATTACGTTAACTTTTCCTGTTTTTGGTCTCTGAGGACGGACGTTCTTTATCAACGATGATAATGTCCTCTCTCGTAAGCCGTCAGGTATTTTATCGTTTCGCCCAAGGGGGGGTCCCTCTAACCTAAAAAACCCCCGTGTGCACGCCACACGTACTCTGCTACCCTAGTAGCTGCTTCCGGTGTGTAGTGCACGCCTGACCTGTCTAGGGGGGCCCTACAGTTCTCCACCCAATAACGGAGGTCGATGAATTTGCAACCATTATAGTCGCAGAGTCGTCTGAGCCTCTGGTTTAGCCCTCCACACGGCTCCAAACCAGAGGACCGCGATCGACTCTGGGCACTATGCTGCAGATATTAAGCTCAGCTTGCACTCCGCGTGCGATGCTGGTTGTCTTCACCAAATCAGCCAGCCGCTGGAAGGAACCAAGGATGGCCTCAGAAACCAAGCGGCAGGCGTCATTCGTTCCGACATGTGCTACTATCTGCAGCCGGTCACACCCAGTGCGTTCAATAGCTGCCGGAAGGGCCTCCTCCACATTACGGACGAGACCCCCCGGCAAGCACACCGAGTGCACACTGGCATTCTTCCCCGACCTACCCGCTATTTTCCTGAGGGGCTCCATAACCCGCCTAACGTTGGAGCTCCCTATAACTAATAGGCCCGCCCTCTGTGACTGTCGGGACCTTGCCGGAGAATCGGCCACTGGCCCAACAGGCGAGGCATCCTGTGGTGGCTCGGAAACGATGTCATCACCACTAGGAAGCACCCCGTACCTGTTGGAAAGGGGTAAGGCAGCTGCCACGCGGCCAGATCCCACCTTTGCCTTTCGGCCAGGCACGCGCGAGCCCACCACTGTCCGCCATTCACCCTGGAGTGATGGCTGACCGGTAAGATGCTCACTGCCGGAAGACGCAGCGACATCAGGGGTTCCATGTGATTCCAAGGCCACCGAAGTAGGCATAGGTCTCACCACAGTTGCCCCAACGCCACTACGAGCCGACGCCTGCGCCTCGAGCTCGATGAGCCTAACAAACAAAGCCTCCACCTGCCCCCGAAGAGTGGCCAATTCTCCTTGCGTCCGCTCACAACAACCACAGTCACTACACATGACTATGTTTACCCTACTCTATACGGTGACAAATTCCCAAGATAATCTTCTGATGAGCTACTCTGATAATCAAGAAACACTCACTGAAATACGAGACGCGAAAACTACGCTAGGTTTTCCCAGAAAAACTATTTAAAAGCTAAGCGCAGCAAATAAGTACAAAAACGCTTTATACAAACAGTACTCGCTGCTGCTGGTGCTCTCGCTCTGGCTGTCACAAGACAACTGCTGATTCAAGTGACTAGTGGCTAACGGCCGCGAAACAAACAAAAGACGGTTTTAGGGCGCTTTCTGTTCTAAACGATCAAGAAAACACTAAGAAATCTAACACGAAAACTACGTAAAGTTTTATCAAGAACTGTTAGTTACTATGCAGAGCAGATAAACACAAATAGAATCCCTTCCTTAGTGGATGGTCGTAAACAAAATGCAAAATAAACACTTTATACAAACAGTACTCGCTGCAGGGGGACTTAATTAATCAATTGTGTTAATGCAAATTCCTTGTCGTTCTTTATTTTTATTTTATGCAGTCAGATTGCATGCTAATACTAGTCAGGGCCTGCAGGTTACGAGACTTCGTAACCGGACACACAGCTACTAAAATTATTGCATCTTATTCATCTAATTAAGCCCCCATGCACTGTCTGTCCTAGTTGACGGTCTCGTTATATTAAAGTGATATTTTGTGTTTGCTTGGGACAACAATAAAATATTTACTCGAATAGTAAGACTGGGGTTTTTTTTTAGTGGGAGTTTTAACAAAAAGATAAGTGATCATGTAGCTGTAACACAAACCAAGTATTTAACCGCAAATCTGCTGTATAGATCTAGTATTATCCAAAATTTCTACGAAATATCGAATCATTTCTACTTTAAATTTTTATCCCATATTTTGATTTAGGAAATCTGGTCACCGTATGCCACAGACGAATGTTGAAAATTGGGTGACCCGGTAAGGTAATGAATGAGAGGTTATCTGCAGAATCGATGAGGAAAGGAGTCAAAGGAAAACGCCGAAAAGAAGAAGAGACAGGGTGAAAGAACATCTGTAAAGATATTCGGAAGTAACTTCCATGGCACTAGAAGGTGCTGTAGAGGACAAAAACTGTAGACAACGACCGAGTTTGGAATACATCTAGCAAATTATTGAGGACATAGGTTGCAAATGCTACACTGAGATGAAGAGTTTGGCACAGGAGAGGAATTCGTGGCGGGCAGCACCAAACCATGCAGTAAGAACTGACGACTTTAGGGAAAAAAATTAAGAATATCGAAAAAAGAAGGATATAAATATCTATTGCTACGTTTGTTTTAGTTCAGGCTATATCTGTTCCGGTTCTCATAACACAGGCACTGCATTTAAAAATTATCTTGCGGCCTTCTCTGCTTACTTTGAATTTTTCTCCAACCATCGTCGATATCCTTCAATAGTTTCTCATGAGCGATAATGATTGTGGCCACACGTTTCATTTTTACTCAGAGTGGTTCTATAGTTACTGAGAATATGAGGGTAACTACCAAGGTATAAGAAATATTTTTAAATGACGATGTTTGGCTGATCTCAGCGCGCCTTGTATCTTCCATGATACAAGGTTCGTTGTGTAAACGTGTATGTGCTAGCTATACGCCACATGAGGCTCTTCTGAAGACTGTGTTGTCCAGGTGTAAAGTTTATTTCTTTGGTGCTGCGGCAAGGTACTTGCCTGCCGCAAGCCTTCGATCCGTTATGCACAGTCCCTGTCAATCGAAAGAAATAGTATTAAATTCAATTTGATCTTCTTCATATTCCGTATACAGACTTGTAGTGATAATGCAACTATACTGTAAAAATCTCCGCTCAGCATCTTACACTACTGGCAATTAAAATTGCTACACCACGAAGATGACGTGCTACAGACTCGAATTCTTCTCGCACTCTTATTGTTGGCGCTTTTGACCTCCTAACGTCTTTTAGATTTTTATACATGGTGACCAAATCTTCCGACGACCATTTCCTTTTCTTGCAGAAATTTCTCCTTGACTTCCCTGATTTCCTATTCATTTCGCTGGTCAGACCCTGGAGCTAGGGGTAGCATCTCGATTAGTAAAAAAAGTCTTCGGCCCCGGGGTCGAACCCCCCCCCCTCCTTCCTCCCCCCCCCCCTCCACCGCTTGAACTGTGATTAATAATCCGCATGAGCGAATGAAGACTTCCGGCATGAGAAGTCACCCTCGATCTGCCAACGGCCTTATCAAAGAGGGCCGATGAGCGGACAGAGCGCAGTGTAGTAGTGATGAACATGAGGCTGAAACTTAAGAGCTTAGTCAGGAAGAATAAGCGTGCAAAGAAGTGGGATGCAGAAGTATTAAGGAATGACGAGATACAAATGTTCTCTAAGGCTAAGCAATAGCTCAGTAATCAGTACAGTTGAAGAGGAATGAACATCTCCAAAAGTGGTAATCACAGAAGCAGAAAAAAAACATAGGTACAAAGAAGATAACTGCGAACAAACCATGGGCAACAGAAGAAATGCTCCAGTTGATCGATGAAAAAAGGAAGTACAAAAACGTCAAGGGAAATTCTGAACAAGTCGCTGAGGAGTGAAATAAATAGAAAGTGCAAGGAAGCTAAGATGGCGGCATGAAAAATGTGAGGAGATCGAAAAAGAACTGATAGTCGGAAGGACTGACTCAGCATGTAGGAAAGGGAATTTCATTGTTAAACGCAGAGGAGAGAGCCGATGGGTGAAAAGAGTACACTGAAGACATATATGAGGGGGAAGATTCGTCTGATTGAAGAAGAAACAGGATTTGATTTAGAAGAGATAGGGAATCAAGTACTGTAATAAAAAATTTTGAGAGCTTTGGAGGTCCTATGATCAAATAAGGCAGAAGGAATAGATGAAATTCCAACAGAATTTTTAAAAGCATTTGGGGGAAGTGGCAGCAAAACGACTATTCCCGGTAGTGTGTAGAATGTATGAGTCTGGTGGCATACCATCCGACTTTCGGAAAAATATCATCCACACTATTCCGAAGACTGCAAGAGCTGACAAGTGCGAGAACTATCGCACAATCAGCTTAACAGCTCATGCATCCAAGTTGCTGACGACAATAATATGCTGAAGAAGGGAGCAGAAAACTGGGAGTGTGTTAGATGACGATCAGGTAAAGGCACCAGACAGAAAATTCTGACGTAGCGCTTGATAATGGAAGCAGCACTAAAAAAAATCAAAAGACTTTCATAGGATTTGTCGACCGGGGAAAAGCGTTCAACACTGATGGTGGAATATGTTCTATATTCTGAGGAAAACGGGGGTAAGCTATAGGGAGAGCAAGGTAATATACAACCTGTGCAAGAGCCAAGAGGGGATACTAAGCGTGGACGACCAAGAACGAAGTGCTTTGATTAGAAAGGGTGCAACACAAGGATGTATAGGCTTTCGCCCCTAGTTTTCAAATTGTATGTCGAAGTAGCAGTAATGAAAATAAAAGGAACATTCAGGAGTGCAATTAAAATTCAAGATGAAAGGAGATCATTGATACGATTCGCTGACGACACTGCTATCCTGAGTCAAAGTGGACATAAATTACATGATCTGCTGAACGGAATGGACAGTCTAATGAGTGCAGATTATGAATTGAGAATAAATCGAAGAAAGACGAAAGTAATGAGAAGTAGCAGAAATGAGAACAGCAAGAAGCTTAACATCAGAATTGATGATAACGAAACCGATGAAGTTAAGGCTTTCTGCTACCTGGGCAGCAAAATAACCGATGACGGACGGAGCAAGGAGGACACCAAAACCAGCCTAGCACTGGCAAAAAGGGCACTCCTCACCAAGAGAAGTCTACTAGTATCAAACATAATCCTCAATTTGAGGAAGAAATTTCCACATACCCTTGGAGGACAGTATCACATGGTAGTGAAACATGGACTATGGGAAAACGAGTACAGAAGAGAATCGAACCATTTGAGATGTTGTGCTACAAACGAATGTTGAACATTAGGTGGACTGATAAGGTGAGAAACGAGGAAGTTCTGCGCAGAATCGGAGAGGAAAGGGCTATGTGCAAAACACTCATAAGGAGAAGGCAGAGGACGACCTTAACATCTGTTAAGACATCAGGGAATGACTTCCGAAATACTAGAGGAAGCTGTAGAGGGCAAAAACTCTCGAGGTAGACAGAGACTGGAATACATTCTGTAAACATTTGCGTACATGTGTTGCAGGTGCTACTCTCAGACAAAGTGATTCTCACAGGATAGGAAATCGTGGTGGGCAACATCAAACCAGTCAGAAGATTGATGACTAAAAAAAAGAGAAAAGGAGGCTTATATTTCTACATTCCAGTCTTTTCTGCATATTTTTGTAAGTCTTATTTCTTTTAGACAGCGCTGTTGCTCCACAACAGTCTATTCGGTTATTTAATTTCCACTCCAGTAGCTATTACGATATATGTTTATGTCCGTGACCGATTTTCAAGTGGATATCGAATTGTCTTTCTATTTGCATAATATAACGGAGACATACATAAATAAAGCATAAAGAAATAAATGCTCAATGTAAGTAATTATATATATGCTACACTGTTAAAGCAATCTTCACAATTATCCACACGGTGCACATTAACACTTAACACTTCGTAACAGGTCAGAGGAAAGCAACAGCAAACCACTTCCACTAGAAACTTGCATAGGTCGGCGACGCAGGAATCGTGTGCCTTCTCCCTCCCCCCCCTCCCCCCCCCCCCAACACTCATTTTCCGAATGTGGGACACTACGTTAATTATAACTCCTGATTTTGGGCGATCTTAAACAAATGCATTGCCGACGAAAACACCACGAAAGCCTTGATGGCTCCACCTTTCCTGTCTGGATCGTTTTCCTAGGGGGAGCACGTGGAACCAAGCTGAACGTTGGGTGATGGCCAAAGTCGTTCGTGTTCTTAGTCTCTCAAGCTGTCGTACAAACTCTAAAGTTTCACTTCTGACTCTCTTTTAACGCAGAAAAGTAGCCTCCCAGGGAACTCCGTGCCCTCTTGGTGACGGGTGCAGGAGCGCTCCAACGTTCGCTACCTAACGCCCTCAATTACCCTCTGGAGACAAGGAATTTTTAGAGAATGCTAGTCTGTTAATGCTCGTGGCTGGAGGCGCGATGTCGAGGTCCCGTATCGGTAAGCATGAGTGTTCTTTGTGAACTCCAGCTTCGTTAGTTACAATAGCGTGAGTGAGTTAGGGAATCCTTCATTTAGAGTGCGTTCGGTTCTTATCTTTTTTTTTTTTTTTTCACGCTATATTAGGTATCCGACTTCAGTCCGTTTGATGCGAGAAGTCGGTTGTAATTCATATTAGAGTAACGATTCTCTTTCTCAAGGCTACAGCTGCACCTCGTGTATTATTAATAATTTTTTTTCGTGACATGGGCGTAGAACTAAGTTTCTTTAAATTTACAACCTTTGTGTAATTGGTTTGGTCCTTCGTGCTAGAGCACGTGACCACCTGGCGAGCGGCTGGTCTTACGTACTTACGATTCAATAGAAGGGGTTCATACCTTGCGTAATCTGAACCTCTTTCCTCAGACGAAATTTATTGTCATGGACATTTGCATCTTATCCTAGTACTCATGACTTTTAAGTTTAGTGTACACTCTCTGGTTGGTGCATTCTCTTACTAACAAGTAACGCAACCTATAGTCACGACTGTCAGATTGCTCGTTTCCTTGCCCCCATCCTTTTATTCCTTCGTTATTGTGGAAAAGGCAGGCTGCTGGACCAAATCCCCCCCTCCATCCCGCCCGCTATAAGGTTATTTTAAGACTATTAAAGCGAGTAAGAACAACGAGGCTCACTTTTTGTACTTTTGAAAGATTTAGTTTCTCTTCTTCTGTGAATAAAGACGCAATAATAATATCAATCTACCTTTTTATCATTCACTAAAAATTCAGTCCCTCACACCAAAATAGTTTGGAAGTCACCTATAAAATTATTCTGATCAGCAAGGTAACTTGTTAATAAATGCGGTCTCCGAAAGGTCGGGAGGATTTTCGGCCTCTTCACGTTAGGGCTAAGTCAGAATACACAGATCCGTTACGACATTTGCACTTGTGGTATCGCTAATAGCCAAATCAACTATCTTTCCCTTTAGCGCAAGACAGAGATCACGGCACATCGAGAGTCATGAATAAAATTCCACTCGATGTGGTGAAAGTAGAATACCTTATTCTGAGTAGGTGTTTATGAGTGTTAGGGTTACTGAGTTGCAAATATTTTTGTAGACGCATATAACCAAAGCACTAAACAGGAAAAGCTTTGCCTATTCGGTTAGTCTGTTACAAGATATTTTGTCAGTTCCTACACCCGTGACAAAAATAAAGCACCTTTTTTAACGATCTCGACGAAATTCTTCTAAGCGTGTTTTCTGAAGGTGATTAAGTACCAAAATTTGAACGAAGCAACTGGCGTGATTGTTGTTAGATCTAGATCTAGAATATCATCCAATGAACACCTATACGTGAAACTTCGATTTTCTTGTCAATCGTGTTAATATAAACGCTCACTCGGTCAATTTCTGCGCTTACGTTGTTTTCACAATAGCGAATAACAAGTTTTAAAAACAACGCCTTTTAGAAGTCGTTGGCAAAAATTTGTATGGCGAGGCTACTATTGCCTTGACAGACTTCTTTAAGCCGTACGACGTGCATTAGGCTATAGACTACAGGTTACAAAGAAATAATTATTTAACAAACCATGTTTCATAGTATAAAATAACTTCTCCTACGACGACAAAAATTCCTGGCCCCTTACAGGTAATAACGAAAATTTGTCATTTTGAGTTTCTAATAGCTGTGACAATACTCGTAAGATTTAAAACGAAAAAAGTTGTGCGCATGCAGTAGAAGACAGTAAGGAGGTGAACTGATCACTCATCATTTAGTAAGTAATGTAATGATAAGGAGGAGATCTGTTTACGCATGAAACAGGTACCGCAGGGGACCTGGCTTCAAAATGGCTCTGAGCACTATGGGACTCAACTGCTGAGGTCATTAGTCCCCTAGAACTTAGAACTAGTTAAATCTAACTAACCTAAGGATATCACACACATCCATGCCCGCGGCATGATTCGAACCTGCGACCGTAGCGGTCTCGCGGTTCCAGACTGCAGCGCCTAGAACCGCACGGCCCCTGGCTTCAAATCTTGCAAGTATTTTCAGAACTATTAAAAATCACAATGAGAAATTTTCGGGACTAAGTATATTGGGTTAGGAAACTAAGGGTATACAGGGTGTTCCCGTAAGAGCGCGCAAAACCTTAACAGGACATAGAGGATGCTCCACTGAACAATTTTAGATAGGGAACCTGGTGTCGAAGAAGCCAGCTTAAGGAGATGACAGGAATGAAATCACTTTACTATGTACTTCTTAATTAGATTAGTCAATTGCAAATACCTTCACCGACACAGTGAACGTACAGTATTACAAAATGTGCTGTAACTCACGGGCATCGACCTCAATGCAAGCATGACATCGGCGAACAAGATCCTGGCACACCCTGACAAATACCTATGGTGTGTTTTGCATCATATCACAGGCAGCTAGAACTGTGGCAAGTAATTCCATCTCCGTATCTAGTGGGGTATCATACTCAAGTGACTTTAGATATCCTGAAAGGATATAATCAAGGGGATTCACGTCACATGACCTCGCATGCCATGGAATAGCATCTACCCTTCTAGTCCACCGACCAGGTAACACTGTACTGGTACCGCTCCATCGTATTATACAGCAAGTCTCCGAATAGCACTGAGTGATGAATGGATCTGTCGTTGATTCACAGCACGTTCTATCATGCGACAATGTATGTACGATATTATAGAGCAACTTTGTCGACAAGCAAGGTAAACAAAACATGCATCATGGCTTCCTGGTAATCACGCTCGTTCTCCTTGTCACAATTATGTTAATACTTTTAGATGCTGACGGGCGTTGATATATATCAACGGCGACAGATGAAAATGTGTGCCCTGACTGGGACTCGAAGCCGGGATCTCTTGCTTACATGGCAGACGCTCTATCCATCTGAGCCACCGAGGGCGCAGAGGACAGCGCGACTGCAGGGACTATATCGCGCACGGATTTGGATTGTTTGGGCGAAGAGACCATACAGTGAGGTCATCGGTCTCATCGAATTAGGGAAGAACGGGGAAGGAAGTCGGCCGTGCCATTACAAAGGAAACATCCCGGCATTTGCTATCTCTCGCACGCCTCCTGCGAGACCCACATTCTCACCTTGTGTGTCAACACACTACATTCGTAGTGTCCCACACCACCCCACCATACTCATTGCTCGTAGAAGACATTGTTACCAAGTCCGGTAAGAGTTCGTGGAATATGTGCGCATCCGCAGAGAAAAGGAGGTTATGCCTGGTGTTGCCAGAACTATATTCTTATATGAATATGGTGTCTGTTCTCTAGGACATGTCGGGAAGAACAGACACCATATCCATATAAGTATATGGTTCTCCTTGTTTCCTCGCAGAAAATAAGACGTAGATGTAAGTAAACACCATAATACGTGTAAATTTGTACGCATGTTAGTTATGAAGAAGCTGGGAACAGTAATGGTAGACAAAGCGGCAGACAAGTTTACTTTCATTCCTTCTTAAGCTGGCTTCTCCGACACTAGGTTCCCTATATGAAGCTGTTCAGTGCAGTATTCTCTATGTCCTGTTAATACTTTTGCACGCTGTTGCGAAAACATCCTGTATGAGAATAGAATAAATTTTTATATAGTTTCTAGTCCTACAAAAACGTGTACATTAAAAACTTCAGTTTCTAAATAATTATTTTCAGCTTTCTGGTCCCGTGTGTGTGAAATTTTTCATTTGATTTAAAACATTTCGATGAGATCAGCGAGAGGTACAGTCGAGGTTTATTTAGATTGCTCTTCGCCTGACTCCACCAATATCTTGCTTCCTCTCACGTATATCTCACTAAAAGACCGTGAAGGTAAAAATGAGAGACATTCGGGATCACACGTTCGCTTACCAGCAGCTGTTTTTCCCGATAACCATTCGCGATGGGAATACTTCTAGATAAGTTCAAGTACTGTGGTATGAATGGGACAGTGCTCAAATGGTTTAAATCATGCCTAACTGGAAGAGTGCAGAAAACTGGTGATTTCTCAAACTGGGGAACAATCAAGAATGGGGTACCGCAAGGTTCGGTCTTGGGTCCTCTGCTTTTCTTAATATATATTAATGACTTGCCATTCTATATTCACGAAGATGCAAAGCCGGTACTTTTTGCCGATGATACAAGTATAGCTATCACACCCAACAGACAGGAATTAACTGGTGAAATTGTAAATGATGTTTTTCATAAAATCATTAAGTGGTTCTCTGCAAATGGGCTCTCATTAAACTTTGACAAAACACAGTATATACAGTTCCACACAGTAAATGGAATGACACCATTAATAAATATAGACTTCGATCAGAAATCGGTAGCTAAGGTAGAATATTCAAAATTTCTAGGTGTATGCATTGATGAGGGGTTCAACTGGAAAAAAAACACTGAGGATCTGCTGAAACGTTTGAGTTCAGCTACTTATGCTGTTAGGGTCATTGCAAATTATGGCGATATACATCTGAGTAAATTAGCTTACCACGCCTATTTTCATTCTCTGCTTTCGTATGGCATCATATTCTGGGGTATCTCATCATTGACTAAAAGAGTGTTCATTGCACAAATGCGTGTAATCAGAATAACTGCTGGAGCTCATCCAAGATCATCCTGCAGACACTTATTTAATGAGCTAGAAATCTCCACTGTAGCCTCACAATATATATATATATATATATATATATATATATATATATATATATATATATATTCACTTAAGAATTTTGTTATTAACAGTCCGCACGAATTCAAAAGTAATAGCAGTATACATGGCTACAACACTAGGGGAAAGGATGATCTTCACTACTCAAGGTTAAATCTAACTTTGGCTCAGAAGGGGGTAAATTATGCTGCCACAGAAGCCTTTTGTCACTTACCTAACAGCTTCAAAATTCTGACAGATAGCCATATAGCATTTAAAAGGAAATTAAAAGAATTTCTTAATAGCAACTCCTTCTACTCATTAGATGAATTTTTGGATATAGTAAGTGGGTAATTTCCCAACCTCCACAAAAAAAAGAATTAAAAGTATTGAGTGGCATGTAAAAATTTGGTTAATGTAATATCTTGTATAGACACCTCTTATTAACCTTACATGTTCCAAATCATTACGAAGTGTCGTATTCATGATCTATGGAACAAGTACAAATCTAATCTAATCTAATCCAACAGGAAAATTGAGAAATGTTACTGGTAGAAGTAGTCACACCCACACACGAAAGCGAGTTAATATTGTCATCTAGTTCTGGGTCCTGTGTCAAATTTCAAGTCTCTAGCTCTTCGAGAAGCCAGTTTAACATCAGTTTTTTACCGAACGGACAGACAATAAAGTGACGATAAAAACTAGGTAAAAAATTAATTACTTAGTAAGAATCTCGCGCAGAGTCTGAAATACGTTCAGAGACGTGCGTAGCTCGGCTTAAAATTAAACATTCGCTGAGTGAATGTTTATTTTTAAAGGCGGAAATGCCTCAGTTGTGTTTATCTGTGTGGACAGCTGTACTGAAACAGCAGCCGTGGGTTGCGTGTGTATGTCTTCGCGAGACAGAAATAGCAGCCTCGGGCGGCCCTATTGCTGACTACTGACGCTGCTAGCCTGCGAATCGGCAGCGATCGATGGTCATGATTACTGCATGCTGACGATAGCAGGTCACGGCTACCACCTGGCTTACACGTCACGTACTTGACGAGTGGCAGTTTCCTCGTGTGCAGCTGTGTACCGCGTGTCAAACAGGCAACTTGCAAAGCAAAGACTGCGCCATTAACATTCAATACTGTATCTCTGTGCAGCAGGATACGCATAAAAATCATAAAAATATTAGTCAAGGGACAAAAAACAAAGTTTTTGCCTGTATCTCATCTCAAATTCACTACGTACATTTAGATAGTTATTAAGAGATTGGTAAAGTGAAGAGAGGCGTGACGTCGTAAAATCCTAGTTCTGAAGGCAGAAAAATACACTACTGGCCATTAAACCACGAAGATGACGTGCTAAAGACGCGAAATTTAACCGACAGTAACAAGATGCTGTGATATGCAAATGATTAGCTTTTCAGAGCATTCACACAAGTGCTGACATGAGGAAAGTTTCCTACCGATTTCTCGTACACAAACAGCAGTTGACCGGCGTTGCCTGGTGAAACTTGGTTGTTATGCCTCGAGTAAGGGGGAGATATGAGTACCATCACGTTTCCGACTTTGATAAAGGTCGGATTGTAGCCTATCGCGATTGCGGTTTAACGTATCGCGACACTGCTCCTCGCGTCGGTCGATATCCAATGACTGTTAGCAGAATATGGAATCGGTGGGTTCAGGAGGGTAATACGGATCGCCGTGCTGGATCCCAACGGCCTCGTATCACTAGCAGTCGAGATGACAGGCATCTTATGCGCATGGCTGTAACGGATCGTGCAGCCACGTCTCGATCCCTGAGTCAACAGATGGGGACGTTTGCAAGACAATAACCATCTACACGAACAGTTCGACGACGTTTGCAGCAGCATGGACTGTCAGCTCGGAGACCATGGCTGCGGCTACCCTTGACGCTGCATGACAGACAGGAGCGCCTGCGACGGTGTACTCAAACACGAACCTGGGTGCACGAATGGTAAACATCATTTTCTCGGATGAATCCAGGTTCTGTTTATAGCATCATGATGGTCGCATCCGTGTTTGGCGACATCGCGGTGAACGCACATTGGAAGCGTGTATTCGTCATCGCCATACTGGCGTATCACCCGGCGTGGTGGTATGGGGTGCCATTGGTTACATGTCTCGGTCACCTCTTGTTCGCACTGACGGCACTTTGAACAGTCGACGTTATATTTCAGATGTGTTACGACCCGTGGCTCTACCCTACATTCGATCCCTGCGAAACCCTGCATTTCAGTAGGATAATGCACGACCGCATGTTACAGGTCCCGTACGGGCTTTTCTGGATACAGAAAATATTAGACTGTTGCCCTGGCCAGGACATTCTCCAGGCCTCTCACACAATTGAAAACGTCTGGACAATGCTGGCCGAGCACCTGGCTCGTCGCAATAAGCCAGTAACTACTCTTGATGAACTGTGGTATCGTGTTGAAACTGCATGGGCAGCTATACCTGTACACGACATCCAAGCTCTGTTTGAATCAATGCCCAGGCGTATCAAGGCCGTTATTAGGGCCAGAGGTGGTTGTTCCGGGTACTGATTTCTCAGTATCTATGCACCCAAAGTGCGTGGGAATGTAATCAAAGGTCGGTTCTAGAATAATATATTTGTGCAATGAATATCCGTTTATCATCTGCATTTCTTCTTGGTGTAGCAATTTTAATGGCCAGTAGTGTATTTGGCTTTACAATCTCCACTCCAAGTCAGCAGATCGTGTCCTGTTCGATAATAAGCAATATGTGCCATAATAATAATCATACTAACCTTTCAATACACGTACTGTATTACATAGAAACTAAAGAACAAACTACAGAGATTCACGTAACCATGTGTCTCTAATGGTTGTAGCCACGGTAGAGAAGTACTTTTTGGTCATATTCTTGCACTGGTAAGTATTTTTCGAATTTCGACATCAGCTGATTCGATCACTTGATGATGTTGCCTGTCTGAGTCGGCTTGTAACACAGGATCGTTGCAGATGTTTCCATTTCTGTCGATCTTGAGCTTCCGGTTGCCAATTCAATACAGCTGTCTTTCTTCAGTTACTGATGCACTTGTCTGGTAAGTTTCTATTCTGTATGACTTTGTACACAACAGCAAGGAGAGCTGGGTGACAGAGTGGTGTGGCAACTGTCTTCGTAGTAAAACTGGACAGGAGCAGAAATGATTAATGAACAAGTTATCACAGTAAACAGAAAATTTAGTTAACTCGCATATCTCCAAGGTTACAGTTACTGCACCAAGGGCCAGCCGTCAATGGTAACAAGGAAGAGGCTTAATGAAGTAAGGCACGAAAGATGGTGTAGGAGCCACGACTACACGGTGTCTGTGTAGCTTCACAATGCGAAGAAGTTTGGAATATGAGTGGGGCGTCTGCCTGCCGCCGGCCGTCTTACATTGCGGCGGCTGAGGGCGCTCGTAATCCAGAGATACTGGAGGCGGGGCTCAGCGGGCGTGCTCCATTGGATCCACTGGATCCCAAAACTTGCGTTTCTGTTCCCAAATTTGACACCTGTGGATTGGTATCGATATGTGATACAACACTTTTAACTTAGTTTATTTGTTAAATTCAGCTCCAATGTAGTACTTGTTTCCATGTACCATCTTTTCTTTGATCGACGTGACAGGGCACTCCCATTTCTCGGTATTCGCTTTTTCCATATTGTCACTGACCCTAATTATCCATATGATATCAACTGTTTCCTATCTGTCTTTCTTTATGTACCACAATACTAATCTTCACATTCTTCTTTGGGTTATTACTAGTACTACAACAATAAATTCATTTAATTTCCATGTCTCAAGGTCATAAGATATTAGTGACATCACGCACTGGTCAAAGACTCTTTCCTTCAGCTCGGTCGAAGTTTTAAACTTCAAAACTGAAGAGTATCTTCCATAAGTTTACCGGCCGATGTCCCATATCGAAGTATTTCTGGTTTTAGGTCTCCTTTCATATTTGCTAGTTGCTCAGGTACACGTATTCTATGACGATTTCCCGTTCTGTACTTCCACCAGATATACTTCCCTCGATTCCATTCACTCATCATGATTTTGGTTTTATCACAGTTCATTTTAAGATCAGTTTCAATGCAGACTAAAGCAAGTTCATTAAAGAATGTTTGAAATCCTTCTATACTACACGCAAATTCAACCACGTTATTGTCATAAGAATTTTGTTACCTCATTCTTCTAGTAAACGACAAATGTAATTTTTTAACATATTTTCACGTTTTATCCTAAAAGAGCATTTACTGACTTCAACAGTAACAAGAAATGGCCAAAAAATGTATCAAAACTACAACTGTCACCAATCTGAATTAATGAACTTCATTAAACAACGCAACTTGAAGTAGATGTATTAATTAATGACGCTTGTTTCAAAACAATAAATTAAGTATACTTCTAAGTCACTGGTTGTGGCATAACTAGCCGACTCCGGCCTTGGAATGGTAATAACGAATGGACAAGATAATAAATAATGAATTAATATAACAGATAGAGAACAAAGGAATTACAAACAGTATCAAGACCGTTAAGAACACAAATTTAAAAACGAAGCAGATCTGGAGACTAAAAGCTTGGAAGATGCGCATCATGCTTGGCTACAACTTTCAAAAAATGGTTCAGATGGCTCTGAGCACTATGGGACTTAACATCTGAGGTCATCATCTAACATTCTGCGTGGTGTCTGTTTTTTCTATATCGTGTCTCCTTACCACTTTCGCGCAACGACGCTCTGAGCGTGTTTTTTAGGGAATTGACTAGTTTGAACCTGGGACCTGTTGCTGGTAAGGGGACGCCAGACCACACATGACATGTAGAGTTCAAAAGAGTTCAGTAAGAGTAGCGATGATATAACCAAATACTTAATAATTTCAGCGTCAGCTCCACTGCACTCCCTGTAAAAGGATCTTAATACTAACTAAATTTAGTGGAAGGGGTTCAAGGATTTCCTATTTTTAGTTAGCTGGTAAAATAACGTCGAAAAAGCAGTTAAGCTTGCCATTGGAAATTTTATTCTACTCACAAAACATTGTTTATAAATTGCACTATTGATAAAAGGAAATGTTTTAATACAGGATGGTAAAAACCAACTGCGTTCGACAAAAATGTGAACGAATATTCTCTGAGTGGGTTTCCAAGTTCTACAATGGATCAAAGGATGACCTATGCCATATCACATCTATAATCTAGGTTTAAATTAAGTTTCACAAGAGTGAAAACTATCAAATGGTCTGCAGTGATCCTGAATTGTCTTTAATTACTTATCTAACTTGTCGTAAATTACAGTGGCTGATGTGGCTTCTCAATAACTATATAACAGAAAAATCATCGCGTTTCAGATTTTTACTTCAAGTGCCAAATGTGAACACCATGAGCTTTAAATGACGATCGACACTAGTATTACACAAAAATGGGGTGTAACAGATGAGATTTCTGCAGTTCTGAGTGAAGCTTTATGCGCTGTTATGCGGCATCGCGTGCGTTCATTACCTTGTCGGTGTTCGTCAGGGGGCAGTGGGCAGCACAGCGCCGCTCACCTCGCCGTCTCGGAAGCAACTCTCTCCTAACTTCTCCTTACTACAATTTATCGAAGTTGGTTTAAAAAAACTATCTGGCTGTGTTTTCATCTGACCAATCAGGGTCTCAATGTTAACCTTAAGCTCCGCCTACGAAAATTCTGTCCATCCAATGAGAAACGTTATACTTTTCGTGGTGGGGCAATGTTTTTAAAGTTTGCAACGTAACAGAGACGCGAAAAAGTCTCACGCTAAAACCTGCAGCTGGTGTAGTCCTTTTAGAGTTATCGTAAAATCTGTAGTGTCCTTCTGGAGGGCTCTATCTTTTAACATGTGCTGGGGGGTGGTCCTGACGTAACAGAGACGCGAAAAAGTCTCACGCTAAAACTTGCGGCAGGGGTGGCCGTTTTAGTGTTATCGTTAGATCTATACTGTTCTTCTGGAGGGCTCTAGCTTTTAACATGGGCTGGGGGGGGGGGGGGTGGTCCTAGCCGTTAGCTGGCGACGTGGGTGTCCGTCCCTTATCGTAGGGCCTTCAGCTTAACACGGTTCTGCTCTCGGATTCTGTTCTCGTTTCTCCCCTCGGAACTGCGTCTGTATCACGGTGGGAAGGTATGAATGCATTTAGGCATTCTTGTGTTAGTCTGTGGTATTCCATTTGCCCACTCGTTACTCGTATTACATTGGTAAATTTAATGTCACGATTTATTCGGAGCTATGTGACATACTACTGGATTTGCTTATCATGTCAAGGTTTTCATGGAAGGTGTTGGATTTGCCTGACACCTTGCAATCAGTCCCCTAGAACTCAGAACTATTTAAACCTAACTAACCTAAGGACATCACATACATCCATGCCCGAGGCAGGTTTCGAACATGCGACCGTAGTGGTCGCGTGGTTCCTGACTGAAGAGCCTAGAACCGCTCTGCCACTGCGGCCGGCAGTCTATAACTTTAAAAATTTAAAACTGGAACCTAATATGAACAACACACTTACGTTTAAAGCTTTTAAACTATATTCTGATTTGGCACTCCCAAAATCAACATAGCTTAAGAACAACAAACAACAGTTTCTTTTAAAAAAGAAGGCATCCACACCTGAGGGGCTTAGAATAAAAAACGCAAGATTCAGCCTTTATCATACAAGTCGGAGGAATATCAGTATGTGTTCTCATACACAATAAATGACACTGGTCAACAGAAAGACAAAATGTCCACCAGGGCAAGCATTAACAGTTCAAGTCAAATCCAACACGAGGTACTCACCAAATTTATTTTGCTCTGTGACCGTGCTGGAATTATGATTTCACAGCCATCGGTGTCGTGTGCGAATTTTAATGCAAGCAGGCCAACTGCCTCCTTAAGGCGCTTCTCGAAGCTAATAGCCACGCCTGGGCTGCAGGAAACGCACCAGAAACAAATGCCCAGATAGGAATTTCCAAGTAGCACATTCCACCCATGAGACACTGATACACCATTCTCACTTGCTCCAACACATGTCTATCTTCCGCTTAAGTCAACATATGCCTGCTGCCCCCTCTGGACAGTGAAAGTAAACACATGCCTCTGAGTCTAGCAAAGATTCAGTCTCACACACACACATTACCGATCCCTAGCACTCTCACTGGTCAGTGTTCATCCCTTGAACTCAAGGAGGAAGAACTGAAGACTGGCTAGACCAATAGTCATCCATCTGACTCGTTTTTCCCATTTTTCAGTTTCTTTTTACAAATAAACTTACAAGGCTGGGCATCTCACAGATCTCATAGGGACCCTCGAAACGTCGTAAGATTTTAGCTGAGATCTTCCTATCCCAGTTACTGGGTGCCCACAAGTTCTTAACAAAACCAGTCAGTTATCTCCACCGACGGAAGGAGATACTACGTTATATATATCCTAGCTATGAGATATATTAATATGACCCAGCATGAAAATACTTAAAATAAAACTATACCGATGAAAAAGATATTTCTATTGTACTGCAAAATGAATTTCTGATTTGCTTTTCTTTCTGAAATACTTTATGTAGTTAAAATCACCATTACGATTTTTCGCTAGGGACTTTTGCTAAAGAGGCAAAAAAGAATGGAAATCTGTGTACTTTCTTTATTATCTCCGTACTTAGGGGTCTTTTATCGTCTGGCTGTTGTAACGTAAGCATCCATGTTTCCATGTACCGTAACTTTAACTTAAATAGATCGTATGTTATAACAGTGTACGTAGAACTCATTTACATTGTATTAGACCTGATTATCTCCCATGTTAAGAATTAAAACTTTTGGATTTTTTGAGAGACCGTAAAGAAAGTATGGATGATGAAACGTTCCAGAGTATAACGAATGAGGACATTACGTGTTCTTTTGCTGTTTATATAGTATCGCTAAGCAGAACCTGCCTGAGATTAATTCACGGATCATTTCTTATAGTTCCTCACATACATCTTTTACCCAAGAATCTTGTTCGGTTAATCGCTCAGTTGCCTTCTTACGTTGACGTCGGCAGTTGCTTCACTGGCTTGATGTATTGTGCCTAATCAAAATCAACAGCAGGCATCCTGAAATATTTCGTGTATCCATAATTATATATATTAAAAGCAATAATTTATTCAATTTTTCTAGTTTGCCGTCTTTCGAAGTTTGTCTCACTCGTCGTGCTATCACACTTTAATCAGTACTTGAATAATCATAATGCAATTTTGCCGTGATTTACTGGACAAAATTTCCTTTAAAATTTCTCAGGCATTTTCTTATAGCAAATTCAAGAGGAAAAAAATTCAGCGGCAACCTCGATCATTTCTTCGAGTCTCTTGCCAATGTGGTAAGCGACTGTTATAAACCATTCTCTTCCAGTTCTGCCTAAGATTCCCGTATCTACTTCCCTGGAAGCAGATCGTTAACAGAGTAGAGATTAGATGTTGGAATTAGATTTAGCTGCCTTACACTGCTGCCAGGGTCCAGCCAGTATTCTGACGATAGAATTTAAACAGGGGCAATGAAGATGCTGTTCAATTTTTATAATTGATTTTTAAACAGATGTAAATTGCCGTCATTAAGGTAAGAATGAACATAACTGGAAACGGTGCTGGCAAAACGGATCTTAAGCTCCTCGTCGTATCGAGTACGGTAATATTCTAAATCTTCATTCAAGCAGTACCCTTGATTAGACTGACCACGACCGGAGTTGATTCTTAACTTTACTAATCCCAGGCTCCTGGTCTTGCTTCTCGCAGGATTTTGAAAAAGGGCGAAAATCTCTGTCAGACTCTTTTTGTCATCCATCTTCAGACTGGTTTTTTGCTGTCCGCCACAAATCCTATCCTACGCCAACCTTTTCACCTCAGAGTAGAGCTTGCACCCTTCGTCCTCAATTATTTGTTGAATATCTTCCAGTGTCTGTGTCCCCTTACAGTTTTTACTCTCTACAGCTGCGTCTCATACCATGGAGATTAATCGATGATGACGGAACACATGTCCTATAATCCTGTGCCTTCTTCTTGTCAGTGTTTACCACATCTACCTTTCTTCGCCGGTTCCGAAGAAAACCTCCCCATTCTATATCTTACCAGTCCTCGTAATTTTCAACGATCTTCTGTAATAACATACCTCATAGTCTTCGATTATCTTTTGTTCCGGTTTCCACACCATCCGTGATTCATTACTACACTCCTGGAAATGGAAGAAAGAACACATTGACACCGGTGTGTCAGACCCACCATACTTGCTCCGGACACTGCGAGAGGGCTGTACAAGCAATGATCACACGCACGGCACAGTGGACACACCAGGAACCGCGGTGTTGGCCGTCGAATGGCGCTAGCTGAGCAGCATTTGTGCACCGCCGCCGTCAGTGTCAGCCAGTTTGCCGTGGCATACGGAGCTCCATCGCAGTCTTTAACACTGGTAGCATGCCGCGACAGCGTGGACGTGAACCGTATGTGCAGTTGACGGACTTTGAGCGAGGGCGTATAGTGGGCATGCGGGAGGCCGGGTGGACGTACCGCCGAATTGCTCAACACGTGGGGCGTGAGGTCTCCACAGTACATCGATGTTGTCGCCAGTGGTCGGCGGAAGGTGCACGTGCCCGTCGACCTGGGACCGGACCGCAGCGACGCACGGATGGACGCCAAGACCGTAGGATCCTACGCAGTGCCGTAGGGGACCGCACCGGCACGTCCCAGCAAATTAGGGACACTGTTGCTCCTGGGGTATCGGCGAGGACCATTCGCAACCGTCTCCATGAAGCTGGGCTACGGTCCCGCACACCGTTAGGCCGTCTCCCGCTCACGCCCCAACATCGTGCAGCCCGCCTCCAGTGGTGTCGCGACAGGCGTGAATGGAGGGACGAATGGAGACGTGTCGTCTTCAGCGATGAGAGTCGCTTCTGCCTTGGTGCCAATGATGGTCGTATGCGTGTTTGGCGCCGTGCAGGTGAGCGCCACAATCAGGACTGCATACGACCGAGGCACACAGGGCCAACACTCGGCATCATGGTGTGGGGAGCGATCTCCTACACTGGCCGTACACCACTGGTGATCGTCGAGGGGACACTGAATAGTGGACGGTACATCCAAACCGTCATCGAACCCATCGTTCTACCATTCCTAGACCGGCAAGGGAACTTGCTGTTCCAACAGGACAATGCACGTCCGCATGTATCCCGTGCCACCCAACGTGCTCTAGAAGGTGTAAGTCAACTACCCTGGCCAGCAAGATCTCCGGATCTGTCCCCCATTGAGCATGTTTGGGACTGGATGAAGCGTCGTCTCACGCGGTCTGCACGTCCAGCACGAACGCTGGTCCAACTGAGGCGCCAGGTGGAAATGGCATGGCAAGCCGTTCCACAGGACTACATCCAGCATCTCTACGATCGTCTCCATGGGAGAATAGCAGCCTGCATTGCTGCGAAAGGTGGATATACACTGTACTAGTGCCGACATTGTGCATGCTCTGTTGCCTGTGTCTATGTGCCTGTGGTTCTGTCAGTGTGATCATGTGATGTATCTGACCCCAGGAATGTGTCAATAAAGTTTCCCCTTCCTGGGACAATGAATTCACGGTGTTCTTATTTCAATTTCCAAGAGTGTATATAGTGGTGTGCTTCAGATGTACGTTCCCAGAAATTTCTTCGTTGGATTAAGACCTTTGCTTGATACCAGTAGATTTCTCTTGGCCGGGAATACGCGCTGCGTCTGTGCTAGTTTGCTTTTTTGCTTTTTACGTTCCTCTTGATCGTCTGTCACTGGTTATTTTGCTTAGAGGGTAGCAGAATTCCTTAACTTCGTCTATTATTAATCGGCAAAGCATGCAATATAAAATTTTGGACATGTCGGCTATAAGATGCCACTTTTACTGTTTCAAAATGTACATTTGTTTATAATGATAACACGCAGTTCTTACCTAAGAAATAATTTAATTTATGACATTTAGATTTACTTTGATTTTACTTAGTTAATCATTTGACGTTGCTTCACCACAGCAGTTGTATTATTTACAGACAGTCACAAGAGGAAAGGTCTGTATTCAGGCATATGACAGGAATGATCATTCTAAGCTAAAAGGACTAATAAACTTGGACTCTAGAACGTATACCTGAACATCTATGAGTACATCTTCATCTTCGATACTGTGAAATAAATCTTTCTGTTTGAAGCTCTTTGCTTTCCATATCTTGAGGAGTGATGTGTTCTGCAGCAGCGAAGATGAAGAGCTGCTCTTAGCATATAATGTATGTGTTTTGCATCCGATGTTCCCAGGGGATTTTGTCTTCTATTGGTCCATGCTACATCCTCGTAAAGTATAGAAAGCAAAGACCTTGCAGTAGAAGAGATTTGTTTCACAGTATCGAATATGAAAGAACTTTCATACCTCTTGACGTATGCATTTTAGAGTCACTGATAACCAGATACTTTTGGCTTCGAATGGTCGTTCCTGTCATGTTGTAAGAGGTCCATGATTAAGGAATTTGCCGCTAGCACACTCGAGCAGATGTAATTTCGATGGATTGCTCACGCGCTGCCTGCAATATATAAGCTATAAGAGAATCTCAGACCAGAGAGTAGTTTTGTATGTAGTAAGAGCAGTGTCAGTAGCAGTAGCAGTAAGTAGTAGCTAGCAGTCGTGTGTATGGAGTTGGCTGGGCCGGTCGTGGGGAGCGATGGCGGTGCCTGAGCATTGTAGTATAAGGTAAAAGCAGCCTCGCACATATGTACTATTGTTATATCAAGTCCCATGTAAATGCTTTAAAAAATCTCTTAATAATAACCTTTCTTATAAAAATTAAGTTTTGACAACCATTCATCTCAATTTAAAAGATTTACTAATTTCTCCAATCCATGGTCATCCCGATTATTGTAAAGAAAAATCAGTTGTTTCTTTTTATACATGACAAATCTGTCGGCCAGCATTGCACTGGGCTGTGCCACAAAAATTTCTTATAGGGGCAGATATATATGCGTTATCCGGCGACCTTATTTCACTTTATTCAGTATGATCTTTCAGGGCCATGACGCAGCACTGCTGACGTCCAAAATTTATCAGTTTAGATTCAGTCAGTTGATTATTGAAAGGTTATATAAGTAAGCCACAATATTATTGGTAGGTTACGGAATTTATCTGTTGGTGGGTTACGCTGAAGGTGAATGATATATTTTTTAATGTTGGGAGGTTACAATTTCCCTAAATATCCTGTACTACTGCGAACATGTAAACTGGATTTTTGTGTCTTATTACGTATTATATTCTATATCCATAATATTATCCATTAAAAATGTCAGTTTCAGATCCACCTGAGAATTAGCTGGGTGTGGAGGTCGACAGCAATCATCATATTAAATAAACCAAATGTCAGCAATTTTTAATTACTTACATATTACTTGTTTGCCAGACTGCGTTTTATATGCTCTCTACTTCGGCCAACATGAGTTGTTTTGCTGCCCAAAGATAAAACCTTGTGTGTTACTTTTAGTGAGCCATTTCGTAATGTAATTTCCTCAGTAGGGTCTGATTTGATTCTACTACGTTCCATTACTTAGTTTTACTTTTGTTGATGTTCGCCTCATAGTATGTTTTCGCCTCATAGTATGTTTTCAAGACACTATCCATTTCGTTCTAGCAAGTCCATTACAGTGTCTGACAGACTCACAATATCATCAGGAAACCTCAATGTCTTTGCATCTTCTCCGTGATCTTTTATTCCCTTTCCAGATTAATGGTTTTCTTTACAGCTTAATCAGTCTACAGATTGGAAAACATTGTGGTTGGGCTACAGTCAGTTCCTTCACAACCACTGCTTCTCTTTCATGTCCCTCGTCTCTTGTTACCTGCAATATTGTTTCTGTAGCAGTTGCACATATCCTCTCAACACCTGACGTCTTTGCAATTGGAATAATTACTTTTTTTGACGTCACAGGTTATGTCGACTGCCTCATATATCTTGCACATCGCTTAGAATAATTTTTCAAGGTTCCTTCTTACAAGGATCTCAAGAATTCTGAGGGTATATTTGAAAATTATTATAGTTCACCTAATGATGATGTGAATAACAGTATTGACTCAAAACTGACAGCATTAGTACCTTAGGTTCCACCGCTAATGGTGCTGCATCTTCTAATAATAGCGACGATGATATTAGTTATAGTAACAAATGTAAAATGTAATTACAGCTGATATTTTCTGATACAGCCGGTTAAGAAGGATAAAAATTGGCGAAGACTGTAACAGCTAAGGGCTGTGACAAATAAGGAACCTCTGGCTGCGAAGAACGTTAGGCACTTTCTTGCAGTGGGGCAAGGGGCGTATAGGGTAACAAAGGCTGTCATTATTTTTGTATCACTAGATATGTCATTAACTGTCTTTAGAAGTCGAAAATGCTATTCAATTCTCTGATTAATGAGGTGCATTGTTACAAGGTCGGGCTCCACCTGATGAAAAGCACTTATAGAAGACAATTGAGTCACGAAAGTGGGTCAGAAAAGAGTTTACTCTGAAGGGCACAAGTGCTTCTTCGGTGTTGAGCAGACAAGAGGATTAGGGCGGAAGAGCAATATAAGAGACTGCATACGCTGATCGGACGATAGAGGAGACAGACAGATCATGTAGACATCTTTGTGCTTATCTGCCCGTAGCTGTACATAAAAAGGTGTATCGTTCATCACTATCTCCTACCACTAGGAGCTTTTTTGTGAAATTCCTTGTTGCATAAGATAGCTGTACGCTCCTTTTGAAAATATAAGCGCTTTTACATGCTTCATTTTTAGCTAAAAAGTAAGAGCTTTTTATATATTTGTAGGACGTGGACGAATGATGACGCCTATTAAGGCACTGTAACTATCTGCACAACCTACCTTACATTTTTCACCTAGTATTTCACGTAGACTCCTTGCTGAGGAAGAGCAATTAATATTTAACTCACTTAGGATTGAAGATGGTAGGGATTCACGATATTACGAGCTCGTTAGGAAAGTTTGACCATCTGGGACAACTTGAAACTTTTATGGACAGAGCTTTAAGCTCATATATTGTGCGCATCTTGACAATGCATGTATGTCAGTACTGAAATCCTTGATAGCTGTCTTCATTGGTTTTGTATTTACATATAACTCAAAGAGATCAGCATACATTTCATATTTACAGTAGGACAGGACTGACGGCACGTCATTCACGTAGAACGAGGAAGGTATATGACCTACTACCTAATTCTCGGTGACGCCTGAGTCTATCTGTCCATACTGTGACTTTACGGTTCCAGGCATGATGTGCTGTTGATCAGAACCGTGGACACCGCAACTGCACTAGAAGAGAAGTTCTTTGTAGTAAGTCTGGCAACATCATGAATGGTGATCAGGTCTTCTGCTACCTACAGAGAAAAAATGATGAAGCACGGAGCAAGAATGACATGAAAAGGAGACTAGCATTGGCAAAAAGGGCATTCCTGCCAAAGATAAATCTTCCAGTATCAAACATTAATTTGAGGAAAAAATTTGTCAGAATGCACGTCTGAAGCACATCATTGTATGACAGTGATAAATGCCCTATGGGAAAACCAGAACATAAGAGAATAGAAGCATTTGAGATGTGTTGATACAGAAGAAATTGAAAACTAGGTAGACTGATAAGTTAAGGAATGAGAAAGTTCTGCATAGAATCGCCGAGGAAGAGAGTATATGGAAAACACTGACAAGAAGAAGGGTCAGGATGACAAGACGTGTGTTATGACATCAGAGAAAAACTTCCGTGGTACTTGAGTGATCTGTAGGCGGTAAAAGCTGTAGAGGTAGATATAGATTGGGATACAGTCAGCAACTAACTGAGAACGTAGGTTGCAAGTGATAGTTTGTGATGAAAAGATTGACACAGGGGAGAAATTCGCATCAAAACCATCAGAAGACTGATGATTAATTAACAAAAAAGTTCGGTAAGTAGTATATTGAAATTGGCAGCGTCTAACGGCTTTTTAAAAGTATTGGACTCACGTGACAGTCGTCTCTTGTCTGCCACTGGGTAGCTTCAGGTCGTCTGTTACCTTTATTATGGCAAATGTTCTACGATCTGTGCATAAACCTGAGAGATATTCATGTAGTCTGTTATCTGTACTTACGTAGTTTAGCTAGTCGTGGATTATATACTCTAAAGCCTTGGGCAGTGCTGTGGGAATAGAAATAGGACGGTAATAAGATGCTGAGGCTACGTCCTTTTTCGATATTTTCGTAAGAATTGCACAGTTCCAGTGCTCAGGGAAATACCTATAGTCAAGGAGACGTGGAAACAGTCTGTTATTACGGGCAGTACTGAATCCAAAAGCTTCGTCATTTGGACATGAGGTCATCGTGTCTAGTTGATTATGATGTTAAACGTGTGATGAATGTTTTACTGTACTGCCTGTAACGTAGCTAAGAGAAAATTTGTATTGGGAACTGTAATTTATCCCCGTGAAGTAACCAGTGAGTCTGTTTTGTTTGCGGTCAATTGTGGTTGTCGGCAAACCCAAGTGCCGATTTAGGTCCGTCAATGGGACTGCTGGGTCAATGAGGTCAGCTGCATTTTCACAATACCCATATCAAGGGTCATACAGGTACTTATTTAGTACAGCTCGTCTGTATCTGTGTGATTAGTTAAGCATACAGTTACTTACAGTAGAAACATAATCCTCAGCAAACCGTTTCGCTACAGGAATGGGACAGTTTGGAGGATAGGCGAAGCGGAGAATGTGGTGTTGCCGTTTTTAAAGTAAGATGAATAATTAATGTCCGAATAACTTTTTTTTGACAGTATGTGCTCTTTAAAAGCATTTTACGTGGGTTAAACACGGAAAGGCACATGATTAGGCCTTTACTCCCGAAATTCTTTGATAAGGAATGTGTGGTTTAATGCTGAAATAGTTGTAACGATTATCTCCACAAGTGCTTCTTTTGGTCCTTAAGATGAACAATTTTAGAATGGGTCATATTTGTTGTTAGTGAGTATCTATGCGTGTATGACTTAAGTGTTTCTCACCGTCTGACTGATCCTGTTACGCTCCTGTTTTGCTTGTAAGGCACAGGTGTTTCAGGAGTAGAGAGTAGTTTGTATGCCAGATTTGCAGAGTCACTGAGATTAGTGAGCTATTTTGGCACGCCAGTTAGCTCAAGTGCTTCTCTGACTTCGCTAGTAATTAGGGGACCGTAGTTCTCACACAGTCGAAAAGGTTTGTTAGTAAACCCACGTGTGCGAATGGTACGGAAATCTTCTCACAACTACCTGTTCCGGCTCATTGGCAAGTTCGGTTACACTAATGCGTTTCAAGTCCTTGGACGCAGTCAGCCCCATGTACATTCTTGGCCATTCTGGTTAGAATGCCTTGTAAAATAAGTCGTGAGCAAACTTGTC
This sequence comes from Schistocerca serialis cubense, assembly GCF_023864345.2. Classification (NCBI taxonomy): domain Eukaryota; kingdom Metazoa; phylum Arthropoda; class Insecta; order Orthoptera; family Acrididae; genus Schistocerca; species Schistocerca serialis. The sequence goes on from NC_064642.1 coordinate 664,061,326, forward strand.
TGGTGGAGATATTGGAAAAGTACAGTGGATTTTGTTGCAAATCTGTCTACGAGAGTGTGACTCTGGGTGTAGGGCAGAAATGTGTAAGCTGAAATACCTTGGCATTTGTGGAAAGAAAGCATACGCTTGAAGTTCATATGGTGGGGACTGTTGTACAGATAACGTGTCTTACTGTCGATGTTAACAAACTGCTCGTTTCCAGTAACGTTTTTCTTGATCTTTCCATTCTACGCTTTGTTCCTTTCAACTTCGGCCACTATTAACTAGCTGCTGAACTAGCAAAACTTATCGACTAAATTTACTGAATTATTTCGCAATATTATTCAACATCACCTGATTTAATTCGATTTAATTACATTACCCTGTTTCTACTTTGACTAACGTTCATTTCACTTTTTTCAATACGCTAATCATTTCGTTCAGCTTATTTTCCAAGTCAGAGCGACCTTATCCTGGGAATAATTTAGATGATCAAAACCTTCACCTCACCTAAGGTATGAGTCTTGCCAGACAGATGACCGAAATCAGCTTTAGTATAATGACTAAGAAATGTGGACTTGAATTCGAGGTTTTTCCTGAATTCTTAGATTACATGATCTTCGGCATTTCGTCACAGAATAATTATTACTTAAAATATGTACAGTCAGGCTGCGCAGTAAAGGGGAGTCGGAAGCTCGTGTTGCACATTGCAAAATTTTCAGTCTTAAAAGGGGGAAGAGTGGATGGAGGAGTGAGTGGATCGATGGGAAGGAAGAGTACATTGATGGCCTCTACGAGGATGAGGACTTGTCTGATGATGTAATATAAGAGGTAACAAGAGTGGACAGGGAACAGATAGGGGATTTAGTATTGGAACCAGAATTTAAAAGAGCTTTCGAACACTTAAGATCAAATAAGGCTGAAGGAATGGTTAACATACTACAAGAATTTCCAAAATCATTTTGGCAAGTGGCAAAAAAATGACTACTCACGCTGATGTGTAGAATTCATGACACTGACGATACACTGTCTTACTTCAGGTAAAACGTCATATACACAATTCCAAAAATAGCAAGAGACGACAAATGCGAGAATTATCGCATGGCCGGTTTAGCAGCTCATGCATCCAAGTCTCTGACAAAATTAATATGCAGAAGAAAAGAAAAGAAAATTGAGGATGTGTTAGATGACGATCAGATTGGCTTTAAAAAATGTAAAAGCACCAGAGAGGCAGGTGTGACATTGGGGTTGAAAAAGGAGGCCAGACTGAAGAAAAAACAATAAACGTTCATAGGTTTTGTTGACCTGGAAAAATCGTTCAAAAACGTAAAACGCTGCAAGATGTTCGAAATTATGCGAAAAACAGGAGCAAGTTATACGGAAAGAGTAATATAACATACTGTAACTGGGTTTTCTCTGTTGATGCCAGTCAATTGTCAGGATGAGCATTACTGCAAAGGGCATTTGATTCTAAAGCATTATGTCAGGGTGAAAAACACTAAATAAATTACTTTATCTCTCTTAACAACATGTGGGCAGGGTGGGTTCTTCCTTGGCTTCGGTATGAAGTAGAATGAAACAGCATTTTTACATCAGATAACTTTTATAGAAAGATTTGTATAATGGTTTCCTTACTGGATTGTTCTGGCTGGTAGAGCGGCAGCTGTGTCGTTTGCGAAGCCTTCTGCTTGCGTGAGCGGCAGCGTCTGATTACGCCTGGCGGTGTGTATTTCGTGTCGCCGTTTCGCCCAGTTGACTGGAGACGCACGCCTTACTGTGTCCCGTTTAATTATTGAGAACGAAGTCGTGAATCGGATGGTGATACCTTGGATGTGGCGTCCCAGTGTTTCTCTCTCTATGCGGCTGCGTGTGACAGTGTCGTGCGTCGGCCAGCGGAGCGGCGCGGCGGGGGAAGGCGAGTGTCCCGGACTCGAACAACGGACTCCAGCTTGCCAGTCTTCGGTTGCCAGATCTTCATCACCCGCTCACAGGTGACTACTGATGTGAGGCCGCCTCCTTCCCACCCTCACGAGTCACCTAGATACGTAAAAATCGGTCTTCAAATACCTTCTAACTTCTGTCTTCTGGCGGCGAGGCTGCTTCTTGCTATTCCATTACAGCGGCGGACTTGGTGCTTCTGTGTACGATGTAGTCTCTTCCTGCATGACGGTCTTCAGCACCGACTGAACTGTACTGGAACTGAACTGAACTGAAAACTACCCCTGTCGGGCCCACTGCGTCTCGCGTATTTATTCACTTCAGTTCACTGGAGGTGAACGACTTCATGGCCATTGCCTCTTCTGTCATGTTGAAAAGCTTCTCGAAGAATCTTCTTAACGTCAGTCATTGGCTCTTGGAATGTAGGCGAGGGCCTTTGATCACATGTGACAAATGAGAAACACGTGAGCCGGTCAGGAGATGCCCTGACAGCTGAATCGACAGCTGTTGGAATGTAGGCGAGGGCCTTTTCTCACATGTGACAACTGAGACACACGTGAGCTGCTCGGGCGATGCCCTAACGGCTGAATCGAAAGCTTCCGCTTATGTGGGGAGGGCGATGGCTTCTCCTGAACATGCTGACTTCACGGTCATTGCCTCTGCTGATCTGCCCGCTGTTTGCCAGGGTTAAACTAAACTAAGTTTTTCATTTATTTTCTAATTTATACTTCACATTGATTTTGTTATATTGCTAGAGAACGCCGAAATGCACGCTATAAGCTCACGCAGGATGGCGTGAGGTCTGAAACAGGATACGTAATGAATGCTATAAAGAAAAGTACGTAGCTTCCGGAATACTTAACTTTAATCCATCATTTGTATACATCGTTCTTGATAAGACATGCTTCATACGATAACTATCAATTGCTATGGCGCCTTGCCAGGTCGTAGCCATTGACTTAGCTGAAGGCTATTCTAACTATCTTCTCTGCAAATAAACGAGGCTTCGTCAGTGTTGCATCGCTATCTAAGTCGTCCGTACAACTGGGGCGAGTGCTAGTCCGTCTCTCGAGACCCGCCGTGTGGTGGCGCTCGGTCTGCGATCACTGACAGTGGCGACATGCGGGTCCGTCGTATACTAATGGACCGCGGCCGATTTAAAGCTACCACCTAGCAAGTGTGGTGCCTGGCGGTGACACCACAGATTTCATTAATTTATTTACCTATCTTAAGTACCACTCAACAATATGTGCAAGAACCAAGGGGGGAACAATAAGACTGGAAGACCAAACGTGAAGTGTTCGGGTTACAAATGGTGTAAGGCATCCTTTCACCCATTCTATTCAGTCTGTACATCGAAGAAACAACGATGGTAATAAAAGAAAGGTTCAAGAGAACGGTTGAGATTCAAGGTCAAAGGATATCGATGATAAAATTCATTGACGAGGTTGTTATCCTTGGTGAAACTGAAGAAGAATGACAGGATGTGTTGAATGGGATGAAGTCTAATGAAAACAGAAAGAATATAGAGTGAGAATAAATCGAAGAAACACGAAACTAATAGGAAGTAGCAGAAACAAGAACGGCTAATAACTTAACACTAGAATTGGGGATAACGAAGTAGACGGTATTAAGTAATTTTGCTACCTAGGCAGCAAGATAATAAATGATGGATGGAACAAGGAGTACATAAAAATCAGACTAGCTCTGGCCAAGAGGAGTCTGCTAGTTTCATACATAGGTCTTAATTTTACGAAGAAATTTCTGAGAATGTACGTCTGAAGTACAGCATTTTACGATAGTGAGACATGGCCTGTGGGAAGACGGAACAGAAGAAAATCGAAGTCTTTGAGATGTTGTACTGCAAAAGAATGTAAAATATCAGGTGGGCTCGTAAGATAAGGAATGAGGATGTTCACCGCAGAATCGGTGAGGAAAGGAGCGTCTGGAAAATACTGACATGAATTCGAGCCGAGTAGCTTCAAACCATTAGTAAGGCTGAGGACCCATAGAAAAAAATATCATTTGGTAGTGAAGCAGTTAGATGTACGAAAATGTAAGCTTCAAACACACTGAGTGCAACAGTGGTTCAAATAAAAAAAGGGCTTGAAATCTGCTTGTTAAGATGCCGGTATCAGAATTACAACAGATAATAAATAACACAGACAATCACGATTTTCGTACAAGTTGGCTCCATTTACATCACAAATTTACCTCAGAGACAGTTCACGATGCTTGTGAGTAGGCAAATTGGACTGCAAGGATAATACAACAAGGAAGTCTTGTACGCACTAAATAATTATTTGTGATTAATATTTCTCTCAATAGATTAAACAACAAACTGCGGAATGAATTATTAGAAAACTAAAATACTTAGAGGTAGCACAGATGTGAAAGGAATTATTTTTCAGTCACGGAGACAACATCGTCTGCAGAAAGTAGGAAAATAGCTGTTTGGTGACTGTGACACCACTATCACTTGTCGAACAAGCATAAAAACACGCACTACTTTCATTGAAGGTCATGTTTAATTTTGCCTGAAGAAGCGCGGGCCAGTAACGGAACGGTTACGTGTGTGTGTGAAGAGCACGTAAGACCACGCGACTTGGGACCTAGCTGTGACTAAAATGCAAAACAATCACTTATATTAGAGTGGTCACCGTTCACCATGAGTCTTCGCACAATTGCGTAAGAATGAGTTTTGCCGATATTGTTTCCCTTGCTACTATCTGTATTAATGTTTCTTTATGAAGATGTGTGACTCAGCTTACTGGTATTCAATTTGTGTAGTTCGTTACTCTCTGGCTCAATGTTACTACGAACGTAATAGAGGTAAAACCACCGTTTTGATAGGTGTGTCCGCATTAGTGAAGAAGTAAAATATTTTCTACCACCAAGAAAAATAATCATGTGATATTAAGAAGCAACGAAGCACAACAGTTCCCACAATATTGAGAAACATATGATGTAGTTTGCAGCTTCTTAGTTTCACTTGAATTTAAATATTTTTCCCACAGAAGAAGCGTAAATGCCAATCGACGAAGATGTGTGTGTGAGAAAAACTTGGAGCTTCGAAAACTCTCAATAGACGTTATTATTGACACCTGCAGGTACAAGGCGAGATTTTAGAGGAAAAACAGACGAACGCATTGAAGTTCTGTCTATAAGAAACGGACAATCGGTGAGTAGAGTGACAATTGCCACCTGTTGGGAATATAAAACTTTATGTCGCAAAAATGTTGTCAATTTTCTTTGAGACGCAGAACGAAAAAATGAGAGCATTAAAAAGAACAGTTTGTAGCAGAGTTCGCTACAACACTGCAAAAATCCGATAATTCATTTCACCTACAGGCAGACTATTAAATTGAACCATATTAATATTACAGATGATAGTATAGTTTCCCGATGGTTGCATATTACCTTTCGTGATCAGCAGTGTTTTAGAATCCATTGTAAAGTACAGGGACATTGCTAGTTATGGTGACATTTAAAACTTGGACGCGATGACTCGCAGTGACGCCACGTGCGTTCGACACGTCCTCCCAACGTTAATTCATTCTGTGTGCTGCGCAGCCCCAGGTGTCGCTGGCTAGGTGTGTACACATGTTGCTCATTTCCGCGCCCGTGACGCGTCCATTGTCCGTGTGTTTGTTGCCCTTTGTGGAGCACGTTTATTTAGTGTTGTATAACACCATTCAGGCGCGAGTTAATTGAGTACTGCGCAAACGACAAGATCGTTACTTTCCGAAAACAATGAAAGTTTAATAGACGTTTTTGTGATACATAATTGAAACTTTATTTTTTAAAAAAAAAGTATCAGAGCGTGGTTCCTTTGTCGAGGGATCACACGTAACATTCTGTGTACAGCTACAAGTACACATTTACTCCGTTAATCGCATTACAGTTCGTCGTAAGTGGTATCATTGCCAATGTTGGCAACAGAAAAGCACGTTTATTGATCTTATTTTATTCTTGCTGTCGCTACATGAGATCTACGTTTCACCCAGTGGCATTGTTCCACAGCTTAGGGGTTGCCAATATTTAACCAACACAGTTTACTGGGAACGAAGTCAGATTTATTATAATTATTCCCACTGAAATTGCCAGGCCAGCACTGTTACAAAATACCGAGTTGTGATGGTTCGATCAATGAGAAGTGACCTGGCATCCCCGCTTGGACAGAATTCCAAAGCTCTAACTGATGCCAGAATTGCTTTCGTTAGCTCCTTTACAGGTTCATTCTAAATAGTTCCTATACACCTATGTGATCCACTCGCCTTTCAAGCTATCGTAATACTTCCCCCACATTTTCACAAAGAAACAGCCGCCACAGATTCAATGTTAATCATACAGTTTGACACAAATGGATTATTTCTCCATTTTTTGTAAATAACGTGGCATTTATACTGATTAAAATAGCTGACATAGGGTAAATGTCAGTCTTCCTATTTTTACATGTATCTGTCGACAATATGAGACACTTCCGGTAGCAGGATTATTGGAAGTATCAGTCTTAATTTCCTTGCCTGAGAAAACATGGTTGTTAACGAATTATTGTCACTATAGTATTCAAACTTGGGGACAATATTTTAAACTCGATTTATTTCCATAGTTTGTAAGTTTTCTTTAATTGACTTTCTTGACAGCTTCCCTTTCTATTGGCTATTTATTATCCCATCAGGTACTGGATAATTATTATACGTTAAATAATAGACTTCTGTCTGTACTACAGGTGCACCTGAGCATACATTTTTTCCTTAGAGGCTTGATATAGGTTATAATGTTGCTGTGTTTTGATCCTACCTGCACTGGATTTTACTTTGAATCACGGCCGGTTCTCAGTGCTACCGGCCAGTTTATACCAGCAACTTGACTGAGCACAGGTAATAAATGTATTAGGTCAGCCATCCTTTCAGGCAGCTTGGCCTGCGTGTATTCTAAAAATTAGTATTTTTTGGTTGCCCTGTTGCCATGACCAGAGATGAAGGTAAGTGTTTTTCTGATTTTAAAACTCTTGTAATTTAACGACAGTTTTTGTAGTTCTGTTGCTTGTTTGCATCTTAGGACTGCTTTTATCCGTGGATTTGTAATTTTATTCTTTCACCCTGTTCATTTATATTAATGTGACTTCACCTTGGGAGAGTTATTGTTCTTTATATAAGTTTTAGCCCACTTATCGTTCATTTGAAGAGTTAAAAAGTTTGAAACCGCTCGGTTTACTTTGACACTAAAGTAAAAAGATAATTGTTAACTTTGTTGAAGTGTGAAATGGTTACTGTCAATTCTACTAAATTCTGAGTGTGAAATAATACGTTGTTCCTTTTAATAGTGAATGATGCTTTAAATAACCCGAGGTCCAGTCCTTCCGCTCAACAGCATTTGCTGCGGCAGACTTAATGGCAATTACGAGGCGCAGTTGGTCGATTCAGAGCGTGGCTGTACTGGTTAACAGGGAGGAGGTCTCCTCCTTTGCTGAAGTAAACATAATTCACCATTTATTGTATTACATTTGTTTTTACTAGTGTTAAACAATATTGGTAATTGATTTGTGTATTTCAGGAAGACATTGCAAAGTATGGGCTTGAGAAGTTGTCTAGGAATATACTTTCTGAAACGTGAGCAGTTGCTGTACAAACTTGGAATTCATGCGGAAGCGAAGCGGAATTGGTAGCCTCTAGACTGCCACACTGGATTGATCTTTGAGCCTCACAGCTGATAGTATTGCCGAGGTAGGTTCAGTCCTTAATATTTGTTCCGTGAGTATTGCCGTGTAGCGTGAGAATGTAGATTTCCTTGCAGCATTTTGAGATTTCGCTCAGTAGTCTCTGTGACATTTTTATCAGGGAGGGGCTCAGTTGTCGGATACAAGTTGGCCAAAGCATAACTGACGGTGTAAGGCGACATTAAGGAGCTTCAACTGAACGAAATTTACGAAAGAAATGGGCCATCCCAAAAAGCAGGCAACCTTCTTCTTATTCTTAGCTGGAGGGAATTTTCGTAAATCTCGAATCCGCTCTTGGTCACCCCTAAATACCTCCGCGGAGATTAGTGCCCCCAAAAGGAGATCTGCCGACGAACCAAGGCATACTTCAAGGGTAAGTTGGATCCCCTGGGACAAAGCACGACGTGTTCTAAATGTTGCAAGTGGTCGGAAAATGTAACGCTGTAGACTAAAACAGCTTCCAGGTAATTATACACGCTCAACACTTTATCCAACAGGCGTGAAAAACAGCAACTCCGGTTGAGTTCATATAGATTCGGTAAAGAAAGCAATAACATATTAAAGTCTTCGGTCAGTGGAATGGTACTAAGCTTGGTTCAGGACAAGCACGGTAAAGAAAGAATTACCCACAAGCCAAGTAAATCAGTTATAGAGGTCAGAAACCGGGGCAGATTACAAGATAAACTATTGATTTAATGCTCTACCAACATATTACTAAGCACTTCAGGGAACAGGCCAAGGACTTCTAAAGTTTTACCAGCTTAAATGGGTCCCAATCTACTAACCCCAGAGTCTCAGTTTTGAGACAGGAATCTATTCGCCACCCGAAGACCTGGAGAGGAACATAGCGTAAACCTCACACGAGGGCAAAAGTTTGCCTGTCAGCGTAATCGAGGACCAATCCAGTTTGCTGTATGAAGTCACACCCAACAAGAAGATTGACTCGAGATATTTTTTTAACTACGAATGAATCACTAGCCCACGGGGAGCTGTGAATTCTAAGTTTCCTGGGCAAACCGACCAAGAGGTAAAATCTGGCTATTGACAGTTCAAAGCCTCTTGTGTGAAACCTGCAAGAGAGACAACTTACGCATGAGTCTAAATTCAAGACACCAGCCATAACACAGCAGATAAACACTCCTGCCCAAATCAGTCGAGGCACACATGGTTGACTTCTGTACAAACACGGAGAACAACCTGATTCGTTACAGGCCTAATGTGTCCACATCGCCTCGGTATGCCAAGTTACACCACATTATACCTTTCTCGTGCCTTCAGCTGTTAGGCCACGGGCAACTTTTTACCGGACCCTCATGCACAAAATGTCGACCCTTGTCACACTGGAAAACGATCCTCCCATTAGATGCGCTAGGAGGGTTGTCCTCAAGTTCCATGTGATTGATATCATGGGCAGAGCAAAGCTCTTTAGGCCCATCGCGTTGTTCATCAAAGAACCCCCAGCATTCGAAGGCATCTAGCTCCGTAAATGTATTGGCCTTCCGTTAAAAAATCAAGTAGAATGGATCGTCTGTCTTTAAGTCTTCGAGTATCTTTTCGACCACTTCGCCTTTGGTAACCTCCAATCCTAAGGCAGAGACCGCCGCGCGGATTTCTTCAACGTACTCCGGCAGCGTCTCATCAGGAAACTATATTCAGTGAAAACGTTTTTGCACAATTTCATCTTCAATACTTGTGGGTGACGTAAGCTGGATAATATGTCTCCTCATACGACGCAACTACTACACTCTCCCCCCACCATTTCCTGCAAAAATTCCGAAAATATCCTGCTTAGTAATCTCCGAGTTTATGAGTTAAGTATCTGGAGAACGACTCGATGCGAGATGGCCAAGGCATCGGCGTGAAACTCAAAACGGACAGTTAAGCACAGAATAAACTCTGCCTGTGAAGTGTGTTCGGTGGAAAATTGCGCTGTACCCTGAAGTGAATGGACAAAAAGGTTATGCAATCTGGCAAAAGATTCAATGACCGGTCTGCTTCTTGTCTCCCATCACCCCTTGATTACTACTCCTAACCTGCGCTAACTGGGTAAAGGCTGCGCTATCCTCTTCACACACCGCTCCCAAATCGTCCAACTCCAGAATATTTAACCGAAGAAAAGTCCGTAAGTCGGATGTGTAACTGACTGGCCTGTTCTCCACTAACTAGCAGTTGTATTAAACCACTAAGACGATTAGCATAACGTCTAAGTTGAGCTTGGACCCAGAACACCCGTTTACCAGTAGGACTGCTACCCTCAAGGGCATCAGTGTTCTCCCGCAAACCGATAAGAACCATAGAACAAGTATTATGGGTTGAATCTAGCTTGCAAGTGCTATCAGCTGTAAGGCTCAGAGGTCTTTCTAATGCGGCGCGTAAGACGGCTGCCAATTTCGTTTCACTTGTTCACGAATTCCAAATTGGGACAGTAACTTATCACGTTTCAGAAAAGAAATTCCTTCGAGTCCATACTTTACAATGTCTTCCTGAAAATCACATTTGAATTACCACTATTGTTTATACTAATAAATGCAAATCTAATATAATAAATGGTGAATTATGTTTATTTCAGCGAAGGAAGAGACCTCCTCCCTGTTAAACTCTACAACGATGCTCTGAAACAACCAAATGAGCCTTGTAATTGCCCCTAAATTGGCGCCAGCTAATCCTGTTGAGTGGAAGGGCTAGGCCTCGGGTAATTTAAAACATCATTCATCATTAAAAAGAGTAACACCTTTATTTCATGCACAGAATTTAACAGGATTGACAATAACAATGTCGGACTTCAACAAAGTCAAATATTTTCTTTTAATTTGAGTTTCCAGGAAAACAGCGATTGGACTCAAATTTTAGAAGCCTTAAATTACATGAGCAACTTTTTAACTAACCAGCTGCAGGGTGGACATGTAATTCTGATTTTTGTAAGTTATCAGTGTTATTGCTAAAAAACCTTTGTTCTTGTTTTGGCCCAATCTTTGCCTCTGCGCAGTCTGATACATTCTTAGTTGATGTGTGGTCGTTACGGACGTATTTAGTAGTGACATGTTGGCTTGTAATTGTATGTATTAGATGAAGCCAAATTTATTGTAAAGAACAGTAAGGATGAACATGACGTGTATACTGAAAATTGAAAACAATGTAAATTTTGAATAACGATAATATTTTTGAAGAGAAGAAGTTTGAGGTAAGACTGTACCTTCGCGGTTAGTTTTGTCAGAATAATTTTGTCAGCTCATTACCTTGCTCAGAGGTGTGTGTGAGAGAGAGAGAGACAATCTTCCCTGAGTCCTGCTTTAAGATATCAACTGATTAAGCTGTTTGGTTTGATAGAAATTCTGTGTTAACATTCTACCTTTTCAAATCGTTGTTCACTTTATTCCGCGTAGTATTATTCAGAACAATGTTATGTGTTAAGATCTCGCGAATTCATTCTAAAATCTTTACCTTGGGATTTAATATCGTAGGAATATTTACTTTCCCCATCCCATTGTTTGAAGAAGATTTAGCATTACGTGTCAACACGTTGAACCATATTGTATGTACCAGTTTGAATACTGTTTGGAATTTTTATCTATATCTAGCTTAGCAGCTGTCTGCTTGCTGTTTGCTTTTGTGCTTTCGACAAATCTGCAACAACGTTGTCAAGAGGTAAGATAAGTGGAAATTTTGATTTTAGCCAGATAAATGTTTTACTTCAGTTGCATAATTGATGTAAGGACAGTTTCTATTCGAATCAGTTATTGTTGAAATTAGGTTGTGTTTAGTGAAAGGCTAGCATACAAGTTCAAGTTGGATAACAACTTGTGGGGACATAGTTTTGCTAATACATGCATTTTAATAAAGTGGGAAGTAAAATTGGGCTAAATTTCGTACAGAAACATATAGTGGGGAACTTACACAACTGAATAATTACATGCAACTGTAACTGCGCCCAAGTTAAAGCCGCAGTAACATAAATTAACAGTGTTAAACATTTAAGATACTAATCCACGGAGAAAAACAGTCCCAAGGTAGAAACAAACGAAAGAACTACAGAAACAGTAGTAAAATTAGAAGAGTTTTAAAATTAGAAGAATATTTAACCTTTCCTCTGGTCGTGACATCAGGGCAGCAAAGAAATAATAATTTGCGGTATAAACGCAGCCCAAGAAGTCTGAAATTTTACTGTCTGTACCCCAAAATCAAGTTGCTGGTATAAACTGGCCAGTAACACTGAACGCCGGCCGTCATTGCAAAACAAAATCCAATTCTGATATACATCAGAACACAGCAACATTATATCCTTCATTAGGCCTCAAAGTGAAAAAAAAGTATATTTCCAGGAGTAGCACAGACAAAAGTCCACTATTGAACATACACTGAAGCGCCAAAGAAACTGGTATTGGCGTGCGCATTCAAATACATAGATATCTAAACAGACATAATACGGTGCTGGTGTCGGCAACGCTTATATTAGACAACACGTTTCTGGCGTAGTTGTTTGATCGGTTATCAATATATAAGTAGGAGACGAGGTACTGGCAGAAGTAAAGCTGTGAGTACCGGCCGTGAGTCGTGCTTCGGTAGCTCAGTTGGTAGAGCACTTGCCCGCGAAAGGCAAAGGTCCCGAGTTCGAGTCTCGGTCGGGCACACAGTTTTAATCTGCCAGGAAGTTTCAATATATAAGTGAGTTTGAACGTGATGCTATAGTCGGCACACGAGTGATGGGACACAGTTTCTCCCAGGTAGCGATGAAGTGGGTATTTTCCCGTACGACCATGTCACGAGTGTATCGTGAATATCAGGAATCCGGTAAAAATCAAGTCTCCGATATCCGGCTAGTACGAGACCAATAACGGCTGAAGAGAATCGTTGAACGTGGCAGAATTGCAACCCTTCCGAAAATTGATGCAGATTTCAATGCTGATCCATCAACAAGTGTCAGGTGCTAACCATTCTTCGAAGAATTATCGATATAGGCTTTCGGAGCCGCTGGCCCACTCATGTACCCTCGATGACTGCACAACACGAAGCTTTACACATCGCCTGGCGCCGTCAACTTCAGACGGTGGACTGTTGAGGACTGGAAACATGTTGACTGGTTGCACGAGTCTCGTTTCAAATTGTATCGAACGGATGGATGTGTACGGGTATGGAGACAACCTCATGAATTCATGGATCCTGCATGTCAGCAGGGGACTGTTCAAGCTGGTGGAGGCTCTGTAATGGTGTGGGGCGCCCGAAATTAGAATGGTATGGAAAACCTGACACGTCTTTATACAACTGTGGCAAGTGACACGTACGCAAGCATCCTGTCTGATCACCTGCATCCATTCATGTCCATTGTGGTTGGGCAATTCCTGGAGGGCAATGCGACACACGTCCAGAATAGCTGCAGAGTGGCTCCAGGAACATTCTTCCGAGTTTAAACAGTTCCGCTGGCCACCAGACTCCCGAGACACGAACATTATCAAGCATATCTGGGATGCCTTACAATGTGCTGTTGAGAAGTGATTTCCAGTGCCTTGTACTTTTACGGATTTATAGACAGCTCTGAACGATTCAAGGAGTCTATTCCCTCCAGCACTAATTGTTAGGCAGGTGTACCAGTTTTTTTGGTTCTTCAGTGTATAGTAATTACCCAGTACCAGTTTCGATATGAAATAGAGAGTAGATTGGGCAGGATTCAAGAAAGTCAATGAAAGCAAAGTACAAATTGTGGAAACAAAGCGGCTTTAAAATTTTCTTCCTGACTGTGATCATTACTGTTAGGTTTGTCCAAAGTACAATCTGCACCTTGATTCAGCTATTAATAGCTAGTCACACTGGTGGGAAATTGATCCTTTAAACGAACTGCAGCTTCAGGTTTTTAGCATGGTGTGCACATTTTCTTACTAGGCCACGGTTTGATTTATTTACACACTTGAACTTATTCACTGTGTGCTATGAGGTATTTAAAAATTTTCTGCAGCCTTCTCATCAGTCTTCAGCATCAGCGTTTTTTGCCACTTTCAAGTCTGCTGCAGTCTATTAGGTTCTATCTGTCCTCTTTAAGTATATATCCTGAAATAAATATAAAATGGGTACTTATAGGCAATGAGGGGTGTTTTAGAGGGTGTCCATCATTCTCTCTAGGAGGTAACCATTTGCCCTGTGGGTGGTTACCTTTCGCCTGCTAGGTGCCCACCATTTCCTCTGGCTGGCAACCATTCTACCTTTGTGTGGTCACCACTCCACTAGCTGGCCACAATTCCATTATGGGGCAGAAACAACTCTTCGCCTTTGGCTGGCCGTCATCTTCCCATGGGGATGATCACCATTCCTCCTATCGGTGGTCACTTTTCCCTATACGTCCACCTATCTCCCACTGAGTGGCCGCAAATCCCCTATGTGTCTACCATTCTCCCGTGGGTGGCCACCATTCCTCTCCACAGCAACGGGTGGCTCGGTTGATGGGGTAACTGCTATCACTCTACAGAATTTAAATGCATTATAGACGACTATGTGATACAAAATGCGACTTACTTTGATACTGTGTAATTAGTATTATGAGATACTTCATTAAGAACTGTAATGAAACTGTTATTTGCTCGATGTTCAAAAAACTAATGGGATGATAGCTCACACACATCCCTTGAATAGAGAAAACTGCTGTACTCGTCAATGCAAATGACAGGGTGAGCAACATTATGTCCCAAATATGCTAGTAGTATATCCATCTTTGTTAATATCAAAACAAGTGCCTTTGGAATTCTCTTGCATTTCATGCATCAAATGTTGAAGTTTTTACATACATGCTATTATTAATTTTCCACAATATAAAACCCAATGTAGCACTCCTCATCTACGAACTTTCTCAAGCGTTGATGGTATCAGAGCACACATGCTTTCTTGAAAACTGCTAGACATTAGTATTTTCACAAAGGAAACCCTTCCCTTTCACCACTTGCTGAGTTATCTGGTGAATACAATTATGTACAATATTTTCACAACTATTTCATGATAATGATTTCTCTGAAACACTCACGTCAGGCAACGGAAGAAATAAAGCTTTCCCTCCAACTATTAACGTTATAAGTCTCAACTTCCTTTTCCTTTTCGCAGCTTGTCACAGTAAGTCTCAGCTTGGTTAGTCGATGTCGTAATAAGACTTGCTGGCAGCTGCACAAGTGCACTTTTGTATTCTCTAAGCATGTTGTATATTGCTGAGTATGTACTGTGACTGAATATAAAATGTGGGAGACATCCTCACACAGAATGGAAATACACTCCTGGAAATTGAAATAAGAACACCGTGAATTCATTGTCCCAGGAAGGGGAAACTTTATTGACACATTCCTGCGGTCAGATACATCACATGATCACACTGACAGAACCACAGGCACATAGACACAGGCAACAGAGCATGCACAATGTCGGCACTAGTACAGTGTATATCCACCTTTCGCAGCAATGCAGGCTGCTATTCTCCCATGGAGACGATCGTAGAGATGCTGGATGTAGTCCTGTGGAACGGCTTGCCATGCCATTTCCACCTGGCGCCTCAGTTGGACCAGCGTTCGTGCTGGACGTGCAGACCGCGTGAGACGACGCTTCATCCAGTCCCAAACATGCTCAATGGGGGACAGATCCGGAGATCTTGCTGGCCAGGGTAGTTGACTTACACCTTCTAGAGCACGTTGGGTGGCACGGGATACATGCGGACGTGCATTGTCCTGTTGGAACAGCAAGTTCCCTTGCCGGTCTAGGAATGGTAGAACGATGGGTTCGATGACGGTTTGGATGTACCGTGCACTATTCAGTGTCCCTCGACGATCACCAGTGGTGTACGGCCAGTGTAGGAGATCGCTCCCCACACCATGATGCTGGGTGTTGGCCCTGTGTGCCTCGGTCGTATGCAGTCCTGATTGTGGCGCTCACCTGCACGGCGCCAAACACGCATACGACCATCATTGGCACCAAGGCAGAAGCGACTCTCATCGCTGAAGACGACACGTCTCCATTCGTCCCTCCATTCACGCCTGTCGCGACACCACTGGAGGCGGGCTGCACGATGTTGGGGCATGAGCGGAAGACGGCCTAACGGTGTGCGGGACCGTAGCCCAGCTTCATGGAGACGGTTGCGAATGGTCCTCGCCGATACCCCAGGAGCAACAGTGTCCCTAATTTGCTGGGAAGTGGCGGTGCGGTCCCCTACGGCACTGCGTAGGATCCTACGGTCTTGGCGTGCATCCGTGCGTCGCTGCGGTCCGGTCCCAGGTCGACGGGCACGTGCACCTTCCGCCGACCACTGGCGACAACATCGATGTACTGTGGAGACCTCACGCCCCACGTGTTGAGCAATTCGGCGGTACGTCCACCCGGCCTCCCGCATGCCCACTATACGCCCTCGCTCAAAGTCCGTCAACTGCACATACGGTTCACGTCCACGCTGTCGCGGCATGCTACCAGTGTTAAAGACTGCGATGGAGCTCCGTATGCCACGGCAAACTGGCTGACACTGACGGCGGCGGTGCGCAAATGCTGCGCAGCTAGCGCCATTCGACGGCCAACACCGCGGTTCCTGGTGTGTCCGCTGTGCCGTGCGTGTGATCATTGCTTGTACAGCCCTCTCGCAGTGTCCGGAGCAAGTATGGTGGGTCTGACACACTGGTGTCAATGTGTTCTTTTTTCCATTTCCAGGAGTGTAGTTTCAACATTCACCAATACCATCGTGTAGTTCTATGCATGATGTGTGAAACATCCTCACGTACGTAAGGTTATCTCAGCCTAAATACAAGACAAAGAGGCGAAACTAGCGTCTTCCAATGATTCGTCATTAGACATTAAGGAGTGTCCACACAAACTCAGTGAAGCGGATTTTTGATACTGTAATGAATATCAAAACGTAAGTTTTACTATGGTGGACGCTTGAAACATTGGGAGAATCGGACGATCCATTGTTTGAACATACTCTGTCGGTTCCCAGGTGTCTGTCTGTAATTCTTGTGAAGGGTAAAGGTTTTGTAGATACTACATAGAGGAAGCAGCTAATATAGGACTTCATCCAAATCTGCACAGTGATGTGACAGTTGTTAACCCAATATCAGCAAGTCGTTCTTCACCTGAACAGCAAATGACTTTGACGGATTTTGACAACGCTCGCCCGTGTAAAATTTGTTTTCAAGAAAAGATGGCAGTATTGTTCTTTTCGTTGACAGGTGACAGTGCGTCCCGCCCATCCATTCGCGTATCTCTCCGGAAGACCCGTCGTCTAGGGGTAGCGTCTTTGATTCATAATCAAAACGTCTTCGGTCCCGGGTTCGATCCCCGCCACTGCCTAAATTTTGATAAATAATCAGCATTGGCGGCCGAAGACTTCCGGGATAAGTAGTCAGCCTCATTCTGCCAACGGCCTTGTCAAAGAGGGCGGAGGAGCGGATAGAGATTCAGGGCACTCTCTTGTTCTAGGGGTGGGAAATTGCCCCTAAATGCGGAAGAATCAGCAATGATCAACGACATGAGGATGCAGAAGGCAATGGAAACCACTGCACTAAAGACACGTAACGTGTATCCACAGGACATGTGGCCTGTATTTGAAGAAGTGTCATGATGATCTCTCCATTGGCAAAAGATTCCGGAATAGTCCCCCATTCGGATTTCCGGGAGGGGACTGCCAAGGGGGAGGTTACATTGAGAAAAAGATTGAATAATCAACGAAACGATAACGTTCTACGAGTCGGGGCGTGGAATGTCAGAAGCTTGAACGTGGTAGGGAAACTAGAAAATCTGAAAAGGGAAATGCAAAGGCTCATTCTAGTTATAGTAGGGGTCAGTGAAGTGAAGTGGAAGGAAGACAAGGATTTCTGGTCAGATGAGTATCGGGTACTATCAACAGCAGCAGAAAATGGTATAACAGGTGTAGGATTCGTTATGAATAGGAAGGTAGGGGAGAGGGTGTGTTACTGTGAACAGTTCAGTGACCGGGTTGTTCTAATCAGAATAGACAGCAGACCAACAACGACAACGATAGTTCAGGTATACATGCCGACGTCGCAAGCTGAAGATGAACAAATAGAGAAAGTGTATGAGGGTATTGAAAGGGTAATGCAGTATGTAAAGGGGGACGAAAATCTAATAGTCATGGGCGACTGGAATGCAGTTGTAGGGGAAGGAGTAGAAGAAAAGGTTACAGGAGAATATGGGCTTGGGACAAGGAATGAAAGAGGAGAATGACTAATTGAGTTCTGTAACAAGTTTCAGCTAGTAATAGCGAATACCCTGTTCAAGAATCACAAGAGGAGGAGGTATACTTGGAAAAGGCCGGGAGAGACGGGTAGATTTCAATTAGATTACATCATGGTCGGACACAGATTCCGAAATCAGATACTGGATTGTAAGGCGTGTCCAGGAGCAGATATAGACTCAGATCACAATATAGTAGTGATGAAGAGTAGGCTGAAGTTCAAGACATTAGTCAGGAAGAATCAATACGCAAAGAATTGGGATACGGAAGTACTAAGGAATGACGAGATACGTTTGAAGTTCTCTAACGCTATAGATAGAGCAATAAGGAATAGCGCAGTAGGCAGTACAGTTGAAGAGGAATGGACATCTCTAAAAAGGGCCATCACAGAAGTTGGGAAGGAAAACATAGGTACAAAGACGGTAGCTGCGAAGAAACCATGGGCAACAGAAGAAATACTTCAGTTGATTGATGAAAGGAGGAAGTACAAACACGTTCCGGGAAAATCAGGAATACAGAAATACTAGTCGCTGAGGAATGAAATAAATAGGAAGTTCAGGGAAGCTAAGACGAAATGGCTGCAGGAAAAATGTGAAGACATCGAAAAAGATATGATTGTCGGAAGGACAGACTCAGCATACAGGAAAGTCAAAACAACCTTTGGTGGCATTAAGAGCAACGGTGGTAACATTAAGAGTGTAACGGGAATTCCACTGTTAAATGCAGATGAGAGAGCAGATAGGTGGAAAGAATACATTGAAAGCCTCTATGAGGGTGAAGATTTGTGTGATGTGATAGAAGAAGAAACAGGAGTCGATTTAGAAGAGATAAGGGATCCAGTATTAGAATCGGAATTTAAAAGAGCTTTG
Organism: Schistocerca serialis cubense; assembly: GCF_023864345.2. Taxonomy (NCBI): domain Eukaryota; kingdom Metazoa; phylum Arthropoda; class Insecta; order Orthoptera; family Acrididae; genus Schistocerca; species Schistocerca serialis. Next base: position 664,080,035 of record NC_064642.1, read on the forward strand.
GAGGACTTACAGTTAAATAAGGCAGAAAGGATAGATAACATTCCATCAGAATTTCTAAAATCATTGGAGGAAGTGGCAACAAAACGACTATTCGCGTTGGTGTGTAGAATATCAGTCTGGCGATATACCATCTGACCCTCGGAAAAGCATCATCCACACAATTCCGAAGGCGGCAAGAGCTGACAAGTGCGAGAATTATCGCACAATCAGCTTAACAGCTCATGCATCGAAGCTGCTGACAAGAATAATATACAGAAGAATGGAAAAGAAAATTGAGAACGCGCTAGGTGACGATCAGTTTGGCTTTAGGAAAAGTAAAGGGACGAGAGAGGCAATTCTGACGTTACGGCTAATAATGGAAGCAAGGCTAAAGAAAAATCAAGACACTTTCATAGGATTTGTCGACCTGGAAAAAGCGTTCGACAATATAAAATGGTGCAAGCTGTTCGAGATTCTGAAAAAAGTAGGGGTAAGCTATAGGTAGAGACGGGTCATATACAATATGTACAACAACCAAGAGTGGACGATCAAGAACGAAGTGCTCGTATTAAGGAAGGTGTAAGACAAGGCTGTAGCCTTTCGCCCCTACTCTTCAATCTGTACATCGAGGAAGCAATGATGGAAATAAAAGAAAGGTTTAAGAGTTGAATTAAAATACAAGGTGAAAGGATATCAATGATACGATTCGCTGATGACATTGCTATCCTGAGTGAAAGTGAAGAAGAATTAAATGATCTGCTGGACGGAATGAACAGTCAAATGAGTACACAGTATGGTTTGAGACTAAATCGGAGAAAGACGAAGGTAATGAGAAGTAGTAGAAATGAGAACAACGAGAAACTTAACATCAGGATTGATGGTCACGAAGTCACAGAAGTTAAGGAATTCTGCTACCTAGGCAGTAAAATAACCAATGATTGACGGAGCAAGGAGGACATCAAAAGCAGACTCGCTATGGCAAAAAAGGCATTTCTGGCCAAGAGAAGTCTACTAATACCAAATACCGGCCTCAATTTGAGGAAGAAATTTCTTAGAATGTACGTCTGGAGTACAGCATTGTATGGTAGTGAAACATGGACTGTGGGAAAACCGGAACAGAAGAGAATCGAAGCACTTGAGATGGTGGTGCTATAGACGAATGTTGAAAATTAGGTGGACTGATAAGGTAAGGAATGAGGAGGTTCTACGCAGAATCGGAGAGGAAAGGAATATGTGGAAAACACTGATAAGGAGAAGGGACAGGATGATAGGACATCTGCTAAGACATGAGGGAATGACTTCCATGGTACTAGAGGTAGCTGTAGAGGGCAAAAACTGTAGAGGAAGACAGAGATTGGAATACGTCAAGCAAATAATTGAGGACGTAGGTTGCAAGTGCTACTCTGAGATGAAGAGGTTAGCACAGGAAAGGAATTCGTGGCGGGCCGCATCAAACCAGTCAGTAGACTGATGACAAAAAAAAAAGTTAATAATAATTCAACATTCAAATACATCATGATTGACACGCTGTTGCCGCAGGGTTGCACCGGCACGGTAGCGGCCAAATCATTCTACTGCCCACTCACTGTGTTCCTAGAAGACCTGTTTTGTTACCATACAGCAGAGTGCTAGGCTGCAGAATACGCACCTCTTACTGTCTTTACATTCGCAGAAATTGCCCTCTGGCTTTGTGGTGTACGTGCCGGAGAGACTTCCCATGAAGACCAGCAAATTTACATTTTAGTCAATTGCACCCCACGATTGAGTTGTCCCACTTATGGACTTGGCAGGGCGTGTGATTGGTGAGCAGACTGCGATGTTCAGAGTAGCCTTTCCGTTTTGGCGGAAAGCCTTGAGACTGGTGCAGGACGTTTTTCTGTTTTTGTAGTGAGAGCAGAGAGCATCTGTTTCAAGGTTTTGTTACTGTGCCAGGACTGGTGATTTTCGAGAGCAGCAGGATTGGTGTCCATGCTGTGGTGCGAAAGATAGAAAACTAGGGTCTCCCTTCTGGATGGTTACAGAGTAAAGTCGCTTTATCTCTTCCGTATCCACGGAGAGATTCGCGCCGAGTTGTGCCCCTCTGGGTAGCTGCATACCTGGTCGAAACAACTTTTCACAAGTCCTGAATTAATCACGCCCCACAGCAGAGTACGGCAGTCAGGGCGCTGGGCACCTGAGAAATGTTGCAGCTTCTATATCATCATTATGCAGCCGTCGGCTTTGCGTCATTCATCTGCGGTTGTCACAGCACCGGCGGATACGGAATTCTGAGCTACATTACCGCCACTTGCTACTTTGTCGTCATCTGCATTAGCCGCAGACAGCGCCTCTCTGTTTGCATGCAAGTCACGTCAATTGTATCATAATAAAATCAGTTTCGGGGTATAAGATGCACTGTTTATACACATTTCAAAAATAAATGCCTCTGGGCACTATGGGACTTAAGTTCTGAGGTCATCAGTCCCCTAGAACTTAGAACTACTTAAACATAACTAACTTAAGGGCATCACACACATCCATGCCCCAGGCAGGATTCGAACCTGCGACCTTAGCGGTTTCCCGGTTCTAGACTGTAGTGCCTAGAACCGCTCAGCCATCCCGTCCGGCATACGCATTTCAACATCAAAATTTAATCACTATTTTTAAAAGAAATCCATCTTTCTTTTCCCAGCTGACTTAGCTATAAAACACTTGCGAAACGTTTACCAGTGCGTTTAAGCTAAAATTTTTTATTAAGAGTGCCAGCATAGCAGCTGAAAGTGTTGTAGTAAGTAATACAGAGTATTTAGGTGAAGAAGTATTTTGTTGGATTTGAAACTGTGAGTAATACTACAATGAATGACAAATAATCAATTTGAGTCCTGCAACTTCTTGTACGCATACTCAACTAGATCCCAGACATTCACAATAATTGCTATCGATTATACTTTTCTAGGCATACATTATGTCCACTCTTTCTTCCCCTGCAATATACCGCAGAGATATCAATCATTTCGAATAATTGTTATGATTAACTTTTTCTAGGTATATATTATCTTCATTTCTCCCTCCCCTGAGACAGTATCACTGTTCACAATGTTATTTTATAGATTTATTTGTGTAGAGAGTATATGATGTAAACATATTGATAATCGACATAAAACTGACACTTTTTGTACTGCTCATCCATGTTGCAGACTTTTAGATCTAACGTTTAAATTTTCTTTACCAGTGGAGTCATCTGTTGATGAAAGGAATCAATTCATGTTACAAAGAACAAACGTTTGACACTTTCAGCAATGAAACAATCTGCTGCTGATAGAGTGCATCTGGGATATAAAAGATTAATTGACTTTATTTCACAGGGTTTGCACACTTGTATTTAAAGAAAAACTCTTGTTTGATATCCATATATTACTAATTCGTTTATTACATTAGATTTGCAAACATTACATTTTAACTATTTGTAGAACGTATGTAGTATATTGCTACAGAAGAATGCTGAAGATAAGGTGGGTAGATCTAGTAACTAATGAGGAGGTATTGAATAGGATTGGGGAGAAGAGAAGTTTGTGGCACAACTTGACTAGAAGAAGGGATCGGTTGGTAGGGCATGTTTTGAGGCATCATGGGATCACAAATTTAGCATTGGAGGGCAGCATGGAGGGTAAAAATCGTAGAGGGAGACCAAGAGATGAATGCACTAAGCAGATTCAGAAGGATGTAGGTTGCAGTCGGTACTGGGACATGAAGAAGCTTGCACAGGATAGAGTAGCATGGAGAGCTGCATCAAACCGGTCTCAGGACTGAAGACCACAACAACAACAACATGTAGTATATTCCTCCCTGCATTCCAAAGCGAATGATATACAGCTTCAAATTAAAGTTACCAATGTGACTGGTAAACCAATCAATGAAGTACTATTAGAAAGTCAGGAATGCAATCTCAGTTGACAGCATTTTCCATGTCTTAAACAATTTAAATACTTTGATGTACTTTTTGATAATGTTTATGATACTTTTGGACATAGCCCTCATGGAGCTACACGACGTAGTAAAACTGGGTTATGACAGGGAGAAGAGAGAGAGAGAGATGTGCGATGTACTTTTCTGTAAAAACTATTCAGTTTCTTCAGGTACTTCTCAGCGTAGACCAGAGTGAGTTTCATTATAATTGTTCTTTTACTTTAATAATAGTCTCTGATTGTAGGAGAGGAGAGGCAGATGTGTGACATATTCTTTTAAAAATAATTCAGGTAGTTCAGATACTTTTGAGCATAGATCAGATATTGTAATGGACCTTTTCATTACAATACACACTGAACTAGCATTCGGGAGGACGGCGGTTCAAACCCGTGTCCTGCCATCCTGATTTTGGTTTTCCATTATTTTCCTAAATCGCATCAGGCAAATGTCAGGATGGTTCCTTTGAAATGGCACGGTCGACTTCCTTCCCAAATCCTATGGGACCAATGACCTCGCTGTTTGCTCCCCTCCTTGCGAATCAACCAACCATTACAATACTAGGCTATGAACACAGAAAAGGGCAAGGAGATTGTACTATATGCATTGTGTCTTCATGTAAATGTATGCAAATATCATACACTTGGATTCACTTTTATGCATGATTTTATTATTACAACTTAACTTAATGGGGAAAGTAGAGCAAAGGGGTATAATGTACCCACTCGGTGTGTATATAAAAAATTTATTTTTGCATGTTGAAAAGTAATATCTACGAGTTTTTGACGTGGAAACTCTTGAAGATATATATATAAGAAAACGTTATTATGTTCTACGTCTTCAGTATTCATGTTAACATATTCATCTCTCAACATAGTCACCCTGGGGGCTAACATTTCTCGCATTAACAGACCTGTTTGTTGACACCGTTATTGTAGAATGTTTAACCTTGGTGACAGAGCCACAACCTCGTATGTACATGCACTGGTTCATCAATATCTAAGTGAGGTTCTTGAACGTGTACCATACGGTTTAGAAAAAGATGAAAATCGAATGGGGCCAACTCGGGAATGAATCGAGGATGATTAGTGCCAATCAGTTCAAGATGCTGGATTGTTGCAATGTCGGAGCTCTCAGGTACATTCTGGTATTGTCACGGGGAAGAAGATTCGTCATGATTGGACGAACTCTTCTAATTCGAATCCCTATTACAGCACGCTGGTTCTCACGCTCTGACGCAGTTACACACCATGTTACACACTACAGTTCGGAACCCTCTAGTGACAGAGGGCTGCAATTATGTAGACTTGAAGAATAAAGATGTAAAAATGTTAATAAGGATTTTACTTAAGTAAATTAAATATTCTTCATATGGAAATTGTGTGGTATAGGTTTCCAACTTGCTCCCGTAACGTGACACCATTTGTATAATAGAAGTATTCTAATGAATATATGTAAGTTTCTCCGAACTCAGGTATATCTTCAGCTGTAACGTGAAAGTTACTACTTATATGGTTGCATTTTCACAAATGGACTTTTAATTTGCTGTTAACATTATTAGCCTATGGCCCCTATCCATGTTTTTCCTTTTTCATTGGTTGTTTCGATTTTAATACAGCATAGTTGTTGGATGTAAATAGGAGGAGCATAATGTTTGGGTGGAAATAGGGGGGGGGGGGGGGAGGGGGAGGAGTGAGGGAAGGGTGAGGTGAGAGTGATAGTGTTCATAAGCACAACTGAGCTAATTGTATTTTGTTCTGATTAGGCATGTCGTTTTAATTCTTCTCTGCAATTGACTGGGAAGAGGAAGGAGGGGGTGTGGCACATAACACAATAGAGGTACTGGGATATTTTTAAATATTTCTCAGTAATTTTTAAATATCATTTCAATATAATCTATTATTTTATTTAATTAATTGGGTTTAATTAGTGCTTTCATTTTCCACCTGGGTATGTGTTTGTGCCTACAGTGAGCCCTACATCCTGACACAGGCTACCTGGTGAGTGTGTCATGCTGGATTCCTCTCTTCGAGTTTTTCCTATTCGTGTACCGTAAAATCAGCAGTTTCTCTGCAAATACCTCTGACAACAGTCTATGCAACTGCCTTTCATTTAATAGTCCCCCCTCCACGATGTAGGGTAAGTTTTCTTTGTTCGTTAAGTCAATGTTAAGTTCCTCCTTTCTTATGTGTCGCGAATTGACCAGCTTATTACTGTGAGAGGCGTTTTTAATTGTTTGTAGCTCTTGCGGACAAGAAATGACCTCACTCAGAGGTTTTGTATAAAAAATGTGGGAAATTCTACCTATGTTACCACACATTCACCGCTGAATCATTCTGTTGCACAGTAAGATAGTAATTATGCGTAACAATAATTTTTTTAGATCCGACGGGCACTGAACAATGGTGTAGCCAATGTCTCTGTACTAGGAGTGTCGAAAAAAACTTATTGCCTCATAGGGGAGAGAGAGTACGCCGGAAAGTATCTGATTCATCACACCACTTCCGAGCAGACTCAACGCTCTTCTATAATGAGGCTACATGTAGTAACTTCACGTAGGAAAGACATAAGAACGACTTTGAGGCCTCAAACTCGGCATAAAGTAATGCTCTGGGGCCCTGAAGTTAAATGTTAGGCCAGCCAAGACGGCTGGCAGGCTCGGAAAGCGGGAGTATATTCCGTTACTCTTATGGGGAGGATCATGCCATCGACTGCTATAAAACGCTTGACCTCCATTCCACTCACTGTCAGGGTTAGACCATTCCATCTGCATCAGAGATACTGATGGAAGATTAACTCTAGTAGCTGCAGAACGTCCTGGAGAATAAAATGAAGTGTCTACTTGGAGTGTGCTACGATTCTGTAATTTTCTAGTAGTGTCTAGGGAACTTCGACTCTGTGAGCTGTACTCCTGCTGGTCACAGCGGTAACTAATGGAAGATGAGGCTCGGGTAGATCTTCTGTGAGTGAAGAACCGATCTGCCCGTCTGCGAGTGGGAGCAGGGCGCCTGTGCTATCACTCCTGAGTAGTCAAGTACCACTTTACCACTTTAGTGGCTGTATTCTGGGGCCGCTTCTCAGGCTGCTCTTTGTGTCACGGTTGGGTCTTCCGACTATTCGCTATCTCGACAACCGACAACAGGGACGTAGAGATTTCTGGATCCAAGCCTAAGGACAGCTTCACTCAACGACAGCGTCGGGGCTGTAGCGATGCGCTGGCTGCCAGACCCTCCAACGACATGGCCACAGCACTCACCTCCGACACCACCAGAGCCTGCGCCTGCAGATTCCTCGACAGGCGCTGCAGTGCTTCTCTGCGCCTTCGTGCAACGTGAGTTCAGCACGACCGCTGCTAGGCGACGCCAGGAAGAAGACAATGATGTCTAATTAGCGTCCTGCCACTCCACAGGACCCCACCGCCGCACAATCGCTCGTCTATCCCCCACTCACACACGGGGCCGCATCTGGCAGGCTCCTACCATCTGCTGCACATCCAACGGTGGCACTGAATTTTCGCTGGTTAAACTGAAATATTTGATACTTATACTTTTCCTATTCATCTGACTAATAATCAGAATGCATACAGAAACGCTATGTCTGACGCGACCGTGCAGTGGCGAAACTTCCTGGCAGATTAAAACTGTCTGCCGCACCGACACTTGAACTCGGGACCTTTGCCTTTCGCGGGCAAGTGCTCTACCAACTGAGCTACCCAAGCACGACTCACGCCCCGTCCGCACATCTTCACTTCAAAATGGCTCTGAGCACCATGGGACTAAACCTCTGAGGTCCTCAGTCCCCAAGAACTTAGAACTACTTAAACCTAACTAACCTAAGGACATCGCACACATCCATGCCCGAGGCAAGATTCGAACCTGCGACCGTAGTGGTCGCGCGGTTCCAGACTGAAGCGCCTAGAACCGCTCGGCCACACCGGCCGGCAGTTTCACTTCTGCCAGTACCTCGTCTCCTACCTTCCAAACTTTACAGCAGCTCTCCTGCGAACCTCCTGGTAGAAGTGAAGCTGTGAGGACGGGGCGTGAGTCGTGCTTGGGTAGCTCAGTTGGTAGAGCACTTGCACGGGAAAGGCAATGGTCCCGATTTCGAGTCTCGGTCCGGCACACAGTTTTAATTTTCCAGGAGGTTTCGTATCAGTGCACACTCTGCTGCAGAGTGAAAATCTCATTCTGGAAACATCCCCCAGGGTATGACTAAGCCATATCTCCGCAGTATCCTTTCATTCAGGAGTGCTAGTACTGCAATGTTCGCAGGAGAGCTTCTGTAAAGTTTGGAAGCTAGGAGACGAGGTACTGGCAGAAGTGAAGCTGTGAGGAGGGGGAGTGAGTCCTGCTCGGGTAGCTCAGTTGGTAGAGCACTTGCCCGCGAAAGGCAAAGGCCCAACGTTCGAGAGTCGGTCCGGCACACAGTTTTAATCTGCCATGATGTTTCGTATCAACGCACACTCCGCTGCAGAGTGAAAATCTTATTCTGGATGCAGTAGCGAATTCGATCCCTTTCACTGCACGCTGTCTTTGGTTGGTTAATGACATCAGAAGGATATACTAAAAATATTAATTATCTCACTATGATGTATGTGAAAAGCAGTATCGATTTTGCAGGATAATCCGTTGTTTTAGAACAATGAAACTGTAGAAACAGATTTTCAGAATTCCTTTAATTTTGTTCACATCTTCAAGCGGGTAAGTCGTGGATGGAGACGCATATATCTTGTAACGCACTTCTGGTAAATTCATGCTGCTATTTATAATCAAATCATTTATTTCGGTAGCGGTAGCATCCCAACTAGTGAAAATATTATTGTATGTCTCTCCAGAGATTAATAACGTGAGGTACAGCGCGAATTGTAGTTTGTATTGTTGGCCGCCATTTGCAAGACACCAGATTCTTGTTCAGATTAATCCAATACTATGGGACGTAAAACAAAATGGAGAGGTTTTGCAAATAATTCTTGAGTAAACATACTATAGTAAAGTTAATTTCATTCATTTTGCAAAGAGTCGTATCGATATGGAACATTCTTGTTACTGCCGGTGCCGGCCGGAGTGGCCGAGCGGTTCTAGGCGCTACAGCTTCGAAGAGTGCGACCACTACGGTCGTAGGTTCGAATCCTGTCTCGGGCATGGATGTGTGTGATGTCCTTAGGTTAGTTAGGTTTAAGTAGTTCTAAGTTCTAGGGGAATGATGACCTCAGAAGTAAAGTCCCATAGTGCTCAGAGCCATTTGAATCATTTGACTGCCGGTTCACCGCTATCTTTCGCTTACACACATAAAAAAGTTATCAGTTTTGAACTAACAATAAATGAACCAAGCACTCGTACCCACGAAAGTATGAATTATAATTATCGAATGTAAAAATATTTAATAAGCCCTGAGATATTTCTAAATGTAAACAATTAAAGTGTTTCACACTAATCTGTTCCTATTTTATTTTACATATATACCGAAGTTCCAAAGTGGTTGGCACTTGAATATAGAGAGACTGACTTACTTCCTGCGTTAGCCACACAAACTGCAGTCTGTCTTTGTCGCGAAAAAAATCACAACAATGATCTTGTACTACTTTACGTAGCAACAGTAGAGATGGAAGTCGTGAGAAATCAGGAAGAAAAACCACATATTACACTAGTGATAATTATATATTTCGTGATATAATTACGCACGTGCAGACATGAACACAGATATTAGCAAGGGAAGAAGCTATAATTCCAACCGAAAAGGTTTTAGTCAGTTCGCGAATTACACTTTTACTGAAATGAAAGATGGCCCTTCTTAAAGCCACGAACGTGCTACTAATGAACTGGTGGCGGTTTACGACCATATGACATCTGATATGACGCAAAAATCAACCACTGTTTTCAGAATGCAGTGCTTCCAGAAAATTGGGAAGTAATGCTTCACACAACTACGCGCGATGGTCTGAAGGAGGGCCTCGGGTCAAGGCTCATCACTGACTCAATAGTCCCACTACCTGAATGGTTCAAAACTGCAATAATACTTGCAAAAAACTAAACTCCACTCTTAAATACACAACTGGCCATTAAAATAGGTACACGAAGAAGAAATGCAGATCATAAATGGGTATTCATTAGACAAATATATTATGCTACAACTGACATGTAATTACTTTTTCACGCAATTTGGGTGCATCGATCCTGAGAAATCAGTACCACACGATACCGCAGTTCATCAAGATTAGTGACTGGCGTATTGTGACGAGCCAGCTGCTCGCCCACCATTGACCAGACGTTTTCAGTTGGCGAGAAATGTGAAGAATGTGCTGGCCAGGGCAGCAGTCGAACATTTTCTGTATCCAGAAAGGCCCGTACAAGGCCTGCAACATGCAGTCGTGCATTATCCTGCTGAAATGTAGGGTTTCGCAGGAGTCGAATGACGAGTAGAACCACGGGTCTTAACACATCTGAAATGCAACGTCCACGGTTCAAAGAGCCGTAGATGCGAACAAGAGGTAACCGAGGCGTGTAACCAATGGCACCCCATACCATCACTCCGGGTGATACGCCAGTATGGCGATGACGAATACACGCTTCCAATGTATATTCACCGCGATGTTGCCAAACACGAATGCAACGACCATGATGCTGTAAACAGTACCTGGATTCATCCGAAAAAATTACATCTTGCCATTCGTGCACCCAGGTTCGTCGTTGAGGACGCCACTGAAGGCGCTCCTCACTGTGATGCAGCGTCAAGGGTAACCGCAGCCATGGTCTCCGAGGTGATAGTCCATGCTGCTGCTAACGTCGTAGAACTGTTCGTGCATATGGTTGTTGTCTTCCAAACGTTCCCATCTGTTGACTCAGGGATCGAGACGTGGCTGTGCGATCCGTTACAACCCTGCGGATAAGATGCCTGTCATCTCGACTGCTAGTGATACGAGGCCGTTGGGATCCAGCACGGCGTTCCGTATAACCCTCCTGAACCCACCGATTCCATATTCTGCTAACAGTCATTAGATCGCGGCCAACGCGAGCAGCAAAGTCGCGACACTATAAACCGCAATCGCGACAGGCTACAATCCGACCTTTATCAAAGTGGGAAACGTGATGCTACGCATTTCTCCTCCATACACGAGGCATCACAACAACGTTTCACCAGGCTACGCCGGTCAACTGCTGTTTGTGTATGAGAAATCGGTTGGAAACTTTCCTCATGTCAGCACATTGTAGGTGTCGCCACCGACGCCAACCTTGTGTGTATGCTCTGAAAAGCTAATCATTTGCATATCACAGCATCTTCCTCCTGTCGGTTAAGTTTCGCGTCTGTAGCATGTCATCTTCGTGGTGTAGCAATTTTAATGGGCAGTTGTATAGTTACGCTTGACGTCCACCAGTTCAAATAAGTAAAGGAATCACACCGCTAGTGGGGCTGGTACCATCAGGTTTCAACGTGACCCAACGTATAAATTTCAACGTAATTTGAAATCCAGCATCGGGTTCTGGCAGAATATCTGTTCTCACCCACTTCTGGAGCAATAGTAACCTCTCACCGAAATTTCACCAAGCTCCTCCAACATTGCGTTCAGAGCGAATTCTTTTAATTGAGGATCAACCTCTATCAAATCATCTACGCTCACTAAAATGGACGATGCTCAAGGGGAACCAGAAGGCCCGAAAAATGTCTGTCGCCCTTGGCGTCAGTTCTTTCAAAATACAAAAAAATTACCAGAATGCACTAGACGTATCTACACACGATCTCACACGACAAATTGATGTTAAAAATGGGTGGGAGGTGAGCTTCTGCGTTTGACGCTTGCTCCCATCAGCCAGATTTAACAAAAGCCAACGAATATTCCCTCAGTTGCTAAAAATAAAAGAGTTAGGAACTGCTCAAACTTAGTTATGTCACCATATTCCCATTTCAGACAGGCGGCTACAAAACGACTTTGAATAAGAAAGGGGCTGTGTGGCTGCTGACCATAATAACTGAATAAACAAATACAATAAATTAAAATGTCAACAGAATTCCGTCTGTAGACTTATTATATTTGATAAATAATGGGCATTAAGGAAAGTTTTTAGATCTGTGATGTTTGAAGAGGACTTCAACTCCTGTACAAACAGTTTCGTCTTCCAATTGTGACGAGTAACTAAGTAAGTCATATATACTCGTTAATAATCTTATCTAACAATATACAACAATTTAATCATATCACCTCAAAATACAGAAACAATAAAACAAACTGACTGTCACAGTTGGGATTCATTTATATAGTATGTATTGAATTGCAGAATTTTCTCATTACGTACAAGAGTCGAATGCTATTCCAACAGCATGGAGCCTCGACAGTACTGTCGATTTATGAAAGGGTAAATAGGCTGAAGGCTTGCACTGAAGTTTGCGTTGCATTACCGTGTAATAACATTAAATTACCATGAAATAAGATTAAAAGACTGGCGAGTAAAACTTGCATGAAGATAATAGCTCAACGACTGCAATTGATTACCTAAAATCTATTATCTGCAGAGCAAACTGATTTCACTCTTAAAAAAAATTATATTTATGTGTAGAGAATTCAATAGGGACACGAACACTGCATTTACAGACTTAAAGAAAGCCTTCGACCAAGTATATAAACAAATCTTATGGAACACATTACACAAGAAGGAAGTCCTCAGCAAATAGGAAACGTGATCGAAAGCCTACATGGAGATACAAAAATAAGAATAACGACTAACTATGCTGTATCAGAAGATGTACCTACAAACCAAGGGTGTAGCTTATCACCCAAACTTTATAATACATACACTGACGATATGAAACATGGAAACAACAAGTTGATCCGGGTCTGAGATTATCATACGACATGTTTCTTAACACAACGCTTTTTACACACGATCTTACATGTGCACACGATAGCACAACTTACCTAGAAAGTTCCTTCTACAGACTTACTCAAATATAATGTGAAAATATCAATTCAAAAAACAAAAAGGGACAAAATCGCTGAGGAAAATGATCATAATTGGAAACAAAAATCTTAGAACAAGTCTCACTTCAATGTCCTGGGAAATATTATAAGCTGCCAGAATTAAATCAACAGTGACAATACCCGGGAAATACTATGGGCTACTAGAATGGACTCGACATTGACAACAAACTGCAGAAATATCAAATGACATGCGCAACCGTCAATATAAAAGTGAGAAATAAAGTGGCGAAAGAAACAAAAACCAAGCTTTATAAGATAATGTTCACCACCATACTGCTATCTGGAGGTGAAATTTGGAGAACTATTAATAAGCAAGGAAGCAGAATCCAAGTGGAGGAAATCAAATTTCTGAAACGAGTTAAAGGATGCAAAAATTAGATACACTAAGAAACGAAGACGTATGAGCAGAGCTTGAGATATGCGCTCTAAATGAGAAGATAAAGACTAGTTGACAATGACTAGGATATCTACAAAGAATTAGATTCAAGACTACCGAAACAAGCCTTAAATTTCAGAACTTTATGTAGAAGATCCATAGGAAAACCAAGAAAGAGATGCTTGAAATGTGTTCGCAATTGCGAATGTGAAAACTATCAGCTTTATAATGGAATTATAACAATGAAAATTTGTGCGGGACCGGGACTCGAACACGTATTTCGCGCTTATCGCGAGCGGTTGCCTTATTATTAGGCATCCGGGCACGCTCCACAGATAGACCCAAACTTCTATATGTCGTGGACAATGTGTCTATCACCTGCACTCGTCAATTTCGTTGTGTATATCGCAGGATGGGGGAGGGGGGGGGGGCGGTGGCATTTCATTTGAATATCGCTTGCCCGGTGTCGATGACTTAAACACGATAGTGCAGTGCCAGTGTTGTGCGGAATTACGAGGTAATGTTCCTTCGGACATCTATGCATGCCCGAAAGAATGTCTTCCCAACGCCGGAATATACACTACTGGCCACTAAAATTGCTACACCACGAAGATCAAGTGCAACATACGCGAAATTTAACCGACAGGAGGAAGATGCTGTGATATGCAAATGATTAGCTTTTCAGAGCATTCACACAAGGTTGCCACCGGTGGCGACACCTACAATGTGCTGAGATGGGGAAAGTTTCCAACCGATTTCTCATACACAAACGGCAGTTGACCGGCGTAGCCTGGTGAAACGTTGTTGTGATGGCTCGTATACGGCGGAGAAATACGTACCATCACGTTTCCGACTTTGATATAGGTGGGATTATAGTCTATCGCGATTGCGGTTTATCGTATCGCGACTTTGCTGCTCGCATTGGTCGAGATCCAATGACTGTTAGCAGAATATGGAATCGTTAGGTTCAGGAGGGTAATACAGAATGCCGTGCTGGATCCCAACGGCCTCGTATCACTAGCAGTCGAGATGACAGGGATCTTATCCGCATGGCTGTAACGGATCGTGCAGCCACGCCTCGATCCCTGCGTCAACAGTTGGGGACGTTTGCAAGACAACAACCATCTGCACGAACAGTTCGACGACGTTAGCAGCAGCATGGACTATCAGCTCGGAGACCATGGCTGCGGTTACCCTTGACGCTGCATCACAGACAGGAGCCTCTGCAATGGTGTACTCAACGACGAACCTGGGTGCACGAATGGCAAAATGTCATTTTTTTCGGATGAATCCAGGGTCTGTTTACAACATCATGATAGTCGCATCCGTGTTTGGCGACATCGCGGTGAACGCACATTGGAAGCGTGTATTCGTCATCGCCATACTGGCGTATCACCTTGCGTGATGGTATGGGGTGCCATTGGTTACACGTCTCGGTCACCTCTTGTTCGTATTGACGGCACTTTGAACAGTGGACGTTACATTTCAGATGTGTTACGACCCGTGGTTCTACCCTTTATTCGATTCCTGCGAAACCCTTCATTTCTGCAGGATAATGCTAGACCGCATGTTGCAGCTCCTGTAAGGGCCTTTCTGAATACGGAAAATGTTCGACTGCTGCCCTGGCCAGCACATTGTCCAGATCTCTCACCAACTGAAAACGTCTGGTCAATGGTGGCCGAGTAACTGCCTCGTCACAATACGCCAGTCACTACTCTTGAGGAACTGTGGTATCGTTTTGAAGCTGCACGGGCAGCTGTACCTGTACACGCCATCCAAGCTCTGTTTGACTCAATGCCCAGGCTTATCAAGGCCGTTATTACGGCCAGAGGTGGTTGTTCTGGATACTGATTTCTCCGGATCTATGCACCCAAATTGCGTGAAAATGTAATCACATGTCAGTTCTAGAATAATATATTTGTCCAATGAATACCTGTTTATCATCTACATTTCTTCTTGGTGTTTAATTGCCAGTAGTGTACATAATGAATGTCCGAGTGCAGGTTGTAGACACATGGTTGACAACATATGGAAGATTGAATCTGGCAATGGATTGTGCTCGGGTAGCCTAATGATAAGGCGATCGCTGGTGATAAGTGAGGAAGTCGGGTTCAAGCCAGATCAGGTATAAATTCTCATTACCGTCGTTTCACTATACAGCTAATGCATGCAGGCACGTCTGAAGAAACATCGCACCGTAATTCTGCAGTATCGTGAGAAAAAGGTAGTACTGTGCTTAGAAAGAGGGTACCGGGCTAAGACCTAGTCCTTGACGAAGTAAAACATAGCCTCTAACCGATTGACAATATCAGGCAATACTAATTACAATAAAATCCATCATCATTGTCAATGCAGTTTAATATCTCTTTATGGCTTTGTCATGACTTGCACTGTATAGATAAGTCGTTATATTCATCTATGCCTTTAGCAGGACACTGTCCCATTTTCAGGGACTTAGATTGATTCTAAGGACGTAATCTTTGGCAACAGGTGTCAGACATAATAAAGTTCGTAGATTTCACGAGTGTAACAGCTTATAGCAGAACTTAACTTACTGGCAACCGTTGCAGGCAGATAGACTTACTACTTGAAGTGTCGCGTAGGTACTGTACATTTAATGCTTGGTATGAATTCCTTATGTTACCTGAGCTAAGGAATGGCATCTTAGACTTGGTTGTCATTCTTTCAAACAAACCGTGGTTTAAGCATTTTAGCAACAAAAATCTCTCAATATAGTTGCATTCCCTCTCAAAAGAGAGGCACGCACAAACGTTTCGTGAATTAACATCAGTCTAAGCAGCGGAGTAATCCGCTAAGAATTACTAAGGGGAATAGATATACTCAACACAATTGAAAATAGAGTGAAGCGCTGGCTTCCAGGGACCAAAAAGGGCCTCTCTAATCATCTTACTGATGGTAAGTCGCTGAACAGCAAGAAGGTTTGACGAGACTTTACATTTTGGGTACCAGAAGGATTTTCCTTGGTGATCTGACACCGGTAGTTTGTTATAATGAGCTATGCCCGTGTATGCACTTGTTCAGTTATAGGTGAGTGAATAAACCTATACCTCAAGAAACAAGATGTCTATCTCACGTCTCAGAAAACGTTTCATATTTCTCTGTGTATAAAATAAAGTAGGAACAGTCCACCAAGAGTAATCGCGACAACAAAACGTCTGAAAGAAAAGTAAAATGACTGTAGCATCTTCCATCTGATTCATCAGTAATAGCCTACTTTCTTTTTCCATTAATAAAGCACTTCCCCTTCGTTCTTTGTATTCTCTGTCAGTATTCAGAGTGGCTATGAAGAGATCCAGTGATGGATAAGTGGTGGAGAATGGAGGCAGTAGTATTCAGATAAATGACGCAATGAGGAAGACAGAACGCATAGGATACGTCGATTTTCATTTTTCATCGTGACGCTGATAAATACCATTGTAACCACACTCTTTTCACGAACACCAACGCTCGTATGTTCTCTGAGCTCTAGGAATATGTTAATTATATAGAGCTGCAGAAGCGCTGTCGGCATAAATGAGCTAACATTACGTTGACAAAGATATAGTAGCACGTCCGCCATCAGCCCAGTGAGGCGAAAGGGAAGACAAAGTGCTGTCAGTCTACGAGACATATAGCTCATTCCGAGCAGGTGTGCCAGTAAAGGGGCAGAGGCTGAAAGAAAGTTGGAATGATGAGACTTGGGGTATGGTGAGTGGGGTGGGGTAGGATTGTCTTGCACGGTACTGCAGACCTCACCATTGTGAAAGATCGTGTATGTATTAAATGTTCGAATTTTACTCTGATGGAAGGTAAATAATTGTATCGAATCCAGGGGAAAAATGTTTCTTTCAAGCAGTACGCCACTTTTATATCAGTAATGGAATGATCTGGAGGTGGCGAAAAATAACGTAACTGATAGAAATAACCGGTTACTAAGAACTAACGGTTACTGTGATAACCGCTCATCTGATACTGGCAGTTATTTCAATAACTGGCGACAGTGCCTCGCGCCTTCTGTTGACCGAATATCGTACTACGCTTTCGCGTCAACTCATCGGAGATCTGGCAACGAAAGAGACGGATAGACCATTTGGAAGGCGTTCTGTAGGTCATGGGAATAACTGTGAGACTGCACGCCATCTGTTGATAAGAACTGTGTACTATTTCGTGCGCCTTCGTTACTTTTAGCACAAACAATTAAATAAAGTTAATGTCAGAGCGATGGCTGATAGGGGCTGCAGTACAGGCATTAACAAGTAAGATCGTTCCCTTGCGCCACCGCCTTATATGTCAATTTAGCTTGGACGGATGGTAAAAATAGAGTTACCATAAGGAATTCGAGCGACTATGGAAATAACTGTCAGAGATCCGTAATTTTCTCTGGCAGTTGGTAACGAATAACTGCGTTCCTGGCTCGGTGACTCCAGTTGCAGACCCTAGTGAAGTATCCAGAGAGGATAATTACTCGAGCGAACAAATATTTTCGTACTCATTCCATGTAGGCTTTCACGGCCGGCGTCTTCATCAATAAACACTTCCAGGCTAAGTTGCCGTGGTCGATCTGTAGAAGAACTTCTTCTCCCTGACGTTTCGTTCTCAACTACGGAGAACATCTTCCGAGGTGAGTTTTCGTACTGCTTCAAAAATAGCCGCTGGCAATCGCGAATGACAAATAACATGTCAGAAAGTATAACATAAAATACTTGAATAAAATAATTATTCTCCTTGTCATCCGTCAGTAAATTGTCAAAATATGTGAATATATTACAGTAACTGCTAATATTTACAGAATTGTTACACTGTCAGAATAAAACACAGTTATGCACTTTTAATAAATTTATCATACATAGAATACCTGATCTTGACTGTTGTGACAAAGTACTGTCAAAACTGAACTATAGCAGAATTTTTACTTACTCTGGTCTAACAGTCTCTGTGAAGATATCCATCTACTGATTAGATGGAGGGGTCAATGGAAGCGTCCGATTCCACCCGTCTGCTTTGACGTTAAGGTGTTGTGGTGTGTGAATGTCATTACGGCACGATATTTATGAGTTGGTTTTGTTTGTTTGTTTGTGTCTGTGTGTGTGTGTGTGTGTGTGTGTGTGTTGTATTGGGTTTATTTGAGCCTTGGTGTTGGATGTGTGAAGTCGATGGCGGTAGTGCTTGTAATTCCAAACGTAAGGTTTGGAAGTTTTTTCAATCAATTATAAAGTTTTTTTATTTATGTGTTTGGTGTTTTCGTTAGGTGTTATTGGTTTGTTACTTGTAGTGTGGTAAGATGTTTATGTGTGTGGGTGAAAGGGGGGGGGGAGGGGTTGGGGGATGGGCTGGCCGATGTTTGCAGCACCGGAATTTGCTGGTGGTAAGTAACTTTTTTTCCAGATGTGATCTTTTGTGTATTTATGGAGTATTGAATGTGTGTTGGTTTATGTAGGGATGTTTGATTTGTGGATTTTTGAGGTTGTGGATTTGGTTTTCTTTTTCGCAGTTGTAGGTGTTGGTTTTCTGTCATCAGTAGTTGTGGTGGACCTATATAGGTCACCGAAAATGACCGATTCCCATTTTCGTAGTTGTAGGTGTTGGTGTTTTGGTATCGTCATCTGTGGTTCACCTATGCAGTTCAAGGGAAGTGTCCGATTCCAGCAGATTTTGTTGGTGTAGCGGAATGTTGTAATTTTTTTCTATTTGTTCGCCTTTTTGTGTTTTGGAATCGTGGTGTTTTTTTTTTTTTTTTTTTTGCTGTTGTATTTAGCTTTTCCCCACCCTAATACCCTCAACTTCCCGCAGTTGCCCCGTTAGTTTGATTGTATTTTTGGAGGGAGATGTTATTCTCTTATTTATATGTATCTTCGTGTTTGTTTTCGTGTATATGTAGTGACGTCGCAGGAGACACTTACAATAGCCATTTCCGCCATATTGATGACGTCATGGGTCAAAGCAGACGGGAGGAATCGGACACTTCTGTATCAAAAAGTCTTTCGAACATTCTATAAACGGTGCTTTATCTGAATCCAAGTTTTTAATGGTTGCTGACTTGCTGGCAGTTTACTGAAAATGCGTGTTCCTAAATACTGGACCCCTTTTTGGACCAAGGTAAGTGATTTTAGGTCTTTATATTTTATGTATTGAGCTATTGACTGGAAATATTTGCAACAATTTTCATTAAGCAATAAATATAATAGGAAGCAGTGGTTAGAATACAAAGTTACTCGAACAGGTTCCTACATGATGTTCTTCAATTTATACCACAAACGATTTTTATTACACGCTTGTACATACTAAAAACTTTTGCTCCGTTTGATGAGTTCCCCCAGAATATGATCCCTTATGACATAATAGAATGAAAGCATGTAAGCTTTTTTATATTTATGTCTCCCACATCTGACATCATTCCCACTGCAAATACAGACTTGTTTAGGCACTTTATCAATTCTGTAGTATGCCCTTTCCAACTGAATTTATTATCGAGTTGTAATCCCAGAAATGTAACATTTTCAACCTTTTCGTTCTGCATGTCTTCATATGGTATACACATGCTGTAGCTGGAGAAATCGAGTAGTTTTCCTAATCTCACGTAAAGCTTGGATTAGTGTACTCACACTTTCCCCTAGAGGCCTGTCTTATACAGGACAGAAGTAAACGAATCTGTCACATTAGATATATATTTTTGTTGTATTACAAGGCTGTACACTAATTCTATTGAGTGAGCAGAACAAGAAATTAATCTTCGAAATTAACCCACAGTATTCAGTTCACGTACTACTTCATACTTAAAACCACACGTTGCTTAACACTTTACTTAAACAGTGCTGTGGCGAAGTTTAGTGTACTTTCTGTTGCAGCTGCAATGATAATATTTCTAATAGCGACCGATAACCTACATTCATATAATATGAAACACTAATAATCGTTCTAACATCAACTGAAATACACCCAGAGTTAATTAGCTAAGATTATTACACGATTCATACGAAATTCCTGCCATTTCGCATTACTCGCAGTTATACTGATCACTAAACTGATGGATTCAAACTATGTCGTTATTTAACTGTAACCCCGTCGGAGTATTCGGTATTTGGTAATGGATAATAACTTGACAGTTACTGATATCTGTTAAAAATAACGGTTATCAAAGAGTTACTGGAACCGTGATAACGGTTACTCCAGAATAACCGTTTGGCCCACTTCTAGCATTCTATGAACGTTCCGAGCAGGTGTGATAGGCTGGTTTCCAAACATAAAACGAAATTCACAAAACTAATGATAATGTCAGTGGTAAAATATCGACTGAAATTGATTTCTCCTTGTGTAGAACGGAGTACAAACATAAAACGAAATTCACAAAATGTCAATGGTAAAATATCGACTGAAATTGATTTCTCCTTGGGTATAGAACAGAGTACAAACAACGTTGAAAACATGCTCCTAGAGACAGAATTGGTGGATAAATTTAGAAGATTATTACTACGAATAACTAAAGGTGCAGTGTTTACTTCTTTTAACCACTGCGGAATGAGAGGCTGTGCTATATGTATAAAATTATTTTCTAACGTATCATCCCTATCTGCGGGAAATATCTTAAGAGGTAAGAACTGGCAAATCCGTCGAAATCTGAAGGGGCCCCGATTTTACGATTACAGGTGCGTTATGAGACATACAGGGTGGTCAGAAACAGTCCGAAATTCCTGTAAGGGAGTTGCAGAGTAGGTTTTGCTGCGAAATAATTACTAGAAAAAAATTAGATATGTTATGCCCTTTGCGAGTTAATAGGTATTTAAATTAGTCAATCAGGTTGCCACGCCCCAATTCAAGCGTCCTGTCAGGGACGGCGTTGTCAAATAGGTTCTTCGTTTGGTTTCCTAAAACCGAATATGAGAGCGATACAAAAATTCTATAAAGGCTGAGGAGCCTCGTACCCTGCTATCTGCGATATAACAACTGACACCAACTGTATCCGGCCGGCCGCTTGGATCTGCGTGCGAAACGGCCTGATTCGCTAACGTCAATGCTAATTAACTCAAAAACAGCGCAACGTATCGATTTATTTTAACAAGCATTTCTGAGCACAACCAATACTACAACACACGTATAAGCTTTTCAGACTGTTTCTCACCACTGTGAACAGGCTCCACCATTAGCTACGTTTTAAGTCTCCTTCAGTTTTAATTATATTAAGGGTGTACATTAGTGCATTGCCTGTTTATGGCAGTACCTGAAAATTTCGATACATGCATGTCAGAAGAAACATTGCAGCAAACTTTACAGACACTGACTAATACAGATATTGCACTGACGTATTTCAGTCCGAAATCAAGGCAAGCTCACGTGAGAAATAAATAAGTCTCTCCCTGTGCTAGGATCACATGACTGTGTGAGCACTATGGGAAGCAAACACATCAACATATGGAGATCTGAGTGGGTCCTAAATGCGTGCTCGGATAATCGAAGTGGTTAATACAGCGGCCAGAAGTAAGCGGGAAATCCGAGTTCGATTCGTGATGCGGCACATTTAGTCATTTGTTTCCAGTAAACTCTATAGGTGCTGTACCGTCTTCGCAGTCTGTGAATTCATTTCATGATATAAAAGGTTATTTTGCTGTCGTAACCTCTAGGCATCGGAATAAATGTTTAAGACAACATAGGAGACAGGCTTGCACACAAGGTACACGTCTCAAAGGATTAGGAATTCCTGACCGTGCACCTACTGATACTTGCCCTACTGTAACTTCTCGTACTTATATCCGTTAGCTCCCACAAAAATAGTAACAGATAAATGATAAGTTTTCCTGGAGGTAAGATACGTTTAAATAAACATTGAATTTTATTATTTTTTAGGCACGAGAAACATGCCCTTACGTTGTTTAACCACAATTTACACTACAGTAACATTGACACTTGTTACATAGTTTCATCTGAGTTTGCCACTGCTCTTCGGTTGTATATGGTCGACTTGTATTAAATGGTCTTTCATAAAATACGAAATCAATCTGCATCGTTATTTCTTAGATTTCTGTGTGCTATCACGCACACCTCGCATACCCACGAGCTGCCCTGTTGGCTACCGAAGGCTCGGGACTAAGGGCCGTGAGCCGTGTGTCGGCTCTCAACATACATCGCGCTGTTAAGATTGTTCTGAGTCCTTCCATTCCATGGTTAATTGATTCTTTAATATTTATCGTTACGCTGCGTACGATTCTGTTGAGATTCCCCTCTGGCGGCATGTCTGGTCTTATCGATCTTCGAGTTGTTGCTTCCTGTTGGCCTTGTGTAAGGGAATAAAATCTTTGGGGGGATGGCCGGTTGGTTTCCGAGCGGTGACGAGTCGGTCAGTCGGTTTTTAAAATCGTGAATTAGAGTAGCTCGGGGGATTAGACCGCGGCGTGGCGTGGCGGTGGAGAGTTGGCTGTTGCCCCGAGAAGCCGCGTGGTCTGTCCTGGCGGTGCGAGACGTGTGGGACGGGTTGACGGGACAAGACTGTAAGCTCTTGCTGTGAACACCCGGGCCCACGGCTGTGGTTCCGAATCACTTCTGGAGGTGGGAATGATGGGCTAGTAACTCGCCTAACCTGAGGAGTGGTATTTCGCCGCCGTGGGTGCAGAGAAAACGAGGTCCCCGGTGACAGAGCGTGTGGCTGCGTGACTGTGCCCAGTTGGGTACGCTGGCGACGTGTACACAGTCGGATGTGAGGAGTTCACCTGCTGTTTCTCTGATAAACTGCAAGTTCAGTTGGTTGAAGGTTTAGATGTTAAGTGAAGAATTTTGGTTTGTGTATCCAGCGTCTTTTCTGCCTTGTGGCCTCCTGCGTTCGGGTTTCCTGTCCCTGTCGCCGGTGTATTTATAGACAGTGATCTTTTCCGCTTCTTATTAGTACTGCCCTGTAGGAAGTGTATTTTTGACCAGGGATTATGATTCCTGATTTGATTCCTCCTCCTCCCCTGGCCTAGCGTGAGGTCGATGTGATTGCTGAAAGTGAGGCGTTGTGGGTCTGTTAGTCCACTTCTAGCCTGAGCATCTTTCGGGAGACAATTGTGGCCGCCCTTACACCCGTCGCTTAATTATTTCTGTCCCAAGACATTTTGGTGGCAGGACATGTTATTAAAGTTGTTAGTTATTGTAAAATGTGAAATGGTTGTATTTTACTCTGATTGCTTTTCGCCACTGTTTAAAAAGGTTATGTTTGCCTTTCATTGGTGGGTTTCTTAAAATTACGTGGGTTTAAAACTGTTAGTTATTGTAAAGGGTGAGTGACAATACCTTTACTTTGATTGTTTTAATCTACTTGGCATCCTTTGAAAATGCTAGTTCTGCCTCCCTGTTAGCGAACCCCTGTAATTTAATATCTTGTTGTGCCAAAATTTAAAAGAAGTGGCTCCCTATATGTTCGGTAGCGAAATTGTATGCAAATTGT
The DNA here is from genome assembly GCF_023864345.2 of Schistocerca serialis cubense. NCBI lineage: Eukaryota > Metazoa > Arthropoda > Insecta > Orthoptera > Acrididae > Schistocerca > Schistocerca serialis. The sequence goes on from NC_064642.1 coordinate 664,103,714, forward strand.
TTTTCTTTCATTACTTGAAAAGTTTTAATATTTTTTATTAAGTGCTTTATCAAAGTCTGTTTTAAGTAAAACGGCTTGGCCGTTAACTGTAAAGTAAATTGTTTTGAAAAGGCACTCATGCCTACTAGCATTTTTGCATCTGTTCCTGGTAAAGTGGTAAAGAAATGACTTTTAATGGTTGAAGTAATCAATAAAGAAATTGTAAAACTGCAACTCGACAGTAACAAACTAATTTTGGCCCCGTTTCCCAACTGGGGGTTTTCTTTGATTAATCGTAACACCCTCGTCTCAGGCCGCCAATCCCGAATGTGGCCCACAATGAACAGCGGGTAAATTGAGTAGCGCCTCGGTAGCCACTGTGGCGGTAACCTTACCCGTCTTTGGCTATAACACATCTTCCTCTGAGTTAGCTCACAATCACAATATCACGTTTAAGAATATAACTACAGAATAGCAGTTTGTGAAGAAACAACAAATAGTCACTTTGTTTACATACTACAGTCGAAAAACGATTCCACCTACTGTTACCTGTGTTGCTGCATTTACATCAAACTTAACTACTTTCGTTGATTACTTACTGTCTCTCTGGTAGTAGCCCACCTAACGAAGATCATAAAACCTATATATTAGGAGAAAAAATAATATAGTCACAAATTTTTGCACAGTGTTTGGAACGGTTGTCCTCAATAACCTTCAGTTTCTCTTGCATCCTATGCTTTCCCTGCAGCCACCACAGATGGGAATACGATATGTTGCATTGGATATCCCATTAGGGTATTGTTTAATGGAATTGTTCTCTTTTATTCATGCATAAGTTCTGTGTAAAATGTTCAGTTCATTTTGTGTTGTTGTGAGGATCATCAGATAATCAGAATTAGGTAACCATTATACATGTATAAGGTGTGTGTGTATAAATGTGTGTGTGTGTGTCTGTGTGTGTGTGTGTGTGTGTGTGTGTGTGTGTGTGTGTGTGTGTGTGGTTTCATATTAATATCGATTATTTAATACCTCTCATGACTATACAAAATGAATTAAACAAAATGCACAGAATTCTTACATGGACAAGAGGAAACAAAATCATACCCTTCAGGTATCTAACACGCAACACATTGTACTTTCATGTGTGGGGCTGCAGTGAGAGAAAGTGAGCAAAAGAAAGTGACAATGAATGGAGCTGCAAATTGTATGTGTTCATAGTACAAATAATTCGTCGCACATACAATTGAAATCAACACCACTCACTTGGCATTTGTGTGTGCAACCCTTACAAAGCAAACTTATGGGCAGATTTAACTACTATGATGAATTCAGGAGAGGAATGCGTAATTTTCTGCATGTTAGCATCATCTTCAAAATTAAGCGATTATTTATAAAAATGGGTCGTGATGTTGACTTTCAACCAGTTTTGTTGTTTATTGGTTAAACAGCACTTATAAAAGTCTGCTATTCTTACAAAAGTGATTATTTAGGTTTCCTACTGCGTTTTCTCTTAAAAATAAACGTTTAAAATCTTATTTAAGTTCCGTTCATAATATAAATTTCGTTAAGGCAAGGGAACTACTAGCTTCAATAGTATCTCTTCATAGAGGTAAATTAAACATTTCTAAATCGTATTTATCAACAAACGTCATATTACGTTTGTTTGTGAGGACATCTTCCGCAGCAGCTGTTAACATATATTATGATAGGTTATCCGCCTTGAGCTGACTGCAGTGTAATTGCAATCTAAGTTGCAGTCAGCTCAAGATAGACAACCTATAATAACAAACGTCGTATTATTTACTAGTTACGTACGCGCGGTCTAGGCATCGATTTTCCTTGTTATTAACATTTAAAAACATAACCAAACAATATTGGTGATGTGACTTCTGTAACAACAAAGAAACTAATTATTCATTCTTTTAGTGTCGATTTGGTTTACATACTGCAAATCAGGCGCCCTTGACAATCTTGATATATTCCTTAAGGTTAAACTTAATTCTTCATTCAAAATTGACCGTTAGTGGAAACTGTGACAGCTTTTATAGTGTGGTGATGTAGGGGGAATCTTGGCAACTGTGTAGGATATATTATGTGAGAATGTAAAATCACGCAATGTCCCAGAACACTATACATGTAAAACAGTGCAATTCGTAATTCCTACAAAGTCAAAAATTGAGATCAGTCAACTCATACAAATATCAGTGTATAATATTTGTAGAAATAGAAAATGGAACGATCACTAAAGGTTAGTCATAGATCAATCAGAAAGAAGCTTTCGATACATTGGTACATTATTAGAGCACTACAAACTGTGAACAAAAGAGATAGCTTACAAAACACTCGTTCAAACCATTATAGAATGTTACGTAACTGCCTGGGACTCGTACCAAATAGGACTGTTAGGAGATACTGAACGTGTACAAAGAAGGGCAGTACAAATAGTCACATGTGTGTTTGAGTCTTGAGAGATTGTCACGGAGATGGCAAAGAAACTGACCTGGCAGACACCTAAAGATAGATCCTCATGAATCTGGGCTTATAAATCAATCCACTACGTATGGCTCCTGTAGGGGCGTCAGAACAAGATTAGCCTATTTATGATGCATATAGTGGCGTTCAAATAGTAATTTTCCCGCGCTCCATGCTCGAATGGAAGTGGCAGAAACCCTAATAATTAATATCTTATCCAGTACACTACGCCATTTGTTTTACAGTAGTTTACTCTACAGAAGTTTTAAGAGTACGTGTCTGAATGTATGAATCGAAATGGGCTACATGCAAAAAGGAATTTTCATGTTAACTAAAATGGTGACCACAAAAAACTTGTTATGACAAGTTAACAAGTGTTTCTGAAACATGAAACAACAGAAAAATACGTTGTGAACTCCTGTCAGAACCATCATGACAGATGACTTACTACAATTACCAGCCGAAGAGTCTAGTACGAGGGGCGTTCTGACCTGATTTATAATAGTAGTCTTTTTTACCTTATTTTCACTGACAGTACCAAAATATAATTAATGTAGATTAATGAAATTTCGGGAACCCATTTGTTGAGGTAACATATTTAAGTGAGTAACATCGCAAAAACACAGGATAATGTAAGCGCGAGAGAAGCCATTTCAAATGTTAAATGCTGGTTTGTTAACAATCGGTTTAACCACCAGAACGCTGTATGGAAGCATGCAAATATGCATGCATTGTCTTCTACATGTGCCAGATGTCAGTTTGTAGGGCTAAGTTCCACGAATATTACACTAATTCTGTCAATACAGGCACGGTTAATGCAGGTTGTCTTTGACGCTAGAGTTATCGTTCGGTGATATCCACTATGCGCTCGACTGGAGACCGATCTGGTGGTCAAGCAGGTTACAGCAACATGTCGCCAATCTGCAGAGTATGTTAGGATACAACAGCGGTATGTGGGCGAGCGTTGTGTGTCGGAAAACACCCAGTGGAATGCTGTTATGGATGTCAGCACAACAGGTGGAATCACCAGACTGCCCTACAAATTTGCAGTTAGGGTGCATGGGGCAGGCTCGAGAGTATTCCTGCTGTCATACTAAATCGCACCCTAGACGATAATTCTAGGTGTAGGTTCAGAATGTCTGAGCCTCATACAGATTGGTTGCAGTCGCTCAGCTGGCCACCTCCTAACTAACCAACCGCCATCACAGGCACCGAGACAGAACCGGCTTTTATCACAAAACACAAAAGACCTCCACTCCGCCCTCCAACGAGCTCTCGCTTGACACCACTAAAGTCGCATCCGGAGGTGGTTTATGGTCAGCGGATGGCGCGCTACGAGGCGTGTGACACGGAACTGCCCTTGAAGTAACCGGTTTACAACAGTCAGTTTTGTCGATGTTCAGATTACTGCTGCAGACACAGTACGACGAGCTACAGCCATTAGCCTAACACGAAGGCCTACCCAAACACGATTCTCTTCACTCTCAGTAGCACCACATGGTCATCCGGAGCCCAGTCTCCTTGCCACCATACGTTTTCGTAGCAATCGCTGCCAGCAATCATGTACAGTGGCTACATTTCTGCCAAGTCTTTCTAAAATAACGCAGAAGGAACATCCAGCTTCTCGTAGCTCTATTACACGACCTCGATGAATCTCAGTGATATTTGACAATGGTATCTTTGTCGTCTTAAAGGTATTCTTGACTAACATCACTTCACAACGTCCAGTCTCAAAGATACCTGATGTTCACGACAGTTACTGCTTGTACCTAAAGCAAACATGATTTGCATACTCATAGATGGGTTAACACGCACCACCCAAAGCGTGGCGCAAAATTTACTTAAATACACAACATTTTTCATATGTAGAAACACACATACCAACTTTCTTTCACGCCGTACAAATCTTTCTCGGTGTTGCAATTTTTTCCGTCAGTGTATTAATGACCACTAATCAATGTAGATGGGATCTCTCGCTATACTCCTCATCGACGTGAATACACAACTGCCACTTCCTTAATAAATTCATTGTTGAGTCACTGAATCATTGTTTAGGGGTATTACACACCCAGTCGTGAACAGCTACCTGCACTTCTTCGCTGTTACCGAACTTTCGCCCCGCAGTGCGTCCTTCATGTTATCGAATGGAGCGTAATCAGATGGAGCGAGATCCGAGGAATGTGGTGGGTGTGGCACAACAATGAACCCCACTTACGTCAGCATCATCATTCCCCTGCTAATGGCAATGATCTGTCCAATAAACAGGAGCTTCTTGACTAAATATTGCAGTTAAACATTTATGAGTCTATTGTTTTGTCTCCTTCCTTCCACGGAAACAATGCGGTCCATTTTCGTTCATGGTAGTCTCCTTCCATCTTGTTCATAGCTCTCTCTACTTAATAACACAAAGGCGCTGTTCTACACACACTCTTCACGACTGCCATCTATGGACTGCGTGTGTACCACCATCAGCAGAACGCCCTGCGAGCTGATGCGCCCGTAGTTCGAGCGGTTATTTGTAGAAAAACGTTACTGTAAATAATTTCCGAACGCCCCTCGTAACATTAGTAGAGGTACAAAGCTGGTCAGACCGCCAGACAAAAATGTTTTCTCTCAAACGCCCAAGAATATCAGGGCAGTTGGTCTGGAACACATACGTCCTATATCCTACCATTTATTCTCCGATCAAACTCGCGCTCTGAGTCGACAGCATTCTAAACGTTATTCTTCCTTCATCGTCACGTAGTGATGCCTAATGTGATTGTCATATTTTTAGACTACAAAGCCTCTCACTGCTTTCCACGCAGTGTACATTGGTACGGCTTTTTCAAAACCAGACGTACTTTTAGAGTTATACAAAGAAAGATTAAATCTCAAAAACTACGTCAATATGTCATTCAAATTGAAATGAGGCACGGAACCATGAAGCAAGAGCTCAAACGGTGCACATTTCTCATATTCCAGAATTTGCTACAGATGCGTGACACAGGCCTCAGAGCATTGCAGAAAGCATTATCCCTCTAATTGGGTTGTGTTCTTATTCTCTATGCAATTGTATTGTGAAGCTCATACCGGCTGGTACATGGCGCACCGCGTTTTAGCAGTCTAACAAACCGTTTCACATGTAAATAGCCTTTGACTATTGTACCATTAATTAGCATTCCGTTTGAGTGGAATTAGTGCCCAACTGTGAGACTGTACCGATGTGTTTTCCGTTCGTGTGTGTTGTTGAATGTATTTCAATAAACCATTCCCTCAAAGCAGCAGACCAGCAGTCACGATATATTACAGACCTTGGAACTGCTGTTATATACTTATATGAGGATGAGTTTTTAGTGATTTTGAACCAACAATAGCGTGCTAGTGAAATGAGAAATATAACAAAACACTGAAAAATTTTCGTTTTTCATATTCATCCCGAATTATCTTACGAGTTGTATCACAATGCACAAGGACATAAATTATGATGGTATTACCATATTGCTCACCTCTCAATTTTTGCTTCTTCTGTCGGATCTCTAGGCTCGTAAAAGGTGTAAATCGCCTTTTAAATAACGATAATGAGTGACAGTTATTCAAAGAACTAAGTAGGTACAAATTTTAACCTTTATTGTGTGAGTTTACGTGACCTGTTACTTAGTTGTCGAAACCAGACGGTGTAAATAAAATAACAAAAATAATATTTTATGTTATTCATGGCTTTTCACCTTAATCAAACAATAATACAATAAATAAATATTAAACAAAGGAGTATAAAACAGAGTAGCGCTCTGCAACACGCTGGAAGAATTCAGTATTGACAGAAAGACAAGACCAATCATTCGGCAAACATTAACTGACAGTCTCGAAGGTCAAATTTATGGGGAATATCCCTGAACCATTTGAAATCCAAACTGGAGTGCGACAGGGTGACGGACTTTCACCATTACTCTTTAATATCATTCTTGAGAAAATTATCAGGACATGGGAAAAAGTAGTCAAAGGAATCCAAAGTGTCATTAGAAAAGATAATAGATTCAATGTGAAGTGTTTAGCTTTTGCGGATGACCTTGCAATGCTCCCAAATAGTAGAAAAGAAGCCACTAAAATGGTTCAAATGGCTCTGAGCACTATGGGACTCAACTGCTGTGGTCATCAGTCCCCTAGAACTTAGAACTACTTAAACCTAACTAACCTAAGGACATTACACACATCCATGTTCGAGGCAGGATTCGAACCTGCGACCGTAGCAGTCGCACGGATCCGGACTGCGCGCCTAGAACCGCGAGACCACCGCGGCCGGCAAAAGAAGCCACTAACGCCATAGAGAAGTTACACGAAATTGCACAAAGAACTGACCTGCAAATTTCATATGAGAAAACCCAGTACATAGAAAGAGTGCCACAATACAAATTCCCTATTGTGACAACCCATGGGAAAATCGTACAAGTACCATATTTTAAGTACCAGGGAGAAATCATCCAGCCATCAGGGATCAACGTAAAGGCCAATGAGGAAAGAATAAACGAACTACAGAAAGCATACAAACTCACGTGGAACTATTATAACAAAAAGTCCATATCCATTAACGCAAATTTGAGGCACTACAACACTGTCGTACTTCCGGAGGCACTGTATGCATCTCAAACAACACAAATAAGTGGGCAAACTAAAATCAATGAAATAGAGAAACAAGAAAGGAAAATTCTCATGAAAATTTTTGGCCCGATACAAGAGCAAGGAATCTGGAAGAAGAGACCAACATCCGAATTATATAAATACACAGACATGATTACGGATACAAGAAGGAAAAGAAGAATGCAGTTCTACAAACATATCCACAGGATGAATGAAAACAGAATTTCAAAGGGAATTCTTAAAGTCATCAACTCAGGCTGGGGAAAAAAATGGATACAAGAAGTTGAAGAGGACCTCAAACAAGCACACATAACAGTAAACGATGCAGAAAATAGAACTGAATTCATGAACATCATCAAAAAACATAAATTTGACACCACAACACGGAAGAGATCAGGATGCAAATGGACAGCGGAGCGAAAGAAACAACACGGTGAACACATGAAGAAAATTTGGGCTCAGAAAAAACATAAACAATCATCATAAAGGAATTCAAGTACAAACGCTTTCGTTAAATGGGAACAATCGTAAATAATAATAATAATAAAAGAATTATTTTAAAAAATTATTAATACAAAAAATTGTGTAATATGAACGTCTACGCCTACATCACTACTCTGCAGTACGGACTTAAATTTGTGGCAGTGTTCATAGAAACATTTTCGAACTCTACATCGACATCTACATGGATATTCTGCAAATCAAATTTAAGTGCCTGGCAGAGGGTTCATCCAACCACGTTTAAATTCTCTGTTATTCCAATCTCGTATAGCGCGCGGAAAGAATGAACAACTATATCTTTCCGTATGAGCTCTGATTTCCCTTATTTTATCTTGGTGATCGTTCCTCCCTATGTAGGTCGGTGTCAACAAAATATTTTCGCATTCAGAAGAGAAAGTTGGTGATTGGAATTTCATGAGAAGATTCCGTCGCAACGAAAAACGCTTTCCTTTTAATGATGTCCAGCCCAAATCCTGTATCATTTCTGTGACACTCTCTCCCATATTTAGCGATAATACAAAACGTGTAGCCTTTCTTTGAATTTTTTCCATTTACTCCGTCTGTCCTATCTGGTAAGGATCCCACACCGCGCAGCAGTATTCTAAAAGAGGGCGGGCAAACGTAGTGTAGGCAGTCTTCTTAGTATATCTGTTACTTTTTCTAAGAGTCCTGCCAATAAAACGCAGTCTTTGGTTAGCCTTCCCCACAACATTTTCTATGTGTTCCTTCGAATTTTAGTAGTTCGTGTGGTGTCACCGCCAGACACCACACTTGCTAGGTTGTAGCCTTTAAATCGGCCGCGGTCCGTTAGTATACGTCGGACCCGCTTGTCGCCACTATCAGTGATTGCAGACCGAGCGCCGCCACACGGCAGGTCTAGAGAGACTTCCTAGCACTCGCCCCAGTTAGACAGCCGACTTTGCTAGCGATGGCTCACTGACAAATTACACTCTCATTTGCCGAGACGATAGTTAGCATAGCCTTCAGCTACGTCATTTGCTACGACCTAGCAAGGCGCCATTACCAGTTACTATTGATGCTGAAAAACATGTACCTTCAAGAGCGATGTTAACCAATTATGAATTAAAGTATTCCAGTAGTTACGTACGTTCTTTGCTACTATAAATTCCTTGTCCTGTTCCAGACCTCACGCCAGCCTGCGTGAGCTTAAACGCGTGCCTTTCGGCTTCCTGTCATTGTGGATTGGCTGTCTTGCCAATCCACAATAGTTTGGCGACGAGGCCCATCCGCGTTCGTAACTATACTGCCCTGATTTACTTGTGTAATGGCTTCGCCACAATCTCCAGATGTACTGTCCGAATTTTATCGCTTACAGAATCAGCAGATGCAGGCCGTACTGGATGCCATTGGACAGCTCGTCCAGGGTCAACGTGCAATGCCGCCGCTCCACCGCTCGCGCAGCCACAACACGCTGTTGCACCAACTTTTCGTCCTTTTGATGCGGCACTGGAAAGCTGGACGGAGTGGTCACGCCAATTCGGATTCCATCTCGCCGCCTACAGAATTCAAGGTAATGAGCGGCAGCCTTATCTCCTTTCATCCGTCGGCGTCCAAACGTACCGTGTGATAGTCAAATTATTTCCCCGTCGCGATGTAGCAACTATGTCCTACGACGAAATTTTGTCTGCATTAGAAGCATATTTCAAAGAATCAGTCAATGTTGTTGCGAAAAGGTATACCTTCTTTCGTACAAAACGTGCGGCAGGTCAGACTAATAGGGAGTGGGTTGCAACCTTGCAAGGCCTTACTAGGGATTGTGCTTTTGAGTGTCAATGTGGACTCCCTTATTCATATACTACGGTGCGTGATGCAATTGCACAGAACGTTTCTGATATTCGTATAAGGGAACAGATTTTGAAACTAGTCAATCCCTCCCTTCAACAAGTGTTGGACATATTGGATCGGCAGGACACACTTGAATTTGCTCAGGAATCATTTGAAATTTCATCACCCGTGTGTGAGGTTAACCGGCCCACCGGGCGAGCTGCACAGACCAGTAAACAGTCCTCACACCCAGCCGCGCCAAAGGCGCCTGGCTCTCAGCCACGTGTACCGCGCCAACAAGCTAATGCGGTGAAATCGTGCCCGCGGTATGCTACTAGACATTCACGTGAGAATTGCCCGTCACACCAGGCTATTTGCTTTTTCTGTAATCAAAAAGGCCATGTTCAAAGTGTTTGCCAGAAAAAGCTCCGATCGGACGCTCAAAACCATTCCGGCCCTTTGCTTTGCGCTGGAATCGGAATCGAACCAAGGATACTCCGGCTCGTCAAACTTCGCCTATGGAAATTCATGTAGTTCATTCCACTCCGCCCAGTCCCCCTGTGGGTCCAGGGTTTAGAATAGGCCCGAGGTATTCCTGCCTGTCGTAAGAGGCGACTAAAAGGAGTCCCTCCCCCTCCAGGGGGTAATTAGAGCCTGCAACCGGAGACGGACGGTTCCACGACCTATATTTGTGGTCATTTTGGTTTTTCACTTCTTTTCGTTTCTTCCTTCCTTTGGTTGGTTCCTTTCTTTGTTCTCCATCTCACTGTCTTCCTTACTCCTTCCCTTGCCTTCTTCTCCTTGCCTTCTTCTCCTTCCCTTCTTCTCCTTGCCTTCTTCTCCGTGCCTTCTCTGGTCTCCGCCTCGGCGTTTGTGACACTCTGTCCTCTCTCTCTTCTTTTTCCTCTTCTTCGTTCCTCCCTGTGCGCGCCTGAAGGCCGACCCACGCGTTCGCACGCGTAGCCGGTGATGGGGTAACACGTAATTCCCCACCCTGGGTAGACGGTAGACAAGTAAGGCACGCACGTACCCCCTGGTAAAGTCCAAGCCCAGGGAGGGGTGATTTCCTGAGCTGATACCTTCTGACCATGCCGATTGGTCCCTCCGTCTGTTTCTCGGGAGGTGTGACCTGAGGTGTAAACATTCACCTAAGGCGGGAGTGCCCTCTGAGAGGGTCCCCACAAGGAAGGAGCGCGCCATAGGAGATGCTGGCAATTATGGGGGATTCCTCCGCAATGGATTTCTCTTCTTCTTCTCTCTCGACTTCTGCCCACAAACGGAAACTTGACCAGCCATCAGTGATCTGAGGACGGAAAGGATTTTCCTCTGTCAACCCTTTCGTTATCCAGAAGGGCGTAGATGCCATAGCCGGAACTGTTAAGTCTTGTACCAGGTTGCTTAATGGTATCCTGTTACTAGAAACTGAGAGCGCCTTTCAGGCACAAAAACTGCTTCGAGCCACACTCCTGTACACGTTCCCTGTCCAGGTGTAGGGTCACCGAACTTTGAATTCGTCTCGTGGTGTGGTCTATACTAGATCAAAATGGCTCTGAGCACTATAGGACTTAACAGCTGTGGTCATCAGTCCCCTAGAACTTAGAACTACTTAAACCTAACTATCCTAAGGACATCACACACATCCATGCCCGAGGCAGGATTCGAACCTGTGACCGTAGCAGTCGCGCGGTTCCGGACTGAGCGCCTTAACCGCGAGACCACCGCGGCCGGCTATACTAGATCACACAACGGATTGACTGACGAGGAGATTCAGTCTTTCCTCGCTGAGCAGGGCGTGACGGCTGTCCATAGGGTCATGAAAAAGGTCAACAATGACCTTGTACCGACCCGGACACTTTTCTTGACCTTTGATAGTGTTCAGCTGCCATCGCGCATCAAAGCGGGCTACGAGGTTATTTCCGTTCGCCCCTATGTCCCGACACCTACGCGCTGCGACCAGTGTCAGAGTTTTAATCACACTCGCCAGTCTTGTTCCAATGCGGCTTAATGTGTCACTTGTGGCAGGGATGCCCATGAGGGTGACTGTCCACCTCTGTCTCCTTGTTGTGTGTACTGTCAGGGTGACCATGCAGCATCCTCCCACGACTGTCCCATCTATAAGGAAGAACGCTGTATCCAAGAAATTCGGGTCAAAGAGAAAGTGTCCACCTCGGCTGCTCGCAAGCTATTTGCTAGTCGGAAGCCCACGCTGCTCCCAGCGAGGAAATACAGTACTGTCCTCGCCTCTCCTCGGACTACCAGGGAGGTGGCAACCCAGACATGCGATCTGACCTTCAGCACCACGGTCGTCCGTTCGGCCAGTGCTAAGATCGCGCGGTCGACATCTCCTCTTCCTCCCGTCACCCCACAGACACAAGCCCTTCATCAGCTTCTGCCAAGACGAAGACCCAGAAGTCAGATGCTCGGGCCTTCAAGAAGGAACCGTCCCGTGCAGACTTCCTATGTACCTCGAACTCCCAGCCATCGACCAGTACTTCCACCAAACGACCTTCCAAGAAGGCTCATAGGAAGCACAGTTCTCCTTCTCCGCCACGGCGCATTTCTTCTCCTGCGCCACCCAGCGGTTGCTGCCCCAGGCCGTCATCCTTTTCGCCTAGCCGCACCGCTGGTAGCAGAACATCTGGCCGTTCACCGGCGGAGGAAGCTCCCCCTCCCGGCCATCTTACCAAGATGGCTGATAAACCTATAGAACCATTGGACGATGACTGTCCGCCTACTGATAGCGGCGGCAGTGCTCGCTCGAAGCCGGGCCCTCAGCGGCCTTCGAGGTGACCTTTCATCTTACGATGCCACTTATTCACTGGAATATTCGCAGCATTCGCTCCAACCGAGAGGACTTGAAGTTGCTGCTCCGCTTGCACCGTCTGCTCGTCGTAGCCCTCCAGGAAACGAAGCTACGCCCATGCGATCAAATTGCCTTGGCACACTACACCTCTGTGCGTTTTGACCTACCCCCTGTGGTAGGTATTCCGGCTCATGGAGGGGTTATGTTGATGGCCCGGTATGATATTTACTACGATCCCATCACATTGCACACCGGCCTGCAGCCAGTTGCCATCCGAATTACTCTCCCCACTTTTACATTTTCCATTTGTACCGTTTACACTCCGTCGTCGTCTGCCGTTACCAGGGCAGACATGATGCAAATTATTGCTCAGCTACCTGCACCATTTTTGTTAACTGGAGACTTCAATACCCACCATCCCCTTTGGGGCTCTCCAGCATCCTGCCCGAGGGGCTCCCTGTTAGCAGACCTTTTCAACCAGCTCAATCTTATCTGCCTCAATACTGGCGCCCCTACTTTTCTTTCGGACACATCTCACACCTATTCCCATTTACACCTCTCTATATGTACTCCCCAACTTGCACGCCGGTTTGAGTGGTATGCACTTTCTGATACATATTCGAGCGACCACTTCCCGTGTGTTATCCATCTCCTGGAGCATACCCCCTCTCCGTGCTCATCTAGTTGGAACATCTCCAAAGCAGACTGGGGGCTCTTCTCTTCCAGGGCGACCTTTCAGGATCAAACCTTCACAAGCTGCGATAGTCAGGTCGCACACCTCACGGAAGTCATTCTCATTGCTGCTGAATATTCCATCCCTCACTCTACTTCTTCTCCACGTCGCGTACCGGTCCCCTGGTGGACCGCAGCATGTAGAGACGCTTTACGTGCTCGTCGACGTGCTTTACGCACCTTTAAACGCCACCCTACAGTGGCGAATTGTATCACTTATAAACGATTACGTGCACAGTGTCGTCGTATTATTAAAGAAAGCAAGAAAGCCAGCTGGGCTGCTTTCACAAGCACCTTCAACAGTTTTACTCCTTCTTCTGTTGTCTGGCTATCTGGCACTAAGGTCCACTCACCAGTTTCTGGCTTGACGGTCGCGAATGACGTCCTTGTGGCCCCTGAGGATGTCTCCAATGCCTTCGGCCGCTTTTTCGCAGAGGTTTCGAGCTCCGCTCATTACCACCCTGCCTTCCTCCCCCGAAAATAGGCAGAGGAGACTAGACCACCTAACTTCCGCTCCTCGAATCGTGAAAGTTATAATGCCCCATTCACCATGCGGGAACTCGAAAACGCACTTGCCCGGTCACGGTCCTCCGCTCCAGGGCCGGATTCTATTCATATTCAGATGCTAAAGAACCTTTCTCCTGCGGGTAAAGGTTTCCCTCTTCGTACTTATAATCGCATCTGGATTGAGGGACATGTTCCCGCATGCTGGCGCGAGTCTATTGTTGTACCGAATCCTAAGCCGCGGAAGGACAAGCACTTGCCTTCCAGTTACCGACCCATCTCGCTTACCAGCTGTGTCTGTAAGGTGATGGAGCGAATGGTTAACTCTCGTTTGGTTTGGCTGCTCGAATCTCGACGCCTACTTACCAATGTACAATGTGCATTTCGTAGGCGCCGCTCTGCTGTTGACCATCTGGTTACCTTCATTATGAATAACTTCTTGCGGAAGCGCCCGACCGCGGCTGTGTTCTTTGATTGGGAGAAGGCTTACGACACCTGTTGGAGGGCAGGCATTCTCCGCACCATGCATACATGGGGCCTTCGCGGTCGCCTCCCTCTTTTTATTCGTTCCTTTTTAATGGATCGACAGTTCAGGGTACGTGTGGGTTCTGTCCTGTCAGACACCTTTCGCCAGGAGAATGGGGTGCCACAGGGCTCAGTTTTGAGCGTCGCTCTCTTCGCCATAGCGATCAATCCAATAATGGATTGCCTCCCAGCTGATGTATCAGGCTCCCTTTTCGTGGACGATTTTACCATCTATTGCAGCGCGCAGCGTACATGTTTCCTGGAGCGCTGTCTTCAGCGTTCTCTTGACCATCTTTACTCTTGGAGTGTCGCCAATGGCTTCCGTTTTTCTGCCGAGAAGACGGTCTGTATTAACTTCTGGCGCTACAAAGAGTTTCTCCCACCGTCCTTACGACTCGGTCCCGTTGCTCTCCCATTCGTGGAGACAACAAAATTTTTAGGTCTTACATTTGACAGGAAATTTTGCTGGTCTCCACATGTGTCTTATTTGGCTGCCCGTTGTACCCGTTCTCTAAATGTCCTCCGTGTTCTCAGTGGTATGTCGTGGGGAGCGGATCGAACCGTCCTACTTCGCCTATATCGGTCGATCGTCCGCTCCAAGCTGAATTATGGGAACTTCGTATATTCCTCTGCACGGCCATCGCTTCTTACGCTGCCTCAACTCTATACAACATCGGGGTTTACGTCTTGCGATCGGAGCGTTTTATACTAGTCCCGTCGAGAGTCTTCATGCTGAAGCTGGTGAATTGCCACTCACCTACAGGCGCGATATACTGCTTTGTCGGTATGCCTGTCGGCTACTGTCAATGCCCAACCACCCGTCTTATCGTTCCTTTTTTGACGACTCTCTCGACCGTCAGTACGGGTTGTATGTCTCTGCCCTGCTACCCCCTGGAGTTCGCTTTCGTCGCCTCCTTCAACACCTTGATTTTTCACTCCCTGCCACCTTTCGAGTGGACGAGAGCCACACGCCACCTTGGCTCCAGGCTCAGGTTCGTGTTCACCTTCTCCTCAGCTCGCTCTCAAAGGAGGTTACCACCGGTTCGGTATACCATTCCCGTTTTGTCGAACTTCGTTCGAAGGTTATGACCTTCATTTATACAGATGGCTCTAAGACCAATGACGGGGTCGGGTGTTCTTTTATTGTCGGTGCACAAAGTTTCACATACCGGCTCCATGGCCATTGTTCGGTCTTCACAGCTGAGCTCTTTGCCCTCTACCAGGCTGTTCTTTACATCTGCCGCCACCGACATTCTGCTTATGTCATCTGCTCCGATTCCCTGAGCGCACTCCAGAGCCTCAGTGATCCGTATCCGGTTCACCCTTTCGTGCACCGGATCCAACGCTCTCTTCAGCAGCTGGTGGACGACGGTTTTCCGGTTAGCTTTATGTGGGTTCTTGGCCATGTCGGTATCCCTGGGAACGAAGCTGCAGATGCCGCGTCCAAGGCTGTGGTCCTCCAGCCTCGGACAGCTTCTTGTTGTGTCCCTTCATCAGATTGTAGCAGGGTCATTTGTCGGCGCATTTTATCGCTGTGGCATGCCGATTGGGCTGCACTTACGGACAACAAGCTTCGGGCCTTGAAACCTCTTCCCACGGCTTGGATGTCCTCCTCACGCCATTCTCGGCGGGAGGAGGTCGTTTTGGCCCGGTAACGAATTGGACACTGCCGGTTCAGCCATCGCCATCTGCTGGCGGCTGCGCCGGCGCCGTTCTGCCCAAGTGGGCAATTGCTGACGGTCCGCCACATTTTAACGTCCTGTCTGGATTTTAACACACTGTGTCTTGATCTTGGCTTGCCATGTACTCTAGATGCCATTTTAGCGGATGACCCACGAGCAGGTGCTCGCGTTCTTCGTTTTATCAACTTGACAAACTTCTCTAAGTGCATTTGATTATGCTGTTTTTTTAATCCTATGCCTGTCATTCTGTCTTTTATCGTGTTTTCCCTTTTAGTTGCTGTTTTAAACTTGTGCCTCGCGGTGCATTCCTAACGCAGTCTGGGCGCTAATGACCATTGAAGTTGTGCGCCCTAACACCACAAAAAAAAACTCCGCCCAGTGCTACTCTTTCTAACAGTGACTGTGTTCGTCCCACAAATAGTGTGCGTCGACATCGCCGGAAATCCCGTCAAGTCGCAAGTGATTTTGTACCAGTGTCACTTCACGTTGCACGAGACAGTCGCTCTTGACGTCAGCAGGACAATAAACTTTTTGTGGACTTGGACATTAACGGCAAAGTGATACCATTCCAGCTCGATACCGGAGCTGCGGTTTCACTGATCAATCAAGACACGTACAAACAGCTGGGCACACCTCCGTTGCGTGCCGTAAATGTTAAGCTAACTACATATTCAGGTCACGGGCTCCCTGTGTTAGGACAGTGCAGCCTTCTTGCAACATACAAGGGACAAACAAAACTTGTGTCATTTTACGTCCTTCGTTCTTCTTCTGCAGTGAACTTGTTTGGTTTCGATTTATTTCAGTTGTTTAATTTGTCTATAATAAATCAGGTCCTATCAGTGAACCAGACTGTGCCTTCAGCCAATGTTTCTCGTCTATGTGAAGAATTTGCAGACATTTTTGCACCGGGCCTTGGTTGCGCTAAGAACTATAAAGCACATTTGGAACTGAAAGTAAACACGCAACCGAAATTTTTCAGAGCGCGCAGTGTTCCCGACGCGTTGCGTGATGAGGTCGCAAAAACATTACACGATTTGAAATCACAAGGTGTGATTGAACGTGTGCAGGCTTCTCTCTGGGCATCACCCTTAGTAATTTTGCAAAAACCTTCCGGAAAATTGAGACTTTGCGTGGACTTCAAGGCAACAGTGAATCCCCAACTAGCAACTGCAACTTTTCCTTTACCCCGCCCGGAAGATCTTTTTGACAAACTGTGCCCGGGTAAATACTTTTCGAAGTTGGACCTAGCAGATGCGTACTTGCAAATACCGGTGGACGAAGAATCCCAGCGGGTTTTGGTGGTTAACACGCATCTTGGTTTGTACCGATTCAAACGACTGCCATTCGGGTGTGCATCCGCTCCTGCATTGTTTCAGCAATATCTACAAACTGTTTGTGCGTCGGTCCCTACTGCAGCAAACTATATGGACGATATTGTGATCACCGGAAAGACGGAAGAAGAACATTTAGCCAATCTCAGAACATTATTTCAGGTCTTGCGACAAAATGGTCTTCGCTTGCGGAAGGACAAATGTGTGTTTTTTGCTCGTGACTTGCCATATCTGGGACATGTACTTAATGCCCAAGGCATGCATCCCAGTCCAGAGCACCTCCGTGCCTTCGCCGCAGAATTTGAAGCAGCTACAGAGTGTGCTGGGAAAAATTAATTATTATCATCGCTATGTGCACCACGCCTCTTCCATTTGAGCTCCGCTTCATCGCTTACGCCGTAAAGGTGTTCCGTTCGTCTGGACGACGGAATGCGAACGCGCCTTTCGCCAGTTGAAATCGGCGTTGCGTTCCAATACTTGCCTTACGCCATTCGATCCCCGGAAGCCCCTTTTGTTGATGGTGGATGCATCGGATTTCAGGATCGGTGCTGTGCTTGCGCACAAAGATGGATCGCACGATCGCCCTATTGCCTTTGCGTCCAAATTTCTCTCGTCTGCGCAAAGAAATTATTCACAGATCGAGAAAGAAGCATTGGCTCTCGTATTTGGTGTTACAATGCTTCATGGTTTCTTGTATGGTCGTCACTTTACCATCATCAAAGACCACAAACCTTTGACATCGCTTTTTCATCCGACCACGCCTGTACCTCCACGTCCAGCGCAGAAATTCATTCGCTGGTCTATTTTCCTCTCTCAGTACCGCTACGATATCTTGTATCGGTCCACTGCTAAGCACGGAAACGCCAGTGCTTTGTCCCGTTTGCCTGTTGCTGAGGATAGAGCATTCGATTCCTCCGAACTTGCTTGCATGTTCATTGATTCGGAAACCGATGACGTGGTCGAATCGTTTCCGATTGATTTTCGTCGTGTAGCTACAGCCACACCTGCCGACCCTGTCCTTGCTACCGTTCTGCGTTTTGTTGCTACGCAATGGCACTTGCCCAAGTCATGGATCGGGGATCCGTTGGTTCTCCGATTTTTTGCTCACAAGGAGAGACTTTTTGTACAACGTGGTGTTTTGCTGTTGCGTTCTGATAATGATCAGTCCAGGGTCGTGGTCCCACGTTCGTTACAGTCCTCTGTCTTACGGCTTCTCCACCAAGGACATTGGGGTATAGTTAGAGCGAAACATTTTGCTCGTCAGCACTGTACTTGGTTCGGAATCGATGCCGCGATTACGAACATGTGCTCTTCTTGCATGGTGTGTGCCGAACAGCAATCAGCACCACCGCGGAAATTTTTTGCATGGCCGAAAGCCACTTCCCCTTGGCAAAGCTTACACATCGATTTTGCTGGTCCGTTCTGGAATGCTCGATGGTTGGTTGTTGTCGATTCATTCAGTAATTTTCCTTTTTTGTCCGGATGTCTTCCACGACGTCTTCTGCAACCATCCAAGCGTTATCCGCTATCTTTTGCATTGGAGGTCTTCCACAGACAATTGTTTCCGACAATGGCCCATAATTCATGTCCGCAGAATTTCAGTCATTCTGCAAGTCCAATGGTATTCAACATCTGCCGTCCGCGCCGTTTTCGCCACAGTCAAACGGTGCCGCTGAACGTTTGGTCAGAACTTTCAAGTCACAGATGTTGAAGCTGAAAGAGTCGCATTCTCGGGAGGACGCGTTATTGCTCTTTTTGTCTCGTATCGCTCTCAGCCTCGAGATGGCCGCTCGCTGGCTGAGTTGCTTCACGGTCGTCCTCATCGCACCTTGATGTCTTTGCTACTTCCGCCGCATCAGGTTCCTGTGCAGCGGCAGACACCTGCTTTTGCTCCAGGCGACGTGGTCTACTATCGCAACTATCGAGGTTCACGGCGTTGGCTCGAAGGGCGCATTCTTCGCTGCCTCGACCGCGCGATGTATCTGGTTTTGGGGGCCTCTGGTGAGGTGCGTCGGCATCTCAATCAGCTGCGCCCCTGTCGTCGCACGGGATCTGCCGCTCCCCGTCTGCTTTCAGCGACGGTGCCGTCCGGTCAGCGCCCTGGGGACCCATCAACTGGCTCGCCTCAGCCCCAGGTGTTACCGACGCTGCCTTCCATTTTGCCCCATGGCGACGCGCCACCGCCTGTTCTCCTGCCGGCGCCGCCCGCAGTGGACGCGTCGCTGCAACCGCCGGGCGCCTCCCTGCGTCACGCGCCGCCGATCGCTTCCCTTGACCAGTTGTCCTCCGCCATGGAACTCTTGCCCGCTCCGGACCATATGTCGTCTTCGCCCGTCGGGTGCCCCGGCCCGATGAAGGCCGACCCTTCGGCCCCTCCTGTCTCTCTACGGGCGCATACACCGCATGTTGGCGTGCACCCTGGAGCTGGTTCTCAGGCGTTTCCTAGCTCCCCTCGGTCCGAATGGCAGGGTGCGGGTGGCACAGCCTCGCCTGTTGCTAGGCTCCCCATCTCGTCGCATACGCCAACATGGGGGCCTCTCCACGGCGGGCGGAAGCCTTATGCCACAACCGTCCGCCGATTTGCGGGGAAGGAATGTGGTGTCACCGCCAGACACCACACTTGCTAGGTGGTAGGCTTTAAATCGGCCGCGGTCCGTTAGTATACGTCGGTCCTGCGTGTCGCCACTATCAGTGATTGCAGACCGAGCGCCGCCACACGGCAGGTCTAGAGAGACTTCCTAGCACTCGCCCCAGTTAGACAGTAGACTTTGCTAGCGATGGTTCACTGACAAATTACGCTCTCATTTGCCGAGACGATAGTTAGCATAGCCTTCTGTTACGTCATTTGCTACGACCTAGCAAGGCGCCATTACGTTACTATTGATGCTGTAAAACATGTACCGTCAAGAGCGATGTTCACCAATTATGAATTAAAGTTAAGTATTCCAGTAGTTACGTACGTTCTTTGCTACTATAAATTCCTTGTCCTGTTCCAGACCTCACGCCAGCCTGCGTGAGCTTAAATGCGTGCCTTTCGGCTTCCTGTCATAGTGGATTGGCTGCCTTGCCAATCCACAACAGTTCGATATTGTAATACCTAGGTATTTAGTTGAATTTATGGCTGTTAGATTAGACTGATTTCCAATTTTAGTAGTTCGAAATTGTAATACCTAGGTATTTAGCTGAATTTACGGCTGTTAGATTAGACTGATATATCGTGTAACCGAAGCTTAAGGAGTTCCTTTTAGCACTCATGTCGATGACCTAATACTTTTCGTTACTTAGGGTCAACTGCCACTTTTCGCACCATTCAGATATCTTTTCTAAATCATTTTGCAGTTTGGTTTGTTCTTCTGATGACTTTATTAGTCGATAAACGACAGCGTCATCTGAAAACAAACGAAGACGGCTGCTCAGATTGTCTCCAAAATCATTAATATAGATAAGAAACAGCAAAGGGCCTGTAACACTACCTTGGGGAACGCCAGAAATCACTTCTCTTTTACTCGGTGACTTTCCGTCAATTACTACGAACTGTGAACTCTCTGACAGGAAATCACAAATCCATTCACATAACTGAGACGATATTCCATAAGCACGCAATTTTACTACGAGCCGCTTATGTGGTACTGTGTCGAAAGTCTTCCGGAAATCCAGAAATACGGAATCGATCTGAAATACCTTGTCAATAGCACTCAACACTTCATGTGAGTAAAGAGCTAGTTGTGTTTCACAGGAACGACGTTTTCTAATCCCGTGTTGACTGTGTGCCAATAGACCGTTTTCTTCGAGGTAATTCATAATGTTTGAGCACAATATATGTTCCAAAATCTTGCTGCATATCGACGTTAGCGATATTGGCCTGTAATTTAGTGGATTACTCCTACTACCTTTCTTGAATATTGGTGTGACCTGTGCAACTTTCCAGTCTTTGGGTACGAATCTTTCGGCGAGCAAACGGTTGTTTATGATTGTTAAGTATGGAGCTAATGCATCAGCATACTCCGAAAGGAACCTAATTGGTATACAGTCTGGACAAGAGAACTTTCTTTTATTAAGTGATTTAAGTTGCTTCACTACTCTGAGGATATTTACTTCTACGTTACTCATGTTGGCAGCCGTTCTCGAGTCGAATTCTGGAATTTTTATTACGTCTTCTTTTGTGAAGGCATTTCGGAAGGCTGTGTTTAGTAACTCTACATTGGCAGCACTGTCTTCGGTAGTATCTCCATTGCTACCGTGTAGAGAAGCCATTGATTGTTTCTTGCCGCTAACATACTTCACATACGACCAGAATCTCTTTGGATTTTCTGCCAGTGGAAACTGTTATAGGCATCTCGCTTTGAAGTCCACGCCAAATTTCGAGCTTCTCTAAAGGATCACCAATCCTGGGGACTTTGCATCTGTTCAAATTTGGCATGTTTCTTTCGTTGTTTCTGCAACAGTGTTATAAACCGTTTTGTGTACCAAGGAGGAACAGCTCCGTCTTTCGTTAATTTATTTGGTATAAATCTCTCAATTGCTGCCGATGCTATTTCTTTGAATTTAAGCCACGTCTTGTCTACACTTATATTATTAATTTGTAATGATTGGAGATGTCAGGAAGACGTCAAGTGTATTTTTATCTGCTTTTTTGAATACGTATACTTTTGGAGGATTTGGGGATTACAGTATTCAGTCTCGTTACGACAACCCTGTATTCGTTAATTCCTGAATCGGTTTTGATGCTCGTTATTAACTCAGGATTAGTTGTTGCTAAGAGGTCAAGTGTGTTTTCACAACCGTATACTATTCGCGTGGGCTCATGAACTAACTGCTCGTAAAAATTTTCAGAGAATGCGTTTAGCACTATTTCGGATGATATTTTATGCGTACCTCCGGAATTAAACATGTATTTTCGCGAACATATCGAGGATAAATTAAACTCACGACCAACTATTATCGTATGAGTCGGGTACGTGTTTTAAGTCAGACTCAAGTTTTCTGTGAACCTTTCAGCAACTGTGTCATTTGAATTGGGAGGTCGGTAAAAGGATCCAATTATTATATTATTCCGGTTGCCAACAATGACCTCTGCCCATACTAAGTCACAGGAAGTATCTACTTCAGTTTTGCGACAAGTTAAACTACTTCTGACAGCAACAAACACGCCACCGCCAACCGTGTTTAGCCTAGCCTTTCGGAACACCGTTAGGTTCTTCGCAAAAATTTCGGCTGAGCTTATATCCGACTTTAGGAAGCTTTCAGTGCCTATAACGATTTGAGCATCAGTGCTTTCTATTAGCGCTTGGAGCTCTGGTACTTTCCCAACACAGTTACGATAATTTACAACTGTTATACCAATGGTTCCTGTATTTACATTTTTCCTGTATTCAGCCTGCTCCCTTTGTGACTGAAGCCTTTCTTGTGTTTTGCCGAGACCCTCTAACCTAAAAAAAACCGGCCAGTCCACGCCACACAGCCCCTGCTACCCGTGTAGCCGCCTCCTGCGTGTAGTGTAGCCGCTCGAAACGAGAGAGAATCTCTTCTGACACATATCAATGGTACCGACGTGAGCCACCGCCCGCAGTTGGCTACACCCTGTGCTCTTCATGCCATCCTGGAGGACACTTTCTACATCTGGAATGACTCCACCCGGTATTCACACGGAATACACACTGGATTTCTTACTCTGCTTGTCGGCCAAGACCCTAAGGGGCCCCATAACGCGCTTAACGTTGGAGCTCCCAACTACCAATAATCCCACCCTCTGCGATTGCACGGATCTTGCAGGCTGAGTGGGTTCCTCTGAAACACGACAGGCGCCAGCATCTGGCTCATCGTCAGGGTCAGACACAGACAGCACTTGGAACCTGTTTGTCAGACAAACCGGTGAGGCCTTCCGTGCGGCCGCCTGGGAAGTCTTTCGTCGGCTGCTTCGCCCCGGGGCGACCTCCCACTCAACGACAGGTGAGGGTTCAGAGGGGTCAGCCTCAGTGCCAGCAGTAACTGAGTTGGCCACCGGTGAGGACCGATCGGAGGACTCTGACGTGCTGAACGTCCGTTGGATCCCCACGACCGGCCCACAACAGTGGTGCCCATCCACTGCAGCCTCAAGCTGTGTAACCGAAGCCATCACAGCCTGAATCTGCGAGCGAAGTGTCACCAACTCGGCTCGCATCCGCACAGAACAATCTCAGTCCCTGTCCATACTAAAGACCGTGGAAAACTAAACTATGCAGGTAAACGGACTATCGGCGCGTGATGCGCAACTCTACTGCAGACCCTGACGAAAACGCACGAACTGTGTTTATTATTACGGAGATATTCAAAAACCTATCTACCGGAGCACTAAGGTGAAACTAAATAATTTGCTCCTGATGAGGAACTTTTAATGTGTCACAAAATCGGTTTACTTTCCGATGCAAATGAAAACGCGACAACTGTGGCTATTAGATATTAAATTTGCACGCTGAAATGCAAGAAACTGAACTATTAAAGCACACAGAAGATACAATAAAATTCGCTCATGGTTAGATACTCTTAAATGACTAAAGCCGTTTTCATAACTGGGTTCGCTGCTGGATTTTTAGATGAATCAACAATCTCAATTTATATAACTTACCGTGTAACCGAAAACCAAAACACTATTTTTAATAAACATTATTTTATCTTTTTATTGTAAGGTATATTTCCAATCTTCGTAACCTTGTTCAAAGTATGTTGCAATTCGTTTTCATTTTCCGATGACTTCGCTAGAGACTGAACGCCGCCATCTTCAGTCTAAGAGGGCTGCTCAAATTGCCTCCAAAAACGTTTATTTGGATTAGAAACAGCATAGGGCCGATAACACATCCCTGAGGAATCCCGGAGTCACTTCCGTTTCACTTGATGATTTTGTATCTACCTCCTCCTTACTATTTCCAGTTATTGTCCACAATAAGCAAGGTTTTCGTATGGAAAAACCCGAGAGAAACGAAGATTACAATAAGCTTTCTAGTTTACTTACTTTTTCATGTAGAGGTGGCTCCAATTCTTGTATAGGGGTCTGATTCTTGAAGCAGAAATTCTCACATTTTAGGTCCTCATAGTTGATTTGATCTAAATAAATTTGTAGAAAGTTGTTGCAGAATGTTTGTTGTCACGTTAATATATTTTGCCACATTTTAGTATATCACACAGCCCTTTGAATTTTCACAGAGTCTAAATTACATTGTTCGCCCAAAATAAAAAAAATAAAAAATACGTCCGATCACATAAGAAGCAACTACTATTTCACTCTGTGGTAGTAATCCTGTTGCAAAAGAGTTTACAATTTTTCTTGACAAATGAATTTCTGTTAATTTCGATTATTATTTTATAAATGAATCTATAAATACTAGATTGCGTAATTAATATTAGAAATTTTAAGTGTCCCAAATAAATCGTAATTTCAAATGATTCTAAAAAAGGTTAACTGAACATTCAGGGCTAGTACTTACCCATTGTAACATCGAAAATAAAGTCATTCCTTTTCATAAATTTTAGCTTGAAATATAACGTAGTGTGTATAAAATCAAATGAAAGTTTTCAGAAAAGTAGCTGAGATAATATTGACTTAAACAAAATTCGAAAAATAATACTGGTATCGACAACTACTGTTGAGGATAAGTGATGCCAGAGGAGGACGTCTCGTTACAACTTCCCCTCAGTTACTATGAGTTGTAACATTTCTTAAAGGAAATGACGGTTCCAGTCACACAAGCGAGACGATAGTCTGTAGGCATGCTATTTGACTAGCTGCCCCTAGTGAAGAATGGGGTCTAACCCTGCTGAAAAACTGGAAATATGGAATTAACTAGAGAGCCCCTTTCGTTAACATTAATAACTTCGAGTGAATTAACAGGCAGCAGTGTTTTACAAGAACGATACATTCTGAATCCGCACTGTTTACGTGTCAGTAGGTCGTCTATTTCAAGTCTTTTCATAATGAGCAAGTACTAAGTCAATTCTGCAGTACTCGAGTTTGTGGTCATGGTCTTTGGTTACTAATCAAAACATCCTCGGCTCTGGGTTCGAATCATGCCCCCTTGTCAATGCTGAATAAAGTCATCAGCTTGCCGGAAGCATCCTCTGGTTTGGGGCAGAGTGGAAGGTCTAAACCTGAGGCTCACACGACTCTGCGACGGTATCGGATGCGAATTTCTCGACCTCCGCTATTGGGTGCAGAATTGTAGGTTCCCTTTACTAGGTCAGGGATGCACTCCACGCAGGAAGCGGCTACTAGAGTAGCAGAGTACACGTGGCGTGCACAAGGGGCTTTTTTAGGTTAGGGAACCCCTCCATTCGGATCAAACATGATTTGCCTGTTAAATCAGTCACAGAGACCTCAGAGAATCTTGGTCCTCGCAGATCAGAGATAGAAAACATTAATATGATTTTGGTAAATTGCGGGAGCATCCACGGAAAAGTCCCAGAATTAGTATCTCTTATTCAAGGTTATAATGCACAGACAGTACTGGGAACAGAAAGCTGTTTGAAACCAGACGTCAATTACAACGAAATCCTAAGTTCACATTTTAATGTTTATCGTAAGGATACGTTAATCGCCAGTGATGGTGAGGTGTTTATTGCAGTAAAAAATTCCATAAAATCTAGCGAGGTTATCACGGATGCCTAATGTGAATTAATTTTGGTGAAACTATCAAAGAAAGGTCAAAGATTGCGATCGGATGCTGTTATACACCATCTGGGTCAGGATCTGTAGTTGTAGAGCGCTTCAGACACAACTAGCAGAATTTCATTAGTAATTTTCCTTGTCGTGCCGCTGTAATAGGGGATGACTTCAAATTGCCATGTATAGACTGGGAGTGTTATACCAGCAAAACTGGTGCCACAGACAGAGATTCGCGTGGCATTGTTCTGGACGTTACCTTGAGCTGATAGAGAACGAACTCGTGAGGGTAACGTCTTAGACCTCCTGACAACAAATAGATCTGAACTATCGAATCAGTTAACGTAGAGGAAAGTATCAGTGATCATAAGGCTGTGACAGCACCTATGATAACGGGTCCTACAAGGAATGTTAAGAAAGGTAGGAATTTAAATTTGCTCAGCAAGGGTGACGATACAAACTTCAGAGTATCTCAGCAGTCAACATCAAATATTCGGTGAAGAGGACGAAGATGTGGAAAACAAATGGAAAAAATTCAAAGGCATCGTTCAGTATGTCGTATACTAGTATGTTCCGAGTAAAGTTTTAAGGCATGGGAAAGATCTACGTGGTTTAATAGCCCTGTTAGAAAAGCGCTACGTAAACAAAGAGTTCTTCATCTCAGATTCAAGAAAACCTAGCTGACAAACAAAAGCTGAACGAAACGAAAATGAGCGTAAGGAGAGCAATGAGAGAAACGTTCAAAGATTTTGAAAGTAAGACATTGTCAACCGACCTAGGTAAAACCCCTAAGAGATTTTGATGTATGTAAAATAAGTAAGTGGATCAAACTCATCCATTCATTCTCTTAGCGACCACACCGAAACGGAAGATAACAGAGTGAAGGCCGAAATACTGAATTCGGTCTTCGGAAAATCGTAACACTGTCCCTCCTTTCAATCGTCGTACGAACATCGAAATGGCAGATACTGAGATAACCGATCGCGTAATTGAAAGGCAGCTACAATCGCTTAGTAGCTAAAAGACTTTAGAAGACACCTATAACAGTTGAGATACCTATAAGATTCTATAAAGATTATGCGAATGAGCTTGCTCCCCTTCTAGCAGTAATTTATCGTAGATTACTTGGGCAACGAAAGGTACATAATGACTGGAAAAAACGCAGGTCATCCCCGTTTATAAGAAAGGCCGTAACACAGATCCACACAATTATAGACATATATCCTTGACGTCAATCTGTTGTAGAATTATGGAACATGTTTTTGTGGTGTCACCGCCAGACACCACACTTGCTAGGTGGTAGATTAAATCGGCCGCGGTCCATTTAGTACATGTCGGACCCGCGTGTCGCCACTGTGTAATCGCAGACCTAGCGCCACCACAAGGCAGGTCTCGTGATACGAACAAGCACTCGCCCCAGTTGTACGACGACATTGCTAGCGACAATACGGACGAAGCCTTCCTCTCTCATTAGCTGAGAGACAGAATAGCCTTCAGCTCAGTTAATGGCTACGAACTAGCAAGGCGCCATTAGCCTTACAGTGATTGTAATTAAAGTCTCCTGTGTATAGTCAAGAGCGATGTACCACAATGATTGATTAAAGATAAGTATTAATCCAGCTACGTACTTTTCTTCATAGCATTAATTACGTAGCCTGTTCCAGACTTGACGCCCGTCGGCGTGTGTGCACGCGTGCCTTTCCTTCGGCTACCTCCAGTGGCGTAACAGTCTTGTTACGTCACAACAGTTTTATGCTCAAGAATTACGACGTTTTTGGAAAATGAATATGTCCTTCATAAAAATCAATATGGATTCCACAAACAGAGATCCTGTGAAACTCAGCTGACTCTGTTCCTCCATGAGATCCAAAGCGCAGTGGACAACGGCACTCAGTTGATGCCGTGTTCCTTGATTTCAGTAAGTCATTTTACACTGAGAGGCGTCGTGCATCACGGAGAGATTTACTATTGAAATTTCGGGACAGCTCTTTTCAGAAGGAGTCGGACAATATATTAATTCCCCCCCACATACATCTCGCGTATTGACCACGAGGAGAAAATTCGAGCCAATAGAGGGGCTTTCTGACAATAATTCTTCCCACGCACTATTCACGAGTGGAACAGAGTTGGAGGGATCAGAGAGTGGTACCAAAAGTACCTTCCAACGCACATTATTTGGTGGATTGCGGAGTATGATGTACATCTTAGCGCCAGTTTCCCGACCAAAATAAATAAAATACACTAACCTAATCTTCCTCTCCCGCATGTGGACGGTTTCCATCCAGTAGAATTGGAGTTTGAGTCCCGGAAAGGGCACAGCCAATTTTAATTTCCCGTGAATTCCAAGCGTCTCTGGTGGTATAACTGTGTTAGTGGGGTACAATTGGGCTTCCCACCCAGGAGGACTAGGGTTCGAGTAGCAGAAAGGGTACAACCAATTTTAATTTCCTATCAATTCCTGGGTGGGTGGTGGAGTGGGACGTCAGTAGAGCCCTGAGCCAAAGAAATTCCTGCCAAAACTTGAAATTTCGGCCTAAATTCGAAATTCCCGCCAATAGGGTTGGTTGGGGCGGGGAAAGGTAGAGAGGAGGGGGAGGGGTCTAGGGCCCACATAGAGGCCGAGAAAAACACGTGACGTCATCCGGTGGTAGGAGTGGGCGTGGTCGGCGGCGGGGGTGGTCGGAGCGGGAGGAAATTAATTGATCAATTTAATTAATTTGCATACAAATTTGATATCAAAATTGCACCCATAACCTCAACTCCCTACTACTGTCCTCATCCATCTCTTTGTCCAACGACTCCTCAAACATTTTCCTCCTCTCGACATTACCACTGACGGACAAAATTTTCAGCGCCACCCAATGGCCGATCACCGTTTCATGACCATGTCTGTCATTGCAGGGTGAAAACTTGTGTCTTGCGTGGGCTAGTGTGTGACTCGGGAATTGGCGACTTTCTCATGAGTTCACTTTCTAAGTTGTTCCCAGTGTTGGAAGTGTATTGTTCGGAAATTTTACTGCATTCCTAAACTATTGTGAAAGTAGCCACACAACACTTCTTTGTAACAGCTATCTCTGCATGTTTGTGCTGCGTCTCAGTACCAGCTGGTGTTCGTAATTTACAAGGGAAGTCCTTCCAGCCCAGAAAACATCTTTCTGAGCAGGCTGACCTCTTTCGCAATTCTGTACTTTGGCATGCCTCCCTGTGTCAATTCTTGGCGCTTTTGAATCTGCAAGAGTTCTGGATCTGTCGACATGTTCTTCCTTTCTATGGCAGGTAAGAACGGCTGCTGCGTGTCAGAAGATTTAGACACCTTGACGTGTGTATTTTTGACGGTTTTCCCAGTGGGTGTAGAGGTCCAACAGTTTTCGACACGTTCGCGAAGTGTCCATTCCTAAGCGAGGCGAGGGCGTCCGCCCGGCTACCCCTTGCGTGTTTGCAGAATGGTCCTCCTCCCGGGCCGCCGGATCTGCGAGTTGTTGAAAATGGTCTCCAGCGGAAATATCACACCATATAAAGAAATATTTGATTTTGCATAGTTCAAAAATAGATTTGTTATAAATTTCAAACACCTGTCCTTGAGGGCTTCCTTAACGAATTTCCATTCCCTTTTGGCAAAATCCTTGCTACGTCCTTGTCCTGTTGAGGAATCTATGTTCTCTCATGCCTTGTACTTCATAAATATAAACTTGGAACAACGGTTATATGTTTGTTGTTAACGTGAAATAAATCATGATTTTTTTCAAACTTGCTCGAGATCAAGCTAGATGGAACTTCGGCCAACCATAAAAACTGACGGCAAAAGCATGTGGAGTCTCACAAAGAGATGTGTAACGGGTTAGGACTATTGTAACTTCAAAATCTGCAGGTGGCCACGAAAGAGATATTAACGGGAATGTACGATTTTGATAATGAAGTGGTCTGCAGGACTGTGTTAGAATACTACAGTAGAGGAAAGTATCCTGCTGCCAGCAACGTTCGTGCCCAACTACAACACAAAATTCAGTATGAGTGCTTGGTGGCGTCCATTATTCATCTTCTCAAAGACATCGGTTTTAAGTTCAGGAAATGTAAGAACGAACTGATATCTTTTCGAGCCTCACCGAAAGGTACAGTTTTGTGCATTTATAGCATACGGAGGACAAAAGGCCTGTGGTTTATATGGACTAAACTTGATTTTCGCAAAACCATGTAAACATATGTATAGTGTCTACATATGTATAGTGTAATTTGGCGTTTTGAGTATATGAGTGCAGTGACGTAGATTCTGTTACAGCTGCATATACAATCTTCTTTGTAGTTAGGTAATATTTTCCGCCCTACAAAGGTGAGCCGTCGGAAGCAAAATCCCGGAGGCGGCTAGCACGTCCTGTAGCGTTGTCACGTATTTACTCTTTCGTTAATAAATTGCTTTTGTATGTGTCACGATACAGTAATTATGTCTCAGATGTTACCAAAATTAATCTTGCAATTTTCGTAACAACTTTCTCGCTGGACGTTTCTGCAAGGTCCAACAGAACGCAAATTCAAACGACGACTATTTTCTTTATTCAGGAGAAATATCTCATGGTCTTTTGCATTTTATCTCTGCACAGTTTTACGTTTTCACTGTAAGATATGTATCAGATGTATCTACAAACTTGTGATATCCGTGGCTGGGACCGCCAGTATTATATTTTGCTAGAAGCTCGTCTTGATACACGTGAAGTAGCATATGGTACAAAAGTGGAGTGAGCTGCAAGTATGACAATCTCTCATGATTACCCTACGAGGGTATCGTTTTTGTTTACTAAATTTCACTAGATCTGAGAAACATAAGAAGAGTAACGATATGCAACCGATTTGCTTCGGGTCGCTTTGGCGCGCCCGGGAGACGGGGTACTTTGGCTGTCCTAGTCACTCAGTTTCTGGCGCTCTGAAGGGTCGGACAAGCCATACTCTATATCGGAAGTTGTCGGAAAAGTTACCGTACAATTAAGAAAGCTATGCTGAATGTTGTACGAGACAGTGTAAAATGCGTAAATATTTAAATAATAACCAAACAGGATACATTAATGAGAAGTTTCGCATGCTATCACTGTCAATACTACAAATCTTGCCGTGTGCAGATACAGAGACTAACCTGGGCAAGTGGCATCCCATAAAAAGCACAATCATAGGATCGAGATGATACCATAGTAACCTCCGACGAAGAAGATAACACAACCGACTAGCTCTAGAAGACGACAGGTTGGTGGAAAGAACGGTTAGACTCTTATTGAATCTCTCCAGATCTGTCCAATTTCCAGATCTGACTTTCAAAGGGCACACAATTTATAAACTTTCAGAATGTTCCTACATTTGGGGTGCAAATATGTTAAGAGTTTCTGGCTTCTTTCTCAGACTGAAGTAAAAAAAAAATGAACTCCTTACAATCGCCTGTAAAGTTAGTTTATTTCTTTTTTTTCACAACGATTAATAAGAACTTTTTTTATGAAAATACTCCGTGGTATCCTCGGCTAAAATCAAAGTTGTCTGATATTTTCTGGAAATTTTTGATGGTATTTGAAATTGTCACCAACTGACAATAATGCAAGTGACAGATGAACTGCCTACTTTCGTGACGGTACTCTTGTATCTTACAGTAGAGAGTGATGTCTGTGACCCGCCCAGGCTGACAGCTTAGAAAAAAAATGCTGAAGAGTTCGATTCTGCAGCGCTGGCCGGGTTGCGGTACCTCAAGCTGGCGACGTCAAATGGGGCGCGCGCCGCTCCTCCGCCGTTCCTGCCGGTGAGACGTGATGGGTTTGGTATGGGACGGTGAAGAGGGGAAAGGGGAGACACGGACACACTTGCAGCGAGTGGCAAGCTAGCGGCAGCGACCCTGAGAAGTGACTGCGAGGCGAATTGTTGCGTCGTGAAAAAATCTGCAAAACTTACCTCACCGATAAGTTGCATAACTTCGTTTCCCGACAGTAAAAAGTCACTTCGAAGTCAACAGATGGTTCACTGGAGGATACTTATGAGAAATTAAATGAATTAAATAAAGTTTTCTACAGTCTACATTTACATCTACATGATTACTCTGCAATTCACATTTAAGTGCTTGGCAGAGAGTTCATTGAACCACAATCATACTATCTCTCTACCATTCCACTCCCGAAGAGCGCGCGGGAAAAACGAGCACCTAAACCTTTCTGTTCGAGCTCTGATTTCTCTTATTTTATTTTGATAATCATTCCTACCTATGTAGGTTGGGCTCAACAAAATATTTTCGCATTTGGAAGAGAAAGTTGGTGACTGAAATTTCGTAAACAGATCTCGCCGCGACGACAAAAGTCCTTGCTTTAATGACTTCCATCCCAACTCGCGTTATCATATCTGCCACACTCTCTCCCCTGTTACGTGATAATACAAAACGAGCTGCCCTTTTTTGCACCCTTTCGATGTCCTCCGTCAATCCTATCTGGTAAGGATCCCTACCGCGCAGCGATATTCTAACAGAGGACGAACGAGTGTAGTGTAATCTGTCTCTTTAGTGGACTTGTTGCATCTTCTAAGTGTCCTGCCAATGAAATGCAACCTTTGGCTCGCCTTCCCCACAATATTATCCATGTGGTCTTTCCAGTCTATCGTCAAAATGAAGGACCGACAATGTTTATTAAAGATTATTGATTCTCCCCCTCCTCATGGCGAGCTCTAATTATGACGTTAGGAGCTGTTCAGTTATTCCCTCTGGTCTGCGGTAACCATACTTTAAACGACCAGAAATTAAATCCTCATAAAATGAGTGCGTCTGCGGTTACTTGCATTTATCCTCAGCGAACAGGCACGATTGTCTTTTAGCCGGTTGAATAACTACTTTCGCCGGCCGCGGTGGTCTAGCGGTTCTAGGCGCGCAGTCCGGAACCGCGCGACTGCTACGGTCGCAGGTTCGAATCCTGCCTCGGGCATGGATGTGTGTGATGTCCTTAGGTTAGTTAGGTTTAAGTAGTTCTAAGTTCTAGGGGACTGATGACCACAGTAGTTAAGTCCCATAGTGCTCAGAGCCATTTGAACCATTTGAATAACTACTTTCTTACACAGATTCCGCCCGAGACAACACCGTCGCATTTCGAAGAGTAGGACTGCTACGAAAACCGTGAGAACCGATGAACTGCCATCTAGAAACAACTACAGACGACTAGTAGTAATGACAAAATATACTAGATTTTGATATGTTCAGGTTTCCAATTCCCGTGCACATACAGTTTGGAGAATGTCTAGTGAGCCGCCTATTAATCATTCTCGCAGACTTTAGGTCGACTTCCATAGCTGACGCACTGGCCACTCAGTGGCTGTCACGTTTGGCAAGAACGTACTACGGCGCTCTGCCCGCATGCTGCGACGATTACTGTCTGATTACAGTATGCGACGACTTCGGACTGTAATCAGTCTCCGACCAGGGACCGCGGAAATCTCTGTAATCGTATGTTTGTAACCCGTGGCATTCAGCATATTTCAATCAGTGTACTACGTCTTGCAATTATCCAATTCTAAGACGCTGCATTTGAAAATAAGCCGATATTATTTCTTCTGGGCAATTGTCGTTATTCTATATAAGGCTGTGTAGAGGAAAAGAGACACTTGTGTCATCAAACTGACCATTGTGTTCTGTTATGTGAGCAATCTGTAAATGAACGGCACGCAGTCACACAGTATTCCCTAAAATGACTCGCTCCCCACCATTAAGGATGTACTAGAGAAAATGAGTTGTCTTGTCCAGATAGCCACGCAACAAGTTTTACTGTTCTCTGTCAGCCACTCTGTCTCCATTCAGCTACATTGCGGTGACGATGAGCACCAAGCTTAAGGCGCTCAGTGTAGCATGTGGCGTATGGGGCAGACACACGGAGCTGGTAGATGGGCCAACCTCTCCTCTCATCTCCTGCAGCTGGCTCCCCCCTCCCAGGGGCGTTCAATACGTAATGCAGCACATATTCTTTATCCTAAAAGCTGGTTGGCTTTATTCATGATTTCAGTATACAATATTACTCCTCACTCTTTTGACTACAGAACCCTATTTCGAAGTGATGAACCTACCTTTCATCGCCTGTGACGATGTTTGACAAAACATTATCACGTTGAGCCTCGGAACCCGCAAGCAATTCAAAACAGACCGTCCTTCGTTGCCCTTTATTGTCTTCTGTTAGGTGGCGAGGAATCCAGCGGGTACACAAGTTTGAGTACCCAACTGGTGGACGAGTGTGTCAGATCACCAACGGAGACGTCCAGTTGTGCAGCGATGAGTTTGAGTGTGATCCGTCGATCACCTCGAATGAAAATGGCCACACGTTCCAAGACTGCCGCAGTGCGGCCGGCCCGCACGGGAGAGATTGGTCAGGTTAGCGCGACCTTGATACGATGATGACAGACGCCTCGCCCAACGGCTCACCGAACTTTTGTTCACTGCCAGGTCACCGTAGACGTTCTGCAAGTGCCTACGGATACCTGCGATACTCTAGTTCTCCGCCAAAAGAAATTCAATGACAGCTCCCTACTTGGAACGCATCTCCGTTACCGATGGCATTTTGAGGCCTATGTACAGGGCCACCACCTATGAGAACTCCACTAAACTGTACGAGCTGAAGTGGAAATATTCCACCATGTCCCACGATAAACTCTGCATTTTTTTCAACCGAAACTGGGCGAGAAAAAAAAGCTTTGAATTACTTACCCCTCGTAATTTGCCGAGGACTATGGTTAACGTCAACCGGAGGTAAGAGATCTTCCTTTACTGATAAAGAAATGTCCCGTTAAAAGGAACTAGACGTCCTTAAATTCTTTTTGGTTCTTAGTTCTGTGAAACATTTTGTCGCTGGTATTCTCAAAAGATGTTTTTGATTTCCTCGATACTTTTTGCGCTCTGTTTTCAAACTGATGTACACTTTTAATATAAGGATTGCGCGTACAAATCAATACATATCGTGTACCCTCTTACTTTCCACTATTAAATATTTAAAAAAAGCGATCGAAGTGTTGTATATGAACAACGACCTTCACATCAGACTCTTGCTGGCTCCTCCCACAAAATCCTGTTAGCCACAATAGGCTGTAGCGAAAAGATCCAAAAAATTACCCTCATGTGGCGATATAATTAATATCCGCGTCAGCTGACCACACTGTCCCCATCTTTGAATCGCGAGATCAGCAACGCTACCGCAACACTTACTGTAAGACATCGGAGCCATTAAGTATTGTGACGTTACGCTATAAACGTGAAAATATCGCATTACTCTTTCGGTGATAATAGACATGCACTGCAACCGTTTCAAGCACAAGTACAGTAGGTCTCATTTTTTATGTCCGAACAAGTTATCTTGTACTCTTGAGTAACAATGGATAGACGACCGCTTCGATCAGTTCTCTGACGTGGAAAACTATGTCATGACCTGGATATGGAAAGAGGTAATATCTTTGCTTTCCTTTTAACTATACAGATTGATGAAAAATTCGAACTCGAGGAAGTAGCTCTTCACATACTACAGACAATTTATGACTCATGTATGTTATTTAATCATTTTCAATTTTGTGTGTGTGTGTGTGTGTGTGTGTGTGTGTGTGTGTGTGTGTATGTATGTGTTTTTTGTGTGTCGCTAGGTGTGCTGAACATTGCAACTGAGCTTTATTCACTCCTTAGAAATTTTTCAGGTGGTGGCGAAAATTAGCGATTATTGTCCACACAACAAACATGCGAATTTCCGTGTTTATTTCTTATGCTAATCTGCTTCACACAATCGGCCTCTTCACCAGTGTTTCAGGGCGCAGTAAATCTGCAGCTCCGCTGCCCGCTGCGGTCTGCCCCAGCTGCGCAGAGTTCGCTGCTAGCCGATCTGAAAACTCTGACGTCACTGGGCGAGCTCAAGGTCACCGCAAGTGCCGTCCCGCGGTGAAGCAGACTGGCTGCTGCTCGTTGCGCGGTTTCACGGCGTCCGGTGCAACTACAGTAGCGTGTGAGGGGTCAGCACTGGAGACAATCCCAGGATCGAGAGTGATGGGTCACTGTTTTGGATATGAACTAATTACAATCTTGTTTTGACGTAAAGCCACCTGGGAATCATGCAAGCCATCACAACTGCATCCTGACACTGTATGTAATGTTTCCTGGAAATTGGGACCATAGTTTCACCAGAAATTTTATTCGCTACGTATTAGAACAAAAATCGAAATGTGACAGATGTAGCAAATGAAGTAGATACAAAATGAAGACATATCTGTGTACCAACCGCTCTTACACAAAAAAATGTATTGGCAGTGTTGGATCGAATCAAATTGTTTCCAATTCACTGAGATTTAAAACATACTACAAAGTTCGTAGAGACGTTCTCATGTTTGAAAATGGACTCTAAGTAATTTATTACCTGTTGATAGAACGTATGATAGTTTCCGTAGCGTTCTGCTTTCAAAATGAGCATTCACTTATTATTATTCACTTTTTCTCATTGCCGAGAACTATTTTTCTTTTCTTTTCTTTTCATGAACGAAACACTGTCCCTATCGTCAGACGAAACAGGGAATGACGTTTTCTGAACAGAACGCGCACGTCGGACTTAGTAGAAGTTTCGTTGTGCAAGTGGCTACTTTCTGGAAAACAAGATATAAGTCGTGAGCCACTCAGACAGGAAAACGAGAAGTAGTCAACATTTAATGGCGATTGCCGTCAGGCATCTAAGCTGCGCACAGACTTGTGCAAATTCCCAGACGGCGTTAATATGCTGGAATTAGCTGTGTACGTTTTTAAAAAAAACTTGCAAATTGTTACTAAGTTCCGAGGCATTCGTAACTGTAGTAACAATAATCATAAAAGCATGAGAGTATGCTCGAGTTCTGTGGAGGGCGTTTGTTGCTGGCAGGTGAACGCGTCTGCCGCAAGCTGTACGCGCCGTGTTTTGCTTAGTTAAAAAAAAAGGTAGGAAAGGAGAGAAAGAGAGGGAGAGAAGGTAGCTAAAGCGAGAGCGTGCTGGCGTGGCGTGCAGCTGGAGTGGGGAGGAAACAGCCCCTCCCCTCGCCACCTTCCGTGAGCTGTGTCCTTGGCTGCCCGAAAAACATTTTACCTGGCTAGTAGATATGAATGTAAGCACTGTGGGTCATTGTTCACCAATTATTGCTTCAGGCTTTCATTTTTTATTCACAGCTCCATTGAGAAAGGGGAAAATCCAAGTGAAAACTGAATGCAGACACCATATTCACATTAAAAGCGGAAAACAGATGAGAAAGTCCTACCACTGGCTACGTTTTAAGTGAATAAATCGAAATATGCACCGTAAGGAAAATATGGAAATACACATTTCAGTAGTTTCATGCACAATTTGATCAACATTACAGTATTTCAAAAGAACCAGTGCAAAGAACACGTGATGTGATTTAATCGTCGCTGCAAATTTCACGTAGTGGCATTCATGAAAGCGCTTTTAGAACAGCGCGGAGTATCCATTGTAGCCCTCTTGATTGTACTTGCAGCTACTTTCCTGCCGCGCATATCTGTGTTCGCTGCCGTGGAACGTGGTAGTTTCCGTTGTTGCTGGTGTGGTGGTGGGAGGAAGGAGGGAGGAGACGGTGGACGATTTCATGAAACGTCAGCTGCGTCCTGTGCTTGTAAGCTAGGCTGTCGCAGCAGACACCAACTACGTTCATTTGATGTGAACAGGGCAGAGCGATGCTAAGCATGTTTCAAATGTAGAAGCGTTTAAACTTCATACATCGCTTCCAATCACCATAACTGCTATATACTTAATGATTATCGACGCATTTCGATCACACCTAAATTACAAAAAATTTACTGCCTGATTTTATGATCATGTGCTACATTTTTTTTTTTTTCATCATGACAATTCCTAAAGTAGTTTGTTTTACGAGTATTACATACAGGACGAAATTCATTACGGTATGTAACTTATCAGACGGTAAGTATTTCTTGTACGTTGTTTCATTAGGTATGAAATATTTTGTACGAGAAACAGATTATAACTGAATCGTAAGAGAGACTAAAATAGAAGATTTTCTGAGAGGTAACAGTTTGTTTTCTTTGAAAATGTCGTTAACTATGAAACGCGTAAGACGTTTTACATCGAAAACCCTTTTTATTTTAAAACGTTAGCTATTATGTTACCATGTGCTCCCGTAACAAATTTGTGCTCGTCTCCTCTTCCTTTCAAAAAAATGGCTCTGAGCACTATGGGACTTAACATCTATGGTCATCAGTCTCCTAGAACTTAGAACTACTTAAACCTAACTAACCTAAGGACTTCACACAACACCCAGTCATCACGAGGCAGAGAAAATCCCTGACCCCGCCGGGAATCGAACCCGGGAACCCGGGCGCGGGAAGCGAGAACGCTAACGCACGACCACGAGCTGCGGACCCTCTTCCTTTCAGAAACGAGTTATTATTTACTACGTAACAATGTGTAAAACACGTTGGCCCAGATGACGTAGCTAATTCCAGTGCTTCAACTTTCCTTTCTCTCACTTTCAGCTATATTATGCCTACACTAATGTGCCATTTCCCAGCTGTCTGCTATCGTTTCGATAAGAACGTGTAGTTAGCAGGGATTGAAAGACTCGCATTTGAACAGGAAAAGCAGGAGAGTAACATCCAAGAAAGTTAAAAAAAGCGACTTGAAAGTGGATTTGGGGAACACCTGTGCAACCCTTTCTGAAGGACCAACGAAGTCATTAAAAAACACCCCTGTGGCCATGAAAACAAACTGTTCAATATCTTTCAGTATCAGCGATTTCCTATTTACACTTATGTGGAAGCAGCTAAGCATCGTGTATGTGTGTGTGAGGTGGTCGGAGGCAAATGCTCTTCCAGCCGCCAGTTACTTTCAACGCTGTTTGGAGAGAGAGAGAGAGAGAGAGAGAAGCTACTACACTATGGACGATTCCGCACAACCGAAGCCTGCAGGAAACCTCAGAAGGTGAACGGCACGGCCCCTATCAGACGTGTTACAGGGGTGTTACAGATTTTATAGCATCGCGGGCCGCGTACTGTGAATATGCAAAGTGCCGTAACAGAAGCGAGAAAAACATATTTGTTCGACAAATATTCACTTTAATAGAGATATAGTTCCAATAACGTAATCTGAAAACAAGTATGGTTTACATGCGCCCGTCCTCTCATTTTCGGGAAGGAAGGAGAGATGTGCAAAAAATTTACGAGGACGAACATGTGGGGTCAGCCGCGATTAGACCGATAGCGGGCCGTGGTTTATGTGTGTGTGTGTGTGTGTGTGTGTTTGTGTGCTGTATAAGGACAGACAGAAACTCTACAGTCTGCGTACCGAGTAGCCACCTTGTCCGGCGTAGCTACAGGACATATGGGTCATTAGGATTTTGTGTTTGATGCATATTACACCATATATTGCTGGGAATGAAATTTAGCTAAGACATTGAATTTTTGGGAGGAGGTCGCTATATGTCTCCAGTTTGGAGAAAATGGAATTTATGTAGCACGTTCATTTACGACCGCACGCGTGAGAGAATGAAATAATCCTAACATACCTAATATTTCCTAATCCATTCGAGATATCGAAACGAGATTTTGGCAACGACTGCACACGACAAAGAGAGTAATTTGCCATGATAAACACCATGGAGGTAAGAATAGAGGGAGACGCCGTGACGTCACAGCTGCGAAGCTATGTGAAGCCGAGGGTAGCCATCTCAGTCCGACCAAAACATTGATGCTGTAAGCTTGTGTGCATAGGCTTGTCGCTCGCTTTTGGAAGGATTTTACGCTATTATGGTGACTTGTGTGGTGTTCGGAAGTACGAATCGTTCTGATTGTGATGCGAAATCGAAGGGAATAACATTTAATGTGTAAGTTGTCTCGTTAAGTGTGATTTTACAACTTCATTGTGAATGAACGTATGCTACATCGGTACTTGTACTATAGCGTGTTTTTCTCCTGTATGATTCTAGATTTCCTAAAAATGAAAGTTGGAAAGCTCTGTGGGAGAATGCCGTGAGGAGGAAGGATTGGCGTGCGTCTAAATGGAGCACTATATGTTCTCAGCATTTCCGAGAAGAGGACATAGACCGAACTTCCCTTTCAACAGTAAGGCCCCGAGAAAATGCTGTGCCGTCAGTTTTCCCTACACACCCAAAACATTTGCAAAAGGTATGTTAATTCAAAGAATTAAATTCTTAGTTTTCAAGTTCACGTTTCAGTATAATACGTACGTATCGTCGATAATCGAAGTGTTGAGTAATTCACTTTGTCTTCGTCATGTACCAAATTAAAAACTAACACTACATTAACTGGCGTAAAGTATAGGCCTAAACAGGACACTGTGTAGATTTGCCATTCTATGTACCGTATTTCAGCAAATATTGGTGGTAATGAACAGTGTTTCCCAGTTGTGTAACGTAACTGAAATGTCCCAGTACGTATTACAAACTAGATGTATTTATGGGACTTTGGAGGGAGGGTATAGCTAACTTAGTTTTCAGTTTCTATTATTTAGCTCTAACTCCGAAAGTAATGGAATACACGTGTGAAGTAAATTATATCAGTTATGTGAATATTTAAGGCAGTAGTTTGTGAACATCTCACTTGTCTGGTCTACTGTGCTGTACAACATTTTTATTGTACGGTCTTTGCTAGTTAATGGCAGTTATGCTTTAGGAGTAATTGATACAGCTCTAGTTTTACTTTTATATGTT
Organism: Schistocerca serialis cubense; assembly: GCF_023864345.2. Classification (NCBI taxonomy): domain Eukaryota; kingdom Metazoa; phylum Arthropoda; class Insecta; order Orthoptera; family Acrididae; genus Schistocerca; species Schistocerca serialis. The sequence continues at coordinate 664,143,962 of NC_064642.1, forward strand.
GATTTTGGGAGGATTCCTTAAGGTCATTTGAATACATTAATTTCACTTTCCACCTGATTAGGTCCTTACACATAGCTCTTGCCTAGGAATGATTCCATGCTGTATATAGAATTTAAGAGGGGAGGTGCTGGAACACTGAAGTGTTTCTGCAGCTACACAGTATGTTAAAATAGATAATCTGTTTCTCCATATTGTCATGTAGAAACAAATTTATGAGACTCCTTTTTGATGAGCATCAGCCTCTGCACACAAGAGAATATTTGAGAAGAAAATTCAGGTTCGCTGTTTAGATTATGAGACTACTGAAGCTAACAAGTTTGTCTGGTATAATTATTTAGTGAAGTCACAGAAATTAACACTAGGGCTGTGTTAAACATAACTCTGTATTTGGGTTAAGCACGGCAAATGAACATTTCTTTTGTTTGATGCATTATTCATTGACATTCTCCATTGAAAGATATCATTGATTAAAAAGCTTTGGCAGTACCTTCTTGTTAACATTATCCGCTACTGTGGAACATTGAATATGCACCAACCACTAATGCAAAATTAGATATAACTCACAATTTTATATCATTAACTGTTGGACCAGTTGTATTGAGAACTTGTTAACTGACAGCACCCATAGCGATACAGTGTGATAGTTAAACAAGACACCCCAGCAGAAATATTTTACATGTTCAAAGTTTATATTTTTTCAATAAATGAGTATTAATTGTAGCTTCGCACATGGGAGGCATTTCAAGTTGTCTGCTGAACACAACAACGGTTTTTATTAGAGTAATGAGTGTTTTATGAACAAGATAAATAGTTGCTGGAAAAATAGAATTTATATATCTGGAAAGGACTAAGAATAGGAGTAATTAGTAGGCTGTAACATGCTGTTCATGACAAAGACTGTAACACCTTCAACCATCTGTTAAAAACAGTTCTTAATGTTTTCCATCTGTTTATTTCATTTAGGGAGACAAGAAGAGAAAGCCACCATTGCGGAAGGAGAGCTCGTCCTTTCCATCTTCAGTTTTGGCTGCCGTCAGCAGAGTGCAGGATGAAGAAGTTCCTGCTCTTGTTCCTGAGTACACTGCAGGACCACCAGAACGTAGTCAGACATCCTCTGAAAGTGAGGAACTGAAGACGAAGTGTGAACACCTCACAAGAAAAACTGATCAGTACAAAAAACAAATTAAAACTCTTCAGCAGTCTAAGTGACGACTTAAGAAGAAAGTGGCTAACACTTCGGAACGGTGGCAGTTACTAAGCACGGAAAATAGTGCAGCGACAACTGACAACGACCATGATTACTTTGCTACTGGAAGTTATCTCTCTGAAGTGGCAGTCCATATTGTAGTATATATAGCTGGATTTGTGGTGCGTCACTTAGAGAAAACCTTAAAATGTGAACCATGTTTATCCATGTTGAGAGGGGATGGTAGCCATGTTGCTTATTCTCTCATCCATAGAAAGAGTAGGGGATGGTTGGTTTTACCATCGAATGATGTTGTTGACATCTGTGTGTGTGAAGAAAAAGTGTTCAGGTGCTATACTACAGGTAATTCTAATGTTCCTCTGAAATATCAGTTTTCAAAATGTGTATCTGAGGTGCTTAGTGAATTCATATTCAAGCCAGTGTTTAAGGAGTTGGCAGACCACATGAAAAATCAGCATCCCTTTGACAATCATATGATACTGCTGATTATAGCAATTGCCACACGATACCTCCTGACACGGCAAAAACATGCAGCCAAGAGAATAAATGATGCATTGCATGAAAATAAAATCAGGACAACCTATACAAAACTGGTACTCTTTAAAGGTCAGTAACTGATATTTGTACACAGAGGTCTAGTGTGTCAGGCATCTTGTATAAAGCACTCATTATATTGAGGCAAACTGGGAATGTAACCTTATTGTAATTAATAAATGATGCACATTCTTCCTTTTCCATTATGTCTATGTTGTTATAACCAGCTCTAAAATGTTTGTGATGTCTGTATCTTAAAACTATTAGTACTAGCATATTCAGGGTATCTATGAAAATTTGTTCCTGGTGTGTGATGGATTCAGACAATTATAATTTTATGTGTTTGTGTAATACCTTCCAAATATATCTTCCTCAAACCAACATTTGGAACTACATTATATGTAGAGTGTTTCCAAGTGATTGATACTCCACCATACCAGTATGCAGTACTAGTTCTGCAATAGCTTGTGATCTGTGTGCTTCCAAATGTGACATACATTTCTTTTTGAAATATTTAGCCATTGTTTGGCAGAGTATGCTGTAGTATGTTCTAGCCAGTGTTGTTAATTAAGTTTCAACATATTAATGAGAAATAGAATTGCCTAATTTTTGGCTCATTGAAATACATTCCCAGCACTGTGTGGTATGTTATGGTTTTTGCTTGTGTGTCATTACAAATAATATTTTTTTGTGATCTAGTCCAACAGTGGTTTATCCTCAAAAAATGAGAGATAGTAGTGTGAGCGTTATTGGTTTTTCACTACTTCATTGGACACTAAATTTTCTAGTAGTCTCTCCCCTAATCCATTGAAATGTAACCCATGTGTTGCACAGAAACTACAGCCCACAACATTTATATCTGTAGTAAGACATATTTTATAAATGATTGCATATTTTCATATGTTTGTTTGCTTGACTACTTTCCTGGTTTGTGCAAGACCACTGTGATAAATCATATGTATGTGGAATGGTAAATAGTATTACATTTGTATGTCAGGAGACTGAGACATTTCTTTCATTCTCAACAAGCAATGAGGTGGACTTTGTTACAATTTCATATAATATTTTTTTACATAGAACTGTGTTATTTTTAAATTCCACAATCTTGTGAAAAAGGCAGTTAACTGAAAAGTCACATTGTAATAATTTTTCTGTATACCTGTAACATGCAGTTCAACAAAGTGGATAACAACAGATCAAGAAAAGCTTTTTTGCTGGAATGAATTTCTGAATATAGTACCTAATATTTATGCTTTATATCATTCCCAGTTCCCATACTTTTTATGAATGTATTAGGAATATATAGCCTGTATTTTTATTAGGACAATGATTTCAAAAGCAAATCCTAGTTTCAATGTTAGTAAAACTTTGTCATTGGCAAGCAATGAAGCTTCTGCTTATTGATTGAGACATTCCACACTTCTCAAACTATGATGTAAAGTTTTGATCCATGATCTGTCTCAATCCCTTCATCATTTCATTTTGTACCACTGTAAATACCTGTCAGCTTGACAAGAAAGGCTTGCATTTAAATGAATGAAAATTATAAAATAGGGAATGACATAAACGAAGCTCAATGTAGAATGGTTTATACCTAAGCTACCTAAAAACACTGGGACATTGTTGCCCTGTTAAGAAATCTCTTCCATACCAAAATAAGAAATTGGAACCTAAGGTAAGTAAGCAATAAGTAGAACTCCTTACTAATATTAAAATGAGTCCCATAGCAGATGAAAATTGGAACACTGTTATGCTGCCTTGGCTAACAGACATGTCATTTAAGTGCTGCTGCTGCAGTTGATTTGTTAGTTACCAAAAAAAGTGCCGTAGTCTCATATTAGAGCTGCTGCATTTCACTTATGAGAAGAAATGTGGGTATGTATTGAAGTGTGTATGAACTGTATGGCAAAGTGTTTTGTTTTCTTCCTCAGGGTCAATGTTATCCAAACTGAAAGTACCTGTTTTGTGTATAACAAACGCCTAATTTATATTTCTTGGGATTCTCTGAAGTTATATTCCACTTGACAACAGAATGAAGTTGTGCAGAATGTGACAGGTTGTTGGCTAAACATTAACTCACATTGAGTTATTTTATCAGGTCTATTTATCTGCTGCTTCATTGTTTAAATAATTAACAACAAAGACAGATCATTTGGTTACCTCTTCAGATATAGGTGGTGGTCAGAACCGCAATCAGTCTGTTACACATTAGTAAATAGCTGCTACAATACATCATTCTGAACTCAAACAACTGAAAAGTTTTGGTTTGTATGTCACGAAAATCGGAAAAGACGTCGTCACTTTTCGTAAATCTAGCATTGCTTCGTCCAACCAGATGATCGTAAGAATAAGTAAAGAAAGAACCCTAGTTTATGATACACGTTGATTACTGAATTAACAAAATTGTATCGTTTACATTGAAGACTAGCCATTCGTAATATTACATTCAAAACTATTTTTAATCAGATGAAACGCAGAATTTCGCCTTTACCGGATTTTATTTTAAACAAAAACTTTGAAACAACCAATCTGATGACGTTACATGCGTATATGGTGCAATTAGCGACTTTAATACACGCAGCGCTATAGCACACTGGCAATGTTTTGGTCAGAGTGTCATGGCAGCGAGCCACGCCCCCATGGCTTCAAAATCGTAGTATGGCTGGGATACGTAGCGCCTTCTCCCCTTATTCTTACTTCCACGATAAACACACACAACTCTGTTATCTATGCCAATGAAGCAGTAGCTACTTTTTTTTTTCAAATCTATTACTGTAATTTTTGAAAAGTCTTCGTAGCTACTTTAAAGAGTATTTGCTAGTATGAAAATAAAGGTGAAATTTCTTCTTTGCTTTACAACAAACTAGTACAATCAGATTTTCTGTAAGATTTTGATGTCTCTGGTTGCCTGTTACTTGTTTAATGAGACACTTGTTTCAAGATTCCATCGCAGTATCTATTGGAAGGTGAGTTTGAGCGATTTTATGCTGTATTTTGGCTATAACAGCGAAATGTAACATAGCAGTCAGATAAATGGATGTGTTCCTCAAAACTAGACACTGATGACACTTCACCGAAGAAAAAAAGCTGAACAATTCGAATCCTGCAATACTGTGTGTCTTTCATGATCAGCAGATGAGACTGAAACTTGCCAAGGATTTTTTTCTACCCTTCAGTTTTATTTGAGATACAAAAAAGTACCACTAGCATATCTTATTTCCGTCCGTATATCTGTACAGAGTGAGGAAGTTAACCTTCTTACTACAAATATGTTTTAATTCATCTGTCGTATTGACTTTGACAAATAGTTTGCAATGTTCTGCTGCTATTGCGTTCACAGCTTCAGAGCTACGAAAGAGTCTGACTCAGTCAGTTCTATTTTGCAGCAGAAACAGGCTATTGTTCTATTAGAAATAACAATTTTGGAGCCTGTGTATTTGCGGATAAAAAGACTACATGAACATGATACTCATTTATTTATGAACCGCTTGAGACTACGCATTAAGGTTAAAATAGGTAATAAATATATGTGATCTGTCTTCAACACATCGACAAACAATTAAGGTGAAGATCACACTTCACTCTGAATCAGGGTAGGAACAAAAAAAATTTTGCAGTATTTGCTGCAAATTATATTCATATTACTCCGATGATGAACAGGTAGAAAATTCTTTGATATCTTTCCAGTCTAGTCGTTCACTAATACAAATACGACAGGTTACAGAACTGCAACAGAATTTTCAAGTTTTTTTTGTCTGGATTGGTAACCTTTTTCCTCATTTGAAAAAACATCATCAGTTATAGGTAACAACTACATTTATCTTCTTGATCGGTTCAACTTTGCTTCTTTTGACAAAACAGAGAATAGTTTGGACACTTGTCTTGCAGCATCTAACACGAACAGTTGATGACAAGAGAGATCAATAGCTTACCGAATAATTTAACGTTTATTTTCATGCTAGAAAACTCTCTTTTGAATAGCTGTCGAAGACTCGTAAAAAATTACAGCACTGGATTGGGAAAAAAAGAAAAAAAAAACAGAATAAAAATATTGGCTTCTCTATACTGCCGTAGATAGGAAAGTTCCGTATGTTAATCATGCAGCAAAATACTCTCCTCTTCACGCGCTATCACTTGGCAAAATTTCGTATCGATACCTCGAACTATTTGGAATATATGAGGTATGTTATGAATATTTCACTCTCTCGTGTGCGCAGTCAGAAGTGAATGTGCTAAATAAATTACATTTTCTCGAAACTGGAGACAGACAGAGGCCTCCTTCCAGTTCAGAAGAAGAATTCAATATCTTAGTTAAACTTCATTCACAGCAAAATACGCTGTCATATGCACCAAACACAAAATCATAGAAACCTATGATTTTCATTGCAATTTTTTTTTCGAACTTCCCGCAGTGTCTCACTTAATTCACGTTAAGTATAACCATTATCGAAGTTTTGGACACTTCCCAATGAAGCCGGCATACAGGACGCTCTAAAATTCTCCTTACAAACTTCTAAGACTTGTAGAAGGGACAGACAATATTTTGAACGGGGACCCTGTTCGGAATGTACCGTTTCCATACTACAGCCATTTGAAAACATGTTCACAATGCGACCACTTTCACAAGTAGTTTCCAAGGCGTGACCCAGTACATCACTTATTTTACAGCCCCACTCATTAGCAACCAAAGAAACAAAAAGGAAACTTAATCCGTTTTCACAAACGCTGTTGTTTGCCGCCAAACCATTCGTGTCCTTTTCAAAGAAACGTTGGCATTCGGATCCACTACAAGTAAGGTTCGATGTGGCTAGGTGCAACATCCATTACACGTGCAGTTGCTTTGCTCGTGTAATCGTTGATGGGTTCTCTTCAAAGTGATGCAGTACAGCCTCTTCATTTTCGGTTGTGCGGTCTTCTTGGAATACCACAGTCACGCCTGCTGATAGTGAAAGTACCCCTTTGTCGAAGCTGTTGAACGATTGTGGGGAAAGTTACATGCATGGGCTCGGACATAGTGGATAACGATCTTGACAGAGGAAAAGAGCAGCTCTTCCATTACCTTGAGCTTTTCCGTAGAGAACGATCATGTTGGTGTATTCCCCCATGTTTCTCTAAGACACACAGACCCACCAACGAGATCAGAGAGGTAGGAGAGGCGTCAAATGACATCAACCGATCCGACGTAAGTAGCCACCACCATGACCCATCCGCATACCTACCTTGAAAATGTTTTCAGACGGTTGTACCTTTCCGGCCATGGGTTCCAACTCAAAATATTGTTTACTCAGTTTCCTCTACGCAGCCGGCCGTTGTGACCGAGCGGTTCTACGCGCTTCAAAATGGTTCAAATGGCTCTGAGCACTATGGGACTTAACATCTATGGTCATCAGTCCCCTAGAACGTAGAACGACTTAAACCTAACTAACCTAAGGACATCAAACACATCCATGCCCGAGGCAGGATTCGAACCTGCGACCGTAGCAGTCGCGCGGTTCCGGACTGAGCGCCTAGAACCGCTCGGCCACCACGGCCGGCTACGCGCTTCAGTCTGTAACCGCGCGCCTGCTACGGTCGCAGGTTCGAATCCTGCCTCGGGCATGGATGTGTGGGATGTTCTTGGGTTAGTTAAGTTTAAGTAGTTCTATGTTCTAGGGAACTGATGATCTCAGATGTTAAGTCCCATCGTGCTCAGAGCCATTTGAACCATTTTTCCCTCTACACAAGTGGAATTTTGGAGCATCCTGCATGAAGGTATAAGTAATGTGAAAATATTTTTTTACCGATTGATTTCTGTAAAATCGTTTCGTTAAGGTTACTGAGTGTGCACCTCAAGTCTGTCAGCTCAGCGGTCGCCAATAAGCCCGCCAAAAGCCGACAAAGAATGTATATTCATTCCCTCAAGCCGGCAGGTGTCGGCCCTATTAGAGACCTGATTTTCATGCAATGCATATTGTCTTCTATTATTCTTGAAATATGTTTTTTAGGATAATATGTTCGAATTGATTATTTTCTTGCGTTTAAACGTGGATCTTTCGTGCATATAAATCCATATTTTGCCTGTTTAGCGAGTAAGTATAATATTTTCAAAAATCTTTAATTGTGCCGCATGTTTTGCGTATTTTTAAATTTAAACACTTATTCTTTAAAAAATACCGACAATTTGTTCAGTTGTTGTGAAATCTTATTGTTGTGTATTTATTAATGATTTTCCTTTCTTCCAGATTCGCTGCCACGAGTTGCCCTTCGTGTCTGCTCACTTAGCACATGGCGTTGCCTGCGGGACTTTCTCAGTCTCCCTACAGAGTAGCACCAAAATGGGTATTAAGGGATTAGTTGGAACTTTGTCATTTGGAGCTGCATACAGTGTACCATAGTATTAACATTATTATTTAATACGTGTATGATCTTTTAAGATGAATTTCATAATACTCATAACATTTAAATTAATACAACACTGAAGTGATGAACGACTCATTTTTGAAGCTTCGCTCAGTTACCTATCTTCAGCTGACTCCATCTTCTGTCTGCAGAAAATCAGTACATAATTATAGTGAGTGTGACTACCTTTCAATTAAGTAAGACGCCAGAATTGAAAACACGTACTCAGTCTATATGGAGACAGTATGAGTGAGAATTTGAAGGGTAGATGACAACTACTGATGGCATAATTCTTTGTTGTGATGTGAAAGAAGAAACAGTTGGTAGTGAAAAACGTTTCCATGTCGTACAGCATGTGGGCACCGGTAAACATAAAGACAACTTAAGACGTAAAACCACGAAAAGTGCTGCCGTCAAACGTTATGGGAATGTTGTAACAGTACTTTTTCACAGTTCTGTTTTTTTTTTCTGTGAAGTCTTTTGTCGGTAGATATTCAGCTGTGGAAAGTATCTACAGTAGAGCGTCGATTATCCGAAGTCGGTCAACCGAACGACCGCTTAACCGAACTGTGTGCTCGCTCGCACCTGTTACTCTCCCACCCTACCGTCCATCATCCCCCACTCCCAAACCAAGTTTCCCACAATAGTCGCCGCACTAGGCCACCGCTGGCGAACATTGCTTCTAATGGGGCCTTCACAAGGCGCGGCTGACCGGCCAAGCCGCCAGTCGCTGTTTCAACAATGAGCACACTTCTGTCGGCTTGGCACCAGCAGTAGAAGTAGCGGCAGTAGCAAAGCTGATCACGGCAACAACTGCGCAAGCTTAGAGTTGAGGCGTGCCGCACCGCGCAGGTTGATGGATTGCGCGCCCCCAAGAAGAGCTTCTCACGGTGCAAACAGTCACCTTCTGTTCTCTGTTGCCACCACTTGTTTGCTGCTGCGTGAAAAAGTGAACCTGACGATACAAAATGCTTAAACGTAAACGTGTTGTCCTTTCTATGAGGGACAAGTACGAGATTATTACTATATATTCCTACTGAAGTTGCCTTTGTATGTTACTTTGTAATACTAAAACAGATGCCTGTTTTTAAGAATAAATTTACTATACAGTACTTCTTTTTGGCAAATTAACATGTACAATTCGATTATCCCAACAAACCAGTTTTCCGAACACCCATGTCACCCTATTACTCGGATAATCGATGCTCTACTGTATTCCTGTTCTGATAAATTTCATAGAAAAGTATAGAAAGTGTAAAGTGCCAGACGAATCCACTGGACGTAAAAATTACGTACAGCAGTGCTATGACCAAACCGTTAAAACCGCAAGGGATCGGATTCTAAGCCATTTTATACTAGTGTCAATCAACGAACCTCAAATGTGAGGGACGGTTTATTACAAATATAAAACGTAATTGGATAATTAACAAAAATATACGTCTATGCTCTATCTACACTACTGGTCATTAAAACTGCTGCACCAAGAAGAAATGCACATGATAAACGGGTATTCATTGGGCAAATGTATCATACTAGAATTGACATGTGATTACATTTTCACGCAATTAGGTTCCTAGATATCCAGAACAACCACCGCTGGCCGTAATAACGGCCTTGATACGCCTGGGCATTGCGTCAGACAGAGCTTGGATGGCGTGCACAGGTACAGCTGACCATGCAGCTTCAACACGATGCCACAGCTCATCAAGAGTAGTGACTGGAATATTGTCACGACCCAGTTGCTGGGCCACCATTGACCAGACGTTTTCAATTGGTGAGACATCTGGAGAATGTGCTGGCCAGGGCAACAGTCGAATATTATCTGTATCCAGAAAGGCCCGTACAGGACCTGCAACATGCGGTCTTGCATTATCCTGCTCAAATGTAGGGTTTCGCAGGGATCGAATGAAGGTTAGGGTCACGGGTCGTAACACATCTGAAATGTAACGTACACTGTTCAAAGTGCCGTCAATGCCAACAAGAGGTGACCGAGACGTGTAACCAATGGCACACCATACCATCACGCCAGGTGATACGCCAGTAGGGCGATGACGAATACACGCCTCGAATGTGCGTTCACCGCGATGTCGCCAAACACGGATGCGACCATCATGATGCTGTAAGCGGAGCCTGCATTCATCCGAAAAAATGACGTTTTGCCATTCGTGCACCCAGGTTCGTCGTTGAGTACACCATCGCAGGCGCTCTTGTCTGTGATGCATCGTCAAGGGTAACCGCAGCCATGGTCTCCGAGCTGATAGTCTATGCTGCTGCAAACGTTGTCGAACTGTTCGTGCAGATGGTTGTTGTCTTGCAAACGTCCTCCTCTGTTGACGCAGGGATCGAGACGTGGCTGCACGATCCGTTACAGCCATGCGGATAAGATGCCTGTCATCTCGACTGCTAGTGATACGAGGCCTTTGGGATCCAGCACGGCGTTCCGTATTACCCTCCTGAACCCACCGATTCCATTTTGTTCTAACAGTCATTGGATCTCGACGAACGGGAGCAGAATGTCGCGATACGGTAAACCACAATAGCGATAGGCTACAATCCGACCTTTATCAAAGTCGGAAACGTGATGGTATGCATTTCTCATCCATTCACGAGGCATCACAACAACGTTTCACCAGGCAACGCCGGTCAACTGCTGTTTGTGTATGAGAAAACGGTAGGAAACTTTTCTCATGTCAGTATGCTGTAAGTGTCGCCACCGGCGCCAACCTTGTGTGAATGCTCTGAAAAGCTAATCATTTGCATATCAATACATCTTCTTCCTGTCGGTTAAATTTCGCGCCTGTAGCACGTCATCTTTGTGGTGTAGCAATTTTAATGGCCAGTAGTGTACTTGCAATAGCGCAGTTTCAGACGATAAATAGTTCCACACTTCCCTCATTTTTTACCGATTCCATGAATTTACTAAGGTCAAATAGCATTCAGTACAAGCGGAAGGTACATGATGAACGCTGGTACTGTTCCTCACGTAATATTTCCGAATGTGATGTATTTAACTTGCTTTGCTCATGAGTTACAGTGCGCTGATGAAGCTATTCGTGGAAATTTTCATCCGGTTGACAAGTTGGTGTTGCTGTGAAGTAGGTGTTTGTTACAGCCCCTTAAAGAAAACAAGCCCGCAGAGCAGCCGCACCTGACATTCCCAAGCCACCAGAACCATCATAACACGACGGGTCACATGGTTGTCTGCAGTGATGTACGGCACAGGGCAGTTAGAAAGTATTACGGGCGTCGCTTCTACACTTGACCCTAAAATTGTAGCCTCAGGTCTAATTGCCAAAGGTGTTCTGAACACCCCATAAACAGGAGTTAATCTTGGATGTATATCTGCTCATTTTTCTAATCGTCCGGCGGGAATTGTTTCTATGGTGACAGGCAGTCATATTATTTGTGTTTCATTACGTGTGCTCAAAACCACAGTCTGTAAGCATGAGTCTGTCCCTGGAAGAGTTGCTGAAATAATGAAGAAATAAGTTCAGAGCATAGTTTCAAAAAATCCACGATATGATCAGATTTATGAAATTGAAGAAATTTTAAACGGTAAGCGAAATTAACTTCCGAGCAACATGTCGTTAACGGCTGAGCACTAAGTTACTGTCAGGCAGACTGAAGTTTCTCTCGTTACAAGCACATTTTGCTGAACAACAGGAGACGGTTTACTTTCAAACACCTGAAACGTAAAGCGATCGTGAACTCTAACATGTTGTTGTTGTGGTCTTCAGTCCAGAGACAGCTTTGATGTAGCTCTCCATGCTACTCTACCCTGTGCAAGCTTCTTCATCTCCCAGTACCCACTGCATCCTACATCCTTCTGAATCAGTTTAGTGTATTCATCTCTTGGTCTCCCTCTACTATTTTTACCCTCCACGCTGCCCTCCAATACTAAATTGGTAATCCCTTGATGCCTCAAAATATGTCCTACGAAGGGACCCCTTCTTCTAGTCAAGTTGTGCCACAAATTTCTCTAGCCGGCCGGTGTGGCCGTGCGGTTCTAGGCGCGTCAGTCTGGAACCGCGTGACCGCTACGGTCGCAGGTTCGAATCCTGCCTCGGGCATGGATGTGTGTTATGTCCTTAGGTTAGTTAGGTTTAAGTAGTTCTAAGTTCTATGGGACTGATGACCAAAGATGTTGAGTCCCATAGTTCTCTTCTGTAGCACCACATTTCGAAAGTTTCTATTCTCTTCTTGTCCAAACCATTCATCGTCCATGTTTCACTTCCATACATGGCTACATTCCACACAAATACTTCCAGAAACGACTTCCTGACACTTAAATCTATACTCGATGTTAACAAATTTCTCCTCTTCAGAAACGATTGCCTTGGCACTGCCAGTCTAGATTTTATATCCTATATACTTCGACCATCATCATATATTTTGCTCCCCAAATAGCAAAACTCATTTACTACTTTAAGCGTCTCATTTCCTAATCTAATTCCCTCAGCATCACCTGATATAATTCGACTACATTCTATTATCGTCGTTTAGCTTTTGTTGATGTTCATCTTATATCGACCTTTCAAGACACTCTCCATTCCGTTCAGCTGCTCTTCCGGGTACTTTGCTGTCTCTGACAGAATTACAATGCCATTGGCGAACCTTAATGTTTTTATTGCTTCTCCCTGGATTTTAATTCCTGCTCCGAATTTTTCTTTTCTTTCCTTTACTGCTTGCTCAATATGCCCATTGAATAACATCGGGGATAGGCTACAGCCCTGTCTCACTCCCTTCCCAGCCACGACTTCTGTTGTGTACATAGTTCCGCGTAGTCAGAGCGTACGCAACTTTCCCACTAGTGCGCGCCCCGCTGAGCACAACAGCGCAGGCGCAGCGCTCGTCCGTCTCCGCACTACGAGATGGCGCTGTCTTAGAGACGGACCAAATTCTGCTCCCGCCGATCCGCGTATTAATATGTAACGCAGCGAATGAGATTGCTGCTAATGTAGAACCTTTTCTCCTCGCGGATCACAGTCGCGCAGTGGTACCTGAACGCGCAAGGTATTATTACGAGTGTACAGACCTCCGATTAGTCAGTCTGCATTTGTCTGCACCAGTCTGTACGAGTCTCCATTAGTCTGTACCAGTCTATAGCCAAGTTTCAGTCTGCGCCTAATAAGATTACCATATTCCTGTACATAGCCATGAAGATAAATGACTAGACACTTTGTCAAGTATCAGAGATATGTGAGAATACGATTAACGTAACAAGACCAAAGGAACTTCAGATTGTCAATTGTAAACAGCATCCAGAATCAAGTTACGTATTGTCTATGCTTTTTATTATTTTAATAAATGTGTGTGAAAATTAATCAAGTTCTGTTTAAAGTTGGTAACCGTCAATCTGCTACTGTAAGCGTGCAAGTGGCATTTCTATCATCTGACCTAACGGCAGAAGATAAACATGCCACGATAAGACCACGAGGCATATTGCTGACACTCGACTACTTCGTTAGAGTGACAAGTCAAATAATCTGATGGTGTGTGTACTGAAGGTCTTACAGTATGCACACCACAACTTCCCTTTCATGCCCGTCGACTCTTATAACTGCCATCTGGTTTCTGTACCCTCCGTGTATTTTACCCCTGCCACCTTCAGAATTTGAAAGAGAGTATTCCAGTCAAGATTGTCAAAAGCTTTCTGTAAGTCTACAAATGCTAAAAACGTAGGTTTGCCTTTCCTTAATCTATTTTCTAAGGTAAGTCATCGGGTCAGTATTGCCTCACGTGTTCCAACATTTCTACGGAATCCAAAGTGATTTTCCCCGAGGTCGCCTTTTACCAGTTTTTCCATTCGTCCGTAAAAAATTCGTGCTAGTATATTGCAGCCATGGCTTATTAAACTGATAACTCGTAAATTTTCACATCGTCAACACCTGCTTTCTCCAACATAAGGGAAGTGAAAAACTAAATCTGAGTACGATAGCTTTCCTCAAATTAATTAAAATACTACTTTTCTTGCATGTTTCGTTAGAGTTTCCTTGTGGATAGTTCACAGGCATTTACGTAAGTCTTTTTTTGTACTAAAACGATACTATTTCCGTTTTTATATCATTTTATGCCAACAGTTATGCGCATATTTTAGATTTTTTGGTGGATAAGTGCACGCAAATTAAACGAGTATTACTGCATTAAAATCCAATCCCTACTCCTAGGAATATTTTCCGCGCTCTTGTCAAGCCGCCCTGCGCTGGACGCTCCCGCCCGGGTAGACCGCTTTGCTTCGATGCACTGCTCATCGGCGAGTGCGGCCGGCCGGCACCCGCGACAGCGTTCTTGCACGACATCCAGCAAACCCACGATTCTTTAAAGGATCTAACTCTTGCGTAAAACAGCTTTAAACGTCTGATTACTTTATAAATGGGTTAGATATTTTATTTTAAACTAGTAAGCGAGAAAAGGTTTCAGAATGTTTGGAATTATACTAAAACTTTGCTGGAAGTCACTAAGTGCCTAAAATGTCGATTTACACGAGAATTTATCACTCTAAAATTTCTGTTCCATTTATGATCTACCGGTATATGAAAGAGTAAACGTATGGAGCTGTAGCGTTATTCTCATATTGTTTCATGTTGTACGATGTTGTTAGGAAACTCGTCTCTCACGTATGTATTGCAGACATATGTGTCTGGATTTGTGCAACTTCTCATTCGGGAATTCGTTGGGTACGGGCCACGATGGGTCCCACCAGCCGATGTCGCGACATCAGTGTAAGTGCACAGATATCCCATAGCCAACCACAGCTCCAAGGAATATGCAAGGCAGATGATTCCTAGAAGCCTAGTCAACAATGCTGTAGAGGTAACACCGAGCTCGGGTGTATATTTTTAAGCAGCCTCTTGTCTGACGTCTCTAGATTTAACATAAGTACAACATATGTAGTGTAGGGCACATAACACATCACTCTAACTGTACAACTTCGACGCCTATCAGGTTTCCAAGCAAACGAGAGTCACGGTGACACTTTAGTTTCTCACTGTAATCGCAAGAAGCATTAATTATGGACTAATACTCGTTACAAAAGTAGCTCCCATCTTCACTTTGACAAAATGGTAGTACTCTTGTCACCTTTGGGCAAATGTCTGTATATCTGCCGTAAATTAAATTTGCCATGCCCCAGACTACGTCTTTGGTTTGCTATTGCTACCTACTCATTCCAGCCAAGAGATTACGCGGAGTAAGAGTTTTTTACTTATTCCTCCTGCAGATATTCTCAGCCAGTCTGGCGCTCTATATGTATGAAATAGAATGGTGTCTGGGATAAGTTCACCCTATGCTTGGCACGACGGTCACATTATTCCCATTAATATCAACATTCATCGATGTCTGTTAATGGTTATCTCCTCACTGGGTATTATTCATAATTATATTATATTATTATACTGTAATTATATTATAATAATAATAATTATAGTATGTGTACCATTCCCCTGATATCCTCATTCTGAAAGGTATTCTCTCTTGATCTTTTTTCTACCCCTTTGTGAAAACCGTTATTTCTGTGCGGATCAGTTCCAACTTCTTAGTATCTTCCGATATGCTCATAGATCCTTTCATCATTACGCATAATTTCATTCTCCTACTTTACACTTCATTATTCGTCTATTACATCTTAATTTCTCGCTCTTATTCATCGTAATTACTCAAACTTTGTATGTTCCTCGTTACACACATTTTTAATTTTTATTTCACTGTGATTCGGCCACTGTTCCCAATTAAATCAAGTAAGCAATTATAGGTCATGGGGAGATCGAAAGGTCAAATCGTATGAATACTAATAATCTGGTAATCGATTTGGGTTCAAAAGCCTATTGATATTATAAATTGTCACTTTCTGTAGCCAGGTGACGGCGTTGCCTCCATGACGTGTTTACTGCTGCAACACTCATTCAGTTGGCGGTAACAGCTAACGAAATAAGTGGTTGGTTTTCAAAACTAATTACTAGCATTAATTTTAGGATCAGAAATGTCACCCCGTAAGACAACATTGTACAAGTAGTAGACTTGAAAAAGTCTGGAACCAGGCACATGTAGACAAACAAACCATCTAGATACTCCGCTATAGAAAATGTAGATAGCACCCGAGTGGTAGGAGTTGAAAAAGTAACATTAAAGTAATTGTAAGAAAAGACGCACAGAGTAATAAAATCAGTTTTTTCATATGGATACGTTGTACAGAAACAGGTATTCATCAAATTTTACAACATTTATGATGTATTAACTGAAAAAAACTAATGTTTACTCCTTAGTGACAGAGACCACATCATAATGCGAACTCTCAATAACACTTTACCTTTTCATTTAATCTGCATATTGGAAAGGAGGTGGCTAATCACTTAGAATCTTCTCCAGTGTAACGGAAACGCTAACTGTAATCATTAAAAATGCAATCGATGCCCAGTCAACAGCTGTACTAACTCATTAGGTCAGTGCAGTACGGAAATATACCTACTGAGCAACATGCTGACGCCAACTTCACGTAATACATATCAAATTCCTTAGCGTACTTTTATATATTTTATTTTATTTTTTGAATCAGCAGTCTTCTGACTGCTTTGATGCTGCTCGCAACTAATTTCACTCTGTGACAACCTTTTCATCTCAGAGTAGCACGTTCAATCTACGTCCTCAATTATTCGCTGGATGTAAACCAATCTCTATCTTCTCCTCAGTTGCTATCCTCTGCACCTTCCTTTAGTCACATGAAAGTTATTCCCTGATGTCTTCAGATACCTCCTCATTCCTTTCCTTATGTCCACCTAACGCTCAACGTTCTTCTGTGGCACTTCATCTCAAATGCATCGATTCTCTTCTGTTCACGTTTCCCAACAGCCGATGTCTCAATAGCATACAATGCTGTGCTCCGAGCCTACGTTCTCAGATATTTCTTCCCAAAATTAACGCTTATGTTAGATAATAATAGACTTCTCTTGGCCAGGAACGACCTTTTTGTCAGTGCTAGTTACATTTTATGTCCTCCTTGCTTCGTCCGTCATTGGTTATTTTGCTACCTACGTAGCAGAATTTCTTAAGTTCATCTACTTCGTAATCACCAATCCTGATGTTCAGATTCTTACTGTTCTCTTTTGTGCTAATTCTTCTCATTACTTTTGTCCTTCTTCGATTTACTTACAATCCATATTCTGCACTCATTGTAATGTTCATTTCATTCAACAGATCCCATAATTCTTCTTCATTTTCACTGACATAGTAATATCATCAGCGGATCTTAACACTGATATCCTCTGTGCGTAATGTCACAAGTGATGCCGTAAGCTTCACATCCCCAGTCAATCATAAATGCGTAGTAATGCAGTGCCATAACATAATAACGTTAGTCAAATTTCGCGTTAACCAATTGACGTATTACTCCATGTATAATGGAAATTATTTTATTTCCACCTTCTCCTAATCCTGAGAAGTTCTCGCGTTACGATGACCTTGTTCATCCCCGGCATGAGATCGTGTGGGACCATACAACATAGCGGTGATCATACGTGGTTTTTAATCTAAAAAGCTGAATTTAACGTCTAAGTAAATTTCTTATCAGTTAATAAGGTCTCGGTTATAGTTAACGCTCATCCAGATTCTATCTACTAAGTGCCTAGTTCTCCCAGTACATAACATAAAGACAGCCAATGGCAGGCACCTTTGACTTCCCGTGCGCGCATGCGCGTGATCCGCCGTCTTGCTCGGTTCATATCTGCGTGTCACAGTGAGTTCCAACGTAGCGTCCGCGCCTAACCGACCGCTTTCCACGAAGTGTGACCGGAGCTGTTCCTCAGCTAAGTTTATTTAATGCTTATGAAGAAGGCTAGATTACTCCAGCTGAAACCTGGGTAAAGACCAGTAACATTTGGCAACTGAGGCGGATTTTTGACATATTAATTTATCACAGATGCCGACAGGGCTGCAACATTTTCAAAATTCTTAGCCTATACCTTTGAATAAAGCCGCACGTCTAACACGTCCTGAACATTCTTCTCCTTTCTTCCGTATATTATTCTTGTAAGCATCTTTGGTGCTCGAACTATTAAGCTGATTGTGGCACAAATCACGTACTTGTCGACTCTTTTAATTTCGTCATTGTATGGATGACGTTTTTCCGAAATTCTGATGGATTACCGCCAGTTTCATACATTCTACACATCAACGTAAAATGCTCTTTGGTTGCCACTTCCCCCAGTGATTTTAGAAATTCTATACGTTCTGCCTAATTTGATTTACTTCTAAAGATCTTTTAAGTACTGTTTATAATACTGGATCCCCTATCTTTAAAATATCGAATCCTGCTTCTTCTATCACGTCATCAGGCAAGGACTCCCCATCATTGAGGCCCTGCGTGTACTCTTTCCACCTATCCTCCCTCTCCTCTGCTTTTAACTGTGGAATTCCCATTGCACTCTTAATATTACCGCCCATGCCAGTAATTTCACTGAACGTCGTTCTGACTTTACTATACTCTGAGTCCGAGCTTCCGACAATCAATTATTTTTCGATTTCTTCACAGATTTCATGCAGCCATTTCACCTTGACTTCCCTGCACTTCCTATTTATTTCATTCCTAAGTGACTTCTATTTGTGTATTCCTGAATTTCCCGGAACGTTTTTGTACTCCTTTGTCTCATCGATCAGCTGAAGTATTTCATCCTTTACCCATTGTTTCTTCACACTTACCTACCTCGTATCTAAGTCTAATTCCCCAGCTTCTGTGAGTGCCCTTCTTAAATATGTCAATTTCTCTTCAATTGATCAGCCTACTAAGCTATCCATCATCGCAGTATCTATAGACTCAGAGAACTTCAATTCTATCTCTTTGTTCCTCGGTATTCCCGTATCACTCTTCTTTAGGCATTGATTCTTTTTGGCTAGTCCCTTAAACTTCAGTCTACTCATCATCAATACTAAATTGTGAAGTAGGTGTATTTCTGTTCCTGTATACACCTTACAATCGTGTATCTGATTTCGGAATCTTTGCCTGACCATGAGGTAATCTAATTGAAATCTTTCGGTATCTCCCGACCTTTTCCAAGTGTACCTCCTCCTCTTGTGATTCTTGAATAGAGTATTCCTTATTGCTATCTGAAATTTATTGCAGAGGTCAATTAATCTTATTCCTATCTCATTCGCTCTACCAATCCCAGTTTCTCCCGTAACACTTTCTTCTGCTCTTACCCTTAGAACCGCATTGCGATCTGCCATGACTAACAGATTTTCATCTCCGTTTCCATACTGAACTACCTGTTCAATATCCTCGTGTACCTTCCCTATCTCTTCATCTATTGATAGCGAAGTCGGCATGCATGCCTGAACTGTTGTTGTCGGTGTTGGTTTGCAGTCGAGTCTGATGAGAACGACCCATCATTGAACTGTTCACAGGTTACCACAGGTATCTTATTACTTGTACGAGTTAGTTCACAAGGTTGCACTGCACACACGTAAACCTATTATTGCGGCGAACGTTGCATGTGAATTGTGAACTTGGAATCTCTTTTCGAAAGTGCACCGAATTGCACTTCTACACACACACAGACACACACACACACACACACACACACACACACACACACACACACACACAGACACACACACACACTCGAATCAGAACACGTGTACCGACTTTGGTTGCAAAAAATGTTTTTACTACATCGCCGGTGCGATATTCCCCAAGAATGTCGATAAATATCGGCGATATTACTTTTCCCGAAATATCGATGTATCGGTATCGGCATGGTGACATCGTGTGCCAACTCCGATCACGTCCAGTCTTTCTCTTTGACAGTGTGAAGCAAGTATAGGTGGCACAAAGAAGATGTCCGATTACACTGGGAGATGAGAGTTTGAAATGGAATAACAAGATTTCCGAAGTGAAGAAATAGCAATTTTTAACCCAAATAGTGTGCTATTTCTTCACATCAGCATTCTTCAAAATGCAGTTGCTGTAAATGATGAACTTAAATCTTCATTACAAGACTGGTGCTTGCAGTGACGGAGACGTTTGAAGGGAAATGCTGACGTAATCAGCGCTCAAAGCTACTGACAGAAACTGCAACGTTTAAGGGGAGTTGGAACGGAAATATTTTTCCACATTTTCAGATTTTTATCTCATTATGAAAATTTCAATTTTCCGAAACAAATGTTATATATATCACTTATAATCTCACTTGGAAAGTATTTTATTTATTTCTTTAAATATAAGCTACACCCGTTGAAAATGTTAAAATTTTACGTGCATTACTTCAAGATCTAATAAAATCAGTATTTTTTTATGTAGAAGGATATGGATTGCTGTGTTATAAAGGTCATGTCCAGAAGAGAATGGGCACCAAGTTGAGGAAGTTGAAACAAAGTTTGAGAGAGAAGAAATTTTCTGATGGTAAAAAAGTAAGACGTAGCGTGACAGACAAAATGATTGATGAACTACAGCAGTATTATAGGATGGCCATAAGAAATAATACCGAGGATTTGTTGAAAATGAAACAGACAGTATAGGGTACCTCCTTACACACACTGTCAATTGATGAAAAACCAGTACACCACCTTTGTCCTACTGGAACTGATTCATGGTGCAATTACCGCAATGCCCAATACTCAAAAAGTTCATACAGCCTATAAACATTCCATCCCAGCAGCAGTCATGGATAATCATAAAATCTATTTACACAGACCTGGAAAATCCTGCGTTACTGAAGAAGTGTCTGCATGGTCAGACTCAAAATCCCAACGAGTCGGTCAATAATCATATGTGGACTTACTCAACAAAAAAAAGTTTTTGTTGGAATGAAGACACTGAAGTGGCGGGGCAGTGACGCTGCTATTGCTTTTAATGACGGCAACATTGGTAGGGTGAAAGTGTTACAGCGTATGGGAATTAATGCTGGAGCAAACTGCAGCAGAGAACTTGAACAGATGGACAAGGTTCGCATTGATAAAGCAGAGTGTGCAGCACAGTTGGCCACTAAGGAGCCCAGAAAGAAGGAAAAACTTGGAAAAAGATAAAGAGGATGATATACAATTTGTTGCAGGGACCTTCTGAGTGTGTAAAAATAAAACATTAGGCATATATTAAGTGAGTTACAGTCTTTTGAAACTTTAGAAGCAGTACCTGAAAATTTACATTTTCTGTTGCATTTTCCCCTAAATCTCAGAAACCACTTCGAGTACAGTATTAAAATTTTCAAGGAGTAATAACATACATATACTGAGTCTACTGAACTAAAAGAAGAATATAGTGTTATGTATAATTAAAATTATTTTGGATAATGTACAAAAAGTACACAAAATTTTAACCGATTAGTTAAAAACTTGTATTTATTAAAAAATTGTATTTCAGAAAGCAGTGGTTGAAATGCAATTATTGTAGTTCCTTAGACATACAGTCTAATGTCCAGTAAAAGTTTCATGTAAATGGGTACAGTGGTTCCTGAAATGCAGAGAAACCAAGTCACTAAATTTAACATTGTCGGGATAGGGCGTTCCAACTCCCCTTAACCTCACCACGCAATTTTGACACTAAAGCTGCTAGGTCGCAGGCGTTTGCACAAATAAAAAATCATGAAACTCGACATGAAGCGTTAACGTGCATCGATTTCCTTCCAGTTCTTGCTCTCAGGGTTTAAGCAGGGTGCCGGCTTGTTGATGTACAGAATGTACCTAAATATACAGGTCTGAAACCGCCAGTATATTTACAACGTACAGCCAATATTTTTATAGGCCGGTAGATAGATATCTTTCTCGTCGATACATCTATGATTTTTCTACGATATATCGAGTGTCGGTGATGATACCTTCCTAAATATCGATACATCGACTGTCGATATTTTTTAAAAATATCAACAGTTCTACTTCTAGTGCACATCTCGTGCTCCGTATGAGAAGTTCCTCTTTATTCTTGCGGTGAATTGTTATGTTGAGTGGCGCTAGGTCGCCGCTCGCCTTACCGCGAGCCATATGCCAATAGATTACACAATGGAACAGTCGAATCTCGGAGCGAGCGGCTTAAGTCAGACAGACGCTCTCGACCGCGCACAACAACAGGCCACGCAGCGAGTTATGTCATCACCTTAATGAAAATTTAGGCAACCGACGCAATGGAAACCATTTGCATGACTACAGCATACATTTTATGTTTGCTTGCAGTAACACACTGAAGAGACAAACAAACTGGTGCACGTGCCTAATATCGTATAGGACCCCGCGAACACCCGGAAGTGCCGCATCATCACGTGGCATGGACTCGACTAATGTCTAAGGTAGTGCTGCATTGAATTGATACCATGAATCCTGCAGGGCTTTCCATAAATCCCTAAGAGTATGAGGGGCTGGAGGTTTCTTCCGAACAGCACGTCGCAAAGCGTCCCAGATATGACCAATAGTGTTCATGTACATGGAGTTTGGCGGCCATCGGAAGTATTTAAACTGAGAAGAGTGTTCCTGGAGTCACTATGTAGCAATTCTGGACGTGTGGGGCGTCGCATTCTCCTGCTGCAATTGCCCAAGTCCGTCGGAATGTACAACGGACATGAAAGCAAGCAGGTGATCAGATATGATGGTTAAGTACATGTCATCCGTCAGAGTGGTATCTAGACGAATCAGAGGTCCCATATCCCTCCAACTGTACACCCCACACCATTTCAGAGTCTCCACCAGCTTGAACAGTCCCCTGCTGACAAGCAGGATCGATGGATTCATGAGGTTGTCTCCATACCCGTAAACCTCCATCCGCTCGATACAATTTGAAACAAGACTCGTTCGTCCAGACAAAATGTTTGCAGTCATCAACAGTGCAATGTCGAAGTTGAGGGGTGCATGCGAGGCTTAAAGATTGGTGTCATGCGGTCATCAAGGGTACACGTGTCGGCCTTCGGCTCCGAAAGCCTATATCGACGATATTTCGATGTATGCTCCACACGCTGACTCTTGTTGATGGACCAGCATTGAAATCTGCAGCAATCTGCGAAAGCGTTACACTTCTGTTACGGTGAACGGTTCTCTCCAGTCGTCGTTGGGCCTTTTCTTGCAGGATCTTTTTCCGATGACAGCGGTGTAGGAGATTTGATGTTTTTCCGGATGCCTGTTATCCACGGTACACTCGTGATATGGTCGTACGGGAAAATCCCCATTTCATCGCATCCTCGGAGATTCTGTGTCCCATCGCTCGTGTGCCGACTATAACACCACGTTTCAAACTTGGTATCCTGCCACTGTAGCAGCAATAACCGATCTAACAACTGCGCCAGGCGATTGCTGTCTTATATAGGCGATGGCGACCAGAGTGCCGTATTCTGCCTGTTTACTTATCTCTGTATTTGAATACGCATAGCTGTACCAGATAGAAGCTGCCAAGGACAGTAGTTCTGCTTATGGTATCTATCGGTTAGAAAAATGCACCGCTGATGACTGATATCAGTCGAAATCGATTTGCAACAAGATAAATAAATTATGTTTCCGTGACTGGTTGCTGCATTCTTTATAATTTTATATTCCACCGTCGCTGCAAAGAAATGGAATCTTATGGAGCCCAACTTTCAAAACATTCAACATACGCTGTACTCTATAGATACTGAATCTGAAAACTCTTCGAAAAGAAATTGTCTCCACAATTAAGCAGAAAGAAACTTTGGTCATCAACAATTCCATAAGGAAAGTAATCACAGCCTTCATACAACTGCCTGGTATGAATAAGTTTGGTTTGATTGTCAATTAACTTGCTACAAGGGAAACTCCCCACCGCCCCCCCCCCCCCCACCTTAGATTTAGGGGTAAGATAGACCAGTGAAAAGCCCGTCAAAAACTGAACACACATCTAGCATGAAAATAGGAAGAAAGGTGTACTGAACTGTGACCTCCAGACGTACGTATGTCCCAATTGTTCTACACAAGCACCACATATTATAACTCTAGCGCTCCGTTTCGTAAGTTACGACCCTTGAATTCCTTTGTTGTAACATAATTCACAACCGTTAATTTGCTGTTTTCCAATACATTTATTTGGGGGGGGGGGGTAATATATTCTCCCACATGATTCCTATTCTATTACGAAAATATTGCGTGACAACTGCCAAGACTACAGCAGCAGAACAGACACGTCAATGACCGGATGGAAAATTCACACCTTTGCGAAAAAGAAAAAAAGAGTGGGCACAGGGGACTTTTGAACTCGGATGTCCCGCTCTGCAGTGCAACAAGGTGACTACACAGCCACTGAAATTTGTTCTATGTTGGACATCTTGAACTTGGACCGGTCACTGTTCCTATTTCTCTTCTTTTTTCACATTTCAGTACATCTTGTTCCTGTTCTGGTGCTTGATCTATATTCAGTTTTTGACGGGTTATCCGGTAGGCCATTTCACCACTAAATCTGAGAGGTGGCGATGGTGAGTTTCCCTTCTCAGAAACGAGCAATTCTAAAACACAGAACAATCTGTCATCTTCTGTTTGCTCCATCGTCTATGAACGTGAGTCTGTGGAAGGAAATCAGACATGCCTAGCAACGACATCGAGAAAATGTCTTTGTTGTTGTAATAAAGTGACCCACAGTCAAACAATGTTTACCATTTGCAGCCGCCACACAGTTGGGTAAATTAGCTGCCTTTTTAGTAAACCTTTAACTAGTCTTCCTTCTAGGAGTAGTAGCACCCAGGATTTACATTTAAATTACCTCATTTTGATTTTCGTGTTGAGTAAGAGAAGTGAAGGAGCGGCATCCTGTTCATCAGACTCCGTGGCGGAACCTAAATAGGCCGGCGCGGCAGATCAAAGTGACTACAAAGGAGCCGCTTCTCTTCTGTTTCCTCTAGTGCCCGCCGCACTGCATCGCGTGAAGGCTCGGCCGAAAAACATTTCTCGGTGGCTTGTGTCAAGTGCCCTTACAGTCAAAGTGGCAGCCCTAAATTTCGGCCCCCCTGGAAAAACGTTCTGGCTGCCCGCCCCTAGAGCTGTCCTTGATGATAATGAGCTCACTTTAATGCCTTGGACTATAAACTGGTCTAAACTGAACTCATTTGGTCACGTCTGGGGCTCTATTAGGCGCCAACTTCGTGTCCACAAGCCACCATTCTATAATTTATGAGTATTGTGTGGCCTATTCGTTCCGCTGCTACGTATACCTAGAAACCTACCAAACACTTGTTGAATCCAAACCACACAGAATCACTGCTGCACTGAATTTTAGAAAATGGAGCAACATATTACTAAGCAGTTGAGCATAATAGTTTGATTCATCAGTCTCTGATAGCTGAAGAAAGGGTTAAAATCCTTAAAAAGATTCCTAACAATGTCGGAACTATTCCATGAAGTTAGTGTTGAACCAAAGAATTTTTTTATGAGGATTGTCCGGACGCGCTGCTTTGTGAAAATAATTTCTATTTCTTCCCATTCATTACACATCTGTTTCGGCTAAATTGCCGTTATGGAGTGACCAGCGGTACATTGTGGGAGACATTATTTGCATTATACATTTTTATGTTATAGTAAAATATTGAGCACGGATTGCTACGTCTGTATATATTGTCTACATGGGATGACATACATACAACATCGCTGGCAACGGTACTTGGTATGTCGTTCTCTATATATATTTTGAGTTAAGGTGGTAATCAATTTGTTGTGACAGTAATTTGACAGTTCTGCAGCTGTGATGTCGTATGTTTAAAAAGTATAAGCACTGTTGTAAAGATGATATGCATTTAATTTGG
This sequence comes from Schistocerca serialis cubense, assembly GCF_023864345.2. Taxonomy (NCBI): domain Eukaryota; kingdom Metazoa; phylum Arthropoda; class Insecta; order Orthoptera; family Acrididae; genus Schistocerca; species Schistocerca serialis. Next base: position 664,169,789 of record NC_064642.1, read on the forward strand.
TTGCATGTACGTCTGTCGTTGCTATAAGTTCGAATTAGACTCTATTTATAGCGATCGTAGACCCTGCTAATTTATTGGAGTTTATTGGGTAGGCCTTTTCTATTTGACGTTAGCACTTTGGTTAACTGCTGTTTTCGAGTAATTTTTCATGAATTATGACATTCTCGATCATATTATATTGACTCTTTACATATGTTTCCAGAGCATCTATATAGGCAGCGATTAAGGTTTTGTACTGATGTGAGCCATCTTTGGCTGTACTTTGAATTTATCCGTTTTCTATTTCCATTATTTCAATAAAAATTGTTAAGCAATAATGACGTTTAAGATCCACCTGTTCATTCAAAATGTCTTGCGGTTGTCTTTATACTTATAAATATTGCAGTTTCCTCGATAATGTTCGTGGTAGGAGGCATCGGAATTTGAAGAAGTATCTGCAGTGCGTGGTCAGTTCTGACTACCGTGCGTTGATTGTCTCTAAGCTGTAGGTGGAGAAAAAAATGTGATTGGTTGTTATCCCTATTTCGAGTGATCAGACGGCCCTTAAACATCAGTACTGTTTTAAAAACTACAGCGCGGTGCACAGCCAATAGAAAACCTTAAAACCGTTGCCCATATACATGACTTGGAATCATATGTCGAGTCAATATGAGAATGTTAGAATCCACGAAAAATTATCGAAAGTAGATGTTAACAAAAGCGTAAACCTCAAATAAAAATGCCAATGGGATAAACACCTATAAATTAGTAGCATCTACGTGCGCTATAAAAGCAGACTAATTAGAACATATATCATCCATAGGACTACGCGCATCCAGTCAACATATGTGTATCATCTGTAAAAAAGTGCTTATACTTCGTAAAAATGTGACACCGTAGCTGCAGAGCTGTCAGATTACAGTCATAAGAAATGAATTACCTCTATAATTCAGCAAATACAGAACGACAGTTCACATACAGTTGCCAACTATGTTACATGTCTGTCAGTCAATCTAGACAGTACGCACCTAATACGCTATCCATGCTCAGTGTTTCACTACAACATAAAAATGTACACTGAAACACCGAAGAAACTGGTATAGACATGAGTATTCAAATACAGAGATATATAAACAGTTAAAATACGGTGCTGCTGTCGGCAACGCCTATATACGACAACAATCGTCTGGAACAGTTGCTAGATCGGTTACTGCTGCTACAGAGGCAGGTTATCAAGATTTAAGTGAGTTCTAACGTGATGTTGTAGTCGGCGCACGAGCGATGGGACACAGCATCTCCGAGGCAGCGATGAATTGAGGATTTTCTCGTACGACCATTTCGCGAGTGTACCGCGAACATCAGGAATCCGTAAAACATCAGATCTCCGACATTGCTGCAGCCGGACAAAGTTCCTCCAAGAACGGGATTGACGACAACTGAAGAGAATCGTTGAACATGACAGAAGTGCAGCCGTGCCACAAATTGCTGCATATTTCAATGCTGGGCCATCAACAAGCGTCAGCGTGCGAACCATACTACAAAACATCATCGACATGGACTTTCGGAGGCGAAGGCCCACTCGTGTACCCTTGATGCCTGCATGAAACAAAGCTTTACGCTTCGCTTCGGCCCGTCAACACCGACATTGAACTGTTGATGACTGGAAAAATGTTGCCCGGTCGGATGAGCCTCGTTCCAAACTGTATCGAGAGACTAGACGTGTACGGGTATGGGGACAACCTTATGAATCCATAGACCCTGCTTGTCAGTAGGGGTCTGTTCAAGCAGGTAGAGGAATTGTAATGGTGTGGCGTTTGCTGTTGTAGTGATAAGGGAAACCTGATACGTCTAGATACAACTCTGACGGGTGACACATACGTAAGCAGCCTGTCTGATCGCCTGCATCCATTCGTGTACACTGTGCATTCCGACGGACCTGGGCAATTCCAGCAGGACATTGCGGCACCCCACACATTCTCCGCTGGCCACGAAATTCCCCAAACACGAATATTAATGAGCATATCTGGGGTGCCCTGCAACGTGTTGTTCAGAAGAGAGCTCCACACCCTCATACTCCGACGGATTTATGGACACCCCTGCAGGACTCGTGGTACCTGTTCCCTCAAGAAAGACTTCAGATATTGGTCGAGTCCATGCCACGTCGTGTTGCGGCACTTCTGCGTGCTCGTGGGAGCCCTACACGATAATAGGCAGGGGTACCAGTTTCTTTGACTCTTCAGTGTATAATGTACATAATGTCACTCACATTGTACCGCTGGTCACTCGATAACGGAAATTTAGCAGAAACAGAAGAGTAGTGAAATGGAAGAAATAAGAATTAATATCAAACAGCATCGAGTTGGACACTCCTTATAAATACGTCTCTTGTTGACTTGCACTACGCTGCAAGCCCTATGGAACATAAACAGTACAATTGTGCTTACAACTCTGTCGTCATCCTTGTGTTAGGGGAAGTTCTTCGTCACAATTATTGTTTTCTTCACTTTGACATTGTTGTGGACAGCAAGAGGGGATTCACTGCTGTTGTTAGCGTTGGGCAAGGTACTATATAGCGGTACACTTCGCCCCATAGCCACTGGTACCGCCAATGCAGACTGTTATAACTTCCACTACACTGCCACTACAGGCAACACCGGGAGGACGTTATGTTCAGGCCCCCCAGATTCACGTGTGACGTCATTATGACACGTAGACGCTGTATAGAACAGGATAGAAGCCGTCCATCGACTTTGCCCTGACACAAGAATCATAATATCCTGCTCTCTGAAGTAGATGAACATAGCATGTTGTAGAGATTATTTTTTCGAGTACTTTAATATCTTCAGCCCGTTTTGCTCGACGGACAACATGCATTTCTTCAATTCAGTATTCAACATCGTTTTACTGCTTCAAAAAAGTGCATTTTAAATTTTAAAACGTGCTGAAAATAAGTGCCAGATACGATATATTAACAAAACTTTGCGTTTTACTGATATGGAAACCGGTTTGCAAATACTGTCCGCTCAGTACAGTCACTTGAAATAGGTGTTTGAGAAAGAACAGCTCTACGGTCTTACATTTCCAGCAGAAACATTGTACCTGTCACGTACTCATAAACTAAATGAGAAATTAACTTTACATTATTCTTTTAGTAATGACCTTCCTGATGTCTTAGAGCAAATAACTCAGACTGACATCTTTCTTCCTCCATGTACAGTAACTATTATTATATTAATATCCAACTCAATTTACTTCTAATGTTAATGAGAAACAGACGTAACGAAGACACTGTTGTTTTTGGATGTCGGACTCATGAAAATACACTACTGCATGTACTCGCTCCGTAGTCTTGTATCTACATTTTGTTCCCGTCGTGTTTAACGTGGACTCGTACGGCGGTGCAACTTGACGTTAATTTTCGCACATAAAGTCAGTAATTGAAGATATAATGAGCTGTCCCTTTAATTCGTCTGCAAGAATGGCTACTGCAGTTTAGCGTCTCGATCGATCAGAAAATTCGATACACAGCTTTTGTCGTCCTCGATACTGCGTGTACACGTTATAATGACGTCACACTTGCGTACTGTGTGGCAGACATAACGTCTTTCGCAGTACCGTATTAAGTTTTGGAAGACAGAGACACAGTCTGTGGCCTCACAGCCATAGCTACCCATCATTTGGAACAGTTTTAACACAGAGAAGATTATTGTAAAGCTTTCCATCGTACTCAGTGGGTCACAAAGATTTTCCTGCTTCACATCTCACTTACGAGTCTGACTTAAATGATTGCACAGGCTATACTGTACCGATTTTCGAAACAGTTTATTTCACATTGTTGATTTGGGGATATCCTTTTCGATCATGTGGTGTATATTTTATATGCCAAAGCAATACGTCGTCATACTTGTACATCGTTTTGTTACCCATTCAGAATCCAACATCAGTTATTTGTTATTAGGTGCGGAAAACAGCGATCACACATTTCTCACCTGTCAGACCGTTGATTATAAATTACAATGGCAAGAAATCTAGACGAATACTCAAGTTGAGCACAAACAAATGCAACTTCAAAGCAAATACCTTTTGGCTTGATACGACGTTTACTGTTCAAGGGAATTGATAGTTAACATATCTTTTGGAAATCTGAAGCTCTAATTACATTTCATGCGACTGTAACGTCTCCAGTTATTTATTTTCAGTATTGATGAACACTTCTGTACTATTCTCGTTCCGAAAAGGATCTTCCCCATCCCAGGAACTATGTTTCATCTGCTTCTAATTTTGCTTCTACTGTCTACTGATCACAAATGATTATAAAATTGTTACAGTTTTGTATGCATAACTGTTTTCTGTGGTTTTAACTAAGTATTTTTTGTGTAAGTCTGAATTTATCAATTATTTCATTTGTTTCCTAAAGACATGAGGTTGCTTTTGCTTGGGGATTTCAATATAAACGATCTGACTCATTTTCCATAGAAAAGATTGTCAGCGGATGTACTTGAAGCTTGCAATCTACTGTAGACAGCATGCTTTTCAACTAGCTTTCAAGGCACCGGAAGCACAATAATAGAGAACATCTCATAGAGTGTTCTCCAGTTGATGGGCTCAGTGTGAGAAATAATCGTAACGGACTTTCAGACCATGATACCCATGTAGAAGTACTGAAAGGAATCAAGGCAGAGTCACATCCCAGACTAGTAAACCAAAAACTTGGGATGTAATTCCGCTTGCTCTTAAAGCCATATATCGCTGCATATATTTTATTCCCCAACCACATTTAATACAGGACATCCATCATTCATAATACTTATTACTGTCCTGTTTCGTTACAAGAATGTGTGCCCATGAAACGAAAATGAGACTGTCTGTGTGGAATTATAGGAAGTATATATTTATGAACAACTTCTTGATATGAACTACATAGCACCGCAAGCGACATTTGTGGCACTTAATATTCCTTCACTGTTTCAGGCATGTAATGAACATCTTTCCAAAACAGCTTTAAATTAATATTATGTGAGATATAACTGTCTCGAAACTATTTGGGTTAGCTACGTTTATGTTAGAAAATATGAAATGATTAATATCAACTGAGTATTTAGGGAAGAGATCAGGAAAAATACAGTTCCTGAGTTATATTTTCAACAATGCTAAAGTAAAAAAGAAACCCCAAGCAAGTTCCTGCTACCTGGTAACCCATAGTTAAATGAACTATTTGAAACGTCCAAAATCATTTCTGATGTACTGCAGCAAGTCCACTGTTTTCAATGAAGATTTAGTTTTTGACAGGTCATTAAGTATCTAAGCGTGCTGACAAAATCGAGAGCAGTGCTGAAACTATATACAGTTGGACAAGATTATGTGAAGTCGTATGGCATGAATGGCTGGGATACCTCGAAGGGCAGATTCAGCAGCTTGAATTGGAAGGGTGTTTTCTATCCTTCGCACCCGCAAGCATCTTCCCTTCGCAAGGTGTGAGCGCTAGGGGTTGTTAAGAGTAACTGCTAAGTGTAGGTGACTGTGTGTAGTGTAGTGTAGTGTAATGTTCGTGTTAGAGATAATGAGAGAAGGGAGAGACCGAAGCTCGGTGCAGACACATAGTCTACGCCTCTCAATAGCACCATGGTACGCGCCGAGCTTAACTTGACCATCCGACGGACGGATCACCAACAGTGTCGCATTGCCTGACTCCATGAGATACAGCAGAGAGACTTGGAGTTTAATCCAGGACATCGGCACCAAGGCTAGGATGAGGGGCTTTACACCACCGCCACTCGTGTCCCCTCTGTCGTGAGGACAAGGGGAAACAGTGAACAGCACTTCGCACCCGGCCGAGCAAATATCGAAGTTCTGGCAGCGCCCGGTATTGCTTAACTTCATTGATCTGACGGGAATCGGTGTATACACCGCAGCAGGGATGTTGTCTACTAGCTCTGTAAACGTTCCTTTACATACCAAAATTTTCCTAGATTAAATTAAGAAGAAAGAAGGCTAAAACAATTTAGTAAATGGATATTAGTCTTGTACAAAAAACAGTGAGAGGAAACCACTCGAAACTGTCAGTGATACACAAGATATAGAAATGGAAGGGGGGACTAGATGAAAATGAGATGGCAAACATGGCACTGCGAGAACAATTTGGAAGATCACTGAAAGATCTAATTCGAAACAAGGCTCGTAAAGACCACATGACTTCAGAACTACTGACAGACTTGGGAAAGCCAGCCGTGTCAAATCCCATCCGTTTGGTGTGCAAGATGCATGAGGCAGGCGAAGTATCCCCAGACTTCGAAAACAATGTAGTAATTCCAACTACAAAGAAAGTAGATGGTGACAGATGTGAGTTTTACCTAACTATGAGTTTAATAAGTCATGGTTGTAAAATGCTAACACGAGATCTTTGCAGAAGAATAGAAGAACAGACCTCGGCGAAGATCAACTTACATTTCGGAGAAATGTGGGGACACGCGAGGCAATGCTGACAGTACGACTTGTCGTAGAAGACCGGTTAAGGAAAGGCAAGCCCCCGTTTATTGCCTTTGTAGACTTACCGAAAGCTTTTGACGTTGTTAACACGAATACTGTCTTTGAAATATTGAAAGTAGCAGGGGTATAAAACAGAGAGGGAAACGCCATTTACAACTTGTACAGAAACCTGAGAAGGGACTTAAACAGGTTGTAGCCTTCTGCCGATATTATTCGATTCAGAAAAGGAAACAAAAGGAAAACTGGAGTAGGAATTAAAGTTTGGGTAGAAGAAATAAAAGCTTGTAGGATTGCCAATGACAGTGTAATTCTTTCAGAGACATCAAGGGACTTCGGAGAACAGTTGAATGGAATGAACAGTCTCTTAAAAGGGGGATGTAAGTTGAACATCAGCAAACGCAAAAAAAAAAAAAAGAAAATGGAATGCACAATAATTAAATTAGGTGATGCTGAGGGAATTACATTAACAAACGAGACACTTAAAGTAGAACACGAGTTTTGCTATTTTCGCAGCGAAATAACTGATGATTGCCGAAGTTGGGAGGACATAAAATATAGATTGGAAACGGCAAGAGAAGCGTTTATGAATGAAATAAATTTGTTAACATCGAATATAGATGTAAGTGAAAGAAGTATTTCCGGAAAGTATGTGCATGGAGTATAGCCATGTATGGATGTGAAACATGGACGATAAACAGTTTAGAGAAGAAAGAGGGCTGCATGAAATCAGTCTTCGGACTGATAACCACAACACCAACAATATCTTAGACAATGCCTGGAGGAGTAAAGTTCGAAATAAAGAAACTCTTGCTTATTATGAGCTAATTGTAGAAGAAGAAAAGGATGAGAGAAAACTACTAACTGAAGGGTGAAATGCTTTACACATAACATAGGAAGCTGACCATCTAGGCTACAGTAGCTTCATTGTAATGAAGCTGGTGATAATTCGACATTGAAACTTGTACAAATGTTCTTAAAACGGATTTAGTCTCAATTGCACTATCAAACGAAACTTTAGAAGTGAGAAAGTCAACGCTTAGTGGAAAGATTATTTTCTTTAACTGATATTAAATGAAATACTTGTGGCTAAAATTAAATATAAACGTTGACAGTCTTTTATGAAGAAGTGTTGTTTAGTGGATACAATATCGTTGTATAATGTACAGTACAAGGAGTACGACCCAGCGACAAATAGTACAGCAAAATATAGACTCACTAGAGATATCAGAAGCTTATTAGCTAGGTTACAGAGCCAATCGATATTTTACCTGGCTTCGGACTGCAGTGTAAACCTCATCAGAATCTTTTTGATTGCGATCTGGAGGATCCAATAATGCTGAGAGGAGAGGCAGACTATCAGCAATCCTCCGCAACTGCGTTACATTGTATAAAATACAACGTACTTCGGGGGATCTAAATTACAGAACATTTTTCTAATCAAATCAAACACGAGTTTGTTTTATGTTGATGAGTTGTAACCTAAGCAGTGCGACACTTTGTGAAGGGTTATTGGTCAGAACGGCATAGACCCTGTCAAATGGCCTTTCTCAAGTGTGTAAACTCCATTGTACGGGCAACGCTATATGTCGCTGAGTGGATGTGCGTGACTCTCGTACATGCATTTGGCTTTCAAGGGGATATCCTGACATTCAGAGACCAAATCTATCAGATATTGTAACAAAAATATACAATAAGGATTAAGAAGACCGGGGTAACTCCGGCTGTCAACAATTTTTTCGAGGACATCAATCTTCACGCCGATACGTTGCTGTTCAATATAACTTCGCTTCCCCCGTGTTAAACTTCTCATCTCAGAGTGGCACTTGGGCCCAAAGACCTCGATTAATTGTCTGATATGTTCCAAACTCTACCTTCCCCAACAATTTTCGGACACTAGCCTTGCTCTAGTACGTTGGAAATTATTGTTGGATGTCTCGAGATATCATATTGTTCCTTCTTCTGTTCTCCACATATTTGTTTCCACGCATTCTACTGATGATCTTTCCACTTCTTATCAGTCCTATTATTAATTTTCTGTGCCCCTGTATAGCACAAAATCTACAACGTCTCTGTTGTCTCAGGTTCCAGTTTTTCCAACGTCTATCACTGATTCGTCGTATACAACACTATACACGAAACATACGTTCTCAGAAATGAAAACCCATGTTACATACAGACGTCTTATGCCAGGAAATTCCTTGTTTGCATGCGTTTGTCTGCTTCTTATAACCTCCTAGCTACGTCCATCATGCGTAATTTTGTTTCCAGGCAGTAAAATTACTTCAGTTCTTCTGCTATCTAATTTCCAGTTTTGATGTGAACTTCAAAGATAATCTCATTTTACCGCCTCTTCATCACTTCTGTTTTTCTCTGGTTTACTCTCAGTCTGTAATCTGCGCTGATTACATTTATTCCAACAAACATGTCCCCTAATTATTAGTAACATTCTTTGAGAACAGGAATCTCTACAGCGAACATCATCATTGTTACATCGTTACAACACACAAATACTGCAAGAGACTTGCTATTTTATAAAACAGCTGAGCATCAAATTGCAGTTTGGTGTCAGTCTGGGACTACCAAATGTTTCTCTGGAAGAAACAGATCCAAAAGGTATCAGAGGAACTCATTGGTTTCATGGCAGCCCTCAAAAATATTTGAATAGAAGCGTTCGTACCTTTACATATATTAGTTTCCAAGGTTCTTAGCTCACTGTTGGAGAATAAAACAGCTTGAGCACAGTCTTTGAAAACTGACAGTAGTTTTGGGAATTACAGGGTATGTTGGACACAGAACACTTCTGACACTCCACTCCTTTTCTCTTTCATCAGACGTCAGCATAACACCCTGTGAGTGCGTTAGCATTTATAGAGCAAATGACTGGGCTAAGGAGTGAATCTTTATTGTATGACAGAGCACAATGGTGTTTAAGCTGTACATAAGTAGTTTTTAGTTCATAATTATTATCAAAGAAATACACGAATTTACATAGGTTGTAATGTGACACTGTTAGGACAGTTGCTGAGATAACGCATTTCGTCCTGATTAATAGAAATAACTCTAAACACAACAATATCAAATTTTAACCAGAAGGTTCTTTACAAAATTATTCTTACTATTACATCGTGAAGTTGGCCAATATTACAACAAATCATCCGATTCCGGTTCTATGTTTGGTACTATTTAGAATGGCAATCAGGTCCACAGAGAATGATAATTTTTGTGACAAGCTGAGCAAAAGCTTGCTCAAGGCTGCTCGAGTTCACAGTGGACGCAAGCTATTGAACCAACAAGTTTATGCCTCTGCACGCGGTGTTTACCTCAGATGCAATGAGCTGTCGGCTGCATGGCTCCTCTCGTTCTCTGAAAGTTCTGTAAAAGCTAACCAAAATCTTTGTTAATTTCATCAGCAGAAACTGTCCTACGTTTCTCGTTAGGCAAGAAAACATGCACTCCTCCCTAGTCTTGAAATATGGCGATAAGCACGTGCGTGGATGGAGCAGCATGCATATTACAATGCCCTCTCAGTTTTCACAAGAACAGTTAACTATGTGGCTGTTTCGTTTCTCCGCTGTTGGAGCTCATTGATGCTACAGCTAAAATCAAGCTCAATGTTAGCTGAAGTGAATGCAGTGTTCACACAAAATTCCTCCTCTGCGTCGTGCAGAGCTTTATGCTTCACGTTCTGCACTTGACGCTGGTTTAGAGGAGAGACCCCAAAATTTTCGGTCTTATGTCTCTCGTAGCAAAACTATCCCCCACCTGTATCCTTTTGTGTTCCACGTCATGGCTTTTTTCTGACCAATAGGAGCGTTCCTTCTATTTTGTGTAAACTATCTCCGCCAATCGTAAAGGGCCTACCATCAAACTGCGTCGAAATTTTGGCGCCTTATTCCTTCCTACTTCATGTTAGCCAATGGAAGATTTTGTGCCCACTCCAGACGCCTAAATGTTACATGAGTACATCATGAGCATACCACGCACAGTTCACTTGAATGACTGCGTCACCGATTGGTCCGTGTCCATCTGGAAATTCCTCAGTGTAGTTTTCTAAAGATTCTTTCCATACCACTCCGGTGGCCCGCTACTTGCCCTCCTGGATGAATCACCTGGCCCGTTTGTTGTCCCGCACCATGGGTCGCTCTAAGAGCTTTCCATTGTACTCGGTTCGCGACGTTGCCTTTCTCGGGCCAGTGCTCTAGCCGCACTTGTCTGTGAAAGGCGAAGGTCTCGAGATCAAGTCTCGGTCTGCACACAGTTTTTATCTGTCAGGAAGTTTCATATCAGTGCACACTCCACTACAGCGTGCAAATTTCATTCTGAAAGTGCATCTTGTGGTGCCAGACCACTTAGGTATGTTTCTGAACACTATTCAGAACGCTATTCATAAAATGAACCTTGTGTTGCCAGACCTGGAGGTAATGTGCTACTCAGATCGGAGAGGGTAGAAGTTAATAAAAGAAACTGATACGGCTACGGTGTTAAGATTTATCAACTACCGAGATCTCTGCTCCAAAGACATGTCGTCAAACCGAGCGAGGTGGCGCGGTGGTTAGACACTGGACTCGCATTCGGGAGGACGACGGTTCAATCCCACGTCCGGCCATCCTGATTTAGGTTTTCCGTGATTTCCCTAAATCACTCCAGGCAAATGCCGGGATGGTTCCTCTGAAAGGGGACGGCTGACCTCCTTCCCCATCCTTCCCTAATACGATGAGACCGATGACCACGCTGTCTGGTCTCCTTCCCCAAAACCAACCAACCAACCAACATGTCGTCAATTATGGAATGACGTTGTCACCTGTGACGATTATCATAATGCTCAATGAAATACTGACAGTCGCGAGTGCATACATCGATATTATATTGTGTAATTAACGACATTATCAAAAGGTGTTAGAGTTTGCAGCTACTTTCTCAATGAAGTTTCGTGCTTATCCTTTTCAGATGCTGTCTTTATCTGAAATGTAATTTCCTGGATGTTATGCTAAACTGATTTCCTAAGTTACTGATGTAAAAGAAATTGTTGATGTTGTTATATCAAACCATTTTCTATTCATTGGTGTGCAAAACATAGGGATGAAAGAGGCTTTCTTCACATAATTGTCACTGCGAAGTAATACAGCTCGATGAGACTCGGACCATACATAAAAAGAAGAGCTGCAGTATAATACAGAATGTAACTGAAAGAAATACGCAGTGATTCCAATTTGAATGACACTTTTATTCGAAGGCAATATTTATACTGCAGTCACTGAGTTTTCTGGTGGGCTTGGATGTTTGACAACTGCTGTCTGACCGTTGGTGCGTGTGGCCGTGCTGCAGTACGCCTCCTCAACGCGCCCCACAAGTGCTCGGCGGGATTTGAGTCGGGGCACGGACAGGCCGCTCCATTGGCCTAATATCCGCTCGCTCCTACAGCTCCTCCCCCTTGCACTGCTCAATGCGGTACTGCGTCGCCATCAGTACAAACAAAGTCGTCGCAGAACGCACCGCTGAAAATATGGACATTGGGAAGAAGTACACAATCGGCCATTAAATTTGCTACACCAAGAAGAAATGCAGATGATAAACGGGTATTCATTGGACACATACATTATACTAGAATTGACATGTGATTACATTTTCACGCAATTTGGGTGCATAGATACTGAGAAATCAGTACCCAGAACAACTACCTCTGGCCGTAATAACGGCCTTGATACGACTGGGCATTGAGTCAAACAGAGCTTGAATGGCGTGCCCATGCAGCTTCAACACGATACCACAGTTCATCAAGAGTAGTGGCTGGCGTATTGTGACGAGCCAGTTGCTCGGCCAACATTGACCAGACGTTTTCAATTGGTGAGAGATCTGGAGAATGTGCTTGCCATGGCAGCAGTCGAACATTTTCTGTATCCAGAACGGCCCGTACAGTACCTGCGACATGTGGTCTTGCATTATCCTGCTCAAATGTAGGGTTTCGCAGGGATCGAATGAAGGTTAGAGCCACGAGACGTAACACATCTGAAATGTAACGTCCACTGTTCAATGCGCCGTCAATGCGAACAAGAGGTGACCGAGACGCTTAACCAATGGCACCCCATACCATGACGCCGCATGATACGCCAGTATGGCGATGACGAATACACGCTTCCAATATGCGTTCAACGCGATGTCGCCAAACACGGATGCGACCATCATGATGCTGTAAACAGAACATGGATTCATCCGAAAACATGACGTTTTGCAATTCGTGCACCCTGGCTTGTTGTTGAGAACACCATCGCAGGCGCTCCTGTCTGTGATGCAGCGTCGAGTGTAACCGCAGCCATGGTCTCCGAGCTGATAGTCCATGCTGCTGCAAACGTTGTCGAACTGTTCTTGCAGACAGTTATCGTCTTGCGAACGTCCCCATCTGTTGACTCAGGGATCGAGACGTGGCTGCATGATCTGTTACAGCCATGCGGATAAATGCCCATTACCTCGACTACTAGTGATACGAGGTGTTGGGCTCCAGCACGACGTTCCGTATTACCCTCATGAACCCACCGATTCCATATTCTGCCAACAGTCATTGCATCTCGACCAACGCGAGCAGCAATGTCGCGATACGATAAACCGCAATCGTGATAGGCTACAATACGCCCTTTATCAAAGTAGGAAACGTGATGGTACGCGTTTCTCCTCCTTACACGAGGCATCACAACGTTTCCCCAGGCAACGCAGGTCAACTGCTGTTTGTGTATGAGAAATCGGTTGGAAACTTTCCTCATGTCAGCACGTTGTAGGTATCGCCACCGGCGCCATCCTTGTGTGAATGCTCTGAAAAGCTAATCATTTGCCTATCACAGTATCTTCTTCCTGTCGGTTAAATTTCGTCTATAGCACGTCATCTTCGTAGTGCAGCAAGTTTAAGGCCAGTAGTGTATACCGTTACAATAACGTTGAGTACAGTGTGTTCTAAGATTTGTATGTTCGACAATGTTACCGGGTGCATTACGCGTTCCCACTTTTCGCCGTCGGAAGGTACGTCTTGAATTCTCAAATATGATCGTTTTGGTGGTCCAGGCATTATCGTGTGTTGAGTCATAGTGTTGCATGATCATACTGACATTCAAATCTTTCAACACGGATCACAAGCCGCTTAGCGTTATAACAACACTGTAGTCCTTATCTGTGCACTTCGATTCAGGGTTGCATTCGGTCCTGACTTTATTTTGTAGATGACTATGCGCGACTGCATCGGAAAGCTCAATTGAAAGAGCTTTTGGGAACTCAGTATATTCGGCAAATGAGCTGGGCTGCCTGTTACCCCGATTTACGTTTCATCGATTGCGTGTTGTAGGTGTACTGAGACACGTCCATGTGAACCAACGAACATCCAGAAGTTGTCAGTCGCACTGGTGGTGTTATGGAACGCTCTGAGAGAAGGACTCTTTCATAAACTTGTGGCCATTATGGGAGCACGCTGCAGAGCAGGCACTACCTCTCGTGGTGATCACACATCCTACTTAGAGCCATGACCCGGCCTTTTGTAATACCAAAGGGACGACGATAAATCGTTTTGAGCTCAGTATGCGTATTTTTTATCAGTAAAAGTGCAATTTCTGGCCGTCTCACTGACTACATTTTCAGTTACCTTTTGTACTATACTGTAGCACAGCAGTTCTTTATGTGTGCAGTCAAAGGCTCATCGAGCTATATTACTTGGCGTTAACTTGTGCACACAAGAGGATTTATAGGAATAAAACTTTTTCTTGATATATAAAAACTCAGCGCTGGCCGCAGTGGCCGAGCGGTTCTAGGCGCTTCAGTCTGGATCCTCGTGACCGCCACGGTCGCAGGTTCGAATCCTGCCTCGGGCATGGATGTGTGTGATGTCTATAGGTTAGTTAGGTTTAAGTAGTTCTTAGTTCTAGGGGACTGATGCCCTCGGATGTTAAGTCATATACTGCTCAGAGCCATTTATAAAAAACTCATATTACATTTGATTATTAAAACTGTGTGCATCTGTTGCACCTTTCAAGAACTGAACCGACAGCAAGCTACATTGGAATGGAGAGCAGAGTGACAGTAACAATTTGTGACCGCTCCTCTCTCTTACAATCGGACCTGTTGCAGAGTACGTTGAGTATTATGCACAATATGTCTGTGAATATCATCATGATGAATCTCGAAATCCTCTTCTTTTTATTAGAATAACAGAAGAAATGATTGACAAACATTTTGTACGTATCAAGAGGTTGTCAGCAGTTTCTTTACAAATACCAAAGTTAAAGAAGAGTTGACAGATCCGAAATTAGAGGTATAAGGTGGGGAGAGGTTGTCTTACACGATAGCAGTATTGGAGACAGAGGGAAGTATGTCTAGGTCGTTCGTGTGAAAGACCATCACTTTCTAACAGGAAGATAAAAGAAGGCCATTCAGTTATCTCAGCATGATCATGCTATAGCTAGAAATAAAAAATGACGAGAATGGTTTTTCACTATGTTGTCAAACTTGTTAATCGACTCACAAAAGTTCGTTCCGAGACATCTGCGGTCATATTTGCTCCTTACCATGGTGTGGAAACTGCACAGTCTGCCAATGACGCCCTGCATAATGACCACCATTGTGGGAATGTGTTTCGCAAATATGCAGAGTCTCGTCTACAAATGTCAAGTAGTTTCAGTGTTCGCTCTTGCCATCATTACAGCCCAACTTATACGTCCTACTTGTGTAGCAATTTACCGAAACATTGTCGTATTCGCTCAGTCGTCTGTAATAAGAACTTCGGTAGTACAGCAAGTGAAGGTGAGTGAGAGATAATATTGCGAGAGGCCATTTATGTGTGTATGATAAATCCCTTACACGAAAATATCCACTCTTTATATCTCCTCTATGTTACCACGGATGTCGCGTCACGGATCTCATTTTTACTAATATTGTTGTACTCACGAGGTGTCTAACTGCTGCCACGGTCCTGAGTGAAAAGCATAAGTTCTAAATGATGTTCACCAACCTGCTATCTTCTAAAGTTGTTGTCCCGGGGCAGAAAACAGCACGTTGGTCGTGAGTCCATTATCTTGAGGCCGTGATAAACTGTTAGTGAGGAGCTGTTATTGTAAAAAATAATTAAATTTTGGATGGTTTCTTTAAACTATATGCCACTTTAATAGCAGAATACGAGAAACTACACAATTACAGTTCACTTTACGAATCACAAATAATTTCCATTCTTCACATTTTCACAGAGAATAAATAAGATAATGAACTGTGGGTTTGCGTAATTGTTATCGAGCTAGTTCTCAGTTACATGTCCAAACCAGAGATTACTAATTAAGTTCTCATCCAATGCAGACCACGGCAGACAACATGTCTGACCACTGAGACTACTGATCCAGCTCTCATATTTACAGAGACTGCCAACTATAGGGTGTTTCAAAAATGACCGGTATATTTGAAACGGCAATAAAAACTAAACGAGCAGCGATAGAAATACACCGTTTGTTGCAATATACTTGGGACAACAGTACATTTTCAGGCGGACAAACTTTCGAAATTACAGTAGTTACAATTTTCAACAACAGATGGCGCTGCAAGTGATGTGAAAGATATAGAAGACAACACAGTCTGTGGGTGCGCCATTCTGTACGTCGTCTTTCTGCTGTAAGCGTGTGCTGTTCACAACGTGCAAGTGTGCTGTAGACAACATGGTTTATTCCTTAGAACAGAGGATTTTTCTGGTGTTGGAATTCCACTGCCTAGAACACAGTGTTGTTGCAACAAGACGAAGTTTTCAGCGGAGGTTTAATGTAACCAAAGGACCGAAAAGCGATACAATAAAGGATCTGTTTGAAAAATTTCAACGGGCTGGGAACGTGACGGATGAACGTGCTGGAAAGTTAGGGCGATCGCGTATGGCTACCACAGAGGGCAACGCGCAGCTAGTGCAGCAGGTGATCCAACAGCGGCCTCGGGTTTCCGTTCGCCATGTTGCAGCTGCGGTCCAAATGAAGCCAACGTCCACGTATCGTCTCATGCGCCAGAGTTTACACCTCTATCCAAACAAAATTCAAACGCGGCAACCCCTCAGGGCCGCTACCATTGCTGCACGAGAGGCATTCGCTAACGATATAGTGCACAGGATTGATGACGGCGATATGCATGTGGGCAGCATTTGGTTTACTGACGAGGCTTATTTTTACCTGGACGGCTTCGTCAATAAACAGAACTGGCGCATATGGGGAACCGAAAAGCCCCATGTTGCAGTCCCATCGTCCCTGCATCCTCAAAAAGTACTGGTCTGGGCCGCCATTTCTTCCAAAGAAATCATTGGCCCATTTTTCAGATCCAAAACGATTACTGCATCACGCTATCTGGACATTCTTCGTGAATTTGTGGCGGTACAAACTGCCTTAGACGACACTGCGAACACCTCGTGATTTATGCAAGATGGTGCCCGGCCACATCGCACGGCCGACGTCTTTAATTTACTGAATGAATATTTCGATGATCGTGTGATTGCTTTGGGCTATCCGAAACATACAGGAGGCGGCGTGGATTGGCCTCCCTATTCGCCAGACATGAACCCCTGTGACTTCTTTCTGTGGGGACACTTGAAAGACCAGGTGTACCGCCAGAATCCAGAAACCATTGAACAGCTGAAGCAGTACATCTCATCTGCATGTGAAGCCATTCCGCCAGACACGTTGTCAAAGGTTTCGGGTAATTTCATTCAGAGACTACGCCATATTATTGCTACGCATGGTGGATATGTGGAAAATATCGTACTATAGTGTTTCCCAGACCGCAGCGCCATCTGTTGTTGACAATTGTAACTACTGTAATTTCGAAAGTTTATCTGCCTGAAAATGTTCTGTTGTCCCAAGCATATTGCAACAAACGGTGTATTTCTATCGCTGCTCGTTTAGTTTTTATTACCGTTTCAAATATACCGGTCATTTTTGAAACACCCTGTAAGTCCTAATTTGCCAGTGACAGCGGCAGACAATATGTCCAGTATCCTATTTGTAGCCGAACCACCTCATCGACAATCCAAGTTAGGCCCGACCCGAAGATCTCCGAAGTGCTTCGTATGCTTATTTACTTAGCAATTGTTTGTATCTCTGCTGGCGATTATCATTTGAAATAATGGATTGACAGCCTGCTATTGCGAGATGCTTTTATATGAAATGTAAGTAATTTCACTGTTTAGTTCCTCTGATACTATTAACAGAAATTTATCATTTTGGCGCACTACTTCCGAACACAGCAACAAGTTGCAAAGAAGGACAATTTAGCCGGTCACCCGTACCTCACACGACCTTACGTCACCGTTCCACTGCTGCCTTCTCAAATGGTCTACGGAGCTCCTTGTAGCTGAACAGATGGCTGTAAAGCCACAAATATTGCGCATCCCATTCCTTCCTAGATTTCCAAAAATTGGGATGTTTTGCATCATCAGATGTCTCCATCGTACGATTTTTACAGTTTTCCTTACGATTATGTTGGCACCATTACGTTTAGCACTTGTTGATAGCAAAATGTGTCATAAAGGTTCCACTTCACATGGATGCAAATAAAACAAACGCAACACCTATACATTTCATAAATAGATGGATATGGAAGAACATACAATCACACCATTTACAGAACATACGCAAGCAGCCCGCAACAGCAACCCGTATTGATGATTCTGTTGTCCATGATGTCGTCTTGCATAGTGGAATTTCGGTCTTTCCCAAATTGTGTTTAACAAGTGTCAGTCATTCTCCCATTCCAACCTCAGCGTACAGCTCCACTACAATTCTACATAACAATACAAGATGCCTTAAATTAATTTTTAAGCAAATTTTGAATAAACATATGTTCATACAATGTTACAATATAAATACATATTATGCGGACAGTATATCGTGGAAGTCGGTCGCTACCGTAAACAAACGAGAAATTGGACTGGCGAGGAGGGAAGCAGAACTGACATAATGGTCATGGGAATCTCTGATTCCTTCTGTTGTGGTGAGGGTTGCATTAGAATCCCGGATTAGTCTCTTCAGTGATTTCACTGCGGTTGGCAGTAGTAGACTATTGTCTGTTGCCACAGAAAATTATAAACAGGTGATAGTAAAGTAGAAACAATGTAAAGAATACAGAACTTAAGCAACTGCCACATTCATAATGGTTGACAAAAATCTTCTTCGTTTTTTCCAACTTAACGTATTTCACAGACATTCCAACAACTGGTTAATGTGCTCAATATGGGGTGCGACCGCGACTGGCGGCAACACTGACCTCACAACGACGGTTCATGCTGCGAGTGAAGCCGTGAATGTCATGTTGAGGCAATAACGCCCATACTTGCTGCAGAGCTGCTCGCAAGTGTTGGAGAGAGGCTGGTGGATGCTGACGTGATGCACCCCGTCTTCCTGGCGCATCCCAGACATTCAAATCCGGAGAGTGAGCAGGTCACGACATGCGTACAATATCTTCCATTTCAAAGGAAACATTAAACACCCGTGCCGAATGAGGTCGAGCATTATCGTCCACAAATACGAAGCTTGGCTCACAGCACTCGCAACAAAAGAACATGAGGTTGCAAGCTCTTGTCACACCCGCCAGGGTAGCCGAGCGCCGTAACGCACTGCTTCCTGGACTCGGGTAGGCGCGCCGGCCCCGGATCGAATCCGAACGGCGGATTAAAGACGAGGGCCGGTTTGCCGGGCAGCCTGGATGTGTTTTTAGGCGGTTTCCTACAACCCTCTAAGAGAATACGGGGCTGGTCCCCACGTTCCCCCTCAGTTACGCGCGTCGCAGACATTTGAAACACGTTCGCATTATTTCACGATTTACACTTGATGCAGACACCTGAGGTGCACTGATTCCATCCCTGGGGGTACGGGGTGGCGTCAGGAAGGGCACCCCTAAAACTAACCTTGCCAAATCCGTTCTAACCGCGCCGACCCTGCGATCGCTGCGGGACTATGGCGTAAGCGAAAGAAAGTAAGATGCAAGGTCTTGTCATGACACTTGACAGCAGTTAAACCTTGCCGATTCGCCGGTATAATTTCATGCGAGTGGTCAACATAATACCTCCGCACACCGTTAGGGATCCTCCTCGGTTTCGGTCTCTTTCCACAATGTTTGTGTCCTGAAATCGTGTTCCACGTTCCCTCTGGATGAGAATCCTTCGAGAAAAACTCTCCAGACTAAAACGCGACTCATTTGCGAAAAGAACATTAGCCCACTGTTCGATTGTCCGGGAGGCACGTTGACGATTCCCCTATAGACGCTCTCTTCTGTGAAGACGTGTCGTGAGTACACAAACAACAGATCCCCGAGAATAAAGGCTACTCTGCTGAAGCCTTCTGTACACCGTTTGCTTCGATACAAGACGTCCTGTGGACGCTGCGAGGTCAGATGCCAGTTGTAGTGCAGTACTAGGCGACACCGTCGTATCGTCGCAGCCAAAGATTAGTCCCCCCTGTCTGATGTCACAAGTGATGGGCCCTACCCCGGTCTTCGGGATACAGTTCCTGGCTCTACAAACTGTCGCCACATCCAATAAACAACAGATCGATTCACTTTAAGACGCCGCACCTCATCATTTGGCGACTGTCCTGATTCCATTCTTTCTATGGCCCTCAATCGCAGAGTCTGGTAGACCTCTTCTCTATGTAATACTGTACCGTCTGTGACTGTGTACACAGCAATTGTGGATGTTGATTGCCCGCCAAACTCCACTACGTTTTGTAGGTGCCCCGACGTCATCATTGGTGTGTTTGTGTGTTGACCGGAATGCCTTCTGACGGGTAGAACACGATCGTTCGGACAACTGTTGACAGTTTGAATGACTGCATCGTGAATTAGAAACGGGACGAGGAAATGGCTGTTTGTTGCTCTAATTTTGGACACCAATGTAGTTCAGGTCCGACCTCTGCCGATATCTTACGCAACCACATATCAAAACACTCCCCACCTAAAACTGCCATGATACCGTGTCCGCATAATAA
Organism: Schistocerca serialis cubense; assembly: GCF_023864345.2. Classification (NCBI taxonomy): domain Eukaryota; kingdom Metazoa; phylum Arthropoda; class Insecta; order Orthoptera; family Acrididae; genus Schistocerca; species Schistocerca serialis. Next base: position 664,190,227 of record NC_064642.1, read on the forward strand.
CACGTAATGTTTTGTTTTGATTTTACCGGTTTATAAATAATGCCACTGTTTACATCCTACAGAGAGAGTGATTTATCGTTGTTTTTGTTTTGATCACAGCTGTATCCACTGTTTACATACAGCCGGGGCATTGCCCCTCGCATTCTTACGAGGTCGGTGCTTGCTCCTACCACGTGATGCTACTGACCCGCTTGGGTAATGAATGACTCATGCCGCTCCCCTCCATCGCGCGCTATGCTCTTTTAATCTTATACAGGGAGGCTTACAATTGCGATTCACAGATATACTGAGAAAACCTTTTAGAATTCTGCTTCTAGCACGATACACAAAGATTCATTTAGCAAATAGTTGCTTCATTCCACAGTATAACTCCTTCTATATTTGAGTGTCATTGTTGCTACAAACCATACTAGTGGAAATGTATTCATCTAACGACTGTATATTTGCTACTGACTTTCATGTATGAGCATTACGTGACTTTGTAATTTGTAGGGCTAATTAACTAATTCGTAGCTAAACCTATATTCTACGTTTCTTTTATATTTAAAACCAGTTTGTGTCATTACTATCTCTACTTCATGTTACACGGCCTTCTATTTAAGCCCTATTTACTACATATGTGCCTATGCCAGTGTTTTGTCTTATGGCTACAACATGTCTACTCCCTTGTACTTCGAAAAATCGTTACCAGAAACCACTTCCTACATAAACACTACTTAATGGCCGACTTACACATCGCTTTTTGCCTTCACTCCCTCACTCTTCATAAATAATTGGCCGTCTTCCCTTTCGCCTAGTAACCATACTTCTCCTATCTCCCTCTCTGTAAATAACTGGCCGACGTTTGTGTCGCCTAATCTATAGCTCTCCAATTACCTCTTTTCTCTCTCCGTAAATAATTGGCCGACATTTTCTGTCGCGTAGTAACCATAACTCTCCATTTATCATAAACCCCTTTGGCAAGACTTTTAGCCTTCAGTGTGTCGTAATTTATTGCAGCGGAAACCACTTCGCCGTTTCATTTCATACTAGGAAGTAACGGTATGTCTATTGTGACACAACTGTGTGTCATCTCATGACAACATTTAGTTATTTCCATTATTATTGTCACCAGATGTTCTTCTATTATACATACTTTTATTCACTTACCTGGTTTAGCATCATAATTTTCTTCTTCAGCCTTCGGCTTATTTTTGTGCGTTATTTCACTGTGTTACATATAATAACCCTCGTCTTGCTTTCCTATTCTTAAACTATTTTCAAACGTAAATTGTTTGTTCAAATGATTCAAACGGCTCTAAGCACTATGGGACTTAACATCTGAGATCATCAGTCCCCTAGACTTAGAACTACTTAAACCTAAGTAACCTAAGGACATTACACGCATCCATGCCCGAGGCAGGATTCGAATAGCAGCGGTGCAGTTCCGGACTGAAGCGCCTAGAACCGCTCGGGCACAGCAGCTTGCTATAGGTTTGTTTATCTTTGATATAAATATTTAAAAATTGTTCCACTATATATGTTTTAATGAGCATTAATACGGTACTGGTATCTTTTTATAACTACGAACTGTGTTCTCTTGCTGGAATATCTGTAATCGTATATTTCGTATATTGTGACCTGTCCACATGTACGCTGTCAGATATCTGTTTTTTACTTATACTGTGCAGATGTTTACTCTGCTGGGTTAGTTTGTTTTTGTCATAGCTTGTATCTTTGTTGTCACGTTCAGTGTAAGGAAATATTCTCATCTTAAACTTGATAGTGAAGAACGTTAAAGAAGACAGATATAGTTCTCAATGAAAGAAGATGAATAACTAACAACAGGAAAAGAAAATGAAGTATGCTGTCGGCTAACTGGGCACCTGAAATTGTCAGTGAACTACCAGTGCAAAGAACGTTATTACTCTCTGAGGTTTAGCAGTCATAAAATTTTTTCATGTCATTGATTGACACTTTAGCTAGTAATTGTTGTGGCGGTATTTCCTTGGTGGAATGAGGTACTTCTTTCACGATTTCCTTAAATTCGACCACTAATTTACCCCCATACGTCGCTTCTTCCAACTGAACTGATGGTGTTGCCTACCGTAGACGAATGCAGTATATCTTTGATCATTTTTGCGTGCGTCCACAGACAGAAGCTGGCTGTTAAGTCTATGTTTCTTGTTTTTTTGACGCCATTGAACTTCAGTATGGGACCTTCTAGTACCTTACTCCTTTCCGTTTGTGGTATAATGACTTTATCACCAACAAACATTCTGTCCTTAAATACTTTACCTCTCGCTCTGTTTTGTGTGATGAAACAGCAGTACTGATTCAAGAACACTCGTACTAACTCATAGTATGTTTTGCATGTACAGGGCTATTACAAATGATTGAAGCGATTTCATAAATTCACTGTAGCTCCATTCATTGACATATGGTCACGACACACTACAGATACGTAGAAAAACTCATAAAGTTTTGTTCGGCTGAAGCCGCTCTTCAGGTTTCTGCCGCCAGAGCGCTTGAGAGCGCAGTGAGACAAAATGGCGACAGGAGCCGAGCAAGCGTATGTCGTGCTTGAAATGCACTCACATCAGTCAGTCATAACAGTGCAACGACACTTCAGGACGAAGTTCAACAAAGATCTACCAACTGCTAACTCCATTCGGCGATGGTATGCGCAGTTTAAAGCTTCTGGATGCCTCTGTAAGGGGAAATCAACGGGTCGGCCTGCAGTGAGCGAAGAAACGTTTGAACGCGTGCGAGCAAGTTTCACTCGTAGCAGGACACGTGTATCTGGACATGCTGGAAAATTGGCTCATGCCACAACTGGAGACCGACAGCGCCGACTTCATCTTTCAACAGGATGGTGCTCCACCGCACTTCCATCATGATGTTCGGCATTTGTTAAACAGGAGATTGGAAAACCGATGGACCGGTCGTGGTGGAGATCATGATCAGCAATTCATGTCATGGCCTCCACGCTCTCCCGACTTAACCCCATGCGATTTCTTTTTGTGGGGTTATGTGAAAGATTCAGTGTTTAAACCTCCTCTACCAAGAAACGCGCCAGAACTGCGACCTTGCATCAATGATGCTTTCGAACTCATTGATGGGGACATGCTGCGCCGAGTGTGGGAGGAACTTGATTATCGGCTTGATGTCTGCCGAATCCATAAAGGGGCACATATCGAACATTTGTGAATGCCTAAAAAAACTTTTTGAGTTTTTGTATGTGTGTGCAAAGCATTGTGAAAATATCTCAAATAATAAAGTTATTCTAGAGCTGTGAAATCGCTTCAATCATTTGTAATAACCCTGTACAGATGATTTCCTTCCCCATGCTATTACTTCTCCTTCTAACCTGATGGCTATGAATTTGATTTTCTGTTCTTTTGTCATGTTTTCAGTAATGATTGCCTCAGACTGTCTAATGAAGGCTACTGGGTGTATTAGCTCCCTTATTAGAGGAATTATGGAATTCAGACGCGTTAGCGTGATTTGCTACGTGACTTACATGAAAAATATCTTTCCTTCTTTCTTGTTCATACCAAATTTCGACATTTTTTGAACTTGATTATGTATTTTGTCTTGCAACTCACAAAGTACTTTTTGCACTATTTCTCTCAGTTTACCCTGAAGCGCATTTGTGTTCCAAGAGGATTCTATATGTGAAATATTACGACTAAGTATTTCATGATCATTTTTGATACTCTGTAAATTATTTCATTGTATCTTATGTTGATCATTATGTGCTTTGACAGCTTTTCCTTGCTGTTGTCTTACATTATTAAAGTCATTAATTGTTATTTGTATTACCCCATTTTGATCCTGAAAATCCTTACTTTACGATTCGATTTCATGTTGATCCCTTCAATATATTAATGACTTACAAAACTTCTCGTTTTTAATCCCATTCCTTTGTTCCATAATCCATTTTCTTGCAACATCCCTCTGTTTTAGCTTCAAGACATGCGACATTTTGAACTTAGCGTTGAGGTATTCCTACATTAACTTCTCTTAATCTCCCTCTTTATCCTCTAATTTTTCACACCCAGTAAGTATATTCTTTTGTGTTTTCCTTGATTCCTTCTTATTTTCTTTTTTTTACAAGTTTTTGTTCTTGCAAAATTAATTTTATCACGGACCTTATAACTGATCATCATCCGCCGGCCGGTGTGCCCGAGCGGTTCTAGACGCTACAGTCTGGAACCGCGCGACCGCTACGGTCGCAGGTTCGAATCCTGCCTCGGGTGTGGCTGTGTGTGATGTCCTTAGGGTAGTAAGGTTTAAGTAGTTCTAAGTTCTATGGGACTGATGACCTCAGAAGATAAGTCCCATAGTGCTCAGAGCCTTTTGAACCATTTGATCATCATCCAGAGTTGACAAAATACCAGTTGATGCTAATTAAAGTGCTTAACTCATCTGTTCGCTGATTGGTAATGACATCGTCAAAGTCATTTTCTCTGGCATCGTCATTCCGATCAATCACTTTATTTTTGGCTAGGTACCGCATATTCTGGGTTTACATTTTCAGTGTTATCATTATTATTTAACTCTACATTCCCTAATAAATCGTTCATCGCTACTTCAGAGTTCTTAATGATATCAATGGTTACTGAATTAACTATTTCGGATGCATCACTTAAGTTTGAATCTCCGTTATCCCTTGAATTACTTTTATTAAATTAGACACGTCATTAAACCCTTATCTGACTGCACACACCGAGCGAGGTGGCGCAGTGGTTAGCACACTGGACTCGCATTCGGGAGAATGATGGTTGAATCCCGTTTCCGGCCATTCTGATTTATGTTTTCCGTGGTTAGCCTACATCGCCTCAGGCAAATGCCGGGATGGTTCTTTTGAAAGGGCACGGCCGACTTCCTTCGCCATCCTTTCCTAATCCGATGAGACTGATGACCTCTCAGTTTGGTCACCTCCCCCTCAAATCAACCCCAACCACACTGACCCATTTCTTTGTATTTCACTTAACGGATCGTTACTACTACTGTAACACTGAACTCATTCTCCACTTCTAGTAGCGTATCTCACTTCCTTTTCCCCAGGCATTTTACTAATACTGATGTCCCAGTTACAGATCTTAGTCTGCTACATATGTACGCGCAACGCTTAACTCCACTTTTCTTCCTCGACGTTCTGCCGATGATTCTCGTAGCTGTGAGCTGCGCCGCTGGTTGCATCTCCGTTGTCGTTGTGTGCTGAATGTGACAGTCCAAACGCGCCCTCTACTGTTACCTGCGCCGGCCGCTGCTCGTTGCCGCTGCACGTGATTGTCCGCGGCTGGCTCGCGCTGTTCTGTGTACTGCACCTTCTCGTAGCACGAAGAAACTTGTAGTGATGATTTTCATCTTAATCCCACGGACAGCACAAACGCATTAACTTTTATTATTTTAGTACTTGAGAACCCTCTATTCCTGCTTTACAGCGATACTACATTCATGGTAATAGAAACTTGACCTTGTGGCGTTAATTATTATAGTTCAACCAAAGTTAAAAAATATTTCAAACACAGTTTACAGCCTATTTATCATAATTCTTATAGAAATCCCTAGTCATTTAGAGTTCACATGTATCACACTCATTACACATTTCGATGGTCGTTTACAGTTCACATTTCTCGTTAGTAAAATCTACCCTCATAATTGGAGGGTCCTATGCCAGAGTGAACCAAGTACAAATTACATGTCTCAAGATATTCAGCTCTAAAGTTCAACTACAGAAAAAAAATCTGATGAGATATTGAGGGCAGTAAATGATCAACAGATTGCCAATATATACTGAATCTTGTTTATTGGCATTTCAATCAAAATGCACCTATTACAGGTCTGAAAAAATGATGGTGATTGTGAGGAAGTGAAATAAAGTTTGAATAAGTACCTTGTCTCAGCACGGATGTAACTAATAAAACACTTATACTTCGTCACACATGTTGTGTTTATAGCAGTCGTGTTTCATTCTTCAACAGAAAACGTCATACACTATAAGGAAACTGTGTCTGGTACATTTTATACAGAATTTTCGGGAATGTCATTCATCTTCTGATAACCTATCTTCACTGCAATTTCCAGCTATCTCTGCAGCACATCGCATGTTCTTGTAAAAATCATGGTAGATAGGGGGAATGAAGCACAGCATTGACTCAAGATCTTTCTTCTTTGCACTCGTAAGTGGTCTTCCTCTGGGATACTTGAGATTCAGTGCTATGTGGTGAAGATTGGGCGTCTGACCTCTAGCTCGTTTAGAGAAACTAACTTCATAGTACTCCACATCATCATTGTGTGTGTACTTGAACTGCATTACGTTTGGCGTCTCTTTGCTTATTCTGATGCATATTATTTTCATCCAAGCGACAGTTAGTCCATCAAATTTTTTCCTGTTTCTTAAAACTGATGTTAAGCTGTCAGAGCTGAAGAAATCATCACGTTTCATTTCCACCACACCGAACTTTTGTTTCTTGACTCTGCATGTTTTCATTTTGTTCTGGATTTCATGCATATGATAAATGTTTTGGTTGCATCTCATCTTGTTCTCAATATGACTGAAATCAGTGTCATTGGGCAGATAACTGTGGCCTGGGATTAAAACATTTTGAATTATTTCTTTGACACGCTGAGCAGGATCTTGAACGATACGCATTAGTATTGTTACCAGTTTGAAATTTCTATTTTGGCCACCACATGAGTCTGACCAAAACACAACAGTTTCTTCAGTAGTATTAGCATTTAGGTGTTTCATAAGACACGATCCTATCTCATCTGGTCTTCAACCTGCTACTCCCTCATGCCAAAGGTGCATAGTTCCTTTGGATGTACCCATATCATGGATACCCAAATTGAAGCAAGAAAGTTGACGTTTGTAATACACAACACAAGTGGGAACATTTGGGAGTGAAATTGTCTTTTGCAGATCAAACGCAAGGACTGTGCATTCACCATTTATTGCTTTCTCTTTGTCTTTTCGTAGTGTTGCCTTTGCAGGGTCAACCTGTCGGTGATGTAGCTCCCTTTACATGTTTATATCTTCAAGAGCTTTCAAATTGTCAGAAGTGTTCTCCAGTTCTTTTAGAGAGTTGGTTTTAATTTGAAAGATATCACATTTCTTGCATGTGTCTTTGTGTATCAATTTAAAAGAGAGGTTGAACATAGTTTGGAAAACTTTTGCATACACCGATAGTGACACAATGTCAGACTCTGCATTTCCTGCTATCAGTTGCTCTTTATACAGCCTGTACATCAAGCTCAAATTGAAGTGACAGGAGAGATACTTCCTATCGGGACTATCCTTCCGACAATAGTGGTTCCTACGGCATGGAAATGAATTAATATGATCTCTGATGCGACGAACTCTTTCTTCGGGAAATTTATAATGCGGCTCATGTTTTCCTCTTCTGTCTTGTAGTTGACCAGACCTCACTTTCATAAAAGCTCTGTGAATCTTTGCACTGTTAACACAGAGTGTGTTTAGGAACATATTTTTGAAAACCTTCACATCACTTGATGTGGTAGGATTAAAGTAATGTTGAGTAAATATTCTTAGGGGATCTTCAGCATTTGATCTTCTGTCCTTCACAATGAAGGACTTTACAGACCGTCCAATCAAAGCTGTTGGTGTTTCATACCGTCCATCACTGTAATACACATCCAAAAATAATTGTCGATCGTGCAGTGAGAGTTTTTCATAACATTTGCGACGACATGTACAGCGGTAGTACTTTAACGTTTTTCCCATTACTGTTTGTCCTGTCGATGATGTAAATGCGTTTCCGCTGTTTTTGCGAGTCTTCCGAACATTCTTGTTCCAGTTACCTGGATTACTTTTCTTTCGCTTCACCCTAATTGGTTCTTTGGATTCTGCAAAAAATAAAAATATTTCTTAATGTAAAACTATGGCGTACATATTCTCCACTTACATCATTACGAATACAATTTAGCAAGTAAAATAGTTAAATAAAAGTTGGCAACGGATGTGCAGTCAAAACGATGCGTTTTCGTATATTTCATTTGCCAAAGTATACCAACTACGTTCCTAACGCTGACGGCGTTCTCGATGTTCAGCGACTGTAATAATCGATCAGGAACATGTCCCTATCGGCAGTTGTGAGTATTCCACTACGTAGTTCGCAGTTTACTCCCTAGATGGTAGCACAGCACATCATCATGTAGTTAGTTCACTTTTGCATATGACAGTAGCCTTCAATAATCGCATGGGGTTGTAGACCATTCTTAGCCAAATTTATGCAGTTTTAAGTACAAAACATACCTTCACTACTTGATTGACTTGAGGATGGCACATATTCATCGCTGGAACCACACTCAATGTCAACATTACTGTCATTTGACTCTTCTGAACTCCTGTATGCAACTTCGTCTGCCATCTTGTTACTGGATTTAGTTCACTCTGGCACCAGAGATAAATGTAGATCTGAGGCACTCCAGAAGCGCCAACATAAAAAACATCGCTCAGTGTCCCTCAACAGTCCTGGTTTGTTTTGCCATATGGATCTTTATAATTTTCTGCACCATTATCAAGAGCTAACCTAAAATGTCAAAATTTGTAGTTGGTTCACTCTGGCATAGGACCCTCCAATTCCGAAGGCCCTCGACTTCAAGATATTCCCAACAGGGACGCCATGTACGTCAAGTGAAAGTCAGTGAGAGGGAATTTATGATCAGTATCTTGCCACGAATATTTCCTGCCTTCATACCTCCTATGTGCTACCACAGATGTTGTGTCACTTGTCATAATTGTACTTAGAATCGCGCGGTGCCTAGATGCTTCCACCGCCCTGAACGGAATGTATAAGTTCTGGATAATGTTTACCAACCTACAGTCTTTTATAGTTGACCCCTATTCAGAAAACAGCACGTAGATAGTGAGTGCATTATCTTGAGGCTGTGATAAACTGTTAGGGAGGAGCTGGTATTGAAAAGCTAGGTAAATTTAGAACTGGTTTGTTTATATGGGACGCCACTGGCTTTTTTATTAACAGACCACTAGAAACTGCAAACTTACTTTTCGCTTTACGAATCTCAAATAATTTCCCTTCTTCGCACTTTCACAAAGAATAAACAAAATAATGAACTGTGGATTTGCGTAATTACTATCAAACTAGTATGTCCAAAAAAATCAAAGACTGCTAATCAAGTTCTTAACCAGTACCGACCGCGGCAGACACGTCCGTCCTCCGAGACTGTCTTTTCTTACAGCCACCTCGCCCTCCAAGTTAGGCGCGAATCGAAGATCTCCCAAGTGCGTCGTCTGCCCTTTCGATGAGCAATTGTTTATTATTCTGTTGGTAATTAACAATTTTCAGATAATGTAATGGTAGCCTGCTGATGAGAGATGCTTTTGTATGAAATGCAGGTAAAGTCACTGTTCAGTTTTTCTAATAATATTAACAGAAGGTAATGTAAGTAGGCTGTTTAGGTTTTTTTATTGGTAACGCCACCTCTGTGTGAGAATCACTGGCTGTGCTGAGTGCAGTCTGTGTCTAGTTTGCATTGTTGTCTGCCATTGTAGTGTTGGGCAGCGGCAGCTGGATGTGAACAGCGCGTAGCGTTGCGCAGTTGGAGGTGAGCCGCCAGCAGTGGTGGATGTGGGGAGAGAGATGGCGGAGTTTTGTAATTTGTCATGAACTGCTATATATATTATGACTATCAAGGTAAATACATTGTTTGTTCTCTATTAATATCTTTCATTTGCTAACTATCCCTATCAATAGTTAGTGCCTTCCGTAGTTTGAATCTTTTATTTAGCTGGCAGTAGTGGCGCTCGCTGTACTGCAGTAGTTCGGGTAATGAAGATTTTTGTGAGGTAAGTGATTTCTGAAAGGTATAGTTTAATGTTACTCAGGGCCATTCTTTCGCAGGGATTTTTGAAAGTCAGATTGCGTTGCGCCAAAAATATTCTATGTCAGTTTAAGCACAGTCATGTACAATTGTTCAAAGGGGACGTTTCATATGTCGACCCTTAGCCGAGGATACCTCACTGGAATCTTCTGATTTTTCCTTGTAGTTTGTGTAATTAGTGTAGCTTTTGTTTATTGCTAGCGCGTAATTATAGAGAGAATTTCCTTTGTAGTTGTAGTGTTTCATTGTTGTACACAGTTGTGGCATGAATGTAGATTTGCTCCAAGTATTTCGCAGCTGCAATTAACTAGATATTATTTTCAGTGCTATGTTAATGTGTTCTCTTGTTTTTGGTCTTCAAATTGTGCTTTTCTGTATTATCGTGTGAAATATTGTGACAATAATGGCGTGTGAAAAACATAACACTAGGCTACAAAGTAAACTGAGAAATAATAGTGACGACGAGTGTAGCTTATCAGCACCACTGTGTAATGAATTAACAGACATTCAAAGTAGTAATTTGGTAATTGTGCATAGGGAAATGGAGCGGGCGGCAAACAATGGCGTAGGCAGTGAAACAGGTAGTGAACAGGGAAGCATTATCGATCGATCGATCGGCAACAGCTCGCCTCAGGAATACGAAATGACAGGACACAATCTTGCAAATACTGCAGATTCAGGTTTTGGGTCCTCACCGTTTTCTCAAATAAGTCAAGACACATTTTCTGCTTGTCAAAATGTGAATGTTGCCGGTGCAACTTCACTGCCGAAAAGCACTGAGGAACATGTTTCAGAAACCAGTGCTTTGTTATTACAATTAATGCAACAAATGGGACAACAGCTCAAAAAGTTAGACACAGTGGAACAAAACTCAAAAAGTTAGACACAGTGGAACAAAATCTTAAAAAGGTAGACACAATGGAACAAAATCTTCAAAAGTTAGACTCATTGGAACAAACTCTTGAACAAACACGTGAAGATTTAACTACTGAGTTACATAACATTGAATCGATATGTCAAAAAGTCTGTAATGACGTAAAAACACAAATTTGTGAGCATTTTCAACCTATTTTTTTGCGGCATGAGAATGCATTACAGAATCAAGAAGCAGCCATAAAAGAACTGCAAACTATTGTTCATGAAAATCATGAGACCTTGCAAGCTAAATTTGACTCAGTTGCATCTACCGATTCGGTTACGCAACTTGCAAAAACTCAGGAAAACTTAATTGACACAGTAGATACTCTGAAACTTGGTTCAGAAAAACACACTGAGGAAATAAGTACACTATCGGAGAAAGTAGCCGTACTTTCATATCAATTCACAAATTTATCTACGAAGGTAGATGATAATCTGAATGACACAAAACCGGCAGTCTTTAATGACACAGAAGAGAACGAACAAATTAGGAAACTGAAACAAAATCTGAATCAAATTAATACGCAACACCAAAGAGAAATCCGGGAAGTACAAGATCAGCTGACACAGGTAATACAAGAATTACGTATTTCAAAGGACACTCACGCTCCAGTACGGGAAGAGGGACATAGAAATACGGAAAAGCCGCAAAATAATAACACAGGGAATTTCGGAAGTTATGAGAGAAATTGGCAATGTGCACCGAATTTTGAGATGGAACGGCCGACACGACCTAACAATGACCGATATGCAACTCGCCGACATGATGATTTTGACTATAAGCTGTTCATTACTACAGGTAAATTAAAAACATTTAAGAATTCTGGCAACGACATTCATCCACAAGCATGGCTCCATCAATTCTCTCATTGTTTTCCTCCCAACTGGTCGTTAGAACACAGGTTAGAATTTACGTGTGGCTACTTAGAGAATGAACCAGCTGTAAGAATGCGATCGGTCATTCACGATTGCCACAGTGAAGGAGAATTTTACCATGCCTTCCTCTCAGCATATTGGTCTCAAGCCACACAAGACCGAGTAAAACATGGCATCATAATGATGAAACATTTCGAACAATCTGAATTCTCCAGTCTTGTGAAATATTTTGAAGACATGTGACACAAGAATCAGTATCTGTCAAACCCATACAGCCCCTCAGAACTCCTTCGCATTTGCTTAATCAAATTACCTGAACATTTACGACATATTATTTTGGCAGGGCGTTGCAAAGACGACATTGAAGCTTTTCAGGGACTCTTACAAGAATTAGAAATTGACTCTGACAGTCGCGGGATGCGAAAACAGGAAAACAATCACTACAGGTCACATCCGTCACAATTCCGTGACGACAGAAGCAATAACTGGACACGACAAGGCTATTCTTACAACGCAAATCGTGACCCAAACAGACACCATCCATATGACAACCACTGGCAGAGTAATAATAGTTACAGTGAAAGATCGCATTTCCGTAGTAATGAATATGACAGAGACAATCATAGAAACAGACAATATGGTAACCAGAACTATTTTTATCAAGGGAGACAGAATACTTTCAGACGCAACAGTTCAGCGCGCAGTTACGATTCAGGAAGAAATTCTCCACCACATGACCGACAAGAAAGAAATTATGAAATCTTCCGACATGACGACAGACGAGATAATCATAACGACAGAACTGAATTTCATCAGAACTGGCGGGATTCAAACAGAGCAGGGCACTTTCGACATCGTGAATTTGTAGAAGCTAGGTCTCCTAATCCCAATAACGACGCGCGCCAACAAAGGAACAGACAATGACTCGCACCGCAGGCAGCCACCTGCGCCCGCCAGCTGGCTCAGAGAAAAATAACACAGACGCTAACCTTGAGAAAAGATTTAACATTCCTTACCGACGTATAAAACATGACAATTGCTTTTTAGTTGAAACTCTGCGTACTAGGAAGAGTAAAGGTTTACACCACATTTCACATGTAAAACCATTTATTGAGAGATAATCTGCTTTTTAACTTAGTCTTTGGTATAAAACTTTTCACTTCACATTTCTAGTATGCTTTGTCAGACTTAAGAAACTGTTAACATGCAACAATGTTTGAAGTTAAATATCCAGTCTAGAACCTAGGGAACATTTTTAAACAGAAATTACGAATGCATTGTTATAGTGAACAGACGTCACAGTGTTATTGTGTGTGTACATTCTTGCTTATTAGTTGCACGATTACGTAATGACTATAAGGTTCACATACTTAGAACTTTTACCAGTACTGCTAATGAGATTTTAATGCAACATTTTGGTTTACTTGAAATTTGGTGTATCATGAGGTAAGTACATTGGCTTCTGCAGAACGTAGCTTTCGGAGGACGATAACTACGACACTTCCACAGAGATTATCTTACAGCAAGACGCACATTTAGCGCTACAGGACACGTATTTGAGTGATTAATTTCGCACTTAAAACATGCATTTTTTAAGATATTTGAAGTACAATGATAGAAGGGTTTTCTGTGATATATTTCATTCCATTGCTGTAATCTGTAACACCTGAGGGTATAATTACATTAATCCTCAGGGGGGTACATGCCTACTTTGTGTACCATGTGTTTGGCAAGCACAAGGAACCCTAGCTAATATGGTATTTGCTTATACAACTTTACACATCGGTACCATATTTCTCTAACATGTAAATTACACAGCTATCTGATCATTTAACTGAGAGAGACAAACATTTATTTTACTATATCAGCGAGAGATGTTTACGTAATTACACAGTTGGATAACTTCACACTTATGAAACTGTATTTTGTCTGTACTTTGTAAACTGTTCATATTTTTTCGGAACCATTGTGATACTATGAGAGCTTTGAATGATGTATTTGGTATGGGATCATGATTTTTAAAGTACGTTTGAGGCAGATGACACTATTGACATGAGCAGAGAATTTTTTTAGGTTTTGAAATTATTGGAGGAAGCTACGACGATTTTGAGAGTTGACTAAGATGTTATGATATTATTATGACGACGATGTGTATTATACTGTTGAGGTATGTTTATGATTAATAAGATGATGATACTGTATATGAGGAGTTTGATTATGCTACGTATTTCTTATGATGAAATACTGAAGAAGTGTCGATGAACAAGGTAAGGAATAATAAGTAGTGATAAGGGACTCTGATTTGTGAAAAAGGTTGTTGGAAACCAAGAATCGTACTTTAAGAGTTATGAAATGTGTGTATATGCGTGAATGTATCATAATGCTTGCGAAAATTTGTTGGACGCTGTTATATTTATAGGATTTTGTTTCTACACATTTGTAACGCAAATTTTCGACCTGTGAAATTTTTATATGAGACTGTCACTGTAGCGAAAACTGCTGTCGTAAATATTTCGGTAAGAAAGGTAAGTGAACGTGACGTAATTCGTTGTGAGCGGCCAGGTGTGCCAGCCGCCTTGAGAAAAAGCAATTAGGTGGTAGAAAAAAAAAAGGGGGAGGCCATTATCCTCGCTATCGACATTCCTTTGTAGAAAGCATCGTAAATACGACACCCTCAAACTTGAAAACATGATTACACTGTAGAGTTCGTAATTTATGATATTTACTAAATTGTCTAATGAAATGACGAGAAATAGTTTGTCTACACACCTGACTATGACTACTGTCTCTCTAGTTGAGAGATTTTTCTACTAACTTATGAAATGCCTAATGACTACTGAATGATGTTCTTATGCTTTACTTTGTACATAGTTGCTTATTTCATTTGATATCTAGTTTCTAGCTGCACTGCAGCATTGGTTAAAATAAAATTTTATAGATGTACCAATATAAATATTTTCTGTCTACAGATCGAGTAAATAATAATTTATTAAAAAAAATGAGGGAGCACAAAATGACATTTACCTTCACAGGAACTGCATTCATAATTTTCTTTGGTAGAATAACTTCTTGTGGTGCACCACTTTAATGACATAGATATTAAGATGTGAATAGACATTTCCCTTATCTGCTTTGTTCTCTTTAGTGTACTATTTTCTCTGCGTAAGTTTTGTCATGTATAGGGATAAGTTTTTGCTTTCGCTTCTGCTGTTTGCCAGGCATAGTGCTACTAAATTTCACTTTACATTACTCTGTTAAGCCAGTTTTACTACTGATTTATTTTTCTTGTTTGCTGCGCATTGCCTCATATTAGTTGTAATGTTGAATTGCTTGGTAATTTAGATTTACTGTAGCTTGCTTTGCAAATTTCCATTTTTTTTCATTGCTGTTTGTGTTAATTGTTTTGTACTGCTGCATTGCCTCGTCCCTTAGTTTAGCATCTGAGCTCAGTAGATTTAAGTTAGCTTAAGAGGGGTAGACTATATAAGAAACTGACTATGGGGAATAGGTAAAGAATGCGTTGCGAAGTTATATGAAAAAGATTTAGGCCAAAATGAGTATTGTACACTGAGAAATAATTATATTGAAAGAAATATGAATAGAATACAGAAAGCAGGTATAGATAGGACTTTTTGGGAATAATGATGAATGAAGAGAGATCTCCAAGAAGTAAAGGAAGTTTTGTTTGCAAAATACTGCAGTAAAACAAACCCTGTCCTTTCCTTTGGTATTATTCCGCTATATGTGTGTGTACTCTTGTGTATTTGTGTTTTTTCTGTCTTTATGTGTTTAGCTAATACGATTTATGTTGTAGAATTTTTATAGTACTAAGCTATATTCACTATGAGGAGGAATACTGTTATCCTCAAATATAAGTTGCATTAATAATATGTTATTTTCTTTGTAAAGTTGTTTACAATTCTGTTCTGTTTCAATGTTCATATGTGAAATTAATGTTTCGAAAACTATTCTCATTATTTTGTATATTTACTTATGTCATAATTCCTGTAACTCTGATGGATATGTTGTTTCGATTCTTTTGTAAACCGGTACTACAAATGTTATCTGTATTGTTATGTTCTTTAATGATGTATTTTGTACCTTTGTAATTTTATTTTCATGTTGTAAATTTATAATTGTATAGACACCAGTTCTTCAAATTAAGTTACATTTCACTGCACACATTTCTGTTGGTCATAGTATATGGACAATATGTGAGAAGTAGGGACTGTTAGTGTTTGCACGTGTGTTGATAATTCAGCAAGGGACTGGATAACAGCATTGCTGGTTCTAAGGACATTTCAAACAAATTTTTTGTGAGTGGACAAGTGGTGTTTTATGGACTTACTATATTATCTGCAAGACTCTTCAATGGTGATTGAGCACCTGCACAGTCACAGCAGATGGCTGCTTGCCATCTCTACAAGGACCACAGTGGGTCCACACGTTTGCTGACTCACCAGTACCATTATCTCTACAAGGACTGCAGTGGGTCTGCACCTTTGATGACCCACCAATACCATTATTTCTACAAGGTCTACAGTGGGTCTGCACCTCTGGTGGCCCACCAGTACCTTAATCTCTACCAGCACTACTGTGGGTCTGCCCTGTGATGACCTACCCACCAATACTCTTCAAAACTTCGACTGACTCCGCTGTGGGTTTGCTCTGGTGTGGCCCATGACCTGTCTGCATGTCGACAGTTAGCACTGTCTTTCCGTTGGAAGGACAACGCTACTTCTTCAAGACTGCATGGAAATCCACTAGTTCCGCGTGCATTTTCCTTTACTGCTCAGACTTTGAGAAAAACACTGCAACGTTACTGTGATGAATGATCAGGACTGTCTTTATGGACTGTGAGAAAATTTTAGCTTTTGACCAACATTGTATCAATAAGTGTGTGCATTTGATTTTTTTGTTATTGTAATTATGAAAAATTTTTTCAAATCTGTATTGGCCACTGCCCAAAACCATTTGTAAAATTTTTTGTGGGGAGCATGGGGGCTATGTAAGTAGGCTGTTTAGGTTTTTTTATTGGTAACGCCACCTCTGTGTGAGAATCACTGGCTGTGCTGTGTGCAGTCTGTGTCTAGTTTGCATTGTTGTCTGCCATTGTAGTGTTGGGCAGCGGCAGCTGGATGTGAACAGCACGTAGCGTTGCGCAGTTGGAGGTGAGCCGCCAGCAGTGGTGGATGTGGGGAGAGAGATGGCGGAGTTTTGTAATTTGTCATGAACTGCTATATATATTATGACTATCAAGGTAAATACATTGTTTGTTCTCTATTAATATCTTTCATTTGCTAACTATCGCTATCAGTAGTTAGTGCCTTCCGTAGTTTGAATCTTTTATTTAGCTGGCAGTAGTGGCCCTCGCTGTACTGCAGTAGTTCGAGTAATGAAGATTTTTGTGAGGTAAGTGATTTCTGAAAGGTATAGTTTAATGTTACTCAGGGCCATTCTTTCGCAGGGATTTTTGAAAGTCAGATTGCGTTGCGCTAAAAATATTGTATGTCAGTTTAAGCACAGTCATGTACAATTGTTCAAAGGGGACGTTTCAGTAATACTTTTGGCGCATACACATACCGAGTAAATCGACTTTCACCCATACCTGACACCACATTACGTCATCTTCCCACTGCTGCCATCTCAAGAGGCTCTCCTGGTAGTGAATATGATGACTGTCAAGCCAGAAATATTACAGCGCCTTTGTATGGAATTGCCGAAATGCGTTTTCTTATTAGATGAAACACTTCGTATCTTATTCAATCACGAAAATAGTGACAAGGGACTTTTCTAGTGTATTGCTTGCAATGAGTATTTTATGTCTGTATGCACGTTTCTCAAAAATTTTCACATTCGTCACTTCAGCTGTAAAATAAAAACTGGGCGAGGAAAACCATGTCAAAGGTAAAGTTCCTGTGAAATGTATCGGTAGGCAACACGCTCTTTAATAAGCGTGGGATAGAAGATAGAATGTCTCCAACGAACTGTTCGATCATTAACTTCCGATCGGTAGCAAAATGGGTATCGCAGTGACAGTCAGTGACATTTCATCGGCAACACGTAACTACACCTTCCGCCTACTTCTCTGCATAGTCGCCACTTCGACTTAGACATTTGTCGTAGCTTGGTGCCAACTTTACAACACCCTTGTTATCGAAGGGAGTCGCCTGTACATCCCGCCAATTCTCTATGCTAGTCTGCAGCTCCTCATCTGTGCCAAAATACTGTCTTCGTAGCCAGCGCTGGATGTGAGCAAGGGCGAAAACAAGAGAGAGCCAATCCGGGCTGTATGGTGGTTGATCAAACACTTCCCATCGAAAACCCTGCTGGATTGTCTTCATTGTCCCTGCTGTGTGCCCCTGCCAACTGTCTCGAAGAAGGTAATGCGTGACAGTTACGTTAAGTGGGCTGCGTGAAATTGCACCAGATCCATCAGCATGTAATCGTACCTGGCAAAGGACATTACTTTCTAGGCAAATTTACGTGCTATTTGTGCACTCAGAACTGAAAAGAGCGACGTGACGCGATCGATCGTCATACCAGAGACACTTTTCAACCCATGTGTGCTAAGCTTCATCGGATTTTCACTGTGTTTTTCATTTCGCGACCGGTCGGATCTTAATAAACAAATAGCCCTCGTATTTTACGAACCACTGTTATTTTGCTGATGTTTCAGCTTTTTACTGTAGGGAAAAAAAGATAATATACATCACGTACAACAATCTAGAGGGAACAATGAGGATGAGTAACTGTGAGCGGAGTGCTCAGATTAACTGTGACATCAGACAGAGAGGTAGTCTTTCGCCTCTAGTGTTCAATTAGTACATCAAAGAAACGACGACGGAAATAAAAGAAATTTTCAACAGTGGGATTATAATTCAAGGCGAAAGAATGTAAATGATATGGTTCGCTGATGACATCGCTAACTTCAGTAAAAGTGAGGAATAACTACAGGGCATGTTGAGTGGAATGAACACTCTCTCGAGTAGACTATGGATTCAGAGTAAACTGAAGAATGACGAAGGTGATGTGGAGTACCAGGATGAAATTGGCAGTGTACTTAACCTCAAAATTGTGGACCATGAGGTAGACGGAGTGCAATAAATCTGTTACCTTGGATGCAAAATTACTCGTGACGAACAAGGCAAAGAGAATCTAAAGAGGGCACGCCTTGAGAAAACGTATCTACTAGTACAAATATTAATAAATTTGAGGAATAAGCACGTGAAAATGAAGTTTCGGAGCACAGCATTCTTTAGAAGTAAATAAATGACTGTGGAAAAATCAGAAAGAAAGATAATCGTTGCGTCTGAGACGTTGAACAAGTGAACGGTGGTGAAAACTGGATGGACTGGTAAGAAACGGGAAGAAGTACATGTGGAAAGCATTAACAAAAACATGTGACGAAATGGCAGGACAAGTATTAAAATATGAGGAAGTAACTTCCATCATATTTGAGGGACCTGTAGACGGTAAAAACTGAACGATAGACATTGGAATATATCCATTGAGGACGATTAATGCTAGTGGAACTTTGAGAAGAAGAGGTTGGCACTATAGATGTATTAGTGGTGGTCTGTGTGAAACCAGGCAGATGTCTTACGAGCCATAGAAAAAAGGAAAGGGGTGAATCTGTGTTGCCGGCCGCTGTGGCCGAGCGGTTCTAGGCGCTTCAGTCCGGAACCGCGCTGCTGCTATGACCGCAGGTTCGAATCCTGCCTCGGGCATGGATGAGTGTCACGTCCTTAGGTTAGTTAGGTTTAAGTAGTTCTAAGTCTAGGGGCCAAGTTTGCTCGTCCAAGACTCGGTGGGAAATTTGTATTTAATCTGTTACATTTCCGCGTGATACGTTTATTTCGCATAGCAAGAATTAATTTACCAAGACACTATGTCGTCATTTTGATGTACAGTTCTCGCGATGACGTCACAATCCTCAGCAGTAAAAGAAATGTCCTCCCCTTAAGACTGGAACTGAATCTTTACATACTATGTACGCGAGTGGCTGCCAAAATGTACATGAGACAGAATTTTCAAATTAACAGCAGTAATACAAGTTATAGTAATTTTGAAGATAATATCGATCTAAGCGTTTGTCTTTTGAACGATGAAATACACGTGTCACTTGTGCGATGTATTTCAATTATTCAGTCAGTGGCCTTAGTAGAAAATAAAACGCCTAACTAGAACTTGCAGGCACGTGCCTCTAGACGAAACACCGTTTTTTAATAGCCGAAGCTAAGTATTGGCTGTTACGTTGGGCTTACTTCCACTCGCTTGATACAGGAAAATTTGATAAACGATAGCAATACTTTGGTTATTCTAAAGTGAACGAAACTAATTCGTTTCTGTTAGTATCACATTTTACCGATCTCAGTAGGTAACAATAATGCACTGACAAGAAAGTGTTTGCCAGTAATTCGAAATTCTTTTCATCACACAGATTTAGCTAAATGTACATTGAAATAAAAAATGTACCAGATTGTGATTTTATCGCCTGTCACGTTAGGAATTGAATATACGATGTGCTGCTCATTTACTGCTTTTGTGCTAATGCACAAAAATTCGCGTACTAGACATGCAAACCCGTTACGTAAATCGTAGAACACAGCTACAGAAACGAAGCGCAGCTGTTGATACCATCTGGAACTGCGCATATTGCTCGCAGGAAATCGCTTCGCATTACTCGCCACTAGTCGTCACCCACTCACATATTCCGACTCTCGTAGGGTTTTCCAACACAGAGAAAAGAGATCGAGGTGATACTGACAGTCATGTATTGCAGTACTTCACACGACAGGGCATCGATAATGTTACATTTGCGTGCTCCATTTTCGTTTACGTGAAATACTGCGGTAGAGTCGGAGCATTCAGATTGCTGTCAACGTGGTACAGTATCTCGATCGAAGTTGTGGATCGAGCACCCGATACCGTGTCTATCCAATGTCAATGGCTCAGTATCCTTTGCGCTATATTCTTAACGTAGACAGCACCTTGCATTTGCAAGCACACTTAATCTCCCACCAACATATTGTATGCAGTAACACATTTCACGGGAATCAGATCAGGAAACGATACACTTAAAGTGGTGGATGAGTTTTGATATCTGGACAGCAAAATAAATGATGATGGCCGAAGTAGAGAGAAAATAAAATGTAAACTGGTAATGGCAAGAAAGTTATTTCTGAAGAGAGAAATTTGTTAACATCGACTATAGTTGTAAGTGTTAAAAAGTCTTTTCTGAAAGAATTTGTCAGAAGAGTAAGCGTTTATTGAAGTGAAAAATGGACCATAAACAGTTTAGACAAAACTTTCGAAATGTGGTGTTAGAGAAGAATGTTGAAAATTGGTTCAAATGGCTCTGAGCACTATGGGACTCAACTTCTGAGGTCATCACCCCTAGAGCAGAGAACTACTACAAAACCTAACAAACCTAAGGACATCACACACATCCATGCCCGAGGCAGGATTCGAACCTGCGACCGTAGCGGTCGCGCGGTTCCAGACTGTAGCGTCTAGAACCGCTCGGCCACTCCGGCCGCCAAGAGTGTTGAAGATTAGATGGGTATAGGTCACGTAACTAATGAGGAGGTACTGGACAGAACTGGGGAGACAAGAAATTTGTGGCGCAACTTGACCAAAAGAAGGGATCGGTTGACAGGACACATTTTGAGACATCAAAGGATCAGCAACTTAGTTGTTGTTGTTGTGGTCTTCAGTCCTGAGACTGGTTTGATGCAGCTCTCCAAGCTACCCTATCTTGTGCAAGCTTCTTCATCTCCCAGTATTGGAGAGAAATATAAGAGATAAGAATTGTACAAGAAGACCAAGAGATGATTACAGTCGGCTGATTCAGAAGAATATAGGTTGCAGTATTTATTCGGAGATGAAGAGGCTCACACAGGATAGCCGGCCGGTGTGGCCGAGCAGTTCTAGGCGCTTCAGTCTGGAACCGCGCGACCGCTACGCTCGCAGGTTCGAATCCTGCCTGGGGAATGGATGTGTGTGATGTGCTTAGGTTAGTTAGGTTTAAGTAGTTCTAAGTTCTAGGGGACTGATGACCTCAGATGTTAAGTTCCATAGTGCTCAGAGCCATATTTTCACACAGGATAGAGTAGCATGGAGAGCTGCACCAAACCAGTCCTCGGTTTGAGGACCATAAGAGCAACAACAAGATAGAAAATTTAATACAAATGCCATTCATTCAGGGAGCATTCTTGCTTACCACTCAATCACTAACTCAATTAATTCTTTCATACGAACGTTCAGAATTAAAACCAAGCGATATGACGAATGTCATCTTAGATTCTGTACTTGCTGAGACTTATTTACGAAGTACAAACATCACACCACTTCGTGCACATACTTTGTTATCCAACATTTCCTTTTGCAGCAAGACTTTTAGTAACACTTTTCTAATAAATACTGCATTTCCTCTTCAATTTTCCTCATACTCAGAAGTTCGTCTAGAGAAATATCGGCAGTTACCACTCCTCTTGTAAACTTTCTCTATGTCATCGTCAATTACTCAGGCGCAAGACTCAAGTTTCTAAGCACTGTCTCGCTTATGATAAAATGAAGGTGGTAGGCGTATTGTTTTGTTATTACCATAGAGGACTACACTTCCGGAAGAGTCGTCTCATATAGCTTCCAACGTATTAGTCGTAGGTATTGTTAGTCATACTATAGCTAATCTCCAGGTATACATGTGATACACCCTTGTATCGTGTTCTTCCGTTCTTTATTTCTTTCATACTACACTTTTAGATTCCTGATTTCCAATCTACACGTGTATCTAAAATTGTTCTGTGCTCTTCCAAGAGTTGAAATACTTCCATTTGAATTTTAGGATAAAGAGGGAGCAGCTGTTCATAGTGGCAATCGAAACCAATATTTAGATATAATATAATCTTCTTTGTATTTCCATCTTCCTACAGCCGTCCTTACGATGTTATTTATTACATAGCCATCAGTTTCGGTGTTTCAGTACTCTATCTTCAGACCTTAACTCGACGCTAACGGGGTTAACTCCAATCGTATGCACGATCTGATCAGTGACCAACATCTATGAAATGGTTTTCGCCTACTACCTGCAACAACGATGTTGTGTCTTCAGCCATTAACCGCGAACTGATAATTGTAGTTAACCCCTTCAGCGTCAGTCAAGGCCTGAAGATGTACTGAAGCATCGAAACTGCCATACAATAAATAACATCCTAAAGACGGCTATAGGTGTTCCGTTTTCTTACATAAAATGATCTTGTTAACCAGTTAGAGGTGGCCCGCGCTCTTCAGAATAGGCATCACGAACTGGTGACGTAGAGAAAACACATAACAAATATGGCAACACACGATTATGTTACTGCAGTTTAAATTAAATTTTAGTAAAATACGACCAGAATCAATATGTTCACAATTGTGTTCTCGGCTATACAATAACATTGTTAGAGTACGGTTCATGTATGTTACGAATTGAAGCCGTCGGGACATTTATATTTCTGCTAGGTAATAGCCTTTGTACGACATAAAATGTTGTAAACTGTTTTTCTTATACAAATATTCTTTGACTTGTAAATAAAGATTGTGTTAGAATGAAATTCGCTGTTTACTACTATCAGTCCACGACATAAAAATTGGTGCCTAAGCTCGGGATCGAACCAGCGACACAGAAACGTCCGCGGTGCCTGTGCACTGATCCAAGATGACAGTGCAGAAAATTTCGGCGACATGTCGATTCAGACGTTTGAGGAGACAAACCTCTTAAATGCTCGGAAACTGCAGCGAACATATGAAACTTTCTTCGGGAGAACAAAGCCAATTGACGGACAGGTCGCGACGATGGTCAAGAATTGATCGGTAACACTGCACAGCCGGCCGTTGTGGCCGAGATGTTCCAGGCGCTTCAGTCCGGAATCGCGCTGCTGCTATGGTCGCAGGTTCGAATCCTGCCTCGGGCGTGGATGTGTGTGATGTCCTTAGGTTAGTAGGGTTTAAGTAGCTCTAAGTTCTAGAGGACTGATGACCTCAGATGTTAAGTCCCATAGTGCTCAGAGCCATTTGAACCATTGTTTTGAACGCTGCACAAACATAACTACGAGAAGGAGAGCTTCGGATTGGCGGTGAGTTGAGATACTCGGCGCGCACTGAAGACGAGTGCATGGTGAGACCACACAACGTAGCATGAGTAAAGTTGTACGCTACTTACACTGTTGAAATAGTAATAGTAATCGTGCTTCCACTAACGCACCTAGAAGTGAGACGTGGCTTTGTTATCCTTTTGACCGGTGGTACTCTCTTCTTGCTACAAGCGAAGTGAATCATTGTGTTGCCGTGTAATACATTGCGGATGTACAGAGGTGCACGATACGCTCGTTCCGAAGCATCACAGAATACGTGAATCTGAACGTCGCGATCTTTGGTAGCTGATAACCATTATGGAATACTACTGCAAGACAATCGAGGTAAGTGGACACCCATGTATTCCACTGTGTTGCTAGATTGTTGGGTAGCAGTTCATTCCAATCAGGTCCAGTACACCAGATTTCCTGGAATAATAGTTTTGCCATATAACAAGGGAGAGAATAGTCCGAGAAGATTGTAAAATTTAGCTAAAGTTTGTAATAGTTTCCTTTTGGTTGTAGGTTCACCAGATATTTTTTCTGTGACATCACCCGTGTTAATGCAGGAGCTGTGCATTGCTGTGTTCCAGTATACGCCTAAAACTTGAGTAGATGAAGTAATATCTAATCCTTTGCTTCCCCATATGTCCTGTTGCTGATCTGAAATAGTAGCTGATTTCTCTAATTTAAAGTTCAATAGTTTCACAAGGGCCGTTAGCGCGTAATACATACCAACAGCTTCATTGTCGTCATCCGCACCAAACACGAAGTCATCCATGAAAACATTGTTGGCTAGTATCTGTGCGGCAACGGGAAATGTGGTGTCATGTCTAGAGGCGTGTTCTTTCAGCGTTGCCGAAAGTAGGAATAGACTGCATGTCAGGCCGTATAGAAGGCCAATGAAACGGTAAGTCATTACGTCGTTCGTCACACGGTAGTTTCCGTGACTATCTTGACAAAATTGTGCCATAGGAATCTTGTCACGTCCCAGTTGTGATTGTGCAAGATAAGCTGCAGGAATGCTTGCGTAATGTCGCTAATAACCGCCACAGAGTGTACTCGGAACCGTATCAGAACAGCAAGTATTCCTCGCAAAAGATTTGGTCCAGCATCTACAGTGTTGAGAGAGTGAGCGTTGATCTCGTGAGAAGACGCATCGCAAGTGATCCTGCACTTTATTTTACCAATTTTCTCCTTCCTAACTCCATGATGTGGAAGCTAAAATATAGTGTTAGATGGGTCTTCGGAGGAGCGAGCTCTACGTGGTTCTTTGTAATGTACTGCGTCCTAAAGCGGCGGTAAGTGTCCTTTAAGCAATCGTTGCTAAGAAGTCATTTATGTAAACTTGAAATTACTTTATGCGTTCAGTTGGTTAGTAAAATATAAAATAATATTTTGTGCCTTAGGAAGACGATCGACTCTTCGATGATGCTGCACAAGATGATTGAAATTCTCGAAGGAGGGCAGTATGTTTACTAGTCTTTACCACATCATGATGCGCAGTTATGTAAATAGTATTTAGATCCCAGAATCGTCTCAACTGGTCATCTGCGGGCATTTGAGTCTGGAGCACAATGTTAACAACAGCTAAATTCGCAGAGACGACAGATCTGCAGTCACAGAGGATCCAACCGATTATGGTGGAAAACAGAACGATGGATTTAGGAATACGGATCGGTAATTCATCGGTGATAGTCTTCCAGTAATGAACGCTGCAAGATAAAAGCGATGGGTATACTTTCTTAGGAACTTGCCTGTGGATAGGCTAATTGTACCGTGCAGACATGTGCTACATTCTCAGCGTCTAGTGGAACCCTGGGCTGAGGTGTGAAGTAGTGGTCACTTTCATACGCATTGATGTGAGTCATGGAATTACTCCACACCCCTCTAATTTCAAACTGAAAGGGCTGCGCCTTGATGAGGAGCTAATATGAGAATCTAACGTGCGAACACTGGTCTAGGGCACGGAATTTCAAATCTTCTACTAACGAGTTTGCTATGAGGGGTGCTTGGCTCCCATTATCTGGTACACATCGAGTGAGTTTACATAGTCCTGTTGGCCTTACGATGCTCACCTGAGAAGTTTTCAAGATGTTAAAGGTGGGTGTAGTTGCGTCTATTTTACTCACTGAAGTGACAGTACTCTGTGCTGTATTCTTAGACGTCGTACCTTCTATCCATATCGACTTGTGATTTTTTTTTTTTCATGGCAGCCCTACCCTTCTTCCCGCAAACAGACATTTTATGTCCTCTGGTTATGCATGGAAAGCACTGGTTAGTGCATTTCAGTTTCTGTTTTGTGTCAGTGAGGTCAGTGGCTTTTTTACATCCTTGGGCCCAAGAGATAGGATCTTCGCAAAAGACGCAAAATGGACGGTAGTTTTAATTTCCTTAGGTAGTGTTTGTTTCTGATTAACGCGGATTAACGCGGAATTGAATTGCTGCAGTTGTGGGAGTGTAAATCAACGTTTTATTCACCCACTGGATCCTTCGCGAAGCAAATGCTGCGTCTATTTCCCTTGCTATAAATTCCATCAACTGAAGTTAATGTCCAACTCTGAAAGAATTGTTTGCTTGACATGAATGAGACAGTGTCGGCAAATGTCATCACGAAACGCTCTGAGAATTTTTGGTGCTAGTAGACGACCATAAGCATTTATGTCTTCACCTAGCGAGTGCGAAAAGCTTCGTTTTGGCGGTTGCACTCGATAAATGTAGAATTGACGGATTCTGAATTCGGAAATTAAATGAATGTAATACATTCTAAGTAATCCAGATGAGCTTGTACAGGTCTATTTTTATCGCCATAGCTTGCTGTGAGCATTCTCTTAGGTTTTTCATATGTGTCGGAGATCGCAGTAATACCGTCAACTAAATACCTTGGTTCCCTTTCTCAACAGCCACGCAGAAATATGTGTTTAGGAATCGTGGATATCGTGGGACCTTGATCAATCGATTGCTTGAATTGTTCCCAGTAACGAGACCAGTTCTAAACATTTCCAGCAAACGTCTCAAGTTTTATAGCGGGAGTCTGATATTAGGTGGTGCAACAACTGATGGTGGAGTTAGTTGATTTGCGGGAGGGAAGCAAACAATGAGGTCATCGGCCCCAACGGCTGAGGGAAGGATGGGAAAGGAAATCGGCCGTGCCCTTTTGAAGGAACCAGCCCGGCATTTGCCCGAAGAGATTCAAGGAAGTCACGGAAATCGTGGCCGACGTGGTTTTGAACCGCCGTCCTCCCGAATGTGAGTCCAGTGAGAAGATGGAACAAGTGACGGAAGTAGCAGGTTGTTTATCACTGATGGTTGTGTGAGCCAAGGAATTCTTGTATCCTCTGTATTCCCCGTGACGCGCGTACAATAGCGCGTTTGCTTGCGTCCCTGTATTCGTCACATTTGAACACATCAGCAACGTCGAGAAGATCGTGTATTTCGTTATGATTTGTTAGTACACACAATCGATCTCTGGAATATCATAACCTTGAATAATAGTTGTATAATTAAAATTGTGTACTTCATTCAAAATAGGTGAAATATTAACTCTCGCTCTCGCCCGTATTCTGTTCAAGCGTTGTAACTGATCGTTGCTATCAGTGCTTTCCGTGTCACCTATCGTGGAGTAAATTGCAGTTGTCTAAGCGGATCAAGATAGTAGTTTCGTAAACAAATAAACAATCGACAGGCATAGGGCAAGAATTGATAATCCGTTAAAGTGAGAACTGAGCACCTGCAGTAACAGTATAGAGCACAATAACGTAATAAACTGCCCTAAAAATGACTCTACAAAATGTGTTGCGCTATAATTTAGTTAATTGTGTGCGCAGATCGTTGTCGTCGGAAGTTTTTGTTGCCTGGAGTGACAAATCATTGCAGTGAGCTGCTCGTGGTAATGCCGAATGAAGTGCGCTAAAAATAATGTTGTCTGAGCGGCATTCCTGGAAATCTATCGGGTTCCGGCACCAATTTTTGTGCAGTGGAATGACAATAGTAAGCAGCAGTTTTCATTCTAACACATTCTTTATGTAGAAGTCAGAGAACATTTGTATAATAAAAAGAGTTTACAACATGTTATGTCTTACAAAGATATTACTAATAAGACATATAAATATAACAACGACTTCAATTCCCAATGGCGTATTTTTTATGAGTTACAGAGCCTAAGAGTAACGATCACTTCGTTAATGATGTTTATGTTTTTTTTTCGTAGGCGTCACTTCATTTTAGGTCAAAGGCTCCCAATAAATTACACAATGGATTTTTGCCGGCATTTTCTTAGCCGAACGAAGAGTGAGAAATGAAAAAATTGCGTATCAAGTACCAGCGTAAGATCTACTTTCGTAAAAAATATCTTTCATTGCCTGAAAGTAATCTGGGCTTCTTTTCGAGTTGTTAATCTTCTGACTGGTTTGGTGCGGCCCTCCCGGAATACCTCTCCTGACCTTATCGTCTCCGAGTAGCTGTTGCAACCTACGTCCTCAACTATTTGCTGGGTGTATTTCAGTCTCTGTTTTCCTCTACAGCTTTTCCCCTCTACATTTCCTTTTAGTACCAACGATGTTATTCTCTGAATTGTTAACAGACGTTCTATTATCCTATCACTTCTTTCTGTCAGGTCCCATACTACACGTGGAAATCCATTATCATAATGATAGAATATAACTAAAGAAATGAAGGGCAGCTTTTCACGCCATCTGGAACTGCACATTTTGCTCGCAGGAAATGACTTCCCATTAATCGTCAGTTCCTATTCCTTTCCTCGTCGGTTCAGCGGAGAATCTCCTCATTCCTTACCTTACCAGTACAACTAATTTTCAACATTCTTGTGTAGGACCACATCTCAAATGCCTCGATTCCCTTCTGTTCCGGTTTTCCCACACTCCATGTCCCACTACGCTAAAAAGCTGCGCACCAAACGCACATTCTCAAAAATCTATTCCTCATATGAAGGCCTATGTTTTGTACTAGCAGAGTTCTCTTAACCAGGAACGCCGGTGTTACCAGTGATAGTCTGGTTTTTATATCCTCTTTGGTCTGTTCGTTATGAACTACTTTGCTGCCTAGGTATCAGGATTCCTTCATTTGATTTACTTTGTTCCTGTTGTTAAATTTCTCGCTGTTCTCATTTTTGCAACTCCGCATTACTTTCGTCTTTCTTCGATCTATTCTCAGTCCATATTCCATATAATTAGATTGTTCATTCCAATTAAAAATCCTGTATCTCTCCTTCACTTTCACTGAGGATAGCAATGCCATCAGGGAATCGTGAATTTTCATTCCACTCTCGAATATGTCTTTTATTTCCAGCATTGTTTCCTCAAGGTATACATGGAACAATACGGGTAAAAGACTACATCAGTGTCTTAGACCCTTTTTAATCCGAGCTTTTCGTTCTTGGTCTTCCAATCTTATTGTTCCCTCTTGGTTGTTGCATATACTGTATATTACCCATATTTCCCATCTTCCGTCCCATTACATTCTCAAACGCTTTTTTCAGGTCGGCAAATAATATGAAAGTGTTTTGATTTTTCTTTCTTCTTGCTTCCATTATCAACCGCAACTTGAGAAATGCATCTATGGTGCTTTCACATATCCTAAAGCCAAACTGATCGTTGTCTAACAGTTCCACAATTTTAGTTTCCTTTTTTCTGTATATTATTCTTGTCAGCAACTTGGATGGATGAGCTGTTAAACTAATGGTGCGATAATTCTCGCCCTTGTGGGCTCTTGCAGTCTTGAGAGCTATGTGTATGATGTTTTCTCTGGAGATCTGCTGACATATATCATACTTTCTGCTGACATATATCATACGTTCCGCACACAAACGTGAATAGTCGTTTTGTTGCCATTACCCCCAAATTAGAAATTCTGATGGAATTTTATCCATTCCTTCTGCCGTATTTGATCGTAAGTCTTCCAGAACTCTGATACTGGCTCCCCTATATCTTCCCTACTGACTCCTGTTTTTTCTTCTGTAGCGTCAACTGACAAGTCCTCCCCCTCATAGAGGCCTTCAATGTACTCTTTTCACCTATCCGTACTTTCCTTTGCATTTAGCAGTGGAATTTCCATTGCACTCTTAATGTTTCCGTCCTTGCTTTTAATTTCATCGAAATCTGACAATCATTTGTTTTTCGAGTTCATCTTGTTTATCATGGAGTCATTTCAACTTAGCTTTCAGGCACTTCCTATTTTTTTCATTCCTAAGCGATTTCTATTATTGTGTTCCTGAATTCCCATGAACATTTTTTTATTTCCTTTTTTCATCGATCAACTGAAGTATTTCTTCCAGTACCTATGGCTTTTTCCCATCTACCTTCTTTGCACAATGTTTTTCTTTCCAACTTCTGTGGCTACCTTTTTAGAGACGTCCATTCCTCTGCAACTGAACTGCCTACTGAGCTCTTCGTTATCGCAGTATATATATCACCAGAGAACTTCTCCCGTATTACCACATTCCTTAGTACTTCCGTATCCCACTTCTTTGCTCATTGATTTTTTCTCAATATTCTCTTAAACTTCAGCCTACTCTTTATCAATACTAAATTGTGATCTGAGTCTACATCTGCTCCTTGGTACGCCATACAAACCAGTATCTGTTTTCGGAATCTCCGTATCACCTGAATGTTACTAACTGGAAAATTCATGTATTGTAAGTAGGCTGTTTAGGTTTTCTTATTGGTAACGCCACGTAGCGCTCTGTATGAAAATCACTGGCTGTGCTGTGTGCAGTCTGTGGCTAGTTTGCATTGTTGTCTGCCATTGTAGTGTTGGGCAGCTGGATGTTAACAGCGCGAAGCGTTGCGCAGTTGTAGGTGAGCCAGGAGAGAAACGACGTAGTTTTGAAATTTGTAAGACTGGATGCCATGAACTGCTATGTATATTATGATTTTTCAACACTATTAAGGTAAATACATTGTTTATTCTCTATTAAAATCTTTCATTTGCTAACTATGCCTATCAGTAGTTAGTGCCTTCCGCAGTTTGAATCTTTTATTTAGCTGGCAGTAGTGGCGCTCGCTGTATTGCAGTAGTTCGAGTAACGAAGATTTTTGTGAGGTAAGTGATTTGTGAAAGGTATAGGTTAATGTTAGTCAGGGCCATTCTTTTGTAGGGATTATTGAAAGTCAGATTGCATTGCGCTAAAAAATATTGTGTGTCAGTCTAAGCACAGTCATGTACAAATTTTTTAAGGGGACGTTTCAGTATCTCCTGGTCTTTTCCAAGTATATCGCCTTCTTTTGTGATTCTTGAACGGATATTCGCCATTACTAGCTCAAATTTACTGCAGAACCCAGTTACTCCTTTTCCGCTCTGATTCCCGCTCCTAAACCCATATTATCTCGTAATCCTTTCTTCTAATCTCTTGCCTCACAGTCACATTCCGGTTCACCATGGATATTAGATTTTCATATCTCTCTTGCTGATACACTCGTCTGATATCCTCATTACTTTCTCTATCTCTTCATCTTCTGGTTGCGACGTTGGCATGTATACCTGGATTGTTGTTGTAAATATGGTTCTCGAGCAAGACGTCGGATGTTGTTGTCAAAGGTCCACACCTGAAGATGTCGGTCAGCTGCGATGTCGAAATATTGTGGAACTATCACAACGATGTCCGACATCTTGCCCGAGAATCACATTTACAACTAGAATCTTATTTATAACTAGTCCCTTGGGAAAGCCTCAAGCAACACATCCTATACGAGGATTGTTGTTGTCGGTCTTGGTTTCATATCGATTCTGATGAGAAAAACGCTATCATTGTATTGTCCGTACTAACTCACTCTCTACCTTATTCATTACGTATCTTAGTCCCGTTACACCATTTTCTAGTGCTGTCGATGTTACCCTATACTCATCTGACTAGCAATCCTTATCTTCTTTCCCTTTCACTTCTTTGAATTACTCCCACTACATTCTGATTGAACCATAGCATTTTTCTTCACAGATTTTCTAGCATCTCTAACATGTTCAAACTTCCAACATCCCACGTCCCGATTCATAGAACGCTATCTTTTCGTTGGTTATTCGGTCTGCTTCTGATAGTCATCTCAATTACAGGCCTTATGTCCCGTGGATACACACTTTAACGTAGTGGTTTCGTTTGCCTTCTGCATCCTCATGCCGTTGATCATAGCTGACTCTTCCGTTATTAGGGGCAGTTTCCGAGCCCAAGGGCAGGAGAGTGGGCTACACATCTGTCCGCTCCTCACCCTGTTTTACCAGGTCGTTTACAGATGTCGTGAGTCTTCAGCCGTCTTTTTGCTAATGATTTTATTCAAAATTTATTCAAAATCATTCTTAAGATTTATGTAAAGAGGGTTTTAAAATTATTTATTGTTTGCGGTGGGCTTTGACATCGGTAGACATATTATCTCTTTGGTAATGTTTCAGTTTTTAAGGCATTTATGTATATTATTCTGGGCTAACAGCAGTTTTTGTTGTCATGTAATTGTTACATAAAATCTCTTGGAAATTACAAGCCACAGTTTGTGTTTGATTGATAATTATTGCCTTGCTTTTATTGAGTTAAAGTATCCTTGAGCGTGTGTACCACGTCTCAACAACAATCTGATTTTCACAACGCTATGTAATTATTAGCTGTGTTTAAAAATTTAAAATGTTATCATCCGCACATTAAGACTTTTAATGTTACGCTAAAAGCTTAAGACAATATGTGAAGTATTTAAGTTATAAACTGTGTGCGTGTGTTTAATCAGCCCATAGACCCGTGGTCTAGGGACAGTGCGTTTAATTAGCAGTCAAACCGAACCGTCTACGCTCCCGGGTTCTGAATCGGTCACTGCTTAAGTTTTGAATAATAATCAGCACTGGCAGCCGAAGACTTCCCGCATAAGAAGTCACCCTCATTTTCCCAAAGGCCTTGTCAAAGAGGGCAGAGTAGTGGACAGGGGTCCAGAGCACTCTCTCGCCCTTGGGGTGGGAAACTGCCCCTTAAGGCGAAAGCATCAGTAATGACCAACGGCATTAGGATGCAGAAAGCAATGGAAGCCACTGCATTACAGTCTATCTACAGGACATGTGGCCTGTAATTGAAGAAGTGTCATGATGGTCTCTCCATTGGCAAAAGAGTCCGGAATAGCGCCCCATTCGGATCTCCGAGAGGTGACTATGAGAAAAAGATCGAACAGCCAACGAAAGGATAACGTCCTACGAGTTGGGGCGTGAAATGTCAGAAGCTTGAACAAGGTAGGGAAACTAGAAAATCTGAAAAAGAAAATGCTAAGGCTCAGTGTAGATATAGTAGGAGTCAGCGAAGTGAAATGGAAAGAAGACAAGGATTTCTGGTCAGATAAGTATAGGGTAATATCAACAGCAGCAAAAAAATGTTATAACTGGAGTAAGATGTGTTACGAATAGGAAGGTAGGGCAGAGAGTGTGTTACTGTGAACGATTCAGAGATACGGCTATTCTTGGCTATTCTTATCATAATCGACAGCAAACTATGTTCCATGAAAGAAAAACAGTTCATTTGACAATACCACTGTTGCTGAAAACATAAAAGTTGTCATTCGATTTCATGAAACTTTTACCATTCTGATGAAGATAGTCTTACAGCTGTCGAAACGTGGTTAATGTGTTTCTTAAAAAAGTTGTGTGCAACCGGTTGGCTGACGGTTACATTTTGTATAATTACATACACTGTTGCTGAGCGTACAGCCACAAAATGTTTAAACCATGTAGTCATGTGGTAGACCGTTGTTCTCGTATTGTTAATCTCTAGCTTATAATCAGTATGAACAAGTCCATTTGGCAGAGCTTCTTAAATCATTACATCATAATAGCATCCCCTTTAAAATTTATTTGCACAATATACTCCTTGCCGCTTCATTGCGATAAACCTAGATAGTAGTATTGCACTTTCAGAATCCGACAGTGACTCTGCGAGGAGGCATAAAATTAGAAGAGCATATCAACATAACAGGCAAGAAGAATTCCTACTCGGCAGCTCACTAAGTCAGTTCAAAGACGGGCTGGATTAATCATCGCAAAAGTCGTGTGGGGAAGCGTGACCAGTTATACTGTATGAAATTGTAATGAAATCTAGACCTTTAGCTGCTTACAGGCGTTGATAAATATCAACGGGGACAACAATTGAAAAGTGTGTGCCACGACCGGGACTCGAACGCGGGACCTCGTGTTTACAGGGCAGACGCTCTATCAGTCTTTTTTTTTTTTAATCTCATTTAGTTCGTTTTCATTCGTTGCGTTTGCTCGAGGCGGACCTCGTAAGACATACGTTTAAGTTCGTCGTTGATTCATTAACTCAGTTTTTTTTTCTTACAGAGGGCAGCTAATACCGTCTGAGCCACCGTGGACACGGACGCTCCCCGTGAGACCCCACACTTTCCAACTATCTGTCCATGTACTACATTTGTAGTGCCCTGCTCGTGAGTCTGCAGTCGCACTAACGTCTGTGTCCTCGGTGGGTCAGTCGGATAGAACGTCTGCCATGTAAGAAGGAGGTCCCGGGCTCGAGTCTCTGTTGGGGCACATATTTTTCAACTGTCCCCGTTGATATTTATCAACACCTGTAAGCAGCTAAACGTCTAGATTTCATTACAATTTCATTGTTCTAGAGCTGCAAGATCACCAATTATATCTGTACAGATACCAGCTTCATCTAGTTATACTGCACGCCCTTTATACCACCATGTAAGGACTCACTGGCTAAACTGAGACATTTCTGGCGGTTTTGTGCTAGTGGGTGGTTATTGCAACCTACACAGCCTTATTGTTCTCTTCCTGCACGTCTCGCAACAGAGAATGCCGCAATAGTTGGTTGTTAAGGCTTTTGACATGTGGCCACATTAATCTGACTGGACAGTACAGTTATCGTTGCACGGCGTGTGACCGAACTTGAGGGTGCAATTTATCAAGTAATGTCACCTGTGTTACATCACTGTGGAGTCAAGCAATTATTGTCTGGCAGTTAATAACAACTGGAGGCTTGAGATAGCTACTTGCATCTGATTAACATTCACATTGGTTATACTGACACAAGCTCTGTGATCCAAAACTAATTTCGGGCTTATACTCCTGTGACCATAACTCTGCGTAAGTTTAGCGCTTGTGGCCTGGCAGGCTAGTGTGTCATGGGTAAAGACTCACGCGATTCTTCATATGTTAATGTACATCGTGCCAGAGACTAAGACACACTGCTGGCATTAGTCTCTGGCAAGATGTACACGTAACTGAAGCAAATATTTTATCCTGTGACTCCTATTACAATTCGATGTTGACAAGAGCCTCTACCTGGTGGTATTTACTAGTGAGCATTCATTCTGAAGTACGAATTATGTAATCTGCCTGCAGCCTCAAGCCATGGCTTGGGATAACTCTTCTTTTGTCAGTTCTGTATATTGTGACGCCCACGGATAGAAAACCCCAATTAATCAACTTTGTGGAAGCTTAAAACAGGGAAGTGAGTCATCTTGACAGTAACGGCAGCTGTTGATCATAAAATCTACACTGTTAATATTTTCATTGACACCTATATCATTCAAATACTGAGAAGAGCATACAAAAATGGGAGATAAAAGGAAAGGATTATCAGGGATTCTTTATCAAACATCTATAGAATAAATTTAAAATCCAAAGAAACGAAGTTTAAATCCAAGAAAGTAGTTCAGTCAGTGATAACATTTAACATGGAAGAGAGTTGTAGACGCATCGAAAAGGAAATTCAACGCGACAACAATGAAACTCGGATATGCAAATGTTCAGTTAGTTAGTTGCTCTCGAGTCGCTCTAGAGTACTTTTGCGATAGTTGTCTGGATGCAAAGGCTATTAGATTGTTTCAGTTTTGGAAGTCTGATAATTCGCGAGATAGAGATTGAAGTATTGCTCAGTCATTCGACTGAAGAAAGTTAATCTTTACTGTTGTCAACGCGACGGTATAGAAAGACGAGTGTTACACTTCAGTTGAGTGATGTTGGTTTATCGGACTTTGCCTTCGTACTGATAAACAGCTACAAACCTTGAGAGCAATGGATCAACGACGGACAACAATTCGTAGTCTTGAGTAGGACACAATAAAACGAAGACAAGAAGAAAGACAAATACGCCGATTAGTCTAAAGTTGCCGTCAGCGTGACGATTACTGAACTGAACAGAAGTTAATCTTGAATGACATATCGGTGTGCGTGTGTTCAAGGGACAAACAATTAAATACAGAATGAACAATAAAATCTGAGTCAAAAGATAAATCTTACGGGTCGCCTAACTCATTAAACGGGCATTACAATGTGTATTAATGCAAGTTGATTGACTCGTTAAACATTTTAAGTGACTAAATAAGTACATGAATAATGGGCAGTGAAAAGTGATTAGTTTAAAGCAATATTAACGGCGTATTAAAAAAAAAAAACATTTACTCCAACATAAGTTATCTCTGGACTTCCGTTGGACCGTTGTTAATAACTGGACGTAGCAACGGCATAGCAACGGAATAGTAGACAGCAAAATTTCATCCTCGCTATGTACGATGTGAAAAACGACAGTAATGATGAAATCAAGAATCAAGATTTCATTTCATCACATAGCTAACCGGGCATAAAAATAAAAATAAACGACTGCAGTTTACCAGGTCGCACAAGCAGAGAAGACTGTTGCCGACAGATCACAGAATATCTCTAAACCACGCGAGGAGTTGTGTTCTTACGAGAGTTACAGGTGCTGTTCTACGTCACACCAACGGGGACGAACATCGTTACGACTCACATCTCTTCCCGGTGATTGAAGAAGGTGGGAAGGGACGTCACAATACGGCAAGCGCTGCTCGGCTTGATCTAAAGTAATGTATCATCATGTGGCGTAACAAGGCCCACTCTTTCTGAAGAAGATATTTGTACAAATATCGAAACCTAGGTCAAGGGTTAATAAACCTTTGTTTGCAACTGGATGGCTCATTTTTCACCCTCTTCAGATTTACATATTTGCTGTTTCGCAGCCATGTTTAAGATTTTGAAATACGTGGCGTATGAGGAGCTGCTCAACCATTATATCGCATTATTTTACACTCGCAACGGACAGTCCACACGTTAGCTGAGCTGGACTGCTGGTAGCACTTCGGAAGACGCGTGTGATCCCTTTACGTCATTTCACATGATCTTTATACAACGACCGTTCGCATTGCTTGAAGATCCCTGTCGCACAGCACATGAGGGACGACTGGAGTTGATTTACCTGTACTTGCTCCTTCGCTTCGACACGGCTGAAACATACTTGATGGATTGGTTACTCAGATGACATCCATTGAGTAGCTCACATTTGAATTCACTGAGCCCTCCTAGCTACCTCGTTCAGCTGTTTCTGCCTGACTACTGACAATACAATACTCCCCGCCTCATTTTATACTTGCGGGTATTCCTGACCTGACATCCAATGGTCAATTCAGCATTGTTAGCCGTGTTGGGATACTTTTTTTCATGAGATAACATAGTTCCGTGCATGAGATAGATCAGTAAAATATTAATAACATGAAAAAGACATTTAACGAAATACTGTTGCAGGGAAAGAAACTGGTGATTTAGCGCCGGCCGGTATGGCCATGCGGTCCTAGGCGCTTCAGTCTGGAGCCGTGTGACCGCTACGGTCGCAGGTTCGAATCCTGCCTCGGGCATGGATGTGTGCGATGTCCTTAGGTTAGTTAGGTTTAAGTAGTTCTAAGTTTTAGGGGACTGATGACCACAGATATTAAGTCCCATAGTGCTCAGAGCCATTTGAACCATTTTTTTGGTGATTTAGCAAATTGAATGACCAGTACTAAAGTTTATCTTACCACAGGACAAATACTCGTGAAGATGGTCCGTTTCTTGTATTACTTAAAGGGACGCCTTGCTATGTGTGTGTATGTGTATGTGTATACGCCTGTGTGTCTGTGTGTGAGAGAAAGAGAGAGAGAGCTTAAAGGAGATGGGCTGGTTGTAGATGTGTGCGTGCGTGCGTGTGTGTGTGTGTGTGTGGCTCTCATTTTCGCAATATCCGCCCACTTCCGCTTTATGTACATATCCGCGGTGAGCCTGTGCCGCTTCCATCCTCCGGGCCGGTCGCTCTCCGGCCTCTTAGCCTGATGGCAGGAGCGTGCAAGTCTCCCCCAGCCACATTCCTCTCTGAGTGCACCACTCTACTGCTCCAGCTGGCGTCGGGCTTCTGCTGCAACTTCAGTCCCGCGCTTAGCGTCTCTGTTGTCGGAGGTGGCGCTGAGCTCAACATCAGTGGTACCAGTGCCAGACACAACGTACTGGACGAGTGCTATTAAAGTGTCCAAAAATCTACGGTTAGAAACACTTATTTTTTGGCTCATCAGTCTTGTGGCTGGTGTGACGTGTTCCGCCATAAATTCTTCCCTTGTGCCACACCTTTCATTTCAGCAACTGATATTAAACTCTTGGCCATTAAAATTGCTACACCAAGAAGAAATGCAGATGATAAACGGGTATTCATTGGACAAATATATTATACTAGAACTGACATGTGATTACATTTTCACGCAATCTGGGTGCATAGATCCTGAGAAATCAGTACCCAGAACAATCACCTCTGGCCGTAATAAAGGCCTTGATACGAATGGGCATTGAGTCAGACACATCTTGGATGGCGTGTATGGGTACAGCTGTCCATGCAGCTTCAACACGATACCACAGTTCGTCAAGACTAGTGACTGGCGTATTGTGACTAGCCAGTTGCTCGGTTATCATTGACAAGACGTTTTCAGTTGGTGAGAGATCTGCAGAAATTGCTGGCCAGGGAAGCAGTCCAACATTTTCTGTATCCAGATAGGCCCGTACAGGACCTGCAACATGCGGTCGTGCATTAGCCTGCTGAAGTGAAGTGTTCCTCAGGGATCGAATGAAGGGTAGAGCCACGTGTCGTAACACATCTGAAATGTAACGTCCACTGTTCAAAGTGCCGTCAATGCGTAAAAGAGGTGACCGAGACCTGTAACCAATGACACCCCATACCATCACGCCGAGTGATACGCCAGTATAGCGATGACGAATACACGCTTCCATTGTGCGTTCACCGCGATGTCGCCAAACACGGATACGACCATCATGATGCTGTAACAGAACCTGGGTTCATCCGAAAAAAATACGTTTTGCCATTCGTGCACCCAGGTTCGTCGTTGAGTACACCTCCGCAGGCGCTCCTGTCTGTGATGCCGCGTCAAGGGTAACCGCAGCCATGGTCTCCAAGCTGATACACCACGCTGCTGCAAAAGTTGTCCAACTGTTCGTGCAGATGGCTGTTGTCTTGCAAACGTCCCAATCTGTTGACTTAGGGATCGAGACGTGGCTGCACGATCCGTTACAGCCATGCGGATTAGATGCCTGTCGTCTCGACTGCTAGTAATGCGAGACCGTTAGGATCCAGCACGGCGTTCCGTATTACCATCCTAAACCCACCGATTCCACATTCTGCTAACAGTCATTGGATCTCGACCAACGCGAGCAGCCATGTCGTGAGACGATAAATCGGAATCGCGATAGGCTTCAATCCGACCTTTATCAAAGTCGGAAACCTGATGGTACGCATTTCTCCTCCTTACACGAGGCATCACATCAACGTTTCACCAGCCAACGCCGGTCAACTGCTGTTTGTGTTTGAGGAATCGGTTGGAAACTTTCCTCATGTCAGCACGTTGTAGGTGTGCCACCGGCGTCAACCTCATCTGAGTCAGTTAAATTTCGCGTCTGTAGCACGTCATCTTCGTGGTGTAGCAATTTTAATGGCCAGTAGTGTAGTTGGACGTATTCCACTCTGTGTCTCCCCCTACAGTTTTCTCCTTATACTGCTCCCTCTTGTGGCATGAATGCTTTTACGTGATGTCTTAACACATCTGCTATCAACGTGTCCCCTTTTGTCGTCAGTGTTTCGCACACGTTCATTTCCCCTCCGGTTCTGTGCAGAACCTCCTCAATCCTTTACAGTCCACCCGACTTCCCACATTCTTCTGTAGCACCACATATTAAACACTTCGATTTTCTTCTGCTCCGTTTTCCCAACAGTCCATCATTCACTACCACGCAATGCTGTGCTCCAAATGTACTTTCTCAGAAATGTCTTCCGCAAATTAAGTCCTGTATTTGATACTAGTAGGCTTCTTTTAGCCAACCACGTCTTCTTTACCAATCCTACTTTGCTTTTTACGTCCTCTTTGCTTCGTTCGTCATGTATTGTGATTCCAAGGTAGTAGAATGCTTTTACTTCTTCATGATTCAACAGTGGAATTAAAATTCAAAGTGAAAGGATCTCAGTGACAAGATACGCTGATAACATTGCTGTCGTCAATGAAAGTGAAAAATATTTCAAGATCTACTGAATATAATGAACAACCTGTTGCGTACAAAATATGGATTGATATCAAATCGAAACAAGACAAATATAATGAGATGTAGCAGAAATTTAATTTTCCTTCCCTTGTCAAAACACACGATAATGTTCACAAACTCACCTTACTAATATATTACGCTGCAATTACTGCGACAGAATGCAGAAATAAAGATGTCACATTAAATAAGCATCTGCTGACCAGTGAATACCATATTTTGTTAAGTTACAATAACATACGTGAAGAAATGTCATATTTATTATCATACTAACAAATTTTAGTCTACCATACGTCGATAATTCGTGAAAATTACGCTACCACATTGAAAATGAAAATAAGAACTGCAATTACTGCTGTATCAAAATTGGTGAGAAAGTTTCTTGCATTAATTGTAAGGAAAAATACTCACCTCTTCGTATAATTAGTTTTCCAAAACTCGTTTCAGTACCTTGAACCGTTGTAGAGATGCAACTGATGAAACGAATATTACGTTCTCGGTCTATTACAGACATACACAAGAAGAAATGAACGAGCTACAACAAATCCATTTTCTTGAGATTGGATGGCACGTACAGACCTCCTCCCACGTTTAAAGAAATAGAAATTTTCTGTACGTCTAATATGAACATACACAAAATTATAGCTACTACCTTTTTATAATGGCAAATTTTTCGAACTTCATGCAGTCTCTTACTTACATGAGAAATATGACAACGAGCGTGGCAATTAGCTGAAAGCTGTGCACTTGAGTGTGAAGACATACAGAGCTGTACACTGAGATGACAGAAGTCGTGGGATACCTTCTAGTATCATTTAGAACGTCCTTTTGTCCGACATACTGCAGCAGCTCGTTGTGGCATGGTCTCAATAAGCCGCTGGAAGTCCCTGCAGAAATATTGAGCCGTGATGAATCTACGGTCCTCCATAAGGGCGAAAGTGTTGTCAGTGAATGATTTTGTGCACGAACTGAACTCTCATTATGTCCCATAAATGTTCATGTAGGACTATATGAGTGAGCAAATCTTTCGCCCTGGGTGGCTAAATCACTCGCTCGAATTGTTCAGATTGTTGTTCAAACCTATCACGAACAGTTGAGGCCTGGTGAAAAGACGCATTATCATCTATGAAAATTCCGTCGTTGTTTGGGAACATGATGTCCATGAATGACTGGAAATGGTTTCCAAGTAGCCAAACGTAACCATTTTCATTGAGTTGGACCACAGGACCGAGTCAGTTCCATGTAAAATCAGCCCACACCACTGTGGAGCCACCACTAGCTTGCCTCGTTGATAACTTTGGTCCCTGGCTTCGTGGGGTTTGCGCCACACTCGAACCCTACCATCAGCTCTTACCCAACTAAAATCTGACTAATGTGTTGAGTCCACGGTTTTCCAGTCGTCTAGGGTCTAATTAATGTGTTCACGAACCTAGGAAAGCCGCCGCAGGCGATGTCTTGCTGTTAGCATAGACACCCACTTCGGTCGTCGGCTCTCAATGTCACTGCGGTGTCCAACGGAGTAGTTCGCTGTACGTCCCATACTGTTTTTATCGTTATTAATTCACGCAGTGTTGCTTGTCTATTAGCACTGTCAACTGCTGCTGCTCGCGGTCGTTAAGTGAAGGCGGTTGGCCACTGTGTCGTCCCTGGTGAGAGGTAATGCCAGAAATTTCATATTCTCGACACATACTTGACACGATGGATCTCGGAATATTGAAATTCCCTAACGATATCCGCAATGTAATGTTCCATGCGTTTAGCTCCAACTACAATTCCGCTTTCAAACTTTGTTATTTCCCGTCGTACGGCCACAATCCCGTCGGAGAGCTCTTCACATGAATCACCTGATTACAAATGACAGCTCCGCGAGCTCACTGCCCTTGAGTACGCGATACTACCGGCATTAGTATAGGTGCATATCGCTGTCCGTTAACTTTTGTTACCACAGTGTAACTAACAACTTTTTTTTTCCTGAATAGTTTCTGTAAAACCTTTTGAGAGAGACTGCAGTTCGCAACGTCTATTTGTCAGGGCAATGCGTCGTCGCCGATGCTGTAAATCAGTGCCCCCTGCTTTCACGCTCGCTGGCAGACACGTGTCTGCACCAGACGGCGCCGCCAAGTGCTGCCATTGTGTGCCGCTCAGTTAGATAACAAGGGGTCATTCACAGCCCAGTTGCAAGCGGTCTCACGCTGGCCTATACTACGCATGTGACTCACATTCTTGGAGTGCACATCCTAGCCAAGTCATCGGTGACCGAAAAAGGTAGAACACGGCAAAAAAAATCTTGTAGTCGCAAATTTTTATACAGTGGTAAGACGTAGTGTCATGAACAGCATATTAAAAATCCTAATCGGTTGGGTACATGCGTGGAGTGTGGCGGGCGTTCAATGGCAACTTTTTGAAAGTTTTTCTTTGATAACTCGAAAGCCGCTGATCCTAGTGAATATAATTCTCTGTACAAAATTAAAGCGTATCAAAAAATAACTAAATCTTTGTTTCTCTCGGACTAATAGGCAGTTTCCGCTCTGCAGGGAATGGAAAAACAGCAAATAGTGTTCGAAGGGTATAAAATTACTGTTTTTCGTTAAATGGAGTGTGTTAAAAACATACGTTCAGTATGTGAATCTCGATTGAGGGCAGTTCAACAGTATTATTGGACGAAATATGTTCTGAGACTTTAACAGGCTGGAGACGCATGAGGGTGGAGAGTAGAAAGTCGAGGGAATGTAGGTCACCAGATTGTCACAGTGCACATCCCTCCATCATAAGTCTGCAGACTGAAGAGTGAGAAGGTGAGTCCCCACTATATGTACCGCAGTACGTCACAAGGAGCAAGTACAGGGTGTTTCACAAAACTGTACCGACCCCCAACAGCACGCAGTGCGAATGAATGCCGAGCAGTGCACAGACACGCACAGTGTGGTGGGAAACGGTG
Source organism: Schistocerca serialis cubense (assembly GCF_023864345.2). Taxonomy (NCBI): domain Eukaryota; kingdom Metazoa; phylum Arthropoda; class Insecta; order Orthoptera; family Acrididae; genus Schistocerca; species Schistocerca serialis. The sequence goes on from NC_064642.1 coordinate 664,233,289, forward strand.
GGGAGGGGGGGGGGGGGTGTTCGTTTACTTTACTAGCAAGGGGAGACCACGACGTTGGGATCACGGGGTCACTTCAAATTTTGTACACGTTTTGTAGGCCATTAAAACAACACGATGTGCAAGAACACTACTGGCCATTAAAACTGCTATACCACGAAGATGACGTGCTAAAGACGCGAAATTTAACCAACAGGAAGAAGATGCTGTGATATGCAAATGATTAGCTTTTCAGAGCATTCACAAAAGGTTGGCGCCAGTGGCGACTCCTACAACGTTCTGACATGAGGAAAGTATCCAACCGATTTCCCATACACAAACAGCAGTTGATCGGCGTCGCCTGGTGAAAAGTTGTTGTGATGCTTCGTGTAAGAAGGAGAAATGCTTACTATCAGGTTTCCGGTTTTGATAAAGGTCGGATTGTAGCCTATCGCGATTGCGGTTTATCGTATCGCGACATTGCTGATCGCGTTCGTCGAGATCCAATGACTGTTAGCAGAATAGGGAATCGGTGGGTTCAGGAGGGTAATACGGAACGCCGTGCTGGATCCCAACGGCCTCGTGTCACTAGCAGTTGAGATGAGAGGCATCTTATCCGCATGGCTGTAACGAAACGTGCAGCCACCTCTCGATCCCTGAGTCAACAGATGCGGACGTTTCCAAGAAAACAACCTTCTGCCCAAACAGTTCGACGACCTTTGCAGCAGCATTGACTATCAGCTTGGAGACCGTGGCTGCAGCTACGCTTGACGCTGCGTCACAGACAGGAGCGCCTGCGATGGTGTACTCAGCGACGAACCAGGGTGCACGAAAGGCAAAACGTCATTTTTTCGGATGAATCCATGTTCTGTTTACAGCAACATGATGGTCGCATCCGTGTTTGGCGACATCGCGGTGAAAACACATTGGAAGCGTGTATTAGTCATCGCCACACTGGCGTATTACCCGGAGCGATAGTATGGGGTGCCATTGGTTACACGTCTCGGTCACCTCTTGTTGGCATTGACGGCACTTTGAACAGTGGACGTTACATTTCAGATGTGTTACGACCCGTGGCTCTACCCTTCTTTCGATCCCTGCGAAACCCTACAGTTCAGCAGGAAAATGCGCGACCGCATGTTGCAGGTCCTGTACGGGCCTATCTGGATACAGGAAATGTTCGAATGCTGTCCTGGCTAGCACATTCTCCAGATCTCTCACCAATTGAAAACGTCTGGTCAATGGTGGAAGATCAACTGGCTCGTCACAATACGCCAGATACTACTCTTGATGAACTGTGGTTTCGTGTTGAAGCTGCATGGGCAGCTGTACCTGTACATGCCATCCAAGCTGTGTTTGACTCAATGCCGAGGCGTATCAAGGCCGTTATTACGGCCGGAGGTGGTTGTTCTGGATACTGATTTCTCAGGATCTGTGCACCCAAATTGCGTGAAAATGTAATCACATGTTAGTTCTAGTATAATATATTTGTCCAATGAATACCTGTTTATCATCTGCATTACTTCTTGGTGTAGCAATTTTAATGGCCAGTAGTGTAGTAAGACGCACTACTGTGGCAATTCCGAGAAAATCGAAAGAAATTTGTTACTTGTCCATTATTTGACTTATCTATGTATGCAAAGTAACAGTTTCTAGAAAATCATGTTGATGTAGCGGTTAGCTTTTGTGGGTTACAAACGGTTCGAGGAGGAGTCCGCGGTTCGAATCCCTCTTCTGCTTAAGTTCGTACTTAATATTTTCGGTCCGTGGTCTCATTTAATTTACATGTCATTTGAGAGCTAACGTAAGGAAAACAAACGCCCGAATTTTTATGAAGTTGTAGTGAATTTCATACGTTATTTATTTACTATTTGTAATTAAATTTTCAAGGACGAAGGACAGGCTAGGAAAGCTCAAGTCAAACCTCGATAAATGGGAATGGAAGTGCCGCGTGGCTGGGGCCTCCCGTCGAGTAGGCCGTCCGCCTCGTCTTTCGAGTTGACGGCACTTCGACGACTTGCGTGTCGATGGGATTGAATTGATAGTGATAGGGGCAACGCAACACCCAGTGCTTGAGCGGAGAAAATCTCCGAAAGACCGGTAAGCGAACACGGGCCGTGAGGTATGACATTCCGTCGTGCTGAGCACTCAGCTACCAGGGGCGTACGACCTTGATAAATAATGATGCGAATGACGTTATTCGCAATTAGTATTATAGGACGTCACCATTCAGCAGATCGCTAGAATAGTGTAGAATTAGTCGTGCGATGTGCTCTATACATAACATGTTGCAGGATGGTATTTGTCATACGGACGTGGAAAACATAGAAATAGATGTGATTTTTTTCCAATATGTTATCTCAGAAATCTCATAAAAATTAAATAATGTTACGAGTGATGAAAAAATTATTGATTACGAACGTATGTATAAACCGGACTTGAACCGCCGTCTACCACCCGCGTGTACTGGCGAACGCTAACCGTTTGACCAGTTTCACCTCCGGCGAAGGAACCCTCCGTGCAGATACATTAGTTACGTAATAGACCCGGAAAACTTCTGCGATTTTCTTGGAACTGCTAGAGTGGTGGGCCTTACTACTTCGCATTTTCTTGTTTTAATGGCTTACAAGAGACATACGAAGCTTGAAGTAAATTTGTGATCCCAACATCGTGGCCTCTCATTGTGAGAAGTCTACTGCAGGAGATACAGGCATGAGATAGAAATAATAATAATAATAATAATAATAATAATAATAATAATAATAATGCAAGAGACCTCATAAGGAAACATCCGCAGTAGTATATGGGGCAACTGAGTCGCTTTTTTGATATTCCACTTCAACCGTCCGCTAGCGCCAGCTAGGCTAATATCGCAAATCAACTGGCATACCGAAAAAGCGACTGGAACTGCCCACAACGTGCCCATGTACTACTTGATTTAGATTTTTTTGGGTACGTTGACCGCTTGTATATACCAGCGGTAGCCTAAGAGAAACTTGCATTGCCCTTTGGCTGTGCAGTAAATTTTTCGGAGTTTAGCTTGATAGTTAATGGAATATCTATAATCAGTTTCAACACAGGAAAACTGTCAGCAACCTTGCAGTTCGGTATTTTGAGCCACAAGTCAACTGGGGTTTAATGGTCAAAGTTGGGTCATCAGAAAAAATTTACTCGTTTTTAACCTATGGTACATTCAAGCCAGACACGGCCACTGCTGCTGTGGCAGTCGCCGGTAAATCGATTAATGTTTTATGCGAAAATTTTTGCATGTAGAGATTTCAACATCGTGATATTTATTATCGCTTTTTTATGAGTTTTTTCCTTCCTTTATGTCTCAATTTAATAATCCGTTCTTTAAAAAAGCAGAAATCCAATTCGCTGTTATTTTTCAATATCTGTTCAGTAAAATAATTTTAAATTCATCATTGAGTTCCAGAAAGGTTTCCCTCTGTATTGTGTACATAAACATTCCACCCTGTAATGCTATATAAAACATTTACTTGAAGCTCGCCAGTCTTTTTAACATAGTGTTACGATTTATATTGAATGACATTTATATATGATAAAATTTATAAATAGCCATACAGTATCATGTCATAATTTTTGAGATCAATTCTTATGTCATATTGGAATGAAAATTCTTTTTTAAATTGTTTTTTTGACAGCTTTTTTGTTTTTATATCTCTAGTAATTTGGTTGAACTCTAATGATATTTGGTTCTTTACTTCATCCTCAGTTAATCTTATCATGGATTCGTCATTTAATTTTTGTAGATTTTTTTTAGTTTAAAGTGAATCCCTTACCTGTTCTTATCTGTTTCTCCATCATTTTTCCCAAAACGATAGCTTTTAGGTCTGCCTGAAGCCCAATTTGTAATAGATTTATCTTCTCCTAATTCAATTCATCACCCATTTGCCTAACACACAGCCAGTTTCTACCGTATTTTCACTGTTCTCAGTGTATACTATACTGTCTGTGTCATAATGTATAACAGCTTCTCTGAAATTATCTGTCTTTTTGTGTAATGTTATTCTTGCATTTGCTTAGTAATGTCATTATAAAATTATTTGTAGATGAGTTACTTTCTACATAATTATTTTGGAAATTGTTCGATATTTCCGTTAGTAAAATTTATATCCAATTGGCCATCCAATAATACCGTGTAAAATCGTTGTAAATCTGTAACATATTCAGTTTTACTCACATTTTGGCTTTGTCCTAATTTTCCTCGTAAAGAATTCAGACATATCTTAGCAACAGCTCATTTTCCAGAATTTATTTGATTGAGATCTTACTCAGTAGCAATTTTTTCTTTCACATATTTTTTATGCACCTTACATCTTCTAAATTGTGTTTACTGGTTTCTAATTTTCTTGTCATAAATTCTTTCATATTATCTTTAAATTAAGTATCACTTTTTGTATCAAAGTTACACACTTTGTAAATATATATAGTTCTATATCTTTTTTATTGCTTTATTGACTTCATTAGCTGGCCTTTCTTCATCCTATGATTACATTTATTTATTAATTTTACTGCACATTTGACATACAAAGAAAATAACAGTTTTCCATTTTTTAAATTTTTATTCAAGCTGGCAACACTGGTTGATAAAAGCCTTTTGGGGCCAATATTTTACATTTTATAAAATCATATGAGTCATTACTAAATTTTTCAGGTTTATATATTTTTTCTGGAAGATGTATGGGATAATAATCATAAACTGTTCAGTCAGATAAATACTACAAATATCAAAATACAGTATCTTCTTTTTGTGATAACTGTTTTCTTTTCTTCAGTTTTTTATACACAGCAGAGTAAACCCAATTACATCCCCACATTTCTACTAAATAACATCCAGCTTTGTGTATTTTGGCATTTCTCATTATTATGTTTTGGTATCATTCACCCATTTTTCTTGATTTTAATTGTTAATTACCTCATTTTCAAAACATTTTTTTTGAACTGTGCCAAAAACAGCTGTGATACTGATAACCACTATCTGTTTCCTTATGAACTCCATCTGCATTTGTTCTGGCTATTTATACTTCTCTGCCATTAAGTACATGTTGAATATTCTTATTGGTTAAACTATTTAACATAGCTATAGATTCATCACTGTAATTTTTTTTTCTTCTTTATCGAATACAGTGGTTGTTTTTCAAGCAAATATTTTGTGAGTAAATTGCCATACAAAATCCAGCAATCGTTAAATGACAGAATGGATGGATATTCAATATTTCTAGAAATAGTTTTCTTAGTTCTAAGCAACATCTTCTCAAAATATCTACATCAGAATAATAATATTTGATAATTTCTTTTTTAATATAGACTACATAATTTTCTTTGACTTTTGACTACGCCATTTCACAAATTCATCTGCATCTTTTGGTTTCATAGTGTCAGCACAGTAATGTTCGACACCAGGAATCAGTCCTACGTAATTTTCCATTTCCTTTGCATTGAACAGATGTTCTTTTGAAGCAAACATTTTTGGAAATTTAATAAGTTCTGCTTGTACAAAATCGTTACTATCTATAATGTTCAGACCAGACTATCTGATTGACAATAGCATTGTTTAGTTCCACATTAGACAGTATATGGTTTCTTTGGGTTTTCAACACAATGCTTCAGATTGAATTATTAATCATAGCCTTGAGTAAATGGAGCAATGAAGGTAAAATTTTTGTTTTCTCTAGATATCAACTACTTACAGAATTCGTCATTTCATTTAAATTTATAAGCAGTATCATCATTAAAATTATAAGGAATTATGAAATGTGGAAATTGTATTCCTGTTTCTTGTTGAATTTCATAATCGAAAAAGATGTATTTTTCAGTATACATGTTCTTAATTGTCTTCTGCTTTGCGTCCTCATGATAGTACTTAAATTCCCTTCTGTCAATTATTGTGTCATAATTTCAACATTTGAATACATAATATTTCTTAAATTCATTGTTAACAAAACAGCCATTTTTCCAACATTCAGTACAATGTTTGACTTTATATTCCTAAAAATTTTTTGAATAAAGTCTCTTTTGCAAAGACTGCCATTTTGCAATTTGTATTGCAATTGACATGTATAATTTTTAATTTCTTCTTGTTGTTTGGAGTTTCTGCAAAATTTAAGACAGAATTGATGTTCTTTCAATCTTAAACAAAACTTTTTATCACTTTACATTTATAGGTTTTGTCACAAGCTCTTTGGTGATTGCTTAAACATTCGTTATTATAAGAGAGTCTGTTACAGTTTTCACAATATATTTTATTTTCCACAGTTTTGTGTTCAAGTGTCTTGCATAACGTAAATATTTTTTTCTTATATTTTGCACTCGTGTTCCTTCTTGTTGTAGCTTATTACACTTATCACAGAAATATGATGTTCCTAAGAACAGTACCATACTGTTAATTGCATCGAAATGCTTGTAAATTTTATACAGATACATAGGGTGTTTCATAAGTGACAGTCATTGTTAAGGATATGATGGAATTATCATTTGAAACAAAAAAGTCGAGTTAACATTAGTTCTAAAACATATACCTTAAGTGCTATGAGCTATTCTTGAGCTTCTATACTGCAAAACAAATCTGATCTACTGCAAGCTCTTTGTTTTCCATATTTTGGAAGGTGGTAGATAAAGAATGTAGTCTAAATAAGGTCATGCTGAGGGAATTAGATTAGGAAATGAGACACTTGAAGTAGTAGATGAGTTTTGCTATTTGGGGAGCAAAATAACTGATGATGGTCGAAGTAGGAAGGATATAAAATGTAGACGGACAAAGGCAAGAAAAGTGTTTCTGAAGAAGAGAAATTTGTTAACATCGGGTACAGATTTAAGGATCAGGAAGACTTTTCTCAAAGTATTTGCATGGGTTGTAGTTGGTAACTATTCAGGAGGTACTGAATAGAATTGGGGAGAAGAGGAATTTGTGGCACAACTTGCCTAGAAGAAGGGATCGGTTGGTAGGACATGTTTCAAGGGATCAAGGGATCACCAATTTAGCATTGGAGGGCAGTGTGGAGAGAAAAAATCGTAGAGGGAGACCAAGAGGTGAATATACTAAGCAGTTTTGGAAGGATGTTTGGTGAAGTTGATACTTGGAAATGAAGAAGTTTACACAGGGTAGAGTAGCATGGACAGCTGCATCAAACCAGTCTCTGGACTGAAAACCACTACAACAACATCAACTTGAACAACTTGTCTAGTATTATTTGATGCTTTATAGCTTGTATAAATTGAATGAGACATTCTCCGCATTGACACTTTTATGTTCAGCTCATCTCCTTACCGAAAATTCGATGTTCCTTTAGCTGCTATTGCCACAGAAATGAGTGCTTTCATCATTTCATCTGTTCTTTTGCTAAAAGATTTGAGTTTACTAATGCAATTGCAGTTAAAAATTAGTTTATATTCAACAGTCACAGCTTCAAATTTGTCATTAAATCTTGATCTGATAATTCAAATTTCGGCAGCTTGTTCTTTTTTTCATATTTGAATGGTTTACTAACGAATGGATAAATTTGATCAAATCACACTATTTTTTCTTGCTCACTGGATGTGTTTTTCCGAAAACGTGATCATCAAAACTGTAAAAATAATGTATATTTGGCACTTGTTTTGTTTTTGTTCTTGTCTTTTTGAATAGTTCTCGATGAAATGGAAATTCTTGTAACAAATCTGAAGTAATTAATTCTGACTCAGTCATTTTGAATAAATCTTGTAACATAAGTGAATTACTTAATTCTGGTTTATTTAGTCTGTAATAGCCACAATTGTTGCGATTTTTTTTATCTCTGAATTAGGCAACTATGAAATTACTGAAAGTTCTTGTTGGAATACAAAATTTATTTGAAGTAACTAAATTAAGTAAATCATCTTTTCTTTATCTGGTTTAATTACTTAAATTATAACTTCTCCAATAATCATAGAGTTGTGCAAGTGTGAGTTTGCACCACATGTCATCCATTTTAGTCTACTATTGTAATAAAAAATTATAATAAAAAATAGAAACAAATTGAGATTGTTTAGATTTTTTGTTTTTCACATATTCTAAAATGCATTATTTTTATTTGTTACAGCGTTTATCTATATGAGATGCCTTTCAATCAAAGCAATTCAGATGTTTAACTTGTTGACAAACAATACATTTCTTTCCTGCTATTTCATTTTCTTGTTTATCATCTCTGTTTATCAACAACAATATCTTCGAATGTTCTTCACTCTGAACTCACTGTGAGTGAGCTTTATAATAATATACAGAACTGCTATTTTCTGCAGATACTACAAACTCATTTACTATTATACACTCTAATTTGATACTCATTCATACATTGTCAACACATTCTTCCATCTGCAGAATTTTGGTTGGCCACAGGCCAGAGTTTGTTTCAGCTGGCATTTGATGCAATCTGAAGAGCAGTGTTGCTTCTTTAGCTGACTTCCACTGATATATAAAAGATTTCATTTATTAAAATATAAAAGTGAAGATTGAACTGCTTTTTCCATATTTAAATTTTATACAGCATTCTTAACGATTTTTGTAGACATCTAACACACAAAACTGATTCACACTTTTTTTGGAAGGTGACTAGCAACAGCCATTAAGTAATGTATGAAATGCATATTTGACCATCAACCACTTTTATTTTAGCCCCAGCCATTGACCTGTTACAGTCATAGACCACCTTCAAGGGAAAGAGTTAAAATGGATTAAGACACAAGATTACATTTGTCATTACATAAATGAAGTGTAGGGCATGTCATGAATTTCAATATACCACACTGGACTTTTAGAAGCAAACATACTAACAACAAGTGTACACAGAGCCACTTTTCTTATTAGTATACTTGCTTAGGCCAAGTATATGGAAAATTACATACATAAACAGTGTTCTTTCAGTTTGTTTACTGATAGCTTTCAGTTTCATTATTATCATTTAATGTTTTGTATTGCTATATTCATCAATTACATTATTAACTAAATCGATCCATTTAAAATTACGGTTAAGAGGAAGTTTTTTCCACATTCTTTCTTTCAATGTAGTGTTAAATCTTTCTACACCATACACTTTTAATTTAAGAAAAGTTGAATAGTGATTAATGCTGTGTTTTTTCACAATTTCTCGAAACTGTATGTTACATAATTCTTTTCTAATTTTCGAAAGCATCAACTACATCCTTACATGTTCAATCTTTAGCCATAACAGCCCAAACAAAGTTTGGAAACACATCAATAATGGTTATGAAATATTTATATTTTTTATTTATTTTCGAAACTCCTTTTAAATTGACTGAATCCATTTCGACAAAATAAATCATCAGTACCTAGAGAAATGACACTTCCTCTTTTAAAATTGGTTTGTATAATTCACTAATACAGAGGTCATGCCAAATGTAATGCCTCCTATTTTTTTTAGTGACTTTGGAGGTCTGTGCCAGATGTCATTAGTGTAGTGCTGAAGCTTGAACTTCACTCTTTCATTTACGAGTGGTCCTGTTGTGCTGTGGTAGTTGGGCCAAGAGAGGAGTGGTCCAAAATGATGTCTCATGTGGACACAGGCATAAAACATCGATGTGTGATTGAATTCTTCACTGCTGAACAAACTGCAGCAACTAAAATACATCGACTTTGCTAATGCTGTACGAAGATTACACAATAGATGTGAGCAATGTGAGGCTATGGGTAAGGCATTAAAATTGGTGGAAAGTGTGTGAATGACAAGCCACAGCTCAATCAATGCTGAACAGGTGTCATCGCTCGAAATGAAGAGCATCTTGATCAAAGCATTTGTGATGATGGCGGATAACGACCAGAGAATTGTGTTGAAAAGCTGAATGTCGGTTGTAATGCCTTGGAAACAATGTTGGAACGTATTGGTTATCACAAAGGCTGTGCAAGGTGGGTTCCACAGACGTGTTGCGGCCACATGTAGTAAGCATTGCTTCACACAGTGGACAATGGCAAAATAGAGGCACGCCGGCGACCGAGGCGTTGCGAAATGTGCACGCGCAGATAGCCTTGCTGACAGCAGCAGTCTACCAACAGACTGATGCAAGGACGCACACAGACCAAGCGCCGAGCGAAGCCTGGAGAGTGCTGAGTAAGGGGAAGTGAGGCCAGCACAAAAAGTTACGCCACAGTATACTGCGGGAGTAATAACAAAAAGCTTCCACTGAGGGTAAAAAAGTCCTCCTGCCTCATATAAATAGTGGAGGGCAGGCAACAACAGACAGAAGCCATTAGGAAGCAGTTCGGATCTGAGGACGGACGTGGTCCATGTCCGAATGTTTAATCTTTGTAGGTGACGATTCCGGACGTCTGTTCCAGCTCACAGGAGTCATCTTTTCGCCGCCAGATGTCAACTTCAGCTGCGAAGGTCGGTCCCAGTTAGGTCGGCACCGTGCCTGATTAACTGCAGTGAGAACTTCCAGCAGGACCGGCCGCAGCGCGGTCTTGGTCACAGGCGCCGCCAGGGACTGACGCCCGGACCTAACGGTAACCCGGCCCTAGGCCGCGTGGTCCGTCCATGACGGGACCTCGCGGACTTCTCAACTGACGGCCTTCCAGCCGCCAGTTCAGCAGGCGTTGGCAGCAGACCTCACGGCGACGTTGCTCCATGTGTATGCCATACTGGGCGCCGAGTGGCGACGAGTTCATCTCAACCACAGGGCATCCTGGGTTCAGTGGAGCACTGGTGGCCTGAGGCTCCCGAGTGCGATCAGCGGCGCACGTTGCGCGCATTGTCGGAGAATCTACACAGCAGCAGCCAGGTGGAGGGATCCGCAGGGCTGGGCAGCGACAACGAGGGAGAAATTGCAAGGAAAGTTCAATATATAATTGTAAATCTCCACACCATCTCAGTCTTTGGCGCAACCATTGTGTCTGCTGCTAACAAGTGCTGCAGAAGTCGTAACAGATGTTAACAGAAAAAAAAACTCATTGAGTGGAATTTTGTCATGACCTGCTGGACCAATCTGAATCAGAAGAAATTTTTTCTGAGTAGTATCATCACCAGAGATGACACATGGTGTCTCCACTGCGAACCGAAAACCTAATGACAGTGCATGGAATGGCGACATGAGCATCCTCTGTCAAAGAACAAGTACAAGTCACAGCCATCTGCAGGCAAAGTGATGTGCACTCTCTTCTGGGTTACACAGGGTGTGGTACTTCTGGATATCCTTGAGCCTGGACAAACTAATTCCAAGCACTACAAGACGACACCTGTGACATGATAACGTCAGGCCTCACATAAGTTTTTCGACAACAGAACTCATTGAGAAACTCGGCTGGACTGTCTTCCCATATCCGCTATTAGTGATTTCCGACTTCCATCTCTTTGGGACTCTGAAAGAGGGACTACATCTCAAACATTTTCAAGACTCAAATGCTGTATTCGTAGATGTAAGGAGGTGGTTAGCCACACCCAGTTCAGATTTTTACAACCACAGCATGCAGGCTCTGGTTCATCATTGGCAAAAGTGCATAATGAATGATGGTGACTATGTGGAAAAATCATAGTCTGTGGCTGAAATATTCCTCTATTTAGCTGTACTGTTGTGATTTATGTATCTCTTTCAGTTTCCATGAATAAAAATGAAGGCATTGCTTTTGGAACAACGCTCGTAATTTCTTCTCAAACACTAACGCTTTTCAGGACACCACCTACAATTTTTTTAACGAATTTACTTTCTGTAGTTTTACATAATCTGCAAAGACATTCAGTTTTTATCTACTATTCTTCGTTGTTTGCGTATTATGTGTGTCAGTAAATTTTGTGCATTTCAGACACTATGTGGTATAGTAATAAGGGACTGACAGACTGTCCATTTACACAGATTAAAAATTAAGTAATTATTGTCATAATCGATCATCATCACTTGATCCTAAAATCAGTTCACCAAACATGAGTAATTCCCTTGGAGTAGGTACAATTTTAACAGATTCATTTAGTCATATTAATGTTTTATCTTACATTCCCATTTCAAGTAATGGATTATTTAACTGTGTCAGTTATAATATTTGTGTCGAATGTAAAATTTACTTATTTATGATATTATATCTTTTTATCTACTTTAAAATCATAAATCGATGGGCCAACATCTATATTGGATCCAGATAAGATAATTCGATTGACTTTTACCTTGTATTCAAATGTGTCTTTAAATATTTCACCACTCTTAGCAAAATGTAACTTTAGACTGAGTTCGTCATACATTCTTTTTTGAAGATCGCTTGATTTACTAAGTTATGGTGCTAAATGTACCTCTGAGAAGTGTCTGACAGCACTTTAAAATAACCTTTCTTTGTAAAGTAATTAGTTAGATTAGTTTTGTAAAGTTGTTGTTATTAGTTTTATTAAGTTCATTACTGCATTAAAATGTGCTGTAGTGACATAATTACTGAATTTGTTAGAATACGTGAGTATTCAATTTTTTATAAAAAGACTGGCTGACCAGTTGCTGACTGAAGTCTGCTTTAGCTGACACAAAGTCTTCTTTAGCTGGTGCTAACTCATTTTCTAAATATTGTTTAGTAATAGCATCGTAACCACTAATTGGTCACTCACTTCTACTAATCATCTATCTTTAAAAGAAATGTCATCATAGTTGCTTTGAAAAACTAACATAAACAAATTGGAAATTGTTTAATGATATTTACTATTTTTGGATCTATTTTTATTAATACCTGAATCTAATGAATTTAATCATTTATTAATGTTTGATTCCACTTGCTCATTAAACTTAGTTCTAATAAATGTACTCATTCATTAACATTTGGTTCCACTCCCTGACTAAGTCAGAGAGAAAAGTATGTTCTAGCTGTTGCTAAGTCCTATTTCACACATTCTAGTGGCTGACTGAAGCTGTCAGTAACTGATACAAAGTCTGCTTTAATTAATGCTTATTGTTTACTGATATTTGATTTTCAGGATTCTTCTTGCTGACTTCATTTCTGACTAAGTCGCTAACTTAAGCCTGTAGTAGCAGATGTTAAGTCCCCATTAGGTGACGCTAATGACTGAAAAAGTCGCAGATTTAAGTCTGTGGTAGCTGATATTAATTCTTGATTCATTATTTTATCCACAAAATTCATTAAAGTTGTAACCATTTGATAATAATTTAAACATGAATAAACATAGATGACCTAAAATAAAATTGTTAAAATTTTCTATTCTTATATTGTATATGTCACATTTCCCTAAATAATTAATTAATTCTTCCAGTAAATTACCATGAAATGAATCAAAAACTAAATTCGTATTTTTCGATTTATAATAGCAAATTCAGTGAGTACTGACATTATCAAAGATATCTAAATTAACTACCTCATGTTCATATTCTGTGAGTCGAATAGGCAGTTCATCAGTCATGAAAACACCACAAAAGTGTTTAGTTTGTAATTCCTTAACAAGGTTTTCTATATCAAAATCACATAATGCATTAGGATACAAATGGATTATTTCTTCGATTTTTTTTTTTACTTTTTCAGGCCAGTTCTTCCACACTGCTGTATTATGTCTCTTTTTTCCTATATTTCTTTATGAGCTTTTTGCATATTGGTAACAGATAACACAATAGCAGCTACACCACGATCTAATAAACGAATTACTTTCATTGCTGCCAATAAGAAAACAACATTCATGTGTTTTTATCCCCTAACCTTCTCTCTTTTTCATTAGATATTGAATATTCTTTTCACAACAGTAATACCAAATGTTATAAGCAAATATCGGACAATTTTCTCTGTCTTTCCATTCTGAGCTTCAGATAAAAATTATCAGTACTCTGAAACTGTTCAATATTGAGTTTAATTTTAATTCCCCTCGGTTTTGCTGTGCCATTAGGTAGCAAAGTGTAATCAATGCTGAAGTTATTCATTTATGTACATTAAAAATTAATAAAGAATTTTTATACCCCCATCAATTATCATCGGTTCCAATACACATTCCTAGTGTTCATTTTCCATACATTATCCCTCTAACCGCAGTTGCCGATACTTTTTCACCAAATGAAGCATCTTCAGCATGCATTCCGCCTTTTGCAGCTAATTCAAGTTCTTTACAGGCTTTGTGTGTTTTTCCAAAACCTTCATTATCTCTGTAGGCAACATCATGGTTTTATAACCTCCATCTAATTGATTATTTGCTTGATCACCACAGGCCAATCTTTCTTCTAATTTTGTTCCTTAACCACAATAACTGCATTTCAAAAGCCAATTTGTGAATTAAAGTATTAACCTCTTCACGGATATTGGCACATATGAGGCCATTAACCTTATGCTATATATACTGAAGAAAATGAGGTCCTGGAATGGGCAGTGGTTATATTTGTGGCCATTGTGTTCCAATAAGTTGGCTACCCTGTCCATACTTCATTGTCTCTTATTGTTATGGAGTGAGATATTTTTATATCTGTGGATAGTCAGTATCTGCCTGTTGTTTAGTATATGCATTTGAAATCATAATTTACACTTTTTTACAGGACAAGTTTTGGTCTATAATTTTTTATTTTGTGCTTTTAACATTTATTATTGTAGTGTTACTTTTGAAACAGTGATCTCTGGGAACTATTTTGTATAACTCGACTGTTTACAAACGTGCACATTTGTGGACACAGTGCAATAGGTAACACAACTTGAAATACAACATAAGCACACTGTGTGTCAATTATAAAATACTGTTTTTGTCATTTTGTTACTTTCATTTATTTTACAGTTTCTCTTCCAACATTGTTAAAAGTGAATCTAAGGAAAACATTGAGCCCAGAGGAAATTATACTCTTATTAGGTTCTATTGATGATGCCAATTGTTCTGATTTGGATGTAATTACAAGTGATGATGACAGTGATATTCCTGATGACGATTCTGATGATGATAGTGTTGTTGGTGATGACGTTGTTGCTAGTGGTGATATAGCTGTTGATAGCACAATTCAGTCAATAACGGTAACGATAAATAGTGCAACTACGAGTATAAGTTCCAATTCTCCAACATCTTCACATATGGTATTCAAATAAGGACAATGAGTTCATTGATAACATTCCTGCAACATTCTGTGGCGTATACAAAAGTAACAGTGATCCTTTAGTAGAAGAGACACCATATTTTTATAACTGCAACATGTTCATTCCTGATGCACTGGATGTGATTGGTAGAGAGACAACACAGTATGCTTTTTCAAATGGTGAATGCAATTTCTCTGCTCAGTAAGTGAAATTCATTGTTTCTTAGCGATTAATTTGATTATAAAATATAGATGAAGTACCCAAACTGCCGTATGTATTTGTCAAGTAACCCAGATTTGAGAATGGATCTTATTCCAGATATTATGTCAGTAAAGAGGTTTGAGAAAATAAAAGCGTACTTACATTTTGTGGACAATGACGAAATCTGTGAAAACAACACTGACGTTTTTGTGAAGGTGGAACTCCTTTTGGACATACTGAAAGAGACATTTTCAGGGACAGTAACTCCTACTGAATATCCAAGTATAGATGAAATTATTATCCCCTTCAAGGTTAGAAGCAGGGCAAGACAGTATACTGAGTCCTAAACCAAAAAGTAGGGATTCAAGGCATCGGTACGATATAGCTCAGATGGATACGTGACATTTTTTGCGATGTACCAAGGGAAAAGACAGGAACAGAGTAACTAACTTTGGTCATATTAGGAACACTGTCGTAAAATTGTGCCAGGGGCTAGAAGGAAAGAATACCAAGATTCTGGACAATTTATTTACTATAACCCCATTGCTTTCATATCTGAAGCAAAAGAAAAGTCGTGTATTGGGGACCATAAGGTCGAACAGAGTGAAGAATGCATAGAGTAAATTGACTAACAGCAAAGCTCTAATGAAATTAGGTCGAGGTTTGATGTCTGTTGCTGCTTCTAAAGACAATATTACAGGTGTGCGATGGGTGGATAGAAACATTGTCCACATGGTATCCATCTATGCAGGAGGACACCAACTAATACTGTCAAAAGATGGGCCATGAGGAACCATGCTCACATAGATATAGAGAGGCCATATGCTATAGAATGCTACAACAAATTCATGGATGGCCTAGGTGTTGAGATAAAAACTGTAAAAGAAGAACAAGATACATTTGCAAAAAATGGACGGCTCCTGTTTTCCCAGGATGTATCTAGTTCTTTCATAATACATGATCTGAACTTGAATTTTTCCATTATGTATCACATTTTTTGGTTTCTTTATGTTTTCACCATGTTTCCTCTTATATAACCTACTATGCACCGTGTACACAAACATGGTCATTTCCTATTTTCATTGTTGTACAGTAAACTGAAGCAATTGCTGAAAGAATATATTTGTAATGACATCTCAAAAATAGCGTTAAAATAATTGTGATAATTGAAATTATTAAAAAATGCGTCACTGACGAGGTTAACTAATTCTTTTCCATTTTTCTTCAATTCCCAGAACGTGTGAGGGAGGCTATTCAAATACCTAATGAAATGCAGAATTCATTTTGGATTATTAATAATACAATAGTTAAATTCATTTTTTAACATTTTATCAACATCTTTTTCATTGCAATTATTATTATTGCCTGCTGACTCTTCATCGGAAATTACTGCCTATATATCGATTAATTGACAGATATCATTCATCCAAACACTTTTGATGGGCTACTCTGTATATTTTTGGACTAAGCGCATGCCTGTCCTTTTATTTGCATTTGATTACTTCATATTTTGTACCAAAAAAGACATAATAAAATCATCCATTTATATTCCTTACTTAATTGTATTTATTCCTGTCAACATCATATTTGTCATAAAATAAATTCGTGTTGATTACATTTAAATCATATTATGTTAATCACTATTGTGTATAATCAGTATCATTCAATTATTTTCCTGTTACCAGTTTCAATACTTCATCTGCAATAATCAATTTTTTATCTTTAATAATTAAATCACCATAATCAAATGTAACCTTTGCATTTCCAACAAAATAATCAACACTCACAGGTGTAATTCCAAAAACGGTGCCTTTAGCATTCATCAGACATTTATTTAAATTTGGCCCAATATATACAGCACTTGATGAAATTTTTAACTGCCCTTTTTTCATCATTTTTTCTTTCTCCCTTTGTTCAATTTTTTCTGATGTTTTCTCCAAATGCTTCTTTGTTGTTGCTGGTATTAAATCATTGTCATCAATTGGAAATAAACTATTTTCAAATGATGATTCAGATGGTGCTGATGGGATTGAAAACATGCCATCATAATTTTCATAGTAACAAGGAACCATTCGTTTTTTAGCTTCTCCATGTTCTTAAATTGCTTGTAACATATTATCATCTCATCCTTCTATCCCTTGTTTAACTTGCTCAGTTCCACCAATAATGGGTTAATCACCTTTTTCAAATTTTTCATGTTCTGTTACTGTTTCTTTTTTCAATATTCCTTTAATTTTTCTATTCCTTTTCTATTTCATTTAAATTTTTTGACAATGTCTGGGTAATATTTTGCAAATATTTTTTAAGAATAAAAATTGATCAACATTTACAATTCATATTCTGCTTAACATTTTTTGGCTTGTTTCTATTTAATGGTCTTGTTCAACATTCTTGTTTAAAGTTCTTATTTAACATTCTTGTTTAATGTTCTCACATCAGTTTTACATTCAAGGCTCTATTTTAAAAAATTCAATCTTATGTCTGTATTTACCAGATATCTATCGTAATAAAGCCAAATTCATCATTATTCTTGCATTTACCATGCATTTCTTTAAAATCATCAAATATTAAATCGCCTCCAACAAACATGTGGCAAATATGATTTGTGTAATCCTTTCTAAAAGTATTTAATAAATTGAGATCACTTTTGAGGTTAGAATTGCATGGAGAGCTGCATCAAACAGTCTTTGGACTAAAGACAACAATAACAATGTCTTTAAGCTAAATAAAAACAATCTATTCCTTTTTATTGTCCTCTAGTAAAATATTACCGAACTACATCTTAATTTTCAAGAACTAAATGATCAAATAAAATAACTGAATTATACTCACATTCATTTAACAGAATAATTTCATCACTGTTTTAATGATAGTAACAGTCTTCTCATTGTAATTATCTTCAATTTGTTCACACCTTTCCATAAATTATTGATATTTTGGTATATCTAAGCTTTTAGAATAAACATACAAATGACTAAGAGTCCAATTCAACCAACCAGAAGCCAAACTATCATTGTTGATCATTAATGTCGTTTTTCCTCATACACCTGGACCAATTATAAAACATTAAATAGAATTTGGCAAAGGCTTGCCAGGTTTATTTTTTGGTCACTTCTCTGGAATTCTTATTTTCGGTTCTCGATCTGGTTTGCGACTGCAATAGCAGTCTTGGTTGCATTTCATTTGTTATTACTGTGCTCTTCAGTCCAAAGACTGCTTTGTTGGAGCTCTCCATGCTACTCTATCCTGTGCAGGCCTCTTTATCTCCGAGTAACTACTGCAACCTACATCCCTCTGAATCTGGTTACTGTATACATCCCTTAGTCTCTGTCTACGAGTTTTACTCCAGCCCTCACCTCCATTCTTCCCTGCAGTACTAAACTGATGATCCCTTGCTGCATCAGAATGTGTCCTACCAACCAATACCTTGTTTTATTCAGGTTATACCACGAATTTTCCGTCTCCCCAATTCTGTTCAGTACCTCCTCATTATTAACATGATCGACCCATCTCATCTTCAGCATTCTTCTGTAGCACCACATTTCAAAAGCTTCTATTCTTATCTAAACTGTTTGTTGTCCATGTTTCACTTTCACACATGGCTAGACGCCAAACAAATACTTTCAGAAAGGACTTCCTGACACTTAAATCTATATGTGATGTCAACAAATTTCTCTTCTTCACACTCCCTTTTCTTGTCATTGCCAGCCTAGCATTTCATTTTTGTTCCATTTAATTACAATAGTTTTTATTGATGACAAAAGTGGTAAATCATCCATTCTCAAAAAAATATTAACTGTTCATGTAAGAGATACTTATAAAAATGTTGCACTAGGCGCTTTTTATGCAACTTTTTAACACCTCAAACAATAAATTATATTGTAATGCAGAAGTAATAAAAATCCCTGTTGGTCAATATAGCTTGAAAAACTTGGATATACTGATTCAATCATTGAATCCTAATGTACACATTACAAAGAATGAAATTTTAAATAGAGTTACTATTGGAAGTGTTGTTAAATTATATATGGCAAAAAAATTAGTATTACAAGTGCTCTTTGATTTACTAACCAAGTTGTTGGAATTATTAAAAATACTGTTGTTAATGATGTTCCTATAATTAATCTGTTCAAATTAATTGACATAAAATTTAATTTGACCTGCAGTATCATTATTCATCAAGAAAAAATAGTTATTGCTTCATTCAAGTTAAATATGGAACCAATAATTTATTAATTATATTATCTTGTGTATGTTCGAATTTTTCAAACTGTGCAGGATTGACTTTATCACAGTCACCCTAACAGGTAATTTAAAAATGTCTTAATAATTGTTTTCTTTTAAAAATGAATAAGATTGAAAGTTATCAGTTTGATTCATTCCCAGCGAATAAGAAGATAATTTAAATCTCACTTGTAAATTAGTGGAGATTAATATAAATATTACAGACCATTGGATTCACACTAATCATGCATATTATTGAAGCTGATGGTACAGATGGTGCAGAATATGATGGAAACTCCAATAAAATTTAGCCGATAATTATGTAGCAAACTTGTTTGAAGTTATCACAATAAAAAAGGGAAAAACATTTTGTCTAAAATCGAACATCCGTTTATTTCTACATCCACTGTTATTTGATTAACTGTGAAAGGTCATATCTTAATAACACAATAATAAAAAGAAAAAAAATGGAAGTAACTTATCCATTAGAATTATTCTGTGGAGTATTTAAACAAATAATTTGGAAAGCTGATTTAAGAGCAATTTTTTCTTGGAGTTTAAGGGCTATTCTAAGATGGCTTGATAAAAATCAGACAGGTGTTGAAATAAATGATACGCTTCCAAAAAGAAAAAAAAATGTTGTGGAATCAATGGAAATCCGTGTTCCTGTGGTTAAATATGAAGCTAAATATTCGCTTGAACTGAAACAAGAAAGACCAAAAATCAAAAAATCCATATCTTTCTTTGAATCTGAAACTTTGCAGATTGCAGGATTAAGTGGAAAAGGAAATTGTAACAGGGATATCACTAATTACTGCAGTTCTACAGAATTGGAAATGCTGCATTTCATCTTCATTGTTTTCCACAAAAAGTGAAGAATAATCAACTGACTGATTCTATTATTCAGATTACAGAATATCTATATAAAGAGCTGTACAAATAAAGTTTTCCTTCAATAATTATGAAATCTAGAATGGCTAAGTAATTTTTAGAAAATTACGTTACTTTTACTGATTTTAAAAGAGTAACATAATTCAACGCTGATATTAATGTAAACCCATTCAGTTTTCTAGGAAGTTATCCGATCTGTGTTATAAATATGACTCAAAGAATGAATGTTCCGGCCTTACTGAAAACAACAATGAAATTATGTGCCATTTAATGATAACATTTTCCGGATGACACAATTGTGTCTACAATTGTGTATCGTAATAAGAATTTAACTTACGATTCAAAACACATAATTGTAACTGAAAATTTTTAATTATAGTAACTTTTTGAATTATTAAAATCGAAATATTTCCCAGCTCAGCGGCGCAAATAGTATAGCTTCTGCACGGCGCAGCTTTCTCAAGCGAATGACGACTGTGAGAACTGTAATCTGTAGTTATCTGCGTGTGACCGATCGAGCTCTGTTACCCCTGCCCTGTCGTACCTGAAACGCAGCCAATGTCCTAGCGGTCTGCCGCTGGTAGTTGGTTAGTTTATTAAGAGATGGCGCAGTGGCTGCAGTTGTTTAAAACAGTACTGTAATATACTTCGCTTTTCACATAAAATACTCTTTTTCAATGTTCAACTGAGTGTTGTAACTGGCATTTACGTGTTGTTTACAATTCATCTCTTCAAATAAAGCGGAATACCAGCGAGAATATCATCTACTTACATCTTAAATATACTGATAAAAATGTAACTCGAATACCAAATATATACACAAGTCGCTGATCCGTTTCCTTTCACCTTTTTTTTTCTCTTACTCTACATGGGTACGTGGAATGAAGGATTGTTGCTGTTATTAGCAGGCCGGAGTGGCCGTGCGGTTCTAGGCGCTGCAGCCTGGAACCGCGGGACCGCTACAGTCGCAGGTTCGGTTCCTGCCTCGGGCATGGATGTGTGTGATGTCCTTAGGTTGGTTAGGTTTAAGTAGTTCTAAGTTCTAGGGGACTGATGACCTCAGCCGGTAAGTCTCATAGTGCTCAGAGCCATTTAACAATTTTTTTTGCTATTATTATAAATACGAATTGTGTGCTAGCCATTCAACAAAACGTTCTCTGTCCCTCGCTTATGTGCGATTCATCGCCATCTGCCGTGTTTGTTACCTGCGATAAAGAAGGAGTGGTGTGTTTCAGCCCGAATTAAGCAACGTTCTGTTAAATCAGAATTGGTCTCCATGAGGCGCTGACGCGCAGAAGACCAGAGGCTGGTAGCTCAGTGAAGGAGTTGGTGATCACTGAGTAGAAGAGTTCGATAGGGAACGTTTTGCGCTTCTTGAAAATAAATCAAACTCAATAAATTCATTTCATTAAATATTAAATTTTATCAGATTGGGCCTCAGAAAACCGATGGGTTACTCCAAAAAATCCTGGGAAAATAGTATGTGGGGTTGCTGTGCGCAGTTGCAGTCGCTTTTTCTATATTCCAACAGATTATCGATATTAGACTAGCAGGCGCTAGCGGACGGGTGACATGGAATATCAAAAAAGTTACTGCGACTGCCCTGAATTGCCCCATGTGGTACTATTCACCTCTGCGAGCATTTCTCGCTTTACATTTTGCAGCATTTGCTGACTAATTCTGTTACGTGCGGAGAAAAGATTCGCTGAGCCCTTGTTTATATAGAGGAACTATTTTCAGTTTCTGAAATGAGTATTTGTTTGTAGTTGATATGTGAGCTGCTATGTAAAAAAGTCCAGCAGCTGGAGCTGTCAACTGTCTACCACGCTGAATAGCCTGTCACAAGTGTATATCCTCTTGTCAATATGTATTGAAAAATGCCTTTTTCACTGTCTCCGCCATCACCGGCAGGGATACATTTCACACCATGAATGTATCAAATGCATTACCCCAGACTCAACTCTGAAATGGCCCACAGGTTTTATATTTCTCTCTCTGCAAAAGAAAGAGACTGAGGTGACATTCAAATATACAGACGGCAGTCACATTCCCGTACTCGAGTTATAAAAGGACAGTGCCTTGGCGGAACTCTCATTTGTACTCAGGTGATTCAGGTGAAATGGTTTCTGATGTGATTATGGGCGCACGACGAGAACTAACAAATTTTGAAAGCAGAATGGTAGTTGGAGCTAGATGCATGGTACATTCCACATCGGAAAGCGTTAGGGATTTCGATATTCCGAGATCCACAGTGTCCGGAGTGTACTGAGAACTCCAAATTTCAGGCATTACCTCTCACTACGCAGTGGCCGACGGTCTTCACTTAACGACCGAGAAAAGCAGCATTTGAGTAGAACTGTCTAGCTAACAGACTAGCAGCACTGCGTGAAATAACAACAGATATCAGTGTGCGACGTACGACCAACATATCCGTTAGGACAGTAGGAGAAATTCGGCGTTAATGGATTATGGCAACAGACGACCGACGAGAGTGCTGTTGCTAATAACAAGACATCGCTTGCACTCGCTGGAATAGTAACCATATCGGTCGGACAGTAGACGATTGGAAAATCGTGACCTGATCAGATGAGTCCCGAAGCCATGGACCCAAGTTCTCAACAAACACTGTGGAAGCTTGTGGTAGCTGCATAATGATATGGGTTGTGTTTACATGGAATGGATTTTGTCCTCTGATTACGTTCGGCTTCTTGGAGACCATTGGCACCCATTCATGGACTTCATATTCTCAAAAACAGTGAAATTGTCACCGGCCCAGAATTGGTTTCAAGAACATTCTCGGCAGCTCGAGCAAATGATTTGGCCCTCCTGATCGCCCGGTACGAATCCCATCGAACATTTATGGGACGTAATCGAGAGATCAGTTCGTGCATTAAATCCAGCGCCGTCAACGCTTTCGCAATTATGGATAGAAGCATCATGGCTGACCATTATGGCTGACCATTATGACAGTGACCTGTTGCATCCATGCTGCGTCGAGCTACTACTGTACGCCGGGCAAAAGCATGACGGATTACACTTGTAGACTCGAACAAGAAGTCTAATTCCATGATCCATATTCACACTCCCTTTAGAAGGTATACTGTGGACGCAGCCCACCTAACAAGTGCCGGCAATTCCTGAATGGAAGCGATTTATGCGGTCCACACAACTAATGACGAGATAAGTTCAGTAATTTTCTGCCCAGACCTTAAGTCACCAAATAATTCCACAACTTGTAAAGTTTTTTAATTGATCTTCTTTGTCTGTGCATTGAATGCAATAAGTGTAACGTTCTTTAAAAATCTTCCTTGTAATACGTTGGATGAATGCCTGAGCTGGTAATGCATACAAAACTGGAGTTATCGTATAGCGTGTTGTAACTGCAAGTGGTGTACTTACTCTGTGTTATTGTTAGCAAAAAGCTATGCGATCTGATTGGGCGACGCAACTCCCAATATCAATAGAGAAATGCAGTCATTGCAAAATGCATTCAGCGCCTTAGGTACTGAACCCTCTGGATCTGTTCAAAACTGATAACGTTGGTCCCTGTTCACATAACAAGTAAACAAAATTGTCTTACCCCTATCGCGTTAGCCGGCCGGGGTGGCCGAGCGGTTCTAGGCGCTACAGTCTGGAACCGCGCGACCACTGCGGTCGCAGGGTCGAATCCTGCCTCGGGCATGGATGTTTGTGATGTCCTTAGGTTAGTTAGCTTTAAGTAGTTCTAAGTTCTAGCGAAACGATGGCCTCTCAAGTTAAGTCCCATTGTGCTCAGAGCCATTTGAACAATTCTATAGCGTTATTCTCTTGTCTTTCATGAAGAAGAAAAAAATTACTAGCTATAAGATCAGCGGTGTGCAATGCTGGCAGTATTACTTTGAAATGTACATGAAATTCTTTGACTGATAAATGAAAACATTTGAGGATAATTCAATGTCTTTGAAAAACATATGACCTGGACAGGGAGACGGTATTGATTTGGGTCCATTTCTAACACCGCCTTTTCAATAGTGAAATTGTATTCAAAGTTAAGTTTGACATTCCAAAATATCTGACAGCTGAAATTATATTACTGAGAAAAATGACATTCTTTTTACTAACTGAGTCACAGACAATGTGATTCGTACAGCACATATTATCTAACTTCACTAAAAAACATAAAGACAAATCATAAAATAATGTATACCTGTGTTAAGAAATCTTACAAACATTACAAAGGGGAAATATCTATAACTAGCCTTTACATCAAATCTGTTTACGAATATTATGGGGCTTCTCAAGAATGGGCGATTATAAGCCTACTCATCTACATTAACGCGCTGGAAAAACGAAAGTAAGAAGTATTTGACATATTGACTTTGCTTGCGAGAACACTTCTGCTTCCACATTTGCATTTCCAGTAATACATGTACTCGTAATTCCACTTGGTGGCTTTACAGAGCACACCATAAAAACTGCCTATCCCATCCTCTTTCGCTCACAGTGCGCTCTCTTACACCAACACAACAATCTCAGACCGGAAGCATCTTTGGAGTTGTGGTGCTGCTGTCAGGGATCCGCTTTATAGAGCCCATCAGAGATATACATCGTTTATAATATAATGGTCTAGTTTTAGTTTACATTGGTATTGTAGAAATACTCTGGCGCCACATATAATTGTACCCAAGTAGACTCTTTTCAGACTTCACAACATGCTGTCAGCGACAGGCAGCTGCAGGGAGCCACATTTACCAACTCGATTCCTTTCCCACCAACACTACAAACCTACAATGCTCACTGATAACATCGCACTTACAAGTTACCTTTCTCAGCCGTTTTATCAGAACATAATTTAGATAAGATTTCACTTAATAACTGCAGCTAAGGACTCGTTTAACAAAAAGAAAATAACTCGGGTATATAAACACAGCTCAGTGAAGTTACTCAGTGAGCTCACATAAGAGAACTGGACTGGAAATGCTGGGGATGTACAGTGTGTCTGCAAAATGAAAGGCAAGCAGAGCTCGTGATTGATTGCCTTTCGAGCAGGAATGCTGCAGCTGTCGTACAGGATGATTATGAACTAATTTCTCCTCTAGCAATGCAGAACAGTGTGCAGAGATTTAATTAGTTTCTGTCCAGATACGTTTCTTGGCTACCATATCAGTAACTCTTGTCTTTATACGTTGTAGTGTTAATGCATGTTGTGGAAAATAAACACGTCCCCCCTCACCCCCCCCCCCCCTTTGGCATGTATGTGCAGTGTCTATTCCGCTGCGGCGGCTCGGTATAACTTTATGGAACACTCTGTATTTGCTTCTTATTACGAGGTGGGGTAGATACAGTGGGAAACCAACTGCATACTCTTCAGTTTGCACACCTGTAAAGGACAGAAGTGAATTACGACAATCCGTTGACCTGTATTCCCTCACTCTCGTATCTTCCAACCCCTCCCCCCCCCCCCCCTCCACCCTCTTTCACACAACCAGAACACATTTTGTCATTTAATATAGCTCTACTGCAGTTAGACGTGGCATACACATTTAGTGTTTGTTCATAACTCACTTCATTTAACAACAAGCATTCATTTTATACTCTTAAAGCCCTATTTTTAATATATAGATAATGCATGTTTAACCACCAGCTGCTTTAATTTTAAACCCAAATATCGGCGGTTTTCAGTCATGAACCATCTTGACGGATAAGAGGGTTATAACCGTTTAAGCCACAGCATCACACCTGCCATTACTTCAGTACTGCTCTGTTCACTCTTTGTTTTAGTACGTGTACTGGAATCAATGACATGTCCTATAGAGTATTTAAGAAACGACAGGTATGATGCTGTGGCTTAAACTATTCTAACCCTTACCCATGAAAATGGTCCATGACGAAACCGGTCGATATTTGGATTTAAAATAAAAGCAGCTGATGATCAAACTTCAATTTTATATATTACTTGACGGCTGTTGTTAGTCACCTTCCAAAAATGCTATTTTTAATAATCTGCTCTTTTTACATTGCCCTTCAACACAGAAATGTTAGTGCTAGAGATAATACGATTAGAACATGTTTTGTAGGAATGATTAGAACATGTTTTGTAGGAATTTAATGTAATTTAATTTTGTACTGAGATACATTATCGCTAGAGGCTGGAATTGTCGAGTTATTCAAGAAAAACAATAAAAATTGACCTAAAATTCCCACCAGCCGCGACTCTCACACTCCTCGAGTGGGTATTGGGGATTCTTTGTGTGTTGTTCACGACCCACTCTCCTACCATTCTCCAAAAATTTGCGACTGCACTATCTTTTTCCCCGAATTTTCCTTCTTTGGTTAGACTTTCGTGGGGGTTTTCACCGATGGCATGGCGAGATGGGACAATCATGAAGGGAAGCAAATAGTGACCAGAAACAGAAACAAACCTAGAAAGGCGCTTTGCGATTTTCCCGGAAAAGGTACGTTAGTTCTCTTACCCGGCCTGTTCCTGTCTTCTGACTACGAGAAGAAGTGTGTCTCTCGGTCCACAACTATAACGGACAGCGTTATTTCCTTAATGTCATTTCCTCAATGTATATTCGTATAGAAGCGCTCGTTCATGTTTAAAAAACTTACCTAACCTATCCAACTCATCTCACCGGGGATGGGACACCTACCGTTTATCATGGAATCCGAACCTCATATTGTATCTACTGACTTTACACATCTTTGAGAGGGGGAGTTTTGCTTAGAACGAATACCAAAATATCCGTGGCCCGGCCGGGATAAGATCCCGTGTGCTTGCGGGTTCCAAGCACGGTGCACACCACTAGCCCACGAGCTCCGACAAGTACACAAGATGGTAAGAAACAATTTGGCAGGCTTGTAAGGGTGTTGCAGGTTAGCATGTGCTGAGAAAAAATTCGAAACGTTGCACTGCTTCCGAATGAATTAAGAATGAAGTTAGCCAATCAGACCGTTGCGCGCATATTCACGTTATCCGGTAGATAAAATTAGTGTCAGTTGTTCTCATGACATAGATGACAGCGCACGAGACGTCTCATCCTTTTTCTCGTGTTCGATTCTTACTACCGCTCCATGTCCAATTTTAGTATCGCCTTCTTATTCGGTTTAGCGACACCGTCTATGGTGGCCGCCTTAATTTTCGCGCGCAACGGCCTGATTTTCTAACTTCAGTGCTACTTAACTCGGAAACGGTGCAAGGTATCGATTTTTTTTCTTAATAATTATTTCTCAGGACAACCTCAGCCGCACCCTTAGAAGCGTTACAGACTGCTTCTGCCTGTACTTGAGAAAAAGCGGTCTTCACATACTGATAGACAGACGAAAGGACAGCAAATGGAAAAAGAAAATATTTTATGTGCAGTACGAGGGCATGCCTCCCAATTTTCTAAGGGAAAGCGAAGCTTTTTAAATAAACGCTGTTAATGCGCTATATCGCCGTTCTTCATGTCTGCATATTTATTTCTCAGACGATGAATACAGTTGCCCCAACGAGACATCAGTTTGTTATACCGTTGCTTTAGAATGTTCGATTTTGTTGACGGAGGCAACAGCTTCATCACTATCAAAGTGAATCTTTCTAGGACGATCTTTAAATTTTGGAAACTTATGAAAGTTCGTTGGGGCTAAGTTGGCACTGTATGATGGATGATCGATGATAGTGAACCCAAGGTGTCGGATTTCTGCAGATGTCTCAGCGCACGTGTGTGGTCTGACGTCACCACGATGATGAAGAGGGTGCCCCATGCGCTGACGAACTATTTGAATACGAAACTCGTTTACAGCACGCTGTTCCTCGCGTGCCGACTCACTTACGTTAACATCGACATGTTGCACGCTACAGCACGGAGCCCACAAGCGGAAGAGGGCTTCAGATGTGTAAAAATGAAGAATAAAGATGTAGGAGTTATTAACGTTTGCTTTATTTATTTTTTTACATAACAAGTTCTGAGCAATTATTTCCCACACACCCAAGTAATTATAATTAAACAGTTGTCGGATGTTTTTCTTCAATTCTACTGTGAAACCTTGTTTACTGCTAAATTTTATGATTCTTAGTCAATTGGAAGTAACCTATAAGTTTCGATGAGGGAGGTTGCCAGTGTCCAAATATATTACGTAAAAGGCGGTATCTTTTTATAACACCGGCAGAGAAGCTTATATTTATACAGCGTCAAGGAATCATAGACTTTAATACCTGATATAAATTTCAACTTCATACCTGTATCGGTTTCTGAGAAAAAGGGGTCTCAATAGTCGGACAGACAGATAGACGGACAAGAAAATGACTGAGGTATGCAATCATGAAAATTGACGCTTTATTCTGTCTGAGAACTGATTCAAGACTGTTTGACCCACAGTGATTCAAAATATTTGACAGAATGATAAGTGAAATAGAAAACGAATGTAAGATTCAGGACGTTTCACAATTCTTAGTTCAGTCTTCTAGGGTTTGTAGATGGGACTTAGCAAATAAAGTATCGAATTGGAAGTCATGTGCAGCAATGTATAGTTTTTATTCAAAATACGTTTGACTATTTGATCGCTTTCAAAATGATTTACCATTTTCACGGAACGGAAGATGAACTCTGCGCTCAATTTGAGCCCCTGGCAAGGACAATGTTTTGAGTACTCGCCACCAAGTTGTCTTCTATGTGACTAAGAACGACCTCGTCCACGTCGGGAGTGTGGTACGACCCTGGAGCGACATAGTTAATCTTCATATCTGTACAGTCCCCCCGCCCCTCCCCCAAATTTTTATTCCAGTAGGGGTAAAAGATTTTTTCCCCATGCAAGTAATTCAGAAATTTTGAATACATTGTCATTTCCTTATCATTTCCCCCTACTGGTTTCTAAGACATACCTTTAGTACCCGATCAGTGTGATAAACATACACAATGTAACTAAATAAATATTACATTTATAGTAAAACTTATTTTACATTCCCAGAGTTCTGTACCCTATGTAATCGGTTCTAGGTTGGGATGCTTTTTGGCTGAAAGAAAGTCAGAACGATAGCGTAATATAGTGACTGCCATGTACCTGTAGAGATCCGAACTAATCCTTTTAGGACTGCCGAAAAGATTATTAGTAGTCCAGTTTTTATTAAATGACTGTATTACGTACACTCTAACATTCAGCGTGATTTCTGTTTGTTCTAAGTCGTGTCTCCCTACCACTTTCGCGCAACGACGCTCTGAGCGTGTTTTTAGGGAATTGACTAGTTTGAACCTGGGATATGTTGCCGGTAAGGAGACGCCAGACCACACATGACATATAGAGTTCAGCAGAGTTCAGTGAGACTAGAGATGATATAATCAAATACTTAATGATTTCAGCGTCAGCTCCACTGCACTCTCTGTAAAAGAATCTTAATACTAACTAAATTTAGTGGAAGGGGTTCAAGGCTTTCCTATTTTTGGTTAGCTGGTAAAATAGCGTCGAAAAAGCAGTTAATTTTACCATTGGAATTTTGATTCTACGCAGTAAACATTGTTTATAAATTGCACTATTGATAAAAGGAAATATTTTAGTACAGGATGATAAAAACCAACTGCGTTCAACAAAAATGTGAACGAATATTCCCTGAATGGGTTTCCAAGTTCTATAATGGATCGAAGGATGAGCTATGCCATATCACATCTAT
This sequence comes from Schistocerca serialis cubense, assembly GCF_023864345.2. Classification (NCBI taxonomy): domain Eukaryota; kingdom Metazoa; phylum Arthropoda; class Insecta; order Orthoptera; family Acrididae; genus Schistocerca; species Schistocerca serialis. Next base: position 664,263,216 of record NC_064642.1, read on the forward strand.
TATCCAGGTTTAAGTTAAGTTTCATAAAAGAGAAAACTAACAAAATGGTCAACAGTGACCCTCAATTATCTTTAATTACTTATTTAACTTATCGTGAATTAAAGTGGCTGATGTGGCATCTCAATAATTATATAACAGAAAAATCATCGCGTTTCAGATTTTACCTTCTAGTAACAAATGTGAATACCATGAGCTTTAATTGTCGATCGACTCTAGTATTACGCAAATAGGGGATTTATCAGATGAGACTTGTGCACTTGTGAGTGAATCCTTATGGACTCTTATGCAGTATCGCGTGCGTTCATACCTTGTCGGTGGTTAGGCAGCGTCAGGGAGCAGCGGGCGGCGCAGCTCCACACACCTTGTCATCTCGGTAGCAATTCTCTCTAACCTCACCTTACTACAGTTTACTGAAGTGGGTTTAAGAAAAAGGTATCTGGCTGTGTTTTCAACTGACCAATCAGGGTCTCAATGTTAACCTTAAGCTCCGCCTACAAAAATTCTGTCTATCCAATGAGAAACGTTATACTTTTCGTGGTGGGGCAATGTTTTTAATATTTGCTACGTAAGAGAGACACGTATGGTCTCACGCTAAAACTTTCAGCCGGTGTGGCCCTTTTAGTGTTATCGTAAGATCTATACTGTTCTTCTGGAGGGCTCTATCTTTTAACATGCGCTGGGGGTGGTCTTGGCGGTCGGCGGGCGATGTGTGTGTCCGTCCCTTATCGTAGGGCCTTGTAGCTTACACGATTCTCCTCTCGGCTTCTGTTCTCGTTTCTCCCCTCGGCACTGTTTCACGGTGGGAAGGTATGACATGCATAACGGCGTTCTTGTGTTAGTCTGTGGTATTCCATTTGCTCACTCGCTGATCGTATTACTTTGGTTAATTTAATGTCAGAATTTATTCGGAGCTATGTGACATACTGCCGGGTTTGCTATCATGTCAGGGTTTTCTTGGAAGGTGCTGGATTTGCCTGACACCTTGCAATATGTATGACACATATTATGCTATCATCTAGTTCCATTATGATAGACATTAAGGAGATTGTGGGCAAAGTTTAAACAGAGTGTAAAGTATACCCTGGAGAAGAAAGTGACGAGTGGGTGGATGAAGGACGGAAAATACCCACGGTAGCTCAACAAAGAGAGAAGGTGCAGGGGGGGGGGGAGGGGGTAAGTAGCGGAAAGGAGAGATATTCGGCCATCCTTACAGAACCCATGCTCCCAATCCCTTACCTCATGGCTCATACCCCTGTAATAGAACTAGATGCAAGACCTGACCCATACATCCTCTGACCACTACCTACTCCAATCCGGCCACTAACATCACCTATCTCATCAAAGGCAGGGCTACCTGTGAAGCCAGTCGTGATTTACAAGCAAAGCTGCAACAATTGTGCTGCATTATATGTAGACATGACAACCATCAAGCTGTCTGCCTGCATGAATGGCCATCGACAAACTGCAGCTGATCTGGCTGTCACTTTATACATTAGAGGTTTAGTCAAAGAATGCCGAGATTGTAAGAAAATACAACCAAGTAACTCCCTGGCTAGTGGATTCAAACAATGGTTCAAATGGCTCTGAGCACTATGGGACTTAACCTATAAGATCATCAATTCCCTAGAACTTAGAACTACCTAAACCTAACTAGCCTAAGGACATCATACACATCCATGCCCGAGGCAGGATTCGTACCTGCGACCGTAGCGGTCACGCGGTTCCAGACTGTAGCGCCTAGAACCGCTCTGCCACCCCGGCCGGCGCTAGTGGGTTGCTGCAGTCGGAATGGAAAGAGCATCCGTTGGACAAATTGTTTGTTGATTATGTGGACTCACTTCCCGCATGGAAAAAGGCAGTTTGTATATTCTCGTAGTGGTGGACGCCTTCTCCAGCATAGCTTCGTTGATACCTAGCCGGGATGCGACCGCTCTTATCACCATCTCTCATCTCACTAATATATTTAGGTGCTTCAGGCCACCGCAGGCGTTGGTTGCCTCGCTGGCAAGGTCGTTTATACAATTCTGTTTCGGCAGTGGGATAAAACATCTTACCACCACACTGCATTATCTTCAGGCTTCATTCGCGTAAAGGATTACCTGAAACTTGAAGTCAGCATTGATTATTTACCACCATAAATCGACCAAGAAGTGGGATACCACCGTGCCCTGGTTAAACTTAGCGTTTAACTCCGCGCGGCATAATGCATCCCAGGCTCGCATAACCCATGAATTCACCACTCTCCAATTTATGGGAGATAAATGATCTTTTACCTTCATCCATCACCCTGGAGATTCTTAGGGAGAAATAGGAGTGAGCTGAGGCAAATATTAGGAAGGCTCACTAATGTCAAGTCTGTCGTTATAATGGAAACAAGCGCTCCTTTCAAAAGAGAGACAGGAATTCATTTCAACATGAGGAACGTCCCTGGGAGAACAATCCGAGATAAACGCTTTGGGAAACTTGCCCCTCTTTTCCTAGGTCCATATTCCATTGTCAAAATTTTTAGCCCGGTCAATCTTTTGGTCCTTGAACCGGGAAAGGGGAAGCTCATAAGGGTTCATCTCAGTCAGATCAAACATTCCAGTGGAATGAGGAGTTCTTAGCCCCATGCGAGGCTTGTTTAGCTTTAAGAGGGGACGGTATAATCGTGACGACATTGTGTTAGTAGACCATAGTGTCCGGTGCCACTGGCTCATATCGAATATCCCCCTTGCAGTTCCTTTGCCATATCTGTGAGGAAGGGTTGGTACCTGTGGGTTGTGTCCTTAGGAAGTCTATGCTTGGTGATTTATATATGGGGTTCACTGGCCCCAGAAGGAGCCATGAAGTTTGAGGATTTCGGTAGCGTCGCGACAAGACGTGGTCACGCTGTCCGAGCGGCTGAAACCATGAGCTGTGCAAGAAGGGGCCTGCGCAAAGCGAAGATACAGTAGTACTTCACCGAGGTTGGCGTCGATTACAAGCAGCAGGCTGACATCCCGTCGGTTGGTTGGCTACATTCGTGTCGGACGACCGCTCGTGGTCTGACTGCTCTCATCTACCTGGCTTCCATCTGCACCACTTTGTAACCGCTGCGACGCACTGTAAATCCAGGGAACTGCAAGCTCATAAAGGGGAGTATAATTCTGTAATCCTCGTGGTGATTTGTTTCATTGTCTACTACCATCCTTATTTTTTCTGCTTTGTACCCGACCCTTAGTTTTACTCCGTCGGCTCTTTGGTCGTAAATACAGGCAGTGGTATTGTACTAAGACACTAGTTGCCGTTTGAAAATTAGTCCAGCTATTATATTGCCTTTCCTTTCTGTTTTTTACCCGATCATTAAAGTTCTGGTTTAATGTCAGAAGTTTTGCAAATTTGTTCATTTTGTTAAAGAAAATTTGATGGTAAAATGCTTCGATTATCTGTAAAACACAGTAAATATATTGTTAAATAAACAGGTTGTGTGAAAAGAAATTTATATTGATGGGCCCTCCCTTCCACGTTTTCCGTATTTCCAGTATGTGCCACGTATCAGTATTAATCCAGAGTGTACTTTCCAGGAAAAATAAATAAGGACGTGTGCATGTGTGCGTGTGTGTGTGTGTGTGTGTGTTTGTGTGTGTGTTTGTGTGTGTGTGAAAGAGAGTGAGTTTTTTCCAAGAAGAAGTAGTATAGGATCCACGCACACATACACATACACATACACATACATTTATACGATATTACATAGTGAAAAAAGATGCTGTTAGCAAGATGAACAAATCCATACCACTTAGCAGGAGGCAGTGTATGGGGGAACGGTGTTTACCAATATACCAACAAATACTACAAGTTTAGCCTTGAAAACATGATTATTGACAGTATCGAGGACATTTACGTTAGATCTTCGTCGAAAAGAACGAAATGACCTCCGTAGACTTGTCCCATAGGTTTCCTGGAAACGAGCAGACCTTACAATTTCGAAATACTGGAAGGGCAATAAATCATTTTACTTTTCTCTTATCCAGCTGGAACAAATCAGCAAACATAATGTGTTCCGTATGTTGAAACATTTTTATTTTCGCTGTTCCCGTTACAATAATAGCTATGTTACGTAAGACCGATACTGAGCATCCTCCCAACGTCTCTGTTGATGCGAGAAGTCAAATTCGATTCCCCCGGTGCTTTCGCTGCCTCTTTCCCTGCTGTTTTCCCAGTCGTTTCCGCTGGTGATTCTGCTGAGTTCTTCCCTGTCGACTCCGCGGCGGGCTGGCGGTGCTCGAGCTCTGCTGGCCGCTCCAGTCGCTCTTCACGTAGTCCGCGGCCTTCTCGGCGACCATCGTGACAGCGGCGTGGATGTTGCCGCTTATGGTGCTGGGAATCACCGACGCGTCCACAACACGTAGGCCTTCCACGCCCAGGACCTGCGTGACAGGACACGCCCGCTTCAGAAATCTAAACTCCAGTAGTTTAAAGCTCCTCACCTTTACAAGGTGTCCACAAACCATTAGAACAGTGATTTAAGGCTAAGACAATGCAATTCGCCATTCAATAAGGTTTAATGCAAGAGTATAGCTGTAAATCATTTAAGCAAAAAGTTAATGATTGTGTACATACACTACTGGCCATTAAAATTGCTACACCACGACGTTGACGTGCTGCAGACGTGAAGTTTAACAGACAGGAAGAAGATGCTGTGATATGCAAATGATTAGTTTTTCAGAGCATTCACACAAGGTTGGCGCCGGTAGCGACACCTACAAAGTGCTGACATGAGGAAAGTTTCCAACCGATTTCTCATACACAAACAGCAGTTGACCGGCGTTGCCTGGCGAAACGTTGTTGTGATGCCTCATGTAAGGATGAGAAATGCGTACCATCACGTTTCCCATTTTGATAAAGGTCGCATTGTAGCCTATCGTGGATGCGGATTATCGTATCGCGAATTTGCTGCTCTCGTTGGTCGACATCCTGTGACTGTTAGCAGAATATGGAATCGGTGGGTTCATGAGGGTAAAACGGAACGCCGTGCTGGATGCCAACGGCCTCGTATCACTAGCTGTCGAGATGACAGGCATCTTATCCGCATGGCTGTAACGGATCGTGCAGCCACGTCTCGATCCCTGAGTCAACAGATGGGGACGTTTGCAAAACAACAACCATCTGCACGAACAGTTCGACGACGTTTGCAGCAGCATGAACTATCAGCTCGGAGATCATGGCTGCGGTTACCCTTGACGCTGCATCACAGACAGGAGCGCCTACGATGGTGTACTCAACGACGAACATGGGTGCACGAATGGCAAAACGTCATTTTTTCGGATGAATCCATATTCTGTTTACAGCAACATGATGGTCGCATCCGTGTTTGGCGACATCGTGGTGAATGCACATATGGAAGCGTGTATTTGTCATCGCCATACTGGCGTATCACCCGGCGTGATGGTATGGGGTGCCTTTGGATACACGTCTCGGTCACCTCTTGCTCCCATAGACGGCATTTTGAACAGTGGACGTTTCATTTCAGATGTGTTACGACCCGTGACCCTTCATTCGATCCCTGCGAAACCCTACATTTCAGCAGGATAACGCACGACCGCATGTTGCAGGTCCTGTACGGGCCTTTCTGGATACACAAAATGTTCCACTGCTACCCTGTCCAGCACATGCTCCACATCTCTCGCCAGTTGAAAACGTCTGGTCAATGGTGGCCGAGATACTGGCTCGTCACAATACGACAGTAACTACTCTTGATGAACTGTGGTATCGTGTTGAAACTGCATGGGCAGCTGTAACTGTACGCGCCATCCAAGCTCTGTTTGATTCAATGCCCAGGCGTATCAAGGCCCTTATTACTGCCAGAGGTGGTTGTTCTTGGTACTGATTTCTCAGGATCTATGCATTCAAATTGCGTGAAAATGTAATCACATGTAGATCTAGTATAATATATTTGTGCAATGAATACCCGTTTATCATCTGCATTTCTTCTTGGTGTACGATTTTGAATGGCCAGTAGTGTATAAATTATAAGTTTTACTGGAAACAGGTTCCTTCAATTTCTGTAGCATTCTGACACATACGCGGAACAGAGTGTTGTCATGGTACACTGTAAAGACTTTCGCTACTACCCATTCTTCTAATATAAGTTTAATATATTTTGTTATTCAATTTTTCTATGTCCTGCAGTCTTTTCCTGAAATTATTCCGGAAAATTAATGTTTCTTTTTTCAAATTTGAAAACATGTTCCAAGGGACAATATGGTCATGCACCTAGGAACAAATATTCAACTGAAAATTAAAAGTGCCGCTATCGATAAAATATTGTCAACACCCTATTCAACTGTCGATAACAATATTACTGCAATATCGAAAAAGATCCGCGAGAAACAATAAATTTAGCAGAACTATTAGTAAAACCAAGTTTCAAGTTGAATGCATTTTGAAACAGAACCTGTTGCAGACTAACGCCAAATTCCAGTTTCTAAACACGTAAACTTTTAAAGACGTTAAAGAAATTAAGCTCATTTGCAAAGGTTTCCTGTTACATGATAAAAGAACTTATTTTGTTTCAAAGTGCAAGTGGTGCACAACTGACCAACTATGGCTTAACTATCGTTTAATTTAAATAGTTCTGAAACTTGACAAGATTTCTCTTAGCATAAAATTCTGTATCTGTACAATTAAGAACATACTTCAAATAGCTTAGTTACGTAATACAGTACATAAAAGTTTAGAAAGCGAAATATCCACAAATGCTGCACAAAAAGAACCTCGTGTCTGACAGCTCCATAAACTGTACAGAATGGCGGTAATTCCTTATGACGGTTACGTAATACAGTACATAAAAGTTTAGAAAGCGAAATATCCACAAATGCTGCACAAAGAGAACCTCGCGTCTGACAGGTCCATAAACTGTACAGAATGGTGGTAACTCCTTATGACGGTTTCTAGTTGTACATTCCTTCACGTGATCAGTCACCCAGCTGAAGTATCGACCAAATACCAACGTGGGTTCCTCGTACGCTATCGCCTACTCACAACACTGTCTCATGTCAAGTCTTCACACTGTACCCACCTTACTTGTGTATTGTGCAGGTGTGTTTCTGGAGACTAAATCGCGCAAGAGATTCTAGAATGAAACTTACATTCAGGGTGAAATGGTATCAGTGATGAGATTCGCTGATGACGTTGCTATTCTCAGTGAAAGTAAAGAAGTACAGAATTTGTTGAATGGAATGAACAGTTTGAGTACAGAACTTGGATTGAGAGACGAAAGTAATGGCAGCAGAAACTCAACATCAGCATCGGTGATTGCGAAGCAGATGAAGTTAAGGAAATCTGCTACCTACGCAGCAAAATAACCCATGACGGACGTAACAGGGAGGACATAAAAAGCAGACTAGCAATGGCATAAAGGCGTTACTGGCAAAGAGAAGTCTGCTAATATAAAACATAGGCCTTAATCTGAGGATAAAATTTCTCAGAACGTACTTTTGGAGCACAGCACTGTAAGGTAGTGAAACATGGACTGCATGAATACTGGAAAAGAGGATCGAGGTTTTGAGATGTGGTGCTACAGAAGAGAGAACTAATGAAGAGATTCTCCAGAGAATCAGCGAGTTAAGGAACTTATGGAAAACACTGACAAGAAGAAAGGACAGGATGATAAGACATCTTTTATGAAAGCAGTGCTGAGCGAAATCAAATCAAACCAGACAGAAAACGGATAACTCAAGTAAAATAAAGTAAAAAACTTGTGCAATGGGATATCGTATATCTTACCTCTTATGTCACACTGTCTTTGATAATGAGTGAAGTTGGGTGATGTGTGAAACACAATTATAATTTTATCTACCTAGAATTTCTTATTGTAATTGGTCTAATGTGTACGATAGCATGAATTTAAGCAAACTTAAAGATTACGGAAATACGTGATCACACACGATACATCAGGAGGTATTAATGACCGACGTCTTAATTGGTGGCGCTACAGTCTGGAACCACGCGACCGCTACGGTCGCAGGTTCGAATCCTGTCTCTGGCATAGATGTGTGTGATGTCCTTAGGTGGTTAGATTTAAGTAGTTCTAAGTTCTAGGGGACTGATGACCTTAGAAGTGAAGTGCCATAGTGCTCAGAGCCATCTTAACCATCTTAATTGGTGGAGAAAATTTTGTTCCAATGTTTCTTTTAGACACTTTCAAGCAAGATATATTTCCCCATGATATAACTAGATAATAAAGTATAGTAAACGTGATATCTGAAGGAACAATCAACGAAATATTTTGAAACCCAAATACTGTATGTTTTTCAGTAGATGCAAAGCACGAATAATACATACCTCATTACATTTTATACACGGCAGTACATAGAAGCTCAAAAAAGAAGAAGAAACTCAGTTGTACCTGGGAGAACGTAAACATATTAACCGTAATAAAATCTCTGGATATGAATATGTATGATAACATGACCTGGAAGTGAAATATTACACTTACAACCAAGGTCAGGGATTTTCTCTGCCTCGTGATGACTGGGTGTTGTGTGTTGACCTTAGGTTAGTTAGGTTTAAGTAGTTCTAAGTTCTAGGGGACTGATGACAGTAGATGTTAAGTTCCATAGTGCTCAGAGCCATTTTTTGAACCTTACTACAAAATGCCTGATTTCACAAGCCCTTACGTGTAATTTTTGACTATAGCGATTCAGGTGTCGGACCTGTAGCATAATTCCAACACCTCTGTTGCTTTTTAATCGTATGAAATTACGTTCTTGGCAAATGCACATTTAGGCAGGAAATTTTTCGTTGCACGGAAACTTGTCACTACGATCACATCTGGGGTGCATTCGTCAATATCAAGGTAACAACTGTTAAAATTAGGCATACTAATAACAGCGACACAATACGGATATTCTCTTAAGAAGATTCTCTGGACTAAGTATTTAAGAAAAATAAGAGAGTAAGAGTAATTACGAATGTGATCTCCACTAGCAACAACTTAAAATTTCTCTTGCGGAGAAAAGGGGGACGAAACTATGCCATCACAACAAAATTTGGCCACTTAAAAAAATTAAAGCTGCTCATGAACACTGAAAGAACTGAAATTATTTATGTGTGACAACTGTTAATGTACAGAGGAATTTCTGAATATTGTCTATGTGGCATTTGCTTAATTGGATTACATAAACCTTTTCAAAGTAAACCAAAACCTAGAGCTTTTATATAACGCTTAGTTGGCGTAGCTCTTTGAGCCAACCGAAAGACACTTCAATCTGCGTAGAGAAACAACTGGAAGAGTTGAAAACAAGTAAGTCGCCAGGTTCGGACAACATCTCAGTTCGGTTTTACAGAATGTAGGTACTTTATGGCATTGACCACTTACTTAGCTTGCATTTATAGCGAATCTCTCGCCAAGCTCAAAGTCCCAAATGACAGGAAAAAAGCGAATGTGACACCTGGATATAAGGTGCAGAAAAGAACGCACCCGTAAAATTACAGACCCGCATCCTTAACATCAGCATGCTGCCGAATTATGGAACATATTCTAAGTACGAATATGATAGATTTCCTTCACACGGAAACGTTTGTGTCCACAAATCAGAACGGTTTTTGAAGCATGGCTAGCGCGAAACTCAGCTGCCCGTTCCTCACTTGATATCGTCCGGACCATGGACGAAGAGCAACCGGCGGATTCCATAGTCCTCGATTTTCGGGAAGCTTTAGATACGGTGTCCTGCTTGAGACTGTTAACGAAGGTCCGAGCGTACGTATTACGTTCCCAGACATGTGTGTGGCTCGCAGACCTCATAAATAAAAGAACCTGGTATGTTGTCCATGACGACGAATGTTCATTAAAGAAAATGGTATCGCCAGTATTGCCCCAGGAAAGAGTGATAGTACCGTCCTTTTCTCTTTGAATGTAAAGTGTTTGACGGATAGGATCACCAGCAATCTGCGACTCATTGCTGATGAGGCTGTAATATACTGGAAAGTATTGTTGTTGAATGACTGTGGAAGGATATATGTTGACTTAGCATTCTTATTTGGTATGTGAGCGGTAGGTTACTGTAAATGTTCAGAGTGCGGAAGTGTAAAAAAATAATCCTGTAAATCTCGATTACAGTATTAGTGGTGGACTGATTCACACAGTCACTGTGAAAAATATCAGGACACAACGTCGCAAAGCGATATGAACGATATATGTGGCCAAGAAAAGAGACTATTTAGAACACTTGTGCGACCAGTTCCTGATTACATCTCTAGTTTTTGGGAACCTCACCATGTAGGTTTAAAGGGAACATTCAAGCAAATCAGAAGCGTACTGCTACATTTGTTATTGGTATATTCGATCAAAATGCGAGTGCTACAAAAGTGCTTCGTGAACTCAAGTATGAATCATTACAGGAACACTGTTGAGAAAATATACAGAACAGGCATTTCCAGCTTAGAGCAGAACGAGTTTACTAGCGCCAATGAACATATTGCTCACGAACTACGAAGATAAGATGCGACCCGACGGGGACATATACTTAGGCGTTTCTCCATCGCACTGTTTGCGGGTGAAATAGGAACGGAAGTGACTAGAAGTGGTACAGTGTACACCCCACCACACACCACAAAGTTGTTTGCTGAGGACCTATGTAGATGTAGAGGTTCATGCCGAAATGTAACCTCCTTCTGTTTGTGTCTGTCGCAGGTTAGGTGCATCGTTTCTGAACCACACTCTTCGTGTTCGATAAGTACTCTAACGAGGACAAATGAAACGATCATCATGCATTACTGGCCGGTAGACCTCAGTCTGGACTTGTTCCGCCACCTGATGCAGGTGTACATCTACAACTACAACTATATCTATATTCTTCAAACCACAATAAACTGCATGGCGAAGAGAACGTCCCTGTTTTGTTAGAGTTCCTTCCCGTTCTATTCACTTATGAAGAGCGGAGAGAACGATTGCCTGCCCTTTATTACAGCGCAGCTGTGAAGTTTGGGTTCTGCAGCAGCTAGGTTTGATAGAGGACATCGAAGAAATTCAAAGAAGGGCAGTTCGTTTTGTATTTTCGCGAAATATGGGAGTACATGAAACGGATGTGATATACGAATTGGGGTTTCTTCGTTGTGGCAGGGTCATCTCACGAATCTGCAGCCAGTAATTTTCTCATAATAATGTGAAAATACTCTGTTGAGGCGAACCTTTGTAGGAAGGAATAATAATCATAATAAAAAAAGAGAAATCGGAGCTCTTACTGGCTGAAGTGTTCGTTTCTCCCATGCCCGGTTCGAGATTGGAACAGTAGAAAAATAGATTGAAAGAGGTTCTTGTTACCCTCTGCGAGTCACTTAATTGTGAAATGTAGAGTAATCATGTAGATGTAGATACAACTGTGCGTGCTTTAATTAACCTAAACTTGTCGTCACTATTACTATGTGAGCGATACGTAAGGGGTGGTAGCATACTCACACAGTCGTCATATAAAGCCGTTTGATAAAATCTTTCTCAGCGTAGTTTATCTTCCAGAGTGTGTCAGTTTAGTTTCTTCAGCATCTCTGTGAAACCCTCTCACGCGTCAAACAAGCCTGTGACCACACGTGTTGCCCTTCTGCGTATACGTCCAATGTCCTGTGTTAGTCCTATTTGGCACTGGTCCACACACAAGAGCAATAGTCTAGAACAGAGCTCACAAGTGGTTTCTAACAAATTCCTTTATAGACAAATTGCATTTCTCCTGTATTCTACCAATAAACCGAAGTCTACCGCTTACTTTAACCATGGCTGAGCCAATGTGATCATTTAATCTCGTATCGCTACAAAGTGTTCCACTTAGGTATTTGTGTGAGATTCCAACTCATTGATATTAGAGTCATAGAAAACCACTTTTTTTCGGTCTCCGACTAGGCCGTTAATCGAATACGGGGCCCCACCATCTAGATGCAGCGGCGATAAACACTACACCACCAAATGTGGCCGGATTGGTGTTAAAATAGTAGCCTAACGGACAAACATTCTTCACAGTATTTCAAGGAGTCCGCCACAATAGCTGAGTGGACAGCGCGCCGGCATGTCATGCGGGGGAAGCCCGGGTTGGATTCTCAGCTCGGTTGGAGACTTTCTCCGCTCAGGGACAGGGTGTGTGTATCGCCTTCATCATAATCATTTCGTCCTAATCGACGCGCAGGTCGCCGAAGTGGCGTCACCTCAGAAGATTTGCACCAGGCGATCAGCTCTAACCGCCGCGAGGCCATTGCCACACGGCATTTAATTTCATTTTCAAAGAAATTTGTCAGTTAAATGTTACATAGAGCTCCATTTACCTTATGTCTTCTCTGCATCATTCTGTAGCTATTCATACGAAGAACACATGTTTACTATATGTCATCAGCCATTTAGATGCTCTTATCTTTATTCAAACCAGAAAACTCTTAATTAATTCGTTGGAAAGTGCTGAAAGTGTTGGAAAAAAATTATGAGTATCTTCAGTAATGGTCGTTATAATATAACCTATCTTGTTAACATTTAGCCTAATTTTGTAATAAACTTTTGGCGTAATGCCTTCGTTGCTAAGTGGTAGGAGAGTGAATGAATACCGACCAGTCGCATAACAAGTACGTATTAAGATTATCAGTACAATGATAACATTTTAGCATATTCAATATTGTACTAAATTGAAAATAAGCCAACCAATACCACCAAAAGATGTTATTTGAAGTATCAAACTTGTTGCGCCCATTTTCACCGAACATGTGTCCTTTTCCACTTCCTGCAAGTCAACACTTCTTCCATAGATTTAGTACAGTACTGAAGCTCATCACACACAAATTTTTTTTATTAAAAGCACGGGTAACATTTACCACGTCTCCAATCATCTTTGTACTGTCTAGTATTTTTCCACAGCCGTAGGTTTCATTTTTTTCCCTTTCATAGTTGATCTATCACGATATGGCGTGGTAGGTGTGTTAGTAACCTGTTCCATTTCCTACTTAAGGCTTCGTACGGTGTTTTCCTTTTGTTCTCTCACCTATCTGTCACCTTATCATTTTTATTTCTTCCATGAAGTGTCTGGTGTGATTTATTTTCTTCTATTCCCCTACATGTGAAATGATGTCACTATCCCTTATTCCGCGTTTTCCATGGAGCACATTCCAAAGCTGAGTCCCAGACGAACAATTTTGCTATTCTCCTTATATCTACTACCTCCTGCTAACGTAATAAATCGTAATTCTTAAATTACGTTCTCCTAATCTGTAATCCCCTTGTCCTGTATTGAATTAAGGAAGTGAAATTATGCAGGCACTAAACATCAACCCATCTTTGATACAAACGTTGATTACTAATATGGTTCTGTACCTCTTCCCCCAGTAGTCTCATTCGGTACATCTTTGCTTAAATAAGAAACACGTTTGGTATTGCCAAAGTCTGAAAATAACGATAATGTTAGAAACGATACATGAAGAGCCGCCATTGATCCATCACTAATTTATTGACCTATTTCTGACGGAAGTAAGCTACCTGAAAGACTTGGAATTGTTTCTATACATGCACACGTAAGTCGTGAGGTACTAACAGATATAGCACTCACGAGCAGAAATACTCATGCACCAGAAAATATTTGGATGCCTGACGGTGGAAAATTAGTTTAAATCAGAGAATTTCAACAGACGAAGAATCTGAGTGGTACATTGTGTATCTTGTGGCTTACCTTGAGCGTTGGGTCGACAACGGCCGTACTGTCGTTGGAGACTCCCATCTTGCAGGTACCCACGGGGTGGTATATGGTGTAGCCCACATGTCTTACTCCACACTCCCAATACTCTTTGCTCGTCTTCTCGTACTCTGAGCACGCCTCCAGAGTAAGAATTTTTACCTGTCAAAAATAAATGCGTAAATATAAATCCTACCATTTAAAAGGTGATTATCTTTCTGTAAAGTATTTGTAATACATAATCGTCCAGATATCCACGTATAAGTTTTACGAAACTTACGAAATGTTTCGATAACGTTGTTGCTTTGTAAAAGCATCTCCCGATTTCCTGCTGTGTCGAATTGGAGCCCGGGTTTCACCAGAAACTAATATCATCTTCAACAATGTTAAAAACTCGAAACCAATTCTATCTAATTTTCTATACGTGTAAGTGCAACCAACAACACTTCCGCAGGTGGCAACTGGCAGTAGGTTTCGGTATTCCGTCTGTAATTTAATATGATATTAGAGGCAATTTGTACAAAGGACGATCAAAAAGTTTCCGTCTGAAAGCCTTGCTGCCTCGTATATGCTACCCAGCGCGACTTTGATGTAGCCATACAAGCAGGGACATGTAGGCAAGGGATTACTGTGGCATTTGCGTCTTTCCGACGTGCGTGCGGTAAATGCGGGAACTTGAACTATGGCGACGCTATTACCAAAGCATCTCCCTATTTCCTGCTGTGTCGAATTGGAGCCCGGGTTTCACCAGAAACTAATATCATCTTCAACAATGTTAAAAACTCGAAACCAATTCTATCTAATTTTCTATACGTGTAAGTGCAACCAACAACACTTCCGCAGGTGGCAACTGGCAGTAGGTTTCGGTATTCCGTCTGTAATTTAATATGATATTAGAGGCAATTTGTACAAAGGACGATCAAAAAGTTTCCGTCTGAAAGCCTTGCTGCCTCGTATATGCTACCCAGCGCGACTTTGATGTAGCCATACAAGCAGGGACATGTAGGCAAGGGATTACTGTGGCATTTGCGTCTTTCCGACGTGCGTGCGGTAAATGCGGGAACTTGAACTATGGCGACGCTATTACCAAAGCATCTCCCGATTTCCTGCTGTGTCGAATTGGAGCCCGGGTTTCACCAGAAACTAATATCATCTTCAACAATGTTAAAAACTCGAAACCAATTCTATCTAATTTTCTATACGTGTAAGTGCAACCAACAACACTTCCGCAGGTGGCAACTGGCAGTAGGTTTCGGTATTCCGTCTGTAATTTAATATGATATTAGAGGCAATTTGTACAAAGGACGCTCAAAAAGTTTCCGTCTGAAAGCCTTGCTGCCTCGTATATGCTACCCAGCGCGACTTTGATGTAGCCATACAAGCAGGGACATGTAGGCAAGGGATTACTGTGGCATTTGCGTCTTTCCGACGTGCGTGCGGTAAATACGGGAACTTGAACTATGGCGACGCTATTACCAAATGCTACCAAACAGGAGCAACGTGGTGTTATTCTTTTCTTGGCTACCGAAGGACAAACAGCGGTAGACATATATCGGAGAATGAACAATGTTTGTGGAGCAGCATGTCTGTCGAAAAGCACCATTTTGGAACAGCGTGGCAAGTTCGTGTTGGTCGCGGTTGGATGCAAGACACCGTCTGTCTGGGAGGCCAGGATTCATTAACGGGAACAATGATGCTGTTAGGGCACTTCGGTACATGACCATTCCTCCAATAGCCAAGGATCGCGACATTAGCTTCGATAGCGCGCAACACACTATCCAGCAGGAATTAGGATATCGTAACGTCTGCAACCAGTAGGTACCCTGCGTTTTCAATGCCGAACAAAAAGATAAACGAATAAATGGTTAGCTGAAGCACCTGACGAGTTTCAATTGTGAAGACAACACGTTTATTGAGCGTATTCTTGCAGGCGACGAAAGCTGGTGGCACCACTGGGAACGGGAGTTAAAAGCGCCGACGATGCAGCGGTGTCAGCCACCCATCGTGCAGAAGTTACGCAAACTCAAGAGCACCCGTTCTATCCGAACGAACAGTCGACCATTCCTTTCGGACGAGGAAGTGCAGCAGTCAGTTACTGACTTCTTCAAGCAGAACGACATGGTACTATGCCAAACAGATATCTTCAACCTGATGGGGGAGGGTGGTATGATTGCTTCATGGTCGTTATATCTGACTGGAATGCTTGTTCTGGACTACACGGCCGTGGAAAAGAACTTTTAATCACCCATTATACTTAAAATCTGCTGTTGTCGTAAATACAATGACGCAGAAATAAACAGCGGGTTTCTGAGTTTGACTGAAAAACGTTCTGTGCACTCATACTTTTTCTAATTGATTTTTATATAATATTACATGAAATTTTGAAACTTTTTATTTAATTTTATGTGTCTAGACTATCGTATATCGTTCTGTCGACAACAAGTTATTGGTGATATGGGATGCGAAAGCATGAGGCATGAGATCTGCTTAACCCAGGGTAGGGAAACCTCTGAACGCTAAAATCTCGGTAGCAAGACAGACATTTGAAGCACAGATCTTCTGAATCAGAGTTATGTGTCTTATCAGCACCCTGAATCGCTAAGGATGAGTAATCTACAGGGCGCGCTAAGCGGAAGGGGCTGCTCACTAAATTCCGAAATCCGGTCTTCACTGAGGATGTACAGCATATATTATTACCACCAACTTTCAAATCGGTAAGTGATCACCATTCCAAGATAAGGGAAATTAGAGCTCGTACTGAGGCGTTGAGACAGTCGTATTTCCCTTGCGCGATCCGCGAGTGGAATACAGGCGAGAGAGGGGGGGGGGGGGGGATATGACTTTGGCGCGAATTGTGCCCTCCGCCACACACCGCTTGGTGGCTAGCGGAGTATATATGAAGATGTAGATGTATCACAGAAATGTTGCAAATTCTATTTTTGAATTCAACCGACACATACATGAAATAGTGATGAACAAATACTAGTTGCTCTTTGGAGCTGTTGGTCAAAGAAACTGCAACTGAGATAGATGGACCTTCTTAATCGTTTAGTAATATACAGGTTGTCCCAGAAATGTTGCGACAAACTTCGAGGAACTAGAGGATAGGATCCCGTGTACAGAAACATCATTTAACGGCGATGCTGATAGTTAAGATTACAGGCGCCAGCGCCTACAAGTGGACAACTCGTTCGGCAGCAAACGTATCTTCATAGGCTGACGGACCATAGGCCGAACATTTCGCAATGTTCTTTGTATTCTCGAACTGTGTCTGATTGCCACGATGACCAGTGGAGAGGATGGAACTAGCTGCTGCCTACAGAAGCCTCGTCTCCTGTGAATGCAATCCACTGTTAGTCTTGGTGGATGACGGCTTCAGACATGGATTTCCACCTGCTGCAATTTGTTTTTCTCTTGTATACCGAAAAACAACGGAGATTTTAGAGAAATCCAGGAGGAAAATAAACTGCAGATAGAAACCTGTATCCAAACCACCATCTAGAAACCTGTATCCAAACCACCATCCATTGAGACAAAATAGCATAGCATTCATAGGACACAAGACATTTCTAAGCAGCAGCTAGATCTATCTTCCCCACAGTGGCAATCAGTAGCGATCACTGAATAATGAACAACTCAACGCCGGTGTCTTTAACTTCGACGCTTTTTAGCATCGTTCGATTATGTTTCTGGACACGGGTTGCTGTCCTCGATATGTTCCTCAAGACATTCTGTGAAGCCCCTTGAAGTTTACCGTAACATTTCCGGGAGATCCTGTACATTACTAAACGATTGAGATAGTCACTCCTATCTGTGTTCAAATGGTTCCAAGCACAATGGGACTTAACATCCAAGGTCATCAATCCCCTAGACTTAGAACTAAATAAACATAACTAACCTAAGGATATTACACACATCCATACCCGAGGCAGGATTCGAATCTGCGACCGTAGCAGCCGCGTGGTTCCGGACTAGAACCGCTCGGCCAACAAGGCCGGCCTCTTATCTCTGTTGCAGATTCTCTGACCTACTATACCGAAGAGCAACAGATATTCGTTCATCACTATTTCGTCTATCCATCGGTTGTATTTAAAAATCGAAGATGCTGTCTTGATCAACTAATCAGCAGGTATAAACATACACTAAGGTTTTATCGCAACAGGTCAGGTCGTCGTTATGTACTGGGTAGAGCCGTACTGTCCAGCCTTGGAGGTGCCGGGTTCAATCCCTGATATGAGTGGGGACGTTTCTTCGTCCCATTCCCTCCATGGAGGGCCCACGTCCACTCAGCTTGCTATCAGGCGAGAGCCGGAGTCCTTTCCTCTGGGCAGAAAGTGACGGTTCCTTATGTTCGGCACCCATCCCCGCCTAGTGCCGTGATGATAAATACAGTCAGGCTAATAGTTCGGTCATAGGCCTTAGATACTAAAAATAACAATAAAAACTTCGGTACCTTGCACAAAGTTTTAATGTCTAGTTCTTTACCACGAATTCTGTTCGCAACACATTTTACAGACAGTACCGACATATACCACTTAATTTACCAGTGAAGTTATAACATATTACAACTCAGAGATCATGGGATATATCGTCGTATATATTAAGATGCGTGAAACAGTATCGTCCCTTTGAAAGCAGTTGTTAAAAAAATGGTTCAAATGGCTCTGAGCAATACCGGACTTAACTTCTGATGTCATCAGTCCCCTGGAACTTAGAATTACTTAAACCTAACTAGCAGGATTCGAACCTGCGACCGGAGCGGTCGCGCGGTTACAGAGTGTAGCGTCTAGAACCGCTCGGCCACCCCGGCCAGCAGTTGTTAAAGAATCGGTGGTTTGCAGTTACTTGTAATGTGCTATTAACTGCTGGTTCTTTGTCCTTAATTTACAAAATTTCCGTCCCATCTTGGGCAACGAAGCAAATTATAGGAGAATTCTGAAGACTATCTACGTGATACCTGTTTGCGTTGTTGCTTGAAATCTGACAATCTACAAGAACATCGTTAACCTCAGTATTACACGAAATGTTACGGTTCAGTCCGCTTATGATCTTCTTTTCTGTTATACATTGTGAGTCATACTGTAAGTAACCATACACGTGGCAAAAGTAGTGACTTATTTCCTTACTGCTTCCAAAATGGGGAACCAAAAAGAAATACCATTACTGAAGGAAGAACGGAGTAACATATTCCGTTGGCTGGCACAGTATGCAGATAACTCATGACACGGTGGCAAAACGTATCAACAATTTCAAAAGGACAAGTTCCGTTGCCAGTGCAAGAAGATATGGATGACCAAAGACGACAACAGATCGAGGTAAGTCAGCAGAGGCGGTAGCAGCCAGTCAGGAGTCCGACAGAGCGGACCCGTTGCGTCTGGGCGCAAATGGGAACCAGCCACGGCAGTGTTATGCGCGTTTAGCATTGAAATGTGTCAACCACACGAGCTACAGATGCTGCAAAATCTGATAGTAGACGATCCTGATCGTTGGGCGCAGTTCTCTGAGAGCGCTCTGAATGGGCTCGAGACTCTTCCTGGTTTTGTTGATTCCATCCATTTTTCCAGACTAGGCAAATATATACGTCAGTGGCGAAGCGAACAAACAAAACATCAGGTATTTGATCTGGAACAATCCACATTGGATGTAACACTGGGTTGTCCTTTTTTTATTGAAGGGGCCACAAGGCGATGGTCTACATCGACATTCTGGACAATGAAATCTTCATGTCACTCCTGGACGAAAGTTGATATTTCCGTTCTTTCTTACAGCAAAACGCGCCACCCCAGCATTACAGCATTGAAGTGCGCCCGCAGTTGGCCCAGTACTTTGCTGTAAATTGGCTCGGTCTATGTTCAGTAGAATGACTGCCTATGTCACCAGTATTCACACCAGTAGATTTACATCTGTGGCGACTTAGAACAGATTGGTACCATCAGAAAATCTATAATTTGGAACATCTGTAAAGAAGAATTTCATTATGCTGTAAATTGGCTCGGTCTATGTTCAGTAGAATGACGGCCTATGTCACCAATATTCACACCAGTAGATTTACATCTGGGTCGACTTAGAACAGATTGGTACCATCAGAAAATCTATAATTTGGACCATCTGTAAAGAAGAATTTCATTAACTTATTAGCAAATAACAGGAGAAATAGTATCACGTGTTTGCCAACACAGATTCGAGCGACTGTCATATTGTGTGTGTATACAAGGAAGACATGTAGAATACATCCCGTAATTGCGTGATCTTATGACAATAGAAACAATAGTCACCGCTTTCACCCTTTGTTTGGAAACCTATGATTTATCCTGAATGTATTCGGACATTTTCGATTGCAGATCACCAGAGGAAGTGGAGACTGTTTTGCGCATGGTCTTCAGAGTAACTCTTCAGTACAAGTATCATTGCTACTCAGTCAGTCTAGATCGCTAGGAAGGTAGTCACAGGTATAGAGAACATGTTGTAGAGGGAATCAGGTTATTTTTTAATAATTATGGATCTCTATATTTAGATTTCGTGAGATTACCTCGGTTCCAATGTTCTTCATAGCTTCAGTGTTGCCAAACTTTATGGCGTACTCGTCACCGCCCAGGAACGCCTGAATGTCTTCATCTCTGGTCAAATATCGCGGGTCGATTTTGGGTGGGTCACGCGGATCAGAGCTGTTCAGAGAGATTTTACCGACGCTTCGCGGGTGTAGTAGCGTCATGTACGGAACCATAGTCATGTCACAGCTGTCGAATATCTCATTGTATCCACGCCTGGCGTCTTCTCCGAAGCCTGCTTTATCCAGGAAGGCCTGACGTCCACCGTCGTCCGTTTTGTTCACACAGGACAGTTGCATCTCGATGTCTGGGTATCCTTCTGGACAGTACTCATCTGGCGTAGAATTTGTCCTGATGAAACCTAAGAAATTGTTACACGATAGAGTTGCAAGTGGACCCGTTCTTCCTTTAAGATACTGGTAAGTTTTGTCGTCACTGGTTAACTCCGTTTGATCTCTGCGGTACTTCTCGTTGTTTATGCAGAATGTGATTATTGGCGACTTGAAATGATCCTGGAGATTAGCTCCGACATTATCATTCGCTACAATCGTTGTTATATTCAAGGATTTTAGTTCATCTTCAGGGCCCACTCCAGACAACATCAGAAACTGTGGAGACTGCACAGTCCCTGCAGACAGGATGACCTCCTTTGTAACGTTAGCCGTCATTTTCTCGCCGCCATGCATAAATTCAACTCCATATGCCCTTTTGGTTTCCGGATCGATAAGAATTTTCGTTACGAAAGCGTGCCTCAGCAGATGTAGATTTGACCTGCGCCCCGCCGGACTCAGAAAAGCCTTCGCATTGCTGCACCTTTCGCCATCTCTTATGTCCCCCAAAGACTCGGAGAAAACGAGGAATTTGTCCGCGACAAGGTCGACTACGAATTCGTGGCCTGTCTCTCTGACGGCTTCCTTCATTGTTTCATAGACGCTCAAGTTGGCCTTTATTTGGCTGACAGTGTAGTAGCCTCCAAAGCCGTGGTACTTGTGGACGTCTGGTTCTGATGCTATTAAATCCGAACGTAGGTCCTCCGATTTCTTGAAGTATGGCAGCACCTGGAAAACAGAACGTGTTTCGTAAAAGAAACGTAATTGGAAGGCTCGTTTCTCAATGTGTGTGATGTGAATAGTCGGAAACGCGGCATTTCGAGAAGCCAGTTGGTTAGTGTCTTCTTATGGTACTCACTTTGTCGTAGCTCCAATCGGTGAGACCCTGTCGCGCCCAGCCATCGTAGTCACATTTATTGCCTCGCACGTACACCAAGCCGTAGAGGTTGCTGGAACCACCCACCATTTTCCCTCTAGGCCAGAGGCACCTACCAGGATCCTCAAACCCGAGACAGGCCTGTTGTTGCTCCTCGGTGACAAACTGCCAGTCTTCATAAGTACGCTCCACTCTATTCTGTAGCGCTGGTACCTGTAAATGAAAGTGTTTGGAATCTATGACAGTATGACGAGATCAGGAAGTGTGCTACTTGTAAAATACTATGCAGAAAAGGATATTTAATGGCTTTG
This sequence comes from Schistocerca serialis cubense, assembly GCF_023864345.2. Classification (NCBI taxonomy): domain Eukaryota; kingdom Metazoa; phylum Arthropoda; class Insecta; order Orthoptera; family Acrididae; genus Schistocerca; species Schistocerca serialis. The sequence goes on from NC_064642.1 coordinate 664,284,939, forward strand.
CCAGAGAGGACGGAGCAGCGAAAAGAGTTTCTGGGAATCTTTTTGTACTTGGGATGGAAATTTGTGCCTTAAAAGCAGACCAATCGCCATCGATCAACGGCTTAAGGAAGCAGAAGGCAAGGGGTGCAATTGCCAAACAATTATTGAATAACCGGTACCAGAAAGTTGACTGACTGAAGTTTGAACGTGGCTGGGAAAGCAGTAATTCTGAAAAGAGAAACGCAAAGATTCAATCTAGAGAAAGTGGGGATTACTGAAGTGAAACGGAAAGATGAACACGCGGTAGAACATCTTCAGCAGAAAACTATATAAGGGGTAGTCAAATGGAAACTATACATACGGAAAGAAGAGTAGTTAAGTGTTCATTAGTTTAAAAATAAGCTTCATAAATATTAATACACGTGTCGTACTGTGAGACAAAATGGTCGTCGCCGTGGAAAAATGTCTGAATTTGCCTACTGAATCATGATTGTAACCAGGCGTGCACCCTTCGTCCGAATCAAATCGATGGCCAGTAATGTCTTCCTCCAGGGCACCAACAGTATATTAGCGTAGGGAGAGGTCGTGACTCCATGGAGGATGTGTTAGGGCTTCCCAGCGAAACTTCTGCAGCATAGTCGAAACAACTTTGGCAAACACGTGCACAGGCCCGGTCCCTCGTCATGAGATTTCCATATTTCTGGAGCCCTGAAGAAGAACTTTCGTGGGCGTCGATTTACATCGGGCAAGGAGGTGCACGCGTAGGTACAATTACAATTACATAGGGAACAGCAACCTTTTCTCCATAAAGTCAGTGACCGTCTTACCTCACAGTCTGATAAATGTCTTAACAGTTACGGCGATTACTTTTGAAATAATAGTTTACATACTTTTTCTCCATCCGTCTTGTTTTAATTTGTCTGCATTTTATATAAAGAGAGTAGGAATCGTCATGAGAAAGAACCTATAGTATTCACTGAGTAACACTGAAAAGATAGGAGATACAATTGTTGTCATTACAAACGATGACAAACCAACTCCTACAACAATAGTTTAGGTATAATGCCGACGCCACAAGAAGATGACGAAGACGTAAAGGAAGTATAAAATAAGAATATAGAATGGGTAATTACATTACAGACCATTGTAATCTCATAATCACACTGGATTTGTAGAACTATGGGAGGATATGGGCTTGATGTTAGGAGTTAGAGAGGAGAAAATCTGAATTTCGACATATAATTTCCATAGGAATGGGCATAATAGTGTCCAAATATCGGAAGAGGAGAAAGTATAGTAGGAAAATGCCAGGAGACACGGGAAAATCTCAATTTCATTACAGCACGGAAGGGCTGGGATCCTGGAATAAAATATTGGAATGTAGGTCTTACCCACGAGCAGCTGTGGACTCGGATCACAATTTAATAATGATTAAATGTAATCAGGAAGAAAAAATGTGCAAAGAAACGGCATACTTGAGTACTGAGAGAGGATGAGATGAGTTTGAAGTTTTCTGAGGCTAAGGGTACTCGATAATGAATACCATAAAGGCAGTTCAGGTGGTTAGGAATGGACGTGTCTAAAAATGGCAGTCACAGAAATTGCACAGAAAAAAGTGTAAGGTAACAGCAAAGAAATCTCAGGTAACTGAAAAAATACTTCAGTTGGTTGACGAACGACCGAAGTACAAAAACGTTCACGGAAAACAGGTAGGGGAGTTTTTACATGGGGAAGCGTGTTACATGCGACTTTGAGTTAATCACTATTTGCAACAGACATTCTTTTCAGCTGATTGTAGCAGCTGATAGTACATTTCCTGCTGATCGCTGGAAAGCGAGCTCTGACTATTAGAGAGACTGCGAAAGGAAACGTTGCTCCGTAAGTTTCCAGTTACTTTTTCTGCAACTCTTTCTTTCATACCAACGTAGGCTTTTGTAGATCAGTGCAAATGCTGTGTTATGTGGATTTCTTAACTTCATATAAATAATAAAATGTTTAAAATTTCTCTGCAGCTGAAACCGGATGCTTACTGGCAACCGTGTATGAAATGATGGGGTATGGGGTAATTTCCTATAATTTCATTGGGGCTAGTTGTTTCGGTGCGAATGTCATGTGTAGCTTCTTATTACGTACCTCATTTGTGAAGGCGATATGAGATAACACGAAAAGAAGACAACACAAGCACAACGCCCAAAGAAACATAAACATACAGCAATCAGAAAAAATTTAATGTCAGATTACCAGTAATTTGAGAAAAATGAAACAGATTTTTCGATTATATTGACAACATATTGCACGTACTAGAAACAAAAAATAAATAATATGAAACTGTAATTTTTAATGAATGCTTAATGGTGCGCATATAATGTAACAAATTACTTCATCCCTGTAACAACATTCCCCATTAGGTGTACAGCGTTGAGATGTACATGACCGGAAATAGTGTCAAATCAGCGATATTCTTGATAGGAGAACATAAAGAAAAATATTAAATGCAGTGGATGTATAACAATGATGCTACATTGTAAAGTATATTTCCTTAACTTAGCTCTACAACTTAATTCTACAAAAATAATTGAATGGAACCATAACAACAAGTCTCGGCCATCTCTGTAAGACTCTACGAGTCACAGGAATGAAATAAGCTGGATGTGAAGGAAGACAAAAGCAAAATGCCTGCAGGAGATGAGTGGGAAGAACCTATAAAGAAAAAGTCTTCAGAAGAACTTTTTGAGTATATAGAAAACTCAAAACTACCTTCAGGGAAAGTTAAGGTTGTCGACACTAACACTGCAAAGTGAATTGCAGTGGAGAGGGCAGGGAGGTGAAATGAGTAAATTGAAGAGTTCTATAACGGAAAAGACTTGTCTGATTATGTGATAGATGAAATGGGAGTCGATATGCAAGACATATTAGAGTGCAAGACAGTATTAGAGTCAGTGTTGAAAAGACATTTGGAATTCATGAGATCAAGTAAGATGGAAGGCACAGATAAGACGCTAATGAGAATAACATAGAGAGGAACTGAAATGAAAATTAAGGATCTGTTAGAAGACGATCAGTTTGATTTATGGGACTTTGTTTTATGATTCACGTACACTGTGAGATATTGGTGCCGAGCGATGTCCATCCAGAGCAATCTCATGCTGCAACACAGAACTGGGTGGTGGGCACCCGCTTTGTTGGAGTCTGCGACTGAAAGAAGATTGACGTCGGACGGTAGCGTCATCGTCGGAAATTGTTACAACAGTAAAAAATCGGAAAGACCATGGTAATTATATTTTGTCAGCGGCCTTTGAATTGCGTTTACTTCTAAGTAAAATTTTTTCAGTTCAACTACATACAAGTTTGTTTAAATAGTGTTTTTGTTTAGAATAACGTAATTAGATGGAGTTTGTAGTACTGCTTTGTAACAGAATAATATTATATTTTACAGAAGTGGATAAACTGAACAGAAGAATTTTTCGTAAATAAATTAACTAGATATTTGCCGATGAAAGTAAAGTGATGCAAAGTACACTATATTGTGGTTACAAAATACTATTACATAAAAATTCTTCCCCAGAGATATGAATACGGTGGTTTAAATTTACTCCGTCAACAGTGTCGGAATATGCAAGCATTGATCTACCAAGGCATCGACATATCCGGTGATTAAATTCTCAAAACAGCCTGACAAAGACAGAAATTTTTCAGTACTTTTCAAAAGTGAAGTTGTACAGCAGTATAAAACATTTTCTCTGCATCTGTGTAGGTTATCCCATATCAACTTTCTCAAAGACACTGGTGTAAATATGGTGGCTTTTACAAGTCTTACAACTGAATGAATTTTTTTATATTAACTGTGCTGATATTACATTACCTGACCTCAAACGGCACTTTTCTACAGTTTATCAGCGAAAGGATGTGAATGTGACATGCATAAAGTGGTGCTGTAGCACTGAAGATTGTAGTTAAGAACTGAAGAAAATCAGAAACTGTTGGCTACGACATCAAGACATGGCAGTATTGTCGATGGATTGTGGGAAACAGCACATTGCCAAACTACCATAGCGCCCGTAACATGACAGACAAATGACTGCAGACGTTCGCTGTTCTTTTCAATCTATACAACAAAGAAGCAGTGACAGAAATAAAGACAAAGTTGCAGGAATTTGTTTAAAATTTGGGGTTAAAGGGTATTAATGAGAAGATCCGCACATGACATTAGTATCTTCAGTGAAACTGGAGGACAATTACAGGACATAAGAGTTTTATGAATCCAGATGTCGATTGAGAGTAAAACGAAGAAAGAAGAAAAGTGGAGTGTAGTAGTAGAAAAGAAAATGGCGAGAACCTTAATATCAAAATCGGTGATCAAGAACTAGACGACGGAAGTCTTCAAACTTCAAAGCAAAATAGCCCATGAATGGTCAAGGGAAGAGTATATAAAGAGGGCAATCTGGGCCGAGCCAGATTACTAGAATCAGTAATGTAAAAATAAATAGTCGTATACTATCGATACGAGCTTAGGGGAGCAGATGCAGGACTGCTGCACTACCGAACATGACAATGTACACTACTGCCCATTAAAATTGCTACACCAAGAAGTAATGCAGATGATAAACGTGTATTCATCGGACAAATGTATTATACTAGAACTGACATGTGATTACATTTTCACGTAGTTTCGGTCCATAGATCCTGAGAAATCAGTACCCAGAAACCACCTCTGGCCGTAATAACGACCTTGGTTCGCCTGGGTATTGAGTCAAACAAAGCTTGGATGACGTGTACAGGTACAGCTGCCCATGTAGCTTCAACACGATACCACAGTTCATCAAGAGTAGTGACTGGCGTATTGTGATGAGCCAGTTGTTAGGCCACCGTTGGCCAGACGTTTTCAATTGGTGAGAGATGTGGAGCATGTGCTGGACAGGGTAGCAGTGGAACATTTTGTGTATCCAGAAAGGCCCGTACAGGACCTGCAACATGTGGTCGTGCATTATCCTGCTGAAATGTAGGGTTTCACAGGGATCGAATGAAGGGTAGAGCCAGGGGTCGTAACAAATCTGAAATGTTACTTCCACTGTTCTAAGTGCCGTCAATGCGAACAAGAAGTGACCGAGACGTGTAACGAATGGTACCCCATTCCATCACACCGGGTGATACGCCAGTATGGCGATAAAGAATACACCCTTCCTATGTGCATTAACTGCGATGTCGCCAAACACGGTTGCGACAATCATGACACTGTAAACAGAACCTGGATTCATCCGCAAAAATGACGTTTTGCCAATCGGTCACCTAGGTTCGTCGCTGAGTACAACATCGCAGACACTCCTGCCTGTGATGCAGCGTCAAGGGTAACTGCAGCCATGGTCTCCGAGCTGATAGTCTATGCTGCTGCAAACGTCGTCAAACTGTTGGTGCAGATGGTTGTTGTCTTGCAAACGTCCCCATCTGTTGACTCAGGGATTCGGACGTAGCTGCACGATCCGTTACAGCCATGCGGATAAGATGCCAGTCATCTATACTGCTAGTGATACGAGGCCGTTAGGATACAGCACGGCGTTCCGTAGTACCCTCCTGAACCCACCGATTCCATATTCTGCTAACAGTCATTGGATGTCGACAAATATGAGCCGTAATGTCGTGATACGATAAACCGCAGTCGCGATAGGCTTCAATCCGACCTTTATCAAAGTCGGAAACGTGTTGGTACGCATTTCTGTCCTCCATACAGGAGACACCACAACAACGCCTGCGTATGAGAAATCGGTTGGAAACTTTCCTCATGTGAGCACGTTGTAGGTGTCGTCACCGGCGCCAACCTCGTGTGAATGCTCTGAAAAGCTAATCATTTGCATATCTGAGCATCTTCTTCCTGTCGGTTAAATTTTGCGTCTGTAGCACGTCATCTTCGACGTGTAGCAATTTTAAGGGCCAGTAGTGTTCCTACTAATGGAGATGGTTTGCTGTTGCCTTTCTCGGGGCTATTGTGCAGTGTTAAGTGTGTATTTGTTACGACTGTGATGAGTGCTTGAATATTGTAATGTTTTGGTTGTGTTGTTATGGATGAAAGGAAGGGTGGAGGTAAAATCTGGTGCCGGCACATAGCCTGCTCGTGGCGAATAGCTTCAATGGGGCAGCTGAGTGTAACGTCCCCATCCGACAGATTGGTCACCATCAACAGTGTTTCACATACCCGCACATCGTGGGACACAGCAGAGAGGTTTGGGATTTAAACTAGGATATTGGCGCAGAGTCTGGTGATCAGGAACTTTACGCCACCACCTCTCCTCCACTTGTCGGCCAAATACTGGCAGTGAAATCTCATCTGTTACCAGGGCTCGAACCAGCTTACCTCCAAGCCGACTGCCACCACACAAGGGTGTGTTAGCGACCTTGGCTATAGAGGAATTGTATCAAACGTAGGCCTTATTCTGAGGAACAAATTTCTGAGTATGTATATTTGGAGCACACCATTTTATGGTACTGATTCTTGGAATGTGGTGACATTGAAACACAAAAGGATCGAAGGATTTGAGATGTGGTGCTACAGAAGAACGTTGAAAATTAAGTGAACTGATCAGGTCAGAAATGAGTAGGATCTCCACCTTGTTACGGAAGCAAGGAGTACTTGAAAACAACTACAACAACAAGGGACAGGATGACGGACAAATATTAAGGCACCAGGGAATAACTTCTATGGTTCTAGACGAAGTATTAGATGATAAAAACTGTGTAGTATGGTAGAGACTGGGATACAACCAACAAATAACTGTGGATGTAGGGTGCAAAAATGTGGTACTCGGTGGTTATGAGTTTTCCACAGAAGAGAAATTCGTCATGGGATGTGTCAGATCAGTCAGATGACTGAAGAGAAAAAAATTAAAATGAAGGTTGGATGTGACACATTTGGGGAACATACTATCTGCTTGTTGCCTGAAATTTTTTCACGCTTCGTATCATTTGGTGCAGTGTGTTACGACAGATACAGGAGATACATTCAGTGATACTGTCTTTAAGGGTATAAGGGATGCCTTATGACTACAGTGTTATTCTGAGCCGAAATATAGGAACATTTCTGATCAGGTGTTGGGATAAAATGCTTGATTTCTTGACAGAACACGGACATACGTTCTGTTTTTCCTACAGAATTAATTATTTTGGTAAAATGAAGATTTGAGGCATTTTGTTTCTTCTAAATGTAAAGTTATATATTTTAACAAGTATTTTAAAATACAAATTATTTAATACGAAATTATTTCACAAATATTTCAATTCAACTATATTACAAGGCATTAAAGAACAACTCCCGAGAATTTCATCCTTCTACTATAAAAAGGCTCTGCGAAAATGTACCTTATATACAAAAATATTAAGATTATGGGAAATGATCGAAGATTTTCGTTCATTGCATGCCTTCTGCACAGCTAGCATCATCCGAATTATCCAACAGATTCCGCTTGGCTCTCCAACGCAGTTTAGCCATCCTTGGATAGATTTTCACTGCAGTATCCGAAGACCCGAGCCGTTCCTTTTCCAAACAAAGCACAGCTGATGAAACTTGTAATCCTATACAGAGCCCCATATTCTGCAAAACTTTACACTACGTTCTATTGCCCGAACTGAATGAGGAAACAGCAGCTTAAACACCACAGTGAAGAGTCTTTATACCTACAAAGGCAGTTTTACGTAGCTCGTTCCATTCAAATGGTCATGCAGTTATTTGGACTTGGAATCCAACTGTGAAAACATTTCAATAGTAGACTAATATCTGCGAGGTTTATTTCGTACATTATGGCTGATGGCAAATGATGAGGGTCATTGTACTGTTGTTTAGTTACCTTGCTTCTATTGTACTTGTACGAACTATGTTCTTCTTTTGGAGTAGCCCATGATTGGGAGTTGTCTTGCTTTGTGTGGGAAAACAGAGCCCAGAGTGCTCATCTCATTAACTCAGCATCTACTGTATTCTACCTAACCTGTAGACCATAGCACTTCTGAATGTGGTCTATTTGTCAATCCATTTTTCGCATCTAAAGTTTTTTCATTCGTGAATTTCTTGGCCCTGATGCTTGACATGAACTGCAGAAGTCTTGATCCCATCCTTATCGGAACTTCGCCAACACACTCTAGTTTGCAAATATTCACTTTATTTGCAATGGGTCCCAATTACTAAATGTCTTTGAACGCCTATGACTCACTGTCTCCAAGGAATTTATATATCTTATTTAACTGAGTGTTGCTAAATAGTTCTTACTCCAACGACTTTCGTAACAAAAGTTGAATCATAACAATTTGCTATGCACTCATCATCAAATTTATTTTTCATTCTATCCTTGCATCTGCAATGCTTGGAAACTACCTTGCCAGTGTCCACACTTCTAGCTGTACCAGCACGATTCAGAGATATTTAGCCTCTCATCTGCCAGTTCACATCAAAGCTATGGACAAGTCCCGGTTATTATTATTTTCAACAACAGCTTCCTCAACAGCATTTTTCAGATTTTCCTACGCAATTTCAACAGAGACCAAGACAACAATGTGTTGGTGAAATTTTGAGGATGAGAGTTATAAGGGGACTTCGTGGGAGAGTTAAAAGGCTGATATTGGGGAGAGGTGAATTTACTTGTGGGGATCGGGGTTTCAGAGTATGGCGTGAACGCCCCAGCCAAAGCGCTGTGGTCAGTTGCATGTGTTAGCAGACACCACAGTTGAAAATAGAACCAAGAGATGCTTCTGTGAAGAGGGCGTAAATAGCATATCACATAACGCCAGTACGCTTGTGCAAGAATACTAGGTTTTTTACTTATGAACAAACCTTTATTTGTAATTATTGTGAATGACCTGAGTGTCATCGAATATTGTTAACATTTCTTTATTAAAATATTGTTGAAATATACTACTTGTGCCCAAGAACTGGTCACGATGAGTCAAATCATGTTTACAGAATGTAAGAATGATGTATTTTTGGTGGGTACAGCCTTCACTCCATACAAATGCAGAAAATAGTGGAACGCTAAGGTAGTCAAGCGGAGACTGGAACTTTTCGAGTGAAAATCTCAACGGAGCTATTCTGGACACTTTGTGTAGAACTACCTATGGAAACAAGCGTGATTCAGTCGTACAGGATTGATTCTGTGCGGTGAATGGCCGCTATCATCGTTTTTGTTTAGAGAGATTTGAATGTGCTTCAATGTAGGACACTTTTGCTGCATGATTTAAGGAACTGAGACTAGACAGAGTATAAGGTACTGTTCTTTGTATCATGTGTGATAATTTGTGAATCATGTTGAATTCTGAACTGTTTTGAGCTGTTGTGATCACAAAATGAACACATCCATGCCTGAGGCAGGATTCGAAACTGCAACCGTAGCAGTCGCACGGTTCCGGGCTGAAGCGCTTAGAACCGCTCGGCCACCGTGGCCGGCCACATATCTTTCATGATTATTTAGTTTGATGATTTTACAACCATTCTCGTAACTTTCTCGAAGTAACTTTACTGCATTTGATAAGGATATTATCTGTCTGTATTTTAACTGAAAAACTTAGGACCCATTCCTGTTTATTTACCCATAGAACATAATCCATAAACCAGACTAATGTTAATATCGTACAGCATATCTGTATCTGCAGCAACGTATGAGAAACTGCAAAAAATAACACTATGTTTGCAATATTGCACATCAACTGTGTAGGTTTGTATTCCGGGAAACATCAGATTTTCCACAATGTGTGAAACACACATTTTTCTCCAAAAGAAAAAGAAAAAAACATAATAAAGGCACATAAATTATATACGGCGATCCCAGCATTTAGATTCTTTTGTTGTTCTTCAGTTCTAGCTAGTTTCCTTTCTGAAGCACTTTCACATGTAGTGACAGCGGCATCTCTAAATGTATCACTTCTAGAGTAGAGGTTAGGCATTATTGGGACGTCCGAGGCTGAAGTAGAAAACTGAGTAGCCTGTACTTCCTTGCATCAATGAACATGGTTTTCAAACAACATGAGACTACCTCACGATATCTTGCAGGAAAGGAAACTCAATGAATTCACCAAAACGACTTTCACAAGAAGCACATGTATTTGCTCGCAAAGGAATCAATACAAATGGTTTAAAATCGATTGTCAACTTTCTTACAGTGTAGCCAATATAAAGGGTAATTATCTTGTGCTCATTTACGTCTCTGGCAATTCATGAAAAATCACGCATGTTACACGTTTCATAAACAGGATGCGTAAAATCCTGTGCAAGTCATCTCAATATTTTGAAAACGAATTTTCACAAAGGTCGATTTCCTCACTGAAAAACTTATTCTGTACAACTTTAACACGAAAACTATCGCACGCGTTAGGTTGGTACATGTATAGGCGCTGATAAATGTTTCCTGTTTTTTTTTAATCATTGAGCAGTAACATACGTAAACGATCGCCGAAAAAGTGTAGGAAATGAAAGAAACATATGGTACAAAAAAAATTGAAGGCTAGGATCACGATATCTCACCATTGTCTATAGTCTGAGATGGGGAGCTGCTCCAGTGACTGTGTGAATATTTGCAAAATTTTGACTGCAGGCCAATACAAATTTATGTCGTGAAATAGGTGTGATATCAGTAAATGTAACATGACGAGTTGTAGTGTAATGCGACAAGGCACTCGGGGGGGGTTTCTTTTTGATATGGTTGGGAGCAGGATACAGGGGCCGCTGTAGTGGAAGGCTGAGCAACAAACTGAGGACAGAATATAAAATTAAATTTATTACGCAAGACTATTCATATAAGGTACTGGTAACAACATAGTGACATATAACTTGTTCAATTTAAATGTACGTCAGCTGATTTAACATGAATCATGAACAAGTTATCTAACATCAAACAATCTGCAAATATGAGATTTAAACTTTCCCGCAATTTTAATGGTTTTAAAATGTTATTACGAAATACTGAAAATTACCAAACTGGTCACTGTATTTGAGCATTACATAACCTAATGAGCACAATGGCTTAGAGGAAATAATATCACAGACATATAGCAATATCTGCCCACTACAGCACTGTCTTACGTGACCTTGTGTGCCACAATGATTCACAGAACCAACGCATATAGTTAAATGGTAAATATTTCCCACAATGGCGCTTGCGTTATAATCTTACCTAGCACACCGATTTACCAAGACAACGCAATTAATGCCAAGTAAAGTCTGGTCCAGAATAACGAGTGCCCTACCACTGATTAAACTACTCAGAATCAGTAATGAACTGTTTTACAAGGCAAGCACATTCAGTTCAGACTAGTTAACAAGACAGTGCTTCCATTTGAATATTACCACAGAAATCCATCAATAGCCGTATGCCGGACGGTGATTCGAAAAGGATTGATAACAAGTTACCTTGTTGTTGGCTGCTGGCACTAAACCCCTGGCGTGCGATGGATGTGTGGGCCAGAAACCCCGTTGCAGCAGAAGCCGTTAACAACAGTACCCACAAAACTCTTTCTATAACCACTCCGTGAAATGACGTCATAGGGGGTTCCAAAACAGTTTAACACTCAACAGTAGTGAGTAAGAGACAAGGACGAAAAAAAAAAAAAAGAGTAACACACACGCACGGCACCTACAGTTAGCCTTGAATTATTCCTAGCTGTGGTTAAGATTGAATTAATTTAAGCAAACACGCCCACAGAGGCACTCCAGTTCATACGTAAATCAACCAGGGCACAAGTCAGTATTTCGACACGCAGCAGCGCAAGCCAGAATACGACAGAAAGAAGTCTCGCTGTAACTCCACCAGATGAAGATGCACCAAACAAACAGCTCACCTTTAACAATATTAATCCAAATGCCGCTAATAAGGTAATGGCCAGAATAACACCAGCCCGTAGCCACAGCGTGAGAACGGTTGAACTAGTAAACAGAACGAACGACAGCGAGTCACTGCAGCACCTCCAATGCAACTGCCACACTCACACCACTTGCCGCCGCGACTTCCGCGATCTTCCGGCGTCGCTACGCCCAGGCCCGCTCGTCTCTCCCTGCCCGAGACCCCCTTTCGGCTTCCCGCACGGAATCCCAGAGGGCGCAACAACCCGCGCACCGCTAAGCGAATCGAAAGAGATCGAACACACTACACCGGAACAATCAAATCGCAGGAGCTCAAAGCACACTTTTCATTCTTTGGTCTTCTTTAACTGTGTTGATGATGGGGAACTGTATTAGCTTAATGGAATATATACCCATGTTTTCACCGTGATGGGATGGGATGAGTTCACTTCCTGTTCTTAATTTTCTTAAAGCTTAACTTGGTACTTTCTACTTTCATTTGCTTTCCGGGCTTACTTCAGAAGCGATGACCGCAGTGTACACGAAGGTGCTGTCACACTGCGAGGCCTAGCGGAACGGCGCTTCACAGAAATAGGGGGGCCGTTGAAGACAGAGCGCTGGTGGATAAGCCGTTGTTCATTAATGATGGTCAGCGAGTGGCCGAGATAGAAAGGACTTCGATCCAAAATATGGAACTCTACCAGTAGACGATAGGTGTCTGGAGCTTGTGAAGTAGTGTAGTTAGGGACATAAACATCTCCTGAATCTCCTACAATTCTCGAAAATAGTGCTGACTTACTCTGCAAATGGATTCTGTACCATCGTCAGCTACCAGCCACGTTGCAAGCTCTTCATGTTTTCAAGGGACCCGTAAAGTGAGGCAAGCTGATGGCAGAATGAGCACCGATTGGCGTATTAGTGGTGACACCATGTGGAAGTAACACATGGTAGCCATTTTTTAGAAAAGGGGAGTAAATGTGATTAATTGGATGGTTGTCGCGAAATCACGCCTATGAAACCAATACGCTCTTGGGTGGAACTACCAACTTTTTCGAGGATTCATGAGTTCATTGCGTTGGCGGGGAGACCACAGAGAGCTTAATTTTTAAAGACGTGTAACACAAAATCGATGGAAAGACGAGGCCAGATTTCTCTGCCTCGTGATGGCTGGGTGTTGTGTGATGTCCTTAGGTTAGTTAGGTTTAAGTAGTTCTAAGTTCTAGGGGACTGATGACCTAAGATGTTAAGTCCCATAGTGCTCAGAGCCATTTGAACCATTTGAACGAGGCCAGAGGGAGTCGATGGGAAGACATGGACAAGGAGAGTCACGTCTGGGATGTGGAAGAGAGGAGTCGATTGAGAGATGTGGATGCTAGATTGTGGCTGATCTCTCTGGTCGCTGGATTAACGGGTCTCCATTCTGTTCACAGGTCAGAGAAGATTATGGTAAGCATCGCTTACAACTCTGGCATATCATGGAACCTGACAGTGTTAGCTTCATTTGCAACATAATTGCCACTGGCTCATTCACCAGCGTTTCGTCACTTCTGTAGGATCTCTGGGTGTTAGTTCCAGACAAACTGTCATCGTGACCATCACACTAAGGCTGCTGTTCCTGTCTCACATAATTAGATCCTACATCGGATACAACTCCTCCTCTTTCAGTAACTTACCCCACTCAGCTCGTAAGTTGGGAATATGTATAGTGCGGCACATCCTTGTAACGTTATAATCATTGTATTTTACTGCATTGACATTCATTATCGTAACGAGTGCCTTTAAATGATAATACACTGAAGAGCCAAAGAACTGGTACATCTGAATAGTGTAGTGTAGGGACTCCGTGAGCACGCAGAACTGCTGCATACACTCGAATAATGTCTGAAGTAGTCCTACAGGGAACTCACACCATGAATCCTGCAGGGCTCTCCATAAATCCGTAAGATTAAGAGGGGTGGAGATCTCTTCTGAACGCACGTTGCAAGCATCCCAGATATGCTCAATAATGTTCATGTCTGGGGAGTTTGGTGGAAAGCGGAAGTATTTAAATAAGAAGAGCGTTCCTTGAGTCACTCTGTAACAATTCTGGACGTGTAGGGTGTCGCACTGTTCTGCTGGAATGCACAATTTACATGAATGGATGCAAAGTCATATCTAGACTTATCAGAGGTCCCATATCACTCCAACTCCACACGCTGAACGCCATTACAGAGCCTCCGACAAGTTGAACAGTCCCCCACTGACAAACAGGGTCCATGGATTCATGAGATTGTCTCCATAACGGAACTCGTAAATCCCCACGATACACTTTGAAACGAGAGTAGTCCGACCAGGCAACATGGTTCCAGTAATCAAAAGTCCAATGCCAGTGTTGACGGGCCCAGGCGAGGAGTAAATCTTCGTGTCGTCCGGTCACCAACGGTACACCAGTGGGCCTCTGGCTCCGGAAGCCCCATATCGATTATGTTTCTTTGAATGGTTCGCACACTGACGCTTGTTGATGGCCCAGCATTGAAATCAGCAGCAATTTGGGGAAGAGTTGCATTTCTATGAAGTTGAACGATTCTCTTCAGTCGTCGTTGGTTCCGTTGTTGCAGGATCTTTTTCCGGCCTCAGCGGTGTCCGATATTAAACGTTTTACTGGATTTCTCGTATTCACGGTACACTCGTGAAATAGTCGTACGGAAAAATCACTACCTCATCGCTACCTAGGAGATCCTGTGCCCCATCGCACGTGCGCCTACTATAACACCGCATTAAAACTCACTTAAATCTGGATAACCTGCCATTGTAGCACCAGTAACCGATCTAACAACTGCGCCAGACGCTTGATGTCTTATATAGGCGTTGCCGACCGCCGCGCCGTATTCTGCCCCCTCTTCAGTGTACTATATCGATTCCTCACCTTCACATATTCTTTGCTAGGGCTGTTTTATTAAAACATAGTAAATCCGTAACGCACACTAAATTTAGCAGTGGGTTTCAACAATTTACCTGGTTCTAAATTAATATGGGATCTAGACAGATATCACATTTTCCTCTCACAAGCAGTTTTTGCAGTAGCAATGAAGGGAGTGAAATTTAAGTTTGGATAAGGAACAAAAGATGAATGCGGACACCACTACTAAGATCTGCACAACACATACCCATTCAGGTCGGATGCAAAATAGGCTATGGAGACCACATAAAAGGAATGAATTGTATAGTCAGTACAAAGCATGAATTAAGTGTTAAGAAGGAAAAATAAAAGGTAAATAAAGATAGTAGACAGGGCAACAACGAATTGCTTCAAATCAAACTTGCAAATGTGACAGTAGAGAAAGGAGTTAAACGATTCTTCTTTCTAGGAAGCAAGATAATACAAAACGGCTGAAACAAGAGGGATGATTAATCAGCTGATATTCGCAAGAGGATAGAATATATCATCAAGAAAATGAGCTATATTTGTGTGTGTTAAAGATACGGAAATGAGGAAGAAGCTCCCGAAAGAATACATCTGGAGCACAATATTATAAGGAAATGAGACCTGGACTGCTGTATATCAACTGAAGGAGAAATTGGAAACATTTGTGATGTGTTTATGTCGAATAATTTCAAAAATTAAGTGTACTAATAGAGTATAAGAAGCAATGAATCCCAGCTAGAGTAAGTGAGGAACGAACTGGCAGGTTCTCAGGACTCCTGCAATAGCAGCTACGAATAGTTTAATTACAGCTGTAAAAAGTACTAGGTTCTAAATATGGGATAGAAACATCAACAACATAACACGCACGAAACATGATAGGGGATATTCCATCTAGTTCTTTGCTCACGTACTTTAGTTAGTATTCATTACACCTTGTACCATATTAGTTCACTTAATTTTAGGAATTATTCGGCAGAAACAGATTAGAAATGCTTCCAATTTCTCTTTCTGTTGATTTACAGCAGTCGAGGTCTCACTTCCGTCCAATTCTGTCCTCGAGATGTGTATTTCGGGAGTTTCTTCCTCATTTCCGTATTTTTACCTCACAACATTATAACTCATTTTTTTATTATATATTCCATCCCCATGCGGATATTCGCTGATTCATTATCTCTTTTATTTGGGCTGTTCTGTGTTATCTTGTTACCTAGAAAGAAGAATCCTTTCGCTCCACTCACTACAATCATATTTGCAAGTTTGATTTGAAATAATTCTTTGTTGCCTACTCTGCTGTATTTCTTCACCTTCTAATTTTCTTTGTTAACACTTAATTCACGCTTTTTACTGAGCATACAGTTCATTCCTGTCAGCCGATCTTCACAGCCTATTTTATATTCGAAAATAATTAACATCAGACAGGAATAGATCGGGAATACTATCATAGTAGTCATATAGTGACGACTTAAAAATTTGAGAATCATCTGACACACATAATAAACAAGCAGTTTCTATGGCTTCATTGTGCCGGTCTATGTAGTCACTAGGGACATAAAGAGCTAATTTTAGAGGTGGAAGTTTTGGACTAAAGCATATTTAGTCACGAAACCAAAAATCTCTCATTGCCTATTGCTTTTGTATATATTTTCAGCTTCAAAAAGCATCACCCTTAACTAAGAGGTATGGGTATTTATTCAGTTAACCGCAGTACGATGTTCCAAACTCTAAAGTGGTCCTCAAGATACTTGCTGAAGTAGCATCCTGTTTTTTAGTTACAGTTAGCGTAACCGAAAACGCCGCTTCTGGCGGTACTATAGTTGCTCTACAGTTGCTCCCAACTTCCATCTCAGACGAATATGGTCAGAATCCAACATCAAAATTTCGAAGGCTTTTGAGGGACGTTTCCTGAGTATTTTGATATAATGGACTTACGGTCCCCGGTGGTTCGTTTCACAATAATTACCTCAGTCCTCACTCAGATCAAACGTTCTGGTATAGCTCTCATGGTCAGTACCTTCCATTCTACCTCCGAAGAATCCCGTCACACGCAGCTATCAGTATACGGACGCAAGAGTAATCTGTTGTGGCTACCGTCGCTGCGGGAAGACCTTAGTTGAGGAGATCTTCCATTGGTTTCGGTGAATCCTCGCAGGGGTTACATATCGCCCGTCTCTTTATTAGTAAACCTATCCATCGCGCTGTGTATCACTATCAACGTGCAGCTAACACTGCCGGGAAGTAACGGCGAGACAGGAACGAGTAATATTGAACGCAAGCTTGAGGCAAAGATCTGTGACCTGCAAGTACCTTGATCCAATGGAGCAAGTTTCCTTCAAATTAAACGCACAGAGCATGCTGTCGACATCTGCATAGTTGTGCAGATATTTTCAGTGTGATGCAGATACGAAGGTATAAGAGGGCAAGAAATCAAACGAAATATACTTGCTCTGAATGAGTCACCCGAGATCAAGCATTCCTTACACTCATAAAATAACCGCGGGCCACCACCACAATTTTGTTGGTGGAGCTCGGGTTCTCTGTATATGAAGAACTTAGAAAACAGAAATAGGTCATTAGTTATACGTAAATATGACGCGAATTTCCCCTTTTTGTGGAAATGCTTTCCAAGGAAAATGTATAATATCTGAAAAAAGCAATTTTCTGGATGGGGAAAAAAAGGTATGGGAAACCAAATATGGCGGAAACATATCACGTATACTTCGTAAACATTGTAGACAACTGTGAGACAGAATACTTAATCTATGCAGGAAAAAAGGATGGTAAAATGAAAAATTTTTTTTTGCGGTAAATGTAAATGGACATGCAGTCCTTAAGTTTGCCTTTCAACATGCTTTATCGAACCACTTTGGTTGAAAAAATCGGAAATTTGTGGTAAAGCCTTATGGACCCAAACAATTGAGGTCATCATTGCCTAAGCTAGCACTCTACTATATCTGACTTAAACTAACTTACGCTAAGGACGTCACACACACTCATGCCCGATGAAGGATTCGAACCTCCGACGGGAGGAACCGCGCGGACCGTGGCAAGATGCATCTGACCTCGCGGCTACCCCGCGCGGCCCACTTTGGTTGAATGAAAAGTTAACACATAATCGAGAGAACCATCGGGAGTGGGCCGTAACCACGTTCGTCCTTTCAGTTATAAGTTTCCCTTCATATTGACTGTGCATACAGGTGACATGGCACCTACATTTCTGTAATTCATGTGTCAATTATAGACCGTGCACACCTTTGGCTACGTAAGAAGGATTCGAGGCTTAAGGAACGAATAACGCAACTGCCTTAGCTTACATACCTCCGTTGTGATTGAGGGATCACCACCAGCTTCGAGAAGGAGCACATTCCAGCCAGCGACCTCTGACAGTCGACTGGCCATAACTGACCCGGCTGAGCCAGCACCTATGATGATGAAGTCGTAGTCTGTGGTGATGGGCAACTTCGGCTCCCGAGGATAGGTCAGCGGTTCATTCGTGAGATTCCACGCCGACTGCAGCACGGAGGTCACCATGCCAGTGAAGAGCATTCCGAACGCCCCTGACCCCACAGGGCAGCTTTGGAGGCCCGATGCATCCACAGGGCACATATGGTGCATGTCTGCGACGGTACCTGGTGGTCAAACGAAATGCGGGGAATATTTTGAGCAGTCCAGCAGGAGGAACGTCTGTTCATCTTCCGGAATCATTTGCACTCCTCACAAGACAGGAATGCCATAGCTCTATATTGTCTGCAGTTGTGTCACGCCACTGGGAACTACGCAAGGAAAGGAGAGTCGGAACTGTGCAGCAGTGGTATATTTCTGTATGTACTACCATAATTTTGTATCTGAGGTTGGGAATGTGCTTCAGACTGTGATATTCTGAGTTCAGAAACAGAAATCAGTCGTTATTAAGTGCTAACGTAGTTGCCCAAGAAGAGCAGTTGAAACGATGTTAGTAACACATTTCCGCCTTTACATAAAGTCTTCATCAAACACTCAAATTTTCATACGCATGCCATGCATAATAACGCCTACAAAGGTTAATGTTAATATAATTCCAATAGGAAAACGCATTGAATAATAGCTTGAACATGTTTCCATAGATCTTTGCAGCACACTCCTTTTGTAATGTGTGTATAAACCGACTTGTGTGAGTGAAGTCCTACATGGCGATAGTATAGCAACCAGTTTCATGTAATGTAGGAAAAACAGAGAAGAAGGAAATTGAAAACAGTGTATATAACAATGTAGCAGCACTTATTGATTTATATTACAAAAACAGCCTCACACCCAGCTGGGCTCTCATGTGTGACCGTGAATGGCAGTCACAAATTGTGAAGAGAAGGTGGGACGTTAAAGCAAGTGCTACTGCACTTTACCGATGTCGAACAGTATCACGTTCGCTTACGATATAGTGCGACTGTCGCAGAATTATTGATCAGTCCCTAAAATCTTATTTCCTAGTCCCAAATGAGCAGAAAATATGGAGTGAAAGAAAACCATAGAACCACGAAAATATGTAGAAGTAATACGTATAACGTCACAGAGGAGCTCATCGACACATCATGAAGGAATTCTGCTGAATAGCAAGTAAAATAATGTATGGCTGAAGACGCTAAGAGAACGTAGTGAGTAAATTATATGAGGTAAAGGTATCATTCCCATCCAACCGAAGAATTAAAAATTATTTCATGCGACTGTAAACAGCATTCATACTCTTGCAGAAATGCATGGTGCACACTAACAAATATAATTTATTCACAACTGGTTTCGAACACCAATCATCTTCACAATCGAAAAATATTGTGATAACTTAACATGCCATACAAGCTATTTAACTACAAAAGACGCCACAGCTGACTTGCAAACGTCAGAAACAGGTACTTCACGCCATAATACCGGCTTCAGCAAACAGAAAACATTGAATACGTAATACTATGTCCAGTAAGTCATACCATGTTACAGCAGTAAGGCAGCCTTGCCTGAGCAGTGGTGCTTGGCACTTACATGTTGTGGATTACAAGCTGAATGTGATCATCTTCAATTAAATTATTTGCAACTGTGGCTGAAGTAATAACATTACGAATCATTACCGATGGCTTTGACTATGTAATACGTTTCTGCTGCTACAAAACCAAATTTATTCCCTTTAATACTGTGCTGCTACGGAACAATACTGAAGTGAAAGATTTAATTCTTTTTTATACACACTGATAATTCAAAACATTATGACAACTGCCCATTGCGACATTGGATGCCGTCTGGTAGCGTTTCCAGCAGGCGACGCTGTAAGAGCAGGCACGGATGGGGCATCACCCTAGCGAAGATGTTGGCTTCAAATGGGGAAATCCATTGAGATAAGCGAGTTTGACAAAGAGCACATTACGCACAGCTTGTGAACGAAAACTCTCGAAAACGGCGAAGCTGGTGAATGTTTACACGCTACTGCTGTGAGCATCTACGGAAAAAGGTAGAAGAATAGTGAAACTACAACGAGGCGTAAATGGTTGGACGTCCACGACCATTCACAGAACGTGGGGTTCGGAAACTTGTCTGCTCTGTAAAGTAGAATAGATCGTGATCTGTGGCATCTCTGCCGAAAGAGCACAATGCTGGTGCACGCACTAGTGTTTAGAAACACACCGTTCGCCGTACATTCTGGATCATCAAGCTCCGCAGCAGACCGCCTTTACGTGTCCTCTTGTTGACACAACGATATCGTCAATTATACTGCAGTGGGCATGGGGCCATCGAGGTTCACCCGTAGATGAATGGAATCGTGTGGGCTCTTCGAGTGAACCACATTTTTGTTACACTAGGTCGAGTAGGATATCGAGGTGAACGGCGGCTAGAAACGGTTAGCGAACCACAGACGCAGGCTGGTGGGAGCTATGTTATGGAAGACATTCTCCTGCGCTTGAATGGGACCTGTGGTAGTAATCGAAGACGCGGTGACAGCTGCGAATCACGTGAATCCCTTCATGTTTGATGTCATCCCCGACGGCGATGGCATCTTTCAGCGGTGTAATTGTCTGTGTCTCGGAGCCATAACCATGCTATTGTGATTTGAGGAGCATTATAGAAAACTCACGCTGGTACCTCGGCGACCAAATTCGCCTGACGTAAAGCCTATGGAATCCTATCGGGTCGCTATCGGGCGCCATCGGCGACAAATCAGCGACCCGTTATTTACGCGAATTGGGTGACCTGCTCGTAGAAATTTAATGCCATATATCTCCAAAAACGTACCAACGAACTGTCGGAGTCGTGACACACAGAAGCAGTGATGTACGTCGTTCCCAATACTGTAAACCAGCTATTAAGCAGTTGGTCATAATGTTTTGGGTCATCAGTGTACAGTATTGTCTGTAGCAGTTATGGGCATCAGGCATTTAAAAAGTATTTAGATAAGATATTGATTACATTGCAACATATTTCCTCACAGATTCTGATTTCAGCTAAATGTAATCGAAGACTAAAAGTAATTGAATAACTTACTTCTTTACGAGGTCAGTACAATTTATTCGATCTCTAAGTTTTGGGCCGAGCGCAACTGGCCTCATGCGCCTAAGTTTTCTGCAGCTTCTGTTTTCTGTTAGGGAGGACCCTCCACACTGGACGTGGTGATCACATGGTGCTAACGTTACACGATAGGTTTGTCAAAACTGCCATTTACTGTATCAGACATCATTAAGTTGATGAGCCTAGCTAACCTAAAGTAATTCGCAGTGAGAAGTGGAGAGTATCGTCAAAGTTACCATCAATGATTGCTACAGCTATCTAATAAAACGCCACATTGATTTCATGTCCTGCAGGAGAGTTTAACCCTTCTAATACCAAGTATTTTTTGTTACACTGAGTACCATTGGGGTCTTTAGTGACCCCAACGGAATTTATTTTTTATTACGGTTAGTTTTAATAATGGTAGAATAAAATCACATTCCTTATTTTTTCCACAATCTAAAACATGATGTCAGTGACATTACATTAAATTAAAATGCATATTTTTTTAAATTATTTATTTCCGTAAAATTTACAAACGATTCTCATGAAAATACAGACATTTTTGATTAAATTCCGAATTGACATTTACGACGCATTGCACTTACAGCGATAAATTGCAGAGTGGTTTTTACACACAGAATATCCACATTTTGAACATTTATCGGTGAATTTTCTATCCTCAGACCTTTTGCAAAACGGACACCTTCCTCTTTTTTTTTGTCTGTACTGATGGTGGAAGTACTGGGGAAATAATTTTGTCTGGCTTTCTTCCGACGAGCTGCTTTCCTAATTCTATGAGGAATGCCCGTCTCTAGTACTTGGTCCTTCCTGCCCAGTCTGGTGTAAGATATATCCATATGATAAATGCATTCAGTGCACTGATATCAATCATGTTGTAAAATAATACCATTGGCCAGCTTCTGCTCATCCTCTTGGTAGTGTACGTTCTAACTAGCTTGTCCATGGCATCTACACCTGACTTTGTTTGATTATAATCCAGAATCATTACTGACTTGCATTCTTCACGATCTTCCATTTCCTTGAATGCATTGTACTGAGCAATGTTTTTCGGACAATATGAAACAATTGAAGCATGCTCTTGGAATCCAAAAATAGATGAATATTTGACTCGACCTTTGGACTGAGTGAAAGCTTGTGGTAGTTCTCCTTTATTTTTTCTGATTGTTCCTAAGAGTGTGAGATTGATTTTCAGAAGTTCTCTCGCCAAACTAAGGCTAGTGAAAAAATTGTCAGTTGTTACATTTCTGCCACTGTTTTCTAAGCCTTTCTCCATATCTAAAGCAACTCTCTTGCCTTGATCAACTTTACGAGGTTCATTTTCTTGTCGACCAGTGTAAACTTGGAGATTGAGAACGCAAGACGTTGCGCTATCACATACAGCCCATAATTTCAACCCATATTTTCCTGGTTTTGAAGGAATATATTGCCGAAATGGACATCCACCACGAAATGGCACAAGTTGTTCATCAGTTGTTACGTTGCTGTGAGGAACATATGCTTCACGAAATGTGTGTACCCACATTTCAAATATTTCTCTAGTGGGAGCCAACTTGTCAAGAGCACGGTTGTGACGTCTCACATCTGCGTCATCAAATCGGATGCAACTTGAAATTTGCGTAAAGCGATTTCTAGCCATTGCTTCACTAAAAATGGGTCTACCAACCTCTTTGTTCCACAGATGTGTAACTGCTTCATTATGGGCCTTGTAAGCACCTGCTAGGATCAAGACACAGATAAAGCACTTCAGTTCCATGGCATCTGCTGGTTTCTATTTACTACATTAAAAATATTGTTAGTCCACTTTAGAACTACATCAACAATGTTTCTCCTAAGAAACAACTGATAAGGTGATTCTATGGAGTCTACATTTTTCACTGAATTTTGTTGGACCTGGCTTTACTCGCATTATGTTCCATCTCTCTTCCACAAGCTCTTCTCAACTCGTGTTTGTGCCACAATTCTTTTTTGTTTTTAGACCTATACAAAATAAAAAGAATAAAAAATACAAAGGGTATATCCTGGCGCTTGACCCTAATGCACATTTACCTAAATACAATGTGTACTTACATATAACAGTCAGAAATACGTGTTACTTACTGTTCAGGATGACATCTGGGCTGTCCAAATCCCAAATCTTCTTTTCAACTTCCGTCTGATTGAGGAATATTCTCTTCTAAGACGTCAGTTTCTCCATCGCTGCATGAGACATCAGAAACTATATCGCTGATATCACTATTTGATTCTCCAGGTGGAGGATTATCCTGCAGTAATATTTCAAGCACTTTGTCTTCGGAAAGGTGACGAGACATTTTCCACTAAATGCAGCACACACAACAGTAGTGTCCACTCGTAAGGAACAAGTAACTGTCGGCTTATAAAGTATTGGAAACAATCACACACTACAACAATATTTACAAGAATAAAACATAGGAAATACAGCAACAGTTACGCATTCAATGCGCATTATTGGATAATAATACCGCAAGAAAGAAATGGGGTCGCATTTAACCCCAATGGTATTCAGTGGTTCTCTCTTGATTTTCGGCAAAACTAAATATTTTCAAAAAGTTATATTAATATATTACGAACCCATTACTTAATTCAGGAAAAGTCCGAATTTTTCATAATTTTTAGGAATAGGAAATTAGGTATATTTTACAGATATTTACGGCCTGGGGTTCATACTGAGGCATGATGAACGGAAGTCAGAATAACGGCGCAGCGAAAGCCAGTATCGGGACATTACGGGGCTAGAATGAGATTTTCACTCTGCAGCGGAGTGTGCGTTGATATGAAACTTCCTGGAAGATTAAAACTGTGTGCCGGACCGAGGCTCGAACTCGGGACCTTTGCCTTTCGCGGGCAAGTGCTCTACCAACTGAGCTACCCAAGCACGACTCACGCCCCGTCCTCACAGCTTTACTTCTGCCAGTACCTCGTCTCCTACCTTCCAAACTTTACAGAAGCTCTCCTGCGGACCTTGCAGAACTAGCACTCCTGAAAGAAAGGATATTGCGGAGACATGGCTTAGCCACAGCCTGGGGAATGTTTCCAGAATGAGATTTTCACTCTGGATCGGAGTGTGCGCTGATATGAAACTTTGTGACCTGCGGAAGGCAAAGGTCCCGAGTTCGAGTCTCGGTCTGGCACACAGTTCTAATCTGCCAGGAAGTTTCATTAGAGGGCTGACCTATGGAAAAGATACGGGCCGTCACTACGATGGGGAATAAGGAGCAACATAGAACAATGGTATACTGCGTGTGGGCCGAGATCCGCTAAATAGGCGCCGTCTGTGTTTATATCCCAAACGACGGAAAACTGTCGTGTAATTAAGCAGCGCCAAGGTACGTCCTACGAAATTGGACTGCGCACTGCGGGAAGGTCGTATTCTGGGAATCGCTGGTACAGGACTATTGAAAGAGAAGATCCATAAGGTAGTGTGAGATTAGCACATATGGCCCTTTTGTGATTAAGAATGCGTTGCCAGCAACCACCATGCTGGTGCCAAGCTAATTAAACTGTTGCTGACACTGCCAAGCAACAGCAGGGGAAGGTACAATTGTCTGATACAAATAAATTCCGGCGTGTGGCAACAGAACTCGCGATTGCGTACAAGGAGACGGTCGTATTGACTGAAACACTATATAGGACGGATAATGGAAGTCAAACGTTGCTTTTTTCTGAGCTCCAACACTAAAACTCCCGACGATCGGTTAATTATATTAAAACTGAGCTCGGAAGAGAGGCTGTTTTGTTATTAGAATGGATCTGTGGCACTCGGAAGAATCTCTGTCATTGTTGATCAAAATTATGCACATGTCTCACACTCAAAATGTAAAAATGTGAGAGAAACACTTCAGCTTCTCGCTGGGAGCTCTCTGTACAACGTCTTCCATCCTAGACTCGGTGGAGTTTGTTTCAACTGAGAGGGGGACTTTTCTTTTGGGCTGTGAGGGAAAAGCTGCCGGATTACTTACAAATTAGCAGAGCCGCAGCAGCCACCAATGGGCACCGGTAATGCTAAGTATTGTGGGCAACAGAAATGTTCGTAAATCGAGTTTTAAGAGGAACATTGTAAGAGTTCCATGATTAAGGAATTAGTTGCTAGCGCACTCGAGCAGCATTTAGATGGATTACTCACGTGCTGCCTGCGATATGTAAGCTATAAGAGAATCTCGGACCAGAGAGCAGTGTTGTCAGCAGAACTGTGTAGCAGTTGTATTAATAGTAGCTAGCAGTTGAGTGGAGTTGGCTGGGCCGGTCGTGGGGAGCGATGGCAGAGCCTGAGCATTGTAGCATAAGGTAAAAGCAACCTCACGCATATGTAGTATTGTTATATCAAGTCCTATGTAAATCTTTAAAAAAATCTCTTAATAATAATCTTTCTCATATAAAGTAACTTTTGACAATCATTCATCTCAATTTAAAGAATTTACTAATTTCTCCAATCCATGTTCATTCCGATTATTGTAAAGAAAAATCAGTTGCTTCCTTTTATACATGACAAATCTATCGGCCAGCATTGCACCACTTGGCTGTGCCATGTGCCCAAAAAAAAAAAAAAAATAAAAATAAAAAAAAAAAAATAAAAAATCTTATACGAGCAGATATAATATGCGATATGCGTTATCCGGCGACCTCATTGAGGGAAGAATTTTCAATTTATTCAGTATTAATTTTGAGGGCCATGACGCAGAACTGCTGACGTCCAAAATTTACCAGTTTAAATTCACAGTCAATTATTGAGCCACAATTTTATTGAGAGATTACTCAAATTGTATTTTTGGTAGGTTATGGAATTGGGAGGTTACGCTAAATGTGAATTATAAATAATTATATTTTTTTATTGTTGGTAGGTTACGGAATTTATCTGTTGCTTGGTTAGGCTGAATGAATACGAATGTTATACTTATTGTTTTATCTGTTGGTAGGCTACACAGAATGTGAATCCTATACTAATATATATATATATATATATATATATATATATATATATATATATATATATTTGTGGGAGGTTACACTTGTCGACAACCGGCCAGGCTCGTATTTCTTTGTCAATTTCTGAGTAGTAGTCAGTTTTATATCTGCTCTTATTTACCTAATATTAAATGTAGTTTCCATCTGGCGCAACGCATTTACTAACTTGTCGCACTTTCTTTCACAGATCATCGACAATCTATTGGTCTTTGTTGTTGTTGTATTTGTTCCATTTTTGCTTTGTCTTTGTTTGATTTTGTGCTTAACTTTGACTTGTGAAAATGCCGCGAAAAACTGCTAACAGTACATCGCGATGTGTAATGAGTGAAAAAGTCGACTCGAATAATTTGACCGATAATAATAGCGACACTCAATTACAGACAATCAGTGTGTGCCGACCACAAGTAATGATTTTGTTTCATATGATGAACAAAGAAATTCAGTTATTTCCACACTAAAATTAAAGACAATTGATGACGCGACACGTTCCGATACAATGAACGCTGTCCAGTTTGACACACCTGATTTGCAAAATTTGCACAGTGCACAGATAAATGTTTCTGACGGAGATGAACAACGTAGTCAAAATATGTCAGATTTCTTTGATTCCGATGTAGTGACCAACAGCGCACATCGAATAGGCAAACCTTTTCAAGAATCAGAGAATAACCGAATGGTTACACAAAACGTGACAAATGCAGATACACCATCACACAGCACAGAGAAAAGAGTAGGTAATATTGGCATAGATCAAGTTATGGCATTATTACTACAACTTAATGAAAATCTCAAACAACAACTCAATGAATCGAACAAACAACTTAATGAAAATCTCAAACAGTCGAATGAAAAACATGACAACAATTTCAAACAACTTAATGAAAGTTTCAAACAGTCGAATGAAAACCACGACAGGTCGATCAAACAAATTAACGAAAAACTTGACACCTCTATTGAACAGCTTACTGAACAGATAACAGCCGTTGCGGAGCAATGTAATGAAACTAAAAAACAATTACGTGAGGAAATTAAGGCCTGCGCAGGAATAATAGTGAAGTGATATGCAATACACATGCTGCCACAACTAAATTACTTAGAGATGAAATCAGTGCAGTCGCTAGACAATGTTCAGAAAACGCAACACAGTTACGCGACGAGTTTAAATTAATGTCAGCTGAACTTTCACGCACACTGGATGCGAAAGTCGACAAGAAATTGGAACAACAGAACAGACAAATTGACGAACGTCTAATTAGCACTTACAAAACAGTGAAACGCGTTACCGTAGATTCATGCAGGAACAGAACAAAGTAAAGAAACAAGCAGTGAAACGCATTACCGTAAACTCATACAGGAACAGAACAGGGTAAAGAAACAAGTCATGGAAACAATTACTGCACAGAGACAGGAAGATAAGCGTAAACTGTTTAGGAAAGCAAAAACATACGTAGACAACAGCACAGTTGCAGTATAAGACGAAATCAATACTATCAAACAGTTGAACACCGAATTGCATGATGAAATCTCTGATCTAAAAACAATGACACACACACAGTAGACTTTCAGACAGTGACCAGCAGACTTGAACAATTGGAATTAATACAGGATCCCGATGCCATTAAAGTAGACGTTAAGAAATTGAACAAAACCACCTGTAAACTCCAAAAAACATATTAATGCTTTCGACACTAAAAACGACGATCAGGTAAAAGCACTGACTGAAAAATTTGATCAATTGGCCAGTCGTATTGACGTTATCGAAAATAACATTGACACCAAATCAGACGATAAGTCACCAATTTCGTTTAATCAAACACCTGAATTCTAAAACATACAGCAAACAATCAGTGAGATAGGTTCGTCTAATAATATATTACGTAGAAAATTGTCATCTTTAGAGCAAGAAGTGACAGAGATGAAAAATGCCTCAGCCTCTACCACGACACAGCATACGCCACTTTCCGAACATTTCTCCAACTCACACAGCCAGTAATTTACGGAGAGTACGAGACTTAGATTCCGAACAGACACAGACAAACAGATTATCATACAATCCAGAACCTGCTCAGACATTCAGAGACGATAATTTTGATTATGAGCACTTTCCATCAGTTAGAAAATTTAAGGTATTTAAAAATGACGGACTACAAATACACCCTTTGGATTGGATACAACGATTTACTTTTGAATTTTCACCGGCATTGCCTGTAATGCAGAAACTAAAATTTATTTGCAGCGCGTAAGTGACCTCAGGGGATTCATTACACTTCGATGAATATGTGCCGTAGACTGCACACGGCCCCGAGCCGTAGTAGTGCTATTTCATCTTTAGTTTTCTGCACTGTTGCTTTCTCTTTTACTATCCTTTATATCTATCAAAACAATTCTTCAACTATCGATCTAGCTAGGATTGGGAATGTGTAAAGAAAACCTGATATGACAAGTTTTACCGAAAGTGACAACTTTCAGTATACACTCCAGAACTACCAGCGCAATTTTAATAACAGACAAAATTTTAATCATCACTATGTACAAAATTTTCAGCAATCGCAGACACATTTTTAAAACAATAGAGGGTTTTCACCACAACAGCAACAAGACCAGATGGTTAGCATACCTAACCAACAATGTAACGTGCAGAGTCAACCAAGCTTTAATGTTTCGCCGCCTACACGTATAGCGTCGGCCCCACCAAATAGTAACGCACAGCAACAAGGAAATCAGTACGTACAGAAAATACATTTCGGTTCCAATCGCAATGCGTCGTATAGCAATGATTATTATGAAAGAAATAAAAGTAATGAGCATAGTTTTCAGTGTAACAGTCAGTCTTACCAGCAGCAGAATCATCCGCAACAGCAGATTATCATGAATGAATCAGACAGTCGGTATCATACCGAACCAAACGCGTCAGGACGAAATAACAGAACAGTATAAATAGTTGAAATGCCTCAGCATCCTCCCGCAAATAAGAGCACGTCAGAATGAATTTGACAAGATACAGTACAGGTTGCATCTTTCAGCAACGTAAGTAATACTTTTGACACACAGAATCTTGTTCACGAAAATGTTATTACTTTTGACGACATCCGAGACACACATTTACATGAAAACCAGTTATACAAAAAACTGTTTCCCACCCTGTCATTGAAGTAAAGATTGGACCATACACATTTTCAGCAGTAGTCGATTCTGGATCACCCATGTCAGTTATAAATGAGGAAACTTTCAACGAATGTAACAAAGAGAATACCTATCCTACGTTACCATTAGGCAAAACTAAAGTAAAAGGAGCAGTATCTGGTAAAGGAGTAGATGTAAAACTACAGACACACTTATCATTTTGTATTGCCGGTCATACGTTGCACTCAAATTGTTGGATTGTTCCCTTATTGATAACAGACGTTATTTTAGGTACGAGTTTTTTGGTACAATTGACTTTCAAAATTCCTATTTAATATTAAAGGATAAGAATGTACAACTGTCATTAGAATTTCAGCACGCTTTATCTGCAAATGAACAGGCAATTAATCGAACAGAGGTCTTTCCTACATCGCGTAACACGGACTGTCATTCCACATTGTTCACAGATACGTACGTACACAACTATAATACACCAGACGAAGTCGATTATCTACATCTACATCTACATTTATACTCCGCAAGCCACCCAACGGTGTGTGGCAGAGGGCACTTTACGTGCCACTGTCATTACCTCCTTTTCCTGTTCCAGTCGCGTATGGTTCGCGGGAAGAACGACTGTGTGAAAGCCTCCGTGCGCGCTCTAATCTCTCTAATTTTACATTCGTGATCTCCTCGGGAGGTATAAGTATGGGGAAGCAACATATTCGATACCTCATCCAGAAACGCACCCTCTCGAAACCTGGCGAGCAAGCTACACCGCGATGCAGAGCGCCTCTCTTGCAGAGTCTGCCACTTGAGTTTGTTAAACAACTCCGTAACGCTATCACGGTTACCAAATAACCCTGTGACGAAACGCGCCGCTCTTCTTTGGATCTTCTCTATCTCCTCCGTCAACCCGATCTGGTACGGATCAAACACTGATGAGCAATACTCAAGTATAGGTCGAACGAGTGTTTTTTTAAGCCACCTCCTTTGTTGATGGACTACATTTTCTAAGGACTCTCCCAATGAATCTCAACCCGGTACCCGCCTTACCAATAATTAATTTTATATGGTCATTCCACATCAAATTGTTCCGCTCGCATACTCCCAGATATTTTACAGAAGTAACTGCTACCAGTGTTTGTTCCGCTGTCATATAATCATACAATAAAGGATCCTTCTTTCTATGTATTCGCAATACATTACATTTGTCTATGTTAAGCGTCAGTTGCCACTACCTGCACCAAGTGCCTATCCGCTGCAGATCTTCCTGCATTTCGCTGATATTTTCTAATGCTGCAACTTCTCTGTATACTACAGCATCATCCGCGAAAAGCCGCATGGGACTTCCGACACTATCTACTAGGTCATTTATATATATTATGAAAAGCAACGGTCCCGTAACACTACCCTGTGGCACGCCAGAGGTTACTTTAACGTCTGTAGACGTCTCTCCATTGATAATAACATGCTGTGTCCTGTTTGCTAAAAACTCTTCAATCCAGGCACACAGCTGGTCTGATATTCCGTAGGCTCTTACTTTGTTTATCAGTGCGACAGTGCGGAACTGTATTGAACGCCTTCCGGAAGTCAAGAAAAGTAGCATCTACCTGGGAGCCTGTATCTAATATTTACTGGGTCTCATGAACAAATAAAGCGAGCTGGGTCTCACACGATTGCTGTTTCCGGGATCCATGTTGATTCCTACATAGTACATTATGGGTTTCCAAAAACGTCATGATACTCGAGCAAAAAACAAGTTCTAAAATTCTACAACAGTTCGACGTCAGAGATATAGGTCTATAGTTTTGCGCATCTGCTCGATGACCCTTCTTGAAGACGTTATGCAAATGATTTCTGATAAAGTAAAACAAAGCAGTGCAAATACAGACGACGAACGTACGTAACTACTCAAAATTCTTTTACAGCAAGCTCCAGTTTTTGACAACATCCCTGGTACTATGTCCGGTTTTATGTATGAATTTCAAGTTAAACAGCACGATACATTTAAAGCCAAACATTATCCCATTCCATATATACACAGAGAACAAGTTAAGAAAGAATTGCAAGCTATGCTTGAACAAGGTATTATTTAACCGGCAGTAAGTCCGTACATAAACCCGCTCCATATTGTTAAGAAAAAGGATGGATCATTTCGCCTCGTACTTGATTCGCGTCATGTCAACGAAATTATTATTAATGAAACAGACCGCCCACAAATACTAGAAGAACTTTTACAGAAATTTCATGGTACTGCTAATTATTCCACATTTGATTTGAAATCGGGATTTTGGAAAAATCAGCTCCATCCGAACTGTAGAAAGTACACAGCATTTCTCTATTTTGGTGACTGTTATCAGTTTTGCAAATCAGCGTTCGGTTTAACAATTTCTTCAGCAGCATTTATTCGCGGTTTGAATACTATACTTTCGATAGAACTTAAAGACAGAATCACAACATATGTAGACGCCATCCTTATCGCAGAAGCTAATTGGTCTGAACACAATTTGATTATGGAACAACTGTCGCAAACTTTTCGTGCACAAGGACTGACAGTTAATCTTAGCAAATCACACTTTGGCAAAACTTCTATAAAATTTCTTGGACATGTAATTTCAGCAGAATTCATTGCTCCTGACCCGGGAAAACTTGAAGCTTTACGTGACATTACTGTTCCAACAACGAAGAAACAACTACGCAGCTTTCTGGGTTTAATTAACTTTTTCCGTAAATTTATTCAGTCCTCTGCTTTAGACACCCCTAGATTATGCCAACTGACGGGTAAAAACGCTGTTTGGTCCTGGGATAGCGAAGCACAGTCTGAGTTTGTTAATCTGAAATATGCCTTGTTAAATGCACCACTTTTATCACACCTAGATCGAACCAGAAATTTTTCCATTGCCACCGACAGTTCTAACACCCCTTTAGGCGTACACATTTTCCAGGAAATTGAAGACAGTACTACGGTAATCAAAAACATCGCTTTTGCAAGTCGAATTCTGTCACCTGCTGAACGCAATTATTCTGTTACAAAACTTGAAACATTATTTGTTGTATGGGCATTTACCAGATTTAGGCATTTTCTTCATGGAAGACATACCACCGTTTACACAGATCATAGAGCTATACAGTTTTTACTTTCCGATAAATTTACACACGACAGGTTAAGCCGATGGAAACTTAATTTACAAGAATTTAAATTTGCAATTATTCACATTCCCGGTACACAAAATATTGTAGCAGACGCACTATCCGGCTCTCTCAGCAACAATCAGCAAGACATCGCATCCAACTTCAGGCAAGCAAATTCTAGCGTCATGTATATTCAACAAGTTTCATTTGAAATTTTCATTTCGTCGTCATTAGGAGACATAGTACAAGAACAAAACAAAGACAACGTGTGGAAAGAAATTAAACACCTTTGGCTAGTTAGGAATAACGTTACCATTAGAAACCATTATACTGCACGTAAGAACATTCTGTTTTGCCACTCTCATCCTGACAGCAACAATTGGTTATTATGCATTCCTGACGAACTTGTTAACAAATTAATTTGGTATACTCATTTAAGTTACGCACATTACGAAGCCAGAAAATGTATTCTTATACTGAGACAGAACTGTTATTTTGCGAACATGGAGAAACGTATTCGACGAGTTTTAGCGTCATGTAAAATCTGCCAGAAAGCTAAATCAGACACGACTTCACATATTTCTCCGTTACATCCCATTGTACCCGTTAAATTGAGACATATGACCGCTGTAGACATTTTTAGTCCGATTCCCAGATCTAATAGAGGTTCTTGTTACATCTTTGTCGCTGTTGAACTCACTTCGAAATTTGTTACCTTCACTCCGTTACTAAAACTACTGCTAAATCTATTTCGACTGCATTTCTAAAACAATTTCTAAGTCATGTACGGCATGTATTGAAAGTAATTTCCGACTATGGACCACAATTTTGATCTGTAGTATGGACACGTATGTTACGAGCAAAAAACATTTCTCCGATCTATATATCCAGGTATCACGCTTTTTCGAACGCTTCTGAACGACTGATGAAAGAAATTGGTAAAGTATGTAGAATATACTGCCATAAAAGACATATTTACTGGGATACACACATTCTCTCATTCCAGGATGTAATTAACTCCATACCAAATGAATCTACTATGCTACCTCCGACTGTTATACTGAAAAATGTTGAACCACCTAACAAAATTAAAGAATTAGTATCTTTTCCTACATCTCGTCGACTACGCCACCATGAAATAATCGACATTGCCCTCAACACAAACGTGCCGCAGAGCGCCGGAAAAGACAGCAAAAGCAGGTTTGTACACGCCATGACTTTCACATTGGACAGAAGATAATAGTACTCACACATCATTTATCCAACAGAGGAAAGAGTAGATGCAGTAAATTTGAGCTTCTATACGCAGGTCCATAAAGAATTCGCAGCATTCCTCACCCCAATGTAGTACATGTCGAAACTATGAGAACCAGAAAAAGCAAAGGCAATCACCATGTCTCCAATATTAAACCCTTTATTGAAGGAACATACTTTACGATTTATCACACTGTAATGCCATTTCCTGATATATATATGACCACTTAAGCAATTATATCTGTGTGACTACTTACTGATGATGATTAAGTTTTTTCTTGGCAAGTGCCCGGCAAGGTAAGGTTAGCAGGTCACTTTTCTTGTCGTTACATATCAGACCGTGCACATTTTCCATTTTTTTTATGTGTATGATTGTTTTCCTATGGAAAGTGGAATTTTTCTCTGTATGCACTATGAAATCTTTAAATGTAACAAACACCAGTTCACTTTGATATTTCTGTCTTATGATACCTCAATATTTTGACTATTCTAGATTTTTAGGTACTGCATTATGATATTTTGTGTAAATTTTTTGCACTTAAAAATTGTCTATGCTTTTGACCTAATACGTTTTCTGTCACGCTATGCTGTATGCTTAGTCATGTCACTAGAAACAAGTTTTCATTTAATGGGTATATGATTTAAACGCAAGATATTAATCCTTATTCAACGTTTTCAGAAAGCAATATCGTGTAAAAGAAATAAATTAAACAAACCGCAGTGGTTTACTAAGAAATGAAAATTTCACCATTGGTATGAACGAAAGAAAATGCAATACCTCGTCATGAAGAGTAAATGGATCAGAATTAACAAGCACCAACTAGAACATTGTATACACACTGTATAATAGCAGTCTTAACCAATTATTTTTCTTTCAGAATACGACGCGATTGAAGCAAGCTCTCAGACAGAACTACACATGTTATTTTTAGTGATGAAATACGCTAGCAGTAAGAAACTCTATACTATGAATAGTTGTATGAAGTAAATGGTAATATGTATAATGAAGGGTTTTTTTTTTGCAGATGATAATAAAAGATGATGAATAATTATATGAAGAATATGGTAATATGAATAATGGAGTTTTTCTTTGCAGATGATGAAAATGATGAAGTTATGGTAACAGGAATAATGATAATGATGATAATGATGAGGTTTATATATTTTGCATTAGTTAGGAGATGCTATGTAGTTATTTAAGTATTTGTTGCAGTTCCTTTTGGCAGTATGTCTTATGTCGCATAGTTTAATGACAGAATGTTTTGGGAAAGACAGCTAGAGTACGTGCATATTAAGTACACGTTTCATTACCTGTTAATTCGAAGTTTAATTCTTTTCAGCATAATATGAATACATTTCTTCATTCAGCTCAATAATCCACTTTGTATTTTTTCCAGGAGAAGCTTTTCATGATTCTAATATGTTATAAGCACTTAATTATTAAATCTGTTATAGTACTTGTATTTTTACCCAGTTGTGTCTATCATTTATGAATGTGATCACAAATACTGTACTTGTTTCATAACCATGCTACAGCTGACTCATGACAAATGATGGTATTAATCCTTATTTCCACCAATAAGTCGAAAGCAAATATTTTCATGCCCCAGTAATTAATTATCGATCCCAACGCAATGCATTGCTAGCACAAAAAAAAAAAAACCAGTCGCAACTATTACCAGTATACAACTAAAAAATTCTATCAGTTTAAGATATTACTTTTCAATGCATTATGGGAACAGCAGTGATACTGTGGTCATCTTCAGACCATTGAGTAGGTTCCTACTCAATGGTCTGTAGATGACCACAGTAGTGGTCGAAACCGGTCACCTTGTTAAATAAATCGTGATCAAGACTGTTTTTAATTGTAATTAGTTTAAGATATATTTTTAGTCGTAAATATAAAGCAAATTTTTCTGTGTGTTGATTCCATTATGTCTATGTATTATTGGACTACCGACCTTGAGTAATAGTTAACAATGTCTTACATTTTAAATATGTCTTATGTCACTTACGTGATATCGTATATAAACACCAGTAGCTTGCTGCTACACTCACTAACTCCTGTTTTGAATGATGACTTGTGAATAATACTGAATAATGTTTTGTAAAACCATATGAATACTTTGTAACTGGCCAATGAGTGCCAATAATTACTGCAATCAGATGAGTTATGAATAGTGTTTTGTAATACTCAATACTTGCTACATGTTTAGTAACTGGCCAATGAATGCCACTGATTACTGTAATGAGATGTCTGATGATGCCAATGATTACTCTAATGAGATGACATGATGCCAATAATTACTGTAATGGGATGAGCTATGAATGATGTTTTGTAATACTGCATAAATGGTATGCCAATGATCATTTTAATGAGATGACTTGTGCATAAATGGTATGCCAATAATTACTGTAGTGAGATGACTTATCCAGAAATGCTATACCAATGATTACTGTAATGACATGACTTATGCATAAATGCTATGCCAATGATTACTGTAATGAGATGACTTACGAATGACGTTTTCTAACACTGCATAAATGAATGCCATTAATTACTGTAATGAGAAGACCTATGATGCCAACAATTAGTGTAATTAGATGACTTATTATTAACGTTATGTAATACTCCATACATAGTACATAAATGTTTACTAAATGGCCAGTGAGTGCCAATAATTATTCAGATCGACACTAATGTACTTCTGAATGACGATTAGCATACGACTTAATGTCCTTCACCTTCTGACCTAATTACCAGCAATTATTGCAATATTTGTATGTCCTGTCCATCCTCATGATCATGGAGCACTAGATTTGCTTTCTGCACTAATTCAACGTTGACGTAAGAGTATGGATTCTACAAGAATGTGGTGTTGACATATCAAGCTGTTTACCACCTTGAACGATGGAGATGTCATTATGGTCCTACTGTTCGGTGTTCCTAATGTACTACCAAAACGATAACATAGAATATTAGTACAACATTTCAGTGTCTTGGCTACACTGATAAATACTTCTGGGAAGAGAACTTCAGATTGTCTCACTTGGTGTTGTGCTTGTGTAGAAAGATATGGACTTTTAGTGCAGCTACGTGAAACCCAATGTGCTACAACCATGATGCTATCCTTCCCATTCCTTTCCTAGTTCTTGAAAATGTTAGAGACTTATACAGTGTGTATGCACTTTATTTCATTTCCTGATGTATTCAGTTGTTGTAAAAATGCTAAAGACTTTTACAGTGCGAGTGTAATTTATTTCACTCCCTGATATATTTAATTCATGTAAAAATACTAAAGACTTTTAAGGTGCGTGTGCACTTTATTTCATTTGTTAATGTACTCAGTTCTTGTAAAAAATGCTTAAGACTTATACAGTGTGTGTGCACTTCATTTCATTTGTTAATGTGATCAGTTCATGTAAAAATGCTAAAGACTTCTACAGTGCATGCGCACTTTATGTCATTTGTTAATATATTTTGTACCCATTGCGTATACTTTTTTCTTTTCTCAATATATTCAGTACTCAGTGTGTGTGCACTCTATTTCATTTCTTACTATGTTCTGTACTTATATTATTTATCAATAATGTTATATATATATATATATATATATATATATATATATATATATATACTCTGTGACTGTAGACTTAGTAAACTAAATAGATTACAGAAAAATTTGTTGCTCATGGCAGGTCCAATTGACTCACCATCGCTGCCAAATTTTGCTCCCCCCCCCCTCCTCCAGCAGAGGGTTATGTAAGAGGTCCATGATTAAGGAATTTCTTGCTAGCGCATTCGACCAGATGTAATTTCGATGGATTGCTCGCGCTGCCTGCGATATGTAAGCTATAAGAGAATTTCAGACCAAAGAGCAGTGTTGACTGCAGTAGGAACTGTGTAGCAGTAGGAGTAAGTAGTTGCTATCAGTTGTATGTGTGGAGTTGGCTGGGTCGGTCGTGGGGAGCGATGGCGGAGCCTGAGCGTTGTAGTATAAGGTAAAAGCAGCCTAGCGCATATGTAGTATTGTTATATCAGTTCCCATGTAAATGTTTTAAAAAAATCTTTTAATAATAAACTTTCTCATAAAAAGTAACTTTTGACAATCATTCATTTCAGTTTAAAGAATTTACTAATTTCTCCAATCCTAGGTCATCCTGATAAATGAAAAGAAAAATCAGTTGTTTCTTTTTATACATGACAAATCTATTGGGCAGCACTGCACTCGGCTGTGCCACAAAAATTTCTTATAGGAGCAGATATATATGCGTTATCCGGCGACCTTACTGAAGTAAGACTTTTCAATTTATTCAGAATAATCTTTCAGGGCCATGACGCAGCACTGCTGACGTCCAAAATTTACCAGTTGAAATTCATAGTCAAGTACTGAAAGGTTATAAGTGAGCCACAATTTTTTGTTGAGAGATTAGTCACATTTTATTATTGATAGGTTACTGTTGGGAGGTTTCGGAACTTTTACTGTCGGGAGGTTACACTAAATGTGAATATTATTCATATTATTTATCTCTGGGGAGGTTACAAAGTCACTAGTTCAGTTTGTCTTGATCCTTCATACGCTTAGCTAGATTATTAAAATATGGAATCCCAAGATGTTTCGAGATAGATTCTGCTACCAACGTGGTCATTTTACGTAGACGAGAGCAAAAATATACTCCGTTCGAGCATCTCGTAAGATGTGTACAGCCCTGTAAAGCGCACTTTGGCCACCTGTACAGTGCAGGGCATCGGTTATATTCATAACAGATTTCAGACGCTGAAAGAGAAGTTGTAGATTCAGATTTTTCACTTGAGGAGGGAGAACTTTGGCGTCCTAAGTAGGAAGATTGTGAGGACTTGATCGGAGACTATGCTGAGCTTTTGACATCAAGATGAATCAGTGGAACTCGTAGATGAAAGGGTGCAAGTATTGGAACAGGGTCTTAAAGCATTTTCCAGCTTTTTCTCCTCGTTAAAATGACCTTCGCTTCTGACACAATGTGACTCTTCTGTTTGACTTGGTCAAATTACAGTCCAAACTAGTGGCGCGTGTTCGTTGACAACTCATCAAAGTGGCTCAGAGTTGTTTTTTCATACACTCATTTTATGGCTCATTTATTTTATTTTAACGAACTGTACAAAAGTGCCAGGTATTTGTTAGAATCTTTGAATTATGGTCAATATGGCTGGGAACTAATGGTGGGAATTCGGATTGGCCTCAAAAGTGGTTTTGCTACGTTTCTCTGGTTTCTTTCTTTTGGGATGGCAGAGACTGGCCAACGAGAAATAAATTCCGCGTATGATAGAATAATGTCAATTGGGAACCACTGGTAGATCCAAAAGAACTGTTGATGAATCCGTCACACGTAAATTTGGGCGTAATCAAGCGGTTTATTGGAGGCCTGACGTAGGTGTCGGCGGCATTCAGATACCTCCTTGGAGTCTTTCTCAAACTGAGGCAAAGTTAAAAGCCGACGTTTTTGTGGCACAATAGATCAAGAAGTCCTTGTCATACTGGAAATTTCCAAGTACGAACAGCGAGGAGGATATAGTTGTTGTAAATTACCTTGTCGCCGTCGTTTGGGCTGTTACAAGGGCGAGAACTATGTGGAACTGTTCAAGGCTACTGTGAAGAACATTGGCGTGGTGAGACGCACGGTCTCTTCCACGGTGTATATTACTGACGCTCATCTAGTGAACATGGGGTCGTTATCGGAAACGCAAAGTGAACCCTTTTAAAGGCATACAGGACTCTGAACATCGCTACCAGAGACAGTGTAATGAAAACTTATTGGTAAACTAGCTCTGGAGACAGATTCGGAAAGGGGTCTAGAACAGAGTCCAAAGTCTCAAAAACTTGCTGACTTCTAATTTACATGTGTCCACGTTTCATTATGTATTTTAGTGAAATTTAATAAATACGATGATATTTGACACAGGGAAAAGACGTTTCCCAGCTTTCGCGATTGGAAGCGGGTAAATTTCAAAATATTACTGGATTATTCTTAAAACCAAAGTTTGAGATTAGTAATTGGTACTTTTTACTCTTCTGAGATGGAAGGAGCTAGAAAATAAAATTTACAACCCAAAGAAATAAATTCTGACACAATGTCTTAACTTATTTCAATATCAACGTGATGACAAAACGTACAAGTATAATTTCGGAGGCGACATTTTAGTAAATATTTGTTCAATCAACATTTTTGTGAAACAGATCAACCGATACTCCTTGCTGATAACCCATTTCTCTAGCAGAAAGCAGTAAAGTAAAAAGCTGCGAGATATTTATGGAGGCATACAACGTATATGAAATAGACAGGAGGCGGAGTATGCATTTCAGTCGACAAAAATTGAGCCTGACTGAGAATTCATCTGGATCCGTGCAACAGGTCTTGCTAAACTCAGTTATTAGATAGTTTAAGAATCACTTAAAGTAAGTTTACACTTAGTAACGCAGAAATACCAAGATGACACAATAATACTTGGAGGCAAATTTAACCTATTGAGTATAGACTGAGATGTCTATGGATTAATTTCAGGTTGTTCAGACAGGTAGTCTCCTGAAATGCTATTGAAAGCGTTTCGCGAAAATTGTATGATCAGCCAGTTCGGCAGCTCTCGCGCAGTGGAAATATTTTACACACTGCATTCTTATCGACAGTGTCGGTATAGCTACAGGATAGTTTTATTCATTGTGGTTTAATAACAAAATTCGAAAAATGATGATGAAGCAAAGACTGCTGCACTCCCGTTTCAAAAAACAACGCACAAATGACGACAGGTAAAATTTAATAGATATTGGAGCGCATGTGAAACTTAGTAAAAGGTCTTTCTGAGAATCCGAGAAAATTCTTGTTGTATGTAAAATCGCCAAGCGGCGCGAAGCTTCAGTCCACTCAATCGTTAACCAGTCGCGTGTGGCAACAGAAAACAACAAAAGGAGCGCTGCAGTTTAAAGAAAAATGTCATTAACACAGAAGGATCGTACAAAAGCACAATCGTCTGCTCGTCGTAAAGACATCCATAGTGAAGAAATAGTAATAGGCGTACCTGGCTTAGAAAGCAAGTCACAGAGTTGAAAATAAAGAGTCGCGAGGACCAGAAGTTCCATGCGGCTTTTCGCGGATGAAGCTGTAGTATACAGAGAAGTTGCAGCATTAGAAAATTTCAGCGAAATGCAGGAAGATCTGCAGCGGATAGCCACTTGGTACAGGAAGTGGCAACTGACACTTAACATAGACAAATGTGATGTATTGCGAATACATAGAAAGGAGGATCGTTTATTGTATGATTATATGACAGCGGAACAAACACTGGTAGCAGTTACTTCCGTAAAATATCTGGGAGTATGCTTACGGAACGATTTGAAGTGGAATGACCATATAAAATTAATTGTTGTTAACGTGGGTGCCAGGTTGAGATTCATTGGGAGGGTCCTTAGAAAATTTAGTCCATCAACAAAGGAGGTGGCTTACAGAACACTCGTTCGACCTATACTTGAGGATTGCTCATTAGTGTGGGATCCGTAGCAGGTCGAGTTGACGGAGGAGATAGAGAAGATCCAA
Source organism: Schistocerca serialis cubense (assembly GCF_023864345.2). Taxonomy (NCBI): domain Eukaryota; kingdom Metazoa; phylum Arthropoda; class Insecta; order Orthoptera; family Acrididae; genus Schistocerca; species Schistocerca serialis. Next base: position 664,326,209 of record NC_064642.1, read on the forward strand.
AGAAGAGCGGTGCGTTTCGTCACAGGGTAATTTGGTAAGCGTGATACCGTTACGGAGATGTTTAGCTAAATCAAGTGGCAGACTCTGCAAGAGAGGCGCTCTGCATCGCGGTGTAGCTTGGTTGGTTGGTTGGTTTGGGGAAGGAGACCAGACAGCGTGGTCATCGGTCTCATCAGATTAGGGAAGGACTGGGAAGGAAGTCGGCCGTGCCCTTTCAGAGGAACCATCCCGGCATTTGCCTGGAGTGATTTAGGGAAATCACGGAAAACCTAAATCAGGATGGCCGGACGCGGGAGGTGTAGCTTGCTCGCCAGGTTTCGAGAGGGTGCGTTTCTGGATCAGGCATCGAATATATTGCTTTCTCGCTATTTATACCTCCCGAGGACAACACGAATGCAAAATTAGAGGGATTAGAGCGCGCACGGAGGCTTTCCGGCAGTCGTTCTTTCCGCGAACCATACGCGACTGGAACAGAAAAGGGTGGCTTGCAAAGTATAAATGTAGATGTGGATGGGATCCGAAATCGGTTTTGCAGAGAGTGCTCCACGGCAGTGGCCCCGCAGTGAGATTGCACTTATTGCAATTTTCTCGCCCAGCGTAAAGTTCCAACCGTATTTGACCCTTGTGCATGAAGGTGTAAAAGAACGGACGAGCAAAATTACAGACCAACATCCATAAAAGTGGTTTGCAGTAGAATATTTGAACAGATTCTCAGTTCGAAACGTGATAATTTTTCCTTGAGACAGAAAAGCTCCTGTTCTCAATTTAACACAGATTTAGAAAGAATCGATCGTGCGAAACTCAGCTTGCCCCTTTCCTTACATGATCTCCTACGAATAATGGATACAGGGCAGTAGGCTGGTTTCATATTCCTAAATTTCCGGAAAGCATTTGACGCGGTATCCCCGCCTATTAACAAAGATGTGAGCATACAGAAGAGGTTCCCAGACATGTGAGAGGCTTGAAAACGCATTAAGTAACAAAGCCTAGTACGTTTCCTTTGACCGCGAGTGTTCTTCAGAAACGAGAGTATTGTCAGGTCTGCACCAGGGAAGTGTGATAGGACCGCTCTTAATTTCAGTGTACATAAACAATCTGATGAACAGTGTGGACAGTACTCTGCAGCTGTTTACTGATGATGCTGTGGTATGCGGAAGGATAACGTCGTTGACTGAGGATGCAAGATGACTTAGACAAAACTCTAATTGGTGAGATGACAGACACCTTGCTCTTAACTTAGGCAAACGAAGTTAATTTATGTGAGTAGGCAAAATAATCACGTTCGAATACAGCATTAGAAATCTATCAGTACTGCTTGACGCACGCACATCAAATGGTTCAAATGGCTCTGAGCGCATCTGAGGTCATCAGTCCCCTAGACTCAGAACTACTTAAACCTAACTGACCTAAGGTCATGACACGCATCCATGCTCGAGGCAGGATTCGAACCTGCGACCGTAGCAGCGGCGCGGTTTCGGACTGAAGCGCCTAAAGCCGCTCTGCCACAACGGCCGGCGCACGCACATCGATCAAATATCTGGTTGCAACGTTGTAAAGCGATATGAAATGGAAAAGTACGTATGGACAATAGCAGGTAAGACGAATGGTCGATTTCGGTTCATCGATAGAATTTTAGGAAAGTGTGGTTCATCTGAAAAGGGCACGTCTATTAATTTGGGTCGAAGGGTGGGAGGGGTCCAGCAAAATACCACCAAATTTCGTTTGAATGTATGGGGGTGATGTGTAATGAAAATCTCAAAACGTTTTAATCCATAGAACTTACCTAGATATAGTGGATCAGATTTTGTTTTACAAATTTAATCCCTAAGCTAGACAATATTACAGTGACCACCAGTTTTTTTGGCCTCTTTGAAACGAATTGAATGGTTTACACTTGTGCATGCCCGGCTTTTCCCATTTTGGAACATTCATTCGGGCGCCGCGGCACTAGAGATGAATGCGTGTCAGTGAGTCTGCCGTGATATTCTGGAACGCATAAAAAGCCGATTTTATTCTGTTCAACACGAATTTCTACATCTACGTCTTCATGAATACTCTGCAAATCACACTTCAATGCCTGGCAGAGGGTTCATCGAACCACCTTCACAATTCTCTATTGTTCCAATCTCGTATAGCGCTCGGACAGAACGAACGCCTTAATCTTTCCGTGCGAGCTCTGATTTCACTTAGTTTATCATGGTGGTCGTTTCTCACCGTGTAGGTCTACGTTAGCAAAATATTTTCTCGTTCAGAGGAGAACGTTTGGAATTTCGTGAGAAGATACCTTCGCAACGAAAAGTGCCTTTGTTTTAATTATGTCAATCCCAAATCCTGAATCATTTCAGTGACACTCTCTTCCCCATTTCGCGATAATACAAAAAGTGAACTTTTTCAATGTACTCCGTCAATCCCATGTAGTAAGGATCCCACATCGCGCAGCAGGACGGATAAGCATAGTGTAGGCAGTCTCTTTAGTACATCTGTTACATTTTCTAAGCGTCCTGTCAATAAAATGCAGTCTGGTTGGCCTTCCCAACAACAATTTCTATGTGCCCCTTCCAATTTAAGTTGTTCATAACTGTAATTCATAGGTATTTAGTTCAATTTACGACCATTATATTTTACTGATTTATCGTGTAACGGAAGTTTAACGGATTCTTTTTAGCACACTTTTGGATGACCTCACACTTTTTGTTATTTAGGGTCAACAGTCAATTTTCTCACCCTACGTTTGTATCACAACTTTTACAGTGCGTTTGTTAAAGAGCATGCCTACGAGATGAAACACACGTGCTAGCAAGTTGATCGTTTGTGGGAGAAAGCAAAGCTGAATGTCACCGAGAAGAATTTTCATAAAATGGTTCAAATGGCTCTGAGCACTATGGGACTTAACATCGGAGGTCATCAGTCATCTAGAACTTAGAACTACTTAAACCTAACTAACCTAACGACAGCACACACATCCATGCCCGAGGCAGGATTCGAACCTGCGACCGTAGCGGTCGCGCGGTTCCAGACTGAAGCGCCTAGAACCTTTCGGCCACACCGGCCGGCAGAGTTTTCATAGTGATCGTTCAAATCAAGATATGGAAAAGCTACAGAATCATACAGATTAAAACAAGGTAAAAACAATGTTATTTCTCATCTGCAAAGTAGCTAAAGGATTAATAAGAGCTGATGTGTAGCGCAATATTACAACATAATGTCAATATTTCAGGAATCCATAAAAATAGTTGATCCTGTTTTCGTGAAGCCTATTTGTAGGAATGTTTCTGTCTGTTTTTCCATCCGAATACTAGTTAGGGCTGGTATGTTTAAGATAAAGTGCTTTTAATCACGCATTATAAGCAATGTTTATGTACTTTCTAAATAATACATGTTTTTATTAAAGTGTTCTAATCAATGTTCCATTAAGCAGCGGCTGCACACCCGAAACTTTTGGAACTGTTCTAATCAAGGTTTAAAACTAACTTTAAAAATATCATTTATAGGATTTTTACACAACTTTTGGGGCAAACGTCATATCATGGGGAGGGCACGTCCCACCACCTCTCACTAGATCTCAGCAAGGGAACAGGGGGAGTCCAGGTTCATGAAAAAAACTTCACCTAACTAACGGACTTCTCCAAATGAGTCCGGAAAGAGAACACTAGTGCAATCCATTCTTGAGTGCTGTACGAGTGTTTGTGATTCTCACCAGGTCGGACTAGAGAAATACATCAAAACAATCAGTTGCATGCTGCTAGATTTGTTACCGGTAGATTCAATCATCGGGTGAGTGCTACAAAAATGTTTCAGGAACTCATATGAGGTTCCCTGGAGGAAAGACGACTATCGTTTCGGGTAACGCTACCGAGAAAATCGAAAGAACCGGAATTTGAAGCTGATTGCACAGTGATTCTACCGCCACCGACGTACTTTTCGTATAAGGACAGCGCAGATAAGACATATTAGGGCTCGTTTTCCCATCGCTCTGTTTGATTGTGGAACAGGAAAGGAAAACGGCTATCAGTGGTACAAGCTATCCTTCGCCGTGCAACATACGATGGCTGGACAAACAGTTACAGTACAGCAGAAATCACTCCGTTCCCTATAACAATAACTTATTTCTATCAGAGAAGGAGCTGAAATACTAGTTTCTTCATCAAAACAAAGCTAATCCCTCACTATTTTTCAGAGAGTAGCAACGCAAGTCAAATGGACAGACTGTGAAGAAGGACGTACCTTAACGCTGGTTGGTTTGGAACACCTCTTGTGTGGACCTGCCTACAGCAGGGCGCGTCGACCTGCCCATATATACTGCCATACTCGCTGCTGGATGACTATCTTCACAGCAAGGGTATTACCGGTTTTCTTATCATGCGTGCTAACGAGCTGTCATGGTGCCCTGTATTTATAACTGTTAAGACTTGTTGTTCTTGAGGAAGGAGCGGCTATAATTATGTGAGTGATGGGATGGCGTACGATACTTGCGCAAAGATACTAAATTTAAACGACACTTTTCCTCTATGCAAATATCCGCAGTACGAAAAGCTATCTCAATACTGAAAGGAGCTTGCAGGTTTCTCGGAACGAATGCCTCGCTATATTGCAGAGCCTTACTGATACCTAATGTTAATGATCAATTTTTATAACGACTATACCCCCTTTACTTTACATACGATCCACTAAACGGTCATAGGAACTGGTTTCTGCGATATATCTGAGTGTACGGATATCATTTTTCTTTTAGGTTTCTCTTGTCTTTAGTGCCGACTTTAAGATTCTATGCACTGTGAATGGCTGCCTGTATTTTGCGTTAATGACTGTGTTCGTGCATATCAACTTCCGGTGCGAGTTAAAACACGTTATTTATTCTTACGATTCGCAAAATTATCCAATCGCGTCTGTATATTTAAAAATTTAATACAGCTAACAACAGACGCTAATCTTTCAGACCACATGCTCTTTGAGGAGAGCACACACACGATCACATTTGTAATACGCAGGAGACATCAGAGTAAGAGCATAGTAATGGAAACACTTTTCAGACTCTCGCCACCAGCCACTCCTGAATAGAGTTTAATATAGTGTCTGATTCCATTTTGCAATCATAGTATTTGCTTTAGTTGTGCAGAAATCTATTTCTGACACTACAAAAATTACTCGGGAAATCGGTTGTTCCAAATGTAAAATGCTGTTGCAGGGTACAGCATTGTCATGTACCTAGGAAAAAATATGCTACCCAAATTCAATAGTTTATGTGTTGCGTTATTAATCTGATACATACCATAGGTGAAGTGATAAGGTTAGGAATGGGGAGGTTCTCCGCAGAATGGGGGAGGAAAGGAATATATGGATAACATTGACAAAGAGAAGGGACGGATGACGTCTGTTAAGACAGCGGGGAATACCTTCCATGGCAGCAGAGGGACCTGTAGAGGGCAAAAACTGTATAGGAATATAGAGATTGGAATATATCCAGAAAATAACTGAGGACGTAGAATGCAAGTGCTTCTCTGGGATGTAAAGCTTGGCACGGGAGAGGAATTCGTTCGGAACAGACGCTGTTGTCAACTTCCACAAATTTCCATTTTACATACAGGGAAAATTGTTAAAACATACCTCGTGTTTCATATGGGAATGTAGGCTTTCCCGATGTATACTGCTGATGAAATCTTCTCGGGCTTCCACCTGTATAGCTGCTTCGAAAATCCGCGAAGTTTCGATGAGTGTCATTTGCTAGAAGATGATGAGAATGACATCGAAACGTCGCGGATTTTGGACGCAGCTACCCACATGGAAACCTGACAAGATTTCATCAGCATACCACGTGTTTCAATGTAAAGAGGTCTTTCGTTCCAAGAGACATGATAGTGCACGACTGACGAACTGCGGATTAAAATGTAATACATATTGTGATAATTTTTAAAAGTACGCAGAATTTTACTCACCATAAAATTCTGACGAATTAATAGTGTTAGCTATAATATTTTGTACATCGTTGAGCTATGGACATATGTATTTTTTACAAAATCTACACAGAACCCACCTTATTTCTCACAACATAAAAAAAATAGAAAATACTGGAAACTGCTTATGGTGGTCTCCAGTGCTTCATGCGATTCTCCAGCTGGTCACTAGACTGAAATGTTCACCAGGAAACAACATGTGTTCCTAGCTCACTATACTTCCACATACAGAACATAAACATAAACCCATAAAAATAATTGAAAATCAGCGTGTAGGACTCTACAGTTAATGTATTTTAGAGTAAAAATGAATCACTGACGATAGCGAGTTATCCCTGAAACTATTTTGGGAATAATAATGACAATTTTTGCATCGAAATGAACACAAATCTTCCATAACTTATAAATTGGAGGTTCTCATACGTTAGTCACTGTACTTTTATTGAGTACGTTGTTATCGTTATTACTGCAATTTTATTTTAAAATCGGTTATTTTCTCCTATCTGTAAGGAAGTTCAAGAATTTTAAGATAGATTATCTGAAAAATGGCCCTATGAAACAAAACCTTTGAATACCGACTCTAAGTTTAATCACATTGGCATGTATAAATCCCACATCAAAGGAAATTCTACAGGTGTTAAAAAAACAGCTGTAGTGCTGTCTTTAGTCTGAAAACCAAAACTGACATTATTGATGTATCAAAGAAAAGTTTAAACAACACATATCAAGTTTATTTGATGAGTCGTTGTGAAATGACTAAGGGGCCATTTTGAATCCATTCCGATGCAGTGCAAAGTACTGACGGAAAAATGTCGCAACACCAAGAAGAAGTTGTGCGACATAAACTTACGTTGGTAGGCGTGTTTTTCTCAGGTTCGGTTTATAAACGCTGTAACGTTCGTGATCGTTAGATAAAAAATGTTATGTAACCAGACTGACCTACAAATTCACAAGTCAGAGTGCGCGGGATAACCACTAAATGGTTCCTAATGTCATATGAAATCGCAACCCACACCATGGCTCCAGTCTAGGTCCTGTGAGTCTAGCACGCAGACAGGTTGGTTGCAGGACCTTAACTGCCTCCTTCCAACCAATACACAGTCAATAGTGGCACCGAAGGAAAACCAGCTTTCATCAAAAGACACAACAGTCTTCCACCCTGCCCTCCCCCCCCCCCCCCACCAAATGAGCTCTCGCTTGACACCACTGAAGACGCAAATGGAGGTGGTTTGGAGACGGTGGAATGCACGCTACAGGGCGTCTGGCTCAGAGCAGTCCCTGAAGTAACCTATTTATAACGTTTCGTTGCTTCACTGTGCTGCCAACTGCTGCTCAGTTTACTGTTGCAGATGCAGTGCGAGGCACCGGAGCCATACGCCGAACCCGATAGTCTTCCTTTTCGGTGTAGAGTCACGTGGCCATATGCAGCCTGGTCTTCTTGTCTTCTTGTGACCGCATATTCTCGTGACCACTGCTTCTTGCAATCGAGTACAACGGTTACATTCCTGCCAACTATTTCTGCAATATCACAGGAGGAACGCCGGTATCAATACGGGTGCAGCGCATATTCATGGATTCACTGTACTATATTATGTAAGAGTTATTTTGTTTGAGTTTGACGGAAGATTCCTTTGGTTTCCATACCCTCGAACTCCATCGACAAGCCCACCCACAATAGTTTGGTTTCTAAATAATCGTATGGTTGACCAAGTGTTAAATGACTGACTGACAGACTGTAAAGAGAGGATTGAGAGCCGATGATTTTTGTATACATCGGAAGTCAAAGTAATTCTATACTCAGGGAATGAAGGTAGGGAAGCAGATACATTCACCTGCATCGCCGCTCTTGGCAAAGTTCTAGTGATGATGGTTCGCAATTTCCTGCCTTTGATCTCTTATGGAATGTCAAGTTTGCATGTTTGTCGTGTAGATGACTGTGGTGAGTGCTTCTACAATGCAGAGTTGCATATTTTAGATGTCGGCGGTCATTCCTCTTGCCAGTTAGACGACATCCACTTTCTAAGTAGTGGTATCATGCCTGCGAGAGAGAACTTGTAATCTTTACTATCTTTATGCAGAGATGCTTTCCTTGCTACGGCATCTACCTGATCGTTTCCAAGTATCCTAGAGTGACCTACCATCCATACCATTAAAAACCTGCGACAGTTCCTCAGCACCCAAAACATAACGTCGAAAGTTGCTGCAACTGTTGGGTTGGTAAAACTATTATGATAGTTTCTGATCAGTTGTAGCGCTGACGTACCATCAGAGATGATGACTATTGTGCCTGCTGTGATTGTCTACACGAATAGTAGGTCTCCAAAAATGGCAAACAGCTCGGCAGATATAACAGTGAAGTATGGACCCAGGTTGTGTAGCCCTTGTTGTTACTTCGGGGTACCGAATAAGCATTAACAGCGCCTTCACTAGATTTAGATCCATCTGTGTACACCAAGCATAAGAAGAATTCCCACACATAGTGCCACAGTGCCTGCATCTCCCTATAATCAGCCGTGACGAGTGGATGTTGCTTTTATCCGGTATCGGCCCCTCACTAAGTGGAATGTTAATTCCCGGTTTTCTAGTTGAGGGACCCCATATTCGTCGAGACTGAGCCGCAGGAGCAATTTCTTACCGATGAATGTCGGTCACAGCATTAAGGGTAGTTCATTCGCTTCAAACAGTAACAAAACTGGTAAGGTTGACATGAACGCCTCAATAACCATACACAAGGCTTTGTACTGCATAGTGTCGATTCTATGGTGCGTGCTGACTGATGCTGATACGTAGCATTGGTGCTCATAATTCATGTGTGACCTTGCTAGGGACCGGCGGAAAGTCATCGCTTCCCCACCATACTCCTGTCGTAGCTGCGCTGACATTGCAGACTTTTTCACATCTAGTAATTATGTCTCGGTTAGGAGGACACCATCTTGGTTTATTGCCGATAATCATTCAACGATATTGAGTTGTTTTCGAAACCGGAAAAGTATGTCGTCCCAGTTGCAATGTATGGAGAAGTGAAAAACAACGGCGAGTAGACATCATGAGAATAGACTTGCTGTCAGAGATTTTGCAGCCACTTTCTGTACACCACTAAGGCAGACGTACGACAGCTGTGTGCATTTTCTGATTACTGGACTGCAGCGTATTGTCTTCGGAATACATGCATACGTCGTCTGCGTACTGCAATATTTGGATGTCACTGGTAAAGGGGTTATGAAGGCCTACAACATAGAGATTGAAGAATGAGGGAATTCTCTGCAAGTTTCTTTGGGTCCAAGTGTAACTCCGTGTACCAAAATTACTGTGCTCCTATTGCTTAGAATATTTACAGTTCCACATGAGTAAATTTGGAATCTCGAAGGCCAACAAATTTTTACGCAAGACTGACGAAACGACGTTTACTTGTGCTTTAGTGAAGATTATGAACGCAGTTATCATACGATTAATCCGAGAGAAATTTACCTGTATTTCAGTCACTAAACGTAAAAAGATTTCAGTTGTTCGTTTTCCTTTTCGAAACCCCAGTTGTTTTTCCGGTGGTATTTTCTTGTTTTCGCACCACTATTCTGAGCGCCGTTTTATGATACCTGTCATTACCTTCGTCAAACACGGCATCGGGAGTTGAGTGATCACTGTGAAGCAAACGGAAATGAAGCGAAGTCTTCTGAGACATTGTTATCAAGATCTGACAATAGTTTGAAAGGGGTCTCATTCTGGAAGTTTATATGCCTGGCTGGTCGCATCTTGCAATATCCAGATATCTGGAGCATTGTGATGTGACAGTGTGTGAAATTTTTGTCTTAGCACCCGTAATATGTAATTCCAAGATTCTCTCATCTGAGGGCAGAAATTGCAGCCTTGTGCGTATGACGTAATGTGTTGTGAGGTATCAGTAGTAGAAGGTGCTTGTCTGCAGAAATGTCACCAGAATTGTGGGCTATCAATGTAACTGGCTGATGCGCCCCAAAATGCTGACTTTTCTACACTATTATTTTAATAACAGAGCATTACATTTACTCCACATTCTGGAATAGGTACCTGTAAATAACAAGCTATCACCTGCATATTTTGAAAGTAGGAATTAAACGCTTAACTAAAAACAATAGCTAAATAAAAAGGCAGACGAAGCTCTTCGGCTGTCTTCGGGGATCCGCCTAGCTCGGGCTGCCAAGTGCAGTAGCGTCGCTGCCTAATCAGATTGGCGGAGATAGTAGTGGTGGATAGACGTGTTGTCGAATGCGAACAGTTATATTTCAGATTTATGCAAATTCAGTAAAGTGCTAATGAGATCAGAAGGAGTACTCATTGTAGACAGACATATTGGCTTTGTAAGTAGTGGGTAACGCCACGTAGCGCTCTTATGTAAGTAGCCTGTGTAGATTTGCATCAAGTATTTCGCAGCTGCACTTGCAATTAACTAGATAATATTTTCAGTGCTATGTTAATGTATTTTCTTATTTTTGATCTTCAAATTGTGCTTTTCTTGTTATCGTGTGAAATACATGATAATTATGGCGTGCGAAAAACGTAACCCTAGGCTCCAAAGTAAACTGAGAAATGATAGCTTATCAGCACCACCGTGTAACGAATTAACAGACGTTTGAAGTAGTAATTTAGTAATTGTGCATAGGGAAGAGGAGCGGGCGGCAAAGAATGGTGTAGACAGTGAAACAATTAGTGAACAGGGAAGTACTATCGGTCGGCAACAGCTCGCCTCAGCAATCGGAAATGACAGGACACAATCTTGCAAATACTGTACATTCAGGTTTTGCGGCCTCACCGTTTTCTCAAGTAAGTCAAGACGCATTTTCTGCTTTTCAAAATGCGAATATTGCCAGTTCAAATGCACTGCCGAATAGCACTGAGGAACATGTTTCAGGCAGAAGTGCATTGTTATTACAGTTAATGCAACAAATGGGACAAAGGCTTCAAAAGTTAGACACAATACTTGAACCAAATCAGAAACAAATGGGACAAAAGCTTCAAAAGTTAGACACAATGCAACAAAATCTTCAAAAGTTAGGCAGAATGGAACAAAATCTTCAAAAGGTAGACACCACACTTGATCAAACACGTGAAGGTTTAACTGCTAAGTTACTTAAAATCGAAAAAGTCTGTAATGGCCTAAAAACACAAATTTGTTAGCATTTTCAACCTATTTTTTCGCGTCATGAAAATACATTACAGAATCACGAAGCAGCCATAACAGAACTACAAACTATTGTTCATGAAACACACGACACCTTGCATGCTAAAATTGACTCAATTGCATCTACTGATTCGGTTACGCAACTTGTAAAAGCTCAAGGAAACTTAAAGGACATAGTAGATACATTTTCAACACAAACGAACACTCTGAAACTTGGTTAAGAAAATCACACTGACGAAATCAATTCATTATCGGAGAAGGTTGCCGAACTTTCCGATCAGTTCACTAACTTATCTACAAAGGTAAATGATGATCTGAATGACACTGGTAACCTTCACTGACGCAGAAGAGTATGAACGAATTAAGAAATTTAAACAAAATCAAAATCAAAGTAATATAAACCCAAAACAGAAATCCGGAAAGTACAAGGTCAGTTGGCACAAGTAATACAAGAATTACACATTTCAGAAGACACTCGCGCTCCATCACAAGATGAGGGACGTAGAAATACGGAAAAGCCACAAAATAGTAACACAGGGCATTTCAGAAATTATGAAATAAATTGGCTAGGTGAACCGAATTTTGAGATAGAATCACCGACACGACGCAACAATGACTGATATGCAACTCGCCGAAACGATGATTTTGACTATAAGCTGTTTATTACTGTGTATGAAATCTTATGGGACTTAACTACTAAGGTCATCAGTCCCTAAGCTTACACACTACTTAACCTAAATTATACTAAGGACAAACACACACACCCATGCCCGTGGGAGGACTCGAACCTCCGTCGGGACCAGCTGCACAGCCCACGACTGCAGCGCTTTAGACCGCTCGGCTAATCCCGCGTGGCTGTTTATTACTACATGTAAATTGAAAACATTTAAGAATTCCGGCAACGACATTCATCCACAAGCGTGGCCTCATCAATTCTGTCATTGTTTTCCTTCCAACTGGTCAATAGAGAATTTATGTGTGGTTATTTAGAGAATGAACCAGCTGTAAGAATGCGATCGGTCATTTATGATTGTCACCGTGAAGGGGAATTTTATCATGTCTTCCTTTCAGCATATTGGTCTCAAGCTACACAAGACCGAGTAAAACATAGCATCATAATGATGAAACATGTCAAACAAACTGAATTTTAAAGTCTTGTGGAATATTTTGAAGACATGTTGCATAAGAACCAGTATCTGCCAAACCCATACAGCCCCTCAGAACTCATCCGCATTTGCTTAATCAAATTGCCTGAACATTTACATGTTATTTTGGCAGGTCGTTGCAAAGACAACACTGAAGCTTTTCAGGGACTGTTACAAGAATTGGAAATTGACACTGACAATCACAGGACGCGAAAAGCAGGAACACAACAATTACAGGTCACATCCGTTACAACTCCGTGATGACAGAAATAATATCTGGACACGACAAGTCTATTCTTACAAGGCAAATCGTGACCAAAACAGACACCACCCGTATGTCAACCGTTGGCAGAGTAATAATAGTTACAGAGAAAGATCGCATTTCTGTAGTAATGAATTACAGCTACTACCGACATGACGACAGACGATATAACCTTAACAATAGACCAGAATTCAATCGAAACTGGCGGGATTCAAACAGGGCAGGTGCCTCTCGACAAAGTGAATTTGTAGAAGTTAGGTCTCCTAATCCTAATAAGGACGAGCGCCAACAAAGAGACAGACAATGACTCGCACTGCAGGCAGCCACGTGCGCCGGCTGGCTCTGAGAAAAATAACAGAAGCTAACCTTGAGATAAATTCCAGTATTTGTTACCGTCGTATACCGCATCATAATTGTGTTCAAGTTGAAACTCTGAGTACAAGGAAGAGTAAAGGTTTCCACTACATTTCAGATGTAAAACCATTTATTGAGAGATAATCTGCTTTTTAATTTAGTCTTTGCAATAACATTTTTCACGTCACGTTACTAGTACGCTTTGTCACACTTAGAAACTGTTAACATGCAACAATATTTTGAAGTTAACTATCCGGTCTAGAACCTGATCACGGTAACACACGTCATAAATACGATATCTATACGCATAACTTTTCGATTTTGTTTTTTACGAGGTAAGTACATTGACTTCTACAGAACTTTGCTTATGGACGACGATAATTACGACACTTGGCATATTTTTACGCTTACGTAATGCCAAAGATTTTCGCACAACAAGGCGCACAGTTTACCGCAACAGTACAGGTATTTGAGTGATTAATTTTGTACTTAAAAAATTTATTTTTAAAGATTTTGTAATTAAAAAATACAAAGGTTTTCCGTAATACATTTCATTCCATTGCTGCAATCTTTAACACCTGAGGGTATAATTACATTAATCCTCAGGGGGGTACACGCTTACTTCGTGTACCATGTGTGTGGCAAACACGAGAGCCCTAGCTAACATGGTATTTGCTTATACAACTTTACACATCGGTACCATATTTCTCTAACACATAATTACACAGCTATCTGATCATTTAACTGTGAGAGACAAACATGTTTTTTTTTACTATGTCAGTGACCATGTTTACGCAATTACACAGTTGGATAACTTCACACATATGAAATTGTATTTTGTCTGTACTTTGTGAACTCTTCGCATTTTTTCGGAACTATTGTGATACTATGTGAGCTTTGAATCATGTATTTGGTATGGGATCATGATTTTTAAACTACATTTGAGGTAGATGACACCATTGAAATGTACAGAGAATTTTTTTAGGTTTTGAAATTATTGCAGAAAGCTACGACGTTTTTGAGATTTGGCTGAGGTTTTATGATGTTAGTATTACAACGATGCTGTGTATTATGCTGTTGAGGTATGTTTATGATCAATAAGCTGATGCTACCGTATATGAGGAATGTGAATACGTGTTTATTTATATATGAATAATGAATAGATGTTAGGGACTCTGGTTTGTGAAAAAGGATGTTGGAAACCAAGGATCATACTTTAAGCATTATGACTTGTGTATCCATGCGTGAATGTATCACAACACTGCTATTCATGAGATTTCGTTTTTATGCATTTCTACTGTAATTTTTCGATCTGTGAAATTTTTTTGTATGACTCTGTCACTGGATGGAAACTGCTGTCATAAATTTTTGGGTAAGAAAGCTAACTGACCTTGACATAACGGTTCTGGGCGCCCTGCTGCACCAGTTGGCTGGAGAAAAAGCCATTAGGTAGAGAAAAAAGAGGCCATTAACCTCAATATTGACATTCCCTTGTAGAAAGCATCGCAAATATGACATGCTATTACTTGGAAACCTTTGTATTATACTGTGGAGCTCGTAATTTGTGCTACTTACTGAAATGCTTATGAATTGATGGGAAATGTTCTTCCATCTGCACACCTGATTATGACAAATGTCTTTCTACGAGAGTTGAGAGAATTTCTACTGACTTATGAAATGCCACATGGCTACTGAATGATGTTTTTCTTCTTTGCTATGTATATAATTGCTTATTTCATTTGATATCTGGTTTCCAGCTATGTTGCAGCATTGGTTTTATTAAATTAATTTAAATTCATTCGCTAATGTGAACACTTTCTGTCAACAGATCTATTAAATAATAATTTTATGATCCACGTTCTTCGAAAAAGGAACACTTGGAAAGGAAAGAACAATAAGAAGGGTTATAATAACAGTAACTGCATACATAATTTTCTTTTCAAGTATTTGGTAACTTTTTGTAGATTAAGTTGTTGTGTTGCATCAATTTAATGACATAGACATTAAGATGTGAATAGGAATTTCCATTATCTGCATTGTTGTCTTAACATACTATTTTTTATGCTTGAGCTATGTCATATTTAGGTGTAAGTTATTGCATTTGCTGCTGCTGTTTGCCAGGCATAGTGCTACTGAATTTCACTTTGTATTACTCTGTTAAGCCAGTTTTACTACTGATTTATTTTTCTTGTTGCTGCACATTGGCTCATATTAGTTGTAATGTTGCATTTGCTTTGCTAATTTATATTTATTGGTGTTAGCTTTGCCAATTCGCATTTTTTGTCACTGCTGTTTGTGTTGATTGTTTTGTACTGCTACATTGCCTCATCCCTTAATTTATGCACCTGAGCTCAGTAGATTTAAGTTACCTTAAGAGGGGGTAGTCTATATAAGAGAATGAGTTGCGACGAATTGGAAGAAATGCATTGAGAAGTGGTACGAAAAAAGTTTCTAAAAAAACGTACTGTACAATGAAGAATAATTATTTTGAAAGAGGATATGGATAGAATACAGAAAGCAGGTATACATAGGAATTTTTGGGAATAATGATAAACGAAAGGAAATCTCCAAGAAGTAAAGAAAGTTTTGTTTGCAGAATACTGCAGTAAAACAAACTCTGTCCTTTCCTTTTGTGTTATTCCGCCATGTGTTTGTCTACCCTTGTGTATTTGTGTTCCTCCTGCCTTTATGTGTTTGTCTGATAAGAGTTATGTTGTAGAATTTTTCTAATAATATGTTATTTTCTTTGTAAAGATGTTTAGACATTATTTATTCTGTTCTGTTTTAATGCTCATGTGCGAAATTAATGTTTCGGAAAGTATTCTCATTATTTTATTTATTTACTTATGTCATAATTCCTCTAACATTGATGCATATGATTATTTCTATTCCTTTGCAAAGCCTGGATTACTACAAATGTTATATGTATTGATATGTTTTTAATGATGTTTTCTGTACCTTCGTAATCGAATTTTCATGTTATAAAATTGTAATTGACACCAGTTCATCATATTAAGTAACTTGTAACCATTAATTTCACTGCACACATTTCTGTTGGTCATAGTATATGCACAATATATGAGAAGTTGGGACTGTTAGTGTTTGCAAGTGTGTTAATAATTCAGCATGGGACTGGTTAACAGCACTGCTGGTTCTAAAGACAATTTCAAAAACTTTGTGAGTGCACAAGTGGTGGTTTATGGACTTGGTATATTGTCCACAAGACACTTCGATGGTGATTGTGCACCTGCACAGTCGCAACAGATGGCTGATGGCCATCTCTACAAGGACTGCAGTGGGTCTGCACCTTTGATGGCCCACCAATATCATATTCTCTACAAGGACTACAGTGGGTCTGCTCTGTGACAATATACCTACCAGCATTCTTCAAAACTTCAACTGACTCTGCTGTGGGTTTGCTCTGTTGTGGCCCATTACATGTCTGCATGTCAAGAATAAGCGCTGTCTTTCTGTTGGAAGGACAACGCTACTTCTTCAAGACTACATAGAAATCCACTACTTCCATGTGCATTTTCCTTTACTGCTCAGACTTTGCGAAAAAAACTGCAGCTACTACTGTGATGAATGATCAGGACTGTCTTTAGGGACTCTGAGAAAATCTTTGTTTTTGACCAACATTGCATCAATAAGTTTGAGCTTTTGATACCTTTGTTATTGTAATTATGAAAATGTTTTTCAAATCAGTATTGGCCACTGCCCAAAACAATTTCTAAAATTTTTGTGGGGAGCATGGGGGCTATGCAAGTAGACTGTTTTCGTTTTTATGTTGGTAACGTCATTTAGCGCTCTGTATGAAAATTACTGGCTGTGCTGGGTGCAGTCTGTGGCTGATTGGCATTGTTGGAATATTCGCTATTGTAGTGTTGGACAGTTGGATGTGAACAACGCGTAGCATTTCGCAGTTGGATGTGAGCCGCCAGCAGTGGTGGATGTGGGCGATCTGGACGTGTGTCCATCAGAAAGAATAAATTTTTAATACTGGGTATCATGAACTGATATATATATATATATATATATATATATATATATATATATATATATATGATTTTTGAACATTATGTAGGTAAATAAATTGTTTGTTCTCTATCAAAATCTTTCATTTGTTAACTATGCCTCTCAGTAGTTAGTGCCTTCAGTAGTTAGAATCTTTTATTTAGCTGGCAGTAGTGGCGCTCGCTGTATTGCAGTAGTTCGTGTAACGAAGAGTCTGAGTACGTTCAGTTTTGCTCAGCTGTTTAAAAAACAAATAACATTAATGGTTTACCAGCACAGTAATTCATAAAAAACTTCTCAGGGGATGTTTCAGCTTGTGCGGTTGGGAAAATCTTAATTTTGTGCAGGAATAATTTGTCTAGAGCAACCTGAGAATCTGTAATATGTAATCAGTTACAGGTGTCGAAAGATAAAGTTTATAAGCATATTAATAACGTGCGACTAGTTAAAGTCCACTTCTCCCGTGTTCTGCTAAAATGAATACGAATGGCATCCCGTTCAAAATAAGTGAACGAATCATTTAGTTTATCGCTAACAGTTTATTACAGCCTCAAGACATCTACGATCTAAGTGGTGCTTTCTGAGTCAGGACACACTTTTACAAGACAGCACTTTGGTGAAAATTAACAGAACTCTATGCACTTCAGTCGGAGCGGTGTAAGGAACCAGGCAGCTGGCGTGTAATGCATTCTCAGAACAAATGGGATCATTATCACGACATCTGTGGTGGCACAGTGGAAACTGATGTG
The DNA here is from genome assembly GCF_023864345.2 of Schistocerca serialis cubense. Lineage (NCBI taxonomy): Eukaryota > Metazoa > Arthropoda > Insecta > Orthoptera > Acrididae > Schistocerca > Schistocerca serialis. Next base: position 664,343,839 of record NC_064642.1, read on the forward strand.
ACCTACATAACCATATTTTACTCCGTAAGTGGCCCGATGTTCGACTACATAGGAACGTGAAAAAAGGCATAGTTGTTCCAGACTTTTCGTCGACCAGTTCTGACTAACAACAGAGATGATCAACGTATTGTACACCAAGGACACCTTTCGACCTGCAGCTGCCATCCGAATGCAAGTAATGTATTCCCTGCTATATTCTACGTTCACGCCATCTAGTGAAAGCGGTAGTTAAAATCCAAAAATCCGTGTCCGCTGCCGCGCGGCTCCTCTCAACTTACACGGTCATTGCCGCACCCATCATTTTAAAAGTATTTTAAAAAAGATTTTTAAATTTTAACTACCGCTTTCACCAGATGACGGTATATTAGACGTGAGTGGTGGGGAGTGGCTACAGGCCAATGTTCAACTTTACTATGTAATAAATAGCGTATATTGCCTGAGGATGCACCGACAGGTGGTGCGAAACCGGTCGCAGATTTAATAAAAATCATTCACGCAGCCAGTGCGGAATTCTCTTTGAAATAATGTCTAGGTTTGGCTGTGGTTGCCCGCCCTGCAAAACAATATTCTATTATTTGTACAAGTTGAATATTTCGTTCTCTTGGTTTTAAAACTGATACCTTCAGAATTTCGTACGGTGCTGTTGCAGGCAACATAATCAAAAGCTTTCTGTATGTCTAAAAAAGTTATAAACATAGATGGGCTGTTCTTCACTCTATCTTCTCTGGAAACCAAGTGGTCGTCCACTAGGTCGGCTCCCAGCGGGGCTCTCATTCTTCTCTAAATAGTTTTTCCATATTTTGCGATCGTGATATAACGAACTCATGGTTTTGTAGAGTTAACGTGCGTCAGCACCAGTCTACTTTGGATCAAGAATTATTACATTTCTCTTGAAGTTTGAGGGTATTTCGTCTGCGTGAGATATCTTGCACACAAGGTGGAATACTTCTGCAAAACCTAAATTTTCTTCATTCGATCATCATGCTCATGGTGGAGATGGAGAATAACAGCTAATTATCGTTCCTCGATGTTTTGATGCTGAGAAAAAGTCATGCAGACTACTGCGAAGCTGCAAAGAAGGACTTACATGCTGAAGTCACAAAGACACTTGTACAGTCTAGCGTATTCAAATACGTAGATATGTAAACAGGCTGAATACGGATCTGTGGTCGGTAATTCCTATATAAGTCAACATGTGTCTGGCCAGTTGTCAAATCAGTTACTGGTGCTGCAATAGCAGGTTATCAAATACAGAATCTCCGACACAGCGATCGCAAGTGGACGCACAAGCAATGGGACACAGCATCTCAGAGGTAGCGATGACATGGGGCATTTACCATACGACCATTTCACTAATGTACCGTGAATATCAGGAATCCGGTAAAACATCAGATATCCAACATCGCTGTTGCGGGAAAAGGATCCTGCAAGAACGGGCCCAACGACGACCGAAGAGAATCGTTCAGCGTGACATAAGTGCAACCTGAGCCATCCGTGGCTCGTGTACGTGCCATCTCTTATTTAACTTGCTGTTTTTGCCGTACTGCCACCTCGTGATCTTAGATTCAATTACTTGCGTCACTGAGTTGCTGCTTTGCCTGCCTGTGAGCGGCAGCAGCAGCGCTTATAGGTATGAGCCCTGCCGTACTATCTTTGGTGGAATGCTATTACTTCCCGGTCGTTGTGTCGACCAGTCAGTTGGAACGTGCCAGTTAGTTCGGACGTGGCAGTGTTAGAGTTGGTATGCGGCACAAATTCAGTCGGGGCGTGGCAACAGTGAGGTCCGGACTGCCGTGACTCGCCCGATGGTTGCCGACACACATGATTGGAGTGGGGATGACTTTGGTTGGTCAATCATCTTACCGGACAACGTGTATTTGGCCGGCGATCACTTATGGGTTGGCTGTGTGTGCCGACATACGTTCGTCCGTTATTGTACAGGAATTGTCGTAAGCATTGTCTAGTTCTTCGTGCAAGTGTTCGTGAACCTGTGTGCTGTTTGTGTGACGTTGACTGACAAGTCACTTTAAATGTTGTCGGTGTACTGGCTCTGAGCAGTCGGTCGGTTGGTGTGGATCAGCCTGAAGTCTCCACGCGGCGCAATGGGCCGGGCGCGCTGGCGGTCTCTACACAGTGTTGGAGTTTTTGGGAGCTGCTCCGATTGCTATTATGTTCGTGGTTCACCGACCTAGGACATCAAAGTTGAGTGGTGATTTAATTACCGGAGCCGTTGGTTTCCAAGCTTGGCTGTTGGGGGTATTCCCGTGAGCAACAGCGAGTGTTCGAGTTGGAGGAAGTTTGGCCACCATCCGGTGGAGTTTAACTGTATTTCGCTTATTTGAAGTCCAAGTGCACCAGCCGAATTTTCAGTCTTGTGACCGTTTGAGTTCCACTTACCTGTCCTGGCCGCTGACGTAAATTTCAGGCAGTGTCCTATCCTCACCTTGTTGTCGCTGTCCAGCACGAGTGTGTAGCTTTGACAGCTTATGCATACTTGGTTGTGGGCGGCTACGCTTTTTACGTTTTGGCATTGGAGTTCCTTGTGTATTAGTCGGGTGGAAAGCAAGTCATCTGTTCGGTGGTCCATTGACTGTCTCTTGGTTGGGCTGCTGGTGGTTTGGATATAGTTGGGCCAGTTAAACTCTGTCTCCCCTAAGCGAACGTTAATATTTCAAGTGCAAACCGACCCCCGGGAACTTCGGAGCGCCTTTTCTTATTCGTGTTTGACGTATATTTTACTGGCCCATAGCCGATGGTTTGAATTTGTATGCTTTTAGTTGGGTTTTTAAAAAGTGGGACTTTAGACATTTTAAAATTAAAAGTTCCTTATTTGTCAAGTCTTGTATTGTTTGGGCATTCAGCCTCATTTAAAATATTTTTCGATAAAGCTTTGGGCCTTCTGCCTTTTGAAAATTTATTGTAGTTGTGTTTCTTCGATCATGGGCCTTCAGCAGTCTTAAAAGTTAAATTCTTTACTTGTTAAATCTTCGATTTTTTGGGCCTTCAGCCTCACGCAAAAAAATTAAGGATAAAGCCTTGCGGTTTCTGCCTTGTAAAAATTTATTGTAGTTGCCTTTTCAATCACGGGTCTTCAACCGTATTAAAGGTAAAATTCCTTATTGTTAAGTCTTAGATTGTTTGGGACTTTAGCCTCCTTTTTTAAAATTATTTAAAGATAAAGCTTTGGGCCATCTGCCTTTTTAAAAATTTATTGTAGTTGTGTTTTTAAATCATGGGCCTTCAGCTGTTTTAAAATTAAAATTCCTTAATTGTCAAGTCTTATATTGTTTGGGCCTTCAGCGTCATTTGAAATATTATTTAAGGATAAAATTTGCGCTTTCCGCCTTTTGAAAATGTATTGTAGTTGTGTTTTATATCACGGAACTTCAGCCATTTTAAAAATTAAAGAGCTTGTGCCCTTAAGCCATAAGATTGTGTGACATATTCGGTCGATAGTTAAGGTCGGAAATTTGCACGGCAATGTTTGGGCAACTAAATAAAGTTATATGTGTTCAAGTGTAACTTACAGCCACTCATTTTTGGCCCCTTTCCACAATTCCAACTACCTGTTCTCTCCTGCGGATTTAACCAGGCGTTTCACAACCTTACACAAATTGCTGTGGATTTCAATACTGGGTCATCAACTAGTATCAGCGTGCGAACCATTCACTCAGTGGGGCAGTCTGATATGCGCGTGAGGCTGTCGCTATCTCATTTACAGACATCATGTTTACTTTGCTTAATTCCGTGTACTAGTGGATGTTGTTGATTTCGTGAGGTTTTCGCTTGTGACCCCGTTGCTTCTTGGGTGTTGCTGTGCTTGGTGTCTTGCTCGGTCGTCTGTCGTGCGTGTCATCCTTTCCCGTTTGTCCGTCTTGTTTGTTCGTGGGCCGCTCCCATTCTGTCCCGCTGCGCTTTCGTGCACCGGAATGGTCGCGGTTGTAACTTTTTGGCGAGGCGGTAAACGGTGGTAGTTGTGGGCATGGAGGAGAAGTTAGTCTGTCTTCCGGAGCTACAGCAGTACCTCATGTAGCAGCAGCAGCTCCAGTTGCTGGTGTTGCTAATGGACAAAGTCGATGCAAGGGACGCACTATCACAACAGCTTCCGGGTCCTCGGTTGTCGTATGCTTTCCCACGTCTGCCGTCGTTCCCTCCGTTTAATGATGCTTATGTAGACAGGGAAACATTCTTACATTGGCTTGAACAACATTTCACGACTTTTCAAGTCACGGATCACTCCTTGCAGCGGTCGTTGTTTCCGTCTTGGGCCTCCCCAGACACGTTCCTTCTTTTCTGCAAGTTGGCACTGTTGTGGCTCTCTCTTACCAGGAGATAAGCTTTTTAGTGACAAACTATTATTCACAACGCTACCATGTGGTCGCTTCTCGGTTGGAGTTCCACCAGTACCACAGCCTGGTCAATCGTATTGTTCCTAGGTCATGGACTTGCGGGGTCTCAGTTGTCGATGCGATTTTACGTGCACCAATCAGCAGTGTAAGGCTTCGTATGCTGATTCCCAGGATGTGGTGGTTCAGCTGGCTCCCAGTCCTGAGGTACGCACTGTGGCGCTGAAACTCGATAACCCGACTTGGAAAAGAATCTCTGCATTTCCCATTCATTTGAAATTGCTCATACGGCTAACGAGCGTCTCATGGCGCGGCTGGAAGTGGCGGCGATCGATACGTCGTGCGGGATTCCACCCTCGCGACGTCGATGTTGCCCGAACGTCAGAGGCCAGCGCTGTCGGGACTCCTCTTTGTCCGAAGTGTCTATGGCATCGGCGGCTCATGTGCGTCGCCGGTCACGCGGCCCACTTCCATCTTGCCCATAGTGCCTTACACATATTCTTGAGGTAATTGTCTCCGCCGCTGGAAAACGTGAACCTTGGGTGACAAGGAGGGTCACATCCAATCGGATTGTCGTAGTCGCTCGACTCGCTCCAGTCCTGCCACTCTTGGGCCTCAGGATACCGTACATGCTCTGCAATCAGTCGTCCCACTGGATGACCCATCGGCGCAGAAGCTTTACCTCACGCTCCGCTTTTCCTCACGATACGCCTTAAGATATCAGTTATCAGGTCGACACTGGATCCACCGTCTCCCTGATTGATATGGCGACATATACCCGACTGGGGTCTCCTGGGTTGTCACCTCCTTCTCTTCGTGAGCAGTTCATCGTCCAGGTGACGTACAAACATGTTCCCCGGATCCTTACCTTATCTGTCGTCGACCATACGTTGGCTTCGAATATTTTTGGCCTGGATGCGTTTCAACTGTTCGGCTTTTCAATTTCTGATGAAGTTAAGGTAATTTCCACGGCTGTTCCTATTCGGGACTTGGACGATCTGTGCCCAGCTTTTGAGTCATTGTTTGCAACGGATTTCGCATGTGGTTCAGATTTTCAAGCGCTTATCACACTTTGGCCAGATGTGCAGCCTCGCTTTCTCTGAGCCCTAACCCTTCCGGTGGCCTTAAGGCCAGCATTCAAACAGGAACTTGATCGGCTCCAGGCTGCTGGCGTTCTGGACCCTGTGACATACAGTGTCTGGGTGACTCCACTGGTATGGCGACTTCGGCGTTACTGTTAACGCTCTCTCTCATAGAAACTTACCTCATTCCTAAACAGGAAGACCTTCTCGCCAAGCTTGCAGGGATAGAGTACTTTTCAAAGATCGCCCTGGCTGAGGTATACCTCCAGTTACCATTGGATGCCGATTCCCTAAACCTCTTCGTCATCAACACGCCTTTCGGATTATACAAGTGCCTACCATTTGGTGTCTCTTCAGCACTGGGCATTTTTCAGCGGTTCCAGAAACAGCTAATCATTGGCTCTGAGCACTATGGGACTTAACATCTGAGGTCATCAGTCCCCTAGAACTTAGAACTACTTAAACCTAACCAACCTAAGAACATCACACACATCCATGCCCGAGGCAGGATTCGAACCTCCGACCGTAGCTAATCATTCATCAGAAGAGTAGTCCATGACAGTTGTATGCACAAAGTCTGAGCAGTAAAGTAAATGCAAACAAAAAAATAGCAGTGGACCTCCATGCAGTCTTAAAGAAATAATGTGGTCCTCCCAGTGGAAAAACAGTGTTGACTGTTGACAGGAAGACTGGTAGGGGGCCACAACAGAGCAAACCCACAGCAGAGTCACTCAAAGTCTTGAAGAATATTGGTAGGTAGGTCACCACAGAGCAGACCCACAGTATGCCTTGTAGAAATTATGTCACTAATGGGCCACCAAAGGTGCAGACCCACTGTAGTCCTTGACGAGATGGCCAGCAGCCATCTGTTGCGACTGTGTGGGCGAGAAATCACAATTGAAGAGTCTTGCAGATTATATAGCAAGTCCATAAACCACCACTTGCGCACTCACTAATTTTTTGCAGTATCCTTAGAACCAGCAATGCTGCTATCCAGTCCCTTGCTAAATTATCAACACATGTGCAGGCACTAAAACAGTCATAAAACCTCCGACATTTTATACATATACTACAACTAACAGGAGTGTGCAGTAAAATGAATCCCTACTATTTACTTTACTTGGAGAACTGTTGTCTATACAATTACAATTTTTACAGCAAACGAATACAATTACAAATGTAAAGAAAACATCATTACAGTAAAGAACATGATAATACAGATAACATTTTTAGTTATACAGGCTTTACAAAAGGAGCAGAAATCAACATATACATGGATATTACAGGAATTATGTCATAAGCAAATAAATGAAAAATAAGAATATTCTTAGAAACATTAACTTCACACATGAGCATTAAAAGGTAACAACAGAATATATAATGTGTGAACATCTTTTCAAAGTAAAAAACAGGTTAGATTTGAGGATAACAGTGTACCTCATCATAGGAAACGTACCTTTGTATAAGAAGAAATTAATTCTACCAAATTTATCTTATCAGGTAAACACACAAAGGTATGAGGAACACAGACACAAGAGGGTGCACATAAACACATAGCGGAGTAACACAAAATGAAAGGACAGGGTTTGTCTTCAGTGTAACATGTAGTATTGCAGTATTTGTGGTACTTCATTTCAAATCAAAACTTCGTTTTCCCATAGATTTCTCTTCTTATTTGAACATTTGTTCACAAAAAAATCCTGTTTATCTGTATTTATGATTTCATATATTTCTCACATCATCATTTGTTTCCAAGAGAATTCTACCTAAACCTGTTATCACTGTTCCCTACTTACATCTCTTCATTTCCTCTTTAAAAATTAGTATTCCTCATTGTACAATACTCTTTGGCCAAACCTTTTTCATATATTTTCTCAATGCATTTCTTCCCAGTTCATCACAACTCATTTTCATTTAAACTATACCCCATCTTAAACTAACTGAAATCTACTCAGCTCAGATACACGAACTACGAGGCAATGCAGCAGCTCAAAACAATTAACACGACAAACAATGCAAACTGGCAAAGCAAGCAGCAGTATCTCTAAATTAGCAAAGGCAAATGCAACATTACAACTAATATAAAGCAATATGCAGCAAACAAGAAAAGTAAATCTGTGGTAAAATTGGCTTAGCACAGTAATACAAAGCGAAATTCAGTAGGACAATGCCTGACAAATAGCAGCAGCAAATGGAATACCCTATTCGTAAACGTTAGAAAGAACAAGCAGAAAAAATATAACAGTAAAGACAGCAATGTAGATAAGGTTAACGTCTATTCACATGCTAATGTCTATGTCACATCTTATCACTAAACTGGTGCATCACAAAAACTTATCAAACCAAAAAATTACCAACTCATTGAAAAGAAAATTATATATGCAATTCCTGTTACTAGTCTTTCCAGTGCTTTTTCTTATAGATCTTTCCTTTCCAAACCCTCTTTTTCTTTTGAAGAACGTGAATAATAAAATTACCATTTAATGGATCTGTTGACAGAAAGTGTTCACATTAGCATATGTATTAAATTTTTATTTTATAAAACCAATGCTACATAGCAGCTAGGAACAAGATATCAAATAAAATAATCAAAGATGTACAAGCAAAGCATGAAAACATCATTCATCAGCCATATGGCATTTCGTAAAAAAGTGTTCTCACAACTTTTGTAGAAATATACTAATCATAATCAGTTGTGCAGACATAAGAATATTTCTCATCAATTCATAAGTATTACAGAAAGTGGCACACAGTACAAGTTCCAAAGTGTAATCATATGTTTCCAAGTAATAGTGTGTCGTGTTTGTGGTGCATTCTGCAAAGAAATGTCAATAGTGAGGTCACAGCCTCTTTTTTCTGCAGCTATGCGGGCACTTACAGGAGTGCAGCAGGCTTCAATGTTGCTGGAGTGGCATGAGGAAAGCTGAAAGTCCACACAACAATAGGTATATTTCAAGGCAGTTAGTGCGTAGACCAGCTCAGCTTAGCGTCAAGCTCACATACATTTTTTACCAACATATTTATGACAGCAATTTCAGCTACAATGACAGTTTTATACAGAATAAAAAAATTTCACAGGTTGAATATTTACATGGGAAGTGTATAGAAACGAAATGTCATGAATAACAGTGTCCAAAAATTTCGTCGCTATAGTGGGACTCACATTCACATATGTAAACACTTTTCATAACTCTTAAAGTAAGATTCTGAGTTTCCAACATTTTTTCCACAAACCAGAGTCCCTAACCACTACTCAATATTCCTTACCTTACTACACATACACATATTTGTCGACACATTTTCAATATTTCATCATAATAAATATTCAGCATAATCAAATTCCTCATATAGCATCATGTCATTGGTCATAAACATAACTCAACATCATAATACACAACGTCCTCATAATAACATCTCATAACAGATCAATCAAATCTCAAAATCGTCGTCGCTTCTTTGAAAAATCTCAAAACCTCTAAAAACAATTCTATGCTCCTTTCAGTAGTGTCATCTACCTCAAACGTTCTTCAGAAATCATGATACCATACAAAATAAATCACTCAGATGCCTCACAGCATCACAATGGTTCCGAAAATATGTACAGTTAGCAAAATGTAGACAAGGTTCAATTTCACAAATGCAAACCAATCCAACTGTGTAATTGCGCAGACGTGTGTCAGTGATGCAAAGAAAAGTTTATTCTTCTCAGTTAAGCGATCAGATAGCTGTGTAATTCTGTGCTAGAGAAATGTGGTAGTGATGTGCAAAGTTGAATAAGCTAATACCATATTAGCTAGGGCTCCTTGCGCTTGCCACACGCATGGTACACAAAGTAGGCGTACCCCTATGAGGGATAATGTAATTATACCCTCAGATGTTACAGGTCAAATGTGGAATGAAATGCATCGCCGGACACCTTCTCTGTATCACGGTATTTCAAAATATTTCTAAAAATGTTCCAAATACAAAAATTAATCATTCAAATGTGTGTCCTGTAGCACTAAACTGTGCTTCCTGCTGTAAGATAATTTCTGTCACTGCTTAACGGTAAAAATGTACCAAGTGTCGTAGTTAACGTCGTCCATAAGCCAAGTTCTCTAAAAAATCTATGTCTTTACCTTGTTATATACAAAAGTGCTTAGCATATACGTGTCGTGGTTATTACGCTCATTTCCGGAACCTTGAAAGTAACATATTGTAACATGTTGTTGTGTTACGAAAATAATTGTCTCACTGTAGCTATGCCACAAAAGTCATTACATAAACATGTTTTACTTTCCAGAAGAACTTAGAAAATCTGTGCAGATATAAAACAGAGACAGCGCAAAAGCAATAATGAATATTGTGACACTCCTAAGTAGCACGGAATTCTAATCGTGTAGCTGTCAAACCAAATACTGTGTCGTCTGTGATCCCCCAGAAAGTACTTTAAATACAAAATGTCTTTCCACGTACACCAAAACACTGCAGTAAAACCTCATTATCGGTATATGCTCCAAGTATGTAAGCCTTAAAAACGTTACGTAATCCTGCAAGCAAGCAAAAAAGTACACACAATGAGACGGTATCGTCTGTTCTGTATAAAAGTGAACTTGTAAAATTACTGTCTTAATAAGCTCCATAGGTTCTTGATTAGATAGTTAACTTCAAAACATCTCTGTATGTTAACAGATTCTAAATGTAACAAAGCACAATAGTAAAGTGAAGTGAAAAATTTAATGGCAAGGACTAAGTCAGAAAGCAAATTGTTTCTCAATAAACGGTTTTACATGAGAAATGTGGTGTAGTCCTTTGCATTTTCTTTTGTTTACTCTAATAACCAATTAGGAGGAAAGCAAAAACAAAATTAAAATGTTCAAATGTGTGTGAAATCTTACGGGACTTAACTGCCAAGGTTATCAGTCCCTAAGCTTACACAATGCTTAACCTAAATTATCCTAAGGACAATCACACACCCATGCTCGAGGGAGGACTCGAACCTCCGCCGGGATCAGCCGCACAGTCTATGACTGCAGCGCCCTAGATTGCTCGGCTAATACCAGGCGGCTAAAAAAGAAAATTTATGAAGCTAAGCGTGTGGATGTATATCATTACTAGAATTCCTGAATGTTCTGAATTTACGCATTGTGATGAAGAGCTTAGAGTGAAAGTCATCATGACGCCAAGTCACAAATCTGTCATCCTTATGTCGTGTCGGCGGTTCCTTCTCAAGGATCTGTGCACCTCGCCGACTCCATTCAAAATCTCCAAAATACTACGTATTGATACTTTTTAACCTTACGGTATTTCTAAGTACCTCTTCCCGTTTCGGAGCGCGAGTATCCTCTGCAATATGTAACTCCTGTATCATGTGTGCCAACTGATTTTTTACTTCCCGCATTTCCCTTTTGCGTCGCGTGTTAATTTGTTTCTAACTTTGTTTGAATTTCCTAATTTCCTTGTACTCCTCTGCGTCAGTGAAGGCTACCGGTCCTCTGTCATTCAGACCATAGATAAATTTGTTGATTGGTCTGAAGGTTTGGCTACTTTTTCCGATAATATGTTAGTTTCCTCCGTGTAATTTTCTGAATCAAATTTTAGAGTTTCCATTTGTATCGAAATCGTATCTACTTTGTCCTTTAAATTTCCCTGATGTTTTGCAGGTTGCCTAACTGTGTCGGTAGATGCAACCAAGTCAATTTTGGTCTGCAAGGTATCGTCATTTTCGTGAACAATAATCTGCAGTTCTTTTGTGTCAGCTTCACAATTCTGTAATGTGTTTTCATGTCGCGAAAAGATAGGATAAAAATGTTCACAAATTGGTGTTTTTACATACTCAGAAACTTTTTGATGTTTCGATTCGAGTTCAGATGCCTCAGCAGTTAAATCTTCATGTGTTTGTTCAACTGGGTGTTCAATTGTGTTAAATTTTTGGACCCGTTGCAGTATTCGTTACTCATTTTGTATCATTGTATCTAACTTCATGTCTATTAGTTTCTGATTTTGTTCAATTTGTTGCTGTATTTATTGCAATAATAATGTATTAGTGACTGAAAGAAGTTCCTCTGTTCTTTTCAGCAGTGCATTTGTACTGGCATCATTCATATTTTGAAAAGTGTGCAATGACACAAAAGCTGAAGTCATGATATTTACAAAATTTCGTTCTGTTATTCCGCTTTCCTTAGGCGAACAGTTACTGACCGATGGATCGACAATAGTTCCCTGTTCACTGATTGTTTCCATTCCTACACCATCATTTACTGCCTGATCCATGTCCCTATGCACAATTATCAAATTACTCTCTTGAATATTTATCACTTCATTACAAGCTGATGGTAACATGCCACTCTCATTTTCACAGTAATTTCTCAATTTGCTTTCAGTCTACTATTACATTTTTCGCATGCCATGATTGTCACACTGTTTTGCACAATTACACACAAGAAATACAGTTTGAAATACAATAATAGAAAAACACATCAAAATGACACTGAAAATAATAAATATCTAATTAGTAGCAAATGCGACTGTAAAATACTCGGTGCAAATTCACATGCTTGCCACAACTGCTTTGCTCATTACAATATTGTACAACAATGATAAACTACAACTGCAAAGGAAATTCTCTATACAATTACGTGCTAGCAATAACTGTAACAAATTTCTAATCAACCACTACTCATAGAAACCACGAGAAAACCGGAAGATTCCTGGTTCATATCCTGGCAGGGTCGGCAGGTGAAACTCCTTAAGAAAGATTTTTACTTAAACTGCTGAGTGAAACTGAATGCAAGTATCACTTAGCTAGTCTTTATCATTTCAACAATGACCTACAGAATTTGCCCTGACAAACAGAACTCAAACTTTTCCTATTCATTAATTACTCACAATATTCAACAGTAATGCACTCTGACTGCTTTAAAATTAATTCAAAAGAATGGGCCTTAATTTGGAGAAATCGTAACAATAACCCATACATTTCATAAGTCACTCAACTCACAGAAAATCTTCATTTTACGAGCTACAGCAATGAATCAAACACCAATAAAGCCAGCTAAACAAAAGATTCTAATAACTGTAGGCTCTAACTACTAACAGGCATGTGGTTAGCAAATGAAAGATTTTGTTACAGACCAAACAATGTATTTAGCAAATTTTTGCCTTAATCAAGTGACAACCAGTTCAAGAAAATTATGTAATCATCAGTAATAAATCTCCATGACGGATATACATTCAGACCGCCCACTTGCGCTAACCGAGCGAGGTGGCGCAGTCGCTGGCACACTGGAGTCGCATTCGGGAAGACGACAGTTCAGTCTCGCATCCGGCTAACCTGATTTAGGTTTTCTGTGATTTCCCTACATCGCTTCATGCAAATGCCGGTATGGTTCCTTTGAAAAGACACGGCCGACTTCCTTCCCCGTCCTTCCCTAATCCGATGAGACTGATGACCTCGCTGTCTGGTCTCCTCACCCAAACAACCCAACTCCACTCGCGCTAATACTTCAAACCTCCAACACCGCCAATTATTAACCTCTAACCTCCATCCCTGCTGACTACTCACTCCCAACTTCCATCACTGCTGGCTGTTCACCTCCAATTACTAGGCCGACCAGCCTTGGAGTCTCTTACAAAGTGCGCACAGTGCTGTCAGAATTACTTATGCAGAGCGCTACATATGATGCCAACGTACAAACACATAAACAGCCTACTTACAATCACTCTGCCACACACCGATAATCAGGAAGTGAAATCAAGGTAAGGAAACGTGTCGAGAGAGGTAAAGTTGTTAAGACACTGTAGAGGCCGATGTTGTGAGCTCTACTGCCGGAGGGTGCAACGTTGTAGTGTTGGAGTGTGGTGGTCTGTTAGACACGTGGTAGGACATAAAGGAAACAATAGTGACAATGTAAACCTTTATTATTCAGAGTACAACAATAGTGGAGGTTGGTTCGTAATACATGTGAGGTTTTTGCTCTCATACAGTTTGTTAATCTCATATAGTACTCGCAGAATTATTTACCCTATGGGCTTATTATCGAGCATAGTTACTGTCTGATAGTATCTTTCGAGTACTTGCTGTAAGTGTCTGACAATCTTGAGAGAGCAAATGTCCAAAGCGTTTGGACACAGTAGGGTGAGAGAGTCAGGCAGAGCTGAGAGAACACTCTTGGAGAGATTTTCTTGATGCAATTCTGTGCGTGACGGAAGAGGTTGCGTTGGAAGATCGTCGGGCTGCAGTTGATGTTACAATACTTCTACTGGCTAAGGAAATACATAATCTACCTTGTTTGTATTACATAAAAGAGAGGATCGTGATGACTTTGGAGCATACATGAATGAAATTATAGAGGCTGTGATGGAAAATCCGTAACCAAATCGAAATTTTACCAGAACGGCAGCGTTGGAGACGGACCCAATACTGCTAATGTGTATATTATTATGCATAAGTCCGTTTTCGTTAAGGATATACAGCTTGTGACACTACCATTTCTAACAGCAGCGACATTTACTCTCCCTAATGTTTGGCAAAGCTTACACGAATTTAATTTTGAAGTCCATTGGCGTTCAAAAGCCAAATTGGGCAGATATCTGATAAATGATGCATTCCATACATATATTTATTTGGGCATTTTTACTGGTATTCACTTTAGGAAACACTCGCAAATTCCTGAAGGTCTGATCTTCAACACTTAAAAATTATAGATACAACGATATTACTTGAAGTTAAATGGCAATTTCCAAAATTCCAAAACGATTACTTTCAAGCATAATTATACTAGTTTCCCATTGTCAATTAATCTTTGTTACAAAACTACTTTGCCTGATTCCGTGAATTGCCGATGTTCTGGTAAATTTCTTCATTTAATTTTTTAAACTGTAGCAGTTTCAGCCAACAAACGTTGCTTCTTATCTCTGTCCCTGTAGTGCAGTAACTGTACATTTCTTAACCAAACCCTTTCCTCTTAGAAACTTCTAGGCAACGTTCCTCATTACATTCTTTTCCTGACACATAGCTCACATTCACTCAAAGTGTGTATCAACCGCGCCAGTAAAGTTACAACAGTTCCGACAATGCTGGTACATCTACATCTACATCTACATTTATACTCCGCAAGCCACCCAACGGTGTGTGGCGGAGGGCACTTCACGTGCCACTGTCATTACCTCCCTTTTCTGTTCCAGTCGCGTATGGCTCGCGGGAGGAACGACTGTCTGAAAGCCTCCGTGCGCGCTCTAATCTCTCTAATTTTACATTCGTGATCTCCTCGGGAGGTATAAGTAGGGGGAACTAATATATTCGATACCACATCCAGAAACGCACCCTCTCGAAACATGGCGAGCAAGCTACACCGCGATGCAGAGCGCCTCTCTTGCAGAGTCTGCCACTTGAGTTTGCTAAACATCTCCGTAACGCTATCACGGTTACCAAATAACCTTGTGACTAAACGCGCCTCTCTTCTTTGGACCTTCTCTATCTCCTCAGTCAACCCGATCTGGTACGGATCCCACACTGATGAGCAATACTGAACTATATTAACTATATTAAGCCACCTCCTTTGTTGATGGACTACATTTTCTAAGGACTCTCCCAATGAATCTCAACCTGGTACCCGCCTTACCAACAATTAATTTTATATGACCATTCCACTTCAAATCGTTCCGCACGCGTACTCCCAGATATTTTACAGAAGTACCTGCTAGAAGTGTTTGTTCGTCTATCATACAATCTGTGATATTCGCTATTTTTGACTTCATTAAAACAGCAAATACGAGTAGTTAATACTTTCAGCCAGAAGGCAAATACTTGTTTGTAAATAATGATTAATGTATAATGAGGCGTGGCATGGCGACGGCGGAATTTTCTAAATAATGTAATTCGTCGTCTTTGGGCGGCAAACAGAAAAATACGGATAGATATGCGATCCTTCACTATTTTGTTCGCTGGAGAACAAATGAAGCCTTGAGCGCTAAAAAGACTTGTACTGTTTTTCTCAAGTAAGACGGACGCAGATTTGTGGCAGTCTGATCTAATTTTTACTAAATGTATAAAAACGTGTTATGTCTAAGTTTGAGTGAAGTGTAAAGAACTGTTATAACTTACCGTGACGACGCACGAGCGACTCAAAGAAGACAATGGCCATATAAAAGAGCGCTCAATGGACACGATACGGAGATAAAAATCTACCGTCATTGTAGTACTAAGCTTAAGGTACGATATATGTTTTAGTTTGTAATAAATATTTGTTCTGGGAATACTGAATCATTTAGCAGTGCTCATTCCTATTATCTCCTCAGTATTATTTTCATTTTAATTATGCATTTTGCTAATATTACAGACACCAAGATCAGCAGTCCAATGTGCGTGTTACATTGATAAAAAGAAAACTGTTTTATCGTCTTCTTGCATCAGCTATAATATTGAATTTCCCTTTTGTGTGATGTTACAGTTGTTTTTGCGCCCTTAAGAACTTTCTGGTCCCTTAGGAAATTGTTTTGTTATAACAATAACTTCACAACCGGGTATGATCGTATCTACGATCATGAAGTAATTAGAAAGACGATAACGCAATTTCTTAATCAACAGCACGCTAGTTGTGACTGCCTCAAGCCACGCGAAACTGCAAGTAAAAAACTATTCACATCTCATAATGCAATATTTTATGACAATGGTCAATCCATGATTCTTACGACAATCGTGTTTGATAAAACAGTAAGCTAAATCTCAATTTCCAACTTTCCATTGAATAACATCACTTTTATTTTGTAACATTGAAACACGTATGTAACATAGCAGCGATGGTAAGGCACGTTAAAATCTTTGACCAGAGAGCCTATTATCGTGGTTAGTATGCGCTTGACCGCGCGAGTGTTACGAGCAGTCTGTGAGTAGTAGTCGTGCAGTACAGTTGCGAGCGGCACGCTGATGGTCGTCATGCAGAGCGGTCGGTCAGTAGTAGCAGCCCAGTGCGGTTGTGTGATGTAGTCTGTCGGCAACACTGGTCAAGATGCTAAATGAGGTATACTGTTAATTAAGATAATCATCGGATAATGTAAAGTTTATTTATTGTAATTAATTTCCAACAAGTGCCCCCAATAATAATTTTGATTTCAAAGCAATTTTTACAAAAAACAAATTTATTTAATTTCGTTCCACTTCCCTTAAAGAAAAGTTTCAGTTTTCAATTAGATTACAAAAAAAAAAAGGAATATTATTATTTGCAATGCAGTTCCTCCAAGCCGTGCGCAAGAATAAGAGCAGAAATTTGACTGGCAGTTACAATGAGGTAAGAATTTAATTCTGATTTTTGCACAGGGCCAAAGACCGATATTTCGGTTTAATTGAGTTATCATTAGCACTGAGATTTTCTTATCACTGAATGGACTTTAATTTTTTGTGAAGAACTTATATTTGAGTCAGATTGCGATTCTCATTTTTATTGTCATTAAATTTAATTGCTAGGGAAGTTACGTTTGGCTCCCATTCATTTATTATTTCTGTCATTTAAATTTTGCTAGGGAGGTTACACTTAGCGCACTGTCCATTAGCATTCTTAAATAATATTGTCATTATAAATTTTAGTGGGGAGGTTACACTAGGCGACACCCAGTCCAGGATCGTATTTCGTTGAGAGTCTTTTGAACAACAGTCAGATATCTGCTCTTATTTGCTTAAGTATAATTAGAATTTGGCGCAACGCTTGTACTAATCTTGTGACTTTCCATCTACAGGTCAACGGCAATTGGTTGCTCTATTGTATTTGTGTGTTGCTTTTGCATTTGTGCTTATTGTTTTGTGAATATTTGTGAATATTGTAAAAATGCCGCGAAAGACTGTGAATAGTGTATCGCGAGGTATTACGAACGAAATTACCGGCACAAACGACTTTACCGATAGGACTTGTGACACGCAGTGTCATGATGACAATCCTGCGTTCACTAACAATCAGTGCATTCCAACCACTAGTGATGACTTTTACCTTGACAATGAACAAACGAACTCAATTGTCTCGTCTGTTAATTTGACGACAATTGATGACGCAGAACGCTCTATTGTAATGAGCGCTGCAGAGCTAAACACACCCGATTTAGAAAATCTAAGTAATGTACAGACAAATTTTTCGAATGAAAATGGTCAGTGTAGTGAGAGTATGACGGATCCATTTAATTCCGAAATAATGTCTGATAGTGTACATCCGACTGATAAACCTTTTTGTAAATTACAGAATGACCAAATGGTCACACAAAACGCGACAGTTGTAGATACACCATCAAAAAGTACTGAGAATAGAGTAGGTAATGTCACTTTGGAGCAATTTATGCCGGCCAAAGTGGCCGTGCGGTTAAAGGCGCTGCAGTCTGGAACCGCAAGACCGCTACGGTCGCAGGTTCGAATCCTGCCTCGGGCATGGATGTTTGTGATGTCCTTAGGTTAGTTAGGTTTAACTAGTTCTAAGTTCTAGGGGACTAATGACCTCAGCAGTTGAGTCCCATAGTGCTCAGAGCCATTTTGAGCAATTTATGGCAATATTGATAGAACAGAATGAAAGGCAAAGTGAGAAAATAGACAACAATTTCAAACAACAGAACGAAAAATTAGACAAACAAAGTGAAGATTTTAGACAACTTAGGGAAGATAACAAACAAGATAACGAAAAACTCAAACAATACTTAAATGAAAAATTAGACGACAATTCCAGACAGCTTGGCGAACAAATTAGAGCCGTTGCCGCGCAGTGTCGTGACACTAAGGAACAGTTGCGCGTGGAAATTCGGGCTTGTTCACAAAAAAATAGCGAAGAAATTAAGTCTGTTGCGCAAGAATTAAGGGAAATGCAAACAGCCGCAACAGAAACACTCAGAGACGAAATTAGCGGAGTCGCTAAACAATGCTCTGAAAAAGCTACACAATTACGGGACGAGTTTAAAGCAATGACGGTAGAACTTTCGCGCACAATGGACGCAAAGATAGACGCGAAATTCGAACAACAGAACACTCAGATGAACGAGCGCTTTAATCAGCACATACAAAACAGTTATACGCATTTCCGCAAATTTATTCAAGATCAAAACAAAGTAAAACGACAAGTCATGGAAACAATTACTGCACAAAGACAAGAGGACAAACGTAAAATGTTCGCGAAAGCGAAGACGTATGTAGACATTAATATTACTACAGTGTCCGACAAAATTAATACCATAGAACAGTTGAACGCGGAATTACGGGATGAAATTTCTGATCTTAAATCAAAAACAGATACACACACAGTAAATATTCAAACAGTGACAGACAGATTCGAACAATTAGAACTAACTCAGGATTGCGATGTCATCAAAGCTGATGTTAAAAAACTGAGCGAAACTACGCGTAAGTTGCAAAAACAGATTAATGCGTCTGATTCTAAAACCGATGATCAGGTTAAAATACTGACTGAAAAATGTGATGAATTGGCCAGTCGTATTGATGTTATCGAAAATACTAATGACAATAAATCAGACGATACTGCACCGGTTTCATTTAACCAAACACCTGAATTTCAAAATTTACAGCAGACAATTAATGAGATCGATTCATCTAACAACACGTTACGTAGGAAGTTGTCAAATTTACAACAAGAAGTAACAGAGATGAAAAACATTTCAGTTAATAACATACCACAACAGACGCCACTTTATGAACATTTGTCAGACTCACGCAGCGCGTATAATTTGGGTAATCTACAGAGAGTACGGGGGTTAGATTACGATCAACCACAGTTCAATAGATTCTCTTACGATCCTGAACCTGTTCCATCACACAGAGATGATAATTTCGACTACAAACATTTTCTGTCAGTGAGAAAGTTTAAGGTTTTCAAAAACGATAGAACGCAGATTCACCCACTGGTTTGGATTCAACAATTTAGCTTTGCTCTTCCACCGACTTGGCCTGTAACACACAAACTTGAATTTATTTGCAGTTTTTTGGAAGGCGAACCGGCAACTCGTATGAGACCGATCGCGAGACAGTGTTACTCAGTAGAGGAATTTCAGAATGCTTTTCTGTCAGCGTATTGGTCGAAGACGACACAGCGCGGAATTAAAGATCAGTTAATTAGTTTGCCGAATTACGAGAACTCAAATTTTCCCAGTGTGACGCAATTTTTTGAGCATATGGTCCAACAAAACCAGTACCTAAGTGAGCCGTACAGTGAATCCGCACTTATACAATTATGCATTTCCAAATTACCACGGTCATTACGAGTGTCACTTCTAACAGGTCAGCAAAAAGAAAATATTTCAGCGTTCAGAGATCTTTTACAGCTCTTGGAAGTACAACAATCTGATTATTCTTTTGTAAACAAAAACTTTTCTTATAACAACCAAGGTCAACAAAAGTACAGCAATTATGATCAGACACGTAATATCAATAGAAAAGATAACAGACGCTTTAGAAACGACAACTACCAAAATTCTAATAACAGCCAAAATTTTAATTATCAATATCGTCAAAATTTTCAGCAACAGGAACCACACTTTAGTAACAATAGAGGTATTTCACAACAACAACATCAAAACCAGCCGGTTAGCATACCTAACCAACAATGGAATGCACAAGGTCAACCAGGCTTTAATGTTCCGCCGCGTGCACGTATAGTCCCTGATGCAAGAAATAGTAACGTACGGCAGCAAGGAAACAACTACGTACAAAGAAGGCTGTATTTCAATTCCTATCGTAATGCACCGTATAGGAATGACTATTACGACAGACGTAAAAATAATGAGGACAATTTTCAGCGTACATCTAACAACAGTCGGTCATACCAACAGCAAAATTATGCACGAGAACCTATTCTCATGAATGAACCCGACAGTAGGTACCATCCAGAGCGTAACACGTCTGGAAGAAGTAATAGGACAGTTCAAATAGTAGAAATGCCACAGAATCCTCCAAATAATAATAACACGTCAGATAGAATCTGACTAAATACTGCACAGGACGCATCTTCCAATAACACAAGCACTACCTTTGACAAGCAAAATGTTGTTCACGAAAATGTAATTACTTTTGACGATATCAGAGACACTCTCTTGCAGGAAAGACCAGTTATTCAGAAAACCATTTCTCATCCTGTTATTGAAATTAAAATTGGTTCTTCGAAATTTTCAGCAGTAATTGATTCCGGCTCACCTATATCAGTAATAAATGAGGAGACTTTCAACGAGTGCAACAAAGAGAATACGTATCCGATATTACCATTAGGCAAAACAAAAGTGAAAGGAGCAGTACCGAGTAAAGGAATAGACGTTAAATTACAGACGCATTTATCATTTTGTATTGGAGGTCATACTTTCCACTCAAATTTTTGGATTGTTCCCTTATTGACAACAGACGTTATTTTAGGTACGAATTTTCTGGTACAACACGACGCAGTTATTCATTTTCAGAATTCTTATTTAATGTTAAAGGATGAAAATATACAATTTGCTATAGAATTTCAGCACTCACTATCTGCGGAAGAGCAAACAATTAATCGCACAGAGGTCATTTCCGCAACACGTAACATAGACTGTAATCCCACATTGTTCACGGATACGTACGTACACAACTATAATACTCCAGACGAAGTTGACTACGACGTAATGCAAATGATTTCCGATAAAGTTAGAAGAAGCAGTGCAACTACAGACGACGAACGAACGCAGTTACACAAAATTCTTTTACAGCAAGCTCCAGTTTTTGACAATGTTCCTGGTACTATGTGCGGTTTTATGTATGAATTTCAAGTGAAACAGCACGACACATTTAAAGCAAAGCATTATCCCATCCCATATATTCACAGAGAACAAGTTAAATAGGAGTTGCAGGATATGCTTGATCAAGGAATTATTGAACCAGCAGTTAGTCCGTACATAAACCCGCTGCATATTGTTAAGAAAAAAGATGGCTCACTTCGCCTCGTACTTGATTCACGTCACATTAATGACATTATTATTAATGAAACAGATCGACCACAGACACTAGAGGAACTTTTACAGAAATTTCATGGTACAGCTATTTATTCCACATTAGATTTGAAATCGGGATTTTGGCAAATTCAACTTCATCCGAATTGTAGAAAATACACAGCATTTCTTTGTTTTGGCGACTGTTATCAATTTTGCAAATTACCGTTCGGCTTACCTATTTCTTCTGCAGCTTTTATTCGCGGTTTAAACACAATACTTCCGACAGAACTTAAGGACATAATTACGACGTATGTAGACGACATTCTTATCGCAGAAGCTAACTGGTCTGAACACAATCTGATTCTTGAACAACTGTCACAAACTTTTCATGCACAAGGACTTACAGTTAATCTTAATAAATCGCACTTTGGCAAAACTTCCATAAAATTTCTTGGACATGTAATTTCAGCAGAAGGCATTGCACCTGATCCGGAAAAACTTCAAGCTCTACGTGACATTGCTGTTCCTACGACGAAGAAGCAATTACGCAGTTTTTTGGGCTTAATTAACTTTTTTCGTAAATTTATTCATCACTATGCCTTAGACACACCCAAATTATGTCAATTAACAGGTAAAAACAGTATTTGGTCTTGGGATAAGCAAGCACATTCTGAATTTGTGAAACTGAAACATGCTTTGTTGAATGCTCCACTTTTATCGCACCCAGATCTTACCAGAAATTTTTCCATTGCCACTGACAGTTCCAACACCGCTTTAGGCGTACACATTTTCCAGGAAATTGAAGAAGATGGTTCAATAGTAATTAAAAACATCGCGTTTGCAAGCCGCATTCTGTCACCTGCTGAACGAAATTATTCCGTTACAGAACTTGAAACATTATGTGTTGTATGGGCTTTCACGAGATTTAGGCACTTTCTTTATGGCAGACATACCACCGTTTACACAGACCACAGAGCAATACAATTTTTACTTTCGGCTAAATTCACTCACGACAGGTTAAGTAGATGGAAACTATATTTACAAGAATTTAATTTTACGATTGTCCACAATCCCGGCACACAAAATGTTATAGCAGACGCACTATCGCGTTCTCTCAGCAACAATCAGCAAGACGTAGCAACCAACTTCTGTAAAACAAATTTCAGTGTCATGTACATTCAGCAAGTTGCATTTGAAAATTTTATTTCATCGTCATTACAGGACATAGCACAAGAGCAAAATAAAGACAATGTGTGGAAAGAAATTAAACAGCTTTGGCAAGATAAGAATAATGTTACGATTAGAAACCATTACACTGTATGCAATGACATTCTGTTTCGCCGCTCTCATCCTGACAGCAACGATTGGTTATTATGCATCCCTGACGAACTGGTTAACAAATTAATCTGGTACACTCATTTAAGTTACGCACATTACGGAGCACGAAAATGTTTTCTTATACTGAGACAGAACTGTTATTTTACTAACATGGAGTTTTAGCGTCTTGTAAAATTTGCCAGAAAGCTAAATCAGACACCACTTCACATATTCCTCCTTTATATCCCATTGTACCTGTTAAATTAAGACATATGGCCGCTGTAGATATTTTTGGTCCGATTCCCAGAACTAACAGAGGTTTTTGTTACATCTTTGTCGCTGTTGAGCTCACTTCAAAATTTGTTACTTTCACTCCATTACGCAAAGCTACTGCTAAAACTGTTTCGAAAGCATTTGTAAAACATTTTCTATTTCATGTAGGGCATGTGATGAAAGTAATTTCTGACAATGGATCTCAATTTCGTTCTAGTACATGGACGCGCATGTTACGAGCTAGAAACATTTCTCCGATTTATATATCCAAGTACCATGCTTCTTCGAACCCCTGTGAAAGATTAATGAAAGAAATTGGTAAGCTGTGCCGAATATACTGCCACAAAAGACATATTGATTGGGATACACACATACTCTCATTCCAAGATGTAATTAATTCCATTCCAAATGAATCCACTATGCTATCTCCGTCTGTTATATTGAAAAACGTTGAACCACCAAACAAAATTAAAGAATTAGTAAACTTCCCTAAATGTCGTCGCCTGCGACACCATGAAATAATTGACATTGCGCTGAACAACATCAAACGTGCCGCAGAGCGCCGGAGAAAACAGCAAAAACAGGTTTGTAGACGCCGCGACTTTCACGTTGGACAGAAGATATTAGTACGTACACACTATTTATCCAGCAAAATAAAAGGTAAGTGCAGTAAATTTGAACTTCTATACGCCGGTCCATATCGGATTCGCAGCATCCCTCACCCCAATGTTGTACACGTCGAAACTTTGAGAACCAGAAAATCGAAAGGCAATCACCATATCTCAAACATTAAACCGTTTATTGAATGAAGACACTTTATGATTCAACACACTATGATGTCATTTAGTAATGCAATTATTTCACCTGACTAATTACTGATGATTATCGTATTTTTTCTTGGCAAGTGCCCGGCAAGGTAAGGTTAGCAGGTCGCTTTTCTTGTCGTTACACATCAGACCGTGCACATTTTCCACTTTTTTGTGTATATGATTGCACTCCAGTTTTGTTTGTATGCACTATGAAATAGTTAAGATATAACACACCAGTCGACTTTGACATTTTTTTTTGCCTTATGACATCTCAACATCGTGATTGTTTTACATTTTGCTGCTGCATTGTATTATTCTGTGTCCATTTTTGCATCTGAACACTGTCAATGTTTTTGACATATTACGTTTTCTGTCATGTTATGCTATATGGTTAATTATGTCACCATAAACTAGTCATTATCTAGTGGGTATATGATTTAAATGCAGGACATTAATCTCTGTCCATCAATTTCAGAAAGAAATGATGCGTGTAAGAAATAAATTCAACAGATATGGGAATTTCACCTACGGAATAAACGATAGAAGATGCAATAACTTTATGAGGAAGAGTAAATGGATCAGGATTAACAAACATTAACAAGAATATACTATACTCATCGTAGAATAGCAGTCTTAACTAATTTTTTCTTTCAGAATACAAGGTGATTGATGCAGGCTGTCAGACTGAACTACACATCTTAGTTTTAGTGATGAAATATGCTAGAGATAAGGATTAGTTGTGTAATGAGTAATGAAGTGATTTTTTGCAGATGATAATGAATACTGATGAATAATGATGAAGGATATGGTATTATGAATAATGAAGTTTTTCTTTACAGGTGATGATAATAATGAAGTTATGATAATATGGATAATGAAGTGATGGATAATGAAGTTTTTTTTCTTTACAGATGACGATAATGTTGAAGTTATATATTTAGGCTATGTAGTTGTTTAAGTATTTGTTGCAGTTTGTTTTGACAGCAGGTGTTATATTGCATAGTAGGATGACAGAAAGTTTTGGAAAGGACAGCTATGGAACACATTTTTATACACATTTCACTACCTGTTAATTAGAGGTTCACTACTTTTCAGCATAGTGTGCGTTTCTTCTTTCAGGTCAATAATCCATTTTGTACTTTTTTTCAGGAGAAGCTTTTCATGATACTCACTAAACCTGTTACTTATTATACCTGTTCTAGTACTTGCATTTTTATTTTTTACCCATTTGTGTTTATCATTTATAAATGTGATCACATATACTGCCTTGTTACATAACCTTGCTACAGCTGACTCATGACGAATGACGTTACCTATCCTCATTTGCAGCAATAGGTCAAAAGCAAGTAGTGTTATGCCTCAGCAATTTAATTATCGATCCCAACGCAATGCATTGCTAACAAAAAAAATGTATTACCAGTCCCAAATAGTGATACCAGTTTGAGAAAGTTCTGAGTAATGCTGATTAGCTCTGAATAGTATGTCACTTCAGTAATGACTTCTTAATGATAAAAATATATATACATATAAAATAATGCTTTGTAACTGGCTAATAACTGCCACTGTTTATTGTAATGAGACTACTTAAAATGCCCATGATTATTAATGCTATGACTATAATTAACTGATTTTTAATAATGACTTCGTAATGATCTGAATAATACTGAATGATGAACAATGTTTTATTCTATTCAATACTTGATGGCCACTGAGTGCCAATAGTTAATGTCACTCAATGAATTATGTTATTAATTATGCCATTAATTAGCTCTTGTTTTCAATGTTGATACTTTGTAACTGGAAAGGAATGTAACTCTTACTATATTGAAATGACAAATGTTCAATTAACTATGCTTTATAATTGGAAATGAATGTGATTGTTTAATAATGCTTTGTAAGTAGGATAAAGCTAATGATTATTACTATTGGAATGACAAATGATTAATTAATTATGCTATGCTTTGTAATTGGAAATGAAAATGCTTTGTAATTAGGAGAAGGCTAATGATTCTTACTATATTGGAATGACAAATGATTAATTAACTGTAATTAGAAGAAGGCTAATGATTCTTAACTATGCTTTGTAACTGGAAAAGAATGCGATTGTTTAATAATGCTTTGTAATTAGGAGAAGGCTAATGATTCTTAATTATGCTTTGTAACTGGAAAAGAATGTGACTGTTTAATAATGCTTTGTAATTAGGAAAAAGCTAATAATTATTACTATTGAAATGACAAATGATTAATTAACTATGCCATACTTTGTAACTGGAAAAGAATGTGATTGTTTCATAATGCTTTGTAATTAGGAGAAGGCTAATTATTATTACTATATTGGTATGACAAATGATTAATTAACTATGCTATACTTTGTAACTAGGAAAAGAAGATTACTGATTCTATGTAAAACAATTAATGAACATTTTTCTGTAATACTGCATAGTTGGTACAGAAATGTTCAATAACTGGGCTATGAATGCCGCAAACTACTAATGGAGACTGTAATTGTCAATATTATGTGACTTAATGTCCTTCACCTTATGAGCTAACTACCCTGAATTACTGCAATGTCCATTTGTCCTGTTTATCCTAGTGATCATGGAGCACTATTTTTGGTTTTGCACTAATTCTACGT
The DNA here is from genome assembly GCF_023864345.2 of Schistocerca serialis cubense. NCBI lineage: Eukaryota > Metazoa > Arthropoda > Insecta > Orthoptera > Acrididae > Schistocerca > Schistocerca serialis. Next base: position 664,370,210 of record NC_064642.1, read on the forward strand.
TGGTGTGCCTTGTAAGAGCGTGGTGTTGACACGACATGCTGTCCACCACCGTGAGCGATGAAGACGTTATTATGGTCCCACTGTTTGGTGTACCTAATGTACTGTCAAAATGAAAACATGGAACATTACTACGACAGTTCAGTGTCTTGGCTACGCTGATAAATTCTGATGGGAAAAGAACTTCAAATTGTGTCACTTGGTGTTGTACTTCTGTGGAAAGATATGGACTTTCAGAACAGCTGTGTGCAATCTAAAGTACTACAACAATGATGCAATCCTTCCCTTTCCTATCCTAATTCTTGTCACATAGTGAAAATCATTTTTTGCTAACATTATTTATGTTCATGGGTTATACATTTTTTTCGATTCTCTGAACTCCAGTGCAAGTACACCTTTCTCATTTTTCAATATGATGATTTTTTTGCCATTATGTTTATTTATTGCGAAAATGCTAAAGACATTTTTTCGATTTGTTCTGAAGTACAGTATATGTACACTCTTGTCTTTTATATTGTATATACATTTTTTATTTTGAGGATATGTTCTGAACTACAGTGCATGTGCACTTATGTTAGGTATTAATATGTTTTCTACTGAACTTCAGTGCCTGTGCACTTTTCTCATTTTTCAATATGATTTGTACTCATTCTGTATGTTCAATACTTCAGTATGTATGATTTTTTTGCCAGTCTGTTTATTTGTTCTGAATATGCTAAAGAATTTCTTCAGTGCCTGTGCACTTAGTTTTCTGTCAAATAATTTGTATATACAGTTTTATGATTTACTACTATGTTTTGTACTCACATCCTGTCTTTGTCTGATATATTTTGTACTCGGTGCGTGTGCACAACATTTAATTTATGTACTAAATTTGAATATTCTGTAAATTGTAAAAATTTCTTGCGATGGCAAGTCCAAATGACTCACCATCGCTGTCAAATTTTTGCCCCCCCAGTGGAGGGTTATGAAACACGTATGTAACATAGCAGCGATGGTGAGGCACGTTAAAATCTTTGACCAGAGAGCCTATTACCGTGGTTAGTATGCGCTTGACCGCGCGAGTGTTACGGGCAGTCTGTGAGTAGTAGTCGTGCAGTACAGTTGCGAGCGGCACGCTGATGGTCGTCATGCAGAGCGGTCGGTCAGTAGTAGCAGCCCAGTGCGGTTGTGTGATGTAGTCTGTCGGCAACACTGGTCAAGATGCTGAATGAGGTATACTGTTAATTAAGATAATCATCGGATAATGTAAAGTTTATTTATTGTAATTAATTTCCAACAAGTGCCCCCAATAATAATTTTGATTTCAAAGCAATTTTTACAAAAAACAAATTTATTTAATTTCGTTCCACTTCCCTTAAAGAAAAGTTTCAGTTTTCAATTAGATTACAAAAAAAAAAGGAATATTATTATTTGCAATGCAGTTCCTCCAAGCCGTGCGCAAGAATAAGAGCAGAAATTTGACTAGCAGTTACAATGAGGTAAGAATTTAATTCTGATTTTTGCACAGGGCCAAAGACCGATATTTCGGATTAATTGAGTTATCATTATCACTGAGATTTTCTTATCACTGAATGGACTTTAATTTTTTGTGAAGAACTTATATTTGAGTCAGATTGCGATTCTCATTTTTATTGTCATTAAATTTAATTGCTAGGGAAGTTACGTTTGGCTCCCATTCATTTATTATTTCTGTCATTTAAATTTTGCTAGGGAGGTTACACTTAGCGCACTGTCCATTAGCATTCTTAAATAATATTGTCATTATAAATTTTAGTGGGGAGTTTACAACATCACAAATCATACAATAAAGGATCCTTCTTTCTATGTATTCGCAATACATTGCATTAGTCTATTACCCCTATTAATTACCAGTACCATCTCTGGGAGGATTAATGCTAATGCGGAAATATATTTGTCTCTTCCATTGATATTTCAGAAATCTGAATTGTCATTATTTCATTCTGTGTTCCATTCGGTCGTTGATGACGCCTTTGACTGCAATTTAGGGTTCCTATACTCTGAAGTTTATGTAGCAGTTTGTTAATGTGTTGGCGGGACGCAGGGAGTAAAGCGCTAGTCTTCCATATTACCGTATTACCGTGGGATCGAGTTTCATTAGTTTTTTTTTACTTTCATTCTTAATTCTATATAATACGGCTATGATGATGTATATGTTATTTCTGTTCGTTTGGGAGATAAAACGAGAGAATTCCTCGCTCAGAAACAAGCCACGGCCACATATTACGGCTCAAAACACGCAGTTTCGTTGGTACTTTTACGTATTGCGTCCTTGAATACGGAAAAATATGTTTCGAAGGTGTGATAATCTGGTACACGAATGATCGCTCAGCACTCTCCCAGTACTCTCAGGTCTCCTAACAATGCCGGTATAGTTTTTCTCGTCTGAAAGCTACGGCGAACAGTTCTCCAGAGAGGAACTTGGTAGTTGACGACATATATTGCCTGTATTTTGGACTTTCACAGACCTGGTACCAACTTTTTATAGAAGCTTAACAATTATTTACTGACAGAAGTGGTATTTTCATAAGCCAAAACGAGGGCACCCTCGATGGGATTGATCAACATGATTTTAGGACGATTCTAGTCCATATCTCGATATGAAGCTAGAATAATTTACACATTGCTGAAGTCATATCACAAGTAGATTTGTAGATTTTCAAGAATAATTTTTTTTAAACAACAAGTATGATTACTGTACCCCATGTAATAGGTACTAGGTTGGGATGATTTTTGGCTGCAAGTAAGTTAGTACGATTGTATAAAATACTGACTGTAATGTACCTGTCAACATCCGAACTAAACGCTTTAGGGGTGCCGAGTGAATCATTAGTAGCTGAATTGTATCTTGTTAAATGATCATGTTACACACACTGAAGAGCCAAAGAAACTGCTACATCTGAAGGGCCTCCATGAGCAAGCAGAACTTCAGCAACACGACATAGCATGGACTCGACTAATGTCTGAAGAAGTGCTCCATGAGTAGGAGGGGGTGAATATCTGACCTGAACAGCACGTCGCGAGGCATCCCAGATATGATCAATAATGTTCATTTATGGGGAGTTTTGGGCCAGCCGAAGAGTTTAAATTCAGGAACGTATTTCTCGAGCCCCTCTGTAGCATTTCTGGACGTGTGGGGTGTCGCATTATCCTGCTGTAATTGCTCAAGTTCGTCGGAATGCACAATGGACGTGAAAAGATGCAGGTGATCAGACAGGATGCTTACGTACGTGTCACCTGTCAGAGCTGCATTTAGACGTTTCAGAAATCCCATATCACTCGAACTGCACACGCCCCACACTATTACAGAGCCTCTACCAGCTTCAACAGCCCCCTGCTGACATCCAGCGTTCATGGATTAATGAGGTTGTCTCCTTGCCTGTACACGTCCTTACGCTAGATACAATTTGAAACGAGTCTCGTCTGACCAGGCAACATGTTTCCCGTCATTAACAGTCCAGTGCCGATGTTGACGGAACCAGACGAGGCGTAAAGGTTGGTGTCGTGCCGCCATCGAGGATACACGAGTGTGCCCGTATCAATGATGTATCGTTCAATGTTTCGCACGCTGTCACTTTTTGCTGGCCCAGCACTGAAATCTGCAGCAATTTGCTGAAGGGTTTCACTTCTGTCACGTCTAATGATTCTCTTCAGTCGCCGTTACCCCAATTCTTGCAGGATCTTTATCCGGCCGCAGCGATGTCGGGGATTTGGTGTTTCACCGGATTTATGATATTCACGGTACACTCGTGAAATGGCCGTACGGGAAAATCCCCACTTCATCACTACTTCGGCTGTGCTGTGTCCCATCGCTCGTCCGCTGACTATAACACCACGTTCAAACTCACGTAAATCTTGATAGCCTGCCGTTGCAGCAGCAGTAACCGATCTAACAACTCCGCCAGACACTGGTGCCGATTTCTTTAAGGCATTTTACACGGTGCCATACTGCTGACTCTTAACTAAGGTACAAGTACACTACTGGCCATTAAAATTGCTACACCAAGAAGAAATGCAGATAATAAACGGGTATTCATTAGAAAAATATATTATACTAGAACTGACATGTGTTTATATTTTCACGCAATTTTAGTGCATAGATCCTGAGAAATTAGTACCCAGAACAACCACCTCCGGCCGTAATAACGGCCTTGATACGCCTAGGCATTGAGTCAAACAGAGCTTGGATGGCGTGTACATGCAGCTTCAACAGGATACCACAGTTCATCAAGAGTAGTGCCTGGTGTATTGTGACGTTTTCAGTTGGTGAGAGATGTGGAGAATGTGCTGGCCAGGGCAGCAGTGGAACATTTTCTGTATTCAGAAAGGCCCGTACAGGACCTGCAACATGCGTTCGTGCATTATCCTGCTGAAATGTAGGGTTTCGCAGTGATCGAATGAATGGTAGAGCCACGAGTCGTAATACATCTGAAATGTAACGTCCACTGTTCAAAGTGCCGTCAATGCGAACAAGAGGCGACCGAGATGTGTAACCAATGGCACCCCATACCATCACGCCGGGTGATATGCCAGTATGGCGATGACGAATACATCCTTCCAATGTGCGTTCACCGCGGTGTCGCCAAACACGGATGCGACCATCATGATGCTGCAAACAGAACCTGGATCCATCCGCAAAAATGACGTTTTGCCATTCGTGCACCCAGGTTCGTCGCTGAGTACATCATCGCAGGCGCTCCTGTCAGTGATGCAGCGTCAAGGGTAACCGCAGCCATGGTCTTCGAGCTGTAGTTCATGCTGCTGCAAACGTCGTCGAACTGTTCGTGCAGATGGTCGTTGTCTTGCAAACGTCCCCATCTGTTGACTCAAGGATCGAGACGTGGCTGCACGATCTGTTACAGCCATGCGGATGAGATGACTGCTATCTCGACTGCTAGTGATAGGAGGCCGTTGGGATCCAGGATGGCGTTCCGCATTAGCCCCCTGAACCCACCGATTCCATATTCTGCTAACAGTCATTGGATGTCGACCAACGCGAGCAGCAATGTCGCGATACGATAAACCGCATTCGCGATTTTTTTCCCTTTATTACAACAACCATAGATGTACATAGGCACAAAAACCAAATAATGATGTGCTGGAACTGTTTCAACTCGAATTGTATCCTACAATAGACTGAAGAACATATTTCAATATAGTGCCATTTGTAAGCTTACAAAATAGAACAAAAATAGTAAACTGAACTGACAACAGCCACTTCAGTCCAGAAAGAGACATAGAACCAAAACGCAAACATATAAGTAGAACGGCAGTTCTGTCATTTGATTCATAACCGTCCAAACTCATAGTCATTTAGAGCATACAAACGTATAACAAGACATGCACAGGAAACATAAATTAGTGAAAACGTCATAATGAAGTTAATAACACCATTGAGAAGTCGGGAGCAGTCCTAGGAACAGGTGTATCCCCTTATTTGTTCTGTATTTGGTTCGCTACATAGTCTTGCATATGATTTGTGTCCTTACCGGCATCGAGAATTTCCCTACGCGATGGGCTACAATCCGACCATTATCAAAGTCGGAAACATGATGGTACGCATTTCTCCTCCTTACACGAGGCATCACAACAGCGTTTCACCAGGCAACGCCGGTCAACTGCAGTTCGTGTATGAGAAATCGGTTGGAAACTTTCCTCATGTCAGCCACTGGCGCCAACCTTGTGTGAATGCTCTGAAAAGCTAATCATTTGCATATCACACCATCTTCTTCCTGTCGGCTAAATTTTGCGTCTGTAGCACGCTATCTTCGTGGTGTAGTAATTTTAATGGGCAGTAGTGTATATTGAATAGGTCCCCCGGGATGTGATTGGCTCAAAGACATCTTAAATAACGGAACCCAGTATGTTGTCCTCGACGGCAAGTTTTCATCTGAGATAAGGGCATCGTCAGAAGCGCGTAAGGTGTGAAAGAAGCGCTGTTACTTTCTATGTACGTAAATGATCCGCTGGACAGGATAAGTATCAGTCTATGGCTCTTTGCTGAATGTGCAATGATGTATGGGAAGGTGTTGTCGTAGTTCAGTGACTGTAGGAGGGTACAATATGATTTAGAAAAGGTTTCTAATTGGTGTTATGAATGACAGCTAGATCTAACAGTAGAGTAATGAAAGTTAACGCAGATGAGTAGGAAAAAGAAACCCTTCTTGATAGAATACACTATTATTTGTGTGCTGCTTGACATAGTCACGTAGATGAAGTATCTGGACGTAACGTTGCAAAGCAATACGAAATGGATTGAGCATGTAAGGAATGCAGTGAGGAAGCCGAATGGTCGACTTCGATTTATTGTGAGAACTGTAGGAAAATGGTTCATCTGTAAAGGAGCCAGCATATAGCACCCACTTTGGAGTACTGTTCGAATATTTATGTTCCGCCACAGGTCGGATTAAAGGAAGACGTCGACGTAGTTCAGAGGCGGGCTGCTAGGTTTCAACAACAAGCAGGTCTTATGGTGATGCTTCGTAAACTCAAATGGGAATTACTGGAAAGAAGGCGACATTCTTTCCGAGGAGCAATGTTGAGAATATTTAGAGAACCAACACTTGATGTTGACTCTAGAGTGATGCAACTGTCGCCCACGTGCATTTCACGTAAGTACCATAAAGATTAGAGAGATTAGGGCTCGTACAGGGTCATATAGACACTCATATTTCCATCGCTCTATGTGAGAGTGGAACAGAAAATGAAAAGACTAGTGGTGGTAAAGGGTACCGTTCGCTACAGATCGTACAGCAACTTCAGTATTCGTTCTAAATTTCGAAGGACATTGAGCACCTCCTAGTATACAGGGTGAAAAGTATTTAAACCAACAAACTCTGAGAGGTTGTATGGGACATCAAAACAAATATTTTTCCCTACCGTCATTTTTTCCTATGAGCATTTAAACCGGTAGAGGAAGATTTCTCTGGTGGCAAATTAATTAAACCAATAAACACTTTTCCATTTTTTTATGATCAAGAGACAACACATTAACACAACTGGTCTCGACTTTCCGATGGTTCGACCTCCAGGAAGGCAATCTCATTGTTGGGAGATGTCCCTGCGTTTACAGTATCCTCCATTTCTTGTTCGGCTTTCTCCAGGTCTTACCCTGTCATTACGTTATCAATACTTTCATTAGGCAGATTTGAAGCACTCAGCCCTACTTTTGTACAGCCAAACAATGCCTTGTATGGTGATTGCTGAATTCCTTGATGAAAAGTATGGTTTCTCGTTATGTGGATGAATCGAAGACTCTTAGCCCAATGTGTTGAGTTATTTGTCTCCATCCGTGTCATTATCACATTTTGCTTGCCCTTGTTGGCCGAACTTTGGCTTTGGCTATGCCTGGGTTTTCCATGTACCAATTTCAGTTCAGGCCACATGTTCTTTAGATCATTTATAACTTGGTTCGAAAACTCTCTGCCATTATCGGACTGCAGCACACCCGGAGCACCTATGGTGGTAAAGATGTCAAGCAAATGGTAAGCAGCTTCTTCTCCGGCTTTCCTTTTCTGGTGTCGCTATAGTATAAACTTGGTTAAGTGACATTGGTAACTGAGTATGAACTTGTACACTCCGTCAGGTTAACTTTGCATGTTATCAGATCTACCTTGCATCTTGAATTAAATTCTTTAAATATTAGTGATTTGGAAACTAAATCTTTCTTAAGTCTGGCAAGATTTCCACAACCGAAGATACAAAGCAGTCACCTCTTTGGTGACCTTTTTGTACTTAAACTGCAGTTACTTTTCCATCCGTGTTGGACCTCCATGTCCTATTTTTAAGTGAGTATCATGCAGTGTTTCGAACAGTTCTTTTGTATGAACATAGTACAAAATAGCGCTCTTGTTTCCTGTTACTGGTCAATAAGTTTTTCCTTTCCGTCAACTTCAATAACGTCATATTTTCTTAGTCGACGATAGTCAACACACTCTTAAGTATACTTTGTTTTGGCTTGTTTGCGTCCTCTATAAAAGAACAGTATCTGTCTCTGATTATTCCGCTATTATTTGCTTTTTCTTGTGGCAGCGTATTCAAAATGTTCAGGAACTTGTTTTTCGTATCAAATGTCATTTCCGCATTTGCTTGTATCCCACCTTCATCTTGAATATCGTTCCCGTATGAAGTGGCCGTGGGTCAGCCTACGGAAGAATGTCGCGAACAACCGAAATCGAATGCCATTACATGTGACCAGCCTAGGTCCTACTACCAAACAATTAGTACCGATATGTTCGATTACTGATTTAGGGCCAGTCCATTAATTACGTGAGCTCAAAACTGAGGAAATCAGTACGGAAAAACCTCACCAATTTTCATTGAAAGGAGGAGGTCTATTAAAATCTCTTGTTAATTTTTTAATTCAAAATACCCCCGTTACTATAAAAGACAAAATTTTGTTTTGTAAAATAAATCCCTATCATAGACAATATTAAAGTAAGCACCAATATTAGTGTAGACCAAATTTAAGTGAATGTATTACACCTGCGTGTGTCTGGGATTCCCCGACCTGAAAGGCGGAACGCACAAGTGGCAGATTTCATTTGGGCCGAATTCACTCATGTCAATTGACAAAGAGTCATGATAATCTGCAACGCACAAGTTACTGTGTTTAAAATGAATTTTTTTAAAAATATTTTATAATTTGTGTACTAACTGGCCTGGCCGCACGGAGTAGCCGCGTTGTCCTGGGCACCGTGTCACGGTTCGCATGGCTCCCCCGGCGAAGCTTAGAGTCCTCCCTTGGGCGTGGTTTTTTTTTCTGTCCTTATCGTAATTTAGTTTAAGTTAGATTAAGTATTGTGTAAACTTAGGGACCAATGACTGCAGCAGTTTGGTCCAATAGCATCTTACCACAAATTTCCAAATTAATTGGCTAGCTGACAAGCCCCAACAAACGTCCCAGAGACAGAGGTTGATCTTTTGTGAAAGGAAGCTAAGCTCAAGTACACTGACAAGAAATCTCTTAGTCATCATATAAATTTAGAAATCGAGAAGGTACATAACGATAAGTCTCAGAAGACGGAACAGACAACGTTGTCTTTCATATCAATAGTAAGCTTCAGTGACATTACCTTATGTCTGTAAAATGTCAGGTTTTAGCAATCTTTTAAAAGAAATGGGCCTACTGTTTCCAGAAACCATTTTGTCGGTCTGTCCTACAGTTATAAACATGAGTATTAGGACCTACCCAGGGTTGGTGTGTTTAAGGCAAGGTGTTTTAACGCCTTAAAAAGTGTTTAATAGAGTACGGAAATAAAAACCGTTTCTGCTTACTAGTACGGTCTAATTTTGTAGAGTGTTTTATACTGATTGCAATAAGGAGAGCACACGAATCCCGATGGAGTGAGTGAGGAATCAGGGAAGTTGGTATCGCTGCCTGATTCGTATTTACTTATTTGAAGAAATTATTTTAAAAAACCGTGATCATAGGAAGCCATTTTGCAGCTGTCAAAACAATCAGTTTAGTGAAATTCATTATAATGAATCTTTGAAAGACGTGCATCTACCTTGCACTTCTTTCACTTATTTACTATTTACGATATTGTAGTCATATTATTATCATTACTAATACGGCAATAGCATGCCTGCTATTCTGCCGATTTTTTTCAGTATGACTGCATAATGAAACTGGAGAGAGGACTGGAGCAAGATAGTTTTATTTTATTTCCATATTCAGCAATCTCCATCAGCTAGCCATGTTGGCTTTTCTTTTCCCGCGCTGACCTTTTAGCTTGGAAGCACGGGCCAGTAGTTTCAACGACATGGAGAAGCAAAGTAGTCTTTCTTCTTAGACTTCTAAGCAGCAGTACCAACCTAAAACTCAGTTTCTCCTGCATGTTTGGCTCTGTAAAGAGGCCTCCCTGACGACTCCCTGACTAAATTCTATCCAATCACGAGTCATTCCGCCAAGTCAGGAATGTCTGCTTGAACGGCAGCTACTTCAGCGACAGATCCGTACCCCCGGATTGGCCGGCGAAAAATGCGCCAATTCCAACCCCCACATGTCAGGCTCCGCCGCAGCAACGGCCGGTAGGCGGTTAGAAGTCGTGAGGAGACGGTGGCGAGATCCTGAAGAAGACGGTTGCATACTGGTAAGCATGCGTGTCCTTGCTAAGTTCAGAAGTGGATTGAGTGACGAATACATATAAAAATGTTACGTGATCTTTAATTTCGAGAGGATCTGCGCCTCATTGCTTTCATTTCGTCCTCATTTTGCTATTTTGTTTTTGGACTAGGCGTCAGAGCCTGGTCGGTTGCAGTGAGTAAAACACACGTGGGACTCTCAGTCACCACGTTTGGTATAATTCAATCACCCTCGTAACTACTTCGCCTTCAGAGAATGCCTTTCCTTCTTCGATATTCCGTGATATTAGTGAACGTTTCACAACGGCCTTTGTGTGTTAGGTTTTCCCTTCTTTGTCGCCCACGTGTGAACACGTGGCGAGTAGTTCTTCACACGATATCTAAATTTAACCAGAAGTAGCATGGACCGCTTTTCTTTTTATTCTTCGTAAATCAAGATGGTGCAGAATTATTAGCTTACAGACAGGAAGCCGCTTTAATAACGTGCAGCCACAAGTAGTTCATAGTTTGCCTTTTCAATATATTTACGAATTAGCTATTGGATCCTGTCTCTTACCTTTGACTAATTATTACAGTAAATTCTTTTCTGAATGGTCAGCTCCCACCTTTCCTTGTCCTGTTCGAACGCTAGTATTGCAGGTGACTGCTGAATTTAGACCACATCCCCCTACGCCCCCCTGTCTTGTATTAACGTCCATAGGTAATAAGATATGTACACTCAACAATTATACTTCGTTTGTACAAGTGTAATTACGATTTATTATAAATTGTGGTGCTGTTAACCCGACTTTCAATGAAAAGAGTTATCCCCATTTATAGATATATCAAGGAAATGGTAGCATTGCAAGGCCCCCTACTGAGAATTCTCCTCTTAATACGATAAAATTGATTGTAAATCCAATGAGCAGTTTTTGTTTGATCGTGGTGGTATTTTTTATGCAGTCGGATAGACGATCCTTGCGTCAGGCCCTAATCCTTTCTGATGCGCCGAAGACTCTTGTGGTGATGTGTATGAAGTTCGACCCCATTCCTCCTTCCTAGATAAGGGAAAGTCACACTGATAGGGCAGTGAGAAAAATCGACGTCATGTGGTGAAAGGGTAGGCCCTGCCACTCCCAATCCCTTTTAGTGGGCAAAGCACATTTTTTATCTTAAAATAAAGTAGTTGTCATTTTCTTGTCGGCTTTCACAGAAAGAAAATGTAAACAAGACGTAACTATACCCGCAAATAATCCGAATGGCGGGAATAGAAACAATTCCCTGAGACAGGACCTTCTCCAAAAAGCAGCAGCTACCACATGCACAGCACAGTTAGCACTGGAAGTGAGGGAAGTGCGGCTTACCGCACGTTGTCGCCTCATCGCAGTATGCAGTGAGATTTAGCCAGTTGTTTTCCGACGTATGTACAATCACAGCGCGTTTTGGCCAATTCGTGAAATTTGGATGTACGCCGATTCTTTCAGGTAACCGAACTTTGGCCCGTCCTCTCGGCCGAAGTGCGAAATTGTCTGCCAATTCGTGTTCTGGCCGGTCTTCGGGCTTTTGGCTTAGCACTCTGTCTCAGCGCCGCACCTCAGTTGCACCTTTGAAACAGGAAAGGAGGTTGCAGTGCCAAAGGAAGAGGTTGGAACCATGTATTCCATTCAAAAACATGTTTTTCTGTTACTGGAATACTACAGCTAATAAAATAGTCCTACAGGAATAAATCGCAGTTTTACAGACGATTTAATGTCCCCAAAAGACCCGATGCGTAAACCATTCGCAAACTCCAAGACAAACTTCAACGGACAGGCAGCGTGGCTGATAATCTAACGGGCTATGGTGGCGGCGGGCAAAGAGTAGTTACTCCTGAAAATGACGCCTCGGTTCCTGGAATTATTCAGCAAAATGCAAGGAAATCCGTCCGAGGGATTGTATCACAGACTGGTTTGAAGGATTCCGGCATGAAGAAAATACAGAGCTTACACATGATTCCAAGCTAAATCCAAAGCCACCGGGCCTTACCTATACAAGCTGTGCGGTAGGTGGCTGACTTTGCTGATCAGATTCTCACAATTAGTGATAGGACTCATGAAGGATTTGACGCTGGCTGCAACACAGTACCACATGAAAAGAGTCACGAATAAACTAAACTGGCGATTTTGGAGTTCCGAAAATTTCCAGGTCACTTAGAGAAACAACGCTGCCAATTTCTTTTGTTGAACGAGCCTTCCAGAGGAAGAGAAATTAAATACTGTGATTGGCTCTAACACACACACCGCAACACTACATTCGCCTAAACAGATGTTTTACTTATAATCATTCACTCTCTTCTCTTCTGACATATTGCTCTATGACTTACGATTCATTTTCAACATTTATTTTCCCATCTTCAGACTTCCATGTTCCTCCATTGTAATAGACACTAAACATCTTTGTTTCTCTTTTTAGTTATTTTATTACTTTACCATAATCGAACGCAGATTCTGATATGAAGTGAGTGAAGATAATTTTCGTCAGCGTGATTACCAAACAGCTATTCTTAGAGGTCCTTTCCCTACTAAAAGTATCCACAGAAGAAAATTTTGTTGGAGACATTGTTTAGTAAGCAAGTAATCATGTTCAAAAGTCAGAATACGCGAATATTTCACCATATTTCATACAAGGTGCACTTAAACGAAAACGAGTCAAATAGAACAAAAGTAAGTAAACGGTTTATAACAGGGGTAGACAAAAGTTATGGCTCGAGGTTCGTGCCTGGGCCAGAGTGTCAAAGCGCTCAGCCTCACTCCGCATTTCCCCACCTCCACGCCGCGCTGTCTGAGCGCGAGGAGAAGGGGAGAAGGAAGACGGGAAAATGCCCCGCATTTAAATGGCAGTATAGTCGTACTGCTGACTTGGTTTTATGTTTCACATTTCTCAATATCATAGTTGCCAAAGAAAACAAGTTCTCATTATTAATTAATGAAGATGAAGATATAATATAATTTTTATCTTGTGCAAACTGTCGGTGTACGGACAGACGCAGACAATTTCACAGAGTTTTGGACTGAAGCTGATATGTGAACATGACGTATTTTGTTTCATAAACGAAAAAAGGACTTTCACACAAATATACGCTCTGTAAAGCAGTATGGGACTCATCATCATGATCATGTCGATAGAAATGTTGTAGAACTTTTGCAACTTCATTATGCAAACTTCGTAAATCTACAAGGAAAAAACAATGTAAACGTCCTGGACATTCTTCGTGTAAGAAAGACATGAAATTAAAACTGGAATTTCCTTGCATGTCAAATGGTTCAAATGGCTCTGAGCACTATGGGACTTAACATCTATAGTCATCAGTCCCCTAGAACTTAAAACCACTTAAACCTAACTAACCTAAGGACAGCATACAACACCCAGTCATCACGAGGTAGAGAAAATCCCTCACCCCGCCGGGAATCAAACCTGGGAACCAGGGCGTGGGAAGCGAGAACGCTACCGCACGACCACGAGCTGCGGACTCCTTGCATGTCAATCACTTACATCTGCACATGCATAGTGCACCTTCAGCTGAAATTGCAAACGACCTCGAAGACAGCTCGGAAACAGATGAAAGATTGACAGTGTCCTCAAAACGCATATAAAACTATCATTGTAATTGTCACAAGGACAAAGAATTCTTCAAACATTGCGCTTTCTTTAACGACAGTTAGCTTAGGTAACTGTACTGTCTTTTTCATAATGTGTCCCTTGTACAACGTGATGTTCGTTTGAATCCACCCCCACCAAATCAGAAAAAAGTTACGTTGCAATATCTTACTGAGGGTAGCGTGCAGTCAAGTCCACTTAAAATGTGAATCCTACAGTCCATTCCTGGTGGTCTAGTTTTCATCCCTTCACTCCTTTTTCCTTCATAAATTCAACATTTTAACCGAAATATCGTTCCAGGCATGCCTGCTGACTTAACCTACGCACTTTGCAGTAATGTATGAAGTCTCCACACTCTTCGTAAATTTCCACTGAAAACTGTTGCAACTGAAAATTGAAAAATTTGTGCGACTTCGAGAATTGTACTGTTCGTACCGCCAATTTCTTCAAATGCTCCATGCCAGCAAATTTAGCACAAAGTGCTACTTGATGTACAGAACAACGGAACAATGAGTATTGTTTATCGATAGTTGTAAATTTTTGCTCTGTCATTGCCACCTAAACGTTTAAATTATTTCTGCACTGCACTAGAATGTCGTTTCCTAGAAAATAAGCAGTACCCGTTGCTTATGCGGAGAATTCTCGTCCCTCTCTTCTCTCATTCCAATTCAAGGTGTGTGATGATAGATTGCTAGGCTGCCCCGTTTTGTGTAAAATGCCCCTGGTCCTAAGAATGTCCTTCATATCACGGACAAATGGCAAAGAGTTAACAGCGGTGACACCACTACTCTGCCGAACCCAGAGAGTTATGTCGACCGCAAAATGCCGCACCGTAATGCTTCAGGCAATGTCGCACTGCTCCGGGTACTTCCGAGAAGGTGCGAACAAAGCCGAGTGAAAACCCGTGCCTGGACACGCCTGCAGCCCGCATACGCTGTGCGTTCCAAGTTTCGCACGCTGTGGTCGTCCCTGGTTTATGATTTCAAAAGTAATCGCCATAACTGTTAGTACATTTATCCTATTGAGCGACAAAATGGTTAATGACTCCACAGAAAAATGTTTGCTGTCGCCTACGGAAAAATGATTGTACCTATGCCGGAAGCTAATCAATGGCCGCAAATGTCTGCCTTCAGAGCTCCAAGAACATGGGATTTTCATGGGAAGAGATTGGGACACTAGGGGATGAGTAACATTCATCAACAATGGCAGATGAAGACTTCGGGCGTAAGAAGTACCTCGTTCTTCAGTGGCCTTGGAAAAAGGTGGCGGAGGAGCGGATAGAACTTCAGGAATCTCTCTTAGTCTTGGTGTGGGAAAGTGCCGCTAAAACACAGGAATGATCAACGGCACGAGGATGCAGAAGGTTATGGAAGCCATTGTATTGAAGACACACAATTTGTATCCACAGGACATGTGTCTTGTACCGAAAAAGTGCGATGATGATCTCTCCATTGCCAAGAAATTCCGGACTACTTCCCCATTCCGATCTCTGAGTTCAAATGGTTCAAATTGCTCTAAGCACTATGGAACTTAGCTTCTGAGGTCATCAGTCCCCTAGAACTTAGAACTACTTAAACCTAACTAATCTAAGGACATCACACACATCCATGCCCGAGGCATGATTCGATCCTGCGACCGTAGTGGTCGCGCGGTTCCAGACTGTAACGCCTAGAACCGCTCGGCCACCCCGGATGGCTCAGATCTCTGGGATATGACCGCCAAGAAGGTAGTGACCGTGAAGATTACATAACCAACGAAACTGTAATGTTCTGCGAGGCAGGGTGATATTTCAGAAGTTCGAACTTGGTAGGGAAGCTAGAAAATCTGAACATTGAAATGCTAAAACTCAATCTAGATCACGTGGCGGTGAGTAGAATGAAACAGAATGAAGACGAAGATTTCTCGTCAAACGAGTATAGGGTAATGCAAACAGCTCAAGAAAATGGTATGACGGAAGCAGATTTCGTTACGAATAGGAAGGCAAGACAAAGTTACTGTGGAAGACCAGTGATAACGATGTACTCATCAGACTCGACAAAAAAGCAATACCTTCAACAATAGTTCACGATTCCTGCTGACATCCCAAGCAGAATATGAAGAAAAAGTACATAAGGATACTGAACAGGTAATTCAGTACGTGTGATGAAAATCTATTAGTCTTGGGAGACAGGAATGCGGATGTAATAGAAGGAATAGAAGAAAGGATTACGGGATATTATGGGTTTTGTGGGAGCAATGAGAGAGGAGAAAAGCTGAGCTCTGCAATAAATTCAGCTGGTAATAGCAATACTCAGTCCAAACTCACTAAAGGAGATAGTATGCATGGAAAAGACTGAAAGATAAAATAAGATTCAGGTTAGATTAATCCTTGGTCAGGTACATGTTCTGAAATAAGATATTAGACACAACAGCGTACCCAGGAGACGGTATAGACTCAGATCACAGTTTGGTAATGATGAAGTGTTGGTTGAAGTTTAAGGGAGTTGTCAGGAAGAATCAATGAGAAATGAAGTGGTATGCGGAAGTACTAGGGGCTGAAGAGATACACTTGACGTTGTCTGAGGCTATAGATAATGCGCCAATCAATAGCTCAATAGGCAGTTCAGTTGAAGAGGAATGGACATCTCTCCAACAACGGAAACCGCAGAAGTTGGAAAGAAAAACATTAGTAAAAGGATGGTAACAATGAAAAAACCATGGATTATAGGAGAATTACTTCAGTTGATCGACGAAAGATGGAAGCACAAAAATGATCTGGGAAATTCAGACATATTTACAAGTCAGTGGGGAAAGTAATGAGTGGAAGGTACAGGGAGGCTAAGCCAAAATGGCTGCATGAAAGATGTGACGACTCGAAAAATGCCTGAGGATAAAGAAAAGTCAAAAGAAATTAAAAGCAAGGGATGTAACATTAAGAATGCAATAGGAATTTCACTGTTAAATACAGAGGAGAGAGAGGATAGGCGGAAATAATGTACTGAAGTCCTCTAAGAGTTGCAGGACTTACCTCACGACTTGCTGGAGGAGAAACAGGAGTCGACAATGAAGAGATAGAGGATCCAGTTTAGAAGCAGATTTTATTACAGCCTTGGACGTTTCAAGATCAAGGCAGAAGGGATAGATAACACTCTATTACTAATCTAAAATCATTGAGGAAAAATACAAGAAACGGACTATTCATGTTGATGTTTAGAATGTATGAAACTAGGTGATGTGTGGCATTTCTACAACTACAACTACATCTACATCTACATCCATACTCCGCAAGCCATCTGACGGTCTGTGGCGGAGGGTACCTTGAGTACATTACCACCATCTGCTTAATAACTAGTTTGTCCGTCTTTGGAACGAAATAGGGCACTGATACTACATCTCAAGGACCCGACAGCTTTTGGTAGGTTTGTGGAGGTAAGTAACATTAGATGTCACATAATTCGCGTAAATAACGGACAGCTGATTTACGTACCCGGGGATGGCGCCCTATAGCGGTCAAGATGGATTCCATAGGATTTATATCAAGCGAGTTTGGCGACCGAGACATCAGCATTAGTCCACTACAATGCGCCTGAAACGACTGTAGCATGGTTCTGTCTCCGAGAGAAGGACAGTTATGCTGCTGAAAGATGACAAGGGATACAGATGGCTCGCAGAAGTCAGCGTGTCTGCGTTCACAACCATGGGCCCCACGCAAGCGCAGGGGAACGTCTCCTGTAACATAATACTGCTCTAATCAACCGGTGACCGTGTCGCGCTGCACATTTCGAGCTGCCGTTCACCTCGATTACGGCGTTGTGAAAACGACTATCGACGAGCAAAAATGTGATTCAGCCGAAGAGCAGACGGCTTTAGATCTGCTGTACCTATCTTCGGATTCAGTAGTTGGTCTGGAGCTAAAAAGTTAACTGACAAGGAAGCGGGCATCACAGCTAACTTGCAAAAATCTCAATTTGGGCTTGAAAGAATAAAGTTTTAGGAACATTTAGTAGACTCAAAAGGAGTTTTCCCAGATAGTAAAGATATTCATGACATCATGTACTTTGCAGCCCTTAGTATGAGGAAACTATTGATATGATTTCTCGGGCTGAGGTTGTTCTTTCTTCTAGAATCACGATTATGATACTTGCGGAAAGATCCTCCCTGGAAAACGTCAAGTAACTGTCAACAGCCGTTCAAAACTATCTAGAAGGTTCCAAAACACTATATCACACAGACGATTTTGGTTTCATGATCAATACTTTGTCTAAAGGATTGGGAGATTTATCCTCACCAAAAACTTGGGTAGTAAGTAGACTTTTCGCACCATTCCCTTAGCTAATATGATCTTACTGGACTGTGAGCAAGCATATGCTCTGATCCAGCTTTGAAACATTAGCTGTAGAATGGGTTCTCCGAAAATTTCAATATTACGTCTATGGGAATCAAACTACAGTATAGTGTGATCATAAGTGGGTGCTGAGCTTCCTCAAGACCTGTAAGTTACTTCATGCTAAGTTAATCCTCCAAAAGTACTTTATTTAGTCCGAATCGAAGGAAAGAAAAATGTAATTGATGACACCTTACCTCATCTTCCCAATGTAATAGTTTCAGACTTCCTACCCGATGAAGCAAGCAACCGAGGATGAGAGACGATGCACATCTAAAATACTCCTGATGAAGCAAGCAACCGATGATGAGAGACGATGCAAATCTACTATACAATCATAATTTGTGTAGGAACATGGCTTGTTAACAACTGTCTGCACCGAGATAGAATTAGCCCCGCCAACAATTACAACTACCTAGCGAATATCACTTAAAACGGTTTTACCAGTTTCTAAATAACGTATCTTGATTTTTCTTCGGTCTTGCTTCCATTATCGACCGCATCGTCAGAGCTGACACTTAGGTACCTTTACCTAAAGTGAAAATGGTCGCCATCTAACAGACCCACAATTTTCTTTTCAATTCTTCTGTATATTATTCTTGTCGGCAACTTGAATTGCATGAGCTCTTAAGCTGATTGTACTGTAATTCTCCCTCTGTATACAGCTTAAGGGGTTTCTTAATTTCCAAGATGACTGTTCATAGCTATGATGGCCCTACTTACAAGCTTGTCTGCAAAACATTACGACCACCACAGCACACCGCAGCGATGGATGCCGCCTGGTGGCGGCGTGGCCACGTCACGCGGTAACAAAGGTATGTAAGTGGAGCAGACACTGACTAAGGGTCACCCAGTCGAAGATATCGGCTGCAAATGGGGACGTCCATTGAGATAAGCGACTTTGACAAAGGGCAATTATCATTACGCAGAGCCTGTGAACGAGTATCTCGAAAACGGCGAGGCTGGTCGAACTTTCACGTGGTATTGTCGTGAGCATCAGCAGAAAAAGCTAGGACAGTGAAACTACCAGTAGGCGCTAAACTGTTCGCGGAACGTGGAGTTCAGAGGCTTGTCCGCTCTGTAAAAGGGGGTAGATGGCGATGTGTGGCATTTCTACAACTACATCTACATCTACATCCATACTCCCCAAGCCATCTGACGGTCTGTGGCGGAGGGTACCTTGAGTACCTCTATAGGTTCTCCCTTCTGTTCCAGTCTCGTATTGTTCGTGGAAAGAAGGATTGTCGGTATGCCTCTGTGTCGGCTCTAATCTCTCTGATTTTATCCTCATGGTCTCTTCGCGAGATATACATAGGAGGGAGCAATATACTGCTTGACTCCTCGGTGGACGTATGTTCTCGAAACTTCAACAAAAGCCCGTACGGAGCTACTGAGCGTCTCTCCTGCAGAGTCTTCCACTGGAGTTTATCTATCATCTCCGTAACGCTTTGGCGATTACTAAATGATCCTGTAACGAAGCGCGCTGCTCTCCGTTGGATCTTCTCTATCTCTTCTATCAACCCTATCTGGTACCGATCCCACACTGCAGAGCAGTATTCAAGCAGTGGGCGAACAAGCGTACTGTAACCTATTTCCTTTGTTTTCGGATTGCATTACCTTAGGATCCTTCCAATGAATCTCAGTCAGGCATCTGCTTTACCAACGATCAACTTTATATAATCATTCCATTTTAAATCACTCCGAATGCGTACTCCCAGATAATTTATGGAATTAGCTGCTTCCAGTTGCTGACTTGCTATATTGTAGCTAAATGATATGGGATCTTTCTTTCTATGTATTCGCACCACATTACACTTGTCTACATTGAGATTCAATTGCCATTCCCTGCACCATGCGTCAATTCGCTTAAGATCCTCCTGCATTTCAGTACAATTGTCCATTGTTACAACCCCTCGATATACCACAGCATCATCCGCAAAAAGCCTCAGTGAACTTCCGATGTCATCCACAAGGTCATTTACGTATATTGTGAATAGCCACGGTCCTACGACACTCCCCTTCGGCACACCTGAAATCACTCTTACTTCAGAAGACTTCTCTGCATTGAGAATGACGTGCTGCATTCTGTTATCTAGGAACCCTTCAATCCAATCACACAATTGGTCTGATAGTCCATATGCTCTTACTTTGTTCATTAAACGACTGTGAGGAACTGTATCGAACGCCTTGCGGAAGTAAAGAAACACGGCATCTACCTGGGAACCCGAGTCTATGGCCCTCTGAGGGGCGTGGACGAATAGCACGAGCTGGGTTTCACACGATCGTCTTTTTCGAAACCCGTGCTGATTCCTACAGAGTAGATTTCTGTCGATAGAGCACAATGCTGGTGCACGCGCAAGTGTTTCTGAGCATCCTGTTTATCATACATTGTTGAACATAGAGCTCTGCAACTGGCCACCCCTGTGTGTTCGCATATCGATCCAACGACATCGTCAGTTACGACTGCGGTGGACACGGGACCACCAGAATTCGACCGTCAATCAGTGGAAACGCTTCTAGTCACATCCCTTCCAGTTTCGCTAGCAAATAGAATGCGGGAGAAACGACTGTCTAAAAGCCTTCATAGGGGCCCCAATTTCTCGCATCTTTTCTTCATGGTTCTTAAGTGAGATGTACATTGGTGGCCGTAGAATCATCTCATGGTCGGCCTCAAATACCGGTCCTCTAAATTTCTGCAATAGTGCCTTGTGAAAAGAACAACGTCTCCGCTCCACGGATTCCCATTTGAGTTCACAAATCTTCTCCAAAAAACTTGCATGCTGATCGAACGTCCAGTAGCATATTTAGCAGCATGCCTTGTGATTGCTTCAAAGTTTTCTTTCAATCTGACCTGGTGGGGATCCCAATCGATCAGTACTCAAGGAGGGTCGCACTAGTTTTCTATTCTCCATCTCTTTTATTGATGAGTTACAATTTCTTAAAAGGCTTCCAATGAAACAACGCCGAGCATTCGCATTCCCCACTACGAACGTGACGTGCCAACTCCATTTCACATCGCTTTGCAACGTCACTCCTAGATTTTTAACCGATTTGACTCTGTTAAGCTGCACCCTGCCAATACCGTATTCGAACGTTGCATGACTGTTTTTCCTGCTCATCATCATTTACATTTTTCTACTTCTAGAGGAAGCTTCCACTCATCACATCAACTAGAAACTTTGTTTAAGTCATATCTTCAGTCCGCCCCCCGTAGCTGAGTGGTCAGCGTGACGGAATGTCAATCCTAAGTGCCCGGGTTCGATTCCCGGCTGGGTCGGAGATTTTCTCCGCTCAGGGACTGGTGTTGTGTTGTCCTAATCATCATCATTTCATCCCCATCGACGCGCAGGTCGCCGGAGTGGCGTCAATTCGAAAGACCTGCACCAGGCGAACGGTCTACCCGACGGGACGCCCTAGCCACAGGACATTTCATCTCTTCTGTACTCCTTCAGTCACTCAGTGACGACTCCTCCCCGTAAATTACACAATCATTAACAAACAACCATAAACTGATGCCCTCCCTGTCTGTCAGGTTAATTATATGTATACAGGATAAAAGCGGAGCTATTACGCTTTTCTGGGGGTACTCTTGACGATACCCTTGAGTCTCGCTGTTGAGGACAACATACTGGGTTGTATTACTTAAATTGTCTTCGAGCCAGTCACATATCTGGGAACCCCATCAGACCTCATCTACAGTCTGCAGTGGAGCACCATGTTAAACGCTTTCCGGAAGTCTGGAAATACGGAATGTGTCCTCCATCCATGGATTTTAGAACATCAAGTGATGGAAGAGTAAGCTAGTTTCGCATAACCGATGCTTTCTAAACCTGTGATGATGTGTGCACAGAAGCTTTTCTGTCTCAAGAAAATTTAATACATTCGAATTAAAATGTGTTCAAAGAATAATTCTGTTGCAGACTGATGTTAAAAATATTGGTCTGCAATTATGCTGGTCAGTACTTTTGCCTTTACCATATACAGGAAGCATGTGCTGTTTTTGCCTGTCAGCTGGAACTTTCCGCTGCACAGGAGATTCACGATAATTGCCGGTTAAGTTGGGGCTAATGTCCCAGAGTACTCTGCATAAAACCGAACTGGCATTCCATCTGGACACTGTGACTCATCTGTATTCAACCCTTTCAGTTGCTCCCTGCACCACTGATGCCAATTTTTATGTCCTCCGTATGGGAGTCTGTATGACAGTCAAACAACAGTAGGTCTGTATGATCCTCAAGTATGATTGATTTCTTAAATGTGAAATTTAAAATTTCAGCTTTCCTTTTCTGTTTCTGTTGTCATTCCAGACCGGTCAATTAGTGATTGGATTGAAGATGTCAACTTGCTAAGTGATTTTATGTATTAGTGTGATTGCCATTTTCTTGAGTTCTCAGCAAGATCTTGGCCTAAGGTATGAAGTGGAAATCGTTGTTTGCTTAGAATTTTTTGCGGATGCATGAGCATCCACAAACTTTTTGTTTTTTACATTTGCATGCTTTTTTTAACCAAGAGTGCAACACATTCTGTTTCCTTATCATTTTCCGAATTTGAGTGTTAAACCATTGAGAGTCCATTGCATTCTTAATCCACTTACTTGACACATACGTCTCCAGAATTTGATTTACAATCAGCTTTAACTTTGCCAATCTATATTTGCCAGTAAGAATACTTAAGTCTATATTACTCATGCAGAGAAGTCAATTAATTTCCCACGTTATCTGGGTGAGTTCTGACAGGTATAGTAATTCTTTTGATCGTCTCAGCCTAAAAACTTTCCCTCAAGTTTTTTTGGACAGCTTAAAGTGGGCTGCAATAATTACTTGTCGGTGGTTCAGTCAGTGACAATGGTAATATCCTCCTTATTTCTCCGTCCAAAGCCTTGCATTATGACCAAGGGACAAATTAAAAATTCTTAATGAGGGTACACTTTGATGTGATAGGTATATCCTATTAACCCTTTTCCTGGTGTACGCTAGTATATACGTCCTGTTACGCCATTTCTCCAGATTCTGTGGCGATGTATATGTGCTACACTTCAATTTTACTGCAGTGCTATAGACATTTGTATGCATCCTAAGACGCCGACCTCTCTCAGTTGCGGACGAGGTCCTTCCACGTCTCGATGAATAAAAAGCTTCGAATATTTGTAATGCAATACACATGCCTCATCGAGTGCTATCATTTTCAAAAAGCCTTGTTTTGACGTGTTGAATCGCTTCTGAAATATGACGATTGTTATCACCACATGATTCGTGATGTGCAAGGACGTAAGTGAGCGCGTCGCAGATTACCATCCATCGAATATAAAACCTAGAAACTCCAGAACACAAACATACCGTTCTACTCTCAGTTTTAAATAAAATTTCGATATCTTACCTCACATCAGCTAAAATCAACAATACACAAGTTTACACAATGCATTTCTTTCTCTGCAAACGCTTTAAAATTGTGTGCAATGTTTTACTTAATTTGATGCAGTGTGGTAAGTATAATGCTTACTGAAAATAAATTCAGTTCTATATTGAGTGAAGATATCTGATCGTACGATGTGCAAAAAGCAAATTTTTTTGCGGAATGATTTCCAAAAATTCCGATGTTAAGTATTTCACATCGGTGGGGACGCCATCTATCAGCACAGGCACCACCATTTGATGAGCAGTGCAGCCATAGGAAAAGCAGCCCTCAGCTCAGAATGCAGAGAACACTTGTATAGCAGCAAACAGGTTAAAACATGTGATTTTTTTTCGACTACCCCTGGAAATGAAATTAGTAAGACCGATAGCTGATGTTTTTGTATAGAAGTCAGGTTGTATAGAAGTCAGGTATTTCTTGCTCGAACAGTCCACGGGTGTACTGCCGGTCCATAGTGTCCAACGGGCACAATATTTCGGCGATCAGAAATGTCGCCATTCCCATAAGGACTACATTGAGAAGATGCATAGTCTGCTAAATTACGAATCTTATTGGAAGATCGCTGACTCCACAAAGAAGGTGGACAACAAGACCAGACCTCTTCTCAAGGACGCAGATTTAGCAGAGGGTGTCGCCAAGGACCTGTACCGTCAAGACTTTATGGACTCCCTAAAGTCCACAAAGAAGAGGTGCCGTTAGACCCAATTGTCAGCAACATTAGCGCACCTACATAATTGCTGGTCAAATACCTGGCAGAATAACTAAGCCCTTATGTGGGTAAGTGACCTAATCACGGTCATAATTCTGTGGATTTCGTAAAACGTCTCGACAACTTCTAGCTGAAAGACTCAGATATCCTGGTGAGTTTTGACGTTGTTTCGTTATTCACCAGGGTGCCTATGTGAGAGTCAGTTGAGCTTATTGCACAGAAATTTGACCTTTTCAAGCACGTTCTGACCCCCACTTCTGTGAAAAACAACTACATCCCGAACATTTAACTGCCGTTATTTCTTCATTCTATGGTTCAAATGGCTCTGAGCACTATGGGACTCAACTGCAGTGGTCATAAGTCCCCTAGAACTTAGAACTACTTAAACCTAACTAACCTAAGGACATCACACACATCCATGCCCGAGGCAGGATTCGAACCTGCGACCGTAGCGGTCGTGCGGTTCCAGACAGTAGCGCCTTTAACCGCTCGGCTTTCTTCATTCTGAACTGCAAGCGAGTTATAGGCATACTAAATTGTCAACACAGTCCTGACCTACAGGATTATACCCTTTATATTACCTCTCGCAGCACAAATAAAATTGAAATTCACGTACATGAAATTCTGAAAAAGTGACACATGGTATAAGGCTGAATAGTTTGTAGAAGGAATACTTAGGAGAAAATGAGAAAAACATATTCTTCTAATAATAGGAAACTAAAAATCCCTGTACCACTTCAATCAATTAATAAGGCAGCTAATAATCTACTTGGATTACTTAAATGGTACAGATGAAATACCATTTATGCTTAATGTGTATTTGCTTACCTCAACAAAATACTGCAGAGTGGTGCAGTGGTTTATCGAGGGACGTTTGTTCATTAGCGACACACCTCCTTGCTCAGCATGTGTACATTAAACAGAATTATTCCCGTGGATACATGGAACACAACACAAAAGTGGTATTAATACAAATACAATACTGTACAACACGAACTCCTGACATCTTAGGCGCCAGGAAATTGTATTTACGATTGTTATTAAAATTATCCCACACCTAGGATACTGATCTTGACGACCTAGGATTAATATCAGTCTTTATTTTTGTGATTAAATAATATTTTCCGTTAGCAATGACTCTGAGAAGTTACCAACATGTGAGTTTGGGTCGCTTCAGCATAGTTGTTCCGAGTTTAAGCTGAAATACAGTGGAAGCAGTGTGTTGTTACGAGCACATGCAAGAAACTTATAGTCCTTCGGTATTATATGCGCAGGGGCGTCCACATATGTGCTAGGGCTGCTCACTGCGTGGATGTTAAAGAGGGTAGCTGTCGTAGTGCTGTACTTAATAAATGAATTCAAGTTAAAGATGTATTTAGCGAAGTGGGCGTTGACTGTAATGTAGCTTCGTACTACCCAACCATCCGACACGACTTATAAAATCTTCGAATGCAGTACACGAAACAAAAAGCAGCGAGTACTTTCAAGAAAATTTCTTGAAAAGTACAACGTGCATTAATAATCTACAGATATATGCTGTTTGAAATCATACAAAAGCTCCCCAATAAATGATACAAGAAGCATTATTAGACTCGTCCACCGGAGGGCATCTTTCTTCATTATTCCAGAAAATTTTATATATTTTCTCGTCTACACTCGATGATTATGGCGGATTATCCCTGCACCACTTCAATCAATTAATAAGGCAGCTAATAATCTACTTGTATTACTTAAATGGTACAGATGAAATACCATTTATGCTTATTGTGTATTTGCTTACCTCAACAAAATAATGCAGAGTGGTGCAGTGGTTTATCGAGGGACGTTTGTTCATTAGCGACACACCTCCTTGTTCAGCATGCGTACATTAAACAGAATTATTCCCGTGGATACATGGAACACAATACAAAAGTGGTATTAATACAAATACAATACTGTACAACACGAACTCCTGACATCTTAGGCGCCAGGAAATTGTATTTACGATTGTTATTAAAATTATCCCACACCTAGGATACTGATCTTGACGACCTAGGATTAATCTTAGTCTTTATTTTTGTGATTGAATAATATTTTCCGTTAGCAATGACTCTGAGAAGTTACCAACATGTGAGTTTGGGTTGCTTCAGCATAATTGTTCCGAGTTTAAGCTCAAATACAGTGGAAGCAGTGTGTTGTTACGAGCACATGCAAGAAACTTATAGTCCTTCGGTATTATAAGCGCAGGGGCGTCCACATATGTGCTAGGACTGCTCACTGCGTGGATGTTAAAGAGGGTAGCTGTCGTAGTGCTGTACTTAATAAATGAATTCAAGTTAAAGATGTATTTAGCGAAGTGGGCGTTGACTGTAATGTAGCTTCGTACTACCCAACCATCCGACACGGCTTATAAAAACTTCGAATGCAGTACACGAAACAAAAAGGAGCGAGTACTTTCAAGAACATTTCTTGAAACCTACAACGTGCATTAATAATCTACAGATTTATGCTGTTTGAAATCATACAAAAGCTCCCCAATAAATGATACAAGAACCATTATTAGACTCGTCCACCGGAGGGCATCTTTCTTCGTTATTCTAGAAAATTTTATATATTTTCTCGTCTACACTCGATGATTATGGCGGATTAAATGACTCCAGACATACATTCGTTTCTCCCATAAAAGGTTTTTGGTATAACACTTTCTGTCTCCTCTACAAATTTAAAACAAGGAATAATAATCCATTTTCCATAGATCGTATAGCGGTTAGCGCTGCTAATACTGACTCGTTGTACATTCGCTGGACCATTATTTGCTCCCTGTGTAAGTTTAATATTATCAATTCACTGTACTGATAACGCTAAACTTGACTTAGCAACATCACATTTTCTCAGGAATTATCCAAGATAATGAAACAAAAAACTGCCAAGTCATATGGTACACATTCAGTGATCTATTGTCCAGTATCTAATTGTGTTACGAATCAAGATATGCATTTTAGTGACCGTGTTAATAAATTTATTTAATTCAAACATTTTTATGACCAGACTTCAAGTGCTATTCTGTCATAGATCCACAGAATCATAATGCCTTTATCAATAATTCTTAAAAATGTAAGAGAATTGTCTTATGTATTTTATGAGATAAAGGAAAAAAACTTACAAACAAGTAGCTTTTTAGAAATCGCACTTGAAATAGGAAGCAAAGAAAAACACACTATTGAATGAAGAGCCAGCCTAAATCCCTGCACTTGGTAATCTTCATCTTATCCTTACAGTACGAGCTTTTGAACCCCAAGACTACTATGCTAATCCGCATCTCTACAGACTTTTCCGGTTTGACACTTTCGGAAGTGGTGTACGGTTTGGTCTGTGATGATAGTGGCACAATGAGTCGACGCGGTATATCGCTTGATTACCGTGTAGATCAAGCTGCCGCCGATGGAATTTTTAAAATCAGTTCCCATACGTGTTTTTTTCATATTGCATATTGCACAAGTCGATAACTATTATAAGGTATCGAAATAATGCAATCTCCCTACAGAACAGTACAGGTGAAAATATTCTGTATCTTTTTGAGAATTAGTGTTAGTATATATTTGGATGAGATTCAGTGTACCATGTTATCTTTTTAAAAACGTTTCCTTTCCGCATTTGGAACATTTCTTTTATCTAGATCGTTCAAATAGCTTTAATTTTATTTTTTCCTTAATTTTTATACACATCTAGATCTCTTCTTTAAATGAAGCTGAAAGCTATAAATACACAGGGCCACTGAGTCGCGAAAATTACAGTTTACTGGTCTAGGATAAAATTATTTGCCGAGCTAAACTAAAATTTCTTTTTTGTAGTAAAATTATCCATATTTGTATGGATATAGTGTAAGTTGTTATAGTCATATTCCTTTGAGGCATGGTTTTATAAATAATAAACAACGTAAATTCCGTTCTGTGATATAGGTCATAAGAATATAGAAGATTTCTACATCTATAGCAAATTAACGTTTCTACTCTTGTTCGAACATGTTTGATCCACATATATTCGTTACTTAATCTTCAACAAATGCACTTGGGGTGAAATGTTTCTGAAGTTTTATGTGTTAGCACGGTAGGAAATGGTGATAGCTGGGAACAGTTAGCAACTTTCTATTCTTTTTCTATAGTAATTCTTTGATGTATTCTGTCAGTGACATTGTTATGTTACGTAGAACACAGTATATGCGTTTGCGTTCGTGCATTAGCCATGTACAGCTACCGCTTTTACGTTTCTGAGACAGTTTCCAGTTTGGTAGTAGTACTTAATTTATATTAGTTATGTGCTCCATTGATCTGTTAATTACTGGCAATTTTTTCTGGGCCAGTCACATACTTGAATTTGATACATGCATGTGTATAAACGTCCTCAAGAATTCACCATTTGTCATCATGCTCAGTTTTATTTTTTGTAGGTTTTCACCAGTTGGTACGACGTACCAGACCGACCGAAATTTTGTTAGAATATCTAGTTAGGGATGGTTTTCCAAATATTTCTCCAGTTATTCTTTGCATTTTTTCTGTAATGGGATTCAGGCAGTCACCCTTCATGAATCTTTTATATGTATTTGTAGTATTGAATTGCACTGGGTCTTTTAGCTTAGATTCAGTATAAATGAATCCTGTGTAATAATTTCTAATGCGATCCGTATTTTCATTTATGTGGCCACGATTTACCCCAAGAACATTACTCAGCATAGTAATTCTGCTGGTCTAGTTGCTATGATGTTATAGAGGCACATTGCCTTCAAATCAGTGAACACAGTTCATAACTGGTTTGTTATCATTTTCTGACGCATTTCAGTTTTTTTAATGTTTTGTTGAGGAAGTGCATTGCTCTTGTAGGGTCCTCCTAGCAGAAGGTGTAGTCATACCAAACTGAGACAAACATTCGTCGAGTAAAACATCTTTGTGGTTGCCACTTCGCTGCAGTGGGGACATTGAAAGGTGGCTACACTGAGCCACAGCGCCAGAGATTGCGCCAGAGAGTATTATTCAGCCGCCTCCACTGGCAGTGCTTGGGCAGAACTTGTAGTAGTCAGTACTTGGGGAGAACTCGTGGTAGTCAGTGTTTGTTGAGATGTGCTAGCAGAGAGTGCTTGCTGAGATGTGATACTGAAGAGTTCTTGTTGAGATGTGGTAGTAGCAAGTCGGTGTGGAGATATTGTAATGTTTAGAGTGCTTTCCATCAATATAAATGAAGGTAAAAAAAATTTTTTTTTCTTTTTCTCTCTCATTATTTCAGTGTCCTGAATAATGCGTCATTACAGGTTCAGTCAACAAAGCATCTGGCGTGTGTTCTTGTATTAGAGTGTAATTCTGGTTTTCTTGCGCAATTATAGTATTTCTAATTTTCTTTTATCACGTCAGTATAATTGGTATCTAAAAATTCTTGTCTTGTTGAAGAAGAACCGTGCCAGATGTGTGTTGAGTCATACTTCCACATACAGAACAGTTATACTTGCGCTTTGGTTTCGTAGGTTTTATAGTTGCTGGGGACTTAATTAATTAATTGTGTTAACGAAAATTTTCATTTCATTCTTTGTTGTTGTTCTATGCAGTCAGATTGCATAATAATACCAGTCAGGGCCAACCGTTTACGAGACTTGCGTAATCGGACATACAGCTAAACTAAAAACTTAAAAATTATTTTCATTTTATTTAATTAAGCCCCCATGCACGTGTCGTCCGCTGCTTCGGATCGTCCCTTGGAATTCTTCTGATTGTAAAAATAGTAGACAGTAATATTGTTGTAGTAATTTGTAGTTTAGTAATTGTAGTCTATTTTGCATGTGTAGATTTGGTAATTGCCATTCTTCTAATAGTATTTTTTCTCAGAATTTGAATTGTTGTCTTGTATACGCGTTTGACAATTTAGTGCAATTATTTCAATTGTTCGTTAATCGTGTTTGAAGGAAACATTTCGTGTGAATGGTATTGTTGGATATAAAGTGTCATTGTGTGCAATTTTCATAGAGTGACGAGTTTTGTATATTTTGTAAACGATTACGCGATCAATGAAAAAGGCAAAAATGATGAATAGTGAGAATGACGAAATTATTAACATGGAGAACTCGCCAACACAGGAGAATAGTGTGATGAATAATGAAGTGGAAAACAATGTAATAAGTCGGGAAAATAGTCCGGAACCATTTGAAAATTTTTCTCAATCAGAAAATTCACAGAATACGAGATTAACGATAGAAGATTCTGAAATAGTATCGAACACAGATAGCTTTATGGCTATGCAGAAGGAAGTTAGTTTTGCGGGAAATGTTAGGGGCGAAAAGAATTTCGAACCGGCTAACGTGGAGCAGTTGATGGGTGTAATGTTAAATTTGGGATCAGAATTAAAAACACGGTTAGATTCACAAATGGGAACAATGGAAAAACTGTTAGACTCACTGGGATCACAAATGGGAACAATGGAAACACGGATAGACTCATTTGGATCACAGTTAGGATCTGAATTAAAAACAGAGATAGGAACAATTAAAACAGAGATGGGAACTTTGGAAACACGGTTAGATCCACGAATAGGGACATGTTTCAAAAATATGAAAGATGAATTAAAGAAAGAAATCAGAGAAGAAGTACAACTGATTTTGAATGCTCACAATAATAGATTAGTTGCAGTAGAGATTAGACAAAGGGAACAGGATAGAGAACAGGAAGAAAAAGATCGCGTGATAGGACAGAAATTTTCAGAGTTAAATTTACAACGTGCAAAA
This sequence comes from Schistocerca serialis cubense, assembly GCF_023864345.2. Classification (NCBI taxonomy): domain Eukaryota; kingdom Metazoa; phylum Arthropoda; class Insecta; order Orthoptera; family Acrididae; genus Schistocerca; species Schistocerca serialis. The sequence goes on from NC_064642.1 coordinate 664,401,155, forward strand.
GATAAGGAAGAAATATTTGAGAGAATCGAGGAATCCGTACCAAATGACAGATTAAATAACCTAACACAGCAATATGAACAGTTAACTACCAAATGTGTCAATACTGAAACCCGAGTCGCGACACTTACGGAAGATGTAAATAAACAGAAAGAACAAATAGGTGATTTATCGGAAAGAGTTGAGGAGATTTCAGACAAATTGACAAATCTTAGTTTAAATGGGGACAGAAATTCAGATGATACAGCACCATTGCCATTTGCAGAAACCGAAGAGTACCAGAACATAAATAAGCATGTTGAAAATCAGGGAAAATTTAATGAACGCATTAAAAGGGAAGTTGAGGCATTACGAAAGCAAGTCAAACAGATCGAAGGCGAAATTGTAGGAAAAGACAGCAAAAGAAATTTGGAATCACAGATAGCAGAGGAGTTTGAAGAAAATAATTTGTTTCATTTACGGGATGCAACAAGAGAGCGCCAGGCGCGCGAACTTGACAATAATCGACTTTGGGACTGGGACAGACGCGGTAGGTCTTTGTCGCCACGAGGAGAAAACTTTGACTATAAACACTTTTTGACTGTTCGGAAATTTAAGATCTTCCGCAATTCTAAGAATGACATACATCCATGTTCATGGTTAGATCAATTTATGTACGCACTCCCACCAAATTGGCCACTAAGTCACAAACTGGAATTTATGTGTGGATATCTAGAAAACGAACCGGCGACGCGGATGCGCGCACTCATTAAAGATTGTAATAATCTGAATGATTTTTATCATGCATTTCTATCGGCATATTGGTCCGAAAACACGCAAGACAGAGTCAAACATAGTCTGATTATGCAGCGTAATTTTAAACAGTCTAAGTTCCGCACGCCGGCAGAGTACTTTGAAGACATGATTCGAAAGAATCAGTTCCTGTCCAACCCTTATAGCCCGACTGAATTAATTCGGATTTGTTTAACTAAGCTGCCACAATCCATAAGACAAATTGCTTTAGCCGGAAGATGTAAAGACCACATTGAGACTTTTAAGACTTTGCTACAAGAACTCGAGTATGACAACGACGATGTGACTTCCTGTAATTTTTTCAGTAACAGTAATTACAATAGATTTTCAGAGAAAAGGGATAGTGATCGGAACGGACGTTATAGCGGTAATTTTGAGAATGACAGACGTAACAGACAGGACAATAGATACCAGCCTCATGACAATAACAGACGTTCTAACAGAAATTACACAGACAGTTATAATAACGGTAATTCCTACCGGAATGATCAATCATACGGAAACAGTAATCGGTATCATCAAGACAGAAATTATTCGTACAATAATAGAAATTCTTACTACAGAAATAATCAGGGTAGTAAATACAACAATAATTTCAGAAGTGACAGTCGAAATTACATCAGAAGTAGTTATGCAGACAGACAGGAAAACAGAAATTTTAATAACAGACACAACCAAGAATTTGCATCTAACAGACAGGAGGGACCTAACTGGCATTCTCCACGTGACAGAACTTCAGAGAGACAAGTGCAAATCGTAGAAATGGATCCGCGAAATGACGCGAATACTCAAAGACGTGACGCAAACAATCGACAATGACTTGTAGCTTCGGCTTCTGGCAGCAATATAGACGGTTCAGAAAGTAATGACACAACGACTTTACACTACGTACGCCTGGAAGACATGAGGGACATTTTGTTAGACTAAAAGGAAAATAATGTAGACGCATTTTTACATCCTGTTATTGAAGTATGTGTGGGTAAGAATAAGTTCACTGCAGTTTTACATTCTGGGAGCCCATTGAATGTCATTAGTGAATCAGTTTTTCATATATGTGTAAGAACTATTGCTTGTCCTGTGTTACCTGTTTCTAAAACTACAATTCGAGGCGCTATTTCTGGAAAAAGTGTGGAAGTTAAACAACAGACCAACTTAAATTTCATTTGTCAAGGATACGAATTTTCTGCTAATTTTATTATTGTTCCATTACTCAGTACACAAATTATATTAGGTATGGAGTTTCTTAACACACATAAGGCAATTTTGAACTTTAAAGAAGGAAGTGTGAATTTGACTGTTGCCGGAATGCCGAAAAGTTTGAAATTTTTCGAGTGTTTAACAAGATCTGAGTCAGATACAAAATGTTTAAGGTTTCTTACTTCTGATGTTTTCGTTGAGCATTATGACGACGGTGTGTTTATTCATGACAATGACAATAGATGCAGAGACGTGATGGATGATACAATTAATAGCGAAGAATTAATTAATGAAAAGGTTAAGAAAGCTGAAGTGCCAGATGACGTTGCAAGAGAAGAGCTGCACCACATTTTGACTTCACATGCTACAGTATTTAGTCATCACACAGGAACTATACAAGGCTTACAATATTTATTTAAAGTAAAAGAACACACACCATTTCGCGGGAAAACGTACGCTATTCCTTTGGCTTACAGAGACAAGGTTAAGAATGAACTTCAATACATGTTAGATCAGGGCATTATTGAGCCAGCAGTCAGTCCTTATACCAGCCCATTACACGTTGTTCTTAAAAATGATGGGTCAATTCGTTTGGTTCTGGATTCCAGACAGATAAATAATATCATCATTCCTGAAACTGACCGTCCACAAAATTTAGATGAATTTCTTCAACATTTCCATGGAATTAAAGTTTTATCCACGATTGATATTTTAAGTTTTTTTATTGGTAACGCCACCTCTGTATGAAAATCACTGGCTGTGCTGTGGGCAGTCTGTGGCTAGTTTGCATTGTTGTCTGCCATTGTAGTGTTGGGCAGCGGCAGCTGGATGTGATTAGCGCGTAGCGTTGCGCAGTTGGAGGTGAGCCGCCAGCAGTGGTGGATGTGGGGAGAGAGATGGCGGAGTTTTGAAATTTGTCATGAACTGCTATATTTATATACGATGATATCAAGGTAAATACATTGTTTGTTCTCTATTAATATCTTTCATTTGCTAACTATCCCTATCAGTAGTTAGTGCCTTCCATAGTTTGAATCTTTTATTTAGCTGGCAGTAGTGGCGCTCGCTGTATTGCAGTAGCTTGAGCAGCGAAGATATTTGTGAGGTAAGTGATTTGTGAAAGGTATAGTTTAATGTTAGTCAGGGCCATTCTTTTGTAGGGAATTTTGAAAGTCAGATTGCGTTGCGCTAACAAAATATTGTGTGTCAATTTAAGCACAGTCTTGTATAATTGTTCAAAGGGGACGTTTCATATGTCGAAAAATCTTCGCTGCTCAAGCTACTGCAATACAGCGAGCGCCACTACTGCCAGCTAAATAAAAGATTCAAACTATGGAAGGCACTAAGTACTGATAGGGATAGTTAGCAAATGAAAGATATTAATAGAGAACAAACAATGTATTTACCTTGATATCATCATATATAAATATAGCAGTTCATGACAAATTTCAAAACTCCGCCATCTCTCTCCCCACATCCACCACTGCTGGCGGCTCACCTCCAACTGCGCAACGCTACGCGCTATTCACATCCAGCTGCCGCTGCCCAACACTACAATGGCAGACAACAATGCAAACTAGCCACAGACTGCCCACAGCACAGCCAGTGATTTTCATACAGAGGTGGCGTTACCAATAATAAAACTTAAACAGCCTACTTACAATATGCGCGCAAGTTTTTGGCAAATATAATTCCACCCTGATTGTAGAAAATATACTGCCTTTTTAGCCTTTGGTAACTGTTACCAGTTTCGGAAATTACCGTTTGGACTTACTGTATCTTCAGCAGCATTCATTCGTAGCTTAAATGAAATTTTACCTGTTTATCTTCGTGACAATATTACTTCATATGTTGACGACATTCTTATTGCTAAACATTCTTGGAGTAAACACAACAAAGTTTTGGATTCATTATTACGTATCTTTGCAAGAGTTGGCATTACTGTGAACTTGGAAAAATCTGAATTTGGTCGTTCACAGGTGAAATTTCTCGGTCACATTATTTCTACAGAAGGTATTCTTCCTGATCCAGAAAAATTAGACGCTATTCGTAATTATGCTGTTCCTACCACAAAACGTGATGTTCGTAGTTTTCTTGGTGTCTGTAATTTTCTTAGACGCTTTGTTAAATTGGACGATTTGGCCACACCTCGTTTATGTGAACTATCCGGAAAGAATTCTAGTTGGTGTTGGGACGAGGAAGCTCGATCAGAATTTGAACAACTCCGTGATGCTTTAGTTGCTGCTCCACTTCTTTCACATCCGGATCTATCTAAAGATTTTTGTTTGGCGACGGACTTATCGTACAAGGGCCTAGGTGCACATTTATTTCAAGAGATAGAAGAAAACGGCGTTGTAGTACAAAAAACTATTGCATTTGGAAGTCGTGTTCTCTCTAAATCAGAAAAGAATTATTCGATTACGGAACTTGAAGCTTTGGCTGTTGTTTGGGCTTTCACAAAATTTCGCACATTTTTGTTTGGCAGACATACTAAGGTTTACACCGATCATCGAGCTCTGGAATTTCTTATGTCGACAAAATTAGCTCATGGCTCATTGTCACGATGGGCGTTGTACCTACAGGAATTTGAATTTAGTATTGTTTACATACAGGGTTCTTCAAATATTGTTGCCGATGCTTTGTCACGTGCACCTATGGGTTTGAAACAAAGTGCTGAAGAGGACTGCAAGGAAAACAATTATTGTTTGATGTATATTCAAGGTGTTGCGTTTGAGAACTTTATTTCGTCTTCGCTCCAGGACATCGCTAAGGAGCAAAAGAAGGATCCAATCTGGAAGGACATTAAGGAGAAGTGGAGGAGAAAGGAAAGCGTAGCGATTAGACAGCATTATTTATTTCGCAATGACATTCTTTTTAAACGAAAATCGGTCGACAACTCTGTTTGGTTAGTTTGTATTCCTGATGAGTGGGTTAATAAGCTGATTTGGTATACGCATTTCAGTTATGCACACTTTGGTCCGAGAAAATGCTTTCACAAATTACGGGAAAATTGCTACTTCAGTAATATGGAAAAACGTATTCGATCTGTTCTGGCCAAATGCAAATTATGTCAAAAGGCTAAGCCGCCAACAATTTCTCACAGAGCACCGTTGTTTCCTATCATTCCAGGGAAATTAAAGGACATGGCTGCAGTTGATTTGTTCGGTCCAGTGGTTCGATCTACTAATGGTTTTGCGTACATTTTCGTAGCAGTGGAGTTGACATCAAAATATGTGTGTTTTACACCGTTACGCAAAGCAACAGCTTGTTCAGTTTCTAACGCTTTCATCAAACATTTTCTTAAAGAAGTTGGTCATGTTGCAAAGGTTATATCAGATAACGGATCACAGTTTCGTTCTAAAATTTGGCTTCGTACTCTACTTCGTCGTAAGATTAAACCAATTTTCATTTCACTTTTTCACCCTCAATCTAAACTTCAGAGAGATGGATGAAGGAAATCAATAAATTGTGTCGTCTTTATTGTCATCAGAATCACAGAACGTGGGATCAGTATCTTCATATTTTTCAAAACATTCTGGATGAACTCCCTAATGTTTCAACTTCTTTACCGCCTATACTGATATTAAAAAACAAAGCACCAACAAATCGCATATCTGAAATCGTTCCTTTTCCGCCTTCATGGAAACTGCGTCATTCTGAAGTTGTCAACCTGGCTCTACGAAATATTGCATCTGCGGCTGCTAGAAGAGAGAAATCAGCTAAGCGTCCTGGTTGTTTAAAAATCTTGTCAGTTGGTCAAAAGGTGTTAATTAAGTCACATCGTTTGGCTCACAAAGGAAAGGGCTTGTGTCGCAAATTTTTTCTGCTTTATAACGGTCAATATAGAATTCGCAAAATTATTCATGATAACACTGTTGAAGTAGAAACTCTTAAATCTCGACGCTCTAAAGGAATACATCATATATCAAACGTTAAAATTTTTGTGGAATGACATACTTTCGAGAAACCAACAGTTTATGTAAACATGCAGAGAATACAAGGATACCGCGCTGTGTTTTGGCGGCGGCATATACTCAAAGCAACAGTCAAGTCTGCGCGCCGCACAAGGCAGTCGTTGACCGCAAACAATTGCTTCCTACGTCACGCGCCTACAGCTGATCGAGCGCTCAGTGCGAATGCACTGACAGCCGTAAACAAATACACAGTCTAATTTCTCCGACTAAATTCAATATAAAGCTATAGTGACTTGATGAATTATGTTATTAACGTTCAGTATTTTTCAGGATACGGTTCTATAAAATATTTAAGAACTTCAGGTAAATTCTGTGCGTGTCCGACGTTAAGACGACTTGCTATCGAGAAATTTTCAGGAAGAATGTAATTTCGAAGAAGAAACTAATAAACTAAATAAGGTAACTATTAATTGAGTCTATTTTTTCAGGTAACATATTTCCACTTAGGTACGTACTTTAGACGTAATTTGCTGCTCGCGATTACGTGATTCATACTTTGTGCTAGATTTCATGTTCTATGAAATTACTTGTGAAGCGACGTGCTTGCGTACGTTAACTGATTTTGACAATGATTATTAATGAACTGGGTTGTAACTTGTGTATATTATGCATCGCTTGGATGCACTGCTTTTTCACTGATGTCATATATTTTTATTATGTGCATGCTGTGCTTATTTATTTAAATTATAATTGTTACCTGATTAATTGTGCTGATGTGGTTAGGTATGTAAGTTATACTTTGTGATTTATCTGCTTGCGCCTTCATGTTTACTTATTAAGATGACATATGAACATTTATTTGCTTATGCTGATATGATGCTAATGACCTGTTTATTACATAAGATATATGTTTACTGCTATGCGTATGGATTGCATATTTACACATTTCTGTTTTGTTGTCATAACTACTCTTTAATTTGGTATATAGAAATGCTGATATAAGGTGTACAAACATAGAGTTTAGGTCACACTATTGTATTAATTATAGATTGTTCGCTTGGCGGAGCCTCGTTGTAAGAATTGTGCTGCATCCACTTGTTGACATTCTGTTCTCTACTGGTATCTACATCTACATCTACATTGATACTCCGCAAGCCACCCAACGGTGTGTGGCGGAGGGCACTTTACGTGCCACTGTCATTACCTCCCTTTCCTGTTCCAGTCGCGTATGGTTCGCGGGAAGAACGACTGTCTGAAAGCCTCCGTGCGCGCTCTAATCTCTCTAATTTTACATTCGTGATCTCCTCGGGAAGTATAAGTAGGGGGAAGCAATATATTCGATACCTCATCCAGAAACGCACCCTCTCGAAACCTGGCGAGCAAGCTACACCGCGATGCAGAGCGCCTCTCTTGCAGAGTCTGCCACTTGAGTTTATTAAACATCTCCGTAACGCTATCACGGTTACCAAATAACCCAGTGACGAAACGCGCCGCTCTTCTTTGGATCTTCTCTATCTCCTCCGTCAACCCGACCTGGTACGGATCCCACACTGATGAGCAATACTCAAGTATAGGTCGAACGAGTGTTTTGTAAGCCCCTCCTTTGTTGATGGACTACATTTTCCAAGCACTCTCCCAATGAATCTCAACCTGGTACCCGCCTTACCAATAATTAATTTTATATGATCATTCCACTTCAAATCGTTCCGTACGCATACTCCCAGATATTTTACAGAAGTAACTGCTACCAGTGTTTGTTCCGCTATCATATAATCATACAATAAAGGATCCTTCTTTCTATGTATTCGCAATACATTACATTTGTCTATGTTAAGGGTCAGTTGTCACTCCCTGCACCAAGTGCCTATCCGCTGCAGATCTTCCTGTATTTCGCTACAATTTTCTAATGCAGCAACTTCTCTGTATACTACAGCATCATCCGCGAAAAGCCGCATGGAACTTCCGACACTATCTACTAAGTCATTTATATATATTGTGAAAAGCAATGGTCCCATAACACTCCCCTGTGGCACGCCAGAGGTTACTTTAACGTCTGTAGACGTCTCTCCATTGATAACAACATGCTGTGTTCTGTTTGCTAAAAACTCTTCAATCCAGCCACACAGCTGGTCTGATATTCCGTAGGCTCTTACTTTGTTTATCAGGCGACAGTGCGGAACTGTATCGAACGCCTTCCGGAAGTCAAGAAAAATAGCATCTACCTGGGAGCCTGTATCTAATATTTTCTGGGTCTCATGAACAAATAAGGCGAGTTGGGTCTCACACGATCGCTGTTTCCGGAATCCATGTTGATTCCTACATAATAGATTCTGGGTTTCCAGAAATGACATGATACGCGAGCAAAAAACATGTTCTAAAATTCTACAAGAGATCGACGTAAGAGATATAGGTCTATAGTTTTGCGCATCTGCTCGACGACCCTTCTTGAAGACTGGGACTATCTGTGCTCTTTTCCAATCATTTGGAACCCTCCGTTCCTCTAGAGACTTGCGGTACACGGCTGTTAGAAGGGGGGCAAGTTCTTTCGCGTACTCTGTGTAGAATCGAATTGGTATCCCGTCAGGTCCAGTGGACTTTCCTCTATTGAGTGATTCCAGTTGCTTTTCTATTCCTTGGACACTTATTTCGATGTCAGCCATTTTTTCGTTTGTGCGAGGATTTAGAGAAGGAACTGCAGTGCGGTCTTCCTCTGTGAAACAGCTTTGGAAAAAGGTGTTTAGTATTTCAGCTTTACGCGTGTCATCCTCTGTTTCAATGCCATCATCATCCCGTAGTGTCTGGATATGCTGTTTCGAGCCACTTACTGATTTAACGTAAGACCAGAACTTCCTAGGATTTTCTGTCATGTCGGTACATAGAATTTTACTTTCGAATTCAATGAACGCTTCACGCATAGCCCTCTTTACGCTAACTTTGACATCGTTTAGCTTCTGTTTGTCTGAGAGGTTTTGGCTGCGTTTAAACTTGGAGTGGAGCTCTCTTTGCTTTCGCAGTAGTTTCCTAACATTGTTGTTGTACCACGGTGGGTTTTTCCCGTCCCTCACAGTTTTACTCGGCACGTACCTGTCTAAAACGCATTTTACGATTGCCTTGAACTTTATCCATAAACACTCAACATTGTCAGTGTCGGAACAGAAATTTTCGTTTTGATCTGTTATGTAGTCTGAAATCTGCCTTCTATTACTCTTGCTAAACAGATAAACCTTCCTCCCTTTTTTTATATTCCTATTAACTTCCATATTCAGGAATGCTTCAACGGGCTTATGATCACTGATTCCCTGTTCTGTACACACAGATTCGAAAAGTTCGGGTCTCTTTGTTATCAGTAGGTCCAAGATGTTATCTCCACGAGTCGGTTCTCTGTTTAATTGCTCGAGGTAATTTTCGGATAGTGCACTCAGTATAATGTCACTCGATGCTCTGTCCCTACCACCCGTCCTAAACATCTGAGTGTCCCAGTCTATATCTGGTAAATTGAAATCTCCACCGAAGACTATAACATGCTGAGAAAATTTATGTGAAATGTATTCCAAATTTTCTCTCAGTTGTTCTGCCACTAATGCTGCTGAGTCGGGAGGTCGGTAAAAGGAGCCAATTATTAACCTAGTTCGGTTGTTTAGTGTAACCTCCACCCATAATAATTCACAGGAACTATCCACTTTTACTTCACTACAGGATAAACTACTACTAACAGCGATGAACACTCCACCACCGGTTGCATGCCATCTATCCTTTCTAAACACCGTCTGTACCTTTGTAAAAATTTCGGCAGAATTTATCTCTGGCTTAAGCCAGCTTTCTGTACCTATAACGATTTCAGCTTCGGTGCTTTCTATCAGCGCTTGAAGTTCCGGTACTTTACCAACGCAGCTTCGACAGTTGACAATTACAATACCGATTGCTGCTTGGTCCCCGCATGTCCTGACTTTGCCCCGCACCCGTTGAGGCTGTTGCCCTTTCTGTACTTGCCCAAGGCCATCTAACCTAAAAAACCGCTATTGCATGTTTTGATTACGCTCAGTGCCTTATATTTTTAAGATAAGAAAATGAACTGCTATAATTCGACGAACGACATTAGTACAAGAAACTTCATAGAAGTCAAATGAGCTGAGGTTTTATGGAATCTGTATAAATTTGTGCTAATAGAAAGGAAGCTAAGGACATGACATACCAAAACTAGGTTTAGACCATTGACAGTTATTACACTGCATTCTTTGTGAGCAACTGAAATAGTGACACTTGACACAGAAATACTCCACATGTTCGCTTCTGTTTGCCATAATTCTTGAAGTGGTATACACACTGTGAAATATTATGATCATTCACACTCTGTAATCGTACTTAATTACTGAGAGTTATTCGAACTAAGTCTGTTAGAGGTCATGTATGCATTTCTTTTGTTTATAATTCATAATGAGTAGAAGATTTGGGTCAGATGGATTACACAGAGGTTGTGTGTTGACAGTGTGTCTTCGGGTTGTATGGGATGATGAGGTTTGCATTAGGATTTTATCTTAACATGTTCGAGGAGACTGACTAGAGGAAATAGTTGTTATGGAACTGAAATGATATTGGTAATAAGGTTTATATGTATCGACGTATTGAAGAGGTATTATTGAGGTAATGAGATTATATGAAGTTGATGATTATTGGAGTTTTTGTGGACAATTTTGGGAGATAGGTTGGGACTAATTATTTGGGATTAGGAAAGGAAAACACACAAAACACACTCACTCATCTTTCATCCACATTAAGTACTACTGTGTAATTGAATAGTGTTAACTGTGTAAATGCAATTCTGTCAAAATTTGATGTTCATCTTGTGTATCAAGTAGTAGTGGCAGCAATGTATAACCATCAATAATAGTTAAGTCAACGTCATAGTCATCATGTCAAGACCAATGTTTGCCAAGCCAGATCAAAATGTACGGTTGCTGAACAACTGTCAGTGAGCCAAGATATGCAATTACTTCCTCTCTCCAAAAAAAAAAAAAAAAAAAAATGTACTGCTTATTGATTTAACAAAGTGTGTGAAGACAATCTTCCTTCTACTTGTGTGTTCTAGTCTGCTATCTTCATCCTCCTTGTTCCATATAGACCAACAAAAAAAATATGCACCTCACTTACTTTACCTCTTATACACCAAAACTCCAATAATCATCAGCATCACATAATCTCAATACTTCAATGATACCTCTCACGTCGATACATATAAACCTTATCATTAATAGCATTTACCTTACCTCTTGTCCACCAAAACTCCAATAATCATCAACTTCACATAATCTCAATAATACCTCAATAATACCTCTTCAATACGTCGATACATATAAACCTTATTATCAATATCATTTCACTTCCATAACAACTATTTCCTCTAGTCAGTCTCCTCGAACAAGTACCGATGAAATCCTAATGCAAACTTCAGTTCATCCCATACAATCCGAAGACACATTGTCAACACACAACCTCTGTGTAATCTATCTGACCCAAATCTTCTGTCCATCATTAAATAAAAGAAATGCATACATGACCTCTAACAGACTTAGTTCGAATAACTCTCAGTAATTAAGTACGATTACGGAGTGTGAATGATCATAATATTTCACAGTGTGTACACCAATTCAAGAATTATGGCAAACAGAAGCAAACATGTGGAGTATTTCTTGTGTCAAGTGTCACTTCCTATTTCAATTGCTCACGAAAAATGCAGTGTAATAACTGTCAATGGTCTAAACCTAGTTTTGGTATGTCATGTCGTTAGCTTTCTTCCTATTAGCATAAATTTCTACAGCTTCCATAAAACCTCCAGCTCATGTGAGTTCTATGACGTTTCTTGTACTAATGTCGTTTATGTTGAATTATAGCAGTTCATTTTCCTATCTTAAAAATATAAGGCACTGAGCGTAAGCAAAACATGCAATAGCGAGTAAATATACCAGTAGTGAACAGAATATCAACAAGTGGATGCAGCACAAATCTTACAACGAGGCTCTGCCAAGCGAACAATCTATAATTAATACAATAGTGTGACCTAAACTCTCTGTTCGTACACAGTATATCAGCATTTCTATATACCAAATTAAAGAGTAGTTATGACAACAAACAGAAATGTATAAATATGCAATCCATATGCATAGCAGTAAACATATACCTTACGTAATAAACAGGTCATTAGCATCATATCAGCATAAGCAAATAAATGTTCATATGTAATCTTATTAAGTAAACATGAAGGCGCAAGCAGATAAATGACAAAGTGTAACCTACATACATAACCACAGTCAGCACAATTAATCAGGTGACAATTATAATTTAAATAAATAAGCACAGCAGGCAAATAATAAAAGAAATAAAACATCAGCGAAAGAGCAGTGCAGCCAAGCGATGGTGGTGAAAATACCACCAAATTCTGGCCCGTGGAGGAAGGGCATATGAAAGGTGGCTACACTGAGCCACAGCGCCAGAGATTGCGCCAAAGAGTATTATTCAGCCGCCTCCACTGGCAGTGCCTGTCCAGGACTCGTAGTAGTCAGTGCTTGGGCTGAACTTGTAGTAGTGAGTGTTTGGGGAGAACTCGTGGGAGTCAGTGCTTGCTGAGATGTGATACTGAAAAGTTCTTGTTGAGATGTGATAGTAGCAAGTCGGTGTGGAGAGATTGTAATGTCTAGAGTGCTTTTCATCAATATAAACGAAGGTAAAAAAAAATATTTTTTCTTTTCTCTCTCATTATTTCAGAGTCCTGAATAATGCGTCATCACAGGTTCAGTCAACAAAGCATCTGGCGTGTGTTCTTGTATTAGAGTGTAATTCTGGGTTTCTTGCGCAATTATAGTATTTCTATTTTTTTTAATTACTTCAGTATAAATGATATTTAAAATTTCTTGTCTTGTTGAAGAAGAACCGTGCCAGATGTGTACGTTGAGTCACACTCCCACACACAGAACAACTACACTTGTGCTTTGGTTTCGTAGGTTCTATAGTTGCTGGGGACTTAATTAATTAAAGGTGTTAACAGAAAATTTTCATTTCATTCTTTGTTGTTGTTCTATGCAGTCAGATTGCGTAATAATACTAGTCAGGGCCAACCGTTTACGAGACTTGCGTAATCGGACTTACAGTCACGAAAAATAAAAATTATTTTCAAACTATTTAATTAAGCCCCCATGCACGCGTACATGGGGGCTTAATTAAATAAAATGAAAATAATTTTTAAGTTTTTAGTTTAGCTGTATGTCCGATTACGCAAGTCTCGTAAACGGTTGGCCCTGACTGGTATTATTACGCAATCTGACTGCATAGAACAACAACAAAGAATGAAATGAAAATTTTCGTTAACACAATTAATTAATTATGTCCCCAGCAACTATAAAACCTACGAAACCAAAGCAAAAGTATAACTGTTCTGTATGTGGAAGTATGACTCAAGGCACATCTGGCACGGTTCTTCTTCAACAAGACAAGAATTTTTAAATACCAATTATACTGACGTGATAAAAGAAAATTAGAAATACTATAATTACGCAAGAAAACCAGAATTACACTCTAATACAAGAACACACGCCAGATGCTTTGTTGACTGAACCTGTAATGACGCATTATTCAGGACACTGAAATAATGAGAGAGAAAAAGAAAAAAATTTTTTTTTACCTTCATTTATATTGATGGAAAGCACTCTAAACATTACAATTTCTCCACACCGACTTGCTACTACCACATCTCAACAAGAACTCTTCAGTATCACATCTCAGCAAGCACTCTCTGCTAGCACATCTCAACAAACACTGACTACCACGAGTTCTCCCCAAGTACTGACTACTACAAGTTCTGCCCAAGCACTGCCAGTGGAGGCGGCTGAATAATACTCTTTGGCGCAATCTCTGGCGCTGTGGCTCAGTGTAGCCACCTTTCAACATCATTGGCGGTGGGCCACGAACAGTGCTTGACAAGCGTGAGCATCTATAGTATCTGGCCAAACGGACAAAACAGCGAGCACTTTGTGTTCGGAAAGAAACTACGATCGGATGACCACTAGTCCTCTACATTCGACTGACTGAAACGTCATTCACAAGGTTTTTCTAAAATTATGGTAGTGATTCTTACAGAATCTGGACCGAACAAGTCAATTGTGAAACACGGCCCATTGAAACATGTTATTCTGCCAGACGAAGTAACTGAGAACCTGATGCTGTGCGAAATATGGTGCCTATGTATAATATACATAAATAACAACCGATTGCTGAGAAATGTGGGAACACGTGATACAATAGTAACCCTACGACTTCTCTTAGGATAGGAAAAGAAAAACCCGCCTTTATAGCATTTGTAGACCCAGAGAAAACCTATGACAGTGTTAACTGAAATACTCTCTTCGAAATTCTTAAGGGAGCAGGGGTAAAATACAGGAAGAGAAAGATTATTTACAACTAGTAGAGAAGCCAAACGACAGTTATAAGACTCGAAGGGCTTGAAGTGGAAGCAAATGGACTGCCGCGACCGTCAGTGTGATTGGTTCAAATGGTTCTGAGCACTATGGGACTTAGCCGGCCGCGGTGGTCTCGCGGTTCAAGGCGCGCACACCACAACCGTGCGACTGCTACGGTCGCAGGTTCGAATCCTGCCTCGGGCATGGATGTGTGTGATGTCCTTAGGTTAGTTAGGTTTAAGTAGTTCTAAGTTCTAGGGGACTGATAACGACAGCAGTTGAGTCCCATAGTGCTCAGAACCATTTTTTGAACTATGGGACTTAACATCTGAGGTCATCAGTCCCCTAGAACTTAGAACTACTTGAACCTAACTAACCTAATGACATCACACATATCCATGCCCGAGGCAGGATTCGAACCTGTGACCGTAGTGGACACGCGGTTTTAGACTGAAGCGCCTAGAACCGCTTTGCCATACCGGCCGGCCCCGTCAGTGTGAGACCACGCGCCGACGGTAGGTAGGTCACGCCCGACGCCTCAGTCCCTTCCCCTAACATTATGGCCGTGCCACCACTACCGTCACCAGCCGGTAAGCTATAAGTGCCATATCGCTTGGAGGAAAACAGTATCCAAGTCAGCCGCCCTTACCGTGTTCCTTAATGTTCCCCTGGGTGGGAATGCCGTTGATGTTATCTTTGTAGTATAGTTGTGACATTGCAGTTAATTAGGTGGGCTGGGAAAGGTCATGGCATCGTCGTGACCGTAAACTGATTGTCGTCCCGTCATCAGGGTGACCGACACGTAAGTTAAATGTGACCTTGAGTGCAAGGTCCGTCCGACGGAGTGTCGGCGAGGGATATCGAACGAATCACATCGTTCAGTTCCACGTCATTAGACCAGTCTCCCAGTGAGCATTGTTGGACGGGTTCCGTCAGCTGACATCCGCCAGTCCCGGTAACCGTAGCGTCAGCCTGCTGCTTGACAGCCTGTATCTGGCCGCCATGAATTTTGTGCACCAGGTGGGCTTGTAGCAGCTGCGTGACGGAAATGGCTCCATTTTAGGAGCTGGCACTGACGTGTTGTGGTTCTCCTCACCCTCCGGCTGCACACCTCCCTTGTGCAACCCTTCTTCTGTTGACAGCCGCCGTTTCTTACGCCGTTTCCTGGCCATCTGACTGCGTTGGTGCGTCTCCGCAAAGGACCTGGGTCGAGGGTCCGTATTACCTTCTTGATCCCCCGCTTCCATATCGAGAGAAAGGGTCGACTGCGTCGTCATTTGTTCCTGACCTCGATGTGTTAGGGAGGTGATGGGACGGAGATGTTTCTAGATCAAATATGATTGCTGCAGGATAGAATCGGTGGCAGGACTTGGATCACTTGAGAAGAGGACCGATCGTGTACGACCCCACATCATTCCTCAATGGCTCCACAAGTGTGAGTGGGATGGACGTCATCTGCGGCGTCAGTGTCTGTTCTGCGGGAGGTGCCTGCAAGAGACGTCTCTGAAGACAGTCCGTACCAAACCGACATCCTTGCCGCAACCGGAGGAATTTCTCCGTTGTCTGTCGTAAATAACGACTGACCGCCATTCACCGATGGACACATATGATTGTGTGTGTTTGTCGAGCTCAATACGAGCTTGACACACTCCACCGAGTGCGGGATACGTCTCAAAAGTTCTCCATTGTCGGAGTTCGGAAACGCGCACCATTCGAACTCATAGACCAGCGCGATCAACCTCCACCACAAAATGGCAAAAGCGGAATCCATCGACGGGCCTGCGTAGCAGCCTATCGCTAGCTGCTTCCTCTATAAGCATGAAGTAAACCGTTCTGAAGACAAAGAATAGACGAATTCCTAGCACATATTGTGGTTGTAAGTGCGTCACGTCAAGAAAAAAACGTTCAGTTTCGTGATGGTCATGTGTATTGTGCGTTGAACGTAAGTTTTATCGTCACTTTTCGGTGCGAAAGAGGCATCGTGCTTCCCGTCCATCTAAACGACGCTACCACACAACGCCGGGCGCAAGTAAACAAACACTCAGGGCAGCGTGGCCAGGACTGCTGAGTGCCCCTAAGTGCGTCTACGCCGCCCCATATTACGGGTCCTTATGCCAACATATCATTTCATGTTTTAATATATCTGCACATGTGTGACAGAAGCGTGTGGGAATTGCGATATTTCTATGGTATGTGATACTTCCCTCAACATAGCTTCTTTGTATAACAGATGTCCCATCAGCCTGTCTTTCAAAGTATTTTTGTCTTATCTGACCACCCACTCGGCCGTGAGAGCTCTGGTCTGCGGGCAATTCATCGTAATGAATTCATTAACGAAAATTCTCTAGTAAGAAACCTTTGGCAGAAAGATGCATTGCTAGATGATCCATAGTGTAAAATGATCAGTGGTAGTGACCGAAATAGTTGAAACCGACCAGTTGTCACAGTGCTGCTCTATTTGTTTGGTCTTGACTCTTCAGTTAACTTCCTTACAAGATTACAAGCGATTTTTCTGTCATCGGACATGTCCAACTTTTATAATGTGTCTATCCCTATCCCCTCCCTTGTTCTTATTGCGTACACCACAAATTAGCCACGTCAAATGGTATCAATATCTAAATAATTGTTTTCACAAAACTTTCAACATTTTTGCGTAAGTGCTATAAAGTTAACTATCATTCTGCGTACATTCTGCATCCTGTAGCTTATTGAAATGTGTTCATATGACACCTTGTTCACTATTTCAATGACACAGTTGCCACTCCCGGAAATTACGATACACATCGTAAAAGTAAAAACTCTTCTACAGTAGTAGGTACACAATTTGGCTGTTAGAGCTCTTTTCTGATACATTAAACTGAAAATTTTTTTCGAACACAAAACTGATGTCCCAGATATTGCTAAGGAAAAATTAATCTTTTGTTTGGTTAAAATATAAACAAAGGAACGTGACCTTAGCGTCAGCCTTAGCGCTGCGTTACTTTATCTCCGTACTGGAAAGTCTGACCATGATAATCCAAATTTAGATACGACAACTTCCGTCAACATGTCTCGTTAGGAAATTTGTTTTACGAAGTTTTCCCCATCTTGTACGCCGTTTGTGAGCCGGGAGATAGTCGCAACGGCATGTTATTTTCTACCTCCAGTTGAGGCTAATGGTACTGAAAAAGCATTGTCCTGTCCCTCCAACTATTTGAAACGAAAATATGTGAGAAACACATGTTTGCTCTGTTGATTGTCTTGCCAATAGACGCCTGTTTAACGTTATCTGTCAAATTTACAGGCTTGAAGGTAACTTTAACTAAAATATGAGGAGGAAGTTCCACTCCAGATAGAG
The DNA here is from genome assembly GCF_023864345.2 of Schistocerca serialis cubense. Classification (NCBI taxonomy): domain Eukaryota; kingdom Metazoa; phylum Arthropoda; class Insecta; order Orthoptera; family Acrididae; genus Schistocerca; species Schistocerca serialis. Next base: position 664,418,839 of record NC_064642.1, read on the forward strand.
GCAAGTTTCGAAAATGTTGTGCATTGCATTACGCAGTGTCTTGCCAATAGACGCCTGTTTAACGTTATCTGTCAAATTTACATGCTTGAAGGTAACTTTATCTAAAATATGAGGAGGAAGTTCCACTCCAGATAGAGGCAAGTTTCGAAAATGTTGTGCATTGCATTACGCAGTGTCGTGTTTGCGATTTCTGAGACAGTATCGTTAAGATTTAAGGTGGCTAATTTCGTGATTATGAGAATTTTCGGTGGATCTGGAAATCATTTAGGCCAATTTTTTTGCTATATACGTGTTGAATGCCATTACGAAATGTACATCGTATACAACAACAGAAAAATAATAATAGTACTGCACATAGATTAAATACCTTGGAAGATTGAAATGTTGTGATTTATTGCATAGCAAAAGGATAAGCGCTTTTTGTGCAATCTTTTGTTACAAGCAATAGTTTACTTTTGTAATTTTTATACCGACTAACTTCGGATCAACTATCGGAAATATCGGAAGTATTTGTTACTATTCATAAACTTTCTTGTTATTCACCAAGGAATTTAAATTTGTTTTGACTTTTTAAGAGACTGCATATTTGTGGCAGTATGGGTGCAACCGAAGGTCACTAAACAAATAAAACTAAGGCCATGAAGCAGGCAAACTATTACAATCGGTTCATTTATATGGAAAATACATATCTACTGCTGCTTGTTTTTCATACTTGATGAAGTGTTTTCACATTCAACTGTGTGCTGTGTGAATATGTGTGTGTACGAATGCAATAACACGAAAGATATGTGGGGAGCCGGTTTTCTGTGGCCGAGCGGTGCTAGGTGCTTCAGTCCGGAACCGCGCTAGGCTACGGTCGCAGGTTCGAATCCTGCCTCGGGCTCGGATGTGTGTGATGTCCTTAGGTTAGTTAGGTTTAAATAGTTCTAAGTCTAGGGGACTGATGACCTCAGTTGTTAAGTCCAATAGTGCTTCGAGCCAATTGAACAAATTTTTTTATATGTGGGGAACGCGTCATTTCAACTCATTTTCCGTCTCTGGCCAACTTGCATTTTTTTTTGTCTGATGATGGCGACTGGTAAACATAAGAGCTCCGTCAATTCTTTCTCGAAATGTCATATCTCCCATCTAATCTCCATTTATATACTCTTCTGCTACACACTGATAAGCCAGAACATTATGACCGGCTGTATAATAGCCGGTATGTTCACCATTGGTAAGGATAACAACGTCGGCACATCGTGGCATGGAGGGCTTATGCAGGTCGCTGGAGGGAGCTCATCCACATCTGCAACACCTCAATGTTGTTTGTTGTTGTTGTGGTCTTCAGTCCTGAGACTGGTTTGATGCAGCTCTCCATGCTACTCTATCCTGTGCAAGCTTCTTCATCTCCCAGTACATACTGCAACCTACATCCTTCTGAATCTGCTTAGTGTATTCATCTCTTTGTCTCCCTCTACGATTTTTACTCTCCATGCTGCCCTCCAATACTAAATTGGTGATCCCTTGATGCCTCAGAACATGTCCTACCAACCGATCCCTTCTTCTAGTCAAATTGTGCCACAAACTCCTCTTTTCCCCAATTCTATTCAGTACCTCCTCATTAGTTATGTGATCTACCCATGTAATTTTCAGCATTCTTCTGCAGTACCAAATTTCGAAATCTTCTATTCCCTTCTTGTACAATCTATTTATTGTCCATGTTTCACTTCCATACATGGCTACACTCCATACAAATACTTTCAGAAACGACTTACTGACACTTATATCTATACTCGATGTTAACAAATTTCTCTTCTTCAAAAACGCTTTCCTTGCCATTACCAGTCTGCATTTTATATCCTCTTTACTTCGAACATCATCAGTTATTTTGCTCCCCAAATAGCAAATCTCCTTTACTACTTTAAGTGTCTCATTTCCTAATCTAATTCCCTCAGCATCACCCGACTTAATCAGACTACATTCCATTATGCTCGTTTTGCTTTTGTTGATGTTCATCTTATATCCTCCTTTCAAGACACTGTTCATTCCGGTCAATTGCTCTTCCAAGTGCTTTGCTGTCTCTGACAGAATTACAATGCAATCGGCGAACCTCAAAGGTTTTATTTCTTCTCCATGGATTTTAATATCTACTCCGAACTTTTCTTTTGATTCCTTTACTGCTTGCCCAATGTACAGACTGAAATACATCGGGGAAAGGCTACAACCCTGTCTCACTCCCTTCCCAACCACTGCTAACCTTTCATGCCCCTCGACTCTTGTAATTGTCAAATGGTTTCTGTACAAATTGTAAAAAGCCTTTCGATCCTGTATTTTACCCGTGCCACCTTCAGAATTTGAAAGAGAGTATTCCAGTAAACATTGTCAAAGCTATGCTAGAAACGTAGGTTTGCCGTTCCTTAAGCTATCTTCTAAGATAAGTCGCAGGGTCAGTACTGCCTCACGTGTTCCAATATTTCTACGGAATCCTAACGAGATACCCCTGTCACTAATTCCCTTAAATTGCGGGGAGGAGAGCGATGAACTCTTACGCCACTTTCAGTCAGGTGTGCTCGATCGGGTTCAGATCTGGCTAGTTGGGGGCCAGTATATCAACTGGAACTAGACATAGTGTTCCTCGAACGGTGCGTAATCTCGTTGAAAAATGCCACTTCCGTCGGGAAACTGTTAGTCACAAAGGGGTGCACGTGGTCTACAACCAGTATAAGATACTCCTCGGCCGTCACGGTGCCTTTCACGAGCCCCATTGGATCAATGGATGCCCACGTGAATGTACCCCAGAGCATACTGGAGGCGCCGCCAGCTTGTCTGCATCCGCAGCACAGGTGACAAGGAACTGCTCCCCTGGAACACGACGGATTCGTGCCCTCCCCTGGATATGATGAAAAAGGTATCGGGATTCAGCAGACCAGGCTACGTTCCGCCACAGCACCAACGTCAAGTGCCGATGCTGATGTGCCCATTTCGGTCATAAGTGCCGATGTTGTGGTACTGACGTTGGCATATGCATGGTTCGTCAGTTACGGAGCACCATTGTTAGAAGTTTTTCGGTGCACTGTGTGCTCAGACACACTTGTACTCTGCCAAACAGTAAAGTCTGATGTTAGTTCCACCTCAGTTCACCTGTTCGTCACCTACGACGTACGGCATCTGTAATGATGGGTGGCCGCCCAACCCCACGACGTCTGTACGTGGTTTCACCTTGGTTTCGCCACAGCGCTCCTCAAACCCCGAAGTCGTGCAGTTTCCGAAATGCTCGTTCCGAGCCTCCGATCCATCGCAATATTTCCTCGCTCAAACACAACATATCATGTACTATCCTCGAATTTCTACTAGCCGTTTTTGCCGGCCGAAGTGGCCGCGAGTTTCTGGCGCTGCAGTCTGGAACCGCGAGACCGCTACGGTCGCAGGTTCGAATCCTGCCTCGGGCATGGATGTGTGTGATGTCCTTAGGTTAGTTAGGTTTAACTAGTTCTAAGTTCTAGGGGACTAATGACCTCAGCAGTTGAGTCCCATAGTGCTCAGAGCCATTTGAACCATTTAACTAGCCGTTTTGCTTTGCTTATTTGATCCTGTGTTGTCTTCATTATTTCCTTTCTCAAGGCTTCCTCAACTCAGTGCAAACGTTGGAAGTACTCTGTTTGAAACCCCCAAAATCTTCGGCCCTTTCGGCTGATGTAGGTCTCACCTCCTTCATTTTCTACCTTTCTGCAATTACTTTAGTTTAAATATGCATTTCATAGCATAAATGAATGTAAGAATTCACATCTCTCTCTGGAAATGTCTCAATATTTTAATGTCTTGCTTTAAATTTCTGCCTCGCCATTATGTAATCTGTATGACACGTTCTATTGCCTCCTGTCTCTTCCACGCATACAAATTTCTTTCATGATTTTTAAGCCAAATATTAGCGATGATTAAATTTTGCTCAGTGCAAGACTTTATCAGGCAGCTTTCTCTTTTCTTCTTCTCCCTCAGGCCATGTTCTCCACTAATGAATTCCAGTTTTCCATCACAATTAATTTTCATCTTCCTTAGCTATTTCAATAAATTCTTCAGTCTCAAAATACTTTTTTCCAATCTTTCATCATCTATGGGGTACCTGGAATATAAAATTATATTACAGTGGTGGGTGTTAGCGTCACGTCCTGGTACTAGGTTTACGTCTATTTTCTTCACTATGCTTTCGAAGAAACAGCTTAACCACACTCCACTTTCTTATTGATCTTAAAACCCATTCAATCATAATGGGAAATTATCTTGTGTTGATAACGCTGATTCCTTTCAGGGCTTATCTCCGTAGATCAGTGATCAGTGCAGATGGCTGCCATGCACAGCACATGGGTTCGATTCCCAGTACTGTAAAAGCTTTTTAGTTTGCCAGGCAGTAGTAGCCGACGGAGACACAAGAAGCAAAAGGAAAGAAACCGCTTTTGTGACATTCACGAGGTCCTAACTAGGAGCGAATTTTATTATCTCATCTGTGTACCTTAATAGTTTAGTTTCTTGAGTTTCTGCGTGTAAATTTAATATCCAATAGCCACAGTTCTCGAGTTTTCGTTTGCGTCGGAATCTAAGCCGATTTTGTGACATATTACAAGTACCTAAGCAGCGGCGAATTATCTAGTTTCAGCTGGGTGCTTCGGTAGTTAGGTTTTTCAATATCTGGGTATTACTAGATGCAGTTCCTGCGTTTTCGTCAGGGTCTACAGTAGATATCCGTAGCGCAAGTCGATAGTCCTTTTATATCCATAGTTTAGTTTTCCACGGTATTTTATATGGACAGGGACTGCGATTGTTGTGTGCGGATGCGAGCCGAGTTGGTGACACTTCGCTCTAAGCTTCAGGTTGTTGTGGCTTCAGTTACACAGCATGAGGCTGCAGTGGATGGGCACACTGTTGTCGGCCGGATGTGGGGATCCAATGGTCGTTCAGCACGTCCGAGTCCTCCGATAGGTCCTCATCGGTGGCCAACGCAGTTACTGCTCGCACTGAGGTTGACTCCACCTGTGGTCGAGTGGGAGGTTCACCGGGACGAAGCCGGCGGTGAAAGACTTCCCAGGCGGCCGCAAGTAGGGCCGGTTTGTCTGACAAACAGGTTCCAGGTGCTGTCTGTCACTGGCACTGTCGATTAGCCAGATGCTGTCGCCTATCCTGTTTCAGAGAAATCCCCTCAGCCTGCAAGATCCGGGCAATCACAGTGGGTGCTCGGGAGGTCCAATATTAGGCGAATTATGGGGCTCCTTAGGGACATGGCTGCCAAGAAGGGAAAGAAGACCAATGTGCGCTCCGTGTGTGTACCATGTGGAGTCATTCCAGATATAGAAAGGGTTCTCCCGGATGCCATGAAGAGCATAGGGTGCAGCCAGCTGCAAGTGTTGGCTCATGTCGTTTCCAATGATGTGTGTCACTTTGAATCAGAAGAGAGTCTCTCTGGTTTAGGGCGGCTAATAGAAATTGTAAAGCCTGACAGTCTTGCTTGCAAGATGAAAGCAGAGCTGACCATCTGCAGCATTGTCAAAAGACAGATTGCGGACCTCTGGTACAGAGCAGAGTGGAGGGTCTGAATCAGAGTCTCAGACGGTTCTGCGACCGTGTAGGCTGAAGATTCATCGACTTGTGCCACAAGGTAGTTGGGATTCGGGTTCCGCTGAATAGGTCAGGTGTTCACTATACGCAGGAGGCAGCTACACGGATAGCAGGGGCTGTGTGGCGCGGACTGGCCGGTTTTTTAGGTTAGAGGATATCGGGAAAACACAAGAATGGCTCCAGTCACAAAGAGTGCAGGCCGAACAAATGGTCCAAATGGCTCTAAGCACTATGGGACTTAACGTCTGACGTCATCAGTCCCCTAGACTTTGAACTAATTAAACCTAATTAACCCTAAGGACATCACCCACATCCATTCCCGAGGCAGGATTCGAGCCTGCGACCGTAGCAGCAGCGCGGTTCCGGACTGAAGCGCCTAGAACCGCTCCGCCACAGCGGCCGGCCAGGCCAAACACTGGAAGAACGTAGATACAGGAACAAATGGTATAGCAGTTGTAAACTGTCGTAGCTGTGTTGGTAAAGTACCAGAGCTTCACGTGCTAATAAAAAGCACTGATGCTCAAATCGTTAAAGGCACTGAACGCAGGCTAAAGCCGCATATAAGCTCAACCGAAATTTGTGAAAACGCACTTGACCGCTTAGCAACAAATGACCTTGAGTTAATAACGAGAATCCTAACCGATACAGGGATTAGTGAACAGAGGATTGTCGTAGCGAGATTGAATATTGTAATCCCCAAATCCTCGAAAAATAAGCGAAAAATATACCCATTCAAAAAAGCAGATAAAAATTCACTTCACGCCTTCCTGAGTGACAATCTCCACTCATTCCAAATTGATAAGTGTAGACCAGGTGTGGCTTGAATTCAAAGTAATAGTAACGACAGCAATTGAGAGATTTATACCGAATAAATTAACAAACGACGGAGCTGATCCTCCTTAATACAAAAAAACGGGTTAGGACACTGTTGCAAAAACAACGAATCGACATACCAAATTCAAACACACGCAAAATCCCCTAAATTAGCGATCTTTTACAGAAGCTCGAAATTTAGCGCGGACTTCAATGCGACATGCTTATAACAGTTCCCAAAAAGAAACTTTGTCTCGAAACCTGGCAGAAAATCGAAAGAGATTCCGGTCGTATGTGAAGTACGTTAGTGGCAACAAACAAACAATGCCTTCACTGCGTGATAGCAAATGAGATACTATCGAAGACAGTGCTGCCAAAGCAGAGTTACTAAACGCAGTCTTTAGAAATGCCTTGACAAAAGAAGACGAAGTAATTATTCCAGAATTCGAATCGAGAACAGCTGCCAACATGAGTACCGTAGAAGTAAATCTCCTCGGAGTAGTGAAGCAACTTAAATCACTTAATAAAAACCAGTCTTCTGGTCCAGACTGTATACCGATTAGGTTTCTTTCGGAGTATGCTGATACATTATCTCCATACTTAACAATCATGTACAACCGTTCGCTCGACTAAAGATCCGCACCCAAAGACTGGAAAGTTGCACAGGTCACACCAATATTCAAGAAAGGCAGTAGGAGTAACCCACTTAATTACAGGGCCATATCGTTAACGTCGATATGCAGCAGGATTTTGGAAGATATATTGTAGTCGAACATTATTAATTGCCTCGATGAAAACTGTCTATTGACACACTGTCAACATGGGTTTAGAAAACATCGTTCTTGTGAAATACAACAAGCCCCTCATTCACATTAAGTGTTGAGTGCTACTGATAAGGGATTTCAGATTGATTCCGTATTTCTAGATTTCCGGAAGGCTTTTGACATTGTACCACACAAGCGGCTGGTAGTGAAACTGCGTGCTTGTGGAATATCGTCTCAGTTATGTGACTGATTTTGTGATTTCCTGTCAGAGAAGTCACAGTTCGTAGTAATTGCCTGAAAGTTATCGAGTAAAACAGAAGTGATTTCTGCCGTTCCCCTAGGTAGCGTTATAGGCCCTTTGCTTTCCTTATCTATATAAACGACTTGGGAGACAATCTGAGCAGCTATCTTAGGTTGTTTGCAGATGACGCTGTCGTATAACGATTAACAAATTGCAAAACGGCTTAGAAAACATATCTGAATGGTGTGACGTGTTGACGTGTTGACTCATATCTGCAAGAAAGTCTTGAATCCAATTGCAGGTCTGCCCCGATACTCCGTAATTCGTTTTTTTTTTTTTTTTTTACTAAACGGCAGTTCGGGTCGGGGTCAAATGCCTTATTGAAATCAAGGAACACGGCGTCAACCTTAGCGCCGTTGTCCAGTGCACTGCGGATCTCATGGAGGAACAGAGTGAGCTGAGTTCCGCATGATCTCCGTTTGCCTAATCTATGTTGATTTTCTTGGAGGAGATATTCATTTTCCAAAAACGTCATAGTTCTTGAGCATAAAATATGTTCCATAATGCTACAACAAATTGACGTCAACCCTATTACGACGGCATGATCAGGAAAATTACTAATGATGTTCTGCAAGTTCTATCTGAAGCGCTCTACAACCACGGACCCTGACCCAGGTGGTATATAAAAGCATCCGATCACCATTTTTGACCGTTCTGTGAGACTCAATTTCACCCAGATTAATTCAAATTCAGAATTCATGATAACCTCTCTCAATTTCATCGAATTTCTTACTGCAGTAAACACGCCGCCACAATTGGCGACTAACCTATCGTTACGATAAACATTCCAGTCTGAACTTAGGACTTGGTTGTGATTGACGTCTGGCTTCAACCAGCTTTCTATTCCTAATACTATCTGTGCATTATAACTTACAGTAAGCGATATTAATTCTGGGAAGTTTTCTTGGATTCTTCTGCTATTTACTAAAATCATATTAATATTTTCTATCTCTGACCTGCGAGGACCAAGAGTCTCTGAGGTCGCTGTGGCTGACTTAGCAGGCAAATCGTCTTTGATTCCTCGGGAAGGGTCCTCTAACTTAGATAAGCCCCATATGCACGCCACACGTACTCCACTATTCAAGCAGCCGCTTCCTGCATACAGTGCACGCATGACCTATTAAGCGGAACCCTAAAATTCTGCAACCGATAGCGGAGGTCGAGAAATTAGCATCCGATACCGTCGCAGAGCCGTCTGATCCTCTAGTTTCGACCTTCCACTCTGCTCCAAACCAGAGGACTGCGATCTGGAGTGAGGGCGGACCGGTCAGATGTTGCATATCGGGAACCGCAGCGACGGGTCACCAGGGTATTCCAGTGGCACAAATGGTGTCTCACGTCTCGTCACTGGCGCCCCGACGTCACCACAACTTCGAGCATTATCTAGAATCTTGTCGACGGTAGACAATGCAGCTACCTGTTTGGTATACTATGGTGCATCATTTCCGTCTCTTATTAATTTAGTTCGTGTAAACCTCTCAGATGCTCTCACTACTATTTCTTCGAACTAAAGCGACATCTTCTGTATGCTGACATAGTATGGATGGTGTAAAGACACTCTCTTGCCTAGGCGTAAGCCGAATTTTGGCACTGCTTTTTTTAAAACAGATATGTATAGCACCTATTTCTAGTGGTTTGTTACGGTATTTAGTCTCGTTACAGCAACCTTGTGATCGCTAATGCTTGTATCTGTCATGATACTTCCCATTTACTCATGATCATTTGTTGCAAGGAAGTCATGTATGTTTTCGTATATACACTTCAAGTGGGCTCCTGAACTAAATGCTCAGCCGCGCGGTGTGAGGCGTGTTGTCACGGTCCAGGCGGCTGCCCCCGTTAGATGTTCGAGTCCTCCCTCTGGCATGGGTATGTGTGATGTTCTTAGTGTAAGTTAGATTAAGTAGTGCGTAAGCCTAGGGACCGATGACCTCAGCAGTTTGGTCCCATAAGACCTTACCACAAATTTCTAAATTTTCTAAATGCTCAAACTAATTTTCGGACAACCATTTAGAACAATTCTGGACAAATTATTATACCTAACACTGTCTTTGAATATTTCTGAACATGTTACCACTACCTTACATTTCATGCCAATCTCCATATGGAATTTCATGTAATAATGTACTATTCCACACCTTAAAATACACTACTGGTCATTAAAATAGCTACACCACGAAGATGACGTGCTACAGACGCTAAATTTAACCGACAGGAAGAAGATGCTGTTATATGCAAAAGATTAGCTTTTCAGAGAATTCACACAAGGTTGGCGCCTGTGGCGACACCTACAACGTGCTGACATGCGGCAAGTTTCTAACCGATGTCTCATACACAAATAGCAGTTGACCGGCGTTGCCTACTGAAACGTTGTTGTGATGCCACGTGTATGGATGGGAAATGCGTACCATCACGTTTACGACGGATTGTAGCCTATCGCAATTGCGGTTTATCGTATCGCGACATTGCTGCTCGCGTTGGTCGAGATCCAACGACTGTTAGCAGAATATGGAATTGGTGGGTTCAGGAGGGTAATACGGAACCGCATGCTGTATCCCGTCTCGTATCACTAGCAGTCGAGATGACAGGCATCTTATCCGCATGGCTGTAACGGATCGTGCAGCCATGTCTCGATCCCTGAGTCAACAGATGGGGACGTTTACAAGACAACAACCATCTGCACGAACAGTTTGACAAAACGTCATTTTTTCGAATGAATACAGGTTCAGTTTACAGGATCGTGATGGTCGTATCCGTGTTTGGAGATATCGCGGTGAACGCACATTGGAAGGGTGTATTCGTCATCGCCATACTGGCGTATCATTCATCGTGATGGTATGGGGTGGCATTGGTTACACGTCTCGGTCACCTCTTGTTCGCATTGACGGCACTTTCAACAGTGATCGTTACATTTCAGATGTGTTACTACCCGTGGCTCTACCCTTCATTCGATCCTTGCAAAACCCTACATTTCAGCAGGATAATGCACGGCCGCGTGTTGAAGGTCCTGTACGGGCCTTTCTGGATACAGAAAATGTTCGACTGATGCCCTGGCCAGAACAATCTCCAGATCTGTCACTAATTAAAACACGTTTGGCCAATGGTGGCCGAACAATTGGCTCGTCACAATACGCCAGTCACTACTCTTGATGAACTGTGGTATCGTGTTGAAGCTGCATGGGCAGCTGCACCTGTACACGCCATCTACGATCTGTTTGACTCAATGCCCAGGCGTATAATGGCCGTTATTACGGCTAGAAGAGTTTGTTCTGGGTACTGATTTCTCAGGATCTTTCCACCCAAATTACGTGAAAATGTAATCACATGTCAGTTCTAGTATAATATATTTGTCTAATGAATACCCGTTTCCCACTGCATTTCTTCTTGGTGTAGCAATTTTAATGGCCAGAAGTGTATTAATGGATTTGTCTATTTCCATTATTTCCAGTACCCATGCTGCTAAGCTAGCCAGTAAATAACTTTATTATACATCATGACATAGGGTGTTTGTAATGTGAATAAATCTGCCATTTCAAATAAGTACGTATGCTACGTAGGATATTTTATTCGGAAGTAATACCATTTATTGCGGTTCCATTGTCAACTTCACTTCAGATTTCAATAATGGGAGTGATAATGCGTCGTAAAACAGGTTTCCAATATACTCAAGAGAGGCTTTACTCCGATGACAAAAGATGCTTGTGAATTCAAAGGTAATACTCCCTGTCAGTACGTCATTTCTGTATGTAATATTAAAATTTAATGTCTTACCTCAACCAACATTTTAACAACCTCATTCAAGGTTCGTCTGACTACATAATGCAAGCATAACTTGTTACTTGTGTAACAAAGTGCCTACCAGATATATTATACAGTTACGCAAAATGTGCCTGCAAGAATTTTGCTTAAACAGATTCTTATGCTCGCTTGCACTAGACTTACGACGATGTTATGACATTTTCCTTCCTTCTCAGCAGTGAAGCGTTTGACCATTAACATCATTCCTTATGCGACGTATACACTTACGGTCATAAATTAAAGATAATTGTAGAATGTGGTGCCACACAAAATGGCACTACACAAAACTGGCGCTAATAGCATAGGCATATAGAGAACACACACGACACAGATCTGTTAAGTCCACGGTATTGAGGATAAGTTCAGAATACCGTTCAGAAACACATGTGCTACAAAACGCCACTGTTCCCTTCGCATGCACCCCGACATCAATTTGGGATATGATCGCCATGCACACGTACACAGGCCGCACAACGGGTTAGCATACTCTGGATCAGATGATCGAGCAGCTGCTGGGGTATAGCCTCCCATTCTTGCACCATTGCCTGTCGGAGCTCCTGCAGTGTCCTAGTTGGTTTGCAGACGTGCAGCGATACGTCGACCGAGAGCATGCCAGACGTGCTCGATGGGGTTTAGGTCTGGAGAACAGGCAGACGACTCCATTCGCCTGATATCATCTGTTTCAAGGTACTCCTCCACGATGGCAGATCGGTGGGGCCGTGCGTTATCATCCATCAGGAGGAAGGCTGGACGCACTGCACCCCTGAAAAGGCGGACAGACTGGTGCAAAATGACGTCCCGATACACCTGACTTGTTCAATTTCCTCTGTAAAGACATATAGGTGTGTACGTGCACCAATCATAATCTCACACCACACCATCAAACCACGACCTCCATACAGGTATCTTTCAAGGACATTAAGGCGTTGTATCTGGTTTCTGGTTCACGCCAGATGAAAACCCGGAGAGAATCACTGTTCAAACTATACCTGGACTCGTCCGTGAACATAACCTGGGACCACTGTTCCAATGTCCATGTACTGTGTTCTTGACACCTGGCTTTGCGGGCTCTCCTGTGACCAGGGGTCAGTGTAATGCACCTCGCAGGTCCCCGGGCGTTTAAACCATGTCTGTTCAGTCGTTTGTAGACTGTGTGTCTGGAGACAACTGTTCCAGTGGCTGTGGTAAGATCCCGAGCAAGTCTACCTGCGGTACTCTGCGGGCGTCTGCAGATATTGATGGTGAGATATCGGTCTTCTTGTGGTGATGTACACTGTGGAGGTCCCGTACTGTAGCGCCTGGAAACGTTTCCTCTCTGCTGGAATCGTTGCCATAATCTTGAGATCGCGATTTGTGGCACACGAACTGCCCGTGCTATGACCTGCTGTGTTTCACCAGTCTCCAGTCGCCCTAGTATTCTACCCCTCATAACGCCATCAATAAGTGTTCTATGAACCATTTTCAACACACAGTCACCATTAGCACGTCTGAAAACGTCTGCACACTTACTCGCTGCACCCTACTTTTACATGCACCAACACGCCTCTGCGTATGCGGACTGCTGCCAGTGTCACCTTGCGACTACCGCAGGTCAAATGCACCGCATGTTCATACCCCGAGGTCATTTAAACCAGCAAACCACCCACCAGAGTGTTGTTTCACTATGTATCAGCATTATCCTTATGAGCATGAGTGTATATTTAAACTCAACATAATATCATTATTTTCCTTCGAACTATGAATAAATTTCCCAAGTAAGTACGTAAAATATAAATAAATATTTTATCTTTGCTAAAGAGCTCATAAAGAAATGAAAGTCTCTTTTCAGTTTTGTCGCTGGTTAATGTGAGGCACACCTCATTTGCAACGTTAGACGATATGCTCAGCGTGAATTAACATCGCCACGACCTGTGACTGTTCTTTACCTATCACCTTTCCATTACGTAATACACTTATTACTAGTAAATTCATTGCATCTATGTTATGCAGCATGTCTGCGGGATAAGAAAAACACTTCTAATAAATTTTCCTCTTTCAGCAGATAGAAACTGACGTAACGAGTTTCGCAGTATTTATTCATAGCTTACGAGGTGAACACGGCAAGCACCATAACCTGATTTCGCAGAAACGTCGGTTAGTGGAAGAGGGTTTGAAAAAAGCGAACACATTTCTTGGTTATACCAGGTGATCAAAAAGTCAGTATAAATTTGAAAACTGAATAAATCACGGAATAATGTAGATAGAGAGGTAAAAATTGACACACATGCTTAGAACCAAAAAAATACAAAAGTTCAGAAAATTTCCGACAGATGGCGCTTCATCTGATCAGAATAGCAATACTTAGCATAACAAAGTAAGACAAAGCAAAGATAATGTTCCTTACAGGAAATGCTCAATATGTACACCATCATTCCTCAACAATAGCTGTAGTCTAGGAATAATGTTGTGAACAGCACTGTAAAGCATGTCCGGAGTTATGGTGAGGCATTCGCGTCGGATGTTGTCTTTCAGCATCCCTGGAGATGTCGGTCTATCACGATACACTAGCGACGTCAAGTAACCCCAAAGCCAATAATCGCACGGACGGAGGTCTGGAGACCTGGGAGGCCAAACTTGACGAAAGTGGCGGCTAAGCACACGATCATCACCAAACGACGCGCGCAAGACATCTTTCACGCATCTAGCAATATGGGGTGGAGCGCTGTCCTGCATAAACATCGTACGTTCCAGCAGGTGTTTATCAGCCAGGCTGGGGGTGATGCGATTCTGTAATACATCGGCGTACCTCTCACCCGTCACGGTAGCAGTTACAAAACCAGAATCACTCATTTCCTCGAAGAAAAAAGGCCCGATAACGGTAGATGTGCTAAATCCAACCCATACCGTGACTTTCTCGTCGTGCAATGGAGTTCCCACGACAGTTCTAGGATTTTCGGTAGCCCATATTCTGAAGTTGTTGGCGTTGACAGACCCTCTGAGCGTGAAATGAGCTTCGTCGGCCCACAACACGTTACTCAACCAATCATCATCTTCCGCCATCTTTTGAAACGCCCACACAGCAAATGCCCTCCGCTTCACTAAATCGCCAGATAACAGTTCATCATGCGGATGGATTTTGTACGGATAGCATCGGAGAGTACGCCTAAGTGCCAACCAAATAGTAGTGAATGCGACGTGCGACTGCACGAGCGCTGACTTCACCGTGCATGGACGAACGCGCTACAGTCTCCAGTTCTTCCTGAACTGTCTCAGCAGCTTTACGCCTTGTGCTCGGTCGGCCACTACGGGGTTTATCGTCTAAACAACCCGTGGCTTCGAACTTAAAAATCATTCTCGCCACAGCTGCATTTGTCAACGGACCTTTACCCGTTCGAATGCCCTTCCTATGGCGATAGGATCGCAACGCTAAACCAGCACATTCCCCATTCTGATAATACAGCTTCACTAAAAGCGCCTTTTCAGGTAACGTCAACATGCTGCGACTGCTGGTCCATCTGATTCTCTCTCTCATTACAGCTCCATTTATACACGATTGTCATGCGCAGTCACTGACGTTTTGCTGTCCAGCTCCATCTGTCGGACATTTTGTGAACTTTGTTTTCTTTTGTTCTAATAAAACCCCATGTCATTCCAAGCATGTGTGTCAATTTTTACCTCTCTATCTACATTATTCCGTGATTTATTAAGTTTTCAAATTTATACTGACTTTTTTATCACCCGGTATGTGGATACTACACCGTTTATTAGAAAACAACTGTCAAAGTTTTCGATGTACTGTATGTAGCTATTAGCGAGTTAATAATTCAATACAAGCGATAGCACATCGGACAGCGTCGTGACTGCGCACTTTTGTGCTCCGTTTTCGAAACCCGATTGTTACTTTTATTTTTGTTTTTTATTTATACACTCTTGTTCGTAGAAGATTTCGATGAGAATTTCTTCCAGTGCATATTCAAATAACGTACTACTTATGCGTCTACTAATTGTATGTCTGGTGAATTAATTAAAAGAGTCAAATGAATTATAATTTCTGTGAATTTCTTGTAGTGTGTCTAGATTCATAGTCAAGTTTTTAAAACAAGTAAAAATGGCGAAGCCAGTTTAAAATCTGTTGTATCAGAACAAATTCACAACTTTCCAGATGATAATAACACACAGGTAATAACAAACATGATGACGGAAACAAAGACCAAAAGAAGTGTGATCGGATAAAATATCCAGCGTTGGGTCTGAGAAGGGAACCCGCTGTCCCTGATATTGTAAGTAGTTACACTAGATATGTTGTTGGTGAACTTAACGAAAACTCTGACAGAATTATTGTTGGTTGAAATTTTACAGTGAACGTGTTCGGGAATAACGTTGGTTTTTTGACAAGAATAATGCCGAGGTAGGCATTCTTGAAGGAAAAATTCAGGAATGGTACATATCATCAGGAGCGGATATAAATGCGGGCAAAATCAAAATGTAAAATCTTAGGAACTGAATCGAAACTGTTACATCGACGGCCCGGATAAAGCATTAAATGAAAAACATGGAAAGTGTTTTTTAAAAGTAGCTGGCTTGAATAATTATTACATGATCGCGAATTTTAAATATCTCATGTGCGTCAATCTTGCTCTCACTCTTACGCTGGACTTCGTGATTAAGAAAATAATAAGCAGGTTCTGTGTAAGCACTATAGTTAATAGTGAGATAGGCATAATGTGGGCTGAATAGTTGACGTCCATGCCGGCGAATTCTAGTCATGATAAAAACCGACCGACGCTTCTAAATTATGGTTTGTTGATATGCAAATGTGTCATTAGCTTCAGTGAAGTCAGTACGCACAATGCAGTCCGTCTTCCGTAAGAACAGAGGCTAAGAAAAGACCAGATAACGAAGTGACAAGAGCATTTAGCAAGACAAAAAAGAGAATAAATTTCCCGAGTTGTCAACACTCTAAGCATACACACAATACAAGTCACTTTTTACGATTAAAACATTAACAGCCCACATAAATTAAGTCGCAAAAGAAAATTTTGTCTCTACATCGCCCCCATTACTGAGGCACGAAAATGGTAACATAATCGTGGTGAAATGAATCGTAGATACTTTTCACTACTAAAGTATCCATGTACCAGAAATATTTAGTAGGATATATGATTAAGAAGAGCTTGTTCATTGCAAATGTGAAATACTTTTAGTTAATGATCTGGATCCATATATTACACATAGAGACTTATGTGTTTTGGTCAGTTCCCCCCCCCCCCCCCCCCCCCCCCCCCCCGTCCCGCTGGAAATACCTCGAGGATGAAAGCTACCGCGAAATCTTCTGGCCTCAATCAGTTCATGCAAAGGTTCAATTGAGGGCTAAGTCAGTTCTTACAATAGTTCATTAGTGGGCTATAGAAAAAAAAAAAAAAAAAAAAAAAAAAAAAAAAAAAAAAAAAAAAAAAAAAAAAAAAAAAAAAGGGGAATCTTTGGGATTATCTTCTGACCTTAGAAAGGTCATACAAACGTTCAATTAAGGGCTAAATCAAATGATACAGGTATTCGATTGTGGTCTAAAGCCAAGCGTCGTTCTTTAACCCCCTCAAACCAACACACACGTACATCAGTATCGTAATCTTCAACAAAACCCAGCAGTTCCCATTGACGGTTTGAAAGTTGCTCCCCCGCCATCCACACACGGGGGCTTTGAAAGTTTCAACGGGAACCCTGGTTTTTTAATGAAGATTACGATTTTACGGCAAAATCTACATATCTGTAGGAATGTCAAGACAGGCATTTCCGACGCGGTCGACCTAGTCTTCACGGCCTGTTGTTTATCATAGAGCCAAGAGTGATGTAGCGGAGAACAGGAATGAAAATGGTACTGAAGGCAGTGAAAGCTGTTCTGAAGTCGTGACCAGGAGTGTGATTGGCAGTTGGTGACAGCGGCGTAAGCAGCTGGAAGCACCAGAGGACGAGGGTATCTGTTCGGCAAGGACAGCTGGAGAACGATCAAAGGGAAATTATCGTAGGAAACTTTCTGTAACTTCGCTTACGGTCGAAAACTGCAGCACGGATAGTTTGTGGCTTTAAGAGTCGTCAGGATGGTCTGGAAGTGTCCAAGGATGTAACGGAGACTAGGTTAAACCCTACTGTCAGTTTATTACACAATATAAATGCGGAGACTAGATCAAACCTTACTTGTTAAAGGGTTAAAGGATGGAATCGGCTATTGAAGAAAGTGAATAAAACATTTTCACTTTTATTTATACTACCAAGTCCCTTTAACAGTTAGGCTTTCCATCGGTAAGTGTTATATGTCCTATGTGCCCTCGTTTCTTTTGTCAGTGTCCTCTGCAATATTTATGTGATCTTAGAATTTGTTCATATAGAGTTTCTGGGTTTCTGAATTGCTATTCCTTGGGTCCCATGATCTGTATGAATGGACACTGGGTCTTCGCGACTATCACATGGGCCAATGATTTCCGTTTAGAAAATTCCCATTGTGTCACGGTGTGAACCGTTTATACTGAGGGTGGCGACCCAAACTGGAATTATCGTTGATGAGAGGGTGAATAGGAAACCAATAGCAGTTAATGTGATTTTAGCAGCACATTTAAGGGAGGGTGCACTGTCAAGTGTCAGTCACAAGTACGTAATTGCTAGTCCACTAGGAATCTACGGTTTTACATTAATTTTCAGTTATTTACGCACTTATAATTTTCCTTTCTTGTGGAGTGAGAACACACAATAAAATAAGTGGTTATATTTCGTGTTATTGTGTTATTTGCACGGGAAAACAGTTCTGCAGATATATATACTGCCCTAATTATACGTATTTAGCAAGGCCATGTCATTCATCTATTTAATAATTCGATATCTCTTAATATGAAAAATAGCAGTATATGCTGATACATGTGTCAACTAAAAACAAAACTTTCACCGCTAATTTTACCAAGCAAAACCCTTTACTTGAGACCTGTGTACGAAATTCTACAGTATCTCTTATTTCGTTATCTATTCTTAAAAACTAAGTAGAAAACATTAACTAAAATTAGTGGAATAGGAAGTGCCCATCTGATGTTTCAAAGTGACAAGTGTATCCATTCGCGTACCAAGGTAGGAAATGTACCGTTCATATGTCATACTCTTCACTTACTACCTGCAAAACTATGTATAAACATATTTACAAATTTCCGTCTTCAAGAAATCTAAGTATCATGTGCTTCTCTAATTTTGGATTTGTCCTAAATTTCTGGATCAGTATTACTAGGATTAAGTCTATCAAATAAGTTTTAAGAATTCCAGCGACAGGAATATTTTTAACACATCAAGAATAATGTTGTCATAACGCGACAACAAAATCAATAAAAACTTTTGTCTTCGTCTATCTACACACCCACCTTTGTCTCTGCAGTCATAACATTTCTGCGATCTTCTTTGTGGTCTATGGAAATGAGCGTTTGGCGTCATTGGCCGGGGTAAGACAGTCTTTCACGCTGACGTTTTGGTCTATGAGATGGCCAGTCTCACAAATTACCAATCATTCTTCCAGCATTGTAACTTTCCTTTCTTTCCTCGTCGTCAGTACTTTTAAACTGTCTTCTACCTTTGTTTCTCCTCACTTGTCCCAATTCATCTGAAACTCTTTCGTGAGCAGGCCTAAATACTCATGTTTTGAGGAATACCTGCGTTAAGTACATCCAGGGACGTGACGTACGTACCAACAAATTTTCAGTACATAAGTAGAAGGAAACTCCTGGGTTTTTCTCTAGTTACCCGAAATCAAGCAGTTAGCGGAAGAGGCAATTTTTTCAGTGGCCTTTAGTAGTGACATATGGTTACAACAGTAACGTCTTAATATTTACTTCTGTAGCAAATAGAAACTGCAAACCTGGTGGCATGACAGGAAAAGCAGATGGCGCCAGTAAGGAAAGATATGACTGCTCGAAAAATGAGATGTCATGGCTCAACCTCCGCCCCCCCCTCCCTCCGCCCCTGGGGTACTCACGAGAGGTAGGGTAGTTAGCGGTCTTAATCTTGCTAATATGAACCTTTAACGTTTTTTCTGCCACGGGTTACACAAAAGGAGATCTGCTTAGCTCCGAACCCTCCAAATAGCGCAAGGACCTACAAATCAAGGGGTAATTTTATTAAAGCCAGCACCTGCCGAACACCTGACAGTGTTAAGGAATCCCACGAATATCCTATGTCGAACGTTAATCTGTAAGGCCTTCCTCCTATAACGTTTCCTCAGCTGATTGTGCGCTAGTTCATTGTCTACCCCAGTTCTGTCTAATAACATCAGAGTCAATGATCTCATGTACAAAATCATTAATATACCAAAGGTTGGACAAGGGAAAATTAAGATGGTAAGCAAGTATCAGGGTAGCTGGGGCCACACCAAAAGCTTCGTTCTGCTCTGATTTAAAAACAATGTTGATCCAGGGAATGGAACTATCCCGACTGGTTTGAGACCTTGCGTGGTAAATGATGTGTGTGGCCATAAGATTCCTATTTACCCTTTCCTGAAAGGACAGCTGCGGATAATAGGGGGTAGTGATGATGTACACTCGACAGCAAAAAAAGTGGGTCACACCTGAATTCCAACGTGTAGGCTGCACCTGAATGTATGCAACCAACATAGTATATCTGTGTTGCACATCGTCGCAACCCTCCTCAGTACAGTCGTTGTAAGATACACAATGGGTACCGCTAGAGACTACTAGAGAACACCAGTGTTTATGACAGTCCATCCAGATGTAAAGTAACAACTATAATACAGAAGAGATCAGACAGTCCTTAACGTTTGTAACCTTAACTTAATTACAATAAGTGACATTTCAAATGTTATTGGGCAACTAGTTTTGTCACATAAATCGTTCAGTAATCCATAGGCACAATTAAATATTTGATACAGTTTATAAAGTTGTATGACAATTGGAACCAAGTTCTTTGCCGTCTAAAAGGTTTACCCAACACATGCAGAACGTCGTTCAACGTTCAACGGGGAGTGGTTTCGCATCAACTTTATGTAATACTAAGCAGTTAAAAGAAAACGTGATTAACGGCGGCAAGCACTCTACGGAAATTCCAAAATTAACAGCGAATCACAAGTAATATCATTGTTCACATTACTCATCAACAGTTACTTGTACACAAAGTTGTACTTTAAATGACATGACCAACGTCTTCGTTCTAGATCCGGATGCAAACCCAGAACGTAAAGCCGTTGTTAACTAAGCAAAGCTTTGTGCCTTATCGAGACTGGATCACTAGGCAGAAAGAGACGTCAAATATTGACATTTGCACCAGTATCAGTTATCAATTCTCAACTTGAACGTAAATGGCGATAATATTTGTACGAAAGCAGGAACCCTAACATGACAATTACCTTCTTGGTAATTAACCTCGAAAGACGTTGTATAGTGTTGCATTGTTAAAGAACAAAGGATTCACATGTTTAAAACTGAAATGCCATCATGTAATGCTGGGGACAAGGATGCAAACCCAGCACCTAATCGGATTGTTCAATAAGTACGTAAAATCAGAATGTAGATATCACAGTTTTTCACCAGTAGTGGGGTTGGAACCTTAAATGACGATTGAAGTTGTATTGCCTGACCGGGATTCGAACCCGGCGCCTACCGCCGTCGTTGTCTAACCAGGAACAGGCGAGAAATGTCCAATGTTGGTCCACCATCAGCGAGATGTGCACACGTTTAACTAGAAATAAGGTGACGAAAACGACTATGCTGACTGAGAGTCGAACGCCGCATACATGGTTATGGAGACACGTTAATAATCAACTTCATATTCAGTAGTAGCTAGTAGTAGCATGTTTAGTTGCAAACGTTAAGGCCTTCGTAATCCCTAGTAAAGTGTTGCCTAATATCTGCGATATCATGATGTTAATTTACAAGTGGATTGACTGCCGTAAAGAGCAATGATCTCTGGTAGTCGTGTATCACTGAGATGTAAATGAAGTGTCTCAGCAGAAAGTAATTTCCGTCGTGCAGCACGTATTGTTTCAGAGACGATTACAGTTTCCCACAAAATATATACGAATAAAACACTTACCTTGTTACTTTGTGACAAAGGATTACTGCAGTACAATGAAAAGTCTTTGGAAATCAACTTTCCCCACCTGTCACGAAATGTAAGACAACAAACACTTTGCACCTCGAAATCTGTTGCATCTATGTGCAGTCTTGTGATCATACAAGTAGAATTTCATGAATTGCACGAGAATGTAGAAAATTGTTGGTGCGAATGGAAGCTGGAAGAAACACAGTTACCTAATTATTCTGTATCACATAATAATCAATTAATTTGATAATTCAGAAAATAAGAAACTAAAAATTATGCCCATTAAGACAGAAACTAAAGCGCAGATGCGGGCACTGTGCAGATCTGCGCTTTTTCATCTTCAGATCTATACAAATAATGTATACTAACCAGCGTATTCATTGGTTTTGTATTGTTTCCCTCTTGGTTAGTCTTCTTATGATGAACTAGATCCACACCCATGAGTCTGAATTTTTCTTTGTATCCTTCCATCTACTATCTTTGTGTGTTATTGTTCGGTGTTCAAAAAGCAAAATATTACACCTGCTCCCACGAGCTATTAAAATGAGGTCGCAAAAAGGCTAACGAATTATAATCGAAATACAGTGAGACGCCAATTTGTCTGTCGTAATGGTGTTAAGTGGACAGAAATAGTTGAGTGTTATTGCCTGCATCACCGGCATCCCGTTGTCGTCTTCTCTAATTGAGATTTTCGTATTACCCTGACACAAGACGCCGAGATAAATGTGTATATTCTCCGTGACGAAACATCCCACATTCCATTCATCCTGATCCATTAGTTACGTGCATCGGCGCAATGAGTGAAAGCAAAGCTGTTGTGGGGTGACGAATAACAATAACAATGGTAGTAATTACAAATCAATAATCACGGATGGTTAACACAATTACCAAGAACGGCTGAATGTTTAATTGGCGCACTGAGTAGGTGTTCTTACCACTTTGTTACTGAATTCTGTTCTAGTTGTTTGCAGAGAGAAAACAAAGAACCCCGTAGTCATACATATCGCTAGTACAACGAGATATTACCTATCAGCTATCTTTGCTTTACATCACGAGACGGACATGGCGTCACTGAGCTGATATTTGAAATACATTTCTGTTTTCTCCCTCTGTCTCTCTCTCTCTCTTTTTATTTTTATTTTAATTTTTTGGGGAAAGCATCGAGAAGCGCGATAATAAGCAAGTAGGATTATAACCTGTTTACAGTTATTTTCATCGGGATACATAATGCAAAAATACAACTTTTAAGTGTGTTATTACGTAATTCCAATTATTGACAGTCTATTCGTGAGCTTCTTCGCATCCAGTGGGGTGAAACCTCTCACAGAAGCAAGCAAAACACAAATATTTCTTGCACCGTGCGCAACACATAAACGAAATCTCGTTGCACTGACGTGTTGTCCGATATAATGCACGGAAAACATATCTGATTCATGTTGCTAAATACAGCTCTATCAGATATCAATTTGGAAGCGTACCAAGTGTATAAAAGTATATCTTGAAATACGCAGAAAGGCCCATAGAGGCATTCGACTGAAACATAGCTATGACCAAAATTGTAACTGGGGTCGACAGCATCGTCGTCTACCACCTTGACAAGTAGAACGGTGACAGTGCTCGGCCGGTGACTTACGTTTACTGGTATCAAAGCTACAGCATGAAAACACAAAAATGTTAGTAACCCAAAGATCATCAGTTTTGGAACCCATAGAAATTAAAGCAGTCATCAGTCGGAAGACTAGTTTGAACACCACAGTGCTTTAATAGAGCACGGTCTTGTTGGAGGTGGTATGCTGTTGCTTTCATCCGACCTTTGAGTTGACTTACCTAGCCAGTTAATAGGGGAACCTACAGTTTTACGTGGCTTTCGGACCACAGTGCAACTCGGCATTTTTCACATCAACAAACATTGCCCGAGGGGAAATATGTGTAAAACGGCATATAAAAAGCGTGGGACTGGTGAGGGATCGAACCTGAGACCTTCGTATATATAGTCTTGCTCTTTATCACCTTGCCACCATGCAGCCAACACTGTAGTTTCTGCTTGCCAGTAAAACTAACGATCTCTCGTTTGTGCCTGCGTTGGCAGTTGCGTGTCCCTAAGGAGACCTTACCTTTCGGATTACCCTCGTATACGTGTGTCTAAACGCCTTCCAATGCCCACTCAAGGAAGACAAGGATACATAGTCTAGCTTCAATATTACAAATACGCCTCAGTTTGTAGATGAACGCAAACTTAGGTTGATAATCATTTTGAATATTTATCAGTACTGTACCCACTGCAGTGAAACTCGTTTTCAACCATTGATTCCAACAGCTACAGGAACACTACTTTAATACCTCCTAGACAAAATACTTACGCAGTGCTATCAGACGAAAAAGATCAACCTGACACAAACTGTGGGAAGTTTGTTTTACAACCTTCGTACCTGGATAAAGAGCTTTTCCTGTCTGAGATATCTGTGAACGTTGCTGCAAAAGACGACTTAAGAAGAAACTAAATTCCTTCAGCTCCCCCAATGTTTAAAGAAATCGTGGTAACGGAACTAAATCGTCCTTTGTAAATCGTTTACCAGCCGTACTCTGCCGCATTTCGCTGGCTCTAGGGCAAAAAGCTTACTTACGAATTTCAAAGAAGGAAAAGGGGGACGTAATGTCTCCCACTCGAAGGTCGTGTTGTTTTACTTAAATGATTACAAAGTCGTGTAAAACGAACAATGAGGTTGTCAGTATAAGCACATTACTGTTGTCAATATGATGTTGCACCGCCCTGGGCCTTTACTGATAAAGGGCCCCTTTAGGTCAGGCATATTGTACACAGAAGTGGAAGAGAGAGCACCACTAAATTCTACAATCCGTATGCATTGCATACACACAGAAATTACTGTTACAGTGTTCTTATGGGGCCCAATGAGTGATTTGCAAATTTTCCGGTGAGAAAGAGCACTGGCAAACAGTCTTCGCTACATTAGATTACTTAAACTGGCGTCACTTCGAGTTAGAATGTATGGTCAGCGACTAAGTGTAAGGACAGTGAGTCGGATGCGGGTTTTGCATCTGTGAAATACTTTCCTTACATTATGGAAGCGAATATTAAATTTGAAGTAATATTGCGAAAATTTTGGACTTGGATAGCTTAGAATGAAAATCTTTCTGTTTATTGCAAAGGAAAACAAATGATTTTCTAAAACATTCTGTGTCATACACAACTTGAAGCAGGTCACGTCACGTCGACCAAATCATATGGAAGAACCGACAGCGACTTGCATCGGAAGGCAGTAAGATCCCTTGGCTTTTGGTTTGGCAGTATTCGACAGCCATTTCTAGGCGCAAGTAAATGAAGAAAGGCAGCGAGTTTTCGTTATCTTCACCAATTACAGTAGTTTTTATGTGATCTACGAGTAATTGCTGATGTTTGATATTAACATTAAAAGGATTCCGTAGACAGGGAAAGAACTTGTTCTTGGGCAACTACTTCCATAATGACCAAAAGGCCTTAAATGATCTTCAAGCACATGTATTCCAGCAGCGGTATGAAGAAAATGATAGTAATAATGACGGTGATAATCGAATTATCCGGTAACTTCACCTTCACAGTGGATTTTCTCGAACTAAGAAATTTACTGAATTAGTGAAAATTTCAAAATGGCTTCAAATCGAGGCTATGACGCCTAGAAGAGTCTTTACATCCTGCTGACATGAGAATAGCATAATCTCCACGTCAGAAGCTTACTTCTACTTGACGATTTAATAGACTCGCGTTTCTTTCCACCGTGACTAGTTTTGTAAGCTAAGCACATCATCCATTACAGCACTAATAGGAACACTTCCTATTTAAATTTCTGCATCCTACACTGTTGGCAGTTCTGTGTAGGGGGCCTGTGTGTCAGAATTCTCATCTTCTGTGCCGCAACGGTGTTATGATAGAGAAATGAGTTGTCGGGCAGAGGGTTTGGTGGTCTGTTGGACTGATGATAGTTTCATATGATGATGGTCTGGGTTCGATTCCAACTTCTGCCGATGTTTTTTGACAGAGAGAGGCAGATTCTATTCTCTTCTGGCTACGCCAAGTGAAGAAGGTATAATGGCATTGTGGTCCAAAAATCACATTAAACGTGACATTTCTTCTTTACCAAGTAGACGTTAGGTGGAACCACAATAAAGTAAGGAGTGACGACATGTATAAACTCTACCACCAGTAACCTTTTTATACTAGTTATTTATTTCTAGTGACGAAACAAACCCTGTGTATGGTCGCAGGACACTTATTCCATCGTTTATTTGAGCTTCTGTATGTCGATAAAATTGGTTCTCAACTGGGAATGCAACTCAGACCGCCCTTAACGCGGAATTTGATCCCTTCGTGACAATACGGCTCGACTACAACTTGTTGTTTGTTCAAAACTGCAGATTCCTCAACATCTCAATACATTGCGCATGAATGGGTTGGAATCCTGGCCAAGCACTAAAGTTTTCACTATGTATTATCAAGCTCTAGCATGAGAACATCTATCTGCTGGTGGATAATAATTTTTATTTTTAATGCATTTTCATTCGTTGTCAACACTAACGATATCTGACGTTTTTGACTCCCAGTGAGACACAGAACTATTTGCGAGATCACTGTAAGTTCAAGGATGTTATTCCGAGCTGCTTGTGGAGAAAATTTCGCTAACTGTCTCTTTGTGTGTAGTCAACAACGATATGTTTGCGGTTCGATTCTCAGTCAGCACTGAACTCTTCGTCATATTATTTCTATTTCAAACATGGTCACATGTCGCTGCTGGTGTAACAAACCCATACTTAACGTTCCTTTTCTCTACAATATAACAGCGATACGTGCCGGGTTGGAGTCCTGGAAAGGAAAAAATTAATGTTTTGTCTCGTCATTTCAGTTAATACATCTAGCTACTGCCGAGAAAATCCGATATGTCAAAGTTGATTGTGCTTCGATAACTATCCGATTAGGTTCTGGGTTCGAATCCCTGTCCAACACAAAGCTTTACCTCACTGCATTTCAAGTAAGTTACTTGTGAAGCAGCAGTATTGTTGATGTCTGTTAACTCATATACTGTCTAAAATCGATGTATATCACTCTCTTTATGCCTAGTCAGGAATGACTGTTAATTTCCGTCAGTCACGAAATCTTAGTTTTCATGACCTGGGTTTGAATCCATATGCAGAACGAGGTGGTTCTTCGTGTCATTTGAAGTTCATACATATTCTCAACTATCTGCTCGTGAATAACTTAAATTTTTTATGACATTTTGCGTTAAATAACAAGTATGGTATGTTACTTTGAAGAGGAAATCATGAATACGACGAACTTACTACGTGCATTACCTATCTGACGTAATAATGAGAGTGCTAACATTTCAGGTATGTCATTTATTGCAATAAATGTGAGCTTACAAGCCTTAAGGACAGTGTTATCTGTGATGAGGTGTTCCCTGATATTTGTAGTATCCTGGTATTACTTTACATCTTGAGTTACTGCGATGCACAGCAGTGTTTCCTAGTGGCGCCTTCTTGGAACCATTTCCAATAGTCAAACGACTGTACCAAGGAGCGATTACAGGACCTGCTAGACAGCTGCGTTACGTGGGTTGCATGGGAATCAGGCAAAATGCAATTCAGGTAGTTCGGATACTTTTGAGGATGACTGTACTTCGCTAACTATCCGATTAGGTTCTGGGTTCGCATCCCTGTCACAAACTTTATATGATGGCATTTCAATTTCAGACATAAGCATACCTTGTTACTTGTGAATGTCACCATATTAAACATCGTTGGGGATAGTTCCCAGGAAGGTAACTGTTATGACAGGATTCCCACTTCAGTACAAACAGTTCATCATTTATTTTCAGGATCTGAATTGATAACTGGTACTGGTGAAAACGTCTATACTTCACGTCTCTTTATGCCTAGAGATCGGGTCTCAATAAGGCACAAACCAAGCTTAGCTTAGTTAGCAATGGCTATAGGTGGGGGGTTTGAATCCAGATCCAGAACGACGACGTTGGTCATGTCATTTAAAGTTCAAATTTGTGTACACGTAGCTGTTGATGTGTTACGAGAGCAATGATATTACTGGTGATTCGCTGTTAATGTTGAGATTTCCTTAGAGTGCTTGATGACTTTAATCGCGTTTTTCTACTGGTTCGTCCAACACCCAGTTTCCAGAGCCACTCGCCGTTGAGCGACATTCAGCATGTGGATGGAAAACCTTTTAGAGAGCGAAAAACTTTTTTTTCAACTGCCGTACAGCTTTGTAACTCCATATATTGTTTCAAGTATTTAATTCTGACTAAGGATTACTCTACGATATATGTAAAATAATCCGTTTTCTCAGAACTTTTGGAATGTCACTTGTAATTAAGGTTAGTTTATGAGTGTTATGGGGTGTCTCATCGTTAAGAACGTGTTTTCTAATATGTTTTGCGTGACGATATTAATTGACGCTTAGACTGACTGCCATAAAGACCTTTTGTCTCTAGTAGTTTCTTGCGGTAACCATTGTGTGTAGTCAAACGACTGTACTCCACGGGGTTTTGGTGTTTAGAGGACCTGCAACACAGCTACGTTATGTTGGTTGTATTCGGCAGTGACCCACTTTTATTCATGTCAAGTGTACGTAATGCCATTGCCAATTCAGATATGCTTAAAATCCCTGGAAACAAAGACTGGCGCGTGATCACTTACTAGCGTCCTAGGAGCACCAAAGAAAATATCTCTGTAAGATGGTGAAGTGTTGCAGACGACATCAGTGCAACAGTAAGAATTAGCCAAAAGAAACAAGAGAAGGCGTTTAAGACGCCAGAATGTAATGGTTTCCAACCTTAATGCGGGGTACGGGTCCCACGTATTCAATAAATAACTTATCCATCGGGCATTGCTCACGTTCCGAACAATGAAGGCCCTTTCAAGAGTTGGGGTCACACTCTCCCCCTCTCAGAAGCGAGCATCCTTGGAAAGGTTTGGCCAGGTGACATGGCGCCGAATCTTCCCAATTGTTTTGTGGATGTGTAAGTGGCCTCCCGCCAATGAGCTGTGAAAATAATGGAAAATCTATGGAAAAAGCTCGACAGGCAAACAAACTGGAAGTTGTAGAGGCCTACCTGCTTCACGGCAAAGAATGACTCTCTGCATAGTGGTAACCTGGGACTGAAACTCCTGCCCATAGCTACTTACGAATAGGTGCTAAATCAGGGCCTTAATCCTGTCTACCCCTTAAATGGCTAAAGAGCCTGGGAACCACAGTAAAGATACTGCCCACCAGAACGCGTGTCTCATAAGGACGTTAAGTAATTGGCTCACTATCCTCTCCAAACATGCGACTAAGCTCGTTAGCAACCAAGTCATCAGAATCTTTAATATGGCGCACTTAAAAACGGAAGGTGGAGATACGGACGGCCCACCTCGCTATCTTCCCTACCTTTCTAGGCCAAGGTTGGACGTAATTAAGGCCTTGGTTGTTAGTCTCGGTGTTTGAAGTAGAATTCAAATTTCTCGAGAGCGAACAACACAGCCAACGCCTTACACTCATAAACAGAGTATTTAGGTTCGGGGCCCAGCAACCTTCTAGAGATGTAAGCGAGGGGGCGTCTCTCTACTCTATCTCCACAGAGCAATACCGCGGCAACGCCAGCATTGGAGGCGTCGGTTTGGACAATAAATCTTTTATCAAAATTAGGAAGGGCCAAGATAGGAGGATTAGTAATGCGATTTTAATTGCACCAAAGGTGGCCTGCTGCCTTTCTCCTCGCACGAAATCTTCCTCCTTGTTGCGCAGATTCTTAAGTGGCGCAGGGATTCGGGAAAAATTAGGCACGAACTTCCGACAGTAATTTGCCTTGTTGAAAAACATCGCAATGCCCTTCTTATTTACCGGAGGGAAAGGTCCTTAGGCCAACCTTGTGTTCGTGGTCAACAGTAATACCATCATCAGACACCATGTGACCCGAAAAGGAAACTTAGCTACTGGCCAAAGTGACCTTCGATGGTTTAACGGTTAGACAGCCTTCCTCAATGTAACCAAAATATGACGAAGATGTTCAAGATGTTCCCTGAACAATCGACTATAAATGAAAACATCGTCTAAGCAGTTACAGACGTAGCGAAACTTTAGGTCTCCTTACATATGTTCCAACAACTGAGACAAGAAGCAGCACTAGTGGACAAGCCAAACGGATGCCTGTTGAATTCCTACAGGTTCCAATCAGTATCGAAGATGGTGGCTGGGTTGGAATCTTCACTAAGAGGTATTTGATAATATTCCTGATCTAAATCGAGTACCGTGACATAATAGGCACACGAAAATTACATAAAGGCGTTACAGAGATCAGGAAGCGTCACTGACTCTAAAAGTAATTTCTTCCTAAGGGCACGATAAGCAATAATCAGCCTGTAACCATTGTCTCGAGCCTTGGGAGGCAATGATACCGGAGAAGCGTAAGGCGAAATGGATGGTCTAATGACGCCCTGGCGAAGCAAATGATTCATCTTGTCGCAAAGGTAAGTCATCCCTAGTAAGATGGACCTCGTACTGAAAATTAGTAGCACCGAGGCTATCAGTGAACGGAGAATTCAGTTTTTGCCCTCTACAGCTCCCTCTAGTACCATGGAAGTCATTCCCTCATGTCTTAGCAGATGTCCTATCATCCTATCCCTTCTCCTTATCAGTGCTTTCCACATATTCCTTTCCTCTCCGATTCTGCGTAGAACCTCTTCATTCCTTACCTTATCAGTCCACCTAATTTTCGTCTGTAGCACCACATCTCAAATGATTCGATTCTCTTCTGTTCCGGTTTTCCCACAGTCCATGTTTCACTACCATACAATGCTGTACTCCAGACGTACATCCTCAGAAATTTCTTCTTCAAATTAAAGCCGGTATTTGATATTAGTAGACTTCTCTTGGCCAGAAATGCCTTTTTTGCCATAGCGAGTCTGCTTTTGATGTCCTCCTTGCTCCGTCCGTCATCGGTTATCTTACTGCCTAGGTAGCAGAATTCCTTAACTTCATTGACTTCGTGACCATCAATCCTGATGTTAAGTTTCTCGCTGTTCTCATTTCTACTACTTCTCATTACCTTCGTCTTTCTCCGATTTACTCTCAAACCATACTGTGTACTCATTAGACTGTTCATTCCGTTCAGAAGATCATTTAATTCTTCTTCACTTTCACTCAGGATAGCAATGTCATCAGCGAATCGTATCATTGATATCCTTTCACCTTGTATTTTAATTCCACTCCTGAACCTTTCTTTTATTTCCATCATTGCTTCCTCGATGTACAGATTGAAGAGCAGGGGCGAGAGGCTACAGCCTTGTCTTACACCCTTCTTAATACGAGCACTTCGTTCTTGATCGTCCACTCTTTTTATTCCCTCTTGGTTGTTGTACTTAGTGTATATGACCCGTCTCTCCCTATTGCTTATCCCTACTTTTTTCAAAATCTCGAACAGCTTGCACCATTTTATATTGTCGAACGCTTTTTCCAGGTCGACAAATCCTATGAAAGTGTCTTGATTTTTGTTTAGCCTTGCTTCCATTATTAGCCGTAACGTCAGAATTGCCTCTCTCGTCCCTTTACTTTTCCTAAAGCCAAACTGATCGTCACCTAGCGCATTCTCAATTTTCTTTTCCATTCTTCTGCATATTATTCTTGTAAGCAGCCTCGATGCACTTGTCAGCTCTTGCCGTCTTCGGAATTGTGTGGATGATGCTTTTCCGAAAGTCAGATGGTATATCGCCAGACTCATATATTTTACACACCAACGTGAATAGTCGTTTTGTTGCCACTTTCCCCAATGATTTTAGAAATTCTGATGGAATGTTATCTATCCCTTCTGCCTTATTTGACCGTAAGTCCTCCAAAGCTCTTTTAAATTCCAATTCTAATACTGGATCCCCTATCTCTTCTAAATCGACTCCTGTTTCTTCTTCTATCACATCAGACAAATCTTCACACTCATAGAGGCTTTCAATGTATTCTTTCCACCTATCTGCTCTCTCCTCTGCATTTAACAGTGCAATTCCCGTTGCACTCTTAATGTTACCACCGTTGCTTTTAATGTCACCAAAGGTTGTTTTGACTTTCCTGTATGCTGAGTCTGTCCTTCCGACAATCATATCTATTTCGATGTCTTCACATTTTTCGTGCAGCCATTTCGTCTTAGCTTCCCTGCACTTCCTATTTATTTCATTCCTCAGCGACTTGTATTTCTGTATTCCTAATTTTCCCGGAACATGTTTGTACTTCCTCCTTTCATCAATCAACTGAAGTATTTCTTCTGTTACCCATGGTTTCTTCGAAGCTACCTTCTTTGTGCCTTTGTTTTCCTTCCCAACTTCTTTGATGGCCCTTTTTAGAGATGTCCATTCCTCTTCAACTGTACTGCCTACTGCGCTATTCCTTACTGCTGTATCTATAGCGTTAGAGAAGTTCAAACGTATCTCGTCATTCCTTAGTACTTCCGGATCCCACATCTTTGCGTGTTGATTCTTCCTGACTAATGTCTTGAACTTCAGCCTACTCTTCATCACTACTATATTGTGATCTGAGTCTATATCTGCTCCTGGGTACGCCTTACAATCCAGTATCTGATTTCGGAATCTCTGTCTGACCATGATGTAATCTAATTGAAATCTTCCCGTATTTCCCGGCCTTTTCCAAGTATACCTCTTCCTCTTGTGATTCTTGAACAGGGTATTAGCTATTACTAGCTGAAACTTGTTACAGAACTCAATTAGTCTTTCTCCTCTTTCATTCCTTGTCCCAAGCCCATATTCTCCTGTAACCTTTTCTTCTACTCCTTCCCCTACAACTGCATTCCAGTTGCCCATGACTATTAGATTTTCGTCCCCCTTTACATACTGCATTACCCTTTCAATATCCTCATACTCTTTCTCTATCTGTTCATGTTCAGCTTGCGACGTCGGCATGTATACCTGAACTATCGTTGTCGGTGTTGGTATGCTGTCGATTCTGATTAGAACAACCCGGTCACTGAACTGTTCACAGTAACACACCCTCTGCCCTACCTTCGTATTCATAACGAATCCTACACCTATTATACCATTTTCTGCTGCTGTTGATATTACCCGATACTCATCTGACCAGAAATCCTTGTCTTCCTTCCACTTCACTTCACTGACCCCTACTATATCTAGATTGAGCCT
Source organism: Schistocerca serialis cubense (assembly GCF_023864345.2). Classification (NCBI taxonomy): domain Eukaryota; kingdom Metazoa; phylum Arthropoda; class Insecta; order Orthoptera; family Acrididae; genus Schistocerca; species Schistocerca serialis. The sequence continues at coordinate 664,451,344 of NC_064642.1, forward strand.
TTGCCTTTCCCTTTTCAGATTTTCTAGTTTCCCTACCACGTTCAAGCTTCTGAAATTCCACGCCGCTTAAATATTCTTGGTTACCATTGATTCCCAAATGATTAACATCAAATTATGGGTCCTGCAGATGGACCGAATTGATACCACAGGCAGTATAGCACGAACAAGGCGCTATCTTTACTCAGGGGGCAAGGTGTCAAGACTATTTTCCGCTGTATAAAGTCACACCCAAGGGTTAATGCGACCTCGAAACTCCTCGCGAGAAAAAAGGTAATCGGCCAAGAAAACCCGGAAATAGTCAGTTTCCCCTTTATTCTCCAACTAGAGATAACTCTTGCCCATTGGCGTTATGACATCTCTGAGGAGAAGAGCGTACGAGAGAGAAATTTGCAAATATTTCTTAACTACACATTGACACCGGTGTGTCAGACCCACCATACTTGCTCCGGACACTGCGAGAGGGCTGTACAAGCAATGATCACACGCACGGCACAGCGGACACACCAGGAACCGCGGTGTTGGCCGTCGAATGGCGCTAGCTGCGCAGCATTTGTGCACCGCCGCCGTCAGTGTCAGCCAGTTTGCCGTGGCATACGGAGCTCCATCGCAGTCTTTAACACTGGTAGCATGCCGCGACAGCGTGGACGTGAACCGTATGTGCAGTTGACGGACTTTAAACGAGGGCGTATAGTGGGCATGCGGGAGGCCGGGTGGACGTACCGCCGAATTGCTCAACACGTGGGGCGTGAGGTCTCCACAGTACATCGATGTTGTCGCCAGTGGTCGGCGGAAGGTGCACGTGCCCGTCGACCTGGGACCGGACCGCAGCGACGCACGGATGCACGCCAAGACCGTAGGATCCTACGCAGTGCCGTAGGGGACCGCACCGCCACTTCCAGGCAAATTAGGGAAACTGTTGCTCCTGGGGTATCGGCGAGGACCAATCGCAACCGTCTCCATGAAGCTGGGCTACGGTCCCGCACACCGTTAGGCCGTCTTCCGCTCACGCCCCAACATCGTGCAGCCCGCCTCCAGTGGTGTCGCGGCAGGCGTGAATGGAGGGACGAATGGAGACGTGTCGTCTTCAGCGATGAGAGTCGCTTCTGCCTTGGTGCCAATGATGGTCGTATGCGTGTTTGGCGCCGTGCAGGTGAGCGCCACAATCAGGACTGCATACGACCGAGGCACACAGGGCCAACACCCGGCATCATGGTGTGGGGAGCGATCTCCTACACTGGCCGTACATCACTAGTGATCGTCGAGGGGACACTGAATAGTGCACGGTACATCCAAACCGTCATCGAACCCATCGTTCTACCATTCCTAGACCGGCAAGGGAACGTGCTGTTACAACAGGACAATGCACGTCCGCATGTATCCCGTGCCACCCAACGTGCTCTAGAAGGTGTAAGTCAACTACCCTGGCCAGCAAGATCTCCGGATCTGTCCCCCATTGAGCATGTTTGGGACTGGATGAAGCGTCGTCTCACGCGGTCTGCACGTCCAGCACGAACGCTGGTCCAACTGAGGCGCCAGGTGGAAATGGCATGGCAAGCCGTTCCACAGGACTACATCCAGCATCTCTACCATCGTCTCCATGGGAGAATAGCAGCCTGCATTGCTGCGAAAGATGGATTTACACTGTACTAGTGCCGACATTGTGCATGCTCTGTTGCCTGTGTCTATGTGCCTGTGGTTCTGTCAGTGTGATCATGTGATGTATCTGACCCCAGGAATGTGTCAATAAAGTTTCCCCTTCCTGGGACAATGAATTCACGGTGTTCTTATTTCAATTTCCAGGAGTGTATAACTACCAACTGTAATTAAGAATTGAAATGGCGCTAGCGGAATCTACCAAGGCAAAGACAGGTTCCTAATTCAGACCAGCACCAATAAAGGGAAACCCTTAGCAACAACAATACGGCCACAACCAGCTGGACACTTCTGCGAAAAGCGCCAGTCCTATTCCTGATGGCGTCAGCTGCTAGGTCTTGATGGAAGCAGAACATGACATTCCCGCATCAACAGATCATATAATCCACAACGTAAACATACCTCTGAGGGCACTCCCTGATAAATAAGGGCCAGTGTCTCTAAGCGAGGGAAGATTTTAAGCTCGCATTCCCCGATCGGGACCACGGTGTTGATCAGCAAACCTTAAGGCTTCAATCAAACCGACAAACTGGTTTAATTCTGAAAAAGGTGGTGGGTTTACTGCTAAACATTACGTGCGTCCGGTGCTTGGGCCTCATCCCTTCTAGAATGATAGAAGTGACCTGTTCCCCAACGGTCATCTGTAGCGCGGCAACGGGGGTGCGAATGCGCGCTATGTGGGGAAGCAAAGGCTCATTGGGGGCCTGAACGCGCCAAAAATGTTTCCGTTCTGATTCATTGCTAACAGCTTCAATTCGATAGAATATCGTCTCAAATCAGTTAGACTCCCCGGACTAAGGTGTACCTCAGCCAGTAAATGACTTAAAGAGACGCGAGGTAGTCGGTACAATAAACTAAGAATAAGATTATCAGATACTTGTAGAGTATCGGCAAGACTTTCGAAAAGGGCAATTAACCACAATCCACGCTCCGCCTGAGCTAATTGTTCGACTGAAAAGTCTAACATATCCTTCTGGTTGGGCAATTTGGCGAAGACGGAGGTAACATGGGCTTCGGGTTCCAAGGTGTCATCACGTATAGTTCACTGTTCTTAACTGGTCGGAGCTGAAACTGCTGCCTGGTTATCAAGGACTTCCTCTTCCAACCCTAAGGTAGTCATTGAAACTAACAATTTCTGTACCTCAACCTGTACCTATCAACCCATACCTGCTGCGACTGACTAACCTGGAACCTCCCAAATCTACCAAACGATTATTCCAATGGCAATGTTAATAACTGTTTGCGGGCGGGTTTATTGAGACTACGGAAATTAAGTAATCGGTCGAGTTACTGTGAGGTAGAAATTGCGACACCTATCTCGCCAATGGTGCCGACTGTATTGTCGACCAAACAGCACCAGACTGCGAGTAATGGAGCCACAACTTCAGAGAGCCACCCCGCTATCATCTTAAGAAATCGGTCGAGTTACTGTGAGGTAGAAATTGCGACACCTATCTCGCCAATGGTGCCGACTGTATTGTCGACCAAACAGCACCAGACTGCGAGTAGTGGAGCCACAACTTCAGAGAGCCACCCCGCTATCATCTTGATGACTAATTTGGAGCTCGTACTGCAGTGCTTCTGCCGGAGGTAAGATAATGCAATACAAGCCCTTTTCTCCATCAGCTGACCCACATCTGAAACAATTGCAATATAATATATTATACTCAATATTGGAGATAAACAGCAACAAATGACTTCTAAGAGGAGGCTAACCATGCCCTCCTACCACTCAGATCTCAGTGGAAGCCCAGGAAACGACAACTAATTATAAAAGTCATCATATTTACGCCAGTGACTGTAACATATTCTCTATTTCACTATTGTAATTTCGGCCTTAGGCCATTATCAAGTGAAGATGTTATGGCTATTAGGCCATGTCAACCTAAAATGAGCGGACACATTTATATGTCGTGGTGATTACTAGTAAATACATTGCTGATGCTGTTACATAGTGTGAGCACACATATCCATAAGTCATAAAGCAACACAGTATGTAGACACTCAAGTTCGTTGGACCATCACTAGTCATATATGCGTATGTATAAGAAGTTAATTAATTAACAGGCAGGAGAAAGTTGCAAGTTGAGTTTACCGAAGACCATTTGTTGGTTCACAATAATTGGTAATCCCTAATTTAGTAAGATGTACTTAAAACATAAATTATATGTATGTCAATAATAACTGTAAACGACAAAAATTATAATAATTTTTATTTCTTTTTTTCAGAACAAGTAATCCCTCTTTGAAATAACATGTTTAACATTCATAAAAACACAACTAGAAAGCCCTTTAGGCCCTTGTGACCAGCAAATCTTACTTCACTGCGATCACAGACAGACCATTACCATAACCTTTTGAAAGGTGGCCGCTATTTAGAAATTTTTTTGAAAATTCCGGTTTACCCTTAAAATAATGGTCGTAGGTTGTGTTCGAAAAATTAACAGCATAGAGACAGAAGTGATGACACATCCTGCAGGACCTGACCATGATTAAGCTGGACAGTGCTCAAGCACGTACAGTGCAAACTGTTACTGATTTGTTTAACTAAAGGGGCTGCTAAGTGCTATACCACCTACTGCACTCCACTGACTTAAGCCCTCGTAAGTTCAACTCGATTTCTAAACTGAATGAAACGCTTCATGGCATTCGCTTCAAAAATGCTACAAATTCGTCGGGCAATAGACCCCTCCAGCTCGAACTGTCAACAACTGGCACGCTTAAGAGTATCCTACGACTTCCACATCGCTAGCAACGGATTATACACAATGCTAGTGACACCTTTGAAGGTGAGTAAATCTTTGAAACATGTATCTATTTTGCACGAGGTGGAAATATGTAGTAGCCAATATTAAAGTTCCAACCCTCGTATTTATAAACACTAAGATGATATTAGCATCAAGTACAAATATATAATATCAGTATGACTTAGGCATGTAAAAAACCTTATAAGTACATTTGTTCGGATTTTTGTGAAAAATGTACTTGCCCATGAGCATATGCAGTACGTCATTTACGACGTAGAGCTACGAGAGCGTAAACCAATGTGAACTATTAACGCTCACTTATTAAATTTTATGTCACCTTACATTTTGAGAGTGAACAGTAATAAACTCTCTCTGTCGAAATACTGGTTGAATACGAATGTACACAGTTTTACTAGCGCCAAATCGCTGAGAGATTTTAGCATGTGATGTAGGTGGCTTGAGTGAGTGTCGGACTGGAGGTTGTGCAGACATGGGGGGGGGGGGGGGGGGCAGTTTAACAACAATGTCGTTTAACTTAAAAAATTGAAGTAATAAAAACAAGACAATTTAAACTGTTGTGGTGTGCAGTTCAAAGACTGGTTTGATGCAGGGAAAATAGCCCTGCCTTTTGACACGACAAGTGTAGTTATAAACGTCTTTTCAAAACTTGTACAACAACTTCTGTATGACGTCTGAAGCTCAGTGAAACTGTAATGTAAGAGGGGCGATGAATGTGTAGTGCAAATTCATTTTTTTCCGAAAGCAGACTAGTTCTATTCAAGATTTCCGTTTATCATTTCCAACTCTTTTGGCTACAAAAACCCATATTTCAACATAATTTCCGATCACCGAGACGATCTTACTCCACCTAACTTGGAAGGCCTGTATGCCCGCACGGTACCATTCTACTGGCCGACATCGAGCCAATGCCTTGTTGCATCAATAACCTCCCGATCATTCACGTACCGCTTTCCTTGGAGTGCATCCTACTTTAGGCCAAACAGCTGTAAGTCAGGAGGTACGAGATCCAGGACGAACGGTGGATGAGGAAAACTAGTCCAATGAAGTTTTGTGAGCTCCTCTTGGGAGCGCTAACTTGTGATGAGATCGTGTGTTGTCATAGAGAAGAAGTACGTTTGCATTTTTTGTGATGACGAACATACTGAAGTCCTCTCATCACTTTCCCGAAGGTAGTACAGTTCAGTTCATAACTGATCTTTGCACCATGAGGGCGGACACCAAACAGAATATCTCCTTCAGAGTCCCAGAAGAGCGTCGACATGATCTTAGCGGCTGAGGATGCTGCTTTTTTATTGGAGGAGAGGTGGCGTGGCGCCACTTCATGGATTATGTTTGCTGTTCGAAGTGATGGACTCTTATTACATTGCCTATTGCGATGTTCTACAAAAATTATATCAACCTTGTAACGAGCAAGCTGTTCCGCACAGATAGTCCTTCGTTGCTCTCTATGGGCCTCCGTTAGGAGGCGATGAAACCGGCGGACACACACCTTTGAGTATGCCAGCTGGTGGGGAGTGTGTCAGCACTACTGACAGAGAGGTCCATTTGTACAGCGAGGTGTTTGATTGTGTTCCGTCGATCACCTCGAATGAGAGTCTTCGCAGTGTCCCACACTGTAGGAGTCACAGATGTGTGTGGCCAGCTGTCATGCGAGAGATCGGACTGGTTTGTGCGACATCGTGCGACGATGACGGACGCCTCGCCCAACGACTGCCAGATCCCTGTAGACATTCTGAAAGCACCTACGAGTATCTGCCTTTCTGCCGCGCTTCCGTTTTCCGCCTAAAGAAAGCCAGTTACAGCTCTCTGCTTGGAACGCAGCTCCATTACCGAGGCCGTGATCGGTTGGAGCTTCATGGAGTCATAGCGGCTGAAGCGGGAATATTCCACGAAGTCGGGCATCAAATTCTGCATTTTTTCACTCGAAACTGTCCGAGAAAAATTGTGTTTCTTTGCTTATTGAACGTATGCTCTGAGACTCACATGGTGTAGATAAATATTCGCAAACCTGTTAACAGTTTATTGTTTGAATATATGAAGTGACTGATAACAGTCACTTTTCGTATCACTGGCCATAATACTGGCGTAATTCAAAGTCTGTACTCTATAAAAGTAAGGGGGGCATATGGCCACATTGTACTTGCGGTTTCTTTATGAAACTTCGTTTGGTCCTAGGTTTCTTGGCATATTGTTCGTCTCGACTTCTCGCTGTGTTCTGCATATATTTCTTGATGAAGTATTGTCTTTAAAATCTTATTTTTGTACTCTTATTTCTTCTAAATCTTCTACTCTTCTGACTCCTCTTCTTTGTTGAATTTTTTAGGACCAGCGCTCTCCTCCAAAGTTCAATGTTTTACGACAGCAATTTCCAGGCAATAATTTTCTGAAAACTGCTATTTTCTATCCATCTCCACATGCTTACGTTGCCTCCTCCGTCTAGGTACAATAGTTCTCTTTTCTTCTTAAAATATTCCAACATCCTCCACAATGAAAATCGATTCCCCTTACATGAAATTATTACTTTTCTACTAATTTACGTGCAGTTTTCTCCTGCCACTCATTACGCAGCTTAGTGCCAGGACAGACTATCATCTTTCATTTGTTACTCTCCCGCTAACAAAATTTATATAGTTTACTCTTAAATTATGTATAAATATGTTTAGATGAAAATAATACAACGAATGCAGTTGATACATTCCATATTATTCATACGATATCTTGTGGAAATAGAAAAAGGAATTTCCACCCGTTATTGTACTGGCTGATTTTATTAGAATGATATGGTGAGGAACTGAATAACAGACTTGGTTTCAGTGCAAGCAACTGTGGGTAAGAACACTGTTGTTTTGTCTCCCCGATGAAATGAAATAAAATCAACTGAAAAAAACATCGATTGTAACGAAAACATAAAAAGAATGTCAGACATAGTCGGAGGTGTGCAACAGACAGTGAAGGCTCTACAGGAAGCCAAAATAAATCAAAAGTATGAAAACATTAGAAGCACTGATACGTATCCAAAAACCAGCGCTGAAATGGGTACCAAACATCGAGTGTTAGTGGTCAAAGGGAAGATGTCAAGCTGTAAATGTAGAAATGTGAAAATTGTGAGACATTGGCCTGATACTATTAATGTCTGAGATTGAGGAGATAAATTACAAGGAACTGTTCCCGAACTACGTAACCAAGATTGTGTCCCGCCAGACGAGAAAGAAAGTGTAATGTAGCTACACATCTGAATATGGAAGCCGCAGCAGATATCCAACGACATCTGAGATGCCGAAAAGTGGTGATGAAATCACAATTGAAGATTCAGTTAGTCAGGCACTAATCTCTGTACAAGCAGCACGACGAGAGGAGATCATTTGTTTGTTATTATATTACGAACTCCTAGGGCCGAGTGCACCAACACCGATTAAATGTTAACCCCGGAAAACTCAGCATTTAATCCTGATTAAATCGATATTCGGCTGCACCAACCTCGATCAAAGTTAATCGAGGCATTCGATCGGGATTAAAGTTAACCGGGCTGGACGGGTCGATTATCTTGAATTGAACGCGGTTAATTTACTGTAAACACATAACATGGCAGCGCGTTTTGACGTTTTACACTCCTGGAAATGGAAAAAAGAACACATTGACACCGGTGTGTCAGACCCACCATACTTGCTCCGGACACTGCGAGAGGGCTGTACAAGCAATGATCACACGCACGGCACAGCGGACACACCAGGAACCGCGGTGTTGGCCGTCGAATGGCGCTAGCTGCGCAGCATTTGTGCACCGCCGCCGTCAGTGTCAGCCAGTTTGCCGTGGCATACGGAGCTCCATCGCAGTATTTAACACTGGTAGCATGCCGCGACAGCGTGGACGTGAACCGTATGTGCAGTTGACGGACTTTGAGCGAGGGCGTAAAGTGGGCATGCGGGAGGCCGGGTGGACGTACCGCCGAATTGCTCAACACGTGGGGCGTGAGGTCTCCACAGTACATCGATGTTGTCGCCAGTGGTCGGCGGAAGGTGCACGTGCCCGTCGACCTGGGACCGGACCGCAGCGACGCACGGATGCACGCCAAGACCGTAGGATCCTACGCAGTGCCGTAGGGGACCGCACCGCCACTTCCCAGCAAATTAGGGACACTGCTGCTCCTGGGGTATCGGCGAGGACCATTCGCAACCGTCTCCATGAAGCTGGGCTACGGTCCCGCACACCGTTAGGCCGTCTTCCGCTCACGCCCCAACATCGTGCAGCCCGCCTCCAGTGGTGTCGCGACAGGCGTGAATGGAGGGACGAATGGAGACGTGTCGTCTTCAGCGATGAGAGTCGCTTCTGCCTTGGTGCCAACGATGGTCGTATGCGCGTTTGTCGCCGTGCAGGTGAGCGCCACAATCAGGACTGCATACGACCGAGGCACACAGGGCCAACACCCGGCATCATGGTGTGGGGAGCGATCTCCTACACTGGCCGTACACAGCTGGTGATCGTCGAGGGGACACTGAATAGTGCACGGTACATCCAAACCGTCATCGAACCCATCGTTCTACCATTCCTAGACCGGCAAGGGAACGTGCTGTTCCAACAGAACAATGCACGTCCGCATGTATCCCGTGCCACCCAACGTGCTCTAGAAGGTGTAAGTCAACTACCCTGGCCAGCAAGGTCTCCGGATCTGTCCCCCATTGAGCATGTTTGGGACTGGATGAAGCGTCGTCTCACGCGGTCTGCACGTCCAGCACGAACGCTGGTCCAACTGAGGCGCCAGGTGGAAATGGCATGGCAAGACGTTCCACAGGACTACATCCAGCATCTCTACGATCGTCTCCATGGGAGAATAGCAGCCTGCATTGCTGCGAAAGGTGGATATACACTGTACTAGTGCCGACATTATGCATGCTCTGTTGCCTGTGTCCATGTGCCTGTGGTTCTGTCAGTGTGATCATGTGATGTATCTGACCACAGGAATGTGTCAATAAAGTTTCCCCTTCCTGGGACAATGAATTCACGGTGTTCTTATTTCAATTTCCAGGAGTGTATATTCCATAGGAGACAAAGAAATGCTATATCTTCAACATATAAATCGTCGCAACCGTGTTGGTGTACTTGTGGAAACGGAAAATCCTATCGGAGATTATGGTGACCGGAAATTTGAAGAGAGGTTTCATCTTTCAAAAGAAACAGTGTGGTGGTTATTGGATCAAATCCACGAAAGGTTGGAATTTCCAACTTACTGAAATAATTCGGTCTCGCCCATGAACAGACTTCAGATGACATTAAGATATTGTAATTGGTGACAGTGCTAATGTACATTCTACAACAGCACAAAGAATTATAACTGAAGTGTCGGGAATCATAGTAACAATGTTTCGTCAATACATAAAGTTTCGTTCTCGAGCGGAAGTACACTCTGTGATGGATGGTTTGATCACAATGTCTGGATTTCCTGGAGTCATTGATACAGTGGATTGCACCCACATGAGGTGACTGCCCCTGGGGTACAGAAAGCAAAACTTCTCCTCAATAGGAAATCATATTTTTCCTTTAATTGTCAAACAATCAGCGACCACAATTTAATAATACGGGACATTGTGGTTCGGTGGCCTGGCTCTGTGCACGCTAGTACAATATTTCGTAATTGCGCTCGAAGGGCACGGTTTGAAAAAGGTGAAATACCAGTCGGTCACTTACTAAGAGATAGTGGCTATGCATGCAGTCTTCACTTATTGACACCACTTTCAAATTCACCGAGTGTGGCAGAGCACCGATATATTAGGTCTCACATTGCAATATGGACACTGTTGAGAGACCATATGGTTTGTGGAAGAGGAGATTCCCCACTTTATCTATGGGAATGAGGTGTAACCCACAAAAGACCGTGGCAATTATAGTGCGTACGGCAGTCTTGCATAATATTGCAAGGAGCACAAGCAAGGAAGAGCCACCTGAAGATATGGAAATTATGCGGCTGCTGAGGCTATTACGTGGCGAGAGAGACCCTGATATCGACAGCAATGAGCCAGTGCCTCCCGGTCAACAAATGTATCGTGGTGACACATTACCAGGACGAGCAGTTCGCGCACTATAATTGATGAACATTTTCACTAAGGTAAGCTGTTACTTAATACATGTAAAATATGTAATAATTTTTATTTTAAATTATTATAATGCACAAACAAAAAAAATGTTTTTTAAACGTTTACATTACACTCGGTAGAATTCTCTCCCTTCCAATATTTTAGTTTTTTCTTTTAGTGCCAAAATTTTGAGACTTTTATTCTCATTTCTTTCATATGTTCTCCCTTCATCATTTCCAGCTGCTGCTGGAGAACGTCCACCCTCTTCTGCAAAACACTGTCCAGTCCAGAGGCGGATGTTGGTTTAGGTCTCGGTGGCATCCGTCTCTGATTACATGTTTCTTGTGTTCCTGCACTAGAGGGTTTGGAGAAGGGTTGTTGAACATTCTCCGTAACAACCTCTGCTGGGATCACGGTTCCGCCAGATTGAGCAGCTATTACAGTTCCATTACTGTTTGTGGTACTGCTGGCATCGCCAACTGCTGCATCATCAACTACATCTACATTTAGATCCATTATTACACTGTACTGTGTATCCAAATAAAAGGTATTTTCTAGTGGCTTCAATGATGAGCCAACTATTTCCAGTAGTTTTGCCACATGTGGACTCTTTTTAGGTGCTGGTACTGCCATCCCTCCTCCTGTTTTATAGACTTGAACCTTCTCTTCAGCCAAATCCTTCCACAACCTCCTCTTCAAATTCTCGTAACATGTTTTAAGATTTTCAGTCCTTCTTTCTGTTACACCTGAAATGGATATATTTTTTAGTAGCTGACATCAGTTTTGTTGTGTGTATCTTGAATTGTTATCCCACATTAATCTAAGCACCATGAAAAATAGTGTTTTAATTTACATTCCTAACAGATATTTATTGATTTATGATTCAAATAAAATTTAATCTTACCGGGAGTTGAATTAAATTGTGTTGCTATATTTTCCCATGCTTCCAGTTTTTCCCTATCTGTGCAACCATCCTTTTTCTTACACTATAATATACTTGAATTGGAGGCAACTAACTCCAAAAGTATATCTACTTCGAATTTGGAAAAATTAGGCGTCCTTTTCTTGTTCTCCATAGCGCAGTAACAACGCTCACGTTATGCCAACAATATGAAAAGCGCGCGTGAAATACCACAGACCAAGGCGGTTACAACAACCTTGCCATGGGCAGACAGCGAATACCATTGTATTTGCATGTACATGGGCGCTTTCCTTTGTAACATGCGGAGTTAGCTGCAGTCGAACTCCCGATTAGCTAACCGCGTTTTGGTAATCGGCGTTTAACGTTGGTGCAACACAGAGAGAACTTAATCGCAATTAAGTTTTAACCGTGATCACGGGACCCTCGGTTATGTTGATTTTTAATCGGCGTTGGTGCATTTAGTCACTAGTCTGTTATTTTGATTTATCTGTGTGCTTGCGTAGGTTAATCGTAAATTTCTCGAATGATAGTGCTGTGTAGATTTACGTCGTTTTTTGTATGTATAGCAGATGTGAATGCTGTGTTCGGTTTGAACTGAATTGGTGACACTTCGCTCACAGTTCCACACCGTGCTGGCTTTGGCCACTCAGCTTGAGGCTATTATCTGCAGGCGTCACTGTGAGGGGCCAGACGTGGTGATCCAAGCCGTGACCAACACGTCTCATGTGTCCTTTGATCAGCCAACTTCTGTAATTAGCCTGGTTATTATCGACATTGCGGTTGTCACACTTACCCATAATCGAACAGGAAGTTGTTTCAAAGTGTGGCTGGTAGCATAAGAAATTCCGAGGAGCCAATTGAAAGGTATCCCCAGTTTGTTTAACAAATTTGTTTCAGTCGCTCTCTACGGATAATTAAATAATTTGTGACCGATGCAGTCTTTAGTCCTCTTTGTTTGGAAGCCTTTAAGAGTGTGAGGCCTCCGTATTCATGTAGGATGGGACTGCTGGTAGTTGGGAAGTTCAATGATAAGTGCATGATGGGGACCTTTGGATGTATGAACTGTGAAGAAGGGGGAGAAGTATAGTGTATATTCTGTGTCCATACGAGGTGGACTCATTACACATATGGAACGTGCGATGAAAAGTAAGGATTCGGCCATGTGGTGGTCTATGTCGGTACTAATGATGTGTATCGATTTGTTTCGGCAACTATCTGAAATCGCAGACAGCCAGCTTAATTGCAAGATGAAGGCGGAGCTCACCACTTGTGGCATCTTTGCCAACACCGAATGTAGAACTCTAATACAGAGCCGGATGGAAGGTGTAAATCACATCCTCGAACTAGAGGGTGGAGCGGTTTCCTGATCCGCTTAATACAGCAGGTGTTAGATGGATACAGGTCATGTCTACAAGGGTAGCGGCGCTATGTGTACTGGGCTATTTTGTAGGACAGAGAGCACTTAAAAAATGGCGAGGATTGGTTCATTTCCAAAGAGCAAAGGAGAGAACAAGGATAAAACAGGATTACAGTTTTAAATCGATGTAGCTGTGTAGGGAATGAATCAGAGTTCCGAGGGTGAAGCTGAAATCGTTATAGGCATTCAAAGTTGCTAAAGGCGTAAGTTTAGCAGAAGTACTTACCAAAGGCTAAATGGTTCTCAGATAGCAGAGATTAAGTAGATTTGGTGGGTTCCTTTCTTACTGCTATAAGTAATATATCTAGCAGTTAAATTGAAATAGGTAGTGGCTGTTTGTTAGTTTGAGTCACACATGATAAACAGAATAAATTGACAAATAGCTCTATTTACTGATCCCATTCCTCTATCCCTCAGCCTCAGAAAAGATAATTTCTGAACTCTTTAAAGAAAACTTGAGACTTATTTCAAATAGGTACCCGACTCACACAGTGTTGGTGACTTTACTCTACCCTCGATGAGTGGTATGCATAAAACACGTCCGAAATTATACATTTATTATTACTTTGAGCAATTAGTTCTGCAGCCCACTGTAAGTGTAAATCTCTGTGGGTCCATTATGGACGGGAGACATCGTCTGGTAAAGGAACCGTCAGTGTCAATGAAATTCTCCAACATTCGTGTAACTTAAGATGTTTTTTAATTTTTTTTTTATTTTGAGATTATAATGAAATACTGAAACTGTTAGCCTCCAATATAAAATAAAATGGCATCTTAATTTACAAGGCTGTCGGAGAATTTCATTGATATTGACAATTAAGTGTAAATGGTTACAATAGTATACCAGACCTCTCATAAACAAATAATCCTCAGTAAATATGGAGCCTCGTGGCGGGTGCAGGAATTAGTTACCACAAGGTCGTTTTAGCGAGACTGAATAATTTAACATCCAAAGCCACAAAGAATGAAAGCAAAATATATTTATTTATGAAAGCAGATCAAATTTCGTTTGACGCCTTCCTAAGAGACATTGTCCATTCGTTCTCAACTAACTTAGAGAGTATACACCAGATGTAGCTTGCATTCAAAGAAGTAATATTGATGGTAGCTGAGTGATTCACAAGAAGTATGTTGTTAAGACGCATAACAAACAGTCCATGGTACACAAATCAGGTCATACAACTGTTGCAGAAGTGACGATAATAGCATACCAAAATGTTCTACAGTAGCTCGAAATTTGGGACAGACTTAAAACCGAGATGCTTTTAATAGTTTCCACAACCAACCTCTTTCTCGAAATATGACAGCAATTCCGAAGAGATTGTAGTCGTATGTGAAGAAGACAAGCTCCAACACACACTGAATAACATCATTGTGTGACAGCAATGGCAATGATCCCAATGACAGAACCAGTAAATAAAAAGCTACGAAATACGGTTTTTCTAAATACCTCCACAAAGAATTTGCAGTAAAGATTACAGAATTCGAATAAAGAACAGCTGCTAAAATGAGTAATTAGCGGCAATCACTAAACTGCATGCCTGTGGAGATCAGTCGCAGCTGTGCGACTGGATGTGTTATTTCCTGTCAGAGAGGTCACAGTTCTCAGTAAATGACACAAAGACATCGAGCACATTATGAGTGACATCTGGTGTTCCACAAGGAAGTGTAATAGGGCCTATGCTGTTCGTAATCGATACAAGATAATGACTTGGCAGAAAATCTGAGTAGTTCTCTTAAATTGTTTGCTGATTATACTGGTATTTATAACTTAGTATTTTATTGAAAATAATATTTACTCGCTTTCTATTACTTTTACTGTTGATCGAGCCAGATTACAATAACGCCTGCACGCGTAATTCAAACATCGCTAAAGTCATTTTCGTTCTATTCGCTGACTATTAGAAAAATAAAAGGCGTTCTTGCCATTTTGTAAGCCTCACTTCTCAGGTAGATTCTGCTTAGTCGTTACTCTAGCGTCAGAGATTATTTAAACTATTAGGTAACATATATCTTGAGAATTATGGCAAATCAAAATTGTAGTTCAACTTTTAGATTTAGCTATGCGGCATTTATTCTAAGATGACGCAAGTTCTATTTGTACAAAACCATAAATAATTGCTGTTAAATATATGTGTGAATTGTTTACTTATCCTAATCAACGAATTATTTCAGAGATGAACTGGATTTGTAAGCAGGCTGTTTAGGTTTTTGTGTTGTTTTTTTTTTTTTTTTTTTTTTTATTAAATGTGGCTAGGGCCTCCCGTCGGGTAGACCGTTCGCCTGGTGCAGGTCTTTCGATTTGACGCCACTTCGGCGACCTGCGCGTCGATGGGGATGAAATGATGATGATTAGGACAACACAACACCCAGTCCCTGAGCGGAGAAAATCTCCGACCCAGCCGGGAATCGAACCCGGGCCCTTATGATTGACAGTCTGTCACGCTGACCACTCAGCTGCCGGGGCGGACTTTGTGTTGGTGACGCCACGTAGCGCTCTGTATGAAAATCACTGACTCTGCTGTGTGCAGTCTGAGGCTGGTCGGCATTGTTGCAATATTCGCCACTGTAGTGTTGGGCAGTTGGCTGTTAACAGCGCGTAGCATTGCACAGTTGGAGGTGAGCCGCCAGCAGTGGTGGATGTGGGGAGAGAGATGGCGGAGTTTTGAGAGCGGATGATCTGGACAGAGACAGTAAATTTGTAAGACTGGATGTCATGAACTAATATATATATATATTATGACTATTGAACACTATTAAGGTAAATACATTGTTTGTTCTCTATCAAAATCTTTCATTTGCTAACTGTGCCTATCAGTAGCTAGTGCCTTCAGCAGTTAGAACCTTTCGTTTAGCTGACAGTATTGGCGCTCGCTGTATTGCAGTAGCCCGAGTAACGAAGATCTTTGTGAGGTAAGAATTCATGAAAGGTATAGGTAATTTTTAGTCAGGGCCATTCTTTTGTAGGGATTACTGAAAGTCAGATTGCGTTGCGCTAAAAATATTGTGTGTCACTTTAGTGAATGTCTGAGTACGTTCAGTTTTGCTCAGCTGTTTGAAAAGCAAATAATGTAAGAGGTTTATCAGCACAGTCAATCACAAATTTTTCTAAGGGGACGTTACAGATTAAAATCTGTAAAAGGACTCTAAATTAAATTTATTCTCCAGTTTTGTGATCTTGTTTGGCAGGACTGTTATCGTAGTCGCTGTTCAGAATGATTTTTATTTTTATAATGTATGTACCTCCTAAATGTACCAGATATAATCGTTCAGATAATTCAAATTAAAGCTTACGATAATTACAGTCTTTTCCAGTGCCAATGACCGCCACCTAAGACGAGTGTCATGTCTATTCAATACTAGCACTTGAGAGGGAGACACAGTTTTCGCCAGTCCTGCGGTAGTCGAAATTTTATAATCGTGCCTGGCAAGCTATTATACGTTTACCTTTTCGTACAGTCTTCGGGAGATCAAAACCAGCTGCAGAATGATGTATACAAGGCATCTGTATGATCCGAAAAGTGGCAGTCATCCACGTGACGCATCTATAGGGATCTCTTTGAAAATGGAGCAATGAATTTCATTCCGAGAAGGAGAGACTGAGAAAATGTAAGCGTACGAAAACGCAGAGAATATTGCAAGGGATAGGCATGATAATAATGAAATGGAGGGACTCGAATTTGTTACGACTCAGGGAATGCTGCCGGCAGATGGAGTTCCAGAGCCTGGAATGAGGCCTGTGTTGTGCTGTCAGTGCTACACAGTCCGTATGAGGAGGAGGAGGAGGGATATGTGATAGTCTGAGAAGGGGGGGGGGGGGGGGGGGGGGTGGAGCCAGCAGCAACGCAGCGCCCGTAGTCGTAAAGTGGGTGCGGTCGTTTATTGCGGGCGCCAGACAACGCAGGCCCGTATGCATACGTACCCGCACGTATGTATACACGCACTAACGCGAACGCGCACTTCCACACACAAACACTAAGGCCTCGTCGCTTGCGAAGTACCCTGGAGACGCTCGACCGCTACACCGACATTGGAGTTTCTCAGCTAAAATTTTAAGTGCGCAGAACTTCTCTCACACCCGTGTGCCTCTTTCACCTCCGGCGAATAGTTCCTGTTGGGCACTGGTGACTCCGTAGGGTTTCCAGGATGGAAAATGTACCATGAGAAGCACAGACTGTCGTAAAATCTCTGCTGGCGGTTGATCAAAATATCACTTTGTATCATAATTTGCTACATAATCTTCAGAATTTTTACACTGTGACAACGAGCGTGTACTAAATATGAAGCACAACTAGTAAACGCTTTCGTAGTCACTATCTAGAGACAATTCCAGGCTCTGTAGATTATAGCATCAGGAATTGCATTTAGATTAAAAACGTTTTATTCGACATGCAAGGAGGAAGATTATAGCTGCAAGGACCAGCGGCACCAAGATCCTCGAAGATGACTCCGTGTCACTCCGCATCGTATCCGAGTGACGCCCTTGGTGGAGGGAGACAAGATGGTCGACAAAGCAAGGGAAGGGAGCGCCAGTTTCAGCTTTTAACCATATTATAACATGATTCTGATTTCTACAAACATCGGTGAGCAATAGAATACGAGTCTCCCAATTAGCAGTGAATAGCATCCTGTTCCTTATTCATGATAACAACCGTGCTTCTTGTCCAGTTTTCCAGGAGACGCTGATACCGTTTATCCATAAACGCTCATCCGCTCCCTCTTAACTCTTGGTAATTTACTGTAGCTCCAGACTGAAGTCAGGTCATACCACACGAAAGATATTGTTCTGTCCACTGTTCTGATCAAAGTGAGGTTCGGGGGCTAGGCATTATAAGTGGACAGGTACGTTGGTGACCCGTGCGCTGTTTCAATACGTAATCCAAAGGACGATATACACTGAGATGGCCTAAGTCATAGGATAGTGATATGCACATATACAGATGATGGTAACATCGTCTACTCAGGATAAAAAATGCCAGTTCATTGACGGAGCTGTTATTTGTACTCAAAGATTCCTGTGAAAAACTGATTATGAGCGCACGACGGAATTTAAGACACTTCGAACGCAGAATGGCAGTTGGCGCTATAACCATAGTACAGTGCTGTTGGAATTTGTTAAGGAATTCAATATTTCGAGATTCACAGTGTTTCGAGAATATCAGATTTCATATGCTACTCCTCACCAAAAACAACCCAGTGATCGACGGCCTTCAGTTAACGACCGAGAGCAGCGACGCATGCGTAGAGCTGTAACAGCTAGTAGACAAGCAACACTGCGTGGAGCAACGCAGAAATCAGTTAGGGATGTACGACGAATGTATACGTTAGGACAGTGCGGCGAAATATAACGTTAACGGGCTATGACAGCAGGTACTCAATGGGTTAAATAAAAGGTTTCGAACGCTAGGCATATTTTTTGATTTAACTAAGGCGTTTGATTGTGTTGATCAGAAAATATTGCTACAGAAGTTGGACCATTACGGAATACGGGGAGTAGCTCATAATTGCTTCACCGCTTTCTTTAGCAGCAGACACCAAAAGGTCATTATTTACAGTGTTGAGACTGGCTGTGATGTGGGGTCGAGTGGGGTACAGTCACAAGGGGAGGATAAAATATTTCTGTTTGCTAATGACACTAGCTTGGTAGTAAAGGATATTGTTCGCAGCATTGGTTCGGTTTTAAATAGTGCAGTTCATGAAATAATTTCATGGCTTGTAGAAAATAAACTAACGCTAAATCACAGAAAACTCAGTTTTTACAGTTTCTAATACACAATTCAACAAAACCTGACGTCTTAATTTCACAGAATGGGCATATGATTTGTGAAACTGAACAGTTCAAATTTCTAGGTGTTCAGATAGATAGTAAACTGTCGTGGAAAGCACACGTTCAGGATCGTGTTCACCGACATAATGCTGCCATTTCTACTATTTGAACGATATCTGTAGTAAATGATCGTTCGATACAAAAATTAATCTACTTTGCTTATTTTCATTCACTTAGGTCGTTTGGTATTATGTTTTGGGGTAACTCTTCCCATTCTAAAAGGATACTTTGGCTCAGAAACGGGCGGTTCGGCCAATCAGTGGTGTAAGTTTGCGAACCACTTGTCGACCCCTGTTCTGGGTATTTTGACACTGGTCTCTCAATATATATATATATATATATATATATATATATATATATATATATTCCTTGTTTTTTATTAACAATATCAGCTTATTCCCAAGAATAAGCAGCTTGCATTCAGTTAAACCTCGGCAGTAATCCAGCCTGCATTTGGATCGGACTTCTTTAACTCTTGTGCAGAAAGATGTGCAGTATACTGCTGCATCCATTTTCAATAAGCCCCTACAAGAAAAAAAAATCTTAGCTGTAATCCACGCGCTTCCAAATCGATACTGAAGAGGTTCCTCATGGGTCACTCCTTCTATTCTGTCGAGGAATTCCTTGTAAAATTAAGCTGATTCTTGTTGTATTGTTGATTGCGTTACTGAAACTTATGGCTTCACTTTCCTGGGTTCATAAAAATTTTGTTTTGTAAGTTGTAATTTCTTGTATTGACACGTTCCATGACCTTGGAGATTTTCTCCTCAATTTGGTCCTACGGAACTTGATGTGTAAATAAATAAATAAAAATAAAGAGTGCCTTTGGTAACAGCACGACATTGCCTGCTGCTCCTCTCTTGGGCTCGCTGCCTTATCGGTTGGACCCTAGACGACTGGAAAACCATGGCATGGCCAGCTGAGTGCTGATTTCAGTTGGTAAGAGTGGCGGTAAGGTTCGATTGTGGCACAGACCTCACGAGGTCATGGACCAAAGGCCATGGACGAGAGTTGTCAAAATGTCACTTTGTATCCTGGTGGTGGCTCCGTAATATTGTGGGCTGTGTTCACATAGGATAGACTGGATCCTAAGGTCCAACTGAACCGATCATTGATTGGAAATGGTTACGTCCGGGTACTTGGAGACCGTTTGCAGTAATACAATGATCTGTTCGCCATTCGTTTGAAGAACATTCTGACCAATCCGAGAGAACGCTTTGGCTACCCTTTGAACATTTATGGGACACAGTCGAGAGGTCCGTTTGTGGTTAAAATCTTGCACCAGCTACACTTTCGCTATTAGGCTGTAGAGGCAGAATGGCTCATTAATTCTGCAGGAGACTTCCAACGACTTTTTGAGTCCATGGCAGATCGAGCTGGTGCACTATGTGGGGAAGAAGGAGGTCCGAAACGATATTAGGTAGCATCTCGTGACTTTTGTCTCCTCAGTGTATGCGTGTGGTGTTATTTTCAACTGTTTCGTCAAAGAAAGGCTTGTGTGGCAGGAGTTGTAAGCGAATAGGTACATTGGTGACCCGTGCGTTGTTTCGATATGTAACCAAATGGGTAATTTAACATATATGCCAGTAGCTAAGCGACTGCCTGCCTCTCGTTTGGTAGCAAGAGATGATAGCATCCAAGGACATGGATGCTATGAGTAATTGCTAGAATTGAAAATTATTTGAAGAGAGTGGGTCGTGCAAATCTATCATCTTGAACGGCGCCCAAGAAGGACGTCGCTCGGATTTGGTGGATGAAGGCGCCGCAACTTATTCTGCTATTTATTATCTCAGAGTTTACAGGCTTAGTGGAATTACTGAATCGGTAGGCACTGGTGCCCGTTCAACATGCTTGATAAGCACGATAATGTGTACGAAGATGTGGTACCATACGCTGGATCTTTCGGATCATTGCACTAGACTGGTGCATAAGTTTGTAGAGTTTTTGGTTTACATCTTGTTATTTCGGTTGCTATGGGCTGAATTATCGTTTCTCATATTTTATTTGTAGCTCACTGCTGCTATTTGAGTTTACATATTACCATTTTATCATTTGTAGATAACAAGCGGAGTTGTGGTCACTAGGAAATGGACCGACAAGTGGAGAAATCAGAATTCTCCGACATATTCTTCTATTTAATTTCAGTAGAGGGCTGACAGCAGCAGAGACAGCCAGAAACATTTGCGACATGTATAGGAATAATGCCATCGGCCAGGGTAAGGCAAGAAAATGATTTTCATGTTTTGAGAAGTAGAGTTTTGACGTTAGTGACTCCCGACGTTCAGGAAGACCTTCGGGGTTTCATGAAAATAGTTTAAACACATTAATCCACAATGATCCCCGTCCGTATACTCGACAACTGGCAAATGTGATGAACTGTGATAATTCCACCATCGTGCGACATTTGCGTGCAACAGAGAAGGTGCTAAAATCAGGTGTATGAGTACCGCATGCTCTAAGCCAAAATCACAAAAATCAACAGGTGGTCACATGTGCATCTACGCTACTTCGTCATCAATTGGCTCGTGAACAACACCGACCATTCCTACCCCGTATTTTTGCTGGTGACGAGGAATGATGACTGTATGAGAGGGTAGGGAAAAGAGAACCGTGCGAATCCAGATGCGATAATGTGAAACAGCAACAGTGTAGTTTACTGTAGATTACTTCCCGCAATCATCACTGCTGACATTTATTGTTAAGAACTGGGACATCTTGCAGACACAATACGACAACAACGACCAGGAAGACTGCCTGAAGTGATGCTACTTCGCGATAAATGTTCAAATGGCTCTGAGCCCTATGGGACTTAACGTCTCTGGTTATCAGTCCTCTAGAACTTAGAATTATTTAAACCTAACTAACCTAAGGACATCACACAACACCCAGTCATCACGAGGCAGAGAATCGCGATAAATAAGACCTGCTAGACTATACAGAAGTTGGATTAGGAAGTCATTCCGCATACAACTTATTCATCTGATATTGCGCCTCGGATGTTCATATTGCACAACCTTCGAGGAATTTCCTTTCCGGGTGAAAATGCGCATGTTACTCGGGAGTATAATTTGGTAGTACAGCGGTATCCACTCCCTCGAAATAATATTCACATCCAGCAATCTGTCATGCGTCCATGACCAACATGGTTGTTAGCACTTTCCCTTAGATGGACGTCCTCTAACAATCGGAACTAAACGACGGAGAGCGTGCTGATGGCGGGCGCCATTAGCGCGGCAGAGCGCACGCTTGACCTGGTGCGACGGAAGCAGGCCGTTGCTTAGCTATGGGCACAGAGGTTAAATGGCGCTTTCGATTAAAAATCGGAGCAGCACACGGGTCAATCATTCCACCCCTACCCCTCCCTGCCGTAAAAGTGAAACCTGGGGGCAGAGGATATCGACTTGAGGCGGCATGCAGTAAACATCAAATCTGCGTGAATTCCAATATAAGGGGCGATCAAGAAGTTTCCGTTTGAGGGCGTTGCTCCCGCGTATATTCTACGTAGAGCGACTACCATGGCGATAAGTAAGCGCAGACATGTAGGCCAGGGATTAACACGGCATTCGTGTCTTTCCCACATGTATGTATGTGTGCGGAAACGTGAACCATGCCAACGTTGTTACTACATTCATCCAAGCAAGACCAACGTGTTGTTATTTTTTTCTTGGCTACGAGCGACAAACGCCGGCAGACATCCTTCGGAGAATGAAGGAGGGGAAAGTGGCCCAAAATGACATATTATGGCAAAACACATAGTATTATTTTTTTTAAATTTGGCAGCTGACAGGATCATAATCTTTGGTTTGCTTGATAGCTCGTGGTTGCTGCCCTTTGTCCATAAGCCATTAACCTTTGCCTCCTTCCATATGGTGACGTGAAATGCGGGAAGCCATTTTTTAAGACAACGAAACCAATATTTCTATTAGCAAACTTTCTAGTTTGTGCAGTGTTGATTATTTCTGTGGAAAATTTGCTATCAGAAGGACGTCTTTTAAAGGTAAGTCTTTAAATCCGTGGTAATATTCTGATGGTGTGTTTGTTAATTTTCGATGTTATCGCCAACGATTACGCATTTTGCCCTGCTCTGTTGCATAGCTTGTCGATTGCCTGTCCTTAAAAATCCTATTATAAATTAAAACAATAACTACCAACAATAAAATAGTATTTTCGTAACTATCCGAAACTTTTTTTTCCGATGATGGCGAATAAATACAAAGGGACTTTAAACAGATTGTCGTGAAATGAAAGTGACATGAAATCTGCCATTCCAGCCATTAGGGAGGGGCAACATTGGATGGCCTAAAGCTTCTTCAGTGTACAATGTACCTCAGACTACGCTAAGACGACAATGTTCTGGAAAAAAGAAGATGGAAAAAGAAGGCAAGAAGAAGGTCGATTTCGCACTGTATTTGATCACAAGATTGAAAAGCTACTAGTTCAACAAATTTTAGATCTGGAATCGCAACCTCTTGGGATAACCCGTAGTGATATTCGACGCCTAACATATGAGCTGCCTCAGAGAATTGGCATTGGTTGTCCTTTTAACGCTGACAGTCAAATGGCAGGCTAAAACTGGTTTATAGGTGTCCGAAACTGTAACCCTGAGATAAGTCTACGCCAGCCAGAAGAAACCTCTGCAGCACGTGCATAGCCTTTCAATAAGCCGCAAGTCTTACAATTTTTCTCTCTGCTTATAAGAGTAGTCAAGGACCATAATATTCTGCCAACACAGATATACAATATGCACGAATCAGCATCACAACAGTTCAGAAAGTTACAAGAATTTTTACTGAAAAGGGAGAAAAACTGGTTGATGCTATAACGAGTTCTGTGCGTGGAATTCATATGACTGCCGTAGCGCATTGCAGTTCCAGTGGAAAGTATATTCCAAATGCATTAATATTTCCTCGAAAGAAGCGGTATCAAACGCTATAAGATGAAACTCCATTGGGCACCCTGCGTCTGTACAATGAAACAGGTTACATGATTGCAGAATTATTAGTGGAATGGCTGCAACACTTCATTCCCACAGTGAAGCCAAGAAAAGAAGAAAAAATACTGCTAACAACAGATGGCCACAGTAGCCAGAAGAGCCGCGCGGGATTAGCCGAGCGGACAGGGGCGCTGCAGTCATGGACTTCGCGGCTGGTCCTGGTGGATTTTTGAGTCCTCCCTCGGGCATGGGTGTGTGTATTTGTCCTTAGGATAATTTAGGTTAAGTAATGTGTCAGCTTAGTGACTGATGAGCTTAGCAGTTAAGTCCCATAAGATTTCACACACATTTGAACATCTTTTGAGTAACCATAAGAGCATAAATGCCCTTGAACTGGACAAAGAAAATGGGGTTCTTTTCTTGTGTCTCCCGCCACATTGCACCCACAGGCCTCAGCCCCTAGACTTGACATTCTTTTTACCTCCTGACGCATATTATAACCAGGAAGTTAGGAAGTGGCTGAAGAACAACCCAGGAAGAGTAGTTGCTGTTTACAAAATTGCCAAAATATTCCGGGAAGCCTATTTGCTAGCAAATGTTCAAATGGCTCTGAGCACTATCGGACTTAACATCGAAGGTCATCAGTCCCCTAGAACTTGGAACTACTTAAACCTAACTAACCTAAGGACATCACACACATCCATACCCGAGGAAGGATTCGAACCTGCGACCGTAGCGGTCGTGCGATTCCAGACTAAAGCGCCTAGAACCGCTCTGCCACACCGGCCGGCCCATTTGCTAGCAGCAATTCCCAAGAGTGCCATAGTGGTTTCCAAGGTTCTGGAATATTTCAGTTTAACCCAGAAGTATTTCCAGAGCATATGTATGCACCTAGCAGAATAACCAATCAACCACCTCCTATAGCAGATCAATCCACCGTATCAACATCTGAGCTTTCTTGCACTCATGGTATCAATGAGTCACAGAGAGTGCAGAGAGAATCTTGCAAGATATTTCTCCAACTCCTTCCAGTTCCGGTATGCCTAAGAAACGCAGAGCTGGTGAAGGCTGCCAGGAGCTCACTGTAACACCAAATCTACAATTTCTGAAAGAAAATGATCTCCAGAAAAGGGGAAAGGAGCTGAGAAAATCAAATCAAACCGGGCTAATGTGAAGAGACATTTGGCCGAGGTCCCCCCCGCAGATTAAGAAGTAGCACTTTAGGTCAGGTGAATACAGGGTTATAAACACAAAATCAAATAGGGGTAATGCAGGAGTAGGTTTAATAATGAATAAAAAAGTAGGAGTGCAGGTAAGCTACAACAAACAGCATAGTGAACGCATTATTGTGGCCAAGAGAGACATGAGGCCCACGCTTACTACAGTAGTACAAGTTTATATGCCAACTAGCTCTGCAGATGATGAAGAAATTGATGAAATGTATGATGAGATAAAAGAAATTATTCAGGTAGTGAAGGGAGATGAAATTTAATAGTCACGGGTGACTGGAATTCGACAAGAGGAAAAGGAAGAGAAGGAAACGTAGCAGGTGAATATGGATTGGGGCTAAGAAATGAAGCCGCCTGGTAGAATTTTGCACAGAGCATAACTTAATCATAGCTAACACTTGGTTCAAGAATCATGAAAGAAGCCTGGAGATACTAGAAGGTTTCAGATAGATTATATAATGGTGAGACAGAGATTTAATAACCAGGTTTTAAATTGTAAGACATTTCCAGGGGCATATGTGGACTCTGACCACAATCTATTGGTTATGAACTGTAGATTAAAACTGAAGAAACTGCTAAAAGGTGCGATTTTAAGGAGATGGGACCTGGATAAACTGAAAGAACCAGAGGTTGTACAGAGTTTTAGGGAGAGCATAAGAAAACAATTGACAGGAATGGGGAAAAGAAATACAGTAGAGGAAGAATGGGTAGCTTTGAGGAATGAAATAGTGAAGGCAACAGAGGATCAAGTAGGTAAAAAGACGAGGGCTAATAGAAATCCTTGGGTAGCAGAAGTGATACTGAATTTAATTGATGAATGGAGAAAATACAAAAATGCGGTAAATGAAGCAGGCAAAAAGAAATACTAACGTCTCAAAAAAGAGATCAACAGCAAGTGCAAAATGGCTAAGCAGGGATGGCTAGAGGACAAATTTAGGGATGTAGAGGCTTATCTCATGAGGGGTAAGATAGACACTGCCTACAGGAAATTTAAAGATACCTTTCGAGGAAAGAGAACCACTTGCATGAATAACATGAGCTCAGATGGAAATCCAGTTCTAAGCAAAGAAGGGAAAGCAGAAAGGTGGAAGAAGTATATAGAGGGTCTACACAGGGGCGATGTTCTTGAGGACAATTTTATGGAAATGGAAGAGGATCTAGATGAAGATATGATACTGCGTGAAGAGTTTGACAGAGCACTGAAAGACCTATGTCGAAACAAGGCCCCGGGAGTAGACAACATTCCATTAGAACTACTGATGGCCTTGGGAGAGCCAGTCATGACAAAACTCCACCATCTGGTGAGCAAGATGTATGAGACAGGCGAAATACCCAAAGACTTCAAGAAGAATATAATAATTCCAATCCCAAAGAAAGCAGGTGTTGACAGATGTGAAAATTACCGAACTACCAGTTTAATAAATCACAGCTGCAAAATACTAACGCGAATTCTTTACAGACGAATGGAAAAACTGGTAGAAGCGGACCTCGGGGAAGATCAGTTTGGATTCCGTAGAAATGTTGGAACACGTGAGGCAATACTGACCTTACGACTTATCTTAGAAGCTTTTGACAATGTTGACTGGAATACTCTCTTTCAAATCCTGAAGATGGCAGGGGTAAAATACAGGGAGCGGAAGGCTATTTACAATTTGTACAGAAAGCAGATGGCAGTTATAAAAGTCGAGGGACATGAAAGGGAAGCAGTGGTTGGGAAAGGATTGAGACAGGGTTGAAGTCTATCCCCGATGATATTCAATCTGTATATTGAGCAAGCAGTAAAGGACACGAAAGAAAAGTACGGAGTAGGTATTAAAATCCATGGAGAAGTAATAAAACCTTTGAGGTTCGCCGATGACATTGTAATTCTGTCAGAGACAGCAAAGGACTTCGAAGAGCAGTTGAACGGAATGGACAGTGTCTTGAAAGGGGGGTATAAGATGAACATCAACAAAAGCAAAACGAGGATAATGGAATGTAGTCGGATTAAGTCGGGTAATGCTGAGGGAATTAGATTAGGAAATGTGACATTTTTAGTAGTAAAGGAGTTTTGCTATTTGGGGAGAAAAATAACTGATGATGGTCGAAGTAGAGAGGGTATAAAATGTAGACTGGCAATGGCAAGGAAAGTGTTTCTGAAGATGAGAAATTTGTTAACATCGAGTATAGATTTAAGTATCAGGAAGTCGTTTCTGAAAATATTTGTATGGAGTGTAGCCATGTATGGAAGTGAAACATGGACGATAAATAGTTGGGACACGAAGAGAATAGAAACTTTCGAAATGTGGTGCTACGGAAGAATGCTGAAGATTAGATGGGTAGATCACATAACTAATGGGGAGGTATTGAATAGAATTGGGGAGAAGAGGAGTTTGTGGCACAACTTGACTAGAAGAAGGGATTGGTTTGTAGGACATGTTCTGAGGCATCAAGGGATCACCAATTTAGTACTGGAGGGCAGCATGGAGGGTAAAAATCGTAGAGAGAGACCAAGAGATGAATACACTAAGCAGATTCTTAAGGATGTAGGCTGCAGCAGGTACTGGGAGATGAAGAGGCTTGCACAGGACAGAGTAGCATGGACAGCTGCATCAAATCAGTCTCAGGACTGAAGACCACAACAACAATATATGTTTATGCTATAATTTATGCTTATGCTAGCACTTATCTTGCTAAGATAAAAGGTGTGTCGTTTTTCCCACTGGGTAGTACTAAATGATACGTTGACAACGTTTTGGAAGTTGTGAGTTCATAGCGAAACTAATTATTTTATACTAAATTCCTTATGCATATGCTACTGCAGAAATCCCAGTCCAATTTAAAATTACATTTATATAATTTTAACTAGCAAATATGAGACCCAATATTTAGGGGGCAATATGTCTATCGAAAACCACCTTTGTGGAACGGTGTGCGACAAGCGTCGCTACTGCTTCATGATAAAGTAAACACCACACTTCAAATTTCGTATCGCAGAACTTATATCAGATCAAGTCGGAGACATTCGAGCACCTACCCTAAGAGTCCAGATCTCTCTCCGTGCGATTATCACGCCTTAGGTTACTTGAGAAATGTCTTCAACTGCTTGTCGGACGAAGGTGTCCAGCAAGCAGTTACGGACTTCTTCACGCAGCAGGACAGGGGCCCTTCAGCTTGCTGCTTCGGTGGGGTTATTGCCTCAGTGCTCAAGGAGATTTTTTTCAGATTAGCATACCAATTTTCGATTGTGCGGTCTTCGAACGGAAACTTCTTGATAGCCCTTTACAAGAGAGCTATTCGGAAAGTAAAGTCCAATCGGTCGCGAAATGGAAACCACAGTGAAAATATTGTCCCCGCTCTGCTTTACATATGTGCTGGCGTTGTACCAACTTACCAATACCCGTGCCATAGAACGTAGAAGCCTATACTTTCGCCACTTGTCTATGCTGGTTTGCGGTTCGTTGTCTGTGCCAAAAATTTGTCTGCATAGCCAGCTATTCATGTGAACAGAGGTGAACATCAGAGGGAGCCAAGTCTGGGCTACATGGTGGGTGATCAAAAACTTCCCATCGAAAATACTTCAGGGCGACCTCCTAGTCCCTACAATTTGCGGCCAAGCGCTTTCATGAAGAACGAAATCCATGACAGGTACGTTACGTAGGGGTGCATGGTATCAGGCGAAATCTCGCATTGGGAACCCATACTTGGCTGGACAAAGTATCGTTTTAGGCTCACTGTGTACTCAGAACTGAAAAGTGAGATGTGTCGTGATCGACGGGCATACTATAGACACCGCCCATTCGTGCAAAGCTTCATCTGATTTTAATTCTCTTTCTGTTCCGCGACCTATCGGAGCCTCCTTTTCGAATAGCCCTCGTAATTTTTTGGCTAAGCAAATGATAAGTATTTCAGCACAACAGCAGGGAGTAGGTATGAGCAACGCCATCAACATTCTATACGTGTAGAATGATTATCCAGTGGGCTTACATCCACAAGTGGCGTCTGGATGTTTATCATTGTTATAAGATTGCGTTAGGGCACGCATAAATAGAGAAAACCTCGATACTTTCGTGTCGTGATTCGACAGCGACTGGATTGTGACCTGTCGACATTACGGCTCACCATTCCCCGACATGCTCTTCGGGCTGGTCAGTGCACCTCGACTCTCACACGAAGATGTAATCGATAGGTGTAGGAGGCCAATACTCGATACCATGT
Source organism: Schistocerca serialis cubense (assembly GCF_023864345.2). Classification (NCBI taxonomy): domain Eukaryota; kingdom Metazoa; phylum Arthropoda; class Insecta; order Orthoptera; family Acrididae; genus Schistocerca; species Schistocerca serialis. The sequence continues at coordinate 664,480,358 of NC_064642.1, forward strand.
AAGATCTCGACGGCACGTGCGACTGTCGCCTAAGAGGACTGCCGTTTTCAAGCATAAACAAATCGGGTATCTCTCGAAAACACTAGTGACTGTAGAAAAGCGCAGGTGACTCCTCTGTATAAGAAGGGTAAAGGAATGCACCCGCTAAATTATAGACTAATATCTTTATCATCGATTTGCTACAGAATCCTTGAACATATTCTCAGTTCCAACGCAATAAATGTTATTTACTTATGAAGAAACAGTCACGATAGCAAATATCTTTTATTTAAAATGGCCATTTTCGGCACATACATTAGATGATCTTCAGACTGACTGCACCATCTGCTCAGCAGATATTGCCTTGACATCACGCACCTGCTCAGCAGGTCGCCAGCTCCAGTAAATAGTGCAATCAGTCTGAAGATTGTGCCGAAATCGTCATTTTAAATAAATGATATTTTGGAGTTGTGACTGTTTCTTCATAAGTAATTATCACAAGTAAGATGGCTGACACTCCCAACTATGTTGGCTAAAATCATAATAAATGTTTATGAGAGGGAAGCGCTTCTGACCACTACTAAGTACGGTCTTAGAAGGCATCGCTAGTGCGAAACTGAGCTTCCCCTTTCCTCCTGTGAACTACTGATGAAGAATGAAAGGCGGATCCCATAGTCCCAGATTTCCGTAAGGCATTTGAGACGGTGCCACGTTGCCTTCCGTTAATGGAGGTACAAGCATGCGAAATAGGTTCCCAAATGCGTGAATGGCTCGAAGAATTCGTAAGTAACAGAACCTAGTATGTTGTCCTCGACGCCGTGTATTCATCAGAGACAAGGGGATCATCAGGAGTGCCCCAGGCAGTGTGATAGCACAGGTTTAATTTTTCTATGTACATAAACTGCAGGCAGACTAAGCAGCAGTATGCGGTTGTTTGCTAATGACGCTGTGGTGCACGACAAAGACACTTTAGGAGGACATAATACAGCTTAGACAAAATTTCTTGGTGGTAGTGTTATTAATGACACGTAGTTATAAATGTAGAAAAATGTGTGTAAATGGAGGTGAGTAGGAATAACAAACCAATAATGTTCGAATACAATACTAGTAGTGTGCTGAATGACAAAATGATGTCGATTAAACATCTAGACGTAACGCTGCAAGGGAATATGAAATGAAATGAGCACGTTAGGAATGTAGTAGGGAAGACGAATGTTCCACTTCACCTGTAAAGTAGACTAGATACAGGAACTACTGATGAAAAAGGAATACTGTTCGAGTGTTTCGGATCCGCACCAAATCGGGTTAAAGGAAGACATCGAAGCAATTTTGAGGCGGGCTGCTAGATTTGTTGCCGGTAGGCTCGAACAACATGCAGATATCACGGAGATGGTTCAGGGGCTGACATAGGAGTCCCTGGAGGAAAGACGACGCCCTTTACCGGGAACAGTGATGGTAAAATTTAGAGAACCGACGCTTGGGGTTGTCTACAGAGCCATTCTACTGACGCCAATCAACATTATACGGAAGAACCACGAAGTTGAGTTTAGAGAGATAAGCGCTCGTACGGAGTCGTTTCTCACTCACTATCTTTTCGAGTGGAACAGAAAATGAAATGACTATTAGCGGTACAGGGTATCCTCCACCTTACACCATACGGTGGCTTGCGCAGTATACTCGTATATGTAGATGCAGAACCCGTCTTTAATTCTACGATGTGTTGTAATAAAACGACGGGAAACGTCATCTTGGTGGTTACAGAATTATTGTAACTTGCATATTATGAAAGCATGCCTTTTCAAAGGAACGGCACATTGAGGATCATCCAAAACCGGGTGGTTCTTGGTGCGGTTTCATGTAAATGAATGTCAGTTAAGAACATAGCTACAATGGTACCTTTCAGGAGATGGTACGATGCAGAGTATATCATTCAGTCAGTATAGAGTAACGGATAGAGACACAGAATTTTAATTTGTTCCTTGTCCGACGTGACGTATTATCTTATTAGGATGATATCTTGAAATGTCTCTTATGAACAGCGTAAATGAATCGCCCGGTACTTACCTGACGGCTGTGTAAGTGTTGTTCTGACAGTAAGTTGGAACAGTATTCCCTGAGCCGCGTGGGATTAGCCGAGCGGTCTAGGGCGCGGCAGTTATGGACGGTGAGACTGGTCCCGGCGGAGGTTCGAGTCCTCCCTCGGGCATGTGTGTGTGTGTTTGTCCTTAGGATAATTTAGGTTAAGTAGTGTGTAAGCTTATGGACTGATGACCTTAGCGGTTAAGTCCCGTAAGATTTCACACACATTCGAACAGTATTCCCTGACAAATGATACCTATAGTTGTGAATTGTTGCATCAGCAAGTATAGTTTTCAACCACAGTGGCAGAGTCTGATGTAGTTCAGTGAAATATTTTGAATGAGAGTTGTCTGCCACACAGTTATGTAGGTTTACATAGGAAAATGAAACGCATAGCTGTCATTATTATATTTTTCGCCTTATGTTTGTTGTTGTTGTTTTTGGGGAAGGAGACCAGAGAGCGAGGTCATCGGTCTCATCGGATTAGGACGGGGACGGGGAAGGAAGTCGGCCGTGCCCTTTGAAAGGAATCATCCCGGCATTTGCCTGGAGCGATTTAGGGAAATCATGGAAAACCTAAATCAGGATTGCCGGACACGGGATTGAACCGTCGTCCTCCCGAATGCGAGTCCAGTGTCTAACCACTGCGCCACCTCGCTCGGTTTTTCGCTTTAGTCAGTGTTTGTGACAAGTCTCTTTTTGTTGAACAAAAGTGAACTTCTAACACCGACGACGCGGTTCTGACATCCTATGGGTCATTTTTTAGCAATAGCGGTAATGTTAATTTTTCAGTGGATTTTGTCACGAGTGGGAACGTACTGTATGTAGGGTGAAGCAATGTAAACATATCAAAAGAAGTTTTGCATCTTCCCTGTTCCCAGAACTTCTGAAGACAGACGCTGACTGTGGGTATTGTATCACAGAAACAGTCCCTTTGATTGTTCAGAGATGTCACTAAACCTGCGCAAAGTTGTAAACAACCATGCATGAGCAGCGACTGTTAAATAGAGGGGTTCCGACAGCCTATCATTTCCAGTCATTCCACCAGGAAGAAGGTACACGGCTCGTGTCGTCTGTAGTTCAACCAATTCTAGACGGTCAATTCCGCGGTTCGATCGCGTCCGCATTGTTACTTTGTGCCAGGGAACTGCCCAGGCGTCTCGGAGTGACCCAAAGCGATGTTGTTCTGACATGGAGGAGATAAAGAAAGACAGGAACTGTCGATGACGTGCCTCGCTTAGGCCGCCCAAGGGCTACAACAGCAATGGATGACCGCTACCTACGGATTATGGCTTGGAGGAACGCTGACAGCAACGCCACCTTTTTGAATAATGCTTTTCGTGCAGCCACAGGACGTCCTGTCACTACTCAAACTGTGCGCAGTATGCTGCATGATGCGCAACTTCAACCCCGACGTCCATGGCGAGGACCATCTTTGCAACCAAGACACCATGTATCGCGCTACAGATGGGCCCAACAACAAGCCGAATGGGCCGCTCAGGATTGGCATAACGTACACTTCACCGATGAGTGTCACATATGCGTTCAACCACACAATCGTCAGAGACGTGTTTGAAGGCAACCTTATCAGGCTCAACGCCTTAGACACACTGTCCAAGAGTGCAGCGAAGTGGAGGTTCCCTGTTGTTTTGGGGTGGCAATATGTGGAGCCGACATACGCCGCTGGTGGTCATGGGAGGCTCTGTAACGGCTGTACAATACGTGAATGCCATCCTACGACCGATAGTGCAGCCATATCGGCAGCTTATTGGCGAGACATAAGTTCCCATCGTGCACGTCTTGTGAATGACTTCCTTCAGGATAACGACATCGCTTGGCCAGCATGTTCTCCAGACATCAACCCTATCGAACATGCCTGGGATAAACTGAAAAGGCCTGATTATGGATGAGATGACCGACCAACTACTCTGAGGGATCTTACGTCGAATCGCCGTTGAGTAGTGGGACAATCCTCACCAACAACGCCTTGTTGAACTTGTAGATAGTTTGCTACGACGAATACAGGCATGCATCAAGGCAAGAGGACGTCCTACGTGGTATTAGAGGTACCGGTGTGTACAGCAATCTGGACCACCACCTCTCTCTGTATGGATTTTACAACATGCAATGTGTGGTTTTCATGAGCAGTAAAAAGGGCGGAAATGATGTTTCTGTTGATCTCTACTCCAATTTTCTGTACAGGTTGCGGTACTCTCGGAAACGAGGTGATGCAAAAACGTTTCTGGATGTGTGTAACTGAAATAATACAGTGAGATTACTAAACGAAGTAATATCTCGTTCTTTTCTTATCCTTATGACAATATATGAGCGAGAGCCACTGACATATTTTCTGTGGTGACACGTGAACATTACGGGGTAACTAAATAACCTATACGAACGTAATAATCCGCAAGTTTACGTTTCCATTTAGAGATTGCACGTGGAGATTTTACTCAATGTTTAAAGAGTAACGTTTCTGTCATTACGAAAGTTTAATAAGAAATTTTACCTGTTACTTATTGAAGTTCATGGGAACTGTCTATTGCATGGCTACAAAGCTGTTGTGCATAATAAGGCGACTGTTATTTTAATTGTGATTTGAATCACTAGGGATTTAGCTTGTATCTTAGATGGACGCATGTGGAGGCAAAGATATCGGTCTCGCAGAGATAGATAACGTTCTGATATTACAGGTTTTTGTAAATCAGTAGTATTAAATCTGAATGTGAATGAAATTTTTCAAAATGGGGCTTATGTTATTTGTTTTATTTTGCGTAGTTAACAATAATAGTAAACGCTTCTGTTATGGACTGCTAATAAATACGGAATTATGCAAGTGTGCATTTCACCTTATTCAATTTGGTTATTTGGTTGGGAAGTGAACATAAACAAAATTTTCATGCATATATATATATATATATATATATATATATATATATATATATATATATATATATAGTTTCCTGGCTAAAACGTATAGATCTCTAGCGCATAAATAACGGCACACAAGGAATAGGAGGACAATACCTATCGCTACTGTTGTGGTGGAATGATGGTCTCATTTCCCATAATACTTCACTTATTAGAAACTCATGATGACACAACGCTTAGGAAGGAAAGAAATCTAGTACGGTTTAGGTTCAGTGTCCAGTCGAAGGCGAGTTTCCTGTCGTTGGAGAACGTTATAGACTGAGATAATAGTTTCCTGTTCGTAATTTGGTCTAAGGTGAAATAACAAGAGTGTGTATGGGTATAATTACTTTCAAACTTTGTTTTGTTAACGAGCTGTTGTCTGTGTCTTGAACGGAAAGCAATTTGGACTGAAAAATTGCGCTTACCGCCAGTTACATGTTTGCAACGACGTTATGAAATTTTTGTCAATTTTTTATCAGTTGTCATATATCTCGTTACTCAGAGTGCCTATCAAGTTCAAAACTAGCTGTACAGAGCGTATAGAGAAACTGTGCAACCGACCAAAGTGCTTTTCCTTTTACGAATGGATCATTTGTCACTAAGTGAGAAAAACTTCCGTGTGATGTCTGTCACTAAATGGAATACAAATTTCCATATTAAGCGCTCAAATGTCAGTGGTCTTTTATGTCTACCTTAAGGCCGAACATAGGAATGCTACTGTCTGGTCAGAGTCAATTCGTCTTGGATAATTTAATTCAAAACATTGTTTCATGGAAATATGAGACGGAAAATGACTGTATGATTAACACTTCATTTTTCATCTGGCTCTATGGAAGCAGATTTCCGTGCACTGTTATTCGTTACTCATATTCTTAAATGAGATATGTAGAAAATTTACGATTAGTAGACAGTCAATTCACGTGAAAAATACGTCGGTGTAAACCTAATGTTCCCTCCATAAAATTTACCAGAGAACCTTAGGCATGAGTGTGAATCGTTTCCCTAATTGTTGTATTTGTTACATAGTCTCAACCAAACAATCTACACGAACTTCTGAGTTAGTCCATTTCTACAACTTGCAATTTGTTCTTATTTTTTACATTAAGCTCCCAGGCTCTGCAGTGTGTAAAGTCCCTTCTTCAATTTCCACCTTAGCTTAGACCACGCTAATATCCACATACCGTCTTACTATATTATGAACTTACATAGGCTATGCCAAATTCTATTCCCTTGGCAATACTTGTCCCTTTAACACACATGAATTAAAGAACTTACTCAAACACTCTCTACCCGTACTTCACAAATTTTTCTTGTATATTTCTTGGTCCGAGAGATTTTCCCGCTTCTTTCACGGATCTTGTTACAACTGTTGTAGTTATTGCGTCTTCATTTACCATACACAATTCAGTCTCCAAATCCAGTTCATTGTCGGTATACCTGGTTCTCTTTCGCGCAGGCATTGAGATGATTTTCCCATTCTATTCTATATTCCCATTCCCATTCTATATTTGTCGACTCATTTACCTCTCTCTAAAAATACTTCACTATTTTGCTGACTTCTGCTGTCTTTGTATGCTGCAAACATCTTCTTTCCTACATCTTTTTCGTATTAATTATTACTTTTTAAGCTGCCTTCTTAATTCCACAAACTTTTAATATCCTCCGGGTCTCTCGTTCTCAGCCAACTGTTAAACATTTTCTTCTTCACTTTTATCTTTTCCACTATGATCTCTGTCCATCACTATGGGCTTTGTTTTCTTTCTTCGATATGTTGACCCAGAACTTCATATGCTCCCTCATGTATGCATCTTTTCAATTGTTGGTTCGGTTTCCAGTATTACCATTGACACCAAAACTTTCATTTGCTAGATCGTGTCAGTTTATAAAGAAATTTGACACATTCAACACAGAGACTATTTACATTATATTTAACAGTATACATAAATTTAATTGTATTTAACAGCATCCAGAATTTTAACAGGAATAGTGTCTTGCTGAGGTAGCCTTTTCCAGTTCGCTCTAAACAGGAAGTTGGTGGAGCCAAATTCTTGACCTCTGTATACCGTTACGTTATTCACACGAAGTGTATAACTTTTATTTCGTATATACAACTCAGAGAAAATGGAAGATCGGCAGCTTGCCTGGTATGGACATATAATTCGAATGACAGATGGCATATGGGCAAAGGAAGGCCGAAGGTTGCCTGGATAGATGAAGTTAAATAGACTATGAAGAAAGAGAAGCAGAAGATGACGAGGAAGCTTGGAAAAATAGAAACCGATAGCGACAGAGATGCGAAATCTGACGACAGCAGTGAGAACCCCACAGGAAAAAGGGGAACATTAAGCTTGAGATTCTTATTTGGCTATGCAACTGTTTACCGAAGTAATTTATTGAGGTAATTCATATTAAATTCAATGCAGGCGCGATGTATATCAAGCGAGCGATTGATAAGTGACAGAAGAAACAATCACAACATCAAGAAGTAGCTGTGTGACGTAAACGAAAGTTGGTAGGCTTGCTTCTATGTCTGTAAGATGTTGCCTCGTTAAATTTCGCGCCAGTAGCGTAAGACTGGCGCTAGTAACCGTCGTGAGTTTTAGTTATCTTTGAGATTTAACTTGGTGAGTATATGTTAGTAAAGAGTGCCTTTAAGGAGACAAATACGCCATTACCAGCTTCTCACAGAGTTTGAACGAGGTGGTATTACTGGGCCACGACAAGCTGAATGTTCTTTCTGTGATATTGAAGACAGACTTGTCAGCAATGTAGCCACTGTACATGACTGCTGGAATCGGCTCTGGCGCAATGTACTGCATCTGCAGCAGGAAGAAGAAGATTACTTGACACCGTAGTGACGCAACGAACTGTTACAGATCGGTTACTTCAAGAACACCTCCGAGCCAGACGTACTGTACCCTACATTCCACTGACCCCAAACTAACGCCATTTGCAACATCAGTGGTGTCAAGCGAGAGCTCACTGGGAGGCATGTTGGAGACTTGTTGTGTTTTCTGATTAGAGCTGGTTCTGCTTTGGTGCCTGTAGTGACCGTGAGTTGGATAGAAGTAGGCTAGTTGAGAGCCTACTAGCAACCTGTCTGCATGCTAGACACACTGGATCTGCTCTTGATGTTATGGTCTGGGGTGCGATTCCGTATAACAGCAGGAACCCTTTCCTAGTTATCCCATTCACCTTCATTGAAAATTTGAACGTCAGTCTGGTGATTCGACCTTTTGTCGTGCCATTCATGAACAGCATCTCAGGTATTGTTTGCTCGTAAGGCCGACTGATAATTAGTACTGCTTAGAATATCTTTGTCAAGCGACAAAAATGTGGCAACTAAGTATGTAGTAACTATAAGTTCTGAGTGAACTTGTAACAATTATTCATCGGAAAATTAATAATGCTATACATATCTGACAATGTATGTAAATGTAAAAAACGCAGAGTTACTCTAAGGTTCGGAGTCCACACTAAACTGTAGGTTCCCCTAAAACTGTCTGGGTAAATCAGTTCAAAGGTCGGAGGAGAAAGGCAACAGCATGCCATCTGGAATAGGGCCATGCGTCTTGAAGGACTGTGGAGTTCAAACCAAACTTCATGTTGATGTCAGCTTTACCTATGCATAATCCTTGGAATAATAGAGTATTACCCTATACAGAATAATGTTGCAGGTTTGCTCTCTGTTTGTAAAACCGACTGTAGATGTTCTTCTACTGCCTGATCCGACCGCCCTGAGTCTAGTTCCAGATCTCTCGTCGGCGTGCAATTACGCAAAGGATTCTGGAAAACGCAATCCGATGTAAAAGGCCCAAAGCATAGTATCCTGAATGGGGTCTGTTTGAACCCTCTTTAGCCCTTTGAGAGGACATTGGATTTACTAGTAATGGGTCATAACTTACAATACGCAGAATGTATATATAAACAATGTTGCAGTTTGCGAGGACTGACATTTATAATTCACAATCTCATCTCAATTAATATGACATTTCAAAATGATAGCAGCTGTTATTCGTTGACAAGGTTCAGAAAAGAGTAAGGATATCAGTCAGGAAATGATGTGATCCTATTATACTTGCGGAGGCGCGAAGTTGTATTGTAGGTGAGCAGTGATTGCTTGGCAGACCATTGCTCCTACTGGAACATGACGACCACTCTGGATGCTGCTACTTCTATTCGAATGAATGAATCGTTATGTATGTTGCTCTCTGTCATGTTGCTGCAGCAATGTATTCTTAGGGTGGGCCTTGACAGCCGGCACTGACTGCCATATGTGCCTCTGATGTCCTTCCTCACCGTTGGGGTGTGGCACACATACAATGTTCCATGTAACTTACTAAGTCCACGTGTTAAAGGTCGGATCGTCCCCACGTCCCCAGCTCAAATGTTACTAAGTTTTACTCCAGGTTAGCCGTTCAAACGCTAGTCTCTCTCTATAAAGCATTCTCTTCCGTGGCTGTCCACAGCTCTTCACAGCTACAGATCTTTTCTATCCAATATGTCGCGTTTCCGCCAAAGCTGGTTAATCGTACAAGTTTATTAAGTCTCTCTTGCTCCCTCCATCATTTCCGTAAAAGCACCTCTCCCAATCCACTGTGGAACGTAGGATGGATGTCACAGCCCATCCACCAATAACAGCGCATGTTCTTCCCGACAGAATGTTCTCGCCACTGAGTAAGAACAGAAAGGATAAAATAGGTTCTGCTCTTTTAGGATCAATTGACAGAGTCGCCCACGTCACTGTAAAGGCACATATTGTGGTGTTCCTTGTTCAACTTTCTATAAATGTTACCTACATCTGGAGCCTTTCCTCATGCACCCTGGGAATAAGACGTCTCCGAATTCGTCATAACGCCGACGTGTTTTTCTCGTCGACCTGTGGATGGTTTATGCTGTATGGATGCTAGGTCGGTGGAAACGGTGGGTGTTCTCATTTTTCTCATCATGTCTCCATCCGATCGCATTGTCCTCTATCAGACGGGGCCCCTTCCTACCGCTTTCTCCCTGCTGTGAGTTCACGGTCCAGCTTCGTAAATATACCGCTGTGTGCATCGCATGCAGTTTCGCTGCCACGTTTTCATCTGCTCAGAATGACTCAGCATCTGTCTTTCACACCTCCAAAAATAGGACTGCAGTAATGAAAGAGCAATTATAGATAGTCAGTACTGCATCTGAAATACTATCATATCTAAGAGCATGCTTTAAGTGCAATTACTACATCCTATCTGTCTCTGCACAAAGGTGAGATGTGGCTAGGCGCAAATGGTAGCCACCTATCACTATGACTATGGTGGTTATAATGCTCCTGGTATTAAATAAATAGGTCTGCCTCTGTAGCTGAGTGGTCAGCGTGGATGACTGGCATCTGGAGGATCCCGCTTCGATTTCCTGTACTGCCAGAGATCTGTCCTTAGTGGGAAGGAAAAAGAATGACTGAAGCCGAGGCGGGGTTTATTTATTCCAAAACAGCTCTCTTTTCCCACTCTGTGAAATTTTACCTGACATGTCAAAAAACACGTTCTCGCTTCCCGCGCCGGGGTTCCCGGGAACGATTCCCGGCGGGGTTAGGGATTTTCTCTGCCTCGTGATGATTTGGTGTTGTGTGATGTCCTTAGGTTAGTTAGGTTTAAGTAGTTCTAAGTTCTAGGGGACTGTTGACCATAGATGTTAAGTCCCATAGTGCTCAGAGCCATTTGAACCATTTGAGCAATGTCAAAAAACAAAAAGCAATTTTTAATACGAAACGCGAAAATTTACTAGGAATTACGAGAAATGTAGTGTGGCATTATATACGATGATCAGCCGCAACATTATGACCACTGCTCATAATGAATTTAAAGGCCGCCTTGTTACACATAACTGTATATAAATAAATTACATCACCAGAGCGGAAACGAATGGGAAAGCAATCTAGGTACGATACGTGCCTGGACTGAGGAGGTATGCTGACATAAGGAGCCGTAGTTAAAGATAGGAGTTTTACAGTAATTAATTTAGTTAAAATGTTAAAGATTATTCGGAGCCAGAAGTCGTATGTGTGTGATATTCTACTGTGCAGCTCACTGCGACGGTATTGCGACTCAAGCGGGTCGGCGGAGCGCCGAGTTAAGCAACACAAAGGAAAACACTGTGTCACTAAACAGCGGAGAACGTGGCAAGAAAGAGCTCGCTGCCTGCCAGGGTGTCAACATCGAGGGCGGTAATTGGATCATTTATTCCAGGCGAGCACACCAGAATGTTCCACCGCCCTACTGGCGAGGAAGAATAGCAAACACCAGCTGCAGAGACCCGTATTTAAGTACCAGCAGCCAGCTCGTCATTATCGACAATGGTGAGGCTTTGGAGTGACGGAGAGCCTGTGTTTCCAGTTCGAAGTCGTTACAATCACCATAGTCATCGCAATAGTTACCACAGTCATGCAGGTCGTCGCCTAGGAAGCGCCAGAGTGACGCCGACGCTGTAGCCATCATTGCCACTATTGTCGGATGCCATCAGCAGGCAGCTCCTGTAATGGGCTGCATGGTAGCAACGCATTGTCGCCATCGTCCTGGGTCACTGTCTCCACAAACACCGTGACCGCTGCCGGAGTCAGGGACCCTAGACTACTGACGCCAGACAGCTGCCGTCGGGGATGGTCGATGGGACAGGGCACAAAACTGTCACACTTTCGCTGCCGCCAAGTCACCCAGCAGCGATTACAACAGACATCAACGGCGTGTGGTTTCAGCCACTAGGGTACGATGCAACAGGGCCGTAGCGCTACTGCCAAGTCGTCCGATCCCAGCACAGCTACAGTCGGGGCTGCAGGCCCACGTGTGAATGTCTGTTGACACCTTCGTCGTCATCGAGACGAGATATTACGAGCAGAAGCAAACCTCGCCCAAAGGGCCAACAACCAATGTATTGCCGCTGTTCAATAAATGTTACTATTCTGTCGTCAGGAGCCATCTGTGGACCGCTTCCTCAAGCCCAGCAGAGAATCCATATTTGAACCCGGCGACAGGCAGTGTAGTCGTGTGCCTGTTAACAAATCTCTGACCGAAGACACATAGTTATAGCCCAATGCCTGGGATCGAGCAGCTTGAAAACAGAGAAACTGGTTGGCTGTTGGCCTGCTACTGATGTGAACATCTACGGAAAATGGTTTAAGGATGGCGAAACCAAAAGCAGGTGACAAGATGTCATTACAGAATATGGAAGCTGGAGACTTACCAACTATTTACATCAGAATAGACAGTGAGTTATGGTAGATTTGTTGACAGCGTGCTGTGATGGTGCAGGCAGATCTGTTTCGGATCACACCATTCAGCGCACAATGTTGAACATAACATTCTGCAGCAGACGACTGTTATGTCTTCACTCGTTGACTCAGCGACGTCGTCAATTACGACTGCTGTCGGCACGAGATTTTGCTTGGCTACGAAATTCGATTGAACTGAATCCAATGAATAGTTTCTGGACCAGGTGTAGGGTGTCAACTCTGCGGTGACAAACCGACGCCGCATAGTTTGCAGTAGTTGCATAACGTTTGCCTGGTGACGAGGGCTGCATACCTCTGGAAACCTACCGACGTCCATTACACACTGAATCGTTTGCAGAATCGTTTCTATATTACATACCAAATGTGGTCTACCACTTTTTTCAGCTGTTGATCTTTAGAATGTACTCAGTTACATGATGCTTAGAAATAGTTTCATTAACTTAATATCAGTATATGAATCTGAACTACTCGTACAAGTGTGTAAATTCCTCTCTTTATCTTATTGTCGTTGAGTATACTTAACTGAAACTACCACTACCGCTATGTGTTGCATGGTATCAAAATAGCATGCTGAATTAATGACTAGCGAGTAATAAATCGAGAGTGTTCAAAAAATGGTTGTGAAATCGTATGGGACTTAACTGCTAAGGTCATCCGTCCCTAAGCTTACACACTACTTAAACTTAATTATCCTAAGGACAAACACACACACCCATGCCCGAGGGAGGACTCGAACCTCCACCTCGACCAGCCGCACAGTCCATGACTCCAGCGCCTGAGACCGCTTGGCTAAGCCCGCGCAGGCGAGAGTGTCAATTTGGTATTGGAATCGACGTTTTGTAAATGGAAAGCGTTTCATAATGTCAGTTTTTGTTGGAATGAAATAATTGTAAATAATAACAATAGTAATATTAATCTCGTGTGATTTAATGGCATCTGCAGGTCTTTCAACTACACGCGACCTCAGGGTCCTGGGAGCCCTTAACCTACCCCATTTTATCCGGCTGAATTATAGATTAGTTTTGAAATTGGCAAGTGTAAAAGGACTACGATATATTTATGCACTTAATTACATTAGACAGTCTATTTGACTGCCGTTTATATTCTCTTTATTGTCAAAACTCTAATGAATTTTTCAGGTGTTATGTGATCCTTAGACAGTAAGGCAATTATGTTTAGTGTACAAGAATTAGCCCCTTAACGCCGAGTGTCGATTTCGCATAACACCGATGCTGTGCTAATAATTGGGTGGTTAATTGTTTTTCAACGCCAGTGTCGGTAGATGCTGATTCTCCATGAAGCTACGAACGCTTCCTACAAGTGCTGCATTCTACGGAGTATTTCGTGTGCCTCTAAAGTGCACAGTTTTTAATTTTTATCTTCCGTCTGGAAATTTATTCAGGCATCAAGGAGCTAAAGGAAAAGAAATTGATGGGTATGAGAAACGTATGATAAATATAATGTACGCACTAAATTCTTTATTTGTTTATGCTAATAGTAACACTCTAAAACTGTCGTGCCTGAAAGCGCTAATGTAGAATAATACTAAACGAATTTCCACGCGGTTTTCATACGAAACTTGTGTCTTACTTTGGCCAACTTACAGGTTTCATTTCATCAGAATCTGACAGCGAAAAAAAAATCGTGATGTATAGCTTTTTTCTAAAACGGTCTTATCTCTCTGCTTGTCTGAACACGCTACCTTCAAAACAACTAGACAAATATCTTGAGCGTAGTGGTGGGAGCATATACGCTTTATTTCATGTAGGTAGAATGACCTACAAAAGGTAGTTTAAAGTCCTGATATATACGTGGGTGACGACTTAGTACACCAAAGAACCAACTGATGATGCTATTAGTTTCGTAGTACATCATAGGATCGATAGATAACGCTGTTCGTTTTCTTGTGTCAGTATCATTGGATTTACTTGTCTGTTAGTTTCGTAGTACACCAGGGAATCGACAGATGGCACTGTTCCTTTTTTTTTATCTCAGTGACAGAATTAAGCGCCCCACTCTTATCTTTACGAAAAAAAGTAACACTGAATTTCCTTGGCTAGGATACAATGATTTACTGATTTATCTTTGCGTATTGAAAAGCTTTGATGCTTTTCATAGGTCCATTTACATTGTACTTCTTGACTGAGGTTCATATCCCTAAAGTTCGGCCTTGTGAAAACGCCCTTCTTTAACTTCCGTTGCGAAGCACGAACATGTAGCTTGTGTGACGTACAACTTACATACATACCAGGAAAGACTAGTAATTATATGACTGATTTAAAATTAAGAAAATGCTTACCACAATTGTAACATGTTGATGTTGTTGTTATTGTGATCTTCAGACTGAAGACTGTTTTATGCAGATCTCTACAGTAGTCTGTCATGTGCAAGTTGTACTGTTGATATTCGTAGCACAGTATGGGTTACGCCACGATCAGCAGGGAACGTCAGTTCAGCAAACACTTTGTTGACTGAAGACGAGACCGCGAATAGAACCGACTGCAATTAGCGCCATCGGTGTCCAGGAAGTAGCGACCTGAGCAGCTAACCTTATTTCACCACCTACACTTCGTAAAACCTAATGGTCAGACTTCCTGTTAACACATTGATTCCATTTGTTTATTTCGTAGCCTGCATATTTAATCCTGGGCTTATTACTGCTGCTTCCTAATGGCAGACACATTCCTTTTACATACAGATGTCCATGTTGGACCTCAATTTCTTTAATAAATTTGTGTTATCTAGGAAAATGTATTTGCCCTCACACAAGTCCCTCCACATCCCCTCCACATCTCAGCGCTGCTACAAAAGTTTCCTAATCACAATCTCGTTGTCTCTGCGTAACTACGGCAATATCCATCCATTCGAAGCTTCATTGTGATTTCAAATCTTGGTCTTCTCATTACCTAACTGACAATACCTGGATCCCCTAGGATGTGTTCAATCGGTCTATCCCCGACTATCTGTCAGATTAAGCCACAATTATTTTTCTCTGCAATTGGTTCCAGTACCTACTCATAACTTATGCGATCGAGTATTCAGCGTCCCGCAGTAGCACCACTTTCCAAAGGATTCCATTCGCTTTTTTTGTTGAATGTTTATGTATCACATTTCACTTCTGTTAAAGACTCATTCTACAGTGTGGTCCATTGATAGTTCAAAAATGGTTCAAATGGCTCTGAGCACTATGGGACTTAGCATCTATGGTCATCAGTCCCCTAGAACTTAGAACTACTTAAACCTAACTAACCTAAGGACATCACACAACACCCAGTCATCACGAGGCAGAGAACATTGATAATTACCCGGCCAAATATCTCACGAAATAAGAATCAAACGAAAAAAAAACTACAAAGATCGAAACTCGTCTAGCTTGAAGGGGAAACCAGATGGAGCTATGGTTGACCCGTTAGATGGCGCTGCCATAGGTGAAACGGATACCAACTGTGTTTTTTAAAAATAAGAACCACATTTTTATTACATATTCGTGTAGTACGTAAAGAAATATGAATGTTTTAGTTGGACCACTTTTTTCGCTTTGTGATAGATAGCGCACCCGTGGTCTAGGGCAGTTCGGCGCTAGCGGCCGTGCGAAGCGGAGGTCCGATACTTCCGCCTGTGCGGCGTGTGCGAGTATTTGTTTACTTGTGGACTTAGTCTGCGCGCGGGCTAGTAACAACGATCATGGCGAACAAGTACAGGAGAACTACATTACGATTCAAATTCTGCAAAGACTACGAACGACCAAAGGCTTTAGCAGTGGAACGATTCATTCGAGAAGACGTCAAGATACCGCCAAACGATATTGTCGGAATTCACCTGTCCATCGTTAGTCCCACGGTGTATGTTAAGATGGTAAATGACGCGGCGTGTGAGAGAATTCTACAGGCGACAAAAGCTGGTCTCCGATTTGCCATAGTGACGGGAATGTCGGCACGGTAACTGTAGAACATGCTGGTCTGGGTGTACGGACAATACGTGTTTTTGAGCTGCCATTTGAGCTCCCGGCTGACGAAGTTATCGAGGCTTTTAAGCCATACGGCACGGTACATGGTCACACAGCAGAACGCTGGACACAATTCGCCACGTACCCCGTTCTTAACGGAGAGCGACAGATCACTATTGTATGTACCGTCCTATCTGACAGTTGGTGGTTGTCGGGCGGTGGTGATTTACGATGGTCAACCACGTACATGTTCTGGCTGTGGCCAGGAGGGACACCTCAAGTGGAACTGTATGCAACGGCGGCTTACGCAACTGCCTTCAGATGTCCGGGAGCCGTCGCCGGCGATGAAAATACTACCGATCACCTATGCCAAAGCCCTCACTGCGTCCGCTGATGACCGAAAGGACACAGCCCCGGTGGAAGATCAAGATGGCACTCTCCGAAACCTTATAGCAGACGTCGGGATGACAGAGGATGCTGCTCCATCGAGCATACAATCTACGGCGACAACATCAGATGAGACCGAACTCCCACCAAGCACACCGATAGTACACGAAGCAGTTCCAGCCACTACGGATGCTGTACCGTCTGGAACGCACTCTGTGACGACATCAGTTCCGACAGAACTCCCGCCGAGTACAACGATGGGACTCGAAACACTTCCAGTTCCTGCGGATGCTTTTCTGTCGGCAGCCGTGATTCCCTACAATCTGAGGACACGGAAGGAAGATCATGCAAACAACGTTCCCCGAAATGGAGGAAACGGCGTCGTCGCACGACATCTCCTTGGGATGACTCCCCTTGCTCCGACGACGATGTGCTTGAGGACCAAGATGACACAACAGCCTCTACGAAACAGAACGAGGCAATGGAAACTTCGATCAGACCAGCAGCGGTCTGTCACATTGACGGTACCGGGACGTGGTGATGCTGAATAGGAATCACAACCAGTTGGCTCTCCAGACGCTGATGCTGTGGCTATGGACACGAATATATCACTGCCTGCAAAGATGCGGTATGACGATATTGAGGAGGCGCCGGACGTCATACAGAGGCAGCCGGCACTCACGAAGACGGCCTAATAATTGCTGAAGGTGAAGGGAGAGGGGCGAGAGAACGTCTTCTAACTCAGCCCTCAGCGCCGATGCAGGGAGATGTTGTTGCGCCTCGACAGAGTGGGATTCAACCCCATGCGAACCGCATTGCGACATAAAATATAAATGACGTGCGTTCACCGGCCAAAATACAACTACTGAAGGAAACGATTTGGGCATCTGATGTGGATATTGCTTTGCTGCAGGAAGTCCACATAGCTGCACTCCCATACATCGCAGGCTACCAATCCTATTCGTCATATGGAGTGGGGTGGCAGTTTACGTGCGAGACGGCTTCCCAGTGGAAAAAGTGTGTTACCTTCCGTCGGCCAGGGGAATGGCTTTCACGACGTTTGGGACACGCATCATCAATCTTTATGCACCGTCGGGAAACAATCGGCGGCGGGAAAGTCGCGATTTTATGCAGAAGATATTGCCCCACTTTTCCATGGACGTTATGAATGTGTAATAATTGGTGGAGAATTCAACTGTGTTCTCAGCCAGAAAGACCAATGGCCGCAAGCAAACATCAACCAAGAGTTGCGAATCGTTGTCCACGACCTTGTACTTAGTGACACGTGGGAATTACTACATGGAGATGCACCGGGATACACCTATGTGACAAGTCATTCGGCAAGCAGGTTAGATCGCATTTATATGTCACGGGCTCACGCAAATGATGTCCAGGACGCGGAACGCTGGCCATTGGCATTTTCCGATCACTGCGCTTACATCTGTACAGTGCTTCTTCCCAGAAGAGAGGTGTGGAACAGAAAGGCCCCGTGAAAATTAAACATTCAACATCTACATGATTCTGAATGCCGTCAACAGGTCCTTGAGACATGGACGATGTGCGAGAGAAGGGTTGGAAGGTATGCGACGAAGCTTGATTGGTGGCTGACTTGTACTAAACCGGCGCTTCGCCGTACGTTGATCTCATATAGCAGGGAGATGGCAGAATGGCGCCGCCGTACGACCGACTTTTATTTTGCAGCGCTGCGCGACCTGGACGATGGTCAGCCGGGACAGGACGTTTGGATCGAACGCAAAAGGATAAAAGCTAAACTAGTGGCTTTAGCTCGGAAACATCTTCAGGGAACCATGGTGCGTGCCAGATGCCACGATACGATAATGCACGAGATTCCTTCCATGCACCACGTCGTGAATGAACGAAAGCACCGACGACGCGTTTTGGTACGGGAATTAATTACCCGCGAAGACCGAAAAGTGACGCCTCAAGCGGACATTGTCTCTGCATTCGTCGACCAGTACCAGCACATCTATCGGGAAGAAGCAGCTCCTGTCGATGACCTCGAACGTATAGCCACGTACGTCTCCCGTACACTGTCGGTGGAAGCCGCGGGAACCTTACTGGAAGCCATTAGCTGTAAGGAAGCACATGATGCGATCGCAAAGGGTGCGTTGAATAGGTCCCCAGGCATTGATGGACTTCCTGCTGAATCCTATCGAGAATTTCGCAACGAAATGGCACCGCGATGGACGGAAATGTACAACGAGATGTTAAATTCCGATGCGCCTATTCCACCGGCTTTTATGGAAGGCCTCTTGGTGCCAGTACACAAAACGAAGCCAGGAATTACGGTCACACATTATCGCCCCATCACCCTACTTAATGCCGACTATAAGATCTTCGCACGATTGCTAGCGTCCCGATGTCGTATGTTAATTAGTAGCGTTCACTCTCCAGAACAGACGACACCGGGTGGATCGGTGAATGGGCAAACAGCTACTGGCGAATGCCGTGATGTGATAGCGCTAGCGGAGGAGTGCCGGCTTAAAGCGGCGATGGTGGCGGTTGATTTTGACAATGCTTTTGATAAGGTGCGCCACAACCATCTGTACGCTGTACTGAAACAAATGGGATTTCCTGACCGTTTTGCTGGTTTCATTAGAAGGATATATGGGGGCGCACAACCCTTGGTACAGGTTAATGGGCGTATAGCAGGGCCCATTCAAATTCGACGATCCATTCGCCAGGGCTGCCCTCTTTCGATGCTGCTGTTCGCGATAGCGTTGGAACCATTGATTGGGAGGCTAACAAATTCTCTTTCTGGGATGGAACTGCGGGGCTACACCTTCAAATGTCGTGCCTATGCGGACGACCTCCTGCTGCTCGTTCGTTCTGAGGAAGAGGTGAAGACGGTCCTTGAACTGTTGTTGGACCACAGTGTGACGGCGGGTAGTGCAGTGAACATGAACAAATCGGCGGCAATGCCGGTTGGAAGGGGCCTTACGCCGGAAAAAATCAGTCCGTTTCCTTATGTGCAACGATTCCGCTATCTTGGCATAGACTTTACCTCATCTGTAAAACATACTGCGCCAGTTAACTACCGACGTATTTTACAGACAACACGTGCCATGGTCCGACAACATCTCCCCTTGAACCTTTGCAGCGAGTCGAATATCTGAACACTTATGTGGTTTTCCGAATGGTGCATATTTCGCAGATCCTGCCCCTACCACTCAGGCTCGGACGTCGACTTCAATCAGCACCAGGCTATTTTGTGATGATTGGGTCGCCCCTCAAGGTGCGATATGCAACGCTCACGCTCCCTACGGACAAGGGGGGACTCGGACTTAGGAATGTTCACTGCCGAGCGACGGCGCTCCTTGTAGCCACGATGTACAAGCAATGGCGTAGCGGGCGTGATTGCCTTACATTCCGCCTACTGGATCTCCTAGTTCCAGCGTCCCTCACACCTCCGGTGGCGGTGGGCAACATTACGCCACATTTTGCGCTTGTATCAACATTTATCGTGGAACTTAGTTATATCAGAGACGAGCTTCCGCGCACGATACCGCCATGCGCGAAGGATTTTTATGTTTGGCTGCTACTACGGATAAGTCGTAATGTCATTGAACTCAAACACCCCAAGTTGCACTGGCCGAAGATTTGGAGAATGTGATCAAAAAATTCCTTCCTACCTTCGTTCGGGTACTGTGGTTCTCTGTCACGTGTGGCAAGTTCAACACCAACCAACGACTCCATGCAATTGGACTAGTGGACACTCCACTATGCCCGAATTGTCGCCAAGTGGATGACGACCATCACCGCTTAACTTGTATCGCGGTGGAGGAAGTATGGCTCCTAGGAAGACAGATGGTGGCTTGCTACATCCGTGTGACCCCGCAACATATTACACCCACATCCGGAGAAAGACTACTTTCCGGCGACTAAATCACAGTCGATCATCTGGGTCAAAGGTTGGACGATCGCGTACCTCTATGGGGATGCTGCTAAGTTGCGACTTGACTTTTGGTATTTCTTGCAGCAAGCCCACAATGAGGTTCATAGATGGTCACACTATCGGAAAACCTTTGCCAACTATCTTCAGGCAGTCTTCCTCGACCCCCCACGTAGTTGGGATGTCGGGTGCAGTCGGTGTGCACATTTGACAGCAGATAATGAACCTCACGCTTCTCTCACCGCTCCGTATGTGATGCACATACTATACCATGAAATGATCTACATGTTCCTTTTAACAGAGTGGTCCTTACGGAAAATAAATAAATAAAAACAACATCCCTGTATCCCTGTTCCTTTACATTTCTGATTTGTTTTACAATGATTTTTTTTTGCAGAGGATGCATTTCATTTAGTGTTTGTGAACTGCCTAATTTTGTATCCAAATAAAAAATAAAAAAAAGAATATAACACCTTCAAACCACGTGATGGTAATTTGCAAAATACAGCTGTTCAAAAAAAAAAAAAAGTCGGTAGAGCACTTACTTGCCCGCGAAAAAAAAAAATTTGAAGAAGTGTCATGATGATCTCTCCATTGGCAAAAGATTCCGGAATAGTCCCCCATTCGGATCTCTTGGCGGGGACTGCCAAGGGGGAGGTTACCATGAGAAAAAGATTGAATAATCAAGGAAAGGATAACGTATATGAGTCGGGGCGTGGAATGTCAGAAGCTTGAACGTGGTAGGGAAACTAGAAAATCTGAAAAGGGAAATGCAAAGGCTCAATCTATGTATAGTATGTGGCAGTGAAGTGAAGTGGAAGGAAGACAAGGATTTCTGGTCAGATGAGTATCGGGTAATATCAACAGCAGCAGAAAATGGTATAACACGTATAGGATTCGTTATGAATAGGAACTTAGGGCAGAGGATGTGTTACTGTGAACAGTTCAGTGACCGGGTTGTTCTAATCAGAATCGACAGCAGACCAACACCGACAACGATAGTTCAGGTATACATGCCGACGTCGCAAGCTGAAGATGAACAGATAGAGAAAGTGTATGAGGATATTGAAAGGGTAATGCAGCATGTAAAGGGGGCGAAAATCTAATAGTCATGGGCGACTGGAATGCAGTTGTAGGGGAAGGAGTAGAAGAAAAGGTTACAGGAGAATATGAGCTTGGGACAAGGAATGAAAGAGGAGAAAGACTAATTGAGTTCTGTAACAAGTTTCAGCTAGTAATAGCGAATACCCTGTTCAAGAATCACAAGAGGAGGAGGTATACTTGGAAATGGCCGGGAGATACGGGAAGATTTCAATTAGATTACATCATGGTCAGACAGAGATTCCGAAATCAGATACTGGATTGTAAGGCGTACCCAGGAGCAGATAGAGACTCAGATCACAATATAGTAGTGATGAAGAGTAGGCTGAAGTTCAAGACATTAGTCAGGAAGAATCAATACGCAAAGAAGTGGGATACGGAAGTACAAAGGAATGACGAGATACGTTTGAACTTCTCTAACGCTATAGATACAGTAATAAGGAATAGCGCAGTAGGCAGTACAGTTGAAGAGGAATGGACATCTCTAAAAAGGGCCATCACAGAAGTTGGGAAGGAAAACATAGGCACAAAGAAGGTAGCTGCGAAGAAACCATGGGTAACAGAAAAAATACTTCAGTTGATTGATGAAAGGAGGAAGTACAAACATGTTCCGGGAAAATCAGGAATACAGAAATACAAGTCGCTGAGGAATGAAATAAATAGGAAGTGCAGGGAAGCTAAGACAAAATGGCTGCAGAAAAAAATTTGAAGACATCGAAAAAGATATGACTGTCGGAAGGACAGACTCAGCATACAGGAAAGTCAAAACAACCTTTGGTGACATTAAAAGCAACGGTGGTAACATTAAGAGTACAACGGGAATTCCACTGTTAAATGCAGAGGAGAGAACAGATATGTGGAAAGAATACATTGAAAGCCTCTGTGAGGGTGAAGATTTGTCTGATGTGATAGAAGAAGAAACAGTAGTCGATATAGAAGAGATAGGGGATCCAGTATTAGAATCGGAATTTAAAAGAGCTTTGGAGGACTTGCGGTCAAACAAGGCAGAAGGGATAGATAACATTCCATCAGAATTTCTAAAATCATTGCGGGAAGTGGCAACAAAACGACTATTCACGTTGGTGTGTAGAATATATGAGTCTGGCGACATACCATCTGACTTTCGGAAAAGCATCATCCACACAATTCCGAAGACGGCAAGAGCTGAGAAATGCGAAAATTATCGCACAATCAGCTTAACAGCTCATGCATCGAAGCTGCTTACAAGAATAATATACAGAAGAATGGAAAAGAAAATTGAGAATGCGGTAGGTGACGATCAGTTTGGCTTTAGGAAAAGTAAAGGGACGAGAGAGGCAATTCTGACGTTACGGCTAATAATGGAAGCAAGGCTAAAGAAAAATCAAGGCACGTTCATAGGATTTGTCGACCTGGAAAAAGCGTTCGACAATATAAAATGGTGCAAGCTGTTCGAGATTCTGAAAAAAGTAGGGATAAGCTATAGGGATAGACGGATCATATACAATATGTACAACAACCAAGAGGGAATAATAAGAGTGGACGATCAAGAACGAAGTGCTCGTACTAACAAGGGTGTAAGACAAGGCTGTAACCTCTCGCCCCTGCTCTTCAATCTGTACATCGAGGAAGCAATGATGGAAATAAAAGAAAGGTTCAGGAGTGGAATTAAAATACAAGGTGTAAGGATATCAATGATACGATTCGCTGATGACATTGCTATCCTGAGTGAAAGTGAAGAAGAATTAAATGATCTGCTGAACGGAATGAACAGTCTAATGAGTACACAGTATGGTTTGAGAGTAAATCGGAGAAAGACGAGGGTAATGAGAAGTAGTAGAAATGAGAACAGCGAGAAACTTAACATCAGGATTGATGGTCACGAAGTCAATGATGTTAAGGAATTCTGCTACCTAGGCAGTAAAATAACCAATGACGGACGTAGCAAGGAGGACATCAAAAGCAGACTCGCTATGGCAAAAAAGGCATTTCTGGCCAAGAGAAGTTTACTAATATCAAATACCGGCCTTAATTTGAGGAAATGTGGGAAAACCGGAGCAGAAGAGAATCGAAGCATTTGAGATGTGGTGCTATAGATGTATGTTGAAAATTAGGTGGACTGATATGGTAAGGAATGAGGAGGCTCTATGCAGAATCGAAGAGGAAAGGAATACGTGAAAAACACAGGTATGGAGAAGGGACAGGATGATAGGACATCTGGTAAGACATGAGGGAATGACTTCCATGGTACTAGAGGGAGCCGTAGAGGGCAAAAACAGTAGAGGAAGACACAGATTGGAATACGTCAAGCAAATAATTGAGGACGTAGGTTGCAACTGCTACTCTGAGATGAAGAGGTTAGCACAGGAAAGGAATTCGTGGCGGGCCGCATCAAACCAGTCAGTAGACCGATGCCAAAAAAAATATAGTAGATAGCGCTGTAATATTCACAAACGAATAAGTGCGTGGTATCACGTAGCATTCCGCCAGTGCGGGCGGAATTTGCTTCGTGATACATTGCCCGTGTTAAAGCGGAAAAGGTCGATATCGTGTTGATATAAGGCTATTGTGATCAAAATGCCCAACGGGCATGTATGCTGCTTGGTATCCTGGACAACATCATCCAAGTGTCAGGACCATTCGCCGGATAGTTACGTTATTTAAGGAAAGAGGAAGTGTTCAGCCACATGTGAAACGTCAACCACAACCTGCAACAAATGATGATGCCCAAGTAGGTGTTCTAACTGCAGTCGCGGCTAATCCGCACATCAGTAGCAAACAAACTGCGCGAGAATCGGGAATCTCAAAAACGTCGGTGTTCAGAATGCTACATCAACATCGATCGATTGCACCCGTACCATATTTCTATGCACCAGGAATTGCATGGCGACGACTTTGAACATCGTGTACAGTTCTGCCACTGGGCACAAGAGAAATTACGGGACGATGACAGAATTTTTACACGGGTTCTATTTAGCGACGAAACGTCATTCACCAACAGCGGTAACGCAAACCGGCATAATATGCACTATTAGGCAACGGAAAATCCACGATGGCTGCGACAAGTGGAACATCAGCGACCTTCGCGGGTTAATGTGTGGTGCGGCATTGTGGGAGGAAGGATAATTGGCCCCCATTTTATGGATGGCAATCTAAATAGTGCAATAGAATGAAATTTTCACTCTACAGCGGAGTGTGCGCTGATATGAAACTTCCTGGAAGATTAAAACTGTGTGCAGGACCGAGACTCGAACTCATGATATTTGCCTTTCACGGGCAAGTGCAAAGGTCCCGAGTTCGAGTCTCGGTCCTGCACACAGTTTTAAATGGTGCAATGTGTGCTGATTTCTGGCGTAATGCTCTACGGATGTTACTACAAGATATTTGACTGCATGACAGAATGGCGATGTACTTCCACCATGATGGGTGTCCGGCACTTAGTTCGCGTGCGGTTGAAGCGGTATTGAATAGCATATTTCATGAGAGGTGGATTGGTCGTCGAAGCACCACACCAAGGCCTGCACGTTCACCGGATCTGACGTCCCCGGGTTTTTTCTGTGGGAAAAATTGAAGGATATTTCTATCATGATCCACCGACAACGCCTGACAACATGCGTCAACGCATTCTCAATGCATGTGCGAACATTACGGAAGGCGAACTACTCGCTGTTGAGAGAAATGTCGTTACACGTATTGCCAAATGCATTGAGGACGACGGACATCATGTTGAGCATTTATTGCATTAGTGTGGTATTTCCAGGTAACCACGCTGTAACAGCAGGCGTTCTCAGAAATGATAAGTT
The DNA here is from genome assembly GCF_023864345.2 of Schistocerca serialis cubense. Lineage (NCBI taxonomy): Eukaryota > Metazoa > Arthropoda > Insecta > Orthoptera > Acrididae > Schistocerca > Schistocerca serialis. The sequence continues at coordinate 664,505,722 of NC_064642.1, forward strand.
CACACAGGTACATGTATCACTTTGGAACAACCGGAATAAAATGTTCAAACGTACCTACGTTCTGTATTTTAAATTAAAATATCTACATGTTACCAACTGATCGTCTAAAATTGTGAGCCATATATTTGTGACTATTACAGCGCCATCTATCACAAAGCGAAAAAATTGGTCCAACTAAAACATTCATATTTCTTTACGTACTACTCGAATAAGTAATAAAAAATGGGGTTCCTATTTTAAAAAACGCAGTTGATATCCGTTTGACCTATGGCAGTGCCATCTAGCGGGCCAACCATAGCACCATCTGGTTTTCCCCTTCAAACTAGACCTGTTTCATTCTTTGTAGTTTTTTCGTTTGACGCTTATTTCGTGAGAAATTTGGCCCTGTCACGATCAGTGGACCACCCTGTATATAAGACTGCTCCAAACATTTTCGGAAATATGGCTTCTATGTTTTCCTTGCTACAGCCACTCTGCATTTTATATCCACTATGCCATTTTTACACGTTTTTGTAACCAAACAGCAAAACTAATCTACTCCTTTTAATGTGTATTTTCCTAACGTGATACCCTCATTATCCGTTAATTTAATTCGACTATATCCCACAACGTTTGCTTTACTTTTTTTAATGTTCATCGCATAGCTTTTTTTCTTTCGCAACCTGCTATTCCAAATTCTTTGCTGCCTCTGTCAGAACTGCAGTGTCATCAGTAGCGCTTAATGAAGAGGTAGATCTACCTTCACTTTTGTTATTGGTTAATTTGTTGCAAATTCTGGTGATAATAATCCTTTCACTGACTTCAAAAGTAACTCATTCCCCCCTACGTTTCATTTCATAATCAATCCTACTCCACCATACGGCCAGACACCCAGGAGTTTTGTTCTGGCGTGCCTTTTCTTTTCATAGCAGGTCCTCTTTGGTTGAAAACATTTGGAGCATTATGGACAGGACCCTCCAATTAACAGTGAACTTTAATGATGTGATTCGCCTATTGGACAGAATTAACCACAATATCCCTCTGGAGGACAACCGACAACTCTTTTCAATCAACTCTAAGCTGAATAAATACTTGTGTAAGGGCCAGAGGTGAACCAACGCGGTGTTTTCTTGCTCATTTTGTGAAGTTCTTTCCCTTGACTAAGTAATCCCAATGTTCAGAAACTGTAAACATTTATTTATCTGTACATGTTCATAACAACTATCCATATCCGTCTCATTTGGATAATTCCTCGGTGGTGTACCCTTTTTTTGTCTTAGAGTGTATGTCGGTTCTGGTTGTCTAGCGGTAAAAACAGATAGATAGCGGCTTAGAACCTAGATCGGACCACTGATTATTTCAGTCTTGGTTTTAACCTATCCTTCAGCTCTCAGCGATGTGACGAGTCACCAGGGACCACACAGGGCTCGGTTTCCCCGTTAAACTGTAGGTGCCTTAGCCGGTTCATTATCTGGGGTAGCTGAGGGACACTGAAGACGCCGAAATGGCATTCAGTAGAAAGACATCGACAAGGTCACTGAACCATACGATGTTACTAGTACCTGTATACACAATTGAGTTTGAAAGAAAACCTCAAGCGCGAGTCCTACTCACTCATGCATGTTTTTTGTAAGAATTCGAGCCTCAATCGGTAAAAATGGAATTCCGACAGGAACACTTTGTTGTCCATCTGTCTATCTGCCCGACTGTTAGGACTACTTTTTCTGAGAAACGGGTAGAAGAATGACCTTCAAATCTGTTTCGCATACTAAGTGCTACTTTCTGTTGACGATATGTAAAATGTGAGCTACAACTCAATGCAGTCAACAGATACGGCCATTTATTCTACAGATTTTGATACTCTTAATCTCACGCATTGAAATTGAGAGACCTAAAATCATGAAATTTGACAAGAAGAAAGATTTGACAGTAGTAGTAAAAGGAAAAAAAAAATTAGTTTGTATGTACACCTCACGAAAATAATATCTGACTGCCTGTCATATTCATGTCTCCTTGGCGGTATAATTAACTATTTTCGGAATTTTTCCTTTACTTGTGCTGTGAAACCTTGCTTCTTGCCAAACTTCATTATTCTAAGGGTGTTCCATTTATCTGATGACCGCCTGTCCGGAAGCCGCGCCTGCGAGTCGAATGGGTCCCACGGGAACGCACTAAACCCCCCCCCCCCCCACACACACACACATACATATTATGGTGGGTTCCTGAAGGCAGTACAGACATACGCGCCTTGTCGGCCAGTTTGATTCGAGCAGGAAACAGGCATCACGAATGTAACACTGAAATTTGCAAACGCAAGAATGGCAAGAGTGAATTACTCAAATCCACAACGAGTGTTTATCTGAGATTCGTATGTGCGTATAGAGTCCGCTCGTACTGTTCGGAGATGTTTGGAGAGAAGTTTTAAGATGTTTGAATTTCGAGTCGTGATACAGTTCACTATTTAGTGAATAAATTTCGTGAAAGAGAAAGTGTTCGAGACAAGAAGCGTACACGACGACGTACAGTGATCACAGAAGCTCGTCTCGATGACATTGCATACCGCCTGGAATATTCCCCTAAAAGGTCTCTTACACGTATTTCGCAGCAAACAAAATTATCGTGCACCTCTGCACAGAGAGGTGCTAAGCTGCTTGGGCTAAGGCCCTATAAACTACAAAGAGTCAGCAGTACCAGCACTTGGGCTTGGTGGTCCAGCGCGCAGGGTTAAGTTTTGCGAAAGTGTATTAGAACGAGCGTATTATGGTGAAATGGATCCTTAGCTCGGTTCCATTTACATGGGTATGTTAAGTTCAAAGCTGTCGACACTGGAGCGCGGATAGACCTGCTGTGCTTCATGAGGAACCCTTTCGAGGTCGGAAAATAGGTGCGTGGTGCGCAGTTAGTAGTGACAGAATAATAGTCCCACATTTCAATGACAAAAAATTATTCAAATGGCTCTAAGCACTATAGGACTTAACATCTGAGGTCATCAGTCCACTAGACTTAGAACTACTTAAACCTAACTAACCTAAGGACAGCACACACATCCATGCCCGAGGCAGGATTCGAACCTACGACCGTCTCAGCAGCGCGGTTTCAGACTGAAGCGCCTATAACCGCTCGGCCACAGCAACCGGCTTTTAATCACACGGTTAAGAGTGGAAGATATGTGCAAAACATTTTTCGACCATTTTTTAATGCACTGAGTGAAAGAGAACGAAGCTTCGCATATTTTCAACAGGATTCGGCAGGGGTTCTTACGGTCAATGTTTCCTTGTACACTTTTCACGATGTGTTCGATGAAAGAGTGATTAGTAACAATATCTGGCCCGCTAGAAGTCCTGATTGAAGTCCGTCCGACTTTTATTTGTGGGGTTTACTGAAGGACAAAGTGTACACAACAGATCCTCAGGCGATTGAGGAACCCAAGGACAATATCCGTGAATCAATTAATTCAATATCGCAGAGAGAATAAAAACGTCTGATGAATAATTTCTTGAGCAGGTGTCAGAAATTCGTGGAAATTAATGGCAGGCAGTTTCAGTATCTCCTTGTGTAACGTGGGTGGGTACAAGATGTATCTGCTTATATTTTAAATGTAGTCATGTCGTACCGCAGTAGTAGACGGGCGACACGGCATTTGATCGTCGGGCAACGAAGCGCTTGCTGCCCGGTATGTACTGCGCCGCACAGATAAAAGGAACACCCTGTATTTCAACGGAAGTACCCTACAGGATTTGATGAGTAAATTTTCGAGTATGAAAATATGTGACATAAAAGCAATTGCTGGTTAACATAGCATGTCTGCATGACTGCAAATTTAATAAGATAAATGAAAATATCTATAGCTAAAGCCAGATTATGGCAGATACATATTTAAAGCCTAAAATGAAAACATCATCTACAGTTTTGAAATTTCCGTGGTTGGTGTCTTGCAGTGTCAAGAAAACATTGAACTTACGACAACATCAGGAGAAAAGAAAAATTGTATTCCAGTGAAGAGTGTTGCAGCCCACGCCCTCGTCGATGGACCTTGTGTATTTCTTCGATGTTCTCTTAATTTTAGCTTGGATATAAACGACACTTTCTCACATGGAAATGGATGGTTCACCGTTGCCATAGTAAGAGGTGGTAGTGGAGTTCCCAGTGTACCTGGTCTTGAAAGTTTTAATGATAGAGATGTAATTGCCTATCGTACCTATCATATATTTGAAATTGGTAGTAAAGATTTTGGTAAATCAGCTTATGACTCAACATCTCCTCTTGTATACTCGTAGAAATAGAAAAATTAATCAAAATGAGTCTGTATTTATTTGGGTTAAAGGTAAAAGTGCATGTGAATATGTAAAATTTGTATTTATTGTACTGTATATTTCCATAAATAAAGATCTGTAGCGTCAGCCACTAACCGGACAAGGGTACATCTAGAACCGGAAGGTCAAGGATGCAACAGTTTTTTTTATGTAAACACACTTATCGCTTGGCGTTGGCGGCGCGCCAGCGGAGTATTTTGACTGACATGTGGCCGTGCATTGTCGTGCAACAGCTATTGCCGATGTGGTCGAACACGACTCATTCGAGCTTGAAGTTTCTTCAGTGTTGTCACATATACATCAGAATTTATGGTGGTTCCACCTGGCACGATGTCCACAAGCAAGAGTCCTTCGGAATCGAAAAACACTGTAGCCATAACTTTTTCTGCAGAAGGTGTGGTTTGAATCTTTTTTTCTAGGATGAATTTGCATGATGCGGCTACATTGATTGCCTCTTCGTCTTTGGTGAAAAATGATGGAGCTATGTTTCACCGCCATTCTCGTACTGTTCCAAACGTTCGCTGCATACTGTTTTTCTTGTTTCTTTGTGAGCCACTGTCAACATCCTGGGAACCCACCTGGCACATACTTCTTTTAACGCCAACACTTGCAGTGTTCTGCAAACACTTCCTTCCCCTATCCCAACGTAACATGACAATTCGTTCACTGTGATGTGTCTGTCAGCAGTTGTAAGTTGTCAGGCAAATCCAACACCTTCCATGAAAACCCTGACATGATAGCAAATCCGGCAATATGTCACATAGCTCCGAATAAATCCTGACATTAAATTATCCAAAGTAATACGATCAACGAGTGAGCAAATGGAATACCACAGACTAACACAAGAACATCTAAATGCATGTCATACCTTCCCACCATGAAACACACGCAGTTCCGAGGGGACAAACGAGAACAGAAGCCGAGAGCAGAACTGTGTAGGCCAGGAGGCCCTACGATAAGAGCGGCACAATGGGACACTCACATCGCTGGCCGACCGCTGGGAGGTCCATCACCCAGCCCATGTTAAAAGATAGAGCCCTCCACAAGAACAGTATAGACCTTACGATAACACTAAAAGGGCCACACCAGTTGCTAGTCTTAGAGTGAGACTATATGCATCTCTGTTACGTAGCAAACATTAAAAACATTGCCCCACCACCAAGAGTAAAACGTTTCTCATTGGATAGACAGAATTTTTGTAGGCGGAGCTTAAGGTTAACATTGAGACACTGACTGGTCAGTTAAAAACACAGCCAGATTCCTTTTTCTTAAACCAACTTCGGTAAACAGTAGTAAGGATAAGTTCGAGAGAGTTGCTACCGAGACGGCAAGGAGTGTGGTGCTGCGCCGCCCGCCCCCCTGATGTTGCCTAACCACCGACAAGGTAATGAACGCATGTGATGCTGCATAAGAGCACATACCGCTTCACTCAGAACTGTAGAAGTCTCATCTGTTACATCCCCATTTTGCGTAATACTAGTGTCAATCGTCAATTAAACTTCGTGGTATTCACATTTGCTACTTGAAGTTAAAATCTGAGACGCGATGATTTTTCTGTTATATATTTACTGAGAAGCCACACCAGCTACTGTAATTTACAAGTTAAATAAGTAATTAAAGATAATTGAGGATCACTGTAGACCATTTTTGACAGTTTCTCTTTTATGAAACTTAATTTAAACCTAGATTATAGATGTGGTATGGCATAGGTCATCCTTCGATCCATTATAGAACTAGGAAACCCATTCATGGAATATTCGTTCACATTTTTGTTGAACGCAGTTGGTTTTTATCATCCTGCATTAAAATATTTCCATTTATCAATAGTAACATTTATAAACAATGTTTTGAGACTAGAATAAAAATTCCAATGGCAAATTTAATTGCTCTTTCGACGTTATTTTACCAGATAACTAAAAATACGAAAGCCTTGAACCCTTGCCACTAAATTTAGTTAGTATGAAGATTCTTTTACAGTGAGTGCAGTGGAGCTGGCGCTGAAATCATTAAGTATTTTAGTATATCAAAGCTAGTCTCACTGATCTCTTCTGAACTCTACATGTCATGTGTGGTCTGGCGTCTCCTTACCAGCAACAGGTCCCAGGTTCAAACTAGTCAATTCCCTAAAAAAACACGCTCAGAGCGTCGTTGCGCGAAAGTGATAGGGAGACACGACTTAGGACAAACAGGTACCACGCAGAACAGTCACCAATTCGTTAACTCTCTGCACATTGTCTGGAGTGTGTGGAGTACGAGGTCTGCCGCTGAGAGGACAATCACCAATATTGCCATGTCCACTATCATCACGTAACCTCCTTGCCCACCGACTAACTGTACTGCGATCGACAGCAGCATCTCCATACACCTTTTCCAACCTCTTGTGGATGTTTCCCACTGTCTCGTTTTCACAGCACAGGAATTCTATGACAGCACGTGGCTTCTGACGAACGTCAAATGTAGTAGCCATCTCGAATACACGCTGCGACGGCGGCACTCGCGGGAACAGGTTGAACTAAGTTTGAAAACAAGCGGGAAGGATTTATCTAAACACTGTAAAACGTTCACACATGCAGAATGAAAACTGTGTTTTTACAAAATTAGTGTGCATTTCTTTTGGAGGGACCCTTGTATGTACGTAATTAAGATTGTAGGGAACCCTCAGAATGTGAGTGCTACTCGCCGTCGTCCGGTATTTTCCTAGTTAACTTACTGTGAGCACCAGTGTAGTGTAGTGAACGCATAGACGATGCTGTCCTCGTCTGGAACAGCTGCGTCTTTAGGAGAGCCAAAGGCACTGCAGCCATCTCAGACGAGACCAGACCGCCTCGGGCTCTCGCCGGCGGCAGCGGCTGCACTGGTAAATACACGAGGCAAAGATAATCTCCGAGTTCAAACACGCGGCGCGGCGCTGGGGGTCTCATCTGGAATTCTGGCTGAAAGCCACCGAGCAAGGCGCACTCCCGGGCTCGGGGCTTTGTAACGCCGGCGGCACCCTGTAACTGTTTATGTGCATTAAGACGCATAAAAATTTCATGGCATCTCCTGTGGCGAGCAGTTACAGAGGCGAAGGCGCTCCAACGGTGGATGCAGAGCGCAACTTTTTCTTCGCGTTTCGTCACATTTCAAACAAATCCAGACCCGCCTTTGAAGGGGGTATCCAGGGAGCGCGAAGTCGCTAGATTAGTGCCGTTTGGTGGATACGGGTGTGAAACAGGAAAGGGAAAAAAAGGACTAGGTGTGATGTATACCTACAACCCTGTGAGGGGCGTTATTTCTAAAATTACATCAAGGGACGACGCCGGGAGTCACCTTACATCGTCACTTTATCGTCCAGAAGCCTTCTTTCGAAACAGAACTCTCAGATGTGTTATTTCAAGAATTAGCTCTCGCGTGAGGTACGGAAACTGCACAGCCAGAACAGCATCGTAGGTTGTGAAACTCTCTCCCAGTTCTAACTGGTTAGGTAAAACTAGCCTTTATGTGAACACGAAATGGGAAGTAATATAATACACTACTGGCCATTAAAATTGCTGCATCACGATGATGACGTGCTACAGACGCGAAATTTTACCTAAAGGAAGAAGATGCTGTGATATGCAAATGATTAGCTTTTCAGAGCATTCACACATGGTTGGCGCCGGTGGCGACACCTCCAACGTGCTGATGTGAGGAAAGTTTCCAACCGATTTCTCATACACAACAGCAGTTGACCGGCGTTTCCTGGTGAAACGTTGTTGTGATGCCTCCTGTAAGGGCCCGCATCTCGTGGTCGTCCGGTAGCGTTCTCGCTTCCCACGCCCGTGTTCCCGGGTTCGATTCCCGGCGGGGTCAGGGATTTTCTCTGCCTCGTGATGGCTGGGTGTTGTGTGCTGTCCTTAGGTTAGTTAGGTTTAGGTAATTCTATGTTCTAGGGGACTGATGACCATAGATGTTAAGTCCCATAGTGCTCAGAGCCATTTGAACCATTTTAACCTCGTGTAAGGAGGAGAAATACGTACCATCACGTTTCCGACTTTGATAAAGGTCGGATTGTAGCCTATCGTGATTGCGGTTTATCGTATCGCGACATTACTGCTCGCTTTGGTCGAGGTCCAATGACTGTTAGCAGAATATGGAATCAGTGGGTTCATGAGGGTAATACGGAACGCCGTGCTGGATCCAAAAGGCCTCGTATCACCAGCAGTTGAGATGACAGGCATCTGGGTGTACGAATGGCAAAACGTCATTTTTTTCGGATGAATCCAGGTTCTGTTTACAGCATCATGATGATCGCATCCGTGTTTGGCGACATCGCGGTGAACGCACATTGGGAGCATGTATTCGTCGTCATCATACTGGCGTATCACCCGGCATTTTGGTATGGGGTGCCATTGGTTACACGTCTCGGTCACCTCTTGATCGCATTGACTGCATTTTAAATAGCAGACGTCATATTTCAGATGTGTTACGACCCTTCATTCGATCCCTGCGAAACCCTACATTTCAGCAGGATAATGAACGACCGCATGTTGCAGGACCTGTACGGGCCTTTCTGGATACAGAAAATGTTCGACTGCTGCCCTGGCCAGCGCATTCTCCAGATCTCTCACCAAACGAAAACGTATGGTCAATGGTGGCCTAGCAACTGGCTCGTCACAATACGTCAGTCACTACTCTTGATAAACTGTGATATCGTGTTGAAGCTGCATGGGCAGCTGTACCTGTACACGCCATCCAAGCTCTGTTTGACTCAAGGCCCAGGCGTATCAAGGCCATTAATACGGCCAGAGGAAGTTGTTCTTGGTACTGGTTTCTCAGGATCTATGCAACCAAATTACGTGAAAATGTAATCACATGTGAGTTCTAGTATAATATATTTGTCCAATGAATACCCGTTTATCATCTTCATTTCTTCTTGGTGTAGCAATTTTAGTGGCCAGTAGTGTACTTAAGGAAGTGACATATTTGGTGCCACAAATTGGCAGCTTCTACTGCTGCTTGTTCGAGTATAGGTTTTTTTTTTTTTTTTTTTTTAAAGGATGGGGCCCCTCCACGCCCACACCAACTTGGTGACCAAACCAAAAGTTCTACTGTGACCTCCGTAAACATGTTAGTTTTTGAATCAGGCGTCACAGGATGCGGGCTGTGATGTTGTCCATGCGTCTGGGTAAGATTACTCATTAACATGGTCCATCAGGAGATAGAAGTGGTCGAAAACGATTGAAGGGTAGCGGTTGTAAGGGCAGAGGAAAAAAAGTGCCAAGGCAAGAGCCAAGGGAAAAAAACCTCTGCGACAGTAGGGCGGGTAGTAAGGGCAGTAGCGGCTTGCTATCTGCGACAGTGCATGCAAGGTGTGGTTATGTTAGTGCGAGGTATCGTGCATCGTTACCTTTGTCGTTGTTGGAGCTCGTTGCGGCGCTTGCTGCAGTTGCTGCGTCGCTGCAACAGTTCAAGGTCGTTGTAGATTAGTGGGCGATCGGTCATAGATCGGCTCGCAGACGGTGTAGGGTGTGTGTGTGGCTTGTTTGCGTGCGGTGTACAGTACGGTTTCCCTGCGGTTGCCTGTTTTGCGGCTGGTCGAACATCTGGGGTTTCCAGTAATGACTGTGTTGCAGGGGCTCGCCAGTACTGTCGTGTTAGCGTTCTATAGACCATGGATGTTCAGTTCCTAGCCAGTAGTGTCTTAGGTCTGTTATGCTTCCATCTATGGTTGTGGTCGTAGTTACCCAGAGAAAGGATAAACGGGTTGCGCGAGTGTCTCGTGTTATTGTACAGTCGTGTGGAGAGTTTTTGGAATACCTGCAAGATAGTATCTAGCCGGTATTCCCGGTGAAGGTCCGCGATGCGTGTGTAGCGCGGAGCGTTGCTTATGATTTTGAGTACTTTGTTCTGTATGAGCTGCAGACGGCGCAGGCGAGTTGGCGCAGCGTATCCCCAGACAGGGGCTGCGTACGTCATCAGGGGTCTAATAAGTGTAATGTACATGGGCCTAGACACCCTCCTGTTCAGTGTGCTACGCCTGTTAAGCATAGGGTAGAGTTGTTTGAGCCTCGCGTTAGCTTTGTTGGTCACGTGTTGAATGTGGTCCCCCCAGAGTAGTTTCCTGTCCAGCCAGACACCGAGGTATTTGACCTTCTCGCGGAAACGTATTGGGCGTGTGTGTAGTGTTATTGGGTTGCAGTGCTGATGTTTGCGCAGTTGCTTCGGTCTTCTAGTGAACAGAACGGCCTCGCACTTGTCGACGTTTACTCTAACACGCCATTTCACCAGCCAAGGCTCCGCCGTTCTGAGTGCGGTCTGTAGTCGTGAGTTAATGTTAGACGGCTTCCAATCTTGCGCAAGGATGGCAGTGTCATCCGCGTAGATTGCTACCGTCGTGTTATGTGTAGCTGGGAGGTCGTTAATGTAGAGGTTAAACAGTAGGGGCCCTAGGATACTTCCTTGGGGTACTCCTGCCTGTATCCCATGTCGTGTCGATTGTTTGCCCCGCACGTCAGTGTTGAAACTCCTGTCCGTGAGATATGAGTGTATGAGACGTACGAGCCCGTCGGGGAACCCTGCGTCACTAAGTTTGCGTATTAGGCCGTTGTGCCATAGACGATCGAAAGCCTTTTCGATGTCCAGGAACACCGCCCCAGTTGCCTTGCTTGTGTTGTATCCGTGTGTTATGTATTCAACGACGCGGAGGAGTTGTTGTGTTGTTGAGTGGTGATTCCTGAAGCCGAATTGCTCCGGTCTCAGGGTGTCGTTTGTGATGCAGTGCCTGGTGAGTCGTTTTAATATTACCTTCTCAACTATCTTGCTGAGCGCGCTCAGCAGACTGATGGGTCGGTAATTTTGTGGGAGGGAGTGGTCTTTCCCCGGCTTCCTGAACATCAGGACCTTGGCCGTCTTCCAAAAGGCGGGGAAGTGTTGATGCTTGAGTATGGCATTCCTGATGTGTGTTAGGTAGTCTACAGCTTTGTCCGTGAACTCCTGGAGGACACGGTTTTGAATGCCATCGTGACCAGGGGCCTTCCTAGCAGTGGTATGCATGATGGCCCATTTGATTTCTGCTGTACTAGCTTGTCGGATGTGGTTGCTCGCTGGTTGGGCCAAGATGCGTGTGACCTCCTGGTCCGTAGCAAGTGTGAATGCTGGGTCTGAGGGATCCAGGTTCGGTGTGAATGACGCTGCGAGTGTGAGGGCCATCAGTTCCGCTTTTTCTTCCACAGAATATGCTGGTCCGTCTGGCCCTTGTAACGTGGGGGTGTACAGTTTCTCCCTGGTGAAGTGTCGGGCTAGCTGCCACACGCCAGGCCGCGTGGTGTCTAGCCCTTCGAGTTTCTGGTCCCACTGTTGTGTCTTGAATGTTTGTATTTTTTCCCGGATTATACCCTGGAGCCTGTTAATGTGCCGTTTGAGTATAGGTCTGATACCATGAAAAATTATCTAAGTTGAGACAGTAGCTCTATGTGTGCATTACAACTCATTAAACCAAACAAAGGACTCTTACGTGGGGAACAAGTTCTTTAAAAATGAACCTGCATTGTCTAAAGCCTTATTTTTCCTACCCAGAAAAGTCACTTGCAATGGCTCGTGGAAGAGCTGGATCAAACGGTGGGCACAAATATTTGCTTAATGAAGAGATATGATAAATGTCTACTCATCTCGGAGGGATAGAGGACTGACTGAATGTGCTAGGATTCTAGCGGTATTACACGAGAATACCATTTGCGAGAAATACTGGCGTCAGTTCTGAGAAAATGTAACATTGCTCTGAGTGAGTGAATTGTCATCTCACGTGCGCTTGGAGTCCTCAGCAGGGTGGGATTAAAAGTAAGGTATCAAAGCATAAAATACACCTTCTACTCGTTTTGTTATCGGCGAAGCACTCAAAAGTGGCGGTTGAGGCGAAATGAATATTCTCAGAATCAGATGGTATGTGATGTCATTTTAGCGAGTGGAATATTGAATAAACTTGGCAGTGTGCCCCCACTACTCAGCATGATGTGGCCACCTCCGCCCCCTCCGGCCTGGGTGCATACACTCATATCCAGTGATGGAGACTGAAATGTTGTCATCAAGCCATTGTCTTTTCTTGAGGCAAGATGGCCAACTCTGGAAATGGTCCTTGATATCCTAAATACTGAACTGGTACGAAATGCACGTCTGAGTTGATCTCACTCGCGTTCTAGTGCGAAATGAGATGAATAGGGTACTGACCATAGAGCCAAGTACCATGTATGGAAGAGCACTGTCCTGTAGAAAAATGCCACCATCTTACACGTGAGGACGCAGCATGTGTATGAAGCACTGTTGGCCATCATACGAGGGTGACTCAAACGACTACCTTAAACTGGTAATAACAAATCGCAATATCGTGCCGTTGTCCTGTAAGTTGGTAAGCGTGCTACAAACAGCGTGCAGAATGGCCTGTACGTGGCAGAATAGTGCAGTTGCACACATACCGTCCCAGTATCAATATAAAGACGGCTGCCCCACTTGTGACTTGCACCAGGGAAGAACAGCGTTCTGTTATTCGGTTTTTGCGTAGTGAAGTTGTGAAACCTATTTAAATTCATCGATGAATGAAGGTTTAGTGCGGTGATATATGTTTCTCACAGCAGCAAGTCTACGAATGGAGTAGGAAGTTCGCAAATGGTGTGACTTCAGTGGAAGATGCACCTCGTCCAGGTCAGGCACAACGAGTATTGACTCAACAGAACATTGCTGCAGTTGAAGCCATAGTGGAGGAAAACCACCGAGTGACACTGAATGATATTGCAGCATGTTTACAGATTAGTCATGGGTCAGCACGCCACATTGTGCATGATGTGCTCCTGTTTCACAAAGTGTCTGCAAGATGGGTGCCACGGCAGCTGGCTCCTGAAATGAGAGAACTACGTGTTGACGCTTGTGAATAACTTCTTTGGCCTTTTGAACGAGAACGTGATGGCTTCCTTGCAAGAATCGTTACTGGGGACGAAACCTGGATTCACTTCCACCAACCGGAAACGAAGAGAGCGAGCAAGGAATGGCGCCATTCCTTATCACTAAAACCAAAGGAGTTTCGAACAGAACCATCAGCAGGGAAGGTTATGCTGACTCTCTTTCGCGTCGAAAAAGGCGTCATTTTGGAGCATTACAAGCCTAGAGGGACCACTGTCACCAGTGCATCATACACAGATCCCCTAAAAAATAATCTGCGGCCTGCAATCAAATCAAAGGGACGTGATTTGTCAGCAGGTGTCCTTCTGCAAAATGACAATGCAAGGCCCCACACTGCCCGTGCAACAGTTGGAACAATCACATACATGCATTTTGAGTGTCTTCCTCATCCACCATACTCACTAGATCTTGCCCCAAGTGGTTTCCATATGTTTTGACCACTCAAAGACGCAATGGGAGGAAAGAAGTTCCGTTCTGATGAAGAGGAACGCCACGCGGTGCATGAGTGGTTGCGCGGACTATCAAAAGAATTTTTTTCTAAAGGAATTTATGAACTTTGTAGGCGCTGGAGGACTTGAATTGAGCGTGGGGGAGATTATGTTAAAAATTGATACAGCTTTGTACCACTTCTGCACAATAAATAATATTTAAAAAATATTTAAGGTTTTGATTCCACTCACCCTCGTAGATCCCTCTGTCAGGTTCAACTGTGACCTGAAGTCATACCCAAGGGCTTCCCACCCCATGATGCCACAAGGAATGCCTCTGTGTCTCTCCAAAACAATTGAAGATTGCGACGTTTCTGCAGTCGCTGCCATTATCGCCGAGGCTGTCATCTGGGAAAGTGCACAACGGCGAGTGAACGGTCATTAAAATTTGACGCCTTTCTTCAGCAGTAAAGACTTCCCGATTATGGCACCACTCCAAACGTGGCCCTTTTAGTTGTGTTAATTGCTGCGACTTCGACAATATATTATTTCCAGTCAGATGCTTGAGGAGACGTTTTTCAAATATTTTTGAATAAGCTGCCAGAAGTGTAACTGGTCGATAGTTTGATGATGTCTCTCTATCCTCTTCTTACAAAGAGGCTTAACTTCGGTATATTTTATCCAGCTTGGAAATGATCCGCTGATAAAAGATTGATTACACATGAGTGGTCTTTGACTTCGTTGGTGTGTTATCATACCCAATAGAATACTTAGGTTTTAAGGATTATGCAAAGGATGCTACTTCTTAGGGAGACGTGAGTGTCATTTCCATTTTCTGAAGTTATTTTAAAGACTGGTCTCATATACTCCATAGCACTGTTTACCGAACAAGCTGTCAGTAACACAAATAAAGTACTTGTTTAAGCGGTTTGCAATGCTACATGCACTTGTTTCCAATATCTCATTTTTTTTAGAGCTTTCTGTTCCCCTTCCTTCTTCATCGTGCGCTATATCCCACACAGCTTTTATTTTTGGCCTGATGTAATTACATTGCAATAAGGATAACTGATTATCCTTATTGCATCAGAATATCACAGAACTCAGGGATAAGCATAATGAGGTGCTTATTTGTCGTTAAGAATTAGAGTTGAGTAAACCAGTTGCTACAATCTGCCTCTCTGAAGATCATTTGATCACTGGTACAGAGATGTTAAATGTTATAGGATTCATGTTGGTTTCTTACATCTGTAGAGAAAATATGGGGAAAGCAGGAGTTGCCACATCTGTCAGTAACTGTTTTGATTTCAAGAATATTGATATTAATAAACTTAGCTCAGAGAAGCACTGAGAAGTTTGTGCAATAGAAGAAGTACTTCATAATAAGTCCTTTATAACAGTAATTATATACAGATCAACCTCAGGAAGTTTTAACCTCTTCCTAAAATGTCTGGAAGCTCTGTTGTCCCATCTCATAGTAAGAAACCAGGATGGTGATTTTAATGTCAGTGGACTATTATTGCAATCACTAACACTGTCATTGAATTTAGTTCCTACTGTGAACTTTGCAAGTAGGATATATAAATCTTCTGCGACTGCTACTGATGATATCTTTGTAGACACATCTAGGAGAAAAGTCGTATCACAAAACCAGTGGTAAATGGGCTAGCTGATCATGATATACAGCTTCTTGTGTTAAATGTTGAAACTTGTCAGGATAAAAAATCTATTAAATCTGAGTACAGGAGGATAGTAAATCAGTCAAAAATTGAGAAATTCAGGAATCTGCTCAAAGACATGATATGGATAGATGTTTACAATTCTTCTTTCTCAAATGGAAAATACAAAGCATTCATTAATGGTACAAAGAACACTACAAAATACTGAAGCAATTAATCCAGAAGACGAAGCATCTTCATTCTAAGAAAAATGTAATTACTTGCAAAGTTCACAGTAGGAACTAAATTCAGTGACAGT
Source organism: Schistocerca serialis cubense (assembly GCF_023864345.2). NCBI lineage: Eukaryota > Metazoa > Arthropoda > Insecta > Orthoptera > Acrididae > Schistocerca > Schistocerca serialis. The sequence goes on from NC_064642.1 coordinate 664,521,326, forward strand.
GTTAATGATTGCAATAATAGTCCACTGACATTAAAATCACCATCCTGGTTTCTTACTATGAGATGGGACAACAGAGCTTCCAGACATTTTAGGAAGAGGTTAAAACTTCCTGAGGTTGATCTGTATATATTTACTGTTATAAAGGACTTCTTCTATTGCACAAGCTTCTAAGTGCTGATCTGAGCTAAGTTTATTAATATCAGTATTCTTGAAATCAAAACCGTTTCTGACAAATGTGGCAACTCCTGCTTTCCCCGTATTTTCTCTACAGATGTAAGAAACCAACATGAATCCTATAACATTTAAAATCTCTGTACCAGTGATCACATGATCTTCAGAGAGGCAGATTGTATCCCAGAACTCAGGGATAAGCTTAATGAGGTGCTTATCCCTGAGTTCTGGGATATTCTGATGCAATAAGGATAACTGATTTTGTGCTCTGGCTGAATTACAACTGGATGAACCTAATTTTCCTGTCAACCTTTGAGTATCTCTAGTTTCAGTCATAGGCAGTCTGCATAAATTGCGTAAATTATTATTATTATTTATTCTGGCTGCCTGTTTATCAATGTGAATATCATTTTCAGGTGGCTCTGAACATATTTTCCTTCTGTCCACCCTGCCCTAAAAATGACTGCTGTTCTGTCACTTGTAGCCAATAGTACTTATACTTTACCCCTTGTGCCTCCCCTTTAAGTTATTTGCTACCAGGCCTGATCTTTTTCCCTTCTCCTTCCTGTGGAGGTGAAGGCCAGTCCTAGCTGCTTATATAGTCAACAAGGGCCACATTTGATCCAAGCAGCCGCTGCACCTCTAAATTAACTCTCCTAAAAGAAGAGTTTAAATGAGGCCAGTCATGGCACCTCGGGAACAGACACAAGCCCATCACCAGTATGTTTCGTTGCACTAGCTGTTTTCACCAGATTAGGGTTCCTGTCTATGCTGCTGCCAGACCGACCCACTACTACCACGGTGCCTTCCTTTGTGAAGTCTTTGCAAAGTGAACCTACATCGTCTCTCACCTGACACAAACTTGCACTGTGTCTAACAACCTGACCCTAGTTCATCCTGCAACAGTCGGCCAACACTTCTACCACGTGAACTGCGTAACAATAAAACTTGCTTTTCCTTCACGGCGTTTTCTGACCTCTTACGTTTCAAACACTTTACCGAAATTTGTTGTGTCTTGTCTACTCCTACATCTGCTTGTGGCTCATCAGTTTCCAACTGTGACAACAGACCAAACCTGTTTTCCATAGAGGTTCCACAAGCATATATTTGATTCCAAGATATAGACATAGATCACAATTTAGTTGTGATGAAGGGCAAGCTGAAATCTAATATTCAGAATCACGGAAACACGAAGGAATGGGGAGATTCTCTTGAAGTTGTCAAAGGCTATACACACTGCGATAAGGAGCAGTTCATTAGGAAGTTCAGTTGAAGAGGAATGGACATCTCTAAAAACGGAAATAAAAACATATGTACAAAGAAGGTAACTGCGAAGAAACCATTGGCAGCAGGCGATATGCTTCACCTGACGACGAAAGAAGGAAGTAGAAAAATGTTCGGAGTAATTCAGGAGTGCAAAAATTCAAGTCACTTAAGAATGAAATGAATAGGAAGTGTAGCGATGGTAAGGCCAAATGACTGCATGAAAATGGTGAAGAAAACGAGAAAGAGATGACTGACGGAAGGAAAACACAACAATCAAAATAACCTTCGGTGAAATTAAAAGCAAGGACGATAACATTAAGAGTGTAATGGGAATTCCACTCTTAAATGCAGAGGAGAGAGCAGACAGGTGGAAAGAATAGGTTAAAAGCCCTAATGAGAGGGAAGACATGTCTGATGACGTGGTAGAAGAACAAACAGGATTCGATACAGAACAGATAGTGGTCCAGTATTAGAATCAATATTTAAAAGACCTTTGGAATACCTAAGACCGATTAAACACACAGGGATGGTTAATATTCCATTATTATTTCTAAAAATCTTCGTGGGAGTGGTAGCAAAACGATTATTCAAATTGGTGTGTAAAATGTATAACTATGTTGATTTAACATCTGACATTCGGAAAAACATCATCCACACGAAACCATCAAGAGCAGAGAAGTGCGAGAATTATCGCACAATTAGCTTAACGGCTCATGCATCCAAGTTGCTGACAAGAATATTATGCAGAAGAATGGAAAAGAAAATTGAGGGTGTGTTAGGTAATGATAAGTTTGGCTTTATGAAAGGTATATGTACCAGAGAGGCAATTTTGACATTAAAGTTGATAATAGAAGCAAGACTGTAGAAAAATCAAGAGACATTCATAAGATTTGTCGACGAGGAAAAAGCGTCCCACAGCCTAAAATGGTGCAAAATGATTGAAATTCTGAGAAATATTAGGGAGATATTTAGGGAGAGACGGGTAATATGAAATATGTGCGTGAGCCAAAAAAGAACAATAAGAATAAATGACCACGAACGAGCTGTTCGGATTAAAAAGAGTGTAAGACAGAGCCATTGAGAGACGTAAAAGAAAGGTACAAGAGTGGAATTAAAATTCAAAATAAAATGGTACCAATGATAAGATCCGCTGATGACTTTTCTATCCTCAGTAAAAAAAGAAAAATGGTTCAAATGGCTCTGAGCTCTATGGGACTTAACTGCTGTGGTCATCAGTCCCCTAGAACTGAGAACTACTTAAACGTAACTAACCTAAGGACATCACACACATCCATCCCCGAGGCAGGATTCGAACCTGCGACCGTAGCGGTTGCGCGGTTCCAGACTGAAGCGCCTTTAACAGCTTGGCGACACCGGCCGGCTCCTCAGTAAAAGTGAAGAAGAGTGACAGAATTTGCTAATTGCAATTAACAGTCTAATGAGTACGGAATATGGATAAAGAATATATCGAAGATAGAAGGTAGTAATGAGAAGTCGCAGAAATGAGAACGGTAAGAAACTTAACATCAGCACTGGTGATTAAGAAGTAGATGAAGTTAAATAATTGTGCTATGTAGGCATAAAATAGTAATTCATGTTGGCGGGAGCAAGAAGGACACAAAAAACAGACTATCACTGGCAAAAATGTCATTCCAGGCCAAGAGAAGTCTTCTAGTACCAAACATAGATCTTAATACGAATGAGGTATTTTGAGAATGGACGTTTGCAGTAAACAAGTACTACGAGAAAAGCGGGAAAGAAGAGAATCTACCATCTGAGACGTGTTACTGTAAAAAAATTTTGAAAATTAGGTACACTGGTACGCTAAGGAATGAGTAGGATCTCTGTAGAATCGTCGAAGAAAGCAAAATATGGAAAACACTGAGAAGAAGAGGATGGATGGTAGTACGTCTGTTAAGACATTAGGAAATTTCCATGGTACTAGAGCGAACAATAGAAGGTAAAAACTGTAGAGGAAAACCGAGTGGAAGATATCTACCAAATAATTGAAGACATAGGTTGCTATTACTGCTTGAGTTGAAGAGGTTGGCACAGGAGAGGAAATCGCGCAGGGCCACATCAAACTAGTCAGAAGACTGATTACGAAAAAAAAAGTTTATTTGCTTCATCCATTGAAAACAGGTTCAAAATAAGCAGAATGACGATATCAAGACTCTAATCAAAATATTGTAGGTCTTCAAAAGCGTCTATTACGTGATTGTATCATCATGTAATGTTTTCTCCTAAGACTGCAGTGATCGTGCTACATCGTTTCTGTCTATTTAGTATTTATGAATTTGAGAAGGAAGTTAGACGATAAGAGGAATTTTGTTGTATACTACAAACCACCCTCATTCGACATGTAAATTAGGGAATGGTGCAGCTGAGAGCAAGCTATTCCCTAATTCAAATATATAGCAAGGGATCTGCAAGAAAGTATTATAAGCCCTCTTCCGTTCTCAATTCTATGAAAACGATCTGTATTTCAGCCACTTTAGTGTAGCTTACTGTTATTGGTTATGAACTGTAGATTAAAACTGAAGAAACTGCAAAAAGGTGGAAATTTAAGGAGATGGGACATGGATAAACTGACTAAACCAGAGGTTGTACAGAGTTTCAGGGAGAGCATAAGAAAACAAATGACAGGAATTGGGGAAAGAAATACAGTAGAAGAAGAATGTATAGCATTGAGGGATGAAGTAGTGAAGGCAGCAGAGGATATAGTAGGTAAGAAGACGAGGGCTGGTAGAAATCCTTGGGTAACAGAAGAAATATCGAACTTAATTGATGAAAGGAGAAAATATAAAAATGCAGTAAATGAAGCAGGCAAAAAGGAATACAAACGTCTCAAAAATGAGATCGTCAGGATGCGCAAAATGGCTAAGCAGGAATGGCTAGAGGACAAATGTAAGGATGTAGAGACGTATCTCACCAGGGGTAAGATAGATACTGCCTACAGGAAAATTAAAGGGACCATTGGAGAAAAAAGAACCACTTGTATGAATATAAAGATACCAGATGGAAACCCAGTTATAAGCAAAGAAAGGTGGAAGGAGTACATAGAGGATCTATACAAGGGCGATGTACTTGAGGACAATATTATGGAAATGGAAGAGGATGTAGATGAAGATGAAATGGGAGATAAGATACTGCGTGAAGAGTTTGACAGAGCACTGAAAGACCTGAGTCGAAACAAGGCCCCGGGAGTAGACAACATTCCATTAGAACTACTGATGGCCTTGAGAGAGCCAGTCATGACAAAACTCTACCATCTGGTGAGCAAGATGTATGAGACAGGCGAAATACCCTCAGACTTCATGAAGAATATAATAATTCCAATCCCAAAGAAAGCAGGTGTTGACAGATGCGAAAATTACCGAACTATCAGTTTAATAAGTCACAGCTGCAAAATACTAACGCGAATTCTTTACAGACGAATGGAAAAACTGGTAGAAGCTGATCTCGGGGAAGATCAGTTTGGATTCCGTAGAAATGTTGGAACACGTGAGGCAATACTGACCCTACGACTTATCTTAGAAGCTAGATTAACGAATGGCAGACCTACGTTCCTAGCATTTGTAGACTTAGAGAAAGCTTTAGACAATGTTGACTGGAATAGTCTCTTTCAAATTCTGAAGATGGCATGGGTAAAATACAGGGAGCGGAAGGCTATTTACAATTTGTACAGAAAGCAGATGGCAGTTATAAGAGTCGAGGGACACGAAAGGGAAGCAGTGGTTGGGACGGGAGTGAGACAGGGTTGTAGCCACTCCCCAATGTTATTCAATCTATATATTGAGCAAGAAGTGAAGGAAACAAAAGAAAAGTTCGGAGTAGGTATTAAAATCCATGGAGAAGAAATAAAAACTTTGAGGTTTGCCGATGACATGTAATTCTATCAGAGACAGCAAAGAACTTCGAAGAGCAGTTGAACGGAATGGACAGTGTCTTGAAAGGGGGATATAAGATGAACATCAACAAAAGCAAAACGAGGATAATGGAATGTAGTCGAATTAAATCGGGTGATGCTGAGTAAATTAGATTAGGATATGAGACACTTAAAATAGTAAAGGATTTTTGCTATTTGGGAAGCAAAATAACTGATGAAGGTCGGAGTAGAGAGGATATAAAATGTAGACTGGCAATGGCAAGGAAATCGTTTCTGAAGAAGAGAAATTTGTTAACGTCGAGTTAAGTGTCAAGAAGTTGTTTCTGAAAGTATTTGTATGAAGGGTAGCCATGTATGGAAGTGAAACGTGGATGAAAAATAGTTTACACAAGAAGAGAATAGAAGCTTTCGAAATGTGGTGCTACAGAAGAATGCTGAAGATTAGATGGGTAGATCACATAACTAATGAGGAGGTATTGACTAGGAGAGAAGAGAAATTTCTGGCACAACTGGCCTAGAAGAAGGGATCGGTTGGTAGGACATGTTCTGAGGCATCAAGGGATCACCAATTTAGTATTGGGGGGCAGCGTGGAAGGTAAAAATCGTAGAGGGAGACCAAGAGATGAATACACTAAGCAGATTCAGAAGGATGTAGGTTGCAGTAGTTACTGGGAGATGAAGAAGCTTGCACAGGATAGAGTAGCATGGAGAGCTGCATCTTAGGACTGAAGACCACAACAACAACAACTGTGCCCTATGTTTGATGTTTCCTGGCGGTCTCATTCAACAAGATAATACTAAACCCCGAGTTACAAGTTCTGACCTTAAAATCTTCTACATGAAGAAATTCAACAGTTTCCTTGGCCAGCACGTTCTCGTAATGTCTCATTCTCTAAAAACATGTGTTGCCGAAATCACCACTCACCTATCGCTGTGACTGATGAAATGTGATGTAGAATTTGATCATCTGGAATGATGTAGCTGCATCTGTTACCCAAACTCCATTGGTCTCAGTGTCCAACGCAGTTTGAGCCGTTTTTCTTGCCCCAATCACCAACGAATTTATTGATGTCATCACGCCATGGTCTAAATACTTGCCAAAAAAGTAATAAGATGTGCACGTTAGCGGTAAGAAGGACTGCATTAGCCGCCAAGGGCTGCAAGCCACCCATATGGTGCCATGTAGAACAGTAGAAACTGACATGCAAACGAGTCGTGTAGTGCAGGCAGCAGATAGCAGGAGGAAACAGCGTAGTGGAGCAATAAGCGCTGCGATGGGCGAAGTGATGTCATCATACCAGATCTGGTCTCTGTTACGAAATTCATGAATAGCCACGACGATAACGGATCCAAATCTGGTACAGATATGTATAAATAGTGCTGTATTTTGACGCCATCCAGTCGTCTTAGCCGTGGGTTCCAATCCGGACTGCACCCACCGCCTCTATCGCTAAGATCCTGGTGGGACTTACCGCCCCGCAGCCCCCAGGCTGTCGGCGTCGCCTGCTGGCGCCAGCACTCAGTTCCTAGTGGAGCTTGGTGCCACTGTCTGAGTCTTGCCCAGGTGCAGCGGGTCGAATCGCAATCAGAGCTCTCTCTACACCCCGCTATGGTGAACGCACGCGGGCAAGTGGGGGCTGTGTAAAGGGGCTGCCGCCATTGCCGAGAGGAGCAGTGCACCCCTGAGGTCATGGAAGTGGCCTAGTAGGCTGCTGACTGCCCACGGGCCTTCTGTCAATGTCGCTGGGTACCAACAGTTCATTCCGGAGGATGCCGCCGCCAATATCTCACCGCCAGCCTGGCTCCATGTTTTCTTCAATGAGCCACAAAGCAATATGAACCAAAGTTAGTAATGACTATTGTAGCAAACAGTGTTTGATGGGACATTTCGACCACACAGCTTACCACACTGCTTACCCTTCAGGTATTCTCCCACACCTACACTCTGACGTCTGTGCCCAATACGTAATTTTTTTGTATCTTCTGGTGTTTCATTCTTAATGGTCTCTTACGGAAATAAGCGCCATAATTCGTACCTGGTTACGGTGTGGAGCTGTGGTGCAGATACACTACGAAACTTGCCTCTGGCACTTGTGCTAAAACTCGCAGAAAATTCTGCTTCAAACTGATGGAACAGCGTCGATGCAGCTACAGTGAACATTACCAAGGCAGACAACGAAAATCAGAAACCACAAGGACTGCACAGAGGCCACAGTTCCCAGTCTTGGCGCAAATCGGACATCCAGATATGAGAAACTAAGCGTTACAAGATTATCAAGAACAACTATTTTTTTAAGTCCCAGGATCTCACACTCACTATTCGCCGAAGATTCATGTTCCCGGTATGGCAGACATTTGGCGAACTAGTCGTATCTGATGAGGAACAGAAGATCTGGGACACAACTAAATTTAGGAATCATTACTTTCTGACTGCCCTAAGTCATTAAGTGAGGAGATTCAGCATTATTAAAACCGAGTAGCGTGGAATGGAGTGAGAGCGTAGTAGGCAGACGCTGCAACATTATCACTCTTTGAGCCCTATGAGATGATGTTCGATGGGATTATTGACAGGTGCCGTTCTTTGAATAATTACCGATGTGCGCCGTGTATGGGCCTCAGAGAGACCTACCCGAAATGCAGACATGGCAAACTGCAGCTCTAGTATCATTAGAGACAGGTCTGGAAGAAGAAGTGCACATACGAAAAGTTGACCGACGAGGTTGTACGTTATCAACATTACCATTAATCCGCATGTAGAAGAGGCATTTAAAAAGACCATAGAACACTTACAGGAAAACATATGTTAAGAAATGCCAATGGTATATCTTCCCTAGTAGAAAGTGTAGAGGATCAAGACGATATGGCTACGCAAGAGGTCTTTCATGAAAATAGTCCTCGGTAAACCTGCCGTGACACAATTCGGACAAAACCCCACACTTCCGTTGTCTTCCTCCATCACTGCGTTTAGGAGCAATGTCTCACTGTCGTGAAAATGGTGAGTCTCCCACATTTACGTCTAAAGGACACTTGTGACTTGCTGGGTTATGTCACCATGATATAATGAAAATGCCACCTACTGGGGTGGCGCAATGTTATCATCATCTTCGATCAGAAAAATGGTCAAATGGCTCTAAGAACTATGGGACTTAACATTTGAGGTCCACTAGACTTAGAACCAATTAAACCTAAATAACCTAAGTACATCACACACATCCATTCCCGTGGCAGGATTCGAACCTGCGACCGTAGCTGCCGCTTGTTTCCGGACTGAAGCGGCTACAACCGCTCGACCACAGCGGCCGGCTCTTCGAACAGCAACTTTACTAAGCCATCATCTCGGTGAAGAGAATAGGTTTGAATTTCGATTCAGCTAAATGAACGCTACCAGCAGCTGGATGAAGTAGAGCACCATCTTCCTCAGGAAGCAGCAGATGATGGAAGACTTGCTACTGGCCGAATTTTAATGACAGCCAAAACATTGAAGATCAATCACATTGTGATAGAAAGCTGATGAATTAGCTGTCTTAAGCGGCTGCAAGGGGGATGCTGTTTTTATCTTCAGCACAACTCAATATCAAAACAAATTTTGTCTGTCGTTGGAGGACTGCATTAACCAGATTCTTATACGAGATCCTATAATAGCACAAAGCAGGAAGACTGGGCAACTGTTAAAGAGGCCCTACCTATCTGACGAACTTGGGAAGAATTTGTGTTTGTAGGAGACGAAGATTAATCCAAGTGAAATCACAGTCAACCTCGAATTGGTCCCTTGTTTTCGGATGTAACACTAGCTAACAATAGCAGAATTATTAATACTATTGGCTACTCATTTCACAATTGAAATGTTAAAATTATTCTGACAAACTATGACAACCAAGCATTTTTCGTAGAGGGGAAATAATTGTGAAATGGCTGATGAAAAGGCAGTAGGTCATCAAACAAAGCCATTTCGTTCATGGGGGGCTTGGAATAATGAGTACTGATTAGTACCCCACCTCCATCCCTGCTCATCAGGTAACTTGACAATAAGTTATTAATCAGGCCACCAGATTCAAAAATGGTTCAAATGGCTCTGAGCACTATGGGACTTAACATCTGAGGTCATCAGTCACCTAGAACTTAGAACTACTTAAACCTAACTAACCTAAGGACATCACACACATCCACGCCCGAGGCAGGATTCGAACCTGCGACCGTAGCGGTTGCACGGTTCCAGACTGAAGCGCCTAGTACCACTAGGCCACATCGGCCGCAGGCTACAAGGCAATGAGACACTGTAGTAGTTCACTGACCATAGGAACAATGAACATATGAACATGTGATTTTCGGTGGAGGTGCCGAAAGACCTAGAATGGCCCTCGTTAGATGTGTGGGCCGAATTGAAAGCAGAAGGACGACTCAGAAATTCTGTGAATCTAAATCCAACACGCATATCTGTATCTCAGCGGGTATACCTTTCACTATCCAACTCAGAGGAGAAGGAAGCTGAATACTCTAGAACAGTGAGTCAGGATCTTCTTGCTTTCTTTCAGCAGTGTCCAGCTCCACAATCAGCTATCAAACTTCTCAGCTACGGACTATCTACAAAATACACCGAGCAGGTTTCCATAAATATTACAACTAGTCTCTTCCTTAAAAAGAAACAAATGACCTGGAGACCGCAGTGGATGGGCAGCAGGTGGCTATCATATGCTTCTTAGACTTCAGTAAAGACTTTAACATTGTTGACTGAGTTTTAATTTATTTTATTTTACTTTATTTATTTATTTTTTGAGTTCACTCCAGTGCCAGCCTCTCCATCTCAGAGAACAGTTCCAAACTACATCCTCAGTTATTAGACTTCCACTATACTTTTAAAACCTACAGCTCCCTCTAGTACAACGGAAGTTACTCCTTGATGTCTTAACAGTTATCCTGTCATTCTGTTCGTTCTTCTAGTCAGTATTTTCTATATACTCCTTCCCTCGCCGATTCTGCGGAGAAACTCGTTATTCCTTACCTTATCAGTCCACCTGATTTCCAACATTCTTCTGGGGCAACACATCTCAAATCCTTCGATTCTTATCTTTTCTCGTATCCTCACAGTCCATGTTTCACTACCATACAGTGCTGTGCTCCAAACGTACATTCTCAGAAATTTCTTCCTCAAATTAAGGACTATGTTTGATACTAGTGGACTTCTCTTGGCCAGGAATGTCCGTTTTTGCCAGTGCTGGTCTGCTTATTATGTTCTCCACAAAAATGTCCAAATGTGTGGGAAATCTTATGGGACTTAACTGCTACGGTCATTAGTCCCTAAGAATTCACAATACTTAACCTAAATTATCCTAAGGACAAACACACACACCCATGCCCGAGGGAGGACTCGAACTTCCTCCGGGATCAGCAGCACAGTCCATGACTGCAGCGCCTTAGACCGCTCGGAGAATACCGCGCGGCTATTATATTCTCCTTGGTCCGATCATCGTGGGTTATTTTCCAACCAAGACGGAAGAATTCCTTGACTTCATCTACTTCGTGATCGCCAGTTCTAAAGTTAAGTTTCTCACCGTTCTAATTTCTGCTTCTCAATACTTGCGCCTTTCTTCGCTTTACTTTCATTCCATTCCATTCGACACATTTTGTAATGCTTCTTCACTTTCAATGACAATAGCAGTGCCATCGGGGAATCTTATCAGTGACATCTCTTCACCAAGCATTTTAGTCCTGCACTTTAATCTTTCTTTTATTTCCTTCACTGCTTCTTCGATGTATAGATTGAAAAGTCGGGGTGAAACACTACATCCTTTTCTTACACCTTTTTTAATCCTAGCACTTCGTTCTGAGCACTTCGTTCTTTGTCTTCCACTCTTATTATTTCCTCTTAGCTTTTGTATACGTTGTACATTACCAGGTTCTCCCTGTAGCTTACCATTATTTTCCTCAGAATTTCGAACAGCTTGCCATTTTACGTTGTCGAACGCTTTGCACAGGTAAACAAATCCTACAAACGTGTCTTGATTTTTGTTTAGTCTTGCTCCCATTATCAACCAAAGTGTCACAACTGTCTCTCTGGTGTCATTATCGTTCCCAAAGCCAAACTGGTCGTCATTTAACACTTTCCCAGTTTTCGTTTCCACTCTTCTCTATATTGACACTTGGGTGCACGAGCTCTTAAGCTAATTGTGCCATAGTTCTCACACATGTCAGCTCTGCAGTCTTCGGAAATGTGTGGATGAAATTTTTCCGAAACTCGAATGATGTAGGGTCAGTCTCATACAATCTACACACCAACGCGAATAGTCGTTTTGTTGCCACTTCCTCCCAATGCCCCAATGTTTTTAGAATTTCCAAACCTGGCAACCTAAATTTTTCACCAAGTGCAATGCAACGGTTTTTCGCATGGTTAACGCCTCACTTGCAGTGAATCGTGTCCGTCACCATGACCGCAACAGATCCTTCTTTCCATCCACATCTACCTCATTCTCAGTGGTCTCCCTATCTTATAGCTGCACTGTGAAATAGAATCTGCACTATGTGTTTGTTTTCCTGGTTTCATTGAAAGACTGGGATTTCTCGCTGGGTTGAGCTAATATTACGAACAAAATATCCATTAACATATGTTTCACGGTGGGGTCGACTTTTAGCAAAACACAATTTTATTTGTTGTGCCAAACATGTTTCACTGCAGTTGCAACATTATCAGTGGGTTCTTTATAATGCTGGTTGTTAACATATGTTTTACGGTGGGGTCCACCTTTAGTAAAACACAATTTTATTTGTTGTGCCAAACATGTTTCACTGCAGTTGCAACTTTATCAGTGGGTTGTTTATTATGGTGGATGTTAACATAAGGAATATTCTTCACTGTTTAAATACACGTAAATATTAGTTTCGAAATCGTAATTACAGCTTTTTGAAGAGCGCATAAAATTATTTATTCATACCTTCTTACCACATGGTGTGGTTTTCGTGCTGTATTACGTTTTCACAGTGCCTGTTTTTCTTTACAGTTTGTCACTTCCAAGGTTTGCTTTTTCGTCATCTTCTTCATTGTTAAGGTCTGTGTATTGAGTAATCTCTGTCTCTGTTTACCAGCTGTAAAAACAAGATGGCGGACAGTGGAACAGTTGAAGATGTCAGTGGCGGTTCTTTTGAGTCTCTCAGAGATGTGTGTGTGTGTGTGTGAAAATATATATATATATATATATATATATATATATATATATATATATATATATAATTGTGTGTATGTATGTTTCTGTGTGTGGGGGGCGGGGGGTTGGGAGTTCTTTTGGTTGTTTTTACAGCTGGTAAGCAGTGACAGTGACAGTGACAACTCAATACACAGAACTTGACAATGAAGAAGATGACGAAAAAAAAAGAAAGTAAGTGGAACGTAATGTAAATGGATACACACACAGCCACAACCTTTCACATAAATTATTAATTTCAGGCATAGCCATAACAGTTTGGAAACTGTAATTTTTGCGTAAATATTTTGCCAACATTAAGTTGTATATAATTGCAGATGACAAACTGTTATGAAAAACAGACGCTGTAAAAAAGTAAAACAGCAGGAAAACCACACCATATGGTAAGAAGGTATGAATACATAATTTTATATTCTCTTCAAAAATCTGTAATTACGATTTAGAAACTAATATTTACACGTATTTAAACAGTAAAGAATATTCCTTATGTTTAACATCCATAATCATAAAAAACCCACTTATGATGCTGCAACTGCAGTGAAACGTGCCTGAGACAAGAAGCAAAACTGTGTTTTGCTAAAGGCGGACCCCACCCAAAAACATATGTTAATGGATCTTCCGTTCTTGATATTCGCTCAACCCAGCGAGAAACTCGAGTCTTTCAATGAAGCCAGGAAAACAAACACATATTGCAGATTCCAGAATCACAATACTCCTTGTGAGTGGGCGGCAATTACGTGGGACGGTCCACCGTACACTGAGTGTTCACTGTGTTGAACCACAGTGTCACCTCAAGTGCAGGAATTTTGAAAAGTCAGCGAAGGCTGAACACAGCCTGTTAAATAAACATAAGATTACCTTCGAAAATACGCTGCAACCTTTTGGGATTCTGTGATTTGAGAAGCCGTGATAAAAACTTAAAGATAGACACCGGGTGTACACTTAACAATACGTGGAAGCCTGCATTTGATAAGAAAACAACATACGGGAAGATTTATTCTAGTTTACCGCGCTGCTGGCGTGTTGGCGCCTCAAGAATTTCTAGACAGAGAACGTAATCTGTGGACGTAGATTTTGACACTTAGCACGTGCGATTCCCGTGATGTCATCATGACGTATTCCAGCCAAGCAGAAGCCGTCTTTGCGCTTAAAAGTCGAAGCCTCACCAGTTTCACGATAGTCGAACTTAGCCGCTGACGACAACGATGGATAACTCTGTGGAGGAATGATATGGAAATAAATAATTCCAAAACGAAATCAATCATAAGGAAGAGAATGCCAAAGTACGAATTTACGTAGGTGATGAGCTAATTTGAACAAGTAGACTCATTCATTTATTTAGAAAGTCAGGTTGATTGGGATGGTCGGAGCAAATCAGGTGAGAAGCTGAAGCGCTGAAGTAAAAAATGACTTCAAATATAAGAATAAGGTACTGACTTGAAAAAGCGTTAACCCTGAAACCAGGAAAAGGCTGGTCAAGGACTATATTTCGAAGGCGGTGCGCTATGGCTGTGAAACCCGGACTCTAGTGGCTAACGAAGGGAAGAAATTAACTGTTTCCTGATGTAGTGTAGTAGACGCATGAGCAAAATTTAGTCGACTGACATGGCTACTGCAGAAGAAACTTGAAGTCAGTTGTCAAAAAAAATGATTAAAAATTATTGGCCTTCTAACGGGACGTGAGGGACTCCTGGACACAATAGTACAGGTGTACGTTAGTACAAGAGACCCACAGAAAAGTCACGACTAAGATACGCACATCAAATTTTGAAAGATATGTGATGTAAGACATACAGAGAAATAAAGACGAAATGGTAAAAACGTGAAGAGTGATGATCTGTGGTCAGCTTAACTGCTTCCAACCCGTCTCAGGATTGATCACTACAGACGAAGACAAAATTACGTGTATGTGTGTGTTTTTACCTGTATGGAGCCGGCCGAAGTGGCCGTGCGGTTAAAGGCGCTGCAGTCTGGAACCGCAAGACCGCTACGGTCGCAGGTTCGAATCCTGCCTCGGGCATGGATGTTTGTGATGTTAGTTAGTTAGGTTTAACTAGTTATAAGTTCTAGGGGACTAATGACCTCAGCAGTTGAGTCCCATAGTGCTCAGAGCCATTTTTTTTTTACCTGTATGGATCAAACTAAACAACAAAACAGTTGACTCGAACACCACAGTGCTTCACTTGGCATGGTCGTTCAAAATGGTTCAAATGGCTCTGAGCACTATGGGACTTAACTTTTGAGGTCATCAGTCCCCTAGAACTAACCGAAGGACATCACACTTGCCCATGCCCGAGGCGGGATTCGAACCTGCGACCGTAACGGTCACGCGGTTCCAGACTGTGGCGCCTAGAACCGCTCGGCCACCTCGGCCGGCTAGCATGGTCGTGTCGGGGATGGTATGCCATGGGCTTCCTCTCACCTTCTGAATCACGGCAGACATTTCGGTTTGTAATCTTTCACGTAGCTACTGCTTTACATACTCAGTGAATCATCGAGCATTAACCGAAAGAAGTTGTGCCATTTTTTCCTACGTTCTATCGAGTACTTCATCTGTTTTCTTCGTATTGTTCTTCTTATTGACTGCCTCCTGTCTAAGGATCTGATTTTGTTCCTGCTTCTCCGAAGTCTGCCTGATCTGATTGTTTCATCCTTTGAAATTTAGTCAGTGAATCTCAAGTGGGAGAATGCGATTTATTTGAAGGCATGCGTCCACTGAAGGAGGTGACCAGTCCTTCACTGTAGCTGCAAGTCTTGTGTTTGCTGTTACCCGCTTTCACCGGCGACGAGGAAAAACGCACAGTACGCCCTGACGCTGGCATAACAAGGTTTCTCTAATTTATGAATACGTGACAAAGCGAATTATTCATACCCTGCAGGCACACATTCCAGAACGAATTTCCCTGGAGGGACATAAAATAGTAACGTTCTTGTATTTATGGGACCGTCGAGCAGAAATTCGATTCAGCCCTTTGCCTCTACCGCGGTACTGTGTACTCTACATCTCACCGCGCGCTATTACAGTAGAAACAGCGGCACTGTTCTCAAACACAAGCGAACGTGCGCCGGACGCAAATGTACCTCTGAGGTCTCCCTTCATTGCGTTACACTTTACTGCTAGGGGCGTCTTGCCTGATGTTAAACACAGTGCAGTGTATCGAAAAACTGGAAGTGAAAATAGTATGAACACTAGAAGTCTGTACGTTCTGAATGATATAAAATGTAGTTAAATACCATCTGCACGGAACAACATCGAACAGTACATGTCTGATTTGAGGTAAACATGTTATTGAACTGCGTGTCACATTTTTAATTTAGGATTGCTGAGTGATACAGCAATTACCCGTAAATATTTTTGAACACATTTGTTTGATTGCTATGACCGGGTTCTGCGTACTAGATGCCTATAACTGTTTGTACATACGCAAACCAGCAACCAACCGACAATTATTTTGGTTCACTTTATTCAAATGTAAAGTTACTGGCTTTTTATATCACCAAACAAATTGCTTTTATCAAAGCACATCGTACCTTGGTTTGAAGTGTGTTGGCCTGTGATACACAGAACTAATTTGCAGTTATAACTGTGTTTTGAAATGCAAGTTGCGCTCAATACGCTTTCGACAGTGCTTTTTGCATTACACTACGGCGTGAAGTATGTGATCCAGACCTCTTTCTGCAGCTAGTGACAGTCCACACTAGGTTGGCATAAATACAGTTTATGGAGGTGTAGCAACTGTTTACTCTTACGTATACTGAATGAAATGCCAAAAACGAAGTCACAAGCTAGCCGAATGTTCACGTTCTGACGAAGTCCAGGGGAATTACTTCCAATTATGACAGAGATGGGTATTTTAGAATGTACATAAATTTTAGGGAACATTTTGCATTTAGAAAATACATGTGTGTCACATTTGAACTGAACTGTCAACAACACACTACAGTTCAGTATTTCAGCCGCATGCTATCTGCTCCCGTAGTGAGTGAAAGTATTTGCACAGCTCCTGTCAGTTTGTATGTAGTAGGGCTGCCTGATAGGTATTTAAAATACCGATATGGACGTGAAAGCCCAATAAAGATCTTTCTGTCTGAGACTTACCTAGGTATTTAGGTGAAAATTTACGTAACCTCGCCCTGTTGTGGAAACTACGCAATAATTAAACTCTAATTGCAGCAGTGATCTGCTCTTTCTACGGGGGCAATCAATAAACTGTTCTCCAACCAATTTCAATACCAAGCGTTAAACAATCAATTATGTTTAAAGGTAATGATAAGGGAAAGAATTAATTCGCCCAAACGCTTCACTTTAGATTTTGCATTGATTGTCACACCTTTCAATGCAAACCACAGAACACGCAAGTCTAATAATGAGAGAATATTAGCTCTCGTAATATTTGCTATATAACCTAAGAATTACTTAATAAGCAATAGGGATCTATGATTACTCCTTTAAACAAACATATATTTAAGACTATAAACGCATCAAAAGTAAGTCTTTCAGTTCTATAACAACGTTGGATCGTCGAATACGCCGGACTACCGACACAGAAGGCTAAATTTTACTAAACAGAAATTTCTCCAAACCTAGAACCATCTTAATACTGTACAATCCTTAGGTTATCCAGAAGTACTCTAATTCGCCTTTCTTGGGCACAACGGTGGAGTAGATAATTAAACTCTCACTTCATTCTCCTGGAACAGTGAGCGGCAATAGACGCTCGGCAACTCTTACCCCAACGTGGCTCGGGAAAGAGGATGGCTCCACCAGGAAGGGAACTCGTCAAACACGAGCCATTAAGTTGGACGAAGACCAACTGGCGATTTTTTAATTATTACCCAAAGCTTGCTGGCCGTCGGACGAAAATTACAGCGGCAAAGGTAGCTGTATTTGTGCTCACAAGAACTGATAACTTCTGCAAATGAGATTCCGGCATAACTACCGCCGTTGTAGCAATACGGGAACTCGGGACTGAGGAGAGCAAGTTAACAGCGGTCTCTAACCAACAGACCCAACATTTCAGACAGACTGAGCAACCGACATCAGACGCGGTTAGGAGGATTACGAAATGGACTCTTCTAATTCTTTCTTTAGCCAGAAATTAGACAGTAGAAAGAAATTATGTTCACGAATTCCAGTACATATATAATTTTTCATCTAAACTATCTCTTTTATGGCTTGTTTATGACATTGATAACATAAATTACACCTAAAATGCTACGCTCCTTAGCAAGAAGGATATAAGTGCAGATACCCTTGTTACAGAACCGTTTTGTGATTACATTATGGCTGTTCAAATCTGTGATCTAGAGGACTGTCAGGATCAGTTAAAGAAGGGACTATGTGTAATCTTAAAGCAGGGGGTGTGTGGCTCATTTAATTAATGTCTACGGAGTAAATTCTCCAAGCTCATCACTGCAAGACATGGTGTCAACGCGAAGTTACTATTCCTCCTACACGGAAACGACAGTGTATTGTATTGTATTGTATTGAATGTGAACCGGGGACCTAGAAACGTCGGAGAGGCTCTGGATTTAACACTGGAATTTCCATTCAACTCTTAATGGTACCGCAGTTGCTTTTAATTTCACCGTTGGTTGTTTTGCCTTTCCTATATGTTGAATCCGTTCTTCCGATAATCATTCCTTTTTCGATTTCTTCAGATTTTTCATGCAGCCATTTTGCCTTAGCTTCCCTCCACTTCCTATTTATTTCGTTCCTAAGTGACTTTTGTTTCAGTATTGCAGATCTTCCCTCAACATTTTTGTACTTCCTTCTTTCATCGATAGCTGAAGTATTTCGTACGTAATCCGTGGTTTCTTCTCAGCTGTCTTCCTTGTACCTACATTTTTTCCAACTTCTGTGATTGCCTCTCTTCAACTGCACTGCCTGCTGAGCTACTTATTATTGCAGGATCTATAGCCGCAGAGAACTTCAAACGTTTCTCTTCATTTCTTAGTACTTCGGTATCCCACTTCTTCCGCAATGATTCTTTCTGACTAGTCTCTTAAAGTTCAGCCTATTCTTCGTCACTGCGAAGTTATGATCTGAGTCTGTATCTTCTCTTGGGTATATCTTGCAATTCGTTGAAATTTGTTGCATTATTCCATTAGCCTTTCACTCCTCTCGTTTCTGCTACCAAGCCCGTATTCTCTCGTAACCCTTTCCTCTACTCCTTCCCCTACAAATGTATCCAAGTCCCTCATGACTGCTACATTTTCATCTGTCTTTACGTACTGAGTTACCCGTTTAGTATCTTCCTGTAATTTCTTTACAAACGACGTCGACATGTATAACTGAAATATGGTTGTCGGTGTTGGTTTGCTGTCGATTCTGATAAGATGCCTATCACCGTTCACAGTGATTCATTATCTGCCCTATATTCCTTTTCATAACGAATCCTATTCCCATTATACCATTTTCTGCAGCTTTTGATATTCCAAATGTACCGTCTGACCAGAAATCCTCGTGTTTCTTGCCTTTCACTTTATTGACCCTCCCTGTGTCTAGATCGAGCCTTAACATTTCCCTTTTCAGATATTCTAGCTTCCCTGCCACGGTCAAACTTCTGACATTCCATGCCCCGACTCGTATAACATTATCGTTTCGTTGCATATTCGTTGTTTTTCTCATTGTCAGTTCTCTCTTGGCACTCCCCTTCCGCAGATCCAAATGGGGGACTATTCCGGAGTTTTTTGCCAATGGAGAGCAGATCCAAATGGGGGACTATTCCGGAGTTTTTTTGCCAATGGAGAGATCACCATGATACTTTTTCAACTGCATGCCACATGTTCTAGGAATACACACTGTGTCTTTAATGCAGTACTTTTGATTGCCTTCTGCATCCTCATGCCGTTAATCATTGCTGATTTTTTTCACGTTTATGGGCAGTCGCCTACCCACAGGGTAAGAGAGTGCCCTGAATCTCTGTTGGCCCTCGGCTCTCTTTGACATGGCTATTGGCAGAATGAGGGTGACTTCTTATGCCGGAAGTTTCTACCGCCAATGATGATAATTTTTATTAAATATTTAAACGGTGGTAGTGTTCGAAGCCAGCACGAAAAACGTTTTTATTACTAATCAAAACACTACCCCCTTTTCTATTTTTGTAAGGAACACTCCCGGCGCCCAAAGGAAGGTTTGGGGGCAACGTGGGCAGGGGTCGAAACCCAAGGCCTGGCCACGATGTCCCGTTCCCACCCTCCAGAAACCAAGGAAACCGTAGGAAGCGTGGATTAGAGGTATAATGAACAACGTGTATTCATTAATTTTTCTTTTCGTTATCATTTGTACTTTTTAAATATTTTTTTATTATTAATACTACTGAGAATATCAGGAAACCGATGTCACGCGAGGAGAAGAGCGCAGCAAGACATCAGAATAAGAAGAACATTCTAATTACCAGTGAACATATCCGTTCTAATTGTGGAAGAGGCATGAGTCAATTCATCGTGACAGGAACACCCCAGCTCTCCAATTTCCCCCTCAGTGTATTCCTTCACCTAGCCCAGCTCTGGGATGGGTTAAGGACGACACTGCAGAGGCAATTGGAGAAAAATTCTCTGTGTTTTGGATTGCGGATAACTGCACAATGGCGTTGATTAAGGAATTGCCAAAAGTCGAGGACGCATTTCTTGTCATCAGCAGACAAGTTGTGTTCTGAGTGTCCGCAAATCCACCTCAACGAGTTTGCCTTTGCTCGCGGGAAGTATCTCCCGTCAGGAAAGAGGAGTAGTTGAGTAGGTATCTGATGAGGAGTCGTGCAGGTAATTAGGGACAGCATCTGTCGCGCCAAGAACCAGATATCTCTCGCCGATCTGCTCACCGGACGGTGCTCGTCAGTGCCCATAACATCACAGTTGACAGACAAAGAGGTATCTGCGAGGTGAATGTGACCGGCATACTTGCTTCCCATTATCAGTAAGGCACCATGCAGACTGACGTCATTGTCAAGATAAGCGCACACCGATGAACAAATGGGACGCTAGTCGTCTTGGGAAAGCTTCCCCTAAACCACATTCGGTGACCTGCGGTGCTGAAGGAAACCATAGATAGCCTTCGTGGATGTCAATTGAGCTGACACTATCATAGTACGACGTAGCTCAGTTCAAGTGAAGAGTGGTGGAAGTTAGAGAAGGGCGGTGGGGCTTCCGAAAGCTGGACAGGTGCTGCGAGAGAGTGTAGTGCAAGGGCCTCCACCAACAGGCTGGTAACGCGCGTAGGACAACGGCGCCACAATGTCATGTGAGAGCCGAGGAAAGGGCTACCACTCTATCAGACACATGATACAGACCTACACCGCCCCTGCACCGCTGGAGGGTGAGGCTTTCGTACCTTACCTTGAATAGCAAGCCGTGGAAAACAAATGTACAAAATGCCTTTAGCATGAGTCGGGCCGTGATGGCGGAGAAGGGAGTGTCTGTGCCACGTGCGGGGTACGTGATGCCAAATATACATATACATACTGCGTTCGTTGCAGAAAATCGAGTGCTCGTAAACGGTGATATAAGAGCCCAGCTCGTAGTTGGGAAAGTAGACGTCAGCAGTTGAGGGCAAATGTCCGGTGCAGATCACTTGCGAAATCGAGACCTAAGCATTGGAGAGTTTCAGCTACACGCAAAGAAGGAGCACAGTCAACTCCCGCACCTATAGCCATGGCACTCGATTTGCGGACCTTAAGGCAGCTACCAGGAGCTTTGGCGTAGGTGGTAACCCATACCAGTGACTCCCTGACCACAGCACTGCTATGAAGAACTACTGGAAATGGAAAAAAGAACACATTGACACCGGTGTGTCAGACCCACCATACTTGCTCCGGACACTGCGAGAGGGTTGTACAAGCAATGATCACACGCACGGCACAGCGGACACACCAGGAACCGCGGTGTTGGCCGTCGAATGGCGCTAGCTGCGCAGCATTTGTGCACCTCCGCCGTCAGTGTCAGCCAGTTTGCCGTGGCATACGGAGCTCCATCGCAGTCTTTAACACTGGTAGCATGCCGCGACAGCGTGGACGTGAACCGTATGTGCAGTTGACGGACTTTGAGCGAGGGCGTATAGTGGGCATGCGGGAGGCCGGGTGGACGTACCGCCGAACTGCTCAACACGTGGGGCGTGAGGTCTCCACAGTACATCGATGTTGTCGCCAGTGGTCGGCGGAAGGTGCACGTGCCCGTCGACCTGGGACCGGACCGCAGCGACGCACGGATGCACGCCAAGACCGTAGGATCCTACGCAGTGCCGTAGGGTTCAAATGGTTCAAATGGCTCTGAGCACTATGGGACTTAACTGCTGTGGTCATCAGTCCCCTAGAACTTAGAACTAGTTAAACCTAACTAACCTAAGGACATCACAAACATCCATGCCCGAGGCAGGATTCGAACCTGCGACCGTAGCGGTCTTGCGGTTCCAGACTGCAGCGCCTTTAACCGCACGGCCACTTCGGCCGGCAGTGCCGTAGGGGACCGCACCGCCACTTCCCAGCAAATTAGGGACACTGTTGCTCCTGGGGTATCGGCGAGGACCATTCGCAACCGTCTCCATGAAGCTGGGCTACGGTCCCGCACACCGTTAGGCCGTCTTCCGCTCACGCCCCAACATCGTGCAGCCCGCCTCCAGTGGTATCGCGACAGGCGTGAATGGAGGGACGAATGGAGACGTGTCGTCTTCAGCGATGAGAGTTGCTTCTGCCTTGGTGCCAATGATGGTCGTATGCGTGTTTGGCGCCGTGCAGGTGAGCGCCACAATCAGGACTGCATACAACCGAGGCACACAGGGCCAACACCTGGCATCATGGTGTGGGGAGCGATCTCCTACACTGGCCGTACACCACTGGTGATCGTCGAGGGGACACTGAATAGTGCACGGTACATCCAAACCGTCATCGAACCCATCGTTCTACTATTCCTAGACCGGCAAGGGAACTTGCTGTTCCAACACGACAATGCACGTCCGCATGTATCCCGTGCCACCCAACGTGCTCTAGAAGGTGTAAGCCAACTACCCTGGCCAGCAAGATCTCCAGATCTGTCCCCCATTGAGCATGTTTGGGACTGGATGAAGCGTCGTCTCACGCGGTCTGCACGTCCAGCACGAACGCTGGTCCAACTGAGGCGCCAGGTGGAAATGGCATGGCAAGCCGTTCCACAGGACTACATCCAGCATCTCTACGATCGTCTCGATGGGAGAATAGCAGCCTGCATTGCTGCGAAAGGTGGATATACATTGTACTAGTGCCGACATTGTGCATGCTCTGTTGCCTGTGTCTATGTGCCTGTGGTTCTGTCAGTGTGATCATGTGATGTATCTGACCCCAGGAATGTGTCAATAAAGTTTCCCCTTCCTGGGACAATGAATTCACGGTGTTCTTATTTCAATTTCCAGGAGTGTATAACGAGATCTTCTGCGTATGCATTGCAGCTGAATACATGATGTGTGTGAATTCCTAAGGGACCAAACTGCTGAGGTCATCGCTCCCTAGACATACAAACTACTTAAACTAACTTATGCTAAGAACAACAGACACACATATGCCAAAGGAAGGACTCGGACCTCCGGCAGAAGGGGCCGCGTAGTCCGTGACATGGGGCCTCAAACCGCGTGGCCACTCTGCGCAGCTGAGCACATGGCCACCGAGAGACATCCCAGAGAGACGTTGATGGAGACCGCGTAGCAACGGTACCATGGCGAATGCATACAACAAAGCAGAGATCGGGCAGCCTTGACGCACTGGTAGACGGATCGAGATGGGAGGAGAGGGCTGCCACTGTAGGGTACACAAGACGTAGCTACACGAAGGAGACGCATTACGACGTCGACGGTTGTATCAGGGTAGCCCATATTGTGCAGCACCCTTTCCAGGAAGTCGTGATCAACGCGAACGAAAGCGTCGCTGAAGTCAAGAGCTGCTAAAAGTCCAGACATACAACGTGCTTGAGAAAGAGCGATTATGTCCCGGTAGCGGCAAAGGGCAGTGCGGATGTTATTGGTACCTGCCAAAGAAGTCTCATCGGGGGAAACCACGTACCAAGCAGCCAACAGCTAAGCAGCCAACAGCCAACTATACATCTCTGTATCGCTGTTGAGTAACGTCAAGTGGCGGTAATCACATATCCGTAAGGTACCACGAGGCTTGTGGGTGGGAATGAGGAAACCATCGAGGAAACCGTCTGGAATATGCACGAAAGTTGACATAAGGTGCCGGCCGAAGTGGCCGTGCGGTTCTAGGCGCTACAGTCTGGAACCGAGCGACCGCTCCATTCTCAGGTTCGAATCCTGCCTCCGACATGGATGTGTGTGATGTCCTTGGGTTAGTTAAGTTTAATTAGTTCTACGTTCTAGGCGACTGATGACCTCAGAAGTTCAGTCGCGTAGTGCTCAGAGCCATTTGAACCATTTTGTCGTGAGGTAATAACAAATTTCTGTCCACTTTATCGCCAGAAGGGGACGCAATGTCCGATAAAACACAAGAAGGATGGCGTCAGGGCCAGGTGACCTAGTCGTAGAAACCGCTAAATAGTGTCATGGACTCCATCCTCCGTGCCGTTAGCAATCAGATTCATCGTAGAATCCACAGGAACCGAGCCAAAGGAGAATTTGCAGACCGCCATAATGTCGGCACGGCGGTGACGTTGTTCGCGGTACAGTACAACATAATGTACATGGAGGGCAGACACGAATCCCGTTCGGTATCAAAATGCTGCCCATCGTCAGCCATAAGAACATGAATCAAATTCGTCCAACGGTGGTCTCGTTCTACTATGATGTGATGTGATATGATTTGATACTAACCCATTATGTGTGCGCGCCCTGACCATAGCTCCTTCAAGGTGGCGGCGGGATAGGGATGAGAGCTGTGCCTTGGCACGATTCGCCATCGCCTGGCGCTCTAGCGAATACGGCATCATAGTACATTCCCAGAGAATGGTGACACAGAATTATTGAGTCCGTCTCCACCACATTGCAACCTCCTTTCTGTAACCAGTGACGGCCTTGTGGAGAGCAGGCTTTGCACACATCACCCACCGTGACAGGGCAGACTAATAGGCATCACGGCGTAGACGACAAACAGCCCACGTGGTCTCGATGAGCTGCCGGTAATCGGGTGAAGTTTGGTGGATGGTGTCCTGTTTTCATGATCCACGGCCTCGCCAGACCCTTTGGTGGTAGAGATTGAAGGCGCAGATATATGCATCATATCCATAGAACGCAGTGGGCCAAACTTCAGCATTATGTACCCCACTGTCAATATCGCGGGAGATGTAAACACCAGCGAGTGGGCTGGAAGAATGGCTAGTGAAATGTGTAAACCCAGGACGACAGCCGCGAACATACTCCCAAGTATCCGCTTGGATAAGGTGCTGAAGAATTGTCGCCGGCGCCGCGCATGGAGAGTGACGACGTAGTAGGACTTTGGGGAGTGCCTGGATACAGTTGAAATCGCCTCCCATGATCAATCCTTACTGTCGGCCCAGGAAGAGAGTTGTGACTGTCTCCGAGAAGAAGGTGGAAAGTTCAAGGCGGCGACCTGAGCCAGATGGCGTGAAGACGTTGACGACCCTGACGCAACTAAGCATGAGAACCTTACCTCTGGCATCAGGGAGATGGGCAACTGCATCAGCGAGGATACTGTCATGTAAGAGAATCGCCATTCCACTACCAGTACGCGAAGCACGAGAGACACGTGCTGTAAACCATGGGGAGCATAGAAAGTTGCAACATGTGTTCCGGCGTAACGACTAACACTGGCACGAAGATCAAGACCGATACTGCAGAGAGGGCTGTGAGACGACGTCAGCAAACAGCACACTGACTAGGACGTAACAGGAGCGGCCTCTAGACGAAGACAGTAAAAGCCGCACGACGCATAGCCGCGCTCACACTAGAATAGAGGACTAGAAGAGTCGCACTAGAAGAGCCACACTAGAAGAAGAGCAGTGACTTATGAACTTGTGTGATCCGTTATTAACTGATGAAGTGGAAATTGTATACGTAGAAGGACATTGATTATTTGCATGTCGCCAGTTGCTTGCGACTAATCTTTGTAAAGACACCAAGTTTTGTCAATCTACTTTAATGTAATCATCATCATCATCATTTCCTTATGCCTTTGTCCCACTTCAACGCGGGGCCGGCCTTATTACTCTGGATTTGGCGTTAGTGTCAGAGGGTGGCCAGATGCACTTCCTGTCGCCACCCAGTACCCCCCTCCCCCCCCCCCCCAGGTTCACATTAGTGTACCCCAGCTGTCTACGTCGAGTGTAATTCATGGAATAGTGCGAACGCGTTCAGATGTCAGCGAATCGTGCAACTGAGGCAGTACGTGGGGACCAGCCCGGTATTCAATTAGTGGGATGTGGAAAACCACCTGAAAACCACATCCAGGCCATCTTCCAGCGGATTCGATCCGGGGCCGGCGCGCCTACCCGAGTCCAGGAAGCAGCTGCTAACCAGCGGGTAATCTACTTTATTGCAATAAACTCCGTTAATACGATTTGCTTGTATTTCGTCTAGCTATTCAGAAAACAACTTCATAGGCACCCTATGAGAGTCGAGAGGGCAGGATCCCACAGTGAGCTCTTCCTGAAGGAGAGCTACATGCAGCATGTCGTGGAATAATGCCAATTTGTGTCGTACGCGATTAGTCTTGACATTGATCATGGCTGTGCGATAAAGCTGGAAAGATTGCATAGCAGCCGGCCGAGTGTTTCTAGGCGCTTCAGTCCGGAATCACGCGGCTGCTACGGTCGTAGGTTCAAATCCTGCCTCGGGCATGGATGTGTGTGATGTCCTTAGTTTAGTTAGGTTTTAGTGTTTCTAGGTCTAGGGGACTGATGACCTCAGATGTTAAGTCCCATAGTACTCAGAGCCATTTGAACCATTTTGATGCCATAGCCAGGCGGTTAGGCGATTCAAGCACGGAGGAAGCACAGGGAACTAACTGACGGGTCTCCACAGAAGAGCACATCACTGTGTCAGGGAGGACGCCGACCCCACCAGGGGGGTTTATCGTTCTGTACACTTCATGAATGTTCATCATCAGCATCGACGTCGCCCGCCCAGGAGACAGACGTGTTACCGGGCCACCTCAGAGGAACATTATCAGTGTTGCGCCCACACGTAGCGTCAAACTCAGAGAGTTAGGCAACCGCATCAGACGCAGGCGGGGGAATGTCGGTGTCCGGGAGTGGACGCTAACTTGAGACAGTGGCAGAGAAGGACGTCGCGTCGTCAGGTGTCAGGGCTTCAGAGAACAGCGCACTATCAGAAGCATGGTCGTCATCCTGCGCACAGATACGATGGACGCAGTCATCGGAATGGGTACGGCGTCGTCTCTTCCGGTCCCTCGGCCACCGTTGCTTCCTAACATGCTGATGGCAGGCGGCTGTCGTCCGACATGTGGCCAGATGGCAGAAAGGTACAGCTTCATGATCAACAACCATGGGGCTCGGGACGGACAGCTTCTGTCTGCTGATGGTTGTCGTTCATTTGTACTGCCTCTAGCAGGGATGTAGGAGACACAGACGAAACATCCACCGCGTTGTCGAGAGGAGCAGACACGGGTAATGTCTGATTCAGAGAGGGCGTAGCAGGCAGCACCGCCGCAGACGCGTAAGACAGACGTAACACAGTGGACGCCGCAGGGGGAGCGACGTCTCCGATCGGCGTCTGAACCATTCTACATCGGGGACATTCAGAACGGACATGGCCTTCCTGGCCACAACCTGAACAGGTTCGCGGCTGGCGTCGTACATGACGACAGTCGGCAATAACCGTGTAGGAAGGCACGCGTTTCCATAGTTCAGTTTTTATCTGACGGACACTAGTTAGGACACAGTACATCTCGAACGTCTTCCACGTTTCAGCCACATCACTGACGACGTTGCCGTAAGGTTTAAAAGCGGCCACCGCAGCGTCCGACGGTACTTTAAACGGGAGTTCGAAAACCCGCAACGTTTGGAGACCAAAACCAGCATGATCAACCACTACAGTCCCTATATATTCGCCAGCTCATCATTCGCGGCTTTATGTACAAGTAGTACTAAGGATTGGAAAATGTCTTGTGGCGGGAAATGCATTTCGTCTCGAATAAAACGATCCACTTCATACACATTCGGTCGTTCGTGATCTAATGGAAAAGTTGATTTAATTGTGGTGTGGCGTTAAGAAAACGAGAGGACCCATGATGACACAAATGCCCAAAAAGGCCTTAAAATGTTGTGTGATGTGGTTAGTTTTGTGCGAGTACTTCCTTTGGTATATTCATGCTGTCTCTCGTCCGTTTCCATGTGCATAGCCGTACACAAACACCATTTAGGCATGTTCCCGGCATGAATACCGCACCATTCTACAGCTTACAGTACGCTACGTCAGTCAGACAGCCTGCAACACAAAAGGAACACACGGGACAAGTTCAGATGAACTGACAATCGTCAACACCATCTGCCACGGCAACCTTGCATTTCTGAACAAATTTTCAGAGGACCTTTTTCATTATTACCATTGTTGATTCTTAGCTCATACACAATTGATTTTAAATGTCCCCACTGATGAAAGTCAAGAGATGCAAGATAACGGGACCATGGTGGCTATTCGATCGGACTCCACCAACCCATCCAGTGACCTTCAAACTGTTCATCGAGAAACTCTCTGATTTCAGTAGTTTAGTGGGGAGTTGAACCGTCTTGTTGGAAGAAAGTTAGGAAATCAGTCTGCAGATTCAACAGCGTTGAAAGCACATAATTATGGAGCATGTTAAGATACCTCTCCCCAGTCAAGCTTCCAGCAATAAACATCGAACTCACGATTATTGTGTGACAAATCCCGCACCAAATCACCAGTTTTTTACCACCAGCACCGTTACAGGACACACCTAGTAGGGGTTTACGTCTGACCAGTGACGAATATTCTGTTTGTTTACTTCTACTTACTCATAAAAATTAGCTTCGTTCCTGAACAATAACTGCTGTATCAAGTTTGGATTCCTATTACACTGATCCAGAGCCCATTCTGAGAAATGCACCGGTCGATCTGGATCATCCTCCGAGAGATGATGTAGCAACTGTAACTTTCACGAGTGCCATTGGTGTGTGTGGGCAGCCCACGCAGGATTGAACGCTGACTGATATCGGATATTGCTGACAACGGCGCGCATTACGATATAGACCTTTCACAAACGATGCCACAATTGCTGTAGCAATCTCCTCATCGGTGGCTCTTCTAGGAAGTCCACTAGTGACTTTCGCACCACAGAACCAGCTGCAAGAAATTTGTCCAATAGCTTGGATACTGTCATACGTGAAATGCCATTTCTCTCAGGGTGTCGGGCATTACAGTCAGCAGCAACCACTCTGGTACCTCGTCCAGCTCTCAGTAACACAATTTCAATGCATTCCTGCTGCGTAACTGCCATTGCGGATCACCTGCAATAGTAAACACAACTGATCAACTCCTTGCAATTTCAAACTTTAACGGGTCTCAGCTCCTACAGAAACAAAGATATCGTTAAACAGATTCCCATGTGCATTCCTGAGAAACAGGCAGTTCAAAATAATGTGCCAAATATCCCCTTCTCATCTAAAACAGGTAACCCAAATCCAAGATGACGGATTTCATAGTTCCTATGAGCTCCACGCCCACCGACAGACACCTCATACCAGAGGTCATTAAGTTTTCTCACACCGTTCGAGTTTAATAGAGGTGCATCCAGACGTTTGCCTCACACTGTACATTCATTTTGGAGTGCTTTTGTGATTCTATATTCAGCAATCACCTGTTAAAAAATTGTCAGATGTGTGTGAAATACGAAGAGACCAAACTGCTGAGGTCATCGGTCCCCAGACTTACACACTACTTAAACTAACTTACGTTAAGAACAACACACAAACCGATGCCCGAGGGAGGACTCGAACCTCCGGCGGGAAGGGCCGTGCAGTCACCTGTGTACCAAATTTTACAAAACTTGTGCATCCAATCTAAAACTATTTCACTGGTAATACATAAGTCTTAAAGACACCATTCTTCGACCTGGCTCTCCCATAACTTGCTTACCGGGATCACGTCGTAATCTGTACGAAGTTCCACGAATATCAAATGGGTATTCAGTTTGCTACCCATTATCTTCCATTTTAAATTTCGAAAAAGTAAATATTCCATCAAACCAGGCACTCGTTTTTCTCTTCTATCTCTACTATCATCTGTTCTTCTACTAGTTTCTTTAGGATACAATCCAGTACTGAACTCATTACACGAATCCTCCTGTAACACTTAGGAGGACGTGCTGAGATGTAAAGCAATCGAATTTTTTATGTGAATACTCTTACAGATTTTTAAACAAATCAAACTTTATTAAGATCCTATGAATTTATTTTTCATTTCTACATATTTGTCTTCACTATAGACACTCTGGCGAGAAACGGGAGACCAGATTGTTTCTACCGTCATTGTAGAATGTTTGCTTTGTTGACGAAGCCTCTGCTCCCACCGCCTCATCACTACCAAATTCTTTACCTTTTGGAAACAGATGACTATCGTATGAGGCCGAGATGGCACTGTATGGAGGATAAACGATGACAGTGACTTAGGGAGAAACGTCAGACTGTTACAAATGTCGCAGCGATGAGGTTCTGGGTGCACTATGCGTGGACGAACCCTTCCTGCGGTTAGAAACTCGATTACAGCAGGCTGTTTCCCCGCGCCGACAAAGTTACGTTACACAGCACCATGTCACACTCTACAATTTGGAGTCCTCTCTGGTGACATTTTTTATATATGCAAGTAACATACTTTTCAGCACTCATAAAGCGTTTAGTCGCCTTCTAGACTTTATGAAGCCCCTTATCAGATTCCACACAGAACTGTGGGTACGGCTTTCATAAGGTCAAAACTTACATCGCAATACTTATATTGCCTAGTACTGCAGCCTCGCCACTCTTTATTTGTTTGACTGCACGTACAACGTCATCACGACTTGTTGCTGGCACCTCATTAAAGAGGACTCACTTTCCAACACCACTGATCCAAAAATTTCATATTCAACTGTACAATATCTTCAGAATTCCCGATACAGCTGCACCCAACGATCCGTAATTGTGCTGATAACATCGCCATCTCTATACTGTGTCCTCATTCCTTTGTATATTTTCCAGGCTTTTTTGCCTCTTATATTGCCCCTACAATTTTTAGCTTCATCGCATAACTTTTGACAAGACTCGTTCATTGTTTATATTTTGCCTGGCGCTATTCGTCCTTTCAAGATATGTTTTAAGATCCTCATTCAAACTAGTACTCAACCAATTCTAATATTGATTATACACATTAAAAATCTCCTTTCCTTTCTTTCGTTCCTGTTTTCTCTTCCTTTCTTGTGAACTTCTGGTATTTTGAAATTCGTCATATTTCATGCTCACAGCTCACTTGTTATTCCTTTCCTTCCACTCCTTTTTCTTTTATTACGCTCGTTTTAAGGAAGAGGTAACACAGTTTTCAAACGCTCCATCTTCTTCTGGTACCAATTACTGTACAAATATTTTAATTTATATCCATGAACTGTCCCAATATCGAACAAGTTCGTTATGACTTTTAAAACCACATCGTCGTAACTAAACTCCGGATGGTTGTCACACATGGCTTGTCCTAGACATACAAAACACTCCAGCTGTATTCCTCATAGGCCGGCTGGTGTGGCCGAGCGGTTCTAGGCGCATCAGTCGGGAACCACGATGCTGCTACGGTCGCAGGTTCGAATCCTGCCTCGGGCATGGATGCGTCTGATGTTCGTAGGTTAGTTAGGTTTAAGTAGTTCTAAGTTCTAGGGGACTGATGACCTCATATGTTAAGTCTAATAGTACTCAGAGCTATTTGAACCATTTATTCCTTATATTCTAAGTTTCAGTGTCAGCAGCAAGCAAATACGAGTTCACGTTGAATGTATGAGTGTATTGTACATCTACACCAGTGTTTTGACGATCAACTAACGTATTGAACGCTCCTTTTGCGAGCAAACTACCATACTTGACATCATGCCCATAGTCACGCAGAAGATTGATTAACAGTATTAATGTATGAAGCACATCACAAAAAAACCTAGTTCTATCTATTGATCTTCAAATTTTTTAAATCCTGAGCCGTCAGATGTAACCTTTAGACTACCTGCACGGTTTTCACTTGATGGCTCTATATCTTTCAAAAACATTCTCACCTTAAATTCAACGTTTTCTGTGACGAATCATTTTAGTCAGCAAGTAATCAGAAACAACCATGTCGTATAGGTCGCATCCATTTTTCTGCTGAACTAATTTGAGCTATGCTGCGGGGTCCTCCTAAAGTCCCCTCTACCTTGTAAAAGGCCTGGTCTCTGTTAACTTTCGCTTCATCCATGCTAGACTTACGACTTTACCCAATTTAGTTAGTGAGACGTAGCGCTCAGTTCGATATACCGCTAGCGAGGTGGTTTGCAACCTTTGCATGCAGAATTGGCTAGCTGGTGGTATGAAGAATGTCCGGGAGAGGGACGAGTGGTATGTCGGATATGAGTGGGGGTGTGGGATATAGAGGTGTCACCGCTCTGTGAAAAGGAGAGGCAGTTGGGAACTTGGAGTGGATGCGACAAGTGGTCTGTGCAAAGAGGTGGCAGGGACCGTGCCCTGGTCGGTGGGGCGACCCTGATTTTCGACCAGGACATCACGGCTACCTAAGTAGCCAATCCCAGTTGTTGAATCTGGTGAGACATTTCGTCCGATAAGTGCGTGTTTACATGTGAAGACCAACGTCCTGCACTGCTTTGAAGTTCTAGTGGAGCTTGTGGACTAGAATTTTACAATTTGTTGAGGCTTACTAAGCCGATATTTAATACAGACAAGCTGTACAATATGCTAAAGTCGAAATGTTACAGAGTCGTGACTGTTAGACAGAGCATGCCGCGGTGGCCGTGCGATTCTAGGCGTCGCAGTCCGGAACCGCGGGACTGCTACGGTCACAGGTTCGAATCCTGCCTCGGGCATGGATGTGTGTGATGTCCTTAGGTTACTTAGGTTTAAGTAGTTCTAAGTTCTAAGGGACTGATGACCTAAGATGTTAAGTCCCATAGTGCTCAGAGCCATTTGAACCATTTTGTTAGACAGATCGCTGCGCCCTTATAAGCCAAATATTCTGCCTTGAGTTTCTACATCTACATCTACATTTATACTCCGCAAGCCACCCAACGGTGTGTGGCGGAGGGCACTTTACGTGCCACTGTCATTACCTCCCTTTCCTGTTCCAGTCGCGTATGGTTCGCGGGAAGAACGACCGTCTGAAAGCCTCCGTGCGCTCTCTAATCTCTCTGATTTTACATTCGTCATCTCCTCTGGAGGTATAAGTAGGGGGAAGCAATATATTCGATACCTCATCCAGAAACGCACCCTCTCGAAACCTGGCGAGCAAGCTACACCGCGATGCAGAGCGCCTCTCTTGCAGAGACTGCTACTTGAGTCTGTTAAACATCTCCGTAACGCTATCACGGTTACCAAATAACCCTGTGACGAAACGCGCCGCTCTTCTTTGGATCTTCTCTATCTCCTCCGTCAACCCGATCTGCTACGGATCCCACACTGCTGAGCAAAACTCAAGTGTAGGTCGAACGAGTGTTTCGTAAGCCACCTCCTTTGTTGATGGACTACATTTTCTAAGGACTCTCCCAATGAATCTCAAACTGGTACCCGCCTTACCAACAATTAATTTTATATGATCATTCAACTTCAAATCGTTCCGCACGCATACTCCCAGATATTTTACAGAAGTAACTGCTACTAGTGTTTGTTCTGCTATCATATAATCATACAACAAAGGATCCTTCTTTCTATGTATTCGCAATACATTACATTTGTCTATGTTAAGGGTCAGTTGCCACTCCCTGCACCAAGTGCCTATCCTCTGCAGATGTTCCTGCAGATCGCTACAATTTTCTAATGCTGCAACTTCTCTGTATAGCATCATCCGCGAAAAGCCGCATGGAATTTCCGACACTATCTACTAGGTCATTTATATATATTGTGAAAAGCAATGGTCCCATAACACTCCCCTGTGGCACGCCAGAGGTTACTTTAACGTCTGTAGACGTCTCTCCATTGATAACAACATGCTGTGTTCTGTTTGCTAAAAACTCTTCAATCCAGCCACACAGCTGGTCTGATATTCCGTAGGCTCTTACTTTGTTTATCAGGCGACAGTGCGGAACTGTATCGAACGCCTTTCGGAAGTCAAGAGAAATAGCATCTACCGGGGAGCCTGTATCTAATATTTTCTGGGTCTCATGAACAAATTAAGCGAGTTGGGTCTCACACGATCGCTGTTTCCGGAATCCATGTTGATTCCTACATAGTAGATTCTGGGTTTCCAAAAACGACATGATACTCGAGCAAAAAACATGTTCTAAAATTCTACAACAGATCGACGTCAGAGGTATAGGTCTACAGTTTTGCGCATCTGCTCGACGACCCTTCTTGAAGACTGGGACTACCTGTGCTCTTTTCCAATCATTTGGAACCTTCCGTTCCTCTAGAGACTTGCGGTACACGGCTGTTAGAAGGGGGGCAAGTTCTTTCGCGTACTCTGTGTAGAATCGAATTGGTATCCCGTCAGGTCCAGTGGACTTTCCTCTGTTGAGTGATTCCAGTTGCTTTTCTATTCCTTGGACACTTATTTCGATGTCAGCCATATTTTCGTTTGTGCGAGGATTTAGAGAAGGTACTGCAGGGCGGTCTTCCTCTGTGAAACAGCTTTGGAAAAAGGTGTTTAGTATTTCAGCTTTACGCGTGTCATCCTCTGTTTCAATGCCATCATCATCCCGGAGTGGCTGGATATGCTGTTTCGAGCCACTTACTGATTTAACGTATGACCAGAACTTCCGAGGATTTTCTGTCAAGTCGGTACATAGAATTTTACTTTCGAATTCACTGAACGCTTCGCGGATAGCCCTCCTTACGCTAACTTTGACATCGTTTGGTGGCCATTATAGTTGCTCGGGAAACATTAGCTGCCTGACTTGTGGTTGAGTTCCCAGTTTCTTTTAGCTTAAATTCAAAGCCACTGCTGAGGTGTGTAGACACTGTTTGGCGGACAAATGTGTCAACGTCACTCTCCGTAAGTAGAAATGGTTTGCACCCCATTTGTAACTGCTTACTTGTATGTTTAACAATTTGCTGATTTAGAATTTTGTTCTGTTGCCAATTAGTCCATCCGTGGGCCTGTGTCAACTACCTAGTTACCGGGCGAGAACTTAGAGCAGGTTTCACAACCCTGGTCGGCCAAGGGTCTGGCACTGCTCTCTTAGCGACCCATCGACCGACCGACGTGGCAGCGTCAGGGAAAGCCGAGGTATTTCATGTCGGTCTGCTGACGGTTCAAGGCTGGAGCGATAACAGTTTTATTGTATCTTAACTTTCTTTATTGTGGTGGCTGTTTACACTTAAGTTCAAAGCTTTCCTCGCTCTCAACTGTTGAGCGCCGTGCCGCTTTTCTGTCTTAAATACCTTGTAATCTGGATGGCTAAACGTTACAGACTTAGTGAGCACGGTGGCGCATGTTTCTTAATTACAGTTGGTAATTGGAAGGTCTTTAATGTTATGTATGAAGCGGAACTATGGGCCTCATGGAAAAAGGGTTACCCGGCTGAGTCACGCAATTTGACTCTTAGTCTGATCACGACGTGTGGCCATTAATTGCACGCGCTGATCGCGTAGGCTGACGTGAGGGTCAATGAACTGTACTTGACGGGATGTATCTGGAACATCTTAGGTGATTAGAAAGTTAGTAGTCAGGAATACAATCAAATACTTAGCTTTAATTCAGCATCAGCGGTGAACGTCGATCTTGACTTTGTACAATAATATTTACAAGTGCAGTTATAGGCTGAACTGCGAAAACTTATTTACAAATCTGATTGCTTCAAACATACAGATCAATAGTCAATGTATAAACTGTATGTGGCGCCTGGCTAGGTCGTAGCTACTGACTTAGCTGAAGGCTATGCTAACTAGCGTCTCTGCAAATGAGATCTCTGAAGCTATAACAAGTGAACCATTCCTATTAAAGTCGGCTGTAGAACTGGCCAGTGCGCTAGCTTGTCTGGTAAGACCAGCCGAGTGGCGGCGCTCGGTCTGCTATCGTCGACAGTGGCGACTCGCGGGTCCGATGTGTGCTGACGGACAGCGGCCGATTTGAAGCCTACAACCTAGCCAGTGTGGTGCTTTGCGGTGACACCGCATTTAACACAGTGTGGTAAGCACCAGGAGCGCATTTTGTTGTAAAAATGCAAATATTATTCAAATTCCTTAGAAAACATAAATTCTTATTGACAGGTTGTTTAGTAAGTGCCGGCTTATCATTTTTATAAAACTGCAAATTTCGATTAAATTGTTTTGAAAACCTAAATTGTTATTGATAGATAAGTTAGTAAACGCTTGTGTGCAGACCCTTTTGACCTGTCCCTATGACCGTCACTTCATTTAGTACCTATAATTGGGTTTTCCAGTTATTAAAGTTTAAATCAATTTAATACGGTAGAATATGCAACTGCGTAAGCGTTCTTTTAATAGTGACCGCACCATGAAGAGGATGTTTTTACAGCATCCCTGGCAAATTTAATGCTTTACAAGATATACAGCGTAAGATCATAGTTCGTACAATGTCTTCATACTACCGATTAGCACACAGTGCCTTCATAACAATTTGTTTATCAGAAAAAGTGACCGAATGAGATTTTTGAAAATGTTTTACTTTAAGTAAGTCATGATTACTGCAACTCAGCATACAGCAAATCTGTATTTCTTTGCCCAAGATCTTCTTTTACTGTCTTCATATTCCTAATTGTGGACAAAAATGGGCACTGTAACATTTGCCGCATTATTTGTTGTCATTGTTAACGTTATATCTACTAGTAGCTCCTCCATTATTTGGTAGTAGTTTGCGGAATCATCGTTTTTGTGCCTGAATTTTTCTCTCATTTTTAGGTTCATTAATACCCCTACATGAACTGTAGAGAACACGACATATGTTACTGCAGCAGCTTTATGCTTCAATTTAGCTTTCAGGGGAAATTCCGCACCTCATATGTAGAATCCCTTTGTTAATAGGAGCAAGCAGAATGTGCGACACACAATACATAACATCTGAAAACGAATTGGCACGTTTCGATTCATTTTTTTACGAAATTTGGAAACTTAATACCCACCTTTTGTTGTAGTGTGAAATTATGTGAACAATTATGGATAGCCCCAGAAATAATTATTCTTCACTGAATACAGTTCGAAACATGGTCTCTGTACGGTCTGCACACTGATAACTGCAGCATAACTAACGTTTAATTGTCAGGTCATCGACAAGAACTAACACTCAGCTGAACAACCTCGTATTCATTCATATATGCAATGACAGAACTGTAGATTATGGCAGTGATGGACTATTGAGCGCTGGTAGTTTCAACTATGACGGCAACGTTGCCGTTTGCTTCACCGCGCACATTCTGTGAAATGTACAGTGTACTGTCTGTTTTGTCGTAACCGCCTATCTTGGCAAGGTACATGGCTCATGGCGGATTAAACAAATATTCAGTAGGGAATTTGATGAATATTAATATTAAAGTAGAACAAATAACTCTCCTAAGTTCAAAACTATAAAAAATCTAACTGTTAGTATTTGTAAATAACAATATTTCTTAGAATTTAAAGATCATAAGTCTTTCAACTGACAAATAGGTAAAAAATATTTGAAAATTATACCTCGTAATGTCCTTGATTATTACCACATTGAAAAAATGGTTGTAAGAACACGCAATTACCCTACAATCTTCCATCATTCAAAATATTCAGACGGTCATTCCCAGGAAAGATTTTTTTTTTTATTTCGTACCACCATAATGCATGGAAAAGAAAAGTCAGCACTGCTTTGATCTAACCACAATAATTACGGAACGTATTTCAAATGCAAAGACATATCAATCAAACACAGCAGCATCCAACATCAAATAATACTGAAACGAAACACCCGTATTCTAGTCACAAATGATAAAATACGTTCTGAAAGCTAGTTGTTAAAGTTCAAGTCAACAGTATACGAATACTGATATGTGCTGATATGCGAAGTGTCAAGTTCTGGATGCCCTGTTACAACTGTTGCAAAATGGTGTGATAATGTTTATCCCTTAACATTTCCACAAAACTGTCTAGACAGTGATTTTATTTTGTCCTTATGATCATGTTACTTCAGAGACCAAAAAAGAAATCGCTAAAACTTCGATAATGTAGCTTGAGATTTATTGAAAAACACTGTGTAATCACGCTCCCTTTTCTCTGTGGACTTAGACGTCTAAATACTTTAACCTTCTAAGTATATTGCTTAACGTAAGTTGCTTATAAGCTTATATCATGTCAATCTGGTTTCATGGAATCAAAAGCGTGCACCAGTGCTAACGTATGCATGAGAAGCAGATGTTACAAATGGATCTCGTACGACCAAAACATAGCTACATTAAAGGTGCGAAGTAAGACGGGAGAGAACGTTAAAAATGACTGTTTCACACAAACAGTTTTTTGTTGCTTAAGAGATTCACAGTGTTTGGTTACCTGACTCCGTCAGTAGCACTTAGAAGACACAACATCTGGTGGAATGGGAACAAAGACGTGGCTGGTGTCAACCAGAGCGGTGAAGAACTGTTTTTGTTTAACGTATCATCTTCCGAGTGACGATACGACCAACAACGTTTGCGTAAATTAAACAGGCGCTTGGGTTTATTTTTGTGCTCGCAGATGGCAGAGAGTTCGCCGGCGAGCTTGCCGTGAGCGCAGCAATGACTTTTAAAAATACTTTACATTTCCTTCAGCTATGAAAATAATAACTTACCGCATGTACTGCATCTGACTTCTTCAGTCTACATTTTTACAAAAGACGTTTGCAGTCTCGTAGACAAGTGTTTTGCTTGTCAAGCAAATAAACACGCTATGTACGAGTGCAGTTGTCTGGACGAGAAACGTGACTGTCCTAAATTTGCTCGGCATCGTGGGAAAGTTTGCCCTTGTATTTTATTGACAGTCATACTGCACTTAATCGTGCAGAACATTCGACACTTTCAAAGGTGGTTGGTAATTTAGTTGACATGCAGGGAAGTTGTAAGAAATCTGACTTGCCTGTTTATTTCCGACTGATATTTCCGCTTCTATGATGTTGTTCAAAAATCTTTCTGCAGGCTATACCAATAACATTGAAAGAATTTAAAACTCTGATGAGATGTTAACACTTTCGTCTTGGTTCATCATTCAGCCGATAGACTGATATGTTTCCTTCATCTCATGGTATCGTATTCTGCATTCGTGCCACAAAGATGTAGGTGAAAATTTTCATGACCCAGTTAAGAAGTGTTAATGGGCTATAATGTTGAATCTGAGGCCTACCTTTCGGTTTTGGGATCGGGATGACCATCCCTGTAACGAAGGTAGGGGAAGCTAAGAGCAGGCCTTGATAGATGAGTCGCCAGTGCGGCGCGGGTAAATACTTGAACGTTCGATAGAACTCCAAAGTGAGTCCATCCAAAGCCGGTAATCTATGGGTTTCGTCTTTAGTGACGGCGTCAAACACTTCCCCTTCAGTACCGTCAGTCTTCAAGGCGTCAGCCACAGTGCTTTGTGACCTCCATCACCGTCACTCTGTTCGGATCTTCGGCAGAGTAAGGCATCGTGTAGTGTTCTAGAAATATGCACTGATGTCGGGCTGTGTAGAAGAACACTGTTTTTCGTCTACATCAGTCACATGGATCAGCGCTAGCTGGCGCTTTCATTGTTCTCTGCTAAGGTGAAAAATGGACGGCCTGTTCACTGTGAACCTATCAGGCGAACGACAGCACCAGCTAATTTTTTTGTACATGTGCGCCACAATGTGTCCTTCAGCCACGTTTACCACTATCTGTCTCTCTGATGATGGTGACATTGGACTGTAATAACGTAAAATGTTGTAACAGAAGTCGAGTGACGGCCAGTCCCATGTGGCTGTTTGACATCCGTACAAATTCAAGGTATGCCAGTTGATCTGTTTCATACTACTCCAGCATTGTGACGTATGCTCCTATATGGTGGGCACACGAGTGCGAGGCATCCTCAATATCGAGTCTGCAGTCAGGGGAAGTCAGATCATCATTGTTAAGCTTCCAGAGGTTTCGGCTCGCTGGTGGTGGACGGCGAAAATACTTACGTAGGTGATACGATCCATAAAGCCAATTGGCCACATCTCTGCACCCGCAATGCGAGGAAGGGGAACGAGAGACATATATCCTGGCAATGTGGCTGGATGAATGGTTCGTGTAATGGGTGAAACCTCGACAATCTCCTTTTAGATGATCCCAAGAATGTACCAGTCTATGGTGAAGGACTGCCGTAACACTGCTGAAGGCAGACTGCTTCTGCCATCCGAACATGCCTCCCGCCCAGCCAAAATCCCCACGTTTCGCACATTACAGATTAGTGTCCTCCGCCCATCGTTCTCTAATTCCTAGCAGCTGTTCACCTTAGTCCCTCAAGGGTCCGGAGGGATGAGTACATCCGCACAGAAGATATAGTTTCGTCGTCAAGACGATCGCATTTAAGTATTTATATATGAGGTGTCTGTTTTTAGACATATGTTGCAGTTGTCTGTGAAGCAACTCCCGTATGACGCTGAGATCTGAAAATTACTTTTCCATTCTAATCTGAGCTCAGACATTAATCAAGTCCATGTCACGTCATGTTGTGGCACTCCTGCGTGCTCGGGAGGGGGGGGGGGGGGGCTACACGATGTTAGACAGGTGTACCAATTTCCTTGGCTTTACGTTATATGTAGAATGAAAGAGTAATTTTCAGATCTCAACGTCATACGGGCATTGCATCACACACAACTGCAGCATGTGATATGTCCAAAGAATGGACACGTCATATGTAAATTGCTAGAGGGAACTGACACCATGATCCTGGTGATCCTGGTAAGGCTGTCCATAAATAGAGTACGAGGGGGCTGAGATCTCTTCTGAACAGCACGTTGCAAGGAATCCCAGATATGGTCAATAATGTTCATATTTGGGGAGTTTCATAGCCAACGGAAATGTTGAAGATCAGAAGAGTGTCCCTGGAGCCACTCTGTAGCAATGCTGGCAGTATGGGGTGTCGCATTGTCCTGCTCTAATTGCCCAAGTTCATCGGAATGCACAAAGGACATGAATGGATGGAGGCGACCAGACAGGATGCTTCGTACGTGTCATCTGTCAGGGGCGTATCTAGACATGCCAGGCGTGCCATAACAATCCATCACACCATAACATTACAGAACCTCTACCATCCTGAACAGTTCCCTGCTGGTATGTAGTGACCGTGAATTCATGAGGTCCTCTCCATACCGGTACATGTACATCCGCTCGATACAATTTGAAAGGAGACGCGCCCGACCAGGCAACATGATTGCAGTTATCAACAGTAAAATGTCGGTGTTGATGGGCCCAGGCGAGGCGTGAAAGCTTTGTTTAGCGAGGACGTCAAGGGAACACAAGCGGGCCTTTTCCTCCGAAAGCTCATACTGATGATGTTTCGTTGAATGGTTCACACGGTGACACTTACTGATGGCCCAGCACTGAAACCTGCAGCAATTTGCGAAAGGGGTGAACTTCTGTCACGTTGAACGATTCTTTTCAGTCGTCGTTCGTTCCGTTCTTGCAGGATATTTCCCAGCCGCAGTGATGTCGGAGATTTGATGTTCTACCGGATTACAGATATTCACGGTGCACTCGTCTGAAGGTCGTACGGGAAAATCCCCACTTCATAGCTACCTCGGAGATTATGTGTCCCACCGGTTGTGCGCCAACTATAACACCACGTTCGGACTCACTGAAATGTTGTTAACCTGCCACTGTAGCAGCAGTAGCCGATCTAACAACTCTGCCAGACACTTGTTGTCTTATATAGGCGTTGTCGACCGCAGCGTCGTATTCTGCTTGTTTGCATATGTCTGTATTTGAATACGCATGCCTATACCAGTTTCTTTGGCGCGTCGGCGTATATGGCTGCTGATTCATACAAATGTTGACCGTTCTTTCAAACATATCCGAAAGAACAGACACCACACATAAACTTACATGTAACGTTGGAAGTAGCGTTGCCATAAAGCTGTTTTCAGTCTTTATTTTTACTTCCGATTTTGGACGACAATTTCTCTTCACTACGAAATATTCATTCCTGGCACGAAACTGGTCAGTCCGTAATTTTTTTGTACGAAAGTAGTTGTATGGAACTGTATGGAACGTATGCAAGGGACATATCAACTGGACTCTTATATCTGCTGACCTTTTGACCTCGTGTACGGAGAGAGTGAGTCAGTTACACGCGACCTTTTCCTGTGATATTTACTTTCAACGTAACAGGAAAGATACACGAGAACCAGAAAAGCTACTAAACATGCAGACAGAAATATTCGATCAAAGTCAACCATATATACCTCAGTTACATGAATCCGTCCGACAATCACGACAAACAGCTGTTAAGTTCTTCCGCATAAAACCGAAGTAACGACATAGAAGCGAAACACGCGGAAGTTAAAAAGAAATAAAATAATGTGAAGTCGTGTGAGGAAGGTAAACTACGATTCTAAATACCGCAATCGTGAATAGATTACTATAAATTTTCCGCATTTCTACTGTAATAGTTTTTACTGCACTACTGAAAGTTCGGCCAATGTCCCATAGTCGGGTATTTATAGACGTACAACATAACGCACCATAACCAGGAGAACAGTAGTTAAATTCAACAGATTTACGGTATTCTAACATGCACATACTTACAACATTCTATGTACTATGGACAGAAACAGTTTAACGGTTTATATTAGTCCTGTGACGCCCGTTACAGTCTGTAAATAAGTCATAGGTACAAACGTCAGATATAGTACCACGGATCTGCATGTGAGTGGAGGGGGAATTTGCCGCGAGGAAACCCATGATGGAGTTACTTTCTGTTACGAATGACATGAGTAACATGATTCATTTCTGTTATTTAAATACGGGTTGAACCATAACTGTGGCTGTATTATATCAGTCAACATGAGGCAACAACAACAACCTGCGTCGTATGTACATCAGAGAGTATAGGTGCACAACAACAGGTTATTCTTCATGACAACCCTATTCACTAGGTTAAAAATGTATTGGGTAGAAGTAATAATCAGATTACAATGTGTGTGTATGTGTGTGTGTTCGCATGCGTGTGTTGGTGCATCGACATGGAACGAAGGTGCACATTACAACATTATAGTCATATGTTACTGAAGGACAACAGCGTAATTCTGAATGGACTAGGCACTCTCATGCTCAAAAATATCCACACGACCCGAGTCGCTTTCCGTCTGATTGGCAAGCAGCCCACATAGAGTAACTTTCTTACAAGTCCTTTAATCATATTTCGGTACAGTTATTTGACTACACAAAATCATTACCACTTGAGAACATTGCTCTGTATGACAATATAAATTAATACCACGATAATAAAAGTGTCAGAGAACATCCTATTAGAGTGAGACAGTCCTTAACGTTCCTGTGCTCAAACGTATTACAAACTGTGACATTTCTAGACTCATTAGTACGGGAGACAACTGTTCCTCGTAAACAACACAAATAATTCCGTACTTCTGACGCAACACTATATTTTTCCGATTAAGATATTTTCCTAGAATATCTGTACTCCAAAAATTCTATGAAAATTCGAAATTTCTTGTTCCGTAAAGGGTTTCCTACCACCTGTTGAACATCGTTCGCTTGGCTAGTAGTTTTGTTTCAATTGGTTAATGAACTAGCCAGATAGAAAGCGATTAACAGCGTCATGCGCTATAAGGAAACCTCACGATGAAAAACGTGTCACTAACAACATGTTTGTATTCATGATGACACGTGGATCTACGTGCAATTCTAAAGCCACGTATCGTCCTAGTTATCTAACACAAAGTGACATTAAAATGTAAATTATTTATAAGCAGCTAGTTGTGCATATGTTTCAACTGTAAATGAGAAGAGGAACTACTGTGTTCTAAATCTGGATTCAAACCCAGCCGTGACAGGCAGTGCAAGATAAGCAAAACTTTCGTGCCTGATAGAGATTCAGATACAGCATTGATCGTCATTTTTGAATAGTATCAGTTAACAAAGCTTAACTTGAAATACTGAACGAAAATTTCCTTGCGGGATCGGGATTCCTATCCAGCATATATTGTCTTTGTTAATTAACCACGAAAGATATAAAATATGGTTTTATTAAAAATAACGAATCTGAACGACGTGAAAGTAAAGTTTTTGTGTTTTACGTGGTTCCAAATCCAGAACCATTTGTATCTATAATGGAATACCAACTATTGAATTTATCCTGAAGTAGCTAGAAGTTCAATCCTGAAATAATTTTGAATCAACCGGAATATGAAACCTTTACTTATCGTCTTTCATTTTTTGCCACGATTGAACGTTTAACATCGGTTTCTTTCATCAGTAGCGAGATGTGCGCATGTTCAGAAACTTGAAATAGCCTGACGAGGTGTTCAGTACTGACTGCGAATAGAAAACCACATATATCGACGTTGACTACACACTGTCGGACTTTTAACTATGGAATCTTTTTTTACCTGAGGCTTTGGGTGGCATGTTTAAACTTGAAATAATGTGAGGAGAAGTCTGCTCTCTCATTGGGAGTCGAAGCGTCACTTAGCGTCACTGCTCACAACGAATGAAGTATTTTCCGCAGCAGTTCGGTGTGCTCATGGTGGAGCTTCTACATCTACATCTACATCCATACTCCCCAAGCCACCTGACGGTGTGTGGCGGAGGGTACCCTGAATACCTCTATCGGTTCTCCCTTTTATTCCAGTCTCGTATTGTTTGTGGAAAGAAGGATTGTCGGTATGTTTCTGTGTGGGCTCTAATCTCTCTGATTTTATCCTCATGGTCTCTTCGCGAGATATACGTAGGAAGGAGCAATATACTGCTTGACTCTTCGGTGAAGGTATGATCTCGAAACTTTAACAAAAGCCCGTACCGAGCTACTGAGCGTCTCTCCTGCAGAGTCTTCCA
The DNA here is from genome assembly GCF_023864345.2 of Schistocerca serialis cubense. NCBI lineage: Eukaryota > Metazoa > Arthropoda > Insecta > Orthoptera > Acrididae > Schistocerca > Schistocerca serialis. The sequence goes on from NC_064642.1 coordinate 664,565,935, forward strand.
CTGGAGTTTATCTATCATCTCCGTAACGCTGTCGCGATTACTAAATGATCCTGTAACGAAGAGCGCTGCTCTCCGTTGGATCTTCTCTATCTCTTCTATCAACCCTATCTGGTACGGATCCCACACTGCTGAGCAGTATTCAAGCAGTGGGCGAACAAGCGTACTGTAACCTACTTCCTTTGTTTTCGGATTGCATTTCCTTATGATTCTTCCAATGAATCTCAGTCTGGCATCTGCTTTACTGACGATCATCTTTATATGATCTAACCATTTTAAATCACTCCTAATGCGTAGTCCCAAATAATTTATGAAATTAACTGCTTCCAGTTGCTGACCTGATATTTTGTAGCTAAATGATAAGGGATCTACCTTTCTATGTATTCGCAGCACATTACACTTGTCTACATTGAGATTGAATTGCTAATCCCTGCACCACGCGTCAATTCGCTGCAGATCCTCCTGCGTTTCAGTACAATTTTCCATTGTTACAACCTCTCGATACACCACAGCATCATCTGCAAAAAGCCTCAGTGAACTTCCGATGTCATCCACAAGGTCATTTATGTATATTGTGAATAGCAACGGTCCTGTGACACTCCCCTGCGGCACACCTGAAATCACTCTTACTTCGGATGACTTCTCTCCATTGAGTATGACATGCTGCTTTCTGTTATCTACGAATCACACAATTGGTCTGATAGTCCATATGCTCTTACTTTGTTCATTAAACGACTGTGGAGAACTGTATCGAACGTCTTGCGGAAGTCAAGAAACACGGCATCTACCTGTGAACCCGTGTCTATGGCCTTCTGAGTATCGTGGACGAATAGCGCGAGCTGGGTTTCACACGACCGTCTTTTTCGAAACCCATGATGATTCCTACAGAGTAGATTTATAGTCTCCAGAAAAGTCATTATATTCGAACATAACACGTGTTCCAAAATTCTATAACTGATCGACGTTACAGATATAGGTCTACAGTTCTGCACATCTGTTCGACGTCCCTTCTTGAAAACGGGGATGACCTGTGCCCTTTTCCAATCCTTTGGAACGCTTCGCTCTTCTAGGGACCTACGGTACACCACTGCAAGAAGGGGGGCAAGTTCCTTCGCGTACTCTGTGTAAAATCGAACTGGTATCCCATCAGATCCAGCGGCCTTTCCTCTTTTGAGCGATTTTAATTGTATCTCTATCCCTCTGTCGTCTATTTCGATATCTACCATTTTGTCATCTGTACGACAATCTAGAGAAGGAGCTACAGTGCAGTCTTCCTCTGTGAAACAGCTTTGGAAAAAGACATTTAGTATTTCGGCCTTTAGTCTGTCATCCTTGAAAAGACGTGATTAAAACTTTTGTGGCGGACCAGGATTCGAACCCATACGCATGCGCTACATAAAGAACTTCAGGCGTTTGTAATCTCAAGCAAACAACGAACTGATGGAAGTCGAAGGATATGAAGGTCTCAAATCCAGCGAAATGGAAGAATTTCGATTTCCTTTCCAGATCCAATAAATTCAACTTTTCAAGCTCAAATAAAAGGTAGAACAGGCACTCAGTGACCAGGCATTTGGTTCATTAACTAAAATAAAATTAGTAGTTTAAGAAATTACTGCTGACAGTGTCTCCACATGTCGGCAGTTCCGCCTCTGTCGTGGCCCAAGTTAACCTCCAGTCAGTAGCGAAGGGCCATCATCATTAATGTGAATCTGGACCAACGGTGCAATACTAAGTACTTTACTTGGCATAACCAGAGGTGACAGTTAAAATCTTTCGCCCGCGGTGAGAACGGAACCTGTACTATGCGTATAGCCGGCCACTGTGGCCGAGCGGTTCTAGGGGCTTCAGTCTGGAACCGCGCGACATCTAAGGTTGCAGGTTCTAATCCTGCCTGGGGCATGGATGTGTGTGATGTCCTTACGTCAGTTATGTTTAAGTAGTTCTAAGTTACAGGGGACTGATGACCTCAGATGTTATGTCCCGTAGTGCTCAAAGCCATTTGAGCCATTTGAACCACGCGTATAACAATTTTGCACCTAACCACCAGACTATTTAATTATGTATGGGAATTTTGTCGTAAAGCAAATACGGCATGGTGGATGAGAATTCTCCCTGGCTCCGTGGAGTTGATTACAGCCTATTCAGTACCTTCATTTCTTTATTCAAACAACATCACCGTTAAGTAATTGCTTTCGACTTGATGTTGTACTCAAATAACAGCCAATATTCACCAACTGGCAACTATGTGGGATGCGAAAGTTCCCACAAAAGTTGTTGCTTTCCACTTGAACTATTGTGTGTGTGAAATCTTATGGGACTTAACTGCTAAGGTTATCAGTCCCTAAGCTTCCACACTACTTAACCTAAATCATCCTAAGGACAAACACACACACCCATGCCCGAGCGAGGACTCGAACCTCTGCCGGGACCAGCCGCACTCTTGAGCAATTCTGCTGCGTTATGTGCATGTGGCAAACCAGCAATGACAAATAAAAGCAAGTTAATTTTTGAAACATATATCGTCTGCCTGTTGACAGCATCAGGCTGTTCATAGCTCACACGTAATTTACTTCATTTCCTAACCATTCAAAGAAACATCATCGATAAGGGCTTTCGGATCCGAAGGCCCACTCGTGTACACTAGATGATAGTACGAGCTAAAGCTTCAAGCCTCACCTGGGCCCGTCAGTACCGTCATTGGACTGTTGGCTATTAGAAACATGTTGCCAGGTCGGACGAGTCTCGTTTCAAATTGTGTCCAGCGGATGGACGTGTACGGATGTGGAGACTACCTCACGACTCCACGGAGCCTGAATGTCTGCAGGAGACTGCTCAAGCTGGTTGAGGTTCTGTAATGGTGTGGGGCGTGTGATATGGGACCTTTGATATGAGTGACACGTGATACGTACAGAAGCATCCTATCTGACCATCTGCATCAATTCAATTCCATTGTTCATCCCATTGGACTTGGGCAATGCCAGCAGGAAAATTCGACACCCCACACGTCCGGAATTGCTACGGAGTTGCTCCAGTGACACTGTTCTGAGTTTAAACACTACCACTGGCCACGAAACTCCCCAGACATAAACATTATCGAGCATATCTGGGATGCCTTGAAACGTGCTGTTCAGAAGAGATCTCCACCCGATTTATGGACCGCCCTGCAGGATTCATGGTGTCAGTTCCCTCCAGCTCTACTTCAGACACTGGTCGAGTCCATACCGCGTCATGCTGCGACACTTCTGCATGCTCACGGGGACCCTACACGATATTAGGCAGGTTTAGCAGTTCCTTTGGCTCTCCAGTGTAGTTCCCCTGCTAGGAATCGAGAAAGAGAGCAAGTAGTATCAGAATCCTTTGCTAAATTACGCAGTCCGATTCCTTGCTTACTCCACGGCTTTATTGTCTTACAGACTGAAGGGTTGCAACAGGCTGTGGAAGTATTGTGGCTTGTAGTTGATTTCGACAGGCAGGGTGAAGCCCTAGGCACAACACACCGAGTTATTCTTCTGTTCTCCTCTGGCTGGAGGGCGGTTAACTTCCAATCTTGCGGAAGCATTACAGGATCAAGGGACAGTGCAAGATTTTAGAAATAGTGTTATTGCTGATACAATGTTACCCTGTATCAAAAATTACTACCTTCGCACTCAGAGACCGAGTGAAACCTTGTAGGAAAATATAGAAGCGGTACGTATCGCCATTATGGCTTTAAAACTTCATGTGAATGAGGAGGTGGCGATCTAAAATATTCTGGAATGCGATAAGCACGAAGCTTGATCGTGATTGACGATTTTTAATCAACCGGTAACGTTTGCGGAATTAGACGAATTAATGCTTAAGATAGACTGTTTTCGTTTTGCCGAAACTAAGCGCGAAGGTGCGAAGGATTTGCCAGAACAAGCGGCACTTATTCCACAAGCGGAGAAAAGCCGAATGATGGGTTGGTTAAGACAAAACGGTGTTGTCGCTACGGTGATTCTGGAAACTTGGTGAATCGGTGACACGCGCCGCGTAATGCAAAAAAAATGACTCTGAGCACTATGGGACTTAACATCTGAGGATATCAGTCCCCTAGAACTTATAACTACTTAAACCTAACTAACCTGAGGACCTCACACACAACGATACTCGAGGCAGGATTCGAACCTGCGACCGTAGCGGTCACGCTGTTCCGGACTAAAGCACCTAGAACCACTCGGCCACTGCGGCCGGCAGCCGCGTAATGTGCGTCCGGGCAGCTGACCCCGGGAGTTTGTAGGTGCGTTGAAATCTAAAACTGTTATTAAACACTGTAACTCCATTACAGCTGCCGTCAGTTCACTTTTACCGCTTGTTTGGGCTGCGGTAAATCATGAAATAACGTGTGCCTTAACAGATTCAGGCAGCAGCCGCTCAATGCTTGAAGATGATTGGCATATTCTCAATCGCAGCATTTGTAAGCTTTCTACACTACAACCTGCCTTGAATGGATGTCATACTGCAAATCGTTAGGTGTTACCTCTGATTGGTCGTTGTAAGGCGAGTATTTCTGTGCAACGGTGTTCCTGTCCCATTCAATTCGCTATTGGCAAGCAACTTTGCAATAAGGTTCTTTTCGGCTGCGATTGGATTCAGTTTACTGGTTCGGCCTTGAACGTTTTCTTTTAAATTTTACCCCCCAAAAGAATTTCAAATTGTGTCAGTGTATTCCGGCCACAGGGTCTAACGACATCTCTGCATGATTATAAATTTAAGATAGGCTATCTTCGTAATTCTGAGGCTGAGGCGACGCTATGCCTTACGTGTGATTTCCCGGATGTCATAACAGACAAATTTGATGTTACCAACAGGAAAGTATACAGGATCTGCCTCATTGACGATTTTCCGGTGCTTCATCCTCCTTACAGGTTGTCACCGCCTAAAATGAAAATCTCGCGACATTTGGTGGAGCAGATCCTCCATGATTGGGTTATTAGGTCTTCTACCTCTCCCCATGTCGTTCCCGTCTCTTTAGTTCCCAAGAGTCAGGGATACGGATATCGAAGGGAGGTTCGTTTTCGACTGCCAAATAAGAAGGTTGTCGTTGAATCTGTGCCACTAAAGCACCACTGTTTCATATGGTTTTCTGGTCGTAGTTTCTGTTCTATTATCTATATAATTAAAACAGCTAAACATTCATTATTACTCTAATTATTTATTTTGCTAATATTTGCTTTATATTTTAAAGCGTTATTTTAGGATTTATATACTTGTTTCTAGTTTCTCGTTTCTCATACGTGTATTTTGTAAATTTAAAACAATAGGCAACTTATCATTCTGATATAAAATCACAATAATGACAGACTATAAATAAAGGCATAAAACACATAGCCATCATACATCACAGAAATAAAATGGACGAAATTTGTTCACATCAGATGCACGAGAGCAAAATAAAGCAAGATTTCAAATTGTCTTAGTTGACCCTCTAAATATCCTGATTTGTATGAGACATATTTCGGTAAAGTGCTAAGCATTGGCGAAGAGAACTGATTATTTACTAGCGACTACAGCTTTATTATATTGTTTCTCTTGTGGAGAGAACTAGATCCTAAAACTTTCTCCAGAATTTCTTCCAACTTTGAAAGCCAAGTACATCTCGCGACCCTACGAGTGCTATCATATCAACAAGTTCTTTGTCTATACAGTTCTTTCATACTGACAGCCTCCAAGAATATAACAACTACACACATTAATCTAGATTACCGGGAAATAAGATGTCTTCGAGATATCTTTTTCACTGGTCAGGCGTTTGTTTACCAGATGTCGACGCTGTCAGAAGGACATTTGGTGCTTCGAAGAAAGATTCTCGACCCAAACTCATTGTTAGTTTCTTTTAGAATAACGAATAGGCGGGTGATCAGTATAAAAAAACCGTTTTGATCATCATACCAGAGTACCACCTCGTCCCAAGCCACACAATCCCGCTATCAAGCTCGGGTAGAGAGCTTCTCATACCGCTTCTAATTCGCTGTACTATGTTGTCCAAAATCGCGTCCAAGCTCTGCGCTATACTATGCTGCGTGGACGTTGTGCTGTGCTACCGTGTCCGAAACCACATCCGAGTGTACGACTGTGTTATATTGCTTGGCTCTTACATTGAGCTAACTCGTCCGTATATGGTATGTTCTCTGGCTCTTATATTGTACTAACTCGTCCGTGTATCGCATTCAGGTTCAGTACCATCTATATCCTCTAGCTAATAGGCTGGTACTACTCCGTATGAAAGAGTGGTTGTCGTGAATGACAGTCTGCCTCCTCCCCACAGATGTCCTGCACGCAAAATGATACCACTGGACTAGGGGTTTACAACTGGAGTGAAAGTACAAGTAAATTTAGAATATATGACAATTACATCACGTGACGTGAAGTCCCGCCACCTTGGCTCTTTAGACTATAAAGGAGGATTGATAGCCACAAACAATCAATTTTCTGTGGTAATTAAAAGTGTTAAGATGGATTTCCCTAAAGTGCTAAACACCGCTCAGCTATTAGGCAGGAAGACGAGACCAATTGACGAACGCTTGGGTTTGTGGTTATTGCAGGAGAAAGTGGACAATCTTGTTAATGACATTGGTAGCATAAATTACACTGAAAATTACATGCTCCCTAACAAAAATACTTTAAATGTGCTCGTACCCATTACAGAATCATTTTGCGATAATATTATGGTAGTTAATGTGTGATCAAGTGGTTCGTCTGGAGCAATTAGAACAAGGACGGTCCGTAATGTTAAAGAAGGGGATTTGTGGCAAATTTAATTATTATTAATGCAGAAATTCTCTAAGTTGAAGTACGAAAGACACGGTGCCAAGGCGAAGCTACCTATTCTCCTGCATGGCAACGAGAGTGTGACAGCAAGAGGAATACTGGAAAAAATCGGCACGGAAGCACTGCAAATATTAACATATTTTGAGGAAATGTAAAAATCTTGTGGGTATATGAAAAAGAATTAGCTGACGTTGCAGTGGATGCTGTAATGGAAGAGCTAAATGTAAAACTGCACCAGCTTTGTGTGGAGGGCTTTTGGCTTGGGCAGAACCCATCTCTTAGCCGGAATTTTTAATAAAATAGAGATATATGACTAACTAATATCAAACCACGACTTCTCCGTGGAAGGACACTGACAGGGAAACAACAATGTGATGGTGGACAACGATAAGGCAGTTCAGACAGACTGTTTAGTGCGGACGACTTCCAATTGTACAGACTTGCTCTTTCCGTCACGGGTTATCTTGCTTCCTACGTAGCTGAACTCCTTAACTCTATCCGGTATTTCGTAATCTCCAGTTCTGATCTTACGTTTTTCGCTGTTCTCAATTCTGTTACTTCTAATTACTTTTGTCTTTCTTCGATTTATTTTCAATCCATATTATGTACTCATTACACTATTTCCTCCATTCAACAGATTCTGTAATTCTCTTTCACTTTCACCGAGGACAGCAATGTCATCAGCGATTCTTAACATAGATATTATTTCACCTTGAATTTTAATATCATTCCTGGAAATTCCTTTTATTTCTGTCATTACTTCTTCGGCGTATAAACTGAACAGCAGGCGTGAATGGATACGTGCCCGTCTTACACCCATTTAATTCGTGTACTTCGTTCTTGTTTTCCACTCTTACTGTTTCGTCTTGGCTCTTGTACATATTGCATATTACCCGTCTTTCCTTATAGGTTACTTCTATTTTTCTCAGGACTTCGAACATCTTGCACCGTTTTACGCTGTCAACCCTTTTTCCAGGTCGACAGATCCTATCAACGTGTCATTTGTTTCGTCACTAAGGTTTCCATTATCAATCGCAACGTCAGAACTGTTTCTCTGATGCCTTTGTAAGTAGGCTGTTTAGGTTTTTATGTTGGTAACGGCACGTAGCGGTCTGTATGAAAATCACTAACTATACTGTGTGCTGTCTGTGGCTGATTTGCATTGTTGGAATATTCGCTATGGACAGTTGGATGTGAACAGTGCGTAGCGTTGTGCAGTTGGAGGTGAGCCGCCAGCAGTGGTGGATATGGGGAGACAGATGGCAGAGTTTTGAGAGTGGACGAGCTGGACGTGTGTCCATCAGAAAAAGGAAATTTGTAAGACAAGATGTCATTAACTGATTTATTACCACTTTTAAACACTACTAAGGTAATCATATTGTTTGTTCCTTATCAAAATTTTTCATTTGCTAACTATGCCTATCAGTAGTTAGTGCCTTCAGTAGTTAGAATCTTTCATTTAGTGGCAGTATTGGGGCTCGCTGTATTGCAGTAGTTCGAGTAACGAAGATTTTGTCAGGTAAGTGATTCATGAAAGGTACAGGTCATTGTTAGTCAGGCCATTCATTTGTAGGAATAATTGAAAGTCAGATTGCGTTGCGATAAGAAGTATACTGTGTGTCAGTTTACTGTTGATCAGAATAAGTAAAGAGAGAAATGTCTGAGTACGTTCAGTTTCTCTCAACTGTTTGAAAATCAAATAACGTAGGAGGTTTACTAGCACCGTCATTCATAATATTTCGAAGGGTACGTTTCACCTTTACCTTTCCTAAAGCCAAAATGATCTTCGTCTAACAGATCTTTGAATTTCTTTTCCATTCGTGGTGATTGTGAGGCAATTTTCGCACTTGTCGGCTCTTGCAATTTCGGGAATTTTGTGGATATGCTATTCCGAAAATCTGATGTATATCGCCAGTCTCATACGTTCTACACACCAACTTGAATAATAGTTTTGTTGCCACTTCGCCTAGAATTTTAGAAATTCCAATGGAATGTTACCTACCCTTTCTGCTTTATTTGACTTTAAGGCTTCGAAAGTTCTTCTAAATTCTGATCGTATTAGTGAAGCCCCTATCCCTTCTCACGACACTTGTTTATTCTTCTATCGAGTCATCCAGTCCTTCCCCTCGCAATGGTTCTCAAAGTACTCTTTCTCCCCTATCCACTCTCTCTCCTAAATGTAACAATGGAATTTCAATTTTCACGCTTAATGTTACTGCTCTTGTTTTTTATTTCACCGAAGGTTGTTTTGACTTTTCTGTCGGCTTAGGCAGTCCTTCCAATAATTACGTCTTCTCTTACCCATGGCATCGTTGCAGTTACCTTCCATGTACGACGTTTCTTTTCAGCTTCTATAGTTGCCTTATTTGGGGACTCCATTCTTCTTCAGACGGACTGCCTAGTGGACTTTTCCATATTGCAGTATCCATAGCCTCAGATAACTTCAAGCTTATCTTTTCATTCCATAGTACTTCCGTATCCCACTTCTTTGAGCACAGATTCTTCCTGAGTATTCTCTTAAACTTCAACCTACTCTTGATTCGAGTCTATTTCTCCTCCTGGGTACGACTTACAGTCTAAATTTTCTCTGCCTGACCATGATGTAATATAACTAGAATATTTCACTATCTTCCGGCCTTTCCCAAGTATAAGTCCTCTTGTTCTGATTCTTGAACAGAGTATTCGCTATTACTAGCTGAAATTTATTGTAGAACTCAGTCCGTCTCTTCTCTGAGTCCTACAACCAAGCCCACGTTCTCCCCCAATCCTTTCCTATACTCCTTCCCGTACAACCGCATTTCTATTGTCCATAACTATTACATTTTCCTCTCCTCTTACGTATTGAATTACACGCTCAATTTCCTCATATACTTTTTCTATCTTTTCGGCTTCAGTTTGTGATGTCGGAATGTGTACATGAACTATGGTTGTCGGTGTTAGCTTGCTGTCAATTCTGAAGAGAACAATCCTACCCCTGAACTGTTCACAGTAACTCTCTGTCCTGTCTTTCTATTCGTAATGAATCCTACTGGCCAGCCGCTGTGGAAGAGCGGTTCTAGGAGCTTTAGTCCGGAACCGCACTGCTGCTATGATCGCAGGTTCGAATCCTGCCTGCCTCAGGCATGGATGTGTGTGATGTTAGTTAGGTTTAAGCGGTTCTAAGTGTAGGCGACTGATGACCTCAGATGTTAAGTCCGACCGGCCGGAGTGGCAGTGTGGTTCAAGGCGCTACAGTCTGGAACCGGGCGACCGCTACTGTCGCAGGTTCGAATCCTGCCTCGGGCATGGATGTGTGTGATGTCCTTAGGTTAGTTAGGTTTAATTGATTCTAAGTTCTAGGCGACTGATGACCTCAGAAGTTAAGTCGCATAGTGCTCAGAGCCATTTCTTAAGTCCCATACTGCTTAGAACAATTTTTTTTTGAGTCCTACTCCCCTTATAACTTTTTCGGCTGCTTTTGATATTACCCTGTACTCGTATCGTCAGAAATCCTTGTCTTCTTTCCATTTCACTTCACTGACACCTTCTGTATCTAGACTGAGTCTTCGCATTTCCGTTTTCAGATTTTCTGGCTTCACTAACAGGCTAAAATTTAGGAGATTCCACGACCCGACTAATCAAACGTTATCCTTTCCTTGGTTAGTGAATATTTTCTAATGGTCGCTTCCCCCTCGGAAGTCCCCTCCAGGGAGCACGAATATGTGACTGATGTGGAAACTTTTGCCAATGGACAAATAATCATGACACCTTCTCTATTACAGGTCACATGTCCTGCGGATACACATTTTGTGTTATTAAGGGAGCTGTTTCCATTGCCTTCTGCATCCCGATGCCGGTAATCATTACTTATCCTTCCACTTTTTAGGGGCACTTTCCCACCACAAGGGCAAGAGCGTCAGTCCGTTCCTCCGCCCTCTTCGACAAGGCCGTTGGCAGAATGAGCCTGACGTCTGATTGCAGAAGTCTTTGGCCGGCATTGCCTATGATTTTTATTCAAAATTTGAGCTATTTTAGACCTTGGTTGCAGCAGTGAGTAAATATATATAATACATTTATATGTCAAATCAGAACACCACTTGTGAACGTAGTTATCAGTAACCCCTTACAGATTTTATAAGGAGATATGCGACTACAAGAAACTTCTACGCCCTCCTTGGCCAAAAACATGGTATTGCCAGTATTAAAAAATATATCGGCTCAACCACTTGTTTAAGGTGTAAAACACTAAGATTGACGCGTTTCGGAAGTCAAGCTCACATCATCAGAATAATAAAAATTAAAAGAACCTGTTAAAACTCGCTAAAATGGAACATGCACCAGGCACAATAAAATTGATAGTAAAATTAAAGGGAAGTAGCCACGATGTTTTAATTTTATTATCAGTTTTATTATGCCTGGTGCATGTCCCATTTTAACAAGTTTTAACAGGTTCTTTCACTTTTTATTATTCTCATAATGGAAGCTTGACTTCCAAAACGCGTCAATCTTAGTGTTTTTCACTATAAACAAGTGGTTGAGCCGATATATTTTTTAACATTGACATTCACAACCACGATCTCTCATCCAGTATGGATAAAATCAAAATGGTATTACCAGGCTGGAAGCTTGTTGGGCCCTGTGCAGGACTGTTTAAGTGTTTTAAGCTCTAACAAAGAGTATTTACATGGTGCTCCACTGTACTCTACGCCAATCAGCTCCTTGTGGCGTCAGCTGACGAAACCATACAGAACAGCTGTATCTGGTGTTTAAGAACTTTCTTCAGTTTTTCTACTGAGGTGATAAGAGTACCCGTAAATAACTTGACGTACAAATAACCCTTCCTGACACTCAAGGCAGATAAAAGCTTATAAATTATGTTCTGTTTGCATACAGTTTTAAATATCTACCAGTAAACTACGTCGAGATTCTCAAAACAGGCTCCAACAAAGACGATATAAGCATTATGCTGAAGTGCTAAATTGAAACGGGAGAAATATATTTCTCGCAATCAAACACACTGTTCTCCACAATACGGTCAGATAGTTATTTCCGAATTTGGATTGTTTCCCATAAATAATATTGTGCAACAATCTTGAGAAAAAAAAGAAAACTCGAAAGAGAAGAGGTCGGATCGAAAAAACTATTGCGGGACTATATAGCGAAAACAACTGCCACAAAGGAGAAATATAAACTGCTACTGGAAAAAGAAGAAGCAACTGGAGATATACAGGTAAGGCTAACATGTTACTTCAGACACAGACTGTAGAAAATCTGGATACAAGTGGAGAATATAAGACATAAGTGTTTGCATTAAGTAGAAATGATAAGTGTCCATACGCTGGAGTGCCAGCTGAAAATGCCAGAATACAGAACATTTGCTGTATTAAAGGACACACGAAAAATCTGTTTATAAGTCTAGATTACCATCTGGATCTGCTTAAAGAGGATGGTTTAATTGTTCATAAATGTTGCTGACTCTATGTTGTGCACGTAGCAACAGAAAAACCGTCTGCAGTGTAAAACTGGTAGATTAATAACATTTTAAGGTAATTCGATGACAAAAATTGTAAAGTTTAAGTTGTATAAGGAATTTCCATAAGAATGGATCTAATGATATCTTAACATACAACGTGGACGATACTAAAGACAGTGTTATGCTGAAAATCGGACAGAAAATTCAAATACCGGAACCCTCTCTTCTAAAAGAATGGAAAAAGAGCAGAAGTAATTGTTAAGGGCATATAGAACGTAGGTCTTCAGAAAAAGATTTGATAGGTGCAACAATTTTAGAAGAAACCTTCACTGTAGTTGTCAAACTATCTGTTGGTGAAAGAAATGTCATTATTAGTAGACTTAAATAATAAGTTAAAAATTAAGACTGAATTTCTATCATATCCATCACTGGCACCACTAATTCAGCAAAAGGAAAAGTTGTCTGGCAGTGCCTTCTATATCACAGAGGGACAGGGAATAGTTTGCTTCTTCGATTCTCCACTACATCCAACGAGTGCACCACTCATTGAGCCTTACCTGTGTCATCACAGAGCGCTGCTGTTCAAAATTACTTATCAACTGACCGCCAGTGTATCGAAGCATGTTAATATTGTTTTAGCACCTGATACAGATGTCTTGTGTACATATACGGTATTGACCACCATTCTCGTAGAAAATATCGTACTTTCCCGTCATTTGTATTTGCAACATTTCTACGGCGGCCAATCGACTTGTACGTTTGTATACATGTGTTTCATTCGCAGATGCTGTTTCTACGTGCTGTCAGCATGTAGCCGTCCAATCCACTTACAATTTGTTTTTGTGTTGAATTTTACAAGCATAGCAACTTAATTTTTTTTTCTTCAGGGCCACTGGCCAAGTGACTGCCGTACCGTTGGGAATCGGAACTTTTATCGAATGGCTAGTATGCATGTGGTGTCCTTTCTGCCCACGACTGCCACCAACGTTTGGTTGTGCGTCTGCAGGCTGGGTGATTCTGTATGTCTTGCGCGAGATGGCGACCGCGGAGGCAATAGCTTCCCCATGGGTATGCTGATCACGAACTTTGTGATCAAAGAATAGGGAGTTCTTCGTGGTAAGGTTTATGTTTGGTTTAGAATTTAAATTAGAGGCTTATGTTGAGGGAAAGCGTGTTTGGAAGATCTGTTCCTCCCCCCCCCCTCCCCCCTCCCCCCCCAATGTTTGTTTAAATAAAGACGCTTGTGGAAGGAGAGATTGGAAGTTAATAGAAGCAGTAAGGATGCATTGGGGAAAACATGTCAAAAGGCTGTACCTGCACAAACATACTTTGTTTCAGATATCGTAGAGCGTGTGTTCCGGAAGTTGGATTCTCAAATGACAGAACCTGTCTGCCTCGTATGGGTCAGTACGGCACAATTTCACATTTATAGAACAAGTACAATAGGTCTGAGCTATATTGTCACGTGAGTGAGAGCTACGCCACAATGCCTCAGTTTCCGTCTTGCATTCCTGGGCAGACGTCTTCGTTCCTGACGTAGTTAGGCTCATGCTCGTATCCCATGTATCGGATTGTGACATCATAGAGCCAGGACCAGTGTTCCAACACAGCCATCTTGATAATACATTATTTTGAATTTCCTTCCCATTTATATAGTCCTGTTCAGGTTCCGATGTTCAGCAATATTTATTCCATGACTTTGTCTTGGTACACCACATAATCTTATGGGGAACAGTCAGTTCACTGTACAGGTCACTGGGCCCAGATCTTTATAGCATCACAGGGGTATGCATAAACTTCAACCACATTCCTACAGTTGGTGCATGTGGACATGTTGCATTACATCTCCCCAGTGCAACCCACACGTACCGGATGGGATATTAGTCGGAGAACGGGCAGGTCAGATCCTTTGCCGAATACCCGCTCCTTCCAAGTGCTCCTGCAGCTGCACTCTTTGATGCAGTCAAGCATTCTCATCTGTAACTATGAAGTCTGCCGAATGCAGCCACGAAAAGATCCACATGGGGAAGGAGTACAGAGTCACAATAATGTTGACCAGAGAGGGATCGTGTTCAGAGATGTGCAAATTAATACACGAATGGACTGGTACGCCCATTCCTCCGAGTTAAGTCCATCAAGTATGTATGTGATGCCTCCACAGGCACCAACGACAATCCAGCTGTTTTCAGCGGAGGAATGGAGCGACGTACCACAAGAACTCATTACCAGCAATGTGCCCAGTATGGGAGCACGTTCAGAATGTGTACTAACGTCCGGTGGTGATCACGCACCAAATAGTGAGCAATGTCCCACGTTTCGTGATGTACAGGGGTTTATCACAAATCGCTGTGCCTTCACTGTGCTTAACGTCTTTCAATAAGAGCGTCATTTCTGTTCGTCTGATTGCTTATTACTTTGTAAAGTATGTATGTAGAACTGTAAACGGATCCTAGCCAAGGCTCGACATACGTTACCTACCAAGACGTCCTAACCGCCGTCTGCTTCACGTCTGCTGTGCTGCGAGCTACCTTAATTTAAGTATTAACTGTATTTTTCTTACTTGTCACTTCTTCTTCCGTGTGTTTTTGCTTTTAGGAAGCTTTAATTGTCGAGTGCTATTAATAGTGTTCCATAGATTTCGTGTTTGTTTTGAATACAGTCAGAGAGAGTCCCTTTAGTCAGCCATAGTGCCAGTAGTGCTAGTGTTTGGTTTCAATCCAGTCCAGAGACAGGTAGTGCTATTTTCATTGTTTACTACAAGAAGTGGCTAGCAACCACAGTTTAGTCAATAATCAGCCGCCTTTAGTGAATTAGCCGTCTAGTTAAAAGTTGATTAACTATCTTCAGTAAATTGATTCCATAAGATGGATAGGATGTGTGACTGGTGTGTACGGACGCAGTAGGAGCTGGACACTGTTCGCGAACAGCTGAACGTGTTGATGACCGCGGTCAGCTGTCTTCAGGCTGCTGCCTCGGAGTGTAGCGGCAGTGGTGAGTCTGGTGCGTCGCAAGGTGCACCCCAGGTCTTACATGCTTCACCCACTGTCCCTGCTGTCGAGACATCTTCTCGGGTACCGGGTGCGGTTGGGCCACCCCCTCCCCAAGGGGAGTGGCGGGTTCAGCGGCGTTCGCGGCGCACGAGGCGGAGGGTCAATGTGGAGGCTGGCCGTGTGGCATCGCCCGCTCTGCCTGTGAGTGGACATGTGGCTGCTCCTTCAGCAAGGTCCGAGCAGGCACACGGGGGGAGGGGTTTATTAGTTATTGGGAGCTCCAACGTTAGGCGGGTGATAGAGCCCCTTAGGGAAATAGCGTGAAGGTCGGGGAAGAAGGCCAGTGTTCACTCTGTCTGCTTGCCGGGGGGTCTCATCCAAGATGTGTAGGAGGCCCTACCGGCGGCGATAGAGAGTTCTGGGTGCACCCGACTGCAAATTGTTCCTCATGTCGGCACCAATCACTCCTGCCGTCTGGGTTCAGAGGTCATCCTCAGTTCGTACAGGCGGTTGGCGGAATTGGTGAAGGAGGAAAGCCTCGCTCGCAGGGTGGAATCAGAGCTAACTATTCGTAGTATCGTTCCCAGAACCGATCACGGTCCTCTGGTTTGGAGCTGAGTGGAAGGCTTAAACCAGAGGCTCAGACGATTCTGCGGAGATCTGGGGTGCAAATTTCTCGACCTCCGCTATCGGGTGGAGAAATGTAGGGTCCCCCTGAATAGGTCAGGTGTGCACTACAAGCCGGAAGCGACTACAAGGGTAGCGGAGTACGTGTGGAGTGCACATGGGGTTTTTTTAGGTTAGAGAATTCCCTCCCTAGGCCCGACAAGACGCCTCTTGTGACGCGGCGAGGTAGGAGTAGGCAAAATGCAACAGGGAATAACAATATTAATGTGCTAATTGTAAACTGCAGGAGCGTCTACAGAAAGGTCCCAGAACTGCTCTCATTAATAAACGGTCACAACGCCCATATAGTACTAGGGACAGGAAGTTGGCTGAAGCCAAACGTAAACAGTAATACAATCCTAAACTCATATTGGAATGTATACCGCAGAGACAGGCTGGACAGTGAAGGGGGAGGCGTGTTTATAGCGATAAGAAGTGCAATAGTATCGAAGGAAATTGGCGGAGATCCGAAATGTGAAATGATTTGGGTGAAGGTCACGGTTAAAGCAGGCTCAGACATGGTAATTGGATGTGTCTATAGGCCCCCTGGCTCAGCAGCTGTTGTGGCTGAGCACCTGAAGGATAATTTGGAAAATATTTCGAGTAGATTTCTCCACCAAGTTATAGTTCTGGGTGGAGATTTTAATTTGCCGGATATAGACTGGGAGACTCAAACGTTCGTAACGGGTGGCAGGGACAAAGAATCCAGTGAAATTTTTTTGAGTGCTTTATCCGAAAACTATCTTGAGCAGTTAAACAGAAAACCGACTCGTGGCGATAACATATTAGACCTTCTGGTGACAAACAGACCCGAACTATTTGAAACAGTTAACGCAGAACAGGGAATCAGCGATCATAAATCGGTTACGGCATCGATGATTTCAGCCGTAAATAGAAATATTAAAAAAGGTAGGAAGATTTTTCTGTTTAGCAAAAGTGACAAAAAGCAGATTACAGAGTACCTGACGGCTCAACACAAAAGTTTTGTCTCAAGTACAGATAGTGCTGAGGATCAGTGGACAAAGTTCAAAATGCGTTAGATGAGTATGTGCCAAGCAAGATCGTAAGAGATGGAAAAGAGCCACCGTGGTACAACAACCGAGTTAGAAAACTGCTGCGGAAGCAAAGGGAACTTCACAGCAAACATAAACATAGCCAAAGCCTTGCAGACAAACAAAAATTACGCGAAGCGAAATGTAGTGTGAGGAGGGCTATGCGAGAGACGTTCAATGAATTCGAAAGTAAAGTTCTATATGCTGACTTGGCAGAAAATCCTGAGAAATTTTGGTCTTATGTCAAAGCGGTAGGTGGATCAAAACAAAAATGTCCAGACACTCTGTGACCAAAATGGTACTGAAACAGAGGATGACAGACTAAAGGCCGAAATACTAAATGTCTTTTTCCAAAGTTTCGTTCTTTTTGGTTTTTTTCGTTTGATACTTGTTTCGTGAGATATTTGGCCCGGTCACTATCAATGGACCTCCCTGTATACTGTAGATGTTGTTTCTATTTATGGTCTTAGTTTCATCGAGTTATGTTACTAGTCAGTGACACTTCATGCGAAAGCTACTTTCGTCCTCAAGTTTTGCGCACGAATTTATTTTCCAGCAAAAACTTTCCGTTCTAGAAATTTCACACAGATTTGAGAATTCTGAACGAAACTGAATGATATTCAATTAAGTTTTGGCGTTTTCCTTGGACCACCACGTGTCGATCTTCTGTAAGAAAGTATCGCATACCTTTACGAAGACTGCAGCCACGGAAGAGGCGCGCGACTGTCGGAGTGGGAGCGCAATTTGGTGGCGTGCGCGCCAGAAAGCAAGCGCTGCCGCGGTCGCAGGGCGAAAGTGAGAGTTTGCAGAAACGAAATTAGAAACCGGTAATGAGAAGCGGCGGACTTTTTCGCTCCAACCACCTGCAGCAGGCGCCTGAAAGGCGCTTCCCCACCACCACCGCCACCCCTACCCACAGTCGCGTTAACTTCCGCTGGGAGCTGGCCGACATGGACCTTCCCACCCCCTCCCACCCACCCCTTGCCAACCCCGTGCACACACAATTCAAGTTTTATCTCGACGCTGAGCAGCTGCTGGTGGCGCTACTGAGACACCCTCGGAAGCGCTAAATGTGACGCCATTCTCACATTCTCTCTCTCTCTCTCTCTCTCTCTCTCTCTCTCTCTCTCTCTCTCTCTCTCACCCCTCCCATCTCTCTCTTTTTATCTTTTTTATTCCCTCTCGCTCACTTGACGTCTCTTTATCTCGTGCCTTGTGGTACCGTCCTTCGCTGCATGACACCGTTAATCTCACTTTCCCCGCTGCGTTCCTTGATTTTGCAGCACAATTGCTAAGTAACGCAACTTTCGTGGGAAATTAAATCCTCGTCACAATTATTATAATTGCTACGTGGGTGAGAATTAAAAATTGTGCAGGTACCTTCAAAGCTGTAGGCTTGTTACGGCCGTGGAGGCCCACTTGCATTTTCATCTTACACTCACAGGCTCGGCTCCTTAATAAATTAAAAATAAAAGTTGGAAACCCACTCCTATTTTTTGTCGAGAGCGTTGAGATTTACACTAAGCATTTTTCTGAGACGCCTTAGCTGTTACGAAGTACACATTCGCAATTTACTTTAAATATTCGTTTTTTTTTAGGAATTTCCGTTCTAAATCGAATATGTGTGAAGCTGTGGGCAGACTTTTACACCATTTCGAACTTTTCGTAGGGTAATTTTGGTGTCATAGTTAAATATATATTATATGATTTTGATAGTTAGGCCCTGATAGATTATTAACTGAAAGTAATCTTTTGAAAAAAAAAGAAACGAAGTTTTCTGTCCTGCAGAACGTCCGGGGATCAGCGCTATAGTCATTACTTGATGTGACTACTGGTATATTTCATTTAATTCTCAGGCATGCAAGAATGAGTACACAATAAGTCTCTCGCAGCAGCAGCAGCGGTCAGCCTTTGATTTTCATCTCAACACCGTAGACGAAACTTTTAAAACAACACGTACTACTTTCGTTATGGGTCACAGTAATGCACTAGAGATAACAACAGTGAGCCGTGGCGAGCTGGTGCAACTCTTATTTTGTTTATGTATCGTTGAGATCGATTGTGATTGAGGTAAGTTATCTTTGCTTTTTGCGTGTCTTATCTTGCTGCTTCGGAGGCGAAGCGTGTTGGTTGTTAGCCTTCGACGGGTAACCCTCGAGATGTCGTGTCATTCGCGGGGGAGACGAGTGTCAACGGGCTGCCGAAAGAGTGTGATGACCGTCGCAGGTTGTGGTCTGAAATTAGTTGGGCGTTTTGCCAACATGGGCAACTTGGAGATATAAGCTCTGTGACTTCACTGGGAACAAAATTTGAAGGGAAGCGGTGAAGCTGTGGAACCCACTCCCTCGTATTGTGTACCTGATTTGGAGTAAGTCGTCGTTATTGTTTGTTCACCGACGCACTCAGAGATTTTAAACTTTATTATTATTGTGGGAGACTTCCTTGGCCTAGTTAAATGGTGGCCGAAGTTTTTTTGTGTCTCCCGCAATAAAATGATTTTATGTTGCTGTTTTTAAAGCATTTACTCTATTAATACAGTTGCCCATGTGTAAGTGACTCAAAGGTTCTGCCCAGTGTTTCTATATATCAGAGTTACTGGAATGTCTTTGTGATTAGGGCAGAAACTTTTAATTGTGCAAGCGCCTTCGCGGGGAGTGAAATGTCATCCGAGGTTTAGGTCTGGCAGTGTTTAAGAATCTGGCCACTTCCCGAGTCGGTCACATATACCCTTCCAAAGTTTAGTATTTATCTTCCTTCCGCCAAGGCGGGTCAAGCTGGTAGATATATATTTTGTATGTAACCTGTTTGTATACGAATTTGTTTTCTTAAATATTACGGACTGGCAACTGGCTAAACCTTAAACTGTGTAGCATCTGCTGAGTTCCTGGTGCACCTTTTTCTAGTATTTTTTTATTAATACGTCTGAGTACGTAAACATTTATTTTTTAAGGATCAGTGGCTCTGTTGTAGTTTTTTTTAATTAAGTGATTGTGTCATGTTATGTAATGGCATCTTAGTTGGGCACTAGTGCTCAAGTGTTATTAAGTCAGCCTTTACCTGTAATTGTTTCATTATATCTATTTTGCGGGATGTCCTGTATGGGAGTTTCAGGTTCTCATGTTTACTAGTAACCCCATTTTCTTAATTTGGAATTGTTTGTTAGAGTACTGACTACGTCGGGTTTCTAGTTGTATTTGCAAGGTTTTACCTAGTGGCTAGTCCACAATTTGTAATTCTCAAATTATTTTTTAAAGTCTTAATGCCAATAAAGTGTCTTAATTATAAAGTGTGACTATCAACCATGATTCCATCCTGCTTCCTTTTTTATGGTATTTAAGATATACTGTGCAAGTGTGGTACGACTAAGGAATGACGTATCAAACAGTTTTCTTGTTTACCTTTTTGATTTGTACTGTCTTGGCATTACGTATCCATCCACACAAATAGATTCAAACTTGAATACAGATTTGACAATGCAATCCCTTCTTTGTACAATAAGAGCAATCACAGGAGCTACCAGGATTCGTATCGCACTATACTTCATCGAGGCCGAGATAAGAAAAGAAGTGGCAAAAGATAAAACAACTCCTAAAACAAGTGATGATACAAGGACTGGATTCAGCGATATTATGTCCTGGTCGACGTATAATGCCTTGGTCGACATCGAATACAAATATAAGTCAATTCCTTAATGAATAAAAACATAATTTCTCAATACAAAACTCAACAAATTTCAGCAAAGCTGAAATGGATACCACGTACACAGTGACATGGAGCAATAGAGGAGCAGAGGCGCATCTACAATATCCTACTGGGTCGAATAGCAGCAGGAACGTCCTCAGAACTATTTTGTATGGCAGTATCATTTCAAGCAGTTTGTTTATGTAGTTTAGCTATCATTTGTTACTGTCATATGCAGCTGGATATGTAATACAGCAGGACCCTACGAATGAAACAAACTCTTATTACGCAGCAGCAATAGCGATTCACTAGACTCAATGTGGCATGAGGCACATCTTCTACATTACCGGTATCATTACCGTCCAAAGATCTCATACGACATGATGGAAATTTTGTAAGTAATGTAAAATAGATTGTCCGACAATCGATTTCACGACCGACTGCAATGTACAGATTTAATTAGTTTACACATTTGGAATTTAGCACTGTCCTTCTACGTACCGTTCGTCGACAGATAAGGGCTATTTGAACTTTTCATTAACGTTTTAGATACGTTACCTTGCTATGATGTATTGAAGGCTTTTTTTTCTACGCTGTGTAATTTTAGTCTCTCCTTTTTATCTCCAAAGCTGATCAGCCGGGATATATACAGCTGTTTGCAATTAAATAATTGCTACTAGGGTTTGACATCCCGTCCAAAATATGATTATTAGAGATGCAGCACCGTCCGCGACAGGGTAGGATGTGGAAGGATACAGCCGTGTCTTTTTTCAAACAATGACCCTTCATTTTCCTTAAGCGACGTAGCAACAAAATGTCAATCTGAATGGTCGGAGGAAGAATTCAACTTGTTGAAAATGACACTAATTACTTAACCAGTGCACGATTCGAAAACCTTTTAACACGTTTCAAGATGGGACCCTGACCAGTTAGGTCTGATTCAAGAGATTGAGAAGGTCCAAAGAAGAGCGGCAAGATTCGTCACTGGTACATTTAGCCATCGCGAGAGCGTTACTAATCTCATAGAAAGTTTGAAGTGGGACACACTTGCAGATAGACGACTCGCTAAACAGAAGGGGCTGCTCACTAAATTCCGAAATCCAATCTTCACCGAGGATGTAGAGCATATATTATTACCACCAACTTTCAAATCGCGTAATGATCATCATTCAAAGATAAGGGAAATAAGAGCTCATACTGAAGCGTTCAGACAGTCGTTTTTCCCTCGCACGATCCGCGCGTGCAACAGAGGTGGGGGGAGGGGGGGATATGACTTTGGCGCGAATTGTGCCCTCCGCCACACATTGCTTGGTGGCTGGCGGAGTATATATGTAGATGTAGATGAATGAGTGTACGTTGTTTCCACAAATGTTTTAGTAGTGGAGATGACGTCTACGTTGAGAGATTCGTAGCAAATTGATTAAACGGAGAGTATTTGTTACGGAGAACAACAAGAAATCTAGCGCGACTCTGCTCTGGACCAGTAAGATGTTTAGTGGAACACAAGACAGTTAGCTCTCTCTTACCACATACTCCTTGCAGAAGAAGGTTCTCTGAACCTCATTTCTTAGTAAATTTTTGTATCTGTCCGTTCCTGTAAATCTCTCCTCTTTGCGTTTAGCTTCTTAGTAACCACCGAATCTACATTTTTCTGTAGCAACACATTGGTTCACTCCAAAATCTTACCACTGCCGAATTTAGCCTCCGAGCAAAGCCCACCATCTTAGGAAGTACTTAATGAGAACGTTTCAGACATTAACAGTCTCTCTTATTTTCACTTGAGTCAGTAAAATTGAAACGTAGCTTGTTTGGGCCTAGTACATGCAAGTAGGTGATCCGCGTTCTGATTTCGGTGTATCTTCAGCGAAGCAACTTCTTATCGTTCTCCAGTAATCAGCGTGCTATGACTCCAGCTGCCTTATTGTTTTGGAAGCAGCCTGGATGGGCCGCAATGTACAATATGTGTAATGCCCTCAAGGACAATCCTTAAAATTTGCTGAGCTACTCAGGTCTCATGATACTCACCAGCTGCTTTTGAAAATAATCTCTCAAGCGATATTTTTATTTATCGATGTTTACTGGGCTAAAGTTAAATGTACGCTTGAGTTACGACACGTATACTGTAGACTCAGGCAAAATCTTTTTACCGAAGAGAATAAGAACTTCTGGTCAGAATAATATAGGGTAATACCAACAGCAGCAGAAAATGGTATAGCAGAATTCATGATGAATAGAAATGTGGATCTGACAGTAAGTTACTGTGAACAGTTTAGTGATAGGGTTGTTGGCCGGTCGGGGTAGCCGAGCAGTTCTGGGCGCTACAGCAGGAACCGCGCGACCGCTACGGTCGCAGGTTCGAATCCTGCCTCGGGCGTGGATGTGTGTGATGTCCTTAGGTTAGTTAGGTTTAAGTAGTTCTAAGTTCTAGGGGACTGATGACCTCAGAAGTTAAGTCCCATAGTGCTCAGAGCCATTTGAAACATTTTTTTGATAGGGTTGTTCCTATCCGATTCGACAGCAAAGCAGTACCGACAACAATACTCATGTATATACGCCGACGTTGCAGGCAGACGAAAGTATATGAGGATACTGAACGGGTCATAAATTACGTAGAAGGAGGAGCTAACCTTATAATAACAGGAGACTGGAACGCGGCTATAACGGAAGGAATGGAGGACACATCAGCGTGAGTAGTAGAAACGAGCACGAAGAGAGACTAATTAAGTTCTGTAACAAATTTCAGATGGTTTTAGCGAATAGTCTATGCAAGAATCACAAGAGTTGGAGGTATACTGGGAAAAGATCAGGAGAAACTGGAAATTTCCACCTTGAATACGTCATGGTCTGATAGAGATTCCAAACTCTGTTATTGGAATGTAACGCGTACCAAGGATCATGTACAGATTCAGATCATAATTTAGTAATGATGAAAGATAGACGGAAGTTTAAGAGAATCATCGAGAATAACAAGTGTGGAAGGGATACAGAATTACTCAAATTCATTACAGATGTGGACATCTTGGCAAGGAATACCACTGTAAGCATTTTAGTAGAAGAGCAGTGGACTGCTAAGTGCACTCATAGACAGGGAAACATAGGTAAATGGAAGGTAACATTGAAGAAACTTTAAGCGGCAGGAGAAATACTTAAATAAATCGACGAAAGAAGGAAGTACAACAATTTAAGGGAAAAAAGGAATACAAGTTATAAATCACTAAGGGATGAGATAAATAGGAATTTTAAGGAAGCCAATGCACAATAGCTGGGAAGAAATAAGAAAAAGGAACGATCATCGGAACGAGTGATTCAGCATGTACAAGGCCAAAACAACCTTAAATGAAATTAAAAACAAATGCTTCATTATTAAGAGTGCTAAGGGGATCCAGCTGAACAAGCAGAGGAGAGACCGGATTGGAGGAAAGAGTGCACAAAGTGCTATTGTGGGTGGGGAGGGGGGGGGGGGGGGGGGGGAGGTGGAGAAAAATTGTCTGACTGTGCGCGAGATGAGGAAACAGGAATAGATATTCAGGGGGTAGGGGATCCAATATTAGAGTCAGATTTTAAAAGATGTGTGGAAGGCCTGATATAAAATAAAGCAGAAGGAAAAGACTAGATGAAATTGTAATTTATAAAATCACTGGGGAAAGAGGCAACAAAACGATTATTCACATTGGTGTGTAGAATGTGAGAGACTGGCGTACACCGTCAGACTTTCGGAAAATTATCTCCCACGTATTTCGAAGATAACAAGAGCAAATAAGTGCAAGAACTATCGGAGAATTAACGTGACAGCGGCGCGGGCTTAGCCGAGCGATCTGGAGCGCTGCAGTCATGGACTATGCGGCTGGTCCCGGCGGAGGTTCGAGTCCTCCCTCGGGCATGGGTGTGTGTGTTTGTCCTTAGGATAATGTAGCTTAAGTAGTGTGTAAGCTTAGGGACTGATGACCTTAGCAGTTTAGTCCCATAACATTTCACACACATGTTTTGAATTAACGTGACAGCTGACGCATACAGGCTGTTGACAAAAATAATATAAGGAAGAATGGGAAGAAACTTGGGGGAAATGTTAGATGATCAGTTTGGCTTTAGGTAAGGTATAGGCACCAGAGTGAATGTTTAGACCTTGCGGTTGATAAGGGGAGCAGGACTGAAGTAAAATCGATACACGCTCATATGGGTTGTCGTCTCATAAAAGGCGTATGACAATGTAAATTGTCTAACATATTCGGAAATCTGAGAAAGTAGGTGTGATCTACAGGAAAAGATGAGTGACATACAAAAAGAACCAAGAAGGAAGAACCTACTATTCAAGCTATATGTAGAAGATGCAATGACTAAAATAAAATAAAGTTTCAAGAGTGGGATTAGCACTTTCATCCTCCATCTTCACGCTGTGTAAGAGTTGTAAGAATGAATCAGCAATACTATCACCCAATCAAGGGTGACTCAGTTCTAGTTAACTTACATCAGAGCCAAACTACACAGTTTTTATGTTTGCAACCAGCTAGTGGTTTCCATTACGCACTTTGGTGACGCTACTGATGTCCGTACTTATTTTTCAGGGAATTTTAATTTAAACCACTGACCACTGTAGCAATCATTGGTCGTATTTGCAACTCATTCGCCGGCCGCGGTGGTCTAGCGGTTCTGGCGCTGCAGTCCGGAACCGCGGGACTGCTATGGTCGCAGGTTCGAATCCTGCCTCGGGCATGGGTGTGTGTGATGTCCTTAGGTTAGTTCGGTTTAAGTTGTTCTAAATTCTAGGTGACTAATGACCTCAGAAGTTAAGTCCCATAGTGCTAAGAGCCATCTGAAACATTTTTGAACTTACAGGGTATACATTAAGTCGGGGAACACTTTCAGTTATTTATTTCAGAATAACCAAACATTGTACAGATATCATACATATGTCATTTTGAAGAGAAACATGAAAGTTTTTTTTTTTTCACGTTTACGGCCACATCGTATTTGGTAATTTTCCGATAGTCAGCGCTTGTCGCAAACGTGCCGAGTTTAGTTGCGGAGCGAACTGTTTCATGAAAGGTCTCCCCGATCACCAGATCTCACTGCGCGTGACATTTTTCTGTGGCGACATATTAAAGATCTGATGTATGTACCGCCTCTAAAACGTGATGTAGTAGAGGTCCGGGAGGGAATATGGGAAGCGACTGCCAAAGTCGACGATGCCATGCTGGGACGAGTATGGCAAGAATTCGATTATGGCAAGAATTCGATTTACGTCCGCCGGGTCACTCTTTGTTCGCATATCGAACGTTTGTAAAAAAAAAAAAAAATACTTTCAGATGTATGACATCTGTATAATGTTTAGTTCTTGCGCAATAAATAATTGTGTGTTCCCGAACTTTCTGTGCACCCTGTATTTTCATGTGCCACTGGGCCAGGCCTGTTAGTTATCACTCAATAAGACATTCCCGTTGCACCACGTTTACTATTTGATTAAGAATTGCATGATATTTGTGGTGACGCTACTCACGACACCAGAGAGTACCGCACCATAATTGATAAGTCGCGCTTGAAACAGGCGTAGCACGGCAGTTGCATGGGTTCGCAGTACGAACTCTACCGAGGTCTTTCAGGAGCCAGGGGTGAACAGAAACAGTTATCAACTCTGAAAGCCAAAAATTGATAACTATAAACAGGAATATGAAAAAGAACGTTATATGGGATTATAGCTCATGTGCCTTAGTTTAAACGCATTATTACATTTGGGACGAAGCTCCTAATCTTACAACATAAAATTAAAACTAAAAACATTGTTCCCATACACCCCATAGATAAGGGTGCGTAGAAACAGCTGTGTTTATCTCACTACTTTTTCTGTTTTTTAATCTTTCTTGCTAATATGAGCGTCTTTTAGTGTCTAGGAGAACAGTAAACAAAATATACTTGGTTCATAAAAGTTTTATTCAATAGAAAACATGTAAATATTGCGTTGATTCTGATTTGTATTAAACTTTTCTCGTAAAAGTCGTATACTTCCACTTATCTTGTTGTAATATTGAATTGATGAACATATTTTTTCGCTAATATAAATAAGTCTAAAAATGATGACTTTGAAACTACAGGTGGTACGCCAGGAGTAACGAAGAGCTTATGAAAATACCCTTAACTAAAAAATGACTTCTATTACAAAAACCTGTCAATGCGCACATTTTTAAAAAATAGGTCACCATAACCTTTGCCTTCTAAATAACGAGTGTGTTATATGTCTACAGTTTAAATCATTGTTTGCTTTTTGAATTACTTTAATCACAGCATATTCTCTTAGGCTGAGAACACTGCCGGGCAGTTCTTCATGTCCGTCGAATTCTTGGTCTTCTTCAGAAGAAACTTTAGCGATTACTGCTTCTCTTCACTGCACTAATTCCGAAAGCACACTCTTTCATTGTGAATTACCCGAAACGGAACTGAGACTAAAGTATACTTTAAAATTGAATTTTGGTTAATGAAACGGGATTGAAAATTTATATTTATATTTATACTTACAAATAATGTGCGAAAAAACAAATTCAGAGCAATATCTACAGCTTGCTTTAGAGTGAGCCAAACGTCAGCTGAAAACGCTGCCTAATTTGAAACTTGCACTTTTCTTCTTTGGTTGAATCACTACCAAGCTAGGCAAACAAATTTTTGAGTGATATTCCCATTTGTTTTCTGGTGCGAGAGCAGAAAACTTTGTTGGAAGTTTCATATCCCTTCATATCACAGTTTGTGTTGACGCCGTTTTTAAGTTTTTGCTGGAATGTCCTCTATTCGCTAATCTACACTGCCCAAATGCATCTACTGCGTCATTTTTCCGTCAAGTTAATAAAGGATAGCACACCGCCAGTTACTGATGGTTATGTTGGTTTATCCTGCGGAGCAGATGAAAAAGCATATATCAGTCATATTTATATTTCTGTGGGTCATATAGATAGCGAACTGAAAAGATATAAGAACTAATAACGATATTACGGAAATGGAAAGAAGTTGAATCATGTGAAATGATGCAGAATGTATGAAGATATGCACATAGCAGCCGAGTTTTGTTATTCCGGTAGAAAATTGGCTGGCGACTGCAAAAATAAACAGAGTAACTAATTTAGACTGGCGATAGCTAGAGATGTGTTCCTGAAAAGGAGAAATATTTGAAGGTTAGAAACAAATATTTAGTTTCGTAGTCTTATATGGAAACTTAAAGTGGATCATAAAGAGTGCCTTGAGACGCTACTCTGGTCTAGTTGCATAAGCGTTGGGGCAGAGGACTGCTAAATATTAAATTGTTAGTTCCAATAACTATCTGAACAGCAGAACACAAGCAATCGTTTTAAGAAAAGTAAAATCCAGACTATAGCATAGCCATATTCACAAAATAATTTCTTATTATTTCTTGTACCAGAAACAGCACTTCCTCAAAATATGAGGGAAATAAAATTCCCTTCAAACTTCAAAGGACAACTAATGGGATATCTTCTGTCACAACACCTGTGTCTCCCATATACTCGTCTGCTCACCACTTTCCCTTCCCCTTGCCTGTAGATTCGTCTTCTGAAAGTCTGTTTTTGTCTTACCAGCTTTTGTCACTGTCTTTCCAATATTCTCCTCTTTCATTATCCCTTCGGTTTAGAATGCCCTGTATTATTATTATCAATGCCAATTATTAATATTACTCACCGTCTTATTTGTGTTGGCGATTATAATTGTACTTGTAAAACTTTCTCAGCAGTACATAATAGCACCATAATTAACTATACTCATTGATAGCGGTTTTATGACTTTTATGGCACGTATTCTTACTTGTCTTTTATATGAGAGTGCCTTGAGACGCTACTCTGGTCTAGTTGCATAAAGCGTAAACAAATGTATAATGAAGAACTGTGAAATAGAGCTAAAGCGAAATTAGTTTTACGGTACATAATGATGAAAGAAAGCAGGACATAACTTATATATACGTGATTTGGTGATAATGAGCAGTAGGCGGGGAGGCAATAGTATTGCAGAAGGAAACCAAGGACCGAATAAGGTAAACAGATTTAAACTGATTAAGCACCTACTAATCCCCTTGTGTACGACAGACAAGCGTGAGATGTGCATCGAGCCTCTCTTCGGGCGTATGACTACAACAGCAACTAACTTTTTGGTTTCGCTTTCCTACTGTTGCTTACAAATCTATTACGTTTCAAAATGCAGATTTTTTTATAGGCTGTCTGAATCAGCGTTGAGGTACAGGGATTGCAGGTGGAACGAAAGTTGTAATAGCAGAAGAACCATAACGGTGTTAGGCAACTACGACAGTAGCCATAGGTCAGTGACGTCCCCAGCCGTAACGATAACGGCGTTCACCTCGCCGACGTCCACAGCGGCCGTGGTGGGAAGGCGGAACTTTTCTTCAATAGCGGGGAGGCGCTATTGCTGTGCCGTGGCGGCACCAAGTTCTCGACCCTGGACGTAATTCACCCAAGCTTCGAGGGCGTAATGGACAAACTTGGACGGGACGTGTCGTTGCGGTATTGAGGGGAAGCGGTTATTAAACGACCGTCTTCCCCGCGGCAGTGACCGCCGAACTGCGGGACGGAGCACCGAAGTTGGATCGCCTCGTATCCGGCGTGAGGCATCCTCCTATGGTGGGCAATGCGTACAGTGATTCAGATACCGCCAGCCGATTTGGCTCATATTTGCCAAGTCGCTTGTACAGCGCAATATGAAGGACTTGCAGATAGTTTGCTCAATTACACTCGTCCGCAGCTCGTGGTCTAGTGGCTAGCGCTGCTGCCTCTGAAACTTCGGGTCCTGAGTTCGATTCCCGGACGGGTTGGAGATTTTCTGTGCCTGGAGACTGGGTGTTTGTGTTGTCCTCATCATATCATAATCATAGTCATCATTGCATGTGATAGTGGTTACATTGGATCATGTAACAATTGGACTGTGTAGAAACTGGGTTATTTTATGCGTGCTGATGACCGCGCAGTTAAGCGCCCCAGAAATAAAACATTATCATCATCATCATCATCATCATCATCATCATCATCATCAATTACACCTTCCCCTCTCTCCTCGCCCCGCAAAACATCATCATCATCATCATCATCAATTACACCTTCCCCTCTCCCCTCCCCCCCCTCCCCCACGCTAAGTTCCATAGTGCTCAGAGCCATTTGAACGCCCCCACAGCCCTCCACCACGCGTTTTTGAGAAAACAGCACCAAAGTTCATGAGGCACAATCAGTATTGGCGCGATCGACAGATCACTGAAAACTGAGCATCTTTCACTAACATATACGATCAAGTCATATTTATGTGATCATCAGGCAGAAACCTGATTAGCACCCTTTTGCAGCGCGGACGCGCAGGAAGAGATTCATTGAGGTTCTGGAAGGTACATACAGGGAAGTGGAGCCAGTGCGACTACAGTGCCTTGACCAGGTGCGCTAGGTTTCTCGATTAAGGATGCACGGTGAGAGTCGGTTAAATTCAGTAGACTTTGGGGATAGGGGAGTGTGGTAAACTCATCCTGGGGATCTTCGAAACTCCCATGCACACGGCGAGCTGGATGACGCGTTACATCGTCCTTGGTAGATGGCATCGTACCGAGGAAAGCACAAACTGCATGCAGGGGTGGAAGCGTTTCAAAACGGTAGATGCAAACTTGTGTTCATCCGTTGTGGTATCCAGAACGGGGAGATCACCCAGGGAGTTCAAAATGGTTCAAATGGCTCTGAGCACTATGGGACTCAACTGTTGAGGTCATTAGTCCCCTAGAACTTAGAACTAGTTAAACCTAACTAACCTAAGGACATCACAAACATCCATGCCCGAGGCAGTATTCGAACCAGCGACCGTAGCGGTCTTGCGGTTCCAGACTGCAGCGCCTTTAACCGCACGGCCACTTCGTCACCTAGGGAGTGCCACGAAAATATTCCCCAGATCATACCACGCCCTCCACCGGGGTGGGAGCTTCTGCCTATTGTTGCAGGGTGTTCACTTTCAGACGTTTCACGTCAATGGAGCATGAAACAGGATACACCCGAAAAGGCTACATTGGATGTTCAGTTGCGATACTGGCGTAAACAATCCAACCTTCGTCCCCGACGAATAGCAATCAGCATGCTACGGTGGCCCAGACACAGTGACGTTCACTGAACAGTCGTTGAGCACATCCTGTTAGTGGCTCCTTGGTTCATCTGGGAATTCAGCTGGACAACAATTGCATGTCTGTTCGTCCGTATGAATCTCCGCAGCCGTCGTTCACCTATGGCCAGTAGTGCACAACTGTTGCCTCGGTGTAGGGCTTGGATGGGGCCATTTAGCCATGCAGGATGTATTTCAACCACGGTGGCATGCGAACAATTTACACACATAGTCGTTTAGGAAATGAATCCACCATTGGCCCGCTTTTGGAAGTCAGTTAAATCACTCCGTTTCCAAATTACGCCAAGAAATACATTGTTCTCCCGCGTGTCTCCCCCCCCCCCCCCCCGTCCAACAATCTTTATGCAGCCTACAATGTTGGTGTGCCTACCTGACGTCTGTGAGAAGGATTTGTACATTGTAGGTAGTCAAAATATCGTGAATCTAGCGTGTATATGGAGCCCATAAATGCAAATTTTTCTAGAAATCGAGAAATAAAGTGTCGAGTACTTTGAGAGGTTGTAGCAAACACCAAACAAGAAAAATAAGTGCATTAAACATGGATGCGGAAATGCATACATTCTGCGATACACGCGTCTTTACAGGAGGTGTTCAACGTGGTGTCCATGCACCCCTCTGCCCTCCGGCGTAAGGATTGACGCACCGTTTGAAGTACAACCGGTCATGTTGGCAGGCACTGTAGACGCGAACCTGAACCTTTAGTGTCCGCACATGTCCCCCCCCCCCTCCGCCCCCCCCCCACCCCCAATGCTCCACCTACCAATCCAACGGTCCTGAAATGCCTGTATCAGATGCTCGCACACATTGTACGAACCACATCTGTATTGCAATGGCACAGCCTCCAGCAAGGCATTCAGTACATTAATGAGGAAGTGCAGATCCCGGTTAACTTTTGTGGTTGCTTGTATGGCCAAGTACGACTGCCCATATGTTCACTGAGGATCGGTATTGATGCCCTCTTCCCTGAATTACTTGGGGATTTATATCCGCCCACACATGCTGGTTACGGAAATTCACAACACCATCTCTTGTGAACCCTGCCTCATCGGTAAATAAAATTTTGGATGTGAACAGTGATACTGTTGCTCGCTTCTGCAACAGCCATTAACAGAACCACCGTCTGCTATGATGAAACTGTGGCCTTAGGGTCTGAACGCACTGTAGATGATGTGGGTACAGCAATTGTGTATTTGGCACCCATCCCCTGCAACCCCGCCCCACAGCTCCTTCAGGTCAGGCGTGGAGAAGTCTGCCGAACAGCTTATCAGAGGGCGCTATGAGCTATGGATATTTTTCAGCGTAGAGGCCACGTACTCACAACCTAAACCATAGCAGTGTATCATATCCGCCATTTAACTACTCGAGTAGTAGGCTTCCATTGCTAACAAGCGCTGAAAGAGAGAAAATGTAAATATAGTACAGCATTTGTTCGTACAAACAGCGCAATAACAGTAGACACATACGTGAATACCCGTTTGGAACAAAGTGAGACACCATTTTACCTACCCAGGATTGAAAGTATTGAACAATACTGCTAACAGACATGGCTCACAGACTCGACAAACACAATTGACTGAAAACCACCTACTGCTGGAGAGAGTACTGTGAACAAAACATCATAATGCTATGGCGACATATTTGACGGAGCGTCCATGCAACGTTCCACCAGCAAGCGTAACGCAGCCCTTCCTATAAACATTTGGCTATTTCGGAAAATATGCGTTTCCGGACCCATGTTTACTGGACTTATTTTTCTTGTTTCGATGTTCTCAAAGTATTCTCTTTTTTTTTTTAACACTAGGTATACCTATAAGGCACGCACTGTTAAAC
Organism: Schistocerca serialis cubense; assembly: GCF_023864345.2. NCBI lineage: Eukaryota > Metazoa > Arthropoda > Insecta > Orthoptera > Acrididae > Schistocerca > Schistocerca serialis. Next base: position 664,598,541 of record NC_064642.1, read on the forward strand.
GAAAGCGGCCAAAGTACCTGGCCCGGAAGCAGAGCACCTACGTCCGATTCCCAGTAGCATTCTGCACTTTTTAAGTGTATTTTTTCAACATCGACAACGATACAAGGGTTAGAAGGTAAGAATTTCGATAAGGAATAATAACAAAGAAGGGAAGTAAATTTTTCATACGACTCGAGTTAGTAAAGAATTAAATGTGTAAGTGTCGTTGTATGAATACAGTTCAGGGTAAGACTGTTACGAAGACGAGCATTCGACGCACGTTATCGCTTTAGGCAGAAAAAAACCGTTGCCACGGTTGATAGTGTACATTAACGAATTCGCATACGACGCAGTATTACATCAGAGCTTCTGGAAAATCGTTGCCTACTTTTCCCATGCTTATAACTAGTGATTATTTTCGTCCTTCAGGTAGGAAAGAGTTCAGTCGGTTAACCGAGTGGTTAAAAAATTGTTACTTCACTTACTCCAAACGAGATGAATGCAATATTACAATTTACAAATCATATCTTGAGAACATTTTAAAGCCATTCGTTGCTGATGATAAGCTTGCCTGATATTGGATTCATGGAGTGAGCAAACTTGCATTCCCATATAGGATAGCGTGTTTATAGATGACGAGGATCAACCGACAGCCACGGTAAAAGCAGTAACTGTGTCCAAGCCATGTGAGATTTTGTTTTATTGTCAAGTTAAAAAATATTCTTCGAGGCTTCAAAATTACAGTCAACTTCGGGAAATCCTGCGGGAATTGCACAAAAAATGGATGCAATAACGATTCACAGCATAATTCATGATAAACTTTCACCACCGATGTTTAAGAGAATGTTATCGTATGCGTGGTATGCATCAGGATTAATTCCGGTAAATGAAATATTTTTAAATGTAAAACATGTTTATTTTCCTCCGAATCCCCGGAAGGAACGTTGTAGGTGTGCGAATAACGCATTTGTTATACATTCTTGTTGCCACTGGTGTATTTAGTCCGAATTATTGTATGACAAGTATGACCTATCTAGTTGCTAGAAGTTAGTTGCAGACTCGCAACAGAGTGAGTGAATGGCTCGCAGTCAGGCGGCCAGGATTAAATGTTTAATTTTCTGTTAATCAAAGTTGTTTGAGAAATTTATTTACTTATTCTATTCCTATTGCTTTAGTTAACTTGTTAACCGTCCCGTGCATACCAACTTTCAGCGAAAAAAAATGCAAATAAAGAAAAAAAACTGGGAATCGCACTCAGATTCTCAGTCTGCAACCAGATGCCTTGGTTGTCACCCCACTGGCGTTTCGTTGAATCGTTCATACGCTATGGGTACATAGCAACTGTCGGAAAAGTTTCTTTGCTCGATTTGTAGGAAATTATGCATTTTCGGACAGATAAAATACTTACAATGAAATGAATACACCTGACTGCATACAAGCGTTGATATAAGTCAACGGGGACAGCTGAAAATGTGTGCCCAGACCTGGACTCGAACCCGGGAGCTCCTCGTTACATGGCAGAATCTATCCATTTTTTTTAATTCATTTTGTTCGATATAATTTGGCGGACGTCACAATACATCCTTTCAAGTTGGTCATTGATTCCTTGCCTCATTTTTTTTTTTATTACAGAGAGCGCAAAGCCCTCTGATCGAACACGTTGAGTTACCGTGCCGGCGGATTCATCTGAGCCACCGAGGACACAGAGGTTTGTGCGACCGCAGGTACGTATCTCTGGCACGCCTCCTATGAGACCCACATTCGCAACTTATTGTCCCGCACTCTATTCATAGTGCCCCTGCCCATTATACTCATTATTCGCGGCTCTTTACTGCCGATTCCCGTAAATCTAGTCGCTTCAGTCCGGAGCTGCGCAGCTGCTACGGTCACAGGTTCGAATCCAGCCTCGGGCATGTATGTGTGTGATGTTAGTTAGATTTAAGTAGTTCTAAGTGTAGGGGACTGATGACCTCAGATGTTGTCCCACAGTGCTTAGAGCCATTTGAACCATTTGATTCCCATAAGTGTTCGTGCAATGATTCTGCATCTGCACAGAAGAAGATGGTCAAATGGGCGGTGAGCCTTAACTATATATATGCGCGAAGATGGTATCTGTTCTTTCGGACATGTCTGAAGAACAGATACCATCTTCATATATATATATATATATATATATATATATATATATATATATATATAAATATATATATATATATACTTATTTTTCAGTTTTTTAGCTATCCTGTCAGTTCTGGGTCGTTAGCACGTCATGAATTTTAGGTTGCAAATAACAGCCCTATCAACAATGAGGCAAATCAGTTGGCCGTGTCCGAGGCCTTTCCCTTGTTAGAGAGAGCATCGTCCGTCATATAAGAGCCATAGCCAGCACATCACTGGCGATTCATGATGACCTTTACAAAATGGTCAACAATTTCAGTTATTACCAACAATTTACATACAAAACGAAACAGGATTTATCTCTAAACTACGCTCAGATTCCAAATGAATGCATTAATTCTTACTCTATTATCAATCACTGACGCAAATTTGCGTCATTTTTGCTTGATTAATTAATCTACGTTACATGTAACAGCTATAATCCTTGACAAAGATGTTAAATCGCTGCTGCGATTCTGTCTGCCAGCACTGATCTAATAGGTGTAGATTTTATCACTCTTCCTGTAATATCGCTCCTGTCTAAATGTGCTACCGGACAATACGAAAATTTTGTCTCCTGAAATGCCAACTTCAAGGACAGAACCTTACTTAATTATGCTGACAGACGATGAGTGATAAAAAATAGATCTAAGGTAATTCGTACTCAGTTGGTACTTATTTGTGGTGAATGACTTATTTCTAGTGCACCGGACACCATCCAATGTTAATAGTTTAAAGTCTTTATAAAAGTATACCATATAACCGCGGCGTCACGCATTACTGATGCAGTATCGTGCTGCAAAAGAGATGTTGTAGAGGTATCGTATACTGTTATCCTCGCTCATCAGCGGGATTAACATAAAGATTGGATCTACACTACGAATTACTTCATCTAAACTGATACTCAAACTTAACGTAAAATACAAGAATCTTTCTCTTCATAAAAACATAACTTTCAATCTTTGACCTTCATGTACATTTTTACCGCAGACATATTGAAATATCTGTTGTTATTAGAAGACCTTTCATCAGTAGATAGAATTATATAAATTCGCAGAGTGACTGGTTTCAACATAAAACAAGATATTGGCTTTACGTTTAGTAAAGAATTTACTACCACAAAATTCTTATAAAACGCACATGAGAGCAGTTTTCTGATATATCTTCTAAGCAACTTCGCTTAGACTATTTCGAGTAAGTGTATCTTCATTATTTATTATAATATTAATAATAATAAAGGCGCCAATATTGACTCAGACCATTACTTAACCCGTGTGAAACTAAAGCTAAAACCCCAAAATTTCAACAAAAGGACACCATTAATCCCCAAATTTGACACCAGTTAAATCCAACCATCATTATTAGCAGACGAATTTGACAAAACAAGTGCACAAAATTGGGAACAACTCAAACACAAGATTATCAAAACAGCTCAAGATCAAATTCCTTTACGAAAACACAAGAAACATGCTTGGTGGAATGAAAACTGTGATCATGCAATCAAAGCCAGACAAGAGACATTTAAAGCATGGAATAGCAACAAGACAGAAGACACATATGATACATTCCTGACAACTAGAAAAGACACTTCAAAACTAATTAGACAAACAAAAAGACAATATGAGAATAGTCAACTCTTAGAAATTGAAGAAGATTTTCAGAAATACAACACCAGAAATTTTTATAAAACTTTTGAAACCAAAATAAAGGGGTACCAACCCCAGAATCTTTGCTTCAAGAAGGAAAATGGACAGTTGGCTCTTAACAACCAAGAAAATTGCAAAGAACATTCTAAATATTTTAAGAATCTTCTAAATTGCCCCGAGCCCACAGAAAGATTTCCACCAAAAATTCCCCAACAATGCAATCCAGTTTCACTTGCACCAAATGAAGAGGAAATCATTAAAGAAATTCATAGGTTGAAAAACAACAAAGCATCTGGTGAAGATGGAATTGTTGCAGAACTTTTAAAGGCAGCTGGTCCAAAAACCGTTAAAGAAATTACTTCAATCATGCAAAACATTTGGCAAACTGAAAAAATTCCTGATGAATGGAAAACCGCCTTGATTCACCCACTTCATAAGAAGGGAGACAAAACTGATGTTAATAATTACAGAGGAATTTCTCTTCTTCCAGTCACATACAAAATCCTCTCTCAATGTCTTCTGAACCGAGCACAACAACAACTTGAATGGAAAATTGGCGAATATCAAGCAGGTTTCAGGCCAAATAGATCTTGCCCAGAACAGATTTTAGTCCTCAAACTAATTCTCAGACATCAAAAAATTTACAATAAAAAACTAGTTTGTACCTTTGTAGATTTTAGAAAGGCTTATGACTCAGTGGATCGTGAATCTCTTTTCCAAATTGTGAAAGAACAAGGCCTGGATCCTAAAACCACGGCAATTATCAGAGACACGCTAACTGGTACAAAATCAAAAGTAAAGTTCAGAGGAGAAATTTCAGAATCCTTTGAAATAAAAACAGGCGTGAGGCAAGGTGATGGACTCTCTCCGTTGCTATTTAACTGCGTTCTAGAAAAAGTAATACAAGAGTGGCGCGAACGAAAATTGGAGTTCAAAATTGACCAACCAGTGAAATTAGGACGAACAAATATTCGAATAGACTGTTTGGCCTTTGCAGACGACTTGGTTATTCTAACGCAGGACATCCAAATTGCTCAGAAACAAATAGAAATTCTTAAAGAAACAGCAGAAAGAGTAGGTCTCCAAATCTCATTTGAAAAAATACAGTATATGACTAGCAACAAACTGGCACCCAAACTTTTGGAAACTAAGTATGGAAAAATCAAAAGAGTTTCGCAATTCAAATATTTAGGTGAAACAATCTCAGAGACTGGTCTAGAAAAAATTGGAAATGAAATTCGTTGTCAAAAGATGGAGACAGCTTTTAGACTTACAAAAGACATCTACAACAAAAAATGTCTCTCGAGGTACTCTAAATTGAGACATTACAACACGGTCATAAAACCAGAGTGCCTTTATGGGGCTGAAACGCTAATTTTAAACAGAAAAAAGGACATTCAAGAAATCCAAAAAAGAGAAAGAAAAGTAATCAGAAAAATTCTAGGTCCAAAATATACTGAAGAAGGAACATACAGGCTAAGAGCAAATAGTGAAATTCAACAATACACCAGCATATAGTCGGATATGAAAAAACGCAGATCAAAATTTTATGGGCATATTAAAAGAATGGATGCTACCAGACTAACTAAACAAGTAGTGGAATTCTACGAAAATCGAAGTAAAGCTAAATTTGAGACAATAAAATGGATTGCTGCTATAAAAGAGGATATGAAAGAGGCAGATACAAAACAAGATGAAATTCAAGACAGAAAATTATTTAGGCAAAAAATTCATGACTGGGTAGTTGGTCAAGCTGAAAAACCAAAGAAAACTGGAACCACATGGTCTGATGAAAGGAAAAGAGCTCATTCCGAGAGAATGAAAACAATTTGGGCAGAGAGAAAGTCTAAAAGAAAATAACTGAATGCCCCGTGATTGTACTTCGCGTGGTCCAGTAGGGCCCAAACGTGAATAATAATAATAATTATTATTATTATTATTACTGTTAGTACTGTTATTGCCTATTCATGTAGGTTTTTTATTAGACTGGAGTAATAATGGTAAGCAAAAATAGCCCAAACTGGTAACTTGCCATTGCAAAGGTGATTATTGAAAAGGTGGTTTTGTCAGCATAGTGCCCCAATTAAGTAACAGATGCCACTTTTGGTGATTTTTGCAAGGAATTTCAATCCCATGGTTTTCACATTAATGGAGTCACTTACACTTAATTTAGGAGGTGTTGACCTGAAGGCAGAATTATTCGCCATAAAAACCGCTGCAGTGTTTCTCACTGCAATCCGCTATCAGGTAACGCTGCTACTCCAGATGCTACAAACTAAATTTTATGGTCCGCGCTTGGCGTGCGGGTTTCGTGGTATTAGGCACTTAAGGGACGTTTTTATAGCCAATATATTTTTTCATGGCTCGTCATTCTGGTTCGTGTGGAGTGTTACGACCAGTGAAAATTTAATTCTCATTTCGTTTTAAACGTCCAGCTTCCCCTCAAGTGGGGAGCGCGTGCAGAAAATCCAATTTACGGCGACGAAAAAATTTCCTGGGAAACAGCTGAAGAGCTCTGTCAATATACGGCTCAGGCACCGCCAGATTTCGGTTTGAAGTCTTCGGTTTGTGCGTACGCTGTGAAGAAGGCATCATGAAATATGGTGCACAGGATTTTATGCATGTTACCAACATTTCCATGTGCTCATAGGTGGTGCCAGAAATAGAAAGATTGAAGTACAATTTCTAAAACATTCATTAACAATGGTGATTAAAATCAGGGATAGAATGTTGGTCAGGAAATAAAATTTGCCTCTTGACGGGTTGTTATCGCAGCAGAGATGAGCAAAAATAGCACCGTCGGTTGTATCTGGGCAGAAACATTCCTTGAAGCTCGTAGTTGTCCGTTGGAAAAAAAAGTGGTTCTCTTTGGCGAGAGAATTATATCACACGAGTGGCTACTTTCAGTGTTCTCCCCTACAATCAAAACACCATCCTCTCCAACTGTTATAGTTTTACAGTGTCTGCTATGCCCGAACTGATATTCGTATTTTTCGACATAAACAACTACTTCAACAAAATATAAGATGCTGCTCTGATTAAATACATCAACGAAACAGAATTCATATACTGTGTGGAGAAAATAGACTCAACTACAAGAACAATAATTTCTAAATCTGCCGAAGCAGCTCAAGTTTCAATGTGAGATATCACGAACATCAGCCATTGCTTCACAGCGGCTAGATAAGTGAAAAACCGTTTTCACGTTACTACCAACAAAACATTTAATTCACAATAAAGTCCGAACAAATATGTGTGACCGAATGAGTATAGTAATTAATGGATCCATAATCTTACAAGTATGACATGAAATATGGAAAATGTATGTCGACAAGTAAATATCCGTGGAGCCTGGCACCTGTGTGATATTCTACTCCACGCATGATAGCATTTAGCTGTAGAACGTATCCTGAGATCAAAAGTTATCAGTACATAGAACAGAATTAGGTCCTCCGCAACAACAATCATGGATTTAGAAAACATCGATCACGTGTAGGTCAACTAGCACATTTTTCGCATGATATCCTGGAAGGAAAGCATTAGGCAGCAGAGTAGATGCAATTCCGAAAGGCACTTAACTAAGTACAACACACACGATTGTTTACTGAAAGGACGGTTATATGAGGTATGAAGCTAAATTTCTCACTCGATTCAGGACTTCTTGGTGAGATGGAAGCAGCATGTTATCTTGGCTGAAGAGCATCGGTAGTTATAGTAGTTTCAGGTGTGCCCCACCGAAGTGGGCTGGGGCCCAGGCTGTTAATGTTGTACATGAAATTGAACACATTAGTACTCTTAGACTTATCATAGATGATGCAATTACCTGTAATGAAGTAGAGTCTGAATAAAGTCGCACAAATGAGCAGTCAGATTTTGATAAGATATCAAAGAGCTTCAAATAGTGGCAACTCACTTTCAACGTTTATAAGTGCGTATCTATGTATTAGACAAAAAAAATTAATAGGTCAGAGCTGTCATTGGTCAGCTCATGCAGACACCAGAACGTAAAATTTTTTTGCGACGCGAAAAGGAACCATCATATAGTCTCACTCGTAGGTAAGGCAAGTTGCAGAACTTCATGGATAGAACAGTAGAAAATTATCATCAGCTTGCAACGGAGATTCTAAAAGAAACACTCATCCGATCCATTCTAGAATGTTGCTCACGTGTGTGAGACTGGTGCTAAATAGAACTATCAGGGATACTGAAATGAACAAAAGAAGGAGAACCAGCACGAATGGTTACAGGGCTGTTTAACACATTGGAGAGTGTCACGGAGATGCTGAAGAAATGAGCTGGAAGACACTTGATAACAGACGCAAACTGTACTGTGAGAGTATACTTACAAATTATCTAGACCCAAAAATAAGTAATGAATCTAGGAATAAATTCGACCCCCTTCTGTATGCCCCATAGCAATAATCGTGGCAGATAGAGTAAACTAATTACAGCATGTACCATTTAGGCAACCATTTTTCCCGCGTTACAGATGTGAATGGAAGAGGAAAATACTCTAGTAACTGATATAATGGGAAGCAGCTTCGGCACGTTCACTTTATGATCTTTGGTAGAGTATGAATGCAGAATACTTGGCACTCCTGCATGATTCCTACTCACATCCATCCACATACCAATTCTAAAAGAGTCCGTTTATCGCTTTTATTAATTTCTCAAATTTCTGACCCACAAGTCGTAATGCTTCCCACAATTGTATGCTACACAATATTTTTTAACTTCGTTAGTTTTTTAATTCATAAAGCACAAGGTTGTCAGCTTGCCTTCCTACTGTGTTGAACTTGACTTTATATCCCTTCTAACAGATAACGTTACCCCAAGAAATTTAAAAGCTTTACTTCCTTTCATCTTGCCATCATCAGTTAGCAAATCCACTGCCTTGTTTTCTCCCACTGCAAAATAATCAGTTTCAACAATATTTATAGAAAGAGCCAACTGTTCAACTGAGTTTCCAGAACATACATTCCTAATCACCAACATCAGTAGCAACGACCACTTGCTTGTTCACAAGAACTAATACAACGTTTATGTTCCTACAGGAATTCTCATGCTCACCATTTACATTTCTATTTTTGTGAACCATTTTCTAAATAGATTTTGAACGAAGTAATAGCTATAATACACTGTTGTCGGAGTCTTTTGTAATTCTAAATTCAGCGAATACCTGTTTGCCTATATTTACACAACTGGTACATCACGTACAAAACCCTTTCACACCTAATACATAAGGCATACCGACAAAATCATTCAACATGCTATGTCACAACTTACTTAGCGGGACTATATGGTAAGCTTTATGTAGTTCCATGAATGTAAATGAGTATTTTGTTTTTTCAACCATTCTCATCCCTATTAAATTTTGTAAAGTAAATGCACTCCTGGAAATGGAAAAAAGAACACATTGACACCGATGTGTCAGATCCACCATACTTGCTCCGGACACTGCGAGAGGGCTGTACAAGCAATGATCACACGCACGGCACAGCGGACACACCAGGAACCGCGGTGTTGGCCGTCGAATGACGCTAGCTGCGCAGCATTTGTGCACCGCCGCCGTCAGTGTCAGCCAGTTTGCCGTGGCATACGGAGCTCCATCGCAGTCTTTAACACTGGTAGCATGCCGCGACAGCGTGGACGTGAACCGTATGTGCAGTTGACGGACTTTGAGCGAGGGCGTATAGTTTGCATGCGGGAGGCCGGGTGGACGTACCGCCGAATTGCTCAACACGTGGGGCGTGAGGTCTCCACAGTACATCGATGTTGTCGCCAGTGGTCGGCGGAAGGTGCACGTGCCCGTCGACCTGGGACCGGACCGCAGCGACGCACGGATGCACGCCAAGGCCGTAGGATCCTACGCAGTGCCGTAGGGGACCGCACCGCCACTTCCCAGCAAATTAGGGACACTGTTGCTCCTGGGGTATCGGCGAGGACCATTCGCAACCGTCTCCATGAAGCTGGGCTACGGTCCCGCACACCGTTAGGCCGTCTTCCGCTCACGCCCCAACATCGTGCAGCCCGCCTCCAGTGATGTCGCGACAGGCGTGAATGGAGGGACGACTGGAGACGTGTCGTCTTCAGCGATGAGAGTCGCTTCTGCCTTGGTGCCAATGATGGTCGTATGCGTGTTTGGCGCCGTGCAGGTGAGCGCCACAATCAGGACTGCATACGACCGAGGCACACAGGGCCTACACCCGGCATCATGGTGTGGGGAGCGATCTCCTACACTGGCCGTACACCACTGGCGATCGTCGAGGGGACACTGAATAGTGCACGGTACATCCAAACCGTCATCGAACCCATCGTTCTACCATTCCTAGACCGGCAAGGGAACTTGCTGTTCCAACAGGACAATACACGTCCGCATGTATCCCGTGCCACCCAACGTGCTCTAGAAGGTGTAAGTCAACTACCCTGGCCAGCAAGATCTCGAGATCTGTCCCCATTGAGCATGTTTGGGACTGGATGAAGCGTCGTCTCACGCGGTCTGCACGTCCAGGACGAACGCTGGTCCAACTGAGGCGCCAGGTGGAAATGGCATGGCAAGCCGTTCCACAGGACTACATCCAGCATCTCTACGATCGTCTCCATGGGAGAATAGCAGCCTGCATTGCTGCGAAAGCTGGATATACACTGTACTAGTGCCGACATTGTGCATGCTCTGTTGCCTGTGTCTATGTGCCTGTGGTTCTGTCAGTGTGATCACGTGATGTATCTGACCCCAGGAATGTGTCAATAAAGTTTCCCCTTCCTGGGACAATGAATTCACGGTGTTCTTATTTCAATTTCCAGGAGTGTAGTCCGTCTGCAGCAAGCTGACACGAGCCAGCGAATCTTTCGGTGGTTGTTCTGATATTTTGGGGCAAGAATACCAACCGAGAGACCTCATGAACTCAGAAACGTAACTGAATTTGTAGCACAGTACACCGTATAATGAGACGAAAAATTCTCTCCGCACTTATTGGTGTCAGTTCTTACAAAATCACCTGGGCTAGCTTTCCTCGTTACTGAATTGATAGCATTAGTCCAAATGAACCCCAATTTTATTTATCTGCCGGGAAAACACCTCAGATGGAACCACAGTTTCATGATATTAATAAAACATAAAAACAAAAGGAAATACAAGTGGTGAACCTCAGGACAATTTAACTGAGCATAATAGGCACACAATGGATGAGTAAGGCAAATAAAGGACTTCCGTTTCAAGGGAGACTTTTAGGAAAGTGTGGTTTGTCTGTAAAGGGGACCGCATAGAGGGCACAAGTGAAACCTATTGTTCAGTATTTTTAGAGTGTGTGGATGCTGCACTGATAAAAGAAAGACATCGAAGCATTTCTCCAACTATAGAAGCCTGAAATGGATTGTTAGGTACTCTTCTCATGCAAACACATGAAAATTACAAAACTGGTACAAAATAACTAATATGCGCATCATTTAAAATATACAGGGAAAGCAGCAAACATACACAGACAAGTCAGAGCTCAAAGTTATCAAAACTCATACATAAATCTTGGGGTTAAACAGAAAACATAATCATGTATCATTAGTAATTACTTTACAGAATATTTTGGCATCTTAAGAGAATTCACACGCTACTTCTGTACCGTTGCACTTCTCCAGTGCTTAATCTCCAATGGACCTTCGTTTATGAAGATAATGACTTTACACACAGCTGTTTTGAATCATACTTGACAAATAAAATGTAAAGGTTGTCTGAATAGTTCAGATAGTTTTGGGAAGTTAGAAAATTATAGTGAGTTGGGTAAAATCGCCAAGGGGGTCCCACAGGGTTCAATTTTGGGTCCACTGCTATTCCTTACATGTGTGAATGACCAGCCACTTAACATGCAACAAGCAAAACTAGTGCTTTTTGCTGACAATACTAGTTTTGTAACAAATCTCACTATCGAGAAAGCAACAGAAGGATTAGTAAATGATATTTTCCAAAGAATTATTAAATGGTTCTCTGGAAGCGCACTCTTCCAAAATGTTGAAAAAAAAAAACACTCTACATTCATTTATGACAATAAATGGATTCATAACAACTACTGATGTAGCATGTGAATCAATAAGTAGTGTAGAATGTTACCAATTTTTGGTTGTTGTATGGAATAATTTTCTGTGGTAACTCATCACTTTCAAAGAAAGTATTGCTCGCACAAAATTGAGAACTAAGAGCAATATGTGATGTTCACCCACGGATCATTCTGAAGGAGCTAGACATTTTCGCTGCGCCATCACAATACAAAAGTTAGTTAAAGAAATTCTTCGTAAATAAACCACACAGTTTAAGTAGAACAGTTATGTATGCATCTACAACACTTAATGGAAAAACATTCTTTATTGTTAAAGCTGCCATAGGCTGAGAGAGGAGTTAAATATTCAGCATTAAAATTTTTAATCATTTGCCCAACAACATAAACTGCCTTTGAGGTTGTGAAGCAAGTTTTAAATACAATTTCAAATCGTTTCTCTTGAAGAACTCCTTAATTCCCATTGAATAATTGCAACTTAAAAACTGATAGCCAGTAAATAAATTGTTTTTGAGCTTAGTTTCATGAGTAGAAATCAAACGATAATGTGTTCATTAACGTTAAGACTAATCATGTATACATATCTTGCAAAATGACTCACTCCATATAATTTCGACAAAAGAATCGTTTAAATGTTCTATGGAACAGGTAATTAGCTAATTGTAAAATAATGTGGTGCTGCTGAAGGAGGCAACGAAAAAGAACGTCATATAGTATTCCTTGTGTATATCATCTTAAAAAAAAACTGTGTTAAGTTCACTTAGTGCTATACAGTCACTGTGTTAACTAGAAACGTTCCAAGTTTCATACAGGAAATTTAAAAAGAAAAGGCATACATAACATGTGAGTCACATTCCAACACTAAGTAGTTTTACTGTCTAGCTCAAAGAAAGGGAACAAAAAACTGGCACTTACTCACAATCTAACTCCTATCAAAATTATGCTCTCAACCTTTTCCAGCCAAGATCGGACTCAGGTCCATAAATCACAAACACAGACACATAAACACAGGGAGGGGATGAAAGTTCAAATCCAAAGGCCTTACCAACGCCTTGACATCTTCATGCACCTGCTACTCAGGCATCAGGAGACTGGAATCGAAGTTCTCCTAGAGGAGAAGCAGACAGGGTCTTGTTGCTACTTTCACAACGAGATAGGTGAGCCAACAGCACTGGTGAAAGAGGAAGGGCTTTCTTGATGGTTTCATTAGCGGTCAGATGCTCGTCATTCTGAAGAGGAAGCAGGTGTTATAGACTCTACAAGGACTTGTGATTCTCAGTATGCAGTAAAACTCTGTACGACGTAGTAGGCTGTGTAGGGCCACTGGTAGGAGGTAAATTTCCCTATGACACCCGAGATAACCATCCATATCGAATTTATTTGCAGAGACAGGTGAATGAGCCTCCTCGCTGTTGTCACGAATATTCACGCCATGACTCATCAGTCCCCTAATGAGAGCCCAGTTAATCAGTAATGTTTTTTCTGGCTTGAATGAACCAGTTGCCACGCGCATGACCACTCAACTAATTCTTCAGTGTAGGGCCGCTTGTGTGGTGCACTGGCTGGGTAATTAATCGTTTCCGTAAAAATGAGAGTGCTCGACCCCCATTTCCAACCATAGCCTGTTTCCTCTCTGCAGGCAGCTAGCGGTGACCGTTAAGCCCCTTGTCTTGGTGAGCCGTGCTGCAGTGAGGTGTCGGAGCTTTTGCAGGAGGTATGTGCTCACCTCCGATTTCCTTTGTGTCTGTCTCTCCTCCAGAGATTCTTACTTCCATTGCTTGGCCCTGTTCTTGTGGCTCGGTGTCCATGTGCTAGTACATAAATTTTAATTACAATAAATATATACATATACACACACACGCATGCGCGCGCTCGCGCACTCATCTCTGTACACTGACCTGACAAAAGTCGTTGGATAGCCACATGGACGTATAGAGATGGCAGTAATATCGCGTACACAACGTATAAAAGGCCAATGAATTGGCGGAGCTGTCATTTGTACTTAGGTGAGTCGTATCAAAAGGTTTCCAACTTGATTAAGGCAGCAAGATGAGAACAGACTCTCGTCGCGGAATCGTAGTTGGAGCTAGAAGCATGGAATATTCCATTTCTGAAATTGTTACGAAATTCAATATTCCGCGATCCACAGTGTTAAGAGTGTGCCGTGTATGCAAAATTTCTGACATTACCTCTCACCACGGACACCACAGTGGCCGACGGCCTTCACATAAGAACCGAGAGCAGCGGCGTTTGCGTAGAGGCGTCTGTGTTAAGAGACCACCAGAAATCGTTTACGGCATACGACTAACGTATTCGTTTCACAGTGCTGCGAAATTTGGCTTTAACAGGCAGTGCAGCAGACAATCGACGCGAGTGTCTTTCCCAACAGCATGAAATCGCCTCCAACGCCGCTGCTGGGCTTTTGACACGGTCGGCTCTACCCTAGAATACTGGAAAACCGTCGCCTGGTCAGATGAGTTCTGACTGCTGTTGGTAAGGGCTGATGGTGAGGTTAAAGTGTGGCGCAAACCCCCCTATTCCATGGACCCAAGTGGTTCAAATGACTGTAAGCACTATGGGACTTAACATCTGAGGTCATCAGTCCCCTAGATTTAGAACTACTTAAACCTAAATAATGTAAGGACATCACACACATCCATGCCCGAGGCAGGATTCGAACCTGCGACCGTAACAGCAGCACGGTTCCGGACTGAAGCGCCTAGTGGCCGGCATCCAAGTTGTCAACAAGGCTTTGTGCAAGCTGGTGGTAGCTCCATAATGGTGTGGGCTGTGTTTACATGGAATGGCCCCCATCCCACGGTCCTAGTGAACACGTAATTGACGGGAAGTATGTTTAGCTACATTTGCAGCATTTAATGGACTTCCCGCTCCCAAACAGCGATGTCATCTTATTGGGTTACAACTGTCCGCAATTGGTTTGAAGAATATTCTGGACAATTTTTGCGAGTGATTGGGTCACCCAGATTGGCTGAAATGAATCGCATCGAACATTTGTGGGATGTAATTGAGAGGTCAATTCGTGCATAAAATTCTTCACCGGCAACACTTCAACGATTATGGACAGTTATAGGGGCAGCATGGCTCAGTAGCTCTGCAGTGGAATACAAAGAGTTGTTGGTCAATGCCGCGTCGATTAGCTGCACTACGCTGGTAAAAATGATGTTTGACACGATATTAGAAGCTATCCCATGACTTTTCTCACTCCAGTTTAATGAAAAGTTAGTAGCTAAAACGTCAACAGCTTTTTTCTACTCAGTCTGGTAGTTTGATTATCAATATCCGTATTTACTTATACTTCTTGAAAGAAATCGAAATGTAACATTCCTGGAAATAGTTCTGGCTGCTCACCTTGATATGTGCATTACACTGGCAACAATGGCGTAGTTATCACGGCAGTGATGATGTAATGATCATCCGATGGGCTTTACAGGTAGCATTTTAATACAACTACTTCCAGCAATAATAAGTCGATTACACCCACTCGTTCATGATACAATGCTACTTAGTCACTGTGTTACCAAACTGGTTGATTCATAATCTATAACATCTACATCTACACTGATACTGTGTGAATCACATTTAATTGCCTGGTAGAGGGATCATCGAACCACTTTCACAGTAATTCTCTATGATTCCTATCTCGTACAGCGCGCGGAAAAAACGAACACGTGTGTCTTTCCATGCGAGCTCTGATCTCCCTCATTTTAATATAATGATCATTTCTCCGTATGTAGGTCGGAATCAACAAAATATTTTCTCATTCGGAGGAGACATCTGATGATTAAAATTTTGTGAAATGATTCGGCTGCAACGAAAGACGCCTTTGTTGTAATGATGTTCACCCCAAATCCTGTATCATTTCAGTGTCACTCTCTCACCTATTTCGCGATAATACAAAACGAGCTGCACTTATTTTAACTTTCCCGATGCACTCTTTCAGTCCTATCTGGTAAGGATCCAGAACTGCGCAGCAGTATTCTAAAAGAGGACGAATTAGTGCAACGTAGGCAGTCTCTTTAGTAGATGAGTACATTTTTAAGTGCCCTGCCAATAAAAATCAGTGTTTCGTTACCCTTCTCCGCAACATTTTCTTTGTGTTTCTTCCAATTTAAGTTGTTTGTGATTGTAATTCTTAGGTACTTAGCTGAATCTATGGCCTTTAGATTTCACAGATTTATCGTGTAACCGGACTGATTCCTTTTAGCTCTCATGTGGACGACTTCACACTTTTCGTCCTTTAGGGTCAACTGAAAATTTTTGCACCATACAGATATCCTTTCTGAATCGCTTTGCAGTTTATTTGGATCTTCTGATGACTTTACTAGTAAATAAGAGACAACATCATCTGCAAACAACCTAAGACGGCTGCTCAGATTGTTTCCTAAGTCGTTTATATAGATAAGGAACAGCATAGGGCCTATATCACTACGTTACGGAACGCCAGAAATCACTTCTGCTTTACTCGATGGTATTCCATCAGTTACCACAAACTGTGACCTCTCTGGCAGGAGATCACGAATGCAGTCACATAACAGATCACACTATTTCGCTACAAGCCGCTTGTGTGGTACAGTGTCAAAACCCGTCTGGAAATATAGAAACACAGAATCAACTTGAAATCCATTGTCAATACCACTCAACACTTCGCGTAAGTACAGAGATACCTGTGTTTCACAAGAACGATGTTTTCTAAATCCACGTTGACTGTGTGTTAATAGACAGTTCTCTTCGGTGTGATACGTAATGTTCCAACACATTATATGTTCCAAAATCCAGCTACGTATCGACGATGAAAATATGGCCCTGTAATTTAGTGGATTACTCCAACTACCTATCTTGAATTTTAGTGTGACTTGTGCAACATTACAATCTTTGGGTACGGATCTTTAGTCGAGCAAACTTTTGTAAACGAATGTTTTTGGATCGGCATAGTCTGGAAGGAACCTAACTGGTATACATCCCGTACCGGAACACTTGCCTTTGTTACGTGATTAAAGTTGCTTTACTATTCCGAGGTTATCTACTTCTACGTTATTCACGTTGGCAGCTGTTCTTCATTCGATTTGTGAATTTTTTTTTTTTTTTTGGTTATGAAGGAGTTTCGGAAGGCTGTGTTTAGTAACGCTGCTCTGGCAGCACTGTCGTCGGTCGTATTTCCATTACTATTGCGCAGAGAAGGCGCTGATTATGTATTGCCACAAACACACTTCACATACGACCAGAAACTCTTAGGATTTTCTGCCAGGTTTCGAGATAAAGTTTCGTTGTGGAAACTACTATATTTATCTCGCATTGAAGCCAGTGCTAAGCTTCGATCTTCTGTAAAAGATCGCCAATTTTGAAGATTTTGGCCGCTTTAAAATTGGCATATTTTTTCCGTTATTTCTGGAACAGTGTTCTGACCCGTTTTACGTACCAAGCAGTGTCAGGTCCGTCGTTTGTTAATTTATGTGGTATAAATGTTTCAGTTGCTGCCGATAGTACACTGAAGCGCCAAAGAAACTGGTTTAGGCATGCCTATTCAGATAGAGAGATATGTAAACAGGCAAAATACGACGCTACGGTCGGCAAAGCCTATAAGACAAGTGTCTAGCCCGGTTGTTAGACCGGTACCTGATGCTACAATGGCAGGTTATCATGATGTAAGTGAGATTAAATGTGGTGTTACAGTCGGAGCATGGGCGATGGGACACAGCATCTCCGAGGTAGCCACGAAGTAGGATTCTCCCGTACGACCATTTAACGAGTGTACTCTGAATATTAGGAACCAGATAAAACATCAAATCTTAGACATCGCTGCGACCCAAAAAAATCCAGCAAGAACGGGACCAACGACAACTGAAGAGAATAGTTCAACGTGACATAAGTGCAACCCTTCCGCATATTGCCACAGATTTCAATGCTGAGCCATCAACAAGTGTCAGCGTGTGTACCATTGAACGAAACATGATCGATATGGCCTTTCGGAGACGAAGGCCCACTCATGTAGCCTTAATGACTACACTACACAAAGCTTTACGCCTCGCCAAGGCACGTCAACCACGATGTATGACTGTTGATGACTGGAAACATGTTGCCTGGTCGGATGAGTCTCGTTTAAAATTGTAGCGAGCAGATAGACGTGTACGGATATGGAGGCAAATTAATCTATGAACCCTGCTTGTCAGCAGGGGATTGTTCAAGCTGGTGGAGACTCTGTAATGGTATGGAGAGTGTGCAGTTGGAATGATATGGGAACCCTGATAGGTCTAGAGACGACTCTGAGAGGTGACACGTACGTATGCATCCTGTCTCATGACCTTTATCGATTCATATCCATTCTGCACTTGGACGGACTTGGATAAGCAGAACAATTTGGCATTCCACAGGTCCAGAATTGCTACAGAGTGGCTCTAGAAACACTCTTTTCAGTTTAAACAGTTCCGCTGGTCACCAGACATGAAAATTATTGAACATGTCTTGGATGCCCTGCAAGGTGCTGTTCAGAAGAGATCTCTACCAGCTCGTGTTCTTACGGATTTGTGGAAAGCCCTGCAGGATTCATGGTGTTAGTTCCCCCCAGTACTACTTCAGACCTTAGCCGAGTCCATGACAAGTCGTCTTGCGGCACTTCTGCGTACTTGTGGGGGCTCTACACGATATTACGCAGGTGTACAAGTTTCTTTGGCCCTTAGCGTATTTCTTTGAATTTAAACCACATCAGGTCTAACTCATTATTAATTTAGAACAAGTGGACATTGTCTCTCACGAAGGTGTCAAGTGAGTTTGTATCTGCTTTTTTTGAATAGGTATATGTTACGTTTGTTATTGGAGGACTTTCTTTCGTACAGAGTACATGCGAATTTAATCAATACATCACTCAATTGATGAAAAACAAAACAAAATTACAGCTCATTTTACATCCAAACCTCACTTAAATTAAATGAATTGCTTCGTTTTGACTCATTGCTTCCGGTTTCTACTCTTTATTATCATACCGTTTCACCTTTTCTTGTATGCTTGTATTCAGTCATTCATTGTTCATTCCATACCCGTTTCCTCTTTCTACTAGTACTCCTTTCTCCCTTCCAGTGTCTCTTTTTTTGAGATGGTGATGTCATACTACTTCAATGTAGAACAACGCTGAACAATTAAATCTCTGGTGAAATAATGTATCTACGAAAACAACAGCGTAATTATTGTCCTAGATGCATAGAGAAGAAAGACTTAAAGTTTAATTATTTGATAGTTACATTCTTAGTTTGATGGCATTTACTTCCATAGGTTGCTTTTCCATCAATCCATGCACTCCTCAGTATTACACATCCATTCAAAAATCATTCCTTCAGTGGTGTTGTCGCTATCAAAATAAAGCTATTTACAGAGGAGTCAATAATGATTTGTTAAACACATGTTACCGCTTCGTTTTTATTAAGCTCTAGCTATAAGCTGTTGAATGACTTATTCTTTGATTGGTTTCCAAACGATATGTGCCGGACTCTTATTTTGTGTCCCTGTATGGCAAGAACATTGTTTGTGAATGTCAAACATTCCTGGTAATTGCTACTAAACAAAAACGTAAATCTACAGTCCAAACGCGAATCTGCCGTGGACATCAATATACCTCAAAACATTCCATAATCCGTTGGATGGTATCGATCATATGCATATCTAGCGTGGACATCCATTTAAACGTGCGTCCTAAATGCATCCAACGTAGATTTAACATACCGGAAACTATTTATGTTCCTAACATGAGTCTTCTTCCCATATGTAGAGGACAAGGGGTTATTTTAAGGAAATACGGTGCGAAATTGTGATTAAGTGCGTTTCAGTGCGCGATGCGCCAGCCTCACGGCAAACGGCGGACGAAGGCTCGCCGGCGCGTTATGCAGGTGACGCAGTTTTGCAACGGGCGTCGGTATGTGTGTACGTGCGCGGCAGCCATCAGAACGCAGCATTAGCAGAATTACGAGGGCGCGGGCCGCGTGTGGAGCGTTTACGTTAGCCAACTCATCGAGAACCCTCTAATAAACACGCCGCCGCGTAACCGGCGGATTCAGTAGCGGCCTGCACTATTTAACGGCGTCGGCACTCGGTTGGGCCAA
Organism: Schistocerca serialis cubense; assembly: GCF_023864345.2. Lineage (NCBI taxonomy): Eukaryota > Metazoa > Arthropoda > Insecta > Orthoptera > Acrididae > Schistocerca > Schistocerca serialis. Next base: position 664,618,476 of record NC_064642.1, read on the forward strand.
CTGGGCGTTCAGTCGCTGCCACGTCGTCGTCAACAGTGATGCTGTCTTCGAGGACCGGTCGGCGGGGGGCGTTGCCCGCTGCTGCATCGGCGACTCCCGGCGTCGTCACGAGCCGCCGCGTCTGCGAGCTGGGCCGGGCCTCGTGCCGCTATCCTCCTACCGCCCGCGCAGCCGCTGACCGAGCGCGGTGTCGCGTTCCCCGGACTGCGTGCATCAGCTCGTCTCCACCACGACACGAGCGACACGCCTTACAACGCTGACCACGTTACCCATTCCGGCCATCCTATTACACATCCAAGAAGTGAACAAACACAGAAAATCAGGCACTGTATAAATCCTGAGAAAAAGGCAAGAGTAGCAGAGTCACTATGTAACTTAATCTCTCTCTCATGAAATCCGTCAATTAAATATCCAATTGGCACAAAACCTGCCAGAATTAAACATCTTATACACAGTCCACTTTCCTTCTCCTCTCTCCACATATGACTTGCTTACCCGCTGTACCAGTATAAGAGGAAAATGCACTATTCGTTAAAACATCACCTCTTAACGGATCACCTGAAAAGAAGACACAACTTTACCAGGAAACATCACAAATATCCACAGGAGAGAATATACGACAAAAATCGATGTTTTTGATGATCTAACAAAGTACATAATACAATTACATCCTACTTCTCACTAAGATACATACAATAACGAAAACTTTTCACAGGAGAAATAAATTCTAAATGCCACATTTCAACAGAGAAATAAATTTTAAATGTCACAGACAAATGTTAGCCATTTCAATGTTTTGTTTTTAGTCGACCCAGTTTCACAGAAGTTTCCAGATATCGAAGACTGTTGAATGATTGCAAAAATGTAACAGAAACAACACCTCATTCTCAGAAGGCTTTCCTGGATATCAGTTGCCGCCAACTTTTGTAATTTCGTCACTGAAATGGGAGAAGGTGGTGACTGAATCGATGTGATGGTGGGCATTGCTTTGTGAGAAGGTTTGCATATTGACAATATTCAATAAAATACTTATGTTACTAATATGATGCACACTCTATGAATTCTTTCACTTAATTCCTTCCACTTAATCTGCTTTCACATACGCAGTCCTCCGATTCCACAGCGATCCACTATACAAAGAGATAAACTAGTGATACAATGCTTTTTGTTCATTTGATGACTAGCGCGACCTCACTAAAACCTTCTGACCCACTGTGAACTACCTTACAGCTGCCTCCAGGTTAGTACATTCCTTCCGACTTCTTGTGGCATGTTTAATGTGATGTAGAGGCAGTGATTATACAAACTTACGGCATAGTGACCGTTGCTTTGAGAAATATACCCATTCCAATGGACACTTGATTCTTTAGCACTGTCGTTGGTATAAGTGATGTGGTAGCTCATTCATAACATCTTGGAAGTCTGTTAGGGAAACATGCTGTTTGGTGTGATACAATCTTCACAGAGTGTGTAACTGTCACATAATACTCCCTTCGCAATTTGAAGTTGGGTGGTACATTGAAATGAAAACTGGCAGTACTATTAGAACCCACTGTCTTGACTTTAATAGCAATGTATTTTCGGAAATCGCCTGTTCCACAAGTACAACATCATTTAAAAAAATTTTGTGACATGTATCTGCCCGCAGCCCTGGCAGTGGTGTTCCACAGTTCAATCAAAGTTGTAAATTTGGACGTCAGTGGCTACCAAACTATAATAGAAACCACCCCTCATTCTTCGACAGGCGCCCAGGAGATGAGTTGCGGTTTACAGCCGTAAGTCCAATGGAACAACAGAAAAAACTGGTGCCTAATTGGATGCAGGTCCTTCCCTTGTGATAAACTTTGTAGAAGGACAGTATTTTTGGGACTGATGACCTCAGCAGTTTGGTCCCTTAAGAATCCATCACATTTGAACAATATTTTTGAAATACAGGCTCCATACAGTTCAAGTGACATGACGTTTTCTATCTAAGGAAACACTTCTGGTAAGGTATAGTATTGTTAAGCAAGGTATATGAGCTGCTGCGGTGGAACGCTGACCCTATTTGAGGATACAAAAATTCATTTTCACCACGTTAATTAAACCAGAGCAATGGTAACAATACAATGATCAATTAGCATTTGCAAATTGCGGTGAACTACACCGATTATCCAATTGTGTAAAAGCAATGAGAATAATTCAAAAAATATTGAAAGGAAAACAGCCTTATGGTCCCACCTTTGAATTAATAAAAAAAATTACTTTACGCAAATATAACTTTAACCTAACTGCATATCTGAGCTCACTAGTTGTGAAATTAAGTCAATATCAGGCCTTGTGAAAATGAAAAATAACAATTTGTAAAAGCTGTTAGGTTCCAAAAATACTCAAACAGCAAGATCATGTAAATACGTGAATTAAACATTACGTAAGACATTCGGCAATATGATCTTAAGATAGCCTGAAAATTCTACACAAATATCAGCATATTCTCGACGACTGTCAATCACATAGGGCACGCGTCTGAATTCCGTGCTCGATACCTGCAGTGAAAACAACAGGAAACAGGCCTGCACACCCCAATTACAGCTTTTAGAACACACAAACCCAGTATTGAAACACAGTTTACTAAGACACTAAACCGACAGCCAAGCACTGGGTAGCGCCAAATGCAGGAAGAGATGTTAAACGTTATGGTGTGACAACAGCAGTTAGTATTGAAGCAATGGTTCATTAATCAATATCCAATGACGTGAAATTTCACTTGATAAATTTATAAACCACGACTGTTAATGACCAGGCAATTCGCACACAACCTTAAATACCAAAGCACCGGTCGACGGCTCAAAATTGTTAGTATTATAGTTGCCAACAAGGAAGAAGTTTGTAATTCCAACATAAATTAGCGGCTTAAGTTTTGTACAGAGAATAAACTTTGATTCATAAATTTGACATTTTACATATTAACAATGAATGAATGAATGGATGAATGAAATAGCCTGTGTTGTCACACGGAGGGCAAAGGCCTCCTACAAGTAGGGGTAGCTGCTTTTAAAGACTCACGCGGTGAGCTAGTCCGCTAAGAGGGTGACGCACACTACTCATTGAATTACACTTGATAACTTAGTTGTAATTCTAGTTCTTTCCACTCCCTTCTGTATTTAGCTATTCTGGTCCACTGTTTTTCTGCTTGTTTCTTGAATAAGTCTGACCATTTGCGTTTTGCTCTTCTTGGGAGTCTCTTGCCGATGTAGGGTTCCCATGTTAACAACAATAACATATTAAAAATAATAATAAAAAAAGGAATCGCCGAGAATCGTCCACACTTGTAATTCAAGAGAAATGCAGTGGAACCAGGACTTGCAATACTATGTATCCCGAAACTACGTTCAACTGTCTTGAGGAATGACTAGCGAAAATCAAAGTGGCTACACGAAGCAGTCACATACGAAAGTTCCACCATAAAATGGCTCTCCATTTAAAGTTAGCCCTGGAGCTCCCTGTTAACATGCACGCCAGGGTAAACTCCCGCGCTCTCCTCAGGATTCGAAATAGACACCACTCTTTAAACAGAGCGTATGGTGACCAGTGCCGCCTCCGCACTTTAGTTCTAGAGATGGGTCGTTCGCGAACTACCAGATAAAGGAACGGTTCCCCAAGTAGAACGGAAGGAGCGAGGAACGAATACCAAGGAACGGTCTTTCATAGGTCACTTCGGTCGCTGCTTTCTACCTATAGTTCCTGGGAACGGAAACGGTCGGTCACGTTCCCTCATCGACACGTCGGCCGGTCTCGTTGTAGCCTCGGTCCCGTTGAAACCAGCCACAGAGTGTCTTACAGAGTGGGCTCAGAGCTGTCAGAGTTATTAATGCGGAGATCTACAAAGCGCTGCCAACATAGAACGCATGAACAGCCTACTTACAGTGACACCTGCTGCTCTCAAAAAATTTTACAAAATAGTTTGGGCAGTGGCCAAGACTAATTCGTTAACAAAATTTCATAATAACAATATCAAATAGATTAAATGCACACAATCAAAATACACTGTTGATCAAAAAAATAAATTAAACTTCCTGGCAGATTAAAACTGTGTGCCCGACCGAGACTCGAACTCGGGACCTTTGCCTTTCGCGGGCAAGTGCTCTACCAACTGAGCTACCGAAGCACGACTCACGCCCGGTACTCACAGCCTTACTTCCGCCAGTACCTCGTCTCCTACCTTCCAAACTTTACAGAAGCTCTCCTGCGAACCTTCTGTAAAGTTCATAAATTTGACATTTTACATATTAACATATCGTCGCACACTCCGCTGCAGAGTGAAAATCTCATTCTAAAAAAATAAATTGTCCTCACAGTCCCTAAAGACAGTCCTAATCAATCATCAGAAGAGTAGCCTATGACAGTTTTATGCACAAAGTCTGAGTAATAAACGAAAATGCACTCCTAAGTAGTGGTCCTCCATGCAGTATTGAAGAAGTAGTGTTGTCCTCCCATGGGAAACACAGTGCTGACTCTTGACCTGAAGATTGGTAATGGGCCACAACAGAGCAAACCCACAGCAGAGTCAGTCGAAGTCTTGCAGAATATTGGTAGAAATGGAAGGTCACCACAGAGCAAAACCCACAGTACTTCTTGTAGAAATTATGGTAGTAATGAGCCACCAAAGTTGTAAACCAACTGTAGTCCTTAAAGAGGTTATGGTAGTAGTGGTCCAACAATGGTGCAGACCCACTGTAGACCATTGAAGAGATGGCCATCAGCCATCCGTTGTGACTGTGCGGGTGCACAATCACAATTGAAGAGTTTTGCGGATAATATGGCAAGTCCGTAAACCACCACTTGTGCACTCACTAATTTTTTGCAATATCCTTAGGACCAGCAATCCTGTTAACCAGTCCCTTATTGAATTATCAACAAATGTGCAAGCACTAACACAGTCATACAACCTTTGTCATTTTATACATATCGTATGACCAACAGAAATCTGTGCAGTAAAGTGAATCCCAACTATTTACTTGATTTGAAGAACTGGTGTCTATACATTACGGTTTTACAGCATAAGAACACAATTAGAAAGTACAGGAAACATCATTACAGTAAAGAACATGATAATACAAATAACATTTGTAGTAATTCTGGCTTTACAAGGAATAGAAATAAACATATACATGAGTATTACAAGAATTATGACCCATAAGTAAATGAATAAAAAATGAGAATATTCTTTGAAACATTAACTTGATCATGAGCATTAACAGAAAACAGAATAGAAAAAATAATGCCTGAACATCTTTACAAAGTAGAGAAAATGTCACAAAACGAAACTAGATTTGGGGATAACAGTCCCATCACTGCTGGCGATTAATTTCGAACTGCAAGTCCGATCAGCCACAGAGTCTCTCACACAGTGTGCACAGCACTGTCAGAGTTATTAGTGCAGAGCGCTACATAGCGCTGCCACCATACAAACGCATAAACAGCCTACTTAACACCGTTCCCGTCTCTGCCTCGGTCTCCCTTGGCCAGACTCGCTTTTCTTCGAGTGGCCACTCGTCGCAGTTCCACTGCCGACTGCTCCTAGTTAGTTCGGTACTGAGTTGTTCGTTTCGATCGCCACGCGCGCGCATCTGTTTCAAACCTTTTTTGAACTCTGGGCGTCTGGTTATTTTCGTATTCTATTTAGCGTGCACGACTGCTAGTTAAGAAGTATTTTATAATTACATAAATTACAAAAAAATTACTTGGTTTGTAATACATACATCTATTCAGTTAACAAAAGGGCATATAAATTTGCTTCACTATTTCGATAAACAGCGGAAGACCTACTTATAAAAAGGCAACTTTTTTGTTATTACATACGCAAAAGACGTCGGCACGGCACACAGGAGTGGCCATTTTTCGTCTTTTTTTGATCCAAAGTAAAACAGCATGTTCATTGTTATGGTAGGCAGATCGGCTTACAACCGAATGAAGCCCACGCTCCATAATCGAGAGTCTGGTGTCCATTTTGTAAAGAGGACCCGGTAACTTCTACAATATTATTTCAGTGGTACAGGGTGGCGCACAAAAAATCGGCCCCGAGTACTAGACTGCTCATTGTCGTCCCCCAATCATCATCTGCTGTTTCGAAGTTGTTTGCATTAGCTTGTTTGTTTTTTGTTTGTTGCGTAATCATTGCATATTTAGCTATTCTGCTCGTAGCTGTCAACAAATCGTGCGTAATTAGCTAGCAGTCTGTACTCGGGGCCTGTTTTTCTTGCGATCATTCAAATAACGCTACAGTTGGCTAAACGAGAGATTTTGAAGAATCACGAAAATTACTTCTACAAGTGTATGTGAATTCTGTAATGAATAAAAACTCTGTACTCCGGAGGGGAGGCAAGTGCCACTCTCAGCACCTTCCATATTCAGTCACCTATGCCACTAATTTTCAAAAATGGCTCTGAGCACTATGGGACTTAACATCTGTGGTCATCAGGCCCCTAGAACTTACAACTACTTAAACCTAACTAACCTAAGGACATGACACATATCCATGCCCGAGGCAGGATTCGAACCTGCGACCGTAGCGGTCACGCGGTTCGAGTCTGAATTGCCTAGAACCGCACGGCTACACCGGCCGGCACTAATTTTCAGTTTTTCATTAGAACCATATACCATGCTCATATGAACGGTGAAGGAGTAAAAATGAACGCTTCCCAAAAAACAGCGATCACCAGTGAACTAGTTCGCAAGGATGAACGAGTTTGCCCGTCTGTATTGTGTATGTGCAATACGAGTTTGTTCAGTAACCCATCTGCTGTACACAACGTCCAGAGTAGAGCTTCAGTTTTTGGCAACGAGGCGCTGTCATGTTGAACGATCGGATTTCTGCCAGTTTCTTGCACGATTTTTCAATTGAGTGACTCACAGTCCTTTCAAGTGTTGTCTGATACTGCACTTGAAGAAGACAGCGAGTCACGCAGTTGAAGTATCATGGAAAAAAGCCACGGATAACCGGCAGAAACTCGATCGATCAATGTGATAACATCCAGTGACTGATTCAAATTCGTTTATCGAAATAGGACCCCTTTCAAGAATAAGTAGTGCTACCTAACTACAGTTTGCTCTTTATTTCCACTTACGTTTTTGAAATTCAAACGGGAGGGTTCTCCTTCTTGCTTCTTTGTAATTTCTGCTAGAGCGGTAGACACATAATTTTCATTCACGGCATTCCTTAGCTAGTAGAGGCTAAAATTCCTTTCTTTTAGTTATTTATTTCTTTTTATCTTCTGTACCCTCAAAAATAGCAATAGTAAAGCATTAACTGATTATAATATTGCTAGTGACAGACACCTGCGTGTGTGTGAGGTTGAATTCTGAAGATATAACACTCACCGGGCAGTTTTTCCTTGTGCGACTTGTGGTTGCCAATAACTGCAAAGCCTTACGGTTTACAGATGCTCCTAGAAATGTGTTGTTGTCTGGCTTATCCGGCAAACATTAATGTTATTGATAACAGTGGAACAAGTGCCAAAAATATAAAATACGTCGTCTGCATAGAAATATTTATCTCTCTAAATATCATTTTTTGGTTGACAAATATATCAAACGAATCTATTGCAAAGTATTGACACACGATTTGTATCAGAACTGGATTAAGTTTATTTGAAAAAGCGTAATAACAAAGGTAAAATTTTGTTACACCCTCTATTCATTATTTACGGCTAGTAGTTGCACAAGTTGCACAGGTTACAAAATAAAAACACAACTTCAATAAAATTCAGAATTCAGCTAGCGTAACCCAATACTCAGCTGCATCAACTGATGGTAAAACACCTTCAATAAAATTCAGAATTCAACTAGCGTAACCCAAATCTCAGTTTCATCAACTGATGTTAAAATACAGATACTCAGAACATTTTATTATATCACAAAGCGCACCCTCATCCACAAAAACAGAAAAATTTCTTTTGCTGAACTCTAGCTGGTGGTTCATTTCCTTACAATACCGAGAATATGTACTATAATGTAATAAGGGTGAAGTACAGTAACAATTAAATTGACTTACGGACGTTAAGTTGGTCATTCAATATTCAAAGAATTGTTCTGATTTTAAGATTAAACAGGGAGTGTGAAATAGATCCCAATCCACACACAATTCAAAATGGTAAGACTAGATGCTTATTGACTATAGGATTTCTCCTATGGCAGGGACACACAAGAGGGATAATAGTTGGACACTGCAGCAGGATAGGAACGATATGTCAAAACTGTGGGTGTAAGGAAGCAAAAGTGGTACTGTCGGGAGGGTACAGCAGAAACTACCTTCTTTGGCAGAAGAATAGAGAAAGAATAGCATCGACGACAAAGCGTAAGGATAAAAATCGGATGGAGGTCGGGGGAAGGCAAAATATATATTGTGTAGCCAGCAATGGCGATCGCCCACTGATGTCGACAGAACAGACAAACTTCCCAAATTGCCGAGTGGTCCCTCTGTCAGGTGACTGTGAGCTGTGAACAATCACCTCAGGCGGGAGCGCCCCCTTCTGAAGGAGAAACCCAGTTGGAAGCAGCGCGCCATTCGGGACGCTGGCAGTCTTTTGGGATTTTCACGCAATGAGCCAATCAACTTGTTTACAGTCAACGTCTGAGAAACGTGAACAGTATGAGGCTAACGATTCAAAGACCGTCCCAGCTGCACCAGGTGCCTCGTGGTTTCACATACTGAAGACGGTCATTTCCTTGCTATGGCAAATCCGATTATTAATCAGAAAGGTGCTGAAGCAGTTGCTGGCCCTGTAAAATCCTGCTCTCGTTTACGCAACGGCAGTTTGCTTTTTTAGACCACTTCCGACTCTCAAGCACAAAAACTGATTACAGCTTCGCTTCTCCACGGCTATCCTGCTCGTGTCGAGCCCCATTGAACGCTGAATTCTTCCAGTGGCGTTATTTCCACTAGGCTCCACGAAGGTCTGACCGAGGAAGAAATTCAAAGTTACATCACCGATCAGGGTGTCATTGCAATCCATCAGGTGATGAAAAAGGTAGATGCCTCCTTAGTGCTGACATGGACTTTCTCACTTTTGATGGTGTGGTGCTTCCATCAAAGATAAAAACATGTTTTGAATTTAGCAGACATTACATTCCTAATCCGATGCACTGCTACCATTGTACTCGTTACAACCAAACTCGAGTCGACATACGACAAAAAGTGTCACCTGTGGTAGGGATGCTCACAAGGGCGACTGTCTGCCTCCTCCCTGCTGTATTAACTGCAATGGCGACTATGCCTTCTCCTCCCGAGATTGTCCAATGTATCTCGATGACCGGGCTGACCAGCAGATCTAGGTGAAGGAAAAAGAGTCTTACACGGTCGCTCGCAAGTTGTTGGCTAGTCAGAAACTCTGCATTCTACCATCCGGCACTGTCAGTACTGTTGTTGGTGCTTCTCGCTCCATGAAGAACGTGGCCACGCAGGCATACGACCTCAGATTCAGCACTGCGGTTGTAAAATTCGGCAGTGTCATGGTAGCAGCCACGTCTCCTGCTCCGGCTGTGCAACAAGCCACCAAACTTTCGCCCCATCGCGCGAAGTCAACTGCTATACATGTACAATTAGCAGGCCCGAAAGGTCAGGACGAACATCTGAGTCTCCCTCTGCCAACTCGAAAGATTCCAAGCAGCCAAACAAAGGCAAATGGTCTTCTCCTTCAGTGACGAAGATCCTCTTCGATGGTGTCGCCACGTGGTACCCTCGCCCGGCCGACGTTCATGTTGTCGTTGCACGCTGCAAACCGTTTTTCTGCCCTGGACGCCACAGACCGACAGAAGGATAATGCTGACACCTCTATAGATCTCGCGTAGCAGGTTCTTCCAGCCTCTGTGCCCTGCAGCAATGAGTCTTCATCGGCTGTTACTTCCAGCCTCCGATGTGACAACCCTTCATTTTTTCCCTCCTTCCTAGTCATGACTCTTCTCCAATGGAACATTCGTGGCCTTCAGTGCAACAAACAGGACTTATGGATGCTCTTAGAATTGCAGTGTTCACTTGGTCTCTGCCTCCAGGAAACAAAATTTCGACCTCAGGTACGTTTTGAGATCCCACAATTCTTCCCGCTCAGCTTTGCCCATCTCACCAAGGACGTCATTCCATCTCATTGGGGAATCATGCAGCTCATCCAGGATTATGTTCATAGTCGTCCCATCTTCCTGACTACCCGGCTTCAGGCTGTTGCCGTTCGTCTTTTCCTCCCTTTGTATTTCTTACATTCCTCATTCATTCGGTGTCACCAGGGGAGACTTCCTCCAGCTAATTAAGCAATTCCCCGCCCCCCTTCTGCTGCTTGGTGACTTTAATGCACACCATCCCCTTCGGGGTTCTCCCAGAACGTGTCACAGAGGTGCCCTCTTGCCTGACCTTCTCAATCAATTTAAACTCATCTGCCTTAAAATGGGAGCAACGACGTTCCTTTCAGTCTCCACACACACCTATTCCGATTTGGACCTCTCCTTCTGCACTGCCCAGCTTTCCCATCGTCTCGTGTGGTCCATTCTCTCTGACACGTACTCGAGTGACTATTTCCCGTGTGCTACCCATTTACAGACACCTACTCCAGCTATGTGGACACCCAGACAGTAGCTTTCTAAGGCCACCTGGAGGCTTTACTCCTACCTGGCGACCTTCCACGAACCACATTTCCCTTCTTCTGATGACCATATAGACTATCGTATATACGTTATCCTTACCACCGCACAACTTTCATTCCTTGCACTCCCTCTTTAATGTTCCTAATTATGGAATTACTGACAGTAAAGTAGTAATTACTGTTGCACTTCAAAATGATATTTGACCTCAAGGTAAAACATATCCTATCCTGAGCCCTTGGTGGACGGAGGTGTGCTGCAACGCCATTCGCTTGCGGAGACGTGCTCTCCACGTTTTTAACCATCATCCTACAATGACAAACTGCGTTCGTTATTAACAGATTGTGCACGGTGTCGTCGTGTTATTCTTGATAGCAAAAAAGCTAGCTGGATTTCATTTACTATTTCTTTCAGTAGGTCCACCACCTCTTCTGTCGTGTGGGTCAACCTCCGATGGCTCTCTGGGACCAAGGTTCATTCACCAGTTTAGGCCTGACGGCAGCAGATGATGTCATAGTGGACCCTATTGCTATCTCCAACATCTTGGCCGCTATTTAGCGGTGATTTCTAGCTCCTCCCACTATCATCCTGTCTTCCTCCATCGTAAACGAACGGACGAGGCTGGGGTGATACCCTTCTCTTCCCACAATCGTGAGTGCTGCAGTATCGCTTTTACTATGAGGGAGGAAAATAATGCTCCGATTTCATGACAGTCCTCCGCCCCAGGGACAGACTATGTTCACGCTCTGATGTTGCAGGACCTCTCTCTGGCGCAGAAGCACTTTCTCCTTCAGAATTACAATCACATCTGGGCAGAGGGCACGTTTTCCAGATGCTGGCGTGAATCTGCTGTCATACCCATACCTAATTCCGGTAAGGACAATCACCTTCCTTCTAGTTATCGCCCCATTTCTCTCACCAGCGGTGTTTGCAAAGTGATGCCCAGATGGTATGGTGGCTCAAGTTTCACAATCTACTGGTCACTGCACAGAGTGGATTTCGAGTGCGCCGTTCTGCAGCTGACCATCTCATCACCTTGTAAAACATCTGGAATACCAGATTTTAGCCACATTTATTGATTTGAAGTAAGCCTACGTCACCCGCTGGAGAACTGGTATCCTCTGTACTGTCTACACATGGGGCTTCCATGGCCGCATGCCCGATTTCCTTCAGGAATTTTTAAAAGACCGAGTTCTCAAGTTATTTGTGGGTTCCGCTTTGTTGGACACGTTTATCCAGAAAAACAATGTGCCACAGTGTTCCGTCATGAGCTTCATCGCCTTTGCTATCACCATTAATTCTATTATGGCCTGTCTCCCACTTGGTATCTCTGGCTCTCTTTTCATTGACGATTTTCCTGGGACTCATGGTCGATAGGAAACTTTCTTGCTCCTCCCACGAGTCTTACCTGGCCGCTCGCTGTACTCCCTCAGTGTTCTGAATGTCCTCAGTAGCACTTCCTGGGGAGCGGATATGGCCACACTCCTCCATTTGTACCCGTCCCTTGTCCATTCAAAACTAGACCATGGGTACTTCGTTTATGCATCTGCACATCGGGCCATCTTATGCCACCTCAGTAAAATCCACCATCGTGGCATCCGTTTGGCCACTGGGGCCTTTTACACTAGCCGTGTTGAGAGACTGTATGCAGAATTTGCTGAAGTACCGCTGTCATACCACAATGACTTGCAGCTCAGCAGATACGCATGTGGTTTGTCTGCCATGCCTGGCTACCCATGCTATGCCTCCTTCTTGGATGACTCCTTTGATCGCCTGTATGGGTCACATCCCTCTTCTGTGTTACCTCCGGGAGTTCGCTTTCGGCTCTTGCTCCAGCAGCTTAACTTCACGCAACCCTCCACTTTGGCATCAGCACCGGTCCTCCCTTCATCGTAACAAGCTCCAGGAAATTTAAGCTCTCCGAGCAGCTTGGACGACCTTCTCTCTGCCCTATCGCCATGAGCAGGTAATTTTAGCTTGGTGGAGCACTGGACACTCTCTATTCAGCCATCGCCATTTGCTAAGTGTTGCATCCCCACCACTTTGTGCTCACTGTCCTCAATCTTTGACGGTTCGCCATTTCCTGACGGAATGACCTGTTTTTTAACCACTTACGTTCCAATTTGTGTTTAACGCCTGAGTTAATGGCCACTTTAGAGAACGCCGCGTGGGCTGTTGGCCGCGTCTTACTTTTTATCCGTCACGGCAATATCACGAAGGACATTTAATCTTTAGTTCAGGATCTCTGTTTCCCTATGGCGCATTTTACGGACCTTTCTCCAAGTACCTGATTTTAGCTGTTTACCCTTCCGTTGATTGGGCTTAACGTGCAGCCACTAATTCAGTATCACTCTAAGTCCCTTCTGCAGAACAACACATGACAAACTGCTAATTTTCATTAATCTTAGGTGGTAAAATTTGAAAATACATCAGGCAAGTACAAAATACATAGGCATGGAGAAACACATGGACAAAAATCTAGAAAAGGTAAATAAAATGTAGGACTCCTTACAACAAAACTAAATACATGGTTGCCCTCTTCAAAAAATTGAAATAGAGGAAAGGAAAGAATGTACTAAGTCCTCAATCAGTTCATAAAATACAGGAAGGTTCGCAGTTTAGATGTGGTTAATCACGATCGACGCGCTCATTTGTAAACAGACTTCCTAGTAACAGACTGATGGCAAAAAACCAGAATGCCGAGCCACTGAAGAAGAGAGACGTTTGTGACGTCACTGGGGACAGTAACACAGTGATGACCAGTTATGTGTGAACGAGGGGATACGGCTTCCAACAGGAGACAGACGTTTCACAGGAGGAGTAGTGGGAGAGGGGACAGGCACGTTGTTGAACGGGCAGCAGGTTGGGGGTGGGAGTGAAAAAGGCTGTGGAGGGAAAGTAGACGGGACACAGCGGTGAGTTGCGTAACTCCCAGTTATTGGCAATAACAAGAATTCGACCACTGAATCAATTCACAACGTTGTTTGATGAACTAGAAACATCGCGTACGACTTCAGACTGATTTACTTCACTTAGGACTGATATCAGGAATTTCTAGGTGGGTCAAATGGCAAGATACTTTGGATTCCTTGTCAGCCAGTATCTCGTGCAGCTGTGGATAATAAGTGTCACAGCTTAATTACTAGTGTCAGATCGCACTTGGAGGCCTTCACGATGGTGTTTGCTACTCTGAGAATTACACTTAAACTCCGCCGTTCGAACAGGCCTCGGAAGGCGCAACAGTACTGACCGACCGCCGTGCCATCCTTAGCCTATAAGCGTCCTTGGATATGGATATGAATGGGCATGTAGTCAGTACACGTTCTCCCGGATGTTATGAGTTTACGCTTGCTGATAGTGCTTGGCAGCTATCCAAGTGCTGGTCAAGCCCGACGGCGCTTAACGCCAGTGATCTGATGTGAATCGGTGTTACCACTGCAGCACATCTTTTGGCAATTAGGCCTACGCTTAAAGGAAGTTCACTATTCACAAGGACAAGGAGAGTTGACTCCTCGGCACTGTGTTGAAAAGATGGGAGACGTGGAGACAGTATGATGTCTGGTGACACTGCGGAAGTTGAAAGTGGCGAATGGGAATGTAAGTTCCAGTTCGCTACAGGAAACGGAAGAAACAATATAAGTGGCTCGCTACGGTATAAACGCTTCCTAACCGTCTAGTGCTCCCGGAGTGTATGCAGTCATAGTAAGTTCTGATGTTTGTTCTGCTTCCATAGCTTCCACCAAATCGTTAAAACTTTTGCTAAGCTGCGATTAACACATTGCCCATTGGTGGTTCCAGCTCTCCTGCTCCACAAACTCCACAAAAGCAGCCGCACAGTCTAGGAAAGTGATTAGCGACTAATTATCGCATCTCACCACGCAGACACATACCAACAAGTTCCATCTGTCGATGCAGCCCTTCCAGAAACGCAATTGGTACAGCACAGAGGAGAAGGTAATACGACCAGCGAGACAAAATGGAGTAAGTGCTACGTATCGACGCAACCCACTAAGCTGTCTTCACCCATGGTCGTGTAAGTTGCACTGCTAGTTTATATAAACGCCCAACAAGCCCACTGGCAACGCATAAATTCTGTGGAACACAGGGGACACTACCACTGTGTGGTCCAACAAGTGGGACTAACTGTACCAACTACAACTCTGCTTTTCTCTTGCTCCAGAGGGTCCCAACACATACCCACCAATGTGAATGATGCATTGTACTGTAAGTTAACTAATGTGCCCACTCCAGTACTACAAGCAGTTTCGAGCCGGATGTCAGTACAAAATATGTTTTCCCCATTCCTTACACCCAAAATGGCCTACAAAATCATCCAATGGAATGCAAGATCGCTCAAGGTAAACAAAGATAACCTGCGGCGTGTTCTGCTCCAAACCAATGTGGACGTTTGGGTCATCACCGGTATATGGTTAAAACCGAACGAACCATTCACACTCCCAGATCAGAGAAGATAGAGTCGATAGCTACGGAGGTGCAGCGTTGTTGGTAAAACGAGGTATCGAGTACTGACACTCAGCATGACCCACTGAACATGGTGGGTATCCATTTGTGGGTGAAGGACCTCCACCTCAATTTCATTTCAGCATACAAAGCACCTAACGACAGACATTTCAAAGAACAGTTAAGAACAATTATTGCCTCTCTAGGAAAACGTCTTCTGCTGCTATGTGACTTTTACGAGTACCATGCACTGTGTAACTGCTGAAATGCCAACACAATGGGAAAAATGCTAGTGTATGTACTAGATTCGGGAATCCTTATAATAATAAATGATGGTTCAAGTACACGGTTACTCTGACCAAATGAAGCCCCGAACGCAGAAGATTTGAGCATAGCATCCCTAGCACTGTCTACCGGAACAACAAGATAAGTGATACCGGTTATTTTAGGATCGGATCACTTGTCAATTGAAATCGTAGTTAACGCACAACACAGAGAGACTTGCAGACACGCAGTCAGCCGCAAATGGAACGTAAAAAAGGCTAACTGGAACCTATAGGAAATGTTACGGGACGAAAAACTGGATCGATCATCGATATAGGAAATTCCGGAATAGACTGTAATGTCTTGGTATGGGATATTAATGAAGCAGCGGAAACCTCCATAATTCAAAAAGGACAGAAGCAAACTATTCATTGGGTGTCACCCTGTTGATGAGATTCAGAATGTGACGCAGTCCTCAAGGAACGAAGGGAGATATTAAGAAAACACAAAATACTCTCTAATGGCATAAATTTTCTTGTTCTTAAGAAAGCACAAGCTGCAGCCAAGAAAATATTGAGGCAAAGAAAAAAGAAAAATCATGACACAATTTCTTCACTGCAGTCTGCAAAAAAAATATATTAATCAGGATCTGAAATTTAATGCGGATCATTAAAACAAATTTGTCAATGAACATGCATATACAACTGCACCATGCGGAGAACTTCTGGAATCATTCTTGTGTATGATAGCTCCACCTGACGTAATGGACGGGAAGACGAGGCGGAACGTGAATAGTAAAACAATGTCGTCACACAACTCCTTTCGCTGGAAGAACTCCAGACTGCCCTCTCCGAAGAGACGAGTACTGCACCAGACCAAGATTACATTGACTGCCAACTGAAATCCTTTTACGGTTAGATAGTGAAATACAGTAACTTCTCTCGTAATATTTAAAAACTATTGTTAATACTTCATTCTCTTTCCTTCACCCCACTGGCACACACACACACACACACACACACACACATATATATATATATATATATATATATATATATATATATATATATATATATATACAGGGTGAGTCACCTAACGTTACCGCTGGATATATTTCGTAAACCACATCAAATACTGACGAACCGATTCCACAGACCGAACGTGAGGAGAGGGGTTAGTGTAATTGTTAAATACAAACCGTACAAAA
Organism: Schistocerca serialis cubense; assembly: GCF_023864345.2. Classification (NCBI taxonomy): domain Eukaryota; kingdom Metazoa; phylum Arthropoda; class Insecta; order Orthoptera; family Acrididae; genus Schistocerca; species Schistocerca serialis. The sequence continues at coordinate 664,635,016 of NC_064642.1, forward strand.
ATGCACGGAAGTATGTTTCTTAACACAAACCTACGTTTTTTTAAATGGAACTCCGTTAGTTTTGTTAGCACATTTGAACCTATAAACAAATACGTAATCAGTGCCGTTTGTTGCATTGTAAAATGTTAATTACATCCGGAGATATTGTAACCTAAAGCTGACGCTTGAAACCTCCGACGTTCAGTTGCGTGTTGTAACAAACACGGGCCACGGTCGGCGAGCAGCATGTGCAGGGACATGTTTACGATGACGACCGTGTTTACGAGTGTGGCTGTAGTGCACTGTTGTGGTTTGGTCTGGCTGTCGCAGTGTCCGCATGTAGGGTTTGCTGCTATTGTTATTCTGCATTCGTATCCGCACGCAGACCAACTGTGGTACACCGTGCTACCAAACGTCTGTGACGGTGTAGTGTTGTAGGAACTGTGACCATGGTGTATTCGAACTCTGAAAGGCGGAGATGATACTCAGCTATGGCGAGTGTCGACGAAATGCAGCTGAAGCCTGCAGGGTGTATGCAGAACGGTACCCGGACAGAGAGCATCCAACGTGCCGCACATTGCAAAACATCTACCGCTAACTGTATGCAACAGGTATGGTCGTAGCACGCAAACGGGTCCGTAACAGGCTCGTCACAGGAGAAGCGGGTGCAGTTGGTGTGTTAGCTGCTGCTGCCATGAACCCACACATGAGTACACGGGACATTGCGAGAGCCGGTGGACTGAGTCAAAGTAGTGTCATGCGCATACTGCATCGTCACCGCTTTCACCCGTTTCATGTGTCGCTACATCAGCAATTACATGGTGATGACTTTAATCATCGAGTGCAATTCTGTCCATGGGCATTAACAGAGAATGCGTTGCAGTTCTACCTGTTTCCGATGAAGCGGGTTTCACAAACCACGGGGCAGTGAATCTACGGAAATGCATTACTGGTCCGTGGACAATCCTCGCTGTCTCAGACAGGTAGAGCGACAGCGACCGTGGACTGTAAATGTATGGTGCGGAATCATTGGCGACCACCTTATTGGTCCTCACTTCATTGCAGGGGCCCAAACAGCTGCAACATACATCGCGTTTCTACAGAATTATCTGCCAACGTTGCTCGAAAATGTCCCACTGGAGACGCGTCGACGTATGTGGTATCAGCATGATCGTGCACCTGCACATTCCGCAATTAACACTAGGCTGACCCTTGACAGGATGTTCGACGGGCGTTTCATAGGACGTGGAGGACGCATAAATTGGCGAGCCCGTTCTCCTGATCTTACACCTCTGGACTTCTTTCTGTGGGGTACGTTAAAGGAGAATGTGTACCGTGATGTGCCTACAACCCCAGAGGATACGAAACTACGTATTGTGGCAGCCTGCGGCGATCTTACACCAGACGTACTGCGGCGTGTACGACATTCATTACGCCAGAGATTGCAATTGTGTACAGCAAATGATGGCAACCACATTGAACATCTATTGGCCTGACATGTCGGGACACACTCTATTCCACTCCGTAATTGAAAACGGAAACCATGTGTACGTGTACCTCACCCTTCATGGTAATATACATGTGCGTCAGTGAAAAAGACCAATAAAAAGGTGTTAGCATGTGGACGTAATGTGCTGTTCCAGTCTCTTCTGTACCTAAGGTCCATCACCGTTCCCTTTGGATCCCTACGTAATTCGGCGCTCTCCGATACACACGATCGAACAGTGGAGGAGTGGTACTCAAGCGTCAACTTTAGGTTACAATATCTCCGGACGTAATTAACATTTTACAATGCAACAAACGGCACTGATTACGTATTTGTTTATATGTTCAGATGTGCTAACAAAACTAACGGGATTCCATTTAAAAAACGTAGGTTTGTGTTAAAAACATATTTCCGTGCATTTTTTTATGGTTTGTATTAACCAATTACACTAGCCCCTCTCCTCACGTTCGGTCTGTGGAATCGATTCGTCAGTATTTGATGTGGTTTACGAAATATATCCAGCGGTAATGTTAAGTGACTCATCCTGTATATATATATATATATATATATATATATATATATATATATATATATATATATATATGTGTGTGTGTGTGTGTGTGTGTGTATGCGTGCCAGTGGGGTGAAGGAAAGAGGATGAAGTATTAACAATAGTTTTTAATCATATCTTACTTATACACATAAGAAATTTAGTGATTTAGATAGTTAGTCTACTTACAGATTAAATTAAAAATATAATTTTATTTACAAGTTGGGTATCATTATTCTGTCAGTTTCAGGCGAATAAATTTGGAGTAATAGGCTAATATACATATTCGGGAATGTTGAATACTATTGATCGTCATGGGACTCTGTGGACAGCCAGAAAATGCACGCTAAGTCATTTCAAAGGAAATACAGTCAAAGACTGTTATTTGATTTGTGAAGCCAGTATACCTAGCGAAAACACTGAGAACCATATGCCTTGTATCCCGATCTACAGGGAAGAGATGCCGCACCTCGTGAGTATGTCCCGCGTCCGGCCATCCTGATTTAGGTTTTTTCGTGATTTCCTTAAATAGTTGTAGGCAAATGCTATAATGGTTCCTTTGAAAGGGCATGGTCGATTTCCTTCCCCTTCCTTCGCCAAACCAGTCAACCCAAATTCATGACCTTGATAGCTAAGATGGCAGCACTAGAATCATAACAAGCGCGAATATAACTTTCTTTTAATACTACCACTCAAACATTTGGAAATGCTTGACTGTTTAGTATATATTAAGAACTAACCGTGACGCTGAAAGAGGTTTTGAAGGGACGTTTACAGACTTACGTCAGTTATTCCCCAGAAGCTTATATAAAACTTCTTCGATAAGCACTTTTATTGTGGTGTGGCTTCCACTGAACAACTGCAGTGCCGATACGTGCACAGTGTCGGTATTTGCCGAAATTACGAGAGGTGCGCAGTCGATTCGTTAGCAGCATCTCTGCCGGATTTACCCTACAGAACGTGCCGTAGACACAACACTACTTTCATGAAAACCACAGATGGACTAAAAGACTAACATATTCTGTTACTCATAATCCGTCTTGATTACAAATTTTTTAAATTCATATGACCGGTTTCGGTTCATTCAAAGCCATCTTCAGATCTGATATTACAGTTACAGGAGTAACACATGTGAAAGTTGCTGGATTACGACGGGTTACTCCTGTAACTGTAATATCAGATCTGAAGATGGTTCTGAATGAACCGAAACCGGTCATATGAATAAAAAAATTTGCAATCAAGACGGATTATAAGCAACATTATAAAATCACTGATTGCTGTTATCCCATCAGACATTTGTCTGTTTTTGCAGAAACCAATATATTCGCCAGTCTGCTGTCCATTTAATCGAAGAAGTAAGCCAGAAAACTGCAGGTTTTCCAGATATGATCAGACTGCATTTGGAACACTGATCAAAGTTGGTTTAACTGTGAAATAAGTTCTGATGCAACACTACTAAAAAGGGGGGGAAATCATTGGTCTCGTTAGTCCAGTCTGCACACAAATCAGTTCTCATTTATACAAGTGATATTGGATTTTCAACGTTGATCGTGAGGGACAAACTTTCGTCTAAAAGTTAAAAAGGCTATTGAAAACAATCTTACTACCATAAACATTCATCTGGAGGCTAGCACAACAGACCATTTAGAATACTTTTTCGTGAATGTTGTTAATGACAATGTCACAAACAAGCAGAAGTGTATACTACGTTGTAATTCTTGGTCTGCTCACAAGGACAGCAGCAAATGGTTAATTTGCCTGTAAAGACACTGAATGCACTATCATTCCGCCAAAAGTAGCAGAATATGTGCAGCGATTGGGCTGGGTATGTTTCTTCCGGCAATGTAAAGTAAATGCAAGAAGGGTTATAGAGTCTACAAGGACTGTTTGCACTGACATCGACACTAAATTAGGAAACAGAATTTTCATAATGAAAATGCATTCTGTTGTTTACAACCAGCTCTGCTTCAGTGTATCAGCCTATGCTTCAATATTTCTAGCATGCAACCGGGTACAATACTCCCCCCACACTTTTCTGAATGCAAAAATATGATTCAAGCTGCATTTGATTTTTTCAACTCAGGGATACGATTCTCAGGATTGTCCAGATACTGCTTTCGCCAAATGGCTCCAAGCACTATGGGACTTAACATCTGAGGTCATCAGTCTCCTAGACTTAGAACCACTGAAACCTAACTAACCTAAGGACATCACACTGCTTTCACCAAATGCGTGTTGTTTCATGCACTTTGCTGAGGATTATCATGTACGTTTTTAAAGTCCGATAGTGGGGAAACTAAGAGTACGACCGTCGAATGTTCTAGCCATCCTAATCGCAGTGGTAAGTAAAGTTTCTAAATAAAATCAGAACACCGAATTTCTGTTCGAACCCAGAGACTTGCCACTCATCTCAACTCATACAATTAACAACATAGTTTCGCTTTATTTACGTTAAACTTCCCAACTTCCACTTACGAAAGGCAAAAGGCATCTACAGAAATTGAATAAAACACGGAGAGAATTAATTTAGTGGGATGAAGAAAAAAGAGAAAGGGAAGACGGAAAAATTTCAATGCTTTTGATCCACAGTCCAGCATGTCAAACAACGTCCCAACTGTTTCGGTAACACAAGTGCTAATCGTGTAATAAAGACTGTGTGTACGCTAGGGACCTATATTCACCTATCCCATCAGTAACCTCATAGACAGTACCAGATTGGCCACAATCTAATAGTTTGCCTACATGCGGATTTTACATGTGTCTTCTCTTGCAATTAAAACAAATTCCCGTCATTGTTCAAATGATTTAGTGCACTAATGATTGCAGAAGGCTTGCAGAGGCGGTACGGAGCCTCAGACGATCATAGAGCCCTTGAAGTGTTCACTTGTGGAACAAGGAGGAAGGAACTACTTTCTTCGGGGGTGCACAGACATAGTGCTTGTAGGAAAGATGAAATAAAATAGAACGGATCATGACACCAAAGCGAAACGGAAGAAATTGCCATGAGCGGCTGGGACAATCCGTGGTTGCCAGAGACATTTCGTTAGCTTCAAGTCCCTGAAGATTAAGAGGAAAATCTATCCTGGAGCCATATTAGCACATACTGTAATACTGTAGAAAATGCAAATGAGCGTATGGCATCGTTGGCCCGGACGTCCTATCGGCCGCCAATGGGTGACTTGCGCCCCAGCCCAGGGACCACCATTTTTGATTACATATTCGTGTAGTACGTAAAGATTACCCAGCCGGTAATCGAACACAGGCCCGCTTGCATGGAAAGCGAGCATGTTACCGCCCACCTAAGCAGGCGGACAACAGTCGAAAATGAACCTATAGAAACTTCTTATCATGAATTACAACTAAGCATGAAATACTTCAAGGAAACCGGGGTACACCAAAAGCGTACACAGTTCCAACAGAGCTGTGTGTCTAAATTAGACAAGCGTTAACTACCCATCCAACCTACCTCTACATGCTAATCTCAAAACAGTTACGCATTCAACATATCTCACAGTAAGTACACTGAGAAAAAGTTACAGCTAAGTCCATCCTAAGTAAAGACTTCTCTAAACAAAAGACAATAACTGAACAAAATTTAACCGTATACATTGTATTTCTAAGTAAAATGTTAAAATGTGTGTGAATTCCTAAGGGACCAAACTACCAAGGTCATCGGTCCCTAGACTTACATACCATTTAAACTAACTTAAACTAAGAACAACACACACACCCATGCCTGAGGGAGGAGTCGAACCCCCGGCGGAAAGAGCCGCGCAGTCCGCGATAAGGCGCCTCAAACCGCGCGCCAACTCCGCGTGGCTGTTTCTAAGTACTGATAGGAAGAAACCCACACAAGCAACAACACTAATGTGGCAAGAAAGCGCAGCCAAGTATCGCAACGTCCAGGAAATTTTTCTAAGAGTATATGGGGCTGTCATGAATTGTGCAGTGACCTTCTAGCACAATGATTCTGACACACAGCATTTTTACATTACAGCTAATTGGGGTCAAAGTAATAGCATTTCATACCAAAAAAATGAGATCTAAAAATCACAGTAGCTACTTCGTCATTTAAAACTATAATTTACTGAACTGAGAGACCTTATTCGCTCTCGACGTTCTCCTCAGAACAAACGGCTAAAGTGCCTAAGTAGGCAGCAACATGTAAGCCCCTGGAAACGATCAAGCATTTTGTCAAACTTGGCTATCTTTGCCAAATATTTGACCATGCACGATGATGTTTGATGTGTTTTTCAAGCATGTATCGTGTTTGACGGGTGCGCGAAAAATTTTGACTGACGGGAAGTTTGACAAGAAGGCGGACGTTGTTTCTGTCGATGTTTCGCCGCATATGTGTAGTCAAAAGTTGTTTTATTACCATCACTCTCACTGTATCGTGAGTTTCTACAACTAAAGCTACGAACACGGATAAATTCCCAAAACGGTAGAGGCATTATATCTTTTCTAGACGTATATTTGTATTAATCACGAAAAGATTGTGAACAAAATCATTATTTTACGCAATACACACAAGCGGGAGTGCATTGAAATAAAAGAAACCGAGTTTCTCCGGTTCTCCTAAAGATGATGTAGGCCACTTCTTCGCACGTAAAAGTGTTTTAACGAGCTGTCATGAGAGTACGATGAAGAATGCAAAAAAATTTTCACATTCCTGCGTCTTCTTTCCCAACATGAGGGCAAAATAAATCGAAACAAGTTATTTAACGTTTCACTGTCTATCTGCAGGAAGTTCATGTAATCATCCGTTTCTGAGTGCAATATTTCCATTAACAGGTCTTCTCCTTATTTTGAACAGTTCCGTGGCCAAGCGCCTTCTTTTCTTTTTCGTTCTTCTTCTTTAAACACATTGCCAGAATCAATGATAGAAACGCTTTATGGGCATTTGTTGCCATCCTCACTAGTGCCAAAATATATCATACACGAAAAACGTCTTCTTCAAGAGCCAGGTTAAATTTACAAGCTTTCTTCGTACGTGTACGGCCTGTTTCACCCAACTATAGTGAGTTTTGTGGCGGTGTTCGTAGCGACAAGCAATTCGCTGTAGAAATGGCTTACGAAGTCACCGCCACACTTTTAATAGCGGGCCGACCGGTCCGCTGGAACAGTGAACAGAAAGATGAAAACTCGGTGGCGAGTATACAACTGAGCGGCGAATACAGAACTGTCCTAGCGCTCGCGACTCCAGCGCTTAAGAAACTCGGAAGCCAGCGGTGGCGCGCGCAGACTTGCGGCGATTTCCTGTCTCGCTGGCGCTGCTTATGCGGACGGCGTCCGGACTTTGATGCTGCCAACCTTTTGGCAGCGGGCTCGGGTGGCATTACTGGCTAGGATAGAACACTCCTCCCCCCCAAATCGCCGCACCGTCGTTGAATAATGACGTGGCGAGCGTCGACGGCGGGTGAGGGGTCGGGCCGCAGGCGTAGCAGAAGAGACCGGGGCGGAGACTGTTGTCGGTGGCAGTCCCCGGTCCGCACCCCAGCATTGGCTGCGCGGGGCCTCGGGAAACACCGACTGAAAACCGAGGTCAGGGTGCACGCCTGTGACCACGGGCGCAGCTTCTGGTACTGGACGCGACGGGGCGTCGGGACCCACGAAGAGAGGCAGCGTCACCTGACGCTGCGTTGACGGCTGCTGAGTGGGCGCCGGACAAGGCGCTGCGGTGTCAGACTCCTTGGGGGTGCCCAAGGAAAGCGGCTGCAGGACAGGCTGCACAGCCACCGCTTGGGAAGGCGGCCCGGCTGAGGGGTCGACGTCCATCAGCTCCGAAGGCGGTGGCGACTGAAGAGGGACCGCAGGCGCCGGAGCGACCACCTGGGGCGCTCCCGGAGGAAGCTGCGCGGGAGGCATCAACGGGACGGGCAGTCGGCGTGGTAGCGGCGACGGCTGCTGCTGCTGCCCTGGGGGCGGCAGCGAAGTCGGAAGGCGCGGCTGGAACCCGCCGCGGACCAAATCTGTGGACAAAGAACGAGCGGCAGAATCCGGGCGGCCAGCGCGGCGCAACTGGTTCTGATGCCTCCTGTGCACCCCAGTAGCACCTTGAACAGTATAAAAACCGCGACCCTGGACACTTATCACGGTACCACGTTCCCAACGACGGCGACCGTGATAAACCCTGAAAAAAACGGCGTCGTTGCGCTGAAAACGCGTGTGATGCTCAGATGCGGCGGGTCGATCCGGGGGGTGCAACAACCGTAGTTGGGTGCGATGACGACGGCCGTGGAGAAGCTCCGCAGGCGAAGGGCCGTCGCGTGGCGTGGTCCGGTACGACGACAGGAACGTGATGAGGGCCTGCTGACGAGAGTGCGTAGCACGAAGGCGGTCCATAGGATCCTTGAATGTACGTACAAAACGTTCCGCTGCATCATTCGATTGAGGGTGGAACGGCGGAGTAAGAACATGGCGAATGCCATTGGCAGAACAAAAACTTTCAAATTCAGCAGAGGTAAATTGTGGACCATTGTCAGACACTAAAACTTCTGGAAGGCCCTCAATACAAAAAATTGAAGTCAACGCCTGTATAGTTTGTGCAGACGTTGTAGACTGCATGGGCACAACAAACGGAAAATTACTAAATGCATCTATCACGATGAGCCAACGAGAATTCCAATATGGACCAGCGAAATCAATATGTACCCGCTGCCAGGGACCGGCAGGGCGTGCCCACTCAAAATAGCGTTGAGGCGGAGCAGATTGGTGTTCGGCACACGTCGAACAATCTGTAGACATCTGCGTAATCTGCTTATCAATGCCGATCCATGTACAATGACGGCGGGCAAGCTGCTTGGTGCGGACCACTCCCCAATGACCTTGATGCAACAAGTCGAGGACCTTGGATTGGAGCACTTGGGGAACCACTACACGAAGCTGGTCATTCTCGGTGCGTAACAGCAAAACTCCGTGCGAAACAGACAACAGATGACGTTGCGGATAATAGCGACGAACCACAGGATCCGATATATCCTTTGCCTTGGACGGCCAACCACGTTGAACAAAACGTAATAGTAAACTCAGATGAGGATCCGTAGCTGTCTCACGTGCCACCTGACGATAATCAATCGAAAAATCCCATCCTCGTCGCCAGTTTTGTGGCGGTGTTCGTAGCGACAAGCAATTCGCTGTAGAAACGGCTTACGAAGTCACCGCCACACTTTTAATAGCGGGCCGACCGGTCCGCTGGAACAGTGAACAGAAAGATGAAAACCCAACACTCTGATCAAATAAAAGTCGGCACTTATCTTTATTAACAAAGATACAGAAACACAGTAGTGAAGTCTAGTTCGAGTCGGAGCGGCTAGGTCAACGTCGGCTGACGACAAACAACAACTCTGCTGCGATGAACACACAACTGTCTAGCAAGTACACAATTCGGTGGCGAGTATACAACTGAGCGGTGAATACAGAACTGTCCTAGCGCTCGCGACTCCAGCGCTTAAGAAACTCAGAAGCCAGCGGTGGCGCGCGCAGACTTGCGGCGATTTCCTGTCTCGCTGGCGCTGCTTATGCGGACGGCGTCCGGACTTTGATGCTGCCAACCTTTTGGCAGCGGGCTCGGGTGGCATTACTGGCTAGGATATAACAGTGAGGGCTTAACAGGTTTGGTTCAAATGGCTCTGAGCACTAAGGGACTTAACATCTGAGGTCATCAGTCCCCTAGAACTTAGAACTACTAAAACCTAACCAACCTAAGAGCATCACACACATCCATGCCTGAGGCAGGATTCGAACCTGCGACCGTAGCGATCGCGCAGTGCCAGACTGAAGCGCCTAGAACCGCTCGGCCACACGGCCGGCCTTAACAGGTTTTTAAAAGTTGCTCTAATCATCGTGTTTTTAGAGTTATAATGTTGTTCGTATATTTCCCTGAGTAGATTTCTCTCTAATTTTAAGCCATTCCCTGGACAAGCGTTGTCTACTTCTTCTTTAAACACAGTGTTAATGTCAATGCTACGACTGCTTTCCCTGCATGTGTAACCATTCTCGCAACTGTCAGTATCCAAATAAACTGGTAAACCAGCTCAACACCGTATAGGTCTCCCGCGAGTGCGCAGAACTGCCGCAACACGACGTGGCATGGACTCTACTGACGTCTGAAGTAGTGCTAGAGTATGGATCCTACAGGGCTGTCCGTGAATCCGTAGGAGTACGAGAGGATGGAGATATCTTCTGAACAGCACATCTCAAGGCATCCCCGATATTCTCAATAAAGTTCATGTCTGGGAAGTTTGGTGCCCAGCGGAAGTTTTTAAAATAAGAAGAGTGTTCCCGGAGCCACTCTGTAGCAATTCTGGACGTGTGCGGTGGCGCATTGCCCTGCTGGAATTACCAAAGTCCGTCGGAATGCACAATGGACATGAATGGATGTAGTTGATGAGACAGGATGCTTACGTACGTGCAACCTGTCAGAGTTCTATGTAGACGTAACAGGGTTCCAAAATCAATTCAACTGCACACGCCTCACACCATTACAGAGCCTCCACCAGCTTCAACAGTCCCCCGCTATGCAGGCTACATGAATTCATGAGGTTGTCTCCATACCCGTATATGTCTATCCGCTCGATACAATTTGAAGCTTCCATATGAAACTGACCGGGCAACTTGTTTCCTGTCATGAACAGTCGGTGTTAACGGGCCCTGGCGAGGAGTAAAGCTTTGTGTCCTGCAGCCATCAAGGGTATACGGGTGGGCCTTCGGCTCAGAAAGCTCATTCGATAATGTTCCGTTCAATGGTTTGCACGACGACACTTGCTGATGACCAAGCAATGGAATCTGCAAAATTTGCGGAAGGGTTGCACTTCTGTCACGTTGAAAGATTCTCTTCAGTCGTCGTTTGTCCCGTTCTTGAAGGTTCATTTTCCCGCAGTATCGATGTCGGAGATTCGATGTTTTACCGGTTTCCTGATATTCACGGTACACTCGTGAAGTGGTCGTACGGGAAAATCCCCACTTCATCGCTTTCTCGGAGATGCTTTGTCACATCGCTCGTTCGTCGACTATAACACCACGATCAGACTTACTTCAATCTTGATAATCTGCTGTTGTAACAGCAGTAACTGATCTAACAACTGCGCAAGACACTTGTTGTCTTATACAGGGTGGTCCATTGATAGTGACTGGGCCAAATATCTCACGAAATAAGCATCAAACGAGAAAACTACAAAGCACGAAACTCGTCTAGCTTGAAGGGGGAAACCAGATGGCGCTATGGTTGGCCCGCTAGGTGGCGCTGACATAGGTCAAACGGATATCAACTGCGTATTTTTAAAATAGGAACCCTCATTTTTATTACATATTCGTGTAGTACGTAAAAAAATATGAATGTTTTATTTGGACCACTTTTTACGCTTTGTGGTAGATGGCGCTATAATAGTCACAAACGTACGTGGTTTCGCGTTACATTCCGATAGTGCGGACGGTATTTGCTTCGTGATACATTACCCGTGTTAAAATGGACCGTTTACCAATTGCGGAAGAGGTCGATATCGTGTTGATGTAAGGTTATTGTGATCAAGATGCCCATCGGGCGTGTGCTATGTATGCTGCTCGGTACCCTGGACGACATCATCTAAGTGTCCGGACCGTTCGCAGGATAGTTGTTATTTAAGGAAACAGGAAGTGTTTAGCCATATGTGAAACGTCAACCACGACCTGGAACAAATGATGATACCCAGGCAGGTGTTTTAGCTGTTGTCGCGGCTAATCCACAAATCAGTAGCAGAAAAATTGCTTGGGAATCGGGAATCTCAAAAAACGTCGGTGTTGAGAATGCTACATCAACATCGATTGAACCCGTACAATATATCTATGCACCATGAATTGCATGGCGACGACTTTGACCGTCGTCTACAGTCCTGCCACTGGGCACAAGAGAAATTACGGGGCGATGACAGATTTTTTGCACGTTTTCTGTTTAGAGACGAAGCGTCATTCACCAACAGCGGTAACGTAAACCGGCCTAAGAGCTAGTGGGCAACTGAAAATCCACGATGGCTGCGACAAGTGGAACATCAGCGACCTTGGCGGGCTAATGTATGGTGCGGCATTATGGGAGGAAGGATAATTGGCCCCTATTTTATCGATGGCAATCTAAATGGTGCAATGTATGCTGATTTCCTACGTAAAGTTGTACCGATGTTACTACAAGATGTTTGACTGCATGACAGAATGGCGATGCACTTCCAACATGACGGATGTCCGGCATATAGCTCGCGTGCGTTTGGAGCGGTATGGAATAGCGTATTTCATGACAGGTGGATTGTTCGTCGAAGCACCACACCATAGCCTGCACGTTCACCGGATCTGACGTCCCTGGATTTCTTTCTGTGGGAAAAGTTGAAGGATATTTGCTATCATGATCCACCGACAACGCCTGACAACATGCGTCAGGACATTGTCAATGCATGTGCGAACATTACGGAAGGCGAACTACTCGCTGTTGAGAGGAATGTCGTTATACGTATTGCCAAATGCATTGAGGTTGACGGACATCATTTTGAGTTTTTATTGCATTGATGTGTTATTTACAGGCAATCACGCTGTAACAGCAAGCGTTCTCAGAAATGATAAGTTCACAAAGGTACACGTATCACATTGGAACAACCGAAATAAAATGTTCAAACGTACCTACGTTCTGTATTGTAATTTAAAAAATCTACCTGTTACCAACTGTTCGTCTAAAATTGTGAGCCATATGTTTGTGACTATTACAGCGCCATCTATCACAAAGCGAGAAAAGTGGCCCAACATTCATATTTCTTTACGTACTACACGAATATGTAATCAAAAATGGTGGTCCCTATTTAAAAAAAACGCAGTTGATATTAGTTTGACCTATGGCAGCGCCATCTAGCGGGGCAACCATAGCGCCATCTGGATTCCCCCTTCAAGCTAGGCAAGTTTGGTTCTTTGTAGTTTTTACGTTTGACGCTTATTTCGTGAGATCAATGGACCACCATGTATAAGCGTTGTCATCCACAGCGCCATATTGTGCCTATTTACCTATCTCTGTATTTGAATAGCATGCCTGTACCAGTCTCTTTGGGGGTTCAGTGTATTCACGAACACGGACAGCGCCTGCTTCAAAGTGAAGTTAAAGTAACAGACTTTTTTTTGTACGTGCATAGTCTTGAGATACCTGCGGCTAGAGAAGGGTACGTTTGACAAACAAGTGTGCTCGGCTACGGGGGCCGTTAGGGTACAGGTGATATGTCTTGACGAGTGGAGAGCGGTGGCGGTGGCGACGGCCGGTCGGCACGTGTGTGCGGCAGCTAAGGACCATAACACACAAGATAACCACGTGGCTACGACTGTGTGGCGAGGGCAGCTGACTGTACGACGGCGAAGATAGCCGCCCTCGTTTTGAGGACAGGACCTTCACGGAGATGGGAGCAGGAGGATGCCCAGCAGCAAACGTGGGGCGTCGCGGGGGCAGACGGACCTCGCGGGGGCAGACGGACCTTGAAGGCTGGTGGTAGCGACAGCATACTCCGCAGCGCAAACATCACGGCTGGCAGGCCTCGTTTCTGCGCTTGCGCACCGTGGCGGCAACGCAGCGTCGCCAGGGCAGCTGCACTCACCGATGCAGGTGGCCGGTATTCGGCTGGCGGACGCCATCTTTCGGCGTCAACCTTAATTAGGGCGCTCGTGCAGTTGGAGACACGTCAGCACCATAGATGTATCGCACAGTAAGGCGCTGCTGGTGTCAGTCAACTGCGCCCAGGGTGACGTTAGTTTAGGGGTAGGAGAAATCGACTGGTTATAATCGAGACCACTATTTTAGACATGAATAAATTTTTTGGTATTTGTTTCGTCTCGGTTACAACAGATGTTTTTCATTTCGTACTATTAACAGAATAAGAAAACCGAAGTATCAATTAGCTGTAGAAGCAGTGGAAAAATTTTTCATTTGTAAATAAATCCTTCATAAAAAGGAGTCATTTTTGTTCGTAAAAATTACATTGTTTTTGAAATACTGAGTTACAATACAAAATGGGAAAAGCGATTAGTGCTCTTTTTACAACACTGCTCACAGAAACAAGCACGTGGCATAAGAAATGGTACAGATTTCCTGAGAGAATAATGTCCCTGTTGGCGTGTGTCTGTGTGACACTTAAGGTGCGCGGGTGTGCAAGACTTCACACTCCTCCCCCCTTACCCCTCCCCCCGCCCAATGCCCAACCCTCCCCCCCCCTCCCCCCACCAATGTGATGGCAGTTTCTCGCTGCCGTCACCAGATATACATTGTACTGCAGAACGGCACCAAGCCTAACAACTGGATATTCTGTCCGAACAGGTCTCGGAAGACTCTAAATACCGTGTCATCATCAGCCTATGCGGAATGGAGGAGCGTGAGGTCAGCACACCAAGCTTCCGGCAGTGTTGGTTTTCGTGATCGGAGCCGCTACAGCTTCGTTAAGCAGCTCCTCAATTGCTGAGCTCTGACCGCTTGGCAACAGCGCGTGGCAGACCAGACGGCCGCCCATCCGTGTGCTAGCCGAGCCCGACAGCGCGTAACTTAGGCGATCTGAGGTGAACCGGCGTTACCACTGCGGCAAGGTCGTTGGCCGGCACTAAATCTCGCCTGGAAATATTTTTACGAGTGACTTAGCAATAATGTACATTGCTTCACTTTCTTTAACAATTAAAGATTGGTCTGGCATTTCTGAGAAATAATAAAAGGGGATGGAAATTTTGACAACAGTAATAAATTACAAATTCAACAGCAATTCACTCAAGGCATAGAATAATAACAGAAAGTGGCTGATCCGCGGCGTGTGTATACAAAAATGCCTTTATCTGCTTGTAGCCCATGAAAAAGGTCAGATTAGCACGAAAAAAATTCTTCAACCTCAGTTTTAGCACTGACTATTTATAATGCCCAAATAGGGGTAATATCGTGGATTATATCGTGATTTTTGAGCAGAGTTTAAAAAATTTGTGTCAGTAGGAGAATACTAGTGACTTTTTGTGGTATTCTTCCACGTAACATTTTTCGAGAAAAGAAGCGAACAATGGACGGACTAAGTTTTCTTTTATATGCTTATTTAATTTCAGTGCTGATTCTTTTGTTGTTGTTGTGCTTGTTGTGGTCTTCTGTCCCAAGACTGGTTTGATACAGCTCTCCATGGTGCTGCATCCTTTGTAAGCCTCTTCGTTTCCGAGTAACTACAGCAGCCTACATCCTTCTGAATCTGCTCAGTGTATTCATCTCTTGGTCTCCCTCTACGATTTTTACTCTCTTTGCTTCCCTCCAGTACTAAAATGGTGATCCCTTGATGCCTCAGAACATGCCCTATAAACCGATCCCGTCTCATCAAGTATTGTCATGAATTGCTCTTCTCCTCAATTCTGTTCAGTACCTTCACATTAGTTACGTCACCTATCCGTGTAATCTTCAGCATTCTTCTGTAGCACCACATTTCAAAAGCTTCTCTTCTTGTCCAAACTGTTTATTCTCCATGTTTCGCATCCACACATGGCTACACTCCATACAAATACTTTCAGAAAATACACTTAAATCTATACTCGATGTTAACAAATTTCTCTTCTTTCGAAACGCTTTTCTTGCCATCGCCACTCTTCATTTTATATCCCCTCTACTTCGACCAACATCTGTTATTTTGCTGCTCAAATACCTCATCTACTGCTTTAAGTGTCTCACCTCCTAGTCTAATTCCCTCAGCATCACCTGATTGAATTCGACTACGTTCCATTATCCTCGTTTTGCTTCTGTTGATGTTCATCTTTTATCCTCCTTTCAAGACACTTTCCATTCCGCTCAACAGCTCTATTGTTACATGTTTATTGCAAACGACATACGGGGTACGCTGCAGCCGTGGATACAAGCTACGGCACCGAATCTTTACATCAGCTATCTTGCCCACGCGCTTTGTATTATGGTAGCTTGCTTTGGGGATCTATCACAATTTTATGTTTCCGTAGCAATGATTTTAAGTTACATCGCTGCTTTCAAAATTATTTTCATTGTTTATACAGTGAAACAATAGAGTTTTATCAGTTCAGAATATGGCCGACTTTAGTTCTGTGCGACATAATATGGCGTGCAGCCATTAGTATTCAAAATTCCACCATTACTTTCGACAATTAATTTTCTTGTGCAGACATTGTCGCACAGCGAGATGAATTTTTACGTTTGTTCTGATTACACATAGGAGTTTAAATTTTTATTGTGTCAAGCATTACGTGTGGCATGGTACTGACGAGAAAACAATTACAAAGATAGAGAACCGGAGGCTACAAACACAGGCGCAATCCGACTCTGGCATGCCATTTAATAATGACGGTGACTTGGCAGTTGACTCGGATACTAACGAGCGACATATTATTGACTATTCTCGTCACTTAAATTTAGAAAATAGACCGTCTACATGTAATATGCCTAAATTTAGTTACGAACGTATTTTGGTGTCTGACGTCATGTCTAACGACATGGCGGGGGCGGAACAGTTGCACATCACTAGCATTGCCAGAATGTTCGATGCTATTTTGAAACAAATGACACAACATAACCAACAGATGACGTCTGTATGAGCCACTTTGAAAAACGACGAGACGAAAACACGACATGATGAAATTAAATCAGATTTAGGTGCACTTAAAACGTCAAACGACACTGTGTAGCCGTGTTGACGAGATAAATAACTGACTGGACAAGTGTCCGCCTTCAACGCAAAAGTTTCAGAGCTTTCATTACAACAAAAAAATCACAAATAACGATGTAACAGATATGAAAGCACAAGTGAACAATCTCAGTAAAACATGCGAGTCTGTAGGTACTCTAAATTTTATCCAGCAGTGCATGATGATATAAAAACACGTATTGCCGATGTCGAAAACAAGGTTCACACAATTGACAAACAGTTTTCTGACAACGATTTCTCACACCTCAGTAGAGAATTTGACAGCTGGATACAGCAAAAAGACAAATATTTTGACTAGTGTTGTCCACGACAATGTCGCAGAATTTATAAGTAAGAACAAACACCTTATCAGTCAAGCACCACAATCTGCCGCTGCGCAATCGAAACAGTTTGACAATTATGCGCAACCAGGTTGCAATGACGGTACTAGCAACCAAAACACACAGTTTGCAAAGAACACAAGTACATTTATGACGCATACACACCACACGCTACGTACTCACAACAACAGTACACACCTCAACATGACTCTGCATTGCAGTCGTGATAATTATCAACATTATATTCCTTGCCATTCGCCAGTTGAACCTTACAGTAATCATTCTGAAACTAAACATTACTATAACGCAAAGGAAGAGGAGAGCCTTCTAAAACACAGTAAATTTCAGCCATTTATACATGGAAAAGAACCGTACATCCTCTCATCAATTCAGAAATGCATTTCCTCGTACGTGGAGGGACCCTAAGAGGATATCTTATGGTATCGGTTATATCCAAGGCGACGCAGCTGTATGGGCGTATAATGAAGCCGACGGATGCGTCACGTACGAACAATTTGAGAGAGCCTTTTATCCAAATTTTGGTCACAATCTGTACAGGATCGACTTCGTAGGCAGACTGTGCATCCTTAACCATTCAGTCCTAAACACAGCAATTGGCGGAGGCATTTGAGAGTAAATATGGGACATTTCCTTGACGAGCCGGTTGCAACGCGCGACATCCTCCGCGCATTGAAGGCAAGACTGCCGTTTAATATGAAAGAAAAACTTCTGCACATCCCAGACAACGACGCAGAGCATTTTCTCACAGTGCCCGATTTGGTCGACACGATTTACGAGTACCACCGTTCCGTAAATTGCCACAATGTTTACACCAGCGTCATGCAAAATACGCAGGGTTGCCAACCCAATTCCGGCGCACCGGCTGCTGTCGGACACGCAAGCCAACAGAATCAACCGCTTCAAATGGCAAATATATATACACAGCAGAATCAACATTTTCAACATAGCACAAACAGCAATTATAACACTCCTTACCCTAATGGCGGCAATCCAAATAAGTGACCACGCAACAACAACAACAACTGCAACACTAATATTAATTAGCAGAATGGTAACAAAAATTTTGAGAGAAACAAAAATAACTATCACTCCCCAGCAAACGAGCAACGGACATGGAGTAACAACTACGCTACCCAGTGTCAGAACACTGCGACAGCACAGCAGCAAAAAAATAATACAGGCCAGTGGCAATTGCCGCCGCCGCAAATGCAAACTCAGAACTGGACTGCAGGTACGAACCCGCAGGTGAGTCAAAATATTAAAACGTAACGACCGCCACGGTTCGGAGATTGGAATAAACAATATTGAAATATAAATATTATCGAAGTAACTAATGATATTCCACCTCCGTCTGTGCCTGCACCCACTACAAATGTGACGACGTAGAACTAAAAACAGTCACTACTGTGCCCCAGGTCCTGGTTGTGGAAGAACTGGGGTTGCGACTTCAGTTTGAATTTATTATTTGACGCACCCACTTTGCAACGGCACAATTATCATGTGCCTGACAGTTGTATAAAGCAACCATTATTATTCATAAAGTATAATCATGACGAAAACTTGTCTGATGAAAAGTTGCGAGGAAACACACAATGGCCTTCGTCAACCAATGAAATTGTTTTGGCCTGAACTACTGGTGTTGTGGGTGCTATTCCCCCTACTATTATTCTGGACACAGGAGCGGCTGTTAGTGTCTTGTGCTATGATTTTTACAAGAAAATGTGTGCGTTTTGAAGCTATACCAGAGTATCTTGTCCAGAAGTGTAAAATTTTAACTGCCGTAGGAAATAAATCTTCTTGGGTTAAGAAACAGGTATTTGTGACAGTCAAGGTAGTTAATGGAATCGTAAAGTGGCCGTTTGTAGTCGTCCAAAACCTGGTCATTAATTGTGTTTTAGGTTTAAATATATTGTGCGAGAAGGACAGGACTATTGACTTCTTCTAACGTAAATGTATACTTAGAGATAAGGGCAGTGAAATTTCAATTGGTCTGGATATCAGGACTCTCAAGCACGATAAATATTGTACAGGGTACAAGGTTCAGTTAACACAGGACACGGATGATGTTGACACACAGAAACACGCACCTGATGCCGAGTTTGAGGACTTGAAAACTTTAATTAGCTGCCACACATGATGAACGTAATGAACTTTATGATGTTTTGTCCAAGTATATAAAAGTATTTAGCAAACGACCAGGTACTATCAACATATATGTGTATAAAATAGTCTCACTAGATTTTTTTCCACAAAACCTATAATGTACTACTATCCCAACGACTGGCTCTGTGGCACGAGTTGAAACAGATGTTAGAGTGGAAAATTATCGAACCTTCCACGTCACCTTATTGCAGCCCTTTACTTATTGTAATGACTTTTCCTAATGTAACCCAACGGGAATATCAGAGTTGTTTTGGATTCTCGTGCACTTAAAGAGACTATTTTACCTGTTCGCACGAATCCTGACAATTTAGTGGAGCAACTCCAGAAGTTGTTCAATTGTATTTATCTACGATAGATCTGACCAATTCCTTCTGACAAGTCCCAATCACGCCGGATTCTAGAAAGTATACTGCATTTCTAACCGGCGGTGGGGGCGAATCTATCAATTTTATGTCCTTCTCTTCGGTCTGAACGTCAGTTCAGGCGCTTTTACCACCGCATTGGATACTGTACATGGTGATGAATTGGATGAATCGTTTACTCACTACATTGATGACCTGCTCACAGCTAGTAAGAGTTGGTCTGAACACATTGATATTTTGCAAAAGATTCTGCGTAAATTCGCACAAGCTGGAGTGACAGTCTCAAAAAGTCGAAATTTGCTTGCAGTGAAATTAAGTATCTTGGACATATTATTAATGCTCAAGGTATACGGCCTGACCCAAGTCAGTTAGATGCAATCAAGACTTTTCCTAGTCCACGGACTAGAAAGCAACTATAATTTTTTCTTGGACTTTGTTCTTTCTTTCGAAGACTTTTACCACACCAACTTTTAAACAGCAAATATCTAAGGAACCTACTAAAAAGAATCAGATGTGGATATGGTCTGACCAGTGTCAGAAAGACATTAATAGTATTAAGCATGCTTTGGTTAATGCAAACATTTTGGATCACACTGATTTTAATTTAGATTTTTATATGACATGTAACGCCTCGTCCTATGGCTTAGGCTGTTGTCTGTTTAAGTTGTAAAGAATGGAGAACAAGAATATGTGAAAATTATTAGTCTTGCGATCCGTACACTTAGTGACTGTACATACTCTACCACAGGACTTGAAACACTCTCTACAGTGTGGGCCTTTTAGAAATTCAGTTAGTATTTGTATGGTAAGCACAATAAAATTTGTACTGACCACTAAGCTCTCACGTTTCTGTTAACTTGTAAGCTTGTACATCCCAGATTATCACGTTGGGCTTTATCTTTGCAAAACTATTCCTTTGAAATTGTATATATTAAGGGCAAAGGCAACATCATTGCCGACGCTTTGCCTCTTATGCCTCAAGGATTGAATGAGTGTAACTTTAACCTGGAGAATGGGGATGATTACCGAATACTTCTTATGCCTCATAAGGTGTATCACCAGTATTATATCGGCTAATGTAGAAATATGTCAACGTTGCAGAAAACTAATCCTCGCTGAAGTAAAGTAAGAGTTTCACTCACAAATCAACCTGGCCATCCTCTGTCCAACCTATATTTGATACATAATGATGTGTTATTTTATCGCCGTCATCCTGAAGCCACTACTTGGTGTGTTTGCATTCCTAAGGATTCCGAACGCAACCTAATTTGGCAGTCATATTTTGTTTGGGGTAATTATGGTACCAAGAAGTGCCTAGCAAAGCTTAGTACCTATTGTTACTTTATAGAATATGAGACGTAAGATCCATATTATGCTCAAAACATGTGCGATCTATCAAAAATGTAAACCCCTGAACTTGTCTACGAAGATTGATTTCCATTCTATTCTGCCCAGTAAACCTCTAGAAATAGAAAGTTGTGACGTAAGTGGTCCACATCCCACAAGCAGTGGTGATGTGAAATATAGTTTTAGATTTTAAGATTTATTCTCCAAGCATGTTAAATTGTATGCTATATGATCTGCTACTGACACTGCAGTCATTTGTCGTTTCTCTTGTGACTACATTCCTCTTGGGGGACAACCAAAAGCTGTTTTATCTGACAATGCTGCACACACTACAGGGTACAAGTGGCTTAAATTTCTCAAAAAATAGTATTAAGAGTATTTTTATCGCAAGGTATAGTCCCCACTGCAGTCCCACTTAACGTGTGTTCCGTGAGATTAACAGGTTTATGAGAACCTACATTTCTACCAAACATACCAATTGGGTAACATATTTGTCTTTATCTGAAGAGGTATACAACAACCTCAGTGTTTATGAAACTCTATACACTACTAATGAGCTCATGTTCGATCGCAAGGAAGACAACGGTTGGACAATGGCGTTACCAAAACTTTAATTTCAGCTAACAACACACGACGAAAATTTAAGTGAAGTCTTTGTGACGCTTACTGCGGAAGCCAAATTAGGAACAAAGCTTATTTGCGCACTGTCAAGAGGAAGCAGGAATAATAGTGCTTTTCCGTACTCACCTTAAGTCGTCTGCTTTTCAGCGTCGCAACAGGAAGTGGTGTCTGCTGTACGACGGTCCTTATGTTATTGTCAGCATTCCAAATCCTGGTGCATCTCTGCTGCAGCATCCTAAAACAAACAGAATTATTGCACTATATGCTCACCGTGATCTTAGAGTATACCATGCTCAACAGTGAATACATCTATGGATCATGCTTAAGTTATACGCAACTATCAAATACACCTAGCTCACAGTACTTCTACAGAGAAGCTATGTAGTAACAGAGTTTTATTTCAGCTATTCTTCCCAGCAGCAGAACGAGGAAGAAGAAATTCGTCTTCGCCGAATACTTACAGAGTCACTTATAATTTTAAAGTAAATTTTATATTAACATTTATACAGGAGTGAAGAACACATATTTTCAGCCTGTGAGACTGACTATGCGCACCTTCAGTCATCGACCACTAACGACTGATTGACGTGAATACTTAATCATTCTACACCCTACACTTTCACCTTCAAACTGATAGGATACGCATCTAACCATTGAACCTACACATACGAATAGCTAACGCCATGCTTACACTGCACACTTACACTCGTGTCGCGAGTATTTTTTGTGTTTGATGTTAGTTCATTGCTTTTGCTATTTGCTTATTTTCAGTTGTGCGCTTGAGCTTCTTGCTGGTGTGGGGTGTCGTGTCTAATCCTTCTCTATTTCAGGTGACATAATTTGCAAAAGCAAAAACATAGATATCTAAACTTGTAATGATTGTAAATACTGTAAATATTGTACACTTAAGTAAAGCTATATGAAAAATATTTCTACGAGAGCAATCATAATTGTGTGAAAACAAGAGGAATATGTCCCTATTTTTATGTAAAGCCAATATATAAAACGTTTGTATCTATTTGTACCTACGTAAAAAACCTATATGTAACATATTTCCATGTATTTATCTGTATTTAGCTAAAGCTAAATGATATATGCTTACTTATATATATGATCTGTACTTGTTATATGTGCCCATATAGGAAACGTTGTGAGACTTACATTACCTGAAACTATTTGTCGATGTTTACCTTACGTCGCTGAACTTGTGACTACGAGGAAACTGTTGTGCAAAACCGAATAATTGAAAAACACTATTCGTGTTATAATACTACGTACGGTCGTGCTCAAAGGTATCCAAACGACCTGAATTGCATTTCGCCTCATTACCATACAACCCTCATAACGCCGCTGTCTAGCAGGTCCTCTAATCGCCCCTCGGTACAGTCGTTTGACTATTGATAATGGTTCCAACAAATCACCACTAGAAAACACTGCTCTGTATCGCAATAACTCAAGATGTAAAGTAATACCACGATACTGCAAATATCAGGGAACACCTTATCACAGATAAGACTGTCCTTAAGGCTTGTAAGCTCACATTTATTACAATAAATGAAATACCTGGAATGTTTCCACTCTCATCATTACGTCGGATAGGTAATGCACGTAGTAAGTTGGTTGTATTCATGATTTCCTCTTCAAAGTAACATACCATACTTATTATTTAACAAAATTACATTAAAAATTTAAGTTTTCATGAGCTGCTAGTTGAGAATCTCTTTGAACTTCAAATGACACGACGAACTGTCTCGTTCTGCGTATGGATTCAAACCCAGGTCATGCAGACTAAGCAAAAATTTCGTGACTGCGGAATCTAACAGTCATTCTTGACTAGGCATACAGAGAGTGATGTATGTCGATTTTAGATAGTATCAGCTGGGAAATATCAACATAAACTTGGCATTATGCGCTCTCCCCATACACATTACAAAAATTTCGAGATGCATCTGCTGCCTGGCCGTCTGTTAAACCTGAAAAGAACAAAATGTCGCAGTAGTTGGCCCATTTTCCACATGCGACTATTTTGGGTTGAGAAGTGAAGGGAATTATATTCAAAGTTCCAGTAGATTGTTAACTTCAGCAGACAGCAGAATTGCGTTAAAAAAAAAAGTAGCAGTGAATGTATTTGAACTCGCGACATTTCGTCAATGGTGAACTACACTTACCATTACGCTACCAGCTAAACCACCGCTACACCAACTCCAGAAGTCAACAACAATTCCTCAAGAACTTCCTCATTCCACAGTGTAGTGAGATAATGCATATGGCCGGATGTAGACTTCTGAGAAACAGACAGTTACAGCTTTTCTTTTACACTCCACGACGTTTTCAACAAACAGATGGTGCAATACAGTAGCTCAAGTGGAAAGGAACACTTCCTATTTAAGTTTCTGCATCCTGTACTGTTGGCAGTTCTGCGTAGGTGGCAGTTACGTGATTTTATTTCGGCGATTACAAAATAGAGTCGAATGTATGCACTGGGTAGCCGAGACAGCTGGTTCATGGCGATTTGGTCAACCAAGTTAATGAATGTACTGAACATGCTGCAAACCACTACAGGGAGCCTGTGTGTCAAAATTCTTATCCAGTGTGGCGCAACAGCGTTACAATAGAAAAATGAGTCAAGGAGAAGAGGAGTTGGTGGTCTATTGGTTTGGTGATAGATTCATGTACTCATGGTGTGGGTACGATTCCGACTTCTGCCAATGATTTTTGATAGGAAGAGACAGATTCTATTGTCTTCTGGTTACGCCAAGTGAATACGCTATAATGGCATTGTGGTCTGACGGATGACATCATAAAAGTAAAAGGAAGAGCAGCTCGTTTTTTATTATCGCGAAATAGGGGAGACAGTGTCACAGACATGGTACGTGAATTGGAGTCTCAATCATTAAAACAAAGGCGTTTTTCGTTCCGACGGTATCTTCTCATGAAATTTCAATCACCAGTTTTCTCCTCCGATTGCGAAAACATTCTGTTGGCATCCACCTACATAGGGAGAAATGATCATCACGATAAAATAAGAGAAATGAGACGTCGCAAAGAATTTTTTTTTTAAGTGCGCGTTTTTGCCGCGTGCCGTTCGAAAGTGGAACGCTAGAGAGACAGCTTGAAGGTGATTCATAGAACCCTCTGCCAGGCATTTTATTATAAATAGCAGAGTAATCACGTAGATGTAAATGTAGGATTATTAGTACCATTCAGAAATTCTCGTTCTCAGCAACTACATACTCCACCTACTTTGACTGCTGAAGGTGAGGAAGGTGCATCTAAACGAACTAAATAGAAAGCTTCACAAGTTGGATTGTGCAACAAAAACCAAACTAGAGATAGTTGTTTTATAAGTAAAAAATTTGCAAGTGGTTTATTTCAAAGTAAAAGAATATGCAAAAAGTGCACTTGAGTAGTCTAGTTAAACATTACTTACTTGTTACAGGATAAAAGTACAATTTCGAATAACTAGGCAATTCTGAGGTTGTAATGTTTGTCACGTGTTGTTGTAGGATTTAAAACACACACATGCAAAACATAAGGAATTTTTACCTCTCATACGGTAAAAAATAAAGTTCATCAGGTTCAAATAACAATGTGCCCACAATGTTGCTATATATAAAAATAGCTAAACCATTTTAATGACAAAACGTACGAAACACAGTTAAATTTTCTAAATTAAAGCTTTTTGAAATGCGATAAAAATCTTAGGGTAAACTGACATCCACTGGGTGATCTATTAGATAAATCTAAGCTAGACGTTCTAGGGTTAAAAGTAATTCACAGAGTGTATGAGGGCTTTTCCGGGCTGGACTATAGAGGTGTATGCCAGTCTGGGTGTTTGAAATATGAGGGAATAGCAAGGAGAGAGACAGTTGGTTCACATTTGTACCAGCTGGTGACCTGTCAGAGAGAGCAGGGACGTAGGCAAGTGGCAAGAGGCCGTCTGCTCTGACAAGAAGGTGGAAAGGAACCGAGAGCGTCTGTCCTGTCTGGAAGATTGATCACAGGAGAGAGAAGCGACAGCGTTCTGCTCTCTAGGATGCGCCCAGTAGCAACTACGTGACACCTTTCTCAGGCTGCCCATTGGCTGATCAAAGACGAATACACCTTTAGTGCTTTCAGCATAAGGCTGAGAGTGTACCCTGTTAGT
The DNA here is from genome assembly GCF_023864345.2 of Schistocerca serialis cubense. Taxonomy (NCBI): domain Eukaryota; kingdom Metazoa; phylum Arthropoda; class Insecta; order Orthoptera; family Acrididae; genus Schistocerca; species Schistocerca serialis. The sequence continues at coordinate 664,660,690 of NC_064642.1, forward strand.
AACCATTACTAAAAAAGAACAGCTTTTTTCCTCAAGGAAGAGGCTGGTAGGTCACATAGGCCCTGCAAGAACTCATTCTATATTTCAAGGCTTTACTTCGGTTGCAGCTACATGTATGAAAGAAAATTTTGAAGTCTCGATAAGCTGGCAATAAATTACATCCGATTATCCGAAATGACCAGGCGCCATGTACAAGTGGAATCACATTCTTCTTGAAACAAAACACTGCCTATACCGATTTTCGCGATTTCTGTGGTGATGCAGAACTCACGCGATTAATTAGGTACTCCAAAAAAGAGTCAGTAATGAGTGAAGCAGAAATTTCGACGTCAGTGTAAAATTCCCAGAGCGTCTTATTTCCTCTCAGTTTGCACAAGAGAGGTGTTGATAATGTCACCACACTGATGATTATAGAAGGTGAGGAGGGTCTGTAGTGAAATGAAGTGTTCTTACGGCTAAGTGACTGGGAGTCTCCTTCTGGGTAGTTCAGTCACCTGGTGCAACAGTTTGTATTTGACGCCATTTCAATGACTTGCGCCCAATGTTGATGAAATGACAATGAAAACAATGCAAACAATGCACAGTTCCAGTCCTGAGGAGAGAAAATCTCTGACCTGGTCGGGAAGCGCATCTAGGTTCTCGTGACTGATAGCAACGCTAACAAGAAGACCATGACTATTGTCAGATTAGGCCTAAGTATCTCTTAGTGTTTTGGTACCTGGATGTTATCCGATGGCTTAAATTCTCCATAAGGAAGGCGATATTCTTTCCCTTGCAATGTATGTGACCAAAACACTTTATTTGAATGGAGCCAAAACAGAATTGTTTGATGTTTGCAGTGACATGTTGTTCCAAATTGGGTGGAGCAATGATCCCCGTTCATGTTAGTGCTCTTCCCAAGAATACTTCACTATTATTATGTTGTTAATATACCATATCACCCAGTTTTGTAGCGAAACATCAAGGAAACTAATCATACCGTTAGTTAATGCGGCGGAGGAAATTTTTAGTCCAGAGGGAGAGATCGTGTCCAGCTCCATTTCCCAATATCTGTACTGTATATCAAATGATCCGAAAACTTGAAAGCCATGAAAATTCTGTAACAGCTCTTCCAAGTTCTCTGGTCGGTCGGTCTCTGGCACAATGTAAGAAAGAATTTGGCATAATCTTAACAGGAGGTCTATTGTGTCATCCTTCATGGGCACCACTAACCAAGGGCTGTCATAAGATAAAATCGCCAGGTCGGTCACATATTGATTGACGACTGCCCAGAGTTCTTCAAAGAGCTTTTATTTATAAAACATAGGGATGCTGTGGGACCATACAAAGAAATTTTAATGCTCCATTCCTGAAGTTTATACTGAAAACTCCTTGTGACACCCAACTTTGGTAGGGAAATTATTTCATTATCCTATAACATTTCAGATTCCTCATCTGTTTCATGTGAACGCATATGCTCAATTGCCTCTAACATTTCCAGAATTTTGGGTTAACTACTTTCCTCACGGACTCAATAATTTCGGATGCTATTATTCGTTCGGAAGAAGGCTCTCAGGCCATGCATCAGTACCCTCGGTCCTCGAGCTGTTGTGTAGAACGTACGAGTCTGGCGGTACTCCATCTGACTTTAAGAGAAACATCTTCTACACAGTTTCCAAGAATGCAAGAGCCAACAAGTGAGAGAATTTTCGAACCATCAGCGTAACGGTGGTGCATTCAAGATGCTGACAAGAAAAATATACAGGAGAAAGGATGAGACAATAGAGCAATTGTTGATCAGTTTGGCTTTAGGAAAGGTAAAGGCACCAGATAGGCAGTTCTGACGTTTCCGTTCATAATAAAAGCAAGACTAAAAAATCAAGACGCCACATAGGATATGTCGACCATGAAAATGCATTCGACAATGTCAAATGGTTCGAAATTCTTGAGAACGGTGGGTGTACGTTATAAGGAAAGAGAGGTAATATTACAAGGACCAAGTGGGAAGCCCAAGAATGAAGTGGTAAGTTTAAAAAGAGTGTAAGACAGGGGTGTAGTCTGTCGCTCCTACCTTCAGTCTTTACACAGAGGGGGGAAAGACGAAAACAAAAGAAAGGTTGAGGAGAGGAGTGAAAATTCAAGGTCAAAGGATATCAGTAGTAAGATTCGCTTTTGATGCTCAATGAAATTAAAGAATTACAGGATATGCTATGAGGAAGTAGCAATCTAACGAGTACAGAATACGGTCTGAGAGAAAATCGAAGAAAGGCAAAAGTAATGAGAAGTAGTGGAAGTGAGAACAACGAGAAACGTAGCATCAGGACTGGTGATCACGATGTAGCTGAAGTCAAGGAAGTCTGCTACTTAGGCACCAAAAAAAGACGTCACAGGTAGACCAAAGAGGACATAAAAAGCGGACTGGCACTGGCAAAAAGAGCATTCCTGGCCAACAGAAGTCTACTGCTATAAAACATAGGCCTAATCTGAGGAGGCAATTTCTGAGACTGTACGTTTGGAGGACACCATTGTATGATAGTGAATCGCGGACTGTGGGAAAACCGAAAAAGAAGAGAATCGAAGCATTTACGATGTTGTGGTACAGGCGAATGTTGAAAATTAGATGGACTGATAAGGTGAAGAATGAGGAGGTTCTTCGCAGAATCAGCGAGGAGGGTGATGTATGGAAAACACTGCCAAGAAGAAGGAACATGATGGTAGGACATCTGTTAAGACAGCAGAGAATGAGTTCTATGGTACTAGAGGGAGCTGTGGAGGCTAAAAGCTGTAGACAAGAACACAGATTGGAATACCTCCTGCAAATAATTGAGGACGTAATTTGCAAATGCTTCTCCAAGATCAAGAAGTTGGTACAATAGAGGAATTCGTGGCTGGCCGCAGCAGACCGGTCAGAAGAATGATGACCCCCCCCCCCCCCCCACCCACAAAGAAAAAGAACGTACTGCTTTATCACCACTTACAGCTGGCACATGTTTAAACGCTCATTTTTCTGCCTCAGTATTCTACAGCTTGCACATTCAACTCTATCTCTTTCAAGAGTTGCTGATAACACTGCAATCAACTGTCCATACAAATTATACCAGCCCAATATCTATACTGTGTTCATATTGATTTGAGTATTTCCCAGATTTTATTGCCTCCTATATTGCCTATACAATTTTCTACTTCATTACATATTTTTTGCCAATATCATTCCTTATTTTTGTACCCTTTGACAGGAGCTATTCCTTTTTCACGAGATGTTCTAAGATCCTCATCCACTTTGGTAGTCAGTCAATTCCAATATGATCACATACATACTACCATTGACCGAAACTGTTGTTCACTTCTCTTCTAAATTCATCTAAGGTTTTCAGAAAATTTATGAAGAACTTACTCTATTCTTCCTGTCTCTACTTTTCACTCTTCACTGTTTCCTGATGCCTTTTCATTTCCTTCTATAGCTTTTGTTCTTCTGAGCATTTGTCCAGAAACGTCCTCATGTTAAAATATACACATTCATAAATTCTACAAATCTTAACTGAACACTGAACGCTTTTCGCAGTGCACAAATTACGGGGACTACTGAAATCATACACATACTCTATACAGCAAATTACAAATTAGTAGATCGTAATACGTAGTCTTTACTGCAAAAGTGAAACCTTCTAAACTGTCGTTACTTACACTGTTCTGTTTTCTTCTTTCACTCAGTCTGAACCTATTGCAGCACACCACTTGCAACTAACTTGTCTCTACACAAACACAGCTGTCCAAATAATCGTCGATTTCTCCTTTCAGGTGCTCTTGTATTCCAATCATCCAACCTTATTTAATTCTACTAACAACAGTTCTTTATTTCCGTCGGCTGTACAGCACGAAGCTTCTGGCTGGCTGAGAATTGGAAAACCAGACCAGTAATGCGTAAATACTGTGAGAATCAGTACAGTCTTAGAAGAACAAAAGATATTGCAAACTGATAAAGATAGGAAACCTGCATGGCGTGAAAGGCGGCAACTGAGTAAAATATGAAAAGTGTGCTGTCATCCACATGAGTACTAAAAGGAATCCGCTAAATTTCGGTTACATGATAAGTCACGCTAATACAGAGGCAGTCAATTCAACGAAATTCTTGGGAATTTCAGTTACAAAGTATTTAAATTAGAATGGTCACATGGATAATGTTGATGGAAAGAGCACCAAAGACTGCGTTTTACTAGAAGCAGATCTAATAAAGAAACTACCTACACTACGCTTGTCCGTCGTCTCTGAAGTATTGCTGCGTGGTATGGGACGAATATCTGATAAGATGGACGGAAAAACTCGAAGAAGTTCAATTCGTAACTGCCGTCTGCTTCACATCTGCTGTGCAGCGAGCTACGTTAATTTAAGTATTAACTGTATTTTTCTTACTTGTCACTTCTTCTTCAGTGTGTTTTTGCATTTAGAAAGCTTTAATTTTCGAGTACTAGTAATAGTGTTCCATAGATTTCGTGTTTGTTTTGAATACAGTCAGAGAGAGTCCCTTTATTCAGCTGTAGTGCCAGTAGTGCTACTGTTTGTTTTGAATACAGTCCACAAGCAGGTAGTGCTTATTTTCATTGTTTTCAACAAGAAGTGTCTAGTAACCACAGTTTAGTCGGCTGTCAGCCGCCTTTTGTGAATTAGCAGTCTAGTTAAAAGTTGATTAACTCTCTACAGTAAATTGATTTCTTAGGATGGATAGGATGTGTGACTGCTGCGTACGGACGCAGGAGGAGCTGGCTACTGTTTGCGAACAGCTGAGCGTGCTGATGGCTGCGGTCAGCTGCGGTCAGCTGTCTTCAGGCTGCTGCCTCGGAGTGTAGCGGCAGTGGGGAGTCTGGTGCGTCGCATGGTACACCCCAGGTGTTATATGCTTCGCCCACGGTCCCTGCTGTCGAGACATCTTCGCGAGTACCGGGCGCGGTTGGGCCAACCACCCCCCAAGGGGAGTGGCGGGTTCAGCGGTGTTCGCGGCGCACGAGGCGGAGGGTCAATGTGGAGGCTGGCCGTGTGGCATCGCCCGCTCTGCCTGTGAGTGGACATGTGGCCGCTTCTTCAGCAAGGTCCGAGCAGGCACACGGGGGGAGGGGTTTATTAGTGATTGGGAGCACCAACGTTAGACGGTTGATGGAGCCCCTTAGGCAGACAGCGGAAAGGTCGGGGAAGAAGGCCAGTGTTCACTCTGTCTGCTTGCCGGGGGGTCTCATCCGAGATGTGGAGGAGGCCCTGCCGGCGGCGATAGAGAGCACTGGGTGCACCCGACTGCAAATTGTTGCTCATGTCGGCACCAATGACTCCTGCCGTCTGGGTTCAGAGATCAGCCTCAGTTCATACCAGAGGCTCAGACGATTCTGCGGAGATCTGGGGTGCAAATTTCTCGACCTCCGCTATCGGGTGGAGAAATGCAGGGTCCCCCTGAACAAGGCGTGCACTAGACGCAGGAAGCGGCTACAAGGGAGCGGAGTACGTGTGGAGTGCAAATGTGGGTTTTTTAGTTTAGGGAATTCCCTCCCTAGGCCCGACAAGGCGCCTCCTGAGACGCGACACGGTAGTAGTAGGTAAAACGCAACAGGGAATAACAATATTAATATGCTAGTAATCGATGCAGAAGAAATAAAAACTTTGAGGTTCGCCGATGACATTGTAATTCTGTCAGAGACAGCAAAGGATTTGGAAGAGCAGTTGAATGGAATGGATAGTGTCTTGAAAGGAGGGTATAAGAAGAACATCAACAAAGGCAAAACGAGGATAATGGAATGTAGTCGAATTAAGTCGGGTGATGCTGAGGGAATTAGGTTAGGAAAAGAGATACCTAAAGTAGTAAAGGAATTTTGCTATTTGGGGGGCAAAATAACTGATGGTGGTCGAAGTAAAGAGGATATAAAATGTAACTGGCAATGGCAAGGAAAGCGTTTCTGAAGAAGAGAAATTTATTAACATCGAGTATAGATATAAGTGCCAGGAACTCATTTCTGAAAGTATTTGTATGGAGTGTAGCCATGTATGGAAGTGAACCATGGATGATAAATAGTTTTGACAAGAAGAGAATAGAAGCTTTTGAATTGTGGTGCTACAGATGAATGCTGAAGATTGGATGGGTAGATCACACAACTAATGAGGAGGTAGTGAACAGGATTGGGGAGAAGAGATGTTTGTGGCACAACTTGACTAGGTGAAGGGATCGGTTGGTAGGACATTGTTGAGGCATCAAGGGATCACCAATTTAGTATTGGAGGGCAGCATGGAGGGTAAAAATCGTAGAGGGAGACCAAGAGATGAATACACTAAGCAGATTTAGAAGGATGTAGGTTGCAGTAGCTACTGGGACATGAAGAAGCTTGCACAGGACAGAGTAGCATGGAGAGCTGCATCAAACCAGTCTCAGGACTGAAGACCACAACAACAACAGTAAACTGCAGGAACGTCTATAGAAAGGTCCCAGAACAGTTCTCATTAATAAACGGTCACAACGCCCACATAGTACTAGGGACAGGAAGTTGGCTGAAACCAGATGTAAACAGTAATGACATTCTAAACTCAGATTGGAATGTATACCGCAGAGACAGGTTGGACAGTGAAGGTGGAGGCGTGTTTATAGCGATAAAAAGTACAATAGTTTCGAAGGAAATTGACGGAGATCCGAAATGTGAAATAATTTGGGTGAAGGTCACTGTTAAAGAAGGCTCAAACATGGTAATTGGATGTCTCTGTAGGCCCCCTGGCTCAGCAGCTGTTGTTGCAGAGCACCTGAAGGAAAATTTGGAAAATATTTCGAGCAGATTTCCCGATCATGTTATAGTTCTGGGTGGAGATTTTAATTTGCCGGATATAGACTGGGAGACTCAAACGTTTATACCGGGCGGCAGGAACAAAGAATCCAGTCAAATTTTTTATGTGCATTATCTGAAAGCTACCTTGAGCAGTTAAACAGGGAACCGACTCGTGGAGATAACGTATTAGACCTTCTGGTGACAAACAGACCCGAACTATTTGAAACAGTTAACGCAGAACAGGGAATCAGCGATCATAAAGAGGATCCTGCATCGATGATTTCAGCCGTAAATAGAAATAATAAAAAAGGTAGTAAGACTTTTTCTGTTTAGCAAAAGTGACAAAACGCAGAGTCCAGAGTACTTGAAGGCTCAAAACAAAAGTTTTGTCTCAAGTACAGACAGTGTTGAGTATCAGTGGAAAAAGTTCAAAACCATCGTACAATACGCATTAGATAAGTATGTACCAAGCAAGATAGTAAGAGATGGAAAAGAGCCACCGTGGTACAACAACCGAATTAGAAAACAGCTGCGGAAGCAAAGGGAAATTCGCAGCAAACATGAACATAGCCAAAGCATTGCAGACAAACAAAAATTACGCGAAGCGAAATGTAGTGTGAGGAGGCCTATGCGAGAGGCGTTCAGTGAAATCGAGAGTAAAGTTCTGTGTACTGACCTGGCAGAAAATCCTAAGAAATTTTGATCTGATGTCAAAGCGCTAGGTGGTTCAAAACAAAATGTCCAGACACTCTGTGACCAAAATGGTACTGAAACAGAGGATAATAGACTAAAGGCCGAAATACTAAATGTCTTTTTCCAAATCTGTTTCACAGAGGAAGACTGCACTGTAGTTCCCTCTCTAGATTGTCGCACAGATGACAAAATGGTAGATATCTAAATAGACGACAGGGGAATAGAAAGACAATCAAAATCGCTCAAAAGAGGAAAGGCCGCTGGACCTGATGGGATAATAGTTCGATTTCACAGAGAGTACGCGAAGGAACTTGCCCCCCCCCCCCCCCCTTCTTGCAGCGGTGTACCGTAGGTCTCTAGAAGAGCGTAGCGTTCCAAAGGATTGGAAAAGAGCACAGGTCATCCCCGTTTTCAATAAGGGACGTCAAAGAGATGTACAGAACTATAGACCTATATCTCTAACGTCGATCAGTTGTAGAATTTTGGAATATGTATTAGGTTCGAGTATAACGACTTTTCTGCAGACTAGAAATCTACTCGAAAAAGACGATCGTGCGAAACTCAGCTCGCGCTATTCGTCCACGAGACTCAGAGGGCCATAGACGCGGTTTCCCAAGCAGATGCCGTGTTTCTTGACTTCCGCAAGGCGTTTGACAGTTCCACACAGTCGTTTAATGAACAAAGTAAGAGCATATGGACTATCAGACCAATTGTGTGATTGGATTGAAGAGTTCCTAGATAGCAGAGTGTAGCATGTCATTCTCAATGGAGAAAGGTCTTCCGAAGTAAGAGTGATTTCAGGTGTGCAGCAGGGGAATGTCGTAGGACCGCTGCTATTCACAATATATATAAATGACGTTGTGTATAACATTGGAAGTTCACCGAGGCTTTTTGCGGATGATGCTGTAGTATATTGAGACGTTGTAACAATGTAAAACTGTACTGAAATGCAGGAGGATCTGCAACGAATTGGCGCATGGTGCAGGGAATGGCAATTGAATCTCAATGTAGACAAGTGTAATGTGCTGCGAATACATAGAAAGAAAGATCCTTTATCATTTAGCTACAATATAGAATGTCAGAAACTGGAAGCAGTCAATTCCATAAATTATCTGGGAGTAGGCATTAGGAGTGATTAAAATGGAATGATCACTTAAAGTTAATCGTTAGTAAACCAGATGCCAGACTGAGATTCATTGGAAGAATCCTAAGGAAATGAAATCCGAAAACAAAGGAAGTAGGTTACAGTACACTTGTTCGCCCACAGCTTGAATGTTGCTCACCAGTGTGGGATCCGTACCAGATAGGGTTGATAGAAGAGATAGAGAAGATCCAACGGTGAGCAGCGCGCTTTGTTACAGGATCATTTAGTAATCGTGAAAGCGTTACGGAGATGATCGATAAACTCCAGTGGAAGACTTTGCAGGAGAGACGCTCAGTAGCTCGGTACGGGCTTTTGTTGAAGTTTCCAGAAGATACCTTCACCGAGGAGTCAAGCAGTATATTGCTCCCTCCTACGTATATCTCGCGAAGAGACCATGAGGATAAAATCAGAGAGATTAGAGCCCACATAGAGGCATACCGACAATCTTTCTTTCCACGAACAATACGAGACTGGAATAGAAGGGAGAACCGACAGAGGTACTCAACGTACCCTCCGCCACACACCGTCAGGTGGCTTGCGGAGTTTGGATGTAGATGTAGATGTAGAAGGTCAGCTCGTTATGTATTATCGCGTAACAGGGGAGAGACTGTCACAGATAAGATGATTTGTGATGGCTATCATTTAAACAAAAGCGAACTTGGTTGCGAAGTGATCTTTCCAGGAAATTTCATTCACCAACTTTCACCTCTGCATCCGTATATATGTTGATGACGCCCACCTGCACAAAGAGAAATGATCATTACAATAAAGTAAGAGAAATCATAGCTCTTACCGAAAGATTTACCTATTCTGCCGGCCGTGTTGGCCGTGCGATTCTGGGCGCTACAGTCTGGAACCGAGCGACCGCTACGGTCGCAGGTTCGAATCCTGCCTCGGGCATGGATGTGTGTGGTGTCCTTAGGTTAGTTAGGTTTAATTAGTTCTAAGTTCTAGGCGACTGATGACCTTAGAAGTTAAGTCGCATAGTGCTCAGAGCCGTTTGAACCATTTACCTATTCTGTTTACCCCCTCGTTCTCTGTGAATGGAAAGGGAGATAAATAGTCTGAAGATGGATTGATATCCACTCTGTCAAGCACGTAATAGTGAAACGCAGAGTACTCCTATAGATCTAGATATCAAAATGAAATGTTTAGGTATTATCATACTAAAATTACAGTTTAGTGACTAAACTGAAATTCACTTGCGTTACACTAAGCCTCCTGATTTCAAGCACAGGTAATATTTATGGAAAAAGTCACACACAAGTGCTTGAACTGATAGCCAGCAATTTAAAACACCTGACGCCATTAATAAATAAAATCTCTCTTCATGAATTAGCGGACCAACCCACGTCGGAAGGTGTCCTCACCAGCTGGATTTTTTTTCAGAAGGCTGCAGCTACGTGTCATTCAGTCAATCAATACTGCACCTGGTGGTACAGCCGTTATAAAGCAGTTATTACCATACAATACCTTCTTTGGACATTCGTTAACAGGCTGCGAGACTTAACGTAAGTGGATATTGAAACAAGCATTTACTTTAAGATAGAGCACTGAGCTAGATATACTGTGACTGGAAAAGGAAAGCTAAATTTCACTTTGCTTAATACATGAATTGTTTTACATTTAAATGCTGCTCTAATTAAATCCTTGAAATGAAGTAGCAAAACCACTTTTTAATGCTTTAAAAGTCAGTCTTGTAAATTAAGACAAAATATTCGACAAAGCTCACAAAAGTTTGTCACATAATCATTCAACACATTGTCAATTCTGTACGTTTTTAGTTTTTTTCTGCGGGGAAATTTGTAGAACGTAGAAACTGGCCAACTGCTGAGGTCATCGGTCCCTAGGCTTACACACTACTTAATCTACTTTAAACTAACTTAATATAAGGACAATATACACACCGATGTCCGAGGGAGGACTCGAACCTCCGACGGGGGGAGCCGCACGAACCGTCACAAGGCGCCTAAGACCACGCGGTTACCCCGCGCAGCTTTTAGTTTTTCTTCTACTTTTCTGAGCTTATCATTCAGAGTTTGCAATTAACTTTTAACGTCGCTGTTCCCGGTACTGTGTGAAATATTTGTTGTTTGTTATGAGAGCTGTGCTCTGTGTCGTACGAGAGTGCAGAGATCTTGCTCTGCCTCGCGTTGTCCATGTTAGAAACAAAATAGAGGTACGAAGCTTTAGAACATTATTTTGTATCCATGCATCCATTCGTTACTCATTTACAGATAAAAATTAAAGGGAACGAAACATTTTACTTAGAGTTATATACGCCAGGGTAAACTATGACCAGACAGGGCCTCTCTCCTTGGGACAAAGATCTTTCTACGGCCAAAACATTTGTGGTACACTGCTTGAGAGAAAGACTGAAACACCAAGAAGTGGAGGAGGAGACGCAATGAAATTTCATGAGCTGAGAGGAAAAGTGATGCTATGGCGGCACCTAAAAGAACAGCGTCCAGTTTACAAAAAACTTGGCAGTATGAGGCCACTTATAAGAATGATGTTGCCACTCTCTGGTTGGAAGAGTCTTAGGTGCATCTGAACATCGCGCGGCGCCGAGTGAAAATGTGTACTGGACCAGGATTCGAATCCAGGATCTGCTGCTGACAAGCCAGGTGCGTTACCCACTGCGCCACCAGGAACACAGCTTTATTACAACTGCACATGCTATCTCCGCACGCCTCATGGCAGATTCACACTTCCATCTAGCGCCACATATCCACAGTACCTGCCCACTTCCTCCATGTTCACTACTCTGAGATTCCCTCTGGAGGTCATGTATATTAGTGCATCCACACTGATGAAGGTGGATCAGTTGCCCAGCTAGGTGAGTCAGTTATAAGGATGCGTGTTGTCTGTCCTTTCGACATGTACAAAAGAACAGGCACCACATATTCATCTAAACAAAATTTTGTAACTGTTCCCTGAATTTCTAAATACTCACACCACTGGTTCCGTGCACATGCTATCGGAGCCAGATCTGAGGACTTTGCTAACTGTGAGGGGGAGTACCTAAGCATCATACCGACAGATCATAGAGATGTCCACCATGTGTGAACAAGCACTGTGGTGTTGAAAAATTTTGCCGTGACACTGTCACATCAGAGGTAGTGCGTAACGACACAGCATGTGCGCGATGTCTTGATGTGCCGTCAGATCTGCATCAGTCTCTAGCAGCTGTAACCAGAACTCATGCCTCAAACCTCTGCACACCATGACGTCATGAGATAACACCGCTGTGCCTATCCATAAGATAGAAGGAATCAGAGATTTCTCCAGCTCTCCGCTACACTCCCCAATGATGATAACGCAGGATTGTGTAGACCTGTGATTCATCGTCGAACACAGTGCCATCACTATATCTTTCCCCACTCCAAATGAAGCTTTTTGTGTGTGGTGATAATAGCAGCCTACTGATGAGTGGGTAACTCCTTAGGTATGCTGCTGCTATTCGCCGAATAATGATGTTGAAGGGTACAGAACGGTGCAGGGATTCCATTACTCGTCGACAGACGTCAGGTGCAAATGTGAACTGATACGATGTACTTGGTGAACAACTCGTCCATTCTCCTTGTAGTTGTCAGATGTGGTCGAGGAGAACCTTGACGACAAGTGTCTGCTAACACATTCCCCTTTAGTCCAACAGCTGGCCAATGTCACATCCCATTGCCCCACAAATCTGTATACTGCTCGATTTGACCAACCAGCCAAATGGAGAACCGCAATGAGGGCTCCCCAATCTCTATCAGACACTGATAACATTGTGTTACACGAGTATGCAGCATCTCTGTGTCCTTCACAGTGATGGCTGAACGCTGACAATGTTCATGCTTTTTACATCCCCTATGACACCAGGTAGCAACACTAACAGAGTGAGCCGTGCCGGCTCGTATCGATTGATCGATCGGGTCGGCATGGTGTGATCTTTGGGCTCGGCCGTTTGACGTGGCTTTTGGCCGCGGCGGGCGTGGGGGCTAGAAAGGGGACAGCCGGAGACCGGCGCGGCGTGAGAATCGGAGGAGAGCGTGGTTGAGCAGGCCGGGGCACGACGCAGAGGTTGTAGTGTGTTTCATACGTTTGCAAAACCGAACCTGGCTTGTAGTGTGGGAACTGGACTCAGCCACATTACCCGAATCGAGTCGTGCGGCCCTGATTTGGATCCGTAAAGGATTTTATAAAAGATTTGTGTGTTATAGTGTACTGTGTGCGGCACCCTGTCCAGCTCGCCCGCTTGCTGTGGGTTCTGCGTCTAGCCGCCTCTGGTCTGGGTCCAGTGGGCCCCCCTTCTACTACTTCAATTTGTCCGTGCCTATGTGACGTCACCTATTTTGAAAATGGGTCACGAAGAGGTGTATCTGTTGGTATTTTCTTTTGTGTTAAAAAATTGTGATATCCATTATTGGTTAAACTTTATCTCATTGTTGTAGTCTCCTTTTGGGAGCTTTACTGTGTATAGAATTTAATTAACTTGCAAGTCACTTAATGCTTGGTTAAAGATTAATGTAGTTGTTTGAATAGGGCAGTTGCCCGTGCTTGTAAGGATTTTGAATTTTAAAGATAAAATTTCATTTGGCCAAAGAAAAGTTAATAAAAATGTTGTTGTTATAAACTGTGAATGTTGCTTATGTGGCCCGGCCCTCCCGCTCAACGGCAATTGGCTGATTAGGGTGGATTTTTCACCACACCGTGAACAGCACTAATGCACTCTGTTAGCCATTCCACTGCTTGTGGAGAATAAACAACACTTACCTTTCACAAACTACCTGTAGGGCGTGCATGTAAAAAGTTACATCGACATTCAGCCATGTGTCCAGGTAGTTTCACTTATTTTGTCTGGCAGTATGCAACGAGGTTAATGACACAAAGTGAAACTGGAAACAATGCCTCACCAGAGTTAAAAATCGTAAGAAGTAACATCATACTCTGGCTCCATCTGTCTCCTCTATTTTAGGATACCCACTCATTTGGGCCACGGGCAATCTATATGACTGTGTTAGAAATGCTGATTCCACAGATAGGCCGTCTTCTGAAACCTCAGCTAGCGAGCACAGGCGATGAAGCGGATGTCATGACCGCATCCTCGGCTTTCTCTGTGATGAATAGTTAATTTACTTAAACAAACTCAGTAGGGAATGTTTCCTCCTGTATCATCAGCAATCCGAGGAGCGTTCGCGCATATGTCTGTCGCATCTGGATTTCTGCTGAGCTCTGCGCTCGGAAGACTAAGTTAAACGGGTCGGGCGGCGGCGGCGGCCAAGTTGCATGAAATGTGGTTTCTGCCGTCGCGGCCGGAAGCTGCAGAGCCGCTTCCGCCGGGTGACTGATGGCTGGGCGGCAAGCGAGCGCGGCGCGCGGCGCCTCTGGACTGCTGTCAGCGCCCCCCCCTCCCCCACCCCGCAACCAAACGCCGCCGCGCTAGAAGCTCTCGGCACGCCTCGTCTGCGGAATGCTGCGTATGCTGAGCACCCATTCGTCATCCCACTCGAGCGGCTGTGCTGCGTTGGGCGCTCGTGGGCGTCCGAACACCGAGTAATGATGGAAGATTGATTAGTTTCCCGGCCCGCTCTGGTCGTCCACTTCAACTGTTTTTCCATAACACTTTACTTAATTAGAAAACAGAGACAGCCAATAACGCAGGAAATGGATGACCATGTAGGCGGTATTCACAGACCTGTGGTTTGTCTCCATGACATATGCATTTTTTTTCTTTCAATAAACCTTTCCTCTTCTGTGATGGTAGCAAATTATGTGCCCCGTGTCTTACGTCATCTATGTATGCAATACGTCCAATTCGAATAGGTTTAACCTTTGACATCGTAATAATGAAAATATATATTTGTATCACATCACCCGCGCCCACACAAAGTTTTCAAAGAGGGATCAAAATTCTTTAATAGCCATTTTCATTGTAATTGATTTCGTGAGTTGGAAATGTTGGTGTCCCAATTACCGTGTTTGAAAAATAGCATACAAGACTAATGATATATCAGAAGACTGGTAATCATGCGCGCAATGCCAGTTATTTCGTCTGTAACATGTATCTCTCACTATAACATCCAAATTGTGGAGGTAATTTTTCTTAAAATGAGGCATCAGCATTCTTTATTAGACCCAGATAGGCCAACCCTTAGTATTATCACAGTGATCTCTACGTCTCCTGACCGCTACGGTCGCAGGTTCGAATCCTGCCTCGGGAATGGATGTGTATGATGTCCTTAGGTTAGTTAGGTTTAAGTAGTTCTAAGTTCTCGGGGACTGACGACCACAGATGTTAAATCCCATAGTGCTCAGAGCCATTTATTTCAACATCTCCTTCCAAAACACTGGCATGTACTGCACAGTTCAGTATCATCTGTTAATGAGTGTGATTTGTCGTAAGTCATGTAGGGAGTAACACACCACAGGAAATGTGTAGACTGTGCTAACCTAATATCTACTCGATGCAATATCGGCGTGTTTTACATGAAACGTAGTTGGTTCCGTTAACATCTGTAACGCTTAGGAAGTCGGGATTAGCATGGAAGCTCAAGGCATCTATAATACAATCCGTAAACACAGCAACTAGTAGATCAATAATTTATTGAAGACCACATTTATAAAAACAGCTAACATACAACCAACATGTGGCCATCATTAAGACAATATCGACAACTGACAGCTTCCTTCTTAAGCAAGCAGGAAATTACAATTACTTAACGAACAGTAAATAACATCAGAAGTCTTTCAAAGAAATGTTGAACGTGTCTCCAAATATATATATATATATATATATATATATATATATATATATATATATATATATATATATATATATATATATATACACTCCTGGATATTGAAATACGAACACCGTGAATTCATTGTCCCAAGAAGGGGAAACTTTATTGACACATTCCTGGGGTCAGATACATCACATGATCACACTGACAGAACCACAGGAACATAGACACAGGCAACAGAGCATGCACAATGTCGGCACTAGTACAGTGTATATCCACCTTTCGCAGAAATGCAGGCTGCCATTCTCCCATGGAGACGATAGTAGAGATGCTGGATGTAGTCCTGTGGAACGGCTTGCCATGCCATTTCCACCTGGCGCCTCAGTTGGACCAGCGTTCGTGCTGGACGTGCAGACCGCGTGAGACGACGCTTCATCCAGTCCCAAACATGCTCAATGGGGGACAGATCCGGAGATCTTGCTGGCTAAGGTAGTTGACTTACACCTTCTAGAGCGCGTTGGGTGGCACGGGACACATGCGGACGTGCATTGTCCTGTTGGAACAGCAAGTTCCCTTGCCGGTCTAGGAATGGTAGAACGATAGGTTAGATGACGGTTTGGATGTACCGTGCACTATTCAGTGTCCCCTCGACGATCACCAGTGGTGTACGGCCAGTGTAGGAGATCGCTCCCCACACCATGATGCCGGGTGTTGGCCCTGTGTGCCTCGGTCGTATGCAGTCCTGATTGTGGCGCTCACCTGCACGGCGCCAAACACGCATACGACCATCATTGGCACCAAGGCAGAAGCGACTCTCATCGCTGAAGACGACACGTCTCCATTCGTCCCTCCATTCACGCCTGTCGCGACACCACTGGAGGCGGGCTGCACGATATTGGGGCGTGAGCGGAAGACGGCCTAACGGTGTGCGGGACCGTAGCCCAGCTTCATGGAGACGGTTGCGAATGGTCCTCGCCGATACCCCAGGAGCAACAGTGTCCCTAATTTGCTGGGAAGTGGCGGTGCGGTCCCCTACGGCACTGCGTAGGATCCTACGGTCTTGGCGTGCATCCGTGCGTCGCTGCGGTCCGGTCCCAGGTCGACGGGCACGTGCACCTTCCGCCGACCACTGGCGACAACATCGATGTACTGTGGAGACCTCACGCCCCACGTGTTGAGCAATTCGGTGGTACGTCCACCTGGCCTCCCGCATGCCCACTATACGCCCTCGCTCAAAGTCCGTCAACTGCACATACGGTTCACGTCCACGCTGTCGCGGCATGCTACCAGTGTTAAAGACTGTGATGGAGCTCCATATGCCACGGCAAACTGGCTGACACTGACGGCGGCGGTGCACAAATGCTGCGCAGCTAGCGCCATTCGACGGCCAACACCGCGGTTCCTGGTGTGTCCGCTGTGCCGTGCGTGTGATCATTGCTTGTACAGCTCTCTCGCAGTGTCCGGAGCAAGTATGGTGGGTCTGACACACCGGCGTCGATGTGTTCTTTTTTCCATTTCCAGGAGTGTATATATATATACCAGGTGATCAAAAAGTCAGTATAAATTTGAATACCAGGTGATCAAAACGTCAGTATAAATTTGAAAACCGAATAAATCACGGAATAATGTAGATAGAGAGATACAAATTGACACACATGCTTGGAATGACATGGGGACCAGGTGATCAAAAAGTCAGCATAAATTTGAAAACTGAATAAATCACGGAATAATGTAGATAGAGAGGTACAAATTCACACACATGCTTGGAACGACTTGGGGTTTCATTAGAACCAAAAAAATGCAAACGTTCAAAAAATGCCCGACAGATGGCGATTCATCTGATCAGAATAGCAATATCTAGCATATCAAAGTAAGACAAAGCAAAGATGATGTTCTTTACTGGAAATGCTCTATATGTCCACCATAATTCCTCAACAATAGCTGTAGTCGAGGAATAATGTTGTGAACAGAACTGTAAAGCATGTCCGGATTTATGGTGAGGCATTGGCGTCGCATGTTGTCTTTCAGGATCCCTAGAGATGTCGGTCGATCACGATACACTTGCGACTTCAGGTAACCCCAAAGCGAATAATCGCACGGACTGAGGTCTGGGGACCTGGAAGGCCAAGCATGACGAGAGTGGCGGCTGAGCACACGATCATCACCATACGACGGGCGCAAGAGATCTTTCACGCGTCTAGCAATATGGGGTGTTTTTTTTTTGGTTCTGATAAAACCCAATTACACATGCGAGTTTATCAAACGGGTAGTGACTCCCGGCTGACCTGGGCACAATGTGACTTAACTTAAAATTCCAGAAGCAGCAGAACAACCATCCAAACAACGCCTAAACGCCAGGGCCCAACCGGGAGTCACTTCCCATTAGACGACGCGTCACAGCTTCTGTGCACCGAAGCGGGACGTGGCGCCCCACCCACGCGTCCCAATTCTCAGAAAAACTGGAACACAAATAGACCGCAGAAAACACGCCAGACACCAAGCAAACATCAATTAATATAAGTTAAGAACCAATACATAATAATTTTAAGAAAACCAATAAGTACTTTCAATAAAACGTCCAAGATATCAGATTTTTACACTCTCATAGGCAAAGAATATATGCACGTGTCATTAAGGCTGACAATGTTTACAGAGATGTAATGTAAATTATTTCAAGATAATATTACGTTATTCAAATGCACAAGTGCAGCACAAACTAGGTATTGTGAACTTTAATTTCCTTGCATAGGTCTGCAATTTACTGTCAATAGTGTAAGCTTGGTATACAGAAAATTACAATTAGTCTATGGCCTAATAACGTCAGTAGCTTACGGTTACTACTTGTTTTGGAGACGTTGATTTCCTTAAAGGTAGTAGTGACTGCTGCTCTCCTTACGATCATACACCTTACCGGCTGCTCTTACTTCAACAACACACATTAGGGCAACCAACAAACCCACAAGTGACAGTCGCTACAACGCAAATGGTTCCACGAAACAAAGGCACCATGACAACTTACACCTTCGATGGAAAGCGTTGTTCGAGATGGTCTCGAGGAAGTGGTCTTATCCCAGAAAACAGATACCAAAGCAAGGCGACGAGCAGCGCCCAGAGTTGACATGAGGGAGGTGCAGCACTAACTCGCGACCGCCCTGCAAGGTTAACCGTCCGCGCCGCTGCTGGCCGAGACCGCGTGTTTTGCTCCTTCGTCCCCTGAAGCACGTCCTAGCGCCTCGTAGCTAGTCCGATAACCAACTCTCCGACCGCAAATACCCGCCACCAGATCACAACAGGGGCAAAAGATCGTAGTACAGCCGGGTAATCGATAGTCGTCCAAAGAACTGGTGTCACAGAAAAGGCGCACCTCGGCTCAATAGCTTCTATAATTCGTCTCCTGGACCCACATATCATAATGTGATATTATCGCTGTGATTTAGGATACATTTAGAAAAAGACTGGAATCACAGGAAGTAATCGGATTTTATAACAGAAGTTGGGGAGCCTTCATATAAGTACTAGCTGTATAGTAGTGTTATGACACGACATACTATGTGTGCTTTAATAGGCCGACGGCGACAAAGCATTCTAACTTACACATCAAATTACAAAGTGCGTGGGTCGAGCCAACTATGTAAGATTACGCTATGAAATAAGATAAAACGACAATATAGGGGGAAAATGACAGCACATAGGGGATGCAAGTATTGGTCAGGCAGTGGCATGATTCTCTAAGGAGCTATCGGAACAGTTTGACAGTTGGTCAGTGTAAATGGTTCAAATGGCTTTGATCACTTTGGGACTTAACTACTGAGATCTTCAGTCCCCTAGAACATAGAACTATTTAAACCTAACTAACCTAATGACATCACACACATCCATGCCAGAGGTAGGACTCGAACCTGCGACCGTAGCGCCTTGAACCCCTCGGCCACACAGGCCGGCTTGGTCAGTGCACCTCCTGTGGGATCATACTCGTCGAAAACGTTGCATGTAGGTTGGGGTTTTGCAGTAGGTAACATTTTGCTGCATGAGGTCATAGATGTCTGTCTATAAGAAGGTAGCGGACTGCAGAGGATCGATGATTCCTACGCGGACTTGGACACATGTAAATGTAACAACACCGTGTCAATAGACGAAGAGAGCCATTCTGTATCTGTTACACAATTAGTGAGAAATCGCTTGTGGCTGTGAAATAACAGGGAGGAATTAACCTCACTGGTCTAGAGTGTAATGATTGTATATTAGAGATTGTAAGAAAAGTGCATTACAGAACACTTATTCCACAATTTTTTTAAGTATTGTCTGCCAGTCTTGGTCTTTAACAATGCTGGATCAATATGAAATCCAACCAACATTGGTACATTTTGTCACGGGATCGTTATGGAGATGTTCAATAGAGTCCATAGGCGGTCGCTCAAAATGAGGCATTACGTGTTATGGAGAGGTTTACTATTGGAAAACTCGGTGAGGGTATGTTGTGGGTAATATATTACCTCCTTCAACAAAGAGAAATTAGGGCTGATGCAGGGGTTTTACAATCATTCTTTATATATGAACGGAGCATGTGCTTGGGTTAAAAGTCACATGTAAGGTGATACGCAGTTGTCACGCGTCTCAGTTCTCGATGTATACATTAGCATCGCTTGGGAAAAAACGGTGATTGCATGAAAAACAGTCCGGTCATCCTCTGTGCTCGAGCCCAACTGTCGTAAATCCCGTCCATATGTCTCTTAAAAGCTGTAAATTACAATTCGTCTCCATCTTTGGAAAGATTTCTAAGTAATAATAGATACTATAGCCGAAATCCGATACCAAAGTCGTTAAATTCTCGAATAACAAGTGAGAAAAAAATGATTAATTTGCGTGTTATAATCTCGTGGGGAGGATCTTGTTGTACGATGTGATACTGAACTGTCGATGGTGTACTAAGCAGTGTGTATATGTTACACTAAGCAATGTACAATTATACACTCCTGGAAATTGAAATAAGAACACCGTGAATTCATTGTCCCGGGAAGGGGAAACTTTATTGACACATTCCTGGGGTCAGATACATCACATGATCACACTGACAGAACCACAGGCACATAGACACAGGCAACAGAGCATGCACAATGTCGGCACTAGTACAGTGTATATCCACCTTTCGCAGCAATGCAGGCTGCTATTCTCCCATGGAGACGATCGTAGAGATGCTGGATGTAGTCCTGTGGAACAGCTTGCCATGCCATTTCCACCTGGCGCCTCAGTTGGACCAGCGTTCGTGCTGGACGTGCAGACCGCGTGAGACGACGCTGCATCCAGTCCCAAACATGCTCAATGGGGGACAGATCCGGAGATCTTGCTGGCCAGGGTAGTTGACTTACACCTTCTAGAGCATGTTGGGTGGCACGGGATACATGCGGACGTGCATTGTCCTGTTTGAACAGCAAGTTCCCTTGCCGGTCTAGGAATGGTAGAACGATGGGTTCGATGACGGTTTGGATGTACCGTGCACTATTCAGTGTCCCCTCGACGATCACCGGTGGTGTACAGCCAGTGTAGGAGATCGCTCCCCACACCATGATGCCGGGTGTTGGCCCTGTGTGCCTCGGTCGTATGCAGTCCTGATTGTGGCGCTCACCTGCACGGCGCCAAACACGCATACGACCATCATTGGCACCAAGGCAGAAGCGACTCTCATCGCTGAAGACGACACGTCTCCATTCGTCCCTCCATTCACGCCTGCGCGACACCACTGGAGGCGGCCTGCACGATGTTGGGGCGTGAGCGGAAGACGGCCTAACGGTGTGCGGGACCGTAGCCCAGCTTCATGGAGACGGTTGCGAATGGTCCTCGCCGATACCCCAGGAGCAACAGTGTCCCTAATTTGCTGGGAAGTGGCGGTGCGGTCCCCTACGGCACTGCGTAGGATCCTACGGTCTTGGCGTGCATCCGTGCGTCGCTGCGGTCCGGTCCCAGGTCGACGGGCACGTGCACCTTCCGCCGACCACTGGCGACAACATCGATGTACTGTGGAGACCTCACGCCCCACGTGTTGAGCAATTCGGCGGTACGTCCACCCGGCCTCCCGCAAGCCCACTATACGCCCTCGCTCAAAGTCCGTCAACTGCATATACGGTTCACGTCCACGCTGTCGCGGCATGCTACCAGTGTTAAAGACTGCGATGGAGCTCCGTATGCCACGGCAAACTGGCTGACACTGACGGCGGCGCCATTCGACGGCCAACACCGCGGTTCCTGGTGTGTCCGCTGTGCCGTGCGTGTGATCATTGCTTGTACAGCCCTCTCGCAGTGTCCGGAGCAAGTATGGTGGGTCTGACACACCGGTGTCAATGTGTTCTTTTTTCCATTTCCAGGACTGTAGATGCAATAGCAAGGCCTGTTTGTTCATTGATCTATTAATCTCTCATGTGTTCTTGGAATATGTTTCATTCAAACCACAGTCTTCCTGAGATTATTTTAACACACAACTTGCTTTAAAAGGCTGTAATGGAAGGGGTATTGCAGCCTGCTTGTGTGGGAACTACATTCTACTGTTCCATAGCTTTTAAGAAAAATGTAATTTAAAATTTCACCTGTTCCTACAAGTACTGTAATTCCCCAGGTCATAAGAAAAAAGATAATGTTTTTAACAGGCATAAACAACCCTTTAAAAAAATTACTTCTTTAACTATAGTTAGTACCTTATGTCTATGAAAAAGGAAAAAAGGAAACTCGAAGAGAACGAATTAAGAATACGAAAACTTTAGTTCTTGGCGAAGACCACTGCCGTAATGGAAGCATTTGAAATGTTACTGGAAAAAGAGGAAACCATATCACATATTAAGGCTAACCAAACATGTTACTTTGAAAACAGTTTTTGGAGATATCTGGCTACAAGTGGAGAATATAAGATATTGGCATTTAGTTTAAATGCCAACGGTAAGTGGCCACACATTGGCGTAGTGGGCAAAGGAGGTGGGTTCGACCACATTTATTATGCTAAAGAACGCACGAAAAATCTCTCTATAAAGCTCCAATCCTGTTTGGATCTGCTTAAAAACGTTGGTTACATTGAACCGATATGTAGTGGGTGGAATGTTGTGCATCTGCAACGGAATAGTTAAATTTAATGCGCACTTATTTGCAAAAGTACCAGACAAAGATTTATATTGTAATTTCGCAATCATATGGAGTAGAATAATTCCCAATGTACATCCAAGAAGTTGTGGAATGTTTTATCAATAGTGTAATGGAGGAGATCAGAGGCAAAATCTAAAATACTGAATGGTCTTGGGTCGAAGAGTTGCAAGAAAGAAGAGACATAAGTTAAAAATAAAGCTGAATATTATTAGAAGTACAGAGCAGACAAAGAGAGTGTAAGCACAGATCAATAAATGTTTCCTACTGGAAACTTTTTTTCTAATTTACCACCCTGTCAAAAAATCCTCTTTTCGATGTTTACGTTGCAAAGCAGTTGCAAGTGGATAGATCAAATGCTAGTTCATAGAGTTTCGATGAAATGCGTACTAAACAACAACAGTTAGAATTATGAATGACTTGGTAAAATTATAAAAATCGTTCATCTACATTCTAAAGAAGCTGTGACTGGTAAGTCTGGAAAGCTCTACGAACTGCATAGTGTAGAAAACATAAGATAGTAACATCATCAAAAAACGCTGGAGAAGTTTTCATTCAGTGAATACATTTGCTGTGAGTGTATGTTAACAGAGAGTAGACGACAGCCATTGTGAGCT
The DNA here is from genome assembly GCF_023864345.2 of Schistocerca serialis cubense. NCBI lineage: Eukaryota > Metazoa > Arthropoda > Insecta > Orthoptera > Acrididae > Schistocerca > Schistocerca serialis. The sequence goes on from NC_064642.1 coordinate 664,683,767, forward strand.
TAGGTTAGTGGACGATAGCGGCTAGCTGCTGTGGTGAAATGCTCAAATGGCTGAATTAGTTAGCTACAGGGAGCTGGCGAAAAGTGTTACTGTGGTCTGATGAGCTAAGCCAACGCTTCCAGACAGTGTACTTAGTGAGAAGCTACAGGAGAAGACAACATCAGTGCAGGAGGCGGGTGTTCTTTGTCTGTTTCCAGACAAGCTACCAAGCTACCACGACGTGTGGTGAAGCGTGCGCAGCACAACAGCGTATTGTTCGCTACGCTGGCGTAACGTTTTATGTGTTTCCACGTGGGCGGAAGTCGAGGAGAATGCAGCAGTTCATCTCAAGGAACCTCAGGAAGCTGACGCCATCTGCTGTTGTCACTCGTCGTAAGATGTCACTCGTCGTAAGATGTCAACAAACCGCAGAGTCCTTTCAGAGATCTCAGAAGCGTCGACGTCACAGACAATTACTGCAAGCATTAATGAATTACTGGAATCCAAAGAAGATTGGTATATTTCGTTGGTGGATCGTTACGGAGATATTCAACAGAGTGCAGAGGCGGTTGCTCAGAATGAGACATTGCGTGTTATGGAGAGGTTTACTGCTGTAAAACTCGGAAGGGGTATGTTGTGGGTAATATATTACTTCCTTCAACAATGAGTGTGTGTGTTTTCAGAAAAAAGAACACCTTGAACGACTACAGATGGGACGTTCATATTCAAAGGACATGTACGTTAGTATGTTCTGCATAAATGATTAGCATATGAAACAAGACGGCCAGCGGTTCACTATGAAGCGAAGATAATGTATCAGTGTACTTCAGTAGATGTACAGGATGCCTCGCAGACGTATGCGAGAACAGTAATGTCAATTCGGTGAATTTGAGAGAGGGGTATTATTGACATTAGAGGATGTGATATATTCACATATCCACCGGATAATCTGTTGCTCGTGTGGGACAAAGTGTTCTGGCAGTGCAACAGGTGTATGCAACATGATTCACGGAAGGCCGTAAAACGCGAGATGGGTCAGATCGCTCCCCCCCCCCCCCCCCCCCCGAGAAGATCAAATGGCTCCGAGCACTATGGGACTTAACATCTGTGGTCATCAGCCACCTAGAACGTAGAACTACTTAAACCTAACTAACCTAAGGACACCACACATATCCATGCCCGAGGCAGAATTCGAACCTGCGACCGTAGCGGTCACGCGGCCGGCTTGCATAGCAAATATTCATCCTCCTCGCCGCTGACGCAAGAGTGAAACGTGTAACACATCGTACACTATGAGGGGTGACAGTCCGTCGCCGTTTATTACAGCATGGTGTACGTGCACGGCGTCCACTTCCACCTTTAAGGAATGTGCAAATACATGCTAGACGGCAGTGGTGTATGGAACAACGTCACTGCGGACAGGAATGCCATCTCACAATGTTCTCGGACTAATCCCGTTTCTGGTTGTTTGAAAATCATGGCCGGAATTTGGTTCGACACAGACAGGTTAGCGGCATCGTAGTGACCGCATTCGCACAAGACAGACAGCGCCAGCTAAGTCCTTATGGCTTGGGGTGCTGCTGGGTACAACCACAAATCACAGATGGTGCTTATCCAGGGCACAGTGACCAGTGTGATCTACGTGAATGACATCGTGCAACCTATAGCCATACCCTTTCTGCAAAACACCTCAGACGTCATTTTCCAGCAAGACAACGCATGACCACATGTTGCTGCACAAACACGTGTTTTCTTGGTGTCACAGGATGTCAGCCTTTTGCTCTGGGCCGCCAATCGAAAATGTGTGTCTAGTGGTGAAACAACAGGGTCAGTGCTGTGACATAATGCCAACCACCATCGATGAACTTTGGAACCAGATGAATGCAACATGGATGGCTATACCACAGGACGCCATTCCCGACTTTTACGAGTTGATTGCTTTACACATGCAATAAGTGATCTGGGCCTATGGCGGACTCTGGGACTTCTAGGCAATAGGACACATGCTGAACCGAGATGACTGTAATGCTAATAATTTCTGCAGAATACATCAATTTACACGTCCTGAGAATAAGGATCTCCAGTCGTTCAAGGTTTTTTGTTGTTTCTGAACATGTTTGGACAATCGTTACGAGTGTTTCATAACGTGATAAAATCTGTTTTGGAGTCGCGTATTTGAGATTGAATCAATTCAAGTTATGAAAATTAATCAATATTTTGGAACGATTAGAGTGTAAGCTGTGCGCCAGGTAGTGGGACCTCTGCTGTGAGCTGTAATAGTACGTAAAAGACAACAGAAACATAATGTTTATGAAGGCACTGTTTAAACGAAATTCTCTAAGAGGTGTCTACTGATGTACCACTATTGCTTTACCTATCCCTTGAAAGTGATAACACCTGCCACACCATCTGCACTAGTGGATGATGCATTACTAAAGGTATCTGCTACTGTAATCTCACACTCAGCACTCATCATATTTTTCCTTCAATCTCCAGATGGTTCCAGATGAAGCTTGGTGTTTCCTCTAGCCATCGTTAAAGTGAAGCGAAAGTTCCATGGTGCGGATGTATCCTGATACTTAATTTTATGTTCCACGGCTCATTTACATGATAAAACTTAATGGTGTGGTACGAGTAATTTTATAGTGAAATCATAATTTATTTTGTAAATGTGGCTACATGTTGATCATTTTATTTCTATTTTTTTCGATAAGAATGACATATGCATGTGATTTACCAATTCTAACCCAACAGCGTTTATGCATTACACTAACAGAAATTCTTCTACGGAATAGCAGTAGTCAAGCAGAAACTTTTTCAGTTAGTTTGAAACGTCCCCTTAGAACAATTATACATGACTGTGCTTAAACTGACACACAATATTTTGTTAGCGCAACGCAATCTGACTTTCAATAATCCCTACAAAAGAATGGGCCCTGACTAACAGTAAACTATACCTTTCACAAATCACTTACCTCACAAAAATCTTCGCTACTCAAGCTACTGCAATACAGCGAGCGCCAGTACTGCCAGCTAAATAAAAGATTCAAACTACTGAAGGCACTAACTACTGATAGGGATAGTTAGCAAATGAAAGATATCAATAGAGAACAAACAATGTATTTACCTTGATATCATCATACATAAATATAGCAGTTCATGACAAATTTCAAAACTCCACCATCTCTCTCCCCACATCCACCACTGCTGGCGGCTCACCTCCAACTGCGCAACGCTACGCGCTGTTCACATCCAGCTGCCGCTGCCCAACACTACAATGGCAGACAACAATGCAAACTAGCCACAGACTGCACACAGCACAGCCAGTGATTTTCATACAGAGGTGGCGTTACCAATAAAAAAGCCTAAACAGCCTACTTACATAGCCCCCATGCTCCCAACAAAAATTTTTACAAATTGGATTGGGCAGTGGCCAATACAGATTTGAAAAAAAATTTTCATAATTACAATAACAAAGAAATCAAATGCACACACTTATTGATACAATGTTGGTCAAAAGCTAAAAATTTCTCACAGTCCATAAAGACAGTCCACATTGTTCATTACAGTAAAAATGCAGAGTTTTTCTCAAAGTCTGAGCAGTAAAAGAAAATGCACACAGAAGTAGTGGATTTCCATGCAGTCTTGAAGAAGTAGTGTTGTCCTTCCAACGGAAAGACAGTGCTGACTCTCGACATGCAGACAAGTATTGGGTCACAACAGAGCAAATCCACAGCAGAGTCATTCGACAGTTTGAAGAAGAGTATTGGTAGGTAGGTCATCACAGAGCAGACCCACTGTAGTCCTGGTAGAGATTACGGTATTGGTGGGCCACCAGAGGTGCAGACCCACTGCAGTCCTTGTAGAAATAATGGCATGGTGGGTCATCATAGATGCAGACCCACTGTAGTCCTGGGAGAGATAGCCAGCAGCCATCTGTTGTGACTGTGCAGGTGCACAATCACCGTTGAAGAGTCTTGCGGATAATATAGCAAGTCCATAAACCACCACTTGTGCACTCACAAAGTTTTTGGAAACAATGTATTTACCTTGATATCATCATACATAAATATAGCAGTTCATGACAAATTTCAAAACTCCGCCATCTCTCTCCCCACATCCACCACTGCTGGCGGCTCACCTCCAACTGCGCAACGCTACGCGCTGTTCACATCCAGCTGTCGCTGCCCAACACTACAATGGCAGACAACAATGCAAACTAGCCACAGACTGCACACAGCACAGCCAGTGATTTTCATACAGAGGTGGCGTTACCAATAAAAAAGCCTAAACAGCCTACTTACAAGTTCTCAAATTTTACTTTGCTGTCTGTCAGAGATTTTACACCACTGGATAAGTGATCAAAAATTTTGGTTGCGTCATTGTGCAACCCTCTATGTATAAAGATAACTAATGTAGCCTAGGGTGCTGTAATTATTTATTTTTAACCGAGGAAGGTTTTTTTCCTTAAATGTGAGTCACCCCAGAACATTATTCCATATAACATTATTGAATGAAAATATCCAAAAAATATGGCATCTTGTTGATTTGTGCCTTCCTAAGATTTTAAAAGATTCTAGCGGCAACTGAGGCTGAACAAAGTTGTTTATAGGAGTACCAAAGTGTGCTTCTTCCCTTTTTAAATTCTCATCAGTATGCACACTAGTGATGGGCAGCTCGTGAATGAGTCGTTCAAATGAACGCTTCACTCCAGTGAAGTGTGAACTAACCACTCAATTACAATGAACTGGTTGGTACTTCTAACTCATCACAGATAGCACACTCCACACTTTTTTCTAGTTCACTCACTCTCTTCCCCTCTCCCTCTCCCGCTACACCGGCGCTACGTCACTCATTCTCCCTTCACTTGAGTCCGTCCTCTACTGCCTGTCAACGAATCGCGCGGCGATTGTTGGGAACGATAGGTTTTGGTGGGGTTGGGGGGTGAGGGGCGAGGGGCAGGCAGCGTCAACTGCTTCCGGCAGTGCTGACATCATTACCCGTGACTATTTGTGCAGTAATACTTCGCGTCTACGGGTAGCCTACCGTTGGCAGCGCTTGCTGACGAACGAATATTAAACATACAAACGAAGAGGCTGGCTGTGTGAGCACGAACAGCCAACATGAAAATAAAATGCTTACCTAGTGAGTTTGGAACTGAAGCATGAAAGAAAATCGTCCATGTAGGAATGTTTATCTCGTGCACATTATTGAAATAATTACACTAAATATCAATTTTGAATTGTCCTAATCAAATTTAAAAAAATACATATATACTTATGAATAAACATCAACGGATTTGGTGAATGTTCAGAGATTTCCGTTTAAAAACATGATTTGTTCAACATTTTTCCTGTCAGGCGATTTCGTCTGTCAGTTATAAGGTGTCCTGCCTTCGAGAACACTCTTTCACACGGCGTGGCGGTTGCAACAATACACAGTCGTATTTTTGCAAGTTCAAAGAGCGAGGGGTATACTGACAGCCGTTCAGACCACCTCTGAAGAGGATTGCCTTGTCTCTGTAGCAGGGCCTCTTGTAAATATTTATCCACTTCCACTATTGCAGCAGCTCTCGGGTGTGGATTACTCTACAGCCTGGAAAACACTTCAGCAAATTCGAGCCAGAGACTGAAAGTAGATTCAGTGATTGGATGTGAGATTGTTGCAGTAGCAGTGGATGTGTTATTCACAAATTTCTCACAGTGCCTGATCCGGTTTAATTTCACCTTCTCAGCAGAATTTTTATCAGAAAAACCATGTAATTTGAACCGGGGATCCAATGAAGTTGCTTCTGCGAAAATGTAATTTTCCTCTATACTTCGAAATCGTCGTTTTAGGTCTTCAGCTAACTTTTCGGCCACCTACTGCACGTCCACATGAATTTCAGTGTTATTAACAAACCTGCAACACCATTTTTTCAACGAGCAACTAAGGAGTATAACTTTAGAAGCAGTGACAACATTTTCACTTGACATTTCCTCAGTGCAGCCTTTGAAAACTTTCAACAGATCACAGGCTTCTGTTACACTTGCAATGTTCTCTGAAGTCACATTTGGAAGATCCGGATAATTCAGAGTGATAACTGTCATTAGGGAATTCTTAACCTCGATTACTCTTCGCAGCATATCGTAGGTTGAATTCCGTCTTGTAACAGTGTCATGTTTTAGTGTTAGAACTGGCTCTTTTAACTGTTCCTGCATCTTTTTCAGTTTTGTGCAGGACTGCGAACTCCTTTTAAAAAATTCAACTTTTGTTTTACATTATTCAGAAAGGGTTGAATTTGCGGGTGCCCATTCTGCACAATTATAATGAGTGTGTATGCAAAGCAGGGGATGTGTTTCCAGGCTGCGAGTTTTATAGCTGCCAAAATATTAGCAGCATTGTCGCTAACAACACACACGACTTTTTCTTGAATGCCCCATTCCCTAGTGACACATCGCAGTTCTTCGGAGAGTTTTTCTGACGTGTGCCTTTCGTCATATTTAAAGCGCTCTAGGAGGGAAGACGACAGCTCCAGGTCCTTAACGTAGTGTGCTGTCACCAACAAATAAGTCTCATTTGTGGTTGAGGTCCACCCATCCATTGTCAGCACAACCGCTTCCGCAGAATTAATTTTGACTCTCACAATTTCTTTCATCATGGCGTACTGCTGTTGTAGTAGTTTATTGGAAATAGTCTTCCGAGCTGGCATTCTGTAAGCACCATTAAGTTTGCCTACAAAACTTTGGAAATATTTGCTTTCCACTATGTTGGAGGTAAAATAATCCTTTACAACAGTCTCCAGAAGTGGGAATTCTATCTCCTGATTTCTTTTGTTCGAAAGAGGTTTCGGAAAATAAATAGATAAAGTTCCATGATATTGATGTCTGCTGTCTGATAATGAAGTGATACTGTTATTTTCTGGCACCAACTGCTGTTCGCTTGTGCCAGTTGCTGATGTTGGTTCCGGATTTTCTGGGTTATTTGTCGAAGAAATATCGGAAGATGCAGGAGCAGGGGGCGCTAAGCGCCTGACTGACAATGACACTGTTGGATGCAGCACTCGAACATCACGCGCTAGATACTGTATTTCCCACTTTATATGAAATACACTTAAAACAACGGTTGCACTTTGCTTTCCCATCTCCTAAATTGGCGAAGAAACCCAAAATTTCACTACTTCTACGCGATCGCGAGTCGCTAGCCATTGTATAAGAGTGAAAAGACATAAAAACTGCTTTCCGAATAAAATAAAGAGGGACTTTACCTGAAATCGTACCAATGACTACAGCTGACAGTTTACGTTTTGGATTTGGAGCGGGCCGGCCGGAGTGGCCGTGCGGTTCTAGGCGCTACAGTCTGGAACCTAGCGGCCGCTCCGGTCGCAGGTTCGAATCCTGCCTCGGGCATGGATGTGTGTGATGTCCTTAGGTTAGTTAGGTTTAGTCAGTTCTAAGTTCTAGGCGATTGTTAACCTCAGAAGTTAAGTAGCATAGTGCTCAGAGCCATTTGAACCATTTGAACCATTTGAATTTGGAGGGTTATTATTCTCAACAAAAGCAATATCTACTGAAAAACTTCTGAATAATTACTTAACATAGGTATATAGACTTTGTGACAGTGGTAAACATACTCATTCTATTTTGGATTAAATTTTGAAAGGAACATATAATTGGACTGCATTTCGTTGGTAGCCCTAGTTTTCAGTCCATGAATACAACAAATAAGGTTGAAAATGGGTCTGAGCACTGTGGGACTTAACTTCTGAGGTCATCAGTCCCCTAGAACTTAGAACTACTTAAACCTAACTAACCTAAGGATATCACACACACCCATGCCTGAGGCAGGATTCGAACCTGCGACCGGAGCGGTCGCGCGGTTCCAAACTGAAGCTCGTAAAGTCGCTGGGCCACCACGGCCGGCAACAAATAAGGTTTCACTTGGCAGATAAAGACTTTTTTGGTCGCTTCTTAAGAAAATGACGAGCAAGATAAAATGTAATACCTTATGTATATGTGATAGGCTTCTCTGTTCATATTTCCTTTGTCCCCTTCGACCATGCTCTATTTAAGTTAATTCAGACGCTTTAAGAGCGTAAAACGTTTCGTGCACGTTACTGCATAGTTCGGCCATCTGTTGGTAAAATTATGAATCATTACGAAGCTTTATTGTACAAGCGAGGCGAAGTGCGCGTAGCCGCGGTTCAGCGGCGAACTGGGCAACTTCGATAGGCTTCCGTACTTCATGAATGAACTACTTCATTTGAACGCTTCACCGCAAAGAGTGAAATGAATGAAGTAGTTCACGGTAATGAACGAGTTCGACCCATCTGTAATGCACACATGAGAATTTTCAAGTTTCCACTATTTATTATTTCCTCGCCATGTGTTACTCGTACTACGGGTGTGGTAGCTCTAGACGTAGAGAACTGCATGTTGGCCTTTTAAAATTAAATATGTGACAATTCGCAGAGAAGCAGTCAATGATGCTTCTAAGAACACCGATTGCGTTTTCTTGTTTTGCTGTTTTATACTTGGACTGAATACAGTACTAGTGTCATTCACAATAAGATTAAATTCTGCTTGCCTCATATTAGATGGAAGATCCTTCATAGGCAAAAAGAACTAATTCAGCTTTCTTTATCTCTTTCAGGCCCTGGACGCACAATTGTGCGCGTCTGGTCTTGACTGCTTTATTTCTTTGTGATTCACGCGTGGAAGTTGAGACAAACAATTCACAATTGTGCCTTCTACGCCTTTAACACGTGCGATAGGTCTCAGTTCCTTTCCTCTTCCATGGATGGCACCAGAAGTTGGAAAATTTTCAGTTTGAGTGAGGATGGCGTGCAGTGAAGCGCACGATCGAAGTTTAGCCTCTGCTGTTGTAACGTAAGTTTACTTTGAATCGTTTTCATGACATAAATCTACTTTAAATAGATAATTGCTCGTAAATACGTCGTAAGTTTCTAGTTTATTTGAATATTGACTTAGATATGAAAAGAAACGATAGCACACGCACAACTGTGCGTGTTGAGCCTAATGTAACGTTTTTAAGACAATGGCGCGTCAACAGAGTCTCGATATCTATACTTGTTTCGAAGTGTGTAGCTATCATTTCTCAAGCCACTTGATCTTGTGATGTTGTTTAGTAATTCCTTTGAAAATAACATGCTGTCTAATATAATTCTCAGAATAAAAATAAATTACTGGCGTCATTTCAGCACCTTTGAGTGAATCTGCGATCGCTGCTTTGGTAAATTCATCAGATTTAGAAGTTTTAAGCAGTGAGGAAGACACTCTTGATTGAATTTGGCTTGCAACGACAGAGAATAATGCTGAGAATAAAGTGAACCCCTGCAGGATGGAAACCAACAAAAAGAACAAACAACTGCACCAGAAAATGGTAAAAAAATCTAGTGATACACATATTTGGAGAAAGAGGTCTTTTCCATCCCGATAGCCATAACCTTTCGGAGACGAGGTAGAATAGTACATATTTTCACTTGTTTATAAAGCAGAGATTTTACTTCTGTATTTTTTTCTATAGAAAAATTTTATTTCATTTGTTTCAGGATGTTGTCGAAGTGGCATTTATAGCAACTTACTTCCTAAATTATTTTAATGAGCAGTTCTTCCACGAAGCTGCAGCATGTACAAACATTTATTCCAGGACAAAAACGGGACAATAACTTAGAACAACCTTACAGGAAATGAAATGAGCATATGGCATCATTGGTCGGGAGGCCCCATCTGGGGAAGTTCGACCGCCGAGTGCTAGTCTTATTGCATTCGACGCCACATCGCGCGACTTGAGTGTCGGTGATAAGGATGAAATGATAATGAGAACAACACAACATCCAGTCCCCGAGCGGAGAAAATCTCCAACCCGGCCGGGAAGGAAACAAAGCAGTTTTTCAGTGTGCACATTCTAATGGGATGTACACAACATTTTCGTACACGAATGTATTGGGAAACACGTATTTCAGCTTCCATTTGTGGCTAATGCTATGTCAAAAAATATCTTTTTTTTATAGTTGCCAGTGGCTCTTCACGTTACTGATATAGACACTATTTCTGCTGTATAAAACGAAAATAGACGATGGAAAGTTCAGCCAGCTATTGTGTACCTTAAGCCGCCGACAACCTTAAGACAGAACTTTTCCATTGATGAACACATGATACCATTTTGCGGTCGTTGCTCACTGAAGCAGTATGTACCAAAGAAATTCAGACGAATGGGATTTAAAAATTTGGTTCTATCCACAAGCAGTGTATTAGTACTGGACGTTCAAATTTACCAAGGAAAGTCCACTCCTTTGCCAAGAACTGATCTTGGTCTTGGGTCAGGAATTGTCTTTCAGTTAGCAGAAACATTTTGACAGGGAGCATACATTTATTTTGATCGTTATTCCACTACACTGGCTTTCTTGGTTACGCTGAAATCAAAAGGACAGGAGGTGACAGGTACAATAATGAAGACCCAAGTCATGGTTGTTCATTTATTAGAAGGCAATGAAGCGTATTGACATGGAATAGTTCTGTCGAGATGACGACAAAATTGTTGTTGCCCAGTGGAAGGACTCCAACGCTGTTACCCTTGCTTCAACTGCAACAGGATATTATCCTGTCGAAACTGTTTGCAGATGGAGCAAAATAGAGCCAGAGTATGTCATGGTTCCATGCCCATCAATTGTACGCAAGTACAATCAACCAATGAGAGGAGCTGATATGCGTGACCAGCAGATGGAGCCATACCACAAATACACAAAAGCTAAGAAGTGGACTCTGAAGGTAATTTTACATCTGATACACAGGGCATATGTGAATTCGTGGCTTCAGTACAGAAATTACAGGAAAGCTAATGAAGTCCCACATACATGATCTTCTAGGTCTCTAGATGGCTGTGGGGGAATACCTTCTCACATCACAAAGTGGGATGCCACACCGAGATGATGACAAAGAAGAAAAACAAGAGGACGTACATACACTCAGAACAAACAGATATAAACCGTCATGTTCAGCATGCACAGGCAAGAGGCTGAACAAATCTGATTACTGACATATTGTTGACGATTTAAAATCCGCAGGAAGTTGCCACAAAACTGGTTTCCAGCGGCGTACTAGAGCAAGGTTTGGTAAGTATAACATGTAGTTGTTTTTGTCAAAAGATGCCAACTGTTTTCCCTTCCATCACGTATAGAAATAAGGATGAAGACATTTTAAAGTTCGATACTGTATATCATGAAAAATTGTAGTAAAGGACCAAATCGCACAATTGCGTGAGTGCTAAAACTCTGAAAATTTTAGAATATCAATTTATTTTAATTTTTGTAATGAGTTACTCACTGATTTTTTACATCCTAAAAGTTCCTCTTTCCAAAACTTCAACCTTGGGTGTGAAAGCTTTATATCAGAAAGAAGACGGTTTACATATATGAGGAATAATAGTGGACCTATGATTCATTCTTCAGGAACCTCACACGTGATTTCTCCCCAGGTAATGCCCCTGACTAAATAGGTTGAATTATTAATTTATACTTTCTCCATTCCTTTGGTAAGATACAAACTAATGGATTGATTAGCTATACCATCAGCTCGTTAAAATATCAGTTTACCCATGAGAATATTGTGACTCACACTATCAAATGCCTTAGAAAGGTCTCAGAAAATACCAACCGGCGTTAGAAGGGAGATATGGCTAGCATCTCTTCCTGTGGACCTCATCTGACCATAACGTGCAAACAAGGACTGGAGCCCAGCTGTTGTTTTATGTATTACGCCTGTCCATGTCGCCACAGATCCGTCACTCCCCATAAAAGTGACATAAACAATGCATATGTGGACATCAACTTAATGGTGCTGGCTGTCAAACTACAGAGCTGAATGTTAAGTTAGCTTGTGAGCAAACTTACCCACTTACTTTCTAACACAGCACTGGCAATATGAAATAAAATGGCTATGAGTGACCGAGGACGACACGTGTAGGGCTACACCAAGATTAGTAGTACCTCCCATGCTTTTCAGTGCATTTAAATTGGTCCTATACTATGTTTTGCCACAATAAGTAAAGAGTTTACAGTATTCTGAACACCAGTGTATTTATTCGGCGAGTGACAAGCTTCTTGGTGATGTGGTCAAGGTAGATCAAGCTCCGTCTGAACTACAAACATATGTTGAGGAGAATGGTTTCGATAAATCACCTAGGAAGTCTTCACAGGTACAGAGTTGCTGGCAAGGAGACACTGAAGCTTGACCCGTACAAACTAAAAGAAAGTAGTCATATATCTTGGACTCCATACCAACCATTAACTTCGTTGTAATACACATATTATAGACACTGTCCTGAACAGCAAAAAGCCCGTTAATATATTGACCCTATCAGGGATCTTCTGGGGAGCAGATGCTGACATTGGACTGAGATGGTATCTTGCCGTAGTACATATATGCATGGACTATGGTTGCCTTTTTCTAGGGTCAACTCTGGAGATGTGTCTGTGACGACTAGGCAGATATCGGAACAAAGGGCTTACAGTGTACCTGCTGGCCATGCAGTGTACACCGACTAACGCTCTTTTAGTCACAGCAAATGAGCCTCCCCTATACCTCCGCCGTGAGTACCAGAGTGAAATTTTTTACTGTGACCAGATATTACGAGACGTCTGAACCTTAACCTTGTGCTACAAGTCCACATACAGGCTCTTCAAAAATCTTCTTCCAGTTGTTGCTGCACACATGGGTAGTAGTCCATTTCTCAAAAGAAGTCCTCCTGCACGATGATTACTCTACTTTGAAGTAAATTATCGTATCATTGTGTTGAATCCTCAAGTTGTAGTTTACCTGGACTTGTGCTGTGGTTATTCAAATTACGTTTAGATGGTGCACCTCATCAAGCATACAATGCGAAGGTTATCTACACCACAGCTTCGAAGAATGAAGGTGGCGTTGTACTTACTAGAATGGAATCAGTTTTACTGAAATGAAGTTGATGCAACCTAAGGTACTAACGATTATGATATCGGAGCTTTTGTGAATGTAACGAGTCCTTCAATTCTCCGAGATGCATGTGGGCTAAAAAAAATCTTTTCTGGATCTGTATCACCGCCAGAAATATTAAGGCATACATCCAGAGGACGATCAAACTATAGCGTATGACATCATGAACCTGTTATTACAAATCATAATTAGGAATAAGGTATTTACCATGTGTTGGGTAAAAGTGCAGTACTGTATGCTTGGCATGAAACAGTAGACAAGCTATTGTAGACAATGTCATCATCTTTGATGGAGACAGATGACACATTTGCTGAATAAAAGCACGTTGTTGTATTCCTAGCAGTGAAACAGTAGACAAACTATTGAGTGTAGTCGTCTATGGCAGAGAGAGGTGACACGTTGGTTTACCCCTTACAGACATTTCAAACGGAACGTTAATAATCAGAGAGAAGTAAAACACTGAATGGGAAAAGACCTTGTAATGTCCCAAGTATATGTCACACAACGTAGGAATTGTTCCATTTCATACCGTAGAAAGTATTTCGTTATTCTCTGTCATAAGTTAAAAAATACGATCAGCGTCAGAGCAATTGTAAAAACCTTTACAAAGCAAGCAGTGAGTTCATCAATGAGGGCGCATATGCCATCTAATGGCAGTGGGGTAGAATAAGTTCGCCGTTAAGGTGCTGCCACCAGCCTATAAAGTACGCAACCAATATTCTGTAACAGTGTTTTAAATGTGTAGCTCAAAACTATGTTTTTTTTATTAAACGCTATATATTTTTTAGCAAATTTTAGTTTTGTATTATGAACCTTTGCAATAAAACCTTCAACGGATCATGGCTTTAGGATTAGGTTAAAATCAAAGAAACTTCACTGCGGAAGACTAAGGCAGGAGAAACATTGCGACAAAAAGTTCCCTAACAGTCCTCTGTGTGCCAGAAGGGTTGTTAAGTACCGTGTAGTGCAATGCCCATGAAGTGTATTGTGTGATGATTGAAATGAGCACTATCATTGTTAAATGACCCTGGATGGACGGATAATTATTGCTACACATAATTCTTCAGAATGAAGCAGCTACTTGTCAACCAAGCAAAAGTGGAAATGTTATTACGAGGGCCAGTGCGATGTCGTTTCCTGTGGAGGAGGCAGACATTATTTTTCAACATTACTCACTGTACTGACCAAATATTACGATGGAAACTACGACTTCGAAGCCACTGTGTAAAAGCTGCTAAACCATCCAGTAGTTGCAAAATCTTGTCAGAGCGAGCCATATGTTGCGCAACCCCACAAAAAGACTCAAGTATTTATTTCTGTGATGAAGTTTAGTATATTCTATTTTTCATAGTGACAGACATATTGTAAAAATCCTGATTCGTGATCCTCTTGTACATATTAATACAATTTAAATGTTTAAAAGCAACAACTTTATCACAGTGTTGTTTTTTCAGTAGATGTTTAGTGTCTCCTTCCCACATACTGTGTTCTTTAATAAGCAACATTCTCAAACCATAAGCTGTTTACAAACAGTAGGCCTATATAAAGTCCTTAAAACTATTACGGCCATATTAAAGAATGAGATAGTGTAAAAAATACCTGAAACGTTACTACATTTACCATCATAATAAAAGCAGCTGCAGAAAAAGACATTGCTACAAAAAAGATTATTACTGTGGTGTGCAGAACAAACGATTTTACTGTTTCAAGGTGTGTGACAAACTAAATTTATGTTCCAACAAAAATGCAGGAAAGCGTTTTTGTCATCTTACATTGAAGTACTATCAGTTCAAAAATTCTTCACGTTGAAATTTATCAGGAAACATCAGTGTAAAAACTCATTTTTAGTGAGAGGTGAATTCTGTCTAAGGATAATTTTAAAGAATGATGTTTGTAAGCTAAAAAATTATCAATAACACCACAACAGTAGCTGTGCATCTTCAATAATCAGCAGGATCTTTTCGCTCAACATTTCGGTGTTATTTCACATAAAAGTCTCTCAAGGTTAAAATAGATTCATTCTGTACTGATTAAATTGTCTTTTGCTGAGGTAACGAAAGTAATACATGTGTAGGATCCATATTGTCGATATGCAGTGTATGTCGCTATTTAAAAGTGGTTATGACTTATATTGTATGCTCTTTTGCCCCTTGTTTGCTTTTCAGGTTACTATATCGGTTCCAATCGTTCGAAATTAAAGATTGTTTGGTAAGAACTTAGGTCCACAGTGCTTAGAGAGATTAGTAAAATTAACATTGAAGTCTTACTGGACACGAGTGCCCCACCACTATGAGTACATTCGCTAACCACGGTCCTTTATAGGCGAAAACTGATCCATATAAGGATAGAACTGGGTGGGGCAGCGCAACCTTCAAACACAATGACAAAGATTACGTCATAGTGAACTCTGCACTGACTGCTAACATCAGGCACAAGAAACATCGATGCACCAGAAGACTCACGATAAACGTAGAGCGTGTCATATTCAATCACAACTGTAACAGAAACATCTACATCGTGTTGGTCTGCTCGTATCCCCATTGTAAGATTGCAGTGAATCACATATTTTTTGGCTTCTCAAACAGACACAACTACCAAAACGTTCACTTGCTATCGGTTGCTGTTGCTGACGTGTGAGACCATACTGCTCTGCTTCAAAGAGTTTATATGTGTCACATTTTATATGCCTTTCTGTTAAAAGAGCAGATCAAGTTTTAATACGACTCTAATTTAATGACTGTGTTGATGTACGGTGTATATAATCCCATATGTGGTTTACTTCTCTTTGTATTAAACCTAATGTGTAAGACGATGGCTGTTTAATGGTTTCTGAGTACTGCTGGAATGTCAAAACAAGGAAAAAAGAACAGAAAAAAAGTAATTTATTTACTTCCCACGACGATAATCAAAGCAAACTAATTGCTTTCCCATGTTTAAATCTTTGACAGTATGCATTGAAGAGAACTTCATGCTGTCTGGGTGTGAAACTCTGGTGTCGAACTATAGAACAAGAGTGTGCCTGGAGATTCCTGTGACTTGCAGCGACCACCATATTGTACTTAGGCCAAAAGTATTCAACAGATCTTCCAAGGCTTTTACCGTTCTGACAGAATTACAGTTTCATCACCAAAATTCAAACGTATTAATACTTCTCCCTGAACTTTATATTCCTTTCCAGTTTTCTTCATTATTTTACTGCTTACTTAGTTCACACACAGAATAACATTTACGATAGGATATCATTTGTATTTTGGTTGTAGCATGGTGTAAAACGTAGTATGCTTCCATATTTGTGATCAGTATAAGATGATGTAGTGTATGTGATACGTGCAGTGTACAATAAGTAACTGAAAATTTCAATACAAAATTTTAGGAAGAAAAAATTTTATGTTACCTATATTTTTTTTAGTATGGAACAGTATACTGCCCTACATCACATGTGTATGAAAATAATGTGACTTCATCCAATGAGAATCTGTCACCGATTAACCTGGCCAATTGAAATAAGTGAGGGTTTAGATTAGCAGCACCATTATGTTTTCCCAACTGCGGACGACTGAGGAGTAGCGACTGAGAGATCTGAGGCAGCTGAATGAAGGCTAAAAGTTTTGAGAGCAGTTTTACTTGGGGCAAAAGCGCATACAAAGGTGGTGTTAGTACGTACCTACAAATTTTCATGTTAACTGAACGCATCAAATAGTGTCGTCATAGTCTGTGATGTGAAACAAACACTGCATGTATAATGATGGTGTTACAATAACGTATTCGACGCTAGAAGCCGTAGTAACTAGGTAAAAGTAGGGTATTTCAACGTTCCTAGGAGCAGGCTACGTTTTGTGCTCGGTTTATTGACTAAATAAATTTCGAAGCCAATCTCTAAATGTCATAAAGGATGCAGCATAGGTTAGAGCCATTACAGCTTCTCTTTTTGACCAAGTCCTGTACTCCCTACATCATTGCAAGTAATCATGTGGACTTACTAAAGATATATGCCTTAGATCTGAAACTCAGTATGTCAGACCAAATTACTAACTGGTACCTCACTATTAAATTCATGATGGATACCGCTTTCTGAAGCATTTATATTTTGCCATGTTGCCTGCATGTTGAACTGGAGCAGTCTGAGAATGGCTCTTAACAGTTCTGGTATGTCGCTCCTTCCCATACTTCAGCATAGCGACTGCAATGTTTTACTGCTACGCAAAATAAATTGCTGGTTGATTATATGAGCCTATTAAAGGCTGTCACATATGGTACTCAATATTTCTGGAGAAGAGCAAAATGACGTGTTTTGAAAAACCATGACATACGTCTTGCAACATTTCTAAACTCTAGTGTATTGCACAGGCTGTGTTGCCTTCTTATCCTTTAAGGGTACATTCTGTTGGCCTGTAAGATAATGCAATGAGACTGACAGACAAACCTGGTGGCGCTATTTAAATGATTGAGAGTGAGGGCAATAGTTAGTATACTAATAACATTTAATTTCCAAAAACAAGTCATAAATGATGCTAAACAAGTTATCGATTGAATACTCTAAACAACTAAGAGGTTATTTTACTTCTCTACTGGGTGGATCCTGGGTGGCAGAGGCAGTTTAGCTCTCCTTTCGTCGATGGGACGTGTCACTCTCGACACCCTGCTGTGTCGGTTAGGCTCGGCACGTGCATCGACTGTGGTGCCACGTGACTCACTTGTCCCGCGAGAAGTGACCATTTCCCTTTGCAGCAGGTGGTCCCCCACTCCTGGGCTGCTGCAGCTGAATCATTATGGTGGCCCGCTCCGTTCGCCCCTCGCTGGCTGATGTGGACAATGCTGTCGAGTCTGCCATGTTGGTTCTGCACAATCCTCAAGTGAGTTGAAGTGCCATATTACAAAAAAGAAAATAATGATGACTAAATTTTTTTTGCAATATTACTAAGGACTCAATATCCTAAAATAATTTATTGACTGAAGGGCCCTGTTAACGTTGTATGGATGTAAATTACGTGGTGTGAGGTGTCTTTGTTTGTGTGTGCATTTGTCTTTGTTAGTTTTCGGTTAGCTCTACTCCTGTCATGCACCTTAATTTTACGCTGGCTCTACCTCTATACCTCCACCAAACGTCCGTACTTCACCCAATACTAAATACCAACTCTTTTTTTTTCGATGTCTGGCAGTGCTGTATGCTGACGCTGAAGTAGTTAGGAATTGCGTCTACAGACTCAGGTCATGGTGATTTGCCTGAAATCTTTGTAGTGGCATATAATTTTACATAGTACAACGATGCCTCCTGTCTCCTCTGTCAGGATCGCTGCCACTGAAATGAAACACAAGAATACTTCATTATATGTGTATATATTCCTTTTTTCTAATATAAGTCTCATCCGTGGTCCATCATTTCGTTACTGCTTCCTATTTCCGGGTCAGGTGTTTGACACTCTACCGCGACTTGCAATAGTCCGTGATAATCCCCATACTCAATATTTCGCCAATGGCGCTCAGATGGCGTTGGAAAAATTCCACCATGAGACAGTGTTCACCGCATGACAGGCGATGGCTCATAACACGCCAAGTCTTAGCGTCGACACGCGCACAGAGCGTGGACCGCTAGCACCATACGAAACACATCCGAAAATCGAGACGCACATGCTCTATAGCACGATTTACTGTCTTGACACCACGAAAAATATAAAGTGACGTATATCTGTCCGTTGGGCAGTGTACAAGAAACCACGGAAAGTAAACAGTAACGATTTCAGTGGCGATGGTGATACTTGTGAAGGCTCTTCTATGAGAATGCTATGACAGAGTACTATGCTCAATTGCTGTCAAATCACGACAGGTCTCCTTGCTCTCCTGGGATCGGAAATCGGACAAAAATTGTGAGGTCCAAAGAAATAATAGCAGTACTCAGTTGTTTGGTGTACTAAGTATTGCAAAGTGCCTGGTTTGGTATGCCACAAAAAGGGCCATTTGTTGATGACATATAACTTGCAATGTAATTTTGATACAATCTTCCATGTACCAGCGAATGTTGGCGTGAAGATGTCACAAATACGTAACTCATTTGACCATGTTCTACAAGGACTCATGCTGAAAACCGATTGAGGTGAGAAACAAACAAAATAACACTGAACTACAACAAATGGAAAAATATGCTAAGCAACACAATATCAACATGAAATTACGTTAAACAGGTCATCCATGGAGACTACTTACAAACTGCACCTTTTCTTCCAGTAGCAGTTCTCTTGTATCTTCATACTCTAACAGGTTAATATCGCTCGTTCCGATAGTTGCTGCGGCATTGTTTTGAGCTGAGTCCGCAGCGGCTATGTGTCATTTGCTGTTTGAAGTTTCTCCGCGTGACCCCTGCGAAGGGTTATGTGGCCTCAATTATACGTATTCGCTACGTTGGTAATTCCATTGACCTTGACCGTTGTATGTCCCGCTATTGCTTTGCTGTTCGTCCCTAGAATCCTGTTTGTCCTGGTTCGAATTCTGTTGCTGTCTCCAATTTCAATTTCGTTGGTAGTTGTTGTTGTAATGATTATAATTTCCTTGTCTTCTTCGACTTTCCCATGATGGCTGGTCATTCCCCTTGACGTTTGAATTTTGGTTTCCATTCGACCAATGTTTTCCCCCATTTCGTCCAGCGTCATTCCTCCCTCGCGAATCCGGCCAGTTACGATCATTATTTCTACATCTTTCCCTGGAGGTGTGAATTTCATTCACGTAATCGAGTTCGCACAGCGGTCTTGAAAGCTTCGATTGAATCGCTGCATCTACCGATGAGCGGCTTCTGGTAACGTAAAGGTAACTTAATGTAGCAGTGCTTTAGAATTTCCTTGGGACTGTGCCGTTGAACCAAGGATCGGTTCTTCTTGGCCAGGGATTCGAATAATATGACAGGAGTGCGGAATCCTGACGCTTCTAAGTCCTTTCCTAACATAATCTCCTTTTTTTATCATTTTGTGTGTGTCTTGCGACCAGTATATGCTAAGGAATGCGACCTTAAGGATACAGGGTACTATAAATGGTGAAAAAATCGAATTTTTATGACTTTATTAAATTCTATAGTCTTTCCTGATTACATTGATACATATATTATAGGGTTTCCAATGAAAAATAACCTATATATACCAAATTTTAAAGTTACGGTCATGTATGCCACCATGCACCCTTTATTTCTGTTACCTAAACCAGTAATATTTCGAAAATAACTGTGAACTTCATGTTTACAGCGATTATTCGTATGATACATTACATATGTTGGTAACAAAATGGTCAAATGGCTCTGAGCACTATGGGACTTAACTTCTGAGATCATCAGTCCCCTAGAACTTAGAACTACTTAAACCTAACTAACCTAAGGACATTACACACATCTATGCCCAAGGCAGGATTCGAACCGGCGACCGTAGCGGTCGCGCGGTTCCAGACTGTAGCGCCTAGAACCGCTCGGCCACCCCGGTCGGCTGTTGGTAACAGTGATTCAGATTTTTGTGTTAACAAAGTCGCTGTTTGTAGTGGATTTGTTGTTGCTGATGTGGGCATCTTATCTTCTTTGATAAAGGAAGTGGCGGAATGTAAACAATGTGATGGTGTAGGCTGTCTGGAAATAACTGGACAACAAAGTAGCAGGAAGGGTTTAGCGTCAAAATTAGTTGTTCTGTGTAGATCCTGCAATAAATCTACCTCGAAAATGATTTCGAACCTTGTGCATAATTCATATGATGTGAATTTGAATTTAGTATATGCAATGCGCGCAATAGCAAAGGTAAGAAAGGATGCTCAAACGTTTTGTGGTTTGGTGAACCTTCCTCCTCCTCGCAGTAGGTTCAGAAAGTACATAAAACGTACTTTTAGGTGCCTAGACGGTTGTGTCTAAGGTATCTATGAAAGGTGTAGTGGAAGAATCTGTAAATATTAGTGGAGCCAGGGACATTGATGTTGCACTTGATGGGACATGGCAACGTCGAGGACATTTTCCTTGAATGGTGTTGTAAGTGCTACTTCTCTAGAGAATAGAAAAGTTGTTGAGTGCTTATCTAAGTACTGCCACACATGCCATGGTAACACTGAAGTAGATACTGAACATCAGTGTTCTAAGAATTATGATGGTTACAGTGGAGATATGGAGTGTGATGGATCTCTACAAATATTTCAGAGATTGCTGGCCGTTTATATCGTTAGATATCCGAAGTACCTAGGCGATGGGGACTCTAAAGCTTTCAATAAAATTAATGAGTTCAGCGTTTATGGGGATACATTTGTATTAAAACTGGCGTGTTGTGGACATGTGAAAAAGAGGATGGGTGCTAGATTGAGGAAGCTACAAAGAGACATGAATGGAAAGTTGCTATCTGATGGAAAATCTCTTTCTGACTGAGGCAGATTGACAGAAACTGAAATAGACCTTCTTCAGAGCTATTATGGACTCGCCATTAGACGAACTGCACGTCTGAATGACGTTACAGCAATGAGAAAAGCTGTATTGGCCACTTACTTTCATAAGTTGTCCACAGATGACCACCCTGTTCACAGACTTTGCCCTAAAGGAGCAGATTCTTGGTGTGCTTACCAAAAACAAAAGAAAGAGGTCAAATAAAGCATCATAAGCATTCTCTTCCTGAACTAGTTATGAATGAAAAAAAAAAAAAAAACAATTTTTAGAGACCTGAGGGACCCTGTTTTGCTTAGTAAATGTCTTCATGGGGGCGCCGAGAATACAAATGAAAGTTTCAACCATTGCACATGGGAAAGTTTACCCAAGAATGTTTTTGTAGGACTAAATACATTGAAAGCTGATGTACTAGAGGCAGTGATATGTTTCAATGATGGAGTGATAGGAAGGTTGTTAGTACTGTGAAATTTAGGCACAAAATGTGGTTATAATGTGGAAGATCAGTTGCTTGTGTGTGACAGACAACAGGTGCATGAAGCTGAAAGATTCGTTCTTTAAGTTGCCAAAGAAGTAAGAAGTACTAAAAGGAATGCCAAGAGGAAGCTTGAAGATGAAGAATGTAGTAGGATGAAGACTATGCTTCAGGAATATTATGAGCCGCAGTTTGATTGGACTCGTATCTTCATTCAAGTTTCCCACAAGTTATATTTTTCAGAATTCAGGTACAAATATTTCCTGATGTTTATAAAGCATTGTTCTAATTTTTTCTGTAACTTGCAAAAGTCCATACTTATGTAGTAGACCTAAGCTTTATCGCAGAATCAACAAAATTATTGAAGAAATAACATTTTTGGGGAAAAAATTATAAAAATTAAAATGTGAGATGTGATATTTTTTATGCTGGTTATGTACATAATAGGTGGATTTAAATAGGTCCAGTACCTCAGCCACCATGTCATGCATATCTGGTAAAAATTTGGTCTCCTTCAAATTTATAACACTGGATTAAATGGTACCTAAATTTGAGGAAGCATTTTGGGAAAAAAAATTGCATCAATTTCTTTGTAATTTTTAATAACCCTAGGCAGGCTTAAAATATTCAGAATACTTCTGATTTGTTTGGAAAGTGTGCTGCATTACCTGATAATCAACACAAGATCAGTGAAACATATACATTAGAAACAGTGCGTGAAAGAAGTAGGTGTTGATTTTTACATAATATGGAGCCGTTAGGGTACCCTGTATCCTTAAACTCTTGGTAGGAGCGACTACTCTCCGCAACTTCTCACATATTTCTGCAATCGACCCTTCTAAGAAACCACAGATAAACTGAAGCTTGTTCTTCAGTGGCCAAGATTCTGGTAGCACGAGATTTTTGTTTGTAACGGATCTGAAGATGACAGTAGCTGAAACCGGTAATAGTGAAGTGTAAAAAGTCTGTGTGATCAAGATGGACCTGAAAAATAAATTGCCAAAAATATGATCACGGACTCATTTTCAGACTTTATGTTTCCAATTCATAAGTTTGCGCCGAGTCAGGCCAAGAATGTAAAACTGTTCCTAAAAACAAAAATGCACATTAAGAAAGGTATAATGAAAGTAAGGTTTAACAAATTCTGTTTGGATGGGAAAATTGTTCCTAAATACTTTAATATCAGGATTAATAATAATTCTGCAGCAGCAATACGTGTGAAAGGCATAAGTGAAATTCTGTGGATAAGAACTGAGATCAGGGAAGCATACAAGAATAAAGAAAAATGTAATTATAGGCAAATTACTCTCGCCATTACAATTCTCAAGTATGTTCAGAGGTGTTTGTAATGTAGTGGACAATGAACAGAAAAGGACCGCAGTGAGACATAGGAAGAAAATCTCCAATTTACAGACCACGAATAGTGTAAAATTAGATGAAAAGCGGGATGCCAAAATGAATATGGGGACAGGGTGTTTAACCTCACGAACGTATAAATGATGGATAATGAAATGGATCTTCTGAATAAGGATTTACATTTTAGTATTATTCCGAAACTTAGCCCAGGCGTAATAAAAAATACTATTGCGGAAGTAAAAGTTGCTTATGACGTGGCTGAACTCAGTAAATTTGATCATAGGGACATAGCAGTAAAAACTAACAAATGTATATCCAAAGTACATTGTTGCAACAGTGCTTATGGAGTACAATAAATGATCACATTTGTAGATCACAAGAGGTTCTGAGGTACAAAGTAGCGACCCACGTTGAAACACCAGCATTAGTACGTAATGTAGCCTCCCGAGGCGGCAACGCACGCACTGACTCTGGCATCGAATCGACCGTACAAGTGGCGCATACTGTCCTGGGATACGTTATTCCAAGCCTACTCAACCTGCTCATGTAAGAGCTGTTCGTTGTTGAGTAGCACGAGTCACTACTCGTCCCATCATATCTCACATGTACCCGAATGGTGACAAGTCCGGAGATAGTGCTGGCCAGGGAAATTGCTGCTTGTCTTGTAGAGGACATTGAGTTTCATTGGCAGTGTGTTGGCAAGCTTCATCCTGTGTTGCAAGAACGGGAAAAGAGCGTGTCTAACAACATTTTGCAAGTACAGAGTGCTGGTTAGCGTCTTCTCCAGAAACACTAAAGGTGAACGAGTACGAGACACCACTCGCCAGGTCGTACACACAAACGATCGTCGCTTGCACGCAGACAGGACTTCCTTTCATCCCTGAGGACCACGGCGCCCCATTCCAAATCATTCTCTGATGGTGTCTGTCGAGCCATGCTGGTAGATGCTTTACCATGAGCGGAAGACGTATTAGAAGTGTGAGGCCCCTAGTTCCACTGCTAATAACCCGTTCCCAACAGTTCGTGTTGACACATTTGGGCTCGCAAACCCTCTTATCTGTGCTGTGCCAGCTGTACGATCTGCCACTGCTGCCCTTACAATACGATGTTCCTGGTGGGTGTCTCTGGTGCGTAGACGTACAGTAATTCGTTTACAGATGTAAGAATGTTCACATGACCACTGCTACCAGCATCATTGCAGAACTGGCGCAGGACAACCAAAAACCCGTTCTGCGATAGGGCCGTCCAGCCACTAGGAAGGCCGTACGTAGTATGACCCCATTCATAATCGTTCAGTTACCTGTAGGAAGTACGAGTGATCTACTTGGCATGGTTGCCTGCTTGCATGAAACGTTTGTATCCCACTGAGCCTTCCGACTGTGAACATTCCCTGTTAAATCGGAGACACAGATGGCGCAATGGTAACTATGCCACTACCCACTTCGTTGGCGGACGTCTTTGAAACCGTTATCAGTACATATACTATTCCCCAGCTGGCTATTCCGGCATTGGATCGAAATCAACATCGGCTTTCCACGTATGCTAATTTTCTCTGGCAGTGTAGTAATTGTAGTTCTGAAATTTACACTGAAGTCATCTAGCACGTTAGGGGATTATGGTTCAAATGACTCTGAGCACTATGGGACTTGACATCTCAGGTCATCAGTCCCCTAGAACTTAGAACTACTTAAACCTAACTAACCTAAGGACATCACACACATCCATGTCCGAGACACGATTCGTACCAGCGACCGTAACGGTGGCCCGGTTCCAGACTGAAGCGCCTAGAACCGCTCGGTCACAACGGCTGGCGCAGGGGATTAAGATTGAGTTCAATATAAAAAGGTTTTCTAAGAACACAAAGAAATTCGGTCATCTGTTTGTAAATATAATAACAGTTCCATTTTCATTTATTTGACACCCACAGTAATCGAAGTGTTTTCCAACACATTAAACTTTTTCTTTTAACCCAGCGTTTCCGCTCCTCTGCAGTGTAGAGTTCCTAATCGCGTAGCGTCGTAGAAAGTATTTTTTGCAGACGACATTTGTGTTATAATAAATCCCATTAGAGAGAAAGCAGCAGAAGAGTTAGTAAATGATATACGCTGTCAGTTTTTTGGCGTTTCAGTAGTTTGTGCACACGCTATCAGATTTTAGTTATTGTTGTTGTCTTCGTCTGAAGATTGGTTTGATGCAGTTTTTCATCCTATTCTGGCCTGCAACCTATATCTTTCTGAATATGATTACTGTATTCAACTCTTCGTCTCTTTCTACGATTTTTATCCCCCACAGTTCCCTCCAGTACTAAACTGGTGATGCCTCGGCGTCTCAGAATGTGTGCTATCAAGATGTATCACAGATTTCTTATCTCCCCAGCTATATTCAGTACTTCCTCATTAGTAACGTAATCGACGCATCAAATCTTCAGCAGTCTTCTGTAACATCACGGTTCGAAACCTTCTATTCTCTCTTTATCTAAATTGTTTATCGTCTATGTTTCACTCCAAACAAATATCTTCAGAAAAGACTTCATAATACTTAAATCTGTATTCGATATTCTTTCTTGTCATTGCCACACTACATTTTATATCCTCTTCACATCGGCCATCTTCAGTTATTTTGCTGCCCAAATGGCAAATCTCATCTGCTACTTTAAGTGTATCTTTTCCTAATCTGATTCCCTTAGCATCTTCTGATTTATTTCGACTACATTCCATTACCCTTGTTTTGATTTAGATTATGTTCATCTTATACCCTTTCAAGACACTGTCCATTCCGTTCAGCTGTTCTTCCAAGTCCTTTGCCGTCTCTGACAGAATTACAATGTCCTCCGCTAAACTCAATGTTTTTATTTCTTCTCCTGGACCTTAATTCTTACTCCGGACCTTTCTTTGGTTTCCTTTATTGCTTGTTCAATGTACATATTCAACAACAACGGGGACAGCCAGCAACCATATCTCACTCCCTTTTCAACTACTGCCTCCATTGCATGCCTCTCGACCCTCATAACTGCCTTCTGATTTCTGTACAAGTTGTAAATAGCCTTTAGCTCCCTGTTTTTACCCCTGCTGCCTTCAGAATATCAAATAGAGTACTTCAGTCAACATCGTTAAAAACTTTCTCTAAGTCTGCAAAAACATGTAGTTCCTACATTCGTCTGTAAGGAATTTGTGTTAGTATTTTGCAACCATTAATTATCAAATGACAGTTTGGTAATGTCCAGAGATGTCAGCGACTGCCTTCTTTGGAATTGGAATTACTACATTATTCTTGAAATCTGAGGGTATATTGCGTGTCTCATACATCTTGCACGCCAGAAGGACGAGTTTTGTCATGTCTGGCTCTCCCAAGGTTATCTGTAATTCTGACGGAATATCTATTCCCGGGACCTGTTTTCGACTTAAATCTTTCAGAGAGTTGTTAAATTCTTCCCACAGTATCATATCTTCCATTCTCATATTCATCTACGTCCACTTCCTCTTCCAAAACATTGCTTTCATCTTCCTAGTATATAACCCCTACGTATTCCTTCTTTTTTAGGACTCGTTTACCATCTGAGCACTTGATATTCATACAGGTGGTTCTCTCTTCCCCAAAGGCCTCTTTAATTTTGCTGTAAGCAGTATCTATCTTTCTCATGGTGAAATATGATTCTAAATCCTTACATTTGTCCTCTAACCGTTGATGCTTAGCACATTTTGCCTTCCTTTCAATCTCCAGTTCTCCTGCTCCATTGGCAGCATTTTTAAGTTTTCTGTTTTCTTCATTTATGTTCAATATCTCCAAAGCCACGGACTTCTACTAGACCTTATCTTTTTACTTATTTGATCTTCTGCTACCTTCACTATTTCATCTCTTAAAACCACCCATTAGCCGGCCGGTGTGGCCGTGCGGTTAAAGGCGCTTCAGTCTGGAACCGCGTGACCGCTACGGTCGCAGGTTCGAATCCTGCTTCGGGCATGGATGTGTGTGATGTCCTTAGGTTAGTTAGGTTTAAGTAGTTCTAAGTTCTAGGGGACTGATGACCACAGAAGTTAAGTCCCATAGTGCTCAGAGCCATTTGAACCATTTTTTTGAAAACCACCCATTCGTCTCCTACTGTCTTCCTCTCCCCTGTTCTAGTCATCAATTACTCAATGCTCTCTCTGAAACTCTCAACAGTCTCAGGTTCTGTCAACTTATCCGCGTCCTATCTCTTTAATTTAGTATCTTTTTCCAGTTTTTTCAGCTTTAATCTGAAGTGGTCAACGTTCACATCAGCTCCTGAAAAATCTGTTTCCTGTATCTCTGTTTAACCATTACATGTCCATTTTGAAACCTTCCGGTCTCTCCAAGTCTCTTACACTGCTTTTATGATTGTTAAACAAAGTGTCAGCGATGATTAAATTATGTTCTGTGCAAAACTCTGCCAGGCAGCTTCCTCTTTCATTCCTTTCCTCGTCTATTTCCACCCACTGTTTTTCCTTCTCTTCCTTCTCCTACTATTGAATTCCAGTCCCCATCACAACTAAATTTTCTTCTCTTTTGACTGTCTCAATAATTTCTTTTACCTCATCAAACATTTATTCAGTCTCTTCATCATCTGAAGAGCTAGTCGGCGTGTAAACTTGTACTACTGTGAAAGGCGTGTGCATCTTGTCTATGTTGGCTGCTACAATGCGTTCTCTATGCTGTTCATAGTGGCTTACCCGCATTCCTGATTCTTATTCATTATTAAATCCACTCCTGTATTACCCCTAAATGACTTTGCATTTATAATCCTCTATTCAGCTGACCTGGAAGTCCTGTTCCGTCTGCCACCGACCTTTATTTTAATTCCCACTATATCCAACATCGTCGTTGCCATTTCCCTTTTCAAATTTTCCATCCTGTCTGTTCGATTAGTGGATCTGAAATTCCACACACCGATCAGTAGAATTCCGGTTTTCTTTCTCCTGATGACGACATCCTCCTGAGTAGTCCTCGCCCAGAGATCCGAATGGGGGACTATTTTACCCGGAATGTTTTACCGAGGAGGCCGCCGTCACCATTTAACCAAGCAGTAAAGTTGCTTGTCCTCGGGAAAAATTACGCATGTAGTTTCCCCTACAATCTAGCCTTTCGCAGTACCAGCAACGCGAGGCCGTTTAGGTTTATGTAACAAGACCAGACCAGTAAATCATCCTGACTTTTTCCTCTGGGACAGCTGAAAAGGTTGCTCCCCTTACAGGAATTATACGTTAGTCTGTCCCTTCACCAGATACGCCTCCGTTGTTGGTGTACCTATGGTACGGCATCTGTATTGCTGAGTCACTCAGACCATCCCACTGACAGCAAGGTCCATAGTTCATGGAAGGGGAGGGAGTGGTTGCAATACATTGGGTGTTGCACACGGTTATTGATGATTTAAGAAAACACACTTTAAGATAGTTGAGTGTTAGCTGCCTGCGTACTTTTGCGTAGGTACGTACTACGAGGTAGTTTGTTGTGTTTAGAGTAGTTAATTATCGAGCAGTAGTCTCGGGTCCTAATTCATCAGTGGATCGAGCACAGAAACGCAAGGACTGGGATTCATGGTTGTAGTCAGCGTATTTCGTCCGTAACTAGTAACAGTGATGGGTCAACTGAGATAGTAGTAACCTAGATGATCCATTCTGACTCGGGAATCCAACCAGTAGCTGAGCGTGATGAGTGACATTAAATTAGGATTTTGTATGTGAGAATGCGATAACTGAACACCTGAAGAGGCAAAAATTTTGGAACATATGCTTTTAAATTGGGAGCTTAAGTAATGGTGATGCGTTGATTTTTTTGATTGTTCCTCCCGCTTAGGCTGTGAATAGAGTCTCTCGTTTACATTGGGACGTTTTGAAATATCCCCTTAGAAAAATTTTATAAATGACAGTGCTGGAAAACCTCTGCGTTATTTGATTTACAAACAGCTGAGCACAACTGAACGTACTCAGACATTTCTCCCTTTACTTATTCTGATCATCACTAAACTGACACACAATATTTTATATATATATATATATATATATATATATATATATATATATATATATATATACTCCTGGAAATGGAAAAAAGAACACATTGACACCGGTGTGTCAGACCCACCATACTTGCTCCGGACACTGCGAGAGGGCTGTACAAGCAATGATCACACGCACGGCACAGCGGACACACCAGGAACCGCGATGTTGGCCGTCGAATGGCGCTAGCTGCGCAGCATTTGTGCACCGCCGCCGTCAGTGTCAGCCAGTTTGCCGTGGCATACGGAGCTCCATCGCAGTCTTTAACACTGGTAGCATGCCGCGACAGCGTGGACGTGAACCGTATGTGCAGTTGACGGACTTTGAGCGAGGGCGTATAGTGGGCATGCGGGAGGCCGGGTGGACGTACCGCCGAATTGCTCAACACGTGGGGCGTGAGGTCTCCACAGTACATCGATGTTGTCGCCAATGGTCGGCGGAAGGTGCACGTGCCCGTCGACCTGGGACCGGACCGCAGCGACGCACGGATGCACGCCAAGACCGTAGGATCCTACGCAGTGCCGTAGGGGACCGCACCGCCACTTCCCAGCAAATTAGGGACACTGTTGCTCCTGGGGTATCGGCGAGGACCATTCGCAACCGTCTCCATGAAGCTGGGCTACGGTCCCGCACACCGTTAGGCCGTCTTCCGCTCACGCCCCAACATCGTGCAGCCCGCCTCCAGTGGGGTCGCGACAGGCGTGAATGGAGGGACGAATGGAGACGTGTCGTCTTCAGCGATGAGAGTCGCTTCTGCCTTGGTGCCAATGATGGTCGTATGCGTGTTTGGCGCCGTGCAGGTGAGCGCCACAATCAGGACTGCATACGACCAAGGCACACAGGGCCAACACCCGGCATCATGGTGTGGGGAGCGATCTCCTACACTGGCCGTACACCACTGATGATCGTCGAGGGGACACTGAATAGTGCACGGTACATCCAAACCGTCATCGAACCCATCGTTCTACCATTCCTAGACCGGCAAGGGAACTTGCTGTTCCAACAGGACAATGCACGTCCGCATGTATCCCGTGCCACCCAACGTGCTATAGAAGGTGTAAGTCAACTACCCTGGCCAGCAAGATCTCCGGATCTGTCCCCCATTGAGCATGTTTGGGACTGGATGAAGCGTCGTCTCACGCGGTCTGCACGTCCAGCACGAACGCTGGTCATACTGAGGCGCCAGGTGGAAATGGCATGGCAAGCCGTTCCAGCATCTCTACGATCGTCTCCATGGGAGAATAGCAGCCTGCATTGCTGCGAAAGGTGGATATAAACTGTACTAGTGCCGACATTGTGCATGCTCTGTTGCCTGTGTCTATGTGCCTGTGGTTCTGTCAGTTTGA
The DNA here is from genome assembly GCF_023864345.2 of Schistocerca serialis cubense. NCBI lineage: Eukaryota > Metazoa > Arthropoda > Insecta > Orthoptera > Acrididae > Schistocerca > Schistocerca serialis. The sequence continues at coordinate 664,714,294 of NC_064642.1, forward strand.
TCATGTGATGTATCTGACCCCAGGAATGTGTCAATAAAGTTTCCCCTTCCTGGGACAATGAATTCACGGTGTTCTTATTTCAATTTCCAGGAGTATATATATATATATATATATATATATATATATATATATATATATTCAATATTACAAATTTACTCTTTCTGATGGACACACGTCCAGGTCGTCCGCTCTCGAAATTCTGCCATCTATCTCCCCACATCCACCACTGCTGGCGGCTCACCTCCAACTGCGCAACGCCACATGCTGTTCACATCCAAGTGCCCAACACTACAATACCAAATATTCCAACAATGCAAACCAGCCACAGACTGCACACAGCATAGTCAGTGATTTTCATACAGAACGCTACGTGTCGTTACCATCATAAAATCTATACAGCATACTTACAGTTTTTCATTGTAAAAAACCTTACTGAAAAAGAGAAAAAAATCTAATGTCCTGCGAGTTTTCATTTACGTTCTAATACAGAAATCGTTTTACAACTAATTTAAAAGGGATGGAAGTTAACGAAATTCAGTTTTACCAGCAGCAGGAGCTAGCTTTGTCAGAGGTGAGATACAGACTCCAAATTGACAGTTGTTGATTCAGAGAGGATAGTGCGCAAAAAATCGCTTACTACGCTCCAGTCCATTAAACCAGTAGAAAGATATTTCAAGGAAGTATTGAGATAAAATAAAAGGTGTTTATCATTTGAGAATATTTTACACAATTTTCTAAAGGTGTGACTTAATTTTCTGTCTAGAGGTAGTAATAAGTAACGAATAAATAGAGAACTGAATAACAGAGGTTGTGCTTAACGGAGTTTGTTGTTGTTGACTTGACTACATGCGAGTCTCTGGATTAAGCGTGAGAACTTTTTAAAAATCCATTAATATCGTATATGAACAATGCCCCGAAATTTTGGAGGTGTGAGTAACATATGGTCAGAATTACTTATTTTGACGTCAAAAGTATTCTGAAGTACAGACGATACTGGGAGAGGAAAGGAAGTTTCTGGATTGCGGCTGATTCACATTAGTGTATATTTATTCCTTGTAGTACGATAAATACATCGTGAAAGTGTTTGGAAATATTTTTAGGTACGATTATTGAGTGCTACGTTTACGAAGTTTCCTCCTTAGCAACGGGTTGACTGGTAGTCGTGTTACTTTACGTTCATGATTAACAGGAAGTTAATTATAAAAGAGTTTATATCCATCTAATCCGGACGTCAGCAATTGTGCTCTATTATGTGTTGTGTACGTCTACATTAATCCAGTATTTATACTTACCTGTGTACTTCTGATAAATAGGATGCATCTCTATGGCGTTTCTCCATTATTATTTAGTAACATTAATTTTTTTATTTATTTTTTCTAGATTTTCTTTTGTACTGGAACGACGTTGTGCCTAAACGGTTTAAAACAGGGCAAATTAGGTGGACACTCGCGGGCAGCAATTTCGGCACAATGCAAATCCAGCTCTCGCTGCCACTAAATTAAAACAAGAGAAACAAGAACTTCCAATTCATGACACGGCGCAGCGCACTACTGGGATTTAATTTAGATTTTAACCACAGGATCGTCTGGCAGCACAGTAAGCGCCCACAGTGCACGCGCAGAAAGCGTTTCTGCGGCTCCCGCCAGGAGGCACTATGAGCGCCGCTTTTCTGCAACTGCGAGAGTCTTCTCGTTCATGCGTATTGCCTTGTCCTGGCCTCCAAACTTTCGGCACCGTCTTTGTATTACCATCAGTTGTATCTTGGAGCAGTGACAACAGCAGCTGTAGATGTCGAACAGCTGTATCGACGAGGCACTGTGGAAGCTGCACAGTGTGATCCGTCGGCAAACCCGAGAAGTTTGTTTACAAAGTTTGCTGGTTCCTGTGGAACATGATTTGCTGACTAACCAACAGAAGCATGGGAGAGATGTCACTTGTTAACTGCCGGCTGCCGCCTGAAACGTCGTGTCCACACTGCACTCTCTCTCTCCCTGGCAACGGCTTTTAGACAATAACTTTTACGTCTTTAACTGGGACGTAGTTATTACAGTAATCTTTACGTATTATTGTGATCGCTAAGACCAACGGCCCCAGAGACCGTACTGGAAGCGCCCATTTGTGTAATGTACACTGAGCACAGAGAACTGGTTAACTTTGAACAAATTCACTGAGAAAAATCACATCAGATGGCCACATCCTAGCCAACCTGACGTGGCCTGCTTTTGCACCTTGTAACGAAATACCCACTACCACCACAATAATATATCAAGGGTAAACTTCACTTCTTAATTTCATAAACAACGAGCAATTTTTATTCCGAAGCAGATGATGTTATTTCCAGGGTGATCCAGCAGCACCTAATTCTGGGTTTTCCGCAATCCACAGTTCTACGTCCAAGAGTTTCATGTTTCGTCGCTTGCTATGCGCTAGCTGTTAGTCCTACAGAATAAATGGACAGGACTATTTTGTGGGAAGTTGAACCAATTTATTACCGGAATACATTTTTGCTGGTAGCCAAAGTTTTCGAGTTATCAAAGAAAAAATGGCGTTTGAAGGTCACTTTTGTACGTTTTACTAGAATAATTCGAAAACTAGCTATAACATATCCCAGTACAAAATTGAGATGCATTAAATTTCCTAAAAAGGTCCTCTTCATTTTTTCTGTTGGACTAATGGTTTCCTGTAGTGAGCGAGGGAATATGGAAATATTGCATGTGGCTTTCATGGTGTAGCGGATTGCATAAGATCCAGGGCTAGCGATAGCTGAATCACTTGTATGTTTGACTATTCTCGCAACATTTAGCAGTCGTCATACTAACTGAGTAGGGAGCGACCAAAGCATTAGGCAATGTAAACTGATGTCACCTGGCACCATTTATGGCATCTGACTAACTGCTGGTTTTGATTTTCCGCATACATCTTGACATGAATGTTATTTAAAACGGTATTTATTAATTACCGAATAATTCAGTGATCAATAGTAGTATGCATAAAATAAGCAACCTAATATTGTTGTCAAAATATCTAAATTTGTTTCTAAGGAGAACAGTACTCATAGGGAGACTAGAGATGAATAGCGTTTTGGAAAAGTGCCAAAAATCAAAACCCGTCGTGCCATCCCAACCTGTTCATAGAGTTCTTTGTGAGAGAGTAAAGTAGTCAGTCGTGGACATAGTGCACGAAGGATTTATCTGATATACAGTCGTATAAAATGGTACGTTTCTGTATTATGTAAAATTGCACCATCATTATACATAATGTAAATCAAATACTCCACAGTTATTGAACAGCCAGCTTTTGCATTGATGAAATAGACGCCAAGACGTTGCATGGTCTGGTTAAAGGCTAACTGTAGTAAAAGTAGTATGCGGGAATGGTATCTACTGGATGAAGCTAACAGGTAAATTTCCTACAGTTGTCGGAATTAAGTATCATCGGTTTTGGAGTCTTGCAACTGATCTTTACAGTGATTACAGTACTCAAATACTCTATAAAAAGTGTTGGGTTAAAATATGAAGGTATAAATATATACTGCCACACAAATGTAAGTGCTTTACTTTTACATATATATACTATATTTTTCAAACAACTGTGAAGTACATAGCAAAGAGTAAGTACCATAGTTATTGGGGTTTCTTCCTGTTCAATTCACATATTGAGCGCAGGAAAAAGGATTGTTTAACTGCCCCTCTTCATGCTGTAATAAATCTATTGTTGTCCACACGATCCCTATGGGAGCTGAAGGTAGGAGGCTGTAGTACTGTAGTATATTCCCATAGTCATCATATAAAACCAGTTCTTCAATATGTATAGTTCTCATCTACGTTAAAGAGTCTGCTAGTACAGTTTCTTCAGTATCTCTGTGACGCTCTCTCGAGAGGTCAAACAAACTTGTGACCATTAGTACTGCCCTTCACAGTGTACGTTCAGTGTAATCTGTAAGTCCTTACTTTGTACAGGTCCCACACAACATTCTTCAATGTGACACATAAGTGTTCCGTAAGCGATCCTCCTTTGTAGACTGATTGAATTTCCCCAGTCTAACACCTGCTGAACCTACGGCTGCGCCTATTTAATCATACAATTTCATATCCTTAAAAAAGTGCTATGCCGAGTTGTTTGTATGAAGTGACCAATTCCAACTGTGACTCAATGATAGTACAGTCATAGGATCTTAAATTTTCTCGTTTTCTGAATTGCACGCTTTTACATTTCTGAACGTTTAATGCAAGTTGCCAGTCTTCTCACAACTTTGAAATCTTATCACGATCTGATTTTTTATGCAGCTTCTCTGAGGCAGCACTTCATTACAGATAACTGTTTCATCTGCAAGAAATGTGACATTGCTATTAAAATTGTCTGCGAAATGATTAACTTACAACATGAACAGCAGGTATCTCAATACACTGCCCAGTGGTATACCTGAAATTACTTCTACATCTGACAGTAACTCTCCATCCAAGATAACAAGCTGCGTCTTCCTTAACAAAAAATTCTCAGTCTAGTCACAAATTGATAATCCATACGATCGTACTTTTCATAATAAGCGTGTATGTTGCATTCAGTAAGATGCTTTCCTGAAATCAAGAAATGCTATAGCCACATGGCTGCATAGATCCAAAACTTGCAATCTGTCATGTGAGAAATGTGTGATTTGGGTTTCGCATGATCGATGTTTTCGGATCCGTCCTGGTTGGTGTGAAGGAAGTCATTGTATCGAGATACCTCATTATAGTACTAGCAATCCGTCCATGCTACGCAACTGATTAATATGTATGGCAACTGGATATATACCCTATCTCCTTCCCCCTCTCTCAGTTTGCCACCTCCAACTCTCTCCCTCTCTTTGTCTGTCTGAACTCTTTCCACCCCTCTCCCTTCAGCCGCTTCCCTCCGTCCTCCTCCTCCTGCCCTATCTCTATGTCCATTTCCTTTCCCTCCCTTCCTCTCTGACCTCTTACCCATCTCTCTGACCTCGAGCCTAGTTTATTAAAAACAAAATCTTGATTGGGAATTGGAATTGCTTAAGAGGAATGGGTAAATCGGCTGGGAACACTGATCTGTGGGGCATGACAGACATCTCTCTAAATGATGAATGTGTAAGGATAATTGCTTTCAAGACAATATTCCACATAGTTTTAATTAGCGAAATGTAGGATTACAAAGTTTTGGGGGATTCGATTCTGTATAGTACTGTAACCATCCGTTGATAAACCATATATACGACTTCACAATTTTCTGTAACACCGACGGCGAGGAAGATAACAAAACAGCACAAGTTTGTCTACTCAATTTTTGTTTGAAATTATGCATAACGAGAAAGAACGTACAGGGTGAATCTCCTAAAATTTCGCCGGCCGATGTGGCCGAGTGGTTCTAGGCGCTACAGTCTGGAACCGTGCGACCGCTACGGTCGAATCCTGCCTCGGGCAGGGATGTGTGCGATGTCCGTAGGTTAGTTAGGTTTAAGTAGTTCTAAGTTCTAGGGGACTGATGACCGCAGATGTTAAATCCCATAGTGCTCAGAGCCATTTGAACCATTTTGAACCTAAAACTTCCAACGCAAACGTTATGGAAATGGAAAGCGCTATTGATGTGCGGTTTTCACAGACTGGATTGGTAGTCATGGGTTCGTATTACTAATCAATAAATAAATTGTAATAACACTCATCTTCTAAAAATATGTACATAGCCAATATTAGTGTGACGTGAAATGAAAATTAGAACGATCCAGTGCATCTTAGGTAACAGAACATACTCATTATTCAAAGGATGCACTGTGGGAAAACTAGTTACAGTGAAGACCATATTTTTCTGTTACGTGTGTCCAAGTTATATCACTGACTGCTCAGTCTTCATTTCAGAGCAACTTCTCTGTTAACATACATAAACTACAATACCTATTCAAAATAGTTGATTTCAAAAACGTTATCACTGGTTCTAAATGTTAATTACGCAATCGCACAGATAAACAAACACTGAACCATCATTATAGCGCCGTTTACTGCTTGCCTTATGACGTATTTGTTGTTTAATACTGTATGCTGTGTTTGGGGCTATTATGATTTTATGTGGGAGTGTGTATGGCGTTGGGCAGTGTTACTCAACTTAATGGACCCCATTTATGGTATTTATCTCACGCCCCAGTAATCTCGTCATTAGAGTGAATGGTTTATTGCAGCTAATGAACTGTCAATCACCACTCCCCACCCAATGGGCCCTCCCCCCTACGTACGGTGTTTTGGTAAGGTTATTAAGTGTAGTAGCTCGAATCGGTTGTCTTATCATTAGATATATGTTACAAAATTAGCTTCCGAGCAGCTACTACACGCTGTTGCTGTTGTTTCAGTCAGATGCCTCACGATCAATATAAGGAACGGACGAATAAGGTGAAAAGAGGCGGCATAACCGCAACCTGTGCAACACGTTGTTCTAATCCACGCTGCTGTGTGGTCCTTGACACGCTAATAAGCTGAAGCGTTAGTAATATCCAGGGAGTCAAATCAGATAACCACCACAAATAAAAAATCAAAACAGTCAGATACCAGAAAAGAACTTACAAGATATTTAATAATAATCAGGGTCGTTCATTCCGGTATTTGACTATAGACGTCCGATTCTTAGCTGCGTCGATGCGTGACTCAATGATTTCTGTGCTATGAGGCAATCAAGTTAGTTAATTCTTCGTTTACAGCTATAGAGTGGAGTTCTTTGACATGTAGAACGTTGATCAATGTGTGCTAAGTTCCTGAACACCTAATTTGTGATTTCTGTGGAATTGCAAAAACTAAAGACCAGTTCTTCACTATCCGAAAACGACATTTGGTAAGAGCGGTCTTCACCGACGAACGGTGATATCATCGTGCAACCAATCAAATGTAGAAGCATCAGCAGAAATGTATTTGAGAAGGTTCTGATCAGGAGTAGAATAATAATACTGTATTAGGCATGTGAGTATGAATGGGGAGAGGGTTTTAGATTAGTTACTGTATTTTCGTTAAGGAATCAACGGCTGAATTAAACAGGTTACTGATAAATTTTGTCTATATTATTCAAGCATTTGCCAGTGTTTTAGTCAACACTGTGCCATTACACAGAGAGTTGAGAATAAAAGATTCATCGTCGAAGGAAGACTGAAAGGAGGCTTACTTGATGTCATCATGAGGAGAGGGTATCCTCATAGCAACGCTAATGCGCAAACTCGGAAGAATGAAGAGCAGATTACATGATTCTCTGTACAGGCTTCTGTGATGACTGCTGGCAGTTCTTGCTGCTGTTCACTAAAGTCTTACCCCGACAATGAAAGAACGGTTATTCTACAGGACGAGGAGCAATGTCAGTAGAAGTGTCTTGATGAAGTTTGGAAGGTAAAAAATTTTCTAAAGTGCAGATTACAAGGATTACATTTGTAACTCCATTCAGCGCTCGAAATCACAAATAAAATAAATTTGTGCATATCCATGATCCCATGTAACGATATCACCGCAAACAACATCGTACCACCTCTATCTCTTACAATACAAGTACATACTAAATACACAGAGATAACCAAGGCGTTTGGTCAGAGGGAGAGAGAGAGTTGAAACATTATGCTCCATGACTTAATGCAACATCGAAACATGGGGCAAAATATGAATAAACCCCTTGCAGTAACGTTACTGAACCGTTGCTCGATTGTCAGTGTCTACTGGAACACAATCTTTGGCGTGAAGGGGGCGTGGCACCTTTGCCGCGAGTCTCGCTGAGGCCGTTTCCCGGGGGAGGCAGTGAGTGGACCAACACAGACAGTGTAGGTCTGCGGTGCAACGGGCTGGCTGTTTATTCTGCCACGGGTGTGACTGTCAAATTTGTCTGGCTCAGCATCTTCCGGACACGAGGTCCGTTCACCGGAGACGGGAGTGGCCACACTAATCCTTTGGCCGACCGGATTTGGAGGCAGACAGTCGTCGTTGTCATCCATCTCCAGGCGTGTCCACGTTTGTCCACTGTTTGACATCGCACAGCAGCTTTGGATGCTTAGTTCGTTGCTTCCGTGCCCAGACCATGCGACATTCGCAAAGACCGATCTTGCTCCCCGGTGTGAACGTTATAATTGTGACTTGTTCGTTTCCTGTGCTTGTTTGTGGTTTGCTGTTTCTATATCGGACTCGGTCCAGACTATCGTTATTGTTCCCTGTTCCTGTTGCAAGCCAACTGATTTCAGGAGCGTGTCACTCATATGAAATCATAACAGCTTCAATTTGGTAGTTGTCGTAGAGTTGTGGTTTGATTGCGACTTAAATTATTGGGGTTTTGGACTGATTGGGTTTATATATACAGACATATATTTACATTCAGTATGCCATTATTCGTGTCTATTTTCCATCTGGTACGTTGTGCATCAAATCATGTAGTCACTTCCTTTAGTTGTTCGGAGCACGCAAGTTGTGTTTAACGTAGGTGAGATGCATCAGCCAACCTTTCGCGTCTACCTCCCACCTATGTTATCCGTCCCGCACAACAGTTATTTATCGTTTCCGCCTAATGGTGTGATTTGATGATGAATTTCTGTTGACACTGAACTTTTTTCTAATCGGGTTACCTTATTCTCTTGTAGAAATTTATCACAACTGTTTTGTCTACGCTGCCAGCGTGTAGTCTGACGACTTAAGTCTTTACTCGTTCTACTGGAAAGTTACGTCTCTATTCATCAAGCTATCCTTGTATGATGTACCCACTGTTTGCTTAGGAAACGTGGAGCGAGCAGCTTATCGAGCCTGCATTAAGTAATTTCCGGGCCGTTCGAACAACGTTGCTCGATGTGTGGTTCCTTTAGATCAACCAGTTTTATCGTTTTTTTTTTAAATTTAAATCTGAGTTATTTGTTGTATTTTAGTGAGACATATTCTGCAGATTTTTATTGCCTGCCTGTTTTGATTATGATGATTGTTGGTTTGTGGGGCGCTCAACTGCGCGGTCATTATGTAGTGTAACGACCCAAGTTTTGTATGAATGATTTTCTTTTTGACATATGACCATGTGCAGACTTCGTCACCTGCGTCAGTTACAACACACTTCAAAATTATTTAAATTCTTTTTAAATTGTCTCAGAATGGTTCTTGAACGAAACTGTAAAACATCGTCATTTGAGTCGTATGCGCAGAATTACGTCACTCAGTTCAATTGGTTTGCGCAAACTTTTCAATTTCGATGTCGTTTGTTTCTCCTCAGAAATTATATTAATGCAAGTTATCTGATTTAATAAATATTAGAACAACATTGAATAAACTTTCAAGACTCAAACTCGCGATGAACATTGTCAAAATTAATGATCTTGTCAAATATATTATTAATTCATTCACATAATTCTTTATAAATAAATTCTCGGAACACGTATTTAAACTTTAGTAGCATCCGCTAGTTTATTATCTTCCCACATATAGACGTGAACCTGAGCCTTGACAAGACAGACCTGAACATTTACAACATGATTAACTTTCTATGACGTCATTCTTGTACAAACATTACAAATTCTTATCTTTTTTTCAATTTTTAGAAGCACGACGCAACAACTCGGTTTCAGGATCTTCTGTTGCTCTTTGGCTGTCGACCCGCGACGTATAGTGGCCAGCAATTTTCTCTCTGGTCCCGGCAGTGAAGATGCTGCCTCCGTTCGTTGCGCCGCCCTCTCCGTACATGAAACATAAAAAATTAATACAAAAGCTTTAGACAATTCACAACCATTACAAATACAGGGCTATTACAAATGATTGAAGCGATTTCATAAATTCACTGTAGCTCCATTCATTGACATATGGTCACGACACACTACAGATACGTAGAAAAACTCATAAAGTTTTGTTCGGCTGAAGCCGCACTTCAGGTTTCTGCCGCCAGAGCGCTCGAGAGCGCAGTGAGACAAAATGGCGACAGGAGCCGAGAAAGCGTATGTCGTGCTTGAAATGCACTCACATCAGTCAGTCATAACAGTGCAACGACACTTCAGGACGAAGTTCAACAAAGATCCACCAACTGCTAACTACATTCGGCGATGGTATGCGCAGTTTAAAGCTTCTGGATGCCTCTGTAAGGGGAAATCAACGGGTCGGCCTGCAGTGAGCGAGGAAACGGTTGAACGCGTGCGGGCAAGTTTCACGCGTAGCCCGCGGAAGTCGACGAATAAAGCAAGCAGGGAGCTAAACGTACCACAGCCGACGGTTTGGAAAATCTTACGGAAAAGGCTAAAGCAGAAGCCTTACCGTTTACAATTGCTACAAGCCCTGACACCCGATGACAAAGTCAAACGCTTTGAATTTTCGGCGCGGTTGCAACAGCTCACGGAAGAGGTTGCGTTCAGTGCGAAACTTGCTTTCAGTGATGAACCAATATGCGAATCTGGGCGGTAGACAATCCTCACGCATTCGTGCAGCAAATTCGCAATTCACCAAAAGTTGACGTGTTTTGTGCAATATCACGGTTTAAAGTTTATGGCCCCTTTTTCTTCTGTGAAGAAAACGTTACAGGACACGTGTATCTGGACACGCTGGAAAATTGGCTCATGCCACAACTGGAGACCGACAGCGCCAACTTCATCTTTCAACAGGATGGTGCTCCGCTTCCATCATGATGTTCGGCATTTCTTAAACAGGAGATTGGAAAGCCGATGGATCGGTCGTGGTGGAGATCATGATCAGCAATTCATGTCATGGTCTCCACGCTCTCCCGACTTAACCCCATGCGATTTCTTTCTGTGGGGTTATGTGAAAGATTCAGTGTTTAAACCTCCTCTACCAAGAAACGTGCCAGAACTGCGAGCTCGCATCAACGATCCTTTCGAACTCATTGATGGGGACATGCTGCGCCGAGTGTGGGAGGAACTTGATTATCGGCTTGATGTCTGCCGAATCACTAAAGGGGCACATATCGAACATTTGTGAAAGCCTAAAAAAACTTTTTGAGTTTTTGTATGTGTGTGCAAAGCGTTGTGAAAATATCTCAAATAATAAAGTTATTGTAGAGCTGTGAAATCGCCTCAATCATTTGTAATAACCCTGTATTACAAAAATACATAAACAAAAACTAAATTAAACTTATATTCACCTGCAAACTGGGCTGACACTGGTGGATGGGTGACGCTTCAATTTCACGTCCCACTACAATCAGCGCCTGTACAAATTCCCAATCTGTACACGGTCCAGTCTAGCCACTTTCACGAATGATAATGCAACGATGAGGGCAGCACAGACACCCAATCCCCAGGCAGAGAAAATCCCCAACCCGGCCGGGAATCGACCCAGGACCGCCGGCCGGAGTGGCCGAGCGGTTCTAGGCGCTTCGGCCTGGTGTCGCGCGACCACTACGGTCGTAGGTTCGAATCCTTCCTCGGCCATGGATGTGTGTGATGTCCTTAGGTTAGTTGAGTTTAAGTAGTTCTAAGTTCTAGGGGACTGATGACCTCAGATGTTAAGTCCCATTGTGCTCACAGCCATTTGAACCCAGGACCCCGTGATGAAGAGGTATACCTGTTTTGAAGACTGTTTTCCTAAAATGTTATATTTGCTATAAAACTGTTATTTGGGGCGTTCTTGCGTTTCGTACTCAATCGTTTATATTCAGAACAAAGGTAAACAATTTTTAAAGAGATTGGTTTTCGATTATCGGTAATTGTTCTTAAATTGTATTGTTAAGTTGGATGGTTATGCCTTAATATGTGAAGGTCCTATTTCCTAAAAACGTTACGCTATATAATGTAAATCAGAACACTGGGAGGAGTAGTGGTCTAAATAACAATTGGTTTACTCTTTCTTAACGTCACATGGCAAATGATGGCTCAAGAAACGCCATACAAACATTTTTATCGGACAATCGGTTTCAGTAATATGCGGTCTATGGTGAACAAAGTTATCAACCGGGGATCGACACACCACACTAACCAGAACGGATCGCTTTATCTTTCATGAATGTGAGTCTGTGGTGTGGCCCAAAAACTACGCTACTATCAGGCATACATATACTATTGCACAAAGAAAAATATGGTTTCAAAGAACAATGCGCTGAGAGGAATATATTCAGCTTTACGCCATTGCAGGGAATACTTTACCCTTCAGCAGGTGAGAGCGGCACAGCACGATGCGCTCGCCGAGCTGAGTCAGGAACGGCGGCAATGTGTTATTAACGGCACGCCCCCGGAAATTTTCAAGTACACGGTCTCGCGTTCGGCTGATATAGAACGCATATACTTCTTTACGAGCCTCTGAAGCCCCGGTGGAGTCCAGTGTGCAGGTAAACCCAATTGCTGGACTGCCAAACCAATTTGACTCCGTGACACGCCTACGCGTGATGGAATATGTCAAACGTTTAGACAGCTGACTCAAAGCAAGTATGTATACCCACACATTACTCGTTGTGCGCGTGATGTTAGAATCAGTACCTCTGATAGTTCAGATGGTGACTGGCACAGGCTCTAAGTGGCACACTAGGAAAGGACACAAGTCTCACCGTCTAGATGAAGACCTGCCCTTCTTTACTAACAAAATGCCAGTACAAAAGAGACCTTCTCTTTCTCAACAGCTGTCCTCTGCAGCTCGGTAGCATAACACATTTACATGCTTGGACTACACCCACTTTAGCACAAGCCAATCACGAGCTGGAGGTCAGCATTCGAAGCTGGGAGACCACCCCCTTGCTCTGCATACACAGAGTTGACCAACCAGCGACTTAAAAAATTAATTAGGAAAAAAGGAAAAACGATTAAGCTACACTCCCTCTTTCCCAAGTGTTTACGTTGTGTCTTCGCTAAAAGCATGACTTGGATGTAACCACAGCCCTCTGTATAAATATCGTTATCTCCCCTGTTGCGTCCAATTCGAACTTTCTAAAGAACGGCTATAAACTAGGCAAAAGCCTTCTGACTTCAGAAATATGTTTTGCAGCAGAGTCGGGACACCCGGGCGCCACTGCCCTGTCACGCCGAATTCGCAAAAACCCTCTGCTGCCTCATCCGCTTTCTTCCTACCAAGAGCCCATATTCTGCTTTATTGCCAACCATCAGGCTGTTCAATGCGCCGGTCAAACCTGCAGCTACGGCTCAGCCCTAGTTAGCCCACCTGCACGCGGTCACTAAGCAACCGGCGCCAACCAACGTGTCTTCACAATGAGACTGGGCAACAGGGCTTTCAGCAAACGTTTTCACCCAAGGTCTGCAGAAAAACCTCTTCTCAGCTCTCAGCTGACGTACGCTTTTACTGCTGCCAATTAACTCGGCACCCTCTTCCTTCAAACACAGGTAAAGCCTACCGCTATGCCTTCACTACAGCACAAAGGCAAGAGTGTCAACTACTGCCAACCATTTCATCATGTGAATGAAGTCAGATCATATCAGATGTAGCAACCAAGTAATAAAGATCCCTTTCCCTATGAACGTTAAGCAGCATGACACCGTATCAATAGTGTGAGTGTCCTGCAATCTCTCACAACCTCCCAGTTACAATTTTTTTCTTGGGGAGTGAGACGATTAAGGTGACACAGAACAGAAGAAACTGTGACACTTTAGTTGGGTGATTATCAAAGAAATGAACATGAATCAATCTTTGTTCACTATAAACCCTGTCCATACCACATTCAACCAGGGATCATACACACACTCTCTGCTGTATGCCTACAAAATTAAAGCGAGAAAGAAAATGAGATGGGAGTACCATCAGGTCATATTTTTGTATACCCAGAGTTTGATGACAATTACTAAACGGTTACAGGGTCATGCAGATATTTATCTACTCATTCATCCTGAAACTGGGCCGAACAAGGCTATTTCTATAACCAGAATATAATATTGTTGTCTTGAGGATTCCTTGACCCCATAGAAAAGTACTACCCCTGCTCAGTTATACAGATGGGTGCATTCATTCCTTGACAGAACAGTCGACCATAAACGTTCTCACATGCATTCAATATAAAACAATCATAGTGTTGTTGTGGCATGTGTCATCTGTTCAGCTTGTTTCTTTTACATGCGTCAGTCTGTTCATTTAGTACAAAAATGTAAGTGTCAACACACCAAAAAAACGTATAAGTATCATAAAAAAGTGAATCTGTACAAAAAACAAAAAATAACGCATGCCTTCATTAAGAAGAATTAAAACTTGGTAAGAAAACACAGAAAATACATGTAATCTAGTAAAAATGACAACAGCATGCCACATATAAAACAAATTAATGAAAATCATCAAATATCTCCTACAGTTCCCGTCTCAAAGGTCTTTAGGGAGCCCAATTTTTTAAATTTACAATTGTCACACGAATAAACACAGCACTTCAAATGTGACTGGTTTGATGTGGCAGCTATACAGGATGAGTTTGACAAGGTGGGTTACCCCTTTTATTTGGCATATACAGTACCGGCACCAGCTTCGGTGTGGCAGGATGTTCTCCTTGTCTGTGGGCAACAATCAGTGAATCACCAGCTGCCATCTTTGTCTGTGTCGTCCCGTGTCTCCAGAGACGTAAGCTCTCCCATTCAGCACTCCGCAGCTTCTCCCTTTGGCCGCACATTTCATTCAGCGGTAGGTCCAGAAAGACCTTGGAAGCTGGAAGCGGCGGCTAAAGTAGGGCACTAGCCCTTTGTTGACAGCTCGTGGCACGCAGAGGCGCGTCCACTCCTGCCTCCCGATGACGTCATGTCGACCAGCTACTACCCTGCTGTCGCTAGGTGGGTCACTGCCCCCCCCCCCCCCCCTCCGCGGCGGACAACGTTGACTGCGCCACTTTAGCACGCCGTCTCCCCCAGCTGTTATGGCTGCCCCGTTGTCAGTGTCCTCTCCAACTGCCTGATGCATCGCCATCCAGTCAGCTACCATAGTCTGCACAATGCTTATATGTGGGCTTAGTGCCATGTTTTTTACAAATATGTTCACATGATAGATACAGTGAGAATTACAACAAGATTGTAAGATACGTTCTGGCAGATAAATCAATCTCATTGAAGACTGTAAAGGATTGCTTTACATGATTAGTCCAAGAAAAACAAAAAAAAAAAAAAAAAAAAAAAATGCTTTACAGAGCTTGTTGGACAAAAGATAAAATAAAAACAGATTCTGTTCTACAATTGCTCCTTGATTGTGTTACAGCTATAATTTTAAATGATTAATTTTCTGTGTCTAAATCTTTATAATCTTAAGTAGTGGTGAGGTCATGATGTTATAATGTATGAGAGTGTACTCTTAATTTCCCACAACCTTTCATACAACTCCAAGTACTAAGCTGAATTAGACTACACATTCTAATCAGTCTCTCTCAAACCATCTAAATGTACTACTTATTCATGCAAGGCGACTTCTATAAAAGATATACGATCTACTGAAGGTACTACAGATTACTTCCCCATTACTTAGTCCCTATGGTGGCACTAATGCTGCTGTATAGCTTGAATCTCTATGAATGCCGATGTCACCAGTCTGGTCTCTCTGCTATGTGGACAAAACAATTCTGCTGCAAAATTCTCTTCTTGCTGAAACTGACACAAAAATTTCTCAGATTGGTGTCCAAATTTTCCACTGCAGCTCATGAAACAAAGATACAAAAAAAAAACAAAAAAAAACCGTATTAGCGACATTTGACTGCAGAGCTACATTTCTTCCGTTCCTCTCTTTCTCGGCAAGAACACACCTAAGTGACTCGCACATTCCATGCTCCCGCCACGTAGTACAAACTATTGCCCAAGATCTACCACTCAGGCGCTCGCGAACCATGCGACACAAATAAACAACGAAGTTTCCGTTGTGAAATCGGCACATTTCTACTCTCAAGAATTGTAAGTAGTCTGCTCTGGGATGAACATCTGTACATCTACAAACTTGATACGTGTACAGTGGAATTCTATCAATCCCTAACTTTTACAACTAGCAGTAATGGGAGAAGTCATTTGCTAATTACCATTGTAAATCACAAAAAAATGTAAAGTAATGATTGTTGTCTCTAACACTATTATAACTAAACAAAACTTATTCAACTAAGCTTATGTTTAGCTGTCATCGACCATTAAAATACCTGTTGTTTGTTCAGAACAGGAATCTTCCAGCAACGGTTCTTCGAGATGGTTGTATCTAATAACGCTGATGAGGCTAGGTCCGAGTTCTGTTGCAGATGCGTTTTGTGCCTCTTCCGCATTTTCAACTAGTCAGTGACGTTGGTTGTCATTTCCTCGCGCCCCTCGTCCTGGGTTCGGTCCCAAATATCAATTTCCTCGGCCTGGCCTCCATTTTCGTTTCCTCCGTTATTGATTCGCGCACATCTTCCATTGTGACTGAAACCGGATCCATGGTTTCACCATCCGTTGTTCTGTGGTCAGTAGCCTTCATTCCTCCTTCCATTCCAGCCTCTACGGTTCCCATTCCAGTCTCTTCGTTGTTCCACTTCATTACTCCCGAAATTTCCCTACCGTGAATGGTTCCCGTAAGGCTTTCCATTTCGTACATTTCCATTACTATTATTATAGATGTTATGTTGTGGACATGACATAGGGCTTAAGACGTATCTGTTAGGATTTCTTCTGTGTTCTCTGATATTTACTGCTCAGAAAGCATACTCTAATTACTAAAGAGTGTTACGGGAAGTACTGACCTCCACATGACACCAGCCAGCTAATACTTGTTGATATGCTGACGGAAGTTTGGTGTTACAGTGACGTATGATTTCAGCGGTAGAGCATGGTACGTCATGATACTTGTTCTTGCATAAAAGAACTTAACTGGGATTTAGTAGCCCGAACTCTCGAAAGCTTTGCCAGAAATCATCTCGTACTTTATGCACTCTTGCGTCCACTCCTGCCTCCTGATGACGTCATGTCGACCAGCTACTACCCTGCTGTCGCTAGGTGAGTCACTGCCCCCCCCCCCCCCCCTCCGCGGCGGACAACGTTGACTGCGCCACTTTAGCACGCCGTCTCCCCTAGCTGTTACGGCTGCCCCGTTGTCAGTAGATATTTAGGAAGCTGTCCTTCAGCATCTGGTAAATCCTACATGTCGCTGATATTCCGCACATTTTCTACGCAACTGACCCTTGCAGGTGCCTGCAAATAAAGTCTGATTTGTATTTTAAAGCCCAATTTGGGGGTAAAGAGAGGTCAAATTGCGATATCCAAGTGCGTGGGCGAGTAAATTTACCCTCATCTCGGAAAATTTCGAATTTCCGGACTTGTAATAAATGTTGAAAATCGAATGGCGTTTGGTCGACAACTTTCGTGCTTCGGAAAATATCAGTCTTTTGGATGTCCTCGTTCGACATCCCCTGTGTTGCCTCCACGGCTTCGAGAAAACGCAACGATCATCACAATGTCCCCTGCTAGCTAATAATGGTATGCAGTTATCCTTGCTGCCCGAAGTTGTTTCTGGTCCTGTTACGTCCGCGCTTGGCTGTATTTGAGATTGTTACCTTAGCGCCTCCCCCAATTTCTTCTCCATGCGCGTGTTTACAGCTTCCTGTTGAGATCTGAACAAAAGAAGAGTCCGGATCTCTTCAGTCTCGCTCACTGGAGTCGCAGTTGTCACTTGCGAACCGGTCCCTAATTTGCACTGTTCAGACTCTAATTTGTCTATGGCTGCTGTCGCATGAAGCTCTGTGACTTTACGTCTTTTCGTGTCAATGCGCAGCTCCGCGTCATTTTGCCCCTTTTGCTCCCCTTCGACCTTCTTGTTCAAATTCATCACTGCCTGTCGTCCTTGCTGTTCGGTGTGTTTACTCGTTTTCGACGCTTTAGCTGTTACTCATCTTGCGGAAGTTGCTACTGCCTTGGCGCCCTCTGCCGTCTTATAACCATCATGTGCCATCTCTAGACTTTTGATTGCTTTGGTGTTTACTTTAAGTAGGTTTTCCTGTAGTTGATTTGCCCATGACGTGTTCCTCTCGCATTTGATTTACCTGAGCAGAATGAGACCGGTGGTCTTGGCTGTCGACAAAAGTTTTCACCCAGGTTCTGCAGAAAAACCTCCCCTCGGCTCTCAGCCGCCGCAAGCTTTTACTGCTGTTAATTAACTCAGTACTCTCTTCCTTTGAACACAGTTAAAGTCTACCGCTGTACCTTCACTACAGCACACAGGCAAGAGAGTTAACTACTGCCAACCATTTCATCATATCAATGAAGTCAGATCGTGTCAAATGTAGCCACCTTGCCTGTGAACATTAAGCAGCATGACACCATATCAAAAGTGAGAGTTCCCTGCAGTCTCTCACAATCATTATTTTGCCCGGTGCTTGCGCACCCGGACCAGTAGCGCATACCACTTACCAGTTAAATTCAACATCTTAGCAGGAATTGCGAGATAAAATATGCCATTTTCCTCTACGAGGTAGAATGACGTACCTGTTTAGTATCAGAATGAAGAAACCTACAACAAGTAATGGATAATATCTGGTGGCTAGTATACCCAGTGCCGTTAGTCGAGTATTCTCAAAACTATTTCGCCATTCATGTTTTAAGAGATTCCAGTACATTTGTGCCTTAATTTCACAATGATTTCTCTCATGTCATATGATAGAGAAAAAAACTAAATATATAACACACTATTCGCATGTATCTGTACTTTATCTGCTTAACTAGAACAACTTATGTATAAATCTCGAGGTACACCATCTCAAGTTAGTACATTACTAGTCGCAGGTACCTATTACAAGCCGGCCGTAGTGGCTGTGCGGTTCTAGGCGCTACAGTCTGGAGCCGAGTGATCGCTGCGGTCGCAGGTTCGAATCCTGCCTTGGGCATGGATGTGTGTGATGTCCTTAGGTTAGTTAGCTTTAATTAGTTCTAAGTTCTAGGCGACTGATGACCTAAGAAGTTAAGTCGCATGGTGCTCAGAGCCATTTGAACCTATTACAAAGTGGTAGCATTCACCTACATTTACGTCTACGTGATCACACTGCAATTCACACGTAAGTGCCTGGCAGAGGGCTCATCGAACCACCTGCAAGGTAGTTCTCTGCCGTGTCACTCTCGAACAACCCGCGAGAAAAACGAACACTTAAATCTTTCTGAGTGAGCTTTGATTTATTTTATTATGTAAATCATTTCTCCCCAAGCAGGTGACCGTCAATTAAATATTTTCACACACTGAGCAGAAACTTGGTGTCTGAAATTTCATGCCGCAGAGAGGAACGCCTTTCATTCAATGGATGCCACACCAATTGTCGTACCACATCCGTGACATTATCTCCACTATTTCGGAATAATACAAAACGAACTACCCTTCATTGAAGGTATACGATGTCCTCCGTCACTCCAATCTAATGCGGGTCCCACACACACCGCACAGCAGTACTCCAGAAGAGGGCGCAGAAGCGTAATATAAATAGTCTCTTTAGTTGACCTGTTGCATTTTCTAAGTGTTCTGCCAATAAATCGCAGTCTTTGGTTTGTTTTCCCCACAGCATCACAGCATTATGTTTGCGATCTCTCCAATTTATGTTATTCGTAACTGCTATCCTAAAGTATTTAGTTAAATTAACAGCTTTTGGATTTGTGTGATTTATCGTGTGACCGAAATTTAATAGATTCTTTTTTTTAGTACTCATTGTGATAAGTAGGCACCATACAGTTATACGGTCTAAATCACTTTGCAATTGGTTTAGATCGGCTGGTGACTTCACAAGAAAACATCACCTGCAAACAATGTAAGAGGGCTGTCTCCTAAATTTCTTGTGTAGATCAGGAAGAGCAGTGGGCCTATAACACCTTATTGGGCAACGCCACATATTGCTTCTGTTTTACTCGCAGTGTTTCCGTCGGTTACTAGGAACCGTGACTTTTCTGGTGAGAAATGACGAATGCAGTCGCTCTACTGAGTCGATATATCTAAGGCACGTAATTGCACTAGAAGTCGCTTGTGAGGAACGGTGTCAGAACTTCTCTGGAAACCTAAAAATATGGGATCAATTTGACCACCCCTGCCGATATCATTACTTCGTGAGAATGAAGAGACAGTTTTGCTTCACAAGAACGTATTTTCTGAATCCGTATTGATCGTTTATCAATAAATCAGTTTTTTCTTCGAAGTAATTCATAATGTCCGAACACAGTATATGTTTCGAGATCCTATAGCAAATCGGCTTTAGTGGTATGGGCTTGTAATTCAGTGGATTATCACTTTTTCCTTTCCTGGGTATTGGTGTAGGGCAACGGCCTTGACACAGTGGATACACCGGTTCCCGTCAGATCACAGAAGTTAAGCGCTGTCGGACGTGGCCGGCACTCGGATGAGTGACCATCCGGGCCGCCATGTGCTGTTGCCATTTTCCGGCGTGCACTCAGCCTCGTGATGCCAATTGAGGAGCTACTCGACCGAACAGTAGCGGCTCCGGTCACGGAAAACCCAGTTGAGGATGACACGGCGGTCGGATGGTCACGGTGGGCCACTTGTGGCCTGAAGAAGGAGTGCTTGGGTATTGTTGTGCCTCGTACAACTTTACAGTCCTTAGGTGCGAATCTTTCGACGAACTAGTTGTTGTATAAGACTCCCAAGTAGGGAACTATTGTAACAGCATACTCCGAAAGGAACCTGACTTGTCTATATTCTGAACTGGAGGCTTTGCCTCTATTAAGTGACGGACACTGAGGTGATGAAAGTCATGGGATACCTCCTAATATTGTCGCGGGAATTCTTTTCCCCGCGTAGTGCAGCAACTGGGCGTGGCACGGACTTAAAAAGTCGTTGGAAGTCCTCTGCAGAAATACTGAGCTGTGATGCTTCTACAACAGTCCATAATTGCGAAAGTGTTACCAGTGTAGGATTTTGTGCACGAACGGACCTCTCGGTTTTGTCCTGTACAAGATTGATGGGATTCATATCGGGTGATCTGGGTGGCCCAATAATTTGCTTGAATTGTCCCCAATGTTCTTCGAACCAATCGCGAAGAACAGTGGCCTGGTGAGACGTTTGGGAACGTGAAGCCCACGAATGGCTGCAGATGGTCTTCAAGTAGCCGGACACGATAATTTCCCGTCAACGATTGGTTCAGCTGTACCAGAGAACCCAGTCCATTCGATGTACGCGGGTGAGTCAAATGAAAACCTTAAATATTTTTTTAAATATTATTTATTGTGCATAAGTGGTACAAAGCTGTATCACTTTTCAACATAATCTCCCTCACGCTCAATGCAAGTCCTCCAGCTCTTACCAAGTGCATAAATTCGTTTAGAAAAAAATTCTTTTGGTAGTCCGCGCAACCACTCGTGCACCGCGTGGCGTACCTCTTCATCAGAACGGAACTTCTTTCCTCCCATTGCGTCTTTGATTGGTCCAAACATATCGAAATCACTTGGGGCATGGTCTGGGTTGCTCGCTCTCTTCGTTTCCAGTTGTGGAAGTGAACCCAGGTTTCGTCCCCAGTAACGATTCTTGCAAGGAACCCATCACCTTCTCGTTCAAAGCGCCGAAGAAGTTCTTGACAAGCATCAACACGTCGTTCTCTCATTTCAGGAGTCAGCTGCCGTGGCACTCATCTTTCAGACACTTTGTGAAACTGGAGCACATCAAGCACAATGTGGTGGGCTGACCCATGACTAATCTGTAAACATGCTTCAATGTCATTGAGTGTCACTCGGCGATTTTCCTTCACTATGTATTCAACTGCTGCAATGTTCTGTGGAGCCACAACTCATTGTGTCTGACCTGGACGAGGAGCATCTTCCACTACAGTCACACCATTTTCGAACTTCCTATTCCATTCGTAGACTTGCTGCTATGACAAACATGCATCACCGTGCTGAACCTTCATTCGTCGATGAATTTCAGTACGTTTCACACCTTCACTACGCAAAAACCGAATGACAGAACGCTGTTCTGCCCTGGTGCAAGTCACAAGTGGGGCGGCCATTTTTATTCTGATACTGTGACGGTAGGTGTGCATCTATACTATGCTGCCACCTACAGGCCATTCTGCACGCTGTTGGTAGCACGCTTACCAACTTACAGGATAAAGACGCGAAACTTCGATTTGTTATTACAAATTTAAGACTTTCATTTGACTCACCCTCGTAAATACATCCCACATTATTACAGAGCCACCACCAGCTTGCACAGTGTCTTGTTGTCAACTTGGATCCGTGCCTTCGTGGGTCAGTTGCCCAGGAAAGGTGATGTTGTGCTGTTAGCAAAATCCCTCGCGTCGGTCATTTGCTGCCATAACCCATTAACATTAGATTTCGACGCACTGTCCTAACAGATACGTTTGCCGTACGTCCCACATTAATTTCTACGGTTATTTCACATGTGTTGCTTGTCCGTTAGCACTGACAACTCTACGCAGACGCCGCTGCTTTCGGTCGTTAAGTCAAGGCCGTCAGCCACTACGTCGTCCGTGGTAAGAGGTAATGCCAGAAATCGGATATGCTCGGTACACCCTGGCATTGTGGATCTCAGAATATAGCATTCCCTAACAATTTTCGAAATGGAATGTCCCATCATCTAGCTCAGCCTAATATTCAGCATTCAAAGTGTCTATATTCACGTTGTGTGGCCACAATCACACCGGAGACCTTTTCGCATGTACCACCTGAAGAGAAACGACTGCTTCGTCATTGCACCGCTCTTTTATTCCCTGTGTACGCTATAATACCGCCATCTGTATATGTGCTTATCCCTATCCCATGATGTCCGTCACCTCAGTATACGCTACTTTCTTTCACTGTACATTGGTATGGTGATTAACACGCGCTGTTTAACATTAGGTCTGCTTTTTATTTATTTTTGGAAATTTTGTGTTGTTTCCTTGGCCTCTCCCCTTTGTACGAAACTAATATTTCTCCTCCTCTCTCTTGCGAAACGTGGCAGCCACCTGTACTTCAGAATTGGGGCACGCTCTGGGCGTTGTAAGCGTAAGGTTCTGAGGCCTATGAAGATAGACAGGAAGCTGGTCACTCGAGGCTTCGCGATCACCCCGCCGGCTCTGCTGTTGAAGCGATCCCAGACAAAAGATATCCTGCTTCTCCCCAGTGAATCCCCAGGGCGCACGCCAGCCTGGTGAAACTTTCATGCGACTTAAAAAGCAGTCTTACGTCAGAGCAGGAGGGAGTAAAAAAGGGCAGGCGGCCCTCAGAGTGGCAGAGCATGTCTGGAATTAAGGATGAGCGCCTCGTGGCAAATTGTCCGCATCTGGACGGGTTTTCTTTCATTTCTGCTTTGTTGAATAGCACGGCGGAAGGAAAAGTCTGAGGGATGTAACTCGGAAAAACTGTAACTGCAGTAACAATTAGTTCCTTTGTAGTAACAGCGAAATTTAAACGTTAAGAACAGCTCATTTTATGAAAAGGTCTCACAATATAACGTCAGAAGGAGCTGGCAGCCAGTCTTTACACTCGACTTCTTGAAAATAGCGAGGGCGATTACTTAACTAAAAAAGAACTTTACTCTAAGCTTGATGTAGGTGGAAGTGATAAGATTAGTAGATCTACATGTGATTTCTGACCTTGTACCCATCAGAATATTTGCTTCAAGTTTATACAGATTTATTTATTGGTTTTATTTTTCGAGTCCAGGACATAAAATAATTACAAAAACTAATAAGTATTGATTCACATAACAAATTTGCTAAATTAAATATGTACGGTAGTATTTATGACACAGATTCAATAATATATACAAACAAGCAGCAGATAAACAAGCAGCAAGATGATTATATTTTTTGACGGGCCCAGTAATCGGCGGTTTTTACAGCAGTTTCGCTGGCTGCAGCAAGACTACAGATAGTGCATGCAGCCGGTAGGTCCCTGCAGACTAGAAGATGTTGTTCGTCCTGTACGTCATCACACTGACAAGTTTCCTCCTCATTAATGAAGCCCCACTTCCTGAGGTTGGCTTTGCCCCTTGACACCCCATCTCGCTGTTTCTTCAAAGTTCATACTGTTTATACAGATAACTAGAGGCGAGGGTGCAGGTGTGGTGACATAAAACCCACTCTTCTCCTACTACTGATACTTTAACAACTTTGATGCTGAGATTCAAGCTATAGATTCTGCTTTGCTACCAACTTTGTGTTCGACTATTACACCCTACAATCATCCAAAGCTGGTTGTCATCAACAAAATTGCCTGTATTGTACTCATTATTTAAGGAGGAATATTTGTCACTAGGTACAATCCATCTTGGAATTCATGGTGATGAAGTGGGAAACCAAACAACCGAGAGGATACTATATACCATTGTAATTCATGATAATGACGTAGGAGATCAAATGATCAAGAGGATATCCCATATTGGAATTCATGGTAATGAGATGACAGACCAGACAGCTGAGACTGGTACTTCAATCCAACAAACCCAAAGTCAATCACTGCCATAAGACTCCCTAGCAAAACCAGTAAATGATTGCTTTCAGAAAGATTGTGAAAAACTTTATTAACAACGCATAGTAAAATTAAGAAGCAAGAAGACCTGTTACTCAGTGGAAAAGTTACTTCAGAAAATGCATGGCACTCTGAAGTAAGAACAGAATGACTAATCATAAGTCAGGGTTTTGGAGGTAGGTTCTTGCACGAAATCGTACTTTTCGTCATCTAAGACGTGTAATGTGCAATAATGACGTCACCGTGATTAAGTGGTTTAAACTACCTACATGCGAAAAAATACAAAAATGTAAAACAGCGCCGGCCGCAGTGACCGAGCGGTTCTAGGCGCTACAGTCTGGAACCGTGCGACCGCTACGGTCGCAGGTTCGAATCCTGCCTCGGGCATGGATGTGTGTGATGTCCTTAGGTTAGTTAGGTTTAAGTAGTTCAAAGTTCTAGGGGACTGATGAACTCAGCAAATAAGTCCCATAGTGCTCAGAGCCATTTGAACCATTTTTTTTGTTTTTTGTTTTTTGTTTTGTAAAACAGCGTCATGTGGAATATCATGCTGGAAATCCAAATAATCAGTGCCCATAAAGAAAGCACAAGAACATTGAGAATAACATCTTAAGAACATTTATAAAAGTTGGTAAGGTATCTGACAATGTTAATCAGGAAATACTATTCGTGGTTTTGTGAGATACATACACAGACTAAATAACAACGGTTCAAATAGCTCTGAGCACTATAGGACTTAACATCTGCTGTCATTAATCCCCTAGAACCTAGAACTACTTCAAACTAACTTACCTAAGGACATCACACACATCCATCCACGAGGCAGGATTCGAAGCTACGACCGTAGTGGTCGCGCGGTTCCATACTGAAGCGACTAGCACCGCTCGGCCACTGCGGCAGGCGACAGACTAGATAGATGAACAATATGATACATATACAAAACCAAAGTGTGGTGGTAGGTGATAATGGAGAGGGACGCACAGCGTAAAATAGAAAACGGAAAACATAAGGTTGCTCGTTGTCGCCGTATTTGTTTAATTCTTTCATCGAAAATACAACTACGAACTTCAGAGGAATAACACCAATTGCATAAGAGTTTGCAGACTACACGGCTGAAACAACTGTTAGTCAAAAACATGCGCAGAGTATACTTTCTTATTTTTGGATCTAGTTCGAGATGCTTTGAATTTAAAATTATCTGTAAGAAAACCATGATCAAGGCAGTAAATGAATTAAAGATAACAATCAAGTACACAGACGATATAAGAGGGTTACAACGGAAACTCGAAAAGCATCTGTTGCAAGAAGAGTCGGGCGACAAAAGACGTAGGTTCAAAATCACAAAAAGAATTGCGCAAGATAACAGATATTTCAGAGGAGGAAGACACTCTACGTGAAAATGTAGTTTCTAATGAAAAGTAAATGCAATCTGTCGAAGTATTTGTTTGGAGACTGCTTCTGTATAGCTGTGAAAGCTAGACACTATTGGTGAGCGAAACTCCTAGCACCGATAGAGATGTGTCTTTGTGGAAATGACAACGACAGTCAACTTGAAAGAACGTACAACGAAGATATTTTGAAAGGTGTCAATGAACAGAGAAAACTTATAGGAATTACAGTGAAGGAAAGAACATTATTGTACATGGAGATATGACCTCGATTTTGATCCGATGACGGCATATGCCAGCTGGGGGTAGTAGACGTACTTATAATGGTTTTCAACATCGTCCGCCAACAGTTAACCGTAGTGGCGTAGCTATCAGAGCGCCTACTGTGTCAACCCTTTAATAGGGAACGCTCACAGCCAGAAGGCTCAGTGTGGTGCAGACGTGTGAAGCAAGCAGGCAACCATGCCAGTGGGACACACTCATGCCCTCTACAGCCAACTGAGTGAGTATGATAGGGGTCAAACTTTCGTCTTCTGAGGGGCAGGCTGGTCCTTTCGGGAAACTACTACACAGAATGGACGTGCTGCGTTAGTTGTGCAACGGTGCTGATATTAGCGACCACGTGAACTTCGGAAGTGGGGATGAGGGGTACACTTAGGATGGAAGATCAAGTCCTCTATAATGTCACTCCTTAAACACAACAACTAGCAATTTAAAATGGCTCTGAGCACTATGGGACTCAACTGCTGAGGTCATTAGTCCCCTAGAACTTAGAACTAGTTAAACCTAACTAACCTAAGGACATCACAAACATCCATGCCCGAGGCTGGATTCGAACCTGCGACCGTAGTGGTCTTGCGGTTCCGGACTGCAGCGCCTTTAACCGCACGGCCACTTCGGCCGGCAACTAGCAATTTAAGAAAAATATTAACAATTTATTTTAGAGCACATTAATCAAATAGCTAACATACAACTAACATGTGGGCATCATGAAGACAATTTATGACAGCTTAATTCTTAAGCAAGCTGGACATTACACTTACTTAACGAACAGTAAATTACATCAGAAGGATTTAAAGAAATGTGGAATGAGGCACCATATATATATATATATATATATATATATATATATATATATATATATATATATATATATATATATATATATATATATGGTAAAAATCGTAGAGGGAGACCAAGAGATGAATACACTAAGCAGATTCAGAAGGATTGAGGTTGTAGTAAGTACTGGGAGATGAAGAAGCTTGCACAGGATAGAGTAGCATGGAGAGCCGCATCAAACCAGTCTCAGGACTGAAGAACACAACAATATATATATATACTGGGTGATCAAAAAGTCAGTATAAATTTGAAAACTGAATAAATCACGGAATAATGTAGATAGAGAGGTACAAATTGATACACATGCTTGGAATGACATGGGCTTTTATTAGAACCAAAAATATACAAAAGTTCAAAAAATATCCGACAGATGGTGCTTCATCTGATCAGAATAGAATTAATTAGCATAACAAAGCAAAGATGATGTTCTTTACAGGAAATGCTCAATATGTCCATCATCGTTCCTGAACAATAGCTGTAGTCGAGGAATAATGTAATGAACAGCACTGTAAAGCGTGTCTGGAGTTATGGTGAGGCATTGGCGTCGGATGTTGCCTTTCAGCATCCCTAGAGATGTCGGTCGATCACGATACACTTGCGACTTCAGGTAACCCCAGAGCCAATAATCGCACGGACTGAGGTCTAGGGACCTGGGAGGCCAAGCATGAAGAAAGTGGCGGCTGAGCACAAGATCATCACCAAACGACGCGCGCAAGAGATCTTTCAAGTGTCTAGCAATATGGAGTGTTTTTTTGTTCTAATAAAGCCCCATGTCATTCCAAACATGTGTGTCAAATTTTATCTCTCTATCTACATTATTCCGTGGTTTATTAAGTTTTCAAATTTATACTGACTTTTTGATAACCCGGTATATATGCGAGTTTATCAAACGGGCAGTGACACCAGGCTGACCAGGGCACAAAGTAACTGAACTTAAAATGCCGGAAGCAGCAGACCAGCCGTCCAAACAACACCTAAACGCCGGGGCCCAACCGGGAGTCACTTCCCATTAGACGGCACGTCACAGCGTCTGTGCAGCGAAGCGGGACGTGGCGCCACACCCACGCACCCCAGTTCGCAGAAAAACTGGAACACAAACAGACCGCAGAAAACACGGCAAACACCAGTCAAACATCAATTAATATAAGAACCAATAAATGGTAATTTTTTAAAAAACCAATAAGTTACTTCAATAAAACGTCTAAAATATGGTATTTTTACGCTCTCATAAGTAAAGACTATTTGCACATATCATTAAGGCCAACAATGTGTACAAAGATGAAATGGAAATAATTTCAAGATAATATTACGATATTCAAAGGCACGACTTCAGCACAAACTAGGTTTTGTGCACTTTAATTTCCTTGCATAGGCCTGCAATTTACTGCCAACAGTGTAGGCTTGGTATGTAGAAAATTACAACTAGACTATGACCTAATATCTTCAGTAGTTTACAGTCACTACATCTTTCGGGGACCCTGATTTCCTTAAAGGAAGTATTGACTGCTGGTATCCTTCCGATCACACACTTTGTCGGCTGCTCTCACTTCATCCACACATACACTAGACCAACCAACCCACAAGTGACAGTCGCTACCACGCGAACGGTTCCACGAAACGAAGGCACCAAAACCACTTACACCTCCGATGGAAAACGTTGTTCGAGATGGTCTCGAGGAAAGTGTCTGTTCGAGAAAACGGGTACCAAGGCAAGACGACGAGCAGACCCCGGAGTTGACATCAGGCAGGTGCACCACAAACTCGCGACCGTCCTGCAAGGTAGACCGGCCGCGCCGCTGCTGTCCGAGCCCGCGTGTTTTGCTCCTTCGTCCCCTGAAACACGTCGTAGCGCCTCGTAGCGAGTCCCACGAAAACTCCCCTACCGCCAATACCCGCCGCCAGATCACACCAGCGGCAAAGATCGTAGTACAGCTGGGTAATCCATAGTACTGCAAAGAGCTGGTGTGTCATAAAAGGCGAACCACGGCTCAATTCTCACATCAGTAGAGGGGATTTTCGACGTCCAAGCAACACAGGCAGCCGCCAGAATCGTCGTACTGCCAGGGCAGCAGTGGTAGATCGTACAGCTACCACAGCAAAGATAAGAGGGCTTGTGAGCCCAGCAGTGTTAAAACGAACTTGTAACACCGTAGCTCTAATGCTGTACGAATTTGTTTTGCCTTTTGTTTTATTTAATGTTACATCGTTGAGCTTCTGTAAATATTGTTTGTTTCAATAGATAACACAACATTGTAGACTCTTTTCCTTGTTAAGACTTTGATGTCAGGATTTGATTCTATACAATGTAGTGTATCTGTCATTTAAATTCTTTGTCCCATTTAGAAGGAACAAAACTTACTGTATGTAATTGAAATTTCTGTGTGATTAATTTTTTGTAGAAATGTCAATATGTGCAAATGTTCTGTTTCATTTAATGTATTTGTTTGCTGTTATGTAAACTGCTGATCCTCACTTAGGGTTCTTAGTTATTCTGTATGTAAAAGTTGTTGTGGTTCCCCTCGGGAACGGAATTGTGGTTGGCCTAAGTAGAAAAGGTGGAACCAAGAGTCAGTCGGGGACGAGCTACGAGTCGGGGACGAACTACCAAACTGTGAACTCCCATGCAAAAGTTGCATAGTGCTGGCTCCGAGAGAGGCTTTTTCTGATACTTTCCAATGCCTCGGATGCATGGACAAATAGCTGGAACTATTCTGGAATTTGTATCTATCATCGCCACCAAGAAATGACAGAGTCCAGCAATTCTGCCTGCAATTCCACCTACCAACATGCAGTTGCCACCACATTGCGCAATCATTGCATCGGAATGCTATAATGATGTACAGTGAAGGATCAGCTTAATGGATGTGTTATTGTGCTCAAATATAAGGTAATTTATATCTGAATTTATGTACCTACCTTGATTTTTCTCCTCATCATAACACCTCTCAGGTTCCTCTCCGTTTGAACTAAAGTGATATCCGAGTGTCCTTACTGAAAGAACATTAAAGCCCAGTGTTTTGCTAATTGATTCCTCTTGGACATAGTAAAAAGAAAGTTAAAGTTAATGTGGCAAGAGAGTCAGTTAAAGTTAATGATGCTTGATGAAAATAATTTTCCTAGTAAAACTGCTTATTAATGTGTTGTTGCCAACTTCAACTTAAAAGTTCTGAAGACTGAGGCTTATAAAGTTTCGCTTAGTAAATGATCACATTACTGCCTGTTGTAAATCGCAGAAGGTGAGTCAGTATCTTACATATGTTAATTTTGTCTCTCAATGTAGTAAAAGTGGAAAACCGCAGTTGTGAAAAGTTATATACTCATGTTTGCTAAGTGTTTGTCTCTCTTGTGTATTGGAAGTGCATATTAATAATATAACAGGATCCACAGTTTGTCTATAGTGTTAATGCTGGGTAACAAGTAATGGAAAGACCACTAATTAAGAAAACCATAATTTCTTTATTCAAATGATAGTGAGAAGCAACCTGATAGTGGATTCCAACAAACTTTCTTTTTAAATAGTAAAGTATTTAACTGAGAGAGAGACTTAACCTATATCCAATTAATGATTCTGCAGTGAATAGTAATAATAACATTATAAAGACCATTCAGTTTGTGTAAGCCGTGAAAGTAATAGTGTGTTTCGGTATCTGTTATAATTTTGCAGATAGTTTGTGCTGCTCTAACTGTTAGTTTCAATCTTACCGTAAACATAAGTATGTGTCAGAGTTCACTGCACTCGCGTGTGACAAAGTATAGGTTGTTTTTATCCATTAAAGTTACTAATAACTATTTTCTTGAACGAGAATGTTAAACATTCTCTTGTCTAGTTAGGCTGGCGACCGTTTTCGTTATCCGTTAAACAGTGTAGATAGGCAAAATTTTGTTTGTTACTGTTCAAATATTTACGGAATTCTGACTTTCATTTCCGATAAGCCACCTCCGTTAGGAACAACTCGGTCAACATAACAAAATTCCTCTCAGAGGGTAACACTCCTCTGTTGCTTTATATCATAACTGCTTTAACAAAATAGTGTTATTTCACAACCTGTTTCCAGCTTTAAGGTTATGGTACTGCAGTAGCAGATAGGAGTGTTATAAACTGTCACGAACTGCTTATGAGCAGTGGTTCTTTGGGCACGCACACCTCTAGCCCCTCGTCCATAGATGACACAGCTTCGACATGCGTGGCTCTGCCGGTGACGTCAGAGGATCACTTGGAACATGGAACGCCGCGCCGAGGTTTAAAGACACGAATGCACATTCTGACAGCACGCAAGTGATAGTCGTTTGCGCGAATGAGGATGATTTGTTGAGCTCTGTGCATTCGTCCGAGACACACTGGCCTCTCATCAGGTGTTAAGCTCTGTGGTTGCGATAAACTA
This sequence comes from Schistocerca serialis cubense, assembly GCF_023864345.2. NCBI lineage: Eukaryota > Metazoa > Arthropoda > Insecta > Orthoptera > Acrididae > Schistocerca > Schistocerca serialis. The sequence continues at coordinate 664,745,493 of NC_064642.1, forward strand.
CTACTCCATCTTTGGTGTTTCTCTACGGAAAGCTAACTAGCGCTAGTTACTTGCAGAATGTTGTTATCCTGCTCTTTTTCCGTTCTTTCAAGAGGAATGTAATGTGTTGTTCCAGCAGCATAATGCTCGACAGCACACTGCACGTGAAACTCAACGCATGCTGGAAGATGTGCAGCAACATCCCTGTCCAGCACGAATTCCAGACTTGTCTCCAATCGAGGACGTGTGGTATATGATAGGATGAGAAATGACATTTGTGTTTCTTAAAACAACAATTTTTACAGAGCTACGTCAATAGCTCGAGGTGGCATTTTAGTATGCATCCCAGTGCAGCATTAGCCGGATGTACGAACGACTGAATGCAAGAGTCAGCCCTTTATTCCCTCCCACGAACACTACACCACGAATTACTATGGGTGTTTCAGCATGATTAGGTACCAAGTACCTCAAAACCGCTTGTGGTGTTGATATGTAAATGTAATCATCTCATGGGAGGCATATCAACTGTTACAACAATAAATATTAAGTAAAATGGAATCCTCTAGAAGGGTGTACAAATTGTTTTACGGCAGTGTATCCAAGAAAGTGACGAATGTTTTCTGTGTTTTATGAGTGCGGCCGTCGATGCAAGCGTAAAAAATACGCGCTTCAGTTTCTCCCTAGCAGACCCATCTATATAATTAAGAATAAATATTCCTCTATAAGTTTATCCAAAACTATCGTCCATTTGGTCACAAAATATAAACCTATCGGAAAGAGATTTTTTTGGCAGTAACATTGTATATCATATCTGTTTTAGTTTTCCGCATAACCGCCGTTCACATCTACACACTTTCTGCAACGATGCACCAGCTTCTTTCAGCCGTCTGCATAGAAGTCTGCCGTCTGGGAATTTAACTAGTTGGTAACGCCAGTCTTCAGTTGACTGTCGTTCGTAATAGTTATCCACACAGTCACTTTTTCAAATGCAGGAACAGTGAATAGTCGCTTGGTGCTAGGTTGGGACTATACGGAGAATGATCGAAAACATCCCAATGGAAATCTTGAATTTCTTGATTTTGGTAGCAGTTTGGGGACGTGCGTTGTCGCGAAGGGGAAATGAACGTTTTGAGTCACTGGCTGGGAGGCCCCTTACGGGGCAACTCCGGCCGCCTTGGCACAGGTCCTATTACATTCGACGCCACATTGGGCAACCTGCGCGCCGGATGGGGATGAAATGATGAAGACAACACAACTCCCAGTCCCTGAGCGGACAAATTCCCCGACCCAGCCGGGAATCGAACACAGGCCCCATAGGACGGCAGTCCGTCACACTGATAATTCTGCTATCGGGGCGGACGTCGCGAAGGATGATAATGCCGGATGAAAGTTTTCCACGGCTTCGATTTTGGATCGTACGTCTCAGTTTGGGTAGCCTTTCTTCGTATACATCAGCTGTAACTGTTGACCCACGGTTCATTAAATCAGTCAAAAGTACTCCCCTTTCGTCCGGAAAACGGTAGCCATCGTTTTTCGTTCGACAACGGTGATCGCTTATACTTTTTTGGTTTTGGGTGACTTTGAAGCGCGCCAGTGGATTGACTGTTGTTTCGATTCCGAACTGTACGATATCCACGACTCGTCGCCCGTATCATCGTGGGAAAACGAATCGTCTCTATCTTGTCTATATGGCTACAACACTGTCGTGCACTACAAATTCTTTACTCTTTGTGCTGCAGTGAAAATTTTTGGAGGCACCTCGCGCACAGTTTGCGAAAATCAAGCAGTTCAGTGTCAGTCCTGTACAATGATGTTCGAGCAATATTTTGGAATTCAGTAGGTAGACCACTAATCGTCAATCACCGATCACTTCGGAGTTTTTGGTGCACTTGATCAATGATGTCATCGGACCGAATACTGTTCCTGCCACACAGCTGTTCATTATGAACATTTGTGCGACCAGTTTAAAATTCTCGAAACCATTTTCGAACTTGTTTGTCACTTATTATTCAGGTCCATGCACTAGGCAAGACGCAAGATGGATTTCAGCAGCTGAAGAACCTTTCGCCAGAAAAAAAAGAAACTAATCACACCGTGAACCTCACACCTGCCGGCAAGTACGATTGTTCGGACATCGCCATCTGCTCTCACCGATTGGCAAACGACTACTGAATCAAAGCTACGCCCCAATAGTTTCCCACGCTGCATTCGCGAAACTTCGTTCAGGCCAACCATCAGTTAAATAATGGTCACCGGGTCTTAGTTTTGGAACAGGCCACGTAAACCATTCTGCAATGAAACTTACTAAATTTTCGCTGCACATGCTGTAATACTGCCACATCAGGCATGACGTTTCAATTTACTAGGCTACTTCGTTACTACTAACTCTGTTCGCAATGTACATTGCGTACGGTATCCACATATATCACTAAATGTGCTAGCAAATTTATATCACTGCACGACACATAGATGAGGACATACAACGTCAAAACATTGAGATGGGTGAGAAACTGTGGCATTAGGCATTTCGTTCTGTTTCATTACTTCTTTACCACCAAATTAACTGGCAACATACTTCGCAAGCGCATTAAAAAGAAATAGATTAAACCACGGGTGCATTTCAACCCAACGTTGTGTCAAAAGTTCAAATTAGTTAGTCAATAACTTTACGAATTTGGGAATGGGATGTTTAACATTGCTACCAAAAATCTCGAAGAGTTTTTGCACGATTTACTACAAATTTTTACACGGCAGTCTAATAAAGCTGCGAACGGGCTACTGCTGCAGCTGCTGCTGCTACTACTACTGCTACTACTACACTGCTGATTATGAATTTGCAATAACCAGGAACAAGATTCACAGTCTGGAGGAAATTTGAATAGAAGATTTATTGGATGGTGGATGGGGGGGGGGGGAGGGGGATATGTTGTATCAAGGAATCCTGCATACTCGGTTCGCTAGACAAAATATTAAACAACTCCCACTAATGAGGTTTACCACAACAATTACAAATACTTAACTTTGAGTTTACATGATCATCCACAAGCGTGATTACATCAATGTGTCGCAAGGGATGGACGACAAACAAAATAATCAATCTTCTTCGTGGTAGACAAACACAAGTAACATTAGTGGTCCTAGCAACCGCTTCTAACAAAATCCATCAAATTAACTGCTGTGACTGCTGATCTCTGAGCTACAATATGTGATTAAAAGTATCCGGACACCACCAAAAATATACGTTTTTCATGTTAGGTGCATTGTGCTGCCACCTACTGCCAGGTACTCCATATCAGCGACCTCAGTAGTCATTACATATCGTGAGAGAGCAGAATGGGGGCTCCGCGGATCTCACGGACTTTGATCGTGGGCAGGTGATTGGGAGTCACTTGTGTCATACGTCCGTACGCGAGATTTCCACACTCCTAAACATGCCTAGGTCCACTGTTTCCGATGTGATAGTGTAGTGGAAACGTGAAGGGACACGTACAGCACAAAGGTGTACAGGCTGACCTCGTCTGTTGACTGACAGAGACCGCCGAAAGTTGAAGAGGGTCGTAATGTGTAATTGGCAGACATCTGTCCAGGCCATCACACAGGAATTCCAGACTGCATCAGGATCCGCGGAGAGTACTATAAAAGTTAGGCGGGATGTGAGAAACTTGGATTTCGTGGTCGAACGGCTGCTCATAAGCCACAAATCGTGCCGGTAAATGCCAACCGACAACTGTCATCTGTCAGCGTGTGTAGTGTCAAAAGTAAAATCGGAAGGGGTGGTGTTATGACGTGGTCGTGATTTCCATGGAGGAGCTTGCACCCCTTGTTGCTTCGCATGGCACTATCACAGCACAGGCCTACATTGATGTTTTAAGCACCTTCTTGCTTCCCGCTGTTGTAGAGCAATTTGGGGATGGCGACCGCATCTTTCAGGACGATCGAGCACCTGTTCATAATGCACTACATGTGGCAGAGTAGTTGCACGACAATAACACCCCTGTAATGGACTGGACTGCACAGAGTCCTGACCTGAATCGCATAGAACGCCCTTTTATAACGCCAACTTCGTGCCAGGCCTCACCGACCGATAACGATACCACTCCTCACTGCAGCACTCCGTGAAGAATGGGCTTCCTTTCCCCAAGAAACCTTCCAGCACCTGATTGAACTATGCCTGCGAGAGTAGAAGCTGTCATCAAGGCTAAGAGTGGGCCAACACCATATTGAATTCCAGCATCACCGATAGAGGGCGCCACGAACTTGCAAGTCATTTTCAGCCAGGTGTCCAGATTCTACATAGTGTTGTAGAGATTGCTAATCATGACGCTGCAATGTGTCAGCTAACGAAATGGCTAGTGTTCAATCTGCTATGTAGGTGGGCTGCCACCAGTCAGGCGCTGCTCTTATGTAATCTTCACCTAAGGGCTGCTGCTGTCGCGGAGTCGTCCTGGAAGGAGGTCAGTTGGCGAGTGACTGGCTGATCTCTTCTCAAAGCCTCCTCTTCTCTGTCGTTCCCGACTGGCCTGCCGGCACTTTCCTTATACCTTATTATATGTCTACAAGGGGTTGGTTCGTAGGACGAGGAACCATCGTAAAATAAATGAATCAGAGTCTGTGTCGGTTAGGGTTAAAGTAGCTGTTAGTTGTAGCAAGATTAAATTTGTAGGTGATGTCACACATTACTATAGAAACTGAAATAAACTACCTATCCTTTCCTTATCAGATGTTTATTAAAAACTCAGAGAAATAAATTAATGATTATACACACAGCAAAAAAGAAACTTATTGGGTCATGGTAAATGGCTCGTCCCAAGTCATCCAAATACTGAATCACCTACAAACACTGACATCTCAGATGGGTGAACCGAGCCGTTGGAGGGGGGGGGAGGGGGCATTAGCACCCATCTTTGATCATATACACTCCTGGAAATGGAAAAAAGAACACATTGACACCGGTGTGTCAGACCCACCATACTTGCTCCGGACACTGCGAGAGGGCTGTACAAGCAATGATCACACGCACGGCACAGCGGATACACCAGGAACCGCGGTGTTGGCCGTCGAATGGCGCTAGCTTCGCAGCATTTGTGCACCGCCGCCGTCAGTGTCAGCCAGTTTGCCGTGGCATACGGAGCTCCATTGTAGTCTTTAACACTGGTAGCATGCCGCGACAGCGTGGACGTGAACCGCATGTGCAGTTGACGGACTTTGAGCGAGGGCGTACAGTGGGCATGCGGGAGGCCGGGTGGACGTACCGCCGAATTGCTCAACACGTGGGGCGTGAGGTCTCCACAGTACATCGATGTTGTCGCCAGTGGTCGGCGGAAGGTGCCCGTCGACCTGGGACCGGACCGCAGCGACGCACTGATGCACGCCAAGACCGTAGGATCCTACGCAGTGCCGTAGGGGACCGCACCGCCACTTCCCAGCAAATTAGGGACACTGTTGCTCCTGGGGTATCGGCGAGGACCATTCGCAACCGTCTCCATGAAGCTGGGCTACGGTCCCGCACACCGTTAGGCCGTCTTCCGCTCACGCCCCAACATCGTGCAGCCCGCCTCCAGTGGTGTCGCGACAGGCGTGAATGGAGGGACGAATGGAGACGTGTCGTCTTCAGCGATGAGAGTCGCTTCTGCCTTGGTGCCAATGATGGTCGTATGCGTGTTTGGCGCCGTGCAGGTGAGCGCCACAATCAGGACTGCATACGACCGAGGCACACAGGGCCAACACCCGGCATCATGGTGTGGGGAGCGATCTCCTACACTGGCCGTACACCACTGGTAATCGTCGAGGGGACACTGAATAGTGCACGGTACATCCAAACCGTCATCGAACCCATCGTTCTACCATTCCTAGACCGGCAAGGGAACTTGCTGTTCCAACAGGACAATGTACGTCCGCATGTATCCCGTGCCACCCAACGTGCTCTAGAAGGTGTAAATCAACTACCCTGGCCAGCAAGATCTCCGGATCTATCCCCCATTGAGAATGTTTGGGACTTGATGAAGCGTCGTCTCACGCGGTCTGCACGTCCAGCACGAACGCTGGTCCAACTGAGGCGCCAGGTGGAAATGGCATGGCAAGCCGTTCCACAGGACTACATCCAGCATCTCTACGATCGTCTCCATGGGAGAATAGCAGCCTGCATTGCTGCGAAAGGTGGATATACACTGTACTAGTGCCGACATTGTGCATGCTCTGTTGCCTGTGTCTATGTGCCTGTGGTTCTGTCAGTGTGATCATGTGATGTACCTGACCCCAGGAATGTGTCAATAAAGTTTCCCCTTCCTGGGACAATGAATTCACGGTGTTCTTATTTCAATTTCCAGGAGTGTATTATATACCGTGCACATGACAGTGGCGAATTTGATTGTGATGTGGCGCTGCAATTCGTCTGTGCCTGAAACGAGGTACATGCATGCGCCACGTCGATGAAGGATCTCGCCTCGCACCCACCGTCTGTTGTCGATAAAAACGAAAAACCCAATATCATGCGGCGCGAAGCGATACTTGCGGCCTTCCTTGGGCACCGGATGCTGAGGAGGGTGATGCAGGCGAAGCAGTGTCCGATGGCGACGGCCGTGAAGCAATTCCGCCGGCGATGATCCATCTCGTGGACGCGAACGATAGTAGTCGAGAAAGTGCTGCAATGCTTGACCCTGGTGTGTGCGTGCGAAGTTTGACTATCCCCTGCTTCAAGGTTCTGACAAAACGTTCCGCTTCGTCGTTCGACTGTGGATGGAACGGTGCACTAGTTACATCCTGTATGCCTTGCGTTCACAGAATATTTCAGATTTGTTTGACGTGAACTGAGAGCCGTTGTCCTACACTGTCTTCAGGCGGACCTTCGAGGCAAAAAATAGAGGAAAATGTCTGAACTGTGCTACGTGACGTTGTCGAGTTTATTGAGACGGCAAAAAGAAAGTTGCTATAGGAGTCCACCACAATCCACCAACGAATGTTCCAAAAAAGGCCCGCAAAGTCTATGAGCACACGTTACCATGACGATTGAGACTTAGGCCAAGCAGAGAATTGTTTTGGCGGAGCGAACTGATTTTCTGCCTGTGCGTGACGCTGTGACGCCATCTGTTGTTTTTGGATGTCCATGCCCTGCCAAGTACAGTGTCGACGCGCTGTTTCGTGCGAACAATCTCCCAGTGTCCTTGGTGAAGTAACTGAAACCCTTCGTTTTGCAAAACTTTGGGGTCAACACATGTGACTGTTTTGAACAAGAGTCACACCGTGCTGTATAGCGAGGCTATACTGACGCACAAAGTATCGGGGCGCTACAGAATTAATCATATACTTATGCAGCGATGGAGACCAAGATGTGCGAATGTATTTCAGCAAAACGTTGAAATCTGAATCAGCTTCCATGGCCTGTGCAGTTTTCCTATAGTTCAAAGGAAAGGATTGAAGCGATTCAAATTCGTAAGCATCTATGTGACAACAAGATGCAGCACAAGCTTCAAAGTCTATACCAGGGCGAATCGGAAGATGTGAAAGTGCGTTCGCATTACCGTGTTGAGATGTCGGACAATACACAATCTCTTACTGGTATTGAGAAAACAGCAGAGCCCACCTTTGCAATTTTTGGGCAGTTAGTATAGGAACCGACTTCATCGAATGAAACAAGGACTGCAATGACTTGTGATCCGTTACTAAGTAGAATTTTCTGCCATGCAAATAGTGGTGGAGTTCGATGACACAATACAGACACAATACACAATAACCTATGTCTCATTCTCTATTTGTGGAAAGTTACACTGACCTTTTCACAATACTTTTGATGCGAAAGCAATAGGCCAGTCTTTATCGCCAAATCTATGCGAAAGTACTCGACCGACTCCGTAAGAGAAAGCGTCAACTTGCATCACAACTGGTTTGTCAGGATCAAAGTTAACCAAGCATCGATCACTCAGCAGTGCATCTTTAAGTTTTTGAAAAGCTTCTTGGTATTCATCTGTCCGCCGGCCGGGGTGGTCGAGAGGTTCTAGGCGCTACAGACTGGGACCGCGCGACCGCTACGGTCGCAGGTTCGAATCCTGCCTTGGGCGTGGATGTGTGTGATGTCCTTAGGTTAGTTAGGTTTAAGTAGTTCTAAGTTCTAGGGGACTGATGACCTCAGAAGTTAAGTCCCATAGTGCTGTTTACGACATGACCGAGATACTGCAAGTCAAGTTTAAAAAAATCAAACAGTCGACACTTTATTGCTGTGTCAGATAACATACGAAACAAAGCACGCAATTTTGCAATGTGTTCTTCAGGTGTACGACCTGCTACGACAATATCGTCCAAATAGTTTGAACAGTCTGGCACTTGTGCAGTCAGCTGTTCCGAATACCGCTGAAAAATAACTGGTGCGGAAGCACTGCCAAAAGGCAAACGCAAATATTTAAACAAGCCCAAATGAGTGTTCACAACACACATTTTTTTAAATTCTTCACCTAGTGGTATCTGAAGATATGCGTCGCGCCAATCAATTTTTTAAAAATCGCAACCAGCGCCTAACTTGTCTGTGAGATCCTCCCGGCGTGGCATTGCATAAGTATCAATAACAGTTCGTGGGTTGACTGTAGACTTAAGGTCAACACAGAGGTGAATGCGACCTGAAGGTTTGGGGGCAAAACTAGTGGGCTTGCCCATTGACTACCTTGTACTGGCGCAATAGCTCTGTTATCTTGCAGTTCTTTACGTTCATCATTGTCCCGTAATGCAATGGGAACAGTTCGCGCCCAGCAAAATTTCGGCTGAGCATTGTGTTTCATACAATAGGTGCAAGAAAGTTGTTAGCCTTGCCTAAACCTTCAGGAAAGAGTTCAGCGAATTCTTTCAACAAGCTAGCTACACTGTCTTTGGCATTGAATGCAGTCACTGACAACACATTGTCCTGAATTTGAAAGCCAAACAAATCAAACGAATCAAGGCCAAATATGTTCTCACAATCATGTGGTTGTAGAACAGTGAAAGTCACAGATCGTGTATGGGTGTGACGCATTCATGTATCGGATTATTATATTAGTATTCAGCGATTAAACGTCTTTTTCTACATTAAACCTGCAACTTCCGAGTGGATTTTTTGTAATGGTTAATTCATCTTAGATTACGATAATGTCAAATTTATTTGCGAACTTGATATCCAGATGAGACAAGCGGCTAATAAACGTGGTATTCTGTTCAGTAATTCTACTCTAAAAATTTCTCTCGTCAGACATAGGTAAAGCTCACGGTAGACTTCAGTTGCTAAGTAGGATACTGCGAAATGCAATCTTGCTAAAAAGGAAACTGGGTTAAACAAACTTGTGCAACACATCCTAGAATCTTCCGAAATGTTTTATAAACATACCAAAACACCGTATACAGTGAAGAGCAGCACAAATGGTCAGAGGCTCGTTTGACAAAAGAGAGAACGAAAGAGAGAGAGAGAGCGAGAGAGAGAGAGAGAGTCAAGGAGTTGCCGAAAACAGTTAACTGGCCGATGCTTCAAGACAGGCGGCAACTATGCCGGAAAAGACTACATCCAAGGTGGTACACGGCTAAACCTTACGAATCGTTCCCATTGGTTCCGTGAATATTGGCGTCACTGCGGAATGCAGGAAGGCATTAAAAAGTAGTTATTGCCACTTGTCACGCTCTGTTCGCAAATGGAAAAGGAGGAGGCTTTAATACGGGGTGAAATTAAAAACTTCTAACAGAGAAGATTGTATATCATAGTTTCAAAACTTTTCAAAAGTACAGATGATTGTCGTTCTCCTTTGGTACTATTAATTTGTACGTTTTATTATGTACGATCAAACGCTACAGCAACATGTATTTATTATATTTTACAATATTCAGAAAGTCTTCTTAATTTTTACGATACTTTGCATATATGAACGTCGCATATCCTGTAAAGGCACGTTGTGATATAACGTTGCGTATAAAAGAGTATTATTTTCTGTTACAATGGCGAAACTAATTGAAAGGATTAACAGGAGATACTACCTAACATACTGAAATAATAAAATGTATTTATTTTATTAACCTCCGAGCTGAAGAAATCTAGTTCTACATAGGACAAGGAACAACAAAAAATAAAACATTAAACAGAGAAAAATAAATTGAACTGTTCACTCAGAAGATACGTTCACATAATATTTCCTGCATTGTACATCAAGGTATTTATACATATCCATCAAGTCTCTCAATCTGTCAGCAGCTCATTGTACAAAAAAAGAAAAAGGTCATCAGCCCCTAAGCTTACACATTACCTAACCTAAATTATCCTAAGGACAAACACGCACACCCATGCCCGAGGGAGGACTCGAACCTTCTTTTCTTTAATTCACCAAAAACAGTAACAAAAATGGCTACAATGAAATGACATAAATAAGGTGACAGATAATTGCAGTCATAAATTACATCAGCACAATTTAGCACCTTCACTGATACCTTCAACGGGTATCAGATCAGCCGGCTAATCCCGCGCAGTTACACAACAAAGAAAACCTCATAACTGGTATGAAGATGTTAACGTGGAGGTAATTTTATTTTTTGTTTTTAGCCAAGGCGAATGACATTATAACTAACATACAGATACACCACAAGTTTGCCAAAAATATGTTGTACAACCTACATTGACGAAAATATGCAATTACTGATAGAACGCGCTACCTAGACCTTCTCGGTGGTTAGCAGAGAATGTAATGATAATGTTAAGACCCGTAACTGAGGCAGGATACCATGAAAAAGCGTTACTGACCGTACTATCGGATTTTTGTCAACCAGACTGAAGCTTAGCATTGAATTACAAGCAAGCCAATAGGTTTCTCACAAAATGACTTCCAACAATTTTTTTTTTTTTTTTGCTTTGTTCTGCGTTGACCATATGGTGTAATTTGTATATGAAATTCAATGCATTTTTTTTATTATTTTGTACTGCAGAAAGGACTGACCGGCTTTAGGCGTCTTCAATTTAAAAATATGTATCTGAAAGTGTATTCGTACGACATTAACGAAATTTTAATAGGTTGAATACTCATGTATTGGTAATGGAAATCTTAACTTATAGAATTTTTCAGTTAACCTAAAATAAGTTCTTATGATTTCTCTAAACTATCTTTTTCCCAGCCCAGAATAAGCATTTAACAAAAGCGTAGATTTCTTCGGAACGTTTCTTTCGTGTTCGTAAGAAACCGCAACAGAGTGATACGGTTTATATAAAAAGTATTGTTCAACATTGGTTCCGTGCGTGTATGACCTTGCGAATAGCGACGCGCACAACTTTGAAATTCAGAGCAGCGTTGCTGCATACCATTACCTACCACTGGAAGACGCGAAACTGAATACTTGCATGCTATTGTTACTATCTGATTGTCTCCATCGTAGTAGCTACAGCATATCATATCTCTGAGACCATCGTTGCGGCGGGTGAACTAGCAATGGTTTTAAGTGTTGTTTATTTCTTTCAGAGTCAGGGTATAAGTAGGGGATGGTATGTTTTCTGTCTACCGGTAACTGGGACGCTGTCTTGGAATATCCTTGACTTCAGTGAAGAGAATATGAGTTACGTCAAAGGAGAATGATGAAAATACGTCGCCCAGGTCAAACAAAAAACTATGTTTTTCCAGGTTGTCAGAAATTCCAGTCCGATGATATTTATTTACGCACGCTACGATGAATTGTTCACAATTTTTACATGACTAATGTTTCTCCATGATTAAAAACCTCTACCTGAAACTGATAGAAAATATGGTAGAGTTTCTGGATATTTCAAACTATAGACCGAGACTCTAAAAAGAATATTGGTAAGATTTTAGTATTTTAAAAACAAGTAAATAGCGTAAAAAGCTCTTGTAAATAATAGAAGCAAACAATTTTTAAACCAGCCATTGGAGGTCCAAAGCCCTCATGAGGAAAAGTTGAAAGAAAATGGGTTTTCCATACCACAAAACAGATTCAAGGACTGAAAATAAAAATAAAACTTCGACCCTTCCCAGCCGTAACTCTTATCACTGATCTTGGAAACGCAGTACTTTATTCCGCTGCCGGCCGGAGTGGCCGAGCGGTTCTAGGCGACACAGTCTGAAACAGCGCGACCACTACGGTCGCAGGTTCGAACCCTGCTTCTGGCATGGATGTGTGTGATGTCCTTAGGTTACTTAGGTTTAAGTAGTTCTAAGTTCTAGTGGACTAGTGTCCTCAGAAGTTCCCATAGTGCTCAGAGCCATTTGAACCATTTGATTCCGCTCCTGCGCCCAGTGCTAGTGGCATGTTGCAGTATCTAAACAATCAGCCTTCATTATTACTCTGTATAAATATCCGTATCACACCGTACGCCCACAGTGGATGCTGTTTGTTACCACAGTGGATGCCGTTTGTTACATCCACATTGAGAGACCTTGAAAACACAACCGTGCTTTCTCTTATATGTTCATTTTGGATTGAGAAATAGTTATATTAGAAAATCGTAAGTACTTTTATCTGGGTTCCTGAAAAATTCAGTAAGTTGAGATTTCCACTACCAATTATGTCCCTATGAGCTATTAAATTTCATTAACAGTGGACAAATAAATTTTAAGCTACTTAGTTTTAAAGAGAACTGTTGCTAGCGAAGATGTCCAAATCCGGACAAACCTTACAACAATCTAAAATAAAAAAATGAGTATTGTACTTTAAAACCAAATTACTCAATTCTGTCTGAAGGAGAACAGAAGAAGAAAAATATTGGTATAACTCATTTTGCGATAGGCCTATTGACTCGCATGTCATTAAAGCCTAAGCTCGAGTCTCCATAATAAAAAATCCGATAGTAGTGTTAACTTCCCTGGAGGAGTCCTAGACGCTTCAAAGTAACCACAGTGGAAATGCGTTTTGCATTCCAAAAGGGCACTTGGGGCGGCGGAGCGCGGGCAGGTTGCGCAACATCACGTGACCCGTCCCTGCTTGTATTCCATCGTCGGCCACGCCGGGGGTGTTTCTGTAGGACTACGTGGCGACTGAGTGCTCCTGCTCCTGACCCCCCACCCCCACGTCCGCACACCAAACCCCACCCAGTCCCTGCGCGCCTTTCCGTGTACCATCAAGGCGCTACATAAAACGCCGGTGTAATAGGATTTCCAAAGGCCTTATTAAATTAACAGTCCAGTTACGCTTCGGCAATGGGAGAGTAGGGGCGAACAGGCTCCATTGTGTTCGCTGGCGCCCAAGGAAACGAACGTTGCCACGTCTGTATCCAAACGGCCGTTATGGCTCCGGTCTCTACCGTGAAGCCACGATTTTGGTCAAATCGTAAGTTCGTAAAACAATACGCCTTACCGAATCAGGCAGTCAGTGATTTCATTCATACAACAACAGCGAAATTCGTCGTTGAACGTCGTCCTACAGTGCTGAAGACTTCAAGATAAACCCAGCGAACTACTCGTAAATGCTCAGAAAGACCCGTTATTGTTTACGTCAGTGGTTATAAATCTCAGCGACCAGTCACAATAATAAAATTATCTAACCCTATGTAGACGGTGTACTTTATTGTCGAGCGAGCACACAAAATTAGTCATAAAAAAATTCATGAAAGAGTGTGCTTCATTGGAAGACTCGTAACTTATAAAACTTGCTTAAGGGGCATTCATTAGAATTACCTGTCAGTCTGGGACGCTTATAAAGAGAATGTTCAAGGAAAAAGTGCGCGTTTCAACATGATTAGGTCTAGTTGGCTTCAGAGCGTAATGTTTAATGAAATTCAGAAGCAAATGATACAAGACAGACATTGCATTCCGCGGAAAGGTACACTATGTGATCAAAAGTATCCGGACACCACCAAAAACATACGTTTTACTAGCGGGGGCATTCTGCTGCCACCTTCTGCCAGGTACTCCATATCAGCGACCTCAGTAGTCATTAGACATCGTGAAAGACAGTTGAAGAGGGTCGTAATGTGTAATCACACAGGAATTCCAAATTGCATCACGATCCACTGCAAGTACTATGACAGTTAAATGGTTCAAATGGTTCTGAGAACTATGGGACTTAACTGCTGAGGTCATCAGTCCCCTAGAACTTAGAACTACTTAAACCTAACTAACCTAAGCACATCACACACATCCATGCCCGAGGCAGGATTCGAACCTGCGACCGTAGCGGTCGCGCGGTTCCAGACTGTAGCGCCTAGAGCCGCTCGGCCACTGCGGACGGCGTTAGTATTATTCTTAGGCGTCGTTTAAGAGGAGCTTTTTCGAAATTCCACCCCTAAGGGCCGCTCGGCCACTCCGGCCGGCTCTATGACAGTTAGGTGGGAGGTAAGAAAACTTGCATTTCATGGTCGAACTGTTGCTCATAAGCCTCAAATCACGCCGGTAAATGCCAAACGACACCTCGTTTGTTGCAAGGAGCGTAAACATTGGACGATTGAACGGTGCAAAAACGTTGTGTGTAGTAACTAATCACGGCACACGATGAGGCGATCCGATGGCAGGTTGTGGATATGGCGATTGCCCGGTGAGCGTCATCTGCCAGCGTGTGTAGTGCCAACAGTAATATTCGGGGGCTGTGGTGTTATGGTGTGGTCGTGTTCTTCATGGAGGGGACTTGCGCCCCCTTGTTTTGCGTGGCACTATTACAACACAGGCCTACATTGATGTTTTAAGCACCTTCTTGCTTCCCACTGTTGAAGAACAATTCGGGGATGGAGACTGCATCTTTCAACACGATCGAGCACCTGTTCATAATGCACTACCTGTGGCGGAGAGGTTACACGACAATAACAGTCCTGTAATAGACTAGCCTGCACAGAGTCCTGACCTGAATCCTATAGAACACCTTTGGGATGTTTTGGTACGCCGACTTCGCGCCAGGCATCACCGACCGACATCGATTCCTCTCTTCAATGCAGCATTCCATGAAAAATTGGCTGCCATTCCCCAAGAAACCTTCCACCACCTGATTGAACGCATGCCTGCGAGAATTACCGATGGAGGGCACCACGAACTTGTAAGTCATTTTCAGCCAGGTGTCTGGATGCATTCGATCAGATAGTGCACATTTCAAAATTTCCGAGGATCCACGTTCCACGATGATTGAATCGACGTATTACTTTCTCCCCGTATAATTCGTCAAACTGTGCTGAAGGTATAAATTTAAAATTCCGAGCTTAATAAAACGTCTATAGAACGAGCTGCTTCCCTCCTTACTTTAGCGAATGGATCAGTGGACGGAAACGATGGGAAAGGGAAGAAAGTGGACCATTATTGTTGTCGATTGCCTTTTACCGCACCTTAAGATGGCTTGCAGCGTGCAAGCGCAAATTTGAATTTAGATGCAAAAGAAAAACTTTGGATAGTTATGAATGAAAAGAATCTAAGATTATCGAAAGATGCAGCATGTATAAAACGATGGCTAGTTGGTGTTTTGAGAACAGAAGTGGTTAAACAAATTCAAAGAGCAATGGCTAAAGCAGATTTCTTTAGCCACTAAATACGAAGAGTTTTCACTACTGACTCATGATGCTGCACCTTTTCCACTATAAATGATTTGTATTTTAACTGTAATTGTTCAGTGTGGACGACTGTCATTAACGTGTGTAGTCTGAAATTTTTAATTTGAGTTTCTTTTGCCATTGATGAAACGAACAGAAAGACGACAACTGTTGTTATAGAACGTAATCAAATCCTCTCGAATAACCTCGACAAGCTAACGATTTTAGGGTGTCCAGATATCCAGCATTTGTCCTTAAGGCACTATGATGAAGTTTGCAAGTTATCTTGTAGTACAATTTCGTGATCAATAACTGCACTCCACCAACTTTCCGATACCTAAAACGTACTAGTGATTAATAAAAAATTAAAAGATACTGCAAACCATTTATGGAGGAGTTGATTCTGGGTAGAGATTTCTACGAGTTTACACTTTATCTCAAAATAAGGTTCTGTGACTCCTAAAGGTCAGTTAGATAAAAATGAAGATCAGTGTTCACAATTCTGTCAACGTCTAGGCGCGAACTCTAAATGAGAAAATGTGTGGAGGGAAATCGAGCAGAGTCGTTTCAGATCACTGCAACACTTATCTCACTTGACTTTGGAAAAGCAAGTTAAATCTAAATCGGGACGGCCAGCCGATGAATTAACTATGGACAGTCAGTTCATATTAGGAAAATTGGCTCTATACTAGACTACCAGTGGCAGTAGTTTGCCCTTCGGAAATCATACAGAAATGAACTACAATTACTTAGTTAGTTACTTAGCTGTAGGATACATAGATCATTTGAACGACTATTTTATCGAAATGGTGTTGAACGGGTCAGTTTACAGTGTACATATACATGATTAATGTTAACGTTAATCGTCACATCATCATTTAAGTCTTTCTAATGCAGCTACACTTAAAAAGCAGTTATTTTCTGGAATCCAGTTTTGAGCAGAAATACATGATTTCAGATTAGATTAGAAACTTATTTCTCTGTCTATCAGACATTTTATATAGCTGGGCAAATGATCAGCATTAACACTGGGTAGTAAAGGTCTTTGTCTCCGTCCTCTCTCCCTCTAGCGTTGTCACTCTTCTACTAAAATTGTGATAGACTATTTATGGCGAATTTCATTAACAATAATATGTATTGTGACGGCGCAGTCAAAATACCTAGCTTCTGTAAGAGGTACCTACGTGATGTCCATGGGTGCACACCACATATTATTCTTGTTGCT
This sequence comes from Schistocerca serialis cubense, assembly GCF_023864345.2. Classification (NCBI taxonomy): domain Eukaryota; kingdom Metazoa; phylum Arthropoda; class Insecta; order Orthoptera; family Acrididae; genus Schistocerca; species Schistocerca serialis. The sequence goes on from NC_064642.1 coordinate 664,762,142, forward strand.
CACTTTCATGTATTCAGTACTTTCTTTGTAAGTGATGAGTTACCACGGGAAATTATACCGTATGACATTACTGAGTGAAAATATGCGAAATATCTCAGGCGGTTGATACGATTGCTTCCAAGATTATCTGTTGTACGGAGGGCAAAAGTAGCTCAACTTCATTGTTTGAGAGGCTCAGTATTATGCTTCTTCCGGTTCAAGTTTTCATCAATATGTACACCCAAAATTAGGAACGTTCCACTCTACCTATTGACTCCTGCTCAACTCCGGCTCATGTACTACATCAATTGTTGGTATGACTATTTGTTGCACAGAACTGATTTAAGTGATTTTTTTTTCAAAATTTATGGAGACTGCATTTTCACAGAACCATTTAATAATTCTTCAGAAATTATCATTCACTAACTTTTCTGTTACTTTCTCTCTAACGGGATTTATTGTAACACAAGTGTCGTCTGCAAAGAGTACTTGCTACGACGCCACACGATTACAAACATAACACAGTACATGAGTAGAAACGCTGGATTAATAGAAAGGTTAAATGTGTTGTTAAACATTTCGAATACCATGAGTGTCAAATAAGGGAAAATGGAACTGTTATGATGTTCATAAACAGATGACCGAATTTCCTTTCGTTCTTAGAAAACCTTTTTAAATTGAATTCAGTCATAATACACTAGATGACTAGATGACTACAATTACTACATAGCCAGAGATAATTAGTATACCTGGAAACTCGACGTCGATTTTGATCCGATGACAGCATATGCCAGTTTGGGAATAATAGATGTACTGATAGTGGTTTCGAAGTCGTCCCCCAACAAAGAGCGTAGTTGCATAGCTACCAGAGCACCACCTGCGTCTCCCCTTTAACAGGGAATGTTCACAGCCAGAAGGCTCAGTGTCATGTAAACGTGTGATGCAAGCATATATCGATGCCATGGAGACCACTCGTGCTTCCTACAGTCCATTCGGCGAATCTGAATGGGGTCAGACTGTGGCGACCCGAGTGTGGGGACGGTCCTTTCGGAGAATTGACACTCAACGTGGACATGATAAAGGAAAATGGTTTTGTATTGCCAATGTTGCCTGAAGATGAGGTATGTACCTCGAAACGTATTGCTTCTTCAAACTATTTAGGCTTAAATAACTCAGCAAAATTTGCGACCGTTGCGGTCTCTTAAAAGCCTTTTGATTCTATAACGTTCAATCTGTACTGTGTGTTTCTTACGCAGTCGGCTATTGTAAGAGTGTGGTGTGCTATTCCAAAGAAATGCAAGGTATGCTAAACGATCATTTAAAATTAATTAACTTCCAACCAGGATAGCGGGAGTTGGTTTTGACAGGAAATTATCCAGAAATATTATTAAAGAATTTAATTATTTGACAGATCATAGCTTATATACACAGTTTACAAGATAGCTGTAGGTACGAATTGCACAAGAGATAGAGAGCAGAGCGCTATATCTGACAAGAATGCTATGCAAACGTCTGTACCGCCTACTGACTCTAAATGTCACGTTTGATTGCACAATGGACACTTCTTAATGTCATGCCTATTAACGTTTACGATTTTCTCTGCGGTATAGCTACAGAAGAAGGGTAAAATTTAGGTGGCATGATAAGGTAAGGAATGTGAAAGTTCTTCGCAGAATCGGAGAGGAAACGAATATATAGTAAATACTGGCAAGAAGAAGGGACAGGACATCTATTAAGACATCAGGGGATAACTTGCACGGTACCAAAAGAGCTGCAGAGAGCAAAAATTCTAGAGGAAGACGTATTGGTGTACATCCAGCAAATAATGGAGGGCGTAGGTTGCAAGTGTTCGTCTGACATGAAAAGATTGACGCTGAAGAGGAATTTATGATGAGCCGCATCAAGACTGAGGTACTATCTGTCATAGCCAGTAGTTATATTTAAACTGTAATTAAATTAAGTCCCATCTTACGACTACTCGTGTACATAACTTAAAGAATCTTCGAGATCAACAAAATTAAATGAGATATGAATAGAAATATGGGCAGTATAGAATATGCTGGATACCGTATCGATAATTCCCTGTGCTGATGTAACCTGTCCATTATGTCGTCGCCTACACCGTTTCACATTGATACAACTCTTCCTAGCGTTCAAAAATATAAACAAATGTCCCAGTATCAGAGTCAGTGCGTAAACACACTGCATAGTGGATACAAACTGTATCTTCGGCTATCCAGTCGTTACCTATGGAATCATATGTTGGAGCCGACAGGCACAACATATGCTAACAAATCTGTAACTGTCTACTAGTGTCATGTAAACGATAATCATTATTAGGTTGATTCTGGTAACTTGTTTGAAAAGATACAAAATAGTAATTATTTGATTAATACGATGATGGAGGACGTCCGAACAAGAAACTGGTTTAACTTACGGTTACACACACATACACACACACACTAACAGAATATGATTTTATAGTTAACAGTCGAAGCTGATTATAATACATACAAAAACTCAAGATTTATTTGGCAACATATCTCAGCGAATTGTAGAAGTCAAAGAGGATTATTGCATAAATTAATACTATCAAATTAGAGTATTAATTCAGTGTCAACTATGTTGAATTCTTGGCCAACTGTAATTGCAAGCACTTACGTAGCTTAATATAATGCTACTGCTAAATGTATACAGCAGTTTCCCAGAAAGCGTCAACGTTTACATATTTTACACATCTACGGATACCGTAACCATTCCAAATATAATTTTCATATATTATAATGGGATATTATTTGTAAAACTGACCTGTACAAGTATGGCTTGTTTTCCACATTTCCTCTAGCAAAGTTAATGGTACCAGTGATTAGGCTATGCGTCAATGCAAATCACTGTTCAATGTGTTGGCCCATACCTGTTGGAAAATATGGTTTTGCAGCACTAAAGGACTGTCTTTAAGGCTCAGCCAGTTAAGTTTCGTTATTGAAGCCGAATTTTATGGACTACCATAAATGACGGCCGTGCTAAATCATTTGTTAATCAAATAAGTACCAGTAAATTAAATAGAATACTATAATATAGTATAATACATAAAGATGTCCAGATATATGGTCCAAAAGCGGAAGGGCTCCATGAAAATGAACAGTGATGTTTAGCAGGTAAGGTGTAAATTTATATACTCAGAACTTTCCTTAAAGATTTTGTGTGTGCTACCGTGAAGAGAGAAAATTAGATAATATTACCCTTTAGGTGCAGATGTATCACTGAATGATGTTAATTTAAGAACTTTCAGCATTGCAGCGGGTCAGCAAACGTAAGTATCGAAATAATTATGAAAAATATTTCTCGATTTCACAAACTACCTGGCGTTTACCTAGGTTTCAGAGTGGGTAACCAAGCCTTCTTCAGAACAAATATAAAACAGCTTGCCTAAATAGGCATAGTCAAAGGGTAAAATCAACACATACAGCAGCAAGACCCCATAAAAATCTTTTTATAAATACACGGTACATATGTACCAAGTCAATAACATTACTTATCTCAACCCTGTGTGTGCTGCCTCACCCCAGCCAACGTACGATGGTCACAGGCTCTCCACCGAGCTGAGGCACCGCAGGGTGCTAACATGCGCGGCTATCGAAATCACTGCGCATGCGCGCGGCCAGGAAACGTTATTCTCATGCATGGAAGCGGGATTACGAAGTTAACACGGATCGGGACCGAATTGATTGCGAAAAGTTGTCGCACAAATAGCGAATTGAGCAAATGATAAAGGCGATGATGCGGGAATTAAGACATATTTAATAGCAACGCACGACAAACTTTGTCCACGGATGGTAAATCAGCCACTAGCTGTAGTTGTAAAAATTCTTTATCGAGTCTTGCCACTGTAGGTGTTGATTTTAGCCTATTTAGGCAAGCTGTTTTATATTTGTTCTGAAGGAGGCGTGGTTACCCACGCAGAAACCTAGGGAAACACCAGGTAGTTTGTGCAAACGAGGCGGATTTTTCATAACTATAACGATGTTAATGTTCATGTCACACCACGCAATCTACAGTAATAAATATTCATCAAGATGGCGATGACCGATAAGCAGATTTCTTCGTATGAAGGAGAACGCCATGACCAGAAAGAAACTTCTGGTGAGGAAAAGTTAAGTGTAAGGACCAGGCAGATGAGGCAAAACTAACAGATCTGTTAATTCCGTCTAAAACTGTTTTAATGTGCTAACCACAACAGTATCGTGTGTTAATGCTAAGATCAAGTCCTTAAATACGATCCAGGAGCATCATTCTGTGTTATAATTTACCGTTTTACTAGCAGCAATCACGTAATGCCCATGTCATAGCTAGCGTCTGAAACAACGAATCTCGTGACGGGCATCATTTTGAGGAAATGCTTGTTCTGAGAGATGACGCATTCAGTAGAGATATGAGAGTCTGCAACACGCAGCGCAACGTCTGCTGTTCGTGAGAGAGACTGTGGACACAACCCGAGCAGGAGTCGGGTGACGGAAGTTAGTCACACCGATAACGCACGAATCTTGCTCGTTGGTGCGTAAAAATTCGTAGCCGCCATTGCGCGTGCTGATAACCTCGCAGTTGAGCTTCGAGCGCCCATAAACACACACACACACACACACACACACACACACACACACACATACAGCATTGCGCTTCCTGCCCTCTGTAACCATGCAAACTGCTCGAGAAAAGGTCTCTGCATGGTGTTACCACGTAGCACCCCAATTCTGAACGATGTGCACTCCGTAAAAGTATTCTACGATTCCGGTTGAGAAAGAGCTTTGGTCTGTTTGTTATGGACATCACTAAGGTATTCATGCTACATCAGGAGATGGAGAATGTGAGTGAAAGAAAAAAACGCCCCCCCCCCCCCCCCAAGTTTCTTGTACAGTTAGAGAATTCTGTTGTAGCAAGAGGCAACGTACGTCAAGATATTTTTTCCATTTTGTATTGAGTAGACTTCGTAGACCTCATTATTGCTTGAAAGACATCACTTACTGAGAAAAAAATCACACCCAACACGTGTCTGCAAAGTGTGTGAAGATCACAGTATCACGCCAGAAAGGAAAAACCTGCCGAAAGGAAATGTCTGGACGCTGTCCAAAACATAATGTAGTTCTTTGTACTTCTGAGTGTTGAGAACATACAACACTCTGGCATGGCCGTCCGCAGAAAATTTTCCATTTAGAAGATGCTGAAGTCTAGATGAGTGATTTTTTTAAAACGTTTTGTCCACAAAAAACTAATTTTTAGAAGTAGACTACATTTAGGGTAGCTCAAAATATAGATAGTTACCCACTTACTATGTTACAGGGAGATTACTCTGATGCATAAATGATTTCCATATTTCAACAGTATACGCAAAAGACATTTTTGCGTATTATTAAACTGAATATACACGCCACATTTGTGATTCGATCATATGATGAAGTGCAGGATATCCAATGAGCTGTGAAATAAAGGTAAAAGAATTAACCAAAGTTATTTATTCATATTCTCACACTGTTATGGTGAAAATGAATATTAAAAATCTGAAGTAATAAAAAAAGAATAAGTGAGACAATGGTGATAAAAATCATCAAAAGTGCGACACGAATACATTCGAAGTGGAGAAATAGGAAACAAAGTTTAAAAAACGTTTAAAATCCCGTCTATAACACTTTACTTGCTTATAAACCTATATTTTCGATCATGTTAATAAAGTATTGCATTACTATCACCAATTCTACATTTGAGTGTCGACCAGCGTAACTAAAACTGAACAAAATATGTTCTAAAAGCTTCATTTTTTTGCCTGGCTACAACAACGCGTTAAAAACCCAGCAACTGTCACCCATTACGACGCATAAATTTGATATTTGGTTCATAAGTACCAACCGTCTTCCTGTGTTATAGTGCGAAAGCGTGTTGTCCGCCGACGTCACACGGGGCTCAGTGACGCTTCAACTTTCATGGTGTCGACACAAGCACAAAAAGGGCTCTGAAATTCGTGTTAGGTGTAAGGTGGGTTTATGATATCACATTCGCAACACATTTCAACCCAATTCTCCCCAACGTCTTAGTGGACGTGTCACATAATGGGCAGGTCGTCAAACTCCGTCTTACCCACATTTCACGCGTTCTTTAGAAGCCTCTCTGGCGGAGGTCAGAAGCGTGATACAACCTTGAAATCACGCGGTTGTCTTCTGAGTACTGGTTCCGCCGGAGGTTCGACTCCTCCCTCGGGTATGGGTGTGTGTGTTTGCCTTTAGGATAATTTAGTTTAAGTAGTGTGCAAGCTTAGGGACTGATGACCTTAGCAGTTAAGTCCCATAGGATTTCACACACATATGAACAGTTTCTTCTGAGTAGCAGAGGAACACATTTCAGACACACTGCTGCTCAGAATCAATATGAAAAATCTACAAGAGGCGGCATAAAAGGTGACAGTGAAATCACCCTTTCCTTGCGGCATTGATTTCCATACATCTCGCAATCCAAAACCACTCTTTGCGGTGTGATAAGCTGCTCTAGCACCTGAGAACTAGCAATCACGCCGTCTGAGGTTAGGCAACCCCTCAGACACCCATTAAATAGTGTTAACTACACTCAGATACTAGAGCAGCTGCGAGTGAACACACAGCTGCATCAGTGTAGAAGTCTTTGACATTTACATTTTTATCTTAAATATGGATATGAAACGGGTAACTCAGTACGTAAAGGGAGAGGAAAAACTAATAATCGTGAGGGACTGGAATGAGTAGGAGGCAAGGGTCTAGGGGATAGGGTTAGGGGAAAATATCGACTTGGTAGTACTACGAGAGAAGAAAAGACTAATTGTGTTCTACAGTATATTCAGTTAGTAACAGCGAATACTCCGTCCAAGAATCAGATAATGACCCGGTTTACTTGGAAAAGGCCAGTACATACAGAAATATTTCACTAGATTTCATCAAGGCCATGCAGAGATTCCGAAATCAGATGCTGGATTGCAATGCGTATCCAGGAGCAAATGTAGACTCATGTCACAATTTAGTAAGGCTGACGTTTAAGAGACAAGTCAGGAAGAGTCAATGAGCAAAGAAGTGGGATACAGAAACACTAAAAAAATGAAGAGATGTTCTTTACGTTCTGTGAGATACTGCGGTAATGAATAGGTCATTGGTCAGTTCAATTGAAGAGGATTGGACGTCTCTAGAAAGGGCAGTAACAGAATTTGGAAAAGAAACCGTAGCTACAATGAAGGAAACTGCGAAGAAATCATGGATAACCGGAGAAATACTTCAATTGATAGACGAAAGAAGAAGGTACAAAAATGTTGAGGGAAATTCAGGAGTACCGAAATACAAGCCACTTAGGAACGAAGTAAATACGTAGCGCAGGAAAGCAAAGGCATAAATGGCTGCATGAGAAAAGTGAATAAATCGAAAGAAATTATTTTCGGAATGACGGACTCAGCATATGTAAAGTGAAAACAACATTCGTTGAAATTAAAAGTAATGGAGGTAATATTAAGAAGACTTCCACTATTAAATGCTGACGCCGTGTAGTCGGTGTTGGTAACACAATCACAGTCACATGCTATTTGATGAAACATGCAATGTAGATGCAGGTGGCCGAAGTACCATTTTGGTTGCCGACGTATTAACAGAATAGCCCTCGTTACAGCTGTCATTTCTTACAGCTGTACGTGTGTGTGTGTGTGTGTGTGTGTGTGTGTTGTGGCTTATGGGCGCTCAACATCGAGGTCATCAGCGCCCTGACACACATTAAAAGGAACGAATGTGGACAGACCTAATAAAACTGAAACACACACTCAAAGAAAGCAGGAAAAGAAGGAAAATACTATATAAGAAAGTAAAAACGAAGGAAAGGGAAAACATACCGACAAGAATGCCACACCAATTGTCATACTATAGATCTCTTGCACTGCTGTGCATTAAACTGTATTGCTTAATTGGGTTGACGCTTGAGTACAGAAAACCGAGTACAATTTCTTGTTCATCGTTCTCTAGGAACGAACAGAGGTTACCACACTCTCATGGCAAAAAATCTGAAAATAGAAAATGCTCCTGCCTCACAGATACACGAGGAATAAGTGCGCAACAGATGCCACGAGTGTTGCTTGAAGATTTCGGAAACTCCTAGAACGTCTGAAACACTGAAACGATAGAAGATAGTCACGTTTTGTGAAACCTGCAACAAATGTCTCTGGTCACGCTGTTATTCACAGACGCATTGACTTCTATGACCCTGCATATTCAGTTCCACTAGCCCACTCAATAAATCTGTATTCCTGATCGTTTTCTTTCTTTTGCTTGGTAATTTGTCTGTTGTTGTTGTGGTCTTCAGTCCAAAGACCGGTTTCATGCAGCTCTCCATGCTACTCTATCCTGTGCAAGCTTCTTCATCTCCCAGTACCTACTGCAACCTACATCCTTCTGAATCAGCTTAGTGTATTCATCTCTTGGTCTACCTCTACGATTTTTACCCTCCACGCTGCCCTCCAATTGTAAACTGGTGATCCCTTGATGCCTCAGAATATGCCCTACCAACCGATCCCTTCTCCTAGTCAAGTTGTGCCACAAATTTCTCTTCTCTCCAATTCTATTCAACACCTCCTCGTTAGTTATGTGATCAACCCATCAAATCTTCAGCATTCTTCTGCAGCACCACATTTCGAAAGCTTCTATTCTCTTTTTGCCCAAACTATTTATCATCCGTGGTTCACTTCCATACATGGCTACACTCCATACAAATACTTTCAGAAATGAGTTCCTGACACTTAAATCTATACCCGATGTTAAAAAATTTCTCTTATTCAGAAACGCTTTCCTTGCCATTGCCAGTCTACATTTTATATCCTCTCTTCTTCGATCATCATGTTATTTTGCTCCCCAAATAACAACTCATTTACTACTTTAAGCCTCTGATTTCACAATCTAATTCTCGCAGCATCACCCGATTTAATTCGACTATATTCCATTATCCTCGTTTTGCTTCTGTTGATGTTCATCTTATATCCTCCTTTCAAGACACTGTCCATTCCGTTCGGCTGCTCTTCCAGGTCTTTTGCCGTCTCTGACAGTAATAATATGTCATCGGCGAACCTCAGAGTTTTTATTTCTTCTCCATGGATTCTAATTCCTACTCCGAATTTTTCTTTTGTTTTCTTTACTGCTTGCTGAATATACAGATTGATTAACATCGAGGATAGGCTACAACCCTGTCCCACTCCCTTCCCAACCACTGCTTCCCTTTAATGTCGCTCGTCTCTTATAACTGCCATCTGGTTTCTGTACAAATTGTGAATAGCCTTTCGCTTCCTATATTTTACCCCTACCACCCTCAGAATTTGAAAGAGAGTATTCCAGTCAACATTGTCTAAAGCTTTCTCTAAGTCTACAAATGCTAGAAACGTAGGTTTGCCTTTCCTTAATGTATTTTCTAAGATAAGTCGTAAGGTCAGTATTGCCTCACGTGTTCCAACATTTCTACGGAATCCAAACTGATCTTCGATGAGGTCGGCTTCTACCAGTTTTTCCATAAGGCTGTAAAGAATTCGTGTTAGTATTTTGCAGCCGTGGCTTATTAAACTGATAGTTCGGTAATTTTCACATCTGTCAACACTTGCTTTCTTTGGAACGGGAATTATTATATTCATCTCGAAGTCTGAGGGTATTTCGCCTGTCTCATACATCTTGCTCACTAGAGTTTTGTTAGGCCTGGCTCACCCAAGGCTGTCAGTAGTTCTAATGGAGTGTTGTGTACTCCAGGGGCCTTGTTTTGACTTGGGTCTTTCAGGTAATTTGTCTATTGTTTATTATTAGTTTTTGTTTCTAATCGTCGTTGTGAGATTGTGTCGGCGTCCTCACAGGACGATGAAATCACGTCTAATTTTGAGATGTAGAGGAGATGAGTAAGCAACAACGAAGTAAAAAGAACTATTCTATGTGATTTCTAGATTTTTTTGTTAACGTGAACTAGCGTGGTCTGGCTTGACAGTGTGGCCCCCAGCGGGCACTCCACGTCCGGCTTGAGGTTCTCTGTGTCTTCCAGCAGCCTCACGGCAGTCAACATGTTAACCTGCATCTATCCAAACACATCTCCGCAAGTCACGGTGTGGTGAATGGCAGAGGGTACCTTCTACCACTACTATTCCCAAACGGAGCGAGGAATAAGGCTGTCTAAACCTTCGTATGCTCTCAAATTTCTCATATCCTCGTACTCCATACACGAAATGTCCCTTGGCAGCAGCCCAATCTTTCTGTAGCTAGCTTCAAATGGCTGTTATCGAAAATTTTTCAGTAGTGTTTAACGAAAAGATCGACTATTCGTGAGGAATTCCCATTTAAGCTTACGAAGCATCTCCGTGATACTTGCGTGTTAATCGAACGTATCAGTAACAAATCTGTATCAATATATTAACAGATCGTTTGACTGTCAGCGAAAATGAGTTTATTTGTTTAGGTTTTACGTGTTAGAGGAAGCGGTAGCGGCATAAGCGTAGCTGTGTGGGTACGTGCCGTACGGATCATCTCTTGTAGAACTTCGGAAGTGGGAGCCATTAGCTCCAGCTGGACGGCTGTTGCCATTAATTTCTATGGTCAGGATGGGAGCTTCAAAGTTCCTTTTTTAGCTCATAATGAGATACCGGATGAAGATAAAGGCGGCCGCCGCGAGCGTAGCACCGAGTGACGTGGTCAGACCGGTCCGATTTCTTTGTTGCGTGACGGTAATGGTGCCCGTAAGCAGGTAGCTCGTGCATTGAGGCAGGGCTGTAAGGCCCTCCGTTAACGGAGTTCGTGTTGTCTGGAGCTCGTAGGAATGTTGCCGCAGTCTGAATCGAAACTGTCCAGTCCAGGCCACTCACGTTTCATCCAAGATATCGAAATAACGGACATTCTTCCGTGTGATTACGAGGGCTACGGCTGCGCCAAATACCAGCTAAATTGTTTTCACATTGCTCCTGTTCAGTCAGTGAATCCAATGAAATCCGATGTTAGCGCGGGTCGTCTATTTTTTTCCTCTTGACTTATTACCAACTGGTGTGAAGCGGATAGTGTCGTATACGTTTCCCGTGTCAATCTTTTTATCACAAAACAGCAACGACAATGTCTTCATTTAGTCGTTGCATATGTTTCAAAATCGATCTTTCAATTAATGTAATTTTCAACAGACTTATTTATAAATACAAAAGCTTCAAATGTTCAAATGCTCAAATGGCTCTAAGCACTATGGGATTTAACATTTGACGTCATAAGTCCCCTAGACATAGAACTACTTAAATCTAATTAACCTAAGGACATCACACCCATCCATGCCAGGGGCAGAATTCGAACCTGCGACCGTAGCAGGAGCGCGGTTCCGGACTGAAGTGCCTTGAACCTCTCGACCACATCGGCCGTCTAATACAAATGGAACTGCGGCTATTTTACGGATATATATATATATATATATATATATATATATATATATATATATATATATATATATATTCGTGCATTGAAACATACATAAATGGATGTCAATGGCATTAAGCAACACGGCACCTAAAACGCTTCTGGTTTCTTTCTTCTCGGTTTTGCAGAAGTTCATAGATTACTTTGATGGAATGCTGTGCTCGAGACGTTTATTTTCATAAATTTTTTTCTAGAGTTATAGCCTGTGTTTGATACTAGATACCTACTGCGGGACTGTGCTGGTCTGCTTCTTATGTCGTCCTTGCGACGTCTGCCACTCGGTTTTTACCTTCCGAAGTCCCTAACTGGGCGCCCTCTTCTAGTGTTAAGTTTGCCGTTAGTTTTATTTTATTCGTAAATGGTTCAGAGGTTTCATACCGCAAAGTTGTTACTTCCATGTTTCCCATTTTGACATCTCCTGTCAATTTCGTTGTCTGGCGAATTTCACTTCCAAATTCATTGAACGCTTGTCTCGCTGTTCTCGTTACGTTCATTTTCGCTTCTTTCAGCTTTTTATGTTAGCTAGACTCTAAGATCACTTAAACTCTCCTTGGCACACATTCTTCTGAGGAATATTAAATATTGTTTTTCAATTTTATCTATTCATCTTCCTCAGATATCAATATTTGATGCTCATTACAGAGATATCCTGTCTCTTTTGATTGTCAAAAGTGTTTCCCCACCTTCCTAACATTCCTTGTAATACCTGTACTCATTGATGCTGACACAGCCTTATGTGCACTGTCAGTTAACTGCCCCTACTGGCTTGCACCTCTGTTTGCATTTTATTTTAATTCTGACTATCTGACGGTGTCCGGTATGACCGCAGCTTTTCGAATTTTTTGGTACGTTATGCTGTAACATTTAGTTTTAATTTTGTTCGTTGGTAGATTGGGGGAGGGAACCAGACAGCGACACCATCGGTCTCATCGGATTAGGGATGCGTGGGGAAGTATGTCGGCCGTGACTTTTTAAAAGAACCATCCCGGCATTTTCCTGAAGCGACTTAGGAAAATCACGGAAAATCTTGCCGTCTGAGTTATCGGCACTTTTAGCAAATAACGCGCCAGCTGTCGACCGCGTTTTACTTTTTATCCGCGAAAGCAATATGGCGAAGACCATTTAATTTTTAGTTTTGGAACTCCGTTTCTGTATGGTGTCTTTATTAGCCCTCTCTTCTCCCGCCTATTTATAGCTGTCTTGTCTTATGTCAATTGGGACTGACGTCTAGTCGTTCTTTAGCAGTTGTCTGCCTTCGTGTTCTATAGTTTTACTTGGACTCATTCTTTTTTTCGCCCTAAGGCAAAAAAAGCAAAACCAAACGGAAAATCTATCTTAGGATGGCCGGAGGCGCGTTTGAACCGTCATCCTCCCGAATACGATTCCAGTGTGGTAACCACTGCGCCACCTCGCTCGATAAATGTAAAGGAATGGGCCTAGCCACAGACAGGGATTACTGTTCGAGATTAATATTCGCCAGTAACCAAATTATGTTGGTTGAATATGACTATGTTATATCGCACATGATGATGAATATCTTAGAAACATACGCTATGGCCGGACTAAGAAATTTATCTAAAACAAAATATCCCTCTCCAGGAAATCATAGATGAATATGCTATTGAGGCATGTCAGAAACTGCAATCCATCGTTTGCTCAGGTAAAAGTAAGAAAACGACAAATAAAAGAGAATAAGCTGCGTTGCATCATTAGCTGGGGTAAAAGTAAGAAAACGACAAATAAAAGTTCTTTTCGTAGGTGACTGTCTACAGCTATCAAATAATTAAAAAAAACCGCTTGTGCCATAAGCTGTACAACTGCATGTTCATTTTCTACCGGTTTCTATTACTACAATCATCTTCACGGGAGAAAAACAGTATACATCAGTGGATTAAAAATGAAGGAAATATGTGTTTGGTTCATTGATGCACCCTATTTTTCTCCTGTAATAATCAGAACTTGCAGAGAATAAACACACAGTTGTACAGCTGATCGTACAAATTTGTCTTTTCCTTATCACAAAGAAGGTTACGAGATTCAGTTCATTAAATGCAGCAGAAGCCTGAAAAATGACAAATATGCTACAAGAGTTGAAGCAACGCAAATGCATTTTTTGTGAACAGTTACAAAGTTTCAGGGTGAGAGAGAGTCCTAAATAAATAAATCAGGGAGCGCACTGACACACCCGTGTACAGCACCGATTAGTAGGAAAAACGGCAATTAAAATTTTTTATGCACGTGATGAGGTTGTGGGATGAAAGGTGGCCGAAAAAAAGTGCTTTGTTGGGAACGTCCTTACAAGATCAAAAGAGGAAGACTCACTGCAGAATGGAAAAATCAAATGGAGGAGGTTATGCAACGAAGAAATTTGAATCAAGATTTCAACTGGACTCCGAAGGTCTGTATCCGAGGTTGAGGGTTAAGGCCTACAGATCTGTAAGCGTTACGGACAAAAGCCTTCACACATTGAGTTTAAGCCAAATGGAACCGTTAAAAGTCTCTTGGCTGAAGAGGATTGCTTTGTGTGGGTCTAAAGGGGAAACATATTTTCGATAATCAGAGACAGTTACGCAGGAAATATAGGAAACAAATCATTCGCTGAAAAATTTTATCACTCAATTTTAAATCTACCTGCTGCAGTACCATAAAAGGTATCATATTATCAAATTCCTACCACCATACCAGTGTGTTGTGTAAAATACGTAATTCTAATAAACAACAGTAGAAAAATATAATAATACCGTAAAATGAAAGAGATCTTTTATGATGGTTGTCTGAGTAACCAATGTGAAAGGTGGCGTAGTGGTTTGGTTGCTTGTGCGGCTGGCAGACTACAGAGGGCGGTTGTATTCAGCGCTGGCTCGATATCAGGATGCAGTGTGTTGGATTTTATGGCGAGGAGCCGTAACCCCGGGTTTCATAGCGATCATCCAAAAAGCTGTTTTTCAGCGAAAGTGCCGGTAGCCAAAGGGTTCCTCCGATATTGGGGGCTTTTCATTCTTCCACCCTCGCAGGTGACACCGTTCCTCCCAATAGGACAACACGCACACAGCACGTGCCCAGGTAATAAAACGGCATGCATATTTTTTACGGTTCCAGAGGCACTAATCATTATCGGCTCTAGCATCTAGAAATCTGCCATTCATTCTGAAACCTTGTAGTGAAGGGAAGGCAGGATTCGGTTACGATTGTGAACGGTGCCGTTATCAGTTACTATTGGTTGCCTTTTACAGTTACACACAACTTATTTTTAACCAGTAATTCCAGACTCAACAATAAATAAAAAATACCACACGTTATTAGTGAAGGAATTAACAACTGTGTAAATAAAAGTGTTTTCAGTGAGTTACAATTTAGCAAATCACCATTAAATACACACACAGCAGATAGTGTTTTGAAAGGAAGCAACATTTATGTGGGCAGAAGGCCTTCTACCAACGCCAGGAATAGGAATCAATTAAGAATTGTTTAAAATTCGCTGCAAGTTACAAATTACAGGTATTTAAATATTAAAGGCAGGTCGCCAAAAACACAGCAGAAGGCATCAGACGACAGCAATGGCAGAAAATAAGGTTTTAAGGCTTACTGCTAAAATACAAATACCAAATTAGAATTTTAAGGCAAATGACCACAATCACGACTGAAGGCCTTACGCGCTAGGAACGCCAACAATATAAAAATTTTGAAACCTGCTGTAAAACAGCAAATACAATAGCAAAGATTAATTAAAAAAACACGCAACCGATCACCAAACAGGTTAAATAAGATGATAGTGAGCTTTTTAATACGACCCTTAAAATCCATTGAACACTACACTGCTAGATTTATTCCAGAAGGCAACCAGAACTATTAACTAGACATATATAACTTTTAATGTAGGCTTTACAAGGTATTGTAATAAGTAATACAATAATAAAACACAAGGACCAGTACATAAGTTCCTTAAAGGATACTGAGGCAGATTATACCCGCAGAAGGCGTGGGCTGAAGGAGCGTTACACTGAACTACTGGCCATCAGACCTCCTTTTAGAACACAAATGTCTTATAAGAACCAAGACGCCACAGACGGTGCTCCAGGAACCGACCTCTGAGAAGATCCGGCAACAAACACTTCCGCGAGCGATGAGACAGGCAGCCAACAGTTACACTCACTTCACGAGATGGTAACTCAGACTAGTGGCAGTCTAACGAAACACTAACGATAATCTTGCTGAAGCTACCTGACGTGCGATAAACCAGATGGAACATTACGCCAAAGCCGGAACCGGCGGTCTGCACTCCGTATTCAGAATACTGCGTTGAGAGCTCCCGGGACGAGAAGGAATTACTACCACCAGAGTAGAAGAATCACCACCGGGCCTACAAACCAGAAAGCTGTCAAAACTACACGCCTTACCGGACATCAGCGGCAAGGCGAGGAAACGTACACTGCCGTTGTATACACTAACACCCAGGGCAGGTAACTGGGGCGTTAGCGGCCACTAGGCAAGAAACATTACCGCTGGTTGAACTTAACAAATTGTAACAAGTTGAATGCAGTAAATATTAATAAGAAATCTAGGAAAGCCAATCAGATCCGCCTTCCCTAAGCACTCCACTCGCTCCTCTTCGCCTCGGCGACACTACGACTAGCAACACGACTCCAAGTCACTGGAGAATCTCGAGATATCACAATGGTGGAGGTTTCTCTACTTGGATTGGAATGCACTCACCTTAAAGCATGCTGGATCCGGTTTACGACGAGGTCGTGCACCCTCGTGACCACAGACCTTCCATCAGGCAGTCTTTGCGTGCCGCAAGTGGTCCCGTCTTGTTCTGGCACTGCACAGACCTGGCTCCTCCTTGGTCCCCAACCGAACTGGCTTACTCACATGCCCGTGAACTCGGCCGCTGTGACCGAGCGGTTTTGGGCACTTCACTTCTGAACCGCGCTGCTGCTACGTCGCTGGTTCGAATCCTGCCTCGGGCATGGATGTGTGTGACGTCCGTTGGTTAGTTAATTTTTAATAGTTGTAAGTCCATGGGACTGATGAGCTCAGATGTTAAATCCCATAGTGCTCAGAGCCATTTGAACCATTTTGATAGTCCCGGTAAAACAACGACGTCGCCCAAAAGATACGGCAATAGTTACTACATATCGATAACCGCCGCTGCTGCCACTAGTGGACAGGCAACGCTTGCTAAACCGAGTGGCACCAGTGAATACGAGGAAAAGACAAACAACCGCAACCATGCTAACTAAATGATACCGTCAGGACTCCAACAGAGGGCGGAAACGTACAAACACCACCAACGCGAGCCGTAGCACTGCTGAAATAAACTACTGCTATTCCAAGAGGCATAATAGCTGAAAATTAACTGATGCCGAAGAGAAGCTTAGTGCGTGACGCAACCATTCTGTCCAGGTATATTGAAGGGAATGGAGAGCATACTCAGCGCAGAATGGGGCTTAAAGAAAAAAAGGGCAAAAGACGATTAAGTGCAGTAGAAAGGTGAATTATCACTCGTTTAATACCAAAATTATTAAGAACTCCGCAGTGAAGTAACTGATAGAATTCTCCTACCTATGAAGCAAGGTTACGTAGCATAGACGAAGCAAGGAAGAGATCTTAAGCTGACTGGTACAAGCCAAGAAAGCTGTCTTCAATAAAAGAGATGTACTTTTTCCAGATATGGAAACTGAATTTAATCGGAATGTCTTGTTTGTCTCCTTCTGGAGTATAACGTTGCACGGGGGCATCAAGAAAAGATGAAACTACAAGCATTTTAAACATCGTGATACTAGAGAATGTTAAATGATAAGTGGACAGAGAAAGTACGAAATAAACAAGTCTAACAAATAATACACGAGGAAAAACTTCTATATAAATTGTTACATACCTCTTGGTTCCGCTCGATTGATCAAGAGACCTTGTGGTTGAGTTGATCAGAAACAAGACAACGGTCTGAAACAAACCGCAATGAAAATAATTAAAAACAAATTTTTTATGTAACTCCTTTTTAAATCGGACTGAAAATTTTAAAACAATTTCTTCCAGATACATAAAGATTCCTAACTGTATACAGAATGTTCTGAAAATTAGTGATCATGAATTTTTAATAGTTACGAAAGGAAGTTTGTACGATTGATAATTAAAACCGTGAGTAGCATGCAGTTAATTACGGTGTGAGTGTGACCTATTTATGCATCTGTTCTCTATTCATCTACTTATATCGGTGGAAGTGCCTGTAAATATTGTTGCATTGTTGCAACTCCTCCTTTGACGACAACTTTAACCGCACTATTTGGCAATTGGTTACTGGCATTGGAATGCTCAAATTGGTAGATAATACCAAGGAATTCGTCAATGGTAAGACATATAATGTTACAGGCTTTTTCATTTTGTGCTTCACATATTCCCTTTTTGTCATCGTGAATGGGAATCGGTGAAATAAAACCTGTTGCTATAATACGTGAGACCTTACACTTTCAACCGAGTTGAAGGATTCAAATTCAGTTCTTGACATGACGTCCGATTCCCTAAGTCAAAACATAAAGAGTCATGAAGTAAAGCTGGAAAATTTGCACCAAGAGACACGATATCCTTTCTCAGACTTAGTTTCATAGGTCACAAGGCTTGACATATCGGCTTAGAATATGACAGCTTACTGAAACAATTCTTGGTTCAGCAAAGCAAGAAGTGGTTGTTTTAAATACACGAAAACAAGTGGCAACATCACGAAATAAGGGCAACTATAGTTCGTCAGATGACCAGCAGCATTCTAAAGTCTCTGTTGATCCATTATGGACAGGGTACATCAGCTGGTCAAGTAATTATCAATGAAATTCGCCAACAGCCGTGTAATTGAGGTTTTATTTTATTTTATTTTGACTACCACTTTCGACATTCCACTGAGCCATCTCCAGGCCCCATATGCAATTCTAGATAATAGACGATATTGTTGTACAGTCCCAAATATTCCTCGATGTCGTGAATTCAAACCGTATCTGAAGTGCTTCTTTCGAAGATTTGAGTTGTAATCAAGTCTTCGAATGAAGCACTTGAGATACGGTTTGAATTCACAACATCCAGGAATGTGTGGCACTGTATGACAGTATCATTTATGTTTGAGAGACGCATATGGAGCCTGAACTTGTTACAGTGGAATGCCGAAAGTGGTAGTCAAAATAAAATAGCATCTCAGTTACACGGCGATTGGTGAAATTCATTGACAAGCATTCTAAAGCGGTGATTGTTATGGAGAGCAAGATTGGCCGCCCCACTGTAGTGGTACATAAGAAGTTGGATGTCTCACCGCCGACTTTCAGACTCTGTCTCAGAGGGTAAATCAGCTGCCTTTGTAAATGGACGACAGGAAGAATCACTGTTTTGAGAATGAGACGCTGGGTGATAGGCAGGTTTTCACACATCCATGCCCGAGGCAGGATTCGAACCTGCGACCGTAGCGGTCGCGCGGTTCCAGACTGTAGCGCCTAGAAGAAGACTAGAAGCCCTGGAGATCTGATGGTGCTCAAGGTTGACGATCAGATAGAGAGAGACAGAGTTACCAATGAAGGCGTGCAGAGAAGGAAACAGGAACGCTGGGATCTTTCGAGAATAGGCAAACTCGTAGGATGCATTGCAAAACACAACAAAATCGTTGGCAAAATAGCACAGGGAGCGATTGTGGGAAGGAATCACAGGGGACGACCAAACATGGAGCAGATTATGAATGATGTGGGTCACGTAGAAATGACGAGGATGGCAAACTGAAGAGGGGGGGGGGGGGGGTGGAGGATGGAATACTACTGCAAACCAACCTCATACTTAAGTCTTCACTTTCCAATAAAAGGGAGACCAAAGTCTCAGTACACTCATACATAAACGACAACCAATGTAGGATAACAGTAGTGTTTTTATATTTATTGGGTAGGTAAAATACATTATGACTCGATTCATACAGTGCTACCTTGTTTTAATGTCACTTGCGCAAGTATTCCTACGTAAATTTACGAATTTCTGACCTGTTGTGAACATACCGACATTCTATGAACCAAAAGATGCGTAATTAATTGTAACTCAGCTGAAACTGTGATTTGAAATACGAGTAACAAGGTTCCTATCACTGTGTTCATATTCGTAGATGAGCAATGTGCTGTTTCGTTAACACAATAATGTTCAAATGTGTGTGAAATCTTATGGGACTTAACTGCTAAGGTCATCAGTCCCTAAGCTTACACACTACTTAACCTAAATTATCCTAAGGACAAGCACACACACCCATGTCCGAGGGAGAACTCGAGCCTCCGCCGGGACCAGCCACACAGCCCATGACTGCAGCGCCCTAGACCGCACGGCTAATCCCGCGCGGCTTCGTTAAAACAGCAATGTAATGACACAACTGTGCTAACCTTTACATTACTTGCGAAGTAAGCTGAAACAAATAACGAATGCCTTAATGCATCCCTTACCTGTTAATAAAGTTCTACTACTCAAGTTTTCTGCGATAATGCAAAATATCCAACTGCGAGCTATAATATAAATTTTCCCGCAGAATAAGAAAAGTATCTGATATTATTTTCTGAATAAGTATACTATTCTAATGCCCTTTGCTGTTATCTGTATTTAAATATTGACGGTAGCACGTTATTCAGTTCACATATAAAGAGTCTTCTGTTTGTTGTCAAAATGGCTGCCAAAAGATGTAGCATCTTTTCATATACCTGAGATGGCATTGCTGTGTCAGAAGATCGTCGCTGCATCTTCGGTACAACAAATGTTTCGTTGAACCAGAAACTTTACGATATAGCTATGCTTGGTTAATGCAGGTATTGAAAATTACGTAAAAAATATTCTCCAACAGATTTTTTTCTTTGAGTCATCAGTCTTCTGACTGGTTTGATGCGGAACGCTACGAATCCTTCTCCTAGGCCAGCCTCTTCATCTCATAGTAACAGTTTGCAATCTACGTGCTCAATTATTTGCTGGGTGTATTCCAGCCTCTGTCTTCCTCTACAGCTGTTGCCCTCTGCAGCTCCCTCTAGTACTATGGAAGTCATTTCCACATGTCTTAACAGATGTCCTATCATCCTGTCCCTTGTCATTGTCTTCCACATATTCCTTCCTTTCTGATTCTGTTCAAACCCTCCTCGTCCCTGACGTTATCAGTCCACCTAATTTTCAACATTTGTCTGTAGCACCACATCTCAAATGCTTCAATTCTCTTCTGTTCCGGTTATAGCACAGTCCATGAGTACTACCAAACAATACCGCGCTCCAAACATACATTCTCAGAAATTTGTTCTCAAATTAAGGCCTATGTTTGATACTAATAGACTTCTCTTCGCCAGGAATGCCCTTTTTCAAGTGCTAGTCCCCGTTTAATGTCCTCCTTTCTCCGTCCGTCACTGGTTATTTCGCTGCCTAGACAGTACATGTCCTTAACTTTGCCGGCCGGAGTAGCCTCGCGGTTCTAGGCGCTACAGTCTGGAACCGAGCGACCGCCACGGTCGCGGGTTCGAATCCTGCCTCGGGCATGGATGTGTGTGATGATCTTAGGTTAGTTAGGTTTCACTAGTTCTAAGTTCTAGGCTACTGATGACCTCAGAAGTTAAGTCGCATAGTGCTCAGAGCCATTTGAACCATTTGTCCTTAACTTCATCTACTTCGTGATCATTAATCCTGACGTTAAGTTTCTTGCTGTTCTCATATCTGCTAGTTCTCATTATTTTCGTCTTTCGTCGATTTTCTCTCAGTCTATGTTCTATACTCATTAGATCGTTCATTCCATTTAGTAGATCATGTAATTCTTCTTCACTATCACTCAGGATAGCAATGTTATCAGCAAATCATATCAATGATATCATTTCAACTTGAATTTTAAGTCTACTTCTGAACCTTTCGTTTATTTCCATCATTGCTTCTTCGATCAGATTGAACAGTAGGAGCGGAAGACTGGGTCCCTGTCTTAACCGATTCTAATACGAGCATTTCGTTCTTGGTCGTCCACTCTGATTATCCCCGCTTTGCTGTTGTACGTACTGTATCTTACCCGTCTTTTCCTACAGTATATTTCTTAGAATTTTAAACATCTTGCTCCATTTTACATTGTCAAATGCATGTTCCCAGTCGACAAACCCGCTGAACGTGTCTTGATTTTTCTTTAGTCTTGCCTCCATTATTAATCCCAACGTCAGAATTGCCTCTGTCGTGCCTGTATCTTTCCCAAAGCCAAACTGATCGTCATCTAACAGATCCTCAATTTTCATTTGCATTCTTATGTGTATTATTCTTGTAAGCAACTTGTTTCCATGAGCTGTTAAGCCGATTGGCCGGCCGTGGTTGTCTAGCGGTTCTAGGCGCGCAGTCCGGAACCGCGCGACTGCTACAGTCGCAGGTTCGAATCCTGCCTCGGGCATGGATGTGTGTGATGTCCTTAGGTTAGTTAGGTTTAAGGAGTTCTAAGTTCTAGGGGACTGATGACCACAGTAGTTAAGGTGATTGTGTGATTATTCTCGCAATTGGCAGCGCTTGTAGTCTTCGACATTGTGTGGATGATAAGTCAGATGGTATGTCGCCAGACTCATAGAGTCTATGACGTGAATAGTCGTTTTGTTGACACATCCGCCAATAATTTTAGAAATTCTGATGGAATTTTATCGATCCATTCTGCCTTATTTGATCTTAAGTGTTCCAAAGCTCTCTTACGTTCTAATTCTAATACTAGATCCCGCGTTCCTTCTAAATCGACTCCTGTTTCTTCTTCTATCACGTCACACAAATTTTCCACTCATAGAGACCTTCAATGTACTCTTTCCAGCTACCCGCTCACTCGTCTTCTTTAACAGTGGAATTCCTATTCACTCTTAATGTTGCCACTCTTGCTTTTAATTTCATCGTACGTTGTTTTGACTTTCCTAAATGCTGAGTCAGTCCTCCCGACAATCATTTCTTATTAGATTTCTTCACATTTTTCCTACAGCCATTGCGTCTTAGCTTCCCTGCACTTCCTTTTTTTTGCATTCCTCAGCGACTTGTATTCCTGTATTCCTGAATTTCCCTATTCGTTTTTGTACTTCCATCTTTCATCGATCAGCTGAACTATTTCTTCTGTTACCCATGGTTTTATCGCGTAGGTACATTTATCTTTCCAACTTCAGTGAGAGCCCCTTTTAGAGATGTCCGTTGTTCTTCAACTGTACTGCCTACTGAGCTATTCCTTAGTTAGTTGCTCTTGGCAAACGTATTTTTAACAATATTCTAGGAGCTAAAAGAGCCTGAATAATACGAAACTCTGATGTCCACGATGAACCAGTGACACAACAAATGAAATAGATTATAGGATAACGTTTCAGCGATAGTTCTGATGTAAGAAGAAGTAGTTTCTGATACTAGCCTGTAACACATAATAATTGTTATAGTCAGATAGTTTACACATTGTTGTATGGGAATATTTAACCGTTATTAGTTTTCACCCCCCATGAACCATGGACCTTGCCGTTGGTGTGGAGGCTTGCGTGCCTCAGCGATACAGATGGCCGTACCGTAGGTGCAACCACAACGGAGGGGTATCTGTTGAGAGGCCAGACAAACATGTGGTTCCTGAAGAGGGGCAGAAGCCTTTTGAGTAGTTGTAGGGGCAACGGTCTGGATGATTGACTGATCTGGCCTTGTAACATTAACCAAAACGGCCTTGCTGTGCTGGTACTGCGAACGGCTGAAAGCAAGGGGAAACTACAGCCGTAATTTTTCCCGAGGACATGCAGCTTTACTGAATGATTAAATGATGATGGGGTCCTCTTGAGTAAAATATTCCGGAGGTAAAATAGTCCCCCATTCGGATCTCCGGGCGGGGACTACACAAGAGAACGTCGTTATCAGGAGAAAGAAAACTGGCGTTCTACGGATCGGAGCGTGGAATGTCAGATCCCTTAATCGGGCAGGTAGGTTAGAAAATTTAAAAAGGGAAATGGATAGGTTAAAGTTAGATATAGTGGGAATTAGTGAAGTTCGGTGGCAGGAGGAACAAGACTTTTGTCAGGTGATTACAGGGTTATAAATTCAAAATCAAGTAGGGGTAATGCAGGAGTAGGTTTAATAATGAATAAAAAAATAGGAGTGCGGGTTAGCTACTACAAACAGCATAGTGAACGCATTATTGTGGCGAAGATAGACACAAAGCCCATGCCTACCACAGTAGTACAAATTTATATGCCAACTAGCTCTGCAGATGATGAAGAAATAGATGAAATGTATGACGAGATAAAAGAAATTATTCAGGTAGTGAAGGGAGACGAAAATTTAATAGTCATGGGTGACTGTAATGCGTCTGTAGGAAAAGGGAGAGAAGGTAACATAGTAGGTGAATATGGATTGGGGGGAAGAAATGAAAGAGGAAGCCGCCTTGTAGAATTTTGCAAAGAGCATAACTTAATCATAGCTAACACCTGGTTCAAGAATCGTAAAAGAAGGTTGTATACCTGGAAGTATCCTGGAGATACTAAAAGGTATCAGATAGATTATGTAATGGTAAGACAGAGATTTAGGAACCTGGTTTTAAATTGTAAGACATTTCCAGGGGCAGATGTGGATTCTGACCACAATCTATTGGTTATGAACTGCAGATTGAAACTGAAGAAACTGCAAAAAGGTGGGAATTTAAGGAGATGGGACCTGGATAAACTGAAAGAACCAGAGGTTGTAGAGAGTTTCAGGGAGAGCATAAGGGAACAATTGACAGGAATGGGGGAAGGAAATACAGTAGAAGAAGAATGGGTAGCTCTGGGGGATGAAGTAGTGAAGGCAGCAGACGATCAAGAAGGTAAAAAGACGAGGGCTAATAGAAATCCTTGGGTAACAGAAGAAATATTGAATTTAATTGATGAATGGAGAAAATATAAAAATGCAGTAAATGAAGAAGGCAAAAAGGAATACGAACGTCTCAAAAATGTGATCGACAGGAAGTGCAAAATGGCTAAGCAGGAATGGCTAGAGGACAAATGTAGGGACGTAGAGGCTTGTCTCACTAGGGGTAAGATAGATACTGCCTACAGGAAAATTAAAGAGACCTTAGGAGAGAAGAGAACCACTTGTATGAATATCAAGAGCTCAGATGGCAACCCAGTTCTAAGCAAAGAAGGGAAAGCAGAAAGATGGAAGGAGTATATAGAGGGTTTATACAAGGGCGATGTACTTGAGGACAATATTATGGAAATGGAAGAGGATGTAGATGAAGACGAAATGGGAGATAAGATACAGCGTTAAGAGTTTGACAGAGCACTGAAAGACCTGAGTCGAAACAAGGCCCCGGGAGTAGACAACATTCCATTAGAGCTACTGATGGCCTTGGGAAAGCCAGTCATGACAAAACTCTACCATCTGGTGAGCAAGACGTATGAGACAGGCGAAATACCCTCAGACTTCAAGAAGAATATAATAATTCCAATCCCAAAGAAAGCAGGTGTTGACAGATGTGAAAATTACCGAACTATCAGTTTAATAAGTCACAGCTGCAAAATACTAACGCGAATTCTTTACAGACGAATGGAAAAACTGGTAGAAGCCGACCTCGGGGAAGATCAGTTTGGATTCCGTAGAAATGCTGGAACACGTGAGGCAATACTAACCTTACGACTTATCTTAGAAGAAAGATTAAGAAAAGGCAAACCTACGTTTCTAGCATTTGTAGACTTAGAGAAAGCTTTTGACAATGTTAACTGGAATACTCTCTTTCAAATTCTGAAGGTGGCTGGGGTAAAATACAGGGAGCGAAAGGCTATTTACAATTTATACAGAAACCAGATGGTAGTTATAAGAGTTGAGGGGCATGAAAGGGAAGCAGTGGTTGGGAAAGGAGTGAGACAGGGTTGTAGCCTGTCCCCGATGTTATTCAATCTGTATATTGAGCAAGCAGTATAGGAAACAAAAGAAAAATTCGGAGTAGGTATTAAAATTCATGGAGAAGAAGTAAAAACTTTGAGGTTCGCCGATGACGTTGTAATTCTGTCAGAGACAGCAAAGGACTTGGAAGAGCAGTTGAACGGAATGGACAGTGTCTTGAAAGGAGGATATAAGATGAACATCAACAAAAGCAAAACGAGGATAATGGAATGTAGTCAAATTAAATCGGGTGATCCTGAGGGAATTAGACTGGGAAATGAGACACTTAAAGTAGTAAAGGAGTTTTGCTATTTAGGGAGTAAAATAACTGATGATGGTCGAAGTAGAGAGGATATAAAATGTAGACTGGCAATGGCAAGGAAATCGTTTCTGAAGAAGAGAAATTTGTTAACATCGAGTATAGATTTAAGTGTCAGGAAGTCGTTTCTGAAAGTATTTGTATGGAGTGTAGCCATGTATGGAAGTGAAACATGGACGATAACTAGTTTGGACAAGAAGAGAGTAGAAGCTTTCGTAATGTGGTGCTACAGAAGAATGCTGAAGATAAGGTGGGTAGATCACGTAACTAATGAGGAGGTGTTGAATAGGATTGGGGAGAAGAGAAGATTGTGGCACAACTTGACTAGAAGAAGGGATCGGTTGGTAGGACATGTTTTGAGGCATCAAGGGATCACAAATTTAGCATTGGAGGGCAGCGTGGAGGGTAAAAATCGTAGAGGGAGACCAAGAGATGAATACACTAAGCAGACTCAGAAGGATGTAGGTTGCAGTAAGTACTGGGAGATGAAGAAGCTCGCACAGGATAGAGTAGCATGGAGAGCTGCATCAAACCAGTCTCAGGACTGAAGACCACAACAACAACACATTAGTTTTCAAGATGAATGACTGGATTTGTAAGTGAATAAATAAACGGAAAACGTAATTTCTTGCAGTGGAAATGTCGCCATTTGGCTGGAGTTGTGTTTAGCCCTACCTGTTTTAATTTCGTAGTCGTAATTTTACCCTAGCACACTTTACAAAACTTGAGATAATGTTGACCGTATGAATAGAGAATGCTTCTACTCTTCTGTACGCGTGACTTTCGGCGGGACTTGTTTTTTCTCAATGAAACTGTTATCTTTTAAAATACGAGAGTAGGCTATCTACTGTATCCCGATTTCTCAAGACAGAAGACATTTTGTATGTTGCACTTTTTTCTACATCATCTCTACTCATTTTCTGGACTACGTACTCATTTTATTTAGCATAGCGTAAGACTGATAATCTATATTCTCGTCGTCAAGCATTTCAGCAAATATTCACTCGGAGACTGTTGTATTCCGCTATTCACAAGAGACACGCGGCTGGTGCTACATCCGCCAACAAACAAATCTATTACAGTACTTCTGCTTTCAGAATCACCAGTGAATTTAGGAATCAGATTTAATCCCATGAGGCGTTTCCGCTTTAACTGGGACTTGTGAACTTAGGGAATTAAAATTTAATTCCGTGAGGCAATCTTGATGTTAGACGAAAATTCGAGTTCTGAATTATACATTTACTTTCGGCACACATCTAATAAGCGTGGCGTAGGAGAGATGTCAGCCTTTATACCGTAGCTCTGTACTACGGGGACGCAGAGACATTCGTTGGCTGTAGTTTTTTAGGTAGTTCGTTTCATCCGAGACGCAGAGAGATTCGCGAGATACCCTTGTCTAATAGAATGCAGTTTGCAGATTTTATCTTGTTGAGCTCGCACCACGAATTCTCACGGGCATGTTGACAGAAAAGCGACGAACTCCCCCGTCAAATTTTTCGCCGTTTGTCCGCTGGGATATTAATTCCGGAATTGAGCCGGGCCTTTCCGCAGGAGCGGTGATTAACTTCGACCCGCGGGCGGGGCTCAGCGGCGACTACTGGCGGAGGCAGCAGGTAATTAAGACCGGGGCGAGGATTTCCTGCGGGAGCGCCACACGATAGGTGACGAAATTCCTGCAGATGCCTACCCGCGCGCGTTCCTAGAGGGAAATTAAACTCGCAAATCTCCCTGCCCGCTGGTTCGTACAAAATACCTCTGTTTTAATAGGAAACAACAAACGCGTATAAACTGAACTAGTTTCTCCGGTATCTGATACTACTAAAAACGATCAAATATCGCAGATCTACCATTTCAAAAATACGTAAATGATATTTAGCACCATCTAGTTCCCCATCGGTGTCGATAGGTCATTTTCATGCAATCACAAAAATGCTGTGGGAAAATTACATATTCTGATGAACTACATTGCTTGACAAATAATCGAGTTTAGGACTATCTGTTTTTGTTAACTATCAATACGAGGGAATATCGGAACTAAATGTTTAGTTTTCGATGTATAATTAAATTTAGAAATTTCAGAACGTAGATAATTATTCGCAATATTGTACTACACTTGCACTGAGGCTGATGTTCCAAATTCTTGTAGGCAGCAACGTTAGTTAATAACAGAAAGGACCGGTGCTATGCGATATTCTATGTACAAAACATAACTTCCTATAATTATTTTATTTAACAGTAACGTCTTGATTGTTTTACGGCAGTTTATATTCTTATTTTCTGTGCTAGTAATTTCAAATATAGTTTTCATTATCAGCAGTCTCGAAGGTAGAACTAAAAGTGTGAATCACCTTAAATAGTTTTGGTTGCAACATCGAAGTGTCAGTCCGTGATTCTTCCTGCTTATCAATTCCTTTGCATCTCACACTACGCCACATACCTCCTTTACTATTTTTCTTTCAAATTTCAAAGGTTTTACACTGCCCATCGATGTGGTGTTAAGAATCTGGCTTCCCTATAACACCGTTTTGTCTAGCATTGCATCACACACCTTTGGTTTTGATGGAGAACACCTGTGATGTCATTAATTGTTTTTTACCGAATGCGTGTTCTGAATATGCTATTAACACAAGCAAACGGTGAGAAAACCCTTCTTAGTGAAAGTGACGTAGTTTTTAGTGCCTCGTGTCGTAATATACACTGAAGACCCAAAGAAACTGGTACACCTGCCTGATATCATATAGGGCCCCCGATAGCACGCAGAAGTGCCACAACACAACGTGGCTTGGACTCGACTAATGTCTGAAGTATTGCTGGAGGGAACTGACACCATTAATCCTGCGGGGCTGTCCACAAATCAGTAAGAATACTAGGGGATGATATCTCTTCTAAACAGCACGTTGCAAGGCATCTCAGATATGCTCAATAATGTTCATTTCTGGGGAGTTTTGTGCCCAGCAGAACTGTTTACACTCAGAAGAGTGTTCCTGGAGCCACTTTGCAATAATCTGGACGTGTGGGATGTCGAATTGTCCTGCTGGAATGGCCTACGTCTGTCGGATTGCACAATCGACTTGAATGGATGCAGGTGATCATACAGGATGCTTACGTACGTGTCACCAGTCAGAATTGTATCTAGTCATATCAGAGGTCCCGTATCTTTTGAAATGCACACGTCCCACAGCCGGCCGGTTCTACGCGCTACAGTCTGGAACTGCGCGACCGCTACGGACGCAGGTTCGAATCCTGCCTCGGGCATGGATGTTTGTGAAGTCCTTACGTTAGTTAGGTTTAAGTAGTAATAAGTTCTAGGGGACTGATGACCTCACAAGTAAAGTCCCATAGTGCTCAGAGCCATTTGAACCACACGCCTCTCACCATTACAGAGCCTCCACCAGCTTGAAACTTGTTTGTTGTTGCTGACATCCAGGGTCCATGGATTCGTGAGGTGGTCTCCATACTTGTACACGCCCATCCGTTCGATACAGTCATCAACAGTCCAATGTCGGTGTCGACGGGTCCAGGCGAGGCGTAAGATTTTGTGTTATGCAACAATCAAGGGTATACGAGTGGGCCTTCGGCTCCGAAGGTCCATATCGATGTTTCGTTGAATGGTTCGCACGCTGACACTTCCTGATGGCCCAGTATTGAGATGGGCAAGAATTTGCGGAAAGGTTGCACTTCTGTCACGTTGAACGAATCTCTTCAGTCGCTCTTGGACCCGTTTTTGCAGGATCTTTTTCCGGTGGCAACGATGTTTTATCGGATCCTGATATTCACCGTACACTAGTGAAATGGTCGTACGAGTAACTCCCCACTTCATCGCTACCTCGGATATGCTGTGCCCCATCGCTCATGAAGCGACTATAACGCCACGTTCAAGCACACTTAAATCTTGATAACCTGACATTGTCGCAAGGGTAACCGATCTAACAACTGCGCCAGACTATTGTCTTATATAGGTGTTGCCGACCGCCGCGCCGTATTCTGCCTGTTTACATACCTTTGTATTTGAATACGAATGTCTATAGCAGTTTCTTTGTAGCTTCAGTGTATAACTAAAAAGCAATATCACCCTTTTTTTTACAGTAATGCCTGAATTAGCGTGCTCCACGACCAGACTAGCTGGCGTCGAAATCGAGAATAGCACAAAATATCGATTTTTTTTCAGAACAGTTATTTCTCAGTGCAACCTACTCTGCAACACTCTTACAAGCTTTTCAGACTGTTTATGATCACCTTGGATATATTGTGAAGCTGCAGTTAAGTGTGTTACTCGTGAAGAGTTACCCACATATTATTCTTACCATTCACTTATGTGCAATCAGTGTCTTCTTCATAAGCGGTGAGATAGTGTGAAAAATTATTTTATAGGACAAAATTCATTGGAAATATGTAAAATATGTCAGGAGGCTAATTTGTTTGTACCCAAGACCAGTAATTACACGAATAGCAAGAATTGCCGAACTTCGTTGTTTGAGTGGCTTTTAATATGCTTCTTGACATCGAAGTTCTCAGGAACTTGCGCATCAAAATATTTGGAACATTCTACTCGTTTTATTGGCTCAAACTCACATGTTACATCAATTGATGGTATGATTTTTTGCTGTACAGCCCTTAACAGAATGCGTTTTCTCAAAATTTGGCGAAAGACCATTTTCAGAGAGCTTAATAATTCCTTACGAACATCATCAACAGTTACTCTGTGTCTTTCTTTCTAATGGGATTTATTTTAGGACCAGTTCTGTCTGCAAAAAGTTCCATTTCTGCTTGATGAATGTTATGTGGTAGGTCTTTCACATATATAATGTATATAGTGGGCCCAAAGTTGAACCTTGTAGTACACCCTGCGTGACTGCATCGATGTCATTAAAATTTTCTCTTCTTCTTGGATTTTTTGAGTTATTCTGCTCAGCTTTCATTATTGTGTTCCTGAAGTGTGATTCGAAACAGTTGGGGTTAAAGCCATCAATTTCATAAAACTTAATTTTTGCTAGGAGGGTAATATGATGCAAGTATTATAACACCTTGGAAAGATCGCACAAAGTACCAACTGCCAACATTTTATCATATAAGGGTTGTAATATTTATTGAGTGAATGTATAGATAGCATTTTCTGTCAAGTAACCCTTCTGGAGTCTAAACTCTGGTTTGCTACATAAATCAGTTTTACTTAAACTGAGACTACTCTTCACTTCACTACATTACTTGTTCGAATATCTTGGAAAAAACGCAGTAAGGAAACCAAATGATAATTATTTAAGCCATGCTCGTCAACTTTCTTACAAAGGCGTTCAAGAATCACATACTGTAATCTGTCTGGAAAAATGCACTGTACCAGTGTCGTACGCAATATAAAGTGTTAATATGTCTTCCTAGTTCTGTCCTTCCAGTCGGCTGATAACTGATTTTTTCATTTTTTTATATCATTCTGTTAACATGATACTTCCATTTCACTCCATTCTGTCTGCTAATTAGTTGATAAGAGTTTTAGATGTGAGGTTTTTACTTTTTAACCATTTTATTACATCCTCTTATATACCTCATGGACTTCACCCTTGCAGTTTGATTTTTCTTTTTTATAGGTCTCATTGATTCGGAGCTATAAACAATACAGGAACAGCTATAAAACTATAGAATTTCATTTGTGTTTCCCCTTTATTCCTGAAGTTCTTCCAGTTGTCTTGGCGATTACTTGAAATTTATTAACTTTCTTCTCAAAGTTTTTACCAGCACTAGTATCACACCCTTGTTAAAAGAAGTGGGATAATTCTAAAATTTTCTCATTGATATTATTTTCGATCTAACTCGGATCATTCCTTTTAAAGCAATTATCTCGGTTTTATTCGTTAATATTGTTCACTAATAGTATAATGCAATTTGGCTCAGTATATATACAGCTCATAGTGTACTATCTTCTATTTCTGTGTAACTGTTAGGGGATTAGCAAAACCATGTATTTCTAATATTTTCGACAAAACCATGTTTTCACATTATCAAATGCTTTCTTGTAACAGATAATTGATAAATGAAATTTTAGGGCAAATTCCCTATGTTTTTCAATAGTTTTTTTTTAATTGCAGGTATTGCATTATTACACATACATCAATCACTTCCTAAAGTCTGATTGCTCTTGTGAAATTATTGTGTCATAAGTAGTTCGCAATTTTTCATTAAAAGTCTACATTTAGTAAACTTATTCCTCCACAGTTGTCCAATTTTCTTTAGTAAATTCTGAAATAACATCAGCTATGTGACGTTCTTCTGGTACAGAATGATTCTTCCAGCACACATTTAAGAAATGGAGAAAACAAATTTCTAAAATCATTCTTGCATGTTTGATTAATAAACCATTAATTCCATCTTGACAGTAGCATTTATACTTTTTGTGACATTTAGGACTACTTTTAATTCCTTTATATCCATTTGTCCTACACAGTTATAAGCAGTTTCTATGTAATACCTCCCTTCACTGTCTTCATAAAACCACAAATTTCTGTTATATTGCGTCCATTAGGATTTTTATGATATTACTGTGTGATGCACCTTTCTCCATTTCATTCATATATTTTATAAGTTTAAACACTGTTTTCTATTTTCTGTGAAGGTCATGTTCAGAAGTGGCAATGAATCTTAATTTTTTTGTTTTACTTCTCAGTCTTCTTTCGTCTGTCTTTGCGAATAGGCGTTATAAGCAATTTGTTTTGTTTAATGATGTTGGCTATTTCTATATTCCATGTTTTCGAAACTATGTTCCAGTCTGAAAGCTTACTTTTCGATAGTACCTCACTGGCTATTTTAATCTTTGCCAATCATCGTCATTACTGTCTTTAGTTTCAACGATTTGCAGTTTGTGTGTGATTTTTTGTTATTATAAATTTCTTATCCTTCCTTCTTGCATAAGATGATCTTTAAATTTCTAGTTTTGGCTTTGTGTTTTCTCTACATTTGTTTGTTTTATTTATCCTGCCCTTATTTCAATCTTTAAAGTAACTATAAAGTGATCATAGCCTGTATCATTACCTCTAAACACATAAAGATCTGGAATTTGAAACATTATTTTTATTAGCTCTTTAATAATCAATTACTTACCTTGAAACTCTAGCCTTCCATGTCTTTTTTCTAAAGAAGGTATTTGCAATTTTTAAACTATTAAATGTAGCAAAATCTCTTAACGTCTTGTCATTTCCAAATAAAATTATTTAACCCAATGTACTTGTTGTATTTACTATCGACACTCTTCGTGTTCTTATATTTACTTCTCCAGTATTAACAAATGATCGATCTGATTATCGAATATAATTTTTAGAATGCCACATCGAACAAAAAGGCCATCGTCCAATGTAGCTTCTATTAGATGACGAATATTCTTGCAGAGATACTTCAAATATTCTCCATTTTTGCGTAAACAGGGATCTGCAAACTCATTTGGGTCAATATAATGTGTAGATTTGTAATAGAATTTCTTTCAAATCGAGTGGGTTCCTGCACAGAGCGAAGAAGGGCCACACAGCTTAAAATAGTCATGATACACAGGCTGATTTTGCTAATTGCAACAAACTGCAGGAAACGATTCCTCGGATGATAAGGAGCAAGAAAGATCATGTGATCATATGCCAGGAAATTTGTTTCCGGAATTTACACCTGCTTGAAATAGAGATAAAATCTTTTTGATAGTGAGACCGGAATCAGCACGAAGTAGGTGGTCTGCCTGCATGCTGTAATCCAGAACACCATGTAGAAAATTCTGCCATTTTCCGTATTACATTCGGGGCATGCATGCCTTATTTCGTATGGTGTAGCCTCCACAAAGACTGTTTTGTGGGTGGTTTGTTGCACAGACCGCCACGGTGCTGTTATTTCAGTCACTGAGTCTATTCACACATGGGGCTACCTTTACCAGAGCGGGATCGGCCACCTCTAAAACACCCACCAGCAACATCAATGCAATTAAGCGTTTATTGGCGGCCGCCTCTTGGGACCAGCCATCCTCCATCAAGCCTCATACGTATAGCATTTCTTCACTTCTTGCAGTTGATCTTGGCCTCCCCTGCTGGAAGACATGGCTTTGGTGGTTGACTATGATGTACAGGATCAAACTCTGACGGCCAACACTGTGAGGAACCACCTCAAATAATCACACAAATTAATTTAAAGCCTGTATACTGTCACACAGTGGAAGCGTCATATTTAAATTAATATTAACACGGCTAGCCCAATGCAGCGTGATGAAAATGATATCAAATCACTCACATGGATATTTTAATGGGAGGAGGGATCTTCTATAAATGGAAGCAAATGATAATAGTAACAATTAGTTTCATTGTCTTTAAATATGAAAATTACCCATATACATTTGAGTATTAAAAAGAGACCTTTGACAAAGGGACAAAGGATTATGACTCAAAAGTATAACCACAGCACAGGTGGGTTGTTGAGATGAAATACAGTTATGTTAATAATACATGAGCGTGGCAAGCTACTGCGTAAGTTGTTAATTAATTTTAGAAAGCACACGGAACACCATTAGATTATGGTAATGCACACTGAGAACAAGCTTGATAAATCGGAAACATTGCATTCATCTGCTGAAGTGAGCGCATTAACTTCATTCCTAAACGGCGAAGGTGCCTGCAGTAGAGACGCGTATTACTGTGCGTGCAGAGTGTGAATAAAGCGGACGGCGGCAGCAGCGTCTGAGTTCCAGATTCAGCCGTATGTCTGTACTTGATACTCAAGTACAGATATTCTTCTGGGGGCAGCTAAGCTCGCCTCATCAACCATCCCTCCTGTCCTGACCTAAGTCATTACTCCGCAGAAGCCTAACAAGGAACCCCTTGAATGCGAAGTCGCAAAAGGCCAATTATTTTTACGGCACGCGACGCCCCACATGATGTCTACCATGCATCCACAACATTGGTTACTAATGACAACAGTGGGCGGGACTGTAGGTATCCAATGTGAGCACGGCATGAGGCTACGGAGCCTAATTAAACTGCTTAGTTGACGAGTAACTCGCAACAGTGCTACACTGCTAGTGGTGTTGGTACAAAGCCGAGCAATGGCAACGATAAACTTATCACCAACAACAGTTGCCGAACTTGACATTTAGTCATAAAGGGTCTCAAGGAATTTCCACCGAGAAAGCAGTGGCAGATGTAATATTAGCTTTTCTGCAATGTGTGCAGTCGTATAAGCTCGATTGTGTGGACAATGCACGTGAAGAGTATAATCATGACGATATGTGCTTAACAAGCGAAAGTGATAGTGAAACAGGTGTTGATCCACGTAGTTCATCATCTCATCCTTGTAGAACCCCGGGGGCCACACACTCCGTCTCCAATGGAACGTAATAAACAACAAGCGCTACCGAAGGAGCGGGTCCTGAACATAATTACTTATGTAGAAAATCATCCGCAGAACAATGCAAAAAAAGACTTATGAACAGATTTTGAATAAGTGCGCAGCAAAACGACCTACGATCGTGTTGTGTTTAAGGCAAGCTGCGTATATTCAAGCGAGGACAAGGTGCACTTTTTACAAAAACTGGAGTTTGCGCGTTTCAAGAATTCTCTATACAATTTACGGGACGCGCTCAATAGCGACCTACTAATTTATGTACATAAAATTTCGCGCGACGTACATTATAGTCACTTCAAGAGAAGCAATGGATGGTTGCAAAACTTCAGTTCTACAGAACTGGAAGACATAACAAAATTTCAAACAAAGCTTCATCTTGAATATGCACAGCAAACTGCGGAATCGGCCCAAAAATTTGTAAATGTGATGAACACTTTTCCCATTGTTCAGCAAGAAAATTGTTTTCACCTCCGAGCAACCGGGATTTTAAGATGACGTGCATACAAAAGAAACCATGAAAAATCTGGGTCAACGGATTCTTAACCTACTCCGTCCAAAATGTGTCATGTTCACCTTCAGGAGCGTATACCTCATTTGGACTGATTTGCCCGCTGTATGACCATAAGTAATTTTTTGCTCCTTATCCACTCCGCCATTTATACCATCAGTTTGACCATGTTTATTGTCCAGTGCAACCACTGCCACATTATAATTAACTGAAATTTATTATCAAATATATACCATAAAATCGCTAAAATATGATTATGCACTGACAGCTGTGGGTCCATGAGTTAACACTTGTTCAGATGCTCGTCACTAGTTGAAATATGCCTTTTTGGATACGATAAGTTTAAGCTTCCTGCGCAAAAGTTATGTTCCTTCGGTTCGAGGTAACCAGGCGATTAAGACGACTGGGGACAATTGCGACAGTGATGCTCAATGTATAAAGAAAGGAACTCACATGACTATTCGAAGAGCTTCAATGTTCACTCTGCGATGAAGTCATTACAGCCGAATCGTAGTCTCGATTTGGGACAGGAAGTCAGTAGTTTCCTTTGCAGGCGAACCATTCTAGAATTTTCTTTGGTAAATGTAGAGACGCCAAGGAAAAATATTTAAAGTACAGTATGCTAAGTGTTCTTGATCAAGACAGTGTTCTGTTTTCTGATGATTGAAGGACAGCTGGCTTTCCGTTGATGATCAATTCTTGCTACATTGTTACGAGCCTGAATCTGTGCATCTTCCACCGTGTTGAAGTACTTCACTTCTTCGCCACCAAATAAATTAAAGATATTTTTGGTCTCGTGACTGTCGACTGTGACGTACACTGGTCTCCAAAATTCAAGCAACAAACGGAAATTTTGCATGGTTGCGTTTATTTTGCCACAAAACAGTATAGACAGCTGACATTGAGTAGACACAATATAAAGAATACGGAACGTAAACAACTGCAACACGCATAACGGTAAACAATTTTTTTTTACTTTTTTTCAACTTAACCTATTTGCACCCACATTCTGACAACTGGTTAATGTGGCCAGTATGCGGTGTGACATCTGGCACCAATACAGGCCTCAAACAACGGGAAGTGCTGTGAATGATGTTATCAGTCTCATAGTTGAGTTTATAACGCCCATTCCTCCTGCAGAGATGCCCACATGTCTTGCAAAGGGGCTCGTGGATGCTAACGTCATGCAACCCGTCTCCCTAGGGCACCCTAGACATGCTCTGTGGGATTCAAACGGTTCAAATGGCTCTGAGCACTATGAGACTTAACATCTATGGTCATCAGTCCCCTAGAACTTAGAACCACTTAAACCTAACTAACCTAAGGACATCACACAACACCCAGCCATCAGGAGGCAGAGAAAATCCCTGACCCCGCCGGGAATCGAACCCGGGAACCCGGGCGTGGGAAGCGAGAACGCTACCGCACGACCACGAGATGCGGGCTCTGTGGAATTCAAATCGGGAAAGCGAGCAGGCCACACCATGCGTGCAAAATCTTCCATTTCCAAAAAAACATCAACCACCTGTGCTCTATGAGGTCGAGCATTATCGTCCATCAATATGAAGTCTGGGCCCATAGCACTTGGCAATAACTGTGTACGAGATCCCAAGAGCTTCTCGCGGTACCTGACAGCAGTAAAATCTTGTCGATTCACCCATACAATTTCCTAAAGAGGTGTTTGAGTGCTCAACAAAATCTCTGCCTACACCATTTAGAGTACTCCTCGATACTGGTCTCTCTCCACAATGTTTAGATCTCGAAATCGTGTTCCACGTGCCCTCCAGATGCGAATCCGTCGCGAATCACTCTCTACACCAAATCGCGACTCATCTGTGAAAAGAATATTGGCCCACTGTTCGACCGTCTAGGTTGCATTTTGATGACTGCACTCTTTCTGTGAAGACACGGCAGTACTAAACAGACAGCAGGCCTCCAACAGTATAGGCCACTCTCCTGAAGCATAAGTGCCTCGATATAACACGTCCAGGGGATGCTGCGATTTCAGATGCCAACTGGAATGCAGTAGTAATTGGGCATCTTCATGCCATTACAACCAAATAAAGGTCCACTCTTTCTAATGTCACACGTGGTCGGCCCTGTCCTGGCTTCCTGACGCAGTTTCGGTATCCATAAACTATCGTCTCATCCGAGAAACAACAGAACTATTGACATTAGCAATCGGGCGACGTCAGTTTGTGACTCTCTTGCTTCCATTTTTCTTTTTTCTTTCGGCCCTGCACAACAGAGTGTCTGTAGGAATCTTCCCTGTGTCCTACTGTACCATCTGTGACTGTGTCCACGGCGATTGTGGATGTGGGATTACCCTGCGAACACTATCCCGCTTGATAGGTGCCATGACGTCATTGCTGGCGTTGTTGTCCGTTGATCGTAATGCCATCTTCCGTGCAAAACTCTTGACAGTAAGCGTGATTATATCGTAAATTGGCACAGGACGGCGAAGTAGCAGTTCGTTGCTTTTATTTTGGACATCAGTGTATATTGTGTACAGTCTGTGGAGTATTCCTTTGCCACCTCAATGGTTACCATCTCAGGACTTCCCCTTTCCTTGTTACAGACCTAATTTCATGTTGAATCTCCCGATACTCCTGTATGTCAGTAGATTTCGCAAAAGACTGTTTAAAACATTTCCGTTATAACTTCATAAGAATTTATTTTGATAATAAACAGGATACAATGAATTGACATGAAAGCTGCAGATCATTAGGAAATATGGCTCATACTCAACTACAACAGATAATTGTAAAAGTCGATAAATAAAATATCTGACAAGCATAATGTCTATGTGACTAAATTGTAGCTTTTCTTCTACAGACAAAATGATATTCTCTTGTGAATTTTGTCTTTGTTTCATACGTCGAGTAGATTGCTCTCTATATCTGGCGCTCATGAATCAAAACACTTAAAATTCAAAATATTAAGGGAGTCAAATTTTCTACCAGTTGATGATCACGTAGGCTGTTAAATGTCTCACAGAAATATGCTCTTTCTACAAGTTCAGGTTTGTTACTAAAACCTGTCATATTTGAAGAGAACACGCAAATGTGCAGCTGTTGGCGGTGTGTTTACTGTGTCCTTTCAACTTATTCACAGGTCAGATCTTAGGACGGCGTGCAGCTGACGCAAACTCCATAGTACGATTGAGAGACTTCGGCGTCCGAGCCGTACCCCGGCATGACTGTCATAGCTCTCAGCCTTGCTGCACACTTCCCCCATCACGACGTCATCCTGTCTCAACATAAGGTGGCGGGGGGAGAGGGGGGGGTGAGGGAGAAACTGCGAACGAGCCGCATTTACACGGCAGTGCAGTCACACTGCATATGACTTAGTTTATACATCACATTTCTCAATAACAGAGATCGCTAACAAAACAAATTTTGAGTATCCTTTGATTATTTTTGGCGCACTGAAAACATAACTTTCTTTGGCACAAACTGTCATCATACGTACTCGGACACAAAATTTCACTGATTTTCGCATTCAGATTGCCACATAGTCATGACGTATCTAGTTTCATAATCGAAAAAAGCCGTTACCACTAATACATCGATCGAAGTATTGTAGTACTTTTGCAGCCTCATTATGACGACATGGAAACTCTAACAGAGGAATGCTTGTAGACGTCCTGGACAGTTTTAATATAAAACGATTTGTCGTTTAAACAGGAATTACCTTTCAGGTCAGACAGTTACGTTTGCACATGCACATAAGCGCTTCCAAATGAAACGGCAAACGGTCTCGAAACAGATGCAAGATTGACACTGACCCCAAAACATTTAGAAAAAAATTATCCTTGTAATTCATTCAAGGCCACAAAGACTTCTTCAAACCACATGTTTTATTTTTTAGGCATTGAAATTTGGGAACTGAATTGTGTTTGATAGAAAGTACCCCTTCTATAATGCTATTTGGTTTTTAAATACATCCCCATCAAATCAGTAAGCAGTTGTTTCTCACACTGGAATGTCGTACTGTGGGTAGTGTGAAGACCAGTTCACTTAAAGATCCACGTCTGCAGTCCATTCCTGATGTTGCAATTATAGTTCCTTCACTCGTTTTCCTCCATAAGTTCAGAAATAGCGAGTTTCAAAACGAAAAAATTCGTTCCAGTCATGCCACTTCATATGAACAACGTAGTCCGCTGTAATGTACGAAGTCTCCATACACTTCTCTTATTCCCTTTCAAAACTGTTGCAGCTAACAAAGGAATAATCCGTGCGACTTCAGAAAATGTGGTGTTCATACCACAAATTTCTTCACTTGCTGCATGACTGCAAAATCATCATAAAGCGCCTCTTGATGTACAGAACACTGATACCCGTCCTACGATCATTGCAATTTTTTTGCTCTCGCATTGTCAGCTAAATTCTTTAAATTCTTCCCGTATGTTACTATGTATAGCACATTACAGTACCAATCGCTTATGCGATGTATAATATGAATTGATATTTCCCATCCATCTCTTCTGTCACTTCCATTCATTTTTAAAGGGATGTGTCGAGAGATCTCTAGACTTACTCTTTTTGAGCAAAGAGCCACTGGAGCTGTGAAACTTCTGAATTTTTTTTTGTCATCTGTCTTCTGACTTGTTTGATGCAGCTCACTAAGAATTTCTCTCCCGTGCCATCCTATTCATCTCAGAGTAACAATTCGAACCTACATCCTCAGTTATTTGATGGATGTATTCCAGCCTCTGTCTTGGTCTACAGTTTTTACCCTCTACAGCCCCCTCTAGTACCATGGAACTTATTCGTTGTTGTTAGAATAGATGTCCTACCATCCTGTCCCTTCTTGTTGTCAGTGTTTCCCATATACTACTTTTCTTGCCGATTCTGTGAAGTATCTCCACGTTCCTTATCTCATCAGTCCATCCAATCTTCAAGATCCTTCTGTAGCACCACGTCTCAAATGTTTAGATAATCTCCTGTTCCAATTTTCCCACAGTCCGTGTCTCACTAGCATGCAATAGTGTTCTCCAAACATACGTTCTTACAAATTTATTCATCAAATGAAGACCTATATTTGATATTAGCGGACTTCTCTTGGACAGGAATGCCCTCACTGCCTAGGTAGCAGAATTCTTCAACTTCATCTGCTTCGTGACCATCAATCCTAATGTTCAAATGGTTCAAATGCCTCTGAGCACTATGGGACTCAACTGCTGAGGTCATTAGTCCCCTAGAACTTAGAACTAGTTAAACCTAACTAACCTAAGGACATCACAAACATCCATGCCCGAGGCAGGATTCGAACCTGCGACCGTAGCGGTCTTGCGGTTCCAAACTGCAGCGCCTTTAACCGCACGGCCACTTCGGCCGGTAATCCTAATGTTAAGTTTCTCATTGTTCTCATTTCCACTAGTTCTCATTACTTTCCTCTTCCTTCAATTTAGTCTCAATTCATATTTTGTACACTTTAGAGCAGGCTCGTCCAAACTGCCCCTGGGTCGCTAGCGCCTGCGATCGCCCGCGGCCAGCGTCCCGGGCGAATTCGTGCGTTGTCGCAGTGGCCGAGCCGTGCCGTTTAGCTAACCTGGCGGACCGCCCTCCGCGCCTCGCTATGCCACTGTACGCGGGCTTCTTTTACGGACGACAGACCGGCGCACCAGCAGCGGTCAATAGCATTGATACGAAACAATGCTGTTAGTCAACAGACGTAAGGCTACAGTGGATCGAAATGGATGGTCCACAGCAGCAGACAACAAGAAAGAGGAGCGGCGCGTCTACACTATTTAAAACTGAGTATGAAATTAATTTCCTTTGTACTGCTGTCGAAAATGGTTCAAATGGCTCTGAGCACTATGAGACTTAACATCTGAGGTCATCAGTCACCTAGAACTCAGAACTAATTAAACCCAACTAACCTAGGGACATCACACACATCCGTGCCAGAGGCAGGAATCGAACCTGAGACCGTAGCGGTCCCTTGGCTCCAGACTGTAGCGCCCAGAACCGCACGGCCACTCCGGCCGGCAAAATCATGCCAAATGTTGAGTATGTCATCGGAAACTCATATATTTAAAAAATTACTCGATGGAACGGCACTTAAATACCTGAAACAAATATCAGTTCGAAAATTTGTCGCAAGAGGAACGCCAGTGATAGCTCGAAGAACTGAAATAAAATTTCAAGCAGCATCACTGTGAACTAGGTATATCCTATCGTATGAGTCTTTATTATTTATAAAGATGACAAATAAAAGTATACATTATAATCTGATATGTCACTTAGTAATGTGCCAGTTATTGAATATCAGATTGTCAGCAACAAGGTACACTTCTTTTCGGTTAATTTTTATATCTGGGTTGCATTAAATCGCGTCACACAGACATAAGAAGAAGTTTCAGGTACGTTATTTTTTTCCACTTTCTGAAAACCCTTCACAAACGCTCTCTCGGGCAGTAAAGTGTCATTAAGAGTCGTTCTTCGTTTTTGTATATTTGTGTTCTTATGGATGGGAAAACATATGTTATAGTTTGAACTATGTTTTCAATTAATTAAAACGCAAATATTCCAATAGATAAAAATTTATTTTGCCACCACATTTCGCTGTCCTCGCCAGCGTCTAACGCCGGTTTTCAGAGGAACTGGGGGAAAACGCACTTAAAACCAATCTTTCTTTTTGTTAGTTTTTATTTGAGTTTCAACGAATGAAACAATTAATTATTCAAATGATAAAAGTGTTTTAAAAAATAGGATTGCACAAAATTAATTGCATGTTCTTATCTGCCATGGTAGGAGCAGGAAACATGTGGGCAAAGTTTGCGCGCAAGCTACAAATGCTCGCTGAGAGTTTCGAAAGCAGGGAAACCCTTTGCGGCCGGGAATCTCATCAAGGATTCCCTGGTCGACTCGGCGGCTTGTATTTGTCCAGCAGACCTTGAAAAAGTAGCTCGTTCGCCTCAAACTGTTGAGTTAAATACACTCCTGGAAATGGAAAAAAGAACACATTGACACCGGTGTGTCAGACCCACCATACTTGCTCCGGACACTGCGAGAGGGCTGTACAAGCAATGATCACACGCATGGCACAGCGGACACACCAGGAACCGCGGTGTTGGCCGTCGAATGGCGCTAGCTGCACAGCATTTGTGCACCGCCGCCGTCAGTGTCAGCCAGTTTACCGTGGCATACGGAGCTCCATCGCAGTCTTTAACACTGGTAGCATGCCGCGAAAGCGTGGACGTGAACCGTATGTGCAGTTGACGGACTTTGAGCGAGGGTGTATAGTGGGCATGCGGGAGGCCGGGTGGACGTACCGCCGAATTGCTCAACACGTGGAGCGTGAGGTCTCCACAGTACATCGATGTTGTCGCCAGTGGTCGGCGGGAGGTGCACGTGCCCGTCGACCTGGGACCGGACCGCAGCGACACACGGATGCACGCCAAGACCGTAGGATCCTACGCAGTGCCGTAGGGGACCGCACCGCCACTTCCCAGCAAATTAGGGACACTGTTGCTCCTGGGGTATCGGCGAGGACCATTCGCAACCGTCTCTATGAAGCTGGGCTACGGTCCCGCACACCGTTAGGCCGTCTTCCGCCCACGCCCCAACATCGTGCAGCCCGCCTCCAGTGGTGTCGCGACAGGCGTGAATGGAGGGACAAATGGAGACGTGTCGTCTTCAGCGATGAGAGTCGCTTCTGCCTTGGTGCCAATGATGGTCGTATGCGTGTTTGGCGCCGTGCAGGTGAGCGCCACAATCAGGACTGCATACGACCGAGGCACACAGGGCCAACACCCGGCATCATGGTGTGGGGAGCGATCTCCTACACTGGCCGTACACCACTGGTGATCGTCGAGGGGACACTGAATAGTGCACGGTACATCCAAACCGTCATCGAACCCATCGTTCTACCATTGCTAGACCGGCAAGGGAACTTGCTGTTCCAACAGGACAATGCACGTCCGCATGTATCCCATGCCACCCAACGTGCACTAGAAGGTGTAAGTCAACTACCCTGGCCAGCAAGATCTCCGGATCTGTCCCCCATTGAGCATGTTTGGCACTGGATGAAGCGTCGTCTCACGCGGTCTGCACGTCCAGCACGAACGCTGGTCCAACTGAGGCGCCAGGTGGAAATGGCATGGCAAGCCGTTCCACAGGACTACATCCAGCATCTCTAAGATCGTCTCCATGGGAGAATAGCAGCCTGCATTGCTGCGAAAGGCGGATATACACTGTACTAGTGCCGACATTGTGCATGCTCTGTTGCTTGTGTCTATGTGCCTGTGGTTCTGTCAGTGTGATCATGTGATGTATCTGACCCCAGGAATGTGTCAATAAAGTTTCCCCATCCTGGGACAATGAATTCACGGTGTTCTTATTTCAATTTCCAGGAGTGTATATGGCCTCAGATATGGAGCAGCATTGTTTCCTAAAGTTTTGCGCAGTAATTCTGCCACACGAACATTAGTTGTTGCCTAGATAGTAAATGGTTTGCTTGTTTCACCGCTTATCGGCCTCTTTTACAGAGGTGCGCTTCTTCTGCTATTTTGTTTACGTTGGATATGATCGCGGAACAGTCCAGAGCAGTGCTGCACGGTCTCACTCGCTCCGCAGCTCTCTCTCTCTCTTTCTATCTCTCTCTCTCTCTCTCTCTCTCGCTCGCTCGCTCCCTCGTATGGCGACACCAGCGACACACGGTCGCTGACGTGGCGCTGAACTACACTGCCTTGCGCCCGGGGCGCGGGCGCGCCCGCCGGGCGCAATTCTTGGTTGAGCCAGCTTTAGACTTCGTTCCAATCAGCAGATGATGTAGTTCTTCTTCACTTTCACTGAGAATAACAATGTCATCAGCGAATCTCTTTAGTGATATCATCTCACCTTGAATTTTAATTCCTCTCTCGAACTTGTCTTTTACTTGCGCCAGTGTTTCGTCGCTTCATAGACTAAGCAGTGGAGGCGAAAGAGTGCATCACTCTCCTCCACCCTTTTTAGCCCGAGCACTTCTTTCTCGATCTTCCACTCTTGTTATTCCCTCTTGGCACTTGTACATGTTTTATACTACCACTCTCCCCCTATAGCCTACATCTATTTTCTTCGCAATTTCAAACAATTGGCACCATTTTACATTGTCGAATACTTTCTCCAGGTCGATAAGTCCTGTGAAAGTGTCTCGATTTTTCTTCAGTGTTGCTTCCATTATTAACCGCTACGTCAGAATTGCCTCTGTGATGTATTCAACTTCCCTGAACCCAAACT
This sequence comes from Schistocerca serialis cubense, assembly GCF_023864345.2. Lineage (NCBI taxonomy): Eukaryota > Metazoa > Arthropoda > Insecta > Orthoptera > Acrididae > Schistocerca > Schistocerca serialis. The sequence continues at coordinate 664,806,854 of NC_064642.1, forward strand.
GATCGCCATATAACAGAATCTCAATTTTGCTTCCCATTCTTCTGCAAATTACACTTGTCAGCAACTTGGATGCATGAGCTACAAAGCTGATTGTGCAATAGTTCTCGCACATTCCGACTCTTAAATCTTCAGAATTGTGTGGATCATGTTCCTCAGTAAGTGAGATGGTATATCACCGGTCTTATATATTTTACACGCCAAAGGGAACAGTCGATTTGTTGCCACTTACCCCTTGAATTATAGAAATTATGATGGACTATCATCTATTCCTTCTGACTCATTTGGTCTTAGGTCTTCCCAAGTTCCTTTAAATTCTGATTCTAAAACTGGATCCCCTATCTCCTCCCTGTCGACTCCGTTTCTTCTACTAACACATCATTAGACAAGTCCTTCCCTCGTAGCGGCCTTCAGTGTACTCTTTCCACAAATCCGCTCGCTCTCAGTGGGATTCGCACGGCATGTTACCGCCTTTGTTTTTAATTTCACCAAAGGTTATTTCGAATTTTCTGTGGGCTGAATCAGCCCTTCCGACAATCATTTCTTTGTCGATTTCTTCATATATTTCATACTGCCATATGGTCTTAGCTTCCCTGCACCTCCTTCATGCCACCAATAAACAGCCACCAATAAATAATTGAAGAGCGTCGTGCCGACCGAAAATGCCACGCCGCAATACTAAATGAAATGTCCTGCTGAGCCGGCCGGAGTGGCCGATCGGTTCTAGGCGCATCAATCTGGAACCGCGAGACCGCTACTGTCGCAGGTTCGAATCCTGCCTCGGGCATGGATGTGTGTGATGTCCTTAAATTAGTTAGGTTTAAGTAGTCCTAAGTTCTAGGGGACTGATGACCTCAGAAGTTAAGTCTCATAGTGCTCAGAGCCATTTGAACCAGTGTCCTTCTGAACTGTTTACTTCCGGGAAGGGACGAGCGAAGTCGAGAGAGGCCGTGTCGCGAACCCAAGCGACGCGCACGCACGTCCTGATTGAAGTTTGGCACCCGTGGCCTCCACGGGAATGCTGTACTGTATAAAGTGATGAAATGGAGGGACCAAAGCAAAGGGAATTATTTGTGACAGTTTCTGGAGTGACTCTCCAGGGTAAGAATTATCTTAGTATACCTGGAATTTATGCCACTGTTGCCTTCTACAGAGAATAGATATGTGTGTACATGGTATCTCCGAAGGGTGTTTGTAGTGCACTGGCGACTGATGACGCACTACTTCTTCTGTCAATGAAGACTTTTATGAGTGACCAAATAAAGCAGAGGTACTAGCGCCAGATAACCGTATGCCAACTCACCTTTAGCCAACTGAGAATCATATGTCCACAGTAGAATGTTTTGCACAATAATGACCTAACTTCAGGCTAGCCCTATTTAGCTATTACTATCATTCTCACAGAATCTTAGTACGCAAAGTAGGAATCAAACAGAGGTGCGATTGTTTTTGAATCTATTGAGTAAAAAGTGGTGGATACCAGTAGAAAAGTTTCGCGAAACAGATCAGATTCAGCGATGCACTTTTCGTCGAATATCCATTCTCCTGCAATTTTTTTGTCAACAGTTGTGAGGAAAGAGAATTAATCGTATAACTAATCTCAGGCTGTTACTATACGGGTAATTATGAATGGCGACTGTTTTAAGATGAAACATGGGCACATCGGTGTAACGAACACTCACTGGTAGTGGATCTGGTATACTAAATACTGCACATTTCACTTGAGACGACAGAAAGCAGACTAGAAAACAGACCGATGTTTCATCTTATTGAGAAAAACGGCCTTCAGCTCATTTTAGGATTTGAATCCATAAAATGAAATGGTGAGAAGGCCAATTGACCCCTACAGATTCTATCGCTACTCATATTAGCCTATTTCGTGAGTCGTCAGCCCGTTTTTACTGTACAGTAATTAAGTTATTACTCCAACCATCGCCACTTTATCCCGCCTTAGAGATCAGGATCACCTGGGCAGAGAATTGAAAGGGGAACAACTCCCAGTCAGTTTAAACCCTTGCCTTGTTCCGGTGATCGTGAGGGGCACGCAGATGTAATTTGTCTTGATTGACTTACCTTACTCCTGAGATATAAAAAGTGAAAACTCGAAATAAAGTAATGGTATTACGAAAGTGCTGTCGGAGAAATAAACGGAACGTAATCATCTACAAGCAAGGGTGGAAGCTCTTCAAAAACTCGCGGTCCTCTTTTACCCAGTTCTGCTTTTAACAAACTTCTAAACAGCTTTCGAAATAAGTATCTAATGCTACAACTAGAAAACATTAAGTTTTATGGAAAAAGCCTAAATGATTAAGAAACATTAAATTTTACGGAAATAGCTTAAATTATTAAGAAAACATCACTCACATTTATCGTAATTGACATCATAATATGCGTTGATAGAGACAATGAGGCCGATTCTGTACCAACGCCTTCTCAAAGCTTTTGAGTAAATACCCCAATGTCGAGAAAATATGTTAGTATCGGGTATGTAACCAAATTTGCTATGCATTTAAACTCTGTGTCATGCACAACACAGCACGTTTCCTTGGGAGAAGTGTGACATACAGCATAACTATCGTATGATGTGTCCCACGACGTCGTTACAGAGGAATTAATGTTTATATTATAAATTATTTACGTAGATGATAACATTGGTAGCCATTTCACCATAAGTAATTACGTTTCACAAGGTTAACCGACAAGTAACGCAATGATATGCAGTTACATCTCTACATACTATCATTGTGGTGCAAAGACAGAATCGATCTCTTAAGGAAGACAAACCTTAAGTTACGGAAGAATCAGTTTAAATGACAACCCTTAAATATACCAGTTTCTGAATTTAAAACTATTTTGGCACTTTATTACTTTAATGATTCCTAAATAGATATCCAGTCATGTTATACACAGAATGAAGAAAGTCATACTTGATAATTCATCCAGTGTAAGCAGGAGAGATTATTCTGACTGAAGAGAAATGACTTAAGGTGTTCCACAAGGTTCAGGCTTAGGTCCACTCCTCATACATTTAGACGAACTTCCGTGTAATATACAACAAACTGAATTGTTTTGCGGATGACACTAGTAATGTAATCAATCCAGATATGCATACATATACCCATATCTGGTAATCTGTTATCCCACTTTATGTGAATACTACCTCGTCTGTAAAGTAGAATTTAAGCTCTTAGTTGCGATCAGCTCTCCCTAATAGAATCCGTTGCCAGAATTATACCAGGAAATTTCTTTAGTATCTTTATCATTTCTGATTAACAGAGGTAAAATTTACTTTATGTGTACAACTAAAATATGTATGTGCAGTCCGGTGTGAGACAGAAACGTGTTTATAAAATGTAGTAGCAAGAGGAAATATGTTGTAAAGTATCTGAGTTATCATCGGAAGGTTTCTCGAAACGCAATGTTGTAGAACTAAAGCACATGCAAATGTCTGTGTATGTATAATTCAGTATTAAGTGTAAAATTAGTTTTGAGTTACTTCAAATCTACATAACTAAACAATCAAAGATTTCCTCATCAATGAAGTTTTTTACATATGAGTGACACGTTTCGCTGTGACAGGGAAAAGAAGGGAACCGACGCAAAAATGCTCCAATACGAGCACAAAAAAGATGAATATGCTCCTGTTTAGCCGGCTGGTGTGGCCATGCGGTTCTAGGCGCTTCAGTCCGGAACCACGTGACCGCTACGGTCGCAGGTTCGAATCCTGCCTCGGGCATGGATGTGTGTGATGTCCTTAGGTTAGCTGGATTTAATTAGTTCCAAGTTCTAGTCGACTGATGACCTCAGAAGTTAAGTCGCATAGTGCTCAGAGCCATTTGAATCATTTTTATGCTCCGGTTTAAAAGAATAACTGAATAGTGGTGTAGCAGCTGCCGTATTATGTATTCCTAAGCTGGTTTAAAAGTTTTCCCTGGAAGTGTAGCATGCGAATATATTCTCAGTTTCTCAAGCTGAAGGAGGCAATGGGAGTGAAAAAGATACGGAAAAGTAATACACACTGAAAAAATAGTGTACAGTGGCTGTGATAGAAAAAGATCGAAGCAGGCAACGAGAGAGTGAGAGGAAGAGAGTCACACAGTGGAAGTAAAACGTTGTTGACAGTGACAGAACAGTGCCAGGAAAGGAGTGAAGGAGACAGTGCCAATGGGACAGGAGTAAAGAGAAGCAGAAATTGGAAGTGGATGAGAGCCGTGATAAAGAGAGAGAGAGAGAGAGAGAGAGAGAGAGAGAGAGAGAGAGCGAGAGAGTGTATGACAATGACAAGGAGGAAGAGAGAGAGAATGATAGTGAAAAGAAACTGTAGCAGTGGGAAGGAATGAATGAGATGATAGCAGTAAAAGAGAGCAAGAGAAGACAGTGACAGTTAGAGCAGAGAGTAGTAGCACGACACAACGAAGGAGACTGTGGCTGTGGGTGAGAGGACAGTGCCAGGGAAACACAAAGAGGTAATGACAATGACTTAGGCGGCATGGGTGAGAATGGGCAACTGGGAGTGGGTGCGTATGAGCGACTTACTACAGTGCATTAGTGTGTCTGAGTGAGTTACTGTCACAGGAGCTCGTGCAAGTGAGAGGTAAGCTGCATTTTAAAAAGAGCGCGAATATGTTAAGATTCCAAATTTTTTGGGAAAATTTTTAGAGGAGCTGAGGAAGGTAGAGCGAGGCAGCTGGTACCAAACGTCTGAGTCTGAGACTTTTAAACAGGTTCATGTTCACCTTCTGCGTGCTCCGCTAGAAGCTGACTGTGAGTTTGACTCCTGCACTTTGTCTCTGTTTTGTTTTTCAACGCCGACGCTTATAATTCGTGAAACGAACTCTCGACGTTCCCAATCTGTGGTGGATGTGATGAACAGCGAGATCATCATAAACTGAGTAATACACCCCAAACATTAATTAAATCGAAATGCTCGTCTTCGTTTATTAAGTTTTCGGCATCTTCGTTTCGATAGCTTTCTTAATTTCGTCCCATTCCATTTCAGGATTATGCTGGAGACAGTATTCGGTCCAGCACCGGTTGTCTACTCATGTGACCTTTCAATTTGGCGCGCTCTCCCCCGCTGCCCTTTTCCCTCGGACACTTTGACCCATGTCAGTTTTCGCTAGTGATTGTAATAAGTGCTGTACACCAACTTTGATTTCACCAGGTCAGTAGATTAACTTAACGATTTAAGGAATGACAGAAACACAGCAATCAGTCGCAATCCCATTGTTTTTATTATGATTCTTGCACACCCAATTTTCAGCTATAAATGCCATCCTCAATGGATTCGAGTGAGTTAGCATCCAATAAATTAGCAGCACCGCATGTCCCGTATGATTTCACTAGTGTATAGGAAGTAAAGTCATATATTTGGGAGTCGCTGGAACCCGTATCAGCTTGGCGCCACAAGATTCCGCATCTAATTTTGATACGCCCTGAATATAAATTTTACAGCGATGGCGACTCTGGAGCCCCTCCGTGCTTGGCGTCCCGACGTTACCACCTAAAGAATGGTGATGCCAAACGGCGACTTCCGTCGCTTCGGCCTTACGCCGACCCTGCCTTAATGCAGCTGGTTTTCGTGGCTTGTTTAGTAGAGTGTGTCGATGACGTTTCTTGTCATCTCCTCCTGAGTGTGTCCCACTCAAGATACGGTACGTTGGCATGGTCGGAGGTTTGAAATTTAAAGAACGCTTGGTGCTTGGCACCCTGTATGTGCTTAAGATCTCGCCAGCCACGACATTCATCAAAGCTTAAGAACGCCGAGCACGAGCATCACTCTAGGCTCTGAAAAACGGAAAAGAATCAAACGGCTTGGTAGTTCTTAGGAGTCGGATTTACATTCAGTTCTAAATAGCAATGCGAGACTAGCAATAGTTCATGGTCCGGGTGGAGACCAGAGAGTAGGCATAACAGAAAAAGGAGGCACTTGAAGAAGACGGCTTGGGTGGTCATCGAAATTTTGTACATAAAATGAAAAAAAAACAAAAAAAACTCAGCACTATAGCAGTAAGCACACCATCCATTGTACTTCTGCCTCATGTCTGACAATAGAATCACAGATACATTAAATTAAATACAGCGAGAAAGGTCAACGAAAAGGAATGAGCAGTACCGTCGACGTCGATGTGCAGCAGGATTTTGGAGCACATACTGTGTTCAGACATTATGAAATACCTCGAAGAAAACTCTCTATTGACACACATTCAACATGGGTTTAGAAAACATCGTTCCAGTGAAACACAACTAGCTCTTTATTCACATGAAGTGTTGAGTGCTATTGACAAGGGATTTCAGATCGATTCCGTATTTCTGGATTTCCAGAAGGCTTTTGACACTGTATCACACAAGCGACTTGTAGTTAAATTGCGTGCTTATGGAATATCGTCTCAGTTATGTGACTGGATTTGTGATTTGCTGTCGGAGAGGTCACAGTTCGTAGTAATTGGCGGAAAGTCATCGAGTAAAACATAAGTGATTTATGGCGTTCCCCAAGGTAGTGTTATAGGCCCTTTGTAGTTCCTATTCTGTATAAACGATTTGGGAGACAATCTGAGCAGCCGTCTTAGGTTGTTTGTGGATGACGCTGTGGATTATCGACTAATAAAGTCATCAGATGATCAAAACAAATTGCAAAACGTTTTAGAAAAGATATCTGAAAGGTGCGAAAATTGGCAGTTGACCCGAAATAACGAAATGTTTGAGGTGATCCACATGACTGCTAAGAGTTCGTTAAACTTCGGTTACACGATAAACCAGTCTAATATAAAAGCTGTAAATTCAACTGAATACCTAGGTATTACAATTCCGAACAACTTACATTGGAAGGAACACATAGAAAATGTTTTCGGGTAGGCTAACCAAAGACTGCGTTTCATTGGCAGGACTACTAACGAGACTGCCAACACTACGCTTGTCCGTCCTCTTTTAGAATAGTGCGGTGCGGTGTGGGATCCTTACCAGATAGGACTGATAGTGTACATCGAAAAAGTTCAAGTGGGGCCGCACGTTTTGTATTATCGCGAGATATGGGAGAGAGTGTCACAGAAATGATACAGGATTTGGGATGGACATCATTAAAAGAAAGGCGTTTTTCGTTGCGGCGGAATCTTCTCATTAGATTCCAATTACCAACTTTCTCCTCCGAATGCGATAGTATTTTGTTGACACCGACCTACATAGGGAGAAATGATCACCACGATAAAAAAAGGGAAATCAAAGCTCGTACGGAAAGATATAGGCGTTCATTCTTTCCGCGCGCTATACGAGATTGGAATAACAGAGAACTGTGAAGGTGGTTCGATGAACCTCTGCCAGGCAATTAAATGTGGTTTGCAGAGTATCCATGTAGACGTAACTTCCTTCGACACTTACCTTTTCTTAACGTCCTCCTGTGAGAATGTGAGTTACTTTCTTTGTGAATGCCCTAGATGTACAGTAAGTATTGACATTATCGCAACGAGGCGTCGAGAGACATTTTGGCATTGATAGAAGACGGGCAAGAACGGGACAGTGAGGCACAACGGCAGTGTGGTGTTTTCTAGTCTGGGAAATGCTAAAACTTATTGTAATGACATGTAAATATGCCTCTGAATGAAAGGGAAGGTATGGCACCCATTTTAACTTATTTAGGAGTGCGCCTCGATCGGTTTCCAGTTGCGATTTTATAGCGTTTGTCGGATTTCAACACATGTCAAACAATTAACTGTTAACTATACACCCTTCAATAATATTTAATCTTAAATTGCATGCCAATTGGTATAGCACAGTCACGAACACATTCACATCCCTCAATTATTATGTCCCAGAAAAGTTGTTAATCTGAAACAGCCTTTGCGACGGAATGGCATAGTGTCCCATTATGCCCCGTCAATATTGCATGCAAGTACATTTCAGACTATCTGTTTCCCTTTCCCATTTCTTTTCCAGGCGGTGCTAACTTACTCTAGAAGACTAGTAGACAGCAATGAGATTCTGAATCGTTGGAATGGCAGTTTCAGGAGTCGTGTCTTCTCAAATGTGGTTTTGAAAAGAGGTTAAAGAACTTCGTGCAGCCAAATAAACGTAGGAAAGATACCTTGTAAAACTATGAATAATTCTGACTACAGAGCTGACAATTCAGAAGAGAATTTAAAAAGTGTTCGCTGCAGAGTGACTGTCGAATTAACTGATACTCATAAGAATGAACCACAGGATGCTGTTGCAAGCTCAGAAAAGAAAGAAAGAAAGTACAAAAGATTCAAAAACTCTAGGTCAGGGAAGACAACTGAAAATAAAGCGCTTTGATAGAATGAAAGCTAAAAAGTCTAACTGTACACATAAGAAAGAGAGAAGATGAAGCGCCTTGAGTACAATAAGAGGATGAAGGCGATGGAGGAGAGTGAATCACGCGGAGATGAAGCTGAGTGTCTTCACTGTTCGGTCTTCTACTTCATTTATGAGGGCTGACTCATATGCCAGAAATGTTTCAAGCGAGCACACAATTTGTGTGCTGGCACAGAGTGAGGATCAAGAAGGAACTATGATTTGTGAATACTGTTACAAAAATTAGTACATAGTTATTAGTTTGAGGCTTATTAAGCATTCAAGATAATTGTACAGTTTCCGTAATGACATTACAATATGTTCTTATTCTTATTACCGATTTTTTGTAGATTACTTATTGCACAGTCTAAACTGTCTTAGTTTCAAAATGTTACTCCTAATGATTTCAAAGTTTAGAAGTAATTTCAACGCATACGTAATAATTTCATAAAAATTTACGTTATGCCTTTCTGCCCCGTGGGTAAGGCAGGGCGGGAAATGTATATGCATTTCTTTGAAAATATTAAAAAATACAAAATACACAGTTTTAAGTTATTTTCAAGCAAAGTGCGTTATATTGTACTGCAAGATGATAAGTGTTCCCTTATTTTTTAAAAAGCTGTTCAACATTAAGTCTCTCGTTCCGCCCCACACTCTCCTTTATGTAAAGGCGTCCTGCGTGCTCCCGTTGCGGTCGTAAAAAGTGATAAGCTATAGCTAATAGTTAAAAGTCTGAAGGACAGGTCCAGCGTTTCGATATTCGGCTATGTACATTACACAGAACTGATTAATATAATTTTCATTATTGTCAGTTATTTTATAATCATTTTGCTGTACTTTATTATTATTATGTTATAGTGCTTGTTTCTGGAGCTGGCGACGTGCTCAGGCGCTGCGTGTTGTCAAGACGATCATCTTAATCACACGGTGCTGCTCAGCATGTCACCAACTCCAGCAAATGGTGCAATCAATCTGAAGTTGGCCAATGTAAAGGTGGTCGAAACCAGTCATTTCATATTAATGATATTTTGCGATCGTCACAGTGTTTTCATCAGTAATTATGTCAAGTATGGGCGGTCACAAACCAAACCATGTCGGTTAAAATCATGCTTGTGCGTTAGTCGATATCGAATTAACGGTTGTAGATTATTTGGCAGGATTTCGTAATGAAAGAGCGTGGTTGCTGATGGTTTACCTATCTCACAACTTAAAAACTGCTGAATGGGTCGAGTAAACCGTATTGCTACGGATAGTATCGGGACAGGGATCAATGAAAATAAACTGTGAACTCCGTCGCCCACTGATGTGGCACAAGGAGTTTGGTGAGAAATTTACGCAGTTCTTCAATCGAGAATTTGAAGCCAAACATCGTTTTCTTTAGTAAACATTATTGGAGCAGATATTATGTTGACATAGGAGCCCATGTTGTAGTACATACTTTCACTTCATAAACATGTTGTATTTCTTACAACGAACTCTTGGTAAATTTTTTTTCTACGCAATAAACTCTTAAAATTTGAATACCTATTTCCAAATCCTCTATCGCCAAACAATTGGCAATACACAAAACCCAGACCGAAATGTATACGTAAGACATACAGTTTCAATAATCATATGTCGTTAGAAGATAATAAGATTAGTGATGCGAAGTGAATAGTTCAGTTGCGAAGTGACATATGGGGACTTTTAAGAGCATTCTTCTTTTTATACATTAGTTGACCGACGCATTACTACACCTGGGAGTGTGGGTGCTCCGAACATCTCCTGTGTTGCCTTTTCCGCTTGAAGCTAATCAGAATGTGACCTGCTTCTCTGGCGACCAGAGAACTCACCAGTGAAGCTCAAATGGTTCAAATGGCTCTACCCACTGTGGGAATTAGCATCTGAGGTCATCAGTCCCACAGACTTAGAACTACTTAAACCTAACCTAACTAACCTGAAGATATCACACATATCCACGCCCGAGGCAGGATTCGAACCTGAGACGGTAGCAGCAGCGCCGTTCCGGACTGAAGCACCTAGAACCGCTCGGCCACAGTGGCCGGCACTCGTGAAGCTATTCGGACTTATATATCGAATACGACAGCTGAAAAAATGGATACGGTTGTTCTTTCCTGTAATGTCACCCGTGTTTCCGTTAATGTCACGGGACGACACGTTCAGTAATATCATGGTTAGGGTGGTGTGCTGCTACATCCTCAACGATATTTTATCAACCACAAATATGAAACCTCGAGATATACTGCCAGTGGCTGATTTGTATGTGTTATATGAAAACTATAGCCAAGCCAACAGCGATCGAACAGATTTGTTGCCTGAACTATTTCATATTACAATCATAAAGTGGAGTAGTCACATAAAAATTAAAAAAGACTTTAGTTGCAGAAGCGACAAGGGAATCGTTGTGCACCTGACGAAATGGTCATGAGGGACCTGTTACAGAAATTTGACGGTGCAAGTACATTTCACAAGGAACAAAATGCAGTTATCTTCAAATCATCCTCCACCTTGCCGTATGAGTGTTACTGGATCAAGTGTAAATTAGAATTTACCAGCATATGTTGGAAACCACAATGATATCAGTTTTGGTCGTTGATCTATTAGTCGTTTCATTCCGACGATATTGCTTATTCGATCCTGAGAGGCGACACAGGTAGAATGCTTTTGGTAGAGACAGTTCAAGTGTCTATCTTTGAATCTACACTGAAGAGCCAAAGAAACTGGTACAAGTGCGTAATATCGTGTAGGGCCCCCTCGAGCGCGTAGAAGTGCCGCATGAAGACGTGGCATAGACTTGACTAATGTCTGTTGTAGTGCTGGAGGGAACTGACACCATAAATCCTGCAGGGCTGTCCATAAATCCGTAAGAGTACGAGGGGATACAGATCTTCTCTGAACAGCAAGGCATCCCAGATATGCTCACTAATGTTCATGTCTGGGGAGTATGGTGGCCAGCGTAAGTGTTGAAACTCAGAAGAGTGTTCTTGGAGCCACTCTGTACCAATTCTGGACGTGTGGGGCGTCGCATTGTCGTGATGGAATTGCCCAAGTTCGTCGGAGTGCACAATCGACATGAATGGATGCAGATGACCATACAGGATTCTTACGTATGTGTCACCTGTCAGAGTTGTATCTATACGTACAAGGGGTCCCATATCACTCGAACTGTGCACGACCCACACCATTACAGAGCCTCCACCAGCTTGAACAATCCCCTGCTGATATGCAGCGTCCATGGATTCATGAGATTGTCTCATGTACACGTCCATCCTCTCGAAGCACTTTGAAACAAGACTCGTCCGATCAGGCAACATGTTTCCAGTCATCAACAATCCAATGTCAGTGTTGACGGGCCCAGGCGCGGCGTAAAGCTTTTTGTTGCGTAGTCACCAAGGATACACGAGTGGACAGTCTTCTCCGAAAGCCCAGATCGATTATGTTTCGTTGAACGGTTCACACGCTGACACTTGTTGATGACCCAGCATTGATATCTGCAGCAATTCGCGGAAGGATTGCAGTTATATCATGTTAAACGATTCTCTTCAGTCGTCGTTGGTCCCGTTCTCGCAGGATCTTTTTCCGGCCGCACATGTCGGAGATTTGATGTTTTACCGTATTCCTGATATCACGCTACACAAGTGATATGGTCGTACAGGAAAATCCCCACTTCATTTATGCCTTGAAACTGCTGTGTCCCATCGCTAGTGCACCGACTATAGCTCACGTATATCTTGATAACCTGCCGTTGTAGCAGTAGTAAGCGATCTAAGAACTGCGATACTCACTTGTCTTATATAGGCATTGCCTACAGCGGCGCCATATTCTGCCTGTTTACATATCTCTGTATTCGTATCCGCATGGCTATACCAAGTTCTTTGGCGCTTCAGTGTATGATAGGCACCAGTACGCCTTAAATTTGTATCATACCTCCAGTACTGAGCTCCACAATTTTACGCAAAGCTTATCCTTTTTATAATGGTTAAGCTGTCTTCACGAAAGAGATCTGTAGACTATTAGAAAGAATTGACAACTACTGCGATAAAACGGTGTATCTTTGGCTTAATATTATTACACTCTTTACGTAATTAATTTTGTCGTGTTCTCTTCCGTACACTCTTTACTGGAACAATTGTCATAATTTGTAATTAATTAAATTAATTCCAAAATTAAAAAATACATCTTTTACAACGATGTGATTAAAATCGGTTCTATTTATGGATAATTGGCTGTTACTCTATCACTGAGAGAAAAAGTAATCGCTACAACACTTTTATTGTAAATATGATACTGGCCTTTGACATTGCACTGTGCTCATTATTGCTTTACATTCGCTCTGGGGCAACTGTTAAATTGCCATGTCATCTGATCGCGCATAATTCGAAATTTGTTGTTATTCTCCCTCTGATGTGATAAGCATTGCGACTCACCAGCGTATCTCAAGCCAGAGGAAACGCTATGAGGGAAAATGGAACAGTTGTCTTCCCAATAGATAAAATATATGAAAAAGAGTATATCACGTGCGTTTATCTACAGCAGGTCAATTGTATCTCTAATTACAGAAAATGAGAAAGGAAGCACTATGTCAACTTATGTCAGTATACTGGCGAATATATACGTTGGTAAGCTTCCTTTAAATATCATCAGGATATATAAATTCAGAACTGGAACGGCAGTCGGAAAAGAGCTTTCATATTAAAAGAACTAATTTCAACAACCCACGATTTCTTTTCAATATACTCAGTAAACGAAAATTTGAAGTGTGTTATTAACTCACAATTTATTTTATTCGTGTTAAAATCATGATGGGATTTCTAATATAATAAATGAATCGTCCAAACTTAGCGACGATTGTTTTTCGGGTGTTATTACGCTGTTTGCCTCAAGTGCTGATAGAAAATTGTGAAATGTAACTGAGGGATGTAATAGACCAAGACTGAAAGTAAGTTTGGTTAATCTATTCTAATGAGATTGAAGCAGCATATTATCGACGCAACGAAAATAAATACTTTCCTTTATTCGGTAAATTAAACAGAGTTATGAAATTTAAGTTTCCATCTCCCTGAAATCGAAACAGACACTCCATGCGATAATATTAGTGCCTCTCTATATATCTCTCTCTCTGTCCCTCTCTTGTGTGTGTGTGTGTGTGTGTGTGTACACACATTGTCGCATCGTTGCCTGATTTCTTTAAATATCTGTTACAGGGCAAGGTGGATAAGAAACACTATATCGTCGAATTTGAAACATTAACTAAACAAATAACAAATTCGTAAGACATTGGTATAAATCGGAAACATGTTTGTTCTATTTAATGTCTTCGTATAAAATAATAATATGGCATCCTAAAATCATACAGAACAATTTCGTAATATTTAATTGCTTCTCCCATAACTTTTAAATTCTTCGCCTTCGTAATAGAGGTGACAAGTGAAGAAACCAGGAGCGATAGCGATATACACCCCGAAAACGTGTGTCTTTGACCGGAAAATATCGCATCCAAGCGATATAATTATGAATCTTCTACAGTCGGGAGGAGGTTCTTTATTACCATGTGATACGACTTTCGGTAGTGAGTTATGAATTTTATGTATGAGGAGCATCATTGTTGTTGTTGTTGTTGTGGTCTTCAGTCCTGAGACTGGTTTGATGCAGCTCTCCATGCTACTCTATCCTGTGCGAGTCTCTTCATCTCCCAGTACCCACCGCAACCTACATCCTTCTGAATCTGCTTAGTGTATTCATCTCTTGGTGTCCCTCTACGATTTTTACCCTCCACACTGCCCTCCAATACTAAATTGGTGATCCCTCGATGCCTGAGAACATGTCCTACCAACCAGTCCCTTCATCTAGTCAAGTTGTGCCACAAACTTCTCTTCTCCCCAATCCTATTCAATACTTCATCGTTAGTTATGTGATCTACCATCTAATCTTCAGCATTCTTCTGTAGCACCACATTTTAAAAGCTTCTATTCTCTTCTTGTCCAAACTATTTATTGTCCATGTTTCACTTCCACAAATGGCTACACTCCATAGAAATACTTTCAGAAATGACTTCCTGACACTTAAATCTATACTCGATGTTAACAAATTTCTCATCTTCAGAAACGCTTTCCTTGCCATTGCCAGTCTACATTTTATATCCTCTCTACTTCGACCATCATCAGCTATTTTGCTCCCCAAATAGCAAAACTCCTTTACTACTTTAAGTGTCTCATTTCCTAATCTAATACTCTCAGCATCACCCGATTTAACTCGACTACATTCCATTATCCTCGTTTTGCTTTTGTTGATGTTCATCTTATATCCTCCTTTCAAGACACTATCCATTCCGTTCAACTGTTCTTCCAAGTCCTCTGCCGTCTCTGACAGAATTACAATGTCATCGGTGAACCTCAAAGGTTTTATTTCTTCTCCATGGATTTTAATGCCTACTCCGAAATTCTCTTTTGTTTCCGTCACTGCTTGCTCAATGTACAGATTGAATAACATCGGTGATAGGCTACAACCGTGCCTCACTCCCTTCCCAACCACTGCTTCCCTTTCATGCCCCTCGATTCTTATAACTGTCATCTGTTTTCTGTACAAATTGTAACTAGCCTTTCGCTCCTTGTATTTTACCCCTGCCACCTTCAGAATTTGAAAGAGAGTATTCCAGTCCACATTGTGAAAAGCTTTCTCTAATTCTACAAATGCTAGAAACGTAAGTTTGCCCTTCCTTAATCTAGCTTCTAAGATGAGTTGTTGGGTCAGTATTGCCTCACGTGTTCCAACACTTCTACGGAATCCAATCTGATCTTCCCCGAGGTCGGCTTCTACTAGTTTTTCCATTCTTCTGTAAAGAATTCGCGTTAGTAATTTGCAGCTGTGACTTATTAAACTGATAAACTGAAGCATCATAAAAGTGATTATTCGACATGGGGAATTGGACATTCGAATGATGAAAATTACTAGAGGGGAATCGGTAGACAGATAAATGGATCTGGGATCAAATTGAAGTGGAAGATGTGAAGCGGGGAAGAAGGAAACATGCAGAAAGGTAAATAAATGCTAGGCAGATTAAGAAAGTTGTTTACTGGATCCTGAAAATGAAAACTTTTATAAGAATTTTCTGAAAGAAGTCTACCATATTTCTACAGTAAATTTCTACAAAATGATGTCCAGATTCCAATACTTGTTAAGATACGATACATTTCACTTCTGTCGAGAAGAGTTTGAAATTACTTGTGTAGATTTTCAATCTGATGAAGTTAATTGTTCGTTTGTAACATGCTGTTGCCAGACATACAGCTCAACAGCTGTTGCGAAAAATCACCCTATAGTTTAAACGTCCTATTTGCATCAGAGCAAAATTGAAGATCGTTGTGAGTGTCGAAAACGCAAATAGCGAGGTAGATTCATATTATTCATATGAAATTGGGTATGTGTTATTGGCTATTGCTTGGAAACAGTGTTAATCAACAAGGACTGTCATACGAAGAACGATATCCTCTGTGCCGCATCCTTAACCATGTTGAACAGATTGATCCAGTGGCTCACAGGCAAGGTACCACTCATTTGAAACACAAGAAGATAATCCAGGAAAAAAAGTGCGGAGAATTGCAGTTGAAGAACACACATACCGCACTCTTTGCAGGGCATTTCTGCACAAACAGTTACATTATTCAAATCAATTCCAGCCTCTGCTGTCACTATAGATTAAAATTCTACGCACGGATTCTATAGCTGAGCTGTGAACGTCAGCAACTACAGCTTCATGTGGACTGTGTTTGAGACGGGGGTTACATACACTAGGCTAGTAAGTTACCACCGCAACCATGCGTGGGAGAAGTAAATACTTGAGTGATTGTGGAATGAAAGTAATCATGGTCGGATTAATAATTATAACGTGTGCGAGGGAATTATGGACGTAAGATTCACATAATAATTTAACTTTGTTGGAAAAATTAGCGAGTTCTGTATATTATTCCTAGATGACAAATTATCTCTGCCGCTTGAAAACACTTCCACTCAAAAATCTGCACCTCGTACAGCAGTATCTAACACAAACAATGAATGTGCAATGATTAGTCAAAGAGGCCCATTAGAATGTATGGCCCTTGCGCCTGATATTTACCTTTTAATTTCTCGCTGTGGAGGCATATAAGAGCATTGGAGTACCCCGCATCAACCGGCGACTTGATTATGTTAACACGAGCGTGACCAAATCCGAGAATAGCTTGCTGCTTTAGAACCAGTTCTGATTCGTTATGTAAGGTCCTCCAGTAGTGTCAAGTAACAGCTGGCTGTCTTACGAAGGAATTACCGACAAGTTAATCAGTATTTTTCCCCAGATATATCCGTCGGTCCGAAGTGTTTCGGAGCTGGATTAATAAAAGGTATATAGTCTTTTCACCGAGAGTTGGGACGAAACACAAACAGTTTCGCGTGACCTACCACCACCTGTAGCAGTGACAGCAGGGGTGTCGAAAAACGTTCACCCACTCTTTTCAGTTGGCCACTGGGCTGACGTGACATCGAAGCTTGTATCGCTTGTAATAAGTAACCCTATACCATGAACTTGGGCAATAATGTAATGGAAGAAAGCGTAAGAAACCGACAGGAGTCATAGGACAGTCAAACACAAGTGTTTTTAATAACGACACCAGTTACAATAATGTTAAAGGATCGATAAGGCCGCGCGGAGTGGCCGCGCTGTTAGAGGTGCCAGGTCACGGATAGCGCGGCCCCTCCCGTCGAAGTTTCGAGTCCTTCCTGGGTATTGGTTTGTGTGTTGTTTTTAACATAAATTAGTTTAAGTAGTGTGTAAGTCTAGGGACCGATGACCTCAACGGTTTGGTCCCTTAGGAATTCACACACATTTGAACATATTGCTCGATTAAACTTTCTTTAAAAGTTGATCGGTTATGATACAGGTTGATAAGAAAACACTCTTCCCTCGTCATTATAATGCAGTCCAATGTCCATATTTGAGTTGCAAATTCTTCCACTTCGTGTAGGATACATTTGTTCCACTCTTCTGCAGTCACATTTCTTACTGCTCGTTCTAATGGTTTATAACTTTCGACTTTCTGTATGTTCTATGCTTTTCCTGCGCCACAGCCTTTGTACTGTCTCAGACGTAATCGACGGCTTTTAATTCGTAATAGTACGGAGGAATTTGAAGAAGTTTTCTTTGCATTCTTATCCATTTTATCTACTGTGAATTCGTTGTGACCTGACTCCAAAAGAATTTCTAATAGTTATTTCTTCAACATATCGTCTTCAAAAGCAATATTCTTATATTTTAGCCATTCGGATATACTTTGCATATTGGAATTCCATTGGGAACTTTTGCTTTTCGGTGGGAAGGGTTCGGCACGTTATCAAGAGCAGAAACTACGTTTTCCTGAAGCCGAGGAACAACATCTCGAAGCAGCTTCTAGAAAGTGTTGGAGCACATCGCTTTACGACAATCTTCAGTGTTTTTTGATTCGAAAAAACCAGTAACAGCCTTCGACTAAACATGCTTTGCTCCCAACGTGTGTGATAATCGGGCGTTTTCCATTACCTGGTGGACCGTTGTTCCCGATGGACGACCCGGGCGAAAACGTTTGTATAGAGGATTGTATGGCGTTATCTATTGAGACGTTACTGCAGATGTGTTCTGTATTTAACCCTGGCTCATCCAAATAGTACCTTGGTCTTCCTTCACTGTTCCAGAATTTAATGGTTCGCAGATCACGCCACCTCCACAAAATTATATCCCTGACTGTTAACATACTATCGTGTGAACGCCGAACATATTTAAAACTCATTTCTTTTAATAGTTTATAAAATGTGGTTCTCCGAAAATTTCCCCAAACTCGACCTTCGTTCACGGTAGCAGGCACTTTGTCAGTTGGTGGTTATTCATTATGAAAAAAAAGTTAATGTAATTTACTTCGTATCGCATTTCTGTCTAAGTCAACATTTTCTGTAAGCTTCTGCCGCGATTTTTCTTTCTTGCGTGACTTCGAAGAGTATGTGACCTTGTACTCATTTATCACACGATACAGTGAAGAATGATCAGCACCTGCAGATGCAACTATTTTCACATGAATGTCAACCATTGTCTGTTCTGGATACAACAGTTCCATTGTGTACACACTAAGAACCATGTGCCTCTCTGCTGAACTTACTGATTTCTTCTTTGGATCGCTTCTTGTGTGGATTCGTAACTGACATATCACCTCGCTGGCTGTGATCGTGGAGGATGACATTGTGGGTTTACTCGTTCGTGATACTTACGGGACAAAAAATAGATTCTGTGTGAGCACAGAAACAATGAATGTTGAATGTGACGACAAACATTTATATTTACGCTAATGATAAAAATTGGTCTTTCAAACGTGATGAACCTTATCAGATTCGAAGACCAGACTATAACGATTCATATTCACAGCGGTTGCGGCCACATTGTATGAGAGCTCCCTGTACAGTTCACATGTCGATGGCAGCGCCATGGTCACGCGCCTTGATATGTTAACAGGCCGTCTCTGGTTTCGGAGAATGGCGTATAGAAATCTTAATATGGTATATTTAATGTTGCAGGTGTTGTACATACTCAGCCCCTCACTCGAGTACAATACGTATAACGTTCGTACAACCATATGGAACTGTGAGGAAGGTACTTCTTTGGGATGTTTAACTCGAGCGTCGCATTGCCTTAACTATGGGTTATTTCGTCAAAACATTGACCCTTCATGTGAATTTCTGCACTTTGTTGTAATTTCGTATTGATGACACCAAGTCCGTCACGCGTGACGTTTTTTTCTGTTAAGAGTTGTCCGTGATTTGCATTTCGATAAAGCCTCGGCAGTCGCCCGGAGGCATTCTTTTTGTTCGGCAGTCAACATTCGAGGGACAAACATTATAAACACTTTACTCTGTTTCAAAACATTCTGCTGAGTGGCTTGAACACTTTAGTGACGATGTTCCACAGCAGCTGGTAGCACAATCGCTACTGTCGCAAGTCCACTATTTGACAGTGCCTGCTCTCAAGTCACTTATCGACTGCTCACCTACTGTGTAGCGTTGTTAGTTCAAGGTGCCGCCGTAGTTACCACGCTGACGTAGCTTATACGCCGGGAATAAACGCAGTCTCGAAACGTTTGCGACGGGCGGTGAATGTTCATCAGACTTATTTCTTCATTTTGTCTTTTTTTCTTCTTCTTTTGCGACCATTCATGTATCATTGTATAAACTAATCTGCTGCATACATAGATACATAAATTCTCTCGTTGTCAATATTTAATGCCAGTAACTCTCTTAGTTCGTACAATGCCGATTTTTATCTGCGCCAGTCTATGTATGATAGCTGCTTTGCTTTGTAGTAGCGTAGGACTAGAACAGCATTCCATATTCAACTTCGTTCCCGTTCAAGTCTACTACGACGTAAGATTTGTTTTTAAATGACACACTGTTTAAAATTATCTGGTTGTAGGCAAGGACTTGAAGATGGCGCATCGCCGATATCAGCTGATATCGTGAAGTAAATGACTGAGATTATAATACAACCAAGATGGAGAAAGGATTTCTCTTTTAATAAATTTGTGGCGGTCGCTCCCGATATGAGAAAACTTACGGGGTAGATGTTTCTCCACAGAATGGGGAATGAGAAACTACTCGTTGTGATCTAATATCTGTTACGTTTCTTGTGGAGCACTAACACAATTTTTTCATAATGCGGGGCCCACAGTCATAATATATTTCTTTAAAGCCAGTTCCGCCATTAGACTGGTGTTTATTTACAGTGTTACATTTTCACTTACACAATCATGATTTCGGCTTCAAAGTGCCATTATCAAGTGTTTTATGTGTTATAAATTGCCTAAGATGGCATACTGTCGTGTATTTTAATACGTCAGTACGCATCTTAGGCAATTTATAGCACTTGAGACACCTGTTAATGGCACTTGGAAGCCGAAATCATGATTGTGTAAGTGTAAATGTAACACTGTAAATAAACACCAGTCTAATGGCGGTATTAACTTCGTCGTGCTGAAACAAACCTTGAGATACCTAACCTCAAAATACAGAGAGTCTTCGACCTAAATCGCTGTAACCGTATGTAACACCCTGTTTAAAGTCAACTCTAATCTAGTTCGGGGAAGTAAGATCTATTGAGATATAATTTTCAACTCATTGGTTTGAGTTGTGCAGGATCGTCATATTTCGTAGAAGTAAAGGGTGCTTCCATGCGATGTGGTCGAACTCCAATATGTTGCTTATGATACGGGGGACAATCGAAGTGGATAGACAAAAGTTAGTTCATGCAATGGCTAGAAAAAGAAACCACTGGTTACTGGAGACAGAGGATATCTTTTATTTGTTTCCGCTACTGTACGTGCAATGAAAGCCTTTAATTAATTACACGCACACAACTCAATTAAAGCAGGGTGACAAATAGAATTAAAGCAGTGTTATCAGTTCTGCCACATCCATTTGTCTTTCTTTACAATTAAAATGGGACAAAATATAGGATTGAAACTGAAAACGAAGATGTCGCAATCCCTTTCATTGTTGCATTGCAAGTCAGTCCGTCCTGAATTCCACCAACACTGAGAGTCGGTTGGGCTGAAACATTTTTTTAGTAATTCGTCAGTTTCAGATTTCATAAGAACGCAATTTTTGGTCTTCAAGATCTAACGAGGAACTCGACACGCCGTATCTCAAGAGCGAACTCACCACCAGGGGTCAGAACTTGACCCACATCGACCAACGTCACGTAGGTAACAGGACGGCACAGAGCTCTAAATTGCTGAGGGTGGAAAAAAGGAAAGCCTAAGCGATTTTGTTCTTAAGAGAGATTTGAATAGCTAATGTTGTCCGTGGAACGTTTCTACCTTCATGTCTCTACATCTATATCAACTTGATTACTCTGCTATTCACAATAAATTCCGTGGCAGTGAGATCAATTCGCCAAAAATAATTGATTTTTAAAACACAACAAGTAAAGACGTATAATCAGCAGACATTATATTTAAATTGAAGGTGGGGAGGGGAGGGAGAGGGAGGGATCACTGGCGTCAGCTGCGTTAGGACATTAGGCGGAATCGGCGGCGACGAGCGTAAGTGTGTATCGGGTCTCGGTTCGAACCTGGGACCTGCTGCTTTCGAGGCAGGTGCGGTAACGACTGCACCATCCAAGACACAGTGTTACCGCAACTGCACGGACTACCTCGGCACGCCTCACGGCCCATGCACTGTCCCACTGAGCGCCACCAATCCGTAACCCCTGTCCAGGCAGATAATTAGCCGACAATTTAAGCATTTCATCAGAAACAGATCCACTGATCATTTCCATAAAATGAAATTCTGGTATGAATCAAAATAAAATGTCCTCTCAGACAACGTAATACAAATCGTTATCACACAGCCAGTACTTAGCAGCCTCTGCACCACTGGCTGGGCTATAGTACTTCAAACACACACACACACACACACACACACACACGCACACACACACACACACACACACACACACACACACACACACACAGCACCTAGTGATATTGGTTAACTCACAATACTCGTCGGACTCCACAAGCTACAGCTAAGGAACATCATAATATCAGAGTCAGTTACATATCATAATACAGATACTACATTGTACCCTGTTGCTAGAAATGGCTGCCGCGAGTTAGTAGATCCACTAGCGGTCGCTCTCTACGCTAAACCCTAGCTGAAGTTTAACCTTGATCATACATTCCATGTTTATTAACTTTAACGTCTGTGGTTTCACTTAAAGCTAAGGCAGTAGCCATTTGTCAAACACTATTACAACTATCGGGTGATAACGCATTTGTAACGATAGTTTTGATTTCCCGTATACACCCGTGTTTATCCCTTTATATTTAGACAGGCTTTAGCCTGATCAACAGTAACAGCAACACAAAAGTGTACTGTGGTGGTCTTGCTAGTAGTAAGCACATAACGCTGATTTGTCATTGGTAGAATTAGAATAGCTCTTGGTGCAGGAGATCGTTGTTAGCAGCTCAGGATACCCACTAAGCTAGAGGACTGTATCGCGATGGCTATCGAATGTGGTTCCCTAGAACAAATTTTGAACACTTGACAGTGCTGAGATGTGGTGCCATAAGCACAATGACAGTACTCAAATGAGGTACTGATCAGAGCAACCGAACACCTTGACACTGTTATGCAGCGGTACCACCACTAGGCTCTCCCAACAAGCTTAAGAAAAGCTCATATAACACAAGCAACCAAAACTCAATCTTCACTGAACGCAGTTGTCGTAAACCACACATTTTTGAATGTCCAGTCACCGACACACACGACCAAGACATACCACACAGGTGCAGCCGAACATAATTAAGACAACCACATTCAGTTACGGTTGCCAAAAAGCGTTATAAACAAGCAAGATTGACTGATCGTTTTCTTACAATTACGCGCAGAAATCATTGGCTGCCAATAAACCTACTAAGTGAATTACGAAGCACTCATGTAAGGAATTAGTACAAGGTTTCACCACCTGAAAATTTACCAGTATACAACTGACAGTACACAGCTCCAGACAAGTAGCTGTTGCTTACTGATCCTGTCGTATCGTCCAGAGATCGCGGTGCCACATCAAAGTCAGCGACGCGAATAGACGCCACAGACATTAGCGAGGGCTCGCTGCAATCCGCATCGCCATATGGGTTACGTTACTGAAGACCATGCCTTCCTCTCAGCATAGCGGCGCCCTCATGCTGAGATCAATACACCCTGAGGTGTCGAAAGTAATGAGATAGTGATGTGCACATATACAGATGTTTTGAAGACCTCAGCTTAAACAGTCGACAACACTGAGTAGTGTTCGCGAAGTTCAGATAGACATAAGTGATGCTTTGCTACTCCATGACAAATGTAAATTATTCAGTAGTCCTGGGCAAGGAAGTAATTCTAAGTTAAGTAAACCATTTGTTCGGCTATGTAATAAAGTGAACTAATATCTGATCTGTTACAGATAACAATGAACCTCCCCCCCCCAGAACACTCAACGAACCCACATTTATGGCCAGATGATTGTTGTTTCGTCTGGTTCACTTGGTATGCGTCAAGTGGAAAGACAACGTTAATGTCCCGAATCACCAACCACTCGACGTTGCAGACACCTCTCAAAACGAGCCGAAACCAATCTCCCAAAACGTGATAAAATAAGTTACCAGAAACACGTAAGCTCACCGCAAAATCACATAGAAATCGGCTTGTCACTGCCTGCAGCAATGAACAAACACCAAACCTCCGCTGTTACAATATGACCGCCGCTAGCAGATGTTTTCGGAGTTGGGAATTAATAACTAAACCATGGGACAGCTAATAGAGACAACTCAGAAACAATTCCACTTGCTTGAGAATACTCCACTCTCGTAAACACGACGGCCTGATGCCTCTCTGTTACATCGACCTCTTCTTCTTGTTTCAGTGATTCAAGGACGAAAGCACCCTTCACCACAGCTGATAGAGGAGGCCCATACTGCTAGCGAGTTCCGCTTCTGTGCGCGTCACAAGAAAATGGACCAGAGTTCCGGCCGCCGCAAGCTTCAGAGCGCTGAAACAGTCGCCAGGCAGCGCCAACTCGAGAGAGAGAGTCGCGTGCAGTACGAGGCAGGACTTCAAAATCTTCATAAGCCAGGGCCACTTGGTTCAAATGAAACGCCCTAGCAGTCTCCTGATGATCGCTTAACTGCCTTAATTCTTGCAAGCTGGTCCCTCGACATTGCACCACCCATTTGTCGACTGTACAGCGGTACGACCACCGTTCGGTAACAAACGTGGTAACCGAATCCAAGACACAACTTCACCATTACGACGGAGAGACTACCTCGTGCTGAGGGGTCTACACGCTAGGTCTTTTCCAGGAGCAAGGAGATAGCACCCGATATGTCGGCGAAGGTGATCGATCAGTGCGAGTGAAGAACTATCGTCGGTAAATCACCGTCCGCTGTTGTAGCCACCAGCGCCAGTCAGCATCATTCAACGCAACCGCCTGCCATACGGGTCATCCACCTTGCTCCGATTAGACCGTGGGTGGATGTAGAACCATACTAGGCAGCTCTTGGTTACCGACTACCGTCACATGACACCTGCAGCTAGAGGTCAGGAGGCACCAGAGTTCGCTGTAGGATACAAAACGGCCGCGACGCACGGCTGCGTCACCAGCACAGACTGAGCGTCAGATGTCGTTGCTTTCCTGTCCAGAAAGAACGCTCCGTTTAGAGTCACGCTGTGTTGTTCACAGCGCCAAGGAGCGCGGATTCGACACCACTTCACGCCCACTCGATATGGAGCTGGACGTGGACCTGAAGTATCGCTGTAGCATGACCAGTGTTAAGTAATTTATTTGGTTTTAATTTGAGCGTTGTTCAATTTGTCCTGCATATTGCCAGAGAAGCCACAAGCTCTTCGTAATGAGGCCGGAAGGGCTACCCTGACAAACCGAAAGCCACACTCCGACAGTGCCGACATTACCATATGCTGCCGACTCAGTTACAATACCAAGAATTTGTAACGCAAACTTGCGTAATCTCTTCTACTGTCTGTTTAGTGCACTGACGCTGTTATCTCAAAGCATTTTTGTGGTACAATCTGTACAGCTGACCCTCACGGTGCATCTGGGTGTATTCTATTCAATGAACGCTTGTGAATATAGTCACGACGTCTCTTCGTACATAACATGCGGTTTAACAGTAACCCAGATTCGGTAGTTCTGTAAGGGCGTGCACCATGTATTTGAAATGTGGATCGACACTCCTCAGAATATTGCCCTATCGCATGTCATCAACTTCAGTCTGGGCCACAAACCGAATAGCAAATTCAGATCGTTGTTGTGGATCACAAAGCTTCGTCGTGCACAGTCTGGATCTTGTACGGGTACCAGTGTAATACAGACCGCAAAACTTTCCGTACTGTTGACCGTGGGATGGACAACTCTCGTGACACTGCACGACCCGTAGGACTACCCATGGCAGGTGTTGCGTGGTCGGTTACTGCGTCAGGATCCTCGCCAATAACTTTCAACGGGACAGGACGGCTTCCTCTCCAAGGTGCCACATCAAACTCACCTGTCTCTTCGAATCTGATTAGTATCTTCTTTAAACAGTTTAATGACATCGGTCCTTCCCTCAGACCCTTCTGTCGGCTATACTCTCCCAAAGCAGCACTGTAATTGCTGTCATTCACGCGAAACCGTTCCACTAACAGCATGCGGTGTCTATTCTCGATAGCTATACTGTTCACTCATGTTATGGTTTGTCAAATGACAGCATTGATGTGTTATATTCATGTAAGCAGTGTACAGCGCCAGAACTGCGCTTGGTGGCCAAATTTGAGCTAATTTTTTGCCAGCATTAATCTTTTCCGCTGTAACGAATTATCGTACCTACCAAGTTTCGTTGTCATACTTTAATTACAGTCTACGTCGGATCTTCGTGAGTAGCTGCACTTCATGTATAACCACTCGGTAAATATTGGCCTCTGAACAAGTTTTGAGGGCGAGCGCTTGGCGTTTTTGGTTGGTAAACTCTGGCATGATATTTAAACTATTTTTCGTTACTGGTGTTTCTTTTAAATTAAATTTGATTAGTGGTCTAAACTGTTTCTCGGCGTATTCAAATTATTCCTTCATATTGTTCCTTAATGGCACATTTACAATATTTTGGTTGGTTCAAATGGCTCTGAGCACTATGGGACTCAACTGCTGTGGTCATAAGTCCCCTAGAAATTAGAACTACTTAAACCTAACTAACCTAAGGACAGCACACAACACCCAGCCATCACGAGGCAGAGAAAATCCCTGACCCCGCCGGGAATCGAACCCGGGAACCCGGGCGTGGGAAGCGAGAACGCTACCGCACGACCACGAGATGCGGGCCAATATTTTGGTTTTGGGGGTGCTACAGTACAGTAGTTGTATTATTCAGAGAAAAGTGCTCAGGTTACCAACGTGTTAAACAGTTATTTCATCTTGAAGCTCCTATTACTTCTGGAAATCAGAAATGAAAGGGTGCAGCCCCAATCTTTAATAATAATCTAGATCTAATTATTATTGATGGAATAAATTCTGTTTCTCATAATAGCCGGCCGCGGTGGTCCATCGGTTCTAGGCGCTCAGTCCGGAACCGCGCGACTGCTACGGTCGCAGGTTAGAATCCTGCCTCGGGCATGGATGTGTGTGATGTCCTTAGGTTAGTTAGGTTTAAGTAGTTCTAAGTTCTAGGGGACTGATGACCACAGATGTTAAGTCCCATAGTGCTCAGAGCCATTTTTTTTTACCAACGTGTACTTGATGTAAATTTAGTGTAGTGAAAAAAAATTGTTAAGTATTCTGTTGAGTCTGGGCTCAGTAATTCACCACTCCCAGATTCCCACATTCTTAAACATTTCAGTGCCTATCTAGTTTCTCATGTTCATCTAGCTCTCTCTCTCTCTCTCTCTCTCCAGTGTCATCCCTTTACATCAATTGCTGCAACGACCAACAGTGTAAATGTACCATACCTACATTTCACATTTATTATACTTTTTCAATTACTCAGTTGTTGCTGTTCCTAAAGATTATTTTCCATTCTATATACAAGGCAATTTGTAAAACCATGTGATAAGAGAATATAACTGCAAAATACATAGAATTCCTAATTACACGTACGAAGAGGCATTATGGCTTCATCTTCCCAGGATACGGTTAAATTTGAAAGGACTGTAAGTATTAGCCTTTTCTGCTGACTTACGTGGTCATTACGACAGGGCTTTTCTGTTTCATCTATGACGCAGCTAGGCTGTCGACCGGCTGATATCTCGAAATGAGAACGCTTATTCTCTGCTTCTCTAAGGGGTTTTTATAGTTCACTGTAACGTGATCCGCTCCCACCAGATGTTTCTCCTAGCATTCCCAGTTTTGGAACAGAGTAGCATTTGATTTCAATGTATGTAGATGTTGGAGATGACGCTACATAAATTTTAAAAGAAGACCTAGTACTGCAGCAATGTATATAAAACCACTTTATAGTATTGGTAAAGGTCCTGCTAATTCAACTGCTCTTAAATTCTATCTTTTCTTAGATAACAAGTTACAAATCTCATCTGTTTGTCTGACTGTATAGGGTCTTACTGATTTGACAAATCCGCAGAGTATTTGGAATTTTCCGACGACGTTGTGTCATATTATTCAACGAACAAGTCTCTTGTAATTGTTGTACATCTATTAACATTACAGAATACCCATAGTTCATGTGGGCATGGCAAAAAAGGAATTACATATATATCTTTCAGAAATTACATATATATCTTTCCTTAATTAACTGTGTATTCGTTGCACATCTTTGTTACATGTGTATGCTTGTACCAGGTTTTATTCATAATTATTCTCCATATTTGATCACTGTGTTTCTCTTTCTTTACTGTCTAGTATCTTAATACCTTCCACAATGCAGTAGTTACAATGTATTTCCATAAATTATCATTCATGGAATCAGTTTTCGTCAGAGTATGGAATTCAAGAGTATGGAGTAAGACCAATTTCTATGTACTCCATTTTGATATGGTCGTTCTATATGCATAAAATAACCGAGGACGTGCCGAAACCCAAAGCCTCCTACGTTTTTCTCGAAATCGGTTGAGGTCTGAAATGTCATGCATATTACTAGGTCGACTTCCCCGCTTCGCTGCCACAAACCCTCTGCCGCAATAGCGCTCTCAATTGTAGAGCGTAACATGACGGTGAGTAACTAACTACGTCAGTGCATGAGAAGCAGAGAGCTGTAATTAAATTTCTAACCGTAGAAAACATTCCTCCAATGGAAACCTATAGAAGGATGAAAGCTGTGTATGGTGATGATCGTATCGGCATCAGTAATGTACGATTCTTGGTTGTTCGTGCTCGTAATGGAGGAAATGGTAGTGTCAACCTCACCGTGTGACGAAGCTCACCGACGCTGATAAGGTTCCAGACCATGCCATTGGCATGAAAAATCATACCCATAGTGTTTTGAGATGTTCTAGGTTTGGTGCATTTGTAATTCATGACATCGATCATCCTCCATACTGTCTTGACTTGGCTATGTACGGGTTTCATGTGTTGCCAAAACTTAAAGAACACCACCGAGGACATCACGTTTGTAGGGTAGAAGCTGTGCCAGCAGAGGTGACGTTGTGGCTCCGTGAACAAAATCAAACATTCTGCTATGACGGTGTCAACAAACTGGTCTCTCTTTGGGATAAATGTGTTGGTTGCGAGGATGATTGTGTGGACAAATAAATAAGTAGACATGAAGAATAAAGATGTAGAATTTTAAGTTTGTTTTATTGAAACAGCTTTAAGAGTTTTCGCATAAAAAGTTCCGAGCCATTTCTTTTTAGCATGCCCTCGTACGTGCAACATCCCGTAGTCGCCAGGGGCCAACAGAAATAATCACATACATGTTTCCTCTAGCAAACTCTCGCACATACTCAGATAGCTAGTTTCGGAAACAACTCCTCCCATGAGACCTTAGCGATATAAATAGTTTAGCTGGAATTCGAGTGCAACCAGACACTGCACGGAGATTCGTTCTGCAGATGAATAAGGTCACCTTAAAACTGGGAGCAGGGTGAATTTTGTTACGACAAAACGTGAAATTTCACTGTGCAGTGTATTGCCAAGACCGAGAAGAGATTCGTTGAATCTTCCAAATGTACTTTGAAACGTTAATTATCATACGATCGATTTGTACTACGCAGACAGTGCAAACCAGACGCCATGTCGAAGTATTTGTGTCTTGTTTCGAAGCTTAAGAGTCGTAACAGGTGGCTATTATGCCGGAAGTTGCGTGCTACGAAAACTTTCTTGTATAAAAGTATAAATTTAATCACACCAAACAAGAGATTAGTCACTTCCTACTACCTCACTTTAGTGCCCTGTATTACCATGTTTAGCCTTCATATTGATCTCAGTCGTCGAGAAGAGAGCCCACAGATTTCTGTTGGTACACCATGTCCTACCGGAGCCAATCTTTGTTAGTCCCGCAGAGCTAATAAGTTGCAGAGATGGTGATTGCCACGATTCAACCGCTACTGCAGTAGTCCCAAGAATTTTCCAAGGGATTAAAGTGGGGTACAATTTTGGAATATTAGAGATGTTATAAAGTGCCACAATGATTAGTTAGCAGACCAGGAACACACGTGAGCATCGCTGTGGACACGGCTCTATCATACAGCACCAGATATTCAGAGCATACTCTAGGGTTCATCATCGAAAATGGTAAAATATATATCCTGATCCATGATCACATACTGTGAATGAGTTGGCACAAATCATGCAGCGAAAGACACCTCCAAAACATAACAGAACCACCTCCGGCCAGAACTACGCCCATCTAAAACTAAACTCTGCCTGAACAGGCCATGAAAGCCCAACGCTATCGACCAGCCGCCATGTCATCCTTAGCCCACAGGCGTCACGGGAAGCGGATATGGAGGGGGATATGGTCACCACACCGCTCTCCCAGCGATATGTCAATTTACGAGAACGGAGCCGCTACTTCTCAAAAACGTAGCTCCTCAGTTTGCTGAGGGCTGAGTGCGCGCCGCTTTCCAACAGCGCTCGACAGAGCAACTACGCTCTTCACACATTACGAACTAACTGCGTCATTCAGCAGTCGCTACAGTCGACGCATTGCTTAATTTGAAGGGTAAAATTCTGTTTCTCCGAACCACAGGAAACGCCCGTGGGTATCTACCACAGTATGACACGTGTAGTCAGCACACTGCCGGTTCTGTTTATTATGCACTGCGATGGTGGCGCTCCAAGCGGATATCATGTCACACTCCTGAATACGATAACTGATGAGGGCGAATGGCACTGTTTATATCGAAGTGTAATATAGTTTCAACAAGAGAGTTTTACAATAATGATATAAAAATCGACACTGACTAAAATATGACACCACCTTTGTCATTCTTTCGTTTCCTAAGCACTCTGAGATGTATGAACACTACATTACACGGGAGCTGTTTTACGATTCTCTTGTATCGTACGGATATGTAGTGAAGAATGTCGTATTGTTTCAAGATGAAGGAAATGGCTAGTAAGCTGACCTTCTGCAGAAAGACGTCGAATATCTACTCAGTAACGTGAAGTTTTCTCACACGTCCATTCAACTATGTGAATCTAGAAGTAGGAAACAGGCGTGGAATACAATACCTACGTTATTTAACATATCAAATAAGCCATCACATCTGTAGCTGAACGGAAACCCACACTGAAGTAATAGTAAAACATCGAAAGCAATAAAACTTTTCCGAACACAGGCGAAGCCAGTCCCACAATTCTGGCTACATCTGAGCCACGAAAGGCCAACAATCTTAAGCACTCTCACTTTCGAAGAAAAAATAATTACTTTTGATAAAATGTTTTTGTATTAGAAGGTAGAGTGAAATCTAGGAATGTGCTAATCATTATACTCCATAAGAAGTTGTTACATGCCAAGCAAAGAGCCTAGCATGATGAAAACAAGACAAGAAGAGAAATATATGCTTCTCCCGCATAAAATGTGTGTTTATATTCTCTTGCTTTCAGTTTTTTTTAAATTTCATACCCTTCGATTCATGCAGGAGATGGGTGGGCTCTCAGAGGTACAATACTCGGCTCTTCAGCCAGATTCAAACCGTCGGTGGGGTAGCTTGCGTCCCTCAGCGATACAGATATCCAAACCACAGGTGTAGCCACAACGGAGGGATTTCTGTTGCGAAGTCAGACAAACACGTGGTTCCTGAACAGGAGCACAGCGTTTTCGGTAGTTTAATCGGAGTACTTCGTACTTGGTCGTCCTCTCTAATTATTCTATGTTCACTCTTGTATGTATTGTATATTATCAGTCTCTCCGTATATCTTATCCTTATTTTTCAGCCCGCATCTCGTGGTCGTGCGGTAGCGTTCTCGCTTCCCACGCCCGGGTTCCCGGGTTCGATTCCCGGCGGGGTCAGGGATTTTCTCTGCCTCGTGATGGCTGGGTGTTGTGTGATGTCCTTAGGTTAGTTAGGTTTAAGTAGTTCTAAGTTCTAGGGGACTTATGACCACAGCAGTTGAGTCCCATAGTGCTCAGAGCCATTTTGAGCCTTATTTTTCACTGTCAGGTCAACAGTTCCTATGAACGTATCTTGATTTTCCTTTAGTTTTGCTTCCATATCAATCGCAACATCAAGTTATTTTTCTGTCCTTCTCTTTTCATAAAGTCAAATTGATCATCATCTAACACATCTTCAATTTTCTATTAAATTGTTCTATATGTTATTCTTGTCAACAATTTGGATACATGAGTGTTAAGCTGAGTATGAGGCCACCCTCGCACTTGTCTGTTCTTGCAGTCTTCAGAATTGTGTGGACGATGTTTTTCCGAATGTCAGATAGTATGTCGCCAGACTCATACAGTCTGCACACCACCGTGAATAATCGTTTTGTTGCCACGTACCACAGTGATTTTCAAATTCTGGTGGAATGTTCTCTATCGCTTCTGCCTTGTCTGTTCTTAAGTCCTGCAAAGCTCTCTTAAAACTGTTTCTAATTCTGGCCACCACATGTCTTCTAAATCGACTCCTGTTTCTTCTACCAACACATGAGACAAATCTTCCACCTCACAGAGTCCTTCAATGTACTATTTCCACCTATCCGCTCTCTCCTCTGCATTTAACAGTGGAATTTCCGTTGCATTCTTGTTTCCACCTTTGCAATTAATTTCACCGAATGTTGTTCTGACATTCCTATGTACTGAGTCAGTCCTTCCGATAATCATTTCTAGTTCTATTTCGTGACATTTTCTTCCATTCATTTCTTCTTAGCTTCCCTGAACTTCCTAATTATTTCATTCCTCGTCGGCTGTATTTATGTATTCCTGAATATCGCGAAACATTTTTGTACTTCCTTCTTTTATCGATCAGCTGAAGTATTTCTTCTGTTACGCATGGTTTCCTTGCAGTTACCTTCTTTGTACCTATGCATTTCTTTCCATCTTCCGTGATTGCCTTTTTAGAGATGTCCATTCCTCTTCAACTGTACTGCCTGTTCAGGTATTCCTTACTGCTGTAGATATAGCCTTCGAGAACTTCAAGCGTATCTCGTCATTCCTTAGCACTTCTGTATCCCTCTTTTTTCGTATTGTTTTTTCCTGAGTAATCTCTTAAACTCCAACCTACTCTTCAACAGAACTGTGGTGAACTGAGTCTGCATCTACTCCTGGGTACGCATTTGAATCAAGTATCTGATTTCGAATTCTCTGTCTGTCCATGATGTAATGTAACTGAAATCTTCCTGTATCTCCCAGCTTTCTCTAAGTTTCCTGCTCCTCTTGTGATTCTTGAACAGAGTTTTCGCCGTTACTAGCTGAAGTTTGCCACAGAACTCAATTAGCCTGTCTCCTCTCTCATTCCTTGCTCGAAGCCCACTTTCTCCTATAACCTTTCCTTCTAATGCTTCTCCTACAACTGTATTCCTCTCCCCCATGACTATTAGGTTTTCGTCTCCCTTTCAATATCCTCATATACTTTCTCTGTGTCTTGATCTTCAACTTGCGGCGTCGGCATGTTTACCAGGACTATCGTTGTCAATGTTATTTTGCTGTCGATTGTGATAAGAACATTGCTATCACTGAACTGTTCACAGTAACACACTCTCTGCCCTACCTTGCTGTTTATAACGAATCCTACTCCCTTTTTACCATTTTCTGCTGCTGTTGATGTTAGCCTATACTCATCTGAACTGAAACCCTTGACTTCTTTGTATTTCACTTCATCGACAGATACTGCACCTAGATTGAGGCTATATATTTCTCTTTTGAGATTTTCTAGCTTCCCTATCACGTTCAACATCTAACATCACACGCCCCGACTCGTAGAACGTTATCCTTTCGTTGGTTATTCATTATTTTTCTTAATGGTGACGTCACCATTGGCAGTCCCCTCCAGGAAAATCGAATGGGGGCTATTGCGGAATCTTTTGTGAATGGAGAGTCATCATGGCACTTTTTCAATTACATGCCATATGTCCTTTGGATACATATTATGTATCCTAATGCCGTTGGTCATTGCTGATATTTCTGCTTTTAGGGGCAATTTAGTCAAAGGAATCACAAACGTATTTTAAATGTTTATTGACTGCCAATGGAGAAGAGCGAAATATAAACACCAATAGCATCGACATTTTAGACATGATAAAAGTGAAAGAACTGCACAAATTCATCCACGCAAGAAAAAAGAAAACATAAATTCGCCATGCACTGATAGTACAAACAGCAAGTCATGAATATTTACGGTCTGAGAGAACATGTGCCAGATGAAAGAAATAAAGCTTTCGTGTGCCCTATTTAGAAGAAACGCGAGAAGTCACAGTGAACTACTTTAGCGAGTAATATGTCTCCCAAATGCCTGTTAGAAATTGCTAAAACTATAAGTAAGAGCTTAATACCAGTAGTGGATGCACATATGTTAGAGGTACAATATGATTTCAGAAAAGGCAAATTGTGTTCTGGTTGTCTTTTCACTTCGTCACAAGCAACTGACAAAAAAGGAGAATTCACCCTATCAGTTTATGATGTTTTCATAGATTACGAGAAGACGTTTGACAGTATAAAGCGGAAAATTCTACGGGAATCATTAAAGGAAATCGAAGTTACAGCACATCTGATTACGGAAATTAAGGAATTATACGAAAGTAATGAAGATCCGTACTGTGAGGAATGGGACAGAAAAAGCCGACAGTAAACAAGGTGTTAGACAAGGTTTCCCGCTGCCTCCCATGCTTTTCAATGTTTATATCGACGATGTGATTCATAAATGATTGACTGGATTAAAAAAGACATTAAGAAATGATAATTTTAGTTTCATAACACTATTTCTTTTCCCAGTACCAGTTCGTACTAGGAAAATCCGAACAAGTGTTTCAAGCTGTGTTAGAACCATTGTATCAAATTATCGCTAAATGTTTATGAGAATATCGATAGTTGGCGGATAAAGAACTGGAAATCATTAGAGCCAAAACTGTTAGAGGTCACCAAAAAATTCACTAAGAAAGTTTAAATATCCAGTGTTCAGATATATATTTCGCAAATTAGAAAATATAGAGCAAACATTGCCCAGATTCAGACATTTTAGTGGAACCATTTAACATACCATGAAATATACAATAAGGAAAGAAATACTAATAAAACAGTACAAAGTGATAAACTTCCCACTGATACCCTGTGTTATTGAATACTGGAGCATAACATGAGATGAATTGCGATAAATCGAATCATCAGAGATGAAATTACTCAGCTTTGTTGCAGAATACAGACGAGTGGACCACAATATAAACAGAGATGTTAGACAAGAGCCAGACAGGGAAACCACTACAGCTACAATTGAAATATACAGACTCAACTGGAAAGATCATGGTTAACGTATGACAACTGATAGGATAACTAAAGCTGCCACATGATATAACCCAATAGTATAGACAAACTCTGGACGTCCTTTAAAGAGATTTGATTGAGAATTTCTGGGTGGAAGAGGCCTAAAGGCGTAAACTTTGAAGGCGATGACGGGGATGATGTTGAGAGATTTCGAGGAGGAGATGCAACACTTATGAACCTCGTTTTCGTATGTGTGAATCACGTTCATATCTACACCCATGCTCATAAATTAAGGATAACTGCAGAATGTGGCGCCACACAACGTGGCACTACACAAAACTGGCTATGATAGCATAGGCACTTAGGGAAAACACACGACACAGATCTGTAAGTCTACGGTATTGGTGATACGTTGAGAAAACCGCCCCGAAGCACATGTGCTACAAAACGTAACTGTTTCTTGCGCATGTACCCCGACATCAATACGGGATATGATCACCACCTAGGCCGCACAACGGGTTGGCATACTCAGGATAAGGTGGTCGAGTAGCTGCTGCTGTTTAGACTCTCTTTCTTGCACCAGTGGCTGTCGAAGCACCTGAAGAGTCTTGGGGGTCTGAAGACGTGCAGCAATACGTCGACCGTGAGCATCCCAGACGTGCTCGATGGGGTTTAGGTCTGGAGAACAGGCAGGCCACCTCATTCACCTGATATCTTCTGTTTCAGGGCACTCCTCCACGGTGGCAACTCAGTGGCGCCGTGCGTTATCATCCATCAGGAGGAAGGTGGGACCAACTGCACCCCTGAAAAGGAGGACGTACTGGTGCAAAATGACGTCCCGATACACCCGACCTGTTAAAGTTTCTCTGTCAAAGACATGAAGTGGTGTACGTGCAGAAATCATAATCCCACCCCACTCCATCAAACCACGACCTCAGGTCTCTTTCAAGGACATTAAGGGGTTGGTATCTGCTTCCTGTTCACGCCAGATGAACACCCGACGAGAATCACTGGTCTGACTATACATGGACTTCTCCATGAACATAACCTGGGACCACTCGTCCAATCACTACATATTGTGTTCTGGCACCCGACTTTACGGACTCTCGTGTGACCAGGGGTCAGTGGAATTCCACTTGCGGATCTCCGGGTGAATAAACCATGTCTGTTCAGTCGTCTGTAGACTGCGTGCCTGGAGACAACTGTTACAAACTGTTCCAGTGGCTGCAGTAAGATCCCGAGCAAGGCTACCTGCAGTACTCCGTGGCCGACTGCGGGCACTGATGGTGAGAC
Organism: Schistocerca serialis cubense; assembly: GCF_023864345.2. Lineage (NCBI taxonomy): Eukaryota > Metazoa > Arthropoda > Insecta > Orthoptera > Acrididae > Schistocerca > Schistocerca serialis. The sequence goes on from NC_064642.1 coordinate 664,842,829, forward strand.
ATCTGTCGTCTTGTGGTGTTGTACACTGTGGACGTCCAGTACTGTAGCGGCTGGACACTTTTACTTTCTGCTGGAATCGTTGCCATAATCTTGAGCTCACACTTTGGGGCACATGGAGGGCCCGTGCTATGACCTGCTGTGTTTGAACAGCCTCCAGTTTCCCTAATAATCTACGCCTCATAACGTCATAAATATGTGTTCTTTGAGCCATTTTCAATACAATCACCATTAGCATGTCTGAAAACGTCTGCACTCTTACTCGCTACACCATACTCTGACATGCTCCAACACACCTTTGCGTATGTGGACTGCTGCCAGCGGCACCGTGCGACGACCCCAGGTCAAATGTACCGCATGGCCATACCCCGAGGTGATTTAGACACTAAAACCGCCCACCAGAGCGTTGTTCCACCATGTATGAGCATTATCCTTAATTTATGAGCATGAGTGTATAAATGTCTCCACAGTCTGGAATCGGTCATATCTCTTCCCATCTTCAACGATTGTAGTGAAGTTAACACAGCTGTTTCACAGATGAATATTGAAGTCGCAGTTAACATTGGTGAAAACGATCCGTACGGTCAGATCTGAATCGTTACCAACCATTTAATACAGCAAATCGCGAATCAGTAATATCTCTACTCTCTTGTCTCATATGACGACATCCGTCGCCTGAAAATGTGATTTTCGGTTGACGTACCTCCAGGCACTACATTAATGTATTAACAGTCCTACGTGAAAAGTAAGGAGGAAGTAAAAATATTAACCAACTCTACCGGTAACAAAATTTTGGAGGCCAGGAAACTACCAATCAGCGGTTCACTATTAAACTGTGACAATCAGTTAAATTAATTTCACTCTCAATTTTCATACTTTGTTCTATGTAACTGTGTGCTACCCATTTAATACACTTGACTTACGAAATATTACGATAAACAGAAAGCAAGATTGATAGGTACAAATTTGCTAATTTAAGGGACAATTGGTGCTGAATTTTCGCTGTAAGCCATGGAAAATACGTAGTATCCTGCGGTCGGCAGGATGTACTTAGGTTAGTTAGGTTTAAGTAGTTCTTAGCTCTAGGGGACTGATGACCTCAGATGTTTTCCCATACTGCTCAGAGCCATTTGAACCATTTTGTACCCCACACGCAATAACATCAAGAAACACAATAATTCCTGTAGAAACCAGACAAGAGTAGCCTACAAGACGAAAGAAAATTATGACCAAAATACTTATCTACCAATTACATAGATACAAAGCCCTACTGAATGCTACTGCGGGTGTCTACTACGCACAGCCGGCCTAAGTATTGGCCGGAGCTGTCCTAGCTGTAGGTACACACTGTCGGTCTGACTCTGCTGGCGTGCTTATAACGCTGATTCGGCGGAGTGCTACACGTAGTCACATGAGTTCCACTTGATGGATCACTATCACATGTCTTTTTGAGAAGTACTTCCGTGTTTATGCGGAAAGCCGGTTACTGTCTACATACCACTGGCGATGTTTCGAGCTGAGCTCCTGAAGGGAGGCCGGCAGCCCACCTGGCTTGACTGTTGTGCAGACGCTCAAACTTTTTAAGCAGTCGCTACGATATTTCTCCCCCTGGAAAAAGAATGCACAGCACCACAACCATCCATAGGAGTAGGAGTGTCGTCACCGATGTCCATGGGTTCGAGGCCGGCAGGGGCGGGAGGCAGTGAAACAGCAGGGGCAGCTCGCGGCGGAGGCGGTAGTGGAGGTTCCATCACAGGGCGGCTGGCAACAGGCACTGGCAATTCCCCCGGGGCGTCCTGGTCCACGAGACGGGGGCAGAGCTGGTTGAGGTGCCGGCGGGCGGCGGAACCGTCGGCCCACTGGAGAGACGCCGTCGGCCTGCCACAGAGCTTGGTGGTGACTGCAGATGCCCAACGCGCCCGTGGATGATAGATGATCCGTGCCCAGACCTCCTGCCCGACGTCGAAGGAGCGCACTACAGTGTGGGTGGGACGATGAGTAGCATAATATTTTGATGAATCAGCCTCAGATGCACAGATATTCTGGTCTTTACCAGGTTTCGACTAAATTAACCTATCCTTCTTCAGAAGCATGAAATTACTATAACATGCCTGAGTAAGGCAAGGTCAACATTAAAATTAAAACCTATAGTACCGTGGTAACATGTCGACATGGTACCACGGTACTGTAGGTCTTAATGTTAACATGGTACCACAGGTTTTAATTTTAATATTGACTGTACTTTACTCAGGCATGTTATAGTAATTTTATACTTCTGAAGACGGCTAGATTACTTTAGCCGAAACCTGGTAAAGATAGAAAATTTGTGCAACTGCGGCTGATTCTTCAAAATATTAGTCTATCACAGTTGATGACGGGGATGCAATATGCTTAAAATTCTTAGGATGAGAAGCGTCTGGAACAAGGACAGATAATGGAGAGCTGAATGGTCGGCCCTGAAGTATCTCCACTGGACTATTACCGGCATCGGAGGCGGCGCTGTATTTGGCTAAAAAAAGAAGCACGGCCTCGTTAACCGAGTGATCTCTCAGCAGCTTATCGAGCTGGGTCTTGAACGTCCGTACAAAACATTTTGCCCAGCCGGTTGACGCAGGGTGAAATCGGGAAGTATGGATTATGTACAGAATGGCTTAAACTCGGTTGAAGTAAAGTGTGGACCATTATCCGTAACGATCGTTTTTGGGAGTCCGACGACAGCAAAGAGGGGATGGAGAATTTTGGTAGTCTCAGCAGAAGTGGTGATCATCATGCAGGACACATCAGGCTATCCTGCCCCAGAATTGATCAGTATGAGCCACTGGGAACAATGAAACGACCATGCAAAACCCAAATGGAGATGTTCCCACCGAGCAGCTCCCTCCGGCCACGAAAAATACTGGCGCAGGGGTGATGCCTGACGTGTTTGGCGCGTGGTGCACTCTGAAACAAGGGCGGCAAAGTCTTTATCCAAACCGGGACAATAAAGGTGTCAGCCGGCCAGCTTTTTGGTGAAGAAGATGCCCCATGGCCAGCGTGGAATAGGTCGAGGACACAGAGGAGCAATGCATGGGATATGACCACCTGGAGAGCGTCTAAATCACTATGCAAAAGGATGACGCCACTGTGGAAAAAGAGACTGTGGCGTTGATCCCACAAATGCTAGACCTCTGCATCGTTGATGACTGGTCAGCCAACCATCAGCAATTTGGCGGTGGAGAGCTTGCAGCGTCTGATCCTGAGCGGTGGCCCGCCGGACAGCATCAGCTTCCAGGGGTAGCGCGTCCAGAGCTGTGTCTACGTCCGGTTCCACATGAAAACAAATCAAGGGGGAGGCCGTTCAGAGGTGCGAAAGACAGTATCAAAGCCGAACGTCACCAGGAAGAGCACCCAATGCTGGAGATGGTGCAGTGTCCAGGTGGCCCCTGTGGCACCGGGGTTAAACAAAGAAACCAAAGGGTTGTGGTCGGTCTGCAGTGTGAAATGACGACCATAAACGAAATCGTAGATTTTCGTCAGGGCGAAAACCAGCCCCAAAGCCTCCTTTGGTTTGATCGTCGGTCAATTTTTCGGATGCGAAAGCCATCGGCCTCTGAACGCCGTCGACTACTTGCGAGAGGACCACACCCAGGTCATAGTCCGATGCATCGGCTGTGACGTTGAGGGCAGGGAAGGATCGTAAGCTGCCAGACAAGGAGGGCGGGAGGGATCTGACTTGAGGCGCGTGAAAGCCTGCTCACACGTGGTGTCCCTAACCTAGCACGCACCTTTACGTAATAACCCTGTTAGGGGCGCTGAAACCTCGGCGGCATGGGGTATAAAATGCCGATAATAGTTGATTTTACCGAGGACGGATTGCAGTTGCTTAACGTTGGTGGGAGGAGGCAGGTTTTGAATCACTTCGACATACTCCTTAGAGGCGTGTAGGCCGCGGGCATCAATCGTGAACCCGCGGTAATAAACCTCTAGCGGAGAAAAGTCACACTTTTCTTTCCGACAACGCAGGTTAGCCTCGGAAAAAACATGAAACAGCCTGCCCAGCTTGTCCGCGATGTCCACCGCACACCAGACACCGACGATGGCATCGTCCAGACAATCTGCTGCACCGGGCACCTGGCGTGTGAGGCGTTCCAAGTCACGTTGGAAAATGGCGGGGGCGCTGGCAATGCCAAACAGGAGGGGGTTGTAGCGGAAAAGGCCACACGGGCTATGGACGACTAGGATCTGCTGCGATTCCTTGTCCAATGACAGCTGCAAATAGGCATCGACCAAATCAATCCACCGATGGGACACATATCCATCGATCATGGCCTGAGGATTGAATGTGACCTTAAAATCGCCACAAATGCGTAAAACACCGTTCGGCTTGTCGACTATTACGATTGTCGTCGCCCAGCGACTGTGCAGGAGGAAGGATGCCTTCGTCTTGTAAGCGGCGAAGTTCCACCTGGTGCCTGTCCAGGAGAGCAAAGGGGACTGTGCGGGCCTTAAAAGACGAGAGACAGCAGAGGGAAGAAGCTGAACATGTGCGATGAAACCCTTCATCCCTGGTGTGGAGGATGAGAACAGCGTTTCGTATTTGCTGAGCAACGGGCCGAGGAGGGTATCCGAGGAGGGGATCGAAACCGTCTGTAGCTCGTCCTGCACTGATAAGCCCAGACGACCAAAAATGTCCACACCCATCGACTTATATAGATAGGGTGATTACTGAAACTACACAAGGCACGAGTGTACGGGGAAAGAGCCGACCGGCCCAAGTATTGGTATGTGCCACCATCCACAACAGAAACGGATGATGCCATATCAATGTGAAAGACCACCGGAACATACGCGACCTCCAAGGTAAGGAGAAAACGGGCCTCTGGCTGGAGAATGATGGAGAATACTTTCTGTCAATGGAATGCGAGACTTCCAGGTCCGAGAGTGCCGATTCGTGACGAGCCTGGGCGTCATCAGGAAGCGTGACATCTATGTGATGTTCCTGCGAAGCTTGACACACCACAGCGATATGGCCCACTCGGCTGCAGGCCGTGCACCTTGCTCACCAGTGGGGGCGCTCATGAATAGTCCGGACAGGGTGGAAAACGGGCAAAATACTTTCTGTCACGGAATGGACAAACGTATCGACGAGACTCTCACTCGGCACCAGGCAACTGGAGAGCTGCAAAAATTGCTGCATCAAGAGGCGCCGGTGAGACGCACGAATGATCGGGAGACAGGTGTCGGGGAACGGGTCCTGTAACATGAAAATATCAGCCCGAAAACCTCGTCTGGTGCGTGAAACACCAGCATATTGCGAATCAACAAAAAGGCATAGGACTGCTTGCAGGCAACGTTGGCGCCTCGGTATTTACAATCGAGGGAGAGATCCTGGAGCGTCGTAATCCTTTAATGATACGTCTGACCTGGGAACTTTCGACGAGAAAAGAAAGTATGACCGACCGAGGTGACGTGTATTTGTGCATGAAAGTACTCAAAAAGTCAACCCTTAATATGGGTAAATCAGAGATCACGAGGGCATTCCTGAAGATTCAGTTGCCTAACGATATATCTGTGGAGCGACTGTTGCTAAGAAAAAATCCGGATTTAGATTTTTGTCGTCGATCCCAAGTGCCAGTAAATGTTGTTCCAACCGTTCGACATAATTTGACCATGGTTCGACAGACCTATCAAAAGCAAGAAACGTCGATGGAGCCACGTGTAAAGTGTTCAGTTTAGCCGCAATGGAATCAACTCTGTGCGCTACCTCTTGCCAGGCCCGGGGGGTTAGGGAGAAGTTCTGACCTTGTGAGCGCTGGCTGAATCTGCTGTAGAGTTTCCACAAAGGACTGAGGCCATTTCGTTAGAAAATGAAAGTTTTATCCTCGTCGCCAATAACTGTAGTGTCCTGCTGTCGCCAGGAAAGAGCTAACAATCAAGACTGAACACACTTTATTCACTTTATTATAATAAAAAAGCGTTCTTGGCGTGTACTACTTCCCAAATGCAATAACAACAAGAAACGCAACAATTCTTGTGGTGGCAAAACCAGATAAGAGTACAAGGCGAAAGAAAATAATGATCAAAATGCTACTCTACCTATTACGAAGATGCTACGGCGAGTGTCTACTACGCTAGAGCCGGCGTAAGTATTGGCTGGAACTGCCCTATCTATAGGTACACACTGACGTTCGGACGCTCCTGGCGTGCTTATAACGTCGATTCTGCGGAATGCTACACGTAGTGATATGAGCTCCAATTGGTATATCACTGTCACATGTCTTTTCGTGAAGTAATTCCGTGTTTATGCGGAAAGCCTGTTATTGCTTACATCCACTGGTGATGTTTCGATCTGATCTCTTGAAGGGAGATCGGCAGCCCACCTTGCTTGCCTGTTGTGCGGGCCCTCTAAGTGGTAAGGGGCCGCAACGATACATACGGTATTATTGACAGTAGTGAGAATCTATACTTCCATTTAGATACTCGTTGTATCGACAAAAAAAAAAAAAAAAAGAAACATCACAATTATTTTTCGAAAGTTGAAATGTGTTTATATATCAGACAGGACAGGAAATGTTAGAGATATATCGAACATTATACGCTGTGGGAAACTCATTATATACATCTCATACAGCAGTAACAGATAGCAGAAATATTAAGTATGTTTGTTAGAAACACAGCTACTTTTGATTTTATGTAAAATGTACTTACGTGAAATCAATCATAAATGACTGGCCTAATAATTAAGGAATTTATTTGTTGGTTGTCATTGTATCAGTGGGGTCTTAAATCTCATCTAGAATCCAGATTATGGTTTGCTTCTGCTGATTACCTGAGTGGGATTCTCTAGGAAGGTTGCTAATGGAAAATTATGATGAAGAGCACACATTCAAGTCAGTAACACGATTACTTAGTGAAACACGAAAACTGGGAAAACCTTTTAGATTTACAGTGGAAATAGATTTAAATACAGTTGAACTTGTACTACATACGAGAGAGCCAAAGAGACGTTTTTGTTTTATGAGACAGGGAAGTGCCCCAAGACTTATAGAAGAAATTAATAATATCAGTACCAAAAAAGGAAGGTCCTGAAAGGTATTGATATTAGCGAACTCTCAGTTTAATGAATCATGCATAGCACACTACATGAAAAACTGTGAGAAGCTGACCTTACAGAAAATCATTTTGGTTTCTAGAGGAATAAAGCAACACATGAGACAGTATGCCTACTGACCCAACGATGTACCTTAGAAGACAGGTTACACGAAGGCAAACGTACTTTTACAGCATTTTTAGACTTAGATAAACCTTTGGCAATGATGAATGGAACTCATTCTTTCAAATTGTAAAGATAGAAGTAGCAAAATTCAGGAGGCGAGAGGTTGCTTAAACCTTACATAGAAACCAGGCTGGAGTCTTGAGAAATGAAGGCCCAACATGAAGTACCGGTTAAGAAGACAGTGGGACATGATTATAGATTATCCCTGGTGTAATTCAACATTGAACTTGCGATGAAGAAAACAAAAGAAAAACTTGGAGAAGGAATTAAAGTTCAGAGAGAATAAATAAACACACTGAGATTACCTGATGATTTGCATTTCTCCCAAGAAAAGTTAATGACCTGGAAAGGATAGTAAACGGGATGGACATTGTCTTGAAAAGCAGGATGTAATGTGAAAGAAAGTAACGGTAACGAACTGTAGTCGAATTAAATCAGGTATATCTCAGGGAATTACTTTAGGAAATAAGACCATAAAGGGAGCAGATAAGTTTTGATATTTAGGGCAGTAAAATAACAGAAGATAGCCGATATAGAGAAGAAGTATAATGCGGACGAGCAATGGGAACAAAAGTGATTCTGAACAAGACATGTTTACAAACATTGAATGTGATTATAAATGTTTAGCTATCTTTTCTGAAGGTGTGTGTATGGAAGTGAAAGAAGGATGGCGAGCGGTTGAGACAAGAAGAAAATAGAAGCTTTTTAAATGTGACTGCTGAAGATTACGTGGGTAGATCATGTAGCTACTGAGGAATTATTGGGTATAATGGGCGAGAAGAGAAATTTGTGGCTGAAATGGACTAAAAGAAGTAATTAGTTTATAAAATACATTCTGAATCATCAAGAAATCATCAACATAGTACTGGTAGCATGCATGGGAGCCGAAAACTGTAGAAGGAGACCAAGAGGTGAGTACCATAAGCTGATTCATATGGAAGTAGTTTGGTAGCAGTTTTCTTTGCAAGTGAAGAAGATGGCACAGGATAGACTAGTCTGGAGAGCTACATCAGGCCATTCTTAGCACTGAAGACCACAACAACAACGACAGTTTGATTAATAAAAATTGGGCAAATCACTTTCATGTAACAGAATTTTGATGCACATTATTGATACTGTTAACTTAAACCTCTCACAATCACTTTCTTGTAACAAAGTACATGTGAAATTGTTATTTCTTGAAATGAGTTAAATCCTGTGGAAACTGTTGTAGCCCATCTACTTCATTTCTCTAATATACATCTACATGCTGTTCAAACAATATATTACCATAGCATGAAGAAAATGCTCTGCAAGAACAAATAAAAAAATATTTTTGTGATTTTTAAAAAAAAGCCTACTCTCTCATAGTGGCCTTTTTAATATTATTATTATTATTGTTATTATTATTATTCAAATTATTAAGTCCTTGAATTCCATTAATTTGAAGGATAATATAATAATGGTGAAGCTAAGCATCAATATTTGCATGAGGTTGTAACTCATGCTGATGAAGATGTAGCTGATGTAAGCTGCTTACCTGGTCTTAAGTTGCCTGAAATATTCCCCAGACACTTTTACTTTGCCCACTTTAAATGTATAGGAGGCACCCAAGTTCGCACACTCGGACGCTACAATCTTGCATAAAACAGCACAAAAGTGTCTGTAAAAAAACTTCCTTCCGTGCATATTTTCGGTGCCAAATGGACGACAAACAAAGACAATTTGGCAACACTGTATACATATTACGACAAGCACTTCGCTTCAGTACTTGGTAACTCCACTGTCCAATTAGGACAGTGGATGTTCCAGTTTTATTTGTATTTGTTTTAAATTTCTAATTTTATGCTGCAACATTTGGTATCTGGCTTTTTATTGGTTGTACAGCAATACACACGACATGTGCAACTACACTGAACAACATCGTCAAGGGAACGTTTCTTCTGAACACCGTCATTGTTTCCCAGTGTGACGTATAAGCTGGAAATTTGGCTCAAAGATGTCTTCGAACTTCTTCTGTAATGGTGAAAAACTGTGGCGCCCTGCGATGTGCCCCTCGTGCTCGTCGATGCTTTGAACAGCGAGGTGGCTAAGCATTCGAAAAGAAGACCAGCGCTCAGAAGTTCGTATGAAGTGTAAATGGTGTTAATTGTATCAAGTTGCCACCAAATTTCACTACAACTCTGATCAACACCATCGTGGACGTGTCACACTATAGGAAGCTCGACACACCATCTCTTACCCATGTTTCACCAATTCCTTTGACGCTATTGCGATGGAGGTCAGAGCCGGAACGCTCGCCGTTGAAACCTCACCGTTTTCACATGAGTAGCTGAGGAAAACATTTCAGACACCCCCCTCCCCCCTTCTCAGAATCGACCTCGAAAGTGCCTCAGCAGATGGCATAGAGGGGGCAAATGTAAACACCCCTTCCCTTAGACGGTCGTTTCCCACTCATCGCACGGTCGAAAACGACAGTTGGTAATAGTATGAGCAACACGACTTTTTTTTTTTCGCCGCTGCCGGTAATCCACGAACGATTCAATTTTTCTGTAAGCACATCGTGGGACTGCAACCTCACTGAACGCGTACTGTCCCATCTGGAGTGCAGCCCGACAAATATTTTTGCTCTGTTATGTAGCCTGGCACCACTATACAGCTTAATAAACCATTCGACGAAATCTGAACGTCACCCGAGGCGCAACGCGTGTTGAGACTTTCGTAGCCCTCCTTTCTAGCGCCGCCTTGTGTGTGTTATATATGATGGGTGCAACGTTGACGCATGCGTGAATAAAATGGTGTTGGTCACCCTTAAAACCTTACCTGCTCGGCAACACCCTTGGTGCTATTTGCTCACCTTTGTTGCACACTTCTAAAATGTATGCGTCGGATTTTTTACACATATTCTCCTGAGTAGCGATCCGCCGTTGCACTAGAGCATGAAGGCAGGCCACCTTCTTGACACTCTTTAGATCCCGCATGCCTGCCTTTTTTTTTTTTTTTTTTTGCACCTTCATATTTGAGGCATCACCTCGATTACATTCTTATAGAGGAAGTTCATAGGTAACTTTGAGTGGAACTTCAGACTTATATGTCGTTATGGAAAACAGTTACCGGATTTCGAAAAAGTGTTCCTTTATTTATGTTGCATGGTGTAAGTAAGAAAAAATGTCTTCATTTTTCCCGCATAATGTTGAGAGTGGAACACTAGAGAAAGAGCTTAAAGGTAGTTCGATAAAACTTCTACCAGGCAGTTGATTATGAATTGCAGGGTAACCATGTAGATGTAGCTTCAGATGTAGACATAGATGGAGATGGGTCGGCGAAAGTATGTTCACGAGCTACCACCTCGAGACCACTTTCTTCACGTGGCGCGCAGCGGAGAATGACTCTCAATATTGACCTCATCAAGCGGTTGTGATGATAGGTGTTTCCCTTCTTGAAATTCTGACGCAAAAATGTGACAGGTACTGATCAGGTTATTGTAGGAGGTTGGAGTTACGAACTATTCAGTGTTTACTTGAAAGTGGATGTGTTTTTGAGTGTTCTTTCAGCTGTCCGATGGCTTGGTAACTCACTCATGAATTGACAGAACACTACCTAGCGGCAATATATTCTACCAGCTGTAGTTTAGCGTCGTTTCCTGCTGCAGGCACCGACAAGCCAACTTCCAAGAGGTTTTGTGGTGATCTCTGTGAGCGCTTGTGTTCCTGGTCAATCATGACATCGTGTCATGGGAAACTGGTTCTGGATTGCTTGTAAGGTTTTCCCAACAACGTGTTGTTGTTGATATGGGACATTTACCTTTTCGCATGTGAGCCCTGTGGATGTCCACTCTTTGTACTATCAACTGTGTATTGAGATGTTTGAGTTTGTGGAATATTACCGAGATCTTGTACTAGTTCCCTGTAGCAGTGATTGCATATTTCATTTAGTGAGTTTATTGATGGGTAATAAGGTCTGCACGTCATTTGGGAGGAAGAAATTAGAATGGTATGCAACCGTAATTGAATGTTATTATCTTAATTAATTTTGGCTGCACCACTGTCAATTAATCTGTCAGTCCGTCGGGTGTGCCCCTGTTTGGATTATCCGTGGATGTGTGGCAAGCTGTGTCCAAGGAAGCATTGACTTTTGGCTGGCTCTGCTTTATTAACCTTTCTTAATCTTACTGGTTGTGATTAGTGAACGTATGTGTGTGTGTATCAAGGTTAAGTCGCTGTATCGTATTGATAGGGATCTATCTCGAAAGTTGTCGTTGTGTGTCTTGGTATTACATTTCAATAACTGTCAGGCAGTGGACACAGATTGCAAGGAACAATGCAAGTTCATTACTGCATTTCATCCCTTTTCTCAGAGGGTATCTTACGCTTTTAACCTCTTAAACTTACAGTTGGAGCCGTTTTATTTTTTTAATGTTAATGAGACTTCTGGCGTTTGATGCGGCCCCCCACGAATTCCTCTCCTGTGCCAACCTCTTCAACTCAAGAATAGCGCTTGCAACCTACGTTCTCAATTATTTGCTGGATGTATACCAATCTCTGTCTTCCTCTATAGGCTTTACCCTCTGCAGCTCCCACTGTTACCTTAGAAGTAATTGCATGATGTCTTAACAAAAAAATGGTTCAAATGGCTCTGAGCACTATGGGACTCAACTTCTGAGGTCATTAGTCCCCTAGAACTTAGAACTAGTTAAACTTAAATAACCTAAGGACATCACACACGTCCATGCCCGAGGCAGGATTCGAATCTGCGACCGCAGCGGTCTCGCGGCTCCAGACTGCAGCGCCTAGAACCGCTCGGCCACTTCGGCCGGCCACTGATGTCTTAACATATGTCCTATCATTCTGTCCCTTCTTCTTCTCAGTGTTCTTCATAGATTCCTTTCCAACAGATTAGCCAGAGAATCCTATGGTTCCTTACCTTATCAGTCCATCTAATTGTTAACATTCTTCAGTAGTGCCACATCTCAGATATAACAGTTCTCTTCTGTTTCGGTTTCCACACGGTCCATGTCTCACTACATTACAATTCTGTGCTCCCAAACCAAAGTTCCATAAATTTCTTCGTCATATCAAGGAATAGGTTTGATACTACTCTTTGCCAGGAATGCGATTCTTCACACTGCTAGCCTGCTTGTTATGTTCTCCTTGCTCATCATGGATAATTTTGCTGCTGCGTAGCTGATTTCCTTAAATTCTTCTACTTTGTGATCACAAATCCTTATGTTAAGTTTCTTGGCACTCTCATTTCTGTTACTTCTCATTACTGTCACCTATCCGCAACTTTCTCATCATACCAAAGACAAATCAGCGTTAACAGGCCGACTAATAGCAAGGCTACTGCTGTATGCTCCGTCTGTTTTGTCGGTAGTTATTTCAAAGGGTTTATTTCGCAACTTTAAACTGAAATAGACAGGCTAGTGCCGCCTTATGATAAGAGAGTTATTGCCAGACGGATGTAATCGACATCTTTCGACAAAAGGCTACTGTCTTTGTTGTAAGTGAGGCGTCAGTCATTGAAGTTAATAAAATTCGCACGAGACCTCTTGGTGTTGTGTCTGTGTGAGGCGGCATAAAAACAGATTCTACGTGTATTAATAATTACGACGTCTATGATAACTGCCTGAAGAGAGTTGTCTGCTATGACATTTAATGTTTATTTTGATTATAATTTTAATTACTTGAATTTCTTTAATTTTCTATCTGTCAATGAATTGCTGCCAATTATTTTAATCATTCATGAGTTAAATGTTTTATTAGTTGTGTTTTTAATCTGAAGGTTGCAGCCATTTGTGTTGACCGCTGAAGTGCTTTTTTTCCACACGCTGCATGATGTAAAGAATGTAAAGAAATTTCTTGAGCTTGGAAGGATTTAGAGGATCAGTTGCTGCAAAGTTTTCTTCGAAAGGAGACTTTACTCGTCACACAGAAACTCGACTTGCTCCAGCGACAGTGACGTCAGTGGCTCACGGAACCGGCGTCGGAAGCTGAGGCTCATCCTTCACGGTAATGGCCAGAAAGCACGTCTCCTGTCAAACACTCTAGCAATCCTCCCGTTCCTCCACAAAAATAGAACGCCTTTCCTCGGCGGCCGGCTTCAGACATTATCCTGCACTGGCGTTGTGGGCACACTCCTTCAGCGAACAGTTTTGCATGTTACGTATTCCGGTGAGGAAAATTTTGCACGTGGCCTGTGAGTGACATTATTTCGCCCTCGAAGACACTTCCTGCCTCAAAAAGCGAATATAACACAAAATGCACAGCGACATGCAACTAAAATGCGTTTATCGGCAAATGTGAGCCTCAATTACGTCACTGATTGGTTTGAAATCACATCTTGGCTCTCTCTATATAAAATCATTATAAAAAATATGTTTCCTCTGTAGCACACGTCCTGTATTTTTTTCCTTTATTGAATTTCGATTCCCTTAGTACGCTGCTCTTTAACCTACAGAATTTTTAAAGCATAAGAAGATAAGAAACAATAAAAGCAGGCGATAAAACGGTGATTTAATTGTAAAACAGTGGAAAATTGTAGAAAGTTAAAGCATAAAACAAAGGTTTCGCGATGCTAATAAAATACACAGGAAGCAGACAGGTATAATAGTAGAGAGACAATTAAAAAACACGGTGAGAGTCTGGTTTCTGTTCGCAAGAGATATAAAAACCACACCCAGTGACAGTATGATTTCGGTTCGCAACACTTCGGAAAAGACGCACAACACTGAACACTGAACACTCACTGGAATCACAGCACTAAAAAGTCGGCACGGAGATGACACACCACAGCAAAGGCCATATGGGGGGAGGGCTGGACAGATGAGGGGATGAAAAGGGAGGAGGAGAGGGAAAACGAAGGGGGGGGGGGACGACGGAGAGAGAGGATTCATAAGGGGGGGCAGTGCAGGCTCGAGAGGGAATGGGGAAAGGCGGAGGAGGGATATGCAAAAGGACTCGGAGGAGAGAAGGGAGGCAGCGAGAAGGTAGGCGGGGAAAAAGCAGGATGGTAGGAGGAGGAGGAGGAGATTAGTGTTTAACGTCCCGTCGACAACGAGGTCATTAGAGACGGAGCGCAAGCTCGGGTGAGGGAAGGATGGGGAAGGAAATCGGCCATGCCCTTTCAAAGGAACCATCCCGTCATTTGCCTGAAGCGATTTAGGGAAATCACGGAAAACCTAAATCAGGATGGCCGGAGACGGGATTGAACCGTCGTCCTCCCGAAAGCGAGTCCAGTAGGATGGTAGGGGGGGGGGGGGGGAGGAAGCCCAGGAAGAGGAAGGGATAGGGAGGTGAGGATCAGAGTTCATAGGAGGGGTAAATGGAGGGAGAGAGGGCATCATCCGGGAGGGGGAGTCGACGGAAGCCACTGTAGTAAAGGAGATGAAAGGTGTAGAGATAGAGGGTTGGAGAAGAGAGGAGCAACTAGGGGAAAAGGGGGAGATGTAGAGTATGTGGATATGTTCGAGGAAAGGAATAGGAGCACATGAGGCACATGTCCTGAAAAATATTCGTATGAATACCTTATACTTTAGCTGCAGCTACTGTTACTGGTGTATAGTCTTCCATGAAGTTCCACGATTCCAGTCAGATGACGTCGACCTCTTGCCAATATATTTCGGTTGACAGCCACTCAGCCATCTTCAGGTGAGTATATTGCACTGGAGGTTACTATTTTACATCGCTAAGTGTATACCAAAACTTTGGCACTGAGACGCAAAGACTGCCGCTACATAAGCGACCTCTGTCGACTTTCGCGCCCTCTTCGAATATTGCTCCATCTATAGGGCACAGGCACATGGATAACGGTTATACTGCATGCGCGGACAGCGTGATCGCGGTATTAAACTTCAAATGTCATATTAATCAAATTAACTGTTGCTGGATGTGTGATTAGTTATGAAATGTTTTCTATCAGAAGATATTAAAGAAATCATTGCGTACCAGGCCTTATTCAATTGATAGCCGCAATCACGATGAATAAGATCTTTCGCCAAATGTATTTCCACCAAATCCTTAATAACTGAATCCCAACAGTATCTCGCAGAGGTCAAGATCTCCATGGATGGCTATTTCATGGAATGTCCTGTGAGATACAGTGCTCGGGAGTAGCTGAATTACTGGGCTGCGGAAGGCGAGTATGGCGATCACTTTAAACGCACTTTTCACACAATGTGCATGTTGTCTTATCAGTATAGGCTTTGTCACACTGGCAAGATATTCTGTAGATTCCAGCCCTCAACAATCCCATATCATCCTTTGCTGAACACAGTAGAAGTCTTTGTAGGCGGGCGGAAAGTTACTATCACATGATCTTTGCCCAAGATTCTGCCAAATTTCGACGAAATATTGTCGGCATACGGGGGGAACGCCCTGGACTTGAACGGCTCCTTCTCCTCTCCATCTTGTGGGTGGTCACGTTTCATCCTCCTTGAAGGTGTGCTGATCTGATGTGGAGACTATCCATCACATTTGTACACGGACTGGGTGTTCCAGATACTTTGCAAGGCCGTCTCCATCATTTACAAAATGTTAGCGGTGCACCAACGTTACAAGGACTTCCATAATTTGTGATTGGCCGCGGCAGCTAGAGCCCGCAAATACAAGTCTTTATGTGTAGGATTACGTTAACGGAAAGCCCCAATGGCCAATCCACTTTCAAGCTCACCAAGATATCCAGACGGCAGACTACCGCCCTTCTCCTCTTGTATCTTAGATTTGATATTTTCGTGGACCGAATTCAGGTGCTGTGGAAAGCGTGACCATTCCTTTTTACCGTCAGGTCACAATAGAAAAGATTTTTGGTTTAAGTTCTACCGGTTTAAGTTCAGTGTTATCTGCCAAGAAAAACTTAAGAAACATCAGAATATGTCATAGGATTTGTCAACCTAGGAAAAGCGTTAGATAATGTAGGAGGGTTCAAGCTGTTGGAATTTATGAGGAAAAGTGGAGTAAACCACAGGAAAGAACGGATAATACAAAAGAGGCATTCAAGGCGTTTCTGTGCGAAGGTCGTGTGGTTTGGAAGTGGTATGCCAATTGAGGCAGTAATCCAACCTGAGCAACAGGTTGATGATACATGTTTGATAAACCATCGTATCCTGCTGCGTAAATAAGTCCGCATCTACCTCGTCGGAAACGAATCGTCGACTTTTCGAGGTCTATTTCAAGGCACCAAAGGCGACATAATCGCAGTGGAAGAGATCAGGACTATAGGACGGTGGTCAAGTGTCTCCAACTTAAGTTGGTATAGCCTACGATACGACATTTGCGATACCGGGACACGCATTAATATGAAGCAGGAGCAACCCTTGTCGTAGTTTCCGTTCCACAACGTGTGGTTTTCGAGAGACGCGCTGTTCTATACACGTTCATTATCCACTTGACGTCTACTGGTGTTTTTCCTTCGGTAGCCATGAAAAGAAGCACGTTAGTTCTGTTTGGACGTATTTGACAATAACGACGCACATCGGAAGGATACGAATATCACGCTGATCCCTTGCAAACAAGTCGGTGCTTAGGCCTATACAATGATGAGCCAAAACATTATGATCACCTGCTTCATAGCTTGTTTGTCTGTCTTTGGACTGAAATACATAACTGATTGTGCGTACGAGGGATCCGACAGTTTGTTGGTAGGTTTGTGGAGGTATGTGACCGCTGATTTACGTACGCGGTGGGGCCGCCCGATACCGACCCAGTTAGGTTCTATAGGATGTACATGAGGCGCATTTGGTCACCGAGGCATCAAACGGAGTTCTCTATGATCCTCCTCAAACCACTATAGCACGGTTCTGGCTGCAAGACAGAGACAGGTATCCTGCTGAAAGATGACATAGCCGCCAGGGGAAGATATCAAGCATGAAGGCATGCAGATGGTTCGCAGCTGTCAGCATGTCTTCAATTACTGCCAAGGACACAGGCGAGCACAGGATATGTCCCCTGTAGCATAACACTGCTCCTTTCATCCTGAGCCAGTGGCGTTCTGCACGTTTCGTGCAGCTGTTCATCTCGATGATGGCATTTGTCACGAGCGCCGGCCTAGTGTAGCAAACACTTGCGCATTTACCAGCAGTGTTCTCTTGTAGCGGAGATGCCACAGATCACCATATATCCTACTTTACAGAGCAGACAAGCCTCCAAACCCCACGTTGTGTGAGGAGTCATCGACATCCAGCCATTTAGCGCTTATAATCTGCTCATCGAAAGAACAAACCTGATGTAATCAAACACAACCGCGATGATTGGTAGGCGTAGCACACGTTCTTGGAAGTGGGTTGTACGTAGCTATTGGGTATCTTGTTATTAAGTTCCCTTAAGATGTTCTAATGTATTAACAGCTATCAACGTTTTTCTTAATCACGCTTTAGCTCTGACTGTCGTGTTGCTAATAAGCAGTATGAAAATGGCTGAGGCTGCTTCCTGTTCCAAAGTGAAGCACGCGTAGAACACTGTTAAAAATGGCCAAAATATACGCTGTTCTTAATGTTTCTCACATCTGATATACGTAGCTACATACTAAATGTATCGGTAGTTTAGTAGCCTCCTACCGTGGTGCAGTCCGTGGGTCGTTTGTTGAAGACTCGCGTTGATCATCCCTTTTTTTCTCAATTTGGAATACATGTCGTAATTGTAAAATTCGTCATCATTTTCTTCATGAATAATACACGTATTATTGTTTGTAATTACATATCGCACATGAAATTCTTGTTTTCGTTTGAAATATGAATTCTTAATTATCGCTATATTATGAAAAATTGTTAATAAAGGTAGTTTAAATTAAGAAGTCATAACAATTTAATTTTCTAGGAGAAAAATGAAAAAACCGGATACTCTTTATTTGGGGTATGTCCATTGTTTTATACCAAGATGTAGTCCTACACGAACCAGAATGATGAGTGTCATAGAAACATCATCATTTTCACAGAATCTCATACGCCGTACAAATACTGCATTTTAACATTTGCCGCTGCACCATTAAAATATGAACCCAACAGAACTGACCTAGAGCCAAGTTAAGTGATCTGTCACGAGAAATATCAAGACTCTTAAGCTGCCAGGTGTACTGGAACTAAAGCGCGCAGCTTTTTCACGTGTCACTGTTGAAATCTGGCTGTCTATAGAACGGCACGTCAGAAAGGAAGAGAACAAAATGCGGAGCCTCGGTGGCTTCGTGGATTATGTTGTTGATCGACTCGTTATCAACTTACCAGACGAGGGTTATAGAGGTGAAATGTATTCCTCGGATTCGGATAAGGAAGGAGTTAAGACATTACCAGGTGACTGTGATTAATTTCTTCAGTGGCGTCAGTACTCAGCATTATGGTGAAATCCCTGCAGTATGCTTTTGCGTCACACATAGCTCACTGAGAAAGATTTACGTTAGGAAATTTCATCACTCTTATTTGTAATTAGAACAGTATGTTAGTTACGAACGAAGAGCATTTATGCTTTCCGTCTGGTCGACTAAGAAGCTTGCTGTAGTGCAGGAGTTTTGCGTAATATTATTACATTCTCTTTAAAAATTAAATGACATTCGAAACTATATTGTTTCTCTGCTCATCTCTTTTTACGTCTGAACTGCAGTTGCTCATACCATTGCAGTTTTGTGGGACCAACTACCTGTCCAGTGCTTAAGTAAGCCGACAGAGCTGCTGTCCCGCATTATCGGTGAGTCTGTGTGCGTGTAACACAGAGTAAAAGTTAAGGGATTTGTCGCGACAAATAACAAGCCTGTTAATTTGCAGACGAGCTGGAACCAAAGAACTGTGCTGGACATAGCTTGGCTTCCGCTCCATGTGAAACGAAATTCAAACAAACGCGGAAGAATATAGAGCGTAATGTTTACGTCAGGTCTATTCTTACGATGAACACAGTATAATAGTAGTTTCACTGTCCTACCTCTTTCCGTAGATGCTCACAACAGTAGCACTTGAACATTCGATCAGCTTCGCCGTTTTAATGATACTAGTTCTCAGTCTCCGTATTATAATAATTTGTCCCTTGCCAAAGTTTCTTATCTCAGTGGATTTCCCCATTTGCAGCCCATATCTCCGCCTGGATGATCCTCCGTCCATGTCTGCTCCGCTTACATGCAAAGCGTCCCACTCGAAAGAGGCCGCAGAAACATGTGTAGCAATGCCGCTGAAATTGCACGTTGCAATTTGTGACGTTTGACGAGGCAACAGGTACACTCTGCAATATCGTTTGAACCAACATTATGTTTCCGTGCATCGCTGTGGCTGGAATTCACTGTTCAGTGTTTAGTGACAATGTATCTCTAGCCGGTCGAAGATGGTGTGTTTCTTGTGAAACAATATTGGATTTCTGGTTCCATTAGAACATGTCAGTGAATGTTTGTGGAACGATTCGGTGACCAGCGTATACCGTCTAAATGCTGCATACAAAAGTTAATGAACAAGATGGAGAGAATTTTAACGGTGTTGGATCTTAACTGCGGGGGTCGACCTCCATTACCGGAAGGAAAAGTGACTGACGTGAAACAACGACTGTTGGCCTCTACTGCGAAGTCTATTCGATGTTTGTCTCAGGAATGTGGAATGTAACGGAGAACATGTCACAGAGATTCGAAAAAACGCAGCATGTTTGCTCACAGATTTACAGTTGTTTAGGAACTGAGTGTCAATGACACAATCTAACGTATTACGTTTTGCTGTAGGCTACAGGAATTTATTGGTTAGCCGCCTGGGATATTGCTCTACACATGGTTCAGTGATGAGGCGTGGTTCTACATCTTTGGCTATGTGAAATATCAGAATACCGTTTCTGGTGTAGTGGGATCCTAATTTCTTCTAGTCTGCTGTGACCTGTACAGTTTACATCGAAGTCTCTTAAGGAATTAGTGAAGCAATATGACATGGATGGCGCAATGTCTCTACATAATGTAATCTGATTGTAATATTCCAGCTGTGATGTACAAGTGATGATGCGCTACCGTAATTTGATACGACAACACTTTTTGCTGTGGTCAAAACGCTCTTTGCTGAAAGAAAAGAGGAGCATGTATTTTTTCTTGTAATTTTGCAGTGAACACATGGTGTGTCGTGGGTCGATCACTCAGTTTTTAAAACAATTGAAAAGCCACGATCGCTTCAATATCGTCTACTAGATGACCGGTTTCAGCACACTGAAGTTGCCATCATCGGATCTGTGAAGGTATAACATAACAGGTTTGCGGGAGGTCTTACATGAGGTAACTATATACATTAAAATCATTACGGAACCACATACCTGAAACGTGGATTAACATTTATAATACCATATGGACGTTTTGGCACGTGAGGTAGACCATCTGATAAAAATCATTGTCACAACCAATAAAAAATAATAAAGAACTGCTCTCATGGTCGTTCTTTCCATAAAGCATAAAACTGAAGTCACCAGATGAAAGTACCACTGCTCGCGTAACACCGGTCGGCATCATCACTGCCCTATTCCTCGCAGGCTTACCTGCTGTTATTCTAGCGGTTCACATCCGGCCACCAGATAGCGCTGTCCAAGCAGCGCACACACAGTCCCACAGTATTACCACTCATTACTTCTAAAACACAACTTTGCTATAACTGCTTGTCACATTCCCTTGCAAAGCCCACATTTGCGCATACATTTCCTGTACATACTATAATCACTATAAAGTAAGAAAATTACAAAATAAGAGCATCTGAGGCACAGACGTTATCCATTGGCGCCTTACAAAACTACATATTATAATTTACCTCTATTCATATTGTAAGTAGGCTGTTTAGGTTTTTATGTTGGTAACGTCACGTAGCGCTCTGTACGAAAATCACTGGCTGTGCTGTGTGCAGTCTGTGGCTGGTTAGCATTGTTAGAATATCCGCTATTGTAGTGTTGGGCAGTTGTCTGTTAACAGCATGTAGCGTTGCGCAGTTGGAGGTGAGCCGCCAGCAGTGGTGGATGTTGGGAGAGACATGGCGGAGTCTTGAGAGCGGATGACCTGGACGTGTGTCCATCAGAAACAGTAAATTTGTAAGACTGGATGTCATATATATATATATATATATATATATATATATATATATATATATATATATATATATATATATATAGACTTTTGAACACTGTTAAGGTAAATACATTGTTTGTTCTCTATGAAAATGTTCATTTGCAAACTATGCCTATCAGTAGTTAGTGCCTTCAGTAGTTAGAATCTTTTATTTAGCTGGCAGTATTGGCGCTCGCTGTATTGCAGTAGTTTGAGTAACGAAGATTTTTGTGAAGTAAGTGATTCATGAAAGGGATAGCCTAGGTTATTGTTAGTCAGGGCCATTCTTTTTTATGGATTTATGAAATTCAGATTGCGTTGCGCTAAAAACATTGTGTGTCAGTTTAAGCACAGTAATTTATAATTTTTCTAAGGGGCCGTTTCAATATAAGGACGTCAGAAATATGCGGTTAAAGCCTGTGTGCTGGGCTTTACCTGTCTAGGCACTATGGTCTTACGTATTGTAAGCACTAAAGAACGTATTAACCTTCTACAAAGTCTCTCACCATCTATACATTCGTTATGAGCAAGGTACGAATCAACTACGAAAACCTGCTTGGGCAGCGCTATCTGGTGGCCGGTTGTGAACCGCTAGAACCACAGCAGGTAAGCCTGCGCGGAATAGGTCAGTGATGATGCTGACCGATGTTAGGCGAGCATTGGTAGTTTCATCTGGTGACTTCAGTTTTATATTTTATGGAAAGAACGACCACGAGAGCAGTTTTTTATTATTTTTTATTGGTTATGACAATGATTTTTATCAGATGGTCTGCCTCATGTGCCATGATGTACATATGGTTTTATAAATATTAATCCACGTTTCAGGTATGTGGTTCCGTAATAATTGTACTGTATATAGTTAACTCACGTAAGCCCTCCCTCAAACAAGTTGTGTTGTATCTTCACAGATCCAATGATGGCACCATCAGAGTGCTGGAACCGGTCATCTACTAAACGATATTGAAGCGATCGTGGCTTTTCAATTATTTTTTGTAATTGTTGGACATAAGTTATGCCGATTGGACATAGTGCCTTTATGAGGTCAGATACGTATGCATGTAGAGGTAATGTGAAGTTCAGAGGTCAACACGTAATGGCGATAATCAAGAATAAAAATTGAGTTTGTGAAAAAAAGAGGTAAATATTTTTTCCAACCTTCAATTGATGTTGAATCCTCGGACCTTCGTAAAAAGTATTAGTGAGTTAAGCAATACAGTACATAGTGATTTCTTGGTGAATTGACAATACTGGGCGAATCTGCTACCATCACGGTCCGAACGACGCGCAATATTTCACCGTCAGCTTGTATGTTCAAGACGTTCGCTAAGCGACCGGTTTGTTAGTCAGAAGATCTGATACTGCCACTGTTGTTCAACCTTGCCATTCTGAAAGAGTTTTCCAGAAAAGAAAATCTTACGGCGATTGTGAATATTGTTGCTGCTAAGAAAGGCGGCGTCTTTATGGAGAGTTCTATTAGTTTTCTCCGACTCTGCCTGGCGTTCTCTGAGAAGCAGATCCTCCGACCGCCAACTCATCCTATACCTAACCCGTTCTCTGCTTACAGCAGCCACGAAGAAAACACATTCATCTATAGTCAAATTTTTTCACAGATTGTTTGTATTAGACAGGTAAAATGTATGCATCTAGGCAAAGAAAACTCAAAAGAGTTTTTTTAATGCAATACCTGTTCCATCTGTGTGAAAGACAAAAGTCAGTGAGCAAGTTAATTAATTAATTAATTTTTCCTTTATGAATAGCAGTTTCATTTGAAGAAATTAATCTTGGCTGGTACTAAGAGGATGGCGCCACATGCCACACGTCTCAAGTGACCATGACTGAGATCGAATATTTTTCCCCGGCAGAGTGATTTCGAAAGGACAGTGGCCACCAATGTCACCTGTTTTAAAGCCACCTGGCTTTTTCTTCTGGGGCGGTCTAGAAGGCAACGCTTGCAGTAACGAACCACACAATATGAAAGATTAACAAGAGAACAACATCCTTGAAATCCAGGCAGTGACACCAGAGGTTCTGCCAGCGACATTCGAGATTCTGCAGCGTCGTCTTTAACTGTGTTTACAAGTCGAGGGCGGAAGTTTCCAGCACTTTTTGTAATTCAACTTCATTTCCACATGAACAAGGCATGACATGTTCGTTTCATTTCATTTCCTGTTTGTTATGCAAGGCCTTTAAGGGTAATTTAAGCAAATATTTGTTTGTAGGTCCTCTTTCGAGTCGTTACTTTTGTTACTGCATCACGTTACCACAACAGGCGTCATCGCAATGTCGCGAGGTTCAAAGGTCATAATGTTTTGGCTTAATAATACGTACTCTCACCGACGGCGTGCTGTGTTGCTTATACGTTGCTGCAACGACCTCAAACGACAACTTTTTGACCGTCCCCTATACAATGTGTACAAGAATCAAGAGGGATAAATAACAATGGAAGACCAAGAACGATGTGTTTGGATTAGAATGGGTGTAAAACAGGGATACAGTCTTTCGCAGCTATTGTTCAATCTATAGAGTAAAGAAACAGTGATAGAAATGATGGGAAGTTTCATGAGTGGGATTAAAATTCATGCTCTAAGGATATCAATTATACGATTAGCTAATGGCAGTGCTATCGTCAGGGAAGTAGAAGAAGAGCTACAGGACCTGATGAGCGGAATGAATAATCTAAAGTGTACGTACTGTGGATTGCATAAAGATTTGCATAAAGACTTGTGAGAGGAAGCAGACGAAGTTACGGGATTCTGTTATGTTAGAAGTGAAATAACATATGCCCGACGAAGGAAGGAGTACCTGGAAAGCAGACTAGTAGATACAGAGAGGACATTCCTAGCCAAAATACGTCTACTAGTATCATATAAAGCCCCTAACTTGACGAATAAATTTATGAGGACGTTGATTTGGAGCACAGCATTGTACAATAGTGAATCATGGAGCGTGGGGAAACCGGAGTAGAAGAAAATCAAAGCGGTTGAGGGATGACGCTATAACATATTGACGAAATGTAGATGTGTTGATAAGAAATGTTGAGAGTCTCCGTAGAATCGGCGAAGACACTAATATATGGAAAACGGTGACGTGAAGGAGAGAACGGTAGAACATGTGATTGGTGAATAACTTCCATGGTACTAGAGGGACGTATAGATGGCAAAGGTTGTAGAGCAATACAGAGATTGGTATATAGTGTACGAGTAATTGGAGATGTAAAACGCAAATTATAGTCTGAGAGGTTGGCGCAAGAGATGAATTCGTGGGTAGCATCAAACAAACCAAAGTAATGACTGAAAAGCACTGCTATTACCAGACGTAAATATACAACACAATTAATCATATGTAGCGGTACGTAGCGGTATAGGTCTGCTGTGATATCGCAGCGTCATCAAAAACAAAAGTGGTGACTTGCAACACGTCAGTGTGGATCATCCCGAGTTGAATGGCATCAGAGTATAATTGGTTTATTGTGCTGGCTGCTGCCTGTAGTTTTCCGCCGCCTGTTGTGCTGATGTGCAGGTCAAAGTTCTTGTCGGCGTCTGGAAGGTAACGCCAACGGCAGCGGTTGGTGTTTAAGCTAAATGCCGTCGACAAGTCGACCGCACGGACACCCCCTCGTCTCTGAACTGCCTGCTAATGAACCTGCGCGTCCTTGCCTCTCACCCTCTCCCTCTCTCTCTCTCTCACTCTCTCTTACTCTCTCCCTCTCTCACTCTCGCTGCCTGTGTACCTCTCAGACCGCAGCTGCAGGTACTGCCGCCGGAGGAGTTATGCAGTCCCACTTCCGTCTTAATTCCAGCTGGCTTTGTGCGCGCATTAACCGCACGCGAGGCGCCCCGCCTCTCACGGCATTATCGCACATAGAGATGAAAGTAATAACTTCATGGCCGAGAAACTTGACGCTCCATCGTACGGGAAGTCTTCCCAACTGTTCCAGTTAGTTTGGAAGCAATTTAATTTCGCGCCACCAGCCGTGGCGCTTACAAACCACAGTAAAGGGTCCGGTTCATTGCAACCGGAAGCCCATTTCCTCTAGTGATTCTTAATTACTACCTCCCACAAAGTCAGTTTCATCTCCATCTGCAAACATACCGCTCATGCCACTTCACACTACGTGGCGAAGGATATTTTTTTTTACTGTTCCAAGCCATTGCCCTTCGTATAGTGCTCGCAAATTGAGCTAGGAACAATTACTGTCTATACAGCTCGGTGCGGTCCGAAATCTGCCCGTGTTGTCCTTGTGCCCCCTACGTCCCGTACGTAAGAATTCTGGAGTTGGAATCTTTCTGCAGCCGATTGTGAATACTGAATGTGAACTTAATCAACAGCATTTCGCAAAAGGAGCGTCCTCTTGTCTCCAGGAATGTCCATCTGAGCTCATTGACCATTTCCATTGTGCACTTCTACTTATCAAAAGAATCTGAACTGCATCAGTGTCTTTCTTTAGCGCTACCTGGCGGATATCCAAAACACATGAGCAGAATAAAGTGCTAATTTCACAAAGTATCTTGCATAACTGCAGGATATATGTCTGGTTAAATTCAAAGTGAAGGAAGTAAATACAATTACACTAGGATATTTGTATAATGGATAACATTTTCTGTCGGTACATATGTAACCTGATACCAGTATGTGGTTTATTTCAAAACACAATTGATTACAAGATCAGACTAGTCATTACTAAATTTATGGCTTACATTTTCTTCTACTGGCCCCTTTAGTTGGCCATATAACTAACTCTGTCAACAGTCCACGTTATAGGCCCGCTATACTCTCCCTAAGCTCTCCCAAGCATCCGCCGTGGACCAGTCACCAAAGAAAGGCCTTCGATTTTTGTGGAGGAAGTGAAGTATTGCTAGAGTGACTGACAGAAGACGTGCTTCGTGGTCATTACAGTGAAGGATGAGCCTCAGCTTCCGACGCCGGTTCCGTGAGCCACTGACGTCATTGTCGCTGCATCAAATCGCGTTTCTGTGTGACGAGTAACGTCTCCTTTCGAAGTAAACTCTGTAGCAACTGTACCTCTAAAGCCTTCCAAGCACAAGAAATTATTCGTTTTATATTGCTCCGCAACTTTTCGTCTCGATAATTAATCGATATAATGGAGTCAAACAACAATTCATTAATACTTCACGCGAATCTTGCACGATTGTTTCTCCTATCCATCGAATTTAGTGAAACGTATTCACTTCTAAAGCACGCTGCCTTTCTCTGCAGAAAATATACATTCGATCAAAGTCATGCTGAATCACTCTACAACCACTCAATTATGACACATTAACATTGTCATCAGCGAACAGTCTAATGTCAGATTTCTGCCCATTCTGTTGAAAATATAGTTGATGCTGCAAGACTACAGTTGTCTTGTGGCTAGATTTGGAAGGCTACAGGGTACTGTAAGCTTACACCCTGGCAGCAATCACTTCAATTTGTAAGCCTTCCACTTGTCTACCTGGTCATGTGTCTGCTAAACAGATTCTGCCCTCTGACAGTGGTTGTTGTTGTGGCCTGCATTGGAGTTTATCACTTCCATCAGAAAAATAAAGCTTGATACTGAAATAATTTATCGAGATGGTGGCCATGTCATTATTATAGTCAATTACTGATGTCTAATTAATACATCTCCTAAGAATTAATATTTTACGAAAAATGGATAAATTTTATTGATCATAAAATAGGAGAAACAACACAGGTTAAGCGAGTTGACAAATAAACCATAATTTGTTGGTAACAGAGATAGAAAATAGAAACAATTAGTACCCCACTGGGTGGCGTTTGGTTGGCAAAGACCAAGGTTTATCTGTTTGGTCTGTTTACTCTGGCTCAAAACATGGATAATGGACTCTGAAATTACCTAACGCTGAGTAGACTTCCATACATTTATTCTACAAGGAATTTATACTAAGTTGGTGCACCTGAGAACAAGTGGTGAGAATGTGATTCCGTTTGCCCTTACAAATTGGAGCAACAATACTAAACCTCTTTCTCGATGCATAGCGCTGTGTCAAGTAACAGTCATGGTGGTGCAAGTGTCTGCAGGGTAGTGATATGTAGCGCCTGTAATTCGTTACCATGGGCATGAAATGGAAAGCCATGGCTGGCGATTTGTTAGACAGATCGCAATTATTCTCTCATGGAGCCCTGAAATTTCAGTAGATTCCAGTGTGTGACACTCCCAATCACCAGTCATACCATGGACCAATTTGGGTCCCTTATTTCGCAGTGCACACAAAGAGATCAAACATCAAGAAGGCAGAACTGATACGAATAATGTTGTCCTTGGTACAGTGAGATGTCTACGATGATGAAGTGTAAACTGTCAGTACAGCTAAGACTTCACCATATGCTCCCCAGTCAAGACCAATGCCAATGGAAGGTCACGATCAGGACAAGTGTCCTAAGAGCAACCTGCTCATGACAAGACCAGAATCTCCTCTCTAGACTGGAGCCTAAATCAGATGGCCTTATCAAAACTCGGTAAAGTTGAAGAAAGCACCCACACAACTGCCCTGACAAGGGTTTCAGGCCAATTACAATGTTCCACAAGCACGTTGTCCTCCCTCTCACTTGCTTGCTCTACCCTCCGGCCAGTCCTAGCCAAAGTGAAGCCAATTCATGACTCGTAAATTCCTACACACTTAGGAGAGGGCGTTAGCACCCGAACTTGATTTTCCCAGGACCTCTTTAGAAAGTTCCCACATAGGCCTAAATTGAACAACACATTTATAACAGAGATTATAATGTTGACAGGCCAAACATGACAGTATGTCCGACCAGAGGCCACGGCTAAACTAAGAGAAGTGCTTCTGTATCCCAACACAGACCCTTTCACAGCCACAATACATGTTCTATCCTAAATTCTTCCAAAGGACTGCGGCTTCTAAATTCTCAGGAGGCACAGGGACGACACCGCCTGACGTGTTCATCGATAAAATCCAGTCAAAGGTGAAAATGAAAACACATGGATATTTATGGCCGCCAACCATTTACACAATAGGCGTTTATGACAGTCGAATCATCTTGGCCAGGCAACCTACTTCTCCGCTGCATCGCTGACACTGCGAAGGCCAGAGACGGTTAACGGGTAGACCCAGGTAGGCAGTTTTTCGTCTCTTTGGCCAAAAGCATTGTTTGCACATCTGTGCAAGAAACTCTGCGACCAGCGTTCTGTCCCCAGCAAGTGCTTTGAGATGTTCCGGTCCTTAATCGTTTCACGTAGCCAAGTTAACTAAACACTATAAAACAGGCCACTCCGGGCTGGTCTGTGGCACAATGCCTTTTGCGCTGTGACTTCATGTGGCAGACAGCAGTCAGTGTGTAAATAGCGCATGTACAATCAAGACGGAACATGAGACTATATAATTATTGTAATGGCATAGCGAAAAGGGACGAATAAAATACAAGTAATTGTGCAGTTACAAACTGTCGCAATTACGACCGTAAAACTAGTGATGTACTATATCATCGACTCCCTAGAAATGCAGTATAAATGGAGCGGGTAGCTCTTTGCAAGTGAGCAGATAAAATCAGTGTTAACAATCTACTCAGTTCATTAAAAATAGAGATGGGCGAAAGAGAGCAGTTGCGGCCTTGGAATCTCTGTCCCCAAAGAAGAAGAAAGTGGAACAAGGTACAATTACAGTGCCCATCTGTGAACTCACTGATTTAAGACATTTTTTTTTTTTTTGGTCATCAGTCTACTGACTGGTTTGATGCGGCCCGCCACGATTTCCTTTCCTCTGCTAACCTCTTCTTCTCAGAGTAGCACTTGCAACCTACGTCCTCAATTATTTGCTTGACGTATTCCAATCTCTGTCTTCCTCTACAGTTTTTGCCCTCTACAGCTCCCTCTAGTACCATGGAAGTAATTCTCTCATGTCTCAGCAGATGTCCTATCATCTTGTCCCTTCTCCTTATCAGTTTTTTCCACATATTCCTTTCCTCTCCGATTCTGCGTAGAACCTCCTCATTCCTTACCTTATCAGTCCACCTAATTTTCAACATTCGTCTATAGCACCACATCTCAAATGCTTCGATTCTCTTCTGTTCCGGTTTTGCCACAGTCTATGTTTTACTACCATACAATGCTGTACTCCGACGTACATCCTCAGAAATTTCTTCCTCAAATTAAGGCCGGTATTTGATATTAGTAGACTTCTCTTGGCCAGAAATGCCTTTTTTCCATAGCGAGTCTGCTTTTGATGTCCTCCTTGCTCCGTCCGTCATTGGTTTTTTTACTGCCTAGGTAGCAGAATTCCTTAACTTCATTGACTTCGTGACCATCAATCCTGATGTTAAGTTTCTCGCTGTTCTCATTTCTACTACTTCTCATTACCTTCGTCTTTCTCCGATTTACTCTCAAACCATACTGTGTACTCATTAGACTGTTCATTCCGTTCAGCAGATCATTTAATTCTTCATTACTTTCACTCAGGATAGCAATGTCATCAGCGAATCGTATCATTGATAACCTTTCACCTTGTATTTTAATTCCACTCCTGAACAATTCTTTTATTTCCATCATTGCTTCCTCGATGTACAGATTGAAGAGTAGGGACGAAAGGCTACAGCCTTGTCTTACACCCTTCTTAATACGAGCACTTCGTTCTTGATCGTCCACTCTTATTATTCCCTCTTGGTTGTTGTACATATTGTATATGACCCGTCCCTCCCTATAGCTTACCCCTACTCTTTTCAGAACCTCGAACAGCTTGCACCATTTTATATTGTCGAACGCTTTTTCCAGGTCGACAAATCCTATGAAAGTGTCTTGATTTTTCTTTAGCCTTGCTTCCATTATTAGCCGTAACGTCAGAATTGCCTCTCTCGTCCCTTTACTTTTCCTAACGCCAAACTGATCGTCACGTTTTCGTATTTTCTCCTTTCATCAATTAAATTCAATATATCTTCTGTTACCAAAGGATTTCTACTAGCCCTCGTCTTTTTACCTACTTGATCCTCTGCTGCCTACTTCATCCCTCAGAGCTACCCATTCTCCTTCTACAGTATTTCTTTCCCCCATTCCTGTCAATTGTTCCCTTATGCTCTCCCTGAAACTCTGTACAACTTATGGTTTAGTCAGTTTATCCAGGTGCCATCTCCTTAAATTCCAACCTTTTTGCAGTTTCTTCAGTTGTAATCTACAGTTCATAACCAATAGATTGTGGTCAGAGTGCACATCTGCCCGTGGAAATGTCTTACAATTTAAAACCTGGTTCCTCAATTTTTGTCTTACCATTATATAATCTATCTGATACCTTCTAGTATCTCCGGGATTCTTCCATGTATACAACCTTCTTTAATGATTCTTGAACCAAGTGTTAGCTATGATTAAGTTATGCTCTGTGCTAAATTCTACCAGACGGCTTCCTCTTTCATTTCTCTCCCCCAATCCACATTCACCCACTATGTTTCCTTCTCTCCCTTGTCCTAGTCTCGAATTCCAGTCACCCATGACTATTAAATTTTCGTCTCCCTTCACTACCTGAATAATTTCTTTTGTCTCATCATACATTTCGTCAATTTCTTCATCATCTGCAGAGCTAGTTGGCATATAAACTTGTACTACTGTGGTAGACATGGGCTTCGTGCCTATCTTGGCCACAATAATGCGTTCACTATGCTGTTGGTAGTAGCTTAAGCGCACTCCTATTTTTTTTTTTCATTATTAAACCTACTCCTGCATTACCCCTATTTGATTTTGTATTTATAACCATGTATTCAGCTGACCAAAAGTCTTGTTCCTCCTGCCACCGAACTTCACTAATTCCCACTATATCTATCTTCAGCCTATCCATTTCCCATTTTAAATTTTCGAACCTACCTGCCCGATTAAGGGATCTGACATTCCACGCTCCAATCCGTAGAACGCCAGTTTCCTTTCTCTTGATAACGACGTCCTCTTGAGTAGTCCCCGCACGGAGATCCGAATGGGGGACTATTTTACCTCCGGAATATTTTTCCCAAGAGGACGCCATCATCATTTAACCATACAATAAAGCTGCATGCCCTCGGTAAAAATTCCCCTTGCTTTCAGCCGTTCGCAGTACCAGCACAGCAAGGCCGTTTTGGTTAGTGTTGCAAGGCCAGATCAATCAATCATCCAGACTGTTGCCCCTGCTACTACTGAAAAGGCTGCTGCCCCTCTTCAGGAACCACACGTTTGTCTGGCCTATCAACAGATACCCCTCTGTTGTGGTTGCACCTACGGTGCGGCCATCTGTATCGCTGAGGTATGCAAGCCTCCCCACCAACGGCAAGGTCCATGGTTCATGGGAGTAGGCAGTAAAACATAAATATCAATAAAAGATAATTATAGAATAATAAATTATAATAGTTCTTATTAGTAGAGTAGGTATTTACTTAAGTGCCAGGTACCGAACAGTGTCTGTAGTTAAGACAAGGTGGAATCGCGAACGTTAGTGTTAGGTCTCGAAATCTCTAATCTAATTTTACGTATGTTTAAACTGCACTGTAGGTTAATTTTCAAACATTTTTGTAAGTATTAACAGTGTAATCAAGTTACACCTGCACTCTGTAGACTGCAAACAGAATTTCACGAAAATTCGCGTAGCTGAGTTGTGTAATATTAACTTGGTTCTCTTTACAAGGTTTTGAGCAGCGAGTTTGTTTTAACCTACGTTGTTTAACCTCCTGCTGCAAAAGAACGTTTTAATTTTCCATGTATATATTGAAAAGCCCTGACATTGCAGTAATTGTTTTTTCTGCGTCATCACGAAAGTTTTATGTTATCGTTAGAGATGCCGCCACAGATATATTGCATGATTCGCCTGCCATAGTAGAAGACAGATGCTGATAGCGGGAATCTGCATCTGGTATCTCTGGACCACTCCATTCCTGCTGATCTGAGGTGGCTGCAAGGTGGAGGGGGCTGCGCTTCGAGTTTAATAAAATCCACAGATAATGAATAGAATGAAGGCTCCATTCGTTTACAGTAATTCAAACATTTTGAATAAACGACGAAGAACTGGTCTATAGGTGTAAATGAAATACCTTGCTAAAACAGAGCTGTTGCTAACATTTTGAATAAACGACGGAAGATTCTGTATGCTCTTAGTCAAGCACCCTGTTAAAATACAGCTGTTTGTTGCAACCGTCATGAGTATTCGCCTGGCTGGGATGCACTTCTACTTAAAATTTTCACACACACACACACACACACACACACACACACACACACACAGCCGGCCGGAGTGGCCGGGCGGTTAAAGGCGCTACAGTCTTGAACCACACGACCGCTCCGGTCGCAGGTTCGAATCCTGCCTCGGGCGTGGATGTGTGTGATGTCCTTAGGTTAGTTAGGTTTAAGTAGTTCTAAGTTCTAGGGGACTTATGTCCACAGCAGTTGAGTCCCATAGTGCTCAGAGCCATTTGATTTGAACACACATGTTGTATGCCATCTCGGTTAACTTAGCACTTTTAAATTGTCCTGCGTACACGAGAGTTCTCATAACACTTGTATTTTCACAAAATACTGTTGTTTGTTTGCCACAACTCGCTTCACTGCACAGTCGAAATACGCATTCCACTTTGCCGACCAAAAAAGTTTTCGGGACCTCATGCTGCGTAAACAAAGTTTATTCACCGCCCAGTTCGCCAGATTTATATCAGAGTCCAATTACTGTTTCAGCTCCTCAGAAGCAACGCATCTACCATCCAGCATTAAACAATTCTTAATGTTATGTTTTTCATTTCTCTCTTGCGACTCTTCACAAGTAGATTATTGCCTCACCTTAAAATTATTGCCGATAGTCCTTCCGTCTTTCAATCGTCTTTTATTTTCTTGACATACTGCCACCCTCTTTAAACAACTTGCCATTCGCGATGGCGCGGCCTACATTCGTTGATCCTTTCTATCAAGGCATCATTACCGTCCGCAACAACATTCCTCATTACGTCTTCAGTCTCTCCAAGCTACATCACTTCAACTGCATCTCGCTACTCTACCTTTTCCTCCACTCTCAGCTACAAATCACAGTCTAAATTACCTTTATATTATTTTTTTCCTTCCGCATTACATGAATCCTTTCTACTATTAATGCACATCCGTGTCTCTTACAACACTTTTCCACTTCCAGCTACCTTCTTAGTAATTTATTGATATAGACAATAACGATGCTCTAATAAGCGTTGGACTTCATCAAATAAACCATAAAATTTTAAATTACTATTACCCAAAAATATAACCAAAAATAAATTTACAACCACAGTTTGATAAATTCAAATAAACACATTTTACTCTTCGTATGAAATATGTCAGACATAAAATTTGACCTAGCTTAACATTGACAGCAAAGACACTCAATAAAGCAGAGAAGGCTGTTGAAGTGAGACATTAATTATGTAAGACGAAAGCCTGCATCATATCTGTATGCGAAACTTTGTATTAAAGTTCAAGAAACTTCATGAAAATTTCTAAAACTGACAGTCATTAATTACAACAGTATTACAATTTTGGTGATTGAAAGAAATTTCAGTTATTTCCCATTTAAATCTGCATTCATACGTGAGATCAGTGCCTCTCTGCCTCTGAAAGTTCGCGGTTAGCCGTTGCGCTTGATACTCTCTTCGTACAGACAGACAACTTTCTCAGGCATCAAGCACAAGTCAGTACCGAGGCGCTCTGAGCCAGTGGTCTTTACATTCTCGCTGGACTCATCTCTCTCGTAGGTAAACATTACGAAATTGAATAAATATTGCAAGGTTTAATAATAGCAATAGCATACCCAGAAGAATCCAATATATCTCGTACTATAAAATTGTTACTTGTTAGCGTCTTCTCGTAGCATCGTGACTTATTGTTAGATGTAAATTAGCATACCTAACTGACCTCTTCCACATACTGGTTCACCTGTTTATGAGTTGGCTCTTTAATTCGTTATATATGCTGTTACTACACTGTTACTCTGTCTCGGTAGTGGGTACTTTCGGTCATGCCTTCAACTTCTATCTGTTCCAGCATGTCTAAACTGATTTGTGCATACCAATAATATTATTTTAGCTGCTCAAAATAAATTTACCCAGTTAGTAAACAAATATTAGGGTGCTGTACCTCTGCGACGTCGTCTCTTTAGATGTGTATGTTATAGTGGCTGTTTAAGATAAGGGAAGGTAAACCTTCCCTAGTGGATGTACACCATCACTAAAATGATCAGTGAGAGCTTACCATAAACTGAAAAACAGCACATCCACTAGTGAAGGTGGACCATCACTGTACTCAGCAACTCAGCAAGGGAGAGTGTGCAGTAGTATATTATCTACTAGTAAAGGTGTACCATCGCTGCTCCCGGGCGCGTCCAACAATGCTACCACGAATCATCATGAATGTAATTGTCGTCAGCTCGTTATTGTTATGTTATATAGCAGTGCACTTACGGTTGACAGTAGTACAGTTAAGGTTTACAGTAGCGTATCTGTGGTTGACGGTTTGCAGTTATGGTTCACATCAGTGAAGCTATGGTTGAATCAGTGAAGTTCTACGAACACCTTAGAGTGAGTCACCTATCAGCAAGGTTAAATCACTAAAATCTGGTCGCAAATGGGACAGCAACGATACAAGTTTTTGAAGAGATAAGAAGTGCTGGAAGTGAAAGGAGTAACAAAATTATTACAACCTATAACTGGATAAGGGAAGATTAAATACTATGTTTATGATTAAGAACTGTATGATATTCTGAATGATGCTCATGTAATGACTGGCCATGGTGGACGTGACTAATGGATGAAATGCTTGAAGTCAAAGTTCTGTAACATAACATTCAGAGATGCCCATATTTATGTTAGTTTATGTCAGCCTTGTTTACAAAAGCGAAATGGCTAGAAAAAAAAGAATGGTAATGAAGCCAATGCAGTTCAAGGAGCTAAATTCCATGTGTCAAGTTGATCTCATCGACTTCCAATGGCAACCAGTTGGAGATTACATATTCGTGATGGTTTAGGAGGCCAGGGCTGCCAGTCAGTTGCAACGCGTCTGGAGCGCAGTCTGGACCTGCCAGTCGGGGAGTTGCATGCGGCACTAGTGCAGTCGGGTTGGAGCTGTGAGGTTTGCATCGACATGGCTCGCCCGACCGTTGCTACCACGCGTCACTTGAGACGGGCCACGGTCTTGATGGATCGTTGGTTGGTCGTCCTTCCGGACGACGCGTTTTGGCTCGCCGACCGTTCATGAGTCGGCTGTGTGTGTGTGGGCATCGACTCGTTTGTCTTAGGGTGTGTTTAGTTACTGTTGGGTTTCTTTCATGTCTCCGTGCAAGTGTTCGTCAGGTTGTGTGTGTAGTTGGCGTGATTTCCTTTGACAAGTTATTTTAAATGTTGTCGTACTGAAACTGAGAGATCGGTTGTCTCATCGGGCGATGTGTAACTGGTTCTCTGAGCGCTTCTGGGCCTCTTAAGTTACCAACGTGTGGAACTTGGACCGGTCCTTTCCTGGTGCAGGGATGCCATTTAGACAGTGGGCGTGTTTCCTCTGCATGGTTCGATCCAAGCCAGTATTTCTGCCGTCGTGTGTCTGCAAGTGAGTGGGAGACGCACCAGCAGTGCAGTCGCGACCGTGCAGCAGTCGACGACGGACAAGCGGCAGGCAGTCAGTCGGTTGCTGGGGACCTGGAAAGTTATCTCCTCGCGGTGCAGTCACCTGGGTCTTCTGGCAGTCCCTGAACACTGTCAGAGTGTGTATGGAGCTGTCCGATCGCTACGAGCTTGGTGGTTCGCGGCCAAGGACGTCAAAGTTGAGTAGTGGTTTCAACTACCCAAGCCATGGCCATGCATGTTGTGGTGGTTCGTTTCGGTGATTCACTGTTGGGGAGGTTTTTATGTGAGCAACACCGAATGTTTCTATTGCTGAAATTTAGCCGCCATGCTGTGCAATTAACTACATTGGTTGACTACAATTCGAATGCAGCAGCGGAATTTTCTGCCTTGTGGCTCTTAGTGTTCCGATTACTTACAATGGCCCCTGACGTAAATTCAGGCAGTGTTCCTTTTGGGTGAAGTCAACTATATTACCGTATTACAAATTCAAGTGTACCAGCGGAATTTTCTGCCTGATGGCCGTTGGTGTTCCAGTTATGTGCCCTGACCAGTAACCTAATGTAAGGCAGCGTCCTTTCCTCATCTGTTGTCGCTGTCCAACATAGTGTGTAGTTTTGACAGCTAATACAAATTTTAACGTTCGTAACTTTTGTGTTTGAGTTTTCATGTACTGATTGGTGGTAAACAAGTCGTTGTGTCGTTCGGTCTGTGGCTGTTCCCTGGTTGGGTTCCGATGGATCAAGTGTTGTTGGGTTCACCACCTGTCTCACCTAAGTGAACGAGGGCAGACCGACCTCCGTGGAGGCTTCCGAGTGCCGTTTTCTTTATTGTCCTCCTCACCGGTGTTTAATTGTTTGTTTATAATCTATCATAGCTAATGGTTTAAAGATTCTAGTTTTTACTCTACTTTATGTATTTTTGAATTTTGGAAAATCAGTTGTGGGCCTTAAGCCGCTTAAAATCTTATTCTTGAAATTACCTTTTAAGCAAAAGCATTGCGGCCTGCTGCCGTAAAGGGTTATGGTAATATATTTTCCAATTTTCAAATTTAATTGTGGATCTCAGCTGCATGTATTGCACCTTGCATATGTATGTTCTATTTACCTTTTCCTTCAGGCTTGAGAGCCTAGCTGTGATACCATATATATTAGCTGAGGCGAACAATTAAATTTTAAAATATATTACCATAATCTTTTAACGTAGAAGGCCGCAAAGTTTATAATTAGAGGATAATTTAAAGAATAAGGTTTTAAGCGGCTTAAGGCCCACAGTTGGTTTTCCAAAATTCAAAAGTATGTAAAGTCCAGTAAAAACAAGAATTTTAAAATCAGTGGCTAAGATAATCTCTGTATCTAGATTACGCTCCAGCTACTGCTGGGTCTTGGTGCTGATGAGTCCTCTCCATTTGGCTCGGTCCTCCCACCG
Source organism: Schistocerca serialis cubense (assembly GCF_023864345.2). NCBI lineage: Eukaryota > Metazoa > Arthropoda > Insecta > Orthoptera > Acrididae > Schistocerca > Schistocerca serialis. The sequence goes on from NC_064642.1 coordinate 664,880,060, forward strand.
CTTTTCTTCCTCCACTTGTTGCCAGGTCACACTTCTCCTTTCCACAGATATTCTCACTCCCATTTTCCACCGTGTTCTTGGGCGCCCTCTAGGTCTTTACCCATCCATCTTTAGTTCTTTCACAATTTTGGGGAGTCTCTGCCCATGCATTCTCTTCACATGCCCATACCATCTTAATCTCCTTTTTTCCATTTCTTCTCTCATTCTTTCTTGTTTAGGGTCCTTTCTAATCTCTACATTCCTTACTCTGTCCATTTTTGTTTTTCCCTTAACTGCTCTGAGAAATTTAATTTTCCCTGCTTGCAACCTGCTCCAGTCCCTTTCTGTCATTGTCCATGTTTCTTCACCATAGGTGACAATAGGGAAGTAATAATTCTTATACGTAAAGAGTTTTGCTTTCTCTGAAACTTCCTTATTCCAAATCAGGTATTTTATTGTTTGGTAGATATTGCCTCCCTCCTGTAACCTCCTATTAATTTCGTTAGTTATTCTTCCATCCCTAGATATTTTACTCCCTAAATAAGTGAAACTTTCTACCACTTTTAAGGGTTCTCTATTCAAGGTAATATTTCCGTTGATCCCTTTCTCTCTTCCAAATACCATTACTTCACTCTTACCTTAATTTATTTTTAATCCATACCTTTTCATTATTTCCTTCCACGCATCAAGTTGTAACTGTACATCTACCTCTTTATCACCCAATATTACCATATCAGCTGCAAAAATCATCTTTTTTTTCTTTTTCTTTTACTATATCTTTAACTGCCCTATTCATTCCCTCCATCACAGCATTAAAAAGTGCAGGAGATAGAACACTTCCTTGCTTAAGTCCTTGTCTTATTTCGAAGTATTCAGAATTCTCCAATGATGTTCTAATTTTACAATTGTGTCCTCTGTACATTGTCTTTATAACATTAATGTATCCAGCTTCTATATCTATCTTCTTCACTTCTTCCCAGAGTCTTTCCCTGTTAACTGAGTCATGCGCCTTTTCTATGTCTACGAAAACCATTATCACCCTTTTGTTATACTCCCAATTTTTTTCCATGAGTTGATGGATAGAAAATATCAGGTCGATCATGCTTCTTCCTTTCCTAAACACATGCTGTTCTTTACTCAGCTCCTTTTCTATCTTTTCACTTATTCGATTTAGTAAAATTCTTTCAAAAATATATGCTGTATGACTCATAAGGGTTATTCCTCTGTAGTTCTTAGAAGGTCTTTTATTGCCTTTTTTGAAAATGGGAACAATGTCTCCTCTTCTCCAGTCGTCAGGTATTGTACTATTTCTCTACACACTTGATAGTACTGTATACAGCCACTGCATTCCCACTGGACCTGCTGCTCTTATCATGTCCACTGTTACTTCATCAGGTCCTGGGGCTTTCCCCCCCATTCATCTTATTCGCAGCTATTTCCATTTCTTCCAGTGTAATTTGTCCTGATTCTGCTTCCCAACTTCTCTCAATTTCTTCACTATTTGTTGTTTCCTCGTCTACCTGCTCCTCAGCGTTTAACAGTTTCTTAACATGTTCTTTCCATAGATCTTTTATATTCCCTGGATCTTCAATCACAGTACCGTCCTCTGTTTCCATCTTTACTGGTACTTCAGAAGCCTTCCTTTTATTTTTCATTTTATAGAACCTTTCCTTATTGCTCTTCACATCTTCTTCAAGTTTTTTTGTAAACTCTTCCCATGCCTTTTTCGTTGCTGTTTCCACTATTTCTTTGCACTTCATCTTGTCCTCTATATATCTTTCATGGTCTTCGTCATTTTTAGTTTTGCACCACTTTCTCCATGCTCCATTTTTTGTTCGAACTGCTTGGATTGTGGTATCAACCCACCAACTTGTATGTCCTACTTTTTCCTTTCCAGATGATCTAACACATCGTTTTTGTGCTGCTTCCACTAAAGTGTCTTTCAATAAACTCCATTCGTTTTCTACATCGCAGAAAACTTCTTTTGGAAATTTTTGTGTGTTTCATTCTCTGTACTTCACAGCACTTTCCCTCTCCTTCAGTTTCCAATCCCGTACCCTCATCACTTTCTTCTGTTTTCTATTTTTCACATACTGATTCATTTTCCATTATCCCACCAGTGAACTATGGTCTCCATCTGCACTCACACTTGGAATTACCTTCACATTTGTTACTTTCTCTCCTCATACCCGATCTACTAGAATATAATCAACTACACTCTTTGTTCTTCCTTCCCAACTGTATCTGGTGATAAAATGACTTTCTCTCTTCATAAACCAGCTGTTTGTTATTTTCATTCCATTCCTTTGGCACAAATCCAGGAGTCATTCCCCTTCTTCATTTCTCCCTCCATATCCAAAACATCCCAACACATGCTTAAATCCCTTTCTGTCTTTGCCTATCTGTGCATTAAAATTTCCCATCACTATATTAGCACTCTCTATATGGTTTTCTAACTCATTTTCAAAGTCCATCTTCTCTTCTTCGCTACATCCCACTTTAGGTACATAAATCTGGATTACTTTTAGTGTTTCTTTTTGGATTCTCAGGTTTAAGATTATGATCCTGTCTGATATATATATCTCAAATTTTCAGTACGGCCTTGTACATTCTTATCCACCATCACTGCCACACCATTTCTTCCAAACCTGTTATTCTCACTGCAGTACAGTTTTCCTCCTCCTCTCAAATTCTACTCACCTTTTCCCTTATAAATAGACAATTAAACACCAGTGAGAAAAACCATAAAGGAAACGGATCTCAGAAACCTCCAGGAAGCTCGGTCTGCCCTCGTTCCCTTAGGTGAGACAGATGGTGGGCCCAACGACACTTGATCCAACCAGGGAACAGCCACTGACCGACCGACACAACGACTTGCTTGCCACTAATCAGTACATGAGCACTCAAAAACACAAAAGTTACGAACGGCATTATCCACAATGAATTATGTATTAGCTGTCACAACTACACACCATGTTGGACAGCGACAATAGGTGAGGAAAGGACGCCGCCTGAAATTACGTTAGTGTCCAGGGCAGGTAACCAGATCACTAACGGCAACAAGGCAGAAAATTCCGCTGGTCAACTCGTATTGTAGTCAAACAATATATTTAATAGCACCGCATGGCGGCTACATTTCAGCAATAGAAACACTCGGTGTTGCTCACAGGAAAACCTCCCAAACATCGAACCACCGGAACGAACCACAATATAAATGGACGTGACTTGGGTAGTTGAAACCACAACTCAACTTTGACGTCCTGGGTCGGTGAATGACGATGCTCTTAGCGATCGGACAGCTCCACACACGCTCCGACACTGCGCAGGGACCGCCAGTGGACCCTGCCGACTGCACCGTGCGGAAATAACTTTCCTGGTCCGCAGCAACCCACCGAATCACCTCAGAATGCCGACAACAGTGAAAATCGTCGTCAGTGAAAATAACGCCACCTACACACACAACCTGGCAGACACTTGCACGAAGACCTGAGCGACACCCAACAGTAACTAAACACGCACGAAGACAAATCGGGTGTCGATGCACACACACACAGCCTACTCATGAAGGATTGACGAGCCAAAAAGCGTCGTCCAGTAGGACGACCAACCGACGATCCAACAACACCGTGGCCCGGCTCAACTGATGCGCGGCGGCAGTGGTCGGGCGAGCCATGTCGACGCAGACCTCACTGCTGCTCCACCCGACTGCACTAGTGCCACATTACAACTCCCTGACTGGCAGGTCCGGACTGCGCTCCAGACACGTTCCAACTCGCGACCTGAACTCGCGACGAACTCGCTTACTACAGACAACTACCGAGAAGTAATAGCAGTTGAGCAAAGATGCTACGAGAGGATATATATTGATACGCACTGCTAGCGCCGGTCATGGTCATTCAAAACAGTAACTCAGTGACAGTAGTAATTTAAATTAACGTAGTGAGGCGGAAGTACGTCAAAAACAGTGTGTAAAACACATGATGGCGGGAACACGAGCCATGCACGGCTCAGGTTGCACTTCTGTAACACTGAACGATTCTCTTTAGTCGTCGTTGGTCCATTCTCGCAGGATCTTTTTCTGGCCGCAGCGATGTCAGGGATTTGATGTTTTACCGGATTCATGATGTTCGCAGTACACTCGTGAAATGGTCGTGTGGGAAAATACCCACTTTATCGCTACCTCGGAGAGGCTGCGTCCAATCTATTGTGCGCCGCCTACAACACCACGTTCATACTGTCTTAACCTGGTAAGCTGCCATTGTAGCAGAAGTAACCGATCAAACAACTGCGCCAGACACTTGGTATCTAATATAGGCGTTGCTAACCGCAACACCATGTTCTGCCTGTTCACGTATCTGTGTATCTGAATACTGTTGCCTATACAATTTCTTTTGACGCTTCAGTGTAGGAGGGGGTAGCGGTGGTGTAAACATATCCAGCGCACGGCTAACTGCCCGAAAGTTGGACATGTCTGTGAGCATGGTGCATAAAATCCTAAGAAACATACTGTATTGCTATCAATAAAAAATCACCCATGTACAGGAGTTGCTTTCTGCTGAGCTGACAGTAAGACAAACCTTCGTCCCGGATTTTCTTCTGCGCATGAAAATGGATAATGAATGGCGACGGAACATTCTGTGAACAAACGAAACCCTTTTCTATCTCCAAGGAAATGTCAGTAGCATAACTGCAGAATATGGGCAACGGAATACACGCACACACATCATACTTGACCAGTTCATTCTACAAAGGTGACTGTGCGGTGCGAGTTGACGGCATAAATCATTGTAGGGCCGTATTTCTTCGAGGAGATGCGTCTGCGGGTGGTGTTACATGTACAGTCCCTGGTAAAGGTTATGAGATTCTTTTGCACACCAACCTCACTCCAACACTTCAACATTGCTGATGTGTGGGTAGTCATATTTCCGGAATATGGTGTCCCTCAGCACGTTCCACAACCAGTGAAGCGGCTAGTGAAGAGGCATTTCGAAAGTACTACATTTATTAGCTGTCATCTCCCTCCTGCCTCGCCGTCCAGATCATCCGATCTTAATCTTGCGTCCGTGGCGTTGCCTGAAAGATTGTATTCAGTGCTGCGATTACAAACGTAATGTAACTGAAGGAACGCGTTGTGCAACACATTCTGAAGGTCATCCCTGACACACAACTATGTGTTGTGGAACATGCTGTTTTTCGATTTCAGCTTGTGGCATAGAACGGTGGACGCCACACTTAACGCGCCTTGTGACACTCTCACGAGAATTAGAAAGCGATGTTATTTTGGTTTTTATGCGGTTTTTTGTCTCAGAAAAATTAAAACCGATTTTTTCCATGTCATGTCGTACGACCTAAGAGTGCCATAACTTTTGTCTGCCGAACTTGTGCAGTGAAACATATTAAACAGTACGGAACATTGTGTACGTAGCGCAAATGATAGCTACCATATTGCGGTTCATCTATAATTTGTAGCTGACCCCTTTTACGTTAAGACGCTTACGGCGCTATCTGTTGGTATAAAATTTTGATTTCTGTTTCATGAGATTTCCCCTCGCGTCAATAATATTTTTTTTTCTTTTTTTTTTACTCCATTCTAAGCAGCGGTTCTCTTTCTACAGCGTTTTGAAACTGGAACTTTAATTATGGATTGATCCAAACTATACTTAGATTGATCCGTCGAATTTTCGTTTTTAGACATTCTAGGTTTCCTACCCCGTCCAGACTTCTGACAGTCCACGCCCCGACAGCATTATCGTTTCGTTGGTTATTCATTCCTTTTCTCTCGGTCATCCCCCCCCCCCACCCCCCACCCCACCACCACCACACGACCCCTCCCCGTGTCGGTCCCATCCCGGAGATCATAATAGTGGACTATTACCGAATATTTTGGAATCATCATGGCCCGTTTTTCAATTACAGGCCTCATGTTCTGTGAATACACATTAAGTGTCTTTAATTCAGTGCTTTTCATTGCCTTTTGCGTCCTAATGCTGCTGATCATTGCTGTTTTTTCCACCTTTAGGGGTGGTTTCCCACTCCAGGGGCAAGAGAGTACCTTGAACTTTGGTCAGATCCTCCGATCTCTTTGATACGACTGTTGACAGAAGAGGATGGCTTCTTATGCCAGAAGTCTTCGGCCGCCAACGCTGCTGATTCCTTTTGCGCTGCCAGACATTACTAACAGACTGCGTTACTTCAATACTTGAGCCTAGTTCGTAACGGTATTTCGCAAAATCTAGAAAATTTGGGTAAGAAGGTCCATAACGGTAATGGTCCCGATATATCGGGACGGATGACAACTCCACTCCTATTTTACTGACCAACAAAGTTATCGGGGCTTGACACTCTATAAAGACATCTCCTTTTCTGCTCACCACATGTAAGCGAGAGTCTAATCAGCCGCTCAGTTCTTCAAATGCGATGTATCTATCGTCAAATATTGCACAATTTTGGAACTTCTCTGTCCTTCATTTCTCCATATCAGACTTCCACCAGAAAATTATATCCGTTTCTCGCTCCGTCTTCCCATCGGATTCCTTTCTCGTTATACCTTCGGCGCTACAGCACCTCTTTCTCTATTTTTATTCATTGATCGTAGTCCACACCATGTCTTAATTTGCTTGTTCCTTTGCCATTACATTAACCTTTCGTTCTCTTAACGTACTTCCATTTCTCTCACAACATGTCTCCATTGTCAACTGGCCTAGTAATGACAAGTTTACGAGCGTAGTACCTCTTTACACGGATCACAAAACTTTACATTAAAAGTACCCAAAATACAAAAAAAGGGTGAATTTAGAAAAGAAATTCGATTCATCCATATACCCATTTTACAATTGCTAAGAATGAAATCACGAATAAAATATAAGACAACACTGAAAGAAAAGAGACTCAACAAAGCAGTAAATATTCTTGAATTGGCGAATTAGTTATATAAGCCGAAAATCTCCATTAGAAGAGGGCTGTCAGAGGGGAGGAGGCCACGAAAAAACTATCGAATAACTGACGAAAGTACAAACATCTTCAAGTGGGAGTTTAAAATGAAAGAAGTCTCAATACGACATGGAAACTAGAAAATCTGGAAAGAAATATGCTAATCGTCGTCTAGATATTGTAGAGTTCACAGAAGTGTAATGGAAAGAAGGAAAATCTTGAGTTATTTTGTTAGTCAGAACGTAAAATTATAAAAACGCCTGGCAAAGATAGCTGCAAAACTCCATACAAGGATTAACATTATAGAGAAACCACGTCGCACGACATGACACCCTTCAGCCTCTACCTTACGGACTATAGCCTTAACTCTGGTTTATTCGGTAGGAGAACATTGTTGCACCATCTGGCTCAACAGTCCTACACAAAGAAAACAGGCTTAGAACTAAATCACATACGCTTTCTGGCACGATTAAGAGAACTTCCAGCTCCTGGCTATCAGAACTTCGTACAAACACGCCCTGATGTCCCTATGGTACCGACCGACTGCCGTGACATCCTTAGCCCACAGAAGTCACTTGATGCGGGTATGGAGATCCATGTTCCAAGCACACAGTTGTCAGTTTTCGAGACCGGAGCCGCTGTTTCTCAGCCATGTAGCTCCTCTATTGGCCTCACAAGAGTCGATTACCCCGCTTGACAACAGGGCTTGGCAAAATTCTCAGTAATTCTGAATGGAAATAGAACCATTCATGTTAAAGGTCAGCCTCAGTGTTTAAATGAAAACTGAACTCATCTCCAAAGAGCGATTGCGCAGCCGATGGGCAGACAAGTTACTATATAGCCTAGACATGGTCGCTAACATCTTACTCTGTACAATCCGTAGACTTCCAAAATAAGATTGATAGTAGATTCAAGTACACTGACATGCAAAACAAAAGGACGAAAAAAAATTTCGCTTGGTGTGCAATCGCCAAGTAACATGGCTCGATGAATCTTGCTGCATACATAAAAAGAATCGGTACAGAATAGTGCAGGGGTAACCAAAAGAAATACGCAATGTGACGAAAAGAAATTAAACTTTTATTCAAATACAACAACTACAGTGAAGGTATTGCAATTTGTGATTGTCAGCTAGGCATGACATTTTTCTTAGTAGGTAGTGCAATAACCACAGAGAGCAATACATGCTCTGCAACGTTCTCCCATTTTGGCCACGATATTGGTAACGAGTTCTTATGGCGGGCCGTTCCATCACTCCACCACTGCGGATAACAACTGTGGGTCGTTGGTGCTCTTGGGTGTACAGCAATACGATCCCCTCCCCCACGCCCACACATGTGCTCGACGGTGTTTAAGTTGGGGGAGTCGGCAGGCTAGTCCATTCGCAAAATATCCTATCCTTCCAAGAGCTCTTCCACCTGCTCTGTTCTACGGAGTCGTTCATTTTTGTCCATAAAAATTAAGTCAATGGCGAATGTTCGCCTGAAAGCTGCGAAACCGGAAGGAGTACATTTCCAAAATACCGTTGACCGGTAATTGTACAGTGTTCAAGGTTTTGGATGTCAGTAAGCCATCCAATATAATGCCCCCACACACCATAATATCTGGACCTCTAAAACGATCAGCTTCGATAATGTACGTGGATGCATTACGTGTACTCACCTCTCGTCATTGGCGGGTAGGTCGACCACCATTACTAAGAATGAAAATACATTCATCCGGGAAAAGCGTGCTACGCAACTCCTCATTGGTCAAGTCGCTGTTCTCTTCGAACCATTACAAACGGTGTCGCCGAAACGCAGGTGTCAACGGAACATCACGTACTGACCAGCTGATAAAGAGACCACTTTCGTGCCGTCACCGTTTTCACTGTGAAACCTGAGAATTCGTGCCTTGTAGTCCTATTAAATGCTGTTACAGCCGCAGCTGCTGTTTGACGTAGGTCCCTTCCTGTCTGCTGCATATTATAGCGGTTCTCTACTGCTGTAGTTGACCTTCTCCTCATATCCTTGCAGCAGTTTCTGTGTTTCGGAACGTTATACATTACGTAAAACAATGTAGTGATCAGTACCAGACTCATGGGCTACGTTCGACACACTTCGTCCTTCTTCCAGGTTCCCGATAATTCTTCCCTGCATGAAGTCCCAAATGTTGCTTTTGTGCCTTGTTGTAAAGGAGAACACAGCTGTTTCGTAGTGAAACGGACTTCAGTCGCGCAGAGCTCACATGTGACGTCCAGATTCCTGTGCATTGTTGACAGAATTCAGGAACCTAGGACGCTGGATAGCACGCGGACGTTCTGTATCATGGCGTGATACACTACTGGCCATTAAAATTGCTATACCAAGAAGAAATGCAGATGATAAAGGGGTATTAATTGGACAAATATATCATACTAGAACTGACATGTAATTACATTTTCACGCAATTTGGATTCATAGATCCTGAGAAATCAGTACCCAGAACCACCACCTCTGGCCGTAATAACGGTCTTGATACACCTGGTCATTGAGTCAAACAGAGCTTGGATGGCGTGTACAGGTACAGCTGCCCATGCATCTTCAACACGATACCACAGTTCATCAAGAGTAGTGACTGGCGTATTGTGACGAGCCAGTTGCTCGACCACCATTGACCAGACGTTTCCAATTGGTGAGAGATCTGGAGAATGTGCTGGCCAGGGCAATAGTCGAACATTTTCTGTATCCAGAAAGGCCCGTACAGGACCTGCAACATGAGGTCGTGCATTGTCCTGCTGGGATCGGATGAAGGGTAGAGCCACCGGTCGTAACACATCTTAAGTGTAACGTCCACTGTTCAAAGTATCGTCAATGCGAAGAAGAGGTGACCGAGACTTGTAACATGACACCCCATACCATCACGCCGGGTGATACGCCAGTGTGGCGATGACAAATACACTCTTCCAATGTGTGTTCATCGCGATGTCGCCAAACACGGATGCGACCATCATGATGCTGTAAACAGAACCTGGATTCATCCGAAAAAATCAAGTTTTGCCATTCGTGCACCCAGGTTCGTCGTTGAGTACACCATCGCAGGCGCTCTTGTCTGTGATGCAGCGTCAATGGAAATCGCAGCCATGGTCTCCGAGCTGATAGTCCATGCTGCTGCAAACGTCGTCGAATTGTTCGTGCAGATTGTTGTTGTCTTGCAAACGTCCCCATCTGTTGACTTAGGGATCTAGACGTGGCTGCCCGATCCGTTACAGCCATGCGGATAAGATGCCTGCCATGTCGACTGCTAGTGATACGAACCATTTCCTCATGTGCAGCCCCTTCAACATGGTGTTTCTGACGCCTGCGTCACTAATCGTGAAATAGGCCTGAAAGTCCAAAAGAGTGCGCCAATCCATGATGGGACTTATGAACGCGTGGGTTGCATTCCATGGAGAATACTCTGAACATCTGTTGTAACGTGTGCGTGACGCAGCTCTTTACCATGTTCCGACACGATCTCTTGTCACTACACGTGCACCGTCCATTTCCGGACACATGTTCACAGGACCTTTTTTCCTCCACTTCCAGTCAAGATTGCGTCCCTTCAGTTTGTCGTTTTCATTAAAATTCACCCTGTATAAAAGGCAATGTCCCGACTGACTGACTCATCCTCGCTTAGATCTAACCGCTAAGGAAAGGAACCTGAAATTTGGAGGCGGTGCTGGTCTTATAATTAGGCGTCGTTTAAGAGGAACTTTTTCGAAATTCCACCCCCTAAGGGGGTGAAGTAGTGGAAGAAAAGTTTTTCGAAAATATGCCACTCTTACAACAATCTAGAAAGTAGACCTGCAAGCACTGCTATTTGGTTTTTCGGTGAGAAGTAAAGAAAAACGTCTTTCTGCACTTTTGGAAATTCAACCCGTTTGCGGGTGAAACTTTGAGTGAAAATTATTTTGAAGACGAGTAATTCTTAAAGATCAACTGAAGTATTTTTAAAGCTACATATATGAAAATTGGTGTTTGACCTCTCGGCTACCAATAAAAAATATGTATTTCACTGTTATTGTAAATTCAACGCCTAAAGGGATGAAAAATGGAAGGAGAATTTCTATAGAAAATATTTCTTTTCCTTAAAAAATATGTTTCAACCTAGATCTATGAAAACTGGTATTGCGCTTCTCGGTTAGAAATAAAGAAATCTGTTACGGGATAAAAGTTTCTATAGAAATACCGCAACGAGTATGCGGAAATCATTATTGACAAAATCTTTCGGCTCCAACAACCAGAATCGCTTTTTGGCCCGAACTACATTCTGAAAAGACCAGTCTTTTATGACCTTAATTAGTGTGGAAAAGTTTAGAAAGTGTTGCAGTTTATGTACATCATGAGAATACGGTTAGTGGAAAACAGCAAAAAATATGTGCAGACCATACAGTCTACGCGAGCGAACCTGCGAGCGCTAAGCTAGTTATAAATAAACTTATTGGGACTCCAAATTCCAACGACACATCTGAAACTAATCATTTGTAGGTCAGTGAGGCAGATTCTTAACGTTGAGGCACCTTTAACAATGAAATTATGAGTCATGGAAACGCACCTCCAGCTAATGTCACTGCAGCGTATTTACGCAGATCCTGTGTTCGCTACGATGCTGCACCGTATACGCCCGAGCACTGCACCCATCCCCTGGAGAACAGTGTTCTGTGTGGCGGAAGACAAGCGCAGAGCAACTGCTGACGGGGATGTGGGGCGAGGGTGACGCCGCCATAGCGGAGCTGCCCAATAACCATTATTCTGTGGGACGCGAAGAGCGTTTCGCGGGAGTGCCTTTCACAGACTACGGCGCATGCGCCTCAGAGCCACATACCGAGCTCTCAATTTTTAACGGACTCATCCCGGTAGGAGGGGTCGGCGATGGGCAATCATCCGCGCCGAGCCACTCACAACTTCCTCTAACGCCCGCACGCCCCCGCGCGTATATCACTGTTCCGTTTCACACGCAGCATAACACCCACGTCTAGAGCAGCGCTCTGCCAAAACTAGTGTTTGGGAATTTTGGTACACTAGATAAATGGCGAAGTGAAAGGTAGCATTACTGACAGTATTTGTAGTACTGCTAGGGAAAAAAAAAACCTAAATGCATGTGCTAGAGAGGAATTTGCAGCCGACGACTTATATTTGTGTTTTGTTTGATTATCTGTTTTGCACATAAATAAGACCGCAGAACATTCAGTGTTATTCCATTCTGTATTTTATATCCTTACTTTAAATCAATAAATAATAAAAATTAGTTGATCGCATAAGTCCTGGACCTTTATGTAACTAAAATAAGTACTTCTCATATGAGTACATGCACAAACATGAAAATCGTTTATGATTATTGTTGTTATTTTGTACTAAATAGAATGTTCTTCATCGTGATCAAATGCAAGAGTTTCCTGTTATTACTGACAAATGCGAAGGTTGTTTATGAATAAGAGGAATATGTTTTATGTAAGTCACTTATAATACTGAAGCGATGTTTGATATATTTTTGTTTTCGTTTTCTTGTTTTTCCGTTTTCTTGAGGAATTCGCATTTTCTAGAACTACATGAAAAATGTGTACTGTTTCTTTTTTTTTTTTTTAAGATTCAGTCGTTTCGCTTTACATATTAATAATTTTCGAATAAAACCTGAATTCAATATTGATAATTTCAATTTTGCTATAATTACTGTTTATTTTTGTATAACAGACATGAGGATAACAATGTACAGCAAACATATTCCATAGGTTACCTGGTCTTTCATATATCCACACTCAGTTTCTAGAAAGGTTACTGCTTCTGGGGTTAAGGGAATCGAGTAAGATAATGATTGCATGCGTAACAAAACAAAAAAAGTGCATGTTGTAGCCCCGACGCCTGATAGCTATGCAACACTCTTGACGTACAGATAACGCAGGTACGACCTTAAGGGGGAATGTATTGGATTTTGGTCCAAAAAATCGATTTTTAAAAAACATTTTTTTCTAGATCTGCACAGTTTAATCTATGTTGTGCGTGAATATTTACGTCATAGTAGTTTTAGAAATGCTTTTAAATTCTTAAACTGATTAATTCTGCACTGGCGGCCACTCGCATCATTTCCGACATTGGGAAATTGCTTGCTTCAGCTCTATTTTTGTCAGTTTGAGGGCTATTTTCTTTCGATATCTTTGGCTGACATCTATATCTGTGACTGACAGCAATGTCTTTGCATGAAAACTTTCTTGCATGTTGTTTATTTACGTTTTAACAATACTAACACATATTAGTAGGTGGAAGGTTAAATTCACAAACCTGTCATTGGGCACGCGCGAAATTTATTGAAAAGTATTGTGAAGCGTTTCAGGAGATTCGTAAGGAACGCCGTGCGCTGTCGCGTTGTGAAGTCAAGATTGATGCACAATGGGTGGTGAAAAACCTATGTTTAGGAAACGGAGGTTTCATGGAAATCGGTTTATCGAGAAAAAAGAGGAACCATCTCGAAATGAAGAACAGAAGGTCTCAGCTTCAGCATCGAAACTTGGGACAGGAGATTTCTACAGGTGCGTGAAAGATGTTGATATGGGTTCCACTTGATTCAGACTTATTGATTTAGAGCTTCTATTCCAGGCCGTTCAAGTGTTAGCTGTACGGAAAGCCTGATAGTTGTTGATGAGAGAAGAGTGGGATAGCTTGTGATTTTAAATTGATTTGTAATTCATGTGGCTATGAATTTTCTTTTTCCTCCTCCAAAAAACTGACAGTGGTACCTGTGAAGGCAACGTTAGGTCATCATATACTCTGAGATGCCTTGGACCGGGCAGGGAAGGAGGTAATTTATTGTGTGGTTTTCTGAACGTGCCTCCACATTGTGCAAGGTTTGAAAAAATAAATAAAGAAATTTCTGATGCTGTATGCGATACTGCCAAAATTTATATAAAGAAAGCAGTGGAGGAACTGGTGGAAATGAACCAAAAATATATAGATCCTTTAGTAGATATTCATGACAGTGCACTTCCTAGAAATGTTACTGATCTGTGTGTGTCTGTAAATGGGACCTGGATGAAAAGGGGTCACACATAGAGTTGCATCTGTTAATGGTATTGACTCAGGTAATGTTTTAGATGTAGAAATTGTGTCTAAATATTACCACCAGTCTCTAACAAGGAAAATGGTCAACAATGAAGACAGTGAGAAACTGTGGATCGAAAAGCATGCGGTAGCATGCTGTAAAAATGATAGTGTCTCAAGTGGGAGCATGGAGGCTGCTGCTGTTTTGCGGATGTTCTCCAGATCTAAGGACCAGTATGGTGTCAGATATACTAAATACCTTGTTATTGGGGATTCCTCTTCATTCGAAGCTGTAACCGAAAAAATCCATACAATGCAGCAACAGAATGTTTTGGCCACATCCAAAAGAGTTACAGATGGAAAATAACTAGGAGGCAAAGGCAGGCTTACTCTGAAAGAAAATGATTCTCTTCAGTTATTTTATGGGAGAACTATCAGGAAAAAGATACATAATTTATAGGCAATGAGGCGTGCAGTGTGGGCAAATTTTTTACACAAACTATCCACAGACCAAGCAGCAATGCACAGTCTGTGTTGGAAAGACGATTGGTGTAAGTTCAGCAACAGAAATGGGACTTACTCACATAAAAAATCATTAACAGACTCTGTTATGAATGCAATTAAGCCCACATTACTTGCAAACCCTGATTTATTGAGGAAGTACGCGGAATGAACCAAAATGCAAATGAAAGCCTCATTAATTTAGTTTGGATTAGATACTCAAAAAGGACATTCTGTGAACTTGAAGTACTCAAAATGGGTGTCTATGATACGGTTTTATCTTACAACAACGGAAATAACCGCAGAATTGAAGTGCTGAAGAGAGTTGGTGTACATCCTGGTGTGTTTACAACAAAAGCATTCTACTCCATCGACGAGAGCAGGGTCAAGAAAGCTAACAGATCAGTGCCTTACCAGCAAATACAGGCCAAGCCGATTCGAAAAGTAGAGAAGAGAAACCTGGAGGACGAACAGTATCAATATGTAGGATTTTAAAGTTGAGTTAAGCTTATTGCATGTAGAAGTATTAGAAGAAAATCTTTGAAATTCATTTTCTCTGTATCACATTTTTTACTTTATTAAAGGCCTGTTCTCAAAAAGTGTATGCGGTAATTTTATGAAAGTGTGCAGAACTGTTCACTACGTGTTGCTGTCTCGCTGGAACAAAAAAATACGATATCCAGCAATTATATGCCGATTTTTAGAAGACTGTATGTGGAAAAAAGTTAATTTTGGATGTGCAAAATTAAAAACTCTGTTAATGATACAATTTGTACCAAAAATTAATAACTGTAGTTCAATGGTCTTATGTCCTCCCGAGGACAAAATTTTTTTTTATATTAATAGCATGATTAGAATTTGAGCTATGGCTTTTAATAAAAAATACAATAAAAAATTAGTAATTAAAATTTCTGGTAAATTATTAGTCATGCATATTTTATTATACTTTTCCGTTAAAACACAGTTCTTTTGATTTCCACATGCAGAATTTTAGGTTTGTACATTAGTAAATATGGCTGTAATGATAATTTAAATAAATCTCTACATTTTCCTTTACAACCCCCCTTATGCAACACTCCTAACGTGCAGGTAACGCAGGTACGACCTTAGCTGAACAAAACTACGGGGAAACAACCTAGAGAATGTTTACTTATGATAGGCTGCCGTAGCCTATAGAAGTTTTACAACTCTACCCTCGTCTTAACTACCACAGCAGTTGTGCTTGTATGACGAGCTCTTCATACTTATTAGTACCGTTTAGAGGAATAACTACTATGGAGAGGGAACTGGAGCAGTGCAAGAGCTAAAGGTAGTTCAAAATTTCAAATTTCTCAGATTTATTCGCAATCGTAATCAGTATATATAATTAAGAGCTAAAGGTAGTTCAAAATTTCAAATCTCTCAGATCAATTCGCAATCGTAATCAGTATATATAATTAAAGTAAGTGTTCAATGTGTGTACCGCTAGAACACAGAAACGAGTCCCGGTACTTTCAAGGGAGTTCAGTAGAGAAACGCCAGGATTCTGTTGCATGAATGGAAAAATTCGATTACCACCGTGGAAGCACGTCCGCAGGAATTCTTACATTGCATGACTAGGCAAACAACAGTATCAAAATACTTTCTTCAAAATATAAAAGAGTACAACGCTTGCTTCCGAATAACTTCTTTCGGTGCCACTTCGATCAAGACAACAACAGAGATGAAATCGATTATGTTTTTTCCACTCAAGGACAAATCTGTCACAACATTACCACTACCCAAAGAAGGCCATAAACAATGCACAAATATCAGTGCACTGAAACGGGAAACAGTCAGAGAGGTACAGAGGATCTCACACAAATACAATCAACTGCTTTACATATCCAAAACAGCACTAGACTATGAATTTAAATTTCGACCTGACAAAAAACCACTTGGAGAACACGAACGTCGATTTAATGCACTTCAGATAGTTGAAATCGCCATCGTAGTCTTGGACAATGAAACCACAAGCAGTGACATAAATGTAAAACGAAGAAGAGAAAGACTACAGCGCATTGCAGAGACACACCATAACCTCCAATATCGATTAATATTTCTCGACAGACATGACGGATATCGCTTTAATCCAACCTGAAGCAGCCATAGAAAGAAAAAAAGTCACTTCCAAAGAGTCCTGTGCTTACCGCAAAAATATCAGACACAATGAAACATACAATCACATTCTCTCAACACTCGCCGTGTAGTCCAAAAATTCCTGGTAGATATGCATGCAAAAATAGAAGGGGAACAGGTGCTTTATATGAGACAGAATCAGAAGAAACTACTCACGGAAGAATACATCCACCTTCGAAACGCTGTCATAAATGACGGAAACGTTGACGAAATAAGAACAATAGTAATCGTACACTCATCACGCATAGGAGGTGAAAGGGACATGCACGAATACACTCAAGATATCGTGACCCACATAAAAAAAAATGGACGACCTGCCCATTACATGTACACTCTTTGACAAGAAACTCAACCGGCGGCCGGACGCTGCAGAGGCTAAGTCCGCGCCGATCGCGACATAAATAAACTGATCGACTTTCTGATTTTTCTGTTTCTCTAAGTCCGATTATCTGCATAATCTGGCAACACTGTAGACTGCTGCACTTCCTGGAGGAAATCTGGTCCCATGATAGAGAAACTGCAGGCTGTGGATGTCTGTGGTCTAGCGGTAAGGTGCGTTGTATCTGTTCACAATGTCAGTGGATCGAGAGCAGCTGGCACAAAGTGTTTTTATAGCCTCTACAGTCTGAATGCTGCAGATGTGAATGTAATGGTAGCGCAGATTCAATCTATTTCGCTTTCTGACACACCGATATCAAAATTTTATCCAGTAACGATTTTGCGGCATATTTCTCGCAGACTGTCCTCCTCTGGACGCCGTATGCGGCAAAGCTGTGGGATCCATTTGATGGCTACCGGTAGCGGGCGTGGCGACAGCAGTGGCCTTGCTCACCCCCGTTCTTTATCGAAAGCGCCTACTACCGCTCATCGCTTTTGATAATTTAAGACACTTTATTATTAAATGTTGCTCCACAGAAAATTTCTCCGATTTCCATTCACGCTCGGAAGCAACGGAGACAGATGCCCAGATTAATAGGTGGGTACTATATTACATTAATCTGCAAGAGCTGAGTATGGCCCGAAATTAATTTTATAGACTGGGACGAAATTAAACCACCTCACTACATTCGATGAATTTATAAATTCCCCATACATCGTTTCTTTTCCTTTCAAAGTCAATATCTCTGCAACTTTTGGCCAATATTCGGATGTTTTCGTCAAGCCAGAGTGAGCGCCTGTGGTGTAAAGTGTATTACAGTTCTTGTTTGATTCCCTATGGTAAGTCTATGAGATAAACTGTGTGAACACCTTGCAATGCATGCTCTGTAGCAGTGCAGGAACACTCAACATTTGGAGTTCCATGTATGGATTCATGAAGTATTTAACGTTGATCGGAATGATAGTTAAGGTCATCAGATAAAACCAGAAAAATTTATCGTTTTGGAGGTTTCAGAGAACGGAAAGGAATTGTTAACGCCGGTGTCAGAAAACGTCTGCAGTTAAATGCCATTGCAAAAATTTAGAAGAGAGGAACTATATTAATCAACATGTGCACTACATAAACAACCTCCTGACACGTTACACCTATATGACGAACAAAGCTCAAATTCGTAATGTTGACAATCGGTTTGAATCTTTTCAGGAACTGTTTTACAGTGAAGCAACTTGGCATTTGGAAAGCAGACTTCCATGATATTAACATAATTTACTGAGTCGAAATTGCACGAAGATTGATGTGTAAAGGCATTCTTCAGATTTCGTATAAGGAATTTTTACTAGCAATTTGCACTCCATTAATTGAAGTGGAATTTAAAAGGTCGTATTCAGCGGCTTTCACCGATACTGGAACTGCAATCTTATATAGCACTAGCCTCGCAACGCACAAGGTAAGCACTAAGCTAACGACACACTGGTGTCAACGGGTGGACTATAGTCATTGCGATATTGCCTGAGCCTCAAAACGCAAACTTAAACACAGAAACAGGTATTACGTATGTGAAGAACGCCGTTCTTGGAGTCCAGAAATTAAATATACTAACTAAGTGTCTCATCTTACAGTGGATAATATCGTGTGAGTCTTCGATGTGGAAAACGAATACCAAGTGAATTTAGCGAGGTAATGCCGGTCTACACCCGAAAGAAAATGCACTATCACCGTGTTGCAAATACTTGCTACGACGCTGCCAATTCTCGGCTCTCTTACGAGGCAGCTCTTTAGCGAAACGCTTGTCGTGAGTGTCCGATGCGGTTCTTCAGAGGGCAGACGCGCGCACACGTTTGCTTTTTATGCGGCGCTCTCCCCTGATAGTTTCTGACGTCTCTTTGTGGGCTACGTATACATTTGAGACATTCAATTATCGTTAATCCAAAATGATACAAGTTTCAGCTTCCGGAGTGGAAGAAGGCTGTTGACGCCGACATTATATCATTTCAACTTAGGGAAAGCAAAACGGATGATTCAGTGTTTCTAATTCAGCATAAAGTATGTGAGATAATTTTCCGTAACGTTCATAATGATCTCAAAATACATACGAAGTAAAAATACATCGGAAATTTATTTGAATTGAATATAATGTAAGATATCAAACGCTTTGCATCTAGCTCTCGAATGTGTCCACGTGCAATCTTTAGTAGCATTCATGTAGAAAGTCATGATTACCACGAGAAAGAAGAAATATGTTGGTAGGGATGGAAGCAACAAGAGAAGCAATCAACAAATATTCGATTCCTCATGGCATTCATTTCATTTGAGATGTAAGAAGAGGTAAAGCGGGGTATTACTTCCGTTAACACGAGAGATATGCCGCACATATGGGTAATGAGGAAGTCTGTGTCTTTATACGTTTCCTCCTCGAAATCTGTATGCCCCGTTATATACTAAGTAGGCTGATTATTGTTTCCGTAATGTTACCCTCTTGTTTGGCCGCTTAACGATGAACTGATTCCAAGTGCATGTCCCTGCATGAAAGTAGTTGTCCGAACCCTTCCTGTGTTGTTTTTTATTATTATTATTATTTTTTTATTGCGGGGAATTCATGAAGCAGACCACTGTGCCTGCCCCCTCGAGCGTTAGGTCTCAAAACTAAACCTTTCTTTTATACAATGTCATAATTTATTCAGACAGCATCAGCACAAGATAATCAAACAAAGCCTTCCATTTACAGTTGCAACACTCTAACCAGCAGCTGACACAACGGTAATCCACGGTCACGGTCCGAAATTAGCAGCTCTCTGCTACTGTGGCAAAGTCCGTACTACATATCTGGTAACACTGTGTTAAAACAACAGGAGCAGTTGCAGAGTTGTGCCAACATATCTGTCCTCCCATTGTCAACTTTATGTATCTCACTTCTCCTGTAGCGTTGATCACGAGGAGTCGAAGTAAATAAGTGTATACTGCATGACGCAACATTCAGTGTTCCCTTCTTTCATAGCCACTCTTCATGGGCATCGGTAGCAAATAGGGATGTGAAAATTCTTGCGAGTGAGGGAATGAGAATAATATTCGTAAGAAGAACAAGCATATAATGAATTAATTTTATTGCAATGCAGAAAGAGAATGGTAGTGAAAATAAAAATAGGTTGATCGTTGAGTTGGCACAATACAAATATCTTCTTAGAATTTTGTTACTGAATTTAGTTCTGGATGTTTGCAGAGGAAAAGGAAAAGTCGGTACTTCTCGCTAGTGTAATACAATGTGAACCAGTAACTACCCTTTCCTTAGAACACGCCTCAGGCAGATCCCCAACCAGCTACCAAGACTCTGCTGCATTCTGTTCCCTGACATTGCTCTGATGACAGTTAATGCACATAGTTTCGATTATGAAATATAAAACGTATTGCAGGTTAATTCCTAGGATCGTAATACAAGATTTGCGATGTAGATGGCACATGAACTATCCAGATTACTCGTCAATATAAAATGACATTATCTTGAGAACTGAGCATGGTTCTTCGGCACCAGTCATGAAAGAGAGTGAATGACCACAGGCGTGCCAAACCCTTTCAGCACGTCTGCCAAGTACCAAAAACAGTGCATTATGAAGAAAGCATTGGACAGATCAGAAAGGCCTCACTGCTATCCACAGCCTGTTTCTGTCAGCCCTAGTGGAGCTGCGCTGCCAGACGCCAACCCGATAGCACATTACACCACTGAAAGCTACGAATGATATGTGTACTGATACTGATTAGCTTCAGTGAAATTTGATATACATGACTAGCATATCAGGTGTTATTATGGATAATAGTCCAACATATGGAACTCATATGGTGGAATCACAAAGAAGAATGTAATGTGAGACCACTGATGAAGAAACGAAACAATGGCAAAATGCGCTGATGTGCATTTTCATACGTTTTTATCTTCATACCTGCCATAGTTAAAACATCAATAATAACCTCTTTGATTGTTTCAGTGACTGTTACCGTCTTGTTTGACACCGAGATGATGTAAACAACACAAATTCGGTTTCGTGACAGTTAAGTCTAGTCTCCTCAGGGACTTAAGGCTAAGTCCCTTGTTGGTGTAAATTGGTATTCGCTAAGAATATTACTGTCTCAAATCCTGAGAGGTTTCCTGAACACATATGACACTGAGGGTAAAGAATAGTATCTTAGTTGTGATATTTAGAATAGCAGTTGCCGCGCGAGTTGGCCACGCGGTCTCGGGCGATGCGTCACAGATTTCGCGTCCGCTTCTGCCGGAGGTTCGAGTCCTCCCCCGGCCATGGATGTGTGTGTTGTCCTTAGATGAAGTTAGTTTAAGTTAGCGTAAGTAATTTCTACGTCTAGGGACTGATGACCCTAGCAATTTGGTCCCTTAGGCATTAGAACTGAGAATAGAGCACTAGCGGAAGGAATTGATAAGATAAAGCTTTTGCAGAAAAACTGGAACTAATGAGAAAAAGCTATAGTTATATAAATTGAGCACTTAACTGCAGCAGTGCCTTTTTCGCACAGTAGTAAATATTGCCCTTACCATAATCTTAGCTGACGTATACAGATCCCAACGTGAAACATGAGAGTGCGACCACCTTTTGCATGAAGCGTCCATTTTGGACTGAAATACGTTTCCTAACTCAACACCACTCTCTCTGTGATAAGTATTCAGAATATTTGATCGAGATGACAAGAAAATATTAAATTAATGTAGCAGATACAACACAGTCCAACAGCCGCAAATCATTCTTATACCAACACAGTCGCCAAAAAAGACGTACGACGTTGTGAGTCCTTGACTACGTTTGTGGCAAGAAGATTCCATTTTCCTAGCAGAAATTCTTCACGAACGGATGCGGATGCAATGCAATCCAAACGACAGATATGGCGGTAAACCTACATGTCTAAAAAGAGCAGAAAACCTAATTGTTAACCCTCTGAGTAATATTACCACGTCTGTGATTCGTATCATGGTTAAAGCCCATGTATTACCACTGTTCATGCTTACCGACTAGCAGTAGGTTATCTTTTTCAATAAAGCTATTGTTACTATTTTCAGACAACATTTCATATCCTTCTTACTTCTGCCGCGGCAGTTATTTTGCTGCCCACATGCGAAACCACGCCTATGACTACCATCGTTGCATTTCCTGACCTAATACCCTCTGCACAGCCATACTTAATTTTACTGCTGCTCATTACCCTTTTATTAAAAGCTATACACCAAGGAAAGAGAAATAACATCTACATGTAGTGTTTACCGTGATGCAATCAGGAAATTGTTTTTATAAAGGCGCTCAGAACCGCTGAAAGAGCCTTTCAATTTGCAACCCACTTCAGACCGAATGAAAGAAAATAATATTAAGAGGAGCAAGTTGACCATAGCGTGCGTGGGGAGGTTTTGGTGTAGTGCCGTGATGTTGGACCAGTTTCCGTCGAATTTAGTTCCTGATAGGCCAAAATGTGATCTTGATACAAAAGCATCAGTGTAGTCATATGGGAACTACATCCAACGTGTAATTGATAGAATACCTGGTCACGTTAAGTAGCGTTTCACTTGCGGCCATCACTAATTTTAATTTCAGCCCATTCCTTGATGACGCACTGCAGTGTTTTCGAACTTTTCTCGTTGTTTCCGGCCTCAGAGATTTCCCAGAGCGTTATATCGTGTGTTAGTCACACCGTAAGTTAGACACCCATAAAGCTCTGACTTGCTTTAGAGTATCAAATTATTTGAGCAGCGATTCGAAAATACAAAAGACCACTTCTGAAGAAGGGCCTGCAAGCAGCAGGTCCTGGAATACAACACTGTGGGCAGTAACAACGCCCACGTTTTACGTCATTAGATGCAGAAGTGATTTATATGCTTTTCGAAACACTCATTTCATGAATACTTTCGAGTCTGGTAGCGTATGGGAAGGTTGTTTTTGTGATGATAAAAAGACGGGTGACTCAGATTTCACTAATTCCGTTAGATTTGAGAATGGGAGTCAGTTTTTGGGTAGTCGAGTGATGTGATCACGGTCAAGACCGAGTGCTATTTCTACATCACATTGGCTGCCGCAGCGTTCCTGTTTCGTCAACACAAACACCACGTGACTGGGCACACTGCTCATCACGTTACATGCTGCGAGTGGCAGTGTCAAGAGGGCGCAGTGTTTTTTCAACATGTTACTCAAGTAATAAGTGAAATGGATTACACGAATATTATAAGTGGGACAGAAACCTTAATTTACCTTTTATTGCTTATTTGTGGTCTGACTTAAATGAACAACAGCATCGTTTAATATCTTGCCTAATGGCTCTGAGCAGTATGGGACTTAACTGCTGAGATTATCAGTCGCCTAGAATTTAGAACTACTTAAACCTAACTAACCTAAGGACATCACAATCATCCATGCCAGAGGCAGGATTCGTGCCTGCGACCGTAGCGTTCGCGCGGTTCCAGACTGTAGTGCCTAGAACCGCTCGGCCATCTCGGCCGGCTCTTGCCTAATGATTATCGTTTCTTTCTTAATAGCGATTCTTGACAAAGCATTTCAACGAAGTTTATATTTATGTGTGTCAGATAAATGAAAAAAGATATTCTTTTATATTGTCAGTCTTTGTTTGTCAACTGAGTTGTAAATGGTTGTCTTTAGAAAACGCGACAGTCGCAATGCAGTCCCGGTGGAATCGCAAGAGTAGGGTGCGTGTGGTTGCGCTGATTGAGCACGCCAATTACTCGGAATCAGAAGGTGAAGAAAAGTGTGGAGTACCGGCAAGAACAGCTAGACACTGGTGGAAAGAATACCAGGAAAGGGGCTGTATAGGGTTGAAAAGAGGAAGTGGCCGGCCCCGTGTGTCTACTGCAGCAGATGATCAACGTGTTTTGGAGAATATACGTGCTAATCCATTCCTCAGCTGCCGTGGCCTGAAATAGGTATCTCAGTTTCCCGGCAGCGGAAAGACTGTTCCGAGGAGACTGAAAGTCGCCGGATTATATTGTCGGAGAGCTGCTATAAAGCATAGACCAACTATCAGAGGATTCACCGCATGGCTTTTGCGACAGAATATATCGACTTTGACTGGAGTAGAGTAATCTTTTCGGATGAAAAAATATTTTCATCTTGTAGCGACGCCCCTGTTCAGATGAGACACGAAATTTTCTCCATAAAGTTAGTAGTTTATGCTGGTAGTGACTTTACATTTGTAGTAGGCACAAAATAATAAATATAAACAGCTCCCAAAATCATGATTTTAGTAGTATATGCCTCATCTGGTAAGTAAACGTGACCCATGAATTTTTTGAATATTTGCATTAACACGCAAATGTTTTTTGCGTTAGGTATACCATCCACGAAGACAACGCTTCCAGCCAATGTATCTTAACGAAAGACAAAGAAGTGGACGGTTCTCTGTAGCTGTATAGAGCTATATCTCGGCTCATGGGGCACGTCCTCTCTGGAGAATAGAGGGAATTATCAACGGAGAGGCCTACATTAACATACTGAATTCCATTATAAAGCTGAGTGCTGAAATGTTGTACCCAGACAGTGAAATACACCTTCTGCAGGTATGAACAGTGGAAGTGTGGAACAATTAAGAGTATTTCCGGTTTTTCATACGATTTATCCATTACTTTGATAAGCTCTACTTCTTATCGAAGCGACTACTCTACTT
This sequence comes from Schistocerca serialis cubense, assembly GCF_023864345.2. Taxonomy (NCBI): domain Eukaryota; kingdom Metazoa; phylum Arthropoda; class Insecta; order Orthoptera; family Acrididae; genus Schistocerca; species Schistocerca serialis. Next base: position 664,904,699 of record NC_064642.1, read on the forward strand.
TGTCAGTCGTGTAATTTTGATTTCTCCACCTTGCGTTGATATTGATGACCGTGAAATATTTTATGTGTAACGAAGACGCCGTGTATAAATAACTGATATATATATCATTTTCCTACTTACCTTTTCTCTTCTTAGGCTAGGGGTAGCGTCTTTGATTCATAATCAAAAACGTCTTCGGTCCCGGGTTCAATCCCCGCCACTGCCTAAATTTTGATAAATAATCAGCATTGGCGGCCGAAGACTTCCGGCATAAGAAGTCAGCCTCATTCTGTCAACGGCCTTGTCAAAGAGGGCGAAGGAGCGGATAGACGTTCAGGGCACTCTCTTGTCCTAGGGGTGGGAAATTGCCCCTAAAGGCAGAAGAATCAGCAATGATCAACGACAGGAGGATGCAGAACGCAATGGAAACCACTGCATTAAAGACACATAACGTGTATCCACAGGACATGTGGGCTGTCATTGAAGAAGTGTCATGATGATCTCTCCATTGGCAAAAGATTCCGGAATAGTCCCCCATTCGGATCTCCGGGAGGGGACTGCCAAGGGGGAGGTTACCATGAGAAAAAGACTGAATAATCTACGACGGGATAACGTTCTACGAGTCGGGGCGTGGAATGTCAGAAGCTTGAACGTGGTAGGTAAACCAGAAAATCTGAAAAGGGAAATGCAAAAAAATGGCTCTGAGCACTATGGGACTCAACTGCTGTGGTCATAAGTCCCCTAGAACTTAGAACTACTTAAACCTAACTAACCTAAGGACATCACACACATCCATGCCCGAGGCAGGATTCGAACCTGCGACCGTAGTGGTCGTGCGGTTCCAGACTGTAGCGCCTTTAACCGCTTGGCCACTCTGGCCGGCAAGGGAAATGCAAAGGCTCAATCTAGATAGAAGGGGTCAGTGAAGTGAAGTGGAAGGAAGACAAGGATTTCTGGTCAGATGAGTATCGGGTAATATCAACAGCAGCAGAAAATGGTATAACAGGTTTAGGACTCGTTATGAATAGGAAGGTAGGGCAGAGGGTGTGTTACTGTGAACAGTTCAGTGACCGGGTTGTTCTAATCAGAACCGACAGCAGACCAACGCCGACAACGATAGTTCAAGTATGCATGCCGACGTCGCAAGCTGAAGATGAACAGATAGGGAAAGTGTATGGGGATATTGGAAGGGTAATGCAGTATGTAAAGGGGGACGAAAATCTAATAATCATGGGCGACTGGAATGCAGTTGTAGGGGAAGGAGTAGAAGAAAAAGTTACAGGAGAATATGGGCTTGGGACAAGGAATGAAAGAGGAGAAAGACTAATTGAGTTCTGTAACAAGTTTCAGCTAGTAATAGCGAATACCCTGTTCAAGAATCACAAGAGGAGGAGGTATACTTGGGAAAGGCCGGGAGATACGGGAAGATTACAATTAGATTACATCATGGTCAGACAGAGATGCCGAAATCAGATACTGGATTGTAAGGCGTACCCAGGAGCAGATATAGACTCAGATCACAATGTAGTAGTGATGAAGAATAGGCTGAAGTTCAAGACATTAGTCAGGAAGAATCAATACGCAAAGAAGTGGGATACGGAAGTACTAAGGAATGACGAGATACGTTTGAAGTTCTCTAACGCTATAGATACAGCAATAAGGAATAGCGCAGTAGGGAGTACAGTTGAAGAGGAATGGACATCTCTAAAAAGGGCCATCACAGAAATTGGGAAGGAAAACATAGGTACAAAGAAGATAGCTGCGAAGAAACCATGAGTAACAGAAGAAATACTTCAGTTGATTGATGAAAGGAGGAAGTACAAACATGTTCCGGGAAAATCAGGAATACAGAAATACAAGTCGCTGAGGAATGAGATAAATAGGAAGTGCAGGGAAGCTAATACGAAATGGCTGCAGGAAAAATGTGAAGATATCGAAAAAGATATGATTGTCGGAAGGACGGACTCAGCATACAGGAAAGTCAAAACAACCTTTCGTGACATTAAAAGCAACGGTGGTAACATTAAGAGTGCAACGGGAATTCCACTGTTAAATGGAGAGGAGAGAGCATATAGGTGGAAAGAATACATTGAAAGCCACTATGAGAGTGAAGATTGGTCTGATGTGATAGAAGAAGAAACAGGAGTCGATTTAGAAGAGATAGGGGATCGAGTATTAGAATCGGAATTTAAAAGAGCTTTGGAGGACTTACGGTCAAATAAGGCAGGTGGGATAGATAACATTCCATCAGAATTTCTAAAATCATTGGGGGAAGTGGCAACAAAACGACTATTCACGTTGGTGTGTAGAATATATGAGTCTGGCAACATACCACCCGACTTTCGGAAAAGCATCATCCACACAGTTCCGAAGACGGCAATAGCTGACAAGTGCGAGAATTATCGCACTATCAGCTTAACAGCTCATGCATCGAAGCTGCTTACAAGAATAATATACAAAAGAATGGAAAAGAAAGTTGAGAATGCGCTAGATGACGATCAGTTTGGCTTTAGGAAAAGTAAACTGACGAGAGAGGCAATTCAGACGTTACGGCTAATAATGGAAGCAAGACTAATGAGAAATCAGGACACTTTCATACGATTTGTCGACCTGGAAAAAGCGTTCGACAATATAAAATGGTGCAAGCTGTTCGAGATTCTGAAAAAAGTAGGGGTAAGCTATAGGGAGAGACGGGTCATATACAATATGTACAACAACCAAGAGGGAATAATAAGAGTGCTCGTATTAAAAAGGGTGTAAGACAAGGCTGTAGCCTTTCGCCCCTACTCTTCAATCTGTACATCGAGGAAGCAACGATGGAAATAAAAGAAAGGTTCAGGAGTGGAATTAAAATACAAGGTGAAAGGATATCAGTGATATGATTCGCTGATGACATTGCTATCCTGAGTGAAAGTGAAGAAGAATTAAATGATCTGCTGAACGGAATGAATAGTCTAATGAGTACACAGTATGGTTTGAGAGTAGATCGGAGAAAGACGAAGGTAAAGAGAAGTAGTAGAAATGAGAACAGCGAGAAACTTAACATCAGGATTGATGGTCACGAAGTCAATGAAGTTAACGAATTCTGCTACCTAGGCATTAAAAAATCCAATGACGGACGGAGCAAGGGGGACATCAAAAGCAGACTCGCTATGGCAAAAAAGGCATTTCTGGCCAAGAGAAGTCTACTAATATCAAATACCGGCCTTAATTTGAGGAAGAAATTTCTGAGAATGTACGTCTGGAGTACAGCATTGTATGGTAGTGAAACATGGACTGTGGGAAAACCGGAACAGAAGCGAATCGAAGCATTTGAGATGTGGTGCTATAGACGAATGTTGAAAATTAGGTGGACTGATAAGGTAAGGAATGAGGAGGTTCTACGCAGAATCGGAGAGGAAAGGAATACGTGGAAAACATTGATAAGGAGAAGGGACAGGATGATAGGACATCTGCTAAGACATGAGGGAATGACTTCCATAGTACTAGAGGGGGCTGTAGAGGGCAAAAACTGTAGAGGAGGACAGAGATTGGAATACGTCAAGCAAATAATTGAGGTCGTAGGTTGCTAATGCTACTCTGAGATGAAGAGGTTAGCACAGGAAAGGAATTCGTGGCGGGCCGCACCAAACCAGTAAGTAGATTGATGACCAAAAAAAAAAAAAGGCTTCTCTCCACAGTTACTTATACGACTCTGCGATTTGTTTCTGTCTCCTTCTACCTTGTTTAGGTCATTTTACACTACATTCAGTATCCTGTTACCTGTAGGCGGACCATACTTTATTTTTTCAGATCCAGTCTTTCACTTCCAAAGAAAAGAGCACTCCACATCATCCATTTTGCAGTGTTTTTATAGATTTCTATCAATTGTATGTTTACTTGAAAGAATATTATTCGTAAACATAAATGGTTTGCTAGCGCTGTTATTCGCTTTACTGTCCCTCTCACTCTGGTCCTGAAGTGGCTGAAATGTTGTACTTTTATTGCTATCAGTTTTTATTGCTGTGTTCATATGTTTATTACTTTTTCTCATTGCCATTACCATTTGTTGTTGTTCTTACATTCCAATGTTATTATATTCTCGATTTTCGGATAATACCTGCAAAATGTTGTTCATTTTGTTTCTAAATCTGGAACTATTAGGAAATAGTTAACAAATGTGTTGTAGAGTATCTTTTTATAATTGAATTTAACTGTTCATGCTAAGTGTTCCGTTGTTTGTATTGCTTCTGTAATATATATACACGAAGTTAAGGAAAGAGGTATTCCATACTTTGAGAGTCAGTAGTATGGACTGAAACAAGACAAACTACACATCGTAAGAGCTACACGCACTTCCTCAGTACAAGACAGGTGTTTTCAGTAGAACAACAGATGTGTTTCACAGTGGTAAAGGTGAAGAAGCACTCATTTCTCTTACAATATTCATTTCAGACTCATTGCTCTTGTTCACTGGGTATGTTTGACTTGTTTCTGTCCATCCTATCAGCTCTCGAAATATGGATTACTTGTATTTAATATATATTCGAAGCAGATATGTAGACAAAGGACGTCCTCGCTTACTCATTTCCAGACCTTATATTTTTATTTTACTCTATTTGTATTGATTATTGAGGCTCTAATGTATTCAAAAATTGGAACTAATCAACTCAATCTAGGCCAATTTTTTTTATAATAGTAAAATTGTATCTTCCATTTCGAACCATTCCTAAATCAATGAAGGAATTATTTCTTTATTCGGTTAATTTCTTCTCTTTTAACTAGCAGCACATACAAACCTGTAAATGATTTGGTTGTTCTTACTTTGTTCCCGAAGAGGCCTGCCCCAGTAAACCGATCTATATTTCCTTTTATTAAAATTGTACGATACTCGTATGTTTCTTGGAGGCATGCTGTACTTTTCACTGTTGACAGCCTTGGCTGATTTTTCTTTTAGAGTTAAGCATAAGATGAAATATACTTTATAGTACTTTACTAACATTACAGTAATGATCTATGACATATCCCCCAAGATATACATTCTTTTTCTCCAGGTCGCTTCTCGTAACTTAGAATATAATTGCGCAGTAATGTCCACATGTAAAATTAAAATATGTTCAGCGTTTTCGTAAGAGTATTACCTCTCCTCCTGGCGTGGGTGAATGATAACACATCTGTGAAGCAGGAGAGGCGAGTTCTGTATCAACTAATCCCAGGTCGTTCGCGCTCGTTTCTGCAAGCCACTTTGGCGCGGGATGTGCACAGTGACAGGGCTAGGAATCATAGAGTGAACGTACTGGTGACGTAGTGTGAGGTTCCTGGTGTCTCAACCTAAAGACGTTCACCCTAGTGTGCTTTCTGTCAGGAAATATCGTCCTTGAAAAGTGGACAGGATGGTTTTCTCATCCTTTGAAATTGTGAGATAGCCGCATCAGCACGTTTCCAGGATTGTACACAGTTGTTCATGGGTTAGAGATTTGTTTCTCGTATATCTTTTTCTTTATTCCTTCTTTACATTCAATTTTGATATCAGCTGGCAACTGCCCGTTATGCCTTGATTAAAAATTATATGACAAAGAAGCAAATTATTTTCGTGCTTAATATTCCGTAGGTGCACGCAAATATATGAATTGGGTTACGATTTACAGATTTTATGATCTTAGTCATAACAGCAACGTTGCATGCACAAATTGTTCTTGAGCAATGAGCATTGCATAAAGATACGTACTCGTAGTGGTATTTAGTTCTCACTAATATGAAGGGAAGACTTGTTTTATTAACATTCCGGAAATAGGCTATTTATCTCAACTGTAGGCGTTTACTCCGAGCGCGGCGACGCGTTGACACGAGGTGTGAACAGGTGACGTCAGTGACCACTTTCGCCTTCGGTAAATGCAACACATTGAGCGAACGAGCACGTGTAAAGTTCGTAGAGAATATCTCGCTATAAAACAGATTTGTTTCTTCTATATATCTTTGTCAGTGGAAAGATATAAAAAAAGAGTGGTATAGTGAAGTCTAGCAATCGTTTTGAGTAAGCGAAGCAGATTAGCTTTACACCCATGCAACAGAGTCTAACAGTTCAACAGACTGCTGCACTGTATTGAACAAATAACAAACCCCACCTCATCATTACCAAAGGATAGGAGGGCGGTATATTCTGAAATAAGGCCTAACTGCGTGTTATAAGTGACGCCTTAAGCTGTATTCCCATTCTCTCTGTATTGTGATCTCCGTCCCAGCACCCTCCCCTTGCCAATGTAGGTTTTTGTCAACAGCTATCAGCAAAGTATTTTGGAATGTGGAATCCTCCGAATAGTTTATAAACCTGTGGCTTAGACTACACAGCCATCGCAATTGTCGAATTTTTTCACAGTATGGAAATGAAGTATTCATAGCATTAGAAGTATTGAATTTCTAAGTTATGGATGATCATTTCTTTACGGGACCATAGCCCGATTCATAATATCAGAGCCGTCCAGAACTGGTTCCAAGGTCAGCAGAGAATAAAACTTCTTAATTTCATGCCAAAATCACCAGACCTCCACCCCATTGAAAATATGTGGGCGGAGGTTACAAGGTCGTTACCACCTGGGTTCAGAAACTCTGTGGGAAAATATAGAGAATACATGGTGGGAGATAAACGACCATCACAATCTCTCGAGGAATTTAGCCTTATCACTTCCCAGACGCCTTCGAGCAATTATAGAAGACGAGGGAGGATGGGTATGGTACTGAAAAAAAAATAAAGGCCAAACCAGTTGAGAGGTCCTAAAGTGTTCCGAAAACCTACTAAAGCTAAATGGTCTCTGTGTATTCTCATTAAATGTGTCACTGTGTGATTCTTACACGTAGCAATTACTAATTAAATTCTTTACTCAAAAAAATGAATAAACAAATTTATGCGCAACAGGTAAATGTTTGATTTTGTAGTATTAACCCCAAATTTTGTGCACTGTTAATCACCCGACTGTGTTTCAAGAAAATGCGTAAGTAAGCGGAATCGTAACTGAACCTGCATAATAAATCCTTCTCCGTTCTGTAAGCTATTTCTTTTCTTCTGTCTTACTTTCATGTCTGAAAACATAATAACGGTATTACCAGTAAAATACATGATTAAATTGCCTAACAGCTGATCTTGTAACAATACATATAAAGATATTTCTACTTCCTATCGTCTCTTACGAAGATAAACTTTTTGTCACCCACGGGAAGGAATGAAGGATAGCCCACAACGCTTGATTCATACCGTTAGAGCCAGACACTATCACTCTTATTACCATTGGGCAAAGCAATGATTGTATCTCCACTCGGACTAGTACTAGAAAAATTCTCTAACTTCTTCAGTCACTGTCTGATCCCAAAAACACCTTTCACTTATTGACGTGCCTCGATGTTAACTAAATCTCGCGTGGTTGGAAAGTTCGCGCGGTCGCGATTCTGAAATTTAAGTTCCCCTCTTTTTCGTGCGCAGCACGTTATTGCAACTGAAAAAAAACCTCCACAGGTTACTTAGACTGATTTCCTAACTATATCTCGGCACCATTAAATAATATACCATCCAAAACCTCCCCTCCAAAAGATACATAAATACACACACAGAGCTTTTCACAATACTTACAGTTCGTGTATAGCGTGCAAAACATGGCTACACGAATTAATAATATGCTGTTTCCCCTTTATTTATTTCAGGAAAGCGATCTCACTGATTCCCACGCATCTTTCAAATCTCGTTGCTCTAAAAATGAGCTTCACACGTAAATTTCTACTGACTTATTTCACAAAAGGTGACTTCTTATTCTTTCATATTAAATTAGCAACTTTGCCTTTATCCATGAATTTCTGAATCTCGTCAAATTACAAATTGCAACAGATGCAAGCTACAAATATCTTCTTTGAAAACTATTTTTTTCAGATCAAAATTAAGAGCATTGCGTTCTATTATGAATTTATCTCAGCAGCTCGATTAGTTAAAGCCACGAGATAATATTTTCCTGCACTTCCACATCAGATTTTGAAACAAACTAACGAAAATCATGAAATTAGTTTGAGCATTAATAAAAAGAATTATGGTAAATCAACACATTCCTACTTATAAACTAATGGTTATTAGCAATCAGTCATCCACACTTCATCATTTTCTTCATCAGCTCCATGTGGTGAGTGCCAGGTCTTTAGGCTATAATAGTTCATCGCATGCATCCTATTTGTGTCGTACTTGCTTTTCAATTGAATTCCAACACTTTCCTGTTCACCGAATTACTCAAACGAAATATCAAATTCCGTTAACTTTCAAGTTACTCTTCCAGGTCGCGACATAGTATTCTCACATTCGCCTATCATTTACCTGCTTATAAACAATTTGGTTCCCTCCAAAATATTATATTAAATGAAATCTACCCTGAAAGACAAGGTTTCCACATAAGGTGGAACAGTAAAGCATTAAATAACTCATTTCCTTTCCCTTTGCGGAGAGCATTTTGCTCCGCCAGTTCCTTCGTCCATCCGGCTGCTTGAGTAGTCCCCAGGCAAGTGCCTTTCTCTTACCACTCTCTCCCTACCTAAGGCGAGGGTGGTGTGCACCCTGGCCAATCAAGGGTTCAGAATTTCAAGCATTTGAAACTTCTGGCTGTCTTCTCCCCAGCACACAATGAAATCTGCTCGCGCTTTTCTACTAAATGAGCTTAACGTAATAATACAGGCAAACCTAGCCGCCGTCTCTCCAATGTCAGAGACAGACCTTTACCTCAGAAAACTCTCATGTCACTGCATATCGATACGTCATTGCCCTCCCATGACTCTAATAATTTCGTTTCAATATTCACTCCCATTCTATCCCCATTGCATACTATTTACCTTGCTCTCAACCCAATCGCCGACTGTTTAGGAAAGGATAAGTGGGAAAAGTGGGTGTTCATACATTATACCAAAATAATAAACTCATCCAGTTGCTCTGATCAATTTCCTTAAGACAGCAGATTGGATCAATAAAAATTTAACAGCTCAGGTAGAGCGCCTGATAACAGATTCTGATACCTGACGTAGCATGGTATTCTAGCAATTACATGTGGACAGTAATTCCCGTGAGAATATGCTGACATGCGACAGTGAGAGTGGTAACCATCTTTTGCTATGTGGGAAGCAAGAAACCTGAGGCCTTCAGTAGTAAAATGTATGTAAAATGGAATAACAAGAAATCCTTTTTTATGGGGTAAGGATGCTAATATCATATATATCTGTAGTTCAGGAAACCTTCTCTGAAAGTTATAGACAGACTTCCTGCTATTATGCAATGTCGCTTGCTTTCAGTAGACATATAGATAAACCATGGTAGGGCTTTCTCGTCATCCGAGTCACATAAATGGGAGTAACAATCAGAGGGTTATTACTAAATTGTAGGAACATGGCAACACCACATAAAATTTGGAGAGCAGAATCTCTAGCGATAGATTGGACGTCTGGATCCAATCATGAAATATTCAGGCTACGAAAACAAGTTCTTCTTGCTGTCAGCGTGGTCCAGACTGCAACGTTGTAGGCATCCTTTGGCAACCCTGTTGGCATTACAATGATTTGCAGCTGTGGGACAGAATTATCCTGCTAAAATCGCCTGACATTTTCTTCTCATCTGTATGAATTATTCTGAATATTTTGTGAGTACAGTTCCATGCAGAAGCTACCCCTTGTCTCATCCATCAAGTTGCGAGTTAACCTTTATCTACTGCAGCCGCGATTATGGCAATGGCAGTGTTTATGCGGGAATTCCTTGGAAGCGTAGTTGTAAAGTAGTGACTTTATAAAATGGTAGTTGCCTCCGAAAGCAGTTCCAGATTTGCTGCAAAAGATGTGTCAATTCCTTTCGGTAAGTTTTAACTCAGATGCTTCCTGTCACATGTAAGTGTGTCCTAGCAAGCTCGCAGGGGTTGCCATGATCGTAGACCTCACTAATCTTAAGTCACATCAAAATTACTGACAAAATTACTGACAAAATTACTGAACAGATTCGAAGCATCTGTAAGAGTCACGAATTTATGCTTTTTTTAATCAACTCGGTCTGAAACAAGAGCGAAAAAATTACAGGGACAATTACCAAGTTTGTTAGTATGCACTATCTGTGGTAGATGTGGAGGTGAAAACGTACGAAAAAGCACAACTGCACTTTTGCGAACTTCTGTTTTATTTTCACATCAATAGTGTTGTGAACCCACCATCTGGTATCAATGCATTACATTAAATTGCATTATACATAATCATTTTGATACTACACCTGAAATTATAGATGAGTAGGACACAAGACAGGACGTAAATAATGTCCGTTTTACGTCAACGGTGTGTAACATTTTACTTTTTTTTAATAGGACAATGTTGCTGTCCAAATCACTTTTAGATTACTTACAATAAGCTTACGCTGCAAGAGGATTTACATTTTTCAATACGTGGTCTCTTGTCGGTTTGAAGGCCTTCCATTACATCGGAGAATTAGTGCAGCTCCACCGAGACCTGTCTGGAGTAAGGTGGAGATAGCAGTGTGAAAGCTGCGAGCTGTCGAAGACGATCTTCATATTGGTAGTGCGATTGGGACTTCGTATATTTTTTGACAATGTTTAGCACCTGTGCTGTCAGTTACCCACTTTCAGAATTCATATTGAGTAATCCTGCTCAATTCCCATAATACTTTCTTTTTATATTGACGAGTAATCTGGATAGTCGTCACGTTCATGTGCCATCTACATCGCAAATTTAGTATTACGATCCTAGGAACTAACATGAATTCGTTTTGAATTTCATAATTGGAATTATCAGCATTAACCATCATCAGAGCAATGTCAGGGAACAGAATGCAGTAGAGTCTAGGTAGCTACTTGGGGAACTGCCTGAGGCGTGTTATAAGGAAAGGGTAGTTACTGGTTCACATTATATTACACTAGCGAGAGGTACCGACTTTTCCTTTTCCTCTGCAACCATCCAGAACTAAATTCAGTAACAAAATTCTAAGAAGATATTTGTATTGTGCCAACTCAACGATCAACCTATTTTTATAGATTTTTATTTTCACTACCATTCTCGTTCTGCATTGCAATAAACTTCATTCATTATACGCTTGTTCTTGTTATGATTAATATTGTCATTCTCTCACTCACAAGTTTTCACATCCCTATTTGCTATCGAAGCCCATGAAGAGTGGCTATGAGAGAAGGGAATACTGAGTGTTACGTCATGCAGTATACACTCATTTACTTCGACCCCTCGTGATCAACGCTACAGGAGAAGTGAGATACATAAAGTTGACAATGGGAGGACAGATATGTTGGCACAACTCTGCAACTGCTCCTGTTGTTCTAACACAGTGTTACCAGATAAACTGGTGCTGCGGAATCGAAAATGTAGTACGGACTTTGCCACAGTAGCAGAGAGCTGGTAATTTCGGACCGTGACCGTGGATTACCGTTGGGTCAGCTGCTGGTTAGAGTATTGCAAATGTAAATAGAAGGCTTTGTTTGATATTCTTGTGCTGATGCTGTCTGAATAAATTATGACATTGCATAAAAAAGGTTTAGTTTTGAGACCTAACGCTCGAGGGGGTAGGCACAGTGGTCTGCTACATGAATTCCCCGCAAAAGAAAAAAAAAACCGCAGGAAGAGATCGCACAACTACTTTCATGCAAAGACATGCATTTGGAATCAGTTCATCGTTAAGCGGCCAAACAAGAGGGTAACATTACGGAAACAATAATCAGCCTACTTGGTATATAACAGAGTATACTGATTTCGAGAAGGAAACTTATGAAGATACAGACTTCCACATTGCCCGCATCTCGTGGTCGTGCGGTAGCGTTCTCGCTTCCCACGCCAGGGTTCCCGGGTTCGCTTCCCGGCGGGGTCAGGGATTTTCTCTGCCTCGTGATGGCTGGGTGTTGTGTGCTGTCCTTAGGTTAGTTAGGTTGAAGTAGTTCTAAGTTCTAGGGGACTTATGACCACAGTAGTTGAGTCCCATAGTGCTCAGAGAAAGACTTCCTCATTACCCATGTGTGCGGCATATCTCTCGTGTTAACGGAAGTAATATCCCGCTTTACCTCTTCTTACATCTCAAATGAAATCAATGCCATGAGGAATCGAATATTTGTTGATTGCGTCTCTTCTTGCTTCCATCCCTACCAACATATTTCTTCATTCTCGTGGTAATCGTGACTTTCTACATGAATGCTACTAAAGATTGCACGTGGACACATTCGAGAGCTACATGCAAAGCGTTTGATATCTTACATTATATTCAATTCAAATAAGCTTCCGATGTATTTTTACTCCGTATGTATTTTGAGATGATTATGAACGTAACGGAAAATTATCTCACATGCTTTATGCTGAATGAGAAACACTGAATCATCCGTTTTGCTTTCCCCAAGTTGAAATGATATAATGTCGGCGTCAAAAGCTTTCTTCCACGCCGGAATCTGAAAATTGTGTCATTTTGGAATAATGATAATTGAATGCCTCAAATGTATACGTAGCGCACAAAGAGACGTCAGAAACTATCAGGGGAGAACGCCGCATAAAAAGCAAACGTGCGCGCGCGTCTGCCCTCTAAAGAACCGTATCGGACACTCACGACAAGCATTTCGCTAAAGAGCTGCCTCGTAAGAGAGCCGAGAATTGGCAGCGTCGTAGCAAGTATTTGTCAACACGGTGATAGTGCATTTACTTCCGGGTGTAGCCCGGCATTACCTCGCTAAATTCACTTAGCATTCGTTTTCCACATCGAAGACTCACACGATATGATCTACTGTAAGATGATACACTTAGAAAGTATATTTAATTTCTGGACTCTATGAACGGCGTTCTTCACGTAAGTAATACCTGTTTGTGTGTTTAAGGTAGCGTTTTGAGGCTCAAGCAATATCGCAATGACTATAGTCCACCCGTTGACACCAGTGTGTCGTTAGCTCAGTGGTTACCTTGTGCGTTGCGAGGCTAGTGCTATATAAGATTGCAGTTCCAGTATCGGTGAAAGCCGCTGAATACGACCGTTTATTTTCCATTTCAATTAATGGAGTTGCAAACTGCTAGTAAAAATTCCTTATACGATTTCTAAAGAATGTCTTTACACATCAATCTTCGTGCAATTTCTACTTGGTAAATTATGGTAATATCATGGAAGTCTGCTTTCCAAATGCCAAGTTGCTTCACTGTACAATTGTTCTTGAAAAGATTCAAACCGATTGTCAACGATACGAATTTGAGCTTTGTTCGTCATATAGGTGTAACGTGTCAGGAGGTTGTTTATGAAGTGCACATATTGATTAATGTAGTTCCTCTCTTCTAAATTTTTGCAATGGCATTTAACTGCAGACGTTTTCTGACACCGGCGTTATCAATTCCTTTCCGTTCTCTGAAACCTCCAAAACGATAAATTTTTCTGGTTTAAATCTGATGACCTTAACTATCATTCCGATCAACGTTAAATACTTCATGAATCCATACATGGAACTCCAAATGTTGAGTGTTCCTGCACTGCTACAGAGCATGCATTGCAAGGTGTTCACACAGTTTATCTCATAGACTTACCATAAGGAATGAAACAAGAACTGTAATACACTTTACACCACAGGCGCTCACTCTGGCTTGACGAAAACATCCGAATATTGGCCAAAAGTTGCAGAAGTAATTGACTTTGAAAGGAAAAGAAACGATGTATGGAGCATTTATAAATTCATCGAATGTAATGAGGTGGTTTAATTTTGTCCCAGTCTATAATATTAATTTCGGGCCACACTCGGCTCTTGCCGATTAATGTAATATAGTACCCACCTACTAATCTGGGCATCTTTTTCCGTTGCTTTCGATCGTGAATGGAAATCGGAGAAATTTTCTGTGGAGCAACATTTAATAATAAAGTGTTTTAAATTATCAAAAGCGATGAACGGTAGCAGGCGCTTTCGAGAAAGAACGGGGGAGAGCAATGCCACTGCTGTCGCCACGGCCGCTGCCGGTAGCCAGCAAATGGATCGCGGATCTTTGCCGTAGGGCGTCCAGAGAAATATGCCGCAAAATCGTTACTGGATAAAATTTTGATATCGGTGTGTCAGAAAGCGAAATAGATTGAATCTGCGCTACCATTACATTCACATCTGCAGCATTCAGACTGAAGAGGCTATAAAAACACTTTGTGCCAGCTGCTCTAGATCCACTGACATTGTGAACAGATACAACGCACGCTATCGGTATACCACAGGCATCCACAGCCTGCAGTCTCTCTATCATGGGACAAGATTTCCTGCAGGAAGTGCAGCAGTCTACAGTGTTGCCAGATTGTGCAGATAATCGGACTTAGAGAATCAGAGAGTCGGTCAGTTTATTTGTCCCATGTCGCGATCGGCGCGGACTTTGCCTCTGCAGCGGCCGGCCGCCGGTGGAGTTTTATGTCAAAGAGTATACATGCATCTCATCGTGGCCAGAAATCTGAGGAAAACTAAGGTACAGACAAGCCCTCTTGCATCGACACGATATAATAGACTGAGTTTTCCGACAAAAACAAACGAAATTTATTGAAGTCATCACAAACTATCGTATTTTTGGAAGGTGAACCGCAAAAACGAGGAGTGCCTCACTCAAACAATCTGATATGGCTTCGCGACAGAGTTATTTCCAAGTATATCGACAAAATCATCCAAGCTGAATTTCCCAATCCAGAAGAAGATCGGGAACTATAAGACATAGTAGCAAAAAACATGATTGACGGACCATGCGGATCTTAAACCCCAATTCGCCATATGAGTGACGGAAAATGTATAAAAAAGTACCGAAAACCATACTTGGACGACACACAAATCGGAGGTGATGACTATCCCAAACACAGAAGACGATAACCCAGAAACGGTGGCTTCACAGCAAAAATACGAATACGAGGCCGTGACACACGAACGGGAACCAACAGTGCAACATCTAGCAGTAGATTTGGATAATGGACCCAGAGCTTACTTCACAAGAATACCGCCAGAAAAATGCAGGCGAACTACCTCAGAATGTAATATTAACAGCGTTTTACCAACTGGACCAAACGGACCCATTCGGATAAACATTACTATATGTCTAACAATGGCATTCAACGACATCTTCAATGAAACACTAATTCGCCTGTAAGATAAATGTTTAGCAATAAGCAACCAAACCTTAGTAATATGGAAAGATGCTATCAGTGTGCTAACTTGGAAATTACAAAGGTTAAAAGCTGCAATAGAAACGAACTACTTCAATACATAATGAGGTTTTCACTCAGCAGCGGAGTGTGCGCTGATATGAAACTTCCTGGCAGATTTAAACTGTATGCCGGTCCGCGATTCGAACTCGGGATCTTTGCCTTTCCCGAGCGCTTGCCCGCAACAAACAAATCGTCAAAGACAATTAAAAGGAAATTTACAACGTTATCATGGACAGGATCGACAAACACTAGCGGAATTATTTACTTGAACGCACTAGGTGGCACCGGGAAAACATTTTCAATAAATCTGCTGCTAGCGGAAATAAGTGTTAAACAACATATCGCACTTTCCGTGACATTATACGGCGTTGCAGCCACACTTACGAAAGGAGAACTAACTCCCCATTCCGCCCTAAAACTACCGTTCAATACACTCAAAGAACCGTTCCCGGTATGTAAAATCGCAAGAGCATCTCCATCTGGCGAAATTCCAAAGTAAGCTAAAATTATCTTCTGGGACGAATGCACAATTGCACATAAAAATCACTCGAAGCTAGGGACGGAACATTACAAGACTTGCGATGAAACTGTCAATTGATGGGAGGACTTGCACTCTCATGAGGTTTTCGAAAAAACACTTCCAGTTATACGCAAGTCAACACAAGCAGACGAGATCAACGCATGCTTAAAAAGAACATCATATCTCTTGCTCTACAACTTTTGCACATAGGTGAAGACAGATATACTAATGACCAGACAACCGGCCTCATTAATCTCAACAGTGATTTCTGTAACATAGCCACTGCTGAAAACGAACTCATCGACCAAATTTATCCTAAAATTGTTCGCTATTATACCAATTCGGACTGGCTACTAGAAACTGAAATTCTGGCAACTAAAAATAGTATTATCGACGATATGAACTTTAACATTCAAAAGAAAATTCCCGGTTAAGAGAGAATATACAGATAGAACGACACGATGGGTAACGTTGAAGAAAGAGTGAACCTCCCTACAGTATTTCTAAATTCTTCACAAGTACCAGGAATGCCATTTCACTCTTTTCAGTTTAAAATTGGATCTTTGATCATACTACTTAGAAATCTCAAGTCACCAAAAGTATGAAAACCCTTTAGTGACCAGTGGGAACTATAGTTCCCACTTACTTGTTTTCGCTGTAAGTTCAGTGGTAATCCTTGTTCCCACTTCTAACTTGTGCTACCATCCCTGTTAGAGTGTGCTAACTATGTGTAGATTGTCAACGGTTAGGCAAAAGCTGTTGTATTTCTACCTTGTGAGTCAATCAATGCAGATGCGCAGTTCATGCGTGAAAACGAACCACTGTTGTGACCGCTACAGCGTTTTGTTTTTTTCATAGTGTGCTTTCCTTTTGCGTGTGAAGTGACTTGTGTTGTATTTATCTACTTTTATATTTATGAGGGAGATAGTATTCCAGTATATTTGCTGGATTTGACTGAAAATTACATAAATATTACAAGGTAAGTTAGTGGAAGCAGAAGTGAAGTATTCTGCCCATTGACTGTGGCAGAGTATAATAAAATAATGTGGGAGCGGACAGATTTGATCAGCTGCGTGAACGGTATGCTGTAGGCCGTCGTTCATGGAAGTGGTGGCACAAACTGTTTTTCTTTCTTGTGGATTTGGCAGTTGTCAATTTCTATGTTATGTGAAAGCTACAGAAGACAGAAGCAGACCAGCTAACATTTAGATTGCACTTGGCAAGGCAGCTTGTCTCTGGCTTCTCAAGTCGTAAGAGAAGAGGATGGCCTGTTTATTTTCAAACACCAAAAAGAGGTGTATCCAGAGTACAAGATGAAGTTTGTTTTCCCTACAAAAGGTACAACAAACAGAAGATGCCGCCAACGTAGCACCAAGAACAAAGAAAAGAGAACAAAAATAATGTATAGCAACTCTCGTGTACCTTTGTGTGTAGCGCCATGCTTCTCTAAGTTCCATAGTACATCACCTTAGTGAACTCAAAGGGCAGTATGAACTAATACAAATATAAATGTAATGTTTAACATGTTTTTGTACTAAAAAATAAAGGAAATACAATTTTTTAAATTAGCAGGTGAAGTTACTTCAGAGTTCGGAAGGAAAAATAGTTCCCACAAGTTTTTTTATACTCGTAGGTTAAACTCTCACTTTCAAGATTTAAGCTATGGTTTTATGAACGGTTTCTTAGCCCAATAAAGTCTTCATAAAAAGCCTACAACTTCCGGAAATAATTTGGTCACTAAAGGGTTAACGAGGATGATCGTGGAACAGCTATCGAATAGCACCATCTAAGCCAAAATTATGACTGGAAAGTACAAAGGACACACACAATTTATCCCCAGAATACCACTGATATCTACTGAGCTGCCATTCCGATTTAAAAGACTGCGGTTTCCAACAAAATTATCCTCCGGTTTATAGCTAACAAAGCGCAAGGACAAACGTTAAAATATTGCAGCATTAAGATCAAAGACTCCTGCCTTTCTCACAATCAACTATAAGTAGCTTGCTCTTGAGTAGGAAACTCGAAAAATCTGTAAGTATATACCACGGTCGACAACATGAAAAATGTTGTTTGCAAACTAGTATTGTAAACAGCTAGAATCTGTTTTCAACGAAAAATAGTTAGCATATGTATTGAATAATTTTTTACTTCTTATAATTTAAAATGTATCCTTTTATTCCACCTACCACACAACCTCATATCAACTCTCTGAGAGAAGGCCGGTACCACATCTAGTTAAGTCATATGAAATTAATTATCGAAGCATTAGACGTAATATTGTGAATACTATAGCTGAAACGAGATGAAACGAGATAAAACAACAGTTTTTAACGCAGTAAGATCGTCATAATCTCCCTTTACAAGAATTTTACCATTCGTGTAGGATACCTGGACTCTCTTCTTCGAGTAGGTAAGTACATTTCAGTGCATTACATTTTATTAGTCATATTCCACGGACGCTACGGAAAGTGGGTTCTGGCATGTGGAAAAATGTCAAAGGTGGATTTTTAATTAACCTAAATCCAACAAAATGATATGACAAAAAATTAATAAAGACTACAGTAACGATAATCCTCTAAAGTCTGAGCAATTATGAAATAAAAATTGACTTCGATGCAGCCCGTACACAGCATGCCAAATGACATTCACGTTCGACCCATCGCCACCTTTCGGGCTTGGAGAGTGAACTGATCCCTGGAATAAGAGATATGTGAGCGTCGTAGCAACATGTCGTGCAAACAGACTCTGATAATAAAAATTAGTTCCAGAGCTGGGGTCTAGTCATAAATCCTTTTATTAGTTCTGGCTCCTAGGTTCGAATATAGCCACTTCTCATATTCTGGATAAAATTCAGCAGCAAATCTGACAAGACTGTAACGACTCGTTATTTAAAACCAATGTTATAAATGTCTTCCAGAATGTACGTAATCAGCGTGTATGATAAAATCAGTGCAAAAGACGTGAATCAATTGTTTTCAAAAACTAAAAAAAACTGATGTACGTCTTACTATTGCTTCAAGTTTTGATTTTTGCTCCTTGTTCCCCATTTCGAACGCATGCGAGGGAAAGGTTCTGTATTTAATTCTGTAATCTACTCAGTAGCTAGAAACCCACGATATATGATTCGTTTTTACAATCATAATGTTTGCGCTCTACTATTTGAGAACCGTTTATATGTTTCCAGATAATTAAACCGTTGGAGATCGTCGGACGAAGTGACGATCGACAGGTATTACAACGCTGTCCAATGTGCACTCACATTTTCAACAGTCTAGATCACAGTCTAATTTTATTTGAAAATTGTTCATGAAATTAAACTTCACTGTAGTAGGTGAAGGTGTGCCACGTAAAGCAACATACGAAAATTTTGTGCTGGACCAAGACTCACACCATGATTTCCCCATTTTCACGAGCAGTCACTTTACCATAACGGCAGTTCGAGGACCCTCCCCCGACAGGCCCAGACATCCAAATGCCACACAACTACCTATTTCTTCTCATACATTATTAATTCATTTACCAACTATTGCACAGATCGTGACTAACTATGACGAACATCACGATAGATGACGACTTCTTGTTGTCTTGACTGTAGAAACTTGTATAGTAATCACGAGATGTGCGAGTCTGAGTAAATGAATTAATCATTATGAGAAGGAATGGATAGGTGTATGACATATGGAGGTTTGGTCCAGTCTGATGGGCTTGCACGGATAGGCTAAATGATACGGCGCCCTCCGGCCGCGGTGGTCTAGCGGTTCTAGGCGCGCAGTCCGGAACCGCGCGACTGCTGCAGTCGCAGGTTCGAATCCTGCCTCGGGCATGGATGTTTGTGCTTTCCTTAGGTTAGTTAGGTTTAAGTAGTTCTAAGTTCTAGGGGACTGATGACCACAGATGTTAAGTCCCATAGTGCTTAGAGCCATTTGAACCATTTGATACGGCGCCCTCACGTGGTAAGCAGGAAAAACCGTATTCGAGTGGTAGTGCGACACAAATTGTTTCATATGTTGCCTTAAGTGCTACATGCCCGCCCGGTTATCCGTGCTGTCAAACGCACTGCTTTCCAGGCGGGAAGGTGTGCCGGTCCTCGGCACAGATCCGCCCGGCTGATTAATGTCGAGGTCCGGTGTGCTGGCCAGTCGGTGGATGGTTTTTAAGGCGCTTTTACTTCTGCCTCGCGAATGGTTGCTGGTCCCCCTTATACCGCCTCAGTTACACGATGTCGACGATAGCTCCGGCAACACTTTCTCTACGTACATGTACACCGTAATTACTCTACCACGCACACATTGGGGTTACACTTGTCAGGTGTGAGACATTCCCAGGTAGGTCCACCGGGGGCCGAATCTCGCAGTAACCATGGGTTCCGTGTGGGGCCGCGATGGGGTGGGTGGACTCCTGTAGCCTGTTATTCGGTTGTGAACCACTAAGGGCTACGTCGTTTCTAGGTCCCCAGTTCCATACAATTTCTTACAGAGTTGCCATTGTATTTCTATGGAACATTTTATTCCAGTTGACAAACATGTTACATTTTTACAGTTTAATTTTTATTCTTGTGATTATTTCAATCTGACAAAGGCATTTTTGCTCAAATGTTTTTCACCTATGATTTGCCTACATGTAGATACACTGTTTGTACAGTATATGCTAGTAATCCTATTAATTATATTGTATTTTTGGGCCATGTCAGTATATTTTCTGGGTAATCCTCTGTAGTTATTATTCTGATGATGACCACATTAGAGCTGTCGAAACCATGGTCTGTTTGACGACAATTTTATGCAGCTGAGGTGGCCATAAGCACATTCTGTAATTAAGTTAACGCACGGTTGCTGAACCTCAGCCTATAACAATGTTTAAAATTTCAAGATTCCTACCTGCCGAAGTCTCTAGGGCTGTGACGAAATACAAGAACTTCAAAATGATAATTCTGAAAACAGGTTTGGCAATTAATTTCAGTAAACCATGTGGAGCGAGGGGAATTGTGCCTAATTATGTGAAGTGTTATCTGAACTTTAATTAAACACTCGCATAAAGTCTGAAAAAATAAGTTCCCTGTATGTTGAGAAAGATGCTTTAAATGAAAAAGAATATTATTTGTATTTAGAACTAACAAAATATTTTAAGGCTCATTGTAATATTCACATCGATAATTTCTGGTTTGATATTAACGAACAATTAGAGAACTGTAGACAGGACATTATCATTATACATAAAAAGAAACTAAGCAAACTGCAATGCCTCCTATCCGTAAAATCATGTAATCCACCTACTTTTAAAAAAGTGATCATGTATTCTGCGACAGAGTTTTCAATAAGACTGACATTAATTTTGCAAAAGCTGAGGTGTCGCTAATAGAGAAAGGATTGAAGTACAATGTCATGCCTCAGGTATCGAGCCAAAATGTACTTGAAAAGTTTCTCGTTGATTTAAAATGTGGCCTAGACAGTGTAACAATGGACAGTTCCCGTCAGACTAGAGTAGCACATGATGTTTTGAAATATTGTCAGCAAAAACCTAACCAATTTTCGTAATATTATTAATTCTGATAATAAAACTAATTAAAACCATAAATACCAAGATTGCAAAAAAAGACGTTTTTGTAAAAAAAGTTGATTGCTAGCAAACTAGAAGATGAAACTTTCTGGCAGAATAAAACTGTGTGCCGGACTGAGACTGGAACTTGGGACTTTTGTCTTTCGCGGGCAAGTGCTCTACCAACTGAGCTACCGAAGTTCGACTCAAGATCCGTCCTCACAGCTTCAATTCTGCCAGTACCTCGTCTCCTACCTTCCAAACTTCACAGAAGCGCTCTGCTCATTCTGGAAACAAGGAGATGTTGCAAACACTCCACAGTTCTTTCAGGAAAACGATATTTTCGAGCTACACGAGGACCCCATGCCAACTTTGCAGAACAAAGTCAGAACCACTATAACCGATGCCAAAGCTCTTCTTGAATCTTTCCATAAAAAGCAGTTAATCAACATGAATCCGCAGCCGTGTAAGTTAGAGCTCAGTTTAAAGTCCATAGAAAGTCCACTCGATCCGCCCAACTTCCAATAGTCTGAACAGTGCTTATCACAACTTAGCCAAATACTTGCAAGATATATTGAAAAAAATCATTCGTTTTCCTTAGAAGTTGTTCTGTTTCCAATAGTCAAGATTTAGTGGGATAGAGACAAGAAATTAATTTCCTTTGGCACTATAAATCTTTACGCAAATGTGCCGTTACTGGAAGCGTTAGGCATAGTAGAAAATAATTTAGGTTCTTTCAAAAAAGATTTATGTGATGAACAACTTACTGGCTTTATGAAATTACTTCGTATTGTAGTAAAATACAATTATTTTGTATTTAATGACAAACTATATCAGCAATTAGATGGCCTTTCAATGGGGAACCCCTTAGCAGGAATCCTTCCGGATGTGTTCATTAATTCTTTAGACGTAAAATTTTTCAGTAATTTCTCAGTGTCAGCAGTAGGAATTCTTTCATACGCTAGATACGTCGATGACATTTTGATCACATACAAAGGACCTAATGACGGTATTGATAAACATTTTAATACATTCAACGATTTTCATGAAAATATTTCTTTTACCTGTTAACGCTAAAATGACTTCCGGCAGTTTAATCTTCTAGATCTGACTCTTACGATAATAGATAACGAAGCTGGCTTCAATATATTCCGCAAAGAAACCAGTTCTGATCAAAGTATTCCATAAGATGGCCTCTTCTCATTCAGCCATTCATAGAGACACCTCCACACTCCTTTCTTCTGAAAACCTCATATCTGGAATCAATCTGATTAAAACTGTGGCTGCCAATAATGGCTATGATCCTCCTATAATAGATAGTATTTTTAGTAGGAAAACCAATAACAGAGTCACTACATCAAGCCTTTCTAATAAGGAGCCTAATGAACAGGAAAAGTTTTCCTCTATATCATTTCTGGGTCCAATTTCTTAAAGAATACAGCGTTTACTTCAAAATAAGTATAATTGTAGAGTAGTCTTCTCCACTAATAATTCTTTAAAAAGTAATATCATATATAATTTGAAACCTACATTTTCTCCTCTGCATAGCTCTGGAGTCTATAAAACTATTCCCGGCAATTGTCCTGGCTGTTACACAGTCCAAACAGGCCGAGCTATTTCGACAAGATTTAAGGAACACCTTCTCGGGATAAAAGGCACCGATGTTCACAATTCAATTTTCACTGACCATTTGTTAATCACAGGGCATCAGCCTAAAGATGTAAAATACGTCCAGATCTTGCACTCGGAGAAAAAAGGCTTTAGGCTTGACATCTTAGAAGAGCTAGAGATTTGTAAACACCTATCTCTGAAGGACGGTCACATTCTGAACGAACAATTGCAATTACGCAATTAAAACTTCTTTCAAGGTATAGGGCCGCCAATTAAAAATGGTCTTAATGGCGATACTCTCCTCAATGCAGACCCTTAAACATCGTTTTCCTTTCCAGTTTTACATGTTTTCTATATATTTGAAACTATATTTCATCTATAAAATAAGACCTTTACGGTATGTAGTAATTTTCATGCAATGATTTGTGTTGTTGCCTGTAATGTTAAATTTGTACATACAGCTCCTGATTTGCTCTTGTCTGTAATTCGATCACTTCTTGCTAGATGGCGCGAATCTGTTTTCCTGTCCAACTCGTGGCTGCCATGGCCTGTTAGCCGTCTAGTGCCGGCACGGTAGCGGCGGTTTGATGCAGTTGTTTGGCTCTAGGCGACCTCGTGACTGCCATTGTGTTTCGATGGAACATTTTATTCCAATTGAAAACATGTTACATTTTTACAGTTTATTTTTTATTCTTGTGATCATTTCAATCTGACAAGAGCATTTCTGCTCAATTATTTTTCGCCTATGGTGTGATTACATGTAAGTACACTGTTTGTAAAGTGTATGGAACTATTCCTATTAATTATATTGTATTTTTGAGCCATGTCATTTTATTTTCTATGTAATTCTGTGTAATTTTTATTCTGATGAAGAGCGCCTTAGAGCTGTCGAAACCATGGTAAATTTGACAAGAATTTTATGCAGCCGAGGTGGCTACACGCACATTATGTAATTAAAACAATACAAATAGGTGTTACATCTACACCTATTAAAGTTCAGTTCAATTTTAGGACGCTTAAACTGTAGTGCATCAAATTTAAATATATGCTGATGGGCCAAAACATTATGACCGCTGCTCACCGCGAGACTGAATGCCTTCTTGCTGTTGTGCGGGTACGTGACGCGGTCAGGAAAGAATAAATGAGGAGCAGAGGCATGTGGGTAGTCGTTACAGACAAGACACGGACCGCAAATGTGGAAATTCACTGATATAAGTGTTCTGACAGAGGTCTGACTGTTATAGCCCTAAGTCTGGGAACTAGAATCTCTGAAACGGCGTATTTTGTAGGCTCTTCGCGTACTATAGTCGTGAGGATATGCTGAAAGTGATTGAAACATGATGAAATAACGAGTCGGCCACACGGTATTGCAAGTACACGTCTTATCACAAAGCGTGATGACCGGGGGATTTCCTGCTGTGTAAAGTAGGATTGACAGCGATCTGTGGCAGATCTGACGACAGAATACAATGCTGGTAAAGGCACAAGTGTTTTGGAGCACGCCCTTCAAAGGCCATTGTTGAACACGGAACTCCACAGCACATGATCCTCACTCGTTCCCGAGATGACCCAACTACATCGTCAGTTATAATTGCAGTGGGCTCAGCATAACTGAGCTGTCACTGTGGATCAATAGACACTGGTCAAATGTATCGCATATCTTATTATATCATGTCGATGGTTTTGTTCTTACACGCAGTCATCCAGGCGAATGGATGCTTGAATCATGCACCGCGCCACAGATGAAGACTGGGAAGTGCAGAACTATGCAATTTTAAATCATATTGTGTTAAGTTATTTTTTATACTAAATTCCTATGTTTTTGACTCTAATATTTATGAAATATTCGGCCCCTATACGAATTATGGTTGATTGCAAAAACAGATTGTTGGAAACTTTGTCTACACCATTTAAAAAGATACAGTAACTAATTACGATCCTACTAAAAGTGAACCACTTATATGTTTCCAGCTAATTAAGCCATTTGAAGTGATCGGAATGGTTCTGTCAAACGAATAGTTATATTTTCACCAGTCTAATTTTCTCTATACGAAGTTCGGTTATAATTGCTTTTATTATGGAAATCGTTTGTTACATTGCTATTTAATATTATCAAAATCCTACGTCACCAAATTTTTCCGCTTTCCAATGACAATTTTTCTGCCTGCCATTTACAAGATTTTGAGAATATTGGGTAATTCGATATTATTTGACGCAGAAGGAGTATCAGTTTCATCATTAACGTGAAATTTTACGTTTCATGTGGGTATTATCATACACCTGCTGTTGCCAGTCTAATGCGTCCAACCTCTCGAACAATTAACGTTAAAAATGTCTCTTTACCGTTTTATATTTTTCACTTTCTGAAAAATACTTAACAAATCCTCAGGTCTAAGGAATCAAACTCGTTCTCCTCCGGCTTTGCCAAATGTGGCGGTGGAGCAGACAGTTTCAGAACACCTTATTTACCTAGGGGTGGGGAACTACACGTAGGGGGTGCTGATTAGCAGTGATCAACGGCATGAGGATACAAAAGAGAAAAAGGAAAGATAAATCACTGCATTAGTGATACACAATGTGTGCACACATAAATCGGCAAAAATTCCTGATCAGATACTTGTCTCAGTCGCTGGGACGGGACAGCCAAGGCGATGAAAACTTGAGTTAAAGACTGAACAACCAACAAAAGGATTGCAGGAAATTGGAGAGTGGAATGTCAGAAGTCTGAACGTGTTAGGGAAGCTCCAAAGTCTGATAAGACAGATGCAAAGACTCAGTACAGATGTGCCGGACGACAGTAAATTGAAACGGAAATATGGTGAGGACAACAACAACGGCAGCAAAGTGGTATCGTGAGGGTAAGATTCGTTAAGAATGGCAAGCAACGGCAGAGAACGAAGTACCGTGGACAGTTCAGTGATAGAGTTGTTCTCATCAGGATCGATTGTAAAACTAGGCCAACAATAATAGTTCAAGCACAGATACCGATGTCGCAAGCAAAGGATGAATAGTTAAAGAAAGGGACTAGGGGTACTGAAGTTGTAATTTATTAACTCATGGGAGATGGTAATGTAACAATCATGGGTGACTGGAACGCTGTGGTTGGGATAAAAAACAGATGAAAAAGTCACTTGTTAGAATGAGCCTGATAGTAGCAATAAGAAGAAAGAGTAATTGAGTTCTGCAATAAATTTTAACTAGTAACAGCCGATACTCTGCTCTTAAATGACAAAATAGGGACGTATACTTGAAAATGTCCGGAGACAGGGGAATATTGCAGGTGGATTGCACTATGGGCAGTAAGAGATTCCAAAATCAGAACCTAGACTGTGAAGCGTACCCAGAGGAGTATTGGGATATGCTCAGTTTACTAGATGGTAATAATAAACAGTCGATTACAGTTTTAGAGTGTGACCTGGAAGAACTAATGTAGAAAAAATGAGATGATGAAGTCGAGAGGAATGATGAGATCCTTTTGAAGTTCCATACGGTTGCAGATACTGTTGTACTGAATACCACAGTAGTTTCTCCCACTGAAGAAGAATAAACATATTTTACGTGTATCACAGAAGATCAAAAGACAAAGAATTGTAAAACGAGGATAACTGGGAATTAAAGTTTACAAGGATAATATTCCATTAACGCCCATCATTAACTTCCGAAATGCTCCATCCTACCACCTAGTCCAAAAGACACACACATTAATAAAAACTGTACACTTTAGATAATAACAGGAACCTGCCAAACACGAAGGAATTAATCGACAGAATCTAGAACATACATATTCCAGACACAGCAAACCTCATATCATTTGACGTCACATCAATGTACACTTGTATTCCAATAAATGAAACAATCACCATCATCAGACAAAAATTAAAACAACAAGAAAATCCACCTGACACACATATCAATGAAATAACAATCATATTCAAGACCATAATATCACAAAATTGTTTTGTGTTCAACAAAGAATTTCGTTCTCAACATGAAGGACTGACAATAGTATCACCAATTAGTGACCTCCTGGCTAACATATTTATATACAACCTGGAGAACATGATTTTCAGACACATAATAAAAGCAAACGACTACAAAGTTATATATTGGTACCATTAAATCGGTGACATAATATGCCTGACTGATGATCCACATACATAGATAAGCTACACAATGAAATAAACACCTTACACCCAAAAATTAACTTCACAATAGAAACAGAAACTAACAACAATTATATTTCCTAGATCTCACCATACGCAAAACAACCAACACACACAATATTCAGGAAACCCACAACCACAAGCACCACCATTCACAGCCTATCGAACGACCCACTGACACATAAGCAAGATAACTTCAGATTCATGTTCCATAGATTAAACAGAACACACATGAACAAAGAGAGCTACACACAAAATTAAACACAATAAAACAAATAGCAATAGAAATGGTTATGATACCCACATGGTAGACAAGTTAAATCAAAAAATATCAAAACAGTACAAAAATGAACATACCACACACACAAAAATCCTCACCCAACACAGAACAACACAAAACACAAACAGTGACCACACACAAGACGCAACAGAGCAACAACATACACACAAAACGAAATGGCACATAGGCACCTACAATAACAAGATTGTTCACAGAATAGGCAAGATATTAAAGAAACAGTCTCCAAATAGGGTATAGGACAGAGCACACATCACAGAAAAGGATCACAAGAAGCATTCACAGATAAATTTAACACATCAGGAATATATGAACTCACATGCAACACTTGGCAATCAGTGTACATAGGACAAACATGCTGAAACTTCAAAACCAGGTATTCAGAACATCTCATAGGTTTAAAAAGCAACAGCTCCCATAGCACATTTACTCACCACCTTATAGCACACAGTAACAACTCAACTACAACAGAAAAAGAGTTAAGAATACTAAAACCCAACCACAGTCTATACAGCTGTTGTGTACATAGTTCCACGTAGTCAGCGCGTACACAACTTTCCCACTACAGCCCACCTCTCTAAGCACAACAGCGCTGGCGCAGCGCTCGTCCGTCTCCGCACTACGAGATGGCACTGTCTTGGAGACGGACCAAATTCTGCTTTCGCCGATCCGCGTATTAATATGTAACGCAGCCAATGAGATTGCTGCTAATGTAGAACCTTTTCTCCTCGCGGATCACACTCGCGCAGTGATACCTGAACGCGTGAGGTATTATAACGAGTGTACAGACCTCCGACTAGTTAGTCTGCATTTGTCTGTACCAGTCTGTAGTCAAGTTTCCGATTACGCCTAATATTATCATATTCCTGTACATAGCCATGAAGAGAAATGTATAGACACTTTGTCAAGTGTCAGAGATATGTGAGAATAAGATTAACATACCAAGACCAAAGGAACTTCAGATTGTCAGTTGTAAACAGCATCCAGAATCAAGTTACGTAATGTCAATATTTTTTATTATTTTAATGAATGTGTGTGAAAATTAATCAAGTTCTGTTTAAAGTTGGTCACCGTCAATCTGCTACTCTAAGCGTGCAAGTGGCATTTCTATCGTCTGACCTAACGGCAGAAGATAAACACGCCACGATAAGACCACGAGACATATTGCTGACACTCGCTTACTTCGTTAGAGCGACAAGTCAAATAATCTGATGGTGTGGGTACCGAAGGTCTTACAGTACGCACACCACAACAGCAAACTGACTGTTGAGGAAAACGTCCACATACAGAAGGCAACAGCAGAAGGAAAACAGGTCATAAATGAATACACTACACTCTGCAAGGGAACACTATTTAACACATTAAAGGAACTTTAGAAAAAAGACAACACAAACAGGTAAAGTCTACCCACACACACACACACACACACACACACACACACACACATACACACACAAAGATAAAACGTAAACAAAATTAAATTTGGCGCCGAACTCTCTGGTGAACAAATGAACACTGAATGCACTGGGACCCACAACAACCACAATTACACTCCGTTTTGGTGACGTTCAAAGTGCTTTTACGACCTTATTTGTGACAATACATGTTATATTTATGTTTGCATCACGACACCTCACAATGACGCTGAGAATAGAAGAGCTTACCACACGAAAACGTAAGTAAAAACGAATATAGGCGCAAAACATCGGGACAAACTAGATTACGTTCTAGATGATAGGTTAACTCTCAACACAATTTCCCATCAACATTGTTTGGGTGCAGATGACAAGCTACCTGTAATAACTAATACGCAAGTGGTCCAGGAAAATCATGCACACCAAGTGTAAAGGTAATAACAAAAAAACGAACTAAATATCCACATAATAGTTTAATCATTTACCAAAAATGTTCACTTTACAGAATAAATAAAACGGAGATCCACTGATGATGGCACAGTGCTGCTGAAACATGTTTGGGTAATTGGAAAAAACGGTGTTTTGCGTAACTGGCGGACCTCACATCCTACAATTTTAAGTGCAAACACGGTAATTACAAGGGGCTACACATCCAAATGATGAAAATATGACCTGTTTGCCATCCAAGGAGAATGCAAGCGAACTGTGCACTGCCACTTCGGAGGCATACATCTGTCTCCATTCGACCAGTCTGCACTCTCAACATCCCTTACAAATAACTATACTGCTCCCAGTCTGCATCATGGTGTGCCAAGGATATGGGCAAATAAACTTCTGGAATGTAACCTGTAACAATTCGGCTGGCTTCTTTCATTGAAAAGTGCAGGGCTTATGTGATGTTGTAGAAGTGCATGGAAGGGGCTGGAAACTAATACAAGTTTCAGGAGCACAGTCGTCGAGGGTAGGGCGTGGAAATGGCTCAACTATACATGGTGGATAGTATGAAATTGGAACAGAAAATGTTTGAAGTACCATAAAATAGGCCACCCAAATGCGAATAATATAAGATGGGTTACCTATCTTACGATGCTTGAAATATTTTGTGAGGGGCCAGTTTAATTTTGCATACTGTGTGGTTTTTGCTGTTATCTCACACACGGATGTCGTATAACTCTCATCGCCATCGACGTTAGCTTGAGGGATGTGCAGTATTGGATGTTCCAACTAATTCTACAGCCCGACGGTTAAAGCTTCCGCGAGAGTATCAGCATTTATAAACGAGCCCATCCTGGACATGCCCTCACTCTGAAGTAGGATAGGCGGTGAGCTGTGGCAGATCTGACAACAGAGTACAGTTTTTTGGAGCACATCGTTCAGCATAGAGTGGTAAACATAGTGTTCTGCATCAGAGATCTCCTACATGTTCCCATGTTGACCCAATAACGCCTTCAATTATGGTTACAGTGAGCATGGAATCATCGAGGTAGGACCGCGGATCGTGTTTCCTTGTTGGAGGAATCCCGTTTATTGTTAAATGAGGTCGATGGTCGTGTCCAGACACGCTGCCATCCAAGCAAACGGCTGCTCGAAACTGACAGCGCCCCTCGAGCACATGCCGGTGAGAGCAGTGTTATATATTTTTTTGGGGGGGGGGGGGCATTCACCTGGGCTTCCATGGGACCTGCGGTAGTAATCGAAGGCACCATGACAGTGTGGACTACGTGAACGTTTAGCAGTGACCACCTATAACCCCTTGTTCTCGACCTCTTCCTCTACAGCGATGGTATCTTGCAGTTCGATAACTGTCCGTGCCGCAAGGGCAGAATTTGCTACAATGGTTTGAGGAGCATGATAGAGAACCCACGTGAATGTACTGCCCATCAAATTTGGATTATCTGAATCTGAATCCGATGAAACCTAACTGGGACGGTATAGGGAGCCATATCCACAAACCAACCACCCGTAAATTATGGGAAGTGTGTGACCTATCCGTAGGCGTCTGGTACCATGAGCCTCTGGAAACCTGGCAAGTACTTTCCGAACCAGTGGCATTCTGGGTCACTGTTGAATTGTGTCCGAGAAGTGAAATGGATCAACATGCATTTAAGTCGGTGGTCGTAATGTTCTGCCTCAGCGATGTATAAGGGTATCCGTGGTTAATTTTCCTGTTTCAAAACGCTGTAGATTCACAAAAAAAAGGTTCAAATGGCTCTGAGCAGTATGAGACTTAACTTGTAGAACTTAGAACTACTTAAACCTAACTAACCTGAGGACGTCACACACATCCATGCCCAAGGCAGGATTCGAACCTGCGACCGTAGCGGTCGCACGGTTCCAGACTGTAGCGCCTAGAACCGTTCGGCCACACCAGCAGGCAAAACACTGTAGAAAGAGAACCACAGCTTAGAATTACGTCAGATTTGAACAGCATATTAATAACTCAAGGGCAGACGCCATGGAACAAAAACGTTTTAACGAAAATTTGATCAACAGATGGGGTTGATAGAAACAACTGAAAAACGATGTCATTTTGCTGTTTATGCTGTTTTTAGCCTAGCCGCAGGACACTTAAAATCGATGTCATTTTGATTTTTATGGGGTTTTTGGCCGCATGACAATTAAAAAGCGATTTCGTCCGACCTAGCCGTGGTGAATGGGCTTTCCAAACTAACAATGCACCGCTGTTGAATGCCGAACATGGGCATTCAAGCACACTGGACGCTACGGATGGTGTAATGTGCAACTTAAACCACCGCCGTCGTATTTCAATTCATCTGTACCTCGTAGCCGTCCTCGTTTACGTTAAGATGCTTATAGTGCCATCTATTGGTAAAATTTGAGTTAAACATCTTTCTTCCATGACGTTTCCCCCTGCATCAATATTATTCTGCTCTAATCTGACGTCATTCTGAACAGAGCTGTTCTTTCTACAACGCTTTAAAACTGAGTTTTTAAGTTTGGACACCTTGTATATAAATTCAAGTTTCTCTTAATTACATTTATGTTTGCCTATAATTATCAATAATGGAGGAAACACATTTTGTGATATGTTGACGTTATTTTGTTATTCAGAGCGTTCACTTGCCGTATAGACTGAAAGATAAGTACTTGTCTTTTAGATAATCTATGTGAAATCTTATTAATTATTGTCCCCAAGTTTTGAACATTTACACTTATGTTCAGAATGCACTATAATTGACTGCAGTCTCACTCTACTTACGTAATGCTGGAAGTATTTGCTTATATGAACCCGACCTAGCATGCTTGAAACCATTTGAAACTCAGGGCAGCCGTTAAAGAGTGAGACTGGCATAAGCAATAAAGATCATCGTGTGGGTATCATACCAAAGAGGACCCACTGCAGGAGCCGGACTATCTCTGGATTGGATGCTACCAATCAGCAGCTTTTGGCTTCACAGATATCCACTTCCGAACGGAATATTTTAATTGTTGTTACTGTATTTTTACTTATCTTTCTTTTCATGCCTCTATTACATCTCAAACCACACACCCTAGCAGATACGCAGACAGGGTACTACGGTTTACAAATACTAATTTTACTCTAGACAATTGCGCAAGCATTCCTCGGTTTTAGTTTCATTGCATTATGGTGCTCGTTGTAAGTATCCCAGCACATAAATTTTAACTAATGCCAACACTCAGTACCACTTCTGTATTATTTAATCTTTTCAGACAAATATACAAGTAACCATTGTATTGTGTAAGCGCTCCCTGTCCAAATACAGACAAGCCCTTCATGAAATATTTATTTAGATCTCGTCCTGAGAAACACTGTAGAGTGTAAAGATCAAAGACCTTTTAAAAACAAAAAAAATTCACGTATTTGTTTTAGTAACTTCATAAAGTACACTCATTCAATAGATGAAATTATGTATTACAGAGAAAAACATCGGCGAGTATGTAAATGATTACATCGCAGTGCATTGGTGTTGTGCGTATTTAGCGTTGTTACCAGGTCTAGGTGAATACATAGCCTCAGATGTTGGTTAATCGTTATGAGAGACACGCAGTACGAGACAGTATTAGCAGCATCAGACAGAGTTCGAAATCGGACTCTTTGAGGATTATCATTTGTCGATTCGTACGTTATCCAAATTTGTGAGGCATTCGGATGTAACTGTAATAGAGTGTATGGGAACGTGATGGGAGACATATTCACCTTCTAGATTCGCTTAACTATTTCTGACCACGTAACCAGCATCTCATAACCATTTAATAATTGCGCTTGCCATTCGACAACAGGTAATGGACTCCCTGCTAAATTCTGTCTTCCCGCACCATTGGACAGACACCAACAAAAACCGGAAGAGAGATACCCATGCGTAGCCTGCCGTTAGCACCACAACGAAAATGGTTGCATTTGGAATAGTGACGCGACCGGGAAGCATGGACTGTTAATAAATGGCACCCCATTGCGTTCAGTGATGATTCTGCACTAATCCAGATGACCTTTGTTCGCGAGTTTGACGAAGACATTGGGAGAAATCTCATTCCTCCCATGTTTTGGAGAGGCCCTGCGATATCACTCCCTAGAATCGTTGTGTGAAGAGACATCGGGTATTACATTAGGTCAGGGCTAGTAATTACTGAGCGAACTCCGACATCAAAACAGTACATCTGGGGCATCGTGGATCGTCATCTGTTATCTCTCATGTGACAGTCTCTTGGTTCCATTTTTCTTGCGGTCAGTGCTCCTATACACATGACACGTGTCTCTATGAAGTTTCTGCCAGATGTTGAAGTACTCCCGTGGCCAGCAAGATACCCATATCTGTCCCCGATAGAACACGTGTGGGGCTAACACTACCGTGAACGGTATCCCACTGCCAGTATGCAGACCAATTACACCAGTTGAGGGCCAGATTGTCTCAGGAGGGAATACATGGACTTAAAGACAACCTTCCAAATGAAATCAATGCACACATGCAGGCAAGACGGCGTGGATCTTCATAGTGATAAGTGGTCCTATAGTGCCAAGTTCTTTGTAAATTTTACTTAATTTTGTAATCACTATAATAACATCCGTGAGATTTCATCCCGTTCCTTCCTTAACAAGTGAGTGCCCCATCATTTTTCCCGACAAGCAGTGTAAGATGGCTTCGCTTTCAAAACAGTTGACCCCCTCAAGTATTTAGTGAATCTTTTTAGTAACAACAATAGAGCGGATGTAGAAAAAGATTCCGCTCTAGCAATAGTGAATGAAACAATTTTCAGTTTTACCAAAATCGTAAATAAAGGATTACTTAGTGCTACCTTCAAAATTCACTTGTAACCATCGAATACCAGTGACATTTTACGGTTGTGAAGCAGTAATATTTAGAAAGAAATATGAAGAAAAATTATTAATATTCGAAGAAAAAGTACTTAGGAGAAGAAAAGCCGAAGAGTTAAGAGAGCTGTACAAACACCGCAACATCGACGAAGTTTTAAGGAAGAGAAGGTAGGACTTGGCAGACCATATATCAAGAATGACCGGGAATAGACAACCCCGCTACTCAGCGTTCTGCAGAACAACAGATGAGAACTAGATGAAACGGAACACATAGATTAAGTCGCCAGATAACAATTGGAAGGGCAGAGCTAGGATTAACATGAACATCGAATGGACGAACAGTGCACTCGACAGAACGAAGTGGAAGAGGCTCGTAGAGCAGCCGCGAGGTCGGTAAGGTTGTGAGGAGATGTGAAGTAAAGTGTAAGTATATCATAAAGGGGATATTTATGGTGACAGCGATGACTGCCGCTTAGTGCTGCTCCGCATGAGCTGATTGACCTCTATAAGTGACATTAACTTCTGATAATGATTGCACAAGGGAAGTTGCAATTAATACACTCCTGGAAATGGAAAAAAGAACACATTGACACCGGTGTGTCAGACCCACCATACTAGCTCCGGACACTGCGAGAGGGCTGTACAAGCAATGATCACACGCACGGCACAGCGGACACACCAGGAACCGCGGTGTTGGCCGTCGAATGGCGCTAGCTGCGCAGCATTTGTGCACCGCCGCCGTCAGTGTCAGCCAGTTTGCCGTGGCATACGGAGCTCCATCGCAGTCTTTAACACTGGTAGCATGCCGCGACAGCGTGGACGTGAACCGTATGTGCAGTTGACGGACTTTGAGCGAGGGCATATAGTGGGCATGCGGGAGGCCGGGTGGACGTACCGCCGAATTGCTCAACACGTGGGGCGTGAGGTCTCCACAGTACATCGATGTTGTCGCCAGTGGTCGGCGGAAGGTGCACGTGCCCGTCGACCTGGAACTGGACCGCAGCGACGCACGGATGCACGCCAAGACCGTAGGATCCTACGCAGTGCCGTAGGGGACCGCACCGCCACTTCCCAGCAAATTAGGGACACTGTTGCTCCTGGGGTATCGGCGAGGGCCATTCGCAACCGTCTCCATGAAGCTGGGCTACGGTCCCGCACACCGTTATGCCGTCTTCCGCTCACGCCCCAACATCGTGCAGCCCGCCTCCAGTGTTGTCGCGACAGGCGTGAATGGAGGGACGAATGGAGACGTGTCGTCTTCAGCGATGAGAGTCGCTTCTGCCTTGGTGCCAATTATGGTCGTATGCGTGTTTGGCGCCGTGCAGGTGAGCGCCACAATCAGGACTGCATACGACCGAGGCACACAGGGACAACACCCGGCATCATGGTGTGGGGAGCGATCTCCTACACTGGCCGTACACCACTGGTGATCGTCGAGGGGACACTGAATAGTGCACGGTACATCCAAACCGTCATCGAACCCATCGTTCTACCATTCCTAGACCGGCAAGGGAACTTGCTGTTCCAACAGGACAATGCACGTCCGCATGTATCCCGTGCCACCCAACGTCCTCTAGAAGGTGTAAGTCAACTACCCTGGCCAGCAAGATCTCCGGATCTGTCCCCCATCGAGCATGTTTGGGACTGGATGAAGCGTCGTCTCACGCGGTCTGCACGTCCAGCACGAACGCTGGTCCAGCTGAGGCGCCAGGTGGAAATGGCATGGCAAGCCGTTCCACAGGACTACATCCAGCATCTCTACGATCGTCTCCATGGGAGAATAGCAGTCTGCATTGCTGCGAAAGGTGGATATACACTGTACTAGTGCCGACATTGTGCATGCTCTGTTGCCTGTGTCTATGTGCCTGTGGTTCTGTCAGTGTGATCATGTGATGTATCTGACCCCAGGAATGTGTCAATAAAGTTTCCCCTTCCTGGGAAAATGAATTCACGGTGTTCGTATTTCAATTTCCAGGATTGTAGTAAATGTAAGTGCAAATAAAGTCTGCGAGATTAGTGAAGAACTGGGAAATAAGAATATTAACTTTGAATTACACCAGATGACTACTTACGGTCTGCAATGACCATCTTCAGACCTTACCGCAAACAAGTTTCCAGTTGGGTCGATGTGAAGGGGAAATTGTTACTCTCACATCAGAAGACAGTCATCATAGATCCATATCTCGAACAAATATAGAAATTCTGACTTAATATAGCTGTCACAGAATGCTACAACAGGTGACTATCAAATTCTGTCAGAGAGAAGGTCGGTGTTATAATTCAACTTCGGCCCACACATGGAGCCCAAATATCCTTCATTTGCACATTTTTCATCGCACTGTTTTTTCCCCATCGTCACCGGATCAATTATTGCCACTAACAACCCATGAAGGGCTTTCTAACTACGTTCATGTAATACACTGTGGTCCATGACCGACATAAACACTGTCCAGGTTGTCCAGGAGCCGGAATGCTGGTAGGCAGGCCGCTGAAAATGCACGGCGCTGGTTTCTAGAATAGTGCGGCAGTTGGAATATCGTCTCTTACTGAAAATAAACTACATATGACATAGGAGAACCGTTGGAATGAAAAGGTCTTACAAAATGACTGTGCCATTTGTAGGCCGGCCGGTGTGTCCGAGTGGTTCTAGGCGATACAGTCTGGAGCCTCGCGATCGCTCCGGTCTCAGGTTCGAATCCTGCCTCGGGCATGTATGTGTGTGATGTGCTTAGGTTGGTTAGGTTTAAGTAGTTCTAAGCTCTAGGGGACTGATGACCTCAGAAGTTAAGTCCCATAGTACTCCGAGCCATTTGACCCATTTTTGAGCCATTTGTAAGTAGCATCAAGTCACATAGCACGTAAGAACTCCGAAACCCAATAAATCAACAGGTGCGACTGACCAACACACATACCAATTTCTACATTATGTCCCTGGCTGAGAGGCTGACACGAACTGATTTTATCCCCGATGAAGCAAAGCTACGTTTATCAGGGCATGTGAATTAGTAGAGCAATCACAAAGGAATGACATTAACGGCTATGCTCGGTGTGTACAGAGGAAGGTGGTGTGAAATTAGTGTAACAAAAATTATTCTTTCATCGGTGCTTAGCTGTTGATTGGTATGTAAACAATACGCAGTCACTCATTTCAGAGAACCAACAACTGAGTTAATTAGTTCATGCACGGCAGTGTAACATCACACTCGAGTACTGAATCTATGACAGCTGTTGCGAGGCGTTTCTGCTAATAGCGTATCATCATGGTCTGGAACGATAGGATATTATCCAAATCGCCCATTAAAACTGCCAAAAATGCGATGGCGATAGGTGCTCATGCATTATCATCATGGAATAAACGTAGTTACATTCTATCGTTTTTGTCAAAAGGGTATCACTAGGTCGTTGCCATCGATACAGTGACCTCACAAAGGATATTTTGTGGCTTATCGACGCTTTTCGTACTATTCATTGTAATATTTACTTACCGGAACCCCCCCCCCCCCCCTCTGACCATTCCACCGATTCTTTAAAGAATAGAAATAACACCCAGGTGTAAAAAAGATTCAGTATTTCACGTATGTCAGTGGGTATGACATCATATCTACTGATGTACGTGTCGTATCGTTGTGATCTTCAGTCCTAAGACTGGTCTGATGCAGCTCTCCATGCTACTTTATCCTGTGCAAGACTCTTCACTTCCGAGTAACTACTGCAACCTACATCCTACTGAATGTGCTTGCTGTATCCAACTCTTGGTCTCCCTCTACAATTTTTAACCCCTACAACTCCCTCCAATACTAAACTGGTGATCCCTTAATGTCTTAGAATGTGTCCTGTTAACCACGCCCTTCATTTAGTCAAGTTGTGCCACTAATTTCTTGTCTACTCAGTTCCATTTAGTACCTCCGAATTAGTTCCGTGATCAACACATTTAATCTTCAGCATTATTCTGTAGCACCGCTTTTCAAAAGCTTCTGTTCTATCCTTGTCTAAACTATTTATCTCAAATGTTCCACTTTCAGTACCCTCCAGATAAAATCTTCAGAAAAGACTTCCTAAAACTTAACTCTATATTCGATGTTAAGAAATTCTTCAACTTCAGAAACGCTTTTCTTACCACTGCCAGTCTACATTTCATATCGTTTCTACTTTGGCCATCTTCATTTAATCAGTTATTTTGCTGCCCAAATAAAAATACCTATGTACTACTTTAAGTGTCTCGTTCCCTAATGTAATTCCTTAAGGATCACGAGATTTAATTTTATTACATTCCATTATACTTATTTGCTTTTATTGGTGTTTGTCTTATATCCTCCATTCAAGAAAATTTCCAATTCGTTCAGCTGCTCTTCCAAGTCCTTCGTTGTCTTGGATAGAATTACAATGTCATCGGCAAATGTTTAATTTCTTCTTCCTAAACTTCAATTCATACTCTAAATATTTCTTTGGTTTCCATTATGGCTTCCACAATGTATACTTCAAACAACACCGGCGACAGGCTACAAACATGTCTCACTCACTTTCATGCCACTTGACTTTTATTACTGGCGCCTGGGTTCTGTACAAGTTGCAAATAGCCATTCGCTCCTCGTATTTTATCCCTGCTATCCTTATATCTTCAAATCGACTGTTGCAGTCAATATTTTCAAGTGCTTCCTCTAAATCTAGAAATGTTATTAACGTAAGTTTTCTTTTCGTTAACCCATCTTGTAAGATACGTCGTAGGGTCAGTGTGGCCTCGCGTGTTCCTACAATTCTCCGAAATCCTGAGTGATCTTCCCCGAGGTCGACGTCTACCAGTTTTTTCATTCATCTGCAAAGAATTTGGTTAGTATTTTACAACTGTGACTTATGACACTGATATTTCGGTAATGTTTCACACCTGTCAACAAATGCTTTCTTCAGAAACAGAATTTCTACACTTTTCTTGAAGTCTAAGGGCATTTAGCCTGTCCCATTCATTTTGCTGTCACAAGGCTATCAGTAGTTCTGACGGAATATCGTCTACTCCAGGGGCCTTGTTTCGACTTACATCTTTCAGAGCTTTGTCTTCTCGCAGTGTCGTATCTCCCATCTCATCTTCATTTACGTGCAGAATGGTGTAATTTTGTAGGTACATTTAGTGGAATATGTGGATATGGCCTGCAGAAATAGCTGTGAATAGTGTTAGTAGTAAAGGAATACCAAACAAAAGCGCCATGCGTAAAGATAGAGTTTTACTGCATCAATAGCGGTAATGTGGTAAGCGATAAACATTTTCCTTTGGGTATATATGGGGTGTTTTCGAAAGCGTTGAAATTATGTGCAAAGTTTGTTGGAATTCGAAAATGCTCTCTTTCTCAAATACTGGACGTTTATAGACCGAGTAATTTTTGCTCTGTGACTTACGCTGCTTCAGGTCATATACAGCTTCTAACTCGACTTCTTATGTTAAAGTCTTAACATACGACTGCCCTTCTTGACAGGCAGATTATCGCAACATTCTAAAGTTATATGTTTGGTCAATAAATGTTCAAAATCAAATTTTTGTTGCCCGGGAAGACGATAAACTGGAAACCTGCAACAGGGACTAGGTGATCACGTAATTGTTTCAACCGCTTTGTGATGCACATATTTAGTGATATACATATTGTGATGACTCAATTTACTTTTCACGAGATACTGGTGTGAGGAAGATGCTGAAACAGGGCCCAGTTCATCGCAATTTTCGTCGTCTCGATATCTTTCCAAACAACCAATTAACGTTTTTTAATATGCTCCAGAACTTTGAAAATGACCTTTCACGTATACCACCAAATGCTCCTCAAAATTTAATTCTGCAGCACCTAATTTCTACAGTTTAGGTCCTCACAGGCCAAAACTGTAAGTTTAAAATGGGGTAACCTACTTTTCGTTTGAACTATTTCTCAGGTAACTAATACCTTTTCTTAAAAATTCTGATGATGGTAAATTATTGCCCTCTATTTTGTATAGAAAACTATTCATTATGTATGTTAGAAACGCCTAAATCAACACAGAGACACACTCTGCAATGTATATGTTGACGTCATGTGGACCGCAGTGAAGATTTTGCCTGCAGTTACTTTTAGGAGCAAGAGAGGATCTCGCGCAGAGTCCAGTGGAGTTGGCAGGCAGGCAGAGAATGTGTGGAATGTCAGCAGCGCCTGTTGTGGAGCTGAGAGCCGTTCCTGCCGGCCTGCTGAAAGCGTCGTTTCTCTTCCCTCCTGAGTGAGGGTTCAGTAGGGCTCAACAGACACGACTGCCGGGCGCCATCCACGGAAAGGACTACTGTTTTATATTGGAGAGATGGAGAGCACATCCCTACCACCCAATCGAGAGAGTATGTGCCGGCTGTAAAATGTTTAGCTGCGTATGAAAAAAAAAGAGAGTTCCCTGTATCTGTGGATAGCCACGTACGTTTACATTAGTTAAACGTGCTTTATCTTTGCTGTTCATGTTCTGCTTATGTTCATGTGTTTCAATGTCGTCCCTTCATGTTCTTGCCTAGTATAGTTTTGATCTGTATATGTCCCAGTTTCGTAAAAGTAATATCTGGTGGAGATTTGCGGTGTAAAGTGCCTGCCTAAACTGCTACTTCATTTGCGTTTCTCAGGCTCATATGTCAATGATTTCATACAGTTTTTTCTGGATTGTAGACAACCAGTTCATACTGTAAAATGCCGAATCAACATTTCGGCCACTATTGCAAGTTCTCTTCATCAGGATTATAATGTTGTTGTAGTGGTTTAAGAGTACATCTTTCCGCATATGAATTTGTGTATGCTAAGTGCAAATAGTATGGGAGGCAGGTCTTTGGTACAATTCCTGATCTCATGCATCTAATATTCTTGCTTCAGTGCAGTGTACGTACTTGTTTTCTTGACATGGTACTGCAACTGTTCATATTTCTTCCTTCAGCGTTTCTTTCAGCTCAGAGGTTATCAACATTCCAGAGGCCATACCCACGAGAGTAACAACATATTAGGTGCTAACATTCTCCCCCACCCCACATGCCCCAACCATCACCAACATTAGAATATAATTCAACTTTATAACGAAAAAGGATTTTTTTAGCACCTCTGCCTAGAAACTGACGGTGTATATTTTGTGTTAGCAGAAGAGCCAACACCGTGTTACGAGTGGAGACCGAAATGCACGCGTTTTAGCTCACGCAGGCTGGCGTGAGAAGGGACGAACTATACTGACGTGACGTCTGGAACATGACAAGGAATGAGGATTCAGAAAGCGGACGAAATTAGTTTGATACTTAACTTTAATCCATTAATGATGAACGTCGCTCTTGATGGTACATGAGTCACAATATTATCTGTTCAGAATACATTCTTGAAGATATTACTTATAGTAACTGAATATGGCGCCTTGCTAGGTCGTAGCAAATGACGTAGCTGAAGGCTATGCTAAACCGTTGTCCCTGCAAATGAGAGCGTATGTAGACAGCGAACCATCGCTAGCAAAGTCGGCTATACAACTGGAGCGAGTGCTAGGAAGTCTCCCTAGACTAGACCTGCCGTGTTGCGGCGTTCGGTCTGCCACAGATAGTGGCGACACGCGCGTCCGACGTATACTAACGGACCGCAGCCGATTTAAAGGCTACAACCTAGCACAGCTGTGGTGGCTGGTGGTGACACCACAGCATAAACGGTATATATATATATATATATATATATATATATATATATATATATATATATATATCTGATAGAACAGATAGCATCAGTGACCATGATGCTCGTTACAATCAAATGAATACCCCTAGTTGCATACTGGAGTTGATATAAGTCAACGGGGACAGTTGAAAATGTGTGTCCCGAACTGGACTCGAACCCGGGATCTCCTGCTTACATGGTAAGTCGCTGTATGCATCTGAGTCACCGAGGACACAGACCAGAGTTCGACTGCAGGGACTTATCTCTGGCACGCCTCCCGTGAGGCCCACATTCTCAACTTATTGTCCGGCACTATATTCATAGTGCCCATGACCATTATACTCATTACTCGCGGCTTTTTGCCGATTCCCGTAAGAGTTCGGGCATTTTTTGTGCATCCGCACGGAAGAAGATGGTCAAAAAATGATTCAAATGGCTCTGAGCTCTATGGGACTTAACATCTGAGGTCATCGGTCCTTAGAATTGAGAACTTCTTAAACCTAACTAACCTAAGAATATCACACACATCCAAGCCCGAGGCAGTATTCGAACCCGCGACCGTAGCGGTAGTGCAGTTCCAGATTGAAGCGCCTAGAACCGCTCTGGCGCACTGGCCGGCGAAGATGGTCTTCTGTGCGGATGCACAAACCGTGCAGTGCAGTGCAGTGCAGTGCAGTGCGGGAATCGGCAAAAAGCAGCGAGTAGGCCTAATGAGTATAATGGCCAGGGGCACTATGAGTATAGTGCGGGACATTAGGCTGAGAATGGGGGTCTCACGGGAGATGGATATAGCATCTGCCATGTAAGCTGGAGATCGCGGGCTCAAGTTCCGGTTGGGGCACGCATTTTCATCTGTCCCTTTTGATTTGTATCAACGCGTGCATGCAGCTAGGGATACTCATTTCATAGTAAATGATATTTGGTTTCTGTTGGCTTTCACTAAACCATGAAATGATGAGTCAATTGGACAACTAGTTGAGCTAATGTCTATCAACTTTTCTTTACGAAATGATGAAGCAGTTCTCAGTGCATCGCGAGTGGTACCTACAGCCCCATCTCAGAACAGGTAGCTAACTATCCAAGTTGAAGGTAGATACTTTATACAAAACATACCTCCTCAGTACCGCTCCTCTGCGTAACAAGACTTGCTTCAACAGTACCCTGCACCCCTACTTGAAACCAACGAAGATGAAATGCGTGCATAATATTAATTGTTTGTAAATTGCTGGATGCTTACTTGTGAATGAACGGAAATTGGAAGACTTCAGGTAGTCAGAGTTTTATGTTTGACCACTGCCGATAATAATAATAATTTTTTAGTGTTGTCATAGCTCTTATTCAGCAGCTGCTGTGTGAAATCTTTTCACCATAATAAACATCAGTACCTAGCTGCATAAAAATTTTTGTTTCACTCTACCGCTTTCGACAGATTAATACATCATCAGAAGTTTAATACAGTCTTAATGCATAGGTTAACTAATGTAACCTCCCCGGAGAAATTTGAAAGGCAATATTTAAATGTTAACGAGAGTAGAACCTAGTGTAACCTCCCAGCAAATAAAATAATTTATTGACAATGACACTTAAATGAGAAATAGCAATCTGAGCCAAATGTAAGCTGCCCACAAAAATGTAAGACAATTCAGTGATAATGAAATCTCAGTGACAATGAAAACGCAAATAGACCGAAATGTCGATCTTAGGCCCTGTTCTTACCTCAGTAAAATTGCATCTGCTCTTATTTTTCGCCATAGCTTGGAGGAAATGCATCGCAAAAATTCTTTGAACTTAAGTAAATTTTTTCTTTAAGGAAATGCATGGGAAATATTCTTTCAATAAAATGTTTGTTTTGCTAAAATGCTTGGTTTGAAAACAAAATTATTATTGGGGCGATTCTTGAACAAATTAATTACACTT
The DNA here is from genome assembly GCF_023864345.2 of Schistocerca serialis cubense. Taxonomy (NCBI): domain Eukaryota; kingdom Metazoa; phylum Arthropoda; class Insecta; order Orthoptera; family Acrididae; genus Schistocerca; species Schistocerca serialis. The sequence continues at coordinate 664,948,275 of NC_064642.1, forward strand.
AAGATGCGTTACATTATCAGATGAGCGCAATGCTGCTTCATTACCTTATTTAAAAAATATACCTCGTCCTGAATCTTGACCAGAGTCCCATGTCGACGCCCGCCGACTCCTCACACACAACTCCGACTGTCTCTCGCGCGCTACTACACGCAACTGCCCTCTCGCAACTGAACTGAACTCTCGCGCGGCCAAGCACAGACTAGCAACGATAAATAACTCTCTGGTCAGAGATTCTGTCATGCCTCGCCATCGCTGCTACAGAACATACGTGTTTCATAACCCTCCAGTGGGGGGGGGGGGGGGGGGGGGCAAAAATTTGGCAGCGATGGTGAGTCATTTGGACTTGCCATGAGCAACAAATTTTTTCTCAACTAATTAACTTTACAATTACAGCATATATACAGATATAGAACATAAAGGAAATACGGTGCACATGCATCAAGTACAAAACATATTAGACAATGACAAAATGTGAGTACAAAACATACACTCCTGGAAATTGAAATAAGAACACCGTGAATTCATTGTCCCAGGAAGGGGAAACTTTATTGACACGTTCCTGGGGTCAGATACATCACATGATCACACTGACAGAACCACAGGCACATAGACACAGGCAACAGAGCATGCACGATGTCGGAACTAGTACAGTGTATATCCACCTTTCGCAGCAATGCAGGCTGCTATTCTCCCATGGAGAGGATCGTAGAGATGCTGGATGTAGTCCTGTGGAACGGCTTGCCATGCCATTTCCACCTGGCGCCTCAGTTGGACCAGCGTTCGTGCTGGACGTGCAGACCGCGTGAGACGGCGCTTCATCCAGTCCCAAACATGCTCAATGGGGGACAGATCCAGAGATCTTGCTGGCCAGGGTAGTTGACTTACACCTTCTAGAGCACGTTGGGTGGCACGGATACATGCGGACGTGCATTGTCCTGTTGGAACAGCAAGTTCCCTTGCCGGTCTAGGAATGGTAGAACGATGGGTTCGATGACGGTTTGGATGTAATGTGCACTATTCAGTGTCCCCTCGACGATCACCAGTGGTGTACGGCCAGTGTAGGAGATCGCTCCCCACACCATGATGCCGGGTGTTGGCCCCGTGTGCCTCGGTCGTATGCAGTCCTGATTGTGGCGCTCACCTGCACGGCGCCAAACACGCATACGACCATCATTGGCACCAAGGCAGAAGCGACTGTCATCGCTGAAGACGACACGTCTCCATTCGTCCCTCCATTCACGCCTGTCGCGACACCACTGGAGGCGGGCTGCACGATGTTGGGGCGTGAGCGGAAGACGGCCTAACGGTGTGCGGGACCGTAGCCCAGCTTCATGGAGACGGTTGCGAATGGTCCTCGCCGATACCCCAGGAGCAACAGTGTCCCTAATTTGCTGGGAAGTGGCGGTGCGTTCCCCTACGGCACTGCGTAGGATCCTACGGTCTTGGCGTGCATCCGTGCGTCGCTGCGGTCCGGTCCCAGGTCGACGGGCACGTGCACCTTCCGCCGACCACTGGCGTCAACATTGATGTACTGTGGAGACCTCACGCCCCACGTGTTGAGTAATTCGGCGGTACGTCCACCCGGCCTCCCGCATGCCCACTATACGCCCTCGCTCAAAGTCCGTCAACTGCACATACGGTTCACGTCCACGCTGTCGCGGCATGCTACCAGTGTTAAAGACTGCGATGGAGCTCCGTATGCCACGGCAAACTGGCTGACACTGACGGCGGCGGTGCACAAATGCTGCGCAGCTAGCGCCATTCGACGGCCAACACCGCGGTTCCTGGTGTGTCCGCTGTGCCGTGCGTGTGATCATTGCTTGTACAGCCCTCTCGCAGTGTCCGGAGCAAGTATGGTGGGTCTGACACACCGGTGTCAATGTGTTCTTTTTTCCATTTCCAGGAGTGTATTAGCAAATCAGAAAAATGTATATACAAATTATTTGATAGATAACAGTTCTGCAAATCGAAAAAACGTATAGGCCATGAATACAAATGATGTTAGCAAAAAATGATTTTCACTATGTTACAAGAATTAGGATAGGACAGGGAAGGATTGCATCATGGTTGTAGCACTTAGGTTGCACGCAGCTACACTGAAAGTCCATATCTTTCCACAGAAATACAACACCAAGTGAGACAATTTGCAGTTCTTTTCCCAGAAGTATTTATCAGCATCTCCAAGACACTGAAATGTCGTAGTAATATACCCTGTTATCATTTTGGCAGTACATCAGGTACACCAAACAGTGGGACCATAATAACGCCTCCATCGCTCACAGTGGTGGACAGCATGTCGTGTCAACACCACGCTCTTACAAGGCACACCAACGTAGAATTAGTGCAAAAACCAAATATAGTGCTTCATGATCATGAGGATTGACAGGACAAATGGATAATGCAGTAATTCAGGGTAGTTAGCTCAGAAGGTGAAGGACATTAAATCACATAGTAGTCTTCATTGAGAATTACAGTAGTAGTTTGTGGCATTCATAGCCCAGTTATTGAACATTTCTGTACCATGTATTTAGTATTACAGAATAATGTTCATAAAATTAACTGATTATAGAAATTATTGGCATCATTGGTAATCATATTACTATAAACAGTGGCAGTCCTTGGCCAGTTACAAAGCATATTTAGTATGACAGAATAATGTTCATAAAATTAACTGATTATAGTGAACATTGGCACTTATTGGCCAATTATAAACCATCAGAAGTCATCATTGAAAAGGAGAGTCAATTATTGGCATAGCATTAACATAATTCATTGAGTTATACTAATTATTGGCACTCATTGGCCAGCAAGTATTGAATAGCACAACATTTTTAATTATTGGCAGTCATTGGCCTGTTACAAAACATCAGAAGTCATCATTGAAAACAGGAGCTAATGAATGGTATAGTATTAACATAATTCATTTAGTTAAACTAATTATTGGCAGTCAGTGGCCAGTTACAAAACATCAAAAGTCATAATTGAAAACAGGAGCTAATGAATGGTATAGTATTAATATAATTCATTTAGTTAAACTAATTATTGGCACGCAGCGGCCAACAAGTATTGAATAGTACAAAACATTGTTCATCATTCAGTATTATTCAGAACTCTCTTAAATGGGTAGCATTATTTGGAACTGGTGATACACACTTTTTTGTTAGCAATGCATTGCTGTCGGTAATTATAAGGGAAAGCAAGAAGAGAAAAAGAAAAAAAATTGCTTCTCGGTTGTTCCTGTAAATGAAAAATGTGTAACGTCATTCGTCATGAGTCAGCTGTAGCAAGGTTGTGACACAATTGGGTAAAAAGAAATGCAAGTACTAGTATAGTTTTAATAAGTAACAAGTTTAGTAAGTATCATGAAAGGCTTCTCCTGGAAAAAATACAAAATGGATTACTGAGCTGAAAGAAGAAACGCATACTATGCTGAAAAGTAGTGAACTTCGAATTAACAGGTAGTGAAATGTGTATAAAATATGTGTTCCATAGCTGTCCTTTCCAAAACCTTCAGTCATCATACCATACGATATACAACATACTGTCAAAAAAACTGCAACAAATACTTAAATAACTACATAGCATAAATACATAAACTTCAACATCATCCTCATCTGTAAAGAAAAAACTTCATTATCCATATTATCGTAACTTCATTATTATCATCACCTGTAAAGAAAAACTTCATTATTCGTAGTAGCATATTCTTCATCATTACTCTTCATCAGCATTCATTATCATTTGCAAAAAATCACTTCATTACTCATTACACAACTATTCCTTATCTCTAGCATATTTCATCACTAAAACTAAGATGTTTAGTTCTGTCTGACAGCTGCATCAATCGCCTTGTATTCTGAAAGAAAAAATTAGTTAAGACTGCAATTCTACGATGTGTATAGTATATTCTTGTTAATGCTTGTTAATTCTGATCCATTTACTCTTCCTCATAAGGTCTTACTATGCTGAAAAGTAGTGAACTTCGAATTAACAGGTAGTGAAATGTGTATAAAAAATGTGTTCCATAGCTGTCCTTTCCAAAATCTTCAGTCATCGTACCATACGATATAAAACATACTGTCAAAACATACTGCAACAAATACTTAAATAACTACATAGCATAAATACATAAACTTCAACATCATCCTCATCTGTAAAGAAAAAACTTCATTATCAATATTATCATAACTTCATTATTACCATCACCTGTAAAGAAAAACTTCATTATTCATAGTAGCATATTCTTCATCATTACTCTTCATCAGCATTCATTATCATCTGCAAAAATCACTTCATTACTCATTACACAACTATCCCTTATCTCTAGCATATTTCATCACTAAAACTAAGATGTGTAGTTCTGTCTTACAGCCTGCATCAATCTCCTTGTATTCTGAAAGAAAAAATGAGTTAAGACAGCTATTCTACGATGTGTATAGTAGATTCTTGTTAATGCTTGTTAATTCTGATCCATTTACTCTTCCTCATAAGGTTTTTGTATCTTCTTTCGTCTATTCCGTAGTTGAAATTCCCATTTCTGTTTAATTTATTTCCTTTACGCGTCATTTCTTTCTGAAATTGATGAACAAAGATTAATGTCTTGCATTTAAATCATATACCCACTAAATAATGACTGGTTTATGGTGACATAATTAAGCATACAGTATAACATGACAGAAAACGTAATATGTCAAAAGCATAGACAGTGTTCAAAGGCAAAAATGTACAGAGAATATCACAACGCAGCAGCAAAAAAAGAAAAATGTAAAACAGTCACGATGTTGAGATATCATAGGGCAAAAAATGTCAAAGTCAACTGGTGTGTGTTATACCTCAACTATTTCACAGTGCATACAAACAAAACATAAAAACAATCGTACATACATAAGAAAGACAAAATGTGACGTTCGTTGTGTTCAGCTTGTATGTAGTGTAGTTAATAGAGGCGAGAATTAAAGACTTTAATGGAGAGAGAATTTGATAAAATTAATACGTCACTACATAGAATTGCAAAATTATTCATAAAATACGTAAGTTTGTCTGGAAAAATATGCACGGTCTGATGTGTAACGACAAGAAGAGCGACCTGCTAACCTTACCTTGCCGGGCACTTGCCAAGAAAAAATACGATAGTCATCAATAATTAGTCACATAAATATAATTGCATAAGTGGTCATAATATGTGTAAATTTATTTGGAAAAATATGCACGATCAGATGTGTAACGACAAGAAAGGCGACCTGCTAACCTTACCTTGCCGGGCACTTGCCAAGAAAAAATACGATAATCATCAGTACGTAGTCATGTGAATATAATTCCATAAGTGATCATAAAATTAGCAAATGGCATTATAGCATGTTAAATCATAAAGTGGTTTCATTCAATAAAGGATTTAATGTTCGACACATGGTGGTTGCCCTTACTTTTCCTGGTTCTCAAAGTTTCGACGTGTACAACATTGGGGTGAGGAATGCTGCGAATCCGATATGGACCGGCGTATTGAAGTTCAAATTTACTGCACTTACCTTTTAATCTGCTGGATAAATAGTGTGTACGTACTAATATCTTCTGTCCAATGTGAAAGTCACGGCGTGTACAAACCTGTTTTTGCTGTCTTCTTCGGCGTCCTGCGGCACGTTTGATGTTGTTTAGCGCAATGTTAATTATTTCATGGTGTCGTAATCGACGAGATGTAGGAAAGTTTACTAATTCTTTAATTTTGTTAGGTGGTTCAGCATTTTTCAGTATAACAGACGGAGATAGCATAGTGGATTCATTTGGAATGGAATTAATTACATCTTGGAATGAGAATATGTGTGTGTCCCAATCAATATGTCTTTTGTGGCAGTATATTCTACACAGTTTACCAATTTCTTTCATTAATCGTTCACAGGGGTTCGAAGAAGCATGGTACTTGGATATATAGATCGGAGAAATGTTTCTAGCTCGTAACATGCGTGTCCATATAGCAGAACGAAATTGTGACCCATTGTCAGAAATTACTTTCAACACTTGCCCTACATGAAATAGAAAAGTTTTACAAATGCTCTTGAAACAGTTTTAGCAGTAGCTTTGCGTAACGGAGTGAAAGTAGCAAATTTTGAAGTGAGTTCAACAGCGACAAAGATGTAGCAAAAACCTCTGTTAGTTCTCGGAATTGGACCAAAAATGTCTACTGCGGCCATATGTCTTAATTTAATAGGTACAATGGGATATAATGCAGGAATATGTGAAGTTGTGTCTGACATAGCTTTCTGGCAAATTTTACATGACGCTAAAACTCGTCGTATACGTTTCTCCATGTTGGTAAAATAACAGTTCTATCTCGGTATAAGAAAACATTTTCTGGCTCCGTAATGTGCATAACTTAAATGAGTATATCATATTAATTTGTTAACCAGTTCGTCAGGAATGCATAATAACCAATTGTTGCTGTCAGGATGAGAGCGGCGAAATAGAATGTCATTGCGTACAGTGTAGTGGTTTCTAATCGTAACATTATTCCTATCTTGCCAGAGGTGTTTAATTTCTTTCCACACATTGTCTTTACTTTGCTCTTGTGCTATGTCCTGTAATTACGATGAAATAAAATTTTCAAATGCAACTTGCTGAATGTACATGAGACTGAAATTTGCTTTGCAGAAGTTGGTTGCTACGTCTTGCTGATTGTTGCTGAGAGAACGCGATAGTGCGTCTGCTATAACATTTTGTGTGCCGGGAATGTGAACTATTGTAAAATTAAATTCCTGTAAATAAAGTTTCCATCTGCTTAATATGTCGTAAGTGAATTTAGCCGAAAGTAAAAATTGTATCGCTCTGTGATCTGTGTAAACGGTGGTATGTCTGCCATAAAGAAAGTGCCGAAATCTCGTAAAAGCCCATACAACACATAACGTTTCCAATTCTGTAACGGAATAATTTCGTTCAGCAGGTGACAGAATGCGGCTTGCAAATGCGATGTTTTTAATTACTGTAGAGCCATGTTCTTCAATTTCCTGAAAAATGTGTACGCCTAAAGCGGTGTTAGAACTGTCGGTGGCAATGGAAAATTTCTGGTAAGATCTGGGTGCGACAAAAGTGGTGCATTCAACAAAGCATGTTTCAGGTTCATAAATTCAGAATGTGCTTGCTTATCCCATGACCAAATAGTGCTTTTGCCTGTCAATTGGCATAATTTAGGTGTGTGTAAAGCAGAGTGATGAATAACTTTACGTAAAAAGTTAATTAAGCCCGAAAAACTGCGTAGTTGCTTCTTCGTTGTAAGAACAGTAATGTCACGTAGAGCTTGAAGTTTTTCCGGATCAGGCGAGAAATTTTATGGAAGTTTTGCCAAAATGCGATTTACTGAGATTAAATGTGAGTCCTTGAGCATGAAAAGTTTGTAACAGTCGTTCTAGAATCAGATTGTGTTCAGTCCAGTTAGCTCCTGCAATAAGAATGTCATCTACGTACGTCGTGATTCTGTCTTTAAGTTCTGTCGGAAGTATTGTGTTCAAACCGCGAATAAAAGCTGCAGAAGAAATGGTAATTTGCAAAATTGATAACAGCCGCCAAAACAGAGAAAAGCTGTATACTTTCTGCAATTCGGATGAAGTTGAATTTGCCAAAATCCCGATTTCAATTCTAATGTAGAATAAATAGCAGTACCGTGAAATTTCTGTAGCAGTTCCTCTAATGTCTGTGGTCGATCTGTTTCATTAATAATTATGTCATTGATGTGACGTGAATCAAGTACGAGGCGAAGTGAGCCATCTTTTTTCTTAACAATATGTAGCGGGTTTATGTACGGACTAACTGCCGGTTCAATAATTCCTTGGTCGAGCATATCTTGCAGTCTTTCTTAACCTGTTCTCTATGAATATACGGAATGGGATAATGTTTGGCTTTTAATGTGTCGTGCTGTTTGACTTGAAATTCATACATAAAACCGGACGTAGTACCAGGAATGTTGTCGAAAACTGGAGCTTGCAGTAAAAGAATTTTGCGTAATTGCGTGCGTTCGTCGTCTGTTTTTGCACTGCTCTGATTAATTTTATCAGAAATCATCCGTATTACGTCGTAGTCAGCTTCGTCTGGAGTATTATAGTTATGTACGTACGTGTCTGTGAACAATGCGGAATTACAGTCTATGTCACGTGATACTGAAATGACCTCTGTGCGATTAATTGTTTGTTCTTCCGCAGATAATGAGTGCTGAAATTCTAAAGCCAATTGCACATTTTCATCCTTCAACATTAAATAGGAATTTTGAAAATCAACCACTGCGTCGTGTTGTACGAGAAAATTAGTACCTAAAATAACGTCTGTTGTCAATAAAGGAAAAATCCAGAAATTTGAGTGAAATGTGTGACCTGCAATACAAAATGATAAATGTGTCTGTAATTTAACGTCTACTTCTTTACTCGATACTGCTCCTTTCACTTTCGTTTTGCCTAATGGTAATGTGGGATAGGTATTCTCTTTGTTACACTCGTTAAAGGTTTCTTTATTTATTACTGACATAGGTGATCCGGAATCAATTACTGCTGAAAATTTCGATGAACCTATTTTAATTTCGATGACAGGATGTGAAATGATTTTCTGAACAACTGGTCTTTCCTGTAAAAGAGTGTCTCGGATGTCGTCGAAAGTAATAACATTTTCGTGAATAACATTCTGTGTATCTGAAGTATTGCTTACGTTGCTGGAAGATGCAACCTGTACAGTGTCTAGTCAGATTCTATCTAACGTGTTATTATTGTCAGGACGATTCTGTGGCATGTCGACTATTTGAACTGTTCTATTACTTCTTCCAGACGTATTACGTTCTGGATGATACCTACTGTCGGGTTCATTCATGAGAATATGCTGTTGCTGATCATTTTGCTGCTCGTAAGACCGACTGTTATTATACGTACGCTGATAATTGTGCTCATCGTTTTTACGTCTGTCGTGATATCATTCCTATACGGTGCACTGCGATAGGAATTGAAATACTGTGTTTTCTGTACGTAGTTGTTTCTTTGCTGCCGTGCGTTACTATTTGTTGTAGCTGGGACTATACGTGCACGCGGCGAAACATTAAAGCTTGGTTGACCTTGTGTACTGCATTGTTGGTTAGGTATGCTAAGCGGCTGACTTTCATGCTGTTGTGGTGAAAAACGTCTATTGTTACCAAAATATGTTTGCGACTGCTGAAAATTTTGCACATACTGATGATTACAATGTTATCTGTTATAAAAGTTACGGCGATAGTTGTCATTTCGGGAGTAAAGAGAACTGTCACTTTCGGTAACATTTGTCATATCGGGTTTTCTTGACTTATTTCTTAATGCTAGGTAGTGCAATAGTTAAAGAGCTGTTTTGATAGATATAAAGGATAGTAGAAGAGAAGGCAGCAGTGCAGAAAACTAAAGATGAAACAGCACTACTACACCTCGGGGCCCTATGCACGCTACGTCACATATTCATTAAAGCATAATGAATCCCCTGAGGTCTATTACGCGCTGCAAATAATTTTTAGCTTTTGCGTTGCAGGCAATGGCAGTAAAAATCCAAACACAAATTGCTGTATTCTTGCTAATTCTAATTTCTGCATTATAGGCAATGCTGATGAAAATACAATAGCAAATTGTCGTATCAGGTTCAAAGCCAGCTTCTGCATTACAGGTAATAGCGGTGAATGTACAAAAATAAATTGTCGTATACAGCTCAAAGCATATACCTGTGTTTTGTCATTATTAAATTCCTTAGATTTTCTTATAAATGCAAATAGCTTATAATCAATGTTCTCGTCACTGAATTTGAGAACACGTTCAGGTTTGTGTGAAAATCTGTTTGTCAGTGTCATTTCGAATTTCAAGTTGCGTAGCTTTTCAGATTTTAAGTCGCGTAGCTTTTCGGATTTTAAGTCGCGTAGTTGCTGTAAATTGTTCAAATTATACGCACTGCGTGACTCTGACAAAAGCTCACAACGTGGCGGATTCTGTGACGTATTGGTGACGGCAATAGTTTTCAAATCTGTTACTTTAATACTTTCGTCAATTTGGTTGTTTTGTCGTTCACTTTTATTATTGACTTTCGTATTCAGAGTATGTGAAACTTCCAGTGACTCTAAATTAAACTCGTCGCGAATCTGTACTGCGTTTTTAGGGCATTGTTTAGTGACTGCATTAATTTCGTCTTTATGTGATTCTTTGTGCCTACACGTGTACTACTTAATTCTTGTGCAACAGTGCCAACTTCTTCATTACTGTTATTAGCACAAGCCTTAGTATCCACACATAATTTATCGACATCCGTATTCAGACTGTGTGAAATTTCTGGTAACTTTAAATTGAACTCGTCGCGAATCTGTACCGTGTTTTTAGGGCATGGTTCAGTGACTACATTAATGTCGTGGATCTGTGTTGCATTTGAATTATCTAAGCCTTGTGCAACAGTGCTAGCACAAGCCTTAGTATCCTCACGTAATTGTTTTTTGCTGTCCTGACATTGCACGGTAAGAGCTGTAATCTGTTCACTAACTTGTTTGTCCTGTTTGTTAAGGTTGTCTTGTTTTTCGTTCGTCAGTTTGAAACTTTCATGAATTGTTTTGCTAAGTTGTTTATTCCATTCTCTAAATTGTTGTTGTATCAACCTTGTCATCCTTTGTTCAAAGTCAATAAGCTGGGCAGCGCTCATTACAATAGGGCGCCCCGCGACATTAATTGTTATCATATTAACAGAGGAGACAATTGAGTTCGTTTGTTCATCATTAGGATCTACATCATTATTGGTGGTTGCAACGCACTGATTGTCAGTGAACGCAGGATTGTCATAATTACACTGCGCGTCACAAGCACTATCGGTGAAGTTGCTTAAGTCAGTAATTTCCTTCGTTATACCTCGCGATACACTATTCATAGTCTTTCGAGGCGTTTTTACTATAGTCACAATTATTCACACATGAAATAAGCACAATGCAAAAAGCAACAAATAAAAATATAACAGAGCAACGAATTGCCGATGATCTGAGGGAAGAAAGTCACAAAATTAGTAAAAGCGTTGTGCCAAAAGCTAACTATATTAAGTAAATAAGAGCAAATATCTGACTACTTTTCAGAAGATTCTCAAAGAAATACGATCCTGGACCGGATGTCGCCAAGTGTAACCTCCCCGGAGAAATTTGAAAGACAATATTTAAATGTTAACGAGAATAGAACCTAGTGTAACCTCCCAGCAAATAAAATAATTTATTGACAATGACAATTAAATGAGAAATAGCAATCTGAGCCAAATGTAAGCTGCCCACAAAAATGTAAGACAGTTCAATGATAATGAAATCTCAGTGACAATGAAAACGCAAATAGACCGAAATGTCGATCTTAGGCCCTGTTCTTACCTCAGTAAAATTGCATCTGTTCTTATTTTTCGCCATAGCTTGGAGGAAATGCATCGCAAAAATTCCTTGAACTTAAGTAAATTTTTTCTTTAAGGAAATGCATGGGAAATTTTCTTTCAATAAAATGTTTGTTTTGTTAAAATGCTTGGTTTGAAAACAAAATTATTATTCGGGCGATTCTTGAACAAATTAATTACACTTAAGATGCATTACATTATCAGATCGCAATGCTGCTTCATTACCTTATTTAAAAAATATACCTCGTCCTGAATCTTGACCAGAGTCCCACGTCGACGCCCGCCGACTCCTCACACACAACTCCGACTGTCTCTCGCGCGCTACTACACGCAACTGCCCTCTCGCAACTGAACCGAACTCTCGCGCGGTCAAGCGCAGACTAGCAACGATAAATAACTCTCTGGTCAGAGACTCTGTCATGCCTCGCCATCGCTGCTACAGGACATACGTGTTTCACTAAAGTCAAATAAGAATCGAATGAAAAAGACGTCCTACAGAGAATAAGTATACAACAGAAAAAGTTTCATAAAATAAATGTGCCATAATTACTGGTGTAGACTTTTATTAAATGCTTTATCTGCCAATATCGCAGTGTAGAAAACACTGATTACTAGTTTCACCACATAAACGGTCAAAATCAGATCAAGGTACAAACATGTGGTTTCCTCAGGAAATGTCAGCTTACAATCGTATTTAATATACACGTATGCGCAAATATCGTTGCAACAGACTGAATGTGGCATAAAGTTAGCCATACAGCCCTGAACATTGCGAGCCAAAGTTAACAAGATCTAGTCAGTAAACCGTCTCTGTTCTCCGGATGCAGACACCACATGTTTGTATCCTGATCTGTAGGTGGCCGTTGCAGTGGCGGAAACTAGTATCACTATACACTGTACTGCGATGTCGGGAAATAAAGTGTTTAATAAAATCTACGGCACTGAAATTTACGTAGCGCTCTCTCCATGCTGAATATGTCAGTTAATTACAATTATAGAATAGCGGAACAACGAGAAAGCGTATAAATTTTATTAAATGGGAACGTAGAGTAGTTGAACAACAGTAGAATCACGTAATGGGGTTGAAAAGTAATACGCCATGACACACCGCAAAAGGCACTGTTTTCCTAATCCTTTGTAGGTCATCTTTAATGTGTGATCCGTATCTGACGTTGGCTTACTTGTTTCAAACTAATGAACACAATACGTAAATTAACCTCTATAAAATGGTGAAGTGCAATTAAAATCATTGCACAGCTGATGACAATTTTTTTTGTGAAATTAACAATAATAATAATAACAATAAAAATAACAATGCTGTGTAGGCTCTGCGATAATCTAGTTGCCTTTACACAGCTACGGTTGCGTTGTGCTGTCAATTATTTCCCCTGTCTGTTGCGAAGTGAATGATGAAGCGATTTCTCGTCCCTTGCGAGAAATAATGTATTACACACTGTTTGTGCCAATTAGCGGTGGTTACTCCGTAACTACGAGAATTAACCGAAGACGTACAACTTTGCCCAAACTCAATCGTTTATGAGATAAAAAAGCTATCTACACTCTAAAAAATTTGTTTGATATAACTTTGTGACAGCCAGGAAGAATTATTGCAGACATTTTGGGTATCGATGGTTAACTATCATTATCTGGTGGAACCTTTTGCACCTGATAATGATGATTAATCGTCGAAACGCAACATTACACACATTTTTACTCTAATTAACAGTAGCAGTAATCAAATTTTGGTCCACAATGAGGTTAGTTGAAATTCTGTACGTCTTCTAACTATTGTGAGACACAAATTGTCTTTCAACAGTCCAGTGATAACGTCATCGCTTCTTTCTTCTATTTGGTATGGTGTGAATAGTTTCCGAAACTCTAAGCTCGGAACTACAATCAGCTCTTTCGAGCGCCTTCGCATCACAAAACACAGCAAGGCAATCATCTCCAGTCTCTTTCTACTTTGGAAAGAGGTGGTGTCGCATATTCTCAAGTGTCGTCTCCAAAACGCTTTAAGAAATATCCTACGACTTGAAAGATGGCAGAAAACGGTAGGCAGAAAACAATGCATAAAATCAAGGCATGAATCCCCTAATGACCATGTCACTAAGGAAGTGTATTTCGATCATGGAACCCTCAAGTTAGTCAAACTAGAAATCTCTGTATACAAAAGGCAACGTCCTGACTGATTGACTGACTTGTCCTCGCCCAGCCTAAATCGCTATTGCCCGACATTTGAAATTGGGAGTAGGTATGGATTTTATATAGTAGGCGTTGTTTAAGAAGGGAGTATTCGAAATTCCAGCCCTAAGGTGATTAAAGTGGATGAAGAGTTTTTTTGAAAATTGTTGCTGTTAAGGCAATTTTGAAGACAGGCTTGTGAAAATTGGTATTTAGGTCTCCGTCAGAAATAAAGAAATGTGCGTTTCAGCATTTTTGGAAATTTAACCGTATGGGGCTGAAATAGTGGATGAACGCTTTATTAAAGTATATCATTATTAAAGAAGTATTAAAGAGTTTTTAAGCGCATCAGTGAACATTGGTGTTTGACTTCTCAGTTACAAGGAAAGAAATAAGATAAAGTCGCCAAATTTCGTCTCTGTGCCTAATTTAGACCCTTCTGCCGGTAGGGGCGCCATCGTTGATATTTTTTGTTAGCTGTGCTCATGACCACCAGCGAGATGTGAAAGTTTCATGCGTTCAGTCCTCTGCGTGGCCGTTTTAGAAAACGTATTCTCATTTCTCAAATGGTGAGTTGTCGAAACACTGTTTGTAAATGCTCTTTTCAAATTATTATAGTGTGTTTATTTAGTTGTATTTGACATATCTGTTTAGAGTAAGCTATAAAGTGAATTATCTGAGCGTTTTGCCGTGTTTGGTTGACTTCACGTAGTGTTGTTAAGTAGGATGTTCCTGTCCAGGGTTCGAAATTTAGAACATACTTTTTCATTTTGTTTCAGATCCGCCTAGTAGGAAGTGGGACGGAGAGGCGATGAAATTGGCAATAACTCCTCTGAGAAACAGTAAATGGGATATATAGCTGCGAAAAAGACATTTAGTGTGCCTAGGGAAACTCTCAAGTATTATATAAAGAAACGAAAAGGTAAATGTGCCGAAGAGTTAATTGAAAAAGCTATCGGTAGAAAATCAGTTTCTTCACGTGAATTAGAGGCTGAGTTAGTGTCTTATTGTAAGGACAATGGGGAAAAGTAACTATGGCCTTACTCTGAATGATAGGCGAATAACCTTTCTGCTTGCTGTATGCAATAATGTTGCTCACCTATTTTCAGTCAGGCAAAAAACAGCCGGACAGAAGTGGCTACGTCTGTTTCTTTAGAGACATCCGACACTTTCTACACGAACGCCGCAATTCTTGTCACTAGCTAGGGAACAAGGTTTCAACGAGGAGCGTGTTAAGCTCCTTTTTATCTGTTTTGAAGCCCGAGTTGGGGGAAAATACAATTGAATCCACTTAAAGTGTTTAGCGTAGATGAAACCGGCATCACAGTGGTACGACACGAAGTATGAAATATTGTTGCTGTGAAAGGGAAGAAGTCTGTGCAGAAACTGACATCTGCAGAGAGAGGTGCACTAGTGACGGTTGTTTTGTGCATGTCGCCGTCAGGTACATTTGAGCCTCCTCTTACGATTTTTCCCAGAAAGCTGATGAAGAACGAACTCAATGGATGTAGCTCCACTTGGGTCAATAGGAGCAGCGAATGAGTCTGGTTATATCTCACATGATCTTCTTCAAAAATGGTTTCGACATATCATTTCAATTGTAAATCTATCAAAGGAAGATCCTTTCGTGTTCATATTGGATGAGGACGACGGCTCAATCCCGTCTCCAGCCATCCTGATTTAGGTTTTCCGTGATTTCCCTAAATCGTTTCAGGCAAATGCCGGGATGGTTCCTTTGAAAGGGCACGGCCGATTTCCTTCCCGATCCTTCCCTAACCCGAGCTTGCGCTCCGTCTCTACTGACCTCGTTGTCGACGGGACGTTAAACACTAACCACCACCACCACCACCATCATATTGGATGGAGACTATTCACATTCTCGCAATGTGAATGTTGTTAACATTGCTCTTGATAATGGTGTTGCCATTTGTCTCCTCACTCCACATCAAAACTGCAGCCTCTCGAAGTGTCGTTCATGTTCCCTGTTAAAACATTTCATGCACAGGCAATAGAAAATTGGCTGTCTAACCATCCTGGCAGGATTGTTGATAACCTGCAGATTGTACAGCTATTCAATGAAGCCGATGAAAAAGCAGCGGCTGTAAAAACTGCCGTGAATGGTTTTAAGAAAAGTGGAATTTTGCCTTACAACCCTAATGTGTTTGGCGGAGAAGACTTTTCAGCGATTGCTGACGCCTCCGACGCTCCTGACCCATATGCAATAAATCAACCCTCAACAAGCACAGCTTTACAGCCGGCCTTTCCAGCCGCTCAACCTTCAAGCAACAAACAGATGCTACGGTTAACAGCAGTTAGTCCAAGAGATACTGTACGTGTGCCTGTTATCCATTCACCTTCACCTAAACGACGAGGCAGTGCTTCTCTTACTACAGGCTCACCTTAAAAGACGAAACTACAGCAATCTTAAGAGAAAACATATCGTCATGCTAGAAAACGGTTAGATATAATTCAGAAGACATTGGCAGGAAAGGTAAAGAACCCGTTACAAAAGAAAACAAAATTGGAAATATCCAGTGACTCTGATGATGACTGTGATGTTCCATACCAAGATCCAAGTGGAAGCGACGATAATGAAGATGATACGGAGTGCCCCATTTGCCTAAAACATTTTTCGCAAGATCATCATGGGAAAAAATGGGTGCGTTGCACTCAATGTTCCGTGTGACAACACGAGATGTGCTTAGGAGCAAAGAACAAAAATTTTATTTGCGACTGTTGTTTGAAAGGGTAAATAGTAATCGTTTAGTCGCTAATCAATATTTTTTGTACCAAAATGAACGTTTGTAACCTGTATCTAATACAAATAAATATTCTAACAAGTCTTTATTCTTATTACTTTGTTTTAAACTGTTAATATCTCTTTTACAAGGCGTATTAGGCGGGAACGATATTAGGACCACTTTCTCAAGTTAGGTAAAAGTACCTTCTTTAAGTTTTTTCTGTAAACATAAATCGTTTTGCTTCATTTTGAGCTAAATACCACGTGTAGGCTAAGCTGGTGGTGTTATATAATTGTTTTGGGAATAACTGATTTAAAGACGTGGTATTCAAAGGTGAAAATCCGACTGGGGGACGAAATTTGGCTCCTTTACCTTACGTGTTTCATGGGTTTTGGAAATTGAACCCCTAAGGAGGGTGACAAGGGGGATGAGAATTTTTATGAATATATTTTGTTATGAAAACATTTTTAAATACGAGTCTATGAAAACTTAAATATGGGTTCTCAGTTAGAAATGAAAAATACATGATACACTGTTTCATAAATTCAACTCCTGTGGTGGTGAAAGGAGGGATGAAAGCTTTTATGGAAATATTTCATTGTGCAAGCACTTTTAAAGCTAAGTCTGCGAAAATTTAAATATGGTTTCTCAGTTAGAATTAAATAATACGTGATTCACTGTTTTCACAAATTCAGCTCCTGTAGGGATGAAAGGAGGGATGAAAATTTTTATGAAAATATTTCCTTACGAATGCACTTTTGAAGCTAAATCTTTGAAAACTGGAGTTCGACTTTTCGGTTGGAGATGAAAAAATACGTACCTCACTGTTTTAGGAAATTCAACCCCAACGGGGATGAAATAGGGTCTGACTGATTCACTGGCTTATCGCCCAGCCCAAGCCACTAAGGATAGAAACTTGAAACTTGGAGAGGTCTTAATCTTAATCTGTAGGTGTAGTTTACAAAGGAATTGTCCCAAATTCCATTCCTAAGGGCGTGAAATAGGCGATGAAAGGCTTCTTGAAAGTATGTCACTATTAAGGGAATTTTGAAGTTAGAATTACGAAAACTGCTATTCAGTTTCTCAGTCAGATAATAAAAATACGTCGATCAGCATTTCTGGAAATTCAGTCACTAAGGGAGTAAAATAGTTGGTGAAAATTTCTGGAAAATACATAATTTCTAAAGTACTGCTGAAGTGTTGTAAGGCTACGTCAATGACAATTGTTATATGACGTCTTTGTTCGAAATTAAAGAAAAATACGTGAGCCAGTGTTTCTGGGAATTGAGCGCCTAAGGGAGCGCAATAAGGCATGAAAATTATTAAGAAAATATTTCGTTACCTTAAAAAAAACTGATATTTCAGTTCCTTGTCGCGTATAAAGAAATATTTGTCAGGGGATTAAAGTTGCTATGGAATTGTCTCCACAAGAACTGAAATAGCTTGATTAACAAAACTATGGACTCCAGCCACCAGAATAGCTTTTAGATCAGAAGTACAGTGCTTGTAAGGCCTTAATTAGCAAGAAAAGCTTAGAAGGTATTCCAATTTGTGGACAACATAAAAATTCGATTAAATAAAAACAAAAAGCTCTCCGCAGGCCATACAGCGATCGAAGCAGCGAGCGCTAAGCCAGTACGAAACAAAAGAACCAAGTAACAAAGAAGCTTCCGTGGTTATCACGTAGCGGGAGCTGCCACGTTAAACGGTAAGACGGAGATGTCACGTTGGAGCCTTGCCCCTAGCGTGCTCAGAGTTTCGTAAGTGAGTTTGCTGGTTGTTAGCGTCATGTACACTATTATATTTGAGCTTACAGGCATGTTCCTAGTTACAGTAGTTGTCTTCAGACATAAACCGTTAGGCATTATGACAAATGGAACCCAGAATTTTGCAGTTTTTGCTGCCTATATTGGCAGCTGACCAATACTTCGGTTGCCATTCGAGTAACATTGTGTAACATGTTTGTCTCTCTGAACATGGGAAACTAAATTTTTTACCTAAGAAATAGTTTGTCGTGACGCAATATCCTAATTGGCCAATAAAAAGCAAATACCGTCAGAATGATTGTCACTCTGCAGCTATGCCAATGGTGAAACATTGCTGGAAGGCTGCGCGAGTGGTTATATGTAGCACAAGCAATGCTGTCCAGAGAGAATAATTGCTTATAGATATCTTTTACAGTCCAGCTTTCCTGCAGATATTACAATCACACTTGTTGAGCATGAAAGTCATTTGCCGAATGACAGTGCCAACATATCGGCCAAGCAATACCAGGACATTCTATATGCCCCAAAGCACCCAAGCAAAATTCTATCTTCAATTTGTCTGATGGTACCTGACGCCCAGGACAGCCACTCTGATATGATTATTAACAAAAATGATATACGTTATACTACTTGTGGGCGCGAACTTGCATAAGACGAACTCGCGGTTAACGGGGAAAAAAATTGGTTCCACCAGGAATACATTAGTTCTTATGGTACGTTTTATTGGATAACAAGAATTTTGGTTAATGCGAATTACGAACTCTGTTTCAGTTCCTAGCGTAATTAAATTTCACTGTAACACAAACTTCCGACCTTAGAGTATTCTAAAGCGTATTTTGTTCCCGAAATGAATGTACGAAATGTAGCTACAAAGCAAATTATACTAATTGTTGACTCGTTTTTAACGTATTGTAGTCGGTAGCCGCGATTATCACCTCAACAATCAGCGTATGCTGTACATTCAATAATGTGTGCAGCAGTATTTAGGAACGTACTCAGTGCCAGATTTTACATGTGTTGTGTTAGCCGTACCCGTATCGAGATGGAATACTTAATAAAAACTAGTTACAACTGGTACCGTAGCACGCGAAAATGGCAAAGAGGAAATGTACAGTTAAAGCTTAAGATTCTAGATGAAGTGGACCGTGGTACCAAGAAAACAGCAATTGCTGAGCAGTTTGGAATACCTAAATCTACTTTTATTAAGAATTGAGAAAAAATTATTAATGCTGCGGCATCAGGTTCTGGAAACAAATATAACGTCTTCGTACCGCCAAGTATGAAGACATCGAGAAGTTACTGCTAGAATGGTCCGATCATATGCTTGCACCTAACATACCTTTAACTGGACCTGTGATTCAGTCAAAAGCAAATGATATTGCTAAAGATATGGGCATCGAAGACTTCCGTTGTTCTTCTGTTTGGTTGTATCGGTTCCAAAGAGACATTCAATTTCATCTGTACAAATTTGTGGCGAAGCAAATAAAGTTGATAAAGAAAGTGCGAACAGCTGGTTGCATGAATTCAACCGAGGGAAATGTATGCCTCGTGTGATGAGCTTAACATGGATGAAACTGGATTTCTCTGCAATCTTATTCCAAATCACACGCTGGTGATAAAAGGTGATACGTGTCACGGTGGAGCACGAAGCAAGCAACGTCTGACTGTTGTACTGTGCTGTAATGCTGACGGCAGTGAGAAGTTTCTTCCCTGGGTTATCGGTAAATCCGAGAAACCACATTGTTTTAAAACATAAATATGGACACTTTACCTTGCATCTACTCTCGCCACAAGAAAGCTTGGATCGATGGCACATAATTTCGCAAGTGGCGTCTTCGTTTCAAGAGTCGAATTGTTGCTCAAAATAGACATGTTCTTCTTACATTGGACCAATGTACTGCGCATAACGTTCATGGTCTGAACCTATTCAATATAAAGGTTCAGTTTTTTCCACCCTACGCCAGAAGCCGCCTTCAGCCTTTGGACCAAGGCATAATTTCTCTCATAAAGAGAGCTTATCGTAAGCGACTTGTAAGAGCCGCAATTCGTGTTGCTGGAAACAATAGTGCAACCCAAATTGGAATCTGCTTGACGCAATAAAAGCCATCGCAGCAGCCTGGAACTGTGTACCGCCACATCATATAGGGTACTGCTTTAACAGAGCAAGTAGACATAGAGACACTGAAGATGTCCACGACTTAGAAGATGCCACTTCACCTGATGAATGGACAGTTCTGCAGGACGTTGGGAACCCTGGGATTAGTTTCGAAGAATTCATTAGTGTAGACGTCGATGTTGCCGTATGTGCTTCTGTGGAATCTGATGTGCCAAAAGCTGTGAACGATGTGCAAAAAGGGCCATCAGAAGAAAGTGAAGAGGAAGTGAATACAGATACCATTCCACCTACTCGTCAGGAGATGTTTACAGCCTTGGACTGTTTACAACGTTTCGCTTCAAAATCCGACGTCACTGCTGGGTTTACAGACGTTATCATTACAATTGTTTGTGAAATTACAAAATATTATCGTTCCCATGAACGTCAGCGAACCATGACCAAATTTTTTCTAACAAACTAACGTACATAATTTTTGAGTAGTTGTAATTTTACAATCACTTTATAGTGTTATAAGTCTACAATAACGTGATTGATAGTGAAGTGTATTACACATTAGAGTACTGCTGTACATGTATACTTATTAAAATCTATGCTTTTCACTTAATACGAATTTTTTTAACACGAACTCCTGATATTTCGGTCCCTTCGGATTCGTGTTAACGAAGTTTTACTGTATTAATGTGTAATATGATCTTTGTTTTCACGGGAAGATGTTAGTAGCAATGGTTTAAATACTTCAAGGAAAGGTAATCAATCATCAACTTACTTCATTGATTTTAAATGTCAGTCTCTAGTTCATTACCTTAATTAGTTCAGATGATTGCAGTTTTCCACAGATAAAAGCACTGTCAGTAAATCGGAGCCCGAGCTGGATGGCATAATAAATCTATTACCTAATAAATAACTTGCCCAAAATTGTCCAAATAACAATACAACTGATTCAAGGAATGCACCAAATTATTTGTTAGCTAAAACTAAAGGGAAATTGTTCTTGGCGGACCAACGTAGAATTTTTTTACTGTTGTATATAGGAAATACGAGTCTAAGACGTACAGGACTTCGGACAACAATACATTGCAATACGTAGCGTGTTTGCTGCAAATTTTCGCATGTAAAAGAGACAGAATTCTGAATAGTAGTTCGGAGTGCAGCTACTAACGACACTAACGAAGATGCTCCATGAATGCCCGTAGCGTCATTCATAAAATGAATGTCCCTTCAGCTGACTGTGCCTGTTACAACTAAATACCATTAAAACACGCAGGTTTTATATCGAAATTTACACTGTCACCAAATTTGAAGATTGAGACCTACACTCTCCCACGTAAGCAACTTGGAAAGCAAAGCAGATGTTTCATTTTAATTTTTTATTAACTTCCATCCTGAGCGACTTGAAGGCGACCTACGGACTAGGCCGTAGGACGACCACGTTGTGCGAGTATGGGATCGGAGACAGGTGGTGGCCGACTGCGTTATTAGCGGAAATTGTTAAGACAGCGAAAAGTTAGGAAGACTACATATTTCAAGTGAAAAATGTTCTTTGGTTTTTAGAAGTTCTTGAGCTTTCTTCGCATACTAGTAGTATTTTACAACATCAAGTGCGTACAGATTAATGTAAATTGTATTTTATTAGAATAAATTTATTGCACGATTAGTGTAGTACTGATATATTATACAATTACATTTGTTTATTAAAAGTGAGTGACTTGAACAGGATGTATTTTTTTGATTTGGATTGATTGAACATGTGCCGACGGAAGTGAAGTGTTAAAAAGTACGTTTTATTGTGTTAACACACACACACTATGTATATATATATTGATATTAGGCCCGGTCACGATCAATGGACCACCCTGTATATATATGCAGAGTGGTCCATTGATCGTGACCGGGCCAAACATCTCACAAAATAAGCGTCAAACGAAAAAACTACAAAGAACGAAACTTGTCTAGCTTGAAGGGGGAAACCAGATGGAGCTATGGTTGGCCCGCTAGATGGCGCTGCCATAGGTCAAATGTATAACAATTGCGTTTTTTAAAATAGGAACCCCCATTTTTTATAACATATTCGTGTAGTACGTAAAGAAATATGAATGTTTTAGTTGGATAACTTTTTTCGCTTTGTGATAGACGGCGCTGTAATAGTCACAAACATATGGCTCACGATTTTGGACGAACAGTTGGTAACAGGTAGGTTTTTTAAATTAAAATACAGAACGCAGGTACGTTTTAACATTTTATTTCGGTTGTTCCAATGTGATACATGTACCTTTGTCAACTTGCCATTTGTGAGAACGCATGCTGTTACAGCGTGATTACCTGTAAATACCACATTAATGCAATAAACGCTCAAAATGATGTTCGTCAACATCAATGCATTTGGCAATATGTGTAACGACACTCCTCTCAACAGCGAGTAGTTCGCCTTCCGTAATGTTCGCACACCATTGACAATGCGCTGACGCATGTTGTCAGGCGTTGTCGGTGGATCACGATAGCAAATATCCTTCAACATTCCCCACAGAAGGAAATTCTGGGACGCCAGATCCGATGAATGTACTTCGACGACAAATCCACCTGTCATGAAATATGCTATTCAATACCGCTTCAACCGCAAGCGAGCTATGTGCCGGACATCCATCATGTTGGAAGTACAGCGCCATTCTGTCATGCAGTGAAACATCTTGTAGTAACATTGGTAGAACATTATGTTATGTTATGTGGTTTATTCATCTCATTACATACAATTTTCAAATCATTTGATTTGATGTGCAGGAGACGTAGCATACATTGCACCATTTAGATTGCCATCGGTAAAATGGGGGCCAATACCGTTCCTTCCGTAATGCCGCACCATACATTAACCCGCCAAGGTCGCTGATGTTCCACTTCTCGCACACACCGTACATTTTCCGTTGCCCAATAGTGCATATTATGCCGGTCTGCGTTACCGCTGTTGGTGAATGACGCTTCGTCGCTAAATAGAACGCGTGAAAAAAATCTGTCATCGTCCCGTTATTTCTCTTATTCCCAGTGGCAGAACTGTACGAGAAGTTCAAAGTCGTCGCCACGCAAGTCCTGGTGCATAGAAATATGGTACGGTTGCAATCGATGTAGACGTAGCATTTTCAGCACCGACGTTTTGGAGATTCCCGATTCTCGCGCAATTTGTCTGCTGCGGATTACCTGGAACAGGGCTAAAACACCTACTTCGTCATCATCATTTCTTGCATTACATGTGCCTGAACACTTCATGTGTCCTTAAATAACGTAACTATCCGGCGAACGGTCCGGACCCTTGGATGATGTCGTCCAGGATACCGGGCAGCATACATAGCACACGCCCGTTGGGCATTTTGATCACATTAGCCCCGCACCAATACGATATGGCCCTTCTCCGCAATTAGTAAACGGTCCATTTTAACACAGGTAATGTATCACGAAGGAAATACCGTCCGCAATGGCGGAATGTTACGTGATACCACGTACTTATACGTTTGTGACTATTACAGCGTCATCTGCCACAAAGCGTAAGACATGGTCAAACTAAAACATTCATACTTCTTTATGTACTACACGAATATGTAACAAATTGGGGATTCCTATTAAAAAAAACGCAGTTGATATCCGTTTGACCTGTGGCAGTGCCATCTAGCGGGCCAAACATAGCGCCATCTGCTTTCCCCCTTCTTTGTATTTTTTTCGTTTCATGCTTATTTCGTGAGTTATTTGGCCTGGTCACTATCAATGGACCACCCTGTATATGTGTGTGTGTGTGGGGGGGGGGGTGGATGGTGTGGGGGAGAGCATCACCCCTCTACCCCTCTCCAATTAACCCTTAACTCACGAGGTGTGGTGTTTCAGACCGCTATTCAAGGTCAGTGCAACAGAATGCTTCTTTATCTCTTCTCCTTTTGTTCTTGACGTTTGTTGTTGACACCTCGTGTACTACGTACCTGCTTTCATGTTCACAGGAACGTGTCAGTTTTAATTATCCAAAGTTTGATGAAATTTTTAGTGGCGGATGTAGGAAATGTCAAAGATACAGATCAAGAAGGAGATTAAAGCGAACAAGAGGACCATTCAGGGAAGAACTTGGGGGAAATGGTGACGGCGACCTTTCTGTTTCTGCTGCACAAAACTCAAAGAGTTACTTAAAATCATATGTGTTCTCAGTGGAGTAAAAAAAAAAGGGTAATTTAAGATCCGTTACTGAATGTCAATTATATATACTTCCGTTTCCTACCTATCGAGTGTGATTTTTATGTGCTTGTTTAAATGTTGGAATTCAGATTAACGTGAAAATTTGCTTACTAAAGAGATACTGTACTTCTTCAGAATGTAATATTCGGTCTTCTATCAGATCGTTTATAAATACTAGTCGAAACAGCTCTACAAATGACTTGATTTTGTCTGATAAAAGCTAAACATGTTACATATAAAACATACCTTTTTAACTCATTAAAATCAACAATGATAATTTAAGGCACACTTAAATAATTGTAAAAACAAATTTTGTGTAACTTATATTAATATTTTCAAATGATTTATGCCTTAATTCTCCGTTTACACATTGAGGTCCCAGAGCCCACACCTCTTAGTATACGTAACAGAAAAATCACTTTGTGAATTAATCCGACCTTGCATTATTTAGTATAGAAATAAAGGGTTTGGTCAGTGTTTATCAACATCCGTTGCTCCCATTATAATGGCGATCGCGTCATCCGAGCAACAGGAGATTCAACTTACCAGTAGCAACTTTTTAACTGAATACCGTTACTACAACTAAACTGAGTAAACTACGTTATAACTTGCTGATCCTGGCATCGTTTCGGTACGAAGCCGATCCGAGTTACAGGTGGGGAAACTATCAATTAAATGTATTATTGCAGAACAGGGTCCGTCGTCTGTTGTAGGTGCGCAGGCAGATCAAAAGCGGCCGACAGACAATGGCTGCCTCTCCTGCTGGAGCCGACGGAGAGCCTCGATATTTGCGCCGAACGCAGCGCCAGGGTGCGGCTCCCAGGACGAGCTCCGGTCACCGATCAAACGGCTGTTAATCGCACTGGCCTACCGATCCGCTCCGGACGCAGGACAAAGGGACGTCCCGGTCCGTCTGTGCAGCCGCCACAGAGGACCTGCCGCTACAACCGCACAGCAGAGCAGCGCGCAGCCGTGTCCTGTGAGCTAACAGGGGAGCGGCGCCAATTCCTGCCTCCGTTCCGCCCGCTGCTCTTCGGTCGCGGGCATTAACTGCTCTGACTTACGTCATCAGTAGCAGCATCGACCCGATAACCGACAGAGACCCCCAAGACGGAGTGCACATCTGGGAATCTTTTCCCTCTACCCCTGTATTACCGTCGCGGTAGACTTACCGTTTGTTAAGATTTATACTCATCATTTTCCTTTAATTTTGTTTCTCCATCTCCATCTGCATTTATACTTTGCAATCGTGTGTGACGAAGGGCACAATATTTTTCGAGAGCTGCAGTGCGGGCTGCATACATCGCTGGACGCTGGAACATACACTACTGGCCATTAAAATTGCTACACCACGAAAATGACGTGCTACAGAAGCGACATTTAACCGACAGGGAGAAGATGCGGTGATATGCAAATGATTAGCTTTTCAGAGCATTCACGCAAGGTTGGCGCCCGTGGCGACACCTACAACGTGCTGACATGAGGAAAGTTTCCAATCGATTTCTCATACACAAACAGCAGCCGATCGGCGTTGCCTGGTGAAACGTTGTTCTGATGCCTCGTGTAAGGAGGAGAAATGCGTACCACCACGTTTCCGACTTTAATAAAGGTCGGATTGTAGCCTAACGCGATTGCGGTTTATCGAATCGCGACATTGCTGATGGCGGTGGTCGAGATCCAATGACTGTTAGCAGAATATTGAATCGGTGGGTACAGGAGGGTAATACGGAACGCCTTGCTGGATCCCAACGTTCTCGTATCACTAGCAGTCGAGATGACAGGCATCTTATGCGCATGGTTGTAACGGATCGCGCAGCCACGTCTCGACCCCTGGGGACGTTTGCAAAACAACAGCCATCTCCACTCTCATCTCTCTGCTCAGAGACCATGGCTGCGGTTACCCCTGACGCTGCATTACAGACAGGAGCGCCTGCCATGGTGTACTCAACGACGAACCTGGGTGCACGAATGGTAAAACGTCATTTTTTTCGAATGAATCGCTGTTTACAGCATCATGATGGTCGCATCCGTGTTTGGCGACATCGCGGTGAACGCACATTGGAAGCGTGTATTCGTCATCGCCATACTGGTGTATCACCCGGCGTCATGGTATGGGGTGCCATTGGTTACACGTCTCGGTCACCTCTTGTTCGCATTGACGGCACTTTGAACAGTGGACTTTACGTTTCAGATGTGTTACGACCGGTGGCTCTACCCTTCATTCGATCCCTGCGAAACCCTACATTTCAGCAGGATAATGCGGGACGACATGTTTCAGGTCCTGTACGGGCCTTTCTAGATACAGAAAATGTCCGACTGCTGCCCTGCCAGCACATTCTCCAGATCTCTCACCAACTGAAAACGTCTGGTCAATGGTGGCCGAGCAACTGGCTCGTCACAATACGCCAGTCACTACTCTTGTTGAACTGTGGTATCATTTTGAAGCTACATGGGCAGCTGCACCTGTACACGCCATCCAAGCTCTATTTGACTCAATGCCCAGGCGTATCAAGGCCGCTATTATGGCCAGAGGTGATTGTTCTGCGTACTGATTTCTCAGGATCTATGCACCCAAATTGCGTGAAAATATAATTACATGTCAGTTTTAGTATAATATATTTGTCCAATGAATACCCGTTTATCATATGCATTTCTTCTTGGTGTAGAAATTTTAATGGCCAGTAGTGTAGTAGGCATATTTGTTAACAGATACGCTCACGGACGATGCTTATAAAGAATAATAGCTCCACACTATGCCAGCAACTGGAAACATGGCGCTGTAAGCAGTGAAGTATGTGGTGTGGGTACAGGAAAAGGAGAGGATCAAACACATTACACCGGCGTTTCGGCATGTTTGTTGGGTTATGATCACGATGTGGACTGCATACATCGCAAGACTCTGTAACATGGTGATAATGTTCATTAGTAGGCGCAATCGCAGAATATGCAGACAAAAATAATAGTTCCATTTCCTGCCACCAGGTAAAATTATAGCTCTGTAGGTTGTCTGAATGTCGCCTGGTTACAGAGAAAGGAGAGGAATGATCAAACAGTTCACAACAGTTTTGCTCGCACGTTTATTAGGATAGTCACTAGTTGTTCAGTATGGTCTCCCTACTCAGCAACATGCTGCATCCGTAACATGGCATGTCGACAGTTGCTCGCAGCATATTCGGTGTAATCTGAGATATATATCGACTGTATGCTCTCTTTCAGTTCAGGAAGACTCCGGATACATTCCTGGCAGACACCTTTCTCAGATATCCTTTCAGTAAGAGGTTACATAGATGTAGGTCGAGGAATCTGGACTGTCTGACATTCCTGGCAGACACCTTTCTCAGATATCCTTTCAGTAAGAAGTTACATAGATGTAGGTCGAGGAATCTGGACTGTCAGACATCTTGACATTACGGTTGTTACAGAAAGTCTCTCGAAGCAAACCTTTCACCTAACAAGCGACATGTAGCCTCGATCCATCTTGTATTAAAAATAGTTGTGTGGGCACAGTTCCGTTCTTGCAAAGCTGGAATCACAAGTTACACACGGAAATAACGTGTTTCATAAGGAAATACTTATAACGTGTGGAAGTCACTACGTACCTAACAGGCCAACGAGGTATCATCTCTCTGTAGTAGAGGACCGAGAATGAAGGAGCTTGTAGAACCACACCAGACAGTGCAGTACACAACATGTTGGTGAGTAGAACTCTCTGAGTGACATTTCTATACAGTCATGGCACCGTACAGTGCGAAATGTCCCTCGTCCGTCCAAAGAATATGGCCTGGCCACATACCATACATTTCCCTGATTATCCGCCGGCCGGTGTGGCCGTGCGGTTCTAGGCGCTTCAGTTTGGAACCGCGTGACCGCTACGGTCGCAGGTTCGAATTCTGCCTCGGGCATGGATGTGTGTGATGTCCTTAGGTTAGTTAGGTTTAGGTAGTTCTTAGTTCTAGGGGACTGATGACCTCAGATGTTAAGTTCCATAGTGCTCAGAGCCATTTGAACCATTGTGAACCTGGTTATCCAAAACGGAGGGCAAGTTCACGCGTTGTAGCCGATCTTCGGCCTTCATTTGATGCTCATTCTGAATCTTGTAGGGGTACCAATGTAAAATGCACCGCAATGTCTTTTGAAGCGTTTATTAGGGCATAGACAATTTCCATAACACAGATCGGACACAGGCAGCAGAATTTTAGGCTTGAGCTGCACTGTCGGCTGTAGGTAGAGCAACAACTGCCGTGGTAATGGGCCACGTCCTTCTTCCTAATGCATCAGCTAATTCACCTGTTTCTTCAAACTCTTTGATCAAATTTGTTTGATCATTTATTGACATGTGACCTCTTCTCAGCTGTTTCTGTCGGTGATATTCCCGCAAAACAGAGCTGCTATTAGTGTCGTTCTGATAAGACAGCTTTACCATCATACAGAAAACTTCAACTTTCTTTACCATTTGCAGCAACAGTCACTTTATAAAAGAAATCAATACGCATGGCCAAGTCCCATACATCATAGTGACGTCAAAACAGAAAATATTTCATATTCTGAATGCTTACAGTGTCATATTTTCATCCGGTGGCTATAGGAAGCTATTAATTTTTTTCACTGTATCCCACAAACGCACTGATTAATGAATAACGAATAACAATGAATTATATATTGGCATGTGATCTCTTCTCAACTGTTTCTGTCGGTGATATTCCCGTAAAACAGAGCTGCTATTGGCGTCGTTCTGATAAGACAGCTTTACCATCATACAGAAAACTTCAACTTTCTTTACCATTTGCAGCAACAGTCACTTTACAAAAGAAATCAATACGCATGGCCAAGTCACAAACATCATAGTGACGTCAAAACAGAAAATATTTCATATTCTGAATGCTTACAGTGTCATATTTTCATCCGGTGGCTATAGGAAGCTATTAATTTTTTTCACTGTATCCCACAAACGCACTGATTAATGAATAACGAATAACAATGAATTATATATTGGCATGTGATCTCTTCTCAACTGTTTCTGTCGGTGATATTCCCGTAAAACAGAGCTGCTATTGGCGTCGTTCTGATAAGACAGCTTTACCATCATACAGAAAACTCCAATTTTCTTTACCAGTAACAGCAACAGTCACTTTACAAAAGAAATCAATACGCCTGGCCAAGTCACAAACATCATAGTGACGTCAAAACAGAAAATATTTCATATTGTGAATGCTTACAGTGTCATATTTTCATCCGGTGGCAGATAGGAGGCTATTAATTTTTTTCATTATATCCAGCAAACGCACTGATTAATGAATATACCTACGATGTTTGAGTGTCCTGCTATACATACTGCAGCACTTGAAAACCCTCCAGTTTAATTATAACCAGCCGGTACCAAACTTCGGAACAATACCGAGCATGGAAATTATTGTAGTGAGCAGTAGTTTCTTCGGAAACTAATTAACCTTTGATACATGACGAACAAAGTCTCTGTAGATACATCTTGGACAGAGGACATCAGCTGTCGAGTAATTATCAACAGAATTCGCCAACAGCCTGTGTCAATGAGATGTTATTTTATTTTTACCACCAGTTTCGGCATTCCACTATGCCATCCTCAGGCCCCATACGCATCTCTAATCAATCAACGAATGACACACTTGGGATACGGTTTTGAATTCACGACATCCAGGAATATGAAGCAGTGTATGACAATATCGTTTATTTCTGAGATATGCATATAGGGCCAGAAGATGGTATTGTGGAAAGCCGAAACTGGTGGTCAAAATAAAATAAAAAATGACATCTCAATTACACGGCTGTTTGCGAAGTTCATTGGTAATGCCGGACAAAGTGTTAACGTTCTCCATGACTAACTCCTAGCATTCTGCGTATTCACTCGTCTGTCTTGCCACAGATTACACGCGCATGTTCGCAGTAATACTTTGAGTAAAGACTGCACGAGGTGCCTCAGTTGTAAATTATGCCAGGTTTGAACACATAAGTTATAAAAGTCCACCAATATGGTGATGATGATAACGATAATGACGATGAGGTCACAGGGAAGGAATTGCTTGTATGCCATGCTGTCCAGCTTTTGTGAATGCATCCTGTAATGATAAGAGTGTGATAAGGCTCTATAACTGTCGAATAAGATGTCCAGTTTAAAGTTCAGGGATGCCAACGGCTTAAGTTACGTAGAATTAATTGATGGACAAATCTGTAATCTGCTTACAACTGATATAATAAATGTTCTATTACAGAGTCACAAATTATATTTTTTATCGTTCACTAGTAAAGTAACATATAATACATATAATCTGCTTTGTGTTGTGCACAGAGTCACGATACATTATTATTTATAGAGTCGGCCTAATTCATGTGGCATTTCCTGCACCGAATTGCATAGTCGCTGCTAAACACGGGCTTCCTCATACGCACTTCACACTCAAACTAGGGATATGTGGTTAATGAACGGATTAGTTCAGATGAACTATTCTGGGAGACGAAATGTTCGGAGCATCTTTCTAATTAGTGAATTATCGTTCTTAACTCCACACTTCCTCTAGCTGCTGGAAATTAGAATGCTTATGTACGATCCTGTTTCAGAGGAAACCTCTAAACATGCAAGATACAGTCAGTCACAGATGGTGGGATTATTGGTAGTTGGGAGGTCCAACGTTAGGCGCGTTGTGAAGCCGCTTCAGGACTTGGCTGCCGACGAGGAGACGAAGAAGAACTTACAGTGCAGCCAACTGCAGGTGTTGGCTAACGTTGGTACCAATGAGCGTGTCGCTTTGTGTCAGAAGACACTCAACGGTGTCGAGCGGCTATCTGAAGTGCTAAAGGCTGCCAGTTTCGCTTGCAAGATGAAAGGAGAACTCACCATTTGCAGTATAGGACTGATTGCAGACCTCTGGTACAGAGCGGAGTGGAGGGTCTGTATCAGAGGCTCAGATTGTTCTGCGACGGTGTAGGTAGCAGATTCCTCGATTTGCGCCATAAGGTGGTGGGGTTTAGGTATCCGCTAAATAGATCAGGAGTCCACTACAGGCAGGAGAGGGCTACAAGGGTAGCGGGGCCTGCATGTTGGGGACTGGACTGTTTTTTTTAGGTTAGAGGGTCTCGAGGAAACACAAAAAGGGCTTCAGTCTCAAAGGATGCAGGTCGAACACAGGAAAAACCATTGTAAATTGTCTTAGCTGTGTTCGAAAAGTACTATAGCTCCAGGCGCTAATGGAGAACACTCGTTCTCAAATCGTTATAGGCACAGAAAGCTGGCTAAAGCGGAACTTTTTTGCGAATGACCCAACTGTGTTAAGAAAGAATAGGCTAAATGCAGTTGACGGTGGCTTGTTAGAAGTAGTTTATCTTGCAACGAAACTGAAGTAGATAGTTCCTGTGAGTTAGTGTGGGTAGAGATCATCCTTAGCAACTGAATCAAAATAATAATTGAGTCCTTCTTCCGAAATCCCAGCTCAGAAGATACAGTTGCTGGAGCGATCAAGGAATACTTGAGTCTAATTTCAGACGCAACTCATACAATTACAGTTGGTGGTGACTTCAATTTACCGTCGACATCTTGGCGAATATGCATGGTTAAATCCTGAGTTACGCACAAAACTTCCGAAATTGTGTTCAACGCATTCCCTGAAAATTATTTAGAGCAATTATTCATGAACGTAATGGAATAGATAACGATTGTGAAACCACATTTGACCACTTAGCGCCGGCCGGAGTGGCCGAGCGGCTCTAGGCGCTACAGTCTGGAGCCGCGCGACCGCTAAGGTCGCAGGTTCGAAACCTGCGTCGGGTATGGATGTGTGTGATGTACTTAGGTTAGTTAGGTTCAAGTGGTTGTAAGTTCTAGGGTACTGATGACCTCAGAAGTTAAGTCTCATAGTGCTCAGAGCCATTTCAACCATTGTTTTGACCACTTAGCAACAAATAATCCCGAGCTACTAAAGAACATCAAAACGGATACAGAGAATAGTGACCACACGGTTGTCGGATCAAGACTGAATTCCATAGCTCCTAAGCCAACCAAAAATAAACCATAAATACATATACTCAAGAATGCAGATAAAAAGTTAGCTTGACACGTACCCGAGAGACAATCTCCACTCCTTCCAAATTAACAATGTAAGCACAGATCAAGCATGGCTTCAATCCAAAGAAATAGTGCAATCAACAACCGAGACATTCATACCAAATAATTTAACCAAAGAAGGAGCTGGTTCCCCATGGTACACAAATTAGAACAGCACAACGTTCCGAAGCAACGAAGAAGGCATGCCAAATTTAAAAGAATGAAAAATCCCCAAGACTTGTGATGTTTCACATAAGCTTGAAATTTAGCGCGAATTTCAAGGCTAGATGCTTGTAATAGTTTCGACAACGACATTTGTCTCTGAACTTTGTAGAAAATTCAAAGAGATTCCTGTCGAATGTAACGTATGCAGTGGCAAAACACAAGCAATGCCTTCTCTGCGCAATCCGGAATTCAAATCAAGAACAGCTGCAAACATGAGTAGCTCAGACTCAGACATCCTCGGTAATGAATCAAATTAAATCAGTTAATAAAAGCAAGTCATCGGTCCCGATTTTATACCAGTTTTCATTTCGGAGTATGCTGATACAATAGCTCAGTACTTAAGACTCATATACAAACGTTCGCTCGAGGAGAGGTCCGTACTCAAAGAATGGGAAGTTCGACAAGTCGCAACAATAGTCAAGAACAGTAATATGAGTAATCTAATAAACTACAGTCCCTTATCATTAACATCGAAATGCCGCATGATTTTGGAGCATAAATTGTGTTCTAACATAATGAATTGACTCAAATAGAACAGTTTACTGACTCACAGTCAACATGGATTTAGAAAACATCGTTCTCTTGAGATTCAAATAGCTCTTTACTCACACGAGGTGTTGAGTGCTATCGACAAGGGATTTGAAAGTGATGCTATATTTCTAGATTTCCAGGAGGTTTTTGACATCGTACCTCACAAGCGGCTTGTAATCAAATTAAGTACTTGTGGAATATCGTCTCACTTATGTGACTGGATTCATTATTTCCCAGCAGAGAAGTCATAGTTTGTAGTAACTGGTGGAGAGTCATCGAGTGAAACAGGAGTGATTTCTGGCGTTCCCCAACATAGGCTCTGTTTTTCCTTATCTATATAAACGATTTAGGAGACAATCTGAGTAACCGTCTTAGACTGTCTACAGATGACTCAGATGTTTGTCGTCATTAGAAGATGAAAACCAATTGCAGAATAATTTAGATAGGATACCTGCTTGATGTGAAAATCAGCAGTTCACGTTAAATAATGAAATGTGTGCGTTCATCCACATGAGAGCTAAAAGGAATCCATCGGTTATTCGATCAATCAATCAAATCTAAAGGGCGTAAATTCAACGAAATACTTAGAAATTATAGTTACTAACAAATTAAATTGGAAGGAACACATAGAAAATCTTGTGGGGATGGCGAACAAAAGACCGCGTTTTATTGTCAGAGCTCTCAGAAGATGCCACGTATTTTCCAAAGAGACTGCCTACACTACGCTTGTCCGTCCTCTTTTGGTATACTGCTGCACGGTGTCGGATCCGTACCAGACAGCATTAGCGGGGAACTTCTAGAAAGTTCAAAGAAAGGCAACACGTTTTGTGTCAACGAGAAATAGGGGAGAGCGTATCACGGAGATGGTATAGTATTTAGGGTGGACATCACTAAATCAAAAGCGTTTCTTGTTGCGCACGAATCTTCTCACGAAGTTTCAATCACCAACTTTCTCCTACGAATGTGAAAATATTTTGTTGAATCCGATCTACGTAGGGAGAAACGACCACGTAACAAACTACGAGAAATCAGAGCTGTTCAAGAGGGAATAATGGAAAATTTGCGAAAAGGCAAGTACATGTGATTTGCAGAGAAGCCACGTAGATGTAGATGCAGATGCATGTGAACTGCGCAGACTGCATATGATCAGAAGTCTGACACCGTTCTGTTAGTTCACTTAGTTCATCCCAGGCTCCAGCTCTAACTGTGAAAACTGTGTCGGATGAAAGGGCTGACACGGTTCTGTTAGTTTGCTGTTGTTGATTTCAGGCCCCTGTTCCGATCCCCTACCCTCTATACTATTGTTAATCTGTCTACATGCTTGTAACTGTCTTTTACACCTACCCCTGTAACTAAATATTTTTCGCATCTTGAGAATTATTTTTTGGTAACTATTAAATAAGAACGAGCCGTTTTCTTCTTCCAGACCACATCAGATAAGAAAAAGCAGATAAACGGCCTTGGTGACAACGAGAATAATTTAATATTTAGTGGCTTACGCTACCCAGCTTCCCAGTCAAAGGCTTCGGTTGAAACTGAATTCACTCAGCTCCTTTAACAAAAAGTTACACGTACAAAGAGAAGTTCTAAAAGCTCTTAGAAATATTCACACTGAGTTTGTTCCTAAATTTTGTTCTGATTTCGTAGGCAATAAAATTTTGCTTCTGATTTGAAAGTTTATCCAAGTCCTCCTGTTTATTGGTACTTTAAAACAAAAATGAACTATGTAGTTCATTTGAAACCGTTATTCTATAATAAGACCTATCTCAAAAGAAATGGTTCTGTGAAAAGAACTACTTTGCCCATCTCTAACTCATACTACAACAGACCGAAAACAGTTGATTCGGCCTACATTCTTGGCGTGCCGAAGGCTCACGATGTGCTTCGTCTGCATTGCATCACCTTAACGTTACGAACATGAGCCTAATGCAACGAAAGGTATTCGGCTATTGTGGGTAATATCGTACCATTGACGGTGTCGGGTATAAACATCAGTCGAATCAGAATATATGTATAAAGGAATATTAATAAAAGAAAGTGGTCTGTATTTCACTCCATCACTTTGAAAGATGTATATATCGTAAGAATTGGCAAATTGTTTGTAATATTTACCTCTGTGTGCGTGCTTGATTGGTTGAACCAACGCCACGTAGAAACAGAGCCTCACAGTGCAAGGCATAACGTCATGCTCTGAAACTGACTTAAAGCAATACCTCCCACAAATGCAAGGAGACGCAGTCTCACTCATTGTTTAATGGCAGACCGACTTGAACGAAAACAAGGAGATCTTGTACAATTACGCTAGTACTGCGTATTCTAATGCACTGATTTTTAAATCATAAAAGATCTCTTAAATAATTAGAGCGAAGTGACTCGTACCAATTTTGGGTACTATGTCTTAAAAAGGCATTGTATCCAGCAACTGGTCTTAAGTCACACCCCCCCCCCCCCCCCCCCCAGGATTTGCTTATCGCTAACAAACAATGCAAGGCCAATTACCGACAATTTTTCCCTTGAATCATCCTGTGAAACGGCAAATATAAAGCTGAGTATGTCTCATTTTAGTGAGAACATAAATAAACCGCTCGTTTTGATTGCAAAATCATATTCAGTGTAATTACACGAACAGTAAACACACACAGAAATACACAAACACATATACACACAGACACACAAACACAGACAAGAGATACAGAGATAAGAAAACCCCACAAGATATTTATTTGCCCACATTTTTTTTTTATTTGTGACAATATGCAGTTACATGTCAACACTTTCTCTTTCTTTTGTACACAGTTATACTTTTGGTGAAATTTGAATCATTTTTTCACTTTGTAGTTATTTAACAAAATATTTGGACAGAAAATCGTTATATAACTTATAAGGAATTCAAGTGTTGCTGTTAGTTTAACGAAAAGCAAGAAACAAATTTTCGGACATATTACTGGCAGCTACTTTCACAAGCACACTTCTTTGATTTACTTGCCATTGAAACAAAGTTTCGACTTCCACAAGCACACTTCTTTGATTTACTTGCTGTAGAAACAATGTTTCATTTTCTTTAAGTATTTTTTGAAGAGTTAAGTAAACATATGAAACACATGTGACTCATTCATTGCTTGCATATGTTATACCTCCATATCCCTTTTGACTATTTAGTTACCTGCTTGTTTTATTTTGAGATGTGAGAAACTTTTTACAATATTTACAAATTTTTTAGTAGCTGCTATGAACAATAACCTGAAGTATTATGGAGCAATGACCAACTCTCCTTTATTTCACCAGCCACATTATCATCTTCTGCTAAATTTGAAAGCTCTGAGGCACCTGCGTCTTTGAAATATGGGATTCCACAACCAGCGGTGTCAGCATCAAAAGGCCTCATAACAACATCACGAGGCGCTTTGGACTTTAGAACAACAGAAAACATACTCTGTGACCTTAAATTTACTTCTGTTTCAAATACATGCCTTAAAGAGATGTGGTAATTCTCCCCACTTA
The DNA here is from genome assembly GCF_023864345.2 of Schistocerca serialis cubense. NCBI lineage: Eukaryota > Metazoa > Arthropoda > Insecta > Orthoptera > Acrididae > Schistocerca > Schistocerca serialis. The sequence continues at coordinate 664,984,989 of NC_064642.1, forward strand.
GTTGTCGGTACTTCCCAAACATTTCCTATCAACTATTTTTCTGTATTTTCCCAAAAAACAAATAAGTTCTGTTTTTCTCATACAACCAGTAATGACAAAAATCTGTCAAGTCTGCAGTAGCGTGCTTGAGAGTGAAGTGTGTTTCTGTGTCAAGTTCCTCCTTACATCAGCGAAATCTTCGCATGTGCACATCCACGACAAAAAGATTCTAAAAAAATAATTAATATGTTTTGAATTGACAGTTGCACGTTCCTGGTAAACGTTCCTTAGCCTTTGATCTTGAAGCAATGTTTTAACGTTTACAGTGTTCTACTACTGACTTATTATTTTTATAGATGTGGTAGTACTATTACAGTTTTCACATCCTTTCCTTGAGCCTAACCGATACAAAGCAACAACTGACAAATTGTTTAAAACACTTTGCTGTCCAGTTTAATCTGTATATGAGGGCTAAGTACTGCTATGTTTCTACAGCTAATCTTTTTCCATTAAATGTAGTTCCTTCTGTCCTGTGACAGAGGTAAGACTTCTAGTTAACAAATTTTATCTTAACACTAGGTTGGCCCTATAGCATGAAATAGATTTTCTACTCATTGCATTGTTATCTACCACTACCTCCAACATCTGAAATCCAATTGCTTCTATTCTAGCAGTCGAACTTTTACTGACTGAAAAAGAACATCAGCTTAAATTGTGTGAAGTGGGGTATACGCGCTACATCTTTGTAAATTGAATCCACGCTTTGGATCATTATGATTGCAAGGAAAATCTTAGCAGTGTTGAAAGAATCCTCTACAACATTTCTATCTTTACAATCAAGTTAGGATTTCAAACTGACCTCATTAATCAATAAGAGGTCATATTTTTCATTTGCAGGCAAAACTTTACCCTTGGTTGTTATGTAACTAAGAAACTGGCCACTCTGCTGTTCAGTGACTGGGTTTGTTGAAAGCTTCCCACAAGGTCTTGTTAAAGTATTGGGACTTGGCATGGGAAAATGGCAAGCAATTCTCAAAACACTTTATGCATGTGGACTGATCGAATATACTGATGCCACAAGATCCATCAATCACTTCCATAAATGAACTGTGTTCAACTATAAGTCTTAGAAATGAAACTTGTTCCTTCAAAAAATTTCATTTTGTCTTCACTTGCAGGTAAGTTTTCTAACAGCTTATCCAAACTCGCTCAAGAGGAGCCTCAGTTACATCAGATACCACATAAGTTTCTTTCAGAACATTACTGACTGCACGGATGTCACTTACTTTCGTGGGTTACTTTATCTGACCAGGATGCTTTAATTAAGCGTCGCTAACAAAGTCATGTGGCAATAAATCACTATATATAACTATATAATACACAGCCCTTGGATAGAGATCATTCTTCAGCAACACGAGACGCAAATTGTTAGGTTTGTTTATCGCGACACAGTCACTGCGCTTTTCACAATCACAGAATTTAGTTTTTCGTTCTTCTTAACCGTTAAATGAAATCCTCTCAATGATTTTTTGCAAACTATTCCACGCTCTACTGAGTAGTTACCTCGAGTGCCCTGTTTTACAAACGTTCTCGACGACTATCTGACGCTTTTCTATCAGAAGTCTGACGTGGCAGTAATACAGGAATTTTTGTAATGTACTCATCTGTGCTGGACAACACTGGAACAAAATTGAGGAATCGGTATTTTAATTTCGACTTTTTAGAAGCTGATTACAAGCATCTTCTAGTAAGTACGTGACCTAAATAAATTTTCACTCACCTTTGTTTAAACGTCGACGGACCAAAGGTGCGGTATGGAGTTTGCCAGTTCGTTGGTCATAAGCGCTGATATTCCTTGAAATTTCATCTGCAACGAAATGCGATTCACATAGCCTAAAAGAAGGATACATCTTGTTGTTAACCCAGTCATAGGATGCAAACTAACAAAAGCAAACTGGCTGCAGACCTTACAAAGTGACGTAGACTGCTTCGTTACAGTTGGACAGTTAGTTACTATTTTCAGCACTGTAGTATTACGTTACGAGAAATCGTAACCATATATTGACATTGTAGGAAAATATAGATTGCTACTTACCGTAAAGATAATACGCTAAGTTGCACATACAGTAGTCACCATTAAAAGACACTTACAATTAAGGTTTCGGCCTCAGCCTTCGTCGGAAAGAGAGAAACACACACCATTCACTCACAGAAGCAAGCACACCTCACACACACGACTACAGACTCCGACAGCTCGGGTCAGAAAAAGTGAACGAATGGTGTGTAATTCTCTTTTTCCGACTCTGGTCCGAGCTGGTGGTGTTGGCGGTCATGTGTTCTTTAAATGCCCTTGCTTGTGTGAGTGAGTGGTGTGTGTTTCTCTCTTCCCGACGAATGCTGAGGCCGAAAGCTCATGTGTAAGTGTCTTTACAGTAAGTAGCAATCCGTCCCTTCCTACATTGTTGATATTCCTGCCCTGAGTTTCTATTGTTTAATTTAACCATGTACAGCATTAAACAATATACATGTGCAGACACTTACAACGGACTGACTAGTGACTCAGTCTTTGCTGGCCAGGGTGGCCGAGCGGTTCTATGCGCTACAGTCTGGAACCACGCGACCGCTACGGTCACAGGTTCGAAATCTGCCTCGGGCAAGGATGTGTGTGATGTCCTTAGATTAGTTAGGTTTAAGTAGTTCTAAGTTCTAGGCGACTGATGTCCTTAGAAGTTAAGTCCCATAGTTCTAAGAGCCATTTGAACCATTTTGAACTCAGTCTTTCCTGCAAACTGCTGGGATCCGTTTCAGTCTTAAGACTCTGTCGGGCGGGAATATAATCACAGTAACTTTAGGACCGTTCTCTTTATTTCCCCTACCATTTGGCATACAATACCTACGTGGCGTTTTGGAAAGACACTAAGTAACACCCCACAGTGTGTATTTCAACCGAAACATACGGGATTCCCATCACAAATGTTACAAAATCAGCGGCTAAGAATCGGTACTTTCAAACTGACGCTCACATCAGAGGTTCTAGTGCTCAGACGCAAAACAGCAACGTCACAGATCTCACAGACTTTTGTTCCTAGGGGGAGTTTCCTGAACACACGAGTGATGTTTAATCTTTGGCTATCAGAAGTTGTAATTTCAGTAGAAAATTAGTGAGTTGCCCGCAGAGAGAGAGTGAGTGTTGAGTCGATGCTGAGTGAGGAGTTTTAACGGAGGACGTGTCGTACAGAGAATGAATTTTATTTGACATGCTACCTGTTGTGTTTGAGTATAGAAGAGTTTTCGAGATAATTTTGCACAGACACGACAATTCTGGAAAACGGTTATATGTACTGAGTTTTATTTGCATCAAGCGCTAGCCGTGTAATTATTGTACAGTAAAGACTACATTTACTGTTTAACGGGATCTATCCAGGGCGAATGATCAGTCTTCTGTTCGGGACCTTAATTATTATTTTTCACTCTCCACCTTCAGTCAAAATTATTTCTTTAGAAAATAAAATATTTAAATATTATTTGTATGGGTTAATTTTTATGATGTATTAGTATGCCAAGGAAACAAATAGTAGACCATGTTGGTATGAGGCACTTCTATGTTATTAAAAGAAAATTGTTGAAACTCTCTAACTTTTAACCGACGGACCACCAACATCTTATACTGATGCAAACTGAAATCCAAACATGCCATTTTTATCTCATACGCAGAGAGTTTGCATGTTGATGTGTAGATTGTTTTAGACATCTAATGACTGTGTCTCTGGCAAGTGCGATGTTCTCGGGTGTCCTCCTGTTTTGTTAGACTTGGCGGCTCCTTCTCAGTAATGTTTCCTGTTGTTCTGACAGCTCTAACCCTTCGCAATGTCTTCTGAGACAAGGAGCTTCGCACAGTCAGCATTTAGCGAAAACGCAGTGATGCTCTGTCGTCCTCTTTTCCCTTGCTACTTAAATTGTGCACAGTCATGAAGTGAATGTGGTATATGCCGTCACTATCGCACATTGATAAATAATCTAAAAGGGTGTTTTCCCATTTGTGATACTGTACGTAGGAGAAAGCGTAGATATGCTATTGTACGAACAAAGGCATTCCCCGGTCATACTGTAAACGAGACTATGATGCGACAGAATTCTCATGAAGCGTCTTACAGAAGAATTCGATGACAACTTCAGTGACGCTTTCGAACTTTTGGCAAAATGTCTGCCCCCGGTAGCTGAGTGTTCAGCGCGACATGATTTCTATCCTAAGGGCCCGGGTTCGATTCCTGTCTGGGTTACAGATTTTCTCCGCTCAGGGAATGGGTGGTGTGTTGTCCTAATTATCGCCATTTCATCACCATCGAAGCGCAACTCGACGAAGTGGCGTCAAATCGAAAGATTTGCACCTGGCGAACGGTCTACTCGACGGGACGCCCTAGTCACACGACATATAATTTTACTTGACAAAATTTACGCTTATGGTATAGAATTTTTCCATTTCTTGTATCAATTACACTTCTTAAGATCATAGACTGAAGAACAATACTCAAGTCCCGCCCTTAATGAGTACTTCTGGACGATTTTCCATTGATTGTCAGTGTGACATCTGCATTTCTGACGATTAGTCTTATGTGCTCTTTCACTTCAAAAACTTCCGGAAGCACATCAGTGGACATTAAACTGATGTGAAAGTTTCCAGTGATTGTTTCGTAGATAAAGTTGTGGCAGTATTATAGAAAGGAAAGTGGACGTAGATGAGGATGAACTGGGAGATACGACACTGCGAGAAGAATTTGACAGAGCTCAGAAAGATGTAAGTCGAAACAAGGCCCCGGAAGTAGACGACATTTCGTCAGAACTATTGGTAGACTTGGGAGAGTCAGTCGTGATAAAACTCTTCCATGTGCTGAACAAACCCTCAGAATTCAAGAATTGTTGTTGTTGTTGTTGTGGTCTTCAGTCCTGAGACTGGTTTGATGCAGCTCTCCATGCTACTCTATCCTGTGCAAGCTTTTTCATCTCCCAGTACCTACTGCAACCTACATCCTTCTAAATCTGCTTAGTGTATTCATCTCTTGGTCTCCCTCTACGATTTTTACCCTCCACGCTCCCCTCCAATACTAAATTGGTGATCCCTTGATGCCTCAGAACATGTCCTACCAACCGATCCCTTCTTCTGGTCAAGTTGCGCCACAAACTTCTCTTCTCCCCAATCCTATTCAATACTTCATCATTAGTTATGTGATCTACCCATCTAATCTTCAGCATTCTTCTGTAGCACCACATTTCGAAAGCTTCTATTCTCTTCTTGTCCAAACTATTTATCGTCCATGTTTCACTTCCATACATGGCTACACTCCATACAAATACTTTCAGAAATGACTTCCTGACACTTAAATCAATACTGGATGTCAACAAATTTCTCTTCTTCAGAAACGCTTTCCTTGCCATTGCCAGCCTACATTTTATATCCTCTCTACTTCGACCATCATCAGTTATTTTGCTCCCCAAATAGCAAAACTCCTTTACTACTTTAAGTGCCTCATTTCCTAATCTAATTCCCTCAGCATCACCCGACTTAATTAGACTACATTCCATTATCCTTGTTTTGCTTTTGTTGATGTTCATCTTATATCCTCCTTTCAAGACACTGTCCATTCCATTCAACTGCTCTTCCAAGTCCTTTGCTGTCTCTGACAGAATTACAATGTCATCGGCGAACCTCAAAGTTTTTATTTCTTGTCCATGAATTTTAATACCTACTCCGAATTTTTCTTTTGTTTCCTTTACTGCTTGCTCAATATACAGATTGAACAACATCGGGGAGAGGCTACAACCCTGTCTTACTCCCTTCCCAACCACTGCTTCCCTTTCATGTACCTCGACTCTTATAACTGCCATCTGGTTTCTGTACAAATTGTAAATAGCCTTTCGCTCCCTGTATTTTACCCCTGCCACCCTCAGAATTTGAAAGAGAGTGTTCCAGTCAACATTGTCAAAAGCTTTCTCTAAGTCTACAAATGCTAGAAACGTAGGTTTGCCTTTCCTTAATCTTTCTTCTAAGATAAGTCGTAGGGTCAGTATTGCCTCACGTGTTCCAGTGTTTCTACGGAATCCAAACTGATATTCCCCGAGGTTGGCTTCTACAAGTTTTTCCATTCGTCTGTAAAGAGTTCGTGTTAGTATTTTGCAGCTGTGACTTATTAAGCTGATAGTTCGGTAATTTTCACATCTGTCAACACCTGCTTTCTTTGGGATTGGAATTATTATATTCTTCTTGAAGTCTGAGGGTATTTCGCCTGTCTCATACATCTTCCTCACCAGATGGTAGAGTTTTGTCAGGACTGGCTCTCCCACGGCCGTCAGTAGTTCCAATGGAATATTGTCTACTCCGGGGGCTTTGTTTCGACTCAGGTCTTTCAGTACTCTGTCAAACTCTTCACGCAGTATCATATCTCCCATTTCATCTTCATCTATATCCTCTTCCATTTCCATAATATTGTCCTCAAGTACATCGCCCTTGTATAGACCCTCTATATACTCCTTCCACCTTTCTGCTTTCCCTTCTTTGCTTAGAACTGGGTGTCCATCTGAGCTCTTGATATTCATACAAGTCGTTCTCTTATCTCCAAAAGTCTCTTTAATTTTCCTGTAGGCGGTATCTATCTTACCCCTAGTGAGATAGGCCTCTACATCCTTACATTTGTGCTCTAGCCATCCCTGCTTAGCCATTTTGCACTTCCTGTCGATCTCATTTTTGAGACGTTTGTATTCCTTTTTGCCTGTTTCACTTACTGCATTTTTATATTTTCTCCTTTCATCAATTAAATTCAATATTTCTTCTGTTACCCAAGGATTTCTACTAGCCCTCGTCTTTTTACCTACTTGATCCTCTGCTGCCTTCACTACTTCATCCCTCAAAGCTACCCATTCTTCTTCTACTGTATTTATTTCCCCCATTCCTGTCAATTGCTCCCTTATGCTCTCCCTGAATCTCTGTACAACCTCTGGTTCTTTTAATTTATCCCGGTCCCACCTCCTTAAATTCCCACCTTTTAGCAGTTTCTTCAGTTTTAATCTACAGGTCATAACCAATAGATTGTGGTCAGAGTCCACATCTGCCCCTGGAAATGTCTTACAATTTAAAACCTGGTTCCTAAATCTCTGTCTTACCATTATATAATCTATCTGATACCTTTTAGTATCTCCAGGGTCCTTCCATGTATACAACCTTCTTTCATGATTCTTAAACCAAGTGTTAGTTATGATTATGTTGTGCTCTGTGCAAAATTCTACCAGGCGGCTTCCTCTTTCATTTCTGTCCCCCAATCCATATTCACCTACTATGTTTCCATCTCTCCCTTTTCCTACACTCGAATTCCAGTCACCCATGACTATTAAATTTTCGTCTCTCTTCACAATCTGAATAATTTCTTTTATTTCATCATACATTTCTTCAATTTCTTCGTCATCTGCAGAGCTAGTTGGCATATAAACTTGTACTACTGTAGTAGGTGTGGGCTTCGTATCTATCTTGGCCACAATAATGCATTCACTATGCTGTTTGTAGTAGCTTACTCGCATTCCTATTTTCCTATTCATTATTAAACCTACTCCTGCATTACCCCTATTTGATTTTGTGTTTATAACCCTGTAGTCACCTGACCAGAAGTCTTGTTCCTCCTGCCACCGAACTTCACCAATTCCCACTATATCTAACTTCAACCTATCCATTTCCCTTTTTAAATTTTCTAACCTACCTGCCCGATTAAGGGATCTGACATTCCACGCTCCGATCCGTAGAACGCCAGTCTTCTTTCTCCTGATAACGACATCCTCTTGAGTAGTCCCCGCCCGGAGATCCGAATGGGGGACTATTTTACCTCCGGAATATTTTACCCAAGAGGACGCCATCATCATGTAATCATACAGTAAAGCTGCATGCCCTCGGTAAAAATTACGGCTGTAGTTTCCCCTTGCTTTCAGCCGTTCGCAGTACCGGCACGGCAATGCCGTTTTGGTTATTGTTACAAGGCCAGATCAGTGAATCATCCAGACTGTTGCCCTTGCAACTACTGAAAAGGCTGCTGCCCCTCTTCAGGAACCACACGTTTGTCTGGCCTCTCAACAAATACCCCTCCGTTGTGGTTTCACCTACGGTACGGCTATCTGTATCGCTGAGGCACGCAAGCCTCCCCACCAACGGCAAGGTCCATGGTTCATGGGGGGGGGAATTCAAGAATATAATATTGCAATTCCACAGAAAGCAAGTGCCGCCAGGGGTGAAAATTACCGAAGTATCAGTTGGTAAGTCACGGTTGCAAAATGCTAACACGAATTCTTTACAGAAGAAAGGAAATACTGGTAGAAGCGGACCGCACGGAAGATGAGTTTCGATTCCGGAAAAATGTAGGAATACGCGAGGCAATACTGACCCTACGACTTCTCATAAGAGATAGGTCAATGAGAGAGAAACTACGTTTATAGTAATTTTGGACTTGGAGAAACCTTTTGACAATGTTGACCAGAATACTTTCTCTCAATTTATAAAGAGACAGAGATAAAATAAGGGGCGCGAAAGGCTGTTTACAAAGTCTACACAAACCATATGGCACGTAAGGGGAGCAGTGGTTGAGGAGGGAGTGCGACAGAACTGTAACCTATCCCCAACGTTATTCAATCTGCATATTGAGCAACGAGTAGAGGAAAGGAAAGAAAAATCTGGAGTGGAAAGTACTGGGAGAAAAAATAAAAAGTTTGAGATTTCCTATGCCGTTGTGATTCTGTCAGATACTGCAAAGGACTTGGAAGAACAGTTGAACGGAACAGAGAGTGTCTTAAAAGGAGAACGTATGATGAACATTAACAAAAGTAAAACGAGGATGAGGAGAATAGAAGCCTTTGAAATGTGGCGGTACAGAAGAGTGATGAAGATTAAATGGGTAGATTGTAAAACTAATGAGGAGGTACTGAATGAAAGTGCGGAGGAAAACTGGACTAAAACAAGGGATTCGATAATAGGATACATTCTGAGACATTAAGGGATCACCAGTGTACTGTTGGGGAGAAGTGTGGGGATTAAATACGCTACAGGAGATCAATAGATGAATACTGTACGCACATTGAGAAAGATGTGACGTAGAGTGTGGTTTTTTTCGGACATGGTGGTCCTGCATAGATTAGGGTGGGATGGAGAGCTGTATCAAACCAGTCTTTGGATAGATAATCACACCAAAAGCAACAAAAATTATAAATTATCTGTTTTCTGATGTTTTTCCTTGGCGTATTCTGTGAAAACCTAGTTGTTTCGAAACGGTCATTACCCTATAGGTTTTAAAAGTGATTTTGCGAGTTCCAAAATAAGTGACATAGACGACCGTATCTTTTGATTGCATTTACTTTGAAACAAATGCTTTATACCGCCAAGGGACCATAGATCTTAGCATTAGACACAAATTTCAATTTTATACCTCTATTCGTACCTGACAAAAACAGGTCTTAACAGAGGGACCGAAACCTAAAAAATGGTAAAGGTTTACGGGAGACCGCACACCAGGACACGTCAGCCACTACGGTAGATTATCTCTCGCACAGTGTCGAATGACCAATATGAAATGACGCAGCCAAATCGATCAACCAAGCTGCGTTTGAATCGATACACCACAATGCTAGAGTCATTTTTGCTGCCTGAGGTGGCAATTTGTGTACTATTTGGCAACCTGTATCCCTCTAAACCCCCTACAAATTTAATAGTGTATTTTTCCTACCACACTTTAAACCGACAATAAGTAAAATTTCGTTATCTGGTGGTTTTAATGGTGAGCAATGTAGATCTGATATCAGCTAAGCACTTGCTGTCTCACTCGCGTGTGCATAGTAAATAAAACAAAAACAGTTTTTTACACATATATGCATAGGGCCTAGCGGAAAATTAATTTTAAACAACTGTTTCTTTTCCCATGCAATTCTGGCAAAGCCGATTTCTTGTGGTAACTATTACGTAGTCCTCTTTGATTTATTGCACTTGTTGGAACACAAATTTCCACTCTAACGAAGTCCATAGAAGTATGACGTTTTATGAATGTACTTCGGATCAAAAGGTGCTTGTGGAGGGTTTTGCTAATGCTACCTTGGAGTCCTTGTGGTGATATTCCCATAGAAACTTCCATTCCGTAACGCATATTTCTTTATATCTGATCGAGATCTCAAGTACCACTTTTCATAGATTTAGCTTTAAAAACATTTTAATACAAGGAAATAATTCCATAAGAATTTTCATCCCCCATTTAATCCCCTTCGGGGCTGAATTGAGAACAATGAAAATCGCATTTCTTACTTCCTCCGAGAAGCCAAATACAAATTTTCCTACATGTGACTTAAAAATGATTTAATTGTTCTTTAATATTGATGTGTTTTCAAAGTGAAAAGTCGCCCATTATTTCGCCTCCTGAGGGGCTGAACCCAAAAACGCTGAAAGACGTACAATTTTATAAAATTTCTGACTGATGAACGAAATACCAATTTTCTTAGTTCTTGCTTCAAAATTGCCGTAATAGCGATTATTTTCATACATCTTTCATCCCCTATTGCTCCCCCGTAGGGATGGAATTTCGACAAATACTCTCTTAAATGATGCCTGCGGTATAAAATCAACAGCCTCTCGAAATTTCGAGTTTCAATCTTTAGCGGTTTGGTCTGGACGATGATGAGTTAGTGAGGCGGTCAGTCAGGAAATTTCCTTTTATGTACAGGGTGTTCTTACTAACGTTTGAAAAAACCTGAAGCGACACAGATGACTCTGAGACAAGTGATTTAATGTAAGACAAGCAGGGGTCGCAAACGTCGTAAAATTCCCAAAAAGTGTGACAAATACTGTACTAGTGATATCACCAGGTTACACACCATGCCACGCACGTAGCGACTGCGTTTGTCGGTTCTGAACCTGCCAACAGAGAGCACTGCTACACGTCGCTCCATTAGGCTACGATGTTTTCGATCACCATTTGTGAACGTCATCTGCTGCAAACGTAGAAGTTACTAAATTGTTGTCCTTGGTGTACCCAAGCAAAAGCTGTTCCAATTCATGTTTATTTCCTTTGACCACTTTTTTTTCAGACCTCTATTTAATAAAGAACACCCAGGTCATTCACTGCTAGCGATGCAATTCGGAAACGTGTACATACTTACTTGTGACACAGTATGGTAGTTTTCTGTTGTGCTGTACTTTGCAGTTACCGAGCAGAAATCGCGAGACCGGTAAATAAATTAATAAATCTCAGCGCACATGTAAAGACACAATTGCCTAGCGCATTGCAAAAAAAAAAAAACACTTTATGCCAGACTCAAGACTCGAACCGTGATCCCCAAACGCTAAATTCGCGCACGTAGACCTGGAGCAACATCGAATGCTTGGACTGTGATCATCAAATGCCAGAGACCGATAGGCTCCACCGCTGCGCTTGTGGAGAGGTACTGTACGTCAAATGTTGAAGATTAGTCATTCACTTTTTTGTGAATTGGCAGGAGCCAATTCACGGGGTTTGGAGGAAGCCGAAAGGTACGCGTTTAAGCTCACGCAGGCTGGCGTGAGGTCTGGAACAGGTAAAGTAATTATACTATCAAGAAAAGTACGTAGCTGCTGGAATACTTAGGCTATGCTACCTATCGTCTCGGCAAATGAGAGCGTAATTTGTCAGTGAACCGAAGTCACTCTAGACCTGCCGTGTGGCGGCGCTCGGTCTGCAATCACTGATAGTGGCCACACGCGGATCCGACGTATACTAACGGACCGCGGCCGATTTAAAGGCTACCACCTAGCAAGTGTGGTGTCTGGCGGTGACACCACACACTTTTGGCGTATTTTCTGACATCTGCGTCCCCATGCGTCTTATGTTAAATTACTTGTCTCAGCGCCATCTAAAATGCTTTGGGTTTTATAAACGTTAGTAATAATCACCGGCATATAGATTACTGAATTGTTTATATAGCATTCAGAATTCTTTGAACTGCTCAGATGAATGACCCTTGTCTCTCGAATGAAATTGGATTAAAGTATCATTGCCTAGAGGTACTGTGCGCAAAGAATAGGAAGTATTGAAGTTTCAGTCTCAAATGTAGCACCTGCAGCCGCTGTGGCTGCCATTGGAAAATCCCATTCCGACGTAATGTTGTTAGGGAGACAGCTGGGACGTGAAGTGCGTGAGACACAGAGTGCGTGATAGTCCGCTTCGCACGTGTGTAGTAGCGTCGCTGAAGTGCGGAGACGGCTGTCCCCGACACAGCGAGACGGGAGTACCGACATGGGGGCACAGCACAGCAGAGCGGAACAGAATAGAACAGAGTGCGGAACAGAGGGCACAACAGCTGCCGCGCCCGTATGGAGCGAGCCGGAAATTAAATTGCTGAGGGCCTCCAACCAGAGGCGCAATACCCGCGCCCGAAGCTGCCCTACATTTAGAGTAAGGGGCAACTCGCGTTACACTGGTGTGCACATAAGAAGGCAGGTCGTGGGACGGTGCACAGTGCACAGTGGAGACGTAGACTAATCATGTGGCCCTCCAGGGAATACAGCCCAGTCAAAGGATGCTAAGAAAGGCCAAGTAGCCTGAAGTCTTGTAGCAGCTCTTTTGATAAGCTGTCTATATTCTATAGAGGGCGCTGAACCCGTAGTTCCAAAGTTCCTCCTAAATTTCGCCCCAGAAAATGGTAAAAAATGGAACGTAAAGAAGAAAACATGTGACTTCCTTCAGCTTTTCTGTCATAACTCAGAAAAGATGCAATTTTCAGCACTATTGACTTTCTAAGAAAGTAAAGACGATGAAAATTCCCACAGAATGTGTCTGAGTGACTTTATTCCAGATCAACCGTATGGCGAGTAGCGCGTGTTGAAAGCTGAGCAGAGGGCTCTCTCAGGATCTACACCCCCCTCCCCTCCCCTCTCCTCTCACAACCCCAACCCACATGCGCCCTTGCCATATTTTATTGTACATATTTTATCGAATTTCATCTTCCAGTAGTTAACAATGCTGTGTGTTTGCCAGTAGACACTTTCCGCAGTGGAGGGCTAAGACGTTTGTGAGACGGCTATGATCTTCCGGTCCTGACAGGGAAGGATGGTTGTAACCTCCCCACGGAAATATTAATTTAAATGAACCATGTGTAAACTACCCACGGACATAAGAATTAAATGAATTTTAAATATTGTAACCTCTGAACAAAATTGGTTCCCATTCATAATCTCTGTGCAGAAATGCATTCACATTTAATGTATCCACAAAATTCTTTTCTCATTTAATGTTAAGTTCGAAACAAAAAAATTCCAAAACCCCGAAATAAAAAATATTCAGTAACCTGGTAAATTTTATGACGACAGCAACGCTTCGCCACGGCCCTGTATTCTGAATAAAAAAAGCAAAAATTCTTACCTCAATAAAAACTGCGAATATATCTGCTCTTACCTAAAAAATTTTCGGCACAGCTTCGTGCAATGCTGGCCTATGCTTTGTTATCCATTGGATGTATGTATATATATATATATATATATATATATATATATATATATATATATATATATATATATATATATGCTTTTTTTATAAAAATTACTTTATATTATAAAAATTATTATTGGGGCCTTTTTTTAAAGAAATTGGATGACAGTTAACATATATTACTAGATATGCGCAGGGCTGCTTCTTTACTTTCTACAATAATACTGATCGTCCAGAATCCCGACCAGAGCAGACTGCACACAAGCGCAGACACGCGCAGACTACCGCCGACTCACGCAGACTACTACAGACTACTGCCGACTACCGCCGACTACTGCATACTACAGAAGACTAATGCCGACTAGCGACAAGCAACAACTAACTACGTACTGTTCTCTACTCAGAGACTCTCCTAAATCTTGCCTGTTGCAGGCAGCGCATATAGCGCATACCTCTTACATGGTCCTATGAGTTGGTCTCCTGGGCGGACAGTTGTTTACCGAGTTCGCGCTCGAAAGATTGCTTAGAACTTATATGTCATCGGTAAACTGATTTCAAACGTATAATATAGTAATGTATAAAGAGTTTAAATGAGATGTGTATTCTATGTGATGGTGTACCGAACTATGACAGAAAAATCACTTAGCTCCGAAGTGGGCTTTAAGAATGTTCTTGAATCAAGCAAGAAGAGGAAGGATGGGATAGCTGAATTTTTAGAGGGCGAAACTTTGATTGAAGTTGTGACTTTTCCAGTGTAACTTTTCTACGTTTAATCGTGTGAACTGAAACTAGAGTAAACTGAACTGCTATTCTTTATAACTCGCTTGTCTGTGTTGATGTACTGAGCAAATGAAAGTGGTGTTACCACAAGAACGCTGTCTAATTAAATGAGTCGCCCAACATAAACTGTGTAATTGTAGTTTTAATTAATTTGGCCAAAGTGATTACAAAACGTAAATGTACATTAAATAAGCTGTACTGTCAAACTGCGTTGTGTAATACAGTGCAGTACTACAATGCGTGATGTCACAAAACGTGAATAAAGAATCTGCAAAATATTTCTATAAAAGTTTTGTGTTTATTTACGTACGCAATTCGACTAAACAAACTTTCAAAACGCAAAATTATACATACGTTAATGTAAGACTGCACTATGAGAATAAAGTTCTCAGCGTATGAAATGAAATTTGAAATGATTTTCATCTAAACTGAATTTGATACTGAATTTTGGTGAAAAAAGGCTGATTGTGACCGGTCTAACTGTAACCTGACTCTACTGCAAAGCTGGCCCCTAATAAATTTTTATGGCTTCTCTGGGACAGCGGTAACGTAGTGCTGCTCGAAGTGCTTAACATAAAATATGCAGCGCAGCAGGAAGCAAGCTAACTAAAAGAAAAGCCTGGCGCAGGTGAAGTGCAAGGATATACAACTACTCTGTGTATCTCATGCTTCAGTCACTGTGACCCACAAAGTGCAAAGCGAAGACACAAATAATCAGAAGATACGAAATTCCTTTGTGACAGAATAGTGATGGAATTTAAACTTGCAAAATAGCTGTATTGTAAAAACGGAAACCCGTTGTCCAACATCACTATCAGTTACACAAAACATATATTTCATACCAAATTTTACTTCTCCGACTGGTGAATTCCTAAACATGCTAAAGGAGTCGTAAAATCTATAACCTCTGAGTGCAAGACATGTGAATTGATAACTTTACTTATACTCGTCTGTGCAATGAAACCAACTAAACAAATCAATAAAGAGAAATACCGCTTAACCATCCGTTGTTCAAACACATCGTTACTAAGTGCAAGCAAACAGTGCAACAACAACATATCTTCCTAATCTTCAACACCCCAATCTATACTAACTCATTACAATTCATCTTTCTCTGTGTCCTTAACTCTGTGTTTTGTAAGCTACTTCCATCCGCTCAGTAGCACAGTGAACACCCGACTCACTCACTATCTTCGCTTAGAATGCCTACCGCAACGACAATACTACTAGCAAACAAAGATAACACCGCTGCACTCATATCTAGTATTGAAAATTGGTATTTGAAAACTATTTAGCATACCAGTATGAAATATGACAAATCAAAAGAAGTTATCTTACATATTTTTCCTTCAATGTTAAAAATAAAGTAGAAACCTTACAAGGTTCATGAAACATTTCCTAAAACACTAAAGAAAACATAAGGGGAAACAACGAACGAGAAGATCCCACAAACACAGCTCTGTAGAAAAAACTATAAACGGAACTGTAGTAACACATATAACACAGGAACAATTCCTCTCTAATTTGAAGGACAAGGCTGTTCCATATCGATGCAGCGATGTGGTCAAAGCTGGCATTGCTTCCAAGCAATCTGTGGAAGATGCTGATATCTTGAATATAGACACAGCACTATATTTGGCCCCCACACATTTAACCACTGTAGTTGTTGGTAAAGACGTGGGCCTTCTCGTTATATTGATAGGCCTCAGTCAAAAATGTAACACGTTATTGATGAACCCAGGAAGTTGGAAAATCCCACAGCAGTTATACTCTCCTTGAGGAAGTGGCCACCGCACTCGAGAGAAAACCCTGCTTTTCCATGCAGTCAGAGGCTGTGACATCACTTCCACTCTTTACAACCAGGTCTAAGTAAAATGCATGACTGTACTGAAGAAAAACCCTAAATCGCAACAGCACAGATATATATTAAAAGATCCAAATGCGGACAAAGAGGCATAGTGGAATGTGGTAAACGATCCCTCATCAAGTTGTATAGAAATGTTGGTGGAGAATCTCTGAATCACATTCGGTAAGGAAACGACATCAAATCGCCATTCAGAACAACTGTCAACGTCGCTCCAAAATTACCACCAGGTGGTTGGGAAAAAATAAAAATCCAAAGAAAGGTGTTGGACAAGGTCCAAAGATCACCTAGTCCCAGTCACTGTGCTTCAGCCGCCAGGTAGGTTGGCTTGAAGGGGAAGGGGGGGGGGGACCAAACTGCTTGGCCATCGGTCCGTTGTTCCTATTAAAACAATTCCGCAAGAGAAAGAATAAAACAAAACAGACATACAGCACAAAACCGGGAGAAAGGAAAAACCACAAGAACGACAGGAACGAAACAAACACTACAATGGACAAAATAGGACAAGAAAACCACAGAGAGACGCAAGAAACATGTGCAAGGGATTAAAACAAGAGAGCACATGACCGTGGATGGCTGATCACGAGAATTAAATGGACAAGCCAGTCACTCTGCAACACATTAAAACCTCCACCCTACAGGCACTAGGATGGATTGCACAGAGGGACAAAGGACACGCGCTGAAATTTAGAATGTTAAAACGCGCCCTAACTTATAAAATAT
Source organism: Schistocerca serialis cubense (assembly GCF_023864345.2). NCBI lineage: Eukaryota > Metazoa > Arthropoda > Insecta > Orthoptera > Acrididae > Schistocerca > Schistocerca serialis. The sequence goes on from NC_064642.1 coordinate 665,001,807, forward strand.
AAAACTAAATAAGCTGATGAGGCATTGTCAGGTAAAATTAACGGTGACGAGTCCGGTAACCAAAGAGTAGGTCTCAGGCTACAGAATATGGGCTACTGTCAACTGGGTGCTGCACCAAGACTGAGGTGGGTCTTCATGGCACTTGAGACATCCGTCGGTCAGTCATGTGCGGCCAATGCGGATTCGGCAGAGAACCACATAGTCCCTGCGAGAGGCCCGCATGGAGGATTTCCACACATTCATAATGTCCATAATGGCACACAGTTTGTTGTGCATTCTGAGGTTATGCCATTCCGTCTCCCAAAGACGAAAAACCTTGCGGCGTAATACTGAATGCAGATCAGTCCAAGGATGCTATCTTCCAGAAGCAGTTTCCACGTAGTCTGTTTGACCAGACTGTCAGCATGTTCATTGCCTGGGAATTCCGACGTGTCCTGTGGTCCAGACAAACACCACTGAACTACAGGACCATTCCACGGCATAGATGGACTCCTGTATGGTCACTACCAAAGGATGACAAGGGAATCACTGCTCGATAGCTTGTAGGCAGCTCAAGGAGTCACTACAGATAAGAAACGACCGTCATAGCATGAACGGGTGTGCTCAACAGCACGAGATAGGGCCACCAGCTCGTCAGTGGAAACACTGCAGCCATCTGGCAAGGAGTGTTGTTCAATATGTCCTCTGTGAACATGGGCGAAGCCAAGATGACCTTCAGCCATCGAGCTGTCGGTATATACAACTTCAGAGCCCTGGGACATGTCAAGAATCGATATGAAGTGACAGTGGAGAGCTGTAGAGTTACTGGAGTCCTTAGGGCCATGTGAAAGGTCCAGACAAAGCTGAGACCTACGTTTACACCATGAAGTTGTATGTGGATGGACCTCGAGTAGAGGTGGTAAATGGAATGATTCTAGTTCAGACAGAAGTGATCGGGTGTGAACCACAATCGTAATCGCTGACCTGAGCCACCAATGACGGACATGACATACTATGGTTGGGACAGAGTAATTTGGATGCTCAGGAGAGCTACAAATGTGTGCATCGTAACTGGCGAGTATCCGGGCATGCCTGATCTGTAATGGATGGACTCCAGTGTCCACCAGTACGCTGGTCGCTGGACTCATCCTAAAACCCTTCCTCGATAGCCCAACTCCGCAGTGGAGCACTGGGTGTAATAAGTGCAACGCTGGGGGCGCCAGCGATCCATAAACCAGACTCGCATAGTCAAGGCAGGACTGAGCTGGGTGTCTATAGAGCTGCACCAGTGTAGAGCGATCTGCACCCCAGTTGATGTTGCTCAGACAGCAGAGGGCATTGAGTTGATGCCAGCACTTCCGCTTCAGCCAAGCCAAGTCAACCAGGCGTCGAAGATCAGTTCTAACAATCGATAAGTCTCCACCACAGTGAGTGGATCGTCATCAAGGTAAAGTTGTGGTTTCAGATGAATGGCATGACGCCCACAGACGTGCATGACATGCGACTTCACACCTGAAAACTGCAAGTCGTGGGCTAGAGCCTATGACTGCAAGTTGTGTATGGCACACTGTAGGCGCCTCTCAGCAACACCAGTACTGGAGCAGCCGAATGAAACACGAAAGTCGCCTGCATACAGAGAAGGTGAGATGGACGGCCTACAGCTGCTGGTAGATCGTTAATGGCCACTAGAAATACAGAGCCACTCAATACGGAGCCCTGTAGGAGTCTATTCTCTTGGATATGGGGGGAACTGCTTGAGGCACCAACTTGGATACAAAGAGTATGGAGCGACAAGAAGTTTGGAAGAAAAAACTGGGGTGGGCCCTGGACGCTCCACTCATACAATGTGGCAAGGATATGATGTCGACAGGTTGTATTATAAGCTTTCCTTAGCTAAAAAAAAAGACAGCAATGAGGTGTTGACGTTTGGAAAAGCTGTTGGGATGGCAGACTGGAGGGACAGTCGATTATCAGCAGTAGAGCAGCCCTAGCAGAAGCTGAACTGGCATGGAGCGAGTAGGCCTCGTGACTCCAGAAGCCATAACAACTGACAACTCAGATATGTTCTAGCAGCTTTCAAAGAAAGTTGATGAGACTGATGAGCCGATAGCTATCCACATAAAGCGGGTTTTACCAGGTTTAAGCACTGGAACGATGGTGCTCTCCAGCCATTGCGATGGGAATACGCCATCACACCAGATGTGGTCGAAGACGGCGAGGACATGTCGCTGGTTGTCCGACGAGAGATGATTAACAATCTTAGTGTGGATCCAATCTGGCCCAGGAGCTGTGTTGGGTCAATGTGCAAGGACGCTGAGGAACTCCCATCCAGGAAATGGATTGTTATATGGTTCACTATAACATGCAGTGAAGGAGAGGAGTTTCCCTTCCGACAATCATTTTAGGGTGCGGAAGGCTGGGGGGTAGTTCTCCGACACAGAGGCTCGAGCATAGTGCACAGCAAAGTGCTTAGCAATTGCGTTTGCATCGGTAGATAAAACACCATTGATTTTAATGCCAGGGACACCTGTTGGTTCTGGTACCCAAAACATGCCTGGTCTTCGTCAAGACCTAGGAAGGTACAGTGTGGTACCCAGTGGTCGAGACATACCTCTCCCATTACTCCTATTTCCATCGTGTTATGAGCTGGCGAAAACGGGGATGGAGCCGTTTGAAAGCTGTTAGGTGCTCTAGGGAATGGTGCCGTTTATGGCGCTGCAGAGCCCACCGAAGCTCTTTAATGGCATCATCTGGCAATCACCAAGGTACTGTCTTTCGCCAGGGGATCCCTAAGGAACAAGGGATCTCGGTTTCTGCTGCAGAAATGATCGTTCTGGTGACCTGCTCAACCATCACATCGATGTTACTATGTGGGGGGGATCTAACGGTTATCGCAGAGGTGAAAGCCTTCCAGTCTGCCTTGTTTGAAGCTCATCTGGCTAGGCATCCAGGGGAATGACACTGGGAAAGAGACAGGAGGATGGGGAAGTGGTCAATTCCACACAAGTCATTGTGGGCTCTCCAGTGGACGGATGGGAGGAGTCGTGATTGCGAAGTGATAAATCAATGGCCGAGTAAGTATTATGAGCCACACTGAAATGTGTGGGGGCCCCAGTATATAAGAGGTACAGGTCGAATTCAGACAATAAAGTTTCTATACCTCTACCCTGGTCAGTAATCATGGTTCATGGTGTGGGTTCCTGTAGTCATGTCCTAGTTCATGAACCACGGGCAACGTATGAGTGGCCAAGTAAGTGGTCCCGACAGTTGGGATACCAGTTACTTTGGAATAAGGCTGGGCATCTCGGACATATTCTGAGTTGTGGTCACCTTTGGGCGCATACGGCAAAGACTACCAAACCCACCGGTTAGTCCCTCAGCCGTTAGGGGTAAAACCCAATGGGATTCGGGGCAAGTAAGGCTAGCAACCTGCTTCCCTGGTACTTTAAACATGATGCTGGCAACAATCAGAGCAAAATGCCTCGGACGTTTGGAGGTAACAGAGTCCCACCTCTAACTGACTAACCAGGGACTCCTAAGATACGACTTGGCAAACAAATGGTAATGAGATGGGTAGCTAATAATATCAATGGGGGCTACTCTGAGAAGAAGGTAGAGCTGGCAGAGGCTGCAAGTAAGATGGGGCTGGACGTTTCAGCTGTTAGTGACATTCGTGTAAGGGGTGAGAAAGAGGAGGAAGTGGGAGAATACAAGGTCTACCTGTCAGGAGTCAAAGCAGGAATAGCACAATGGGGCGTAGGGCTTTACATCAGGAAAGAAATGGAACCCAGCGTAGTTGCAATAAGGTATGTAAACGAACGACTGATGTGGATAGATCTGACAGTGTCTAGCAAGAAAATTAGGATTGTGTCAGTATATTCGCATTGTGAAGGGACAGATCAAGATAAGATGGATAGTTTTCATGAGGCACTCAGTGATGTAGTTGTTAGAGTAAAGGACATGGACACTGTTCTGCTCATGGGTGATTTTAACCCCAGAATTGGAAATTGAACAGAAGGGTATGAAAAGATTATGGGTAAATTTGGAGAGGATATGGAAGCTAACAGGAAAGGGAAACAACTCTTGGATTTCTGTGCCAGTATGGGCTTAGTAATCACAAACTCCTTTTTTAAACATAAGAACATTCACTGGTATACTTGGGAAGGCAGGAAAACCAGATCTGTCATTGACTATATAATAACAGATCAGGAATTCAGGAAGACTGTGAGGGACACACGTGTATTCAGGGGATTCTTTGATGACACTGATCATTATTTAATCTGCATTGAAATTGGGATTGTGAGGCCGAAAGTGCAGGAGGTCAGGTCCATATGTAGGAGGATAAGAGTGGAGAAACTTCAGGATAAGGAAATCAGGCCCAAGTACATAACAGCGATCTCAGAAAGGTACCAGTTAGTTGAATGTAGTCAATTACAGTCATAGGAAAAGGAATGGACAAGGTACAGGGACACAGTACTAGAAGTGGCTAAAGAATGTCTTGGAACAGTAGTGTGTAAAAGTAGGATGAAGCAAACAGCTTGGTTTAATGATACAGTCAAGGCAGCCTGTAAAAGGAAAAAGAAGGCGTATCAAAAATAGCTACATACTAGAACTCAGGTAGACAGTGAAAGTTATGTTGAAGAAAGAAACAAAGCCAAGCAGATAATTGCAGCATCCAAGAAGAAATCTTGGGAAGACTTTGGAAACAGGTTGGAGACTATGGATCAAGCTGCTGGAAAACCATTCTGGAGTGTAATTAGCAGTCTTCGAAAGGGAGGTAAGAAGGAAATGACAAGTATTTTGGACAGGTCAGGAAAACTGCTGGTGAATCCTGTGGATGCCTTGGGCAGATGGAGGTAATATTTTGAAGAGTTGCTCAATGTAGGTGAAAATACGATCAGTAATGTTTCAGATTTCGAGGTAGAGTGGGATGATTATGGAAATAGGATCACATTTGAGGAAGCGGAGAAAATGGTCAATAGATTGCAGTGCAATAAAGCAGCTGGGATGGATGAAATTAAGTAGGAACTCATCAAATACAGTGGAATGTCAGGTCTTAAATGGCTACACAGGATAATTGAAATGGCCTGGGAGTCGGGACAGGTTCCATGAGACTGGACGTAAGCAGTAATCACACCAATCTTTAAACATGGAAACAGAAAAGATTGTAACGACTACAAAGGTATGTCTTTAATCAGTATTGTGGGTAAAATCTTCTCAGGTATTATTGAAAGGAAAGTGCAAGTATTAGTTGAGGACCAATTGGATGAAAATCAGTGTGGGTTTAGGCCTATTAGAGGTTGTCAGGACCAGATCTTTAGCTTATGGCAAATAATGGACAAGTGTTATGAGTGGAACAGGGAATTGTATCTATGCTTTATAGATCTAGGAAAGGCATATGACCGGGTTCCTAGGAGGAAGTTATTGTCTGCTCTACGAGATTGTGGAATAGGAGGCAAACTTTTGCAAGCAATTAAAGGTGTTTACATGGATAGTCAGGCAGCAGTTAGAGTTGACGGTAAATTGAGTTCATGGTTTAGAGTAGTTTCAGGGGTAAGACAAGGCTGCAACCTGTCTCCACTGTTGTTCATATTATTTAAGGATCATATGTTGAAGACAATAGACTGGCTGGGTGAGATTAAGATATGTGAACACAAAATAAGCAGTTTTGCATATGCGGATGACTTAGTTGTTATGGCAGATTCGATTGAAAGTTTGAAAAGTAATATTGCCGAGCTAGATCAGACATGTAAGGACTATGGTATGAAGAGCAATGTCAGTGGGAAAGAAATATAAACGGATTGAGTGCCAAATAGAAGGAACAAAGTTAGAACGGGTGGACGGTTTCAAGTACTTAGGATGCATATTCTCACAGGATGGCAACATAGTGAAAGAACTGGAAGCGAGGTGTAGCAAAGTTAATGCAGTGAGCGCTCAGCTACGATCTACTCTCTTCTGCAAGAAGGAAGTCGGTACCAAGAATAAGTTATCTGTGCACCGTTCAATCTTTCGACCAACTTTGTTGTATGGGAGCGAAAGTTGGGTGGATTCAGGTTACATTATCAACAAGGTTGAGGTTACAGATATGAAAGTAGCTAGGATGATTTCAGGTACTAGTAGATGGGAACAATGGCATGAGGGTGTCCACAATGAGGAAATCAAAGAAAAACTGGGAATGAACTCTATAGATGTAGCAGTCAGGGCGAACAAACTTAGATGGTGGGATCATGTTACACGCATGGGAGAACCTAGGTTACCCAAGAGACTCATGGGTTCAGCAGTAGAGGGTAGGAGGAGTCGGGGCAGATCAAGGAGAAGGTACCTGGATTCTGTTAAGAACGATTTTGAAGTAATAGGTTTAACTTCAGAAGAGGCACCAATGTTAGCACTGAATAGGGGATCATGGAGGAATTTTATAAGGGGGCTATGCTCCAGACTGAACGCTGAAAGGCATAATCAGTCTTAAATGATGATGATGATGATGATGATGATGACCTCTACCCCGGTCAGAAATCATGGTGCCACCCCCCAAGGGGTTATGGGCATTAAAATCTCGCAGAAGTAGGAAAGGTTTAGGTAGCTGATGAATCAGTGCCGCCAATTTGTTCAGGGGTAAGGCACCACCTGGAGGAAGATATACATTGCAGATGGTTATTTCAGCATTGTCCTAATCCAGATAGCCACAGCTTCAAGAGGAGTTTGAAGGAGCACAGGTTCGCTACATACCGAGTTCAGGACATAGATGTAAACTCCACCTCACACTCTGTTATATTCGCTACCATTCTTGTAGTATCCTCTACAGCGGCTGAGGGCTTGGGTCCGCATTGCCGGGAACCAGGTTTCCTGGAGGGCAATGCAGAAAGTAGCTTAAGAGTTGCCATACCTCAGTCAGGTGGTGGAAGAAACTGCCACAATTCCACTGGAGGATGATGTCGTTGTGAGACTGGGAAGGCATGAAGTCAAAAGGAAGCAGTTTACACCTCATGGTCACATGCTGCCACCGACTGTATACCTGAGCATTCTATATCCATTGTGTATGAGGGTCTGGCGACATCTAGATCCTCAGAATCTCTACTTCATCCTCAGTGGCAGAGCTTGTAAGCAACTGTGGTTTTGGTGCCATCACAAATTCTTTGTTCTTGAGGGTCTTCTTTTAACATTTCTCTTGCTGCTGTCTGCGTTTCTCTGGTTGGGAGGGCTTCACTGATTCAGTCTTAGGGATTGAGGAAGGTCTTGAGCCCTATGACCAGCTGCCTTTGGGCACTTCAACTACTGGTGAGTGCCCTCTTTCACAATGGTAGGAACCTGGGAAGGGAAGGACCCAAGGAAACCCTTCCTAGCGATTGAAGCCGAAGAAGACTGACACTTTTCTTGCTGAGAAGTGGTGATCCATAGCTGCGGGGAGGGGGGTGGGGTGGGGCATTGCTCCCGAAGTAGATGGTGTGGGAGCAACAGGGATAAGAGTAGCCCCCGCCATCAAGGGGCCAGGTGTAGTCTTGTGGCTCTGAGGGCCAACTATCAATGGTGGAACGGATGGGGCTGGAACTGTTGTAGCGGTGACATAAGACGACGTCATGTGCACAGGATGGATCCTTCCAAATTTCCTCTTAGTGTAGGCCAGTCTCCCTAAGGTCTTGTATTCCATGATTCCCTGCAGTCCGACTAGCAAGGGGAATGTTTCTCGCCACAGTTGACACAGATGGGAGGTGGGGCACATGAAGTATTGGGATGTGATGGATGTTTGCATTTGCGACGTAAGATGCAGTTACTAAAGACCTCCAGAATTTAAAGCACTGCACTAGGGGAAAGATATATGGTTTTAGATCGCAGCAGTATACCATCACCTTGATGTTCTCGGGTAGTGTACCACTCTCAAAGGCCAAGATGAATGCACTGGTGGCCACCTGATTATCCTTTAGACCCCTATGGAACGACCCGCCGGACGAAATGAACACCTCATCGATCTATGTTGGCGCGCAGCTCGTCATTTGACTCCAAAAGAAGGTCCCTGTGGAATATAACATATACCACATTGAGTTGCAAAAGTGGGAGCCTTAGCTACCATTCGAGCTGCCGAAAAACAGGCCTCCACTGCTAAAAGGTCTGCCTCAATTGCGATACGGTTTACGAGAATGTCAGCCACCTCAATTCACAAGACTTAGAACAAGCCATCCTGGAAGTAGAAGAGTAACAGCAGACTGAAACAAGGACCGTTACAGAAGTAGGTAATCCATATTTCACATTGTTGTCACTGTATTATCCCGTTGTGAAATCTCATGACCACGTTGTTGTAAGAACGCTGTACATCGGTTTCAACCATAACTTATTACAGTTTTTAGGGGTAAATAATTATTTACCTTTTATTTTGTTTGTCTATAACGTACCAATATATATTCCGATTCTGCAGACAATCAAGTAAATGCGAGGGTAGCGGTGCACGAAGCCCAAAGAGGATGAAGCTTCTTTGTAATTTCTTCGTATTATTACATTAATAATGTAATACTCTGATCATTATTGTTATAATTAATTGTCAAATAAAGAATAATTATGGTGTCACTTTGAATTCCTTTTACCTGGAGGGCTGATGAAAGCTACCGTTTTCCATTTGAATTAACATCTTAACAGTTGAGTTTTGATGATGGCGCTCGAAATTAGGCTAATATATAAAAGAAATGTTCAAATGTGTGTAAAATTTTATGGGACTTAACTGCTAAGGTCATCAGTCCCTAAGCGTATACACTACTTAACCCAAATTACCCTAAGGACAAACACACACTCCCATGCTCGAGGGAGGATTCGAACTTTCGCAGGGACCAGCCGCACCGTCCATAACTGCAGCGCCCGAGACCGCTTGGGTAATCTCGCGCGGCACGCTAATATCAAAAAGTGCTACAAGCCACACGGATGGTCTGGCGAACTCCAACCTATTTTGTGGAAAATTTTACCTTCTTTATTTTCGTAATTAATTAAATTTTCCGAAAATCACGCCGTTTCGAATTCATATGCGAAAAACCCAAAACAATCGCATTTCTTCGCTGTTTCTTCCATTTTTGACACTTTTCTGAGCCGACATTTTGGTGGGACTTTGAAAATATGGATTCAATATCCTCGGAAACATGTAGAAAGGTATTTAAAAAAGGTTTACAAAACTTTGCGCCAAGAATCACCATTTGACTTGACTAATAGCTTCATTCTGATGCGTCAGCTTGTACTGTGAACTTCAGAGTGTCCGTTGAAAGTGTAGCATTGATTTTCGTGTTATTTTATGTTTGAAAAGCTCACTTTTCAGCTGTAGTATTTATTCGTGGTGATGTACAGCATAAACTAGAAATATCACCCCAAGAAATGACAAGGCAGTTTACCGATCATGTAAATTCTACTAGAAAGAATCTGAAAGAGAGACGGTTGCTCAGTGTAGCGCTTAATCTAGAGTTTCCAGATACCGATGTAGGCAATGATAGCAGTTCTGAAGTGGGACAGAGGGAAGTGTCTGACTCGGCCGCAAAATATTCTACCCATTCCGCTGTGTGGGATGCGTGCTTAAGCACAGGCACCGGCTAAGGAGAGGGGCTGGTCGACCATGGTCAACTATAGCAGACGATGACCCCTACATCGTGCAACAGGCAAGAGGGGACCAAGGTGAAATTTTGGGTGCAACATGCAACTACATTTATTCATCCTGCAAGGCACGCAACCTCGCACTAAAAACTGGCACGGAGACCGTATGACGATGGTCTCTCTGCTGGTTGTGTTCCGTTCCAATGTTGGACCGACGCTAGCGGTCGCGTTTTCCTCGCATGAGAGCAGATTCTGATTGATTAGTGATTCTGCTCGCATCGCCAGATGGCGAGACGTGGGAGTAGATAATTCACCCAGGAACACCGTTTTGGTGGTCCACATGTTGCGTTGTGGGGCGTTGTGAAGTTACATGGTCGTACTGACCTCCAAACAGTTAAACACGGTACACTAACAGGTTAACGTTATTGTGACGCTGTACTCCTTTCCCATGTGCGTCTTTTCAGGGAAGAACTTGATGGTGTCTTCAATTTTGTGATGACAGTGTGCGACTGCATCGACCAATGCAGGTTGAGGAGCTGTTGAAATAAGACGATATACGTCGGATGGACTGACCTGCACGTTCCACCGGTTTACGTCCCATCGAGCACGGGTGCGATGCGTTGGGTAGATGTATTGCAACACCAACGCCCATACAGCATTTTTCAAACAAGCTGGTGGAGGTATGGAACCCACTGCCACAAGAACTACTTACTAACCTTGTGGTCACTGGTTGACGATGCAGATATGTCTTGCCGTCCGTTGTGATAAAACACCCGAGTAAGGATAATGTCTCATCTTTATTATTGTACAGGGGAACGTCATAGATCGCCGTGGATTCAGTGTAATTGTCGTCTTTGAACGAAAGAAGATTCTACGTCCTATCGCGCACGGCTATTGCTCGGCGCTCCACTATGTCCAGCTTATCGATCAAGAACTGCTAGATTATTTTCGTGTGTTTGCTATTTGAATTCTCCACATCAATTAAGTAAGCGCTTGAGCGTAAATATCTGTTTACTTTGAAACTAATAGTTATTCCTGCCATGTTGTTCGATTACGTTATTATGGACAAAAGACACGTAAATTATATTAATTATAATTTCTTTTCCACTGTTAAGAATGATTCTTACTAACAGTAATAGTAATAAAAGCAGTCATATAAAAGATTTGTCGAGTTTCTCTGAGGAAAACGCTCCGCTCCGCTGGTAACTTTTATTAGGTGATGAAACCTTGAAGAATCCAACAGCAATTCTTACTTCTATAGTTTTTGTCCTTTTGTAAGGCATGGTAATGAATAACTACTACTCTCACTGTTAAGTTCGTAACAACTATTATATGATTGCAGGAAAGTTATGGCCAGTTATGGAAATACATCTTTCACAACCATCTAGTCCAATTCGTCAAAAATAATAAGAGAACGTTTTATGAATGTAACCTTAATCTTCTTGATAAATTTCCATTAATAGCGAAACCGGTCCTTACACTGTAACTCTGTAAGCAGAGAAAGGATTCATCTGCCATTCTGTATTGAAAGGTAACACTGTTTGGACTATGTAAAAAATTGACTGAGAATGCATGCAAAATCTAGTTTACTGACAACTTTCATTTTCCCAAAAAAACAAAGACCGACCAAATTTATGTTAACCAAGTTATGACAGAATATCGTAAACTACTAACAGGTGGTTTAAGACCACGGTGGACAAGGATCCTGGGTGACAGAAGTGAGTCAAAAACTCTGGCTCTGAAAATGTGAATTACGCAATCTGAATTGATCTGATTCTGAGCAGACTTTCATCGATACTCTACAGAAGTCTATATTGGTGCAGCCGATAGCAAGTGGCGAATGAGATTTATACGCCCTGACAAGGCAGGAGCAGCAGTACGTTACCCTGTTTGCTTCGCGCAGCGACGTGACTTGCAGCTGGCGAGATGTGTGCGGCGTAGGCGAGGCGTAAGGCGGCACCTGTGAATCGATCGCAGCCACGAAAGAAATGCAAAATCTCACGGTCTACCCATCAGGCAGACGGATCGCAAATTTACTCTCCACCAGAGCCCTGAAATCGAGGTAGATTTCAATGTGTGACACACCCATTCGCTGGTCGTAACAAGGACCACGTTTGCTCACTTATACGACAGAGCACACAAGGAACCAAACGTCAAGATTGGTAAACCAAATAGAAATAAGTGTGCGCTCGCAAAAAGATTAGTCCGAGACGTCTGAAGTCACACTGTCGGAACAGTAAGAACTTCACCACATGCTGTCCAGTCTAGATACTTGAAAGTGAAGTCAATCTCATGACAGGACCCAAGCACCAACCACACTTGCCATAGCTTCGACCAGAAGTTGCTTCCAGACCGAAGTCCAGTACCCAAGTGCCTTGCACCTCTCCAGAAAAAAAGTCCGTTTTCCTGCAGAGTGCACGAACGACACCACCTTCACCGCATCGAGCCAATAACAGGGCTTTAGAGGCGCTAAATCTTCCCTCCTACATGACAGCACAAGCTCCTGTCGAACCAGCACAAGAGTTAAGAAACTTGCATCTGTGAAAAAAAAAAAAAAAAAGAATTCGCCAGTTACTGCCTTTTTTAAGTTTTCACGGAGGGAGAAGATGTTTTTCTCTGAAGCCACATCGCTTCCCACGGCAACAAGCCAATCGATACAACCTTAAAGATCGTTATCTAAATAGCCTCTGCCTTGGAGTATGTTAGTCCCAGCTACGAGGTGTAATAAACATTCTATCTCTAAGCGTTTCTCAGACACCAGAGTTTCTTATACGGCTGAGGCTGGCGTCAATGCAGCGATAGCGGCATTGTCCTACTGGAGACCTGTCTCGACTAGCATCCGCTTTGTCTGCACTGTTACGGCTTTACTGAGGGATGGGCTCGCCAGCAATTGCTTTCAACTTCCAACATTCTATTCCTACGAACTAAGAACCATAAAAATACCTCTGCTTTTAGCTCCCTACCAGGCTCCATCAACTCCATCAATGTCTGCTCAGGCTGTTAACTTTCTAGAGTCTCGCTCAAGGTGCGTAAAGTGGTAACATTCTTTAATAATTTTCTATATACGAAAAATAGGTGAGAGAGTAACTTGTCCTCTCTCAATACATTTAGCATATGCTCTAAAGAGCCAAAGAAACTGGTACAGCTGCTTAATATCGTGTAGGAGCCGTGCGAGTATGAAGAAGTGCTGCAACACGAAGTGGCTTGGACTCAACCAAGTCTGTAGCAGTGTTGGAGGGAATAGACACCATGAATCCTGCAGGACTGCCCAAAAATCCGTAAGAGTATGAGGGGGTTGAGATCTCTTATGAACAGCACGTTGCAAGGCCTCACAGACGTGCTCCATGATGTTCAAATCTAAGGAGTTTGGTTGCCAGCGGAAGTGTTTAAACTCAGAATAGTGTTCCTGTAACCACTTTGTAACAATTAAGGACGTGTGGGGTGTCTCATTGTCCTGCTGGAATTGACCAAGTCCGTCGGAATGCACAATGAACCAGAATGCATGCAAGTGATCAGACGGGATGCTTACGTATGTGTCACCTGGCAGAATCGTATCTAGAGGTCCCATCTCATTCCAACTACATACGCTCCACACCATTACAGAGCCTCCACCAGCTTCAACAGTCCCTGCTGGTCCATGGATTCATGACGTTGTCTCCGTACATGTACATGTCCACCCGCTTGACACAATTTGAAACAAGACCCATCTGACAAGACAACTTGTTTCCAGTCATCAACAGTCCGAAGTCGGTTTTGACGGGCTTAGGTGAGGCGTGAAGCTTTGTGTCGTGCTGTTATTAAAGGTACGTGAGTGGGCCCTCGGCTTCGAAAGTCCATATCGATCATGTTTCGTTGAATTGTTCGCACGCTGACACTTGTTGATGGCCCAGCAAAAAAATCTGCAGAAATTTGGGGAACGGCTGCACTTCTGTCACGTTGAACGATTCTCTTCAGTTGCCACTGACCCCGTTCTTGCAGGATCTTTTTCCAGACGCAGCGATGTCTGAGATCTGATGTTTTATCGGATTCCTGATATTCACGGTACACCTGTGAAATGGGAGTACGGGAAAATCCTCACTTCATCGCTGCCTCTGAAATGCTATGTCCCATTGCTCATGCGCCGAATATAAACCCACGTTCAATCTCACATAAAGGTTGATAACCTACCATTGTAACAGGAGTAACCTATCTACCAACTGCGCCAGACAATTATTGTCTTATTAGGCACAGCAGGCCGCAGTGCCGTATTCTGCCGTTTACATGTCTCTGTATCTGAATGTGTATGCCTATAACAGTTTTTTTGGCTCTTCAGTGATATTCACGAGTTATTCCTTTTGGACTTTTCATCTCTGATGTGGCTAATGACAGTAATGGAAGAGTTTCGTATGGAATTTGCAGTATCCCTCTATTCTACAGTTTTAATACAGATATTGATATACTAGGGACTTTCTCTGTCATTTAGTGTCACATTCCTCTCCTACGTAAATTTGTCTCTTTGATAGAAATGCTGTGACGTTACCTCCAATCTCGCAGGGAAATATTTACTGAAAGGTTTCTCAAAAGCGCGACATTAATTTAGCAGTTTGCAAGTTCTGGATGTAGAGGCCTATCTCACTAGGGGTAAGATAGATACCGCCTACAGGAAAATTAAAGAGACCTTTGGAGATAAGAGAACGACTTGTATGAATATCAAGAGCGCAGATGGAAACCCAGTTCTAAGCAAAGAAGGGAAAGCAGAAAGGTGGAAGGAGTATATAGAGGGTCTATACAAGGGCGATATACTTGAGGACAATATTATGGAAATGGAACAGGATGTAGATGAAGATGAAATGGGAGATACGATACTGCGTGAAGAGTTTGACAGAGCACTGAAAGACCTGAGTCGAAACAAGGCCCCCGGAGTAGACAATATTCCATTGGAACTACTGACGGCCATGGGAGAGCCAGTCCTGACAAAACTCTACCATCTGGTGAGGAAGATGTATGAAACAGGCGAAATACCCTCAGACTTCAAGAAGAATATAATAATTCCAATCCCAAAGAAAGCAGGTGTTGACAGATGTGAAAATTACCGAACTATCAGTTTAATAAGTCACAGCTGCAAAATACTAACACGAATTCTTTACAGACGAATGGAAAAACTAGTAGAAGCCAACCTCGGGGAAGATCAGTTTGGATTCCGTAGAAACACTGGAACACGTGAGGCAATACTGACCTTACGACTTATCTTAGAAGAAAGATTAAGGAAAGGCAAACCTACGTTTCTAGCATTTGTAGACTTACAGAAAGCTTTTGACAATGTTGACTGGAATACTCACTTTCAAATTCTAAAGGTGGCAGGGGTAAAATACAGGGAGCGAAAGGCAATTTACAATTTGTACAGAAACCAGATGGCAGTTATAAGAGTCGAGGGACATGAAAGGGAAGCAGTGGTTGGGAAGGGAGTAAGACAGGGTTGTAGCCTCTCCCCGATGTTGTTCAATCTGTATATTGAGCAAGCAGTAAAGGAAACAAAAGAAATATTCGGGGTAGGTATTAAAATTCATGGAGAAGAAATAAAAACTTTGAGGTTCGCCGATGACATTGTAATTCTGTCAGAGACAGCAAAGGACTTGGAAGAGCAGTTGAATGGAATGGACAGTGTCTTGAAAGGAGGATATAAGATGAACATCAACAAAAGCAAAACAAGGATAATGGAATGTAGTCTAATTAAGTCTGGTGATGCTGAGGGAATTAGATTAGGAAATGAGGCACTTAAAGTAGTAAAGGAGTTTTGCTATTTGGGGAGCAAAATAACTGATGATGGTCGAAGTAGAGAGGATATAAAATGTAGGCTGGCAATGGCAAGGAAAGCGTTTCTGAAGAAGAGAAATTTGTTAACATCGAGTATAGATTTAAGTGTCAGGAAGTCATTTCTGAAAGTATTCGTATGGAGTGTAGCCATGTACGGAAGTGAAACATGGACGATAAATAGTTTGGACAAGAAGAGAATAGAAGCTTTCGAAATGTGGTGCTACAGAAGAATGCTGAAGATTAGATGGGTAGATCACGTAACTAATGAGGAAGTATTGAATAGGATTGGGGAGAAGAGAAGTTTGTGGCACAACTTGACCAGAAGAAGGGATCGGTTGGTAGGACATGTTCTGAGGCATCAAGGGATCACCAATTTAGTATTGGAGGGCAGCGTGGAGGGTAAAAATCGTAGAGGGAGACCAAGAGATGAATACACTAAGCAGATTCAGAAGGATGTAGGTTGCAGTAGGTACTGGGAGATGAAAAAGCTTGCACAGGATAGAGTAGCATGGAGAGCTGCATCAAACCAGTCTCAGGACTGAAGACCACAACAACAACAACAAAGTTCTGGGACTCAGCACGACACAACAGTTGCGACATAGAAACAACCCACGTCGAGGAGTGGAATTTTTTTTCCGTAAGTAGCAAGATACAGTGCAGTTCACTGAGTTTTCTATGATTTTAAGTGACAGGTTAGCTGGTTGTGATCCACCCTCGGAGCGTTTCTTAAAGCTGTATGAGGCCAATGAGCAGGTTGCGAGGCACCACTGGTCGGAAGCTGTAACTGATCAGACGCGCCTAATTCTCACTATAAAAACAGCAGGGAAATGATCGAATAAAAGATCACAGGGGGTAGAGGAGGGGTGTACGGTGGGATTCTGGTTCTCAGTTGAGAAGCAGTTAAATAAAGAACAAGAACAGTGTCTGGTCGTTCGCCTCCGATCAATCCGCCACCAACGTCGCTTGATTTTTCTCTGGAACAGATGTTAAATAAGAGATGGTTGTTATGATTAAATAACGAACTAGACAAATTATCGAAATGTAAGTAATATATGTTCAGCTAAATGTACAAGGCTATCAAAATTACATGTGCTCAAATAGAGCTTACATAAACAAGAGACCGAAACGTCCCCTTAGAAAAATTATACATAACTGTGCTTAAACTGACACACAGTAGTTTCCGCGCAATGCAGTCAGACTTTCTATAATCCCTACAAAAGAATGGCCCTGACTACCATTAACCTATACCTTTCACAAATCACTTACCTCACAAAAATCTTCGTTACTCGAACTACTGCAATACAACGAGCGCCACTACTGCCAGCTAAATAAAAGATTCAAACTACTGATGGCACTAACTACTGATAGGCATAGTTAGCAAATGAGAGATTTTGATAGAGAACAAACAATGTATTTACCTTACTAGTGTTCAAAAGTCATAATATATATAGCAGTTCATGACGTCCATTCTTACAAATGTACTGTTTTTGATGGACACACGTCCAGATCATCCGCTCTCAAAAATCCGCCATCTTACTCCCCCACATCCACCACTGCTGGCGGCTCACCTACAACTGCCCAACGCTACGCGCTATTAACATCCAGCTGCCAAACACTACAATGGCAGACAACAATGCAAACTAGCCACAGACTGCACACAGCACAGCCGGTGATTTTCATACAAAAGTGAAATGCTTTGCGTACAGATATCGTAGTTATTATGCTTATAGCCGTGATGAAGAAAGTACTGTACTGTAACGTATTGTTGTGCTACGAAAAACGCTGTCTCATTGTAGCTAGACTACAAAAGTTACTACTAAAACATGTTTCATTTTCCAGAAGAATTCAGAAAAACTGTGCCGATATAAAACAGACACACTGCAAAAGCAATAAAATAAATTGTGTTACTCATTAGTAGCATAGTGATATAATCGTGTAGCTGTCAAAGAAACCAAATACTAAGTCATCTTCAATCTCACAGAAAGTACTTCAAATAAAGAATGTCTTTTCAACTAAACCAAAATGTTGTATTAAAATCTCATTAGCAGGATATGTTCTAAGTATGTAAGCCTTATAGTCGTTACGTAATCGTGTAACTAACAAGCAAGAATGTACATACACAGTAACACTGTGTCCTTTGTTCACTATCACAATGCAGTGGTAATTACTGTCTAAATATGTTCCCTAGGTTGTAGACTGGATCGTTAACTTCAAAACATTGCTGCATGATAACAGTTTCTAAGTGTGACAACGCGTACTAGTAGCGTGAAGTGAAAACTTTTATGGCAAAGACTGAGTTAAAAAGCAGGTTATCTTTCAATAAACGGTTTTACATGTGAAATGTGGTGCAAGCCTTTACTCTTCCTCCCTTGCAGAGCTCCAGCTTCAACGGAATTATCATGTGGTTATGGTACACCGGTAAAGAATGCTCAATTTTTTCTCAAGGTTAGCGTCTGTGTTATTTTTCTCTGAGCCAGCCGGCGCATGTCGCTGCCTGCGGTGCGAGTCATTGTCTGTCTCTTTGTTGGCGCGCGTCGTTATTGGGATTAGGAGACCTAACTTCTACAAATTCACCTTGTCGAGAGGGCCCTGCCCTGTTCGAATCCCGCCAGTTCTGATGAAATTCAGGTCTGTCGTTACGATCATATCGTCTGTCGCCATGTCGGTAGATTCCATAGTTTCTTTCTTGTCGGTCACGTGATGGAGAATTTCTCACTGAATCGTAAACGCGCGCTGGACCGTTGCGTCTGAAGTTATTCTCTGATTGTCTCTGTGATAGTCATTACTGCGGAGAGGTAATCTTTCCATGTAATTATTACTACTCTGCCAACGGTTGTCATACGGCTGGTGTCTGTTTTGGTCACGATTTACGTTGTAAGAATAGCCTTGTCGTGTCCATTTATTATTTCTGTCATCGTGGAATTGTGACGGAAGTGACCTGTAGTTGTGTTTCTGTTTTCGCGTACCGCGATTGTCAGTGTCAATTTCCAATTCTTGTAACAGTCCCTGAAAAGCTTCAATGTCGTCATTGCAACGTCCTGCCAAGATAATATGTCGTAAATGTTCAGGCAATTTTACTAAGCAAATGCGGATGAGTTCTGACGGGCTGTATGGGTTTGACAGGTACTGATTCTTGTGCAACATGTCTTCGAAATATTTCACAAGACTGGAAAATTCAGATTGTTCGAAATGTTTCATCATTACAATGCTATGTTTTACTCGGTCTTGTGTGGCTTGAGACCAATATGCTGAGAGGAAGGCATGATAAAATTCTCCTTCACTGTGGCAATCGTGAATGATCGATCGCATTCTTACAGCTGGTTCATTCTCTAAGTAGCCACACATAAATTCTAATCTGTGCTCTAATGACCAGTTGGGAGGAAAACAAAGAGACAATTGATGAAATCACGCTTGTGGATGAATGTCATTGCCAGAATTCTTAAATGTTTTGAATTTACGTGTAGTATTAAACAGCTTATAGTCAAAATCATCATGTTGGCGAGTCGCATGTCGGTCATTGTTACGTCGTTTCGGCGGTTTCATCTCAAAATTCGGTGTACCTTGCCAGTTTCTTTCATAATTTCCGAAGTGCCCCGTGTTATTATTTTGTGGCTGTTACGTATTTCTATGTCCCTCTTCCCATAATGGAGCGCGAGTGTCCTCTGAAATATGTAATTCTTGTATTACCTGTGTCAACTGATCTTGTACTTCACGGATTTCTCTTTGGTGTTGCTTATTAATTTGATTCTGATTTTGTTTGAATTTCCTAATTTGTCCGTACTCTTCTGTGTCAGTGAAGGCTACAGGTCTTGTGTCATTCAGATCATCATCCACCTTTGTAGATAAGTTAGTGAACTGATCCGAAGATTCGGCTACTTTCTCCGATATTAAACTTATTTCCTCAGTGTGTTTCTCTGAACCGAGTTTCAGAGTGTCCATTTGTGTTGAAATCGTATCTTCTGTGTCCTTTAAGTTTTTGCAAGTTGCGTAACCGAATCGGTAGATCCAACTGAGTCAATCTTAGCTTGCAAGGTCTCATGATTTTCATGAACAATAGTTTGTAGTTCTTTTATGGCTGCTTCGTGATCGTGTAACGTATTTTCATGCCGCGAAAAAATAGGTCGGAAATGCTCACAAATTAGTGTTTTTACGTCATTATAGACTTTTTGACATTTCGTTTCAATGTTATGTAACTCAGTAGTTAAATCTTCACGTGTCTGTTCAAGCGTGGTGTCTAACTTTTGAAGATTTTGTTCCATTATGTCTAACTTCCGAAGATTTTGTTCCATTGTGTCTAACTTTTGAAGCTTTTTCTGTGTTTGTCTCTGATTTTGTTCCATTGTGTCTAACTTTTGAAGCTTTTGCTGTGTTTGTCTCTAATTTTGTTCCATTGTGTCTAACTGTTGCTGTGTTTGTCTCTGATTTTGTTTCATTTGTTGCATTAACTGCAATAATAATGTATTAGTGTCTGGAATCTTTTCCTCTATGCTTTTCGGCAGTGCATTTGCACCGGCAACATTCACATTTTGGCAAGCAGAAAATGTGTCTTGACTTATTTGAGAAAACGGTGAGGACCCAAAACCTGAATCGACAGTATTTGCGAGATTGTGTCCAGTCATTTCGGATTCCTGAGGCGAGCTGTTGCCGACCGATCGATCGGTAATGCTTCCCTGTTCAGTAATTGTTTCACTGCCTACACCATTATTTGCAGCCCGCTCCATTTCCCTATGCACAATTACCAAATTACTACTTTGAACATTAGTTAATTCATTACACGGTGGCGCTAACACACTGCTTTCGTCTTCACTGTCATTTCTCCGTTTACTTTGGAGCCGAGTATTACGTTTTTCACACGCCATTATTGTCACAATATTTCACACGACAACACAGAAATGCACAATTTGAAAAGCAAAATAAGAAAACACATTAACATAGCACTCAAAATAATATCTAGTTAATTGCAAGCGCAGCTGCGAAATACTTGATGCAAATCTACATGCATGCCACAACTCTTTTACTGTACAACGATGAAAAATTACAACTACAAAGGAAATTCTCTCTATGATTACACGCCAGCAATAAAAAATAGCTACACTAATTACACAAACTAGAAGAAAAAAATCAGAAGATTCAAGTGAGGTATCCTCGGCTAAGAGTCGACATATGAAACGTCCCCTTAGAAAAATTATACATGACTGTGCTTAAACTGACACACAGTAGTTTTCGCGCAACGCAATCAGACTTTCAATAATCCCTACAAAAGAATGGCCCTGACTAACATTAACCTATACCTTTTACAAATCACTTACCTCACAAAAATCTTCGATACTCGAACTGCTGCAATACAGCGAGCGCCACTACTGCCAGCTAAATAAAAGATTCAAACTACTGAAGGCACTAACTACTGATAGGCATAGTTAGCAAATGAAAGATTTTGATAGAGAACAAACCATGTATTTACCTCAATAGTGTTCAAAAGTCATAATATATATAGCACTTCATGATACCCATTCTTACAAATGTACTGTTTTTGATGGACACACTTCCAGATCATCCGCTCTCAAAAATCCGCCATCTCACTCCCCCACATCCACCACTGCTGGCGGCTCACCTCCAACTGCCCATCGCTACGCGCTGTTAACATCCAGTTGCCCAACACTACAATGGCAGACCACAATGCAAACAAGCCACAGAATGCACACAGCACAGCCAGTGATTTTCATACAGAGCGCTACGTGGCGTTACCAATAAGAAAACCTAAACAGCCTACTTACAAGACGAGATAGCAGTACGAAGACAAATGAACAGAACTCCTTTCAGTGGCTTGACATTCACAACCTATACAGCTGCTGGAGCTATCAATGCATAAAAATCATCTTCTCCTCCAGTGTTAATATTGTCTTTCATTATATCGAGTTTTACATATAAATTGTCTTTCTCTTATTACGTTTCATCACAGAATCAATTATACGAGAAGAAGCTACAGAGAGAAAAAAATAAAAGACCTTCCTCACGCATGTGTGACCTTGATTATCAAGAAATAATCAACATCGTTGCTTTTGTAGGACATATATACATGGCTGAAGGTAACGAGCGCCTTCTCCTATTCGGTGCGGTCTTTTGATTCCACCACGTAATTTGAGACGGACGTTCGGACTGAAGTGGGCTTCAATACGTTCTTATTAACGATAAATGATACTTATAAATGGTAGAAAAATCGAATTTTTTTTTTACTTAGTTGAATTCTATACTCTCCCCTGATTACGTTGATATACACATCATAGGGTTTCAAATGGAAAATGGCCTATATATACCCAATTTTAAAGTTACGTCATGTACGCCGCAGCGGACACCTTTATTTCTGTTACAGAAGCCAGTATTATTTCGAAAAAAACTGTGAACTAACTGTTTCCAGCGATTATACGTATGATACATTGTATATGTTGGTAACAGTGCAGGTTTCTAGTGTCTGTAAAGGGATTATCTTTGCTAGTATTTACTTTTGTTTCGCTGAAGCAGTTTGTCCACGTGCTACTGAATGTTTGTTGCCCAATTGCTACATATATTTGTGGAAGTACATATTTATTAGCATGAAATAAATACGAACTATGCCACGCATCAAGTAATTCAATAAAAGGAAATTCCATGGTAACCAGTTCACAAACAAAGCAAGCCACACCATTCACGGACTTTGCCTAAAAGAACAAATTCTTGTTACCATAAAGCAAAAGAAAGTGGTAAAATATTCCATCATAAGCATTTTCTTCCTGCGCCTGTTATGAATGAAATAAAACCAATTTTCAGATACATGAGTGACTCTGTTTTGCTTACTAAATGTCTTCATGGGGGCACTCAGAATAGAAATGAAATTTTCAACCATTGCGTATGGGAAACATCACCCAAGATTGTTTTTGTAAACTAAATACATTACACGTTGGTGTACAAGATGCAGTGATATGTTTGAATGATGGAGTGATAGGAAGGTTGGAAGTCCTGAGAAATTTAGGCATAAAATGTGACTTCAATATGGAAGATTAATTGCTTGCATGTGACAGGCAACGGGTGCATGAAGCTGAAAAATTCGCTCTTCAAGTTACCAAATAAGAGAGAAATGCTAAAAGGAATGACAAGAGGAAGCTTGAATATGAAGAAATGCTGCAGGATGAAGACTATGCTTCAGGAATTTTGTGAGGCACAGTTTAATTGGACTCTTATCTTCATTTGCGATTTTCCACAAGTTGTATTCTTCAGAATTCAGGTACAAATATTTTATAAAGTTTATAAAGTATTGCTCTTATTTTTTATCTGCAATTTACAATAGTTCATATTTATGTATTAGACCTAAGCTATATTGCAGAATCAGCTAAATTATAGAAAAAATAACATTTTTATTAGGAAAAATATTATAAAAATAAAAATGTAAGAAGTGATATTTTTATCGTTGTAATATACATAATAGCTGGAACTAAATAGGTCTAGTACCTCAGCCATCATGTCATGCATATCTGGTAAAAATTTGGTCTCCTTCAAATGAATAACTTTGGATTAAAAGGTACCTCAATTTGAGAAACATTTTGGAAAAAAATTCATCAATTTCTTTGTATTTTTAATAACTCTAAACTGGTTCAAAATACTGAAAATACTTTAAGTTTGTATAGAAAGTGTGCTGCATTACCTGAGATAAACAAAAAATATGCAAAACATATACATTAAAAACAGTGCCTGACAGAAATAGGCGTTGATTTCTACCTAATATTGAGCTAGAAAAGTACCCTGTATCATTAATAAAGGGCCTTCCCAAGTGAATGGGAATCAGTTATTGTGATTAATTTAATAATACTCAATGTGTAAACGTAAAACTTAGTTTATTTCATATCAGGTGGTGCAGGAACTAATTAATTAAATGGAAACTTCGTTTTCCATTCTGGCTTTTAAACAATAACAGTCACTTTATTACGCGAACAGTTGATTTCAGCACTGTGTCTGTTTCTAGTGCTGCTTCTATCGTTTTAAATCCACTAGTCACCCTATGTATACATCACAACCTCGCTAATCCACCCCCTACGGGACCAGGAGCATGGTCGCAACGAATGAAAGATCGATTTGTCACAGGAACAATTACATTGACCCGTAACATCACGACTTTAATTTTCAGTAGGAAAAACTGTTTGAAATATTGTACCATGCTAAAATAGAAACAACATGGAAAGAAAACCTTCACACACTAAGAAATCTTACACGAAAATCTAATGTACAATAGTGCCTGACTGTAAAATACGTCTGCATCGTACAATGAGGTATTGTAAGTGGAAGTTTAACATCTGCACATACAGTACTGCACTGACCCACAACTGTATTGCACGTAAGTGTTTGAAACATGAGAAATCACACGGTAAAAGAACGTTCTGTTCTTGAGCAGCACTAAAATAGTCTTTAACGTTCTTTTACTTCGTACTCGAGAACCTTGATGTTGCCGTGATGTCCTGTCATTTCCTAATCCACAAAATGGGTAGAGCTGTGTTCGATATATTGAAGGGCAGTATCAAAAGCACATTTATCATCTGTATGTGATGTTCGAGCCCTAGTTCATTATCCTCGTTCTTACCATCATCTCTCTCGTTCTCATTGCTTGTTCGAGTTACAGCATCAGTGAGATGGTCGTCAGTTCATTCTGATTCCGCAGTGCAGTCAGCTTCAGCTGAACTGATCCACTGACTCACATCACTGAGCTCAGCATTCGCTTGTAAAGACAGCGTCACATGTTTACATTTAGTTGGTACCATAATTTTATATTACACACTTTAACGTAGAGCAAAGCTGATACTAATTTACAAAATAAAGGACTGCACAACAACACTTATTATTTCATACTAAAACTGATCGAACTATTTAAGCTAACAACTATAAACTGCCTACGGATCCATATTACAGACGGTGAGTCATCGAAATATCGAAAACTGCCTGTAGCAGCGGGCTGTGCACATTAACAAACACCGGAAATGGGATGGTCAAATTATCCGAGCTTGGATTAGGAAGGTTTTAGTGTATGTATACAAATGTGTGTCAAATATTAACAATATGTAACAGTCTGCAGCTGACGCAATAATGTCGTTTTAATTCGTTGACGAGTGTGATTGTTTTTCTCGTTCGCGTCTAGTGGCCAACAGTTGTATACTAAAACGAGTGACTCAAATTTATAACCACTTACACAGGATGGAGGTGTGAAGTTATGACAATAGAAGCGACAGTTGCTAATAGCATAGAACCGAAATCAGTTGAGTGTATGATGGTGTGTGTTCGAAAAGATTATATCTTTTCCTTTACTTTGTTTCCTAGGTTACCAGGGAGTCAGTCTTAAGAGTTGACATTAGATACTCCAGGGTTTGATTGAAATATCTGCCGTTCCCAACATTATAACTCTCTCATTATGTCCTTGAGAGAACAACAGAAGGAATTTTGTGTGATGGGATACGTAAAGACCAAGTCCGTTAACACAATTCAGCACATTTTTCGGCGACAATTCGTGCTCCATCCACATATGAAAAGGAAAAAAGAGGGAAGGAAAAATAGAGTGTGACGTCCTGTCCATAGCATGGTCATTAGAGACGGAGCAGAAGTTCGGATTATGACGGGAAGGGAATGGAAATTGGCAGTCCTTTTTTCAAAGAAACTAGCACTGCATTTTGCTGGATCGATTTAGGAAAATCACGGAAAACCGAAACCAGGACGATCGGACGGGGATTTGAACCACTGTCCTCCGAAATGCAAGTCAATTGTGCTAACCACACCACCAACTCCTCGGAGGAAAGAAAAAGCACAGGAAGTTCTTTTCATTCACAAGAGACAGTGGACATAGTTCGGTAATCCTTCCGACGTAGCCCTACAACAGCTATTCGGAAAGCGGGTACTGAGCTAGCAGTGACCCGCAAAACAATCTAGGATGATATTCGCAAGCGTTTGACATTCGAGGTTCGCAGGTAGCTACTCGTGTAGGCCCTCAGTGAAAGTGATAAAAAGCTGCACACTATTTTAGTGGTAGACATAAAGAGATTCCTGGAATATGACGGTTTTAAGTATAGGATGGTTTTCAGTGATGAGGCGACAATCCATAATAACGGAAAACTCAACAAGCATCATGTTAGAATCTGGGATTCACAACACCACTAGCGAATCATTGAGAATGTCAGAGCTTCTCAACATTTGGTCGTCTTCACTGCCTTGTGCTGATGGAAGTTTTACGGAAAATTTTTCTTTGCCGAAAGAACTTTGACGGGATACTCGTATCTTGTCATGACCCAGATGAGGAATTCAGAGATTTTGTTTTTGAACAGTACAGAGCTTCAGTCCACCTTCCATAATGACCGACAGGGTATCTGAATGAATATTTCCAATGACACTGCATGGGTCGCACTGGTTCTCATAACGAAGTGTTGTTGAGAGTGCTCTCGACGTCAACAATGCGATTTATTTTTCTGGGGCTTTGGGAAAGACCATGTCATTGTCCCAGCGTAGCTTCGAGATCGCATCAAAGAAGCCTTTGTTGCTGCTAGAAGAGATGTGCTCCTTCCAGTTTGGGAGGGAATAGCTTATCGAATAGTAACATGCGGTATCGCGTATGGGATCCATATTGAATCCTTATAAGACAGATAAGAAAAGCATCATACACACTCTAAGAAAAAAAGTCGACGTACCCCGAAGGCATAATCCGAATGGGACAGAAGTCAGCAGATGTGATGTACATTCAAAATGACAGAGCTGTTCCACCCCTGGCGCTAATGCAAGCAATTATTCTGCTTGAGATTGATTGATTGTGTTGTTGGATGCCCCCATGCGAGAAACAGTGCCTAATTCCATCCATTCGGCGTGTTCGATTGTCAAACTGCCGATCTGGTTGGAAGGCCCTGCCCACAATGCTCCAAACATTCTCACTTCGGTTTGATATCTCGCTGAGTGGTGTAGAATTACTTTCAGCGATGAGTCCCGCTTCAAATTGAGCCCCGAAGACCAGCGATGACGTTTCTGGAGGTTCCCCGGAGAGCGGTGGCATACCAACCTGACTGTCACCTGTCATAAAGCCCGAAAACCATGAGTGGTGGTCTGGGGTGGTGTTTCATTTCACAGCAAGATCCTTAAGGGTTGCCATTCGGAGCATTCTTACAAGCACGGAGGTATATCGACGATATTCAACGCCCCGTCCTGTTGCACTTCTTGGCAAGACACCACGGCCTTACATTTCAGCAACATAATTCCAGCCCGCACGCGACGAGAATGCCTGATTATCTTAGTGGTGCCAATCGCTACGTTGCCCAGCAACGTCTCTGCGTCTCTTCCATACTGCGAACGTTTGGAGCGTTAGCAGTAAGGGTCTCCAACCTGCTCGGGATATTAACGATCTAACGCCGCCGTTGGAGAAAAACTGAGACGATATCACTCAGGAGGGCATCAAGCAGCTCTTTCAATCCATGCCACGCTAAATAACAGCTTGCGTAAGGCCATAGGTGGACTAACACGTGACAGACTTGCTCAGTTTATGAAACTCTTTCTCTTGAATTCGTCATCCAGTTTTTATGGTTCAAATGGCTCTGAGCACTATGCGACCTAACTTCTGAGGTCATCAGTCGCCTAGAACTTAGAACTAATTAAACCTAACGAACCTAAGGACATCACACACATCCATGCCCGAGGCAGGATTCCAAACTGCGACCGTAGCGGTCGCCCAGTTTTTACGAAATTATAATCATTTGTTTGTCTGTAAACGTGCATCATATCTACCGATTTCAGAGCCATTCGGATAATTCTTTCACGGTGTATCTTTTTCAATGTTTTGCTCATAGAACGTGACGAATAAGATATTCTAAATCACAACTGAGAACTCTAAAACGTTTTTTCTAAAAAGAAGTTACGCCTGCATAAAGAAGTTACTGTAGAACAGCCGAGATGGAGAATGGAGCAGTGTTTATTTTTTAAATTGTCTATAACGTGTCTGAATTTTGGCACACGCATTACAAGTACCTTTTCAATTCGAAAGGTATTCCTCAGATAGACTTCTGCTCTTGTCACACATAATTTCCCAGACATTCTCATTAGATACATTCTGCGTGAAGTAGTTCGTTTCATAATTAAAACAGCTTACTTCGGAAACCTGTACGTGTTTCTCTTGAACACTACGAACTGTTCTCATTTTTTTGCTTCGTACGTGACCTGCATTAGGAGAGACAGAATATTGCCACTCTGAGTTATATTACGGCCTCCCTACCGTTCTGTCTCGACTGAATACGGCTTTGAATATTTCCGATGGAACAAACGAATGGGGGAATTGTGCTTTTGTACTGAATGAAAATTCGCGAAACTAACAGAGCGTGACGCGTAATAAATATTCATCGCTCTGACGAACCCACTTCGTACTCCGACTCAGTTTATTGTTTCAGTTCTGATTTTATGTTGAGACCTCCAGGACCGACTCCATTTAGACCACTCCACACTGTATTGTATGAAAAAAATAGCTACGTTTAATACGTGGTATAGATGTATCCACAACACCTCTGCCACCTTCAAATCACGTTCTTTAGCAACATCTAAATGACAACATCTATGTAAATCTGCATGTAACTGCACAAGAGTTATTGTAACTTAGAATATACCCGTAGCCTTACATTTGTAAAACGAGAATATATACCAAAAATGTGGCGATACTGTTATTTCAAATAACTTGGCGAACAGATGCTTCTTAAAGCGGAGACTGCGGATAGTAATCAAAGATGACTGTTCTCCATCTGCTTCGTAAGCTCCATTGGTTCACAGCAATTTAACCATCGGATCGCCTATTCAGAGCAATTTTTCTTACTGTAATGTGTATATTTAACACACACTAGAGGCTTCGAACTTCTTCTTGTTAACTTTTTACGGCTCTCGGAAATTAGAAGCAAAGCATTTTGACCCACTAGCTGTACGAACCATCATCACTGAGAACTATAAAATAAAGAAACAGGAAACCATTTTAGTATGCACAGAGACGCTTTTTAGAATAAGAAAACACAAGTGTGAAGAACGATTGTCTGAAAAGTATTTACAAAGCTGTACATCGATTGGTGAAAAACAAATTACATTCATATATGAGACAGCAGTATATCGAGTATAAACTTGCTACAAAACAACCTTCAAAATACATTGATTCATAAAAAATACAATAGTGTAAACTAGGCAACTCTGAGCTTCTAACTACTAGTTCACGCTTACATACAAACTCTCGAAGACAGTACTGTCAAAGATCATAAAGACATATAAAGAACTACAGCCAAAGAACACGGAATCTTTGCTTTAGTTATAGGTTGGCAATATTTGTATTATGAAAGTCCATAGTGACATTACTTCCAATCACAGTAAAAAGATTTAATATAGTCATAATTATGAAAATGGAGCTCAAAGAATATGATGTGAATCAAACGGCATATTTAACAGCCATTAAAGCATAAAGCCACATTGTAGCAGGGAAACATAATAACTATCTTGATACGCTGAGGTACAAAGTGGATCTCCTTTTTTTCGTTATACAGTTTCCAAAGAATAATAAATAGTAAATATCGCTATTATTGCTTCTTTTATGGGAATACAATACACGTTTATATCTTAAGTGTGGAGTAGTGTGGAAGTAGGTTTACAATGTTAATAAAAGGTCAGTAATCGAAAATATTGAATGACTTAAGTTCAGTATTCGTCGATATCAGTTCTAATCGTCAGAATCAAACGAGCAGCCCAGATGCAAAAGCATTTCTTGTTGATTCTGAGTTGGGCACGCTGCCGTACAGATTTTTTCTGCGCCTATGCAATGGAATTAGTTGCAGGGTGCAAAACCCGTTATAAACCGTTGAAGATGGCTATGGAAACCGTTTTCGGTTGCAAAAGCCGCTAACTGCATGTTTTCTTCGGGTGCAACGCCCGCTGAGTCTCCAATAGTTGTAAAACACGCCAACGGGAATGGCGGTCGCCGTCTCATGTCCGGCTGCAAAGCACGCCAACTGTCATCAGACTTAACAATCTACACATATTAAAAGCTACTTTCTAGTCTGTCACTATTAGGAGGGACATTTTTCTTATTCAGAGCTAGGTTGGTTGCGCTGTAGCCAACTAGTACACCACAATGAAACTCTCGCTGTATACGCATTGTCGAAATATACGCCTGTAAGCACAGTTCAGTTGATCAGGAAGTTGTTTCTTGATAGATTTGCGTGAGTGTTTTGAAGAAAATGATTTTGTGAAAGTTTAAACGCAGAAGATGGTCAAGCGAAGTCGGAGTTATTGAAACAGTGGGAATCCTGCAAGAAGTCATAGCTGCAAATGACCAGAACAACACCGAGAACCCGGAAAAGGAAGAGGCGTCCTGATGAGTGGAAGAGACATGTTTCCAAAACATAAAGGTAAGGGCATGAAAAGTACCAATAAAGCAATATTATACAATGAAAGGTGTATTAACACTAATTGTTACGACACAACCTCAACAAATTCGTTGTACGATTTGCGCTCTCCTCTAGACAGTGGCGTAGTCCGACCGATTTTGTGGACAATTCCTGCAAAAATAAAAGTGGTAGCTGTCTGACAACAAAGTAGGGGCGCAGCTAGCGCAGGGCAAATATATTTTGTGTTAAATGCAGTAGATTCTCGTAGGGAGCATCATGGACTGAAACTTGGTAATCAAGGAAGTCAGGATTCGGTTACGGTTGTGGATGACGCCGTAATCAGTTACTCTTGATTCCGCTTTGCAATTACACACATTTATTTTAAAACGGTAATTCCAGACTCAGCAAGAAATAAAATAACACACATTATTAATGAAGGAATAAACAACTCCGTAATTAATAGTGCTCTCAGTGCGTTACAATTTACCCAATGAGCATAAAATACAGACACAGATAATAATGTTTTAGAAACAAGCCAATGTGATCCAAATTAGAATTTTAAGGCCAGTAACCGCAGTCACGGCTGAAGACCTTTCCTGCTGAGAACGGCAATTATTAAACAAAATTAACGAACATACTGTAAAACAGCAATGAAGTAAAAAATATTAATTTATAAAGACAGGCAAGAGATCACTAAACAGGTGAGACAAAGTGGTAATAAACTTGGTAGCACAACCATTGAAACCTGATGTAACGCCAAGAATGGCCATTATATGTAAAAAAATTATAAACATACAATAAAACAGCAAATACAATAATAAAACACAAGGGGCAGTCAGAGACGGTGGACCAGGAATCGATTTCTGAGTAGGTTCGGCAAAAAAGACTTTCGCGAGCGATGAGGTAGGCAGCCACGAGTTGCTTTCATTTCACAAGATGGTAACTTAGACGAGTGGCAGTCTAACGAATGACTAACGATAACCTTGCTGAGGCTAACTGACGTCCAATAAACCAAATGCAAAGATGTAAAAATACGCCAAAACCGGAACCGGTGGTCTGGACTCCGCCCACAGGATACTGTGCTTAGAGCGCCCAGAATGAGAAAGGAATCACTGCCACCAAAGTTGAAGAATTGCCAACCAACCTACAATCAAGAAGGCTGTCAAAACTAAAACCTGCACCGGATAGCAACGGCAAGGCGAGGAAACGTACACTGCCGTTACGTACACTATCCACCCAGGTCAGGTAACTGGGGCGTTAACGGCCACCATGCAGGAAAATACCTCTGGTTGAACTTAACAAATAGTAAGAAATTGAACGCAATAGATAGTAATTAGAAGTCCAGGAAAGCTAATCATATCCACCTTCCTCAAGCACTCCACTCGCTGCTCTTCACCTCGGCAAGACTACAAGCAGCAACACGAACCCAAGTTACTGGAGAATCGCTAGATCTCACAGCAGTGTAGGTTTCTCTAGTTGGGTCCAAAAGCACTCAACTTCAAGCTGGCAGGATCCGATTTACACCGAGGTCGTGCACCCTCGTGACCACAGGCCTTGGATCCGGCAGTCCGTGCCCGCCGCCAGCAGTCTCAGCTTTTTCTGGCACTGTGCGAACCTCGCTGCTCCTGCGTCCCCAACAGAACTGCCCACTGACACGACCCGGAAGAACAACGATGTCGCCCGAAAGATAGGACGACAGTTATTACATATCGATAACCGCCACTGCTGCCACTATCGGACAGGCAACGCTTGCGAAACCCGGTGGCACCAGTCAAGACGAGAAGAAGACAAACAACCACAACCATGTCAACTAAACGATACAGTCTAATCTCCAACCGAGGACGGAAACCTACAACAGCACCAACGCGAGCCGCAGCACGACTCAAGGACAGCACGCGATTGCACTTAGTTGTTCTATGCACTACACTTATATTGTTGCCAGACAACTTCCAATTTCAGATTAGCAGCAGTCGTCCATTGGAGAGGATTTTCATTAACCAGCGGGGGGAGAGGGTGTTGGCAGTAAGAAATGAAATTTTCTTACAAAATGGTTTAATTATGCCTTTTTACTAACGATACTTGATTTCTTGACTTAGATCGTTGTGCTTACAATCTCGTATATTTTATCTGCGTGTACAAACTTCTGCCTACTTCTAAAAACCCGTGATATGTTGCCCATCTCCCCCCTCGTCGCTGTTTACTGCTTCTACCTACTTAACGATGGGACACTGTTTCACTGTTTCAGATACGAACCCAAGATACCTGATCGTAAACATTCCCTCGGAAAACTATGTAACGAACTTATCATGCAAGACATAAGAAAAATTCACCATACGCTTTACCAGAAAAGAATCCGGGAGTGGCAGAGCAACTACATAGTTCGACACGTCTCCTAAAAGATGATTCGGCGAGACCGAAGAAAGGAAACGAAACATTACCATTTCTCTTTAACGAAAAAGAGGGGCGAGCATATCGGAAATGTTGCTATTTGCTAAATGGCTTTTTGTCAGTATTACAGATTAAGAAAAACATGGTTACCAGGCTGTGGCACAAAACTTTAGACCAAGATGCAGTTCCCAGTGAGACAAGAAGGAGCGATAGGAGAACCAAGTTGTATAAAGCGAGAAAAGAGTGCGTGAAAAACGTAACGCAGACTGACTTTCCACAAATACAGTAACTATTTTTTAATAGTGTGAGCCAACATTTAAACGACCATTTATCAGTACATATATTACTATGAGATTCATCTTAAAATTAGAAGCAAAGCATTACTTTATTATATCAATAAAACTGGCCACGATTTTTGAGCAAATGAAAAGTAGAAACTAATCATTCTTTAATAGATTATCTACGATGTAGTACCGGTGACTAAGCTAGTGCTTATAGTGGAATAAGTGTTACTAGATTGTTCTTGTTCTTGACACGAAAAAGAAATGAGGGCGTTGTTTCTTATAAGCACAGTATACGGAAGTGCTAATGGTTCAAATGCCTCTGAGCACTATGGGACTCAACAGCTGAGGTCATTAGTCCCCTAGAACTTAGAACTAGTTAAATCTAACTAACCTAAGGACATCACAAACATCCATGCCCGAGGCAGGATTCGAACCTGCGACCGTAGCGGTCTTGCGGTTCCAGACTGCAGCGCCTTTAACCGCACGGCCACTTCGGCCGGCGAAGTGCTAATGGTGCAAGAAAGAGGCAGCTTTATTTACAGTGAGAAAAATGGCTGGCTCTGAGCACTATGGGACTCAACTGCTGAGGTCATTAGTCCCCTAGAACTTAGAACTAATTAAACCTAACTAACCTAAGGACATCACACACATCCACGCCCGATGCAGGATTCGAACCTGCGACCGTAGCGGTCGCGTGGTTTCAGACTGTAGTGCCTAGAACCGCTCGGCCACTCAGGCCGGTAGAAATTTAGTAGACAAACGTCAATCGATATGATGAATGAACTGTAAAGATTATGAGACATCTGTGGATCAACCTTATGAACCTTTCTTCAATAGGTCGCCAATGAGGATTTAATGTCGTCGTTAATACGGCTGTTAAAGTTCTACCTCACAGGAGATGAAATTTCATAACTTATTTTCGTACGTGTTTCTTTTTAAGTAATATATCATACAGTGAAACAGTTAAATATGGCGAAACAGTTTTGTCTTCTTGCATACGCTTTCCCATTATTTTCAGTTCCTTACATCTGGGCTAAAAGATACTACCTTTGTTAAACAAGGATTAACACATTAAAACTCTTACTCTAATACTTCATTCCAAAGAAAATAGGCAGTGGAACAGGTTTACATTTCTAAACATCTCCAAGGTTCTAATTCAGCGAGGATGTTGAATGAACATCATTGGTGTGCAATAATTTCTAGATCAGAAACTTGAATGTGAAATACCTTCAGAGCAAATTAAGGTGTTTATAAAATAAACTTGTTACACACACACAAACACACACACACACACACACACACACAAACACACACACGATGCTATTCTTGGAATCACGAAATCTAATAGTGGAAGCTAAATTTAACAACTCTTGAGCATGTAGTACTGCATTGAGGAGAGAGTTCAGTATATTTAACTTTCCAAGTTGAATCGTATTTTGTAAATAAATATTACAGATATATCACTGAAATACACCGCACATAACAAAACTTATATCAGACGCGAATCACGCACCTATTGTCAACACATTTTATTGGTTTTAACGCCACAGCTTGCTATATATTTTGCAGATGGCGTTCATCACTCAGTTATTTCATGAGACTTAGATATAATCTTTTTTAGACTTATAAATTGGAAGTGTCAATTATAATTACTATATATTGCTTAAGATGATAATAATAATTATTAACTATTTTACAACTTATGTCTTTCTTCCACGCTGAATCTTCCATTATGCTGACATTTTTTAAATCATTCGATTACTTGAAATTAATGAATTCATCAGCTCAGTATTTAACATACACTATAGAACGACTCGTTAGGTATTGTTCTCTTTGAACTGATGTATGAAATCTGGAAGAGGAATAACTATTCGAAGAAGGTTCCGTGTTACATGTAAACGTACTATGTATGTGTGTAATGTCCAGACAATCATGATGGGTGTCAAGAAGCTTTGTTTTTAGTAACTATCATTACGAACTGCATTTTTATCAATATCTGATTTACTGAAGACACTTATTGACCACTGCAGTCAAGATTTCTCTGTTGGTCAACAACGATTTCAGATTGGACAATCTTCTTGAAACACCTCCTCAAAGATGACGTGAAAATAGTTTGTCTCTATAGCGTGATCAAAGAAAAGCGTTTCGTGTAAGTTATTTTAGAGAGCAAATATTCTGATTTCTCATTTTATGACCCAGTAACACGGCAGTGTGAGTGCTACAAACAGTGGAAGTAATTAAACGCATTACGTA
Organism: Schistocerca serialis cubense; assembly: GCF_023864345.2. Lineage (NCBI taxonomy): Eukaryota > Metazoa > Arthropoda > Insecta > Orthoptera > Acrididae > Schistocerca > Schistocerca serialis. The sequence goes on from NC_064642.1 coordinate 665,036,455, forward strand.
TAATCTGTGTGTACTTCAATTCTATGAAGAAGGCAAACGTGTTTCATACTTAGGACGGAAGGACATGCTAAGATACAGTAAAAAGGCCACAGATATCTAGTAAGCCTAAGTGTATTGTTCAATTTTGTATCCAGACGGCAGTTTCTCTTTAACATTGCTTCACATTCTGCTTTCTTTTATCTTCCCAAACTTTTTTCAATATAAGCTGTCCATCATAAACAGATCAGCAATAGAATGTGAGAATCATTAGGAGCCGGCCAGTGTGGCCGAGCGGTTCTACGCGCTGCAGTCCGGAGCCGCACTGCTGCTACGATTTCAGGTTCGAATCCTGCCTCGGGCATGGATGTGTGTGATGTCGTTCGGTTAGTTAGGTTTAAGTAGTTCTAAGTTCTAGGGGACTGATGACCTCAGATGTTAAGTCCCACAGTGCTCAGAGCCATTTGAACCATTTGAAGCCAATCATTAGGAGATTATGTCTTGATGTCATATACAGGCTGCACAAGAAAGGAACGTTAATATTCTAGACAAAATGACAAACGCCAGTACTAAGCAAAATTTATTACTCTAACTTTTTACGTACTTTACTACTTGTCCGACAAGATAGGCTGTTTGAAATATGGCCCATTAAGAGGCCCAAGTCTACAATTTGCTGTCCCTGTCCTAAGAATTCCCTTAAGCAGTGACACTGTTCCAGGGTATGTCATTCTTCATTGCTGTATGTGGGGGGCTCATGTGAATTAGGGTGTATATTGAACTCCAATAGTGCAAGCCTGTAGTTTGAGGACATGCATTATGAGCCATAACTTGGTCTTCTTTGTGTAATTTTTTTTACGTTCTTTTGTAATATATGTAGCAAGATGGTTGCATCAGTTTTGTACCACCGTACACATTTCAGTTCAAAATGAATTGACATGAAAACTGTGAGCCAATATGGTAGCTAGTCTATATATAATGCTAATATCTGTTTACTATGAGCATTTTAACGTTAATTACAGACACAATCACCCTTTTCATTTAATTAATGATGTTCTTGAGTAAGACAGACATGTTACAACGTGTGTTACACGAAGCCTAGGTTATTAGTCACCTACAGTCAGTTTGTGTCTACCATGTTTTGTGTTAGGCCTTTCGCTAGAAGATAAACCACAAGCTGATCACTCTGTTTTATACTTGTGTATATTCAAAAAAAAAAAAAATGGCTCTGAGCACTATGGGACTTAACTTCTGTGGTCATCAGTCCCCTAGAACTTAGAACTACTTAAACCTAACTAACCTAAGGACATCACACACATCCATGCCCGAGGCAGGATTCGAACCTGCGACCGTAGCAGTCGCACGGTTCCGGACTGAGCGCCTTAACCGCGAGACCACCGCGGCCGGCTTGTGTATATTCAATTTATGGATTATATGTATGGTAACTGAGGTTTAAATACTTAGTTGTCTTTACTCTAACTTCATGATATAATCTAAATGACCTACAGTTATTAGTGGTTTTCTTTATACACTGTTTTAAGATGCCATTCTGTAAGATATGTAACTAGATGTTTCTGTTTATTTTAGAGAATTCTGTATAATTTAAGTCCAAAATAAATTTACATATAAAATGCGAGACTGTATGGCATGTAGCTTGTATACAATAATAGTTTCTTTTTTTTCTATTAGAGTTTTAGTGTTGGTTAAGGACACAGTCACCTATTACTTTCTTTAAATACTAATGTTCTTTATATCATGTATTGTACAAGGTCTACGTTAGTAGTAACTCAAGATCTAGCTTTGCTGAATCTTTTTAACAAATTTGGTGCTGTGCCTTTTGTCTAAATGAGACCTAATTTGATTACTTTGCTTTACAGTTAGGTATATTCCATTTAAGTATTACATTAATTGTTATCGAGTTTAAATCCCTTAGTTGCCTGATGTCTGTGTTTAGTGTGTCAATGTAACTGCACCTGAGTAGCCCAGATGCGTTTCTAAAAAAAAAGTAAAACTAATACTTCATTACCTAGTATTAATGGCTGACATGTGAGATTATGTTTTACATGTTAAAAACTTAAGTGACATATTGACTTAGCGGTTTTTGCAGCCGATTTATGCAGTTAGGCTCCTTTGCAAACGTATCAATCCGATTGAAAAACCAACATTCCATTGTAAAACCCGTTGTTATGGGATATGTTAGGAATGACAGAAGGATGGAATTTAATTATTGCGAATATAAACAAAATACGTTTTATTTCAAAGAGAGCTCTGAAAATTTTACAAATTTGGCGTATAAAAATAGTACAGTGAGATTATTTTCCCAGAAAATACTGATTTAATGACGTCAAAAAGAGAACTAAAATTAATCTTAAATACTTAGTTTTTTTAGAAAAAGTACACCATCATGCTCTCGACATCACACGATGTATAAAATAGGCTTCAAACTGCATATCAGTAAAACATCAACAAAATGTTATAGAACGAAAAAACTGGAGGAAACTTGCTTCTTAAATAAAACAGTGACAAAAATTTGTAGAAAATGAAATTGGTTGAGAACTATTTTTAAGTGACACCGACCACAGATTTGTTCATCAGCTCAAAATCCTTTTTGGCCTCTTCATTGTTCTAAAGGCTGGCAGCGGCATTAGGAGCGCCATCTTGTTCGTTGTGAAATTTGTATTTGTTTTTAGTCGCTCAGCCTTCACCGAAATGGGGGTCCAAAAGCTAATTGACATCACGCAGTTTGGCTTTTGAAAGTTCTCTACGTACTGTGATTGGTGTTGAGCCGTTTGTTTTGCTGAAATTTTTTCCCCTCTTTAGGATGCTCTTCCCTCTCCAGTTTCAAAATTGTAAAAGACTCTCCACGAACTAGACCTATTTTCTCGTTTTTACTTTTCGTGAACACGATTTTTTTGGCTTTTTGAATCTAAAAAACCAGATGCCAGAAACTTTCACTGAAATATCCACGTATCCTTTTCAATCTTGAACAGGACATTCATTCTCTCCCAGACTTACTACCGTTATAAGTTTATATGCGGAATGTATACAGGAGCGTTTCCAATGACAATCTACTTGCGAAGTTGTCTTTGGATGTTAGCAGAAACGCTGTCGGGTCAAAGTTGTCTTGGACGTCGAGGAAAAAAACAGAGACATGACTTGCTGATCGTCGTCCTGTTCTTACTCTGACCCTCAACCCGTCAGAAAACCACGGAAGTTTTTTCGCTCCTTCGAAGTTTAGATAAGTTAGTCTGTAGTGAACCAACAACGCTATTTAGTTTGATCCTTTGGCATATTCATGGTCCAACCAAATGTACAATACCGTAATCTGCCAGACTGTAAAGCTGTAACGTAAAATTTGACGTGAACAATAAATCGGACACCTTTGGTAATACTAGATTCTTTTGACAGTAGTAACTGAGAGTTATTATTGCCTTGTTATTTGCTTTCAGCTATATGTAGAACAGGGTCATCTCTCATTTTGTGGACTTTGAGTTGGGTTTGCAGGCTCTCCTTTTCGGAGCTTCGTCTTTACGCTTCAGTACGATTTTCCAGTGATGAGCATATCGACAATTATCAACATACGGGGCACCAAAGCCAGTAATGAAATATTGACAAAAAATTCTCCTGTAATAATGGTATTTCACAACGTTTTTAGGGTTCTTTTCACAATACATGGTCCACATCTTCCTTATGCTCAGTTTGCTACTTAGACTCTTTAGATGCTGGTTCCTCGCGAGTACTGAGGTTCTAAAGGAATGAGCTTCCCGCTCGCAGTATCCGCTTGATACTCAGCTATGTAAATAATGGGTGTGGTCACACTGAGAACTGAAATATAGCTGATATGATGAAATATAATTGTTGAGTTTGCAGTGAAAGACTCCTCTTGTACAAGAGCTCGACGTTTCGACACCACTGCTAAGCTGACCATCAGAAATATTCCGACTCCAAAGGTGGCTGAAAAGTGTGATGAGCCGGAATAGGACACTGGAAATGCACATGTAGGGAACGTTTCAGCGTCCGCAAGATGAAAAATCTGGAACTTGAGTTAGATAGTAAACAATAGAATACATGACATTAGTGTTAGTAGGACTAGTAAAGAATGGAGAGAGATCTAGGACCTAATTATTGTAGAGTAACAAATGCTGTCTTGAACATGAATGAATTGCACTTTTTTCCCAGCCCCACGAAAATTATCGATTATAGCATTGATTACAACCAACTAATTTCGCTATCTTCCTTACACCTACAGTCACTCAAGTAGTTGCGCTCAAAACAACAAATTGTGCACTTTATGAATTTGAGGAATTTACGCGCCAGTTAAATAATTACTTGAATGTCTTCTTCGATTCATACGCTTTTCCTCGGAGCTATTTTAATTATAAAAGGTACACATGTTACTTCATGTCACGCTCTCTGTGTCATAAGTGATCCATGTGCCATCTAATGGAGCGCCGGTACTCAAAACTAATGCTTCGCTTGATTAGTACAATTATTCTGCTAGGCATGGTGAGGATTTTTGGCTTTCCTCCAATGACAGGCAGAGCTCAAGCTCCACATAGCCCAGTGAATACGTTAAGAGAACACCCACGTTGTTCTCTAGTGTAGAGAAGCTGCCGATAGTGTCTAGGGCTAAGTGATGCTGAGTTGGAAAGTCTCTTCCGTTTGATCATAATAGTAACCAATAATTCATCAACGGTTAGTAAAGTTTACTCTTAAGCACACTGATTAAGCTGTTCTACCAATGAAAAATTACAGAGAAATTCTTCGAATCCATATGTGGCATACAGCAAACCATTGCTTAACAGTATTGGTTAAAAACAGTCTTGGTTCCAATTTAGGTTTTTATTTTTCAACGACACGTTTCGCCTTATTTAGGCGTCTTCAGGTTATCTTTTCAAGATGGACGCGAGAGGTACCAAGATCTGCATAACGCGTTCCCATTCACGGGAGCGAGTAACAGAGTAAGATGGGGGCTCAGGTAGTACCTTTCACCTATAACCTGAAGATGCCTAAATAAGGCGAAACACGTCGTTGAAAAATAAAAAACTAAAATTGCAACCAATACTGAAAAATTACAGGTTCACTGGTAACACTAAACAGTCCTACTGTCTTTTACACTTAATTTGCCATGTTTATGATAAGAACAACTTATATGCACTCTCAGAGACCATTACAAGGAGATATCTGAAATGCTAATTTGGTATACACTTCATCTGAAAGAGGAATGTAGGTATGTTTCAGCGTCCGTCTGATGATTTGTGGTAGCTTTAAATTCACCGGACAGCAATAATCCCCCAAAAGGCTCTTAAATACTGTAAATGGAGTGGCCTACCGGTTGGATATAACTGGTTCGATTACACCTGGGGGCACTGACCCATACAGTTCTGCTTTCACGGTCCAGAGCCAGCCCGCAAACATTTTGTTGAGGCTGAAGCCTCCACTGAATTATGTTCTTTAAATTCTTCTACTCTGGCCAGTTCTGGCTCGAAATTCTGATCACTGCTTTTTAGCAATGTAACTTTACGATTTCTCAAAATTTCATTCTGACGAAGACACCCTTAGTAGGTGTCGAAACCTAGGTCAATGTACCTAAGAGTTATTTGTGATACTGTCCCTTAAATTTCCAGTGTTCCTTATGTCGCCGATTCTGTTAAGCGCGTTCTCGCTTTCTATCTTATCTTTAGCATTCTTCTCTAGCAAAATTCCTTAAATTCTTCGTTTACTTGCTTTCCACTTTTCCACAGATCACGATTCACTTTTAACAACGCTATGCTCGAAGCGTAAATTCCCAGAAATTCTTTCTTCGAATTAAGTCGATGTTTCACATTAGCAGTGTTCTTTTTCCCAGAAATGTCCTGTTTCCTTTCATGGTCTGCTTTTGAAGTTAATTTACCTTCGACCGTATATGTTATTTTGCTTCCAAGATAGCAGAGCTCCTTCACAATGCCTGTTTCATGATCATCAAGTTTGATGTTAATCTTATCGCTAATCTCATTTCTATTTTTCCGTGTTACCTTACACTTTCTCCGGTTAACAGTCAATCCATATTTTGTACCTCTTGCACTGATCGTTTCTTTCAACAGCTCCTGTAATTATTCCTCACTTTCATTGAGGATACCTATGTCACTATATAATCTTATCACTGACATCTTTGCACTGTGAAATTTAATCTCAATCCAGACTCTTGCTTTCATTTCGTCACTGCTTCCTAGAAGCACAGATTGAACAGCTGGGTTAAATGTCAACATTCCTGTTTCAAACCATTTCTAATCCGAATAGCTCGTTCATCTTCCAATCTTATTTGTCTCCCTTGATTCTTGCACATATTGTGTGTTACCCATTTCACCCTATAGCTTACTCCAACTTTTCTCGGAATTTTGGACATTTTGCACTATTTTACGTTGTCGAAAACTTCCTCTATAACGACAAATCTTACGAACGTGCCTTGATTTTTCTCGTCTTGCTTTCATTACCAAACGAAACGTTGAAACTGTTTCCCCTAAACCTTCCAATAAAGGAAAACTGATAGTCACTTTATAGATCATAAGTTTTCTTCTCCATTCTTGTAATATTATTATCAACAACTTTGATGCACGAACTGTTAACATGATTGGTAGGCAGTTTTCACATTTACCTGACCATTTTGTATTCGGGATCATGCGGACTATATTTCATCGCCTGCAGGCTCATATGGTCTACAAATCAATTTGTATCGTTTTTGCTTGCCCCTTCCCCGAATGGAAATTCCTAAGAAATAATATCTTGACCGAATTTGATCTAGGTCTTCCACAGGTCTCTTTGACTTATATTCTGGATCTCCTACATCTTCGAAATCAACTCCCGTTTCGTCTTTTATCATGTCACCAGACAGGTCCTCCCCGTCTTAGAGGCCTTCAATGCACTCTCTACTCCCACCTGCTGTCTTATCTTCCATTGACAGTGAAATTCCTCCCACACCTTTAGTGCGACGCCTTTGCATTTATTTTCACATAAGGTTAGTTTCACTTTCCTACTTACTGAATCAGTCCTTCCTATGACCATATCTATTTCAACTGCTCGACATTTTTCCTGTAACCAATTAGCTTTAGCTTCCCGGCTCTTCTTATTTATTTCATCACCTTATTGGTTTACATTGCTGTATTCCTATTCATTTCTGATAGTTTTTGTATCTTCTTCTTTCTTAGATCAATTCAAATATATCTTCCGATATTCAAATTTTCTTTGTAGTTACTTTCCTCCTACCTGCAATTGTCTGTCCATCTTCCGGGATTTCCAATTTTAGAGAAATCTATTTTTCTTAAACTGAACTTCCGAATAGGCTACTCGTTCTTAAATTATCCATAGCTTCCTAGAATTTCACAGGCATATCATCAGGAGTGTTAGGCTCCGAAATCTTAAATACGTCCTCTCAGAAACGTTACTTGACCCTGATCTTCCTACTATAACGCAATGTATATTCCGGAGCATTGGCCTGTTTGTCGCTTCTAATGTTACAAGATTTTTAATTTTGATTTGTTTACAATGGTGTGTTAATGAAATGAAGCTGTGTCCGTTCGAAATTGAAAGGTATGCTGTTCCATCAGCCATTCTATCAATCGATTCCTAAGTTTGACAGTTTCAGGCTTACATGCTGCAGTAACAGAAATTCGTGATGGACCTCTGCTGGAGAACCAGGTTGGCGCCGTATTGTGTGACCACAGCATGTGCAATAGCCGTTGTCTGGTTATAACATCCTTTATAGGAAATGTATCACTTGTATGAACGTTGTATGAATACGACGCCCATATTGATTGCGTCCTTTATTTGAAGCTGATCGCGGATATGAATGCAGTATGAATACGACGGCCATATTTATCAGTACTGCATATACCTCGTGTGTGTTACTGGGCATGTACCTAATAAAAGAGACAGTGGAATAGGTTGTGAATAACTTGACCTAGTACAGCGATTCTGTTTTGGCGCTTGGTTTAAGTCCCTCATTCATTGCGCAAATATTTACGGTGTTATTTGTGTTATTTCACTTGAGAAGCATCAAAATGGTTCAAATGGCACTGAGCACTATGGGCTTAACATCCGAGGTCATCAGTCCCCTAGAACTTATAACTACTTAAAACTAATTAACCTAAGGACATCACACACATCCACGCCCGAGGCAAGATGCGAACCTGCGACAGTAGCGATCGCACGGTTCCAGACCGAAGCGCCTAGAACCGCTCGGCCACACTGGCCGGCGGAGAAGTATTACTACATCGATCTTTTATCGCACTATATCGCTTGAGCTTGCCGAATGTTCTTTCAGTGGGGTTTGCTAGATCGTGTTATATCAAAAATCAGTGACGTACATTGTATTCCAATGAGAGAATGTAAATCTCATCTCAGCGACAAAGACCTCCTTAGAAGCATGTGAGTAGACGATTTAGCTACATCTCTTACTCGTGAGTCCACATAGGCCGTTGATATTCTTCAAGGGGTTCAACCTGTTGTGGCGTAACAAGCTTGCTACGCCACACTGGGAAGGGAGCCGAAGGAAAGGCACGCGTACACACACGCCGACCGGCGTCAAGTCTGGAACAGGATAACTATTGAATGGTAGCAAGAAAAGTACGTAGCTGCTTTATACTTAACTTTTAATCGTTGTTGTATATATCGTTCTTCTTGAGACATTTATACGATAACTCTCAAACTAGGTAAGGCTAATGGCGCCTTGCTAGGTCGTAGCCATGGACTTAGCAGAAGGCTATTCTAACTGTCTCTCGGCAAATGAGAGGAAGGCTTCGTCCGTATTGTCGCTAGCAATGTCGTCCGTACAACTGGGGCGACTGCTCTATCGTATCTCGAGACCTGCCTTGTGGTGGCGCTAGGTCTGCGATCACACAGTGGCGACACGCGGGTCCGACATGTACTAAATGGACCGCGGCCGATTTAAGCTACCACCTAGCAAGTGTGGTGTCTGGCGGTGACACCACATTCCTCCCCCGCAAATCGGCGAACGGTCGTGTTATAAGGCTTCCGCCCGCCGTGGGGAGGACCCCATGTTGACGTATGCGATGAGGTGGGGAGCCTAACAACAGGCGAGGCTGTGCCACCCGCACCCGGCCATTTGGTCCGAGGGGAGCTAGGAAACGCCTGAAAACCTAGTCCAGGGTGCACGTCAACATGCGGTGTCTGCGCCCGTAATGAGACAGGAGGGGCCGAAGGGTCGACCTCCATTGCGTCGGGGTACCCGACGCGCGATGACGTCATGTGGTCCGGAGCGGGTAAGAGTTCCATGGCGGAGGACAGCTGGTCACGGGAAGCGATCGGCGGCGCGCGACCCAGGGAGGCGCTTGGCGGCTGCAGCGAAGCGTCGAATGAGGGCGGCGCCGGCGGGAGAACAGGCGGCGGCGGCGGCGGCGGCGGCGGCGGCTGCTGCGGCGGCGCGTCGCCATGTGGCAAAATGGAAGGCATCGTCGGTAACACCTGGGGATGAGGCGAGCCAGTAGATGGGTCCCCAGGGCGCTGACCGGACGGCACCGTCGCTGAAAGCAGACGGGGAGCGGCAGAACCCGTGCGACGACAGAGGCGCAGCTGATTGAGATGCCGACGCACCTCACCAGAGGCCCCCAAAACCAAATACATCGCGCGGCCGAGGCAGCGAAGAATGCGCCCTGCGAGCCAACGCCGTGAACCGCGATAGTTGCGATAAAATACAACGTCGCCTGAAGCAAAAGCAGGAGTCTGCCGCTGCACAGGAACCTGATGCGGCGGATGCAGCAAAGACATCAAGGTTCGATGAGGACGACCGTGGAGCAACTCAGCCGGCGAGCGACCATCTCGGGGCTGATAGCGATACGAAGACAAAAAGAGCAATAACGCGTCCCCCCGCGAATGCGACTCTTTCAACTTCAACATCTGTGACTTGAAAGTCCGGACCAATCGCTCAGCGGCACCGTTTGACTAAGGCGAAAACGGCGCGGATGTCAGATGTTGAATACCATTGGCCTGGCAGAATGACTGAAATTCTGCGGACATGAATTGTGGGCCATTGTCGGAAACAATAGTCTGCGGAAGACCTTCAATGCAAAAGATAGCAGACAACGCTTGGATGGTGGCGGAGGACGTCGTGGAAGATATCCGGACAACAAAAGGAAAATTACTGAAGGCATCGACCAGAACCAACAATCGAGCATTCCAGAATGGACCAGCAAAATCAATGTGCAAGCGTTGCCAAGGGGAAGTGGCTTTTGGCCATGCAAAGACTTTCCGCGGCAGCGCGGATTGTTGTTCGGCACACGTCACGCAAGAAGAACACATATTCGTAATCGCAGCATCGATTCCGAACCAAGTACAGTGCTGACGAGCAAGTTGTTTCGTTCGCACTATACCCCAATGTCCTTGGTGAAGAAGCCGTAAAACAGAGGACTGTAACGAACGTGGGACCACGACTCGGGACTGATCATTATCAGAACGCAACAACAAAACACCACGTCGAACAAAAAGTCTCTCCTTGTGAGCAAAAAATCGGCGAACCAACGGATCCTCGATCCGTGACTTTGACAAAGGCCATTGCGTAGCAACAAAACGCAAAACGGTAGCAAGGACCGGGTCAGCAGCTGTAGCTGTAGCTACACGACGAAAATCAATCGGAAACGATTCGACCACTTCATCGGTTTCCGAATCAATGAACATGCAAGCAAGTTCGGAGGAATCGAATCCTTTATCCTCAGCAACAGGCAAATGGGACAACGCATCGGCGTTTCCGTGCTTAGCAGTGGACCGATACAAGATATCGTAGCGGTACTGCGAGAGGAAAATAGACCAGCGAATGAATTTCTGCGCTGTACGCGGAGGTACAGGCTTGTTCGGATGAAAAAGCGACGTCAAAGGTTTGTGGTCTGTGATGATGGTAAAGTGACGACCATACAAGAAATCATGGAACTTAGTGACACCAAACACGAGAGCCAAAGCTTCTTTCTCTGAGTGAGTAATTTCTTTGCGCAGACGAGAGCAATTTGGACGTAAAGGCAATAGGGCGATCATGCGAGCCAACTTTGTGCGCAAGCACAGCACCGATCCCGAAATCCGATGCATCTACCATCAACAAAAGGGGTTTCTGGGGATCGAATGGCGTAAGGCAAGTACTAGAAAGCAACGCCGATTTCAACTGGCGAAAGGCGCTCTCGCATTCCGTCGTCCAGACGAACGGAACACCCTTACGGCGTAAGCGATGAAGCGGAGCGGAAATGGAAGAGGCATTGCGCAGAAAGCGATGATAGTAGGTAATTTTACCCAACACACTCTGCAGCTGCTTCACATTTTGAGGGGAAGGCAAATCTTGTATGGCACGGAGGTGCTCTGGACTCGGATGTATGCCTTGGGCATTGATGACATGGCCCAGGTATGGTAAGTCACGAGCAAAAAACACACATTTGTCCTTCCTCAAGCGAAGACCATTTTGTCGCAAGACCTGAAATAACGTTCATAGGTTCGCAAGATGATCTTCTTCTGTCTGTCCGGAGATCACTATATCGTCCAGATAGTTTGCTGCAGTAGGGACCGACGCACAAATAGTTTGTAAATATTGCTGAAACAATGCAGGGGCGGATGCACACCCGAACGGTAGTCTTTTGAACCTGTACAATCCAAGATGCGTGTTAACCACCAATACGCGCTGGGATTCGCCGTCCACCGGTATTTGCAAGTACGCATCGGCGAGGTCCAACTTTGAAAAATATTTTCCTGGGCACAGTTTAGCAAAAAGATCTTCCGGGTGGGGCAAAGGAAAAGTAGCAGTCACTAGTTGTGGATTCACTGTGGCCTTGAAGTCCACGCAAAGTCTCAATTTTCCGGAAGGTTTTGGCAAAATTACTAAGGGTGAGGCCCAGAGAGAAGCTTGCACACGTTCAATTACACCCTGTGATTCTAGATCGTTTAATGTTCTTGCGACCTCAACACGCAATGCGTGAGGAACATTGCGCGCTCGGAAAAATTTCGGTTGCGCGTTTACTTTCAGTTCCAAATGTGCTTCATAGTTTTTAGCGCAACCCAGGCCCGGTGCAAAAATGTCTGCTAATTCGTCACATAAACGAGAAACACTGTCTGAAGGCACAGTTTGATTCACTGATAGGACCTGATTTACAATAGACATGTGAAACAACTGAAATAAATCTAAACCAAATAAGTTCACTGCAGTAGAAGAACGAAGAACGTAAAATGACACAAGTTTTGTTTGTCCCTTGTATGTTGCAAGAAGAGTGCACCGTCCTAACACAGGGATCGGCTGTCCTGAATAACTTTTTAACTGAACATTTGCGGCATGCAACGGAGGTTTGCCCAGTTGTTTGTATGTGTCGTGATTGAGCAATGAAACTGCAGCTCCGGTATCGAGCTGGAATGGTATGACCTTGCCATTAAAGTCCAAATCTACAAAAAGTTTACTGTCCTGCTGACGACAAGAGCGACTGTTTTGTGCAATTTGAACAGACACTGGTACAGAATCACTTGCTAATTCACGTGATTTCCGGCGACGTCGACGCACAGTTTTTGTGGGACGAACACAGTCACTGTTAGAGAAAGGGGCACTGGACGAAGCGGAATTAACTACATGAATGTCCATGGGCGAAGGTCCACGAGCCTGAGTGTCTTTGGTTCGATTCCGGCGCGAAGCAAAGGGCCTGGAAAGGTTGTGATTGTCTGATCTGAGCTTTTTCTGGCAAACACTTTGAACATGTCCTTTCTTATTACAGAAAAAGCAAATAGCTTGGCGTGATGGGCAATGTTCACGCGAATGTCTAGTAGCACACCGCGGGCATGATTTCACTGCATTTGTGTGCTGGCGTGGCACACCTGGTTTAGAGCGCGTCGGCAGCTGCGTCGAAATGCGCGAGGGCAGGTTACCGGGCCGCGCAGCGCGTCCAGCGGGCCGGTTAATGTTACACACTGCTGGCGAAGTTTCAAAAGATTCCTGAGCACAGTCAAGTGTGTCTTGTCTATCCAATATGTCTATCACTTGTTGAAGGGAGGGATTAACTAGTTTCAAAATTTGCTCCCGTATGCGAACATCAGAAACGTTCTGTGCAATTGCATCACGCACCATTGTATCTGAATAAGAAAGGCCACAGTCACATTCAAAGGCACAGTCCCTAGTAAGTCCTTGCAATGTTGCTACCCACTCCCTATTAGTTTGACTGGCCGTACGTTTTGTACGAAAGAAAGTATACCTTTTGGCAACTACATTAACTGTTTCTTTGAAATAGGCATCTAAAGCAGACAAAATTTCTTCGTAGGACAGAGTTGCTACGTCGCGTCGGGGAAACAATTTCACTATCACACGGTAGGTGGACACACCGACACAAGAAAGCAAAAACGGCTGCCGCTCATTACCTTGAATTCTGTAGGCGGCTAGATGAAAGGCAAACTGGCGGGACCACTCGGTCCACGACTCGTGCGCCGGGTCGTAGTGCCTAAAAGGCGGTGCAACTGCGAGTTGTGGCTGCGGTAGCGGTGAAGCGGCGGCTGCCGCATCGGTTTGAATGGCACGTTGACCCTGGACGAGCTGTCCAAGGGCATCCAATAACGCCTGCGTCTGCTGATTCTGCAAGCGATAAAATTCGGACAGTACATCTGGCGAAGCCATGACACAAGTAATTGTAAGCAATTAGAAAGACCAAGACCCTTTCCGTTGTCTCGTCGCCAATCTGTTGTGGCGTAACAAGCTTGCTAAGCCACACTGGGAAGGGAGCCGAAAGAAAGGCACGCGTACACACACGCCGACCGGCGTCAAGTCTGGAACAGGATAACTATTGAATGGTAGCAAGAAAAGTACGTAGCTGCTTTATACTTAACTTTTAATCATTGTTGTATACATCGTTCTTCTTGAGACATTTATACGATAACTCTCAAACTAGGTAAGGCTAATGGCGCCTTGCTAGGTCGTAGCCATGGACTTAGCAGAAGGCTATTCTAACTGTCTCTCGGCAAATGAGAGGAAGGCTTCGTCCGTATTGTCGCTAGCAATGTCGTCCGTACAACTGGGGCGAGTGCTCTATCGTATCTCGAGACCTGCCTTGTGGTGGCGCTAGGTGTGCGATCACACAGTGGCGACACGCGGGTCCGACATGTACTAAATGGACCGCGGCCGATTTAAGCTACCACCTAGCAAATGTGGTGTCTGGCGATGACACCACACAACCTATGCTCAGTTCATATAGTCCAGTTCCCCTGAGTGATACGACTGATATAGAAGCTCCAGCCTTTGAGTACAAACGAAGTATACGGCCACCGCATTAGTTTTGATGAAACGACAGACCGAAAGCATATCACCGATATCAGAGTAAGCTAGTGAACCAGGTCCCACGAAAGAAGGCTTCTGCAAAAGACGTACGACATTATGATGACACGAAGATAATAACAGCAGTTTCCTCATTCTGTGTGATTCAACGGCCTGGTGCAAGTCTACCAGTTGTACGCCATTTTCCAACAGCCATGTCTCTGACATACTCCAGTATCCTATTGGGGAAAGGGGGCTTGCAAACTAACACTGAATCCGGACCACGAATTCTTTTTGCCGAATCGTCCTTCACTGAGAGGTGGAGGCTAGGTCATACTAAATTACTGTATGGTCTGACCAGGGGTCGAGCGCGCGTTATTTAGATTTCCGGGCATACTCTTTAACACCAGATCAGCAGAGCCGACTACTCCAAAATTTTAAAAAACCTTAATTTTACTTCCGGAAGATACACTAAGGACAAGTGGAAATATCGCTGAAAAGTTCGTAAATAAGTAGTAGGTTCTGTTGACGTCACAATTAATGATGGACGTCCTTGTATTAAACATGGGATTGGAATTTACATCTACATGGATATTCTGCAAATCACATTTAAGTGCCTGGCAGAGCGTTCATCGAACCACCTTCACAATTCTCTATTATTGCCATCTCGTACAGCTCGCGGAAAGAATGAAAACCTATATCTTTCCGTACGAGTTCTGATTTCCCTTATTTTATCGTGTGATCGTTCCTCCCTATGTAGGTCGGTGTCAACAAAATATTTTCGCATTCGGAGGAGAAAGTTGGCGATTAGAGTTTCGTGAGAAGATTCCGTCGCAACCAAAAACGCCTTTCTTTTAATGATATCCAGCCCAAATCCTGTATCATTTCTGTGACACTCTCTCCCATATTTCGCGATAATACAAAATGTGCTGCCTTTCTTTGAACTATTTCGATGTACTCCGTCAGTCCTATCGGGTAAGGATCCCACACCGCGCAGTAGTATTCTAAGAGAGGACGGACAAGCGTAGAGTAGGCAGTCTCCTTAGTAGGTCTGTTACGTTATCTAAGTGTCTTGCCAAGGAAACGCCATCTTTGGTTAGCGTTCCCCACAACTATATCTATGTGTTCCTTCCAATTTAAGTTTTTCGTAATTGTATTACCTAGGTATTTAGTTGAATTTACGGCTTTTAGATTAGACTGATTTATCGTGTAACCGAAGTTCAACGAGTTCCTTTTAGCACTAATGTGGATGACCTCATACTTTTCGCTATTTAGGGTCAACTGACACTTTTCGCACCATTCAGATATCTTTTCTAAATCGTTTTGCAGTTTGTTTTGATCTTCTGTTGACTTTATTAGATGATAAACGACAGCGTCATCTGCAAACAACCGAAGACGCCTGCTCAGATTGTCTCCCAAATGGTTTATATAGATAAGGAACAGAAAAGGGCCTATAACACTACCTTGGGGAACGCCAGATATCACTTCCGTTTTACTCGTTGACTTTCCGTCAATTACCACGAACTGTGACCTCTCTGTCAGGATATCACAAATCCAGTCTCATAACGGAGACGATATTGTATAAGCGAGCAATTTCACTACGGGCCGCTTGTGTGGTACAGTGTCAAAAACCTTCCGGAAACCCAGAAAAACGAATTGGGTTTTCTTCGGCTGCATTTATTCTTGATGTCGTTGTCGTATCCGTGTCTACAGTGTGTTACAATTCCGTTTGGACTGTGGCTATGAAAAAATAAGTCACGGTTTATGGTCACAAAATCACTGTATTTATTGCAAATAGTCACCCCTTGCATAAAAACACGGCTTAAGTCGTTTTAAAACTTTTTTGAAACAGTCACTGTAGTCCTTTCCTGGGGTTGCATTTAGTACTGCAATACAGTTTCCTTGGATGCTTCGTAACAGTGTCCTTTCATTACCATTTTCAATTTGAGGAACGACTAAAAGTCACTTGGGGCCAAATCCGACGAATACGGTGAGTGATCCTAGACTGATCTATTTGTTGGTCCAAAACTTCTACACATTCTTCGTGTCGTAGGTTGGGGTGTCGTCACTGAGGAGCAACATGGAGCCTTCCTTTCGGAATTGGGGTCTAATTGGACGAACTCTCGCCCACAAACGCCGGAGGACTCAAAAAACTTGATTTTGCCTCACTGGTCCACTCTCATTTTCCGACGACTGTTAAGACACGTGCCGTTACATTCGCAACCATCATGCTACAGCAGTGCTATCGCTTTGACTTTCTACGCAGTTGTTTTTGAAATTTCAAGGCTAAGAACGTCCAATTGACCACGAGATGACATTAGTTTGGAATATCACGCAAGCAGTCCTGATGAAAATGGGACACAGTGTGTAACTTGCTTCTGGTAACATAACTGCTGTTATTTGTAGCGTTATTCTTTTTGTTGTAGAAATTGGGAGTTCTCAATGCAAGTCGTCACCACAGCAGAGGTGATAGTGAATCTTCCCAGAAGCTTCTTTAGCACTGTGTTGCAGTCCATTATCTCCATTTTTCCTATGTATTTTATAGAGTGTGTGATTTACTTGTAAGGTTTTTGGTCTGTTGCAATCGCTTCAAGGAACTACTTTCATTCGTCCGTCCCCTATTGACACTACGATTGATATGAATGTTGTTGGAACACCATGTTTTCTTCTAAAAGAATCGTCTGGTCTACGAAAATTCTCCCTCAATTTTGAAAATCTACGGATGGAGTGTGTGGCAGTACAATAGCATGTGGTGCTGTCGCATCCCACTAATCTGGAAAAGTTACAGCAAGTTCATGTTACAGGGTGACAATTATTGAACTATACGAAAAAACGTAAATTAGTTACAAACTACGGCGTGGACACACTGTATTCAACCTGTAAACGTCATTATGACATCTTCGATATGCCTGTCATCATAGGCGATGATGTAGAGCAGACGGAAAGGGAAATTCTGCATGACCCGCTCAAGTTTCGGTACATCGATGCTGTTGATGACCTGCTGAATGGCTGTTTTCTGCTCATCAGTGGTATTGGAGTTATTACTGTACACCTTGTCTTTAATATACACCCACAAAATCGAGTCGCATGTGTTCAGATCAGATCAATATGGCGGTCAATGGAGGCCCATGCCAGTGGCCTCTGGGTAGCCCAGAGCTAGACAGCCAGAACACTCTTCCAGGACATCAATCATTCTTCTGCTTCGATGGGGTCTAGCTCTGTCTTACATAAACCACATCCTATCGAAATCAGGCTCCCTTCTGATAATGGGGATGAAATCATCTTCCAAAACCTTCTCGTGCCTTTCGATTGTCACCGCGCCCTCAAGGAATATCGCACCCATTGTTCTGTGACTGGACATTGCACACCACTCAGTCACACGCTGAGGGTGTAGAGATTCTCAGTCCCCAGATGCGCCAGTTTTCCTTATTGATGAACCCATCCTAGTGAAAGTGGGTTTCGTCGCTAACTCAAAACATAATGCGGATACTACTTCCCGTCATGCCCTGCGACAACCCGTGCAATTTGAACATCATAACCGTCCAGAAGTTACGACGATTTTATTTCGTATAGTTTAATAATTGTCACCCTTTAAGTCCAATGTTTTCCCCCATACTCGGCTGCGTAAAAATAAATTGGACTGAGCAATATTTGTACAGGGTGTCTCTCAGTTACTAATTTATCGACTTATTTAGCAAAATACGACAAACATAAACAACACAAAGTCAGAAGGAAAAGTAGAAGGAATGGAGGTACTATGATATCACTGAATGAAGAATACATAAGATGATCAAAACTAGGAACATAACAGAAACAATTTGACGTAGGTGGAGGAAACTTTATTCATCAAACCAGTGCTACTGGTATAAAAATGAAAATGGAATTTAGGACAGAATTTTTGCAACCATGTTTTCGGAACACATTATTGCATGGAGGTGAAACATGAAAGGTGGAAACGAAATGTCGTGTCATGTAAGTACCACAAAAATAAAAATGAAGAGAACATATAATAAATAGTCAAGGAAAGATCTGTATGGAAAGGTGTTGTCAGAAAGGGAAAAAGAAGAGTTGACTTTCCGCAAAGACATCTACAAATAATTGACGGTTCAAAGGATTCTTAATACTTGCCATCGCCGAGAAAGAATAACATATCATTGGTATATTCCGATCGGTATTGTGTGTATGAAATATTTACCATTGACATCTATAGCTAAATGGAAGGAAGATCATAAGACCACTCGAAATATTAACAGAATTTGAAGGTGATTTAAAATTGTGATAGTTTTGAGAACTGTCATTAATAGATTTCATGCGCTGATTAGTGCAGAGGTAATATGGGCTCTAAGCACTATGGGACTTAACATCAGAGGTCATCAGTCCCCTAGACTTAGAACTACGTAACCCTAACTAACCTAACGACATCACACACATCCATGCCCGAGGCAGGATTCGAACTTGCGTCCGTAGCAGCAGCGCGGTTCCGGCGTGAAGCATTTAGAACCGCTCGGCCACAGCAGCTGGCTGAAGTGATAATATTAATATATAAGAAATGTAATTATCTCAGCTACCTATATAAATGTGTTGTCGAATAACATGAAAAGGAGTAGAATATATTTTATAAAAATCTGTGACATTGTTTATTCTTATCAAACTAGTTCTTGCTCTATTGTGAAATATGGACACATTCGTTTCTCGGTGTCGCATAACATTTTAATATATTCGACTCATGCACACTACCTAATACCAAGTCGTATGTACACAGCATGTCGTACACATCTTTAACCTTCCCTGTTGTCTGTCTGCAATGTAGCCTCCGGCGGTAGACAAGTGCCCCAACAGCAGGTGATGACAGATGGTGAGCGCACAGCTCGGAGGGGATTTTCAGCATACAGACGCTGTCAACAGTGTATGCTGCCACGCACCTAAGCTCTCCTTTACGATATCATACTAAAGTACGCAACTTCCTTTGATGTGTTGTACGACAAACATTGTGTTCGGAGTGTGCTAACAGTTACAACAAGGCGTGTGTTGAAATTCTGTCCACTGAGCCAGCCGCCGTGTAAACAGTGTCGACCAATTGAAGTTACTTCTCGGAAGTAAACGGCTGTACACATGCACTAGAAAGACAATTGTCAGGATGAGCGTAAACAGCAGCTGGCGACCACGTTACGTGCAGACAGCTCTGTGTTTGCAGCGTTAAGCAAACAGGCGAAACCGTCTAATGGAAGGCTCTGTTCTGTTTTCACGTCAGTCTAGCCTGCGAATACCACTTACATGACGGGGGTAGCGAGAAGACCGCAATTTGAGAAGCGTAGCAGACGATTAAAACGGTGCATCCATCGCTCTTACACAAACATGGACGACACCATTAACAACCGTTAAAACAAAACATGTGAAGGAATATTTTGCTCTTCGTAAACTTGTAAATGAAGAATTTAGGGGATTCGAAAGGCCTCTTTTTTACTGGATTGGCGATAACGGACAAATGAGCGTCTGATTAGGAAATGCATATTTCAATTTGTAAACACTCATTTTGGCGGATATTGGAGTATTACTTACAACCACGTACACCGCATTTCAACGTACACTCCTAGTGTGCTAGATATTCGCGAACCCCGTGTGTCGCAATATTTAGTGACAGTTTGCTTCAACAATATTTATTTATTGCTTTATCGTTGACGTACAGTATTTGACTGAAAGTGACATCGTTACATCAATAACATTAGCAGGAAAAGATAATCTTGGTCAGGCTTTGTTATAGTAAAATAGTGAAAGAGATTGTAGTAATGTTATCTTTATATTGATCTTTTACTTCCACCTGTCAGCAGACAAACTTTGTATCTGACGGAGACGAACGAGCCTTTATATACGCCAAAGATATTCGTCTAGATAGGCGTATTTAAATACAGAGACATGTAAACAGGCAGAATATGGAGCTGTGGTGTATAGGCAGCGCCTATATAAGACAAGTGTAGTTGTTAGATCGGTTACTGCTGCTACAACGGCAGGTTATAAAGACTTACGTGAGTTTGAACATAGTCGGCGCACGAGCGATGGGGCACAGCATCTCCGAGGAATCGATGAAGCGGAGATTTTGCCGTACGAATGTTCACGTGTGTATCGTGAGCATCAGAAATCAGGTAAAACATCAAATCTCCGACATCGCTGCAGCCGGCAAAAGATAATTCAAGAACGGGAACAACGACTAGTGAAGAGAATCGTTCAGCGTGACAGAATTGCAACCCTTCCGCAAATTGCTGCACATATCAATGTGGGCCATCGGCAACTGTCAGCGTGCAAACCATTCAACATAAGATCATCGATATGGGCTTTCGGAGCCAAAGGTCCCTCGGCTAACTTTGATGACTGCACGCCACAAAGCATCATTACTTGCCTGGGTCCGTCAACACTGACATTGGACTGATGATGATTGTAAACATGTTGCCTGGTGAGTCTCGCATCAAATTGTATCTAGCGGATGGACGTGTACGGTTATGAATGCATGGACCCTGCATGTCAGCAGGGGACTCTTCAAACTGGTGGAGGCTTTGTATTGGTGCGGGGTGCGTGCAGTTGGAGTGATGTGGGACTTCTCATACTTCTAGATACGAGTCTCACTGGTGACATGTACAGTCGTGGACAAAACGAGCGTGACCCCTCACCTTTCTGTTATGCTGATCCGCACAGCTTTAAAGTCTGCTACACAGCATAACAGGCGAGGCGGCGAAGTGCTACCAACATATTATGCACAAGCGTTGAATTGAAAACCATTCTAACTTTGTCAGAATGTTTCCAATCATGTGTAAGACTATATTAATGGTGACTAGGGTGTTAAACACAACACGTCAATATAACATATAAACGAAACGCTAATTAGTATGAACTGTACTAATAAAAAATTAATTTCAGCTTATCGAGATAACATAACTGTTTTAGTAAGACAAAGTACCCCATATCGGTACGAATTAGCAAAGTATTATGCGCATTCCGCCGCGAAACGGTCTGTGTCAACGTTCAGACCAGTCATACTGCATTACCATTGCTGACCTACCACGAAATTGTGCAAGTTAAGCAAGGCGTGAAGATTCATAACGAAATTCAGTCAAAAATCATTCAGTGTCATACTTAAGTCAATTCAATTATTGACAGATGCGGAAAAAGTTGGCAGTAACAGTATGAAATTCTACAAGCGTTTCATATCGACATCCACAGGGCGCCGGTAGCAATAAAACGGATTGGGGGGCGCGAGAATTTCTTAAAATTGCTTTACTGATAGTCTGTCCGCCTCCATCGAGATTATAACCGAAAAAAACCAGACATCTCTTACAGTGGCAAACACCTTTCACTGCGCTAACACACAACCCAGGCAAACAGCCCTGCATTATTACCCCAGACATGAATATGCCGGCAACGTCGCAATGAAAATAACAAAATGACGTGCACATTTCTGTTGCACAGAGCTCTCTGACTCAAAAACCTTTATGTCACCCCTTATGTGGCAATAATTCGGGATGTTTATTGATATAACAAAATACTGTTATCAGCGAGTAAATTTAGTGGGATAATTCTGCACCACCCCAGGAAATAAACGGCGACATAGCTGCCAAACGTATTTTACAATGTTTCAAATTCTCCATTAGACTTGCCACAGCCCGAAAACGTTCATTAGCCGAAGTGTTTCTTAAGCTAGCTTGCAGTGGGAATGCTCGCACTTCTAAAACGCGGTGGTATTAATACGGGGATCTGAATTGCCACGTGTATAGACATATCGATTTTAATTGCATTCCTGTAAACGTGATTTGGATCGAAAGCGTAGCTACGATTAATTTGCTGATGTATCGACTGCAACTACAACATTTCGAATAATGAGTAGGGTGAATTATTTATACGGTCCTCATCTTCAGTAACTGTCGTAGCTATTTTCGTTAATAGGATATAGTCATCTAAATCTGTAAAAATGGAACCCTACTAGTCTCATTTTCTTGACCGTCTATCTGTCTACCCGACCCTTAAAACCCGTTCACCTCGAGTAGCAGTAGACACAATAAGCGGAAATGAACCGCACTTCCTGCGGTATACGGTCCCTTGGTGATGTGAAAAAATGAGCTTCTAGTCAGCGCAATATAAAGATACGGCCGTTTGTGTAAAGAAAATTTACCCGAAAGGTAAAAAATGGCTCTAAGACCTATGTGACCAAACTGCTTAGGTCATTAGTCCCCTAGACCTAGAACTACTTAAACCTTCTTAACAT
This sequence comes from Schistocerca serialis cubense, assembly GCF_023864345.2. Lineage (NCBI taxonomy): Eukaryota > Metazoa > Arthropoda > Insecta > Orthoptera > Acrididae > Schistocerca > Schistocerca serialis. The sequence goes on from NC_064642.1 coordinate 665,058,927, forward strand.
AAGGACATCACACACATCTGTGCCCGAGTTAGGATTCCAACATGCGACTGAAGCAGCCGCGAGGTTCGTGACTGAAACGTCTAGAACCGGTAGGCCACCGCACCCGGCGAATCCCTCTTCACCTCAAGTATTCATGTATAATCATAATATATATTGTCTAGTGAGAATAAGCCAGTAACTCAGATCGTTTGATCAGGGAGCTTTTACAAGGCTACGGTCATTTTGTTCGAATTCGTCTGCAGTATCCACTAGGTGTTTGTCTATGGCTAAAAATAATGAACAAAAAATAAATAAACAGCAAACAACTTCTATGTTCAAAGCAAATGTAACTCACATGTCGCAATTACAACATAATTTCTTTGTTACATTTACATGACTACATCTACAGGATATATTTGCAATCCAGCCTTACGTGCGTGGCAGAAGGTTCATCGCACTACCTTCGGACTATTTCTCTACCGTCCCACCTTTGAACAGCGTGTGGGAAAAAGACCACTTCATTTTTTCCTAAAGAGCCCTTAATTACATTATTACTAAGGTAATTTCTTCCTGTGTGCGTTCCCGAGGAAATGATGTTTTGGCATTCGAACTGATGTTGTTGACTGAAATTTCGTGAAAAGAGATCGCGGCAGCGGAAAACGCTTTTGTTTTCATGAATGTCATCCTAACTCCCTTATCAAATCTGGGAACCTCTCTCCCCTATTTCGTGACCTTACAGATCGTGCTACCGTTCTTTGGACGTTTTTGGCGTGTACCGTCAATCACGTCTGTCAAGGATCCCATACCGCGCAGGAATACGATAGTAGTGAACGGACAAACGTAGTGTAGGCAGTGTTTTCATTAGACTTGTTGCGTATTCTTTGTGTGCGGCCAATAAAACGCAGTCTTTCTTTTGCCTTCCCCACAAAAGTATGTTTGCGATCGTCCCAGTTTATGTTTTACTGGATACTGAGATGAAATAACATTATTTCGACTTGTGTTTTGTCATGTAACCGAAAGTTAATTATTGTTACTTGACGCTGCTTTCGTGTTTAATGTATTCCTCATTGAACAGAGTACCCTCCTCGTACACCACACATAACTGTTTCAAAGTATTAAATTGTTACTGATGTTACAAAGTTGCGGTTACCATCCAAACTTGCCGTTTTGAAACAAAGGAAAATATTATAGCGAAATATGGCAATTAAGAAGAGGATTATCGAAATAAACAAACATTTCTGGTTCAAGTCGTTGCAGTAGGTCTACCACAAATTAGGAGCAAAGTCCATTAGTACCTTGATACCAGCAAAACCAGCCCTCATAACGCACACTGCCACTACAAGAATGAAAGTTTCCCAACATGGCAATGAGTAGTCGAGGAATGTGGACGCATTCTGTCTGCTGAATCGAAACGCACGCCATTTACCGAGGGGACCCACCAAGTGTCATACTCTGATCTTGCTGAAACTTCGCTCAGTGAAAGAGGGGACAAAATAAGCGAACATATGTCTCGGCTTATCTGCATACACTCGACCGCTTCTGAGAAAACGACGGTCAATGATTTCAGTGCGCTGTTGCTATAGTGTAGATACCTTTTAGCGTGTACGGATTCAATTAAAGCGGAGGCTCAGTGGCTACCGCCGCGACTTCAGAACTTTGTGTTGCGAGCTCGAAACCCGGTTGTTCCTTCTGTTTTCCCCCTCACTCTCTGAATTATTTACTGATGTTTATTCCAATTTATGTTGAAACGATGTTGTCATTATTCGTCAATTAATGTACTGTGTAATGAAAGAAGTTTAAAAAAAATAAACTAATAAAAATGATGTGAAATATTTGTGAATGTCCTTGTAACCTTACAGGTTGTAATGACGTTCAAAAATATTTAACATTATTTTCTCATTCGTTTATTATTTTTTTAATTCATTAATTACACAGAAAGTTAATTGACGCATAACGACAACATTCTTCCAATATAAACTGGAAAAAAAAATCGTAGGTCATTCTGATAGAAAGGGAGAGAAAATAATAAGAAGAAAACAATATGGTGTCGAACTCGGGAATCAAAGTTAAGAAGGAACGGCGGTAGCCACTGAGGCACCGCTTCAGTTGCCTTCTCGGGTGCAAAAGGTATCTACACAATAGCAACAGCGCGTTGATAACTTTGACCGTCTTTTTCTCGGAAACGGTCGAGTGTCCGCCGAAAAGCCGAAACACATGTTCGCTTATTTTGTCCTCTCCTTCACTGAGCAAAGTTTACGGACAATCAGGGTATGGCACCTGGCGTGTTCCCCTAGTTAGTCGAGTCGCTTCTTACGTCAGGCGAGAACTATGTATACGTCAGAGTAAACGGCGCCACTTGGAAACATGGCGAACGATGATAAACACGTTTTCCTTTTTATAAGGCAACCTTCTACAGCTAATATTCATGGAGTGTTCTTCAGGTTGCCTAAGATGTTTCTTACGTTAGGCTTGTCGTACACTCCTGGAAATTGAAATAAGAACACCGTGAATTCATTGTGTCAGGAAGGGGAAACTTTACTGATACATTCCTGGGGTCAGATACATCACATGATCACACTGACAGAACCACAGGCACATAGACACAGGCAACAGAGCATGCACAATGTCGGCACTAGTACAGTGTATATCCACCTTTCGCAGCAATGCAGGCTGCTATTCTCCCATGGAGACGATCGTAGAGATGCTGGATGTAGTCCTGTGGAACGGCTTGCCATGCCATTTCCACCTGGCGCCTCAGTTGGACCAGCGTTCGTGCTGGACGTGCAGACCGCGTGAGACGACGCTTCATCCAGTCCCAAACATGCTCAATGGGGGACAGATCCGGAGATCTTGCCGGCCAGGGTAGTTGACTTACACCTTCTAGAGCACGTTGGGTGGCACGGGATACATGCGGACGTGCATTGTCCTGTTGGAACAGCAAGTTCCCTTGCCGGTCTAGGAATGGTAGAACGATGGGTTCGATGACGGTTTGGATGTACCGTGCACTATTCAGTGTCCCCTCGACGATCACGAGTGGCGTACGGCCAGTGTAGGAGATCGCTCCCCACACCATGATGCCGGGTGTTGGCCCTGTGTGCCTCGGTCGTATGCAGTCCTGATTGTGGCGCTCACCTGCACGGCGCCAAACACGCATACGACCTTCATTGGCACCAAGGCAGAAGCGACTCTCATCGCTGAAGACGACACGTCTCCATTCGTCCCTCCATTCACGCCTGTCGCGACACCACTAGAGGCGGGCTGCACGATGTTGGGGCGTGAGCGGAAGACGGCCTAACGGTGTGCGGGACCGTAGCCCAGTTTCATGGAGACGGTTGCGAATGGTCCTCGCCGATACCCCAGGAGCAACAGTGTCCCTAATTTGCTGGGAAGTGGCGGTGCGGTCCTCTACGGCACTGCGTAGGATCCTACGGTCTTGGCGTGCATCCGTACGTCGCTGCGGTCCGGTCCCAGGTCGACTGGCACGTGCACCTTCCGCCGACCACTGGCGACAACATCGATGTACTGAGGAGACCTCACGCCCCACGTGTTGAGCAATTCGGCGGTACGTCCACCCGGCCTCCCGCATGCCCACTATACGCCCTCGCTCAAAGTCCGTCAACTGCACATACGGTTCACGTCCACGCTGTCGCGGCATGCTACCAGTGTTAAAGACTGCGATGGAGCTCCGTATGCCACGGCAAACTGGCTGACACTGACGGCGGCGGTGCACAAATGCTGCGCAGCTAGCGCCATTCGACGGCCAACACCGCGGTTCCTGGTGTGTCCGCTGTGCCGTGCGTGTGATCATTGCTTGTACAGCCCTCTCGCAGTGTCCGGAGCAAGTATGGTGGGTCTGACACACCGGTGTCAATGTGTTCTTTTTTCCATTTCCAGGAGTGTATATGCGAAACGTAAACGTTTCATTTTATGTAATATTTATCAAGATAAGACATGACAAGAGCGGACCAGTCCCTTCTGAGAAAAGTTACAGATTCTAAGTTGTTCCACTATGTAATGAGACGGGTACGGGCTTGCGATCTCTCGTTTATGCCATCGATTTCTTGTTACATATACTTGGCCACTGCATTGTAGCTGCAGTCGTGGATAAAGCAGTCTGTTTCCTACTAGTGCGACGAATCATCCAGTCATGGTTAAATGGCCCATCTGGCTGAGGCAGACGCTATAATAGCACTCCAAGCAAAAAAGCTGGCACGGTAGCTCAGCCTGTTCAGTTAGAGAGCTGGTTGCCCTCTGTAATAAAAAACTGAGTGGAAGGATCAAAAAATGAATTTGACTGGATGTCAATTGACGTCCGCAACGACCAAACACAACGATCAGCAAAAAAAAAAAAAAAAAAAAAAAAAAAGAAAAACCAGAGGGATTTTCAAATGGCTATATAGCAAGAACTATGGGTCTTCGCAAGTCGACGGTAGCCATGTGGATTAGACAAAAGGAAGAGGATGGTAACCTGAATGGAAGGCCTCATGGCTGTCGCCGCAAAACAACAGCAGCACAGGATCGGCAGATACACCGTTTCAGTGGGAACCACCCATTCGTCAACGCACGAAAAATTCAGCAGACTTTGGGTCTCAATGTTAGCAGTAAGACCGTCACTCGTCGTCTGAGGGAAGGTGGACTGAGAGCAAGAAGCGCTGCTATGAAAGAGACATTGACTGTTTCCCACAGATATGCCCGCTTTGCTTTAGCTGCTGAAAATGTCGACAAACCTCTCCAGTTTTGGAGGCAATTGATTTTCAATGACGAAAAAGTTGTCTCTACGGCATCAACCGGAAAAGTACTTGTTTACCGGCCAAAAGTTGCTAGGTATAATCCAAAATATATTTACAGTTGCCGAAGGAGTGGCAGGGGCTCGGTAACGGTATGGGCATAGATATCGGCCGAAAGGTGTGGGCTCCTGTGGGAAGTGTAAGAAAGACTCGATGCGCGCAATTACATATCAGTTCTGGAGAACGTGATGTTGCCTTTTGTGTCACTAAGATTTGGTGATGATCAGATCATGTTCCAACAAGATCGCTCGCCTGTTCATATGGCACGTGTGGTTAAGAGGTGGTTCGACGACCATAGTAATATTACTGTAACAGAATGGCGACCTAAAGGAGCTGACATTAATCCCATTGAGAATATTTGGGCAGAAACGGTCAGAGTAATACGGGAAAAGGGACAGTCACCGTCGACTCGCCGACAGCTTTCTGATGTGATTCATGACGCTGGGAGTGAGTTACTTGAATCTCCTAATTATGTGGCTAGAGTTGTGAGCTCAATGCTCAACAGATTTCGAGCCGTTGTGGAAGCCGAAGGAGGCTATACGCGATACTAAGCAGCATCAGCCGAGGTGGTTCTTTTCTTTTCAGCCATTAACCAATGTTTCACTTCAAGTTTTTCTTTTTTTACAGGCTATACCACGGGCCTTGTCATTGGTGGGAAGGCTTGCGTGCCTCAGCGATACAGATAGCCGTCCCGTAGGTACAACCACAACGGAGGGGTATCTGTTGAGAGGTCAGACAAACGTGTGGTTCCTGGAGAGGGGCAGCAGCCTATTCAGTAGTTGCAGGATGATTGACTGATCTGGCCTTCTATCGCTAACCAAAACGGCCTGCCTGTGCTGGTACTGCGAACGGCTGAAAGCAAAGGGAAACCACAGCCGTAATTTTTCCCGAGGGCATGCAGCTTTACTGTATGGTTAAATGATGATGGCGTCCTCTTGGGTAAAGTAGTCCGGAGGTAAAATAATCACCCATTCGGATCCCGGGGTGGGGACTACTCAAGAGGACGTCGTTAGGAGAAAGAAAACTGGCGTTCTACGGATCGGAGCGTGGAATGTCAGATCCGTTAATCTGGAAGATACGTTAGAAAATTTGAAAAGGGAAATGGATAGGTTAAAGTTAGATATAGTGGGAATTAGTGAAGTTCGGTGGCAGAAGGAACAAGACATTTGGTCAGGTGAATACAGGGTTATAAATACAAAATCAAATAGGGGTAATGCAGGAGTAGGTTTAATAATGAATAAAAAAGTAGGAGTGCAGTTAAGCTACTACAAACAGCATAGTGAACGCCTTATTGTGGCCAAGGTAGATACGAAGCCCACGCCTACTACAGTAGTACAAGTTTATACGCCAACTAGCTCTGCAAATGACGAAGAAATTGATAAAATGTATGATGAGATAAAAGAAATTATTGAGATAGTGAAGGGAGACGAAAATATAATAGTGGACAGTGACCACAATCGGTTGGATATGAACTGTAGATTAAAACTACAGAAACTGCAAAAAGGTGGGAATTTAAGGAGATAGGACCTGGATAAACTGACTAAACCAGAGGTTGTACAGAGTTTCAGGAAGAGCATAAGGGAACAATTGACAGGACTTGGGGAAAGAAATAGAGTAGAAGAGAATGGGTAGCTTTGACGGATGAAATAGTAAAGGCAGCAGAGGATCAAGTGGGTAAAAAGACGAGGGCTAGTAGAAATCCTTGGGTAACAGAAGAAATATAGAATTTAATTGATGAAAGGAGAAAATATAAAAATGCAAAAAATGAAGCAGGCAAAAAGGAATACAAACGTCTCAAAAATGAGATCGGCAGGAAGTGCAAAATGGCTACGCAGGGATGGCCAGAGCACAAATGTAAGGATGTAGAGGCTTATCTCACTGCGGGTAAGATAAATATTGCCTACAGGAAAATTAAGGAGGCCTTTGGAGAAAAGAGAACCACTTGTATGAATATCAAGAGTTGAGATGAAAATGAAATGGGAGATACGATACTGCGTGAAGAGTTTGACAGAATACTGAAAGACCTAAGTCGAAATAAGGACCCGGGAGTAGGCAACATTCCATTAGAACTACTGACAGCCTGCGGAGAGCCAGTCCTGACAAAACTTTACCATCTGATGAGGAAGATGTGTGAGACAGGCAAAATACTCTCAGACTTCAAGAAGAATATAATAATTCCAATCCGAAGGAAAGCAGGCGTTGACAGATGTGAAAATTACTGAACTATAAGTTTAATAAGTCACAGCTGCAAAATGCTAACGCGAATTCTTTACAGACGAATGGAAAAACTGGTAGAAGCCGACCTAGGAGAAGATCAGTTTGCATTCCATAAAAATATTGGAACACGTGAGGCACTACTGACCCTACGACTTATCTTAGAAGGTAGATTAAGGAAAGGCAAAGCTACATTTCTAGCATCTGTAGATTTAAGGAAACCCTTTGCCAATGTTGACTGGAATACTCTCTTTCTAATTCTGAAGGTGGCAGGGGAAAAATACAGGGAGCGAAAGGCTACTTACAATTTGTACAGAAACCAGATGGCAGTTATAAGAGTTGACTGGCATGAAAGAGAAGCAGTAGCTGGGAATGGAGTGAGACAGGTTTGTTGTCTATCCCCGATGTTATTCAATCCGTATATTGAGTAAGCAGTAAAGGAAACAAAAGAAAAATTGGGAGTAGGAATTAAAATCCATGAAGAAGAAATAAAAACTTTGAGGTTCGCCGGTCACACTGTAATTCTGTCAGAGACAGCAACCTACCTGGAAGAGCAGCTGAACGGAATGGACAGTGTCTTGAAAGGAGGATATAAGATGAACATCAACTTAAGCAAAACGAGGTTAATGGAATGTAGTCGAATTATGTCGGGTGATGCTTAGGGAATTAGGTTACGAAATGAGACACTTAAAGCAGTAAAGCAGTTTTGTTATTTGGGGAGCAAAATAACTGATGATGGTCGAAGTAGAGGGGATATAAAATGTAAACTGGCAATGGCAAGGAAAGCGTATCTGAAGAAGAGAAATTTGTTAACATCGAGTATAGATTTAAGTGTCAGGAAGTGGTTTCTGAAAGTATTTGTATGGAGTGTAGCCATGTATGGAAGTGAAACATGGACGATATATAGTTTTGACAAGAAGAGAATAGAAGCTTTCGAAATGTGGTGCTACGTAAGAAAGCTGAATTTTAGATGGGTAGATCATATAACTAATGAGGAGGTATTGAATAGAATTGTGGAGGAGTTTGTGGCACAACTTGACTAGAAGAAGGAATCAGTTGGTAGGACATGTTCCGAGGCATCAAGGGATTTAGTATTGGAGGGCCACGTGGAGGGTAAAAATCGTAGAGGGAGACTAAGAGATGAATACACTAAGCAGATTCAGAAGGATGTAGGTTGCAGTAGGTACTGGGAGATGAAGAAGCTTGCACGGGATAGAGTAGCTTGGAGAATTGCATCAAACCAGTCTCAGGACTGACGACCACAACAACAACATAATTTATATAATTTTAAGGAAACGCAGTAAGTAGAATCTGAACAAGCAAATTAATTCACAGCAAGACAAGTAATATTTAATTTGCTAAGAGAAGGAATACTCTAGTTATATAATCATGCAGTCTCTAAAAATACATGACACACGTGTATATGCAAGAAGGGTAAAAAGCAATTCACGACAAATGAAAAATATTGAGGAGAAACTAGCCCATGAAGGCGTAATTGGAGAGCGAAGGTTTGGCTGAAAGGCGAGGTAGGGAGGCCCGAAAAAGAAAAGAATAATCAAATATCCAATAGACTTCTAGTCGTTGTCGCAGCAGAGGGCGGTTGGTATATGCGATTCGGAGCAACAGTCGAACAATAGGTTTATTTGCTGAGTTTTGAGGCTTTATTTTATGACGGCTAAACAGTGCTGCTTCATGAGACCCGCTACTTGTCCTCATGTAGCTAAACATCAGAGGTGTAAAAAATTCTGAGAGGTGCCGAAGTTCTCTGGAACAGTAACGTGGTTTAAAAAAGAAGATGATTTTGTTCATTTCATTTCAACCAGTCACAGTATGCTTTGACATTCTAATCAAAAAAATGGTTCAAATGGCTCTGAGCACTATGGGACTCAACTGCTGAGGTCATTAGTCCCCTAGAACTTAGAACTAGTTAAACCTAACTAACCTAAGGACATCACAAACATCCGTGCCCGAGGCAGGATTCGAACCTGCGACCGTAGCGGTCTTGCGGTTCCAGACTGCAGCGCCTTTAACCGCACGGCCACTTCGGCCGGCTGACATTCTAATCTTTGGTTTCATTTTATAATTATGTATCTTTTCTTCAGTGATATAAAGAATAACTGGAAGTTTTTAATTTGTGGAATAGCGTATTTAACAGATAATATTTTCAACAAGTCTGTAGTTATAGGACGTCTCAAGAAGCAAGTCAGAAATGGTATTGTGGAAAGATCAGGTTGGTCTCTAATGGGTGACGACGGTCCAATAGCGAATACCAAGCTATAGGTAACAAGTATTGTTGATGGTGAGGAGCAATAATCGATATGCCACTATTCTGTAATTGCATTTCTGAAGTTTATCGTCGATCCTAGGACTGAAACCGATACTGTGGTTTACGTAAAGAATATAACTTTCAAAATTTTCCTTTGCAGCGCCGAATATTAATACACAGTATATAGATTAGGAACCTAGTCCGATTGCCTTTAATTTTATTCTGACGGATGTCATTGAGACAGTAAATAACAAGAGGAATAACAAAACTCTCAGAATCAATAAAGCGAATTCAAGTGTCCAGTGGATTTAAAAGTTTGCTACAATAGCGAATAACTGCTTTCACTGACTACTTCATGCCTACGTTTCCTCAGTCAATATTTGAAAGTAGGACTAGCAAGGTTTTTCCAAAAAATTGACAAATTGGTAGTCGAAGAGCAAGTTTCATAACTTACGATGACAACAAACGTTTTTCAAGTAGACTGATCACTGCAGGCATTCAACGATATTATTGTGTGTTACATGCGCAGTACGTAAACTGGCAACGCCACCAACATACAATGCTACTAAGCTATGAAAGAAATGTAGCAAAATAGAGCATCCACACTGTCCATGTGATGGATAAGACGACTAATTAGCAACATAAATGTCAATATATGCAGCAGTTTCTATTGGAAAGTGCTTCCTGGACCAAATAACGTACATTTCCTACTTGTTCAGTGCGAATCATGTACCAAATATAATTTAAAGGACATAAAAATATCGAGTGGATTTACTAACATAATTATGAACCACTCAAGAACGTAAATCGATGGTCACATAGTTGTCGAACGCATGCTACGGTGTTGCTATTGTCCATTAGACTAGCAGCAGGAAGAAAACTTTCGCTCAGCTGATGCGCGCTCGCGCTTAGAAGACGCCACAACTTCGTGGGAAACGAAATACCTCAAGTATAAGCCACTGTGTTGTATTCGCATATCTGTGACTATGACTTGGCGCTAAAGCGTGGTTATCGATAGTACGTATGCTCATATTGCAAATATAACATCATAAATAAAGACAAGGGGAAATGAATTAGGTGCGTTTCCAATTCCTTAACATCAAACATATTTTAGTTATTCTATCTTAAACGAACTGCGCAGAAAATCATTCAGCAGAAGTGAATAACATTTTAGCAACACCAGATTATATTAACAGCTTGCCGCAGCGGATTAGCCGTGCGTTCAACGGCGTCATATCGCGGACCTCGCGGCTGCTTGCGCTGTCAGTTCGAATCCATCCCTGGGCATGGACGTGTGTTAGGTTAGGTAAGATTATGTAGTTCTAGGTCAAGAGGACTGATGACCTAAGTAGCTTGATCGCATAGTTCCTATAGTCATTTTTTGACCTTTCGCGTAAATTTTCTGTACATAAACGGCCGTATCTTTAGATTGCATAGACATAGAAGCTCAATTTTTTCACCACGAAGGGACCGTGTACCGCAGGACGTACGATTCATTTCTACTTATTATGTCTACCCGTACTCGAGGTAAACGGGTTTTAAGGGTTGGGTAGACAGTCAAGAAAGTGAGATTAGTAGGGTTCCATTTTTACCGATTTAGGTGACGAGATCCTAACAACGAAAATAGCTACGACAGTTACTGAACATGAAAGCCATATAAATAATTCACCCTACTCATTATTCGAAATGTTCTAGTTGCAGTCGATATATCAGCATATTAATCGTAGTTAAGCTTTCGATTCAAATCACGTTTACAGGAATGCAATTAAAATCGATATGTCTATACACGTGGTAATTCAGATCCCAGTATAATGCCACCGCGTTTTAGAAGTGCGAGCATTCCCACTGCGAGCTAGCTTAAGAAACACTTCGACTAATGAACGTTTTCTGGCTGTGGCAAGTCTAATGGAGAATTTGAAACATTGTAAAATACGTTTGGCAGCTATGTCGCCGTTTATTTCCTGGGGTGGTGCAGATTTATCCCACTAAATTTACTCGCTAATAACAGTACTTTGTTATATCGATAAACATCCCGAATGACTGTCACATAAGCGGTGTCATAATGGTTTTTGAGTCAGAAAGCTTTATGCAGCAGAAATGTGCACGTCATTTAGCCATTTTCATTGCGACGTTGCCGGCATATTCATGTCTGGGGTAATAATACAGGGCTGTTTGCCTGGATTGTGTGCTAGCGCAGTGAAAGGTGTTTGCTATTGCAAGAGAGGTCTGGTTTTTTTTTCGGTTATAGCCTCGATGGAGGCAGGCAGACTATCAGTAGGGCAATTTTAAGAAATTCTCGCGCCCCCACCAATACTTTTTAGTGCTACCGGCGCCCTGTGAATGTCAATATGAAACTCTTGTAAAATTTCATACATGTTACTGCCTACTTTTTGCGGTTCTGTTAATAACTGAATTGATTTAAGCGTGGCACTGAATTATTTTTAACTAAAATTTCGTTATGAATATTCATGCATTGCTAAACTTGCACACTTCCGTGGTAGGTCAGCAATGGTAATCCAGTATGACCGATCTGAACGTTGACACAGACCGTTTCGCGGCCGAATGCGCCTAATACTTTGCTAATTCGTAACGATCTGGTGTACTTTGTCTTACTTAAGCAGTTATGGTATCTCGATAAGCTGACTTCGTGTGTATTAGTACAGTTCATACTAATTAGCGTATCTTCTTTCATTTACATCTTATATTTACGTGTTGTGTCTAACACTCTAATCAGCATTAATATAGTCTTACACGTGATTGAAAACAATCTAACAAATTCGGATGGTTTTCAATTTCACACTTCTGCATAGTTGGTAGCACTTCGTCGCCTTGTCTGTTATGCTGTGTAGCAGACTTTAAAACTGTACAGATGAGCATAACAGAAAGGCGAGGGGTCTCGCTCGTTTTGTCCACAACTGTACGTTATGATCCTCTCTGACCACCTGCATCCATTCACGTCCATTGTGCAATCCCATGGACTTGGGCAATTCCTGAAGGATAAGGCGAAAACCCACATGTCCAAAATTGTTACAGAGTGGCTCCAGGAACACTCTTCTGAATTTAACACCTCTGATGGACACGAAACACTCCAGACATGAACATTATTTAGCGTATCTGGGTTGCCTTGCGACAAGCTGTTCAGAAGAGATATCCACATCCACGTACTCTTAAGGATTGATGGACAGACGTGAAGGATTCGTGGTGTAAGCTCCTTCCAGCACTACTTCAGACATTAACCGAGCCCATGTTCGTGAGGTTAGAAGTTTGTGAGTACATTGATTAATATTTCTGTGAGACTTACGTTTGATGCGAGTAGCAGATATCGCAGTTTTGTGGCCATATGTCAATCTTTGTACTTCAGATTACCCTTCGAACAGGTGAACAATTTTTAATTAGCGCAGGGCCACGTGGCGCGGAGCCCAAGTAACTGGAGGAGATGAATCTGACCCACTGGAGCTCATCTCTTCTAACCGCAATAAATAGGTTCGTATTTCGTTACATGCAGAAAGGAAATTAAGAGTTTGTCTATAAACAACCAGAAATTAAACGTCGAGTTACTTCATAGTTCCGTACTGCTCTCTCTCTCTCTCTCTCTCTCTATCTATCTATCTATCTCTCTGACTCAATAGATAACATTAAATCAGAATTTCCAATTACACACTTCCGGAAATGGTATTCGGCAGGTTTTCCTTGGTTGTAATAATGATCTCTTCTGTCCCCTCGTCTTCTTGAATGAAAAGATGTGGGTCCAACAATAGGCCAGATAAGTACTTCATCCATCTTCAGCAACTGTAGTCGTACAGAACGAAATAATAAGCAACCAATTCCACAATATAAATTTAATTTCTTTAGTGATTTCGGGCGCTTAGTGCTCTTCTTCAGATGATTATACCTATCGCATTGCTTGTGAGTGTCAACAATAAGGTGCTTACAGAAAAATACCATAGTCCTTTGGTTCATAGGGTCGCTTCTTTATAATATTTTCGTACAGGCACTGTAAACCATGGAATTTTGCTGTATGCACCTTATTGTTGACACAAATAATGCCATATGTATAACCTTCTGAAGAAGAGCAGTAAGTGCTTGAAAACGGTAAATAAATTAAATTTCTTTTGTGCAACTGGTTGCTTATTATTTCATTATAATAGACAGTCCGTACGGGCTTGTAGTAGTCGCTAAATAGACCTTTGCTCCGTTGATTTCTTGCGGTAATGGTAGAGTTAATTTGCTTACCATAGAAAGAGAAAGAGATCAGAGAATTCAAGTAAATAGTAAATCACTTACGGGAGAGGTGGTTTAAAACTTCTGCGTTTACATTAAAAAATTTGGTACTGACCTGTAAAGGCTGCTTGTTAATGGAGTCTACAATCATTTTGAATATATAGCGAATTAAGCCACCTACATCAGTTGATATACAATGTAAGCCTAACGTTTTTGTACAGTTTTTAATATTTGTCTTACAAAAACTGTGTACTTTACAAATTTGCGATTTGTGTAAAGAGAAAGAATAAATCATGAAGTAAGTTTGCAAATATTAGTCCCAGGTAGAAGCGGAGTAGGGAGCACTACAATCGCTGTTCTTTTAAGATTGTGTGACGCGTGGAGATGGCTCGGAGTGTTCTGTGGAATCACGACACAAAATCTCCGATTACGATGCATCGAAAATTTCGAAAACAATAGGAAAGAGAAGAATCTGATGGAAGGAGTATTGTTGCGTCACACCTGAAGTTTGAACACACCGTCAGTGAAAACTGCGAACAGGGCCCCCTCGGTCAGTGAAAAAAGTCACGGAGCTGTGCGACAACGCCCTTTCAAATCTACTCGACTCCCATCTATTGAATTAGGTATTCCTAGGGCCACAATGCGAAGAATTCTAAACAACACATTGCTTCTGCATGCATGTTAGGTCGAGATAAGGCACGCACACGCGTTACCAATAGATGATGGAAGCTGTAGAGTAGCTGTTACGAGTGAGACATTGGCACGAATCTACACCAGAATAGCATCTTCAACGAATTTGTTTTTTTAGATAAGGGCTCTTTCCATATGTCAGGAAAAGTTAACAACAACAGTGAGAGGATATCGGATTGTGAAAATCCATACGCTGTCGTAGATTACGGCAGGGATTCCTCTGAACTGAAAGGCCCATTATCAACGTCAAAAAATCAGTAACAGTTAACATCTATCTGGGTATACTGTAACAGTTTGCGGAACTGCAGCTGAAAGACTTGCAGCCTTAAATACTTTTCTGACGAGACAATGAACCACCACACGGTGAATTGAATGTTAGAAATTTTGTTAGTGAAGAATTTCGTGACAGGTGGATTGCGTCTGATGGTCTCACAGCCTGGTCTATAAGATCATCAGACATAACACCTTTAGATTTCTTTTTACGAGGTACCTATATGACTGTATTTATGTTACACAAGTACCTGACATGAGTATGTTAAGAAGATGGATTACGGAAGTGGTTGTTCGAGCAACAAACGGCGCACGTTTTGAGGATCATTGACGTTCTATCAAAAACTTGTTGATTTTTTTCATTTGTCACAAACACAGATCTTTAAGATTTATAGTTTTGGCAAGAAAAATATTGATAACTGCACAAAAATTTTTTGTCCATCCCGTATGTTTTAATTCTAACTTTGTTTCGGATATCGCCATTACCAGGTCGTAACTTAGAGCATGCAGAACAGCATTAAGGGGGACATGCTCGTGAAAATGACCAAAAATTGGAAAATAATTTCTTGGCTTATAGAAATGAGCATTTCATGCTGATTTCGAAAATGTATAGTTTATGGGCATTATCATTTTCCGTTCGTTCTAAAATTGAGGTTGAACGTAATGTTGCACAGGGGCCAAGCCCATCAGCCAGTTTGAAGAGTGTCAGAATACCTTATGCATTATTTTGTTCTTCCTTTTTCCGTCGTTAGTTACGGATTGTTAAAACATTTGTATTGTAGAAGGCACTGTCTCCTGGAACCAAAGTACAGGCATGTCTAGAAGGCTATGATTCGAATGTAAACAAAGATCTGAGAATATATGATTTCGGAATTTCATACGTGTGTGGTTTTGTGGTTATTGTGTGTTATGTTTCTGTGTGTGTGTGTGTATGTGTGTGCTTTCTGTGCTACAAATGCCGAAAGTAAAGAAATTTAGCCACAAACGAAAGTTTCGCGGTAATCAGTTCCAAACACAACCGAATAATGCACATCAGTTGCTTCGAAAGTCGCCTGCAGAAACTGTGTCTACAGGCAGTGCTTCTAGACGTAAACTTTCGCTTTCTGAACCTAATTAGAACAAGCCTAGTAGTATTGCGACCCGCAATAACGATGTAAATGTTATTTTGAACCTATATATGGTGTCAATAATTTTGAAGAGTGCTGTGAAATGCAAATACTGCAGTTGTGAAGATAGTATTAACGTTTCTGAGGACATTTCAGCAAGGAACGGTGTTTCAAGTGGATTATTGATTTCCTGTAACTCGTGTAAGATGCACAGTGATTCTTGGCATCGCCAGTAACTGATAGTCGACATTAGAGTGTAAATATTCAGCTTTCTTATGCAATGCGATGTATTGGAAGGAGAAGGGTAGCTGCCCAGACTTTTTGTGCAATGATGGATTTGGCTTCACCTCCACTGAGGTTTGACAGATACATTAAGTTAACACATAGTGCCTTACGTGGCGTAAGTGAACATTCAATGAAAAGAGCAGCAGCAGATGCAGTAGCCTTGTCAGCGAATACAGACATTGTAGTAGCATTTTATGGATCTTGGCAGAAGAGAAGTCATACTTCTCTGAATGGGGTTGTAACTGCACGTTTATTGGAATCGGTAAGATACTAGATTATGAATGTCTATCAAAGCACTGCCAGGGTTCACTAAGTAAATTTTTTGGCACCCATGTTTGTGTAAAGAACTTTGATGGGCCAAGTGGAAATTGGAAACGAATGAAGTTCTAAACACTTTTAGAAGAGAAGATCAGAGGTCAATCGTGATGTGCGGTATGTAGGCTACGTTGGGGATGGAGACTGTAAAGGACACACAACTTTTGTTAATGACCGACCATATGGGAACACTCTGATAGAAAAGCTTGAATGTGTTGGGCTTGTACAAAAAGAATGGGAGCACGTCTGAGAAAATTATGTAAACACTTCAGTGGAAAAAAATAAATTGTCACATGAAAAACACTTAGGTGATCCTGGTCGTCTTACAAAAAGTGAAACTGATTCTTTGACTCCAAATTATGGATTAGCAATAAGGAGAAATGTAGGAGATTAGGAGAACTTGAAACGAACTGTTTGGGCAACATGGTTTCACAGAGTTTCAACAGATGAAACCCCACAGCATGGTTTGTGTCCAAAAGGGGAAGATTCGTGGTGCAAGTACTGGTTGACCAATGCTACAGGCATACAATATACCCACAAGCTTTCCTTACCACTTGCTGTAATGGAGGCAATTAGGTCTATATATAGGGATCTGGCAAATAAAAATCTGCTTAGGATATGTATGCATGGTCTCTCTCAGAATAAAAATGAAAGCTTCAACAGCTGTATATGGGAGAAAATACCCAAAACTGTATTTGTTTGGCTGACAGTGCTGGAGACTGGTATAATGGATGCTATAATAACATTTAATGACGGGGCATTTTCAAGAATCAATGTTATGAAGAAACTGAACATCCAGGCAGGAAGTAATATGGCTTCAGCTCTAACTGCTATTGAAAAGCGGCGGGTAACCGATGCAGAAGCAGCTGCAGAAGCTACTACCAGGAAGTCAAGTATAAAGAAAAGAACGAAGAGAGAGAGAGAGTATGGAGGATAAGGGAACAGGAGGACAACTGGAGTATGCAGCTGGAATGTTGTAAACGAGCATTGTAGTAAGATAATAAATCTGTAAATCTTATTCTCCGATTTATCTAAAACTTGAATTTTCAGAATTCAGGTACAATTTTGTCCTAAACGACTGAAGTTAAGCTCACACAATTGGTACAGATATTTAGAGTGACCTCCTCTACCTCCCTTGCCTACTATTTCCCGAAAAATTTATAACATGATGATGATGTCGGTGATATTTGAGCTACATTATTAAATATTTTTGTTGTAGTAAAATAAATTACTTGTCTTTTTCACAGATCAGCATGAGGGAAGAAACTGGAGGCATGAAACACTTATGTGACAGTTGTCTGTACACTAACTCTTTTTCCAAGCTGTGCGGGCGGTAGTTCCAAAGAAAATAGTACCTCAGTGAAATAGTGTTCCGCTTTTTATACTATTATAAATATTGTTGTCAGTACCAAAATATAATAAATATCTCAATGATTTTTTGGGAATGCTTTGACTAATGACCATAATTGTGTGTAAGAATTTTGAGCTATCTGTCATTTGTAGGTCAGTTGCAACATGAGGGTAAGAATAATGCTAGCAATGCAGCCCGTTCAGAGGCGTGTCCCATTAATTGTCAGCATGAATAAAATGTCACCATAGGCACAGCCTGTATTGACACTGAACGCCGTTTTACAATTTCCGAGTTTCGAGTTGGTAACGGTGGTGCCCGAAACAACGTTATTAATAAAAACGTATGTGACGTGATGTCGGTGGTTTCATTCACAGAAAGCTATTTGTATTTAAGCAACCAGACAAAATTAGTTTTGTGGCAAGAGTGAATATTTACTTTAATGCGCGATGAAGCTAATTAGGAAACGTTTCTGGAGACGTTCTGTTTGAAGCTTTCGTCAGCCACATGTCTACATGATCTTATTTTCCACTGGTAAGAAATTGTGGTGGAAGGTCTCAATGTATTATTGGAGGCACTGCTTATAGTATTGCATTGAGGTATAGGAAACATTTACGTACAAAACCCAGAAAGTGTCAAATGGTCATTGCCAACGACAGTAACAGGTGCACCATTACATAGCTTACAATAGCATACCTGTCCACAAAATGGGAAACCTAATGGACGCCGGTAGTCAAATACTGACTGATGACGACACATTTGGAGAGAGTATCGATGACATACTGCAGGCGTCGTTTAAGAACGGTTGCTTGCAGGGGAACCTCCCCATCGCACCCCCCTCAGATTTAGTTATAAGTTGACACAGTAGACAGGCCTTGAAAAACTGAACACAGATCATTCGAGAAAACAGGAAGAATTGGGTGGAACTATGAGAAAAATAAGCAAAATATAGAAACTCAATAGTCCATGTGCAAGATATGCAACATCAAGGGAACTATGAGCTCAGGAGCGCCGTGGTCCCGTGGTTAGCGTGAGCAGCTGCGGAACGAGAGGTCTTCCCTCCAGTGAAAAGTTTGCGTTCTTTATTTTTGGAAAGTTATGATCAGTCCGTTCGTTCATTGAAGGAAGAATTGGGTGGAACTATGAAAAAAATAAGCAAAATATAGAAACTGAGTAGTCCATGCGCAAGATATGCAACATCAAGGGAACTGTGAGCTCAGGAGCGCCGTGGTCCCATGCTTAGCGTGAGGAGCTGCAGAACGAGAGGTCCTTGGTTCAAGTCTTCCCTCCAGTGAAAAGTTTGCGTTCTTTACTTTCGGAAAGTTATGGTCAGTCCGTATGTTCATTGACGCCTCTGTTCACTGTAATAAGTTTTGTGTCTGTGTTTTGCGACCGCACCGCAAAAGCTGTGCGATTAGTAGACGAAAGGACGTGCCTCTCCAATGGGAACCGAAAACATTTGATCGCAAGGTCATAGGTCAACCGATTCCTCCACAGGAAAACACGTCTGATATATTCTTTACGACACTGGTGACGGCATGTGCGTCACATGATAAGAATATGTTGTCGACGCACCTAACTTGTACACTTGGCGAATGGGAAAAAAGAGTCTTCTACCTGGCCCGATTTAGGTTTTCATGTGGATGTCATAATCACTCCCAAAAAAGTGATGAAAACATAAGAGTTTGTCACATAAACTGCAAAAAATGAATGCAACAGTTTCACAGTCGCACAGTTTTCCCTGTGCTCTGTCAAAACATATGTTTTTAATGTTTTCAAATTTCTCAGTGTGTAGACCGTCAAATCGTGCATATGTCCAAGCAAATCTAAACATGTCCTGGAATTTCGGAGAGCGATGTTGTTTATGTGTGAGTGCCTTAACTTTGATAATGGGCTGCTCACGCTAACCACGGGACCACGGCGCTCATGAATTTATAGTGTCCTTGATGTTGCCTATCTTGCGCATGGTGTACTCAGTTTGTAAATTTTGCTTATTTTTTTCATAGTTCCACACAACTTCTTCCTGTTTTCTCTATTGATCTGTGTTCAGTTTTTCAAGGCCTATCCACTGTGCCAACTTATAACTAAATCTGAGGGGGATGCGATGGGGAGGTTCCCTTGTTAGAAATTCCACCCCTAAGGGTGTCAAATAGGAGATGAAAGGTTTTTTGAAAATTAGTCCCTTACGGGGCAATTTTTAAGCTAGACCTACGAAAACTGATATTCGATTTCTCGATCCGAAATAAAAAAATAAATATTTCAGCATGTTTGGAAATGTAACCCCAATGGGGATGAAATAGTGGGTGTAGGCCTTTTTTGCTATTAAACAACTAGTACAGTACTTTTAAAGCTACATTTATGAAACTTGGTATTTGACTTCTCGGGTACAAATAAAAATATATATTTCAGTGTTATTGGAAATTAAACCCTTAGGAGGATGAAATACGACTGATTCTCTGAGTCATCACTGCCCAGAGGAATGGAGGATAGAAACTTGAAAGTTGGAGCAGGTGAGGCTCCTATACAGCAGGTGTCATTTAAGAAGGCGTTGTTCAAATCACTCCGGAGGATGTGAAATAGAAGAGAAAAGGCTTTTTGAGTATATGGCGCTATGAAGGCCAGTCAGCAATTAAAACAATACATGTTTCAGCATTTTTGAAACTGAACTACTAAGGGGGTGAAATAGTCAGCGAATTTTTTTTTCTTTTTTAAATAATTCATTATTGAAGAACTACTACTGCATTTTTAAAGCTACAGCTGCGAAAATTGGTATTTAAATCCTCAGAAGTAAAAAAAAAAAAATCATTTTCCAACGTTTTTGTAAAAGCAACTTTGCATGGTAGTAAAATAGAGAATAAAAAGTTTTATTAAATTATTTCATTCTAAAAGCGTTTTCAAAGCTAAATTTGAGAAAATTTGTATTTGGCTTCTCAGTTAGAATTTTGAAAAATACGTGTTTCACTGTTCTTGGAAATTCAACACCCAGGAACAAAAATAGGAGATGAAAGTTATTAAATTCGCTTCATTAAAGAAAAATTTTAAAGGTATGGATATTTGTATTTCACTTCTCAATCAGATGTGAAGAAATATGTGTTAGAGGAGGAAACTTTCTACTGAAATATCATTAGTAGAACGCAAGAGGCTTTATGAAGAGAATCCTTGTACTCCAGCTACTAGAATCGCTTTTTGGTCAGAAGTACATTCCGGAACGACAGTGCCTCTAGGTCCTTAACTAGCGTGAAAATTTGTGAACAAAAAAAATCGATTAAAGAAAAAAATTAATCTGTGCAGACAATACAGTCTACATGTAAGAGGCAGCCGGTCCTAAGCTAGGTATAGATGAATGTCATCATTGCAATTCAAGTGGGTACTCTAATCCATGGCTTCACTTGTATCAACACAGAAGCGTATTTATAATGCAACGTGCGTGAGTCAATTACAGAGTTTCTCCTTATTTTTTTATTCAATAGTAGATACGGATACAGTTTAAATGAATGCAAGGGATAGATCGAGTTGGGTGTGATACATTTCTTCCAAAGTGCATTTCATCAAAATCACATTGCTAACTTAGTTTTTTTACTGTAATAGATTCCCCACAGAAACGCAGTAATATTCACTAACAGGAAACTAACATATAACCATGACAATATTACAATATGAATCTATGTGTAATATCAAACAATTACGTAGATACGCCTTTACAGATTTCACGGCACGTACGAACACAAATTAACTAAATTGATTTTAGAAAAAGTGACATAACAACAATCGTAACCTCTTTAATGAGGCCGTATGCTTAAACCTTATAATTTATAAATCCTCCAGTATCCATGTATGGAAATCACTACCGGAGAAATGTATGTCATTAAACTCTACATAAATTTTGCACACACCATGCAACCATCAGCACTTAAAACATTGTCCCTTACCTGACTCTCAAGCCAAATGAAAGTTATACAGTACTGTTCATGAATTGTCAAATAACCTGGCACCGGTTAAAAATAGCACACCAACAGCACTTTAACCACCTTGCTCATAACTTGTATTAAGCTATCAGCGCCCACTGTTTTCTGCATAATTTACAAGGAATTTCCGAATAATAACAAAGGACAATGAGCCTTTTTGCGGCGCTAGCGAACTATAACCGTGTCCAGAACACGACAACAAATGGCGATCTTGAAGGAGCCAGGCTACACAATTCGAACTAAGGATCTTAACATGTTAAATAACTAGATGGTAAGCGCCGCTGTCAGCAGTGTGGCTTTTTCTTATGTGTTGGTGGACGTGCAGTTTATAATACCAATATTTATTTTAATTTAATTATTGATATTTTTTGTATGCAGAACCTTGTACTTATTTATCTCCTATTTTCCACTACCTCACTTATAGGCTTCAGGTAAGTATTTCACATACGTCGTCTATGCTTGTCTTGAAGAATAGATGGCATAATTGTGAAGACATCGTCAATACGACGATCAAAGCGTCAGGGTTCCATTGCTGCATGGATCCAGGGTCTAATACATGGAGGATCTGGAACTCGAACTCGCTTCCCGGCGTGCACTGGGTGGGAAGCCACTCTGCTGTTTGTCTACTGACGTACAGGTAGACCATTAACTATGTTCTGTCTGTATACGGCTATCATTAGCTACTCTTAATCCGACAGAAGTGCTATACTACAACAGTGGAAGCGCTGTTCTCCACAAAACCGTCGGTAGTTACGTTTGTCCGCCACTGTCTGGTACTCTTCACACAACTCGCGGAATTCACTATTAAATTATCCCATTATGTTGTTATTCTCCACCATTTTTTTTGCGGAATATGCTATGACGCTATTAATTTATACACTGCGCACGTATTCTACCTCGCGAAACCTCTCTTTACGTCTGCGTTCACGGAACCAGCCCGCTCCAGTAGGTCTATTAAGTTTTTCCAGCGTAGAGCGTAAAGTTCTGTGGGAGGTGACGTAGATCTTTACTTTACGATGAGACAGCTACCGTTGACTGTTCAACGTGAGTGACCTTACCTAACATATTATATACAGGGTGACAATTACTGAACTAAATGAAATAAAATCGTCATAAGTGCTGAACGGCTTGCTTTAGGACGTTCAAACAGCACGGTTGACCGCAGGGTATGATGGGCATTAATATGCGCTTTGTGGTTGGGTTTAACGACGAAGCCCACTTTCACTCGATGGGTTCGTCAATAAGCAAAATTTTTGAATGTCGGGGACTGGGAATCCCCATTTCACGATCAAGAAGTCTCTTCACCCTAAACAAGTGACCGTTTGGTGTGCAATGTCCAGTCACGAAATAACCCGTGCGACATTCCATGATGGCACGGTGACTACACAACGGTACGTGAAGATTTTGGAAATGGTTTCATCCCCATTGTCCAAAGTGTCCCTCATTTAGAGAAGACGTGGTTCATATTAAGACGCAACTCGACCCCATCGAGAGTGTTTGAAGCCCTGAGGGCTCACTTTGGGGAACACATTCGGCTACCCAGAAGCCACTGGCAATGGCCTTGATTGGCCTGGATATTCTCTGGATCCGAACAAATGCGACTCCTTTTTGTGGGACTGTATTAAAGACAAGGTGTACAGCAATAACCCCAAAACCATTGTTGAGCTAAAAACGGCCATTCAGACGGTCATTGACAGCACCAACTTTCCGACACTTCAGCGGGTCATGCAGAATTTCGCTATTCGTCTGCTCCACACCACCGCCAATCATGACAGGCATATCGAACATGTCATAATCTATTTCCGAAGATCTATAGTGACGTTTACATGTTGAATAAAGAGTGTGCACGCCGCAATTTGTAACTAATTTACGTTTCTTTCGTATAGTTCAATAATTGTCACCCTGTATGTGAAATCACATACCCCGTAGCGGGAAATGTAATTGACAATCACCCTACAGATTTTATAAAGTGACCAGACACGAGGCTGAACATGGTACTACCTGGCAGCATACCACTGCAAAATAGATCGTGTGTCTGATACCTGTGCAATGCTGTTTAGGCATGTACTTGACTATTTTTCAATTACTCTGTTATCGAATATAATTACGTCACTTCGGCAATTATTGGTAATTGCGCACCTCTATTGCCGTTGAAATCACAAAATATTCCATGAATAATGACGTTGATATCTTCGTCTCTGGAAACCGGTACTGTCACTCTATTACACTGCAATGTTGAAGCACTATTGCATGGGGGCTTAATTATTAAATTTGAAAATCATTTTTATTTTTGGTAGCTGTATGTCCGATTACGTAGTCTCGTAAACGGTTGGCCCTGACTAGTAATTGTACGCAATCTGACTGCATAGAACGACAACAAAGAATGAAATGAAAATTTCGTTAACACAATTAATTAATTAAGTCCCCAGCAACTATAAAACCTACGAAGCCAACAAAGCACAAGTATAACTGTTCTGTGTGTGGAAGTATGACTCAACGTACACATCTGGCACGGTTGTTCTTCAATAAGGCAAGACATTTTAAATACCAATTATACTGACGTGATAAAAAAATTAGAAATACTATAATTGCGCAAGAAAACCAGAATTACACTCTAATACAAGAACACAAGCCAGATTCTTTGTTGACTGAACCTGTAATTACGCATTATTTAAGACATTGAGATAATAAAAAGGAAAGGAAATTTTTTTTTTCTTTTACCTTCATATATTGACGAAAATCACTCTAATCATTACAATATATCTCCACACCGACTCTCTACTACCACATCTCAACAAGAACTGACTACTGCCACATCTAGACAAGCACTCTTCACTACCACATCTCAGCAAGCACTCTCCACGAGTTCTCAACAAGCACTGACTACTACGAGTTCTCCCCAAGCACTGCCAGTGGAGGTGGCTGAATAATACTCTTTGGCGCAATCTCTGGCGCTGTGGCTCAGTGTAGCCACCTTTCATATGCCCCTCCTCCACGGGCCAGAATTTGATGGTATTTTTGCCAGCATTGGCGGTGAAAATACCACCAAATTCGTCCACAAAAATACAGACAAAAATAAAAGATAATATTAATACGTAAATATCACATAATTAGATAAAATTTTGGCTTTGTACTGACCTTTCAATAACCTAATATATAAAATACAGTAAGCAATACAAATTCTTTCATACATGTGACTTTACATAATAGTTTACACAATACACAAAAAAATCAGTTTATACAAATGTTCACATAAAATGATTAAAAAAAAAAACAAGTAGTTGATAGTTCCAGCAGTAGCACCCAGCAATGGTCAACAGGTGCAAACACCAACAAGTGTCATCACTTTAGTAAAAGCAGTTCCAACAGTGGCACCCAGCAATGTTGACAGGTGCAGACAGCAAGAAGTAACATTATTTCCGTAGAAACAGTTCTAACAGTGGCACCCAGTAATGTTGAGCAGGTGCAGACGCCAACAAGTGACATTATTTCAGTAGGATCAGTCCATTAGTGGCACCTAGCAATGTTGAACAGGTGCAGACACCAACAAGTGACATTATTTCAGTAGAATCAGTCCATTAGTGACACCTAGCAACGTTGAGTAGGTGCAGACACCAACAAGTGACATTATGTCAGTAGAAACAGTTCCATCAGTTGCACCCAGCAATGCTGAACAGGTGCAGACACCAACAAGTGACATTATCTCAGTAGAAGCAGTCCATCAGTGGCACCCAGCAAAGTTGAGCAGGTGCAGACAGCAAATCATAATATACACTGTCACTAATCACACTGTTCATCAGAGTTTATAAGCAGAAATTAAACTTGTCCTAGTGGCACCAATCATGTAGAAAAAGTGCAAGTAACAGTCCATAATATTCACTATCCTAATCACACAGTTCATCAGCAGAAATTAAACATTTCTAAGTGGCACCCATTACGTTGAAAAAGTGCAGGTAACAGTCCACAATATTCACTATCACTAATCACACAGCTCAGGCATGAACAATAGTTTGAATGCACATACAAATGCTTTTACAAAATTATTCTCAATGCTCTTACACTAAACATACAAATTCTAATAAACACACAAATGATATCAGATAATTGTCATATTAACTATTACAAATACTCAAATATCAGTAAACCTATAATATTTATGGGTGTCAGTGCAAGCCACTACAAACAAATAAAATAATATATAGGAGATAGGTGGGTAGGATTAGAAAAGGAAAACACACAAAACACACTCACTCATCTTTCATCCACGTTAAGTACTACTGTGTAATTGAATAGTATCAACTGTGTAAATGCATTTCTGTCAAAATTTGATGTTAATCACGTGTATCAAGTAGTAGTAGCAGCAATGTATAACAGTCAATAATAGTTAAGTCAACGTCATAGTCATTATGTCATGACCAATGTTTGCCAAACCAAATCAAATGTACGGTTGCTGAACAACTGTCAGTGAGCCAAGATATGCAATTACTTCCTCTCTCCAAAAAGAAAATAAATATGTACTGCTTATTGATTTAACAAAGTGTGTGTAGACAATCTTCCTTCTACTTTAGTGTTCTAGTCTGCTATCTTCATCCTCCTTGTTCCATATAGAACAACAAAAAAAAAAAAAAAATATGCTCCTCACTTACTTACCTCTTATCCACCAAAACTCCAATAATCATCAGCATCACATAATCTCAATACTTCAATAATACCTCTTGATTCGATACATATAAATCTTATCATCAATATCATTTACCTTACCTCTTGTCCACAAAAACTCCAATAATCATCAACTTCATATAATCTCAATAATACCTCAATAATGCCTCTTCAATACGTCGACACATATAAACCTTATCGCCAATATCATTTGACTTCCATAACAACTCTTTCCTCTAGTCAGTCTCCTCGAACAAGTACAGATAAAATCCTAATGCAATGCATCCCATACAATCCGAAGACACACTGTCAACACACAACCTCTGTGTAATCCATCTGACCCAAGTCTTCTACTCATTATAAATTATAAGGTCCATTTTGGTTACCTTGTCCATCATTAAATAAAAGAAATGCATACATGACCTCTAACAGACTTTAGTTCGAATAACTCTCAGTAATTAAGTACGATTACGGAGTGTGAATGATCATAATATTTCACAGTGTGTACACCACTTCAAGAATTATGGTAAACAGAAGGAAACATGTGGAGTATTTCTTGTGTAAAGTGTCACTTCCTATTTCAATTGCTCACGAAAAGTGCGGTGTAATAACTGTCAATGGTCTAAACCTAGTTTTGGTATGTCATGTCGTTAGCTTCCTTCCTATTAGCATAAATTTATACAGCTTTCATAAAACCTCCAGCTCATGTGACTTCTATGAAGTTTCTTGTACTAATGTCGTTTATGTCGAATTATAGCAGTTCATTTTCCTATCCTAAAAATATAAGGCACTGAGCGTAAGCAAAACATGCAATAGCGAGTAAATATACCAGTAGAGAACAGAATGTCAACAAGTGGATGCAGCACAATTCTTACACCGAGGCTCTGCCAAGCGAACAATCTATAATTAATACAATAGTGTGACCTAAACCCCATGTTTGTACACAGTACATCAGCATTTCTATATACCAAATTAAAGAGGAGTTATGACGACAAACAGAAACGCATAAATATGCAATCCATATGCATAGCAGCAAACATGTATCTTACATAATAAACAGGTCATTAGCATCATATCAGCTTAAGCAAATAAATGTTCATATGTCATCTTAATAAGTAAACATGAAGGCGCAAGCAGATAAATTACAAAGTATAACTTACATACATATCAGCACTACTAATCAGGTGACAATTATAATTTAAATAAATAAGCACAGCAGACACATAATAAAAGAAAATGACATCAGTGAAAAAGCAGTGCAGTCAAGCGATGCATAATATACACAAGTTACAACCCTGTTCATTAATAAAACACTGACAAAAATCAGCAAATGTACGCAAGCACATCGCTTCACAAGTAAATTCATAGAACATGAAATTAGCACAAAGTATGAATCACGTAATTGCGAGCAGCAAATTACGTCTAAAGTACGTACCTAAGTGGAAATATGTTACCTGAAAAATAAACTCAATTAATAGTTACCTTTTTAGTTTATTACTTTTTTCATCGAAATTACATTCTTTCTGAAATTTTCTCGATAGCAAGTCCTCTTAACGTCGGAGACACACAGAATTTACCTGAAGTTCTTAAATATTTTATACAACCGTATCCTGAAAAATACTGAACGTTAATAACATAATTTATCAAGTCACTATAGCTTTATACTGAATTTAATCGGAGAAATTAGACTGTGTATTTGTTTACGGCTGTCAGTGCATTCGCACTGAGCGCTCGATCAGCTGTAGGCGCGTGACGTAGGAAGCAATTGTTTGCGGTCAACGACTGCCTTGTGCGGCGCCCAGACTTGACTGTTGCTTTAAGTATATCCCGCCGCCAAAACACAGCGCGGTGTTCTTGTATTCTCTGCATGTTTACGTTAACTGTTGGTTTCTCGAAAGTATGTCATTCCACAAAAATTTTAACGTTTGATATATGATGTATTCCCTTAGAGCGTGGTGATTTAAGAGTTTCTACTTCAACAGTGTTATCATGAATAATTTTGCGAATTCTATATGGACCGTTATAAAGCAGAAAAAATTTGCGACACAAGCCTTTTCCTTTGTGAGACAAACGATGAGTCTTAATTAACACTTTTTGACCAACTGACAAGGTTTTTAAACGACCAGGACGTTTAGATGATTTCTCTCTTCTAGCAGCCGCAGATGCAATATTTTGTAGAGCCAGGTTCACAACTTCAGAATGCCGCAGTTTCCGTGTAGGCGGAAAAGGAACGATTTCAGATATGCGATTTGTCGGTGCTTTGTTTTTTAATATCGGTAGAGGCGGTAAAGAAGTTGAGTCATTAGGAAGTTCATTCAGAATGTTTTGAAATATATGAAGATACTGATCCCAAGTTCTGTGATTCTGATGACAATAAAGACGACACAATTTATTGATTTCCTTCATCCATCTCTCTGAAGCGTTAGATTGAGGGTGAAAAAGTGAAATGAAAATTGGTTTAATTTTACGACGCCGTAGAGTACGAAGCCAAATTTTAGAACGAAACTGTGATCCATTATCTGATATAACCTTATCAACATGACCAACTTCTTTAAGAAAATGGTTAATGAAAGCATTAGATACTGAACGAGCTGTTGCTTTGCGTAACGGTGTAAAACACACATATTTTGATGTCAACTCCACTGCTTCGAAAATGTACGCAAAACCATTAGTAGAACGAACCACTGGACCGAACAAATCAACTGCAGCCATGTCCTTTAATTTCGCTGGAATGATAGGAAACAACGGTGCTCTGTGAGAAATTGTTGGCGGCTTAGCCTTTTGACATAACTTGCATTTGGCCAGAACAGATCGAATACGTTTTTCCATATTACTGAAGTAGCAATTTTCCCATAATTTATGAAAGCATTTTCTGGGACCAAAGTGTGCATAACTGAAATGCATATACCACATCAGCTTATTAACCCACTCATCAGGAATACAAACTAACCAAACAGAGTTGTCGACCGATTTTCGTTTAAAAAGAACTTTCCAGATAGTTCACAAAAACGAGGTGTGGCCAAATTGTCCAATCTAACAAAGCGTCTAATAAAATTACAGACACCAAGAAAACTACGAAAATCACGTTTTGTGGTAGGAACAGCATAATTACGAATAGCGTCTAGTTTCTCTGGATCAGGAAGAATACCTTCTGGATAAATAATGTGACCGAGAAATTTCACCTGAGAACGACCAAATTCAGATTTTTCCAAGTTCACTGTAATGCCAACTCTTGCAAAAATACCTAATAATGAATCCAAAATTTTGTTATACTCACTTCAAGAACGTTTAGCAATAAGAATATCGTCAACATATGAAGTAATATTGTTACGAAGATAAACAGGTAAAATTTCATTTAAACTACGAATGAATGCTGCTGAAGGTACAATAAGTCCAAATGGTAAATTACGAAATCACTTTTAGGTAAAATAGTCATATCCGGTTATTCTTTAGATAGATTGATAGTCGAAGAGTTGTTTTGACAGATGCAAAGAATAGTAAAAGAGTAGGCAGTGGTGCAGAAAACTAAAGGGGAAATAGCACCACTACAGCTCGGGGCCCTATGCACGCTACGGCACATATTCACTTAGTGTAGTGAATCCCCTGAGGACCTTAATAGCCGCACATAATTTCCAGTTTGTGACTTAATGGCAACTTTGGCGGAAGTGCGTACATAAATTGATCTAGCCATGAACATGGATGATTGTCATTCTTAGAATTGCGGAAGATCTTAAATTTCCGAACAGTCAAAAAGTTTTATAGTCAAAGTTTTCGCCTTGTGGCGACAAAGACCTACCGCGTCTGTCCCTGTCCCAATGTCGATTATAGTCAACTTCGCGCGCCTGGCGCTCTTTTGTTGCTTCTCGTAAATGAAATAAATTACTTTCTTCAAACCCCTCTGCTATCTGTGATTCTAAATTTCCTTTGCCGTCTTTTCCTACGATTTCGCCTTCAATTTGTTTGACTTGCTTTTTTAATGCCTCAAATTCCCTTTTCACGCGGTCATTAAATTTTCCCTGATTTTCAACATGCTTATTTATGTTCTGATACTCTTCGGTTTCTGCAAATGGCAATGGTGCTGTATCATCTGAATCTCTGTCCCCACTTAAATTAAGACTTGTCAGTTTATCTGAAATCTCCTCAACTCTTTCCGATAAATCACCTATTTGTTCTTTCTGTTTATTTACGTCTTCCGTAAGTGTTGCGACTCGGGTTTCAGTATTAACACATTTGTTAGTTAACTGTTCATATTGTTCTGTTAGATTATTTATTCTGTCATTTGGTACGGATTCCTCGATTCTCTCAAATATTTCTTCCATATCTTTTGCACGTTGTAAATTTAACTCTGAAAATTTCTGTACTATCACGCGATCTCTTTCTGCCTGTTCTCTATCCTGTTCCCTTTGTCTAATCTCTACTGCAACTAATCTATTATTGTGAGCATTCAAAATCGGTTGTAGTACTTCTCTGATTTCTTTCTTTAATTCATCTTTCATATTTTTGAAACATGTCCCTATTCGTGAATCTAACTGTGTTTCCAATGTTCCCATCTCTGTTTTTAATTCAGATCCTAACCGTGTTTCCATTGTTCCCATCTCAGTTCTAATTGTTCCTATATCAGTTTTAATTTCAGATCGAAAATTTAATATTGCACTCATCAACTGCTCCATATTAACTTGTTCGAAATTCTTTTCGCCCCTAACATTTCCCACAAAACCAGCTTCCTTTGTCATAGCTGTAAGGCTATCTGTGTTCGATACTATTACAGAATCTTCTGTCGTTAATCTCGTACTCTGTGAATTTTCTGATTGAGAAAAATTCTGAAATGGTTCCGGACTATTTTCCCGACTTATTAAATTGTTTTCCGCTTCATTATTCATCACACAGTTCTCCTGTGTTGGGGAGTTCGCCATGTTAACAATTTCGTCATTCTCACTATTCATCATTTTTGCCTTTTTCATTGATCGCGTAATCATTTACAAAATATACAAAACTCGTCACTATATGAAAATTACACACAATGACACTTTATCATCAACAATATCATTCACACGAAATGTTTCCCTCAAACACGATTAACGAACAATTGAAATAATTGCACTAAATTGTCAAACCCGTATACAAGACAACAAAATTAAATTCTGAAAATAGAAAAAAAAATACCATGAGAAGAATGCCAATTACGAAATCTACACATGCAAAGTAGACTACAATTACTAAACTACAAATTACTACAACAATACTACTGTCTACTATTTTTACAATCAGAAGAATTCCAAAGGACGATCCGAAGCAGCGGTCGCCACGTGCATGGGGGCTTAATTAAATACAATGCAAATATTTTTGGTAGCTGTATGTCCGATTACGTAGTCTCGTAAACGGTTGGCCCTGACTAGTAATTGTACGCAATCTGACTGCATAGAACGACAACAAAGAATGAAATGAAAATTTCGTTAACACAATTAATTAATTAAGTCCCCAGCAACTATAAAACCTACGAAGCCAACAAAGCACAAGTATAACTGCTCT
Source organism: Schistocerca serialis cubense (assembly GCF_023864345.2). Lineage (NCBI taxonomy): Eukaryota > Metazoa > Arthropoda > Insecta > Orthoptera > Acrididae > Schistocerca > Schistocerca serialis. The sequence continues at coordinate 665,090,561 of NC_064642.1, forward strand.
GTGTGTGGAAGTATGACTCAACGTACACATCTGGCACGGTTGTTCTTCAATAAGGCAAGAAATTTTAAATACCTATTATACTGACGTGATAAAAAAATTAGAAATACTATAATTGCGCAAGAAAACCAGAATTACACTCTAACACAAGAACACAAGCCAGATTCTTTGTTGACTGAACCTGTAATTACGCATTATTTAAGACACTGAGATAATAAAAAGAAAAGGAAAATTTTTTTTTCTTTTACCTTCATATATTGACGAAAATCACTCTAGTCATTACAATATATCTCCACACCGACTCTCTACTACCACATCTCAACAAGAACTGACTACTGCCACATCTAGACAAGCACTCTTCACTACCACATCTCAGCAAGCACTCTCCACGAGTTCTCAACAAGCACTGACTACTACGAGTTCTCCCCAAGCACTGCCAGTGGAGGCGGCTGAACAATACTCTTTGGCGCAATCTCTGGCGCTGTGGCTCAGTGTAGCCACCTTTCACTATGGCTCGCAACATCTGCATCGACTCTATCGAAACTTCGCTTATTGGAAGTCCTAACTCGGAAGACGTGGTTCAGAGCTTAATATTAAGCGTATATTCCAGCTAAGGCGGAGTCATGGGTTGGCAGAATCTCTAAAATAATTTCAGAATTTTTTGGAGCACGATGATTTCCGTGGTCTGGCAGAATCTCTAAAGTAATTTACGAATTATTTGGAGCACGATGATTTCCATATGCCAATATTGGTACTTTGTAGACAATACTGTCACTTTTATACGTGTTGGGGCATTTGTTTAGCCTTTATACCAATGGATGGTAGTCACATCAAAGCCTGGCATTATGCGTTATTGGTATTATGATGGCTCTTTATTTGTGTAAGGTGTACTAAATCGAATTTTCGTCTCTGTTTTATTTATATTACGACAAATATATCATACAGACAATTTAGGTTCTGACAATATTTAATTCGTGCTTGCATTGTGTGAGGCGTCTCGCAACTTATTATGGTACGTAGTTTTTTTGGACTATAGACTCTGACATTGCCTTTGGAAACGTCTTATCTTCCATTGTTCCAGATTCTGGTCGTGTGATTGGTAATAAAAAGCACCTTATTCTTTTCTTTCATTCCTGACAAGAAATTGTGTTATGTTTGTGTTTGTGGTGGTGGTGTGATTAGTTACTGGTGTCTATTTTCGCAAGCTATTTTTGCGGAAATACTACTGAACGGAGCTAATACTCACTTTACGTATTTAACAACGTGGACAGCGATGCTGACGCACTTTTTAGAATACTGTGAGCAATAGTATCGTAGAAATACATTCCGTATGTCTTTTAGTAAGTCTTCAGGCTGCAGCCTGCAGTTATTTACATGACATTTAGTACGCCTGCGGTATTTGTAATAATAGCAATTACTGGAAATAAATAGCCTCGTTTAGAACATTTCTAGTGAATAAACGAAGCGTTTCCTTTGGCCCTCCAAAACTGGTGCCTGAGAACCTTTTAAAATGCTGCAACGAATACTTAGAGGATGTACTGAACTCAGCTGGATGTGTAAACATCGTATTTTTTATGCTGTCACGGAAACCTTATTTGCCTTCTTAGCTGGCACGTATTTTTCTGCAATTCTAAATATAATTTGTAGAACGCCCAATGCTGAAATCTAGCATCACGGTATACTTCAGAGTTGTGAACACTAATTTAGCCAACAGATATATATGTGGAAATTAACTCGTTCTTCCTCTTATGCTGTAGATCTTTTTTTTTTCTTTTTGCAATATCATGACATCAAATAGCGTTTTTCTTGTATTAACTCCAACTTACAATACAAGCAAAGTACTTTTTCTTACTACAGATTTATTTTGTGGACATATTACAATATTTGCAACATATTAGATGCAAAAAATAATTGATTTACCATCTGTTGAGTTTTTAATTACTATGACATAGCACAGAATGACCTAAGTCGAAAGAAGGCTACGAAGTAGACAATATGCCAGTTGAACTACTGATAGCCTTGGGTGAGCCAGTCCTGACGAAACTCTACCATCTGGTGAGCAAGATGTGTGAGACAGGCGAAAGATGAACAAAATAATCCCAGTCCCAAAGAAGCAGGTGTGGACAGATGTGAAAGTTACCGAACTTCAGTTTAATAAGTCACGGTTGTAAAATACTAACACGGATTCGTTACTGACGAATGGAAAAACTGGTAGAAGCCGACCTCAAGGAAGATCAGTTTGAATTCCGTAGAAATGTTGGAACAAGTGAGGCAATACTGACGTTGCGACTCATCTCAGAAGGCAGGTTAAGGAAGGGCAAACCTACATTTTTAGCACTTGTAGACTTAGAGAAAGTTTAGGCAATGCTGACTGGAATACCCTCATTCAAATTCTGAAGGTGGCATCTGTTAAATACTGGCAGCGAAAGGCTATTCACAACCAGATGGCACATATAAGAGTCGAAGGACATGAAAGGGAATGGAGTGAGACAGGGTTGTAGCCTCTCCCCGATGTTATTCAATCTATATATTGAGCAAGCAGTAAAGAAATGAAAAGAAAAAATTGGAGTAGGAATTAAAATCCATGGAGAAGAAATAAATACTTTGATGTTTGCCGATGGCATTGTAATTCTGAAAGAGACAGCAAAGGACCTGAAAGAGCTGTTGAATGGAGGAAATAAGACGAAAATCAACAAAACCAGAACAAGGATAACGGAATGTAGACGAATTAAATCAGGTGATGCTGAGGGAATTAGGCTAGGAAATGAGACACTTAATGTAGTATATGAGGTTTGCTATTTGGGGAGCAAAATAACTGATGATGATCGAAGTAGAGAGGACATAAAATGTAGAGTGACGTTGGCAATGAAAGCGTTTCTGAAGAAGATAAATTTGTTGACATCCAGAATAGATTTAAGCGTCAGGAAGTCTTTTCTGAAAGTATTTGTACTGAGTGCAGCCATGATTGGTAGTGAAACATGCACGATAAATAGTTTACACAAGAAGAGAATAGAAGCCTTCGAAATGTGGTGCTACTGAAGAATGCTGAAGATGAGATGGGTACATGGCGTAACTAATGAGGAAGTACTGAATCCAATTGTGGAGAAGATAAATTTGTGGCAAAACTTGACTATTTGAAGGGATCGGATGGTAGGACATCTTTTCAGGCATCAAGGTGTCACCAATTTATTGCTGGAAGGTAGCGTGGAGGGGAAAAATTGTAGAGGGAGACCAAGTGTCGAATACACTAAGCAGATTCAGAACGATGTAGGTTGCAGTTGTTACTTGGACATAAAGAAGCTTGCAGAGGATAGAATAGCCTAGAGAACTGCATCAAACCAATCTCTGGACTGAAAACAAAAACAAAAACTTTAAGTTGGTCCAAAGATCGAACTATGGTCACGATTTTACAGTGTAGTCATCCAGTCATAGGAGTAACCGGGATTTGCTATTTTTTCCTGATTTCTATGTTTGTGGGATGGTATTTAAGTTAAACTTATGTTCGACAAATACGAATTCGTAATTCGTTATCCATATTTTCTAAGAAAGTGTTTTTAATTATTTATGAAGAAATATGCTCCACTGGAAATGGAAATGAGCATATGGCATCCATGGCCGGCAGGCCCCTATTCGGAGAAGTTCTGCCGTCACGTGTAACTTTTAATTCGTTCGACGCCACATTGGGTGACTTGCGCCTTGAGGATGGAATGAAAATGAGGGCAACACAACATGCAGTGTCCGAGCGGAGAAAATATCTAACCCGGCGAGGAATCGAACCAGGGCCCACTTGCATGGAAGGCGAGCACGTTACCACCCAGATAAACAGGCGTATCGCTTGCTGCTATATTCCATGGGAAACGACATATACTGCTTCAAATAAAAGTTAACGATATTAAACTAAGTTCAGGAAGTCAGTAACGGAAACTCAGCTGCAGAGCATTGGCACTAGGTGCTTGGAAGAGTGAGGACACAGAAGGCATCAGGTGCTTCATGCAAAACTTCTTCAACTGCATTATTGGGCGGAGGGGCATGGGGGGTTCATATCTGGGATATATGAGATGCATGCAAACTGCGGCCTAGCCTCACACTCACAAGGGAACCTCCCCATCGCACCGCCCTCAGATATAGTTATAAGTTGGCACAGTGGATATGCCTTGAAAAACTGAACACAGATCAGTCGAAAAAACAGGAAGAAGTTTTGTGGAACTATGAAAAAAAGAAGAAAAATATACAAACTGAGTATTTAATGCGCAAGATAGGCAACATCAAGGATAACCTGAGATCAGGAGCGCCGTGTTCCCGTGGTTAGCGTGAGCAGCTGCGGAATGAGAGATCCTTGGTTCAAGTCTTCCCTCGAGTGAAAAGTTTATTTTCGCAAAGTTATGATCTGTCCGTTCGTTCATTGACTTCTCTGTTCACTGTAATAAGTTTATTGTCTGTGTTTTGCGACCGCACCGAAAAACCGAGCGATTGGCAGACGTGCCTCTCCAATGGGAGAAGAAAACATTTGATCGCAAGGTCATAGGAACCGATTCCTCCACAGGAAAACACGTCTGATATATTCTATACGACACTGGTGACGGCATATGCGTCACATGACAGGAATATGTTGTCGACCCACCTAACTTGTACACTTGGCGAATGGGTAAAGAAATTCTTCTACCTTGCCCGATTTAGGTTTTCTTGTGGATATGATAATCAATCCCAAAAAGTGATGAAAACATAAGAGTTTGTCACATAAACCGCAACAAATAAATGCAACAGTTTCACAGTCGCACAGTTTTCCTTGTGCTCTGTCAAAACATGTTTTTAACGTTTTCAAATTTTTCCGTGTGTAGACCGTCAAGTCCTGCATATGTCCAAGCAAATCTGAACATGTTCGGGAATTTTGGAGAGCGAAGTTGATTATGTGTGAATACCTGAACTTCGGTAACTGTCTGAAAATAAAAAATCAAACATTTCGCTTGAGGGAATGCTTCAACTAAGGACCTCTCGTTCCATAGTTGCTCTCGCTAACCACGGGACCACGCCACTCCTGAGCTCATAGTATCTTTGATGTTGCATATCTTACGCATAGACTACTCAGTTTGCATATTTTGCTTATTTTTTTCATAGTTCCACACAACTTCTTCCTGTTTTCTCGATAGATTTGTGTTGAGTTTTTCAAGGCCTATCCACTGTGCCAACTTATAACTAAATCTGAGGGGGGTGCGATGAGGAGGTTCCCTTGTCAGGAATGCAGGGGGTGCTTCACGCGGAATTTGGAATTAGCATTAGTGCAGGAGGGTGTGGAGGTACTAGGTCCTCCCTTCCTTGAACGGACCTGCCGTACAACTATCCTCTTCAACATTTGGTTACACCTGCGACAGATGGTTTTTATTTGGTGGTTCCTTACCGACGAGGTGACTGATATCTCACCGTGAAGAATTTTAGCAGAAACTAAAAACCTGGGCAAGAGGTTTCCCATAACCGTGGCTAACCCGTCATAACTTATGTCCCAAACCCAATACCCTGCATTCAGTGAGCTCGCCGTCTCCCAGCATTATAACGGCGGTCCATCCTTCAATGAGCATCCTTTAGGTTATTTATGGGATGTTTCGAACTAACTTAAATCCGTGTAGCGTCCACATTGTCCGAGAGCAGGTAATTAAGTGAGCGTAACTTGGCAAGTGGAGAGCTGAGTTTAAAAGCACATAATATAAGCTTAGCAGATGTAGCGTTGCAAGTTTCGTGTAGCGTGGTATATCCGATCAAGTATGGTCGCTATGATGGAACGGAGTTAAAGCTCTTCGCAAATTGCGATTCACACGTTCGGCAAAGTAAGTGTGTTGGTAATATGGTGTAATAGAATCGTGAGCCCCACCTACGTTTACAAAAATTGCGAAAGTCGTTAGATATAAACTACGCTGTATCCTCGAACAATTTTTCTCTGCCTCCTGGTGACTGGGTGTTGTGTGATGTCCTTAGGTTAGTTAGGTTTAAGTAGTTCTAAGTTCTAGGGGACTGATGACCATAGATGTTAAGTCCCATAGTGCTCAGAGCCATCGAAAATTGAACGCAGCAATGCAACCAGCAAAAGCGTGTAAACACTTCTACGCACACCAAGACGTACCGGTTACTCTCCCTGTAGCATGGAAGCGGAGCCATGTAATCGTTATATAATTTCTGAGCGCAGACTTTACACCCTAACACCAATCACTTAAACAATTTATCCATCCCGTTCCACATGAATTCATCTGTAATCTTAGTCCATGTTCTGAAAACATCAAAATAAATGACTGCGCAATGACGTTTCATGACAATATTTGAACATTAAAGAAACTAAATGAAACGGTAGGATGACATTATCACTTCGGTTCTTGAGGCCTGCACAACATAATACGATTCCCTTCAAACAGTACGGCTTAACAGGATCTCTATTCTTTATCTTTTCGTTAACAGAATTTATATCAGGGTCTGTATCCTACTTCACGGCAGTGTCTTGAGGAAGCAGTGGAAACGGACTAAGATTAGTACTGTTTTAGCTACTTATCATCGTGGTGAGCCCTCCCCAAGGATGTCTTCATCAAGGTGTCCGTCCAACCCGTGGTTAAATATCCGATTCAACCCATCAGCCACATTTTTAGTGCCAGGAATAAGCCTAATTTTAAACTGGTGTACTGAAACACGTTCTGACCATCTAACATTTCGCCCCATACGCTTTGGTTTTACCAATATTCATCTTGTTGCCGAGTTCTAAGGTAAATGTTCGACGTTCCTGCTCGTAGCCTAACGTCCTGAACGCCGATACTGACAATAGTTGGCTTCCTGTGGAGAAAGGCCACACGAGGCACAACCAGTATGCTGTCTTCCGACCACCCCTTCCTGCAAAAGAACGGCCGCGACTCCCGACGTGGAAGCCATCAATATGAATCATAATATTTTTGCTAAAGTCGGCCATGAGCAAAGCAGGCGCATTCGTTGCTCCCTTTTTTATAGCCTCAAAGGAAGCTTGTTGGGATGAACCTCACTCGAATTTCTTCCGTTTCTTCTGAAAATCATTTAAAGGTGCTGCTAGTTGTGCGGAATTAGGAATAAATTTCTGGATGAAATTTATCATTCCAATCAAACGAGCCACCGCTTTCAGATTTTTCGGTATGGGACAAGAAAGAATTACCTCTCTCGCATTCCGATCCATTCTAATACTTTGATCATCAGGACTTCTTTTCCTTTATAGGATTTTGATTCCCCCAAGAGGAGAGGTGGGCTGGCACCAGCACAACACGCCGCTCTGCAGCCTACAGAAAAGTTAAAAAAAAAAGAATTAGGATATATAACAATAAAAGCAGCTGATAAAACAATGACTGTTAAAGACTGAAACAAGGCTAAAAAGTTGCGAAAAAAATATAAAACCAAAAGGTCTATGATGTTGACTAAAATACATAGTAAGTAGACAGGCACAACTAAAAAACACTGGTTTCTGTTCACAACAGTTAAAAACACATCCAACAACAGTGTGTTGGCTGGCGGCAACAATGACAGAGGTGCACAACACTGAACATTCACTTGAAACAGCACTAATAGAAGCAACATGGGGGCAGATGGGGGGGGGGGAGAGGACCCGGACCGATGAGGGGGGAAAGGGGAGGGAGGGGAAAAGAAAAAGAAAAAAAGATGGGGGAGCAGATGTAGGGAGAGAAGGCGAGTAGGGTGGACTCGAGAAGGAGTGAGGAAGGGAGTGGAGTGGAAAGAAAAAGGACTCAGGGGAGAGAAAGAAGTCAGAGAAAGGGTTTTAGTTGATGTGGTCTTCAGTCCTGAGATTGGTTTGATGCAGCTCTCCGTGCTACTCTATCCTGTGCAAGTTTCTTCATCTCCCAGTACCTACTGCAACCTACATCCTTCTGAATCTGCTTAGTGTACTCATCTCTTGGTCTCCCTCTACGATTTTTACCCTACACGCTACCCTCCAATGCTAAATTGGTGATCCCTTGATTCCTCCTACCAACCGGTCCCTTCTTCTTGTCATGTTGTGCCACAAACTTCTCTTCTCCCCAATTCTATTCAGTAACTCCTCATTAGTTATGTGATCTATCCATCTAATCTTCAGCATTCCTCAGTAGCATCACATTTCGAAAGCTTCTATTCTCTTCTTGTCCAAACTATATATCGTCCATGTTTCACTTCCATACATGACTACACTCCACACAAATACTTTCAGAAACGACTTCCTGACACTTAAATCTATACTCGATGTTAACAAATTTCTCTTCTTCAGAACACTTTCCTTGCCATTGCCAGTCTACATTCTATATCCTCTCTACTTCGACCATTGTCAGTTATTTGCTCCCCAAATAACAAATAACACCTGAATTAATTCGACTACATTCCATTATCCTCATCTTCCTTCTGTTGATGTTCATCTTATACCCTCCTTTCAAGACACTGACCATTCCGTTCAACTGCTCTTCCATGTCCTTTGCTGTCTCTGAGAGAACTACAATCTCATCAGCGAACCTAAAAATTTTTATTTTCTCTCCATGGATTGTAATATCTACTCCGAATTTTCCTATTGTTTCCTTTACTGCTGACTCAGTACAAAGATTGAATAACATCAGGAAGAGGCTACAACCTTGTCTCACTCCCTTCCCAACCACTGTTTCCGTTTCATGTCCCTCGACTCTTATAACTGCCATCTGGTTTCTGTACAAATTGTAAATAGCCTTTCGCTCCCTGTATTGTACCCCTGCCACCTTTAGAATTTGAAAGAAAGTATTCCAGTCAACATGGTCAAACCTTTCTGTAAGTCTACAAATGCTAGAAACGTAGCTTTGCCTTTCCTCCACGCTCCGATCTGTAGAACGCCAGTTTTCTTTCTCCTGATAACGGCGTCCTCTTGAGTAGTCCCCACCCCGAGATCCGAATGGGGGACTATTTTACCTGCAGAATATTTACCCAAGAGGACGCCATCATCATTTAACCACACAGTAAAGCTGCATGCCCTTGGGAGGAATTATGGCTTTAGTTTTCCCTTGTTTTCAGTTGTTTGCAGTACCCGCAAATCAAGGACATTTTGGCTAGTGTTACAAGGCCAGATCATCCAATCATCCAGACTGATTCCCCTGCAGCTATTGAAAAGGCTGCTGCCCTTCAGGAACCACACGTTTGTCAGGCCTCTCAACAGATACTCCTTCGTTGCAGTTGCACCTACGGTATGGCCATCTGTATCACTGAAGCATTCAAGCCTCACCCACCAATGGCAAGGTCCGTCGTTCATGGGGGGGGAGAGGGTAGGTGGGGTAAAATAGGATGGAAGGGGGGAAGAGGGAGCCTGGGGAAAGGGCAGAGGGAAGGAGGGGGAGGTGAGGATCAGAATTGATAGGAGGGATAAATTGAGGGAGAGAGGGCATCATCTGGGAGGGGAAGTCAATGGAAGCCACCTTGGAAAACGGATGAAGGGTGTAGAAGCGGAGGGTAGGGGGACACAATGATGAAGGCATGGCAGAGGGCGGGGGTTGTAAAGGAGAGGAGCAACCAAGGGATGAGAGGGGATCAAGTCGGCAGGAGGCGTAGTGGATGCGGTTATGTTAAAGGAAAATGAACAGATAAGGGAAAGGAATCAGGTCATAGAGGATACACATGGTTGAGGGGAAGCATATATGGAAGGCGAGGCGGAGTACATGCCGCTCAAGGATCTGGAGGGAGAGAGAATTATGGGGGGGGGGGGCGGATGTCTAGGTGGGACTGGCAGAACTGAGGACTGGATGGATTAAGGATTTGTAGGTGTGGAGGATGGTGGAGGAGTACAACCACCATGTCCAGCCAGAGAGATGTTTCAGGAGTAGGAGGCAGTTGTGGGCTTTGGATTGGATAGAGTGGAGATGAGGCATCTGGGTGAGTTGACGGTCAATGGTGAGGCCAAGGTAGGTGAGGGTGGGGGAGAAGCAGACATGACGAACGCAGATGGTAAGAGAGAAGAGCATCAGGACCAGCCGATGTTCATTACAGATTCAAACAGTGACGAATACATATGAGGGCACCTGGAGCACGTCTCCTAGTTACTGGACTAATAACGTAGCAATAGTTTCCCATACCTAACTAGTAATACGAGTGACTTGATTATTTCTTATTGTGGTAAAAGTAAAAGTAGCTCAAGATACCTTTAGTGCCCCCACGTTGGGGTTTACTGTATCCACCACTGGGTCTAAGGCTGGATGCGCAGAGCCACTCCTGTTGCTGCTCGAAACCAGCCGGCTTCTTTTGTAAGGTGCCACAGTCACACTGCTCACGGCAAAAAATAGATTTTCACATTTGCCTTCCTTCTTGGATTTATGGATTACAATACTATCATATAATGACATATATGTACATTTGATGGCGGACAGCTTTCATGAACACATCTCACCTATTCCATGCCACGAGGGCACTGCAAAACTTGGTTTTGGCTCACTTATACGAATAGCTTAAATGTGTAGCTGAGCAATCTCTGTTGAACCAAGATATCCAAATTGTTCAGTTCATATACTGCGCTTCCACATTGTGGATTCCTATGTTTGCACTGTATAAAACGTTGTCCATTATTGTTAGGAAAAAATAATAGATGTAAGAAATTTAGATGTCCCATCCAGTTACCCAGTTTATCCGAAATATGAGTAAATAAGGGAGAGATAAGAGCGCCTAATACACAGAGATTTTTAGGTGGTGGCGATATAAAAATATTTTTATGAAAATAAGACGTACTATGTCTGTTGCTGAAGTTGTTAATTGGTAAACATTTAAGCTTCTGCACAAAAATATCGACTATCCTTGATAAGGCACCTAAAGTAACTTCAAGAATACAAAATAAAAAACTGGCTACAGCAGAAAAAAAAACATTCCGAAACCAGGTGATGCTAAATTGGATGAACTGCTATATCTCGTAGGTAACAATTAACCAACTTCATATGATGTAAATGGGCTAGCGCAACTTTATCTTAGACTTCTCAGACTGTACTCAGATCACTGCCAGGTCCATTTAAATTATATGTGCTCAGTTATGCATAGGTGGCAAGGAAAAAGAAGTATGGTAGCAGAAATGGAAAGATTGACAAAGGATGCTATAAACCAAATTTCGTCAGATTGGCATAAAGATGTAAAACACCCGAAAGAAATACTAATGAAAACTTGGGAGAATGAATCTGTATTGAAAAGTAGCACAGATAAAATATTATTTTATTAAATTCTGATAGCAGTTCTAGTGACTACACATATGATAGTGTAAGTGATTCACATACAGCTGGTCTGCAGTCGTTAGTGGCATTGTGCGTTACTAGAAATTGTTTGTATTTACCCCTTAATATTTTGTCCATTTATTTAACTTCTCACTTTGCGATTTATGTGTGACTGAGTATTTATCGTATTGCTGTTATTCGCCTATAACGTGTTATTATCGTTTGTTATGCATTGCCTTACCTACAGAAGCAGTGGACCCACCACTGCCTTCCCTTCATACTACCTGCAAAGACGTTAGCAACAGTCAGTATAGACGATTTGCTTCATTTTTGGTGCGAATGCAGCTATCGACCGCATGAGCACATAGCATGTTGTGTATGAGCCGGCAGTTTTGCTCCCCTCACTGTCATCCGTCAATCACAAAGTAATTGTAATCGGAGTTTAACGTTGTCTGTTGGCGCTATATCATAGTCCTATCACGGTTCCTGCCCCTAACGTTTTTAATGTGTTTTGTTGCTAAGTTGTCCATTTATTGCACAGTTACGTTGTTCTGCTTTCTTCACTTTCACACTGACTGCAAATTTTAACCTCATGAAGTGCATCACAGTCTGGTTATTATCTTAAGTTCGCGATTATTGGCCATTGGTTCCAGATTGCAGCATTGTTATTCATTATGACATGTGGTTGACGCTTTTTTATTGTTAACTACTTATGTTTTAATTAGGTGTCCTTGTGTTTTGTTTGTGACAATGCTTCTTTAGTATAAGCTACGTAGTAATGCCAACTTCAGCGCATACAAATTTATATCTCTTACGCGTTTTGTATTGAGCGATTGTTCGTCATTAACATTAAGCCGTGAAGCTATTTGCGTTCCACGGTTCGGTTGTTTTTAATTCAGGTTTGCAACATGTTCCATTATCACTGGTCGCTGCTCCCTTATCTTCCTTAAGAGAGAACGTCTCTTTTACATGTGCCGGTATTTCTTTGGGCTGTTTTTTTTTACGAATTTTCGTTGTCTTTGATCCTTGTTCTAGCTACACTTTAGCCCGTGATGGGCGCTTCTTCTTTCCTGTTTACAACGGTGCGGCTGTGTGTAGCGCCACTGGTCATTACTCTTTCCGTTGCAGACGGGACGCACTGGCCCTCTGTACGTGTGTAACTATTAGCTGCACCGCGGTAACGTCGTTTTGCAATTGTTGTGGTTTCACAGTTAATAATAATTTTACAGAGGATTCATTGTAGCAGTTATACATGTCATCCGCGTACTGCCCCCAACGACATGGCTAATTAAACTCCTCCTTTCGTAAGTGCAGTTACACTTCACATAGTTTTAGCCTGCTATTTTTAGCTTTTGGTTGTCAAGTAGTGTTTAATATGGTTCTTCTGGTTTTTTAGACTCGGTCCCCTATCGCCGGCACGTACTGGGTAAGGGTGACTTACCTGGACGTCAGTTAAGTTGAAAGGCGATTTTTGCGCGGAGACATCGAGGCTGAATTTGATGACCCACCTACGACAGATGTAGTGCCTTGGATGCTAGCTCTGACTCTAGTGCTTCGTCATACTGTTTAAAGATATGTTAAGTGGCATGCATTTATGTGACCTAAATTACCTTTTGTTCTAGTACTGTGAGCTTGTTTATACTTCAGATACAGTGTTGGGTTTTAACGTACAGATACACCTCAGGATGGGGCTGAGCATGTGAAACTCTGTTGTTTAAAGACTTCAGTCAGTCAATAATTTTAGAAATGTAGTGGATGTTTTCACCATGAACAATTTGAAAAATGAATAGTATTTGAACGTAATGTATGATTCAATTTATTCCAGTTATAAATCTTATACTCTAGAGACGCATGTTTTGTTTAAGTCTGCTCTTGCCAGTTTTAAAGCTCACATTAAACTTATTAAGAAGCGAAATATATAGACCAAGTACGGTGAATGAATATTGATAAAGTGACTACAGAAAATTAAATCACTGGTTTATGAGAGCCATTTCATTCCTGTATCTGAAAAAGACCAGTTTCTTTTGCCGTAATTAATGGAACGACGATTGTTGCTCGAATATTCTGTCCAGAAGTTACTTTAATTGAACTATCAAAAAATCCAACGCACATGTATGGTAAATTAAGCAAGGGGATGGGTACGTTTATCTGAGGAAAAGGTGTTACCATCCATATTAATCTAATGAAAAGTTTATGTTACAGATAGATCGCAAATACTCTAAGTAAATAGGTGATACGTAAGTTTCGATTTTAGTGAAGTTAATAGAATGAAAATTAACGCTTCACTGATTATCTCGAATGTTTAGCTCAAACATTATGGGTGGTTGTTAGTACAAATGCGATAAACGAAATTAAGCTGATTACTGAAAGTTATATTCTAAGTTTTTTCCTTTCTGCATCTTTATGTTATCTCGAATTTGGCGAAACACTCTTAATTACGAAAATTTAAGAACGCAATGACAAACGTTATAATCGGAGATACAGCAACAGATTTCCTCCGTATGACAGAAATCGTACGATGTCTTATCTGCTTCGGCACGTAATTGAATCGTAGGCAGCGTACGTTATTTGCGATTAGTTGTGCAAGATGCGCTATTTACGCCACATAGCAATTCTCAGGAAAGTTTTATGTTGTGATAAAAGGAAGACACGCAGTGAAATATGTTCCAAAGTAAAGTGACTTTCCGTTCAAGTAGCTTATACGCAGTGATACAAGATGAAAGATCAGATTTCAGTTGACTCTTGCGTCCAGTCCAAGTAGCTTATATAGGGTGATACATAAAGAAACAACAGATTTCAGTTGCTTATTATGGACCTGCGCATGTCACCGGGCAGAGGAAGGTTCAAAGTTTCGACACAGCTGCTCTTGTTTGCAACAACGTGGCGACTGTACCAGAAGACAAGAATTAATATACCTGGCGATGGAATAAACCGGAACCTGCAGATTCGAGTGGAATGAAATGGACTATCGTTCCCATGTTTCTCGTGCAACCCGAGGTGCTCATGTTGAGTGTATGGTGTAATGTCTGTGCGAATACGGAACTTTACTCTTCCTCTGTCGAGTGGCATGTGCAATGTCTTTGTATCTTTGGTAGTCTGTAATAAGCGATTGCAATCTATGCTATCTTTTTGAATCACCTTTTAGTTTTGAATACCTCCACAGATAAGGACGATATTCCTGTTCTATTCCTGTCAGACACAAAAAACCCGCTTTTTGTTTTTATTTTTCCTTTTATTAGTGTGTGGCTGTTGGGTAGTAGATAGGGTGGTGTGCAGCAAGCATAATAAAGATACAGGGATTAGTGTTTAACGTCCTGTCGACATCGAGGTCATGAGTGACGAAGCACAACTTCAGATTAAGAAAGATTGGGAAGATAATCGGTCGTGCCCCTTCATAGGAACCCTATCTGCATTTTCCTGGAGCGATTTCGTGAAATCATGGAAAACCCAAATCAAAATGGTCAGACGAGAGTACGAAACGTTGTCCTCATGATTGTGACTGCAGTGTGCTGACCACTGCTCCAAATCGCTCAGTTTGACGGGCAGAGAAAGGGTTTGCAGGAAAGGGATGGATGGAGCAGAAGACGAAGGAGAATGTTAGATAATCGTCTTGGTATTTCCATGAACTGCGGAAGAAAAGTACCTAAAACAATAAACTGGCAAATCGGTCATGCAGTACAAATACAGGGAAAGTATTATCAAGTCAACTCGTGAATTCAGTTTCGGCCTACATAGCGTCCTTGATTAGTATGCGGAAAACAGCTTTGCAACCTGTGTCGAGAATGGCTGCCAGGAGAATTTTTGAAACAATATGGTTTTCAGTACAGGACGACTCATCGACACTCTCAGATATGCAGATGACCTTGTAGTGCTTCAAAGACAACAGTAATGCGTGATGAACCGGTTGGAGAAACTGGAAGGAAATATGGCATGTAAATCAACATCGAGAAATCTAAAGTGATGCGGATATAAAAACGTGAGAAACCTATGAGGATAACTGTTGACAATCGAGAACTGGAGAATGTGAATACTTGGGGATCCTAAAGACAAGGAATGACCACTGCACTAACGACATTCGACCAAGAATCGTCTTGGCCAAAATCGTATTTAACAAGTGGAGGATTCTACTGACCAGCAATCTGAACTTGGAATTAAGCAAAAACACTGATGAAGTTCTACGTCTGGTATATTGCATTGTACGGAGCAGGGACGCGGATCTTGTGAGAAATGGAGAAGAAATACCTGGAAAGTTTTGAAATGTCGTGCTGGAGAAGAACAGAGATGATCAAATGAACTGATCAGGTGCCATGACGAGAAGGGTAGGAGAGAATAAAACAGTTCCGGACACAATTCTTCAGATTCAACGGCATCAACACGTACTTAGAGACGTGTGTCTCATATACGATGTCTTGGAGGGAAGGTCAGAGGATTACACGAAGGACTACTGGACGAGGAAGAAAATGACATGAAAGATGGAAGGAGATACAGCAGACTGTAGGAAGATGATGAAGATGTGTAACATTAACGTCAGAAATTCCCGTACGAAGACACGAACCTGCCACCCAGCAGAATACTACATAATAATAATAATAATAATAGTAGGAACATATGGTCTACTGAGTTCTCCAGTTTGTTCGTGTGACGAAATACAAGAAATTTTTCGTGTGAATGGTGATAAGCAAGAAACTTTGTTCAACAGGCTAACCAAACTGAAACAGCAGTTTCCCACTAGTATCAACGCCGTTCCATCGTTTGTCGCTTAGACGATACTGGCATATACATATGTTACTTAATCTACATTTACGTGATTACTCTGCTATTCACAATAAAGTGCCTGGCAGAGGGTTCAATAAACCACCTTCAAGCTGTCTCTTTACTGTTCCAATCTCGAACGACACGCGGGAAAAACGAGCACTTAAATTTTTCTGTGCGTGCTCTGATTTCACTTATTTTATAGTGATCCTCTTTTCTCCCTATGTGGGTGGGTGCCAACAGAATGTTTTCGCAATCGGGGGAGAAAACTGGTGACTGAAATTTAATGAGAAGATCCCGTCGCAACGAAAAACGCTTTTGTTTTAAGGATTGCCACTCCAATTCACGTATCATGTCTGTGACGCTATCTTCCCTTATTCGCCACAACACAAAAGGAGCTGCCATTCTTTGTACTTTTTCGAACTGATCCGTGAGTCCCACCTGATGCGCATCCCACACCGCACAGCAATACTCCAGAATAGGGCGGACAAGCGTGGTGTAAGCAGTCTTTTTAGTAGACCTGTTGCACCTTCTAAGTGTTCTGCCAATGAATCGCAGTCTTTGGTTTGCTCTACCCACAATATTATCTATGTGATCGTTCCAATTCAAGTTATTTTTAATTATAATCCCTAAGTATTTAGTTGAATTTACAGCCTTCAGATTTGTGTTACTTATCGCTTAATCGAAATTTAGCTGAATTCTATTACTACTCATGTGAATAACTTCACACTTTTCTTTATTCAGGGATATGTGATCTAAATCATTTTGCAAGTCGTTTTGATCATCTGATGACTTTACAATTCGGTAAATGACAGCATCATCTGTAAAAACTCTAAGACGGCTACTCAGATTGTCTGCTATGTCGTTAATATAGACAGGAACAATGGAAGGCCTATAACACTTCCTTGGGGAACGCCAGATATTACTTCTGTTTTACTCGGTGACCTTCCGTCTGTGTTTTCTATATGGGACGCATAGTATAAGCTGAAGATTATGTCATAATATCACCTCAAATAAGGTTAGCGTCTGTGTTCTATTATTTATCATTTTACTCATATTTTCAGTAACCTAAAATAACAGTCGCATGATGTGTTATTATTCTTTAATCAGCTACTGCGCAAATTTCTTTTAATTGCCAAAAGTACCACTTCTATAACACATGCAGATTGCATAGCGCATCCGTCATACGCCAATAAATAAATCAGCTCATCGCACTCCATCCAAAAGATGATTAACTGTTTCTAAGTTGCGCATGCATTGCTATTCATTCATAGTCACACTGCACCAGGATGCGATTCCGCCAGGGCGCCAGTATGCCATTCATCTTCCACATGCTGGCAGCTTTTCAGAGGAAACTTGGCAGGCGGGCTGGGAAGCATGAAATCGGAAGTCATCTGTCATCTGCTGCCTTCAGCCGACAAGCGGGCGAGGCGCCGAAATCAATTTCAGACTTACACACATCGTAGACTCGAGTTATTTATATCCATCCGTGTTTGTTCACTCAACCTGCAAAAGAAGGAGGGAGCACTGTTATCACGTTTTGAGGAAACGCGAAGATTTCAGCTCTTTCGTGTGATAGCTTTACCGTCTTCTGCTAGTCACATGGTGAATGCGAGTTACATTGTCTGAAATGAGCTGGTTAATGACTTTCCATATTAGAAAACAAAATATCGACACCTCAGTACGAATTTGTTATTGCCATCAGCGTGGCCGATGTTTCTAATATCTTTCGTCGTACATGTTGCGAAAGTAATTTCCTAGATAAAGCTGTACGTGGTGAGTCTTATTGACGTTTAAAAAAACACATAAGCGACGTTGAGACAAATTATTTAATATAAGACACAGGGGGCTGCAAATATCGGGAATACCGGAAAACTGGATAACAAATGTTATTATGTGACGTCACCAGATTAGCAGGTTCACTAGCTCACGTCCTGAATCACGTCATTCTAGTCGACAACATTTGCTAATTTTGCAAATAAATCACCTAACGCGTATGATTCTATCATCATCTTCAGATGTTAGGCACACGACTTTATCATATATGAATTACAAGGACACGACAAATTCCTCCATATGGTGTCGTAACGAATTTTTATCGCCTCGTAAGAAGACAGAAGTCTGGTATCACTAGATAGCTAGGCATGAATTTGGAATGTGTTTCTAACGTCATAAAATAAGGTGATTTACGAGTGGTGGCGGAAGATAACCATATGGTGCTCAACACATTGTTGAATTAATTTGCAGCTGTGAAGAACAGGTTTACCCATAAATTTTTTAAAGGTTATTGCAGAAATCAGCGATCAAAATACAATCTATGGAATGAATTGTATATGTGTAGATAGCAAGGAACGTTTATTAAAAGGTGATCCGTTTCGATCATCGCATAATCATCTTTCGACCTACAGCCAAATGATGGCCAATGGCTGTGAGTGGAGGAGGAACCGCTGAATGACGACAGTCAACTGCTGTCTTCATTCTGCTGTTCCTGCTCCACGCAGAGCCACTATCCGTCAATATGGCTGTAATTCTGAAAATGATTAAGCGATAATCGAGAGCGAATACCTTTTAATAAACGTACTTTGTGATCTAGACTGTTATAATTTATTCTAAATATGCACAAATTGCTTAGCGTTATTGGATCACTTCACCATTTTCGAGTTTCATTTTTCGACCTTACCCACTTCGTATCTTGTACATGAGATAGTTTCTCAAAACTGGTAATCAAAAGCTCTACAAAAGCGATCGTGGCTATCTAAAGTTTTTTACATATTTATTTATATTAATCGAGGCCACCCCAGTATTTTTCTCTTACGGGGTACATGAGGTTGGTGGCGCCAGAAAGGAGGAAGGCGTGGTAAGAACACTAGGGTTAAAATTACTGAAATAAATTAATGCTTACAGGATATTTGTTATTCAAGTGGAGCGTACTCATGAATTTCATTAAACTTACAACACATCTGCAGGGTGAGTCACATAATATGTAACACTCATGTTATATCGCTTTATTTCCAGATATCGAAACGATGTTCTCGGCAGTACATTAAGGAGCACGGTTTGGTATGCTCTATAGAATCATAGCATTTGTGTCGATACTGAAGAAAGTATAATACATTTGTTTATAGAATTATATCCCTTTCCGCCCTTGGTCTTAAAACCGTCGCGCCTCAAATACATAACTTTTCTGCATCACTCCAGACTGCAAGGACTGTGCGGGCTCCAGACTTGCGTTTGGTAGCTCTTTTGTTTCAAAATGAGACCATCTGAAGGCAGTAGATGACTTCAAACTTCGACAAGAAGACAGAGCCATGCGTCCGCGAGATAAATACAGTGTATTTTCCATCATTTCATTCATGTAAGGCAAAGCTGTATTATTTTTGACTGAGAATGTTTCACTTAACGTATATAAGGTCTCTAAACAAGTGCACGAAGTACCAGTTGGACTTTATAAATGTTTTTATTTGGTGCGTCTCACGTGTTAATAATGCCAAGCTTTTACACTAACCTCACTTTCACATGCAGACAGCACAGTAAATATTCGCACTAAGATATGCTTTCAAGAGCACAGACATTCCGATAAGAAAACAGTTTTTGGTACACACATTGTCAAAAATAAACATTCTACAACGACTATAGACAGAAATATCGAAATGCTTCATACCAGAACTAAAGGTAGATTTGTCGATGTGAGGGAGGAAATTGAAATATGTAGCAGCAAAAAGTGCTCTCCGGAACATATTTTGAACGAAAAAGAGTGTTTTATTATTTGGTTCTAATGATTTTAGCAGTAACGTATTATGATGAAATGTGGTACAATGACACGCAGAAGCAAGGGTGACTACGAAGCTCACTGCCTCATGTGCGGACGACGAGACTGCCTCCGCTGCTTCTGCACTCATGCATGATAAACTGGTGACTGAGGGCAACAATAAGATATAGCGCGCCCGAAGGAAGCGACCCCTCTGTGGCTGCAGCAGACTCATCGGTGATGCAATTTTTCCTCTCTGCTCTTCTCTAATTTGCTGATTCCCTCCTTCCGACAAACATTTCTCTTTCGATTTCTTGACTTTTGATGCAGCTATTCTACCTTACCTTCCCTGTACTTCCTGTTTACTTCGTCTCCAATTGTCTAGTATTTCTACATTTCCCTGAACATTTTGGTACTTCCTTCCTTCATCGATCAGCTAAAGTATTTCATCTGTCATCGACGGTTTCTTCACAGTTGTGTTCCTTGTATGTAAGGGTTTCTTTCCATCTTCTGTTATTGCGCTTTATAGAAATGTCCATTATCCTTCAATTAAACTGCCTACTGAGCTATCCACTATCGCAGTATGTATAGCCTCAGAGAACTTGAAGCGTGTCCTTCACTACTTAGTACTTCCGCATCACATTTCTTTGCGCATCGATTCTACCTGACAAGTCTCTTAAATATCAGCCTACTCTTCATCGTTACTAAATCGTGCTCTGAGACTATATCTCTTCCTGGGTACGCCTTATAATCCAGTATCCGTATTCGGAATCTCTGCCTGACCCTGATGCAATCTAACTGAAATATTCCCGTATCTCTTTAGGCCTTTTCCAAGAATACCTCTTCCTTGTGTGATTCTTAAACGGGCTGTTTGCCATTACTAACTGATATTTATTGCTGTTCTCGATTAGTTTTTCTCTTCTCTCTTTCCTACTAAGTAGCTCATATTTTCGCGTAATGGTTTCTTCTACTTCCTCCCCTGCTACCGAACTCCATTTTCCGATGACAAATTTTCCATCTTCCTTCACGTACTGAATTACCTGTTCAATATCCTCATACTTTCTCTATCTCTTCAACCACTGCTTGCGATTTGGGCTTTTATACCTGAAATATTGCTGTCGGAGTTGGTTTGCTGTCGATCCTGATGAGAACAATGTCTTTATTGAGCCTTGCCATTTCCGTTTTTAGATTTTCTTGGTTTCTTACCACGTTAAAAATTCTGAAATTCCACGCCCTTGAAATGGAAATGAAGTCCCCATGCTTCTCTACAGAGCGTAGGGGAACGATGCGGGAGACTCGCACCGCATTACTAGGCAAGGTCGTAATTGAGGTGGTTTGCCGTTGCCTTCCTCCGACCGTAATGGGGATGAATTATGATGATGAAGACGACACAACAACACCCAGTCATCTCGAGTCAGGAAAAATCCCTGACCCCGCCGGGAATCGAACCCGGGACCCCGTGCTCGGGAAGCGAGAACGCTACCGCGAGACCACGAGGGGCGGACATACTCGTAGGTTATTCTATTTTTGCTCGTGGTCACCTCCCCTTGGCAGATCCCTCTCGGGAATCCGAATGGGGGAATATACCCAAATCTTTTGCCAATGGAGATCACAATAACATTTTTTCCAGTTACATGCCATATGTCCTGTGGATATGCATGATGTGATTTTAAGGCTGTGGTTTCCACTGCCTTCTGCATCGTTTTCCCGTTGATCACTGCTGATTCCTCCGCCTTTAGGGGGAATTTACCACCCTAAGTGCAAGACACTGCTCTGGATCTATGACCGCTACTCCGCTCTCTTTTAGAACGCCTCAGATAGTAAAATACACAGCAGCGTTCACAAGGCATATGCGCAGTGACAAGACTCGCTGCTGACGTCAGAGTACACCCAAACAGCGCTCCGTATCCGGCAATTGTTATAACGTATTATGCTGTACTTGCGTTTACGGGGGAAAACGGGGTTGTTTACAGCAAATGAAGTTTTTTATTGATTGGCGGCTGATTTCAGAATTATGCTGTAATTATCCTTGTGCTGAGGAATTTTTAGAGCAAGTTGTTTTCAGTCCGGAACCACGCGGCTACTACGGTCGCAGGTTCGAATCCTGCCTCTGGCATGGATGTGTGTGATGTCCATAGGTTAGTTAGGTTTAAGTACTTTTAAATTCTAGGGGTCTGATGACCTCAGATGGTAAGTCCCATAGTGCTCAGAGCCATTTGAACCACTTGAGTAAGTTGTTCAGTGAAAAACAGCATTTCGCTACGCGGTCGCCAGTTGTGCTACCCACAGCAGTCGAGTTACCAAGTTAGGAATTAAGTTTCATATATTTCCTTAAAACAAGGAGAGGAAACGTGCGGATTAGTATTCCGTTGAAAATGATTGGTTTTGCCCAGTACATTTTACCGAGTAGAATTATGAAAGTGGTTTCCAAAGTGAACTGTTGAATACTCCTTCGAAACGACAAGATGAAAACGGATTCTGTTCCAACTCTAAATCTGCCAGCATCTGGTGCTGATGTAGGGCTCAGCAATGAGCCCTATAGTAAGAGAAATACGTGGATACAAAAACGAAGCTGCCGTAAAGAAGTACAGATATTTTACACAAGCAACTAATGAAGAATTTACTACTAGACAAACATTAATCGTAAAAACAAGCACTCTTGTAATGGCTGCAAAGCGTGCTTAGGTCTATAAATTGAAATTATTTGAAGCATAACTAATAGACCTTAGAGAAAAAAAAAGTAGATTTACAGGATCGCTTTCGATTTAGTACTGAGTTACACAAAATTTAAAAATGGTAAAAAATTGATTCAGAGCTTGTTTTCTGGCTATCAACGACAAGCGGTTATGAGAGGACGGTGCACTAAGTGATCATCTGAAATGCTGCAAAGGCTGCGACTGTACGTTGCCTTTGTTATAAAGCGATATCTTTTCTCAGAGACGTATTGAAATACCCTCTTCTTAGTGAAATCACTATTACAAAGAAGACTTAGGCAATTCAGAGTTCCACCAGGTCTTATTTATTTAAACCTTGGTGTTTTTAAACTCAACGCTATTAACAATATATTAAAATAAAAAAATACCAAGTTCTGAGGCTGTACACAATCATTTTACCGATAGTAGAAAAAATTGCACAGCTAATATAGAGCTTAATAATGACAACAGGTCTTAGAAGACCCAACGTCACTGACCAACCACCGTGTCATCCTCAGCCTATTCACGCTGGGAAACGGTCACTATCCGCTACATGAGGGCGCTGCCGCGAACGCTTACGCAGCTGGCAGTGATATACAAGCATTCCCTCTCCGGAGCTAAAGCGGCTTGTCTACTAGAGTTGAAACATCAACGCACATAGACCCATTTTCGATTGCTTGTCACTTCATAACATTTACGGATTTTTACTGAGGTCAGGGTCCGTCATCTACGGAATAGTCACTGTGTTGATGACCGACTGTATTGTAAAGCGTTGTATCTGCATATATTTCAACAAAGACATACAGTTAGCAACTGACGGTGAAACTACCGCAAACAAAGTTATGTATTATTTATAATACTCCATATTAAATGCCGAATAAACTAATATTTTATTTTTCTGTCCACGTAACGCTTCTGTTCCTCGCTTCTGTACCAACTAAAGACCCACAAAGCGCGAGAAGGAAATTACAGCAGAAAATGACATCGAGTGTCTTTTATTTTCACTATCATAAAATCTGAAGTTCAGGACTAGCTGTACCTGTGACCACCTGTTCTCATCATAGAACATAGATGAACTGAATGAATGTGGGTATAACTGCAAACGAATGTAATCTAGTGAGGTCAGGTGGACTTTCTTGCTTCTGCTTTGAAGCAGAACCCCCAGAAAGGAAGCTAGGGTTGGTTTTCAAAGCTGGCTTGGAGGATTACTCAGCTGGGTCGTTATCTGCGTGAGTCTTCGTAACGGACACCCTCGCGATTGTCTCATTCACGTGAGCGACGCATTAGTTGAAGTTTTAGACAATGAACCAAAGGAAAAAATTTATGACTAGGAAACAGGTAACGTCTCTCTTGTGTTCTAATTGGAGGATGTTTGTGGCTCACTGGTAAATTCGTCTTCTTCACTGGTCCGTCCGGCGTTTTTCTCATGGATGTGTGCGGAGGCGAAGCCGGTTGTATTTTCTACATGATGAGCCAGCCTTAGTTGAGATAGTTTGAGGTGAGTGAGATGTGATGCTCATGTGTGCACATAGACGGCAATTTTGGATTGAAATTAACTCACATTTTTGGAGTTGGGTTATTTTTGTAACTCTAAAGACATTTGTTAGAAGCATTGTGGGGTTATTGTGAGTGAAAATTTTGCTTTCCCTTAGTTGAATTCACGTGGGGCAGAACCTCTCCATCCAGTGGTCACTATTCACTTTAAGCATCTGGATTACGACTT
Source organism: Schistocerca serialis cubense (assembly GCF_023864345.2). Lineage (NCBI taxonomy): Eukaryota > Metazoa > Arthropoda > Insecta > Orthoptera > Acrididae > Schistocerca > Schistocerca serialis. The sequence continues at coordinate 665,114,660 of NC_064642.1, forward strand.
AGTTCCTGTTTTCTTCTGTTATTCTGTGAATGTATGATTTCTGCATGTGAGCATATGTGTGTCAATGTTGCGTCTCTGAGTGAGCCGAATTCCCACTGAATAATGATGATTAATAAAGTTTATTCATGCGCGCAGGGTGAGCCACGCCCCTTTTATTTCCTGCATGGTTCAAGATATCGAAACGTGGTTTCCTGCAATTGATGGTATGATGAAGGGCACGAATGTTTTATATGGATAATGCTCTGAACGCAGGTATCCACCAAGATATTGAAACAAGCATGGATGTTTTTACTCGAACCTTATACTTTCCATAAAGGCATTCAATAGCTCCTGGAAAGGCGATTAAAATGATATAGCGGTTTTTTGTGTTGACGTAGAAACCTTTCGAAAAAGAGTCCGATAAATGCACTAAAATTGGAAAGAATTGCTGCAATAGTCAACTACTGAGATGTAAACCTTGCCACATAGAGCTCTCATGCGAGTGTCCGTCGTTATACACAGCCAGACAGGCCTAAGTTACTTAAGATAAAACTTCATTTCAAAATGGCTCTGAGCACTATGCGACTTAACTTCTGAGGTCATCAGTCACTTAGAACTAATTAAACCTAATTAAGCTAAGGACACCATACACATCCATGGCCGTGGCAGGATTCGAACCTGCGACATTAGCGGTCGCTCAGCTCCAGTCTGTAGCGCCTAGAACCGCACGGCCACTCCGGCCGGCAAAACCTCATTTCCATACGACATAAATACATAGTCAGCTATGCTATTATATATGCATCTACGACGTATGCTATCTTCTGCCACATCAGGTAGGGCTTATGTTAGGAAAACAGGTACAAATGTCCGTACGTTTCCAGGTTATTGTGAAAACAACTACACTCTTGTCAGGCAGTTTTACATCACTACTTCGGCAAAATTTTTGGAATATTTACTTATAACATATCGAGCTTCTACTCGTACAAATATCATTATGCATGGAGTGTGGAAGCAGAAATGACCTGTCGATTGGCAACACAGTTCCTGCTAGCTTTGCAATGGAAACATATAAGAAACGGATAGAACGGCGTCACCCAGTGCGACTGATTTTAGAACACAAAAGCCATCTTCGGCCGACTTGCTTTTCAATTTTTCTATATTTCTCCAATTTTTTTGCGAAGAGCTTCAATCTCAGAACTAACAAGCGTAGTACCACTGCACTTGTTCAGTGAAGCGCTTTCGGATGCGGTTAAAAAGGTATATCCGTTTCCACCCTGAGAGGATATTTCTCTAACTTAATTCCCATGCATTATGACCCGAGGAATCAGATAAAAATACTGAAAAAATGCTCAGGGTAGATTTTTTTAAAATTCCATTAGCACGATCGTTCTACTAATATACCAATCGAAATAAGAAGTATTGTGTTGTTCAAGAATTGCATTTATTTACTTTTCTTTCAAGGACATCGAAAACAATGGGGCGACAAAACCGACACACACACACAAACACACACACACGCACACACGCACACATTGATTTTTAACATAGCGTAAAAGAAAGCAGTTTTTTCTTCATGTACATGCACAAGTATTGGTCGCTCTTGATGCAACATAACGTGGCTCTAAATCGTAGTCATTGCCACTGGAGAGGTCACTCAAATCGGAATCCTCCAAAATAAGTAACATTATTTCTTCATCTGTTAACCCTAAACGACGAGAGGATATTTTATTGATGTATAAAAACAGACCTCCCTCCTGAACTCACAGCAGTGCAGCTCATTTTGTAGTCACCGTTGTGGAAAGTCGCAAGGTGCGGAGCATGATTCGGATTCCACGATAAACTGTGTTTCCTGTTAGGGGCACGCCTGTCTCCGATGTGAGCGTCAATAGAGGAATTAGCACCCTCCGTTTCAGACACACGAAACGATCATTACTACCGTAACACATTCTAGAAACAACCCTTCTAGAATAAACCCTGCCAGTTTCCCAGAGCAAATCTCTGTAGATGCACAGGTCATAAAGGCAGAAACTGGCTGCTAAAAGGGAAAAAAATTAATACTTCTAGTCAAACACACGGAGTCAAAACTGATATCTACAGTGTGATTCACGAAGATATGCAAATATTTTAATATGTTATTCAATAAGTAAAACTAAAGGAATAAGTTCATATAAACATAGGTCCACAAATGCTTAGTAACGGAGTTACGGCTAATAAAAGATTTTGCTTGAAATTTAGCAACTTCGCCAATATGAAGCCATCGGAAAACTGTACTAGGTTAAAGTAAAGCACGATTTCCATTTATTTTGTTGTTACTGGTCTGGTGAATCTAATAAAACATGTCCCTGACGTGTAGCTGTAGCTGAATGCATTGAACTCGGTGGAGACATTTTCGAACATTTATTCTGAATGTATTGTGAAATTATATGTACACTGTACAAGGTCTGTAACACTGAGCTTTGTTCTTACCGGTATAACATTAATTCCCTTGTCCTATGGTATTAATAAAAGCAGATTATCTGACACATTCATACAGTTTCAGTTAACGTTACTACCATCATTTTCAGAAAATTAAATTATCTGTACCCTCTGTTGAAACCTTCTTGCAATTGTCTACCATTGTCTGGAATTTAAAAAAATAAATTGGGTCAAGTAGTTATTAAACTAAAAATTTTACGAAATTACGTCTTTGCTTCTCTGGATGTCCTGGAAAACCCCTGGAGATACACGCATGGGACGTGGTGTATTAGAATCACCAGATCAATAACAACAAAATAAATGGAAATCGTGCTTTACTTTAATCTTGTACAGTTTTGCGATAGCTACATATTAGCAAAGTTGCTTAAGCTGAAGCAAAATCCTTTATTAGCCGTAACTCTGTAACTAAACATTTGCGGACCTATGTTTGTATAATTTTTTTTCTTTTATTTTACATGTAGAATAATGTATAAAATATTAGCATATTTGCATATGTCAGGGAATCACCCTGTATATAAATAAAAATGTAAATTTTTGTTTGTTCAAAATCTCCATCTCCGGTGGTTCTCGATGGACTGCTTCCAATTTTTGGCACAACTTTGCATTCTAACACAGCCGAGATGGTGATAGAAGAGGAGAAGAAGATGGACAGAGGGAGGGAGACGAGCTGACGTACAGGGAGAGGGGGAGGGGGAAGAAATGAACAAAGAAAAGAGGAGATGGTGTAAGTAGGCTGTTTAGGTTTTTATGTTGGTAACACCACGTAGTGCTTTGTATGAAAATCACTGACTTTGCTGTGCGCAGTCTGTGGCTGGTTTGCATTGTTGGAATATTTGCTATGGTAGTGTTGGGCAGTTGAATGTGAACAGCGCATAGCGTTGCGCAGTTGGAGGTGAGCCGCCAGCAGTGGTGGATGTGGGGAGAGAGATGGCGGAGTTTTGAGAGCGGATGATCTGGACGTGTGTCCATCAGAAAGAGTAATTAGTAAGACTTGATGTCATGATCAGATAAATGTATATTATGACTTTGGAACATTATTAAGGTAAATACGTTGTTTGTTCTCTATCAATATCTTTCACTTGCTAAGTATGCCTGTCAGTAGTTAGTGCCTTCAGCAGTTGGAATCTTTTATTTAGCTGGCAGTATTGGCGCTCGCTGTATTGAGTAAAGAAGATTTTTGTGAGGTAAGTGATTCATGAAAGGTTTGGTGTCACCGCCAGACACCACACTTGCTAGGTGGTAGCCTTTAAATCGGCCGCGGTCCATTAGTATACGTCGGACCCGCGTGTCGCCACTATCAGTGATTGCAGACCGAACGCCGCCACATGGCAGGTCTAGTCTAGAAAGACTTCCTAGCACTCGCCCCAGTTGTACAGCCGACTTTGCTAGCGATGGTTCACTGTCTACATACTCTCTCATTTGCAGAGACGACAGTTTAGCATAGGCTTCAGGTACGTCATTTGCTACGACCTAGCAAGGCGCCATGTTCAGTTACTATAGTTACTATCTTGAAGAATGTATTCTGAACAGATAATATTGTGAATCATGTACCGTCAAGAGCGACGTTCATCTTTAATGGATTAAAGTTGAGTATCAAACTATTTACGTCCGCTTTCTGATTTCTCATTCCTTGTCATGTTCCAGACCTCACGTCAGTATAGTTCTTCCCTCCTCACGCCAGCCTGCGTGAGCTAAAACTTGTGCGTTTCGGCTTCCACTCGTAACCCGGTGTTGGCTCTTCTGCTAACACAAAAAAAAGGTATAGGTTATTGTTAGTCAGGGCCATTCTTTTGTAGCGATTATTGAAAGCCAGACTGCGTTGCGCTAAAACATTGTGTGTCAGTTTAGTGAAGATCACAATAAGTAGAGAGAGAAATGTCTGAGTACGTTCAATTTTGCTCAGCTGTTTGAAAATCAAATAACGTAGAGTTTTCCAGCAATGTCATTTATAAAATTTTTCTAAGGGGATGTGTCAATGGGCAGACAAAGGAGAGAGAGGGAAATTAGGATGCGTATCCTATTTCCGTACATATTAGAAACGTGTGCTTTCTCGTTTCGTTCTTCTTCAATTAAGCAGACTGAGTCACAGCAGACTGTGACTTGGTACCGCTAACTTGTAAAAATAATTACAGGATACTCTGAGAAAAACTAGACGTAGATGGATCCAAAACATGCAGGTTCTGTGACAACTGGTATGAAGATACACAAAGCTAGAAAACAGAAAAGTTGTCAGATTAGATTTACGTTAGTAACCATGTGGGAGGAGTGTCATCGAAAGACCTAAGACGTTACGAACATTCATAAAGTTTGTAAACTGAAGAAGAGGAAGAACCAAAGAGAAAAAAAGAGGGTTGTGGTCAGACTAGTGCGATAGGCCATAAGTGTTTTTATATCTGTGGTGTCTGTGTTGAGGGATATCCAGTGAATTACTTAAGGAGGGGGGGGGGGTGTAGGACGTTAAACGGGCCGACTTGGAGCAGGAGAGGCACCACAGGACATTTTAATTTCCATTGTCTATACTTTTACGAGTAAATTAATAAAACTTTTTCAGCGTGAAGGATTCAGACTCGTAGCAGCGGAAGATCAAAAACATAAAAAATTATTATTTTTACATGTGAAATTTCATCATTTTATCACTTACTGTTGGCTGGATTTGTTGCTTCAAAAGTAAGAGAGACTGTTCGATGAATTTTGCACAGCATACAAACCATAATTACAGGTATCTGAAACTCTAGAATCTATTTAATTTATCAAAAAATGAATGAGCTGTTACGTTTTAAACTTTATGTTTAGAAAAAAATCTAATTTTGTAGTTAATTATCTCAATTTTTACCACAGTTTTTAATAGATTTGGAAAGTTGTAGAGTTTCATACACTTGTAAGAATGGTTTGTATGCTGTGCAAAATTCATCATAGAATCTCTCTTACTTGTGAAGAAAGATGTACCTATAGAAACAAATGCAGCCAACAGTAAGTGAAAAAATGATGAAATTTCATATCTAAAAAAAATTATTTTGTTATGTTTTCGCACTTCCACTGCTGCGAGGGTGAATCTTGAATCCTTTCTGGTCATGCTGACAAAGTTTTGTGAATTTATTTGTAAAAGTATAGACAGTAGAAAATAAAATGTCCTGTGGTGCCTCTCCTACTCCAAGTCGGTCCGTTTGGCGACCTACCCCCCTTAAAATGTTGAAATAAATACTTCTTACTAATTGATTTCTTTGTTGTGTATATCAGTTATCGGAAGGTAACTCTGGGCGACCATTGCAGCTAAGCGATAGGACTAGCGATATAAGAGGAGGAGGGCTGGTGGGTGGAAGTTTAGGGCGTAGCCACGTATCGAGAGCGGTGTCTTTAGAAATTCGGTAAGCCGGTGGAGCGCGAGATGCCGTTGGCGGCCGGCGTGGGCAGCAGGTGTTGTGTGTGTGTGCGTGTGTGCGTGTGTGTGGAGCGTGGCGCGCTGGGACGTGCGTGCCACGCCGCGCCTGCCCGCTGCCTGGCCCTGTAATTATCGCAGTCAGATCGATCGCGCCGCTGGGGACCACAATAATTGCCCGATAGCGTTCCGGCCAGACGTCGGCGCGTGCCTCCGTAAATTATGGACCCCGGCGCCACACCGGCGTTCGCATGCATGCCTGCCTGCCAGCGGCAACTGTTGCTCCTGCCTTCTGTTCAGCGCGGCGCGGCGGTGCGCTACCCCTGCCGAGCGCGCAACATTCACAACTCTGAGCAGAATATTTCCAGATTGCCGGCTCTCACTGCTTTAAGCCCACCTCTTTGCTTGCTCGGCCACTGACTGGTGACTACTTTTATAAGGTTCTATGTATCTACTAAAGACGGAGGTCTAAACTGAGAATCTGTTAGGTAATCGATCCAGCTCTCAGAGAGGGAAAGGCATCAGACAGTCAGTTCTGACGTTGCTCGTGATAAGAAAAACAGAGGCATGGTCACAGGATTTCGTGACCTAGAAAAGATTTTCGGCAGTGTAAAATGGTCTAAGATGTTCGAAATTTGTACAAAAATAAGTGTAAACGTCTGCCCCTTCCACTCGCCCTTGCCTATTTTCCTACTAACCTCCCACATTCTGTCCCTTTCATCAATACCCGACTTCTGCCTCATCTGCCCCTTACCTCCACTAAATATGTCTCACCCCCCACTCCCCTATCTGCATCTATTCCCAGTCCGCGCTAACGCAGTTAGAAAATCTGTTATTTATGATGAGCTTTTGTTCGTTTGGACGTTGCTTGTCTGGGGTCTCAATATTTTGGCAGCTGCTTGCTTAATTGGAAAAACCGTTAAAATATGCATACATCTTCCTTTATGATGATGACATTTACATTGCGGTCTTTCGGCTGAATATTGGGACACTGTGTCTAGTACGCCGTACGTTCTTCCTATATGTCCAGTGAGAGGTTCTTTTAATAACTGAAGCCACTCTTTCGTAGTATACTAATTGAAATATTTATTTTTATTTGATTTTAGTTATGTAGATGATTATTGTGTCAATTTTTGTTTGAAATTTGTTAGTCTATTAATGAAATAAAATAATTTAGATTTTTCAATAAAGCTAAAGGCTTCAGAATAACAAGTAGGTGTTACATTATTCAATGTTTTGTTTTTAGTTTATATGTTTTAGACCATAGCGGTACCTTCTGCTCTGTTACCTCTGTCTCAGTTACAATCTCGGTTACATTTATGTTTGTTGTTGAAAAGTCTTATTTGTGAAAGTTTCGTTTCGCAAGAGTTACGAATAAAACAGACACAAAAGTAATCTCTGGTTCAACTTCATAATTTATGGCTTTTAATATGTGCAGTAATTGAAGTGTTACGATGTTACAACTGAGGCTGATTGGTTTCAAATTACTAGTCTGCACTTACTGTAATTTTGAAGCCAGTCTCAATTCAACAGCAGTTAAGCAACTTTCATGAAAAAGTTAACTTCCGATCGCAGCACAGAGCGATCGGCTGACTGTCATTTACTTGAAGAGTTTCACCGACTACATTGCAGAAACCTCTATGACTTTCAGCGTGTAATTTGACATGAGAACTTAATTAAGACGAATATAAGGTGTCAAGATATTAAGTTTCAATTCTGAGTGCTTGAAATTAATTCTAATTAAAAACAAATAGTGTTTGTTCACCGAATTACACTGAACTTGCTCAATAACAAGGCCTATGGACAAACAATTCACGACGATGTCAAGCTACGTTACTTCCGCTATTACTGTTTCAAGAGATTTTAATGAAGTTTGTGACTCGTCCTCCCAACTTCAAATAAAAATAAACTGAACACGACTATGGAGATCGAAGACATCGTCAACCGCCAACTTAATAAACTAAAATGTAGCACCCACGAAAAACTACAAAAAGGAAGAGGAGCCACATAACTTATCCTGTGTTATTACTTTTTTCACAAATAATATGATGCTTAATGTGAAAAATAGATGTAGTGTGATAAGAGATATTTACAAAGTTTTGTAAGTTGTAACTGCTGTGTCCTGGTAACTTTCAATCTTCGAGATAATGCCATCCAGCGCAAAGCTGAAGTAATATGGTTCTCGAGTCTGCTGCTCCAGTCTGCTGTGTAATGTGTCAAAGCAAATTCTTCTGAAAATGCGAATAATGGCAGTTGCAAATAAGAGGGTACATTTTTTTGTACTGCTCGTTTGTATGAGCTTTCGTAAGTAGAATGTAAGTATTTATACTCACTGTGTGCTTACTTTCCTGATGCTAAATTGGTCTTGTAGTATTTACATGTAAGAATTCCATAATGTTAATTTTGACCACAGTTATCTACTGATTTTTCGAAACCCGTCATAAATAAAGTATTTAGCAATCGCAATGCTTCTGGGGAATTACTGCATGCCAAATTCGTGTAAGTGTCTGCTCGCAACGTGGTTAATTCCTTGTATAAACTATTAAGTCATACCAGCATTTACAGTGTTCTTTAGCTTTTAGTATCTGGAAGCTATATATGTCTCAAAAGCTCTCAGTAGCAATACGAAAGCGAGCACTTTTGAATTACATCCAGATCTAGACCACCTTTTGAACCGTCCTTTTATACACGAACATAATTGTGCGAAATCTTTTAATTTGTGTCATACTCTTTAATCTAAATTACATCTATTTGTAAATGAAATTCGAAATAAAGAATGGTTATCAGTAATAGAATGATTTTGTCATGCAACAGTCACACAGGATGGGTGACTGTGACGCAACGAAAACTGTACCCTGCTGGTGAATTTAAATGAAATTTTAGTAAATGAAAATTACTTCTATTATTTTCTCAGGCGGTCGTTTAAGCCCTAAAATGGACTGTTGCCTTTCCATCTGATTACTAGGCTTTGCTCTGTCCGCACTGCGAAAATGATGGAGTGAAGTAAATGACTGAGCAGTTCGTATTTTTATCTTGTTAGTTAAGATGCTATAGTAAATGGCTTTTATGTCTTCTTTCAAAAATACTGATCAGTGTTCACGCAATGGTGCAAGGCGTGTCAGAGCAACTTGTTATCAAACACATATTTCATTTAACCAATGAGGATAAGGTTAGTGCTATGTTTTATAAATAAGTAAGAGTGTGTTTTGCAATTAAACTGAAACCTTCTAATAACACAGAAACAATTCAAATTAACACCGGCTATTACTCTTTCTCAAAATTGTCTTTCTCAACATTGTCGTACATCGTACTGAATTAATTTGGTTGTTTTAGGGAAGGAGACCAGACAGCGAGGTCATTGGTCTAATCGGATTAGGGAATGACGGGGAAGGAAGTCGGCCGTGCCCTTTCAAAGGAACCATCCCGGAATTTGCCTGGAGCGAGTTAGGGAAATCACGGAAAACCTTAATAAGGATGGCCGGACGCGTGATTGAACCGTCGTCCTCCCGAATGCGAGTCCAGTGTGCTAGCCACTGCGCCACCTCGCTCGGTTATACTGAATTAATAGTCACTTTTATAAATTACGTATAATTTACCCTTTTACATTCCTAGTGAAATATCTGTAAGTTAATCTCGGTGGGGAAAACTAACTATAATACTGAATCCGTGACTGACAATTTTCGCTGGTTAGCAACAGGAAGATATTGTTAAGCACCCCGAAATCTTAATGCTGCTCTTGCAGTAAGGTGTACTCATTGCAGATAACCTGTTTTTAAATGAGCCGTCCCCTTACACAATGATATCAAACCATTCTCTATCCACATTACACATAATGGAACATATTCGAATAAAAATCTTTGAGCGACACATCCACCATTTAGCTCCTCCCTCTGCCATGAGACAGAACTCTCTCTCCCTCTCTGGAAGATTGCTACACATATATATAAAGAAAAAATCTTAATGAAGAGTAATTTATGGAAATCATTTTTCTAGGTAATGTATTTAAGTGATTAACATCAGAGGATCAGAAGTTCATTTAAGCGCGAGATTAGCCTTTATAAATGTAAAATGCTGGTACGTTAGCAATGGGTGTAGCCGTCAGAATTTTGAATGCATGCATGAAAACGTTCGTGCATTGTGTTGTCGGATTCCGGTTGTCAGTGTGGGTTGGGTTGGGTTGTTTGGGGAAGGAGACCAGAAGCAAAGTCATCGGTCTCATCGGATTAGGGAAGGATGGGGAAGGAAGTCGGCCGTGCCCTTTCAAAGGAACCATCCCGGAATTTGCATGGAGCGATTTGGGAAATCAAGGAAAACCTAAATCAGGATGGCCGGGTGGAGTTCCACACTTGTTGCACATGGTCAGACAATACAGAAACGGTAAATCCTGGTTGTGGACGTTGCTGGAGCTGTCGTACGATGAATCCCATATGGCCTCCATCGTAGACAGGTCAAGTCCACGTGTCGATACTGAGTATGTGGGTTACGACAGTGGTATAAGGGCGAGCGTTATCCTGTTGGAAATCAGCCTTTCGAGTTCTGTTTGCGAATGGCAGCACAACAGGTCTAATCATCTGATTGACGTAAGGTTTGCCTTCAGGGTGCGTGGGATAACAACGAGCAGTGCTCCTGCTGTCTTACTAAATCGCATCCCTGGCCCTAACTGAATGTGTAGATCCAGTGTGTCTAGTAATCACAGATGTTCGTTTCACACACACACACAAACACACACACACACACAGACACACACACACCGTAACTGTGTCAGGAGGCTACACAACTGTGGCACTTGGCTACTGAGATCATCGCAGGTGTCCTTGCCTCTTCGCCACCACACAAGCGACGAAGGTGTTATTCACAAACAAACTGTTTACAACGCCAAGAGACACTTTAGATAGTCTGTTGAGTTTTCACTGAATATTTCCCAGACCACGGGAGACTGTATTTCATGCTCCAAGGACGATACGACTCTGTAATGTCACACCAATTGGAACATATAAATTGTTGTTGTGTGAAAAAAGATGTCTGACGACTTTCCTTGCATCAACACTGGTCAGAGCCCGTTACAATAACTGCAGAAAGACACCAAACTTTCTCTATTAAAAGACGTTACATAATTCGATATTAAACGATAGTATTTAATTCATTCAATGCCTGCAGCTGCAAATTTCGTAGTACGCAGCTGTGATCGGATCGCAGAATTGAACTTACATAACGAGATCTAAGTTACCCATGCTGAGAACAGATGAAATTTCAGTAGCATATGTGTGTACACGACTGACTAAGGAAAACAATTACGTTGTGAACGAAAATGTGTAATTAACAGGTTGCTGTAAGTCCAACTCAGACCCATCTGCTGCAACAAAATAAACAGGCTTTCATTGTGCAGTGATTACCGACCTAAAATGTGCACCTCTGGTACACAGACTTTCACATTGTACCTCTCGTGTGATGAACTAATTACACCTCGAACCAACGCTGTTTCTTTTTCTTTTTTTATCTTTTGTGGGACGATTTTTCAGGGACGATAATGTTAGTCGTGATTCAGCAGTTTTGTTATAATTTTAATAGGGCAGCTGCAATTTTTCTGGGGAGAACTAGATTATGAATACAATAAGCATCACGAATCGGAAATAAAAATGTACCTATTAATTGAAATTGTATTTTGATGTGTAGACTAGATGTGAATCAGTGAGGCAAGTGTAGGTTTCAGATGGAGCTACAATTCCATTTTAAGCTTGAATGAACATTTTTCACGAGTTGCTGTTCGGTAAAAATTTTACCGTGTACAAGTGTTATCTTATACGCCTCCTTAATATTGTAATTTATTTATGTTGATTTGTGTTAAGACCTTTTTTTTTATTCTAGTACTACTACTTTTATCTTGTGGTGGGTATGTGTTTTCTTATGTCTCGTTTTAAAGCTTGGTATTAGAAATTATAGGTTTTGCAAGAATTCGAGTGGAGAAAATAGTAAATTGTTTGGAGTTAGAATGGACAATTATCATTGTTTAAATAGATGGAATGTGTGAATGTGCACTTCAAACCATCCATGCGTGAGTGTATAGATAACATGATGTCATATGACTTATAATGTCTTTTGGTGTGAATCTGGATCAATGGAGAATCAGTTGTAAAATAAAATTAGAAGATGCACGAGTGAGTATAAGCCGGAACAATAACGTAAAGATCAAATACATTTCACCAGTAAAAGTCATCGATGTAAGAGGGATGGTTTGACGTCTTAAGTCGAATTTTAAATAATGCAATATGAAACACGTTACCCTGACATTATCAACATACACAACTGTTTCTCAATCGAATATGAAATCCTGATGCCCCATAGGACAAAAATTTCTTTGATGCACTTGTACTTCAACATGTTTTGAGCACAATTGCATTTGCATAAATTTAAAAACTAGAAGAAAGGATCGATGTTATGCTACCATTTCTCCAGAAAGAGTCTTGCGAAGAATGCAGATCCATTTTAGAAGACCCATTTCATCGTTATATTCAACCAGCGCCGAGGAATACCACAAAGAGCTGTACTAGTAGTTATCGTTAACTAACACATCCTCACTCTTCTTCCACTCTTGAGTTGAGTATCCATAGCTTCTAGAAATTAGGGAGTGCATTCTGAATGGTGGAAAAATCGCTTGGATCACCAGTGGCAGTAGACTCAGCCTTCACCTATAGAGCCAATCAGCCAAAATCCTGCTGATGGAGGGGCCAGGGCCCATAGTCCACCTGCCAATGGGTATGATTTTGTAGTGCTACACTGGGATATCCAGTTTTGTTCTGAACCAACACAGATAGGATATCAATCCCATGGAGCAACCTTCTGTTAAAAACATTTTACAAACTGGGAGTGGATTTAGAAGGTTCGCGTTTTAGCACAAGGCACTTTTGTGCAAAATATTTCGCAAAGCACTGGACGCCGGAGATAAACATGTGATTGTCATTGGTTTTGTCAGTAACCTCGTTGGAACAAATAAAAATAATGGTGATTGATGTCTCATGTAGCAGTCATAAACTATCGGCGACCTGATATTATGGCGACAAATGCCAGGCTATCCATGCTGTTTTAAAAACGCCACATAGTACACCCTTTCTCCTCAAAGTGCAGTAACTTGTGGTGTCTGTGATATTACCGAATGAATGATGGTCATTCTTGAAATGCTTCGTCAGTATCGATATGCCATTCTCTTGAGTACAATTCCCTTTAAATCTTACTTTAAGGATTTTCCCCGTTTGTTCCACATAGTTAACTTCACAATCCTAACTCTTTATTTCATAAATTTCCACTTTCACCATTCAGATCTCCACTGTGCTACTCTTATGCTTCAGCCTCTGCTCCAGACAACTGTCTCTCCTGAAAGCAACTTTACTCCTTTGTTGTTAAATAACCTCACCAGTTGATATGAAATAATCCCCTAATATAGCATGACTCTATTTTTCTGCGAATTTTTTTCGTTTTGTTGATTTCTGAGCCCTATCCCATCCCATCTACTAAACGTGCATCAAAACGTTTTCTGCCAATATTTACCTTGGTGCTTTCATTTCTTTATTGTTGATCTCAGAACTCAGTGGGATGGACTTATACCTGCGCACAGAATTTTAGAAGAATGGTGATTAATGTTACATAGTTCTCATGACCAACTTACAGTTAGGTTTAAAGAGTATAACAGTAAATAGAAAGGCTTATCAGCGGTGGCGAAGCACATCAGTATTGAGCATTTTTCGTTAGGTAACATCACAGATAGCATGAGTGTATTGCAGTTTGAGGGTAAAGCGTAGTTGTTATCAGATTTAGAGGAAGTGGCGATTTTTTTCACTAGAAGGTAGGAAGGCGTCAGCGTGTTAAATGAGACGACGGAAGTGTCCAAAAGGTATTTCTTGGCCCACTTTACCCATGTACTCTTTGGGAAGCAGCCATCAACTTCATCGAATAAGCGGCGTTCGGTATAATGTTTTCTATTGGTTATTCTGTATGAATGCACACATTGCAACATAATTGTAGTATTGGTTTTTAGAATTTACTAGCACTTGACATACGATGTTCATGGATTTTATGACTGACAGCAGAATCGTTGGTAGCTGCGACATCTGCGTCGTAAGAAAGTACTGTCTTTGGTAGGTGAAAGCGGCTGCCCTTAGTTTACTGAGATTTGAGAGCATAACACTCTAATATTCTAGGAAGATTTTTGTGTTTGACAATGTATGCTTGCTGCTGGAGTTATGCTTTTGACATTGCCTAAAAGTGTAGAACCTTCAAGATGTATAACACTACAGGACGGTGTACACATTTAAATCGTTTTCAGTATGCGTAGCTTTGGGAGGTATTGATTTACTTCCTCGTTTTATAGCTCTTGCTAATGGTATAACGCAGTTGCGAAAAAATGTTGTAGAAAAAATATCATAATTTTGACAACTGATGCGCAAGATTCTCCGTACCTACTCATGAAACAGTTGAAAGCTTCACAACAGTTAAATACTTGGAACGAAACCTACCAGTTAATTATTGCACATATTCTCCGTACCTACTCATGAAACAGTTGAAAGCTTCACAACAGTTAAATACTTGGAACGAAACCTACCAGTTAATTATTGCACATAACCTAGAAACAATTACTGAACTACTGTGATTCGCATTGCATCATTACATGACAGGTTATCTTAGCTAACTCATATCCCACGATTGAATGTCAAGTTATCATAAGAAAAATTCCTATTACCTCTGCGGCAGCCAAATTTAACATTTGACTCTGAGGGTCGATCAATTACCATTGCTTTTCAATGAAGGATGCAGACCTGAAATATAATGTGCATATGTCAAATCTGCTGTGTTCCGTTCTGTATCATGGATAATAGCTGCTAAATGCCCTCACTGCTGTGTTATTCGCTTCATTCTATATTGTCGTGTTCACTGGACTACTAGAAAATCTCATGTGAAACGATTTTTAGTTTTTGGTTTCGTACTGCGATTTACGCTACTATGCGCGTTGGGGTGGTTCAATATTTGCTGTATTTGTTGAACTGTCAGTAAATCTCCTGGGCAAGAATTTCCCGTTTCTGATTACATACGTCGATTTACGCTGCTCTGCATTTTATGGCGAGTAGAACGTGTTCATTACTACAAAAAAGTGCTGGTACACTATGAAGTAAACAAGTGAGATATTTACACGTAAATAAAGGCAAAGACTTTGTTCATTTAACAGACGTTGACACTAAAGTATGGACAAGTGCAAGTTCAGAGTTGAATGAACGGCAAGCTTGACTGATGTTTCGTTACTGTATACATAGTCATGAGATTAAAAGAATCCACCGTTATGGTCAATTCTGTGAGAACTGTGGTACTAATTCCGAGTTATCATTCTTAGTTAATCTGGGTTTGTGAGGAGGCTGACAGTATTAATACTGAATCATAACTACCATGATGGATATAGTTACAAAACTTTGAATACAGCTACCATAACAGTTACTAAAGTACTTGTGTGAAAAGATTTAAATGAAACTATGTAGCGTGGGAATTTAGCAAGTGCTATAAACATTCCTAATTATTTACAACAGAAACGAAATATCTTCATAGGAAAATAGAAGATAACAGTACTGAGTAATTTAAGCTTTAAGGCCCCTCTTTAAGAATTTAGTTAGTTGTAAGTAGTATATAGATTTAGTGATCTTAGACTATATATTGGTGATTTTTCTTCGGTTTCATATCTCATAGTTGCTCGAGACTTCCGATATTTGCCTAAGACCGAACTCACAAGCTGCCTAGCGTCACAGATGCAGTGCATTCAGGGAACAGCAGCAGCAGGCAGCCACGTAATGCTACATGTATCTTTTTCAGAGCCTTGTTTTGCAGCTGTGGCATGACGGGACCCATGCTTCTGTTTGTTTAGTCCTAGCACTCCAAAAACAAAAGTGTTCTTGACTGACTTTTCCGGTGGTTTCTGGTAGAATATTTAATACACTGTGAATGGAAACACACACGACACTGGCGTAATATGCTACAGTATTTATTATTTTTTTTTACAAAGCAGTTTTTGGCTGTTGCGCCATCATCAGGTGCAAAAATAGATGTTTGTGACTGTGAAATGTTTTTACAATCAAAGATTTGAAACCGGTGAATTTACGGAGTTCCAAAGACATTTGTGAATATTTGATTTAGGACTAAGATCAAGAATACTGTTTAATTGTAACTGGGAGAAAAAATTTACTGTGTAGGTATTTAAAACAATAGTTCTCATAAGCAAATAAATTGAACAATAAACATTGGTGACATGGCCCAAGCGAGTGGCTGAAGAAAATAATTTTTCCTTTCATAGGGCCAAAGTTACAAACAGCTGAGACATGCGAGTGAATTTAAGCTGTAAGTGAAAATGCCAAATATGAGTTTGTCGATAATCCCATATATTATTTCGATCTAACCATACGTATCTGTGATCACATTCATACTTTCAAGATATACTTATAGTAAACCTACCACCACATACGTCGTAACACTTGCCATTTCCCAACACAAACTGACCCGTGTATGAGCTGCCTTTTATTCAATGGTACATTGCCTGATATCCATCCCCATCAGTTACGGCTGCTTCTAAACACTATAAAAGAAACAGCATCAGACATAGTGCATAAAGAAACTAGAATAAAGTCTCCTCTCTTCTTCACCCTATTGTCGACCCAGCATCTCGAGAACTCAATAAATGGTGCACGATTACATTTTTAGGGAAAGTCTCTTTGAATGTGGCTAGAAAGCTTCAATCCAGGAACTTTCAAACACAATTTTATGTGAACAATAGGAATGATTCACTTTTAGACCAATGGTTAAGACAACACCTCAGCTTTTGGAAAGAATGTGTAACCTCGTATTTGGTAATCGGCCAACTGGATTGCGATATAATTGAACGCCATTACGTATGCCTAATGGAATTTTATAGTTACTAAGACTATCGCTATCGAAGGAGAATAATACCGATTAGTAGGATGAAAGTATATAAAAGATGATTGTGAAGGAAGAATCTCATCTAATTACTGATAATAATTTTGAAATGGGTGGAACTGCTGCAGTCACTAGTCAACCACGAACGGGAAAAAAAGGTACCACGTAATATTTAATTCAAAAATACTGATAATACAAAAAACGCTGATTAGCCAAAACTGGATAATTAAACGGTCGCCAGCCTGCTAGTGGAATGAATCTCCAGAACCGTAATAAAGTTAATGACAAAGAAATTTAAGAAAATAATCACTGGCGTCGCAACAGAAGATTGTCACGCATTTCCACAACACAACAGTTCACGAGAAAATAAGTGAATTAGAAAGCACTGAGTCTGCAGTTACTCATTCTGAAAAACTAGATTTTGAAAGTAAAGTTAAATGAAGTTAATGGTTTAATAGATGAAACTAAAACGCTGTGATGTAAAAAATGACTTTCTGTGACCTCCGTGCAATGTAATCCAAAATTTAGAAAAAGGCAAGCAATATACCTTTGATTACTGAAAGAGCAAATTGAATTTACTTTAAGTAAATGGGCAACTGATTTTACTTTTAATATAACGGCAACAAAATACATATCAAGCCAGCAGAAATTGCTCGATAAGCTAGATACAGAATAATTAAAATGGCGCACGCTTAATTAGTGCTGCCTTTAGTTATTAGTTTTGACAACGAAATTTTATGGTACTTTAAATTGATGAATTTAATATTCAGAATTGCAGATTAGTTAAGACGCTGTTATGCAATATAAGAATGAACAGCTGCAGAGGCAGATAATTTGGACTGAAACTGGTCATTAGGAAACAAACAAAACTGGCAGTAAATAGTTAAACAATTTTCTTGTTTTTACAACACTCGGTGGCAGTATCGAAAGGAAAGGGACCCTGCTTGGAAATAATGTCTGAGAACAATGACAACACATATTTCCTAAAAGTTTTAACTATTTCGGATTATTATTCAAGAAAGTTAAACTTCGTGAAAGAAACGCGGCTGGGTAATATCTAAACAATATTAGTTAACAGTCTTACGATGTTGTAGCTGTGTGGACGACGAAGAATTTAGCCGACGACAATGCAGAGCTGTCACTGTTGTTGCTGCTGACTGAGAACCCCAAGTCGTCTCCAGAGCCACGGATAATTATAGGACAGGCAGTAGCTAGAACTCCGCCTGTCAACTAGTGCCGTACTCTCAGTACTCTTGGGTTAACGAATTAGGTACGTCTAAACTGGCAGAATCACAGTTATAAGGTACAACATGAAGTACTACATAACGTCCATAAAGACAGGAAGATGATTTTGAAGTAATGGAAATTAATAAACATAAGTCCATGTGGCTAAGCAAAGTACTGAAGTAAAACAATTCCTTCGGAAGCCACTTCTAAATGCAGATTCTACTCATAACGTCAATCAAATCATATTGTAAATAAACCCTGCTACTAACATGCCACAATTTTACTTTATTTCACTTACTATACTTTCACTTGATCTGTTGAATATTTCAATGTTGTATAGTCTCAGCTTCTTCTCTTACTGCTTTATCTCACTTGTATATCACACTTGTCTGTAATACTGGACCTGTGAAAGACAAGATTAATTTATTCAGCCACTCATTCGGAGCATGTCTGCAAGGTTTATTCCTCTTATTCACTTTCTTCTCAGAACCATTGTTATAATTTGTTATATAGTTCATTATTCAATATGTTCCATTTTTTACTATGTTCAATAGTTTTTCAGCGCGTTTCTACATAAATAATTCTTCTCGCGTTCGTTCCACAACGGAATGTCGTTTTCGGAAATGAGCTGAGGTACTCTGCAGATGCACCAGTTTAAATTCTTTTATCCCACAAAAGTTTGACAGCCAAACATAATAGTCTTTGTAGCTGCTGGTGGGGTAACAGCCGAAGACCGCTTTGTAAATGAAAACCATAAATATTGTAGAATTTTACACCAAGTCGTGCGTATTTCCCATTCATAATGATGAAAAGTGTAATTTCACTGACTATGTAGTGGTCTACAATAATGCAGGCTACTGTGCGGAAAAAGCATTACGAATTTTCAGTCAGATCATGATATATATTTCAAACTGGTGCAAGCTGTAGCACTTCCTTTAACAGCTGTGGTATGTAAGAAGAGCACTTCACTAAATATGGAAACGTACCCTGCGACTACAATATGAACTAATCACACTAGGAATTGGTTAACATGGTGCAAAATTATGTAGGGGTATGAAACAGAACAATGAGATAGGTTCAGTTGTAGAAAAATCCTTTGGCACACATCGATTCATTGGAGGTATAGTAGGAAGATGCAAAGGAGACTGCTTAGAAAACACTGGTGCCACATGTCTTATGATATTTCTCTGGTATGTGGGATTAGCAACACATAATATTGACAAAAGGTATTCAACGTATACAAAGGAGGACAGCATGCTCGTTCAAAGGCTTGTTTGATCCATGGAAGAGCGCCAGAATGATGGTAGAAGAACTGAGCTGGCGGATTCCTGTAGACACAATTTATCCCGTAAGAGCCTACTTGCTGATATGGTCTGTTACTGATTACAGTGAGTGTCATTTTCCTTCCGATAAGTGGAGGACCTGGAGCACCGAAGGCATAAGGAGGAAAAGACAGTTCGGCAAGTGGACAGTCGTGGCACGGGCAGGTGGATGTGACGGTTGGCGCGCCGAGAGTCTTACTGTGCTCCGATAGAATTTCATGTTACGGCCGAAGTAGGCGGTGCGGTGCCGTAGTCTACTTCAGTAGTTTCTGTAGACAGCAAGACAGACCAATGAGTACACATGTGTAGCTAACGACAGTAAGGTTGAAAATATTATGTATGGAAGCTACATTACCCGAAGGGCATCTTCTCAGCGTGAGGTCTTATTAAACCAGTCGTCTACAGGCTTTCATGGAGATGAGGATCTCTGTACGAAGGAAGCTCCACGTGGCAGCCGGTGGAGTCAACCGTTGCAACCGCACTGGGCTGCCATATTTTATGGCTCGCACACGTGGTATACTGTGAACGCTAAGCGCCTTTAATTAGTGTCATCCTGGAAGGCGTTTTAGCTAGTGGAAAGTTATTCTAAGTGATTCAATAAAGGTGAAGTCCATTTCTCAATGATAAAGGTGCGCAAGTCTATAAAACTTTGTTCATTGGCCACGCTTTAATAGTTTTAGTGGGTTTCGACCTGTCTCCACCGGCACTGTCTTCTGTTAGTAGCCGGCCGCGGTGGTCTAGCGGTTCTAGGCGCGCAGTCCGGAACCGCGCGACTGCTACGGTCGCAGGTTCGAATCCTGCCTCGGGCATGGATGTGTGTGATGTCCTTAGGTTAGTTAGGTTTAAGTAGTTCTAAGTTCTAGGGGACTGATGACCACAGTAGTTAAGTCCCATAGTTCTCAGAGCCGTTTTTCTGTTAGTATCATGTGAATTTTGTGTGTTTCTCTATCAGTCCACGTTCTGACTGTACTGGAAATACAGGGCTTTTATTATTATGTGTCCTGTTGAAGTAGTTTTAAAACAGTCTTTTAGTAATTTAGATTTTACTAACCTATCTTAAGCGATGCTGAGCTTATGAAAGGTACTGTTATTGATTACTCCAGTTCGCCATAAAAGGCGCTATCAGGTGACGGAGTGTAACTTTATTTATTAATCATTTTAAAACACTGGAATGCTTCTTCTCATATATGAAAATATTCTTTAAGAATAATTGCTATATTTCTTTATTACAACTGCCTATTTCAGGGACGGGTGCGTAGTTTTAAAATAAGTGTATTTTGTTTTTCTATGTACGACAATTACTTGTTTTAGAAGTTACCTGCACTAACCCTTTACCAGACTGTTCGTGATACTGCAACCGACCGTTGTCAGCATAATATGGCGCCTGGGGTCCTATTGTGCCCGACGGTTGAACGGATTGTACATAACGATGCTTTTCAGTTGCAGCTATTTAATTAACGTAAAATATTGTAATAAAGTGTTGCGAATTTAAGATTTTGGTGCCTCTGGGGAATGTTCCTAACACCCATGAGTCTGAACGTAATTTTGCCCTCCTCTTGTGTTTATTATTGTTCTTTGACTGTATATTATTTGGCCTTGAGCTTCAATTTTAAATTAATAGAAATGCACGATTTAGTCTCAAGGTAATTTTATTTTGTAACGTTCTACTTTGCTAACGAAAGGAAGGGGGGACGGGCGGGGGTGGCAGGACATCTTTCATAAAAAGTTTTCAAATACGAGCTTTAAGTCAGAAATATGCTTGTATTCTACCACCCCTTACTTATTACTACTAAAGGGTTCGCGAAAACAAAATTATGCCGATTGCAGAGGTGATAAGTAACCATTCTTCAAACGCATCATACATGAAAGGAAGAGCAATAACCCTAATAATACGCACATTGGGTAGTACTCCCTGCCATGCGTATCATTATAGTTTGCCATGAACAAGTGCAGATGTCGATGTTCTTCTCTCTCTGAGTGGGACACTACTTAACATGGTCCTAGGAATAGATCTGTTCTCAACTCAGGTTTTTGTAACTGTTTCCGGGTGATTCGCCTTGTCTGGTACCGCGTACCGCAGATTTTTAATCCACGCCAGACGACATGGACGTCGAAGACCCCTAGAGGTCTCTGCACCGTCGCGCCATAAGCCATAGCGGCGAGCGTTTCCTGGCCCACGTATAATGTGAGGGGGCCACCGTGGAACACATGCTCCCAGCGACCAATAGCGGCGTCCTCGATTACGTATTTAAGCGCCTGCCTCTGGCTCAGCCAGTTCTGCCCGCTCTGTAAACAGGCGCATTTCCTCTGGCAGTGCCCCAACCTACAGTCCCCTCCCTCCTGGAACAACTGTAATCTCCCACATCCCAACTACTCACAGAAATGTGAGGCCTGACCCCCTCCGATCACTCCTGAACTCACCATCCCTGCCTGCCCTCATGACGCCCCCACCCCTCCTGGCAATTTCCTTCGACCCCCCCCCCTCCACCGCCGAGGACATCATCAGGCTCCTAACCATCGTCCTCCAAAATGTCACCCCCTTCCAGCGCCCCCACACCCTTCAGCAGAAATCTCTCGCCGCCCATTCCATCTTCCACCCCAACACACATGCCACCTACTCCCACAATAAGGCCCATTACATCTTCTTCTGTCTCGACACCCTTGTTTAATTCCCTGTCATGGCGCGACAGCACTGTATCGTGTTCAATAACATCCATTCCCTTCCAGCCAACAAGAACCTCTTCCTGCACACCCTCCCAATTCACCGCGTGGATGCCTTCCTCCTCTATGAAACCTTTCTTCAGCCCCAACACACTGTACACACCTCGCCCTACCTCCTTGACTGCTCCGATAATCCTCCCCTGATAGCGTGTGGTGGAGTAGCCATTTGTCACCACTGCCAAATCCCTGTTCGGCTCCAGCCTCTCCTTCCCAACCCCACAAAACACCTGATCCTTAGTCTCTTCTTCCCTGGCCGTACCATCACCTGCGCCACCATCTATGTCCGCCCTAATGCCACTATTCCTTTTGACTTCCTCTCCCACATTGACTGTACCTTCTCCTCCTACATGATCGCCACTGACCTTAATATTCATAGTTGTTCCGCCACCCAATTACGGTGGCATCGGTTCCTCTCCTCCCTCCAAGGCGACCTCATCCCCATTCCCCAGCACACCTGCCCTGAATCCAACTCCACTCCCGATGTCATCCTCTCCTCCCCTAACCTCCTTGGCCGCATAGCAGTGGATGTCCTGGACCCCACTGGTAGTGACCATCTCCCAGTCCTCCTCACCATTTCAGACAGTCGTCGCCCCTGTCCCAACCCTCGTACTGACCGTCCCCCGAAATATGTTCATGATTATTCCCTTGCTGACTGGAATGCCTACTGGGATACCCTCTCTATCCAGGTCGATAGCCACCCCCTACCTACTACCACCCATGCCACCTCTTCTCTCCAACAGATCTTGTCTGGGGTAGTGGAGGCCCACGCCCCTTCCATCGCCATCCACCCCCACAGGCCATCCTCCTTCTCTATGACTACTGCCGTCTATACCATGCCTCCATTTACACGCCTGACCTGGACACACTACGACGCCACCAGCAACTGCAAAGGCACATCAGAAACTTGCTTGCAGCTAAGAAACGCCAGGACTGGCGACAGACATGCATCCGTCTTAATGCTACACTCCCTATCAACCCATCCAAGTACTGGTCAGTCTTCTGCCGCCTTACTGGATCTAAGTCCCCTCCCTACTACCCTCTCCTTCATGATGATCAACCATTCCCTGACAACCTTAGTAAGGCCAATCACTTTGCCTCGTTACCATCCCCGATGATCCCCAGTTCGATGACTCCCTCTTCCCGGATGTCCACAATCGAGCCTTCACCACTGTCTCTCCCCTCGAACCTTGTTTCCAGTACTTGGAAACATTGCACACACCGAACTCTTTGCCCCCATCACTACTCAGGATCTCACCGATACACTCTGCACGAAACGCAACACTGCTCCTGGTCATGATCGTGTCACCTATCGCCACCTTCGTGAAGCTTCTGCCTTCTTCCTCTCCAGTCTGGTCAGGCTCTACAATGTGGTCGTGCCCACCGGCTACCACCCCCACCTGTGGAAAACCTCCCACATCCTTATGTTCCTTAAACACGACAAACCGCCGTCCGCTGTCTCCTCCTACTGTCAGCCTTACCTCGGTCTTCAGCAAGGTACTGGAATCCATCCTTACCCGACGCATCCACCAGCATCTCCGCCAGCACCGCCTCCTTCCCTTTACCCAGTGTGGCTTTCGGCCATCCTCCTCTACCGATGAACTTCTACTTCACCTTACTTATCTCCTTTCTGAACAGCTTAATTCCCGTCGCTCAGGTATCTTCCTCTTCCTCGACCTCGAACATGCCTATGACCATGTGTGGCATTCCAGTCTCCTCTTCAAGCTCCAAACCTTTGACCTTCCTACTACATACGTCCATCTGATTGGGTCCTTTCTTTCCTAACGTCCTTCCTACGTCACCATCCATAACATGGATTCCCACATCTTCTTCCCCTCCGCCGGTGTGCCCCAAGGTTCCGTCCTCTCCCCTCTTCTGTACGTTTTGTATACTGCAGACATGCCGCCGCCTTCACCCCCATCCACCTTCTCCAGTACACCAATGACACCGCCTTCCTTGCTCTCGCCCCCACCCTGCAGCGCTCCCAACACCTTCTCCAGTCCCATCTTGACCGATTCACCATTTGGTGCAACCAGTGGTTGCTTAAGGTAAATCCTTCCAAAACCCAGGAGATCATTGTAGGCAAAACCACCCCTTCCTTCCGCCTCCTCGACCTATATGTCACCATCTATGGCCGTTCTATCGCCCTCACCCCCACCCTTAAGTTCCTTGACATCACCCTTGACCATAGCCTCTCCTGGACCCCCCACCTCCGGACAATGCAAGCCAAGGCACGCTCCCATCTTATCAAGCTCCTTTCTGGCCATATATGGGGTCTGGACACCTCCACCATCCTCTCCACCTACAAATCCCTCATCCTCCCTATCCTCTGCTACGCCCACCCTGCCTGGATCTCCACTCCTCCTACCTTTTACAAATCCCTTCAGATCCTTGAACGCCATGGTCTTTGCCCCGCCTGTCGCATCTGTCTCCCCTCCCCCACGCGGATCCTGTATGACCTTATTCCGTTCCTCCACCTCCTCCTTTTCCTTGAATGGATACGGATCCTCTACACCTCCTGTAAAGAGGTTTAATTTTGTAAGTAGAGTGGAAGTGCGTAATAGATCACTCACTTTATTGGCTACACTTGTTGTTCATACAACAGCTTGTCGTCAATTCTTTGTACGTCTATGCACAACCAGGTCCACCCACCTCTGCGGCTTCTCTGATCTCATGGGGATACTAGCCCGGTGATGTAGGGAGACGCGGCCAACGTATAGAAGACGTAGGCTGTTTGCCATTATGTCGTGGAAAAATTGAGTCGTGACCCTGGTGGAAACCTGAGAATTCTACAAACACTTCTGCACTACTTATTAACTTTTATGTGAGATGGCACTCTCTAGCCGAGCACTTCTAAACCTTTCATTGCATTCTGTTGGACACTTCCTCTTTCTTAGGGCTAGGCATCATACAGACAGAAACGTAATGCCCCTTCTTTGCTCCTGAACTAGAAACGGATTTTTTTTTTTTTTTTTTTGCCTACAGTCGTCCACTGTGACAGCGCCTATCTCCCTTTAATTCGCGATGTTACTCACAACCAACTCTGATTTCAAATCACAATTGTACTGGCCCTTAGAATCTAAACGCTCTTTACGTTCACGGTTGCTTCTCAGTCGTGGACTGTCTACGGGTTGTGGCAAGCGCGTATGTTAACAGTGTGGAATTTTGTCACTGGGTGGCACATATGCGGCGAGTTCCGACTTACCTTGTTATTTAGTTCTACGTCTACATGGGTACTCTGCAAATCACACTTAAGTGCCTGGTGGTTTTATTGAACCACCTTTACAATAATTCTCGCTTATTCCACTATCGAACAGCGTGCGGAAAAAATGGTCACCCACACCATTCAGTGCGTGCTCTGGTCTCCCTTATTGTATTGTTATGATCATTTCTACTTATGTAAGTCGTCATGAACAAAATATTTTGTTAGTGATTGAAATTTCGTGATAAGATACCGTAACAACGAGGAATGCTTCTGTTTTAACAATGTCCACCCAAAATCCTGTATAACGTCCGTGACATTCTGTCCCCTATTCCTCGATCATACTTCTTTAAAGTTTCTCGATGCACTCCGTTTATCCTATCTGCTAAGGATCCGACACCGCGCAGCAGTACTCCAAAAGAAGACGGACAAGCGTAGTGTAGGCAGTCACTTAACTATCGGGTGGCTATAATTAAACTTTTTCTATTTAACACGCTATAACATGGAAACAGGTTACTGAACGAGTACCAAACTTGGTAGCATTAATGTCAAGGGCACGGGGAAGTGAAATAATGCAGAATAAATTCAACTGAAACACTTTTAATGTGCTAATACTGTACGTCTTACCATTACATACCGGTGCCACTACCGCTACAAAAGGGGTTCGATATGGCGCCCATCAGTTTCCAGAAGAGTCAGAAAGCTCAGGATTGCAATCTTCACAGCAGTACGGAGCATGTCCATAGGGCTGCTGGCTACCTCTCTTGATGTGCAGCGCTTCAGGTCAGCACATGTGTGAATGTTCCCCTGGTAAACCCTGTCCTTTAGGTAGCCACACAAGCAAAAATCACAGGGAGATCAGGTGATCGTGCCAGCCAAGCATTTGGAAACGATCGGCTGATAATTGGATTGTTTCGAAAAGTGTTTCGGATATGCAGGTGAACTTCACGAGCGATTTGCGGTGGGCGCCAACTTCTGTGAGAACTGTTGAGTTCAATGCGTCTCTCTCCTGTTGGGAGGGTATGACACGCTGGCGAAGCACATCGCAGTAACGCTGGCCAGTAGCACTGCACGTCTTTGGTCCGTGAGGGCCAACCTGCACAAAAAATAATGGGCCAATGATGAACGTAGCCGTGAAGCCACATAAATCTCTGACACGTTCGCCACAGGAACTTCATGCACAGCGACTGGAGGTGAAGATCCCCGCACTCAGCATTTCCCCGTGTTCACTTCACCTTTCAGAGAAAAATGAGCTCCGTCTGTCCATAGGACGCGCCAGGGCCAGCCGTCGTCAACTTCAATCTTTGCAAGAAAGCGGCGAACGAAGTCAACACATCGTTGTGTCCTGTGATGCAAGCTGCTGTACGATGTGGATCTTGTACGGATATCATTCGCGAATGGTTCGAAGTACCTTCCGTACAGTGGACCACGGGATATTCAACTGTCGTGACACAGCATGCGAACTGCCTGACGATCATGAATTGCACGCAGCGTTGTCTCCCATAGCAACAGCGATTTCATCAACCACGTGTGGTGCAACCGGTCGTCAGGCTCTTCCCGGAGCGACGTCCAGTCCTCCAGTTGATTCGAACTTCTTCATCACGGTCCGCGCAGCAGGTGGAGAATGGGGACCCTTCCGTAATCCTTTCAACCGGCGATATTCTCGAAGTGCAGCTGCAGAATTTCTCTTGCTTTGATAACAGAGCTTCAATAATAATTCCCTGCTCTTTTTGTCCAGGCTCATGTTGACACGTCAACAAGTGCACTGCGACTGGTCAGGTGTGTGAGACTATGAATCACGATGACTGATCATGGCAACTGGTGGCCATGGTTGGAACTGGACGGTGGCACTGTGATGCATGGAAATCACTCACTCCATACTCTGGACATTAATGTAACTTAGTTTGGTGCTCGTACGTGTTATCACGTGTTAAATAGGTAAAGTTTAATTATTGCCTCCCGGTAGATCTGGTGCATCTTCTACGTGTTCTGCAAATAAATCACAGTCTCTGGTTCGTCTTCCGCCAAAATTTTTCCAGGTTAACTGGAGGCAGATTTTCAGGCACACCCGGTTAGTTATCATTTCTAGAGAATCCTTAATGAATCAATGGAAATCTTTGGAGTGACCTAATTGCTTGAGAAAAATCCTTTTCTTGCAAGTAAATAAGAATAAAGTTATTTAAGTACTAATCTACACTCCGCAAGCATAATTAGCACGAAGAATAAATTAAGATAACATCACTCAGTGACTTAAAGCAGTGTCAAATAAGGGTTTAAGTAGTTCCTTGAAGTGTCTGAGTCATTGGCATTCAGCAAGAAGAAGGCCACCTGTCACTACCCACTTTCAGTTTCTCCCGCTACCACTCGCCTCGTCTGCCTCTGACCATTCTAGCGTCAGCCGTCCATTACGCAGCCATTGTCGGCGACGTTTCAATGAGGACAATTAACCGTGACAGAGTATGAAACCTAAACGGCGAACAGCTCTTGGGTGGGTGTAGCCTGTCAAATGCGCTGCAAGACTGCTATATGACTGCGTGATTGCTAACGCCTATTCTCAGTGGGCGCTAGTCACGATTTCACTGCGTCATCGTTCTTGCGTCAGCTTACCTCTGCGTTCTGTGGGAACCATCGTCTAGTTCCTCACGCAGCAGTTCTACAACTGAGCACGACTCCTTATTACAGTTCTAAGACGCAATAAATTGTGATACGTGTATCCACATTATCATGGCACTGAAATAAACTGTATCAAGCCGTGATTCGTATAGGGTAATAACTATGCAGCCTCAGGAATCCTGCAAACATCAGTGGGTATTTGTCAACATCGAGAGAAGGCACGTATCAAAAGTAAAAATTACAGTAAATAAAAGTACTATTGTTACAGAAGTACAATGAGTTCAGGTTTTTTCACATGCTATGATATCATTTCTCTCTCACTTATTACTTTACATAACTTTTTTCTGCTTTCGTACTACGTAAAGGACTCTTAACACTTTTTGCCCATACGAGTCTTTTTCACATCCCACAGACCATATCTTCGTCTATTTCCTGCAATTTTCGGAAGAAATGAAACTCAGTCTCATAGAAACGTGTCTTTTTAAACACAGTCACAAGTTTATTTGACACTATATTGGATACTGCAACTAGCCACAAGTTGTTCAAAAATGGTTATAATGGCTCTGAGCACTATCGGACTTAACATCTGAGGTCATCAGTCCCCTAGAACGTAGAACTACTTAAATCTAACTAACCTAGGGACAGCACACACATCCATGCCCGAGGCAGGATTCGAACCTGCGACCGTAGCGGTCGCGCAGTTCCAGACTGTAGCGCCTAGAACCGCTCGGCCACACCGGCCGGCCCACAAGTTGTCTTTCTTTTATTACATGATTACTAGTTTCGGGCCTGAGTACATTGTCAAATGGTAGCGTTGACTTCATTCACATTTGTGTGCTAAAATGTAACAGTTTTCTTTGGTGGGTTGTTTACAAAAGATTTTACATTTGCTCACTGAAATTTAACAAAGTTTTTGTGATTCTACAGATTTGCATTGTATTTAAATCCTGAAAAGCCGTACGTCTCATATTATAGGACAGAGGTGTGATTATCTTTTCCAGGCCACACTTATCAATGAACTGATTTAAAAACAACATATGTGTTTAAATCGGGTGCTAATTGGTGGTGTCAAAGAACTTAATATGTGTACAGATATGTTACACTTCTGGAGTAATATCAAAGATACTTCTGCATCGTACAGATAATTTCATACAGGAAAAGATATAATAATTTAGGTTTCAAAGATCGTGGTAATGGCCAATGAACAATTTTCTCTGTGTCAGTTGTTTCTGTCGTTTCAAAGTATAGGAGCTATATGAAATTTTGGATGGACATTTGGTTTTTAATTGTAGCTGATCATTCAGTAGGCAGCCAGGGTTACTGTGGGTGTGGGTGTATATTTATAATTCTTCTATCAAATTTATCCGTATTCCTTTTTAAGCAAAATGTAATATTTGAAGTTTTCGTGCATGATTACGTTTGTGTTTCCGTGTTAGGCTAAATGAGTAGCAAAATCTGACTTATTTAAGTTGTTGAGTCTGAGAGTGTTCACGGAATCGTACGTTGAATCTCCTAACAGTTTGGCCAATGTAAAATTTGGGGCACAAAGAAGAATTTGGTCAATAAATGCCAGACCTGTTGGGCACTTCGGTTTTTTAAATTTAAACTGTGAAAACTTTCGTTATATTTTATTGGTTGTGGAACTACTAATTTTGATATTTTTGGCACGCAATAGATCTGCAGTTTAATATGACATCTTGGAGTGAATGGTATGTAGAAATACCTCTGAGTTTTGAAGAACTATTGTACTGGAGCGCAGTTTGCTTCGGGCTTAGAGCAACCTTTGTCACTGTATTTGTTATTAATTCCGTTGTGAAGTTTAGTGATGGTGTCCGGGCTGCAACCATTGATGTGGGCTATTAGTTTGTTCTTAGTTCTTATGGTTTATCTTCAGTGTGCAAAGAGATTTTTTTAGTTCCGTTGAGCATTGCTCTACAATACGCCATATGTTGAGCCGTTGGTTGTTGTGGGTTTTCTGTATACTTTAAAGCCCTGAAACTGATAATGGTATAATAAAATCATTTCAAGGAAACTTATAAATGGTTTCAGTATCTATTAAAGCGTAATTTATGAAAGCACTTGCTGTGTTACTGGGTTAAGTAATGACAAGTACTACAACTTTTGTTACCACTGAAACGGAAAAAAAGTTGTCTTTTCTTACTCAAATGTTATCGGCTTGTTCATTATCTTCAATCTCATTTGACACATGGAAAGATCTTTACGCCAAAGTGAAATTACTAAAGTAACAAATGGTTAATGTTCATATTTTTATAGTCTTCAACTATTATAAGTTGGTAGCTAATTCCACACTTAGTGTTACACAGAACGCTTGTCTGCTTTTGTTTTGTTCTAAATTTTTAGCCAGTGCTAGTAGACTGTTCATTCCAATCAGTGTGTCACCTAATTCATCATTTCCGTGCAGGAGAGCATGTCATATGCTAATCTTATATGTCGTATGCTTTAAACATCAGTTTTTTCCTCCTGCATTACTTTTTCAGCATGCAAATAGAACAGTAGATGAGAAAGACGACATGCCTGCCTACACTCATTTTAATACAAACGTATCTCTCTTGGTCTTAGATTCGTGCTGTTCAGTTTCAAGTCATGTGTATATTAACTGCCTCTGCTACGGTTGTACTGGTCCTTAAGGAGGAAGGCTGGCTCCGCTTCACTGAGTTACAAATTGCATAAAAATGTGAATTTATTTAAATCAAATCTTTTAAAATACGTAACAAATTACAATAACTTGAACTTATTGCTCCTTGGATCATCCCAGTCTCGACGTTCGACCTGAGCTCAAACAAAGAACACCTTAAACGCAGTGATACGACAAAATGTCTCTTAAACAAAAACAAGACAATGCGCCTCTCCAGCTCTAAAACCGCGTTTAGAAACTGTTTAGTAACACAAAAAATTAAAACAGACCTTTCGAATGACTAAAGGAGCTGACAATTATGCAACTAGACAACTCAAACATTTAAGAGATAAGGTTTCGACGACTCCAGGTTGGGATCAAAGACAATCTTGTGATGTTTAAAGCTTTCCCGGCGTACTGATTGTTCCATAAAAACACGGGAGAACTGCCGGATATCAGTAACTTCCTGCCACGATATTTCGGCGCAGAGTCTTCTGGCCATCTTCAGGTGAATGCCACTGTAGTAGTACTGGCGAGTACGCGCTGATCTCCGCTATTTAAAGCCTTCTGAGGTGACATTGCGCATGCGCTGCTCAGCGTGCGCGTTCATAACGGCTCCGTGTGCTGCGCCTCGCGCCCTCCACTGTGAAAGCCTGGCGTATCGGTGTCAGGTCGATTTCCATCTTTATGCAGATAACTACGTCGACTACGAAGATTCTCTATAACAGGATTACAAACAGAGTTCAGCTGATAACCGCTATCTCGATTGATGAGAGTCTCGTTGTCAGACAATCTTATTTCCACAGATTCATTGATAATGGAGCTCCAAAAGTTTGATGTATGGGCCAAAATTCTTGCGTCGTTGTAATTCATGGAATGGTCTGTGGAAATACAATGTTCGGCGATTACGGACTTGGTGGGTTGGAGAAGGCGAGTATGCCGTTGGTGTTCCACAATGCGTTCCTGCACAGTTCGTGTTGTTTGCCCTATATATGATTTGCCGCATTCACATGGAATTTTGTAAACACCTGGTTTACGCAGGCCCAGGTCGTCTTTAACGGATCCCACCAGTTTGCTTTACGTTTGATGGCTTTGGCTTTGGCTTTGGCTTTGGTGAGAGAAAGGATTCGTTTTACTCGGCGTGAATTGGATTCTGTATCAAAGGACATGTTCCACATACATTTGGAATTGGCAGCAAGACTATCTTCTCTGTCGTGGAATGGATGGTGTGACATGGGCTAAAGCAAACTGGAGCCATGATAAAGCTGTGACGAGGCTAACTGCCAAGATTGACAGACTTTCTACACAGATGCAGCAGCAAGTTCCAACTAGACGATCTGTTGTTAATTTGACAGAGAAAACTTTAGTTGACGCGACTGTGTCTGTGCTAGCAAAAGGACTGAATTTTGCTCCCACACCTGTTTCACCGCCGCTAGTGGATTTCATCAGTGCCATCGAAGAAGCTGTACGCCGTATTGATACAGATGAAGCGGAGGAAGTTCGTCGAGAGTCTTGCCGTGTATTGACCAGGGGTGCACCAATGAAGAATAACATCTCGCCCATGGAGAGGATAGCCCTCCGTAACTTACGAGCAGATGTGGATACAGTAGTCTTAAAATCTGACAAAGGAAACGCTACTGTCCTCATACCAAGGGATGACTATATTAATAAGATCAATGTTCTATTATGTGATTCAACGTATCGCAAAATCTATAAGGATCCCACGAGCCGAGTAGTGCGAAAAACAGCAGAACTTTTATCTAATGGTTCTCTACCGAAGGAGGTCATCAAGAGACTGCCTAAGATCCACAAGGAAAATGTGCCATTACGTCCAATTGTGAGTAACATTGGAGCAGCCACCTACGACCTAGCAAAATTCTTGGCATCTTTGCTCAAACCAATATAGGCAAGTGTGCACATCACATAAAGAATTCTGGTGATTTTATCAGTCGACTTCAGTCACTACAACTGCAAAGTAGTGATTTACAGGTCAGTTTTGATGTGGTTTCACTGTTCACAAAGGTGCCTCTGGTGGACCCACTACACCTCATTGGCAATATGTTTGGTGCAGATATTACAGCGTTGTTTGAGCACACTCTCTCCTCTACATATTTTATATTTAACAACGAATTTTACGAACAATCTGATGGTGTCGCCATGGGGAGTCCTTTGTCTCCCCTGGTGGCCAATCTTTTTATGCAAGATTTTGAGGAGAGAGCACTCGACTCTGCCACTTTTAAACCGACAGTATTTTGGCGGTACGTTGACGACGCTTTTATAGTGTGGCCTCATGGTCTGGACCGTCTCCAAGAATTTTTACATCACATGAACTCCATACATGAAAACATAAAGTTTACCATGGAGATAGAGAGAGATGGTTGTCTGCCATTTTTAGACGTCTTGGTGCGACGGAAGAGTGACGGCACACTTGGTCACTCGGTGTACAGGAAGCCCACTCATACACACCTGTATCTACAAGCTACTAGTTGCCACCATCCAGCACAGACAATGGGCGTTTTCAAAACCTTGGTCCACCGTGCCCATACTATCTCTGACGCCGACAGTCTTCAAGCGGAACTGGAACACCAGCAAAAATTATTTTTGAAGAATAGCTTTTCACCTAGGCAAGCGAATAGAGTGATGAAGACCTACAAACGACGGGACAAGGAAGAGGAAGAGGCCTTCAGGTCGACTGTTTATCTACCATTTATTGGGAATATTTCTTCTCAGATAGGCAGAATATTGAGAAAGTATCAAGTGAGAGTCATCTTTCGCCCTCCTTCCAAGATTTCATCACTGGTGGGATCCGTTAAAGACGACCTGGGCCTGCGTAAACCAGGTGTTTACAAAATTCCATGTGAATGCGGCAAATCATATATAGGGCAAATAACACGAACTGTGCAGGAACGCATTGTGGAACACCAACGGCATACTCGCCTTCTCCAACCCACCAAGTCCGCAATCGCCGAACATTGTATTTCCACAGACCATTCCATGAATTACAACGACGCAAGAATTTTGGCCCATACATCAAACTTTTGGAGCTCGATTATCAATGAATCTGTGGAAATAAGATTGTCTGACAACGAGACTCTCATCAATCGAGATAGCGGTTATCAGCTGAACTCTGCTTGGAATCCTGTTATCGAGAAACTTCGTAGTCGACGTAGTTATCTGCATAAAGATGGAAATCGACCTGACACCGATACGCCAGGCTTTCACAGTGGAGGGCGCGAGGCGCAGCGCACGGAGCCGTTACGAACGCGCATGCTGAGCAGCGCATGCGCAATGTCACCTCAGAAGGCTTTAAATAGCGGAGCTCAGCACGTACTCGCCAGTACTACTACAGTGGCATTCACCTGAAGATGGCCAGAAGGCTCTGCGCCGAAATATCGTGGCAGGAAGTTACTGATATCCGGCAGTTCTCCCGTGTTGTTATGGAACGAAAGACAAACTTACTGAAACCTAGCTGCTATTAATTATTCACTTGGTTCCATTACACATGCGTTCTGGTTACATCAAAATTTTGGCTCAACATCATTAACCGTGCAAATAGCTTACATCAAAATTAGACATTTCTGAATGGTATACCTTTGAACAGTTATGTATTAGACACAAGACACAACAGCATGTTAACAACATCAAATTAACGTATACATGTCTTGTGTCGGTAATAGCTGAAATATATTTGTAACCTTTCCCAAAGCCATAAGGTTTAGAAGAGCGCACAGTAACGTAAAGGGGGACCCACAGGC
The DNA here is from genome assembly GCF_023864345.2 of Schistocerca serialis cubense. Lineage (NCBI taxonomy): Eukaryota > Metazoa > Arthropoda > Insecta > Orthoptera > Acrididae > Schistocerca > Schistocerca serialis. The sequence continues at coordinate 665,148,903 of NC_064642.1, forward strand.
CATTGGGAACACACTTCATCAATGAGTTCAAACCAATTTTAAGCGGAAACGATTCTGAACAGTTGCACCTATTAGCGTGCAACAAAGATTTCATTCACTGCGGCACTTTAGTCACTATGGCAAGTCGATGTAATGAGGAAGTCATCAAAGTTTGAAGAGAACTAAAACAGTTAAATTACTCCAGCTCGAGAACAGATTTCCCAAAAACTACAGCTTACTGTACCTATCGACAATCTCTCCAGACACAAGCTAATCAGATTTACTTACGAATCATCCATTAACATACCATGCCCAAACTGTCAGATCCAGCGAACCACACTTTCCTAAACGCACTGTGTGTACTCTGCCCAATATGACCCGGGGCTGTGTTTGCTGCCGGTGCCCATCATATCATGGATTCCACAGTTAACCACCCTGACCTCCGCTCTCAGCTAACTTCCACGACTCGGCTACGAACCGCTAATTATCACCGCACAGCCACAGGGAAAATACACCATCTCTACCCAGACATTCATAGATCCAGTATAGTGAAACGTTGCTACATAGGCAAAAAATATTGCAACTTAGTGGTTTTTTCAGTGGTTTTACTAATCGTCTAATAGTTTCTAACGAAAACGTTGTCTCCAACTCGCTAGGTATTCGGACGCTACCGTATGTCCTACCGTATAGCTTCCTTTTGATAAGCTTTTCCAATAATCGTCTTGCCTTTCTCCATTGAACAAACACGTGTTACATGTTACTCGTCTCAGATAAAAAGGCCATTAGATGACCATAAGTTACACACGGGGCTAACTACTCGATTAGCCAAGAGTTAACTAGCGGGCATAGATTGATAGCTTCCACGACAGGCAATATCAGATGCACTGGTTAACCGCAAGAGCTATCGATCCCTGCCACTCTGATCAATGTGATGGTATGCCATAAGGGGCAGACCTCAGATTCACATTAATCAGCTCAGCATACGAGGAATTTGATTAGTAAGGCATGGTTTTACGTTGATTCCAGTACCTAATCAGACTTGTTTAAAAGTATTGGCCATAAACGTTGTAGCATTATATTACCAAAGAATTAGGTGGTCTGAGAGATTCAAAAATTCCTCCCAAATTTTGTACTAACACTTGAGCAGTTGCAAAATTAGGAGGTGGCAGCCATACAGTAATACGTAAACACGTGAACACAAGCTGTGTTGGTTAAACATCGTCTTTTGCAACTGTAATGAAAGTCTTATTAAGACCAAACGCGTTTCGATTTTTTCTAAAGCGTTTTCAGTAGTCACCGTAATAATATAGTTTGTTTCGCTTTCAGTTTTGTTTCCTAGGATCATCAACAGTTTGCATGTTTCCACTTACTACTATAAACAGTATTAATTCTTATCGGTATTCATGTTTTTTGGTCTTTTTACGATTTTTCCTTTTCTTCCACATATAAGTGTTAGGTTTATGGACACAGCACTTTCACTAACAGTAAACATATGCAAGTTTAGTATTGTGAAGAACCACTGTCACCTCGCTATCGCATAGTTTTTTAATTTTATTTATTTACTTATTTCCTTTGCTACCGCGGGATGCGTTCGTCTTTATTTTGGCCGAAAAACAATGAAGGCAACATGTACCTCGTCAGAAACCAAAATGTAGCCATTACCGAGTTAGATTTTAGCAAAGAACCTACAATAAATCTTCTGAAAAACCTTTTCGATAGGCTTAGCGGCTAAATATCGTATTCCGGGCCGGCTTACTAGCAACACAGTTGCGGCTGCCGCATAAGAAGAACTCTTTGTACAAATAAAATTGGATAATAATATTCAGCTGTTGCTATCCTTACCCTGCCGAATAAATTCCTGGAGAATTTCTTTGAGAGCTTTATACATGCCAAAATATCCACCTACCAGTGACTTGTGAAAAGATCGAAACAACAAAGGACCCAATTCTTTAGGAATAACTATTTTATATTTATTGTAAGTGTGAGAATTACAACAAATGACCTACTGATGAATTTTTCTCGGGTTATCAACCGAGAGCTGGTGTCGTCTTGTCGCAACGTTTCAATGAGTTTCGCAGCCATCATCTTCCAACCTATTCTCTTAAATCGCAAGGCTTCGCCTTTTCACCTCTCAGTAATTTATCCTTAACTTCCCTCAGTCACTTATCCTGGTCTCGAAATTCCCTCAGATCACGGAATAATTGAGGAATCTCCCTTAAAATCGCGCTTACCGAAGAAAACTCACCTCGATTTCCATGGCCTGACCGTTTATTTGGTTATCATTACCGTGACCGAATCTGTTACTCAAGCAATCTGCCGAAAGTATTTTGACCTCTTCCTACTGTGATCAACTTTGAAAGGATGCAGGCTGCTCACCAGGCATTTTACACCACTTTTCGTGACCTAATTAGTACCTAGCTGAGAACTTGGTTGTCCATCTCAAACGTAAATTTTTGATGCTCTAAACAGTAGCGAAATTTCTCCATTCCAAATAAAAGCGAAAATGATTCTAGCTCGAAAATGGATCATTTCTTCTCTAAATCATTCATTACCATTTAGGCATAAAGAACTGCCTTCTTATCGCTTTCTTCTCCCTTACGCAATAACGCTCCTTTTCCCAGTGCCATGCCATTAGTTCAAGGCTTAGATTTGACTCTCAAGATCGATGTGTCTAACGCAGATGCTGATTAGAACACTTTCCTCAAAGCCAAGAACGAGGCTTCCCGTTGGGGGAGCTCAAAGAAATTTGCAACTCTTCTTACATTACCGATTAACGCCGGCCGATGTGGTCGAGCGGTTCTAGGCACTTCAGTCTGGAACCGCGAGACCGCTACAGTCACCGGTTACAATCCTGCCTCGGGCATGGATGTGTGTGGTGTCATTAGGTTGGTTAGGTTTAAGGAGTTCTAAGTTTTAGGGAACTGATGAGCTCAGATGTTAAGCCCATAGTGCTCAGAACCATTTGAACCATTACTCATTAAGAGATGTTGCGTTCTCAGCAAAGCAGCCAATGAAGTTTTTAAAGGTAGTAACGATAACGACGGTAATGGCAAGTTCTTTAAGGTTTTGTTGGTTAGAAAACTTACTAATTAGCTCCTCCTTTTCTGGATAAATTACATGTACCTCCCCGGAAACTAAATACTCTAAGACGTTACTGAATAAACAGGCACAGACTACCTTCTGTATTTAACAATGAGATCTACAGTAGTCCCACAATATATCTACAGATGAAACAAATCATCAACTGTAGAACAAGGCTTTCCAGCAATTTAATAAATACCAATGTTCAAAATAGAACTTCGAGATTATCACAGAGTTTGACAAAAATGTATCACAATATTACAATTCAAACGTTTTAGAAATGTAGCTTCATTTCATTAATAAACTTTTAGTGGTTCCAGATTTGGATATTAGACAATCTTGCTCAGGCCTAACGGATATTAAACGTCCACCTGGCTCCATTAAACATACAGAATGATTAAATCATAGCTTTGGCTGAACAATCAGTCATCATCCATCCATATAATTTTACGCCAAAATTAGGCATAATTCAAACGATTGCTCGAAACAGTTTGGTATTAGAAACAAGAAAAAATAACACGTTAACAACATCAAATTGACATACGCCTCTCCTGTGTCGCTAGTACTTCAAATATGTCAGACCTTTTCCAAAGCCATAATGCTTATAGCAAAATGGATTTCGCCAGTGTGCTACGTACTGGCCACTGGGAACGCATTCATATTCCAGTTTAAATCAGTTTAAACAGGACCTGATTCGGAATAGCAGAACTCATTAATATGAAATGAGGACTTCTTTCACTGAATTCTAGTTAGTAACGGCTAGTTCTTTTAACAAACAGTGTACAAAAGTTCCCAGCGATCTGAAACAGCTAAATTACTCTAGCCAAGCAAGGGCAGAATTACCAAACACTCTTTCTTACAGTGCCTGATCGAAAATCTTTCTACGTACACGCTGCTCACAATTATGTGTGTGTCAAGCATTAACATAGGGCGTGCAAAATGTCAGCATTCTATGCCACACGTTCTCAGTCAACACCGGTGAGACACATGTTCCAGATCTCCCCGTGTGCACTCTGCTAAGTGCACCACAGGTCTGCCTACATTACTGACGCCCGTTGCCTTGTCCACACCGCAGTTAACCGCTCTGTGCTCGGCCGTCGGCCTATTTCCACGACCCAGCTTGGAGCCAAGATCTCGGCTATTACGGCAGAGGGAGCATATGTCATCGCTTCCCAGTGACTCGGAGACCCAGAGAGGTGCAAATCTTGTTACGTAACAAAAAATTCTGCCAGGCTTGTCGCACTCCATAAGTGATATAATTCTGAAAATGTAGAACATTTTGCACCACTATGTACAGACAAATGCTGTTTCTACGCCGAAAAATCCTATGAAGTTGTCTTCATGTTTTTAATATCTGGGGCGACTGAATAATATACATTTCCAAAACCTTTACAGTACAACCACTAACTCAGTCAGATGCTTTGATGTAGTGTATATTGGTAACCCGACTGTATAATTTCATTCTCCTGAAGATTATAATTTTGCATTATTTTTCTAGACGATCGATAAAAACAGGAGGTACAAAAGTGTTAACGGAAATTTGGGAATAGAGAAATGCGAATCAATTAGGAATGACAAATGTGAAGAAATCGAAAACGAAATGTTTGGTGGGAGGGCTCATTCAGCTGATAGGAAAGTCAAAACAACCTTCGTTGAAACTAAAAGCAGTGGTGGTAACATTAAAACCGCAATGGGGATACCACTGTTAAACGCAGAGGAGAGAACGGATGGGTGGAGAAACGCCAATGCAGGCGTCCATGAGGAGGAGGATTTGTCCCATTATTGTGGGAAAACCGGAAAAGAAGAGGTTCGAAGGCCTTTATATATGGTGCTACAGAAGAATGTTGAAAATTCAGTGGACTTGTAAGGTAAGGAATTACGAGGTGAGGAAAAGAATATGCGGTTCCTTAGCACAGGAAAGGAATTCCTGGAGGTTAGCATCAAACGAGACGGAAGACGGTGTAATAATAAAAAAAACAAAAAAACTCTACACAGTACACTCCTTACAGAATTTCTACCTAACTTACTTCTTAATTCGTAACTCCACTGCTACGCGCAAAGCTGTAATTGTTCCTGTGGTAGGTTTATATTCGACAACAAACTTGTCATCGTACGAACAGCTTTCATTTTTCTTCCTTCTTACCGTACGTTAATGTAGTCTGAAGTATCATACAGACCATTTGTCCCTGTTCGTGCCATTTTCGGTACAGAGAGACGTCTTTCAGTGGCTAGTGGCCTTTCTCACTTGTGACGTTTCTCTGTTTATTTCTCCAGACACGATTCTCCTTTCAGCGTTTCAGTTAATTAAGGTCTGCTTTTGCCCATCAAAGCTCAAGTGGATGAGATCTACTCCATTCTACTAATTACTCTCCGTGGTCATGCTGCAGTTACACTGTTTGGCTACTTCCCTGGACGTTGATGCAGAAACGAACGAGCCGTGCTGTTTTGTGCTTTGGAATGTGGTAAGATTCTGAAATATGCCTGATGTATCATTGCGTTAAAGCCAACAAGAGAAAGTTTAAGCATCCTGTGCGCTACGATACATCTGTATTGTTATCAAGCCAGAGTCGTCAATACAAGGAGCTTCACAGAACAATGTAAAATACGCCTGTAAGTAAAATTGTGTATCCAATGAAATCACCAGCGGCTGACGATCTCCGAATGTTACATCTTCTTTCATACGACGGTCTGAAAGTGCGAGTTCTAAAGCACGAGTTCTGCAGAGTCACTATCTAAATTTATAATGTCGCCAAGCGTTTTCACGTGTTTCGTTGAGCGTTGATTACAATATGCTTTGGCCACTATCTTCGGCAGTATGTACCTGTGTCGTCCGCTTTGGTATAAAAAGTGCCGTGGTAGTGCAATTTTGTGAAACTTTCTGGCAGATTAAAACTCTGTGCCGGACCGAGACTCGAACTCGGGACCTTTGCCTTTCGCGGGCAAGTTCTCTACCATTTGAGTTACCCAAGCACGACTCACGACCCGCCCTCACAGCTTCAGTTCTGACAGTGCCTCGTAGCCTACCTTCCAAACTTCACAGAAGCTCATCTGTGAAAGAGCTTCTGTGAGGTGTAGATTTTTTTTTAGTTTTGTACATAACTAAGTACAGTTTATGGCATTAACGAAATAATGTGTCAGCTTTCGCAATTCTCCATTTTGCATTTTTTTGTAAGTGGGAATTCTCGTGCTTTTCCAATGTTTCTGACAAATGGACAAGATCCCTGAGAGATGCATTGGTACACGAATTTACTTCTGAGCTGAAAATCAGATATTCCTACGCTGCGCCCACACTACTACTTGTGCTAACTGTACACTTCCTTGTTTGCTTCTACTCAAGATTATTTTATTTTGTCACTCTCTCGATCAAAGTATCTGTTTCCGGAGGTCCTAGTTTGTTCGCCCAACTTTTCCTGTTAATTTACTTTTCTATTCCCAGAACGAGATGTGCACTGATATGAAACTTCCTGGCAGATTAAAGCTGTGTACAGGATGGAGACTCGAACTCGGGAACTTTTCCTTTCACGGGAAAGTGCTCTACCAACTGAGCTACCAAAACATGACTCACGACCCTTCCTGACAGTTTCACATTTCTGTTAGCATTTAAAAAAGATTCAACATTGTTCAGGTTTACACTGCACATGGAAGCCCTTTCCCGCCCAGTAATCAATTAACTTCAAGTACAAAGTGTTCGTTTGTCGAAATGATAAAACTCAAGTAGTAATGTCTACCAACATGATCACATGATTAGAATACAAATCAAGCGCTGAGAACCATAAGGGCATAAAACACATCACCGTTGATCCCATATTTAAGTGAGAATCAGAGAAACCAGTGATACAGATTTTCGTGAATTTTCATTTAAGCAATGTGGGCCTAACATTACAGATAAACCTGACTCACCATAAGATCAACAGATTTCAAAAGCATGAATAAATCCTACAAGTTTAAAGTCGACGGTGACGTGTTTTAGACCCTTATGATTCTCACCAGGGAAACTCCCCACAGCACCGCCGTCAGATTTAGTGGTAAGATTTAGTGGCCAAGTTGATAGCCAGTCAAAAACTACATAGATGAAGCATGAAAATAGGAAGACGGTGTAGTGAACTGTAAAAAAAAAAAAGGCGAAATGGAAACATTGAGAGGTCCTTGTTTAATTAGTGCAATATGAAGCACTCCTTCAGAGGCCCGATGTCGTGGTTAAGTGGTCACGGTGTTTTAGTGTGAAGAGGACGAGCCAGGAGTCATTTTCGACAGGTGAGTGGCAAGGACGCCTTGTTTGTGGCTCGTCCGCAGAGTCCAGGCCGCGCGTAGATACTTTACTTCCTCTCCGCAGCTAGTACTCGCGTCCGTTGACACAGAGTCGCTATGGCTCATTCCTACATTCCTACAGAAAGCTATCATCAGTATGAGCTTCCAGCTCGACCGCGCAAGTCCATGATACTTTGAAATCGAACGATTCATCTGTGATGAAGTTCGGATACCATAACAGTGCATCGTCGGTATCCATATATCCATCACAAGTAGCGGTAGATCGATGACGAGTTATGTCACGGTGTTGTGAGCAGATGTGCGAACCCTCTAAAGTTAAAATAATCCGATGGTCACATCGGGGCAATTACCGTTGACCATGCAGGACTAGGACCACGCACACTAAGTTTTTCCCAATTCCCGTTCGACGTGCTGCCGGACGTAGTTACTGCAGCTTTCCGATGGTGTAGGACGGCCGAAAAAAAGAACACCTTCTAAACGTACCAGGCCCTCAACGGCGTTCGACAGATCAGAATTGAATTAAAGAAACATCTGCCATCCTACTTAGTCATAGGTGCATGTCGAGCAATCGTTATGTACGAAGGACAGCCTCGTACTTGTTCTGGTTGCGGCCAGGAGGGCCATGTACGCTCGGCGTGATTTCATCCTCGGGTTACACGGCGCCCCTTCCAACGGTCGCGGACCTACCCCTCAATTATGCAGGGGGGGGGATGCGGTAGACAGTTATGACAGACGAAAGACCATTTGGAAGACAGGGCACGTTAGGATGCACAGCCGTCACAAGTCCTGGGTTGGCCGACACAATTACACACTTCACAGAGTTTGCAGAAAGCCGTCCATCGACTCCACAAGAAGATTCGAACGAAAGAATGGGACTCGACACTAGTGGTGTACTGACCTCTGCTCTTCTCCCTGGGAGGTGGATGCGGCGCGGGAACCACACATTGTTCCGGACACAGAAATTCACGTCTGCAAACAGAGGTCACCGAGGAAACAAAGAAAGCGACGTCGCAGACAGATGAAAGCCTCCTGTGGAGGTCTTCTGCAACTGACGACTGGACGGCTGGCGAGACGGGAAAAAATGAATGACACAGGATAGCCCTTACCTGTTACTTTCCCTGATGTCGACACATCCCTTTCCGCTCTCTCGGGTAAAGAGATCGCAAGCACAGCGCTCGCCACTGATACACAGCCAGAAACCACTGCGAATTCACCCTTGGCCACTCAGCTCGCAAGTGTCCTATTGCAGCAACGATTATCTTACGGACCTTGAACAGAAGACACTCTAGACGATTCTAGGTGCACTGTGGTGGAAGAGGAGAGCGATCTCTTCTCCCACACCTCGGTCCCTCCCGAGTAGCCCGCAGCTCGTGGTCGTGGGGTAGCGTTCTCGCTTCCCGCGCCCGGGTTCCCGCGTTCGATTCCCGGCGGGGTCAGGGATTTTCTCTGCCTCGTGATGGTTGGGTGTTGTGTGATGTCCTTAGGTTAGTTAGGTTTAAGTAGTTCTAAGTTCTAGGGGACTGATGACCATAGATGTTAAGTCCCATAGTGCTCAGAGCCATTTGAACCATTTGAACCTCGCCAGTAGCAGCAGATGACGGCGCGGACGCGGCCTGCAGTTACAGGCCAAAACATTTACGGCGACGGCGAAGGCGGTCTCCATTCCAGGAGACGATGCACAGACCTGTCGCTTAGCAACCATTAACGTTAAAACCATTGAGACATGTACGAACCTGTCGCTGCTCCAAGACATGCTCAATGCAGCAGACGTTGACATTGTTCTTCTTCAAGAAGCAAGAAGTCATCATCGACGAATTCCCATGTATATATGTGTCCCACGCTTCGCCAACTAACAGTGGAGTCGCAGTCCTCCTCAGGGAGGACCAAGAGGCGGACGAAGTACGATATCTCCCCTACGATAGAGGAATGTCCGTAACGGTGCTAGGTGTTCACTTTCCAATGTGTAGGCCTCTTCCGGAACGAATCGCACTCTCGACCGATCGCTCTTCTTAGCGGAAGGAGTAGCAATGTTTTTTTCTGGGCAGGCACAATGACTTGGTATTAGGGGGGCGACTTCAATAGCACCCAAAGATCAGCTGCCATTCCATTACCCGTGATCCGAACTTGTGACACCCATTAGCAATCTCCAGCTGCTACATACATGGGAACATTTCCATGGAAAGCGACAAGGTTTCACTCATTTCACGAGTCATTCGTCTAGTCGTGTTAGTAAGATTTACGTCTTCCTTTCTCTCGCAGCAACAGAGAGTGAAGCGGAGGTGTGGCCAGTAGACTCTTCTGATCAGGAGGCCTATATAGGGGCCGTCACCCTACTTGGCCAACGAGTGTGGCGCAGTCTACATCCTTGGGAGTTAAACACTCTCATCTCGCTTTTCCCGATTGTCGACCCGCCGTCGGGGACACGTGGAGTTCGTGCGTCCGCCACCTCCCAACGTATCCTACATCTATCAGTTGTTGGTTAAACTGCGCCAAGTCGACCCTACGGGAACTTTGATTACGTATGGTCAATCGTGAGACCGCTGTTGGGAGGCGGCAGACCCTTGATTTTGGTTTCACCGTCTTCGAGAATGTGTCTCCTTGCCATCCACACCGGAACGACAGATGACAGTACAGCGTGCGAAGGCACAGATCGTAGCCCATGTGTGCCGACTCCTGGAAGGGGCGACCGTCCGAGTGCGAACACGTGACAAACTCGCAACGGAGCGATCCACCATGTACCACGTCATTCGAGAACGAGAACTGCGAAAACGGCCATTACCACTGCGGAAAGTTGTCCCCATACCACACAAAGCAGTATTGGCTTTAGCCTCCTTCGACCATTACGCACGACTTTATTCTGCTCAACGTTCCGACGGCGGTGACAAGAGTCTCACAATTGGTTTATGGCACTGTCCCACAGGAATTACGAACGGAATTATTAAACGACGTTACGGAAGACGAAGTTATTGACGCCATAGGTAAAGGAGCGGCAAATTTCTCCTGGCTCCGACTCCCTGTAGGGTTGATAGTACTTTTCAATATTTGCTGGCTCCCAAGTTGACGGACTTTGTTCACAAACTGAAAGGTGGCACTCGAATACGTGATTATCGCCCTCTGACACTCGTCAACTGCGACATGAAGATTTCACCAGACTATTAGCAAACGGTATATGACCGACCCTGCCACACGTCATCTCACCAGATCAGATTTCCCTAGGGGGTATCGGTAACATCCACACAACACTGTGTCGATTCCATGACATCACTAGATTTTAGCCACACTCTCGATCGAGTTGCTCACGTATACCTAGACGTCCGTTCTTCAACACATGTAGTATCCACAGGAATTCATATACGTCGTGATGCACCTACTCCGAAGGGCGACCTCCAAGGCAACGAGCGTCTCACGCAGTCCCTCCCGTTTTTAAGAACGGTGCGTCAGTGCTACCCCCTGTCGACCTTACTCTATGCTCTGTCATTGGAAACGCTCCTCTACGACGTCCATCAACGTCTCATCGGACTCACCTTACGTGACGTCACACTTTGCTGTGCAGCATATTATGCAGTCGATGTGGTTGCCGCGCGAAGTGGCCGCGTGGTTTAAGGCACCATGTCACGGACTGCGCGGTCCCTCCCACCGGAGGCTCGAGTGTGTGTGTGTGTTGTTCTTAGCATAAGTTAGATTAAGTTAGCTTACGTAGTGTGTAAGTCTAGGGACCGATGACCTCAGCAGTTTGGTCCCTTAAGAATTTACACACAAACGACCTTGCCACTTGTGCTCCGCAATCGCGACGATGTAACCAGCGCTCAAGAATGAACTGTCACATACGGTATGGCTTCGGACAGCTGTCTCAACGTCACCAAATCCGTCGTCAAGGCCATAGGAGACGGGTTGACCACAGCGTGTGTCGACGCCCGGCAGCTTAGTGTTGCTATCAAGTGTCACGGAGTAGAGTTTCACGACGACATACGGCGCACTGCGGCCCTTAATTATCGCCTCTTATTACAACAAATTCGGGTCCAGATCTCCAACCTTCGTCTGTGGACCCTCAATGTTCTTCACACTTCGTCAATGTTTACCTCTTATCGCACCTTCCACACATGGCGCGTGTCCTTCTAATGGCTAGACGTATATTAGAGGCATTCGGAGTCTACATCAGTACAGGCACGCTCTTCAGTTATGATTCGCTGACCCGTCCCCCAGGGAGGGGAGGTCTTCTCCTAGCCCATGTCCACGACAGAGTGGTGGCCCTGTTTGTCAGTTAGAATATCAAGCTGTTAAAAGGTTTTGCTGCTGCATTCCTTAGCTCCGTCCTTCCTTATGACGCAAGACATACCCCTCAGCCTTTCACTACTTCGGGCACATTTACAATGAAAACAGTTTTGTCCGTATCGCAGTACTACCGACGAAACAGGCGACGGCGCGGGTTATATATGGCGTCCTACAACAGAGGCGCACACCAAACATAGCGGAGGCCAAAAACCCTCATGTTAGTTGGAAAGTAGTGTGGCAGACGATACACGTGGGTACATGGGATACAGAGGTCCGGTCGCATGGTAAATGTAAAACGGTAAACGGATCACCAGATCACGCTTCCACAAGATAAATATGACGGACTCGCCTCTATGTCAGACTGGGGAGTAACGGACACGGACGAGTACCGTCTCAGATGTGGTACGGCAAAAGACGTGTTGCGCTTGGTGCACCAAATTTTGTCGTATTTTCTACGACTGATCCTGGAATATATCACATCTCGGAATCTACTATATCCAGATGAACAGTATTCCCCGCGCACGGAAACTAACGCAGTCACATGGGTCCGTGGGCACGCGGTAGAATATTTATTTCAATATGGACATATTTATGTATTGAACTTTTGGAACAACCAGCAGGAACGTCATTGCAAGATTGGACGGAACCCAAAATATGGAGAATATTTTACAAAATACTTAGGGAGTGCCCTACACGACCCTCCACGCAGCTGCGTCATCAACAAGTAGAAGAAGATACCCATTGACTGAGCTGACAAAAAAATGTTCGATTATCTTATCTGTGAAATAACGTACGACATGAGTGAAAACAAACCTGTATGATGAAGCGTAAGGAGAGTAGCGACACACCCTTCTGCATAGTGTACGAAGCACATTTTTCGATTCCCCACGTTTATTAACTCGGAATGGGAAAGTACCGAGATATTTGTTTTGTTTGCTTAATGCACAATGCGGTGTTAGGTACATGTATTTTTGGTGTGATGTAAGGAAAATCCCTCCCCATGAACCATGAACCTTTCCATTGGTTGGGAGGCTGGCGTGCCTCAGCGATACAGATAGCCGTACCGTAGCTGCAACCACAACGAAGAGGTATCTGCTGAGAGGCCAGACAAATTTGCGGTTCTACGGATCGTAGCGTGGAATGTCAGATCACTTAATCGGGCAGGTAGGTTAGAAAATTTAGAAAGGGAAATGGATACGTTAATGTTAGGTATAGTGGGAATTTGTGAAGTTAGGTAGCAGGAGGAACAAGACTTTTGGCCAGGTGAATAGAAGGTTATAAATACAGAATCAAATACGGGTAATGCAGGAGTAGGTTTAATAATGAATAAAAAAACAGGAGTGTGGGTAAACTAATTCGAACAGCATAGTGAGTGAGCTATTGTAGCCAAGACAGACATGAAGCCCACGGCTACCTCCGTAGTACAAATTTTATGCCAACTATCTCCGCAGATGACAAAGAGATTGAAGAAATGTATGATGAGATAAAAGAAATCATTCAGATAGTGAAGGGAGGCGAATATTTAATCGTCATGGGGGACTGGAATTCGATAGTAGAGAAGGAAGAGACGGAAAAGTAATAGTTGAATATGGAATGGGGGTAAGGAATGAAAGAGGAAGCCGTCTGGTAGAGTTCTGCACAAAGCATAACTTAATCATAGCTAACAATTGATTTAGGAATCATGAAAGAAGCTTGTATTCGCAGAAGAGGCTTGGAGACACTGGAAAGTTTCAGATAGAATATATAATGGTAATACAGAGATTTATGAACCAGGTTTTAAATTGTAAGTCATTTCCAGGGGCAGATGTGGATTCTGACCACAATTTAATGGTTATGAACTGTAGATTAAAACTGATGAAACTGCAAAAAAGTAGTAATTTAAGGAGATGGGGCCTGGATAAACTGAAATAATCAGAGTTAGTAGTGAGTTTCAGAGAGAGCATTAGGCGACGATTGACAAGAACGGGGGAAAGAAATACAGAGAAGAAGAATGGGTAACTTTGAGAGTTGAAATAGTGACGGCAGCAGTGGGTCAAGTAGGTAAGAAGACGAGAGCTAGTAGAAATCCTTGGCTAACAGGAGTGATTGAATTGAATAGATGAAAGGAGAAAATATAAAAATGCAATAAATGTAGCAGGCAAAAAAGGAATGCAAACTTCTGAAAAATGATATCGACAGGAAGTGCAAAATGGCTAAGTAGGGATGGCTAGAGGACAAATGTAAGGATGTAGAGGCACATATCACTATGGCTGTGATACATAGTACGTACAGGAAAATTAAAGAGACCTTTGGCGAAAAGAGAACCACATGTATGAATATCAAGAGTTCAGATAGAAAACCAGTTCCAAGGAAGGATACCAAGCTTAAAGGTGGAGGCAGTACATAGGGGGTTTGTACAAGGGCGATGTCCTGGAGGAAACTACTGTGGAAATTGAAGAGGACGTAAATGGACATGAAATGAGAGATATGATACTGCGTGACGAGTTGGACAGAACACTGAAAGACCTCGGACCAAACAAGGCCCCGGGAGTAGACAACATTCCATTAGAACTACTGACAGCCATGGAAGAGCCAGCCCTGACAAAACTCTACCATCTGGTGAGCAAGATGTATGAGACAGGCGAAATACCCTCATACTTCAAGAAGAATGTAATAACTCCAATCCCTAAGAAAGAAGGTGTTGACAGGGGTGAAAATTACCCAACTATCAGTTTAATAAGTCATGGCTGCAAAATACTAACACGGATTCCTTACAGACGAATGGAAAAACTGGTAGCAAAGCCGACCGTTGGGAAGACCAGTTTAGTTTCCGTAGAAATGTTGCAACACGTGAGGCAATATTGACCCTACGACTTATCTTAGAAGATTGATTAAGAAAAGGCAAACCTACGTTTCCAGCATTTGTAGACTTATAGAAAGCTTTTGACAATGTTGGCTGGAATATTCCCTTTCAAATTCTGGGTCAAATACAGGGAACAAAAGGCTATTTACAGTTTGTACAGAAACTAGATGGCAGATATAAGAGTCGAGGGGCATGAAGGGGAAACAATGGCGGGAAGGGTGTGAGACAGGGTTGTAGCCCATTCCCTATGTTGCTGAATCTGTATACTGAGCAAGCAGTAAAGGAAACAAAAGAAAAATTCGGAGTAGGTATTAAAATCCATGGAAAAGAAATTAAAACTTTAAAATTCACCGATGACATTGTAAATCTGTCAGAGACAACAAAGGACCTGGAAGATCAGTTGAACGGAATGGACAGTGTCCTGAATGGATGATATAATATGAACATCAACAAAAGAAAAACGACGATAATGTAATGTATACGAATTAAATCAGGTGATTCTGTGGGAATTATATTAGGAAATGAGACACTTAAAGTAGTAGATGAGTTTTACTATTTGGGGAGCACAATCAATGATGATTGTCGAATTAGAGAGTATATAAAATGTAGAATGGAAATGGAAAGGAAAGCGTTCCTCAAGAAGCGAAGTTTTTTAACATCGATTATAGATTTAACTGTCAGGAAGTATTTTCTGAAAGTATTTGTATGGAGTGTAGTCATGTATGGAAGTCAGAGATTTACGATATACGGTTTAAACAAGAAGTGAATAGAGGCTTTCGAAATGTGATGCTACAGAAGAATGCTGAAGATTAGATGGTTAGATAACGTAACTAATGGTGACATAATAGAATTGGGTAGAAGAGGAATTTGTGGTACAACTTGACTAGAAGAATGGTTGGTAGGACATGTTCTGATGTATCAAGGGATCACCAATTTAGTATTGGAGGGCAGCGTGGAGGGTAAAGAGGGAGACCAAGGGATGAATATAATAAGCGGATTCAGAAGGATGTAGGTTGCAGTAAGTACTGGGAGATGAAGAAGGTTGCACCGGATAGGGCAGCATGGAGAGCAGCATCAAACCAGTCTCTGAACTGAAGACTACAACACAATATAAGGAAAATGCGAATTAAAAATAACCTTATTAAAGAATAAAATAAAATAATAAACCTTTTAAAAAAAGCAATTTCCCAGTATGGACTACCCTCGCCATCCCTTATACCTTCATGGACGAGTACACAGGTCAGGCCTCGTGATACGAACCCTGTCCACTCTGCCCTCTCCACCCTCCCTTCCATGCCTCTGTAACAGTTCTGGTACTAAATGTAACTGAGTCGTCTCTTTTGATGCTAGTCAATTGTCAGGTTGAGCATTATAAAGCATTATGCCAGGGTGAAAATACTAGATAAATTAATTTTTCTCTCTTAACAACATGTGGGCAGGGTGGTTTCCTCCTTGGCTCGGGTATGAGGTAGAATGAAACAGCATTTTTACATAAGATATCTTTTATTGCAAGTTTCGTACAACGGTTTTCTTACTGGATTGTACTGGCTTGGAGAGCGGCAGCTGTGCCATTTGCGAAGCCTTCTGCTGCGGCAGCGGCGGCGGCGGCGGCGGCGGCGGCGGCGTCTGATTACGCGTAGCTGTGTGTATCTCGTGTCGCCGTCTCGCCCAGCTGACCGGAGACGTGCAGCGCGAGTGGCCCGTTTAATTATTGCGAGCGAAGTCGTGCATCGGATGGTGATACCTTGGATGTGGAGTCCCAGTGTTTCTCTTCTCTAAGCGGCCGCGTGTGTTGCGCGTCGGCCAGCGGAGCGGCGCGGCGGGGGAAGGCCAGTGTCCCGGACTCGAACAACGGACTCCCGCTTGCCAGTCTTCGGCTGCCAGATCTTCATCCCAGTTCACAGGTGTCTGCTGATGTGAGGCCGTCTCCTTCCCGTCCTCACGAGTCACCTGGGTACATAAAAATCAGACTTCAAATACCTTTTACCTTCTGTCTTTTGGCGCCGAGGCTGCTGCTTGCTATTCCATTACAGAGGCGGACTTGGTGCGTCTGTGCATGTTGTAGTCTTTTCTCGCATGACGGTCTTCAGCACCGAAACTGACTGAAAACTACTGCTACACTTCTTCACTTCTTTGTCTTCTTCGTCTCTCGTCTTCGTCTGTCGGGCCCACTGCGTCTCGCGTATTTATTCAGTTCAGTTTACTGGAGGTGAACGACTTCACGGTCATTGCCTCTTCTGTCACGTTGAGGAGCTTCTCGAAGAATCTTCTTAACGTCGGTCATTGGCTCTTGGAATGTAGGCGAGGGCCTTTGATCGCATGTGACGACTGAGAAACACGTGAGCCGGGCATTGCCTCTTCCGTCACGTTGAAAAGCTTCTCGAAGAATCTTCTTAACGTCGGTCATTGGCTCTTGGAATGTAAGCGAGGGCCTTTGCTCACATGCGACAACTGAGAAACACGTGAGCCGGTCGGGCGGTGCCCTGACGGCTGAATCGACAGCGCCCGCTTATGTGGAACTTGCTGACTTCACGGTCATTGTCTCTTCTGTTCTGCTGTTCTGCCCGCTGTTTGCCAGTATGTAACTCTCTAAACTAAATCAAGTTTTTCATTTATATTCTAATTTCTACTTCACTTTGATTTCACTAATTTATTTACTTAAGTACCACTCAACATTCCTCCACACTTCAGAGAAATTCGCCCTCCAATTTACCACTCAACATTCCTCCACTCTTCACATGGCAAAAGCACTAACACAAGCAATAAAAACTCTCGACTTAGAAGAATACACACGTTTCACATTAAGTATGTTGAAAATACTTTATCACTTTACAAAAGCACTGTACGCTCATGAATCACATAGTTCACACATAAATGGTTGTAATAGGTGTAACAAATCTTGATGACAATGAATAAACCAAAATAGATTATTCACTTTAGATAATTACTTAGCAACACCTGTTTACCCTATATTAATGCAAGAATATCTATTCTACAGTATTGTTTACTTTAACATAAGACTGTTTAGTAAAGACTGAAGTACCACAGACAAAATTAATACACTAATGCTGAAAAGTAACCACTGAAGTACACCAGTTAAGAGTGTGGTATCCAGTTCACAGGGATTTGATGAAGTGGTATATTATTATTTGGCTTAAATAAAACAAAACTGTACAAAGCAGAAACACCAACACAGAGGTTCCTGATATACCTGTTCCTAGCAGTATAATTTTAGTTTTGTGTTTTAATTTTAAGGCGTGTTGCATCATAACATTGGCATCAATTTTGCCCTGCTGTGAGTTTATGATCATATCTAATGACTTCAGAAGGGAACTGTCAAGGGAGTCATTGAGGTAGGATAGGCTTTGTGTGGGAAATGCTAGTAAAAACAAAAACAAAGAAAAGAAGGAATACATTGTTAACTACAAGATCTACATGTTTCCATGTTCAACTTTTTTTTTTTGAAAAAAACATTATCATTTAGTAATTATCTACATTTGTATACTATCCACAGTCTACTGAGATTCCCCTAGGACATTCGCACTCTTGGTCTAATATTGTATGGTGCCATGTTTGTATGTTGTGCTGGCGTGGCCACTCTTTTTCCTTTTCGTTCACTTCCTCCACCCTTCGGAAAAGCAGACACTATTGTTGAAGGAATTACATCTGGAGCACCCTTAAAAGGTTTTAAACGACTTGCATGGACAACAGTAGTTCGGGTGGGCAATTGCAGTTTAACGTTGACTGGTGACGTGATCTCAATAATTTGATAAGGACCTCTGTAGTTTGTTACAAATTTCTTCGTTTTTCCTTTCGCAATGTATGGAGCTGACAGCATCACCCACTGACCGATTTTGTAATTTGGATATTTAGCTTGGGTATTACCTAATCTTTCCTGTCGTTCCAAAGCCTTTGTATTAGATTTTTGAACCTTTTTCCATACATCCTTCATCATTCGACTGAACTCTCTTACTGTTTCTCCGAGTTTTCCATTTTTCTGCCTGATTACACCAAAAGGGGACGGCATTTTTCTGCTATAGACCACTTCATAAGGTGACATGCCAGTTGCTTCATGCATTTTGGCGTTGTATACTGACACGATTATTGGTAAATACGTATCCCAATTAGAATGTTGTTCGTTAATATAATAACTAAGCATCTTGCCAATTGTCCAATGAACTCTTTCTGTGCGTCTGTTGCACTGAGGGTGTAACGGAGTTGTGCGTAATTTACGTATCTTTAGTATGTGGCATAGCTGTTTCATTAATTCAGACATAAAATTAGATCCCTGTTCTGTGATAACAGCTTCAGGTACGCCCAATTTAAATATCCAGTTGTTAACTAAAGCTTGGGCAACTGTATTTGCTTGCTGATCTGGGAGACTCACTATAGCTAGATAGCGTGAAAAGTGATCTATAATTGTAAAAACATACTTATTACCAGCAGGTGTTTTATGATATGGCCCGTAGAAATCCAGTCCACATATTTGAAATGGACATGAAGCCTCGGGGAGCCTCTGTAAGGGTATCTTGAACGAGAAAGTTCAACTCGTTGTGCGCACGCAATGCAATTACGAACGTACTGCGCAACATCATGCTTTCTGGTTTGCCACCAAAATCGCTCTGCTACACGTCTTTCGGTTGTCCGCTGTCCACCGTGTCTTGCAAGAATATGGTCGTGGGCCTATGCCATTATTTCTTGTCTAAGGTGTTGGGGAACAACAATTCGCGGTCCAAGTTTTGTTTTACGGCATAATACACCATCTTCAAAGCAAAATTGTTTTTGAGTTGCGTATTTTTTGCATCCTGTATCCTCATCCTGTGCCTTTCTCCAGTCCTCAGTATCTCGGCCTGTTGCTTCCAAAAGTGCTATTTTCCGACTTAGACAATCTGCATTCGTGTGTTTTTTGCCTGGTTTATGGATAACTTCGAAATCCATTTCGGAAAGACATAGGGCCCAACGGGTGAGACGACTAGATGGATCCTTTAACCAAAGCAACCATTTTAAAGCTGCGTGGTCTGTAATAACCTTGAATTTCCTACCATACAAGTAGCATTTAAAGTATTTGATGTCATAAATAACACTTAACAATTCTTTCTCCGTTGTGGAATAATTTCTTTCTGCCGTTGTTAGTTGTCTCGAAGCGTAGGCTATGGGGTGTTCCGCGCCATTAATATTCTGACTCAAAACAACCCCTACTGAATGACCACTTGCGTCACAGGATAAAATAAATTCTTTATTATAGTCTGGGTAGGCTAATACTGGACTGTGTGTTATCTTTAAGGGTTTGAAATGCTGATTCACAATCTTCAGACCAATGAAATTTTGCTCCCTTTTTCAGTAATTGGGTTAAGGGTCGGGCAATTTCAGCAAAATTTTGAACATATTTTCGGTAATACGATGCGAGACCAATGAAACTTTGTACTTCCTTAACGCGTTGTGGTGTTGGGAAGTCCTTAACTGCCGAAATTAATCGAAGGTCTGTTTTAATTCCTTTTTCACTAATGACATGCCCTAGGTATGTAACCTCTGTCAATGCAAAACTACATTTTTCCATATTTAATGTTAATTTAGCTTTTCTAAGTCTCTGAAAAACATTACGCAGACGCACAGCATGTTCATTAATGTCTTTGGAGAATACAATAATATCGTCTAGATATACACAACATTGCTGAGTTTTGAGTCCTCGCAATAATACTCCATCGAGTAGTCTTTGAAAAGTTGCTGGTGCATTTTTCAAACCGAAAGGCATTCTTTTAAATTGCCAGTGGCCTTCAGGGGTAGAAAATGCTGTTTTATGCCTATCTTCAGGTGCTACTTCCAATTGATGATATCCGCTACGTAAATCGATTGTTGAAAAGTATTTACTTTTACCCAAACTGTCAATGATATCTGTAATGTTTGGAAGAGGATAAACATCTGACATAGTTTGTTTGTTAAGGTGCCTGTAGTCACAACAAAATCTATATCGTTTCGTAGCGTCGGGAGACTTCTTTGGAATAATTACAATATTTGAATTATAAGGCGAATCAGAATATTCTATAATTCCATCTTTTAGATGCTGTTCTAAAAATTCATCCAGTACTGGCTGTAAGTGATGCGGAACTCTATAAGGCTTCCTATAAACTGGGGGGCTATTTCCTGTTGGGATCCTATGCTGTGTGATATCTGTTGCTGGCAGTGGACCTTCTGCATTAAATAAATCTTGGAACTCAACTAAAACTGCTTCTATCGTGTCTCTGTCATTTCCTTTCAAATGCCCAATCTTCTGGCGTAATGCGGTTTTATAGGCGTCTGGTTTCTGACCATCAGTAATATCTGACCAAATGAAATCTTCTACTTCGAAAGTACTGACTGTAGCTACTAATATTCCTTTATGCAACTCTTTGTCCTCCACTCCGAAATTGTCAATATGTACCGGTACTTTTCTTTCTCCCTCAACGTCTTGAACCCGTACAACACTTCTACGTACAAAACAATGTGATATGTCTAATTCCTCATTTTCCTGTAGTGGCTCTATTAGACATACTGTATCTGTAGGTACCTCGGGGCCAACGGTCATCCAGAGAAGTTTTCCTGAGCCAGATGGTATCTGATTACGCGAATCAACCTTCAAGGACGTTGCAGGCAGTGTAGTTGATTCCGCCTTCCGGTTAGGGAAATCTTGCGGCAGCGGGCCCTTTGCACCGGTGTCACCTAGCTGAAACTCTATTCCGCTAAGTTCTACCATTTTCTGTCTGAGGTCGATTTTAGCGTGATGTTTATTCAGGAAATCCAGTCCTAGGATCGCGTCGTACCCGTCAGTTACCTTTGTTACCATTTCTACACCTTCTTGAAACTGTACACCATGAATATAGAAAATCAATGATGTACATCCTAATGACTTCACGTTACCTCCTCCAACCCACTCAATCTATACCTTGGAGGGTCATATTTCTTTTCTCCAATACATTCATTATTCACTATTGATACGTTTGTGCCTGTATCCACCAGTATCGTTGCCTCTTTATCCTGTATGGTAGCTGATAACCAGCATTCCGCCTTAACATTCGCCTTAATGGCATGAAATTTTATTGGGAACGCCTGGCGGCGGCTCCGACATTCCCGTTTGAGTTTAACTGATTTCTATTTCCAAAAACTTTCTTACACCTGCATTCCTTGAATGTGTGACCTATTCTTTGACAATTAGTGCATTTAGGTTGTCTGCAATTTTTTGCTGTATGTCCCTGTCGGTCGCACCTAAGACATCGTACTCCTGCTGAAAATACATTTCGCTTCTCCTTGTATCTGGTGGCAATGTCTGTTTCTTCGAAAGCCGTCGCCACAGATACAGCTTCCGCTAAATTTTTAGGAAACTCTGCCCTGACACGACGGGACGTTTCAGGAGGTAACCCACGTAAAAATGTATCCAGAGCTCTATCTTCTGCCTCTTGTAAAATAACTTTATTTGCTTCACCACTAGTTGTCAACTGATAGGGGTTAATATTAACTTTTCTAATCCTATCTACAAAGCTTTCTAACGACTCGTTTTGCCTCTGAGTGATAGTGTTTAACTGTTCCCTATAAAATCTACAGCTGTTTTGTTTTTGAAAACGTTTAAGCAATCCTTTCTTCAATTCCTCAAATGTTGGAGCATTCCGTAATTCTTCATGGTATAATACGTGTGCTTTAGCCTCTCCTAGCAATCTTAACTTTGTCATTTGTAAGAACTGTTCATCTGACCATGATCCTAACTTTGCAGCTGCTACTAAATCATCAAAAAAGGCTGTTATGTCTTCGCCAGGTTTACCTGAAAAACGAGTTACTAAGGCTGCAGCTGAGGAATCTAGAGAGGGAGGGATTGAACTGGTTTGCCTAACCTCACACAATTGTTTAAATAATGCACTATTATCACTACTAAGCTGTTCTATCTGATTAGCCAAGCTCTGAATAGCTTCCTCAGTAGAAACCGCTTGTGGAGCTGACTCTGCCTTTGTACGATTTCGTGTCATCATTTTACAAACTATTAGTTACACAATCTTACTACACTGAATGAAAGAGATGTTTAAATATTTTCGACAAACTCTTAAAATCATGAGAGAATATATACGTCTAAATAAAGAAAATATTACGACTGCTATGCAAACCTCTATCCTTTCACACATTAAAAAATACTAACTGTGGACCTTTAGTGACTGTCATTCACACCTCATATTGAGCCAAGGGTTTTTCTCTGACACCAAATGTAACAGTTAGATACTAAATGTAACTTTCTCTTTTGATGCTAGTCAATTGTCAGGATGATCATTCTAAAGCATTATGCCAGGGTGAAAATACTAGATAAATTATTTTTTTCTGTCTTAACAACATGTGGGCAGGGTGGGTTCTTCCTTGGCTCGGGTATGAGGTAGAATGAAACAGCATTTTTACATAAGATATCTTTTATTGCAAGTTTCGTACAACGGTTTTCTTACTGGATTGTACTGACTCGGAGACCGGCAGCTGTGCCATTTGCGAAGCCTTCTGCTGCGGCAGCGACGGCGGCGGCGGCGTCTGATTACGCGTAGCTGTGTGTGTCTCGTATCGCCGTCTCGCCCAGCTGACCGGAGACGCGCAGCGCGAGGTGGCCCGTTTAATTATTGCGAGCGAAGTCGTGCATCGGATGGTGATACCTTGGATGTGGAGTCCCAGTGTTTCTCTTCTCTAAGCGGCCGCGTGTGTTGTGCCTCGGCCAGCGGAGCGGCGCGGCGGGGGAAGGCCAGTGTCCCGGACTCGAACAACGGACTCCCGCTTGCCAGTCTTCGGCTGCCAGATCTTCATCCCAGTTCACAGGTGTCTGCTGATGTGAGGCCGTCTCCTTCCCGTCCTCACGAGTCACCCGGGTACGTAAAAATCACACTTCAAATACCTTTTAACTTCTGTCTTTTGGCGCCGAGGCTGCTGCTTGCTACTCCATTACAACGGCGGACTTGGTGCGTCTGTGCATGATGTAGTCTCTTCTTGCATGACGGTCTTCAGCACCGAAACTGACTGAAAACTACTGCTACGCTTCTTCACTTCTTCGTCTTCTTCGTCTCTCGTCTTCGTCTGTCGGGCCCACTGCGTCTCGCGTATTTATTCAGTTCAGTTTACTGGAGGTGAACGACTTCACGGTCATTGCCTCTTCTGTCACGTTGAGGAGCTTCTCGAAGAATCTTCTTAACGTCGGTCATTGGCTCTTGGAATGTAGGCGAGGGCCTTTGATCGCATGTGACGACTGAGAAACACGTGAGCCGGGCATTGCCTCTTCCGTCACGTTGAAAAGCTTCTCGAAGAATCTTCTTAACGTCGGTCATTGGCTCTTGGAATGTAAGCGAGGGCCTTTGCTCACATGCGACAACTGAGAAACACGTGAGCCGGTCGGGCGGTGCCCTGACGGCTGAATCGACAGTGCCCGCTTATGCGGAACTTGCTGACTTCACGGTCATTGTCTCTTCTGTTCTGCTGTTCTGCCCGCTGTTTGCCAGTATGTAACTCTCTAAACTAAACCAAGTCTTTCATTTATATTCTAATTTCTATTTCACTTTGATTTCACTCATTTATTTACTTAAGTACCACTCAACACTTCCCCTCTGTGAAAAAAAAGTCGTGTTCAAAACTCTCTAATGCCATTTGCTTTTTTTTTCACAACATTATGAAGTGTCCATCCGGTCACTGAAATGTTTGTTCTCTTCATGTAGTCTTGGCACTTGTCATACCATACATTGATTATAGAATATGTGTCATGTGGTAAAAATACGTTACCGTCGCAAATAAACGTGATGGAAAGTGAGGGCAGGTGACATACCACATAGACGACTTGCAGTAATGAACGCAACAGATAAACGTGTGACGACTATGTTGCAATAAAGAACTTCAAGATTCAAAACTTCCAAAACGGAACGCCGTTTCAAAAACTTTAAAAAATATGGATTCACAGAGCTCAGAGAAATTGTGTGATTGTGAAACGGTTGCTTAAATTTTTTGTAGCTTATGTGGCATACTATTATGTTCGACAGCCGGAGTGGCTGTGCGGTTCTAGGCGCTACAGTCTGGCGCCGAGCGACCACTACGGTCGCAGGTTCGAATCCTGCCTCGGGCATGGATGTGTGTGATGTCCTAAGGTTAGTTAGGTTTAATTAGTTCTACGTCTGGGCGACTGATGACCTCAGAAGTTAAGTTGCATAGTGCTCAGAGCCATTTCAACCATTACTATTATGTTTTCATCGTCTCTGATCACATTCATATTCTTACGAACGCCTAAATCGGACAAGCGGGCATATCTCACTCATTTAACAGATGTACAAATTAGGTGCGTCGGTAAGAGATTCCTATCACACACGTACCGTTACTAATGCCGTGTATGACACAACAGACATTTTTACTGGTGGAGGATTCGGTTGACTTGTCGCCTTTTCATCAAACATTTGCGTTTCCCTTTCGAAAATCACTTGCTTTCGGTTGCTAATAGAGTAGTTGTGCGGAATGAACGGTCTTATATGTCCCTTCCTTACAACTCGCTTTTGCAGACGTACATTACAACAGGACACACACACACAAATTTGAGTACAGGGAACAGCTGGAAAAAAATGGCGCAACACGGCTCGCCGACGTGGTAATCTAACTCCGTGACCAGTTAACCATTACGCCGTCGTTCGTTCACCTTGCTCTATATGGCACTTCTTTTCCTTGGTCCCTTCACTGTTTCTATTTTTATTTTTTTTCGCACTGTAGTACATCTTCCTCCTGCTTTCTTTTGTGACGTGTGTTCAGGTTTTAACGGCCTGACCGTTGGGCCCTCTTACCATAAAATCGGAGGGGGGTTGCGATGGGGAGTTTCCTTTGTCAGCGCCTCAAATTGAGTGCTGTATGATGAAATTCATAACTTAATATACAAAAACTCATTCAGAAACCCGCATAATAGGTTTACTGTCAGTACAACTTTAACGTATACTGACGTCCGATCTAATTTTACTACAGGTAGCAGCGAGTGAATTAGCTGTCTGAGAAGTGTGCTATTTTCTAGCAGGATCTACGACGAGCGAACGAGGATAAAAGTCTGCCGCAGTGTGCTACCACCAGGTGGCACTGACGTAAACCTCTAGTTGAGTGCAAGGGCTAGCTGTGCACATCGTGAATCGTGCACGTTCTTAACCAAATCAGTATGCATTTGGCCCGTACGACAATTACGTCACGTGAGTTGCTCATGCACAAAACCTTCTTAAAACGTGCACAACTGAAGGGGAGTACTCGACCCTGTTGCCAAGTTTCATGCAGTATAGAGGAGCAGAAGCGCGGTAACACCATTCAAAGAAAAGTAACCAACAAATGAGCAAGGTGCCGGAAGTTAAAGTGTTCGCGTGCTGTTGCGCTCTTACACAGCAGCCGCCTCTTTGAACCGGTTAGTCGTCCGCCATACGACCCGACATCCAAATGGTCTGGCGCGCAATTTCGTTTCATCGCCGGACTCCTCTGGTTGTAACCCGCGGCACTGTTAAAGCCGAGCTGTATGTCGACGATATTCTACACTATTTTATTTATTTATTTATTTGCAGTTGATGGCACCCTATCTCGGATACCAGATCCTGGCTATCATTTAGGCTTTCGGAAAGGTAAAGGCACCAAAGAGGCAGTTATGACGTTGAGGCTGATAATGGGACTAAGACTAAAGAAAAATCTAGACACTCTCATACTATTTGTGGACCTGGGAAAAGCGTTATATAATGTAAAATGGTGCAAGATGTTCGAAATTCTGAGGAAAACATGAGTAAGTTATAGGGAGGGATGGATGATACGAAATATGTAGAAGAGCCAAGTGGGATTAATAGCAGTGGAAGACCAAGAACAAACTGCTCGAATTAAAAAGAGTGTAAGACACAGATTTAGTCTTCGACCTCCACTGTTCAGTATATACATCGAAGAAGCTGTGACGGAAATAAACGAAAGGTTAAAGAATGGAATTATAATTAAAGGTGAAAGGATATTAGTGATAAGATTCGCAGTTAACATTGCTATCCGCACTGAATGTGAAAAAGAATTAGAGGATCTGCTGAACAGAATGAATAGTCTAATGAGTACATAGTATGGACTGAGAGTAAATTGAAGTAAGACGAAAGTAATGATATATGACAGAAATGAGAACAGTGAGAAGTTAACGTAGGGGTTGATGGTCACGAAGTAGGTGTAGTTAAGGAATTTTGCTACGAATGCAGCTTAATAACCCATGACCGATGGAGAAAAAAGGACATCAAAAGCAGACTAGCACTGGCAAAAATGATATTCCTGGTCAAGAGAAGCCTACTAGTAGGAAACACAGGCCTTTTATTCTCTGAGAACGTACGTTTGGAGTAATGCAGTGTATGGTAGTGAAACATGGACTGTGGGAAAACTGGAACAGAAGAGAATCAAAGCATTTAAGATGTGGTGCTAAAGACGAATGTTGAAAATTAGCTGGACTATTACGGTACACACTGAACAGGTTCTGCGCAGAGTCGTCTAGGAGAGGAATATATGGGATACATTTATAAGAAGAAGGGACAATATGTTAAGACATCTGTTAGATGTCAGGGAACAACCTGTGGCTGAAAGTTCTAGTCTGAGATGGAGAGGAATTCGTAGTGGACAATATCAAATCAGTCAAAAAAAAGACTGATGGATCAAGGAAAAAAAATAGAATTGGGCTTACATTTCCACGATATAGCTCCCGCTCCCACACAGAGTGAGTTTCTACTGCTTATTTACGTACTTACCAAGCAGTACCTTTCTGGCAAGGTCGCACACTCCACAACTATAAAGGTTTGGAGCATCATGGGCTGATCCCTCCAACCATCTCGGGATTTTAACGATCTAACTCGTCAGTTAGACAGAATTTTGCAAGATATCCCTCAAGACAACTCTGTCAACAAATGCCAAGCTGCTTATGTAAGGACGGAGGTGGATCTACGCGTTATTGATTTGCTCAATTTGTGAAGTCGCCCAATTTTTCTGACATTGTTAACCAGTTGTTCTCTTCAATAATGTAGAAATGGACAAATAAATATGATTTATGCATCTACGAGGAGAACTATGGAATTATAAAGTAACCTAATCCAAAAACGCAGTCTGAAAAAGACGTTCTCGCTGCAGTTGTCGTAGATCTGCGACAGTCAGCCATAATTCCTTTTTACTTAAGATAATGCTTGCAAACTTTCTTACACTTAATCACGTACATGTCATGTTATGGGCAGTAATTTGCAACTGCACTTATTTGGTTGCTGTTTTCGTATACATTACCTTTTAAAGTCGTGGATTTATCGCATTTATGTAAGTCATACGTCTGCCATTGTACTGGTGTCTGACGACAACATATTATCCTAAACATCTGATTTCTTCCGTCCTTCCACCAAGTCGTTGCACAGTTTAGTATTAAGAATCATATCGGTGAGAAGTGTAATCTGATGATTTACATTAGACATATGTATGAATCACCTGTAGTCAAAACCGAAGAGCGGTAGTTAAAAAGATTTTGAATTGATATACAGTCCGTAATATTGGTTTTGGTTTTAACAGTTTTGGACCAATTGTTTTAGCAAATTATTTACACTGTGTTTCAGTATTCTGGATGGAAGAGATGTCGATCCATCGGGAGTTGTAGAGTTACGGGGTTAATACTGTATGAAAACTTGAAAAAGAAAACCTATTTCTTTCTATTTTTTTGGCTTAAAATGTTCTCTGTGGTCTCTACTGTAGTGTTCGCCAGAAACTTCCTTATCGAGTTACAAGGCAATTTGTGAAAAAAGTGTCTGCCAAAACCATTCACAGCGGGAAACAACAGTCGACATGTTAGTTCAACAACGGCCTAACAGGTGTTATGGAATTATGAACGTATTCGAGCTTGAGATCGGAACAGCCTGTTACAACTTCAGCGCAAAAGCGGACGAGGTGAGCAAGCAGAGCAGCGCACAACTGAAGCTACCAAAAAGGCCGCAGGACTACCATGGCCACAAACAAAATGGAGGAGAAATTCCTTCTGCATTAATAAGGATTCCATTATGGTCCAGGGATCTCTGGCTAGAGATACGTTATTTCAAAAACATACCCCTACAACTCTCCTTGCGAATTTTCCAGTGATGAAATCAGTAATGGAAGTCTTCCTCTGCGAGCTCCATGATGATCCGTGTCGCTTTTCCTTTCACTGCTTCAGAGGAGTGAAATCTTGTTCATTTAATTGCAGATTTGCCATGGGGAATAGAGAAAAGCCACGTAGTGCTACGCTAGGCGAATAAGATTGGTGGTGTAACATTAGGATGCCGTACTTCGCTACAAGCCTCGTAAGAGGCAATGCAGTATGAGCCGGTGCGTTGCCTTGATGCAGAACCCACGACTTGGGGAATTTCCGCCGGCAACAGTAATCTGGCTGCAAGGCGTTCTACCACTTGGGGTAGCGGTCACAAAAGGCGTTCGATGTGGACATAAAAATTATTTCTTAAACACAGAAGTGTAAGGAAAAAACTGTACCATCAGCTTTAACTTTAATTTTTATTTCACTTAACGAAAAAATTACAAATATCACCTGCTTTCCGTGCACTCATAGAGAGCTACCCTCTTAAAAGGGAAGCTCGATTTCTATTGGAACCTGCCTGTCGAATAAATAAAAGAAATAATGACTTATCTTAACGCGTTTCGACGATAACCTTACCGTCTGGAATAAAATAATTGAACTTACTTTCCGTGTAATGAAAGACAGGAAGAAAATTGAACATTTTGTACCTGGCAGCTTTCCTGTCAGGACTTGCTTTTGACAACGTGTATGATCTGATAGTCTTTAGCGTACACAATGTTGTACACCTTGTGCCTTTATTGGTAGCAATATTAATGTGACTGAACAAAAGAAGATTATTTCGACGTGAACACATAAACTTACGCCGTGGCCCTTAGTACTGGTTGTCTATGCAGTGAATCTGAAAACATAGTTATATATTTTCCTTATCTTTTATTTTACTGCGTCGCCTCTGGATAATGTCATATGACTGCATGTCTGAATATACTCACTCTGATCTATTGTTGATAATAATTTGGATTGGCATTCATTTACTAGGATTGCAAATATGAGAGCTAAAATTGTACTTATTATCCATTTGCTTTCTTGATTGAAGTTACTGGTGCAAAATTCAATGTCATTATTAAATAAAAAAATTGAGAAAACTCAACAAAAGTTAAATCATGTGGTTACCGGGTTCAATGAAAAATAATAAGACACTGACTGAGATAAACTGATCTATTCTGAAAGTGAATGAATATAAATTTTTGACTCTTTATAATGATTAAATTTATAAAACTTTAGTTTAGGGATCGCTTGCAGAAAACAGATTAAAATGCGACAACGAACTTTCAATATGCAGTTAGCGCTTAAATACTTTTGATGTGCCGGCGCCGGCCGTGGTGGTCTAGCGGTTCTAGGCGCTCAGTCCGGAACCGCGCGACTGCTACGGTTGGTTGGTTGGTTGGTTGTGGGAAGAGACCAAACAGCGAGGTCATCGGTCGCATCGGATTAGGGAAGGAAGTCGGCCGTGCCCTTTCAAAGGAACCATCCCAGCATTTGCCTGGAGCGATTTAGGGAAATCACGGAAAACCTAAATCAGGATGGCCGGACGCGGGATTGAACCGTCGTCCTCCCGAATGCGAGTCCAGTGTGCTACCACAGCGCCGCGACTGCTACGGTCGCAGGTTCGAATCCTGCCTCGGGCGTGGATGTGTGTGATGTCCTTAGGTTAGTCAGGTTTAACTAGTTCTAAGTTCTAGGGGAGTAATGACCTCAGAAGTTGAGTCCCATAGTGCTCAGAGCCATTTGAACTTTTGATGTCTTCATGACGTCGATTTTAATAATTCATGAATAATTACCAATTATATAATTATAGTATTCTTCAAGTAATATATAGCTGGTGGCGAACAGGCACATCGCTCTGCCTCTACACACACCTTCACTGCACGCAGGTTGACTCAAGAGTGTTCTATAAACGATGCTGCGCGTTTCTCACCGCGCTCCCTATGTATCAATGCGCGGGCTCTCCCGCCATCAAAGAGCTTGGTGCGGATACTTCACTGTGAACATCGATATGCAACGAACATAAATAAATGTTACAAAACATTTTTCTTACGCACTATAACTGTTATTTACATATTTCTTAGCTTGTAAATATGTTTCATCGCTTTATTACTTTGATTTATTTATGTTTTGGATTGGTTGATTTTCTGTTGACGTATTTCAGTGTGTGTCTTGCTAACTTTTCTCGTCGACAAATACAAATGCAAGAGAGCTGTAGACCCTTACAGCAAATGTCAAGCATTTCATTGCAATATTGTGGTCAGTGTAAACATTTCTACCCTGGAAATGTACAGACGTGGATTTACACCGAAGGCAGTATGAAATTTCTATTTCCCACGTAGACGTACCTTAAGACATAATGTTTTGGTGTCAGCACGCACGCAGTATGACGTTTGGATATTTCATTACGACAGTTTTTTTAAGCTATTTGTCCCCTTTTAACCATTACCTCTGACAAATAACAGGAAGAAAAATCAAATCAAATCCGATGATGTATACAAAAAGCCAAAATACATTTCTATTAGTTGCAACACGGTCCACAGCCACTACATATGTTCTGAATGCTAAAACTGTGCCACACTGACCATTGATTATTGCCGTCTCGTATCTATTATAGTATACGGTCTAAATCAGCTAATGTCAGTAAAATATTGCCATACTTAATAACTGAAGTTTTTGCGTGGCAAAGCATTTAATTGAAAAAAAAACTTAGCATAAATTTTTTGGTGGAAAATATGCTAGGAACCAACTATAGTTGCATGTTTGTACCAAGTAAGTTACCAGATGGGAAGTTAAGTAAGTTAAGTACCTACGGCACTCAAAAGGTAATATAAATGGCAATGAATGTGTGGGTGTCTCGGCACGGTGAAGACTACATGTACACCTCACAGGACAACAGATCCTTCAAGCATAACTTTCATACATTTATTGGTGCCACACTGTCAACAGGTTTTCTATTGTCGGGGCTGGTGTCGAAGCGATTGAGGCATTTGTTGAAGACCGCAGGATGTCAATAAAAAGGGGTACTTTAAAACCCGTAAATTAAGCTTCTTACTGTCATGCAGGATAACCATCTCTTTGTGGATATGCTCCTGAAGAATGCATCACATTTTTAAACCTATTATTACGTCACGTAACTGACGTCTACAAACGTAAGCTGTATAGATTGGTTTGCGAAAAAAGTGTTCGAAAATCCAGAACATACGCTTACCAGAATGAAAAATGCTCGCATCATAGAACAAAATGAAGAACATGTTGTGAGCAGAGATAAATATCTGAAAGAAGGGAACTACATTTTCGATTTGTCCAGCAGTTTCAAAGACATTTAAATCAAAACATCCTGATATATTCGCTGTGTTTTACTTGGTTAGTAATAGTACACATGCCATTTAGTGTAAGACATCGTGTCATTTAAACTATCGCACAATTTGCCTCTATGTCAGCTCCGGTTTGTCGTTCAAACGTTGTTTAATATGCCGTAACACAGCAACAGCAAGACAGATGATTGAATGGCTATACATACGGCCGCTGGCCCAGGCTCGACCAAACATTTTTGCCCCATATTCCTAGTTCAAACACGAACCGATCACCAAGCCTACCCACCACCCCCCACCCCCACCGACCCCTCAAAAATGTCGCCATTCCGAGCGCGTCCTTTTCATACGTACACTGACGGGAAAAAATCGCAACACCAAAAAGGGGCTGTACGACATAAGAGAAAATTGGTAGGAGTCGTCCTACACTTCAAAGATGTTGGCTATTGAAATTTTGTGCCAGTCGCATAAGAATGGCGCTAGTACCAGCTGTACCAGTTATAATGGTAGTGAGCGTTAGTTGTCATTGAGACGAGTTGGTGTGTTGATGTCACTCAAGAATTCCTTTAAGCTGATATGTTGCCTTGACCTGCTCGATCAACAAATAAATCTAGTATCGAGCACATATGGGACCTCATCGAATGACAACTCCAGCGTCATCTACAAACAGCATTAACGGTCCCTGTATTGGCCTACCAAGTGCAACAGGCATGGAACTCCATCTCACAAACTTACGTCTGGCACCGGTACAACACAATGCATGCACGTCTGCATACTTGTATTAAACATTTTGGCGGTTACTCCGGTTATTAATGTAACACTATGTCACATTAGCAACGGTTTATCTCGCGCTTAAATTTACCTGTGATCTTGCAATGCTAACCACTTAAGTATGTTACCTCAACAAATGTATTTCCGGAATTTCATTACTCTACATAGATTATTTTTTGGTGTTGTGACTTTTTTCCGTCAGTGTATATGTTACAGCGCTTGAATATGTGCCATTAAGAAAGAAACGACAGGTGTTGGCTATCCCAGGTCTCAACCCTCTAGAGGACAGGTGTCTCTCGACTATACGTTTATACCACCTCGCGATATATTTTGGGGCTCTATGGCAATGTTAACACATTGGCAAAGAAAAGGAGAAGATGGATCGTCATTAAACAAAACCTCTCACAAATGAATCTTTAATCTCACTGTCAGAATTGAAACACAGAATCGATATTCAGTTTATCAAACTTGCATTGCCTCATATCTAAAAGAAAAAATCCTCAGTGGCAGATGTTAGCTTAATTATATTAAAGCTCGTATTTATCATGCATTTCGGATAGCTCCTCAAACAAAGATCACTTTTCAGAGATTTAGCCAACAGACGTTCAGAAAACAGTTTGAGAAGGTTTCATTTTACTGTCTTCGTTCATATACTTGTGACGTAATGCCCACCGACGAGAACTAAACCCGATCCAAGAGAAGTTTAGGTAATTAGGTAAAGAGAAACTACATTGCGAAAAGCATAGAAATCCAAGAAAATCGTTGAATATAATAGCAAAATATGTGTAACACCTTCAACTAGCCCCTGGAAACGTTTAACAGATTTACTGTTAGATTTTTCACGCCATCGTTGACTTATACATTTTTTTATTTTTGCAAACAGGACGTTTTCCAAATAATTTCTGGCTGTATTTTTTTTTTAAATTTCGACAACGTTTCATTTGTTAATGACTTTTTTACGTCAGGCTGTTGTGCTCCACAACCAGTTCATGCAACTCAAACACCCAAAAATATTTTTCGCATCTCCCGTTAATTATAGCTTTTCTCACTTACAATCTTCTTCTTGTCAAAGCGTCAATTATTGATCATCAGTATATCCCGATGTTTCGTCATTGCTGTTGTTGTTGAGCAGGAAGATAGAAAAATGGTTTTAGAATTGCTTTCTACTTTATTATTACACACTATGTAAAACAATATCTTCTACAAAATGCTGTATTTAATTATTAATGTAACAACTTGTATTTAGTATACTATCCATTGCTCTATGTTGACCATATGTAGAAAGAATTTTCCTGTGAATCCTGCATTCAGAATAATGAAACAGTAGTCTTCGTTTTCTTTTCTCCTTAACACATTGCGCTTTGGCAAATGGCTCTGAGCACTATGGGACTTAACATCTGAGGTCATCAGTCCCCTAGAACTTAGAACTACTTAAACCTAACTAACCTAAAGACATGACACACATCCATGCCCGAGGCAGGATTCGAACCAGCCACCGTAGCGGTCGCGCGGTTCCAGACTGAAGCGCCTTCAACCGCGTGGCCACACTGGCCGGCGCGCTTTGTCATTTTCATAGTTTACTATGGACCGCCATTTGTTGCTGTTAGTAGTTCATTACGCTCATACACTCGTAACGGGTATGTCACTCCACTGCTGTTCAAGAAATAGTTCATGACAAGTAAGTGTTTGTAAAATCCGGTAATGCCATAAAATATTTTGTCATATTAAATAGTCCTTCACTTTATGCATACCAATCTTAATTTTAATGGTTCAAATGGCTCTGAGCACTATGGGACTACTTAAACCTAACTATTCTAAGGACATCACACACATCCATGCCCGAGGCAGGATTCGAACCTGCGAACGTAGCGGTCGCGCGGCTCTAGAGTGTAGCCCCTAGAATCGCATTTTATCACTGAGTGACCAGGTGAATATTTGGAATGTAACGCATTTCTTCTGACGGCCCGAGCAGTGCGAGTACTGTTGTTCTTCTTTTGTGTTACATTAATACACCGAAAGACAGCAAGTGCACCTGAACATTGTTATTCGGAAAGCACTGTGTATATAATTACCTGTAACGCCACCATCCTCAACGCTTTCTGGTAGAACAGAAGTTGATTTGTCTTAAATGTCCTGTCGACGACAAAGGCATAAGAAACGTAGGACAAACCTGCCACTTTCAGAGGTGCTAACCTGGCATTCCTCTTATGCGATTTATCAATTTCTCGACTAACACGAGTTCTAAAATGGAAGACAATACGTCTTTGTAGGGATCACCGACCACGTTCATGGTTCAAAAATGAGGTCATCAGGCCGCTAGAACTTAGAGCTACTGAAACCTAACTAAACTAAGGACATCACACACACCCATGCCCGAGGCAGGATTGGAACCTGCGACCGCCGCTGTCGCGCGGTACCAGACTGTAGCGCCTTGAACCGCTCGGCCACTCCCCACTTTCATGCAATTGTACATAGTCTTTTCTATCTCGGACACGATTTATTGTTTGTGATTACGCGTTCCTCATTGACATTTTAAGGTTTCGAAGATGGTTGAGTTCCGAAAACCGTAATGGGAAGTAATAAAGACAGAAAAAGGAGGTGTATAAATAGGTAAGAGTCCTGTGAGTTGGCTGTAGCGCTACCTCTCTCTTTAACGTTTACTGGTGTCAAATATATCTACATACCAAATATGTTTTGGTGTAGAGCCCATGTTGTGTAGCGAATTTTCCAACGGCCGGTAAGTCGAGGACAAGAGAAAAACAAGGTGAAACTCTCTTGTGGTGGCTTTCTTTCTGTACGGGTGCGTGTAAGGAACAAGAATGGCTGACAGTAACCGACTTTAGTCCTTGAGAATACGGGCAAGCAGCTGCATAAACTGGGAAGAATAACGCGACCTACTTCTGCGCAGCGTAAGGAAGTAGTAGAAGGGGAAGAAACGGGGGGAACTGAGATTCGCTGGCTCTGATGCTACTCTTTTAGGAAAAGTGAAGCATTGGTTGTGTGTCTAGTTATTCTTAAAAATTTTGCGAATAGGAGAGGACACAGTTGACGTATGGATATTTATCGAAGACATATGTAAGATCGAAAAGGCGAATAATGTTTACTAATGTATCATCTTCGAGTGAATGATTGTTGTCCTACAGGTTGCTGCTGCTATGTCAGAGAAGAACTTGTTTTCGCAAATATCGCAATGGCCTGTCACAATCCTATTACTTTCTTACAATTTTATAAACAGTGTTGCCTCCCTTTTATGAACAGCCCTATCATTAACTTTAGATACAACAACGCCATTGGTATGTACAGACCCCATCATTGAAACATTCATTAACGGCTCGGTTCATTTATAAATCGCACCAAGATTAATAAACATCTTAAGTTGTACTAGGCTGCTTCTGGACTCAGGAGTTATAAAGCGCCTTTTAGAGCAAGCATTGAGCGGTATTTTCCCTGGAGGGAATATTCATCAAAACCAAATTTTGGGAATGGTTCCATGAGATGTGTGGTGCTAAAAGAAGCTATTTCTTTTGTTAAATTAATCAATTAAGTTTCTTTTGTGTACGTTTGCACAAACTGTCACAGCCAGCTTCCCATTTCTTTATCGTAAGCAGTTTAGCCTTTGCTGTACATAGCCAGTCAAAGGAAATAAAATACAGTTTGAAAGTCTCAACGACGAATATGTTGATCTATAAACCAAGTCTATGGAGCGTAGGATTCAACCGCGCGCCACTAGAATGCATGTCCAGTGATTTAACCACATCGGGGACTGGCAGTTTTGTATATGTCATTTAATGGAATTATACAGTGAAGAAAAACGTATATACTGATAGAGTTGAGTCGCCAGGAGATAATAGTGGGCAATCTTCAGACATAATAGTAGATAAAATAAAAATATAAACTATTAGCCACCTTACGCGTAGAAACATACGAAAGAAATCTACTCTGGAGCTAAAACTTTTCAAGACTGGATTAACAAAAAATTGGGAAAAATTAGCATGATGATTTTAATGCTCCAGGCGTTCTACGCAGCCTCCACCCACTAGGAGTACAACGTACAGAACCACATGAAATCTCCATTAAGGTCCTTCTTTGGGATGTTGTTGAATGTCATTTATACCGTCAAAGCTTTAAGCTTTGAAGTGAATTTGTTGTTATTTTGAGGTAGGTTCACCGTGATGAGATCAAGACACGTCACTCGCGATGCTTTTTCTAGAAAAAAAATTGTCAGCCTTTAGCCTTTAAAGCAAGTCCCGAAAGGCATCTACGTATCTTTCGTTTTGTTTGTGATTAAAGATGTGCACGACAACGTTTACACACACTTTTCCGTTCCTCGAAACGTCCTGTATACCGTCTTGGATCTTTGATGTGGATGTGTCGGTCCATTGCGACGACACACTACACCTGCAAGTTCACTAGTTTAACACCGCCTGCTCTCAAGTAACTGGTGGTTGTCAGTACAAGCTGCCACAGTAGTTCCTGCGCAGACATCGCTTACACGCCATCGATGAAATTCATCTCGGAACTTCTTACAAGGAGGGTATGCAAATAAAAGTACCAGTTTACCTAAAATCAAGGAAAAGCTACCCACGTAGCTAGTGCAAATCGTTACTGCTAACAAAACCACCAAAAGCTCCGTAATTTTTCTGTACGAATGAAGGTAAGAAATTCAGCATCATCATCTCGGTGACATGATAGCGACACGTCATTCACATATTGATGTATGCATCTATGTTAGAGATACATGTACTATAAAGCCTAAAACGCAAAAGAAATATGTTAAAATAAAATTGTATATAAATAGATATGATGTCTCACAGTACGAATATTTTGTTGCCAGGACTACGAAAGAGATGTCTATATTACGGCAAATCTTAAACAAACTACATGAACTGCTTATAATAAAAATAATCCAAACTTGCACAACACCTTGAAAGAAAAAAGCATTGAGCGATATCACATAAATACCGTATTACTTAAGTACCATTGTGTCATGAGCACTGATCTAAGTTGATATCTTCATAGAAATCACATTTAACAGACTTAACACAGTGTAATACTTGTTTCCTTCTGAAGAGTCTGACAGATTCTGGCTGATTTGCAGCTCCGTCCATAGTGGAGCCGCTTGCTCTCACACCGCTTATGCTGCATCCACATTGTAGGGAAACAAACTTTCTAAACAGCGTACTTCGACGTACACCTTTCAAAATTATCAGAACCAGCATCGACAAGTATAAACTTTAACTACCGGTGTCTCCGTACTCGTATGTATACGGGGCCGTCAAATGAAAATGAGACTTATGGGTGAAGGCAAATAACTGTTTATTATTTCTAAAATTGTCATCACACTTGTTAATGCATTCATTCCACTGTGAGAGAAGATGGCGACTGTCTTAATGGAAAAATGTCAGTGACAGCTTGCGAAACCATGAGTGTACCCAGGCGTGCGGCTCTTCGTCCAAAGAAAGTCGAAGGCCACGAACAACTTTCTTCAAGGCTCGAAAAATATGTAACTCGCATGGGGAGAGATTGGAGCTGTGTAGAGGATGTGTAAGGGGTTCCTAGTGAAATTTCTGCAGCTTAATTGAAACAACGTTGGAAACATGTGTCGAGCACATGTTGCCAAGTTTGATAGGTTTCGTTGCCGGAGTTTCGCTGAGAAACCATTACGAATTCTCCATCTTGTGCCGATGTCTCCCCATTCGCCTTCCGTAATTTGGAGCCCTGAAGAGACATTCGTGGCCGTTGATTTGTTACTAAGGGTGCATGCTTGGGCACAATCACGGTTCTGATGGTTATCACTGACATTTTTACAGTAAGACACTCGCCACGTTGTCTCACAATGGGATAAATTATTAACAGTTGTGCAGATAATTTTTGAAATAATAAATAGTTTATTTATTTTTCTTATTGATTAGTTTTCGTTTGCCTGCCCCTTATTTTATCATGAAATTTCCAAAGAGCATCACCCTCAACTAGCAGGAAGAAATAGAAATTTATGCAGGTACTACGAACAAATAAGAATCAACGCCCAACGAAGAGGGCAGTAGAGTCATAGTTATTTTCATTTCCAGATCTACATCATTACTGTGAAAGGTATTTGCGCACTTTGTAGAAAAGTTGTCGGTATCCCACTTTCTTATCCACTGGCTGATAGTTATCGAGGGGAAAGTCTACGAACGTTTGAATCTATCTTAGTTGACCATTACAGTAATTTCGCGAGATATGTGAGTGGAAATAACTCGTTTCTTAATTCGTCTTGCAATAGCCTCTTTTCAATTTTGAGTTGTGTCCTTCCCGTAATAACGACTATTGTTCATGCCACGTCTCTTACTATGAGAAATCCTTTACATTTCGTTTGTCCGTATGTCAGAGAAACCTAAACGCTTCGATTTCAGATGAATCAGGCAATTCGAGGAGATGCGCCCTTTATCTGTAAAAACTCCCTGTAATATATAATGACCAGCCAGAACACTATGACCACTGACCTAACAGCCGCCATTTGCCAGTTTTGGAGCGGATAATAGCGGCGACGCCTCGTGGTATGGAAGCAATGAGGACTTCTTAGGTTGCTGGAGAGAGTTAGCACCACATCTCCACACACACGTCACCTAATTCCTGTATAATCCGGGGACGGGGGCGATGAGTTCTGACGCCATGTTCAAACACATACCAGATGTGAAACTTCCTGGCAGGTTAAAACTGTGTGCCGGACCGAGACTTGAACTCGGGACCTTTGCCTAAGGTACAGAGTTCGAATCTCGGTCCGGCACACAGTTTTAACCTGTCAGGAAGTTTCATATCAGCACACACTCCACTGCAGAATGAAAAATCTCATTCTACATAGCAGATGTGGTCTACTGGGTTCAGATTTCGCAAGCTGTGTAGGAGAAGATCGTTATGTAGTCAGGTAGCTGATAAAAAAATGATTTACAACTAATGGCCTTTATCTGTGATGCTACAGAGAGGATTTTACTTTTTAGAGTATGAGAGTTGCTGCAGTGCTCTTCAGACAGTTGAGTAAGAGGTGAAGAGTAATATGAGGGAGTGCTGTCATTGAGAAGTCGATAAAGCAGATAGAGAGTGTGATAGTTCCTATTAATATTGGCATGCAGTCATTAGAATTGTTCGTAGGCTGGTGTGATATGTTCGAGAAGACGTACGTCACAAATGTATTGTATACACGCATTCACTGACAGTCCCAGCTTGTAATACCTTTCGTACGAAGATAATTACCGTTATACACGGTGAAATGGCTGCTTATTCTTCCAAAAAAATTGCATGACTGTGGCACAGCACCTTCGAAAACTTTTTCTTTGGAGAAAGGCATCGCCATTACGAAGTATGGAGAGTACTAGTGTCTCTACGAGTTTCTATTTAAGTTCGAAAGCAAATACTTCAGTACATTTGTTTGGAGAGTGAAACGACGCTGACAGCTTCTTACAAACTGCAGTTGTGTGTTCTGTCTAATCTAAACAATGGACCAGAGTTATCTCCAAGTTCTTTGCAGAAGAAGAAATGGTTGTTCCTGTGCTGTTTAGTATTAAAGGTCGAAGAGTGTCCCAATACTGATGGGTAATAAGACTATAGTTAATGACTAAGCTGTCTTGCGTTTTAGACGGGTTAAGTGTGAGACCTATGTTATATGCCCACTCTAATAGCGCGAGTAATCTGTTACTGGCATGCTGGGTAGCTGTGCACAGGTTGGTTGGACTTGCACTGAGATACAACTGAATGTCGTCAGCTAATAAGCGATATCTGCAGTGAGATGAAAGAGTTGACACATAACTAACGCATAATACGAAGAGTAATTGGTCCAGTACTTATCCTTGTGTAACCCCTAATCCTACAGCCCTCCTCTGTGATCTATGGTGAGACGTAAGGTATCAGCGTGTACAGGGGATCCTCCTCTAGCATTACTTTTCTTTAACAGTAGTAGTCAATATCAGAAATATTTTTCGAGTTTTGGACAGATCAGTATTATCTTAGCTGCTTTTCTGAAAAGTTTCATATAATTTTATACACAATTTGCTATTTAAAGCTAAAATTTATGAAAAGGAATTACTTTGTCTTCGTTGATGCAATCGATGTACACTAGCCCTGAATGTACAGTTACATTTTTTTAGAAACATCCTAAACTGCAAAATATTTGTCAGACTTAGAATTTGTATTAATTACGCAATCTAGTACAGTTTGTTATATTTATTCCTGGATTCATTTATAAAATAATAATCTAAACTAATAGAAATTCATTTATCAAGAAAAATTGTAAACCCTCTGGAATAGAGTTATTACCGCAAAGTGAAGTAGTAATAAGCATGCCTCTGATGTGATCGGATGTATTTTTCCATTTTGGACGAACAATGTAATTTCGGCTTTGTTAATGTGAAAATTCAAAAGACAGTGAGATATATAGTAAATTTGAGACAATAAATAATCGTGAAAAGAAAAATTCTGCAAAGCATTCTTCAAAATTGTTATGATCAATTGAACCTTGAGAACCAAAAATTTGAGAATTTCAGCTTCAAGAATGAGACCCCTAGACATTAAGTACTGTACCCAAATGTGCAAGATATGATACGTGAACTAAGAAGTTTATTCTTATCTTACTCTTCTCACATGCCCTGAAAATACTTCGCCATCGTGAACAGTAGCGATCACAAGTAAAGGAGGGGTAGATTACGTGCTTGTAAGTTTAGTCGGTAGATTGTCTTGATACTTCCTGGCAGATTAAAAGTGTGTGGCGGAACGAGACTCGAACTAGGGACCTTTGCGTTTCGCGGTCAAGTGCTCTACCAACTGAGCTAACCAAGCACAACTTACGTCCCGTCCTCACAGCTTTACTTTTCATATTAGAGTACACTCCGCTGCAGAGTGAAAATCTCATTCTGGAAACATCCCTCAGGCTGTGGCTAAGCCATGTCTCCGCAATATCCTTTCTTTTTTGAGGGGTGCTAGTTCTGCACGGTTCGCAGGAGAACTTCTGCAAAGTTTGGAAGGTAGGAGACGAGGTACTGCAGAAGTAAAGCTGTGAGGACAGGACGTGAGTCGTACTTGGTTAGCTCAGTTGGTAGAGCACTTGCCCGCGAAAGGCAAAGGTCCCGAGTTCGAGTGTCGTTCCGGCACACAGTTTTAATCTGTCAGGAAGTTTCATATCAGCGTACACTCCACTGCAGAGTGAAAATCTCATTCTGGAAACATGCCCCAGGCTGTGGCTATGCCATGTCCCCGCAATATCCTTTCTTTCAGGGGTGATAGTTGTGCACGGTTCGCAGGAGAGC
Organism: Schistocerca serialis cubense; assembly: GCF_023864345.2. Classification (NCBI taxonomy): domain Eukaryota; kingdom Metazoa; phylum Arthropoda; class Insecta; order Orthoptera; family Acrididae; genus Schistocerca; species Schistocerca serialis. The sequence goes on from NC_064642.1 coordinate 665,190,786, forward strand.
TTCTATAAAGTTTGGAAGGTAGGAGACAAGGTACTGGCAGAAGCAAAGCTGTGAGGGCGGGACGTAAGTCCCGCTCAGTGGGTAGAGCACTTGCCCGCGAAGAGCAAAGGTCCCGAGTTCGAGTCTCGTTCTGGCACACAGTTTTAATTTGCCAGGACGTTTCATATCAGCGTACATTCCGCTGCAGAGTGAAAATCTCATTCTAGTAAATTGTCTTGCTAAATATTCCAGTAAAACTTTTTCTTCAAATGCTGTACAGTGTTTCCAACCAGTAAGGAAGTGCAATGATGGGTATACTAGTACAGGACTGTGAGACAAATGCTTTGAAAGTTCAGGAAGGTGAAAATAAATCTAGATTTGGGAAGGATTTGCGGAACTACGATGCAGATGGTGCAAGATGAATGATGCATTACTGATTCAGTCTCTCTTCAGAGAGAAGGAGAACTAATTTTAATTCTGAACATCATGTCTTTGCCGTTAAGAATCAAGCAGCAAAGTCCCTATAAATCTTCCTCGGCTCGGGATAAGTTACTCCGGGTGGCAGCGAAATCAATAGAATGTTATGATCATAAGGTAGTCGAGTCTCTCTGCACATGAAAGGGTCAAGGACACTATGTCAGAAGTCAGGGACAAGCCTGAAGAGAAGTGGCAGCTGGGAAACGCACCAATTACGTGGGACAAGTCAATCACACCAGACCTACTGCAAGCCACTAAAAACACCGAAGTAAACTCAACGAAGGCTACAGTACCGTCAATATGGCACTACCAAATGACTTAGCAGAGGGCATTGCTACCATAATGACACTTCGTTTCATTGCAGTTTCATTTTAGCACTTTTAGTGAAAATTGTTTGAACTCTATCACAGAGATAACGTCTGAACGTAATGGCATATGTTCCTAGAAAATGTAGCTCACTACGGTTCCTCCAGTTGTTTACTTATACAACAAGTTTTTGAAAAAATTGCGCTGAATTTTAAATAAGGGATAAAAAACCCAATATATCGTTTATGATTTTAAGATACGGCTGCCACCGACATGTTGCATATATATTAGAGTTATCTTACTACTTTTTAAGTTTATTTTTATTTTACTGCTGCTCTTGTGCCTACCACAAGCCATGCCAAGTCGGAGAGGTGTCAAGGGGTTCCCTTTCTGAAAGCGCCTACATATCAGTCACATGTTATTTCTGTATAGGTATATTTCTAAAGTGCTCAATAAAGGCAGGCGGGTGTCACCGAACTATGTGGTCTTAGGAGGACCCTCCGCTGTTTTATTCACGCTTATGTTAATGCCGCATCCCTCTGTGACCAAGCCACAGGAAGACGCGAAACATGAGAGCTGAAGAAGTATAATCACCCTTTGTTGCTTTGAGTCATGTTCAAATTACGCCGAATGGCTTTTCAGGGGACCCTAGAGTTTCCATCCTTTTCAGCAAACCTCCAACACAAAAGCATCAAAAGAGGGCGTGGAATGTGGGTAAGAGGGCTTGCGACAACCTTCTCATCATGTGACACGTCCACTGTGACGTTTGGCTGAACTGTGGTGACATGTGGTGCCAATGTGACATCATTAACCCACTTCACACCTCACATGAACTGAGGTCTAGCCTCTTTTTCGCATTTATCGACACCAAGCTATTTGAAGTGTAGCCGAACACGAAGGTTACCGTTACAGAGGAAAAGTTTAGGCACCTTTGAGTCAGCCTTCAAGCTTATGCGTTGCAATTGAAGACGTTTGAAGCGTTTCGAAAAATGTGACCATTTAATCGTGTTGTGCACTGTATATTTGTTTGGAAATATCTACCAAGACTTTCAATGCGTTAAGCACACCTGAAGATGGCAAGTATGTGCTGAAACCAGTAACGTGAATATTCTTTATATGTTTGAATGATCGTGACGTAATAAATTATTAGACAAACAGTTCAGTCTGACATAATTTTATCATTAGTTAGTTATCTGGTAAAAACATATAAAACGCATCTATAGAGGCTAGGAATATTTCAATGACAAAATGTTTATTACCGTTTAAACAGCGGTCATGTACCCTAAACATTCTCGTGCAAGGAGATTTTCAGTACGTTTCCTTTAAGAATGTCAACAGTATGAGATCAATGAATGCTATTGCCGACTTTGTAAAAGATTTTCGTGGGTAATTATCTGACATTGTTAAAATCACAACGATCTCTGTATCAATGTAAAAAGCTTCCAAAATAGAAGTTTCACTGCCCAGATCGCAGTTGACATACATCCTGGCTACTAGTTTCACAAAGTTATATTTCCATATTCAAATCAACGGATACATGAGTTAAAAGGCCCCTCCGTGTGGCACATTGCCATCTGGCCATTGAAAACATGTAAGAAAACTCATAGAAAAGCGACCACAAAATAAAAAAAAGGTTTACTTTATGAGCAAGGCTCATCAGGAAGAGGACTCCCATTATTGTCAGAGGAGCTTGAGCTGATACCCGTATCCCTACAACATAGCTGACAGTGGTGTAGTGCTCTATCAGATATATTTAACACCTCTGTACTTAGCTCATACAGTTATGGCTTTTAGTTTTGTGTACTTAGGACTGCGTGGGATTGTCTTTTGTATGAGTTAACCACCACGTTCCCAATGGCCAAAGATAAATGTGACATGCGTAGTGGTTTGATGATTCACGTATCCGATGATCTGAAGGTGGCAATGTATTGAAACTAGTGATCAGAATAAATACAACTGCGATCCGGACAGTAAAATTTCTATTTTGGAAGGTTTTTTTTTTTTACATGTTACTAAGTGGTTCTCGTGGTATGTTTGGTATACATATACAAAGTTATGAACGAATTTGAAGTTACAAAACACTAAGAACGGTTTAACGTTGTGATAGAGTCACCAAAGCTCGCCTTTTATCCTCTTTGATGAAATGAAAATTGCATGCAGATCTTGTCTACTCTGTCACCTGCAACTCAGAAACCTCTATCGTGAATTATCTGACATCACAAGCGAGTCGCTGGTGGAGTGAAAAGACAACAGAACGTAGTCGAAATTAATCTAGGAAAATGAATTTCCGCAACACAATAGATTCCTTATAATAAATTATCGCGTATTCTTTAAAATGAATATCTCGCGTATGTATCATACACACGGGTAGCCATTAATGATTAAGAAACAACTGTCAATATGTCATGTGTGAGCAGATTTATGTGACTTAATTGCTTACTAGTAAAACGTCTCTAACTGTCAGAATGCATTACTTACGCAGGTGGTATCGAATAAAGACAACATTTAAGGTGCATCGAACTCTGCTCCAATCGGTAGCTCTCTCTGCTTTCAGTAAAAATACAAGCTTACAAACGTATTAGCTACGATACAATTCTCTGAGAAAACATGCTGTTGCATGAGTCATCGTTACTTCCTGGTTTGTGTTTACTCCTGCATCTGATCGTTGCAGTCGTTTCGAAAATCTGATGGAATATTATTTTTTCAGTATGTTTCCGGATCTTTCATTTTCTAGATTTCAATTACTCATATCAATAGTTAGGATGTTTAGAGAGGAGTGAGTAAGAGGGGCGGCTTTCCGCCAAAACAATAATATTTTACAACTCGTGTTAGATGAAAACTGTTTTTAAGGTTAAGCAGCGAGCATTTAATAAAACTTATTATTGTGTATATAAAACGTAGATTAGATAATTAATATGATTGTTACAGTGCAAAAAGGAATCATATCATCTCATGATAACTTGATAATAAGTCCCAACCAGTTACACACTGAGGTGATGGAACTCATGGGATCGCGAAACGCACATATACAGACGACGTTAGTATTGCTTACACGAGGCATAAAAGGACAGTTCACTGGCGGAGCTGACATTTCCACTCTGGTGTTTCATATTATAAGTGGTCCGACGTGATTATAGCCGCGCCACGGGAATTAACACACTTTGAACGCCAACTGGTAGTTTGAGCTAGACGTATGGGTCACTCCATTTCGGAAATCGTTAGAGAATTCAATATTCCAAGTTCCACAGTGTCAAGAGTTTGCCGAAAACAATTTTCTGCCATTACCATTTACGACGGACAACGCAGTGGCCGACAGCCATCATTTAACGACCGGGGGCAGCGGCATTTGCGTAGATTTATCACTGCCTACAGACAAGCAACAGTGCATGGAATAACCGTAGAAATCAATGTGGGATGTAAGACGAACGTATCCGTTAGATTAGTGCAGGAAAAATTAGCGTTAATTTGCTATGGCAGCAGACGACCGATGCGAGTGCTTTTGCTAACAGCACGATATCACGTGCTTCGGCTCCCCTCTGCTGGTGACCATACTGGCTGGACCATAGGCAACTGGAAAACAGTGGCCATGTCAGATGAGTCTGTTTCAGTTGGTAAGAGCTGATGGTAGGGTTCGAGTGTAGCGCTGACCCCACGAAGCGGTGGAGCCAAATTGTCAACAAGGGACTTGGCTAGCTAGTGGTGGCTCCAAATGGTGTGGGCTGTGTTTACATGGAGTGGACTGGGTCCTCTGGTCTAACCGAAACAATCATTGACTGGAAATGGCTATGTTCGGCTACTTGGACAGCATTTGCAGCCATTTATGGACTTCATGTCCCCAAACAACGATGTAATTTTTATCGATAACAATGCGCCATGTTACTGGGCCACAATTCTTTGGGGTTAGTTTGAATAACATTCTGAACAGACCCAAATCGCCGACATGGGATAAAATCAAGGGATCAGTTCGCGCACCGGCTACAGTTTTTCAGTTATGAATGGCTCAACATTTCTACACTGGACCAGCGATGACTTGTCATGTCGACTTGGTGCACTATGCAGTGCTGAAGGAGGTCCGACACCATAGTAGAAGGTATCCTATGACTCTTTTTCACCTCCATGTAATATCACTTGTGTAGCCCCAATCTGTAATTTTGTTGTTATCATTGTCTTAAAGACAATTGGTTTGTGCTCCAACAAGAGTGCTCTCCATGCTACTCTGTCGCATTCAAACCTCTTTAGCTTCAGTTAACTATGGCAGTGTACATCCATCTGAATCTGCTACCTATATTTAGCCCCCTACAGTGATAACCCCCTTCTAATACCTGTCATTGCCCAACTGATGATTCATTGATACCTCTCGTTGTGTCGTATCAACTGATCCCTTGTTTTTGTCTCATTGTGCCATATCTTTCTTTTTGCTCCATTCTGTACAATCAGAATTCAAAATCTTGTTTTCTTTCTGTCGGAAAGGCTTATTATCGACATCTAACTTCCATACAAGCCTACTCACCAGGCAGATAACTTCAGAAAAATCCGAACTCTTACAATTATATTAGACGTTAACAAATTCCATTTTTAGGGTATGCTTTTCGTGTTACAGCTAGTTTGTATTTAATATCCTCTATACTGCGGTCATTGTCAGTTTCCTTCTGCCATAATACCTCAACTCATCTACCAAAATTAATGTCCCGTTCCTGATGTAGTTCGTTCAGCATCAAATGTTTTCCTTTTGTTAATGTTGGTCTTATTAACTCTTGTCAAGACAGAATCCATTCCATTCATTCATCTTCGTTCACCCTTGCTGTATGTGGGAAAATTCCAATGTCACCGGGTAGCGTCAAAATTTTTATTTCTTTTCCGTGAACATTTATTCCCTCCCCAGATATGTATTTGGTTTGCTCCCCTGTTTCTACACTGTGTAGGTAACATCGTGGATAGGCTGAAACATATAAAAAGTAACATATATGTAAGTTTTTTTTATTTCTCTTTATAATGTATTTCTAAGTGAACAGTCTGCATCTAACAGCAGAGTTAGGAGATCTATTAGCGTTTAAACTCGTTTCAAGATTTCTGTTAATTATCCAATGAAAATAATTTTCAATTTTTTTGTGATTTCCTGTGAGAAAGAGAAACGAACTACATCTCCTGAATTTAGCGTGGCTGTGTAGAACTACATCACACAATTCCACGCTTCGCGATTTACGAATGAGGACCACAGATTTTCCGGCGTAACATGCAAATTGTCACGGATCGCTTCCCACAGATTGGAAATATGTAAATTGGCGACAGATACGTCCTCGCTGAATTACTTACTTTCATTGTAATTCGAATAATTCACTTGTCGAGAGAGGCAGCCTTTTTTGTATTCTCTGGCGGCCTGGACAGTATTCACATGTTCACATTATGAAGATGGTACCATGACATGATAAACGATATATTGTTGTTCCTTCCGACGTCGGACGTTAAAGGTAATGAACGATGCTAAATTTCGTGTATCTCACGAATACACAAAGAGAAAGTTATCACATTCCTTACAGACTGGATAGCTGATGGATTCGTGATAATAATCGCGGAACAGTCATACAGACGAGGAATGAAGGGTATCGTCCTGTAGTGTAGGCCAAAACACACATAATCACCATTCTGCGAAAGATCTAGCACAAGCCATAGATTATCATCTAGATGTCGAAATAATAAGTGAATTTAGGAGATCAGGCTATGGAAATGGGCCTAGGTCCATTACTGTTAGTTATACAAGAACACATATAACTTTATTCCACAAACCAGTGCACAGGTTTCTCTTTAAAACAACAAATATCAATCCACGGCTGAGGGCCCAAGTAACTTCTCCAGAATAAGTTTAAATGATTGCTTTTAAAACACCTGGATTTAGATTAACGACTGAAGGTCTTACTTAAGCAAACTTTCATTATTTTCTCGGCTAAAGGCCGAAATAATATTTTAGATCAGCTAAGGAAATTCTTTAAAAGCCAAGCATTTACAAATGCCTGCTAAAGGTCGTATTAAGAAAAATTCGAGTTAATTCTTCGGCTGAAAGCCCGATAAAATTTTTTCTTTACGTGATAAAAGAGAGGCTTTAAAGATAAGCTTTTACACCGTACAAACAGAAAAAAATCGAAGGCCCAAATAATTACTCAAGAATAATTAAAGACAACCTTAAGATAAACATTTACAGATCAAGGCTGAAGTCCGTTTCTATAATTCAAGATAATTAAACAGATACCTTACAGACAAGGATTTACATATTAAAGCCACAGATTCTGAAACAAATGCGGCTGAAGGCCTAAATCCTGAGCAAGAAGAATTTTAAATGAAACACGGCTGACTGTCTGATCTTAAAATAGTTGTCATAAGTTTCGGCTGAAGGTCATATGCTAATCATAAAACAGACGATATTAATACACGGCTGAAGGCCTGGCACAGTACCTGAGACCAAATAAAATGAGAATCACAAACAACAAACAGTGGTGCTCAGAATCTTTCCAAGGGTCGGCCTGGGGAGGAAGCTCTAAACACAATTTAGGTGAGACAGGCAGCCAGGCGTAACACTAAATAATCGGGTGGCAACACGACCCAGGGACGGCTGAAGGACCGAACAACATCCTAATCAATTCCCTTCCGCCGACAAACGGCACAACAACCGAAAACGTCAGCTGGGGCGAAGATACCAGCAGCACTACATCTTCATATATTGCCGTCTAAATACAGCCAACGCATAAAAAGCACTGAAATATATGAACAAACACAAAGGCTGTGGAACTACACGCCATGTTGGACAGCATCAACATGTCGAGGAAACGCACACTCGCTGCTCTGACACGACTGATCGACTGGCTACTCCAGTACACAGACAGAACTCATCTGACCAGTGGAAAACAGAAGCTACACACAATTGCACGTAAATTCTTGCACCAAGAACTTCGACAATCCTAAAACCAATCACCGTGGAACCACAAGGAGAAACAACAAGTCGACACACGCAGTTTCCACAAGCGGTCGGCAACGGTAGGGCGAGTCTTGGCTGTCCGGAGGTCACTGCAGCTACAACCCGACCACCAACTCGATGGCTGTTCGGAACTCGGAGACAGGCGATCCGGGCGCACTGGCTCGGACCTACCCACGCAGAGGTAATTCTTACCCGTCGGCGACGACATCTCTGCACGAGAGAGGAACCGACCGACGTGCGGCAAGATGACCAACTGACGAGGCCCAGAAACGATCAAAAGACCAAATATACTTCGCCCAATGACATGATGAACCGAACGACGAACCGACGGTCTTTCCTACTCCAATCTGCTTCTGGCGGACAGTTCATGTGTGTGGCCAGTGGTCGGCAAGTACTGGCTGTCCGCGCTCCGTCCCCTACTGCTGCTCCGTCCCCGACCACTGCACCGCTCCCGACTGAACGCTAAACACACGACGATCCGGAAATACTAGCGGTCGCTCTAGAGTTGGTACGTCAGTGCCATTATCGATAAGCGCTGCTGCTGCCACTCAGGGGCAAGAAAACCAGCAACCTAGTGACGCCAGTAAAACGAATTAAAAGAAAAACGAAGCGATAGAACCACAATAAGAAGATGACGAGCAAAAAACGGCATGACTGCGACCCGCGCACGGCTCAGTTGTAACCTATATACATTATACGACAACAAAAGGGAGAAAAAGCACAACGAATGAGTTATGAATTATCAAAATGAGACAGAAATCAATAGTACGATGTACTTTTTTTTTTTTTTGGTCATCTGTCTACTGACTGGTTTGATGCAGCCCGCCACGAATTCCTTTCTTGTGCTAACCTCTCCATCTCAGAGTAGCACTTGCAACCTACGTCCTCAATTATTTGCTTGACGTATGCCAATCTCTGTCTTCCTCTACAGTTTTTACCCTCTACAGCTCCCTCTAGTACCATGGAAGTCATTACCTCATGTCTTAGCAGATGTCCCATCATCTTGTCCCTTCTCCTTATCAGTGTTTTCCACATATTCCTTTCCTCTCCGATTCTGCGTAGAACCTCCTCATTCCTTACCTTATCAGTCCACCTAACTTTCAACATTCGTCTATAGCACCACATCTCAAATGCTTCGAATCTCTTCTGTTCCGGTTTTCCCACAGTCCATGTTTCACTTCCATACAATGCTGTACTCCAGACGTACATCCTCAGAAATTTATTCCCCAAATTAAGGCCGGTTTTTTATATTAGTAGACTTCTCTTGGCCAGAAATGCCTTTTTAGCCATAGCGAGTCTGCTTTTGATGTCCTCCTTGCTCCGTCCGTCATTGGTTATTTTACTGCCTAGGTAGCAGAATTCCTTAACTTCATTGACTTCGTCACCATCAATCCTGATGTTAAGTTTCTTGCTGTTCTCATTTCTACTACTTCTCATTACCTTCGTCTTTCTCCGATTTACTCTCAAACCATACTGTGTACTCATTAGACTGTTCATTCCGTTCAGCAGATCATTTAATTCTTCTTCACTTTCACTAAGGATAACAATGTCATCAGCGAATCGTATCATTCATATCCTTTCACCTTGTATTTTAATTCCACTCCTGAACCTTTCTTTTATTTCCATCATTGCTTCCTCGATGTACAGATTGAAGAGTAGGGGCGAAAGGCTACAGCCTTGTCTTACTCCCTTCTTAATACGAGCACTTCGTTCTTGATCGTCCACTCTTATTATTCCCTCTTGGTTGACGTACATATTGTATATGACCCGTCTCTCCCTATAGCTTACCCCTATTTTTTTCAGAATCTCGAACACCTTGCTCCATTTTATATTGTCTAACGATTTTTCCAGGTCGACAAATCCTATGAAAGTGTCTTGATTTTTCTTTAGCCTTGTTTCCATTATTAGCCGTAACGACAGAATTTCCTCTCTCGTCCCTTTACTTTTCCTAAAGCCAAACTGATCGTCATCTGGCGCATTCTCAATTTTCTTTACCATTCTTCTGTATATTATTCTTGTAAGCAGCTTCGATACATGAGCTGTTAAGCTGATTGTGCGTTAATTCTCGCACTTGTCAGCTCTTGCCGCCTTCGGAATTGTGTGGCTGATGCTTTTCCGAAAGTCAGATGGTATATCGACAGGCTCATATATTCTACACACCAACGTGAATAGTCGTTTTGTTGCCACTTCCCCCAATGATTTTAGAAATTCTCATGACATGTTATCTATCCCTTCTGCCTTATATGACCGTAAGTCCTCCAATGCTCCTTTAAATTCCGATTCTAATACTGGATCCCCTATGTCTTCTAAATCGACTCCTGTTTCTTCTTCTATCACATCAGACAAATCTTCACCCTCATTGAGGCTTTCAATGTATTCTTTCCACCTATCTGGTCTCTCCTCTGCATTTAACAGTGGAATTCCGGTAGCATTCTTAATGTTACCGTTGCTTTTAATGTCACCAAAGGTTGTTTTGACTTTCATGTATGCTGAGTCTGTCCTTCCGACAATCATATCTTTTTCGATGTCTTCGCATTTTTCCTGCAGCCATTTCGTCTTAGGTTCCCTGCACTTCCTATTTATTTCATTCCTCAGCGACTTGTATTTCTGTATTCCTGATTTTCCCGGAACATGTTTGTACTTCCTCCTTTCATCAATCAATTGAAGTATATCTTCTGTTACCCATGGTTTCTTCGCAGCTACCTTCTTTGTACCTATGTCTTCCTTCCCAACTTCTGTGATGGCCCTTTTAGAGATGTCCATAGCTCTTCAACTGTACTGCCTACTGCGCTATTCCTTATTCCTGTATCTATAACGTCAGAGAACTTCAAACGTATCTCGTCATTCCTTAGTACATCCGTATCTCACTTCTTTGCGTATTGATTCTTCCTGACTCTTCCTGACCTTATGATATACATGTACGAACGATTAAAAATTATAGATTCAGAAAAAAATGTGTGATCTATTCAAGAGGAAGAGCTTCAGAAGCTGATAAAGTCACTATTTCGTTCACTTCTGACCACTATGCAAGCAGTTAGCGTGGCTCTGATTGATCGAGTTGTTGGACGTCCTCCTGATAGATATTACTCTAAATGCTGTCCATTTGGCGTGTTAGATCGTCAAAATGTGCAGGTGGTTGAAGGGCGCTTGCTCCAAACATTCCCAATTGGATACGATCCCGTGGCCTTGCTGGCCAAGGTAGGGCTTCGCAAGCACGAAGGCAGGCAATAGAAACCCTCGACTAATGTGGGAGGGCATTGTCTTATCAGGCTGGAATCCCATTTCTGTCGGGGGCGTCTCCAGGCTGGCCTTCGCTGGTCGTCGGGGCTCAGTTCGAAGCGAGACTCTCCCTGGAGACAATTCTACTCCACTTGATAAGATTCCAGGCAGAAGACGAGTCTGGACAGCGTTGAGACACCTGTATGAGTGTCACCCACCATACAACCCGACACTTCATCTGACGGCAGGACTCCTTTGACTGTCATCCGTGGTACGCTTACGATACAATGGTACGTAAACGCTATTCTACGTCTCGTTTCGTTACCCTTTATGGTAAGTCATCGTGGTCTTACATTTCAGCAAGATAATTCACGCCCGCACACGGCGAGAATTTCTATTGCTTGTGTTCGCGCTTGACAAACCCTGCCTTGCCAACGAGGTCGCTGGATCTCTCCCCAGCTGAGACGTTTGCAGCTTTACGGGTAGTGCCCTCCAATGAGCTCCTTGTCTTGACTATCCAGCCCGCCGATTGGGCTGAATGTGACACAGCATCTCACAGGAGAACAAAGAACGTCAGTGCGAAGTCGTATAACAAGCTTTCCTAGGAGTTAGAAGTAGACCAACGCATTATTGACATGCTCGTTTTCTATTCAATAAATCATCCATTTTCTCTGAAATTGTAATAACTGTTTGCATGTACATGCACATCACATCTACCCATTTCTGTCCCATGCGGATAAATCCTTCGTGGTGCGCCGGTTTTTTTTTTCTTTTCCTTAGGATGGATTATAAAAAATAGGCATCCTTTGTCGTGTGGTTTATTAGACAATTTATTATGAATCAGTTTCCCACCAACATCCATTGGGCAGTCCTGTTCTCCAGGTTGATCAAGTTCACAGTGTTGGTGAGCATAACGATAGTGTGTGTGTATGTGTGTGTGTGTGTGTGTGTGTGTGTGTGTGTGTGTGGGAGGGGGGTGCGGAGTGGAGTGGAGGAGCTTTGTAAACGATCTCGCAGCTGCCAGTTACGTGCAGTTTCGGTAATCATTTCGTATATACACTTTACAAATACACCGTTGTTTACCTTTTCTTCATCTCATTTTCTATTCCAATTCACACAAACCAGTGCTACGCTTCTCATCGTACCTTCATTGAGAGATGTTAGAGGAGCTACCTTGCGAAGCATTGAAGGTTTGTCAGTGTCTCAGTATATAAGACGATATACAATACTGTGTTGTTACATGTGATAGTAATTAAGTGCCTTATTCTCAGACACGAACGATTCGTTAATATCCATAATACATAGTTTACAATGGGGCAAAGAGTGAAAAGTTCATCTGTTCTTGTTCCACCTCAGTTTGAGAGTTTAGATTCCCCCAGGAAACGATAGATGTACACACTCTCGCTGAAAGTAGTGAAACCAGCTTGAATTCTTGTCAGTGACGTCATTGGCGCAATAGTCTCTCTCTCTCCACAAACAACTGCCAGCTCTTCTGTTGGTTGATCAAGATAGGCAGAGTGTGCACAAAATAACTTGTCCTGTTTCTGTGCAGATGACGCAGTAGATGGGGGGACAACGGTATGTGTGCATGCATTAAAACTCGGCTTTTCAGCTGGTTGTATCTCAAGTTCTACTGATCGGAGAGGTAAAGCTTCGAGCGTTCTGAATAGCCCTTGGGCTAGAGACCATTTGTACACCCAGCAGTAACAACGAGTATACTTTACCTATCCTACAGTACAGGGTGAAAAATTTAAACAATACGCTCTCAGTCCAGGCAAGGAAAGTACAGCAAGTCATTTCTCTCTTTTGCATTACGTGTAGTCTAGAGCGGACCTTTGCCAGCTTGTAAAAGCAATATTTGTTCGTAGACCGTTCCGAAGAAAACCCCGAACACCCAAGATTTTTGGGTAGTAGAAAAACCATCGTGGTGAAGCCCACTTTTAAATTTCTGTTCATGGCAAATCGTGGAAAGTTTTACCATATTTGCTTAAAACCATGTTCTTGGGTAACCTGGAAAATTTTGTCGAAATCATTCTCGGTTACCGAGCCCAGAGGTTTAAAATTACCATACTTATGCACCTAATATCATATCTTTCTTTGCCTATTGATTCTTCCTGACTAATGTCTTGAACTTCAGCCTACTCCTCATCACAACTATATTGTGATCCGAGTCTATATCTGCTTCTGGATATGCCTTACAATCCAGTATCTGATTTCGGAATCTCTGCCCGACCACGATGTAATCTAATTGAAATCTTCTCATATCTCCCGGCCTTTTCCAAGTATACCTCATCCTCTTGTGATTCTTGAACAGGGTATTCGCTATTGCTAGCTGAAACTTGTTACAGAACTCAATTAGTCTTTCTCTTCTTTCATTCCTATCCCAAGCCCATATTCTCCTGTAACCGTTTCTTCTACTACTTCCCCTACAACTGCATTCCAGTCGCCCATGACTATTAGATTTTCGTCCTCCTTTACATACTGCATTACCCTTTCAATATCCTCATACACTTTCTCTATCTGTTCATCTTCAGCTTGCGACGTCGGCATGTGTACCTGAACTATCGTTGTCGGTGTTGGTCTGCTGTCGATTCTGATTAGAACAACCCAGTCACTGAGCTGTTCACAGTAACACACCCTCTGCCCTACCTTCCTATTCATAACGAATCCTACACCTGTTATACCATTTTCTGCTGCTGTTGATATTACCCGATACTCATCTGACCAGAAATACTTGTCTTCTTTCCACTTCACTTCATTGACCCCTACTATATCTAAATTGAGCCTCTGCATTTCCCTTTTCAGATTTTCTAGTTTCCCTATCACGTTCAAGCCTCTGACTCGTAGAACGTTATCCTTTCGTAGATTATTCAATCTTTTTCTCATGGTAAACTCCCCCTGGGCAGTCCCCTCCCGAAGATCCGAATGGGGGACTACTCCGGAATCTTTTGCCAATGGAGAGATCATCATGACACTTCTTAAATTACAGGCCACATGTCCTGTGGATACACGTTACGTGTCTTTAATGCAGTGGTTTCCATTGCCTTCTGCATCCTCATGTCGTTGATCATTGCTGATTCTTCCGCCTTTAGGGGCAATATCCCACCCCTAGGACAAGAGAGTGCTCTGAACCTCTATCCGCTCCTCCGCCCTCTTTGACAAGGCCGTTGGCAGAATGAGGCTGACTTCTTATGCCGGAAGTCTTCGGCCGCCAATGCTGATTATTTATCAAAATTTAGGCAGTTGCGGGGATCAAACCCGGGACCGAAGACGTTTTTTATTATGAATCAAAGACGCTACCCCACCCCTAGACCACGGGCAAACAGCGGACAGAGCAGCAGTCGCAACGGCCGGCGCTTGCAAGTCAGCATGTTGAGGAGAATCCATCGCCCTCCGCACATAAGCTGAAGCTGTCGATTCAGCCGTCAGGGCATCGCCCGACTGGCTCACGTGTTTCTCAGTTGTCACATGTGGTCAAAGATCCTCGCCTACATTCCAAGAGCCAATGACCGACGTTAAGAAGATTCTGCGAGAAGCTTTTCAACGTGAAAGAAGAGGTAATGACCGTGAAGTCGTTCACCTCCAGTGAACTGAAGTGAATAAATACGCGAGACACAGTGGCGCCGAGAAGAAGAGTAGTTTTCAGTTCAGTTTCGGAGCTGAAGACCATCATGCAGGAAGAGACTACATCGTATACAGGAGCACTAAGACCGCCGCTGTAATGGAATAGCAAGCACCAGCCTCGCCGCCTGAAGTCAGAAGGTATTTGATTGTTACGTACCCGGGTGACTCGCGAGGACGAGAAGGAGACGGCCTGACATCAGCAGTCACCTGTGAGCTGGGATGAAGATCTGACAGCCGAAGACTGGCAAGCTGGAGTCCGTTGTTCAAGTCCGGGACACTGGTCTTTCCCCGCCGCGCCGCTCCGCTGGCCGAAGCACAAAACTAACACACGCGGCCACTTAGAGAAGGGAAACACTGGGACGCCACATCCAAGGTATCACCATCCGATTCACGACTTCGTTCTCAATAATTAAAGGGCCGTTTCACGATGCGCCTCTCCAGTCAACTGAGCGAGACGGCGACACGAGAGACACACCGCCAGGCGTAATCTGACGCCGCCGCTGCCGTAGCAGAAGGCTTCGAAATTGACACAGCTGCCGCTCTACCCAGCCAGAATATCCAGTAAGGAAACAGTTGTACAACACTTTCAATAAAAGTTATCTTTTGTAAAAATGATGTTTCTTCCTACCTCATACCCGAGCCAAGGAAGAACCACCCTGCCCACATCGTGTTAACAGAGAAAAAGTAATTATTTACTGTTTTTCATCCGGACATAATGCTTCAGAATCAAATGCCCTTTGCAGTAATGCGCATCCTGGCAACTGACTAGCATCAAAAGAGAAAACCCAGTTACATTGTGTCCGAAGTGTTACAGTTCGCAATGCGATGAGAAACACAACGACGTTCTTGGCAATCTTTGGCGCTGTCGACAGCCTTCGAATGATTCGACACTTGTCCAACTATATTGCAGGCCAGCAACGCGACAGAACGTGATCTCACCCTTTTGGGGCGTTTTGCGACTCGATTTTTTTGTATGGAACTGCTAGGGAGCGTCAAAACCATTTGACGAAATTTTAACGCAGCCCATAGCAGCGAGGGTGGGTATGTGTTTTCAGCCAACCTCTTTTGTGCCCTCCTGTGACGTGATCAGGGAGGTGTGCGACACTCACTCATGTGTGTATAAAATGGCAAATGTTCCTTCTAAGACCTTCTAATTCGACAATACAGTTGGTGCCATAGCTCCCTACCTTTCCCCCTCTTTTGGGTGCTGTAAGAATTTAGAGGAAGCGCGACGACCTTCCGATTGTGTAATACATCCATGGCGGCGTTGGTCATAACAGTGATGAAATTTGGTGGCAACCCACCTGGACTTTCGAACCTTGGCCTTTTCTTGGCATATATCAACACATTGATGTTTGAAGCGTCGCCGAGGGTGACGTCGCGTGATGCAAAGCTTTTGGTGCATCACACAGGAAGGTTGTAGGCACCTTTGAGACAAATTTAAAAATTATTTCTAGCCATGGGAGACAACTACGCGTTTTCGGAAAGGTTGTCCTTTGACTGTGTTGCGTAACTATATGTAGGCCTATAGAAATTACTCGTGATGAAAAGCAAAACGTGCCACAATTTTAGAAACACAAAGAAATTCTTGATTTCAGAAGAGTTGTATTTAATCTGAATGAATAAAGTACGACAGCACTTTATGTTGTACAGCAAAGCCAACGACTGGACTTGAGTATCCGTACTAGATGCCGTGCTGGTAACCAATTAATTAAACCATTCTTCTCCATTTTAATAATATATTTTACTGCACAGCAGTGTCTTGTTCGACAGCGTGTTGTAAGTTTATATCTTCAACCATCTCTACCGATTTTATGATTGCCCAAGGCGACAGTGAGACGGAATTTACATTTCATTCCCACTGTAGACGAGTAAATTTGGGCCAGGTTATTTTGATACAACGTCTTTAAAATTTTAAATATTGGCCAGAAAGGTAGCGGTGGCCTCCTTGGTTTATAGAGGAAAGGCAGGGATACTTTTCTGGAAAGAAGTTGGTGGTTAGAACCAGCCAGGAAGTGGGGACCAATCAGATCTGTAGGGTTCCCTCAGAACTGGGTTGTAGGAACAGCTGTTTCAGGTGTTATCAGAAAAAGTGTGTGTAACAATCTGCTATTTCCTCGCTGGAACCGAGCTTTAAATAGGAACCAGAAGGGTGATACAGCCTCATTTCGTCGGTGTCTAGGGACAGTCAAAACGTACAGCCCGCATAGTCAATGTTTGCAGAGAAACTCGCCACGCTGGTTCTAAGGCTTCACACACTAATGGGAATACTGACAGCCTCTGACTATCGAGTGTTTTTACTGTTCACGAGACGTAAATTATCTATGTGTCTCAACAGGATCGGAAGACGAACTCCCGCCGTCTTCTGTATCACAAAGCGAGATGTTACAGCTTACAGGGTACGTACGAAACCGTTATGCTCCACAATTGTTTCTCGTTGCCAGTGCTTCTCTCTCTCGCTCGTTTAAACCCTACAGAACCTGCCTCAATACTATTTTGAGATTTTTATTTACGATTGATGCCTGATCGCATGTGAAACATGGTAATGAATACTAGTGCGCCCTTTTTCTCCAGACTTTATGCTTAACTCTTTAGTGCTGGCGTGGGGTGCCCCTATTACGAGTTTCAGGTTTCATAACTGTCTAAAAAATCTGTACGGGTTCTAATAATTATGTAAATAATTAAATTAGAATGGACTAAATATCGGTTATCAGTTGCCTTAAGAGTACAATGTGTGTTCAGGGCACCCAGCACCAGTGCCAGTGTAACAAAATAGGTTGTATCAGCTTTTTAAAAAAACTGCCGCCGTTCTACTATGGCATTTAAAGTTATATTAAATGAAGCCACTGTTGTCCATACCATTATTCTAACTGCTTTCCAAGTGAAGTAAAAGAAATAGGGTTTTCTCTCACTTTATGGTAACAACACACTCTCCTGTGTGTGTGTGTGTGTGTGTGTGTGTGTGTGTGTGTGTGTGTGCGTGTGTGTGTGTGTGTGTGTGTGTGTGTGTGTGTGTGTGTGTGTGTGTGTATGAAGAAGATATGATAAATCAGATTCAGAATCGTCCTATGAATTCGAAGAACTGTAACATGAAATTGACACAGAGGCGAATAGTGATAATAATGAAATGAGTTTGGCAAATAACTCATTCTACCCGTGACAAGGCACCCGACCGCGCCTTAAATTAATCATGCCAAATCCGTTAATAATCATACTGATCCTGCGCCGATTCGGGACAAAAGTAAAAGACAAAAATAAGATACATCATCATTTCACATTTTATTTCCCCTGATGTGATTGATTCGGGCTCCTCCCGTTCTTATGACTATGGCAAGTCCTTTAATGTTCACCTACACACTCATAACAGGATTTCGTTATTCGATGTTGAGACTGCTTCTTTCACGCGTTCAAATAGGATCAGTAGGATCTAGTCAATTGCTTCCAAGGATACTCCGTGCGGCATCCCCTTTCTTGTGTTCAACTAGTTAGGAGAAATGAAGGGCGGACCAGGTCCGGCATCAGAAAATGCTCGCCTCATGGTCTTCCTCATTTTGCTGTGTTCCAGACGCTTGGCGTAATTTGACAAAATCTCCATGTGCATAAAATAGTTGCGTTCATTGTGTTAGTGATCGTCGAAGAAGGGCGGCGAAAATCGCGAAGAAGATTCTGGACTATTCGACGGCTTGTCATTTAGTTTTTCACTGACAGCAATATATATACAAGGAATATTTTCCATTTACTATATAGAAAGGTACAATATAATGTGGAAGCTATGATCAATAGCAAAGAAATTACCTTTGTGTTACAGGGCAAGGAAAGTCACACTGTTTTGATGACTGAGGACGACATTGGAATTTCAGATCCTGTTCTGTAATTGAAGAACATTGTGAAGAATATAATGAAGAAATGGTAGATGATGATAAAGAGGCAAAACGTGACAAGACCGTCTCTATGAACAAAAAGCGTTTCCAAATTTGAAACTGTAAAATAGAAAGGTCACACACAGAGAGATCTGCATAAATCGTAAACACAAACGGCCGCCACACACAGAGAGATCTGCATAAATCGTAAACACAAACGGTCGCTTCTTGGACGGGAAATGAAAAGTTGTTAGTTACTTCCAACGATATATCACATAAATTTAAAATTGGCGTGGACAAATCCGTACCGATATATTAGTTGGATATAAAGAAATGGGCTTTACGAGAGTTAGATGATGATAATTCATCGCAAGATTTGTTGAAGGTGTCTTCAAAATGGGTTCATAACATTAACGTAAGACACAAAACTGTTTCAAGAAAACTTAATAAATCCATCGCTCAAGCGGAAACAGTGAATAACGAGGGACTGAGGGAAAAAGCTTAGGAATTTATGGGGACTATGAAATCGAAAATTGTATTCGTTGGAGAGACCAACGAGTATAATTGTGACCAGTCAAGTTTTAGTTAGATGCATGCAGGACTAACACATAGCTTCAGAATAAATTCCACAATTTCAAAATTTAACACGTAATTTTACGATACAGCCTATTACATCTGCAAGCGGAAGTTTGATGTCCCCCTTGCTCATAGTTTCAAATGCAAATGATGGCGAGTTCGGACCAAAAATTTAACAAGATTTGCAGAAAGCAGGTAATGCGTTCGCTTCTAATCCGGTAAAATTACAGAGCTCATAAGAAATAAGTTTATATAGCTAATAAAAACATCAATCTGTCCTGTGTTTATATTAATTCAGAGGGCAAAATGAAAAAAAATCTCAAAATCATTGATGAACGTGAAGAAAGGGCAATATTTTAACTATTCCTTTCGGAATGATCGATGTGGTTGAACCATTAGACACATATACTTTTAGACCACAAAAAAATTTCTTGAAACATATTTGAGACGTAATTACATTGCATAATTACAATGTTAACTTGCATTTCAGTAATAGTATTTTAAAAATCCAATCCCTCTTTCAAAGTCAGTTTGGTTTCCCGCGATTAATGAAGCTTATTTAAATATGCAAGAAGCAAGAGTGGTTAGGTTAAAGTCAAACCACTTAAATGCGAGACTTCTGTTCACATTTGCTTTAAAAACTATGTTAAGTGTTTGTGACTCCTATCACAAAAATGCAGTTGTCCAATATACTTGGTGCTCAAAATCAAAGTACATTAATAATTTGTTGGACCCAAACAATTCAGACTTGCTAATTACATTATGGATTTACAATACTGTACATATAAACAGAAAATGTTACTACCTAAAAGCAACAGTCATATGCTAAATGTAAAAAGAAAACACAAATACATCAAGATATTTTATATTTCACACAAGTAAAAGAAAATTATATGTAGAACCATATATGTATTATATATTGTACATTTAGAATAACCTTTTCAGGAAAGGACTTTTATTACACACCTCCATCATGACAACAGACACTGAAACGTACAGCGACGTACAGATATTTCTGGTTTATTGCTGACTAATACGTCCTTTGAATGCTACTTCGTCATATGTGACTGAATTTGGTACTAACGATGCTATGTGTTTTGCTATTAGTCAAATGTCCAAATGGAAACCAAAATATTCCGGAGGGGGGCGGGAGGGGGTAGATTTCTAAAGATTAACTTTCTCAAAAAAACTGAGTGCATCTTAGTAACGTGTACTGAAAAGCCCTAGATCCTTTACTTGGATCTGTTATCTTTTCAACGAGATTCTGATATATTAAACTCGGTTTCTATCAAGGGGTTGTTTCACCCCTTACCGACTGTATCCACACATGTATAAAATTCTTCTCTACACTACAAAATATTCAAAGCTTATCAAAATCTATCAGTATCCCTTCTATAGTTTCACTTTGTGTAGTAGCAGAAGTTATTCGTTAACTCAGTTGAATGTCCGTCACATTTTTTGTTGCAAATCGAATATAGATACAGTGTCTAATGTCACTTCTCACATTAGTAATATCCCTATTCCTGATGTCGTACTGACTACCGTCAGTCTGAAGTAACGTACTTCATCACATAGATGTCAAGATCGACAGTCTTTCAGAGTTTTATTCCAATGGAAGAGAAGATTATTTCGAAACTTCTCATCATCTTTAAAAATAACCGTCCAGTTTCTATTACGACCCTCGCACTGAGAGTTCCGTACAAACTTAATTAAGTACATAGACAGTCCATCTACTGCGGAATCGAGGATATTGACGATATTTGTCTGTTATCGATATCAATACTGGCAGGATATCGGTCCCAGGGATTTCAAGTCTATCGAGAATGTTTTCATATCAAGAGGAAGAAAATACTTTTTTCGTATGATATAACTACAAACTAACAACCTCGAATTTTACTCTTCACTTGCACTGCGAACCATTGCCTCCTGCCAAAATTCATGATTTTACGTCAACAGAAGTATGCTGCAGATCTTTATAAACGAGTATTTGGGTATAAAAGTGTATGACATATTTGGCCGTATCATTTGGTCACATTGACTCAGAAGGTTAAAATTTTTACACCACCAAAGGACATCGACATTAGCATGAAATATAAATTTGAACATGTGCTATTTTGTCTAAAACTGACATGGTGAGACCGTGGCTGTATACTGTTAATGTAGGTTGATTCTTACAAAGAAGAAAACAGCAACCAGCCACAATTAATACTGCTACTTACTTCAATAAATAGCGCCATAACGGGTTTAGAACTGACAAGTTCATTCATAGACAGCTGTTCGAAATATTCTTGGTATGTTGGTGTCATCGAAAACTCCGTGCAATTTTGTTGCGAAGTTACAAGTTTGTATTTTTCAAATATTGCAAAATATATGCAGCACTTACATGATTTGTATATCACCATATTGTGCAAATCACAACACACACACACACAAACACACACACACTCTAAAAAGTATTTGCCACATACAGGACATTTGTTGAGACATCATGGAATACTTTTCATGGTACTAGAGGGAGCTGTAGAGTGGAAGAACTGTATAGGAAGACAGGGATTGGAATACATGCAGCAAATAAGTGAAGATGTAGGTTGCAAGAGCTACCCTGAGGTGGTATTGCCACAGGGAATGAATTCGTGGCCGGTTGAATCAAACCAGTGAGAAGACTGATGACTCAAAATAAAAAAAATCTTTGAATTGCGTGAAATCTAAACTGCACTATGAACTTCAGAGCCGGTTTAAACCAAATCTTGCAGCCATATTAGTTACTATCTGGAAAGAAATACTGTAGGGTAAAGACAGAACTGATGCAGTGGAGAGGAGAAGACACAAAGAGGACGGTGGGGAAAT
Organism: Schistocerca serialis cubense; assembly: GCF_023864345.2. Classification (NCBI taxonomy): domain Eukaryota; kingdom Metazoa; phylum Arthropoda; class Insecta; order Orthoptera; family Acrididae; genus Schistocerca; species Schistocerca serialis. The sequence continues at coordinate 665,212,641 of NC_064642.1, forward strand.
GGACAGAGGAAGAGAAGAGATAGAGGTGGACAGAAATGGCATAGAAGAGGGAATGGATAGAGAAAGGAAAGAGGAGAAAATGGACAGAGATAGCAGGAGGAAGAGATGGGCGGACAGAGGAGATGAGGAGATGGACAAAGACTAGAAAGCGATCTACAGACAAAGGAAAGAGGAGAAGTTCAGCAAGGAAGAGAAAAACAGGCATGAGGAGGAGGTGGACTGGGAGAGGGCGATGAGCAAACGGACAGACAAAAACGCAGGAGGTGATGGGAAGAAAGAGATGCAGGAGGATACAGACAGGGAATGGAGGATTCAGAGGAGGTGGGGAGAGAGTGATGTGGATGGGGTGGCTGATGGTGAAGCAGGAGATGGACAGAGAGAGGGGGAGGTAGACAAGGGTGGAAAGAGAGGAGAAGAGGATGCAGACAAAAACAGAGGGGCCGACTTGATGGACTCAGAGGTGGCAGGAGAAGATGGACAGAAGTGGAAGGCGCATATGGTGAGAGGGGCAGGAGGCAGAGAGAAGGGATGGAGGAGACAGACAGAAAGGGTGTCGAAAAAGGTGATGGAGTGAGGGAGAGGGAGGCAGGAGATGGATTAGTAGAAGACTGGAATAAATGCATACCCCGGCAATGCCTGGTAATCAGCTCGATTTTTTATAACAATCAACATCCTTTATTGCAGATCCTATTTCTATTAAATTTGTAACGCTCAGAGTGTTAAAGACAAAGAAAAGTGCTTGCAGAAAGAATGAAAAATAGTATTCTTCCCTGTATAAGCTATAACTTCGCGGTTGCAGTATAACTGCAGCACCCAATTTCGATTGGGTGCAGTGTATACTTATGTGTAAAAGCTGTAACCACAGACAGTGGTGAAGCGTCCACTAAAGCTCTAAAGTTGAACCTACCCAAACAAATGAAACTGAATTTAGTATGATCTCATTACGTACTCTCATCAATGTTTTCAATTAATGTACTTTTGAACTTCGTATATGTACGCACCAGTATAATGATTCGCTCATCTAGCTTTGCAGCCAACAGCAGTTCGGAATCCCGTGCGTGTTACGATCATGCACCGTAAGCCTGTTTCTTTCACGTGGCGGACTGAGACTTTTACATCGTCCATACGGTTCTTAGAAGCTGGTTTGTTTCTACTTCTGGCCAGCAGGTGGATATACGCCCAAGTGGATTGACAATCCTTCAGTAGTTACCTAACAGGTAGTGATACTTCGCTTCTTCTAGCATGCTAGCAGCAAACCGGGAAGAATGAGAAACCATTAACTCACATAAAACTGAATTATAAAATAAATAAGAATGTATCACTGGGAGTCTTGCAAGGTGAGAGGAAAAAGTCCATATATATTCTTTGTTCATCAGATGCTATGCAAACCAGCTGAGCTTAGCCCTCCTCCGTACACAAGTAAAAATTATTGTGGCAAATCAGTCAGGAATTAACGAATGTCTCAGTCGTTAAAGGAAAAAAATTAACATCTGAGGGAAAGGGGATTAGAACTGCCAAGTCCTTTTGAAACAATGTGCTATTTTCATTCATGCGTTGTTTTTTTGTTTGTTTGTTTTTTTTGTCATCGGTCTACTGACTGGTATGATGCGGCCCGCCACAAATTCCTTTCCTGTGCTAAGCTCTTCATCTCAGAGTAGCACTTGCAACCTACGTCCTCAATTATTTGCTTGACGTATTCCAATCTCTGTCTTCCTCTACAGTTTTTTCCCTCTACTGATCCCTCTAGTACCATGGAAGTCATTCCCTCATGTCTTAGCAGATGTCCTATCATCCTGTCCCTTCTCCTTATCAGTGTTTTCCACATATTCCTTTCCTCTCCGATTCTGCGTACAACCTCCTCATTCCTTACCTTATCAGTCCACCTAATTTTCAACATTCATCTATAGCACCACATCTCAAATGCTTCGATTCTCTTCTGTTCCGGTTTTACCATAGTCCATGTTTCACTGGCATACAATGCTGTACTCCAGACGTACATCCTCAGAAATTTCTTCCTCAAATTAAGGCCGGTTCTTGATATTAGTACACTTCTCTTGGCCAGAAAAGCCGTTTTAGCCATAGAGAGTCTGCTTTTGATGTCCTCCTTGCTCCGTTCGTCATTGGTTATTTTACTGCCTAGGTAGCAGAATTCCTTAACTTCATTGACTTCGTGACCATCAATCCTGATGTTAAGTTTCACGCTGTTCTCATTTCTACTACTTCTTATTACCTTCGTCTTTCTCCGAGTTACTCTCAAACCATACTGTGTACTCATTAGACTGTTCATTCCGTTCAGAAGATCATTTAATTCTTCTTCACTTTCACTCAGGATAGCAATGTCATCAGCGAATCGTATCATTGGTAGTCTTTCACCTTGTATTATAATTCCACTCCTGAACCTTTCTTTTATTTCCATCATTGCTTCCTCGATGTACAGATTGAAGAGTAGGTGCGAAAGGCAACAGCCTTGTCTTACACCCTTCTTAATACGAGCACTTCGTTCTTGATCGTCCACTCTTATTATTCCCTCTTGGTTGTTGTACATACTGTATATGACCCGTTTCTCCCTATAGCTTACCCCTACTTTTTTCAGAATCTCGAACAGCTTGCACCATTTTATATTGTCGAACGCTTTTTCCAGGTCGACAAATCCTATGAAAGTGTCTTGATTTTTCTTTAGCCTTGCTTCCATTATTAGCCGTAACGTCAGAATTTCCTCTCTCGACCCTTTACTTTTCCTAAAGCCAAACTGATCGTCACCTAGCGCATTCTCAATTTTCTTTTCCAGTCTTCTGTATATTATTCTTGTAAGCAGCTTCGATGCGTGAGCTGTTAAGCTGATGGTGCGATAATTCTCGCACTTGTCAGCCCTTGCCGTCATCGGAATTGTGTGGATGTTGCTTTTCGAAAGTCAGATAGTATATCGCCAGACTCATATATGCTACACACAAACGTGAATAGTCGTTTTGTTGCCACTTCCCACAATGATTTTAGAAAGTCTGATGGAATGTTATCCATCCCTACTGCCTTATTTGACCGTAAGTCCTCCAAAGCTCTTTTAAATTCCGATTCTAATACTGGATCCCCTATCTCTTCTAAATCGACTCCTGTTTCTTCTTCTATCACATCAGACAAATCTTCACCTTCATAGAGGCTTTCAATGTATTCTTTCCACCTATCTGCTTGCTCCTCTGCATTTAACAGTGGAATTCCCGTTGCACCCTTAACGTTACCACCGTTGCTTTTAATGTCACCAAAGGTTGTTTTGACTTTCCTGTATGCAGTGTCTGTCCTTCCCACAATCATATCTTTTTCGATGTCTTCACATTTTTCCTGCAGCCATTTCGTCTTAGCTTCCCGGCACTTCCTATTTATTTCATTCCTCAGAGACTCGTATTTCTGTATTCCTGATTCTCCCGGAACCTGTTTGTACATCCTTGTTTCATCAATCAATTGAATTATTTCCTCTGTTACCCATGGTTTCTTCGCAACTACCTTCTTTGTACCTATGTTTTCCTTCCCAACTTCTGTGATGGCCCTTTTTAGAGATGTTCATTCCTCTTCAACTGTACCACCTACTGCGCTACTCCTTATTGCTGTATCTATAGCGTTAGAGAACTTCAAACGTATCTCGTCAGTCCTTAGTAATTCCGTATCCCACTTCTTTGCGTATTGATTCTTCCTGACTAACGTCTTGAACTTCAGCCAACTCTTCATCACCACTATATTGTGATCTGAGTCTATATCTGCTCCTGGGTACGCTTTACAATCCAGTATCTGATTTCGGAATCTCTGTCTGACCATGATGTAATCTAATTGAAATCTTTTCGTATCTCCCGGCCTTTACCAAGTATACCTCCTCCTCTTGTGATTCTTGAACAGGGTATTCGCTATTACTAGCTGAAACTTGTTACAAAACTCAATTAGTCTTTCTCCTCTTTCATTCCTTGTCCCAAGCCCATATTCTCCTGTAACCTTTTCTTCTACTCTTTCCCCTACAACTGCATTCCAGTCACCCATGACTATTAGATTTTAGTCCCCCTTTACATACTGCATTAACCTTTCAATATCCTCATACACTTTCTCTATTTGTTCATCTTCAGCTTGCGACGTCGGCATGTATACCTGAACTATCGTTGTCGGTGTTGGTCTGCTGTCGATTCTGATTAGAACAACCCGGTCACTGAACTGTTCACAGTAACACACCCTCTACCCTACCTTTCTATTCATAACGAATCCTACACCAGTTATACCATTTTCTGCTGCTGTTGATATTACCCGATACTCATCTGACCAGAAATCCTTGTCTTCTTTCCACTTCACTTCACTGACCCCTACTGTATCTAGATTGAGCTCCTGCATTTCCCTTTTCAGATTTTCTAGTTTCCCGACCACGTTCAAGCTTCTGTCATTCCACGCCCCGACTCGTAGAACGTCATCCTTTCGTTGATTATTCAATCTTTTTCTAATTCGTTGTACAAACCATTATTCTTCACTATACAGATCTGAGGACAGCATTTAATGATGTGATAAACAACAAACTGCGGGATGATGATAATTTCTTACATTGAGCAATTCGTCTAAATAGTATGATGGATGATAAGACTTTTCTTTTTCTGCTGCAGCTGTACAATTCGATTTTCCATCTCAGGAGAAGTATCTTGTTTGACATCTTGCAAAGTAAAACTGTAGACATAAGACGCTGTAAGCTCGAAATGAAAACTGCATTAAGGGGGGATGATGATGAAAAACACACACTGTTTCCAAAATGCACCAAACCCACAGATTTGGAGATATGCCAATGAAATTTTGTAACACGCTTTACATGAAAGTAACACATATACATATAAAATCCATTATTTATATGTATTCAACTTTTTTAGAATGAAATTTGAAGTTTTATTTCAAGAAAATAATGTACGTTCCTTTTTCTCAGAAGATATTCAAGAGATTTCTACAAAAATTTCTCTCTTTCATCTCTTTATATATTGTAAGCTTCTCTCATGAGGTTTTTGGAATAGGTCAAATAGGAAAATTTTCATAATTTTTTATTACAATTCCAGAAGTACAATTTTAAATTCATGCAAAATTACAAGCACTTTGCCGCATATCTCAGCTTGCAATCATGATTTCATAATTTGCTCTTGAGACAATGGGCACAAAAGTTCATAATTCTAACATTCATAGAATCTGAGGAAAAGGTACATAAATTAAAAAAAAAAAAACTTTTCAGGAAACGTAATTCAAAGTTCACCCTACCTTTTTCGTTCTCTCGCTTCTTCAGAAGGCACCACATTTCTACTCTGGGTCGTCTCTCCTTTCAAGGCTTCTCTTCTGGTTTCTTGTTGTCTGTCTTCTTCCCTTTACCAGCTCTTCAACTGTCTTTTCAGCTGCAGAGACACGCTGTAAATCTATTTTTCTCAGGAAGCCTCTCCTTACGCATGTTGGGTTACTTAACCCTCTGAACTTGTAGATATTTACACCAGCTAATGTGGCACCTATTATAAATAGGGTGTTCATCTGTTGACAACATGTGAAAATATGTAGCCCACACTGCAATTTTCATGTCATTTACACTGGATAGGTTCTGTGTGATAGCCTTTCCATAATACACTTGAAGAGAGTCATTCATCTTCTTTGAGAGTCTGTTGTGTCCACCAACGGCCTTTCCATCTTCCAACTTTTTTATGTCACTGACAAGTTTCCTCAGTCTTGAGCCCATTCCCTTTTGGTTGTGACCTGTGCATTCAAGTTTCTCAATTAAAAGTTCTTCATAAGGTTTGCTCTCATTCACAGACTTGAATGCACTGGAGTCACGTTCCCCAAGATATTTCACATATCTGACACCACGTTCCTTGACAGATCTCTTAAAAATAATATGCATGCCAGCTCCTTCCACTCCACCACTAGAACCACAAAATGTTTTGCTGCAGCTATGTCCTTTTACATCTTCTTCGCATTCTCCACTAAGTGCACAGTAATGGCAGGATTTGCTCATAACTTGAACATCTGGTACCTTCTCTGTGTCAATACTTATGACACTTGACACACCATGTAAAGACGTATGTCCTCTTTTCATGAATGTACCATCACATGACACAACAAGATCTGTTCTGAGATGACCAGAATCGTTCTCATCTAACGGGTCAATGTCTGCAATAGATTCTACTGTAGCTGCTATCATACTGTCCTCACACACGTCAGAAATTATGTATTTCAGTACACAGTTTATTTGCATAAATCTCAGACATGGCGCTGGCATATTCATTTTTCCACGCAATAAATTTCCCTCTTCTCATCCAACTCCATTGCACCTCAATCCATACATAAACCTCATATTAGCTTCATAGTACCAGTTTTTACATTTAGAAGTTTTGGATGAGCTGTCAGCATCGCATTTTTTGCACACAATATGCAGATTGACTGCCAAGCCTACTCCCTTACTATCATGCTCTGAATGTTGTCACTACCACACTTCTTACAAACACAAGAAAATTTCCCTGTTGCAGTCAAAAATTCAAGGTCAATTAATCTAAATCCAGTGTACCGAGATTCATCACTGTAGTATGCAATATTCACCTCACCAATTTTTCACATTTTTCACATTTTCAGCAGATGTTCTTACTTCGGACGTATCCTCATTGCTGGTTTGTCGTTGTTTCTCACGTATTCCATTCATTAACTTATTCAAGTGCAGTTTATGCAGTTTTTATACACTCTTTGTTATCGTGGCATAACTAAATGAAGAAAAAATCAAACACTTGTAAAATGTTTGCAAGTCGTTCGAAATTCTGCGAAAAACAGGGATAAGCTATAGGGAGTGACGGGTAATATACAACATGGGCAAGAGCCAAAAGGGATAATAAGACTGAATGTCCAAAAACGAAGTGCTCGGATTACAAATGGTGCACGACAGGGACGTCGTCTTTATCGCCTACTGTTCAGTCTGTACATCGAAGAAGCAATCATGAAAATAAGAGAAATGATCAGGAGTGGAATTAGAATTCAAGGTGAAGGTATATCAATGATACGATTCACGGATGACATTGTTATCCTGAGTGAAAGTGAAGGAAAATTACATGCTCTGCTGAATGGAATGAACAGTCTAATAAAAAGGAATATGGACTAAGAGTAAATCGAAGAAAGACGAAAGAAATTATAAGTAACAGAAATTGGAACACCGTTATCTGGACATCATTATTGATGTTCACGTTGTAGATGAAGTTAAGGAATGCTGCTACCTAGGCAGCAAAATAACCAATGACGGACGGGATAAGGACGACATCAAAAGCAGTGTAGCATTGGCAAAAAGGGAATTCATGGCCAAGAGAAGTCTACTAATATGAAACATACGCCCCAATTGAAGGAAGAAATTTCTGAGAATGTACGGTTGGAGCACAGCATTGTGTGGTAATGAAACATTGACTGTGGGGAAACTGGAGCAGAAGAAAATCGAAGAATTTGAGATATGGTGCTACAGACGAATGTTGAAAATTAGGTGGACTGATAAGGTAAAAAATGAGGAAGTTCTGCACAGAATAGGAAAGGGAGAAATATGTGGAAAACATTGATAAGGAGAAGGAACAGGATAATAGGAGGCCTATTAAGACAACAGGGAATGCCCTCCACGGCACTAAAGAAGGCTGCAGAGCGTAAAATCGATAGAGGAAGACAGATTGGAATACATTTAGCAAATAACTGAGGACATGCGTTGCACGGTCTGCTGAAAACGCCCCTGGATATATCCGTATTTACGTTGGTATCTCAAGGTTGGGGTAGAATTTGTTTATGCATGAGGAACTTCTTCCCTTTCCTCCTCCGTGATTGTACCGTACCGCCCTCACAATCAGTTACAAACGTGAAGGCACGATGGACAAAGATTACACCAATGAAGAGTACGCTGACATGCACTTCATTTATGGTAAAGCGAATGGCAGCGCCTTTGAGACTGCACGATTGCATGAAGGAGCTTTTCCTCTCCGCAGACGGCCCGACGGGCGTACATTTAGCGGACTGCATCAGCACCTTAAAGAAACCGGGAATTTCGCACACCATGTACCAGAAGGTTGACGTAGTTATGTAAAACCAGATGTTAAGGAAGGGGTGTTACACGTTGTACAGGAACATCCGAGTTCAAATGATTCAAATGGCTCTGAGCACTATGGGACTTAACATCTGAGATCATCAGTCCCATAGAACTTAGAACTACTTAAACCTAACTAACCTAATGACATCCGTGCCCGAGGCAGGATTCGAACCTGCGACCGGAGCGGTCGCGCGGTTCCAGACTGAAGTGCCTAGAACCGCTCGGCCACACCGGCCGCAACGTCCGAGTACTTCAACAATGAGATCAGCGACCCAAGAATGTGTTCAAGCCATAGCGGTGTTTGGCGGATTTTACATCGACAAGTACTCTATCCATATCATCTCCAGAAAGAGCAAATCCTCAAGAATGGAGACTTCCCTCCTAGAGATAGAATTTCTGCCAGTGGGAGCAACAACAGGTACCCCCCCTTCCTCTACCCACCCTGTTTGTAAGCAGTATTCTGTTCACGGATGAGGAGGGATTTCTCCGTGACGGTATTTTTATCTACCATAACTATCTAATTTGGGCCGATGTCAATCCTAATGCAACACATATATTGCATCAGCAGCGATATTCGTTGAACGTTTGGGGAGAACCGCTCGGAGACCACATAATTGAACCACACTTCCTAGCACAGAGAGTAACCGGTCAGCAGAACATGTAGTTTCTGTGGACTGTACTTCCGGATGTATGTGATCATGTCACACCGAACCAGCGCCTGAACATGTGATTCTTGCATGACGGTGCTCTGGCACATTTTCATTTACAGCATTTAAATCAGACGTATGGGCACCACTGGATAGGCAGAGGAGGGCTTGTGTAGTGTTGTGGTTCATCAGCGTTTAGGAACACATGGCATCTCTAAACGCTAAAGTAGGTGTTATATATGCTGTCCATGCAACATTTAACTCGTCTCTGAAATGAATTCCCAATTCTCTCAAGACCCCTGGGGAATTCTGTAAATGCTGTAAGGACGCGTTGATCCGAAAGCGTAGTTCCTCAGCAGGGCTGAACTCGGAAGCGTATACCAGCCTTTCGACATGACCCCACAAACAGAAATTCATGGCATTTAAATCTGGAGCCCTCGGCTGCATGATTTAAATGACTAAAAACTAATTGAAAATGAAAAGATTTTGATCGACTTTCATCGTAAACGAATTATATGACAACTTCACGGAGCAGCCGATCATTAGCCTTCCGCGCGTTGTTGGCACAATTTGTAAATGTCGTGAATCGAGGGTATTATTTCCTGATGAATGTGTGATAGCGCATTTCACATTAGAGGAATGAAGTTTTCTGGTTTAAGGCGAATCCCCATAGTTTACATGAGTTAGAAAAGAACCCGCCCATTCCATGATGTGGCTTCCGATGTCACTGAGGGTAAATGAATGGAATTTCTTATTTCGACATTTCGAAAACGCGTCAGTACCTCAGCTCGTAGAAACGGGAACCATGAATCATTTGTGGACTCGGATGGAGCTCCAGCATCAGAGCCGACTTCACATCATAGTATTCGGGGGGAGGGGGGGGGGGGGGAGCAAGAGTCATTATGTAAAGTATCACATGTGACATATAACTCTGTATTTGTTTACTTGCAGCTAGCATATTCTATGTGTTCTGAATGCTCTCAACCAGACATCTTGATGAACAGGCTATAGCAATGCCACCAAACTGGTGTCCAAAGTATTACATCCCATGAATGAGGTCAGACAAACAAGTAACTAAGTAAACTAATTAATCTGAAGAAGCTTGCGTTAATTTTTGGCAGCAAATATACTTCTCCTCAGTTCATCCCCGCATATGAACTTGTTGCATAATACATCAAGTTCATGTGATTCTTCAGTTTCTCCTGGCGTATTTCTTGCTCGAACAGCCCACGAGTGTACTGCCGGTCCATAGTGTCCAACGGGCACAATCTTTCGGCGACCAGACATGTCGCCATCGTCAGGCGCGCTAACGAACTGAGCTCCTGAGGGCGGGTGGCCGTCTTAAATCCCCTTCCCCTGCGAGGCGTTCTCTCCGCGGTCCGCGCCCGCGGCCACGCGGCGCCGGTCTTTGAGACGCTGGCGTCGGCGTCTGTGGTGATGTCGGTGTAACTGTCTCGACTGCCCTGGTCGCCCGTTTGTTTTCTTTGCTGAGCGTCTTTTTAATTAGACTCCTTGCTGGTTCCCATGCCTTGCTAAGGTTAAAGCCGCAATCTCGGTTCATGAGTCCATCCATGGGATGAATTTCGATAGCCTCGACGCTGCCCCACTACTTAGATGTCTGTGCCAAGACCCTGGTATGTCGTTAATCCATTTCGTGATTTTCGGACAAACAGTGCTCTGCGACCGCCGACTTGTTGGGGTTCCTAAGTCGAGTGCGCCTCTGATGTTCTCGGCAACGATCTTCAATGGTCCGCATTGTCTGTCCAATTTACGTCTTCCCAAACTGACATGGAATTTGGTATATGGCGGCCTCCCGCAAACCGAGATCGTCTTTGACACTTCCCAATAATGCTCGTGTATTATTGGGTCGGCAGAAGTTCCTACTCGGTGTTTCCTCAGTATTCGTCCTATCTTCTCAGGTAGTGCGCCATTATACGGTATATAGGCAGCGGCTATCTCTTCCTGCGTGACTTCTTCCGCCTCCACACGCTGTACTGTAGAGATGGGGCGGAGAGCGTGTCTGATCTGCCATTCCGAGTACCCGTTTTTTCGGATAACAGTTTTGAGGTGTTCCAGCTCATGGGGCAGACTCTCTGCGTCAGAGATGGTGCGCCCCCTGTGCACCAGAGCTTTTAGTACCCCAATCCTCTGCGAAGGGTGGTGGCAGCTATCCGCATGCAAATACAGATCGGTGTGCGTTTTCTTCTTGTATACACCGTGGCCCAGAGTGCCATTCGCTCTACTTTTGACCATGATGTCCTTGTGCTTCGGTCCCCATAGTGAATTTGATGTTCGGATGTACGAAGTTCAGGTGTGTAAGGAAGTCTAGGAACTTGTCCCTTCCATGGGGCCAGATCACGAAAGTGTCATCCACATAACTGAGAAAAGAAATAGGTTTCCATTTGTATGGCGCCAAAGCTTCTTCCTCGAAGTATTCCATACAGAAATTCGCGACCACAGGCGAGAGTGGGCTCCCCATTGCGACTTCTGTTCATAGTATTCTCCAATAAAGAGAAACTGCGTGGAGGTTTGAACGTGCCTGAAAACGTCGGTCGTCTTCTCGTCAAATTTCTGAGACAGTTGTCCACAACATTGGTCACTATACGTCAAAGCATTTTTGGACGAGAATTTTCGAGAGTAAACGGGAAGGTGGAGTAAAATCGACTGGCATTTTACCTCATCATACCTCACAAACTGTGACTTCTTAATGTAAACGATACTGAAGAGAAGTTGATTTTGCTACAAAATCATTGAACATACAGTATTTAAGCTATTTGACTGAATAATAATTTCAATAAGATTGGTAATAACAGGACGTATCTGACAAAATATGTAAATCAGTGTTTAGGCGATGTGTTAAATGTCTAGATAAAAGTAAAAGACACTTCGAAGAGTTTCAGCAGGGCCAAACACAAATACAAAATACGGTATTGCGTTTTCAGTTAACTGACTTTTGTCACACTCCTTCTTTCCTTGTGTACCTCTTCACATTCTTCTGATTACACTTAGATGGGGACTGGACCCATGTTACTGAAACGAAGATTTAGAAAACTGTTTTAAAGAAAACTTTTATAGGCAAGATCGCGTTCAACACTGTTTTCTATTAACCGGTTTCGACAGGTAAGACTGTCATGATCATGTTAACATCGCATGAGTTGTGAACGCACACTGGAACATGATGCACCAAAATAATTTTCTTAAGATCTGAAGATGAAAGTCTTACCTGTCAAAAAGAGTGAATAAAAATAGTTTTAAACATGATCTTGGCTATAAAAATTTCTGTAAAATACGCACGTCTCTCATGATAAGAAACTTCAACCAAGTGTTTTATGCGAGAATATGGTTGGCATGTGGCCTTGTAAGGAAAGCCAAGAAAACTGTTACTCCATTTAGCACTATAGACTATTGTCTCAGTAGCATGTGCTCATGGAGATTAATTCAAACTCAGACTGAAACCTTGAAACGTGTTCGGCAAGTCTTGCAGGATTTGTATTATACTAGACTGAAAGCATTACCTTGTCTGAAAGAGAATAAAAGTAGGATAAAAGATGTACCCGATAACTGCTGATAGCCTCTTCATCCCACACCTTTTCTGTTAATCTGAAGCAGCAAAGGCAGTGTTAATCAACCGCTTTAAAGAAAGTCCTACCACTTAGCAGTGTGTGTAACGGCACGGGAGATCTTTGGTTTCGGCGTCGGCAGAGGTACCACTGACCAGAGAGATCACGCGTTTTCTCCTCAGAGGAGGCGAGGTTGGCAGGGATCCCGTGTTTTGCGGTGACCGCTGAGAAATCGGTGCGCTGTGGCGTGGGGTGCAGGCCGCTAGAGAAGAAAAAAGGGACAGGCACTTTGTTTTCACGCTCGGTCGAGATAGAAGTCTAGTGCTCTGTATCCACGTGGTGGAACCGCATGAGGAGGACTCGCTGCCCGTCGCTGGCTTCGCACGCGTTGCAGTTTACGCACTCAGAATCACGTGGGGAGTACTCAGTGACAAGGGACGCCTTTGACCACGAACGCTCGGAACAGCGCGAAAACAGCTTCGAATAACAATCGAGCGCATAAAAAACAAAGGTCTATGTCATTTCCAAGCAAAATGGTGCGTTCTAGCACGAGTGACATTTTAATAGAGAGAAACAAAATGACAATATATCAATATCATAGGCGGGGAATTATATGTAATTCAATGACATCGTGTCTCATCACATTTTCAGTCAACAGTGCCAAAAACCGCCTGGTTAAAGTCGTTATAACAGCATAAAACACACATATCCTACACACCTGATAGAACTCCATTTTCGTAGTACAGATGCACGTTGTCTATGAAGTGGTTAAAACAAACTGGAAAAGAACAATGTGCCCATCTCACTAAAGCCACCTGTTTATGCCCATAATCAGTGTCGCATTTAAGTAATCCAATATCAAAAGCCACACTAATTTCACTTTCAAATGACGGTACTGATACGTGAATGTCGCAGCCTGCCTTCCGTCAAACGTACTGTGCTACATTTGCAGATAGCTTGGTGCAGAAAACTGTTTCTAAATCAGAGAGTGAAATTCTATGATGAAATAACGATCATATACCTTCACCGGACCGAGCGAGGTGGCGCAGTGGTTAGACACTGGACTCGCATTCGGAAGGACGACGGTTCAATCCCGCGTCCGGCCATCCTGATTTAGGTTTTCCGTGATTTCCCTAAATCACTCCAGGCAAATGACGGGATGGTTCCTCTGGAAGGGCACGGCCGACTTCCTTCCCCATCCTTCCCTAATCCGATGAGACCGATGACCACGCTGTCTGGTCTCCTTCCCCAAACCAACCAACCAACCAACCAACCTTCGCCGGTGGTTTTGCTCAATGTAGTCTTACAAAATCAACAATCCTTCTGATATAAAACTTATAAATCCGAAAGAGGTAAACATCAAGGGGCTGACAAATTTGGATGTTTTCAGTGGCAATATCTTTGTTTGGAAATCTTGCACCTATAAGAGTGACATGAGGAGGAATCACACAGAGAAAGACTGTTTTCATTTGTTAGACACTCGCCAAGGAGTGAAGTTAAAATCTATTTCGTGTGTTCTTTAGTCCAATTTCCTTATCTCCACATAAATATGTCGTGGGCGGTTTGTTTTAAGTCTTTTTGAAATATTTGGGCTTAAAGTGCCTTGTACGGGTTGAGAACAGATGTACAACTTGTTTGCTAATCTAATCATGTCGTTGATAAAGCCACATAGGTAGTGTAGCTGTGAGTGGAGCTATGTACAGACTGGAACATGAATATATGCACTGTAAATGTTAATAGTATATTTTTGACAACTTCAGAAATGATATTTTCAACATCTTTATGTTGATTTTAAATGGGTCTCTCTGCGAAACTAGTCATAGAATGAATAAAACGTAAGAATTGGCTACTTAGACTGGTTTTTCGTTCTGCTGATGAACAGAAGTGGCTGACCCAAGCTACTGCAGCATGCTGGAAGTGCTCAATTTACATGTGTCACGGGCAGCGCAACAGACCTTCCCTTTAAGACGACAACTGTCCCTACAAGGAGTTTCAGGTTTCTTTCTAACGGCAGCTCACAGGTATGACAGTCAAGCTCATCAACCTCACACGAATGTTTTCCAAGATGTCTGAGTAGCCAAACACCAGGATTCTACCTGATGTAACATTTCTATCAGTTAAAGCTCGATTCATAGGGTGATCCGGCTTGGTATGCTGCTCATAGGGTAATGTTTTTCTATGAAAATAGTACTTGAGGCTGTAGGGCCAACTGCACCGTGGATCACAGGAGCGAGGAGGCATTCGAAGCCTTCACTCCTGATGGTGAGCATTCTTTAACTTTACGAATTTCTTTTCCTCGGTAGGCATAATAATATGTTCTGGGTCCTTCAAAGTGCAACCTACTACACAGTTTGCTAATAACATGTATGAGGAAAAGGTATTCAGGCGCCTTAAGCAAATTTGCTGTGTATTCACGCGTTCACTACTTTGGGAGAAAATGATGCGAGACATGTCTCTGATCCAGCCAACAAAAGCTTTTATGTGTTTCGATGGCTCATTGACTACAAGACCAAAGCTTTTGGGTTCGATCCCTCGTTCGTTTTACTATTTCCTCTGTTATTTATAGCTTCTTTCAGCTCCAACAATGAGAAAAATGCCAATCCAACTTGCACTGTGTTTTGCAGTACACGTTGAACTCTAGGTCCTCTTCTTATTGTTTGTATAAGTCGAGTCACTGGAGGGAGGCAAACAACGGGACACGAAATGCATGGAGAAACGCTTCCGCGTTGAAACAAAACTTCGCATTCAGCACAGCTTCACTTGGTTTACAGAGTAATAAACGTAACACAAATATACCTCATGAACGGACGGCGGTAGCAGCTACACTCCAGATTCGGCGCAATTCAACCGACTGTATACTTGCAGGTACTTGCCCTCTCCCTCTGCTAACATTCGGAAGTAGTCTACGTAAGTAGCCAAAGATGAGTCAGCCAGCCAACAAAAGCTCTTAATCTGAAGCACATTTTTCCACTGTATCATGACTGCTAACATTATCGAATGTAGCAGTCTCGCTGACATAATTATGCAATTTGCTCGTGTTTTTAGTGCTATGGAATGAGTGAACAGGGAAGTCTTTTTCTAACTTTTAATGTGAATATTTTAAGTTAGGCTTTACTATGACTGTTATTGACACTAAATGAAACAACAAGTTTATTGTTACCAGTCAGTGTTTATTTATCTCCACGACACATTTAAAAGGTTTAAACCTGCATCATCAGATGGATTAACATTTTCGAAATCTACCTTGTGATGGAGGTTTAAACCTTTGAAACGCCCCGAAATCCACTTGATGATGGAGGTTTAAACCTTTGAAACGCGTCGTGGAGGTAAATAAACAGTGACTGGTAACAGTAAACTTGTTCTTCCATTTAGTCTTTTCCTAACGTCTAAGATTAACGCTTTTTAAATAAAAAGGTATTCTAAAACGTTTGTGGAATGCTGCTGGATGTCGAACGTTAACCGGTAGTATTTTAGGATGAACTCCGAGTAAGCTTTGCATTAAAATATGGACTCTTTTTTCGATGTAGTATGCGTCCCTCTAGTTACGCAGAGCATTGAAATTTCAAAATTTCGAAAGAGACGGTGTGTTTGAGCACATAGATGAGTCATAAAATTACACCACACTGACAAAAGTTTTGTCGGGGAAGTGTCAAGAGACGATTGGAAGATGCTTTTCGCCTTTCTACACCAACCAGAACTATTTCAGTCATGTCTTACCCCTATCTTGAGACAAATATTTCACCTGAACCGCTGTCCCCGACTAATAGAGGCTTACAAGATAAATCTTTTTCTTATTTTCCTCAACTGTTGCTGGTTCACATGTATGTTACATTCACCAGCAAGTTATGGGAAATGGAGGGATCTGACAACTTTTTATATATCCTGCTTGTGCTGCTCACCTGAATTGCGTTTCTCCAGCTCTTAAGCATGAACCGATATTTTTGTATCCCGCGCCTCAAATTTAGATATGTTCTGAAGTTTGACTTGGAACTCGAAATCGCCAAATCTGTAGCACTTATAAACATCAGTACCTATACAACGTAGAGATGGGCTCTGTGGGTCCTTCGCAAAACGGGATCGACCATGTAAAACAAACATGTTTGTCCTATTTTTGACGTGAATACATGCGTTCGTATTAGCTATATCCTTAGGAAACTAGATATAGTGGGGTCCTGTATTTACTAGATCATAGAAATGCGTATGAATGTCAACGTGTGGTATTCACACTTAGCTGTCCCTCTAACTTCCATCTCGGAACACCTGTATAGTAGAGCACTCACGGACTCAAGAAACCACTGCGCTCCGCAATTTCATGCCATTTTTATCCCAAAGATAATATTTTCAATGCCTGAGGCCTGGATGGGTGGGGTGGGAGAGTGGGGATGGTGGGGTACGATTGTCTAATGCACAGCACAGCGCTGCATTTAATGGCAGCATACCGTGGATACCGTGGATCATTAGCAAAGTTTATGAGCTCCGTTTCCATAACAGGGAGGTTTCCAGAAGCCCTACAAGGTACAGTAATCTCCTGCTGAGTTCTCAAACCTAATGAACGAGATTCAGTCTTCAAAGGAGTCCACAGTCACTGAGTACGCTAATTGTGGTATGGTGTTACTAACTGATGCCCTTCACTAACAGGACGGGGGAGGGAAGTGCCACTAGTCACAGGATCCATACTAATATTAGAGCTACAAGTAGTTGACGAAGCTGTGGCTGCTGTAGGCAGCGATAGTGAAGACTGCTGCGTGGAGGAGCGGGGAAGTGGACATGACTTGTGGTTTGTGCGAGAATGTGGGGGAGGAGGAGAGCGTGCATTGCACCAATGTGAGCAGCCTGACTGCAGCTGCCATGGACGCCAGAGCAGAGCTGGTACAGAAACAGCGGTAGCGGGAGCAGCTGCAGTTGTGACTGTGGCTGCTCGGGCTTCCCATGCTGCGAGTAGCGTCTTACACAGTTGTGCATACTGCACAGGACCTCGTCTTGTTGGTGTTGTCTTAGCTGCCGCCTGTACTCACACTATGGTGTATTGTGGCTGGGCACATGCTGGAAGATGAAGAGTTGCGAAAAAGTTAAGTACAACATTGCAGACATTGCTTACTGCTGTTGCTGCTCCAAGGAAAGGAAGATCATTGATTATATGCAAGCAATGTGACTGTGTATAAAAATTGCCTATATTTACCTGGCTCCTTCACAAATCCATCAGATCATCTTTGATATCTCCTCATGCAGATGCATATCCTCCTCCATTTCCTCCATCCATTCTGACATTTTATCATTCTTACCCAAACCATCAAGGGTCCATCGATCAAGGTTGCCAAAATCACCTGCAACGGCAACATATTGATTTAATAAAAAAGAGATGTATAGTGATGAATTCTTCTCAGGTTATCGGCCGAGTGGTGGCGTCGTCTTGTCGCAACGTTTCAATCAGTTTCGTACCCATGATGTATAACAAAACTAGGAAATATTTTTTTGGAGCACAAAGTTACCCAATTGCTTTGGCGGACAGGGTATCACAGCTTCTACCCTTCCCTACTGCTCTTATTAAAAATCATCTACAAGAACAAAGAATATGGCTCAGGCAACAACATCTTATATATGCACACAGTGCTACGATGAAATTTTTTGAAATAATTTTTTAATGATGAGAATATGTCTCATCGACGAATTATATAGACACACTGCATTACTAAGAAGAAAATTTGCACTTGCGATGCTGACGCTGCTACTGTTGTTGCTGCCTCTCAGCTTCTAGCTGATGCAGTTTTTCATGGCATTATGCTGAAATCATAAATAGAAGACATGTAGTCAATATTACAATATTCTTAGTGAAAGAACTGTGAAGAGAAAGTGTTATCTATCTGAATATTTTCTTAACTGAAAATTCTCCTTGTCTAGGACACTTGGCACTGGCACTGTTGCTGTAGCTGTCTAAACGTTTCATCTAGTAATGTAAATCAATAGTACACAAGCAAACAAACTAAGACTGGTAGTGCTGATAAGCACAAACACAACATGATGCAGCCAAGGACAGTTGCAGAATGAGGGATACTGGATGTGGGGGTAGCCTTCACATAGAGCATTTGCCAATAGTAACAAAGTATTCTGAGGAGGGATGAAAACCTTAGTCTGTGTATTTGGACACATTGGTTGATGTATGTGTTCATATCAACAGCAAGTAATGACTAGGAAGAGACAGAGACAGGAAGTGAGTCTGGAATTTTCTGATCAAATGAATACCACCACCTGATTCTTTGCTCGGATCTCATGAGAACAAATGGATGTTTCTTGTGTGGGTAGGGCTATGCTTCCCCTCAGACTAGTATTGCCACGTGCAGCTCCTAGAGGGGCTGGCTGTGCGGCCTTTGACAGCAGTTCCTCTGTGGCAGGCTGTGCTGCCCCTGACAGAGGTTTCTCTGCTTGGCACAATGGACGAATGCCCTGTGGATGTGCAGTCTCATTGTAGTTCTGCCAGCTGCCACGTAGCGACAGTAGTATCTCATACTGCCATACAACATCTTGGAATATGCTGTTAGTCCAGAGGCTTCCACAGTGACAGCAGGTGTCATCACTCAGTGCTCCACCTGATGCTTGGGGCACCAGGCCAGCTTATGTGGATGACTGTATGATGGGTGCCCAGTTTTTTGACATACTTGTGGGTGACCCAAAAGGATGGGTAATATATCGTGCTTCAAGCCATTCCTCAATGCTTTCAGTTATTAAGACTTGGGTGCTGGGTGCAGAGATGATCTCAACACAAGTCGATGATGGCAGGTGAGCAGCTCTGTCTCCTGCAAACTGATAAAATAATAATAAGCTGAGCTCTCTTTATCCTGGCAATTTCCATATGGGAGAGTGGAGGAGGAAGCTAAGGACCTGAGGGGATGGCACAGAGATTTTATGGTGCGTGTGTTGGGGGGGGGGGAGGCGGGGTAGGGGGAAGTGGCTCACAACTGAAATGAGGAGGGATGTCAAAAACTTACCTTTTCCCACACAGGAGGAGAAGGGGAGTGGAGGTACAAGTATCTCAGAGGGTCTGAATATCGTCAGAGGGTCATAAATCAACCACAGGGGGCTGTAAATGAATTACAGAACAATAGGTTAATGGAGTCGAGGGGAAAAGGTGGTCCAATTGATCAGTTTAATTAATCAGCCTATCAGTTTGATATCAAAAGTGGACAAGAACTGGCCTTGCCCCACTATTCTGGGATACAAAATGTTGTTGGAAGTCCTTGATTTAACTGTAGACATCTGCATTTGTGTAAGAGAACAGTTAATAAAATAACGTTTTCATTCAGTTCTGCTGATAAAATCTCACTGATGGTGTCACGTATTTGGTGTAGAACAAATGGAAGAGACTTATGCCAAGCAACGCAACAACAGGTTGTAATTGACAGCTTTGTTTACAACTAATAAAATTTACAATCCAGCTACACTGCAGGGTCTCGTTGAGCAAATGAACTAAGAACTGGTTATGGTTTATACTCGTAATATTAAGTATAAAAAACGGAAAGAGGAACGAAGCGCCAGGTGTAATTTTCAAAATGTTCAAATGTGTGTGAAATCTTATGGGACTTAACTGCTAAGGTCATCAGTCCCTAAGCTTACACACTGCTTAACCTAAATTATCCTAAGGACAAACACACACACGCCCATGCTCGAGGGACGACTCGAACCTCCACCGGGACCAGCCGCACAGTCCATGACTGCAACGCCTAAGACCGCTCGGCTAATCCCGAGCCGCTAAGGTGTAATGGTAGACAGTGACGGGAACTACGAGTATACCAATAAATTACATTCTGCATAATTATTCGAATAAGAACACATTTGAAGCAAATTTAATCGAGAATAAATTATTTATAACTAACGTAAATCACAGAATGTGGCTGTATTTTCTTTGTTTGCTTCTTGAACGTAATTCTATGAATAGTGTTCCTTTCGCTTAATGCAATTTCTAACAGATAAATAACATATTAATGCACTGTATACGAATGTGTTTCGATGGCTCATTGACTACAAGACCAAAGCTTTTGGGTTCGATCCCCCGTTCGTTGTACTATTTCTTCTGTTATTTATAGCTTCTTTCAGCTCCAACAATTAGAAAAATTCCAATCCAAGTTGCACTGTGTTTTGCAGTACACGTTGAACTCTAGGTCCTCTTCTTATTGGGTGTATAAGTCGAGTCACTGGAGGGAGGCAAACAACGGGACACGAAATGCATGGAGAAACGCTTCAGCGTTGAAACAAAACTTCGCATTCAGCACAGCTTCACTTGGTTTACAGAGTAATAAACGTAACACAAAAATACCTCATGGGCGGACGGCCGTAGCAGCTACACTCAGATTCGGCGCAATTCAACCGACTGTATACTTGCAGGTACTTGCCCTCTCCCTCAGCTAACATTCGGAAGTAGTCTACGTAAGTAGCCAAAGATGAGTCAGGCAGCCAACAAAAGCTCTTAATCTGACGCACATTTTTCCACTGTATCATGACTGCCAACATTATCGAATATAGCTGTCTTGCTGATATAATTAGGCGATTTGCTCGTGTTTGTAGTGCTATGGAATGAGTGAACAGGGAAGTCTTCTTCTAACTTTCAATGCGAATATTTTAGATTAGGCTTTACTATGACTGTTATTGACATTAAATGAAACAACAAGTTTATTGTTACCAGTCAGTGTTTATTTATCTCCACGACAAATTTAAAAGGTTTAAACCTGCATCATCAGGTGGATTAACATTTTCGAAATCTACCTTGTGATGGAGGTTTAAACCTTTGAAACGCGTCGAAATCGACCTGATGATGGAGGTTTAAACCGTTGAAACGCGTCGTGGAGGTAAATAAACAGTGGCTGGTAACAGTAAAATTGTTCTTCCATTTAATCTTTTCCTAACGTCTAAGATCAACGGTTTTTAAGTAAAAAGGTATTCTAAAACGTTTGTGGAATGCTGCTGAATGTCGAACGTTAACCGGTAGTATTTTAGGATGAACTCCGAGTAAGCTTTCCATTAAAATATGGAATCATTTTTCGATGTAGTATGCGTCCCTCTAGTAACGCAGAGCATTGAAATTCCAAAATTTCGAAAGAGACGGTAGATTTGAGCACATAGATGAGTCATAATAATACACCACTCTGGCAAAAGTTTTGTCGGGGATGTGTCAAGAGACGATTGGAAGATGCTTTTCGCCTTTCTACACCAACCAGAACTATTTAAGTCGTGTCTTACCCCCTATCTTGAGACAAATATTTCACCTGAACTGCTGCCCCCACTAATAGAGGCTTACAACAATCTACACTCATATAATAGTTAAAAAAATGGTTCAAATGGCTCTGAGCACTATGGGACTTAACATCTGAGGTCATCAGTCCCCTAGAACTTAGAACTACTTGAACCTAACTAACCTAAAGACATCACACACATCCATGCTCGAGGCGGGACTCGAACCTGCGGCCGGCCATAATAGTGAAGGAAATATCTAAGAAACTGGGTCACGAGTTTCCAATGATATTATGACGTGGAAAGAAAAGTTTATCTGGAATGCATTTCTAGAGGTAACCTAACGTCTAATCGTAAAGAATTATTTGGCGAAATTACAGCGGAACTTGTGATCTCTCAGCTTTTACTGAAGAAGTTTGTGAGTTGGAAATCATACAGCGTTATCATGAAATGAATACGAATTCAGAAGATACAGTATGCTGATATCCTCTTAGCAAGAGTACAACATATTTTCTTTAGTGTCACAACGGCAGACCTCCACAAAGCAAAAAACGTTTGTGATGAAATGTTTGAGAAAAAGTTTGTTCCGAAAATTAATTCAAAAGAAGTCAAAAGTATATCCCTTTGATAAACTACAAAGTATTGGAGCAATAAATATGATTCGATTTCAGAGTTATACATTATTCGTAACGCATTTTATTCGCAAATGCTGCGAGTAATGTTTTTGCGTGTAATTTCAAAATGCTTCGGATACAATTTGTGATTCACGAATAATGAATAACAATATTTATCTGTATTCGTTATCCGTCATTCGAATAAATTTCGTGCTACTATGGTGGTAAGCGAACTGCATCGGAATTGTGCGCACTGCAAATCCTCAGCACACGTGTAAGTCAATGGAAACGTGTCCCATCCGCGTTGCCGAGTACAAATGGTCACTCAGCTGTCATTACCATCGGTAATCTTCGTCATTCACTGGGTGATCAAAAGTATCCGGACACCTGGCTGAAAATAACTTACAAGTTTCTGGCGCCCTGCATCGGTAACGCTCAAATTCAATATGGTTTTGACGGCCCTTAGCCTTGATGACAGCTTCCACTATAGCAGGCACACGTTCAGGTGCTGGAAGGTTTCTTGGGGAATGGCAGCCCATTCTTCACGAGCTGCCACACTGAGGAGAGGTTGCATGGGGGCTTAATTAAATATAATTGAAAATATTTTTAGTAGCTGTCTGTCCGATTACGCAAGTCTCGTAAACGGTTGGCCCTGACTAGTATTTGTACGCAATCTGACTGCATAGTATAACAACAAACAATGAAAGAAAATTTTCGTTAACACAGTTAATTAATTAAGTCCCCAGCAACTATAAAACCTACTGAACCAAAGCACAAGTGTAATTGTTCTGTGTGTGGGAGTGTGACTCAACGTACACATCTGGCACGGTTCTTCTCCAACAAGACAAGAAATTTTAAATACCAATTATACTGACGTGATAAAAGAAAATTAGAAATACTATAATTGCTCAAGGAAAGCAGAATTACACTCTAATACAAGAACACACGCCAGATGCTTTGTTGACTGAACCTGTAATAACGCATTATTTAGGACACTGAAATAAACGAAACGGAATTTGTTACCTCATTTATATTGATGAAAATCACTCTAATCCTTACAATATATCTCTACACCGACTCTCTACTACCACATCTCAACAAGACTCTTCAGTATCACATCTCAGCAAGCACTGCCTACTAGCACATCTCAACAAACACTCTCTGCTACAACATCTCAGCACAGACTACCACGAGTCCTCGACAGGCACTGACTACTACGAGCTCTCGACAAGCACTGTGGAGGCGGCAGAATAATACTCTTTGGCGCAATCTCTGGCGCAGTGGCTCAGTGTAGCCACCTTTCATATGCCCCTCCTCCACAGGCCAGAATTTGATGGTATTTTTGCCAGCATTGGTGGTGAAAATACCACCAAATTCGTCAAAAAAATACAGACAAAAATAAAAGATAGTATTAATACCTAAATATCACATAATTAGTTAAAATTTTGGTTTTGCACTGACCTTTCAATAACCTAATATATAAAGTACAGTAGGCAATACAAATTCTTTCATACATGTGGCTTTACATAATAGTTTACACAATACACAAAAAATCAGTTTATACAAGTTCACATAAAATGCTTTCAATGATTAGTTCCAGTAGTAGCACCCAGCGATGGTCAACAGGTGCAAACACCAACAAGTGACATCATTTTAGTAAAAGCAGTTTCATCAGTGGCACCCAGTAAAGTTGAGCAGGTACACACAGCAACAAGTGACATTATTTCAGTAGAAGCAGTCCATCAGTTGCACCTAGCAATGTTGAGTAGGTGCAGACACCAACAAGTGACATCATTTTAGTAGAAGCAGTCCATCAGTGGCACCCAGCAATGTTGAGCAGGTGCAGACAGCAACAAGTGACATCATTTCAATAAAAGCAGTTCCATCAGTTGCACCCAGCAATGATGAGCAGGTCCAGAGAGCAGTCCATAATAATCACTATCACTGATCACACCGTTCATCAGAGTTTATTAGCAGAAATTAAACATGTCCTAGTGGCACCAATGATGTAGAAAAAGTACAAGTAACAGTCAATAATATTTACTATCACTGATCACACAGTTCATCAGAAGAAATTAAACGTTTCTAAGTGGCACTCATTATGTTGAAAAAGTGCAGGTAACAGTTCATAATATTCACCATCATTAATCAGACAGTTCAAGCATGAACAATAGTTTGAATACACATACAAATGCTTTTACAATGCTCTTACAC
The DNA here is from genome assembly GCF_023864345.2 of Schistocerca serialis cubense. Classification (NCBI taxonomy): domain Eukaryota; kingdom Metazoa; phylum Arthropoda; class Insecta; order Orthoptera; family Acrididae; genus Schistocerca; species Schistocerca serialis. Next base: position 665,236,981 of record NC_064642.1, read on the forward strand.
TAAACATACAAATTCTAATAAACACACAAATGATATCAGATAATTGTCGTATTAACTATTACAAATACTCAAATATCAGTAAACCTATAATATTTATGAGTGTCAGTGCAAGCCGCTACAAACAAATAAAATAATATTTAGGAGATAGGTGGCTAGGATTAGGAAAGGAGAACATACGAAACACACTCACTCATCTTTCATCCACATTAAGTACTACTGTGTAATTGAATAGTGTTAACTGTGTAAATGCAATTCTGTCAAAATTTGATGTTCATCTTGTGTATCAAGTAGTAGTGGCAGCAATGTATAACAGTCAATAATAGTTAGTCAACGTCATAGTCATCATGTCAAAACCAATGTTTGCCAAGCCAGATCAAAATGTACTGTTGCTGAACAACTGTCAGTGTGCCAAGATATGCAAATACTTCCTCTCTTCAAAAAAAATGTATGTACTGCGTATTGATTTAACAAGTGTGTGTAGACAATCTTCCTTCTACTTTAGTGTTCTAGTCTGCTATCTTCATCCTCCTTGTTCCATAAGACCAACAAAAAAAATATGCACCTCACTTACTTCACCTCTTATACACCAAAACTCCAATAATCATCAGCATCACATAATCTCAATACTTCAATAATACCTCTTACGTCGATACATATAAATCTTATCATCAATATCATTTACCTTACCTCTTGTCCACCAAAACTCCAATAATCATCAACTTCACATAATCTCAATACCTCAATAATACCTCTTCAATACGTCGACACATATAAACCTTATCGCCAATATCATTTCACTTCCATAACAACTCTTTCCTCTAGTCCGTCTCGTCGAACAAGTACAGATAAAATCCTAATGCAAACCTCATCATCCCATACAATCCGAAGACACACTGTCAACACACAACCTCTGTGTAATCCATCTGACCCAAATCTTCTACTCATTACGAATTATAAACAAAGAAATGCATACATGACCTCTAACAGACTTAGTTCGAACAACTCTCAGTAATTAAGTACGATTACGGAGTGTGAATGATCATAATATTTCACAGTGTGTACACCACTTCAAGAATTATGGCAAACAGAAGCAAACATGTGGAGTATTTCTCGTGTCAAGTGTTACTTCCTATTTCAATTGCTCACGAAGAATGCAGTGTAATAATTGTCAATGGTCTAAACCTAGGTTTGGTATGTCATGTCGTTAGCTTCCTTCCTATTAGCATACATTTATACAGCTTCCATAAAACCTCAGCTCATGTGACTTCTATGAAGTTTCTTGTACTAATGTCGTTCGTCGAATTATAGCAGTTCATTTTCTTATCTTAAAAATATAAGGCACTGAGCGTAAGCAAAACATGCAATAGCGAGTAAATATATCAGTAGAGAACAGAATGTCAACAAGTGGATGCAGCACAATTCCTACAACGAGGCTCTGCCAAGCGAACAATCTATAATTAATACCATAATGTAACCTAAACTCTATGTTCATACACAGTATATCAGCATTTCTATATACCAAATTAAAGAGTAGTTGTGACAACAACAGATATGTATAAATATGCAATCCATACGCATAGCAGCAAACAGGTCATTAGCATCATATCAGCATAAGCAAATAAGTGTTCATATGTAATCTTAATAAGTAAACATGAAGGCGCAAGCAGATAAATAACAAAGTATAACTTACATACCTAACCACATCAGCACAATAAATCAGGTGACAATTATAATTTAAATAAATAAGCACAGCAGGCACATAATAAAAAAAATATGACATCAGTGAAAAAGCAGTGCAGCGAAGCGATGCATAATATACACAAGTTACAACCCAGTTCATTAATAATCATTGTCAAAATCAGTTAACGTACGCAAGCATGTCGCTTCACAAGTAAATTCATAGAACATGAAAGTAGCACAAAGTATGAATCACGTAATCGCGAGCAGCAAACTACGTCTAAAGTACGTACCTAAGTGGAAATATGTTACCTGACAAATAAACTCAATTAATAGTTATCATTTTAGTTTATTAGTTTCTTCTTGGAAATTACATTCTTACTGAGAATTTCTCGATAGCAAGTCGTCATAACGTCGGACACGAACAGAATTCACCTGAAGTTCTTAAATATTTTATAGAACCGTATCCTGAAAAATGCTGTATGTTAATAACATAATTCATCAAGTCACTATAGCTTTATACTGAATTTAGTCGGAGAAATTAGACTGTGTATTTGACTACGGCTGTCAGTGCATTCGCACTGAGCGCTCGATCAGCTGTAGGCGCGTGACGTAGGAAGCAATTGTTTGCGGTCAACGACTGCCTTGTGCGGCGCGCAGACTTGACTGTTGCTTTGAGTATGTGCCGCCGCCAAAACACAGCGCGGTATCCTTGTACTCTCTGCGTGTTTACATGTAGCTATTAGTTTCTCACAAGTATGTCATTCCACAAAAATTTTTCAAAAGTATATCATTCCACAAAAATTTTAACGTTAGATATATGATGTATTCCCTTAGAGCGTCTTGATTTAAGATTTTCTACTTCAACAGTGTTATCATGAATAATTTTGCAAACTCTATATGGACCGTTATAAAGCAGAAAAAATTTGCGACACAAGCCCTTTCCTGTGAGACAATCGATGAGACCTAATTAATATCTTTTGACCAACTGACAAGATTTTTAAACGATTAGGACGCTTAGCTGATTTCTCTCTTCTAGCAGCCGCAGATGCAATATTTTGCAGAGCCATGTTCACAACTTCAGAATGCCGCAATTTCCGTGAAGGCGGAAAAGGAACTATTTCAGAAATGCGATTTGTCGGTGCTTTGTTTTTTAATGTCAGTATAGGCGGTAAAGAAGTTGAATCATTAGGGAGTTCATTCAGAATGTTTTGAAAAATATGAAGATACTGATCCCACGTTCTGTGATTCTGATGACAATAAAGACGACACAATTTATTGATTTCCTTCATCCATCTCTCTGAAGCGTTAGATTGAGGGTGAAAAAATGAAATGAAGATTGGTTTAATTTTACGACGCTGTAGAGTACGAAGCCAAAGTTTAGAACGAAACTGTGATCCATTATCTGATATAACCTTATCAACATTACCAACTTCTTTAAGAAAATGTTTGATGAAAGCGTTAGATACAGAACGAGCTGTTGCATTGCGTAAAGGTGTAAAACACACATATTTTGACGTCAACTCCACTGCTACGAAAATGTACGCAAAACCGTTAGTAGAACGAACCACTGGACCGAACAAATCGACTGCAGCCATCTCCTTTAATTTCGCTGGAATGATAGGAAACAACGGCGCTCTGTGAGAAACTGTTGGCGGCTTAGCCTTTTGACATAATTTGCATTTGGCCAGAACAGATCGAATACGTTTTTCCATATTACTGAAGTAGCAATTTTCTCGTAATTTATGAAAGCATTTTCTGGGACCAAAGTGTGCATAACTGAAATGCGTATACCAAATCAGCTTATTAACCCACTCATCAGGAATACAAACTAACCAAACAGAGTTGTCGACCGATTTTCGTTCAAAAAAAGAACTTTCCAGATAGATCGCAAAAACGAGGTGTGGCCAAATTGTCCAATCTAACAAAGCGTCTAAGAAAATTACAGACACCAAGGAAACTAAGAACATCACGTTTTGTGGTAGGAACAGCATAATTACAAATAGCGTCTAATTTTTCTGGATCAGGAAGAATACCTTCTGTAGAAATAATGTGACCGAGAAATTTCACCTGAGAACGACCAAATTCAGATTTCTCCAAGTTCACAGTAATGTCAACTCTTGCAAAGATACGTAATAATGAATCCAAAATTTTGTTGTGCTCACTCCAAGAATGTTTAGCAATAAGAATGTCGTCAACATATGAAGTAATATTGTCACGAAGTTAAACAGGTAAAATTTCATTTAAGCTACGAATGAATGCTGCTGAAGATACAGTAAGTCCAAACGGTAATTTCCGAAACTGGTAACAGTTACCAAAGGTTAAAAAGGCAGTATATTTTCTACAATCAGGGTGGAGTTCTATTTGCCAAAAACTTGCGCGCATATCAATCGTGGATAAAACTTTAATTCCATGGAAATGTTGAAGAAGTTCATCTAAATTTTGTGGACGGTCAGTTTCAGGAATGATGATATTATTTATCTGTCTGGAATCCAGAACCAAACGAATTGACCCATCCTTTTTAAGAACAACGTGTAATGGACTGGTATAAGGACTGACTGCAGGCTCAATAACGCCCTGATCTAACATGTACTGAAGTTCATTCTTAACCTTGTCTCTGTAAGCGTACGTTTTCCCCCGAAATGGTGGGTGTTCTTTTACTTTAAATAAATATTGTAGGCCTTGTATAGTTCCTGTATGATGACTAAATACTGTAGCATGTGAAGTCAAAATGTGGTGCAGCTCTTCTCTTGCAACGTCATCTGGCACTTCAGCTTTCTTAACCTTTTCATTACTTAATTCTTCGCTACTAATTATATCATCCATCGCGTCTCTGTATCTACTGTCATTGTCATGAACACATTGTCGTCATAATGCTCAACGAAAACATCAGAAGTAAGAAACCTTAAACATTTTGTATCTGACTCAGATCTTGTTAAACACTCGAAAAATTTCAAACATTTCGGCATTCCGGCAACAGTCAAATTCACACTTCCTTCTTTAAAGTTCAAAATTGCCTTATGTGCGTTAAGAAACTCCATACCTAATATAATTTGTGTACTGAGTAATGGAACAATAATAAAATTAGCAGAAAATTCGTATCCTTGACAAATGAAATTTAGGTTGGTCTGTTGTTTAACTTCTACACTTTTTCCAGAAATCGCTACTCGAATTGTTGTTTTAGAAACAGGTAACACAGGACAAGCAATAGTTCTTACACATATACGAAAAACTGGTTCACTAATGACATTCAATGGGCTCCCAGAGTCTAAAACTGCAGTGAACTTATTCTTACCCACACATACTTCAATAACAGGATGTAAAAATGCGTCTACATTATTTTCCTTTTCGTCCAGCAAAATGTCTCTCATGTCGTCCAGGCGTACGTAGTGTAAAGTCGTAGTGTCATTACTTTCTGAACCGTCTATATTGCTGCCAGAAGCCGAAGCTGCAAGTGATTGTCGATTGTTTGCGTCACGTCTTTGATTATTCGCGTCATTTCGCGGATCAATTTCTACGATTTACACTTGTCTCTCTGAATTTCTGTCACGTGGAGGATGCCAATTAGGTCCCTCCTGTCTGTTAGATGCAAATTCTTGGTTGTGTCTGTTATTAAAATTTCTGTTTTCCTGTCTGTCTGCATAACTACTTCTTGTATAATTTCGACTGTCACTTCTGAAATTATAGTTGTATCTACTACCCTGGTTATCTCTGTAGTAAGAATTTCTATTACTGTATGAATAATTTCTGTCTTGATGATACCGATTACTGTTTCCGTATGATTGATCATTCCGGTACGAATTACCGCTATTATAATTGTCTGTGTAATTTCTGTTAGAACGTCTGTTATTGTCATAAGGCTGGTATCTGTTGTCCTGTCTGTTACGTCTGTCATTCTCAAAATTACCCACATGACGCCCGTTCCGATCACTATCCCTTTTCTCTGAAAATCTATTGTAATTAGTGTTACTGAAAAAATTACAGGAAGTCCCGTCGTCATTGTCATACTCGAGTTCTTGTAGCAAAGTCTTAAAAGTCTCAATGTCGTCTTTACATCTTCCGGCTAAAGCCATTTGTCTTATGGATTGTGGCTGCTTAGTTAAACAAATGCGAATTAATTCAGTCGGGCTGTAAGGGTTGGAAAGGAACTGATTCTTTCGAATCATGTCTTCAAAGTATTCTGCCGGCGTGCGGAACTCAGACTGTTTAAAATTACGCTGCATAATCAGACTGTGCTTGACTCTGTCTTGCGTGTTTTCGGACCAATATGCTGATGGAAATGCATGATAAAAATCATTCAGATTATTACAATCTCTAAAGAGTGCGCGCATCCGCGTCGCCGGTTCGTTTTCTAAATATCCACACATAAATTCCAATTTGTGACTTAGTGGCCAATTTGGTGGAAGTGCGTACATAAATTGATCTAACCATGAACATGGATCTATGTCATTCTTAGAGTTGCGGAAGATCTTAAATTTCCGAACGGTCAAAAAGTGTTTATAGTCAAAGTTTTCGCCTCGTGGCGACAAAGACCTACCGCGTCTGTCCCAATCCCAATGTTGATTATTGTCAAGTTCGCGCGTCTGGCGCTCTCTTGTTACATCTCGTAAATGAAACAAATTATTTTCTTCAAACCCCTCTGCTATCTGTGATTCTAAATTTTCTCTGCCGTCTTTTCCGACGATTTCGCCTTCAATTTGTTTGACTTGCTTTTTTAATGCTTCAAATTCCCTTTTCACGCGTTCATTAAATTTTCCTTGATTTTCAACATGCTTATTTATGTTCTGGTACTCCTCGGTTTCTGCAAATGGTAATGGAGCTGTATCATCCGAATCTCTGTCCCCATGTAAACTAAGATTTGTCAGTTTATCTGAAATTTCCTCAACTCTTTCCGATAAGTCACCTAATTGTTCTTTCTGTTTATTTACGTCTTCCGTAAGTGTCGCGACTCGGGTTTCAGTATTGACACATTTGGTAGTTAGCTGTTCATATTGTTGTGTTAGGTTATTTAATCTGTCATTTGGTACGGATTCCTCGATTCTCTCAAATATTTCTTCCTTATGCTTTGCACGTTGTAAATTTAACTCTGAAAATTTCTGTACTATCACGCGATCTCTTTCTTCCTGTTCTCTATCCTGTTCCCTTTGTCTAATCTCTACTGCAATTAATCTGTTACTGTGAGCATTCAAAATCGGTTGTACTTATTCTCTGATTTCTTTCTTTAATTCATGTTTCATGTTTTTGAAACATGTCCCTATTCGTGAGTCTAACCGTGTTTCCATTGTTCCCATCTCAGTTTTAATTGTCCCTATCTCTGTTTTTAATTCAGATCCTAACTGTGATCCCAATGAGTCTAACCGAGTTTCTATTGTTCCCATCTCAGTTCTAATTGTTCCTATTTGTGAGTCTAACCGTGTTTCCATTGTTCCCATTTCTGTTTTAATTGTCCCTATCTCTGTTTTTAATTCAGATCGCAAAGTACCCATCTGTGATCCCAAATGTAATATAGCATCCATCAACTGCTCCATGTTAGCCGGTTCGAAATTCTTTTCGCCCCTAACATTTCCCGCAAAACTAACTTCCTTCTGCATAGCCATAAAGCTATCTGTGTTCGATACTATTTCAGAATCTTCTATTGTTAATCTCGTATTCTGTGAATTTTCTGATTGAGAAAAATTTTGAAATGGTTCCGGACTATTTTCCCGACTTATTACGTTGTTTCCCACTTCATTATTCATCACACTGTTCTCCTGTGTTGGCGAGTTCGCCATGTTAACAATTTCGTCATTCTCACTATTCATCATTTTCGCCTTTTTCATTGATTGCGTAATCATTTACAAAATATACAAAACTCGTCACTATATGAAAATTGCACACAATGACACTTTATCTCCAACAATACCATTCACACAAAATATTTCCCTCAAACTCGATTAACGAACAATTGAAATAATTGCACAAAATTGTCAAACGCGTATACAAGGCAATAAAAATTAAATTATGAAATACCGTTAGAAGAATGAAAATTACCAAATCTACACATGCAATCTAGACTACAATTACTGAACTACAAATTACTACAACAATACTACTGTCTACTATCTTTACAATCAGAATAATTCCAAGGGTCGATCCTGGCAGGGTCGCCACGTGCATGGGGGCTTAATTATTTAAAATGAAAATATTTTGGTAGCTGTATATCCGATTACACTGTTTCGTAAACGGTTGGCCCTGACTAGTATTTGTACGCAATCTGACTGCATAGAATAACAACAAACAATGAAAGAAAATTTTCGTTAACACAGTTAATTAATTAAGTCCCCAGCAGCTATAAAACCTACTAAACCAAAGCACAAGTGTAATTGTTCTGTGTGTGGGAGTGTGACTCAACGTACACATCTGGCACGGTTCTTCTCCAACAAGACAAGAATTTTTAAATACCAATTATACTGATGTGATAAAAGAAAATTAGAAATACTATAATTGCTCAAGGAAAGCAGAATTACACTCTAATACAAGAACACACGCCAGATGCTTTGTTGACTGAACCTGTAATAACGCATTATTTAGGACACTGAAATAAAACGAAACGGAGTTCGTTACCTCATTTATATTGATGAAAATCACTCTAATCCTTAAAATATATCTCTACACCGACTCTCTACTACCACATCTCAACAAGACTCTTCAGTATCACATCTCAGCAAGCACTGCCTACTAGCACATCTCAACAAACACTCTCTGCTACAGCATCTCAGCTCAGACTACCACGAGTCCTCGACAGGCACTGACTACTACGAGCTCTCGACAAGCACTGTGGAGGCGGCAGAATAATACTCTTTGGCGCAATCTCTGGCGCAGTGGCTCAGTGTAGCCACCTTTCAAGGTATCGATGTCACTCCATCCCAAAGGTGTTCTATAGGATTCAGGTCAGGACTCAGTGCAGACCAGTCCATTACAGGGACATTATTGTGTAACCACTCTGTGACAGGCTGTGCATTATGTACAGGTGGTCGATCGTGTTAAAACATGTAGTTGCCATCCCTGAATTGATCTACAGCAGTGGGAAGAAAGAAGGTACTTAAAACATCAATGTAGGCCTGTGCTATAATAGTGCCACGCAAAACCACAAGGGGTGCAAGCCCCTCCATGAAAAACATGACCACAACAATAAACCACCACCTCTGAATTTTACTGTTGACGCTACACACGCTTTCAGATGACGTTCACCGGGCATTCACCATACCCGCACCCTGCCATCGGATCGCCGCATTGAGTGCCTTGATTCGTCACATCACACAACGTTTTTCGACTGTTCAATCGTCCAATGTTTACGCTCGTCACCCTAATCGAGGTGACGTTTGGCATTTACCGGCGTTACGTGTGGCTTATGAGCAGCCACTTGATCATGAAATCCAAGTTTTCTCACCTCTCGTCCAACTGCCATAGTACTTGCTGTGGATCCTGATAGAGTTTGGAATTTCTGTGTGATTATCTACATCGATGTCTGCCTTTCACACATTAAGACCCTCTTCAACTGTCGGCTATCTCTGTGAGTCAACAGACGAGGTCAGCCTGTACACTTTCGTGTCTTCCGTGTCCCTTCACATTTCCATGTCACCATCACATCGGAAACAATGGACCAAGGAATGTTTAGGAGCGGGGAAATCGCGCGTACAGACGTGTGACACAAGTGACACCCAATCACCAGACCACGTTCGAAGTCCGTGAGTTGCGGAGCGCCCCATGATGTCTAATGACCCTGAGGTCGCTGATATAGAGTACCTGGCAGCAAGTGGAAGCACATTACATCAAATATGAAAAACGGATGATTTTGGGTGTGTCCTTTTATCACATAGTGTATTCCGTGAAAGTATGGGAAGTGCTTGTAGCGTCGGTAAGTTTCTGCTTTGATGTGAACGTTCGAAAGAGTTGATAATGTTAAGATGTAAGGTTAGATAGGTGCAGTCGGTGATTTCGTAGTCCTTTCCACTTTCAAACTATTTAATCAGTTGTTTGTGGATTATTTTTCGGTGTTTAGTGATTTTTAGTTCTTAGTATTTCTTCAGTGAGTATCTGAGAATACAACTGTGTTTATCCGTGTGCACAGGTTAAATATTCATTTGACTAACGTTTTTATAAAATTTTCGCTCTTATGAAACTATTTTTTATGCCTTTAAGCCGAGTTTTCTCTTATGCTGGTGTAAACCTGTGCAGCAAAAGTCAGTTGACACGAAAGTTTTTTGTGTATAGCATCGCATCATGTTTTAAAAGCTATTACTGCTGAAACCAATGTTTCGACCACCAGTACACCAAAAGGCAATAGTAACCGTAGCCGAAATGTTCGTTTTACCAGCAGTAGTTTTTATGACATGATGCGGTATCGTACTCGAAAAGCACTTATATCAAGTTTCCTTTTTTGGTCCATTATAGGTTTTTCTAGTCAGTCTCGTATAATCCCACGTAATTCAGATCACTTCGATCATTCCACTGTGTTCCTACCTCAGTTTAAATTACACCAATGGTGGTTACATTCTTGCAGTGAACTGTTCTATCTTCTCGATGAGTCGCCCGCGACACTAGGCAGTATTTCAAGTCGCTTATGACACATGGAGACGGCCATGGCTTGTGTGCTTGGTTGATTTGATCAAAATCCCAAACCGAAATTATTTCTAGAGATGTTTTCGGGCATTATATAAAATCTTCATGAAATTATTTTGTCAACCATCACACTACAAAAGAAGTAGGTATTTTATCATGTGATTCGTAGATACTGACAATTGCGTTTTATCCTTGCATTAATTTGCTTGGCACTGTGAGAGATGGCTCGAACAATCATGGTTGAAACTGATGCAATTTTCGTGGTGTCTCATTTACGTCGCCACCAACATGGGGCAGATGCAAGCTGCTAGCCAACCGATTTTCAGTAGTGTAGTACTGATCATACCTGCATGTCACCGTACCCCTTACAGACTGATGAGAGCAGTTATTTCTATGAAAATCTTTGTGTAATCAATCCCCGTGACGAAAATCCACAGTCTGTGATCCTTTATCCCATATGTGAGTGATAAGTGGCAGTATTGGCTTAAGCCCGATGTTTCCTTGTGCATTGAATAGGACGTTTGGGGGCTATAATACTAAGATTCCGCATATGTAACTTGAATAAGCTTTGAAGTGTTTGGACACCCACACTTTCATCACGTCACAGATATCTCTCATCAAATTCAACAGAATCTTATTAGTTACATTCTGGAGTAGTGGGGAGAATATTGGTTGTTGCACATTAGAGTGCAATACCATGCAAAAAGTGGCGATATGTCCAAAGCTCAAATAAATTCTTACAATCCCACAAATTAAAACATCACTGACCAGCTCTGTAGTGCTGCTCACTCTCAGTATTGTAGCAGGCTGTTGTAGTCTGTTCACTACGTAGAGGCTGATCCTGTAATGTCAGCTACATCAAGAGATTCAGAATGATTTAGTGTGTAATTAGTACGACGAGATGTATTCGACCGATTGTTCCCTATAAACCATAACTTTTGACAGGTATGCGGACGATGTACCGCAAAATATTTTGGAAGAAAGAAAAACTACTGAAAAGCATGTTGTTATTTCATGCATAACAATGAAAATCCACCTAATTCCAGATTTAAAAAATATTTTTGATGATATAATAGTTGTTTTGCCTCCTCGGCTCTCCAGATCTAAATCCACGTGATTTTTATCTATGGGAAATATTAAAAGGTGAGGTAGACGCAAACACATTGTATTATGAAGAAGTTGGGCTTCAGAGAATTGTCGTGTGTTGAATGTGTTCAAATACTTCGGATTCACTTTTTACAGGAAGATATAATTTCGGACACAGTCTGCAAATAAAGGTAATCTTAACGTAGTTCCATGGTACCTTAATTTACGCTGAGATCTGGGAAGGCGCACCAAGCCGTCATGCTGAAGCTGACGATACTGAAACTCTATAAAAACCGCGGGAACACGCTTGCGTCATACGTCTTGCGTCCTCAACATCTGGTTACAACACACACCTTCTTCAAATATCAATATGCATTTTTCATTAATGGAAAAATATAGTATTACTACGTAATTAACATATGTATAAAATGATACGACCAATTGATGACTGGAGATAGGGCGATGTAAGTGGTAGGCAAAATCTGCGAACTCAGTGAAGCAGATACTCAGTGTCAACTTGGGATAGCACTGTATGATTACATGGGTGAACCTATTATACAGAGGTTTGACATAAACCTGAAGCACACTGAAGGGGGAAACAAAATGTACCTTCACTGGATGAAAGGGTAAATGATATGATTTCAGTGATTGATAAATCGAATCAAATTCACAAAGAACTGGACACTGTGATCTCATTTATTGGTGTGTCCTCTGGCCTCGATGCATCCACTAATTACATCGGAAAGTATGTCATCAAGTCGTCGTATCCTCTCCTGAGGCAAACTAGCACACTACTGTTGTAACTGGGTCTATTTACTTTCGATAACGGCACTGCGAGCAGTGCAACCGAAATGACGTCATAGCTGGTCCTAAATACACTCCTGGAAATGGAAAAAAGAACACATTGACACCGGTGTGTCAGACCCACCATACTTGCTCCGGACACTGCGAGAGGGCTGTACAAGCAATGATCACACGCACGGCACAGCGGACACACCAGGAACCGCGGTGTTGGCCGTCGAATGGCGCTAGCTGCGCAGCATTTGTGCACCGCCGCCGTCAGTGTCAGCCAGTTTGCCGTGGCATACGGAGCTCCATCGCAGTCTTTAACACTGGTAGCATGCCGCGACAGCGTGGACGTGAACCGTATGTGCAGTTGACGGACTTTGAGCGAGGGCGTATAGTGGGCATGTGGGAGGCCGGGTGGACGTACCGCCGAATTGCTCAACACGTGGGGCGTGAGGTCTCCACAGTACATCGATGTTGTCGGCAGTGGTCGGCGGAAGGTGCACGTGCCCGTCGACCTGGGACCGGACCGCAGCGACGCACGGATGCACGCCAAGACCGTAGGATCCTACGCAGTGCCGTAGGGGACCGCACCGCCACTTCCCAGCAAATTAGGGACACTGTTGCTCCTGGGGTATCGGCGAGGACCATTCGCAACCGTCTCCATGAAGCTGGGCTACGGTCCCGCACACCGTTAGGCCGTCTTCCGCTCACGCCCCAACATCGTGCAGCCCGCCTCCAGTGGTGTCGCGACAGGCGTGAATGGGGGGACGAATGGAGACGTGTCGTCTTCAGCGATGAGAGTCGCTTCTGCCTTGGTGCCAATGATGGTCGTATGCGTGTTTGGCGCCATGCAGGTGAGCGCCACAATCAGGACTGCATACGACCGAGGCACACAGGGCCAACACCCGGCATCATGGTGTGGGGAGCGATCTCCTACACTGGCCGTACACCACTGGTGATCGTCGAGGGGACACTGAATAGTGCACGGTACATCCAAACCGTCATCGAACCCATCGTTCTACCATTCCTAGACCGGCAAAGGAACTTGCTGTTCCAACAGGACAATGCACGTCCGCATGTATCCCGTGCCACCCAACGTGCTCTAGAAGGTGTAAGTCAACTACCCTGGCCAGCAAGATCCCCGGATCTGTCCCCCATTGAGCATGTTTGGGACTGGATGAAGCGTCGTCTCACGCGGTCTGCACGTCCAGCACGAACGCTGGTCCAACTGAGGCGCCAGGTGGAAATGGCATGGCAAGCCGTTCCACAGGACTACATCCAGCATCTCTACGATCGTCTCCATGGGAGAATAGCAGCCTGCATTGCTGCGAAAGGTGGATATACACTGTACTAGTGCCGACATTGTGCATGCTCTGTTGCCTGTGTCTATGTGCCTGTGGTTCTGTCAGTGTGATCATGTGATGTATCTGACCCCAGGAATGTGTCAATAAAGTTTCCCCTTCCTGGGACAATGAATTCACGATGTTCTTATTTCAATTTCCAGGAGTGTATGTTCTGGCGGGCACAGATTTGTGGATGATGCTGACCTCGGAATAACTTCAACATCAAGGAGACAGTTCGAGGAGTCACTTGCAATGTGTGTCCGAACATTGACCTTTTCAGAAGAGGTAGCATGATACTGTCGCACGAGAAGTAACATACCAGGATGCTGGATGGTCGTGAAGTTCCGTTGTGCTGCCAGGTTTCCCTCAGCCGTGAAGTAATCTCAAATGGCTTCCGACATAATGACGACAGACGTTAAAAGAAGGCAGCTCTCCACGGGTCAGAGTCCCACTGATCGACAGTGGTCATCAGAGATAGAGCAGAACTGCGGATGGGACGGTAATATTCCGTACTCCGTCTTCTGCTAGTCTCTGATAAATGGTGGCGGATGATACAGAATGTTGCAGGCACTTCATTACTTGCTAAGCCAATCCACTACGGATGATTAATAATTCGTGACTGTTCATTCAACATAATTATATAAAACTGCAACCAGACATTGTTTCAAATAGTTCTTTATTCCATGAATCGGTTTTCGAACCTTCTAAGGCTCATCGTCGGACGGTTTACAGGAGCTTACATAACTATTTCAAAGCGTAATCCTGTCTGCTGGCTCAGTGACAACAAGATGGAACATCCTTTATGCATCGCCATGAGTATTGCTTATATGTCGTTTTCCATCCAGAGTTGAGTTTTGTACTTTTTGCGACAGTATGGGAGACTTTCATTGTTAATATCCAACTATCTGCTTCCATTGAGATTGACAGTCGGTTCCACCTCAGTTACTTTTACAAAATATGTATCCGTATACACTGTAAAAACAATCATTTTCCAGCCTCCAGCATGTGCTCTACAACTGTTTCTTGTTACAAGGATCTTCACATGAAGATTTGTGATAGGCCTACATTGCTCAGAAATAGTGTTCGTTTTTGTCTGCACTGATTAAAATTGTTGGAGGGGCAAATACATTAATAAAAACTAGCATTCACATAAATGTCCAGCAGCAAAATAATACAAAGCTATAGTATTTGTAGTGAACATCAGCTGTTTGTATGACCGAAATTTATATTTAAAAAAGAAGAACAAAAATTCAAATGAACAGCTCACTTAATTCAGTTCTCACATTAAAATTATCTGGAAAATTAGTAAAGGTAGATTCCGTTCGTTTCAGCTGAAGATAATGTATCAAGACGTTGATTTATTTTAGGAGGAGAGGGCCTCTATTTTTTGGCATTTAGTAGAGAATTTTTTTTGTGGTTGGATATTTGCGTTGACGTCAATGTAGTTAGAATGTAAGGAGAGCAATAGAAGGATGTGGGGACTGGGGGGAGGGGTGTTGTGAGGGGGCAGGTTTGGTTGATTACCTGTTTTGTACAAGTAAGCATCCGAACTTCTGAAGGGAAAATTGATTTCTCACTTCACTTTGGTCACTGAGAAAATAGTCAGATGCTGTATTTGTGTTGATAAAGATTTCGATTTATTCGAGAAGGTCAAGTATCATGTCTTTGTTAGCAAGATGAAATGTTTGGTGGTTCTGTTTCATAGTGCTAACAGAATGATTGTTTTGGGCTAGACGTGAGGAAAACCTGGATTTGTTTAAATCGTTAGGAAGGAGTGGCATCTACGTGCTCTTTAAATATTGTTGTGAGGCTTCTACCATCTTGTCCAATGTAGAAGCTTGGAGATAAGTTTCAAATGAGTGCGTATACACCTGACGTTTGATCCTGTTGTATATTATTTTTGGTACTGTGTATGATTTTATGCTGTGTCTTATTGTATGTGAAGAATTTTATTTTTATGTTGTATGTCTCTAAGAGATTGGTAATTTGCTGAGAAATCGTCGCTAGGAACTGCAGGCTTACAAAAGTGGTCTTCTTGTTTGTGGATGCTTGTTAAGCAACTGGATGGTTTTATTTTGTTGTATGGGTTGATATATCTATTACAGCAGGATTGTACCCATAGCTGGAGGAAATTGATTTAATAATTTCTCTTTCTTTTAATGATCATTTGTGTCCTTTGGAGTTTTAAGCATATGATAAACCATTGTTCTGACGAATGGTTTCTATGTTAGTCTGGGTGGTAAGAAGAGCTATGTATGGTAATACTGGTCGTTGGTGTCTTCCTGAAAATTTGAATGTTATATTTCTGATATTTATTTGAGATTTATAAATGAAGATAGTGAATGCCATCTAATGTTTGTTGTTCTATAGTGAATGGTGTAAAGTATTAAGTTCCTTGGCAATATATTCTAATCCTTCTGTGTTCCGTTGAACATAATGAGAGTGTTATCAACATAGTGTTTGTAATAAAGTAACTTATTTTTTAGTTAGGTTTCGGATCTAAAACAGTTGTTTCCAAATTTGTTAATGTATATTGTTTGACTGATAGCAAGCCCTCAACGCCTGAATGTAAAACTTGTTGTTGAAAAGGAAGTAGTTGTGTGATAATGTAATCTCCACGATCAGTATAAGTTCATAGGTTCCAGCTCAAAGCATTTCAGGAAACGAAAAACCACCAATATTACCACACATAAAATTGCATTTGCGATGAAAACATGAAATTTTTAATGAACGACTCTCGGATTTAAAGCTGCAGCAAGTCGTTAAGTGACAATGAGGTTCTAGCAGACACCTTCTCCGCCATTGTCAACTGCTTGACTTGACAATGGTAGAGGATATCAATGCCGAAAGTTTATGGGCATTTAACCACTTTGCACAGCTTGAAATCCGAGAGTATTTTATTATTGGATTTCACTGTGAAAGCATGCATTCGTACATGTAAAAATTTTTATGTAAACTATTTGCATTTTTGTTAAAAATTGAATTTTTTCAACAAATTTGATTTCAGAGTAAATATTTATTGTTAGGCATTTGAAAGCTTAGTTAATAAACTACTTTTAGCGTGATGGAGGAAAAATCATGTAGACATAACAGCTGTCAGCTCTCATCGTGCAGTTGGATTTCTGGAGTCCTCCTGACCCTCACAATTAACGTAGTTTTTAAAAGAAAACGCTGATATCGGCGACGTTCGATTCTGAAACATATTTAATTTATGTTGAAATTTATGTACATAACTTAAAATCATCCCTCTTGTAAGTTATGTACAAACATTTCTAACATATCCTACCACATTCTGTCTAGTACGTGGTACTTTTCATACACATTTCTTTAAGAAAACACCACAGGGAAAAAAATATGGCGACGTAACATCGGCTGATGTGGAAGGTCACTTCCAAATTTTCAGTACTCCAGCAACCACCAGTATCACCGTGGATAACATTTCTTGCCATGGAGACCAACATAAGAAATCATTCTTCAGAATCATGACCAATCACGTGCTTAATCCTGGAATGGACACAAGCGACAGACAAAAATAAATGGATATTAAATAAGTTTCGTCCAGTAATGGTTACAGTCCTGCTATAAGTCTTAAACTTTCACATATAAAACTATGAAACCAAGCAATTACTGAACACCACTCGTGAACAAGAAGATCACACTTTTAAGCCTGCCTTTACTAATGGAGATTTTTCAGCAAACTGCCAAACTCTCCAAGACATACAATACAAAAATTAACTTCTTCACCAAAGTAAAACACACAATAAAATCATAGCACCAAAATCGCTATAGAACAGGATCAAAAGTCAACTGTGTACAGACACATTTGCAACTCATATCCAAGATTCTGCATTGGACTAACTGGAAGAAGCTTTACCAGAAGATTTAAAGAACAATTCTATGCACTCCATTTTAACAACTTGAACAAACCCACCTCTGCCTCACATGTCGCCAATCATTCTGTAATCAAAAAGAGCAGAACCTCGAAACACTTCATCTTGCCAACAGAGACATGCTACTTGACTCTCTTGAAGAAATCTAAATCTTCATTCACAAAAATACAGCACCTGTCGAACAACTTAATAACCAAACTGAAATGAGAATTTTTCCATCAGAATTTGGAAGACTTACTACTTCAAATCATGTAATTAATCGACAAATCCTACTCCTCTCTCTGTCTTCCTTACGCCAATTCCTCTCCCCCCCCCTTTTCATTTACAACCTATTTACATTGATGGCAACACAAACATGCTACCACAGAATAATTTATGCACTATATGTCTAAAATAAATAAATACATCTATACATATTACCTTTAGCTGAAACAAACGGACTGTGGCTTCACTAATTTTCCAGGTCCTGTTAATGTAAGAACTTTAAAAAGTCAGCAGTTAATTGGGATTTTTTCTTTTTTTTTAAATATAAAGTTCATGGTTATACAAACAGCTGCAGTTCACTGCAAATACAATAAGTTTGTATTATTTTGCTCCTAGGGTTTCAAGTTAATGCTAGTTATGATCAATGTATTTTTCCAGTCAATGACTTTAACAAGTACAGACAAAAACGAATAATATCTCTGAGTAAAGTGGCCTATGTGAGATCTTCGTGTGAAGACCTTTGTAACATGTAACAGTTGTGTAACATATGCTAGAGGCTGGCAAAGTTTCGTCATTACAATGTATACGCATACTTATTCTGCAAAAGTGTCTGAAGTGGTACCGACTGTCCGTTACAATGGAAGCAGACAGTTGATGTTAACAACAAAAGCCGCCCATACTCTTGCACTTAGTACAAAACTTAGTTTTAGATAGAAATCGACATATAAGCAACACTCATGGTGAAGGATTAATGAATGTTCTATCTTCTTGTCACTGAGACAGCACACAGGGTTACGCTTTCAAATAGCTGTGTAACCTCCTGTACCCCGTCTTAAGATGAGCCTCAAAAGAATCGAAAACGGATTTGTGGAATATATAACTTGTTATATTGCTAGAGAAGGCCGAAATGCACGCTATAATCTCACGCAGGATGGCGTGAGGTCTGAAACAGGATACGTAATGAATGCTATAAAGAAAAGTACGTAGCTTCTGGAATACTTAACTTTAATCCATCATTTGTACACATCGTTCTTGATGAGACATGCTTCATACGATAACTATCAATTGCTATGGCGCCTTGCTAGGTCGTAGCCATTGACTTAGCTGAAGGCTATTCTAACTATCTTCTCTGCAAATAAACGAGGCTTCGTCAGTGTTGCATCGCTAGCTAAGTCGTCCGTACAACTGAGACGAGTGCTAGTAAGTCTCTCGAGACCTGCCGTGTGGTGGCGCTCGGTCTGAGATCACTGACAGTGGCGACACGCGGGTCCGACATGTACTAACGGACCGCGGCAGATTTAAAGCTACCACCTAGCAAGTGTGGTGTCTGGCGGTGACACCACATAACTATTTCAAAAAAGAGAGTAATTGCAAGTTTATGGATTTACACTTGTCCATTAAGTGTTCTTAGCTCGCAGGCGCAGATTTTGTTACGATGTGCTGTGTGGACAGTATGGCAATACGGCTATCCCACTTAGCGTCTACCGAGCGAGGTGGCGCAGTGGTTAGCACACTGGACTCGCATTCGGGAGGACGACGGTTCAATCCCGTCTCCGGCCATCCTGATTTAGGTTTTCCGTGATTTCCCTAAATCGCTTCAGGCAAATGCCGGGATGGTTCCTTTGAAAGGGCACGGCCGATTTCCTTCCCCATCCTTCCCTCACCCGAGCTTGCACTCCGTCTCTAATGACCTCGTTGTCGACGGGACGTTAAACACTAATCTGCTCCTCCTCCCCCTCCTCAGCGTCTGTGCACAGTACGACAATATATACAGTACGACAATACGGCTATCACCATCGAGTATGCTGCCCTTCAGATACAGTCGAAATGTCAGATGCAAATGCTCCACAAACGTGGATTTTGCGATTCAACTTCCCAGTCAAATGGAGACACGCAATGAGGCACCTATCAGATGCTATAAGGTGCGCATTTGATTATTATTCTTACGATCCTTTTCTGTAATTTGAGAAATGTGCTCACATTTTGTGCATTTGCATAACGTCGTTGGAACTAAGATAAGTGTTTAGACTACAATTTTATCTTCTGGTGTGATATACTTCATATTGTCTTTGCAGACCATAAGTCAATTTGTACTGCAATAGTTGCCTCAAGGCTAGAATTTGTGTGTTTCAGATGTAGTTTTGCAGGGCGAAGAGAGAATGATTTTGTTCAGTAAATATTCATTAAATAACTAGAGAGATCTCTCTAATACCTATCATGTACCGTATTAAAAAAGATTAAATGCAAATATTGATATCCCACTCCTGGGTAATGGTTCCCTCATGACGTGAAGCACCAGCACTATTGCTTTCCACCATAATATTGTAGACTTACACCATTTGCTAAGGTATATCGTGCAACGTGTAACGCAGCTGTTTAGTAGGACATATGATCAATCCAATGTTACCTTAACCAAGGACATTGTATTTATTTCTGTTTATTTATTTATTGCATACAGGAGGCTGGAGACAATAATTAGGCTTAAATCTGTGGGTATACTCCACAAATAATGCATTTTACAACTTAATTACGGAAGATGTATCAGTCTAAAATGATGAAATAGTTTCCAAAAGTGAAGCCTTCAACTAATAATTAAGTCACAGAGATATGACTTTCGTTATATGAATTTTTCCTTCTGAACATCATGTTTTGACCACAAAACGTGATACATCTTATTTTAAATTCCTCCTATAAAGTTTTGAGAAAGCGAACTGTATTCTCCAACTTCTACAAGTTAGATGAAGACACTCATTCTGTAAGAATGGCCATTTAAAACTAATTTACATATATTTCATTCCTCGGTAGTTAAAAACTGTAGTGATGAAATTTTTCCATGTAGAATGTTGGAAAAGAATTCTTAACATTCGTGTAAGTCGTGCTCATAACGTTGTAGAAGTAAGGCACACTCTCGAAAGAGTTACTGAAACGTTAACGTTATAAGTGAGACTCGTTACCATTGAAAAATAAACGATCGACGTAAACGGTCGAGTTTTAAGAAAATGGAAACAAAGAATTCCATGCAATGTACTGCATAATTTGATTCCAACTTTAACTAAATTCCAGACTTGACGTTACTTTAACGAACACAAGAATTTCTCATTATCGCCCCGAAATTCATCTATTTACTACGTTTTCTACGCCATCTGATGCTATTAACTTTGACTGAGGGTGGCAATTCCTGGGAAAGTTTGTGACTAAAGAGTCTGAGTTCGGAAGGAAACGTTCTACGACATTCGTCACTTCTAGTGATGTATTTTAGGAATCTTATTGTTTGCTGCTGCTATCAGAACGACATTTTTCTTCTTTAATTATAAAGGACCATAAGGGCCAGTGAAATTAATTAATCAAAACGAACGGAAATGCCATTCAATATTCTGTGAAGAGAAACATTTAACAGACAGAAATTATGTGTAGAAACAGATGTCTCATTTGAAAATATTAGCTTATCATCTGGAACATTTTCTTCGTATGTTGCATTTTTTTTTATTTTGAAGTTTGAACCACCATTTTCAATACAGATTCGGATTCCATGCCAAAAAATTTCCAGGGATTGTCAGAAACATTTCTTTTCCATTAATGGCAGATGACAATATAATCGACAAAATTGATTCCAGTTTATGTAATTAAGAACCAACGTTCTATATTACATTTGCGATGAAAATGTTCGGATTTTATTCTCAAATATTCCAATATTTGTTAAAATTTGATTTTCTTTTGAAATAATAGCTGCCTGCTCTCATCCGGAGCTTGATGTCAGTGAATCCCCATCTCTCTGACAAATATTATAATTAAATGGTCAAAATGACGACCTTACTTAACGATTTATTTTTAATTTATGTACATAACTTAAAACATCCCTGACGCAATTTGTGCACAAGCATTTCTAATGAGTCCCATCACGTTTTGTCGAGTAGCTGCTACTTTGTTTTTAAGATAATGCCACCAGAAAAAATTCCGGTGACGTAAGGCCACTTCACCGGGCCACTTCCGCCGATCCAGCGAGCACTGAAATCGCGATTTAATACTCTTTGACCTATTGTGGAATAGTTAGCTGGACACCCATCTACATGTTCTCTCGCACTACGAGAGGTATATCTACCAACATAATAGATAGCTCATCTTATAATAAGTTACTATAACTTTCTCCGTTCAAAGTACTTTTCAAACTAAGGGACCGATTAATTTGTCGCCTATGATACCACACCAAACGTTAACAGACCAAGGGCGCGAATAATCTACTTCGTGTTTCCAGTGATGGTTTTCTACCCTACAGTAATACATGTTGGGCTTAACTATGTCCTGGTTCATAAAAGTTAACTCTTCGGAGAACATTACTCGACAAAATAAATGCGGCTGTATCTGTAAGTGCATCAGTGCGCAGTTGTAGTACCACATTGGATTCCTAAAACCATTCCCACTGAGTTCTTGACGCGTAGAGATGTGGTAGGGATGGTATCTGGAACGTTTTAAGGTCGGCCAAACCTTTCTGTGAGCGAATCTTGGCTAGTAAGATACTTCTCGTGTATTCGCGTGTGCATTATAACACATTGCATGTGGTACTGCATTTTCGTTCTATCAGTAAAAGTTCTTCATAACGAGCAACAGCAGCGTTTAAATTTCTCTTAAAATTATTTCGATTTTCTCTTCTACGCATAAAATATCAATTACTTCAAATTTTCCAGAGAAGGCTCCGACCTTTTCGGTATTCGTTCTTACACACTGAGTGTGCGAAGTTCATGGGCCTCCGATATGCACAAATACAGAAGACGGTAGTATCAAGTACACAAGGAATAAAAGGACAGTGGGTTGACATAGCTGACATCCGTACTCAGGTGATTCACGTGAAAAAGTTTCTTACGTGATTATGTTCTCTCGACGGGAATTAACAGACTTTGAACGCGGAATGGCAGTTGGAGCTAGACGCACTGGAAATTACACTTCGGGAATCGTTAGCGAATTCAGTATTCGGAGATCCACAGTGTCAAGAGTGTGCCGAGAATGCCAAATTCGTGGCATTAACTCTCATCTCGGACAATGCAGTGGCCGACGGCCTTCACTTAACGACCGAGAGCAATGGAAATTGCGTGGAGTTGTTAGGGTTGACAGACAAGCAAAGCCGCGTGAAATATCAATATGGGACGCACGACGAACGTATCCATTAGGTCAATGCCACAAAATTTGTCGTTAATGGGCTACGGTAGCAGACGACTGACACGAGTGTCTTGCTAATAGCACCACATCGACTGCAGTGCCTTTCCTGGGCTCGTGATCATATCGGTTGGACCCCAGACGAGTGAAAAACAGTGGCCTGGTCAGATCAGTCCTGATTACGATTGGTAAGAGCTGATGCTAGGGTTCGGGTATGGCGCAGACTTCACGAAGGCAAGGAGCCCTGGTGTCAACAAGGCACTGTGTAAGCTGGTCGTTGCACGGTAATGGTGTTGGCTGTATTTACACGAAATGGACTGTGCTTCTCTGATCCAACTGAACCGATCACTGACTGTAAATGGTTATGTTCGGCAACTTAAAGACCATTTGAAGCCATTTATGGACTTAGTGTTGTCATGACGATGCACGATGTTCCCGGGGTACAGTTGTTCGCAATTGCTTTGAACAACATTCTGAAAAATTCGAGGAAATGAATTGCCCGACCAGATCGCCCAGCATCAACCCATCGGATATATATGGGACGTAATAGAGAAGTCAGTCTTTCCACAAAATACTGCACGGCAACACTGTCCCAATTATGGACGACTTTAGAGGTAACATGGCTCAGTATTTCTGCAGGTAACTTCCAACGACTTGTTGAGTCCCTGCCACATCGAGCTGCTGCACTACTCCGGGTGCAAGGAGGTCCGACACGGTATTAGGAGGCATCCCATGATTGTTTTCGCCTCATTGTATAACTCCGGCGCTGTCGTGGGGCCCGCCTCGTAGTGGGGTGCTGACCGATCGGGTCTCTGTGTGAGAGTACACTATGTTTGTGTGTGTGTGTGTGTGTGTGTGTGTGTGTGTTTGTGTGTGTGTGTGTGTGTGTGTGTGTGTGTGTGTCTGTTCGTGGAAGGTGCACTTGTCACTATTATTATGAACGTTTTTCATTATAATGGCTGTGGATTATTTTCAATCGATAATCGCACAGCGGCCGGCGCGAGAGCTACGGTGGTCATCCGGAAGAACACACCATAATCAGTCACCCTGATGATGAGATGGAAGGGAACTAACTGCTATGAAACGTCCCGGTGGTGTGGGGCTCCAACTAAATGAGAAGGGAGCAGAAAACTATGTTACAATAAAATGTAGTTTATTTGTCGGACTTCTAATGTCTGTCCTAAAGGTTTTACCATACAATCAAATTTGTAAACCTAAATTAAATCTTTAACAAATGTGTCAGCTGTTTCGTACAAAAAATTTACATTTTTATCGCAATCTAATTTCGAATGAAATGAATTAGTTTTTAGTTGCGAAATACAGAAAAAAATTAATTTTTCCGATTACAGAGTTATCTACCAGGAATGGAAAAAAATGTTTTAGGTAAACTCTACTTTCGTTAAATGATAGAATTCGAATCTGCCATAAAATGGTGGATTCCTTTGAAAATAAATTGAGTCCGCCATGGAGAGGGACGGGGGGAGGTAGGGTGTGGCCAGTTTTACCACACAGAGATTACCTCTTTCTGAATATTATCTTTACATCTAAAGCAGTTTTTTCGTATAATGCTTATTTTTTCGAGGTATTCAGTTGTTCAAACGAACACGCATATATCTTATAAACAACAACTTCTGTCTTGTTTAGGTTAGAGAGGGGTGTAAGGGTGGTGAGACAAGTCAGTAATAAGTATTCCTCTAGGTCTCCAGAGAGGCGGCAGTGACAATTCAGCTAGAGATTCCATAACCCACTGCTCTGAATCAGCTGAATAACGATGAACCATGGAGCAGCACGATTTACATTGGCGTGCTAGTTTCCGTAGCGTTCTTTAAATGCGATGACACTGCTACAGACACAGTGGCAAACATGACATTTTTTCCAAAACATCACTGCTGGTTAAAGGCTACGGGCATAAATATATTACAGAGAGTGCCAAGAATTGACTAAGCTGTGCAACTAAAGAAATCGTAATAGATTAAAGCCAATCTGTGAACAAAATAACATAGTTTTTTTCGTTTACATGATGAAATGGTTATGTAAGTTACGACAGTTAATATGCAGCCTCAACTGAAAAAAAAAAATTCCCGGACATACATGAAAGAAAAATACTCGTACTGGATCTACAAATTATCTCGTCCAACAGAATGATTATGAGCAAACACGTTTGGGAGTCAAACAGTTTACCGTCAAAATGAAAATGGCAAAAGTTTTGTACTCACTTTACATGCCAGACCGCTAGTTCGTGAACTAGAACCGAATGTGTCGACGACTTAGATCAGGTGAAACTAATAGGGACTGAAGAAAGAAATGACAGTCTTTGTGGAAATAACCACTTATACACAAATGCCACTTCTTCATAGGTAAACAATGTTGTTAGCAAACAATGTGGTGGAGGCAGCCAGCAGGGGTACCCGAGGTTACTGAACTTGCAAATATCGGGTTTTCACTCTCCGCCGAGTCCTGTTCGACGAAGAAACATAAAATGAAATACATCACACAACAACACTGTGAAAAACTCTGAATACATGGACGGACGTCAATGTAACTTCCTACAAATACACAGTCAGCTGGTGATAGAATGGTCACAAGAATACAATTTGGTATTTTCCCCGTTTTACAAACCGTGCCAGTAAGAGACGATACCTCCCCATGAACCATGGACCTTGCCGTTGGTGGGGAGGCTTGCGTGCCTCAGCGATACAGATGGCCGTACCGTAGGTGCAACCACAACGGAGGGGTATCTGTTGAGAGGCCAGACAAACATGTGGTTCCTGAAGAGGGGCAGCAGCCTTTTCAGTAGATGCAGGGGCAACAGTCTGGCTGACTGACTGATCTGGCCTTGTAACATTAACCAAAACGGCCTTGCTGTGCTGGTACTGCGAACGGCTGAAAGCAAGGGGAAACTACAGCCGTAATTTTTCCTGAGGAAATGCAGCTTTACTGTATGATTAAATGATGATGGCGTCCTCTTGGATAAAATATTCCGGAGGTAAAATAGTCCCCCATTCGGATCTCCGGGCGGGGACTACTCAAGAGGACGTCGTTATCAGGAGAAAGAAAACTGGCGTTCTACGGATCGGAGCGTGGAATGTCAGATCCCTTAATCGGGCAGGTAGGTTAGAAAATTTAAAAAGGGAAATGGATAGGTTAAAGTTAGATATAGTGGGAATTAGTGAAGTTCGGTGGCAGGAGGAACAAGACTTTTGGTCAGGTGATTACAGGGTTATAAATACAAAATCAAATAGGGGTAATGCAGGAGTAGGTTTAATAATGAATAAAAAAATAGGAGTGCGGGTTAGCTACTACAAACAGCATAGTGAACGCATTATTGTGGCCAAGATAGACACAAAGCCCATGCCTGCTACAGTAGTACAAGTTTATATGCCAACTAGCTCTGCAGATGATGAAGAAATAGATGAAATGTATGACGAGATAAAAGAAATTATTCAGGTAGTGAAGGGAGACGAAAATTTAATAGTCATGGGTGACTGGAATTCGTCAGTAGGAAAAGGGAGAGAAGGAAACATAGTAGGTGAATATGGATTGGAGGGAAGAAATGAAAGAGGAAGCCGCCTTGTACAATTTTGCACAGAGCTTGACTTAATCATAGCTAACACTTGGTTCAAGAATCATAAAAGAAGGTTGTATACCTGGAAGAATCCAGGAGATACTAAAAGGTATCAGATAGATTATATAATGGTAAGACAGAGATTTAGGAACCAGGTTTTAATTTGTAAGACTTTTCCAGGGGCAGATGTGGATTCTGACCACAATCTATTGGTTATGAACTGCAGATTGAAACTGAAGAAACAGCAAAAGGGTGGGAATTTAAGGAGATGGGACCTGGATAAACTGAAAGGACCAGAGGTTGTAGAGAGTTTCAGGGAGAGCATAAGGGAACAATTGACAGGAATGGGGGAAAGAAATACAGTAGAAGAAGAATGGGTAGCTCTGAGGGATGAAGTAGTGAAGGCAGCAGACGATCAACTAGGTAAAAAGACGAGGGCTAATAGAAATCTTTGGGTAACAGAAGAAATATTGAATTTAATTGATGAAAGGAGAAAATATAAAAATCCAGTAAATGAAGCAGGCAAAAAGGAATACAAACGTCTCAAAAATGAGATCGACAGGAAGTGCAAAACGGCTAAGCAGGGATGGCTAGAGGACAAATGTAAGGATGTAGAGGCTTGTCTCACTAGGGGTAAGATAGATACTGCCTACAGGAAAATTAAAGAGACCTTTGGAGAGAAGAGAACCACTTGTATGAATATCAAGAACTCAGATGGCAACCCAGTTCTAAGCAAAGAAGGGAAGGCAGAAAGGTGGAAAGAATATATAGACGGTTTATACAAGGGCGATGTGCTTGAGGACAATATTATGGAAATGGAAGATAAGATACTGCGTGAAGAGTTTGACAGAGCACTGAAAGACCTGAGTCGAAACAAGGCCCCGGGAGTAGACAACATTCCATTAGAACTACTGGCGGCCTTGGGACAGCCAATCATGACAAAACTCTACCATCTGGTGAGCAAGATGTATGAGACAGGCGAAATACCCTCAGACTTCAAGAAGAATGTAATAATTCCAATCCCAAAGAAAGCAGGTGTTGACAGATGTGAAAATTACCGGACTATCAGTTTAATAAGTCACAGCTGCAATATACTAACGCGAATTCTTTAGAGACGAATGGAAAAACTGGTAGAAGCGGACCTCGGGGAAGATCAGTTTGGATTCCGTAGAAATGTAACTAACCTTACGACTTATCTTAGAAGAAAGATTAAGAAAAGGCAAACCTACGTTTCTAGCATTTGTAGACTTAGAGAAAGCTTTTGACAATGTTAACTGGAATACTCTCTTTCAAATTCTGAAGGTGGCAGGGGTGAAATACAGGGAGCGAAAAGCTATTTACAATTTGTACAGAAACCAGATGGCAGTTATAAGAGTCGAGGGGCATGAAAGGAAAGCAGTGGTTGGGAAAGAAGTGAGACAGGGTTGTAGCCTCTCCCCGATGTTATTCAATCTGTATATTGAGCAAGCAGTAAATGAAAGAAAAGAAAAATTCGGAGTAGGTATTAAAACTTATGGAGAAGAAGTAAAAACTTTGAGGTTCACCGATGACATTGTAATTCCGTCAGAGACAGCAAAGGATTTGGAAGAGCAGTTGAACGGAATGGACAGTGTCTTGAAAGGAGGATATAAGATGAACATCAACAAAAGCTAAACGAGAATAATGGAATGTAGTCAAATTAAATCCGGTGATGCTGAGGGAATTAGATTAGGAATTGAGACACATAAAGTAGTAAAGGAGTTTTGCTATTTAGGGAGTAAAATAACTGATGATGGTCGAAGTAGAGAGGATATAAAATGTAGACTGGCAATGGCAAGGAAGTCGTTTCTGAAGAAGAGAAATTTGTTAACGTCGAGTATAGATTTAAGTGTCAGGAAGTCGTTTCTGAAAATATTTGTATGGAGTGTAGCCATGTATGGAAGTGAAACAAGGACGATAACTAGTTTGGAGAAGAAGAGAATAGAAGGTTTCGAAATGTGGTGCTACAGAAGAATGCTGAAGATAAGGTGGGTAGATCACGTAACTAATGAGGAGGTATTGAATAGAATTGGGGAGAAGAGAAGTTTGTGACACAATTTGACTAGAAGAAGGGATCGGTTGGTAGGACATGTTTTGAGGCATCAAGGGATCACAAATTTAGCATTGGAGGGCAGCGTGGAGGGTAAAAATCATAGAGGGAGACCAGGAGATGAATACACTAAACAGATTCAGAAGGATGTAGGATGCAGTAGATACTGGGAGATGAAGAAGCTTGCACAGGATAGAGTAGCATGGAGAGCTGCATCAAACCAGTCTCAGGACTGAAGACCACAACAACAACAAGGGACTATAACAGTGTCAGATGTTGAGCGGTCACCTTAGAGAAACGGAAACTGCACGTACCCGTCTGAGACAGCAACATAAGAACCTGACTGAGTTTGAAAGTGGTCTCACTGTTGGTCTCTATTTGGCAGTCCGCAGTCCGCCTGCTTAGCTGAGTGGTAACGTGTTTACCTCTCATGCAGCGTGCGCAGCTTCGATTTATGGACTGGATGCTGTGTTGTCCTTATTATCATTTCATCATCTTCGTCACGCACGTCGCCCAATGTAGCGTCACCTGAAATAATACTAGCAACTCAGCTGGCGAATTTCCCACATGGGGCCTCCCGGTCATCGCTGCTAAACGAACCTTTTTCCATTTAGACGGCTAGTCGAATCGTGCATTAACCAGATCTGTGGCCTGATGTTGGATTTCATGGGGACGTGAAGGAAGGCATAATTGTCGTAAAGATTCCAACTAACCACATATGCCCATGGGAGGGTCACTGTATTTTGTACCACATCATAACCCCTTCCCATAAGCGCCTGCCATCCGAGAATGAATAATGGACTACTGCAACACCCTGTATCACACAGCACCAGTCACTGATGACAGAGCCACTAAAGCATAGATATTAGAAACTCCTTCACCAAAGAAGACGAAGTAAATATTCCTGATTCCAATCAAGAACAACTTAAGGCCCCCGGTCCAGACTGTATACCAGTCGGGTTCCTCCCAGAGTATGCTAATAAAAAAGCTCCATATTTAGAAATTATATATAACCACTCGCCCACAGAAAGATCCGTACCTAAAGAATGGAAAATTGCTCAAGTCACTCCAATATCCAAAAAGGGAAGTAGGAGTAATCCGCTGAATTACAGGCCTATATCACTAACGTCGATTTGCAGTCGGGTTTTAGAACATATACTGTATTCGAACATTATGAAGTACGATTTATTGACATATAGTCAGCACGGATTCGGAAAATATCGTTCTTGTGAAACACAGTTAGCTCTTTATACTCACGAAGTAATAGGTGCTATCGACAGGGGATGTCAATTTGATTCCACAATTTTAGATTTCTAGAAGGCTTTCGACGCCGTTCCTCACAAGCGTCTTCTAAACAAACTACGTGCCAACGGAGTATCGCCTCAGTTGTGAGACTGGATTCGCGATTTCCTGTCAGAAAGGTCACAATTCGTAATAATAGATCGAGTAAAACGGAAGTAATATCCGGCGTTCCGCAAGGAAGTGCTATAGGCCCTCTATTGTTCCTGATCTATATCAACGACATAGTAGACAATATGAGTAGTCGTAATTGTAAAATGATTTAGGTAAGATATCTGTATGGGGCGAAAAGTGGCAATTGAACCTGAATAAAGAAAAGTGTGAATTATTCACATGAGTACTAAAAGAAATCAGCTAAATTTTGATTACGCAATAAGCCACACAAATCTGATGGCTGTAAATTCAACTAAATACTTAAGGATTACATTTACAAATAACCTTAATTGGAACGATCACATAGATAATTTTGTGGGTAGAGCAAACCAAAGACTGCGATTCATTGGCAGAATACTTAGAAGGTGCAACAGGTCTACCAAAGAGACTGCTTACACTACGCTTGTCCGCCGTATTCTGGGCTATTGCTGTGCGGTGTGGAATCCGCATCAGGTCTGACTGACGGATGACATCGAAAAAATACAAAGAAGACAGTTCTTTTTGCATTATCGCGAAATAGGGGGGATAGTGTCACAGAGATGATACGTGAATTGGAGTGGCAATCATTAAAACAAAGGCAGTTGTAGTTGCGACGGGATCTTCTCATGAAATTTGAATCACCAGTTTTCTCCTCCGATTGCGAAAACATTCTACTGGCACCCACCTACATAGGGAGAAATGATCATCACGATAAAATAAGAGAAATCAGGGATCGCACAGAAAAATATAAGTGCTCATTTTTCCCGCATGCCGTTACATAGTGGAATGGTAGAGAGATAGCATGAAGGTGGTTCATTGAACCCTCTGCCACGCACTTTATTGTGAATATCAGAGTAATCACGTAGATGTAGACGTAAATGGCGGAGGTTAGCAACAACCGAACTGGGGAATTACCATCCCAAGCCTTTGGAGCAGTGCTGTAAGCAGGGAGAATGATTAGCTACAATGTATGTAAATGACTACCACATTACTTGATTTTAGCGCTAATAACTTACTGAACATAAGAACGGAAACGAAACGAACTCTACAGATTAGTGGATCATTTCATAGTTACGGACGTCACATTTGTATAACTTCCGGTAGGGTATTAAAACGAAAACAAAAAACAGACAGACGTGGAAAGCTACGCGGGTTAGCCGTGCGGTCTAGGGCGGCTTGTCGCTGTTCGCGCGCCTCCCCCGTCGGAGGTTCGAGTACTCCCTCGGGCATGGGCGTGTGTGCTGTTCTTAACATAAGTTAGTTCCAGTTAGATTAAGTACTGCGTAAGCCGAGGGACCGATGACCTCAGCAGTTTGGTCCCATAGTAGGTACCACAATTTTCCAATTTTTTTCCAAGACCTGGAAATGATTTTGTGTGTGTGTCTGTGTGTGTGTGTGGGGGGGGGGGAGGGGTTTGAATGACGGACATGACGCACGAACACACGTTTGACAGTGGAATAGGAGTGGCAACGTGAAAATTAGAGCTGCATACAGCGGCACCAGCTTTGTAGTTCCACCGTTAAATATCGAAGCACTTTGCTCATCTACTGTTGGATCGTTCTGGAAGGATGAGAAGGTGGCTAGAAAACGTTGAGGATGCTCTAGAAACCAGTGATCAGAATTTCCCGTGCTCGCTGTCCACTGGGGAGCAAAGACTGAAGAGGCCACCATGACTGACCAGAGGTACCAGCAAAAATGCTAAGTTACTTTATGTTTAGTATTTTGTAAATAGTATAAATTTTAAAAATTAAAAATTTGACAACACCGTGACTGATTTTCATAAACGAATCGAAACAGAATTGATATAAACATTACTGGTATTGAGATAAAGGCTAAAACGTTTATTACACTAGGAAATAGTGAATTTTAACCATAGGATTAATTAATACGTTGAAACTAGAGGCACTACTCTAAAATGAATGTAGTTAGGAAAGTCTAAGCTTGCATATTTTTAACTGTTTGTCCCTATTAACGACAATACAAAACACGATTGATTTAGAATTTAAGAGAAAACTAGTGATTGTAATGAAAGCCTGAAAGCAGCTATGAAAAGATGAGAAAATTTTCATATAAATTCATGTGTGATACATGTGCATAGCGATTAATTATAGTTTTTATATGTTCTGGAATGAAGAGATTATATCTTTTGAGTCATGTTACAATGCAAGGATGTAAGTACTCGGCAGCTATCTTGGTGCGGATAGACTGATTTTGTCGGCGATAGGAGACGAATGGTCTGATTCTGGCAGTACCTGGAGGCAGTCGTGTGATGAAATTTTGCGTGGCAAGACAGTCGCTTCGTGAACTTCGTGAAAGTACTGAAATTTTCTTATGTGTGAAAAAGTGGACTTACAAAATTTACGCAGTAAACTCGAACTTCGAAACTTCACCACCGATGTTTGCGGTTGGCTTTTGGTACTTGTGATTTTGCCATTTCACAACTGAGGAACTTGTACTTAAATTTTAAGTGAGTGGGACTTACAATCACAGCGAAAGTTTCGAGTGTACGAATTACTGCCCGAGTTTATTCAAGTTATTGCATCGGTGTGTGAGTATTGGCAATTTGTGAACTTGTAAATGCGAGAAAAACAAGAAATCAGTCCTCTTTAATCTGCGAGGATAGTGCACTCTCTTAAGGCAAATTCCTGCCTGCACCTAATTGAGAGTTTGCTTAGTTTTTAATTGAGAATTTTAAGGATCAGTCTGACGATTTGTTGGTTGGCCAACTTAAATACAGCCAAATTATAAAAACATTCAACCACTCACTCTGGCCCTTGGTAGAGTGCTACAAACTGGTGCATTTATACACAGATAATCTGCACAGTACCGCTGCGTGCTCAGAGTTATTTAGTTACTCGTTTGGACATAAACTTTTAAGGGACACCTGTTATTTTCTACCAAGTTAGTGTGCACCAGAAATGAACACAGTCAAGCCGCATTTGCTATAGTACTGTGTCAAATATTTACAGCTGTCTGTCAACAGTAAAGAATGACATGTTCAATGCAATTACAAACTCTTCTCTTGAAATACGTGTTCAAAATTTATAAAACTACTGTTCCATTTGACTCTTGATGGTGTCCTAATTAGGTGATGTTGAGTTCTTCAGCAAAGGCCTCAGCTATGTATCGACCTCATCGCTATGGCGCTGCTTAACAGAGAGTGTGGGCATGTCTTTCGTAGTCTCTTCCATTCGTCGCTGCGGATTGCAGCGAGGCATTGCTAATATCTATGGTATCATTGCGCATAGCTGATTTGTTGTGGCACCACGATCTGTGGACCATACTATTTGTGGAATGAAGTCCTTCACAGTTAAACAACAGTTCGTTGGTTGCAGAGGGATGTTTACTCAGCCAGTTCAACAGCAGAATTAGAAACGATGATGTTTTCCTACGATTACCTTATGGAATTCCGGTCTGCCGTTTCACATGTAGGTGATAATGGAAGAAAACTTGTATTGTGGAAGATACTCTCAACTAAATTACTACCTATGACTAGGTTCGAAATTTTAATTTTTAATTCGTTGTCACATCATACTTGTGAATTATACAGAATGTCTTGTCGAATCTGTAAATTACTTTTTATGAAATACCTAATCAGTTTATTATTCTAAATAATTTTTATTTTTATTTTCCATGTTATTTTACACGTATAGTTCCGTAGGACCTAACTGTGGAACAAATCTCCAACGTCATGGAACGTCTCATACATGACACTGCAACATATAAGCAGGAACAGATAAAAAAATGTTTATGAAACCAAATAAACAAGCCACAGGTTTATGTAAACGCAATCAACAATATACCACAGGAATCAGCTTAATCTTTTGAGTAATTCCTCGACAGAATGGATGGAGTGAACCCATACAGAAACTCTTCAATTTAGATTTGACAGCGCGTGGATTACTACTAATATCTTTGAATTCTTGTGGAAGGTTATTGAAAATGGACGCAGCATTATACTGCCCACTTTCCTGCACAAGAATCAAGGAAGTGTGATCGAAATGCAAACTGGATTTCTGCATGGCATCAACTGAGTGAGAGCTGCTAATTCTTGTGAATTACCAGATATTGATAACAAGACACGACAATAAAGAATACGTATATTGTGAGTTTAATGTCAGATTACCTAGACTAATCAACGGGGATCGACAACAGGTTCACGAATTTACACTCATTTTTGCCCGAAGCGCCCGTTGCGGAGCCAAAATATCCTTTGAGAATGGAAAGAGTTACCCCCAAAACATAATGCCATACGTCATAAGCGAATGAAAATAGCAAACTAGCCTACTTTTCGAGTCTATCACTTACTTCAGATGCCGTTCGAATAGTAAAAGTGGCAGCATTACGTCTTTGAACACGATTCCAGAACGTCGGCTTTCCGCAACAGCTTACTATCTATCTGAACACCTGGAAATCTAAACCGTTCAGTTTCACTAATCATATCACCTTTCTATGAAATAAAAAGATCGGTTTTGTTGGATTGTGTGTTAAAAACAGTAAGAACGTAGTCTTATTATGATTTAGCGTTAGTTTATTTCCTACAAGCCATGAAATAATGTCATGAATTGAACTATTTGAAGCACAACCAATGTTTCACACAGCATCCTTTACTACAAAGCTAGTGTCATCAGTAAACGTAAATATTTTAGAATCACCTGTAATATTAGAGGGCATATCATTTATGTACAGAATGAACAGAGGTGTCCCCAGCACTGATCCCTGGGACACCCCACTCAGTTGACAATGCCCCACTTACAACCCACATCATAGCCATCCTCAACACTGTGGATAACGACATTTTGCTGTCAGTTATTAAAGTAAGAGGTGAACCAAATGTGAGCTACTCCCACTATTCCATAATGGTCCAGTTTCTGAACCAATATTTTGTGATCAGCACAATCAAACGTTCTACTTAAATCAAAATGGATGCCTAGTGTTCGAAACCTTTTGTTCAATCCACCTAGTACCTCACCGAAATAAGAGAACATAACATTTTCAGTAGTTAAACCACTTCTAAAAGCGAACTGTACATTTAATAGCAAATAATGTGAAATAAAATGATGAATTATCATTATATAACAGCCTTTTCAATAACTTTATCAAATACTGATGGCATAGAAATAGGTCTACAACTGTCTAAGTTATCTGTTTCTCCCTTTTTATAAAGCGGCTTTACTTCTGAGTACTTTTATAGTTCAGGAAACTGACCATTTTTAAAGAACAAATTACAAATACAGGGCTAACATGTACAGCACAGTACTTTAATCTTCTCCTAGGCACTCCATCATATCCATGAGAGGCCTTAGTCTTCAGTGATTTAGTTATAGACCCAGTCTCCCCCTTGTCAATATCACAGAGGAATATTTCAAGCATCAAACTCGGAAAGTAATTTTGCAAGAGAGCTATAGGATTCCCTGTAGAAACTTGGTTTTTATTTAATTCTCCAGCAATGTTCCGAAAATGATTGTTAAATACTGTTCATATATCTAATTTATTAGTAACAGAAATATTTTTACTCTGAACTGACTTTATATCGTCGTCCTTGTGCTGCTAACCAGACACTTCCCTCACAGCTGACCATACGGTTTTAATTTTATCTTCTCGATTAGCTATTCTACTTGATTACCACATACTCTTTGCTTCCCTAATAACATTTTAAGCACATTACACTAATGTTTGTAACGAGGTACCTTAGCTTGATTGTGACTACTTCTAACATTTTGATATAGTTCCCACTTTGTTCTACATGATATCCTTACCCCACTAGTCAGCCATCCAGGTTGCCTTATACTGTTACTACTCTGTTTAGAGCGTTCTAATGGAAAGCACCTTTCAAAGAGCGTGAGAAATGTGTTAAGGAAAGCATTATATTTGTCATCTTTATTATAGACACTATGAATGCCCTGCCATTCTTGTCCTTTAATGTGGTTTAAAAAACTCTCTAGTGCTGTTGGATTAAATTGGGTTGAATACTAAAACCTTCTAGTGTTAAAATTTGTGCATCATGGTCTGAAAGGCCGTTGACCCTTTTACTAACAAAATGCCCAATTATTAAAGAAGAATGAATAAAATTAATTGTCTATGGCTGTGCTATTGTTCCCCTGCACCCTGGTTGGAAGAAACAGAGTCTGCATCAGATCATATGAATTTAAGAGGTCTTACAACATCCTTTTTCTTGTAGAATTACGTATAAAATTAATATTGAAGTCACCACGTGTAATTAATTTTTTATACTTCCTATAAAGTGAACCAAGAACCATCTCTAATGTGACCAAAATGCTTTGAAGTTAGAGATCTATAAAGAACAACAATTAGAAGTTTAGTTTCATTAAATTCAACTGCCCTTCCACGACATTCAAATACCTGTTCAGGAGGAAGGAGGAAGGAGATTAGTGTTTAACGTCCCGTCGACAACGAGGTCATTAGAGACGGAGCGCAAGCTCGGGTGAAGGAAGGATGGGGAAGGAAATCGGCCGTGCCCTTTCAAAGGAACCATCCCGGCATTTGCCTGAAGCGATTTAGGGAAATCACGGAAAACCTAAATCAGGATGGCCGGAGACGGGATTGAACCGTCCTCCTCCCGAATGCGAGTCCAGTGTGCTAACCACTGCGCCACTTCGCTCGGTTTACCTGTTCAGTGCAATGCCATGATACGTTTGTGGACTCAAATAGAATACTGTTCTTTACGTAAACATGGCCAGTGTACCACTCCACAAACAAATGGTTGAAAACCAGCCAGCTAACCTCTATCGTGGCAGGGGAAGCCTCGGAACTGTCAAATTACTTAAGTGTCGATCTGATATACCAATAATGTCAATGTCAACAACTAATAGTAGTTCACTAACGTTATCTCTAATATCTCTTATCTTTTGATGAAACATGCTAGTTCCCTCACTACTTGGATACCTGACCTCCTCTCCTCTGAAGCTTATTCCTTTCTTAAGCAGGGATAACTATAAGCTGACTTCAGTCTGAAAAAGGTGCAGCCTTAACACCAACTACTGCAGAAATTCTTCAGTGAGTGATCCCACAACAGCCCACTGCACTGTCACCTATAAGCTTTGCCAGCCACCCCTTCCTATACCTATTGAGATTCAGGGCATGATTAGTGGAACCCGTTGTATTGATGGACCTCAAATGGCATCACTGCAATGTGAGCCATGCCCTCCGCCATCGGTGCCTACTCCAGCAACATGTTAATACGCCTAAGGCAGCATTCAGATGAGGACGATCATGACGATGAAACAATTAAACGAAGAGCACGTTAGTGCCACCAGTTTGAGTAGCTATCTTTACCAGGTCACCCCCTGCATTATACCCCCCGTCACTATCAAGAATATTCTCTGCTCCACACACTACCTGATCCTCGTTCGTAAAATTCCTACATGACGGCTCTGTGTTAACAGTCACCTGAGCCAACCCTGCACTATGCTTCACAGTTCTGGTGACCTGGTACTCACTCCCCATCACTTCCTGCAGCTGCTGGCCCACACCTATGCCACGCGATCTACCAAGTAGCAGAATATTCTTCTTTCTGTTAGATTTCGCAGCTGACTTAGGTTTTCGTACTGCTGAGGACTTCTGCATTTTTCCTGACCTACAGCTACAAGAGGCTCCTCTCCACTCATCTCTGACTGTCAGTGAAATCTATTCGTTATACGCAAAGTACAACTGTCAGAATATCTCCTCCTCCTATCTGCCTTCTTACCAACTGCCCGTTCCTACTCCTCAACCATCTTCACCCTCCTCAACCTATCTAGTTCCACCTTCGCAACTTGTAACTACACCTGAGGAGCACAGATGTTACGCTCCTGCTCCTCTGTCAACTTATTTCTGCTACTAATTCTGCATTTCCTGCAGAGGATCTCGCTAGAATGCCCAGTGGCTGTCCCACTACATTCCGCCCAATAAAAATACTATGAAAAAATCTTACACAGTAACCCGCTACTCACAAACCTAGGACAAAACCCACACTTCTCACTCGTGATAAAATTTTAGCAGTTACTGAAAAAACTAAAAGTCTACGTTACCTAAGTTCAATTACAACAGCAGAACTACTTAAAGAACTAACAGTAGTGGTCTCGAATTTCGCTCTCTACTAAGAACGTAACCAATTTTGTTAATACTACCAAACCACAACTATACCATTACAACAAAAACGTCACACAATTTCTTATCTAAAACAAAAAAATATAAGCCACCATTGGAACAATAAACTAAATTAAACATAGTGAACTATATTTTATACGAAATATTTCACTACAAGCAATAAAAAACGTCAGCTGAAGACTACCATACAAAATTTAATAAATGACTCAAACGCAACAAAAACTCTTAAAAGCATAGTTGGCGAAAGTTTCCGAAAGTTTATCAAACCGTTATTTTGTCAAAAACAGCACGAGACACCGTTGAAAACTACTAAATTTAATAAGAGAATAACAGTGCACAAAAAACATTGTGAGTATATAACAACTGCTACAGCTACAGCTGCAGGTCGTGAAATGTAAACATACTGCTAATATTTGGACAAACGATTGCAAAATACTAAATTTAGTATTCGAATACAGTGCACAATCAACTTTGTCAGTACTTAGCTTTAGAAACGCTACAAATTTTCGTCATCCTAATTCAAGCTCTGAAAATTCTAGTTAGGTACTTGGAAATAGTTGAATATGTAACTACAAGATAAGTTGTAGTTTGTATAAACTAGCCTAAATTCTTATTGATTTCGGTGTTCTTTGAAATTATTAACGTAATTATATAATTATCAAGATACCAATGCGAAACTGACAGCGAATATTTAAAAAAAGTCAGGAATGAACAGATATTGCCTGTGCAGCGGCTGCCGTATTAGTATATTAGATTATATTTGACTTTTTTTGTTACAAGCGTTTTTCGGTACAATAACAGTTAACCGTTAACCTGGTTATTTCTTGATGGAAAGATTCAAACACGGTGAATGAACGGAACATTTGGTTAGAGAAAAGTTAATTTACCTGTTTGATTGTAATGCATGTATACCAGGATATAAGTGAATGATAACGATGTTTCCTAAAACCTTCAGCGATTGATAGCTGAATAAATAGCTGTTCCATTTATTGAGGCACTGAACACCTCTCGCCTTGCTAAGTACAGTCACATTTGTCCAGCCTTCAGAGATGACAAGCAGTACGGTGCACCATAATTAAGATGGCGCGGTTTTCCGTGCTGAGCTATAATAAGTACATAGTTTATGCAAAGCATCCTGTAATTGTCACAGCTTATCCATAACTATAGGCAACGGTGAAATAACCAGGTAAACAACTTTAACATAATTACGATTAAAACACAAAAAACCTGTGCACAAATTGAAAAAAAAAGGAAAACTGGTCTTGTCTTTTCCCATCATTTATATACGCCACCAGTTCACTGTACTAGCTCATTAGACAACCATTCACAAATTTATTATCTTTATTTATAAAATTTTAAAAACTTGGACTTCTCTCTCTCGTGCTCGAAAGAGTTTTCTTTTATGAATACTTTATCAATTAAAAAAAAAAACAGTTACTAAAGAATGAACTAGTCGCAATTTACGGGTTACTGAATATTATGAGGACTCAGAGTTAAAAGAATGGATACCCTCATAAAATTCATAGCTGTGGATTAGTAATAAGATGGTCATTGTGCTTCTCTCAGACCAGCTTACAATGAAAGTCCACGTGTGAGCCTGGGACCTACTTCTTGGGAACCTTACGAAATTTTATATTTCTCAGATGCAGTTGGCACAGGCCGTTCATAGACTTCTCTGCAAAAAAAAGTCAGTGTAGCTGAAGCTTCCTGAATAACGAAATCAGGATAGGTAAGATGTAATAACCAGGCACTACAGCGAGCTACATTCTTGTATTTAGAGGAGTGTTAAGATAACCTGCACTTTGAAATAGTTAATACTTAATTATCAGTTCTATTAATGTTAGACCGAAATAGCATTTTAAGGAGGACGAAAAGTCTTTATGTTATGTACAAAATGATGACACTGCGAAAATACCTGCGTCATGTTCCGTTCCTTTCATATGCAGGGACAGCTATCAGCCTACAGCCACTATCTGGCTGAGCTTGAAAATGTACTTCGTATCTTGCTTCACAGAGCCCATGTCATCTTTGACCCTGAGAGGTTGTTAGCTGTTTCAGGACATTTCGAGGCCACCTTTCGTCAGAATGGTTACAGTGAAAAACAGATCAGACATGCGTTGCGCTATCGATCAAATGTGAACACGATGAGTGATGATAATACTGTGGTGTCTCCGAAATATACGGCCTTTTTCCCCTATGAAAGAACAATTTCTGAAAGGAATCGTCGTATTTGCGGAACTAAGATGTTAAATTAGTTTTTAGACCTCTATCTATGATATGGTTCGTTTTAGGTTCCGTAAAGGATTATCTTTATTTCGTAAGGCGGTTGTCTACCGTATTCATTGCAGTTGTTGCTTGTATATGTCGGTTACATTATCAGGACTCTGGAGGACGGATGTACTCAGTAAAAGCTTCAGACATGCTTACAACAGCCGAGCAAAACCGCCATCACAGAACGCCATCTTGGCACCTGCCACCCAATGGAATATAACAACGCGTAGATTCTGGCATGTACTTCCATCCATTGGGATAGAGTTATTAAGGAAGCGGTTGGGATTAAATTATCAAGTAACCTTATAAATAGCCCGCCTGACTAGAAGTGCAGTCTAACACGCTTTTTTCCGAGTGGGAAGGCATGCCGGTCCCCGGAACGAATCCGTCCGGCCAGCCTGTGGATGGTTTTTAGGCGGTTTTCCGTCTGGTTTCCTTTCTGTGGGCTGGTTTCCTTTATTCTGCTTCAGTTACACTATGTCGGCGATTGCTGCGCAATCACAAACACTGTCTCCACGTACGCGTACATCGTAATTAATCCTGGAGCGGCGTTACCTGCAGTTTAGTAAAATTTGTAATAATTTCTAAGAAACTTCCATTGATTATTGCGTTAGCCACCGCTGGCTGGATAGTGCAATTTGGCGACATTTTGGTAATAGGAAAAGAATTGGGAGACGGGTTGGCCGTGTCCTGAGAAACCTTTACTGCACTGCGGTTATAGTAAAGCGGGCAGAGAGTGTCACCACACCACGGCTAGGACCATGTTATAATCTACGTGACTG
The DNA here is from genome assembly GCF_023864345.2 of Schistocerca serialis cubense. Taxonomy (NCBI): domain Eukaryota; kingdom Metazoa; phylum Arthropoda; class Insecta; order Orthoptera; family Acrididae; genus Schistocerca; species Schistocerca serialis. The sequence continues at coordinate 665,277,945 of NC_064642.1, forward strand.
TATGCCGATAAACAGTGCAACAAATGCGTCTGGAGCTATATAAAAACGAGAGGCATTCAATAAGTAATGAAACACATTTTTATCGGTCAGTTTCGGTTGAAAAAATGCGAAATTTATTATGGTATATTGCCGAATATTTCCGCTTCAGCCCCTATACTTTCATGAAGTTCAAATAGGGAGGAATGGTATACGTAACCTTCAAAATTGCATCTCTTATGTAGATGCTTTCCAAGCAAACACCTGTCATTGAGATTCATTAGGTGAAACATATCCATATGCCCCTGCAGAATGTCTACGGAGACCTGTCGAATCGAAGCACGGCCAGTCGTTGGCGAGGAGTCTGCCATTATCGCAAAAAGTCATAGAAACCTGTCTGTTCTCCTGCGTGCTGATGGTCGCACACAGCTGTGATTCCTACAATGTCAGAACGTGCACATCCTCGCTGCTCAACTGGACATCTCTGTTGGTAGTGCTGAAACACTCGTCCACCAGTTGTTGTACTCATAGGTGTGTGAGCACTAGGTTACTTGCCGCCAAACACAAGACCGTAAAGAGCGACGAAGGATGATCTGTGAGGAATTGCTTGCGCCTTACGAGGCTGACTGGGACAATCTTTTGGCTAATGTCGTCAGCGGCGATTGTTTCATCACTTAGATTCGGGAAGAGAACGGCAGTTCATGGTGTGGCACCCCACGACCTCTCCTCTGAAGAAAAAGTCCAAAGCTGCATCTTCAGCCATATGAGTCATGGCAAAAATCAGTGAGTAATGAAACACAGTCTTTTCGGCTAGTTTAGGTTGAAAAAATGTGAAATTTGGTATGGGGTATTGTCGAATATTCCATTTTCACTCCCTATAGTTTCACGCAGTTCCGATGCGGAGGAACGGTATTTTGAAGGGGTTATTCTGTCTGATATCCTCCCTCATGACGCAACCATAAACTGTATATTGTACTACCTTCAGGAAGGAAAGAAACGGCTTTAGTGTGTTCATCGCCAAAAACGTGGAGATGAACTACTCCTTCTACATGACAACGCAAGGCCTCACAGAATCCTGTGCACTCCACAGGAACTCGCGAAACTTCATTGGACTGTTTTTCCTCATACACCCTACAGCCTAGATCTCCCACCTTTTAACTGACAGCTGTTTGTCTCACTGAAGGATGCACTCCATGGGAAGCAGTACGTGGATGATGGGGCGGTTTTTGAGGCAGCAAGATGGACATACTGGCCATTCAGGGAAGGTAGCATAAGGCCGTCACTCTGAACAGACATTGTGTTGATAAATAAAGTACAGTAACCAAAGGAATGAGGAATAATACAGTGTACTGGAAACCGGACTTAAACAACACGCTTTCAGAAAAAATCTGTTGCATTGCTTATTGAATGCCCCTCAACAACTGAATTTGGAGGCAGTTATATTCGGAGCCCTGAAGTACTACCACGATGCCATGGCTGAGCTAGACAGTGGCATGACCGGATGCTACCAGCTGTACTCTGAGTGCTACACAGCGTCGGGGCAGATGCCTTCTGCAATAAGTGCACCCTGCTAGAATCTGTGCTACAGTGCACAGACTAACGCCAGACTACTGCCAGGAGGCAGCAGCTCATTTCCCATGCACAGCAGTCTTCCACCGTCGCCAGTGAAGACACGAGCCATGTCTGAGCTTTCAGGGCGCAGACCCTCAACAGCTGCAGGTAGATGGAGCAAGAAAAGGAAGCGCCCCACTGTCCTAAGAGCCTTGATCCACTGATGGACCGCTGGCATGCTGCCTGGAGCTATGTCGACAGTACAGGGTGCCAACGTGTGCACCATCCAGCCACAGAGATGGTAGTTGTCTGCTGACCATCATCAGCCGGTCACACTGTAAAGGGGAGAAAATATAACAAAGCTTTTCTTCGACCGTCAGTGTATCACTGGGCACCACCCCTAGGATCAGCGCCAGAGGTAGCGCCGCCTCCCGACAACTTAGATAAAGTTTCATCGCCATAACCGCTTTTATAACTTATCACACGTCTCCTTGCCTTTCAAAGAATTGTGTTGCTAATTTTGCCCTCTTCTCGCGCATATCTGCACTAGGAAGCTTACACACCAGTGGTAATTTCGGTTTAACACCTCCACATCACCTTTCGTCAGATTACGTTCTTCATGAATCAGTGCCACCATTCAAAAAGTGAATAGTTTATCTGCATTTTCATCGATCTCGCTCCAGAACTTGCGAGGTGCCGGGGCTAGAAGTGTATTTAACACTAAATTCTTCTAGAATCCACATATGTAAATGATGCTCTAAGCCCCCCCTATTCTAACTCCGACTTTTGCTGTTGCACAAGGATTAAAAAAATACGCGAACTGACTCTAATCAACCCTGCCAGTGGAGTAGAAGAGAGTTTGGCACCTGCAATAATTTAATTTGATAAATAAGTTAAATAAACGAAGGTTTCATTAACATAGTGAGGAATGATAGGGTTGCTCTACCGATTAACAGAATGAAAGTTTTGTCCAAAATAACAATATGATTTATTAAGACTAAACACAAAATAATAAACAAAAACACTTGAAACCTTTACAATACATCAAATTGACTCAAATTGGATACTCAAACAAACGCTGTGAATGTGAAGTTGTCCCTAAACTAGATTGTGAGGATTATGACGAAGTGGTATGTGGAGCCAATTCCTTGCAACTCAAATCTTAAGAGAAAACACACAGCCAACCCAACATTAATTGCTGCTACTCAAGACAGAACAAAGTTAGAAAAAGACGAACAGGCGCGCTCTGCTGAGCTCTGATTATCACCTAGGAAAATCCCCATCTGCCGGTGCTGCGGACATACATTACCAAACTGTCTTCTTAACTGCAAGAACACGTTCTGGCGTACCGCAGGCGATGGCTGGTTGCTTCGACGTCCTCGACCGAAAGGCGAGAGCCGACTACGCACAAGAGCACCAGTACAGGCCCAACACAGAACATTCCCGCCCCCACGACAGTGGCCGTGGTTAAACGTTCCAATCAGCAACTCGAAAACCGGCGGAAAATTCCACCCCATTGCCGGAGCACTACCATTCCACCAATGGAGATTCTTGGCGCCAATTTCTGCGCTGATTTTGCTACGTCACGGAGCTATGCCCTGAGCAAGCCAATCACAGTTACTATTTTGCAGAAAGCGCGGGAATTTTCCCGCCACAACTGCCTGGGTACAGAAGTCATTCCCACGCCTCGCTGGTAGCCCGCCAGAAAGCGTTTTCGCTAAGATTCTGCGAAGTAACGGAACCTCTAGCCCAGCCGCTACTTCAGACCCCTCCAGGCGTGTCTTTTGACAATGTCGGCGTCTGCAAAGCATTCACTCGACTTCCTCAGACCCGTCGTCTTAGCAGAGCCCGCCTGTCACTGGACCACCCGGGAGACGAGAGACGCTGCGTGGGAAGTCCGCGTGTGAAGGAATAGCAACTTTTCACCGCATGCAATTAGAGAGGAGAATCGTAAGATAGAAATATGAGAGGGGGCTCATGCCACCTCTCATTGCCCCTACGGCATTTTGGATTGTAATTGGTGAGCGGTTGGCTCACTTAAGAGCAAGGTAGTGAGTCAATCGCCCAAGAACAATCTTGCAAACTGACTCCACATGGCGCACTCTATAAAGAAAATCACTGCAACTGAAAAATGCAGCCCATAGAAGGAGGATTATTTATGATGTAGCCAACTTCACCTACTTAATATGGAACTCCAACACTCACATCACACATCCATACCCAGGGAGCCCCTTCCAAACACCGATTCACACAGATATTCACTCTCTAAATATGGCCCAGGCATGTGAGCCAAATATGTAGCAATTTATTCTTTACAATCAGAGTTGGAGTGCTCCGCAATGAAATGCCCAAGATTTTACAACAATTTGAATCCTGAAACTAACCTGAACTCACTCACTCATGATACTATTTAAGTTAACAATCTCTTTGTGAGCTTTCAGAATCTAATTACAACCTCCGATTCATTCTGTCTCCCTGCAGCAAGAATAACGTTTACAAAATGTTCCCTGAACTGATGGTCCATTCACATTGACAGTGGTGGTATCTGCGTCAGTTTATGGGGACATCAGGCACACTGTTTGCATACACACAACAATAAATGCAAAATACAAAAAAAAACATGTTGTGGAGAACAATACAGTAATTTGTAATAAGAATGACAGTGTAAAACACAACCACATACCAGGTATAACATACATTACAAAAGCAACACTAGAGAAAGAAATTTAAGAAAGAAAAAAAAAAAAACAAGGTTCATGGGGCATCAAGTTGTGCGTGCACATTGCACAATGTTCACGACTGTGCTGAGAATGAGGCACTAAATCACATTGTTAGAAATATTCGAAGCACTTCACAATTTACACATTACTGACATCACATAGGGCTAAACGTCGGGTGTTGTTGCTACGTTGTTGCAACGGCAATAGGGTATGCTGGAGCATCTGCAGTACTCTGTTGAGATTGGACCAAGACCCACGCATATGATGACGGCAATATGGTAGGAAGACACAGTGATAGGCTCTCCTCACGTCGATTAATTGTCTCTGAGGTCTACTTGTTGGGATACATCACTAGTCTAGGCCTCTTCTCACGCTGGACAGTACTTTATGTTTCCCAATATTGCAGTTCGACGAGGGATGATGGCACATGGATTGACTCCACAAGTGTGTGAGGTCATCCTTACAGGATCGAACTAGGAGCGACGATTGCTAAAACTGCTCTCTAATAGAGAGGAGAAGTTAGAAATGAGACCATACATTTGTTAGTGTGGCACGATACTGCTTTGTGTATGCAGATCGGCCAATGCTAGTGAGTTGTAAAAACACAAACAGGTGAGTATATAGCGTCCCTTTCTGTCCTGAGGCACATGGGGCGCAGGTTCTGACACGATATGTGATCTTCTTCGTGTACTTACGACAACGTGGTCTGCCGCAGGGAATCCCTCCAAATGGCTGCCGCGTCCGGAGAGCTAGCAGGCTGTCGTGTGTGGGTCGCGTGTCAGTGTCAACGCTCAGCCTCACTTTCGCTTGTGCCCCGGCGAGGATCCCTCGTAATCCGTCAGGTATACGGCCCGGTGACTGTCAGCTTGTAGGACCGGATGTTCCGCGCCCTTCACGTCAGGTAGCGCGCTGACGCTTTCTTCTCGCAGGTAGCTGATGACCTCCGGCTGGCCTCTGCATTGCCACGATCCCCGTCATCTGCACAATTCTTACAAAAATCTTATGCCAAACTTTTCCCCATGACCTTCTATGTTATAATAAATTTACATCACGATACATTGATGGTCTGTCATTTCAGACACTCTAATTTTAATTTTATAGTTATTTATCTGTAGCTATCATAACAGAAATCATGGAAATAATTTATCTTGATATTTGTGTAGAGACCGATCTCACTATTGTACATGGTGTGTGACGCTATATTGGATGAAGAACTAAATGTGCGGGCCCGCACTAATATTACTATTAATTATATAGGTCGACAGTAGACATGCTCAAGAATTAACTACCATTTGCCAACGATCTACATTCTATGTCTTTTAACTCAATTATGTTGTTATGCAGGTCTAAGTTTTACTGTGCTATAAGGAACATGCAACTATGCTACTTTCGCTCGCCCGTCGTCCCTCCATCTCGGGTCTGTGGTTTGGTGACCTGAAAAATAGCATCTCAACAGGCGCGAGCCACACTTGTGGTAGAAAACCCCCACAATAATAATCTAGTTATTGTTAAATCCTACAGTTTAACTTATCCTAGTATATCGTACTTTCCCTTTTATTTATTTATTTATTTATTTATTTTTGTTTACCTTATACAATGCTCTTACATAATTCCTGTTACGCTGAGATGTCTCGCTGCTCGCCGCTATTGACGACAGTGATGTGTGCGCCATACGACATGGCCTCCGAGTTCTCACTATGCCTCACTGAAACTCCAGAGACTGGGTTAGCCATGGCTATACAAGACAATAAATTTATAGTTGCAACTCCTTTTTCTATGTTATGCAGTATTCGCGATCAAAGCACACCTTTCCAGAGGCAATGTAATATGACCAAGCCAGGACTGGTTCCTGTTGCGGATTGAGTCGCCCAACACACGCCAGCTACAGGGTATGTCACGAATCTCCAAGTATAATTCCTTGGTTATTCATCTGTGACAGTCACGAGCAGCACGCTAAATCCCCAACCTGCACATTGGCATGGTAGGCTTTATGCCCGCATTTCTATCGTCTAGGGCACCATTGGCGTCAAACCCTCACAGGTTGACCCCGACTTGCAAGACAATGATGCTGGCGCAGCTCTGCAAAAACTATACTGCCCATATTCATCCTCGAAATCACGCAATATACCACAATCTTGCAGTGCACTGACGCGTGCCTGCAAGCATTGGTATGAACATCTCACGAACTGGTTGTGGCCGCTATGGAGCGCATCACGACTTTTCAGAACGCTTCTAAGAGCACGTTCTTGTATGCGCCCGTTTGTGCGACATCTCGTCACTCATCTTTATCCCTTAACATGGACACCAGATAGGAAAGGACAAAAACATTGCTCATGGAAAGGTAGTGCCTCTTATCGCAACGACAGAGGAGATCCCGAACATAGACAAAAAAAATTAACAGCAGTAAATTCTTATGCGAGAAAAGGCAGCGTGTTAATACTTTAACAATCTTAATCTATTAATGCAACGATTATTGTTCCCCGAAGAAAGGTTCATATATTTGCTTATTCTACTATGTACACCACTTAAACTACTATTATTCCACGAACCTCTTTGTGTGAGAGATGTGGTGGAGTCCTATGGACTAGCGCCAATCCCTTGTCAGACTCCCCCTCCTCTGACGTGCCTTAGGATTTGCAGGTCTAATTTCAATCTCCTGGTTCTCCTGTGGTCCTTGATTTCGCTCTCTCCAGTTACGGTCGCTTCGCCGTTCGTTATTCCTCCTGTCCCAAATTCCTTGTCTAGATAGACCCTGTTCCCTGACGTTCTGGTATCCGTGTCTCTGGTTTCCATAATCTTGAATTGCGTAACCTTGATTTCCGTAACCCTGGTTTCCTAACTGACGAGCGCGATTATGCGATCTGTTGTCGTCTGCCCTTGCTGGCCCGTGGTATTTGTTACTTTGCGCCCTCTTCCTGTTCTTTGCGTCTTGTTTATCGAAGACTACTTCGAGTTCGCGCAATAGACTCTTGAATGCTTCGATGTCAGATCCACACTTGCCGACAAGTGTCTGTTGATAACTAACAGGCAATTTGGGGAAACAAAATTTGATGATTTCACCCTTGCTATATGGACTATCTAAAAACTGATTCTTCTTGAGTAAATCATCAAAAAATTTGGTTGCGCTCTTATGCCCGGACACTTCCAGTTCAGGACCAAATATTATTTCGTCTTTAATCCTGTCTTGCGTTTCCTTTGACCAGTAGATCCCCAGGAACGCATCAACAAATTCCTGATAAGTCTGACACGTCGCTGCCACGCCCCGCATCTTTTCCGCGGCCTGGCCTTCGATGTGTCCACACATGAATTCTAATTTTGCCAGGTTTGGCCATGATGACGTAATGAATTTGTAAACTGCATCACCCAGCTCTTGGGATGCATCGACCCTCCACTATCTCTGAACTTTTGAAATTTTAATATCGACAGGAAGTTATTGTGATCAAAATCCTGTCTGATCCTCGCACTGGTGTTGTCACTCGTTTCCGATACTTGCACGTCTGTTGAGTGTCCTGATCTATGTTTCTGATAACTGTGATGTGCTACCTCTGTATCACACTGGGAGTGGCATTCAGCATTCACTCTTCTAAGCGGGCTGCAATTATTGGAACTATTACTCGCTGTTTCTGTGCATGCATTGTTAGTTCCACACTCTGTCACTGGGCTGGAGCACGGCGGGCTTTTCCTCCGGACACAATTCTGTGTACTCCATCATTGGTATCCGAACGCGCAGTACTCGTGTGCCCGTTTGGCTCTAGTTTTGCTATTCGAATCTCTACTTCTTTCATTCGTTTCGTGATGTTCGTAACCGTGATACTACCTTGGGTTTTTAAGAACGCTAGGGATTTTGAGTGAGCTTGTGTCGCACGTCGCAAGCGCCGTACGAGTTGAGAAGTTACTTTTGCGATTTTCATTGCCCCTGTTGCTGCCGTTTTGGCTAGGCCTGCTACTTTTTGTGCAGCCATTGACATTTGTTTTACTTCTCCACATTCTTTCTTTATTGTTAGTAATTCCCCACGAATTTCCCCTATATGCGAAATTATTGCCTCAGTGTCCTTCTTACGCTGTTCGTCAGCTTCTTCCTTCTCCTTCTTACATTGTTTCTCATCTTCTTCCTTCTCCTTCTTACGTTGTTTCTCATCTTCTTCCTTTTCCTTCTTACGTTGTTTCTCATCTTCTTCCTTCTCCTTCTTACGTTGTTCATCAGCTTCTTCTTTCATTGATCGTAGGAAGCTCAGTATTGGGTTTACGTCATCTTTTTGATCCTCTTCAAACATGGGCGATGTAACTCTGGACACCTGGGCGCTAGAGCTCTGACGTGACCGAGCTGGCCTCTGTCTGTACTCGTTCGTTTAACTATAAACTTCTGCTACCGTCTCGACCTGTGTGCCTGTCTCTGTTCCATCCTCCAATTCACTATCATAATCATGGCCGTGACGTTGCTCTAAGATCGCATCCAAATCACCGTGCTCATCAATGACCCTGTCGTCCTGTCCTGCTAAAAATGTGCCCATCTCGTCTGCGAACCTATCCCCGTCAGTAACGTGTCTCTTATCCATTATAGTATCCACTTTTGTTTTAGCTTCGCTCACTAACAGTCGTGCCTTACTTCTCGTGATCATTCATGAGAAACAAAATTTATCTAAAATACACAACAAAAATACTCTACTCCCTGTATTTTTACACATAGACATAAAATTTCAACAACGCTGTTCCAACGCTGTAATTACAAGCACAATTTGATGTGGTACAGAAACCGCACACAAATCCGACAAAGTGCGATGTGGTACGGACACCACATCAACGAAACACAAAAAACAATGAACAAAAAAATATATACACTAAAAACAAAAACTGTAATCATGCGCCGCTACTTAAAACTAAACGCGGAACTACCAGAAAAAAACCTTGGGCATTAATCAATAAAAAAATTAAGCAAAAAAAATTCTGAGTGTCCCTACTAATAATAATACTTGCTTATCAGCGATTCACAGGAAAGATCCGAGGCTAGGGTCGCCATATTATGAGAGGTGCCGGGGCTAGAAGTGTATTTAACACTAAATTCTTCTAGAATCCACATATGTAAATGATGCTCTAAGCCCCCCCTATTCTAACTCCGACTTTTGCTGTTGCACAAGGATAAAAAAAATACGTGAACTGACTCTAATCAACCCTGCCAGTGGAGTAGAAGAGAGTTTGGCACCTGCAATAATTTAATTTGATAAATACGTTAAATAAACGAAGGTTTCATTAACATAGTGAGGAATGATAGGGTTGCTCTACCGATTAACAGAATGAAAGTTTTGTCCAAAATAACAATATGATTTATTAAGACTAAACACAAAATAATAAACAAAAACACTTGAAACCTTTACAATACATCAAATTGACTCAAATTGGATACTCAAACAAACGCTGTGAATGTGAAGTTGTCCCTAAACTAGATTGTGAGGATTATGACGAAGTGGTATGTGGAGCCAATTCCTTGCAACTCAAATCTTAAGAGAAAATACACAGCCAACCCAACATTAATTGCTGCTACTCAAGACAGAACAAAGTTAGAAAAAGACGAACAGGCGCGCTCTGCTGAGCTCTGATTATCACCTAGGAAAATCCCTATCTGCCGGTGCTGCGGACATACATTACCAAACTGTCTTCTTAACTGCAAGAACACGTTCTGGCGTACCACAGGCGATGGCTGGTTGCTTCGACGTCCTCGACCGAAAGGCGAGAGCCGACTACCCACAAGAGCACCCGTACAGGCCGAACACAGAACATTCCCGCCCCCACGATAGTGGCCATGGTTAAACGTTCCAATCAGCAACTCGAAAACCGGCGGAAAATTCCACCCCATTGCCGGAGCACTACCATTCCACCAATGGAGATTCTTGGCGCCAATTTCTGCGCTGATTTTGCTACGTCACGGAGCTATGCCCTGAGCAAGCCAATCACATTTACTATTTTGCAGAAAGCGCGGGAATTTTCCCGCCACAACTTCCTGGGTACACAAGTCATTCCCACGCCTCGCTGGTAGCCCGCCAGAAAGTGTTTTCGCTAAGATTCTGCGAAGTAACGGAACCTCTAGCCCAGCCGCTACTTCAGACCCCTCGGGGCGTGTCTTTTGAGAATGTCGGCGTCTGCAAAGCATTCACTCGACTTCCTCAGACCCGTCGTCTTAGCAGAGCCCGCCTGTCACTGGACCACCCGGGTGACGAGAGACGCTGCGTGGGAAGTCCACGTGTGAAGGAATAGTAACTTTTCACCGCATGCAATTAGAGAGGAGAATCGTAAGATAGAAATATGAGAGGGGGCTTATGCCACCTCTCAAACTGTACCCACTTATTTTAGAGTTTGCAAGGAAAATCACATTATAATAAAGCACTTTACACTAGCCAAGGTAATGAGCACAACAAAATGATTAGATCAAAGTCGAGCAATGAGACGTTGTGAGAGTCTCAGCATCGTTGTATGTGGCAGAGAGCATTAGGGTACAATGTGTCCAAAGACGATCTAGCAGATATGATCTTTGCTGCCAAATGGTTTCTCCGTGACTCGAATAATCATTCAGCAAACAAAAGAAATGCACTGAGAAAATAATACAGATTTTATATTTTTTGTACACAGCACACAATTTATTAGGGGCTCGACGATATTTACAACGACATGCTATGTGAACGGTATTACCCCACCCAACATTCAACATTTCGGCGGTGCATGATGTTTCAAGCTGATAACACGTAAGTACACAACTATGGGTTCACTCTTTGGTACAGAATTCGACTAGTGGTGCCTATTATTGATGTACTTTTCCTGTACTGCTGATCGATTCTCTTAAGCTTGTAGAAGATGAAAAATTCAAAATTACTGTAATCGAATTGTAATAAATGATAGCAATGTGCTGCTATTGATCTGCCAGCATGTTCAAAAGAAGTTTGCATGTTAATCATAATAACACAGGCACTGCAGCAGCGTATTTATCTGCAGGCTCTGGGTAAGAAGTCTGACATGTAGAGGAGTATACATGATGGAACGTAGTCGCAAGTTCGACTACATGTTGGAGTTTGGTCTGGCTGTGAGTCATGCACGGATAACCAAATGGCAATGCGACCGCTCGCGATAAGCGGGAAATCCGGGTTCGAGTCCCGAACCAACACAAATCTTCATCGTAGTCATTCCATTCTACAGCTGATTGTTGTCCTTATTCGCAATTGTGAATTCGTTTAATGCATTTCAACATCAGTGGTCAAATCTAACTTTTGCAGAAGAACTTTAACACCAGTATGATGTTCAAATCATAAATGAAACAATTAATGAAAGTAATTTCGAAAACTATAAAGTCTCACGTTAACGTATTCAAACCGAGACACACTACTCACCGGTGGCGCATGCAAGATCGTCGCATCGGGCTGCATGAACCACCAGCGGCTCGCACTAAACCCTCTCATCAGTTGGTGTTAATCATCAGTGGCTCACGCTAGATCCTTCCATCAGGCAGTATGAAAGACTGATGGCCGACGCTAGATCCTCCCGTGAACCATTGGAGGCTCACGTTAGATCCCCCCATTGTGCAGCATGAACCACCAGTGACTCGTTCTAGATTCTACAAATTATGGTGCCAAAAATACACGAAAGTATTATTTATCATCTATCAGCCAGGCACAACGAACTATCTTGAACACGATTTTGTGTCACCCTTCAACTGGATAATTTTCCGAACATGTAAGATATTAAACGATTCGTGATGAACGTAGTGAAAAAAATATTCAAATGTGTGTGAAATCTTGCGGGACTTAACTGCTAAGGTCATCAGTCCCTAAGCCTACACACTACTTAACGTAAATTATTCTAAGGACAAACACAAACACACCCATACCTGAGGGAGGATTCGAACCTCCGCCGGGACCAGCTGCGCAGTCCATGACTGCAGCGCCCTAGACCGCACAGCTAATCCCGCGCGGCTAACGCAGTGCAAACTTATTTTATGTTATCTGTTGTTTTTTTTAATGTACATTCTAAATAGATGGTCAGTTTATTAAAATAGTGGCCTACTGAACTTCAATAAGACTGACACTCCATGGTAAGAAATAGGAGAAAGAAGGCCGGCAGGTGCACGGAACCATGTATTCGAGCGGCACCCCACAGCGTGAAACACATTTCTCAATACCGGCCAGAAAGTGTTATCAATTAACATTGATGTGAAGTGCACCCACCAGGTTAGCTGAGAGCCCTAGTGCACTGCTTCCTGGACTTGGGTAGGCGCGCCGGCCCTGGATCGAATCCGCCTGGCAGATTAACTACGAGGGCCTGTGTGCTGACCAGCCTCGATGTGACTTTTAGGCGGTTTTCCCAGTAGGTGAATACTGGGCTGGTCCCCACGTCCCGCCTCAGTTACACGACTCGTAAACATTTTAAACACATTAGCACTATTTCATGATTTACACTAGATGCAGACACCTGGGTTATACTGATTTCGTCCTGGGGGGGTGGGGGGTTGGGGGTACGGGGTGGCGGCAGGAAGGGCATCTGGCCATCCCTTGAAACTAACCATGCCAAATCCGATTGTAACCCTGTCGACCCTGCGTGAACTGTGGGACAAAGGCAAAAGCAATAACAATACGTAGATCGATGTGAAGTGTAGACTGATGATAAAATATTACAGAGAACTAGAGCTGCACTGTTCGGCTCCGTTCAGAACATATCCTGAAGCTGTTGTGTATGACTTTGTACGCAAGTGTAAAGAGAGGTGGGCTACTGCTGAGGAGCGAAAATGATTAGCGTGAGAGTTACCACAGAAAACAGAAGATTTACTTAATTTGTATTCCTCCATGTTTATGAACAGTCATTACAAATAACTCAGCAAGACATAGTGTCGAGATCTCCCTGAAATAAAACATGAACGATGGCGTCGGAGCTGCAACTACGCCGCACCTGCATAGCGGCATGTAGCGAAGAGGCTCCAAGTGCGAGTGCGTTGGCTGGCCGTCATCGGCCACCGTGTATTGCGGTGACAGAAGGCGCTCATGGTACCGAGCTGCTTGAGACGTAGCTCAGCATGTGTGCCCCATTGGGTCCGCCGGATCACGGATGACTTGCAACTCCATTGCCATGTAGGGTGGTATCCATATGTGATACCGCAGATGCCTTACATGCTCTCTTCGTTGCCAAAGAGTTTGAATGAAAAAACGTGGAGAGAAAGATGTGAACAACTTCTTGATAGGGTCATCTCTGCCAGTCTGGAATGTTATCTTGATTTATTTTTCCTGTGTAACATTTTCTTGAAAACTATTCCACTACTCCGAATTTATTACGACAAAGACTGGGGTCAGCTATCTGGGAGTGTGAGCGTAATATTCAAGCTGGGGTAAAGATTCACAATTTGTGAATCAAGGTTACATTAAAAAGCACTTCGCAATGAATCCAGCTTTTTTTTTTTTTTTTTTTTTTTTTTTTTGCATAAGCCATGCCTCATCATCAACATATAGTTTGTAACCGCGTAAGTGCCCGTTTAGAGGTAGGCAGTTTACCGGCTACGTAGGCAAGGGCACGGTGTAGCATTTCTGAGTGCACCCACACGGCGGTTCTGGGAAAATCATGAATCTAGCAGGGAAGCGGAAACTGGAATCTTTGTGTTTTGCAATGTCACTAAACTATTAGAAAAAGGCCGGCCGCGGTGGCCGATCGGTACTAGGCACTTCAGTCTGGAACCGCGCGACTGCTACGGTCGTAGGTTCGAAACTGCCTTGGGCATGGATGTGTGTGATGTCCTTAGGTTAGTTAGGTTTAAGTAGTTCTAGGTTCTAGGGGACTGATGACCTCAGAACCATTTGAACCATTTTTTTATTAGAAAAAGTATGAAAAATGGCAATTATAAGTGAAATTAAAATTACATGCAAAATTACGCAATATAGCTACATCTTGCACTTTATTTTATCAGGCATATGTCAGAATAGTTCATATAGGGTTACGTCGTTATAAAGTAAACGGTAGCCTCCACCGAGGTTCTAAACACATCTCTCTGTAAATTGTCTGTAGCAGTTAGGGTATATTTACCTCTGAAAACTCCTCTTTTCTTAGAAATTAATCCGTTAGTGACAACCAAAAATTAAACACATCAATGACTAATTCCCTTTCACTGGCAGTTAAATTAGGCAATGACCACAATTTTACCCATTCCACAGAGCTGAAAAAATTTTGTATCGAAACAAAATAATAAAATGTTTCATTTTCCTTTTTGCAAATATTCGCTTTGAGTTTTTTTCCGATTCACCTGTTTCAAAACACCTTCGTCTTCATTGATATTTTTTTCTCTCCAGAATACCCTCACTAGACCTGTAGAGACCAATAAGTTATTTTTCACCTTCTTAATAGCAAAAGTGAAGTGCAGCAGGTTTAAGTTATGATGTCAGTTTTCTGCCCCTTTTTTATTTTCTTCGTGTATTAATTATGTTTCATTTGACTATTAATACAAGTTCAAAATTTTCGAAGTTGTTGCAAATTTACAAACTTTATTCTCCCTTTGCTTTTCATTATTTGAGGAATACACATTTATGTAAAATACCATCTCCATGTCAGAAGCTACTTTTTCAGATACAGAGTGAATCAATACTTGCTACAACTTTAAAAAGTATCGTACGAGCACTCGTGGTAAACTGGCCACCTTCCTTAGTTGTTACTTGGCTCCTTATAAGTCTACAACTGCAAGTACTGTAAATCGATTAAATTATGCAGAGAATGGTAATGTGAGTACTCTGAGGCGAAGAACTAATGACTGCAAATAGAAACGTAGCTACTATTGAAGTATAAAACTACATTGCACAGCTACAACTTAATCTTATAGCAGAGATTCGGTGACCATTATGTCAGACAGTATGCATTACAGTGTTTGGTGGTAATAACTAAACTATTGACCGCAGACTGATTTGTCCAAGCTATTAGATATTATTGTGAACGTGCTATTGCTCCTTTTATAATATTACTGTTATTGAATTTTTCCTTTTCATGTGCCAGTTAGGCGCAAATTCATGAATATTCTCCCACAAATTCCAGCATCAACTCTTCCAATTCTACAGTGCGAACGCTTCATCGAGACAATTGACCAGCGTTCTGCGGTCTGAATAGCCACGTTACTCGTGGATTTCAATTCACTACGATAAATTACCTCTCCTTACGACGGGACCTGTCCTGAATCTTTCTTTTACGGGATATCAAATGTTTCTATACCACATATTAATTTCACGTCAGCAGATTCCTTTAAGAAGAGTACTTCACCGTAGACGAACAGTAATCACTTGTATACTAATCCCACCATTGATTCCTCTCAGACGATTGTCTGTTATTTGTCATAGCAGTGCTGCTCACGACAACTTGGTTGAAAATTTTTTATTTGTAACAGAAGCAGTTTGCAAATGAGTAACCTCACATATATCGCTCGTTAAAGACCCCATATTATCTGAAATATTTATTTTCGGCCATTTGCATAACATCCCATAAAATAATTTCATACTAAATGTTTGAAACACCCTGCATATCTCTTCTTTGTAAGTCACCGAGAAGTGGATAATGTCAGAGAGTCTCATTTAACCAAATTAGTCACGTGTTAAATTTAATTCTGTTTCAGCTTTCTAACTTGGTGAGAAGAATGATTGCACAAGCTCAATTTTTACTGGCGCTACCAATCAGCTGGCATGAGAGTGTTCAAATTAATACTCTGAATATTGGGGCTTCTTAACAAAACTGGTCATAAATAATGTGAGAACGATACTTCATAAACAGTGTAGTTACTACTCGTCAGCATTTAACAAATAGAAGTATACTATCAGCTACTCGAGGCACAGCCAAATGGGAAGATATATTATTTCCTCAGTATATTCAAGCTTCAGGAAATTCCATTACTTCCTTGCCGACACTAATTGCGGTGCGATTGATGTATTAGCTTCTCCTAACGAAAACCCCAGGTTCGAAACTTGCCGAAATTTTTAGTTGGCTGTTGGGGGTGGGGGAAGCCAAATACATTTCTAAGCTAGGACCAAAATACTTAAAGCCAGCTATGATTGTAAAGCCACCAGTTATTTGTTGCAGGTATGGCTATTGCTTCTATAACGTTATAGAAAGTTAACAGATATTATTTTATTTTTTCAAGAGAAAAAGTGGACTAAGATACTGTTAAAATACGCAGAAAGTTAAATACAATTTTACAAGTTTGTGCTGAGTGATCATCCTCACACTAATGTTGATTTTCAGTTTTTGGAATGGTTGAAAATTACCCTATCTGCACAACTAAATTTCTGTGTGAGGCGAAAACGTAGTTTACGAAGTGACGTAGCACGGAGAAATATGCAGTACTGTCTCCGTTAACATGAGAATGCTTCTGGGAACCATATTTTGCAGTACTGAAGGACACGTAATATCTTGTGCACATAAAATCCAGTCTGAGGTGTAAAATTAGTTCCTCGTTATTTCAGCGTCATGTAAGTAATATCTCAAAATTTTATTGACCCATGAAGTTCTTTTCATGTGAGTGAAAAAGGAATCAGATGAAAAATGCCCCTGTCGGAGCACAAAAACGCGAATAAGCTCCTGTTGGAAAGACTCTAACTGGAAAGTGGGGTACCAGTCTCCTCCTTCTACCTTACTCAATATTTTTAAAAAAATTCCGTCAGGTTTTGGCATCAAACATATTCTCTCTCGAAGGAGAATGTGGCAGTGGGAAACAGACAGAAAAGTAATTAATCTTCAAAGTTAATGATAACAGCCAAACAGTTGCAGGATAAAGATTTATTGAAATCCTTAACCACGGTTTCGGTATTTCTGAATATACCTTCATCAGAAGCAAAAATACACTAAAACCACATCCTGCAGTGGAGATGCATATAATAAACAAACCAAAGGCGGCACCACTAGTTAAAATTAAAATATCACCTCCCTCTGTACATTGTAATTATGAAGCGATGGTCGATGTGAATGCAGCATACCATCAGCACTTAACCTGTGAACTAGCGTGAAGAAGGTGGAGGTGATATTTTGATTTTAACTTGTGGTGTCGCCTTTGGCACTATTGCTTTATGCATTCCACTGCAGGATCTGATTTTAGTGTATTTTTGCTTCTGATGAAGGTATATTTAGATATACCGAAACCGTGGTCAAGGATTTCAATAAATTTTTATCCTGCAACTGTTTGGCTGTTATCATTTACCGTGAAGATTTTTAACGGTTTATGCTTCAACCATGTTCAAAATTTTGAAAGTAATGAATACTGGAAGATGGAAGACGGTGGTTGTGGTACAGAAAGAGCAGAGGAGACAGTGACAGTGTGAGAGAAAGAGAGGGACACGGTGGCAACGGAACGTAGATATAGAGAAAGTGGAAAAGGGTGAGAGCCAATGGTAGTGAGCGACAGAGTCTATTAGAGTGACAGTGACAGTGGCATAGTGACAGGGAGAAGAGAGAACAGCAGTGGGAGGGATTGAATGAGACAGTTGCAGTAAACAGTGCAAAAGGAGACGGCGACAGTGAGACGTGACAGTAGTAGCAGAACAGACCGAAGAACACTGTGGCTGTGAGACGAGAGACAATGACAGAAGGTGACAAAGAGACAATGACAATGAATTGGGCTGAACGAGAGGGAGAGAGAGAGATAGGTTCCCCACATTTCAACGATGCTCTTTTAAACAGGAGTACATCAGTCTTTT
Source organism: Schistocerca serialis cubense (assembly GCF_023864345.2). NCBI lineage: Eukaryota > Metazoa > Arthropoda > Insecta > Orthoptera > Acrididae > Schistocerca > Schistocerca serialis. The sequence continues at coordinate 665,295,877 of NC_064642.1, forward strand.
TTTTCCCCGAGAGGAGTATTTTCCCACTACTTTTCATTTAGCCGTCATTGCCTATGTTCTTCATCTGCAATAACCAAATGCTACCAAACTTTTTATCACATAATATTGTGATATGTAAATCAAAATCCGTAGGAAATATTACACCTTGTGCTTATTTAGTTGTTAAAACAGCAGACATAGGATCTTATTTTCTGCCCCACTATAAGTTTCGCTTCTACTGCAGTCGAAAGGAATACTGTATTTTGCTAGCGTAGGTACATTTGTCATAATGGAATGACGGCTATCTGAATGTACAAAAGAAGTGTCATTCATTACCTCTCAGAATAGTAGGACCTGATAGTATCGTAGTGCTTTCGAGTCCGAGAGTATTAATGTCCAGCTGTTGACACTGATGCCTGTGTAACAGGTAAACGGCGCCTTTTGCCGATGTGTCTGTGAAATTGCACGCCAAAACGAAATAAGCTGCTTCGCGACGGGGAACTTTCAACTCGGTAGAGGGAACAGGAGAAAAAGAATAGCACGAAATTCCGATGGCGATAGCCGTTTTTGTTGAGGAGAATGTAAGCCCCTGGACTCCACCGCCATGACGGCGATTCGTGCGGTAAATCGTTGGGGCGCAGACCACAGCGTTCCGCTACATTCATAGAAGGGGGCGGTTGGCCTCGGACAATCGCCGAAGCCACTGCGTTGTGACCTGGAAAAAGCTGAAAAGAAAAGAGAGGAAAGATGTCCGTTCCCGGGCGTCTCCCCAGATGTTTGTTCGTGTTACTAACGTCTGCCAAAGAAATTCGCTCTCAGTATTCCTCTCCCGTGTACTAATCTTTATTTAATCAGTTATGGAAATAATCTGCAAACGAAACCAAGGAGACAAGCTACAGAAGATAAAATGTCCAGTTCATCGTAAGTCTAGGTCGTCGATCTCAGAGGCGGTACGGTGCCCCGGTTGCTGATGTCTCAGTAAATTAAGGAGTAACATGTGTGGTAAAACGAAAATTACATTCACTCACCTACATAAACACATAGGTACCCTCAAAACATTAATTTATTATTATTAGTAACTGATGACAAATGGACCAACAAAACGGAAACATCGGCGTAAAACCAGTAATTATATAGCTAATAAAAAGCGATGGGTTTAAACCCTTCTTAATAGCAGCAGTCTAGGTTTGTGTACACTGACTGCATGTAAAATAGAATCGAACTATGGATTTTTGAATAGGCCAGCATGAAATATGGTGTGTATTTGTGTGAACTGCATGTTCATGGTAATCCGTTAATGCTGTTATAAGTTCCCAAAAACTACAAAGGGTTAGGAATAATGTAAACATTATGGGTTAACGAATATGTGTATGTCAGAAACCATACACCGTAGTAGGCACAAGCCTCATTAATCGTGGAAAACCGACAATCTGTTGGGGAGATTATTCACTTTTCTCAATCTTCTCTGTCTAGTCTGGTTTCCAGCAGTGGTCCGTCATTTTGTCGTCATGTCCTTATCTTATCAAGAAAATAATCTGTTTAGCATGACAATAAATTAATTATTCGTGGCTCTCATAGCATACATCCCATTCGAGATTTGCCTATTTTTTCTGATACCTTACCATTTTCTCATAATGGGCGCACCTACGTAATTTCATTGTTCTTCTGCAACTTAAAATCTCAAAAAATTTAGTGTCGTTTCTTCTAAGTAACAGTTTCTCTCCGCACAATGCTCTCCTCCAAATTATTTTGTATCTTTAGTTTCCAGTTTCTCTCCACAAGCGCTCTCATCCAAATTATTTTGTATTTTTAGTTTTCTTCCAAAGTTGAGGAAAAATATTGTCTACCAGCTCTTATGGTGAAGAGTTCCTTTTTCGATTGAGTTTTCAATTTGTGAGGCCGTGCTGAATAGTTATTCCTCTGAATTTCCAGAAGCTCTGAATTGTAGCGTGTAACATGGCGGTGTGCTATTCAACTACGCAGGTGCGTGAGAAACGGTGTGCTGTACTCGAGTTTCGATTTCGAAGACTTCATCCATACATGGAGCAGCATCTCCATCAAAACAACGACAGACCACAGACGAGGGCTGCGACATCTTTAACAATCCGACACTTCTTGTTCACTGTCATAGATCTTCCTCCATACAGTCCCTAAAACGACCTGTCCGATTTTCAGATGTTTCCAAATCTTAAAGAACTTCACTTTCACACTAATGACGCGGTGCTGGCAGAGCTGACGATTGGTTCTGTCAACAATTTCAAGCATTCTACAGCAATGGTATCAAGAAATTGGTCTCACGTTGAGATAAATGTATTGGTTACCAGGATGACTATGTTGGGAAATAGGTAGGTAGGCACGAAGAATAAAGGAGTGGAAGTTAATTAACGAGTGTCTTATTTTGATATAAAAAATTTGGAGACTTTACGTTTCAGCATGCCCACGTGCTTTCTCTTAATTTAAACCACCAAAATTTTCCTTCTAGAAAGAATATTTCTTGGCTTTGTAAGTTTCTCAATTCAAGTTTCGATTTTTTCTCCATCAGTGGATCGCCTTTAGTAAATATTTCCTTCCACCTGTATTCTGATATAAAAATGTCTGCACCTTATCATAACTTCTCTGAGTTACACAGCTTATACGATACTTGGGGTTATACTCTGTTAATCATGGATTTGGCTTTCTTTACTTGCATTTCTATTACTCTAACGTTCTTTCTGTATATAATGGTTCGTATCCCGCCTGGAAGGCGGCGCGTGGGTCTTCTCCTGAATACTGAAGGTTATGCCGCTTGTAGGAAGCTAGGAGGAGCAGGTGAGGTAGAACACTTGGTACTGCAATTAGGTTACAACTCTTTCAGTTAACTTTGAGTGCAGATGAGCACGTAGGTGCGAAACCGCACATCAGGTTATAAAGTTCCATGTAGTGGCTCACCCACTATGAAATAGAAACAATGTTGCTTGGTCGTCTTCTCGACATCAAAATGAGCGGCATCTGGAGCGGCGCACGTAGAGCTGCACAGCGCCGGCTAAAGGGTGCTGTCGTCTGTGTCGGTGTCGTCGTGCCAACCTACGAACTTGCACCTACGTTGTGGCATTCTAGCTATCGATACCACGTAATGTAGATTAGTCGAATATTATTTTCATTTTTCTGCGCACGTCGAGCTTTGTATTACATCTGTAGTGTCGTGGCCCTGTCTTTGGCCAGAAAAGCATTAGTCTTCAACAAAAGTACGGAAAAGTATCATGGCAGCACCATACATCGTTGCGTTGACACCATGGGCCAGTAGCCACAAGTTTAGTGAACTCTGGGTTACACTAAAAGACACGCCATTGGATTGGGCATTGAGGATAGCAGAGTGCGGCGGTTAATGGCGCTGCACAGCCTTGGCGGTGTAGCAGTCAGGCGGCGTCCACACACCAGGGGAAGTCTCTTGTTTCGGCAATATAACTAGAGGCCATGTTTTAACGAAACAAATGGGCACTAGAAGCATATAAATAAGTCTGCATATTAACGCATCCACCACATCATCAATGAAAGGCAGCAGTGCAAATATGATGCCAGGGTACCGTCGGACAGTGAGACGAAAGGACGCTACCAGCTGCTGGCATGAGTTCGAGACCGGGCTGCCCGTGCTTTCTGCATTAAGTCTTCCACAGTGCTTGATATCACAGCCCTGCCGTCCGCATGTGCCATCTCCAACGCTGAGTTCCTGTCGAGACTCGGCGCCACAACATTAGCACCCGACGGTCTAGTGTCTGAGAGTTGCAGCGGTTCGTTCTCTGCGCACAGCTGCCTTGGTGCTTCGTCGCAGTGACGGAATTGGTGGGAGGGTCTGCGGAGACGGCACGATGCCGAGGGAAGCAGCGCATACGCCGCCACCGCGGCCGCACTTGAAGCCGAAGGACCGCCTCTGACGTGAGATGCCGTCGCAGCACACGACGACGTGCTGCTGGAGTCAGCGCCTCTGGCCTATATGGGCTGCTGGACTCGGAAACGCAAGGAAAGAGCTCAGCAGCCAAATGGAAGTCGCTGTCCGTTCACTGACCTGATTCAGGGCCAACGAGGAGGAGCGCGCCTGCCTCGCTGTGCAATGCACCAAGATCAATAAAGCTCTTTGAAATTCTCGATGGTATTTGCCCATGGACCTTCTCCGCTCTGTCATCGCCACACACCACCTGATGTCTTCACATTCTACACTGAAGAATGCTGCATATGATAGGTAATAATATTTATTCCTATTCTTTCTTTCACTACAAGGCAGCGGCATTTGATTTATATGCAGGAATATGAACCTGTTACAGAAAGAATATTAATACAGCCTGTTTCCACAATTTGGAAGTATATAACTCCCTATAAAATTTTAATGTATGTCTGAATTAACTTTGTCATAGAGAAAAACCAGCAGCATTAATAGACAAGGATGCAATATGTTCACTGTAACGTATCATCATTAATATCAATTGACTTGACGACAGCTGGCCAGGGTGGCCGAGTGGTTCTAGGCGCTACAGTCTGGAACCGCGAGACCGCTACGCTCACAGGTTCGAATCCTGTCTCGGGCATGGATGTGTGTGATGTCCTTAGGTTAGTTAGGTTTAAGTAGTTCTAAGTTCTAGGGGACTGATGACCTCAGAAGTTCAGGGCCATAGTGCTCAGAGCCATTTCCTTTCAACTTGACGATATAACCCAAATTGCTTGGGTGTTTATTTATTCCTTCTTCTACTAAGTCTACTAAGTAGTCCATCATAGGGGGGGGGGGGGGGGGGAAGTAGCAAGCAAACGACTATTCACATTGATGTGTAGAATGTATGAGACTGGTGATATACCATCAAACTTTCCGAGAAACGTCATCTACACATGTGCGAAGCAGCAAGAGAAGAGAATTGCGAGAATTATTGCACAATCAGCTTAACAACTCCGGCATTCAAATTTCTACCAAGAATAATACACAGAAGAATGGAAAAGAAAATTAAGGATCATTTGTATGACCATCTGTTTGCCTGCAGGGAAGATAAAAGCACGAGAGAGGCACTTCAGATGTTACAGTTGATAATGGAAGCAAGAGTGAAGAAAAGTCAAAAACATTCGTAAGGTTTGTCCACCTGGAAAAAGTTTTCGACAGTGTCAAATGGTGCAAGATGTTCAAAGCTATAATAAAAATAGGGGTAAGCTATAGGGTAATATACAGTATCTACAAGAAGCAAGTGGGAACGATAAGACCGGAATGAAAAGAATAAAGTGCTCGGATAAAAAAGGGTAAACATCAGGATGTAGCCTTGCGGCCCTACTATTCAGTCTGTACATCGAAGAAGCAGTGAAGTAAATAAAATAAAGTTTCAGACGTGTGATTAAAATTGGAGGTGAAAGAACATCAGTAATGTTCCCTTTTGACACTGCTATCCTAAGAGAAACTGAAGAAAAATTACGGGATCTGTTCAACGGAATGAATACTCTAATGTGGACAGAATATGGACTGAGAATAAATCGAAGAAAGGAGAAATTAATGAGAAGTAACGAAAATGACATTAGCGAGAAACTTAAGATCGGGTGATGACGAGGTAGATGGAATTGAATAATTCTCCTTGTGAGGTATGAAAATAACCCATGATGGAAAGGGAAAGGAAGACACTTCCAGATGGCCATTTCTGGCCAAGAGGAGTCCGCTAGATTCAAACATAGGCCTCTATTTGAAAAAAAAATCGGAGATTGTACGTTTGGAGCATAGCGTTATGTGTTACTGACACATGGACTGTGGGAATCGAAAATTCTTATTTGTGGTGCTACACAAAACTGTTGAAAATGCAAGGAGTATGTGGACAACACTGACAATGAGAAGAAACTGAATGACAAGACAAATGCTGAGACAGCACGGAATAACTTCCATGAAACAAGAGAGAACTTTAGAGGGTAACCACACTAGAGGAAGACAGATATTGGGACGCACCCAGCAAATAATTGAGGGCGCCTGCCGCAGTTGCTACTCAAAGATGAAACGATCGCACAGGAAGGGGAATCATGGGGTGGAGCATCAAATCAATCAGAAGACGGATGAGTCAAGAAATACAGAATAAATAAAAAATAAATTAGTACGACCCTTCTTCTCTACCTGTCTCTTCCTCCCCCAGCATCTGTCCATTTCGTCCTCTCCTCCCTCGCTCTGTTCATCTCCTGCTCTCCCACGCCTCTATCGATCTCTTTCTCCCCGCACCCCACCCTGGTCCGTCAATCACCCCGTTATCACCCCCAACAGGAACCTAATGGCAAGTGGGTTTTTCTTGCTAGATATTTGGTGACATGAGTATCGATCCAGAGATTAGGAGGATATGTTGAACATATGTTTTACATCATATGAAGCCAGAGAAGACGTTTAATTGATACGTAGTATTCATCCGTGTGGTTTGATCCTAAGTCCAGAAATACTTTGAAGATGTTATTGACCCGTTTGTACTGTTCATTCTTGAGACCTGAGCGACAAACTGGACAGCACAAACATGAGACGAATTACACTTCATATCTTCAAAAATATTTCAAGTCAACTAAACGCAAGTAGTTTCGAGTACTTTCACGTCACGCTTTCTCACTCACACCTAAATCACAACTGGTTGTGGGGAGTCTTTTTAGTTATTAGTCTCCAAACTGGTTTGATGCGGCCCACCACGAATTCAATCCTGTGCCAAACTCCTTCTCTGAGAGGAGCACTTGCAACTTACGTCCTGAATTCTGAATGTATTCCAATCTTTGATTTCACCTGCTGTACTTACCCACTACGGCTTCCACTAGTAACATGGAAGTTACTTCAAGATGACTTAAATGATGTCCTATCATGCCCTTTTGTTGTCAGTGTTTTTCGTATTATATTCTTTTTCTCGCCCATTCTCCTTACCTTATCCGTCTACTAAACTTTCAACATTCTGTGTAGCACAAAATGTCGAATGTTTCGATACTCTTCTGTTCCGATTTTGCCAAGCTCTGAATGTACATTCCCAGACATTTCTTCCTCAAATTATGGCCTATGTTCAATTCTAGCAGACTTCTCTACTTTCGTATGACTCGATTTACTCTCTTTCCATGTTTCGTAATCACTAGACTGTTCGTTCCATTAACCATATCCTGTAATACTTCGGCACTTGCACTGAGGATAGCAACGCCATCAGCGAATCTTATCATCTTCATCCTTTTACCTTAAATTTTAATTCTTGAAACTTTCTCTTAGTTCCGTCATTGCTTCGTCGATGAATAGACTGAAGAGTAGGGACGGAAGACTGCACTTCTGTCCTACACCCTTTTTAATCCGATCACTTAGTTCTTCGTCTATCACTCTTATTGTTTCGTCTAGGTTCTTGTATATATTGTATATTACTCGTCTTTCCCAAAAGCGTACCCCTATTTTTCTCCGAATTTCGATCACCTTGTACCATTTGACTTCATCGAAATATTTTTCCAGGTCGACAAATCCTATAAATGTGTCTTGATTTTTGTTTAGTCTCGCTTCGATTATCAAGTGAAACGTCAGAATTGCTCCTCTCTGATGCCTTTTCATTTGCTAAAGAGGAACTGATCGTCATCTAACTCATCCCCAATGTACTTGTCCATCCTTCTGTTTATTATTGTTGTCAGCAACCTGGATGCATGAGCTGATAAGCTGATTGTGGGATAATTCTCGCACTAGTTGGCTCTTGCAATCTTAGGAATAGCCATGCTGTCTGGGGTGCCTTGTCACGGCTCGCGCGGCTCTCCCCGTCGGAGGTTCGAGTCCGCCCTCGGGCTAGAAGTGTGTGTCGTCCTCAGCGTAAATTAGTTTAAGTAGTGTGTAAGCTTAGGGACTGATAACCTCAGCAGTTTCGTCTCTCAAGACCTTACCACAAATTTCCAATTTTTTTTCATTTCGAACTGATTTTGAATCTGTTCTTACTTTTATGTGGATACACCCCTTATTTTGTTTTTTCCTTCACCAGTTGGCGACAGCCTTTTTAGCGTACACAAAGTGATGCTAATTTTGCTTCTGTCACGATTCAGAAAATGATTTAACGTGTCGTAATTTAATTTTGTTTTTCAAAAGATAAAATTACGACAGAAACGTGTTAAATGATGCAACAAAATTGGAAAACTGATTGTCCGAGCCGAATGGCTTTCGCTATTTACGTATGGTCCAGCGTCCCTTGAAGGTGATCCCTATGACTTTAGGCCAGACGAAGTGATGAATCTTGTATGAGACTGTTTCATGCCAACCGACTGAACCGAAAGAGGTAGTGCAGTGGTTAGCGCGAGGACGATAGTTCAAACCCATCTCCGGTCATCCTGATTTTGGTTTTGCGTGATTTTCCCTAAATCGTGTCAGGCAAATGCCGAGATGTTTCTTTTGTAATGGTACGGCCGATTTTCTTCCGAATCCCTCCCTGATCCGAGTTTGCGCTCGGTCTCTAATGACCTCGTTGTCGACGGGACGTTAAACATTAATCTCCTCCTCCTCCTCCAACCGACTGACTAGCAACAGACCATCGCAGGTGCTGCAGTAGACACTCGTCATAGTACCAGTCGCGGCAGGTGATCTTGTGCTAAGGTGCTATAGCGCACTTTAAATATCGCACTAAAATTATGCCACTTCTCTTCGAAAGTGTGCTGGTAGGCAAATAAAATGGACGAGAACATGTTCTGTAGCACTCTCTACGCGATAACTAGATATCAGTATCGAGTGCTGAGATGATGGTCAGCCACGCTGCGATTAACTCAAAGAACGGACGCAACTACGTGTAGTCCACTGTACATGCTGTGAAGTGACGTCAAGCCTGCCGGCACTAGGGATGGTACGTCGCTCACAGCGTCACGTCAGTAATTTTCTGTGAAAAGTGCTTATAAAATGCTCTTCAAGGAACATGGAGAATTATGTAGATTGGGCTACCACTACAGATAATCTGTATGTTAGTAACAGTGTCCCAGAATTGTGCTACCACTACAGATAATCTGGATGTTAGTAACAGTGTCCCACATTACAGCAGGTATTAACAGTTGAGGATATTTCCCTAAAGGTTAGATACTCCATTGAAGTATTTTCATACTTCCACAGAAATAATCACCCATCGTCAAGTGTTTCCAGAGAGCTCACAACAAACTGGATTGTTGTTGTCCTTAAGGGTATACGGAATGAGTTTTTCGATGAAAAAAACGATTTTTGGGTAAATGCATTTTCGAAAAATTTAGACTCTCCCCTTTCATACCATGTATAAAATATTTGGATGACGTGAATAGAACTATTTTAAATAATTTTTTAAAATAATTTCGACACACCATGTTCCGCACCTTGTATATGAGACGCGAAATATACCTGATATAGACAGCCTTGCCAGAGATATAACTGAGCACAAGAGAGTTAGCTTTTCTGTTGGATACACTGTTAGAGAGTTGACAATAGATTCTGCACCATTTGTATTGTTTCTGTTGTGAGTACATCAATGTCATTGTTGGGAAAGTCGTATGTGGAGAATTCATTGGGTTTTCTTTCCTTCAACATGCCAAGATCTAGTCTGAAGGTATTTAGAAAGCGTGTACATTGGCGCAAGAAAGTAAAGTGTACTAAAAATTCGTCTGATTCATCTTCATCAGTATCTGATGTCCCAGTAGCGACTAACCTCAACACTGGTAGTGATACATTGAGTGATGTTGCTGCCACTACACCGAAAGTGCTTCAAGAAGAAAACTAGCTGGAATTGAAGAAGACTACTAAAAACTAAATTCTGGGACTACAAAATATGCGGTAATTAACGTCTCTTTATTATCAGACGTTTTGGGGAACAATGTGTGCTGCAAACAATGTGGAAAATGTGCTGTTTCATTGAAAACAAACTTAAATGTAGGACTTGCTTGTGAATTAGAGTTGATGTGCAGTTATTGCAAACACAGTGTTACTTTCTTCAATTCCTCACATGTTACTGCAGATACAGGTAAACTATACTATATAACCATTAGACTGGTTTATGGATTACGGTGTATAGGAAAGGGCAGGGCTGCAGGTGCCATGTTGTGTGGTGTGATGAACCTCCCTCCTCCACCTTCAAAATTTAACAAACACATAATTGCAATAGGCTCTGCTGTAGAAGATGTGGCACAAGAAAACATGAAAGATGCTGTTGAGGAAGCAGTTGTTGAAAATAATAATAGCAGAGACTTATCCACAGCTTTTGATGGAAGCTGGCAGAAGATAGGCCACATATCTCTGAATGGTGTAGTAACAGCTACAAGTCTGGACACTGGTAAGGTAGTTGATGTGGCAATACTTTCCAAGCATTGCAGATGCAAGGAGAAAATGAAAAATAAACATGAAGAGGAGTGCATGGCAAATTACTATGGGTCAAGTGGTGGTATGGAAGTTGCTGGTTTAAGAAGTATTTATCAACGCTCAGTAAAATGGTACAACGTTAGATACATAAATTATCTTGGAGATGGTGACTCAAAGGCTTTCAAAGAAATTGAGGAACTGAGAGCCTATGGTAACGATGTGAAAATTTCCAAACTGGAGTGTGTTGGCCATGTTCAGAAAAGGATGGGATCAAGACTTCGACGGCTCAAGGCTAGCATGACAGGCAAGAAATTGAGCGATGGAAAAACTTTAGATGGGAAAAATAGACTGACAGATGGTACAATAGATCATATTCAGAAGTGCTATGGTCTAGCAAGAAGACAGAATACAGCAGATGCAGAATTAATGAGAAGAGCAGTCTGGGCCCTGTTTTTTCATACAGCTTCAAACAATGAGAATCCCCAACATGGGCTATGTCCAAAAGGAGACGATAGTTGGTGCAAGTACAACAGTGGCAAGGTAACTAAGGAACAATACAATCACCCTCATCACCTGCCACCTGTCATAATGGATGAAATAAAACCAATTTCCGAGACCTCGCAGGTATTAGTCTACTAAAGAAATGTCTTCATGGCCGGACTCAAAATCCAAATGAGTGTGTGATCCATGTGATATGGAATAGACTACCTAAAACTGTGTTTGTGGGTATAAACACACTTCACTTTGGCGTTTATGATGCTGTTTCATCATTCAATCAGGGCAATATAACAAAGTGCAAAGTTCTACAGAAGTTGGGGCTCTGTGTAGGACTACGAACTGCCGCAGCTATGCTTTGTTTGGACAAGGAACGGCTCAGGTCTTCAGATAATGCCATAAAAGCATATTCAGAGATGGCTAGACAGCATAGCAGAGCAATTAAGAGGAAGCTGTTGGACGATTCTGATGATACAAGCTATGGAGCAGGCTTGTACTGAAGTTAAAACTTTGAAGCTAATTTCCCGTAACTTTAGTTTTTTTGTGTATAAGGTACATTTTCTCAGGGCCTATTTATAGTAGAAAGATGAAATTTTCTGTAGTTGTTCCTTAAGACCTTCTAATATATCTGAATTAAAAGATATGTGGAATTATTTTGTATTAATGGATGTAATTTTAAAATACTTGTTAAAATATATAACTTTTTTAACATTTTCAAAAAATAAAATAACTGAAAAACTATAGATTATTTTTTGAAAATTAATAATTCAACATAAAAGCAGAACATATATCTGCGTTCTGTGAAAAAATCAAGAGTATCGTCCAAATAACAAATGAGAAAATCTTCCTAACTTTTAGCTCAATTTAACATTGTAAGCATAGGGCGTTTCGTATACCCTTAAGATAATCCACATGCCGCCGCAAATGCAACTGCTGTTATCTTATATGCAGTAGCTGTTAGCCCGGCACCGCACAACAGATTCAGCTTGCACAAGTGGCAAATCAAATAAAAGAAGTTAAATATATCAATACACTTTTCGAAAACTACGGAACCACAATCAAAAAATTAAAAAAATGTTGATTAACAGATGTGTTTCGCAATGGGCTGTGGAGTCATACAACTGGACACGCGCAACGAGGCATCGCTGTTTGGCTAACTTAAGACACCGTTTAGAGATTAACGTCTGGAGTCTCCGCCCCCATAGGATGTACATTCGAGAGAAACTGCTCAAGTCCGAGTTAGCACGTACGTGAACTGGGGCAAAACTAGGACTCTTGCTTTGAGGACATAAAGCGTTCGCTGTAGCCCCGTCTGAAGAATTCGTAATAATAATAATAACTGACAGTTATTTATAACAGTTAAAAGTAACTGGTACTAAACAGTAACCGTAACTGATACTCCGAAATAACAGTTTGAACCACCTCTGGTGGTTGCACTTTTCTAGCAGGTCTCTGGAGGAGAAAGTTGAGAGTTAAGGAGTCAGGACAGACCTACTCCAAAATTGAACCAAAAAAGGGGAAAGTATGGGATGAGGCTTTCCGATTTGGCACGAATCACGTGATTAGAGGCAAGTTGTTGGCATTTCACGTTCGCACAACTCTTCGCCTGGGTGGACCAGAAGAGAAGGTAAAACGCTTTCTAAAGATTTACAAGGACACTTTGAGGGCGTTTTCAGCAAAACTTCATACAACGGTGTGGTGGTAGAGCGGTCAAGCGCACTAGCTGGAAACTGCACGGTTTGGGTCATATTCTCATTCATGCCATTTTTTCCTTTTATCCATTTTATTTGTTCTCCGCAATGTTAAACTATTGGCTTTAAAATTTAAATACTTTTAAAACATGCCATTTATATACACACAGTTACTATATCCAGTTTACTTTTGTAAGTCTAAAGGTGCAAGTAACGTTAATAAAAGCTAGTATACCAGAAAATTTTGTATGACAGTGTATGAAAAGAGTTGGATCTACAGGTGTGATGTTCTTGCTTTCCACGTTTCTTATTGGGGAACGGTGATTCGTGCATGCAGGTGGGTAGAAATATTTAGGACATATTAATGAACTAATAAAAAATATAACGGAAATTGTAAACATATAAACAATATACTTGATCTTAGTAAATTAGGTAAATCAAATATCAACAATATTAAGTCACACCTTCACAAAGCGGAATGCAGTCCGTTTACTTTTGTGATGTTGTGGTCTTTGGTCCGAAGATGATGCAGCTCTCCATGCTGCTCTATCCTGTGTGAGCCTCTTCAACTCCGAATAGCTACCGCAGCCTACATACTTCTGAATCTGATTACCCTATGCAGCTCTTTGTCCCCCTCTACGATATCCCGTCCCCTTACCCCCTGCACCAACAGTTCCCTCCATTACTAAATTTCTAATCCCTTGATGTCTCAGAATGTGTCCTGTCAACCGATCACTTATTTAGGTCAAGCTGTGCCACCAATTTCTTATCTCCCTAACTACCTTCATCACCTTCTCAGTACTTACGTGATCTGTCCATCGAATCTTCAACGTCTTTCTGCAGCACCACCTTACAAAAGCTTCTGTTCTCTTTTTGTGTAAATTGTTTCCCTATTTCACTTACGTACATGACTACAGTCCAGACAAACACTTTCAGAGAAGACTTCCTAAGCCTTATATCTATTTTCCGTACACTATACTATGAAGTGGCCACTCGTCGAAAATTTTACGATTATCCTACAGTATCACACTAACTGTGATATTGTAGGACAATCGAAAGATTTTGGACGAGCGATCACTTCACGGTATCATGTATGCCACTTTATTAGGGCATGGCGTACGGTTGATGTATATCAAATATTTCCCGCACAAGTTGACATCTGTTCCGCACATCTCGGTTATTAGTTGCGAGTATTAAAGCTACCCCTTGCACCCAACTCAGTTTTGTAATGGTGACATTTTAAGGATGTTGAATTGATTCAGTGGATTCAGAAGCTTGATTTGAATAGCATCCGTCCAAGTGAATCACATTAAGCATGTGTAAGAAACCAGAACAAAAAAAAATACTTATGTAGGAAAATCTTTCCAGGATAAAGATAAAGAAACTCTCTGAGATGAACAGAACAGATACAAAGGAAACTATTCTACACAGCGACACACGTAATGAATCACTATCGAGTGGACATCATAAAGAAAATCCTCCAGTGACGAAGACTTTAAAAATAGCTTTTATAACACCAGAGAACCGACTAGGTAAGACAACAACGTAAGTGGACAAAAGCAAGAGGCGATGATGGTAACAGGATCAAAGGAAATAAACAGCACCCATTCCGACATCTGTTCATCGGCGACGAAGTCTGGCCTCTGCATTCCAATATCGGAGTTAGACATCCACTAAGTGGCGGGCGACTGGTGACCTTCAGATCAATCACGTTTCACCCTCCATCGGACAGATGGTTGTTTGACTGTACGGCGTGAAACGTCTGAAAGCAAGCACCATATAACAATCGTCTGAATGGTTCAGGCCGGACGAGGGAGCGTTATGATCTGACGAATGTTCTCGTGGCATTCCTTGGATGATCTGGTCATTAGGGGAGGCGCAATGGATCAAAACAAGCATGCCTTTATCCTTAAAGGCCATGTTCAGCCCTAAATGCAGTTCGCATGATGGTGTCTGCCAGCAGGACAAAGCAACGTGTAACAGAGGTCGTAATGAAAGTTCGTGATTCGTACAGCTCCAGGATGAGTCTATCGTACTCCCATGGCCACCAAAGCCGCTGGATTTGAACCCAGTCAAAAATCTGTGGGATCACCTTAATCGGACTGTTGGTATTATGGATTCTAAGCCGAGAAACTAGGTGCAGGTGACCATTGCACGGAGACGGCATGGTTCCACATCCCTGTCCGTACCTTCCAGAACCTCACTATCATCCTACACTGCAAAAGGTGTTTAGTATTCTGACAGGTGGTCACACTAATGTGACTGGACAGTGTATTATGTAAGACATTTGTCTTTAAATACTCGAACTGTTCTCCCGGTTGCGCGGACACACTGACAAATCTTATTCGGTCATCCTACAGACAGCACAGTCCCCCTTGGCTAATGCAGCACAAAATTGCGCAACACTTTGCCATGGAGAAAGAAACCGAGATTCACTAAAACAATTATAATTTTTACAATGTCATTTAGAAAGGGTAAAGTGCTTCCTATACTTTTCGAAACCAGATGCGGTATTTAGACTAATGTTTAATAAACGGTGCAGTCCAATTATTTGTCTATCTACGTACACTTTTAAGTATTAATTAACTAAGCATCTACCACAGAAGTAGCTATAACAGAAATTAAAGGTAAGTTGCACAAGACAATGACTTTGTGACCTATACTTTAAAATTATTAATAGCTAAAAATTGCGAATGTAAAATGTTTCAGCGCGTTTACCAGGATTAAGGCCATACTCCAATACCCTGTACTCTTCAGCACTTTTCTTCTGTGAGAACATCGAACTGGCTAAACTCAACCTCATGAACTGAGAAACTTCGTGTGTTACAGATTGTGTGCTGACCGTACGCCCCTCTATATCGCATCGAAAAAGTCCCCTTGGACGGAAAATGACATTGTAACCTATCAGCAACGCATTTTCTTCAGGACGTGATCGTAGAGTTCTTATTATTAAATAGGGTACGTATTAATAGTCTGAAATAAAATACTTTGTAATGTACCGCTGACTGCAAGACTATTTTGTCCTGGGTTTTATATCCCCCCGTTGCACAGGTTTATATATATATATATAAGCAGATTCAGAAGGATGTAGGTTGCAGTAGGTACTGGGAGATGAAAAAGCTTGCACAGGATAGAGTAGCATGGAGAGCTGCATCAAACCAGTCTCAGGACTGAAGACCACAACAACAACAACAACATATATATATATACAGACGTACGTGTGAGATCAATTTCTTTTTAGCTCTGAAACAGCTAAACTGTTAAGGGATCCATAAAACTTACAGACAAAGTTGCGAAAGATTGTGTGGCATTCACCATGCAGTTAAGAGCAGATTTAAGTCCTTTGTAAGACGTTATGCGACTTATAGTGGCCTAGAGTCAACCTCCTCTTTGTTTTGTTACTGCCTCCAAAGCACAGAAATAATAGTTCTTTACTCCTTCCATTGAACTGTTTTTTTTTTTGTCTATTTTAAGAGGTATCATGTCTTAATGTGGCTAGCTTATTTCAAGATGTACACTGGTTCTGTTCTCCAAAACTGGATCGAAATGGTGTTTTGAGGTCTGATATTTGAATTTTCATCGTATAATCGCAATATCTTTGTAAGGAAAATTCAAATATGAGAGATACATTGGCAGTCTAATATTCTGGTTTTCACTGCATTTTATCGCTTACACATTCTAAGTGGGACACCCCAGCCCAAGGACAATAATTCTGACGATGTAGCAAAATCATGAAGCTTGTTTTGACATATCACTAAAACTACTTTCAGTTTTCCGCTCTTCTCAATTACGCTTTACTTTCAACGATTTTTTGTTGAGTCATCTTGAAACCTCTTTATTTAAATCTGTGTGTCTGTACTTAAATTGCAGAATGACTGAGAAGATGAAACTTCTACGTTATTTGATTGAGAAACAGCTGAATGAAACTGAACGCACTGAGACTATTTTGTCTTTAGTTTTTCTTATCATGTCAACACTGACCCACAATATCCTAGAGCAACGCAGCTTGATTGCAGGAAAAAATTACAACCTGACTTCCAACAATTAATTCAAAAAAATGGCCCTGGCGAAAAATAAATCTTAACAATAACCTATAGATTTCATTAAGCACCTACATCACAAAAACCTTCAATACGCGAACTACTGCAATACGACGAGCGTCAATACTGACAGCTAAATACGAGGTGCATTCAAGTTCTAAGGCCTCCGATTTTTTTTCTAATTAACTACTCACCACAAATCGATGAAACTGGCGTTACTTCTCGACGTAATCGCCCTGCAGACGTACACATTTTTCACAACGCTGACGCCATGATTCCATGGCAGCGGCGAAGGCTTCTTTAGGAGTCTGTTTTGACCACTGGAAAATCGCTGAGACAATAGCAGCACAGCTGGTGAATGTGCGACCATGGAGAGTGTCTTTCATTGTTGGAAAAAGCCAAAAGTCACTAGGAGCCAGGTCAGGTGAGTAGGGAGCATGAGGAATCACTTCAAAGTTGTTATCACGAAGAAACTGTTGCGTAGCGTTAGCTCGATGTGCGGCTGCGTTGTATCGGTGAAACAGCACACGCGCAGCCCTTCCCGGACGTTTTTGTTGCAGTGCAGGAAGGAATTTGTTCTTCAAAACATTTTCGTAGGATGCACCTGTTACCGTAGTGCCCTTTGGAACGCAATGGGTAAGGATTACGCCCTCGCAGTCCCAGAACATGGACACCATCATTTTTTCAGCACTGGTGGTTACCCGAAATATTTTGGTGGCGGTGAATCTGTGTGCTTCCATTGAGCTGACTGGCGTTTTGTTTCTGGACTGAAAAATGGCATCCACGTCTCATCCATTGTCACAACCGACGAAAAGAAAGTCCCATTAATGCTGTCATTGCGCGTCAACATTGCTTGGCAACATGCCACACGGGCAGCCATGTGGTCGTCCGTCAGCATTCGTGGCACCCACCTGGATGACACTTTTCGCATATTCAGGTCGTCATGCAGGATTGTGTGCACAGAACCCACAGAAATGCCAACTCTGGAGGCGATCTGTTCAACAGTCATTCGGCGATCCCCCAAAACAATTCTCTCCACTTTCTCGATCATGTCGTCAGACCGGCTTGTGCGAGCCCGAGGTCGTTTCGGTTTGTTGTCACACGATGTTCTGCCTTCATTAAACTGTCGCATCCACGAACGCACTTTCGACACATCCATAACTCCATCACCACATGTCTCCTTCAACTGTCGATGAATTTCAATTGGTTTCACAACACGAAAATTCAGAAAACGAATGATTGCACGCTGTTCAAGTAAGGAAAACGTCGCCATTTTAAGTATTTAAAACAGTTCTCATTCTCGCCGCTGGCGGTAAAATTCCATCTACCATATGGTGCTGCCATCTCTGGGAACTATTGACAATGAACGCGGCCTCATTTTAAAACAATGCGCATGTTTCTATCTCTTTCCAGTCCAGAGAAAAAAAAATCGGAGAGCTTAGAGCTTGAATGGACCTCGTAAAAGATTCTAACTACTAAAGCAACCAACTCCTAATAGGCATGTGGTTATGAAAGGAAAGATTTTCTTGCAAACCAAATAATATATTTTTTACCTTAATAATGTGTCACCCAGTTCAAACACGAACATAAATCGTCATTGACATCTAGTACAGAGGTATATAATCGTGAATAATATTCAGTCTCCAAGTCGGACATGAACCGAACGTTAGCCAGCTAACAGCTGGCTGTTCACCTCCAACTGCCCAAAAGTACTTCCATCACTGCTGGCGACTAACTTCCAACTGCCCGACGGTACTGGCGATTAACTTCCAACAACGAGTCCAACCAGCCACAGAGTATCCTACAAAGAAAGCGGAGTCAGAGATTCAATGCAAACAGCTACACAGCCCTGCCAACACAAAAGCAGCCCACTTACAGACCTGAAGTAAGCGTCATGATTTCCTCTTCTGTCAACAACCATAGGTAATTATTTGTGGCCGTCTACGGCTCCCACAAGTTTCGTTACTCTTGTCTTAACGTATGTGTCCTATGATACTATCGCTTCATCTAATTGGTCTTTCCCCCCTCCCCCCCATTTCATTTCTCACCCATGATTATCAGCCCCCTTTAATTATAAGATCCTTCTATTTCACGGCGTCTTAAATCCACCAAGTCACATCTTTTCAGTTTTTCCCTATTCCGAGCAACATTTCCATGTGATTCCGTGAAAAAGACATACATTGTTAAAAATATTTTTCTCAAATTTCGGTATATAGTACTAGTAGACTTCTTTCAGTTAGGAATGCTGTCATGAGTTATTCTAAGTTCAATGTAGTAGAGCTCCTCCACTTTATCTATGACTAACTGCGTACCTTCCGTTGCCCAGGTATATACACACATCAAAAAATGTTTTCAATTACCCCAGTTCCCAGAAGTTCTGAAAATAGATGTTGACTGTTGATATTGTATACGTACACATTCCCTTTGACTGTTCAGAGATGTCACTAAATCCGCCCAAAGATGTAAACAACTATGTATGAGGAGCGCCTATTAGACGCAGGGGTCCGCCAGCTGATCAGTTCCAGTTATTCCTACGGGAAGGAGGTACACGACTCGTTTTGTTTGTAGTTGAAACATGCCTAGACGGTCGTCAATACTGCGGTTCGATCGTGTCCGCATTGTTACTTTATGCCAGGAAGGGCTCACAACAAGGGATGTGTCCAAGCGTGTCGGAGTGAACCAATGCGATGTTGTTCGGACAAGACGGAGATACAGAGAGACAGGAACTGTCGATGAAACGCTTCGTTCAGGCCGTCCAAGGGCTACTACTGCAGTGGGTGACCACTACCTACGAATTATGGCTCGTAGGAACCCTGACAGCTACGCCACCATGTTGAATAATGCTTTTCGTGCAGCCACAGGGCGTCGTGTTACGACTCAAATTCAACGCAATAGGCCGCATGATGCGCAACTTCACTCCCGACGTTCATGCCGAGGTCCACCTTTGCAACCTCGATACTATGCAACATGGTACAGATGTGTCCAACAACATGCCGAAGGGGTCGCTCAGGATTGGCATCACGTTCTCTTCACTAACGATTGTCGCATATGCCTTCAACCAAACAATCGTCGGAGACGTGTTTGGAGGCAGCTCGATCAGGCTGAACGCCATAGACACACTGTCCAGCAAGTGCAGTGAGGTGGAGATTCCCTACTGCTTTAGGGTCGTACTAAGTGGGCCGAGGTACGTCGCTGGTGGTCATGGAAGGTGACGTAACGGCGTACGATACGTGAATGCCATCCTCCGAGTGATAGTGCAACCATACCGGTAGCATACTGGCGAGGCATTCGTCTTCATTGACGACAGTTCGGGCCCCCATCGTGCACATCTTGTAAATGACTTACTTCAGGGTAAGGGCATCGCTCAATCAGAGTGGGCAGCATGTTCTTCAGACATGAACACGGTCGAAAATTCCTGGGATACAATGAAAATCTATTAATGTACGACGTGACCAACCAACCACTCTAAGGGATCTACGCCGAATCGTCGATGAGGAGTGGGACAATCTGGACCAGCAATGCCTTGATGTACTTGTGGATACTATGCCACGACGGATACAGGCAAGTATTAGTGCAAGAGGACGTGCTACTGGGTATTAGAGATACCGGTGTGTACAGCAGTCTGGACCATTACTTCTGAAGAACTCGCTGTATGGTGGTACAACATGCAATGTGGGGTTTTCATTACCAATAAAAAGGGTGGATATGATATTTATGTTGACCTCTATTCCAATTTTGTACTGGCTCTGAGCACTATGGGACTTAACTTCTGAAGTCATCAGTCCCCTAGAACTTAGATCTACTTAAACCTAGGACATCACACACAGCCATGCCCGAGGCAGGATTCGAAACTGAGACCGTAGACGTCGCGCGGTTCCAGACTGTAGCGCCTAGAGCCGCTCGGCCACTCCGGCCGGCACCAATTTTCTGTACAGATTCCGGAACTCTAGGAACCGAGGTGATGCAAAACTGTTTTTTGTATGTGTATTTATTTCAGTCATCTCTTAGTCCATCTTCTCCTTTCCCGTCTCCCTGCCCATCTCCTCTTCCCCATTCTCTCTGTCCATCTGCTCTTACCTCTTCTATCTGCTTCTTTCCATCCACCTCCTTCTTCCTCTCCCTATATTAATATCCTCCTTCCTCTCTATTTCGTCCACAATCCGTCTAAGACAGTTTCCACCATCCCCCTCTGTGTTTCACTCTCTCGCTATCCATCTCCTCCTTCCCTTCCCTTTGCCCTCTCTCTGCCCTCCTCATCTCCTTCTCCCCCTTGTGCTCCATCTACCACTTTCTGCGCCATTCTCAGCCCATCTGCTCCTCCTTAGTCTCTCTGTCCAGCTGCTCCTCCCCTATTCTCGATAACCTCCTGTACCCTTTGTCACTCCCTCTCGATTCTTCTGTCCACTCCTCTATCTCTAATTTCCTCCTTACTTTTTCTGTTTCCTTCTCTCCATCTCTCTTTGTTCATCTACTTCTGCACCTGCTTTCTGTCAATCTCTTTCTCTCTTCTTCTACCAACTGTTGCCTCCTTCTCCCTTTCTCTGTCCATTTCCTCCTCTTCTGTTTCTCTTTCCATTGCCTCTCCCCTTTCACTCTTCCCATCTCCTCCTCCCTCACATGTTGGTCCTTGGTCTCCTTCCCTCCATCTATATCAGTACGACTCTACCTTCCCCATTCTCTCTCTGCGTTATCACTCACATCGTTGTATGAGGTTGATGACTCTTACCACCATAGTATTTCTTTACAGATGTAAGTAATATGTGTGCCAAGTTTGGTTGACTGATCGACTTTGCCCGCATTCGCACATGTCACATATATTTCAAAAATGTTTAAGATAGTTCACAAATATATATATATATATATACATATACATATATATATATATATATATATATATATATATATATATATATATATATATACCCATATGTCGTCTGTATCTCGAATTTCACAGTGCAGATTAGTTTTCAAGCATCTCGATTGTTATGAGCCCATATCTCGTTAGTTTGGCTTTAGAAAAGACACCAGAGAGGCAATTTTGACGTTGCACTTGATAATGTTTTTAAAAAACAGATCTGAAGATCGTCATTATAGACCGAAACTGGTAGTCAGATGACGCAACATTTGTGATCATGGACGTGAAAAAAAGGAACTTTATTGTATATTTGCGACATTGCTCGGTTTGCGGCCATGCAAAAGCTTGTGAATGTAAGCCAGACTCAAGTAAAATCATGACACGTTTATTGGACTCATCGACCTGGAAAAAACGTTCGACAGTGTAAAATGGTGCAAGAAGTTCGAAATCGTGATAAAAATAGAGGTGATATATAGGAAAAGACGAGTAATATACAGTCTGCTCAAGAGCAAAGAGAGAATAATACGAGTGGGATGCGAAGAACAAAGTGCTCGGATTCAAAAGTGTTAAGACGGTGATGTAGCCTTTCGGCCCTACTGTTTGGTCAATACATGGAATAAGCAATTTCGAAAATAAAAGAAGGGTTTAGGAGATGAATTAAAATGCAGTGTGAGAGGAGATCAGTGATAAGAATCGCTCATAACAATGCTATCCTCAGTGAAAGTTAAGAACAATTACTGGATGGCCTTAATGGAATTAACTGTCTAACAAGTCCAGACTATGGACTGAGAGTAAATCAAAGAAATACGAAATTAATGAGAAGTAACAGAAAAGAGAAAAGCGTGAAACTTAATATTAGGATTCATGGTCACGAAGTAGATGAGGTTAAGGAATTCTGCTACCTAGGCGGCAAAGTAACCCATGACGGAGGAGCAGGGAGCACATAAAAAGCAGACTAGCACTGGCAAAGTCGGCATTACTGATCAAGAGAATTCAGCTAGTATCAAATGAAGGTCTTAATTTGAGGAGGAAATTTCTGAGAATGTACGTTTGGAGCACAGGACTGTATGGTAGTGAAACACGGACTGTGTAGAAACCACGAAAGAAACGAATCGAAACATTTACGATATGCTTTATTGAAGAATGTCGAAAATTTGGTGGGTTAGTAAGATAGGAATGAGGAGATCAAAATGGTTCAAATGGCTCTGAGCACTATGGGACTTAACAGCTGTGGTCATCAGTCCCCTAGAACTTAGAACTACTTCAACCTAACTAACCTAAGGACATCACACACATCCATGCCCGAGGCAGGATTCGAACCGGCGACCGTAGCAGTCGCGCGGTTCCGGACTGCGCGCCTAGAACCGCGAGACCACCGCGGCCGGCAATGAGGAGATTCGGAGACGAAAGGAATATATGGAAAACATTAACGAGATGGTCAGGATGATAGGATATCTGTTAAGATACCAGGGAATAACTTCCATGGCACTGGAAGAAGGTTAAAACTGTAGAGGAAAACTGAGATTAGAATATATTCAGCCAATATGTGAGAACGTACAGGGTGTTTCAAAAATGACCGGTATATTTGAAACGGCAATAAAAACTAAAAGAGCAGCGATAGAAATACACCGTTTGTTGCAATATGCTTGGGACAACAGTACATTTTCAGGCAGACAAACTTTCGAAATTACAGTAGTTACAATTTTCAACAACAGATGGCGCTGCGGTCTGGGAAACTCTATAGTACGATATTTTCCACATATCCACCATGCGTAGCAATAATATGGCGTAGTCTCTGAATGAAATTACCCGAAACCTTTGACAACGTGTCTGGCGGAATGGCTTCACATGCAGATGAGATGTACTGCTTCAGCTGTTCAATTGTTTCTGGATTCTGGCGGTACACCTGGTGTTTCAAGTGTCTCCACAGAAAGAAGTCACCGGGGTTCATGTCTGGCGAATAGGGAGGCCAATCCACGCCGCCTGCTGTATGTTTCGGATAGCCCAAAGCAATCACACGATCATCGAAATATTCATTCAGGAAATTAAAGACGTCGGCCGTGCGATGTGGCCGGGCACCATCTTGCATAAACCACAAGATGTTCGCAGTGTTGTCTAAGGCAGTTTGTACCGCCACAAATTCACGAATAATGTCCAGATAGCGTGATGCAGTAATCGTTTCGGATCTGAAAAATGGGCCAATGATTCCTTTGGAAGAAATGGCGGCCCAGACCAGTACTTTTTGAGGACGAAGGGACGATGGGACTGCAACATGGGGCTTTTCGGTTCCCCATATGCGCCAGTTCTGTTTATTGACGAAGCCGTCCAGGTAAAAATAAGCTTCGTCAGTAAACCAAATGCTGCCCACATGCATATCGCCGTCATCAATCCTGTGCACTATATCGTTAGCGAATGTCTCTCGTGCAGCAATGGTAGCGGCGCTGAGGGGTTGCCGCGTTTGAATTTTGTATGGATAGAGGTGTAAACTCCGCATGAGACGATACGAGGACGTTGGCGTCATTTGGACCGCAGCTGCAACACGGCGAACGGAAACCCGAGGCCGCTGTTGGATCACCTGCTGCACTAGCTGCGCGTTGCCCTCTGTGGTTGCCGTACGTGGTCGCCCTACCTTTCCAGCACGTTCATCCGTCACGTTCCCAGTCCGTTGAAATTTTTCAAACAGATCCTTTATTGTATCGCTTTTCGGTCCTTTGGTTACATTAAACCTCCATTGAAAACTTCGTCTTATTGCAACAACACTGTGTTCTAGGCGGTGGAATTCCAACACCAGAAAAATCCTCTGTTCTAAGGAATAAACCATGTTGTCTACAGCACACTTGCACGTTGTGAACAGCACACGCTTGCAGCACAAAGACGACGTACAGAATGGCGCACCCACAGACTGCGTTGTCTTCTATATCTTTAACATCACTTGCAGCGCCATCTGTTGTTGAAAATTGTAACTACTG
Organism: Schistocerca serialis cubense; assembly: GCF_023864345.2. NCBI lineage: Eukaryota > Metazoa > Arthropoda > Insecta > Orthoptera > Acrididae > Schistocerca > Schistocerca serialis. Next base: position 665,320,176 of record NC_064642.1, read on the forward strand.
TAATTTCGAAAGTTTGTCCGCCTGAAAATGTACTGTTGTCCCAAGCATATTGCAACAAACGGTGTAATTCTATCGCTGCTCGTTTAGTTTTTATTGCCGTTTCAAATATACCGGTCATTTTTGAAACACCCTGTATGTTGCAATTGGAACTCTGCAATGAAGCGGTTGGCACAGGCGAGAAATTCGTGGTGGCCGCATCAAACCACTCAGAAGACTGGTGGATTTAAAAAGAATGGTAGTCTCATTAACTATGTGTCGTGAAATGATATAATGTTGCAGGTGTATTGAGTCGTATATGTGAATACTGTCCGCAAAATGTGTCACGATTACAACTAGTAGCGAAGGTAAAATAGAACGTCATGCCTGATGCGGCAGTTTTACAGCACGAACGGAAAGAAATGTAGTAAGCGATGAACTTCGATCGTTTAATCATTTTTTGTGGATTGTCAGCTGCCAAAGTTTCCTAAGGCTTTTAAATTATCAGTAATGTTTGTTACAAGTCACTAACTGCTCCGATTCTCAAGTACTGGATGAATAAAATCTGGCTACTGGCGTATCTTGGGTACACTCTCTTTTCCACCCACATCCGCACCCGTTTTAGCGATACCTGATCCTTTTCTGGCTCTAAGTGATATGCGTACCAAGGTTGGCTGAAATCGGGTCATTGGTTTAGGAGGAAATGTGGAACATACTTATAAACAAACATAGGCGAACATACACTACTGGCCATTAAAATTGCTACACCAAGAAGAAATGCAGATGATAAACGGGAATTCATTGGGCAAACATGTAATACTATAACTCACATGTGATTACATTTTCACCAAATTTGGTTGCATAGATCGTGAGAAATCAGTGCCCAGAACAACCACCTCTGGGCCTAATAACGGCCTTGATACGCCTGGGCATTGAGTCAAACAGAGCTTGGATGGCGTGTACAGGTATAGCTGCCAATGCACTTTCGACGCGATCCCACAGTTTACCAAGAGTAGTGACTGGCGTATTGTGACGAGCCAGTTGCTCGGCCACCATTGTCCAGACGTTTTCAATTGGTGAGAGATCTGGAGAATGTGCTGGCCAGGGCAGCAGTCGAACATTTTCTGTATCCAGAAAGGCACATACAGGACCTGCAACATGCGGTCGTGCATTATCCTGCTGAAATGTAGGGTTTCGCAGGGATCGAATGATGGGTAGAGCCACAGGTCGTAACACACCTGAAATGTAACGTCCACTGTTCAAAGTGCCGTCAATGCGAACAAGAGGTGACCGAGACGTGTAACCAATGGCAACCCATACCATCACGGCGGGTGATACACCAGTATGGCGATGACGAATACACGCTTCCAATGTGCGTTCATTGTGATTTCGGCAAACACTGAAGCGACCATCATGATGCTGTAAACAGAACCGGGATTCATCCTAAAAAATTAAGTTTTGCCATTCGTGCACCCAGGTTCGTCGTAGAGTACACCACCGTATGCGCTCCTGTCTGTGATGCAGCGTCAGGGGTAACCGCAGCCATGGTCTCCGAGCTGATAGTTCATGCTGCTGCAAAAGTCGTCGAACTGTTAGTGCAGATGGTTGTTGTCTTGCAAACGTCCCCATCTGTTGACTCAGGAATCGAGACGTGGTTGCACGATCCGTTACAGCCATGTTTATAAGATGCCTGTCATCTTGACTGCTAGTGATACGAGGCCGTTGGGTTCCAGCACGGCGTTCCGTATTACCCTTCTGAGCCCATCGATTCCATATTCTGCTAACAGTCATTGGATCTCGACAAACGCGAGCAGCAATGTCGCGATACGATAAACCGCAATCGTGATAGGCTACAATCCGACCTTTTTCAAAGTCGGAAACGTGATGGTACGCATTCTCCTCCTTACACGTGGCATCACAACAACGTTTCACCAGGCAACGCCAGTCAACTGCTGTTTGTGGATGAGAAATCGGTTGGAAACCTTCCTCATGACAGCACGTTGTAAGTGTCGCCACCGGCGCCAGCCTTGTGTGAATGCTGTGAAAAGCTAATCATTTGCATATCACAGCGCCTTTTTCCCGTCGATTAAATTTCGTGTCTGTAGCACGCCATTTTCGTGGTGTAGCAATTTTAATGGCCAGTAGTGTACATTATTAAATTCATTTTTATAATAGCCATGGGTGCGGCTCCCCTCTTTGATGCAGAGCTTGTCAATATTTCATTTGGCTGCTACTCAATACTTTCCAATTCCTATGGATTACTTTCAGTCGATACGGTAAAGCAATAAATAACGTGAAACACTGGTTCAGTTAATATTTTAAGCTTCTTCATGCTCTGGATGTTACCTTGAATATATTACTTGATGACGTACCACACAGTGGCATTATAAAGCAGCTCCTCTTACATCACGCAGCACGGCTGTCACTGTCTGTGCGTCGCCTTCGAGATCATCCGGGTATTTATTCTTAAACAGACAGCCTCCGGCCTCAGAAATCGCAGCAGAAAATGTCTTGCATATCGGACTGGGAAGTCGTGATAGCCGAGCGGCTGACGGCTGGTAAGGCGGGCGAGGATTTGCATGAGAAACGGCCCCCATCCATCCCCCTCACCGCCACCCCCAGTGCGTCTGCGGTGCGGGCGGCATCCATCACAGCGCAGATCCGGGCAGGACCCTGCGAAGTTAAAGACGTCTCGCAGCGCACGCCTTGCCCTGTCTGTATGGGTGACCTACTAAGCGAGAGCCACGGATAACGACGTGACGTAGAGTTCCTCGGAAATTTCTCGAATTGTAGAACTTGATACGGATTATTCTGTTGCGTCCCAGAACAGTTTCCCTTCACCAATTGATTTAATGTTTCGTTTTCTCTGTTATCTCCCTGGGGCAAACAGGACTTCAACGACATAATAGGTTCAATTGTCCTGTTTGTCAAACTTTATAGAGGAGATGAGAAGAGGTAGCTCCCGTTTGCTGGGATGGATGTTACAACAGGTGGGTAATTCTTGTGGAGTTGGCAGGATTGATCTGCTGACGAACACATTTGTTTATTGAGCTATTAAACCAATACCCCGTAACAGAATACCAGATGGTTTCAAAAATCACTATGAAGGACTTTCATCAGAGACGAGTGCATTCATTGCCACTCGATCTGCTGACTACTGGCCACCAGACCTAAATCATAAATCATCAACACTGAAGTAATTCACTATCAATCACGCGCCACGTGTCGTACAGTACAAGACACAAGTACCGATCAGTAGCCTATTCCCGCTGTTCACTGAAATTCCTCTAACTTGATTCTGTGAAACAAGACAGGCTTTTTGTGTTCCAATGTTTACCGTAAATTGGTGCTTCGTTTGCAGTTGTCGTATGTCCAACAAAGTGCATCACCATCTTCTCTTAGCTGAATTGCCTGTTGCTCCAACAGGTCCTGTTGGAGTAGCGTCATTGCTCTTCGGCTGCTCCGATTACTCACTGAATTTCTACTCTCCTTTAACCTGTTCTCTCTGAGGTTTTATTCCTTTCTACACTCATGTTAAGAAAAATACAGGACACCTTGAGCGGCTACAGATAGGTCGTTCTTATACAGGACAAGTACATTAGTATGTTCCGCATAAATGAAATGATCGTACGGCATTGTTGGCCGGGAGATCGCTGGCGGGGTGTTCGGCCGCCGAAATTGCAAGTCCATTTTAGCTGAAGCCACTTCGGCGACTTGCGAGTCATTGATGATGCAATGACGATGAAAGACACACAACACCCAGTCATCTCGAGGCATCGGGAATCGAACCCGGGGGCCCGTGCGCATTAATGATTACCATTTGAATCATGTCGGCCCACGGGTTCAAGGTCAACATCGATATCGCAGCGCAACAGCACCCACCAGTAAAATGCGCCTGCAGCTCTCGTTGTCGCTGTAAAGCGAAGGTAAACGATCGGTGTGACAGGAGCAGACATGCAGGATGCCTCGCAGACGTATGAGCGAACTGTACCGTCAAATCAGAGAGCTTGAAAGAGGACACATTTTTGGCATGAGAGACTGTGATGCATCCGTCCGGCGAACTGGTGCTGGTGCTGGATGGAGTGTTTCGGTAGTGTAATGTGTGTGTATGCAGAATGGTTCACGGAAGGCCGTAGAACACGACGAGGTAGGTCATGTCGCACCACCCGAACCACGGCCAAGAAGATCGACTTCTCATTCGAATGGCATTGCAGGACAGAACTACGTCGTCCTCGGCTCGGTCGCAACAGTGGGACACATCGTACGTTACCAGGGGTGACAGTCCGTCGCCGTTTATTGCGGCACAGGTAACGTTCGCGTCGTCCACTTCTCCGGCCACCTTTGTCAAATGTGCAGAACCATGCTGGAATGGAGTGGTGTATGGAATGACGTTACTGGTGACAGGAACGACATCAGATATTTTTAAGAGTGATACTTCAAGCACGTATTGGTCTGAAAATACAAAGAAAGACAGCAAAAATGTCGTATAATCAGATGTTAGCTTTGCCTTCATAGTGCTCGGTACGAATATATTCCAGAAAGACATGCATGAAATTGAAACTCTTCAGGGGGTCATGTCACGGGTTCTATTGATCACATAAATTAGGATGTCAAGCTTTTTGGGTAGTCCTTAGCTTAACGATCATTTGTATAACGACCGCAAGAACGAACTTGCTGTAGCTATCGTAAGTAAATGTAAAAAATTTAAACACTGCACACTCCCTCCAGCCCAGGAAAATAGGACAGATCGGTTGGTTTATTTGCACGAGGTGCGGTCTACGGTGGGGGTAAGACGGCTCATTAGCTGATCATAAGAAAATCTCGAAAAAGTGAGTTTTTTGTATACCAAAAGTACCAATAATGGTGGGGACCGACACTTCGATAATTTCGTTCATGGTAATTTATCGAATTATTTGCCATACATTTTTAAGACGATTTTCTCGAGGAACCTATCAACTTCATTCGCTATCATTATCCGTTTTGAAATCCATGGGCTAGAAGTCCCCGTAATTTGGCACGTAAATATGCATACTATCCTGTCTGAGGTGTAAACGTAGTTTTAATTGACACGGTGAGCACGTGGCAATAGTACTGGGGTCTTCGCAAGGTTACAAGGTTGCAAAATTAAGTTTTTATCCGCAACTTTTCCACGAACGAAGCTTTATGACGGGCTGTCTCTGTTTAACGTGGACTTCAGGGGCTATACAGCCTGTATTGACGTGGAAGTTATTAGATGAAGCCATCAGGGGACGTAAGCAAGTCACTATAAATTATTTTATCACGCGAAATTCTTTGTACCTGCAAATCAAACACCGCTTTCTTTGGTATGGTCTAGATGTACCCTAAAAGCTTTTACATCAGTATGTAAACGAGTAAAGTGAACTTACATTGGGTGGAAAGATAGTTTCATGTTAAAATCATGTTATACGTAATCATTTGTTGCTTAAATGTATCAAAGGAGGTATATTTATCGACGTAAATTGTCAGAAATTCATTCAGCTGCAGAAACCATTTTATGTAAGCAGCATAGCGGGCTGAAACAGGGAAATGAAGGGCACTGTCTGAAAAATGCCCTTGTTGCACCACAAAAAGGCGAATATGCTCCTGTTTAAAAGACTCTGAAAGAAGAGCGGGAACCAGACACTCATTCCACCTTCATCATCAAAAATTTTGGCATGTTAACATATTCGCGGTTTTTATGCTCAAAGAAAGTAGCATGGAGATAGTGACGGTGGAAAACTGAGGGGAAAGTGCCAATGGGATAGAAAGAGAAATGAGACATGATGAGGAGAGAGAGAACGTGACAGTGACACAGAAAAATATATGGATGAAGGCAATAATAGTGAGAACCAAGGGGAGAGGAGATAACGAAGGCCAGTGAGAGACAGTGGCAGTAAAATGGAAAGAGTGATGGGTAGAGGCAGTAGCAGAGGGAGCAACAGAAAGGCGAGAGAGGGGAAGTAAAAAAGAGAGACTAGTCGACCCCGTATGTACGCTTCAACGATCTGAACCCATCCCCTAAACCGGGGAACTTGAAAAAATGTGGACGACTTTCCTCCATTCTTCAAGTTTCTCGGTGTAGATGTCAAAACTTCGAGCAAAGCATACACAAGGATATATGTGGAGATGATGGTGACTGAGGAGAAAGACAACTGATTGTCCCCGAGAAAAAAAGAGACTGTGACAATGCTGCAGAAAAAGAATGGAGCAAAGACAATGCCAGTGTGGCAAAGAGGTAATGAAGGTGGCAGAGAGAACAGCGAGGGAAATGAATGAAGACACTACCAGTAGGAGATACAGACAAGAGAAACTGACAATGGGAGAAACAGTCGACAGATGGAGAGAAATATATAATGAGTTGATAAAAGGCATGGGATACCTCCTAATAAAGTGCGTGACCTCCTTCTGCCCGGCGCAGTGCAGCAACTCGATGTGTCATGGCCACAACAAGTCGTTGGAAGCCCCCTGCAGAAATATTGAGCCACGCTGCCTCTATAGCCGTCCATAACGGCGAAAATGTTGCCACTGAAGGATTTTGTGCATGAACTGACCGGTCAATTATGTCGTGTAATTGTTCGATGGGACTTATGTCGGGCGATCTGAGTGGCGAAACAATCCTATTCGTGGACCGGTGACATGACATCCCTGTTTGTGTCCATGTGATTCATGAATAGCTGCAAATAGACTCCAAGTAGTCAAACATAACCATCTCCAGATCGGTTTTGCTTGGAGCAGAGAACCCAGTCCATTCCACGCAAAGACAGCCCACACTATTATGCAGCCACCATCAGCTTGCACAGAGACCGAGCGAGATGGCGCAGTGGTTCGCACACTGAGTTCGCATTCGGGGGGAAGACGGTTCAAACCCGCTTCCGACCATCCTGATTTAGGTTTTCCGTGACTTTCCTAAATCGGTTCAGGCAAATTCTGAGATGATTCCTTTGAAAGGGCATGGCCGATTTCCTACCCAGTCCTTCCATCATCCTTTGGGACGGATGACCTCGCTGTTTGGTCACTCCACACCCCTCCCCAAGTCAACCAACCAACCTTGCACAGAGCCATGTTGCCAGTTGGGGTCCATGTATTTGTAGGGTCTGCGCCAGACTAGAACCGTACCGTCATCTGTTACCAACGGAAATCGGGACTCATCTGACCATACCATGGAATTACAATTATCTATAGGCCAACCGATATGGTCACGAGACTAATAGAGGCGCTGCAGGCGATGTACTCTCAGCAAAGGCAATCGCGTCGGTCATCTGCTGCCACAGCCCATTAATACCAAATTTCTCCACACCTTTCCTAAGGGATACATCCGTCGTACGTCCCACATTCATTTCTGGGGTTATTTCACTTAACTGATACCGCTGACAGCTCTACGGAAACGCCACTGCTCTTCGCCAAGTGAATGTTGTCGGCCACTGCGTTGTCCGTGATGAGAGGTAACGCCTGAAATGTTGTATTCTTGGCGCACTCTTGACGTTGTTGATTTGGGAACTGTTGTGTACATAGTTCCGCGTAGTCAGCGCGTACACAACTTTCCCACTAGAGCGCGCCCCGCTAAGCACAACAGCGCAGGCGCAGCACTCGTCCGTCTCCGCACTACGAGATGGCGCTGTCTTAGAGACGGACCAAATTCTGCTTCCCCCGATCCGCGTATTAGTATGTAATGCAGGCAATGAGATTGCTGCTAACGTAGAACCTTTTCTCCTCGTGGATCACACTCGCGCTGTGATACCAGAATGCGCGAGGTATTATAACGAGTGTACAGACCTCCGATTAGTCAGTCTGTATTTGTCTGCACCAGTCTATACCAGACTGCATTTGTCTGCATTAGTCTGCATTTGTCTGTACCAGTCTATAGTCAAGTTTCAGTCTGCGCCTAATAAGATTATCATATTGCTGTACATAGCCATGAAGAGATATGTATAGACACTTTGTCAAGTATCAGAGATATGTGAGAATAAGATTAACGTACCGAGACCAAAGGAACTTCAGATTGTCAATTGTAAATAGCATCCAGAACCAAGTTAAGTTATTTTTATGCCTGTTATTATTTAAATAAACGTATGTGAAAATTAATCAAATTCTGTTTAAAGTTGGTCACCGTCAATCTGCTACTCTAAGCGTGCAAGTGGCGATTCTATCATCTGACCTAACGGCAGAAGATAAACACGCCACGATAAGACCACGAGACATATTGCTGACACTCGCCTACTTCGTTAGAGCGACAAGTCAAATAATCTGATGGTGTGTGTACCGAAGGTCTTACAATACGCTCACCACAGGAACACTGAATTCCCTAACGATTTCCGAAATGGAATGTCTCCTGCGCCTAGCTACAACTATCATTCCGTGTTCAAAGTGTGTTAATTTCAGTTTTGCGGCCATGATCACGTCGTAAACCTTTTCCGATGGATACCTGTGTATAAATAACGGCTTGTCATATTTTAACGACTTAATGACCCTCAAGGGCACTACAAATCAGGAAATCAGACACAATGCCAAGAGCAGGCAGATTTCCAGAGCTAAATATCAACACTAGAGTCCTGCAATCAAACCGAAATTAAAAAAAGAAGAGCAAGAGGAGAGTAATTATCTTACATCATCATTCAGCATGGAAGAACTACAGAAGGCTATCACACAAAGTAAAAATGTCAAATCAGCTGGCTTGGATGATATACGAACCGAGCAAATCAAACACTTCGGCTTAGATACAAATAAATGTATTCTACAGCTTTTCGATAACTGTGTAAGTGGAAACCAAGTTCCAAAGATATGGCGGAAGTGTCGAAGATTGCTTTACTGAAACCCTGCAAGGAAGGAACAGATACAAAGAATTTTAGACCACTTGCACTACTTTGTCGTCTTAACAAATTGCTTTACCTGCAATTGACTCCTTACTTATACCTCAGCAATCTGGATTTCGTCCAGGTAAAAGCTGTAGTGGACAACTAATAAATCTCACACAGTTTATAGCAGATGTCTTTGAAGCTCAGAAGGTGACAGGACTGGCATTAGTCGACTTATCAGCGGCGAATGATACGGTCAGTCACCAGCTACTACTAGTCAAGGTCTGCAATCTCACCAATGATTAAGGTCTAACCAGGTTCATCATCTCCCTTCTGCGGAATCTCAGATTCTTCGTCGACTTTGAAGGACAGCGTATCGATGGAGACTACAGAAGAATGGCCTCCCCCAAGGAAGTGTTTTGGCTCCAATTCTGTTTAATATAACATAACCAACCTATAGCCCCAAACACCATGGGCTTCTTATATGCTGACAATCTCGCTCTAGCCACCCAGAGCACAGATTTTCAATCAGTGGAGAATAACCTCACTAATGCCCTTGAAGATCTATCCAGATATTACAGCACAAACCAGCTTAATCCGAATCCTTCAAAGACCGGAGTGCGTGCTTTTTATTTGAGAAGCAAGGAAGCCACTCGCAAGTTTAAAATAGAATGGTCGGTGGTTGTACTGGAACACTACGAGACTCCAAAATACCTGAGAGTGAGACTTGATAGATCTCTCACTTACAAAAAGCACTGCATGAAATGCAAGTCGAAAGTCTCCACCAGGAACAATCTCCTACGGAAAGTGAACGGATCAAAGTGGGGTAGTAAACCTGAAACAATCCGAACATCGGCAATGGCACTACGCTAATCTGTGGCAGAGTACGCCTGTCCTGTTTGGTATAATTCAACTTATGCCAAGCAGGTGGATGTAGCTCTCAATGAAACCTGCTGAATTATAACAGCTTGCTTAAAACCCACTCCAGTCGTATGGCTTTACCACCTCGCCGGAGTACCACCACCACCTGTTCGAGGAGAGATAGCTGCGAACAAGGAAAGAAAGGCAGTGGAAGAGGAAATTACTCATCCTCTGTATGGACACGAACCGCATCTGCAACGACTGAAGTCAAGGAAGTGTTGCCTTAGGACATCAAAGGAAATAGAACCACTGCAGAAAAAGCTAGCTTTATCTCCAGGCCATGACAAGGAATAGAAAACTTCGAACTCCCTGAATAGACTGAGATCTCGAGTTGGAAGTTCAAAAGTTAACCTGGCAAAATGGATATACACTGATCCAAATGGTATTCCGTGTGACTGTGGAGAAGCACAGACAGTCCTGCACATTCTTTGGTGTCGATTGTGTCCAGTCTCCTGTACAGAATATGACCTTTATCAAGCAGCAGAAAAGTGGGTATGTTTTGATCAAAAGTAATTTAATCATAACTGTGCAAAATCTATGTACATGTACCTGTATTTTTCTTATACGTGAATAATGATAAGTAGAGTAAGAGGACAGATGCAAAAAAAAGGGAGTTAATACGACACATACAAAGAGCTTGCATAAAAATAGGGAAATCGCGAGAAATGTATGCCTTCACATAAATGCCGATGCTAGCCAAGCCTACAAGTTGCGCAGTTGTATTTGACCACATGCTCAATGTCTTCAACAAGTTGCAAATGTCAGTCGTGGTCAGAACAGCGTTCCGTATGGCTGTGTGTGCGTTATGTAGGAGGTAGGTGAGCTCTAAAGTGAGCAAATTGTTCATGATCTTATGGTGGGTGGTTCCATTCCTCAACCAAGGGAGCTGAAGCGTTATGTTTTTCAATAGGCACCGTATCGAAGATTTGTAATGTATACAGCGCCAGTGGGAAACATCGTCCCGCAAATCATTCTGTGAACGAAAGTGTGTGTTGAGTGATTCTGACAGAACTTTATTGACAAGAGTTGTGCCGAAAAATAAGAAGCTTCAAACTGCTCTCAGCACTGTGGGACTTAACATCTGAGGTCATCAGTCCCCTAGACTTAGAACTACTTAAACCTAACTAACCTAAGGACATCACACACACCCATGCCCAAGGCAGGATTTGAACCTGCGACCGTAGCAGCAGTGCGGTTCCGGCCTGAAGCGCCTACAACCGCTCGGTCGCAACGGCCGGCAAATAAGAAGACGACAGTTGTAAGAGTCACTGCAGAATAGAATGTCGCTCTGGTGAATCCTGACAGCACCAAGACAATATCAAGGGAATTCTAGAATCTCGGAATTGCATGGCGAAATTTAATTCCAAAACCAATCAGCAGTGAAACCGTGATGCCGAAGCAAGAAAATCTGGAGTATGGAGCAAAGGAAGAAGGTCATTCCTTCGGATGAGACTTGTTGCTCATTTCTTCCAACTTCTGGCCATCTTACGTTCCAAGAGTGAAACATGGTTGGCTTTGGTGATGATTTGCATAACCATTGTGGTATCCCATGGGTTCCATCTCACTCAGCAATAAGGCATTGCTGCCATTGTTTATGCGAGCATTCTGGCTGATCAAGTCCATTAAATGGTGCATGTTCGTTTTCAAATGGTAATCTGTGTTCCAAGATGACAAGGCTCCTGTTCAAACAACTCGCACCGTCCAGGACTGGTTTTGCGAACACGAGGATGAACCCTAGCATTTCTCCTCGACACCACAGTAACCAGATCTCATTATTATTAAGTCTTTGTGGTCTTCTGTTGTCGGAAGGGTAATATTTGTCTCCATCATTGCTACCTGACTGTGTCTTTGTATTTCAAAGAATTCTATAGAACTCCCTTGACAATTTTTTGCCCATTTATACGAGGTGCGACAATAAACTAACGAGACTGACTTTCTTCGCAAGATATGGCAACCGTGCAGGCTTGCTTAGGCACAATATCTTTAACCTTTGTATATAAGCTGCTTGTTGTCCAAGCCTCACATCGATGCAACTGCTCAGTCGTGAGTTGTGCTGTAATCAGTTAACACATGTTTGTGTCTCACGTCACGGAAATGGAACCGCATAATATTGCGCAACGGTATGCCATTTCTTTTGTGCGTTAAATTGGGTGAAAACGCGATGACAACTTACATTAAGCTTCAGAGGAGGTTACATTAAGAGCTCAAGTTTTTCATTGGCATAAAATGTTTAGTGAAGGCAGAACGAATGTTGAAGATGAAGTCACAGTGGACGACCTTCAACCCCATGGACGGATGTCAACTTGGCCAAGGTCAGTGAACTCTTATGATCTGATAGAAGATTATCCGTGAAAATGATTGCAGAAGAACTGAACATCAATCGAGAAACAGTTCATCTACTAATAGTTGGATTCTGCATCACGATAATGCGTCATCCCATACTGCTCTGTCAGTGCACCAATTTTTAACCTCGAAAAAATTTCAGTATTATCACAGCCACCTTCATCAGATATCGCTCTGGGCGACTTTGTTCTATTTCCAAGAGTCTAAACAGCGGTCAACGGACACCATTTTCAAACAGCACAATATGTCCAAAAATCTGTGACGAGGGTGTTGGAGGATATTACAGAAATGTTACCATCAGTGGAAGAAGCGTTGGAAAAAGTGTGTGCAATCGGAAGGAAACTACTTTGAAGGAGACAACACTAAACTTAACTAAGATGGCAAGCAACATTTTTTTCACATCAGTGTCATTACTTTATTGTCGCACCTCGTAGACGACTTGAAACCGTTTTGAATACCTGCTGTTTCCCTACATCGTCTTAGGTATGGTAATGTGTTGTGTGTGGTGTCACCGCCAGACACCACACTTGCTAGGTGGTAGCTTAAATCGGCCGCGGTCCATTTAGTACATGTCGGACCCGCGTGTCGCCACTGTGTAATCGCAGACCTAGCGCCACCACCAAGGCAGGTCTCGTGATACGAGAGAGCACTCGCCCCAGTTGTACGAGAACCTAGCTACCGACCAGATGTACGAAGCCTTTCTCTCTCATTAGCCGAGAGACAGAATAGCCATCAGCTAAGTTAATGGCTACGAACTAGCAAGACGCCATTAGCCATACAGTGATTGTACTTAAAGTCTCCTGTGTATCGTCAAGATCGATGTACCACCATGATTGAGTAAAGTTAAGTATTAAACCTGCTCCGTACTTTTCTTCCTAACATTAATTACGTATCCTGTTCCAGTACTTCACGCCCGTCTGCATTAGTCTAGCTTGCCTTTTCAGCCATCTCAACTTCACGGTGTCGGCTCAGATACCGACACAACATTGGCGACGAGGGAAAAGAGTCTTTCTGATTGCTTACATTTAATTGTGTCATGGCTTCGCCACATTCTCCAGATGTACTGTCCGAATTTTATCGCTTGCAGAATCAGCAGACGCAGGCGTTACTGGATGCCCTTGGACAGCTCGTCCAGGGTCAACGTACCATTCAAACCGATGCGGCCGCCGCCGCTTCTTCGCTGCCGCTGCCACTAAACGCTGTTGCACCTCACTTTCGACCATACGTGGCAGCCGATGAGACCTGGCACGAGTGGTCTCGCCAGTTCAACTTTCATCTCACAGCCTACAGAATTCAAGGTAAAGAGCGGCAGCCGTTTTTGCTTTCTTGTGTCGGTGTGTCCACATACCGTGTGATAGTGAAATTGTTTCCCCGACGCGACGTAGCAACTCTGTCCTACGAGGAAATTTTGTCTGCATTAGATGCCTATTTCAAAGAAACAGTTAATGTGGTTGCAAAACGGTATACGTTCTTTCGTACAAAACGTACGGCCGGTCAAACTAATAGGGAGTGGGTAGCAACATTGCAAGGACTTACTAGGGACTGTGCCTTTGAATGTGACTGTGGTCTTTCTTATTCAGATACAATGGTGCGTGATGCAATTGCACAGAACGTTTCTGATGTTCGCATACGGGAGCAAATTTTGAAACTAGTTAATCCCTCCCTTCAACAAGTGATAGACATATTGGATAGACAGGACACACTTGACTGTGCTCACGAATCTTTTGAAACTTCGCCAGCCGTGTGTAACATTAACCGGCTCGCTGGACGCGCTGCGCGGCCCGGTCACCGGGCCTCGCGCACGTCCGCACAGCTGCCGCCGCGCGCTAAGCCACGTGTGCCGCGCCAGCCCACAAATGTAGTGAAATCGTGCCCGCGGTGTGCTACTAGACATTCGCGTGAACATTGCCCGTCACGCCAAGCTATTTGCTTTTTCTGCAATAAGAAAGGACATGTTCAAAGTGTTTGCCAGAAAAAGCTCAGATCAGACAATCACAATCATTCCCGGCCCTTTGCTTCGCGCCGGAATCGAACCAAGGACACTCAGGCTCGTGGACCTTCGCCTATGGACATTCATGTCGTTCATTCCGCTTCGTCCAGTGACACTTTCTCTAACAGTGACTGTGATCGTCCCACAAAAACTGTGCGTCGACGTCGCCGGAAATCACGTCAATTAGCAAGTGATTCTGTATCAGTGTCTATTCAAATTGCACAAAACAGTCGCTTTTGTCGTCAGCAGGACAATAAACTTTTTGTGGACTTAGACTTTGAAGGCAAAGTGATACCATTCCAGCTCGATACCGGAGCTGCAGTTTCATTGCTCAATCACGACACGTACAAACAACTGGGCAAACCTCCGTTGCGTTCCGCAAATGTTAAGCTAACTACATATTCCGGACAGACAATTCCTGTGTTAGGACAGTGCAGCCTTCTTGCGACATACAAGGGACAAACAAAACTTGTGTCATTTTACGTTCTTCGTTCTTCTTCTGCAGTGAACTTGTTGGGTCTAGATTTGTTTCAGTTGTTTAACATGTCTATTGTAAATCAGGTGCTATCAGTGAATCAAACTGTGCCTTCAGACAGTGTTTCTAGTGTATGTGAAGAATTTGCAGACATTTTTGCACCGGGCTTAGGTTGCGCTAAAAACTATGAAGCACATTTGGAACTGGAAGGAAACGCGCAACCGAAATTTTTCAGAGCGCGCAATGTTCCCCACGCATTGCGTCAGGAGGTCGCAAGAACATTGCACAATGTAGAATCACAAGGTGTGAGTGAATGTGCGCAATGCCTCTTCTCTTTCAGCTCCGCTTCATCGCGTACGCCGTACAGGTGTTCCGTTCGTCTGGACGACGGAATGCGAACGCGCCTTTCGCCAGTTGAAATCGGCGTTGCTTTCTAATACTTGCCTTACGCCATTCGATCCCCAGAAACCCCTTTTGTTGATGGTAGATGCATCGGATTTCGGGATCGGTGCTGTGCTTGCGCACAAAGTTGGCTCCCATGATCGCCCTATTGCCTTTGCGTCCAAATTGCTCTCGTCTGCGCAAAGAAATTATTCACAGATAGAGAAAGAAGCTTTGGCTCTCGTGTTTGGCGTTACTAAGTTCCATGATTTCTTGTATGGTCGTCACTTTACCATCATCACCGACCACAAACCTTTGACATCGCTTTTTCATCCGACCAAGCCTGTACCTCCACGTACAGCGCAGAAATTCCTTCGCTGGTCTATTTTCCTCTCGCAGTACCGCTACGATATCTTGTATCGGTCCACTGCTAAGCACGGAAACGCCGATGCGTTGTCCCGTTTGCCTGTTGCTGAGGATAAAGCATTCGATTCTTCCGAACTTGCTTGCATGTTCATTGATTCGGAAACCGATGAAGTGGTCGAATCGTTTCCAATTGATTTTCGTCGTGTCGCTACAGCCACAGCTGCTGACCCTGTCCTTGCTACTGTTTTACGTTTTGTTGCTACGCAATGGCCCTTGTCAAAGTCTCGGATCGAGGATCCGTTGGTTCGCCGATTTTTTGCTCACAAGGAGAGACTTTTTGTTCGACGTGGTGTTTTGTTGTTGCGTTCTGATAATGATCAGTCCAGAGTCGTGGTCCCACGTTCGTTACAGTCCTCTGTTCTACGGCTTCTTCACCAAGGACATTGGGGTATAGTGCGAACGAAACAACTTGCTCGTCAGCACTGTACTTGGTTCGGAATCGATGCTGCGATTACGAATATGTGTTCTTCTTGCATGGCGTGTGCCGAACAACAATCCGCACCGCCGCGGAAAGTCTTTGCATGGCCAAAAGCCACTTCCCCTTGGCAACGCTTGCACATTGATTTTGCTGGTCCATTCTGGAATGCTCGATGGTTGGTTCTGGTCGACGCCATCAGTAATTTTCCTTTTGTTGTCCGGATGTCTTCCACGACGTCCTCCGCCACCATCCAAGCGTTGTCTGCTATCTTTTGCATTGAAGGTCTTCCGCAGACTATTGTTTCCGACAATGGCCCACAATTCATGTCCGCAGAATTTCAGTCATTCTGCCAGGCCAATGGTATTCAACATCTGACATCCGCGCCGTTTTCGCCTCAGTCCAACGGTGCCGCTGAACGATTGGTCCGGACTTTCAAGTCACAGATGTTGAAATTGAAAGAGTCGCATTCTCGGGAGGACGCATTGTTGCTCTTTTTGTCTTCGTATCGCTCTCAGCCCCGAGATGGTCGCTCGCCGGCTGAGTTGCTCCACGGTCGTCCTCATCGCACCTTGATGTCTTTGCTGCATCCGCCGCATCAGGTTCCTGTGCAGCGGCAGACTCCTGCTTTTGCTCCAGGCGACGTTGTATTTTATCGCAACTATCGAGGTTCACGGCGTTGGCTCGCAGGGCGCATTCTTCGCTGCCTCGGCCGCGCGATGTATTTGGTTTTGGGGGCCTCTGGTGAGGTGCGTCGGCATCTCAATCAGCTGCGCCTCTGTCGTCGCTCGGGTTCTGCCGCTCCCCGTCTGCTTTCAGCGACGGTGCCGTCCGGTCAGCGCCCTGGGGACCCATCTACTGGCTCGCCTCATCCCCAGGTGTTACCGACGATGCCTTCCATTTTGCCCCATGGCGACGCGCCGCCGCCGCCGCAGCAGCAGCAGCCGCCGCCGCCGCCGCTTGTTCTCCCGCCGGTGCCGCCCGCATTCGACGCTTCGTTGCAGCCGCCAAGCGCCTCCCAGGGTCACGCGCCGCCGATCGCTTCCCGTGCCCAGCTGTCCTCCGCCATGGAACTCCCGCCCGCTCCGGACCACATGCCGTCATCGCGCGTCGGCTACCCCGACGCAATGGAGGTTGATCCTTCGGTCCCTCCTGTCTCTTTACGGGCGCATACACCGCATGTTGACGTGCACCCTGGACTAGTTTTTCAGGCGCTTCCTAGCTCCCCTCGGACCGAATGGCCGGGTGCGGGTGGCACAGCCTCGCCTGTTGTTAGGCTCCCCACCTCATCGCATCCGTCAACATGTGGTCCTCCCCACGGCGGGCGGAAGCCTTATCACACGACCGTTCGCCGATTTGCGGGGGAGGAATGTGGTGTCACCGCCAGACACCACACTTGCTAGGTGGTAGCTTAAATCGGCCGTGGTCCATTTAGTACATGTCGGACCCGCGTGTCGCCACTGTGTAATCGCAGACCTAGCGCCACCACCAAGGCAGGTCTCGTGATACGAGAGAGCACTCGCCCCAGTTGTACGAGAACCTAGCTACCGACCAGATGTACGAAGCCTTTCTCTCTCATTAGCCGAGAGACAGAATAGCCATCAGCTAAGTTAATGGCTACGAACTAGCAAGACGCCATTAGCCATACAGTGATTGTACTTAAAGTCTCCTGTGTATCGTCAAGATCGATGTACCACCATGATTGAGTAAAGTTAAGTATTAAACCTGCTCCGTACTTTTCTTCCTAACATTAATTACGTATCCTGTTCCAGTACTTCACGCCCGTCTGCATTAGTCTAGCTTGCCTTTTCAGCCATCTCAACTTCACGGTGTCGGCTCAGATACCGACACAACATTGTGTTTCTGATGTTTCTATTTTTTTCCATCCCATGTAGTCTGGCGGCCAGGGACAGTTTGGTACTGGTGGGAAGAGTCGGCTAGAAGTTATGGAGAATTATCAACGCCTGTATTATATTATGTGCTGTTTTAAATAGATGTAGGTTGCAATTATCAATGTATAAATTAAGACACATGCACGGGACAGACTATAGCGAAGAGCTGGCTCGAACGAGTCACTTATCTGAAGGCCAAAAGGATGAGACCCAACGAATGACCAAAAAGTAAGAAAGAGAAACAGAAGCTTATCATCAGTATATTATAAATAAAAAAATCGTACCGTGTGGGCACAGTCTAAAGAAAAAAAATCGTTTGTAAGTTCTGCCACTGAAACAAAAACAGAAGGCAAAAATAGCAGAGAGAGAAACGACTGGGCATGCTGAGAGATTTGAGCGAAGGAATATATCAAACAGTACTAACTGAGCAACAATGAATAAATTTGGTAACAGTAAATTACTAATTGATTTAATGATAATACGTGCAATATATTTTGTGGTTATCTGCTATAAGATATTCCGCTAAAATGTTGTTAGAACTTAACATCTCTTGGATTACAAGTCGTTTGAAACCTACTTAAACAAATTTCTAAATTATAATATTATAATTTGGAAGTATAATGCTCCTACAAATGGAACTAAAAACTAAACAAACTAAACTTCTCCCGAACAGGCCATGAAAGCCCAACGGTACTGGCCGGCCGCCATGTCATCCTCAGACCATAGGGGACACTGGATGCGGATATGGAGGGGTATGTAGTCAGCACACCGCTCTCCCGGCCGTTTGTCAGTTTCCGAGATGGGAGCCGCTACTTCTCAATCATCCAAGTGCTAGCCCAAACCCCCCACCCTCCCCCACCCTGTGCTTAACTTCGGTGATTTGTCGGGAACCGGTCTTACCGCTGCAGAAAGGCCGTTGTCTACAAATGTAATTAACAGAATTGTTACTTCATCATATGTGCAGTATACAACAGTATTAATCAATGCCACCTGCAGCTAGAGATGACAGAACTTCAATGGGTTCTAGGCGCTTCAGTTTGGAACCGCGCGACCGCTACGGTCGCAGGTTCGAATCCTGCCTCGGGCATGGATGTGTGTGATGTCCTTAGGTTAGGTTTAAGACGTTCTAAGTCCGAGGGAAATGATGACCTCAGATGTTAAGTCCCATAGTGCTCAGAACCATTTGAATCATTTTCTTCAACGAGTCTGACAGTGTCGATGTCCTGGGATACAATTTTTCGTAACTTCCCGAGAAAATTGGAAATTCTATTTACGACAACGCGTAGTTCATTTGCTGAAGTAAAGGTATATTTTCGTATCATGCGAATAATATCACTTTAATAGAAATTTATGACATGTGTATAAATAATCAGAAAACGTGCTCACTAATCTTCATTGAAGACAATGAAACAACAACCGGAAACATACAAAGGAAGTAGAAAATTTAGCGTATGGTATGATTGCCTTGAAAAATTCGGTATGAGAAAGAACATTACTCAAAAGCATAAAGCAAAAGCGGGGATAAAGATGATGGTAATCCGAAAGTGGTGGCTCATGACCATGACACTATGCTCCTATTTCAGAGGAGAGCGTTTTACATTCCAGTTCTCTTTTAGTAATCTGAAAGGTACATGGGAAAGACAACATTTACGTCCCCGGGACGAAGGTACAACTGCAATAATTAACATTGTCGTCATAGGATGAGTAAAATTTGTATCTAATCAGCATGATTGGTATCCCGCAAAGTAGATAATAACAAGTATTTCGTCTGTTTTCGAGGATAATAGTATTCAAGTACCTATTAAAATGTAAATGACACAGAGTGACATAGTCTTGTTAAGTGACGGGTGAAAATCATATTTACCCCGTTATTATTTTTATGACATTTTACCGTAATTAGAAAGTTTGAGACGTTCAGTGGTAATGAATGTCATCCAATACATATAGCATTGCTATACAAAAATATCTCTTTTGTTGATATTTTGTTGGAGAGCTGTTATGAGACTTCTTTCTCTACAAAGCCTGTTACGTCTGTAAATGTTATCGATCGACAGTCAGTCAAAGAGACGGTAGGAAGTGACATATTTTCTTTCACAGCAAGTTCTACACCCCGCATGATGTTTAGGAACATCAGCGATATTGGATGAGTTACTACAATCTATTTGAAACGTTTTTCACCGCACGTAGATTTCGAAGTTACGTGTCTCGACACGTAGTTCGACTTGCAGGCTTTCACACTTCGGACCCCTGCAATCGTTTCGTCTTGGTAGTCCCCCAGAATAACAGCAATTTTTTAAAAACTTTTTATTAATACTTGATATATTACCCTACTTCATCATTTTATCGCATAACGGCAGATAGGATAACGCATAATTAAATGAAGATCGACCCAAAATTTCCCCAGTACAAACGATTCGAAATGGACTCATCCAAGTGGTTCGCGGCAATAAGGCCTCTGTATTATGTGAGCAAGCCGTTCGGTCTCTCTCCGTTTTCCCTTGATCCCACCTCGACGACGTTCACCACTTCCTTTTTGGAAAGGACTTACTCCCTCGTGCTGGTAGCAGCTGCGCTCACCCTTGGCGTCCTGGCGGTCACGGAACGACAACAGTCGACACATTTCATTCCCACCGTGGTGATGAACGACATGATTGAGATCCTGTTTCTAACTTCATCCGGTTTATTGATTTTGGGAAAGTGGTTCCTCTGCAATCACAGCATTGTGAAGCACATCTTCAAAAAGATAATCGAAGTCGACGTCATATTAATGACTGATCCGAAGGAAGAATGCGAGAGAATTTTTATATTTTCACTAATTGAAGTATCACTTCTGGTCTCGATTTACTTGTTAATATTCATTTTCGACGCATGGTCCTGGAAGAAATCTTTGAAGCACTTTGACATGTTTTATTTCGCGGGACCTTATCCGTTTTATGTAGTTAACGGGGTTTCCGACACACAGTTCTTTAACTTAGTACTATTGCTAAAGAGGCGTTTTCGAGTGATCAATGAGCGTCTGAGGGCACTCAGGCGGCGAATGGATTCAGCCGGAATTGAGCGACCACTGCCTCGGTTGCAGCCGGTATTTCACTCCAAACGACATCTCCTAGACACTGTGCTGCAGAATGGCAAGGTATGTAGGCCGCAGTATCTTCAATTTAATCCAGAATTGATTTCTTTCTTCATAAAGTATACCACCACCGAGAATTCGTTAGACAGTTTTAGGGTTGCACCTCGGCTGTTGCTTAATTAACAAGCATTTACTTCATTACGTTTCGTAGTGTTAGTCAGTTTCTGTCTTACAAGTCATTCTCAAGTGTTACTGATACCAATAACACGTTGCAATACAGAGCCCATAGTACTCAATTTGACCAGTCGTTTTACAATGTATAGGGTGAATACGTGGTAATTAAGTGGCCACCGAGACGGAGCAATGACACAGTGCTTTAACACAATTAATTTGTTAAACTTATGTTAATTGCGAGAGCAAATCGTTGTTATGGTTGAAAGGTTCTCGACTGTTCCATTAGATGGTGCTGCACAATATTTGTACAAGACAGTTGATCGTCATCTTCATGTGCGACTACGGCTCTTCAACCGATCTGGCCAAGAGATCATCACCAGGTTTGTGTATCCCAGCGTATGGTGCCTAGTAAACCTTCAGTTTGGTCCTACAGCCTAGGTATTGTCGATTATTTAACATTTTCTTACTACTAACATTACGATTTTGTGTGACTGAGGCTGACTGTTGTGACTCGCCAATTGGTACGTTTATTAGCTAGGATTTCGAGTCGGGCATAGCTACCCTAGTTTCGCTTCTTCCTGCATCCGACGTATGATTAGTGCCACCAGTGCTGATCCTCATTACTTGCTGAGCTGAAATCGTGGGCCTCCGTAAGTGGTATGGGCGTTTCCTGGTGTTGGTTGCTGAGTAGGGCTGAGTCAAAAGTAGCCCGTTGTGAGCCATTACCGATTTCCCCCAACAGTGACTGCTGATGGCTTGTACCCAGGGGTGGCGGCCGTCGTGCGCGAAAAGTGGTGATAACACAGGGGGTTGTAGCTACTTGTAAGTCAGCACGCCGGTGCAAGGACGTCATGGGCTGCCAGCGGTGCTGGTTCAATTGTGGTACGATGTGGCCTGGCTGGCTTAGTCGTAGGTGAAACTGGCTGGATGGCAGTTTTTCCGGTCTGAGGCAGAAGAGATATCTGGATAACCCTGGGCCTGCAGAGTCTGGTACTGGGAGATGCCGAGTCCTTCAGTGGTAGGGACGGCCTCGATTTGGTCTTCAGCCTATTAGTGGAGAGTCTTAGAGCGGCGACCGTGTAACAGTACCGTCCATCGCTAGTTCTCATTTCTGGTACTTGGTGGCAGCACACAACTAGTGAGCTGGAAGACGCCATGATCCCACTCACGATGCGTCAGGAATTTTGTACTGCTTTCAGTTGTTTGTGAGTTGTCAGTGTTCAGTGTTTAATGTTTTCTGTGTGAGAGGGCGGTGCAAGAAGTTAGTTTCAAGACTGTGGTACAAGTTTACGAGGTGAGTAATAGAATTCATTTTTACTTAATTTTAACTGTAGCCCTAAAACTTTCAAGACACCGCTACATTAGACAATACGCAATCGGTATCGTTTTTATTGCGTGATCATCCTTCATTACAAACCGGCCAGTTGTATTCCAGTACCGACCAAGCAGGATATTATGGGTTAATTAATAATAACTTTTCTCTTCATTTTTCAAAATGAAATGGTTGAAAATAGGGGACAATGAAAGGAAGATGGACTGGAAAGAATAAGAGGCTGGCAATCAATGAAGTAATACGCAAAAACGACAGCAAGTCAGGCAGATGAGTCTTTTGATGTCTCAAGTAGCACTATAGGTGATCCAGTAAAAGACAAGAAGCAGAGAAAAAGAAGTCACAAAAAGACTTGAAGACAGCTCAGGCCCTCAAAAAGAAATAACAGATGCATCTAACAGAAGCAAATGAGTAAAGAGTTCAGTTACTGATGCAACAACAGAAAGCGTCAAAAGATGCTTCAAATTGATGGGGACGCACTAACAATGGAATCGTCAGAAGAGCAATAGCTACAATGCACTAAATGTAAGGAGTGGGCACATGTTGGCTGTGGACTATTTTTTGTGATCACTGCAATAACTGAAGAATAGTTTTTGAAATTAGTGAACTTTGTTCGTATAATAATGTGTTCGATGGTTTTCTTTATTGTGTAATGTAGTTTATTAATAAATTTTGAAATCTTCCTATAGAGGCACTGGCCTGTACAGTAAGACAATTTTTACACTGACAGAAAAACCACCTCTTTTTACTTCATCATGACCTGGCATTTTTCCAAACTTTCGGCAAAATCACTATGGAATTTTTAAGTCTCAGGTTGCTGCATTAAATTTCCAGAGTTTTGATTATTTTACATTTTACAAGTGACGAGGTTAAGAAGACCGATGATGTAGCTCTCCTAAAGCTGCAACCCTTGTCTCCTGGCAGGCAGTCTTCCGAGGATGACAGTGCTATAGTAGAGCCGCACGACACGAACCAACACTATGGTGGATGGCGATACGATAACTTTCCTACTCCACGACCAGCCTGGCAGGGCAACCAGTATTTATAAACGAGAAAACGGTTCTCTTGTGACGTGGCTGCCATGCACGCCACATGTGTCGCTGGGTTAGGTAACCAGCTGCTCGCCAAATGGCAGGTGGGCTGCGGTAGTGTGCAGGAGCCATACTGGAGTGTAGATGTAGCCTATTATGGAATGTGGCTACCAGCAATAATGTGCTCTCTTCCTCCATTCTCACGCCGTTATATTACGTATATGTATTTCAACTGTTTCTTTGTTGATTAAACAGATGGAGAAGATTTCAACTCAGCAAAGTACGAGAATTAGCGCCATGGCACTAAGGCATCATCAGACATAGGTAAACGGAATCCATGACATTAAATGGGTGGGGAATCGAAGCCTGGGCAGCTAACCCAGACTTGGAAACCTTCCTACTCGCATGTGCTACTGTCTGTACCTAATGACTGGGCTTTCCTCCACTGTGCTTGCATAGTCCGTGGCTCAGTTCTCCGACATTGGGCTTTGGATCCCAACATGGCTTCTAAGGAGTTACAGCCTTGTGGCTGTACTTTTCAAGTGAACCGACTTATTAATTGGCGAACGTCAACAGCTTGCAACAGTAGCACCTGATGAAGATGAGCAGCTGCCTCACAGAACTATTGTGTGGTTTCGACACCTCCATCCAAGAATCTTTCAAGCAGTTACTATGTCTCGAAAACAACCAACAGTACAGTCAGATTTATGTTATTAGTTCAGTGGTTTCGACCCTTTGAAACGGTAATCTTCGTATGTTAAACTCGAATGTAATATTATAAGTAGTTGGTTTATGGGGGACTTGTCACACCTCTCTCAAAATTTGTGACGTAATATGAGTATGACAGTGCACTGTCCTGCACGTTATAGACCACATCCCCCCTTATCTATCACGTTGTCATCATTACATCACAAACCATGCCCAATCTTTTCTGCGTCATCGCAAGACATGACTCCAATTTCTGTGACTTATATTGGCGATTAAAGCGAAACAGCTAATCAACATCTAGGGCCAGAGCTGCAGGCTTGGCCATGATCAAAATCATTCGAACAGGAGTAATTTTTACCAGGTTCAAAAGCATTTGTTTATTGATAAACAGTTTTACTGACAATACTAATGTAATTTGACCCTATTGGAGCCGGCCGCAGTGGACGAGCGGTTATAAGCGCCTCAGGACGGAACCGCACGACTGCTACGGTCGCAGGTTCGATTCATGCCTCGGACATGGATTTGTGTGATGCCCTTAGGTCAGTAAAGTTTAAGTAGATCTAAGTTCTAGGGGACTGATGATCTGAGATATTAAGTCCCATAGTGCTCAGAGCCATTTGAACCATTTTTTTCATACTATTGGCTTAATTTGTAGGTTAATTTGCAGCAATTTCTGTAAGGCACAATGAATTGTCAAATAAATGCACACAAACACACACACACACACATACGTTTGTGTGTACTTCCTCATTAATGAATCTATCTCTCTCTCTGTTCTACACTTCACTAACTCTATCTTATGAGGTACTGTACTCTCTCATGAGTAAATTATATCTCAGATATTCACACCCAGGATAAAAGTTGCATAATGGGCGTCGTTTTACTGGAGACTTCGTTGCTCATAGCACAAAGATAGAACAATAACTGCCTGACTTTTCAGAATATTTTCAGTAATGCTTCAAATCATTAAGTACTAATTTAGGGAGCAAGAAGATAATGGCCCATGTTCTACTTTAGAAAAATATGATCAGTGTTACTGATTGCTTCATACAGCTTTTTATTGCATTTGACACCAGATGTAGCTGTGGTAAAACGCTTTTTCACCAGTGTTACATGTTATGACGGTTTAGCCCAACAAACTGTACTTATGCATCTAAAATACTGCCTCATCTGTAAATTTCATCTCTCTGTTTTGTACTTCCCTGAAGATGTTTATGTGTGTAAAATTTTATGGAACTTAACTGCTAAGGTCATCTGTCCTTAAGCTTACACACTAATTAAACTAAATTATCAGAAGGACAAACACACACACCCATGCCCAAGGGAGGACTCGAACCTCCGCCGAGACCAGCCGCGTAGTCCATGACTGCAGCGCCTAAGACCGCTCGGCTAATCCCGCGCGGCGATGTTTATGTCAAATACTGTACTGCCTCATCAGCTAGTTTTGTGTCTGTCTGTAACTGTTACTTTACATAGTAGTACAAACCATTTGTGAATAAAAGAAAAATCGTTAGCAGGCACTTGACACATAATTTCAGGCATAAGTATGGCTCTGTACCAAACCAAACCTGATTAAAAATTTAACTACAAAAAACACGATAGCAAAAATACTACGGAAGCAGCAAAACACACAAGAAAAAAGGTAGTCTCAATTACTGTTCTGTAACTACCAGCTAGTGCAAGAAAACAAATAATTTTGAACTTACACTTGACATCTAAAACATGATTGCAGTTTTGAAAATGCTGTGCCTAAATTTTGTGTAACATTTGTCAAAAGAGATTAAGGTCTTTGTCTTGTAACTTTGGTCATAAATGAAGATAAGTTGCTCATGGTACGAATATCTAACCATGATCACCTGAATTTTTCGAAGATATTTAGTAATACTTCATCCCGCAAACACCATATTAAGGGGGAAGAAGACGATACATACACTAGAAAAATCCATAGCTGTTCAACACACATGTGTCTCTGCTAAAATAACATACTATACAGGCAGGTGACGTATTATCCAAAGCCTAAATGAGATTATGTGAAAAAAAAGAAAAAGAGAAACTTGACATGCATCATTTTAGGGTGGAAGAAGGTAACAATACGCACATGCACGCACGCACGCACACACACACACACACACACACAAACACACACACACACACAATGTTGATGTGAGCGGTCACAATGGTATTTTCACTTTCAATGTCCATAAGAATACATAAAGTTATTAAATTCCAATGTTTCCATGTCTAAGATGTATGTCAAAAAATTAACAGCTTCACACACAATGCTTATATAAAGTGCTAGAATGGTATTTATACATCTAAAATAATTGTCAAAATAAGTAAAGATATTGTCATTTCCATCTTAAGCGTAACTGAAGCTACGTTGTTCGTGGTACAAACATCGTATTTTCGTTTTTACAATCTTTTCAGTGAAGCTCCACCTCACCAGCACGGTTTTAGAGGTGGAATTTGTGGTAGATGGTTATGGTTTGTATTCCATGATATAAAATTTTAATCGATGTCGATGGATAGGTAATTTCTTTTCCGTTACATTCGAGTTCTACCGTACTTGAAGTGCCATGGTTATCCAACAACTGTACATTTTGTGACGCTTTAACACAAAAAGCTGCACTAAAAGTGATATCTTTTGAAGAGATGCTGACTGAGCTAGATGAACTGAATACATATTTTCGAAATGCATGAACACAGCTTCGTAACGCACAGAGTACGAATGCAAAACACGCCAAAGACAGTGACGGAGCATGCTTCCACACAGGGATAAAAGTTCAGTAGTTCAATGATACATTCTTTGAACAAGAACACAATTATGTTTTAAAATACATAAACAAATGCATGCATATTGCGTATAACAATTAGGAAATATAGTTTCAGATCTCTGAAACATGAATAAGAATTCGACCATTGCACAAAAATATTATTTATCAAAATATGTAAGATTTGGCTACACACACAAATTCCAGTACTGTTGTAACAGAACCTTCCTGTAACATTTGAGCAAAAATACAGATGACTGTCCTAAGAGCACTATTAATTAAACTCGCAGGTTAAACAGTGCTCAGCGATGAACTTTGGCTGAATTTTATGTCAAGCTTTAAAGAAACCAAAATTGCCTGTGCTGTTTAACAAAATCCATGAAAAATGTTACACATCATAAATCATGGCAGTAGTGCTGATCTAACAAACAGGTAGTACTGAACTGGAATCCTAGAAACGACAGAGACGCTTCGTGCCCGCCGTAGCCTGTAGTGCTACACAACGCCACAACAGGCTGCGGCAGTCAACTCACTCCACACCGAACCCAGGATTATTGTGCGTTTCGGCCCTCAGTGGAACTCACCCGGGAACGTCTCACACCAGACGAGCGTAACCCCAAAGTTTGCATGGTAGAGTAATTATGGTGTACGCGTTCGTGGAGAAAGTGCTTGCGCAGCAATCGCCGACATAGTACAACTGAGGCGGAATAGGGGGAACCGCCTGAAAAACCGTCCACAGACTGGCCGCACACCGGACCTCGACTCTAATCCTCTGGGAGGACTCGGGCCGCCTTCCCGCCCGGAAAGCAGTGAGTTAGACCGCACGAACTTACAGGTTAATGTGCACTTGTTGATGAGAATGGTTTGGTCATAGTACCAAAGTAAACTATGACTTTCCCACATCTAAATTGCATGTACTATTCGCGAAAAACTCGTTGTCGTTCGAATAAAACCAAAACGTTGTAGTAACCTCCAAGGTAGGATAGTAATTTTAATTTGCAGTGGAAAGTATTTATCACCTTTTACTGAAAATGCCAGACAACTTACACTTTCACACTGTGGAGGCTACATAACACAGCAATGAACTAACATGCTGAATAGTAGCAATCGACATTCTCATTGGTAAGGAACGAGGATTGCTTTGCTTTCAACTATCCACTTTCAGCTAATTGTCAAAATAACCTAAACGTTGTAGCATTTACATATCAGAGTATGAACTTTAACTTGCAGTAGGAAACATATGTCACTTCTGCTGGTAATGGTTACAATTTCACACTGAGAAAACTACTTGACACTTCGACCTATAGATCGCCATTTTACAGAAACTTTTGTAACAAATTGCCCCACTCATCAATATGTTACAGCAAAATTGTATGAAAATGCCCAACATTAACATGTTGGAACAAAAGAGTAAGAACTCGGTCTATACATCTCTATGTTTGAAAGAATTGGTTAGAAATTGGTCTACTTGTCACTACTATTACATTAAATTGTAACAAACTGCCCTGTACATTGCAAATACATGGTGGATACTATTGGGTCATTTGATGAGGTGACTACCATTAGTTCAGATCCCTCGCCCCCCTTACTGCTGTGATGCAGTTTTGTCAGGTTAACAGACTGACTACAGCTGTCCTTGATAATATTTGCACAATAATTACCACTTGATAAGGTGAATGTCACTACCCTGGATACTATCGAGTTAGCGATGATGTTCAGTTTGCAGGGTGACTACCATTACTCCAGCTACTATTCGGACGTAATGGCAATTTGACATACTGGGACTAACATTACCTCCAATTCGCTTGCGGAAATGATGGTCAGCGGACAATGTGGATGTTTGTGTACCAAATGAAAGTGAGATAGTAAAGTCACTTGACACATCGTGACTACAGTTACCCTGAACAGAACTGGAAAAATGTCAGTCAGGTAGCAAGATAGCTGCTATTACCCTTCCCTACTGCAAATACAATCGTAGCTAGTAGTTATTGTCTCTTGGCTGGGTGACTACCGTGTGCTTGAATATTACTGCGTGGGGTAATGTTGGTCACTTGGTATAGTAACTATAAATACACAAATACATGGCTATATCATGTGTACCATGCCCTGATAGTATTGCGACTCTAGAAGCTGACATTGTATGTGCCAAAACTGGGCTGTGAGTGTCAGCTAAAGTGTCTCAGATAGCATTATAATACCACAATCTGACAATGTGTATATGTACCATACCACGATAGTGAGTGTGAACTACTTGTTCTCCTTCATTCATTATTTAGTTACAAATAAGCATGAAACAAAATTGCTACAAATTACCACACATGGTAACAAATTACCGGAACTGAAACCAATGACCTAATGTTATAGCAAAATTTATACAATTTGCCCCGTTCTTCGACATGTTATGGCATAATTGTTGATTGGTTCGTTGATTCGGCGTAGGGGACCAAACAGTGAGGTCATCGGTCCCATCGGACTAGGGAAGGATGGGGAAGGAAGTTGGCCGCGCCATTTCATAGGAAGTAATTTAGGAAAATCACAGAAAACCTAAATCAGGATGGCCGGATGTGGCTGTGAACCATTGTCCTCCCGAATGCGAATCCAGTGTGCTAACCACTACACCATCTCGCTCGAAGTGGTAATTGTAACAATTGTCCCGCACATCATCAAGATGTAACGATTTGCTATATGCGTCACTGTTTTATATCAGAATTGTAGCACATTGTCGCATACATCGATCTTACAACAAACATTGTAGTAAATTGCCCCTGTTATATCAAAATTGTAACAGGTCATAGCATAATTGTAACACATCGACAGTGGGAATCAGCTACTTCATGACAAATACTATTCTGAGCCAGAAGCTGACAATGTTCGTGGCATGAAATGATAGTGGGTGGCAGCTAGGTTCTTAAATACATTCTAAAGTATCAAAAAACTATAACAAATTTCTCCAAACATCATCACAGATGCATGAAATTTTAGCAAATTGTCCAATACATCACTAATGTTGAAAGAAATTATAGTCTCTTGCTCCATATGCCACTGACTCAGGAAACTGTAACTTTTGTAGCATGTTGTGACTCTTGCAATAAGCAAATCTATTTGAGAATTATCGACGCCAGTAAGACAAGAATAGTTCCCAGAAGCAAAACAATTCGAATTGTGATCGCACATTTACATGCCAGTACCATACCCGCAAGGTCATGAGTCACACCCCCTTTACTGTGATGTGATCTAGCATGTCGCTGACTTTGACTGCATGATGTCACGGATCAAAATGGTGGAACCCTTGATGTCACAGTAACATTACACCAGTCGTGAAAACAAAACTGCCAATCACAGAGCACAGTATTAGTGGCTCAAATGGCTCTGAGCACTATGGGACTTAACATCTATGGTCATCAGTCCCCTAGAACTTAGAACTACTTAAACCTAACGAACCTAAGGACAGCACACAACACCCAGCCATCATGAGGCAGAGAAAATCCCTGACCCCGCAGGGAGTCGAACCCGGGAACCCGGGCGTGGGAAGCGAGAACGCTACCGCACGACCACGAGATGCGGGCCTGTATTAGTGGCTATTAAAACAAAGCACGTGACACAGTAAGGATAGTACATAAATGGAGCATGGCAAAGGGGAATTATTCTAGCAATGATGTGGAGTACAGAAGGAAAAGTCCATTAAAATAAGTGATTTTTCGAAAGGGGAGTGAGTTCTTTTCCAGCGGAAGTTCAACCATCTCACCATCCAAGTCTATTAAAAGAGCCTGTGAGTTGTAACCTATCCTACCTTGTGCTTCTTTCGAATTACAGTTTCATCCAATCTCTTCCCAGTTTAACTGATACCATACCAAACTTCCACGAGCTACATTCTCTCTCTTAACCCTTCTCCAAAATAATTATTCCTCATATCACTTCATGTCTAATCTCTATCGAAATCGAGATTTCTGTAATGTGACCACGAGTCCACAACAACATAATCCTTATAGATTTTAGTACCGGTATGTCGTGATACTAAGAAATTAATTCCACAACTTTCATTTCAGTGCTTTTTAATGGCATTTTCAAATAATCTCGATAAAAGGATGACAACGGACATCACCGCTGCTGATAGATACCCCTCCAAAACGCAACCTCTAACCCTAAGATAGACATGTAAATTGTTAATTAAAAAGAAATAAATAACGTACAGCTGCCGTTAAGGCTCTGCGTTCGAGAAGGAAGTATTAATTTTATTTTGCTTCTTCAGAAGTAGCGGTGTAGAGATTCCTGTTATAGTTGCTAGTGTTAACAGTTACAGTTGCTAAATTACACCCACTTTCCATTGAGCCAAACCTATGTTTAAATAATTCAATTCGGTACTGTTGTTGCTTGCACTTTCCAGCTTCAATCAATCAAATGATGCCTAACAGTTGCTAAAAATTTGTGGTCATTTAAGACATATGATACACTAAATCATGGATCATACAGACAAATATAAACTGATCGGCTAGTGCAGTATCACCATCTACTAACAGCCAGTATGTCCACCTTTGGCACGCATAACAATGGCGATGCATTGTGGCTTGGAAGCAGCGAGGCCTTGTTAGTTCGCCGAGGGCAGATGGCACCACGTCTGCACACACTAGTCACCTAATTCCCGTAAATTCCGGAAAGGGTGGCGATGAGTTCTGGCGCCACATTCAGTGTCATCCTAGATGTGTTCGACAGGCTTCAATATGCCGAGTTGGGGCGCCACCAGACCAACTGGTAAGCGACATTGTGTTCCTCGAATCACTCCATCACACTGCAGGTATTATCTTGCTGAAAAATTCCACTGCTGTTGGGAAACATGATCATCATTAAGGGGTCTGCCAGCAGTGTATGATACTTCTTGATCATCATGTTGCCTCACACGAGCTCCACTGCATCCGTGGAAGCCCACGTAAAGTTTCCAAAGAGCACAATGGAACCATCCGTCATTACAAGTGTTCCCCTACAAGATGAAGCATTCGCGCGCGCCCATCGGTATGATGAAGATATTGCGATTCATCAGACCATGCAGTTCTCTGCCACTGTGCCAATGTTCAGTGCCGACTATCACGTGGCGGCTTCAGTCGTAGTTCGCGATGTTCTGATGTTAGCACTGGCACGTGCATGAATCGTCGGCTGCGGAGGCCCATCGTTAGGAGTGTTCGTTGCACTGTGTGTTCAGACACACCTGTACTCTATCCAGCATTAAAGTCTGATGTTAGTTTCGCCACAGCCGCCTAGCCTGTTTTACAAATTTACCCAGCCTAAGACGTCTGGCATCTGTAATGAGGGGCGGCCGCCCAACCCCAAGGCGTCTGGACATAGTTTCACCTCGGTTTCGTCACATGTTGAAGATTCTCAGCACAGCTGTACTCGGCCACCTGACGAGTCGTGCAGTTTTCGATATGCTCGCACTGAGCCTCCAGGCCTCCAGGACGTCACAATGTGTCCTCGGCCAGACTCAGGTCGATCGTGGCATTTCCCATTCTACACACGGACAGCACGCTCAGTGATGCATCGTGCATGTGCCTAGCTAGCAGTCACTCGTCATCAGGTGACGCTGTTATCGGCTGGACGGATGCTCAAAATGTTATGGCTGATCAGTGTGTCTGTAGTAATTCCTGCGTGCTCGAAGATTCTACAGTGATTTTATCTGTGGACGTAAATGGTAAAATGAACGTATTTCATGTCTAGGGAACCTCATTCGGATTACTTCCCTATTTAATACAGTGTGTTACAAAAAGGTACGGGCAAAATTTCAGGAAACATTCCTCACACACAAATAAAGAAAAGATGTTATGTGGACATGTGTCCGGAAACGCTTAATTTCCATGTTAGAGCTCATTTAGTTTCGTCCACGTACGCTCAATGGAGCACGTTATCGTGATTTCACACGGGATACTCTTCCTGTGCTGCTAGAACATGTGCCTTTACAAGTACGACACAACATGTGGTTCATGCGCGATCGAGCTCCTGCACGTTTCAGTCGAAGTGTTCGTACGCTTCTCAACAACAGATTCGGTGACCGATGGATTGGTAGAGGCGGACCAATTCCATGGCCTCCACGCTCTCCTGACCTCAACCCTCTTGACTTTCATTTATGGGGGCATTTGAAAGCTCTTGTCTACGCAACTCCGGTACCAAATGTAGAGAGTCTTCGTGCTCGTACTGTGGACGGCTGTGATACAATACGCCATTCTCCAGGGCTGCATCAGCGCATCAGGGATCCCATGCGACGGAGGGTGGATGCATGTATCCTCGCTAACGGAGGACATTTTGAACATTTCCTGTAACAAAGTGTTTGAAGTCACGCTGGTACGTTCTGTTGCTGTGTGTTTCCATTCCATGATTAAAGTGATTTGAAGAGAAGTAATAAAATGAGCTCTAACATGGAAAGTAAGCGTTTCCGGACACATGTCCGCATAACATGTTTTCTTTCTTTGTGTGTGAGGAATGTTTCCTGAAAGTTTGGCCGTACCTTTTTGTAACACCCTGTATTAACTTTTAGCTTGACTCTTCGACGACAACGTTTGTTGATGGCTCAGCATATTTATCAGTCAACTGATAGGTTGACTATGATGGATGACAACATCTGAATTCAGGTCAGAGATTATAGGCAAAGTATCACGACAAACTAGCGCATGGTTCTCTGCAGCGTGAGGTAGATGCTGGTGGCGACAGGCATTATGGCAAACTAAGGTGCTGTCAGGGATCTAACCCTGAACGACTGGCCAGATTTAGGAGGCGGGCAGACCCGAGATGGCAGTGGAGTGTTCGCTGCAATGGTTTCGGTAGTCCAGCAATGGTCTCTTGTTTATGCTACTGTGACAGTAGTCAAGGTAAGAGGACAGAATCCAAGGCTGTCGCTATTGCACACCGGACTGTGTTTCGTTGTCCAGCTGGTCTAACGATAACCAGCGGTAGGTTGGCCGTAGTAAGACTGATTCAGATGCCAAGAGGTTTGCGTCTGACGACATGGAGGCTTTTGCGTGCACTGATCGTGCAATTCTATGTCCAGCAACGGCTGGCTGTGGCTGAGGCGTGAATACGATCCTGGGCTCCGTCTTCTGCTTGAAGTTCCACTACAGTTTTATTCTCTAAGAACTCCTCTCTTCTAAGAGAAACTCATCTCTCGAATTTCCGTAGAAATTTTTTCTGTAAATTAGGCACTAATTTACCTACAACTCTTTACAGTCTGCCTTCAGACTTATGTCACGGTCGCATTTGATCCTGTAAATTTACTAACGCTTATTATTTAACCACTCTAGCTCCTGGCTCACCAGTGTGTCTCTATTTTATCGTTTTCACCCTCCTCGCTTCATCTCACCTGTACTCCCACCCAACATCACATCATGGTGAAGGAATGAGGATCGAGAAGACCTCCTACTACATGCTGTAATTCGCATCTCTCTTATTCTCTTATCATATACAACAAATACGTCTAGTAACCAACAAAAAGAGACCAGAAAAATATTCGTATATCAAGCTGAGTTTCATCCCACATATGATCAAATAATGCCCTCCACTTTCCGGCAGTTATACCATAAAACTACATGACATCATGTTGTGTTTCCATCTTCTGAATGGGTTGATGCATCCCCTCCATGAAGTTCTTTCCTGTGCCATACTCTTCGCCTCAAGGTAGAAATTGCAAACAACGTTCTCAATAACTTTCTGGGTGTATTCCAGTCTCTGTTTTCCTCTGGAGTTTTTACTTTCTACAGCCCTCTCCAGCACCATGAAAGTTATTTGCTGATATCTTAACAGATGTCCTACCATCCTGCCACTTCTTCTTAATACTGCTTTCTGTATATCCGTTTCCTTGCTGTTACTTCGGACAATCTCCACAATCCTTACCTCATCAGTCCAAGTAGTTTTGAACATTCTTCTGTAACATCACATCCCAAATGCTTAGATTCTAATATATATATATATATATATATATATATATATATATATATATATATATTGCTTTTCCCATAATCCATGTTTCACTGCCGTACAATGCTAGTCTCCAAACGTACGTTCTCAGTAATTTTTTCCTCAAATTAAGGCCTTTGTTTGATACCAGATGACTTCTCTTGGACAGGAGTGGCCTTTTTGCCAGTGCTGGCCTGCTTCTGATGACCTTCTTGCTCCAACCGTCATGGGTTATCTTGCTGCCTAGGTAGCAGAATTCGCCGCGCGGAGTGGCAACGCGGTTTCGGACGCCATCCCACGAACTGCGCGGCACCTCCTTAGGATGTTCGAGCCCTCCCTCGGGCATGGATGTGTGTGTTGTTCTTAGCACAAGTTAGTTTCAGTAGTGTGTAAGTCTAGGTACCAATGACGCAGCAGTTTGGTACCATAGGAATTCACACACATTCCAACATTTTTTTTGGCATAGTCCCTTAACGCCATCTACTTCGTGATAACCAATCCTCATGTTAAATTTCTCGTTGTTCCCATTTCTACTACTTCTCATCAGTTTCCTCTTTCTTCTATTTGCTCTCGGACCATATTCTGTACTCATTAGACTGTTCATTCCACTCAACAGATCCTGTAATTGTTGTTCACAGCAATGTCATCAGTGAATCTTATCATTGATATTCGTTCACCTTGAGTATTAATTCCACTCTTGAACCATTTACTTATTTCTGTAATTGTTTCTTTGGTGTATAGATTGATCGTTATGGGCGACAGACTATGTTCCTGTCTTACACCCTTTTGAATCCCAGGACTTCGTTCTTCGTCTCCCGTGCTTGTTGATCCCTCTTAGTACATAATGTATGTTACCCGTCTTTCCCTATAGCTTTGATCTATTCTCCTGAGACCTTCCAACATGTTGACCATTTTACACTGTGGAACGCTTTTTCCAGGTTGGCAGAACTTATGAAAGAGTCTTGATTTTTCTTCAGCCTTGCTTCCGTTATCAACCGCAATATCAAAATTGCCTCTCTGGAACCCATTACCATTTCTAAAGTGAAACTGCTCGTCATCCAACACATCCAGAATTTTCTTTCCCGTTCTTCCGTACATTATTCTTTCCAACAGCTTGGATGCATGACCTGCTAAGATGACTGTGCGACAATTCTCGCACCTGTTGGCTCTTGTAGTCTTCGAAATTATTTGGATTATATGATCCAGAACGTCAGATGGCATATCTCCAAACTCATTCATTTTCCACGCCAACGTTACTAGTCGTTTTGTAGCTATTTCTCCCTATGATTTTAGAAATTCTTATGGTATGTTGCCTATCCCTTCTGCATTATTCGATCTCATGTCTACCAAATCTCCTTTGAATTCAGATTCTACAATGGATCTCCTATCCCTTCTATATCGACTCCTGTTTATTCTTCTACATTAGACTAGTCCTGCCTTTCACAGAGACCTTCAATGTATTATTTCAATCAATCCGACCTGTTCATTGCATTTAACAGTGGGATTCCCATTGCAGTCTTAATGTTAAAGCCCTTTCCGTTTTTTAATTTTCAGCGAAGGTTGTTTTGTTTTTCCTATATGCAGAGTGAATCCTTCCGACAATCATTTCGATTTTGATTTCTTCACATTTATCAGGCAGCCATTTCGCCTTTGGTTCCCTGAACTTCCTATTTATTTATTTCCTATTTGACTTCTATTTCTGTATTCCTGAATGGCCTTGAACGTTTTTGTATTTCCTTCTTTTAGCAATGAACTGAAGTATTTCTTGTGTTAGCCATTGTTTCTTTCCAGTTAAGTACTGTATACCAACAGTTTCCTTCCCAACTTCTATGACTGCCGTTTTTAGAGATGCCCATTCCTCTTTAACTGAACTTCTTACTAAGCTATTACTTATCGCAATATCTATAGCCTCAGAGAAGTTCTTACGTCGAAGACTCCAGGGCTGCCACTGATGAAATCTGGGCGTGGTTTTGTTGCTTAAGCTTCTCGAACGATGAAGAGCCTGTTCGTACCAGTTCAAATGCTGCTGTCCCTTGCTGCTCTGCGGTAATGTCTGTGTTTGTTTGTCACGCTGAACGCTCTGGAAGGGGGTCGACGAATGGGTGGATACCGTAACCGTCAGTAGCCATTGGCATACAGAGGTCTCAGAAGCGAATGCTTCCGATATTCACGCAGTTCAACGACCAATGAGCGTTGGCTGTAACTGTGATTTCAGACATCAAGGTCTCTTTGTTGTGCTCGAAGTTCTTCAACGGGGTACTCGGAAATTCCCGATACAATTTTTTGGGCGTGTAGAGGGGAGTGACTGCATAATATTCTGAATAGGAAACTGTCTGGAAACCTCATCCAGCGACGCTACACGGTGTCTAAGTTACTTGCACCGGCACCCATAAATGTATGTATATACAGCGTGATCCGGTGATGACGTTAATACCTTTGTACGATGAGGGAGAAGGCTAAATGTATCAATATGAGGTAAGGGTCCCTTTCCTAAAAGGGATAGAGTCGAAAGTTATAGGCTAAAACATATATAGTGGAGTATATGTACTGGTACTGTTACAGCTAAGAATTTAGTGTATAGAACTTTCGTAAGTGGCAGTATGGACCAAAAGAAGGAAAAATGTCTAGTAAACATGGGATGGAAGTGCGTACCCTGTGAGCTATGAGCACTTGTTCATCTTCGCAAGTGCAAAACACATCTCCTCTATTTAACAAGTAGTCATCGATCTTAAGGAACGCATTTTAGAGCACATGCTTACTAGACATTATTTCATGTTTTGATATATTCTGCAACCTCTGAAAGATGCTTACTCTACGATCTTAGTAACAGCAGCACCATTACATGTATTCCACGATCAAGGTGTCAGAACGGGTTTCGCTTATAACTTTCGAACCGTTTGTTTCCGGT
This sequence comes from Schistocerca serialis cubense, assembly GCF_023864345.2. Taxonomy (NCBI): domain Eukaryota; kingdom Metazoa; phylum Arthropoda; class Insecta; order Orthoptera; family Acrididae; genus Schistocerca; species Schistocerca serialis. The sequence continues at coordinate 665,357,711 of NC_064642.1, forward strand.
AGTGGTATCTTTACCTCAGATTGACACATTTAACGTTCTCCATCAGCCTTGAAAGTAATATCATCACGGAATCGTCCTGGGTACACATATATTTACAGATGCCGGCACCTATACCTTTGACGCCATGTTGCATCGATGAATGACGTTTCCGGACATGGGTTCCTGTTCAAAACACTATGGGCTTACTCGACTCTACAAGACCTACAAGTTTGTAACGGGAATTTCCGAACACCCAGTATAATTATATTCCATTACATTAACGTGAAGTAGCAGAAACGATACTAGCGGCAAACTTAACACCAAAATTGGTGACCACAGAGTAGTCAAATTAAGGAATTCTGCTACAATGGACGCAAAATAAGACACTGACGACAATCAACAAGACATTAATAGTTAGCTAACTAGCGCAAGCAAAGTGGTAATTCCTGTCCAAAATGGGTCTACTGATATCAAGTATCAGTCTTAATTTCAGAAGAAATATCTGTGGATGAAGGTTTGGAGCACAGCAGTGTATGCTATTGAATCATGAACAATAGGAAAACTGAAACAAGAGACAATGGAAGATTTTGAGATTTGGTGCTGCAAAAGAGTTTGAAAATGAGGTGTGCAGAAAAGTTATCTGCAGAATCATCGAGAAACAAATATGGAGAACACTGTCAAGAATGAGTGGGAGGTTGATAGTACATGTGTGGAGGCATTAGGGAATAACATTCGTGGTTCCAGAGGGAGCTGTAGAGAACGCAAACTGGAGAGGAAGTAATTGGAATCTACCAAACAAATAATGGGGGACTTGGTATGCAAGTGCACTCTAAGATGGAGAGGATGGCATAGGAGGGACGTCGTGGCGGGGCATATCAACTATTTGGAAAACACGTAACTAAAATCGTTCATTACATTTTAAGAATGAGTGTATACAAAAGGCGTAATGAAATGAAACGTAATGAAATAGAAAATAAAAATGAATGTTTTAAATTGCTTCTCGGTTTGCAGCTATTGCGGTATGTGTACGAATTTTGTCTAAACTGGACGGGTAAACATTCTGCACTTACAATTCTCTGTGCTTTTCCCGAAAATTATATCCCTATGAATACTATTTCTGTTCTGCAGTATGAGAAGACCTCTGGTTACTGTACGATTCGTTAAGTCTGGAGTCAACACTACTCCGTACGGATTTCACTCATAATATACAGAGTGTACAAAAAGAATCATCCAGTTTAAGAAAATATGTTACTTGAGATATGTGCGTGAATAAAATACTTTTGGAAAGAGCAAACTCTCGAGTTTTACATCGTTTCCGCTAGGTACCAGCAGTGTGAACCGACATCAGTTGTAGTAAAAATGGTGTCAGGGCAACAGAAAGCGTTTTGTGTTCTACGTTTGGCGCAGTGTGTGTCAGTAGTAATTGTTCAGCGTGACTTTCGTACTATGTATGGTGTGGATCCTAGAACAGAACAGAGCGTTGGATGATGGCATGAACAATTCCGAGAAACAGGTTGTTTGTGTAGAGGCAAACCGCCGGGCCGTCCCCAAGTGACTGACACAGACGTCGAACGCATCCACCATAGTTTCACAAGGAGTCAGCAGAAATACGTTTGCCGTGCAGCTTGACAGCTCAACATGATCCCGTCTGGCGTGTGTTGCGTCGACTTTTATACACTAAACCATAGAAAACTGTGCTACTGCAAGCTCTTCACGAGGGCGATAAACAACAACGTATGGAGTTCTGTAATTTCCTTCTCAGGAAGATATAGGATGACAGTTTTCTTTCACGCTTAGTATTTAGCGACGAGGCAACATTTCATTTACTTGGACAAGTGAATCATCATAATGTGGGAATTTGGGGTACGAACCAATCACATGAAGTTGTACAAAATGAGAGGGACTTTCCAAAATTTATTGTGATTTGCGCAGTTTCACGGAAAACGGTGTACGTTCCATTTTTCTGTGCCGACAACAGTGTTACAGGAAGCACATATCTAAATATGCTTGAGAACTTCCTTTTTCTACAGTTGGAGACCGATTCGAATGACTTCATTTACTAACAGGGTAAAGCACCGCCACAGTGGCATCTTAAAGTGCGGGAATCACTAAATCAAAGTATTACTAAATGATGGATCAGACTCACTGGACCAAATGATTCAGCCTTGCATCACTGGAAACCAGGGTCACCGGACCTGCCTGTATATGATTATTTCTTATGGTTGTTTATGAAAGACTGTCTGTGGTCCTCGGTTACCCACAACGATGAATGAACTGAGACATCACATAATAGCTGCTGTGGAAGATGTAATTCATCACATGCTCGCTGCATTGTGGAAACAATTTGAATACCGCAGTGATATATGCCGTGCATCTCAAGGGGGCATATTAAACACCTTTGAAATACTATTAAAAAAACTTTTTGAATTTTCCGTACATCAAAAAACAAAATTCATTCTATATGTTTATTCAAAAATGTGTGTGAGACCTTAAGGGACCAAACTGCAGAGGTCATCGGTCCCTAGACTTACACATCAGTTAAACTAACCTATGCTGAGAACAACACATACACCCATGCCCGAGGGAGGACTCAAATCTCCTGCGGAAGAGGTCGCGCAGTCAGTGACATTGCGTCTCTAACCGAGCAGCCACTCCTCGCGGCTATATGTTTAATATTTTCAAATTATAGAGGTGCCGAACCGAGTGATTCTTTTTGGTGCTCCCTGAATTTCATTTAGCTTATCTAAAAACATTCGGTATCTCGTCACTCGCTGCTCTTAACAGTGTAGGACTCCCACTTAAAAAAGATCTTGTTTAATATTAACTGGAAATCGCTAAGTGAATTCATTATCAAAGAGTGAATGAGTATGCTATGGATAAGTAGTGCCGCATTTTAAGAAAAGCTTGTGTCGCACACATATCGGTGTTTACTACATATTTCGTGAACTACACGCCGTACATTGATATAACTGTGCAGGTTCCTTGATTGGTATTTCTGGATAGTATCTGTAAAATGTGGTGGGAATACAATTAGTAGTGAAGAAGCTATAAATGATAAAGTTATGGCTTATTTAGAACTTTTACTGCATGAATATCGAAAATTTAATAAAAAGTAAACTTATTCCCTTTCATTATCTTGTTGGGGAAGTCAGCGAGAAAACGTTTCCAAAGAGTTCGAACTATGCATTAAATTTGTTGGAAGTCGCTTACTGCACTGATTATCTGGTTCTGAGTAATGTGTGCATTGTCATTTACGCTGCCCTAAAAAGAAATACACATTTTATAACTCTAATATAGGTTGTACGGTGTTAAACCTTGAACATAATGTAATACCTGTTAATGAGTAGTGTATGACGGAATTTATAATTCTTAATTTAGGTTAATGGTCATATGAGGTACTGAAAACCACAACTTTGTTTCCCCTGGAAGGCATCACACAAGCAACCTGCCACTGGGATTTCGAGTATGCGATCGTTTTATTAAAATAGTAATACAGGTGCCTGATGTAAAAAAAAGTTCCAGAATAGAAGTTTCACTGCCCAGATCGCAGATGAAACAATCTTGATTACTAGTTTCAGCATAGTTACATTGCCATCTTCAGGTCATCAGGTATTTGAATTGTAAATCCCGGTGCCATCTGACCACTGAAGACTTGGAGGTAAAATCATAGGTTTCCAATGACCATACGACAATGTGCCGTACGTAAGGGCTTTATTCACTACTGGCCATTACAATTGCTACACCAAGAAGAAATGCAGATGGTAAACGGGTATTCATTGGACAAATATATTATACTAGAACAGACATGTGATTACATTTTCACGCAATTTCGGTGCATAGATCCTGAGAAATCAGTACCAAGAACAACCACCTCTGACCATAATAACGTTCTTGATACGCCTGGGCATTGAGTCAAACAGTGCTTGGATGGCGTGTACAGGTACAGCTGCCCATGCAGATTCAACACGATACCACAGTTCGTGAAGAGCAGTGACTGGCGTATTGTGACGAGCCAGTTGCTCGGCCGCCATTGACCAGTCGTTTTCAATTGGTGAGAGATCTGGAGAACGTGCTGGCCAGGGCAGCAGTCGAACATTTTCCAGAAATGCCCCTACAGGACCTGCAACATGCGGTCGTGCATTATCCTGCTGAAATGTAGGGTTTCGCTTGGATAGAATGAAGGGTAGAGCCACGGGTCGTATCACATCTGAAATGTAACGTCCACTGTTCAAAGTGCCGTCAATGCGAAGAAGAGGTGACCGAGACGTGTAACGAATGGCACCCCGTACAATCAGGCCAGTACGGCGATGACGAACACATGCTTCCAATGTGGGTTCACCGCGATGTTGCCCAACACGGATGCGACCATGATGATGCTGTAAACAGAACCTGGGTTCATCCGAAAATATGATGTTTTGCAATTCGTGCACCCAGGATCGTCATTGAGTACACCAGCGCTCATGACTGTGATGCAGCGTTGATGGTAACGGCAGCCATGATCTCCGAGCTGGTAGTTCATGCTGCTGCAAACGTCGTCGAACTGTTCGTGCAGATGGTTGTTGTCTTGCAAACGTTCCCATCTGTTGACTCAGGGATCGAGACGTGCCTGCACGATCCGTTACAGCCATGCGGATAAGATGCATGTCATCTCGACTGCGAGGCCGTTGGGATCCAGCACGGCGTTCCGTATTACCCTCCTGAACCCACCGATTCCATATTCTGCTAACAGTCATTGGATCTCGACCAACACAAGCGGCAGTGTCGCGATACGATAAACCGCAATCGCGATAGGTTACAATCCGACCTTTATCGAAGTCGGAAACGTGATGGTAGGCATTTCTTCTCCTTACACGAGGCATCACAACAACGTTTCACCAGGAAACGCCGATTAACTGCTGTTTCTCTATGAGAAATCGGTTGGAAACTTTCCTCATAGTCCGCAGCTCGTGGTCGTGCGGTAGCGTTCTCGCTTCCCACGCCCGGGTTCCCGGGTTCGATTCCCGGGGGGGGGGGATCAGGGAATTTCCTCTGCCTCGTGATGACTGGGTGTTGTGTGATGTCCTTAGGTTAGTTAGGTTTAAGTGGTTCTAAGTTCTAGGGGACTGATGACCGTAGATGTTAAGTCCCATATGCTCAGAGCCATTTGAACCATTTCTTTCCTCATGTCAGCACGTTGTAGGTGTCGCCACCGGCACCAACGTTGCTGTGAACGCTCTGAAAAGCTAATCATTTGCATATCACAGCATATTCTTCCTGTTGGTTAAATTTCGCGTCTGTAGCACGTCATCTCCGTGGTGTAGCAATTTTAATGGCCAGTAGTTTAATTCACATATCCGAAGGTCTGAAGATGACGATCTAACTTTGCGGAAACGTGCAATCACGATATTTATTAACCGCGATCTGGTCAACATATCTTCCATATTGGAGCCTGTTGTACATTGATATAGTGATCGCTCTCCTTCCGACGGTGTCACGGTAATTACAAACGATGTTTGGGTTTAGATAGTGTAGGAGACAATAGATAGAAACATCCAAGCGTGACGAACAATTTTGCTGCATGTTCTAGTTATGCCGGGCACCCAGAGACAGTAGACTTTCGCTCTCTTAGAGCTGTATAATCAGCTTCTACGGCAGCTACAGCTATGTATGTTCAGCTCAGTGGCGACGCGAGAGCCGTGCGGTCGCTGCGGGAAGCTCATGACTCGCTGTTGGACGCCGCCGCCCTGGTGGACCAGGCGTACGGGCTGCCCCTCCTAGGAAGCCTCGCCGCCAACTTCGTGCACTTCATCTCGGCGCTGAACCTCATGCTGGCCGTCAAACTGCGTTACCAGGTTAGCAGGATTTGCTGTCTTTAACCAATACTGCTTTTGTTTTTTTTAACGAGAACATCAAATACACTTTTTCCTTGCTGTCCCGTTCTATTACCAGGTTAGCAGGATATGCTATCCTTAACAAATAGTTCTTTTGTTTTTTCAAAGAGAACGTCAAAGACACTTTTTCATTGCTGTCTCGTTCTATTTGCGCTAAGCTCGACACTGATTACCGTCTTCGTAGGCGGTGATGTATCTAAAATGCGACTTTTTCTGGTTCGTCACATTCTTCTTCTCTAAAGCGTAACCAAGCCGGCTCAGTTATTAAATACTGATTTCATTGGGGCAATTACAGTATGTAACATGAGGTACGAGGACGTTCGACTACAGGGTACTAGGAAGGTTTGCAATCTTTGCAGTTTTCACAGACAGGATACGTTAGCATAAACTGATACACAAAAATTTGTTTCACCATTTGCATAAAGACAAGAGATTTGCAGATAATGTCGTCGATAACTGGATAAAGGAGTCAGCAGAAGATCGTAATGTATTAGAAAAATATTTGTAAAAGTTATCTGAAAATTACGGAAGGTAGCGTTTGTTCCTTAATGTGAATACCGAAGATCAATTCCTTTATTAAGTGTTACATTGTAAATTATATAATTGGTACAACTATAAAGATCGGCTATTCAAATAAATACAGTGACGAAAAAAGCTGCACCGTAAACTCCTTGTCGGATCACTAACAAACTGATACTTCAGTGTCTCCATATTTGTGGGTTATATTCATTGATTATTCATCCTTCTGTGAAACTATTGACAGTAATTTCAACGTAGGTAAAAGCGATTGCTACAAATGAAAAATAGTGCGAGTGCACGATGGCTGTTGGGTTTTTCCAGCTTTAACAGAAATTATTAGTTTGTGATAGTAAACACAGCACGTCCATAGGGCGTCCACAACCAGCTTATTGCCGCCTTTTGGGCTGTAGAAGGTCGAATCAAAAAAATGGGTCAGATATCTCTAAGCACTATTGGACTTAACATCTGAGGTCATCAGCCCCCTAGAACTTAGAACTCCTAAGGACATCACACACACATCCATGCCTGAGGCAGGACTCGAACCAGTGACCGTAGCAGCAGCGCGGTTCCGGACTGAAGCGCCTAGAACCGCTCGGTCTCAAGGCGCAGCAAGGTCGAATCACTGGCATCAGGTGCGTGGGAATAAACTGCCGACAGATAACGCAGGTCTGTAGAGCAACTACCACGGAACGAGTACCAACGAGGACTCTGGACAACAGAGTGAAAAAAACTATAGGCATGGGTTCACCCACGAGGATTACACTACGTTGAGAGTGTAAGACAGTTCGATAGACTATGTCATTCAGGCACATAATAGGCGCAGATTTAACCGACAGGATGTCACGTGAACTTTAGGGAACATATTAATGCAAACTCAGGTTAGATTGTTAACTACTAACACCATGACACAGACAACAGAGAACTACATAGTGTAAAGAAAATCATCTCGAACACTGAGTGGACATCTGTAGTGTTCGTAAATGAGTCTCACTTCTACTTTTGACCGCAGACGGTGAAATGTAACAGTAATCGGCGATTCTTGAGACCTGTGGCGCTCTGACTCCTGTAATCATGGTGTGGGGAGATACTGGGTATGTCAACAGGTATGCCTCGGAAGAAGGACGGTTCGAAGCCGTGTCCGCCCATCCTAATTTACGTTTCCTGTGATTTCCCTAAATCGCTTCAGACAAGTGCTGGGATGGTTGCTTTGAAAAGCCACGGCCGACATTCTTCCCCATCCCTCCAAAATCCGATGAGACCGATGACCTCGATGTTTGGTCCCCTCCCAGAATAAGCCCATCAACCAACAACCTTGGGTAATATGGCGCGTTAAGGGTTTCTTAGCAGAGACGACTTACAAAAGCCTCTTATTGAGCTGTAACACACAAGTTGTTCAGCTTTGTAAAATTCATGTTCTAATTTGAGAAGCACCTGAATGTGGTATGGTTTCCTCTCTAGCGTAATGCGTAACACTTCCAAAATAGTTGATTTTGGCACCTCTAACTCGTTTATTATACTTCAGTTCTTTCCACTGTTTCTTCGGTTTGCTGAAAAGAATATTGTGGAACTGAAGGTCTGCCGGAGCGTGATTTATCTCCAAAGCTTCCAGTCCTTTGGAAACTATTCTTAAGCTACCAGATCTTTGCTTTTCTTCGTGCTGGTACGTGAAATTTTCGAATGAACTCATCTCCAGTTAACATAAGAGGTGCTTAAATTACCAGATGTTCTGAAATCGATAAGTGTTCAGCTTGATTATCCGAATTAAAACAATAGATCCACGTCATCACAGAAGGGGATTATAACTATGAATTACATATATCTAGGAGTAGCGTCTTTGATTCATAATCAAAATATCTTAGGTCCCGGTTTCGAATCTCACCGCTGTTTAAATTTTGATTAATGATCAGCATTGGCGACCGAATACTTCCGGCATAAGAAGTCACCCCTCATTCTGCAAACGGCCTTGTCACAGAGGGCATAAGGGAGGACAGAGGTTCAGGGCACTCTCTTGTCCTTGGGGTGGGAAACTGCCCCTAAAGGTGGAAGAATCAGCAATGATCAACGACATTAGGAGGCAGACGGCAATGGAAACCACTGCATGAAAGACCCGTAACGTGTATCCACAGGACGTGTGGCCTGTAATTGAACATGATGATCTCTCCATTGGCAAAGTATTCCAGAATAGTCCCCCTTTCGTATAGCCAGGAGAGGACTGCCAAGGGCGAGGTTACCACGAAAATATATTGAAAAATCAATGGAAATATATCGCTCTTCGAGTCGGGACGTGGAATGTCTGAAGCTTCAACGTTTTAGGGAAATTATAAAATCAGAAAAGAGAATGCAAAGGCTCTATCTAAATATACACTCCTGGAAATGGAAAATAGAACACATTGACACCGGTGTGTCAGACCCACCATACTTGCTCCGGACACTGCGAGAGGGCTGTACAAGCAATGATCACACGCACGGCACAGCGGACACACCAGGAACCGCGGTGTTGGCCGTCGAATGGCGCTAGCTGCGCAGCATTTGTGCACCGCCGCCGTCTGTGTCAGCCAGTTTGCCGTGGCATACGGAGCTCCGTCGCAGTCTTTAACACTGGTAGCATGCCGCGACAGCGTGGACGTGAACCGTATGTGCAGTTGACGGACTTTGAGCGAGGGCGTATAGTGGGCATGCGGGAGGCCGGGTGGACGTACCGCCGAATTGCTCAACACGTGGGGCGTGAGGTCTCCACAGTACATCGATGTTGTCGCCAGTGGTCGGCGGAAGGTGCACGTGCCCGTCGACCTGGGACCGGACCGCAGCGACGCACGGATGCACGCCAAGACCGTAGGATCCTACGCAGTGCCGTAGGGTACCGCACCGCCACTTCCCAGCAAATTAGGGACACTGTTGCTCCTGGGGTATCGGCGAGGATCATTCGCAACCGTCTCCATGAAGCTGGGCTACGGTCCCGCACACCGTTAGGCCGTCTTCCGCTCACGCCCCAACATCGTGCAGCCCGCCTCCAGTGGTGCCGCGACAGGCGTGAATGGAGGGACGAATGGAGACGTGTCGTCTTCAGCGATGAGAGTCGCTTCTGGCTTGGTGCCAATGATGGTCGTATGCGTGTTTGGCGCCGTGCAGGTGAGCGCCACAATCAGGACTGCATACGACCGAGGCACACAGGGCCAACACCCGGCATCATGGTGTGGGGAGCGATCTCCTACACTGGCCGTACACCACTGGTGATCGTCGAGGGGACACTGAATAGTGCACGATACATCCAAACCGTCATCGAACCCATCGTTCTACCATTCCTAGACCGGCAAGGGAACTTGCTGTTCCAACAGGACAATGCACATCCGCATGTATCCCGTGCCACCCAACGTGCTCTAGAAGGTGTACGTCAACTACCCTGGCCAGCAAGATCTCCGGATCTGTCCCCCATTGAGCATGTTTGGGACTGGATGAAGCGTCGTCTCACGCGGTCTGCACGTCCAGCACGAACGCTCGTCCAACTGAGGCGCCAGGTGGAAATGGCATGGCAAGCCGCTCCACAGGACTACATCCAGCATCTCTACGATCGTCTCCATGGGAGAATAGCAGCCTGCATTGCTGCGAAAGGTGGATATACACTGTACTAGCGCCGAAATTGTGCATGCTCTGTTGCCTGTGTCTATGTGCCTGTGGTTCTGTCAGTGTGATCATGTGATGTATCTGACCCCAGGAATGTGTCAATAAAGTTCCCCCTTCCTGGGACAATGAATTCACGGTGTTCTTATTTCAAGTTCCAGGAGTGTAGTAGGGGTCCACTGCTGAAGTGAAAAGAAGACAAGGATATCTGGTCAAATGAGTACAGGGTAATATCAACAGCGGCAGAAAATGGTGTAACGGGAGTAGGATTCGTTATGAATAGGAAGGTAAGGCAGAGAGTGTGTTGCTGCGAACAGTTCAGCGTTAGGGTTGTTCTTATTAGACTCGACAGAAAACCAACACCGACAACGATAGTTCTAGTACACATGCCAACATCGCAAGCTGAAGATGAAGAGATAGAGAAAGTGTATGAGGATATTGGACGGGCGTTACAGTATGTAAAGGGATATGAAAATTAATATTCGTGGGAGACTGGAATGCAGTTGTAGGGGAAGGAGTAGAAGAAAAGGTTAGAAGAGAATAAGAATATGGGCTTGGGAAAAGGAATGAGAGAGGAGAAAGTCTAATTGAGTTCTGTAACAAGTTTCAGCTTGTAACAGCGAATACTCTGTTCAAAAATCACAAGAGGAGGAGGTATACTTGGAAAAAGCCTAGTTATGGGGGAAGATATCAGTTAGATTACATCACGGACAGACAGAGATTCCGAAATCAGATACTGGATTTAAGGCGTACCGAGGAGCAGACATAGATCACCATGTAGTAGTGATGAAGAGTAGGCTGAAGTTTGAGAGATTATTCAGGAAGAATCAATACGCAAAGAAGTGAGATACGGAAGCACTAAGGAATAACGAGATGCGGTTGAAGTTGTCTAAGGCTATAGATACAGCAATAAGGAATAGCTCAGTAGGCAATACAGTTGAAGAACAATGGACATCTCTAAGCCGAGCAATCACGGAAGTTGGAAAGGAACACATAGGTACAGAGAAGGTAACTGCAAAGAAACCATGGGTAACATAAATAAAACTTCAGCTGATCGATGAAAGGAGGAAGTACAAAAACGTTTCGCGAAATTCAGGAATACAGAAATATAAGACGTCGAGGAAAGAAATAATTAGGAAGTGCAGGGAAGCTAAGACGAAATGGCTGCATGAAAAATGTCAAGAAATAGAAAAAATACGTAGGAAAGTCAGAACAATATTCGGTGAAATTAAAAGCAAGGGTGGTAACAAGAATGCAACGGGAATTCCACTCTTAAATGCAGAGGAGAGAGCGGATAGGTGGAAAGAATACATTTAAAGCTTCTATGAGGGAGAAGCTTTGTCAGATGTGATAGAAGAAGAAACAGGAGTCAATTTAGAAGAGATAGGGGCTCCAGTACAAGAATCAGAATTTAACAGAACCTTGGAGGACTTAAGATCAAATAAAGTAGTAGGGATACATAGCAGCCGCACCGGATTAGCCGAGCGGCCTAAGGCGCTGCAATCACGGACTGTGCGGCTGGTCCAGGCGGAGGTTCGAGTCCTCCCTCGGGCATGGGTGTGTGTGTTTGTCCTTAGGATAATTTATGTTAAGTAGTGCGTAAGCTTAGGGACTGATGACCATAGCAGTTAAGTCCCATAAGTTTCACACACATTTGAACTTTGATACATAGCATCCCATCAGAATTTCTAAAATCATTGGAGGAAGTGTCGAAAAAAAACGACTATTCACGTTGGAGTGTAGAATTTATGACTCTGGCGACGTACCATCTGACTTTCGGAAAAGCATCCAACACATAATTCCAAAGACGGCAAGAGCTGACAGGTGCGAGATGTACCGCGGAAGCAGCTTAACAGCTCATGCATCCAAGTTGCTGACAAGAATAATATACAGAAGAATGGGAAAGAAAATTTAGGACGAGCTAGGTGACGATCATTTTGGCTTATGAAAAGGTAAAGGCACGAGAGAGGCAATTCTGACGTTGTGGTTAATAAAGGAAGCAAGACTAAAGAAAAATAAAGATACGTTCATAGGTATTGTCGACCTGGAAAAAGCCGTTCCACAGTATAAAATGGTGCAAGATGTTCGAGATCTGAGAAACGTTGGGGTAAGCTACAGGGAGAGGAGGGTCATGTACAGTATGTACAACTCCCTAGAGGAAATAATAACAGCGGACGACCAAGTACGAAGTGTTGGTATTAAAAAGGGGGTAAGACCAGGCTGCAGCCCTTCGCTCCCGCTGTTCAATCTGTGCATCGAAGAAGTAATGATGGAAATAAAAGAAAGGTTCAGGAGTGGAATTAAAATTGAAGGCGAAATGATATGAATGATATGATTTGCTGATGAGATTGCTATCCTGAGTGAAAAAGAATTACATGATCTGCTGAACGGAATGAACAGTCTAATGAGAGCAGAGTATTACTGAGAGTAAATCGAAGAAAGACGAAGGTAATGAGAAGCAGTAGAAATGAGAACAGCGAGAAACTTAACATCAGGATCGATGGTCACGAAGTAAATGAAGTTAGAGAATTCTGCTACCTATGCAGTAAAATAACTTATGACGGACGGAGCAAGGAGGCTATCAAAAGCTGACTACCAATGGCAAAAAAGGCACTCCTGCCCGAGAGAAATCTACTAATATCAAATATCAGCCATAATTTGAGGAACAAAATTCTGAGAATGTACGTCTGGAGTAAAGCATTGTATGGCAGTGAAACATGGACTTTCGGAATACCGGAACAGAAGAGACTCGAAGCATTTGAGATGTGGTGCTACAGGAAAATCTTGAAAATTAGGTGGACTGATAAGGTAAAGAATGAGGAGGTTCTGTGCAGAATCGGAAAGGAAAAGGGTATGTGGAAAACACTGGTAAGAAGAAGCGACATGATGATAGGACATCAGTTAAGATATGAGGGAATGACTTCCATGGTACTAGAGGGAGCTGTAGGGGGCAAAAACTGTAAAGGAAGCGAGAGATCGGAATACAACCAGAAAATAATTGAGGACGTAGGCTGCACGTGCTACTCTTAGATGAAGAGGTTAACGAGCCGCAACAAACCAGTCAGAAGACTGATAATAAAAAAAAAATCTGTTATTTCTTTGAGTGGGATCGAGACTTAATGTCCAGCGTGTATTATTGCTCTGAAAAGGAATTAAAGGTAGTGTAGGGTCTCCCTTCACAAGTGCTAGCCATCACCTGAAGAAGACTGCATGACCATGTAAAGAACTACTAGAAATAATTATGTACACCTATCAATGAAAAGGTAAGCGAAAACAATAAAACTCGTCCAAAGCTGTGTTAAAAATCAGCTTGGTTATCTAACACCACTGTGATTCATTGCAGCACAGTCTTGCTCCTGATGCTGAAGAGGTTTGGTTCTTTGTTGAGTGACTGCTGTGAGATTATCGTATAAAACCTCATATGAAACAGTTTTTAGGTTTCCTTGAGTGTTACAGTTCGTTACGAGACAATTTTGTTTGTGATACTGAAGAGGTCAGACATCTGCATGATTTGTTTGGCTGATGCATGTTGCGAGGGTAGTGCACTTGAAATTAGACCGAGTGGTGGGAGATTCTCCCCAACTGAAATGTAACTGGTGAATAATACTGTATCGATCTGTCAAGAGTTTGGCCTGTGAGAGGATTTACCGGAGCGACCGCCTGCGTTGTGTTCTGTGAAATTCCGGCAAGAGAAGTTGTACACAAATGTTATTTCAGTATCACATAGTTATGAGCGCCCACCCATTATGAAGTAGCTTAGCATGGCGAGTAAAGCAGTTTCCATGTAAGAAAGGCCTAGGTAATGTTGCCTGTATTAGCACAAATGGAAACAGGAATACCCAGCAGCAGATGAGAGAGTACTTCCCCTTGTAGTGTGTTGAGGAGTAACACAAGTCAGATAGACTGGTATGGCCAAGGTAACGAGGCAAAAACATGTAAGCCCCAACTGTGGAATTACAAAACCACTTAAACCTAATATTGTAAGTTACCAAGAGTGAGATAAAAATTCTACTCAGATACACTGAGTAACATGCGAATATACGCCACAGCATAGAAAAATAGGAGCTTCATTACTTTTACACCACCTCCATTACGTAGACGTATCACCTGTGCAGATATAGTTCTATGTTAGGGAAATAGTACACACAAAATATGGGTAAATGATGAGTGGTAAAACAGATTTCACCTTAGTAACAAGATAATTACAAGGGGCGCTCCGTATTGATTTACACTTTTATTTTTTCCATGATTAACGGTACGCTATTTGACTTATCATAGCATCTACAACTATTCAGTACAGTGGCTTAACCGCAGGTGGCAGGTCGATCACTAGAACTGTAATCCCTACACGGTACAGCTCATTTTTTCTACTGCTGGACGGCATGGTTTTCCTGGAAGGAGGGTATAAACACTGCAGGTATTCACACATGATACTTCTTCGTGTGTTCGGAGCGTGCACCGTCACAAAAGACCTGCTGAAACACAACAAATATTATCCCTATGGGCGTCGGAAAACCACAACTGACACCGCTGCAATAAGATTTCAGGTACTTCCACGCCCACCATTTTCTGCTGACTTGGCCCCTATAATTTTTGTGGGCTCTTCTCGAACCATTTATCTGGTGTCTGTCGCACCCACCACTTGACTGTTAGCTGCAGTTCCTGGAAGTCTGAGAAATGTTAGCGAGAAGGTTACTTGAGAGCCTGGTGATCAGAAGGGCCCACAGTGCGTGAGGGCAGCTGGAACCCTATTTCAGCGGCGGCAACCGTGGTTTTCAACTAATATGAGGACGAGCGTTTTCGTGTTGCAAGAGCACGCTTCGTGACTTGGCACACTTTCCACACATTGTAACCAGTCGCTTGTGAATATCGTATTCACACCCTCCTTACACAGACACCACATAAAGCAGTAACAGATATAAAGCCAAAATATTTACATAATAATTAGCATACATAATACCCAATGTGTGTAAATAGTACTGATGGATATTTCGCATGTTGTACAGCTTATTAACGTAGTAGTTTCAATGTCTGACTCTTAATTTTTTCCCTTTAGGTGATATCTCATGGCCATGCGGATTTCCTGATTCTGATAAGCAGCTGCTGGGCGCTGCTTCACGTGATTTGTGTGTTGGCTGTGACAGGGGTGTCCAGCGCTGCAGCTGCCGAGACTCGCCAAATTCCTCGACTCGTACACAAGGCACTGCTGCCAATCACAGACGTCGGCACCAGCGACGCACAGCTGCGTGAACAGCTGCAGCTGTTCTCGCAGCAGGTGATGCACCAGCGCCTGTGCTTCACAGCATGTGGTTTCTTCACAATCGATCTGACGATAGTGCTCTCCATGGTTGGGGCCGTCACTACTTATCTTGTAATTTACTTACAGTTCAGTGCTACTCACTAGATGTTTATCATGTAGACTAAACAAAAGCATTGATTACCTAGCCGCACAATATATGCATGAATACACTCCTTCCATAAAACATCATAAATGTACTAATCGAAGATTTCCATTCCAGCTCCATAGAGCTTAACCCACCTTCTGGTTTCAACCTATATGTCAGGTTAACAGATGCATAAACACTCAGAATATTTCTAGCAAGGTATGAGAATTATGACATTGCAAGAGGGGCACTTAAGCATGCTTGTACCTATAAGTGATTTCATAGTTGGGAACAGAAACCACATGTATCACACAGTGGCTCCAGGCCAGTGTGTGGCCTCTGGTGAAGATGGTTGTAATAAACGAAATCGGTTACCATTTAAGATAGAATAAATTTGCTATGTTGACTGCTCCTTTTTAACAGAAAATTAATACAGTGGTGAGTTCATTTATGATGTCAAAAATTCTAACAATCAATACTGAGTTTATCAAATTACCTTCCATTAGGAATGTGGAATGCACTCAACAACTGTGATATGGCTTTCAAAATGATGGATAGCAGCAGTCAGTCGTTTCCTTTCTAACATCATTCAGACAAATCCAGATTTCGGCCAGGAACTAACCATTATCAATTTTAAACATACAAGAAGTACATAGTCAGACGACAATTTAAAAAATTATGACTCATGACAAACTACACCACTTGTGATAAGATTACATACCATTACTTCAGAGTTCTAATGGATTCCCTAGTGTATCACCCCATGTTGTTCAGGATCCTATCACAGTACCTTCAAGACTACTATATAATGAAGCCAGGCTTTGCTGAAAACATATCAGTTGGATGTTGGCGCCCTCTATATGAACTATGTATTACATAACATTAATAGTAAAGCAGTTACAGTTTCCAATAATATTTAAAATTTGCATATGAATAAAAGAAAATTAGTAAAGTTGTTGCTATTGTAGTTTGATTTACTGCCACATTTAACAGTTATTATTAGAAGATCTAAGAAACGCCTGATTCACTACTCGTGGGTCAGTTGCTTTGTTATTCCCTAAAACTCATAAGTAATGTTAGAGTAAAAAAAAATTTCCTGAAATATTCAGAAAACCCTAGGAGGCACATGATGTATGCTGCTACTATTAGGATTTGTTTGATTTAAATATTTTTTCCTTTTACTATTTTTCTCTTTACTCGTCTGGGCGAGATATGTGCTTCCTCTTACCTACTGAACGGTTCACTGATGACGTCAGATATCAGCAAGACAGATAGTTCGTGTGATCTCCCATTCCATGATGTATGCAGAGAGTACTGACCTCTGTGCCACGTCAAAGATATCTTTTAACCATAAGCATCATAAAAATAATAAACTGAATTGCTCTTATTAACAACATACATGCGACTAAACCAATATAAAATGGTAAAAATTCAGAATGTTCAATATTATGATCATCATACTTGTACAGTATTATATTAATGGCTGCTGCATATTGGCAAAAAGGCAGAACATATTACATACTCCCTGGGTTGTATCCTTCAGTGCGTTCTAGCATGCAGTTTTCAAATGATTCCCAAAATTGCGCATTTTGCATAGTCACCTGATCATTAACATGGTTGTAGCCAACAGCCAACATTTTTTTCGTGAGGTCGAGTAACTTCGATCTTGTGCAGCAACCTCACAGTACGAGGTGCATTCGAGTTCTAAGGCCTCCGATTTTTTTTCTCCGGACTGGAAAGATATAGAAACATGCACATTGTTTTAAAATGAGGGCGTGTTCATTGTCAATACATCCCAGAGATTGCAGCACCATACGGCAGATGGAATTTTATCGCCAGCGGCGAGAATGAGAACTGTTTTAAATACTTAAAATGACAACGTTTTCCTTACTTGAACAGCGTGCAATCAATCGTTTTCTGAATTTACGTGGTGTGAAACCAATTGAAATTCATCGACTGTTGAAGGAGACATGTGGTGATGGAGTTATGGATGTGTCGAAAGTGCGTTCATGGGTGTGACAGTTTAATGAAGGCAGAACATCATGTGACAACAAACTGAAACAACCTCGGGCATGCACAAGCCGGTCTGACGACATGATCGAGAAAGTGGAGAGAATTGTTTTGGGGGATCGGCGAATGACTGTTGAACAGATCGCCTCCAGAGTTGGCATTTCTGTGGGTTCTGTGCACACAATCCTCCATGACGACATGAAAATGCGAAAAGTGTCATCCACGTGGGTGCCACTAATGGTGACGGACGACCACATGGCTGCCCGTGTGGCATGTTGCCAAACAATGTTGACGCGTAACGACAGCATGAATGGGACTTTCTTTTCGTCGCTTGTGACAATGGATGAGACGTGGATGCCATTTTTCAATCCAGAAACAAATCGCCAGTCAGCTCAATGGAAGCACACAGATTCACCGCCACCAAATAAATTTCGGGTAACCGCCAGTGCTGAAAAAATGATGGTGTCCATGTTCTGGGACAGTGAGGGCTAATCCTTACCCATTGCGTTCCAAAGGGCACTACTTTAATAGGTGCATCCTACGAAAAAGTTTTGAAGAACAAATTCCTTCCTGCACTGCAACAAAAACGCCCGGGAAGGGCTGAGCATGTGCTGTTTCACCAAGACAACGCACCCGCACATCGAGCTAACGTTATGCAACAGTTTATTCGTGATAACAACTTTGAAGTGATTCCTCATGCTCCCTACTCACCTGACCTGGCACCTAGTGACATTTGGCTTTTTCCAACAATGAAAGACACTCTCCGTGACTGCACATTCACCAGCCGTGCTGCTATTGCCTCAGCGATTTTCCAGTGGTCAAAACGGACTCCTAAAGATGCCTTCTCCGCTGCCATGGAATCATGGCGTCAGCGTTGTGAAAAACATGTACGTCTGCAGGGCGATTACGTCGAGAAGTAACGCCAGTTTCATCGATTTCGGGTGAGTAGTTAATTAGAAAAAAAATCGGAGGCCTTAGAACTTGAATGCACCTCGTATATGTCAAAGTCGGCAATTTATGTTTTGTTGTAAATGAATAAGCGGCCACACGCGATTTCTCAGTGGTTTCTTTTCATTCCAACGCAGTGTGTTCCCCAAATCTAAGTTACAGCATCTATCCCATTTGGCCAACGTAACAGGCCCCACAGCCCAAGCAGTCAGTTTTATAAGCTACAGAAGCATGAAACAGTTTCTTCGTATCTACAGTATGTTTCAAAATACATCATCAGTTATTTGTGATTCTAAAAGATAATGTCGAATGATACTTTCTAAAGACTGTTGCAATCCTTGCACTCATTTTTCTCTAGTAAAACAAATTAACAAACTTGGAATTTTCTTTTGAAGCGATCTTACTTCTGTATTTATTAGCCAAGTTGTTAGCAAAATTGAAAAAAGCCTTCGTATTTTGAATTAGGTTGTCTGATGTAAAATCCACAGTATGGTCGATACAAGATTCTTTGCGAAAGATATCAAATGTGTGCCGGCAGTTTTCATTCTGAAATGACAGATCTACAAAATTAATCCATCTATTTGTTTCAGTCTCACATCTAAATTTAATCACTTGATGCAAGTTATCAAAATGGTTGTTATAGTAGTGTATTAACAGCAGCATATTGTCCATGTACCTAAAATTCTATACATTTCTGTCTACCCATGAAGGATTATAAGAAAAGAATCTGTTTACTAAATAATTAATAGATGTATCGGCGACCTATATGCATATTGACCTCCCCATACTTAGATCGTCTTTTTGGGAAGAAGTGCCTGAATTTAATTTAAAGTAGTTAAATTTCAAAATTGTATTAAGTGCCCAGTAAATTCATCTGTTTGTCTCTTAGAAAGTTTATTTTTTTTCGTTAAATTACCCAGACTAACCTGCACAGTTTTGTCAATTCGTATGTTTGTGTACAAGTCGAAGATACCAAGAGAAACAAATTTTCATCTGTTATTGGTGTTTTTATAATTTCATTGACAAATTCAAAACTACATTTACCGGAATATTGGTTGTAGAACTAATAATGATTTTTAAGAAAATGTAAGGATTTTGCCACCATTCTATAGATGGTACTGCTCCTACCATCCACCACCAAGTATATTGAACAGCCATATTTATGTACCTTTATTTGTGTGATAAGAGTGGGTGATAGGAGACTCATAACATACAACAAGTTTCTGCGCCCAATATGGTCAGTTATCCATAGTTCCAGAGAGGAATTGTAGGTAGCAATCGCAATGCATTGGGAATTGCTTCCTCAATCTACACAAAAAGTTGTTAGGAATAAGCCACACTCATAGAGGTTATGGTTCAATAAAGCACCTATGAAACTAAATATCGTTAATCGTTCCCCGTTTTGAAAATGAAAGTGTTCATAGTAAATTGTTTTTTCATTCCAAATATACGTCAGCTGCTAATGTTGCTGAAAGCGGTGAAGGGTATGTATTAACTAACATCTGACTCACTCAGGGGTAATGGTCTTATAAACATTAGGAACCACTTGCCTCGAAGAAGCAAAGATCTTTTGGAAATTGGCCACTCTTCAGGGGCAGGTGGAGGCTTTGTCTGTTAGGCTCATCGAGCTCGAGGCGCAGGTGTCGGCTCGTAGTGCCGTTGGGGCAACTGTGGTGAGACCTATGCCTACTTCGGTGGCCTTGGAATCACATGGAACCCCTGATGTCGCTGCGTCTTCCGGCAGTGAGCATCTTACCGGTCAGCCATCACTCCAGGGTGAATGGCGGACAGTGGTGGGCTCGCGCGTGCCTGGCCGAAAGGCGAAGGTGGGATCTGGCCGCGTGGCAGCTGCCTTACCCCTTTCCAACAGGTACGGGGTGCTTCCTAGTGGTGATGACATCGTTTCCGAGCCACCACAGGATGCCTAGCCTGTTGGGCCAGTGGCCGATTCTCCGGCAAGGTCCCTACAGTCACAGAGGGCGGGCCTATTAGTTATAGGGAGCTCCAACGTTAGGCGGGTTATGGAGCCCCTCAGGAAAATAGCGGGTAGGTCGGGGAAGAATGCCAGTGTGCACTCGGTGTGCTTGCCGGGGGGTCTCGTCCGTAATGTGGAGGAGGCCCTTCCGGCAGCTATTGAACGCACTGGGTGTGACCGGCTGCAGATAGTAGCACATGTCGGAACGAATGACGCCTGCCGCTTGGGTTCTGAGGCCATCCTTGGTTCCTTCCGGCGGCTGGCTGATTTGGTGAAGACAACCAGCATCGCACGCGGAGTGCAAGCTGAGCTTAATATCTGCAGCATAGTGCCCAGAGTCGATCGCGGTCCTCTGGTTTGGAGCCGTGTGGAGGGTCTAAACCAGAGGCTCAGACGACTCTGCGACTATAATGGTTGCAAATTCATCGACCTCCGTTATTGGGTGGAGAACTGTAGGGCCCCCCTAGACAGGTCAGGCGTGCACTACACACCGGAAGCAGCTACTAGGGTAGCAGAGTACGTGTGGCGTGCACACGGGGGTTTTTTAGGTTAGAGGGACCCCCCCCTTGGGCGAAACGATAAAATACCTGACGGCTTACCAGAGAGGACATTATCATCGTTGATAAAGAACGTCCGTCCTCAGAGACCAAAAATAGTGCGCATATAGTATTAGGAACGGAAAGTTGGTTAAAACCGGAAGTGAACAGTAACGAAATCCTAGACACAGAATGGAATATATACCGCAAGGATAGGATAAACGCCAATGGTGGAGGAGTATTTATAGCAGTAAAGAATTCAATAATATCCAGTGAAGTTATTAGCGAATGCGAATGTGAAATAATCTGGGTTAAGTTAAGTATCAAAGGTGGGTCAGATATGATAGTCGGATGCTTCTATATACCACCTGCATCAGCAACCGTAGTAGTTGAGCGCCTCAGAGAGAACCTGCAGAACGTCGTGAAGAAGTTTCGTGATCATACTATTGTAATAGGGGGAGACTTCAATCTACCAGGTATAGAATGGGATAGTCACACAATCAGAACTGGAGCCAGGGACAGAGACTCTTGTGACATTATCCTGACTGCCTTGTCCGAGAATTACTTCGAGCAGATAGTTAGAGAACCAACTCGTGAAGCTAACGTTTTAGACCTCATAGCAACAAATAGACCGGAACTTTTCGACTCCGTGAATGTAGAAGAGGGTATCAGTGATCATAAGTCAGTGGTTGCATCAATGACTACAAGTGTAATAAGAAATGCCAAGAAAGGAAGGAAAATATATTTGCTTAACAAGAGTGATAGGGCACAAATCGCAGAATATCTGAGTGACCACCAGCAAACGTTCATTTCTGAGGAAGAGGATGTGGAACAAAAATGGAAAAAATTCAGAAACATCGTCCAGTACGCCTTAGATAAGTTCGTACCGACTAAGGTCCAAAGCGAGGGGAAAGATCCACCGTGGTATAACAATCATGTACGAAAGGTACTACGGAAACAAAGAAAGCTTCATCATAGGTTTAAGAGTAGTCGAATCATAGCTGATAAGGAAAAGCTGAACGAAGCGAAAAAGAGCGTAAAGAGAGCAATGAGAGAAGCATTCAACGAATTCGAACATAAAACATTGGCAAACAATCTAAACAAGAACCCTAAAAAGTTTTGGTCATATGTAAAATCGGTAAGCGGATCTAAATCCCCTATTCAGTCACTCGTTGACCACGATGGCACCGAAACAGAGGACGACCGAAGAAAGGCAGAAATACTGAATTCAGTGTTCCGAAACTGTTTCACTGCGGAAAATCGTAACACGGTCCCTGACTTCAGCCGTCGCACGGACGCCAAAATGGAAAATATTGAAATAAACGATATCGGAATTGAAAAACGACTGCTATCACTTAGTAGCGGAAAAGCATCCGGACCAGACGAGATACCCTTAAGATTCTACAGTGATTATGCTAAAGAACTTGCCCCCTTTCTATCAGCAATTTATCGTAGATCGCTGGAAGAACGTAAAGTACCTAGCGACTGGAAGAAAGCGCAGGTCGTTCCCATTTTCAAGAAGGGTCATAAATCAGATGCGAATAATTATAGGCCTATTTCGCTTACGTCAATCTGTTGTAGAATAATGGAACATGTTTTGTGTTCTCGTATTATGACGTTCTTAGATAATACAAATCTCCTTCATCATAACCAACATGGATTCCGCAAACAGAGATCATGTGAAACTCAGCTCGCCCTATTTGCCCAAGAAATTCACAGTGCCGTAGACACTGGCGAGCAGATTGATGCCGTATTCCTGGACTTCAGGAAGGCATTTGATACGGTTCCGCACTTACGTCTAGTGAAAAAAATACGAGCTTACGGAATATCGGACCAGGTTTGTGATTGGATTCAGGATTTCCTAGAAGAAAGAACACAACATGTCATTCTTAACGGTTCAAAATCTGCAGATGTAGAGGTAATTTCGGGAGTACCGCAGGGAAGCGTGATAGGACCTTTATTGTTTACAATATACATAAATGACTTAGTTGACAACATCGGTAGCTCCGTGAGGCTATTTGCAGATGACACGGTTTTCTACAAGAAAGTAGCAACATCAGAAGACTCGTACGTACTCCAGGAGGACCTGCAGAGGATTAATGCATGGTGCGACAGCTGGCAGCTTTCCCTAAACGTAGATAAATGTAATATAATGCGCATACATAGGGGCAGAAATCCATTCCAGTACGATTATGCCATAGGTGGTAAATCATTGGAAGCGGTAACGACCGTAAAATACTTAGGAGTTACTATCCGGAGCGATCTGAAGTGGAATGATCACATAAAACAAATAGTGGGAAAAGCAGGCGCCAGGTTGAGATTCATAGGAAGAATTCTAAGAAAATGTGACTCATCGACGAAAGAAGTAGCTTACAAAATGCTTGTTCGTCCGATTCTTGAGTATTGCTCATCAGTATGGGACCCTTACCAGGTTGGATTAATAGAAGAGATAGACACGATCCAGCGAAAAGCAGCGCGATTCGTCATGGGGACATTTAGTCAGCGCGAGAGCGTTACGGAGATGCTGAACAAGCTCCAGTGGCGGACACTTCAAGAAAGGCGTTACGCAATACGGAGAGGTTTATTATCGAAATTACGAGAGAGCACATTCCGGGAAGAGATGGGCAACATATTACTACCGCCCACATATATCTCGCGTAATGATCACAACGAAAAGATCCGAGAAATTAGAGCAAATACGGAGACTTACAAGCAGTCGTTCTTCCCACGCACAATTCGTGAATGGAACAGGGAAGGGGGGATCAGATAGTGGTACAATAAGTACCCTCCGCCACACACCGTAAGGTGGCTCGCGGAGTATAGATGTAGATGTAGATGTAGATGTAGATGTAGATCCTATGTCCGTCGTTGCAGCATTTCCAGTGCTGCTGAATGAAATTTATTTTCGATGTCTATCAGCTTCTTCTTCAGTAGACAGCATGTTTTTCTCGTACCACTACCTTTTATTGTCTCACACTGTATTCCCTTCCATCAGAAGACTTAAATGCGCATGGCACAGTTAATTATTCATACTGCATTAATTATGTTTGTGCCCCTGCCATTGCCTTATTCATGAAGTACTTTATACAGGATCAGCCCAACTCACGAGAGTTTTAACTACTAGTTACTTAGAGATCAATGTAACATTTACACATTAGATTACAACTGTATACAGTTTATTATTTGTCACGTGATGGAAATAAAACATTAAATGCAAAGTAATGTTTTATGTTCTAGGATACTAAGATGTGAGCAGTCTCCAATATGCTTGTTTTCTTCATTAGACACCCAAAACACAAATGTCACTCATTTATGTACTGACAAACAGTCCCGTTGCTTTCACTATGCGAAATAATGTAACAGATGTATCAATACATGAAGGTACAATCTTAACCAAAGGAGATATTAAATCCTCCGTCATAAAATAATCTGTGAGAACCTATTTATCTGACACCCACACTTGTAATTCCACAGTACCTCTTGTTTATCTATTCACCCGTCGAACGTGGATAAATGTACTGGCTGACAGTATTTTCTCAGGCATTAAATAGCAGATGCTTAATATACCCATGGTTTTTATCTATTTTAATTACAAATGATAGAAAGTAAATCTTTACTATACTTACCACACTTCCTGTAGTCTTTAGGTCAGTAACATTAAGATTTAATTTCTTTTGTAAGTTTCATATAATTCAGACTAGCAGAATGTCCTCTGCTTATAAAGGACAACGTTTCTTTTCCTAATTCAAAGAGTAATGAATTAAAGTTCATACTAACTACTACTACTGCTGAGCACAGCATAATCTACACTCCTGGAAATTGAAATAAGAACACCGTGAATTCATTGTCCCAGGAAGGGGAAACTTTATTGACACATTCGTGGGGTCAGATACATCACATGATCACACTGACAGAACCACAGGCACATAGACACAGGCAACAGAGCATGCACAATGTCGGCACTAGTACAGTGTATATCCACCTTTCGCAGCAATGCAGGCTGCTATTCTCCCATGGAGACGATCGTAGAGATGCTGGATGTAGTCCTGTGGAACGGCTGGCCATGCCATTTCCACCTGGCGCCTCAGTTGGACCAGCGTTCGTGCTGGACGTGCAGACCGCGTGAGACGACGCTTCATCCAGTCCCAAACATGCTCAATGGGGGACAGATCCGGAGATCTTGCTGGCCAGGGTAGTTGACTTACACCTTCTAGAGCACGTTGGGTGGCACGGGATACATGCGGACGTGCATTGTCCTGTTGGAACAGCAAGTTCCCTTGCCGGTCTAGGAATGGTAGAACGATGGGTTCGATGACGGTTTGGATGTACCGTGCACTATTCAATGTCCCCTCGACGATCACCAGTGGTGTACGGCCAGTGTAGGAGATCGCTCCCCACACCATGATGCCGGGTGTTGGCCCTGTGTGCCTCGGTCGTATGCAGTCCTGATTGTGGCGCTCACCTGCACGGCGCCAAACACGCATACGACCATCATTGGCACCAAGGCAGAAGCGACTCTCATCGCTGAAGACGACACGTCTCCATTCGTCCCTCCATTCACGCCTGTCGTGACACCACTGGAGGCGGGCTGCACGATGTTGGGGCGTGAGCGGAAGACGGCCTAACGGTGTGCGGGACCGTAGCCCAGCTTCATGGAGACGGTTGCGAATGGTCCTCGCTGATACCCCAGGAGCAACAGTGTCCCTAATTTGCTGGGAAGTGGCGGTGCGGTCCCCTACGGCACTGCGTAGGATCCTACGGTCTTGGCGTGCATCCGTGCGTCGCTGCGGTCCGGTCCCAGGTAGACGGGCACGTGCACCTTCCGCCGACCACTGGCGACAACATCGATGTACTGTGGAGACCTCAAGCCCCACGTGTTGAGCAATTCGGCGGTACGTCCACCCGGCCTCCCGCATGCCCACTATACGCCCTCGCTGAAAGTCCGTCAACTGCACATACGGTTCACGTCCACGCTGTCGCGGCATGCTACCAGTGTTAAAGACTGCGATGGAGCTCCGTATGCCACGGCAAACTGGCTGACACTGACGGCGGCGGTGCACAAATGCTGCGCAGCTAGCGCCATTCGACGGCCAACACCGCGGTTCCTGGTGTGTCCGCTGTGCCGTGCGTGTGATCATTGCTTGTACAGCCCTCTCGCAGTGTCCGGAGCAAGTATGGTGGGTCTGACACACCGGTGTCAATGTGTTCTTTTTTCCATTTCCAGGAGTGTATTTCAGAAAATTCAGACGTCAAATTCCTACCTACACTCTAACAACATTACTTTCATTATTAAGATTTATGTAATACCAACCCAGTCGATGGTAGTTTAATTATTTACATTACAAAACAGAAAACTGATTAATACTCGTTCCATATACTTCCACAGTTTATGACTTTTATGTTAGGTGATCACCTCCTTACTAAAAGTAGTTCCTAAGTTATCCACCAGGATGTTAATCCCTAGTTGATTGCTTTCCATTGTATATGAATTATTTTATTATTCCAAGGTGGAAAAATCATTTTACATTGCACATGAAGAAAAATTCTGCAGTGTGGCTGTAAACGAATGCTTTCTGATGGTTCCAGATCTTGACTATAGGTCAAAGCACATGTGCTTAGTCCTCTACTTAATATGTTAAAGCTCCCACTTCAGTGAGTGTTCGTTATAACATTATTCACCTTATTACATTTCTAAGTACGCTAATTTCTTAACTATAAAAAGGTGCATAAATTATTCGCTAGTGATAGATGACACCATCAGTGCATTGATCGGATATTTTACAAAGTTTCGTACACCTATTAATCTGCCCAACATTGAAATAACTTTTGTTATAGAAGTTCGATTTACTCGTTTTTTCCTTGTCCTATAATCTTGACCAGACTGCAGTTCAATACATGTTGAGCCATGCAAACTGACTCCGATCCCCTGCATTAACTTAGCCTGACACTATAGTGGCCATAACACACTCAGAAAAAGTTTTGCATCACCCCGGCTCCCAGAGCTCCTGAAGAGAGAGGTTGACTGTGGATATTGTATCACAGACACCGTCACTTTGACTGTTCAGACATGTCACTAAACCAGTCCAAAGATGTAAACAACCATGCATGTGCAGCTCCTGTAGATGGAGGGGGTGCGACAGCCGATCACTCCATGTCGTTCCACCAGGAAGGAGGTACACGGCTCGTGTTGTCTGTAGTTCAACCATGCCTAGAGAGTCGGTACCGCGATTCGATTACGTCTGCATTGTTATTTTGTTCCAGAAAGCGCTCTCAGCAAAGGAAGTGTCCAGACCTCTCGGAGTGAACCAAAGCGATGTTGTTCGGACATAGAGGAGATACAGAGAGACAGGAACTGTCAATGACGTGCCTCGTTCAGGCCGCCCAAGGGCTACTACTGCAGTGGACGACCGCAACCTATGAATTATGGCCCGCACGAACAATGACAGCAGTACCAACATGTTGAATAATGCTTTTTATGCAGCCGCAGGACGTCTCTTTACGACTCAAACTGTGCACAAATGGCTGCATGGTGCGCTATTTTACTCCCGACGTCCATCGTGAGGTCCATCTTTCCAACCATGACACCATGCAGTGCGTTACAGATGGGCCCAACAACATGCCCAATGGACCGCTCAGGATTGGCGTCAAGTTTTCGTCACAGATGTGTGTTTCATATGCCTTTAACCATAAAATTGTCAGAGACGTGTTTGGAGGCAACCCGGTCAGACTGAACGCCTTAGAAAAGTATCCAGCGAGTGCAGCAAGGTGGAGGTTCTCTGATGTTTTGGGGTGGCATTATGTGGGGCCGACGTACGCCGCTGGTGGTCATGGTAGGCGCCGTAACGGCTGTGCGATACGTGAATGCCATCCTCCGACCGATAGTGCAATCATATAGTCATCACATTGGCGAGGCATTCGTCTTCAATAACGAAAATTCGCGCCCCCATCGTGCAAATCTTGTGAATGACTTTCTTCAGAATAACGACATCGCTAGGCTAGAGTGGGCTGTATGTTCTCTAGATATGAACCCTCTCGAACATGCCTGGGATAGACTGAAAAGGGCTGTTTATGGACGATGTGACCTACCAGCAGTCTCCGGGATCTACGCCGAATCGCCGTTGAGGAGTGGGACAGCCTTGAACTACAGTGCCTTGGTGAACTTGCGGATAGTATGCCACGACGAATACAGGCACGCATCAGTTCAAGAGGACGTGCTATTGGGTATTAGAGGTTCCGATGAGTGCAGCCATCTGGACCACCACTTCTGAAATTATCGCTGTATGGGGGTACAACATGCAATGTGTGGTTTTCATGAGCAATAAGAAGGATAGAATTAATGTTTATTTTGGTATCTATTTAAATTTTCTGTACTGGTTCCTGAATTCTCGGAACTGAAGAGATGCAAAACTTTTTTTGATTTGTGTAGATTCCTTTGCTTAACATAACTGTTTCAACTACTTTTTATACATATACGTCAACCTGGTTAGCTATAAATAACGTCTTTCATAAAGAAAGACTAAAACATAGCACCAAAGATATGAGATTTAGCTTATTTCTCGAAAGCAACGTGATAACTTCTTGCTTTCATTCTAATTTATTTCAGTTATTGTCTTAAGGCACTTTATGCTACCCAGTTGTACAAGTAACATCTATAACGCCACCTAAAATTATGAATACTGGAACTCGTGCCCTCCTTCCGCTTCCATTAATTATTGGTAAGCACTGGCGAAAGTACTTTTCAGTGTCCCTGAGGTGATTCAGTTCGTTAACTTTCTTAGTGAATAGATAAGTTACTGAGTATCAGCCCTTGTGTTGAATTCTTACAATTTAGAAGGAACTCGGGTACATCAACAGAAATTTCTTGGTTTTCTTTGATAAAAACGGAGGTTTATACTGAGTGTTGAGCAATACTTTTTCATCAGCATAGTAGTTTTGCGTTCTTGCTAATTTTTTATCGTAGCACTCTTACCATATAATTGCTCTTTCTGTAATGGACGTTAGTATCTGGTTTGTATTCTCTTACCGGGTGGCTTCTGTTCGGGGCAAACTTGGTATTGGATCTACCAAGTCATTCCTTTCCTTTTCCTTATGTACTAGATTAGCTGTGGTGTGTAATGTACTCCACGAAGGAAGATTGGTTACTGATCGTTCAAAAACTCCCCAGAATTCAACACATTTGGTATGCTTACTCACTGCATATGTCCCCAGGAACCTGCTAAAATCTCAAGAAACCATTGGTATGTCATTTTCTGGAGGATTATATTTTGGGAATAACATCTGTTGAATTTGTTGATTCTCCAAATATTCTTTTGTATTTATTCAGGTAATGTTAGATGCATTGCCTGCACCTCGCAGATCTCGAGTTATGATAAAGCCTCAACTGTAGCATTGTGTGTCCCTTTTACATGTCTAATTTCAAAATAATAAGGCTGCAATAACATCAGAGAGCCAGATTATTATGCACAAATTGCAGGTTAACAAGATATTTAATGTTGGTGATAATAGACTTCCAGGTGCTTTCCAGACAGATAACATTTAAAGTAATTAAACGTCCATATTATGGCCAAGGCTGAATAATCACGTTCACATTCCGATAAACCCTGACTAGCAAAACTGATTTTCGTAATCTCAATTTTACCTTGTCGATAATGAAGTTGTAATAGGCGTGATATCTGCCTCGAAAATGAGGCGTCAGAGGCAATACAAAAATGTTTTGTCATTTCAGAATGATGTAATGTCCCAGAATGTGTTAACATCTTTTTGACATGGAATTGTCCAAGACCAAGGTGCATTTTTTAGTAAACTCAACAGGCAATTCTGTTTAACAGTTGATGAAGGATGAAATGGCTAGGGAATGAACATAACAGTTAGTGATGTGTGAAACACCCAAAGAGAGAGTATAATCCCATGAAAGCTTTTAACTGTCTGTTGTTTTGGAAACTAGAAAGCTTTCTATAGCACTCATTTTATACCGTCTCTGGATTAATCCCTATGCGAAATTATGTCCGAAAAGTTTAATTTCATCTCTTCCAAATTTGAATTTCAATAGACTGACCGTGACACCTGCAGATAAAAATTTTTGCAATATCTCTTCCAACATTTCTAAGCATTCTTACCAGGTAGGAGTGGCTATGAGACTATTATCGAGATAAATTATAATTTTTTCTAATGTATTGAGCACAGTATCAAGTTCTGTTATGAAAACTCCAGAACTGACCCTTAGACGGCAAGGTAACATGCAAGAAGATCTCCCAGCGTATACAAGTAAAACGTGTGTATGTTTCCTGGATTGTTTGGAAAGTGTCATCTACCAGAACAAAGCCTCAGGATCGATACCAGACAGAAACTTGAAATGAAGAAATTTTTATAATTGTTATTTGAGGTTTTCCGGTCATCTTTGCACAGGTATGACATTGTGGTTGATTGCTCCAGCATCCAGTACTAGGTGTATCCTCGTGCCCCGTTTAACTACTGCTAAAAGTGGACTGCTATATGAAGACAGTGAAGCTTCCATCTACATCTACATCTGTATCTCCATGGATACTCTGCAAATCACATTTAAGTGCCTGGCAGAGGGTTCAACGAACCACCTTCAAAATTCTCTGTTATTCCAGTCTCGTATAGCGCGTCGGGAAGATTGAACGCATAGATCTTTCCGTTCGAGCTCTGATTTTCTTTATTTTATCTTGGTGATCGTTCCTCCCTATGTAAGTCGGTGTTAACAAAATATTTTCGCATTCGGAGGAGAAAGTTGATGATTGGAATGTTGTGAGAAGATTCCGTCGCAACGAAAGACGCCTTTCTTTTAATGATGTCCATCCCAAATCCTGTATCATTTCTGTGACACTCTCTCCCACATTTCGCGATAATACAAAACGTGCTGCCTTTCTTTGAACTTTTTCGATGTACTCAGACATTCCTACAAGGACTCGAAATCCATGACTGCCCACTCTAACATTAGTCAATGTCCTTAATACGAGTAGGTGTTGACCATAACAGGCTTACTGTGAAACACACACTCCAACTTAACAGTACGTCTTTAAGTCCCTTTGGTTGCTGTTGAGAAATGCCAGTAACTTCAAGTACTTTGTTACTAACTACATTGCTATCTTCGTATGATGTAACCTCATTTTCAGAGAGATTAGTGATCAACAGCTTTTTATTCCAAATAAGCTTTATCAGTATATTTCGCTAAAACTTGCTATGGCATCTACGTATCCTAACAAAGTCCACAACACGATCTTTCCCTTCTATCTACAGATGGCAGTTTTTGCATTTCTTTCTCGAAGAAATTCGGGACCGAAAATACACCTGTTTATTAAATCCTTGTAATATACGCCTTAATGTTAAGATAATTAGTATAATGCAGGCTACTGTCAATGATGACACTGAAGAATATAACAGGACAATCTCTGATGTACACAATAAGTTAGTTCCAGATAAGCAGGTTCATATATATAACATCCAAATGACGGATGAGTAAATTCAAAACACACTACCAGTAGATGTAGATTCTGTTACGAAATTTTATGTTAGTAATGAGAGTGAATACCATGATGAGTCATTGTCCAATTTAAGCAAAGGATTTGATGAAACTCGGTCAGCATTGTACCTGATGCATTCAGTAGGTAATGTAATACAAAATTTATTTCTGAAAGCAGATTGGCTTTAGTCTGGATTCCAATGTACGATATTAATCTCCAAACTTTTGACTAGAAAATTCCAATTTCTATAATCTCTGTTCAGTGCAACAGCCTTACATCACCTCTCTGTAGGTCCTTGGTACCATTTTACTGGTTGACTTTGGAATCAATGTCTTGCGGCATCAATAAATTCATCATCAACATACGGCTGCCCATGGGGCTCATCCTTCATTGGGCAGACGGGTGGAAGTCAGAAGGTGCGAGACACGGGCCGTAGTGTTGATGAGATAGAGCAGCCCGATGAAGTTCTGTGAGCTCCTCTTGTTGTCTGATCGCTGCTCGTCGATTACCTCGAGTGAGACTGTTCACACGTTCCAACAACACAGTAGCCGCAACTGTGTGACCGACCAGCTCACAGGAGATTTCACAAGTTTGCTCGACCTTGTTGCGATGATGACACACGCGCCACTGAACGACTAACTGGGCTTTTATTTACTACCTAGTCTTTGTAGGCATTCTGAGAGTCTGCAACGCTCACAATTTCCGCCAAAAGGCAATGACAGGTCTCTGGTTGGAATGTACCTCCCTAACTGACGCCATTTTGAAGGCTATGTAGAGCACTGCCACCAATCGGAACTTCATGTAAACATAAGGGCTGATTCGTGAATGTCCTACGATCTTCTACAACAATTTTCGCATGTTTCAAAGAAACTGTCCGAGAGAAACATTTTATTGCCTTATTTGCTGGAAGTCGCTGATGTAATAGAATGTTTTCAACGTAGAATTTTGTAAAAACTAATCCTACAATGACATTTGGCAGTGTAGCTGGCATTCAGCAAGATATCAATGATGTTACTGCCGGGTGCACTAATATCTTCGCTGAGAGATTAGATTTGAAGTTAAGAAAACTTATTACAGCAAATAACAACAGTCGAAGTGCTGACAAAGGAGACCACTATGTAAAAATAGTTACTTTTCTCAAATTTTTTGGTAAGAGAAAAGTACATAGTATAAATAGCCACGGGACGGATAATGGAGATATTGTCAACGAGGTCCACTATTTGAGACTAAGTGGATTAGGCAAAGTTGTCACTAAGATAAAGGTATGCCCTATCGGGAATCGTAGGGAGAAACCCGGGAATACTTCGAAGGCTCCATGTCAGGTGGTTGCTTTGCCAAAGAAAGTCAGGATAGGTAACGGTTGGAAAGGCCTAAAGTAGAAATAAAAAAAGAGTTGGAACGAAAATAGTAATAAAGTAAGCAACGTAAAAAATGACAGATATAGTAAAGGTTTTCTCAAGAAAGGAGTAAGTTGAAAAGGAAAGAGGCTCACGTTTCCGTGGCGGTAAGCAAAATAAAGATCGTGGCAGAAAACACTTATGAGAATTTATATTTTCATAACTGTAGACAAAATGACGGTTATGACACCAAGAACCCTGGCGGGAGTTCAATATTTCAATAACGACAGACGATTCAATAATAATGTTAAGGCCAATATGGAGAAAAGGAAAGAGCCAAGGAAAGAGAATAAAGATAATTATCATTTTGGTGTGAGGTTTGAAATTGGTAATATTGACACGTAACAGTGATTGATATAGCTAGCAAGTTAGGTCCCACTGTAAAGGAGAAGTTTGCGAAGAAATAATAGTCAGAGGGAGACGGTGTTATCAGAGCAGTGATCTGACATTGTAAATCAACGAGTGATAGTAAAAATGAGGCAT
The DNA here is from genome assembly GCF_023864345.2 of Schistocerca serialis cubense. Classification (NCBI taxonomy): domain Eukaryota; kingdom Metazoa; phylum Arthropoda; class Insecta; order Orthoptera; family Acrididae; genus Schistocerca; species Schistocerca serialis. The sequence continues at coordinate 665,390,914 of NC_064642.1, forward strand.
GAAGAAAAAGTTTTGAGAAAAATTGTGGATGGTGGTACCAGATAAACCTTCATTTTTATTCGTATGATGGGAAAGAATCTGCTAGCACACTATGCTGACTTCGTGAGTTTGAAGAAGGGCAGTATGATCGTTAAGGTAAGTGGTATGGAGAAAACTATGAAATTTGAAAATGTTGATTGTTTCTTTTAGATTCTATGTGGTGATCAATAAATTCTTCAATACGAATTCAGCAGAGATGAAATGAAAGCAGAGAAGGAAAATAATAGTCAGAACATTAGCGAACAAAACTAGTAAACTGTGAAATGAGAGTTAAATTAAAAGAAATTAATATGATCAATGAAGCAGTAGAAGCAACAGTAGAGAATTTGAAATACCTTGAAACATGATGAAGAATGATGGTAAAGTATAAAATGTTACTGACACAATGAAAATAATTTAGCAAGCTATAAAAGAGAGTTACAGAATTTGTTTTCAAGGAAACTGAATGTATTTTCGAAATAAACAGGATTAATGAAAAATGACGAAAATTCATTGAATATTACGCACAGGATGGTGATGTATGGAGGGAATTTGGAAGAGTAGTATATTAAGAGCATGGAACATATCTGAATTTAATTAGAAACGTTACACCCTGAATAGAAAGTAATATAAGGTATATGCAACGTAGATGGTGTTAAAAGGCGCCGGCCGCGGTGGTCTCGCGGTTCTAGGCGCGCAGTCCGGACCCGTGCGACTGCTACGGTCGCAGGTTCGAATCCTGCCTCGGGCATGGATGTGTGTGATGTCCTTAGGTTAGTTAGGTTTAAGTAGTTCTAAGTTCTAGGGGACTGATGACCACAGCAGTTGAGTCCCATAGTGCTCAGAGCCATTTGAACCATTTGTTAAAAGGCACCATGGCAGTTAAGGGAGAATCCATCTGCTCTGACATGGATGAGTACAAGATATCGACGAGAATATCTCTCTAGTAATTACACCTACGAAGAATAGTAGCGCAACAAGCGTATAAAATTAGTAAGACTAACAATAGTTTTCAGAATTTGAGAAAACATATATTTAGTACAGTGCTTGCATACAGTAAGTAACACAAGCTGAATGAGCTCCCAGAGAGCAAAGAATCACATCTGTTTTGGCGTCAGGAAGGCATTTAAAAAATTATTCAAATGGGTTTGAACACTATGGGACTAAACATCTGAGGTCATCAGTCCCCTAGACTTAGAACTACTTAAACCTAACTAACCTAAGGACAGCACACAATACCCATTCATCACGAGGCAGAGAAAGTCCCTGACCCTGCCGGGAATCGAACCCGGGAACCTGGGGGCGGGAAGCGAGAACGCTACCGCACGGTGACGAGCTGCGGACTGAGAAAGATAGTGAGAGTATTAATGTATCAATCATATGATCAGTTAGTCGTTTACTATGGAACAATTAACTACAGAAATATGATTGAAAGTAAATATTCGTGGGTTAATAAAATTATCCGTTGAAGAATCTTTTAAATTTCCCACTTGAGTAGAATAAGAAAATAATCATCATAATATGCAGTTTCGGAGATGTGACAATCATAATTATTTTGTTTCCAAAATGTATGTTTTTGTTACATGTACTCGTACTAGGCTTAATGGTGAATGGAAACATGGGGAAATTCGCAGCTCGTGTAAACAAGTGACAAACTAAGAGTCATATCGGATGAGCGGTTAGCAGCATGAGACACAGTTGGCGTATCTTCACTTAATGACGCTCAGCAGGGAAACACAGAGGACACACATCGCCTTGGACCTACAATTTCGACCAGCGAGTAATAGTGTTTCAAGCAAATTTAATCTGTTAGTGCCAAGAGTTCCCAAAAAACAAACTTGACTCGTAAGTGGTCCATAATAGACGTAATGGAGAATGTCACTGCACCGTAGTAAAGAGAAATGAAGTTCCTTAGTGTATTTTGTGTAACGTTTTTGTGTATTCCGTCTGTTTTGTGTCAGTGTAGTGTAAATTTTGCAGTAATGCTCCAACGTATTTCTCTGGGACAGCCAACAATAAGCTGAAAAATATCAGTGAAACAGGCTATTGTTTTTCATACGATTTTGTAAAACCAAATAATATTTTGCTGATGATATAAGCATATCTGTATACCTAATCCATATTTAGAAACTGATAATTCATGGTCTTAGACATGTTACGTTTCCTATGTTATTTTTCTTCAGTGATTCTCAAAAGGGTAATGATCTGTAATATTATGAGCGCATCTGGGAAGAATTCAAAGATCCTGGTGTGACAATTTTTGGGAAATTTAAAGGTGGCTACTTACTAACTGCAAATTTATTGATATGTGTTGAAATGCTGGATTTTATGTTTAAGGCTTTTCATAATGGAATACTATAAATAATTTGATACCAAAAAAAAGTCAGATGACCTAAATGACTCGCCCCAAGGATCGTAAGACCTTGAACCCAGTGTTTCCAAAATTATGATTTTGATGTAAAAAAAAGACAAATTTGAGAAAGAATTACCGAGGGGAAAGTGTAAAGGACGCCTTACTTTCTAATTACATTTTATTTCGTGATTTTCGAGATTAATATTTTATATCGCGTCTGCATTTATCAGTAGCTTTCAACAGGCTTGGGCAGCACGGCAGAACGCAAAGCAGGGAGTAAGATTTCAGTTCCCATGCTGGCTGAAGCAGCTGCTGGAAGATCTGGCTATGCCACTAGACGGTGAGAATGAGGTGTTATGGCTAGATGTGAGAAAGACAATTATGAAAACGCGTGATACATAAAAACCCACAGCCATGCTGGTGCTAAAAAAGTAATTTTGTTTAGTAAATACTAACCAACAAAAGACACTTTTTCCGCTAGAGATACCATAAGAAGCGTACAGCCCAAAATTACTTTCATGCAACAATATTGCAACGCAGAGAAATAACTATTTCAATAAACTGATGAATAATGTTTAAGGTAGCGAAGTTTTGTGAACAGCTACAATGTTTCAGGATTGTTAAGTACCAGTTCTAGACTTTGCACCACAGTTGCCAATCGTGGATGCGATACCTTTCGATCTACTTCTGTCACAAGACCCTGCCCTCAGGAAATAGTTCGTATCATGTTGTAACTGATCGATTGTTTTATTTATTAATAGATTACTTTGTTTTCGTAAATAAAAACATCTTAACGCACCCATGAAGATTACTTCAAATACTGTAGCCTCCAAATTCATACTTAGAAATTACAAGATACAGAATTGCACTTTCCAGAGAATCTAATGGAGCTGATACCGCTTCTGCGATGGAAGTTACAGCAAAAGAGGTAGGAATAAATCCTACATGACGACTCACTAAGACAATCGAAGGATGGGCTGTCCAACTCTTTCAAGTCTCAGCTGGAAAAGACAACCAGTCATATTGTATGCCTCTTATGACAACTTCTACAGGCTCCTTCTCTAAAATATTATACTTCTGGAGGTTCAGAAAAATAGGGGGGGAGGGAGATTTTACATCCTCTACAACCAGAAAATTACTTCATCATCCTATTTCTTACATTCACATCCAGCTGCATTTGCACCTTGACAGGATTCGACTTACCTCCTACAGCACCAATTATTCTGCAATTTTGCGCAGGATAAGTAGGTGATGCTTTAACATAAACATAACGTTTTGGATATCATGTTAACCATATCTCCAGTATCAAGTAAAGCAACTGTAGGCAAAGTTCCTACAACACCTCAAATACAAGCTTTTACAATCTCTTCTATTCCATCTGAACATCTATGATAACTGTCCGGCAATTCAGTCCGGATATCCGTATCATCATTGTATCTCTACACCTTACTTATTGGATTTAAATTGCCTCCACATCGTTCATGGCCTACCTCCGGGAGCTTAATGAGACCAAATGCATTTCGACAGACTGCCGCTCACAGTTTGTGTCTTATCTGTGACTTTCACAATAATTTCTATGGGACTGTGATAACTCCAATGCAGGTCAACATTATGATGGAAATGCAAATGTGACTGTGTGTATTTTTCACATTATACTGTGGGTGATTTCTTTGATGAGGGTGCCACTGACTGTCATAGTTATCGTGATTCTAATTGAAGTGTAGCTGATTCCTCAGACCAGAATATCCCTGGAGTAGGAGAGTAAAGAGATTATGAGCACAGTTTTCATATATTCAAGATGGCGCATCCTCCTCCTCCCACTCTAGGAAATCTCTGCCCCATCGAGCACTTCCTTCCCCTCATGCAAACTCCCTCCGCCTCATGCCTCCCTACTCCTCCTCCCTTCCCCTACCTCCCCTCCCTTCTTACCACTAGTAAAATGGCGGAAAAGCGCTGAATCTGTGCTGAGCTGTTGGTGTTGGGGGACATGTTGGTGATGGACAGAGAGGACTTTTATAACTATATTACCTACAAGCATGCTGATGAGGACTGTGTCCATAGTGACCTGCATGTGGACTTGATACAAAAGATAATGGGGGAGAATCAGAGGAAGAATACTTTTCAGCAAATAATGCTAATGGAGCAGGAGGGTATCAAGATACATTTTGCAACAGAACTCATGAAGATAGCTGCTGGTACTGGAACTCTCAACCTTTTTTGAAATGGCCAATCAATATACCCTAGAGACAAGTGTCTGCTCTTCAACAACTCCAGCCTGACCGACTTAGTTCACCATACCGCCAAAGGATGGTGCACCAAATTGTGATGGTATGGGTGAAAAACATTTGGTAGGAACCAAAAGAAACTTGGCATCTGATTACGTGATCATGATGTCAGGACGAATGCAGTAGCCTATGGCAAATGCAATCACATTGTTTTCAGTGATTAATCACAGTTGAGCACTACCACTGACGAACATTATGGTGGGTGACTTGAAGCAAGGACAAATTCATCTGATAATTTGGAGAGACACAATGGTATTACTCCTGTTGTCATGGTGTGGGGAGCCACTGGTTATGACTTCGGATCCCAGTTTGTCAGTGTCTGAGGAAACTCTGTTGATACATCATAATATTGTGGATGTTCTGAATCCTCATATGTTACTTTCAAGAATTGCATGAAGGAGGCATCTTTCATCAAGACAATGGACACCTGCACCAGCCACGTGTTTCTATGAAATGAGTGCATGACGTGCGGTATTCCTGTGGTTTGCAACCAGATGGAACTTGTGTTGGAATGACTCACGTCAGCTCTGTCCCACTGCCAGTATCATAGTTGTAAGTCAAAACGGATAAAACAGCTTCATGACACCACAACTGAATCACTGCATGCTTCTTGACCAGAGGCTGTGCAACATCGTACTGATAAATCGTATCATACTGCTACATTCTTTGTGCATATAACTCATTTTTGAAAGGACTGAAATATCGTCATATACTTTTTTTCCTGTGAACTTTCGTTTCCTTTCCTCTTCCCATTGTGGGTGCTTCAGTCCTTTTGTCAGGTAGTGTACTACAAAACTTCACACTTCTGTAATACCATCAATTTATTGTGCACTTGACAGTGCCAATGAAATCTCTAATTGTACATATTTGTATTAGGAAATTTATTTGCAATTGCGGAATGTTTCTGACTTAGCTTCATTAAGTAGGAAGAATTAACTTTCAGTGCCACATGAAAATTTTTGTGAGACCCACACTCAAATCCGAATTTCCCACTTTTCGCAAGCGATCGCCTTAACGACTGCAGGTGTCCATGCCCGTTTCCAGCACTAACTCAGTCATCCTTATATCAAAATGGCTATCCCCCATTTCTCTCAACTTTACTCGCATTCTCGCCATGAGGTGTTGATGAGACAAGCATCTGAATAAAGCTGAAAAACACAGAATTTGTATAGGAACCATAGCCGCAGTGAGGACGAACATGAACGGCCACCGATACACAGTTCACCATGTATCTCATCCGCAGATCAACGGTGAGTCAGCTGAGAAACGGACCCTACATAATCAATTGAGAAAAGGAATTCTCCCACCCATTCAGGGAACGGACCCATCCAGGTAACGACCCATTCAGGGAAACCACCCACCCAACAAATAGAAGTGGACAGGACACATGAAACGAGACTGAGGAGGTTCACCTTGCGGTGGCCGAATAGTGAGACAGCATTGAGTTGCTTCAGGAGGACAGGCAACTGTGCAGTCGATGTGATGAAGAAACTATGGTAGGTGTATAGGCTGGGGAAGTGCTCCGAGTTAAGGATCACACTGAAAGGGCAATGACCAACTTGTGTGAGAAAAATTCACATTAGCCACAGGAAAAGGTGGGGGCACCATCTCTACCCCCGCCCCCTCCCAGATAATGATTCTAGCACAAGCGTTCAAACCAGGGACGCTTAAATTCAACCAGTATAAGCAGCTGCCTGTCCTACAGCAAGCGATGACGAACATAGCTCCCCTCAACGACAGTGGACATACAGCTTTTAATCAACCAGGAACTTTACAAGACCTTTGGACGGCAGTGATAACAAACAAAGGAGTAACGACGAAAGGCGTGGAGTATCTGACAACAGCCTGACGTATTGTGCTCACCATACAGAACACACGCTTTGTCAACGTCTATGCACCATCACGGTCTGGCAGTAGACGTTAACTGTCCGCGTTTTTAAAAGGAAGAATTGCCCCATTACTCATTCGCACTTGCGACAACATTATTTATGGTGGGACTATAACTGTGTTCTGTCCCAGAATGACCAGACCCCCATTTCAGAAATTTTCCAAAGCTACCAGCTATAAAAGGAGACCTGCGCCTAACTGATAATTGGGAACACGTAAATGGTGGCCACAGAGGATTCACACGTGTCACGAACCACTCAGCAATCCTCGGCGTCCTTTTGTACAGTCTGTTTCCATAGACTTACGGTGGGAGGTGATACGGTGGATTTCTAGGTCCTCCACGATTTATTCCCGCCCGATGTGTCGGTTGTCAACAATCACTAGGAAATACAACGGCTAAAGGCCACGATAACGACTTTAACACGAAAGAAATAACAAATGTTCCAGATTAGAACGCGGCTTTGAGGCGGCGCCCAAAGCGAACAATCTTCCATACATCACGTGATTAAGGTGCGAATAAGTAGCTGCAGGAAGCTCAGCACTGAACGTCGAGCGGCGGGCTGACGACTGTTGCCTCAACAGCGATAAATTGAAGCTGAGATGAATATATATTGTGAGATGCTTCGTGCTGCTACGTCGCGGGACTGGGTGGCGATGAAAGAGTTACTGTCGGTAATTATCCACAGGATGGAGCAGGCGGAGGAACTTTGGTTGGTGGCTGCATTGACGGAATACGAAGTGGTCGACGGACTGATGACAGGCTCGTAGAACTATTCACTCGATACAGATGGTATCCTTGTATATTTCTACCGCAAAATTAAATGTCAGATGTTACCGGAACTAAAGTGCATGTGGCAGGAACTGGTGGATCAAGACAAAGACATCCAACAAAATTTTTGTGAAGGCTTTATTATAATGGTTCCTAAAACGCCAACGGACATAACCGTCCGTTAACCCTCTTAAACAGTGGTTAGAAGGTATTTACTAAGATTACAGCTAGGAATATGAAGCCGGGAATGACCTCAAGTCACAGCCCCGTAACAAACTAAGTGACGATGTAGATTCTGCATTCACTAAATTGTAAACTGGAAATTTGTGGTAAGGTCTTATGGGACCAAACTACCTAGGTAATCGGTCCCTAAGCCAACACACTACTTAATCTATAACTTACGCTATGGACAGCACACGTACCCATGGCCGAGGAAGGACTCTCCGGCGGGGGAAGCCGCGCGGACCGTGATAATGGGCCTAAGACGGCGAAGCTACCCCGCGCGATTTTCACGAAACCCCGTGTGATTACTGATATATAATCTTGATCACTGTCACGTGTCGCATACTATGGGCTAATGTAGCACTCGCTTTTGGCAAAGCCTCCGACAGAATAAATCACGAGTACTTTTGGAAGATCATACAGGCAGTGAACTTTCCACAACGTCTCGTGACGATCATCGAACGTCTTCTGCGAAACTCACTGTCCACTGTCTCTTAACAGGTAACCCCAGGTGGTCTTGACCCTCAGTCATAAGTTCGTATGCCACGCCTGCACGGTTGACGTGGCTTCTCTAGTCAAAACTACCATTGAGAAACAAATAACGGTTGGTATACAGGAAGAACGCGGGAGCACAGCTGGATATGACGATATTTAGGGTCCTGGTTATTGGCCGTGGGCCGAAAACTCCCACTTTCTTTTCTTCTCTTTTTACTGAGAAATCAGTCTTTAGGTCTTCAACTACTAGCTGGATGTATTCCAATCTCTGTCTTCCTCAGCAGGTTTTTACACTCTACTGCCGTGGAAGTCTTAACTGGTGTCCTATTGCCCCCTCCCTTCTTCTTGCCTGTGTTTTCAGTATATTTTTTTCCTCGCTGATTCTGCCGAGTACCCCCTCATTCATTACCTTATGAGTCCACGTAATGTTATACATTTGTCTGTAGTACCTCATCACAAATCCTTTGAGTCTCGTCTGGTCCATTTGTTCCACTGTCCATGTTTCACCTTTATAGAAATGTATGCTACAAACGTACATTCTTACAAATTCCTTCCCGTAGTAAAGGCCTACATTTGACACTAGAACAATCTTGGCCAGGAAAGCTCTTCTTGCCAGTTATGGTCTACTTTTAAAGTTGTCTTTTCTTCTGCCATCATGGGTTATTTTGTTGACTAGGTAGCAGAATTCATGAACTTTCTTCTAGTGCGTGATTCATAATCTTGTAGTTAAATTTCTCGCTATTATCATTTCTTTTACTTCTTATTATTTTGTCTCTCTTCCATTTACTGTCAATCTACGACGGTTGGAATTTTAATAGTGGCAACTATTTATTTACCGCCCGTAAAAAATGGGTACGTGTATCAAAGTTTTACTGACCTTCAAAGTAGTCACCAGTGTTGTGAACAAACCGTTGCCAGCGATGTGGGAGTCGTAGGATACTCTTAGCAGTGCCAGTTGGGTTGACAGTTCGAGAGACGCCGTCTATTGCCCGACGATTTTGTAGCGGTTCTGAAGCGAATGCCGTCGAGTGTTTCGTTCAGTTTAGAAATGGAGTTGAACTCACGAGGGCTTAAGTCAGGGGAGTGCAGTAGGTGGTATAGCACTTAGTAGCCCCATCAGTCAAACAAATCAGTAACAGCTTGCACTACACGTGCTTGAGCATTGTCCTGCAAAATGATGGTCAGTCTCTGCAGAAAGTGTCATCACTTCTGTCCTTAAGCTGGTTGTAGGTTGTGTTTCAAAAATGAACGGCATAGAGAAAGAAGTGGTGACACTTTCTGCAGAGAAAAACATGTGTTTCGTAGGCTACTCTCTTTTTTGTACAAATTACTGTGAAATTCCATACATTCTTTGAGGATTGTGCCCTTTTAGGTTGTAGTGATGTAATACTCTCCAAACAGATACATGACCTACTCCCACAGCACGCGCTACAGAACGCATGCTACCTGAAGGCTCGTTGCTAAATTTGCGGACCTCTTCACCCATTTGGCGCTCTCATGTCATGCCTTCCACCACCAGCGTGCTCGAAATCGTCCATGAACTGTGGTGTGTGTGTGTCTTCTGCTACGAAACCTTTTTTCGAGTATAGGAAGAGCTGCTCTTCCATCCCCCCCCCCCCCCCCCCCCCCGACCAATCATGCAGTGAGTTCATAACACACATCTTCCGTGTCAACTTGAGTACAAATACGATGAAAACCTTAATGCGGCACGGGTCATATGCAAGACCTGACGAGGCACTACTACAACAACCCAAGCTGAATGCTACATTGGTGACACTCATGCCATCATATATACAATTAATACAATAACACAAACAGAACGCCGCACTGGTAAGATGCACGCCACTGAGATTACGGTATTACAACAACTCAGTTTGAGTTACAGTTCTGGCATGGTTGCATATAATGCCAGCCTCACTAAAGCTGCGCAGCATGCCGCTAGGTTGTGCTGCGCATGTTGACCAGGCGCGTAGTTCATAAACAACTGATAGTCTTTGTGTGATTCTTTGTGTGATCTATCATCCCTAAAAATTGTTGTTGAGGTCCTGAAACCCCTGTATATTTGTCGGTCAGACGTTATACTACAATGACCGAAAAAATCGCAACATAAAAATGTTATTAATGTAGAGTAGTGAAATGTCGGGAATACATTTGTCCAGGAAATATATGTAAGTGATTCGCATTGCAAGATCACAGGTAAATGTAAGCACGAGATAAGCCTTTGCAAATGTGAAATGCTGGTACATTAATAGCCGGTGTAACCATCATACTGTTGCATGCAAGCATGCAGAGGAACAAGCATTGTGTTGTACAGATGTCGGTCGTCAGTTTTTGAATGGCGTTCCTTGTACGTCGTTTTTGGTAGATCTAGAAAGGGACGGTTAAAGGAGCTTGTGCATGACGGTGTTGTTATCGTCTGATGATGTCGTATGTGTGCTCCTTCGGAGACAGATCTGGTGATCGGCCAAGGCTACATGCAGACACGCTGTAGAGGATGCTGGGCTACATGCGGGTGAGCGTTATCCTGTTGAAACTTACCACCTGGAATGCTGCTCATGACTGACAGCACAGCAGGTCGCTTCACCAGAGTGATGTCAGTATTCATCGGATAACTATGAGAGTGCTCATGCTATCATACGATATCGCACCCAGGCCATAGCTCGTGGAGTTAGTCCCCTGTGTCACTCACGCACACAGTTTCGTGGCAGGTCTTCAACTGGCCTTCTTCTAACCATTATTGGCACCGAGGCAGAACCAGCTTTCATCAGAAGAAACAACAAGCTGACCTCAGATGAGCTCCTGTTTGACACCACTGAAGTCGAAAACGGCAGTGTTTTTGGGTCATACGAATACACACCACAGATCGCCTGACTCAGAGATTTTCTTGAAGTAACCGATTTGTAACAGTTCGTTGTGTCACCGTGGTGCCAATGGCAGCTCAGACTGCTGCTGCAGATGCAGTTCGATGCGCCTGAATCATACACCAAGCACGGTGGTCCGCCCTCTCGATAGGGCCACGTGGCCGTCCGCAGCGTCGTCTTCTTAACACCGTACATTCACGAGAATGGACAGCAATCACGTGCAGTGGTTACATTCCCGCCTAATCTTTCTCCATGATCGCAGAAGTAGCATCCTGCTTCTCGTAGCCCTTTTACACGACTTCCTTCAAACTCTAGTGAGGTCTTGACAATGGCTTCTTTCGCACCTTAAAGGTATTCTTGACTAACGTCAATTCACGAAGTTAAATCTCAAAGGTAACTAATATTCACGACCGTTATAGCGTGTATCTGAAGAAAGTCTGATTTGCATCCTCGTAGCGGCGCTCACCAATCTTGTGCGACTGACGCGAAATTTGAATAGACATCATCTTTCAGATGTAGAAACACGCCTACAAATGTCGCACAACTCCTCCTTGGTGTTGCGATCCTTTTTTCCGTCAGTGTATTGCACTGTGAGACAATACGTCTTTCAACACGTAATATGAAGGAAACACAAGATACTTAGGACTCGCGTACTCCTTAAAACTCAGGATTTAATGCACATATCGTTTCTGTAGCATAATTCTGTTAATTGCTTTTAGACATTAAACTGCAATGCTTTGAGGTGCTTTCTAACGTGCGGTATTACACAGTGTTAGCTCGTACATCAGGTGGAGTAATACGTTCAAAAGCCGGAGAAGTCCTAACAATTTCGGAGTGCCCGTTCCGCTTCGAAACAACGGACATTTGTCTGCACTAATTGCAGAGTAGTCGCACATTACGTGGCTATTAAGGCAACCTTTGTGTGTTGGGAACTTGCTGGCCGTGATCACGCGGGATACAGGGCTGTGATTTCGCTGCCTCGCGGATCGTTTGTAACAAGTGCCGCGCTATGTTAAGAAGCTCTTTTGGGTTTCCATTTCTCGCGTCTATGTGAGAAACGTGTGACCACCACTGACACGGTAAGTCCGTAAGACATCGAAGTTACTACGTAGGTGCAATGAAAAGCAAAGCTTCTTGGTGCTATTCTCGTAGAGTAAGTTCGGCCGGCATTGTTTCTACGATAATACGCAATGGGAACATTTAAATTTTCATTACAACAGTACTTTATGTCGAAATTTGTTATTCCGTAACTACACGAGAAAGACACAACAAATCGTTTCTTTGGCTTCAAAATATATCATTAAATGCTATGTTATACTTTTCGCGTTAGTTCCGCCTGTATGCCGGCCGCGGTGGCCGAGCGGTTCTAGGCTCTTTAGTCCAGAACCCCGCAACTGCTACGGTCGCATGTTCCAATCCTGCCTCTGGCATGGATGTGTGTGATGTCCTTACGTTAGTTAGGTTTAAGTAGTTCTAAGTTCTAGGGGACTGATGACCTCAGATGCTAAGTTCCATAGTGATCAGAGCCATTTGAACCATTTTTTGAACCGTCTGTATACAACGGATTTTTAAGTACTGGATGAAGTGAAACTGTCAGGACGGGTCGCGAGTCGTGCATCGATAGTCTAGTCGGCAAAATGGTTGTCTGGAAGAGACGAAGGACCCAGTTTTAGGTCACGATCCATTATATAGTTTCAAGCACCCTCTAAATTTCAAATGAATATTCAGTTCTGTACGTGGTGATCAAAAAGCTCCCATTCGAAGCCGTACAGTCCAGTATTGGTATGTCAATCAGGCAAAATCGCCATAAGCAATAGGGTAATCATCCACCGCCGCACCAGGTTGAAGGTACCCGTTTGGTAAAACATCTCATCCTGTTGGTCGGAGAAATCTGTAATTGCCTGCTGGAAACATTCGTCCGACAGGAATCGTCGATCCTTCTAGGCCCGATAGTCGCATGGGAAGATATCAGGACAAGGTGGAGGCTGCCCGAATATCTCCCACTTGGGTTGGCGTTACTTTTCTATATGGGGACGTACGTTATCATGAACCGGCAGCGCACCTTTTCGTAGTTTTCCCGGATGTTTCACATTCATTAAGCGCTGTAATACCTCCAGCGCTGCGCAGTACCTTTCTTCAGGGATGGCGGCACAAGGTTCACTGAAGTGGAACAGGCTGCCTTCCAGATAGGGCGGCATCTTCCGTCTAAACGCGACCAGCAGCAAGGTTGGTAAAACATCTCACTACGGTTGTTTTCGACAGACATGCTGCCCCTTACACATTCTTCATTCTACGATACATGTCTGACGAAGTTCATCCTTCGATAGCCAAGAACAGGAGGACAGTACGTCAGTCCTGTTGTTCCGATGCATTTGATAACAGCGTCGCGACGGTTAATGTTTCCACATTTATCGCACGCACCTCGGAAAGACACGAATGCCACTTTAATCCCTTGTCTACCCGCCAATGCTTACATACCAACATCCGAGTCACTCGAGGTTGTATATACCCTGCAGCAACACCCTCAAACTGCAGATTTTTGGTCATCCCTGATATATAGACGGACATAAAATTATCAACATAACATTACACGTAACAGATAACGGCTGTATAAAAAGAAAAGAAATTAAAATAATCAGTCAACATCTTCAACACACTTCCTCTTAAGGCAATATGCGTAATGTTTGCGACTTGGACAGAATTTGTGATTGGTGTAAAGAATGGCAGCTAACTCTAGATACAGATAAATGTAAATTAATGCAGATGAATAGGAAAAAGAATCCCGTAATGTCTGAATACTCCATTAGTAGTGTACCGGTTGACACAGTCACGTCAATTAAATATTTGGGCGCAACATTGCACAGCGATATGAAGTGGGACAAGCATGTAATGGCAGTTGTGGGGAAGGCGGATAGTCGTCTTCGGTTCATTGGTAGAATTTTGGGAAGATGTGGTTCATCTGTAAAGGAGACCGCTTGTAAAACACTAATACGACCTATTCTTGAGTACTGCTCGAGCGTTTGGGATCTTCATCAGGTCGGATTGAGGGAGGACATAGAAGCAATTCAGAGGCGGGCTGCTAGATTTGTTACTGGTACGTTTGATCATCACGCGAGTGTTAGGGAAATGCTTCAGGAACTCGAGTGGGAGTCTCTGGAGGAAAGGAGGCGTTTTTTTCGTGAATCGCTACTGAGGAAATTTAGAGAACCAGCATTTGAGGCTGACTGCAGTACAATTTTACTGCCGCCAACTTATATTTCGCGGAAAGACCACAAAGATAAGATAATAGAGAGTAGGTCTAGTACAGAGGGATATAGGTAGTCGTTTTTCCCTCGTTCTGCTTGGGAGTGAAACAGGGAGAGAAGATGCTAGTTGTGGTGCGAGGTACCCTCCGCCGCGAACAGTATGGTGGATTGCGGAGTATGTATGTAGATGTAGATGTAGATTTAGATGTAGATGTAGATGTAGATGTAATATTACACTCAGATGCTTAACTTACACTTGTGTACAAGACAAAATGTTAACGTTGGTCATAACATCAGGGCAATCAGGCCTCCTTTGAGTTGGAAGTTGTATGTGACAGTAAAGTTACCTGGTCGCTTATAATTGGAGCAGATTAAGCGAGGATAGCTTCTGAAAGTTTTTTACCGGCCACCCAATTCAGCTGTGACAGTTCTAGAGTCATTAGAAGACTGTATACGGTCAGTAGCGTGTAAATATTGACATCATACAATACTAATAGAAGGCGAATTTAAACTACCTAGTATCGACAGGGGGATGGGTTTGGATTCTTTGCGGGGGGGGGGGGGGGTTCGGGGTGGGAGGGGGGGAGTTGACGGGGTGCAGACTGACAGTCGTGCGAAATAGCGAAATAGTGTGGAACACGGTTTCTGAAAACTGTCTTGAGTCTCTAGCTCGGTATCGCACATGCAATGGAAACATCCTAGACCTTGTAGCTACAAATAGGCCGGACCTTATCGACAGTGTCAGTGTACAAATGGGGATTAGCGATCATGTGTCATTACAACAACTAAGGTTATGAAAGTTAATAAATCAGTCAATAGGGCTTGGAGAGTGTTTCTTCCAGGTGGAGCGGATAAAAAGTTGTTACCATCTCATTTAGACGGTGAATTGACATCACTTAGTTCCAGTGTGATGGGTGTAAAAGAATTATGGTCAAATCAGATTGTAAATTGTGGTATGGAGAGTTATTTGCCTAGTAAGTGGACAAAGCATAGATAAGACCCACCATGATCTAAGAATGAAATTCGGAAGATGCTGAGAGAACAGAGGCTGTTGCGCTCACGGCTCAAAAGAAATAGCGCAAATATCGACAGACAAAGGTTAGTGGAGCTACGGGCGTCTGTAAAAAGATGTATGCATGAAGCATACAATAACTACCACCGTCATACCTTAGCAAATGATCTGGCGGAGAAGCCGAGAAAATTCTGGATGTATGTAAAATCGCTAAATGGATCTAAGGCTACCATTCAGTTTCTTGTTGACCAGTATGGGGCGGCAGTTGAAGGTAGCAAAACGAAAGACCAAGTTTTAAATTTCACGTTCAAGAAACACTTCATGCTGGAGAATCGTACAAACATACCGTCATTTGACCCCAAGGACAGGCTCCAGTATGGACGACATAGTAATAAGCATCCCTGGCTCAGAGGAACAACTGAAAGATTTGAATGCAAATAAATCACTAATTCAGGAAGGAATCCCAATTCGGTTTTACAATCAGTACTCTATAGCATTGGCCCCTTACCTATGCTGCATTTATCGGGAATTTCTCACCCGCCACAAAGTTCTAAGTGACTGGAAAAAAGCGCAGGTGATTCCAGCATATAAGAACGATAAAAGAAAGGGCCCGCAAAATTACAGACCAACATCCCTAACCTCTGTTCGCTTGAACATATTCTCAGTCCGAACATAATAAATTTTCTTGTGACTGAGAATCTTATGCCCATGTGTCAGCATAGTTTTAGAATGCATCGCTCGTGCGTATCTCAGGTTGCCCTGTTGTCACATGACGTACTGCGAACAATGAGTGAAGGGCAACAGGCTAAATCGATCTTTCTAGATTTACGAAAAGCATTTGACACTGTGCCCCACTGCAGGCTGTTAAGGAAGGTATCAGCATATTGAATAAGTTCACAAATATGTGAGTGACTCGAAGACTTCTTAAGTAGTAGATCCTAGTAGTTGTCCTCGACAGCGAGGAGAGGCAAGTGTTTCGTCAGGATTGCCCCAGGGAAGTGTGACAGGACAGCTGTTGTTCTCTGCACACGTAAATGGTTTGGTGGACAGGGGGACAGCATTCTGCAGTTGTTTGCTGATGACACTGTGGTGGACGGTAAGGTATCGAAGTCGAGTGACTGCAGGAAGATACAAGACGACTTAGACGAAAATTGTAGTTGGTGTGTGCAACGTCAGCAATCTCTAAGTGGGGAGAAATGTAGGTTAATGCTGATGGGTAGAAATAACAAACCTGTAATATTCTGGTACAGTATTAGTAGTGTCCTTCTTGGCACATTCAAGTCGTTTAAATATCTGGTAGTAACGTTTCAAAGGGATATGAAATGGAACGAGCATGCGAGAACTCTGGTTGGGAAGGATAATGGTCGACCTCGGTTTATTGGTTAAATTCTAGGAAGGGGTGGTTCACATGTAAAAGAAGACCGCATGTAGGATGCTGGTGCACCCTGTTCTTGAGTACAGCGCAAGTGTTTGGGATCCGTAAAAGGACAGACTGAAGGATGACATCGAGGCAGTTCTGAGGTGAGCTGGTAGATTTTTTATCGGTAGGTTCGAACAACACGTAAGTGTCACGGAGATGCTTCGGGAACTCAAATGGGAATCCCCGGAGGGAAGGCGACATACTTTCCGAGGAAGACTGTTGAGAAAATTAAGAGAACCGGCATTTGAAGCTGACTGCCGAACGGTTCTATTGCCGCCACATTATATTGTTCGTAAGGGCGGAAAAGATACGATAGGGCTCGTCGGTAGGTATATAGACCCGGTCGCTCGTTCCTCGGTCTATTTGCTAGCTGAATAGGGGAGGGAATGGTTGGTATGGTACATGGTAATCCACGGCACGCACCGTACGGTGATTTGCGGATGTCTTTGTAGATGCAGATGTAGATAAATGGACGAGTCATTTACAAATCATATTAATAAATGGACGTCGGGTCATTGACACATTTTCATTGCTAGTAATATACATATCGTCCTAAAATAAGTAGTGATCGGAAACGTAAAAAACACGAGTGGCAGGTAGTTAACAAATTAAAGAGATAAGATGTTTGACTTATCGATCTCAACATTCATATTCCCTAAACACATTTTAATAATCTGTGTTTCCCAAGTGTGCGGAATGCATGAATAATAATTTTCAATATTGTGAATCTGGTTGGGTAGTAACATTTCCCAAGGCGATGTGTAATAAATGAACTACAATTTAAAATATAGATACCCGTTACTATAAGATTTAAATAGATTAACTTATTCAGAAGCCAGTAGTCACAGGATCTGAACACAACCAATATTACAGTGCCAGTTTTAAAGTGAGTAAAGCTGTCGCCGTCCATGGTGTTCTACAGGCAATTAGTGCCCCGTGGTTTGTTCCAAATAACGAACACCCCAGAGGATTCAGTCCTCGTTGGCTGGCTAAGGGTTTGTGGCGCCCGGGTTTCCAGACATGAGGTCTGGTAAGCGCCGCGTCCTTTGAAAGCCGCAAGGCCTCTGTAGCCGTTGAAACGTCCCCTTAGAAAAATTACAAATGACTGTGCTTAAACTCACACACAATATTTTTAGCGCAACGCAATCTGACTTTTAATCATCACTACAAAAGAATGGCCCTTACTAACAATAACATATACCTTTCATGAATCACTTACGTCACAAAAATCTTCGTTACTCGAACTACTGCAATACAGCGAGCGCCAATACTGCCAGCTAAATAAACGATTCTAACTACTGAAGGCACTAACTACTGATCGGCATAGTTAACAAATGAAAGATTTTGATAGAGAACAAACAATGTATTTACCTTAATAATGTTCAAAAGTCATAATATATACATCAGTTCATGATATACCGTCTTACAAATTTACTCTTTCTGATGGACACACGTCCAAATCATCCGCTCTCAAAACTCCGCCATCTCACTCCCCACATCCACTACTGCTGGCGGCTCACCTCCAACTGCGCAACGCTACACGCTGTTAACAGCCAACTGCCCAACACTACAATAGCACATTCCAATAATGCCAACCAGCCACAGATTGCACACAGCACAGCCAGTGATTTTCATACAGAGCGCTACGTGACGTTGCCGACATAAAAACCTAAACAGCCTACTTACACCGTAATCTCCAGCAATGTGGCGTAGTGGTGACACATTTTGCATCACCCTGTGTATTGTCACAAAAATGGTGAATCCTTGACCATCAGGATGCGAGAAAATTTCAAACCTCAATAAAAAAAGAAAACAGAAAATCTCAAGTTGTGCCGCACGCCGATGGGGTTTATTTGTAGATGATATGAAGGGCTTATTTCAATAGTGGTGTAAGTCCATTACCTCCACTTTTCTGTCTATGATCCTTCTGAAATTAATGGTCAAAACAAACAGAAAGAAAGGTTCATCTCTAGCGAGAAGCCATATGCTTGAATATTTCTGGTATATCAACTGCATATTTTTCGGCGCTCATTTAACTTTAGGACCCTTTATCTCAGAATGAACAAAAATGGACGTTTACCACTATTGAAATAAGCCCTTCGTATAGTCGTCCACAAAGTATCTATGAGGCAGCTTCAGACATCCATTAAACTTACCCAGGTAAGCGGAAGCTGTTTCAATGTGGATAATTATTTCACCTGTGGCACGCAAAACGACCTAATTCTTACGCAGAAAACATTCCAGTTCATTAGATGGACCACTTGTGAGTACACACATGCGGGTGGCTATCCAAGTGGCACACGGTAGACGAAAACAGAAATATATGAATAGTAACAGAGCACTATTCACTCAGACGTTCATTTATTAATAAAAACGGAGTTAGCGATGTTTTAGCATTACTCGGAATTTTGCGTTTGGAAAGTGTAAGAGGCGGTGAATAAGGTCCACGTGTCTGTAAAAAGTCCAAGAAATCGCACCTACCTCAGTGAAAAGTGAACATCCTAGCTGACGGAATATATTATTGAGTGTACGAGTATACAGCGGAATATGCGGTCACTGACGTAAAGCACAAAGTGCTCAACCGAAGCAAAGGTAGCGTGTCATTTCGTGACAATAAGCAAAAACGATGTCAGAAAAATGCATAACGAATGCTTAGAAGACGGGGTTATACAACATTTTGAAATATTTTAAAGTGAACTGACCACGTTGTTGCGTTTACTGTAAAGTTTGATTCCACAGTTTTACCAGAATACATAGGATTATTCAGTTGCGCCAACAGATGTCGTTTTGGGCATCCCGAAATGTTATATCTAGCCATCAAAAACCGTATGAGGGATTTTGATATTCTCGCTCTACGCAGGCACAATTGGTCCTACAGAAAAATGAAGAGGACCTTTTCCCAGCACCTTTTTGTAGGACATTACGGTAGTTAAATTTTGCATTTGGATAAGGCCGTGATTTTTGTATTATTCAAGAAAAATGTGCAACAGCGATTTCAAACGCACCCTTAATCCCACACTCGACACGCACTGGTCAGGATTTCTAGGATGCTGTTCATGGCACTCCCTCCCAACACTGCAGAAAATTTGCGACTGCACGAATTATCTCAATTTTTTGGTCTTCATTGACTGGCCTCATTACGCCACCGGCTTAGTTTAGCACTTACAAACTGTAAAACTAATGTTTGTATAAATTTGAGCTAGCAATTTAAGCATTTTAACAGTACAAAATAAACAATTACATCGTTATACTAGTCAGGCCTTGTGACTACGAAACAACTGTTTTTGTAAACGTTAAATTTGTTTGGCAGAAGTTCGAAATATAGCGCATACTTCAATGCGAGATGTTTTTAATATTTATCACAACGAAATTCTTTCTCAAAATCTGGCAGAAAACCCAAAGAGATTCTGGTCATACATAAAACACAACAGTGGCAAGACGCAATCAATACCATCACTGCGCGATAACAACGGTGAAGTCACTGAAGACAGTGCCACTGAAGCAGAGTTATTAAACACGATTTTCCGAAACCCCTTCACCAAAGAAGACGAAATAAATATTCCAGAATTCCAATCAAGAACAACTGCTAAGATGATAAACATAGAAGCACATGTTCTCGATGCAACAAAGCAGCTTAAATCACTTATTAAAGCCAAGGCCTCCGGTCCAGATTGTATACCAGTCAGGTTCACCTCAGAGTATGCTGATAAAATAGCTCCATATTTGGCAGTTATATCAACCGGTCGCTCATAGGAATATCCGTACCTAAAGACTTGAAAATTGCTGCAGTCACACCAATACCCAAAAAGGAAGTAGGAATAATCCGAGGAATTACAGGCCCATATCACTAACGTCGATTTGCGGTAGGGTTTAGGAACATATACTGTATTCAAATATTATGAAGTACGTCGACGAAAACCATTTATTGACACATGGTCATCACGTATTCAGAAACCTTCGTCCTTGCGAAGCACAACTAGCTCTTTATACTCATTAAGTAATGAGTGCTATCGACAGAGAATGTCAAATTGTTTCCATATTTTTAGATTTCCAGAAGGCTTTCGACACCGTTCCCCACAAGCGTGTTGTAACCTATGGAACAAGGCCTCAGTTGTGCGACTGGATTCGTGATTTCCTGTCAGAGAGGTCACAGATCGTTGCAATAGACGGAAAGTCACCGAGTAAAACAGAAGTAATATCCGGCGTTCCCCAAAGATGTGTTCCTGGTCTAGATTAACGATGTAGAAGATAATCTAAGCAGACCTACTAGATTGTTTGCAGATGATGCCGTCATTCACCGTCTCGTAAAGTCATCAGATGACAAAAACGACTTATAAAATGATTTACATATCTGTATGGTGCGATGAGTGGCAATTGACGCTGAATAAATAGAAGTGTGAAGTTATTTACATGAGTACCAAAAGAAATCAGCTACATTTCGATTACGCGATAAGTCACCCAAATCTGAAGGCTGCAAATTCAACTAAATACTTAGGGATTACAATTACAAAAGACCTAATTGGAACGATCACATAGATAATGCTATGGGTAGAGAAAACCAAAGACTGCGATTCATCGGAAGGTCTACTAAAGAGACTGCTTACACCACGCTTGTCCACCCTATTCTGGAGTATTGGTTTGCGGTGTGTGATGCGCATTAGGTGGGACTGACGCATGACATCGAGAAAGTACGAAGAAGGGGAGCTCGCTTTTATATATCGAAATAGAGGAGATAGTGCCACAGACAAGAGTCAATTCGAGTGGCAATCATAAAAACGAAGGTGTTTTTCGTTGGGACGGAATCTTGTTTTGAAATTTCACTCACCAGTTTTTTCCTCCGATTGCGAAAACATCCTCTTCGCACCCACCTACAAAGGGTGAAATGATCATTACGATAAAATAAGAGAAATCAGGGCTCGTACACAAAAATGTAAGTGCTCGTTCTTCACGCGCGCCGTTCGAGAGAGTAACGGTAGAGAGGGAGCTTATTGTGAATAGCAAATTAACCACCTAGATGTAGATGTATTGTCAATGTAATTAGTCTTAGTGTAACATTTACAACAGTCTTTCAATATCATCACGGGCAAGTCTGAACTGGTAATGTTAACGAAACATCTTACTATGCCGTTGGCGTAAATCTCAATCTACAGAGACCAAAGAAAGTCGAATATAGTGAATAGCTTGTGTGGTCGGAAATTTTCTCACAGTGGTAGGAGGAAGTGATACGAACAACAGACTACACATCTTGACTGGTGAGGGATGGGTGTGGGGTGGAGGTGCATTGCATTTGAATATCATATTTGTACGTTTTTCTTGAACAACTCGAAAACTGTGGCCTCCGGCACAAATGTATCTCACTGTAAAATTTAACTACATTGAATTTCTCAAAATAATGCGCGTTCATTTTGTCTCTGGGACTATAATTTGTTCGTAACGGGCGACATAATATGACAATCTCGAGCATTGTTTGTGGATCCCAGATAAAAAAATGCAGGTAGTGTAAAACGTGGCTTCAAAGAACTTTGCAGTCGCCGTTAGAATGAACGATGAACGGATGTAATTAAAGAGGATGATATGGTGGAGTATGCACTGGGCGATTCGACGACACACATCGTCTGGGGTAGTTGGTGCTTCGTCAGAGACTACGTCTGTGAGCTGCCTAAAGAAAGAAATCAAGAGGATTCAAATCGGGGGAGCTCGCAGGCCATTTGATAACAGAATTTCACCCTATTCAGTGTTCAGAAAAGATGTCATTGAGTGTTGGTCTTGCAACACGGGAGAGAGAGCTGCACAACCGTCGTGTTACCGCCACATACACTGTCGAATAAACAGTTGGTACCCCTTCTAGAAGAACCGACAGAATGTTCGTCAGAAAGTGTGCGTACGGATGTCCTTTTAGACCGCCCGATATGAACTGAGCTCCCACAGTGGAATTTCCTATGATGCCGCACCATATGTTTACGATCAACGGCCGTTGATGTTGCACCTGACGAAGCCAGTGTGGGTTTTCGGGTGCCCAGTACCGCATGTTAAGTATTTTTACATTAAAGTGGTTAGTAAACGTTGCTTCATCGGTAAAAAGCACACGATGGAAAAACGTACGATCGTCTCTCAGTTGATGAAGGACAATCCGATAATATTCTATACGACGTTTGAAATCACAGTCGCCGAGTGCCTGATGTTGTTACATGCTTTTATTCTTCTTGCGTCATCAGACTTCTGAATGGTTTGATGCAGCCCACCACGAACACCTCTCCTGTGCCAATCTCTTAATCTCACGTTAGCACATGCAACCTAGGTCCTCAATTTTTTGCTGGATGTAATCCATTCTCTATTTTCCTCTACTGTTTATGCCCTCAACAGCTCCCTCTAGTACCACGGGAGTCATTCCCTGGCGTCGTAGCAGATGTCGTTTCATCCTGCACCTTCAACTTGTCAGTGTTTTCCACATATACCTTTCCTCTCCGATTCCGTGCAGAACCTCCCCGTTCTTACCTTACCAGTCCACCTAATTTTCAACATTCGTCTGTAACACGCATCTCAAATGCTTCCATTCTCTTACAGTCCGATTTTTCTAGTCCATGTTTCACTACCATATAATGCAGTGCGCCAAAAGTACATTCTCAGAAATTTCCTCCTCAGATTAAGTCCTATGTTTGATACTCCTGATCATGAATGCCCTTTTTGGCAGTGCTAGTCAGTTTCGATATCCTCCTTGCTATGTTCGTCATAGGTTATTTTGCTGCCTAGGCATCAGAATTCCTTAACTTCTTCTACTTCTTGACTGTCAATCCTGATGTTGAGTTTCTCGTTGTTTTCATTTCTTCTACTTTTCACTACTTTCGTCTCTCTTCGCTTTACTCTCAGTCCATATTTTGTATTCATTAGACTGTTCATTCCTTTGAAGAGATCATTTAATTATTCTGCACTTTCACTCAGGACAGCATTGTTATCTACGAATCACATCATTGGATTCCTTTCACCTTGGATTTTTAAATCCACTCCTCAATGTTTCTTCTATTTCTACCATTGTTTCTTCGATGTAGGGATTGAACAATAGGGGGTGGGGAGGGGGGAAGACTACATCCCTGTCTTACATCTTCTTAATAGGAACACTTAATTCTTGGTCAACCACCCTTATTATTCCCTCTAGGCTTTTATGCAAATTGTGTATTACCCGTCTCTCTCTGTAGCTTACCCTTATTTTTGTCAGAATTTCGAACATCTTGCACCATTTTACATTGTCGAACGCTTTTCCAGATCGGCAAATCCTACGAACGTCTCTTGATTTTTCTTTAGTCTTGCTACCATTATCGACCACAACGTCAGAATTGCCTCTCTGGTGCCTTTACATCTTCTAAAATCAAGCTGCACGTCATGTAACACATTGTCAATTTCTTTTTCCCATTCTTCCGTTTATTATTGTTGGAAGTAACTTTGATGCATTAGCTGTTAAGCTGATTGTGCGATAATTCTCGCACTTGTCAGCTGTTGCAGTCTGCAGAAGTTTGTGGAAGACATTTTCCCCAAAGTCTGTTGTTATGTCGACAGAATCATACATTCTACACCCCAACGTGAATAGTCCTTTTCGTGCCACTTGTCCCAATGATTATAGCGATGGATATTTTTTCGTTGCAGAATTAGAATGACGCTCGTCTTGCTGATTCCCATTCTTTGGCAATATGTCTCGTATCACTGTGCTGATTCTATAGCACTGTATCCCGATACATTTATGTCGCCTCGTGATGACTGTGTTGTGTGATGTCCTTAGGTTAGTTAGGTTTAAGTAGTTTTAAGTTCTAGGGGACTGATGGCCATAGATGTTAAGTCCCATAGAGATCAAAGCCATTTGAACCATTTTGAACATTTGTGTCGATGTATAATTGGTTTGTTTTGTAAATAATATTTGTATTTTTACACTTGGGCTTGCCTAGGGACAACTATGCTATCGAACGATTACATCGATAGGTCGTGTGGAGAACCAAAGTGTTTAGGATCTTTGGTAGTGTTAACTCTGCCGCATGGAGCGCGGGCAGAGGGAGTCTGGCTGGAGTAGGGCGGTGGGGCGAGTGTGTTCTGTGACGCTCACGCGAGTTGCCGCGCTTTCAGGGTTTGGCAGCATGTAATTGCGCTCGACTTGCTATGAGAGTTTCTGACCCAGTGCCGCGGACGGGAAGCAATAGCTGGCGCACATCAAGAATCCGTTTCGCCTGGTGACCGTGTCGATAAGAAGGTGCGCGAACATCCAGCTTCTGCAACAGCGACGGCCGACAGTGGGATGACTGTCGCCACCTCCCCGGTCGACGACTGCAAACATTCAATCAACCAACAAGGAAGACTAAAAGAACGTAAAGTTTTAGAACTGTAAGGCAGACCTCAGCCTTTCAAACTGTTGCATCACAAAAATACAGCAACTTAGCATGAACCTTTGTTGCTCATTGTCCCAATTGCATTACCAAGCTGGGCCCCTTCCTCTTCTGCAATCAACCCGAGTGTCGTTGAAATTCATACGCCAACATTAAAGTAATATCATTCCATTTCACTGCTTTAATTTCAAAGTTTAGTTAAAGTATTCATAGCTGGCTACAATATTCAGATTACACAAGCCGAAATTAAGACTGCGAGTTTTGTTGCCATATTTTAGCTTACCTGTGACTGCAGCTCAGCCGGTCGATGTGGCCGAGCGGTTCTAGGCGCTTCAGTCTAGAAGCGCGCACTGCTACGGCGCAGGTTCGAATCCTGCCTCGGGCATGGATGTGTGTGATGTCCTTAGGTTAGTTAGGTGTAAGTAGTTCTACGTTCTAGGGGACTGATGACCTCAGATGTTAAGTCCAATAGTGCTCAGAGACATTTGAACCATTTTGAACTGCAGCTGAGCTTGGTACGTACTAAATTGTACTATTGTTAATTGTTCAGAAACATTTAATTCAAGTTCAAAGTTATATCTCTTATTTATAAATTTCGTAGATTCCAGTAGCTTTTGAAATGACTGTTGAGGTAGCCCAAGACTAACCTTATTTTATTGAATTCCGTAGTGCTTCAGGAACAAAGTTCACTATTAATTTCAGTCACTAAATTAACTTCCAGTTTTCCGGTTCTATTAATTCTTTCGCTAAATTAAGTCAGAGTGTAGCGAAATTTATTACTTCTGACAAACGTTCAGTTTTCACACAGCACGTGTCAACCTTCAGTTGCCACGCCTTTAGTGCTAATTATATTTGCATTAATCTTTCATTTTCAGTTATTATAGTAGTTGTCCATAGGAGTGGCGACCGTAATTTTCCCCAAATCTGAAATATCTAATTAACGCCAATTAATTGTTAACGTAACGAGCTCACATTTACTTTCTTTATTAATTTTACCCTTTTTTCAAAATTAATTTTTACCAATTCCGTTTGCATTTTCCTTTCATTTAGATGTTGCCCTTTCCTCCCTCTTTATCGACAAATTAACTTCGGTGACGATTGCTTTTCTCAAATTTCCATTAGGTGCACGCGGTTTAATTTTTCACTGTCATTAAGGTCGGTAAGTGAGGGGGTGGTTACAAGTGGCGACCTGGTGACAGGACAATCTTCGGATTTGTGGTTGTTCTGGACACGAATTTTGCATTGTGCCAATCTTGTAACAAAGTACTTGTTACGAACTGGTAGTTACGTCAGCGAGGCTAAAAGTAGTGGGAGGAATCCTAATTAGATTTGAGATTTGGTAATAAAATTGAAAATTATTAAAATGACTGAAGGCAACAATTACCGAAATTTGGTAGACTTGGATACAGAACAATCGGTCGAACAGTGGGAAACGCGCACCGTGGAACCCATTGTTCAGGGGCCTGTGGCTAGCATGAAAGACGCGACCGCCGAAACGCAAGAAAGAGCAGAAATGGAATTCCAAACTTTAGAAAATGTTTCGGAATCGGAAGTGAAAATCAAATCTGAACCCGTTGAAGACGAATAGGGGGGACAATTAAAGAGGTACCCGCTACGGAAGTAAAACTGCTGGTTTCCGGGAATTTAACTGATTTATTGAATGTTTTGATTAACGAAATCAGGGCTCACTCTAGCAAGATAGAAACTCAATCGGCAGAAATTAAAGCTCAGTCTGCCAAGCAAGAAGCTCAGTCTGCCAAGCAAGAAGCTCAGTCTGAAAAAATTGACAGGAAGCTAACACAATCAGAACAAAGCTATTAAAGTGATTAATAACAATGTTGGGGTTGTTAACACAAAAGTTGATAAAATCAAAGAAGATATTGTTGTAATTAATACCGAAATCGGTCATCTTAAACAGGAAATGATAGGCGTTCAGGCGGAAATTGCAAGCGTAAATACTCGTTTTGATCCCGAAATTAGCAGAATCGAGAAAAGTGTAGGAGAAGCAGTTGCTCCGATCATCGAGAATAAGGTGACGGAACAAATTCAATTCGTGAAAAAAGAGAATCAACAGAAGGTGGAAACTTTAAAGGCTTTAGTGTCCGAAGTAGATACTAAAGTGAGGAAGCAGGCTAATACCTGCAAAGAGAGAAAGAGGGAAGTGGAAACGCTTGCGACAACCACTTACCAAATAATTAGGAGAGAGTCGGAATTAGAAAAGAAACTTGACGAAAAACAGAGCTATGTGCCCAAATGTGCACATAGTTCGGAATTGTTGACGAAAGAGGAGCGGTTCAACCGCTTGAATAAAGGCGGAAACACTTGACGGATTTCATTAAAAATTGTGAAAGAGTTTTACGCAGATCATGGACTAATGAGAGAAAAATTAATGCGGTTATTGACGTGTTGGCTGGTGATGCCAAGCGTTGGGGCTTAAACTTCAACACCAAGGACCTGACTTTCGACGAGTTTAAAAATTTGTTTCTGGCTGAATACTGGTCAGAGCAAAAACAGCAAAGTGTCTTGCGCGAATTTGTCGTATCGAGGCCTTTCGATGCGAATTCGCGTGGCTCGATGAAGGAGTTTTGTGAGGGGTGGATCCGCAAGTTGGAATATTTGCGTGACCGCCGCACGGAATCCGAAATAGTCTGGGAACTCTACAAGAAGCTCCCAGATGATACAAAACGCTACGTACGAAGCAATTACAAGACAATCAATGACTTCCTGGAAAGAGTTGAGGACGAAGATAATTGGAGCAATAATCGCGATAGTGGTGGAGGCCGTGGTAACAACAACGGGTACCACAACAACCACAACAACGATAACCATGGGAATAATGCATACCGCAACCATGGTTGCAATAACAATAATGGTTCGGACCATAATAACAATAGGTACAATGCAAATTATAACAGGAATGATGGAAACCAGTATCATACTAACGTGATACGGGTTTCACAGAATAGTAATAACGCCAGAGGGTGTGATAAGCCGCCTCAGTAGCATCCGGGCAGCAGATCTGCTGGGACGAGACAGGGAAACCATTAGCCGCACCGGTGAGGGGCCGACCGGGCGTGGAGAAATTTTGGAGGCCCAATAACAGGAGAAAACCCAGGTGTCGTCGTTACGAAAATTCCGTATGGAATAATCAACGGCGGGAGAGTGTGTCAGTGTTAAGAGAAAGGAGTGCGCCCACAACTAGTAGATCAGTTGTAGACACTGCAGTAGAAAATACATTCACTGTCAGTGAGAACAATTTAAGTAGTGTTCCGGAAATCGATTATAAAGTAGTAGCTGTAACACCCACAGCGGAACTGGAGATTGAGTTTAAGAATGAGTCGCAATTCTTGAGAGGTCAGATGTCGGATAACACGTCCGTCATCGAGCAATGGGATGCAGAGAGGGATGAGGTCTGGTTAAGGCAGTTCGGTCGCTTATACGACGAACTAAGAGATTATAGGGGCCTGTACAGGAGAAGTGTTTATGGGGAGCGCGGGCGGGATTTGCCGCGTCTCGTCCCGCAGGAAGATAGTGTTTGTGATGTGATAGGTAGTTTTGGCCCTAACCGGCAGACTTTACCACAAATTGTTGATGTTAATGGAGAGCAAGAGCAAGATTCGTCGTGTTTCGTCCCGCAGGAGTTGGATGTTGAAGTAGTAACGGAAAGTTCTGGCCCTAACCGGCAGACCTTACCGAAAGTTATAGTGGCAGAAGTAGCCGACCCATCCGACGCAAAACTCCAGTTTAAACATTGCGAGAGTATTAAGGAGAAAGATTCCGAAAATTTTAATGATAGCTGGACACGATTGGTAGAAAAGTACGTAGATTACAGTGTGTATGAGGTTAGAGCTGACGTTGTGCGGTCGGACGGTAGCAGTGTGGGTTGCGCAGATCCAGAGGAAGTAATTGCAGATACTACTGGGCACATTCCTCCAGGTAGATTGGCAGATGAGATCAATCTGACCAAAGTGGAATCAACGAAGGTGACAATTAGTGAATTGATAGCAAAGCAACACTCAGTAGTTGATGACTTACAGGAAAAGGTTTCGGTATTGGAGGCGAAGCTACAGACTAAGCCTCAGGACAAACGTGTTGAAATTAAAACTGTATGTCAACAGAGGCTGAAAAAACCACCAGATAAGCCCGATTTAGGATCAAAGCCGGATTTAGGATCAAAGCCGGATGGTTTTTCCGGAATGACCCGGATATAGACGAGGATGTATTGTGGGTAAATAAAGAAACAGTCGAGGATAAGTGTAGACAGGTAGTAGTGTCTGTTAAAATGCACGGCCTACAACTAAACGTGTTAATTGACACCGATGCAGAATTGAGTGCTGTATCTGGGAAAATATTTGAGTTACTGAAGGATAAACCTGGTAACATAGTTATGCCAGTAACCGGAGTGAAAATTATCGGTGCTACTCGGAAGGCCAGTAAACCGATCACAAAACAGATTTTTGTCAGCTTCGAGATATGTGGGGCACGATTTGAACAAGAGTTTGTCGTCGTGCCAGACTTAACTACGGGAGTAATCATCGGGTTAGATTGGCTATTAAAGTTCCGTGCGCTGATTAATTGCGAAAGCAAAACTTTGACATGTACGTCACAAGATAAAACAATAGTAGTTAGTTTTGACGAGGCAGGAGACGGTGTGCATAGGCAATACCAGCCTATACACCTTGTTAACAGGCCACAGAAGTAAAAGTTTAGTGGAAGAGATAATCAAATTCCCTCCAAGGATTGACATTAGTATTGGTGTGAAAAAAGATGGTTTGCGAGAAATAATGAAGCTAAAAGCCGATGCTCGCATACGTCGTCATGACGCTAAAGCGCGTTTTGCTAAGTTTGCAATCGGAGACTTAGTACTTGTAAAAGCTCATGAGAAATCGAGCGAGATAGACAATGAAATATCAAAATTTATGTTTGTTTATAATGGACCATATAAAGTCATTGGTATACCTCACACAAATGCTTGTTGCTTAGAGTATCCAAGCTCTGGATAACTACTAGGTATACGGAACATTGTACACTTGAAATTGTACCAACCTAGGACGGATTAATACCACGGAATGGGTAATTTGTACAGTACGTAAATATAGAGTGTGATTTAACGATTTGCTAGATTGCCATCCTTCTGCCTGACCAAGAGGACATTAAAGAAGTTGTAATTAATAAGTAATTAATTTTGTCCAAATGATTTAAGAGTAACTGATTACTAATCAATTAAAACATCCAAGCTGCTAGTCTAAGTTTTCAGCTGAGTCACAGTAGATTAGGGAATGTAAATATGATTTTTCAACTAGCTGTAAGATTTTATGAATGTGTGTTTTACTAGTCATTGCCGATGTACTTGGACGCTGTTTTAAGTTTCAGGCTAGTACATGCGTGTGATGATGGACAGTGTTGAGTTATCCACTGTGATAGTATTGATGGACTCCTTGAGATTACTCGGGAGTGAGTTTTTCCGAAAGAATTCAGTGAATCCGATGTTATGGAAATGCTGTTACACAGGCGAGTGAGATCAAGCGTGCCGCACAGGCGGGCGCAGCAAACTGACGAGGCGGAGCAGCTGTCGGTTCTTGGGCCGCTCTCAGCATTCTTTGTACTTGCGAGTACGGCAGGCGGGGTTCTTTTTCTTCCCAGACTGCTGATGTGAAGAATTCTGGTGTCAATATTTATGTTATTTTTCGATCTCCTGTATATTATTTTCTTGTTTAGCGTTAGGTAAACTCTCATGAGAAGAATATTAATTATGAAAAGGTTATATAACAATGTGTATTCTATGTAATTAATTGTTAATTTGCGTATTTTGATGTACCTGTTTTTTATGACCATGTATTCTGGTTAATTTCGTAAATAGTATTCCATTTCTTGAGACTGCTAGCAATTTTGCTGATTTAGAATAGCTGAACCATTTTCTATGTTTTCTATGAATTTTAATATGTTGTCAAGCTGTTTTCTTTTGTGTAAGATGACAGACGGGATAAGGTTATGGTTGTCTCCACTCAATTATTATGGTCTAAAAATTGCTTTATGGTTAATTAGCATAATGCTAAATTTTCTTGATATTTTGAGTATGTGCATTTCGGCTGCTTTTTTTCCTTTTAGGGGCATTCTGAGTCTGTTTAGGTTACATGATCATCCTCAGACAATGTGGGGCACGTGTAACGCCGGAAATGTATATCCTCCAATTTCCCTGTACTGTGCTATAAATTTTTTTCCTCAATTTTGTTACCTGAAGATACTCCATTTCTGTGTCTATATGTATTGTAATTGTTCTACTATTTGTATAGATGTATATATTTATGCATTTATCTCGATGTATAATATGTTTGTTTTGTAAATATTATTTGTATTTTAACGATGAGTCTGGCCTAGGGATAACTATGCTATCGAACCATTACATCGATAGGCCGTGTGGAGAACCAAAGTGTTTAGGATCTTTGGTAGTGTTAACTCTGCCGCATGGAGCGCGGGCAGAGGGAGTCTGGCTGGAGTAGGGCGGTGGGGCGATTGTGTTGTGTGACGCTCACGCGAGTTGCCGCGCTTTCGGAGTTTGGCAGCATGTAATTGCGCTAGACTTGCTATGAGAGTTTCTGACCGGGTGCCGCGGACGGGAAGCAATAGCTGGCGCACATCAAGAATCCGTTTCGCCTGGTGACCGTGTCGAGAAGAAGGTGCGCCAACATCCAGCTTCTGCAACAGCGACGGCCGACAGTGAGTGACCGTCACCACCTCCTCGATCGACGACTTCAAACCTTCAATCAACCAACAAGGAAGACTGGTAGCGCGTAAAGTTATAGAGCTGTACGGCAGACCTCAGCTTTTCCAACTGTTAAATTTTTCTCACTAAATTACAGCAACTTAGCATGAACCTTTGTTGCTCATTGCCCCAATTGCATTACCAAGCAGGGTCCCTTCCTTTTCCGAAATGAACCCAAGTGTTGCTGAAATTCATTCGCCAGCATTAAAGTAATGTCATTCCATTTCACTGCTTTAATTTCAAAGTTCAGTTATTCATAGCTGGCTGCAATATTTAGATTACACAAGCGGAAATTAAGAGTGCGAGTTTTGTTACCATATTTTACCTTACCTGTGACTGCAACTCAGCTTGGTATGTGCTAAATTTTACTATTGTTAATTGTTCAGAATCATTTAATTCAAGTTCAAAGCTAAACCTCGTATTTCTAAATTGCGTAGAATCAAGTAGCTTTTGAAATGATTGTTGAGGTAGCCCAAGATTAACCTTATTTTATTGAATTTCGTAGTGCTTCAGAAACAAAGTTCACTATTAATTTCAGTCACTAAATTAACTTCCAGTTTTCCAGTTCTATTAATTCTTTCGCTAAATTAAGTCAGAGTGTAGGGAAATTTATTACTTCTGACAAACATTCAGTTTTCACACAGCACATGTCAACCTTCAGTTGCCACGCCTTTAGTGCTAATTATATGTCCATTAATCTTTCATTTTTAGTTATTATAGTAGTTGTCCATAGGCATAGCGACCGTAATTTTCCCCAAATCTGAAATATCTAATTAACACCATTTAATTGTTAACGTAACGAGCTCACATTTACTTTCTTTATTAATTTTACCCTTTTTTCGAAATTAGTTTTTACCGATTCCATTTGCATTTTTCCTTTCATTTAGATGTAACCCTTTCCTCCCTCTTTACCGACAAATTAACTTCGGTGACGGTTGCTTTTCCCAAATTTCCATCAGGTGCACGCGGTTTAATTTTTCACTGTCAAAAAGGTCGAAAAGTGAGGGGGTGGTTACAAACTTCTTCATGTTCTCCAGCGTGTGCTGTCTTCTTGCAGAAATAAGCGGCCTCCGGTGCAGACAAGTTAGCTGGTCAATGTGTTAACATCCGGACACAGCATAGCACGAGAGATCTACTTACACAGCTGTAATTGTCTTCTCAAAAGAGACGCACTTGCTTCAATATCTCTGTTGATACCAGCAGTAAAAACATTAACAAACAAACACATTTACGAAAACCGTGTTTCGATTCTCGGTAAGTTCATACCATTTTCACTAAACAGGAGAACGGGAAGATCTCAAGTCCCTTCCTGCAGGAACACATCAACCTGAGCACCGTTCTCTACAGCTCAGTGGGTCTATAGAGGGACAGAGCGAGCTGAGTTTCTCTTGATACGTGTTTGCGGAATCCATGTTTATCTTTGTAGAATATTTCCTTCTCCGAAAATGTAATGATACAAGAACATGAAACGTTATTCTACAACAGACTGACGTCAAGGATGTAAGCTTGTAATTACGTCCTACGACCAGCGTTGTTTCTCCGTTTGCTGGATACCGTTAGTGTCACCGGCGACCTGCGATAAATTGCTGCAGGGAGGAGAGCACCTTCTGTCACATAATCTCTGTAATGTCTTACACTATCTAATCTAGTCATGATGCTTTTCACTACAAATTGAGTGAAGCTATTTTTCTATTGCGCGATTTGTCATCTTAATATCTGCTACTTGAAAGTTCGCACGATGATTTAAACGACGGACCGTACTACGATATTGCACGATGAAAATTTTTCAGAAGACCGCATTGAGTATTTCGGCCTTCCTTCTGCCATATCCAGTTTCGGTGCCATTATGATATCTGAGTTACTAAATAAATAAATTTGAAACGCTTACACATCTTACATAAGACCAAAACTTCACACGATTTTTTGTTAAATTGTTTGACAAAGTTTTACTTTCAAAGAAATACTTGAGTGTTTCTCTAATTGCTTCCCTTACGCTCACTTTCCTTTTCTTCGGCTATAATTAGTAAGCTATGTTTTCACATTTCCTGAATCTGCAGTGATGCTCATTATTAGGTGTAGGATGTCGATTTACATTAGGATTTTGGAACATATACTGTGTTACTTAATTATGACTTACATTGAAGGTCAGCATGGATTCAGAAAATATCATTCTTGTGAAACACAAACACCTCTTTACTCGCACAGAGTTATGAGTGCTATGGACATAAGACTTCATATTGATTCTATATTTCTATACTTCCGCCATTCCTCACAATAGACCTCCAGTCACATCGCGTGCCAACGGAGTATTGTTTCAATTGAGCTGCTGGATTAGTGTTATCCTAACATAAAGGTCACGGTATGTACTAATCTATGAAAAATCATCGAGTAAAAGTTTTATAGGCCGTCCGCTGTTCTAATCTACGCAAATGATTAGAAGACAATTTGAGCAGGCCTCTGAGATTGCTTGCAGAAGATGATGCCAACAAACTGATCAGAAGTTCAAAACCAATTGGCAAAATGATTTAGACACGATGTTAGTATAGTACGAAAAATGCGAATGATGAAGAAAAAGTGTGAGGTCATCCATATGAATACAGCGGATATACGATAAATCACACAAATTTAAAACCTGTCAATTCAGCTACATACGTAGCTAAGAATTAACAATTACGAAAAATTTGTATTATAACATTCACATAGTGTTGTGGGAAAGCCGGACCGAATCCTGCTTTCACTTTTACTAAATAGACTGTTTACCCTAAGCTTTACCGTACTGCTGTGCAGTATAGGATTCTTACCAGTCAGAATTGACAGAGGACATCGAAAAAGTCCAAAGAAGAGGAACTAATTTTTGCATTATCGCCAGATAGGGAAAACAGTGTCATGGATATGATAAGCGAGTTGTGGCGGTAGTCATTAAAACATAGGTGTTTGTGACAGCGATGAGATCTTTTCGTGAAATTTCGATCACCAACTTTCTCTCCTGAATGCGATAATATTTTATTAAGACCAACCTATACAGCGAGAAATGATCATCGAAATAAAATTAAAAAAAATAAAAGGTCTTACAGAGACATTTCAGTATTAATTTTTCCTACTCGCTGTTAGAGGGTGTAACGGGAAAGGAAAAGCATGCAGTTGGTTCGAAGAACCCTCTGCCATGCACGTAAGTCACGTAAGTGTGGACTGAAGAATAGTCATCCAGATGTACATGTGCCGGAACACTGTACTTATTTACTGTTTAAACATGATATTCGTACATAGTAACGAATTCATTAGGCTGGAAGCGGGGGGTTGGGGGTTTCTGCTGATATCTTCATGTTACGTGTTTATTATTTTGTTGTTTTTCTCCCACATCGTTTATTTACCCATACAGTATGTAAGCAATTGAGACCTCAGTGTTAATACATTTTCTAATGGATATAATTTTCTCATAACATTTAATATCGTACCACACGCATTTCAGCTCAATCATTTTGTCTGACTGCTTGAAGCAGAATCACTAGATGTCTGTCTGACACTCACTTTTCATGCAGATGAAAGAGTGATTCTGTTGGAGGCGTCTCACCCAAGGACGGCACGGTTCAGCACACAAGTACATCATTACGACAAATCCTCTAATCCCCTTGTTGATTACGTTGAAAGATGAGCAAGTCACATAAAAACCATATGTATTTAAGTCATACCTGATACACACGTATATTTCAGATCCCATATCTTTAAGCGGAAGAGAACAATTGACCTTGTAAAAATTTACTACGTATTCTTAGCGATTCATTTACAAATGGCTACTAATATCAAAAAATCTAGTAAAATAACAGTGACAAACCAGAAGAATTTTGTAATTAATGCTGATTTTTATTCAGTGTATAAGATAAAAAACTATTATTTCAAATGTTGGCGAGATGGGAGTATATTACTGAGCATATAAAATTAGTAACGCATATAAAATTAGTATGATTGATTCATTAATATTATTGAAATATCCTTATATATTTTCAACTTTTTTACTCCTGTCCTATAGAATTACGGTATGGTGATAATTTTTACTCTGGGACCCTCTTATGACAACTGAATGAAACATGATTTTTGTACGAAATGCGTTACGCGTTTAATCTTTGCAAGGCATCTTCGGAGGCTGATTTCGTGGTCGTTGATCTACTTGTTGCACTTTAGTTCCTTT
The DNA here is from genome assembly GCF_023864345.2 of Schistocerca serialis cubense. Taxonomy (NCBI): domain Eukaryota; kingdom Metazoa; phylum Arthropoda; class Insecta; order Orthoptera; family Acrididae; genus Schistocerca; species Schistocerca serialis. The sequence goes on from NC_064642.1 coordinate 665,426,796, forward strand.
ATTATCACTGCTCTGTTTCTTATAAATGCCATTTGAAATTCTGTTTCCAGATTTCAAAATGCTAGGAACCGAACGCTGGTTTTAGTGAAGACTCGTATTGTGAACCAAAACAAACCATGAAAACGAGTGTTCAGTTCTTATTTCTGAGTCTGAAAACCAAATTTCAAATGGCAGCTATAAGGAAGAAAACAGCGTTAAAAAAGGAAGAAAAACACAAGATGTATATCAACAGTCACGAAATCTGCCACTGATGTTTCCTGCATAGAATAAAGACGAAACGCGTGTGGTATGAAAGTTGCGATGCATTCGAACCAAATTAAAAACTATCAGCACATCGTAATGTGTATAAACTTTTTCCGTTCACTTTTTTCAACGAAAGAGCTCTAAGAGGACAGCGACTTTAGGTACATTTCATTTTGACTTTCTCGTAAAATGAATTGTCTCACATAATTTGTGCAGCTAAAACGTGTGGAGAGCAATTAATTTAAAACATCGTCTATTACGTAATGTGTATATACACTCCTGGAAATGGAAAAAAGAACACATTGACACCGGTGTGTCAGACCCACCATACTTGCTCCGGACACTGCGAGAGGGCTGTACAAGCAATGATCACACGCACGGCACAGCGGACACACCAGGAACCGCGGTGTTGGCCGTCGAATGGCGCTAGCTGCGCAGCATTTGTGCACCGCCGCCGTCAGTGTCAGCCAGTTTGCCGTGGCATACGGAGCTCCATCGCAGTCTTTTAACACTGGTAGCATGCCGCGACAGCGTGGACGTGAACCGTATGTGCAGTTGACGGACTTTGAGCGAGGGCGTATAGTGGGCATGCGGGAGGCCGGGTGGACGTACCGCCGAATTGCTCAACACGTGGGGCGTGAGGTCTCCACAGTACATCGATGTTGTCGCCAGTGGTCGGCGGAAGGTGCACGTGCCCGTCGACCTGCGACTGGACCGCAGCGACGCACGGATGCACACCAAGACCGTAGGATCCTACGCAGTGCCGTAGGGGACCGCACCGCCACTTCCCAGCAAATTAGGGACACTGTTGCTCCTGGGGTATCGGCGAGGACCATTCGCAACCGTCTCCATGAAGCTGGGCTACGGTCCCGCACACCGTTAGGCCGTCTTCCGCTCACGCCCCAACATCGTTCAGCCCGCCTCCAGTGGTGTCGCGACAGGCGTGAATGGAGGGACGAATGGAGACGTGTCGTCTTCAGCGATGAGAGTCGCTTCTGCCTTGGTGCCAATGATGGTCGTATGCGTGTTTGGCGCCGTGCAGGTGAGCGCCACAATCAGGACTGCATACGACCGAGGCACACAGGGCCAACACCCGGCATCATGGTGTGGGGAGCGATCTCCTACACTGGCCGTACACCACTGGTGATCGTCGAGGGGACACTGAATAGTGCACGGTACATCCAAACCGTCATCGAACCCATCGTTCTACCATTCCTAGACCGGCAAGGGAACTTGCTGTTCCAACAGGACAATGCACGTCCGCATGTATCCCGTGCCACCCAACGTGCTCTAGAAGGTGTAAGTCAACTACCCTGGCCAGCAAGATCTCCGGATCTGTCCCCCATTGAGCATGTTTGGGACTGGATGAAGCGTCGTCTCACGCGGTCTGCACGTCCAGCACGAACGCTGGTCCAACTGAGGCGCCAGGTGGAAATGGCATGGCAAGCCGTTCCACAGGACTACATCCAGCATCTCTACGATCGTCTCCATGGGAGAATAGCAGCCTGCATTGCTGCGAAAGGTGGATATACACTGTACTAGTGCCGACATTGTGCATGCTCTGTTGCCTGTGTCTATGTGCCTGTGGTTCTGTCAGTGTGATCATGTGATGTATCTGACCCCAGGAATGTGTTCTTATTTCAATTTCCAGGAGTGTAGATGTCTAGGTACTGACAGCCGCATTCAGAATTACGTTACCCACATGACTGACTGTTTCGTTATCAGAGTATTGGTTACATCCATTGTGCTGTGCGGAATGTTGAGGTATTGTTATATTCGCGTATTTAAAACTTCGCAGAAATTCATTTATTATATTTCACAACCACTCGAAGTCTCATAACACGTTTGCTCTCTGAATGTAGAGAAAAGCGCAGTCCAAACCGTGATTCTGTCTCATGGTGCATTGGTGAACCGTAATCTATACGTTGTTGTGTACGTGCTTGCCGTAGCTCTGTCTTAAGACGGAGGAAGCTAGCTAGTTGTGAAGTATCGTATTACTACACCGGGTGTCCCAGCGAGAACGGTTAATATTTTGGCACATCTCGTGAACAATGTACGCATATATATATATATATATATATATATATATATATATATATATATATATATATATATATGTGTGTGTGTGTGTGTGTGTGTGTGTGTGTGTTTGATTTTACCTTTCAACCGACCCTACTGGGACTTTGATGGCCAAGAAGCGTGACCATTCCGCTGATACACTGTTAGATACAGATGTCTTTCCGGATAACTTCTTGTATGTGCCACGGGCATCTATGAGAAAGAAGCAGCTATGAGGTAGGTTAACACGGAAATATTTTTCTTCAAATTTCGTAAGCATCCAAGGCCAGCGCCTAGCAATGAAACAAAAATTCAGGGAAAAGTTACTGATCTAGCAGTATTTTGAGACAAAAAAGATGTTTTTAAATTTTATGGTAGTATGTTACTACTCACATGGGTCTTATTGCCACGAGTGTTCTGTTTATTTCTGCAACTGCAACAGTGCATTACGAACTTCCGGAAAAGAGTTAGTACATCTCGAAATAAGACGTCGATTTTGATCCGATGACTGCATATACCTCCTGGAGTACATGTACTGACAATGCTTTCAACGTCGTCAGCCAACAAACAGTGTTGTGTCATAGCTATCAGAGCGCCGCCTAGTCTACCCTTTAACAGGGAATGCTCAGAGCCAGAAGGCTCAGTGTGATGCAAAACTGCCACGGAGACACACGAGTGCGCCCTACAGCATATCGAGCGAGTTTGTAGGGGCTCAAATTGTCGCCTTCCGAGATGCGGGATGGTAAACGTGGAAAATTGCCACGCAAGTTGGACACGTTGCATCAGCTGCCCAACGGTGCTGGTTCAGTGGTCAGTGAACATTCTCAAACTCGTAGGCGAGGTTCTGAAAGTACATGCAGCACAGACGCCCGTTGCTCGTCGTCGTATTCTAAGGGCAGCAGTGGCAGATGGTACAGCTGCCACAGCACAGATAAGAGGGCTTGTGGGCCCACACGTGTCAACCGTAACTGCTGCGAACTGGTTATTAACAGTGTGACTAAGGGCACGCTCACCTTTAGCCCGTCTTCCACTCACGCCAGAGCATCGACGGGCGCGGTTTGACTTGTGCCGCCAGAAGATCATCTAGAAGATGGATTGGCGCGCCGCCGTCTTTATCATTGACAGCAGATTCTGCTAGCACCCAAGTGATGGTCGTTTGCGCGTACGACGCAGACTTGGTGAGCGCTGTCTCGTAGAGTGCATTCGTCCAAGACGCACTGGCTGCACATCAGTTTCTATGGTCTGCGATGCGATAAGCTACAACTCTCGTTCACCATGGGTGTATCTGGAAGAGAACTAGTGCTCGGTACGTACAGAATGATCCTAGACCCATTGTTTTGTCGTTCTTGTAACAGGAATGTGATGTGTTCTCCCAATAGAGTAATGTTTACCCACAGGCCGCCTGTCCAACTCAAAGTGCTCTCAAAGACGTGCAGCAATTTTTACTGGTCATGACGAGCTCCGGAATTGTCTCCAATGGAGCGCATGTGGGATATAATGGGACGAGAAGAGACTGCGACTCGTGAACTAACAACCGTTACGGAACTACGTTAATAAGTGGAGGTGGCATTGCATAATGTATCCCAGGACAGTATTCACCCTCACTACGATCGACTGCATACCAGAGTCAGCACCTCCATTGCCTATTTTGAAGGCTACTTCCTGACATGAGTGTTTCAGCTGTAAAGTGGCTATAACTTCGCACCTTACAAGCACTCATCCACATACTTTGCCGTGAACTACAACCACAATTAGGTATCATTTGATAGGTTGTACTTCGTATATTTGAATATTTAAAGGAGACTGACATTGTCACTTATGTTAACGCTCATTGCATGAAAGGTGACGGAGTGTCTTTATTAACAGAACAGCCTAATGAATGATTGCCTGTACTAGTAGTGGTTGGAAGGTCAGTGGAGATGAAACGGCAGGCCCAACTTGTAATGGTACTTGAGTTACGTAACCATTACGGCACCTCACCTCAACCTCTCGATACCAGTAATGTTCTACTGTGTTTCTGTAAAGTAGTTAGCATATTTCTGAGACAACATTCAGATTTGATTTCCTTAACGTAGAGGTGCTTTGTTACATCGATATGTTTGTATTGCAATGATATTATTCTTATGTGAATTCTTTATTTTGTCACTATGACCTTTGACGTACTTGTAACTATGATTTTTGGGCGCGTAAGCGGTTATTAGAGAGTCAAGTATTGGTCGTCATGTTGAAAAGACGCAAATTGTAGTCAGTTTATGAAATGTGAACTTTAACTGTGAGGAAGATATTTTCAAGTATGTTTTATATTGTGAACTGATATTGCTACAAAAATAATAAAAAAGAAGTGTAACTTAAATTCGGAGTGCTGATTTCTTTTTTACATCACCATTGTGCTAACTCGCAAAAGCTTAAGCTTCAAGAATGGTTTATGAAACACATCTATAAAACTTTTAAATACCGCAGAATAACACCTAGGCCTCTTTGTATCCGAGCTTGGAATCATCACCACCTAGATTTTCGACGATTGAGCCATGAGTTCACAACGAGACCAGCGTGGGAAACACGAAAAGATGAGTGCCTAGTTTATCCATTGTTTCATGACATGACTATTAACAGTGCTCTAATGACGCCTGCCACATAATATAACTTTGTTGTTGCCCGAAAACGCAATATTTATCAGCGTGAGCAACAATACAGTCATAATTAATTTTTGACCTTTGTTGTGGTAGGGTTGTTAGAAACTCAAGCTCTGGGTGGAAGGCTTTCACAAGTGTTAGTATTGCTTAAATACAGAAAGTAGCTAGACGGACGTCGTGGCACCTGAGTTCTGGAGCACAACAGGGTGACAGTCGGCTGCTATTGTAGCAGTATTGGAAGGATAACCGGGAACTCTGCATATCTCGGACACAGGTGAGAGGAACGAAGAAGCGGCACCTCGGCAACCACGAAGGCTGGGTTATTTCCAGGGATTGTTACTCAGAAGGGTACCATTGTACGAGTATAGGTTTTTCCTCGCAAACGTTTCGCGCTGGATGACAAAAGACTAAAATATGCTTGGTCGGCTTTCGGAAGAATCTGTTGACAGGGGGAATATTCCGTGGTTTCGGAAATATGATTCGTTTTCGGAATTACGAAGATGGGGAGCCGAGCCTTGCTGGGAAGCCAGCGGTGGAGAGACGAGTCTTCCTTAGTGTGCCTGTGTGTGACGGTCTCGCGGTATCAGCTTTGTTGGTATAGATGGACTTGCTGTCTTTGCTCTCAGGAGAGTTTATAGTTAAACAGTTAGGCACTGCACTGTAGCGAACCTATACGATTCTGGAATTCACCTCCGGGTTGGAAGTCGTCGTTGAGTATACAGCGTTCGGGAATTGAGAGCACTTCTACCTATACATACCTTGAGACGTTATCTGAACTCCGTCCTTGTGGCTGGGAGTTCGCGTTTCTCATCTATAGAACATAGAGAGGAGAAGACAGTATTAGAGTATATTAGTCAGAGGAACGCCTTCTGCCGTCCCAGTGTCTGAAAGCGTTTATTTGTGGCTGGAGTCCTTTCATCGTCGCAGACGAGTACGAGAACCATTACTTCGACGCACCGGACGCAGTTCATACGGTGCTTCGGGTTATTAGGGCTATAAAACTAAACAGCTGCGATCACTTTAGTTTATTTCCATTGAGGTTCCACACCACCGTAGAGCACCTTTGAAAGTAGTGTCTTCTAGTGTTTGGTACATAGACAATGTCAGTCATTTCGCGTTAGTGATATTAGACCGTGCAGTCATAATAAGGGGCAGTGTTGGGCAATTGATTAATAATTTAATTAAGGAAATATAGACAATTGTACTTAAATGGTTGATTTTAATCTATAATAACTATATACTGAACAACAGCGTTTATCATTTAGTGGCGTTACTTGCCTTCATCATTCATTTATGTTTAGATTGTAATTTATATGTTAAAAAGAGCATTAAGAGTTCCTAAGACCCGCTTCAGCATTTATTATTTTCCGTTGCGCACATTCATTTTTACACCCGCCTGATATCTAAGAACCGCTTATGCTATTAATCTGTAAAAGTAATCATTTCATGTATTATACATGCACTGTTGCAACAATAAATCCTGAGTGAATTGGGAACTCTAAATGGGTGTACTAATCTTTTCCCGTCAGTGTATCTTATGACAGAGCACTGATAATTCTGTTATTACAGACATTTTTGTATGTAGAACGTTTGAATGATGAAAAGTGAAGTTGGTTTAGGAAAATTCAGACAACAAATGTACAAAGCGTAAATCCTGCTGAAGCTTTGTAACATTTGCAATGTGCCTCACTCAAAGACGTAACATTACTCCAGCTTTAATAATAATCTGATAACGAAGTCCTCCCTAATTTAGTTACGGAGTTGTTTTACCACTCCTCTAACGGGTGTAGCGAACAATACGCAGCACCAGTCGTCGCAAAGTTAGCCGGAACGCCGGCTACGTTGCCGTGTTAACGAGACTGGCGTTACTCGCTTTTACGAGGCTGTAAAACGCTGGAAGCTGGCCTCGCAAATGCAGGCCTGGTGTTCTCTCGGAACGTCATATTAGCACTACATTCCGCACCAGGAGCATTTCTTGGAAGCGCCTGAAAGGCACCCTCTAATTAAGCTTTCAGTGTAGCGTCATGCGTGGCAGCTAACTGCATGGTGTTGACAATAATCACTACAAAGGATATTCTTCCTGAGTAATGTAAGACACGTATTTCCATACTCAACATCCGAGAAATTTTCTTACCAAGTCGGGATGTACAACGTGTGTAGGGAAATGTAAACATCAGATAATATTAGCGTACTTTGTTAATTAAAGCAACCACTGAACCAACAGCTGGACTTTTTAGAATTTACTAGATACGAAAGTTTAAAAAAACATCTCGCGATTATCAGACAGCCTAGAGTGTATGTCTCTGCCAGGAATATGAAATGAGTCAAGGTATTCATAATAAAAATCTAACTCCGTTCACGCCCTCGGTTTTTATCTGTAACATAAACCCCTTTCAGCTCTGCAAATCGTTCTCTATGTGAAAACTGCTGAGTTTCATCGTCGTCTGGAATCCACGTTAAACTGTACGTCGCCTCATACAAACTGATTGGGTGGAACGGTTCATATTTCAGAGAAATGGAAGGTCATATCAGCTCCAGTATGACGAAGCCTAGTAACGTATTTTCGCGAACAGATCAGTCTTCAGGCTGATAACAGATTTTGCCTTTCAAGGTACATTATCAAATATCATCATTGTAGTCCCTTGTTTCATTTGCCCTTACGCAAGCTGTAAATGAATAAAGAACAGTGGTCAAGCGGCTTCTAATCTGCTGTTCACCTAGTTGTGACGTGCAGCTCCTAATGATCTTTTCGTAGTGCTTTTCTCCCGATCTGTGAAGGGCCTAAGTTTTTACCTTTTACAGCTCCCCCCCCCCCCCGTTCCCAGTACTATAGAAGTTATTATCCTGATGTCTTACAGATGTCCTACCATCCAGTCCCCTCTCCTTGTCAGTGTTATCCGTTCATTCATTTCCTCGCTGAATCGCCGGAGAACCTCCTCATTCCTTATGTTGTGAGCCCACATAATTTTCAGCATTCTTCTGTAATACTACATCTCAAATTCTCCGATTCTCTTCTCTGCTACTCTATTGCTGTTTATTAAAGCGCTACGTATTTACAGATGTGCACAATGAATGGCAGTCATTGACAAGCCATAAATGTAAATATTTGTTAGAAGCGTACGTGGTTACAAGTTATGATGCTAACAGTAATTTTCCCGTTACTGGAGAAACAATAAGGAAAAACCTTCGAAGTATTTAACTCTCGTAACTAAGCTTTCGTTTGTATCCAGTTACATGTTTAGAGATTTGATATACAGTATAAGCCATTGAAAGGTGGCTACACTGAGTCACAGCGCCAGAGATTGCGCCAAAGAGTATTATTCCGCCGCCTCCACTGGCAGTGCTTGTTCAGAAGTTATGGTGGTTAGTGCTTTGCTGAGAGAATGTTGATAGCTGTACTATTTGAGGCCATGTCGTGTGCAGTTGTTTTGATGGGCTAGACAGCAGATGTTGTTCGAATGGAGATGTTGTAATGATCAGAGTGTATTTTTAGTCAATATATACGAAGGTAAAAAACATTTTTTTTTAATTTCCTAACGAACAATGCCTTTTGTTCACAGGTTCAGTCAACAAAGCATCTGTCTCGTGTTCATGTATTAGACTGTAATTCGGGTTTCTATGTGCAATTATAGTATTTCAGTTTTTTTAAATTAATTAATTCAGTGTAAATGGTATTTAAAATACCTTGTCTTATTGAGGAAGAACCGTGCCAGATGTGTACGTTGAATCACACTTCCACACACAGAACAGTTACACATGTGCTTTGTTGTTCGTAGTTTTTGTTTTGTAGCTTTTATAGTTGCTGGGGACTTAATTAATTAATTGTGGTAACGGAAATTTCCGTTCATTCTTTGTTGTTATTCTATGCAGTCAGATTGCGGAGTAATACTAGTCAGGGCCAACCGGTTACGAGAGTGCGTAACCGGACAGACAGCGACTAAAATTAAAATTATTTGCATTCTATTTAATTAAGCCCCCATGCACGTGGCGACAGCTGCTTTGGATCGTCCCTTGGAATTCTTCTGATAGTAAAAATAGCAGACAGTAGTATTGTTGTAGTAATTTGTAGTTCAGTAATTGCAGTCTATATTGCATATGTAGATTTGGTAATTGAACATTTGTAGTTGTCTTGTCTTTCTTGTAATGGTATTTTTGCAGAATTTAATTTTTGATGACTTGTATACGCGTTTGACAATTTTGTGCAATTGTGAAGGTTTTAATTGTTCGTTAGGCGTGTTTGTCGGGAAGCATTTCGTGTGAATGGTATTGTTGGTGATAAAGTGTTATATTGTGTGTAATTTTCGTATAGTGACGAGTTTTGTACATTTTGTAAATGATTACGCGATTGATGAAACAGGCAAAAATGATGAATAGTGAGAATGACGAAATTGGTAACATGGCGAACTCGCCAACACAGGAGAACAGTATGATGATTAATGAAGTAGAAAACAATTTAATAAGTCGGGAAAATAGTCCGGAACCAGTTCAAAATTTTTCACAATCAAACAATTTTCAGAATACGAGATTAACGACAGAAGATTCTGGAATATTGTTGAACACAGATGGCTTTACAGCTCTGACGGAAGAAGTTGATTTTGCGGGAAATGTTAGGGGCAAAAAGAATTTCGAACAAGTTAATATGGAGCTGTTGATGAGTGCAATATTAAATTTGGGATCACGGTTAGACTCACAAATAGGAACAATTAAAACAGATATAGGAACATTGGCAACACGGTTAGAAACTGATATGGGAACAATGGAAACACGGTTAGACTCACTGGGATCACAGTTAGGATCTGAATTAAAAACAGAGATGGGAACTTTGGCAACACGGTTAGACTCAAAAATAGGAACAATTAAAACTGAGATGGGAACAATGGAAACACGGTTAGACTCACAAATAGGAACAATTAAAACAGAGATGGAAACAATGGAAAGACGGTTAGACTCACAAATAGGGACATGTTTCAAAAACATGAAAGATGAATTAAAGAAAGATATTAGAGAAGAAGTATAACCAATTTTGAACTCTCATAATAATAGAATAATTGCAATAGAAGTTAGACAAAAGGAACTGGATAGAGAACAGGAAGAAAGAGATCGCGTGATAGTACAAAAATTTTCAGAGTTAAATTTACAACGTGCACACGATTAGGGAGAAATGTTTGAAAGAAACGAGGAATCCGTACCAATTGACAGAATAAATAACCCTACACAACAGTATGAACAGTTAACTACTAAATGTGTCAATACCGAAACCCGAGTCGCGACGCTTACGGAAGACGTAAATAAACAGAAAGAACAAATAGGTGACTTATCGGAAAGAGTTGAGGAGATTTCAGATAAATTGACAAATTTTAGTTTAAATGGGGACAGAGATTCAGATGATACAGCTCCATTGCCATTTGCAGAAACCGAAGAGTACCAGAACATAAATAAACATGTTGAAAATCAGGGAAAATTTAATGAACGCGTTAAAAGGGAATTTGATGAGTTACAAAAGCAAGTCAAACAAATAGAAAGCGAAATCGTAGGAAAGGACAGTAGAAGAAATTTAGAATCACAGATAGCAGAGGGCTTTGAAGAAAATAATTTATTTCATTTACGAGATGCAACAAGAGAGCGCCAGGCGCGCGAACTTGACAATTATCGACATTGGGACTGGGACAGATGCGGTAGGTCTTTGTCGCCATGAGGCGAAAACTTTGACTATAAACACTTTTTAACTGTTCGGAAATTTAAGATCTTTCGCAATTCTAAGAATGACATACATCCATGTTCATGGTTAGATAAATTTATGTACGCACTTCCACCAAATTGGCGACTAAGTCACGAACTGGAATTTATGTGTGGCTATTTAAGTACTCAGGGGATTCACTACTCTAAGTGAATATGTGCGGTGGCGTGCACAGGGCCCCGAGCTGTAGTAGTGATATTTCCCTATTAGTTTTCTGCACTGCTGCCTACTCTTTTACTATTCTTTGTATCTATCAAAACAACTCAACTATCAATCTATCTATAGAGTCAGTAATGAATAACCGGATATGACTATTTTACCCAAAAGTGATTTCGGAAATTACTGTTTGGACTTACTATGTTTTCTGTTGCATTCATTCGTAGTTTAAACGAAATTTTACCTGTATATTTTCGGGGCAATATTACTTCATATGTTGACGATATTCTTATTGCTAAACGTTCTTGGAGTGAGCATAACAAAATTTTGGATTCATTATTATGTATTTTTGCAAGAGTTGGCATTACAGTGAACTTGGAAAAATCTGAATTTGGTCGTTCTCAGGTGACATTTCTTGGTCATATTATTTCTACAGAAGGTATTTTTCCTGATCCAGAGAAAAGAGACGCATACCGTAATTATGCTGTTCCTACCACAAAACGAGATGTTCGTAGTTTCCTTGGTGTCTGTAATTTTCTTAGACGCTTTGTTAGATTGGACGATTTGGCCACACCTCGTTTATGTGAACTATCTGGAAATAATCCTAATTGGTGTTGGGATGAAGAAGCCCAGTCAGAATTTGAACAACTTCGTGATGCTTTAGTTGCTGCTCCACTTTTTTCACATCCGGATTTATCTAAAGATTTTTGTTTGGCGACGGACTCATTATACAAAGGCCTAGGTGCACACTTATTTCAAGATATAGAAGAAAACGGCGTTGTAGTACAGAAAACTACTGCATTTGGAAGTCGTGTTCTCTCTAAATCAGAAAAGAATTATTCGATTACGGAACTTGAAGCCTTGGCTGTTGTTTGGGCTTTCACAAAATTTCGGACATTTTTGTATGGGAGACATACTAAGGTTTACACCGATCATCGAGCTCTGGAATTTCTTATGTCAACAAAATTAACACATGGAAGATTGTCACGATGGGCGCTGTATCTTCAGGAATTTGATTTTAGTATTGTTTACAACCATGGTTCTTCAAATATTATTGCTGATGCTTTATCACGTGCACCTATTGGTTTGAAACAAAGTGCTGAAGAGGACTGCAAAGAAAACAATTATTGTTTGATGTATATTCAAGGTGTTGCGTTTGAAAATTTTATTTCGTCTTCGCTCCGGACATCGCTAAGGAGCAAAATACGGATCCAATCTGGAAGGACATTAAGGAGAAGTGGAGGAGAACTGAAAGCGTAGCGATTAGACAGTATTATTTAGTTCGCAATGATATTCTTTTTAAACGAAAATCGGTCGACAACTCTGTTTGGTTAGTTTGTACTCCTGATGAGTGGGTTAATAAATTGATTTGGTATACAAATTTCAGTTATGCACACTTTGGTCCCAGAAAATGCTTTCATAAATTACGAGAAAATATCTGCTTCAGTAATATGGAAAAACGTATTCGATCTGTTCTTGCCAAATGCAAATTATGTCAAAAGGCTAAGCCGCCAACTATTTCTCACAGAGCACCGTTGTTTCCTATCATTCCAGCAAATTAGGAGATGGCTGCAGTCGATTTGTTCGGTCCAGTGGTTCGTTCTACTAATGGTTTTGCGTACATTTTGGTAGCAGTGGAATTGACATCAAAGTATGTGTGTTTTACACCTTTACGCAAAGCAACATCTCGTTCAGTATCTAATGCTTTCATCAAACATTTTCTTAAGGAAGTGGGTCATGTTGATAAGGTTATATCAGATAATGGATCACTGTTTCGCTCTAAAATTTGGCTTCATACTCTACGGCGTCGTAAGATTAAACCAATTTTCATTTTACTTTTTCGGCCTCAATCTAATGCTTCAGAGAGATGGATGAAGGAAATCAATAAATTGTGTCGACTTTATTGTCATCAGAATCACAGAACGTGGGATCAGTATCTTCGTATTTTTCAAAACATTCTGAATGAACTCCCTAATGATTCAACATCTTTACCGCCTATATTGATATTAAAAAACAAAGCACCGACAAATCGTATTTCTGAAATCGTTCGTTTTCCGCCTACACGGAAACTGCGGCATTCTGAAGTTGTGAACCTGGCTCTACAAAATATTGCATCTGCGGCTGCTAGAAGAGAGAAATCAACTAAGCGTCCTGGTCGATTAAAAACCTTGTCAGTTGGTCAAAAGGTGTTAATTAAGTCTCACCGTTTGTCTCACAAAGGAAAAGGCTTGTGTCGCAAATTTTTTCTGCTTTATAACGGTCCATATACAGTTCGCAAAATTATTCATGATAACACTGTTGAAGTAGAAACTCTTAAATCTCGACGCTCTAAGGGAATACATCATATATCGAAAGTTAAAATTTTTGTGGAATGACATACTTTTGGGAAACTAACAGTTATACGTAAACACACGGAGAGTACAAGGATACCGCGCCGTGTTCTGGCGGCGGCACATACTCAAAGCAACAGTAAGTCTGCGCGTCGCACAAGGCAGTCGTTGACCGCAAACAATTACTTCGTACGTCACGCGTAGCTACAGCTGATCGAGCGCTGAGTTCGAATGCACTGACAGCCGTAAACAAATACACAGCCTAATTTCTCTGATTAAATTCAGTATAAAGCTATAGTGACTTGATAAATTATGTTACTAACGTTCAGTATTTTTCAGGATACAGTTGTATAAAATATTTAAGAACTTCAGGTTAATTCTGTGTGTGTCCGACGTTAAGAGGACTTGCTATCGAGAAATTTTCAGGAAGAATGTAATTTCGAAGAAGAAACTAATAAACTAAAAAGGTAACTATTAATTGAGTTTATTTTTCAGGTAACATATTTCCACTTAGGTACGTACTTTAGACGTAATTTGCTGCTCGCGATTACGTGATTCATACTTTGTGCTAAATTTAATGTTCTATGAATTTACTTGTGAAGCGACGTGCTTGCGTACATTAACTGATTTGACAATGATTGATTAACGAACAGGGTTGTTGTTTGTGTATATTATGCACTGCATGGCTGCTACGCTTTTTCACTGATGTCACATTTTTTAAATTATGTGCCTGCTGTGCTTATTTATTTAAATTATAATTGTCACCTGATTAGTTGTGCTGATATGGTTATGTATGTAAGTTATACATTGTGATTTATCTGCTTGCGCCTTCATGTTTACCTAATAAGATTACATATGAACATTTATTTGCTTATGCTGATATGATGCTAATGACCTGTTTATTATGTAAGATATATATATTTGCGGCTTTGCGTATGGATTGCATATTTACACATTTCTGTTTTGTTGTCATTACTACTCTTTAATTTGGTATATAGAAAAGCTGATATACTGTGTACAAACATAGAGTTTAGGTCACATTATGGTATTAATTATAGATTGTTCGCTTGGCAGAGCCTCGTGGTAGGAATTGTGCTGCATCCACTTGTTGACATTATGTTCTCTACTGGTATATTGTCTCGCTATTGCAAGTTTTGCTTACGCTCAGTGCTTTATATTTTAAGATAAGAAAATTAACTGCTATAATTCTACGAACGACATTGGTACAAGAAACTTCATTGAAGTCACATGAGCTGGAGGTTTTATGGAAGCTTTATAAAGTTATGCTAATAGGAATGAAGCTAACGACATGACATACTAACACTAGGTTTAGACCACTGACAGTAATTACACTGCATTCTTCGTGAGCAATTGAAATAGTAAGTGACACTTGACACAAGAAATACTCCACATGTTTGCTTCTGTTTTGCCATGATTCTTGAAGTGGTGTACACACTGTGAAATATTAAGATCATTCACATTCCGTACTCGTAATTACTTACTGACAGTTATTCAAACTAAAGGCTGTTAGAGGTCACGTATGCATTTCTTTTATTTAATGATGGACAAGGTAACCAAAATGTATTTTATAATTCATAATGAGTAGAAGATTTGTGTCAGATGGATTACACAGAAGTTGTGTGTGGACATTGTGTCTTTGGATTGTATGGGATGATGAATTGAACTTTGCACTAGGATTTTATCTGTACTTGTTCGAGGAGACTGACTAAAGGAAAGAGTTGTTATGGAAGTGAAATGATATTGGCGATAAGGTTTGTATGTGTCGACGTATTGAAGAGGTATTATTGACGTACTGAGATTGTGTGAACTTGATGATTATTGGAGTTTTGGTGGACAAGAGGTAAGGTAAAAGATTTTGATGATAAGGTTTATATCTATCGACGTAAGAGGTATTATTGAAGTATTACGATTATGTGATGCTGATGATTATTGGAGTTTTGGTTGATAAGAGGTAAAGTAAGTGAGGAGCATATTTTTTATGTTGGTTTATATGGAACAAGGAGGATGAAGATGGCAGACTAGAACACCCAAGTGGAAGGAAGATTGTCTAATCACACACTTTGTTCAATCACTAAGCAGTATATACTTTCTTTTGGAGAGAGGAAGCATCTGCATATCTTGGCACATTGACAGTTGTTCAGCAACTGTACATTTCATTTGGCTTGGCAAACATTAGTCTTGACATGATGACTATGACGTTGACTACTTATTATTGACTGTTATACATTGCTGCCACTACTACTTGATACACATGTCGAAAATCAAATCTTTGACAGAATTGCATTTACACAGTTACAGAGTAGTACTTAATGTGGATGAAAGATGAGTGAGTGTGTTTTGTGGGTTTTCCTTTCCTAATCCCAAATAATTGGTACCGACCTACCTCCTAAATATTATTTTACTTGTTTGTTGTGACTTGCACTAACACCCATAAATATTATAGGTTTACTGATATTGATGTATTTGTAGTATTTAATATGACAATTATCTGATATCATTTGTGTGTTTATTATTATTTGTATGTTTAGTGTAAGAGCATTGATGATAATTTTGTAAAAGCAATTGTGTCTTCAAACTGGTGCACGTGCTTGCACCTGTTCAACATGATGGGTGCCACTTGGAAATATTTAATTTCTACTGATAAACTCTGATGAACTGTCTGATTAGTGATAGTGAATATTATGGACTGTTACCTGCATTTGTTCAACATGATGGGTGCCACTAGGAGATGTTTAATTTCTGCTGAGGAACTCTGATGAACTGTCTATTTAGTGAATATTATGGACTGTCACCTGCACCTGCTCAACATAGCTGGGTGCCACTGTTGGAAATGTTTCTACTGACATAATGTCACTTGTTGCTGTCTGCACCTGCTCAACATTGCTGGGTGCCACTGATGGAACTACTTATACTGAAATGATGTCACTTGTTGGTGTCTGCACCTGCTCAACATTGCTGGGTGCCACTGATGGAACTGCTTCTACTGAGATGATGTCACTTGTTGCTGTCTGCACCCGTTTAACATTGCTGGGTGCCACTAATGGAACTGCTTCTACTGAGATGATGTCACTTGTTGCTGTCTGCACCTGTTCAACATTCCTGGGTGCCACTGATGGAACTGCTTCTACTGAAATAATGTCACTTGTTGGTGTCGGCGCCTGCTCGCCATTGCGGGATGCCACAGTTGGAGCTGTTTAAATACTGCTGATGAAATGTTATGAGACTGCTATTTGCAGCTGTTGACCATTGCTGGGTGCTACTGTTGGAACTGTCAACTACTCTGAGGAGTGCTACTTGTTTATTGAACTATTGAAAGGATATTATGTGAACATTTGTATAAACTGATTTTGTTGTGTATTCACTTTTTATGAAATGTTATGAGACTCTTGCCTACACCTATTCGTCATTGCTGGTGCCATTGATTGAATGATACTTGTGTAAACTATTATGTAAAATCACATGTATGCAAGCATTTGTATTCCTTACTGAATTTTATATATTAGGTTATTGAATGGTCAGTGCAAAGCCAAAATTTATCTAGTTATGTGATATTTACTTATTAATATTATCTTTAATTCTTGTCTGTATTTTTTTAACGAATTTGGTGGTATTTTCACCACCAATGCTGGCAAAAATACCATCAAATTCTAGCCTGTGGAGGAGGGGCATATGAAATGTGGCTACACTGAGTCACAGCGCCAGAGATTGCGCCAAAGAGTGTTATTCCGCCGACTCCACTGGCAGTGCTTGTTCAGAAGTTGTGGTGGTTAGTGCTTTGCTGAGAGGATGTTGATAGCTGTACTATTTGAGGCCATGTCGTGTGCAGTTGTTTTGATGGGCTAGACAGCAGATGTTGTTCGAATGGAGATGTTGTAATGATCAGAGTGTATTTTTAGTCAATATATACGAAGGTAAAAAACATTTTTATTATTTTTTTTATTTTTTGTTAAATTTCCTAACGAACAATGCCTCTTGTTCACAGGTTCAGTCAACAAAGCATCTGGCTTGTTTTCATGTATTAGACTGTAATTCGGGTTTCTGTGTGCAATTATAGTATTTCAGTTTTTTTAATTAATTAATTCAGTGTAAATGGTATTTAAAATACCTTGTCTTATTGAGGAAGAACCGTGCCAGATATGTACGTTGAATCACACTTCCACACACAGAACAGTTACAAATGTGCTTTGTTGTTCGTAGTTTTTGTTTCGTAGCTTTTATAGTTGCTGGGGACTTATTTAATTAATTGTGGTAACGGAAATTTCCTTTCATTCTTTGTTGTTATTCCATGCAGTCAGATTGCGGAGTAATAATAGTCAGGGCCAACCGGTCATGAGACTGCGTAACCGGACAGACAGCGACTAAAATTAAAATTATTTGCATTCTATTTAATTAAGCCCCCATGCACCATGCACCAAAGCTTAGTCGTCACAATGCTGCAAGATATAAACAAAATGGAGCAGACCGTTGATAAGCTGCACGTGGTGTGGCGATTCCTTTTCTGCAGTTGAAAGGGAACATCCCATGCTGAGTGTTTGGCAATGTAAGAAATTTAATTTCTTTGAGCTGATAGTATATTCTGTGATTACCCTTTCTTAAGATTAGTGGTAACTACCACTTCTTTTAAATATTAAGGGCTAATACAAGTTAGCAGTAAGAAATACTGTGAACACGTGGGGTTAGTAGAGAGGTAATCTAACACCGTACACAAATTGCTAACAGTCCTTCCAAAGTGTTTGGAATTTTATCAGCAAGGACTAACAGCATATGATAAATTGAGAGACCAACTGCTTGGACTGTAACGAACTGCCCCGGCGAAAAAGAATTCTTCAAAGAACTTTAAACATTCAGGAGAGGAGATGACGATGTTTTCGGGACACCTGTTTTTCAGGCATACATTGCTACAGTGGTGGAGTGTGCTTTGTGTATTGCATCATTCGCGAGGGTATGTGCTAGCGCCAAAGTAGCAGAAGAGCATAGTGTCCCCATCTGACTCATCAAAAATGTCACATACATTAAAATATTCCCAACTGCGAATATGGACCGCCATCATCTGTAGAACGGAATGATGACAATGAAAATTTGTGATGGACCGGGTCTCGAACCCGGATTTCCCACTTATCGCGAGTGGTCGTACACTGCATCGTAATTCCGAATAACGCAGGCGCTGCAATATCGTAACCGTATGTGCTCACCACATGAGATCCAGAAGAGAGGTTTGAAATTTGGTCTAAACCATTGGAGCAATGACTGCTGATCAGCAATTTTACGCCACCATTTTCAGACAAAGAATGAAAGTAAAAATTTCTTTTTTTTTGTCAAAGGGTAGGGAGGCGGAGGTGTAATTCAGGCCTGGCGATGTTGCCCCCTGACCTCTTCACGGTCGGATAATAGGGGTCTGCATCTCTTAGCTAGGATGGAGTGGCGGAGTTTCCCTTTTGTTTATTTATTTAATCCCAGATCGGACAACGTTGGAGAAGAGGTTAAAGTGTTCTGGTGCTAGTTTATGTGGGCTGCATAGGTCGGCAGTGAGATGCGCTCGTCCATATGACATCCCCAGAAGGTGGGGACGGAAACTGCAGAGGCAGCGAAAAGACTGGAAGACACAAGCAGGGGAGAGACAAGGTCCATCAGACACCAAATTGATTTGGCGGGAGAGGTGGTTAGGAATATTCAATGCCATTAGTTGACGCACATGGTCTGGTAAATGGGTCGCGCTCCAAGGCTGATTTGGCATCCTGTAACCTGCACCAAACGCCAGGGCCTACTTTGTCATCGTCGCCGTAGAGGTATCCAAATTATGGACTGGTTGTGGCAGCTGGGAAGTACATTTGCTCTGGAGAGATGCATGTCTCAGGTAACCATTGTCAGAGAAATGTGGAGATATCAGAGGTCAAAGATTGATGGGCATGTGAGGTGATGGATGTCGTAATGGTTGGTAGGCGGGACACAACAGGATATACAGTTGCGTGTAACTTCTGTTGTTTGGCAATTTCTCCATTGGTAACCTAATACCATGTTGCTCGAACATATGTGGCGAGATAAATTTTGGGGGTTATGGCCCCATACATTTGACCAAAGGACTGAAGAGTACTTGGACTATGTTGCATGACATTCGTCGCAGCGGGGTGAGATAGATGGCTTTGGCCGTATTAGGATGTGTGGTCGGGGGTACAGGATGCACATGACAGTAGGCTGCAATTATGGTCAGAATACGTGACATGGAGGTATGAATGTGACCAACCGGCACTGGTGGAAAGACATGCTCTGGCTTGAAGACGTCTAGCGAACTGAGTGTATCAGATTGTAGCCGAAGGCCACTTGCGAAAGGAGTCCAATCGTGGTAATCGCGGTGCAATAATGGCAGGAACTGTGTAACTTGCAACTGTTTCGATGCATCATAGCGACTGATGCATACCACTCAACTGAGAGAGTTGAGAAGGCGGAGTAGATTGTTGTAGATTTCTGCGCGCTGAAAATTAGTGGCTGTCGATCGGAATGAATAGGGGGTGAAGACATTGCCCAGATACACGATGGTCTCCTGCCTTGTAAACAGTGCTCATTCGGTATGTGGGACGCCACGTCCTATTGGCAGCGCTACAGATTTATTCACGTTTATCGAGCTGCCTGTCGCTGTGCTGTATGTCACGACTGCTTCAATGATCAGTCGTGTTTCCACTCCAGAGCGGAGGCCGACGAAGGAAGACGTGCTGTAGTTATGTCATTCCCATCAGCACAGATTGCAGGTTCCCAGTGACAGCTTCCATCACGAAGGAGTATAATAGGTTTGATATTGGACAGCCTTGACATACAGATCGCACTATCGGAATTGGACACGTTAAGCGACTGCAATCGTGTATGTGGGATCTAACTCTGTCATGTACGCCATGTACGACGATGAGGAAGGGGCCATCTCAGTGAATAGGAAACTGTGGTATGCTTTGTCGTATGTACTATCGCGGTCGTTTGCAACCATAGCTACCCGGAGCTGGCACTTCGGGCTAATGCTACATCTCCATGACCATCTCCGGTTGCAGTCTGCGTAGTCACCTGACCACATCTTGTCGTCTCTTGCAGTGAAAGGGTGCTGAGAAGAAGCGGACGAAGGCGCGCCGCCAGATCGCTGGCAAAGATTTTATAATCTGCATTAAAGAGGGTAAGTAGGCAGTAATCAGTGAGCGCTACTCCACGTCATGGCTTATGTGGAGGAAATGATTGTGCCCATGATGAAGCCGAGAGGAATTATGTAGACTTTTGTGTAAGGTTCTGATACATGCTGGTCCATCTTCTTCCAGAAGACATGATAAAACTGTACTGGTAAATCATCCATTCCGGAAGATTTGTTAAACGCAACCTTGTCAATGGTAGCTTCCATTTCGTCCCTGGTAATCAGTTGCCTCAAATGCGTAATCTCCATCGAGATGGTGAACGTGATGTAGGGCAAGACCGGACCAGTGGCTGTCCCATCAGCAATCCCGATTCCGTAGATGTTCCGGTAGTGATCGGCGAAAGTGGTGAATATTTCAGATTGCTGGGTGAGAGTTTATGCCTTTTGGATGACGATTTTGGTTATGAGCTGTTGTTGCCGTCGTCGTCGGTTACGGGTTGCGGTATGATGCGTGGTAAGTATCTACTGGTACAATGGGTCCTGTAGACGCATTCTCACGAAAATTTCCTGTAGACGACATCGGGCAATCGTTACTATGCGCACCATAATCCGCTGCTGAACTCTCTAGATGACGGCGATGGATCCTTTGGTGTCTAAGTATCGTAGGATGGCGTAAAAGTGTTTGTCGGTGTCATTCCGCCATGTCCTTCCCGTATTGCATAACGGCTTGGCAAATAGGGCATGACACAACGTTATCACTACTCTAAGAAAAAGATTGAATAATCAACGAAAGGATAACGTCCTACGAGTCAGGGCGTGGAATGTCAGAAGCTTGAAGATGGTAGGGAAACTAGAAAATCTGAAAATGGAAATGCAAAGGCTCAATCTAGATTTAGTAGGGGTCAGTGAAGTGAAGTGGAAGGAAGACAAGGATTTCTGGTCAGATGAGTATCGGGTAATATCAACAGCAGCAGAAAATGGTATAACAGGTGTAGGATTCGTTATAAATAGGAAGGTAGAGCAGAGGGTGTGTTTCTGTGAACAGTTCGGTGACCAGGTTGTTCTAATCAGAATCGACAGCAGACCAACACCGACAACGATAGTTCAGGCATACATGCCGACGTCGCAAGCTGAAGATGAACAGATAGAGAAAGTGTATGAGGATATTGAAAGGGTAATGCAGTATGTAAAGGGGGACGAAAATCTAATAGTCATGGGCGACTGGAATGCAGTTGTAGGGGAAGGAGTAGAAGAAAAGGTTACAGGAGAATATGGGCTTGGGACAAGGAATGAAAGAGGAGAAAGACTAATTGAGTTCTGTAACAAGTTTCAGCTAGTAATAGCGAATACCCTGTTCAAGAATCACAAGAGGAGGAGGTATACTTGGAAAAGGCCGGGAAATACGGGAAGATTTCAATTACATTACATCATGGTCAGACAGAGATTCCGAAATCAGATACTGGATTGAAAGGCATACCCAGGAGCAGATATAGACTCAGATCACAATATAGTAGTGATGAAGAGTAGGCTGAAGTTCAAGACATTAGTCAGGAAGAATCAATACGCAAAGAAGTGGGATACGGAAGTACTAAGGAATGACGAAATACGTTTGAAGTTCTCTAACGCTATAGATACAGCAATAAGGAATAGCGCAGTAGGCAGTACAGTTGAAGAGGAAAGGGCATCTCTGAAAAGGGCCATCACAGAATTTGGGAAGGAAAACATACGTACAAAGAAGGTAGCTGCGAAGAAACCATGGGTAACAGAAGAAATACTTCAGTTGATTGATGAAAGGAGGAAGTACAAACATGTTCCGGGAAAATCAGGAATACAGAAATACAAGTCGCTGAAGAATGAAATAAATTGGAAGTGCAGGAAAGCTAAGACGAAATGGCTGCAGGAATAATGTGAAGACATCGAAAAAGATATGATTGTCGGAAGGACAGACTCAGCATACAGGAAAGTCAAAACAACCTTTGGTGACATTAAAAGCAACGGTGGTAACATTAAGAGTGCAACGAGATTTCCACTGTTAAATGCAGAGGAGAGAGCAGATAGGTGGAAAGAATACATTGAACGCCTCTATGAGGGTGAAGATTTGTCTGATGTGATAGAAGAAGAAACAGGAGTCGATTTAGAAGAGATAGGGGTTCCAGTATTAAAATCGGAATTTAAAAGAGCTTTGGAGGGCTTACGGTAAAATAAGGCAGATGGGATAGATAACATTCCATCAGAATTTCTAAAATCACTGGGGGAAGTGGCAACAAAACGACTATTCACGTTGGTGTGTAGAATATATGAGTCTGGCGACATACCATCTGACTTTCGGATAAGCATCATCCACACAATTCCGAAGACGGCAAGAGCTGACACGTGCGAGAATTATCGCACAATCAGCTTAACAGCTCATGCATCGAAGCTGCCTACAAGAATAATATACAGAAGAACGGAAAAGAAAATTGAGAACGCGCTAGGTGACGGTCAGTTTGGCTTTAGGAAAAGTAAAGGGACGAGAGAGGCAATTCTGACGTTACGGCTAATAATGGAAGCAAGGCTAAAGAAAAATCAAGACACATTCATAGGATTTGTATACCTGGAAAAAGCGTTCGACAATATAAAATGGTGCAAGCTGTTCGAGATTCTGAAAAATGTAGGGGTAAGCTATAGGGAGAGACGGGTCATATACAATATGTACAACAACCAAGAGGGAATAATAAGAGTGGACGATCAAGAACGGAGTGCTCGTATTAAGAAGGGTGTAAGACAAGGCTGTAGCCTTTCGCCCCTACTCTTCAATCTGTACATCGAGGAAGCAATGATGGAAATAAAAGAAAGGTTCAGGAGTGGAATTAAAATACAAGGTGAAAGGATATCAATGATACGATTCGCTGATGACATTGCTATCCTGAGTGAAAGTGAAGAAGAATTAAATGATCTACTGAACGGAATGAACAGTCTAATTAGTACACAGTATGGTTTGAGAGTAAATCGGAGAAAGACGAAGGTAATGAGGAGTACTAGAAATGAGAACAGCGAAAATCTTAACATCAGGATTGATGGTCACGAAGTCAATGAAGTTAAGGATGTCTGCTACCTAGGCAGTAAAATAAACAATGACGGACGGAGCAAGGAGGACATCAAAAGCAGACTCGCTATGGCAAAAAATGCATTGCTGGCCAAGAGAAGTCTACTAATATGAAATACCGGCCTTAATTTGAGGAAGAAATTTCTGAGGATGTACGTCTGGAGTACAGCATTGTATGGTAGTGAAACATGGACTGTGGGAAAACCGGAACAGAAGAGAATCGAAGCATTAGAGATGTGGTGCTATAGACGAATGTTGAAAATTAGGTGTACTGATAAGGTAAGGAATGAGGAGGTTCTACGCAGAATCGGAGAGGAAAGGAATATGTGGAAAACACTGATAACGAGAAGGGACAGGATGATAGGACATCTGCTAAGACATGAGGGAATGACTTCCATGGTACTAGAGGGATCTGTAGAGGGCAAAAACTGTAGAGGAAGACAGAGATTGGAAAATGTCAAGCAAATAATTGAGGACGTAGGTTGCAAGTGCTAGTCTGAGGTGAAGAGATTAGCACAGGAAAGGAATTCGTGGCGGGCCGCATCAAACCAGTCAGTAGACTGATGGGGAAAAAAAAATTGGCCGTTCTATAGGTGAGAAGTCATCGTTTACAAGTTTTGCAAGACTGTCGACAACGGGACAACGGCAGACCGGTTGTGATCAAAGGAGAATCGTGCAGCTGTATGCACTGTGGTCGGAGAAATCCAGCGGCACAGTTCAGCGTCTTGGACATCAGATGCTGCATCCTAGCAGACGTAAATTCTATGACGTCGACCTACCGAATGGCTTTTTTAATGTATGGGGCCGTGACCATTGCCAAGCTTCTCTTCTCATATGTCACTGAGTCTGAGGTCTCGGACGATCGTGTGGATTTCTTCTCAGGTACTGAAGTGAGAGCCTGATATTTCTGTTTGCAAAATACAATTGAATTCGACTCATAGTATTCAGCTATCGTAATACCTCAAGAGCACTGTCTTCGGACTAGAACGGCTCTCTTCCGCCAGCGGATGATACCAGATGGTGCATAGATGTCGATGATATGCATGTCGATAGTGGTGAAGGCCATGCCTCGTCATGTTGGAAGAATGGTTCCTTAACGAACATATGCAGACACACCACTGCCAAGACATCACCAGAAGAGGTATGTGGAAAGTATTCAGCAACGTGAGACCGACCTTCAGATCTCTGCGAGATCAGGGAGATCTCCACCATCATCGATGCACAGCTGTACTCTTTCCACCACATTCGGCAACGTTCCGTGTAGTGTATACCGTCCCGTGTTGCTTATTTCATGTGTAATTGCCTCACCGAGATCTACAGTTGTCTGTGGTTTTCTACACCCAGCTTTTAAGATACGCCCACAAGAAAATATCTAGAGGGGGTGGGAGGGGGGTGAAGGGATGGCGGTGGGGGGGGGGGGAGGAGTTGTGTCAAATGATCGGGGGACCACCATTTTTTTTTGTGATTATTTGGTCACGAAACAAACTGCTTACGAGTTGCGTGGAAGCGTTAGCCGTGTGACACGTTGCTCTATCCTGTTGTCTCTGAGTTCGACGTAATCCAGCTGCTCCACAAATGTACTGAAGATGCCCGTATAAACTATAATGTCTACGTCGTATAAAAGAGAAAGAGCTAACAGTACTGGAAATTAAGAAGGCTTACCACACTCTGACATTCTCAACATTCAGTTATGCTTCGCGGATAATATGGGGGTTTACACCACCCCAGTATCTGCTGTTTTGTGTGTTAGTGTAACCTGAGAGTTGATGTAACTTGGTGTAACCTGGGAGCCTCATCCGTGAACCGTATTATGGAGAGAATGTCTGGACCTTGAATATGAAACCCATGGAACCATCGACAGTTACACCTTCTTTTCTCATGAGCTGTTTCTTGCATTGCGTGCATCATGTGCGCTCTTTGTGGTCAAATGCCGATTTCCTCGCAGTTCTAATATGTGCCATAAGATATGCCCGTGTCCTGGCTCAGTCAATGCAATGAATTCCTTGGAGAGTTTTTAAAGCGTATTCTAACATTATGAAGTCGATAGTGCACACTGAATTTTCTCCGGATTATCCGTTCTGCTGTAATCAATGAGTCGGTCTTCCAATAAGTTTTCACAATTTAAAAAAATCACAAACCACGGCAGGTGAGGCTACGAACGAACTGACATGAGTCGAGCGAGAGCGGCATTGTACTGAACAAAGGACCTCAAGTGCAGAAAGAAAGATCAACTTTCCAACAAATAGCGGTACTTCAGATTCTCCCAGAATTACTGAGATCATTTGTACAAGCTTTCGGAACGATAGTTTGACCCATTGAAATAGTTCAGGTTTATATTCATCGCTCTTTAGTAGTCGGATACTAGCCGAGCGAACGTTTCTCGCACAAATGAAGACCAGACTACTGCTATAAACGGCACTATGTAACAAGTGACCTGTACAATTTTCCATAGTGTAATAGACAAATGGGGAGCTAAAATTTCATCTGTATTTCTAATTGTTCTGTTTGAATGAACATTTACCAACATAAGGTTCTTCCACTTAAAATATGATTTGGACAGGACTGGTTGCACAATGATCTACAGAAAACCTACGGCAGTACCTCAGTCAATGTCAGGAGTAAAACTAGATGGAAAAAAAGGCAATGAAAATGAGAGTAAACTTTTGATGGGCACGTAGCTGAAAACGGGAGTGTTTTTTTAAATGAGAGGGATTTTCTTTAACTCGAGAGCTGTGATGACTATCACTGCAGGTTTTAACATAATTTTTCCCGTTATGCTTTAAATTGATTGTAAATTTTGCTGCAGTACCAAACATACTGGGTGATCAAAAAGTCAGTATAAATTTGAAAACTTAATAAACCACGGAATAATGTAGATAGAGAGGTCAAAATTGACATACATGCTTGGAATGACAAGGGGTTTTATGAGAACCAAAACAAAAAAAAAAAAAAAGTATTGGTAGACGCGTGAAACATCTCTTGTGCGCGTCGTTTGGTGATGATCGTGTGCTCAGCCGCCACTTTCGTCATGCTTGGCCTCCCAGGTCCCCAGACCTCAGTCCGTGCGATTATTGGCTTTGGGGTTACCTGAAGTCGCAAGTGTACCGTGATCGACCGACATCTCTAGGGATGCTGAAAGACAACATCCGACGCCAATGCCTCACCATAACTCCGGACATGCTTTACAGTGCTGTTCACAACATTATTCCTCGACTATAGCTATTGTTGAGGAATGATGGCGGACATATTGAGAATTTCCTGTAAAGAACATCATCCTTTCTTTGTCTTACTTTGTTATGCTAATTATTGCTATTCTGATCAGATGAAGCGCCATCTGTCGGACATTTTTTGAACGTTTGAATTTTTTTGGTTCTAATAAAACCCCATGTCATTCCAAGCATGTGTGTCAATTTGTATCTCTCTATCTATATTATTCCATGATTTAATCAGTTTTCAAGTTTATACTGACTTTTTGATCACCCGGGACATCAATTAATATCAAATTTCCGCCCCTCACTCAGACTGTGTAGAATAATTTCAGACACATTACACTACAGCCCAACAACACAAATTTCCGTAACGAAAATTGTCTTATTTCTAGTCATAGGAGTGAAATTGAGCATCTGATGAGCAAAGTGAAACGCTGTGTATAAGAATTCTTAGGTGGAACTGAATAATCTGTTTGTGTTACGGAACTTTTAATCAGAAATACACTGACAGACCAAAACATTACGACCGTCGTTGGACGCCGCCTGACGGCGTTGCGGGCACGTGACGCGGTAACAAAAGTATGTAAGCGGAGCAGACACGGACAGGGTATCACACAAGCGAAGATATGAGCTACAAACGGGGAAATCCACTGAGATAAGCAACTTTGAAAAGGGGCAGATTATGATTATGCAGAGCCTGTTAACGAGTATCTCGAAAACGGTGAAGCTGGTCAAATATTCAGAGGCAACTGTCGTGTCTACGGAAAGAGGTAGGACAGCGAAACTACCATTAGGAGCTAAATGGTCGGACGCCACTCTTCACAGAACGTGGGGATCAGAGGCTTGTGTGCTCTGTAAAGTAGGATAGATGGTGATCTATGCATAATGCCGGTGCCCCCACAAGTGTTTCGGAATACAGCGTTCATCGTACCCCTAACCAGCGACATCGTCTATTACGATTGCAGTAGACACGGGACCTTCGGGAACTGACTGTTGATCAATGGAAACGTATTGGCTCTTCGGGTGAATCACATTTTTGCTACACTATGTCGATGGCCGTCTCCAAAACACCGTCTTGTAGGTGAACAGCGCTTCAAAACAAGCGCTGCGCCACGGACGCCAACTAGTGGGAGACTTTCTCTTGCATTGCATGGAACCTGTGGTAGTAATCGAAGACACGTTGACGGCTGCAAACCACCTGCATCCCTTGATGCTTAATGTCCTACTTAACGAGTATGTCACAGTGCAGCAATATAGTTATCCCTTTCTCAGAACCAGAACCATGCTACAGTGGTTTGAGGAACGTTATAGTAAACCTACCTTGATATCTTGGTGACCAAATTCACCTGATGTAAATCCTATGGAACCAGTCAGGGCGCTCATACGGTGCCATCACCGCGTACACAAATCGGCGCTCCATTATTTACACGAATTACCTGACCTGTGCATGGACATTTTGCCACATACCTCCACACAACTACCAAGGAACTGTCGGATCTATTTCGTTC
Source organism: Schistocerca serialis cubense (assembly GCF_023864345.2). NCBI lineage: Eukaryota > Metazoa > Arthropoda > Insecta > Orthoptera > Acrididae > Schistocerca > Schistocerca serialis. The sequence continues at coordinate 665,454,881 of NC_064642.1, forward strand.
CAAAGGCGGACAGACAAGCTATTAAGCAGGTGGTGGTAACGTTTTGCCTCACCAGTGCCAATATCTCATGTTTTATTTGACTCAGACATTTTTAGTACACTATAACATGCTTGCTTTTGTATGTCCATCCTTTTAGCAGGAGGTCTCTGGGACGACGGCCGTTTACTATCGTGACAAAAAATAAAAACATCTACAGTAGTCCTTATGATTTTACCTTATTTTGTCGCTACCAGTTTCAAACGCTTTATTTCGTCATATTCAGGGTGTTTTGGTGCTGTACAGGTTGATACGATCCCCATGCATAACCCATCATTATCTGTGAATCCTGGAATGTTGGCAACTGATGAGTTATGCATGGGGATCGTATGGACCTGTACCGCACCAAAACAGCCTGAAGGTCACGAAATAAGCGTTGAAACTGGCAGCGACAAAATAAGATACAATCATATGGACCGCAGTAGATCTTTTTACTTTTTTTCACAATAACTTATGTCGTCTTGTTGAAAATTCCATTATTGCATGTAGGAGAGATGGGATTGTAGTTTCACAGAACTCTGGATAACAAACTGCGAGTCAAGCTTATAGGTTAGCATCTATGCAGGATGAGAGAGAACACTGTTCTTCAAATTGAAATGGAGGTCATTTGAAAACTGACCATAATGCGTTACAGAAAGTTGAAACAGGAAACAGCTAGGTCGAGAGAGAAGTGCGGCTGTGTCTAGTATGGCGCGTGAATCAAGCAATGTTGCAGATATTTTGTAAAATTTGTCAGCTGTAACAGTGAATATCCTTTAATATAATGGAACTTTCAACAATGTGCTCCACTGCACACTTATATTACAGTCATCATGATAATATCATATGGAACCAATGCATCGGGAGAGTTCTGTTCCTTTCAAAGACATTGTTCCTCAGTGTTACACCACTGATAAATACTTTCATTTTCGTTATTGGTGGAGGTTCGCACAGGCAACACTCACAGTGGCAATATTTTAAATCCTTAAATTAAAGTCTAATAAAATTAGGGTACCTTGGGCTGTGGTAGACTACACGTTGACATCACTATATTTAATAAACCATACTCTAATATTGTCATCACGTAGTGGCATACTGTGTTTGAGTTCTGAAGTGTCAGAATGTGGCACTGCAATGGTGGCAATATCAGATTCATGTTGTTCCACATTTGCAGACTGTTAGCTGTGCAGACTAATATTCAATTGATATCACGCAGAAAAACCCACTACCACAAAATATCGAACGAACCCACAAAGGCAGTGTGTGTGTGTGTCTGTGTGTGTGTGTATGTGTGTGTGTGTGTGTGTGTGTGTGTGTGTGTGTGTATGTGTGTGGCAGTGTTTCATTATTATACAATATTTATATGCCTTATTTATAAACCAGCATTTAGGACAGAAGCAAACAACAGTATACACGTTGAGATATTGTTTGGACTACAATGTAATTTATTGAAAGGGTAATTTTAGATTCATCTAAAAATTTGCGTTTTAGGGAACATCCAGCAAACTAGGTTTTCGTTGCATAGGATATTGTTAACAGATCATTGCTTCGAGCTATATCCAGACTCAGTAACAGAATGTCTCATTCAATGCTGTAGATGTAAACAGCTCTATGAACAACATGGAGAAAAGCATGATACAAACTGTCCTGTCTTACGGTACATTTATTCACTGGGTCTTGTGCTTGAGCAATGGTGATGTGCACTTACTGCTGATACATGTTTTCAACGTTGGTATCTGCTTGGTTAACCTGGTTTTATGGTGTCAAGTATCATCTCCATATTTTGTCAAGTCAACAACAGCATATACCTTTATGGTTAATTAGCACTTATAGCACGTGAGGTTGTTACAATAGATATTTTTCCACTGTGACTATGGTCCATGATCGAAAAGGTTAGTGAATAAATGTGTTGTGAGGCAGCACATTGTCTATCACGCATTTTTCCCAGTACATTAACGCTGTTGAGAGTTGCCTGAGGAAAAGAATTTGACATATGAACAACACTAGTATTTTCAAGTTGATTCCACCTTCTAGTCCTGATTGTCCACGTGTGTATGAACATCTACAAAATTTGAGTACTGCTATACATCAAACTACTAGTATCAATTCCATTACGAGAGGTATGAAGGCCCTTATATATTTTTGGTATCGTTGAACTGCAAATAAATCACAAGGTAGGTGGTGATGGCACCTGCCATGGAAAGGAGTATGGTGAGGTCAACCGTGAAGACACCGGCAGCGGTGAAGCGGAGACGGTGGTGCAGCAGCTGCTGCGAGAACAGCTGCAGCTGGTCGCGCAGCTGTGCGCCAGCCGCGCCGGCGCCCGCGTTCGGCAGCAGCGCCTTGTGCACCAGAACAGCTGTCTGGCGGGCCTCGGCGACAGCGGAGCTGCAGCACCACGTGACGGCCAGCACACAGCTGACGTGCAGCACCACCCAGCTCAGCAGGTTCAGCATCAGCAGGTCCACTTGGCTGGGGGGGATAGGCTGCCAGTGACACACAAACTACACTGAGCGACACTGCTAACCTCTCATACGCCCGACTTAGGAACTATGAGTTTTTCAAAAGGAGAGGTCACAATGACTGTGACCCAAGACAACATTGACTATTATTAAATAAAACCTACAACTGTACCTTAACGCTGTGTTACTTTCCAGCGTATTAATTGACATATTGTCTGCCAGACTTGAATCACCCAAGGTTATGTACTAGGCCGAGGCCTTTTACAGTGTGGACAATTGTCAGAGACATGGCCTGTGAAGTCAATTTCTTCAGTATCGTTCCTGTTTCGCTATCATGTACAGGAATTATGCAAATCTTTACTAACAAATCAAGATACATTTAAGCATTTCAGAAAAATGGCGTTTATTGTTTGGAAGAATAAAGCCAAAATAATATAAATGCTCAATATATAATACTGGTTTACAAATTCACAGCAGATGTAACAACATAGTTGAATTATCTTATAGATTGTATGCTTTACTTTACAAATGTGAATAATGAAAAGACAATCCTATGACGTAACCATTACACGAATATCGGAACAAAACGTGCGCTGCCTCTCCAGCAGGCCTCGGCAATTATATACCCATCTGAACTGAATGTAGCTGTGTGTACGTCTTACATTCACCTTCTCAAATGTGTTTATCAATTTGCTTCATTTAGCTTACCAGGGAAATCACCGTGTGGAACAGTTTGATACACATGGCAGCCATGTGTCAAATAAGACTCAGTTGTGTTCCCATCCTCCAAACGCTTTCCAATCTCTTTCACGTAGAAGTACAGACAACAATTTTCAGAATGAAATGGGAACCAAGTCCTCAATAGTCGTGTTTTATGACAAAGACAATACTTTTTTAACTTTTGTAAACAAACTGTGAAGCTTGTATTTGAGTTTTAATAGTTGGGTGAGGTGGGAGAAGACGAAAAAGAAAAGGTAATGGGCACTTTTCAACAGAACTCATTTGAAAAAGAATCCGGGAATGTGGATTCATCTTACATTTTCTGACTTATGAACTGGACAAAATAAAAATATAAAAATGGGCATAATTCCATTTAAACGAACTCAAAATCCGGTCCTATAAACCACTGATTTTAAGTTCTTAAAGTCAAATCGTTCATTCTTCCGCAGCAATGCTGCCTGCGGTATAATGGAAGAAGAAAGTAAAAAAAGCAGTATATTCACATTAACTGGAGATCGAATGGCAGTGATGAAATCAACATAGAAGAATAGGCATAAATTTATAATTATTTTCACGTTATAATAAGAATCTAAGCACCAAAATTTCGGAAATCTCCGTAGTTAGTATCGAAGCGGATATGCTATGCCGGTTGGTCGACTGAAAGAATATACAATGACCTGAAACTTGAAAACGACTTTCCCAGTTCGATTAAATTCAAAGAAAATCTCAATGATCTCTATTCTTCCTCTCGAAACATTAATCTGGAAGAGAAAGGACAAGAAAGACCTATGCAGACTATAGCAAAAGATTGTACATCAAGATTCATTCCTTAAGTCCGAAAGGTTAAGTATGTACACGAAAAGCGATGTGAAATCGCTATGGCCATATGTGTCACCACGAGTACCTCGAAATCATTCTAGTAGATATGAGTTCACCCTGCAGCATGGCAGAATGAGGATGACGGTGATGTAATGCCCAGAATATTGAGAAAAATTGTTAAGTGCAGTTAGGACAGCTATAATGATATTGCAGGCTTTATAGACACGATTTTTGGTACAACTGAATCTATGACTGTATCTTAATATAGAAAGATATATAGCTGTATATTCTATTACATGAATACTATACTGAGTATAAATCTGTTTTGAAATATTTTCCTGAAATGTAGTGGAAAAGTTAACCAAGCCCTAGAAATCATTACATTTTACCGTTCCAAACAGCAAATATGATGAGTTTGTGAACACAGTATAATACAATCGTCAATCTACACAAGCTCTCAAAACTGACAGTAATGGACTTGGTTGTATTTAGTATTGGACCCTCCGAATTGTTTTAAAATGTAGCAATACAAAAACGGTAGTTCTGTATGCTGAAGTTCACTGGCTACATTAATTTCCCTACAGATAAAAAATCTGAAACGACCCATTAAACATGAAAACGGAAAGACCCAGCCTACTGACACCTGACAAACAGACGTCGCGCGTAAAACGGTTGAAGGGGAGGCGCAGGGAAGCAGTGGGGTAACGTGACTACAGCAGATAACTCAGAAGTAGTGACTGTAATCAGGAAGCAGGAGTATGGGACAACTGTTGCTGGTAACAGAAATCGAAGAGGACAGAAAATATTAATGTCTTAATTTTCTCTGTATGATGAGTAAAACTCAACATGTCAAAAATAAAAGTAACCGAATTAGGTAGCGCATTGTTTACCACACTGGATTCGCATCAAAGGCCTGGTAATAGCTTGGGTGGAGATTCGTATCTGAATCTCTTCCGTGACCCTATCAGAATCCACAGTAAACCAACATGTATACACGCTACGTCGCAAGCTCAAGATGAAGAGATAGAAAAAGTATATGACGATATTGAAAGGGTAACACAGTACGTAAATCTGTAAGTCATGAAGAAACCAAATGCAGTTGGAGGGGAAGAAGTAGATGAAAGGGATACAGGAGTAACAAGCTTGGCACAAGGAATGAGGAGAAAGGCTGAGTTCTGTATAAATTTTAGCTGTTAGTAACAAGTAGTCTGTTAGAGAATCACAAGAGGAGCAGGTATACGAGGAAAAAGCCGGGTGATACAGGAAGACTTCACATAGATTACGTTATGATCAGACAGAAATTCCGAAATCAGATACTGGATTGTAAGGCGTACCCAGGAGCGGTTGTAGACACAAATCACAATGTAGTAGTAATGAAGAGTAGGCTGAACATACTAGTCAGGAAGAATCAGTACGCAAGAAAGTGGGATACGGAAGTACTAACGGATGACGAGATCCTCTTGGAGCTGTCTAAGGCTGTAGATACAGCAGTAAAGAGCAGCTGAGTAGGCCGTACAGTTGAAGAGGAATGGGAATCTCTAAAAAGTGCCATCACAGAAGTTGGCAAGAGAAACATAAGTACAAAGAAGGTACGTACAAAGAAAACATGGGTAACAGAAGAAATACTTTAGGTGATCGATGAAAGAAGAAAGTACAAAAATGTTCAGGGATATTCGGGAAAACAGAAATACAAGTAGCTGAGAAATTAAATAAAGCGTAAAAGCTAAAGCGAAATGGCTGCATGAAAAAGTGAGCAAATCGCAAAAGAAATAATTGTCGGTCGTACTGACTCAGCATATAGGAAAGTAAAAACAGACTTCAGTGAAACTAAAGTAGGGATGGTGACAGTAAGAGTGCAACAGGAGAGAGTGCATAGTTCGCAAGAGTATATTGAAGGCCTCCATGAGAGGGAAGATTTGTCTGATGTGTCAGTATAGAAGAGATAAGGGATCCAGTAATACAACCAGAATTTAGGATAGATTTGGAGGGCTTAAGAACAAATAAGGGAGAACGGATAGATAACATTGCATCAGAATTTCAAAAATCATTGGGGCGAGTGACAATTAAACGACTATTCATGTTTGTGTGTAGAGTGTATGAGTCTGGCGTCATAACTTATAACTTTCAGAAAAATATCATCCACACAATTACGAAGACTGCAAGAGCTGATAATTGCGAGAAATGTCGCACAATCAGCTTAACAGCTCTTGCATCCAAGTTGCCTACAAGAATAATATACAGAAGAACGGAAAAGAAAATTGAGGACGTGTTAGATGATAATCAGTTTGTCTTTATGAAAGATAAAGACACAAGAGAGGTAATTACGTCGTTTCGGTTGACAATGGAGGCAAGATTAAGGAAAAATCAAGACACTGTCATAGGATTTATTGACCAGGGAAAAGCATTCAGCAATGTAAAAAGGTGCAAGTTGTTCCAATTTCTGAGAAAAATCGGAGTAAGCTATAGGGAGAGACGGGTCATATACAATAAGTACAAGAGCCAAGAGGGAGTAATAAGAGTGGACAACTAAGAACGATGTGCTCGGGTTAAAAAGTGTAATCTTTCCCTCCTAATGTTCAATCAGTTCATCGAAGAAGCAATGATAGAAATAAAAGGAAGTTTCAAGAGCGGAATTAAAATTCAAGCGGTTAAGGTACCAATGACACAATTCACTGATGACATTGCTATCCTGAGCAAAAGTGAAGAGGAATTTCTTGTTCTGCTGAATGGAAGGGGCAGGGTTATGAGTACAGGATATGGACTGAGAGTAAATTGAAGAAAGACGAAAGTAATGTAGCAGTAAAGGGAACCGCGAGAAACTTAACATCGAGCTTGATGACCACGAAGTAGATGAAGTTAAGGAATTCTGCTGCCTAAGCAGTAAAAAAATAACCAATGACGGACGGAGCAAGGAGCACATAAAACGCAGTCTAGAACTGGCAAAAAGGGCATTCCTGGCCAAGAGAAGTGTACTAGTATCAAATACAGGCCTTCATTTGGGGAAGAAATTTCTGAGAATATGCGTTTGGAGAACACAATTGTATGGTAGTGGAACATGGACTGTGGGGAAAAAGGAGCAGGAGCGAAGCGAAGCATTTGAGATGTGGTACTACAGACGAATGTTGAAAATTAGAATGACCGATAAGGTAAGGAATGAGGAGGTTCAGCACAGAATCAGGGGCGAAAGGAATATGTGGGAAACACTGACAAGGAGAAGGGACAGGATCATAGGACAAACTGTAGAGGAAGATAGAGATTGGAATATATTCAACAGATAATTGAGGGTGTAGGCTCCAACCCTACTCTGAAATGAAGATATTGGCACAGGAGAGGAATTCATGGCGGCACGCATTAAACCAGTCAGAAGACTGATTGTAATGGATGAGGCTGGCCTCTCTCTAATCCTCTGGCCTTCTGTGTCGAATAGCTACCAGCAAAGAACTTGGCGCATCATTGGTTTTCGAGCAAATGAAGCCTCTGGTTCATAATAAGTGAATGCTATGTTAGCACTGTGTGTACGATTCCACTTACTGTGCATAACGCAGTTTGAACTCGACCTGTAATGAAACGTGATATTACTCACCAAGGGTTTGGACATCAGAAGAATAGCTGCCATCAATGTATCTAAAATATTCCACTGAGGTAGGGAGCGGACCTATGACTTACAATAGACAACTATTCCCTGTAATTGTATTTATTGCAATCACTTTTGCATATGCTGGATCATTACAGTGCACAACAGCAACCTCAGGTATCGCCTGTTCAGATAATGATATACTGGTATATCAATCAATCAGTTGGAGTTAAAAATGAGAAATCAATAACAGTCAAACTGAAAAAGGCGTTAATATAGAATCTCTCTAATAGAAGTTTACCGCAACAAGAAACATCCGCTTTGCATACGGTGGTCGGTCGGCAGAATAGTCCTCAGCGTTCCAGCAACCTTTCGACGTCAGTGAGTACAGCTATTAGAGTAACCTCATCTACACCTTCTGTTTTATCCTTGAAGATGTATGTTTCATCATAATCTTAGTTCGAAAGCATTCCTTCAATCCTTAATATCCTATGTAAAAATTACACTACTTGCCATTAAAATTGCTACACCAAGAAGAAATGCAGTTGATAAACGGGTATTCACTGGACAAATATATTATACTAGAACTGAGATGTGATTACATTTTCTCGTAATTTGGGTGCATAGTTCCTGAGAAATCAGTACCCAGAACAACCACCTCTGGCCGTAATAATGGCCTTGATACGCCTGGGCATTGAGTCAAAGGGAGCTTGGATGGCGTGTACAGGTAAAGCTGCCCATACAGCTTCAACACGATACCACAGTTCATCAAGAGTAGTGACTGGCGTATGGTGACGATCCAGTTGTTCGGCCACCATTGACCAGACGTTTTCAATTGGTGAGAGATCTAGAGAATGTGCTGGCCAGGGCAGCAGTCGAACATTTCCTGCATCCAGAAAGGCCCGTACAGGACCTGCAACATGCGGTCGTGCATTATCCTGTTCTAATGTAGGGTTTCGCAGGGATCGAATGAATGGTAGAGCCACGTGTCGTAACACATCTGAAATGTAACGTCCACCGATCAAAGTGCCGTCAATGCGAACAAGAGGTGACCGACACGTGTAACCAATGGCACCCCATACCATAACGCTGGGTGAAACGACGAATACACGCTTCCAATGTGCGTTCACCGCGATGTCGCCAAACACGGATGCGACCATCATGATGCTGTAAACAGAACCTGGATTCATCCGAAAAAATGACGTTTTGCCACTCGTGCACCCATGTTCGTCGTTGAGTATACCATCGCAGGCGCTCCTGTCTGTGATGCAGCGTCACGGGTAACCTCAGCCATGATCTCCGAGCTGATAGTTCACGCTGCTGCTAACGTCGTCGAACTGTTCGTGCAAATGGTTGTTGTCTTGCAAACGTCCCCATCTGTTGACTCAGGGATCGAGACGTGGCTGCACGATCCGTTACAGCCATACGGATAAGATGCCTGTCATCTCGACTGCTAGTAATACGAGGCCGTTGGGATCGAGCACGGCGTTCCATATTACCCTCCTGAACCCACCGATTCCATATTCTGCTAAAAGCCATTGTATCTCGACCAATGCGAGCAGCAATGTTGCGATACGATAAACCGCAATCGTTATAGGCTACAATCCGACCTTTATCAAAGTCGGAAACGAGATGGTACGTATTTGTATTCCCTACTCGAGGCATCAAAATAACGTTTCACCAGGCAACGCCGGTTAACTGCTGCTTGTGTGTGAGAAATCGGTTGGAAACTTTCCTCATATCAGCACGTTGTAGGTGTCGCCACCGGCGCCAACCTTGTATGAATGCTCTGAAAAGCTAATTATTAGCATATCACAGCATCTTCTTCCTGTCTGTTAAATTTCGCGTCTGTAGCACGTCATCTTCGTGGTGTAGCAATTTTAATGGCCACTAGTGTATTCACTTCGCTGCGGAGTGTGCGCTTATACGAAACTTCCTGGCAAAATAAAATTGTGTACCAGACGAGGCGTATGATGTATTTCAGTAAGTAAAGGTGGTATGGGGAGTAAAGGGGGGGGGGGGGGAGAGGGGCGTTCCTGACTGTGTTTGGGTAGCTCAGTCGGCAGAGTAATTGTCAACGAAAAGTATATGCTGCGAGTTGGAGTCTCTATCCACAACACAGTTTTAATATGTCAGGTATAAGGTAAATGAAATATGTAACAAATTTTAAGTGCCTCTATAGGTCGTGTGAAACTATAACAGCGCTTAGCTGCTTAACGCATCTCACCTGGTATTGTAGCTTGAGCGCTAGTATTAGGTTGAGCAGCGATACGCAGTGGATGAAGTGGGCGGCGACAGCACTCAGTACTGGCAGGCCGAACGCTTCGTTAACGAGTCCTGCTGTGTCGAACAGCTGACCGTGCACTTGGCGCAGCAGATGAACCTCTCCAGAGTCGTCAACGTTCTGCGGGCAGAGGCATTTATATTCTTAACACCAGATTCATTATAACCTCACCATACCGTATCACTCCCAGGGTGGGCGTTTGAATCATTGGGAAATGCTGACAGAAATAAGAAAATATTCTACTACACAGCCCGTTTGCTTAACTCGGACGCCACTGTATTACAGAACCGTTGCTAGACAAGCCATATACAAGTGGGAAGAAGGCTTTTCCCATTATATTTAATCTAGACAGAAATAATCTAAAAGGAGGTACCAGAAAGACAGTATTCCTTATAAAAATTCGCCATATAATATTAAAGCAGTCTGTAATACATAAATGCTAGTTATAACTCTTCTCGCTTCTCCTTATGTAGGATCAACCACGTTTGTCAACAGAACAACTAGTGACATCTAGTATAAATTTGAACAACTGCTTACATTTAAAAAATTATAATGGAATGGGGCTATGTGAATCAGTTTTCGTAGGTTTTTTTTGAATCGGAATATAATATGTATTTCTTCTTTATTAAAGTATCCATGTAGACTAATTACAAAGAATAATGTCTCAAACATCACTGCAAAAGTATGTCTTAGCAAAATTTTCGACATCGCTCGTAGACATGGAGCTATTGTAGGAAATGCTGTGAAGGGATTTGAGTGCATGAGAATTTTCCCGTCATTCCAAACAAATAACCGTCACACAGATTCCTTTCTTCACGCACATTCCTAAGTGACCAATTCTCTTCTGCTGTCACAGGATCAGAAGTAAACCCACGCTCTCCAAATATTTCTAATCCTGCAGGTAATACGGAAGTCGGAGCTCAGCAGCATCATCTTCTCTTGTTTGGCCAATCCCAACAAAAAACACCGAAACACCGCGTGGGAGGAGACAGAATAATTCAGCATGTTATTTGATTTCACCATTTCAACTCAATCTAGCAAGAGGGAAGAGAAAATTGCATTATGAAAACTACTGATGAAAGGAGAACAGTGACTGCAGGAATCGTGGGATTTTCAAGGGAAACCTTCGAATTCAGATGAAAACCCATCTTCATCAGCACACGAAAACGGAGGAAGAAAACGAACATCATGCATTCTGAAACATCAAACGTTATGATCCTAGATCTATCAAGGAAAGGGGCCGGCCGAAGTGGCCGTGCGGTTAAAGGTGCTACAGTCTGGAACCGCAAGACCGCTACGGTCGCAGGTTCGAATCCTGCCTCAGGCATGGATGTTTGTGATGTCCTTAGGTTAGTTAGGTTTAAGTAGTTCTACGTTCTAGGGGACTAATGACCTCAGCAGTTGAGTCCCATAGTGCTCAGAGCCATCAAGGAAGGGGAATCGATCAGGTGTGATAAGTGCAAGGTGTGGTTCCACGAAATTTGTGAGGTGGGTGCTGGTAATAAGCAATCCCACTCCAGACAACTCACGTTAGGGCTACTGGAGCAGTTAAAAAACCTAAACTACCGTATTGTAGTTAAGCGTGTGACAGTTTACAATGATCCACGTTGCCCCCATTTACGACACAAACAGCTCCACATACTTTTAACTGTTCCACGGTGCCAACATTTTGCTGTTTACAATGAAGAAGTGTAGACCTCGAAGCAGTGTACCGTTATCACACAAAACCTGTTCACTATTACAGTTTAACGTGTGTAGTAAAAAATTTATTACCTGTATGAGGCCCAACAAATTGAAATAATTCACTTGGCTCCACCTTACCCTATGTTCAGTAGGCATTACCCAGGAATTACGCTTGAGGGAACACTTTGTATGTCATAATAGTAGATAAACTGAGGATCATCACTTTGCTAGGTAGAAAATGCTGTTGAAATGTTCAGAAAAAACATTTCAGAACATGATATCAAATAATGTAAGCCGTCTCTACCGAAATCATGTGTCATATGTAAAATATCTCCCATGAACCATGGACCTTGCCGCTGGTGGGGAGGCTTGGGGTCTCAGCGATATAGATAGACGTGCCGTACGCGCAACCATAACGGAGGGGTATCTCTTGAGAGGCCACACAGACGTGTAGTTCCTGGAGAGGGGCAGCAGCCTTTTCAGTAGTAGCAAGGGTAAGAGTCTGGATGATTGACTGATCAGGCCTAGTAACATTAACCAAAACGGCCTTACTTTGCTGGTACGGCGAACGGGTGAAAGCAAGAGGAAACTACAGCCATAAATTTTCCCAAGGACATGCAGCTGTATGGTTAAATGATGATGGCGTCCTATTGGATCAAATAATCGGAGTTAAAATAGTCCCCAATTCGGATCTCCGGGCGGCGACTACTCAAGAGGATGTCATTATCAGAAGAAAGAAAACTGGCGTTCTACGGATCGGAGCGTGGAATTTCAGATCCCTTAATCGGGCAGGTAGGTTAGAAAATATAAAAAGGGAAATAGATAGGTTAAAGCTATATATAGTGGGAATCAGTGAAGTTCTATGGCATCAGGATGAAGACTTCTGGTCTGGTGAATATGGGATTATAATTACAAACCCAGATAGGGGTCATCCAATAGTAGGTTTAATAATGAATAAAAAACAGGAGCGTAGGTAAGCTACTACGAACAGCAAAGTGGACCCATTATTGTAGCCAAGATAGACACAATGCCCACGCCTACCACAGTAGCAAAAGTTTATATGTCAACTAGCTCCGAAGATCATGAAGAGATTGAAGAAATGTATGATAAGGTAAAATAAATTATTCATATAGTGAAGGAAGAAGAAAATTTAGTAGTCATGGGGGACTGGAATTCGATAGTAGGAAAAGAAAAAAACGGTAAAGTAGTAGGTGAGTACAGAATGGGGATAAGGAATGAAAGAGGAAGCCGCCTGGTAGAATTTTTTGTAGAGAGTAACTTGATCACAGCTAAAACTTGGCTTAAGAATCATGAAAGAAGGTTGTATACGTGGAAGAGGCCTGGAGACACATGAAGGTTACTGATAGATTATGTAATAGTAAGATTGAGATTTAGGAACCAGGTTTTACATTGTAAGACATTTCCAGGGGCAGATATGGACTCTGACCACAATCTATTGGTTATGAACTGTAGATTAAAACTGAAGGAATTGCAAAAAGATAAGAATTTAAGGAGACGGAACCTGGAGTTTGCAGAGGGTTTCAGAGAGAGCATTAGGGAACGATTGACAAGAACTGGGGAAATAAATACATTAGATGAAGAACGGGTAGTTTTGAGAGATGAAAGAGTGAAGACAGCAGAGGATCAAGTGGGTAAAATGACGAGAGCTAGTAGAAATCCTTGAGTAACAGAAAAGATATTAAATTTAATTGAGGAAAGGAGAAAATATAAGAATGCAGTAAATGGAGCAGGCAAATAGAAATACAAACGTCTCAAAAATGAGATCAACAGGAAGTGCAAAATGGCTCAGCAGGAATGGCTACAGGAAAAATGTAAGGATGTTGACGCATATTTTACTAGATGTAAGAGAGATACTGGCTTTTCTCCACGCTCAAACAACAGGGAACTGACATGTATCGAGATTAGAATATAGTGCATTGATAATGGCTAGGCACTATACGAAATCTGGATTTGCCAAATAAAATCTGCAAAAAATGGACGACTGATTGCTAACGTGATGGTATTCTCATCTTTTGTACTGATGTCAATGGCTTAGTTATTCCTCAATGCTTAGAATCAACGATTACGTGTCTAAAGGGGCACCGTTACAACATTGCTGAAAGTTATTAGCCGAAAGAAAAATCGTTATTAAATGTGGTTAGTTTATTGGTCAATAAACTTATTATTTAATGTTTACGCAAAAGCTATGCAACATCCGTTTTCGTTGCGCTTGTTCTACGTAACAGTGTGCGTGCCTCTGTGTTTATTCAGGTTAATATGAAAAGTCAGACTTCGTTTCCAAAATACTTTTTGAGGTGTATAAATATTCATACTTACTGCAGAATCGAAAAGCTCAGGGTTTTACCTTCACTGTTCACAGGAGGAATTCACGTATCCAACACACACATCTATAAAACAAAAACATTCAGAAAATATCTCGAGTGTAGCACTTCGCATCTGGAACAGAACTACCGTCTGTTCTTTGCATAGTTGAATATCCCGTCGCCTTTGTAAAAACTGACCTTCGGCTTTTTCTTATTTTCGTCATCCAGACGGTTTTCCTCCCACAAGTTAACAGAATGATCATTACACATCCGCTTAGTTCAGGCACATCTTCTTTTTCTTTCCTCGTCTATTCACCATCTGTTTCCCACTTCTCTGAGCTCCTCTGGTCCCTCTGTAATCTATCTTTCACTCTCTCTGACGTCAGCATTTTAAAATTTCACTCTATATTTAGTGATGAGCCAAAATACTACCAGCCAAATTATTGCCACAGTGGATACATCGTTTCCCGTCAGATCACTGAAGTTAAGCGCTGTCACAGATAAGACTGTCCGTAAGGCTTGTAAGCTCACATGACATACCTGAAATGTTACCACTCTCATTATTACGTCAGATAGGTAATGCACGTAGTACGTCCGTCGTATTCATGATTTCCTCTTCAGAGTAACATACTGTACTTGTTATTTAACACAAAATGACATTAAAAGTTTAAGTTACTGATGAGCAGCTAGTTGAGAATACGTATGAACTTAAAATGACACGACGAACCATCTCGTTCTGCCTTTGGATTTAAACCCAGGTGATGCAGACTAAGATTTCATGACTGACAGAAACTAACAGTCATTCCTCACTAGGCATACAGAGAGTGATATACCTCGAATTTAGACAGTATCACTTAGCAAATGTCAACTTTAAATTACATAACGTAAACATTTTTAACGAATGCGAGTTCCTGCCCAGCATCTATTGTCCCTGTTAACGAACTATGAGCCGGCCGGAGTGGCCGTGCGGTTGTAGGCGCTACAGTCTGGAACCGAGCGACCGCTACGGTCGCAGGTTCGAATCCTGCCACGAGCGTGGATGTGTGTGATATCCTTAGGTTAGTTAGGTTCAATTAGTTCTGAGTTATAGGCGACTGATGACCTCAGAAGTTAATTCGCATAGAGCTCAGAGCCATTTGAACGAACTACGAGAGATGTTAAATATTGCTTCTTCACAAGTAACTTTTTTGAAATGGCGTGATATAAAGCTTTGTGTTGGACAGGGATTGGAATCCAGAACCTAATCGGATTGCTATCGAGGCACAATCAACTGTGACATATCGGATTTTCTCGGCAGTAGCTAGACGTTTTAACTGAAATGACGAGACGAAACATTACTTTTTTCCTTCCCAGGACTCCAACGCGGCACCTATCGCTGTTATATTCTAGAGAAAGCGAACGTTAAATATGGGTTTGTTACACCAGCAGCGACATATGAGCATGTTTGAACTAGAAATAATATGACGGAGAGTACAGTGCTGACTGGGAATCGAACTCCACACATATCTTTGTTGACTACACACAAAGAGACGTCAGCTACCGAATTTGTCGCCACCAGCGGCTCGGAATAACATCCTTGAACTTACAGTGATCTCTCAAATAGTTCTGTGTCTCACTGGGAGTCAAAACCGTCAGATATGGTTAGTGTTGACAAGTAATGAAAATGCATTAAAAATCAAATTTATTAACCATCAGGAGATAGGTGTTCTCATGCTAGAGCTTGATAATACGTAATGAAAACTTTAGTGCCGGGCCAGGAATCGACCCATTTACGTGCAATGTGTTGATATGTTGAGGAGTCTGCAGTTTTGAAGAAACAACAGACAGTAGTCGACTGTATGGTCACGAAGGGATCAAATTACACGTTAAGGGCGGTTTAAGTTGCATTCCAAGTTCAGAACCAATTTTATCGGCATACAGAAGCTCAAATAAAAGATAGAATAAGCGCCCTGTGACCCTACATAGCGTTTGTTTCGTCACTAGAAATAAATAACTAGTATAAGAAAGGTTACTGGTGATAGAATTCCCACATTTCGCCACTGTTGACTTTATTGGGGTTCAACCTAACGTCTACTTGGTAGAGAAGGAATATCATGTTTAATGTGAATTTCAGACCACAATGCGATTATAACTTCTCCGTTGGCGTAACCAGAAGAGAATAGAATCTGTATCTCCCTATTAAAAATCATTGGAAGACGTTGGAATCGAACCCAGACCATCACCACAGCAACCTATCGTCAATCCAACAGACCACCAAAGCCTCTTCTCTGAGAGTCATTTTCTATCATAACACCGTTGCGGCACACTCGATGAGAATTCTGAAACACAGGCTCCCTGTAGCGGTTTGCAGCATGTTCAGTACATTCATTTACTTGGTTGACCGAATCGCCATGAATTAGCTGCCTCAGCTACCCTGTGCAAACATTCGACTCCATTTTGTAATCACGAAATGAAATCAATTAACTGTCACCTACACATAACTGCCAACAGTGCAGGATGCAGTAATTTAAATAAGAAGTGTTCCCTTCTATTTGAGCTACTCTATGGCGCTATCTGTTTGTTGAAACCGTCGTGCAGTGGAAAAGAAAAGCTGTAACTGTCTGTCTCTCACAAGTATTGACCCGGCCATATGTATTATCTCACAGCACTGTGGAATGCGGAAGTTCTGGAGGAACTGTTGTCGACTTCTGGAGCTGCTGCAGCTGTATGACAACTCGTAGCGTAACGGTAAGTGTTGCGCACTGTAGGTAAGGCGTCGTGAGTTCTATTAAACTACTTGTAACATTTTTGTAATACGCAATTCTGCTGTAGTCTGCTGAAGTTATCAATCTATTGGTACTTTGAACATAATTCCCTTCACTTCTCAACCCAAAATAGTCGCATGTGGAAAAAGGACTAACTTCTGCGACATTTTGTTCTTTTCAAGTTTAATAGATGACCAGGCAGCAAGTGCATCTCGAAGCTTTTGTATTATGTATGGGGAGAGCACATCGTGCCAAAGTAGTCGGAAAAGTATTTTCTACATTATCTGTCGTCTGGTAGTGGCATTTTAAATTTCTTC
Organism: Schistocerca serialis cubense; assembly: GCF_023864345.2. Lineage (NCBI taxonomy): Eukaryota > Metazoa > Arthropoda > Insecta > Orthoptera > Acrididae > Schistocerca > Schistocerca serialis. The sequence continues at coordinate 665,471,823 of NC_064642.1, forward strand.
AATCCTTGTTTGACAGCTTTAACTCAGAACAAGTTTTCTACATGCATGTAATCAATAAACTGCATGTGCATTGTCAGACTGTTATAGATAACATCAGAGAATTCGCATATATCGTTGATGATTAATTTCTCTCTCATGTTTAGTATTGTTTTAACAACACTAATAGAAACCTTACGAAAATTGGGCACTGTATTATAAGAAATGAAATAAAACTACCCACGATAACCGTACGACGAAAGTCTGTTTTAATACAACTGAGTATCTGCACACAAGCGTGCCTCTATCGGCACGAATTAGTAAAATTCTTCTCACTTAGATTGCGATTGGGACTGTGTTTAATTGGTATGCTGTGTCATACTCAACAGGTATGCAAATATGGCATTTCATAAATAAAGTTATGTATTCCTAGAAACCCAAATTTGCTTGTCAGCAGTGGAAAGATGCGTCACCTGTTGTGCAGCATTCTAAGTTTTTCGCCATTGCACTATATGTTGAAAGCTTTTTGTTGCGATTTCCTTATCGATGTTTGATCTGACTGCTTGTAGCTCTTACAGAAGGGATGAAAATGTTACAGTTAGCGAGACTGCAACCGCGACCGTAACAGGCGCTTTTTCACATGTCAGCACGTCAGCGAAGAGGTATGTGTTGAGCCTTCCTCTTACGAGGCCAGTAGTGGCTAGAAATCGTATACCGATATTTAAAGGAAGAGATTAGTTGCGATTTCCACGTTTAACGGCTTTCCTGAGCTGAAAACCGTCAATTTTCAATCTCAAGCGATAATAACTCAGACTATTCAATGGAAATGACAGAAAAAATCAAGTGAACTTTGAGGCTTAATTCCGTGCACACCAGGAAGTAACTCGTGGATCACAGAGTTGCCAACCAGACCTTGCCTTGTTCTCAAAACTCAGTTACAGTACTAGCAGGAAGAAGACGAACAAACCTACGTGATCCTACAGCGGGCTAGAAAGTGACCATAGCTGGCTTCTCAAAGACGCGGCTGTTACGGCATGGAATACGTAATGCGTCTGATTGGCATTTCTGTAACTAGGTTTAGGGACTCGGGTGTAGTTACTAATAATACTCAGAACTGACTGCAAACTATGCATCATAAATCAGTAACTCTAATAGTTGGTTTCATATTTCATTCGTAAGTGTACTCAAGACTAAGAAACATATTCACGAACGTTTTCGCGCATCGCCGATAGTCGAGCAGACCAAACAAGTAAAAATAAGAAAGGAATGTATGTGTGTGTGTGTGTGTGTGTGTGTGTGTTTGTGTGTGTGTGTGTGTGTGTGTGTGTGTGAGAGAGAGAGAGAGAGAGAGAGAGAGATAGAGAGAGAGACAGAAGAGACAAAAACTAAGATAACAAACACTTTGCACCTCGATAGATTGCATCTATGTGCAGTCTTGTGATCATACAAGTAGAATTTCATGAATTTCACGTGAATGTAATAAAATTTTGGTGCGAATGGAAGCTGTGAGAAACACATTTAACTAATTATTCTCTACCACGTAATAATTAATTTATTTGAAAATTCGGAAGAGAAGACACAAATAATTATGCCCATTAAGACAGAAACTAAAGTGGAGATGCGGGCACTGTGCAGATTTGCGCTTTCTCATCTTCAGATCTATACAAATAATGTATACTAACCGGCGTATTCATTGCTTTCGTAATGGTTCCCTCTTCTTTATTCTTCTAGTGATGAGCTGTATCCACACCATGAGCCTGATTGTTTCTTTGTATCCTTCCATTTACTATCTTTGTGTATTACTTATCGGTGTTCAAAAAGCAAAATGTTATGCCTTTTCCCACGAGGTATTAAAGCGAGGTCCCAAGGAGGCTAACTATTTATAATCAAAATAGAGTTAGACGCCAATTTGTCTTTCGTCATGGTGTTATGCTTTTTTTGTGGTCTTCAGTCCTGAGACAGGTTTCATGGTCTCCCTCTACGAGTTTTATCCTCCACGCTGCCCTCCAATGCTAAATTTGTGATCCTTTGATGCCTCAGAACATGTCCTACCAACCGATCCCTTCTTCTTGTCAAGTTGTGCCACAAACCCCTCTTCCCCCAGTTCTGTTCGATACCTCCTCATTAGTTATGTGATCTACCCATCAAATCTTCAGCATTCTTCTGTAGCACCACATTTCGAAAGCTTCTATTCTCTTCTTGTCCAAACTATTTATCGTCCATGTTTCACTTCCATATATGGCTACACTCCATATAAATACTTTCAGAAACGACTTCCTGACACTTAAATATATACTCGATCATAATAAATTTCTCTTCTTCAGAAACGTTTTCCTTGCCATTGTCAGTCTACATTTTATATCTTCTCCACTTCGACCATCATCAGTTATTTTGCTCCCCAGATAGCAAAACTCCTTCACTACTTTAAGTGTATCATTTCCTAATCTAATTCACTCAGCATCACCCGACTTAATTCGACTACATTCCATTATCCTCGTTTTGCTTTTGTTGATGTTCATCTTATATCCCCCTTTCAAGACACTGTCCAATCCATTCAACCGCTCTTCCAAGTCCATTGCTGTCTCTGACAGAATTACAATGTCATCGGCGAACCTCAAAGTTTTTATTTCTTCTCCATGAATTTTAGTACCTACTCCGAATATTTCTTTTGTTTCCTTTACAGCTTGCTCAATATACAGATTGAATAACATCGGGGAGAGGCTACAACCCTGTCTTACTTCCTTCCCAACCACTGCTTCCCTTTCATGTCCCTCGACTCTTATAACTGCCATCTGGTTTCTGAACAAATTGTAAATAGCCTTTCGCTCCCTGTATTTTACCCCTGCCACCTTCTAAATTTGAAAGAGAGTGTTCCAGTAAACATTGCCAAAAGCTTTCTATAAGTCTACAAATGCTAGAAACGTAGGTTTGCCTTTCCTTAATCTTTCTTCTAAGATAAGTCGTAAGGGCAGTATTGCCTCACGTGTTCCAGTATTTCTACGGAATCCAAACTGATCTTCCCCGAGGTCGGCTTCTACTAGTTTATCCATTCGTCTGTAAAGAATTCGTGTTAGTATTTTGCAGCTGTGGCTTATTAAACTGATTGTTCGGTAATTTTCACATCTGTCAACACCTGCTTTCTTTGGGATTGGAATTATTATATTCTTCTTGAAGTCTGAGGGTATTTCGCCTGTTTCATACATCTTGCTCACCAGATGGTAGAGTTTTGTCAGGACTGGCTCTCCCAAGGCCGTCAGTAGTTCCAATGGAATGTTGTCTTCTCTGTGGGCCTTGTTTCGACTCGGGTCTTTCAGTGCTCTGTCAAACTCCTCACGCAGTATCGCATCTCCCATCTCATCTTCATCTACATCCTCTTCCATTTCCATAATACTATCCTCAAGGACATCGCCCTTGCATAGACCCTCTATATACTCCTTCCACCATTCTGCTTTCCCTTCTTTGCTTATAACTGGGTTTTCATCTGAGCTCTTGATGTTCATACAAGTGGTTCTGTTATCTCCAAAGGTCTCTTTAATTTTCCTGTAGGCAGTATCTATCTTACCCGTAGTAAGATAAGCCTCTACATCCTTACATTCGTCCTCTAGCCATCCGTCCTTAGCCATTTTGCACGTCCTGTCGATCTCATTTTTCAGACGTTTGTATTCCTGTTTGTCTGCTTCATTTACTGCATTTTTATATTTTCTCCATTCATCAATTAAATTCAATATTTCTTCTGTTACCCAAGGATTTCTACTAGCCCTCGTCTTTTTACCTACTTGATCTTCTGCTGCCTTCACTACTTCATCCCTCAAAGCTTCCCATTCTTCTTCTACTGCATTTCTTTCCCCCATTCCTGTCAATTGTTCCCTTATGCTCTCCCTGAAACTCTGTAAACAAAATTTAATACCTACTGCGAATTTTTCTTTTGTTTTCTTTACTGGTGTTAAGTCGACAGAAATAGTTGGGTGTTATTGCCTGCATCACCGGCATCCCACTGTCGTCTTCTCTTATTAAGACTTTCATATTACCCTGAACACAAGACGCCGAGATAAATGATTATATTCTCCGTGACGAAACATCCCCACATTCCATTCATCCTGATCCATTCGTTACGTGCATCGACAGCAATGAGTGATAGGATAGTTGTTGTGAGGCGACGAATAACAATAAAATGCTAGTAATAAAAAATCAGTAATCAAGCATGTTTACTGTATTATAGACGATTAACAAAATACCCAAGAAAGGCTGAGTGTTTAATTGGCCTACTGCATAGGTGTTCTTACCACTTTGTTATTGAATTCTGTTCTGGTTGTTTACATATAGAAAATAAATAACACTGTAACCATACATATCGATAGTTCAACGAGATATTACCTAACAACTATCCTTGCTTAACATCATGAGACGAACATGGCGTCACCGAGCTGATAGTCGAAATAGCATTATGTTTTCTCTCTGTGTCTCCCTCTGCCTTTTTCTATTTATTTTTTGATGAAAGCATCGAGAAGCGCGAATAATAAGCAAGTAGGCTTATAACCTGTTTACAGTTCTTTTTATTGGGACACATAATGCAAAAATACAACTTTTAAGTGTACTACTGCGTAATTCCAGTTATTCACAGTCTATTCTTGAGCTTGCTCGCATGCAGTGGGGTGAAACCTATCACAGAAGCAAGCAAAACACTAATATTTCTTGCACCGTTCGCAACACACAAATGAAATCTCGCTGCACTGACTTGTTGTCCGATATATTGCACGGTAAACATGTCTGATTCATGTTGCTAAATATAACTCTATCAGATTTCAATTTGCGTACCACGCGTATAAAAGTATATCTTGAAATACGCAGAAAGTCACATGGAGGTATTCGACTGAAACATAGCCATGGGGTCGACAGCATCGTCATCTACCACCTTGACAACACGAACGGTGACAGTGCTCGGCCGGTTACTTACGTTTACTGGTATCAAAGCTACAGCATGAAAACACAAAAATGTTAATAATCCGAGGATCATTAACGTTGGAACCCGTAGTAAAGTAAAGCAGTCATCAGTGGGAAGAGTGTTTTGAACACTACAGTGCTTTAATGGGCACGGTCTTGTTGGAGGTGGTATGCCATTGCTTTCCTCCGACCCTTGAGTTGACTTACCTACCCAGTTAACATGGGAACATACCGTTTAACGTGGCTTTCAGTCCACAGCACAACTCGGAATGTTTCACATCAACAAACACTGCCTGACGGGAAATAAGTGTAAAATGGCACATATGAATCGTGGGCCTGACGAGGGATTGAACCCGAGAACTTCGTATCCATAGTCTTGCTCTCCATCACTTTGCCACCATGCAGCTACTACTGTGGATTCTGCTTGGCATTAAAATTAAGGATCTCTCATTTGTGCCTGCGTTGGCACATGCGTGTCCCTTAGGAGACCTTACCTATGGGATTACCCTCGTAAACGTGTGTGTAAACGCCTTCCAATGCCCACTCAAGGAAGACAGATACACAGTCTAGCTTCAATATTATAAATACGCCTCAGTTTGTGGATGAACTCAGGTATTTAGCAGTGATGTACCCACTGGTGTTAGACTCGTTTTCAACCAATGATTACCACAGATACAGAAACACTACTTGTGGTACCTCTTAGACAAAATACTTACATAGTGCTATCAGACGACAAGATCAAACTGACACAAACTGTGGGACGTTGGTTTTACAACCTTCGTACCTGCATAAAGGGCTTTTCCTATTTGAGATATCTGTGAACGTTGCTGCATAAGACGATTTAAGAAGAAACTAAATTCCTTCAGCTACGCCAATGTTTAAAGAAATCGTCTTAACGTCACCAAATCGTGGTTTGTGAATCGTTTACCGGCCGTACTCTGCCGCATTTCGCTGGCTGGAAGGCAAAAATCTTACTGACAAATTTCACAGAAGGAAAAGGGGGACGAAATTTCTCCCACTGGAAGGTCATGTTGTTTTATTTAAATGATTACATAATCAGGTAAAACGAACAGTGAGGTTGTCAGTATAAGCACAATAACTGTTGTCAGTGTGATGTTGCACCGCCCAGGGCCTGTAATTATAAAGGGCCCGTTTAGGTCAGGCATGTTGTATACAGAAGTGGAAGAGAGAGCACCACTAAATTCTATAATCCGTATGCACTGCATACACACGTAAATTACCGTTACAGTGTACTTATGGAGCCCAATGAGCGAATTGCAAATTTTCCGGTGAGAAGAGCACTGGGAAACAGTCTTCGCTACATTAGGTTACTTAAACTGGTGTCACTCTGAGCTAGAAGTTATGGTCAGCGACTAGATGTAAGGACAATGATTCTGATGCTAGTTTTTGCAACTGTGAAATACTTTCCCACATTATAGAAGCGAATATTAAATTTGAACTAATATTGCGAAAATTTTGTATTTGGATACTTAGTATGAAAATCTTTCTGTTTATTACAAAGGACAACAATTGATTTCCTAAGACATTGTCTGTCATACACAACTTGAAACAGGTCACGTCGAGCAAATCATATGGAAGAACTGACAGCGACGTATATCGGAAGGCAGTAAGAACCCTTGGCTTTTGGTTTGGCAGTATTCGACAGCCATTTCTAGGCGCAAGTGAATGAAGAAAGGCAGCACGTTTTTGTTATCAAGTAAAGTCTTTATCAATTAATTTAGTTTTAATGAAATCTACGAGTAATTGCTGGTGTATGATATTAACATGAAAAGGATTCCGTAATCAGGGAAAGAACCTGTTCTTGGGCAACTACTTCTATAATGATCAAAAGGCCTTAAATTATCTTCAAGCACATGTTACAGCAGCAGTATGAAGAAAATGATAGTAATAAAGACGGTAATAATCGAATTATCCGGTAACTTCACACTTCACAGTGGATTTTCTCGAACTAAGAAATTTCCTGAATTAGTGAAAATTTCAAAATGGCTTCACATTGAGGCTATGATGTTTTGAAGAGTCTTTACATCCTGCTGACGTGAGAATAGCATAATCTCTGCGTCAGAAGCTTGCTTCTACTTAACCATTTAATAGACTCGCATTTTTTTCCACCGTGACTAATTTTGTAAGCTAAGAACTTCATCCGTTACAGCACACTCCTGGGGCTGGGAAATGTGGCCACAATGGTCTGGTGGGACGAGCTATCACAGGTGCAGTGCGTGGTTTCAGGCATTTACTTTTAAGAGGCACAAACAGATTTACTTTACCTCTGGTAACCTCATGAGAAAGATGTTGTAATCCAGAATCCGTATTAAACATCACTTTCCTTGATTCCCAACTGGGCAGAGTCGGTTTACGTTGGGAAATGACATAGGTGGAGGTCATGGTAAACAGAAACACTGTTGCCAGTAAACTTACTTACATTAGAAAATTTTATTTTATTTGATGAAAAACGAACAGGGCTCTTATTTTACTTGTACTTGATTGAACAAGAGACGTTGAAAAATTTGGTTCTGGACTGTGATTCGAGTTCGTATCTGCTCTTTCGAGGATCTGAATCTCTCGGAACAGTATAGTTCAATCATTTCGTTCCTTTTTCCAAGATTGCAATATTCTCTAGGTCTCCTCCAAAGGTAAGTATGTGGGTCCGATTCCTGATCCAGTACAAAAATATTTTTAATTTCATTTCAAGCCCTATCACGTGCACACCGGCCTGCTAGTGAAAATTAACGTGCATTTTGCGAACAATTTCTGGTCAAACATGCACACATCTTACTGTTATTGAGTAAGTAATTGATACTTAAGCTATATTCGTGGATGATAATAAAGAGTAATAGGAGTGCGGCTCGATTGTTGCTCCGGCACAAAAATTTGTATCCTTATTTAAGGTTCAAACACCTAGCAGCTGGTAAAAAGAACCGATACAAAATATTTGATTTTGCTTAGTTAACAATCGGATTACGTGTTGGGTTCGTATCTGCGTCACAGAACTTCACATCATCTTTAAAAGGATACACACTTTGTTATTTCTAAATGGAGGTATATTAGACATCTTTCGTGGTCAGTTTACAGGGATGAAAGGCTCTTGATAGGAGTCCCGGTTTATTACAAAAACTTTTGTCTTTTAATTTAAAGTTTAGATTTGGTTACTGATATTGGCGAAAATTTCGGTAATTCATGACCCTTCACGGTTAGTCAGCAATATGATATGATTAGAGTAGATTAGATTAATACTTGTTCCATAGATCATGAATATGACATTTCGTAATGATGTGGAACATGTCATTTTAATGAAAGATTTCTTTTACATACCGGTATTCAATTACTTTACAACCATTTTCTACCCTCTCTATTATAATTTTTTTATTTCTCTCTCTCTCTCTCTCTCTCTCTCTCTCTCTCTCTCTCTCTCTCTCTCGAGTCCCTAAACCTAGTTACAGAAATGCCAATCAGACGCATTACGTATTCCATGCCGTAACAGCTGCGTCTTTGAGACGCCAGCTATGGTCACTTCCGAGCCCGCTGTAGGATCAAGTACGTTCGTTCGTCTTCTTCCTGCTGGTACTGTAACTGAGATTTGGCAAAAGGCAAAGTATGTTTGCCAACTCTGTGATCGACGATTTACTTCCTGGTGTGCACGGAATGAAGCCTCAAAGTTCACTTAATTTTTCCTGTAATTTCCATTGAATAATTTTTATTATCGCTTGAGATTGTAAATTTACGGTTTTCAGCCCAGGAAAGCCGTTGCACGTGGAAATCCCAACTAATCTCTTCCTTTAGATTGCGGTTTACGATTTCTACCCCTACTGGCCTCGTAAGAGGAAGGCCCAACACATACCTCTTCGCTAGGTGTGAGGGGACGCGCTGACATGTCAAAAAGAGTGTTATGGTCGCGGTTCCAGTCTCGCTGACTGTAACATTTTCAACCCTTCTGTGAAAGAGCTACAAGCAGTCAGATCAAACATCGATAAGGAAATCGCGGGAAAATGCTTTCAGCTCATAGTGCTATGGTGAAAAACTTACAATGCTGCTCAACAGGTGACGCTTCTTTCCACTGCTGACAAGCAAATTTTGGGTTTCTAGGAATACATAAGTTTTTTTTTATGAGATGCCATATTTACATACCTGTTGAGTATGACACATCATACCAATTAGACACAGTCCTAATCGCAATCTAAGTGAGATGTAATTTACTAATTAATGCCGATACAGGTACGCTTGTGTGCAGATACTCAGTTGTATTAAAACAGAATTTCGTCGTACGGTTATCATGGGTAGTTTTATTTCATTTCTTATAATACAGTGCCCAATTTTCGTAAGGTTTCTTTTAGTGTTGTTAAAACAATACTAAACATGAGAGAGAAATTAATCATCAATGATATATGCGAATTCTCTGATGTTATCTATAACAGTCTGACAATGCACATGCAGTTTATTGATTACAAGCATGTAGAAAACTTGTTCTGGGTTAAATCTGTCAATCAAGAATTGAAGAAATTTAAAATGCCACTACCAGACGACAGATAATGTAGAAAATACTTTTCCGACTTCTTTGGCATAACGCGCTCTCCCCATAGATAATACAAAAGCTGCGAGATGCATCTGCTGCCTGGTCATCTATTAAACCTGAAAAGAACAAAATGTCGCAGAGTGTTAGTCCTTTTTCCACATGCGACTATTTTGGGTTGAGAAGTGAAGGGAATTATGTTCAAAATTCCAATAGATGGATAACTTCAGCAGAGAGCAGAATTGCATTTTTTAAAATGTTGCTGGGAGTGTAATAGAACTCACGACTCCTTACCTAACGATATCTGACGGTTGTGACTCCCAGTGAGACACAGAACTATTTGAGAGATCACTGTAAGTTCAAGGATGTTATTCCGAGCCGCTGGTGGCGACAAATTCGGTAGCTGACGTCTCTTTGTGTGTAGTCAACAACGATATGTGTGGGGTTCGATTCCCAGTTAGCACTGAACTCTTCGTCGTTTTATTTCTAGTTCAAACATGCTCACATGTCGCTGCTGGTGTAACAAACTCATATTTAACGTTCGTTTTCTCTAGAATATAACAGCAATATGTGCCAGGTTGGAGTCCTGGGAAGGAAAAAAGCAATATTTCGTCTCGTCATATCAGTTAAAACATCTAGCTACTGCCGTGAAAATCCGATATGTCACAGTTGATTGTGCCTCGATAATAATCCGATTAGGTTCTGGGTTCCAATCCCTGTCCAACACATAGCTTTACTTCACGCCATTTGAAATAAGTTACTTGTGAAGAAGCAATATTTAACATCTCTCGTAGTTCGTTCTAATGGCTCTGAGCTCTATGCGACTTAACTTCTGAGGTCATCAGTCACCTAGAACTCAGAACTAATTAAACCTAACTAACCTAAGGACATCACACACATCCATGCCCGAGGCAGGATTCGAACCTGCGACCGTAGCGGTCGCTCGGTTCCAGACTGTAACGGTTAGAACCGCACGGCCACACCGGCCGGCTCGTAGTTCGTTAACAGGGACAATAGATGCTGGGTAGGACCTCGCAATCGTTAAAAATGTTTACGTTATGTAATTTAAAGTTGATATTTGCTTTACTGATACTGTCTAAATTCGAGGTATATCACTCTCTGTATGCCTAGTGAGGAATGACTGTTAGTTTCTGTCAGTCAGGAAATCTTATTCTGCATGAGCTGGGTTTAAATCCAAAGGCAGAACGAGACGGTTCGTCGTGTCATTTGAAGTTCATAGATTTTCTCAACTAGCTGCTCATCAATAACTTTAACTTTTAATGTCATTTTGTGTTAAATAACAAGTACAGTATGTTACTTTGAAGAAGAAATCATGAATACGACGAACGTACTACGTGCATTACCTATCTGACGTAATAATGAGAGTGGTAACATTTCAGGTATGTCATTTATCGCAGTAAATGTGAGCTTACAAGGCTTATGGACAGTCTTATCTGTGATAAGGTGTTCCCTGATATTTGTAGTATCGTGGTATTACTTTACACCTTGAGTTATTGAGATAGAGAACAGAGTTTTCTAGTGATCACTTGTTGAATCCATTTTCAATAGCCACACGACTGTACCAATGGGCGATTAGATGACCTGCTAGACAGCTGCGTTATGTGGGTTGCATGCGAATCAGGCTAAACGCAACTCAGGTTCTTCGGATACTTTTGAGCATGACTGTGCATCAGGTGAATTTGATCGCCGAGGTATCAATGTGAGTTCGCTATGATGCTAATCAAATCACTGTAGTAATGATCTGGCTTCGAGACAAAGTCGATTACTACTGAAAGACGACATCGGCGGCGGCGAAGACATCAAGCATGAACGGATGGGTGTTTCACAGCTGTCACTGTGTCTTCGATTACTACAACAGGTTACATGGAAGTGCAGAATAATATATCCCATTGCGTAATACTGCTCTCACCAGACGGAGTCCGTGGCATGCTGCACATTTCGAGCCACCGCTCACCCCGATGACGGCTTTTTGGTGACGGCCATCGACATAGTGTAGCAAAAGTGTGGTACACCTGAAGAGCCAATAGCGTTCCTGTTGATCGACTATGGGGTCAACGTATGAACACGTAGGGGTGGTCAGCTGCGGAGCTCCGTGTTTAACACTATACGGAGAACCGTGTGCTCCGAAACACGTGTGTGCACCAGCACTGTGCTCTTTCAGCAGACATGCCGCAGATCACCATCTATCTTACATTACAGAGAACACAAGTCTCCAAACCCCACGTTCTGTGAAGGGTCGTAGATGTCCAACTATTGTTTCAGCGTCTTTTATAACGGTACTTTGCGGGCAGGCGTGTCAATTAGCATCATATTAATTAAAATCGGGGAAGAATTAAAAAGGGGAAAGTAATATGAAACTTTAATAACTGCACAGTATTAGTAAGAAGCAATATAATGAAAAGTAATAAAAAGCAAAGACCAAGCGGGACAGAAAGATATAGGGACGCGTTTGTTTTTTAAAACATATAAAAGAACATGTAACACATTATTGAGATCTCCAGCTCCAGCTATCGCGATCGGGCTAGTCGATGAAGAAGTGGTACGTGACTGCGAAATTCGTCAAGGAGATTATTTAAAGACTCTTCAAGCAAGTTTAAAATACATTACGTGTGACGAAGTGATCAGAGACGTTTATTTTCGGGTGAAGTAAAAATGATTCCGACAACATAATTCGAACTTTGTGTTAGCTGGTAAAAATACTCTTGGGAAACTATTATGGCTGTGGAACCCACGAAAATTGTACGCAACGGAAAGCTATAGTTTACATAATTCCGCATTTTTTAAAATTGTGAAACGCGTGTGCGCCGAACGTTAAGGGAATCTTATCCTTGGACGGTTGTGGGGTTAACTGATACAAACAACGCGCCAGCATAAAAATAGTTCGCTTATTAACTACCAGATATTAATTAACGGGGACCTAAATTACTAAAAACAGTGCGTACTCCGTTAAATTGAACCCCGCGTGTGAAAGATAATCACATCGAACACTTCGAGAGCGAAGAATAGACATATAAGTGCCGAATTGATAGCCTGGGTCGTGTCAGTATTTGGACATTATATGGCACGCGTTATTCAGAACACGATATCCACCGTTCTAATACTGAAAAGAAGGATAGGATCAACACCTCCAATCCCGATTCATATTTCATATTTAGTTAGTGAAAAGAAAAGTGTTATTAAACAAACTAGACTTCAATTTTATCCACGATTTTGGCTCCATTACGTAGTCTTGACTACATGATAAACAATAACTGTGGAAGTTGTATGCAACGTATCGTCATAATATTTAGCCAACCAATATTGTGGGACACCAAAAATGTAAATGCATGAAATTGTTCTTACAGCGGATGTATTATGTGTGAGTGCGACGAACTATATTGAGAAACTGAACGTCCATTACGTACTTGCATGTTTATCTGCGAACATGGTCTTTGTCGGTACATGAGCATAGAGTTCGAATAGAATCCCTGGAACATTGCAAACCATTCAGATTAATCGAACATCTAAATACGCATAATGCTGGTATCACCAGGATGTGTTCTTTCTCCTCACCCTCGTGGCGGTAATTGAAATAAGAGTCATCCGGGAATAACATTTAAATCAACTGACGACCATTGAGCTAGCGTCACGAATTTTCAAACGTCCACTGCCATGTATGAAGGCGAATGACACCACGAGTGTTAACGTCGATCGAGGGGTGTCGTCGTGATAGTATTGAATGACATTGAGCGGTCACACTTCCTGACTCGTTCTGTAGATGCTCACGCCAAAATCACGTGAATACTCGGCGAGCATCGCCGTTTCCGAGATACTCGCTCTGCGTCGTAATGTACCTCTTGTCAGTGTTGCTTACCTGACTTTTCCATTTTCAGCCCGTATCTTTGCTAGGGTGATCTCCTGTCCGTGTTAAGCTTACATGCTTCTGTTGTAGCACTAAGTGACCGTAGCGCCAACAGGCGGCATCCAATGCCACTGCAGGCAGTCGTCGTAATGTGTTAGCTTATCAGTGTACCATGCACGCGGCCAGACGAAAAAACTGAAGCGCCCAGAATGGGAGGTTAAAATAAAAAGAAATTCTGCGGTTTGAGAAGCTGTATGATGTCTATGTAATGATGACGAAGCGGAACTGACAAACAACTTGCAGTATGAGCCCACTTATGAGTACAAGATTGCATCCCCTCTGACAAAGATCCATGCACTGCTTCACTTGTGAACTGTTTCATAAAACCATTGTATCCTCTCCTGAGGCATTGTGGCCCACAACTGTTGTAACTAGTTTATGATATCCTGTATAATGCCTCAGGAGTTGAGTTGACGACCGAGATGGTTCGATAAAATTTCCTTCGGTGATAAATCTGGGGATCTTTCTGGAAACTGTCGAGTGTCAACGCGCAGTTCAAAGGGAAACTTGCCATATCTGGACGTGCATTAACCTGTTGAGAAATGGCACCACACTACTGCCGCATAAGACGTATCACAGAAGGGCGCAGCATTTTAGCGGGGTACCATTATGCTGCAAGAATTCCCTTAATCTCTACTAGCCATGACCTGAAGTCACACCGAATGGCTCCCCACACTCGTAAAGTCGTTCCAAGTGTAACACATTGTACCTCTCTGCAAGTTTGAAGCCTCTCCGCAAGTCGTAGCCATTTTCGCCGATGACTGACATCCGAGGTTTCTGAAACCACGATTCGTCGCTGTTAATAATGTGAACCAGTGATCAGCAGCCCATCCATCCTGTTCACGGCACCCCTTAAACGCCACCATTTGCGTTATTCTGCTTATGGCAGCCTACGCTTGGGACAGTAATCTCGTCGTTCGGCTGCTGCTAGTCTCCGTCCAATAGTGCAGGATAACACTGATTACTACAGGGCGACGATTACTTGTTCTCTGATGTCAGATGCAGATGTGACGGGGTTACGATGCGGTTGGTGCCCATTAGGGCTATCCTCGCTTTCAATTGTGATACGTGACGGACCGGAACCACGACGAGGAGTGTGCCTGCCCTAACGTCGGTATGCAGTCTCACATCGGACCGTGGTCACCTCCGAACGCCCCCATCAAAATGTGGATATTGTACGAGGGTTATCCCAAAACTAAGGTCTCCTATTTTTTTATAAGTTCAGAATTCAGTTTGTGTGTCGTTTGGTCACACTGTTATGAAGAGTGCTTCACGCGCTGTGTGTAAACATGCGCACGCCGCGCTGAGGCGCTCAGTCTTGGCTTCGCAGCCGTTGAGAATGGAGCTCCCGTGGGATGTTACCGCCATGTGCGATTTCCGCGCAGTTATTCGATTTTTTAACGCAAAGGGCACTGTGCCGATTGGAATCCATTGCCAAATGACGGAAGTGTATGGTAAGTCGTGCATGAATGTTAAAAATTGTTCGTAAGTGGTGTAGAGAGTTTGCACTTGGTCGGACCGAAATTCACGACGAACAAAGGCGCAGACCGTCAGTTTCTGAGGAGACTGTGTTTAAGGTTGAGCAAAGTATGCGTTAAGATCGGCGGATTACCCTGGATGATCTGTGTACGTGGGTTCCTGACGTTTCCCGAAGCACCGCTCACAGAATTTTAACGGAAACTATCGGAAGGTGTCGGCAAGATGGGTGCCACGCATGCTGACTGAGGACCACATGCGGCAACGAGTTGACGCTTCCCGCGCATTTCCTCGCCACCTTGTAGCCGAACAGGACATCTTAATTGATGGACTCAACTGTCGCGGGTGACGGAACCTGGGCATACTACTTTACACCTGAGACCAAGCAACAATCACGCCAGTGGCGGCATCCTTCTTCGCGAAAGCCACGGAAATTCAAAATTCAATAAAACACAGTCTGCTGGTGAAGTCATGACAATGGTTTTTTGGGATCGGAAAGGGGTATTGTTGGTCGACTTTATACCCACTGGGACCACAATTAACGCTGACAAGTACTGTGAGACTCAAACGGGCAATTCAGAACAGGAGAAGAGGAATGTTGAGCGAGGACGTTCACGTTCTCCATGACAAAGCTCGCCCACACATCACTCGGCAAACCGTTGCTCCCCTGCAACAGTTTCAGTGGAACATGATCACCCACCCACCCTATAGTCCTGACTTGGCGCCCAGTGACTATCAACTGTTCCATAGGTTAAAAGAACAATTGGTCGGGAAGCTATTCAGCTCCGACGACGAGGTAAAAGAAGAGGTTCATACCTATATGAACAGCATGGAGGCGAGCTGGTATGACATGGGCATACAAAAACTGCCACAGCGTCTACAAAAATGCATCGACAGAAATGGTGTTTAACTCGAAAAATAGCTACATGTTCAAGCTGTAAATTGATTTAAACCATTGTAGAAATAAACCGGTCCATGTACTTATAAAAAAATAGGAGGCCTTACTTTTGGGACTACCCTCGTATTATGCTCCTAGCCGGAAAAAACGAGAGCCGCAATGAGGCGCCTTTTATACTCCGTCAGGTGTCGATAACGTTGCTCCATACGACTGCGAACCAGCACTGTGTCTTTCACAGCGGTCACTCAACATCTGACGTTGCTTACGCTCTATATTTAACAACACTAAACATGAACAAAACTAATATCATCTGATGACCGTTGCACCTGAAACAGTTAATTGCAATTCAGATTATTCACGTAACTGTCAACAGTGTGTACGTTTACAACGTTACCTGAAAACGTACTACATATTCTGGGAGCTTAACTTTTTTCCAGATAGTGTATGAAAAGCATAACAGAATTCTCTGATGAAAAGTTGTTCTTGAAGCAATATGTCAATGAATAACCTGTTCTTTGTATCTGATAATATTCTCCTGAAGATAAGAGTAGTTGTTGAAACGTTGCACAGGGCAACACTGCCCCTCAGGTAGAGACCATAAAACATTATCTGTGTAATACATCTACTATAGTAATTTCACTGGCACACATACGAATACAAAAAGAAAGTGCACTGTGTCCCTTTCTAACAGCGGTGTTATGAGACCATTGCTTTTCACAATATATATAAATGACCTAGTAGATAGTGTCGGAAGTTCCATGCGGCTTTTCGCGGATGATGCTGTAGTATACAGAGAAGTTGCAGCATTAGAAAACTGTGGTGAAATGCAGGAAGATCTGCAGCGGATAGGCACTTGGTGCAGGGAGTGGCAACTGACCCTTAACATAGACAAACGTAATGTATTGCGAATACATAGAAAGAAGGATCCTTTATTGTATGATTATATGATAGCGGAACAAATACTGGTAGCAGTTACTTCTGTAAAATATCTGGGAGTATGCATGCGGAACGATTTCAAGTGGAATGATCATATAAAATTAATTGTTGTTAAGGCGGGTACCAGGTTGAGATTCATTGGGAGAGTCCTTAGAAAATGTAGTCCATCAACAAAGGAGGTGGCTTACAAAACACTCGTTCGACCTATACTTGAGTACTGCTCATCAGTGTGGGATCCGTACCAGATCGGGTTTGACAGAGGAGATAGAGAAGATTCAAAGAAGAGCGGCGCGTCAGGTCACAGGGTTATTTGGTAACCGTGATAGTGTTACGGAGATGTTTAGCAAACTCAAGTGGCAGACTCTGCAAGAGAGGCGCTCTGCATCGCGGTGTAACTTGCTGTCCAGGTTTCGAGAGGGTGCGTTTTTGGATGAGGTATCGAATATATTGCTTCCCCCTACTTATACCTCCCGAGGAGATCACAAATGTAAAATTAGAGAGATTCGAGCGCGCACGGAGGCTTTCAGACAGTCGTTCTTCCCGCGAACCATACGCGACTGGAACAGAAAAGGGAGGTAATGACAGTGGCACGTAAAGTGCCCTCCGCCACACACCGTTGGGTGGCCTGCGGAGTATAAATGTAGATGTAGATGTAGATTAAAGTTAACGTCATAATCTAAGCGTAAGTAACAAATTGATAACTTTAGTATTAAAAGTACTTTATCAACGGGAAAACTATGTGGTTTTCGGCAGAAACAGTTACAGTATCAATTTTATTCACCATATTAGCTGAGACTGAAGACAAATGGAAGACTAATTATTTTGCAAGTATTTCAGGATCAAACGTCAGGGCTGTATTGTGCGTACTAGAAACTACGGTGAATAAACAGCTTTTTATGTACAAGTGGTCTATAACGAAAGTAAAGTCCACTTCTGATGAATTAAATACTTACTTTACCAGCCACATACATTAAATTTTCTGCTACGTTTTAACTTTTGAAACTTTGCTCCATAGAGCCATATCGCCAAATCCCCTTAATCATGGCCGGCCGAAGTGGCCGTGCGGTTAAAGGCGCTGCAGTCTGGAACCGCAAGACCGCTACGGTCGCAGGTTCGAATCCTGCCTCGGGCATGGATGTTTGTGATGTCCTTAGGTTAGTTAGGTTTAACTAGTTCTAAGTTCTAGGGGACTAATGACCTCAGCAGTTGAGTCCCATAGTGCTCAGAGCCATTTGAACCATTTGAACCTTAATCATGAAAAGAGTGGCTACATTACTCTGGGAAAGCTGATGTATGGATTAAAGAGAGGTTATTATAAAAATTGTAAAACAGAAAAAGGTATTATATTCAGTATCTAGTCAAACGTATCCGAGTACGCCTACGAAATGCGGAACTGACCACTGGACGTCACGAGAGGCCTTCCCGACAATATAAAACAAACCGGAAATTATGCACGATATGCTGATCTGCTAGACCATCATACTGTGTTCTGTCCACCGTGAGTTGACACAGTCGGCACAGGTGCATTCAGAACGAGCACTTTTCTTAGTCTCTGCGCCGAAGAGCCTCCACTAGGAATCAGATGTCAACTACTCACAGCGTGACAGGAGTTCTATACTCCGACTGACCTAAAGTATTTGGAAAACATTATGTAATTCGGAATTTAGCAATAGATGTCACGAAGGGCGGAAGTCAGTAAAAAAGAGAGCGGGGAGAGTTGTCACAATTAATAAAATGTTCTGGGCTATTATACCATGGTCGAATGGGTTTGACCTTAAAACCCGGCATTTCGTCCCCATCCTCGGACGGCTTTCTCAAGTGTGATCGTAGCTTTGTTGGATGTCCGATTTATACCCTGGCTCGCTCACCAGGGTGTGAATCGGACATTGGGTAAACCTACGATCCCTCTTGAGAATGTCCTCCGAAGATGGGGGCGAAAAGACGGGTTTTAAAGTGATATCCATTGGACCATGGCATAATAGCGCGGAACTTTTTATTAATTGCGACGTTTCCGATCGTGAAAGATAACATTTAACAAAGGGGAGTGTTGTGTTGTTAGTGGGGAAGCAGTAACAGCAGAATGGGATGGTCTGGAGTGCTGAGTGACTTGTAACGTTCACTAATCATTGAGTGTCACCTGAGTAGCAAATCCATCAGCGACATTCGAATTCTTCTAACGCCCTCCAGAGCATCTGCTGGTGGCGTGGTTTTGAAGTGGAAACCCGAAGGAGCAAACACGGCTGAATCAAGTCGCTTATGGAGAGAGACAGGCGAGCATATCGAAACATTTCATTTAGCTCAATGACTGTGCGTAAGGAATGAAAAAGATTGGGCTACAATGATCCAACAGTTCCTCATAAACCACACATTTATGTAGCCAGTGTTAATCACCGCTTGAGGTAATGTAAAGAGCGACTTCACTGGAATATGGTGACTAAAAACAAGTGACTTGCTTTGATGTATCACGGTATACGTCGTGATAATTCAATAGAAGGGTTTGAGTTTTACGAATGCCCGGAGAATGTTCGCTGCCGTCATTTATAGTGTAACAGTAAAGTGCGGAGCAGGTGATGTTGCGGTATGGGGTTGCTTCTCTTCGCGAGAATATGGTCCTCTCAATGTGCTAAAATCGGAGGATATGAACTAACTTAACTCTATCGTTTACTGTATACAGAAGAGCAACGGTTCGGAGGCGATGATAGTATCAGTATGACGTTACACCCTGTCATAAATCAGCATCTTTGAGGTAAATGATTTGTGGACAATAATACACTCCTGGAAATGGAAAAAAGAACACATTGACACCGGTGTGTCAGAACCACCATACTTGCTCCGGACACTGCGAGAGGGCTGTACAAGCAATGATCACACGCACGGCACGGCGGACACACCAGGAACCGCGGTGTTGGCCGTCGAATGGCGCTAGCTGCGCAGCATTTGTGCACCGCCACCGTCAGTGTCAGCCAGTTTGCCGTGGCATACGGAGCTCCATCGCAGTCTTTAACACTGGTAGCATGCCGCGACAGCGTGGACGTGAACCGTATGTGCAGTTGACGGACTTTGAGCGAGGGCGTATAGTGGGCATGCGGGAGGCCGGATGGACGTACCGCCGAATTGCTCAACACGTGGGGCGTGAGGTCTCCACAGTACATCGATGTTGTCACCAGTGGTCGGCGGAAGGTGCACTTGCCCGTCGACCTGGGACCGGACCGCAGACGAATGGAGACGTGTCGTCTTCAGCGATGAGAGTCGCTTCTGCCTTGGTGCCAATGATGGTCGTATGCGTGTTTGGCGCCGTGCAGGTGAGCGCCACAATCAGGACTGCATACGACCGAGGCACACAGGGCCAACACCCGGCATCATGGTGTGGGGAGCGATCTCCTACACTGGCCGTACACCACTGGTGATCGTCGAGGGGACACTGAATAGTGCACGGTACATCCAAACCGTCATCGAACCCATCGTTCTACCATTCCTAGACCGGCAAGGGAACTTGCTGTTCCAAGAGGACAATGCACGTCCGCATGTATCCCGTGCCACCCAACGTGCTCTAGAAGGTGTAAGTCAACTACCCTGGCCAGCAAGATCTCCGGATCTGTCCCCCATTGAGCATGTTTGGGACTGGATGAAGCGTCGTCTCACGCGGTCTGCACGTCCAGCACGAACGCTGGTCCAACTGAGGCGCCAGGTGGAAATGGCATGGCAAGCCGTTCCACAGGACTACATCCAGCATCTCTACGATCGTCTCCATGGGAGAATAGCAGCCTGCATTGCTGCGAAAGGTGGATATACACTGTACTAGTGCCGACATTGTGCATGCTCTGTTGCCTGTGTCTATGTGCCTGTGGTTCTGTCAGTGTGATCATGTGATGTATCTGACCCCAGGAATGTGTCAATAAAGTTTCCCCTTCCTGGGACAATGAATTCACGGTGTTCTTATTTCAATTTCCAGGAGTGTATCACTGAAGTAACTTTTGCTATCCGCAGTACATACTTGATACCAACGTAACACTTCTGGGATGAAATAGCACCTTGACTTCGCTACAAACCTAGCGTGCGCCTCGCGGGGTAGCCGCGCGATCTCGGGCGCCTAGCCACGTTTCGCGTGGCTTTCCCTGTCGGAGGTTCGAGTCCGCCTACAGCCAGCAAGTATATTTCCAATGTGGCGATTGCTATTTATTGCGGGTGGGCAGCTGTCGAGCCCTTAGCCGCTGAAGGTGTGGTTGCTACGGTATTCGTCGCTGCGAAGCACTTGTTTGTGTGATTTACGCCACACTATGGTAAATAAGTGCTGTGTACCAGGCTGTACTGACAAAAACCAGACGGCATGGGTGTGTGTGTGTGTGAGTGTATGTTGTGCTTAGCGTAAGTTACTTAAGTTAGATTAAGAAGCGTGTAAGTCTAGGGGCGGATGACATCAGCAGTTTGGTCCCATAGGAACTTATCACAATTACCACCTAGCGTCCATCATCACTACCAATCTCCGCTTTCAGATCTTGAGGAATAATACACTGCTATTCCTTCAAAACATTTAAACACATCACTAAATGTATGTTCAGGAGAGTTCAAGCCATCATAAAGGCGAAGCGTGGCCTTCCTCTTATTAACGTCCACTAATGAGTGTCTAAAAACGTTCGATTGGAGAGTGTACATAAGCAACTACGAGGAAAACATGATCGTAAGAAAAGAACTGTTCTCTGAGGAAGCCTTTCAGTGTTGCTGTGGAAATCATTGTATTATCAATTTAGTTTCATTCTCGCACTTCAAAAATGTGAGAAATCTTTGGGACTTAACTACTAAGGTCATCAGTCCCTAAGCTTAAACACTACTTAACATAAATTATCCTAAGGACAAACACCCATGTATGACCGAGGGAGGACTCGAACCTCCGCCAGGACCGGCCGCACAGTCCATGACTGCGGCGCCTAAGACCGCTCGGCTAATCCCGGGCGGCTCTCGCAGTCCATTCCATCTGTTTGTGACAGTAAACATACCGCACAAAATAACTGCGTAGGCATCCGCGGCCACAGTCAATCGACACAAAGTTTTCTGGGTGTGGTATCGCGTCATAATGTATAAAACTGCTGCTGCTGGAGGAAAACCAACCTTTCGGCGACGGTTGCAGCGGCCCTCGTCTGGGTCTACAGGTGCGCCCTAGCTATGCAGTGCCCCTTAAAAATGGTTCAAAGCATTATGGGACTTAACATCTAAGGTGATCAGTCGCCTAGAACTTAGAACTGCTTAAACCTAACTAACCTAAGGACATCACACACATCCATGCCCGGGGCAAGATTCGAACCTGCGACAGTAGCGGTCTCGCGGTTCCAGCCTGAAGCGCCTAGAAACGCTCTCCGGCCGGCAGTGTCCCTTAAAATTGGTTGTTACTGTTCACTGCGCATGCCATTACATACAGACAGGTATCTGCGCGCAAAATCCTACCACCACCCAGCGCAGAAGAACTCGGTCATTCGTTCTTTGGCAATTCGTGCACAGCGCCTAAGTGATGCTGAAAGCATAGCACCTCAGCTTAAAAGGCTACACACAATGTTTCTAGCCAGTAGCTACAGCCATAATTCGATTCACGCAGTCTTGTCGACGAACACAAGCAAGAAAGATAAGCAATAAATAGACAAACTGCAGCCAACAGTGCGCTTACCTTATGTGAAAAATATTATTCATCGACTAAGCAAAGACCTTTCCCCCGGTTGGGGTGCCGCCTGTCTTCTATAGTGGTCGCAGGATCCATAGCGTGCTAGGCTCCACTAAGGACAAGGTGGATGCATTAGACACTGCAGGCGTGGACAAGGTGGAATTCGAATGTGGCGAGGCATATATCGGCGAGACTGGAAGGCCAATAGCAACGCGCATTCGGGAAAACGAGCGCTATATTCGTATATGGCAACACAACAAATCTGCAGTGACAGAACATCAGTAAGACTGCATAAAAGAAATAAAATTCAGCAAAGCCTGTGTGTCGGCCAAGCAACCGGTTATGACGAAACGCAAAATCAGAGACGCCTTCGAAATACTTAAACAATCTAATAACATAAATAGGCGTGCCCCATCTTGGCTGCCAGCAACCGGAACCCAACAGACCGCACTGTCAACATGAGGCACGAGCACTACCGGCGAATATCTGCCGGCGCGCGGCCGACGTCCAGCAGCTGGTACAGAGGATCCAACTTCTCATTCGACAGTGGCCACCAATCATGGCACATAACACAAGAGCCGGTAGACAACAGAGGTTACGGTCTCCCTCCACCGCAACAACCTACTAAAATAAAGTTCATTCTCTTTCTTTCTTAGGTGACCAATGGAACTCCCTTTTTAAAATTATGACGTATTGGCATGTGCGTTGAACAGACAGAAACAACAAAGTATAAGGGACACTGCATAGCTAGAACACACCTGTAGACCCAGAAGAAGGCCGCTACCGCCGTGGCCGAAACGTTGGTTTTTCTCCAGCAGCAGCAGTAGTTTTATACATTATGACGCGGTACCACACCCAGATAACTTTTATGTCGACATTCTGCACCAAAGTGACACATTTGTCAGTAAGAAGTGATTAGACATCGCTATTAGTAGAAAACACGTTTCTACAGTATGTCTATTGCTTTTTAGCTTTCCCAAGTTTAAAGCACTTGATCACATGAAACAGCTATGGACAATCTGAAAACACTAAATTTTAATAGTTTCATGCCAGATCTGGAAATAGTGCGATTCCTTGCCGTTAAGAGTCCTAATTGAAGTAAGTGTTGCAGGAGGAAGCAGTTAGGAAAAGGGACAAAAGACTGCAGAGCTAGTTTTCTATCGAGGCAACAGAGGGCCTAACGATGGTAGGAGCAAATACAATATAAAATGCAGACTGGAAATAGCAGGAAAAGCTTTAACGAAATACGCAAATATGTTACGTTTTAGGAAATGCTTTGCCTTGAAAAGAAATTGATAGTATATAGTGTAGGCAGCAAGAGAACAGAAGCTTTAGGAACGATGGAGTAAGTACACAGGTGAAGATCATATGTGTAGACTGGCTATGAAAGGAAGGGGTACTAAACCTCACTGAGTAGAGAGAAAAATTATGGCACAAACTAGAGAAAAGAAGGGATAGCTTCCCAGGGCACATGCTAAGGCGTTAAGGAATAGTCAAAGAGAGGTAAAATGGTAATGAATTGGCTACAATTAACAGTTTCATGTGGTTGGATATGCAGAGACAAATACTCGCACACTAGCGCTGGATAAACTAGCGAGAAGACCAGCTTCAAGGTAGCCTTACGACGAGGTTTCTGTAAACAACGAGCTTAAAATTTGGTGTATGCAGGATGTCCAAGAAATCTTGCCATGAACTCCAAGGGTTAGAAGTGTGTGTCTTGAGGAATAAATGGAGGACAAAAACCTTTCTCCGGAAAGGTCACGCAATGACGCTGCAGTGCGGCGAAGTTATATGTGCCCCTTGCCACGAGGCCACGAATTTGCGGCAAATGTGACTGCATGACGGCGGACCGTATGCGGAAGGTCTTGCAATATTGTTTGTTATTCAGTGAACGCGACTGATCGCCAGTGGAGAAGATGGATCTAACTGGTGCCTAGAAAGAAAGGCTTGTCTCCTATGAATGCGCCAGTGGATGACGGTTCTGGAGACAATTTCCCATCTGAAATCTATTTTTCTCCTGAATACCGAAAAACATTCATTATTGTAGGGGGTTCCAGGAGAAAAATAAACTGTAGATGGAAACCCTGGCCCAAAACTGTCATCCACTGAGGCAACGAAGATCAGATTCATAAGAAACAAGGCCTTTCTAGGCAGTAGACAGCCCCATCTTCTTCATTGGCCATCGTGGCAATCAGTCATGATCCCTGAATAACGACCAACATTGCAGATAGTTTCCCCTGTTGCCAGTTAGTGTAAAGACTCACATTTTCTGCAAGAGGGGTAGCCTAATGGCAGGCGGTGGTGCCTGTAATATGGGCGCCCTATAGCATCATTGGATGACGTTTCCAGACACGAGTTCTATCCTTGATTTGTTCCTCAAGACACCATCTACATCCCCCTTAATTCTGTTGCAGCATTTCTGGGACACCCGGCAGACAGGTTTGAACTCAGGACTTTATCACAGCATGGCTGGAAATATACCAGACTCACCTTGGCTTGCCGCATCACTGTATCAATAAAGAGTCTCCTGCTAGGGCGGCCGTCGTCGGTGGTTGCTACCATGTCCGTCCAAGGTGTTGACCGCTTTAGGAATGAAGCTGACTCTGCTCTCAGCCACACCGATCTCAGCCTTTGGTTCACTCGTGCATAGCGACACTTCAGCAGCAGCACCAGGTTGAAGAACTGCGTTTCTGACATTACGACCACAGTGTAATAGGGATACGGCGCAGCAAAGTAGTATAGGTCGAAGATCTTCATGGACTTCTTCCACGTCCAGGTATCACACACGAAGAGGAACAGAAGCGTAGGAACCAGCACTGCTATTTCTACCATAAGAATCCTGAACACTTTCCTGAACTCCGCTACGGAATCAGTCAGGAGAACTCCGTCGATTTCGATAATCTTATTTAGAATATCCTTAACAATCTTGTAGTTGGAAAGAAACCATTTGAACAGAATCAGTGTGCCAGATGACGTAACCATTACGATCTCAATCATATCGTTCAAGTCGACAGTCGGTATGAAATGCGTGGCCTCGTCTCGTTCTGTTGTGGCTAGAACGCCCAGTACAAATGCAGCTGTTACCAGTACAAGTGGATAAATTCTGTCATACAGAGCTGAGGTGAACTTACTGGTTTTAGGATTGAAAGAAAAGGGAGCCAGACCAAATATCCTGCTCAAGTAGTATAGTGGTTTCACGGCGCCGAATAAGTTGTCTACCATCATGAGGGATTTTAGCTAAGGTCAAACTCTTATTTTTACGGGCACAGATGTACTCTGCAGTGCCCAAATTGTTTATTTCCTGATGACTATAGCTCCTGTAAGTATATGCTACAGCTAAATTATCTCTTGCGATGCTCAAAAGCTGAGAAAAGAGCGTTAGGAACCGTCAGTCACTACTGACAAGGAACCGTCATTCACTACTGAAACTGTCGGTGTGAAGGTCCTGCTACAGAAAATTACAATCCCGTTAATTGAGGTATCCAATATTGATAATGCATTGGAAGTACATGTCGTTAACCAGTTTGCTTTTAGAATTTGATGCAAGGATAAACGTACCATCATCATTTCCGTTTACGTTTCCCTTTTGTTTATTCTCACAACAAAGAAAATATTTATGCGGCTGGAGAAATATTTTGTGGCGTTACAATGAAGTAAGTTCAATAACGGTGCCTTTCTTATACTTTGCAGAATGGTCAGAAGCATTCACTCACGAGTAATATTGTTTCATTACAGTAAAAAAAATTCGTTTAGGGGCCTTACACAAGACGAATTTGTACTGTGGAGCTCATTCTCATCTTAAATATCGTAGTCATTGAGTTCAGGGATAAAAGAGCTGTATAGCACGTTTTTAACTCGCGAACTGCTTGAGAACTTTGCTAATCATCGAAACTTAGGCGTGCAGTACTTTTCCTGAATTACGTAAAGCCACACGGCTAGTAGCGTGCTTTATTCCTTTGCAATGCGAACGTGTGCTCCATCTCTGATAATTAGATCATCGACGGAAGGACAACACTGATACTTATTTTTCCCTGTTGAACACTTCTGTCGTGCACGTTGTACTGCTTAAGAAAGCATATGTAGTACCACACATCACCAGATGTTTCATTTTTTTTGAATTTTCTCCTCATTAACTTCAACTGGCAACCCTATTCCCTTTTTATGTTTTTCTATACTTACTCAGAACTGAATGAAGTGCGAGCATTGTACTCATGGAACTTACGGACTATTCGCAGAAGTGTGATAGAGAATTTGTGTTGTATTATTATATTACGAATTGCAGGATATACTGGAATACGAAAACCCAAACACTTCACTTGCTTTACTTCAGTCTACAAAAAGTCATAGGGTGAGTTTATATTGGTGATGATTTCTTTACGTCGGAGCACCATGTAACACTCTACGTGACGGAACCACCATTCAGCTACACCACAATAAAATTATACACATTCAAGGTCTGACATTCATCAATAATTTGGCCCTGACAGTGAACCTGAGGTGGACACAAGACAATAGATTTTTAACTGCTTTAAGTATCTCCCACATAAACTAATCTACAATGGTTACGGGGACGGATTTCTACTGCAATAACAGATGCTCAGTGTGATTACACAGGTTAATTGTTGAAAAACACAATGGTGAAAGTCGATTGGAAAAGATAAATAACTCTTAATTAGGATGAGTGATTAAAGTACTGCAGTGCAGTTAAAGTCAGGAATGGGTGATGTCTCTATACCACGGTTCCCTATTATAATGTGGCACTGCTAATAATAATTCTCTGCAATGACAGGAATTTTGAATGGCAAACGCGTGATTATGTCATACGTATCTCGAGCAAAGACTGCTACTGTTAGAAGAGGCGAAAGCAGTAATGTAAGAAATTCCCCCGCCCCTCCCCGCCCAACACATCTATCAAGCTGGAGCAGCACAATGCTTACCACACACCATGGGGAGTCTGCAATGCCGTGACTTGACTGCTCGACACAGGATCAGATAATGTGTCTCCGAACCAGACACGGAATCGCAATACCACACGAACCAAGGCTCTTCGTCAGAAAAGTCACTCAGGTCTGCCTTATGGCAAAATCTGTCAGAGTCGTCTTGCGGCTACCACACAACACACCCCCATCTGATTATGATTCACACTTTAGCAGTGTAATCATAACTGTCGTCTGTCTCTGTCCTCCCTCGACCCACTGCCCATTCTCCTTTTCATTAATTTCAGGAAACTAACACTTAACGCGGAGTTGCTTCAAAAACCACAATCTGTCAATGGCATAGCATGAGCGGCGCTTTTCACCAATTGCATCTTTTTCGGTACTGTCTCCCTAAAACAGACAGGCAGATGCTTTTCCACCAATCTTCCCTCTACTGTGGCATCGAACATGCACCGTCCAGTACTCTCTCTGATGTCACAGTAAGCTCGCCAATCAAGACGTAAATTCACCAACCTGACCCTCAGAAAAATGAAAAGTTTCCGAAACAACTGTGTGATGGACATCTAGCCGCACTGATGCATTATGGAAACAAAAGCAAAATGTTTTTACACTGGCTCATATAGTGTTGTCAGGAAGGCCCACGGAAGAAAATTGTCTGGGCTACTTGTGAAAGCCGAAGCAAGCTCTCTCCTCCAAAACTAAGCTAACCTTCACCTGAACAGACCAACGGAGCTGACCGACCGCCGTGTCATCCTCAGCTTCACAGGCGTTACTGGATGCAGATATGGTAGGGCACGTGGACAGCACACCGCTCTCCCGGCTGTATGGCAGTTTAAGATACCGGAGGCGTTATTTTTCAGTCAAGTAGGTCCTCAATTTGCCTCACAATGAGGCAACAATTCCTTCACCTCGGAAGACTGCACGCTAAATTACATTACAATCAACAACATGTCGAATTAATGGACAGATGGACACCCATCCAAGTGCTGCAATGTTCCAGGCAGTGGTAGATGAGGTCAGAACGAACTGCAAACGATCATCTATTGAACTATCTTTATCAGTGGGCGCAGTCGCTGGGAAGCCTAACTACGAAGTGGTAGCTTTATTTTCATGTTATTTATGTTTACTATCTTCGATGGTGTCTTCATTCTGTTTTAGTTTTCCAGGCTTGATTAACTATAACTGCTCGCACATTGATATCTATATCAATAAAAAAAAGTGCAGCCCAGCAGGACAGCGCATAACTGTGTTCTAACGGGAACCGGTGCTACCACTGCAGCAAGGAAGCTCTCTCCCCTGCATGGATCAATTACTAGCAAGTTATTCTGTTGCGACTCGGTATGGAATTAGTAAGATCTGAGGCGGCTGCCTGTGCTTGGTAATGTCGTGTGTCTTGTTAAACACGGGCCTGTACAGGACACTGGCGAACACCTTGCTGCTTAAGACCCATTCCTTCCGGTTCCTCCTACAGCGAGGAAGCTGTCTCAAACACTCCACCCATCATCCCATATACCTCATCTCGATCCTTCGCATCCTCTAAACTGCCAGAAATAAAGTGGCCGTTCTGCTCTCTGCACTGTTAACCATCACCCCACCCGACAGAAAGCTTAGCCTTGTGAACGACACCCTTCCAACATAAGCACAATTCCTTCACCTCGGAAGACTGCATGCTAAATTACATTACAATCAACCACATGTCGAATCAATGTCAATCCTATATACTAGTCACCGAATTGGAAAATTTGCTCCTTGAGGCGACATGAGTGCCCTGGTGCATTCAGTCCATAATTGTGATTAGGTAAAAGAAACGTGAGCCCAAAGAACTTGCCATCTTTCAAGTCCGCCAAATGCACCTGTCACTCACTCCGTGTATCACCCCTTGGGTAAAGAATTTTGTTTTTATATTCAAGAAATTTTTCGTAGTTACATCTGGGAGGAGATATTGTATATTTTTTCAGATGAAAAACACCTAAGATACAGCCTATCTAAAATGATCATCTCAACAACCAGCCTTCATGATGAGAAATGATGCTTACGACGCTTCAATTTATAGTATAAATGAGCTCTAGCATTGTCATTATGACTGCATGCATGCATGGACGTCAGAAGAACATGTCATCGTAATTTTTCAAAATACAGGCACTGCTCTTGTGCGACACGGAGGTATTCGTTGCATACTAATAGCAGAAACTTGTCTGTAGCGAAATTTCATCCAGTACATATTTTCAGAAGAAAATGTGGTCAAATAAAGGAAATGTAGTAACATTGCAATCATATGTATGACAAGCAACTTCTTTCAGTACTGAGAAGATATACTGCCAATTAGGGCAGTGGGTGGAGTTATGATTTAGAATATTCTCGTTCAGTTCTATGTCTAGCGATATCTCCCTCCTAATTTTAGACTGTGTGATGTGATATATTGCTGGTTAATCGTAATACAGCAATTAAAACAGGTCTATCAGAAAACAGCAGCAAGTATTTAGTGATAACACAAAAATGAGATTAGAAATCGTTATTCACTACCACTTTTAAGTTGTTATGTTACCTTTTCTCTTCCACACGCTTCACCCTTCTATGCATTCCGGTCCAGTGTAGACGTTGCTTCCCCTTGCTTCAATTACATCTTTCTCCTTCTTCAACTACGCGAACTTCTTTTATCGTAGGTAGTTTGCCTGCAACCACACAAGTCAGACAACGTCATCGTCTAAGTCCATTCTTTCACACTATTGAATGAAATACATTCTACTTTGCTTCGGTTTGCTCTCCTGTCATTCTTTGTGTCGCTTAGCACTGACTATCATACTTACTACTTTCAAGTCCATATACCTTTTTAGGACGTCAGCAGCATGGTTAGCGACCAGCTTTACAGGTAATTACCAAACTCTGTTACCAATTCTATTATCATAATATTTTCAGTGTATTACTATTATTATTATTACTATTATTGTTATTGTTATTATTATTTATACTGTTATTAACGGCTACATCGATGGAAACCTGTTATTGCTAGGTAAACGGTGTGACTGAAATCTAACATCTTTCATTACCAACAGTGTTAGAATGAATATTGTAGACCATATGTTTTCTTTCTGCAGGTCTTTAAACATACATGTAGCCGATTAGTTGTTGACAGCATGGTTGACAACGTGATATACTAAGCGACCGTTTTTCAAACGACTGATTACTCATAATCAATGTTTCTCCAAAAGCACTCCCAAAGAATTCTGAAAATCACTCCACTCTCTTTGTCAAGGAATGCTCTGCTACTTAGAATTTAATTTAAAAAACTCAAAGTTGAGTTTCATAAAACCTTATTGTAAAAACGTCACCAAATCAACCTTTAAGACAGAAGGGTTTCGTTGCGCTTTACCATAGCTACAGAATCGGCGTGATCGAAGCAACACAACGTAGCTCAGTGTACAGTCATGCACATATCGTACTTTCATCTTGTATAAAACAGTGCGGGCAGTAGTATGGCGCACTAAGAGATCGAATACGCAGATATGCATTTGGTCTTTCGTCCATCTATTAACAGGCCTGCTGCTGTTCGAGAGTGCCCTGCTAAGTATACTTGTCGACGTAATCAATACAATAACATGTGTCGGTTTTGGTGCCTCGATTTCGGGTGACAAGTTCTCACCCTGCATGATGATCATTCACAAGATCTCGGCCACGGAGTAGTCATAGTCCAGGTAATGAAGAAGCCGTCCTAGAAGCTGCATATCACATCTATTGAAACTGCGTGCACGTACGAGTGTATTTTCATTACGCATAACGCCCATCATCTTGGATACCAACAGGTGACAAACCAAATAACAGAGTAAAGAACCGTACATATCTCACAATCAATTAGTCTGAAGAAAATGTTCCACTTCCTACGCGGCCAAGGTTTTGGTTGCCACATGATAGTGCGATTGTGGATTGTAGATTAGGAAGAAACGTGACACGGTATTTACGCTGAATCCTTCCTCGGAAATGAACCGGTTGTGAAAGCTCAATTTTATGGCCTTCTGCTGACGTAAATCGCCAGGATTCTTTCTGCAGGGCAAGCAGAACAACAAGACATATTCATATCCGTCGTTGAGCAGGGAACAATTGTTAGTGCGTTTCCCCGCAACTGCGCATGCTTCTATGCTGCGAGAAGTTCAGAGAAGTATGATCAAGTTACCACTGGAAATGAAGGGACACGCTAAGAGCATCTGATCTGAAGACTGCTTACGTGCTGTGAGAGAAGGGTTGTCACTTAAAATCTACTAGCTGACCAAACTATAATTGCCTGCGTACCATTTAACAATTTTCTATTTGAAACGAATACAAAAATTGACTTCGTTTGTTGTGTAACACCGAAAAATTTATTTGCATTCATTCGTGAAAACATCTGTGATGGTATGAAACAATCGTACAGAGAAATACACTTACGAGCCAAAATGTTATGACTACCTACTTAATGACTTGTTTATCCGTCTCAAACAAAATACACACATCAAAAAGTTTTGCATGACCCTGATTCCGAGAGCTCTGAAACTTGTAAAAAAACTGGATTTTAGATCAACATAAACATCACTTCCACCCCTATTTATCGCTCATGAAAATCACACATTGCATGTTGTACCGCCATCCATACAGCGAGACCTTCAGAGATGGTAGTTGGTAGTGCAGACTGTTGTACGTACCGGTACAGTAGAGTCTCGATAGTTCGAGTTTTCAATAATCCGAGCCTCTTAAAAAAAAAATACAACGATCTACTTTTTTTTCTGACATGATAAATAATGAAAACATCATTGCAAAAGATAGATAGCCAGAGTACAGGTTAGTGACAAAGCAGACAACAATTCAATCAACACCAACGATTAGCTCGCTGCCCGGTTCCACGAACATCTGTTGTCAGTATGGCACGAAATACCCCAAATGCTGCCGGCTGCCGGCTGCTACCGATCAAAACTGGGGAGTTCATACGCTGCTGTAGTTCCCAGTACCTGTACTGTACAGTGTTGTGTGTCGTTTTGGTTGTTGACTGTGTGAACCGTTGTACACCTTACAAAGATGAGTGCTGTAACAGAAAAGAGGAAATTTGTGCCTTTTCATCTAAAATTAGAAGCACTAAGACGACTTGACAAAGGAGAAACAATAAAAAAACTTGCCCTCGAATGTGGTGTCGGTAAAGTTGCTGTTGGTGACTGGTGAAGAAACCGACTTACATTGGAACAGTTTTCTTCACAGAAATGCTCACACGAATCTCTCAGTCGAAGAAGTATAAAGAAGTGAAACTTCGAAAAAACAATTAAGGCATTGTTCACGTGGTTTACCCAACAGAGGCAGAAGGGTGCTCCGATTTCTGGCCCAATCTTGCAAAAAAAAGCTTTGTTTTTCAGAAACCAACTGCAGGAAGGAGATGACAATTTCGCCACTAGTGTGGGCTGGCTCGAAATGTGGAAAAGAGGTATGGAGTGCGTCAACTAGACGTATGTGGAGAAAAACTTTCTGGTGACGCTCAGGCCGTTTCAAAATTTATCGTCGAGTTTAAAAAAATCATAACTGACGAAAATTTGTATAATGAACAAATATATAACTGTGACGAAACTGGGCTAAATTTTAAAATGTTACCAACGAGAACACTTGCTTCTTGTGAAGAAAAAAGTGCTCCTGGGTACAAAAAAAGCAAAGAGCGGCTCACAGTTATGGCAGCTTCAAAAGCAACTGGAAACCACAAACTAAAACAAATTGTGATTGGGAAGTCTGTCAAGCGAAGAGCATTCAAGAATGTACCCATGTCAGCTCTTCCGGTTGTCTATACACATCAGAATAATGCCTGGATGAATCAGGAAATCTTCAAGGACTGGTTTTTTAACTCATTTCTACCTGACTGCAAGAATTTTTTAAAAGAAAGCGGACTGCCATGCAAAGCAGTTTTGCTCACGGATAATGCGTCCTCACATCCAAGTGCGGGAGAACTGCAGTGCGACGGTATCCGCGCCTTGTTTTTCCCACCAAACGTTACCTGTCTCATTCAGCCCATGGATCAGGGCGTTCTGGAATGTCAAAAAAAAAAGTATCGACGGTGATTGCTACAGTCAATCCTTATTCCGAAGACAACGAAAGCATTGTAGGAACTTTGAAGAAAGTGACTTAGAAGGACGTCGTGTACTGGATTAGCGAAATTAAGTCAGACGCAACTTCTAAGTCATGGAGGAAAATTCTACGGGAAAGTATGCCAGACACAGAAACTGAAGATTTACCGGATGAGGACGATCAACCATTGTGTAATTTAATCATAAGTTTGCCAGGGTGTGAAGAGGCAGAAGAGGTGGAAGTAGGCGAGTGGTTAAATTCGGACGAACATTTGGAAGTGGCAGACTCTTCTATAATTGACACGGTTAACATTCCACCGCAGTGTGAGAGTGACGAGGATGACGAGGCAGAGGCTGCACCGAAGATGAGACACACCCATGGCTACTCTGCTCTCGAGGCCGCCATGTGCTACATGGAACAACAGCCTGAGGCGACACTACCTGATGTACTGCTCCGGAGAAGGCGGCGTGACATTGCCGCGAGGAAACGTTGCAGGTTCAAATGGTTCAAATGGCTCTGAGCACTATGGGACTCAACTGCTGAGATCATTAGTCCCCTAGAACTTAGAACTAGTTAAACCTAACTAACCTAAGGACATCACAAACATCCATGCCCGAGGCAGGATTCGAACCTGCGACCGTAGCGGTCTTGCGGTTCCAGACTGCAGCGCCTTTAACCACACGGCCACTTCGGCCGGCAAACGTTGCAGCTTCGCCAAACAAAAGACACTTTACTATTATTTGTCTAAATAAATAATTATTGTTATTCTGCCAATGCAAATGCATGTGTAAATGCTTTTATTTTAATAAAGTTCATAGTTTGACCTGTATTACTTACAACATCATAATATTTCTTTTTCTCATTTAAATTTCGATAGTCCAAGTTTTCGATAGTTCGAGGAGGTTCCGGTCCCGTTCACCTCGAACTGTCGAGACTCTACTGTATCTCTAATACCCAGTAGCACCTTCTCAATGCACTCACCACATACGTAACTCTGTGGACTTCATTGACAAACTGAAATCACCCAACCTGTATAATTCTGATTGTTAGTTTCGATGTAGTGTCGTTGTTGACAATGGTTCCTGTTTTGGAATCATTGTATCTCATTAGAAAGACTTTCGATAAAAAGATTTCAGCTTTATTTAAACATGTTTTGACCTCGACATAATTTTTATTCAATAACGAAATTTATGAACAGACTGACGTCGCCAAGGGCAGTCCTTTGTCACCCTTGGTGGCCTACTTCTTTACGGAGGACTTGGAGGAGAAAGCGCTGCAATCTGATAGCTTGAAACTTAGAGTGTTTTGGAGGTATGTTGATGACACGTTAGTAGTGTGGCTCCAAGGTGAAGACAAATTAAAAGAATTTTTAAATCATCTGAATTCTATCCACAGACAAATTCAGTTCACAATGGAAATCGAAAATGATGGATGCTTCCCATTTTAGGATGTGCTGGTATGGCGTAAGGATGATGGTACTTTTGGAAACGCAGTGTATCGAAAACCGAGTCTTACGGGTTTATATTGACGTGCAGATAGCTGCCACAATCCTTCGCAAACGATGAGTGCACTGAGAACTCCTGTACACTGAGCACAGTTCATTGCTGACGATGGCAGTCTGGAGGACGAGCTATTACACCTGAGAAGAATTTTTGAAGTCAACGGGTACCCTCCTCAGCAGATACGTAAGGCACTACAAATGAAATCAACAGTGGGCACAAAGAAAGCGGAAGAAGACACGGAAGGTTTTAAATCCATGGCTTTCATGCCATACGTGGGAAGCTTTTCGTCAAAAATAGGACGGGTCCACAGTAACACAAAGTGAAATTCATTTGTCGCAGTCCACCAATGACTGCAGCACTCCTGGGTTTCTTTAAATAAGACTTGGTGCTTCGGAAGCTTGCGCTTTATAAGATCCACAGTGAGCGCGGCCGTTCATACATCCGTCTCTTACAATCTAATAAATCTGCATATACTTATGTGGATATGGCATTTGTTCTTTCGATGACCTGCAGCTGTCTAGAACGAAATTAGAATTATATTAATACCTTCATCTGTTGAGGGGCGTTGATATCTATCAATGAGGACAGGTGAAAATGTGTGCCCTGACCGGGACTCGAACTCGGGATCTCCTGCTTACATGACAGACGCTCTATCCATGTGATCCACCGAGGGCACATAGGATAGTGCGACTGCAGGAACTATCTCGCGCACGCCTCCCGCGAGACCCACATTCTCACCTTGTATGTCCACACACTACAGTCGTAGTGTCCCACCCCAGCACACTTATTACTAGTGGAAGACATTCTTACCAAGTCCCTTAAGAGTTCGGGGAATACGTGCGCATCCGGAGGATGGCCGGTATTGCCAGAACAATATGCAAAGGATATGGTGTCTGTTTTTTCGGACATGTCCGAAAGAACAGACACCATTGATGATCTGCAGGTGTCTAGAACGAAATTAGAATTATATTAGTACCTTCAGCTGTTGACAGGCGTGAAACCTTGCACAGCGAGCATAACTATTTCCAGAATCTTAATCGTAATGCGAAATACTCGATAAGAGAAACAATTTATCACAAATTAATGTAAAATGTGACAACGCGTTCTATGCATCAAAAGTACTGAAAGTGTTATCTCATTCATGCCATTTATTCAAAGAAAATTACACGTACAGTATTATATACTTTATTATTCACGATACATTACTAAGTTTTCTTTTAGCAGGAAGCTTCTATAATCAACTCAATAATACCTTAGTGGTCATGTGTTAGCTGAGATCTTCCACAAACTCCTCGATATCGTTCTTATCCACTTGTAGCCCCATGCTCTTGGCCGAAGGCACAAACTCGTTGACTACAAGCTCCAAAGATAATAACTCAAATGCCTCAGAGTCAGATTCGACAGCGAACTCTGGCCAATGTTTCTTCCAAGCAAAAGTGAGGGTTCTCTTGACAGCCCCTTCCTACACCTTTACGATCATCTTGACGCAGGCAACGATGGTGAAGTGATATTTCTAAAACTCTCTGAGAGTTAGAGTTGTTGTTGTTGTTGTTGTGGTCTTCAGTCCTGAGACTGGTTTGATACAGCTCTGCATGTTACTCTATCCTGTGCAAGCTTCTTCATCTCTCAGTAACTACCGCAACCTACATCCTTCTCAATCTGCTTAGTGTATTCGTCTCTTGGTCTCCCTCTACGATTTTTACCCTTCACGCTGCCCTCCAGTACTAAATTGGTGACCCCTTGATGCCTCAGAACATGTCCTACCAACCGATCCCTTCTTCTAGTCAAGTTGTGCCACAATCTTCTCTTCTCCCCAATCCTATTCAATACGTCTTCATTAGTTATGTGATCTATCCATCTAATCTTCAGCATTCTTCTGTAGCACCACATTTCAAAAGCTTCTATTCTCTTCTTGTCCAAACTATTTATCGTCCATGTTTCACTTCCATACATGGCTACACTCCATACAAATACTTTCAAATATGACTTCCTGACACTAGTTAGAGTAGTATCCTCATTTAATTCAGAGCAATATTTTAAGAGTGCTTTGGTGTAGAGCTTCTAAAGTTATAAATAATCTGCTGGTCCTTAGGCTGGGGTAACGGAGTATTGTTGGGAATTCATGAACTGAAATTCTACAAGGAGGTGGTGTTGTAGAACTGGAGAATAGCGAAGAGCGTTATCTATAATAAGCCAGACATGAAATGGCAGATTCATCTCAAGCAAATGTTTTTCCACCGAAGGACCAATCACTTCATTCATCCAGTCACAAAACAGATCACGTGTCACCCAAGCCTTGTTGTTGGACCTCCACATTCCGTTTAACCTGCTCATCTGGACTTTACACTTCTTGAAGGTTCGTGTAGTTTCTGAATGGTGAACAAGCAGAGGTTTAATTTTCAAATCTCCGCTTGCACTGGCACAGAATAACATGTGAGACGGTCTTCCAATCTCTTTTCACCAGGCCATGCATTCTCCTCTGCTGTTATAGAGGTCACTTTTTCCAGAATAGACCCATCTCTCCACAATTAAAAAGCTGTTGCGACAGATAACCGCCAGAATCTACTGGCATGTGGAAGTTACTGATGAAGTTCTCGGCCGCCTTTGTGTCAGAGCTGACTGCTTTGCCGTGCCTCACAATTCTGTGCGTGCCGGTTCCACTCTAGAACTTCTCGAAACACCCTCGGCTTCCTCTAAACTCTTTTTCGGCCGCCGGCGATCCTGGCGTCTTCTTAACGAGGTCGACGAAAATCGTCTCGAATTCTTACAAATTATGTGCTCGTTAATAGCATCGCCTTGCAATTGCTTTTCATTTACCCATATAAGGAGCAATCTTTCGACATCGTCCGGAATACGAAACTCTTGTCACTCTATTTGAATCATCTGTCTCCTTAATCTTCTCCTAGTTCCTGAGGATAGACAATTAATTGATGTAGATCGATTTTGACCGAGTGCTAAATCAGCAACGCATTTTTCAGTGCTTTTGAGTTTCATTCTCCTATGCGTTTCATTTCTCTTATGCTCGTCTCCTTGAGGCATTATCTTCGGGGATATTTCTGCGAAGGTTATTAAAATTTGCACACGAAAAACACAGTGTCAACACAACTTCAGAAAAGCGTGTAATTACAAGCTGCACTAAGGTGGTAGCAGAACGAAAGCTAAACCCAGACTGCAGTACGTGCTAAAGACATTATTCATATGCCGCTACGTAATGTGAAAGCTGTTCATAGTGTTGATCATTTCCCCCGCAATGCACGAACGGCTGGTGACGTCACACTAAATCGTCGTCACTCGTTATATGAAACATCGCTCGTTAAGCGAGTCGTTCTCTATATTTTTTTTTTTTATACGTTTTGTTTCGCTCGTTATGCGAATTGAGCGTTGTGGCAGATGCTCGATAAGCGAGGTTCCACTGTTTTGGCAATCATTTTACGACGCAAGGTAGTCCGTTAGGGCGGCAAGTCGTCCCTTTATTGTAAGTAAGTTACAGTTTGATGTGGGTGGGTGTATTGCGGTTGCGCAGTGCTTGCAATTTGTGCGGCCCGGGCTTATTGGCGTTAATTGATGAGAAGTGTAGTTTTCTAAGACGGAAAGGTCGACCTGTTTTTCTAAACAGACTTGTGGCTGTATGTGTGACTGAACTGCGCTAGTGCTGTGTTGTGCAGAGGTGTTCCTCGGTGCGGTTAAGGGTTCAGGTCATTACTTGGAAAAGTTTAAGTTGCCATTCGGACATTTGTCGTGGTTTCTTTCTTTTTAGACCAAATGATCGTATATGGAGAATGTAGTCTTCTTATTGTCTTCTAAGAGGTTTCTTTTAACAGGTGTTGACAGTTTCCGAGGCTGACCTGAGAATTTATAAATTACTTGCTTAGTTATTTTTTTGTAATTTGTTGATAAAGTTAATATCGTTATTTTAATTTGGCTTACCAATTTTATTAAACTTATTTATGATTGGCCAGTTGTATTTGGCATCTGGGTGGCAACTCATTGAATGTTCTTCAAACTTCAATAGTTTTTGTTCTAAGGGGGGTTTGGACAGTCTTGTTAGATATAGGTAAGTCTTTTTTCTAACCATACTGAGCTATCAAAATGGCCATTTTTGTGGTGTTCCTGTTTTTATAGCAGGTGTGAAGATCTGGACACAGCTACTGCCAATAGTGATTTATGGGTAAAGTTTTTGGCTTCTGAGACAAGTACGCCAAAGATTCTGTCGCGTCCGATCCGCTGCAGCTAGATCGATGAAAGCGGTTCCCGCATTCGGAGCGACAGAGAACATCGACGTACCGGTCATCTTTGAGAGTTTCTACCATATTTGTCCATGCATTAAATCAATAGAGCAGTATCGATCAACCTCGTCATAATTAATATCCTGCCCATCATTACCACCAGTTAATCAAATCCTAGTCCAAGTAAAGGCGTGATGGAAAAGTTTTATGGATGCGTGTTTGTGTGAGCTCTGTTCATTCCCAGACAATGTAACACTATCAATCGTGGCTTCGCTGGCCGGTGTGGCTGAGCGGTTCTAGGCGCTTCAGTCTGGAACCGCGCGACCACTACGGTCGCAGGTTCGAATCCTGCCTGGGGCATGGATGTCCTCAGGTTAATTAGGTTAAAGTAGTTCTAGGTTCTAGGGGAATGATGACCTCGAATATTAAGTCCCATAGTGCTCAGAGCCATTTGAACCATTTGAATCGTGGCTTCACTTACGGAAAAAAAGATAGAGTAATTTATGGGCCAGGCCCTAGGGCATCATCACCAATAACATTTGCCACATTTCTACGTTACGGTTGGTTTACCTTTATAACTGCGTGTGTTTCGAAGTAAGTAGCAGCTAGTTTTTGACACTAATTGATTTCTTCACCTTTTTCTTTGCACTTTTGCGCGTTGCCAATCTTCGACGAAGAAGTTGATAGCTTTCTGTGAACAATAGGAATATGCGTTGACGCTTGTGACCAATTCTAGAAGACCAGTACGAAATGAACGGTAATGCAGCTGAAGGATGGTCTCCAGGTGTCTTATGACTTGCCAGCTACTCCTGTTTCCGAAGTGGTCTAGATCAAGAATCAGGCAGTCACCTAATAGTCGTTGGTGGCCAGTGAAGAGATCCATAGCGGTTTCAAGGGGCGGTTTAATCTTGGCTGAAAGACTATCCCAAATCTTAAAACTATTACGTTTGAAGCATTCAACTATACACCTAGGAATTACAAATACGAACTACATAAATTGGAAGGTGTGGGAAAAAAAAGTGTTTCATTGGGATGTAGAAGCTGCGAAAAATCCACTACAGACCATCTACACTACACGTTTTGGTCCTTCTCTAAAGTATTGCTGTGCGGTATGGAATCTTTACCTGATGGGATGGACAGAGAAAGTCGAAAAAGTTCAGAGAGGGGCAGGTCGCGTACTATAGAAAAACAGGGGACAGATTGTCACGGATACAATACGCAAGTTGAGGTAGCAGTCATTGAAACAAAGGCGTTTATATTTGCGACGGATCTTTTCACAAAATCTGAAACCTTCCTCTCCCAATGATAAAATGTTCCGTTGGCGTCGACGTACATAGTGAGAAATGACAATTGTAATTAAATAAGATATATCAGAAATTGCATGGAAAGACTGAAGTGTTGGATTTTCCTGCACGCAGTTTGGGAATGTAACTGTAGAGAAATAGAGTGAAAGTGATTTGGTGAACCTCTGTCAGGTACCTATCAGTGAATTATAGAGAAATCGTGTAGATGTAGATTGAACTGTACAAGGAGCGTTCAAATATTAATGCAACAAATTTTTTTAAGCAGGTTGGTGCTATTCAGGATTCCAATAACCATATTATTCACCACTCTTTTGGCTGCAAAACCCTATTTTTCAATATAATCTCCGTTTAATGCGACGGCATTACGCCACTTGACTCGAAGGGCTTTTACGCCCGCATGGTACCTCTTTACTAGTCGACGTCGGAGTCAACGTTCTGCTGCGTCAATAAATTCCCCATCATGCATGTACTGCTTCCCACGAAGTTCATCCATCAATGCGCGAAAGAAATGGAAATTCGGAAGGTGTGAGGTCCGAGCTGTAGGGTGGATGAGGAAGAACAGCCCAATGAAGTTCTGTAAGCTCCTCTCGAGAGCTCAGTCTTGTGTGAGGAAGCGTTGTCATGGAGAAGGAGAAGTTCGTTGGCATTTTTGTGGAAGCGTGTACGTAACTTGGGCACCCCAACCTGTGGACGAGTGTGTCAGCACTGCCAGCGGATAGGTCCAGTTGAGCAGCGAGGTGGTGACTGTGATTCATCGATCTCCTTCAGTGCGAATGGGACGGGCCAACACTGCACGAACCAGCGCTGTGTTCGCCCAGCCGGCACCGTTGGATCCGACATGCTTGCGCGACCTTGATGCCATCATGACCGACGCCCCGCCAGTGACACCCCTTGCATTTGTTCACTATCAGGTCTTTGTAGACACTCTGCAAGTACCTACGAATATATGCGAATTTTTGGTTTTCCGCTAAAAGAAACTCAGTCACTGCTCTGTGCTTAGAACACATCTACGTTACAGGTGCCACTCTGAAGGCCTCGCCTTCGCGGCTATAGCGCCGCCACTACCGGGAACTTTATCAAACTAAAGGGGATGAAGCAGAAATATTCCGCTATGTCCCAAAACAAATTCGTCATTTTTTTCAACCGAAACTGACCGAGAAAAAACGACTTGTTGCGTTAGTCGTTGAATGCCTTTAGTAGATGTTGCCCTCCGCTGCTAACTACACGCAGACAGAGTTCATTGCGTCCCCTTCTCGATCGTATGGTCTCGAATTTAGCCTCAGACTTCGATTCTGAGACAAGTGCGGTGGTAGTGTTGTCGAACTGCTCTATAGGATAGAAAATCGTTATGTCGGACTGGGTGGTTCAGGTACTCACTACACACTGAAACTGACACTCGGGTGGGAGATTAGGAATGGAACACACATGGTTGTTAAATAGATCAGCTGAAGCACGGAATTTATAGTAAAAAAAGAGAAAAAGAAGAAATAAGATAAACCAATAAATATATGTAAATGTTGTGTGACGAGGGCCTCCCGTCAGGCAGACCGTTCGCCAGGTGCAATTCTTTCGGTGTGACGCCACTTCGACGACTTGCGCGTCGATGGGGATGAAATGATGATGGTTAGAACAACACAATACCCAGTCCCTGAGCGGAGAAAATCTCCGATCCAGCGAAGAATCGAACACGAGCCTTTAGGATTGACATTCTATCTCGCTGATCACTCAGCTACCGGGTGCGGACAGATAAACTAATTACTACACGAGATCCGTTAGCAAGTAAAGTGATTTGGAATCTTACATTATTGCTTGTTACCCGACGAAGCATTAACGCCTGTCGAGCCTCACCTAGCACGTAGTCATTCCCCACAACAAACTGCAAATTGACTGTGAGCTGATACAAGAATCTCAGTACAGGGATATGTTCAACAACATGTGGAAACCAAATGAGCAGTGGATTAAAAATGGCCTGGAGTACTTTTATTAGTCCAAATAGGATATTTAAATCGTTGGTGACTGGAAAAGGAAAGTATATAGCCATTGTCTATTACCTTTTTTTTACATGTGACAGAGCGTCTTCAACATTAAATGCAAGACCCATTCAAAACCTGTCGCGTTATTTGTGAGAAATGGAGATAAGTATGTTTGGAATTACCAAAAAAGGCTGTGCATGGGTGCTTAATTAAAAGGAAAAAGGACTAATATCAATGAATAAATGCAACAATTTTAATAACTGTGTGACATGTTACGAAGTCTCGTAACCGGTTGGCCCTGACTAGTATTAGCACGGAATCTGACTGCATAAAACTAAAATAAAGAATGACAAGGAATTTCCATTAACACAATTGATTAATTAAGTCCCCTGCAACTATAAAATCTACGGAACAACAAAGCAGAAGTGTAACCGTTCTGTGTGAGGTAGTGTGACCCAACGTAAATGTATTTGGCTCGGTTCTTTCTCAATACGACAAAATATTTTAAACACCATTTACAATGAACTAAACCAAAAACCAGATATACGAAATAGAAACCAGATTTACAAGTCTAATAAATGAACAGGAGCCAGATGCTTTGTTGACTGTACCTGTGAGCAAGAGGGATTGTAATTAAAGAAAACTGTAATACCTTTTTACCTCATTATGTATTGACGGAAATATTCCATTACA
Source organism: Schistocerca serialis cubense (assembly GCF_023864345.2). NCBI lineage: Eukaryota > Metazoa > Arthropoda > Insecta > Orthoptera > Acrididae > Schistocerca > Schistocerca serialis. The sequence goes on from NC_064642.1 coordinate 665,514,851, forward strand.
CCAGCATCATTAATCTAAAGCCCATCTCCTTTCTCAAATCTATTCTGACAATTGTAACTTCTTCCATCTATACATTACACCAACCGAACAGCGTATATTCTCTCGTCCAACAGAACAACAGCTACCCTCGACATCCTCTGAAGTACTACTGCCCCGTGGAGGCGGCGGAATAATAATCTTTGGCGCAATCTCTGGTGCTGTGACTCAGTGTAGCCACCTTTCAACTGGAAATAAAACATTCAAATGTAGCTACTGTGCACCTCGTTGGAATTTTCGTAGAAACTCTCTGCTCTGCAGTGCAGCCCATCACGTTGTTATGTTCTCCAAAAGTTCTTCTTTGACTCTACCAGAATGTCCTCGTCGTATTCCAGAATATGCTTTCTGGCATAATATATGACGAACAGACATTTTTAAGTCATAGCTCCGGCACATTTCGGTCATTTTCTGGGAATGTTATTCACTCTTCAACGTCTTCTGAAATTTGTGATATGGTAAATGAACGTACCATAGAGCTAAGGTGTTTTTTAATAGCACTACATTGTCTACAGTTGCTATTAAACGAAGATGACTCCCGCACATCCCACGCTGTCTTCTGCAGCACACGCTTGTGCAGCAATTGGCACAGAATATTTCAGAAATTTGACAATTTTCCAGATCTGTTAGTTCCTCTTAGAGTTTCTAATATTTGTCTTTCATCATAGCTCTTACCATTCCCAAAAAATATCTGTAACATTACTGACTGGTAATGCTATTATCATCATTCTTATCACCATATACTTTGTTTCGGGTCACTGAATTAAGAAGTTAATCCAACTTCGTTCCGTTAAGATCTCAGCTGATTGTACTTTTCGAGTAATAAGATGAGTAGCATCTCTCAGAAATACTTCTCTATCCCTTTCGCCCAAAGCGGCTAAACAATGTGACAGACTATACTCGTGTTACGTCTGGAACGTAGTACCATTAACACACAATTTATGATACGTGTCATTCAAAGCATTTCTGACACTAATATTCCATTAATTAGAAGCAATCAGACTACTGAAGTCAACACTACTTGAGTCTGGGCTTTGAAACATGGATCCGATTCCGTAAACTATAAACATATTACGTGGTTTCTTCCTCCAAATAACGATAGTAGATAAATTACTTGTGCTCTTTCCTAATGAAGTAATCGATGTGAGTTGGTGGAAAATATCCCTGTTAACGAAAAAATGAAGCATTAGTACAAAGAGGGATACAAGAACGTAACAAAAAAGAGTCGTACGACTTTTGTATTGACATCAGAGCTGAGAGTTCCTTAATAAAAGGGCACAACAAAAGATTTCTCACTAAAGGACTACTTCAGGGCAGGAATGGACGTAAGAGTCTTGAGTAATGGACAAAACTTGGGAGACAGGAAACTAATTTGAGAGTTAAAGAGACGGCTGGGCGTAATGAAAATCTGCCGGACCGCCTCTGAGCAATTATTTCAAACAGCCTCTCTAGCGAATTCTGTCGATGTTCATTTCTGTACTCATTAACAACGGGTGCGCTTCTTCAGTTCTGTGAACAAAAGACCTCTAATTACGATCTGCGTGCTCTGGTTAATTCAAACCACTTCTGTTTAGTGTCGAATGTAACAGAAGTTTGATAAGAAAAAGGAGCAACATGGAACATGAAATTCTCCAGTGGTCTCTCGCAAAATGAACTGTATAATCTAATTGAGGCTAACGTAGGCATAATATTTCCACGTTTAAATACCCCGGATCCCATAGTTTGGTTATCGCAATTTCCTAACACCAGAGGTCATACGGTATATGGCTCCGCTGGTAAAAAGAAGGAAAGAAATAAGTCAATTGTTACTCAGTACTTTATGGTATATAAACTGTCTTACGAAACCGTTCTTACGTAGATATCAAAGCAATGAAGGCAGTAAAGCGGGCTAGCAGCGTTATGGATTAAAAAGAAATATTTCCTTGAAGTATAATGGTCTTGCAGCTGAGATAATTAAAATTTTGAACTAGGGAGTTATGACATTTTGCCTATCATTGAATGCTCTTTACGACAGATCTTCGTAGATATGTGATCGACAGCCATATCCCGCCAGGAGATTCAAATAAAGGTACAAGTAACAACATTGCTAATATTGAAATAAAGACAGGGTTTGTGTTTCGGATCGTCTATCGTCTCCAAGTATCACAAAAAAATCACAAATCTGCCTTAAAGTATATTTCCTGTTCTGAAGAAAATAATTTGTTCGAACATCACCTACTCATGTTCCCTCGTTACTGGTAATTAATCTGGTATACTACTATACACAACTTATCTCTTTAGAATATTCTTCATACCTTTTTCATCGATCTACAATGTATTTATGTTGTCTTACGCTGTAATATCAATGTGACGATATTTCGATCCATCTCGCATTGCTTTCTGACTTTTGTGCAAAGGGGGCCGTTAAGAGCAAACCAGATTAAATTGTCGATGAAGACAGAAGAATTGTCCATGTTTGACGCATCCGAGGCACTTAGTAAATTCTTCTTCTAGTTCTTCTTCACTTCATACATTACACGACTTGCCTGTTACAGTACTCCATGTCTTATTTGGCCTTCCTGAATTTCTTCTTCCGGAGAATTTATAATTCAGAATATTTAACTTGAACCTGTCTCCACTTATACAGTCTACATCTTCCAACAATTTTCCATTATTTCCTTTAATTTTGTTTCCTTTACTTTATATATTTCTAATCTTTCCTTATATCCTCATTTCTTTTACGACTTCCTCTTGTACATTCTTCCACAGCCTCATTTAATTAGTCTCAATTCTACTTTATTGGTGTCTTGTAATCACTATGCCTCAATTCCGTAAGTCAACGATGTTACTGCTATGGTTTTCTAAAGTCAGATATTTTTCTGCCTGGCTTTATTCGGCAAATTTTTTGCGGTTTCCTCTGATGGAAGTAAATTTATTTTATTTTTAGTGCACTTCAATACTGCACTGGTATAAGATGTTGAACGCTTGATAGTTAAATTGTTTAAATGTTCCAGTATTTCATCACTCAAGGCTACTTTTAAAGTTGCTGGTTGTATGCGTCGAAACACCATGAATTCCGTTGTATTGTGAAGTTATTTGCTGCAACTCATGGACTGCCATCTGTAGGTCATCTTCAATCCCTGCAGTCATTTTAAGTCTGTATGCATGTGGATATAGGGTTGCTCTCAGTCTAGTGTCACTACCTAAAACTATTCCTTTTCTATTCACCAGTTTGTATTTACTGATCAGACCATCTATGTATGTAATAAAGAATATTGGGAGATGCAGCATCCTTTGTTTGTGTGGACTGGCTTTGTGACTATGTTTCCCTTATCTATAACAGTTTCGCCATTTGGGCATAGCTTATTTTCAGCATTTATGATATGAGACAGATAACCTCTTTCAGACATTATATTCCATAGAATTTCTTTCTGCACATTACCAACTGCTTATTCAGAATCTAAGAAAGCAAAATGGGTTTATTTATTGAATTCCAATCTCATTTCCATAACTTATGATGTAAAAGTTTGTCAGTAAGTGAACGTTTCTTTATAAGACCTGGTTTTTCTTCAGATATTAGTTTTTCCAAGATATTTCCTAGTCTTGCGTTCAGGATTTTGGTACGTGATTTATAGGCTGAATCCAGAAAGCTCACACCTCTGTAGTTATTACATTTATTATTACCACCCTTTTTAAAGATCGATGTTACTTTGCTTTGTACCTAGTCCTTTGCTGCTTTCTTACTGCTCCAATAAACATATATAAAAATCTGAGGAAGACATAGATGCAAAATTAGCCCTTCATATTTCGACAGTTCCCTATTAGTGTCATCTAAACCATTGGCTTTCCTGTTCTTTGTAGCTTCTAAAGCTTTCGTCAGTTTTCTAACATCGATATCGTGTTGGTCTTTTGTGTGATTTACTTCCGATAATGTCACAATTACCCTGTAATCGTACCATATTTTTATAAACATCTTCTCTCGTGCAGAACCGACTAACGCGTAGCATCGTTTACTCGTCTATTTTTTCATTTGTTGATAAGTGATTGTATTTTTCCATGTAAATCAGGCTCTATACTCGTATCGATAATTAAGCTTTTCCATGAAGCTGTGCGCTTTCCGAGTAATATGTCTCGCGTTATATCTTCATTTATTATGACTTTCAGTTACGGGGTTTATGTAGTTTGAAAGCTTATTTTTTTCTTACTTTTACTGGTTACCCATTTCTTGTACCAAATTCTTACTCCTCTACGTTTCTTGCTTTTCTTTTTCTATCAGAGACCATCATTAGCAAAGTGTATTAAAACTGAAACTTCCTGAGGGATTAAAACTGTATGCCGGACCGAGACTCGAACTTGAGACCTTTGCCTTTCTCTGGTCGTGAGTCGTGCTTGGGTAGCTCAGTTGATAGGGCACTTGCCCGCGATAAGCAAAGGTCCCGAGTTCGAGTCTCGGCCCGGCACACAGTCTTAATCTGTCAGGAAGTTTCATATCAGCGCAAACGCCGCTGCAGAGTGAAAATTTCATTCTGGAAACATCCCCCAGGCTGTGGCTAAGCCATATCTCCGCAATATCCTTTCTTCCAGGAGTGCTACTTCTGCAAGGTATGCAGGAGAGAGCTTCTGCGAAGTTTGGAAGGTAGGGGACGAGGTACTGGCGGAATTAAAGCTGTGAGGACGGGTCGTGAGTCGTGCTTGGGTAGCTCAGTTGGTAGAGCACTTGCCCGTGAAAGGCAACGGTCCCGAGTTCGAGTCTCGGTCCGGCACACAGTTTTAATCTGTCAGGAAGTTTCATATCAGTGTATACTCCGCTGCAGAGTGAAAATTTTATTCTGTATGACAACTGTTTTCAGTTTTCTATTCATCTTCCAAGTATTCAATCTGAATACTTATTATTTATGAATTATATACACTCCTGGAAATTGAAATAAGAACACCGTGAATTCATTGTCCCAGGAAGGGGAAACTTTATTGACACATTCCTGGGGTCAGATACATCACATGATCACACTGACAGAACCACAGGCACATAGACACAGGCAACAGAGAATCCACAATGTCGGCACTAGTACAGTGTATATCCATCTTTCGGAGCAATGCAGGCTGCTATTCTCCAATGGAGACGATCGAAGAGATGCTGGATGTAGTCCTGTGGAACGGCTTGCCATGCCATTTCCACCTGGCGCCTCAGTTGGACCAGCGTTCGTGCTGGACGTGCAGACCGCGTGAGACGACGCTTCATCCAGTCCCAAACATGCTTAATGGGGGACAGATCCGGAGATCTTGCTGGCCAGGGTAGTTGACTTACACCTTCTAGAGCACGTTTGGTGGCACGGGATACATGCGGACGTGCATTGTCCTGTTGGAACAGCAAGTTCCCTTGCCGGTCTAGGAATGGTAGAACGATGGGTTCGATGACGGTTTGGATGTACCGTGCACTATTCAGTGTCCCCTCGACGATCACCAGTGGTGTACGGCCAGTGTAGGAGATCGCTCCCCACACCATGATGCCGGGTGTTGGCCCTGTGTGCCTCGGTCGTATGCAGTCCTGATTGTGGCGCTCACCTGCACGGCGCCAAACACGCATAAGACCATCATTGGCACCAAGGCAGAAGCGACTCTCATCGCTGAAGACGACACGTCTCCATTCGTCCCTCCATTCACGCCTGTCGCGACACCATTGGAGGCGGGCTGCACGATGTTGGGGCGTGAGCGGAAGACGGCCTAACGGTGTGCGGGACCGTAGCCCAGCTTCATGGAGACGGTTGCGAATGGTCCTCGCCGATACCCCAGGAGCAACAGTGTCCCTAATTTGCTGGGAAGTGGCGGTGCGGTCCCCTACGGCACTGCGTAGGATCCTACGGTCTTGGCGTACATCCGTGCGTCGCTGCGGTCCGGTCCCAGGTCGACGGGCACGTGCACCTTCCGCCGACCACTGGCGACAACATCGATGTACTGTGGAGACCTCACGCCCCACGTGTTGAGCAATTCGGCGGTACGTCCACCCGGCCTCCCGCATGCCCACTATACGCCCTCGCTCAAAGTCCGTCAACTGCACATACGGTTCACGTCCACGCTGTCGCGGCATGCTACCAGTGTTAAAGACTGCAATGGAGCTCCGTATGCCGCGGCAAAGTGGCTGACACTGACGGCGGCGGTGCACAAAAGCTGCGCAGCTAGCGCCATTCGACGGCCAACACCGCGGTTCCTGGTGTGTCCGCTGTGCTGTGCGTGTGATAATTGCTTGTACAGCCCTCTCGCAGTGTCCGGAGCAAGTATGGTGGGTCTGACACACCGGTGTCAATGTGTTCTTTTTTCCATTTCCAGGAGTGTATGAATACTTATGATTCGTGAATTATTTATAAATGTATTTTATTTTGAGTAATAGTTACTTGTGAAAATATGCATAATACGAAAATTTGTAAGAGTAATAATTTACTGTAAATCGATTCACGAGTTATGCACCCTTAGGTTCAAAATGTATTGGTCACTTTAAGGAAGCAGGAGGAGGAGGAGGACACTGAATGTCACAAGTACTCTAGAGTGCCCGTTTTTATGAGGGTCGGTAATGAAGAAACGTGGGGTAGTAATTTTGACTCTGGTGTGCCAAAATGAGTGTTAAAAGAAACGCTTGTCGATGCAGTGACGAGAGAAATCGGGCTTGAAAAATTCTGCTGCGTATGGTGTCTGTGTCCAAGAATGTGTGTTAGGGCTGTTTAATGAACATTAAATTGAGCCATCGCTCATGGAATTTACATGAAGACGGTGTATGAACTAAAGGATACTATACTAGATGGGCAAGAAACTGAAGAACCAACAGACGGTTTTTTCTCTTGAAGATTCCCGAGCGAGGGAAGTATAGAAGAAGGTAATCTGTGAGCTTTTAATACATCTGCGTGAAGTTCCAGAAGACTGTTAGATAGTCAAGTTAGATTAACAGAAACGTTAATAAATCGTTAATATCAAACGTTTATAGCTTTTATATAAAAGAACAGACGCATATATTGATTATGGGAAGACAGTGAATTACGTTGTGTGGGAACGTAAAGTATAACGACGACATCTAAAATCTGATAACGAAATTAGAAAAACTTAACGTTGTAGGGGACTAGGTCAAAGCCTTACATGAAGTAACTTTGCTAATGAATGTGCATGTCTTCAAATAAATATTTCCAATTAGCATGTGGTAATTCCTACCGTAATAGTAGGTTTTTTTCTGAAATCACAGGGAAAATTAAAACCAGAAATTCCCTGGAGCTGTTTAAACGTGTGTTTTTCCGTCAAATGTTTGAATAAACTACGTCCAGGACCCAGATTTCGTGTCTTACAATTTTCGATGTAACTTGTTCAAAATGGACACCGAAAGCTGGCATTAGTAACTAACTGCGATGTTCAACTAAAACAGAAGAAGAAGAAGAGAGAACGTGTATCTAACAGCAGCGCAGCAAGTTAGGAAGCCACTAAAAATCCATTGCTCGTCGAGGAAGAAATATCAACAGAAGGACTCTGTGTACTAAAACCACATACACAGATAGCTCAATTAAATACGTCGCAGTTAATTACTGAATTGTTCAAACAGAAGAAAATATGTAACACAACGTTCCTAAACAAAATGAACTGGCTGTTTGATGAGAGTTTTTGCAGAGGAAGTAATTATGGACTGTGTTAAATTTGACGCGTTTCTCCAGGTTCAATGTAGACGTGGAATTCTCTTGAATATAGAACAGAACTTTACAGTATATAAGAATAATTAAAATTAATGTTTCATAGCAAGAATGAAAAACTGACTCCACAAACATGGCGCACAGGGATAGCGCAATCACAGAATGGATCAGTATTCAGGGGCTCATATTGTTAGGCGATAATCAGATCGTAATTTTTGTTAGAAAGTTTAATTTTTTGCACAGACATACATTTTTTAAATGGAACAATGCCTATTGACATTAACTAAGCTAAATCAGGGTGTATCAGATTTTAATTTTTTTTCAGGATTCTAGAGCTAGTCATTTACGAGATACCATAATTTGAAACGTTCCCACATCGACTCTTATACAATACCTGTGGTAGCACACAATAGAGAACAACACAAGTGCATATATTAGTTACGTGGATTTTGACCAATAATGAGACAATTGACCATCAGAGTTCATGATCAAAATGTCCACCGGCAGCGACAATACATGCTTCCTGTCTGGTACGGAATCACTGCTGCACACGTGCTAACATTTGAGCGCAGACTGTAGTAATACGTACTTGCATATAACTGGGTGTAGGTGGTATGGCCCTATAGACTGCATCTATTATCTCTACCCACAGGAAAGAGTCCTCCGCGTCCGTTCGACGATTTGGACGCAATTCCGGGAGACATGCTGTTATACTACGTGCGCTACGGGCTGGGTAGTCGTCATGTTGATACGATGGGTTCCTTCTAGTCTGCAGAGGAACGTCTTCTAACACCCATGGAAGGTGGTCTATTAGAAGGCTGCGATACGTGCGGGGGTTCAGTGTTTCTTCTATGAAAACCGGACATATGAGCTGATGGTTCGGTGCTTGTTTTAGATGATGCACCCTGTACGTATTTTTTAATAGGACAGGAGGCAAATGTTAAATATTTTGCTGTTTAATCTTGCCACTCAGAGTACATCGTAACAAATCAAAATTGTTTATCGTGTAAATGCAAATAATAAGCAAATTCAAAAGTCACCTGCATTCTTCAGATACTGTCAATATTACACACAACAGCTTGATTTTAATTTATATGTATTGTCGCATTTTTAAATTTCTGTATTGATTGACTGTTGACTCTGTATCCGATTTGAATCCTGTACCTGCGGTATATTCGAATGAATGAGAGTGTGTATAAACATACAAAATTTACACAAGGAAAATACAGACAGTTGTTAAACAGGGAGCTGGTTATCATATACATATGGAATTTCCTCTTCTTTCTGTGTGTAGAAGAGCAGTTTGATTTTGCCAAAATTATATTAATTTCTAATTACGTTTTCATGAATCAGTTTACTTGTGAAAAGACGAGAGGTTGTTGAAGAAGCAGCTTATTTGACTACCTTTCAGAGGACGTAGCATTTGTTTAGTAAGAATTACTCTACGTTTAATTGCATTTCCACATTTGGTGATGGTTTTGTCATCCGAGTTTCATAGAGTTTATTTACGCAGCTATATTCTACTTTGTACATGGTAAAATCTTGTTAAGGGGACTGCTGTTCAGGCAGTAGAATCACTACACATTTGAAAAGAAAGGAAACAAATTTCTCTGCGATGACATATACAAAGAAGAAAAATGAGGAGAAAAATATGTAGGTCAATCTATTATGATCATAGCGGAGTGAAACAGGAACATAGACCAAGTAAAGGCGTCGCCATATACATATATTACATCGAGTGAGTAAAATTATACCTCTAACGTTACCCGTCTTTTTATGAAACTTCCCGATGCGGATGATACATTTTTCATCTGTAGGTAATTTAACGTGGGCCGTTACAGCCACACAGCAAAGAATAATCTGTCTACTCCATATTTTACTTGAGTGATGCCAGAGGAACACTTACAAGCAGGCGACCATGGTATGGCACTCTGCTCGTTGAAATGCCTGAAGGTGTAATATAAGGGCTGTCTAATGAAAGAGACACATATGGAAGAAATATAAGTAAATTGTTTATTGTTTCAAAAGTAATCATAACTGTTAACACATTTATACCACTGTGAGGCATGACGGTCAGTGCGTCCGTAGAAAAACGTATAGCTTGTCTAGAGAACCACGATTGTACCCACACATGCGCCTGGCGTAAAACCCATTTCTACTAAATTATTTTTGTATGTCTGTAAAATTCCAAAGTATCGATTAACAGTCAGAGATAACATGTGTAAATGCTCGTGTAGTAAAAAAAGGCGTAGCGTTCAAAGTATTTCAGAGAGCAGCTTGGAGACGCCTGGCTGTTCTCATAGGTTTTTCTTGTCGCAGCCATCAGAATATAAGCGTCGTAGGCTGTAGTTATTAATGGTTTCTAATTTACGGAAGTGATTTTGAGTTCCCAACGTGTTGTACCTTTATTAATCCACCACAATGCATATTTATATCAATATTTATTGTGTTACAAGTTCAGTTTTTCAGTTTTTGTCGCGGGGAAGACGCAACACTTCGACGAGGCAGCGATCCATCACTGCGGTAATTTTTATTACTAATTTACAACGTTAATATTTTGGTTATCGAACAACCAGAGCCTGCAGTCATTCGGAGAAGAAGTTGGAGTCTTTTTTAATCAATCGTATAGCGTAGAGCGGTTATCAAATCACAATATTCAATTCGCATTTTCTAAAATTCTAGCCGGCCACATCCTCTGTTGCGCCGCTACTAAAACCAATCTGGTACACTTACAGACTTCACTGTGGTGAAGTTTTTTCTGAAATATGTGAGTGTGCGGAGGTGGAAGCCAACTCACGTCGTGTTTCCATTTTAACTCTGACGCTTGCTCTTCGGCTCGAAATGATGACACCGTGTTTCATCTCCCGCGACAATACAGGACAGGAATGATTTCTTCATCGTGGGTACCGTTCGACGTGCTTCATTGATATAAACATGCTTTTCCAATTTTGCTCTTTCGTCAGGCTGTGGAGAACCCACTGTGCACAGAACTCCAGATGATCTGTCGTGATGACGAGAGCAGTATCAAGCCTGATGCCCAACACGTCTTCCAGCGTCCGCCGTCCGACGTTTCTGTCGCCAGCACAGAGTACAAAATGAGCTGCAATAGAGAGATAGGATCTAGAAAATAAATGAGGAAGTAGAATGGAATTGCTGCTATAAGACGAAAATTTTGGCACAGGCGGGAATTCTTGGCGGATCGCGGTAAAGAGACAGATGATTCATGAGCATAAAAATAAATAAAAATTTCAGTGTGAATGTTCTCAATCAGGAGTAACCTATACAGTAGTTGTGGATGTCACATCAGAGAAACTTGTGTATCTTTAAGGTGATGCCTAAGTCAACATTGGAAGAAAGACTGCTGAAGCTTCACAAAATCACTTAATAAGAGTGACACAGATTGTGAGCGTATGAGGCTCACTTTTGCCGATTTGGTCCCGCGGTACCTGACGGGTAGAGTGAATCCACATACAGTCGAGTAGTATCCACCTTCTGAAGACGACGAAAGTTTCTTGCTTCAGACGCAAGGCCACCATACGCTTCTGAGGTACATATTTTGTGGGAGTAATGTTATGGTCTTCCATCATATGATAAATGAAAATCTACCATGCTTAGAGATTGATTCGTCATCATAGAGCGACAAGTATATATCTCCATGAACTGTGGACCTTGTCAATGGTGGAGAGGGATGCGTGCCCCAGCAATACAGATAGTTGCATCGTAGGCCGTAGGTGCAACCACAACAGAGGGATATTCGTTGAGAGGCCAGACAAACGTGTGGTTCCTGAAGATGTGCAGCAGTCTTTTCAGCAATTGCATTGGCAACAGTCTGGATGATTGATTGATATAGCCTTCTAACATTAATAAAAACGGCCTTGCTGTGCTGGTACTGCGAACGGCTGAAACTACGGCCGTAGTTTTTCCCGATGGCATGCAGCTTTACTGTATGGTTAAATGATGATGGCGTCCCCTTGGGTGAAATATTACGGAGGTAAAATAGTCCCCCACTCGCATCTCTGGGCGGGGACTACTCAGGAGGACGTTGTTATCAGGAGAAAGAAAACTGGTGTTCTACGGAGGAAAGGGAAAACAGAAAAGTGGAAGGAATTTAGAGAGTGTGTATACAAGGGCGATGTGCTTCAGGACAATACTATGGAAATGGAAGAGGACGTAGATGAAGATGAAATGGGAGATATGATACTGCGTGAACAGTTTGACAGAGCACTGAAAGACCTAAGTCGAAACAAGGCCCCAGCAATAGACTGCACTCCATTAGAACTGATAGCCTTGGAAGAGCCCGCCCGGACAAAACTCTACCATCTGGTAAGCAAGATGTATGAGACAGGGGAAATACCCTTAGACCTGCAGAAGCATATAATAATTCCAGTCCCAAACAAAACAGGTGTTGACAGTTGTGAAAACTATCCAAATATCAGTTTAATAAATCACGGCTGCAAAATACTAACACGAATTCTTTACAGACGAATGTAAAAACTGGTAGAAGACGACCTCAGGGAAAGTCAGTTTGGATTCCGTAGAAATGTTGGAACACGTGAGGAAGTACTGACCCTACGACTTGTCTTGGAAGATAGATTAAGGAAAGGCAAACCTACGTTTCTAGCATTTGTAGACTTAGAGAAAGCTCTTCACAATACTGACTGGAATATTCTCTTTCAAATTATGAAGGTGACACGGGTAAAACACAGGGAGCGAAAGGCTATCTAAAATTAGTACAGGAACCAGATGGCAGTTATAAGAGTCGATGGGCATGAAAGGGAAGCAATGGCTGGGAACCGAGTGAGACAGGGTTGTAGCCTATGCCCAATGTTATTTAATCTGTATAGTGCGAAAACTGTAAAGAAAACAAAAGAAAAATTTGGAGTAGGAATTAAAATCCATGGAGAATAAATAAAATCTTTGAGGTTTGCCGTTGACATTGTAATTCTGTCAGAGATAACAAACGACCTGGAAGAGCAGTTGAACGGAATGGACAGTGTCTTGAAAGGAGGACATAAGATGAACATCAACGAAAGCAAACGAGGCCACATGGAATGTAGTCGAATTAAATCATCTGATGTTGAGGAAATTAGATTAGGAAATTAGTTTTGCTATTTGAGGAGCAAAATAACTGATGATGGTCGAAGTAAAGCGGATATAAAATGTAGAATGACAATGGCAAGGAAAGCGTTTCTGAAGAAGAGAAATTTGTTAACATCGAGTATAGATTTAAATATCAGGAAGTCGTTTCTGAAAGTATTTGTATGGAGTGTAGCCATGTATGGAAGTGAAACATGGACGATTAATAGTTTGGACAAAGAGAGAATAGAAGCTATCAAAATGTGGAGCTACAGCAGAATGCTTTCCATTAGATGGGTAGGACAAGTAAATAATGAGGAGATACTGAATGGAATTGGGGGGGGGGGGAAGAGAAATTCATGGCACAAATTCAGTAGAAGACGGAATCGGTTGGTAGGACATGTTCTGAGGCATCAGGGGATCACCAGTTTAGTATTGGAGACCACGTGTGTGTGTGAGCGAGCGCATGCCGTCTCAACCTACACGTCTTCACACTGCTGGTCCGTGCGTTGATCACCCGACGCACCAGCAACGGTGTTGTGGGTGGCTCGCTATCGTGAGTCTAATTGTGGACCACAATCTGCACTTCTCCTTCGTCCTGCTCGGTGTGGAATCCGGCAACAAAGCTGCTCCAGATGCAGCAAAAGCTGAACATGGAGCAGGAAACACGGAGTGCAGAATGGGTAATTCTCAACTGACAATCACGGATTGACTGTTTTGCTGTACGTGTACAACATTTGTGAATGCACTCTGCGTGTTAAGTCTAATCGAGGTCATCCTGTGAATTTCCCCTTCATCAAAAAGCTAGAGTATCTGAAACTACTGGTTCCATCGTCGAATGCTTCGACCCGTAGAAGGTACGGTGCCGTACTCATGACGATATACATGTCGCACAGTTGGAACTGAACTGCACCTGTTGAAACGTGGGCCTCAAAGTGCCTTTTGTTGCCGTGTAGTCATCATCTCGATTCGCCTCATGCTTGGTAACGAATAAGACAGGAAGCATGCGAGCTGCACCAGGGAGAACAGAATTCTTGCAGCTGGTAGCATGCGAAACTTGTACTTCCGATGCGTAATTATTAAAACTGCATTAACCTTCTTGAAACTTTCAGTACATTTCGTACGCTGCTGGTGGATATGTAATAAAATGAAACATCTGCCTCTATCTTTTCGATGTTATTCATTATATACTTCCCACTTCCGGTGACTCAATATACCATTTTCAGGGATTAACTGACGCTGAGGGGATTGGAGTTCATCCCCTCAGTGTCAGTCAACGCCTGAAGACGGTGTATTGAGTCACTGAAACGGTTACAGTGAACAGCCGAAATCCTACAAACTTTCAGTCTCAAGAATGTACATACAAAAACTTGATAGAGGATAGACCATGTTGAATGTTTGGTAATAATGCAGATGAGTAAACATCAACACTGTGGCATCTGGATTAAGTTTAGTTCCACGTAAAAAAAGAAGAGAACATTCAGTACCGACCGGAGAAGACGTTACCGCGAGCAGTATCTCAATCGTCCTAATTCATGGATTCTTCATCTCTGAAGTACATAATAGAGTATTTTGGACTTTCGAACACTCTTTATTATAAACTAGTTCTTCCAGAAAAATGTATTACGTAGATGTTTCATATCTAAACAATAAAAACAACAACATTCTTCGAGGACTTTTCCCTACAGTCTCCACTAACTTCTATGCAGTTTTCACCTCGGTGAAGAATTCTCGCCGGCCCTGTGGCCGAGCGGTTCTAGGAGCTTCAGTCCGGAACCGCGCGACTGCTACGGTCGCAGGCTCGAATCCTGCCTCGGGCATGGATTGTGTGATGCCCTTACGCTAGTTAGGTTTAAGTAGTTATAAGTTCTGGGGGACTGATGACCTCAGATGTTAAGTCCCATAGTGCTCAGAGCCATTTGAACCACTTGAAAAATTCCTTTTTCGATTCCGAATCAGTATTTTACTTTTCTCCTTACCGCTTCTGTGCCGTTGAACTTCATACGACGCGAAGATTCTTTCACCGGACCAATCAGATAAATATAGAGAGAGGCAAAGTCAGGGCTTTAAGGAGGATGACGTAGGAATTTCCAACATATTTGGTCAATAGTTTACGAGTCAGCTGTGCAGTAGGAGGTTTTGGAAAAGAAACATGCCTTTTCTCCGCCATCCATGACTCTTTCTCATCTTCATCTTAATTAAGCTTGCCTCAATAGTATGCGCTGTTGGCACTACGTTGCTCCTCCGAAACCTAACAGAAATTCGGATGGTGTCACGCCAGACGACGATAACTATGTACTTATGAGCCGATGGTGGTGGAACACAAGATTGAGATATCAATTTCATAATTTTTTATAATTTTTTTATAATTTTGGGGGACACGACCGGTCATCGTCTAATACACCCCTCAATACGTCAATTGGTCATCTGCCAGTCATCTTCCAGTTTAGCCATCGGAGACGCGAAGACTTGCTCCGTTCCGCAGTACATTGTTGTTGTTGTTGTGGTCTTCAGTCCTGAGACTGGTTTGATGCAGCTCTCCATGCTACTCTATCCTGTGCAAGCTTCTTCATCTCCCAGTACCTACTGCAACCTACATCCTTCTGAATCTGATTAGTGTATTCATCTCTTGGTCTCCCTCTATGATTTTTACCCTCAGTGCTGCCCTCCAATACTAAATTGGTGATCCCTTGATGCCTCAGAACATGTCCTACCAACCGATCCCTTCTTCTGGTCAAGTTATGCCACTAACTTTTCTTCTCCCCAATCCTATTCAATACTTCCTCATTACTTATGTGATCTACCCATCTAATCTTCACCATTCTTCTGTAGCACCAGATTTCGAAAGCTTTTATTCTCTTCTTGTCCAAACTATTTATCGTACATGTTTCACTTCCATACACGGCTACACTCCATACAAATACTTTCAGAAATGACTTCCTGACACTTAAATCTATACTCGATGTTAACAAATTTCTCTTCTTCAGAAACTCTTTCCTTGCCATTGCCAGTCTACATTTTATATCCTCTCTAATTCGACCATCATCAGTTATTTTGCTCCCCAAATAGCAAAACTCCTTTACTATTTTAAGTGTCTCAATTCCGAATCTAATTGCCTCAGCATCACCCGACTTAATTCGACTACATTCCATTATCCTCGTTTTGATTTTGTTGATGCTCATCTTATATCCTCCTTTCAAGACACTGTCCATTCCATTCAACTGCTCTTCCAAGTCCTTTGCTGTCTCTGACAGAATTACAATGTCATCGGCGAACCTCAAAGTTTTTATTTCTTCTCCATGGATTTTAATACCTACTCCGAATTTTTCCTTTGTTTTCTTTACTGGTTGCTCAATATACAGATTGAACAACATCGGGGAGAGGCTACAACCCTGTCTCACTCCCTTCCCAACTACTGATTCTCGTTCATGTGCCTCGACTCTTATAACTGCCATCTGGTTTCTGTACAAATTGTAAATAGCCTTTCGCTCCCTGTATTTTACCTCTGCCACCTTTAGAATTTGAAAGAGAGTATTCCAGTCAACATTGTCAAAAGCTTTCTCTAAGTCTACAAATGCTAAAAACGTAGGTTTGCCTTTCCTTAATCATTCTTCTAAGATCAGTCGTAAGGTCAGTATTGCCTCACGTGTTCCAGTGTTTCTACGGAAGCCAAACTGATCTTCCCCGAGGTTGGCTTCTACTAGTTTTTCCATTCGTCTGTAAAGCATTCGTGTTAGTATTTTGCAGCTGTGACTTATTAAACTGATAGCAGTACATAGCGAGATGCAAATATTCTGCGCGTGCGTCAAAATAAACTTGACAGACGGACCATAGATCCCGAAGGCAGCGCCCCCGCTTGTGGAAGGGACTGCAGAACCGACCTGCCTTCTGCACTATCGCTCGCCACAAACGTAATCGCCGTCTTTTGTCTTCGATTACAACAAATAGTGAAGATGATGAAGTTCTATGCACTTTCCAATAGTAGCTGGTATCACGATTTATCACATTTTCTACCTTGCGCATTTCCACGGAATCGTTAATAACGAAGACCCAAAATCGTTGTTGGGGTCGCAATTATAGTATTATCATCCTATTTATTGTTTTATCATAACCCAGTGCATCTACAGTGGAAATAGTGTGGTTGGCAACAGCGAGCGCGCTTGGTTCTGAAAAGCGAGTGCAAAGTTAATGTTCAATACAGCGTTCTTTTGCACAGTGCGTGTGGTCTGTCCTGCGCACAGCACTGGCAAGGTATTCTGCAAATTCGAGTATTCCGCAGTAACAAGTCGTCCTTCACTAATCGTATAAGTCTGCAGTCTTAGATGGTGGACGGAAAATCACTTTCATCTGAATATTAAGGAGGATCCCTGCTATTTTAAAGGAATCGTTCTCCACGACAGGAAGAAAAGATAAAGATTTTGCTGCCATTTGCGCCTATTTATACACTTCCTGATACTTGGATGTAAGTGACAGTGCCTTGTTAATCTGCGGGCGGAATACCCATTTTTCTCAATACGGTCATTAGGTAGGTGAGCATTTGAGGCAAACTATCTAGCACTGAGACTGCGTGAGCTCTGTGTACCAGCATTTTAAGCATGCAGATAGCTTCCGACGGGTGATGACAAACCAGTATGAGTGAGTTTACGATAAACTAAATGCCGCTGACAGCCATCATTCTTTCGCCTATCGGAGACATCCTGACTGACATAATTGTTTCGTTTAACGAAGACATTCTGACAGCCATCATTCTTTCTTCCAAGGAAGACTTCCAGGAAAGACAGAGAACCACCTTTCTCTATTTCCACAGTGAACCGAATGTTGTTGCGACTGAAGTGGTGAAGAAAATCTAATAATTTATCTCCTCCATGAGGCCATTCTATGAAAGTATTGTCCACATAACTCCAAAATACAATTGTTTTAAGGGAATACTCGCACCTCACATATATCGCTGAACGGAGCAGGTCGTCACTCTTCGTTGGCTCACCTGAAGATGACTGACGGGTACCCAGGTGAAATGTCGTGGGATGTATCAAACGGTGGGCAGCTGCAAGCGCGAAAGTTGTTTTAACACGAGATGATGAGTTACTCCACTGCATAATGTGATGGATGGACTAAGACTCAAAATGATATTTTCAAATTTCACTCACTTTAAAATTCTGTCCTGAAACGCATCACCTTAGCTGTTTAAATAAATTTTGAATGCGAAATGTTTGTTACTTATGATGAATGGTTAGCTGTTTGGGAACCATATCGCAAAAGTATTACAGTAGTTCACGTTTTGAAGGACGAGACGCGTTGGGCCAAAATTTAGTCAACAGTTTTCATCAGTTTGTTCAACTCTAAATCGTAGGTCTTGTTGGATAAGTGAATCAGTACCAGAGCGAGCGCGAACTCACACGCTTCATGCTACTACCGTTTATTCATACTGAGGAATCGTGTACGTTTCCGAAAGTAAGAATCAGAAACCGAACGTTGATCTCCAAACGTAGTTTCTTCGAGCGGACATATACTATATGATCAAAAGTATCCGGACACCTGGCTGCAAATGACTTACAACATCGTGGCGTTCTCCATCGGTAATGCTTGAATTCAGTATGGTGATGGCCCACCCTTAGCCTTGATGACAGCTTCCACTCTCGCAGGCATACGTTCATCCTGGTGCTGGAAGGTTTCAGGTATCGATGTCGGTCGGTGAGGCCCGACACGAAATTGGCGTTCCAAAACATACCGAAGGTGTTCTGTAGGATTCAGGTCAGGACTCTACGCAGGCCAGCCCATTACAGGGATGTTACTGTCGTGTAATAACTCCGTCTCAGGCGTGCATCATGAACCAGTGCTCGATCGTATTGAATGATGCAGTCGCCATCCCCGAATTGATATTCAACAGTGGGAAGCAAGAAAGTGCCACGTAAAACAACAAGGGTTGTTCACTCCATGAAAAGCTCGACTACACCCTAACACCACCGCCTCCGAATTTTACTGTTGTCGCTACACATGTTGGCAGATGACGTTCAAGGGGAATAGGCAATACCCACACCCTGACATCGGGTCGCCACATTGTGTACAGTGATTCGTCACCCCACAACATTTTTTCCACTGTTCAATCGTCCAGTGTTTACGCTCCTTACACGAAGCGTCGTTTGGCATTTACTCGCGTGAAGTGTGCCTTACGAGCAGCCACTCGATCATGGAATCCAAGTATTCTCGCCTCCCGCCTAACTGTCATAGTACTTACAGTGGATCCGGATGATGTAATGGTCTGGACAGATGTCTGCCTATTACACATTACGACCTTCTTCAACTGCCGGCCGTCTCAGTCAACAGACGAGGTCGGCCTGTACGTTTCTGTGCTGTACATGTCCCTTCACGTTTCCACTTCACTACCACATCGGAAACAATCGAGCTAGAGATCTTTAGGAGTGTGGAAGCCTCGCGTACAAACGTATGACACAAGTGACACACAGTCAGCTGACCACGTTCGAAGACCGTGAGTACTGCGGAGCGCCCCATTCTGCTCCCTCACGATGTCGACTACTGAGGTCACTGATATGGAGCACCTGGCAGTAGGTGGCCGCACAATGCACCTAATATGAAAATCGTATTTTAGGGGGGGTGTCCGGATACTTTAGATCACATGGTGTATCATGGTAATTGAGACCTCAGTGTCTACGTTTACGTAAACTTTAATAGAACAGATTAGTAACACTCTTTGCAGTGTTGTTATCTAACATTTCCTAAAGTTTCAATTATTTTCGTTAGCCTCTGTCTTCACTACATAGAGAGCCCAGTCAGATGAGTGTGACCGCTGCCTGTGTTCGACGTCAATATGGAATAACGACACACAGACGCTAGGTGGCTATACTAGCAATGGAGGGTATATAAAGAGTGTCGATGGGATGAGGAAAACAGTGTAGTCGAGGAGAAACGGAGCGATTTATCTGACGTCCAGAAGGACATGATCATTGAGCCAAGGGTGGAAGGATATCCGCAACGGCTATGTTTGCAAATTGTTCACGAGTCGCCATGGTTAAGATATATAATGCATTGCAAAATGTTGTTATCCGAAATCAGTGCCAAGGCAACAATGTGTACCACGGGCCTAGATGACAGATGTGGACGACGGCTGTGGACATGTGTACGGACGAAGAGACGGGCAAATGTTGCTGACCATCCAAATGAACCGAGGGGATACCAACGTTATCTCTTCGAGACTGTTTAACGAACGTTGCTGCGTATGGATCTCGGTAGCAGGCTAAATGCACGTATACTAACCGCTGTTCATCCGCGATGTAGTCTGGAATTTTCACTACAGTACTGCAGCTAGACGTCCACTGAGCGGCAGTAGGTGGGTTTTAGCAGATGACTCACGTTTTATGCCCCATCGGATGGTTTGCCTTCCAACGGCACCATGGCATCTACCAGTAGGACAATGCAACATGTCACACAGGTTGCAGTGGATGTGCATTGCTGAAATCGAAGAGCACCAAGATGAGTTTACCGTATTCCCTGGTCATGAAACTCGTCGGATTTAAACCCAATGCAGAATCTGTGGGACCACCTCGATCGGGCTATCCACACCTTGGATCCTCAACCAAAAAGTTAGCCCAGATGGCCCCGGGACTGGAGTCGGCATGGCTTCACATACCTGCCGGTATCTCCCAGAACCTCATTGACGTTCTTCCTTCTTGTCTCGCGCTGTAAAATGTGGTTATTCACGCTTTTCACAAGTTGTCACATTAATGCGACTGCACATCGTACGAGGGTCACTCCAAAAGGAATGCACACTATTTTCTTTAAAATCCATCTTTTATTCTACATGTTTGAAAATCTTACAATGTGTAGATACATCCTTTAGGAACAATATTTTCATTTCTCCACATAATTTCCATCCCTCTCAACTGCCTTAAGCCATCTTGGAACCAGCGCCTGTATACCCGCACAGTAAAATTCTGGACCAACCTGTTAGAGCCACTGTTTGACAGTGTGCACAAGGGAGTCATCATCTTCAAACCTTGTTCCACGAAGAGAGTCTTTCAGTCTCCCAAAGAGATGATAGTCACATGGAGCCAGGTCAGGACTGCAAGTCGGGTGTTTCAGTGTTGTCCATCCGAGTTTTGTGATCGCTTCCATGTTTTTTTGACAGACTTGTGGCCATGGATTGTCGTGCAACAGCAGAACATCCTGCTTTTGCTAATGTGGTCGAACACGACTCAGTCGAGCTTGTAGTTTCTTCAATACCGTCACATTTATGCTTCAGAATTTATTGTGGTTCCACATGGGATGATGTCCACAAGCAAGAGTTCTTCGGAATCGAAAAACACCGTAGCCATAACTTTTCCAGCAGAAGGTTTGGTTTTGAATTTTTTTTTTCTTGGGTGACTTTGCATGATGCCTCTCCATTGATTGCCTCTTCGTCTCTGGTGAAAAATGATGGAGCCATGTTTTATCACCTGTCATAATTCTTCCAAGAAATTCATCTTCACCGTTCTCATACTATTCCAAAAGTTCGCTGCATACCGTTTTTCTTTTTTTTTTTTTTTTGTGAGCCACTGTCGACATCCTGGGAACCCACCTGGCAAAAACCTTTTTTACCGCCAACACTTTCAGTATTTTGCAAACACTTCATTCCCCTATTCCAACGTAGCGTGACAATTCGTTCACTGTCATGCGTCTGTCAGCAGTCACCAAGCCGTTAACTCTCTGCACATTGTCTGGAGTGCGTGCAGTACGAGGCCTGCCGCTGCAAGGACAATCCTCAATATTACCGTGCCCGCTTTCATCACGTAACCTTTTTTCCAACCGACTAACTGTACTGCGATCGACAGCAGCATCTCCCTACACCTAGTTAAACCTCTTGTGGATGTTTCCCACCGTCTCGTTTTCACAGCACAGGAATTCTATGACAGCATGTTGTTTCTGACGAACGTCAAGTGTAGCAGCCATCTTGAAGACATGCTATGACGGCGCCACTCACGGGAACAGGTGGAACTAAGTTTGAAAACAAGTGGAAAGGATGTATCTATACACTGTAAAACATTCACACACGCAGAATGAAAACTGTATTTTTACAAAAATAGTGTTCATTTCTTTTGGAGTGTCCCTCGTATATTTGTATGTTTATTTATTGAGTGATTCTCGAATATTTGTTCACAATGTTATCCTCATATTCCAAATAAGTGATCCTACTGTCAACAGAATATTTCGTCGTGCGTGACAGCATTGTCAGCATGTAAAATTCCACAACAGTTCAGTCATGTAAACAGTCCTCCTCAGTGTGTTGTGCTAACCGCTAAATGAGAAAAACGGTAAGGAGAACAGCTTCCTGCACTAGTGTTGATAGGTGTCATTTGAGTATTAATCGATTTACAATAATGTCATATCTTTACTCTCAAGTTGATACATGGGAGGGATCAGCGATCTTGCAAGCTGTATCGCGGGGTAGATTATCATCTTTGACGTGGGCGTAGGCGCAGTGGCAGATAGTTGTTAGCTATGTTAGTAGTGAGGAAGCAGTTGTAATGTTATGTTTCGAATGTGAAGTCTCAATTTATCGATGTGTTTAATTAGGATGATTATGTAATTTTAACTGATCTGAGGAGGAGGAAATGTAATGGGGTCTTTTATTTGCGTGAAGAGGAATTATAAGGTAACTACATTGAAATGACTCATTTATTATTGCCGCGCTATTTTTCACCGTCTTTTCTCTTACAATTTTTAGTTGTCGGATCTGTGATCAGTTTTGCAAAACTAATTATAGTAGGTTTTATGTCAAAATTCATTATACAGGCTGTTTGTACTGTTCAGAATTCTTGCAGTCAGATTATTCACTTTACCATTATTTTTCAAAAGTAGAAAAGGAACCAAGTGATTTCTGAGAACACTTCTACTGGCAGCTAACAGAGAACTAATTGCATCTGTCGAGTATCTCTGTGTAGATACAGTAATTTGCAGCTTTAGCGTAGTGGCGCGCAAGACGGAGCAGTACTGCAACGCGTTATCTAGATTTGCGCAGAATAGAAGTAAAGACAATGTTTTTATTCAATCAGGGCCATCATATGTCATTCAGAAGCATTTAGATTTTTCTGCGTTGTTTATCAGTTTTATTTCTGGGATCTGTGATCACTTTTGAAAAACTAATTATAGTAGGTTTTATGTCAAAATTCATTATACAGGCTGTTTGCACTGTTCAGAATTCTTGCAGTCAGATTATTCACCTAACTAGTATTAAATGCTTGCCGTACGTCAGTCATCTTTTAATAATTAGAGGGAATGTTCAGTGTATTAGAACTAGAGATGGGCAAACTGAAACACGTAACTTTTTCGAAACAAATGA
Organism: Schistocerca serialis cubense; assembly: GCF_023864345.2. Taxonomy (NCBI): domain Eukaryota; kingdom Metazoa; phylum Arthropoda; class Insecta; order Orthoptera; family Acrididae; genus Schistocerca; species Schistocerca serialis. Next base: position 665,537,933 of record NC_064642.1, read on the forward strand.
AACAGTACAATGTAATGTTTCGATACGCTGCTACGAAACAGTGAAACAGTTCGTGTTTTGTAATCTAATAAACCTACACATTTTATCATCTTGAATGTCTGCTGTATAAGTATGTCCATATAAACAAAAATGAGGTGCGAGAGCGCTAATCATGTCGCAGAAGGTATGAAACTATCACTTACGCGTCTTGGCAGTTTCGTATTTCCTGCAGCAAATGCGCTGCTTTCGTGTCGTGTGACTTTCATACTTTTCAATTGGCTGAGGAAAGCTATAGCTGAAGACAGAAGAACCACCACGAACGGAACTGGAGGTGGGAGGAAACTGCAGAAACAACGGATATGCTTCTGGGATTCCCACATTCCGTTAGAATGGGTAATAAACACATCTTGCTAATTTCCACGCACACAAAGGGAATCATTGTGGACAATAGGCACAGTGACTATAGACTCATAAATAACGCCAAATAATTCGAATAAATATGTAACAGAAAAAAATTTGGTCTTTCAAGGTGTTTCGGACAGTTACTATAAATTCACCATGCTTCCCAGCCCTTCCCGTTCACCATTACACTATCAGTGATACGTCAAACAGATTGCTTGCAATTATACCTACATCAGATTTATGTATATGTCTAATAACTGTCAATTTACGCCTTTTCTTATTCAAAATGTTGTAGGCTTACTTGCGTTTCTTAATGTGATTACTGTACATGACCAGAGAAGCGTATGTTATAAAAAATTGTAATTTAACTGAACGATTTTCACATATTCATTATTTTGAATGTGAATAGTATGCGTAGTTCTATTGTTTGGTTAGTGTTTATAAAGCAGATGTTACACCATTTCGTAATAGGACAGTCAGCTAGAAACGAAGCTTTATTTTCGGATATCTTAAGCTTCATGCTATCGGTTGTCAAAAAGATTTCGACACTCTTGAAAGTGTTTCATGAAGTGTTATGTTGTGTTTCAGTACCTGTGCCGAGCCCGAATCTCGTCCGACACAGAGCGGAATGAAACATCATTGTTTCGATACAATTAGTCCATTCGAAGCACAAGTGGACTGAAACAGCCTTATTTTGAAACTACGATAGAGTTTCTGTGTCTGGCTCGAGATCGAATCTGGTCCGTTTGTCCGAGACAGGGGCGAAATGAAACACCACTGTTTCGAAACAGTGAACCACTGCCGTTCCGAAACACTGAAACAGTTCCAAGTATCGATACACTGTATCGAAACATAGAAACAGTGGCCAAGTCTAATTAGAACTCAAGTTTTATCTCATTTAGCACTAAGCAAGACATCCTGAGGAAGGTCATTTGTAACAGTGGTCGAAACATGTGAGAATTTTGGAATATTGACAGTGCGATCACATACCCAGAAAAATTTCATTAATAGAGGGTTCCCAGTGGAATGTTTTATTTATCCCTGCGCTGAAAACTTACAGTTCAACATATCTTTCTTCAGACATACGTTTGGTTTGTTGTAACTGACGTCAGGACTCCATCGATGAGGCGTCATTAAGACCACGCCGATTCCTTTTGAGTTTAACGAGTGCTGTGGGAGGCATCGGTCGCGTTACGGAAGCACCGTAGCGAATCCCTCGGGCGTACGTGGGAAATCTCGATAACAGCGCCCGGATATTGAGCGAAGCTCCTCTAACGTGCGAGCGCTCGTGTCGAAGCGCCGTACAGCTAAACTGCTCCTGGAAGCACCTCCCGCATACAGCGAGCCGATAAACAGAGATATACACTCACGTGCTCACAGTTCCAGCAGTCTTCGGTTGGAAACCGAACCGCCTCGCTACAGAGACACTAAACAACAAAGCTATCCAGTAAAAGTACTGTACCCGCAGATATACCTTCCCGTTTAAATTCAGCTACCATGATATACGTATACTCCCTTTTTCCTAGAGCCTTCCATCAAAACACCCAAGAAAAGTTTAAATTCTGTTGCCTATGGTGACAACAAATGTGCAGGAATTTAAGCACAGATCTAAGACTGTTGATGGCAACGACCTTCCCCAATCATTTCTGCACTCTTAGACTGTCTATAATTTGTTTCATGTTACTGTCTATAAAGATTTACTTCAAAATGAATGCATAAATAGTGAATAATAACTTCGTAATTTAATAGCTGGATGTTTTTTGCGTGACATATATTTTTTTTCTTTTTTATGAAGCATTACAAATTAATGTACTGTGTGCCATCCCAATCTGAAAGATTTTTCATGACCAAAAGCACAACGACCAACTGTTCTTCATTGTGGTAAGACACCGATAACCTAATCATCCTAGTACACGACCCCATCACCCAACATAAACATTTCTGATGCCTTTTATCACCACCAGATACTTTTTTAATATTTCTTATTACAGTCTCAGTTTCAAATAGAGACACTTTATAAGAATTAGCTATCTATCACACTTAAAGGTCATCTTAAGAACTAATTAACAACTATGCTTGATGCCACGGAATGTTGTCACAAATGTCCTCTAGTGCTGTTCTTTTTATGTTGCAACTTATGATTATACCCTTTTCTAAAGAATTTTCACTTCTAACACCTCATGATTAATCAGATCAGTAGATGCTCATTTAAACCAGTTGCCAAGTGTGTCCATACTGAGATAGCCACAATAAATATTTTAAAAAGGTAACGGTTGTGGAATCTCTCGCGACAGTATGTCCTCTGTTATTAAGGCAGTTTTGAGTTGATATTCTTACTCAACGATAACATTTAATATCACAGTCTACGATGGCTCCACTGTCTTAAGAAATTATATATACACAAAAGAAATCAAATACAACCTTGACATCAAAATGTGTGGTGTTGAACATTAAAAAATCCAACAAAACAGTTCTCACATCACGTTAAATTTTGAAAAGAATCACTGTCTGTCTGAATATTGCAAGTGACCTTCACCCATATAGCTGATCCATGAATGATACCTGAAAGCAATTTCTACTACTAACAGAAGCTCCAGTAACTTCAAAGTTTTCTGCTGTCTTCAAACGAAAACCATACATTCAAATCTGAGTACGACATCCAAAAAAATCATAGCCACACAATTTGAAGTTTGATTTGTTCTCAATTTCTGGTGTCCCTCTGTCGTTTGATGACATTATATCTTATTGGCAGTTACCTCAGTTTCTTTTATTTTCGTTTATTTCATGCCTCTGTTATAAGAGAGACGTTTTCGTCTATCAACGAGGAGCAAGCTGCTGGTAGCTTTTATACTTCGTGATGAATCGTACTTATCCATTTCTTATTCGTCTGTGAACTGCAATAGAAATCTTTGTCAGACTTATTTTTCACTCTCGCTGTGACCGACATATTCATCGTGAGAGAATTCAGCAACCGTATTGATATTTACAACCGGCCGCTGTGGCCGAGCGGCTCTAGGCACTTCAGTCCGGAACCGCGCTGCTGCTACGGCCGCAGGCTCAAATCTTGCCTCGGGCATGGATGTGTGTGATGTATTTAGGTTAGTTAGGTTTAAGTAGTTCTAAGTCCAGGACACTGATGACCACAGGTATTAAGTGCCATAGTGCTTAGAGCCATTTGAACCATTTTTGACATTTACAAAATATTTATACAGCGTTTGCTTTCCATTGTCAGCTGTGTGTTTTTACTGTAAAAATATGCAACTGAGGGTGGAATGTAAACGATACACAATTTTACAAAATATATTTTGCAATTGTAATTTATTTTGGAGACACAGGGAAGACATTCTAAATCGACAACGTCCTAAAGCAGCAAATAAAAGTACACCAACTGCAGAATTTTTCTGGGATGACTGAAAAGCATGAACATTAATAGGAATCTCCAATCAAGAATGTAAGAAGTATTGTAAAATCCCTTAACAGTGAAATGGAAAAGACAGACATATTGCTCTATAGTCTATACGAATTTACACTAAAGATTAATTTCCTTTGAAATAGCATGACAATATCGCAAATTTGAAAGTTTCACTGTAGGTATACACAGCTCTCATACTGCTCAGAAAAAGGTGAAAAGTATTTAGTACACTTACTTAGTAAAGGTAAACGTAACTGTTATGTTTTTTTGACATATATTTTTGGCTTTATAAATTATTCCTCTGTTCAGTGTATGATTTTTTACGTTGTTTAAATGTGAGAAGCTATTTTCCTTATGCTGAATGTTCAAGCATCAGTTTTCGTCACAATTATGTACAATAAAAGATATTTTAAGCAAACCTACGGAACAACTTCTTGCAAATTACCATTGAAAAAGTGAGCCAAATGTAGATTTCAAACGTAAAATACGAGAATGGTATCTTCGTTTGAAGCTTAGATGTCGCTAACAGGCTATAATCATTTACAAGATATTTACAGGAACTATGTAATGCGGTTGGCTTTATTTTCTCCGTGTAACTGCAGACTTGCGTCTCCAATAAGTAAACGGTTTTGCGAATGCCAAACTAACTTACTCGCGAGACATCTTCGCTCCTTCTGACCGGTATAAATGCCTCTGTGTTGACTGGAATTTGAGTATTTGAGGTTCTACTAAAATTTAACGGATGTGTTTGCGGGATGGAACTGAATTTTGGGCCTATCAGTTTCTCTTCTGCCACAGAGAGAAAACGTTATAAAATATTCGCTTGAAGATTTGGTAAATGTTTAGGGTTAATTACTTAAGCTCGATTTAAGTAGAGAGCCTTATGGTTGTTGTAATCAATTTAAACCCAATAATCTATAATAGGTGTTGAACATGAGTGTGAACCACACATATCATAATGTGGTATGCATATTTAATGTGTAATAAACATTAAAAAGTTAATCCTAAGAAATCACGTTACTTGAACCTTACATTTCACGAACAGCCAAGATTGTTGAGGCTGTGGCATAAGTATAGATAGAAATATGTGAACCACTGGAAATGGAAGCAGATTATTTGTCGATTTCTTGATCATGAAAAATTTACTGCATAATGCAGTGGTAATGTAATCTCCTCATTCACTACGAATAATTTCAGAACGCTAACAGGAGGTTAAGGATAGACCACTGCTACTCCTGACCGCCGTGTGATATCCAAGTCAGTGGAACGGTTCAGCTCAAAATATATGAGGTTTTTAGTATAGTCTGCCCTCCACGAACGCTTGTGAAAATACACCTGTGGGACACAGGATATCTTTCCATTTACACAGTGCGATGGTCAAGAAATCCAGTAAAAAACTTGTTATGTCTGTCTAATCCCGTTTCAATACACCCAACTATACTGCCGGAAAAATATCTAGTGCACGTGGAAAGCGACGTCGATTGATCCGGTGACGGTATATGTCACATGGGGAACAGCAGATGCGCTGATAATTGTTTCGGCGTCGTCCGGCAACAGATAGCATAGTGGCATAACTACAACAACATCTGTGACTACTTTTTGCGCACTGTATGATAGAATACATTGGCTCCTGCACAGGCCTTATTACAGAGTGAGATTTTCACTCTGCAGTGGAGTGTGCACTGATATGAAACTTCCTGGCAGATTAAAACTGTGTGCCGGACCGAGAATCGAACTCGGGACCTTTGCCTTTCGCGGGAAAGCGCTCTACCAACTGAGCTACCCAAGCACGATTCACGTCCTGTCCTCACAGCTTCACTTCTGCCAGTATCTCGTCTCCTACCTTCAAAACTTTACAGAAGCTCTCCTGCAATCCCTGCAGAACTAACACTCCTAAAAGAAAGGATATTGCGGAGACATTTCTTAGCCACACCCTGGGGGATGTTTCCAGAATGAGATTTTCACTCTGCAGCGGAGTGTGCGCTGATATGAAACTTTCTGGCAGAGTGAAAATCGCATTCTGGAAACATCCCCCAGGCTGTGGCTAAGCCATGTCTCCGCAATATCCTTTCTTTCGGGAGTGCTAGTTCTGCAGGGATCGCAGGAGAGCTTCTGTAAAGTTTGGAAGGTAGGAGACGAGGTACTAGCAGAAGTGAAGCTGTGAGGACGGGGCGTGAATCGTGCTTGGGTAGCTCAGTTGGTAGAGCACTTGCCCGCGAAAAGCAAAAGTCCCGAGTTCGAATCTCGGTCCGGCACATAATTTTAATCGGCCAGGAAGTTTCATAGCAGCGCACGCTCCGCTGCAGAGTGAAAATCTCATTCTGGAAACATCCCCCAGGCTGTGGCTAAGCCATGTCCTCGCAATATCCTTTCTTTCAAGAGTACTAGTTCCGCAGGGATCGCAGGAGAGCATCTGTAAAGTTTGGAAGGTAGGGGACGAGATACCGGCAGAAGTGAAGCTGTGAGGACGGGGCTTGAATCGTGCTTGGGCAGCTCATTTGGTGGAGCACTTGCCCGCGAAAGGCAAGGTCCCGAGTTTCACAGGCCTTCTTGTCTGGGGTGCTACAAGCTACGTCTCTCGTTCACCTTTCGATTTTCTGTAGGGGTGCTAACCAGTGCAGGATGTGGTTAGACCCGTTCCTTTGCAACGGGAAGGTTCTGTGTTTTTCCAACAGGATAATGCTCGCGCACATACTGCCTGTGAAACTCAACGTGCTCTGGAAGACGTGCAGGAACTTCCCTTGTCAGCACGATCTCCAGACTTGTCTCCCATTGAGCACGCGTAGAATATAATGGAACGAGAAGTCACTTGTTTTACGTGAGAGCCAACAACTCTTACAGATCTACGTGAACAGGTGGAGCAGGCATGGCATGATGTATCCCAGGACAATATTTGCTATCTGTACGAACATCTTGATGCAAGAGTCTGCATGGCCGCCTGTTAAGAGTACACCACGTAATGATATGGGAGTACCTGCCTGGGTCAACACCTGGTATCTAAGAACTGCTTTTCTGTTGACCTGTAAATTAATCATTTCATGTGCTCCATATACTGCTTCAACAATAGTTTTAGGGTGACCTGGAGGACCGTGAATTGGAGACTCATGTATTAATTTTTTGCAGCAGTATATATTCGATTCCTCCAGGTCTAAGTGTTAATTTTTCATTTTCTAATCAGAGGCTGCATATCTATCATTTTCATTTTACTGTGCTTTCTCAACAATAGCTACTGTAATCGCTGTGTAAGGAGTAGTGCGCCAAATACCATTTCACTAGGTATAAAATTAGAAAATGAAAAAGTTAGAGCTAGACTGCAAATCGAACCCTCGATCTGTAGTAATGTAAAGCGAAACTCTACTCACAGTACTACATGGATAGGACCGCTACTCTGCCTTAAATGAAGATACTTGGCCGACAGGAGATCACTGTTTTTAAATTTTGTTGCAGATCTTTTTTATATTTTTAGTGTGTAACAGGTCGCCTTATGGTGTCCGAGTGCGAGAATTTACGTTCACCCTACACGTAATGGGTGATCAAAAACTTTTCGTTTGAGATGTTGCTGCAGCGTCTCTGCTAGATATCGCGACTCCGAAACGGGTGTATAAGTACCGACATATGCGAGGGATTAGTGTGGAATACCTGTGTTTCCGACGTGTGCGTTACCATGGAAGTTATTCCCAAATGTCGAACGGATGTCCTATCATCCTATCCCTTCTTCTTGTTAATGTATCCCACATATTCCTCTCCTCTCTGATAGCACCACATCTCAAATGCTTTCAATCCCTTCTATTCCGGTTTTCCCTCAATCCATCTTTCACCACCATACAATGCTTACTGGTCCTATAATCCTGAATTGTCGCCATGAGAATATCACGGCATCGGACGCTTAAAAAAGGTGTTGAGGAATCGAGGGTTGCTGCCCGACAACAATGTGGATCAAGTGTTTACGAGCGTCTTTACCCAAGAGTGCATGGTGTTTTACCAAACAGGTATCTTGGATTGCTTAGATGATTGCCTCGACGATCACGGCAATTTTGCCTGAGGGGCATACCGATTCTGGACTATACCGCCTTCGAATGGAAACTTCTTGATCGCTCCTCATATAAAAATTTGTGTTCGGAATATGAGAAACATCATCTTACGAAGTTGGTGATCAGTGGTTAAAACAGCTTCAATTATTTAACAGTGAATCCGGTGCTTCATTCCAGGAGGATTTCATATCGAAGCACAGGTTGGATTTAAACAGAAACTAGCATCACTATTTGATGGATTTTATACACTCTTCCACGTTAGTCCTTTTCAAATAGTTAGAGCATAAGCTATTTGTTGCGTCTAAAACACAGTTAGTTTTGACAGTCGTAGAATCTGTTCTTTTACTTCTTACGTGTGAGGAAAATACATACATTGGTCACAGTGTTTGCAGAGAATCGAATATTCTTCCTCTTCTGACACTCCTCTCTCATAATTTCTGGCGCGTAGATTTTACACTGTATTCGGCAAATCTGCTGGCTGACTGAGAAGTTACTACTGCCAAAAGAGCAGATGAGTTTGTTCTACTGATGAAACTGTCAGAATGAGTTTCAGGACTTAACAGACATGTGTGATGACGAGGTGCTGAGCTAGGCCAATTACACATAAAACCAACCCTCCATTTAAGAGCTTCAACTTGCTTCATATATACATCCTGAAGGCCTTAGAACTATATTGCTTATCGAGGAGGAAATGGGCACAATTTACTGACTTATTTCTTTTCGCCGTAGTGCTATCCTAAAGGTACAACAGTGTGATAACGAGAGCAGTGCGCTTTTTCTTGTCAGAGAATACCTGTAAACTACAACGATACGAGTTGAAAAATTTTGTACTTTTAAAAATCCCTGCCCAAGTAATACGCTATGTCACCCTGGCGATGGACATACACTCCTGGAAATGGAAAAAAGAACACATTGACACCGGTGTGTCAGACCCACCATACTTGCTCCGGACACTGCGAGAGGGCTGTACAAGCAATGATCACACGCACGGCACAGCGGACACACCAGGAACCGCGGTGTTGGCCGTCGAATGGCGCTAGCTGCGCAGCATTTGTGCACCGCCGCCGTCAGTGTCAGCCAGTTTGCCGTGGCATACGGAGCTCCATCGCAGTCTTTAACACTGGTAGCATGCCGCGACAGCGTGGACGTGAACCGTATGTGCAGTTGACGGACTTTGAGCGAGGGCGTTTAGTGGGCATGCGGGAGGCCGGGTGGACGTACCGCCGAATTGCTCAACACGTGGGGCGTGAGGTCTCCACAGTACATCGATGTTGTCGCCAGTGGTCGGCGGAAGGTGCACGTGCCCGTCGACCTGGGACCGGACCGCAGCGACGCACGGATGCACGCCAAGACCGTAGGATCCTACGCAGTGCCGTAGGGGACCGCACCGCCACTTCCCAGCAAATTAGGGACACTGTTGCTCCCGGGGTACCGGCGAGGACCATTCGCAATCGTCTCCATGAAGCTGGGCTACGGTCCCGCACACCGTTAGGCCGTCTTCCGCTCACGCCCCAACATCGTGCAGCCCGCCTCCAGTGGTGTCGCGACAGGCGTGAATGGAGGGACGAATGGAGACGTGTCGTCTTCAGCGATGAGAGTCGCTTCTGCCTTGGTGCCAATGATGGTCGTATGCGTGTTTGGCGCCGTGCAGGTGAGCGCCACAATCAGGACTGCATACGACCGAGGCACACAGGGCCAACACCCGGCATCATGGTGTGGGGAGCGATCTCCTACACTGTCCGTACACCACTGGTGATCGTCGAGGGGACACTGAATAGTGCACGGTACATCCAAACCGTCATCGAACCCACCGTTCTACCATTCCTAGACTGGCAAGGGAACTTGCTGTTCCAACAGGACAATGCACGTCCGCATGTATCCCGTGCCACCCAACGTGCTCTAGAAGGTGTAAGTCAACTACCCTGGCCAGCAAGATCTCCGGATCTGTCCCCCATTGAGCATGTTTGGGACTGGATGAAGCGTCGTCTCACGCGGTCTGCACGTCCAGCACGAACGCTGGTCCAACTGAGGCGCCAGGTGGAAATGGCATGGCAAGCCGTTACACAGGACTACATCCAGCATCTCTACGATCGTCTCCATGGGAGAATAGCAGCCTGCATTGCTGCGAAAGGTGGATATACACTGTACTAGTGCCGACATTGTGCATGCTCTGTTGCCCGTGTCTATGTGCCTGTGGTTCTGTCAGTGTGATCATGTGATGTATCTGACCCCAGGAATGTGTCAATAAAGTTTCCCCTTCCTGGGACAATGAATTCACGGTGTTCTTATTTCAATTTCCAGGAGTGTATATAGGTTTACCCGAAATCTGAAATATACTCTTTAGGTCGCTGCAATCAAAAGGAAGGAACATTAGTGTTCCATGTCTCTTGGACAAGTAAGCCATTTGAGAAGCAACAAAAGCTTCAATTTGGAAGGACGTAGACAGCTGTCACCTTTGTGTAAAGGAAACTTGTGAAAATTTGCCTTCAGTTAGTATAATCTTGGTGTTCTGACCGATCGATATGTGCTTTATGCAATATGACACTCTGCACAGTACTTTAGTATGAAAACACCTAAAAGCCAGCCACCAAAATACATACACTGTCGCAAAAAAAAAAAAAAAAAAAAATGTAGACCTCGAAAGACGACGTAGATTTGGATCCAGTGAGAGCATATGCCACCTGGGGGATAGCAAATACACGAATAATGGTTACAACGTCGTCTGCCAACACACAGCATAGTGACATAGCTTCAATCGCGCTATCTGAGTCTATCCTTTTATAGGGTACGCTCGTAGTCAGAAGGTTTATGAACTGCCAACGTGTGAAGCAAGTAGGCAAGCACACAACGGAGATGCACTCGTACTTCCTACAGCCAACTGAGCGAGTGTGGAAGTGATCAAATTGTGGTCTTCCGAGTCCCAGGATGGTTCTTTCGGAGAACTGGCACATAAGTTGGACGTAATGAGTCAGTTCTGCAATGATACTGCTATCAGTGGTCATGTGAACTCTCGCACCTCCATAGACGAGGTTCGAGGTTCTGAACGACCATGCAGCACAATCGCTCGTCAGGATCGTTGTATTGTAAGGACAGCAGTGGCGGATCGAACAGCTACCGCAGCTCAGGTGGGAGAGCTTGTTAGCACATACTTGTCAACAACAACAGTTGTGAACGGGTTATTACAAGTGGGACTACAGGCATGCACAGCTCTGGCCCACCATCCACTCATGCCACAGCATCGACGTGCATGGCTCGGCTGGTGCCGTGAGAGGATCACTTGGGAGATGGAATGGTGCGCCGTGGTCTTCAGCGGTTAAAGCAAATTCGTTTGCACGTGTTCCATCGACCTAGTCAGCAGTGTCTCCCAGATCGCATTCGTCCTAGACACAATGGCCCTGTCCTTATGGTATATTGTGCATTAAGCTATAACTCTCCTGCACCTTTGATGTTTCTGGAGGGGACACCAACCAGCGCCCGGTGCATGCAGAATGTTGTTAGACCCGCTTTTCGCCGTTCTTGCAACAGAAAGTTGGTTTGTTGTTCCAACGGTATAATGCTCGCCCATACCCTGCCTGTGAACCTCAACATTCTCTGCATGACGCGCAGCAGCGTCAATGGCCAGCATCATCCCTGCACTTGTCTCCAATTGAGCACGTGTCGGATATGATGAAACGAGAAGTGACTCGTGCGTCTCATCAACCAACAACTGTTACAGAACTACGTGAACAGTTCCAGCAGGTGTGGAATAACATATCCCAGAAGAATATTACTCATCTATACAAAGATTAGATGTCAGAGTCAGTCCTTGAATTGCCGCCCGTGAAGGCTTCTGCACTTACTAACATGGGTGTTTCAGCATCGGTCAATCCTGGTACCTCAGAACACCCTGTGATGTTGATCTGCTAATCTAATCATTTCATGTACTCTACGTGCACTTTTGCAGTAATAAATCTTGAGTGAATTTTAAGCCTCTAAAGGGCCGCATTTTTTTTTTTTTTCAGCAGTGTACTTCGTACTACCATGGATGTAATCGAAGACTTCCTTGACAATGAAATTGCCGTACAGCAATACATTATGTCTTTCGTTCCTGCCTGTTTGATGAAGACATGTGAATACCTTGCTTACAGAAGACTTGAGATCATATTGTACGAAAGAGCCTGAACAACGTACGTCGCCAACGTACGTCGCATGCGAGTTCACTATTACCACACTTAGAGAAAATGCCATGGACTGGTTCCCAAATGATAGAGTATCATGCAGTGAGAACAGTTAACAATATTGATTTCCGTCCTTCTGATGGGACCACTGGGATACACATAAGTAGCTCATGTAACTAACGAAGTTTCACTACGTCACATTCGCTTTCTCCATGTTATAACTGCAGTAACACCATGTCAGTGTACCGCTCTAATATACATTACTATTATTCACAAAATACATATTTATTATGAACATACCTTAGTTATTGAAACTTATAGGCAAAGTCAAACCATGTGCATTAGGATGTTGTCAGATAAAGCACTGAGATTCTCCTGCATTGCCTGTACTGTGCTTTACGTGAACTCGGTTATACTTTGTGAAGCATACTTCTAAGCACACATGGAGACACGCACCGATCATGTGGCCAATTTAGAGACGTACGTAGATCTTATGTAGTGTGTGAGGTATTTGACATGCGTAAGTCCTAGTGGCATGTTAGTGCACAATGCAGCCTTGTGTAAAGTTTACAGATTATAGAACAGCTGGTATATAATCTGAAACTGTTGAAATAAAATTTTCAGTATCCGGAGGTGGAGCACTAGAATTATGAGCTGCTTCTGCTCAGATTGACGACTTTCGATGTGTAAAGCATCCTCCGTTGCAGTTTACAGAGAACCAGTGCTACACACATTTATAAGGGTGCATCTGATATACATGTAATACTTGTCACGCAGCGACAATGGTTTTCACCCTCTACAGCTCCCTCTGTTACCATGAAAGTTATCTGATGATGCCTTAACATGAGTCATATCATCATGTCCGTTCCCCTTGTCAGTGTTTTCCGTATCTTCCTTTCATCGCCGATTCTGCGAAAAACCTCCTCATTCCTCAACTTATCACTCCACCTCTTAGAACCACCATTCAAATGCTCCGATCCTCGTCCTTTCTGGTATTCCCACAGTCCATCTTTCACAACCATACAATGCTGTGCTCTCCAAACCTGTGTTTTTAGAAATTTCTTCCTAAAATTAAGGTTTGTATTTGACACTGTTAGATTTCTCTTGGCCAGCAATGTCCTTCTTGCTAAAGCTAATCTATTCTTTATGTTCTCCTTGGTCCATCGGTCATTGGATATTTTGCTGACTAGGTAGCAGAATTGCTTAACTTCATCCACTTGGTTTACACAAAACCTGATGTTAGGTTTCTGACTTCTCTCTCCTGTTATTTCTCATTACTTTCGTCTTTCTTCGATTTACAGTTAATCCATATTCTGAACTCATTAGACTGTTCATTATATTCAGCAGACCCTGTTATTTTTCTTCTCTTTCACTGAGAATAGCAATGTCATCACCGAATCTTATCACTGATATAATTTTACCTTGAATTTTAGTTCAACTCTTGAATCTTCCTTCAATTTTCGTCATAGATTCTTCGATGTATAGACTGAACAGCAGTGGCAAAAGACTACATCCCCGTCTTACACCCATTTTAATTGGAGCACTTCATCCTTGGTCATCCACTCTTATTGTTCTCTTTTATCTCTTGCACATATTGTATGTTACCCGTCTTTCCCTGTAGCTTACCCCTTTTTTTCACAGAATTTCGAACATCTTATACCAGTTGACATTGTCAAAAGCATTTTTTAGGTTCACAAATCCTATGAACCTGTCTTGATTTTTCTTCAGCCTTGCTTCCATTGTCAACTGCAACGTCAGAACTCCCTCTCTGGTGCCTGTACCTTTCCCAAAGCCAAAGTGATCGTCATCTAACACATCCACAATTTTATTTTCCATCCGTCTGTATATTGTTCTTGTCAGTGACTTCGATGCATGAGCTATTAAGTTGTCTGTGCGATAATTCTCCTACTTTTAAGCTCTTGCAATCTTCGGAATTGTGTGGATGATGTTTCTCTGAAAGTCAGATGCTATATCGCCAAACTCATTTACTCTACACACCAACGTGAATAGTCGTTTTGTTGCGACTTCCTCCAATGATTTTAGAAATTCTGATGGAATGTTATCGATTCCTTCTGCATTTTTTTGATTTTGTCTTCCAAAGCTCTTTTAAAGTCTGATACTAATACTAGTTCCCTCATCTCTTCTACATCGACTGCTATTTCCTCTTCTATCACGTCATTAGATACGATATCCTCTCCTTCCCATAGAGAACTTCCGTGCACTGTTTCCACTTATGCTCTCTTTCCACCTGTCCGCTGTGTCTTCTGCAATGAACAGTCGGATTCCCATTCCAACGTTAATGTTCCGCCCTTGCTTTCAGTTTCACCGAAAGTTGTTTCGACTTCACTGTATGCAGAGTCAGTACTTCCGGCTTTCATTTCGTTTTCGAGTTTGCACATGTTTGATGTAGCCATTTCGTCTCAGCTTCCCTGCACTTACCGTTTATTTCATTCCTAAGTGACTTGCACTTCTGCGTTCCTGAATTTCCTTGAACATTAATGGTACTCCCTCCTCTCATCGATCAACTGAAGTATTTAATCTGTTATCCATATTCCAAAATCTGTGGGAGCCCATTTCAAAGGTGTCCCTTCCTCTTCAACTGAACTGCTTGCTCAGCAATTCCTTATCGCAGTATCTATGACCTCACAGGTCTTCCGTGATTTCCTTATAGCGCTTCAGGCAAATGTGGGGATGATTTCTTTCAAAGGGACGTTAAACACTAACCTCCTCCTCCACCTCCCTTCTTCTCCTCCACCTTATTCAGCAAACGGTCTTGTCAAAGAGGGCGGAGGAGAGGACAGAGGTTAAGGACACTGTCTTACCCTTGAGGTGGGAAACTACCCATAAAGGCGCAAGTATCAAGAATGACCAACGGCACGAGTATGCAGAAGGCAATGGAAACCACTACATTAAACACATAAGTTGTATTCACCGGACATGTGGCCTGTAATTGAAGAAGTGTCATGATGATCTCTCCACTGGCTAAAGATTCCTGATTAGACCCCATTCGGATCTCCAGGAGGGAACTGCCAAGGAGATGGTGACCGTTAGAAAAAGACTGAATAATCAACGAAAGGATATCGTTCTACGAGTCGGTGAATGGAATATCAGAAGTTTAAACGTGGTGTGAAAGCTATAAAATCTGAAAAGGACTGGGGGACTAAAATGTGGTAGAAGGGAAAGAAGTAGGAGAAAGGGTTACGGGAGAATAAGGGTTTTGTATTAGGAATAAGAGAGGATCGATATTAATTAAGTTCTGAAATATATTTCAGGGCGTGCCCAAGAGCAAAATGTTCAAATGCGTGTGAATTCGTAAGGGACCAAACTGCTGAGGTCATCGGTCCCTAGACTTACACACTACTTGAACTATCTTATGCTAAGAACAACACACAAACACACACACATGCCTTATGGGGGATTTGAATCTCCAGTGGGGAGGGGGCGGGGGCGGTGCGCCGGGCGCCCAGTTGGTGACATTACGCCTCAACGCCTGAAACAGCGCAACCACTCCGCGCGGCCTTCCCAGGAGTAGATATAGACTCAGATCACAAGTTGTTAGTGATGAATAGTAGGCTGAAGAGATTAATCACGAAGGGTTAATGCGAACGAAGGTACCTTAGGTAAGTCAACAAGTTAACAAGCTAACTCCAGTTCACTACTTTATCTTGAATGCTGCGAAAGACTGTTATTGTAAGTGAAGCTCAATACGATGTAGAGTGAAATCAAGTTATAAATCAAATTGTGAATGTGTGAACACAACTGTTTGGAACAACGCTTTATGTCACTTGATGTGCAAGTACGAAAGGTTTCAGATGTTTCATGTTTTAGTCATAATCATTATCATCATTTCATAATCATCATCGTTTACACTCATGGATTAGGTTTGAGGAACATCTTCCGGCTTCGGATTCTTAGTTCCGATATTTGGTTGGCCTACGTCTTCCTTTCCAACAGGTACGGGGTGCTTCCTAGTGGTGATGACATCGTTTCCGAGCCACCACAGGATGCCTACGTCTTTTGTTTGTTTCGCGGCCGTTAGCCACTAGTCACTTGAATCAGCAGTTGTCTTGTGACAGCCAGAGCGAGAGCACCAGCAGCAGCGAGTACTGTTTGTATAAAGCGTCTATTTTGCATTTTGTTTACGACCTTCCACTAAGGAAGGGATTCTATTGTGTTTATCGGCTCTGCATAGTAACTAACAGTTCTTGATAAAACTTTACGTAGTTTTCGTGTTAGATTTCTTAGTGTTTTCTTGATCGTTTAGAACAGAAAGCGCCCTAAAACCGTCTTTTGTTTGTTTCGCGGCCGTTAGCCACTAGTCACTTGAATCAGCAGTTGTCTTGTGACAGCCAGAGCGAGAGCACCAGCAGCAGCGAGTACTGTTTGTATAAAGCGTTTTTGTACTTATTTGCTGCGCTTAGCTTTTAAATAGTTTTTCTGGGAAAACCTAGCGTAGTTTTCGCGTCTCGTATTTCAGTGAGTGTTTCTTGATTATCAGAGTAGCTCATCAGAAGATTATCTTGGGAATTTGTCACCGTATAGAGTAGGGTAAACATAGTCATGTGTAGGGACTGTGGTTGTTGTGAGCGGACGCAAGGAGAATTGGCCACTCTTCGGGGGCAGGTGGAGGCTTTGTCTGTTAGGGTCATCGAGCTCGAGGCGCAGGCGTCGGCTCGTAGTGGCGTTGGGGCAACTGTGGTGAGACCTATGCCTACTTCGGTGGCCTTGGAATCACATGGAACCCCTGATGTCGCTGCGTCTTCCGGCAGTGAGCATCTTACCGGTCAGCCATCACTCCAGGGTGAATGGCGGACAGTGGTGGGCTCGCGCGTGCCTGGCCGAAAGGCGAAGGTGGGATCTGGCCGCGTGGCAGCTGCCTTACCCCTTTCCAACAGGTACGGGGTGCTTCCTAGTGGTGATGACATCGTTTCCGAGCCACCACAGGATGCCTCGCCTGCTGGGCCAGTGGCCGATTCTCCGGCAAGGTCCCGACAGTCACAGAGGGCGGGCCTATTAGTTATAGGGAGCTCCAACGTTAGGCGGGTTATGGAGCCCCTCAGGAAAATAGCGGGTAGGTCGGGGAAGAATGCCAGTGTGCACTCGGTGTGCTTGCCGGGGGGTCTCGTCCGTAATGTGGAGGAGGCCCTTCCGGCAGCTATTGAACGCACTGGGTGTGACCGGCTGCAGATAGTAGCACATGTCGGAACGAATGACGCCTGCCGCTTGGGTTCTGAGGCCATCCTTGGTTCCTTCCGGCGGCTGGCTGATTTGGTGAAGACAACCAGCATCGCACGCGGAGTGCAAGCTGAGCTTAATATCTGCAGCATAGTGCCCAGAGTCGATCGCGGTCCTCTGGTTTGGAGCCGTGTGGAGGGTCTAAACCAGAGGCTCAGACGACTCTGCGACTATAATGGTTGCAAATTCATCGACCTCCGTTATTGGGTGGAGAACTGTAGGGCCCCCCTAGACAGGTCAGGCGTGCACTACACACCGGAAGCAGCTACTAGGGTAGCAGAGTACGTGTGGCGTGCACACAGGGGTTTTTTAGGTTAGAGGGACCCCCCCTTGGGCGAAACGATAAAATACCTGACGGCTTACCAGAGAGGACATTATCATCGTTGATAAGGAACGTCCGTCCTCAGAGACCAAAAACAGGAAAAGTTAACGTAATATTGGTAAACTGCAGGAGTATCCAGGGCAAGGTTCCTGAATTAGTATCTCTTATTGAAGGAAATAGTGCGCATGTAGTATTAGGAACGGAAAGTTGGTTAAAACCGGAAGTGAACAGTAACGAAATCCTAGACACAGAATGGAATATATACCGCAAGGATAGGATAAACGCCAATGGTGGAGGAGTATTTATAGCAGTAAAGAATTCAATAATATCCAGTGAAGTTATTAGCGAATGCGAATGTGAAATAATCTGGGTTAAGTTAAGTATCAAAGGTGGGTCAGATATGATAGTCGGATGCTTCTATAGACCACCTGCATCAGCAACCGTAGTAGTTGAGCGCCTCAGAGAGAACCTGCAGAACGTCGTGAAGAAGTTTCGTGATCATACTATTGTAATAGGGGGAGACTTCAATCTACCAGGTATAGAATGGGATAGTCACACAATCAGAACTGGAGCCAGGGACAGAGACTCTTGTGACATTATCCTGACTGCCTTGTCCGAGAATTACTTCGAGCAGATAGTTAGAGAACCAACTCGTGAAGCTAATGTTTTAGACCTCATAGCAACAAATAGACCGGAACTTTTCGACTCCTTGAATGTAGAAGAGGGTATCAGTGATCATAAGTCAGTGGTTGCATCAATGACTACAAGTGTAATAAGAAATGCCAAGAAAGGAAGGAAAATATATTTGCTTAACAAGAGTGATAGGGCACAAATCGCAGAATATCTGAGTGACCACCATCAAACGTTCATTTCTGAGGAAGAGGATGTGGAACAAAAATGGAAAAAATTCAGAAACATCGTCCAGTACGCCTTAGATAAGTTCGTACCGACTAAGGTCCAAAGCGAGGGGAAAGATCCACCGTGGTATAACAATCATGTACGAAAGGTACTACGGAAACAAAGAAAGCTTCATCATAGGTTTAAGAGTAGTCGAATCATAGCTGATAAGGAAAAGCTGAACGAAGCGAAAAAGAGCGTAAAGAGAGCAATGAGAGAAGCATTCAACGAATTCGAACATAAAACATTGGCAAACAATCTAAACAAGAACCCTAAAAAGTTTTGGTCATATGTAAAATCGGTAAGCGGATCTAAATCCCCTATTCAGTCACTCGTTGACCACGATGGCACCGAAACAGAGGACGACCGAAGAAAGGCAGAAATACTGAATTCAGTGTTCCGAAACTGTTTCACTGCGGAAAATCGTAACACGGTCCCTGACTTCAGCCGTCGCACGGACGCCAAAATGGAAAATATTGAAATAAACGATATCGGAATTGAAAAACAACTGCTATCACTTAGTAGCGGAAAAGCATCCGGACCAGACGAGATACCCTTAAGATTCTACAGTGATTATGCTAAAGAACTTGCCCCCTTTCTATCAGCAATTTATCGTAGATCGCTGGAAGAACGTAAAGTACCTAGCGACTGGAAGAAAGCGCAGGTCGTTCCCATTTTCAAGAAGGGTCATAAATCAGATGCGAACAATTATAGGCCTATTTCGCTTACGTCAATCTGTTGTAGAATAATGGAACATGTTTTGTGTTCTCGTATTATGACGTTCTTAGATAATACAAATCTCCTTCATCATAACCAACATGGATTCCGCAAACAGAGATCATGTGAAACTCAGCTCGCCCTATTTGCCCAAGAAATTCACAGTGCCGTAGACACTGGCGAGCAGATTGATGCCGTATTCCTGGACTTCAGGAAGGCATTTGATACGGTTCCGCACTTACGTTTAGTGAAAAAAATACGAGCTTACGGAATATCGGACCAGGTTTGTGATTGGATTCAGGATTTCCTAGAAGAAAGAACACAACATGTCATTCTTAACGGTTCAAAATCTGCAGATGTAGAGGTAATTTCGGGAGTACCGCAGGGAAGCGTGATAGGACCTTTATTGTTTACAATATACATAAATGACTTAGTTGACAACATCGGTAGCTCCGTGAGGCTATTTGCAGATGACACGGTTGTCTACAAGAAAGTAGCAACATCAGAAGACTCGTACGTACTCCAGGAGGACCTGCAGAGGATTAATGCATGGTGCGACAGCTGGCAGCTTTCCCTAAACGTAGATAAATGTAATATAATGCGCATACATAGGGGCAGAAATCCATTCCAGTACGATTATGCCATAGGTGGTAAATCATTGGAAGCGGTAACGACCGTAAAATACTTAGGAGTTACTATCCGGAGCGATCTGAAGTGGAATGATCACATAAAACAAATAGTGGGAAAAGCAGGTGCCAGGTTGAGATTCATAGGAAGAATTCTAAGAAAATGTGACTCATCGACGAAAGAAGTAGCTTACAAAACGCTTGTTCGTCCAATTCTTGAGTATTGCTCATCAGTATGGGACCCTTACCAGGTTGGATTAATAGAAGAGATAGACATGATCCAGCGAAAAGCAGCGCGATTCGTCATGGGGACATTTAGTCAGCGCGAGAGCGTTACGGAGATGCTGAACAAGCTCCAGTGGCGGACACTTCAAGAAAGGCGTTACGCAATACGGAGAGGTTTATTATCGAAATTACGAGAGAGCACATTCCGGGAAGAGATGGGCAACATATTACTACCGCCCACATATATCTCGCGTAATGATCACAACGAAAAGATCCGAGAAATTAGAGCAAATACGGAGACTTACAAGCAGTCGTTCTTCCCACGCACAATTCGTGAATGGAACAGGGAAGGGGGGATCAGATAGTGGTACAATAAGTACCCTCCGCCACACACCGTAAGGTGGCTCGCGGAGTATAGATGTAGATGTAGATGTAGATATCACTTTGGGTGTATATTTCAAAACTTTTTTTTAGAATGTCAGCGTAGTTGTATTCTGTTTCCATGTTGCTTCCACGTCTACTTATTTGCCTACGTTAACTACGTTAATGCAAATATTTTAAGATTATTTCTAAACTCTATTTTACATTCCTTAATTTGCCTCGGAACTTTTATTTCTGACGTCACTATTCAAGCATTGGTTATTCGGTAGCTATATGTCAGACCTATGAGGTAGCAATGGAACAGCTACTGTTTTAGAGACTTTAGGTTGCGTTTCTTTAGTTGCATTTTTGTTTAATGTTATTTTCACTATACGACAGACATCCTGAAGTTTCGTTTTTTGTACATTTTTCATGATTAAAAAAAAAGTCACAGCCAAGGTAGTTAAAATGATTTACTTGCTCCATTACTTTGTTTTCTGTATCTATTCTTGATCGTATCTGTTGTTTTCCTCGGATTGCCACTGTCTTTATCTTTTCTATAGAGGTTTTGAAATTATAATTTTGACCAATTTAGTTTCATTTAAAAATAGTTCTTGGTATTCCGCTTCTGATGTGGTTCATCTTGCCCGGTCATCAGCATACATTTATGTTTTCCTATACTGGTCCTTAGGTAGGGCCGCCCGAAGTGGCCGTGCGGTTCTAGGTGCTGCAGGCTAGAATCGCGAGACCGCTACGGTCGCAGGTTCGAATCCTGCCTCGGGCATGGATGTGTGTGATGTCCTTAGGTTAGTTAGGTTTAACTAGTTCTAAGTTCTAGGGGACTAATGACCTCAGAAGTTGAGTGCCATAGTGCTCAGAGCCATTTGTACCATTTGAACCTTAGGTAGATTTATTATCTATCTGACTTTAGTTTGCACATTTCACTTTCTAATAATGTCATTTCCATTTAAACTGAATACAGCTGAAGATAGACTGCAACCTTGTTTACTTTTTTGTTAGTTATAACACCAGTGCTACTTACACTGACGGAAAAATATCGAACACCAAAAAATAATGAATGCAATGCAGTGAATTTCGGGAACGCACTTGTCTAGGTAACATATTTAGGTGTTTAACATTGCGAGATCACAGCATAACCTAAGCACGTAGCGAACCACTGAAAATGTGAGGTGCTGGTACCTAAATAACCAGTGTAACCGCCAGAATGTTGAATACAGCACTGCAAATGTATATGTATTGTGTTGTGCGGCTGTCGGATTTTAGTCTGTGGCGTGTACTTCCATGCCTGCTGTACTTGGTCGGTCAAAACACGGACTGTTAATGCTGTTTGAGGATGACGCTGGAGTTGTAGTCCCGATGATGTCCCAAATGTGCTCGACTGAGACAGATCTGCTGAACGAGGAGATAAAGGTAACATGTCGAGACTCTGTCCAACAACTTGGGTTGCAGCAGCGGTATGTGAGCGAGCTTTGTGTTGTTGGAAAACATCCCGTGGAATACTGTTCATAAATGGCAGAGAAACTGGTCGGGTCACCATACTAATGTACAAGTTTGCAGTCAAGATGTGTGGGATAACCAAGAAACTGCTCGTGCTATCATACGAAATCGCACCGAGCCGATAATTCCAGATGTAGGTCCTATGTGTTTAACAAGCAGGCAGGTTGGTTGCATACCCTCGGCTGGCCTCCTTTTAATCGACACATAGCCATCACTGGCACCGAGTGAGAACAACTTTCATCACAAAACACAAAGGTTTGCTTCGTTTCCTTCAACTAGCCCTCGCTTGACACAACTACAGTCGCAAATGGCGATGGTTGTGGCTCAGTGAATGCACGCTACAGGGCATCAGGCTTGGATCTGTCCTTAAAGTAACCGACGTATAACTGTTCATTGTGTCACTGTGGTGCCAACTTCTGGTCAGATTGCTGCTACAGTTGGAGGAGGACCCGCCAGAGCCATATGCATAACACGATGGGTTTTCCTCTAGGTGGTGCCACCTGTCCGTCTTGAGCGCAGCCCGGTCTTCCTGGAACCGTACATTCTCGTGCTCAACGCTGCCAGCAGTCATGTGCAGTGTCTACATTCCTGCCTTGTCTTTCTGAAGTATCACAAGAGGAACATCGAGCTTCTCGTAGCCCTATCACACGACACCATTCAAATTCAGTAAGGTGTTGATAATGGCGTCTTAGTTACCTCAAAGTCAGTGTTGACTAATATCAACTCACCACGTCCCACGTCCAATCTCAAAGGTAACTAACCCTAACGATCGTTACCACACTTATTGGAAGGTAATCTCGTTTGCTTCTAGCACCATTTTTATGTGACTGGGGCGAAATCTGAACAGACATTAGCTTTCAGATGTAGAAACACGCCTACTAACTTTAGTGTTTGTAGCACAACTCCTTCATGGTGGAGTGATTTTGTCCGTCAGTGCATTTTATTTACTCTTTATTGCAAATTTAGGTTCGTTCTATCACCTTTTAATGGATGATATCAAGTGTCGAAGAAAACTGTTTTTTTTTTTTTTTTTTTTTTTTTTTTTTTTTTTTTTTTTTTTTTTGGAATTTCAAGCCCAGTTTTTTCATGATTATATTTCCAATTGCTTGAACTACTTTAACTATTAATTTCTCTCCTCTATATCTTCACAGTGAATATCACTGTCGACTGTTGTTCATTTAAATCCACTGTTGTCTTCAGTTATCATTGTTTTGGCTATCGGTCTTAATCATAGAATTAAAATTCATTTGTGTACTTTATATCAGCTATTGAAACACTTATTTCCCTACAGTTATAACAGTCTTTCTCCTTCCTTATGCTGAGTACACAACAGCCGCTGACCTGACGTCTGATATTTTCTCCCAAGATAAATTTAGGAAGCGAGTCTTAGAAACCTACTGTATTTTAATTACACGCTGTTAGTTCCATCTACGCCAGCTGTCTTTCTGTTTTAAAGCTTCTTCTGACTCTACTGAAGTTAGAACGTCTACCCATTTCCCGCGATAGTACATTGCTGCTGGTTTTGTTAAGTTTAGGTCATTTCCCATTGTTTGGAGTTGCTTGTCATAATCAAAGTACATCATTCCAGAAACCTCCGCATACCTCAGTCAGGTATTATGTGTGTATGCAGACAGAAGCGACGAATGAAAATTTGCACCAAGCCTGGAGTTGGAACCCAGGCCTCCTGCTCATTAGGCAGATGTGCTTACCACTAAGCCACCCTGGCACAGTGCGGTTTTTACAGCTGCGCCGGCAGCCCATCTGGTATTCTAAAGTCGAACAGCATCGCAGAGGTTCTGTTCTCAACGTGTATGAAAACAGCACCTCAGCTTCGAAGCGAAAGGAAGGATCCTGCCTGAAGCCCAGGCATAGTGGCTTCAATCAAATGGAACTATATTGTTACAGAGGTCTTTTCAAGTCTGAAACATCTATAATGTATGTACGTACACTGAATCGACGAATGATAATTTGTACCATGTTTGGGATTCGGACCTGGACCTGCTGCTCACTAGGGAGACGCGAACCTGGCACAGTGGCTTTGCACAACTGCACGGACCAAGTGGGCTGAGGCGTGAATGGGTATTTGGATTGAAGAGGAAGGCGTGCTAGGGTGTCTGCGCAGCCGTGCAAAGCCACTGTGCTAGGGTGGTGAAGTGTTACGTGCATCTGCCTAGCGAGCAGCACGCTCAGGCAAGAATGCTGGCGTTGGTGGAAATTTTCATCCGTCGTATCATTGTGCATACTTACATACGTCATAGGTTGTGATAATATTTAGTGTAAAAATCTTGATGCTTAGTGTTCCGCAGCTTTTAGATATTTATTTAAAGACGTCTTCTATGCACCATGAGCTGCATTAGAGATGTTGTATAAAAACCGGTTTTCTGGTTTATAATCCGTCAATAGTGGCTTCTGATACAGGGAAACAGACAACTCCATGTACGTCAATTTATACAAAATGATAACTGTCCATACATAGCAGTAATACGTCTACTTCCGTTATGCACTTCTACAGCAATTGTAAAATCTTGAAAAATGTGAGTATGAACTAAAAACGTGTACAAATAAACTATACGCTGACGATTTCCATGTGTTTACGAGAAAAAGTATAAGAAAGGTGTTAATGTTAGTACCAACGCGAAACGACATTATTCTGTGCAAGGAGAAGCAGAATTCGGGGGTCATGTACCTTAAAAGAGAATACAAATTAGCTTTACGTCCTTCATTTTTCATTTCGATTCTGTCTTTGCTATTCTTCTGAGCAGATCGATGGGCACTATGTACATAGGTCTCTAAAAGAACTTGTTTAAGACATATGTATCAAATGTTTCATTTGTTATTATTTCACTATTAACGTAGATACACTCCTCTTCAAATATTTAAGCACAAATTATTGATAAAGGATAACTTGAGGTTTCACTTCCGAGTACCGCTGTGCTCAAATAATGAATTTGGCCCGCACTGCTCCATAGGTAATTAAAATGCAACGTATTGGGTGATATTTATCGGACTAAGATTTTAAATAGGCTTGTAGCTCTTTTGTCCTAAGTATTGAGATCACATTAAAGATGTAACTGTTTAGACTAAGTAACGAGGGTCGTTATGACCTCTACCCAAGGCGTGGGTTGTAATGAAGTGGTGAGTCCATCCCTTTTGAGATAGCAGAGAAACATCTTTGGAATATGTAAGTATGCAGGCTTTCCTGGCCGTTGTCACGGAAGTTAAAATCTTCGGGGTTATTAGGCCGCGTCATGTTTCTTCTAAAGGCGTTTCGACCCCTCTGCTGGGATTTTTCTCAGGATCTTCTGGTGTCCACTACTGCTAGAACACTCTAGCGGTAGTGGACACGAGAAGATCCTGAGGAAGATCCCAGCAGAGGGGTCGAAACGTCGATCATTTTAAAAGAAACATGACGCGGCCTAATAACCCAGAAGATTTTAACTTCATCTTTGGAAAACTTCTCATTTGTTGAAACTTCCTGGCAGATTAAAACTGTGTGCCCGACCGAGACTCGAACTCGGGGCTTTTGCCTTTCGCGGGCAAGTGCTCTACCATCTGAGCTACAGAAGCACAACTCACGCCCGGTCCTCACAGCTTTACTTCTGCCAGTATCTCGTTTGTTACTCGCAGTTCATCCGTCGTGTTGTTGCCTGTAGATGCCACCGTCAATTGGACGTAAACAGCACGCGCCCACTCGAAGAAGGCGCTGCATCCCCCTGTAGCGTGCAGACTCCAATGATGCGGCAAGGCCGCAGAGCCGAGACAGGAAGTCTGCATCAACTGCACCGGTTAGAGGCTGTTAGCAGCACTCAGCGATACACTGGTAATCACTCTAGTGACGCCGTGTAGAAGTGGCAACTCCTAACAGTAGCAACAAGGTAATAGCCTACATAGGCGGTTGCAGTCGAGCGTCTGCACGTTCCCGGAGGGGAATCGGAGACCTGTAAGTAAGGCGGCGGACTACACGAGGCCCGCCTGGTTGAGAGCGCCAAGTCCACAGCAATGGAGCCGGCGCCAGGGCCATGGATGGCTAGCAGCGCCAGAGGCCGCAGACGGAGACTCGTTGAGCCATTTGAGCCCTAACGCGAATAAATAGGTGGCGCCACGCTCTCAGTAGTATTCAGCTTTAGCCAGAGGGAACGGCTGATAAGCCGCACCGACAATAGCGTCGGTCTCTCTTCAGTTCTGTGGTCGGACTGTGAGGTTGGTCGAGTTGGAGAGCCGGGAACATGGGTCGCGGTGTTGGCTCCAGTGACCTCATATTCTGAATCTATAGTTCGTTGCCGCAGTCCTTCCTGTCACACGCGAAGTGTGTGACTGAAGCGAGTTGGAAGATTCAGAGTGGGACCATCGGCAAGGAGTAACCGTCATGACGTATACTGCCGTAGCAGCGTTTCTGTGGTTCGTAGCTAGGAGAAATGCAGTCCTACCACCGGGAGAACCCTGCTCTCACATGTCAACTTGCATTTTCTACCTGCTTACTACTGGTCATTAAAATTGCTACACCACGAAGACGACGTGCTACAGACGCGAAATTTACCCGACAGGAAGATGATGCTGTGATATGCAAATGATTAACTTTTCAGAGCATTCACAAAGGGTTGGCGCTGGTGGCGACACCTACAATGTGCTGACATGAGGAAAGTTTCCCATCGATTTCTCATACACAAACACCAGTTGACCGGCGTTGCTTGGTGAAATGGTGTTGTGGTGCCTCGTGTAAGGAGGAGAAATGCATACCATCACGTTTACGACATTGTTAAAGGTCGGATTGTAGCCTATCGCGATTGCGCTTTATCGTGTCGCGACATTGCTGCTGGCGTTGGTCGAGATCCAATGACTGTTAGCAGAATATCCAATCGGAGGGTTCAGGAGGGTATTACGGAACGCTGTGCTGGATCCCAACGGCCTCGTATCACTAGCAGTCGAGATGACAGGCATCTTATCCGCATGGCTGTAACGGATCGTGCAGCCACGTCTCGATCAATGAGTCAACAGATGGGGACATTTGCAAGACAACAACCATCTGCACGAACAGTACGACTATCAGCTCGGAGACCATGGCTGCGGTTGCCCTTGACGCTGCATCACAGACAGGAGCGCCTGCGAGGGTGTACTCAACGACGAACCTGGGTGCATGAATGGCAAAACGTAATTTTTTTCCGGATGAATCTAGATTCTGTTTACAGCATCATGATGGTCGCAACCGTGTTTGGCGACATCGCGGTGAACGCATATTTGAAGCGTTCATTCGTCATCGCCATACTGGCGTATCACCCGGCGTGATGGTATGGGTTGCCGTTAGTTACACGTCTCGGTCACCTCTTGTTCGCATTGACGGAACTTTGAACAGTGAATGTTACATTTCATATGTGTTACGACCCGTGGCTCTACCCTTCATTCGGTCCCTGCGAAACTCAACATTTCAGCAGGATAATGCCCGACCGCATGTTGCAGGTCCTGTACAAGCCTTTCTAGATACAGAAAATGTTCGACTGCTACCCTGGCTAGTACATTATCCAGATCTCTCACCAATCGGAAACTTCTGATCCATGGTGGCCGAGCAACTGGCTCGTCACAATACACCAGTCACTACCCTTGATGAACTGTGGTATCGTGTTGAAGCTGCATTGGCAGCTGTACCTGTACAAGCCATCCACGCTCTGTTTGACACCATGTAAAGGGGTTTCAAGGCCGTTATTACGGCCAGAGTTGGTTGTTCTGGGTACTGATTTCTCAGGATCTATGCACCCAAATTGCGTGAAAATGTAATCGCATGTCATTTGTCCAATGAATACCGGTTTATCATCTACAATTCTTCTTGGCGTAGCAATTTTAATGGCCAGTAGTGTACGTTAGGCCGTTTAGGAACTTTCGGTGTGATTAACGTCTTTGTGCCGCCCGTTGCGGTATTCGTACAACAAAGTTTGCTGTGCGACAAGTTCTTTCAGTCTCTTCTGTAATTTTAATAGACATTACTGTGTATTTATACCTCGTGTCAATGGCTGGAGCACGTCTGACATTCTGGGAAGGAGCAGCACGTTTTGTATGGTGCAGCTCAGCCTCCCTTAGTATTTCCAGTTTTTGTAATTATTTTTTAAAGACCTGTCCCCTTTTTAATTTCGTGTTTCAAAAAGCAGTTCTGCATTGCACTTCCCGCCTGTGCTTCTTTTGAATGGGATGTCTGATCTGGGTAATTTGGGAGAGAAATTTGTGAATTAATTCTGCTCCCTTCTGGTGTGTTAACGGCTGCTGTCTGTTGCTTGGCACAGTAATTCGCGATGCCGTAAGCCCCAAACTGTTGTCTACACCACAAAGCAGGTTCGCGTGTAACGGGTATTAGCACTTACCTCACTTGTTAAAGAAGTTGATTTTTATAAAATCGTTAGCATTGCTGTTTCTTCAACGGCTGTTCGCTCATTATTTGTTTACTTTAGAGTATTCCCCTTTGGTGTTCTTTTTCAGCTGCGAGTAGACTTGAATTTATTTACACCATTTGGATTCAAAACCAAGTAGAAAAATGGAAAAGAGCGTTTGCGTCATTGGCCGGGAGGCCTCTGACGAGGCAGGTCCGGTTGCTTTGGTGCTGGTCTTATTACATTCGACACCACATTGTGCGACCTGCGCGCTGGATGAGGATGACATGATGATGAAGACAACACAACACCCAGTCCCTGAGCGGAGAAAATCCCCGACCCAGCCGGGAATCGAACCCGGGCCCCTTAGGACTGCAGTCCGTTACGCTGACCATTCAGCTATCAGGGCGGACTAAACCAAGAGGAAGTGCTTTTTTAAAATTTGTTGCCAAGTGTTAAGGTTCCAATTCTTGTTTAAGCGCATATTAGTTCGTCAAATCTGGGGCAGTTCGACTTCAAATTTTTGTGTCTTTTCCTTTGTAGTATCTGATTTTGTTGGGCATTACCTTGAGGTGCGCGATTCACTCGTCGTTTCCAGTACACATGCGTCATTACAAATTACTGGGAGCTGGCTGGATTCAATTTAATTTTAACTGTTTCAGAAAAAAGAGATTTTCATGGTTAATGACAGAATCTAAAGTGTGAATTTGACCAGTTGTTGTCATAAGCACTTTAATGTTATTTTACGTCTGTGTTTTACAATGAGATGGTCTCTGTTCCTTGACCAAACTAGCACGTGGAGCATGCCCATAAAGTGGTAGCGTCTGATTTGAAACTTGTTCCGTTTGACTTCAACTGACATTTTTCACTGTCTGAAATTTGTGTGCGTCAGGAATTGTGTTAAACCCCTGTTTGCCAATTACCTCCATCCCCTAGGCAACCAAGAAGCAGGTGCGATTCACCACTTATACTCGTAGACGTATGCATAGGTACACTAGTATATTATTGGACCGATTTAGGTCCCTCTTTGAGGCATGTGTCCAGCAGACTGCGATACCTTTGACTAGAATGAGGGTTATTTGTACAGGCTTGGTATCCAACTACACCGGTTCTGATCACGTGAGCCATTGCATCTGGGACTCAGTAGTGAAGTAACTGCACCATCATACTTGCAGTCGCTTTGCTTTCCTGCTATGTCGCGGATATTTCCACTCTGGCTGCATCCTGCGATGCAGTAAACGCCTGACGTTGTACACTATGTGATCAAAACTATCCGGACACCACAAGAAACATACGTTTTTCATATTAGGTGCATTGTGCTGCCACCTACAGCCAGGTACTACGTATCAGCGACCTCAGTAGTCATTAGAAATGGTGAGAGAGCTGAATGGGGCGCTTCGCGGAACTGACGGACATGGAACGTGGTCAGGTGATTGGGTGCCACTTATTTTCATACGCCTGTACATGGGATTTCCACACCCTAAACATGCCTAGGTCCACTGTTTCCGATGTAACAGTGAAGTGAAAACGTGAAGGGGAACGTATGGCACAAAAGCGTACTGGCCGAACTCGTCTGTTGACTGACGGAGACCGCCGACAGTTGAAAAGGGTCGTAATTTGCAATAGGCAGACATGTATCCAGACAATCACATAAGAACTCCGGACTGCACCAGGATTCACTTCAATTACTATGACAGCTATGCGGGAGGTGAGAAAACTTGGATTTCATGGTCGAGCGGCTGCTCATAAGCCACACATCACGACGGTAATTGCAAAACGACGCCTAGCTTGGTGTAAGGAGAGTAAACATTCGACGATTGAACATCGGAAAAACGTTGTGGGGAGTGACAAATAACGGTACACAATGTGGCGATCCGATGGCAGGGTGTGGGTATAGCGAATGCCGGGTGATAGTCATCTGCCAGCGCGTGTAGTGCCAACAGTAAAATTCGGGGCGGTGGTGTTCTGGTGTGGTCGTGGTTATCATGCAAGGGGCTGCACCACTTGTTGTTTTGCGTGGCACTACACTCCTGGAAATTGAAATAAGAACACCGTGAATTCATCGTCCCAGGAAGGGGAAACTTTATTGACACATTCCTGGGGTCAGATACATCACATGATCACACTGACAGAACCACAGGGACATAGACACAGGCAACAGAGTATGCACAATGTCGGCACTAGTACGGTGTATATCCACCTTTCGCAGCAATGCAGGCTGCTATTCCCCCATGGAGACGATCGTAGAGATGCTGGATGTAGTCCTGTGGAACGGCTTGCCATGCCATTTCCACCTGGCGCCTCAGTTGGACCAACGTTCGTGCTGGACGTGCAGACCGCTTCATCCAGTCCCAAACATGCTCAATGGGGGACAGATCCGGAGATCTTGCTGGCCAGGGTAGTTGACTTACACCTTCTAGAGCACGTTGGGTGGCACGGGATACATCCGCATGGTCCTGTTGGAACAGCAAGTTCCCTTGCCGGTCTAGGAATGGTAGAACGATGGGTTCGATGACGGTTTGGATGTACCGTGCACTATTCAGTGTCCCCTCGACGATCACCAGTGGTGTACGGCCAGTGTAGGAGATCTCTCCCCACACCATGATGCCGGGTGTTGGCCCTGTGTGCCTCGGTCGTATGCAGTCCTGATTGTGGCGCTCACCTGCACGGCGCCAAACACGCATACGACCATCATTGGCACCAAGGCAGAAGCGACTCTCATCGCTGAAGACGACACGTCTCCATTCGTCCCTCCATTCACGCCAGTCGCGACACCACTGGAGGCGGGCTGCACGATGTTGGGGCGTGAGCGGAAGACGGCCTAACGGTGTGCGGGACCGTAGCCCAGCTTCATGGAGACGGTTGCGAATGGTCCTCGCCGATACCCCAGGAGCAACAGTGTCCCTAATTTGCTGGGAAGTGGCGGTGCGGTCCCCTACGGCACTGCGTAGGATCCTACGGTCTTGGCGTGCATCCGTGCGTCGCTGCGGTCCGGTCCCAGGTCGACGGGCACGTGCACCTTCCGCCGACCACTGGCGACATCATCGATGTACTGTGGAGACCTCACGCCCCACGTGTTGAGCAATTCGGCGGTACGTCCACCCGGCCTCCCGCATACCCACTATACGCCCTCGCTCAAAGTCCGTCAACTGCACATACGGTTCACGTCCACGCTGTCGCGGCATGCTACCAGTGTTAAAGACTGCGATGGAGCTCCGTATGCCACGGCAAACTGGCTGACACTGACGGCGGCGGTGCACAAATGCTGCGCAGCTAGCGCCATTCGACGGCCAACACCGCGGTTCCTGGTGTGTCCGCTGTGCCGTGCGTGTGATCATTGCTTGTACAGCCCTCTCGCAGTGTCCGGAGCAAGTATGGTGGGTCTGACACACCGGTGTCAATGTGTTCTTTTTTCCATTTCCAGGAGTGTATTACAGTACAGGGCTAAATTGATGTTTGAAGCACCTTTCCGCTTCCCACTGTTGAAGAGCAATTCAGGGATGGCCATTGTATCTTTCAACACGGTCAAGCAACTGTCCGTAATGCAAGACCTGTGGCGGAGTGATTACACGACAATAACTTACCTGTAAGGGGCCTTCCAGCACAGAGTCCTGACCTGAGTCCTGTAGAACACCTTTGGGATGTTTTGGAACGCCGATCTCGTGCCAGGCCGCACCGACCGACATGGATGCCTCTCCCCATTGCAGTACTCCGTCAAGAACGATGTGCCATTCCCCAAGAATCCTTCCAGCACCTGATTGAACGTATGCCTGCGACAGTGGAAGCTCTCATGAAGGGTAAGGGTGTGCCAACACCATACTCAATTCCAGCATTATCGATGGAGGGCGTCACTGACTTGCAAGCCATTTTCAGTCAGGTGTCCAGATACTGTTAATCGCTCCAGGCAGTTCTTGCTGTATCAGCAAGTAACCCGCTACGAAATACGTAAGTGGTCCCTTCTGTAAGCCGAGGGTGATTTTTTCCTATCCGCCGACGATGCAATATGTTTGGTGATGGCTGACCCGCTTATGTTGGCCCTTCCAGATTCTGAGGATGATGTCTTATTTTTTTTCTCCCAGCCGCCCCAGGTACGTCGTTTGGCGGAGCAAAGCAACCATAATTTGTTTCTCAAACATTTTACTGAAACTTCACTGAAGTACCGTGCAGTACCTGCCTCTGCCTGGTAATGTACGACGGAGCACTGAAAAGTAATGCCTCCGACGTTTATATGTAAAAACTCTCATAGCTTTTGAAATAAACAAGCGTTAGTAACGTTCTACATCTTTATTGTTTACATTTACGTATTTTCAGCCGTCTGCCGCTAGAATTGTATCGTGAAACATGTCGGTAAGTATCGTTACGATGTTGGTGTGTGAGAAACAGTGTACTGTAATCAACTTTCGACTTCGAATAGTTCGACCACACATGGAACAGCCTGTCCTTCAGTATGGTAATCCCAGCCCTCACACGAGTGCTGCTACATCTACAACAGTCTGACGCCATGAGTTCAGTGTCATCGACATCCCTCATACTGTCCCGAATTGGCCCCATACAATTCTCATGATTCAAAACTTACAGGACAGCTTCGAGGACTTCACTCCGATAGTGGAGAAGTAGCGCAAGCAGATGTGATGTTGTTGCTCCGTCAACGAATTCAGCTGTTCTGCAGTGACGGTATCAACGAACAGGTCTCTAATTGATAGAAATGTGTTCGTCGCTAGGTTGACTATGTTAAGAAATAATATATACAAATGAAGAATAAAGATGCAGAATCTTAATATCACTTGTTTCATTAAAAAAAGTGAAAGTTTTCACATTAAGGACTCGGTGTCATTTCTTTGCAGCACGTTCTTGTATAACTCGATTCTTTCCGTATCCCTGGAGACTCTCCTTCTACGCGGTATTTATAATGCATGATAAGTGAATGAATTAATGAATACATGAGATCAGGTCGCTTTCGATACAGTTGTCGTAAAGTGTCATAATTTTTAACGTTCAATTACTTATAATAAGTAGTTGTGTGTTACATTTCATGCAATGAGTGAAGCCTAAAGAAATACTCATATTGGCACGAGACCAGTAAACTGTTTACAAATGAAAGACGATTTTGACGCCAAAAATAAATATAATATTTTTCTGAAGCACAGCTATCTTCGGTTGTCAGGTAACAGGAACATTTTCTGGTCAATGCTCTGTCTTGCTTAAGTGTAATTCGTGTTTATTTTTGTGATCAATACAGTTTTCAGATACTGTTATTCTACAATCCGTGACTGTCTAAGCCAAACAATTATTTACAGTAAGATTCTGTTTGTAAATAATAACACAACCATAATCACAGCAAACACTATTTAGATTGTGTCAGATGATCACGTGTTTCAAAGGTAGTTGCAAATTTTTTTTCTAGCTTCGGTCTAAATATGAGATGTGCAGTTTACGCCAACACTCCGTGGTACTATTCAAGAATTTCATGAACTGGAATAGAATAAGAGCTGAATGAGTGTCGATTTAAACGATAATTCCAACGGTAGGATTAATCGAATAATAAGATTAGCTCATTAGGAAGAGTATTAAGCCATGCATTTCCGACCGAGCGAGGTGGCGCAGTGGTTAGCACACCGGACTCGCATTCGGGAGGACGAGGGATTAATCCCGCGTCCGGCCATCCTGATCTAGGTTTTCCGTGAATTGCCTATATCGCTCCAGGCAAATGCTGGGATGGTTCCTTTGAAAGGGCAAGGCCGACTTCCTTCCCTATCTTTCACCAATCCGATGAGACCAATGACTTCGCTGTTTTGTCTCATCCCCCAAGCAACCCCCCCCCCCCCCAAGCATTTCCGGTGATTTTACTCGATTCGACAATTAGGGTGATACCACAGCCACAGCCTGGGGGCCAAAGTTACGAAATTATTCATCGTTTGCGTAAGTGTCTGGTGGAAGTTGTTTGAGGCGCTTTAGCTCTTCCGCTGTGAAAACACGGGCACCAGTAATCCGTGAAGGCTGAGGCAGAAGACCGACGGAGGCTGGTTCTGTGTTGACTGAGCAAACCCGTCCTATCCTTGTGCAAGCGCCGGTGGCGTCAAACAAACTAAACAACCTGTTATCTTTCTTTTTTGTTTTTTCATATTCTACTGTCTCTGAGATGGGCACAATCTCTTCCTGTTGCTCGCGCCTTGTACACTCGTATCATTTTTAAGGAATATGGTATGTGAACTAATGCATTAGAATGAATTACAATTGCCCATTTTCTTAGAATCTGTGTCATTCACGTTTCCTCAGGAAGAACTTTCACTGAGAATTTTGACTGACACTGACAGAACCTATCGTACGGCCATCGATTTTGTACAGAAACGGCTAGATCGCTAGAAACAAATGAAATACATGTTTAGTTATGTTTTAAATACGTTAAATATATGTGAAATATGTTTGATAGGTATGCACATCGGCAAAGCCACAGGTAAAATGCCCAGCCTATGTCGCTGGAATTAATTATGCTAAATTTGATACACAATTTCTGTGGGACTGGTCAGTGGCTCCCAGACGTCCAGAATCTGGTACAAAACATATTTCTGAATGCACAAGGCTTTTAGGGAGTTTATGGCCGTTCTTTGGAAAATTTGAAATGGACGCAAAATACACACAACCGTTGGTTAAAACCATTGAATGAACTGAAAGAACTGATCACACAGCAAACTTCCTTGTACGAAGACCACGACGTGCGGCACAACGACGTTAATCAGAGGGAAGTTAATAAACGGAAATTCGCAGAAACACACAGTCGTCTCATTGGCTTCTTGCCTAACATGGACGCATCCTCTGCGTTATTGCAGTCGTCAGTGCTCTGCCTGTAGCGCCTGTAGCGCTAGTCAGCCTACCTGGACTCCTTTGCTAAATTTTTTGGCGTCATTGTATTGTCCTGCGTATGTCTTGTGAGTTAGATAATACGGTTGTCCACGTGTTGCACGGATACTTGAAGTTTGTTGTGGATAGAGAATTTGGGAATTTGAGAAGTAGAGCACGGAGACAAGTAGACTGGGAGCGGGAAAATAAAGCGTATGTCATGGAGGAAGAGCGCAATGAAACGACAGAGGCACAGTTTGAATGTAGGGAGACGTTGCTTTTCAACGGTGTTAGCAACAATGATGTCGGGTAACAAGGAAATCCAGGAGACGAAAGCGATGTGACTTTTCTTGAGGGGACAAACAGTGTCAGGTCGTGTTTGATAGAAGATCTGAGCCTACCACAACATATTGAAGCAGAGATGATTATTAGAAATCCGGACAGAGAAGACAGGGCGATATCAGAAGGCAATGATACAGAAACTATACCGAAGAAATCAAGTAGTGATCAGTTTGAACAAGAAGGTCGAAAGCGTGGAAAAGCGGCAAAATTACGCTGAGCAGCGCATCGACACGAAAATACGTGAAGCCATGGATATTCATGCGACAGCGGCCATGGACAAATTAGAATCTGAGGTGCGCAAATTAGGGACTGGTTTGGACACGACAACTGCAACTCCAATGAGCGAAACTCAAAAGGTCCGGACCCTTCCTTCGTTCAAACCTCAACAGGAAACTATCAACACGCGTATGGAGAAGAAACTGGAGGAGGCGCTAAGGAAACGATTTCAAATGCGACCAAGCGCGGACGCAACAGAACAAGATACAAATTCGAACGGGACAGATAACTACATACTGTCAGCAGCGAGCAGGGGACATGATGGGATGAACGTCGCATTTTCTCTAAGCCATGGAGGCAGCACAAATGAGGGAACGTCGAACCAGGACATCCAAAAGGCGGATATTTTCCGTAGGACGGAAGTTGTCGAGGAAACGCCATTTGATTTCCAACACTTCTTACAAGTTCGAAAATTCGAAATTCACCTACTATCACAATTAGACCTCTCTTTACCTCCAAATTGGCCTTTAAAATACAAATTACAGTTTATTTGCGACTACTGGCAAGGGTCAGTTGCGGAGAAATTGCACTCGAGTTCCAACGTAGTTACCACTGCCAAACGACCGCGTGGTGAAGTGATGCCAGGGCTGGACTTCAGTTAAGTACTTTTAACGCGACATGGTACCACGGTATTATAGGTTTTAACTGTTAATGTGGACTATGCCTTACTGTGGCATGTTACAGTAATTTAATGCTTCTGAAAAAGGCTAGATTATTCTAGCAGAAACATGGGTAAAGACCAGAAAATTCTCAAAGCTGAGCGGATCTGTCAGTAAATTAGTCTATCACAGTTGCTGACGGGGCTGCAGTATGCTAAAACGTCTCAAAAACAAATATCATGTGACTAGCGCCTCCCGCCTGGGTAGACGGTTCGCCGGGTGCAAGTCTTTAGATTTTACGCCACTTCGGCGACTTGCGCGTTGATGGGGAAGAAACGACAATGGTTAGGACAACACGACACCCAGTCTCATAGCGGAGAAAATCCTGGATCCAGGCGAGAATTGAACCCAGCCCCTTAGGATTTACGTTCTGTCACGCTGACCACTGAGCTACCAGGGGCGGACGTGCCGAAACTGAGAACTGAGTTGACTGTCGGAATCAATTATCTAAGCGAGTACTATACAATACTGGATCTAGGTCGTGGTACAGCGCCATTCTAGGCGCGTCAGTCTTGAACCGCGCGTTCACTACGGTCGCAGGTTCGAATCCTGCCTCGGGCATGGATGTGTGTGATGTCCTTAGGTTAGTTAGGTTTAAGTAGTTCTAAGTTCTAGGGGACTGATGACCTTAGATGTTGAGTCCCATAGTGCTCAGAGCCACTTGAACCATACAGCGACATTAAATAAGGATAAAAGCATCATGCTTCGGTACATAGATCGGGCGATACGGACGTCTCAGTAAGGTGCATTAAGATTGCGTAGATTCAGAAGAACGGCATTTACGAAAGTCGAAATCAGTGTCGAGAAATGAAAAGGATTGCCACTATGACCCAGAGGACACCGAGTACGGGATCTGTCAGGCGAAACAAGAGAGGGTTAGTGGTACTGACAATTTTACCGAAGAGGGGGGGGGGGGCAGAACTAGAAACTGTGTTACTGTACAACATTGGGGTCTTCCTACCTAAGACAGGAGCCATCAGTAATTTCCATTATGCATTCCGTGTCAAAGAATATCAGAAGTTCTTCATCCCATCTTATCCCATTCCCATCGCATACAGAAAGTCCAGAAAGATGTATGGAGGATGCTACAAGAAGGGATAATTGAAACCAGCGTGCCCACGCACATTAACCCATTGTGGGTAGTTGAAAAGAAGAATGAGTCAATACGTCTGGTGCTTCATTCAAGGCAAATCAACACGATAATCTTGCCAGAAACAGACCATCCGGGGAAGCTAGAAGATCTCTTGCAAAGATTTAATGGTGTCAAAGTGTTTCCGTCCATTGACCTCCATTCATGTTTCTGTCAAATAGAATTACACCCTTCGTGTCGTCAATACACAGCTTTCCTAGTTGAAGGACACTGCTATCAGTTCCAGTGATTGCCCTTTGGCATCAATATATCGTCCGCAGCATTCATTAAGGGGCCGAACGGAATTATGTCAGAAAGTCTGAAGAACGACATCATGTCCTACGTTGACAACATGGTGCCACAATTAAATTGGAAAAAGTCTTGTTTCGGAATGAGGAAAGTGGATTTTCTCGGGCACGTGATTTCACCAGAAGGGATTGCACCTAACCTGGAAAAACTCGAAGCTATAGCCCAGTTCCCAAGACCACAGACCAGGAAAGACCTCAGCAGGTTCCTGAGCTTCGTAAATTTTTATAAGAAGTTTATTAGAACGAAGGAGAATAGCGCACCAAGACTTTGTGCCTTAACAGGAAAGAAGACACCGTGGACATGGGACAAGGCAGCGGATCATGAATTCAATGCGCTTAAACAGGTCCTTATGGAGGCACCTATCCTAGTTCACCCTGACTTTACAGTGGATTTTTGCAAGTGACCTGATACAGCGAAAACAGGTATGGCGTAGTAAAGGCCATAGCATTTGGAGCCGCATCCGTACAAAATGCGAAATGTATTACTCAGTAACTGAAACTTTCTGGCAAATTAAAAATCTGTGCCGGACAGAGACTCTAATTCGCGACCTTTGCCTTTTGTGGGCAAGTGCTCTACCATCTGAGCTATCCAAGCACGACTTGCGACCCGTCCTCCCAGCATCAATTCTGCCAGTACCTCGTCTCCTCTTTGCAAAGCGTACACAGTAACTGAGTTGGAGGCACTGGCTATCGTGTGGGCTTTCAAAAAGTCAAATATTTCCTTCTTGGACAAGTCGGCAAAATTGGGTCACAATCAGCTGACACGGTGGGTTTTATTGCTCAAGCAATTTGACTTGAGCATCACACTTGTCCCGGAAAAAATAAATGCAGTTGCGGATGCACTTTCACGTTCGCCGATTGGGAGACCAGACGCAAAGGTAGAAGATGAGGGGGATATTCATTTTAGTTTATTCTGTCTGCGGGGAGTCGCTTTCGAGAACTTCATGACTGCATCATTACGGGATATAAGAAGAGATCAGGATAAAGGTCCGGAATTGAAGCAACTGAAAGAACGTTGCAAGAACCGCCGGAAAGTCGAATTACGGATGTTTTACCTTGTAAGGAGGGGGATATTATTCCACCGGCGAAACCCAACCAGCACGATATGGTGACTTTGTGTACCAGACGAGTTAGTTAACAAGTTAATCTGGTACACACACTTAAGTTATTGTCTCTTCGGACCACGGAAACGCTTCCTTAAATAGAAGGACCTGTGTCATTTTAAACAAATGGAAAGACTCATAAGGAACGTTCTATCTCTATGCAAGGCGTGTCAGAAGGCAACACCAGACAGCCAGACAATGAAGGCACCCCGTCCGTCCAACCGTTCAAAACAAAATGCGAACATGGCAGCCGCGGACTTAATGGGACTGCTGCCGGTCACTCGGCGTGTTTTCCGATACATTTTATTAGCCGTTTAATTAACATCGAAGTTTGCTACATTTACTCCGTTTCGACGAGCCACGGCAGTCACTGTATGTAAAGCGTTAACGACAGACTTCCTAGCGCATGTAGGCAGTTTGGACAAAATTATTACAGATAACGGGGCTCAGTGCAGGTCAAAACGATGGATGGACACTCTGGAGAGATATAGGATGGCACTCATTTAAACATCTGGACATCACTCGATATCCAAAATGTCGTAAATAATCTTCCACATGGTTCAATTCTCTCGGCACCGATAACCGTGTTCAAGAACAGAAACCCACCGGAAAAAGTACGGGAGCTAGTGGAATTACCCCGGCGGAAACAGATTCCTCACCAAGAGATAATCGGGATGGCGCTGGAAAGGTTTCGGGAAGCTGTGAGGAGAAGGAAAGAGCGAGAAGTTAAAAAAAAAAAACAAAAAAAAAAACACAGATGAAACAGTGCCATAAGTTCTTCAAATGTTCAAATGTGTGTGTAATCTTATGGGACTTAACTGCTAAGGTCATCAGTCCCTAAGCTTACACACTACTTAACCTAAATTATCCTAAGGACAAACACACACACCCATGCCCGAGGGAGGACTCGACCATCCGCCGGAATCAGCCGCACAGGCTATGCTGCAGCGCCTGACACCGCTCGGCTAAACCCGCGCGGCCATAAGTTCTTCAACGCGTATAATGGACCGCTTCGGAAACGCCGTGTCGCTCACGAGAATGCGTATGAGCTGGAGTTACTGAAATCTGATTGATCAGCAGGAGTGTATCACATATCGCAAGTTAAACCATTCATTGAATAAAGCCGGAGGTCACGATAACAGCAGTTACAGCAGGAGGAAGGAGAAGAGAAGAAAATAGGAGGGGGGATATAAGGTGGCAATTTCTTATTCTGAACAGGCGACAGATAGTTTAAGGGGCGGCGTCAGCCAAATATAATCATTGCAGAATAAGGTTAAAAGCTTTCGAAATGTGGTGCTACAGAAGAATGCTGAAGATAAGGTGGGTAGATCACGTAACTAATGAGGAGGTATTGAACAGGATTGGGGAGAAGAGAAGTTTGTGGCACAACTTGACTAGAAGAAGGGATCGGTTGGTAGGACATGTTTTGAGGCATCAAGGGATCACAAATTTAGCATTGGAGGGCAGTGTGGAGGGTAAAAATCGTAGAGGGAGACCAAGAGATCAGTACACTAAGCAGATTCAGAAGGATGTAGGTTGCAGTAGGTACTGGGAGATGAAGAAGCTTGCACAGGATAGAGTAGCATGGAGAGCTGCATCAAACCAGTCTCAGGACTGAAGACCACAACAACAACAACAACAGTTATAATTATTTTAATCTTAATAATCATTTCTTTAGATTATTTTTTGTGATTCACCATGATAATTAACGTACCAACGTCTCCCATTACTGTTAGCCGTAAGAGTTAGGCTTTGTTAGAATTTATTAGTAATATGTATCAAGTTTATAGTCGTACAGTTGGTCGTCCCAGAGCTGAGTAATTACAATTGTTGAGAGCAGGAAAGTGCCTATTTCACGACGGAACCCTCGTTGTTCATTTAAGTTCTATTTCGGAAGAGTTAATACGTTCTCATAGCAGTTTTGCAGTTTGCACATATTGATAGAATCAGGTGTCACAACAACGACAGAAATTTATGTCTTCGAGTAAGAAACAAGTGCACGAGTATTGTTGACGGAATTCATCTCGTAAGATCTTGCAATTCAGCTACAATCATATTTATTCTGTTGATTGAGTGTGTATCGCAGTAAACGCCCTTGTACGGTCCAGTGTATAGTTCGTGGTATAGTGTGTGAGAAGGGCGTCGTTAACTCTGGTTTGTGAAATCCATGGAGGTATTAGGTATTTTGCCGGATGGTCGTGTTTGCCCACGCAAGAGGCGTGTTGACTTTCTTGTATGTTTCGCAGTGGTTTGTGAACGTTGCCCAGTGCAATGGGTCTTCTCTGTGGGCTGATTATTGTCATCGCCAGTGGTGCGATGAATTTGTGGTGTGGCTTTTGTCTATGGATATCACCATTCGTGCTAAGTTTCTGGTGAATGAGATATTTTATTCGAGTGCGGTTACGCAGATGAACTGTCGCGTCTTGTGTGATTGTTGTTCATTGTTGCTATGTGATTGTTTCCGCATGAGGTTTTCCACACTACTGTGTGTTGATATTCGTGTGGGCTTTTGCGAGTAGTTAGTGAGCGCCTGTGTGGTAGATGTTGGGCAATGGTTTGTACTATGTGACATGAGCACAGAATGTGCGAGTCACTTTGATATGTTTTCGCAGAGTGAGAGAGGCACACCATTATTTCGTAGGGAGAGGAGAACGGAAGAAATGTAGCTTTGCAGTCAAATATCGATAATACCTTGTGCTTTTTTGTGTTTGTCTCAGGAACTAGAGTGGAAAATTCGTACACCAACCTGAGAAAATTTTAGGTCACTTTCAGCAAAAAGATGATTTTGCACATTAATTATATTTGCACATAGGAGAGAGAGCAGACTGGTGACGTTGGCACTCATCGAGATTCATGCCTTACACCAACGTTAGTGCCACCATAACAACAAAAAGTCATGGGAAGTCCAGTAGCCTCATCAGTTTGTGTATCTTTTTTTAGTAGTTTGGTTGCATGAATAAGTAGTAGACTTAGACGGGATGAGAGTAACTGAAGTGAATGTGTAGTCTAAGCCAGCTTAGTACTTTGATTAACACTACAGTCTCATACTTTGCAACACCTCACCACTACTTAAGATTATAAAGATTTAGACACAAAAAATTAATCATTTAAAATTATTGCATAATACACTATTGGCCATTAAAATTGCTGCACCACGAAGATGACGTGCTACAGATGCGAAATTTAACCGGCAATAAGAAGATGCTGTGACATGCAAACAGGTTTTTAGAGGAGTCACACAAGGTTGGCGCCGGTGGCGACACCTACAAAG
Source organism: Schistocerca serialis cubense (assembly GCF_023864345.2). Classification (NCBI taxonomy): domain Eukaryota; kingdom Metazoa; phylum Arthropoda; class Insecta; order Orthoptera; family Acrididae; genus Schistocerca; species Schistocerca serialis. The sequence continues at coordinate 665,580,092 of NC_064642.1, forward strand.
TGTTGACATGAGGAAGGCTTCCAACGGATTTCTCACACACAAACAGCAGTTGACCGGCGTAGCCTGGTGAAACATTGTTGTGATGCCTCGTGTAAGGAGGAGAAATACGTACCATCACATTTCCGACTTTCATAAAGGTCGGATTGTAGCCTATCGCGATTGCGGTTCATCGTATCGCGACATTGCTGCTCGCGTTGGTCGATATTCAATGACTGTTAGCAGAATATGGAATCGGTGAGCCACGTCTCGATCCCTGAGTCAACAGATGGGGACGTTTGTAAGACAACAATCATCTGCACGAACAGTTCGACGACGTTTGCAGCAGCATGGGCTATCAGCTCGGAGACCATGGCTGCGGTTACCCTTGACGCTGCATCACAGACAGGAGCGCCCGCGATTGCGTACTCAACGACGAACCTGGGTGCAGGAATGGCAAAACGTAATTTTTTTTTCGGATGAATCTAGATTCTGTTTACAGCATCATGATGGTCGCAACCGTGTTTGACGACATCGCGGGGAACGCATATTTGAAGCGTTCATTCGTCATCGCCATACTGGCGTATCACCCGGCGTGATGGTATGGGTTGCCGTTGGTTACATGTTTCGGTCACCTCTTGTTCGCATTGACAGCACTTTGAACAGTGGACATTACATTTCAGATGTGTTACGACCCGTGGTTCTTTCCTTCATTCGATCCCTGCTAAACCCTACATTTTAGCAGTATAATGCACGACCGCATGTTAAAGATCCTGTAGGGCCTTTCTGGATATAGAAAATGCTCTACTGCTGCCCTGGCCAGCTCATTCTCCCGATCTCTCACCAATTTAAAAAGGTCTGGTCAATGGTGACCGAGCAACTGGCTCGTTACAATACGCCAGTCACTACTCTTGATGAACTGTGATATCGTGTTGAAGCTGCATGGGCAGCTGTACCTGTACACGCCATCCAAGCTCTGTTTGACTCAATGCCCAGGCGTATCAAGGACGTTATTACGGCCAGAGGTGGTTGTTTTGGGTACTGATTTCTCAGGATCTATGCACCCAAACTGCGTGAAAATGTAATCACATGTCAGTTCTAGTATAATATATTGGTCCAACGAATACCCGTTTATCATCTGCATTTCTTCATGGTGTACCAATTTTAATGGCCAGTAGTGTAAAAGACTACTTGCAAAATAGAATAAGATTTCATTTTTGTCAAAAGAGCTCTGTATACCATTTTATACTTCTATTCTTGGAATAAATATGTAAAAGAATCCTTTACAATTTAGTTATAATTTCCACTGAAGTTATGCTGTAAACATATTTGTAAATAACGGTTCTGTCCCCATGTAAGCATTGTGCAGACGATAGGAGCTGAGTGGATGGCAGCGTAGCAGGCGGCTGGAGAGGTCGCTGACACTGGAGCGGCTTTAGTAGCTGGGCAGATGGGGCGCCAAGCAGAGGGGGCAGTCAAGGTCGTCTGGCAGCCCTGTGAGACAGAGGGGACGCAGCTGTCTCCAGGCGGTGTTGACCCACATAGCGACTGCAGGGCAACTGGTCAACATGACACCATTGGGCTACGTGAATGGAAGCAGGTGCAGACGAGCTTTTGGGACATGAGATGTCAACAAAGTGTTGGTGCCCTGACAGCAAGGGAGGACTTTCACCGCCGCTTCCGACTTCCAAGTTCCTGAGGGACATACCTTTGAATGGAAGGGCGAGTGTGCGCCACAGCCGCATGCTGCGGAGTGATGAATGGAGCTTCTTATGTAGCTGGAAACACGTATTGAAGCAGACGGCGATAGCGGGAGGCGCTTCATCTCAAACCTGTTTCCATATGCTGCCCAGGTCATCTCATGAACAATTTCAACAACAGCAATGCATTGCCTATTACCACGACATCCACTGATTGCTGCGACTAACAAGGTCCTGCCAAGCTGAGGGCGCTGCCTGTACTGCACATGCCGAGGAAAAGGGGTAACCCACCTTGTCATACTCATTGAGCAAAGCTGCCAGATCTAACCTGTTACATGAAGTGTGTAGTGCTGTGTTTGTTCGTGTGAGAAATGTAAATTTAAAAACCGGACTCACTAACGACCTTTGCAAAGGCAGTTGTTGGAGGTACACTATTGGCTATTAAAATTCCTACACCACGAAAATGACGTCCAACAGACGCGAAATTTAACCGACAGGAAATCGATGCTGTGATACGCGAATGATTAGCTTTTGAGAACATTCACACAAGGTTGGTGCCGGTGGCGACACCTACAACGTGATGATATCAGGGAAGTTTCCAACCGATTTCTCATACACAAACAGCAGTTGACCGGCGTTGCCTGGTAAAACGTTGTTGTGGTGCCTCATGTATGGAGGAGAAATGCGTACCATCACGTTTCCGACTTTCATAAAGGTCGGATTGTGGCCCATCGCGATTGCGGTTTATCGTATCGCGACATTGCTGCTCGCGTTAGTAGAGATCCAATGACTGTTAGGAGAATATGGAATCGATGGTTTCAGGAGGGTAATACGGAACGCAGTTCTCGATCCCAACGGCCTCGCATCACTAGCAGTCGATATGAAAGGCATCTTTTCCGCATGGCTGTAACGGATCGTGCAGCCACGTCTCGATCCCTGAGCCAAGAGATGGGGACGTTTCCAAGACAACAACCATCTGCACCAACAGTTCCACATTTGCAGGATCATGGACTATCAGCCCGGTGACCATGGCTGCGGTTACCCTCGACGCTGCATCACAGGAGCGCCTTCGATTGCGTACTCAACGACGAACCTGGGTGCACGAATGGCAAAACGCCCTTTTTCAGATGAATCCAGGTTCTGTTTACAGCATTATGATGGCCGCATCCGTGTTTGGTGTCATCGCGGTGAACGCACATTGGATGCGCGTATTTGTGATCGCCATACTGGCGTATTACCCGGCGTGATGGTATGGGGTGCCAATGGTTACACGTCTGGGTCACCCCTTCTTCGCATTGACGACCGTTTGAACAGTGGACGTTACATTTCAGATGTGTTGCGACCCGTGGCTCTGCCCTTCATTCGATCCCTACTAAACCATACATTTCAGCAGGATAATGCACGACCACAAGTTGCACGTCCTGTACGGGCCTCTCTGTATACAGAAACTGTTCGACTGCTGCTCTGGTCAGCACAATCACTAGATCTCCCACTAATTGAAAACGTCTTGTCAATAGTGGCCCAGCAACTGGCTCATCACAATACGCCAGTCAGTACTCTTGATGAACTGTGGTATAGTGTTGAAGCTGCATGTGCAGCTGTACCTGTACACGCCATCCAAGCTCTGCTTGACTCAATGCCCAGGCGTATCAAGCCCGTTATTACGGCCAGAGGTGGTTGTTCTGGATACTGATTTCTCAGGATCTATGCACCCAAATTGTGTGAAAATGTAATCACATGTCAGTTCTAGTATAATACATTTGTCCAATGAATACCTGTTTATCATTTGCATTTCTTCTTCCTTGTTAGCAATTTTAATCGCCAGTAGTGTATTCGTTGTTTTCAGTTAGTCTGTTTTATATATGCCTCGCTGTTTCCATTTTTACAAGATCACATGTATTTTCTGTGTTTCTTACCAAGACTTAGTTTTATCTTAATGAAATCATGTATTATTTTTCGTTTTGTGTAAACTTTCACTTGGTTTATTTGACTTATATGTTTTTTGTTGTGTTGACACTAACATCTCTGTACTAAAGGAACAGACTGACACATTTTAACGAAATAGGCTGAACAGATGACACACACCACATGAACACTAGGAATCTTTTATACTGGGTGAACGTGAGACTGCTTGTGATCGATGTTCTGTGAGGAAATGAATGCAGCAATGTGTATAAGTGAGCATGGGTAGTAATTTTCCACGGGGCAGAGAATCCTCAAGGCAACATTATTATAATCTGGATAGGGAAATAACCTTCCCTGGCCCCAGATACAGGATGAATGAGTAGATAAATGTCTGCATTACCCAGTAACAGTTTAGTAATTGTCATTAAAGACTGGGTCTACAAGAATATGACATGATGTACGCCCATCACATTTGTATTTCTCACTTTAATTTTGTAGGCATGCAGGAGAGAGTGCGTGTATGAACAGTGATTGAATGTGGTAAGGACAGAGTATAACACTGTGCTGGCGTTTATAATGAATAAAGATTTATTCATATTTATTTCTTTGATAATGAGCCAAGTAAAGTGTCACAATTCACTCTGTTTCATGTCACACTAAGCAATTTAAAGTGTGACACTCCCCAATAACAAATTTGAGAGGAACAGGGAGGTTGTGAGAGATTGCAGTGAACTCTCACTTCTGATATGGTGTTATTCTGCATAGTGTTCTTAGGGAAACTGATCGTTATTACTTTGTTGCTATACTGGATACGATCTGACTTCATTCATATGCTGAAATGTTTGGCAGTAGCGTTCTACTGAAGGAATAGCGGTAAGATTTACCTGAATTCGTATCAAGAGGGTGCCAAATGAAATGACTGCAGTAAAAGCGTGCGGTGGCTGAGGGCCGAGTTGAGCGTTTTTTTTCTGTGGAGCCTGGATGAAAACATTCGCAGACTGCACAGCCCCTCGGTCTCGCGGTGCTGAATCTTTCTACTTTTTCTTCCAATTAACTTTAAAGTCGCTGGTTAGTCAGATCTGTGATTGCAGAGCAAGGGGTGGTCTCCCAGCTTCGATTACTGTGCTCCAGCTCATGATTGGTTTGGGCTAAAGTGGAAGTAGTCTGAGATGTAAATGTGCTAGGCAACTGAAGTGGCGAGGAAAGCCGAGAGGAAGAGAGAAAGACACTATTGTACTGGTGCTTCGCTAGTAAAGAACTGCAGGCCTTTACCTAAATGTTGAGACGTGTGTCCTTTGCTAGTGTGCCACTTAGAGCCTGTGCCAGTCACCATCTGAACCGTCAGAAGTACACTACTGGCAATTAAAATTGCTACACCAAGAAGAAATGCAGATGATAAATGGGTATTTATTGGACAAATATGTTATACTAGAACTGACATGTGATTACACTTTCACGCAATGTGGGTGCATAGATCCTGAGAAATCAGTACCCAGAACAACCACCTCTGGCCGTAATAACGGCCTAGATACGCCTGGGCATTGAGTCAAGCAGGGCTTGGATGGCGTGTACAGGTATAGCTGCCCATGCAGCTTCAACACGATATCAAAGTTCATCAAGAGTAGTGACTGGCATATTGTGACGAGCCAGTTGCTCGGCCGCCATTGACGAGACGTCTTAAATTTGTGACAGATCTGGAGAATGTGCTAGCCAGGGCAGCAGTCGAATATTTTCTGTAACCAGAAAGGCCCGTGCAGGACCTGTAACATGCAGTCGTGCATTAGCCTGGTGAAATGCAAGGTTTTGCAGGGATCGAATGAAGGGTAGAGCCACCGGTCGTAACACATCTGAAATGTAACGTCCACTGTTCAAAGTACCGTCAATGCGAACCATAGGTGACCGAGTCGTGTAACCAATGGCAACCCATAGCATCACGCTGGGTGATACGCCAGTATGGCGATGACGAATACACGCTTCCAATGTGCGTTCACCGCGATGTCGCCAAACACGGATGCGACCGTCATGATGCTGTAAACAGAACCTGGATTCATCAGCAAAAATGACGTTTTGCCATTCGTGCACCCAGGTAAGTCGTTGAGTACACCCTCGCAGGCGCTCCTGTCTGTAATAAAAGCGTCAAGGGTAACCGCAGACATGGTCTCCGAGCTGATAGTCCATGCTGCTGCAAACGTCGTCGAACTGTTCGTGCAGATGGTTGTTGTCTAGCAAACTCCCACATCTGTTGACTCAGGGATCTAGACGTGGCTGCACGATCTGTTACAGCCATGCGATAAGATGCGTGTCATCTCGACTACCAGTGATACGAGGCCGTTGGGATCCAGCACGGCGTTCCGTATTACCTTCCTGAACCCACCGATTCCATATTCTGCTAACAGACATTGGATCTCGACCAACGCGAGCAGCAATGTCGCGATACGATGAACCGCAATCACGAAAGGCTACAATACGACCTTTATCAAAGTCGTAACGTGATGGTACCCATTTCTCCTCCTTACACGAGGCATCACAACAACGTTTCGCCGGGCAACGCCGGTCAACTGCTGTTAGTGTACGAGAAATAGGTTCCTCATGTCAGCACGTTGTAGGTGTAGCCACCGGCGCCAACCTTGTGTGAATGCTCTGAAAAGCTAATCATTTGCATATCACAGCGTTTTCTTCGTGTCGGTTTAATTTCGCGTCTGTAGCACGTCATCTTCACTGTGTAGCAATTTTAATGCTCAGTAGTGTACTTCTAGAATCATGCACACAATGCGTGTTGCGTGGAAGTACTTATTTGTCTTGAGTCGGGCGTCCAAACATTTGACATATTCCTTCACGCATAGTTGGGGCATAGAGTCAAAATGGTTTGGCAGACCAGCAAACTGGAATCCACCGGGGTTACAGAGGCTCATACGGAAGTACCTGCGTTATGAATTAGTTGATCGCGAGACCGCGTACTTGCATTTTTCTGTCTCAAGCCATTAATAACAGATTGCAATCCTCGATGACTCCTGTCGCCGAGCACATTGTGGTGTACTGCCCTGCCCTGCAGAAGGCTAAAGTATTCGCTGGTATGCCGCAGGGATTCAATATATGCGTCTCAGCACCCTGTTCTTTGGAACCATATTTTTCTTTATGGAATAGTAAAGTATAGACTCCTGATTGTAGCGTAGTTTTTGGGCCATACCACCGATTCACGTGCATAGAGTCAGGTAAAGCAATTAGTTCTGGTTAGTGTCTTGTGATGGTCCCCAGCTAATTACTTTTTTCACCATAGACCCCATATATGTGAAAGCATTTGTCAAATAAAAATGTTTTTGTGATGTTTCTTAAGCCAACTTTCTATCTTGAAATGTTAAGATAAATAAATCTATTCTTATCCCAGTGCTCCTTTTAACATTATCTTTACCATTTTCATTAAAGTCTTGAATACAATTGAAAGTGGGAAGCTTTCTAATTCACTTAGGTGTGCATTTGTTATTCTTTTCTTTGCTGATATTTCAGAGTTTTCACTGGTTCAAATGGCTCTGAGCACTATGGGACTTAACTGCTGAGGTCATCAGTCCCCTAGAACTTAGAGCTACTTAAACCTAACTAACTTAAGGACATCACACACATCCATGCCCGAGGCAGGATTAGAACCTGCGACCGTAGCGGTCGCACGGTTCCAGACTGTAGCGCCTAGAACCGCTCGGACACTCCGGTCGGCAGAGTTTTCCCTGGCTCCGGGTTATATTGAAGATCTTAGGTTGCTCTTTCAGAATTGTCGTATTTCCTCCGTCAGATACGTCTGTTTGGGGTACAAACTTTTGAATCATCATGCATCTGTAACATCCGTGACTTTACAGATATTGCATCGAAGCAAAGTATACTTGCAGCGTTACTGGTTACTATACATTCCACGATTTGAGAGTTAACTTACTCTTCAGAAAATAGCAGACAGTTCTTCATAGATCTGTACACAACTCTATAGTTATGTAATGTTTCGTAACATCTCGATGAAGCAGTTACACACTTCAATTACGCCAACACTTTGTATTCAATGACATAGAATGAGGCAGTGGGCTTCAAAAGGGTAATGATAGTTCAGGTTGAATGTTCCCATACATATATAGCTCAATAGTATTTGGTAATGAGTTCATAAACGACAGACATTCACGTCCAATTTCGTGTCTGATAAATGTGAATTCGTTATGCCTGAGGGCCTCAATAATGTGGAAAATGCATTTCCATGAAAAAAAAGCAATCAGCAATTAGTCAAAACAGTTTCTAATGAACCCGTCACCAGCACTGCATCGTAATTTAGCAACTGAAATAAGCTGAGAGCTAAATCGATAGTAACTGATTACTTAATACGTTTAACACAATAGCTATTCTTCATTAACAATGCAAAGAGGTATTCTCGTCTGCAGCAGAGTTGTCTATTCGTCCGCTGTTTGACGTACTGTCCAGTGTATAGCAGAGTACGAAATTGTTTTTCTTTGTACTCGACCAGTAATAAAACTAAAATCCGTTCTTACTGAATTTATACATAACACAATTTTGTAACCTTCTAAACTACTTTATCTCCATAAGGAATTAGGTGACAGAATCGTACCAGTCACCAACGTAAATTTGTGATGCGTTCATCCTAGCATATTTTATACTGCTATAAATAATCCAGTATAATCCCTGAATATAAACGTTCTCTTTCGGCAGCACATTTCTTTGTCTGTAAGATTCTAATTTTCGCATCCATAGCTTTGACTGTTGAAAAGAGGTTAGTTAAGCAGAAAAAAAATAAGAGATATTTTTCCACAGATAACTCATAACACAAGTTTACATATAAGATATTCTTTGTTTCTTTTCGCCGTGGCATACGCTATCACGGTATTTGTGATGTCAGCCTTCGTTGTCATCGCAAAAACCAAGTTTTTCTTGTTTTGTGAGGAGAGGATGTCCTAAATTAGCTTCCATCATATTCGAAAACTTGATAATATTGTACTGAATTTATTACTATTACTTTCTCATCTGATATATTTATTTAACACGTACCCATATTTCCATTCTCTGAGTCATGCTTATTATTGTTGAATATTAACCCAAAAGGTACCAAAGTGGGATGCGTACAGTATCACTTTATACTCATATTTCGAAAGTATTGTAATCTGGTCATGCACTATATATTTTAAAACTTTGAAACGGGAATTTTTTGTGATTTCTTTGTTCTGGCATAACATCAAGCGCTGGAACGAAGATGAAGAACGGAAGACCAGATAGGGCGGTGAAACGACGTTGACCAATGGTGCGCAGAATAGGACCACACCACAATAGAAGCGCCTTGAAGTCGAAGTGAATATAAGCGCGTCTCCTGCCAAGCTTGGGCGCTCAGATCGGGTCAGTTTACGGACATCAGTGCACAGATAGTCTCACTGTACAGACTTTGGTGCTCAGTAGTGGGCATTAGTCGAACCTATTCGTCGGATATTAGCATGACCTAGAGAGAGTGCTACGATATTAGTGATCCATATCCATAGCTTATTTGAACATTGTCTATAGCGAAGACTATTACTGTTTGCATGTCACTTGCGACACTGATGTAACTCCGCAGTTAAGTATTGTCAATGTGCTTTATAAAAAATGAAAATACTAATGTTATCAGCAGGGATTTTTTTATAGCATTCAGAGAATGCAGCATTCCTTAGGCACCCTATACGAGACGAGATGTTACAGACAAACTCCATGCCGACGACCACAGAAATTTGTGTTTTTTGTGCTGGCACCTTAATTATCTCTTGTCTTTACTTTGCAGGGACACTTATTGCTTTAACAGTTTCTTGTCGTTTTTGATAATCAGTGATTTTAGGTGGGCATTTCCGAATATATCTTTGATTTTGTTGTCATTTAGATTGTTTGCCTTGTATATTTTTTGCATTTGTGTCTTCCAACATGTCCACCAATCCTGTCCCGCCCCCTTCTCAGGCCCCACATACGCAAGCGTTAGTTGCCACACAGCTAATGCAGATGTTTCAGTTTCAGATGTAACAAATATCTGCACTACTCAACACAGTGCAGCAGATGCTAGCCCATACAGCGTGCCTAGCAGAACAAGCATTGCCTACTACAGCTGCTATACCACCTTTTCGACAGTTTAGTGAACAAAAAGAGGAATGGCTAGAGATGGCTAGAGTGGTTACAACAGTTCAAGGAACATTTTATCGCCAAAAATGTGCCAAGAATCTCAAAAAGTGTGTGTAGTAAATACTCATTTAGCTTGTTTAAATATTTGCTGTTGCCTTATGGCAGTGCTTCTGCACCAGCCATTTTTCAACAGTATTTGGAACAGCTGAGTGCACAAGCGCAAAACTGTTCAAACTATTTGGGGGAAATTGTAGTATGAGGTTGTACATTTGAAGAACATACTGTAAATTTACGTGTGTTGTTTCGTGTGTTGTCTGATGCAGGACTTAAGTGTACACTGAACAGGTGGTCATGTCACAAACAGCCAATGTGTACAACCTCTTCAGTCGCATTTGTTAGCCTTAAGAGATTTGCCAGTTCCTCACAATGTCACAGAACTGCAGTCAGTTTTAGGGAAAATGAGTTATTAAATTCGATTCATTCCGAATGCTGCGCTAATTGCATCTCCATTGCTTCGCTTGCGTGAGAAGGATGTCCTCTTTGATTGGACAGATGAGTGACAAGCATCTTTTTAAACACTATAAGATGCACTGGTCCGCAGCTCGTGGTCTCGCGGTAGCGTTCTCGCTTCCCGAGCACGGGGTACCGGGTTTGATTCCCGGCGGTGTCAATGACTTTTCCTGCTTCGTGATGAGTGGGTGTTGTTGTGTCGACTTCATCATCATCATTCATCCCCATTACGGTCGGAGGAAGGCAATGGCAAACCACCTCCAGTGGGACTTTGCCTAACACAGCGGTGCGGGCCCCCGCATCGTCCCCTACTCTCCTCGGAGTATGGGACCTCATCATCATCTCATCAAGATGCACTGCTCAGTAATCGATGCTCAGTTCACTTTGACCCTGATGAACCAATTATGTTGCAAGTTGACGTTTCCTGTTAGGGATTGGTGCTGTGCTTTCGCACAGAATTGGTGGTACAGAAAAACCTATTGCTTTCGTATCAAAAGTTTTGTCCAAATCTTAGTGTAACTATTCACATATTGAGAAAGAGGTTTTGGCTATTGTGTACAGTGTTACAAAATTCCACCACTAATCGTATGGCAGGAAATTCTACTTAGTAATGGACCACAAGCCTTTGCAGTCCTTGTTTCATCCGACAAAATCGGTTCTTATACGAAATGCCCAAAAATTGCAAAGATGCGCTTTGTTGTTGTTTTAATACCAGTACGATATTGTGTATCGTCCGACAGCTCAACATGATAATGCGGACGCACTTTCACGTCTTCCGATTGGCCCCTATACAGACTTTGACGCTTATGCTCCATCTTGTTGTCACATAGATGCTGAGGACTCTGAATTGCTTAAGTTGTTTCCGCCGAACTATACGAAACTTGCACGGGCCACGGAAGCTGTTCGTGATTTGAACGTTTTGCTCCTGTATATTCGCACATCTTGGCCTCACTCAATGAATAGCATTAAGAACTCGCAGTGCGCCGATACTTTGTACGTCAGCATAGCCTCGCTGGTGTGTGGTTCTTGTTCAGAATGACAGTGGCTAGTCACGTGTGTCCCTAAATCTTTGCAACAAAAAGAAGTGTTGCAGTTATTTCACCAGGACCACTGGGAGATTGTTCGTACAAAACAGTTAGCGCATCGGCACTTGGCAGGGTATGGAGGCCCAAATAGAACAGATGACGTCACAGTGTTACGTATGTGCGGAAAATCAGTCCACTCCACTACAAAAATTCTCTGCTTGGCCTAAGTCCCAATCGCCATGGCAATGTGTACACACAGACATTACGAGGCCTTCTTGGAAAATCCGTTTGTTGACTGTGGTTGACTCATAGACTCATATAGCAATTTTCCTTTTGCTGTGCCGATAAAGTCGACAACATCACGAGCACAATTCAGGTGTTGTCATCGAATTTTTGCCTAGAAGGGTTACCTGAAATAACAGTATCAGACAACGGACCTCATTTCACCTCAAATTAATTTGAAACGTTCTTTGAACGCAATGCCGTGCAGGATCTACCTAGTGCATCGTTCCATCCACAATCAAACGGCGAAGCGGAAAGTTTTGTGAGAATATTCAAGCAGCAGATGGCGAAACGTCGCTCCGCACAAACCACGGATCAAGCACTGCAACTCTTTCTCGCCTCATGTCGCACCCATGAGACTGACCATCGCCGGCGGAATTCTTCACGGCCGCCACCATTGGACACTGCTCCACATGGTCCACCCTCCTCAGCATCCGGCGGCGAAAGAAGGCCCCAAGTATCGTTTCGTGCCGCATGATACTGTCTTTTACACGGTTTTTAGCGGAAGCATACAGTGTGCGCGAGGCGAGATCGTCCGTGGTTTTTCGCTCTTGAATGTTTCTTCTTTCAGCTCCAGATGGCTTGCAGCGCCACTGTCAAAATCAACTTTGGCTCTGTCACTACACGATGATGTTTCAGACTCCCTTCCCCCAGATTCACGAGTCCAGAAGACAGCACTGCTACAGCAGCCACCAGAGGGTGTCAGCACAACTCAGCTAGACCACCCCATAGAGACTGGGCCTCCACCTTCTACGCCTCCTCTCGTCCTACCGATGTAGCTGGACCCGCCGACAGCCGCAACAGTCACCAGCTTCTTCATCGGGTTCATGGCAGCAATAGGTGGACGTGTACCCTTCTGGTCATTTTCCTGCGGACGTTTCCGCGCGAGTGCAGGCTGGATGGCGCGGTATGGCTTGACGTCTGCTGCAGCCACAGCTTCCAGCCCGACATTGCCCCCACACTCCTACATCCCCCAACGTGGTCTCACTCCCTACACGACTACAGTCCGTCGCTTTTGGGGAGGGGGGGAGGGGGAATTTTAGCATAACCACAAACGCCGGAAAGAAGATGGGGAACAGACGACCAGAGTGCAACATAGAGTTTACGTGCAAACCGGTGACAAGTGAAATAATAACAAGTACAGTGGACTTGCAAGATACAAGTCATTTATTACTGATCAACAGTTTAACCCAAAGGGCACAGTATTTACCAAAAATTTTCTACAAGTGTCTCTTATTCATAGATCAGAAAAATACATTACGCAATACCTTTCTAATTGAATTAGGTGCAAACAAGAACATCTTATAACTTCAATACTAACTGTAAGCACTTCAATAATAAAAGGTAAAATCAGTTTCATTTAACAAGGGGCACTTGAATATTAAAGGTGAAATTAGTTTCTTTTAAATAGATCACCTGGGCAAGGGCAACAGGACAATTCACATAATTTCCAATTTCCGCTACCCATCAAGTATTTCTCTTTAACATGTACATAAGTTCTACTCCCACTGCACGAAAGGTATAATTCAGAGCACTAGTCTCCTTCCTTTATGGTTTTGAAGGTAAATATATAAGCAGTATAGCAAACTGAAAAGGCGCCTTGGCGTCCCAATGCAGGGGAAACTTAACTTAATGCAAGATTCCCACTCACTGCCACCCGAAGAACTCAGCGGCCGCCGTATCGGTTGCCATTTTTCCCGCAGCCAAAAGAACCTCCCGTTCCCTCTGGTACTGGTCGGCCAAGGCCTCGTACTCCGGACATCGATTTAGACATGGACTAGGTGCCCGCTGCAGTGCTGCAACAGAAAAGCACAAACACACAGCCACAGCCAAAAGAAACAATGTTAACAGCCCCAGAATATAGTCAGATAAAATTTTGCAAAGATAGATCACATCAGGACAACGGCAAATTAAAAATGGTTAAATGAATTAACTGTAGACCTCAAACTTCAAAATATGTAAAATTGCCCCAGCACAAACAGACTAGCTTTAAAAGGGCCACGATAAGATAAAGCATAATATTATTACACCCGTACTTCGCAGTTCCAATACAATATTGGCACTCATAAGAAAAGGTAGAAGCTAGTGACAACACGGGTAGGCCCCAGTGCAAAATAGAAAGCTTGAATGTCTACTTCTTCAATAGACAGCTGCGTGGTACATAGTTCAACTCCACTAGCCAAAATGAATAACACATTGCTCAGCGTTCTGTGTAGAAGACAATGGCCCAGTCACGCCTCAAGAACTTGCAATAACAGGCCCGCTTCCGCACTCTGAGCCACATACACCGGTCAAATACAGCTATCTCCACGCAAAGACAAGTTACACTCTCTGAGCAGCGACACGTACCGGCCGTTCCGAAGCCAAAACCCAGTCTGTCCGCCAGCCCACCAGCACCACCACCGGCCAACGAGGCAAAGATAAGCAACGCCAGAGGGAAACAAACGATCCGGGTGAATCGAACGGAGAAAGTGACTGGCGCCAGCGCCTCCCCACGTATCACAGGGAAGGCGGTGGAACGACGTTGGCCAATGGTGAGCGGAATAGGAGCGCACCTCCACAGGAGCACCTTCAAGTCGAAGTGAATCTAAGCGCCTCTCCTGCCAGCCTCTGCCACTGAGATAGGCTCAGTGTACAGACATTAGTGTTCAGTAGCGGACAGTACTCGAATGTATTCGTCAGATGTTAGCACGGCCCAGAGAGAGTGCTACGGTATTAGTGATCCATATCCATAGGCTATTTGGACTTCGTCTATAGCAAAGACTGTTACTGTATGCTTGTCACTTGCGACACCGATATGGCTCCAAAATTAAGTATTGTCAATCTGCCTTATTGAAATAAAGAATTGTTGTTGACATTCAGAGAATGCAGTATCCCTTAATCCCTTAGGCACGCTATACGAGGCGAGTGGGCAAGACCCAACATTCTTCACTCAGACTGCGTATTTGTTTTAAATTGTTCAGTAAAACTTAACCAAAAAATGCGTCTTCACAGGGACGACTTTAGCAACAAATATTATTTTCATATATTCAGGTTCAGGACCCCTCTTACACATCAACATACCTTTAAAAATTGTTGTGGATGACATTTGTACATGAAGTATTCCATCCATGGCAGGACATTTTATGCAAAATGTACTGTTATTGCTGAGACTGTGCTTGAAGATACTTGCAGGTTCTGGAGCCTACGTTCATACCAGTAAAAATCAACAACTACCGAAATTTAATTGGATTTAAATTTTTTGTAGTGGTGTAGCACCTTCTCCCCTTGGTACTACATGATACGGGAAATGCGGTGGTATTGCAAGGGTAAATACTGCTGCTAGTGTCAACGAACGCTGTCTATTGGACTACTTCTTAATTGTCCTAATCCGTTTCCCTGTTCAAAAAGAGAGCCATCTTTGCATATCCAGTAAGGTACTCGCATCAACCTTTATTCTGTATTCGTGCAGTGGTATATTAATGATGGTTGTCGTCACATTTATCAATTTTATATATTTATTTACTCGGAGAAGGGTTTCATGTATATAGTACAACTCTCTTTACGTCATAGTTACCGAAGAAGCGACGATTTTAATACCGTATATCAAATAGTTTGAGTGTCTCTAGAGGTTATGTTAATAATTAACACTGATTTTAAACCAATAACGTCAATACTGGCAATACGTCTGCTCCTGCTGCTGCCACTATTAATAATGATAGTAGTACTACTGCCATTAATAATAATCATAATAATAATCAATACAGTAATAACAATTTTTTCGATGGTGCTTAGCCTCTAAAAAATGGTTCAAATGGCTCTGAGCACAGTGGGACTTAACATCTGAGGTCATCAGTCCCGTAGAACTTAGAACTACTTAAACCTAACTAATCTAAGGAGATCACACACATCCATGCCCGAGGCAGGATTCGAACCTGCGGCCGTAGCGGTCGCGCGGTTCCAGACTGTAGCGCCTAGAACTGCTCGGCCACACCGGCCGGTGCTTAGCCTCAGCCCTACAGTATTTTTGCAAGGGAAACACAGTCATTTGGCTAAATTTTGACAAATATTTCGGCATATTTCTAGTGTACAATCTAAATTTCTCCTTTCACGCCATTATCCAGTACAATGATCTTACACTAGAATCATCACTTTATTGCCTACTGTACAGGATGACATATACACTGATGAACATATTAGCTTGGCGTGATATAAATGCTACGAAGTTAACGTCTTATAGGAGTGCAGCACATTATCGTGCAATAGTTTTGGAGGAGACTGCACCAGCTAATAATACTTAGAAATGTGTAAGATCTGACTGTAACGAAGGAAGTACAAGAGCAACTAGTGCGTACGTGGAAAATCGTAGTCATTACTGTTGCTTCCGTAGATATAACATTAAATGTCTTCTGAAGCTGGAGATGTCATTCACTTCTTGCAGCAGGTTATTCCAGAGTCGAGTTACAGTTGCTGGGAAGGACTTAAAGAGATTCGCAGAACGATGGAGTGGGACAGAAGGCATTTTACTGTGATGGGAAGGGTGTTTCTGACATGTTGTACAAACCAAAGTGTTAATATCGAGAAGAGATATGAGAGACATTGTACGTCCATAAGACGGTTGAGAGATGGTGAGATATGGGTATCACTGGGCTTGTCTTTATACAGCCAGGATAGCTGTGGGTATGATAGTGAAATATGATTAAAGATTCGAACATCATAGATACATTGAAAATAGGCTCCAGGCGCCCTGAACTTTTCTGAGAAAGAACATACAGGGTAACTTCGGTTTAATCAGTTACTGGAAGTATAAGTGATTGTAGAACTACATTCTTCAGGTGAAGGGGATGTGTCATATACACTGAAGAACCAAAGAAACTGGTACACTTGCCTGATATTGTCTGGGCTCTCGCGAGCAAGCAGAAGTGCCACAACACTACGTGGCATGGATTCGACTAATGTCTGAAGTAGTGCTGGCGGGAACTGACACCATGAATCCTACAGGACTCCATAAATACGTAAGAGTACGGGAGGGTGGAGATCTCTTCTGAACAGCAAGTCGCAGGGCATCTCAGGCTCAATAATATTCATGTTCATGTCTGTGAAGTTTGGTGGGCAGCGGAAGTGTTTAAACTCAGAAGAGTGTCCCTGGAGCCACTCCGTAGCAATTCTGGACATGTGGGGTGTCGCATTGTCCTGCTGGAATTGCACAATTGACATGAATGGATGCAGAATGCCTACGTACGTGTAACCTGTGAGAATCGTGTCTAGACATATCAGGGGCCCATATCACTTCAACTGCATCATGCCATACTATTACAGCGCCTCCATCAGCTTGAAAAGTCGCCTGCTGACATGCTGAGTCCATGGATCCTGAACATAGTCTCCGTAGTCGTACACGTCCGTCAGCTAGATAACATTTGAAATGAGACTTGTCCGACCAGGCAACATGTTTCCAGTCATCAACGGTCCAATATCGGTGTTGACGGGCCCAGACAAGGCGTAAAGCTTTCTATCGTGCAGTCATCAAGGATACAGCAGTGGGCCTTCTTCTCTGAAAGCCATATCGACGATTTCCTTTGAACTGTTCGCATCTGATACTTGTTGATGGTCCAGCATTGAAATCTGCAGCATTTTACGTAAGGGTTGCTCAAAAATATTCAAATCTGTGTGAAATCTTATGGGACTTAACTGATAAGGTCATCAGTCCCTAAGCTTACATACTACTTAACCTAAATATCCTAAGGACAAACAAGCACACCCATGCCCGAGGGAGGACTCGAACCTCCTCCGGGACCAGCCACACATTCCATGACTGCAGCGCCGTAGACTGCTCGGCTAACCCCGCGCGGCAAGGGTTCCACTTCTGTCACGTTGAACGATTCTCTTTAGTCGTCCTTGGACCCGTTCTTGCAGGATGTTTTTCCGGACACAGCGATGTCGAAGATTTGATGTTTTACCGGATTCCTGATGTTCACGGTACACTCGTGAAATGGTCGTATCGGAAAATCCCCACATCATGGCTACCTCGGAGTTACGCTCCTGCGCCGACTACAACACCATGTTCAAACTCACTTAAATCTTGATAACCTGGCATGGCAGCAGCAGTGAAAGATCCAACTGCGCAGACACTTGTAGTCTTATTTAGGCGTTGCCGACCGCATCGCTGCATGCAGCCTGTTTGCGTAACTCTGTACTTGAATACGCATGACTATACCAGTGTATTAGGCTCTAGGGTGCATTTTTGTAGGGCAAGGAGAAAAGCTGATTCCAACTTGTACGTTGTGGTTACGTGCTCTTTCACATTTAAATTTTCGTCTATTATTACTAACAGATTCTTTGCTGAGCGAGATAAGTCGATATTTGTCTCTTTTAGGGTCAAAGATGGTAGGGATTCGCAATATTTCGGTATAATGAGCCTAGAATGAAGACCAGTATCGCTTGCCTTTCGGATGAATTGAGCTGTAACCCTATATTCTGTACACATTTTGACAGTGCATGCCGGTCGCTATTGAGATTCTTCGAAGCTGTCTTCAATTTCATTGGTTTTGCACTTAGTTACAACTGTAGGTCATAACCGTGATGTGGGTTTTGCAGCAGGAGGTAGCTACTGAGTCATCACTGACATACAATGCTAAGTGTATAGGACCTAATACCGAGTCCTGGGGGACGCCTGATACTAGGAACCTCCATTGTGGCTTCATAGCACCGAACATGAAGCATTGCTGGCGAAACGTCAGATACGAGCGAAACTATTGTACTTCACTTGGCGACAGTTTTAGGCTTCAAAGTTTGGTAAGTAAAATGTCGACGTGGATGGTATCAAAGGTTTTACTGAAGTCTGAAAAGCACTTGATTGTCGCCCCTAGTGCATACATGACAAGCTTGAGAGCAACTATTAATATTAATTCACATGTTGTGCTTGGTTGGTATTTGTCTAGTAGGTTTTTTGCGGTCAAGTAGTTCGTTAGCTGATCGGGCTCCATATGTTCGAAGGTCTTGGTCGGTGCAGGAATGAAATAGGTCCTTTCTAGGTAGTGGCTTATTTAGAGCCTGTTTCCAGGTCTTAGGTAAAACACTTGTGGTTAAGGAGGGGTTGTAAATATCTGTTATTGTTGGCAGTAGCCTCATCATTTGTAATGTAAAACATTTTCCCTACACCGAAAATGGGAATTTGTGTTAGCTGCATATGAGCACAAAATGCTTTTAACATGTAACTCTTCTTTTTTTAAAATACTCCTTCATGATCTGATTATTAATATAAAACATAGACGATTAAATGCGATATTTGACAAGGTTTTGCCGGCCGGGGTGGCCGAGCGGTTGTAGGTGCTACTGTTTGGAACTGCACGACCGCTACGGTCGCAAGTTCGAATCCTGCCTCGGGCATGATGTGTGTGATGTCCTTAGGTTAGTTGGGTTTATGTAGTTCTAAGTTCTAGGGGACTGATGACCTCAGAAGTTAAGTCCCAGAGTGTTAAGAGCCATTTGACAAGATTTTGTCGATTATAAAACTGTGAAGCCTGATCTGAACAGGGTCCCATTACATTGAAGGTTGCTCGCACGTTGCCTTCAGAACTGGTCTGCATTGCATTCTACAGAGTGTCGATACGTGGACCACTCCCCTACAAAGATATAAAAGACACCCATTCATTCGGCGACGTGTATGACGTGTCCCATTTGTGTGGAGCTCGTGGCCTTGTCACCCGAAGGTCCGTTATTTTTTTTATAATTTGACGACATGAGATTACACTGCAAGAATCTTCTGCTAAACTTTAGGAGCAGTGATATACACGTATTTATCCTGATAATCAAAAATTGTCGTGGCTTACGTGTGTAGAAATTGATTCTCATTTGGATTACGGGAAACAATTAGTGCTACAGTTAGTCATAGTAGCAATAAAGATGGATCGGAGTCGGGGAAAGTCTAAGTAAATAAATGAAAGTGAAAGCTATGTGTCGAAAAACAATACGTCGTGCTACTCACATGTGTTACCTTCACCTCGCTATAATTAAGTTCTGTCAAAATCAGGGCGGTTGCAGGTGACTGAATTTCAAATGACGTGTTGCAGTGTAATTAACGCCACATCAGCTGCAAGCTTTCTGAGCACGAATTATGAGACCCAGCGGCGCTCAAATCCACACCCTTTGTGTGCCGTTGGCGCTGACAATGTAATCAGGGATTGACGTTGCTTGACGCATTTCATGTTACGAGCAACGCATTCGATACACTCGTTTTCGCAGGCGAGGACCGGTAGACATCAATGTACTACATCAAATGATATTGCCCACTAAATTCCACTAAGTAACGCTTTGCCGCTGCCGGTTGCGTGACAGTCATTCTACTTCATATTAGTACATTGACATAGCTGAAATAATTTTCTTACCAAGTTTGCCCCTTTCAAATTTGTATTACAGTTTATAACATTTACATGTTTGTTTCTGCAGATACTTAGGAACGCAAAAGTCTCATATTAATATTTGTACCGTAAACAACAAATAGCTGGTCGGATGACACTATTATTATCAGCTTCAACTAATTTATTTACCTAAATAGCAGTATTTCTTGCGCTACTCGTCTTTGGAATATAGTATCAACACTGGTGCACGCTAACCTGTATGGAGGTATATCTTTCTGGATGATCATATAATCATCAAACATTGTTGCTCTCTCAGTCCAGCATTGCAGTGTATAAAGACAGGCTATCCATACATTAAATTTTCATTTTATGGGGAATTGTTACATGCCCTCAGCAGTGTATTTCCTTTAAATGTCTGGCGACTCTATTTTTGGGCCGATACTGTTGTCACGAACATTGTACTCTAGGTAACTTTCAGAAGTGGCGGTATGGCTTAAAACAAGATAAAAAGCCTGCTTAACATGGGCTCTGAAAGGCATACCTTATGTACTATGAGCACTTGCCCAATGGAGGAGATGAACAGGCACTCATGGCTCCTCAGATATACATTTTTGGACCCATGCTTACTGAATATTTTATTCTTGTTTCGATTCATACTACAAGTTCTGGGCGTTGCCTATCCTACAGTCTTAGCAACATCAGTACTGGTACATGTATTCCACTGACAGAATTATCAGAAAATTTTTCTGATACCCTTCGACTCCTTCCTTTCTGGAGTAGGGTCCCTTACCTCAAATTTATACATTTGCCCATTTCCCTGGAAGTTTGTATCATCCTTGAAAGTCTGTACCATCATCACGGAATCAACAAGTACATACACAAATAAACTGGCGCCAGGGCCTATTATTTCGATGCTCTGTATTGTCGCTGGAAGACGTTTCCACACACGTGTTCCTATCCTTATTTTGTTCCTCATAGCACCTTCTACGAGTACATACCATCGAAATTGGTAGGTATATTTTTTAAACGCCCTGCATGTTTCAGGGCAAGCGTTTTTACTCTGAGATCTACTTGACTTCCAGTTGTGACCTCGCGAGATATATCTGAAGATCAACCGTCATCTGCCATGAAAGCATCAGTCTCAGGTGATACAATTCGCCAGCACACATTCAATCTAACCTCTGCCTTTTATCTATAGATAGCATCTTTATGGCTGCCTCCTGATAAGGGACAACACATCACACGGCGCCAGTGTTACATATCGTACGAAGCATAATAAGTGTAGAATAAAAAATGGAAACAGCGGAGTGTCGTCCGCTACAGGCAGACAGAATATGAATATACCAGTGTTGTGGCGCAAGTGCTCAAATTCTGCGACGGTGTAATAAAAGAGGCGTTTCGCATTATAGTGTCAGATATCTTCAGCAAAAAAGTATGAGGGCTGCAACGTGATTAGCTATTGTTATATGACCATCAGTTTGTTTATACGTGTGAGAAATGGCATCATTCCCACATGAGCAACACCTCGGTACAATGTATGTAGATGATCACTAGAGACTATATGACAAGAAATAATTACTGTCGTAAAATTTCCAATATTTATTCTCAGCGGCCTTGGAAAAGGCCTTGAAAGAATCATTTCAACATTTCCTTGGGAATTTTTGGAATGTAAACAATTTGTAGTATCATAGCAATATAGAGTTCGACGAAACGCATTGCAATACAAAAACATAAAGTAATGGCACAGAGAGAAAAGTCTACAAAATTTAACAATTACACACTGTACCTAATCAAGCTGCTCGTTTCTTTCTGTTTAATAAATCTAAGAAAATAACTTATCGGTGAACCAGTGAAGCTAGAATACCCCAAGGATCTGTTACGGGATAAATTCTCTGAACCAAATGATAATCCGTTATAGGCAACTGTACAGAAAAGATGTTGTTATTTGTCACCAACTTAAAACTGATTGCTCAAATTATATGATAAAAATGGTTCAAATGGCTCTGAGCACTATGGGACTCAACTGCTGAGGTCATTAGTCCCCTAGAACTTACAACTAGTTAAACCTAACTAACCTAAGGACATCACAAACATCCATGCCCGAGGCAGGATTCGAACCTGCGACCGTAGCGGTCTTGCGGTTCCAGACTGCAGCGCCTTTAACCGCACGGCCACTTCGGCCGACCAAATTATATGATACAGATTTTCATTAATTGATTATTTTTTCACATGATAATAACGTTTCTAAAACGGCAACAAAATAATAGATCTAACTGGGGCTTACCGTATCAGGACCAGTATGACGATGGACAATCGGTGTAAAAGATCTAGCTTACGTGATGGATCCAGTGTGAACATTATGGAAACAGAATAAATAAACTTACAGACAGGGCATTTCTTGGATATCAAATGTAGTTAGTAATAAAAATGATTAGCTCAACATTGTCATTAAACTATCGTCACTGAATCTCTCGTTTCAGTCAGTTCGTAATGGGTCCTAAAATTGGTCCCTGGAATCAGCTTCCAATATAAAGGCGGTGAAAATTTGACAAAACTATTTCACTGTGATCTTCTCTACATCCAGTAACCTACCCTACTTATTACTTCGTAACAGAAGGCCCGAAAAATTCTGAAAACGATACAGGAGGAAGCTAACTTACTGCGTAAGGCACTAAATTCGATCCCTCAGCTACTCCCTCCAATGTCTTGGTCCAAATTCCCAATAACACTTGCAACTCATCAACTCCATATCTGAATCATGCATTTTTACAGTGTTACAGTATCCCATTAAAGCAGTAATGAAGACGTAAATTAAAAAGAAACACATCGCAATCTGCTAGCCGAGACATAACGAGTGAGATAGAGCCAGGCACTGACTCTGAAACGAGAATCATTGGTCGATCAATCTGTAGGGGTATTACAGTTTGGGAGCAATTCAAAATGCAAGTCACGCCTACGTGTTTTTTACATAGCTAAAGAAGACACTTAGGAAACTGATAAAAATATCTTGGCTATCAGTAGTGTGATATCTTTATAAAACCTCTCTCTGAGCAAGGAATAGTATCATGCGATCGCTCCGTTGGAAGCGCGTAATTTATCTGGTTTTTAGAACTAAACATTCTAATACTGAAAAATACTGCAATAGTATTACCGTACTTCTGTCTATAGATAGGCAGCAAAGTCTACTTAACTTACGATAAAGTCGGTCATCTACGTGTACTAGATGGCGTTGACGAAGATGTCTGAGAATTATAAATGTTCCAAGGAATTGTCTAATAATTGAAGACATAGGTAGTTTGTTTGAGAAAAGAGCGCATTTTAACCATTAGCTGTTTCATTAGAATATTAATGTTATATTCTGTTTAGCCGCAAATGTCGTCTCCTTGTCTCTCTAAAGCTGTCCCGTGGGAAGCAAGGAGAGATTGTTGGTTGGTTGGTTTCTGTAATACAAACTACAAGCAATTAATAACTGGGTTCTTTATTCATAAACAAAGAGATACTTAAGTTTCAATGTGTTGTGGTACAAGCTCTCTTCTGTATAGTCCACATACCCTCAATGCTGTTGAAGTAGAAGTACGCTATGTTCGCTTTAAGGTTGCTATGTGCTGCCTGTCTCTGTACCAGTCGCTAAGTCTGTGGCTCCATCTCGATGACAGACTGACGAAACAGGCTCGAACAAACTGGATAAACTGGCCGTCCGGTCAGTGGCGGCAACCCTAACTATCGGCGGCTGAGAAGGTGTTGGCAGCATGTTTCGAGCGAGTCTTGTCAATGGTCTCTATCGATACTCTTGTAACCTCTATGCCACATGGTGTACTGGCGTCAGCATACGACAGTCAGCACAGTTAATATATACCCGTTATATCCGTTTCGTGGTGGACAATCTTCACGGCATATATACTGAAAGTAGAGAATAGAACAAGTAATTTACAACGAAAAGTACAAAGTAAAAAATTCGCTGTAGGTATACAAGCATAACCTGTTCATCAATACTTAGAAGGCAAAATCAAGTCAGGTGAATATATTAATTGTTTTATTTTCTTACTGATAGATAATACAAAACTTCATAATAGATGTAAAAAAAAACATGTTCCACAAGAGATTAATAAGGATGTTAACGTGATGATGTAGAAAGGTGAAAGTGAGTTTACAATTTAGAGACTGGTAGTAGTCTTATACAATATAAGAGACACAGCAGTGGACACATAAAATCTGAACTGGGAACATATACCCCAAACAATTGTCAAAAGTGTGTAAATAAAATTATGATATTATTAATGACAAAAATATTTTGTAGCTAATATCTACAATGAAGCACAACCTTAAACAACGATCCCATAAATATTTAAAAAACAAGTAAGTAGGAAATATATCCACTCATTCTCATGTAGTTAACCACCATTTTTGATGACTTATGTACTTGGACTAAGATGTTTTCCTAGGATATCCTATCTAGTTCCTATCAGCTGTCAACTCGTTCTAGGTATGAACTTTGATACATATTGAAAGAATGTGTTCTCAAGTAGTCCTTGACTTATACTACAGAGGCTGAACTGTATAGCTCTTACCTCTTTGGTTTCTATCTTTTTTGTACATCATCACGTTAATTATTTTTATGTTAAGTAAATTTCTTTTATACTTTTGTAGAACACATTGACTTCTTTTCTTATAGCTATTATGACGTTTAGAATTTTATATCACAAAATGATTAATATATTCACTTAATCTGTTTTGGCCTTATAAGTATTCATGAAATGATTATGCTTATGTTCCTATAACGAATTATGTATTTTATATTTTATTGTGTACATTATTTACTCCATTTTCTGCTTTCAGCAGATATCCAGTGAATACGTTTCACAAACAAAATCGATTGATATCAGTGTTCAAATAAAAACTGCTGATAGTTAAAAAGCGCATTTTCAGTTACTTAATGGCTGTTGAATGTGTTTTGTAAGTGCTCGACAAGTATTCTTTAAATTATATTTTGTTAACAAATATAACTATTGAAATAAGATCATTGTTATATTATCTCTCTATAGTGATGTATTTACTGTTGCGAAACCTTTATACCTTTTCTGCATGGCACAATATTCAGTTGTTTGGGGATGTGTGTCGGTCCTTCCTACTTGGTTTTATAATTTTTGTAAGTACCCATGTAGTTTGTTATTACAGCGTGTGACTCAAGTTATGTTGCGATACTCAACATTTATTTATAAATTTGTAACTGTCTCCTTCAAATAAGCTACAGTGGTGTTCCAACAATTTTAAAGATTCAGTCAGTTTGATCTGTGTTTGGAGAAGATCCCAATGTTAATTCAATTTCGTTTTTGTAATTATTTAATGCCGTATAGCATAATTAGGAAAAAGAACATGAACTCCATCCAAGAACTTTGACCTGGAAGCGATAAAAAGGCCCTAACTCCTGGTGGTAGCACACATAGCAGATAGTCACAGTAGTGTTACCTGCTATATGTTTTGTATTATATCAAATGTAATTAATTCCTTACGAATCAGATTCACCTGGTGGCTAATATTATCAAATTCATTAGGAAAGGGCAGTTAGCACAGTTCTTCTTAGACAAGAATCAACATTCTAGAACCGTGAAGAATATTAGTTGACTGTACAAAGCAGTAGTGCACATAGATATCTGATACACAGCATCACTCTAAAAGCACATCACTTTCTTTCCTTTCTGTTGTCAAATACAGCAATCTGCTGGAGAAAAAGGTTGACTCCTTCCACTAAAACCATACAGATGACTCCAATGTACGCTCCTCACCATATCCCCGCCCCCCCCCCCCCCCCACATGCCGTCTTCATGTACCCGTACATATACCAGTTTCATTATTTTTAATACTGCTCAGAATGATTTCAGAACCTCAGTTTTACAGTTTACATTTAATAGGGAAAACAAACAAGAGAATGAAGAATATTAGAAGTAACGAGAAAGCAATACACACAGTGACAGCATACACGGAATGTGTATATACTGTCAGTACCTGCCATCAGATTCCTCGACGAAATAATCCCAAATTAATTTGATACCCTACGCGAGGAGGCGACAGCGACTGCTGGCCTCTATCTGGGAATGCCCGATAAACGCGCAGACCAGTTCAGTTCACAGCAGAGGCTCGAAAACATTACCAAAGCGTCCAATTACTGTGCTACTACTACAGCCAGTTTACGACGACTTCATTGCGCATGGATAGGTTCAGCCTCCTAGTCCCTAATTGATTCGATAAACATGGACTGAACGTATCTCTTCGAAGAACATGCGATTAAATTACCGGTCGTCGCATAAGCTAACAAGGTATATTTATTTCACGCGGTAATTTTTATTCAGTCAGCTATTACAGAACACGTTATAACACCAACGCGATACAAGCTTATTCCAACGACAAATACACAGTTGGAAAAAATGCAACACCCTCAAGGACCGCTTTCAGTGATGTTAGGTATAATTACTCAATACTGAGTCGATGTAGTGGTAGTGATTCATTTGTCAAAATCATCGGCGATTAGATGGCGCTCTGTTTCCTTTCTTTTTTTTTCTTTTTTTTTTTTTTTTTTTGCAAATTTGTCCCTCTGAAGGCAGTTACTGTGCAGACTTTAGAGATAAACAGTGCTTACAATGAAACTTCCTGGCTGATTAAAACTTGGTGCCGAACCGAGATTCGAACTCCGGACCTTTGCCTTTCGCGGGCAACTGCTCTCCCGACTTTTTTTGTGTATGACCCCGACGTGGTTGAGCTAGCACGATTCACGTCCCCTGCATCTGCTCTTCACAGAAGGGCTTCTGTGAAGTTTGGATGGTAGGAGACGAGGTACTGGCGGAACTGAAGCAATAAGGACGGGTCGTTAGTCGTGCTTGGGTAGCTCAGTCGACGGAGTACTTGCCCGCGAAAGGCAAAGATCCCGAGTTCGAGTCTCGGTTCGGCAGACAGTTTTAATCTGCCAGGAAGTTTCATATCAGCGCACACTCCGCTGCAGAGTGAAAATTTCATTATAGTGTATACAGTATCCTTTTTAGGGTACAACCGTGCTCCACCATGGACTACATACTCCTCTTTAACAGCTTCAGCCATTGGAACGGCGTTGCATTATGAGCCAACAAGGAGATGGACGGACATATCGACGGATTGCTGCACCCGTTCGGCCCAATGTATGGGTGGTGAGTCACTCATTTAAACAGTGGTCTGTGGAACATTCGCACAACCGTATATCAGGTTCTGGATGTTCACATAATAAGTACACACGTGAAAATTGAGACATTGTGTGAGCATCGGTGGTCGACCAGACATCATGCAGGGACGAAATCAGATTCACATGCTGTGTCATCAGAGTCCGTTTCGAACCATCTGATTGCAGGAGGACTAAGATCACTTGTCTCTGTGGCCACGCCAATTTCACACCACTACAGTGCCAAGCGAGACTGCTCTGGTGTCGTGTAAGAGAGTAGTGGAATGGCGATCAGTTATCTTTCAGTGACGAGAGTAGGTTCCGTCTGCATGCGAGTGATCTGGCGTAGATCTGGCGGGCCGCCTATTCCAAAATGCATTCGCCCACGAAACACAGGTCTCAACACACGCTTCATGGTGTGGGATGGTGTCAGTTGTAATTCGCGGTCACGTGTTGGCTTTCTGCAGGGTAAAGTAACTGGAGCCCCCTGCTCTGCACCGACTTTCGAATGGTAGTTTTGTGCCTTTTTAAGCCGGACTATACACGTCGACATACGGCGCCTGTGGCACAACTTGCGTTTCGTCGAATTCAGCGACAGCCCTCACCAGGAAGGTCACCAGATCACTCGCCAAATGGACTCATACAGTGCACGAAGAAACAAGATCATTCTTGACTTTACGGTCGTTACGGGAATATAAGCATGCATTGTAGCTACAGGGTAGTTCACTGTGCACTGACACGACTGTTTGAGCACGTTTCACTGTGACATGTCTGTTTCATTAGACCTGTACCTGTAATCATATACCCCTACAATGAAGAACCACATGTTGCCTCAGTTGTCAGTACAATGACCTTGTCGTTGAATGTTTTGCATTTTTTCCCAGCAGTTTACTGCCCGTCTTCTAAATGCTGGTTTCCTTTGGGTACAACACAGACAAACGCTACGATTATGTTAATAGTTACACCAAGAATATGTGTGACCGAAATGAAAATCATTCGTTACCATACCGAAACTATTACGAGTACCGAAAATAAATGTGCAATATTAATCGTAACGACAGTTCATTTCAATGTAACGTGTAGCTGTAACGTGTTAGAGACATTTTCAGGGTGGTAGGATGGATTCAAGGAGGTATCTGAATACGTTCGTGATGATTCTGCATGTTAGTAGCCTGTGTGCTGAACTGTTGTTGTGGAGGTGCTGGAACTGTCAATAGTCCTAAAAGTTCCAAGACTGAGTTTATTCCTGGAGTACAAGATACGCTAGTGCACAGACTACGGTCGCAGATTGAAATCAGGTTAAAAGAACCTATGCACATTCCACCAGGCAGTTGTGAGCAGGTAGTTTCAAGTAGTGAATATGCGGCCGTAATGGGTGAATGTTTTTATGTCACAATGAATTAAGTAATTGTTCAATACATTCTTCAAACGTTTTGAAGGGGAGACATGTGCGTGTGTGATGTCTCTCCCATATACCTTCGCTCCCTAACAAAAACAACGACTCGTCGACGGGCTTCCGCGACTTGATCTGAAGTACAAAACGCGGCCAGTACTACACCTTTGCTCCCTAACAAAAGTAACGACTCTTCGACGGGCTTCCGCGACTTGATCTGAAGTACAAAACGCGGCCGGTACTGTACTTGGAACAATTACGGCCGGTGAAGAGACTTCATATTATAAATACGAACCTACTGTAAAACAACAAAGTGTCACAATTTCATATGATTATGTAGAAATTCTGTACTAGGACTGGTGGTGGTATGTGGAGGGGGGAGGGGAGGAGGGGGGGGAGATAACCTGGCTAGGCAGTGGAGTGGAAGGCACTGTAAACACGTAATGGCAATTTAGCATTGGCACTATTTACTACGAGAGTAATCCCAAAAGTAAGGCTTCCCATTTTTTATAAGTACAGAACTCCGTTTCTGCGGCAGTTGGTCACACTTATGAAGAGTGCTTCATGCGCTGTGTGTAAACATGCGCACGCCGCGCTGAGGCGCTCAGTCTTGGCTTGGCAGGCGTTAAGAATGGAGCTCCCGTTGGATGTTACCAATAAGTGCGAATTGCGCGCAGTTATTCGGTTTTTGAACGCAAAGGGTTCTGCGCCGATTGAAATCCATCGCCAATTGACGGAAGTGTATGGCGAGTCGTGCAAGGATATCAAAAATATTCGTAAGTAGTATAGAGAGTTTGCAGCTGGTCGCACCGAAATTCAGAACGAACAAAGGAGCGGGAGACTGTCAATTTCTGCAGAGACAGTGTTGACGGTTGAGCAAAACATGCGTGAAGATAGGTGGATCACCCTGGATGATCTCTGCACGTTAGTTCCTGAGGTGTCCCGAAGCACCGCTCATAGAATTTTAACGGAAACATTGAACTACCGGTAGGTGTACGCAAGATGGGCGCCACGCATGCTGACTGAGGACCACATGCGGCAACGAGTTGATGCTTCCCTCGCATTTCTTCACAGACTTGGAGCCGAACAGGACCACTTTCTGGACACAATTGACAGGGGTGACGAAACCTGGGCATACCACTTTACACCTGAGACCAAGCAACAATCACGACAGTTCATAACATTCTGAACAGCATGGCGACGAACTGGTATGATATAAGCGTACAAAAACTGCCACAGCGTCTACAAAAATGCATCGACAGAAATGGTGATTATGTCGAAAAATAGCTAAATGTTCAAGCTGTAAATTGATGTAACCCATTGTAGACATAAACAGTTCTATGTACTCAAAAAAAAAAAAAAATAGGAGATCTTACTTTTGGGACTACCCTCGTATCAACCCCACTGCTTAATCCAATCACTGAACTATTAAATGTTCTCCTAAAATATTACATTAAAAGAGCGCCATATTGTAAGCAAAAAGAACTACCCTACATTTATATTTCTAAAACAATGGTTCAAATTGCTGTGAGCACTATGGGACTTAACTTCTGAGGTCAACAGTCCCCTAGAACTTAGAAAAAATGACTCTGAGCGCTATGGGACTAAACTTCTGAGGTCATCAGTCCCCTAGAACTTAGAACTACTTAAACCTAACTAACCTAAGGACACCACACACATCCATGCCCGAGGCAGGATTCGAACCTGCGGCCGTAGTGGTCGCGCGGTTCCGGACTGTAGCGCCTACAACCGCTCGGTCATAGAACTTAGAACTACTTAAACCTAACTAACCTAATGACATCACACACATCCATGCCCGAGGCAGGATTCGAACCTGCGTCCGTAACGGTCGCGCGGTTCCAGACTGAAGCGCCTAGAACCGCTCGGCCACATCGGCCGGCTCAAGTAAATTGTTGTGAATGCTACACTACACTACACGTCTACTAGTTTTCAACACGTCACCAATCAAAAGGAATTGTAACTCAATAATACACGAAACCCCCAATCAGAGAATGATCAAGAATTTAGCAGTAAACCTAAACTAAAAGTTTCTGTATGTCTGTCTTTGTCATCGATGGTCCGTTGGTCTTCGGCGGTTCACATACGTAATAAAATGAAAGAACTGCCGCCGTCGTTTAGATGTTATTTTATTATATGACAACCAGTTTCAGTGCCTCACTGCGTCATCTTCAGGCCTTAACTGACGCTGAGGGTGTGAATTCCGATCGTATTCACGATCCCATCAATGCTCAACCCTTATGAACTGGCTTCCGTAGAATACTGTAACAGTGAAGTTTTGAATACCAACATCAATTGCCCGTGGTTAGTTGATGGTTACAGACCCGGCATTGCTGTTACAGCATACTATTTAAGTAAAAATGAAGATCAACACTTTAGTATAACTCCGTATTCTTCAAACACAATATGAACTACTTTGCCGTGTACAAGACTGACCAAGTATGGTGCATCTTTATTCAGGTTCAGATGTCGTCGGTGCAGTGAAGGGTATTGTTCGTTGACGATGTGTGCTACAGGCTCTTCTTCTTGTAGCTCTGTAACAAATAAAACTCGCCGACAGTACTTTTCATGTTGATTTACATCCTACTGCGGTAATTATACTGTGCCCCTTTAATGCCATATACTTCACCCGTCCACACCAAATTATTCGCCGAGCCATTAAATACTTCACTACCACACAGTTACGGCCGTATCTCAACAAAAGAGTCGCGCACGCCCGCCTCGACTGTCTCAACATTCTCCTATGTTCCCTTTGCACTATACCAACCTGCCGGCGCGCTTGCGCGTCCAGCGATAATGCAACTGTCAGTTCGCTGTACCCCCTGACAAAATCGTATCACCATGACTAAACCATGGTATCTACTTACAACTAGCTTACAACTAATATTTATTTAACTTTACAATGAGACAACATTACTTTTCATCGAACAAATATTAGTACACCTATTTAAAAATTTAGTTTCATAGGAAAAATACATCGAAAACTAAAATTACAAGGAAAACATTCGGTAGCCCAAAGACTTGTTGGGTTACACCGCATCTATGAAAATTAATAACTGAATTTTCGGTTGCAAATAAAAAATAACGTCTCAGTGTTTTTGGAAATTAATTCCCTAAGCGTTGAAATAGTTGGTGAATTTTTTAAAATAAGGCGTTATTAAAGAACTATTTAAACATTTGTAAAGTTACATTTATGAACATTTGTATTTGGTTAGAAATTTTGTTTAGAAATGAAACAGGAACGTGTTTCTATGTTTCTGCAAAAGCTATCCCTATGGGAATCTGCTAGTAAGTGAATGGTTTATGGAAATAATTCATTATGAGAATATTTTGAAATTAAATCCCCGAAAATTTGTATTTGATTTCTCGTTTCAATGTGTTTCGAAATTTGTTCTTTAAGGGGGTGAAATATAGGATCAAAAAATTAATGAGAATATTTCGATATAAAAAAAAACTTTTGTTCTGCTTCTCAGTTCGAAATAAGCTACTACGTGTTTCAGTGTTGTTGGAAATTCGACTTCCAACGGGGTGAAACAACGGGTCAAAATTTTTATGAAAATATTTCCTTATGTTAAACGTTTTTAAAGTTAAATCTACGAAAACTGTTAGTTTACCTCACTGTTAGAAAGAAAGAAATACGCGCTGCAGATGCAACTTTCTATAGAAATATCACCACAAGAACTCGAAAGGCAGGATTAACAAAAACCTCCGAATTCCAGAACCGCTGTTTGGTCAGAATTACACTGCAAAAGACATTTCTTCTAGGTCCTTAACTAGCATGAAAAGTTTAGAAGGTTCTGCAATTTTTGACTAATAGAATTTCATAGAGAAAGAAACTCATCTTTAATACAATAATTTTCGATTAGGTATAATGTGTTGTTGTTGTGGTTTCAGTTCAGAGACTGGTTTGATGCAGCTCTCCATGCTACTCTATCCTGTGCAAGCTTCTTCATCTCCAAGTAACTGCTGCCAACCTACATCTTTCTGAATCTGCTTAATGTATTCATCTCTTGGTCTCCATCTACGATTTTTACCCTCCGCGCTGCCCTCCAATGCTAAACTTGTGATCCCTTGTTGCCTCATAACATGTCCTACCAAAGGATCCCTTCTTCTCGTCAACTTGTGCCACATATCCCACTTCTCCCCAATTCTGTTCAGTATCTGCTCACTCTTCAGCATTCTTCTGTAGCACCACATTTCGAAAGCTTTGTTATTTTCTGGTCTAAACTATTTATCGTCCATGTTTCACTACCATACATGGCGACACTCCATACAAATACTTTCACAAAAGTCTTCCTGACACTTACATCTATACTCGATATTAACAGATTTCTCTTCTTCAGAAACGCTTTCCCTGCCATAGCCAATCTACATTTTATATCCTCTCTACTACGAACATCATCAGTTATTTTGCTCCTCAAAAGCAAAAGACATTTACTATTTTAAGTGTCTCATTTCTTAATCTAATTCCCTCAGCGTCACCTGATTTAATTTGACTACATTACATTATCATCGTTTTGCATCTGTTGATTTTCACAGGTCTAATATACGTTCGTAAAATTATTTTTGTTGTAATAACTATGAAAACCTATCATTACTGATGACAAATTAGATATCACGTTTCGATGAGATTTCGTATAGAGAAATATACGTTTGAGATGAGAGAATTCAGTATAGGGTGTAAAACTAGCGTTAGTGACTATAGAACCACTGATCCTATTTGTCACTTCCTTTTTTAACTCACTGTATGAAACTAAATTAAAGCCGTTGGACCGCTGTAATTAGGCAGAGACAAGCAGCCACGAAAATGGAATTAAGTCCCTTATAAATAGTAGGTTCTTTTATTTGCACAAGATGAAAATGATTGTGTGTTTATTATTTGAGTCACACAAATTCCATTAAAAAACAACAAAACAAAACAAAAACAGCAAAAAGAAAGATATCTTTGCAGACCATAGAGTCTATGTGAGCGAAGCAGCGGGTGGTAAGGTAGTAAGACACACCTTGAGACAATTGGGAAAAATTTCCATGCCACTAGATTGAGCCACAAAGAGCAAAAACACTGGGAAGAAACAGATTGTGTAGCAAATAATTAAATAAACTGTATACAGATGTGAATACGTGACGGAGAAATCGACACAGCGGAGGAAACCGTTATATGCCACTTAAGACCGTCCCATTAACAAAATAAAACTACCGTTGCCCGTGATCGTATGCGAAGAAGTTTTTAAGATGGATGGGTGATCTCTTGGGCTCCTCTACATGTTCCTTGCCAACCACTGATAAAGCGTTTTTGTTGCAGCATCACACCATAACGTTCATCATTTACTTTAGTACTTAGTACTACAGTAACAATCATTAAAACTTAAAAATATTTTTTGATTAGATACATGTCGCCCTTTAACTCAAGAGGAAACATAAAACTAAACTCATAATTTAGCGCATGCCTATACATCAGACGCTCTGTTTTTCAGTATAAAGTTTGGAAATACAGCAAGTTTATTCTCTGCCACCTAGAGTTTGAAAAGGACAAAACAGAATATTTACTACCTGATCTTACGTGGTTAAAGTCGCTGCAGCAATCGTCATTATTCCATTAAGTAAAACTTTTAGTACTGCATTACACTTTTACTTATATTGCCAGTACAGTTTATCTCTACACAAGTTAGATTATTTAGCATTCCTTTTCACATGTTAGTCGGTAACGTTTGGTTTAATTTACATTGCGTAACCTCGAATCGCCTAGAGGGAAATAACAGTCATATCTACACAAATGAACGTTGCTTATTAATCAACCCCAGTAGTTCAGAGGCTTCGTAACAAAATGAAAAAAAAAACCTTTAATTTTTTTACTGGTTACTTCATCCCTATGTACACAGTTTGACACACAATAAACCCGTTGTGTAAGTACGAAGCTCTACGTGGATGTGAAAGGCAGAGAACAAATAATTGCCCACGCATAATAAACCAGTCATTTTTAATCTGCTAAACTGCACGGCACACGTGAAAATAATTGATAACGTCTATTTGTTGACATTTCAGTAATTCATTTACGTCTCACTAACAGATACCCCACATCGACAGAAATGCCATTTGTAGCACAGGTTCATTTCTGAATCAGTTAATCAAATCGTCCCTTGGCTCGTTCAGCTTACAACCCTACATGTGACTCCTCTTTTTCTCATATTTTGAGTGTGTTTAGTCTATCATGACTTCTATTTCTCTGTCATGGAGCTAACTCTTTTAGTCTTTATTACTAATCCTGGCAATAGTGATATTAATTTTTTTAGTTGCACTTGCTGAGAGTTGTCAATTAAAATGTGTGTAAATAATAGAAAGGTTTGACCAGAAGAGACGCTTTTAGTCGATTTAAAATTTTCTTTAGTATTAGTCATCTGAAGATGAACTTGAAAAGGTTCGAAAATCGGTTCATAGAATAACAGATAACCACTCAGAAAAAGTGACTGGTTGCAGATTTATATATTTACAAGATGTTACTTGCTGAGTTATATCAGTTAAAATTATTGAGTGGATTGAAGCCCTCTCGCCAAGTGGACCTTTATTCCTTCTTTTTATTAGGAGTACATCCCATCCAAGTTCGCACTGGCATGGAGACTGACACATAATTTTCAACAGTCACCTCTCCACTGGTTAATCACATGATGTAGAAATGTGATTTATACGTAAGTCTGGGTAACGTAACTCATTACTACAGAGAAATCGAGAGATAGCAGTAGACTGAAACATTCGAAGATACATCGGGTTAAGGGCAGAGGGAAGAAAGTGCAAAGATACTAAAGATATTATAATCGGGAGGTTGAAATCTTTATCTCCTTGAACAGAAGTCTCGAAAATGAGTAAGTGTGGACACTACGTAATATTCTCGCTGTAATGCTATAACTTACTAATAAGTGGAAGGTCACAAAATGTCATATCCTTTATGTGTTTACTTAAAAGTAAAAAAGCAACTATGAGGTAATTCCAGTTAAAATTTTCTTCGGTATGCGTGGTCAGATTTTGAGATAATTCTAGCCTATCTGCTGACTTCTGTTTATGTCAGGCAACAATACAGTTTCAGATAACTCAAAATAATTCGTTGCAAAACATTGAGAACTGTGTTGTCTTAGAGTTTCTAGTTAATATGTTTAACTAAACGCTTTTTTCGTCTGTATAGATATTAACATAGATTTGTACGTCAAGTGAAAGGTCGTTTGGGTAACTAAAGGAAAACGAATGGCCTCGAACTCTAATGCTGTGGTACTCTCATAGAGATTTATCATCAATTACTATATTTTATCTTGTTCTTGTATTGTTTGAATCATTCAGAGTAAACAATTCTGTTTCTTTTATTACTTATTGTACAAAATAGTTGTTCATGAAACCATCGGGTCCATAAAAGTAAGACTTCTCTATAAGGGTTTCATTATCTGTATAACTGGGTACGTTAGACCAATGAGAAGGAATCAGTTGGTTACATTTTATGATTTAAGACTTGTATATTTTGGTGACTAAAGATATAAGTAGCTATCTGCGTTGGGAAATTATTTCTGTTTAGGTCAGTTATTATCAACTATACTTATTGAGTTTGGTGTTGGGAACCGGAGAAGAAACAATGTCACAAATAAACAATTGTAAGTATACACATATTTTAAGTACAGATAAGAAATTTTTACTACTCATTATTTTGTTATCATTTCACCAAGTGATCGCTGAATGTTTATGTTAAGGGGTACATCTAAGGATTTATTCTGGTTGCCACCTACCTCGTCATAAAGCAAACACGCTTGAGGTTGCAGAAGAGGGCAGCCTCCTGTCTTCAAACATCTTGTGTACCGAAACGCTCCACGGAACACGAGGGAGGATCTTTTATCTTACGGAGCAAAGAGGAAATCCCTGTGCCCTCAAGGAGCCCTGGGGCGCTGACACGGAAGGCCTCGTTAGGAGGGGAACAGCATGGCGCCGCAGGTTCAAAAAATGGCTCTGAGCACTATGGGACTCAACTGCTGTGGTTATCAGTCCCCTAGAACTTAGAACTACTTAAACCTAACTAACCTAAGGACATCACACACATCCATGCCCGAGGCAGGATTCGAACCTGCGACCGTAGCAGTTGCACGGTTCCGGACTGCGCGCCTAGAACCGCGAGACCACCGCGGCCGGCTGGCGCCGCAGGTTTTGCGAGTTCCACGGTGCACACATGTCCATAACGTAATATCGACTTTTGCAGCTGGATGGGGAGCGTTTACTAGAACTCCTTCGTTGTCGACCTCTGCGGTATCAGTACTCGCAAAACATACAATACTTTTCATATTGTCGCAGAAGAAGATGAGTAGCATAGTCACCATATTGTAGTAGTTATGATACTAGACTGTTGCATGCAGGGTCGTGAGTTCGAACGCACCTGAACTGTAAAATTTTAATTTATAATAATGTCACGTAAAAGAAGGTGTAATTAGATGAATGACGAACACTAACTTCACTTAACGAAGGTTTATTCAGCACTTGCACACACAAGGTCGTAAATTACGGATCAAGGTAAGGTTTTCCAATCGAATCTTGTGACAGAGATTAACCGTCGGTGCCACATAACTCATTGCATGACGACTGCCTACCATCGCCAAACTAACGGGCTTACTGAACGCCATAATAAGTCAATCATTGGTAAAGTCCAAGTATTAATAAAATATGCCATTTGTAATCTGACAAAATTCCACAGTTCGGGCACACTCAAAGTTATACGAAGGACTGCATTTCATTCATCCTGTTCTTGTGTAACACACTCTTAAGGTTGCTTTCGCAGCGTGACATGAAGGAGCCAGTGCGATTGATGTGTGATTTGTGCAAGGCTCACATGCAGCAGAGCTAATAATTAGGTATGTCCATGGCACCGACATCTGCTTCATATTCTCGTATGAGATGTTACACAAAATGAAAATGTGCTTTGCGTCATCTGCATACGTCGGAACTCCTAATTTACATTCGAGTAGAGTGAAGCCCTCGACGGTAGAATGAAGACGTCACATACAAAAGGCATTCAAAAAACTTTGCACAGTCCTCTCTAATTATTTTTAATTTTTAGCAGGCGAAGAATGAAATTCTTTGTGAACATCCTTGGAACATTTAGCTATAAGTTGGTGTATAAAAGTATTTTCTTTTACTTACAGGTGAGCCTTACTGGGCTGTGAGGTAGATGTCAGGTTGTGACAACGGTCGGTGATGGAGTTCCTCTTCAAGACCGGCGATGACCCTGCCACACTGATTCACAGGAAGCTGCTCCCTGTATATGGGGAGGGTACAGTGGGTCGTAGCAGTATCCAGTGGTGGTTGTAGAAGTTTAAAGAAGGTGATTTCTCTCTACTGTGCAATTCATGACGCGGTAGACCATCGACAGCAATGACTGATGTGAAAAAGGAGACCATTGATTTTTTGGAACCTGGCTCCACAGTTAACAGGGTCCGTTACTATTTGCCATTTGACAAGCTGCAACGTGCTATCAAGACCCACAGACCACAGCTTCAGGGTCAACTCATCAGACTACACCATGACAATGACAAACCCCATACAACCCTTATCGAGCAGGAGAAAATAAGAAAAATGGGTTGGAAAATTGTTCCTCATCCTCCATACAGTCTGGACTTGGCTACGAGTGATTTTTAACTCTTTGGTCGTCTGAAGGGCCACCTGCAACCTGCGCGGTAAAACATTCAATAGTGCGAAAGAAGTTATTTCCTGTGTCAAGCGATGGTGTGAAAGTCAATCCCCAGAATTTGAGCAAAGTGCATTTACATCATGGAAAGAAAGTTCGACCAGGTGCGTCACAGCTGATGGAGGCTACATTGAGTACGCTCAGTGTATAGCTAAATGTTCAAAATACACTCCTGGAAATTGAAATAAGAACACCGTGAATTCATTGTCCCAGGAAGGGGAAACTTTATTGACACATTCCTGGGGTCAGATACATCACATGATCACACTGACAGAACCACAGGCACATAGACACAGGCAACAGAGCATGCACAATGTCGGCACTAGTACAGTGTATATCCACCTTTCGCAGCAATGCAGGCTGCTATTCTCCCATGGAGACGATCGTAGAGATGCTGGATGTAGTCCTGTGGAACGGCTTGCCATGCCATTTCCACCTGGCGCCTCAGTTGGACCAGCGTTCGTGCTGGACGTGCAGACCGCGTGAGACGACGCTTCATCCAGTCCCAAACATGCTCAATGGGGGACAGATCCGAAGATCTTGCTGGCCAGGGTAGTTGACTTACACCTTCTAGAGCACGTTGGGTGGCACGAGATACATGCGGACGTGCATTGTCCTGTTGGAACAGCAAGTTCCCTTGCCGGTCTAGGAATGGTAGAACGATGGGTTCGATGACGGTTTGGATGTACCGTGCACTATTCAGTGTCCCCTCGACGATCACCAGTGGTGTACGGCCAGTGTAGGAGATCGCTCCCCACACCATGATGCCGGGTGTTGGCCCTGTGTGCCTCTGTCGTATGCAGTCCTGATTGTGGCGCTCACCTGCGCGGCGCCAAACACGCATACGACCATCATTGGCACCAAGGCAGAACCGACTCTCATCGTTGAAGACGACGCGTCTCCATTCGTCCCTCCATTCACGCCTGTCGCGACACCACTGGAGGCGGGCTGCACGATGTTGGGGCGTGAGCGGAAGACGGCCTAACGGTGTGCGGGACCGTAGCCCAGCTTCATGGAGACGGTTGCGAATGGTCCTCGCCGATACCCCAGGAGCAACAGTGTCCCTAATTTGCTGGGAAGTGGCGGTGCGGTCCCCTACGGCACTGCGTAGGATCATACGGTCTTGGCGTGCATCCGTGCGTCGCTGCGGTCCGGTCCCAGGTCGACGGGCACGTGCACCTTCCGCCGACCACTGGTGACAACATCGATGTACTGTGGAGACCTCACGCCCCACGTGTTGAGTAATTCGGCGGTACGTCCACCCGGCCTCCCGCATGCCCACTATACGCCCTCGCTCAAAGTCCGTCAACTGCACATACGGTTCACGTCCACGCTGTCGCGGCATGCTACCAGTGTTAAAGACTGCGATGGAGCTCCGTATGCCACGGCAAACTGGCTGACACTGACGGCGGCGGTGCACAAATGCTGCGCAGCTAGCGCCATTCGACGGCCAACACCGCGGTTCCTGGTGTGTCCGCTGTGCCGTGCGTGTGATCATTGCTTGTACAGCCCTCTCGCAGTGTCCGGAGCAAGTATGGTGGGTCTGACACACCGGTGTCAATGTGTTCTTTTTTCCATTTCCAGGAGTGTATGTTCACAAACAATTTCATTCTTTCCCTGCAAAAAATAAATAATTAGAGACAACTGTGAAAAACTTTTTGAACGCCCTTTGTACATGGTTCAGTGGGTACTTCATAAAACGTCGCGAATGGTAGGCTTTCTTCACTCAGATCTCGATCGAAAGTTAATGGAGGTTTGTAGGACTGATTGACTTTGTTACTGGTTTGGCTGTGTCAGATACATCCCATTACGGTCTGAACGAAGTTGGGCTCAAAGTCAGATGTCAGAGGGCATTGTATCAGGAATACTCGATGCGATCTTAGGAATTTGTCAATGTAATGAGCAAGGAACGGTTCGCACGCCCCATTATTGATTCGGCGTCTGCGTGTAGTAACTCTCATATGGATCGACCCGATTCGTAATAGACAGGTACTGTTCTAGTGTTAGTATTGTGACTGCCTGCATTCCAGTGTGCCAGGATATTTGGGATGTAGTCAACGTTACGGCACGCGACTGGGTCGATAATGCTGTAACATCATAGGTTTGTCTTGCTTGGTTATAGAGAAGTTTATTCACTCAGTGAAAATCTCTGCTGATGATATATTATTTAAAACTTCCATAAATATCCTCAAGAGACATTGTGTAAGTAAGTGCCATAACTCTTTACAAAAGCTCGTATGGATTCCATCTACTCCATGTGTCATATTAGCCTGTGCCTGTTGTAAGATTTACGTCAGTTCATCGGAGTCAAAGCGCTGAAAATGTCTGGCGTTTTCCTCCTCGCATTTTCTGCATCAGCTTCGAGCATGTCTGAACATGCATAGAAGCGACCGCTGCGTTGGTGCAGAGTCCTTGACGACGTTGGATTATGCAGTCTGTAATTAACTTTTGTGTATTATAACATGGCCCTTTGGATCCATCAAGGTGGCGAAGAGATTTTGTTGGGCTCGATTATTCTGAAATAACATTTGATATGAGTATACTTCGATTGAACTAAAGCTGTATGCGGAGACCTAACTGCATGTCCATTTTCGGCTAGCAAGCTATATAATCATTGCCTTGTATTTTCTGGTACGATATACGCTATGTTGTAGGCGGTAAGAATTTTCAGACAGTTATCTTAGCGCGGTAAAATAGTATTCCGAATTAGACAATCGCCATTGAACCTTCGCCCAAGTTTAACGCTTAGAAATTCAGTGTGTTTCATCTTAGCACAATTCAGTCCCCATTCAATTCCGCTTTTGTACACACATCAAAAATAATTGGTGCTACCCCGGTTCCCAGACCTCCTGAAGATATTGACTGTTCAGAGATGTCACTAAACCCGTCTAAAAAAGGAAACAACCATTCATGAGCAGCGCCTAATACTCGGAGGGGGTTCGACAGCTGATCAGTTCCAGTCATTCCACCAGAAAGGAGGTAAACGGCTCGTGTTGTCAGTACTTCAACCACGCCTAAACGATCAATCCACGGTTTGATCGCGTCCGCATTGTTAATTTTGTGCCAGGAACGGCTCTCAACAAGGGAAGTGTCGGGGCGTCTCGGGGTGAACCAAACCGATGTTGTTCGGACATGGATCAGATACAGAGAGGCAGGAACCGTCGATGACATGCCTCACTCAGGCCGCCCAAGGGCTACTATTGTAATGGATGAACGCTACCTACGGATTATAGCTCGAAGAAACCCGGACAGCAACTCCACCATGTTGAACAGTGCTCTTCGTTGAGCCACAGGACGTCGTGTTACCACTCAAACTGTGCGCAATAGGCTGCATGATGCACAACTTCACTCCCGACCTTCATGGCGAGGTCCATCTTTGGAACCGCGACACCGTGCAGCGCGGTACGGATGGGCCCAGCGACAATGGACCCTTCAAGGTTGGCATCAAGTTCTCTTCACCTATGAGTGTCGCATATACCTTCATCCAGACAATCGTCGGAGACGTATCTGGAGGCAACCCGGTCAGGCTGAACGCCTTATATACATTGTCCAGCGAGTGCAGCAAGGTGGGGGTTTCCTGCTGTTTTGGGGTGGCATTATGTGGGGTAGTCGTACGCCACTGTTGGTCATGGAAGGCGCTGTAGCGGCTGTACGATACGTCAATGCCATCCTCCTACCAACAGTGCAACAATATCGGTAGCAAACTGGCGAGGAATTCGTCTTCATAGCATTACATGCATTGATCAAAAATAACTGTGGTATGTAATACACAAACCATATGAGTTAAGCCATTACTTGCAACTTCTTATTACATCGTCTATCTATGTACTTCTTGTATTCATAGCATTGAGAATGGCTAGCTTCTAGCTGATATCGAGATCTGCACAATAAAATTTAAAAAGGACGACTGATCGCTGCAATCTATGATTTACAAGTCAAATTTATACTTCTACTTGTGTGTGTGTGTGTGTGTGTGTGTGTTTGTGTGTGTGGGCGGGTATCCAATTTTTTTACTGGTTGGAAGCGACCTGCCAAGAATTCCTTTAATGTGATGAAATGTTTGGGTCACAAATTAACGCATTCACCCAACATCATCAGTTATTAGTTCCAGGTGTTCCATCTACATCCAAACTTTACAAACAACTGTGATGCACTCGATATAATACAGTTCGAACGTAACCAAATATTACCGATTCTCCTCATAGAGTGGGAGGACTGCTTAGATGTCTCGGTGAGCTCTCTAAATAATTCAGTGCTTTCTTAGCGGTACATACATAATAGTTTGTAGCATAATTACACAGGGTTATTAAAAATGAGCTTGACATTTTCAAGCAATTATAAAAGACAATGTCCGTACTGAGACATATTTGTTTATGGTAACAGCAACTCAGAAATGTTTTCTTACACCGATCTCCAGCAATACACTGCGGTGACAGAAGTGATAGCATATCTCCTACTATCGTGTCGTACCACTTTCTGTTGGGCATAGTGCTGCAACTAGGCTTGACATGGACTCAACACGTCGTTGGAAATCCCCTGCAGAAAAACTGAACCTTGCTGTCTCTGTGGCTGTCCATAGCTGCGGAAGTGTCGCCGGTGCAGGATTTTGTGCACGAATTGACCTATGTACCATAAATGTCCCATGTGACTCATGCTGGACGATCTGGATGGCCAAGTCATTCGGTCAAATTGTCTAAACTATTCTTCAAACCAATGGCTCGTTTCAATCCACGAAAATTACATAGTTGTTTTGGATCATGAAGTTCATAAATGGCTTCTGATGGGCTCCAAGTGGCCGAACATAACCATTCCCAGACATTGAGCTGTATGTACCAGAAGACCAAGTTCATTCCATGTAAATACAGCCCACACCATAATAGAGCCAACACCAACTTGCACCGTGCAGTGTTGACAGCTTGGGTCCATGGCATCTTGGGGTCTGCGCCACACTCGAACTCTACAATCAGTTATTACACCTCATCTGACAGAGCCACGGTTTTCCAGTACTCTAGTATCCAACTGATACGGTCACGATCCCTGGAGAGGCGCCGGAGGTGATGTTGTGCTGTTAGCAAAGGCACTCGCGCCGGTCGTTTGCTACCATAGCATATTAACGCTAAATTTCGCTACGCTGTCCTAACGGATACGTTCGTTGTACACTGTTGCTTGTCTATTACCCCTGACAACTATACTCAAACGCTGCTGCTCGCCGTCGTTAAATGAAGACCGTCGGCCACAGTGTTGCCCATAGAGGTAATGCCCGAAATGTGGTATCGCCAGCACAGTATCGACACTGTGAGTCTCGGAATACTGAAATCCCTAACTATTTTCGAAATGGAATGTCCAAACTACCATTCCACATTCATAATTTGTCGTGTGGCCATAATTACAACGGAACATTTTCACATGATTTACCTGCGAACAAATGACAGCTCCGACAATGCACCGCCGATTTTATACCTTGTGCACGCGACACTAATGCCATCTGCATGTGTGCATATCGCTATCCCTAGACATACGTCATCTCAATGTATGACTTCCAGACCAAAGAAGATGGAATTTGCTTAGTTCGTGGCGCAACTGCAATAGGACAGAGATAGATAATTTAATTTGTCACCAGAGTAATGCTCTACTGCGCATCCACAACGAGGCTGGTGAATTTTTGGATACTGAGCCACGACGACGTTGGATCAGTCGTGCATCACCTGAAAATCTCCAGTTTCTGGCATGACACTTACACTCTCCGGTCTGGTTATATCAGAGACATTGTTTTCACACGTACTTTTCCTAACAACGTCTCTGACTTAAGAGGAAGTAACATGGCAGCTGTGAGTGACCTTTCTGCGGACAATTTAGAGCGAGAGTGGGTAGAATTGGAGGGGTTGGGTTGTTTGGGGGAGGACACAAGACAGCGAGGTCATCAGTCTCATTGTATTAGGGACGGACGCTGAGGGAAGTCGGCCGTGCCCTTTCAAAGGAACCATCCAGTCATTTGCCTGGGGCAATTTAGAGAAATCACGGAAAACCTAAATCATAATGGCCGGACGCGGGATTGAACCGTCGTCCTCCCGAATGCGAGTCCAGTGTGCTATCCATTGCGCTACTTTGCTCGGAAATTGGACTATAGACTTGACGCGTGCTGTGCGGCTAATGGTTCACACATTGAACGTTTCTCAGCGCGGCACAAAGAAAATCCTCATTTGCTGTTACTAAACATTTTGTACAGCTACCTGAATGTATTTCGTTCATTTTGAATAACACATACCTATAGCTTACTTTAAGTTTTTATTAAGGTTGTCGGGGGTCAATATCACCAAATGTCAAGATTTCCAGTAATTCAGTGACGCTTTCCCTTGCATTAAACAATGGGTCTGCTCTCTGTTGTTCAAATGGCTCTGAGCACTATGGGACTCAACTGCTGAGGTCATTAGTCCCCTAGAACTTAGAACTAGTTAAACCTAACTAACCTAAGGACATCACAAACATCCATGCCCGAAGCAGGATTCGAACCTGCGACCGTAGCGGTCTTGCGGTTCCAGACTGCAGCGTCTTCAACCGCACGGCCACTCTCTGTTGTATTACATTTTATACGTATTTTCTTCCTTTGTGAATGTCAAAATCCTGTCATTCTAGGGCAGCATCCTCAAATACGCTATGTAAATTTGTCTTTGGTAAACTTCTAAAATCTGGACAACGGGTACACCAACAGGAAAGCGTACAAACAAATTTCGGCTAAACAACCTCCACAGGACACAGCCACAGGGCGGTCAGTTTCTGGGGCAGACAGCGGGGCCCTGAAATGACTTTTGTCGCTCTGGGGCGCAGTCTAGAAACGG
Source organism: Schistocerca serialis cubense (assembly GCF_023864345.2). NCBI lineage: Eukaryota > Metazoa > Arthropoda > Insecta > Orthoptera > Acrididae > Schistocerca > Schistocerca serialis. The sequence goes on from NC_064642.1 coordinate 665,625,082, forward strand.
GGGTAACAAGACGAATGTCTTGGGGGGGAAAGGGGTTGGGGGGAAGGGATGGAAAATAAGAACGAAAGTAACCCTGAGCTGATCAGGTCACTGGTAAGTAACATAGTTCGAGCGAATTGGACCATGAAAAATGTTTCAGTGTAGTATAAAAAGTAACTGAAAGAATTATGCAAGTAGATGAACAGGAATGACACTTTCATTCAATAAGAATGATTTCACTGAGGTCATGGCAATTCGTGATCGACCTCTGGACATTATAATATATATATATATATATATATATATATATATATATATATATATATATATATATATATATATATATATAGGGTGGTCCATTGATAGTGACCGGGCCAAATATCTCACGAAATAATCATCAAACGAAAAAACTGCGAAGAACTAAACTTGTCTAGCTTGTAGGGGGAAATCAGAAAGCGCTATGGTACGCCCGCTAGATGGCGCTGTCATAGGCCAAACGGATATCAACTGCGTTTCTTTAAATAGGAACCCCCATTTTTATTACGTATTCGTGTAGTTCGTAAACAAAAATGAAAGTTTTAGGTGGACCACTTTTTTCGCTTTGTGATAGATAGCGCTGTAACAGTCACAAACGTATAACTACGTGGTATCACGTAATATTCCGCCAGTGCGGACGGTATTTGCCGGCCGCGGTGGTCTAGCGGTTCTAGGCGCTCAGTCCAGAACCACGCGACTGCTACGGCCGTAGGTTCGAATCCTGCCTCGGGCATGGACGTGTGTGATGTCCTTAGGTTAGTTAGGTTTAAGTAGTTCTAAGTTCTAGGGGACTGATGACCACAGATATTAAGTCCCATGGTGCTCAGAGCGATTTGAACCAATTTGCGGACGGTATTTACTTCGTGATGCATTACCCGTGTTAAAGTGGACCGTTTACCGATTGCGGAAAAGGTCGATATCGTGTTGATGTATGGCTATTGTGATCAAAATGCCCAACGGGCGTGTGCTATGTATGCTGCTCGGTATCATGGATATCATCCAAGTGTCCGGACCGTTCGCCGGATAGTTACGTTATCTAAGGAAGCAGGAAGTGTTCAGCCACATGCGAAACGTCAACCACGACCTGAAAGAAATGATGATGCAAATTTTCAAATCTGTGTGAAATCGTATGGGACTTAACTGCCAAGGTCATCAGTACCTAAGCTTACACACTACTTCACTTACATTATCCTAAGGACGAACACACACACCCATGCCCGAGGGAGGACTCGAACTTCCGCCGGGATCAGCAGCACAGCTTGGCTAAGCCCGTGTGGAGAATGATGATGCCCAAGTAGGTGATTTAGCTGCTATCGCGGCTAATCCGCACATCAGTAGCAGACAAATTGCACGAGAATCAGGAATCTCAAACACATCGGTGTTGAGAGGAATATCGTTGCACGTATTGCCAAATGCATTGAGGTTGACGGACATCATTTTAAGTATTTATTGCATTAATGTGGTGTTCACATTCAATCACGCTGTAACAGAATTCGTTCTCAGAAATGATATGTTCACAAAAGTACATGTATCACATAGGAAAAACCGAAATGAAATATTCAAACGTACCTAAGTTCTGTATTTTAATTTAAAAAACCTATTTGTTACCAACTGTTCGTCTAAAATTGTGAGCCATATATTTGTGACTATTGCAGTGCCATTTCTCACAAAGCGAAAAAAGTGGTCCAACTAAAACATTCATATTTCTATACGTACTACACGAATGTGTAATAAAAAATGAGGGTTCCTATTTAAAAAAACGCAGTTGATATCCGTTTGACCTACGGCAGCGCCATCTAGCGGCCCAACCATAGCGCCATCTGGTTTCCCCCTTCAAGCTAGACAAGTCTCGTTCTTTGTAGTTTTTTCGTTTGACGCTTATTTCGTGAGATATTTTGCCCGGTAGCGATCAATGTACCACCATATATATATAAATTTCAACAACAACAAGGGAACATGGATGAAGAAACCTACAGAAGAACTATAAAAACATACGGAGACAATCACAGAAAAGATTAGAAAACGCAGACTACAATTATATGGACACCTATACAGAATGCCATCACACAGACTGACCAAACAGATCTTTGACTGGGTAACCACTAGAAACAACAAATGGGTGGTAGAGGTAAAAAACGACCTGAACCAACTCAACATGACAGCGGACACAATAAACGACAGAATAAAATTCAGGAAACACATTAAGAAAAACAAACTACATGAGATGCACTGTGACAAACGAGCATGCGTAAAATGGACCGAAGAACGCAAACAAGATCACAGGTGGAAGATGAAAGAAATATGGGCAACCAAAAATGCAATCAAGGTGAAGCAGAAGACACGAAGCCGACAAGAAGCAAGGACAGAGGACCGGAAACAGAAATACAGCGAGCGAATGAGGGAAGTTTGGGCAGCAAGGAAGGCAGCAAAAGGAATTGGCCATGTAGTTTAGTCTAACTGCGCTCTTTATGGGCAAAACACCAACAATGATAGTAATAACATACCTAAACTTCATCTAGCACAAGGTGCGTCGTGTACATTAAACTGGGCACCAAAAGGTCTCCACTGATGTTAATCGCCGATACATTCAGAGACTGTAATTCGAGCAGCGTAATGGCAACGTCGGAACTATTACTGCAAGACGTGGTCGTATATGCCTTTCCACCTTAAGGAAATGTCATCAGTTATCTCGCAAGAAAATGACAGACCTTCGAGAGCTTTCAGACCTTAAATGACGCGTGTCAGACCAAACTAGAACTGACGAAGCACATACCTTCTTATTCGTTGATTGGCGGCGTGCGACTGATCGTAATGTAAAACGGTCAGCCGCGAACTACACTCATGTTCATAAATTAAGGATAATTGCAGACTGCGGTGCCACACAACGTGGCGCTACACAAAAATGGCGTTAATAGCATAGGCACATAGGGACCACACACGACACAGATATGTAAGTGCACGGTATTGGTGATGAGTTGAGAAAACCGTCCCGAAACACATGTACTACAAAATACTACAGTTTCTTGCGCACGTACCCCGACATCAATATGGGATATGATCAACATCTACACGTACACAGGCCGCAAAACGCGTTGGCAAACTCTGGATCACGTGGTCGAGCAGCTGCTGGGGCTTAGCCTCCCATTCTTGCACCACCACCAGTAGGAGCGCCTGAAGTGTCCTAGGGGTTTGAAGACGTGCAGCGATACGTCGACCGAGAGAATCAAAGACGTGCTCGATGGTGTTTAGGTCTGGAGAACAGGCACACCACTCCATTCGCCTGCTATCTTCTGTTTCAAGATACTCGTCTATGGTGGCAGCTCAGTGGGGCGGTGCGTTATCATCCATCAGGAATGAGATGGGACCCACTGCACCCGTGAAATGGCGGTCATACTGGTGCAAAATGACGTCCCGATACACCTGACCTGTTACGGTTCCTGTATCAAAGACATGCAGGGGTGAACCTGCACCAATCATAATCCCACCCCACACCATCAAACCACGACCTCCATACAGGTCCCTGTAAATGTATATGATCCCACTTCTGACACCAACTGTAGATGTACACAGGGTTTGGGAAAGGGGGGGGGGAGGCGGTTTTTACATATGCATCGTGATGACAGGGTGCAGGAGGTCGAGTGGTCAGGAATAGAGAGTGGGCACCCAGGGCTGCCGTTAAATGACAAATCAAGGAATTAAGTACAATAAAGGGGATATATTTCAATATACGGAGTACAACAGGCGCGCCTACGGTCGGAAGGTAGTGGGCTTAGGCCAGTCTAGCAGGTCGAACAATTAAATGAAATGAGCAACGGAAGGGAAAGCGGTTCATGTTGACTTACGTGGTAGCCAGTTGCCAAGAGCAGAGCCAGAAGCTTTGCCTTCCAAGAAGACGTCTGTCCTCCTCGAAGTCTGGATTCCAAGAGAGAGAAGCAAGTGTGTTCTGCACCGCAGGTAGCTCCGGCGTCCACACACGTGATCGGTATCCCGCGCACGCTAAATCAATGGCTTGAATTCGCTAGCAGTTTCAGCAGAAGGCTCAGGGGGTCTCCTGTAAGCAGCTTTAGCTGGACAGAAATGCGTCGGTTCTGAAAGAGAAGCGACTTGTGTTACGTAGACACGACGTTAATTACTCTGGGAGAGGATCTGTAATGATTCCACTGAGCCTTTGAAATAAATTTCTTAAACCAATTCCCTAAAATACTCCTTGATTGGCTACCATCCTGTACATCCCTTTCAAGGACTTTAAGGGGTTGGTATCTGGTTCCTGGTTCAGGCCAGATGAAAATACGGCGATAATCACTGGACTACACCTGGAGTCGTCCGTGAACATAACCTTGGACCGTTGTTCCAAAGACCATTTACTGTGTTCTTGACACCAGGCTTTACGGACTCTCCTGTGACCAGGGGTCAGTGGAATGCACCTTGCAGGTCACCGGGCGAAAAAACCATGTCTGTTTAGTCGTCTGTAGACTCTATGTCTGGAGACAACTGTTCAAGTGGCTGCGGTAAGGTGCCGAGCAAGGCTACCTGCAGTACTGCGTGGCCGTCCGCGGGCACTGATGGTCAGATATCGGTGTTCTTGTGTTGTTGTACACTGTGGACGTCCCGTACTGCAGCGCCTCGACACGTTTCCTGTCTGCTGGAATCGTTGCCATGATCTTGAGATCACACTTCGTGGCACACAGAGGGCCCGTACTACGACCTGCTGTGTTTGACCAACCTCCAGTCGCCCTAATATTCTACACCTCATAACGTCATCAATATGTGTTCGTTGAGCCACTTTCAACTCACAGTCACCATTAGCACGTATGAAAACGTCTGCACACTTACTCACTGCACCGTACTTTGACATGCACCACCACACCTCTGCATATGTAGACTGCTGCCAGCGCCACCGTGCGACGACCGCAGGTCAAATGCACCGCATGGTCATACCCCAAGGTGATTTGAACCCCCAGACGGCCCACCAGAGCATTGTTTCACCATGTAACAGCATTATCCTTAATTTATGAGCATGATTGTAGTTCGGGTTGTGGCGAGGAGGGCCACGTACGGTCCCATTGGCTTCGCAGATGGCTGATTCAAATGCCAGTAGGAGATCTCGCAGTGCTCCCTGTCACCTACACCGCTATTGCAAAGCCGTTGAGTTCACTGGCCGAGATTCCTTTCGATCGGCCACTGTTTTGTAGAACGCTGACGGAGAGGCGAATCTTCAGATTGCCTCTCTATCACGTCCTGGATCACCCATCACAACCAGAGTAACGTCTTTACAGTAGCGAAGGACGTCAACTCGGGCATAGTACGAGCTTCTTCTTTCCTTCCAGTTGGGTGATGGCCGATCCCACTCCAATACATAAAAAGTAATTTTGAAGTGGAAGTCACTAGGGAAGAGCAAAAAAAGTAATCATGCACCACCTGATCTTTGTCTTCTCAGGATGGTCGCATCGATCTCGGAAGAGATTCTGCTCAGCGTGCCTCCCTCCCCGCCTACATCGTCAGTTCGTCCTCCACAATCTGTGATGCATTTTCTTCCGCCCCCTGCGCACTCTGTTGACAGAAGGTCTCTGTAGGTCGCCGACATGGGGCTGCATAGATGTTTCTACCTCTGTACAACGCATTGGTGCTGTTTCTGTTTCTTGGGCTGACGACATAGAGGAGGAATCGTAACGGCCTGTAAATACCACGGGTTACCGTGTTCCACCGGTTGTGACCCCTGCTGCCTCATCACTGTGAACGTCGCGGTTTCTACCGTATTCTTCGGTGTGCCCAAACCGGATGCCACTGGTGGACTCCGGGTCTCCGCAACAAGAGTGCCGCAACAGATACATCGCCTAGCTACGATCAATCTCAACGCTATCAAATGGTTCAAATGGCTCTGAACACTATGGGACTTAACTGCTGTGGTCATCAGTCCCCTAGAACTTAGAATTACTTAAACCTAACTAACCTAAGGACATCACAAACATCCATGCCCGAGGCAGGATTCGAACCTGCGACCGTGGCGGTCGCACGGTTCCAGACTGTAGCGCCTAGAACCGCTCGGCCACTCCGGCCGGCTCAACGGTATCCATGGTTCGTATAAACATGCGATTCTCTACAGTACACTTCGTGTGGAGGATCTAGATATGGCCCTCTTACTAGAAGTGCATATAGATGGTTCTCATAACCCAATTCGGTACAACCCTTTCATCTTCCATGCATCGAATACCGGTAGTGGTCTGGCGATTCTCATCCAGAGAGGGCTACCCCAATGACGTCCAGTATCTTCTCTATGCGAGGGGTATGGCTCTCACAATCATTGGTATCCGAATTATTAATATCTATGCTCCATCAGAATCGGGAAGGCAGAGTGAATTGTCTGCGTTCATTGCTGGAGGTTGTCTTACTTCTTTTCCTTGGGAGGAAAGCTGTGTTGGTGCTGGGTGGGTATTTTGATCCCACCCTCTCCTCTGCTGCCCACAATTTGCCTCCCATAGAGTTTGCTACATTCGTAGATCATCATCATCTTATGGACGCATGAAAAAAAACATTCATGGCGATCACCATAGTTTCACGTACTACACTGTTGAATCTTCCAGTCGTCTCAATCGCTTTTATATGTAGCGCTCATTGGTGGGGGGGAGGGAGGGGGACTTTACTGGCTAAGATAAGGTCTGTCGCTTTTCTCGACCATGCCAGGAAACGTGACACCCAATGCTGCACTGGACGCTCCCTTCGCGCTCTTTATGATACATCACATGCTGACCACCCTCATTCACCGCCATTGAAGAAGTCTCTTATCTGACCTTCGGCACAATACCAGAGGATACGGCATTGGAATTGGAGGCACCAGTGACACAAGAGAAAGACGATGATGCTCTACGAGCGGGAAGTGCTAACAAGTCACTTGGCCTTGACGGCATCCCTCTCGAATTCTGACGTTTTTACTATCTCTTACTGACCACCATATTGTTAACTGCAGAGAAATAATGCCCCCCCTCCCCACTGTGAGGGTCCCTTGTGCCTCTCTAGAGGGTCCACTTTCCCTGTCCACAAATCCCGTGAGAATTCACACATCAGTGGCTGCCTGACTTAAGAGGATGGCCAGTCATACTATATGTGATCAAAACTATCCGGTCACCTGGCTGGAAACGACTTAAAAGTTCTTGACGCCCACTATCGGTATTGCTGGAATTCAATATGATGCTGGCCTACCCTTAGCCTTGATTACGGCTTCCACTCTTGCAGGCACATGTTCAGTCAGGTGCCGAAAGGTTTCTTGGGGAATGGCAGCCCATTGTTCACGGAGTGCTGGAGTGCTGCACTGAGGAGAGGAATCGATGCCGGTCAGTGAGGCCTGGCACAAATTTGACGTTCCAAAACATCCCAAAGTTGTCTGTAGGTCAGGACTCTGCAGACCGGACCATTACAGGGATGTTACTGTCGTAAAACCACTCAGCCACAGGCCGTGCATTACGAACTGGTGCACGATCATGTTGAAAGATGCTATCACCATTCCCGAATTGCTCTTCAGCAGTGGGAAGCAAGAAGGTGCTCAAAACATCAATGTAGACTTGTGCGGCCTCCCTCCATGAAAAAGACGACGCACTATACCACCGCCGCCTCCGAATTTTTCTGTAGGCATTACACACGCTGGCAGGCCATCGGATCGCCACATTGTGTACCGTTATTTGTCACTCCACACAACACTTTTCCACTGTTCAATCGTCCAGTGTTTACGCTCCTTACATCAAGGGAGGCGTCGCTTGGCATTTACTGGCTGAGGTCGCTAATATGGAGTACCTAGCAGTAGGTGGCAGCACCTAATATCAAAAACGTATGTTTTTGAGGTTGTCTGGATCACTTAGTGTAGCATGCCCTATCATCAGACTGCGCAAGTCGGAGCGGCACAAAACATGTACTTATAGTTGTTATAGCTTACTGTTTTAATTTTTAGCCAACATTTCGGCATGTGCACAGTCGCAATACCGTAAGTTGTTGCCCTCTTGCACCGCGTAGTTTACCTAGCCGTCCATAATTGCGAAACGGCTTCTGTGCACGACTTCACCTCCCGATTATGCCCCATAAATGTTCAGAGTGAAAGTTTCTTATATACTTAAACTCACCTTCGTAAATAACATCTTGGTACCTAACAAATGTGAAAGACTTACGTTTGATAGCGAAATATGTAAATCTCAGTACAGGGCAACAGAACTATGAGAAATTTTATTTTTGAATAGAAATAAGTAGAGCTCACGCTGCACGATGCGACATCGAGACTAGTCGATACATCAAACAATTCGTGTGGAGAAAGCAATCCGTTTTGAACAAAATTTTTGCGCGCCATCTGAGTGCAATACAAAATGGCTCAGTTTAAAATGTTGTGCCTCAATATTGCTAATCTTTATGTTTAGTCCTGAAGACAATTACTGTACCAGAACTGGTGTTGTAATTACACAGCTAATGAACATGAAAAATTAAAGCACCTGGCTTTCTCGTAAGACTTCTTGAAAATTCACAGGACAACACTTTACTGAAATCTTCTGCTAGTATTAAGCCTTGCATCGATATTATTTTCACAAATACACTCTTACAATCAATGTGCCTTATAGTGAACATGAATTCTGATGGTAATTAAATTTTTTGGCAAACCTCTGGGCACGGAACACTCGTCTGCTGTGCAATCTGTTGCGGTTAGAAAAGTGATGTTACTGTTAAATAACAAATTTAGTTTGCCATTCTTGTGGTTTGTAGAGCAAGACGGTATCTTACCAGTTCTCATAAATGCTTCTAAGTACACAACTCATGATGTGTAGTGGAAGTGGGCAAACCGAGGCCCGTAAGTAAATGAAAATGGGGAATTAATGTTAACGGCTGATAAATACGAAGAAAGGCACCAAGTTTAGCTACGCTCCATTAAGTCGTAACAACAATACACCTTTTCGTTAAGTTCTCTCACGCCTTGACAAGTGAGCAAAATATTTCATAATAACTCTCCTATGTACAACTGCCTCCCTTCGCACTTGTTTCAGCTATAGGACAAGGTCATAGATTTCATTACAAAATTTTTATAGCAGACTTCAACCATGCGCACTGTTCTAACAATGAGAAGCTGCACAGCAACAAATATAAAAAACTGGATTACCTTAAAAGCTGGCTTTTGTAATTCTTCCATTAATATAATCTCATTTGCTCAATATTTTTCCTCAAACATATTACTAGAAATCCTTTTTATATTATGCTGCCTCCACTAAACAGCCCGCCAGCTTCGAACCTTTTTGAAACAAGTTCATTATCATACTGTTCGACACACGCTGCTGCTGCTACTGTCTTACTTCTCTGAAATAGCAAAGTTAACCTCTCTGACCGACGTCTCTGGTCACAAACACAGTCCTACGAAGAATATGATAGGTTTAGAAAAGTTTGAGTATATTTATCAAATTCGAAACTTCATTCACATCGTGGCAAATACGCTATGGGGTCAAAAGTATCCGTACACTCCCAAATACATACGTTTTTCGTATTAGGTATATTGTGGGGTCACCTACTGTCAGGTATTCCATGCCTGCGACCCCAGTAGTCATGGGACATGGTGAGATAGCAGAATTGGGGGGGGGGGGGGGGAGGGGGCTCCGCAGAACTCACGGACTTCGAACGTAGTCAGGTGACTGGGTGTTATTTCTGCCATACGTCCGTGCGCGAGATAACCACACCGCTAAACGTCCCTAGGTCCATTGTTTCCAATGTGATAGTGAAGTGGAAACGTGAAGGGACACGTACAGCACAAAAGCGTACAGGTTGACCTCGTCTGTTGACTGACAGATACCGCCGGCAGTTGAAGAGGGTCGTAATGTGTAATAGGCAGACATCAATCCAGATCATCACACAGGAATTCCAAACTGCATCAGGATCCACTGCAATTACTATGACAGTTAGGCGGGAGGTGAGAAAACTTGGATTTAATGGTCGAGCGGCTGCTCATAAGTCACACATCACGCCTGTAAATAACAAACGACGCCTCGCTTGGTGTAAGGACCGTAAATATTGGACGATTGAACAGTGGAAAAATGTTGTGTGGAGTGACAAATATCGGTACACAATGTGCACCCCGATGGCAGGGGTGGGGATGTCGAATGCACAATGAACGTCATCTGCCAGCGTGTGTAGTAAAATATTCGGAGGCGGTGGTGTTCTGGTATGGTCGTGTTTTTCGTGCAGTGTGCTCCCACCCCTTGTTGTTTTGAGAGGCGCCATCAAATCACAGGCCTAAATTAATGGTTTAAGCGCCTTCTTGCTTCCCACTGTTGAAGAGAAATTTTGGGATTGCGATTCCATCTTTCAACACGATCGAGCACCTGTTCATAATGCACGGACTGCGGTGGAGTGGATACACGATAATAACATCCATGTAATGGACTGGCCTGCACAAACTGCTGACCAGAATCCCATAGCACACCTTTGGGTTAGTTTGGAACGACGACATCGTGCCAGGCCTCACCGACCGACATCGATACCTCTCCTCAGTGCAGCACTCCGTGAAGAATGGGCTGTGATTCTCCAAGAAACCTTCCAGCACCTGGTTGAATGTATGCTTGCGAGAGTAAAAGCTGTCATCAAGGCTAAGGGTTGGTCAACACCACATTCAATTCCAGCATTACCGATGCAGGATGCCACGAACTTCGAACTTATGTCATTTTCAGCCAGGTATCCGGATAATTTTGATCACATAGTGTAAGATAACACCCTTTCATGTGGGTTTCATTTCAGGTAATCTCGGTGGCCAAACCATTCCCTAGAATTGCCCAGAATGGTCTTCAAACGATTCAAGAACGACTGGCCTGGTGAGATGGCACATTGGCGGACCCCTTCGCTTAGCTCATCTTATATGGTTTTGCTTTTGAGAGAGCCCGTGTATAAAGTTCTGTATATACTCCACGATAATGACGACATGGTATGAGTGGACACGATTTATTAGAAAAAAATTTTAAGTTCAGAAGTTGAAAACATCAACTGTTAAAACAGGTGATCAATAATAAACACTAGTTAATCTGATCTTAGCTACAAACATTTTTTACGTTGTCCTCCATGGTTCTCGTACTTTTGTTTTACTGCATTGTATGCCTCATTGTATCCAATGTGGAATTCATCCTTTTTCTTGCCCATTGGGGTTCTGTATTTTCAACTGCTTCAGAAACTATTGTGGGACACTATTTGCGTGGCAGTTTGAACACCACTTGAGAGAGCCTGCCAGTAAACTACACAGCACGCACGCCCATTTCTCGGCGATTACAAAACCTCTCTGCCGGTCACTGAGGATTCTGCCAATAGCATGGTACACCGGAGGAGTGGGTGGCACTTATCTTCTGAAATATCGGAGAAAATCATTTACTTTTTTTCAAACAAGTGTTCATTCCACTAGATAACTATACGTCTACCTGAAACAAGTCAGTTATACAGTGAAGAACCAAAGAAACGGGTACACCTGCCTAATATCGTGTAGGGCTACCGCGAGCAAGCAGAAGTGTCGCAACACGAAGTGGCATTGACTCGAAGTAGTGCTAGAGGGAAATGACACTATAAATCTGGCAGGGCTGCCAATAATTCCGTAAGGGTACGAGGGGTTGGAGATCTCTGCTGAACAGCACTTAGGAAGGCGTCTCAGATATGCTTAATAATGTTCACGTTTGGGAAGTTTGGTGGCCGGAGTAAGTGTTCAAACTCAGAAGAGTGTTCTTGTGGGCAATCTGTAGCAATTGTGGGCTTGTGGGGTATCGCATTGTCCTGCTGGAATAGCCCAAGTCCGTCGGAATTCTAAATGGACATAAACGGATGCAGGTGATCAGACAAGATCCTTACGTACGTACTGCATGTCAGAATCGTATCAGGTGTCCCATATCACTCCAACCACACAGGCCCCACACCATTACAGAGCCTGCACCGCCTTGAACAATCCCCTGCTGACATGCAGAGTCCATGGATCCATGAGGTTGTGTCCATCCACTCGATACAATTTGAAACGAGACTCGTCCGACCAGGCAATATGTTCCCAGTCATGAACAGTCCAATATTGGTGTTGACGGGCCCAGGCGAGGCGTAAAGCTTTGTGGCGTGTAGTCATCAAGGGTCACGAGTGAGTTTTCGGCTCCTAAAGCCCATATCGATGATGTTTCGTTGAATGGTTCGCACGCTGCCACTTGTAGATCATCCAGCATGAAAATTTCCATTAATTTGTAGATGTTTGCACCTCTGCCACGTTGAAAGATTCTTTTGAATCGTCATTGGTTGCGTTCTGGCAGGATCTTCTTCTGGGCGCAGCGATGTCGGAGATTTCATGTTTTACCGGTTTCCTGATATTGGAACGTGAAACGTTCGTACGGGGAAAACCCCACTTCATCTCTACCTCGGAGATGCTGTATCCCATCGCTCGTGCGCCGACTATCACACCACGTTGAGACTCACTTAAATCTATATAACGTGCCATTGTAGCAGCAGTAACCGCCCTGACAACTGCGCCGGACACCTTTCGTCTTATATAGGCGTTGCCGACCGCAGCATCGTATTCTGCCCGTTTACATGTCTCTGTATTAGAATACGCATCCTTGTACCAGTTTCTTTGGTGCTTCAGTGTAACTTATCCAGCCCTATATTGTCCTTCAGTTCATAGCATGTGTGATCCTTTATATGTGCAGCTAAAGAAATATTCATTTTGTAGTTTAGCTCGCAGATATTTAGTCTAACGAGTTTCAACAGTTCAATTAATCACATTGAATTCGTCTTTACCACGGTCGTGATGACAATATAAATTTCGCTGTTCTGTAATGAGATGAGACGAATATTCGACACTCGTATCATTTTATGCTAATGTTTATGTTAAATTCTATTGTTCCGAATCTCAGTTGGTTAAAACGGAATCGGTGTAGGATCACTTAAGTGTCCGTGTATCTCTCTGTTTTATTGTGAATACACCTTTTTCTCAGGAGCGGTTACAGAAATCAACTTGAAATTTAAGTCACGTACTACGGTCTACGGTGCCTTGACGGTGTAAGAAATTTAAGCTTTTAATTCCCACTGACCTAAAATCATAAAATATCGCAACAAGCACGATATCAAAGTACAGGTAAAGGAGAAACTTCCAAAAAGGCTTTTTTACGATTACAAACTTACATTGCATTCGCAATCTGCCAAAAGTCTCAAGAACTTCTATAGGAATTTTGGTTTGGTTTTCAGTAGTATGTAGAGTGATGCACGAGTGAGTTTTGTGTGTATAATTGGCAAGTAGTTCGTGCTAATTGGCAGAGCTACGATGAAGTAAAGTCACCTGCCCTTATGAAAACGAGGCATTTGCCATCTAGCGATGACAGGCGTACGGCGCGCCACACTGGCTCATTCTGCTTACAAACATTCCCTGAGAATCTATGTCTACGACACGTACAGCATGCGTAACTCTTCATATCAAAGTAATACTCGTTACTAACGCACGACAACACTTCCATTGTTTGGGACGACGCTTCAGTATCCCTTAAAATATAGACTGAAGTGTTCCATAGAACCACTGAGCATTTGCGTGACAAAAATATCGCTATGGTCGACGTACCGTTTTTTCTTCTGGAGACTACCGTAAATCTTACCATAAACAGCAACAGTCCGAGCAATGTGCTCTCAGTGGTTCTCGACTGAGTTTTAGTCCGGGGACTTTGGTGGCCAGGGGAATACTTATGCGAACCATGCACGTTCAGAGCGAACTATGAGGCACGTTGCACTGTCCTGCTGGTAGGGTTGGACGTGGTCCCTAGGGATACATGCATAGACCTACTTGTGTTGATCCATTGTGCCTTCCAGAATGATGAGACCGCCCAGGGAATGTCCTCTGGGCTGGACCATTCCGGTCACTTTTTCAATATGTTTAGTGTCAGACGGTTCACGTTGTACGCGCCAGTGGCCATCAGTCCGATGGAGCATACTATGTGATTCATCGGAAAAGACCACCTTTAGCCACTTGTGGAATTCCAGTTGCGGTATTGGCATGCAAATTCCGGCGTAGGTCTCCGATGAACAGCAGTCAGCATGGGCGCATGAACCAAGTGCCTGCAACGGAGACCCAGGTGCAGCAAAGTTTCTCTCAAAGGTTGATGAGGAGACACAATTGGTAGCATATTGGTTAGTCTCGATGATCAGTATCTAAACTGTTACATGGCGATTCGCTCGTACACATCTCCGCAGCCGTCGTTCATCCCTGACATCTGTAAGTGTAACTCCGACATGCATTCAGGAGCGATTTACAGCGGCTGGTGGATGAAATGTAATAATAGTGCATCAGCAGCTGTTATTTTGATATCATTTTGTTAGGCAACCAGTTTCACCTGATGATTGCGTTATTGGAACGATTTTCGAAAGCGTACTTTCGTCATGTGCACTATACTTTAACTAAGGCAGTACGCGAACATTTTACAGATGTTTCCGTTTCGGAAACGCTTCTACCCTTGGCCAGAAACTCACTTCTAGTTCTGCCACTTCCCATCTGTGAGTGGTTGTTGCCCGCTGATTTCGAACATAGGCGGTCGTGACGTTGATGAGAGTAGACCGTCCATATACATTAGAACGGGAGGTGTACTCGCATTTTTCCGGTTTCCTAGATTTTTTAAACATTTAATGGCATTAGCACTGATTATCACCCTTAGAAATTTTCTATATAGTATAAAGTACATTTTCCATTACATTTTGCATCAGCATGCATGCTTCTAGACTAGGCAAATGCTTGTACTTTGCGACATGGAAAGGAAGGGATCGGAAGATGCCTATACTTCCGAAACCATACTCAGCAGATTTTGAAAAGTGAGTAAGTTGGATTATTATAAGATTAATGAAAGTACAGTGTGATCACTTACGTTTTAATGCAAAATAACACCAAAATTGCAAGGACTTTTAGCTTAGAAAACGATGAGAACATTTCAGTTTTTCTATTCATGTGTCTTTCCTTGAGATGTCTATACTTACCAGCCGTAACTTTCAAGAAGGGCAATTTACAATTAGTTGGATTGTTATGAATGATTTAAATTACAACACAGTTTTAGTTAAAGAGAGGTACAGGAAGGAAACAGTAGTAGATTATTCAGAGCAAAGAAGGGCACGTTTTAAGCCTGTTGCCGAAAGATATATGAGGAGGTGGATTGATGCGATCTAAGCCAAAACACGTTTCTCCACGCAAGATGAAGGTTTAACGTCTCTTCAAAAACTAAACAGAATAAAAGCTTCGCCCGACAAGAAGGGAGACAGAAATACGCAACGCCCACCTCAAAGGAACCAAAACTGTAATATTTATTTTTATTGTTATCGGTATTTTTTTCAGCGACAGAAGTCTCTCAAATTACACATACCACTACAAATTTCTTTTGTTTCCGTAGTATAACATTTATATAATTATAAACAAGCGAAATGAACGTATTCACATTATGCACTACCGGACTAGAAGAGACTTCGGCTTTGAGATTAAGAAAGCACAGCAGTATCACAATGACTAACATTCCTAGCTGACTGTTTTTAAAACCAAAGCAACGATTGAAGATGCCGTAACCAAAATTCTTAATTTGTAAGGTTACTGAACCACAGCATCTGTGGAAATTTAGTCGACTTCTGTAGGAGTTTGTGAAGTTCTTGACGGGAGATGAATGTAGGTAAATGAAGCATGGCAGCCGAGGATATTCAGCACTGTTTACCTCCACCATCAATCACGGGTGTCAGCAGTGGCGCTGTTACGACGACGAACAGACAACATTTGCAAGTCTATAGCTACGCACACAAACGTCTCCCCATCTAGACCAAGTTTCCCAAGGTATTAGGCTGAAATCAGGTTCAGTAATACTGAACGTTTGGTGGATGTGAATCATCGTGTAGCGTCAGAAACGTTGATTTTAGCTATTTATAACACGTTTGCGGATATGATCTAATCCGCATCATAGGACGTTAAGGAAATATTAAATTTTGTATCTGTGAAACTGAATGTAGAGTGTGTAAAATTACTACTTAGTCTGGCAATAAACAAAGTAACAGCTGTTAACACCAACGGTTCTCACAGATACGTTTGCCATATTTGCATTTACAGGATCATTTACTCTCAGAAGAATCCAGCTAATTCACAATTGAGCAATCAGTATCCGAAGTCGGCTTCGGAGTATGTTTGTGTGTGTGTGTGTGTGTGTGTGTGTGTGTGTGTGTGTGTGTGTGTGTGTGTATGTGTGTTTGTGAGAGAGAGAGAGAGAGAGAGAGGGAGAGAGAGAGCGAGCGAGAGAGAGAGAGAGAGAGTGAGTCTTTCAACGTCCAATTCTAGACGAACGAAAATCGGAAGTATTACACCAGTGACGACGATTTAAATGTTCCTGAGTTCGAATCAAGAACAGCCGCGAACGTGAGCCACTTAGAAGTAGGTATTCTTGGTTTAGCGTAGTAGCTTAAATCAATAAAGGCATGTCTTACGGTCCAGATTGCATTCCTGGTAGGTTCCTTTCAGAGCATGCTCCATATTTAGCCATCACATAAAACCGCTTCCTCTATGATAGAACTGTACTGGAAAGATGCGAAGGGCACTCTAGTTCAGAGGAAAGGAAAAAGGAGCAGTCCGCTGATTTATGCACTCATATCACAATATCGACCTGCAGTAGTATTTTGCAAAGTGTACTGTGTTCGTACATTGTGAATTACCTCGAAGGAAACGATCTACTGACGCAGTAGCACGGATACTGAAAATTACGTTCTTGGGATACACAACTAGCACATTAGTCAAATGCAGTAACGGATGCTATCGACAGATCTCAGAGTGAATCGTATTTTTTTTTATTTCCAGAACGATTAGGTCACTGTTTCTCACCTCTACATCTACATCTAAATGGTTACTCTGTATTTCACAATTAAGTGCCTGGCAGAGGGTACATCGAACTGCAAGTGGCTTTTAATCAAATTGCGTTCCTACGGAGAATCGTCTCAGCTGTGACAATGAATACGCGATCTCCTTTCAAAATTAATTTCGTAGTAAGTGACTTAAAGTCATCGAGTAAAACGGTAGTGATATCTGGTGTTCCCCAAGGAAGTGTATTACGCCGTCTGCTGATCCTAATCTATGAAAACGGTTTAGTAGACAATCCGAAAAGCCGTGTTAGATTGTTTGCAGATGATGCTGTTATTTACCGTCTAGTGAAGTCATCAAAACGAAATGCAAAATGAATTAGACAGTTTTTCTGTGTGGCGAGAAAAGTAAGAGTTCACTCTGAATAAAGAAATGAGTGGTGTTATAAGTGCTAATGAGGATTCGTCAAATCTCTGTTACAAGATAAATCATACAAATTTGAAGGCTTTCAGCTCAACTAAGTGCCAAAGGTTTACTATTACGAACAAATTAAGTTTGAACGATCACATAGGTAACGTTGTGAGGAAGGCAAACCAAAGACTTCTTTTTGTTGGCACAACACTTGGAAGGATCTACAGATCTACTAAAGAGACGGTCTACATGACGCCTGTCCGTCTTTTCCTGGAGTACCTCTCCGCCGCACTGCACCCTTAACAGATAGAAGTGACAGACGACATAGAAACAGTTCAGATAAGAGCAGCTTGTTTTGTATGATCGGGAAATGGGGGAGAGAGTGTCGCGGGTATGACACTCGAGTTGGTGTGGAAATCTATTAAGGTGATATCAGACCCCAAATTTTCAACAAAAAAAATTATTTCCTTTTCTTTCTGCTATATAAATATTTGGACTTTCCTGGACATGTTACTCTCTAGATTCTTGTTACCCGCTAAGAATCCGTAGTTAGAATAATAAATGTCGATTGAGTTTAAACTTGGAGTCCATCTTGTTCTTAATCAAGAACCGGTTTTTCATTCTAGACACCAATCTTAGCTAATGCCGTCGTCATAGGTTGTTTTATATAGATGCTGTAGATTACGGAAGCTGCCCTGAAAACATTGTTGAAATGAGATAAGGAATAAGTGGAACTAAATACACCGATTGGTTTACTGCGAATTGTCTTCACAGGTTGCAGATTTAAATGTGTTATCCTTACTGCAATTCAGAAAACAATAATGCCCACTGATTGCATGTCGTACTTTCAGTAGTTTGGACTTGAATATTCTTACATACAGAACAAACACGCGCTGAGAAGAGAATGTGGTAGTGAATCGACCTCTGTGACTGATACACCCGCCCTCCTTAGATGGTTGAAGTATAGGGGAGAGACAGCTAACAAAGAAAACTAAAACAGTCAAAGAATTCCAATAAAACAACTCCTTTCCGACTCTCAATATAGAGGGAGAAATGATCATCGTAAGAAAATTAGAGATATCACAGCTCGGACAAAAAACAGTTTATGTGTTCGTTTTCCCACACGCTGTTCGAGAGTGTAAGGGAGTCGTTTGGTGACCCCTCCGATAGGCATTTAAGTGTGGAGTGCACAGTAGTCTCGTGGATGTAAACGTAGAAGTACCGAAAAGTTGAAAATTGACGCTTCTGGGTTTTTTTGCCTCTGCGATATATTGATTAAAATTCTTTTCTTACACTAGGTTATTATCAGTACAGAAAAAAAGATATCTCTACGGTTGGAAAATGGAGTTAGTACATGCTCGCTATTGCGTGTATCCTTCGTTACTGGATAGTTTCATGTTGATATGTCAACTTATCAGTCAAAGATGACGTGACGAGCAGCTCCCCGCCATATTTTGGATTTTGGGAAAGGTCTAATCACTGTCATGAGCAACACTGGAAAACCATACCGAAGGGTCGTACAGACAGTTGTAGTGTAATGACGACAGAAAGAGTGGTCAATAGATGAGTTCAGGATAATCAGAATAACAGAACTATATCCTGAGACGATCGTAGGATTGTTTGGGTAGCTCTGCGAAGAACGATGGTAACAGCCGAAATCTGGACAGACGGTAGAGTATATTGGCCGGGATCCAACTACTGGAAACTGGATTTAGTCTCGAACTCCAACGCTAACACCACACCACAGACAACAGAGACTTGCGTTTTGTAGAACCAGAGTCAGCTTTAACACTGAGTGGTACTCTGTACTTTTCTCGCTTCAAATCGACGCCAACGTGTCCGCATCCGAGCAGGAGAAAGATCAAAGGAGGCAGTGATTCTCGACACATGTACCTTTCTAACTCTTGCAGTTATAACACGGGAAGCTACTGGATCAAACAACGTGACTGATTTGGTAACCGTTAAAGGAATGGTGAATGTTGTCAAGTGTGATACATCCTGTTGTCATTTCTTGCAACGCAAGTCCATATTCCAGCTGAATGAAGGACACCCCACACAGCAGTCCACAATATATTGAGGACCTATGGTACCTTAACTCGCTTCCATGGCAGCTTGATATGACACACACAGAACCATTCTAGGAAGAAATGGGGAGACGTATACATTCATAGCAACCTCGAACCAGCAGTCCTCAAGAACTAACACAGTCTTTGTTTAAGGCACTGCTAGAAATTTCTTAAGATAGCTTGCGCAGGCAGTTTTTTGTCATGACACGGCAATACCATAGTTTATTCGTGCCCTTGTGGGTCATAATTAATTTTGATGGTGATGGAAATCATTTCCGAACGGAATGAAAATTTCATCTTTAAGAATCCACAATGTGATGAACATCTCCAGCGAGTCTGACAAGTGTTGGACTGATTCTTCGTACCGTAACAGTTTCCGTCATACTCAAGTTGCAGGACGTAAATTTGACGTGACATGACTTGATCGAAATGATAAGGCAAGAGCATTAAAATAATTTTAAATATTCTCTCAGTAGCATCAGAACTAGACAAGGGACGAAACTGATAGGTTCATGGACCTTCCAGGACTTTACCTGAGGTGATACTGGAAAACAATGAACAAAATGTGTCTGAATGCCCGAATTATAATTTTAATAGTCGTCATCCCACATGCGAGGACAGCGTGGTATAAACTGTGCCAACTAACTTATTTGCTGACGGAAATGTATCCCACTACTAACCCAGCGTAACGCACCCTTTCGTGACAGAGCCGCCAAATGATGGACTTCAGGATACAATGAAATGAGAGAAATCGTGAATCTACTACACAGTATGCGATGCTATAACACAGCATCACTGCTGAAAAGTTTAAATTTATTTATTTGTTTATTTTTTACGAGTGTGATTTATTTTAAAGTTATTTTTACGTATGATCGGTAACATTATTGTAAACTGAATATGAGAAATGTTTTTGTTGTAAATGAAATATCTCAAACAAGTAAAGAAGAGATCGTAATGTCAGTACGTATTAGCAGATTCTTATCCCAGGATAAGATAAAGGGGGCAATTAGGAACGACACAATGCTGGTTAGAACACTATTTACCATACAATGCGAATACAAAAGTACACCATATAACTTGGCAGCCATAGAGCGAACTGACTCCATTTTACAAAGATGTGCTTAGCGAGGACGCACTCGATGGTCAAAGAGGTTTCTCTCTCACAGTGTTTCCCCATATACTTACAGGATATGAGGTCCGACTGCTATTCATAACACTCTTCTCTCATGTGAACCAAACGTGTTTCAACACTTCTCTGCCATCATTAGCGGATTTTCTTTACTAAAGACTGTAAAAGGTGAGCATATTTTTATGTGATACCTAATATAAGAAAATATGGCTTTAAGGTAGTTTTTATTTGTTTCTGTTATTACCTTAATTTTGCATTATATTGTTTTGCAGGACCGTTTGTGTCTTTGCCTGTACTGATAGCTTGCAATAGCAACCAAACAATGTCAGTTTTATTATCGAGTTAGCACATCGCTTTACGTCCATACGTAATTTTGCGGCGGCACGATATTTCGCGCATGTATTTGAAGTAACTTACGGTGAATCCTTTTTCTTTGGAGTTCTAATGAGTTGTTGAGCATCACTCACAATGCTACAAATATTTTATAGAAATCTGGTTGTAACGCACGTTTTACACTTTATCAAAATACAGTGTACACGTCGTTATTGTGTATTATAACACAGTCAGCGTTCACTTGTTCTTGAGTCGGAACCGTCTCTCTCAGTAGCGTGTGTGTGTGTGTGTGTGTGTGTGTGTGTGTGTGTGTAAGCTGTAATATACTGTAGTGTGAGAAAAATAACTTGTGTGATTTTCCATATTTGTCTTCGTACACATTTACTGTATTTGTTCCAGTAGTAGTTCACTCGTGCTCTGTACATTGGTAAAAATGTTCCTTTTGTTACAATAATTATAACATTGCAGTTTACACCACCACATGTTGATCATCTTACTCAGTGCTATTTCTACCATACAGCTTATTGTCTGAAAAATTAACAGTGTCACTTTATCTTTAGCGTACGTGACGTTGCAGAAATCCGCGTTTATTTTAACAAGCCATGGATGGAAATTAAATGGTTGCCCAGCTTTAACTGCTATGGTGACAACATTATATTCAGCTATTTTAATTACTAAATGCGTCCTACCGCTCTTCTGTTATAAATAGAGTGGTGTCACCGCCAGACACCACACTTGCTAGGTGCTAGCCTCTAAATCGGCCGAGGTCCGTTAGTATATGTCGGACCCGCGTGTCGCCACTATCAGTGATTGCAAACCGAGCGCCGCCACACGGCAGGTCTAGAGAGACTCCCTAGCACTCGCCCCAGTTGTACAGCCGACTTTGCTAGCTATGGTTCACTGTCTACATACGCTCTCATTTGCAGAGACGACAGTTTAGCATAGCCTTCAGCTACGTGATTTGCTACGACCTAGCAAGGCGCCATATTCAGTTGCTATAATGACTCATACAATGTAAGATTTCACGGCCGGTATTGTCTTCACTTCAAACTTCCGGGCTGATAGGCCGTAGTCGAAGTATAAAACTGTCTCCTCCTGACGTTTCGTCTCCGACTGCGGGAGACATTCTCGGAGATAAAACGGCGAACTGTGAAGAGAACTCGAGGAAGCGCTGATTATATAGGTAGTACAGAGGGCGCCACTGTCGCTCACGTGGCGTTGGCTATGAGATTGTCTCTGGTAATGCCAACTTTCTCGATTGAAAGCAATCGATCGTCACGCTTGCGGTGCAACGCTGACATCCAAATTTTATCCAGATTAACACCTTCATCTTTCCTGTTAAAATTATTACGATGTTTATCAATCTCGATAGCCTCTCTATACAAGCGTGCATAATATTGCGAGGCTTTTGATATGACGCTTGTCTCACCGAATTTTATTTCGTGATCACCTTCCCGGTAAACATGTTCCGCTACGGCCAATTTATCCGTGTGACCCAGGCGGCAATTCCTCTTATGTTCGACAAGACGGGTGTTCACACTTCTCTTTGTGGTACCGATGTCAACCTGTCCATAACTACAAGGAATTTAATACACCACCGGTGTAGCCAAAGGGTGTCGTGCATCTTTTTCCGACCTTAAAAATTCTTTTATTTTCCTAGTAGGTCTGAAAATAGTTTCCACCCCATACTTGACTAAAAGTGAAGACTATAATGACTATCTTCAGGAATGTATTCTGACCAGATAATATTGTGAATCATGTACCGTCAAGAGCGACGTTCATCATTAATGGATTAAAGTTAACTGTTGTGGTTGTTGTTGTGGTCTTTAGTCCTGAGACTGGTTTGGTGCAACTCTCCATGCCACTCCATCCTGTGCAAGCTTCTTCATCTCCCAGTACCTACTGCAGCCTACATCCATCCGAATCTGCTTAGTGTATTCATCTCTTGGTCTCCCTCTACAATTTTACCCTCCACGCTGCCCTCCAGTACTAAATTAGTGATCCCTTGATGCCTCAGAACATGTCCTACCAAACGATCCCTTCTTCTGGTCAAGTTGTGCCACAAACTCCTCTTCTCCTCAATTCTATTCAATACCTCCTCATTAGCTATGTGATCTACCCATCTAATCTTCAGCACCACATTTCGAAAGCTTCTATTCTCTTCTTGTCCAAACTATTTATCGTCCATATTTCACTTCCATATATGGCTACACTCCATACAAATACTTTCAGAAATGACTTCCTGACACTTAAATATATACTCGATGTTAACAAATTTCTCTTCTTCTGAAACGCTTTCCTTATCATTGTCAGTCTACCTTTTATATCTTCTCTACTTCGACCATCATCAGTTATTTTGCTCCCCAAATAGCAAAACTCCTTCACTACTTTAAGTGTCTCATTTCCTAATCTAATTCCCTCAGCATCACCCGACTTAATTCGACTACATTCCATTATCCTCGTTTTGCTTTTGTTGATGTTTATCTTATACCCTCCTTTCATGACACTGTCCATTCCGTTCAACTGCTCTTCCAAGTCCTTTGCTGTCTCTGACAGAATAGCAGTGTCATCGGGGAACCTCAAAGTTTTTATTTCTTCCCATGGACCTACTCCGACTTTTTCTTTTGTTCCCTCTACTGCTTGCTCAACATACAGATTGAACAGCATCGGGGAGAGGCTACAACACTGTCTCACTCCCTTCCCAACCACTGCTTCCCTTTCATGTCCCTCAACTCTTATAATTGCCATCTGGTTTCTGTACAAATTGTAAATAGCCTCTCGCTCTCTGTATATTACCCCTGCCACCTTCAGAATTTGAAAGGGAGTATTCCAGTCAACACTGTCAAAGCTTTCTCTAAGTCTACAAATTCTAGAAACGTAGGTTTGCCTATCTTCAATCTATTTTCTAAGATAAGTCGTAGGGTCAGTATTGCCTCACGTGTTGCAACATTTCTGCGGAATCCAATCTGATGTTCCCCGACGTCGGCTTCTACCAGTTTTTCCATTCGTCTGTAAAGAATTCGCGTTCGTATTTTGCAGCTGTGACTTATTAAACTGTTAGTTCGGTAATTTTCACATCTGTCGACACCTGCTTTCTTTTGGGATTGGAATTATTATATTCTTCTTGAAGTCTGAGGGAATTTCGCCTATCTCATACAACTTGCTCACCAGATGGTAGAATTTTATTCTTCTTGAAGTCTCAGGAAATTTCGATTGTCTCATACATCTTGCTCACCAGACGGTAGAATTTTGTCAGGACTGGCTCTCCAGAGTAGTTCTAATGAAATGTTGTCTACTCCCGGGGCCTTGTTTCGACTGAGGTCTTTCAGTGCTCTGTCAAACTCTTCACGCATTATCTAATATTGTCCTCAAGAACATCGCCCTGTATAGACCCTCTATACTCCTTCCACCTTCCTGCTTTCCCTTCTTTGCTTAGAACTGGGTTTCCACCTGAGCTCTTGATATTCATGCAAGTGGTTCTCTTTTCTCCAAACGTCTCTTTAATTTTACTGTAGGCAGTATCCATCCGACCCGTCGTGAGATAACCCTCTACATCCTTACATTTGTCCTCTAGCCATCCCTGCTTATCCATTTTGCACTTTCTGTCGATTTCATTTTTGAGACGTTTGTATTCCTTTTTGCCTGCTTCATTTACTGCATTTTTGTATTTTCTCCCTTCATCAATTAAATTCAATATCTCTTCTGTTACCCAAGGATTTCTACTAGCCCTCGTCTTTTTACCTACTTGATCCTCTGCTGCCTTCACTATTTCATCCCTCAAAGCTACCCATTCTTCTTCTACTATATTTCTTTCCTCCATTCCTGTCAATTGTTCCCTTATGCTTTCCCTGAAACTCAGTTCAACCTCTGGTTCTTTCAGTTTATCCAGATCCCATCTCCTTAAATTACCACCTTTTTGCAGTTTATTCAGCTTTAATCTACAGTTCATAACCAATAGATTATGGTCAGAGTCCACATCTGCCCCTGGAAATGTCTTACAATTTAAAATCTGATTCCTAAATCTCTGTCGTACTATTATATAATCTACCTGAAACCTTCTAGAATCTCCATGGTTCTTCCTTGCATACAACCTTCTTTCATGATTCTTGAACCAAGTGTTAGCAATGATTAAGTTATGCTCTGTGCAAAATTCTACCATGCGGCTTCCTCTTGCATATCTTAGCCCCAATCCACATTCACCTAATACGTTTCCTTCTTTTCCCTTTCCTACTGTCGAATTCCAGTCACCCATGACTATTAAATTTTCGTCTCCCTTAACTACCTGAATAATTTCTTTTATCTCATCATACATTTCATCAATTTCTTCATCATCTGCAGAACTAGTTGACATATAAACTTGTACTACTGTAATAGGCGTGGGCTTCGTGTCTATCTTGGCCACAAGTTAAGTATCAATCTAATTTCTTTGACTTTCTGAATTCTCATTCCTTATGATGTTCCAGACCTCATGTCAGTATAGTTCTTCCCTCCTCACGCCAGCCTGCGTGAGCTAAAACGCGTGCATTTCGGCCTCCACTCGTAACACGGTGTTGGCTCTTCTTCTAACACAAAAGATGGATTGTCAGTTTATGGCCGTGTCTCTACAACGATGTATATCCGACATATGGTTATTGGAAACATATTGTTCGATTTGAGCCCTTCCACACTGATCTGACCTTAAGTGGTTGTTTTTCATGCATGGTTAAGATTGTGAGGATGTCTCTGTGTACGTACAATCTATCATTGCCGATTGTTTTTTAAGAGAAAAATTCAACAGGATTTGCTGAGGCCTAACTAGGCGTTTCTTTATCCATTTCGCAGTGGTCAACGAAATTTACAGGGAAGTAAATAAAATACGCTTGTGCCCAAGTCAGATGTTAACGCTCTTATTGTGACCTTAAAGTGCCAGGGAGGCAATAACTCCAGTTATTATCCTGATACATGTAAGAATGTAGCTAATCGGGGACCGCCCAATTCTTTATGTGCACTGTTGGAACTATTCGACACACTGTTGTCAACCGTCGGAGTTCACGGGTTAGAAGAATCGTTGGTCGGCGCTACCGGTTGATATTCTCGATCATGAATCAAACTGTTCGTTACCTGATGCCACAGCAAAAAATCAGCAGTGGGTCTAAGAATACTACAAATCTTAAATACGAGGTCAAAAAGTAAAGGAGAAAACTGCTCATAATGATAGAAAACTGAAACGTACATTATTTCTCCATATACCCTCCTTGCACTTAAGTGCATTGTGTCCAACCTGTCACGAGTTCTTTCGCTTCCGTCGAGAAAAAAAGGTTTTTGTAGCAGCTGTAACGAATTTTACACCGAATCGATGACTTCTGCATCGGTTGAAAATCTTCTTTGCCTGAGCGCTTGCTTCAATAGTAAAACATACGCAAATCGCTTGGGGACAGGTCTGGACTGCATAGCGGGTGTCCCAGCAATTCGAATCCCAACTCACTTATTGTTTCCGCCGTCTATTGGCAGAATAGGGCGGATCGTTATCTTGCTGCATAATGACACATTTTCGCAGTTTTCTGTGACGCTTGGATCTGACTGCATATTTCAGTTTAGTCCGCAACACATCACAGTAGTTCTCATTGTTCATACTTTCGCCTCTTGGGTCAAATGAAGGGCTATCACGCATTCCATATCCCAGAATACTGTTAGCATTATCTTATCATCTCATAATTGACGTTTGAATTTCTTAACTTCTGGTGACTACGGGTGTTTCCAAACCATGACCGCTGCTTTTCTTCCCGGCTTCTGATGACGAACCAACGTTTCGTCTACAGTAACGATTTACTGTAAAAAACCAACACCCTCTCGATGATAACGGCCAAAATGCTTACGAGATATGTCCAATTGTACTCCTTATGCTGCGCTCAAGGATATTTCGGTACCCACCTTCCACACACTTTCCGAAAATTTAGCCTGTCGTGTAAGATGAAACACGTTGAACCATGACCGCTATGCAAAGTATTGGCCAATTCGTCCATTATCACTCGTATGTTTTCCATCACCATACTCTCAACGACTTCAAATTGTCCTCAGTTGTTGATGTCGATGGACTGTTCGACATAAAGAATTTTTCAAGCGTTCTATCCATTCATAGATCATCCTTCACGATAAAAAGTTGTCGCCATACTGCGCTTGCATTTGCCGAATAATTTCAGCAGGTTTAACACATTCCGCAAAGAGAAAGCGAATCACTGCCTCATTTGGTTGGTTGGTTTGGGAAGGAGACCAGACAGCGAGGTCATCGGTCTCATCGGATTAGAGAAGGACGGGGAACGAAGTCGGCCGTGCCCTTTTGAAAGGAACCATCCCGGCATTTGCCTGGAGCGATTTAGGGAAATCACGGAAAACCTAAATCAGGATGGTCGGACGCGGGATTGAACAGTCGTCCTCCCGAATGCGAGTCCAGTGTCTAACCACTGCGCCACCTCGCTCGGTACATTGCCTCATTTCCTCCTAGATGCAGATTGACAACGGAGCTGCCATGTTTCTCGGTCTGATACAAAATTGAATGATTAACGCGGGAATAAAAGTGACTTGTGTAGAATTGCTCTGGATACTATGAATATGCAGCCAGGCAGCAGTAGCCGACCGGGACAGACTCAGCTACAGGGAAGTAAACGGCTTTTTTCATTTTCGAGTTCCTAACCAGGAGCGAATTTCATTATATCATATGTGTGCTTTAATAGTTCAGTTTCTTGTGTTTCTGCGTGTAAATTTAACATCTAACTACCACAGTTGTAGCTTTTTCGTTTTGCGTCAGAAAGTAAACCGATTTTTTTCCTAATCAAGGGCAAATTATTTAGTTTCACGTGAGTGCTTCGGTAGATAGGTTTTTGAATAACTGTGTATTACTAGACACAGTTCATTAGTGGTGGGCAGGAAATCGCGTACCTGTTAGAAATCGCAGTGACTGAGAAGTCACAGATATCACAGTAGCAACTTTACAGAATCTAACTGCGATTTCAGTCACAGTTAGCAGTCGCAAGTAGTATTTCACATTCAAAGACGTGAGCCATCTATTGGTCGAATTTAGCACTGCTTTCTGCGATTTCAGTGACAAGTCGCAACTAAGAGTCGCAAGTAGCAACTAAAAAGCGCGGTTAACAGTGGCATCTGTTGGCCAAAGTTCGTACTACGTCCATCTCTGCGGTACGCTATGGAGTCTAACTGCGATTTCCGCGACAAGTCGCATCTAAGAGTCGCAAGTAGCAACTAGAAAGCGCGGTTAATAGTGCCATCTGTGGGTCAAAGTTCATACTACGCCCATCTCTTCGGTACGCTATGGAGTCTAACTGCGATTTCCGTGATAAGTCGCAACTAAGAGTCGCAAGTAGCAACTAAAAAGCGCAGTTAACATACTTTTCCTAGTGTCATCTGTTGACCGACGTACGTACTTCGTTATGAGAGCCTTGTGCCTCACGAGATCGATGTGCTGTGTGTGCATATGAAGGGCTTATTTCAATAGTGGTACAAGTCCATTTTTGTTAATTTTGAGATATAGAGTCGTAAAGTTAAATGAGTGCAGAAAAATCTGCAGATGAGATACCAGAAATATTCAAGCATATGGCTTCTTGCTAGAGATGAACCTTTATTTATGTTTGTTTGGATCACTAATTTCAGAAGCATTATAGACAGAAAAGTGTAGGTAATGGACTTGTACCACTATTGAAATAAGCCCTTCATATTATATGACGACATGCACATTCAGCGTCAGTTATGGTTGGTCAAATACTGCCGTGACTCTGAATATATTATATTAATAAGAAGCAACATTGCCTTTTTCTCCTGAAAATATCAAGTAACGTAACAAATGTGTTTGATTCTGCTTCCAATATGACAGTTTTGGTTAGTACTCCACATGCCTGCAGGACTTTGCAATGTTAACACAGCAGAACTCAGACATCTGTATAAGTGTAGAGAAATGAAAACAGTCATATGAATGCCTCACATTTGTTCCGACACAGTTCAAGACTCGGGAGAAAAGTTTTACACCTGGTGTTCTGCATGGCAACTTCACACACAAGAACTTTTTGCCGACACTACTACCACCTACATAAGTAAGCTTTTCCTGTGTCACTTTCAAGTAATGCACTTAAGCTATTCCTGATTTAACTGGAAGATCTGTTCTTTCCACTTTCATATCAACAGCCCCAAAATGCATATTGTAGACTTCGGGATATGTTGCAGGTCAGTGTCACACCAAGGTTGTGGAGAAAGGGGGGGGGGGGGGGCGGCACGTCGGTATCCAACAAGCGTTTACCAATAAATAAGTGGCGGAAAATTACGGGTATAGGAGGGCTTAACATGTGGAAAATGAGATTTTTATTATTCACTCAATGTATTTAACATTTATTATTCCTTTAAAATCGCACAACAACTTCAATAAAACACTTTAATCAGTCACACACTTATTTCATAATTCTTTCACTTTTAAACTGCAAATCCTCTAAGAGCTGTCTTGAATCTTCACGAGTCTCTCTCAACAGCCTTGATGTGGATAGATATGTACAGCAACCAGTAATCAGTCAGAACTGCGTCTGCAAAAACACAAGGATTATTAAACAATTTTTGCTGTCACTAATTACTAGCAATATAATTGACAGAGTAGATTGCTAATATTTGCTATATCACATTTGCTATATCACATTCGCAAGAACGATCTCACTGAAGTAATTAAGTCCATCAAAACGCTTAGAAACTAACCTCTCGTCTGACGAAAACGGTCTAAAGACTGGCAATTTCTTCAGATCTGTTGACAATGATATTTTGAATTATCACTTTACTGAGTGACTGAAATGTAGTTCAGGTACCTATGAACATAACAATATGTTAGAATTCATTTTCTAAACACGAACTATTACGGTACTGTGCGGCTACTTACATATTAATTACACTATTAATATTTTCACAGTTGTTTCTTTAATACAAAATTAAAGCCAACGGAAGAATAAACGTAAAACATACTTACCAATGACAGGTTTATTGAGGTGCAATTTTCTGTGTGGACAGGTGCAACTTTTTCATACGGTGGTACGTCGCAGAAATCGCAGGAGTCACAGAAATCGCAGACGTAGCAGAAGTCACAGAAATCGCAGAAGTAGCAGAAGTCGCAGAAGTCGCAGAAGTCGCGGAAGTAGCAGAAATAGCAGTGGCGGAGGGATACGCGACTTAGGTTCCTTAACTGCGACAAATCACAGTTAAGAATAACAGATACTGAAAAGTAGCATTCACAGAAATCACTGATATCGGAAAATCGCAGTTTAGCCCATCACTACAGTTCATGCGTTTTCACCAGGGTCTACTGTAGAGTTGTGCAGCACATGCCGATAGTCCGTTTGTCTGCATAGCTTAGTTTTCCATGGCCGTTAGTATGGACAGGGTCTGCAATTGTTGTGTGCGGATGCGAGCCGAGTTGGTGACACTTCGCTCTCAGTTTCAGGCTGTGATGGCTTCGGTTGCACAGCTTGAGGCTGCAGCAGATTGACACTGGTGTTGTGGGCCGGCCGTGGGGTTCCAACGGACGTCCAGACCGTCAGAGGCCGCCGATTGGTCCTCACCGGTGGCCAATCCAGTTACTGCTCGCGCTGAGGCTGACCCCTCACCTGTGGTCGAGTGGGATGTCGCCCCGGGGCGAAGCAGTCGACGAAAGACTTCCCAGGCGGCCGCACGTAAGGCCTTCCCGGTTTGTCTGACAAACAGGTTCCAGGTGCTATCTGTGGCTAACACTGTCGCTGAGCAAGATGCTGTCGCCTGTCCTGTTTCCGAGGAAACCACTCAGCCTACAAGATTCAAGCAATCGCAGAGGGTGAGATTATTGGTAGTTGGGAGCTCCAACGTTAGGCGCGTTATGGGGCCCCTTAGGGACTCGGCCGACAAGGAGGGTAAGAAATCCAATGTGCATTCCGTGTGCATACCGGGTGGAGTCATTCCAGATGTGGAACGGGTCCTCCCGGATACCATGAAGAGCACATGCTCCAGCCAACAGCAGTTGGTGGCTCACGTCGGTAACAATAATGTGTGTCACTTTGGATCAGAAGAGATTCTCTCTGGTTCCCAGCGGCTAACAGAAGTGGTAAAGGCTGTAGTCTTGCTTGCAAGATGAAAGCAGAGCTGACCATTTGAAGCGTAGTCGACAGGACTGATTGCGGACCTGTGGTACAGAGCCGAGTGGAGGGTCAGGATCAGAGGCTCAGACGGCTCTGCGACCGTGTAGGCTGCAGATTCCTCGACTTGCGCCAAAGGGTGGTTGGGTTTCGGGTTCTGCTGAATAGGTCACGTGTCCACTATACGCAGGAGGCAGTACACGGGTATCAGGCGCTGTGTGGCGTGGACTGGGCGGTTTTTTAGGTTAGAGGGTCTCAGGAAAACACAACAAGGGCTTCAGTCACAAAGGGTGCAGGCTGAACACAGGAAGAATGTAGATACAAGAACCATTGCTATAACAGTTGTAAATTGCCGTAGCCGTGTTGGGAAAGTACCAGAGCTCCAAGCGCTAATAGAAAGCACTGATGCTCAAATCGTTATAGGCACTCAAAGCTGGCAAAAGCTGGATTTAAGCTCAGTCGATAATTTTTGCGAAGAACCTAAAGGTGTTCCGAAAGGATAGGCTAAACAAGATTGGCGGTGGCGTGTTTGTTACTGTGTGAAGTAGTTTAGCTTGTCGTGAAACTGAAGTAGATACTGCCTGTGAGTTAGTATGGGCAGAGGTCATTGTTGGCAACAGGAATTAAATAATAATTGGATCCATTTATCGACCTCCCAATTCAGATGATACAGTGGCTGAAAAGTTCAAAGAAAACTTGAGTCTGATTTCAAACACGTACCCGACACATACGATAATAGTTGGTGGTGACTTTAATTTACTCTCGACATATACGCGTAAAATATCATCCGAAATTGTGCTAAACGCATTCTCTGAAAATCATTTCCAGCTGTAAGTTCATGAGCCCACGCGAATAGTAAACGGTTGTGAAAATGCACTTGATCTGTTAGCAACAAATAATCCTGAGTTAATAACTAGCATCAAAACCGATTCAGGGATTTATGAACACAGGGGTGTCGTCGCGAGTTTGAATACTGTAATCCCCAAATCCTCGAAGCGTAAGCGAAAAATATACCTATTCAAACAAGCAGACAAAAATTCACTTGACGCCTTCCTAAGAGATAATCTCCACTCATTCCAAAATTAATAATATAAGTGTAGACCATGTGTGGCTTAAATTGAAAGAAATAGTATCGGCAGCAATAGAGAGATTTATATCAAATAAATTAACAGACAACGGAGCTGACACTCCTTGATGCACAAAACGGCTCAGAACACTGTTGCAGAAACCACGAAACAAACATGCCAAATTCAAACAGACAAAAAATCCCCAAGATAGGCTATCTTTTACAGAAGCTCGAAATTTGAAAAGTACTTCAATGCGAGATGCTTATAACAGTTTCCACAACGAAACTTTGTCTCGAAACCTGGCAGTAAATCCAAACAGATTCTGGTCCTATGTGAATCATGTTAGCAGCAAGAAACAATCTATGCATTCTCTGCACAATTGCAATGGAGATATTATCAAAGACAGTGCTTCCAAAGCAGAGTTACTAAACACAGCCTCCCAAAATGCCTTCACAAAATAAGACGAAGTAAATATTCCAGAATTCGAATAGAGAACAGCTGCCAACATGAGTAAGGTAGAAGTAAATATCCTCGGAGTAGTGAAGTAACTTAAATCACTTGATAAAAGGAAGTCTTCTGGTCCAGAACGTATACCAGTTAGGTTCCTTTCGGAGTATGCTGAAACATTAGCTCCATACTTAACAATCATATACGACCCTTCACTCGACGGAAGATCTGTATCCAAGGACTGGAAAGTTGCACAGGTCACACCAATATTCAAGAAAGGTACTGGGAGTAATCCAGTAATTTACAGGCCCATATCGTTAACGTCGATATGCAGCAGGATTCTGGAAAATATTTTGTGTTCGAACATTATGAATTACCTCGAAGAAAACGGTATATTGACACACAGTCAGCATAGGTTTAGAAAACATCGTTCCTGTGAGACAGAACTATCTTTTTATTCACATGAAGTGTTGAGTGGTATTGACAAGGGATTTCAGATCGATTCCTTTTTTCTGGATCTCCGGAAGGCTTTTTGACACTGTACCACACAAGCGGCTCATAGTGGAATTGCGTCCTAATGGAATATCGTGTCAGTTATGTGATTGGATTTGTGATTTCCTGTCAGAGAGGTCACAGTTCGTAGCGATTGACGGAAAGTCATCGAGTGAAACTGAAGTGATTTCTGGCGTTCCCCAAGGTAGTGTAATAGGCCCTTTGCTGATCCTTATCAATATTAATGGTTTTGGAGACAATCTGAGCAGTGGTCTTCGCTTGTTCGCAGATGACGCTGTAGTCATCAGAAGACCAAAACAAACTTCAAAACGATTTAGAAAAGATATCTGAATGGTGCGAAAAGTGGCAGTTGACCTTAAATAACGAAAAGTGTGAGGTCATCCACATGAGCGCTAAAAGGAACTCGTTAAACTGCGGTTACACGATAAATCAGTCAAATCTAAAAGCCGTAAATTCAACTAAATACCTAGGTAATACAGTTACGAACAACTTAAATTGTAAGGAACACATAGCAAACGTTGTTGGGAAGGCTAAATAAGGACTGCGTTTTATTGGCAGGACACTTAGAAAATGTAACAGATCTACTAAGCAGACTACCTACACTACGCTTGTGTGTCCTCTTTTAGAATACTGCTGCGTGGTGTGGGATCCTTACCAGATAGGACTGACGGAGAACATCGAAAAAGTTCAAAGAAACGCAGCACGTGTTTTATTATCGCGAAATATGGGAGAGGGTGTCACAGAAATGATACGGGATTTGGCTGGACATCATTAAAAGAAAGGCGTTTTAGATTGCGACGGACACCTATCACAAACTATCTCCTCCGAATGGAAAATATTTTGTTGACACAGACCTACATAGGGATGAATGATCTCCAAGATAAAATTAGGAAAAGCAGAGCTCGTACGGAAAGATATAGGTCTTCATTGTTTTCGCGTGCTATACGAGGTTGGAATATTAGAGAAATGTGAAGGTGGTTCGATGCACCCTCTGCCAGGCACTTAAATGTGATTTGCAGAGTATCCATGTAGATGAGTATGACCCAGACCTATGGCGAGAAACTGAAGAAGTCCCTTTACTTTTCCACTTCCCTCGTAGATAAATAAAATAATGCATAACACGGTTTCTCATCTGGCTTACACTTTTTTTTCGAAATATAAATCAATGTTTTATTAATTCAACAGATACAGTAGTTTCAGAGACACGGACGTGCTCTACATCTCTCCATCTCATAGTAATTGTAAAAACTCATGTCCATTTCTATGTTCAGTTACATAAAAACACATTGACACTACCTTATGTTAAAATGTTAATTACTACAATATTATGTTGACCTAAAATATCCTAACATACTATCGTCATTATCAGTGCAGTATTTTACATCATTTTTAGATTAATAATTAATATTCTAACTGACATTAGTTCATAACAGTTATTGCCAAAGCAGATGTTAAAACAATGGTAAAGCGACTGGTATATATGACTGTGATTTGTCTGTGATGGTTGGATTCAGTAAGTGATATACGTTTCATAATATCAAACTGACTTACTTAAATACGGTATCAATGTATTCAAAATGTGTGCCCCGATTCAAGCACACTACAGTCTCATCTTCATACGGCTGCACTTGTTTGATTAAAATATCAGATTCGTCATAAGTAAGCCGGGCTCCGCTAGAAGATAATTTGCGCAGTTAGTCCAAATGTCTTGACAATTTGTGTAACATATAAGAATATTCACACGTACCTACATTTATTAATAAATGGTAACTGATTTAATCTAGTGAACACCGTTTTGGTTAATTCTGGTAGTTATGCGTATGTGTTGGATGCACAAAGTGTTTATGTGTCACCTGCAAGCAGCTGTTTCACAAACAGATGTGGTGCACGTACAATTAATGGTAGATTCAGCTTACAGTGCAAAGTTTAGACACTACGCAAATACATTAATCATTTCCTGACAAGCAAAGATCTCAGCTACCATACGTTAAGCAAAGATTACTTTATGTATCGGGGCAAACGTATTATTCAGCATCAGCAAGACACATTGACTTAGAGAGAATTTATTTTGTGTGGAGTAACTGCCACTTTTTCGAACGAGTTAAGAAATTTTGATGAAATGATATCTACCCCGTTCTGCCATATTTGACCTGAACTCCTCCGGAGCTCTTTTAGATTCTGTTTCTGGCACTGGATCCCGTATTTCCCCCCTGTTGACTACAATTTCTTGTCCTATCATGTCATCAGACAAGTCATACAGGCCTTCAGTGTATTCTTCATACTTATGCCCTTCTGCGTCCAACATCGGAACTCTATTGCACTCTTAGTGTTACCATCCTTGCTTTCAATTTCACCGAAGGTTTTTTTTTTTTTTTTTTTTTTTACTTTTCCGTATGCTGAGTCAGTTCTCCCGAGAAAAGTTTTCTTTTATGATTTGGGTAGAGCTCGACACGTTTTTTCAGTTAGTTGTTAGTTGAGTGTATTACGGTATCAATAAATTACGGAGGGCAGAAATCATTTCTTGTGTGAAGTTAGATTTAATTAACACTCACAACAAAAGTAGATCATTAAGAACATAAATTTAGATCATAAAAGAATTGATAAAGCTATTTGATGCACCAAGTCCTCTAACTGCAACTGTAAATAAGCAACGGAAAAGAGTTTCCAAATTTATTTAGAATTACGTGCGAAAGGGTATGCGCTGCAGTCAGATGATATATTGTAAGGCTGTCAGGTTTCTAAAGGTTCTTGTAATTTTGTTGATTGATTTATGAGCCTGCTTAGATATTTTCGTAAATCAACTTATATTTGCGATTAGATCATAATGTAGTGCGCGGGTGTAATTACAAAATGGTTCAAATGGCTCTGAGCACTATGGGACTTAACATCTGTGGTCATCAGTCCCCTAGAACTTAGAACTACTTAAACCTAACTAACCTAAGGACATCACACACATCCATGCCCGAGGCAGGATTCGAATCTGCGACCGTAGCAGTCGCGCGGTTCCGGACTGCGCGGTGTAATTACAGACTATGTACGATTACATTGTGAGGTGACGAATTATTCCTTCTGTAAGCGTAAAATATGTAGAAATGTCCATAGCACTTAGCCTTGGAGACATCTGACGTAATGTCTTTCCATTTCGTCTTTTACGTTCCATTTATTATGCAATGTGACGAAGTTCGAGCGTTAAAAGCTTGGAAGACTTCTGAGAACCGTCCTTTTGCAGCGTGTATTTTGACCGTCATAATCTTGTTCGGCAGACACCGTTCTGTAATTTCCAGCAAAGAAAACAGGGTAAAATGGCGGCGTAAAAAATCTAAAAACCTGCGAGGCGAGTAAGTGCTATAGACTGAACGAGCAGAAAACAGAGACAATCCCGTATGTTTCCCAGCAACAAGTTCCCATGGAAACGGGCAATTTTCTTGAAAGCCTTTGCTGCTTATTTCCTTGGCGTGTGGAGTGTTACTGCCGCCATTTGCGTATTGCTCCATCCACGCCAGTTGCACTGAGAAGGACTGCAGTCCCGTAGCTATTGGGTTAACAGACACATAATTCAAACGCATCTCTCGCCACTTTCACTTCAAACCCTCCCTGTGAGTGTTAATTACGGGACGTTTCAGAGTGAGTGATGAACCTCCCGTTTCAGCTGTTAATATTTTTGCTGTGAATAAGTTGCCATGGATGTTCTTTCTTTCGTGACTGAGCAGAAGCTAACTCGGAAAAAATCTGTGAGGTATTTATATGAAAACTCGTTGATTACCCTGCGTTGCCAGGGTGGCAGTCCATTCAAACGCTCTGTAGAGGTAAAGAAGTAAAAATATTAAAACGTTATGCATGATGCGGCAGATTTTCACGTATCTTAGCTTTTATATTGCCTTATCTCCTGAAGCTATCTGTCGCACAATGATATAATTTAATTTTGCAATTACATACAGTGGTATTTCTGAATACTGTTTGCAAATTGTGTCGCGAATACAATTACTAGTAAAGAAGTACTAACTTAAAACGCTATACTTCATGCGGCAGTTTTACTGCCTGAAGTTCGAAATTCAGTAAGTGATAAACTTTTTTCCTTTCGTGTTTTTGGCGATCGTTAGCGAGAAAAAAATTTGTATGGTTTATAATTTTGTCCAAAGTTTGTTACAAGTCTCTGAGTGTTCTCATCCTCAAATCAGTCAAATATGGGTAGTCGCTCTTGGTGGGCTACAAAACTTTTTCACTCCAATCCCCACCACTTTGATGGGTAGGTGGTTCTCATTGCCACAGCTGTTCTTCCCAGGCATTAAGTGACATGTGTACCAAGGTTGGTAGAAATCGGTCCGCTGGTTTAGGGGATATGAAACATACGAAATAGATACATACATACAGACATACGTACATATATCAATTTTTGGGTTCTGTACCTCAATCGGTAAAAAGGAAGCCTTATAGGATCACTTCATCGTATGTCTGTCTGTTTGTGTGTCTGTTCGACTACTAACAAACTCTTTTTCTCGGGAATGGGTAGGTGTATTAAGTTGAAATTTATGTACATATTAAGGTCTACGGTCCCTTGATGATGTAAAAACTGGAAGCTGGTAAGTCAATGCAGTGAAAAGATACGGCCATTTATGTGAAGTATTTTGATACTCGAAAACTCAGACAGAAAAACTAACAGGGCGCTTCCTGTTGAGTTGGACACATGAAATTTGTCACGAGGCAAGATTTCACACTACAATTAAAGGAAAAAATCTAAGAGTTTTTAATTTGTACTTATAGAAATAGGATTTTTTTAAAATTTGTTATCAGACTGCCTGGCTACCTGCCCGTCTGTTAAAACCACTTTTTTCAGGAATGACAAACTGCCTATTGGCTTCTGTCTCGCGTTCTTCGGCCAACGTTCATCTAATGATTTTTCTGACGTTTCGCCAGCACGAGTGGCTGGCATTATCAAAGCTTCACCCTCCATTGCCGGTGGTGAACTGGAGCCGAGCTCGCGGCCGCAGACTATATGTACCTGGCGCGCCAACGTCCGAGGGCTTCTCCGTGGTCATTTCCGGTGCGGTTCTCCTCTTGCACCTGCGACGGTCGTTCGCTGCAGTACGGGAAGCCAGGATCCGTTTACCTTAAGGCTTTCCTCTTTCTTGTTGAAACTGTTCGCGTGTTTTTGTATTTATACAGCTTCTCTGAACAAGCGCGTGTGATAGTGCTTCTCTACAGCCAGAACTTCCGTGTCGGCGAATTTTATTACGTGGTCGGTCTCATACAGTGCGTGCTCTGCCACGGCCGATTTCTCCACCTGCCCCAACCTGCAATGTCGCTTATGCTCTTTGATCCTGGTGTTAATTGATCGTCCAGTCATTCCGACATAAACTTTTCCGCATGTGCATGGTATACGGTATATTCCCGACATTGTAAGTGGGTCTCTTTTCTCCTTCGCCGATCTAAGACACTCTTGTACTTCCTTGTCGGTTTGAAAATCGTCTTTACGCCATGTTTGCACAATATACGGCCGATTCTGTCCGTCACTCTGGGAATGTATGGCAGAAAGGCCGTACCCGACATTTCTCTTTCTGGTTCCTTTCTTCGCCGAGTGTTTGGCTCTGTTACACTTCTAATGTAATTTGTGGAGTACCCATTGCTCCTCAGAACCGTTTCCAGGTGTTGCAATTGTCGTTTGAGGTGTTGCGGCTCACATATTCGTCCTGCTCTCGTTACGAGCGTACTAATCATGCCTCTTTTCTGGCTCGTGTGGTGGTTTGACAGTTTGTGCAGGTATCGGTCCGTGTGTGTCGGTTTTTGATACACGCTGTGTCCCAGGTTTTCGCCGTCCCTTGTGACCAGCACATCTAGAAATGGCAGTTTCTTGTCCTTTTCTACTTCCATGGTAAATGTTATGTTGGCATGGAGGCTGTTCAAGTGTCTTAAGAAGTCACCGAGCTGTTCTTCACCATGGCTCCACACCACGAAAGTATCATCGACGTACCTGTATCACACCTTAGGTTTGCAAGTTGCCGAGACCAGTGCCTGTGCTTCGAATTGTTCCATGAAGAAGTTGGCCACCACTGGACTGAGAGGACTACCCATGGCGACGCCTTCCAGCTGTTCGTACAAATCGCCATTCCACGTGAAATAGCTCGTGGTGAGACATGCATGGATGAGCTTTTTGATGTCTTGCGGGAAGATGGAACCGATGTGCTCCAGAGCGTCGCTGAGTGGCACTTTTGTAAATAACGAAACAACATCAAAGCTGACCAGGATGTCGTTTGGTGCAAGTTTCAGTTTTTTCAGCTTCTCAATGAAATGTCCTGAGTCCTTAATGTATGTGTCGGTCTTCCCTACGTGTGGCTGGAGCAGAGAGGCCAAGTGTTATGCCAGTTTATACGTTGGTGAGCCAGGAGCGCTAACGATCGGTCTCAGTGGAACGTTGTTCTTATGGATCTTGGGTAATCCATAGAGCCGAGGTGGTAGGGCTTCCGTGGTGCGCAGGTTTCTCTGTATGTCCGCCGGCAGAGAAGACGCCTTGATTAATCGATTCGTGTTCCGAGTGATACGCTGCGTCGGATCTGCGCTTAGTTTTCGGTACGTCGTCGGATCTAATAGGTCTCGGATCTTTTGCTCATAATCTTCGGTCTTCATTACGACGGTCGCATTCCCCTTACCGGCAGGCAGTACCAATATACTTTTGTCGGCGTTGAGATTCTTAATGGCTTGTACCTCTTCTTTCTTCAGGTTGCAAGCTGGTGCGGCGCAGTATCCTGGCTGTTTCCGTGCATATTTCCTCTGCCCTTTCACAAGGAAGGGTCCGAATGGCTGCTTCGGTGTTGGCAATGATGTCCTCCATAGGTATAGTTCTCGGGACGATAGCGAAATTCCATCCTTTTTGAAGAACAGACACTTCCTGTTCGGTCAATTGTCGTTCAGTGAGGTTGACCACTGAGTGTGACATGTCGGGAATCGCCTTGTTGGTCTGCTTCCGGCATCTTTCAAACTTTTTCTTCTGCCGCTCGGAGCAGCGCTCGAGTTCGTTCTGCATGCTCCTGTGAGTGATGCTGTCGATCTTGTCTCAGTCGTCTCGATGCATTCTGCTACTTAGTTGGTAGAAAAAGTGCCTATTCACCACCGCCCAGGCACATCGTATCTACGACAAAATGGAACGAGCTTTTCTTCGTGAGCGAATACATACAACACGGAGAGACATGGCAAGAACGGATCAGGAACTTCTGGACATTTTCTACCAACTAAGTAGCAGAATGCGTCGAGACGACTGGGACAAGATCGACAGCATCACTCACAGGATCATGCAGAACGAACTCGAACCATGGAAGTAGAAAAGGACAAGAAACTGCAATTTCTAGATGTGCTGGTCACAAGGGAAGGCGAAAACCTGGGACACAGC
The DNA here is from genome assembly GCF_023864345.2 of Schistocerca serialis cubense. Classification (NCBI taxonomy): domain Eukaryota; kingdom Metazoa; phylum Arthropoda; class Insecta; order Orthoptera; family Acrididae; genus Schistocerca; species Schistocerca serialis. The sequence continues at coordinate 665,665,390 of NC_064642.1, forward strand.
GTGTAACGAAAACCGACACACACGGACCGATACCTGCACAAACTGTCAAGCCACCACCCGAGCCAGAAAAGAGGCATGATTAGTACGCTCGTAACGAGAGCGGGACGAATATGTAAGCCGCAACACCTCAAACGAGAAATGCAAAACCTAGAAACTGTTCTGAGGAGCAATGGGTACTCCACAAATTACATTAGAAGTGTAACAGAGATAAACACTCGGCGAAGAAAGGAACCAGAAAAAGAAATGTCGGGTACGGCCTTTCTGCCATACATTCCCAGAGTGACGGACAGAATCGGCCGTATATTTCGCAAACATGGCGTAAAGACGATTTTCAAACCGACAAGGAAGATCAAAGAGTGTCTTAGATCGGCGAAGGAGAAAAGAGACCCACTTGCAATGTCGGGAATATACCGTATACCATGCACATGCGGAAAAGTTTATGTCGGAATGACTGGACGATCAATTAACACCAGGATCGAAGAGCATAAGCGACATTGCTGGTTGGGGCAGGTGGAGAAATCGGCCGTGGCAGAGCACGCACTGAATGAGACCGACCACGTAATAAAATTCGCCGACACGGAAGTTCTGGCTGTAGAGAAGCACTATCACACGCGCTTGTTCAGAGAAGCTGTAGAAATACAAAAACACGCGAACAGTTTCAACAAGATTGAGGAAAGCCTTAAGGTAAACGGATCCTGGCTTCCCGTACTGCAGTGAACGACCGTCGCAGGTAGCAAGAGGAGAACCGCACCGGAAATGACCGCGGAGAAGCCCTCGGACGTTGGCGCGCCAGGTACATAGAATCTGCGGCCGCGAGCTCGGCTCCAGTTCACCACCGGCAAAGGATGGTGAAGCTTTGACAATGCCAGCCACTCGTGCTGGCGAAACGTCAGAAAAATCATTAGATGAACGTCGGCCGAAGAACCCGAGACATAAGCCAATAGGCAGTTTGTCAACAAGTGGCCACGAAAGCCTTAACAATTTTATTTTTCAGGAATGGTTGGACGTATCAGATATAAATTCATGTCACATGCTATGGTGTGTAGTTCTAGATGCTGTAGATATGGTAAGCTTTTAAGGCAATGCTGTCAAAAGACATGGTCATTTAACTTACATATTTAATACTTGCAAAGTTACTCAATAAAACCTAAAGCGTACTTTCCCTCGATGTAGAATAATAAAATTTGTAAGAGGGTAGTTTTCATATTGCTAGTAAAGGGGAAAAATCTGAAAATTGCAAGTCTGTAACTATAACACGCGAAAAAGGTATTTCTTTTGTCATTTGTTATGTGACTTCGAACTTGAAATTAAAACAATCTCAAAAGTCATGGATTCCCTGGAATCGATATCGCGCCAATATCAATTTCGATTATAGGCAAAATCGTCGCTATCCTCGATTCCCGGAATGGATTAATTTTCTATATACATAATTAAATTTGCCTCAGTGCGCGTCATAGCCGCACCTGGCCCATTATTAATAATATGTGTGGCTACTGAACACTCCAGATACAACTTTTCTTAAAACTCTATTCCGACATGACCACTTTTAGAAATACGTAATTTCACATTTCTAAAGTGTATAGCTGCGTCATTTTTAGAGAACGTTTCAGAACCATTGTTCGTTACTGTAAGTGTTAATTAGTGTTTTGTTTTCCCTCTTCGTATTAAAGTGGTCTCAGAGATCTATTTGAAGATACACATTTCTCTCGTACAGACATTATTAGTGAAAACAATATCACTAAGTTTCATTAGAGTATCATATGTTAGCATAACTGTAGCCAAAAAATGCAGTGCAAATAGGTTTTAAGAAGAAGCAACAGATCTTCATTATGGTTTATTTCTTCACCTATCAACTCATTTTATATTTACACTTTTCCCACCTCTTGTTGAAAGAGGGAAACCAGTGATATTATAAATTCTTGCAATTTTTACCTACATACAAGGTGGTTTAAGGTCTTTGCGGCAACCGTCTAGAGGTGACAGATCGTGTCATTGTGAGCAAATTTTGGTACAGACAAAATCTTTGCAGAAGTTTTCCATCGACCCTAGACGTTATTTAAGACTGGTTCTGTCCATGAGAAGTGGCAGCTGTAACCACTCTCACATATCTATCAGTGTCAGGGAAATATTTCAGTAATTCTTCTTTTCATAATAATTTTTAATTAGTGTTATTTGAAGTATTAAAGCAAAAACATCAATTGAATGGAAGTAAAATGACTAATAACAGTAAGTTATAAGAGAACAAAGCTGTAATACCGTAGTCTGTTTTTGTCATTGTTAGCTCAGTACTGTTCCGATTACTATTCCGATTCCTGTTCCGATGCCTGTCCTATGATTGGTCTTATTACGGTTGTTGCAGTTGCTAATACTGAGTGATGTGTAGAAAAAAGCGCCGAATAAATATTAAGTTTTCTTAAAATGTGTACCGCTCATTTTACAAAAAGTATTACCTGCTACAATCCGGTGTAATTTTCATCATCTAAAGGCATACTTTCAGGGACTTTAATTGTTTAAAGACAGAGAAAGATTGTTAACTGATTTGATCTGAACATTTGTGATATTTGACGTTAAATGGAATTATCGAGTGAAAACTTAAAGGCGAAATCAACTGTATTTTAGTGTGAATAGTAGCAAAAATTTACAGTATCGATATCGTTTAGTATAAAATTTTAATACTGCAGACAGTTAGAACGTCTGGTCTGACGTAAGCCTTGGGCTAGATCGGACACTTTGGTAACTTGTTAATGATTATTTATTGGTCTATATAAACAATAAAAATACAAAAGACCTTGCGAACCTGTAATTAAAAACCAGAATCAATAGTGCAGCCAGATAATTACGTCGCTGCATCCCGTTGTGTAACAAACAGTTCACTAGTATCGCACGCAGTGTTTATAAACTATTTAAATAAAATTTAAATGAGCTGTATCTTCTTGAAGCGATGTGTTGGTTCTTAATCTGTTTTCTTATAACTAACCAGAGAATAATAACTACACTGAAGCTTCCTCGCCATGTTATTCAAATGAAATGAAACAAGAGCTAGCATACTCTGGCAACACTACGTTTGAAATATCTATAGTCAAGACAAGACCAGGACAACCCAGAACCAGCTTCCAATGGCGCCCAGCGTGGGGCCCAAAGAAGAAAATAGCCAGGTAAGTATTGTTTAAAATATTCAAATACTGAAAGTGGCATCATTTTTGTGAAAATTGTGATAGTGATTTGTGACTGATTTAATATGCGTAAGTAATGTGAATTGTGTTTTCTGTTACATGTTCCTTATTTATGGACAAATGTAACCGAGCGAGCTCATTATCATCGCCTCATATGGCTCAGAACTGTTGGGAGCCGAAGTCCCGCTATGGTGTGTTCCGCTAATAATAAGGTAAGAACGCTTGTTATTGTGGTTTATTTATTTTTTGTCCTGTGAACTTTGATATTTTCCCTTAACATTTCATGGCCTTTCTTAGTGAAGCTTTTTAAAAAAGGTTTTTTTAGTCGGTTACATAATTAATTTTGCGTTGTGTTAAATAGGCAACCGAGGCCAGTTCTTCGTAGTTTTTGTGGTTTGTAGTAGCAACATTCTCATATCGCGTGATTTTTTTTTTTTTGAGCAGGTCAGAAAGTGAGTTTTAGTTGGTATATTTCTTGTATTTGTGTTTCAAAGACGTTAGATTTCATTTTACTGTTTAAATTTGGAGTAATGGTGAATGAATTCGCAAGCGAAAGATGAAGTCGGCGAATTTCGTAGAATATGGGTCTCGCCATAATTTGAATGAACTTAATCTACATCTACATCTACACGGATACGCTGCAAATCACACTTAAACGCCTGGCAGAGGGTTCATCGAACCACCTTCACACTAATTCTCTATTATACCAATCTCGAACAGCGCGCGGAAAAAACGAAAACCTGTACCTCACTGGGCGAGCTCTGATTTCCTTTCTTATTACGTTTATTGTTTTTCCTTGTGTAGGTCGGCGTAAAAATATATTTTCTCATTCGGAGGAGAAAGTTGACGATTGAAATTTCGTGGGAAGACTCGCCCGCAATGAAAAACGTCCACCTCAAATCCTGTATCATGAGAGAGACACTCTTTCCCCTATTATCTCGATAACACAAAACATGCACCTCTTCTTTGAACTTTCTCGATGCACTCTGTTAATCCTATCTGGTAAGGATCCCACACGACGCAGCAGTACTTCAAAAGAGAATGGACAAGCGCAGTGTAGGCAGTCTCTTTAGATCTGTTGCGTCTTGTAAGTATTCTGCCAATAAAACGTAGTAATTAGTTCGGCTTCCCCGCAATAGTTTCTATGTGTTCCTTCGAATTTTAGTTGTTCGTAAATGTAAATTCTAGGTATTTATCTGAATTCACGGCTTTTAGAATTGACTGATTAATCGTGTAACCGAAGTTTAACGGATACCATTTACCACTCTTGTTGATGACCTCACACTTTTCATTGTTTATGGTTAGCTGCCAATTTTTACGCCATATAGATATTATTTTTAAATCGTTTTGCAATTTATTTTGATCTTCTGATGACTTTACGAGACGAAAACAACAACATGATCTGTAAACAACTTAAGATGGCCGCTAATATTGTCTCCTAAATTGTTTATATAGATAAGGAACAGGCTAGGTACTATAACACTACCTGACCCAAAAGTCACTAATGTTTCACTCAACGACTTTCCGTTACTGTGAACTGTGATCTCTCTGACAGGAAATCACGAAATTAGACACATAACTGACACAATATTCATTAATCACGCTTGTGAGATGAAGTGTCAAAAGCCTACTGGAGATATAGAGTTACGGAATCAATTTGAAATCCCTTGTCAATAGCACTCAATACTTCGTCTGGGTAAAGAGCTAGTTGTGTTTCACAAGAACAATGCTTTTTAAATTCGAGTTGACTGGTGTCGATGGACCGTTTCCTTCGTGGTGATTCGTACCGCTCGAATGCAACATTTGTTCCAAAATTCTACTCCTAAATGACATTAAAGATATGGGCCTGTAATTTAGTGAATTACTACTATTGTCTTTCTTGAATATTGATGTGACCTGTTCATCTTTCCAGTCTTTGTATACCGATCTTTCGTCGAGCGACGATGGTATATGATGTTCCAATGGAGCTCTTGGATCAGCTTATTCGCAAAGGAACCTAACTGGTAAACAGTCTGTAACGGAAGACTTGCTTTTATTAAGTAGGTTAAGTTGCTTCACCACTCCAAGGATACCTATTTCTAAGTTACTCATGTTGGCAGCTGTTCTTGATTCGAATTCCTGAATATTTACTTCATCTTCTTGGGTGAACGAATTTCGGAAGGCTGTGTGTGGTAACTCTGTTTTAGCAGCACTGTCATCTATAGTATTTCCATTTCTGTCGTGCAGAGAAGACACTGATTGTGTCTTGCCGCTATCATACGATCAGAATCTCTTTGGATTATCTGCCAGGTTTGGAGACGAAGTTTCGTTGTGGGAACTATTATAAACATCTCGCGTTGAAGTGCACGCTAAATTTCGAGCTTCTGTAAAAGATCATCAGTCTTGGAGATTTTGCGCTCATTTAAATTTCTCATCCTCTTTTACACTGTTTCTGCAGCAGTGGTCTGACCTGTTTCGTGTACAAGAGGATCAGATCATTCGTTTCTTAATTTGTTTCGCATAAATCTCTCAATTTCTGTCGATACTGTTTCTTTGAATTAATCCCAAATCTGTTCTACACTTATCGGTACATTGTTAATTTGGAAGGAGTGGAAATTGTCTGTCAAGATGTCGTCAAGTGCATTTTTATGTGATTTTTTGAATAAGTATATTTCTTGTTTATTTTTCGAGGATTTTGGGGTTACAATATTCAGTCTCGCTACAACAACCCTGGATAGGTCATACATCTACATCTACATCTACATCCATACTCCGCAAGCTACCTGACGGTGTGTGGCGGAGGGTACCCTGAGTACCTCTATCGGTTCTCCCTTCTATTCCAGTCTCGTATTGTTCGTGGAAAGAAGGGTTGTCGGTATGCTTCTGTGTGAGCTCTAATCTCTCTGATTTTACCCTCATGGTCTCTTCGCGAGATATACGTAGGAGGGTGCAATATACTGCTTGACTCTTCGGTGAAGGTATGTTCTCGAAACTTTAACAAAAGCCCGTACCGAGCTACTGAGCGTCTCTCCTGCAGGGTCTTCCACTGGAGTATATCTATCATCTCCGTAACGCTTTCGCGATTATTAAATGATCCTGTAACGAAGCGCGCTGCTCTCCGTTGGATCTTCTCTATCTCTTCTATCAATCCTATCTGGTACGGATCGCACACTGTTGAGCAGTGTTCAAGCAGTGGGCGAACAAGCGTACTGTAACCTACTTCCTTTGTTTCCGGATTGCATTTCCTTAGGATTCTTCCAATGAATCTCAGTCTGGCATCTGCTTTACCGACGATCAACTTTATATGATCATTCCATTTTAAATCACTCCTAATGCGTACTCCCATATAATTTATGGAATTAACTGCTTCCAGTTGCTGACCTGCTATTTTGTAGTTAAATGTTAAGGGAACTATCTTTCTATGTATTCGCAGCACATTACACTTGTCTACATTGAGATTCAATTGCAATTCCCTGCACCATCCGTCTATTCGCTGCAGATCCTCCTGCATTTCAGCACAATTTTCCATTGTTACAACCTCTCGATACACCACAGCATCATCTGCAAAATGCCTCAGTGAACTTCAGATGTCATCCACAAGGTCATTTATGTATATTGTGAATAGCAACGGTCCTACGACACTCCCCTGCGGCACACCTGAAATCACTCTTACTTCTCTCCATTGAGAATGACATGCTGCGTTCTGTTATCTAGGAACTCTTCAATCCAATCACACAATTGGTCTGATAGTCCATATGCTCTTACTTTGTTCATTGAACGACTGTGGGGAACTGTATCGAACGCCTTGCGGAAGTCAAGAAACACGGCATCTACCTGTGAACCCGTGTCTATGGCTCTCTGAGTCTCGTGGACGAATAGCGCGAGCTGGGTTTCACACGACCGTCTTTTTCGAATCCCATGCTGATTCCTACAGAGTAGATTTCTTGTCTCCAGAAAAGTCATTATACTCGAACATAATACGTGTTCCAAAATTCTACAACTGATCGACGTTAGAGATATAGGTCTATAGTTCTGCACATCTGTTCGACGTCCCTTCTTGAAAACGGGGATGACCTGTGTCCTTTTCCAATCCTTTGGAACGCTACGCTCTTCTAGAGACCTAAGGTACACCGCTGCAAGAAGGGGGGGGGGGGGGGGGCAAGTTCCATCGCGTACTCTGTGTAAAATCGAACTGGTACCCATCAGGTCCAGCGGCCTTTCCTCTTTTGAGCGATTTTAATTGTTTCTCTATCCCTCTGTCATCTATTTCGATGTCTACCATTTTGTCATCTGTGCGACAATCTAGAGAAGGAACTACAGTGCAGTCTTAATCTGTGAAACAGCTTTGGAGAAAGACATTTAATATTTCGTCCTTTAGTCTGTCATCCCCTGTTTCAGTACCATTTTGGTCACAGAGAGTGTGGACATTTTGTTTTGAGCCACCTATCGCTTTGAAATAAGATCAAAATTTCTTAGGATTTTCTGTCAAGTCAGTACATAGAACCTTACTTTCGAATTCATTGGACGCCTCTTGCATAGCCCTCGTCACACTACATTTCGGTTCGCGTAATTTTTGTTTGTCTGCAAGGCTTTGGCTATGTTTATGTTTGCTGTGAAGTTCCCTTTGCTTCCGCAGCAGTTTCCTTACTCGGTTGTTGTACCACGGTGGCTCTTTTCCATCTCATACAATCTTGCTTGGCACATGCTCATCTATCGCATGTTGTACGATGGTTTTGAACTTTCGTAAGTAGGCTGTTTAGGTTTTTATATTGGTAACGCCACGTAGCGCTCTGTATGAAAATCACTGGCTGTGCTGTGTGCAGTCTGTGGCTAGATTGCATTGTTGTCTGCCATTGTAGCGTTGGGCAGTTGGCTGTTAACAGCGCGTAGCGTTGCGCAGTTGGAAGTGAGCCGCCAGCAGTGGTGGCTGTGGGAGAGAAATGGCGGAGTTTTGAAATTTGTAAGACTGGATGTCATGAACTGCTATGTATATTATGATTTTTCAACACTATTAAGGTAAATACATTGTTTGTTCTCTATTAAAATCTTTCATTTGCTATGCCTATCAGTAGTTAGTGCCTTCCGTAGTTTGAATCTTTTATTTAGCTGGCAGTAGTGGCGCTCGCTGATTGCAGTAGTTCGAGTACCGAAGATTTTTGTGAGGTAAGTGATTTGTGAAAGGTATAGGTTAATGTTAGTCAGGGCCATCCTTTTGTAGGGATAATTGAAAGTCAGATTGCGTTGCGCTAAAAATTTTGGGTGTCAGTTTAAGCACCGTCATGTATAATTCTTCAAAGGGGACGTTTCACTTTGTCCAATGATCCTCAACACTATCTGTACTTGAGACAAAACTTTTGTGTTGAGCCGTCAGGTACTCTGTAATCTGCCTTTTGTCACTTTTGCTAAACAGAAAAATCTTCCTACCTTTTTTAATATTTCTATTTGCGGCTGAAATCATCGCTGAAGTAACCGCTTTATGATCGCTAATTCCCTGTTCTGCGTTAACTGTTTCAAATAGTTCGGGTCTGTTTGTCACCAGAGGGTCTAATATGTTATCGCCACGAGTCGGTTCTCTGTTTAACTGCTCAAGGTAGGTTTCAGATAAAGCACTTAAAAAAATTTCACTGGATCCTTTGTCCCTGGCACCCGTTATGAACATTTCAGTCTCCCAGTCTATATTCGCCAAATTAAAATCTCCACCCAGAACTATAACATGGTGGGGAAATCTACTCGAAATATTATCCAAATTATCCTTCAGGCGCTCAGCCACAACAGCTGCTGAGCCAGGGGGTCTATAGAGACATCCAATTACCATTTCTGGGCCTGCTTTAACCGTGACCTTCATCCAAATTATTTCACATTTCGGATCTCCGTCAATTTCCTTCGATACTATTGCACTTCTTATCGCTATAAACACGCCTCCCCCTTCACTGTCCAGCCTGTCTCTGCGGTATACATTCCAATCTGAGTTTAGGATTTCACTACTGTTTACGTCTGGTTTCAGCCGACTTCCTGTCCCTAGTATTATATGGGTGTTGTGACCGTTTATTAATGAGAGCAGTTCTGGGACCTTTCTATAGACGCTCCTGCAGTTTACTATTAGCACATTAATATTGTTATTCCCTGTTGAATTTTGCCTACTCCTACCTTGCTGCGTCTCAGGAGGCGTCTTGTCGGGCCTAGGGAGGGAATTCTCTAACCTAAAAAACCCTCATGTGCACTCCACACATACTCCGCTACCCTTGTAGCCGCTTCCGGCGTGTAGTGCACGCCTGACCTATTCAGGGGGACCCTACATTTCTCCACCCGATAGCGGAGGTCGAGAAATTGGCACCCCAGATCTCCGCAGAATCGTCTGAGTCTCCGGTTTAAGCCTTCCACTCGGCTCCAAACCAGAGGCCCGCGATCGGTTCTGGGAACGATACTACATGGACACATTACCAGCTGCAACTGAGGGTGGAGTGTCTGAAGCAGGTCAAGCCAACGTAGAATGATCAACGCCGCAATTAGATCGAGGTAACGAGGCGTCTGGATACCTCTGGTCGGATTTACCTGAATATACATAGGAAAAGCCTGAAATGGTAGGAGCCCCAACTATCTGGACTAGATCCTGGGACCCCTTTCCCGAGTTTTTGATGAAACTGAAACAAAAGGACCGGAAGGCAGATACCAAATTTGCTGATATCGAAGCCAAAAGTGGACTTAAACAAGAGGACAAATTGTCTGCCCTTGCCAAGAAAAATAAGGAATCGCTTAAAGCTCTAGACGCTGACTGAGACGCAGAGAAAGCTGCTCTAGACGGCGAGCGTGAAAAGAAACAAGAATAAAGAGATAACAGAATCTTAACTGATCTATAAATGTTCAGATCCAAACTAAACGAAGTAAATAAGAAGCACGAAGGCCTTCCTGAATTAGTAAATCAGCTGAAAGTCGATGTACAGGCTGTTAAAATAGTACAGTCCATCGTAGAAACCACAGAAGACAATTTAAGCACCAGGTATAAGAATCTAGAGGTAAATAATAAAAAAAAAGGTCTGTGATTAGTAGGTAGAAGAAATGGGGAGTAGAGATTGGTGATTGGTTTGAGAATAAATCTGTTGAGGTAAATCAGCTAGTTACTGCGGAAATTTCTTCCACAATACAACGAACTACTAAGGAATCGAAGTCGAGTGACGCCTATTCTGTTTAAAACTTCTAGGACAACTTTCAGCAAATAAAAGAAAAAGTTATGTCTGAAAGCCTCAAGTGGAAAAAATACGTACACATCAACAAAAGTTCTCCATCACACCACTTTCCAGAACTCCTGAAAATGGACGTTGACTGTGGATATCGAATCACAGACACAGTCCCTTCGACTGTTAAGAGATGTCACTAAACCTATACAGAGATGTAACCAATCATGGATGGGCAGCGGCTATTACACGGAGGGCGTCCAACAGCTGATTAGTTCCAGTCATTCCACCAGGAAAGAGGTGTAAGGCTGTGGTCTGATTTTTTGCTTATTCTAGAAATGAGAACAACTGTATGAGGTGAGATGACAAGTTTAATGTCGCACTATTTCTCACAAAATTACAGCTTTCACACAGTTTTCAACTCGACAATATAAAAACAGCGCAATGGATAAGCATCTTGCCAACATCAAAAAGTGAAATAACTTGATACATAACAATGTTAAATATTATCTCTCTGAAAGCACTTTAATCCTAAACACTATATTATGAAAGTTTAATCGGAAATATCTTTTCATTAATCCCAAGCACAATAATTTGAAAGTTAAATAGGACGTTTCTTTACAAAATTGCTCCTACACATAAGTTATGATGGTCAGCACTACGAAAATCGTCCGATTCCGGTTCAAAGTTCGGTACTATTTAGGTTGAGAATCAAGTCTACAGTGGATGATTAGTCAAGTGACAAACTTCAGCGCAAAATTACCCAAGGCCACTCGAGTTTACAGTGGACGCAAGCTGGTGAACCAACATACTTTATTCCTCTGCACACGGTATTTACCTTAAGCTGTGACATGCTGCTGTCTGCGAGGCCGCTCTCTCCCACTGAAATTGCTACAAAACTCATCTGGCTTTTGCTGAACTTTCCAGCAGAAACTTAGCCTATGCTTCCCGTTATGTGAGAAAACATGTACTCAGCCCTAGTCTTATTACGTGATGATATACACGCAAATGGTTGTAGCAGCATGCATATTATAGTGCCCTCTCAGTTCTCGCAAGAACAGTTAACTAATTAGGCTGGTTCGTTTGTCCACAGTTGGAGTTAAACGTTGCTGCAGCTAAATTTTAGCTGGAGTGCAGCCTCTGTGAAATTGGTGTCCACACCAATTTCTTCTCTGTGTCATATAGAGCGTTAAGCGCTCCGTTCTGCACTTGACGCCAGTTCAGAGAAAAGTCATCGAAAATTTCTCTGTTGTTCTACTCATGGCAGAACTGCCTCTATCCACGTCGGTTCCTTTTCCACGTCACGGTTTTTGTCGACCAATAGGAGCGTTCCTCTTACTTTGTAGGAATTCCCTCTACCGATCACATTGTCCCATCTATCAAACTGCATCGAAACTTCAGTTTTTTTCTCCTTCCTAGTGCGATTCCGCCAATCAGACGTTTTGTGTCCGCTCTAGACACCAAATGTACATTGACTTTTTCATGTATCGCACTCGCTGGACGAAAATGCGTCGCTCTTTTGCTCATATCCATAAAGTTTGTTCTCAGCTCTTGTGCGGTTGCCCCACTACAGGCTGTCCTCTGGCTTGAATCACCTGGCCCGGGGTCACTGTCCGCCTTCCTGCCACTCCTTTAAGTGGTTTCCAGCATAACTCCAGCAGCGCGACTTCTCTACGCCATTGTGGAGCTGGCTTTTCAAAACTAAAAGCGACTTGACCTGCGTTCCCTGTTGTACCTTCCGCTCAAAGACATACATTGTACGGGAATGGTGTGTTAATTACTGTCGATTGACTGTCATCCCATTTTGCATTCCATATAGATAGTCCTATGTTCTCATAACTGTCGATTTACGTTAGGTGTCATCTTCACCTTCTCACTGCGATTTGTAAGAGTCCCATGTAAGGTGCGAATCGGACCATTTTTCTACCACCTTACAGAGGTACACAGCCCATGTTGTCTGTAGTTCAATGACGCCTAGACGGTCAGTACCGCTGTTCGATCGTGTCCGTATTGTTACCTTGTATAAGGAAGAGTTCTCAACAAGGGAAGTGTCCAGGCATCTCCGAGTCAACCAAAGCCATGTTGTTCGGACATGGAGGAGATACAGAGAAGACGGAATTGTCGATGAAATGCCTCGCTCAGGCCACCCAAGGGCTACTACTGCAGTGAATGACCTCTACCTACGGATTATGGCTCAAAGAAACACTGACAGCAACGCCACAATGTTGCATAACCCCTTTCGTGCAGACACAGGACGTCATGTTATGACTCAAACTGTGTGCAATACGTTGCATGATGAGCAACTGCACTCCAAATGTCCATGGCGAGGTCCATCTTTGCAACCACGACAGCATGCAGCGCAGTACAGATGGGCTCAATAATATGCCGAAAGGACCACTCATTATTGGCATCTCGTTCTCTTCACCAATGAGTGTTGCATATGCCTTCAACCAGATAATCGTTGGAGACGCGTTTGGAGGCAACATGGACAGGGTGAACGTCTTAGAGATACAGTCTAGCGAGTGCAGCAAGATGGCGGTTCCCTGCTGTTTTAGTGTGGCCTTATGTGGGGCTGACGCACGCCGCTAGTGGCAACGGAAGGCGCCATAACGGCTGTACGATACATGAATGCCGCCATCCGATTGACAGTGCAGCCATATCGGCAGCATATCGGCGAGGCATTAGTCTTCATGGACGTCCAATTACGCGCCTACCATGCATATCTTTTGAATGACTTCCTTCAGGACACCGACATGGCCAGCATGTTCTCCAGACATGAACCCTATCGAACATGCCTGGTATAGATTTAAAGGGGCTATTTATGGACAACGTGACCCACCAACCACTCTGAGGGATCTTCGCCGAATCTTGGGTGAGGAGTGGGACAATCAGGACCAACAATGTCATGATGAACCTGTGGATAGTATGCCATGACGAATACAGGCATTCATCAATGAAAGAGGAGCAACTACTTGGTATTAGAGGTACCAATGTTGCAGCGATCTGGACCATCACCACTGTAGGTCTCGCTGTGTGGTTGTACAACATGCAATGTGTGGTTTTCATGAGCAATAAAAAGGGAGGAGGATGTTTATGTTGATCTCCATTCCAACTTTCTGTACAGGTTCCGAAACTCTCGTAGTCGAGGTTATGCAAAACATGGTTTGAAGTGCGTACTAATTACCAGTTAAATAAAATCTAAAGTTATTTGTCTGTTGAGACATATACTAATCCAAGAGTTTGGCAGCAAACAGGGAAGTATAATACTATGTTTGCGAATGGATATGAATACAGTAATGAATTAACTCCATGATGTAGCCCATATCCTAACTAAGAGGGTACAAAGCCACATTTCGTTTGCGTTTAAATTAGGACAAAGAATAATGAAGACTAGGCAGTTTCAATCCCATTCTGCAGAAAGCGATGAACCACAGTCAACTATTTTCATTAAGAGTTTTCCAAATGTGTTTCCGCGATATTGATCGGAGCATACAAAACCCAATTATATTACCTCACTACACTATGTGTAATAACTGCGCGAAATTTTGACGGATGTTCATCCCCAAATATTGCTACCATAACAATCAGGAGAAACTTCATAAACAGAATTTGATAATCCCAAGAATGTGTGCTTGCGGAAATACTTCGAGCGATATATAAATAAAACGAGATATTGTGATGAACCCATCTCTCCTCGTGTGGTATTAAGAATATTAAAAGCGAAACTTCCGATTCATCTAAGCAAGAAGCCTGTATATGTACTCGACCACGGCCTAAATTCACTTGTCTTTTATCGATTCGTTGGATATTATCCAGAAAGACACTAAAAAGTTTACTAGAAATCAAGATCTGACCTGTGAGCCATTACTTATGGGGAATGAATAATTATAATCATTATCCATATGGAAACAATTGTAGGAACTGTAACAACAACGGTACCCAAAATAACAATAATAATTATAACAGAAATGGAAACAGCAGGGGCAAATCATCATTTATGGTAGCGAATACAGAAACAGCGACAGTAGTAATAATAACATGAGTCATAATAATTCACAGAATAGTACAAGTAAAAGAAAATTTAACAGCAATATTGATCAAAATAATCAGCAATATAGAGGACCACTACCGAATCAGTGATGCAACCAAAACCAGAATATGAGTGCTAATCCGTGGCAGCCGTCCACCGTGCCGATTCCGATGCCAGAAACGGCACGAAGTAATGAAATGAGAACGAATAGTAGTAGTCAGATTCACACAGCAGGAACATGGCGCTTTTATTGCTGATATGGCAAACGAACTGCGAAATGAAGCGTCTTGTTCAACAAATTAATTCCGGCCAATATTCGCCCTCCGTGGCTGACGGTGGATAAGAAGAAGGCACAAATAAGCAAGACATAATAATGAGAGCCGTTATAAGGACGGGAAGTTTATGTGTGAGGAATTAAGCGAAGAAACCGAGCCGAGCAGTAAAAGAAAACAGCAACTGGTGCACGTTATGGTACAGGCTACAGTTTACGTAGTTCCTGTAGATGTAATAATAGATACAGGAGTCATGACCAGTGTGATGAGTGAAGCATTTCTTCCATCAGTCAGTCAAAACCGGTTAATTCCCTCATTGCCGATTCAGAACTACAATGTTACAGAAGCACTTACGGCACAGTCACAGATCGTTATATTTTAGGCTTGAGGAGAAGGCGTAGAGGGGAAGGGAGAACTAAAGTGCATATTCCCTATAGTGCCTAGACTGGGAATGGGATTTCTTGTGTGAGAGACTAGCGGTAGTTAATCTCTCCAAGGGAAAGTTAGCATTAAATAGTGAATGTAATAGAGTAGGAACAGGCTTGTTAAGGTGCTGTTGCGGCATAGTAAATATTGCCACCGTCTTACGAAACGATGTGAAGAACCAATGATCTAGCACATCACGACTGATGATAATTCAGGGAATTTAGCTGAGGAAATTGGTTGTGGTAACGAGTTCTAACTGAGCAGAAAATAGCAAGTCTGGTTACATGACACAGTCTCAACAGCGAGGCATTTCAGGCGAACTCTAGAAGTACATCCACGTTTTCGAAGAGATGCGTCGTATTACAAGAGATTAAGTCTTCGATATGGAGGTTAACCTCACAGTACATCCAGTCGTGCCTCCTCCTTGGTCCCTAGGACAAAGAAACAAGCGGTAACCAAGGAAATATGAAACACGCCAGAGTGGCAGATTATCGAGCCATCTCACTACGATTATAGCAGTCTGCGGTTAGCATAACAAATCCCGATAGTAGCGTCAGGCTTGTTCAGCATGCTACGGACATTAATAAGATCGTTGTTCCCATCCGAACGCATCACGATAACTATGAAGAATAGATGCAGCGGTTCCATGGTGTGAAGTTTCTCACCTCAAGAGGTTCCAGATATTCTTTCTGGCAAATATAGGTGTTATACGTTTCGAGGAAATACACTGCTTCTATAGTTCCAGGACGTAGTTACCAATTCAGAGTCCTACTTAAATGTGAGTGGCAGATTGTTTATTGGCGCCCTAGATACAGCTCTAGGACCAGGGCTGCTGAGTAGGATCACAGTATATGTAGATGATCTAATCGTCACACAGACCTCGGCAGAGAATGTCGAAATCCTCGAGGAAGTGCTGAGCAAATTCAAAGATCATCAAGTTACAGTTAACTTGATCAAATCTAAATTCTGCTGTGAACAGATAAATATTTTAGGGTGCCTGATTTGTCCAGCAAGGATTAAATCTTACCAAAAAAACTGATGCTTTTAGGAATTTTCCTTGCCCTATGACCAAGTAACAGCTAAAGTCGCTTCTAGGTTTGGCTCCGCTTCTTCGAAGATTTATGCCCAACCACTTATTAAACAATGACCATTTGCTGGATTTTTTGTGTAAAAACGCATTATGGAACTGAACACCACGGTGTGCTCCTGTGTTTGACGAAATTAAAAATGTTCTTCTTAGTTCGTAAGTTGGCTTAATCCGGACATGAGCAAGGATTTTTGTCTTTCTACAGACATGCGTCTTCCATAGATCTTGAAGCATTTCTGTTTCAGTGGGACACAACGGGAGACCGACAAGAGATTAAAGTGATAGGATTTGCAAGCTGTAACCTCTCTAGCTGTAAAAGAGGATATACGGCCACATAATTAGAAGTGCATGTGGTTAAGTGAGCTTTGTTAAAGTTTCGCTATTCGTATATGGCAAGAAGGCTAAAATTTACTGTGACCATCAGTCAGTAAACTTTTTGTTATGCTATAGGCTGTTACGCTGGGCTCTGGTGCTGCAGTCGTATGGAGTAGAAATTATTCATATAAGGGGACAAGACAACGTTATAGCTGACGCTGTGTCTCGCTTGCCACAGGTCCTTCAACACCTTCAGATATTGTAGAACTGACCTTACATTTAAAGGTGCTGTTAACTGAGGAGTCACCTTTTAAAAGGTGTTACATATCCATGTGCAAGAACATGTCAAGGCTGCAGGATAAAGACCCTCAGTGGCATAAAATAAAACAGTCTTTAGTACTAGATAGTGCAGTTTCAGTGCTCGCAAATATCAGTCGCATTTTGATGTGTTGTTCCTAAGAAAAGATGTTAATATTGCTGGAATTTGGCGTGTGCGTCTTCCTGAGCAGTATCTTGCTATTTTCATTTGGTTGGGGACATCCTGGAGTCAAAAAACAAAGCAAGAAAATATTGCAACATTGTTACTAACCATACATAAAACGACATGTACAACAGTTGCTCAGAAGTTACAACATCTTCCAAAACTCTAAACCAGTCAATCGATATAGTCAAACCACATTACACTCGACAGTACCAACAGCTCCATTACAGTTGGTATTTTGTGACATTTGGGGACCCCCTACCTACAGCAAACGTAGGTGGGAAATTTTACTAGCTGTATGTCATTTATTCTCAAAGTACTTTAAGCCGCATCCAATGTCAGGCACAGCGACGGTTATATTCTGAATGTTCATTCGAGCATATTTCCCATGAGTAGGGAAGCCTATGGCCATACTGCCTGACAAAGCCTCATATTTTGCCAAATAGGGGTTGGGTCATTCATTAGTTACAGAGGTTGATAATGCTACCATCTTTGTTTTGACCAAGTGTATCTTCCCTAGACTTTGGTACAGACACAACGATTAGAACTATATCCATTTGTTGCTGGAACAAATTGTTCAAGTGAAACGAATGGCAAACTGATTGCTATGATATCGCACCAATGATATACATTAAGGTGACAGAGGACGTGTGTTATGGATAAGAAAAGTATGTGTGTACAGCAAAACTGCAGTACACCTCAGCAGTCTCAGCATTTATATATGCCTAACACAACAGGCAACACGTATTTGACCGTAAAATATACATAGTAACTCTATGGGTAGGGATATTGGTGGGAATATGGTAATGTAGTAGAATACGACAGATATTACCATGGAATCCTCAATTATTAGGTCCAATAGGCGGAATGGCGACACTGCTTCTGCCTTTTAAATTAAGCAGTTACTTACTTTTTATGTCTTTATTTCTCGTGAAAACTTCTTTTCCTATATCACTTTTACAGCCTCAAACCGTGTCACACAAGATATCAGTCTAAGAATGTTATATAATAATCAAAACCTGGTCTTTGGTAATGCTAATTAGTTGACAGTATTTTTTTTTTCTCTCGTGAAAAATGAAGTTTTGAGGACATTGATTGAAACCAAAACTTTCCAAAACTATATCTTGAGTGGTAGCGATGTGATTGTAATGCCCATTTGCAACGCCCAATCGTGTTCACATAAGGAGATGCAAGAGTTTTCTTCCAGTCGTCGACGAAGTCGTAAGAGAAAACATAACCATCATGTTTCTGTTTCTTGCCACGCAATAGCTTCGCATTTTACTTACAGCGTAGCGTGAATTAAGAAGAATGTGGTCCCTGATTCACGTTATAGGTAAAGCTGTAATATAGGCTGAGATGACTTAATACGTTTTCTTATGATATAGTAGCCGTAGTTTCTCATTTCACCGGCGCAATTAATTATCCAGCGTAAACGCAGTAACCCTGTTCTTTTACCCTGGTCCTTCGGCCGTATATCGTAAGACGAAATATAGTTTCTACGCTCCCGTACCTCAAATGAAATAAATCACAGAGTAAGTTCATTTTTCTAGTAATATTTCTTATGCAAATTAGTCTGAAGAAATACAGCTCCAATGAGTTTCTACATTCACTATACAAGTTTTCGATATCCTTTCGCCAGTCTGCCACCCTAAGGTAATTCTGACAGTATCCAAATGATTATAGCATCAGCAGAATGACGCTTGATATGCCTTGACCTACGTTCTTCTTATCCTACTTAACCGTATTTCATGCACTGAGTTACCTGTTATGAAAAGTAGTTGCATACATTAAACTGCAACATTGAGATCGTTCTACAAATTCATCATTAGAAGAATAAAAATATGCTTTAAACGCGTTTCGCATACGAAATACGTGAATCATTTTCATTCGAGAGGCTTCACTTAATGTAGCCCATTGGCAAAGATTAAGGACAATTTTAAAATTGTTTATGTTGCTGATAAAGAGCAAAGATACCAGCAGCATTAAAGCTTGTTCATTAATATTAGGGTTCATTACAGTGTCAGTAGACTGTATAATTGATCTGTGTTTGTCAAAAACAAGTATTCAGAATTGCCGTTGTCGACAAGTGTTGAATCAAGCGAAGAAAAAAGAAATCACTCATAAATATCAATAATTCTTATTTTCCATGAATCTATGTATCGTATACCAGCGATACTATCATGATGGACATCTGGATGGATATTAAGAAATATTTTAACGTTTGTGCTCCTATGAAACAATATTTTACAAAAATTGAATTCATGGTAAGTGGAGTAGTTTTTTTTTTTTTTATGAGCACATTGCCATTCAGTACTCTAAATATCTGGGTTATATAAAAACAGGTAAATCCTTTTCATTACCATTTTTATAATACTTCATATGTAGTTTACCGGCATCAAATTAAATATAAAATCAGTTGTTAAAAATAAAAAAAATTTGCAAAATAAAGAAACAGCACGGCAGTTACAGGATCAATAGTATTCTATTGCAGACATGACCATTTTCAGAACATTTAAAAGTTCCATCGTCTTGAGGCGGAACAAGCGCTGCAAGAGTTACAGAGTCAAGCAAGTGCGCTGGGGCGTACACAAGTTCACTACTACCAGCGCCACGTCATCATAACACGCCCGTGCTTAATATACAAAGGAATGCGCCACAATCTAAGTGAGAAATTAAAAATTAAAATAACCTCCAAACTTTTTCAGTGTATGGTCGAGTATATGAATGTTAAATTGTGAATTATCAGATTGATCAAGTGAATTGTTGTTATTGTAGCTACAGTGTGAAGGCTGCTTTGATACGGTTCATCATGCTACTCTATCTTCTGCGAGCTTCTTTATCTCCGAATAACTACTGCAACTAACATATTTTTGCATCTGCTTGCTGTATTCCTCTCTTAGTCACTTTCTACGATTGTTACCACTCACACGTCCCTCCAGTACTAAATTAGTGATCCATTGATTCTCAGAATATGTCCTACCAGGTGATCGCTTCATCTGGTCAAGTTCTGCAACAACTTCCTTTTCTTACCAATTCTAATCAGTACCTTCTCGTTAGTTACGTCATCGACCTATACCTAATCTCCAACATACTTCTGTAGCACTACATTTCGAAAGAGTCTATTCTCTTTTTATCTAAATTATTTACCGTTCATGTTTCACTCCCATACACGGGTACACTCCAGACAAAAACCTTCAGAAAAGACCTTTTAGCACTTAATTCTATATTCGGTGTTAACAAAAGAATATGTTAGGCAACATATATGAATTTAATACAAAAATAAGTGGTGCTAAATATTGAAACTAGAGAGCTAAATATTGGTCAGAATATGAAAATGTGCGTTAGAATTAAACGTCGCAAGCCTCAGCTTGATGAGAGGAATACTTTGGGCAAAATAGGCCATTTTACGAAAAACTGAAGGCGCTCAATGTCAGACTCAGAAAGACGAAAATTCTTATGTGACCTCTGTCTCAAGTAAAATGGTTATACACGTAACACATAAGCTACCTCTATTAGTTTTCAAGTTATTCATTAAAAACGCTATTTAGAACGAAAACGTCCTTATTCTTTGTACATTAAGTATAATAGGGAACTCTACTTAAGCATTCGATTACGTTCATGCAATAACACAGGTGTACCAAGTTTCAAGACTGTGTTATAAATGACTATTGTTACAAGGAATCTTAAAGAGGCAGTTAAGATGTCATGTTCTACTTTCAGTTCCCATCTAAAAATTCTAGCCGGCAATGTTTAAATTCAGTTAAGCTAAATCGTTTTCAGTAACTAAAGCAAACGTAACTGTATTTTTTTAAAAATTAAAAAGGTTGTAAATTGTTAAACTACAGAGATATTAATTACGACGGGTCTGAGAAAGAGGCCTTGCAGATATTGGTACCTGCGCCTAGGTCGGTAGGTAGCACGTTTTAACGTTAGCGGTCCCCAGCGCTCCTATATCAATACAGCCAGAGAGGCAGTGAAAAGACACTTCTCACCGATAAATCTGTCGGTTCACGTCAGTCAAACGTCTGCGTGCGCAGTGCCTGAAATGATGTCAGTGCAGAGCAGTCTTGACGGTATTTTCAGTAAAAGTAGAGAGGGAACTCGTGAGGACTGTACGCAGTCATGGATCGCTTAGATTTCATGAAAGTAACTGTTCTTGTGCCACTCGCATTGTTGATAAAACCGCCTGCCAAGTGGCGAGATTATTTTCCACTTTTATGGCCAGCAATTAAATTTTGATGATAGACTATTTTAGGTACAAGTTTCTGTAGAGGGCGCTTATGAACTGTTAATATTATTATTATTATTAGGGATATAATAATATTTTATGCGTCTGAACTTTTACAGAGTATATGAAGCAGTGAAAACTCAAAACTGAGTAAATAACTAGTGGTAACATTTTCTTTCACCCCAAAATCAAGAGAAAAAACAAAAATGGCTTATCCATTTTAGTTCATCCTCACCACAGTGGTCCTGGAACAAAAGCTGCATGTCAAAAGTGTAAAAAAGGGGAAGAGAGAAATTCGGTGAAAACCACTGCCTAATGCTGCTGACTGTACAAGAAAAAAAAGAGCTGATTTTGTTAACGGATAAAGGCATTGAAATTGTGATTATGAAGCATTTTCTTTTCTCTGTGACAGCTGCGGCTTGTGAGACGGTTTATGTTAATCACTGTGCACAATTTCAGTACATGTGTACATTCGTGTTGATTGTTTCACATTTACCGTATCAATTACTTTATGAACTTAGTTTTCTTCTATTTTTATTTAGGAATTTATTACTCTATTATTTTTGGCACTGTCCTTACATCCAAACGGAGGAGTAACACAGAAGCGTTTGCTAATGGAAAGTTCCCATTTACACTTTTGTAAATAAGAGCTACATATCCTGTGCATATAACGTACTCGTCTTTAACGGTTTTCACCCCCCTAGAGCAGGAAATAACCCACAAACTGTGGCTTCTCCTCTACCCTTCTTGTCAAGGTCTTCGGTAGAGCGATCACCCACAAACAGTGGCTGCTCCTCTGCCCTTCTTGTCAAGGTCTTCGGTAGAAATATCAGCGCCATTCCTGATGATTATTATTCTAAATTAATGTGGTGTTGAACCTGGAGCACAGGACATTTTAATTATTATTAGTCAAAGAAGCTACAACTACATCACGTGTGGTTAGTACTTAGACATACTGAACACAAGTTGATACCTTACTTTGAAAAAAATTTGCCATATCACTCTCAGATCTTTTGGCAACCTCTCTGTTATGATTTGTAATGTACGTATAATTTACACATATATCATTGTACATTTTTATCAACATAAATCACTTTGTAAACCACTGTAGCGAATAACAGGTTTAATCTTAAGAACCACTGTTATTATATACACAAAATGCAGCTAAAGCGAAATTTCTGAGTGTCACATTATGTTGGTAATTTCAAGTTTACAGCTGGGAAAATAATAGCGAAAATTAGAAATCGCTCAAACCAATAATGGGACAGACAAGTTCGTGCGGTGTCTCTACACTCTTTCACAGTTCATGTTAGGATGTAGTAAATGTTTTTAAAACGTATTTAATACTGTTACCACTTTCTAAAGATACAATCAAAATGTTTGAAACAACCAACATTCATATTTTACTGTATGTATGTATATTCTTGCATGCATTAATGTGTATAAGGGAGTAGATCTTTTGAATAGAAGATTAAAAGGCAAAATTCTTGATCTGTTTGGTTCACAGTATCAAGATTGTTCGCGATTACCGTATTGCATGTGGTTGTTCCTCCTTTAGGTGAATCTGTGGAATGGACACACAAAGCCCAAATTATTATTTATTAATTTGCCTTTTTCTGGGTTATTATTTGAATTCCAAACAGACCATTTGTTTGAAACAGTGTTGTTCAAAATAAAATGTGTGTGAAGTCTTACGGGACTTAAGGGGCTCTGGAAAGACTCAAAATCATGAAAAGTTCAATTTTTACTTTTTTGCGTTTTCTGAATCTGCAGACTATTACCTTTTAATATATATATAATTTATTCAATTCCGAAGACTACAATTATTTTTAAATTTTTATTGAAATGTGTTCTACATGGGCGTGACCCACTGTGGCGCTGTTAAACTGCTGTCAAATGGTGTTATTATTAACGTCCGTGTTCATCAGGTACATTTTAGTGATGTGAGATAAAGTATGTGTTGTGGCTAATCTGTGATGGTTCAATATATATCGCTGGTGTGATTGTCGATTGTTTCATGTTTATTTACTCTTTCGTTATCTCGAAAATATTCGTGATTAATTCTGTTTCTTGAGTCTCTGTTTTGTTGAAGTATAATAATGAAAAAATTAAAGTTTTTAGAAATCCTCTGAAGGCTTTTAAGAAAAGGACAAATGTTGGAAAGCCAAAGGTATGTGTTATTACTGTAAACAATAAAGACGATAACCAAGTGAGTGAACCTAACCTCTCAAGTACACCTGCCCATAGCAGTCAAAGTGGGAAAGAAAATACTTCACAGAAGAAACTTGGTTCAATGAGTGAAAACTATGAATGTTTTATGGGCGAATCGGATGTGAATGAAATATTTGATATGTCGGCTCTCAAAGGAATTTTTTCAAACTGTGTAAGATGTATTCATTGTAGTGAAGTTGGTCTGGAACTCTCCATAACAAAGCACGTAGGACTTGCTAGTGAAATACAACTGAAATGTGATAAGTGTTCATACATGACCACCTTTTGGAACAGTGTTGCAGTAACTGCAAATGAAGAAAATGGTAGCAAAATCTACGAACACAACAACGAGCGATGCTTGCTTTAGACAAGGAACGCCTTCGGGCTGCAGACAGGGCTGTAAAGAGTCTAGAAATACAAGCAAGAGTAAACAGGAGGAGGAACAAGAGGTAGCTGGAGGAGGAGTTTGCAGAGGATGAAGATAATCCATCCTATGGACCTGGAATGCACTAAAAAGTTAATCCAATCTTTGTCGCTCGATTCCCAAAACTTTTATTTTCTCATACTAATTACATGTTTTCTAAGGATCTTCCAAACATATTTGTTTCAAACTTTCAGTAAATGTTACACAGTACCTTCTGCATAATTTAACACAGCCTTTTTCCAAACAACTGTATATTTTTGAATATATAAATAAAAAATTGCAAAAAATGTTGTGAATTTTCATTACAATTTTTAAAAAAATCATCTTTAATAACTGAACTAAAATTTTGTAAAATCCCTGTGTTAAGTTGTAGCCCATATTCCAATAAATAATCTGTATAAAGTTCAACTTCCTACCTCAAATACTTTGTGAGGAAAGATGTAATTTATAAGCGCTATTTTAACATTGAAAGTATGGGGCGTTCCGGAGCCCCTTAACTGCTAAGGTCATCAGTCCCAAAGATTACACACTACTTAACCTAAATTATCCTAAGGACAAACACACACACCCATGCCCGAGGGAGGTCTCGAACCTCCGCCGGGGCCAGCCGCACAGTTCATGACTGCAGCACCTTAGACCGCTCGGCTAATCCCGCGCGGCGAGACAGTGTTGTTTATAGGAGTTTAGCACATAGCGCGTTAACATAAATTTTAGAATATATTGTTTTATCTCAACGTTGTTCTGTCTGAACGAGTAAAATTGGTACTAGATTGGAGGAAACGAGACAGAGAAACACAGCAAACGAGGAAATGAGTAATTAAATGTTATGAGCACGAAAGAAAGAGAATTCTACATACTGCCATTGGGCCTTCTGGCATCCTCATCAGGCATCCGAACGAACATGCTGCAGATCTACTGTAGTATACCGACTGATACAAAAACGTAATTAAGTCGGTTTACAGTTCTGCATTGCACTATCATTAATTTGCACAGCGCAATAGTAAACCACAGTCCTGAATTTGAAGTCAGCCTCAAAATTTATGTATTTACAATTTTTAGCCCCGGCCTGCTGAGGTGCACGTCAGGGACGTATGGGACTTATTCCAAATATTTTTTTATGTATTTGTTATATTTATAATTAACTACGGCTTCATATACAGGTAATTTAGCACTATTATCGATGAGATATGCTACTGAGATTATACCCTGTTACAGCACCGCAGCATCTGCTAGTGCGGTAACTACAAGACCCAACTTCGTTCCTCTTCTCATTTACGAGATGAAGACCCCATGAGAGATGCGGCTTTCAGGATCCCTACAAATCTTCCCTCGACACGTCCCCTCGTCATTGCCTCCTGCAGAGCTATTGCACTAGCAGCAGCACGTACTCATAGAAGCGGACCACTTACAATATCCCCGCCTCATCTGTCTCTCCCCACGGGGCAGAGCCCGACGGGGCTGCTGGTGTTACGTGGAGACCGTGTGTCCCCCTGATGTGACGACAGCTCCGCCATCGGCCCTGACCCGCTCCCCGCTAAGCCGCCGTCAACACCAGTGCCACCAGCAACCACCCCTTGCAGGCAGATATTGCTACACGGCTCTGCTTCTACAGCACAATCCCGCGCGCTGCTATTGTTCGGCGTGCTTACGGGGAAATTGTGCCGCGTCGGCGGACAAACTTGCTGTGGTCCCTGCAGTCCTCGATGTGCCGGTCCGCGGATTACGGAGTAATTAGACGCAGGGAATCCTCTTCTGTGTGCCACTCGGAATGCCAGATTCAGATACCGCTGTGGCTGTGGCTGGTGTAGTGCGGGGACGTTCGTACCGGTAACTTAATTCGACAAACACCGAGTCTCAAGAATCATGACCACTGCCTCTATTTACTTGTCGGGCAATGACCGGAACCTTTATCACGTAAGAGGAGCTACTTATTGTTTTCTAGGTACATATTCAATTCGTTGGTGTCCTAAAGATGAAAGACGGCGGACTCGTTAGCTTCTCATGAATTCACAGAGCTATAAAAAATCCTTCTATTCCTCTTCCCTCATTTCTTCTTATTTATATAAGCACAGTTCAAAAATGGTTCAAATGGCTCTGAGCACTATGGGACTCAACTGTTGTGGTCATCAGTCCCCTAGAACTTAGAACTAAT
Source organism: Schistocerca serialis cubense (assembly GCF_023864345.2). NCBI lineage: Eukaryota > Metazoa > Arthropoda > Insecta > Orthoptera > Acrididae > Schistocerca > Schistocerca serialis. The sequence goes on from NC_064642.1 coordinate 665,691,340, forward strand.
TAAACCTAACTAACCTAAGGACATCACACACATCCATGCCCGAGGCAGGATTCGAACCTGCGACCGTAGCAGCAGTTATATTTATAGATTATCAGCTTACATTTTACAAATTTCAAAATGAAATGGCTCCATCTTCAGCAAGAAACTGACGGGAACCGACGTACAACCGCAACATACGGAAGTTACTCAGAAAGTAATGCACAGCATTTTTTTTCCTCAACTGAAAGCAGCGCTACGATTTGCAGAACGCACGTGTGTATTATTTGAAGTCTCCTGAGTGAGCGCGCCAAGTTTCCGTCACTTCCGACAGATAGCGTTGCTGCAGGACAGTTTCAAAATGGTGTCTGTAGGTGATGTACACTACAAGGAACATGCTGTCATTGAATTTCTCACTGCAGAGAAACAAACTGTGGGGAAAATTCACAGACGCTTGGTAAAGTCTATGGAGCATCTGCTGTCGACAGAAGTACAGTTACAGAAGTACAGTCAGTCGCAGAGCACGAAGGTTGAGATAATCAGAAGACAGTTTCAGTGGTCCGAGAGAGCATCCACGGCTGTCGCACCTGATGCTGCAGCGAGCTGATGTTGTATGTCATTCACGAGGACAGACGCATTGCGACGTGGCAGCTGGTACTGCATCTGCCAGTTAGCAAAGGAAGTGTGGTACACGCCCTTGTTTCGCGCTAGACGAAGGGCATCTAATTGGATGGAGATTACGAGGAGAAATAAAGTGTGTCGATAAAACAGCATTCTTTCGTGCGTGCATGAGGGTTATTAGACGGATGCCATATTCCTTGACTTCCGGAAAGCGTTTGACTCGGTGCCCCATTGCAGACTACTAACTAAGGTACGAGTATATGGGATTGGTTCCCAAATATGTGAGTGGCTCGAAGACTTCTTAAGTAATAGAAACCATTGTTCTCGATAGTGAGTGTTCATCGGAGGTGAGGGTATCATCTGGAGTGCCCCAGGGAAGGGTGGTAGGTCCACTGTTGCTCTCTATCTACATAAATGATCTTTAGGATAGGGTGTACAGCAATGTGCGGCTGTTTGCTGACGATGCTGTGGTGTACGGGAAGGCGTCGTCGTTGAGTGACTGTAGGAGGATACAAGATGACTTGGACAGGATTTGTGATTGGTGTAAGGAATGGCAGCAAACTCTAAATATAGATAAATGTAAATTAATGCAGATGAATAGGAATAAGAATCCCGTAATGTTTGAATACTCCATTAGTAGTGTAGCGCTTGACACAGTCACGTAGATTAAATATTTGGGCGTAACATTGCAGAGCGATATGAAGCGGAACAAGCATGTAAGGGCAGTTGTGGGGAAGGTGGATAGTCGTCTTCGGTTCATTGGTAGAATTTTGGGAAGATGTGGTTCATCTGTAAGGGAGACCGCTTATAAAACACTAATACGACCTACTCTTGAGTACTGCTCGAGCGTTTGGGATCCCTATCAGGTCGGATTGAGGGAGGACATAGAAGCAATTCAAAAGCGCCTCCTATATTTGTTACTGGTAGGTTTGATCATGACGCGAGTGATACGGAAATGTTTCAGGAACTCGGGTGGGAGTCTCTGGAGGAAAGGAGGCGTTCTTTTCGTGAATCGGTACTGAGGAAATTTAGAGAACCAGCGTTTGAGGCTGACTGCAGTACAATTTTCGCGGAAAGGCCACAAAGATAAGATAAGAGAGATAGTACTCGTAGAGAGGCATATAGGCAGTCATTTTTCCCTCGTTCTGTTAAGGAGTGGAACAGGGAGAGAAGATGCTAGGTGTGGTACGAGGTACCCTCCGCCACGCACCGTATGGTGGATTGCGGAGTATGTATGTAGGTGTAGATGTAGGTGTGCATCTCATTATGTTCAATTAAGAATAGTTGAAGAAAAAAAAGCGGTGCATTACTTTCTGGGCAACCCTCGTATATTGACAGATAGAGAGCATGAGGAAATTACACATCCTTCCATGTAGCAACAAGCGCTAACACACCTAAAATGATTGCAATATACAGTTTGCAAAACATTCACCACGGTAAAGCGCACCCAAGTTACGTAGCATGTCTGCCTTCATATTTTACATTTGTGTAAGAGACATTTTCGGTTGTAAATTCTGTTTCAGTTAATGCTGCAGTGCAATGTGTTACTTCATTGAACCATCATACTTCGAGTAATTATCGTTATGGTCAGAAACATTCAACTCGGCTACAATCTGGCGTATATGCTGCGAAAACGATATGTGTTTGTCAGACTTTCGAGCACAGCTGTATTGAAAAAAGGAACCTTTTATCAACACTGAAAATGTATTTCAAGGAAATCGTCTCATGGTGTCTGGAAGGAGCAGAATTAATTCTTGGAAATTATTGAATGGAGACTTCTACATCTTGCTCGTGAAAATGCGTACCTGATAATATGAAAACACATTTTTGTCTTTCTAATACGTCGCTTCTTAGGCAAATGACGTTAAATATTACAAGGATGGAAGGTTACACAAATGAGAGCGATAACTATAATCTGAAATCAGTCGAGTCAGCTTGTCACATACTTTCAGCATCAATATCACTGGAGTAGCAATAAAAAAAAGTAATATGTTCACTCAAACGACATTTATTATACGACGTAAATCTGTGTATTTAGTAATTCTTTAATGAGTATGTAGTGGCAGCTGTGGATTTGTGGGACACCCGGTCTCCATACGTTCCCATATTAAAAAAAAAAAAAAATGGTTCAAATGGCTCTGAGCACTATGGGACTTAACATCTGTGGTCATCAGTCCCCTAGAACTTAGAACTACTTAAACCTAACTAACCTAAGGACATCACACACATCCATGCCCGAGGCAGGATTCGAAACTGAGACCGTAGCAGTCGCGTAGTTCCGGACTGAGCGCCTAGAACCGCTAGACCACCGCGGCCGGCGTTCCCATATTCATTAAACTGCTGGTTCAGAGTACTGGAATGATTGATTCGGATTTCATTTTTGTCATTACATCTTCAGTGATATCATCCATGAAGATAATTCATGTACTTAACTCATTTCATGCCTATTCCTTGTGGCAGGTTTAACACCACGACTCCATCCCCTATGTAGTGATATTCTCAAATTTTCTGTAGGTTAACCTCAAATCGCAGTGTTCAGAGTTCTTGGGTGGTTACAGCCGTGACAATGAACGTTTAACTAGCTAAAGTTTATGCTTTGGTAGCCAAAGGGCTGTTTCCCATCCGATGACCCACAAGGTATAATTCAGTAGGTCCTCACATCACATGGTACTGTTTTACTGGTGTTAGGCGAAGATAACAACCACTGTGAAGTAGGTAATGAAGTGCGGTTATAAAAAATAGATTTGAACGGAGGTACCCCGTCCTACGTGGACACACACGGATTTGAGACCCTCATGATTTACGAGGTGCGGTCACGCCCACTTGCAGATTGTAATGCCGCTGTCCACCTTCGGAGCCTAAGGCCCACAGACTATGAATAAGTACCACACGACACCACTGGAACCACGAGAAAACCAAGCCGGTCCACAAAATACAATTATGTATGCACAGGAAGACGGCGATAGGCTGTCGTTAAACAGCTCATACATAAAAAAGTCATCCGTTGTGGCCGAGCGGTTCTAGGCGCTTCAGTCTGCAACCGAGTGACCGCTATGGTCGCAGGTTCGAATCCTGCCTGCCTCGGGCATGGATGTGTGTGATGTCCTTAGGTTAGTTAGGTTTAAGTACTTCTAAGTTCTATGGAACTGATGTCCTCAGATGTTAATTCCCATAGTGCTCAGAGCCATTTGAACCATTTTGAACATAAAAAAAAGATGGTACACAGCTGATTATGCCAATATAGTCGGGCGTTGAGCAAAATAAACCCGTGACAGTAACAAGAAGCTAATAACACTGAGTACAGAGTCTAAATCTACATCAAAATCTACGTGATTACTCTGCTATCCACAATACAGAGCCTGGCAGAGGGTTCAATGAACAACCTTCAATCCTTTCCTCTGCCGTTCCACTCTCGAGCAGCGCGCGGGAAAAACGAGCATTTAAATGTTTCTGTGCGAGCCCTGATTTCTCTTATTTTATCGCGATGGTCATTTCTCCCTATGTAGGTTGGTGCCAACGGAATGGTTTCACAATTGGAGGAGAAAACAGCTGACTGAAATTTCGTGAGAAAATCCCGTCGCAATGAAATACGCCTTTGTTTTAATGATTGCCACTCCAATTCACGTATCATGTCTGTCGCACCATCTTCCCTATTTCGCGATAATTCAAAGCGAGCCGCACTTCTTTGAACATTTACGATGTCATCCGTCAGTCCCACCTGATGCGGACCCACACCGCACAGCAATACTTCCGAATCGGGCGGACAAGCGTGGTGTAAGCAGTCTCTTTAGTAGACCTGTTGCACTTTCTAAGTGCTCGGCCATTGCATCGCTGTCTTTGGTTTGCTCTACCCACAACATAGCTATGTCATCGTTCCAATTCAGGTAATTCGTAATTGTAATCCCTAAGTGTTTAGCTGAATTTACAGCATTAAGATTCGTGTGACTTATCGTGTAATCTAAATTTAGCGGATTTCTTGTAGTACCCACGTGAATAAATTCACACTTTTCTTTATTCAGGGTCAATTGCCACTCATCTCACCACACAGATATCTTATCTAAATCATTTTGCAATTCGTTTTGGTCATCTGTTGACTTTATAAGACGATGAATGACAGCATGATCTGCAAACAATCTAAGAGTGCTACTCAGACTGTCTCCTACGTCATTAATGTAGATCAGGAGCAATAGAGAGCATATAACACTTCCTTGGGGAACGCCGGATATTACTTATATTTCACTCGATGATTTTCCGTCTGTTATTACGAACTGTGACCATTCTGACAGGAAATCACGAATCCAGTCGCACAACAGAGGTGATATTCCATAGGTACGCAGTTTGGTTAGAAGACGCTTGTGAGGAACGGTGTCGAAAGCCTTCTGGAAATCTAAAAATATGGAATCAATTTGACATCCTCTGTCGATAGCACTCATTACTTCATCAGTATAAAGCGCTAGTTGTGTTTTCTTAATGCGTGCTGACTATGTGTCAATAAATAGTTTTCTTCGAGATAATTCATAATGTTAGAACACAGTATACGTTCCAAAACCTTAACGCAAATCGACGATAGTGATATGGGCTTGTAATTCAGTGGATATCTCCTATTTCACTTTATGGGTATTGGTGAGAAAAGCAGTTTTCCAGTCTTTAGGTACGGAACTTCGTGTGAGGGAGAGGTTATATGTAACTGCTAAATATGGAGCTATTCTATTAGCATACTCTCAAAAGAACCCGAGTGGTATACAATCTGGACCGGAGCCCTTGCCTTTATTAAGTGATTTAAGCTGCTTTGCTGCTCAGAGCATATCTACTATGTTTATCATCATGGCAGTTGTTCTTGATTGGAATTCAGGATTATTTACTTCGTCTTCTTTGGCGACGGAGTTTCGGAAATCCGTATTTAATAAATCTGCTTTAGTGGCACTGTCATCAGTGACTTCACCGTTGTTATCGCGCAGTGAAGGTATGATAGCATTTTGCCACTGGTGTGCTTTATGTATGACCAGAATCTCTTTGAGTTTTCTGCCAGATTCCGAGATAGAGTTTCGTTGCGGAGATTATGGTAAGCATCTCACATTGATGTACGCGCTATGTTTGGAACTTATGCAGGACTTTGCCACTCTTGGTGATTTTGCGTTCTTTTAAGTCTGGCTTACGTTTTTCCAGCAGATTAGGACATTATTACCCGACAAACGAATGACAATCATCCTAGAGAAATCGTTATATCTTAGTATATGGATATGAACTTTAACTCACCTCAGTTAAAAATATGATAAACGTCTGGCCTGAGGGAAAGTCATTAGATATGCAGCAGTGAAGAGGAATGTTACAACCCCTAGTGGAGAAACGGTTTACCTGTGACATTTTGCCACATAACAAAATGATTCTTTTATTTCCTCTAAGCATTCAGAAGTTATCTGTACGTAGTACTTTTTACATAGGCTGGAAATGAATAATGGGGTGGACTTGCCCATTTCTGTATTACTTTCTTAAACGTGGGAAGCCGATATGGGAATAGTTGCGCTGTGGTACTGTCGCAACGGAGGAATGAGTCTAAACACGCCTAATAGGACACAGTGGAAAGTGAGCGGAAAATTTCGTGAACATGCAGAAACCGTACAAAAGATAGCAAAAAGAATGTGGACTTAAAAGGCCATGAAGTGTACAGCAGGCATCGTGTAAAATGCCAATATGGAATACAAGGGGAAGAAGCTTTCGAAAATAATAAAGTTAGTAAGGTAATATAAAAGCAGAGTTTGGTGAAAGTCTCACAAGCCCATCGAAGGCCCACTCAAAAGTGTGATGTAATTTTAGTTTCAAATTAAATTTACTCGAAGTGGACGTACATAATCATGTTACAGAACGTCGTCAACTCGCACATCGCCTAAGTACTGGGTTTCGTGTAACAGAGCAACAAAGAAAATGGGCTCGGCACTGCAGTCGTACACATAAAGAAGACATACGTAAACTCTATTACAGAATGGATGATACTGCAGGACAGCTTATAAATCTATCTTTGGTCAGCACATACACAGCCACCTGTTCCTTTGGACGTGTATAAGAAGGCAGGTTTTTAGAAAAATATATGGCAGGACTAATTAACAAACTGTCCTCAAGCACCACCCCAGCAGTGCGTTTTAATTACGTCCTACACAGAGAACTTTAAGCGTCCAGAACTGAAGCGTCATTAATAAATACGAAGTCTAAAGAATAAATTCAAAGTGATCGATACGCAGCAGTGCATGCACCCAGCGAAAATATTTGACTGTCATGTGGCTGACCCTCGGCGATCAAACTCGACAACATATACGTAAGTAAATGTATTGTACAATACATGGTTAACAGCGAATATGAATCTAGGAATTTATCGGATTATAGCTCTTACGGAAAGTCCAGTAATGTTTAGTCACTATCTATTTATCGAGATCTTTGAATTTCGCAATTTAATCGAACGCTGTGAATCGATTCGAATTTACAGTCAGTGTTATTTGAAATTTGGCAGAGATTATTGAGAGGTCATGCTACATATTACCTATGTATAATTCAGTATGCTGGCCAAAAAGCATACACGCAAAATAAAAATAAAAAATCTTTTTCACAGCCTTACTAAAATTACGTAGCAACCCCTCTCAGTTATCACATACCATTACAAAGATTAGTAGTATTAAATCAAAGACTCTGGCAATAATATAAAAAACACTCACAAAGAGTTAGGTAAGAAATCGGGATCTCATTGCGAAAGCCAGAAAACCACATCGGTAGGCCACATCATCAGTGACACCATGTGGACGTGTCTATATTGTTGTTATATTGATTGTTGTTATACTCGTCACAAAGGACTGTGAGAACAATGATGCTTACACTGATGACCCATAGGGTTACTAAAATACAGGCTGTCCATAGTTAAAGTTCCAGGTTCAAAACAATGTAGAAGGACAGCCACTGCTCAGAATAAAGTCAAATTTGAATATCATATTACTGCCGCTCGGGGAAACGACACGAAAAAAATAAATTTAAAGAAATTTTCACTAATAGATGGCGCAGAAAGCGTCTTAATGTAAATGCGGTGGACTACAAATAACAGACGAATCGCAGTGCGACGATTATGGTTGCACTTCACGCCATCCGTACTGTTTAAGTTTAACGGATTCCTTTTAGCACTCATGTGGATGACTTCACACTTTTCGTTATTTAGGGTCAACTGCTAATTTTAGCACCATGCAGATAACTTTTCTGAATCGTTTTGCAATTTATTTGATCTTCTGATGACTTTATTAGTTGATAAACGACAGCATCATCTACAAACAACCTAAGACGGCTACTCAGATTGTCTCCCAAATCGTTTATATAGACGCGGAACAGCAAAGGACTTATAACACTACCGAAGGGAACGCCAGAAATCACTTCTGTTTTACTCGATGACTTCCCTTCAATTACTACGAACTGTGACCTTTCTGACAGGAAATCACAAATCCAGTCATATGACTGAGACGATATTCCATAAAAACGGAAATTCACTACACGCCGCTTGTGTGGTAGAATGTCAAAAGCCTTCCGGAAATCCCGAAATACGGACTCTATCTGAAATTCCTTGTCAATAGCACTCAACATTCATACGAATAAAGAGCTAGTTGTGTTTCACAACAACGATGTTTTCTAAATTCATATTGACTGTGTGTCAAATGGCTCAAATGGCTCTGAACACTATCGGACTTTGCCGGCCGGTGTGGCCGCGCGGTTCTAGGGGTTATAGTCTGGAACCGCGCGACCGCTACGTTCGCAGGTTCGAATCCTGCCTCGGGCATGGATGTGTGTGATGTCCTTAGCTTAGTCAGGTTTAAGTAGTTCTAAGCTCTAGGGGACTGACGACTTCAGAAGTTAAGTCCCATAGTGCTCAGGGCCATATGAACCATTTGAACTATCGGACTGAACATCTGAGGTCATCGGTCCCCTAGACTTAGAACTACTTAAACATAACTAACCTAAGGACATCACACACATCCATGCCCGAGGCAGGATTCGAACCTGCGACCGTAGCAGCAGCGCGGTTTCGGACTGAAGCTCCTAGAATCTCTCGGCTACACCGGCGGGCGACTGTGTGTCAATAGACCGTTTTCTTCGAGGTGATTCATAATGTTCGAACACAATATATGTTCCAAAATACTGTTGCATATTGACGTTAACGATTTGGGTTGATAATTAATTGGATTACTCCTACTAACTTTCTTGAATATTGGTGTGACCTGTGGCACTTTCCAGTTTTGGGGTACGGATCTTTCGTCGGGCGGACGGTTGTATACGATTGTTAAGTATGGAGCTAATGCATCAGCATACTCTGAAGGGAACCTAATTGGTATACAGTCTGGACCATAAGACTTGCTTTCATTAAGTGATTTAAGTTGCTTCACTACTCTAAGGATATATACTTCTACGTTACTCATGTTGGCAGCTGTTCTTGATCGAATTCTGGATTGTTTCCTTCGTCATCTTTTGTGAAGGCATTTCGGGAGGCTGTGTTTAGTAACTCTGCTTTGGCAGTACTGTCTTCGATAGTGTCTCCATTGTTATCGCGTAGAGAAGGCATTGATTGTTTCTTGCCGCTAACACACTTCACATACGACCAGAATCCCTTGGGATTTTCAGCAAGGTTTCGAGACAAAGTTTAGTTGTTCGGGCCCGTTTTGAGTACCAAGGAGGATCAGCTCCATAGTATGTTAATTTTTTTGGTGTAAATCTCTCAATTGCTGCCGATACAATTTCTTTGAATTCAAGCCACATCAGGTCTACTCTTATATCATTAACTTGGAAGGAGTTCACTAATCGCTTTATCCGTTTTGATGCTCGTTATTAACTCAGGATTATTTGTTGCTAAGAGGTCGAGAGTCCTTTCACAACCGTTTAAAATTGGCGTGGGCTTATGAACTAACTACTAGAAAAAATTCTCAGACAATGCGTTTAGCACAATTTCGGATGATGTTTTATGCGTACCTCCGGAATTAAACATGTATATTCGCCAACACATCGTGGGTAAATAAAAGCCACCTCTAACTATAATCTTATGAGTAGGGTACATGTTTGAAATCAAACGCAAGTTGTCTTTGAACCTTTCCTCAACTGTATCATCTGAAGTGCGAGGTTGGTAAAAGGACTGAATTTTTGTTTTATTCTGTTTGCCAACAATGACCTAACTCACAAGAACTATCTACTTCAATTTCGCGATTGCATAAACTGCTTCTAACAGCAACAAACATCCCACCGCCAACCGTGTTTACCCTATCCTTTCGGAACACCGTTAGGTTCTCCGCGAAACTTTCGGCTGAGCTTACATCCGGTTTCAACCAGCTTCCAGTGCCAATAACGATTTAAGCATCAGCGCTTTCTATTAGTGCTTGGAGCTCTGGTACTTTCCCAACACAGCTACGACAATGTACAACTGTTATACCGATAATTCATGTATATAAGTTCTTCCTGTGTTCGGCCCACACCCTTTGTAACTGAAATCCTTCTTCTGTTTTCCCGCGACCCTCTAACATAAAAAACACCCCATGCCACAGAGCCCCTGCTATCCTTGTAGCCGCCTCCTGCATATAGTGGACACTTGACCTATTCACCGGAACCTGAAACCCAACCAACCTTTGGTGCAAGTCGAGGAATCTGCAGGGTACAAGGTCGCAGAACTGTCTGGGCCTCCGATTCAGACCCGGTCCTGTCGACTATGCGGCAAATGGTCAGCTCTGCTTCCATCTTGCAAGCAAGACTGGCAGATTCTACCACTTCTGTTACCCGCTCGAAACCAGAGAGAATCTTTTCTGACCCAGTGTGATACACATCATTGTTATCGACGTCAGCAACAACCAGCAGTTGCCTCCACCCTGTGTTCTTCATGGCATCTGGGATGGTCCGTTCCACATCTGGAATGACTTCTTCCGGTATGCAAATGGTGTGCACATTGGTTTTCTTTCCCTTCTTGGCAGCCAAGTCCTTAAGGAGCCCCATAACGCACCTAACGTTGGAGCTCCCAACTATCAATAATCCCACCCTCTGTGATTGTCCGGATCTTGCAGGCTGAGTGGTTTCCTCTGAAACAGGACAGGCGGCAGCATCTGGCTCAGTGACAGTGTCAGCCACAGACAGCGCCTGGTACCTGTTTGTCAGAAAAACCGGGGAGGCCTTACGAGCGGCCTGCTACGCCCCGGTGCGACCTCTCACTCGATCACAGGTGAGGGATCAACCTCAGTGCGAGCAGTAACTGGGGTGGCCACCGATGAGGACCGATCGGAGGACTCGCGTGTGGTGGACGTCCGTTGGATCCGCATCGCTGGGCTACACCAGTGGTGGTCATCCACTGCAGCCTCTGGTATGATTTTTAGTATTTTAATTGAAAGCTTTGTTGCTTTGGTAAAAATAAAAAATTGGTTCTTTTTGTCGTGACAGAATAAATTACTAAAAATCATACCAGATCTGGCGCCCGAACAGGGACCTGACTAAAATATTGAAAGTGTCACGGTACTAATATATGATTGTCTTATTTCATGTATCGCTCTTTGGAACCCAATGCTGCATAAAATTACGGATGAGCAATAAATATACGCAATCTTGAAGGACGCGGTATTTACACAAATATCTTGGGATTTAATAAGACGCAGATTTGCAGTTTTGAAGACAACGCCGAGTGAGTACCAAATTTTCGTTTGCCATAGTTCTGTCTAAAGAGTAGCTCATTGACCTTCAAATTCGACCTCACTCTATCCTTTCTGTAGCTTAACGTAAAAAACCATTTTTTTTTCTACGTAAATATTTGAACATTTTCTGTAACCTTTTGCTTGGCCTATTTGTTTTATACTGTAGTTAGTATTTTCGTGTAAGTTCAAGATGGATGCCATTTCAGTCTTTTCTGTGTAACAGCGTTGGCAATCAATTGTTTCAACGGCGTTGACTCCATCTTGTCTTTTTGCTACAGACGTGTGTCAGTTATTACCCACGTAACATTAGACATTTGACGAACGCGCCGCGACTTTAACCTGCGCGGTAAGAATAATTGACAATCAGAATTTCAGTTGGCGGTACCCATTTAAGTTGGCAATAGTTGAATTTCATTATGGCGGACGGACAATCGAGCGCGAACTCTGCAGACGAAAGCGACGGCACTGTTAACAAACATTACCGACTCCGCTCACGCGGAACGACGGCCAGGACAGACGACAGACAAGAGGTAGCTAACGTGGACGTACCCATTTAAGTTGGCAATAGTTGAATTTCATTATGGCGGACGGACAATCGAGCGCGAACTCTGCAGACGAAAGCGACGGCACTGTTAACAAACATTACCGACTCCGCTCACGCGGAACGACGGCCAGGACAGACGACAGACAAGAGGTAGCTAACGTGGACGACACTCAGCGGGAAACACCCACCTCCCCGATAACGGTATCAGTTGACATTGTCAAAATGTTACAGGAATTGATATTAGACAGACAGGAGAGGGAACAGCGCGAACGTGATCGCGAACAACGTGAGAAAGACAGAGACAAGTTTTTATCAGAGCTGTAAACGGATATGACAACACAGATTGACTCAGTTAGGAATGACGTAAATACCATCATTGATGCGAAAGTAGGTACCCTCACTACGCAAGTAGGCTCTCTCACAGCACAGATAGATTCGGTTAAGGGTGACGTCACGGCACAGATAGATTCGGTTAAGGGTGACGTCACGGCACAGATAGATTCGGTTAAGGGTGACGTCACGGCACAGATAGATTCGGTTAAGGGTGACGTCACGGAGCAAGTAACCACTTTGACAACCCAGATAAGCACTCTGAATAACAAAATTGAGAACATCGGTCAGAATCTCACAACTCAAATCGAAGCGTGTCGCAAAGAAACCGATTCGGTAAAACTTGCGTATAAAACAGTTGCACGACAGGTAGACGAGTTAGCGACAGCGGTAGCCACTGTAGAATCAAAAGTAAGTGCAATGGCGAATGACATTTCGGACCGAACTATTGACGAAAGAGTTAACAGTAGTGTTGCTTCGCACACTAAAGCACTTACCGAACATTACAAAGAATGGATTGATGTACAAGAGAAGCTAGTTGAGGAGAAGGTTACACGTGACTTGAAAGATGTTGTTAAATCCGCAACCTTAGACATATTATCTGCACCCGGCAGTTCAGGAGACACTGTTTGTACTGAACTAGGCCAAATTAGACGAGTGTTTACCCGGGATTTGCCGGAATGGCGGAAGCAAGTAACAGATGAGATATCCGACCTGAAACAGCAAATTCAAACACTACAGTATGATAACCAGATTGACGGGAAACACTCACTACCTTCTGAGCCAGATGAACATCAATACCAGACAACACAACACACCACAGTACATTCCGCGACCGAAAAATGAATTTAACGATCCACACAACAACAACACTGAACAATTGACACTCACAACCCTCATGAAAGAGGAGAGTGTATTGAAACACAGAGTTTTTCAACCATTCCAACCGGAAAAGCGAAATATTCATCCAGTCGTTTTCCTAAAGAACTTTTCAGGAGTCTTTCCGGCTGCCTGGAATGACAAACAGAGAATACAATTCATTACCGGATATATACAAGGAGAAAGTGCTATATGGGGAACCGAGATGGTTGATAAGTGCAAAACATTTAGCGAGTTTGAGAAAAACTTTTTAAGCAAATTTTGGAGCGCAGGTGTTCAGCAACGCCTACGCAAAGAGGTCTACAACGCCGAACCTTTCCATTCGAACAGTGGCGGACTTCGCCGGTACTTTGAAAAGTACTTGAGAAAGATACAATATTGGGACACTCCCATAACAACAAAAGATGTTATTATGATTCTTAAGTCAAAACTACCCATTTCCATACGCGAAAAATTAGTGAACGTGTCAGAGGAAGATCAGGACGCATTTTTATCCGTCCTTGATTCGCTCGATCTTATACACGAAGACGCGCGTGCGAATGCTAACCGTAAGAACAACAACGCAGGCACGTATTCGAATGGAAACGGTAGTAATGGAAATGGTTCACACGAAACACAATACGGAAACAAACAGTACAATAACCGCAATAGAGGCCGAAACAATGGTTACCGTAATGGTAAACACAAAAACAAGCATTACGGCAACCAACGGTACAATCCAATATACAAGACGCAACAGCAGTATTACGGGAATGCCCCATACCAATCAAACAATAACGGTAGTAACTTCTACGAGAATGGGAACAAATACAAGGGTAAACGTTGCAACAATCAAAATTGCGGAGGTCAGCTACCTCCACCACAACCCTATGGGCAGCCACAACACCAGCAACAACAGCAATACACGCCTCAGCAACAACCATTCATGCAACAACAACAGTACACGCCGCCACAACAGGACTTTAGATACAATAACAATAAACCAAGAAAACAATACAATCCACCGGTATATTTTACGCAGGCAAGTAATGTACCGATTTTTCAGCCTGGTAATCAAGTGCATTACCAACAAGGGTTTGATACAAATCAACAAACACAATGGGTAAAAAACCAGCGAGAGTGGTCAAGTGATGTGACAGAAGAATCAAATCAGTCGCATCACAAGAAAGCGGAAAACTAAAGGCAGCACCTTTTCGCCTCCGTGGGGATGCTGCGGATTAATGACGAGTCATCGGGAAAGAAATGAATGGTTAGATCCCATACCTAAAATTGTAGAACCAGAATTAGATTTAGATGCAAAACTTAGGCAAGCATTGGTATCCTTAGCTGTACAGGCGAATCTACGCAAGAAGTCTTATGACAAGAAAGTATCTAAGGCTCTTACATATGATATTAATGAAAAGGTGCTTTTACGGACACATTTTAAGCCATCGAAGTTGTTGAAAAGAAATCGGAAATGGAGGCTATTGTACGACGGACCATTTGTAGTAATTAGAAAACCACATACAGGATGTTATCTAATAGCGGATCCAGCATCTGGCAGAATTAAAGGATTGTATCACCACCAGGATCTCAAGAAGTATAACGAGGCAAAGTAACGAGCAAAGGAACATTAGCCTAAGGTTTAACCTGTGAAACACTTCGGTATTCGAACACACCAATACGAGTACTCACACTTTGGCGAAAAACTATGGAGGTAATTGAAGATTTGATTTATTATGGCGTACGAAAAGGAAAGCACATTCCATTTGAGAGGACAGATTCTCAGTTAGTTTTAAGTTAGTCATAGGTGTAAGCAGTCCAAGTTGGCTGTTGGCATTGAGGAATGCCGTTATTGGTGAAAGGAGATACGGAAGGAAGTAGCAGATTGCCACCTTCCAACTCCAATGAATATATATGTATATGAAATGTTAGGTTAAGCAATTTCTTTTTCAGCCCTCAAGATGGAATGTTAGTCTTTAAGTGTACAGAGTACAGCCTATTGCGTGTAAACTGTGCGTTATTGTAACACCGCCATGAACTATACCTTTTGTTAGCGCGATCTTTAGAATTAAACAGATTTGTGTAGCCAAGTGTTTGAACTGTCAAAAGCAGTAAATAACAGAGAGAGTATCACGTAGTATTTGATAGTTTTCAGGAGATTCAATCTCAGATTCAAAGTATCATCTACGAACAGTAAGCCTCATAAAGATTGAATAGCTAAGCAACAAAGCATTTCCTTTATTCTGTTTTACAACAGCTGTTAGGTCATGTAGTCGCGAGTGCCACTACATGGAAACATATACGCCGTACTGACAAGTCTGAAGTATTCCTGATGGTAAACGTTTCTTCTTTAAACATGTATGATGCACTAAAGTAATTAGTTATTTCACAGCCAAGCCCGACAAGCGCCCAGAAGGAAGCGTGATAAACTAGAAAGCTGTCACCAGATATGACTCACATTATAATAATAAAACTAAGATCTGATATTAGATTAAAGAATAACCACTTGAAGGCACACGTGACGCATGTCATGCATCTAAGGTCACAAAAAAATATCCTAGTGTAGTTGTGCTAGAATTTGTATATGTATATAGTGTATTTATGTTCATATTTGATCCTCTCCTCTTCCACTTCCCCATCCTATCCCATTAAAAAAAAAGTGAGGATTAGAATTTGACAGGCTCATCTGAGTGCTCTTTAGACGGTTGAAGTGGAAACGAAATTTGTGGGAGAGATCCGTTAGCGAGAGTTTTGTTCTAATCGCGTATCGCGAGTAGCAATGTTGAGAGATTATAATACATTCCGCGAGTAGTACTTGCAGCCAGTAACTTTATGAAGCATGAATCTTCCGGAGAGAAATGCATGAGTATGCTCGACCAGTAGAGACAGAATTTGTTCAATCTGTGCTCTAGATAAACAGTGACACTAAATTTTAAAGAGAAACGAAATAACAAGCTGCTTAAAAGATTTGTTTTAAAAAAAAATTTACCTTTGTAAAAGGGAGAGAGAATAACCGAAATAATCGTGCCTTGATGCACAAGTAGTGGTATTCAATACGCTAATCCGGCGTGGCGTGACTGAAAAGGTTAACAGAATTTTGTGACTGTAAGCAAACTTAAGAAATGTATGTATGTATGTATGTAATTTATGGACATTGTTTAATCTTGTAATGTATTTACCTGTGAGTAACTTGAACTGTGAACTTTGAAATCACAATGTGAGATGGGAGATGTGAATTTGCAGACACTAAGACGTTCTAAACAAAATGCGAGTGATAAAGTGTACAAAATACGTGTGCAGTGACATGTGTACACGCAAGTGCAGGTAGTGACAGCGCTCACAGCAAAATTATTTTGCAAACTATATGTAAAACGTTGGCTTCACTGACCTGTGTGTAAGCAGCATGGCAGGTGGCAGGGACTGTCGTGTGAAATCCTCGATACAGACGATGGTATTTTCTACCCAAGTTTTCGATACGCCGATCGACGATGGAGGAAGGACACTAGACGTGTGTTTTCCGCGTGTTCTCATTTTAGCAGAGCGCGAGTGACACACGTTAAACTTCATACGAGCATACACGAGCGCGTGTTGCACTGGACTAGTAACCGGCAACAGCGCGGAGCTGCTTGCAGTTGGACTCAACAATTAACATTTGAAACACAACCGACGCGCGCGCTGTGGAGGCGTGTCATTGACCTTAGAATGTTTTCCGTCTCACAACTATGCAAGAGACATTGCTAAAGCTATCACAGTGAAGCTTAATTATGAACTTTATTTATTCTGTAAAAAGAGAAGTCTTAGCTTCAAATTAATTTCCATTTAATCAGTCACGTCGGATATTTTGCGATAGATAGTTAAATAAAGACAAGGCATTACTGAGCACTGAAACGTTAACTGGAGGGGAAGGTTATCAATCCTGTCCAGAATCCTATAAAACCTTTACCTGTAAGTCTACATTATAGCATGAACCTAACACAGGTTTCTTTCTGTTTATTTGCATGTAAACGACATGACGCTTGATGCGAGACACTAGAGAGGCAACACGAGCGAACACAAAAAAGACGCTACCCAGGGTCGTGACCTCTCGGACGACGCCGCTCACCGAACGAGAATAGACGTTGCAGACTCCGGTTAAGTGAGCGTGTAACAAATAAAAGTGTACAGTGTAGTGTCAAGTGAAACGTCCTGATTAACAACGACATTCTAAAAGAATCTAATGAAACGGATAAAAAAAACATTACGAGACCAAACAGGTCACAGACAATTTTAGAGGACTGTTTAAGTAATTATTTCAATGTATCTGTGTATGTTTGTCTACTGACATGTTTTGTTTACTATATAGAGTATTATTCATTTATCTTTGTGTGTGTTAGACTTAAGATTGTTTTTTGTCATATTTTGTTTCACAGTAACAGCAATTAAGATGACAGTGCAAGGACACCTTACAATGAACTGAGAGAAGTGCCAAAGTGCACAAAAGACACTGAAAGACATTTGTTTTCATAACTGTACTGGAAGCATAAAATAACTAGATGACAAACTCATTCCAATTTTATGTTAGAACTAAAGTAAACAGATGATAAAACCCAGTAATGTCTTGAAACTACATGTGAGTCCTGATGATCCTTCCGGAATCATCATGCCTCACATGGGAGGCATTGTGACATTACAGCCTTTATCACTGCGATTTTTAACATATAAAAGTTTTTTTTCTGTATTTGCGGCAGTATGTGCGAACTTCTAACATATACCAATGAATGTTGTAACCAGATATCTTTGCCGCGCTCCTGAAAAGCGCAGAATATCACGATAGCTATAAACTGTTATACGCTGCTATCGATCAGTAAAAAAAAACCGATGCACCTATGTTTCAAAATAACAATTGCCAGTTTTTACTTCCGCAGGGAGCCGCGTCGCTGTCTAGCTCTTCTGTGAATGTGTTGCGAGTCGGACGCAAAAGTATTGTGCTCCATACTGACATAATCATTTTATTGTAAAGTTAAGAGTTTAAGTGATTAAAAATATATGTAGCCACAAACAAGCGAGAATGTATATCGTGAAAAATTCGCTCCACCGCCACATTGGGTGGCCATGTTAATGTAAGTTTCCGTTTCATAATATAATACTTGAAGCCTTGAAGTTTATTTAATTTCAAAGAAAATCTCTCAACCTTTATTTTCATTAATTATACTTGTGATAATCTTTCCTGTTTAAAAGATTTATGCAGCTTATGATCCAGCGTGTGTTCTGTCGGAACAGGAGGCTGTCGTGACGACATCGTTATAGTATTTATTCCAAGTTCTTTCAGTTCCGTTTATATGTTCGTACAAATCCAATTAGTTGGTCCCTTAGGTTTCTTTCATGTAACTTCTGTCTGTTTTCTCCGCGCGATCTTCCTCCGGAAAAAAAATTTCTGTTCATTTTTTAGTAATTTTCGATATCGCGCATGAGAAAAGACAGCCGCCTCCTGCTCCGAACGGAACACCACGACTTTTCTAACGTCGGAGAGTACCGCACGAATTTTCCGCTAAAAGGTAATAGAATTTCTTAAAGCTGGATCAATTACACATGTTGCTGCTGTTCTCCGACAAATCTGGTGTGATTAATAGTAATTTATTCTGTCACGACAAAAAGAACCAATTTTTATTTTTACCAAAGCAACAAAGCTTTCAATTAAAATACTAAAAATCATACCAGAAGCCTCAAGCTGTGTTACCGTAGCCATCAAAGCCTGAAGCTGAGAGCGAAGTTTCACCAACTTGACTCGCATCCGCACACAACAATCGTAGTCTCTGCCCATACTAAAGACCGTGGAAAAGTAAACTATGCAGATAAATGGACTATCAGCACGTGCTCCGCAACTCCACTGAAGATCCTAACGAAACCGCAGGAACTGTGTCTAATTAATTATATTAATAGGCAGAGATTCTAAAATCTAATTACCGAACAACTCAGGTGTCACTAAATAATTCGCCCTGCTTTTGAACTTGTAATATGTTAAAAAATCGATTTACTTTCCGACGCAACCGGAAATGCGAGACCTTTGGGTATTAGATATTAAATTAACACGCTGAAACTCAAGAAACTAAACTATTAAAGGACCCAGATGATATTATAAAATTCGCTCCTGGTTAGCAACTCGGAAAAGTCACAAAATGGATTACTTCCCTGTTGCTGCTTGCGTCTCGGTCGGCTACTGCTGCCTGAAGCGGTGCCGGCTGATGTGCGTAAGGTTGCCCATATTCTGCAGTTCCGCGTATGGCATGTTCTTCGATATCGAAATGAGCTTCGTCTTTCCACAGAATTTTCCATGGCCATTCACTATCCAAGTCTATGGGAGTAATAAATTCTATAGCGAATGTTTGTCTCGCTGAGCGGTCAGCAGGGAGCAACTTCTGAACGTGGTTCATTTTGTATCGACAGCAATGCAGGATGTTTCGTAGGATTTCATGCACCGTGCTTCAAGCATGTCCAGCGTTCGGGAAATCACCTGTGCCCTGATGTTGGTACACCACTCCTGGACCTCTCCTGTAGTGCTGCTGTCATATCTTCGACAGACGTCGGATCAACTGTTATATTACGAAATATTAAGGAGACATATTAGGACAAGAAAGGCTAAGAAAGTTGCTACAATCTGTCATGAGACCTTATCAGACAAATGTAACGACTGGAGGAGCTACGGTACCGTTAGTGAGAACGTCAACCTCGTCATGGTGAGGTATGGTCGAGTGCGGAGGGGCGGATTGCTCTCTCACTATCCATTAAACAATCAGTCCACCTACCTGCACAGGCTTCATGTTGTCTGACCCTTCACTCTGCGATGGTAGGTACTGGTTTAGTCGATAAAAGCTGCCTTGACGAAAAGTCAGCTAAATACCTTGTAGGCAAAGGCCACATAACTCTAGCCCATGGGCAGCATCCGAAAGTAAATTAAATTATCGGGCGTTCGAGATTCTTCCACTACTCGTTTGAAAAACGTCTAAAATTCCTGGAAGCTGGTTTACTGTCTTTAAAACACAGAAAACAGCTATCTATGTCCATATGACGTACATCATAATGGTCTTGCCGAACAATTTTTTCACCCCTGTAATGAGTAATTCTTCTCCATCTGGTTGTGTGGGGATCTTATTGCAAGATATTTGGTCCATACGGATATTTTAAACGTTCTGAACAGTGACTGACAAACGACTCCTTCAGACGTAACACAATAGGCTTCTTGTAAGGAAGTTCTCGCCACAATATCTCATAATTTGCACGAAACACGCCACATGGAGTTAATGTACGACTCTGAAATGTTCCAACGCGAAATCTCCTAAAATAACTCACAAAACTCAAACTTCCTCAAAATACGCAACAATATAGTCGCTTTCCATCAACTACACGAGAACCGATCAAACGCGCAGATTTCTTCATTTTGGTACAAATTTTATCAGCGCGATTTAAAATGAGTGTTTACAGAAGGCGGCTCCCGAGCGACTATTTCGACTCATAGATCTGAGGCATAAAGCCATACTCAAATGAGCGGGAGATGTTGAATTCCTTTTGCTTAATGTATTAAGCAGCCAATCAGATCATCTGGAATACTTCTATACTCGCGTTATTTCTAATGTCAGCCAATCAGATTACCACACGTAATTCAGACTAGAAATATTTTAATTCCGAAACTTCATAAAACACAATGGAAACAAATTACGATTCCTTTGCACAAAATAAATTACTTACAAACTTAATACTTAACGCCCCTTCTGGTTGCCCTTCACAAAAACATGCTCACTCTGACATACGTCACAAATTCCCCAAATCCACAAAAAATTTCTGACGCTTACATTTACATAGTTTTACTAAAATACCACATTTCGGTCTCTCAATCTCTCCAAAACGCTCACACAAATGAATGACAGTGAAATAATAATTTTTCAATGTACTGTTAATTACGTCAGAAAAGTGTGCCAGTGACACTAAAGAGACTTCCAGAAAATTAGATTATATGAACCCATCCTCTTGGTTGTAGTTTCTAATGATACTATAGATGAATACATTACCGTTCCTAACTCGGTTTTACAATGTCAGCACAGTTACCATGTGTTTCAGAGAAAAATTTATATCTCCGAAAGTGCTCAAGTTATTGATTTGAAATCTTAGCAGTATGGTTCTGCTATCCACAGAATTTAGTACACTAAGTATGGAAAATATCGATTAATATTTAAAAATATTTCTTCAGATTCACAGAGAGTATGTGTAACGTATTGCATGCAGCATTGGTCAAGTACTCAGCTCGCCCGGCACAATAGCCAGCGTCAGTTGTGCGAGCGTGAGAACCAAAATCTGCACTCCTCCCGGCTCCAATGCAAGCTACGTTTTCCACGTAAGGTGACAATTCGTAATAATTTCATACGTTACACGAGGTAACGGACGTCATTTAGGATATTAATACTGTAAAGCCTTTGGTACTTTACGTCTTCATTACCTGTTGTCTGCATTAGACAAAAATTGGTTTTGCGCACATTTTGTACGTTCGATAAAAATTTTTTTCTTTCTCAAACAGAAAGTCAATGGACGAGTAGCAGCGCCAGCCCTTCGATAAGAGTGATGTAGCAGGGTTGCCCCTGGCCTCATTCTTTAGTGCCGTAGTCAACGAGCCATTACTTACAAAATTGCTCGGCGACTTCGCAGGACAGTAAGTATCTGTTTGTAAGACTGTTTGGCAGGTAAACACCGACGATATCGGCGTTTTAATTAATAACGTCGGAGACATGAAACCTACAAAAAACTACTCCGAAGTCTACGTGGGCTCCACTATACTTACTTAAATCAACCGTACCTTCTTGTCCCTAAAGACAATCATTCACGGCATGGATGGGTTTCTCTAATTACAACACATACGCAGCAAGAAATGATCACTAGCAGATCAAAAGCATCCTGTCGCCTATTATGGTAAATTAATAGGGGGTATGTCTATCCTTAACCTGAATGCAATGGAGACATTCAAGTCTCTGAATGTCTGTGAAGGAATGGCAGTTCATTCTGCCCTCAAGAATCTAAGCCAGAGAAGGTAGTGATGCTGTCCACTGGTGTCTGAAGTCTACGTTATAACTCACCCCTAAGGTGTTTTATGGAGTTCAGGTCGGGATTCTGGGAGGGCCTACCCATTTCAGGAATGTTATTGTCGACAAACCACTTCCTAACAGAGTGAGCTGTCATGCTGATACAGTCATTATCTTTCAGTTGTTCACCAGCTGTATGCAGCAGACAATACCGTTAAATGTTTTCATGTCCTTCTGCATTTAGCATTTCCTTAAGCCCAATGTGAAGACCACTCCCCAGTCGAGAAAAACGCCCTCATACCGTAACATAGCCACCTCTGTAATACACTGTTGCAACTACACACAACTACCTACTCGTATGTGGCGGTAATAGTCCTCAGGAATTTGCCAACACTCCAGTGGACTGCCAAAGAATATAATATGGTCCATCACTCCAAATCACTCGTTTTGCAGCCATTCACTGTCCAGAGACGTCGCTCTTCATACTCTCTCAGGCTTCATTTAGCAAACAGAAATGTAGTGGCACTGATTAGCAGTCTCTACAATGACCTTCCGGAATACTCCACAGTCCCAGAGTGACAGTAAATGAGGTTGCCTGGTCGTGATTTAGCTGTGGTGGCTGCGTCGCGTTTCTCCTTCACAGTCGCCAAGTATCGAATTGGGCAGCTTTAAAAGTGTTCACATGTCCCTTATCGATTCGTTACTCATCTGCTACGACTACATTCCCACGAGTCCTCTGCTCGGCGTCTGTCTCAGTACTCGTCTAACGACAGAACTCCCGGGCTCCTCGCTGCCAAGCAGTGATGATAAAAGCAAGCACATCTTCCAGCGACACAGCTACTCTGACCAAAGAGTGCGTGCGAGTAATCTGCAAGCTCAACATTGTCGCCTAGTGTTTGAGACAACCAAAGTACGTACAAATTCCAGAAATGCAAATAGCGAAATCTCAATAGACCGTTTCAAGTGTACTTTCCAGCCCAACCATCCAGGTTAAAGATAGTCAATCCGCAGCCCAAACTACAGGTGACCTCTTCGGCAATAGAGCGTGTGGGCACTGGACTGTGCACAAAAAGTTTTATCCTTTAATACTTATTTCTTCACTCCTATATACAGCCCCACGTTTTCACGAGTACAGGTTACTAAGTCAGATGAATAAAGCTTTACAAAGCAACCTTTTAAACTCCTGCAACAAAACGCCGAGAGATGTTCTTAGGGGTCTAAAACACTGAAGCGCACAATCGGCCCATTTACATTTAACAAACTGTTAATACTACAAACAGTACAAACGACCGCATCAGCAAGATGTTTTATCACGCATTTAAATCATTGCCGTCATTTTACCGAAGTTATGCACTGTCGGGCTGGGCTAACACTCCGCTTTGCTGACCGCTGTTGGCCTGTTGGCATGTGGGGTGCACTCAGCCATTATGAGGCAAACTGAGCAGCTACTTGATTGAGAAGTAGCGGCTCCGGTCTCGGAAACTGACCTACGGCCGGGAGAGTGCTGTGTTGTGACGCCTATGGGTTGAGGATGAGACGGCGAACGGTTAGTACCGTTGGGCCTTCATGACCTGTTCGGGAGGAGTTTAGTTTTCAGTTTTACTTCAATCATTGACTGTGAGCTAATGGATCAAATGAGCTCCAAGATAACATACACGGGACAATATTATTTATGAGGAATCTTCACAGGAAAAAAGATATGTAACGTACCGACACAGAGATTTATAATATTCTTGCAATAAGATCCACACGCAACCAGATGGAGAAGAATTACTCATTACAGGGATGAAAAAATTCTTCGGCAAGACCATTACGACGTACGTCGTATGGACATTGTGCCAAAGAGTAAATTTTAATAGCAACCGTATTTATTGTTTGTCTACCGTGCACAATATCTGAAGCACGGCAACTAACTTACAAAAAATTTCCAGCATCAATTGCGCTTCAGTTGTCTCATTACTCATCCGTTACATTTTCTAGCAGAGTGCAAGCAAAACGGCTGTTCTACAGCTAGTGCGTAGATCTGCTCATAATACAATTTTCATGTAGTAATAAAGCAATATCAAGAACTTCTCACGCATGGTTACACTATGGCATGTGATGCCAATGTAACGTGAAATTTTTGTGTCGTTTCCGTTATAATGTAATTCTTACCGTATCACGGCTCAAGTAGCATCGATTCACTGGCCTTTAAATTGTCTCCATAATTAACATGCTTTTTGACACAGTGAGAATCAGAAATTAAGCGTGAGGTGAAAAATAGTTACTAGAGACTACATTATATGCGTAATAAAAACCCTAAGGTGTACATGCAATTATGCATGAAAAATGCTTAAAATTGCATTAAAAGTCTCGAAATATGAGAGATCAAATAATAAAAAAACTTGCTTGCATTATAATTCAAAGTCCCAACTGTGAATATCAACTACGTAGAATGGCGCCGGTTACGCGAAAAATCGGTACATTTTGAACGCTGACATCATTTTCTGAATACTGTCTGGTAGAGGTCAGAAAGGGGGCCTTTCTCTGATTATTTTCTAAAAATTTGCCGAATGGGGACGCTTGCCGTGTTTCAAGAATTGTTCTTCTTTGCAATTGTTGTGGGTAAGAAACGATGGAAGTTAGTCGCTGCGAAACAATCGATATGTACAGAACCAACTTCGAGATATGTTGCACGCAGAGGGGCACGCTCAAAAACTCCGTAATGTTTTATTTAAAAAACAACGTACAAGCATGAATTTTTTGAACAGCATTATTTTTAAATAATCTGTTAATTCAAAGCATCATTTATAATTTATTTTACATTTTTCTACTATCGTAAAGATAAACGACCTAGTACTTTTCCAAAAGTTCGGTAGTAACATTGCGCCTTCGATCACTCAAAATATTTTTATAAGCAGAAAAGGATCGTTCTACATCAACTGAGGTAAAACTGTCAACTTGGCACAAGGCTCAAAGCCTGGGTTACTGTTTAAAATGTTTTCTAACTTTTCTTTAAGTTTTCTTGAGAATATTTCTCGCAATGGGGATCTAACTAGAATAAATTATAGATTCTTTCAACGCCAATCTTTGAATTTCAAGATTTTTAATTCTTGCAGGTATATGCAAAAAATGAGTGGAATCATGGCAATGTCTTTTTTAATACCGTAATAGTCAAAATGTTCCTTGAA
This sequence comes from Schistocerca serialis cubense, assembly GCF_023864345.2. Classification (NCBI taxonomy): domain Eukaryota; kingdom Metazoa; phylum Arthropoda; class Insecta; order Orthoptera; family Acrididae; genus Schistocerca; species Schistocerca serialis. The sequence goes on from NC_064642.1 coordinate 665,716,568, forward strand.
CTGGCAAACTGCCAAAGCCTCTTTACTATCGAAGTCGTTTACTACTAATGGTCTCGACCCACGTACCCCAACGAATTCCTACTCGTTCTGGAGGTAAATCACATTTGGTTGTTTTCCTTTGTAGATTTTGATGCTAGCAGGTACCTTTAGAAACACTTCCTTTGTGGATGAAATCAGTTTATTTACATTCACAAACGTGGAACGTACTTCTTCAGCGAGTTCACGTACTCCCTAAGCAAAGCAAGTCGCATGAATGAAATTGGTATAAAATACTCGGAGGGCTTTTCTTGGTTTGATCATATAGGGCGCAGCATCTGAAATAAACAAAAACATCCATTCTTGTGCAGAAAATTATGGAAATTTTTTTCTAATACCCTCATTCACAAATCTGTCGATCATAGAATAATTTACTTTTTATAATTCCTTGGAGGCCGCTAAATAGGAAGAAGAAGGCTCTTCTTTTAAAGCACTAACAACTAAATTTGCTATGTAACAATCACAAGTGTCTGTAGTTCCGTCGCCGGCCGATGTGGCCGAGCGGTTCTGGGCACTTCAGTCCGGAACCACGCGGCTGCTACGGTCGCAGGTTCGAATCCTGCCTGGGGCATGGATATGTGTGATGTCCGTAGACTAGTTAGATTTACTCAGTTCTAAGTCTAGGGGACTGATGACCTCAGATGTAAAGTCACACAGTGCTTAGAGCCATTTGAACCATTTTGTAGTTCCATCAACTGAAATCCAGATAATGCTGTCCTTGAGTTCATTGCGTATTTCTTCCTAAACATTTACGTAAATTGGGGGTATGTAATTTTTACACAATGTTAATTCATCTGGTATATTTTTATTTAAGAAATATTTTCTCAGGAACCTTTGAGGATGGGGTTTGTAAGTTTCTGAAGAGGAATAATGCTTGCAGTGAATGCTTAACATAGATCCATGTTAAATCGACTTTTTTGGTTACCTTTGGACAAATCTCTGCTACTGCTAGCTGCTGTTGTCAGAAGTTCTTGTCATGGTCCTTTCTTCTATATTCCTGCGACGTGAAGACTTGTTGACGTGCTGGTCTATTTGAAACTTTTTTTTCGCATAAAACGTTTTCCTCGCAAAACTAGACAATATAAAACAATTCCACCATATTAAATGTTCCAGGATGGTCAGCTACCCATGAAACGACGTTTGTTTCTTCGGGCGGCATGATGCACTACACGTTACACACTACATGTCTTAAAACACGTTCAGCTGTGTACAAGTAAATAGAGAGCTGAACTGAAACAATGGACTTACGGCTAAAAGCTTCCTTAATTTAATTTCATTGTTACCAACGCGTACGGTATGATAGCGGAGGGATTAACCGGGGGCGCGGGCGCAGGAGCATTGACTCTGCCTGCCTGTTCCTATTCCTCTTCTATAATGATTTCGCTAGGCAGTGGCCTCTCGGTTAGCGATTTCACGCGGTTATAGGTCGTGGTTAATCTGTGAGACATCAAAACTAGATCGAGCTAAAGACCGTCCATCAAAATTTTTAAAATATTGTAAATGCAGAGCGAAAATATGTATCGTCACTTGATTTTAGTTAAAATAAGCAATAACCGTTGAAAAGGAGCCAAATATGCAAATGCATATGCAACATGCAAATGTACATAATCCTCCTGCAAAAGCAACCACCAGCGATACGCTTTGTCTGTCAGGTTGAAAGAATGCTTAGCCATGGGACATGTCTCCAGTGACACAGACACTTGAGATATCCCTCAGAGACCTCCTATAAGGTTTACATTTGGAACAGTCCAATGTTGGTGAAACTAAACTCGTGCTCTCCTCGTGACGTATCGAGAAACCTTGGTGCAAGGAAAGGAGGCGGATCAACTTCCTTTCACTTCTGACATGCATTTGACTCAGTATCTCTCCAGCGCTACGGCAGAGAAGTATCAAACGAATTTGAAGCTGTTTTGAAATCTCCTTTGCAAATGATGCCATTATCTGAACTGAAATAAAATCGTCAAATATTCGCACAGGTATACAGATCTTCATAAGATTTCAAAATGTTGAATAAATTGCCTAGTTGCTTCAGATGCTCGGAAAAGTAAAATTGTGCCGTTCACAAGACGCATAATCGTAGAAGCGCATGCGTAAAATATCAGTCAGTAATAAATGAAATTACGGGAAATCTATACAGTCCTTAGTAAGAATCTCTTCCCTCAGGTGCCGAAACCACGTACGTTTTCTGTGCTATCATCAATCCACAAAATGAATTCAACTCTTCGCTGCAATGTGTACACCATTTGGTGACCAACTTACAGACCGAAAAAAATATATGTCCAGCCTCCTTACAATGTATGGGGGTCGCTGTGTGTACTACATACAATACACCAACCATTTTATTAACCGAATTAGGCATCTACGTATTGGTGAAGTGACATAATGGTCAAGTTCGATGAGGCGTCCCCATTTAAGCGTGTTCTTATATAGATACCTTGTCCAATTTATTTGACAGTACGGTTATGAGATTGTGTAAGCACACGTTGACATCGTTATATTTCCAATATAGTGGCCACTATATCGACCAACTGGAAGGCGTGGCCATGGGAAGTAAGTTACCTCAGCCAAACAATATATGGAGAAATCGGAAGACGTCACTGCGGACACAGCTCCAGCTAAGTCAAGATGCTTTTTTCTTTGTGCCGACGACACACTTATCACCTGGCCCAGGAGATGTGAAACACTGGGAGAATTCTTAGAACACCTGAACGGAATTCACAACAACACCAGATGCACAGAAGGCCTCATTCACAGAATAACAAATGGGTACCTCAGCCACAATCACCTGGCACAAGAACGTGACGTTCTGGACACCCCCGTACATAGTGCTCAGACGCTGAAAACTTGTCGCTAGAACTAAGTCACCTATGAAGAGTCTTTAGGAAAATGGCTGCAGTCACCGCCAGGTATCACAAGTAATTTCTGGCAACACGTGCAAGAGAAACACAACCGAAGCATAGAACAAGAAACTTGAATTTTTGGTTACTAGTGGCACGGTGTTGGGAAACGTTAGTTGGCTCCTGAAGAGAGACAATATTTCACCAGCGTTTAGGTCCCCAGCCAAAGTACGGCAGCTCATGCGGCCTATGAAGAACGATGTTGAGCTCAGCACGCCCAGAGTGTAGAAGACACCATGTCCGGGTGGTTGCTACTACGTCGAGCAAACAGTACATACTGTGGAGAGACTCAGGACGGAACAGGGAATGTGCTTTCACTTAAGCTATCCGCAAACAGCAGTCGTCGCAAAACATGTTTTAGTAAATTGAAAATGGAATACGTTTGAGGATTGGATTTTAGAATAGCGTCACTAAAGATGCTGTAAAAATAATATATCACAGAACAGCATCAATAAAAACGCCGGTTTGCAGCTCATCACATACTGGAACCGAGCCATCGCAAGCTGAAGTGGTCGTGACGGACGTGGGACGAAAACATTGCCATATTTGGCTTCGAAGTGAGCACCAGGAGACTCACACACAGCAGTGCGGGTACGACACCACTTGACTATGACCAATTAGAGCTCAGTCCAAAGGTTAAGGGATTTTAATCACCTGATGGGGCTGTAAAACCAAGATGACTTTATTAATTCATGAGACAACGTTGCTCAAATTTGTGAGACCGTCACGATAGCACAACGAATCCTCGAAAATAGGTGTTAACAATCCCATGGAAAGCTTCTTAGTAAATTTAAAAATCCAGTATTAGATGAGGAATCTGGGATAAAACCACAGTCCCTACGCATCACTCCCATAGAGGTCTTGGTGACAAGGGTATACATCGTGCAAAAACATTATTCCTCTTGAGATCCATAAGCCAGTTGACGGGGAAGGAGCTGTAATACCTAGAATAAAAGTAACACCTGCCAAATACTTCCTAGGTGCTGGCAACCTATGTATGCATGTGTCATGGTTATATCAAAGATAAAGTATAGTTCCAATACATGTTACCCATATTGCAGCTGATAGAATCCTCGAAAGCAATGTGTACCTCACGGGCAAATCAGTGGAAAAAAATTTACATAACACTACCCGAGGCCCAGGCACTGCCTGGTGTGTATAGATTCCATCACGTCTCTCCCCCTCACTCTTAACTCTGACCATTTCCTCCTTCATCTCCTCTATGTCAATCTACTCCATCCTCTCTACATCTACATCTACATCTACATCTACATCTATATTGATACTCCGCAAGCCACCCAACGGTGTGTGGCGGAGGGCACTTTACGTGCCACTGTCATTACCTCCCTTTCCTGTTCCAGTCGCATATGGTTCGCGGGAAGAACGACTGTCTGAAAGCCTCCGTGCGCGCTCTAATCTCTCTAATTTTACATTCGTGATCTCCTCGGGAGGTATAAGTAGGGGGAAGCAATATATTCGATACCTCATCCAGAAACGCACCCTCTCGAAACCTGGCGAGCAAGCTACACCGCGATGCAGAGCGCCTCTCTTGCAGAGTCTGCCACTTGAGTTTATTAAACATCTCCGTAACGCTATCACGGTTACCAAATAACCCGGTGACAAAACGCGCCGCTCTTCTTTGGATCTTCTCTATCTCCTCCGTCAACCCGACCTGGTACGGATCCCACACTGATGAGCAATACTCAAGTATAGGTCGAACGAGTGTTTTGTAAGCCACCTCCTTTGTTGATGGACTACATTTTCTAAGCACTCTCCCAATGAATCTCTCAACCTGGTACCCGCCTTACCAACAATTAATTTTATATGATCATTCCACTTCAAATCGTTCCGTACGCACACTCCCAGATATTTTACAGAAGTAACTGCTACCAGTGTTTGTCCCGCTATCATATAATCATACAATAAAGGATCCTTCTTTCTATGTATTCGCAATACATTACATTTGTCTATGTTAAGGGTCAGTTGCCACTCCCTGCACCAAGTGCCTATCCGCTGCAGATCTTCCTGTATTTCGCTACAATTTTCTAATGCAGCAACTTCTCTGTATACTACAGCATCATCCGCGAAAAGCCGCATGGAACTTCCGACACTATCTACTAGGTCATTTATATATATTGTGAAAAGCAATGGTCCCATAACTCTCCCATGTGGCACGCCAGAGGTTACTTTAACGTCTGTAGACGTCTCTCCCTGACGCTCCTCCTACACCCTCCACTATATGTCCATCTTCTCCTGCACTTCTCTCTCTCTGTCTTTGTTCACCTCCTCTGCTTTCCTTTCTCTGCCCATTTCCTCCTTTCCCCTCTCCCTGTCCACCTTATCTTCTCCTCTTTCTCAGTCCATTTCCTCCTTCCTCTCAGTCTGCTCGTCTTCTCCTTTCCCCTGTCTCTGCTTATCTCTTCCTCCCCCTATCTCGGTCCATTTCCTACTCTCTATTACCTGACTATTTCCTCCTCTGCAACTCTTTGTAAATTTCTCCATCTGCCCTTTCCTCCTACCTATGTACATCTCCGCCTTCCCCTGGCAGTCTGTCCATATCCTCCCCGTCTTCCGTCTCCACGTTATCGCTTTAACCCGAATAGGACGCTGGTGTTTATTGCCTCCACAGTATTCATTTCCAGATTTTTACTAATATGTGCACCCAGTTTGGTTGAAATCACTCCAGGGATTTAGGATAAGCATCTTACCCATGAATTTGCGCACATGGACACGTATCAAATATATTTCAGATACGTTTAACAAATTTCACACTGGTTTGTAGACATATTTCAAGTGTATCCATAGCGAATTTTGCCCTGCAGTTTCATTTTCACAGCTCATGGTTTAGGACGTCGTGTATCCTGAACTACGTGCTGTACAATGATATAATTTTGTAAGTACATCCATTATTACATGCGAAATGTGCAAAATTAGTTGTGAATATAGATAATAATAAACAAGTAATAAATCATTATGTCATGCATGATGCGGCACTTCTTTAGCAGATCACAGTACTTATGACATTATTTCTTCTGAATCATGTCTCGTAAAATGACATATTTTGCTGGGAAATTCAGTGGCACATGTGGATGCTGTCTACGAAGTCCGTTGCAGTTCTTAGTAAGTAAGTAATAAACTGAAAGGCCAAAATTAGGCCACAGTTTTTGTTGTATCTTAGTATTTGATATCATATCCCTTGAACTATGTTTCGAACAATGGTACACTTTTTCTGGTGTATTCAGTGGTATATTTAAATACCGTCTGCAACATGAATCATCAATAAAATTAGTATTAAAGAAGTAATAAATCAAAACGTCATTATTCATGTGGCAATTTTACTGTATGAACAGCGAAAAGGTAGAAAACGATAAACTTTTGTCCTTTCATGATTTTGTGGAGGTCGTCAACGAGAATAAGTCTCAAAGGGGCCTCAATCTCAAATATTGGATGACTGAAGTATGTTTATTCGCATGTCGTGAGCTACACTACTGTTCCACGTCCACCTCCACCCCTTTGATGGGTAGTGGTATCTGACCCCACAGCAGTGATTTCCACATAGGTGTATCACGATTCATAGAAATCGGTCCAGAAGTTGTGGAAAATACATACCGGGCCGTTACTACAAAATTGATGGTTTGCCGAAAACTTCAGTCTGGGTGTATAACGCTGGATGCTAAAACATTAATCTGTGCGCTCGCGTAGTATGTCGAAAAAACTGATAATCCCATTTCAAATCACGCACAATTTAGCGATCTTCTGCATGGGACCATACAATATTGACCTTCCCACACTGAAACTCTAACGCAGCGGCGCAGATAAACATATTCTATAGGATTAAAAATTTCATCCGAACTGTGTTGCCCACGTATCTTCCCAGCCCAATCACTAGGCTTGGACACACAGACTAAATTCCGCTATACTGCAGCGCTAAACGCGCGCGCAACAACAATCAGACATTGTTCGAAACTCTGGGGGCAGCTACTACTTGGTAATTCTGCCTCCATACGCAGTATGAGTCATATCTTGACATGTGACGATACAGGATCGTCACATATCCCCTGACTTAACATTCGCTTGGAAATTTATGGTGATATATAGTTTCACTGTGAAACTGATCACTTGCAATGCGCTCCAGTCCACGGGAGTGACAAAACAGAACAATACTATGTACCACTAGGCTGGTGCATAAAGCCATGGCGTTTTTGCTTTCAATTTTGATATTCCGGTTGAAAAGGGGTTTATTTACCGATTTCTTTATTTATTTATAGATAACTGCTGCTTTTGGAGTTAACGCGTTGTTGTGGAAACTAGAAAACGGAGTACCAAGTGGGACAATCTTCTGTGTGAGTTCAGTAGAGTGGTGACAGCAATGAAGGCAACCAGAAACATTTGCACCGTGTATGGGGTAATGCCACTGTACAGAGCTTGGCGAGAAAGTGGTGTTGTTACTGTAGGGAGGATTGTTGTAACATTAGTGACTCAATACGTTCAGGAAGACCCCTGAGGTTTGATGAAGATGGTTTAAACGCCTTTATCCACAATGATCAATGTCAGTGTACTCGAGCACTGGCAGGTGCGATGAACTGTGATAAATCTATCATTGTACGACTTTTGCATGCAGTGGGGAAAGTATATGGGTACCGCACGCCCTAAACCTAAGTCGAAGAAATCAGAGGGTGGCCAATTGTGCCTCTCTCCCCTTGCTAGTGATCAACTGCCTCGTCAACAACACCGCGTATTCCTTCCTTCTATCGTTACTGGTGACGAGAAATGGTGTTTTACGCTAATACAAGGAAAAGAAAGGAACGATTGAGCCTAGACAAAGCAGCACGGCCCAGTACAAACACCTGTGCGCTGCTCAAAAAGATAATCTTATGCGTCTTATGATGCATAGGCTGGTTGGTGTACTATGAATCGCTTCCCTGATACGTAGTCCTCACTGCTGACATTAACAGTCAACAACTGAGGCGTCTCGCAGACGGATGATGACGAACAGGAAGACTAACAGTAATCAACGATTCGATCGCCGCTTTCTGATAGACGGTGCAACGGCCTTGCCGCTGCTGATACACTTATTCCCGTCAGATCACCGAAGTTAAGCGCTGTTGGGCGTGGCCGGCACTTGGATGGGCGACCATCCTGGCCGCCATGCACTGTTGCCATTTTTCAGGATGCACTCAGCCTCGTGATGCCAATTGACGAGCTACTCGACCGAACAGTAGCGGCTTCGGTCCAAGAAAACCATCATAATGACTGGGAGAGCGGTGTGCTGAGCACTCGCCCCTCCTATCCGCATTCTCAGCTGAGGATGACACGGATGGTCACAGTGGGCCACTTGTGGCTTGTAGGCGGAATGTGTGTGTGTGAGTGTGTGCTTTCTGCTAGACTGAAAAAAAAAAACACTATACGCGAGTTGTTGCGAAGTTGTTCCGCACCCATTTTATTCACCTGAGTTTGCGACCTCAGATTTTTGCATTCTCGGCTCTCTGTCTAACAGCCTTCAAAGAAACTTCCTGAAACATCAAAACTGTGTGCCAGACGAGAGTCGAACTTGGTCCTGAGTTCGAGTCTCGGTCTGTCACACAGTTTTAATCTCCCAGGAAGTTTCACATCAGTGCACACTCCGCTGCAGAGTGACCATCTCGTTCTGGAACCTATCAGGACGTTCCTGCCCAATGAAAATGTGCTCCGAACGTGACAAGTTGTTCGCCTTAAAAGCTACGTAATTTTACAGTCGCTAAATCGAAAAATTCACTCAGTGTTGAGAGACTGTTGTAAACAGTGAGAAGAATACAGTATTAGTGACTAAAATCTGAGTTACTTGTATCGGTATTTTACATGAAACTTTTAGGAAAACGTTACGAACCTATGCACCAGTCCAAAATTAAACCGACAAACCTTTCAATAATTCTCACGAGATAGGTGTAACCATGTAAGTATTCTTTGTACTAGGATCATGAAGACTTTGGTAGATGAAGCTATAACAAGTCTTTTGACTATAAGTATGTACAACAAACAACAGTATTAGTAAGGTAAATTTCACTTAACTAAAAAGCAAATTTTCAGTGGATGGTCTCTAACCTTAGGTTATATCAATAAAAATATATAATTTAATTTGGGAGAAACGTCGTTAACAGTTCAACGTAATTTGTATTTTTGATTAGCAGAGTATTAATTAATAGTAATTTCCGCTGCCCTGCCGAGTGGACATCACTTTGTTTTGTCTATCGTTAAAATATTATCAGAATGAAAACATGTTAGATCGTTGCGTGGGATCGGACCAAAAATATCCCCTATCACCAATAAAACAGGTGCAGTAAATATGTTACCTATTCAAGAGCAGTACACTAATTTAACAATCAATACCATCAGAGACGGAAAAAAGTTGAAAGCGGTTGGTTAGGTTTGTGGCCTGCTGTGTACAGGTCCAATTACATGAATGCAGAAATACCATCAAATTTTACATATCCAAAGTTTGCTTTGCACCTTTTCGTCAAATTCTTTCACGGTACATTGGTGTAGAATGCTTTTTGTAACAGAACCTACCCGACACTACAAACGTATTACTTGACCTTAAAGACTCGCGTCATCGCTCCTCCGACTCACGTGACGTTGTTGATAAACGTACTGCCACCGTAAAGTGACCTGGATATGTCGCAACCAGCTCCAGCAGCGTAGTGAAATGCGCCGCTGCCATGTACAGCATGAATTAGTGCGCAATTCAGCGGAAGGTTCGACAAATGTTGATCTCACATTTTAAGCCGTCGTTGATCTCCCATGAGCCTCCTCTTTGCACGGCCTGACGTAGCGATGACGTAGCGTCGCCTTATGGAACCTCGTGAACAGAGAGAGGATACAGCGAGTATATAGCCCAAAACAAAAAACACTCGCACCACTGCACCATCCAGTTAACAGTCACACGCATGTTAATTTAACACTGTGTCACGACATAACTGGAAGTACTCCATAGTTCGCTCACCTACGTATTGTCATTTTGCACACAAAGTACATGTTCACCACTCCACCTTATTATAACATTATTCATTTGCGTCTTAATTTTTTCCACATTATCAATATTACAATCTAATGTACACCAAGTGACAAAGCCCAAAATATTTTTCGCCGCTATGTTTATATAACTTAACATAATTTGCATCCTCTGAATTCTAAATGGTCTCAAGAAATGATGCAGAAATTTCTTAATTTCGTCCCTTGCCACTGAAGATTTGAAATGTAATCGTATATGCTCATAATCTCTGATACGGTCGATAGTGGTTGTAACCAAAGTATCGTGCCTTGTTTTCCTTTCCATTGCCATCTTCTCCATCTGTTTCAGGGCCATATGCTGTCTTTATTCGGTGGTTAATTCATCTGATGAGATAAAATCCTATCGACAGTACTGTCAAGCTCTTTGCCATGTAAAACTTTACAAGACGGCCGACTAGTATTATCATGTGAAGGCTACTCATCACTTCTTCATGATGAGGTACCTCATGAATCCACTTCTTGTGATCCTTTCTGCAGTGTGCTTGGTAAAATTGTCGTGGTGCGCGCATTGTACGTGCTGTGCTATTTGACGACCGTCTGTATGTTGAAATGCAACTTGACGTGTCTTTTCCTCATCAATAAAAGATTTACAAGCATTAGAACTAAATTGTGAGTCATTATCCTACAAAATACTTTGTGAGTGAATGGTATTCGGAAAATAGTCTTCTATTAATTTTTGAACTATGGTATTTTTCTTAGTCTTTCTCAGTGGAAAGAACAGAGCAAATTTTGAATATAATTTCACCACCGCCAAGATCTGCGAGAAATTATCATGATACTGTGAAAGGGGAGGGAAAAGATGAAAACCAATGATATCAGCTATTTTGTGTGGGACAATTCATACTCGTTGAGTCCGCCTAAAAAAAAAAAAAAAAAAAAGATAAACATTTGTTTTCGAAGTTGTAGACGTTTCTTTGGATCAAAATGTGCGAGACCGTTATGGATATATTTGATCAGGTAACCGGTAACTTGTTCTGGAATGCAAAGCCCCCACGATTGTGAGGTTAAGTCCGTTCTGCAGTACCCGACGACATTGTGAATTAAGTAATATCATCCCGATACACTGTCCTTATCATTTATAATATTTCATCTGCTTTAATACTATCTAAAAGCCAACTAAGTTTTGATTCTTCTTCCACGCCCCTCACGATATTAATCTTGATTTCCTCTATACTGGGTGTCTTGGTGCGAACATCTGATGAAATATTAAAAATGAAAAGGGCAGTGTATTGAGATGATATTTCACAATATCGTCTGGTACTGCAGAACTAACTTAACCTCACAATCGTAGAGGCTTTGCATTCCAGATGCACAATACGTGACAAAGCATCAGGCACCACATTTGTTTTACCTGACATGTATTCTGTCTCAAAATTGAATTCCTGAATGGCAAGGGCCCATCTAGGAAGACGCTTATGTAATAATTTTCATTGAAGAATTAGAGATAATGGTTTATGACTGGTCAGTACGACATTGTAGAGTCCGCGCAGTATATAGCAGAACCGTTTAAAGCTCCAAACAAACGTAAGTGCTTCACGTTCGGTGCAGTGTATTTCCTTTCCCGTGCTTGTAAAACGCCGCTGGCAAGCGAGACTATGCGAATTGTTCTAAACTATATTTATTGACTTTTTCTATACAAAATGACTTCAACTCCAAATTCACTGGCGCCCACGTCAAGGTAAATGGTTCATTAAGGTCTGGTGGATGCAATCGTGGAGCTTCTGAGAGTTGTTTCTTGATCTCATTAAACGCTTCTTATTGGTCTGCCCCACCGGCCCAAAGTGAAATCCGCCCTCTTAATGTCAGAAACATGGATGATGATAAGCACTGTCCTTTTAGAAACAGACGGTGATATCCACTGGCACTGAGGAAACGTTGAAGTTGCTTTTCATGACTCTAGAAAACTTTGAACTGCATCGAATTTTTTCGGATCTGGCTCAGTTCCTTCTGACTATATAACATGTTCCAAGAATGTTACGTTCCTCTTCGTGAATTCCGGTTTCGGTGGTTTAGTGTGACTACAGCCGATCTAAATGTACCCAAAGCTTTATGTAGGATGCCTAAGTGCTCTTCCCAGGACGCAGACACAATCAAAAAATCATCGGTGTTCACTACAAGCTTCTGTACAACTTCTTCTCCTAGAATCTCATTTAACGGTCTAACAAATGCTGCTGATGAAATGCTTTAACAGAATGACATCCGTCTGAAACGGTAAAACGTCCCTTGTGCAAGAAAGCAGTGAACTTTCTGCTTCCCTCCTCCAGCTCTATCTGCAGTAACTGCTATCTATAATATTAAGATAAAAGGTACAAGCAAATTTCTCCAAAATTTCTTTGGCATTTTCGGGCTGATCCCGCTGGGGCATACAGAACAAATCTGATTGGTACGACCTTTTTAATTACGAGGTCTATCGGATTGCAGTAGTCGCTAAGTAATCTCTCAGTTATCATAATTGTCTCGTTTACTATCACCCGTTTAACTTCTTTCCCTACAGCTTCTGTACTAGTTAGTGATACTGGATGACTTAATTTTTAACAGTTTGTGCGGCCACACCTTAATTCGAGATGTAAATCCATCATCAGTCCAGATTTAATTGAAAGCACTTCAGCGTGTGGCTTGAACGTCTCGCAGTTCTTCCCTTTAGGTAGTGGGGAAGTTATTCAAATCATCTACACGTTCTTTCTGCCAGCAAATCATTAAAAAAACCAAATGCATAATCAAATAATCAACAATCAATACAACCACGTCAAAGCATCTTCCTGAAAATCTTGCACATTACGAATGCCTGTCCAGTAACAGCAGGCCTTCCTTGCCCATCTGCTCTAACTATATGCACACACTTGACAGAGAAAACAGGTACATCTTTTATCTCACAAAGCTAATCATACAAACTATTGGAGACAGCCAAATTAACACTTCCAGAATTTAAACTTCTGTAATTTTCCGACAAATATAATGAGCTGAATCACTGCATTCAGTGCCTCACTATAGCTTCTCCATATCTCACAATAGTTCAGTTTTAATGTTCTCACTTTCGAAAGTGATCATCGGCAGTCTCACATATGGTCAGTTAAAATGGGCGAATGTTCTGGAGCGGATCTCATGAGAAACTGATTTTTTGTTACCGGCCACCAATCTCGTATCAGAGTCTGTTATCCGTTTACGGAGCGGTGAAGCATCCCAGACCCTTCTATCCTGTATCGCCTGCTCGTTCCGTCTATCAAAATCATTTCTCCTCCTCTCGTCATTTCGAAACAGATCATGATCGGCATGTAATTTCGCGAGAGTTGATCTCTTCGTGTGTCTCCGTATCGCTATGGATTGTCGTTTTGTTGATTCCAGGGAGGGCGTCCGAAGTCATCGTGCTGCAGAGCGTCCCATTGCTGACAAAGTTGATTGTGACGTGCCATACTTTTTTCTTATGCAACTGGCGTTCCTGTATCGTCAATCCTTTCAAACGATCCACAACTGTTAATAACTTGCCAAATCATCAAATGTTCGCGAGGCTTAATGTCTTGTTACATTACAGCGTAAATACTTTATTAAAATTATCATTAAATCACCGTTGCTAACAGGATCGTCCAGATAACAATTACATTCCCATTGTTTCTGAAGAACGTAGGGCACTGCCTCTTTGCCTCGATCGTCACTGTGCATCGAAACCAATTTTTCTTTGATACTTCTTTGTTTCTCCCGTTATCAATATTTGTAGAGAAGCGCACATTCTAAGCCCGCAAATGCGGAGTACAGGTCGGACACTTGGTTTCAAATGGCTCTGAGCACTATGGGACTCAACTGCTGTGGTCATAAGTCCCCTAGAACTTAGAACTACTTAAACCTAACTAACCTAAGGACAGCACACAACACCCAGCCATCACGAGGCAGAGAAAATCCCTGACCCCGCCGGGAATCGAACCCGGGAACCCGGGCGTGGGAAGCGAGAACGCTACCGCACGCACTTGGTTTCCCCATGTCCTATCACCTGCACTCTTATTCCGTACACAAATACTGATTTTTTTCCCATTCATTCTGAATTCTTAGAACACAAATATACACTGTTTCATAAAATGAATGGGATGTAATTGTTGTGTGAATCAAATTCCTTTGAACGTGCATGTTATCGACAATGATATTTGTAAAACCTCATGTACCGCGGTTTTCTCGTATTACCGATTCTCTTTCTTGCCGCACACGTTCATATCAACTGGTGTGCTGCATATCTTGACATTCTTCTTTCTTTCGTCTAGTTCATGCAATTATCATTCTACATCGAAACTTTGATGCTGCACACCTGATTTTACTCCCATAACATATTCTTATTTTTCTAGCACGCGTGTTTAGCACGAAACTCGTTATTATTTATTAAGTTCTTATTTTTATTCCTTGTATTGTTTAATGAGAGTTTTATTAATGCGATTGCGTAATATTATTAATAGATTTTTTAATCATGGTTTCATTTAGCGATTCCTTTTTACTGTTTGCTCCTTTTACTTAAGTTGAATCCCTTTAATTATGGTTGCGGTGGTTATGAAGTCTATATTGCTTACTATTCTCCGTAAGTTAAAGAATACGGTAATACCATATGCATTTCGCAGCGGCAGATCTCGTTGAGTCTCCTAGCTGGAATTCTCCAACTGAAATCGCTAATGATAATTTATCGCTCTACGGAAATCGATCAGTACAGCCTAATCCTATGCTATGTCTTGTGTATCGACTGTGGGGTCCAACTTTATTTCGTGAGATTATTTAGGTCTTCGGAGAAATATTATCGACGAATCGCAAAACCGTGTAAAACTGCAGGTTCGCACCATCAAACCACACAACACTTCCGAACAACTTGCGTCTTTATAATCACTGAATATTTCTTTTGAAATGATTAAGGGTTATGAACTCTACACACCTGATACTCCTTTTGTGCTTTTATATGTATTCACTTTCTTCAGTGCCATAAAACGTAGGCTACTGCCTTTATCGCAGCTTCCTACAATCTCCTCTCAATCCAACACAGAACATCTCTCTTCCAGTATCCAACGTGGAATAAATATCTCTTTGCCGTAGCTTTATACAGTTTGTATATCTTTGTTATCGAGTTCGCACAGAGATGCTTAAATTCCACAGAGTATTTATCTCTCGCGCCGGTATTTTACATTTATGGTGGTGTTAGTACCCCGTCGGTGACCAAATCTTTCTTGAATCATACAGGTTTATTTGTAATTTCTTTTTCTGTTACGTGTGCATTTCCGAGTCGAATCGTTGTAATTTATGAATCGCATTTTAGCGATGGTATATATGCAATTTCGGCATTGGTAACTTTGTAGTTATTGCCCCAGGATAGCTGGGAAAGTAGTTACTGGCCCATGCCCCAGGATAGCTGGGAAGTTTTTGATGTGCGCAGTCTTCTCGTGCCGGGTCCCTGGCTACGTCAGGCGGACCCACGTCCACTATGAAGAGGCTCGCAGAGCATCCTTTGCGACCCTCCGACTCTTCCACCGCCGCCCCGTGGGGAGAACCGCGTCGGAAACGCCGCTCATCCCGTCGCGCATAATGTTCCGCTCACCTCGCAACGGGCGAAGGATCGCGCCAACCGCCACAAATCGCCGGTGGATCCCACCGACACTTAAACCGATCATCATAAAGACTGTCCACCGCCCCATGCAGGGTCCATTCATCCGTGTCGTCGTCGTCGTCCAACGATTCACCTGACCGCCTAGTAATTGAACTTTCTCGTAGTGAGGCGGCGAACACATCGGCTCTGTCTGACCACCACCCGGCTGTACCTGCACCTCTTCCTATGCTGTCCCGCTCCAGACGCTCCTCTGCCCACCCAGGCTGTGGTGAAAGCGGATTGTGTTCCGATACCCCCCTGCCGGGGGACGCTGCACCGGATGGTCCTGTGAATGAGGAAATGCCTCAATCTCCCGACCCTCCTTCTCAAGAGATCCCATCAAGCCCACTGAAGATCCCCCCAATTGTGGTATATAATGTCACTAATTATACAAAACTGAACACTGAGTTCCAGCGGCTCATTGTCGGCCAATTGAGAGCAGCTTACCAAAACGATCATGTGAAATACCTGCTTGACAGTAGGGACTACTATCTTACCATTCTCGACTTCATAAAATCAAAGGCGATGCCTTACTTTACCCACCAGACGGCGGGTAATCGTCATCAAGGACTTGCCACCAGAGGTTACGGCAGAGGAGGTCAAGAAGGAACTGCTTCGTCCCCATTTCGAAGATTCTTTTGTCCACCAGTATAGCAAGAGGGATCATGAGACCCGGGCATTGACCCCTGCCCTACCCACGTCGTCTCCCTTTCCTGGGGGGAGGAAATAGAGCGGATTTACCAAATCCGGTATCTTCTGTACACGAAAGTCCGGATTGAATCTTACGAGGGCCGCAACGGGCCAGCCATCTGTCGCAAATGCTAACGTTTACAACATACTGGGAATTACTATGCCCTGCCGTCGTGGTGTGTTAAGTGTGCTGGCCCACATTTAGTGCAGAACTGCAGACTCCCTGCCTTGGAAAATCCTACGTGCACCTGGTGTTTGGGAACGACTCGTGATACCCACCACATGGCATCCTGGAGGGGGTGCCATGTTTACCAGAAGGCACTGAAGTCTTCTTGTCCTCCCAGAAAGAAACCAAGAACAAATCGACCTCCCCCACCGCAACGGGACTCGATCAACTATCCTGTTTTGCGGGGTCAGCCAGGTGCACTGCCCTAAGCACCCACTCTGGTACCAGCCATCCAGGCACCAGATGGTTCTGTGGCTCCAGTGCCCCTTCCCGCCCAGAATCACACGACATCCTTTGCTGCTGCAGCTCGGTATCCTCCTCATTGTCCTCCTTCCATGACGACTTCCACTGCTCACCTACTACAGGAACCAGCTACAGCTCCCTCCAGTCCATCTGTGGCTTTATCCCAGCCCTCAACCCCTACCCCCACTCTACCTACTACTACACCTGCACCTGCCCGCCGCAGGGGCAAGCAGACCACCCGGGACGCCCCCAGTGGTGGAGACTGATGCGTCCTTTCGGGCGGACATGTGCGAAATCCTCCAGGTCATCTCCTTTTTCATGAAACCCCACATCTGGGCTTTTATTCGTCACACTGCACAATAAATCAGTCGGTCGAAGAACGGGCTCTCCAAGGTCGTTGCCCTAGTGGAAGGGCTTAGTCAAATATTATTGTAATCGCGAATGGACCTCCACACTACCACCAGCCCCCTCAGGATCTCGTGACCTGCATTTTTAATGCCAATGGCACAAAACGGATGAAGACAGAGTTGAATGCCTTCCTCCATGAGTATCATGTGGATGTTTTACTGGTTACAGAAACACACCTCAAGCTGGCAGACGATTTCCGCCTTTGTAACATGGTGTGTTACCTCTCTGACCGCGTCGACCGCCGTGGTGGAGGTACAGCTGTGTTCCACAATAAAGCCCTTGTCCATACCCAAGAGACTCTCCGGCCAATGGAGCACCTAAAGGCTACAGCGGTTACCATCTCCACACACCTTGGTGCCATTACCTTTGCAGCAGCGTACTAGAGCCCAAACAAGACACTGCTGGAAGCAGACCTCCGCAAATTGTCATCCTTCGACAGGCTCATCGTTGGGGCGGATCTCAATGTGAAGCACCCAGCTTGGCATTCTCGGGTCTCTAACCCCAAGGGCCGGCTCCTCCTTGACCTGGAGGATCTTTAGCACTATCGGTCTATGGCCCCCACAAACCTACCCCTATCCCCGTCTGTACTAACTGCCAGTCAGACATTCGGGATGTGGCCATCTTCAAAAACATCACCGCTCTGTTTTCACTGGAAGTTCTCCACGAACTGGCCTCTGACCATCAGCCAGTACTCTTGCACCTCATCAATGCTGCCCTTTCATTTGATGTTATTTCAACTGTGAGCCTCACCAATTGAGACAAGTTTGCAAGGGTACCTAAAAACACCACTTGACATGACCACGATTTGACAACACCGGCCAATATAGTCCGTTCTGTGGATTACCTTACCGCCAAAATACAGAAAGCAGTGAAATTCTCCGCCTTCACTCCACCTCAGAATTTAACCCCCCTGGACGACTTGCCCCCTCTGTTACGAGAGCTGAAGGTGCAAAAGAACCGCTACCACCGGCTGTGGAATCAGTTTCGTGACCCTCAGGACAAAGGCCAAAGGAAACGCCTCCAGCGCGAATTCTGCCACTGGCTCACCGGCTGGAGGTCCAAACAATGGAAGGACAGGATGTCCGCTTTCCTACTCCACCAAAAATCTGACTGGGCTGTCATTCGCACCCTGCAGCGTTCTATGCCAGCGACTGCCCATCCTAATCGCATGGCAGCGGGCTTGTCATATGATACCCTCCAAATTGTGGAAACGCTGGCGGATGCGTGTGAGGCACAAAACCACCCTCTTGTCCAGGACCTTTCTCCGAATGAACTACAAGAAGAACATGAAGTCCTGACGGCTGTTGTTGCTTTCCGCACCCACCCACTCCAGTCTGCTCCCCTTCTTACGTCCATGGCAGAAATTCAGCGCATCCTTCGACGGAAACGTGGCCGGTCGGCCCCTGGATTGGACTGAATTTTAAATGAATATCTTTGCCACCTTCCCCTCACACCACTCATCTTGTTCACCAAGATTTTAAATTTTTGTCTCACGTCTGACCTTTCCCCTCCTCAGTGGAAACAAGCCAGACTGATCGTGATCCCCAAGAGGTTCAAGGACCCTACGGTCCCCATCAACAACAGGCCCATCAGCCTCCTAAATACTATGGCCACGGTCCTTGAATATGTGACCCTTCACCGACTTTCCCAACCTCTTGCAGCACCTGGGACGATCCGTCCTGAACAGTTTGGATTCACTTCGCACCTCTCTGCCGAACTTCAGGTCCTACGCATCACTGAAAACATCAGCAAAGGCTTCAACACTGCCAAGTCAACAGCTGCCACTTTTCTGGACTTGCAAAACGCCTACGACAAGATCTGCAAAGACAACCTCTTACACAAGATGATGACACATTCCCCTATACTGGATATTTATGTCAAGATCGTGAATGACTTCCTCCGTGGTAGGACTTTCCTAGTGGCTCAACGGGGAATGCGTTCTGGCATTCGCCAATTGACGGCAGGCACTCCGCAAGGATCAGTGTTATCTCCCATCCTTTTTAATATCTATGTAAATGATATGCCGGTCATCCCCGAGTGCCACCTAGCACAATATGCTGACGACACAGCACTATATACCACTGGCCGCATTACTGACGTCGTCGTCGTCCTCCTCCAGCGACAGGTGGACGCCACCATCACCTGGTTCCGGACAAACTAAATAGCCCTCAATGCCGCCAAAACTACGGCAGTCTATTTCACGAAACGGCGCCCAGTGCTCCGCGGCAATATTTAGATTGCAGGCGTGCAGGTGCCCTGATCCCAGACAACCACCTATCTCGGGGTCTAGATGGACCACAAGTTGCTCTTCCACTGTCATGCGGAGTATGTCGCCAACAAGGGGCAAAAGCTGACCAGGGCTTTGTACCCAATCCTCCACAGTAGGGAACTTAACCTGTATACCAAACTCCGCATTTAACGAGCAGTTATCCTGCTTGCCCTGACGTATGGATCTGGTGCTTGGGCCACGATTAGTGTCACCAGGATGCGGACGTAGCAGCGCCTTCAGAACAAGGTGCTCAGGTGGAGCCTGCACGCCCCGCCACTCACGAGAATTGTCACTCTCCACGTGGAAGCGGATTTCGTCCCCCTAAAGACGACCATACGCAACAACGCGCGGCGGCTCTATGTGAAAGTGGATGCCTTGCAGGACACTGTCCATGGATTACGCGACGTTGGGACCACACTTCCACGCCGCTGGCATCCACATCCAGTTCCCCTAACCATCCTAGAGACCGGTGATGCTGTATTGTAATATATCACACACAAAAAAAATCATTCTCAACATTTCTATCCTTCTCTTAATTACTGGCTGGAATGTACTGCCGGCTGATTGCAACATTTGCTGGTTATTTACTCTGCCACTCTCATAATGATAAGCTACTTTAATAACGTAAAATTTTTGATATTCGTTATTTGAGTAACTGCAAGTGCGGCCATTGACTTTCGGTCAACAAAGGGCTAGGGTTTCTAAGGAAAATCATTAAAAAATCTGAGCTAGGCTCATTTAACCTTATGTTTCCACCCAGTAATTTACAAAATTGGATTAAAGATTTGAACAAGCAATCTGAAAATCGGCTTTATCAAGGGTTGTTCTTGCAGTGTTGGAGTCGGGTAATTGTGAGAATATCTTGGTAGCGCCGTCTGATGGAAGTTGCAGGACAGATGTTGTTTGAGAAGTGGGATGACCTCTTGTTAGCGTCGATGAGATGGTACCGATAGACAGGAATACGGCTGATCCTGGCTGGATCAGACACTCAACATGCCATATATACGGGTGGTTTGAACATTAAACATAATTAGAACGCGTATCAATAGTCATAATCACTGATGGAAAAGGGCTAAGAGAGAACGGATTAGTATAAAATATTTGTCAATCTCACATTCAAGGTCTGAATTTCGTGATTCTGCCGAAGTTATGCTTTTATCACTTCTTAGTCGGGTGGTCTCTCATTACAATCCCCTATTCTTTCTACTTTTGCAAAATTGTCCATCACTGTCAGAGTACTATACCTTCCTTAATTGTCTTTGGTAAACTGCTGTGATTATTCGCACTTAAGACTTCCCTGTTTCTTTGATTACTCACAACAATAGTTAAAACATGACGCACATGAGTATATCTCCGCTTCTTAGCACCTAGATAGTCACTCGTGTGAAACCTCACTAGTCTAACTTATGACTCTGCTGTGGCATGTGTTCATAATTTCATAGATACCTGAAAACACACAACACTTCACTGGAAGTTCGTTGTTTTTCACAGGATCAAACACTATTTCACACTTCGTTCAATCTTCAAAATAGTTTTCACCATTTCTCAGAATGTCTTTATAAATTTTCTACTACTCCCAAATCTACACAAATTCAGCCTAGTCAGTTTTCCTTTCATCTTTCCACATACTGCAAACAATTACATTTTACCATCAAATATCAGACAGAGATCACGCAATCCTCTCCCAATCTGGTCCGGCATTAATCGTTCAAATGATCGTACGAATAATATATCTCAAATACTTCAAAAACTCCACCAAGTGAGATGACCTTAATCATGGAAATCTTTAGTCAGAAATGTCAGTGTGTCCATACTTCGACTAGCTACTTTTCCATGACTTTAGGATGAATATTCACATTGTCCTAAAACTAATAATGTAATGAAAACTGTAACAAATTTCTCTTATATTTAAGTCTTTACTGAAATTGAAAACATCATAATTCATTCTTCTAAAACTACATAAAAACTTTCTGAAAGAAAACATACATATATATATTATTATACACAACATGGTAACTCATTTTTCGTGAATCTCTCTCGATCCATCATCGTCTTATCTGAAATTAAGAAAATCTAACTTATACTAATATTCACAACATTATCTCCTTTTCTCACAGCTCAACATTCTCATGAATGAAACCTTTTCAAGTCATGATGTGGGTATAATCCCTTTACATTCCTGCTCTCAGGATGACACAGTGTATATGCTCCTGGATTTGGTATTCTCATCACTTCATATGGCCCCTGATACGTTAGTTGCCATTTCTTATTTGTTTTATTTAACAAAGACGTACGTGGGTATGTGCATAGCAATACTTTATCTCCAACTTCATAAGATTGTTTAAGTAGAACATGCTTGTCAGAATTTACCTTTCTCTTCCTAGCATTCTGTGTCAGATATATGACAGTTGTTCTTATTTTGTCTTGCCATTGTAGCTCACCCTCTGATAACTTGGGTACCTTATTTATCCACTCCTTCCTCTCCCTTCTTTCAAACATCAGTTCAGTTGGTGTGAAGTTGGTAGACATGTGAGGCAAATTATTCATTATCTCCTCAAACGTATCCAAGTATTCAACCCATCTCGTTTGCTTATTATGGCAATACGTTCGCATAAATCTATTAAGTTCGTGAAACGTTCTCCCGATCGGGTTCGCGCTCGGATTACATCTGGATGTTAATATTTTCTTGATGTTAGCTCGAGCTAATGCATTTCTCCATTTATGTCCAGTAAAATTCGTAGCATTGTCGGACAGTATCGCGTCTAGCTTTCCAACGCTTGGAATATAATCCTTAAATGTCCTCAGGTTGAGCACACACAGGTAATTTGATTGTATTTATCACACGAGCGCTAGTAACAGAAGTACCTCTCCACCTGGTTTCCGTACAACGAGAAGTGGACTGCAGTACGGAGTGGTTGAGGGTTCGATGACATTCCACTCTAACATTCTCTGTACTTCCTGGTCCACTGCATTTCTTTGTTTCCATGGAACGGGCTAAAAACTGTGGCAATATGTTTTGTGTTGGTTTAGATTTAAATGACAGGTATAACCTTTAATTATATCAGGTTGTTCTTCGAATAGCTTTACGAACGTGCTTAAGATGACAGATAATTTTGTCCTCTGTTGATCTAAATCAAATGTGTGAAATCTTATGGGACTTAACTGCTGAGGTCATCAGTGCCTAAGCTTACACACTACTTAACCTAAATTATCATAAGGACAAACACACACACGCATGCCCGAGGGAGGACTCGAACCTCCGCCGGGACCAGCCGCACAGTCCATGACTGCAGCGCCTAAGACCGCTTTGCTAATCCCGCGCGGCTGTGTTGATATTTTAAGGTGTTCTGGCTCGCTCAATTTACGTTTTCTTTGATCAGATATGTCAACTATTTACATGACCTTGGTCAAACTTGTTTGGTAATTCCGGTGCTCTGTCCTTATTAACTGCAATTTCGCCCCTATACAATGTTTGCCTTCCTTTCTCAGTAAATATACTTGGGCTAGGGCTCCGGCGTCCTTCTCCCGCATAGTTTCAATTCCCAGAACACAGTCGACTATAAATTTCTCCACAACTAGGAAGGCGCATATTATCGCTGCGTTTCCTAATTCTAACTTCAACATCGTCTGTGTCCGCACTGGTTGTGATAGCGTGCCAAACGCTCCGAGTAGCTTAAAATGCTGCACAGGAAATGTGGACAATGGGGTCTTCCTCATTATCTGGTTAAATAAAATCAGCGAAACTGCATTAATCGATGTACCTGTATCTAAAACTACATTCACTGGAATACTCTCTATCTTCACTCTCATGGCAGAAATAGGCTCATATAAATATTCCTCTTTACAGTTGTGCCGTGCAAAGCTCCCCTTGCATTAACTGTCCTTCATTATAGCGCTACATATTCACTTTCTGCACATAGCCCCTTATCCTTGACCATGACCGCTTCTCCGGGATATGATTGGATCGGCGTTAGTTTTCCAAATGCGATTCATTTCTATGAACCGCACCCTCTCTAACTTCGGTAATTATTGGTGATCTCTGTCGCCAATCATTCTCTATAGGCCTCAATTGCTGTGTCTGCCTGTTGTTACTATTAATAGCATTATAACAATTCGAAGAACTTGCATGTACATTGTATCCTGGGTCTTATCGTCTCTCTTGTCTGTTTTGTCGGTTGCGGCTGTGACGACAGTTATTTCCGTTGGCGTTGCGTGTATTTCTATTCTGGCTGTAGTTGTTATTCTGTGGCGAAGCGCGACTGGCATTTCTCTCGCCAATTAGCTGATTAAAAGCCCGTCCGCAGTAAGCATTATTTAACTGCGAGAAAGTGCTATGCTTATCTGTTCTCGCCTTCATATCCTCTGGGATTAGATCTATTGAATCTAATACCGACATAAATTCTTCCAGATTCGCTTCTGAAGCAAGAATTAATTTTTCCCTATTTTCTGCGGGAAGTTTTGCCTTTAGAATGCGTAATATATCTTCAAGTGTGATGGGCTCGTCCCAATATCTGACTTTATTTAGATATTTCTGCAAGTACCTACGTAGACTGCCTATCTTTATACGGAATGGTTAAGGATTAAGTACTTCCTTACTTAAACGTTCCTGTACACCTCGTGACCAATACGTCGCCAAAAATGCCTTTTCAAACTCTGCGTAGGTTTCACATGTGAAACTTTCTGGCAGACTTTTTTTTCCTAACAAAAGAAATGAAATAAAATCATGGCCAACACTACGGGGCACCGCCACTTGTGTCCCTGCCAAACAAAAATTAACTCGTACCTCTTCAGGCGTTGCCTTCCTAACTATACGCAACCACCCCCCATCTAAACTCGTGACCAATACGTCGCCAAAAATGCCTTTTTAAACTCTGCGTAGGTTTCACATGTGAAACTTTCTGGCAGACTTTTTTTTCCTAACAAAAGAAATGAAACAAAATCATGGCCAACCCTACGGGGCACCGCCACTTGTGTCTCTGCCAAACAAAAATTAACTCGTACCTCTTCAGGCGTTGCCTTCCTAACTATACGTAACCACCCCCAATCTAAAATGTGAAGAAACTACACCATACAGGACTAACCTGTGTGCAGCAACCCACAAAAAGACTATGAAAGGAAGGGGGGAAGGGTATTTTTAGTAGGTAGTTTTTTTATTGTTTTTGTTTATTTTTTTATTTATATAGGTATCAATGTGCGAACAGTCATAGTTAATGAAGCCTGGAAAACTAAAACAGAATGAAAGCACCATCTAATATAGTATACATAAATAACATAAAAATAAAGCTAACACTTCGTAGTTAGGCTTCCCAGCAACTGCACCCACTGATAAAGATGATCGTTTGCAGTTCGTTCTGACCTCATCTACTACTGCCTGGAACATTACAGCTACACTGTGGGTTGTGAAAGGCACTCCATAGGTAGTTTGCTTAGCATTGTCGATATCTGGTATGCCCGGAAATAGCATGATGTCATTCTTGCAAATAGAGCCAGAAGTCAAGTAAGTTCTTGTGTCCGTCACGGCAGAGGTAATGGACCGCATGTCCACGTATCCAGGTGACGGAGTTGGTTCGAGTCTGGAGGTAATATGCCTCATCCGGAAATAATAACGTGCGTGCAGATATATGCTCCGGCCTAACTCACAAGAGATAAGCCAGCATCTGCCGCACTAGGTGCCAAATTGGTTCCGCCTCTCCACAGCTGAGGCGCTGCACGTCAGAATCTACTGTATTACAACCCACGCAATTGGGAGAGTCTGCCATGTGGATACTGTAGAGACGTTCTTACGTCACCAGCTTCCCGTTAACGACTACGTACCATTGGGAAATAACATCGGTATCAAGCATGGCATCATGTACAGTCTTCCACACCACGCGCCACCGTACGTCAGGATATTATAGTTCGACCACATTTAGGGGGTAGCGTTGCAGCATGTCGTGATATAGGTGTCGAGTTGTGGCCATTCGTGGTGTCGTGAGCGCCACACTGGAATAACTTTGTTCTAAACAGAAACGTCCTATATAAAAGAGGGGCGCTGGGATGTCCTGTAGTGGCACCGAAGCAAAGTGGCACAGATGCAAACTCGTGAGGCTCGTAGGACAACGGCGCAGCAGACATCAATGTGAGCTAACATAGAGGGCGATGGCCCTATCATGGACGTTAACTAGGCCGAGACCGCCTTTTTCCTTGGGGAGGATAAGAGATACGTTTCTGATCTTCAGCAACATACCAGCGGTGACGAAGTATCCCAGCGCTGCCATAATGCTACGAGCCAAGGGTTTCGGAATGGGTAGGGTTTGGGAGACATGCGGTATGCGGGACGCAAAGTATACATCGGCATAATACGTCCGTTGAACGAAGTTGAGGGATCGCAAGCGCTGATTTGCAGTTACGGCCCGAATTTGGTTAAGAGGACGTCGATAATTGAGCGTCGTCACGCGTCGCATGTCGTTCATGAAATCTAAGCCCACGCAGCCGACAGTATCACTGAACCGTAAGGGGGCAATGTGTTGCTGCGGTAGCCCAATCCCGATGCTCAAGGCGACGGACTTGTCAACGTTGATGTGGTTACCAGAAGCTGTACCGTACGTTGCAATCCAGTCCAAAGCCGCGGCCATATCTTCAGCTCCATGTATGACGACCATCAAACAATGAGCAACAGAAGAATAAGCAATTAAAGACTTTAAATCAACCTGACGAAAACAAATAAATCTAACAATAACCCCACCAGATAAACCCAAAGACAATCAAAAATAATTAAACTTTGAACCCAAATAAGAAATAACCTTCATAACACGAAAAATACCATAACCACCTGCTTATGCGGTGCAGCGATAGATGGAGCCCCCGAACTGTATCCCAGTGTGCCGGTCTCGGAGACCAAATGTTCTAAGGCCAATGCAGATAACAATGTTAATTATGGGCATCCCTGTCGTACTGATCGGCGGATCGGCATGGGTGCCGTCAGTCTTCCATCAACAAGAACTCGTGAAGTAGCACCATGCAGAAGGCGTGTCAACACTGTGATAAAGCGGTCGGGATATTCCATGCGCCGTAGAACGGCCCTGAGGAAAGCCTGGCTAAAGTCGATAGACGCCAGGGCTGCTGGCAAACTTCTCACCCGTGCAAGGGATATGAGATCCCTGTAACGACATAACGTCGTTCTGATGTTGTTGGGTCCCCCCAAGGACGTCTGATCGCTGGACAGGACGTGCAATAGTGTGCCGCGAATACGTTCTGATAGCAGCCTCGAAAAGATCTTGAAGTCGCTGTTCAATAACGTTAAGGGGCGATAATCGCGGACATGGTTCCGTCCCTTCGGCTTATGGATGGGGACAATCAGGCCTTCCAAGAACGGTGCAGGCAACGGTATACCTGGGGACATCAGTTCCTGAGAAATTTCAACCCAACACGGTACCAACAGTTGTTTAAAGGCTCGATAGTACTCTAATGGTAATCCATCGATTCCTGGTGATTTATGGGGAGCACCTTTACCAGTGGCATCGAGCACGTCCTCTTCTGTCACTTCTCCCAGTAAAGTCGGTACCATGTCTGGCAGAACTGTACCGTGGACATGTACTGAAACGGTGTCTACCGTCGCCATATCAGGGAGCACTGCTGAATAAAGGTGAGCGTAATGCCCATAGAAGGCTTCTGCTATATCTGCTTGTTCTACCACGTGTCGACCGTCGTCCGTTATGTCGGTTACCAGTGCCCAGTGCCCTACTGCGCCTCCTGCGTTCTAGGAGCACGTGGTGCATAGATGGCCTTTCCGATTGTATCACGTCTGGAGCACGCGACCATATAACAGCGCCCTGTGAATGATGGCGTGCTAAGGAGACGAGCTGCACTTCCGCGCAATTGACTATGATCTGCCTGTCAGCTGAGGGCTCCATAGCAAGACATTCCCTTAGGACGGTGTAATAAAATTTTTCCGTGCTCCTCCTCCATGCCGCCGCTTCCCGTCCGTAAGCCATGAAGGTGCGTCTAAGAGCAGGCTTCGTACATTCAATCCACCAACTGAGGGTCGATCGGTAACGGCCACAACGCTGTAAGGACGCGTTCCACGACTCTTCGATAGCACCTATACATGCCGGCTAGTCCAGATGGGCGACGTTCAGTTTCCAGGGGGGTCTACTGCGCCACACACGTGCAGGTTGGAGGGTAAAGGTGCAAATATAGGCTGTGTGGTCGGCGAATGCAGTGGGCCAGAGCTCTGCCCCTCTCGTCGCCGACGAAAGGATGCTTGTGACGTAAATCCTATCTAACCGACTGGACGAATGACCTGTATAACGGGTGTAACCAGGAGCTGGGCCATGGATGTGGTGCCACGTGTCGATCAGGTGGAGGTCACGCACTAGCATTTCCAATTCCGCACACGGGACGTGATGTGGCTTCTGATCAGACGGAGGTAATGTACAGTTAAAATCACCTCCGATCACCATATCGCCTACGCGGCCCGTAAATAGACGCGTAATATCTTCCGAAAAAAGCGGGCCCGATCTCTCCCCAAATGAGCTACCCAAGCACGACTCACGCCCCGTCCTCACACCTTCACTTCTGCCAGTACATCGTCTCCTACCTTCCAAACTTTACAGAAGCTCTCCTGCGAACCCTGCAGAACTAGCACTCCTGAAAGAAAAGATATTGCGGACACATGGCTTAGCCACAGCCTGGGGGATGTTTCCAGAATGAGATTTTCACTCAGCAGCGGAGTGTGCGCTGAGGGCGTGAGTCGTGCTTGGGTATCTCAGTTGGTAGAGCACTTGCCCGCGAAAGGCAAAGGTCCCGAGTTCGAACCTCGGTCCGGCACACAGTTTTAATCTGCCAGAAAGTTTCATATCAGCGCACACTCCGCTGCAGAGTGAATTTCTCATTCTGGTTTCACATGTATCCATCATGTCTGTAGCCCACTATGCACCGTCAGCCTGAATGTATATTGACACATAACTTATTTTCTGTGCTTCCGTCCATGCCCTGGGTAATATACCTGGAAATCTACGTACTAACGCTACAGGATTTATTGACTACCTGTCGGGTGAGAAGGGTTGAAATTGTCAGCGTTAAAGCAATTTCTCTTCCATCAACATCGCAGCGTTACCCTTGTTGTTGGACGGCGCTACTTGCGAAGCATGTCCATTTCCGAAACAAGATTTTGCGTTCGTTCAACGACACGCAGTTCATTCCGGCACTCCTTTACTACCCCTTACATTTGTTCGAGATTTCTGGAAATGTTTTCCACAGTATGAACTATTTCGTCTTTCCAGTGCTAAAAGATCATTCCTAATTTATCTTTAACGTTATTTAAGTCTTCTTTGATACTCTCAGCAATGGGTAAACTTCCGATCGGTCAAGTCCTTACCGCTTCTAGGATACTAGCATCCACACATAGCATCACTTG
The DNA here is from genome assembly GCF_023864345.2 of Schistocerca serialis cubense. NCBI lineage: Eukaryota > Metazoa > Arthropoda > Insecta > Orthoptera > Acrididae > Schistocerca > Schistocerca serialis. Next base: position 665,745,386 of record NC_064642.1, read on the forward strand.
ATTCTCTGTCGCAGATGCCCATTCGTCTAGCTTACTGGAAAATTTCTGTTGTTGTTCGTTGAAATTTTGGCGTATGAGTTTATCACAGTCAGCTATATTTGTTACCATTCCTGTCAACTCGACTACGGAATTCTCCACTTCCTCCTGTTTCGACATCATGGTATGCATTTCCTGTGTCTCCTATTGTAACTCTAGAGGAAATTGCTTTCGTGCCTCACGCCACTATGTTATCTCATTTGAGATCTGTTGTTGTTGCGTCGCTAACGATTGAATAACCACTGATATATCTGTCTGCTTCTGATCTAAGTCAGACTGCATTTGTGCCATGTCTGTTAGCTTTTGTAACATGGTTTGCACTACAGTTGACATGTGAGTTTGCTTTTGTGACATATCCTCCTGCTCATAGGATAAAGCCTGTACCACTACAGACAAAAGTTTTAGTTGCTCTAAAATCTGAGCCATGGGGTTTGTCTCTTGCTGAGACGAAGCTGCTGTTTCCTCTACAGCAGAATTATCACTCATTTCATGAATTTCAGGAAATTTTTTCTGATCCATCTTTACTTGGCCTCTAGCTTTTACCGTAATAAATCAAAAAACACACAAAATACCTAACATGTTTAACACTTAAATACACTATAACATGAAATTAAACCTGACGAGAATGAACATATATTTCCCTATATGAACTTCTGCGATACTGAAACGAAATGAGAAATGAAACTACCTCTTCCTCTACAGACTGAGAATATTAATTTCTTTCTACATATTGACCAGATTGAGTAAAGGTTGTGAAATGTTTGTTTGTGCCTGCCTTATTCAGCTTGCAGCGGTATGAAGTTCTCCGGTAGGGATCGAGACTGCTTTGCTCACTGCACCAAACTCCACCAAAGCTTAGCGTACGTCGAACACACGCAATGAAACGATTAGTATATGCACACAATATACAACAACAATTCTTAATTTTTAGCCGTCCTGTACTCGGACGCCAATTTAAAGCTCTTACTTCCATTCTTTCTATTATTTAAAGAGCGTTTTCTGAAAGTGATTGCGTATTATTATTAACTGATTTTTTAATTATGGTTTGGTTTAGCGATTCCTTTTTACTGTTTGCTCCTTTTATTTAAGTTGAGTCCTTTTAATTACGTTTGCGGTGGTTATGATGTCTATATTGCTTACTGTTCTCCGTAAGATAAAGAATACGGTAATACCATATGCGTTTCGTAGCAGCAGATCTCGTTGAGTCTCCTTGCTGGAACTTCTCCAACCGAAATCGCTAAAGATAATTGATCGCTCTACGGAAATCGATCGGTACAGCCAAGTGCGCTGCTGTGTCATGTGTATGGAATGTGGCGTCCAACTGTATTTCGTGAAATTATTTAGGTTTTCGTAGAAATATTATCGACAAATCCCAAAACCGCGTAAAACTGCAGGTTCGTACCATCAAACCACACAACACTTCCGAACGACTTGCGTCTTTATAATCACTGAACAATTCTTTCGAAATGGTTGTTTTGAACTCTACACACCTGACACTCCTTTTGTGCTTTTATATGTATTTGTTTTCTTCAATACCATAAAACATAGATTACTGTCTTAATGGTGGGTTCCAACAATCTCCTCTCAATCCGACATAGAACATCTCTCCTCCAATGCCCAATTGCACATAATATTTATCTTTCGCGCTGGTATTTTACATTTATCGTCGTATTAATAGTCCGTCGCATTTTATTTATGGGTTTTTGCATCGCTAAACGCTACAATTATAAAATGCGCTGTGCAGTAGCACATTTTTTCACAATATCCTGCTGTGAATTTATTTGTGTTTGTATCTTAGTTACATCCGTTCCTATCTGTTGACAATATCTGTCGTGAGCTCTGTTCATATTGTAAATAATAATATTGCTTCTCCGTATGAGGATGGGAATACAAATCAGATAATCAGTAATGTTTCAAAGTATTAAAATGAACCAATATTATTTACTCACACATTGCCTGACGTGCGAGCAATGGCATTAGTGGCTGAAATCGTGCGCTTGCTAAGTATTTTTGCATTACCACGTGAAGATTGACTTATGGTTCTTTTATGCTAGGATTTGCTAATTTTCTATCAGATTGCACACAGACCTCTGCCATATCGCATCCGCTCCCATCATTGTTAAAGCTACTAAAAAAGACATAGAGATTAATAAAATATATATTCAAGAAATCACACAAATTATAAATAGACAGTTACATATCAATAATAATTGTCGCTTGGCAGTATGTTAATATAAATGAGTACGTCGATGCGCCTCTTTAAATCTGGCTATGTTCAGTATGTAACAAAATGTCTGGAGTTACGGAGCAATGACAAAAAGCGTCCGTACAGAAACAGATTACCTCACCACTCTCAGTAGCTCGAGAAGAGTCAGAGAGGAAGGACAATATTAAAACATTTGCGGTTTTTTCACAGCAACTACATATTGTTTGTCGGTAGCTACGTATCATATCTTTGACAGCGCGAAAAAATTATACTATCGCTTTCGCGTCCAAATGAGCCCACACATGAAGTCAGAGTGTTTCTTGCCGAGTGATTTGCTACATTCCTTCGAAATTGTTGAACGGTCTCTGCACTTTATTAGGAGTGCTACTACCTCACGATCACACATTTTGTCCGTATCTAATGTCAATGCATGACCATGTTCATCGAGTTTCTTGATCAGATTTAGCTCATGATCGTCGAGCTTTTCCTTAGTATCGTCCAATGCTTTATTCAAATCCACGATCAACTGATTTTTATAGTTGGGGTTTCTGAATAAGTTCTTATCCTATTTTGTAAAAGCTGTATTAACCCATCCTCCTTTCCTATAGCATCAAACGATTGTTACCTATCACAGCCTCATGCTAGTCAATGTTTGAGCTCATATTTGAATATTCATTTTCTGCTACATTCACGTATTGTATTCTGCTCTTTAGTTACTTTATTCTGCTCTTTAGTTACTTTTCATTAATAATATCCATAGGAACACTTCACTTTTCTCAGATTGTGTAGCCATTGTTTTTCAAGTACATGCTTCACACACAGTTTATAATCAAATCAGCTGTTCACTGTCTGCATTTTTCTTCCTGTCCAACATAGCTTAAACATCGAGGCGCGGATGAAAACTCTTATTTCAGTCACCAAACCTTGACGCTGGCTATCGGTCTCCGGATCCAAAGTTTGTTGCTGGATGCGAGGTCCTTGTCACCAGACTCCACGTATAACACAACAGTTGGATGCGTTCTACATTACGACTATGCTGGCGCGTCTCTACGCTCCATTAATTAAATGACACACGTTCCAACTACCGATATTGTAAGGAAGCGGATAGCCGGCCACAGCGGCCGAGCGGTTCTGTGCGCTCAGTCCGGAACCACGCGACTGATACGGTCGCAGGTTAGAATACTGCCTCGGGCATGGATGTGTGTGATGTCCTTAGGCTAGTTAGGTTTAAGTAGTTTTAAATTCTAGGGGACTGTTGATCGCAGATGTTAAGTCCCATAGTGCTCAGAGCCATTTAAGGAAGCGGGTAGTGTGGGTTCAATTAAGAACAGTTATTAGTAGCAGATGAAGGACTTCACTATTTATTACTGAAACCACTAGTCACAGCAAAAACTTCTAAATATGCACAGTGTAGCGATATTCCGCATGGCACCGCTCGACAAAGACCTTTACTCACCGAAAGTCTAACGTGAACAAACTGGGAGAGTTTTATCATATTCCAAAAAATTAACAGTTTCATCCGAAGAACGCCGAGCCACATATCTTCTCAACCCAGACCCAGGGCTCGTACCCTCACACTGTAGCACTGTACTCCGCTACACTGCCACACTCAGTTCTCACCCTCAGCTACAACAGACATTAATCAAAACACTGTCAGCGCGCAGCGATTATTTGGAAATTCTGCCTCGGTAGCTGCCAGAGGTAGCTGCAACATAATCTCTGTGTAAAGAGATTGATAAATTTACCATACAATGTTCTACATAAGGACAATTATCTTGGCATGCGACGATGTATTGGGTTAGTGCATACGTTCGTAGAGTGTTTCCGTAAGTTTAATATACACGTAACATACAAATGACAGATATGTTAGTTATCAATTGTATATTCTCCTTCACTATTTACAAGTCTGCCAGTGCTGGGGTAACTTTTCGATTCCGTGAATGTAGAAACATCGTGGATTTGAGGCGAAGAATTCATCGAGCAATGTTCTGACCACATTTTCATCCGGAAAGAAAGTTCTTGAACGTTGCTCGACTGAGAGCGGGAAAGGTGAAAATCTGAGAGCGCAAGATCGTGTGAATAAGGTGAGTGGGAAATGACTTCCCAACATATTTCTTGCCAGTCTAGCAGAAAGCAGGTGGGCGTTCTCGTGGAGTAACACCATTTCACGCAGCCTTCTTAGTAGTTGTTCTTGGACAGCGCCTCCAAGTCGTCTCAGCTGCTGACAGTCAGTGTCAATGATGATGGTTACACCCCAGAGAAACAATGCGGGGTACAACGCAGCGTCGTTTTTTCGTTAGGTGTATAACATTATCTTTTGTATATGAGCGCAGGTACGGGGAGCTGCAGCTCCGTTTGAGTTCAACTACAGTCATGCTCATAAATTAAGGATAATGCGGACACATGGTGAAACAACGCTCTGGTGGGCGGTTTTTGGGTTTAATTCTGATGACGTTATGAGGGGTAGAATACCAGGGCGACTCGACGCTGGTCAAACACAGCAGATCGTAGCACGGGCCCTCCATGCGCAACAAAGTGTGATCTCATGATTATGGAATTCCAGCAGATAGAAAACATGTCCTGGCACTACAGTACAGAACGTCCACAGTGTACAACACCGCAAGAAGACCGATATCCCAACATCAGTGCACTCAGACGGCCACGGAGTACTGCAGGTAGACCTTCTCGGGACCTTACCACAGTCACTGTAACAGTTTTCTCTAGACACACAGACGACTGAACAGGTATGGTATATTCGCCCAGAGACCTGCAAGGTGCATTCTACTGACCATTGTTCACAGGAGAGCCTGTAAAACCTGTTGTCAAGAACACAGTACATGTTCATTGGAACAGTGGTCCCACGTTATGTTCACGGACGAGTCCAGGTATAGTCTGAATAGTGATTCTCGCCTGGGTTTCATCTGGTGTGTTCCAGGAAAGAGATACGAACCTCCTAATGTCCTTGAAAGTAACCTGTATGGAGGTCGTGGTTTGTTGGTGAGGGGTGGGATTATGATTGGTGCACGCACACCCCTGCATGTCTTTGACGGAGGAACTGTAACAGGTCAGGTGCAGTGGGTCCATCCTTCCCTTGATGGATGATAACGCACGGCCCCACAGAGCTGCAAGCGTGGAGGAGTACCTTGAAACAGAAGATATCAGTCGAATGGAGTGACCTGCCTGTTCTCCAGACCTAAACCCCATCGAGCACGTCTGGGATGCTCTCGGTCGACGTATCGTTGCACGTCTTCACACCCCTAGGACTCTTCAGGAGCTCCAACAGACACTGGTGCAAGAATGGGAGGCTATACCCGAGCAGCTGCTCGACCACCTGATCCAGAGTATGCCAACCCGTTTGCGGCCAGTGTACGTGTGCATGGTGATCAAATCCCACGTTAATGACTGGGTAGATGCGCAGGAAACAGTGGCGTTTTGTAGCACATGTATTTGGGGACGGTTTTCTCAACTTATCACCAATACCGTGGACTTATAGATCTGTGTCGTGTGTTCCCTATATCCCTATGCTATTAGCGCCAGTTTTGTGTAGTACCACGTTGTGTGGCTCCATATTCTGCAATTATCCTTAATTTATGAGCATAATTGTGTTTATTTCTTTTTCTCACGTTAGCATCAAACATCATTACTAGTCCAGTAAGAAACTATACGGGATTGGAATGCTCGTTGTTGCTAACGAGAAAACTGATGACGATCAAGCAGTGATAGACGTATGGCCACCCACTGATTTTTGTGATCTAAGCTTCTCCATTGCATGTAAATGTCGCACGATGGTAGAATGATGACAGTTCATCACTTTTGTAAGTTCTCGGGAACAGTGAGTTGGATCATTGTGGATTTTAGCGTTTAAACGATCTTAATCAAACCCTAAACGTCTTCATGTACATGGAGAGTCACTAACGCCAAAGTGATCGTCCTTGACATGAGGAAACCATTTTCCTGCCGCGCTGTGTCCATTGGTATTCTCACCTTGCACGGCGCAAATGTTTCTGGCTATCTCCACATCGGTGCGACTTGTTCCGATCTCTCTTCTTGAGACGCCATTTTCTAACGTCCACAGCTCCACTCGCTATCTCCAAACCACAAAACGACAGTATGTAATCTCAAATAGCAACAGTGAATTACAAGTAAGAAATGAAAATCGATGAACCAACAGAAAGGAACCAGAATGTCAACCTGTAGAACTAAAACGCTACGAACTTATGTCCCAACTTAATTGATCCTCGAAAGCTCATTGTAAGTAACAAACGAAATTCGTCTGAAGTTATAGCGACTGTGCCGGACAATAACTTATTTTGAAACATGATTAGTATGTTCATCACGCACGCAGAGAAACTAATGAATGAAAAGTACAGAAACTTATAAGATCTGGAGGGTAGTTTGGATAGCTAGTGGTATTTGTTGTCTGCTGGTTCGATTTCAAGAGTTATAATGAGTCTGTTTTACGGAATTTTGTATGTAATTTTCATGAAGTGAAGAGATTTTTGTTGTTATTTTCGTTGGGTTTTGCAGTGACCCATTATCAACTGCGTTGAAAAATATTTTCTTAAATTTAAGTGTGGCGGATGTTCGTTTTCCGTTAGGAGCATAGTATACAACAACTGAATTCCGTTACCTTCACCTACCGAACAGGAAGGATTCCGTTACAGCATCGTTGCATTCTTCAAGAGTAACTTTCGTAATTCTGTTCGTGATGGGCAGTACCCTCACTTTACCCTCCTAAGTCTTACTTCACCTTAGGTAGTGAATATGTAGACAAAACAGATTGATCTATGGGGTAGCCTGAGAAGTAGGTGTGTGGTTGGGAACTTTCCGTTCACTCTTAAACCACATTTCCGTCACCAACTGTGAACACCACTGCCAAAACTTTTGTGAGCCGTATGACAGAGAAATGAAGTGAATAGGAAAGATATCACACGCAGCAACTCATACTAAATAAAAAATTAAAATGACGTACCTTGAGCTGGCATGAATTTCGAAGATACACTGTTCGGTGAATTTGCTACATAATATAGCTATTCCGAATAATGTCGTTCCGTTAAAAAACGTTCTCTTGTTATTGCATTCCGGCACTGCTACATAATTCGGCTGTGGTTGCGCCATTCACGCTTTTTAATTTGCCGCACCGCTAAATTGTCTGACCGTGGACGTAAGCACTCGCATTTGCTCGCCGAGGCAGAACAGACGAGCCGACAGCAGGAGCCGCCACCACCTGCGCCCTGCCGCCCCCGCTGCCGCCCCCGCCACCACCCTCTCCGCCTCCTCTCGAGCCGGAACGCAAATAGAAGTTTGCCGCCGCCCCACACACAGCGGGCCCGCGCATATCATGGCAGAGGGAATGGAAAATGCGTCCGCCGGCCACGCGACGGGGACGCAGCTGTCGCGAATTTCCATATTTCAGCCTCGGAACGTTATGTCGCGAATGCCTGCAACAGCCTGTGGTTTCCACAGCTGATCTCAGGAAGCTTTTGTACTCTCCGGAGACCTAAACAATTCTTGAATTAAACTGGCTACGCAGGAAATTCATAGTCCCTTTAAGTCCTTGTAAGCCATTTCACCTCACGGTGCAACTACTACAATTTCTCTAACACCCCTCCCAAAACCCCAGGTAATAATAGTGACAATTTCTGGAACAAAGGCTCATAGAACTAAATAGTGGTTTGAGATAGGACATTTTAACCCTTTCGCTACTGTAGGCATGTATACACGCCCTGCTACACTTTTTGACAGGTAGTGGGGACGTGTGTCCACGCAACACTTGATTATTACTACTGTGATACGGACGTCTGAACAATTCCTGAGCCGCCGACCTGTCAGTGCTGGTAACGGGTACGTGTGTACACGCCTCTCAGTTCTGGTAATAGGGAAGTGTGTAAATGTACACTTGGATATTACTACTGTGGTTTGGACGTCTGAATAACTCACTGAGCCACCGACCTCTCAGTGCTGGTAATGGGGACGTGCGTACACGCACCTCTTGCATATTACTACTGTGTTATGGACGCCTGAAAACGTCCTTAGCCGCCGTTCTCTCAGTGCTGCGTACGAGACACTTCCCTATCTCGGTGGATTCAGATGTGTCCAGTTTTTTTGATACAACATAAGTGCCTCGTTGCGTGCTGTGATTCACAAAAAAAAAAAAGAAAAATTGCTTCAGTATCTTTATTAGTTAATGAGATATGACGATTGTTATGACCACAAGATTCTCAGTGCGGGAGAACGTAAATGGGTGCATCACGTGTGACCGTCCTCCGGATATAAAACCTAATAACTCGAGAAAAATATTTCTTTCTACTATAAATTTTGAATAAAATTTCGATATCTTATCTACATCTCATTCACTTCATTACTGTCGTAGCATTCCGCAGCTGATGGTAGTCCTTGTTCGCAATTTCGAGTTCATTTGATGCGTTTCGTAACAGCTGTGGTCGCCGCAGTGCCTGTTCCTTTGGACATGCATGCATGTCAAAGGAACTTTGCATCGTGATCAGAATAACACAAACACTGTGAATACCGTATTTACTTGGTTTACTTACTTAATGTAAACAGTTACATAGGCAGAATTTCTGGGTATAGCTCTAATGTTTTTCCAGTTTGTTCTCTTTATGTTTTTTATTGTTCAACGTTTATACTTTTTAAACTGCAGTAACACGACACCATCAATAATGGCATTTACTGTATGTTCTCTCATTTCCTTCAATTTTCCTGAATTTATTAGTTTCTGTTTATCTTACTGATGTAACTTATGTTCTTCGTATATTCTGTAGTTAAAGTTGATAATAATTCATTCTTTTAGTTGGTTTATGCATCATTCTCATTGTTTTATTTGTAAATTTGGAAATTTGTCGTAAGTTCCTATGGGAACAAACTGCTGAGGTCATGGGTCCCTAAGTTTACTAGGCTTATTTAAACTAACTTACGGTAAGGACAACACACACACCCATGCCCGAGGGAGAACTCGAACCTACGATTGCTTTATATCTCTCGAAGTAGAACCAATTTTATTTAGTTATAATGGTTTTATTTACTAAAAGAAATGCTATGTAGACGTGCTTCTCTATTTTTCTGATAATGTTTTTTCCTATTTACTCAATTCATATTTATTTATTGTTCAACTATCTACTTTTTAAATTAGGTTACCACAACATAGCCAAAAATTTCATTTACTGTGCATCTTTGCTTCACTCTATATGGGCAACTTCTTCTCCATTGTCGTATACAAACATTGTAACTTCTTTGGCGACAATAGTCAGAAAATATATGATGACGGCCTTGTACGCCGAAAAAAGGTTTACACAATAAATAAATACTGTCGAACAAAAGCAGACTAGAGCTTGTCATATATTAACAATTAGTTGACTTATCTAAAGACGTCTGTGTCCGGCCATTCATGTTAGGGGATGACCTTTCATTACGTGAGGAGTCTTCTTGAAAATCTGGACCCTCGCTTCCACTGTTATGAGATATGGTAAGATGTGCTGTCAACCCACCTCCCCTCCCCTTCCCCACGTGAGGGAAAAAAGTATGCCAGATTGAAGTTTTTTCGATTTGTTTCAGGCACTGATTAAAACACTTTAATAACACTATATTTGTATTTTTGAAGTTTGTTAAAAACTGTTTGTACCACGTGATTAAAACACTTTATTTTGAACACGCCAACCCCAAGTACTATTATGATCGACAGAATATGAGCAGTCGGACAAACAGGCTCGAAAGAAATAGTTTAACCATTTTGCCGGATCCCTAAAAAACTGATCTATTATTGGACTGTTATACACATTAAACGTCACTGAACCTCCACTAACTTTGCATATAAAAGACAAAATCGTTTGTACCTTCCTTTAAACCTTGTGCTTATGTAGCTTTTCAGTTTCTTGATTAACATTATCACTAAGAACATTCTTCTCGGTGAATTTAATCTTCATTCCACAGACGTTGAACGTCTTACTCGCTCGATTGTTCCGACTTATCGGCATGCCGCCTAACATATGCATTGTAAAAGTTTTAATGCGATTTCATATTGAACGCCATAACACCGGCTTTATATGCATTACGGAATGTTAGGACTGACTTACTGAGTGACACACATTGATTTCGTTCTCCGCGGCAGAGAACTCCCAGAATGAAATCTGACACTTGTTTCAAATTGGGGAATCCTGGGCTTGTACTCATGTAAAGCATTCAGTTCTGTTCCCAAGAGACTATAAAAAATTGATGGGCAATGTAATATTGTCCATGCTTGTGACTAATATAAAGAAACAAAATGTTACCCGTTGTACGTTAACTGAATGAAAATGTTGACGTGAGACTTTCATTTGCCCGGCCGCGCACAAATGAGTTTCGCTGAGATATTGTCGGAACTCCTTTACCCTATTTCCACATAATTAATGGGTGGTCGCCTAATGTCACCTGTTCTTTCCCAAGTCACTCTATTCAAAATGCATGATAATTACTTTGAAATGGCCAAATAATGAAACAACGATATAGAGCTCTTCTCTAGTCACTTGACGACAATTTTCTGCGTTCCTTTCCTTTGAGATTCGACAACCTTCCTTTTAGTCTACTGAACCACTAAAGTAGGATCTGCTAAACACAATATCTTGTGAACTGTCTATGGGCAGTCCGGTTTACAAAGTAATAGCCCCTACATACGTAAAGGGCTATTACAAATGATTGAAGCGATTTCATAAATTCACTGTAGCTCCATTCATTGACATGTGGTCACGACACACTACAGATACGTAGAAAAACTCACAAAGTTTTGTTCGGCTGAAGCCGCACTTCAGGTTTCTGCCGCCAGAGCGCTCGAGAGCGCAGTGAGACAAAATTGTGACAGGAGCCGAGAAAGCGTATGTCGTGCTTGAAATGCACTCACATCAGTCAGTCATAACAGTGCAACGACACTTCAGGACGAAGTTCAACAAAGATCCACCAACTGCTAACTCCATTCGGCGATGGTATGCGCAGTTTAAAGCTTCTGGATGCCTCTGTAAGGGGAAATCAACGGGTCGGCCTGCAGTGAGCGAAGAAACGGTTGAACGCGTGCGGGCAAGTTTCACGCGTAGCCCGCGGAAGTCGACGAATAAAGCAAGCAGGTAGCTAAACGTACCACAGCCGACGGTTTGGAAAATGTTACGGAAAAGGCTAAAGCAGAAGCTTAAACGTTTGCAATTGCTACAAGCCCTGACACCCGATGACAAAGTCAAACGCTTTGAATTTTCGGCGCGGTTGCAACAGCTCATGGAAGAGGATGCGTTCAATGCGAAACTTGTTTTCAGTGATAAAGCAACGTTTTTTCTTAATGGTGAAGTGAACAGACACAATATGCGAATCTGGGCGGTAGAGAATCCTCATGCATTCGTGCAGCAAATTCGCAATTCACCAAAAGTTAACGTGTTTTGTGCAATCTCACGGTTTAAAGTTTACGGCCCCTTTTTCTTCTGCGAAAAAACGTCACAGGACCCGTGTATCTGGACATGCTGGAAAATTGGCTCATGCCACAACTGGAGACCGACAGCGCCGAATTCATCTTTCAACAGGATGGTGCTCCACCGCACGTCTATCATGATGTTCGGCATTTCTTAAACAGGAGATTGGAAAACCGATGGATCGGTCGTGGTGGAGATCATGATCAGCAATTCATGTCATGGTCTCCACGCTCTCCCAACTTAACCCCATGCGATTTCTTTCTGTGGGGTTATGTGAAAGATTCAGTGTTTAAACCTCCTCTACCAAGAAACGTGCCAGAACTGCGAGCTCGCATCAACGATGCTTTCGAACTCATTGATGGGGACATGCTGCGCCGAGTGTGGGAGGAACTTTATTATCGGCTTGATGTCTGCCGAATCACTAAAGGGGCACATATCGAACATTTGTGAATGCCTAAAAAAACTTTTTGAGTTTTTGTATGTGTGTGCAAAGCATTGTGAAAATATCTCAAATAATAAAGTTATGTAGAGCTGTGAAATCGCTTCAATCATTTGTAATAACCCTGTAGTACTCTAAATCATTAACAGAGCATTCTCTCTAGATACGTAACGCGGAGCTTCACTTTCATGGCAAGCAAACAACTAAAATGGAACACGAAATAATAACATGTTGTAGCTAAAAATTCGCATCCAAGTGTTACACGCATAATCCAACAAGAAATTGACATCCAAGTGCTACACGCATAATCCAACAAGAAATTGGCCTTTAGTGTCCTGTAACTTCCGTGATTCAACGACAAGTTATTAAAACATTAGTGGAAAATCAAAACTGCCAACCAGCAGGGATTAAATCTTATACAGAGTTTATCTAGAGCAGTGAACATGCTTCACTTACAGTATTCAGTTTCGGTCCCTAATTACAAAAATTAAGATATATATAAAATAAATAATAATAATGCAGTACTGCCGAAATAGTAACACAGTAAATGTTAAGTTAGTGTAACGTTAAGGTTTTGCGTCACGATATGAACTCCATGCTAGAGTATAACCATATAGGAACTTCCGTGACTTACCTTTGCTCTTTCGCTGATAGTCAAATTTTTTCCGTGGGAGAGCCCGTGTCTATTTTTCTAATAACTGACGTTCCTTTGGAAGTGAAAAAACTTGCACTTTCGGTCCTGTCGGATAGTTTCCTTTATACCCGGTAAAACGTCTATTGGGTATTTTGTCTGTTGCTAGCACAAATTTGAACTGTGAATCACATAAATGATATTTAAAAATGTTAAGTCACTTTTTCTTATTCTTCTTCTTGCGTTACGGCCTCTGTAGGACCACGGGTAACCCCTTCGTTCACTGCGTTTTCCTCTTCTCCCAGAACCTCTTCATTCTTTCTCTTCTCCTCTCCCGCTCTTCTTCCGAGATATTCAGTTTCCATTTCTCCTGGCGGCTCCACTGGTGACATTCTAATCTTTTCCTGTATTCTTCTCTGTCATTGATCTCCGGCATATTTGTCGGTGTATATTTGTTTCTCCAATTTTCTTTCCTTCGACCTTGATCACCAGTTCCAACCAGTCCTTCCGAAGTTCAACAATCCACTTGGTTGCTGTCTTTCCCCTTGTCCTCCCTGTTGTCCCCCACACTCTCTTCGTCATTCAGTCCATACACATCCTAACTACATGCCCAGAAAACCTTGCCCTTTTGAGTCTGATTTCCCCGGATATTGTTGTCATGTTCCAGTACAATTCTTCCTTAGGTCTTCGCATCCACCTCTCTCCACCTCTTTTGGGACCGAGTATTCTTCTCAGTATTTTCCTCTCTTCTTTATCTAGTTTCTCTGCCCCATTTCTTCCTAGTGTCGTCGTCTCAGCAGCATATAATACTGCATTCCTCACTGTTACCTTGTAGTGGCTTATCTTTGCCTCTGTGGATATATTCTTTTTATTGTATACCCATCTCTTCATGCAGAAGGTTGACCTCATCTTCTTTACCCTCTCTGTTATTCCCTCCTTGCTCCTGTTCCTTCCTGTTATAAATTCTCGCAGGTTTTTAAATTTGTCCACCATTTGCACAGTGCCTTCCGGTGTATCCCAGTTTGCAGTGGTGTTTAATGTCTTTGTCTTATTACAGGCGATCCTCAGTCCCACCTTCCTGGCTACCAGACTTAAGTTGTCGAGTTGTGTCTTTGCGTCTTCTTCCGTCTCACTTACTATTGCTATGTCATCAGCAAAGGCTAGGCAGTCCACTTGAGCCCTGTTGTCCTTTTTGTCCCCCACATTGGCCTTTGGTATTCCCATTTCCTCGTTTGTTGCTCTCCACTACCTGATCACTTCGTCCAGTTCTATATTGAACAACAATGGTGACAATCCATCTCCAATTTTAACACCAGTCTTGATCTCAAATTCTTCTGACAGTGCTCCTCTGAATCTCACCCTTGCTTTTGCGTCTGTCAGAATTTCTTTCATGAGTTCTTGTGTAGGTCCATCAAGTCCTCTGTTCTTCAGGATCCTAACAATAGTCTATCTGTCGATGGAATCATATGGATTTGTGAAGTCCACGAAGGTTATTATTGTCTTTTTGTTCTTTAAGGCCCTATATTCTATCAGTTGCTTCACGATAAATATCTGTTATACAGAACCTCTTCCCTTCCTGAATCCCGCTTGGTAGTCGCCAACTGTACTTTCTACCTGTTCTTCTACTCTCTTGAGCAATAGTTTTGACAGCACCTTGTACCCGACCTCTTGTAGCGATATTCCTCTGTAGTTTTTAGCATATCTCTTGTCCCCCTTCTTGTGTATTGGTACTACAATTGCATTCTTCCATCCTTCTAGCAACATCTTTGTACTCCAGATCTGGTGAATTATGTTGGTTATGTTGTCTATTGCTTTGTTGCCTCCCCACTTTATCATCTCGGCTGCTATACCACCTTCTCCAGTTGCCTTATTATTCTTCAGATCGCTTATGCCTACTGTTAGTATAATCATTATGCTGTCCGCAAGCGCTGCACATGCCTTCTTAATCTACGTGGCGTTGTTAGGACCAGCAACTTCGGAAAAATGTGTTATGCTGACCAATAGTGCTCCATAGTAAGGCAAAGACAAATAAATCTCTTTTATCTATGGTGTATAAAGCGTTTGGTATTCTGTCTGCATTGTGTCGGTACAGTGTAAATTATGAAGAAAAGCTGCGATGGGTTACTTTGAGATGGGCAATGTAAAGTCAAACAATATTTAACTCATGTTCTGAGCCTACCGTTTTGGATAATCAGTAATCTGAACCTAACGTTTACTATCTTTAACGGCGTTCTTGAAATGTTACATTTGACATGTCATTGATGTTGAATGTTTGTCAATTTGAAAGAGTGATGATATTTAGTTATAGAAGATAGGGGAAGTAAAATTCATTGGTTCTCTTAACACAATTAATGAATAAGTTAAGAAAAGCTGTTTATTAACAGCAACTATAATGAGTAGAAGTTGTGTTTAAAATATTTCATAACGAAATATTAAAATGAATTTGATGAAAAAAGAGAAATATGTAACAAAATTAATAAACCTAAATTGTAAAGGCTGCACCTAAGAGTTAAAGGAAATCGTTTCGAGTGTTGCCAAAATTACGGTTTTGTTGTAAAAAGATACAATTTTGAAAATTTACCAAAGGGGATGTGTAAGGTACCCCTTCCGTTCAAGCCATATTTTGTTCCCTATTTTCCAGTTTTAAAATTTTGAATCGCATCTGTAGATATCATGTAGTATTCACGGAGTAAAGAGGTACTGTAGAACACACACAATCGGTAGCATGATTTCAGTTGATGCGCTGGCTGCAGGGGCCGTTGAACCGTATGGTCTTGTCAGTGGACTGTGGTGTATGGAGTTGTGGCAGGACATGAGAACGCCCATTATGTCAGCAGCGATGAACGTAGGGAAAGCACACTCAATCCGGCGCGAAACACGTAATCTCACTTAATAAATATTCTCTACTAAAAGTCACTTTTTCCAGTGTAGATATTAACAGAAGCCTACAGGCCGTAAGTACTTTCTAACAACAATATTACAACACCAGAAAACTATTATCATAATAAATAAGTGAATTATGGTGAAAATAACGAAAATGTAGAAACGGCCACGAATTATCGGGAGTGTAAGTACGGAGTAGAGGCTACGCGCCGTAGTCGTCAGTCGCCGATGAAGGCATTCAACGAAACTCGGAAGGAAAAGCACCACCAGACATTGAGTACACCTCTTACACCATCCTCTACAGACTCACTGGCTAAATAGAGACATGTCCGGAAGTTTAGTACAAGTGGATTGCTCTTGCAAGAAACTTTGTTAGTAAATAATTAAATTCTTGAAACCTAAGTCCTTTGTCCAATAAGATTATTCACAATCCGAAATCTTTACATAGCAAACATGCTTAAGAAGAGGCTTGGCAAGAATTTATATTGAAGTAAATTCGTCACTACACGGCCATAAAGCCTTTCCGTTGGGTCCGTTTTTTTCGATAAGTAATGTTGAAATCGTAGGGCTCGATTGTTTCACCATTATGTAAGAATCGTGTCTGACTTGGCCCCAGCAGTCGTATAAGTGATATGGATAAAACTGAGCTCCACGCTACATTTTGCCAGTGTAAATGTATTAAAATAGAATTTATAGATGCCCTCCACCCATTCCAGCAATTTAAAGCTTCACGCTTTATCCTCAATTTGAGGATTTTATATAGAATGGTATTCTTATCGCGTCGTTGTTAAGCTGTAACTAGTTGGAAGAAATTTACGTCCTGCCCAGGAAATATGCCCTCCTATTTCCCAATTCTGGGTACTGATATGGATAAGAAATGAGTTTCATGTTCTTCAACAGCTTCACACACACACACACACAGATAAAATAAATTTGAACTGTATAACGTTACATCACTGGTTAATGTGATATGAAATGGAAAGATCTAGAGGATTTTATAACAAAATGGGAAATTGCGATTCGGTTCAAGGATTCTACGGTGATACTGATTACTTACGATAGAACATTTACATTAGTTTGAAATGAAGCACCATCAAGTAAATGCCCCCATACCTGGGGGTAAGGAGCGGCGAATCTATCCCCCCCCCCCCCCCCTCTAGGTTTCCACGAAGGGAAAAAATACTGTCAATTCAGGTGCTTTTCTTTCAAAAGAGTGGTTTCAAATTCGGCGTTACATGAGTTGCAACAGGATTTTTTTGGCTACTTACAAGTCGCCATTCATCTTCCAAAATATTAAAATCAATCCATAGCCTAGGTCTAGGCCCCGCTACAAACTACACGGTGCGTCAAAAAAATATATACACACTTTGACTGTCATAGACAATTTATTTCGCGTTCTGCAAGGTTAAATATCTGTGAGAAAGTAAGGTTATGTTTCTTCAACAGATGACAGCAGTGGCAAGGAAGTAACTGCAACATGGCGGGCGGGCGTTTGAGCTTTGAAGCGCGGAAGCAGACAATTAACTGATATTGGAAGTTTGAGAATGTAACTGCAGTTCGAAGACAGTGGGGCAGTGAGTATGGTACAGAACCACCTTCAAGGTTAACAATTACGCGTCTACGAGACAAATTCGAAATTCATGGAACAGTGTGTGATGTGCATAAAGGTCGATCAGGGCGACCTCGTACAGCTACAAGTGATGATTCCACAACTGCGGTCTTGGAACTGTTTCAGCGTTCGCCTCAAAAATCTTCAAGGCAAGCCTCTCGTGAGAGGTTTCGGATTGTGAATAATCTTACTGGACAAAGGACTTATGTTTCAAGAATTTAATTATTTACTAACAAAGTTTCTTGCAAGAGCAATCCACTTGTACTAAACTTCCAGACATGTCTCATTTTAGCCAGTGAGTCTGTAGAGGATGATGTAAGAGGTGTACCGAATGTCTGGTCGTGCTATTAGTGTGCTAAGCATTCTGAAGAAGGGCAAATTTCGTGTTACATTACAAGGCTGGTGCAACAGCTAAGTGGCGATGATACAGATCGAAGGTAAGAATTTTGTGAATGGGTTCAGGAGATGGTGAGAAGTGAACCGTCATTTATGGGTAGCATAATTTGGTCGGATGAAGCCCAATTCAAACTCAATGGAACTGTCAATAGGCACAATTGTGTGTACTGGGATGAAGATAATCCTCACATTACAGTTAAAAAGGCTGTGAATTTGCCTGGTGTAAATGTGTGGTATGGTTTGCCTGCAAGGGGACTCATTGGGCCTTTCCGCTTCGAAGGTACTGTTACTGGAGAAACGTACCCAACAATGCTTGCTGACTCCATATTCCCTGCCATTCGTGCATTATATGGTAATGATGAGTTTTATTTCCAACAATATGGCGCCCCGCCGCACTATCATAGGGACGAACGAGCATAACTGGATCGCAATGTGTCAGGCCAGTGGATAGGACGCCGGGGACCAATCGAGTTTCCTGCACGCTCCCAAGACCTCACGCCGCTGGATTTCTTCTTATGGGGCACAGTAAAAGTGTACAAACGTAAACCACGTAACCTGGACACACTTTGGAATGAGATTCAGGCGGTGTGCGCAGAAATTTCATTGGAAACTTTGGTACGATGTACGGAATCAGTGGTGACTCGTACTCAGAAATGTACTGATGCTGATGGCCACCAGTTTGAAAATTAATCACATTTGCAAAGTACATTTATTTTTCCAATTGGACTTTAAGCTTTCCGGAAATGTAACATTGTAGAAAGGAAAAAAAAATTTATGATGCTCCAAAGTGTGTATACATTTTTTTGACGCACCCTGTAGAGTATGGGCGCTCTTTCCTTCATCTGCCGACCTTCTGAAAGAGTAAGCTACCTGTACGTAACACATTTACTTTGTTGATGGTCTACAAGAAAGAGATGTAGTAGCTCCCTCAAAACATCGGGAGCATTTGTTCTTAGACGAGTTTCAATCAGCGAAGACAGTCAGCGAAGACCAAAAAATAAATGAGCTGTATTCGCAGTTGCGGATATGGACAACCATCGCTGCGTAATGGGATGACGACGCTAAAAATTTGTACCGGACCGGTATTCGAACCCGGATTTCCGCTTATGTCGAGCAATCACCGTAGTACTTGGCTGTCGCAGCACGACTCGCGGCCGGACCCAAACTTCCATACGTCGTCAACCATGTGTCTATAACTTGTACTAGTACGTCCATTATGTACGTTCCCGTACAGGGGAGACTTTTTGCTTCAACGTCACTTGTCTTTGTCATTGGATAAATACACTACTGCAGTGCCAGTGGTTTTTCGATTTACGATGGTAGATTCTTTCGGAAACTCATGCCTGTGCAAAGGAGTGTGCTCGGATACCCAAATAGTAAGGCGACCGCTCGAAATCAGCGGGAAATCTGGTTTTGTGTCCCAGTCCGGCACAAATATTCACTGTCGTCATTCCATTGTACAACTGATGGTTGAACATATTCTTGCTATATGCATGTATGCATGTCCGAAGGAACCTTGCATCGTCAATCGGATTATCACAGGCAATGCAATATCGTTAGACCAGGAACGTCGATTAGGGGAAAAATCGTATAGGGTCCAATTTTTGCAGAGTGGTAGGAAATGGCTTCCTCAACGGCATACTAATTATCTAATTATTCTGGCCGGTGGGGTGTGAGCATTGGAGTGGGGAGGAGGGAGGGGGGATGGAGTTTAAATGTCACTATTATATGTTTTTCTCGAATGAATAGAAAACTGAGGCTTCTAGTGATAATATTTCTCTGCAAAAATGTAAACTATGTTAAATTCCCTAAAAAAGGGTCCTATTAATTTTTATTCTACGACTGATAGTTTCCGCGTTGTAGGGGATGAGAGATTCGCAGATTACTGAAAATTTTAACTTCATAAAGTTAATGTTTATCTTTCCGTAAAGTGGGTTGAAAGCAAACATTAAATTTACAGCGGTGCCGTAGTAAGGGATAAATTGTGCTCTGGGGGTGGAACAGGCTGAAGGGGGATGTGTTGGTTGGTTGGTTGGTTGTTTGGGGGAAGAGACCAAACAGGGAGGTCATCGGTCTCATCGGATTAGGGAAGGATGGGGAAGGAAGTCGGCCGTGCCCTTTCAAAGGAACCATCCCGGCATTTGCCTGGAGAGATTTTAGGGAAATCACGGAAAACCTAAATCAGGATGGCTGGACGCGGGATTGAACCGTCGTCCTTCCGAATGCGAGTCCAGTGTCTAACCACTGCACTACCTCGCTCGGTTATCATACAAGACATTATGTCGCTGTCTGATAGGTGGCTCCACTCAGTGCAGTCCGTACTACAACTACTAGTATTTTCCGAATGGAAATGATTTATGCAGTCTATTAGTAACACAATTTATACCTAGAGAAATGCAGTAACTTTCTGTTCACTTAGTAATTCAGCACCACGTGTCTACAGCACAATTACACTGATTTACAGTATGCTGTCTGCGATATAGAGTAGTAGGGTGTCACATTTAGCAGTCACATCCCTTTCCCACTAACACTACAAAAGTCACCGACAACATCACGCAAACAATTCAAAGACTTCTCAACCAAATTTACAGAAACGCATTTTACTTAATAGCTCACTTAACTGCAAAAGTACTAACTCGATACACTGAAAACACTTTTCGTATATTACCCAGCTCACTGAAGTAATTTTGTCTACTTATATAAGAGAATGGAACAGGAAATACTGGGGACGTATAGCCTATAAACTGAAAATCAAGTAGTCCTCTTACTGGGGGAAGTTTCCTATCCCGGAAGAACACTACAGCGGCATAGCAGGACGACTGAATCAATTTCTCAAGACGGCTAAGAATCAAATTGTCTGTAAGCAGTGCAGAATAATGCATATATTTGCGAAGCTTCAGTCCATATGAGTTTCTTGCTTTAACATTGTTAGAGCGCATGTGCATTCCATGCAGTGTTAACGCTTTTGTGGGAAATAAAACCATCCCGGTCATATCTTCACAATATGTAGCCATTGCTACGGCCGAGGGTCGGTATAACTTTGTGAAACACTTTGTAGTTGCTTCATGTCACTTAATGGGCTGATACAGTGGGGAAACACCTGTTCGATCTGCAGTTTGCACACCTATGAAGAGGGGAAGTGTGTGACCACAATCCCGCGACCTGGCTTCCCTCACATTACTACCCCACAAATCCTTTTACACCCACAGGAGCACAATTTATCCCTTAACACGGATCTACTGCACTTTCCCGTGGTACATGAATTTGATGTTTGTTTCTAACTTACTTCATCTATCGGTAAACAATAATTTTGTACTTTAAAAACAATTTTCATTAACTACGATTTTCCATCCCTCGCAACGTCGAAATTATTAGTCCTAGCAAAAAAACGAGTGATGCTTTTTGTAGGAAATTTACTGTTGTTTAATTTGGTGTTGAGACATATTTTCCATAGAGACCGTATTTTTCCAGTTATTCGAGAAAATTGTAAAAAATTGACATTTAAACGACCCCACCCCTTCCACTCAACCCAACGTTCACACCCCACGGGTCATGACTTCTAGCATATTGTTCAGGATACTCCCACCTAGCATCGTGCAAAGTTTCCGACTGTATAATTTTTCAGAGTAATTTTCGTTGTTGACTTCACTATTATGTGATATGTATGTCGGAGGAAATTTTTCATTTGCAAGTTGGAACTACCCTCTGCTATTTAAATCGTTTATGCCAAGTCTCTCACTGGAGTCTTTTGAACGCACGAGTAACGTACTTGAGTTTTTCTAACCCTACGGATAATTTGGTCTTCCTTTCACAGATGCTGTAATGACTTCGCCATTCTTCGGGCAGCAAAAGAAATCGACATGATGTAGAAATGATATCGAAGGAAAACCAAGAATTCTTATATTGTGTCAATAGTGATTTTTAGTGGCTACTTTAAACAGATTTCTTGTGTCATCAGCCTTCTGACTGGTTTGATGCGGCTTCTCCAGTGCGAGCCCCTTCAGTGTAGGGCTTGCAACGATGTCCTCAATAATTTGCTGGATATATTCCAATCTCGTCTTCGCTTACAGTTTTTACCCTCTTCAGCTCCCTCTGGAACTATCCTACCTCTTCTTCTCGTCGGTGTTTCTCATATACTCTCCTCGCCGATTCTCCGAGCTATCTTATTGCATACCTTAGCGGTTCACCTAATTTTCAACATGTTTCTGTAGTACCACATCTCAAATGCCTCGATTCTCTTCTGTTCAGGTTGCCACACATTACATGTTTCACTACCATACAGTGTCGTACTCCAAACATATATTCTCAGAAACCTCTTCCTGAAATTAAGCCCTATGTTTGTTGTTAGTAGACTTCTCTTGGCCGGAATTGCCCTTGTTGCCAGTGATAGTCAGCGTTTTACGCCCTCCTTCCTCAGTCCGTCATGCGTCATTTTGTTGGCTAGGTAGCAGAATTCGTTAAATTCGCCTGCCTCGTGTCCACTAATCCCGATGTTAGGTCTCTCGCTGTTTTCATTTCTTACGCTTCTCATTACTTCCGTCTTTCTCCGATTTACTCTTCATCCATATTTTATTCTCGTTACGCTGTTCGTTCCATTCCGCAGATTCTGTAATTCTTGCTGAGTTCCACTAAGGATATGAATATCATCAGCTAATTTTGTCATTGACATCTTTTCATCCTGAATTTTAATTCGACTCTTAAGTACTTCTTTTATTTCCGTCTATAGATTGAACAGTAGGGGCGAAAGACTACATCTCTAACACCCTATTCAATCTGAGCACTTTATTCTTCGTCTTGCGCTCCAATTTTTTCCTCTTGTCTCTTGTACATATTGTATATGACTCGTCTTTCCCTACAGCTTACTCCTATTTTTCTCAGCATTTCGAATATCTAGCACCATTTGACACTGTCGAACGCTTGTTCCAGGTCGACAAATGCTATGAACATTTGCTGATTTTTCTTTAGGCTTGCTTCCATTATTGACCGCGACGTCAGAACTGTCTCTCTCTTTTCTAAAGCCAGGCTGATCGTCATCTAACATATCCCCAATTTGCTTTCCCATTCTTCTGTTCATTACTGTTGTCAACAACTTTGATGTAGGAGCTGACAGGCTGACTTTGCGATAATTCTCGAACTTGTCAGCTCTTGCAGTCTTCGGAATTGTTTTGACGATGTTTCTCCGAAAGTCAGATGGTACGTCGCGAGGCCCACACTTCCTACACACTAAGAATAATCGTTTTGTCGTCACTTCCCCAACTCGGATGGAATTTTATCTACCCCTTCTGCTTTTTTGATCTTCAGTCTTTCTAAGCTCTTTAAAAATCTGATTCTAATTCTGGATCCCTATTCCCTCTTCTATAACGTCATTAGACAATTCTTCAACCAAATACACTTATTCAGTATACTCTTACCACCTGTCTGCTCTAACGTCTACATTTATCTGTGTAATTTCCATTACAATCTTAATGATACGAGGGCTATCCACAAAGTACATTACGTTTTGAAATTAAAAATAAATAAAGTAATGGAAATTTTTTTATTATATACAGATGAAAGTCACACTTAAATACTACTTTTCTACATAGTTGCCATTTAAATTAAGCCACTTATAGTAGCGATGGACGAGCTTAGAAATTCCTTCGTCGTAAAATTCGGCCGCCTGCGCCTTCAACCACGTGGTTACCTCTTCATGAAGCTGTGCGTTGTCATCAAAACGCTGCATAGCCAACCACTTCTTCATTGCTGGGAATAAGTGGAAGTCGCCCGGTGCCATGTCGGGACTGTACGGTGGATGAGGAAACAACTCCCACTTAAAAGATTCGAGAACTTCACGAGTGGCATTTGCCGTGTGGGCCCGGGCGTTGTCGTGAATCAGCAAGATCTTTGAGCCCAACTTTCCCCTGCGCTTGCTCTTCTGAGGTTGTGCAGAGTTTGGAAATACCTTTGAGAGTTTATTGTAGTGCCTCTTTCCAGGAAATCCACAAAAATCACACCTTTTCTGTCCCAAAAGACAGTCGCCACGTGGTTGAAGGCGCAGGCGGCCGAATTTTACGACGAAGGAATTTCCAAGCTCGTCCATCGCTACGATAAGTGCCTTAATTTAAATGGCAACTATGTAGAATAGTAGTATTTAAGTGTGGCGTTCATCTGTATACAATAAAAAAATTTCCAATACTTTATTTATTTTTAATTCCAAAACGTAATGTACTTTGTGGATAGCTCTCTTACCACCCTTGATTTTAGTATTATCGAAAGTTGTACTGACTGTTCTATACGGTGAGTCAGTCCTTCCGATAACCTATAGACAAAAGATAACCATTTCTCAGTAATATAGGTACCAGATGAAATTACGAGCGGTGTCGCAAAACTTCAGCTGCATCAGCAGTGTATAACATCGACTGCAGAGAAAAGGAAGGAAGACATGAATTTAATATGGTAACTGCTATCACTGGTCAATTTTGGTATGTCCATCGATGACCGACCTCTACAGCTAGTAACCGATTTTCACAAATATAAAATGCAGCAATCTAAAATGTCCCACATCGAAATATTCTTTTAGATATTGCCTTTTGAAAACGATTCCCTCGTCATCTACTGGGGCGATCTACAGCAATGGCTGTAGGAGGGTTCGCACTCTCAACAAGTCTGTGTAACACAGCGTTGCTTGGAGTTAGTTGATCTACGAACTACGCACCTAGCGTCTGCTGAGTCTGGCCATGAAGTTCAGTAAACTACTTTAATAAACTGATACGTAACGAAGACACTAACGTCTAAAATTTGAGAAGTAGTCAGCTGTTGGTAAGGTATAGAATCAGTTAGAGAAGAAACAGAAGATAAAATGATTTGAGCGTAATGGTTTTTCGACGACAGTGTCATTAGAGACAGAATGCAAGCTGTAATAGAGGAAGGATGGGGCAGGGAATCAGCTGTCCACTTTTCTAGGGAACCATTCCAGAACTCGTCTTAAGCTATTTAGGGAAAACAACGAAAATCTGAGTTTAGATGGGCGTATGGGGATGTGATCCTTACGCCTGAATACCATGCCGTTTGTAAGCATTATGTACGTCTCTGCTTTACATATCGGTTGTCGTGATTTTGAACGCAGCGATGGTTTCCGCATTGGTATATGCTACAGTCGAGTAGTTTTGGTTAGCCGGCCACTGTGGCTGAGCGGTTCTAGGAACTTCAGTCCGGAACCGCGCTGTTGCTACGGTCGCAGGCTTGTAACCTCCCTCGAACATGGATGTGTATAATGTCCTTAGGTTAGTTGGGTATAAATAGTTCTAAGTCTAGGGGACTGATTACTTCAGAACCATTTGAAGTTGCCGGTTAAGAGAGAAGTTCAGTGCACCTGTCAACCACTAGACGTAAGGAGAGAAATGAAAATAACATCAGAATAGATTACTGCGCAGCATATTTAATGTCGAATTTTGTGTGCTCACGTTTCCTTGAAGCTGTTTCTTGTAGCAAACAATGAAACACTCTGTATGACCATTAGTTAATTGTGAACACCACTGATACTGAAACTAATGTAAAGAGAGAGAAATTCTGTAAAGGAAATGTATGTCTCTACATCCTCTTAAATTACAGTTTGAGAGAATTGTGTGTACGCGTACTTTAGTTGGTATGCGACGTAAACCGCTCACTTGACATGAAGCTTCTAGTAATTGTTGAATCATCAGGACACATTTTTCACAGCTAACCAAAACAAATTTCAAATTGGGAACAATATAGGCCAAAGGTTTTTCTGTGATTAAATGATTTTCGTAGTATAACGTTATTTTATATTTAACCATCCTAACGACGATCAAGAACACAAATTCACAAGGAATCTCTTGTACAACATACTAATTATGAACTACTCTGTATTCGTCACGAAATCGTATACTGTATGTGTTTTGTAATCTCTTACTATCGACGCTATCGAGGAGCTCAACGATACAACAGAAACCAGCTTTCAAATAAAATGTATTTGTGTCAATCATCGGCACTCCGAGATTGTTTCGTAATTGTCCTTCTCCTTCTGGAAGCAGAATGGAAGACGTAAATGTTATGTAGTCTCTAGACAACTGAAATAATGATCATTGTTGGACTTAAACGACTTTTATTTCAGTCTCGATCATACTTACATTTCTTTCCTGACAAATGGAATATGATATCATGATATTTCTATGTGGTTAATTTACACGCTGAAGCGTCGTTGGGCGTAATGCTATTTTAAATTGCATACATATTTTAAAAAGGAACCAATACCACTAAAGGAAAGCTCCAGTGGTCCTATTAGTTAAGAATGCAGCTTTCCACCTCCACACTGCTTGCAGCTGTATTCGACAATTCCAGAAGAGCAACAGAGTGAAAGGAATGAGAAGCAGCCAGTAGGATAAGTATTGTTACGTGAACAGATGCACCGGTCATTCTTTCACCGTAATCTGCTTGTAAACTGTGGGGACTCGTACACCGATTAGGTAGAAGTCTATGAATTAAACCCAGTAATCTCACTCTGGAGATATTCGAAGGGGTCACTTATACAGCGTTTTATCCAACGCCTCCCGTCTCCCTGTAAGCCGTAACGAATGTTGTGGGTAGAATAGTTGTGCAATAAAGGCGTGGATGCGTGTGTCATTATCGGAATGTAGCCCTATGCTGTGTTCACACGGATACAGGTCTTACTCTGTTAGATATACATTGCCTCGGGCTTCATGCTGCGGCAATTGAGCCGCATAATCCAGTCGAAGCACTATTTGGTGGATCCGAGGCAGCCGTTAAACAGCGGCGTTAGGCCAGAACCTCCAAATTACAGAGCCGGCGTTTCACGCTGGCGATGCACCCTCCCTGCGGCTGTTGCTTGGGCAAGCGCGCGGAATACAGAGGCGCCCTGGAATATCGATGAAGCTGTCCGTGCTTCCCACGCGTGAAGTGACAGGTTTCGTTAAAGCGCGCACGGATACCAGTCTGTACTAATCGGACAT
Source organism: Schistocerca serialis cubense (assembly GCF_023864345.2). Classification (NCBI taxonomy): domain Eukaryota; kingdom Metazoa; phylum Arthropoda; class Insecta; order Orthoptera; family Acrididae; genus Schistocerca; species Schistocerca serialis. The sequence goes on from NC_064642.1 coordinate 665,771,998, forward strand.
GTCAGCTCACGCTCTTAAGCTGCTAACCGGGTAATATGACAAAGAATAGAAAGAAAAATTAAAGACAGAGAGTACGAGCATCGGAATTGTTTGGGGAACTCAACTTACCAGCGAAGCATTTCTTATGCTGCTCAAAGAAAGCAGGTGTTGACAGATGTGAAAATTACCGAACTATCAGTTTAATAAGTCACGGCTGCAAAATGCTAAAGCGAATTCTTCACAGACGAATGGAAGAACTAGTAGAAGCCGACCTCGGGGAAGATCAGTTTGGATTCCGTAGAAATATCGGAACACGTGAGGCAATACTAACCCTACGAGTTATCTTAGAAGCTAGATTAAGGAATGGCAAACCTACGTTTCTAGCATTTGCAGACTTAGAGAAAGCTCTTGACAATGTTGACTGAAATACTCTCTTTCAAATTCTGAAGGTGGCAGGGATAAAGTACAGGAGCGAAAGGCTATTTACAATTTGTACCGAAACCAGATGGCAGTTATAAGGGTCGAGGGACATGAAAGGGAAGCAGTGGTAGGGACGGGAGTGAGACAGGGTTGTAGCCTATCCCCGATGTTATTCAATCTGTGTATTGAGCAAGCAGTGAAGGAAACAAAAGAAAAATTCGGAGTAGGTATTAAAATCCATGGAGAAGAAATAAAAACTTTGAGGCTCGCCAATGACATTGTAATTCTGTCAGAGATGGCAAAGGACTTGGAAGACCAGTTGAACGGAATGGACAGTGTCTTGAAAGGAGGATATAAGATGAACATCAACAAAAGCAAAACGAGGGTAATGGAATGTAGTCGAATTAAGACGGGTGATGCTGAGGGAATTAGATTAGGAAATGAGAAACTTAAAGTATTAAAGGAATTTTGCTATTTGGGGGGCAAAATAACTGACGATGGTCGAAGTAGAGAGGATATAAAATGTAGACTAGCAATGGCAAGGAAAGCGTTTCTGTAGAAAAGAAATTTGTTAACATCGAGTATAGATTTAAGTGTAAGGAAGTCGTTTATGAAAGTATTTGTGTGGAGTATAGCCATGTATGGAAGTGAAACATGGACGATAAATAGTTTGAACAAGAAGAGAATAGAAGCTTTCGAAATGTGGTGCTACAGAAGAATGCTGAAGATTAGGTGGGTAGATAGATAACTAATGAGGAGGTATTGAATAGGATTGGGGAGAAGTTTGTGGCACAACTTGACTAGAAGAAGGGATCGGTTCGCAGGACATGTTCTGAGGCATCAAGGGATCACCAATTTAGCACTGGAGGGCAGCGTGGAGGGTAAAAATCGTAGAGGGAGACCAAGAGATGAATACACTAAGCAGATTCAGAAGGATGTAGGTTGCAGTAGGTACTGAGAGATGAAGAAGCTTGCACAGGATAGAGTAACATGGAGAGCTACATCAAACCAGTCTCAGTACTGAAGACCACAACAACAACAAGAACATGCTGCTCTTGGTAATGAAAAGTAAAGTACCGTCAAAATAAAGCGCCGTCCTTGCATTTGAGCAAGAAACGAAAGGCTTATGCAAAGGAATAAGATATTCACGTTCATAGGAGCGTGGAATTAGAGTGCATAAACAGACAATTAACCACATCACCTAACTTAAGAGGGAGTAAATAAAAGTGCAAAAAATCAAGAACGACATGTAGCTGATTGACATTTAAGTCGAAAAAGAATGATAAGATGTGAGAAACCTCTTCTTAACAGGTATGAATACGTTGTGTTAAGATGTACTACTAGAGCCTAGCTTCACGTACGGCCTAACCTTTCCGAGCAGATATAAAGAAACTTTGCTACACCAGAAGATACGTATGGATGTCATGTTTAGCAGAGGATGTGGTTTAAGAATAAACAAAACGAAGTAGAAGGTGAAGAAGACTAATTCGTGCGAGGTTAATAACTTAACAGCAAATGAGGCAAAGACGAGTCCCCTTCTTTTTCCATGCGTCAGTGGCGCATGGAAAGAAGAACTGGTGATAAACCTCCTTATAAGCTATAATTTCTGGAATTTCATAATTTTTTTCATTTCGAGAGACGTTTGTGGGTGGAAGTAATATGTTTCCCGACGCTTTCCATAAGGCGCTTTTTCGGATTTGTAATACTAAACGACTGTATAGTGCATAACGGCTCTCTTGTAGCGTCTACCGCTGGAGTTCCCTGAGCATCTCCGTAACGCTCTCGCCCCGACTATACGATACCGTGACGAAACGTTCAGCTCTTCTTTGAATATTGTCTAGCGTTTCTATTAATCTACCCTGTTAAAGACGCTAGCCGTGAGGAACACTCAAGAATCGTTCGAACACGTCTCCTGTGACTCATATCTCTTATGGAGAAAGTACATTTGCTAAAGATTCATTCCTACGAATTTCAGTCTGTCATTTCTACCATTTGTCTTATGTAATTGTTAGTCCTGGGGTTTCACGATGGTTTTTGTTACCGATGAAGTGTCGCAGTAGTGTAGTTGCTTAGAAAGGGAGTTATTCTCATATGTATGCGCAGTATTTTACATTTTTTTACATTTATGGCCAAACTGCCTGTCCCTGCACCATTCATCAATCCTCTGAACGTCTCTCTGCAGTTCAGCACCCCACTTCTGACGTTGCTACTTCTTATAGACAACCGCATTGCCTGCAGAAAGCCTGATGGGGCATCCGACATTATCCTTTACATTTATTGTATATAAAATTAAGAGTAGCGGTCTTACCACACGTTTTTGGGGTACTCTTGTAATTACCATGATTGATCTGGAGAATAAACTGAAACTTACGAATTGTGGTGATAGTGAAGTGCTCTGAAATTTAAGTGAAGAAATAAATTACGAACTAAAGAAGTGATAAATCAGTAAATAAGTGTATGGAAGACCATTACTGCGGGAATGTCGGTAGAACAAGTGCAACGGCACCTAATAATACACTCTTGGAAATGGAAAAAAGAACACATTGACACCGGTGTGTCAGACCCACCATACTTGCTCCGGACACTGCGAGAGGGCTGTACAAGCAATGATCACACGCACGGCACAGCGGACACACCAGGAACCGCGGTGTTGGCCGTCGAATGGCGCTAGCTGCGCAGCATTTGTGCACCGCCGCCGTCAGTGTCAGCCAGTTTGCCGTGGCATACGGACCTCCATCGCAGTCTTTAACACTGGTAGCATGCCGCGACAGCGTGGACGTGAACCGTATGTGCAGTTGACGGACTTTGAGAGAGGGCGTATAGTGGGCATGCGGGAGGCCGGGTGGACGTACCGCCGAATTGCTCAACACGTGGGGCGTGAGGTCTCCACAGTACATTGATGTTGTCGCCAGTGGTCGGCGGAAGGTGCACGTGCCCGTCGACCTGGGACCGAGCCGCAGCGACGCACGGATGCACGCCAAGACCGTAGGATCCTACGCAGTGCCGTAGGGGACCGCACCGCCACTTCCCAGCAAATTAGGAACACTGTTGCTCCTGGGGTATCGGCGAGGACCATTCGCAGCCGTCTCCATGAAGCTGGGCTAGGGTCCCGCACACCGTTAGGCCTTCTTCCGCTCACGCCCCAACATCGTGCAGCCCGCCTCCAGTGGTGTCGCGACAGGCGTGAATGGAGGGACGAATGGAGACGTGTCGTCTTCAGCGATGAGAGTCGCTTCTGCCTTGGTGCCAATGATGGTCGTATGCGTGTTTGGCGCCGTGCAGGTGAGCGCCACAATCAGGACTGGATACGACCGAGGCACACAGGGCCAACACCCGGCATCATGGTGTGGGGAGCGATCTCCTACACAGGCCGTACACCACTGGTGATCGTCGAGGGGACACTGAATAGTGCACGGTACATCCAAACCGTCATCGAACCCATCGTTCTACCATTCCTAGACCGGCAAGGGAACTTGCTGTTCCAACAGGACAATGCACGTCCGCATGTATCCCGTGCCACCCAACGTGCTCTGGAAGGTGTAAGTCAACTACCCTGGCCAGCAAGATCTCCGGATCTGTCCCCCATTGAGCATGTTTGGGACTGGATGAAGCGTCGTCTCACGCGGTCTGCACGTCCAGCACGAACGCTGGTCCAACTGAGGCGCCAGGTGGAAATGGCATAGCAAGCCGTTCCACAGGACTACATCCAGCATCTCTACGATCGTCTCCATGGGAGAATAGCAGCCTGCATTGCTGCGAAAGGTGGATATACACTGTACTAGTGCCGACATTGTGCATGCTCTGTTGCCTGTGTCTATGTGCCTGTGGTTCTGTCAGTGTGATCATGTGATGTATCTGACCCCAGGAATGTGTCAATAAAGTTTCCCCTTCCTGGGACAATGAATTCACGGTGTTCTTATTTCAACTTCCAGGAGTGTAGTTAACTTGGAGCTGGAAGAAGTAACAGAGGGGAAAAATAAGAGCGGCAGATCAAGCAAGCCTCGAGAATTCGGAAAATATTGGATGTTGTAGATACGACATGAAATCATTATCGCAAGAAAGGAAGTTTTAGTTGACTGCGTAATGGCTCTCAGCACTATGAGACTTAACATCTGAGGTCATCAGTCCCATAGACTTAGAACTACTGAAACCTAACTAACCTAAGGATATCACACACATCCAGTTCCGAGGAAAGATTCGAACCGACGGCCGTAGCAGCAGCGCGGTTCCGGACAGAAGCGCCTAGAACCGCTCGGCCACAGCAGCCGGCTAGTAGACGGTGTAAAATGAGTCGAAGGACCAGGAACTAAACTAGTAGCTCATTTACACTTTTGTTAGCAATTATGATCCGCTGCTGAGATGTACAGGGGATAGACAAAAATAAGGGAACACCAAAAGACAACACGTCACCATGTCTAATACGGTTTAGGAAACATCGCTGATACTAAAACAGGTTCTAGTCGGCTCAGAGTAGTTAAAAACTTGACCTGTATGGTTGGTTGGTTGGTTTTGAGGAAGGAGACCAGACAGCGTGGTCATCGGTCTCATCGGATTAGGGAAGGATGGGGAAGGTAGTCGGCCGTGCCCTTTCAGAGGAACCATCCCGGCATTTGCCTGGAGTGATTTAGGGAAATCACGGAAAACCTAAATCAGGATGGCCGGTCGCGGGATTGAACCGTCGTCCTCCCGAATGCGAGTCCAGTGTCTAACCACTGCGCCACCTCGCTCGGTGACCTGTATGGTCTTCGAGGGAATGGTATAACATAATTTCTGCAAATAAGTGGCAATTTCAGGTAACAATGATGACGGTGAAAGGTGATCACGCACCCTTCCCTGCAACGAAGACTAATAAGGCTCAATAATATTGCTATATGGTGGCTGTAATGACCAGTGGAGATGCGACAGTTAGTCCTCGTGGTCGCAAAACCAGTTCTGGACGATGTGCGCTGTCTGAACAAAGGCCGCCGACTTCTTGAAAGACAGCATCGACATTGGGGAACAGTCGGTGTACAGAGGGATGAACGTAATCAGCGGCAAAACGGTCATATAATTCCTGGCAGTAATGTGACCTTGCAGATCAATCATGGGACCCATGAAGTAACACGAGATGGCTGCCCAATTGATCACCGAAAACATGCCACGTCTCACGCATGGGTGGTGAACTCATCCACAAGTTGAAAACGTTATGAAACAAGACTCATCCGATCAAATGACGTTCTACCAGGTTTTATGCCTTCACTATTATATTTTCCCGTTTTCAGTCATTATATCACTGATGATCGGTTTATTAATTCCAGGTGGTTATCGACCTCTATACGTGTCAGTTTTGTGCTGACAGTGTTCGTGAGTCTGAGATTCAGTTCGGCAGCTATTTTTTCAGGTAGCGTCCCCATCATCTTCAATTTCAGTGCGTCACGATCAGTCAACATGCACTTTCTTCCGCGCTGTGACTTAGTGGATGATGTTCCTCCATTTTCACCGTGTGCAGTGCAGTGTAAACCCTCCGCATGGTGTCTCTTGAAGCAGCGAACACTTCTGCTACCTTGATTAGAGAAGCACAAACCTATGTTAACCAACAGTTTGCCCCAAGTTCAAATTCACTGACGTCAGAAATAATGCAGTCACAACTACACAGAATACTGTTCTGACCAAGAATGACACTTCCAAATTACTGACTACATTGCACAGATTCCCATACATGATGAAATACAAGAGGGTAAACTGCAGGCTTGGTTAGCATGTGCATTTTTGTTGAGACAAGTATTTTTCGCGTTATTTACATGATTTTGTCTAATCTCTGTATTTGTAACGGCAGTAGCATACTTCTTTGACTGAAGATACTGAATCACTACAGCGGCAGGAAGAGAGGCGCAAACGTAATGGGTTTTAAACCTAGAGGAAAAAGAAAATTCCATCGACTGTTTGTGGATATGGCAAATGCCAACTACAAATCAGGAGTTGCACACTTCCATTAATGAGAACAGAATAGATCTCAAATGCGGTCTAAATTCAGTTGATTAAAAAATATATAATGGGATGGTAAATGGATTCTAACTTATGACAAGTAGTTCTCTATCACCAGACAGTACGACAGTATTGTAATTCAGATTTCAGATCTCTTTAACGTGCTACATGCCGCATGAATGCATGTCAATATCAGTTTTAAACTAACTACTGGATGAGAAATTTTAAGCTTGATTTTCGTCAAACTATTTGAGACCTGAATGACGTCGGCGATGCATATAACACATTCACATCATCAGCGACAGCAAAAAGCACATGATTAACAGGTCTACGATTTACCATTATAGGACCTAAAGTTTTTACAGAAAACGAAAGTCACTGGGAAGAGAACCATCTTTTCCTGAACACTCTCTGAAAGTCTTCGAGTGATCTATTTTCTTTCAAACATAGCAATGTTAATTGTTTAAGTCAAATATCAATAAGACGCTGAGTACGAAATGCCTCACTTCTTGACTTTTCCATACTTATTTTGAATGCTTTTTTGTAATTTTAAGAAGTGACGCTTTATGCAAAGTAGTGAAGTTGTAGCCATCACCAGTGTGCCTGCTGGTAGGTTGAACGGATCACTCGTCGACGATTAACATACAGAACGGCTACTTGTTGTACTACATCGAACTCCCCGTCTGATGTAAAAGGGTCTGCCCTAATCTAAAAAAGCCTACATGTGCACAACACATGTGTACTGCTGTCCGAGTTGTCTCTCTTAAAATCAACATGTTGGATCATCTCAGAATCTACGGAATCTCTGATTTGAATCTTTCACTAGCTTCAAACCCGAGGTCACAATCCGTCCAGATTACGTCAGTTTAAAACTGCGGGCTGCGCGTTTGCCTCATGACTCAGGATAGCGGCCTTCCCCACAGCAGCCAGCAATCGTACGTTCCGGAGGATGCCCCTGAAGCCAGGCAACAGGCGTCATTGCTGCCGGCATAGGCCAAAACTTGGAACACACCCACTTTCCTGTACACAGCGGCATGGTGTTCTCTAACTCTCAGACGAGGCCACCCGGCAAACACAGTGAGACCACATTGAACTTACTTACACTGAATTAAAGAGTGCTTTATATCTATGAAAGAACTCATTGAAACTTCCTAGAAGGTTAAAACTGTGTATCGACCGAGAATCGAACTGCGAAACTTTGTCTTCCGCGGGCAAGTGTTGTACCAACTGAGCTATCCAAGCACCACTCACGTTGCCTGTCACAGCTTATTTCCGCCAGTACCCCGTCCCTTACCTTGCAGACTTCACAGAAGCTCTCTTTCGGATCTTGCAGGGGAGCACTCCTGGAAGAAAGGTTATTGCAGAGACATGGCTTAGTCACAGCGTGGAGGATATTTCCAGAATTATATATTCACTCTGCAGCTGAGTGTACGATCAGATGAAATTACTTGGTAGATTAGAACTTTGTGCTGGAGTGAGACTCGAACTCAGGAGGAAAGATCCCGAGTTCGAGCATGTTGCATAGGGTTTTGATCTGGCATGAAATTTATCATCAGCATACTCTCCACTGCAGAGTGGAAACGTTAACCAAGCTGTAGCTAAACCATGTCTTAACAACGTCCTTTTTTCCAGGGGTGCTAATGTTTTGTAGGAGAACTGCTGTGAGGTGTGGAAGATAGGAGACGAGATACTAGCGAAAATAGATTTGTGGGGTCCACTAGTGAGTTGTGCTTTGGTATCTCGATTCGCCGCCACGGTAACTTAAGCTTGTTCGATCAGGGGGCTCGCTGCCATTTATAATAACACTAACAAAAGTACGTGAGTGAAATATTCAGCGATGAACTTGAAAGTGTGTTATGTGACGTCCACCCAGGCCAAATTATGAGTATAATGTCGAACAAAACGAGGAGAAAAAAAGTTGGTGGAGTACTTGTAAGTGAAAGGTAAGGATTACCAGTTCGAGTCTCGCTTCGGCACATAGTTTTACTTCGTCAGGATTTACAGGGTGATTAACGAAGATATGCAAATATCTAAATATGTTATTCTACAAGTAAAACTAAAGGATATTTAATGCAATAAAGTGTTACATGGGGTAAGTTTGTACGTTCTACAGCTGTGTGTTTCCCAATATAATGTACTAAGAAGTGGCGTAAGATACTAGTTCTTATATGTATTGAAACGATACTGGGCCTACGGCTATTCAACATACAATGAAGACCCAAAGAAACTAATACACCTGCCTAATATCGAATAGGGTCCCCGCGAGCACACAGAAGTGCCGCATGGACTCGATTATTGTCTGAAGTAGTGCTGGAGGGGATTGGCACCATGAATCCAGCAGGAATGTCCATAAATCCGTAAGAGTACGAGGGGGGTGGAGATCTCATCTGAGCAGCACGTTGCCAGGGATCCCAGATATGCTCAACAATGTTCATGTCTCGGGAGTTTGTTTCCAGAGGAAATGTTTAAACTTAGAAGGGTTTTCCTGGAGCCACTCTGTAGCAATTACGGACGTGAGGGTGTCGAGTTGTCCTGCCGTAATTGCCCAAGTCCGTCGGAATGCATAACGAACATGGATGGATGCAAGTGATCAGACAGGATGCTTACGTATGTGTCACATGTCAGAGTCGTATCCAGACGTATAAGCGGTCCCATAACACGCCAAATGCACACTCCCCACACCATTACAGAGGCTCCACCTATTTGAACAACCCACTGCTGACATGCAGGGCCCATGGATTCACGAGGTTGTCCTCACACCAGTACACGTTCATCTGCTCGATACAATTTGAAACGAGACTAGTCCGACAAGCCAACCTGTTTTCAGTCATCAACAGTCCAATGTCGGTACTGACGGGCCAAGGCGAGGCGTAAAGCTGTGTATCGTACAATCATCAAGGGTACTTGACTGCGCTTTCGGCTCCGAAAGCCCATAACGATGATGTTTCGTTCAATGATTCGCACGCTGGTACTTGTTGATGACCAACAATAGAATCTGCAGCAATTGGCGGGAGGGTTGCACTTTTGTCACACTGAACGATTCTTTTCAGTTGTTGTTGGTCCATTTCTTGCAGAATCTTTTTACGGCCGCAGATATGTCGGAGATTTGATGTTTTACCGGATTCCTAATATTCACGGTACATTCGTGAAATGGTCGTACGGGAAAATCCCCGCTTCATCGCTACGTAGGAGATGCAGTGTCCCATCGCTCGTGCGCTGGCTATAACATCACGTTCAAACTCACTTAAATCTAGATAACTGGCCAATGTAGCAGCAGTAACCGATCTGACAACTGCGGCAGTTGTTGTCTTATAAAGGCGTTTCCGATCGGAGCCCCGTATTCTGCCTGTTTACAAATCGCTGTATTTGAATAAGCCTATAACACATTCTTTGGCGCTCCAGTATATTTTGTCTTTGTATTTACATGACCTTCAAGGATGGTATATCCTTTCTGTTACACTCTGTGTAAAATAGCTGCCAACGTAGCCGTCAAAAGGCGTAGTTTTAAATGTGTATTTGCTTCTACACGAGGTGAAAGGGTTCATAGTTAGCAAGCAAAAGCTGAAGGTAAGTCGATATCGCATGTAAGTTAGGGCTCCTTCAGTCCCTGCAACAGATGATGATAACCGCATACAGGGACAGCATGAAATTTCTCTAAAAATTAATCGCTTAGCTGCTAACTGTGTTTTTAAAGTGCTGCTTTGTGTAGTGTCAGATGCCAGAGGCGACGCGGCTCTTCCTCATCTCATTGTGCCTAAGAAGTTTTTACTAGCAGCAACGCCGAAACATCAAGCGTCGTGCGACTGGCAAAAACGCCACTGGCACATTTGCCCACGGTCTCACAGGAATCGTGAGGGGCACAAAAACGGCTGCTGACGCAACCACACGCTCTGCCTCCTGCGTGGGGAAGCCGCAGCTCACGTCGTGCGCTGTGCTACCGACAATGTATAGCGGAACCACTTTGTCAACATAGAAATGAGACCAGCACACTCCAAATTATTTGTACCAGTGAATCCCACGGTTATCAGTAGAAACCAGTTCACTTAAACCTATAGCTGGAGACATTTGCACAGAACCGGGGAACTCTGTTGGATTACTAGAAGTGTGCAAGCTTTTTTTGAGGATTATTCTACCACGCAGACAAGAATGTAAATAGTAAGCTTCATTATGTTCTCAAATTAATACGTAAAGTTGTCAAATAATAAACGTAATCGCACGGTTAACACAAAACGTTCTCTCTTGGCTCGTTGTTTCGCACTTTGCGTAAACAGACACTAGTTTGCGTAATTTGGATTTCGTAGCCTCTGTACTGTCCGCCCACGTTGGCTTAGATGTCGCTACTGCCCAGGTTTCCGTGTTCTTGTGCGTCCCTACGTTCTTTTTTTTTTTTTTTTTTTTGTTTTGTGTGTAATGTCGGGGTGATTACAGTTCTCCTGAATCATTCACGCTTGTTAAATTGAGGCCACGCTTAACAGTTGTGGGTTGGAACGGAGTTAGTTTCTGTTATTCAGTACAGCCTCCAACGAAATAAACTTTGAAAATTATATTTAAACTTTAGCTGATGTTGTCAAAGTCATTTTATTCCTGATTAATTTTATTAGACATGATTAAATATTTAAATCATGAAAGTTCTTCCTCAATTACCAGTGTATTTAATTGTTGAATCTTATTCATTCGACTTGGTGTTAAGTTACTTTGAAGGTTTCCACATCTATGAACCGCTGTGTAGTGGCACCTCTGTAGGGAGCGGTGCGTTTGTGCTGATACCGTAAGTGCTGGGGAACGAACGGACACACAGCTTTATTATATCTTCAATTGGTCGGCCGCTGTGGACGAGCGGTTCTAGGCGCTTCAGTCCAGAACCGCGCTGCTACTACGGTCGCAGTTTCGATTCCTGCCTCAATAACGCACTCTCTCAAGCATACGACCTTATCATGTAAAAAGCTCTTCAGCATTTGAATTTAACAATACAAGTTTCGCCCCGGTAATCAATCTAATCATTGGTGAAATCTTCGCGTGGGTAGGACTGTTAATTCCTAAAACAACATATGAATCTCCAGCGCTAAGAAAACATTGATATTAAACATCGAGTACTGCCGTTACAAAACATGCTTAGATAGAGAGAGCTGTTCGAGAGTGAAGGTTCAGCCATTGTACTCATTCGCGTTAGTTCTAAACCAATACTTGAAAATCATCTGGAGGTCCATGTGGCTCCATTAGCTAAACTGCTTCAACCTACTAAATATATGTAACAGCTGTACTACATAGAAACCACGCCGTCCATAAACCTTCTACAGGAAGCAAACCAGCTCTTCTAGAGGCAGCCTAAGGTCCCGCCACTATCTGTTCGAGGAAAATCACTCTATATGAACAGTTCTAACAAAGCTGGATTTCATTATTTACAACTGTGCCGAAGGTTTCGACCGTCAGCGGATCTCCATGTACACTGACTGCCAAAGTAAATAGAGTACGCAGAAGACGTGATCGGATATCAGTGCAATTACGTACATGCACACACCATCGGCGGGTGTGTAATGCCTTGAGTCACAATTCGCTAAAACAAATGGAGCGGCCACCTGAGTGCATTAGTGTTGTTCGCGTTTAGTGTTGTTACAGGCCTGGTAGGGTACATAACGCGTGAGAACAGCAACAGATGTTGAGTGTTGCCTGTTAAGAAGACGGAAATGCAATGTACGCGTATGGGGCAGCGCTAGAAGCAGCTGACAGAGTTTGAAAAGGGGACTCCGTTTAGCCAGCCGGTGTAATCACCGAGTATCCGGATTTTTGGGACATTCGGATGTAACTGAGACCTGATGAAGGAGACAATGGAAACGTGAGAGCAGGCATACTCTTTGTCAAAGTTCCGGTTGATCACCCTGTATCATCCACACGGGAGGATTACAGTAACGTGCGCCAAGAACGTTGCAGTCCCTTCACTTCTGCGCTTGCTGTCCGGAGGCAGTAGCTGGAATAGGCATTTACAATTCCACGCGTAGGCCAAATCACAAACGTCTACGCAAGGAATGGCGCCTTGACCGGTAGGCATGTGACAGTATCATAGTGCCATTTTTGAACAGGACAAGGCTCGTCCAGCGTGGCACGTGTCTCTATAAACTGTCTGCTTGTTTTTGAGGAGCTCTCACGGCCAGCAAGATCCCCAGATCAGTCCCTGAAGGAACACGTGTGATAGCAGCTCGGACCTACACTGAATTCCAGCGCCTGTATCTGGGATATCAAGAACAAGCTTCAAAAGTAGTGCGCCAGCTTGCTTCAGGAGAGGATTCGACGGATTTGTGTCACTCTTCCCAACAGAATCAGTGCATACATCGAGCCAAGAGAGGGTGCAACGTCGTAGTGTAAAGTGGCTTATACTCCCAAGTTCTTTATGCATTTAACCTGACTTTGTAATCACTGAAATAACGACGCGTTTCGCCTTATTTAATCAAGTCAGGTTATCTTAATCTGCTATTTCTTAGAAGAATCCTTTAGTCGGTGTAGCCAAAGGGCATCGTCGAATATATCAGGCCAACATCGCCTTCGTTAAACTCAGTAAAAACTTTTCTAGATGGACGCGAGTGAGACCAAGATCTGCATAACGCGTTCCCGTTCACAAGAACGAGTAACAGAACTAAACGACTATTCTAAGAAATCCCAAATGAAGATAACCTGAAGGTGCCTAAATAACGCGAAACGCGTCGTTGAAATATAAAAAACTAAAATTGCAACCGACACTGATTTTAATCAATACTGATAATCACTGGTTTGCTGTATGCCACATATGGATTGGAAGAATTTCTAATGTAAAATGATAATATCGTTTGTTTTATTCAGAAAGCATTAAGCGTTCACACAAGAAAAATTTGGAGGCATTATTTTTCTTCGCCCCCTTTTCCATTTTAAAAAAACATTTTGGTGTGTGTAGACTTCCAAAACTCACAGAAAGCAGAAAGTAATAACGTCAGCAATTTTTACATAGTTTTAAACAAACAACATCCTCTATTTGCAGGCACACTTTCATTGTTTCCTTGTAAGTTGTTTCATAGAATATCGAACGCTAGACTCTGCGATTCAACTTAGCGTCGAAGCTATTGCAGTAAAGTAAACACTGGCGCGAAATTTGAACACTTCTTCTTTAAATCATAGGCCTATATCATTAGTAGTGAGTAATCCCCCTGTTTGTACATTTTGTAAAATAGTTGCGTTAGCAGCTGAGGGATTCTGGGGAAGCTTAGTTGGCATACCAGCACCCAGCCAATGTTGTAACCCATTATAAACGAAGAAAGTCAACATTGTTATCTACATCTGTATACATATTCAGCAAACCAGTGAGAGGTACATTGTATGATACCACATGTTAGATTTTCTTCAGAGTCTGACTGCGTGTGGAGCGCTGGAGGAATGATTAAATATCTGCCTGTGGCCAGTAATGAGCCTAGTCTTATCTTGACGATGCTTACTGGAGAGGAACTTAGGGAACTGGAAAATATCTCTAGATTCTTCACTTAACCCTGCTCCTTTCCAAAAAAAAACTAATTGTATACATTGTTCTGGGTAACAATGACCCGATTTTTACTGAACGGTGTATTAGTCATGAATTATTCAAATGGTTAAAATGGCTCTAAGCACTATGGTACTTAACATCTGAGGTCATCAGTCTCCTAGATTTAGAACTACTTAAATATAACTAATCTAATGACTTCACACACACCCATGGCCGAGGCAGGATTCGAACTTGCGACCATAGCAGCACCGCGGTTCCGAACTGAAGCGTCTAGAGCCGCTCGGCCACAGCGGCCGCCCACGAATTATTAAAAATATTATAATTTATACTTTAAGTTCAGTTTGCATATTTATTGCTACATGTGCTAGGATTATGCAGTTTATAAAGTACTTCCACCCATTTTTCCCATGGAACTGTTATGGGTACTAACTCGTCGTTTGCTCATAGTGCTCTTCGAGCAGACATGAATCAAAGCATAACAAACCTGAGATGCAACTGCAACTTTTCTGTGATATTACAGCAGTAAATACGACTCTACTTGTTTCTGGAATGCATTGACTTTTTTTAGCCAACGTCCCCGCCGCAGTGGTAACACCGGTTCCCATAAGATCATCGAAGTCAAGCGCTGTCGGTCTTGGCTAACACTTGGATGGGTGACCATCCAGATCTGCTGAGTGCTGCTGGGAAGCGGAGTGCACTCAGCCCTTGTGAGGCCAATTGAGGATCCTCTTGACTGAGAAGTAGTGACACTGGTCACGAAAATTGGCACCGGTCGGGAGAGAGTGTGCTGACCACATGCCCCTCCATAACCGCATCCTGTGACGCCGAAGAGCTAAGGTTGATACAGCTGACGGTCGGTATCGTCGGGGCTTCAGGACCTGTTCGACGGTGCTTGTTTTTATTATTGTATTTTTTAAATGCACGATACATTTTACACCCACTAGCCAATAATAGCAAAACCACAGAAGCTTCAAATGTAGGTTCATTAAATTCTTTGCTGCTGTTACCATAAACTTTATGACTCTGAGTATTGGTTACTACCACCACAGTTATCTGAATAATGCAATTCATAAGAGCTTGCAAAGAGGATTTTATGTAACTCACTCTGGATATACCATACCGTATTGGACCAGGAATAAGTTTTAAAACGTTGGCACTAGATGCTCATTAAGTTTGTAAAAAATGGTTTTAAGCTCCACACGATACTTTCGCCTTTTGACCAAACTATTCGCAGCGCCTACACTTAGCCATACCAGGAATTAACCTCTCAAGTATTTTTTGATTCAGATGTAGGATAAATGCAGCCGACACTTCCGTTACTTTCTTCTTTTGGAATATTCTCAGAGGTAGATGCATTTACCAATGCTTCCAGCTGCTTGACAGAAAGAAATTGTTTCGTCACGTAGCCACACTGATATTATTACGTTACATACACGAACTACGTCCGAGAGTGAAACATTAGAGGAAATATTGCTGGTAGTGCTATTGCTATGACAATTTGCAAGTAGAGAACGACTTCAATTTTGGCGTAACCTTACGCATTTTAACTATAAGCAAGCAAAAACATGTAAGGTTTTAAATCAAAAAAGAATATCGTTATGCGTGGACCCGAGACGCCTAGAAATGAAATTTTGCTGCCAAACTGTGCACATGCATTGAACTTTTGAACATGCAGGTCATGTAGGTCCAAGGGACGTAAATGTAATGAGTTAAGCAACTTAAGCTATGACAATGGAGGAAACGTATTTTCATTTGAGTATTAATCTGTATTGAATTTTTAGGAAAAGAGAGTCATGAAATTCAAGCCCTAGCGATCTTCTTCTTTCCTCTCTTTATCCATCACCCGTTCCAGTAAAAAAGATCCAGCAGTCTCTTCCGTGGTCCTCTCCTCTGTCTGGTCCGCCTAGGTTTGTAGCCAAAACTTCGTTTTGGAGGTCTATTTTCATGCCCTCTGTATACTTGTTCGCACTATCATTTTTGTTTAGATCTATTTTCATGTGCATGGAATCAACTTTCAATTTATTTCTAATGTTATCATTCAAGGAAGCGATATTCTCTGGCACACCCCCTGATACTATCACGAAAGCTCATTTCCGCAGTGTGGGTCCTGCTCATATCCTTGAACTTGGGAATCCAGGTTTCAGATTCACAGATCATAGGAGGAACCATGATTTTGTAAAACATCAACTGTGTCTTTCGCAGCTTGCTTGCATTATTTTTTAAGTATTTTTGTTTGCTGCAGAGATCCCTTTAAAATTTTATGATATTGTTGTCAATTTCATCATCGAAATTTAGTCCTACGCCACAGACGAGATGCTGAAAATGGGTTGCCTGTCTCGGTATTACATCATTTGCCATAGTTTTAATTATTACACGCAACCACTATATTTCTTTTATTAGTGGGCATTTTCACATTATTTATAGAAGCCCAGAAATTGAGGTGATAAACGGCTCTTTGATGATCATCTTCATTTTCTTGAATTATTGTATGATCGTCAAGGTACAATAGAATATTACAATAATTATTCCTGTTGATCTTAATGCCGCAGGTGTGTCATATGTGGAGACGCTGAAAAACATTGGAGACAGGCAATGATCATGTTCAGCATTATGTGATTTTTGTTAATTAGTTGGACAAAGTCTCTCCATCCTCGATTTTATCTTTTGTCTCTTTGTAAAGAGCATTTCCACAGTAAGTTATTTTCTTAGGAAGGAGGGCGGGGGAACCGATTTTATCCGTAATCTGCCACAACAGGTGCCAACTGGCTCTGTAAAATGCATCTGCATCATCTACAAAAGCTACGTGCCTCTCTAAGTTTAATTATTTCCTTTTCTGATCAGGCTGTTTTAGAATAAAATTACCAGCAACGGAAGATCGTCCTTTTGTAAAACCTATTTGTCCTTCCAGTAAAATTGTATCACGCATAGGACACAATCTGTTGTTCAAGGTGGTTCTATAGTTTTTGTAGCAAATGTTACCCGGGCTAATGGCTATACTGTGTTGTCTGGGGCACCTCGGTTGCCTTTCTTAAATAAAAAGTTTTAGCCAGATTCCACTCCTCAAGTACCTACCTGCAGCCCAATGCTACTTAACGAGATTTAGCACATGTTTCTTCAGTGAAAGACTTCCGTATTTTAACAATTCGAGATTTTTTCCCTGTGTCCGTGTTGCTTTCCTGTATATCAAGTTTGTATTGCTGCGTCTAATTCATTTATTTTTATGAAGTCTGTGTTTTTATTGACCGGAAACTTTTGCAGTATTCCTGTGATAATGACTCCTTAACACCGAGGTTTTTGTAATTCTTTTCTTATCGTTCTAAATTTGTATAGTAGTATAGTAGTAGACGTACCTGGTAATGTGATTCTGGGTAAATAATAATGCTTCAAGTTCCCATTTCACTAGTTGCTCTGACTCTTCATTACAAGTTTATTATACGTTCTTCGTTATATTGTTTTAATTTTGGCCTGGAATTTCTACTGCTACTTTCGAAACTGCATTTTTACTGGTCTGCATTCTTAATAAATCGCATCTCTTACACATACAGTAGGTAGTTATGAGCCAGTGTTTTCTCATAGAGATATCTAATACTTTCCATTTGCAGGAGCGGTATCTTATACTTTTCTACATGTTTAGGACTATCTTTTGTCTCGATTTTCTATGTATGGTCTATATTCGAATTTCTGTGTAAAACGTAAAGCGTTCTGTGTCGTAATCATATCATCTACAACACGTTTGTCAATCACTTGTCGTGCTATTCTGGGGTCAGAAATTACACAATCAAGAAGGTATCTAGTTCCTCTTAAGCCCCATGTACATTTACTGTCTTCTTTCTGCCGAAAGAAGGTGATGGTTGTCTTCTAAGAGTTAAAGGTGCGTAAGTCAGTAACGTTCTGGCCACTTTTGTTGACGTGTGTTTCTTCATTTTCTCCTGCTAACGGTTAGATTTGTATTGTGTGAATTGTAGCATTTACATCTCCGACTGTTCTTTGCTATTTTATGAGTTGTTGTATTTGACCACAGACGATATCGGGCTCCTCATCTTTACCTTGCTCAGGCGCATAAACGCCCATCGCACACGGAAGTCGCTTATCAATGTTATAACGATCTAGTAGCACCTTCTCATTTACACGAATTTAATAACGTTTTTTATTCTTGCATTTCTGATCAATTAATAACACTATCCCGGAATTTGCGAGTTTTTATTTCACGACTGTGCAGCGCATCATAGTGGAAGGACCTATATCTTTGCTAGCACTTAATCTTTCATTTGTTTCTGTTATGACGATGCTGTTGGCCTGTTCCTTCGACAGTATATGCATAAGTTCTGTCTCCTCAAAAGCTCGTCCACCTCTTACTTTCAATGTCATTATTTGTAGGGTTTCCGATAGTCCATTTCCAAGGCTTTTAACAATGCCGGGGCGTCAATGTTTTTATCCATCCACTGTTTCCTTGATTGATTTGTCAGTAATTAAGATTTCCCTAACCGCGTTACGACCACAGCCCTAGATAAGGGTGGTGACGGGGAGGTTAACGTGTCAGAACTTCCGTTCTTGCTTCTCCGCCACGTCGTCTTCATGATAGCTGCAGTCCTCATCGCAACCCCGGCAGGAAACCTCTGCAACGTATGATCACCGAAGGTAGGTGAAACAAGGTATTTAATGACGTGTTACTGCCTACCCCTTCCCCCCCCCCCCCCCCCAGCTCCTCCTCCGCTACCTAGCTTAAGACAGTGTGTGATGTTTAAATACGAAAATCTTAGGAGTAAAAAAACTCTTTTCTGGGCCCTATTGCCCAGCAGGCAGGTTGTTCTCGAAGTATTTGCGTGGGATAATTAGCATCAATTTTTAAGGATCGCACCACAACAGTTTTACAACGTTTGCATGACAATATCCAGGGAGGCGAAGAAACTGATGTCACCCTTCTCTGTAAACGTACTGTAGCCCATTTTAGTCCCGTTTTGTATGGGTTCCTCACACATTAACAGTATTGCAAGATGAGCTGTGGAGAATATGGAAGATAATACCACTGTGTGTGGGCTGTGTTTAGGATCTACAGAGAGCTAGGCTGATCACATGATGCTGCCGTACCAGAAGAAGTTACTTGAGAGTTAAGTCACAAAAGTAGCAGAGCAATTCTCCACTTAAGCCTATAATGAAGGTTTACTTACTTAGTTATACTGGGACACAAACGGCAGCCGATCCTTGGCCTCACTCATTCCAGCGAGCCTTCCACACCTACCTGTCAGTTCATCTTCATCTCCCAGTCCAAATATCTGCGTGTCTCCCATGGTATTATCCTCCTATCTCCTTCTCGGCCGACCTAGTGGTCTCGCTCCTTCTGCTTCTCCATGCATCACTGCGTTTGTTAACGCGTTCGCTCCTCTCCTCCTCACATGCCCATACCACTTCAGTCTTTTAATTTTCACACTTGCAGCGATGTCAGATAGTGCGTATAACTGTCTGAGTTCTTTATTTTTCCTCATTTTCCACTGTACATTTTCATTCAGTGGTCCATATATTTTTCTCAGTACTTTATTTTCAAAAGTAATGAGTTTTTCTCCTTCTTTTGTCAGGGTCCATTTCTAGCTTTCGTAGCACAGTATTGATTTGATGACGGACTATTATTGCCTGCCAGAATACTAAATTAGATGTTATGTGTAGCACATAGACATCTTCCCAGGCTTGAATTGTGGTTATTATCTTCTGTTATATAAGGTTTTGTTGGACGACGTTGAGACCAAGGTACGCAAATGTGTCTGTCTTCTTTGTTGTTAGGTTCCTGATAGATGGTTTGGTCCTACCTGAGATCTTCTTCCTATTACCATGATCTTTGTTCTATTTTCATTTATACTTAGATCTACTTTCTTCTATAAGTACAGTTACCATTTTTTCTATGTGTTCCATATTCTTTCCTATCACCACATTATCGTCCGCAAAAGTCAGAATATTTATCTTTTTCCTTGCACATTCTTGTGTTACTCTCCTCAGGGTGTTGTTGAGTGGCAGAATGAAGAACATTGGTAATATGATATCTGCATGTCTCACTCCTGTTTTTACCGCAAATGTTTCTGAGAACTCCCCTGTACTTTTACTCTGAACTTTGATTCCATCACTAGCTTCATCAGTTCCACATCTTCTCTCTCACTATGCTGTAATACGGTATGTTAAAGTCTGTAAATATATAGGAGCTCGTATTCTGACTGTGATCCCAGTTCTTGTCTAGTATTGGTTTTAGTGTGAATCTTTGATCGGTTGTTGAAGTACCCCTTTCTAAACCCCGCTTGATCTGTGTCTTTCTTCAGTGTATGGGTTGAACCTGTTCAATATAATTCTTGATGTTAATTTATAGCACGTGCATAGGAGAGACAGCCCTCTATAGTTCTGTACCAATATTTTGTGTCTCTTCTGGTATATGGTACATACAGCAGCAGTTTTCTTTTCCTCCGGTATCACTTCTTTCCTCCACACCTCTTTTACCAATTCGGCTGACCATTAATATGTCTTGTCTCCCCATTATTTGATGAGCTCTGCTGATATCATATCTACGCCTGGGACCTTCCCATTTTTCACTCTTTTTGTTGCCACCTTCACTTCTCTCAGAATTGGTTGTTCGACTAATGGTTGTACGTTGTGGTTGTTTTCTGCCCTGTTTTTGTTGTCGTAGGTGCCTCCTAGGTTGTTCAGCAGTTGTTTGAAGTATCTGCTCCAGTTCTCTAGATTCCCTTTGCAGTGATCAGTTTTCCATTGTCGTCCTTCATTAACACAGGCTTAGCTCTGTTCTCCTTTCTGTAGATTCTCATTGTCTTGTAAAACTGTTTACAAATATTCTGGCTATAGTCTTACTCTGCCTTCTCTAAACTGCCTGTTTCTGTCGTGGCTGTCCTATATTTTATTATGTTTTCATATTTGTGATTTCTCATTATTACCTGTTGGCTGTCTTCCTGGCCTGAACTGCTTTTCTACATGTTTCACGGAACCACTGTTTGCTCTGGGTGTTGGTATTACTGTTATATCCTAATAGTTTCTGTGCTGCCTCCTTTGTTGTTACTGTTGTATTGTTTCATTTTGTTTTGATATCTTCATCTGCTTTCCAACTGCTTTAAGTTCTCTAATTCTGTGAATCTTTTTTCAAGCTCTATCTTAAATTGTTTAGGTGCTGGCTTAAGCTGTCGCCAGCACACCGGTCGGCAAAGATGAAGCGCGAATATCAATAACAGACGTTGAAATTTTTGGAAATTTGTGGTATGGACTAAAGGGACCAAATTGCTGAGGTTATCGGTCCCTAGGCTTACATACTACTTAACCTAACTTAAACTAACTTACGCTAAGGACAACACACACACTCCTGCACGATGGAGGACTCGAACCTCCGACGGGGCAGCTGCGCGGACCGTGACAATACGCCTGAGACAGCGCGGCTATCTCATGCGGCTAGGCGTTGGATCAAGAGCACATATGACGAGAGAGATCAGAGACACACCCTGTCAACTCCCTCTCAACAGCAATGATTTAGCCCGCCTCCGCTGACCAAAGGGCCTCACTGACTCACTCATCGAATTTTGTGTCTCTCAGTACTTTTGCAGATCGGCCTCAGTTCACATCACAGGCTAGGGCAGAACATACCAACCACATTAGTGTATATGGCTGGACCAGCAGTGAGAGACTAAAGTTTGTAATAGCAAGATTACCGATAGACTATACATCACTGTGCAAGAGGACTATTTCTGATGATCTCGTACCACAACACATGGGCACTATTCAAGTTAAGTAAATGTTCATGTAAATAAAGAACTGTATTAATCCAAGAGTGCATTTGTGTTGCACAAAGAGGAGACCGTCCACCCATAACAACATCCTCTCCCTTGCTTCCTTGCGGTACAAGACTCTACATTTTATTCACATCCTCTTCTTTTAGCCTACTCACATAAGCCCTTTGGTTTAATTTACCACTGTTGCTCTACATAGTTGTTTTAGTAATGATTGTTTCATCTTTGTTACGACAAGAGGATGGTCTGATTGTATCTCACTCCCTATCATTGTCCTAGCGTCTGTTACTGCATTTTTATGTTTTTTCTCTGTGAACACTTGGTCTGTTTGGTTCCTAGTTAGCCCCTCCAATCAAGTCCATGTAGTTTTACGTACGTCGTAATCTGGAGCACATCTGGTCCAAGGTGTCACAGAATTTGTGTTTTATGTCTTCCTCCTTGTCTTCGGTTGGTGTGTGGACTCTTACTGACGAAACGTTTCTGTATTTACTTTCGATTCTGATGTAGCATATCCTTTCGTTAACATGGTCTAGTATCATGATGTTGACCATTATTTTATTACATAACGCAAATCCTGTCCCAAATATACGGAGAACCTTTTTGTTTCTGCTATATATGATTGTATAGTATTTCTCTCTGTCTATGCCTTGTCCCCGCAGGAAGCGCTGTAATATGTTAGTTCTTCATCAAGTATCTATGTCCATCCAGTAGCGTATAGTGCCCTTAAAGTCCATGTTCCTCTTTATAGTACTTTTATATCCATTCTAATCCTAGGCAGGGTGCGAATGTTTAGGAACCCTCCAGCTTCTTTTACGATGTTTAATGGTTAGTCTAACGATTAACGCTCCCACTTTATCCAGGCTTTTGACTGGCTGTAAGGCTATCTTCCTACCATGCTTAAAATTTATTATTTAATAGCTTAAAATTTTATTATACGTTTCTATGATCCAGTGAATATATGTGTTGGGAGAAAAGAATACAACTGAAATCATCGCAGTACTCATTAGTATGAATAATACAGTTTACTGAAAAATAGCAAATGTTTCAAGTACACTTAAAGAGCTGTATTTCCGTGTTAAGCATCTAACCAAAAGCAACAGGTAGTAGTCTAAGTGAACGGAAAATAATAAAAAAAACACATCTTTGTTTTGCTTAAAAGAATTTTATACATCTAGCACTAGAGTCCCGCTCTCGATTCGCATGGCTTTGTTATGATCTCACAACTCAATAACCTATCTATGAGACCTATGGGTCCTATCAAGTCTGGTACTTGTCCCGCAGCATCTCGGTAACTCATGTTATCCGAAAATTGTTTTCCCCACATTCAAGGAATCAAAAATCTGCACCTAGCGGAAAGATGTGTGAAAGATTATATTCATGTGTCCTGGTTATGATGAAAAGAAGTATGCAACTGATTGTCTGTCTGTGAAATACGGTTAAATTCAAATTGTCAAAATTCCGTTAGGAGTTCCTTGAAAAGCCTTGGTGATTGTGACAGGAGAACAAAGGTGAGTTTGAAAGGGCGCCACTGAGAACTGTCATGAGGGTGCGTGGGGTTAGAGACGTGAATTCATGATAGCTGCCCACTGAAAACATCTGCAGAATATGCCCGTGCAGAAGTTATCTCTCCAAGTCTTTTAGGATTATAAGAGGGGCCACACCACAGTCTTAAAGGAAATAGCTACTTTTGTTTGCCATTTTTGTAATTTGCATACCTATGTGGTATAGAAGAATGTATTTAATGTGAAGTCACCTCCTTTCCTTTGTCGTTTATAGACGACGTTTCTTTCAAATACCCCATGTTGTTCACTCCAAGTACGTCATCAACACTAGCGTGTGGACATACCCTGTCAGAAAAAAGTCGTACATCTGAAAATGCGACGTAGATTTTGATCCTATGGCCATACATGCCACCTGGGCTGATTATGGTTTCGACATGCAAAGCAAATTGGCATCGTTGCCACGGAAATGCTCAAGTGCTTGCTACAACCAGCTCCATGAGATTGACAGGGGATACAGTTGTGGCTTTTGGAGTGGCCGGAGGGTCATTTCGGAAAATTTCTGCACAAATTGGAAGTGCTACATCAGTTCAGCCCCGTACGTCCACACAGCACAACCGCCCACCAGGAACGTCGGATTGTAAGGGCAGCATCGGCAGATCTTATAGCGACCGCAACGTAGTTATAGGGATTGCGACTGCAGACGAGTCCATACCAACTCTTGTTGTTGTTGTTGTGGTCTTCAGTCCTGAGACTGGTTTGATGCAGCTCTCCATGCTGCTCTATACCGTGCAAGCCCCTTCATCTCCCAGTACCTACTGCAACCTACATCCTTCTGAATCTGCTTAGTGTATTCATCTCTTGGTCTCCCTCTACGATTTTTACCCTCCACGCTGCCCTCCAATGCTAAATTTGTGATCCCCTGATGCCTCAAAACATGTCCTACCAACCGATCCCTTCTTCTAGTCAAGTTGTGCCACAAACTTCTCTTCTCCCCAATCCTATTCAATACCTCCTCATTAGTTACATGATCTACCCACCTTATCTTCAGCATTCTTCTGTAGCACCACATTTCGAAAGCTTCTATTCTCTTCTTGTCCATACTAGTTATCGTCCATGTTTCACTTCCATACATGGCTACACTCCATACAAATACTTTCAGAAACGACTTCCTGACACTTAAATCTTCAGAAACGATTTCCTTGCCATTGCCAGTCTACATTTTATATCCTCTCTACTTCGACCACCATCAGTTATTTTACTCCCTAAATAGCAAAACTCCTTTACTACTTTAAGTGTCTCATTTCCTAATCGAATTCCCTCAGCATCACCCGATTTAATTTGACTACATTCCATTATCCTCGTTTTGCTTTTGTTGATGTTCATGCTCCAACTCTTGCGAACCGGTTATTAGCAGTGGGACTACAGGCATGATCACCTCTACCCCATCTTCCACTGACATCACAGAATCGACTGCACGGGTTGTGCCATGAGAGCACCACTTGGAAGACGGAATGACGCGATGTGATGAAATCAAATTCTGACTGCACTTAAGTGATGGTCGATTGCGCACATGACGTAGACGTGGAGAACGCTATCTCGAACTGCTGTCGTCCAAGATACACTGTCCTCCCGAGGCCTTATGGCCAGGGGTGCGACAACCTACACACTCGTTCACGTTTGCTGTTTCTGGAGAGTACGCTTACTAGCTCTCGGTATGTACAGAATGTTGTTAGACCCGCTCTTTGGCCATTCTGGCAACAGGAAAGTGACGTGCTGTTCCAACAGGCTAATGCTCGCCCGTGAAACTCAGCGGGCTGTGCAAGAGGTGCACGACCTCCAGACGTGTGTCCGATCGAGCACGTATGGTTTATGATGGGACGAGAAGTGACTAGTGCGACTCTTCGACCAGGTAGAATACCTGAATATGTCGAGCAGGCGTGGCATGATGTATCCCCGGACAGTATTCGCTATCTGTACAATCGACACTATGCCAGAGTCACCGCCTCCATTGCTGTCTGTGGAGGCTACTGCACGTGCTAATATGGATGTTTCGGCATGGGCCGATTCCTGGTATCTAAGATCCGCTTGTGCTAT
The DNA here is from genome assembly GCF_023864345.2 of Schistocerca serialis cubense. Classification (NCBI taxonomy): domain Eukaryota; kingdom Metazoa; phylum Arthropoda; class Insecta; order Orthoptera; family Acrididae; genus Schistocerca; species Schistocerca serialis. The sequence goes on from NC_064642.1 coordinate 665,797,224, forward strand.
TGATCTGTAGACGTAATCGTTTCAAGGTCTGCATATAAACTGTTACAACAATAAATCTTGAATGAACTGGAAACCCTTAAAAGGTGTATGTTATCGAGTAAGATCGGTGTGTATTAGTTCCAAAAAGCCCCTCTCATCACATGAAAACTACAACAAAGCAAATTTATTTCCCATTAGGTTTCTTGGTGACCACACCTCAAGGGATTTTGTTCCTGCCACGGAGTCCATAGCCACCACAGATACTCTGCATGTCAACTTTCTGCCACAGTGGTTTTCACTGACAGTCCTTTTAGTTCTGTACTGCACATTCTTCGCTGTGAAAAAAGCTCAAATAATTGCGTGCTGTAATCCATCAAAACGAAATAATCTTTTATTTGCATTTACGGTCTGTGTGCAAAAGTGATAGGGGCTGTGCTACGTCTGTCATTCCGTGATTTTGTTTTCCTCAGGTGTGTATGGAATGCTGATGTGTTATTTTCTTTAGATTCGTATTTCCACGAAATCTAGTTCTAATGTATCTCCCTGCTTGACTGACGTAAATTTTTCAGTCACATTTTAGATTTGACCTGCAGAAGTAGATAGTTTTGTGGGTTTTCCTAGTGAACTGTATGTGTGTGCTTTTATAGTGTTCAGTGGCCTGTTTTGTATAGTTTGTTGATATCTGATACTTGTCCTCAATGAAGTAAGACACTGTCTTTGATCTTTTTATTTTGAATTCTGTCAATTATAATTTCGTCTTTTAATTTACATTTATTCGTTTTGTTTGTTTTACTTCCCGACAAAATTTCATCCCTAACTAATAAAACGAATAAAAGAGAATTAACGTAAGAGATTACACTTAACCAATCGTAAACAGAAAGTACGAATACATAGTATTGAGGATAAGTATCAACTAAAATCTCACACACTCTCAAAAATGGAATCTAAAAGTTGGATTCAGGCCACAGAACACAATATGTGGGCACATATGACTTTCACTCGAACTACCTAAAATATTTTGCCGATTTGATGTTCATACATAAAAATTTAAAGAAAGTGGGAAAACATACACCAGTAAAATCAAACTTCCAACAATCTAGCCCCTTATCTTTATTTAAAAGTCATTGGAACGGAACTTAATGATTATTAATTGCATTTGTTCAGCTTGTCGTATAGCTGTATAAATGCATAGTTGTATAGAGGTACGTTATAATGAAACTTTCACCACTTGAGTCAGTGTAGACGGAAAAGTATTTCCGAATGGGTTCCCTTATTAGTATGAATGACGTTCACAGTATGCGTTGCAGGATTTACGTCGTTAGTAGTGTTAGTCTCATGACTTACCGTTATCGCCGGTACTGTTACGGCGCCGTAGGATTTAAACACTGTCATCAGCGTGTCATTCCAGTTGCAGACAGTCAAAAAGGGTCCGGACGAAATGATCAGAGTTTTACTCGTAAAGCATTACTATCAAAATAGCAGCAATAGTGCCAGTATAGAGCCATTAAAGCACTACGAAGAAAATGATTTGGACGTTCTAATTAACTGGAAATTTGGGAATTGCTTCTGCTGGAGACCGACGGTCAGTTGCGGCACAAATTGGTGATGAAGATATAGAAGTCATTGCTCAGATTGCTGGACACAGTATGCAATCTTCAAACAGTGAGCCAACTGTGTCACGACAGTTGAACATTCTATGGTCCACTTTCCGGAAAGTGCTGCTTGTCATTGAGCCATTGTGAAACGGTATCTTTAGTGTGGTTCCTGGGTGTCGTGAATGCAGATGGTCGTCATGCTGAGCGACGTTTCTAATCTGGAACGTAAACATGTTTCACAAAGGTAGGTCGTATGCTACCTCACAGCTGCTCTAGACGCTAAACTTGGTGTAACGACTGTCATTGCGGAAGTCCAGTCAGTCCAACAAATATTGACCATTCTATGATTCGGGCGTTCTCGTGTTCTGTATACAGATATGTGCAATAATGCAAGGATGGAAACTTCAATTATTTGTCTGTGCAATTATCACCTAACAACGTTAGAACCTTCAAGCTGTCACATATATCTAACCAGGTATACCTGTCGATTGAGCATTTTACTATGCATAGTACGTGTGCATTACATAATACTAATAATAATAAATGTAATAATACTTACTTTATACGTAGTATAGCTCTCCATTTCTGAGAGAGGGAAAGAATTATACAGGAAAAAGAACAAATACTGTCAATTTTTGTGAGTTTGAGATTGAGATATATAGAGTTATTGTCCGATGCCGACGTGAGAGACTCGCAATTCCTAATTCGCGACCTCGTGAATAATAATTATTACATGTGAGTCAACTGGATGTCACCTAAACCTTGGACTTCCTAGAGAACTGGGAACTGCAGGCTCCGAAAAAGTTTGCTGCCGTTAGTAACAATCCGCATGAGATGTAAAAAATGGGTGCTAATTGTTCAACGACAAACCATTATTTCGGAAAGCGTTGCAAGTACTTGCAGAAATTCGAAACTTGGCCAGTCATCTGTGAAAATGGTGGTTATTATTAACTGAAATAAACATACTTACGCAATATCATATGAATATACTTATTATTAACGAAAATAGAAAATGCGTATTTGGGCAATGGCGAAGGTAGGAGAGAGAGAAGTGTCTGTCTCAGAAGAATAAGCAGAGTAGAGTGGGATCAAAAGAGGTGATGAATAACTTACAAAAATTCAGAGAGAGAGTTTTGTTCATTTTCATCACAGTCACTACTATAAGTGCGCCTCCTCTGTCAAAGAAAAGTCATTCGATTACATATTGTAAACACTATCTGTAATTCCAAATACTTAATGTATCTTTCCAATACCACATGATCAGTACTAACTATTTAAAACTATTTTAAAGATAATGTACAAAGGGTGTAAGTCAAAATTGTGTAAAAAATCTTAATTTTGTTTCGTTTTCTTCTATATATTGTTAGTACTTATGGCTGAGTCAAAATTATGTGAGCAATCTTAATTTTGTTTCGTTTTCTATTCCCTGTTTGTAGTACTCATGGCTGGCAAACTCACATTGGAGCAGAGAAGAGCGGTTGCAAGCTTAATGAAATTTGCACAGTGGGCAACAGAAGTGCGTCGAAGATTTGCAGAACGATTTACAGACTGACGGCCTCCAACTGGCACAAGTGGAGAAAATATTGCGTAACTGCAGGAGGCCATACTACGAGATCCATCAAAATCGACGAGATGTTGAAGTCTGGAGAAAGTATTCCAAGGAGGACAGTGAACAGAATTTTACAATGATCTTTTCTTGTGACCATATTACCTACAAATAATTCTAGGTTGGTTTACTTGGTATAAACAGGTACGAATAGAATGCTTCGAGACTCTAGCGGAAATGTCACGAATGCAGTCGGGCATTGATTTTTAGTGACTAAACTACCTTTCATACCAGTGGCCATGCTGACTGTCGTAAAACAATTTTCCGCAGTACTGAAAACCCACCTATCTTTCGTGAGCCTGAACGTGCATTCCCAACGTAAATGTGTGGTTTGGCACGATCGCTTCTTGTGTACTTGGCTCATTTTTCATGACAACCCCAACGGTTGCACTTTACTACTTGCAAATACTGTAAGAGATTGCCAGTGATAATATGCCCCTAAAACTTATAGGAAAGGGTATCTCCAACATGATGATGCACCGCCCAATTTTGCTCGACCAAACTTTCCCAAACCTTTGGTCTGGTCACGATGGATCGTTCTTACGGCCTTTCCAACCTCCTGCTTTCACGTCCTGTGGCTTCTGGTCATGGGGTACGGTAAAGGAGGGCGTTTGTAGTACGAAAGTGAGAAGCTACGAAGAACTTAAGGACAAAATAAATGATGTGATATCCAACATTTCCCTAAAAATGGCCCTTCACTGTGCTGTTGAGTGTTGATTTGCGTACTGATCATCTGGTTGAGACGCTGTATAACGAGAACTCTGAGTAAATACTTTCAGATACTGTTCACGTATGTTTGACTCAGCCTGTATTGATAAATTTATGGTAAGCCGTAAATGTCAGTCTTCCTGCGTTAACCAATTTCGTAATTATGTTCCTGTCGTGTGTATGCAATGACATGTGACAGAAACACATGACTGCAGAGTGGAAGGGACAGAAAGTGAAGAACAAGTTGGTTGACAAGCACATAAGGTGGAAGAAAGGACACAAATTGAAAAAGATGAAGAAACCATGCATGTTGATGACAGTTTGGCATAGCTAATGGTTGAAAATGGAAGAGAAGGGAACATGTGACGTAAGCCACTACCGCAGCCAGTGTGTCAGAACGTCATCGTTCACACTTTAGGACTGTTCAGCGATGACACATGTTGCGCAGCTGGTGTGTCTCTGCTTGTACAGTTTGATGTGTGTGTGTGTGTCCCCTGAGGCCTGCTATTCGCCGGCTCGCTTCTGCTGCCTTTGCCCGCGCCCCCTGGGCTCCACGGCCAGAGCAAGCGCTCGCGGAGCTGGATTAGTTTATTTGCCCGTTACTGCCACAGCGCCAATGCCAGCCGAGCTGCGGGACGGCCGCCGCATCATTTCTGCGCCCGACCCAGTTCCAGCAGTGGCACATAAAAGTTTCATGGCCCACTGAAATCGGACCGCTGTATAATGAAGACCGAGCTATTCCTCCGCATTGGAGATTGGAAACGATACGCCAGCCCCCTCTCCGATCTCCGTGTTTGAGAATCCTGTCGTCATCTGACGAGCCTGAGTAAGCGATACCAATTCGCTAGAATGTAAGACGAAAAAAAGAAAAAAAGGAGCTATGAAAGCAGATCACTTAAAGGTAGAGTGTGCATCTGAAACAGACGGAGACCTAGAAGTATTCTGCAGGGTCACAAACGTCTAAAAATACTCGTCGGTAGAATCATCTGTGCTGTCGAACCGTTAATTTAGTAAGCTGATGAAATAACCAACAGGAGAGTTCATTGTATCACATATTTTTCAGTACGGTGTTTACACATAACAATAAGACGAAATGAATGGCACAGTTTAAATTCTCATGTGACCTATTTCTGGTTTCTGTTCCTATTCAGCAGCAATTCTACTATGTTATGATAGTTATCCTAATCATTTTTCTCTTTATTCTGAGCAATATGGTTAAAGGTAATGCAACGGACAATTATTTGGCGGGGCAACGTTAAAAAAAATCCGTCAACTCTCCGTTTTAAGTTTGTATGCTTTTCAGTTAACAGAGTTTTTACGATGATTACTGCTAAAACAGGTATACCGACATGCTACTACGCTAAAAGTAACAATGTACCACTGTAGCACAGGTCTGGCTCCAAGACAAGGACAATAATATTGCTGAGAGATTGCATTACCATCGGGGAGACATCAAGCATGAAGGGATGTCGGTAGGTCACAACTGTCAGTGTATCTTCGATTACTACCAAAGGTCCCATGCAAGCGCAGGGGAGCGTCTTCCATGGCATAACACTACTCCCATCAGCCTGCGTCTGTGGCGCACTGCACGTTTCGAGCCGTCGTTCAGCTTGATGACGTTGTTTGTGGAGACGACCATCGAACTAGTGAAAGGGGATTCATCCGAAGAGGCTACACGTTTCCGTCGATCGATGGTCGATCTCGATGGCTCGATGCCAACTGCAATCGTAATTGAAGATGTGAGCATATAGGAGTGGTGTGTACTAGCGTTGTGCTCTTTCGGCAGAAACGCCGTAGACTTTACGGAGCAGAGAAGCCTCAAAACCACACATTCTGGAATGAGGCGTGGACGTCCAAACATTTAGAGCCTATTGGTAGTTTTGCTGTCCTTCTACCTCTTTCTGTGGGTGCTCACGACATCAGCACGTGAACATTCGAATAGCTTCGCCGTTTTCGAGAAAGTAGTTCACAGGCTACGCGTAATAACAATCTTCGCTTTGTCACAGTCACGTATCTCAATGGATTTCCCCAATTGCAGCCCATATCTATGCTATGGTTGTTCCCCGTCAGTGTCTGCTCTACCTGCATACTTTTGTTGCCGTGCCACGAGCCTATAGCGCCCCCATGCGGCATCCAACGTCGCCGTGGGCAGTGATACAGTATAACTTCCATGTTTCCGGGGGCAGTTGAAGGGGATGTAAATGGTAGAGAGGAAGGAGACTGAAATGTAAAAAAACCAATAGTGGAGACTGTCAGGTGTGTATTCTTATCCGAGATGTAGAAATTAGCACGAGGTGGGAAATCGTGTTGGGTTGCATGTAATTAGTACTCACTGGGATGAAATCAGTGGAAGTGTAATAGCATGAATTGGTATTCGTGCCAACAGTTCAGATATACCAAACCTGCAATATAGTAAATATAAAAAGACAACATTTCTGCTGTCAACAGTATTTTTATTTTCTGCTAATTAGAAATGTCAATTATCGTTCCATTGTGTAGTGATACTAGGCAGGACAGCATGGGGGCCTCATCTGCACGCCAGCTAACACTTAAAAATGATGTTATAACCCACATTAACCAATAATGGTTCATCAACAACTACACTTGATGGCAGAGCTGTTGTCATTTCAGATGCTTTCAATAACTCTGGAACCTGCCTCAAGGTAAGTTATAGTGAATATGTTTTACTGATGCTGTAATTGATTCAACTTTAGGCACCTGAAAATTTGTATCTTGTATAAAATAAACGAAGCCCTTTTCAGTCTGTTTGACAAAACGTTACTTATGTAGGATTTAGGTTTCTGGTGGTAAGGCCATTTTCTAGCGTAGAACGTATTCGAAAAACTACGTCCAAGCAAAAGTGTAAACACCTAATCTATCGCTTTTCGAGCTACAATCGTAATGTACGAGGGCAGTTCAATAAGTAATGCAACACATTTTTTTTCTCGGCCAATTTTGGTTGAGAAAACCGGAAATTTCTTGTGGAATATTTTCAAACATTCCCGCTTCGTCTCGTATAGTTTCATGGACTTCCGACAGGTGGCAGCGCTGTACGGAGCTGTTAAAATGGCGTCTGTAACGGATGTGCGTGGCAACCAACGGGCAGTGATCGAGTTTCTTTTGGCGGAAAACCAGGGCATCTCAGATATTCATAGGTGCTTGCAGAATGTCTACGGTGATCTGGCAGTGGACAAAAGCACGGTGAGTCGTTGGGCAAAGCGTGTGTCATCATCGCCGCAAGGTCAAGCAAGACTGTCTGATCTCCCGCGTGCGGGCCGGCCGTGCACAGCTGTGACTCCTGCAATGGCGGAGCGTGCGAACACAGTCGTTCGAGATGATCGACGGATCACCATCAAACAACTCAGTGCTCAACTTGAGATCTCTGTTGGTAGTGCTGTCACAATTGTTCACCAGTTGGGATATTCAAAGGTTTGTTCCCGCTGGGTCCCTCGTTGTCTAACCGAACACCATAAAGAGCAAAGGAGAACCATCTGTGCGGAATTGCTTGCTCGTCATGTGGCTGAGGGTGACAATTTCTTGTCAAAGATTGTTACAGGCGATGAAACATGGGTTTATCACTTCGAACCTGAAACAAAACGGCAATCAATGGAGTGGTGCCACACCCACTCCCCTACCAACAAAAAGTTTAAAGCCATACCCTCAGCCAGTAAAGTCATGGTTACAGTCCTCTGGGACGCTGAAGTGGTTACTCTGTTCGATGTCCTTCCCCATGGTCAAACGATCAACTCTGAAGTGTATTGTGCTACTCTTCAGAAATTGAAGAAACGACTTCAGCGTGTTCGTAGGCACAAAAATCTGAACGAACTTCTCCTTCTTCATGACAACGCAAGACCTCACACAAGTCTTCGCACCCGAGAGGAGCTCACAAAACTTCAGTGGACTGTTCTTCCTCATGCACCCTACAGCCCCGATCTCGCACCGTCGGATTTCCATATGTTTGGCCCAATGAAGGACGCAATCCGTGGGAGGCACTACGCGGATGATGAAGAAGTTATTGATGCAGTACGACGTTGGCTCCGACATCGACCAGTGGAATGGTACTGTGCAGGCATACAGGCCCTCATTTCAAGGTGGCGTAAGGCCGTAGCATTGAATGGAGATTACGTTGAAAAATAGTGTTGTGTAGCTAAAAGATTGGGGAATAACCTGGTGTATTTCAATGCTGAATAAAACAACCCCTGTTTCAGAAAAAAAATGTGTTGCATTACTTATTGAACTGCCCTCGTAGTATCTGTCAGAAATTAGAATTATGAAATAGTTACACCTATATCGTACCACCACGTAACATTCTTTAGGATAATATTTTCTATAGTACAGAACATTCACTGGAATATACTTTCTCAGGAATGGTTGTTTGTATGTTATTAATCAAGGACCATGGTTTTTTAATTTCTAGTATTTCTGACAGAATCGAATTTGGACCCTTTCTTTGTGTGATTAGGAGTTGCACCTCTAACACGTATTTGTGCTTCTGGTCTGAGCAGTGTTCTGCAAAGTATGAGTCTGACTGGCAGCTTCTATGGTGTCCTCTGAGCCTAGTAAAGATTGACCTTCCTATACAGCAGTTCTCACACTGATGGCATTCAATCTGATAAACTTAACATTCATGATCGTAAATTATTTATGAAATGACGAACGTCCAACCTAGTGTCTGTAGGCTGCGAAACTTAAGGCTTAAAAATGTTAATTGCCGCGATAGTAATTTTACTTGTAAAACGCAAACTGCCAAACTTCTTTTTCGGCCTATATTCACTGTCCATTTACACTGTGACCACCGATCACAAGCCAAAATACCCACCATTTTAAAAGTCGTATGGGACCGTATGGAGCTGGTGCACTGTCATAATCCAAAATATCTGGAGGTTACGCTGGAACTCCGATCACTGGGTTACCTTTGTTATCGTGTTTGAGATTAGACTGATAGGGCTAAGTCGAGATCACTCCGCATGTAAGAGGCGGACCATGTGCTCAAGTGTACTGAAATGGAATCTCACAGATTGCTAATACTTCATTGTATGGAAGCTGATTACAGAGATGTACACTGCACAGACGCGTACTTGTGTTAATCTGTTGTGCCTTTCAGAATGACGAGGTCATCCAATGAATGCCACCCAACATTCCATGTGATTCATCTGAAAAGGTTACCTGCCGCGACACAGTGAACGTCCAGTTGCGGCGCTGGCTTGCTAATACCAATCTTCGTCACCGATTAACGGGAGACGGCATGGGTGCATGAGCCAGGCTTCTGCTGCGAAGGCCAATATTCAGGAGCGTTTGGTGAATGGTCATTGATGAGACACAGCTGGTAGCCTCATGGCTCACCTGTGCGGCCGGAGTCTCAAGAGTTGCATATCTGTTCGCCTGTACGTATCTCCGCGCCGCGCAGGAGTCGTTCACACCTGTCTTCTATAGACAGTGGTGCCGGTTTTGTATAGAACCACTTGGCTATGCACAGTGTAATTCAACCGCGACGGCACTCAAATAGTTTACAGACCACTCTATTTTGAAAATGCTTCTACGCTTGGCCGAAACCCAATTATCATGACCCTTTGGACTTCAGATGAATTCCTCGCTTCCTATTTACGACAAACGTTTTCTGCGTTCCCTCGACATCCTGTACATATCGTGCGCTACTAGTGCTGCCACTTGCTGCCTGTGACAGATGTTGCAGTCACAATAATGTGACCGGACTATGCGTGTGTTGTTAGCTGGCTATGGGCACTATGGGATTTAACTTCTACGGTCATCAGTCCCCTAGAACTTAGAACTACATAAACCTAACTAACGTAAGGACATCGTCAGCCGGATTGGCCGAGCGGTTCTAGGCGCTGCAGTCTGGAATCACGCCACCGCTGCCGTCGCAGGTTCGAATCCTGCCTCGGGCATGGATGTGTGTGATGTCCTTAGGTTAGTTAGGTTTAAGTAGTTCTACGTTCTAGGGGACTGATAACCTCAGAAGCTAAGTCCCATAGTGCTCAGAGCCATTTTTTGAACCGTAAGGAAATCACACACATACATGCCCGAGTCAGGATTCGAACCTGCGACCGTAGCGGATGCGTGGGTGCAGACTATAGTGCCTAGAACCGCTCGGCCACCCCGGCCGGCGTGTGTTGTTCACTTGCTACAGAGACAGTCTGCTCATTTCACCGGTTTCTGTTGAGAATGTCACTGATAATGTAGGACTTGGTTTCATTATTTGTAGCTATTTATTTATCTGTGTTAAATTCCTGGTCACAGCTAAAACAACCTGGTTTGTGGAAAGGAGACGTGCATATCTGTAAACAGTTTGGAGTAGGGAGAAACCTGGGATCAGTGTGGCAGTAAAGTAGCGTTTCACTTCAATTTTAAATTGATGACTACTGTTTCGTATCAGTAGGTTATATGTACAAGGGGTTTCAATATTGAGGGAAAAACATTTTTTTCTGAAAGCAAGTTGGTTGAATTTAGGATTCTAATACACACTATTACTCCCCATTTTTTGGCTACAAAAACCATGTTTTCTAACATAATCTCTGTTCAACTCGACGGCCGTATGCCACATTTCTGGGAGTTCCTACATGTCCGCATAGACCGGAGCCAACGTCTTGCTGCATCAGTAACCTCCCCATCATCAACGTACTACTTCCCGTGGAGTGCGTCCTCCGTTGGACAACAAAGATGGAAGTTGGTAGATGCGAGATGGGCACTGTATGGTGGATGAGGAAGAACTATCTAACTAAGTTTTGTGCGCTCTTCTCTGGTTAAGAGACTTGGTTGAGAGTTGCATTTCTCTAGTAAGGAAGTAGTTTCGATTTCCTCAGGATAACACATTACATTTGAGAGTTGATCGCAGCGCCATGAAGGAGATCAGACAGGTTTGGGCCACCTTGCTGCGATGATCAAAGGCACCACGCCCGACGGCTCACTTTGGTTTTGTTCACTACGGATCTCTGTAGACATTCTACAAGTGCTTCTGCGACACTCTAGCTATCAATCAAAAGAACGTCACTTACAACTGTGCATTTTGAAAGTTACGTACAGCACCGCCACCTATCTGAACTTCATGTAACTATTGGCGCTGAAGCGGGATTATTCGACGCTCTCCCAGTTCCACATGCTTTCAACCAAAACTGGCCAATGAAGGGAAAGTGTTGCAGTACTTACGGAACGCTGTAGTGAATTAATGGTAGAATCCCGTAACTATATAAAGACTTTTACTGATTTTTCCATCTATGAATTCCGAAATCTACTGCGATATTCTCCCAATATTTTGTTGGAAAAGCTCGACTGGAAAATGCGGAGTACCATTCGTTACACCGCAGCAAGTGTAGAGTAAAATGAAAGGTCAAGCTGACTGCCTGCGACAAGCAAGAGATCCGGGTTTAAGGCAAGAAAAAGGAATAAAAGTGAGATAGTGTCAATACTTTCATCCTTCTTTACCTCCTCTGCATTACTGCAGATGACGTGTCACTGAGCACATTTGTACTGTGCATGCAGTACACGTGAGGTGCTTAGTTGTTTCCACTGCCCTGAGTGGAATACATAAGTTCTTGTACACTTCACTAACCTGTTGTCTTCATGATTACGATGTCCCAGCGCGGAAAACAGCACGCAGGTCGTGGATTCTTTTTCTTGAGGCTGAAATTAACTTCGCAAGGAACTGCTGCTACGAATAAACTATATCTCATTTGGGATGCCACTCGCGTTTATATTGATATAGACACGAGAAACTATTCTTCATCACAACGTATTGAACATATCTTTCCACAGTAATTATATCTGGCTATAATAACATGAAATACATCCTGCTACAGACAACATGTCTGTCTACTGGTACCGTCAGAACTGGAGAATAAAATTACATGAATCAAATACTACTATTACAGGCAACATGTGTGTCCCTAGCGACGGTCGGAACTGTAGTAAATAAAATTGCATGAAACAAATACTGCTATAACAGACAACATATCTGTCTACTGGAACGGTCAGAACTGGAGAGCCGGACTGCCCGAGACACTTCGCGCGCCAAGCCAGCAAGGCGTGACCCGAACGCCACCGAAGTGCATCGACAGTAATATCGTCAGTCTTTCGTTTTAGTAATACTATGATTTTAATAATTTTGAAATAACTGATTGACAGCTGGCTGCTGAGAGATTTTTATTTTAAAATGGGAAGTAATTTGATTGACAGGTTTAATTAATAGTAGCAACTAAATTTTAACGTTTTGGCGCCCTACCGCCGAACACAGCAGCCAATCACAGAGCAGCAGCATCATGCAGGCGGTCTTTCTCACGGGAGTGGTACCGAATCTAACATCTGTCGCCGGCACCTCATCCCACGTTGCGTCGTCTCTATGCTTCTTGCATCTCCACTGCCCTGGGAATAGCTTCCTGGAGCCTAATACGATGGCTGAATAAGACAGAAATATTACAGTTTCGAGTCCTCGCCTCGCAAATGTTTCTACTATTCACCACATGTTAAAGAAATAAAGGTATGTGGGACGATAAGGCTACTCCGTGGTTGATAGCCACGCAATGATGTCAGCTACGGCAGCGGCTCCCGCTACATAACTCGCCACATCACGGTCTCCGGTGACAGCCGAGCACCCCACTTCCGGCCACAAACCACGCAGCCACTGTGCGCGCCCCGCTCTGCGCACAGTGCTGCATGCGGCCGCCTCAGCTGATGATCGCCGGTTCCGCAATGGCTGTCACACGTGACTGATGCCCCAGCCAGGAGCTCGCTGGGCCAGCCGCCTCATTCCGTAGGCAAATCCAGGAGCTGCCCGCCCCCCAGCAGCGAGTGCAGCGTCCAATTCGTTTTCGAGTGCCCGTCACGTCGCACTGCAGTCGCCTGGAATGTTTGCCTCTTGGCTGCCACTGCGGAGGGCTGCAAGTGCCTCGGATTCTACTAGCACAAGAAAAACCTCCTCACTGTCGACGAATGCAGTGCCGCCACTGTAAAAATTCGAAAAGGAAGAAACGCACGTCGCTCGTTCTGTGATAATTTTTTGTCTTATGTCCTGTGCAAGAAGTATTGGTACGTCAAGGAACGTAAATAAGACGGCTGAACCGAACGGAATGCTTAAAAGAAACAATACTGACATCGAGTATGTCCAGAGGAAAAGTAGTAGGAGCGTAAATATTCCGAAAATAGTGTTCAGTTCCAGAATGAATTTTCTCTAGCAGCAGAATGTACGCTGATCTGAAAAACTGAAAACTCTTGGCAGATTAAAAATATGCGCCGGGCTTGGAATCGAACGGGTTACCATTGCCCTTGGAGAGCACGTGCTCCACCGACTCAGAGGTCAAAGTACAACATGTAACACCGCCGTATACATTTGTTTCCTCGGTTACCGTTGTCCTACTTTGAACGAAACGAGCGTCCAAATTCGTATGCAGGTCACACACATGGTAAAACACAGTGTTTGGAAGGTACATAACTAGTGATATAAAATGAAATAAAAACATAAAGTCAGTAACACGAAAGGCAATGCAAAATTCTGACTTTTTAAGAACCGTTCTAGAAACTTGCATACTAAATGTATGTCATCAATTCTGTAGTAGTGTTACTGAAGTTGTGGTCTTTACGAAACAAGTATGATATCAGACATGTTAAATAGCGGGAAATGCGCTATTAGGCTCCTAACACATCGACATCATCCATATGGAAGTGTAACAGGATTGCATGAAGACCTTAAATGAGAATCTTTGGGAGGAAAGCGACGTTGTTCTTCCAAATCCTTGTAGGGTAAATTCAGATAACAATTAGTAGACAAAAGTGTTCCAAAATTATGTAACCACTCTTGTATGTCTGGCATAGAGAATGTCATAAGGTTAGTGACACATGGCGGGTCATTTTCTTCCTTCCATACCGAGCTAATGGAGTTGGATAGAAATATGCTAAATGCATACACGCAAACGTAAACTGAAGAGCCAAAAAAACGGGTACCTCCTCTAACATCGTGTAGGGCCCCCGCAAGCTCGCAGAAGTGGTGCAAGACGACGTGGCATGGACTCACCATTGTCTGAAGTAGTGCTGGACGGAGCTGACACCATGAATCTTGCAGGGTACGAGGGGGTGGTGGAGGTCTCTTCTGAAAAGCAGGTTGCAGGGCGTTCCATATATGGTCAATAATGTTCGTTTCTGGGGAGTCTGGTGGCTATCGGAACGGTTTAAGCTCAGAAGAGTGTTCCTGGAGTCACTCTGTAGCAATTCTGGACGTGAGGGGTGTTACAATGCCAGTCCAGCTACACACGCCCAACACCATTACAAGCCCTCCACCAGTTTGAACAGCCTCACTGCTGACATGTAGGTTCCATGGATTCAAAAGGCCGTCTCCATACCCACACACGTCCATCCGATCGATATAATTTGAAACGATACTCGTCCTATCAGAAATATGTTTCCAGTCCAATGTCGGTGATGACGGGCTCAGCAAGGCGTAACGAAGTGTGCGGTCACCAAGGGTACACGAGTGGTCCTTCGGCTTCGAAATCACATATAGATGATGTTTATATATACCGACAGTGAGAGAGGGTTTATGACAGCTGATATAACACTAATTGATCATAACATCACGTTGATAACTCCCTTGCATATATAGTTGAGTGCATCCTGCACTATACAATAGACCTGGATGTATTATTTTTCTTGATAGTCATTAATAAGCATTGTTGGAGGTCCTCCAGTCGGATATCGTACCAAATTCTGCCCCATTGGAGCGTTAGGTCGTCAAAATCAGAGGTGGCTGTAGGGTCCCTCTCATAATGTTCCAAATGTCTCAATTGCAGAAGAATGTACCGATCCTGCTGGCCAAGATAGGGTTTGGCAAGCACCAAGACAAGCAGTAGAAACTCTCAACGTGTGGTGGCGGGTGTCATCTTATAAAAGTTAGACCAGGATGGCTCTCCCTGAAGGGTAACCAAACGGGGCATAGAAGATAGTCGACGTACCACAGTGCTTAAACTGTACAGCGGATGAGAACGAAAGGGATTGTGCTAAAACAAATTCACCCCAGGTCACCATTCCTGAATGTTGCACGGTATAGCGGTTGACAGTAAGTTTGGTATGCATCCGATGTCTAGGTAGTCTCCAGTCATGTCTTTGCTGGTCACTAGGAGTTAATTCGAATAGAGACTAAGCACTCAAGACGCTTTTACTCCGATCAATGAGATTCCAGGTCGAGGACGTACCTGGAGACACACCGGATAGCCGTAGGATACCAGCCTGAGGTGTCACCCGCTGTACGGACTGGCAACCATTTGTGATGTTCTGGGGTGCCGTTTCTTTTCATAGCAACACTCCTGGGGTTGTCATCTGTCACATCTTTGGAACACAAAGGTACGTCGATGGTATTCTAATCCGGTTTTGTTGTAAGAAACACTGTACTTAAAATACAGCAATATAATGCCAGCAACGCATAGAGTGAGAGTTTCTACTGATTGTCTTTGTGTTTGCCAACGCTGTCATGGCCAGCAAGGTTGCCCGACCTCTCAGTAACTGGAAACTTTTGGAGTATTACGGGCAAAAGCCCCCGGCCAGCTCGTGATTTTAACGGTCTAACGGGCCAACTGGTCACAGTGAGCACGATATCCGTAGGAGGATGACCAACAAATCTATGAATCAGTGCCAAACCGTATAACGGCTTTCCTGAGGGCCGGATGTGGACCAACGCATTGTTGACTTGCTTTATTTGTGAAGTTCTTTCTCTTGAATAAGTCATCCAGTCATCCAACTTTTCAGAAACTGTAATCATTTGTTTGTCTGTAGACATACATCACACACCGATTTCTGTCCCACTTTGACAATTGCTTCGTGGTGCGTCTTTTATTTTTTTATTCATTTATTTATATTTGTTTGAGAGTTTAATTTCGAACTGTCGGTATGTGAACGAGATGCTCTAATAAACAGAAGTCGAACAATCCATGAGATGGCTACAAAACAGATCTATGTCCAGACTGCCATATAGAGTTAGAGTAGCCAACAGCATAGTGCATATCATTCTGCGTGATCACCTCCGCAACTTGTGGAAGAACATTTATGTGGTAACTTTTCTTCTCTTTTCTTGGGTCATCAGTCTTCTGTTTGATGCAACCCGCCACGAATTCCTCTCTACTGCCAGCCTTTTCAATCTCAGAGCAGCACTTCCAGGCTACCTTTTCAATTATTTGCTGGATGTAATCCAGTCTCTTTCCACCTCTACAGTTCTTACCCTTTACGGCTCCCTCTACTTCATGGAAGTTACTCGATGATGACGTAACAGACGCCCTACTATCCTGTCTCTTCTTGTCACTGTTTTCCACAGATTCAGTTCCTCGCCAGTTCTCTGGAGAATCTACTCGTCCCTCACCTTATCAGTCCACTTAATTTTCAACACTCTTCTGTAGACCCTTATCTCAAGTGCATCGAGTCTCTCCTTTTCTACAGTTTTTGTTTCACTAGCATACAGTGCTGTACTCCACACATTTATTCTCAGAATTTGGTTCCTCAAATTGCGGCCCATATTTGATACTAATAGACTTCTCTTGGCCGGGACTACCGTTTTTGCCGTGCTAGGTTGCTTTTTATGTCCTCCTTCCTCCTTACCTCATGGGTTATCGTGCTCACTAAGTAGCAGAACTTAACTTGATCTACTTCACGATCACCAGTAATGATATTAAGTCTCGTTGTTCTTATTTGTGTTACTTCTCATCACTTTCGTGTTTCGATTTACTTTCATTCTATATTGTATGCTTCTTAGACTTCATTGCATTCAGCAGATCCTGCAATTCTTCTTCACTTTCGCTGAGGGTAGCAATGTCAACACCAAATCTTATCATTCTTATCTTTTCACCTTGAATATTGATTCCAGTGTTGACCAGTTGCTTTTTAGATGCATAGATTAAACTATAGGAGAGAAAAGCTACATCTGTGTCTTACACCCATTTCAACCCGAGCACTTCGTTCTTCGTCTTCCACTCTTAATTGTTCTCTCATGGTTCTTGTACATATTGTGGATTACCCGACTTTCCCTATAGCTTACCCCTACTTTTCTCAGAATTTCTAACAAATTGTGCCATTTGACATTATCGAATGCTTTTTCCGGTGAACGTCCCTTGATTTTTCTTTCTGTCATGGCTAGTCATCTGAGAAAACTGCCGTGTATTGGAGAGAATAAACATATCTCTTCTGTAGGAACCCATATTAGTTAAATGTGGATACACGATATGGTACTTATGTTTTGACGCTAAAACTGTTCTGAGATCTGTCACTTAACTAAAGGTTTGCAGTTTTGAGGCTCACCCGCAGTTTCTAGCTAAATTTTGCTACTCAGAGACAGCGATGCGAGCACTTTTTTTATTCGATGTGTCATACCTCATTTTTTGTACACTGGATACTTTACAAACAGAAGTCTTCAGTAGTCGATGTCCTATGCCACAGAGGTTCTGGGTACAAGCAATAAGATCTTTGATTGTGAGAAGCATTGCCGTTGTCAGGGGGAATTCTGTGTGTAGCAAGTAAGGGAATCGGGTGTTGACTGCTGAGCGGTCTCGAAATAACAAGCGGGAAACGGAGACGTAAATGCAGAGGCTGCTTCCTTTTAGAAATCCGTTTTTGTAAAGAATAATTTGAGAAGTATGTAGATATGCAGGTAACGTAGGCTCTGCAGTGCTTGCCCACATGCAATTTATGATGAATTTGAAACAGGCAAATTTTTACCATGGTTTTTCTTGATTGATTCGAGTCAGTTCGAGTTTCGAGACCAGATTAAGCAAAATTATCTGCTCACATAGTTTTCACAGTGAGTTATTGAGTAACCATTCATTTACGATTTCAGTAAACAATTACACTGCAGTATTGTCCTTGTTATAAGAAATGATATTTGAGTAGATTGTTGTAACTGTTAAGGAATCAGAGTTCCACAATAGCGTGTCTGAATGCTGGTCTCTTTTACATTAATTAAGTTACTTACACTGTCTCCGCATTGGACTTACCAGAACACAGTCGTTGAAAGTAAAGCATGATGTGCTTCCTGTCGTTGAACTGCACTAGAGTATGGTTTGTTTTCTTCAGCTGGTTTGCTGCTGCACAGCATTTCAACATTCGTCGCTATCGAGGAGCGCCGACTTTTCATTGCTACGAGGTAATTAAGAAAAGTTTGTTAGGGGCAGTTTAACGTCATATTCAGTACACAGTACAATAGTTCACAGCTATGGACTGCAGTAGATTATTATTGTCAGGTTCAGTTTACGTACAGTTCTGTTCAGATTTCATTTCTTTGTCTAACATCGATATTCTCACAGTGCAGTGTTACGTGCCCGCGTGTAAGCTATTTAGAGTTCGTCGTGTTATTCAGTACGATTTGGCACATAAATTTGCGGGAAAACTTTTACAGAAGCATTATGGACTTTTATTCTTTCATAGTTCTGTTTATAATTGTGTGTAGACATTTTAATCTGTTATTTTTTGTTTGTTGGAATTACAAGACACATATTGTGATGTCACGCATTGAAGCACTGTTCTCTGCACTGCGCAATACAGAATTTCACAGGACAGCTTTTTTTGTACAATTTTAGGTTTTCTAATTACTTTTGGTAAAAGTTCACTGCACTAGTGTTATACAGTTTCAGCTGGAATTTACGACTCATTTCAGCATACGGTGTTTATGTAGTCGAACCATTTGCATTAATCATATTCACATTCAGACCCAGACATACTGGAACCTAGTTCGCCGGCCGGAGTGGCCGAGCGGTTCTAGGCGCTACAGTCTGGAACGGCGCGACCGCTGCGGTCGAAGGTTCGAATCCTGCCTCGGGCATGGATGTGTGTGATGTCCCTAGGTTAGTTAGGTTTAAGTAGTTCTAAGTCCTAGGGGACTGATAACCTCAGAAGTTAAGTCCCATAGTGCTCAGAGCCATTTGAACCATTTGAACAGGAACGTAGTTCACATATACAGCCAGGGTCGATTGCAGAAGTCGGTTAAGGGAGGGGGAGGGGGGGGTGGCGTGGTCGAAGCGCGGGAGTGGGGGGAGGGGATTTGGGGAATATAATATCGCGTACCAAAAGGAGAGTTGAAGTCCTCCACCGACAAACTGGTAAAATTTGGTGTTGCTTAAAGTAGCTTTTGGGAACTGTTTTGGAGTTCAGGGTAAAAACGTGTCTGCAGAACGTGTGTGCCCGGGAAAATAATACGATTTGACCCAGATGTCCGGCGATTTCGAAGTTTATGTCTGGGGTCAGTAATTTAAGTGTTGGTAGACACATCCGGCATATTTAGCTTTCTTGATTATTGTAAGTGGTACTCGTACATTAGTATACGTCCAATGTATATTAATAAATAATAAAGACACCCATTTTAAGTTAAATGATATTTATTGGTTTAGATAGTAAACTATCTGCCACTCTTATTCTTTAGTTAAAATGTATTTGAAATACATTGCAACCTATATTGCTACATGATTATAACTATGATTGAATCTGTTGGAGGGGTGGGGGGTTGGTATGGGGGCTACAGCCCACTCCCCCTCCGCTTGCCACCCCTCCTGTACACAATGACAGTAAACAACAAAAATAAAACAAAAAAGTTGCAGATCATGGTACTCAGCCGCATTTGAATTCACGATCTCTTAGTACCTGATTCTTTATTTATATCCTAAGTTTCAGTTTGAGTGATGGGTCTGTTTGTTTAACTGTGTTCGTTGAGCGGCTAGAAATTCTTATATACAGTTACATTAACGATCCGCATAACGGTGTGTGCAGCAGTAACGTGTGGGTTACCAGAAACTCTCTACTTCCTTCCTCTTCCACTCACAGTTGCTCTCTTGGGAAAAGACTGTCAGTAAAGCCTAACACCGACTGTCTCTAATTTAACAATACGGAGTTTACATGAGATGTCTATGAGAGATAACAGTGTAGTCCTATTCCTCCACGCACTCGATTTGAACCGGACGATTTCAGTTCGAATATTTATGTTTCATGTGCGATGTTTCCCGTGCTGCGTATCCATTCGTAGTTTGTTGAGCATTTCTGTGACGTTAGCCTGATGTCTATGCCTTTAATCACTTTAATCAAGGGCCTTAGTGTTTCTCCTTCACGCATTTTGCTTAGCTTGGAGGGAATGCTGTTTACCACCAGCCTTGTGAATTAATAATAAGTACAGGGCAAAAGTGATAGTTTAACGGAATCTTCGTATTTCAAAATAATGGCCAGAGACATTGGCACAGAAATATGGTATTATTTTCCACTTCGTACAACCTTTGATGACACTTTGGACTATACGTTACCAGTGGGTTTCAAATCGTGTTGCTGGAAACAGATAACAAAGCGAGGAACCAGTTTTGACGTCCGAAGCATCCGGAGACGCCCTCCGGCTCGGCTCGAAGCTCCTACCTGCCACAGCTTTGCAACTAGGGGAGATAAGCCGAGGCAGATTGAAGCTTTTGGCTAGGCCGGGAGACGTCCGGCGACGGCTCAGTCGGGTTAGTACAGCTCCCAGTAGCGAGGGATCTCTGTTTCAGATCGGCCCCTGATCACAAACGTAGCTTGCCAGCAACCTGTCTACCGTCACAACACCTCGCAGTTTACGCCGCAAGGCCACTGAATGTATCTGAATCTGCATTTTCTTACGTACCCAGCAAGTCAAGAGGACATTGTCGATTGACAGTCTTACCCTATTCTACTCGCAAATGGAACGAGGAAAACTTTGTTTCATACGAGCCTCAGTTATTATATATTCTGCTCTCTGCACCCATACACTGCCATCACAGTGAATACATGCTCACAAACAGCTGTATTAAACTTTACACTAGAGAAACTACAAGTAAGACGTATGCCATAAAGAACGGTTCCCCCACAGGGCTAGGTTTTCGCGCACATTTTATTTAACTTGGCCACCAACGACATAGTCACTACTGTTGCTGTGAAGTTCAGATACAATGACGACCTGTAAATAGCTACTCAAAGCGGCACGTTCGAATGAGGTTCACGTATACATACTAATGAACGAGAAAAGCTTCAGAATTGTTAGGAAAAGCGTTGCACAAACGTTAGTAAAACAAAAATCTGCTAATTCCACTTAGCGAACCCGATGGCAATCCAAATATTTGAATTTAATCTACAGCAACAAAAAATACATTGTCGACAACTCAATCACTTGCATGTGACTCTTGACAGAACCCTCATATTTAGAAAATACCTAGAAGTAAAATAAAAATAATATATTAAAGAAATTCACTGTTGCCAGCTGTGTATCTAATGAAAAATCTTAAGAACTACAGTACACGCACTTGTGCACTCTGTCTCCGTTGTTTTCTCCTGTCTGGAGTAGAAATAACCGTGTCAAGAAAATGGAGACCCATCTAAACTAAGCAATGATGATGGTGGCAGGAATTCTTAAATCCACACCAAAGCATATCTGTCAGCACTCGCCAATTCTGCTCCACCAAATCTCCGAGGAAATCAAGCAATAACGCAAGAAGGGAGGAAACTCAAATGAGGCGGAGAATTACCAGTTCATGAGACACTGAAGGACTTACCACACACCCAATTAAAATCTAGACAACCGTTATGGCTTAACTACGGCTACCTCGTCGCAGAGAGATATTGTACATATAAAATATAGCTCCGTGAGTTATACGTGAAGTAAGTAAATTGCATCGTATGTTACACATTCCTCCTGCACCATTAGCATAGAAAAGACGTGTAGAGTGACAGGTTAAAAATCTCGTACGCGATGTCATTGGTCTAACTTTGTCTTAGTCTTCCCTATGGGAGCAATGAATAGTGAGTTGTCGTGTATTCCTGCGACGTTTACTTAATAGTATTTCTTAAAACTATGTAAGTAAACTTTCTGAGAGATAACTGTCCCGTTTACCAGTTCTATTTTTCCATCGCTTCTGTGAGGCTCTTCTCTAAGACACACAGACTGTGTCCATTCGTGCTGGTTTCTTCTATTCATTCAGCAGTCCCAGTTACTTCTATTTGGTATGGGTCTCTTGCTTTTCATCAATATTCTAGGATTGAGCGTATGAGTGTTTCGAGGGAATATCCTGTTTATGTCCATTGTGATGGTGATCAATTAAGTGTGGAATTATGATCCTGTTTATTCGCTGGGATAATTTGTCTTTAATAAATGTGTCTTAGGGTTGGCAGCCCTGCAGCCAGGCGACTAGTGCGAGTTTTGGTGTTCTCGTAAAGATAAGTCACTTTAGATTATAAAATACATAGATTAGTACTGATTACGTGGTAAATAGGTGTATTAGTGTGCCTTTTAAATGTACCATTAAAGGTTTCATTTTTCTTTACGGAATATAGCAGGAAACGCGAAAAGATCGTACAGTCGTATTTTCTGTTTACGTTTTGCTGCAGCAAATCTATAGAACTTCGTTTAGTGGTTCCTTGCTTTCTCCAGCAATTTAACTTAGCGTACCTCTTCATTAATTAACTAGCATTTCCGGAAAGTTGGGTAAAGTTTAAGTTGTTGTTTCAGAAACTTTGCACTGTTGTTTTTGTTTACACACAGCTGCGTATAGGCCAAATTTGTGTAACCATATTTTCGTGTTTATCTGTAATTTAACTGACTTATTCTAAATAAACTAATACGTTTATTGTGAGTGAAAAGTGCTTGACTTGCCGTAGAATTGTTAGTTCGGGGCTTTGGTGTGATGGGTGCTGTAGTTTTTTCCATGTGCATGACTGTAGTGGCGTGGGAATGGGGGAAGTAAATGAGACTCATCAGTGGTTTTGTAGGATTTGTAGTAGAGATAGGAGGATACTAGAACTGGAGGGGAAAATTGCCGCCCTTCAGACTGAGTTAGACAAGGCCAGGGGAGATCTCGACAAGTTAAGGAGAGTGAAGGGTAAAGAGAGGTGGGAAGTGGCAACAGGCTACAGGAGGAACATGCCTAGAACTTTGTCTGACAGCTTCATGGTGAATATGGAAAATAGGTTTGACCTGTTGCTTCAGTTAGAAGCTGTTGAGCCTCAAGCAGTTGCAGGTGTAGACATGGCACAATTTTTTTAAACCTAGTGCTGGTCTGGAGCAGATGACAAAGGATTTAGGATCACTTTGCAAATATTTCACTAAGGAAGACACCGTGGTTATAGTGGGTGGGGCAGGTAACAGTACTGACAGAGATCCTGGGTACAGTATAGAGTGTGACCTGGAAAAGATTGCATCAGCATCGAAGCATACTAGCGTTGAGTTTGTATCTGTTCTTGGGCGCCATTACCGACCTCTTTTCAACTCTTCTATCAAGAGAGTTAATTTGGAGCTGGAACGGCTGCATATGTCGGGTGCAGGGTGACACATTGGTGTGGTTCCTGCTGATTCTCTCAGTAGGTTGGATTATACTAGGCATGGCCTTCACCTCAACATGAAGGGGAATTGTAAATTGCTGGGGAAATAGCAGGAAAGTTAATGAGGGGAGGCACTGTCAAGAGTGGTAAAATACCAGTGGTTATAGGGTTCAGAAAAGACCCTTTTTTAGGGTAGGGAGGACAGAAAGAAAGCAAATTTTAAAAGAGGTTAGAACTAAGACAAACCTTCAGTTTGAGAAAGAAATCAAAAAACATAATGCCAGCTTATCACATCAGCATAAACAGCTATTGGTTAAGAAATTTCAACAGTCAGCAGATATTTTAACTCTACCCAATTTTGAATCAGTCAATGTTAAATGTCAGCTATCTTTATTGCATCCTAATATTCGAGGACTGAGAAATAAAATTAGTGAATTAACTATCATCATAGATGAATTAGAGTCTTCAAACCTAGCTGACATAATCTGCCTCTCTAAACATCATGTGACGACTGGTATAGAACTTTTAAGTGTTACAGGGTTTAGGTTAGCATCTCACTTTTTTAGATCAGAGGAGAAAGGAGGAGTTGCCACTTTCATCGGGAACTGTCATAAATTTAAGAACATAGACATTCATAAATTTTGCCTAGAACTGCATGTGGAAGCATGTGCAACGGAATTAGAATTTCACAAAAAATCCTTCATAATATTAAGTGTATATCGGGCACCTGCAGGTAACTTTAATCTGTTCATAAACCACCTTGAAGCTGTACTGGCCCATTTAACAACCAAAAACAAAGAAATAGTGGTTGCTGGTGATTTCAATGTAGATTTCCTTAAATACTCTCCCAATAAGAAATTATTTGAGTTAGTAACACCATCATTCAACTTAATTCCCACTGTAAAGTTCCTTACTAGGGTAGCCACTTGCTCACAAACAGCCATTGATAATATCTTTATAGAGAAGTCCAATGAACAAAATTATATTACAAAAAAAATAGTCAATGGCCTCTCAGACCACGACATGCAGTTCCTTCTGTTAAATGTTAATACTGAACAGGATATAAAATCTGTTAAATCTGAGCTCAAGAGGATAATCAATAAGCCAAAAATTGATTATTTTAGGACACTCTTCAGAGACATTCACTGGACTGATGTTTACAGTGCTCATGGCAGTAATGAAAAATATAACACTTTTGCTAATAAAGTGCTTACCTTCTTCGAGCACTGTTTTCTCCCAAAACTTACCAAGATTAGAGCAAATTCTACAAAGAAGCCATGGATTACTCAAGGAATAGGGGTATCTTGTAAAACAAAAAGAAAACTGTATATGTCAATCCGAAACAGTTCTGATGTTGATGCTATAGCACATTAGAAGAAATATTGCGAAATATTAAAGACTGTAATACGGATGTCAAAGCAGATATATTGCGAGGAGAAGATAGTCATATCAGATAACAAAATAAAGACAATATGGGATATAGTGAAGGAGGAGACCTGTAGAACCAGACATGAAGAGGCACAAATAGCATTAAGAGTAAATCATACATTGGTGACTGATGTGTTTAGTGTTGCAGAACTTTTTAACAAACACTTTATAACTGTTACTGAAAAGATGGGGTTGTCAGGTTCGGTAGATGCTGCTATGGAATCCTCAGACCAGACATTTCAAGTAACTTCCATAATATGAATTTGACCCTCACTACCCCAACAGAAATAATATCCATCATAAAATCTTTAAAATCAGAAACATCTAGTTTGTATGATGAAATATCAACAAAGTTAATTTAAGAATGTGATTCTGAGCTAAGTAACATATTAAGCTATCTGTGTAACCAGTCGTTTATCAGTGGAATATTTCCTGAATGGTTGAAATATGCTGAAGTTAAGCCACTGTTTAAGAAGGGAGATAAAGAAATAGCATCAAATTTCTGTCCAATTTCACGGTTGGCAGCATTTCCAAAAATTTTAGAAAAACTAATGTACAGTCGGCTTTATAACCATCTTATCTGAAATAATATACTGTCAAAGTCACAGTTTGGATTTCTAAAAGGTTCTGATATTGAGAAGGCAATCTACACTTACAGTGAAAATGTGCTTAAGTCATTAGACAAAAAATTTAAGGCAACTGGTATATTTTGTGATCTGTCAAAGGCTTTTGACTGTGTAAATCACAATATCATTTTAAGTAAATTAGAATATTATAGTGTAACAGGAAATGCTACAAAATGGTTCAGATCTTATATCTCTGGCAGGAAACAAAGGGTGTTATTAGGAAAGAGACATGTATCAAGCTATCAGGCATCATCCAACTGGGAACTAATGACATATGGGGTCCCACAAGGTTCCATTTTGGGGCCCTTACTTTTTCTTGTGTATATCAATGACCTTTCATCAGTAACATTACCAGATGCCAAGATCGTTGTTTTTCCAATGATACAAACATTGCAATAAATAGCAAATCAAGTGTAGTCTTAGAAAGATCAGCTAATAAAATATTTGTGGACATTAATCACTGGTTCCTAGCCAATTCTTTGTCAGTAAACTTTGAAAAAACACTCGACATGCAGTTCAGAACTTGTAAGGGGTGTCCCATGAGTGTATTTCTAACATACAATGACAAGAAGATAGAAGAAGAGGACAGTGTTAAATTCTTGGGATTACAGCTCGATAATAAATTCAACTGGTAGGAGCACACCACAGAACTGCTGAAGCGTTTTAACAAATCTCTGTTTGTAATGCGAATTTTGTCAGTCATAGAGGATATAAAAATTAAAAAGCTGGCATACTATGCTTACTTTCATTCCATAATGTCGTATGGGATTACTTTTTGGGGTAATTCACCAAGCCAAGCTAAAGTTTTCCGGGCACAAAACGTGCAGTAAGAGTTATATGTGGTGTGATCTCAAGAACATCCTGCAGAAGCCTGTTTAGGGAACTAGGGATACTAACTACTGTTTCCCAATATATTTATTCCTTAATGAAATTGGTCATTAAAAATATATCACTTATTCAAACCAACAGCTCAATTCATGGAATCAATATTAGAAATAAGAATAAACTTCACAAGGTTTTCAAGTCACTTAGTCTTGTACAAAAAGGTCTGCATTATTCAGGAACACACATTTTCAATTACTTGCCAGTGGCCATAAAAAGCTTAACAACCAATGAAATTCACTTTAAGGAAAGCCTAAAGGATTTATTTGTCGCCAACTCCTTCTACTCCATTGATGAATTTCACAGTAAAAGCAACTGCTTTGTGTGTGTATATATATATAAGTACACTATAACTTCTGCACAATTTCAGTACAGTAATGTGTTCATTGTAAATATGTGTGTGTGTGTAAGTACAATCTAACTTCTGCACCATTTCAGTGCAGTAATGTGTCCATTGTAAATAAGTATAATAGTGGTTCTATAGCATGATTATTACCTTATTAATAAATAAAAAACTTTTATTTTAAATTCAGTGCGTTAGTGTTTGTAAAATGACTATTTGATATAGTGTTCATTAAAAAATGACGATCATTCCACTTGGGACCTGTGGAATGGCACATTAGATTATTTGTTTTAGTTGTAAATATTTGTCATGTATTGTTGTTTTTCTGACATGTTCCACATCCTGGAGGACCTCCTCACTACAGATCAATTGGAATGAAAGTCAATCTAATCTAAAAATCTAATCATTAGGTAACCAAGCTTCTCATAAATCCACTACCTAGCTGCTGGCTATCGCGAGATAACAAAGAAGTGTTATGTCTATATTCGAGATTAGTGTGGTACTAAATAAGATGTTTTCCCGAACTCAAGAAATATTGCAGAAGCTTCTGATGCATAGCTTTCCGAATATCATGTGAGAAACTTGCGAATTCGGCTTTGCATAAATGATATTTTCAGTAGCCATTCTAGATGGAATGGAGTAGGTCATTGTTGACGATACTGACGTGAGATAAACGTCGAGGCTCGCAAATCGTTGCGTCTTAAACTTCCTCAATCGCCTTCAGCTACAATATGGTCTTATTCATTCCAAGATTCCCTTCTAAGCTTTCACTTGCTTCACTTACTTCTATTAATCCGAGGGCGATTCCAACAAGGCTTGGAATGTGACGCACTGTATGCTGTCTTATTTTTAGGTGCGCTGAACATTCCCAGAACTTGTGGAATAAACCATAAATGGTCAAAGAATTTACCTACGACTAACCATATGTCCTATTTCTAATTGACGCCATTTCACGATGGTTAACCTTATTATTTAATCGACTTGATTGAGTCATAAACCATAACTGGTCAAAGAATTTACCTACAACTAACCATATGTCCTATTTCTAATTGATGTCATTTCACGATGGTTCACCTTATTATTTAATAGACTTGATTGAGTCGAAGCAGCATGTCACTAATGCTGAATTCGATCATTATCAGACTCAGCTATTTATGCATCATCTGTCGTTCCCTAATCTCGAAATTATACATTAGTCACCTCATCGATGCAAATTCCACCACTGCAATTAAATTAAGCAGTTTTAGTCTGTAGTTCGATTCTGTTATGTTTGAGACATTTTCATGAACCTTCGGTACAAATTTTCCATTTTACTATACATATATATGAGACCGGTGATAAAATAATTCTGAAACTGAAATGTAGTAAAATGTTCGAAACAATTTCCTCACACATTTAATAAATATAGTGACGCAAAAATTATTATAGGCCACTGAAAATGTTTCAAAAATAAAAGAAGCAAAAAGCGTCTAACAACTGAGGAGCTTTTCGTATAATGGCACAGATATAATTAATATCCTATGAAGATACATAATTGCAGGAATATTCGTCTTACCAATCGCGTTTACTTCCATTTATCCATAATTGAAGAAGCTGCCGTATCTGTGACTGAAGAGAAATTATGTCAAAGTCGTCATGAATACTTCTACTGTCATCAAAATCTGCACATGCCCCAGTACAACAGAGATCAGCAAACACAAATAGTTGCACACGTTATCCAATAAATCATCAATTATGTACATGGGAGAGGGGTAGTCCTATAACTCTTCCCTGGGCCAACCCAGACGTTTCCGTAGACTCTGAAGGCCATTTGCTTACGAAGAAACTGTGTCCTGTAATTCAAAACAGATTAGAGTGGAACACATCAGAACCTATGCTGCATGACAGGTCATTTGTTAAGAAATGAATTTATTGAGAAAAACTAGCACTAGAAATCGATATCTAAGTATATCTGAAGTGGATCTGTAGTAGATGGGTGTAATGGACATTCAGGGAAGCGAAAACGTCTGTATGTATGCCATTTGTACATAATTCTTATAAAAAAGTGAATCTTACCCTCTGCAACGGTGTGAGCGGTCTCATGGATATTCCTGACACATCAGATCTGTGTAGCGAGTATATTACTCGCACACGGATGTTTGTCTCTCAAGTGGAATGCAGAAAAGTATGATTTCTTCATTATTTTCTTTGGTGGCTTCTAAGAATTCAAATATAGGACATATTATAACCTTGACAAATTAATAATAATCCTCTCCCGGGCGCTTATTCATATTCAGTTAGAAAGAGAAAGAAGTTATTGATGTGTAAGGCTAAACAAGAATGCGGAAGATTGGATGCGTAGCTCGGATAACGGTTGAAGAGATATTTAAAGGAAACTGGAGGCAAGTTATTGACTGCACAGCGATTCCCATGAATACTTGAAGGGCTTCCATACATTATTCGCTTACAGAGATCCCATTACGGCAACTATATGGGTAGCAAATTTTTCTAGTCACTCCTGTATCCATACAAATGTTGCATTGACTTCATTTACACGTGGAGTCCTGACAACTATGCGAATGAATGAAAAAAAGTGAAAACTCACTGTGTTATTTCATTGCTATGTGCAGAAACTTGTTTTTCATTTACTACTAATTTTATAGCATTGTATACTGCGTGGGGGGGGGGGGGGGGTTGGGGGTCTATACCGTCTTGAGAGGAATTATCATTGCAATATTCATTCAGTGACATGATTGTTATGAATACATCCAGCTACACAGCTATGTAAATAGTTTATATTTTATCTAATTCACGATGAGCGCATTTCGGCAAATTGTCATCATCAGGTGCTCTGTAAATACTCAAATAAGATGGTCTTAATATACTGGCCTTCTAACCATGATTTGAAACGCTATAATATATCATTAGTTGTTTTATCTTACATGTAACATCATTGCTGTCATGTTCTGTCTGTTTTAGAATTGTTACTTTCTACCAGATGTACAGTGGAGTTGTATGTCAGATATTAGTTGTTTCCCATATATACTATTTTTCTGACAGCTTGGCTGACGGTGGGTTACCGATATTACATGTTTACATCATGATGATGATGAGGTCCCATACTGTGGGGAACGTTGGGAACGATGCGGGAGACCCGCAGCGACGTACTAGACAAGGTCCTTGTGGAGGTGGTAGCTTTCCTCCGAGTGTAATGGGGATGATTGATGGTGATGATGAAGACGACCCAATAACACCCAGTCATCTCGAGGCAGGAAAAATCCCTGACCCCGCCGGGAATCGAACCTGGGACCCCGTGCACAGGAAGCGAAAACGCTACAGCGAGACCACGAGCTGCGGGCACATGCTTACATAATTACCATTATAAATAAGTGATGTGAGATATTCGGTTGTTTATTATTATTTTATATAGGTTTGTTTCTAATTACGTTTTTGCCTAAAGTTTGTTTTAGTTTTAATTGGGATTTTGGTTTAAGGTATTTTAATTTTTACGTAATAGTTGTTGTTGTCTAGATTTACGTTGGTGTTCTGTCCCTGTTTTATACTGCTTATGTTGTTATCACTGTTACTAAGGATCTGTGTAGTTTAGAGTCGCTCATTTTATTATTTTACCCGTTTTTCCGATTTATAATGTAAATAAGGTTTTCTATGTACTTTTTGTGCTTTAGGTCGCTTTGTTCATTCAGTAAACTTGTTGGACTACTGTATGCATGTGAATATATTTCTGTTTCCTCAAGGATGTTCATGAATGTTCCTTACAGATATCAGTACAAGGAACTACATAATAAAAGGATTTCTCGTGCTTCGTTTATGGGTTCTACATCGTGTTTCCCCGTTTGTTATTGTTGAAAAAATTTCGACGGCAAGTTTTCGCCTTCTCTGGCGTACTCTTTGTACTTAATTTTGAAGTTTTTAACAGTTTTCCCGATGTAGAATCTGTGGCATGTGTTACACGGTAATTTGTAAAAGCTGGGATTGTTGTGTATGGGGATTCTCAGGCTGCCTTTGTGAATTTTGTGTTTGAGGCTGTGTTTGTATTGAAATGCAAATGCGATGTCAATTTTGTTAAATAATTTGTTGATTTTCTTCGAGATGTTTCCTAAATATGTCGTGCTTACATATTTTGTTTTCTTCTTTTTCGTTGTGTGTATGTTTAGTGTTCTTTCATTATGTATATTGTACCTTTGGGGGTCGTATCTTATTGTGGTATAATTGTGTTACATCTTTTGGGTCATAATCGTTTAGTCAGGTTATGTATTCTAAGATTTTTATTCCCCTCAGGATTGTTTCATCTTCTAGTGGTAAATTTATTAATCTGTACAGCAATGTGTGGAACAATGCGAGTTTGTGGGGTTTTGCATGACAAGAGTGTGCATTGATAATACAGTCTGTTGTGGTAGCCTTTCTGTAAATTTCGAAGCAATGTTTGTTGTTAGTGTTCTTAGTAGTCAGATTGAGGAAGTTAATTGTGTTGTTAGTTTTCTGTTCTATGGTAAATTTGACTTTTGGGTGCAATTGATTCCATGCTTTATGTATTTCGTCTATGTCAGTTAGATTACCTTCTATAAGCATTGAAGTGTCGTCTAAATATCTGTAATAGTATATGATTTTTTGATGAATTTTGTTTTTTGCTTAAAAAAATTTCTTCCGAGCTGTTAAGGAATACGTCAGCTATGGTTCCAGCAATACTACATCCTACCGCAACTCCATCTTTTTATGTATATATTTTATAATAAAACTCGAAGTAATTTTGGTGTAAGACCAGTTTTGTTAGTTGGAAAAATTTATGTACTGCTTTGTACTGATATCTGTAGTACCTTGCATGATATTTCAGTAGGCTTCGTTCTATGGTATCTATTGTTTCCTGGATATCACACATCACTTCTTTATAATGGTAGCTAAGTAAACATGTAATATTGCTGATCCACTGTCATCCATGCTATCATAAAAATAGCATATATGAGAAACAAGTAATATCCTACATACTTGTACAACTCCACCGTACATCTGGGAGAAAGTAACAATTCTAAAACAGACAGGATATGACAGCAACGATGTTACATGTAGGACAAAACAAGTAATGATATATTATAGCTTCTCAATTCATGGTTAGAAGACCATTACATTAAGACAATCTTATTTATGTATTTACAGAGCACCTGACGATGGCAATTTGCTGAAATGGGCTCATCATGAGTTAAATAAAATATAAACAATTTACATAGCAGTGTAGCTGGATTTATTCATAACAATCATGTCATTGAAATACATATTTTGCACTGTAAATGCAAAATTCAATGTTTAATTTTTTTACCTTGAGGGTTGTCAGTATTCTTATCGATTTGATAATAACACCACGACTTTCTCTCAAAGGACAATATTTCCAGCTGAAAGTAGCACACGCAATCAAGTATCATAGGCATTCATTGGATATATTCGAGACTCAGTGTCCCCACAATATGTTTCTTTACTACAATTCCTACTGGTACCATATAGCTCCTCTGTGATATCCCAACACAAATTCTACTATTCTGTCCCTTGTTTTTTAGGATTTATTCGGATGTAAATGTCATCGGAGGTACTACATAGATATTTGTTGTCTCCTCAATCTATTTAATTTTCAGCAACCTTGAGTAACATTTCTAGCTACAAATGTTCTCATTGTCTGTGCTAATCTATTTATTACATCCTCCTTTTTTCATGCACAATGCCCTACT
Organism: Schistocerca serialis cubense; assembly: GCF_023864345.2. Taxonomy (NCBI): domain Eukaryota; kingdom Metazoa; phylum Arthropoda; class Insecta; order Orthoptera; family Acrididae; genus Schistocerca; species Schistocerca serialis. The sequence goes on from NC_064642.1 coordinate 665,829,383, forward strand.
CTGCTTCATCTACTACACGTGACATTATTTTTGTAGGAAATTCGGATTATGCGGGTTACTACTACACTGAAATTTAATCCCAGTTTGAAGTCCTACTGTGATTTACCACATTCCTTTCGATTATCAAGTTTAACAGTGCAAAAGAATCACCGCCAAAAGCTTTTACTGATCTGATCTCGTCCACTCTTATTGTACCCCTTATGGTTTGCAGACAGTGTAATATATCAAATTTTTTCTACAGCTTGCGGCTGTTTTCTGCAGATTTCCAACATATTACATTATTTTTACATTACACTTGACCTCTTCCAGGTCAATAGAACGCGTGAATATCTCTTAATTTTTCTTAAGCTTGCCCTAGTATCAAATGCAACATTGACATTGCCACTCTGATCATACGTTAGACGACGAGCGGTTTTGGAAATGTTGTGGAATAAACTTCTCATTCGATTTTTCTGCATAGTATTGTAGTCATCAACCTCAGTGTGTGAAATTACAAGCCAATTCTTCAGTAGTTTTCTCAGCTATATGACTTAACTATATTTGGGAATCATATTGTCCCGGAAAACCAATTGATGCTTCTGGTCACAGATTTTACTGACATATAATAACTATTTTTCATCTCCCCGAGTCATTATTAAAATTCTGAAAGAATAATAACTGGGCCATCAACTTTGTTTGATCGCTAACCTTTCAAGGTTCTCTCATGCTCTGACCCTACAACTGGATCCTCTGTAGCCACTAATCGACAACCAATTCATCTCGTTTTGCTGTATCATATTTTGATGCCCCTCACAGAGTCTGTAAATGTACTCTTCCAATTAGCTGTTCGCTCCTCTCCATCTCAAGGTGGAATTTTCGCTCCTTATGTAGACACTTTTGCTTATAAATTCTCCCAAAACTATTTTGGTTCTTCTATACGCTGAATCTCACCTTCCGATTAACATATCATCTTATAATATAGTTACTATCTAAGGGAATAAGGGAGATAGTCGACTTCATGTTTCGGTGGTCAGTTGCACGATAAATCGTAATAATATGGAACGAGTCATTTTACGTTCTCTTTCGAGTTTAATTCGTAGATATGGCTATGTGTTGAAAATAATAGGAATTCTTTTACGAAGTTGTCAATAAGAAACATTTTCAGTTTGTTTTCAAATTGTACTATGCAGTTTGTCAGAAATTTTATTTCACTGGGTAAGTGATCAAAAATTTGTATCACAACAAACTTGATGAGTGTAATAAGTAATGTGAAGTAGTAGTCAGAGAGCTCAACTCTTTAAACATTTGTCTACAAGATGATCATGAATGAGCACAGCCCATTAATCTTATATTACTTTTTTGAGGAACGAAGGCTTCCTTTCTGAAAGAGGTTTCACCCCAGTAAGTTACTCTAAATGACACTATTGATAGAAAACATGTGAGGTATGTCCGCTTACTTATTTGTTTCTCCCAAAGATCTCCAGTGATGATAAGTGCAAATGTGGTTGAACTAAGTTGTCTTAGAAATTCCAAAAAGTGCTTTTCGCAGTTTCCACCATATTAATTATACCCTCACCGTGTACACTTACCACTGGCGTAGTACCCATAGATGTGCAGAATCGAGTATGACGCGTCTATTGAAAATTAAGAATGAGACGATTTGCAGAAAGCCCGTGAATGGTGTTTTGTTTTCTTTTCCTTATAATTCTGTTTCCTCTTCTTCCGCAGCAGTGTTATAGGTTTCTTCTGTTGCTCAATCAACATTATTCTATATAGATTTTTGTGCCAGATTTCTGTGATTATACATTTTATGAAATTTTCGTTCCTCCTCAGTTGAACGTTGGTAACAGTTGATGCAGTATCTATAGCTCAGAAACGTGGTCCACACACCAGCATTCTCCAGTACCTCATTAACTTCGTCTTTGTACCTTTTTGTCGATTCTCTTTATAAGTATGTTCTCAGCGTTACTAACTCATCCACAGCTCTTCCTGGGTACTCAATGGAATACAGATTATGATTCTGCAATCGCTGTTACGCCACGATTTAATCCAGCTGGTATGTTGATATGACTTCCAGCCCTTTTAAATTTTCCTTTGTCTTTGTGTATTTTTCTAATACTCCTTTACTATTACTAGCTGAAACTTATTCCAGCAGTCGAGAAGTCTTCTTTACGTCTCGTACTGATTACCGAATTAGTGTTGCATGGTAACTCTGCCTCTGTTCCTTTCCCTTACTATAGCGTTCGAATCCTCCATGATAATAACATTTCCTATGTTTATAGATACCGTAGCCATTAAAAGTATAAATACAGGCTGATTGTAATTAAACTTTCGCTGCTTAAGAGGGCCCTAATGAATAACGAGTAACCACAGTACAATGAAACCTTGTGAAATCCTTTGTAAGGATAAGCAGTGAAGAAATAATGAATAGACTCTTGGAAGGAACGCGTTCCAATTTCAACATAACTTAATTGTGTACCATGTTCAGTGTGACGATTATCTGAATTGCTGAATAATGTGAAGTTCGTACAGATACAGTCTCACAGCTGTTCACACCAACGGTGAACAATGGAATGTTTAGCTACCGAGAAGCAACTCGCACACTGCTTGAAGATCGCATATTGCGTCCAGTATTCTCAGCCATAGGGACAGTAACTTCTTCAACAATTTGTGCGTCAATTCGCTGTTGGCGTCTCCCAGGAGCGATTCTAGTTCGGCAGCTAATTATAATCTTTGAATCATGACCTATAGTCCCACCCCGGAAAAATAAACTCTCCATACTACTTTGAGGCGTCGAGACTTTGCTATAATGAAACAGCTTTATGATTAAAGCACCGTTTACCTTGTCCAGACTCCAGCTGACTGTCTGAGACTGTAATACACACTGATGCTAGCGTTTCACAACTGCATCGCCGTACCAGTACCGGCGCGTAACAGCCAAAAACGATACTTGCATTACTAACAACGCAGACCCTACAGCGCGCAGTCTGATCATCAGTCCAATTAAGTTCTGTCTACACTCTCTCAAGTAGTGGAAGTTTAATTATTACCATCCTGTAGATCTTTTTTCTGATAAAACTAGCAATAGGTTCCCCTGCTTACGGAGTATAGCCATCAGTTTAATAAGGATTTACACGATAATATATTATATAGGAAGTGTCACACTTACTACAATGAGAAGGAATTCATTGGAAAAAGTAACATGGGATATTTCACAGGCTTAACAATCCTTCATCAGAACTTGCAGACAATAAAAGGTAAAAATACATCATGTTGTACTTAGATCTTCGGACTGCAATGTCTCTTGTGTCACTGAGCACTGGTGTAGAGATGCAGAAGCCGAACACTTAGTACTGTTGTTGCTTGCAGGGAAAACTATTACTGTAGGATTAATTCAACGAGTGGAAGATCTTGCACTTATTAAAGAAGAGAAATATATTTTAAAGCAAGACATCATGTTAATACACTAAGTGAAGATAAACTCTTTTGAAATATCGCTTGTAGAATTAACAGATCTTGACGGCAACAAGAATTTAATCAGTTTGTATGTGTATCGGTCACCCGGTGGTGGAATGAAGAGTTTCCTCAGTAATTAAAGTTATTGAGTAAATCACGACTACAGATGTTATCATAACTTTTTGTGGCGACATAACACAAATCATAATAGTAGCACCCTCATAAATATCCTTGAAAGTTTCGGTCTGTCTCACCCTTGATCAACATTGCAACAAGGCTTACTGCAGTCACGACTATGTAGCCACGAGTACAGAGAGGGTAAAGTGTGATGCAACTGTAAAAGGTCTTCGACTCTCACGACACTTCTGCCGAATAATGACAGTAATGTCATCTAAGAAGTAAATCAATAAACTGCTGTCCTCCATAAGACATTTCTCAGAAATGAAAAAATAAGATTTTTCAACAGAATTAGCAAACCAATGTTGCTACATGTACAGAAACCAACGTAAACACGAAATAATATAAATTCTCTACACTTTTTAAATTGAACTATGAAAAGGCATTTACCAAAGTATTCCCATAATTAGGCAACGTTCAGCAAAAATAAGTGTGTAATAACAGGTATTATGAAGTGCTCCCAGATTTTTAAGTACCTGAGCTGCATGAAAACGAATCATAATGAGTATGACTACTAAAATTTCCGTTATAGGTTCAAAAAGGTTTACAGAATAGTTCAGATCACTGCCAAAATATCATTTATTAACAAAATATTATACATTGCAAGGAACAAAATGTAATTAGTCTAGGATGTCATCAGACAGGAAACAGGAGAGACACTAAAACTGGGAGGGCGATAAAGTGACAAATGATGCACACAACCTAGAAAACAAAGAGAATGAGAATTTTTCAAATATTACAAAGAAATTACAACAGCAGCTTCCAAAAACATATATAACAAATGTAAATAATAATAACAGACTATATACAATGAAGTTAGTACCAACTGCAAGGCATGAGGTCAGTTTAGTGCACATAATCTAGAAAACAAGGAGTCAGTAAGCTTAGACGAAGTACTAATAGGTGTACTGGAAGAAAGCATACTGATTATGCGTTCTCCCTTAAGATACACAATAACTGAGTCCTTTACAGTACATCATATTTGTCGTTAGTGTGTGTATTGTTACCTTACAAAATAATGTGTTTATAGCTTGCAGTGAGTGATTGTTGAGAACAGATGAAGAATGTAGCACTACCTTTTACATTATCAAAGAACGTCGTTGTGAAACGTGTTGTACAACAGGGGTATGTCGAATCAGTTAGCCCTGTTTCAGGGAGAATAGCCTTATGTTCAGAAGGATAGCGGTGCCACTCATCATCCAGCCATCCTGATGTAGGGTTCCTGGGTATTCACGTAAATGCCTTGATGGATACTGCTAAAGGGCCACAACAGTTTTATTTACCTGTCCCACTCTCTAAAGCAGACATAACAGTGTAAGGTTATTTATATAACAATTATGTTACTATTATTGTTCTTAAATTTTAATACGATGATCTGTCCTATATCCTATATCCCAGTAAAACTGTGCCTACTTCTACTACATCTACTACTACCTCTGCTACCAATACTTTACAACTGTTATTCACTCAGCTGACTTTTATACTCTGCATATGTGCTCATCTTGTGCCTGTGATGGCAGTTTGCATTTACAAACTATTTCTAGTATGTTTGCAGTCAGAAATTAATTTAGATCAAACATGTTCGCAGCGTTGGAGAGCCTTAGTAATATTCATATGCAAACTGGTACTGAAACAATTGTAATTTTAAAAACTTTGCCGTCAAAATGAAAATAAAATTATGAGCTGCACAGTTACCTAAAAATAGCATCGCAGCATACAGCTGTTTAGTAACTGGCTTAATTAAATAAAGATTGTAAATTTTGTGTCTAAAATTGAAATATTATGACGAGCCTCCGAAACTTTCACAGTGTCAACTGGTATACAATGACAGTTAATTCTCATGTCAAACTGGAGTTATAACATTCCTTCTATCTTTTATGGATATTTTGTGTTGTTGTTTTAATTGTGGCGTAAATTTTTTTCAATTTTTGTGGCCGTGTGGTCTTTTGTTCTCTGTTTGGGAATGAGGAATATCATAAATGAACTTGCATTGTGGAGTATGGCAGACTGCGAACATGTACCTCAGTGTCGATTAACAGTATACAGGAGAAACTGCATGTATTTGAAATAAATATTTACATAAAGTGCCATATCTTGTAAGCTTACATGTAATTGCCTATTAGTGTTTCTAATCAAGAAATAGTGATTAATGGGGGATACATAGACAAACGTGTCTTGTGTGTTTCAATGGCGTACTGAAACTATCTTCGATCATTGTAACCATTTTCATGAAAGAGGTACACGAAATAAAAAATTCGAGAAACGAATTATTATCGTTACTATTATTAATATTATTATTATTACTGATATTAAAATTATTGTAATACGTCGCTGCTACGCAATGTAGGTACTATTTACTCATCACTAATACACTTAGTTATTTTATCATAAGTAATTTGCCTTATGACTACATTGGAGATTGAAAATAGAGGAATGTTACAGTTCTTACAGTTGAGATATGTTCTGGACACAATCATAAGTTGTATTTACTTATCGCTTGTACATTTATTTGAAAATAACTAATTTGATTCATAGCCGCATTTGAGACTGAAAATAAAGGGATGGTACAGTTAGTACAGCTAAGATATATCCTGGGCACCTTAGTTGCCGTGTGGAGTCAGAACGACGTCCTACAGTTTCTCATGCTGATTGAACTTTAGGTACAACTACGCTTCACACGAGATTATTTCGTGCTACTAATCTGAAACTGAACGATTATGACCAGATAGGAGATAACAGCTGCTGCCATCGACGAGACGATTGAGAGGTCGATGGTGAAGAGCCCACAGGCCGTGAAACGCGGCCGGCGGTGTTGCACCTGTTGGAGGAACAGCTGCAGCTGGATCCTCAACTGGTTGGCCCTGGAATCGTCGCCAATGGGAGCAAGTAGCGCTTTGAGCAGCAGGTCTGCAGTGCGGGACGCTTCATTGGCGATGGCGCTGCATGACCACGTGGTGGCCACCACGCATCCAGCACTGAAGAGTAGTGAGAGAGCCAGCAGCATTGTGAAGGGTGCCACTCCCTCATCCATATACTCCTGCAGAAGATGTTAGTTTAAATCCCTCTACCGTAGACATTTGTTTTCGGTGATGACTAAATTATCTTAGTTAAATCAATAGTGATATAGATTTTAAATAACAAGTGAATCAAAACGTACACTGACAGAAGAAGAAATCGCCACACCAAGAAGGAATTCTGAGGCATAAAAGAAAGACTGTAGGTGTATTTCTTCATCTGAAAGATGACATTTGTTCAGATTTAGCTCGAGTTGCGTAGCAGTGGTGCTAATACCGCCAATATGAGGCGGCAAACCAGATTTGCTTTAAATACACGCTGTAACGGCCGTGAGCGTTTGTTAACTTTCAGATCGTACATGGCCTGTAAGGGGTCTTGTAACAAGGTTACCAAAAGCTAGATGTTCCTTCCGCGATATTTCAGAAAGAAGTGGCAGGAATGTGGACACTGTACATGTTTGCTGGCAGCGATGGTCACGAGACTGTATGTCTGCAAGAAGGCCAGGCTCCAGGCGGCCATGTTGTACTACTGAGTAGAAGAAAAATGTGGTCTGCTTATGGCTCTGGTGCATCCTACTGTATCTGCAGCAGCTATCTGAGGTGCAGTTGGCACCACAATCACACAACGAAATGTTACAAATCTGTTAATTCAAGGGCAGATCCCAGTCACTGACACCAGACAACCAAAATTTTCGACTTAATTAATGTCAAGTGAGAGCTCATTAGAGGGCGGGGTGACGAAAGCTGGTTCTGCCTCCACACCAGTGAGAACTGTTTGTTGGTTCGAATGAGGCAAGTTGAGGGCCTGCATCCAACTGGATCTTGTGAGGTTACAAGGGATACTGTAATAGTATAACTATATGCTGGATGTGGTAATGTTTACTGTGGAAGAACAGTTGGGGTGTAGCAAGCAGAGGTCAGTATATTTTTGGAGTCACCTTCTTGATAAAGAGAGGAGTCAGCATATAACAGATTTGCATTAAATTACTTAGTTACATATTTGCCTATTCTCAGTGCATAACTTGGTACATACGTTAATAATGTAAGGTGTGCCTGTCTTGCTAATCACTGGATTTGCTGGGTGTCTGTTTACTGAAATAGGAGTACTCCATAGACATAAGAGCTCTTAAAACTAGTTCAAAACTCAAATTTAAAGCATAGTAGCAGGGATACTATTTTGGACATTAAAGAACATGTTTTATATAAAAGTTAAGTTGTAAGGATGTTTGAGAACCTCTGCATAATAAATTATTGACTTTTATTGTGAAGGTACTGTTCACTTATCGATCTATGTAGAGCAAAGTGAGTATTTCACGTGCCACACCCTTTAGGTAAAGACGTGATTAAACAAAAGAAGAGGGGTGAAACTGCCAAAAAGTTCAGTGCCCTTAAATATGTAAATAATCTGATGATTGTCTACAAAATAATATAAGAAGTTTAGTTTTACGTATTTTAATATTGTAACATTGCAAATGCATGATGTCCATGTTTAGAAACAATATATTTGACTACCGTAGTGCCACGTGACCGGACAGGATAGGGGACAAACGTCGAGGTCTTTTGATCGTGGTCAGTCGGTGCGGTAAGGCCGGTGCGGCCAAGAGCCGCCGAGATAGTATCACGTGGCCATTAGTTTGTTTTGTGGATGTGATTTAGTAAAATAAAAACGTTTTCATTCTAAACTGTTGTTGGTGTAAATCATTTGTGAAGGATCGTGATTTAGACAAATACTAGAATTCATTCACTGCTGTACTTAGGCTGGCTATTTACTCGATATAGAGCGCGAATGCAACTGTGCACAACCGAACCCCTTTTGCAGACGAGTCATGAAAAAAAGTTGTGTACAAGCCCGAGTGAAGTTGCGATCTACACCTGGCTTTAAGATATGGTTTGCGATTTCATATGACAGCAGGAGCACTCTCGTGATCATCACACGCACCCTGACTGCAAATTTGTACACCACTCTGGTGATCCGACCTATTGTGCTTCCATTCGTGAACAGCATACCAGGGGTGACCTACCAATATTAATCAGTTAAAAATGCCAAACTCTACATTAATAGTTATCTGCGTTTTTGTCCGTCTGCGTATTTAAATGATTTAGTTATGTGAAAAATGCACCATCATCTACGTTTAAGGCAATGTACGCTCTTACATTCATTGCAGAAAAAAGGAACCTCTTGCATGACTGGACTCATTGTAATGAATAGAAAACGAACCGCAAATTTTTGGATATCTAGTTTTCCATTGGAACAGAGACATTAACTTCACGTTTGGGACTATATTAAAATTAGGGATGTACACATCAGCAGAAAATGTAATGTTCTTGACTGTATATGTTGCATTAATTTTATAACGGTGTTTGTCCTAGTGCGACACTTGACTGCTAGTTTTCAGGGTATAGAATGTGATACTACAGCTTGGATGTGTGCCAAAGTATTGGCTTCTGAGCATCACCGCCGCTAAGCACGAAATTCCATATCAATCGAGACCAAAGACACGATGATCACAGACTACTTATCGATTCTTGTGAGTAACGTGTCCTGCCAATGTACTTCGAAATTTGGTCACAACTGTGACAGATTTCAACTACACTACTGGCCATTAAAACCGCTACACCACCAAGATGACGTGCTACAGACGAGAAATTTAAGCGACAAGAAGAAGATGCTGTGATATGCAAATAATTAGCTTTTCAGAGAATTCACACAAGGTTGGCGCCGGTGGCGACACCTACAACGTGGTGACATGATGAAAGTTTCTAATCGATTTCTCAAACACAAACAGCAGATGACCGGCATTGCCTGGTGAGAAGTTGTTGTGACGCCTCGTGTAAGGAGGAGAAATGCGTACCATCACGTTTCCAACTTCGATAAAGGTCGGAATCTAGCCCATCGCGATCGCGGTTTATCGTATCGCAATATTGCTGCTCGCGTTGGTCGAGATCGAATGACTGTTAGCAGAATATGGAATCGGTGGGTTCAGGAGGGTAATACGGAACGCCGTGCTGGATCCTAACGGCCTCGTATCACTAGCAATCGTGATGACAGGCATCGTATCCGCATGGCTGTAGCGTATCGTGCAGCTACGTCTCGATGCCTCAGTCAACAGATGGGTACGTTTGCAAGACAACATCCATCTGAACGAACAGTTCGACGATGTTTACAGCAGCATGGTTCAAATGGTTCAAATGACTCTGAGCACTATGGGACTCAACATCTGTGGTCATCAGTCCCCTAGAACTTAGAACTACTTAAACCTAACTAACCTAAGGACATCACACACATCCATGGCCGAGGCAGGATTCGAACCTGTGACCGTAGCGGTCACGCGGTTCCAGACTGAAGCGCCTAGAACCGCACGTCCACGCAGCAGCATGGACTATCGGCTCGGAGACCATGGCTCCGGTTACCCTTGACGCTGCATCACAGACAAGAGCGCCTGCAATGGTGTACTCAACGACGAACCTAAGTGCACGAATGCCAAAACGTCATTTGTTCCGATGAATCCAGGTTCTGTTTACAGCATCATGATGGTCTCATCCGTGTTTGGCGACATTGCGGCGAACGCATATTGGAAACGTGTATTCGTCATCGCCATACTGGCGTAACACCCAACCTCATGGTATGGGCTTCCATTGGTTACACGTCTCGGTCACCTCTTGTTCGCATTGACGGCACTTCGAACAGTGGACGTAACATTTCAGATGTGTTACGACCCGTGGATATACCCTTCATTCGATCCGTGTGAAACTCTACATTTCAGCAGGATAATGCACGACCGCATGTTGCAGGTCCTGTACGGGCCATTCTGGATACAGAAAATGGTCGACTGTTGCCCTGGCCAGCACATTCTCCAGATTCGCCAATTGAAAACGTCTTGTCAATGTTGGCCGAGCAACTGGCTCGTCACAATGTGCCAGTCGCTACTCTTGATGAACTGTGGTATCGTGTTGAAGCTGCATGGGCAGCTGTGCCTCTACACTCCATCCAAGCTTTGTCTGACTCAATGCCCAGGTGTATCAAGGTCGTTATCATGGCCAGAGGTGGTTGTTCTGGGTACTAATACCTCAGGATCTATTGCGTGAAAATGTAATCACATGTCAGTTCTAGTATAATATATTTGTTCAATGAATACCCGTTTATCATCTGCATTTCTTCTTGGTGTAGCAATTTTAATGGCCAGTGGTGTAATATAATAGGCATACAGTCATTTGTCATTTAACTGTAGGGCTGTATAAACGTGCATTTTCCAGACGTGGATTTTGTAGGCTTTCACTGATGTCAATAGACATGTTCCAACTCCTTTTCTTGGAAATAAATGATGTTAGTGTAATCTGCTCAGCTTTCTCTGTCTGATACATTTTTCAATTTCGTTTCTTATTAATTGGCTAATTGCACTTTCAGTCAAGTTTTACTAGCTTTAAGAAAAGTAACGAAACTTGAGATTAAAATATTTTCCAATCTGGAACAGCCGGCACTACGCCGTCACGTGGACGTGTGGCCAGCCGTCAGTTCGATAGAGTTAATACTTGAACACCGTTACTGCGTCAGAAAGACAGCCATCTTGTCACTCTTAAGCGAGGCACCGAGCAACTCGCCAGAAAATGGTAGGAACAGTGCAAACTTTCATACGAAATACTGGCTAAGGCACAAGAACGTCTAGCAGTAGTTTGACTCAGGCCCTATAACACATTTGTTGAGCTAATATAGCGGAGATGAAGACCGCTGACGAGTCAGGAAGAGCAAAATCAATTTGGACGTCACAAATGTCGTCGTAGAGCGAAGCCTCTCCTCAACAACATAAATACTCCGCTCCCACTGCGTTTTGGCACTTCATCAGCAAGATCGATGGCTCTCATGTCACTCGTCCACGATTCTCTGTTTACAGCGTTCTAGCACCTTGTGTGTGTGATTGTTCTAGTGTTGGTCTTGCACCTGCTGCTCTATGAGACGATCAGTGATTTGAATCCATGGCTGATGCTGTCCGGCATCCTATACTGACGTCGAAAAAGCTTTCACTGCTGACGGTTAGTCAGAGGGTCTACCAGCACGGCTTCAGGCCGGGGCAGAAGCCCTGAACTCTAGGTGTGTGGGGCTACTGTACCTGTGGGGTACGTTTAGCATTCAACACGACCTACGGCATCCGACATCGCGGTTCACCTGAGAGTGACTAAGTGCTACCTGAAGAGCCTACCTTGCAAACAGACAGCAGAACCGTCGCATCAGGATGTCATCCACTTCCCCTCGAAGCTGATGGATTGTTCTCGGTAGTCTGAGTCCACTTTTCGATTCAGCGGGTTCTTCTCCCTTTACGTACCAGTTAGTCGCACAAGCAGCAACAATGACTTGTTTTACAGTAATGGTTCTGAGCACTATGTGGCTTAACATCTTAGGTCATCAGTCCCCTAGAATTTAGAACTACTTAAACCTAACTAACCTAAGGACATCACACACATCCATGCCCGAGGATGGATTCGAACGTGCGACCTTAGCAGTCCCGCGGTTCCAGACCGCAGCGCCTAGAACCACACGGTCACCGCGGCCGGCTGTAGCGCCTAGAATCGCTCGGCCACGCCGGCTGGCTTTTGCAGTAATAAATGGAATAATTTTGAGTATTATATTATTGCGGTTACTGAAGCAGAGTAGTTCCTGGGTCTGCATCCTGATCAGTTATTAGGAGTTTCCAAGCTGTCGGAGGGCTGATGCTGCAAATGAGTCAAGAGAAGTGCCTCAGCCCAGCGCCAATAATAGCTGGATGCCCTCCACTGATCTGGAACGCCAACATCAGCAACAGTCACAAAGCGTGATTTGAGGATACGACTTTATTACTTTTAGATTAGATTAGATTAGATTTACTTTCATTACAATTGGTCCGTAGTGAGAAGGTCCTCCAAGATGTAGAACTTGTTCTCACAAGAGAAAGTATACTCTTTGCTCAGGTTAGGACAAGTTTCAAGCGACCTTGTATACAGGGTGAAAAGTATTTAAACCGACAAACTCTGGGAGGTTGTACGGGGCATCAAAACAAATATTATTCCCTAGCTTCATTTTTTCCTATTAGGATTATTTAAACCAGTGGAGGCCGTATTACGCTCTTCAGTTGGAGGCAACTGCCGTCCACCAGTGAAGGAGTGCGTAGGCTCTGTTTACTAATGGAGCGATACGCCTGGAGTGAGTACACTGATGTCGTTGGTGCGTACTACGTAGCGCACCACAACGGACAAGCTGAACACCGGGTTAATCAACAACACTATCCTAATCGCCGTATCATACGACCTTTGCTTCTGTGTACCAACGTCCCGTGAGGCCGGGTCATTTAGCAGATTACCTGGACAGGGACGCCGTCGCACGGTAAGAACGCTGCAATTTCAGGAAGTTGTCTTGCAGCAAGTGGAGCGGGTTCCTTCAGTCAGCACTCGTGCAATTGTACGTAACATTTGGACGAATCAGACGAATGTAAGAACAGTCCTTCGAGAGCAAGTGTCACGACCATTTCACTTACAGCTTGTCCACAACCTGGAACCAGTTGATTATCCACCCAGAGCACAATTTTCGTAGTGGTACCTGGAACAGTGTGAAATGCATCCTACATTTCCATCCTGTGTGTTGTTTACCGATGAAGCAACGTTCGGATGTGATGGAGTCTTCAACATGCACAATTCGCATGTTTGGAGTGAGGATAACCTACATGCCACCGTTACTAGCGCTGATCAAGTGCGGTTCTTCGTTAATGTGTGGGTCGGTGTTGTTGGGGACTGTTTAACTGGACCGTATCTGCTACCTAGGCTATTAAATGGCAGGCACTATTACAATTTTCTCGCCAGAGCATTGCCAGAATTGCTGGAAGACGTCCCGCTCTCTACAAGACAAGGCATGTGGTTCCAACATGATGTGGCGCCGGCACATTTCAGTCGTCGTGTGCGTTGGTTCCCGGACTGACGATTCCCAGAAACGTGGATTGGCAGAGGCGGTCCTGTACCATGGCCTGCTCGATCCCCAGATATGTTCCGTCTGGATTGTGTGGGGAGAGGTGCCCAACCTTGTGTATGCAACTCCTGTTGCATCAAAAGAGGATTTGGTTGCCCGGATAGTAGCAGCAGCAGCAGCAGCAGCAGCAGCAGGAACAATTCAGGATACCCCAGGGGTTTTTGCCCGTCTCGGACAGAACATGATCCGACGGTGTAACATTTGTTTACGTGTCTACGGAGGCATTTTTGAAAATATACTGTAATTGAAACTGTATTGACTCAATGTGCTGTCTCTTAGTCATAAAAAAATGGAAAAAGTGTTTGTTGGTTTAATTAATTTGCCGCCAGAAAAATCTTCCCCTACCGGTTTAAATACTACTCGTAGGCAAAAATGACATCGGGGAAAAGTATTTGTTTTGATGTCGCATACAACCTCCCAGAGTTTGCTGGTATAAATACTTTTCGCCCTGTAGATCAAGGCCACCGGTAGATTTATCGCGTTTCAAGGATAACAATCGGTAAGAATTGTTTTACGTTCGTAACTGGGGCAGCTGACTTATTATCGGAAGTTCATTGGTATAAAAAAGAAAGATAAATTGCACAGACATGACACAAACACGAGCATTTAGCGTTAACGAGGTGACGGACGCCCTTACGTATAACTTTTTGGAGTTTTTGAGGAATAATGAACAGCAGAAATTTCATTAAAAAAACTAACGAAACACGTACAAAAATTACTGGCGTAACAGCGGCATCAATCGGTAGTGTGTGAGACTAAAACCGCAGGAAATGCAGCTTCGTCATTCACTGATCCTTCAGTGTCACATCTATTAACTCCCTTCTCGGGGAAACAACAGAGGATGTCAATATCTTTATGGGTGGTGCACGAGTATTATCCATGGTCACATGAGCAAGTTTCGTACCATGGTTGAGTTAAAAATCTATAGCGCATATATTGAAGTGCTAAATGAAGTATCTACATTCAGTGCGTTAGCAGAGGTATTTTCGCCAGAGGCACAGAAAAAAGTACAGTACACTGTTTTTTTGGAGAGAAACGCAATGGTTTTCTAAAGACTGTGAATGAAACAGTGGAATTAGTCTCTCATAGAGTATGCAAAATTTACACACAGGCCAATAACCTGAAGCACAACCAATATGCGTACAGAGCCTTCTCAAAGAAGCGGAATATAGAACGTTGTAAGTGTTTCCAGAGGGATCCACCCAGATTTTCTACAACAGGTGCAAATGGAAAATTCTGAGGATTCAGCTACGGGAGTTCACATCACCACACATTTACAAGAAGTGGATACAGCAGCTAGGTGGCGTACTGAAAGAAAATATTCAGATGTATCAAAAATTGTCAGCTTTATGGTCAACAGGGGCATAATTTCCCACCTGTACGGGCATAAGGCTTGGGGTTAGGTATCCAGGAAGTAACCACGTAAACTACTTTGTGACGATCCTTACAGCAGTGGCATTTCAGAATTAGAGTATGTGGCATGCCACAAGACCAGCAGTGTGACAAGGTGGTTCAAGAAAGAGAGGGGAGGTTCCAATTGATGCGATGGTCCTCATCTCACCAGATCTGAGCCCAATCGAAATCATCTTTCATTTGATTGAATGTGTCGCTAGAGTACATCCCCCTCCCCTCCCTGCCTCCCCGGAATTTACTGGAATTAGGGGCCATGTGTGTACAGATGTGGTGATAACTCCCTTCCGTCACTTATTAAGGCCTCATTTTTTCCATGCCACGACTCGTCGGTGCTGTTATCTGTGTCAATGGAGGTGATTCAGGGTATTAGGTACTTGGCCGTAATGTTCTGGCTGATCAGTGTACAGTTTCCAGTTGCATGTTTAGAAAATTGTCAGATGGAAAACTATCAACAATGAAGAGTAAGTAAAAACTAAGTGTTACCTGTGTCATACAAGAGAGATATATGTGTTGTCATGTTAGAAAGAGGTGTTAAAAATGGTGCCAAGGAGCTTGTCACCACTTGTCCAGCATAGGTAGCGCGGACTGACAAACTATCGTGTTCCTAGGAACTATGGAAGCACCACCGTGCAAAAAGTAGTATCAACTCCGCAGCTACATTTTCGGAGCATTGGTGGTCACCACTTATATTGTATGTTTTCTCCAGAGACAGCAATAATAAACTGCTACGATAAAAAGACGTTTGTGAAACTGATAAAATTAGAGGTAAAACAAAGTGGATTATAAGTAAGTGGCACTAAGTGTTATATAGCAAAAAAAAAAAATTCTTCAAGCTATGATTATAATGTAGGTACCAGATAAGCACAGAAACTCGATGGATCCTGTAATTGCCGGAGAAATCCTTTAGCGTGTTACCCACGTATAGCCTAATCTTCCAAAATAACGCCTTAGATCGCACTTTACTACGGACAACAGATGTGTTAGTCATTGTCGGAAAGGACAAATTTGTGTGGATAAAACCTTACACCATGTTCAGAGATATCAAGACAACCATTAACAAAATACCATGACAGTCAGTGTATCAATCACCAGTGTTATGACGAGAATAGCTTATATATGCAGTCTTCTTTGACTTCAAGAAGTCAGTTTTGCAGGATTTATTCGGTTGTAAATGTCATCGAAGGTACTACAGAGTTATTCGTTGTCTCCTCAATCTATTTAATTTTCAGCAACTTTGGGTAGTATTTCCAGCTACAAATGCTCTCATTGTCTGTGCTAATCTGCTTGTTATATCCTACTTGTTTCGCGCATTATGTTCTACTCTGCATCATGTACTACACGTGACATAATTTTTGAAGGAAATTCGGATTATGCAGATTACTACTACACTGAAATTTAATCCCAGTTTGAAGTGCTACTGTGATTTACCACATTTCTTTCGATTTTGAAGTTCAACAGTGCATAAGAATCACAGCCAAACGCTTTTACTGAACTGAGCTCGTCCAGTCTTATTGTACCCCTCATGGCTTGCAGACAGTGTAATTTACCCAAATTTTTCTACAGCTTGCGGCTGTTTTCTTCCGATTTCCTACATATTACGTTATTTTTACATTTCCCGAGACCTCTTCCAGGTCGATAGAACGTGTGAATGTTCCTTTATTTTTCTTAAGCTTGCCCTAGTATCAAATGCAACAATGACTTAGCCACTCTGATCCTATGTTAGATGACGAACAATTTACCTTTAGGAAATGTTGTGGAATCAATTTCTCATTACATTTTTCTGCATAGTATTGGAGTCATCAATCTCAGTGCATGAAATTACAAGCCAATTCGTCAGTAGTTTTCTCAGCTGTATGCCTTAACTACGTTTTGGAATCATACTGTCAAGGAAAACCAATTGATGCTACTGCTCACTGATTTTATTGACGTATAATAACTATTTTTCATCTCCCCGAGTCATTATAAAAAGTTTGAAAGAATATTAACTCGCCCATCAACTTTCTTTGATAGCTAACCTTTCAAGGTTCTCTCATGCTCTGACCCTAACTGGATCCCCTGTAGCCACTATATCGATATCCAATTCTTCTCGTTATGCTATAGCATATTCTGTTGCTCCTCATAGACGCAGTAAATGTACTCTCCCAACTAGCAGCTCTCTTCTATGCATGTCAAGGTGGAATTTTTACTCCTTATGTAGACACTTTTGCTTATAAATTATCGGAAAACTATTTTGGTTCATCTATACGCTGAATTTGACCTACCGATGAACATATCAGTTCTAATTTAGAAAATTTGTAAGGGAATAAGGGAGCTAGTTGATTTCATGTTGCCGGCCGCGGTGGTCTCGTGGTTCTAGGCGCGCAGTCCGGAACCGCGCGACTGCTACGGTCGCAGGTTCGAATCCTGCCTCGGGCATGGATGTGTGTGATGTCCTTATGTTAGTTAGGTTTAAGTAGTTCTAAGTTCTAGGGGACTGATGACCACAGCTGTTAAGTCCCATAGTGCTCAGAGCCATTTGAACCATTTTTTTATTTCATGTTCCGTTGGTCACTTGCACGATAAGTCGTAATAATGTGGAACGAGTCATTTTACATTCTCATCCGAAATTAATTCGTAGATGTGGCTACATGTTGAACATAGTACGAATTCTTTTACGAAGTTCTCAAGAAGAAACATTTTCAGTTTGTTTTCAAATTGTACTATGCTGTTTGTCAAAAACTTTATTTCACTGGGTAAGTGATCAAAAATATGTATCACTAAAACTTCATGAGTGGATGAAAGTAATGTGAAGTAGTAGTCAGAATACTCAACTCTTTAAACATATGTCTACAAGATGGTCATGAATGAGCACAGAACATTATCCTTATATCACTTCTTTGAGGAACGAAGACTTCATATCTTAAAGATGTTTTTCCCCAGAACCGTTCATGTTATTCCCTTGGAATTGTTTTGTAGTAGTAAAAAAGAGAGTTTAGAGTCGAATGTAAAAAGAAGCAAGCTAGAAACAAAATGTTGAACTAGGATAAAATGTTTTGTGGTCAAAGAGCCCATCTATGTGAGATGAAGATAAAAGAGGGCGAAAATCTGGGTGCATTTATTAAAGTGGAGGGAAAATATACGCGACAAAATCATTAAGGAAGCGTGAGAGTGAATTCTTTTCAAAAGTGAAACAGCCTGCGTTACATAATCAGGCGGAAGTGTCGCCGGCCGCCATCCGTGAAGCGCGAACATTTCCACACCGTTACTGCGTCAGGAAGACAGTCAACTCGACAGTCTTAAGACAGACTGCAAACAACTCAACGGAATATAGAACACTGCAGACGGAACCGCCTTCGTTACTCCCTTAACATGATAGACACTAGGTAGGAAGCAACAACTGCAAGCAAGTGTTTGCCTTAGCATTAAAGACATTGTAACAAATTCATTAAGCAAATGTAGCGGAAGAGAGGACGGCTGTCTATTCTGGAGGAGCAGAATCGATTTGGTCATAATGAGCGATGTCTTAGAGCAGAGCCTCTCCTTGGCGGTATAAGTACTCCTCCCCCACTAGCATTTGGCACTGGAGCAGTAGGTTCGATGACGTACACGTCGTTCGCTCACTCACGGTTATCGGGTTCCGGTATGGTAACATCTCGTGCGAGCTATTGTTATGTTGTCTGTCTTGCTCTACGAGACGATCAGCGGTCCGAAGCCACGGCTGATATCGTCGAATGTTTACGTCAACACAGCAGCCAGCGCTGACGATAAGTCAGAGGGTCCACCTACACGACTCAAATGCAGGCAGAAGCTTCCATATACTGCAGAGGTGCGCGGCTCTGAAGGCCTATCTTACCAGCGGGCCAGTTTCAGCGTTCAGCATGTCTAAACGTCATCGGACATTGCGGTCCTCCTGGGGGAGGACTGGGAAGACTTGACTACTCCCAGAAACGACGTTTGAATTGAAACAAACACGTCAAGTTCACCGCCACCTCCAAGTAAAGCTACCGAAAGAGCGTGTTCACCTCAACAGCGGGCTGCAAAACCGCCGCATCAGAATGTCATTCACTTCCACTCAGAGCTGATGCAGTGACCTCGGCAGCAATGAGTCCGCTATTCGATTCAGTGGATTCTCCTCCGGATCGCAAAGCTGCCAATCGATGCAGGAGAAGGAATAACGGCGTTTTGCGTCTAAGGTCGCCGCACAGGTAGAGGTGAGCAACCAGAAGAATAAATAATGGTTTTCAGCCCGGCAGAGGGTGGCTCGTACAAAGGTAACTCTATGAAACAATGCATCAAAACATTAAGGTAGCCACGTATGGGCCTAGCAAAACATCCTTCACCAGAACGTCATATTCATATCAGAGTGAAAAAGAAATAATATTATCCTGTATGTACGGATAATTGATCATTTTATATCACACGATTTGCTATCAAACGTACAGTTCGGGTTTAGAAGTCGTTTAACAACTGAAAAAGCTATATTCTCTTTTCTCTGTGAGGTACTGGATGGGTTAAACAAAAGGTTTCGAACGTTTGGCATACTTTTTGATTTGACTAAGGCATTTGATTGTGTTGATCGCAAAATATTGCTCCAGAAGTTGGACCATTACGGAATACGGGAGTAGCTCACAATTGGTTCTCCTTTTACATTAGCAACTGTTTGCTGATGACACTATCTTGGTAGTAAAGGATGTTGTGTGCAGTTTCAAATAGTGGAGTACATGACGTCAGTTCATGGCTTGTAGAAAATAAACTAACGCTAAATCGCAGTAAGACTCAGTTTTTTACAGTTTCTAGAACACAACTCTACAAAACCTGACATTTTCATTTCACAAACGGGCATATGATTAGTGAAACTGAACAGTTCAAATTTCTAGGTGTTGTGATAGATAGTAAGCTGTCGTGGAAAGCCCACGTTCAGTATCTTGTTCAAAGACTTAATACTGCCATTTTTGCTATTCGAACGGTTTCAGAAGTGACTGATAGTTCGACACGAAGATTACTCTACTTTGCTTATTTTCATTCGCTATTGTCGCATGGTATTATATTTTGGGGTAACTCTTCTCATTCTAAAAGGATATTTTTGGCTTAGAAAAGGGCGATTCGGGCAATAAGTGGCGTTAGTTCACGAACCTCTTATCGACCTCTGTTCACGAGTCTGGGTATTTTGACATTGGCCTCTAATGCGTATATTCCTTATAGTCGTTTCTTGTTACCAATATTAGTTTATTTCCAAGAATAAGCAACTTTCACTCCGTTAATACTCGGCAGAAATCAAACCTGGATTTGGATCTGACTTCCTTAACTCTTGTGCAAGAAGGTGTGCAGTACACTGCTGCATCCATTTTCAGTAAGCTGCCACTCGAATTCAAAAATCTTAGCAGTAATCCAAGCGCTTTTAATATCGAAACCGAAGAGTTTCCTCATGGGTCATTCCTTTTCTTCTGTCGAGGAGTTCCTTGAAAAATTCAGCTGATTTTTATTGTATTGCTGATACCGTTTACTCAAACTCATAGACGGACGTTTTTAAGGTTCATGAACATTTATATTTATCTGTTATTACGTTTATGTCGTATTGCGAGTACTGACACGTTCCATGTCCTTGGAGATTTGTTCCTTAATTTGGTCCTATGGAACTTGACGAGTAAATTAAAAATAAAAAAAAAGATTTATCATTGTGACTAACAAGAAAGTAAAAAGTGCTAACCATACATAGAAAGTATTTGAGAATAATGTTATAAATTAAGGAAATGTAAATCACTGCGATGGAAATATTAGTGGCAAACGGATCCCAACAATGATAATACTTCGTTGTGCACAAATTACATTCACAAAGTTCTCCCTGTTATATTATTGCAACATAAAGATATATATTTCCAAAGTTATTGTCCTGTTATTCATTTTTTTGCGAATTAGACATTCTTTGAATAAATTTGATTACTTCTCAAACATATTGTACTTACGCTTCTGAACCTAATGTTCGTTTGTGAGAAATTTAAAAATGTACTACTTAATCGGAAATATCATCATGGATTTGTCACCGGATGACGTGGAAATTCCACAATATCTCTTCGGAGCAATGGTCCGACATCCTTAGATGGTTCAGTTCTACTCGTGGCTGGGTACGACTGACGGTATCGCACGTCGACGCCCTGTATATAGAACATGCGCACGAAGAATGCGCAGGCGCGGAAATCACGCATGCGTAATTATTTGCACGTCGATGGCGCTATTCTAAACCGCACTCTGCCGAAAATCACATAGCGGCCTTCGTGCACGTGCGCTGTACGCTATGTTCACTACCGAGCGAGGTGGCGCAGTGGTTAGCACACTGGACTCGCATTCGGGAGGACGACGGTTCAATCCCGTCTCCGGCCATCCTGTTCTACGTTTTCCGTGATTTCCCTAAATCGTTTCAGGCAAACGCCGGGATGGGTCCCTTGAAAGGGCACGGCCGATTTCCTTCCCAATCCTTCCCTAACCCGAGCTTGCGCTCCGTCTCTAATGACCTCGTTGTCGACGGGACGTTAAACACTAACCACAACCACCACCCACGTTATGTTCACTAACAGTGCGGCCAGATATCACTAACTAAAAAAAATACTGGACAAATTGTTTTGATGGGTCTGTTATTGAAATGATCTTAATTTTCTCTTTGTGATTTAATAGCAGCCAATGTAGGGTTCCAGGCTGTGCTCAGTTGAACTCTAGCACACCTGTTAAAGAGATTATCAGCTGTACGGATATGTATTCCTTCCTAGGTTTCTTCAGCATTTAAATCCGTTCCATCGGAATATAAAGTTCACAATGGAAGTAGAAAAAGATGGTACTTTACCTTTTATTCGTGTTTTGGTACGAAGAAAAGCAGGTGCAAAATTGGTTCACAGCGTCTACCGCAAGCCAACGCATGCGGATCTATATTTGCAGGCTACAAGCTGCGGTAGTGCATTACGTACGTTAGTTCATTGAGCGTGTGTCGCATCTGATCCTGAAAGCCTGTCGAGTGAAGTACAACATTTGAAGACAGTGTTCCGACGAAACGGTTATCCTGAGAGACAGATATGTAATGCACTCAAGCACAAGCGAGTTGTGTCTATGGAGCAGAGACAGCTACCACTACCGCCTTTTTACCCTATTGTAGTGCCATGTCGTCAAGAATCCGAAGAGTCCTCGTAAGATATGACACTGAATGTATTTTTCGACCCTCTACAAAACTGAGGAACCTGTTGTGTTCGGTTAAGGACGACCTTGACCTGAAAAACGTAGTGTGTACAAGATTCCTTGTCAACGTGGAGCAGCATATAGAAAGCAGACATATCGCACACTTCAAGAACGCTGCTATGAAAATCAGTGTCACACACGCCTATGTCAACCGGAAAAGTCGGCAGTTGCATAACACTTTCTGATTTCAGGACACCGCATTATTTGTGACAAGACGGAAGTTTTATGCCCGGCATCATCTTTATGGAATTGGGTCATTAAGGAAGCAGTATATATCCGTACAGCCGATAATCTCATAAACATGGATGCGAGATTTCCAACTGAGCACAGCCAGGAACCCAGCATTGGCTGCTATTGAATCACGACGAGAAAATTAAGATTTTTTTCGATATCAGACCTGTCCCAACATTGGTCTAGTGTATTTTTCTAGTGCTTGACGTCTGGAAGCACTGATCGTAAACACAGCGTACAGTGCAAGCACACAAAGGCCGCTCTGCGGTTTTCGGCATAAGGCGTTTTAATATGGCGCCATCTATCTGCAAATCATTACGCATGAGTGATTTCCGCGCCTGCGCGTTCTTCGTGCGCGTGTTCTATATACAGGGCGTTGACTTGCGGATACCGTCAGTCATACATAGTCACCAGCAAGGTTGAACCATCTGAAGATGTCGGAGAGTTGCTCCGAAGAAATGTGGTTTAATTAGCACTTCATCCGGTGGCAAACCCTAGAAGACTATTTACAACATTTCAGACGGGAAAGCTTGAATAGTCACCTCTACTAATTAATCATCAAACAACCGGAAACCCAGGATGGAAAAACGTCACTACTATAAAAGGATAGATACAACAAAAAGACTACTGTGCACTATTGCTTTCTGCCAGAAGGCCTTCTTCTCCAGTAAACAACATTGGCCTACATACACATATTCACTTGTGAGCTGCGTGTGCATGAATATTTGTGTGTGTGTGTGTGTGTGTGTGTGTGTGTGTGTGTGTGTGTGTGTGTGTGTGTATGTGTGTATGTGTGTGTGTGTGTGTGTGTGTGTGTGTGTGTGTGTGTGTGATTGTGTGTGCGTTTTCTGGCCGAAAGCTTTGTATTTAGCTGTGTATTTCTTCTGCCTGTGGGCGACTCAACATCTCTACTATACGGTGGGTTTCGTAGTAATTAATTATCGGTATTTTCAAGACATATGTGATACCACATATCAATGAGTCTGTGTGCGACTAAATGCTTCAGACAGTCTTCGTATTGAGTGAATGCTGTGTTATGAGGGGAATAAATGTTAGTGTTAGATGAAAATTTAGGATACCTAGATCCCTATTTTGAAAGTGATAACTATATTTTCGGTATACTGGCACAAATTTATGCCTCAGGATATGAAGCAGTGTCTGTCCAGTATCAGAGAACCTCTCTATCTTAACTCTTACTTCGTATCCCATCACCATGGACAGAATAGCGTTGAGACTGATGACACAGTCAACGAAGTGCGTGGCGAAGGAAGCCAGCATCGGCAGACCATAAGCAACGTCTACCATTGCTGCAACGTCGCACAGGTCGTTTTGTAGCTCCCTTTGTTTCTGAATTTCCTCGACTGCGTCAAAATACTGTGAAACAGAAAATATTGTTATCATAAATTAACTAAATTGTGAGATACAGTATCGTAATAATGAAGTGCACTGCATCTGCGTTCACCTCAAATTTTCTGCGTCCGTCATCAGTAGTATACAGGGTGGTCCATTGATAGTAACCGGGCCAAATATCTCACGAAATAAGCATCAAAAGAAAAATCTACAAAGAACGAAACTCATCTAGCTTGAAGGGGGAAACCAGATGACGTTATGGTTGTCCCGCTAGATGGCGCTGCCGTAGGTAAAACGGATATCAACTGCGTTTTTTTAAAAAATAGTAACCCCTTTTTTATTACATATTCGTGTAGTACGTAAATAAATATCAATATTTTAGTTGGACCCCTTTTTTCTCTTTGTGATAGATGGGACTGTAATAGTCACAAGCGTATAAGTACGTGTTATCACGTAACATTCCTCCAGTAAGGACGGTATTTGCTTCGTGATACGTTATCCGTGTTAAAATGGACCGTTTACCAATTGCGGAGTAGGTCGATATCGTGTTGATGTATGGCCTTTGTGATCAAAATGACCAACGAGCGTGTGCTATGTAATCTGCTCGGTAACCTGGTGTACATCATCCAAGTGTCTAGACCGTCCGCCGTATAGTTACGTTATTTAAAGAAACAGGAAGTGTTCAGCCACATGTGAAATGTCAACCACGACCTGCAACAAATGATGATGCCCAAGCAGGTGTTTTAGTTGCTGTCGCGGCTAATCCGCACATCAGTAGCAGACAAATTGCGCGAGAATCGGGAATCTCAAAAACGTCGGTGTTGAGAATGCTACATCAACATCGATTGCACCCGTACCATATTTCTATGCACCAGGAACTGCATGGCGACGACTTTGAACGTCGCGTACAGTTCTGCCTCTGGGCACAAGAGAAATTACGGGACGATGACAGATTTTTGCACGCGTTCTATTTAGCGACGAACCGTCATCCACCAACAGTGGTAACGTAAACCGGAATAATATGCACTATTGGGCAACGGAAAATCCACGAAGGCTGCGACAAATGGAACATTAGCGACCTTGGCGGGTTAATGTATGCTGCGGCATTATGGGAAGAAGGATAATTGGCCCCCATTTTCTCGATGGCAATCTAAATGGTGCAGTGTATGCTGATTTCCTACGTAATGTTTTTTCTACCTATTACAACAAGATGTTTCACTGCATGACAGAATGGCGATGTAGTTCCAACATCATGGAGTCCGCCACATAGCTCGTGTGCTCGTTCACCGGTTCTGACGTCCCCGGATTTCTTTCTGTGGGGAAAGTTGAAGAATATTTGCTCTCGTGATCCACCGACAACGCCTGACAACATGCATCAGCGAATTCTCAACGCATGTGCGAACATTACGGAAGGCGAACTACTCGCTTTTGAGAGGAATGTCGTTACACGTATTTGCAAATGCATTGAGGTTGACGGACATCGTTTTGAGCATTTATTGCATTAATGTGGTATTTACAGGTAATCACGCTGTAACACCATTCGTTGTCAGAAATGATAAGTTCAGAAAGGTACATGTATCACATTGGAACAACCGAAATAAAATGTTCAAACGTACCTACGTTCTGTATTTTAATTTTTAAAAAACCTCCTGTTACCACCTTTTCGTCTAAAATTGTGAGCCATATGTTTGTGACTATTAAAGCGCCATTTATCACAAACCGAAAAAAGTGGTCCTACTAAAACATTCTTATTTCTTTACGTACTAACAAATATGTAATAAAAATGGAGGTTTCTGTTTAAAAAAAACGCAGTTGATATCCATTTGACCTATGGCAGAGCCATCTAGCGGGCCAACCATAGCACCATCTGTTTTCCCCCTTCAAGCTAGACGAGTTTGGTTCTTTGTAGTTTTTTCATTTGACGCATATTGATATTTGGCCCGGTCACGATCAATGGACCAGCCTGTATACTACTATACCATGACACTTTTAGTCTTTCAGTCTTCTAGTGATAGAAAATATGAATAAAGTAATGAAATAATCTACTGCATATGTTTGGTTCTGGGTCTATAAAGTGCGATTGTGTACTTACTTTTGCAGTTCTGAGTAAAAGTAAATTTGTCTATGATTGAGGGCGCATGTGCTGAACTCGAATGTTCTATAATGCATAACTACTAATGATTGGGGAATCCTCATCAGGTTTACAAAACAGTTTTTATCACGGCTGTGGATTGTAAACTAGCACGGTTTTTCAAAAGAAAATTCGTCTGTATAGGGCGAAGTGAAGTGTTCTAAGCTTGTAGGAAAATCATTTTTAATAGAAAAATGCAAAAGTGTGAGACAATTTTCTACATAGGAAATATTTGAGTGTCGCAAAATAAATATAAAGGTGAACTAACGTAAAGATATAACACTAACGTAACGTAAAGATATAACACTGTTAACAAAAGCAAATATCAAAAAAATTAGTAACATAATTGAGAAACTATATTGTAACAAATAAGCCCTCGGTCACAAATATTAAGTCAAAAATTGACCTGGTTTCGACGCTACTATGGGCGTCAAAAATGGTTCAAATGGCTCTGAGCACTATGGGACTTAACATCTATAGTCATCAGTCCCCTAGAACTTAGAACTACTTGAACCTAACTAACCTAAGGACATCACACAACACCCAGTCATCACGAGACAGAGAAAATCCCTGACCCCGCCGGGAATCGAACCCGGGAACCCGGGAGTGGGAAGCGAGAACGCTACTGCACGACCACGAGCTGCGGACACTATGAGCGTCGTCTTCAGAATTAGACTAATTGTACTAAAACATTAGGTATATAGTACATTAATAAAATTAAAGTTTGTAATGACTCGAAAAGATGCAGTACTTACAAGTCTCATATTACGTTATGCCTGAATCAGCTGCGTCACAATTTCATGTGTCTAATTTTGAATGTACAGTAGCCTAGTTGTTTCTGCGGCTACTAGATGGCGCTCGTAGCAACACCATGTTTACTTGTCCACAATTTCTAAATTGGGCACCTCAGTCTAGTTGCAACCCTTGTCCACAGTACGAGCAGCCCTTAGCGGCTCGCCATCTGACAAGTGTTCATGACGTCGCCTTTCCGGCTGAGATCTTTTGTAATATGTGACTTGTAAGTACTGCATCTTTTCGAGTCAGTACAAACTTTAATTTTATTAATGTACTATATACCTAATGTTTTAGTACAATTACTGTAATTCTGAATACGACGCTCATAGTAGTGTCGAAACCAGGTAAATTTTTGACTGAATATTTGTGAACGAGGGCGTATTTGTTACAGGTGTAATTCTGACACCGTCACTGAACCTTAGCAGCTATGTTCAAAGTTTTATAATTGAGAAACGTTTGTTTATTAATGTAATTTTTTAAGTGTTATAATTTACGTCTAGTAGGATAAACACCTTTTTCTCACTTCTGAAATAACTATCAATTACACTTCCAAAAAGCACTTTATTTTTCTGTACAAGTAGCTACGTTTCATGCACCTGCCAAGAGCAATTTTACATTATAAGTATTCAATGCGTAGAAAACTATTTCTAATCAATCTCCTTTTAATATTTCGTTTGTAACTACAAGTCAACGTAACATCAATATATTTTTTTCTTAAATAAAGATTTACTTTTGTTTTAAATACTGCGTAAGCGAGTGATACGGAACATTAATTATTCATTAGTAATTTAATCGAGCAGTTTGGTGATGATCTTACCAGAATGCTATGAGAGTACGATGTAATTTGTATTGAGAGATAGTGAATAAAATAAAGCTTGGAAACATATGAAATCGATTTCCGTGTTACTCACATTGCTGCCACGAGATGAGGTATCCAAAAAATGTCCTCCACTTGTCCTCACTAATTGATTAAGTGGATATGGTCGTGTGAATGTTGCTACATCATCTGATGGTTGCCACACACTCGGTATTCTACTGTTCAACATCGCAAACCGTTTTTTAAGTAATAGCACTAAGTCACAAAATTGTACATCTGAGATAATAATCACAGAATAAAATGAATAAAGAACTATACAATTTAGGATGTTCTCCTCACTTGCCTCCCACATCATTACTTCGAGCATAGGAAATGAAATAATTCCAAACACCATTACTACTGCTTGTATTATCAATAGTGTGTGTACTCTGTCGTATTCTTCATTTCGTGCTTTGAGGATTATATTGTCAATCTTAATGCATTTCTGGAGAATGATTTTCATGCATCTGGCTTTGCAGATGCCCCAATTGATAATAATCAATACACCACAGGAAACAAGTAAGACATTACGAAAAAAGTTGCCCATGGCAGTCGCAGTTATTAATTCGTTCGAAAATCCAAGTCTATTTTCCGTTAATGCGAGAATTATGGTTTCAGACGCAAGTATTATGAAAGCATACAGCCGGGCGTAAGTTGATTCAGTGAACTTCCCTGAATGTCTATCAATTGTAAAGGGTGCCAACCCAAATGGTTTGCTTAAGTAGTAAAGCGGTTTAATTGCTCTGGAAAGAGCAGGAGGATCCATCCTTTTCTGCTTTTTACTTGCAGCTACACTGAAACACATGCTATTCTGCCTGGTGTACAGCACCTGACTAAGAGAGCGCCAAGGACACTGACGTGTGGTGCGCTAGGAAACAGTTTATAACAAAATTTCCAACAAACAATCAAGTGATTTTGGTTAATGGAAGCTTGACAGGAATTCCTTGGACATCCTGACACACGAAATACCTTAATTTTCTTAAGTGCAGAAAATCATTAACTGAAGAGCCAAAATGTCGCTCCTGTATTGCAACAATCAATGTATTAGAAGTGTATGGAAGGCTGCTAAGTTTTGGGTATCTATCAAGAATAAGTTAAAAATGTTGAGTATTGCTCGAAGAATGACACTGAAATTAATTCTGATATATCGTATTGTCAATTTTATTTAATGGTGTGTCACTGCCGTAATTAGAGTTGGTTTAAATTTCTGAGATTTGCGAAAGAACGACTGTTGCAGGGAAATACGTTTGTATCTGCCATATAGCCACTGTTATAAATATATTATCATTTATATGAATTATGGGCCTATCTCATATCTGCAGTAATTATGCCACCACAAGGCTCTCTTGTTAGATCGTGTGCAACCACTGTCGCACTTGTCTATCTAACGACTTCCAGGTGCAACAAAAGTTTCACTATTTCCTTTATTGATATGATCATTGACCGAATTTAAGAATTTCAATAGCTGTCCTGATCTACTTAATAAGATTTACAATCTTATGTTAAAGGTTTAAAACCATGATACAACTACTGCCCACAGAAGGTGTGTTTATTGCCTTAAGTAACATAATTCACGACTCAGAAATTGCCTAGAATTTATTCATCCAGCAGAGATGCCTGCCAGGAACGCAGGTCGTACAGCTACCAAAGCGAGGATATAACGGCTTGTGAGCAGAGACGTGTCAACACCAACTGTTGCGAACTAGTTATTAACATTGGGACTACGAGTACGCTCACCTCTAGCCCATCTTCCACTCACACAACATCATCGACTGCACAGATTGACAGGTGCCGTCTAAAGATAACTTGGAAGATACAATGGCACCACGCGGTCTTCAGCGATGAAATCAAATTCTGCCTGCATGCAAGTGGTGGACGACTGAATGTATGACATAGACCAGGTGAGCATTTCTCCAAGATAGACTAGCCTCACCGCAGGCATGATCTGGGTGCCATAATCTACAACTCGTGCTCATCTTTGGTGTTTCTGGAAGTGACGCTAACCAGCGCTATGTACGTGAAGAATTTAGTTAGACCCGCTGTTGTATCATTGCCGGCCGGTGTGGCCGAGCGGTTCTAGGCGCTTCAGTCTGGAACCGCACGACCGCTACGGTCGCAGGTTCGAATCCTGCCTCGGGCATGGATGTGTGTGATGTCCTTAGGTTAGTTGGGTTGAAGTAGTTCTAAGTTCTAGGGGACTGATGACCTCAAATGTTGAGTCCCATAGTGCTCAGAGCCATTTGTTATACCATTCTTGCATCAGGAAGGTGATGTGCTGTTCCAACAGGATAATGCTCGCATACTGTTAGTGAAAATCGACGTGCTGTGCAAGAGGTGCAGCATTTTTCCTGGATAAGACGATCTCCAAACTTGTGTCCAGTAGAGCGCATGTTGGACAAGATGGGATGCGAAGCGACTTGTGCGACTCATTGACTCATAACTCTTTCAGAACTACGTGAACAGTTCGAGCAGGCGTGGCATAACGTATCCCAAGACAGAATCCGCCATCTGTACGATCGACTGAATACCAGAGTCAACGCTTGCATCGCTGCCTGTGGAGGTTACGTCACGTACTAGGATGTGTGTTTGAGCGTGGTACGATACCTGGTACCTCAGAACCACTTCTGCTATTGATCTGTAAATGTGATCGTTTGATATAATCCATATGCACTGTTGCAACAATAAATCTTGTGTTTTTTCTGGCTATGTATGTTGTCGAATAAGACTGGTGTGTATTGCTCTCAAATATCACACCTTATCCTGTAAAAGTACAACAAAGCAAATTTATTTCCCATCCGCTTGTTGCACACCACACCTGAGCTTGTTTTGTAGCTGCCACAGACTACATAGCCACCACAGATACTCTGAACGTCAACCTAGTTTCAAGGTGTTTTCCACTGACTATCCCTTTGTTTCAGTACTGCACATTCTACGCTGTGAAACAAGCTTAAATACTTGTGTGCTATAATCCACTAAAATCGAAATATTTGGTTATTTGTGTAAAGCTGCCAGGTGCTGTGCTATGTATAACACTGCATGATTTCGTTTTCTTCGGATGTGCAGTGAAAGCTGACGTATTGTTTTCTTTTTTGTCATATTTTCAGGGAATCTAGTTCTAAAATATCTCCGTTCTTCAGTTACGTAGTATTTTTCATAGTCCTTACATTTTATTTTACAACCTACAAGATTAAATAATTTTGTGGATTTTCCTACTTAATAGTACGTGCATTATTTTATTGGTGGTCTGCGGCCTGAGTCTTATATCTGAGTTCCTTTTATTGATGGGTGTTATCTGATTTTTGTCCTTACTGCGGTAAGACACTCCATTTGTTCTCTTGTTTTGAGGTCTTTCGAGTTTAGTTCCGTTTTTTAATTTACTTTTATTCATTACGTCTATTTTACTAAATTTACAAAATTTTACAATATTTAGTTCAAAACAAATAAAAAGAATAAAAGTTAACCAAATGAAGAAACTGCAGTTAACCGATCGCAAAGTAGAAAGTACCTTAGTTTACTGAGGATAAGCATCAGATAAAGTCCGGAGCACTTTCTAAAAGTGCAACCTAAAATTGGATTCAGGACATAGAACACAATATACCCGCACACATGCCTTTCAACAGAGCAACCCAAAAAATTTTGTCGATTTGGAGTTCATAAATAAAATTTTAAAGACAGTGGAAAGATACCCATCGGTGGAATAAAAGTTCTAAAAGTCCTCCTCCCTATCTCAATTTAGTAGTCATTATTAGGCGGCTTAATGATATTTAACTGAATTTCTTGAGCTAGTCATATAGCCTTATAAATGCATAGCTATATGGAGGATTTTTAAAATTAAACTTTCACTTAAATTTTCAGTGTGATAGGATCCTCAGCTGCGATTATATTTTGGAAAGATTTCTTGATGCTTTCAGCTGCCATTCTCTTTATTTCATGTACGATTATACAATTTCGGCCTGAGGTCATCGTCAAGTATCTAAAATGGAAGTATGATACGTTGGATACATTAGTAACACTTGTGATTTTGATGTAGTAATAAGTAATATCTGCAGATATACTAGAAGCATTATAACTAACGTTATGGATGACTTTTAGTAGTAAATTATGTCATGTAAGTCGTTGATCCTAAGACACCATGTTATGCTCATAAAATATTTCCGAGATGTTCACGCTATTTTACGAGCACGTTACTTTCGAGCAGTTGTTGCAAGGCTCTTGTGTATAAGGCCCATGTTTCAACGTACTTAACACTATGAAGATCATAATGATTTAACAGAAATTTGCTACCTAACCAGCATGTGCTTTTGTACTCAGTTATATTTAATTATCGTTCATCATTGGTGTAAATATGACTATACAGGATGAGTCACCTAACATTACCGCTGGATATATTTCGTAAACCACATCAAATACTGACGAATCGATTCTACAGACCGAACGTGAGGAGAGGGGCTAGTGTAATTGGTTAATACAAACCATAAAAAAATGCATGGAAGTATTTTCTTAACACAAACCTAGGTTATTTTTAAATGGAACCCCGTTAGTTTTGTTAGCACATCTGAACATATAAACAAATACGTAATCAGTGCCGTTTGTTGCATTGTAAAATGTTAATTACATCCGGAGATATTGTAACCTAAACTTGACGCTTGAGTACCATTCCTCCGTTGTTCGATCGTGTGTATCGGAGAGCACCGAATTACGTAGGGATCCAAAGGGAACGGTGATGGACCTTAGTTACAGAAGAGACTGGAACAGCACATTACGTCCACATGCTAACACCTTTTTATTGGTCTTTTTCACTGACGCACATGTACATCACCATGAGGGGTGAGGTACACGTACACACGTGATTTCCGGTTTCAATTACGGAGTGGAATAGAGTGTGTGCCGGCATGTCACTCCAATAGATGTTCAATGTGGTGGCCATCATTTGCTGCACACAACTGCAATCTCTGGCGTAATGAATGTCGTACACGCCGCAGTACATCTGGTGTAATGTCGCCGCAGGCTGCCACAATACGTTGTTTCATATCCTCTGGGGTTGCAGGCACATCACGGTACACATTCTCCTTTGACGTATCCCAC
The DNA here is from genome assembly GCF_023864345.2 of Schistocerca serialis cubense. Classification (NCBI taxonomy): domain Eukaryota; kingdom Metazoa; phylum Arthropoda; class Insecta; order Orthoptera; family Acrididae; genus Schistocerca; species Schistocerca serialis. Next base: position 665,862,058 of record NC_064642.1, read on the forward strand.
AGCAAGAAATCCAGAGGTGTAACATCAGGAGAACGGGCTGGCCAATTTATGCGTCCTCCGCGTCGTATGAAACGCCCGTCGAACATCCTGTCAAGGGTAAGCCTAGTGTTAACTGCAGAATGTGCAGGTGCACCATCATTCTGATACCACATACGTCGACGCGTTTCCAGTGGGACATTTTCGAGCAACGTTGGCAGATCATTCTGTAGAAACGCGATGTATGTTGCAGCTTTTTGGACCCCTGCAATGAAATGAGGACCAATGAGGTGGTCGCCAATGATTCCGCACCATACATTTACAGTCCACGGTCGCTGTCTGAGCCAGCGAGGATTGTTCACGGACCAGAAATGCATGTTCCGTAGATTCACTGCCCCGTGGTTTGTAAAACCAGCTTCGTCGGTAAACAGGTAGAACTGCAACGCATTCTCTGTTAATGCCCATTGACAGAATTGCACTCAATGATTAAAGTCATCACCATGTAATTGTTGATGTAGCGACACATGAAACGGGTGAAAGCGGTGACGATGCAGTATGCGCACGACACTACTTTGACTCAGTCCACCGGCTCTCGCAATGTCCCTTGTACTCATGTGTGGGATCATGGCAACAGCAGCTAACACACCAACTGCACCCGCTTCTCCTGTGACGGGCCTGTTACGGACCCGTTTGCGTGCTACGACCATACCTGTTGCATACAGTTGGCGGTAGATGTTTTGCAATATGCGGCACGTTGGATGCTCTCTGTCCGGGTACGGTTCTGCATACACCCTGCAGGCTTCAGCTGCTTTTCGTCGACACTCGCCATAGATGAGTATCATCTCAGCCTTTTCAGAGTTCGATTACACCATGGTCACAGATCCTACAACACTACTCTATCACAGACGTCTGGTAACACGGTGTACTACAGATGGTCTGCGTGCGGAGACGAATGCAGAATAACAATAGCAGCAAGCGCTAGATGCGGACACTGCGACAGCTAGAACAAACCACAACAGTGCACTACAGCCACACTCGTAAACACGGTCGTCATCGTAAACATGTCCCTGCAGATGCTGCTCGCCGACCGTGGCCCGTGTTTGTTACAAGATGCAACTGAATGTCGGAGGTTTGAAGCGTCAACTTTAGGTTACAATATCGCCGGATGTAATTAACATTTTACAATGCAACAAACGGCACTGATTACGTATTTTTTTATATGTTCAGATGTGCTAACAAAACTAACGTGTTTCCATTTAAAAAAACCTAGGTTTGTGTTAAAAGAATACTTCCGTGCATTTTTTTATGGTTTGTATTAAACAGTTACACTAGCCCCTCTCCTCACGTTCGGACTATGGAATCAGTTCGCCAGTATTTGATGTGGTTTACGAAATATACCCAGCGGTAACGTTAGGTGACTCACCCTGTATATAATTTCTCTAAAATAACTTGTACATATTTGTTCTGTTACTGTGGGAGGACGTCATTTTTGAATTGTTGGTACAAAGATCTCAAATATGAAATGTATCACAGCACTCTAATGAAACAGTACTGAGAACTATGAGAGTCGAATAAAAACTGCTTGATGGTTGCGTGATTTTCGCATTACAATCATATTTATTAATGAGTGTAGCGATAATTTTGCATTGAATGGTTCCTTAATGCTTCTCTGTAGAACTGGTAGAGAGTTGTCTAGGAATTTCCCATTTCACATGTCTTCTTGCTCATATAAAACTCTATCTGACTGATCTTTTAGATGGATGTAACTTTGTAACGTCCCCTTAGAAAAATTATACATGACTGTGCTGATAAACCTCTTAGGTTATTTTATTTTCAAACAGCAGAGCAGAACTGAACGTACCCAGACATTTCTCACATTACTTATTCAGATAAACAGTAAACTGACACACAACATTTTTTAGCGCAACGCAATCTGTCTTTCAATAATCCCTACAAAAGAATGGCCCTGTCTAACATTAACCTATACCTTTCACAAATCACTTACCTCACAAAAATCTTCGTAGCTCGAACTACTGCAATACAGCGAACGCCACTACTGCCAGCTAAATAAAAGATTCTAACAACTGAAGGCACTAACAACTGTTAGGCATAGTTAACTAATAAAAGATTTTGATAGAGAACAAACAATGTATTTACCTTAATAGTGTTCTAAAGTCATAATATATATAGCAGTATATGACATCCAGTCTTACAAATATACTGTCTCTGATGGACACACGTCCAGATCATCCGCTCTCAAAATGCCGCAATTTCTCTCCCCACATCCACCACTGCGGGCAGCTCACCTTCAACTGCGCAAAGCTACATGGTGTTCACATCCAGCTGCTGCTCCCAACACTACAATGGCAGACAACAATGCAAACCAGCCACAGACTGCACACAGCACAGCCAGTGATTTTCATACAGAGCGCTACATGGCGTTACGAATATAAAAACCTGAACAGCCTACTTATATAGCCCCCATGCTCTCGACAAAAAATTTTACAAATTGTTTTGGGCAGTGGCCAATACTGATTTGAAAAATTTTTTCATAATTACAATAACAAAGAAATCAAATGCACACACTTACCGATACAATGTTGGTCAAAAGCTAAAATTTTCTCACAGTCCATAAAGACAGTCCTGATCGTTCATCACAGTAAAACTGCAGCTGTTTCTCAAAGTCTGAGCAGTAAAAGAAAATGCACACAAAAGTAGTGGATTACCATGCAGTCTTGAAGAAGCAGTGTTGACCTTCAAACAGAAAGACAGTGCTGACTCTTGACATGCAGACAGGTAATGGGCCACAACAGAGCAAACCCACAGCAGAGTCAGTCGACGTTTTGAAGATTCTTGGTAGGTAGGCCATCACAGAGCAGACCCACTGTAGTCCTAGTAGAGATTATGGTATTGGTGGGCCACCAGAGGCGCAGACCCACTGCAGTCCTTGTAGAAATAATGGTATTGGTGGGCCATCAAAGATGCAGACCCACTATAGTCCTTGTAGACACGGCCAGCAGCCATCTGTTGCGACTGCACAATCACCATCGAAGAGTCTTGTACTATATAGCAAGTTCATGAACCACCACTTGTGCACTCACAAATAAATTTTTTTTTTGAAACATCCTTAGAACCAGCAATGCTATTAACCAGTCTCTTGCTGCATTATTAACACATGTGCAAGCACTAACAGTACCAACTTCTCACATCCTGTGCTTATATTATGAGCAACAGAAACGTTTGCAGGGAAATGATACTTAATTTGAAGAACTGGTGTCAATACAATTATAAATTTACAACACAATAATACAATTACATAGGTACAAAATGCATCATTAAAGAACATTACAGTACAGATGACATTTGTACTAACACAGGCTTTACAAAAGAATAGAAATAAACATATACAGCAGTGTTACAGGAATTACGACATAAGTAAATATATAAAATAATGAAAATAGTTTTCGAAACACTAATTTCATACATGAGCATTGAAACAGAACAGAATTAATAATGTCTAAACCTCTTTACAAAGTAAATGACATATTATTAATGCAAATTACATTTGAGGATAACAGTGTTCCTCATCATAGTGAATGTAGCTTAGTACTATAAAAGTTCTACAACATAAATCTTATTAGCTGAACACATAAAGACAGGAAAACCACAAATACACAAGAGTACACAAACACGTAGCAGAATAACACAGGAGGGAAGGACAGGGTTTGTTTTCAGTGTAACAGGTGGTACTGCAGTCCAACCCAAAACTTCATTCCATAGATCTTTCGTATTATTTCAACATTTGTTTCCACCAAAAAAATCCTATCCAAGCATGCTTTCTGTATTTATATGTTCACATATTTCTTACCTCATTATTTATTTTCCATTACCTTACCTCATCATTTCTTTCCAATTAAATCCTACCTAAACTTGTTGTCCCTAAACCCTACTTTTTTGTTCATATCCTCTTTCAAAATATTTTTTTGGCCAAACCATTTTCTAATAGCTTCTCAATGCATTTCTTACAATTCATCACAACTCGTTCTCTTTTATAGCCTACCCCATCTTAAGCTAACTTAAATCTAATGGACTCAGATGTATATACTAAGGGACGAGGCAATGCAGTAGTACAAAACCATTAACACAAACTGCAATGACAAAAAAATGCAAATTGGCAAAGCAAGCAGCAGTATATATAAATTAGGAAACCAATTGCAATATTACAACAAATATAAGTCAATGTGCATCAACAAGAAAAATATATCAGTAGTAAAACTGGCTTAACTGAGTAATACAAAGTGAAATTCAGTAGCACTAGCCTGGCAAACAGCAGCAGCAAATGCAATAACTTATATCTAAACATGACAAAGCTCAAGCAGAAAAAATAGTACGCTAAAGACAACAATGCAGATATGGGAAATGTCTATTCACATCTTAATATATATGTCATTAAAGTGGTGCACCATAAGAAGTTATTCTACCAAAAAAATGACCAAGTAGTTGAAAAGAAAATTATGCAAGCAGTAACTGTTATTAATCACTTCTTATTGTTCTTTCCTTTCCAAGTGCTCCTTTTTGGAAGAATGTGGATCATAAAATTATTATTTAATAGATCTGTTGACAGAAAGTGTTCACATTAGCAAATGCATTAAATTCTATTTTATAAAACCAATGTAGTAACACAGCTGGAAACCAGATTTCAAATAAAATAAGCAAACTCTCAACTAGAAAGACAGTAGATGTAAAATGTTTCTCATCATTTCATTAGGCATTTTAGTAAATATCATAAATTAAGAGCTCCACACTATAATCATATGCTTTCAAGTTTGAGCGTGTCCTATTTGCGATGCCTTCTACAAAGAAATGTCAATAGCGAGGATAATGGACTCCTTTTTTCTCCACCTGTGCCTCTGAAAGGCACACAATAATGACTTTTTTCCAGGCGACTGTTGCACAGCTGGGTGCCCACGATGCATTACGTGAAGGGCACTTAACTTTCTTACCAAAGTATTTACGACACCAGTTTGCACTACAGTGACAGTCTCATATAAAAAATTTGACAGGTCGAGAATTTGTGTTGCAAATGTGTAGAAAAAAAATCCTATGAATATAACAGAGTGAAAAAAAATTTTTGCCCACATTGTGATACATTCATGCATTTACACACATTTCATAACTCTTAAAGTACGATTTTCAGCTTAATGATCATAAACATACCTCAACAGCACAATACACATTGTCATCGCAATAATAACATCATAACAGATCAATCACATCTCAGAATCGTTGCCGCTTCTTTCAATAATTTCAAGACCTTCAATAAAGTCATCTACCTCAAACGTACTTTAAAAATCATGATCCCTTACCAAATACATCATTCAAAGCTCTCATAGTATCACAATGGTTCCGAAAAAATATGAACAGTTCACAAAGTACAGACAAAATACAATTTTGTAAGTGTGAAGTTATCCAACTGTGTGATTACGTAAACATCTGTCACTGATGTGAAAAAAAAAAGTTTGTCTCTCTCAGTTAAATAGTCAGATAGCTGTGTAATTTATGTGTCAGAGAAATATGGTACCGATGTGTAAACTTGTATAAGCAAATACCATATTAGTTAGGGCTCCTTGTGCTTGCCAAACACATGGTACACAAAGTAAGCGTGTACCCCCCTGAGGATTAATGGAATTATACCCTCAGGTGTTACAGATTACAGCACTGGAATGAAATGTAACACGGAAAACCTCTGTGTCATTGTAATTCAAAAATCTTTAAAAATAAATATTTTAAGTACAAAATTAATCACTCAAATACGTGTACTGTAGCGCTAAATGTGCGTCTTGTTGTAAGATAATTCTGTGGAAGTGTCGTAGTTATCGACCTCTGTTAGCAAAGTTCTGCTGAAGTCAATGTACTTACCTCATCATAAACGAAAGTTAAATGCTTTGCGTATAGATATCGTAGTCATTATGCTTATTGCGGTGATGAAGAAAGTACTGTACTGTAACGTATTGTTAAGCTACGGAAAAGGCTGTCTCATTGTGGCTATACCACAAAAGTTACTACTAAAACATGTTTTACTTTCCAGAAGAAATCAGAAAAACTGTGCAGATATAAAACAGATACACCGCAAAAGCAACAATGTAAATTGTGTCACACATTAGTAGCGTCGTGATATAATCGTGTAGCTGTCAAAGAAACCAAATACGAAGTCATCTTTAATGTCACAGAACGTACTTCAAATAAAGTATGTCTTTACAACTAAACCAAAATTTTGCATTAAAATCTCATTACCAGTATATGTTCTAAGTATGTAAGCCTTATTGTCGTTATGTAATCGTGCAATTAACAAGGAAGAATGTACACACACAATAACACTGTGTCGTCTGTTCACTATAACAAAGCATTTGTAATTTCTGTTTAAGTAAGTTCTCTTGGTTCTTGACTGGATATTTAACTTCAAACATCGTTCCATGGAAGCAGTTTCTATATCTGACAAAGCATACTAGAAATGTGATGTGAAAAGTTTTATGGCAAAGACAAAGTTAAAAAGCAGATTATCTTTCAATAAACGGTTTTACATGTGAAATGTGGTGTAAACCTTTACTCTTCCTAGTACGCAGAGTTTCAACTTCAATGCAATTATCATGTGGTATACGTCGGATTCTGTAAGGTCCATTGTAAACTAGAAAGAATTTGTGACTGAAGTGTTTCTTCTTATGTGACAATGAATGAGCTGTAATGAGAACTTTCTGACCAATATATAATTTCTTTGCAGTTGCTTTACCGTGTAGTTTTCTCCTTTTGTCTGCTGCAGATTTTATGTTTTTAATAGCCAAATCAATTATGTCTTTGTGTCGAATTCAGGAAAGGTACATGCTCTCAGATTCTGTTCGGTGGTTCTTCATTCTTCAGTACAAGAGTATGTGGTAAAGCAGTGGAATCATGAGGCATTTCATTCAGCACGTTTTGAAATAAGTGTAATTATCTGTCCCAATGCTGACGCTTTCTGCGACAATAAAGTCTGCAAAGCTTATTGATTTCTTTCATAATCCGTTCAGACGGGTTACAATATGGTGAGTACAATTAAATAAAAACAGGTTTGATTTTATGGTTCCGAAGCATGCGTGGCCAAACAGCAGATCTGAATAGCGGTCCGTTATCTGAAATGACTTTAGCAACGTGGCCAACTTCACGTAAGAAATTTTTAACAAAGGCGTTGGATACAGACCGTCCAGTGGCTTTGCGTAACGGAGTGAAAGAAACCAATTTTGAAGTAAGTTCAACAGTGACTAGAATGTACGATAATCCATTCGATGTTCTGACAATGGGTCCCAAGAGATCAACAGCAGCAAATTCTTTTAATTTAGAGGGAATGATAGGAAACAACGGAGCACGATGTGAGATAGTAGATGGTTTCGCCTTTTGACCAAGTTTACAAATAGACAAGACTCTTAGAATTCTCTTTTCCATATTGTTAAAATAACAAGTCGTTCGAAGAGTATGATAAGATTTTCATGGACCAAAATATGCGTAGCTGAAATGAATTTACCAAATGAGCTTATTAACAAAATCATCTGGAATGCAAAGTACCCATAGCTTGTCATCAACAGTGCAGCTTTTGAAGAGTATGTTGCTTCTAACCAGATAATAATGCCGAATTTGAGTGTGTGTCTTTTCATGCCATTTACTTTTGATGTCTTTTCAAATCGGATCTTTATCTTGTTCATGACCATGTCCTTTAAAGATGTGATGATGAAGTTTTCAAAGGCGACCTTCTGAATGTAAAGAATACTGAAATATCTTTCGAGGTTGCGTTCTGTGTTACTTTTCTCAAGCCCAGCCGGTGCGCGTGACAGTGCGTCCGCAACAATGTTCTCCTTGCCGGGAATGTAGACTATTGTCAAATGAAATTCTTGCAGAAACAATTCCCAACATTTTAACCTGTCATGATTTAATTTTGAAGACATAAGAAATTGCAATGCATGATGATCACTGTATACTTTTACGAGCTTACCACAAAGAAAGAAAATGCCCAAACGATAGCTAAAGCTTCTAATTCAGTAACGGAATAATTTTTATCAGATTTTGTTAGCGCTCGGCTAGCAAAAGCAATGGTTTTCTGAATTGTAGTGTCATTTTCTGTGGCTTCTTGAAATAAGTGGGCACCAAGGCCGACTTTAGAAGAATCCGTGCTAAGGCAGAAATCTTGTGACAGATCTGGATGAGCTAGTATTGGCGCGTTAAGTAGCGATGCTTTCGAAGAATTGAATTCCAACTGTGCTTGTTCGTCCCAGTTCCACATAGTATTTTTTTCAGTGAGAGAACAAAGTTTTGGTGTAACTAGAATTTACATATTCAGTAAACGACGGTAAAAATTTACGAGACCTAGAAAACTGCGGACTTGTTTTTTTGTGGATGGAACTGAAATGGCTCTGATTGCTTCTAACTTTTCAGGATACGGCTAAATGCCCTCAGAAGAAATAATATGTCCCAAAAACTTCACCTTTGTCCTACCGAATTCAAACTTTTCTGAATATACTGTAATTCCAGATTCTGCAAAAACATGTAACACGCTGCTGAGGATGCGATTATGTTGTTCCGATAAGGCTTCTGGTATCAGAATATCGTCCACATAGAAGGTAATGTGACGTTTTAAGAACTCAGGTAATATGGAATTTAGCCCGCGAATGAATGCTGCCGAAGAAATGTGCACACCAAAAGGAAGTTTCCGAAACTGATAACAAACCGCCGAAACAAAGAAAAGCTGTGTATTTTCTACATTCTGGATGAAGTTCGATCTGATAAAAGCTGGATCTGAGATCTATAGAAGACATCACTTTTACACCATTAAAATTTTGAAGAAGTTCTTCCAACGTTTGCGGCCTGTCTGTTTCAGGAATGATGATTGTATTGATTCGTTTCGAATCTAAGACAAGCCTGATCGATCCATTTTTTTCTCAACAACTTGTAATGGATTGTTGTATGTGCTTACTGCAGGCTCAATAATGCCCTCGTCAAGCATAGATTGTATTTCGGTTCTAACACGGTCCCTATAATGTGCCGGAATTACGTATAGTCTAACACAAAATTTAGTATGCTCACGAACACGAAATTGGTATTGATCTCCCTTGATTGTTCCTCTTTTGTAAGTAAAAACTGTGGAATGTGCTTGTAAAATTTCAAAAAGGTCTTCGCTATTACTGTCATTACAATTCTCAATTGTTTGAATTTTATTCTGAATTAACTCATTAGTATCAGGTGCGCCGTCGATATCATCCCTGTCAGTACTTGCAGAGTGATTGTTAGTGTCAAGTTCCGTCGAAAATTCCGAACTGTTGTCTAACAGGAGGTAAAGCCGATTAATTTCTTCGTCATGGTTTGAGAGCCAATCTTCAAATTTCAAAGCTATTGACTTACCTTCTTTCTCTAAACTTATTTCAGCATCTTGAAAGTTTACGATTGCTTTGTATTCATTAAATGAGTCTACTCCAATTTAATTTCGGTCGACAATAATGGAACAATAAGAAAGTACATAGAGAAGCTGTGCCTGTGATAAAAGAATTCTAAATTGGTTTGTTGGTGTACATATACACATTTTCCAAAGATTGCACCTTGTAATTTAATCTTACGTAACGGAAGTGTGGGGCAATCGTTCGATTTGTTGCATTTGCTAAAGGCTGTTTCACTATTTACTGAAATTGGGACTGCCAGAGTCAATTACTGCCGTAAATTTTACGTAATTTACTGTAATGTGAATCACAGGATATGCAATGTTGTTATGTTTTACATCGTGTTCCTGGAGTAAGATGTTCTTAATGTCTTCCATTTTTACGTAATTACTAACTACGGCACGTGCGTCGTCAGTTTCACAAGTACGTTTTGTGGCTCCCAGCGATATGAGTCAATGCTTATTGTGTATTTATTGGCGCGCGTCGTTATTGGGATTTGGAGACCTAACTTCTACAAATTCAGCTTGTCGAGAGGGCCCTGCCCTATTTGAATCCCGCCAGTTCTGATGCTATTCAGGTCTGTCGTTACGATCATATCGTCTGTCGTCATGTCGGTAGACTCCATAGTTTCTTTCTTGTCGGTCACGTGGTGGAGAATTTCTCCCTGGATCGTAACCGCGCGCTGGACCGTTGCTTCTAAAGTTATTCTGTCTCCCTTGATAATAATTATTTTGGTTCCCATATTGTCTGTTTTTCTGATTGTCTCTGTGATAGTCACTACTGCAGAGAGGTGATCTCTCCCTGTAATTATTACTACTCTGCCAACGGATGTCATACGGGTGGCGTCTGTTTTGGTCACGATTTGTGTTGTGAGAATAGCCTTGTCATGTCCAGTTATTATTTCTTTCATCGCGGAATTTCGACGGATGTGACCTGTAATTGTTGTGTTCCTTTTTCCGCATTCCGCGATTGTCAGTGTCAATTTCTAATTCTTGTAAGAGTCCCTGAAAAGCTTCAATGTCGTCTTCGCAACGACCTGCCAAAATAATATGTCGTAAATGTCAGGTAATTTGATTAAGCAAATGCGGATGAGTTCTGAGGGGCTGTATGAGTTTGAAAGGTACTGATTCTGGTGCAACATGTCTTCAAAATATTTCACAAGACTGGAAAATTCAGATTGTTCGAAATGTGTCATCATTATGATGTTATGTTTTACTCGGTCTTGTGTAGCTTGAGACCAATATGCTGAGAGGAAGGCATGATAAAATTCTCTTTCACTGTGGCAATCGTGAATGACCGATAGCATTCTTACAGCTGGTCCATTCTCTAAATGCCACACATAAATTCTAATCTGTGCTCTAATGACCAGTTGGGAGGAAAACAATGAGAGAATTGATGAAGCCGCACTTGTGGATGAATGTCGTTGCCGGAATTCTTAAATGTTTTGAATTTACGTGTAGTAATAAACAGCTTATAGGAATAATCATCATGTCAGCGAGTCGCATATCGGTCATTGTTACATCGTTTCGGCGGTTCCATCTCAAAATTTGGTGTACGTTGCCAATGTCTTTCATAATTTCCGAAGTACCCCATGTTATTATTTTGTGGCTGTTCCGTATTTCTATGTCCCTCTTCCCGTATTGGAGCACGAGTGTCCTCTGAAATACGTAATTCTTGTATTACCTGTGTCAGCTGACCTTGTACTTCCCGGATCTCTCTTTGGTGTTACGTATTAATTTGATTCTGATTTTGTTTGATTTTCCTAATTTGTTCGCACTCTTCTGTGTCATTAAAGACCACAGGTTTTGTGTCATTCGGATTATCATCTACCTTCGTAGATAAATTATTTAGCTGATCCGAAAGTTCAACTACTCTCGCTGATAATGAACTAATATTCTCAATGTCTTTCTGAACCAATTTTCAGAGTATCTATTGTGTCCTTTAACTTTTCCTGAGTTTTAGCAAGTTGCGTAACCGAATCGGTAGATGCCACTGAGTCAATTTTAGCTTGCAAAGTCTTATGATTTTCATGAAAAATAGTTTGCAGTTCTTTTATGGCTGCTTCGTGATTCTGTAATGCATAGTCATGCCGCGAAAAAATAGGTTGAAAATGCTCACAAATTTGTGTTTTCACGTCATTACAGACTTTTTGACATTTCGATTCAGTGTTATGTAACTCAGTAGTTAAATCTTCACGTGTTTGTTCAAGTGTGGTGTCTAACTTCCGAAGATTTTGTTCCATTGTGTCTAACTTTTGAAGCTTTTGCTGTGTTTGTCTCTGCTTTCGTTTCACTGTGTCTAACTTTTGAAGATTTTGTTCCATTGTGTCTAACTGTTGCTATGTTTGTCTCTGATTTTATTTCATTTGGTGCATTAATTGCAATAATAATGTATTAGTGCCTGGAATCTGTTCCTCTATGCTTTTCGGCAGTGCATTTGCACCGGCAACATTCACATTTTGACGACCAGAGAATGTGTCTTGACTCATTTGAGAAAACGGTGAGGACCCAAAACCTGAGTTTACAGTATTTGCAATATTGTATTCTGTCATTTCGGATTCCTGAGGCGAGCTGTTGCCGACCAATCGATCGATAATGCTTCCCTTTTCACTACTTGTTTCATTGTCTACACCATTATTTGCCGCCCAGTCCATTTCCCTATGCACAATTACCAAATTACTACTTCGAATGTCTGTTAATTTATTACACAGTGGTGCTGATAAGCTACGCTTTCGTCACTATTATTTCTCACTTTACTTTGGAGCCTAGTGTTACGTTTTTCACACGTCATAATTGTCACAATATGTTACACGATAACACAGAAAAGCACAATTTGAAGAGCAAAAATAAGAAAACACATTAAAATAGCACTGAAAATAATATCTAGTCAATTGCAAGTGCAGCTGCGAAATACTTGGTGCAAATCTACATGCATGCCACAACTGTTTTATTGTACATCAATGAAAGACTGCAACTAGAAAGGAAAGTCTCTCTACAATTACGCGCTAGCAATAAACAAAAGCTACACTAATTACACAAACTACAAGGAAAAAATCAGAAGATTCCAGTGAGGTTTCCTCGGCAAAGGGTCGACATATGAAACGTCCCATTAGGAAAATTATACATGATTGTGCTGATAAACCTCTTAGGTTATTTTATTTTCAAACAGCTGAGCAGAACTGAACGTACTCAGACATTTCTCACTTTACTTATTCTGATAGTAAACTGACACACAATATTTTTTAGCGCAATGCAATCTGACTTTCAATAATCCCCACAAAAGAATGGCCTTGACTAACATTAACCTATACCTTTCACAAATCACTTACCTCACAAAAATCTTCGTTACTCTAACTACTGCAATACAGCGAGCGCCACTACTGCTATCTAAATAAAAGATTCTAACAACTGAAGGCTCTAACTGCTGATAGGCATAGTTAGCAAATGTAAGATTTTGATAGAGAACAAACAATGTATTTACCTTAATAGTGTTCAAAAGTCATAATAAATATAGCAGTTCATGACATCCAGTCTTACAAATGTACTGTCTCTGATGGACACACGTCCAGATCATCCGCTCTCAAATCGCCACCATTTCTCTCCCCACATCCACCACTGCGGGCGGCTCACCTCCAACAGCGCAACGCTGTTCACATCCAGCTGCCGCTGCCCAACACTACAATGGCAGACAACAATGCAAACCAGCCACAGACTGCACACAGCACAGCCAGTGATTTTCATACAGAGCGCTACGTGGCGTTACCAATATAAAAACCTAAACAGCCTACTTATAACTTTCAATTTCTTGCATTACATCCATGATTTTTCCTTTCTGTAAATGAAGTAATAATTGAAGTGATCCACCTATATTAGGTGTTCTGTGTTTGGTGTCCTTTAAGTGTCCTTCAGATTTGGATGGGTTATTGTCGCTTATTGTCGTGTATCCTTTAAATCATGTATTAATTCTACTTCCCGTTTGTCCAGTATAAAATTTTGGGCATTCCTCGCATTTAATTTTGTGTATTCATGATTGCGAAAATGGTTCTGAATCTACATCTGCATCTACATCCATACTCAGCAAGACACCTGACGGTGTGTGGCGGAGGATACCTTGAGTACCTCTATCAGTTCTCCCTTCTATTCCAGTCTCGTATTGTTCGTGGAAAGAAGGATTGTCGGTATGCCTCTGTGTGGGCTCTAATCACTCCGATTTAATTCTTATGGTCTCTTCGTGAGATATACGTAGGAGGGAGCAATGTACTGCTTGACTCCTCGGTGAAGGTGTGTTGTCGAAACTTCAACAAAAGCCCGTACCGAGCTACTGAGCGTCTCTCCTGCAGAGTCTTCGAGGGGAGTCTATCTATCATCTCCGTAACGCTTTCGCGATTACTAAATGATCCTGTAACGAAGCGAGCTGCTCTCCGTTGGATCTTCTCTATCTCTCCTATCAACCCTATCTGGTACGGATCCCACACTGCTGAGCAGTATCCAGCAGTGGGCGAACAAGCGTACTGTAACCTTCTTCCTTTGTTTTCGGATTGCATTTCCTTAGGATTCTTCCAATGAATCTCAGTCTGGCATTTGCTTTACCGACGATCAACTTTATATGATCATTCCATTTTAAATCACTCCCAATGCGTACTCCCAGATAATTTATGGGATTAACTGCTTCCAGTTGCTGACCTGCTATATTGTAGCTAAATGATAAGGGCTCTTTCTTTCTATGAATTCGCAGCAAATTATACTTGTCTACATTGAGATTCAATTGTCATTCCCTGCACCATGCGTCAATTCGCTGCAGCTCCTCCTGCATTTCAGTACAATTTTTCATTGTTACAACCTCTCGATATACCACAGCATAATCCGCAAAAAGCCTCAGTGAACTTCCGATGTCATCCACAAGGTCATTTATGTATAATGTGAAAAGCAACGGTCCTACGACACTCCCCTGCGGCACACCTGAAATCACTCTTACTTCGGAAGACTTCTCTCCATTGAGAGTGACAGGCTACGATCTGTTATCTGGGAAATCTTTAATCCAATCACACAATTGGTCTGATAGTCCATATGCTTTTACTTTGTTCATTAAACGACTGTGGGGAACTGTATCGAACGCCTTGCGGAAGTCAAGAAACACGGCATCTACCTGGGAACCCGTGTCTATGGCCCTCTGAGTCTTGTGGACGAATAACGTCAGCTTTTTCGAAATCCATGCTGATTCCTACAGAGTAGATTCCTAGTGTCCAGAAAAGTCGTTATACTCGAAGATAATACGTGTTCCAAAATTCTACAACTGATAGACGTTAGAGATATAGGTCCATAGTTCTGCACATCTGTTCGACGTCCCTTCTTGAAAACAGGGATGACCTGTGCCCTTTTCCAATCCTTTGGAACGCTATGCTCTTCTAGTGACCTACGGTACACCGTTGCAAGAAGGGGGGCAAGTTCCTTCGCGTACTCTGTGTAAAATCGAACTGGTATCCCATCAGGTCCAGCGGCCTTTCCTCTTTTGAGCGATTTTAATTGTTTCTCTATCCCTCTGTTGCCTATTTCGATATCTACTATTTTGTCATCTGTGCGACAATCTGGAGAAGGAACTACAGTGCAGTCTTCCTTTGTGAAACAGTTTTGGAAAAAGACGTTTAGTATTTCGGCCTTCAGTCTGTCATCCTCTGTTTCAGTACCATTTTGGTCACAGAGTTTCAGGACATTTTGTTTTGATCCACCTACCGCTTTGACATAAGACCAAAATTTCTTAGGATTTTCTGTTAAGTCAGTACATTGAACTTTACGTGGTATGTGTCTCAATAATCGTTGTAGATTGTTACTGGTTCTGTAACTGGTCTATAATTTTGCATTCTTGAAACATCGAGTATTTTGTAGGAAATAATACACAAGATCTTTATTTCTCTCTGGTCCGTTTTTGTTCTTTAGTTAAACTTATCTCATTTATGGGATTAGCATGTAGTTTGATTGGTTTTATTTTGGAATAAAGTATCTACTAAATTTTTAGGATAATCATTCCTTATAGCTACATTTCGGAGAAGATCTAACTATTTCTCAATTTTTCTCTTTTCAGTGGTAAATCGCTTAGTGTATGTAACAACAATAAAATATGCGAGCTTGTGTCCTCTTGGGTGGCTTGACTGGTTGAGGATCATTATTATTGTTGACGCTGGTTTCCGAAAAATATCGAATATGTGTTGAGGAATTTCGTTTGAAATATTTAAATCCATAAAGTTTTCACTCTTACTATTTTCTCTTTCCATAGTGAAATTAATTTGTGGATGCCAACTGTTGAATTGTGAATGCATGGTTTTGCACCCATCTATTGTATCATAGAACAGAATTAAGATGTCGTCGACATATCTACAATAATATACGATTTCTTTGACTGTTTGAGTGCACTTGTTAAAATTTTTTTCTGCAAAAGTTTCTATAAAAATATCGGCTGAAGTGTTTGATAGACATGAGCCCATTTCCACCCCATCTTTTTGCAGATACATTTTGTTCTGAAATGAGAAGTAATTTAGAAAGTTATTAATTGCAGAAGTTATATTTTTTCACAAAATTCTCCTTGAGGGATTGTCTTACATTTGAGAAACTTGTTTTTAATGATATCTACAGTTTCTTTTGCTGGATTGTTTGTGTACCATTTAGAGTTATCGAGTGATGAGACTCTTCCATTTTCTGGTATTTTTTTACTTTCAATTTTATTAACAATATCAGAACAACTTTTTCAGTGTACTCTTTCTTGTATATGTAATATTGCGTAAGGAGTATGCAGAGCTTTTTACTGACAGCATGTGATGGGCTATTAACCATGTTAAGAATTTTTGATTTTGGCACTCTCAAATATGGGAAGTTTAATTACAGCCACCTTGTAGTACGTAAAATGGCAATGTTAACAAACAGTTCATAAATGGTTGACGCAATGAGCAAAAATTTTAATACTAATGTTTTTCCATGAATACATTTGTGGTGCTATGCCTGTTCTTGTCTAGAGTTTGATGTGAAGTGAGATAACAAAGAGTCTCTAAGTTTTGCACATAACCGGTAAGAGTGTGTATCTTAACATTCTTGAAGAAATAGAGATCTGCACTCCCATGAAGAAAGACTCACGTAATATTATCGATGTACGAACCGAGCTAGGAAGTAATTGGGTTAGAAACTAGAATACACTGAATCTGGTAATAGTGAAAATTTGGTAAGCGAGGGTGAGGGGTGGGTGGAATGCTGGGTCTTTAACAGGTCACCACAGATAAAGCTGCCTTTTGAAATGTCCCTGTGTATTCAGATGCATGTAGGTCATATGCTATCCCACAGCTGATCTAGACAAGACAGTTAGTTAGTGTAATGACCTTCACTGCGAAGTCACAGGATTCACCATTACTGAGTTACATTCGAGATTATGTCCTGTTCAACACTAGTTGTGGGTATTTGACATGGAGTCGTCTTTGGAGAGAAAGTGCCTTCATTGGTGGAGATGCTTACTGCTATGCAAAGCCCCAAATTAATACAGAATTTGGTGACACCATTTCAGTTTATTTATTGGGGTGACGTTTGTTATTACGTGCGGAGATTAGATCGGTACTGCTAAGTCGAGATCAGTCATGTAGGGCTCAGGCTGTGTTGGAAGCAGATTACTGTGTTGTACATTGCATTTTCACTTCGCTACACTATAAATTCAAGGATATGTTCTCCTTAAGTACAAAATCGTTTTCACTCACCCAAGAACCCTTGGACGTGAATATAAAGCTTTTATTACCGGTTGTAAATCTAAATAGCCACCCCTGCCCCTATTGTGTTGTAATGTAAGTTTCCTCATTTTCAATTGCAACATTACGCTCCTGTTCAGAATTACACTCCTTTTCAGAAAAGAAACACAACACCTATAACGACGTTCATATTTACAGGACGTGTACATTAGTATGTTCTGCAGAAACGATTATCATTTGAACCATGTCAGGTCGCCGGTTCAACATGAACATCGATATCGAGGCGCAACTACACCCACCGTAAATTTTGTCTGCGGCTCACCGAAGGTAGTGGATCAGTGTGACATGAGCAGACTTGCAGGATGCCTCCCAGACGTATGCGAGATATGTACCATCAAATCAGTGACTTCTAAAAAGGATGCATTGTTGCCATGAGAGAATGTGATGCATCTGTCTGGGAAAGTGCTTATCATGTAGGACCAAGTATTTCGCCAGTGCAATGGGTGTGTGTAGAATGTTTCACGGGACGCCATAGAAAACGCCACCAGACCCTCCCCCCCTCCCCCCCCCCCCCAAGAATATCGACATATCATCCATAAGGCACTGCGGGTCAGATCTGCCTTCTCTTCAGCTCTGGTGCAACAGTGGAATAGGGTAACACATTGTACACCATCAGGGGTGACAGTCTATCGCCATTTTTATGTTATGGTGTAACACTTCTGACACTAAATGTAACTGGGTTTTCTCTTTTGATGCTAGTCAATTGTCAGGATGAGCATTACTGCAAAGGGCTTTTGATTCTAAAGCTTTATGTCAAGATGAAAAATACAAAATAAATTAGTTTTTCTTTTTTAACATGTGGGCAGGGTGGGTTCTTCGTTGGCTCGGTTATGAGGTAGAATGAAACAGCATTTTTACATAAGATAACTTTTATTGAAGATTTGTACAACGGTTTTCTTACTGGATTGTCCTGGCTGGGTAGAGTGGCAGGGGTGTCGTTTGCGAAGCCTTCTGCTGCGGCAGCGGTGGCGTGTGATTACGCCTGGCTTTGTGTATCTCGTGTCGCCGTCTCTCCCAGTTGACTGGAGACGCGCCCCGTGCGGTGGCCCGTTTAATTATTAAGAACGAAGTCGTGAATCGGATGGTGATACCTTGGATGTGGCGTCCCAGTGTATCCCTTCTCTAAGTGGCCGCGTGTGTCAGTGTTGAGCGTCGGCCAGCGGAGCGGCGCGGCGGGGGAAGGCCAGTGTCCCGGACTCGACCAACTGACTCCCGCTTGCCAGTCTTTGGCTGTCAGATCTACATCCCAGCTCACAGGTGACTTCCCGTCCTCACCAGTCACCCGGGTATGTAAAAATCAGTCTTCAAATACCTTTTAACTTCTGTCTTCAGGCGCCGAGGCTGCTTCTTGCTATTCCATTACAGCGGCGGACTTGGTGCGTCTGTGTAAGATGTAGTCTCTTCTTGCATGACAGCCTTCAGCACCGAAACTGACTGAAAACTACTGCTACTCTTCTCCTCTTGTCGGGCCCACTGAGTCTCGCGTATTTATTCACTTGAGTTCACTGGAGGTGAACGACTTCACGGTCATAGCCTCTTCTGTCAGGTTGAAAAGCTTCTCGAAGAATCTTCTTAACGTCGGTCATTGGCTCTTGGAACGTAGGCGAGGGCCTTTGATCACATGTGACAATTGAGAAACACGTGAGCCGGTCGGGCGATGCCCTGACGGCTGAATCGACAGCGTCCACTTATGTGGGGAGGGCGATGGCTTCTTCTGTCACGTGAAAAGCTTCTCGGAGAATCTTCTTGACGTGAACCGGTCGGGCGATGCCCTGATGGCTGAATCAACAGATTCCGCTTCTCTCCTGAACGTACTGACTTCAAGCGCCGGCCGTTGCCACTGCTGCTTTGCCCGATGTTTGCCAGTGTGTAATTCTTCTGAACTAAACTCAGTTTTTCATTTATTTTCTAATTTCTACTTCCCTTCACATTGATTTCACTAATTTATTCACCTATCTTAAGTACCACTCAATAATGGGATATGTGAGCGTCGTCCACTTCCCCAACTACCTCTGACAAATGCGGAGTAGCATGATAGACAGCTGTGGTGTACGCAATGGTGAATGGCATCAGATAGTGTTTTTGGACAAATCCGTGTTCTGTTTGTTTGAAAATAATGGCCGCATTTGAGTCCGCCACAGACAGTGACTACATTCACACAAAACATATACCGCCAGCTCGAGGCATTATGTTGTGGGGTGTTATTGGGTACAACCACAAATCAAAGTTGGTGCATTTCCAGGGTACTATGACCAGCGTGACTTATATAATTGACTTCCTGCGGTCTGTAGCCGTACCCTAACTGCACAACAACCCACATGCCGTTTATCAGCAAGACAATGCATGCCCATATGGTACTGCCCAATCAATTGCCTTCTTGATGTCACAGGATGTCAGCCCTGGTCTGCCACATCACCAGACTTGTCGCCAATCGAAAATAATCGGGGTTTGGTGAAACAACGGGTGCAGTGCTGTGACTCAGAGCCAACCACCACAGACGAACTTCGGAACCAGGAAATGCAGCTTGGACGGCAATACTGCAGGACGCCGTTTGTACCTTGTACGCGTCGATGTCGTCACGCATGGAAAAAGCTATCAAGGCCGACAACTGACATTGTTCGTTCCTAGACAACAGGACACATACTGAACCAAGGTGACCGATGTGCTAACGATTTCTGCAGAATATACTAAGGGTAGATGTCCTGCAAATACGAATGTAGTCGTTCAAGGTGATCTGTTTTTTCTGAAAATAGTGTACTTGATTATCATCCCACGACTTCCTGAGTAATTACAAAATATAACTTGTCTTTGACTATATGACAGTGCTTAAGAGTGCCAAGCTGCGCTGGCACCATCTTGTTGCAACTTTTGCGTTCGATTCTCAATCTATACTCACTCAGGGAACGTGGGAAACTGATTAATGAACTCTGGTCCAATAAGACACAGATAAAGTGCGGCGTTTCTTTTTATGCTATTAATTCGCAGGTGCTGTTAAAGGCGGTCAAAGCCTGTTACTTAGCTGTTGTACAGACACTGTGCTATATAATCCCACTCAATACTATGATGTTAAGTAGAATCGAAGGTCACCATTTGTGTATTCGCTCAGATGATTTATCTTTTTTTTTTTGCATGCTAAAGGTAGAATTACATGATTGAGGAGCCAGCCTCATTGCATACCTGAACACTGCAAGCATAAAACTAAGACATGTTCAATATAGTCCATCGATTCCATTGCTTTTTGAACATGTACACTTCTTGTGAAATGTGCAGGTATCAGACAAGCAGCCCATTTTTTTCCGTGCACTGAATATATGAACGTGTCTGTGTGTGTGACTATTTTATTCACATTTATGAGTAAGGTAGCGTTTCAGAAATGATTCTCTGTGACATTAGAATTATACGTATGGCCTTTTATGAAATTATTGGGGCTTGATTATCTCTATCCATGCGAGTACGCTAAGCACACAGACTCACACACTCACTCACACACACACACACACACACACACACACACACACACTCACACTAACATACATTTTTTTTAAAGTTTACTATGTTTAAACAAAAGTAACTCTCTTCATTCGATTGAAATGAGATATACAAAGAATACTAGCAAGGGACATTATTCCTCGCCAAAAGAATTCTCATAACATTATACAGTTCTTAATATTGTGACATATATTTCTGGACGTGTAATTGACCACAGTATTCTACAGAAGTAAATAAAAGAAGACAGAGAACTGTAGACTTTTATTGTTACTTGTGCACTGAGACTAATGCACTTCTTAGATTAATTGTATCACAACATCCATAAAATATCCGGTTTGTGGAATTATTTAACAGAAATGTTTCTTATAAGATGGACTTTACCTGCAACCATTAAGAAAAGAACGTTTCTAGTCTAACTTGCATCTAGGTCGTAAGTAAGGTCAGGTGGAAATAAAGCTATATTCTCGTATCTCAGGCTTACCTTACGGAATAGAACACCAGAACTGTGTCCGAGACACCTGCTTGGCAGTGTGTGCGGCGCAAAAGCCTTTTACGACCTCTGTCATCCCACATTATAAGACATTTGTCGAATTTTTCTACGATATGCTTCAGCGTCAACATTAGTGAACGCCGTATCACCGTAATTGTTTTCTCAAGAGCAATCGAGTGCAGTTATGAAAAGTACACAATTCCATTAAAAAACATATTTGCTCCAATATCTCTGCTGATACCAGCGCTAAAAACATAGTTGTTGTTGTGGTCTTCAGTCCAGGACTGGTGTGATGCGGCTCTGCATGCTGCTCTGTCCTATGGAAGCTTCTTCATCTCCCAGTACCTACTGCATCCTACATCCTTCTGAATCTGTTTAGTGTATTCACTGCTTGGTCTCCCTCTACGATTTTTACCCTCCATGCTGCCCTCCAATACTAAATTGGTAATCCCTTGATGCCTCAGAATATGTCCTACCAACCGATCCCTTCTCCTAGTCAAGTTGTGCCACAAACTTCTCTTCTCCCCAATTCTATTCAATACCTTCTCATTAGTTATATGATCTACCCATATAATCTTCAGCATTCTTCTGTAGCACCACATTTCGAAAGCTTCTGTTCTCTTCTTGTCTAAACTATTTATCGTCCACGTTTCACTTCCATACATGGCTACACTCCATACAAATATTTTCAGAAACAACTTCCTGACACTTAAATCTATACTCGATGTTAACAAAGTTCTCTTCTTCAGAAACAAATTGCTTACCATTGCCAGTCTACATTTTACATCCTCTCTACTTCGACCATCATCAGTTATTTTGCTCCCCAAATAGAAAAAAACATTTACTACTCTGTCTTATTTCCTAATCTAATTGCTGCAGTACAACCCGATTTATTTCGACTACATTCCATTATTCTCAAATATAGGGAACCGATATGGGTAAGCTATGGCCCACTCGGTGCAGAGAGCTACGATTTAAAAGGTAGAATGGAGAAATCAGCGGACGTCTTCCTGTGGTAGTGCTAGGACAAGTCATCAACATCAACTCATGCAAAAACCCTGGATCACACCAACCAAGAGAAATATGGAGCCCCCCTCAACTGTTACAGAACTGATCATACTACGACAAAAATGTTAATAACTACACAGGCAATGACTAACGATTATTAATGCAGCTGCGGAGCAAATAAGTGACCAATGTTTACAAGACAGCCAAAAGTGAAAATTGGAGAGACATAGCAAACGCAACATCTACAGCATCATCTGGCTGTAGTTTTTGGATATCCAGCTATGACCGGAAATGGGTATCTAAACTATTTTAGCTATAACCTGTCGTCCAGCTATCTTACCATTCACAACTTCTCATGATTCTATATTATCTTTTGACAATGTAATGAATGTACCTGTGAAATATAATTCTGTAAGACAAAAGGGAGATAAATATATTGCAGATTACGTTAGAGATTCTACCGGCACCATTAGCGTAGAAAATACATGTATAACGAGTGGTTAGAAACCTTTGTACGTGCTGTAATTAGTCTAGGCCTGTCGTCGACTCTCATAGGGAGCGATGCATAGTGAGTGCAGTGTATTCCTACATTTACATAATAATGGTTCTTAACACATTGTAAGTAAACTCCTGTGGGGTCATGGACTCGTTTACCAGTTCCAGTTTTTCATTGTTTCCATGACACTCTTCTCTAAGACAGACAGACCTGTGACCACTCATACTGGCTTCTCACATACATCCAGTAACCCCATTTACTTCTATAGAGAAGGGTCTCATAAATTTGACCAATGTTCTAGGACTGATGGCATGAGTGTTTTGAACGAAGATCCTATTTTGACTCGCTTGAATTTTCTAGTGTGCTGCAAATGCCGCTCAACACTTGATTAACCAATGACTGAATAAATACAATCAATCCATTCCATATTTTAGTATGAATATTATTACACTTAGGAACTGAAATGATTCCAATTGGGACTTGGTGATCTTTTAGACTCAGGATGCTAAAACTCAGCGTTTTGTTAATATTTCAGATTTACATCTATAAACATTTCAAGGAATAGCACGATATTAGGCTCATTTTGAAATATTAAAAATGCCTGGTTTTTCATGTAATATTTAATGGCAGTAACTGCTCATGCAAGTAGGCTGTTTAGGTTTTTATGTTGGTAACGTCACCTAGCACTTTGTATGAAAATCACTGGCTGTGCTGAGTGCAGTATCTGGCTGGTTGGCAATGTTGGAATATTCGCCATTGTAGTGTTGGGCAGTTGGATGTGAACAGTGCGTGGCGTTGCGCAGTTGGAGGTGAGCCGCCAGCAGTAGTGGATGTGGGGAGAGAAATGGTGGAGTTTTGAGAGTGGATGATCTGGACGTGTGTCCATCAGAGACAGTAAATTTGTAAGACTGGATGTCATGAACTGCTATATATATTATGATTTTTGAACACTATTAAGGTAAATACAATGTTTGTTCTCAATCAAAGTCTTTCATTTGCTAGCTATGCCTATCAGTAGTTAGTGACTTCAGTAGTTAGAATCTTTTATTTAGCTGGCAGTATTGGCAGTCGCTGTATTGCAGTAGTTCAAGTAACGAATATTTTTGTGAGGTAAGTGATTCGTGAATGGTATAGGTTATTGTTAGTCAAGGCCATTCTTCTGTAGGGATTATTAAAAGTCATATTGCGTTGCGCTAAAAATATAGTGTGTCAGTTTAGTGGCTCAAATGGCTCTGAGCACTATGGGACTCAACTGCTGAGGTCTTTAGTCCCCTAGAACTTAGAACTAGTTAAACCTAACTAACCTAAGGACATCACAAACATCCATGCCCGAGGCAGGATTCGAACCTGCGACCGTAGCGGTTGTGCGGTTCCAGACTTCAGCGTCTTTAACCGCACGGCCACTTCGGCCGGCTGTCAGTTTAGTGATGATCAGAACAAGTAAAGAGAGAAATGTCTGAGTACGTTCAGTTTTGCTCAGCTCTTTCAAAATCAAATAACGTAAGGTGTTTACCAGCACAGTAATTCAATAATTTTTCTAAGGGGACGTTTCATATGTCGACCCTTAGCCGAGGATACCTCACAGGAATCTTCTGATTTTTTCCTTGTAGTTTGCGTAATTAGTGTAGGTTTTGTTTATTGCTAGCACGTAATTATAGAGAGAATTTCCTTTGTATTTGTAGTCTTTCATTGCTGTACAGTAAAACAGATGTGGCATGCATGTAGATTTGCACCAAGTATTTCGCAGCTGCGCTTGCGATTAACTAGATATTATTTTTAGTGCTACGTTAATGTGTTTTCTTATTTTTGCTCTTCAAATTGTGCTTTTCTGTGTTATCATGAGAAATATTGTGACAATTATGGCGTGTGAAAACCTTATACTAGGCTCCAAAGTAAACCGAGAAATGACTGTGAAGATAAAGGCAGTGTTAGCGCCACCGTGTAATGAATTAACAAATGTTCAACTTAGTAATTCGGTAATTTTGAATAGGGAAATGGAGCGGGCGGCAAACAATGGTGTAGACAGTGAAACAATTAGAGAACAAGGAAGCATTATCGATCGATCGGTCGGCAACAGCTCGCCTCAGGAATTCGAAATGACAGGACACAATCTTGCAAATACTGCAGATTCAGGTTTTGGGTCCTCACCGTTTTCTCAAATATGTCAAGATACATATTCTGCTTGTCAAAATGTGAATGTTGCCGGTGCAAATGCCCTGCCGAAAAGCATAGTGGAACAGATTCCAGACACATATACATTGTTATTGCAATTAATGCAACAAATGGAACAAAATCAGAAACAAACACAGCAAAAGTTAGACACAATGGAACAAAATCTTCAAAAGTTAGACACAATGGAACAACACCAGAGACGAACACAGCAACAGCTTCAAAAGTTAGACTAAATGGAACAAACACTTGAACAAACACGTGAAGATTTAACTGCAGAGTTACTTAAAATCGAATATAAAAGTCAAAAAGTCTGTAATGACGTAAAAACACATATTTGTGAGCATTTTCAATCTATTTTTTCGCGTCATGAAAATGCATTACAAAATCACGAAGCAGCCGTAAAAGAACTGCAAACTACTGTTCATGAAAATCACGACACCTTGCAAGCTAAAATTGACAGAGATGCATCTACCGATTCGGTTACGCAACTTGCAAAATCTCAGGAAAAGTTAAAGGACACAATAGATACGATATCAACACAAATGGACACTCTGAAACTTGGTTCTGAAAAACACACTGAGGAAATAAGTTCACTATCAGAGAAAGTAGCCGAACTCTCTACAAAGGTGGATGATCATCTGAATGACACAAGACCTGTAGCCTTCACTGACACAGAAGAGTATGAACAAATTAAGAAGTTCAAATAAAATCAAAATCAAATCCTTACACAGTACAAAAGAGATATCTGGGAAGTACAATATCAGTTGACACAGGTAATACAAGAACTACATATTTCAGAGGACACTCACGCTCTAACACGGGAAGAGGGACATAGAAGTACGGAACAGCGACAAAATAATAACACAGGGCACTTCGGAAATTATGAAATAAACTGGCAAAGTACACCTAATTTTGAGATGGATCCGCCGAAAAGAAGTAACAATGACCGATATGCGACTCGCCGACACGATGATTTTTACTATAAGCTGTTCTTTACTACAAGTAAATTCAAAACATTTAAGAATTCTGGCAACAACATTCATCCACAAGCATGGCTCCATCAATTCTCTCATTGTTTTCCTCCCAACTGGCCATTGGAGCACAGTATAGAATTTATGCGTGGCTACTTAGAGAATGAACCAGCTGTAAGAATGTGATCGGTCATTCACGATTGTCACAGTGAATGAGAATTTTATCGTGCCTTCCTCTCAGCATATTGGTCTCAAGCTACACAAGACCGAGTAAAATATAGCATCATAATGATGAAACATTTCGAACAATCTGAATTTTCCAGTCTTGTCAAGTATTCTGAAGACATGTTACATAAGAATCAGTATCTTTCAAACCCATACAGCCCCTCAGAACTCATCCACATTTGCTTAATCAAATTGCCTGAACATTTACGACATATTATTTTGGTGGGACGTTGCAAAGACGACATTGAAGCTTTTCAGGGACTGTTACAAGAATTGGAAATTGACACTGACAATAACGGAATGCGAGAACAGGAGCACAACAATTACAGGTCACATCGGTCACAATTCCGCGATCAAATAAATAATAACTGGACACGACAAGGCTATTCTTACAATGTAAATCGTGACAAAAACAGACACCACCCGTATGACAACCGTTGGCAGCGTAGTAATAGTTGCAGGGAAAGATCATCTCTCCGCGGTAATGACTATCACAGACACAATCAGAGAAACAGACAATATGGGAACCAAAATTATTATTATCAAGGGAGACAGAATAACTTCAGACGCTACGGTCCACCTTGCAGTTACAATTCCGGGAGATATTCTCCACCACATGACCGAAAAAAATGAAACTATGTAAACTATCGACAAAACGACAGACCTGAATTTCATCAGAACTGGCGGGATGTAGAAGTCAGATCTCCAAATTCCAATAACGATGCGCGCAAACAAAGAGACAATGGGCAATGACTCACACCGATGGCAGCCATAAAACGTACTTATGTAGCTGACGACGTAGCTGCTGTGGCTAGTAATTACGTAAAAATGGAAGACATTAGGAACATCTTACTCCAGGAACACGATGTAACACATAGCAACATTGCATATCCTGTTATTCACAATACCGTAAATGACGTAAAATGTACGTCAGTACTTGACTCTGGCAGTCCCATTTCAGTAATTAGTGAAACAGTCTTTAGCAAATGCAACAAATTGAACGATTGCCCCACATTTCCGTTACGTAAGATTATATTACGAGGTGCAATCGTTGGAAAAAGTGTAGATGTACGCCAACAAACCAATTTAGAATTCTTTTGTCAAAGCCACGGCCTATCTATGAACTTTCTTATTGTTCCATTATTGTCGACGGAAATTATATTGGGAGTAGACTTTTTGAATGAATACAAAGCAATCTTAAGCTTTCACGATGCTGAAATAAGTTTAGAGAAAGAAGGTAAGTCAATAGCTTTGAAATTTGAAAATTGGCTCTCAAACCATGATGAGAAAATTAATCGGCTTTACCTTCTGTTGGACAACAGTTCGGATTTTTCGACGGAACTTGACACTAACAATCACTCTGCAAGTACTGACAGGGATGATATCGACGGCGTATTTGAATCTAATGAGTTAATTCAGAATAAAATTCAAACAATTGAGAATTGTAATGACACTGACAGGCAGGACCTTTTTGAAATTTTACAAGCACATTCCACAGTTTTTACTCACAAAACAGGAACAATCAAGGGATTTCAATACCAATTTCGTTACCGTGAGCATACTAAATTTTGTGTTAGACCATATGTAATTCCGGCACATTATAGGGACCGTGTTGGAACAGAAGTAAAATATATGCTTGACGAGGGCAGTATTGAGCCTGCAGTAAGCTCATACAACAATCCATTACATGTTGTTGAGAAAAAAAAATGAATCGATCAGGCTTGTCTTAGATTCGAGAAAAATCAATACTATCATCGTTTCTGAAACAGACAGGACGCTAACGTTGGAAGAACTTATTCAAAATTTTATTGGTGATAAAGTGTTGTCTTCTATTGATCGCAGATCCAGCTTTTATCAGATCGAACTTCATCCAGAATGTAGAAAATACACGGCCCTTCTTTGTTTCGGCGTTTGTTATCAGTTTCTGAAACTTCCATTTGGTTTGAACATTTCTTCGGCAGCATTCATTCGTCGCCTAAATTCCATATTACGTGAGTTCTTAAAACTTCACATCACCTTATATGTGGACGATATTCTGATAGCAGAAGCCTTATCGGAACAACATAATCGCATCCTCAACAGCGTGTTACATATTTTTGCAAAATCTGGAAATACATTTGGAAAAGTCTGAATTCGGTAGGAGAAAGGTGAAGTTTTTGGGACGTATTATTTCTTCTGAAAGCATTTAGCCGGATCCTGAAAAGTTAGAAGCAATCAGAGCCATTCCAGTTCCATCCACAAAAAACAAGTCCGCAGTTTTCCAGGTCTCGTAAATTTTTACTGCCGTTTTCTGAATATGCAAATTCTAGTTACACCAAAACTTTATTCTCTCACTGTAAAAAATACTATTTGGAACTGGGACGAACAGGCACAGCCGGAATTCAGTTCTACTTAATGCGCCAATACTAGCTCATCCAGATCTGTCACAGGAATTCTCCCTTAGCACAGATTCCTCTAAAGTTGGCCTTGGTGCCCATTTATTTCAAGAAGCCCTAGAAAATGACACTACTGTTCAGAAAATCATTGCTTTTGCTAGCCGAGTGCTAACTAAATCTGAAAAAGATTATTCCGTTACAGAATTAGAAGCTTTAGCTATCGTTTGGGCATTTAACAAATTCCGTTTCTTTCTTTCTGGTAAGCACGTAAAAGTATACAGTGATCATAATGCATTACAATTTCTTATGTCTTCAAAATTAAATCATGGCAGGTTAAAACGTTGGACATTGTTCTGCAAAAATTCCACTTCACAATAGTCTACATTCCCGGCAAGGAGAACACTGTTGCGGACGCACTGTCACGCGCACCGGCTGGGCATGAGAAAAGTAACACAGAAGGGAACCTCGGTAAAAAATTTCAGTATTCTTTACATTCAGAAAGTCGTCTTTCAAAACTTGATCATCACATCTTTAAAGGACATTGCTCATGAAAAAGATAAAGATCCGATTTGGAAAGACATCAAAAGTCAATGACATGAAAAGACACACTCAGATTCGGCATTATTATCTGGTTAGAAACAACATACTCTTCAAAAGCTGCACTGTTGATGACAAGCTATGGGTACTTTGCATTCCATACGATTTTGTTAATAAGCTCATTTGGTACATTCAATTCAGCTACGCACATTTTGATCCACGGAAATGTTATCACATTCTTCGAACGACTTGTTATTTTAACAATATGGAAAATAGAATTCCAGGAGTCGTGTCTATTTGTAAACTGTGTCAAAAGGCGAAACCATCTACTATCTCACATCGTGCTCCGTTGTTTCCTATCATTCCCTCTAAATTAAAAGAATTTGCTGCTGTTGATCTCTTGGGACCCCTTGTCAGAACATCGAATGGATTTTCGTACGTTCTAGTCGCTGTTGAACTTATTTCAAAATTTGTTTCTTTCACTGCATTACATAAAGCCACTGGACGGTCTGTATCCAACGCATTTGTTAAAAATTTCTTACGTGAAGTTGGCCATGTTGCTAAAGTCATTTCAGATAACGGACCGCAATTCAGGTCTGCTGTTTGGTCACGCATGGTTTGGAATCACAAAATCAATTCTGTTTTTATTTCATTGTACTCACCACATTGTAACCCGTCTGAACGGATGATGAAAGAAATCAACAAGCTTTGCAGAGTTCATTGTCACAGAAAGCATCAGCATTGGGACAGATATTTACACTTATTTCAAAATGTGCTGAATGAAATGCCTCATGACTCCACTACTTTAGCACATACTCTTGTACTGAAGAATGAAGAACCACCGAACAGGATCAGAGAGCTTGTACCTTTCCCGAATACACGTAAACTTCGACACAAAGACATAATTGATTTGGCTATTAAAAATATAAAATCTGCAGCAGACAAAAGGAGAAAACTACACGGTAAAGCAAATGCAAAGAAATTATATATTGGTCAGAGAGTTCTCATTAAAGCTCGTTCATTGTCACATAAGAAGAAACACTTGAGTCACAAATTCTTTTCTGATTTACAATTGGGCTTACAGAGTCCCACATATACCACATGAAATTGCGTTGAAGTTGAAGCTCTGCGTACTAGGAAGAGTAAAGGATTGCACCATGTAAAACCGTTTATTGAGAGATAATCTGTTTTTTAACTTAGTCTTTGGTATAAAACTTTTCACTTCACATTACTATTACTCCTTGTCACACTTTAAAACTGTTAACATGCAACTATGTTCTAAAGTTAACTATCCAGTCAAGAACCTAGGGAACATATTTAGGCAAGTAATTACAAATGCATTGTTATAGTGAACACAGAACACAGTGTTACTGTGTGTGTTCATTGTTGCTTCTTTTTTAGCACGATTACGTAACGACTATAAAGCTAACATACTTAGAACATATACTGCTAAAGGTTTACTTTAAAAGACATCCTTCATTTGAATTACTTTCTGTGAGATTAAAGATGACTTAGTATTGGCTTTCTTTAACAGCTACATGATTATATCACGACGCTACTAATGTGTGACACAATTTACATTTTTGCTTTTGTGCTCTATCTGTTTTATATCTGCACAGTTTTTCTGAATACTTCTGCAAAGTAAAACATGTTTTAGTAGTAACTTTTGTGGTATAGCTACAATGAGACAGCCTTTTCTGTAGCACAACAATACGTTACAGTACAGTACTTTCTTCATCACGGCAATAAGCGTAATAACTACGATATCTATACGCAAAGCATTGCACTTTTGTTTATGATGAGATGAGTACATTGACTTCAGCTGAGCTTTGCTTACAGAGGACGATATCTACGACACTTCCACAGAATTATCTTACAGCAAGACGTACAGTTTAGCGCTACAGTACACATATTTGAGTGATTAATTTTGTACTTAGAACATTTATTTTTAAAGATTTTTGAAATACAAAGATACAAAGGTTTTCCGTGATACATTTCATTCCATTGCCATAATCTGTAACGCCTGAGGGTATGATTACATTAATCCTCAAAGGGGTACACGCTTACTTTGTGTACCATGTGTTTAGCAAGCACAAGGAGCCCTAGCTAATATGGTATATGCTCATACAAGTTTACACATTGGTACCATATTTCTCTAACACAGAATTACACAGCTATCTGATTATTTAACTAAGAAACAAACATTTTTTTACTACGTCACTGACACATGTTTATGTAATTACACAGTTGAATAACTTCACACTTATGAAATTGTACTTTGTCTGTACTTTGTGAAATGTTCATATTTTTTTGGAACCATTGTGATACTATGAGACCTTTGAATGATGTATTTGGTATGGGATCATGATTTTTAAAGTACGTTTGATGTAGATGACACTATTGAAATGAGCAGAGAATTTTTTTAGATTTTGAAATTATTGCAGAAAGCTACGACTTTTTTGAGATTTGACTGATGTGTTATGATGTTATTATTACGACGACGATATGCATTATGCTGTTGAGGTATGTTTATGATCAATAAGCTGATGCTACCGTATATGAGGAATGTGTTTACGTGTTTTATATGTATATGAATAATGAACAGAAGTTAGGGACTCTGGTTTGAGATAAAGAATGTTGGAAACCAAGAATCGTACTTTAAGAGTTATGAAATGTGTGTAAATGCGTGAAAGTATCACAATGCCAGCGAAAATTTTTTGGACACTGTTATAATTATAGGATTTTGTTTCTACACTTTTGTATAGTAAATTATCGACCTGTGAAATTTTTTATATGAGACTGTCACTGCTGTTGTAAATATTTCGGCAAGAAAGTCAAGTGACCTTCACGTAATGCGTCGTGGGCACCCAGCTGTGCCGCCTGCCTGGAGAAAGAGCCATTAGGTGGAAAGGAAAGAGACCATTAACCTCGCTATTGACATTCCTTTGTAGAATGCATCGCAAATACGAAACACTCATTACTTGGAAACATATTGTACTTTGTACTACTTACTGAAATGCTTATGAACTGGTGGGAAATATTCTTACATCTGCACACCTGATTATGACAAGTGCCGTTCTCCGAGAGTTGAGAGAATTTCTACTGAATTATAAAATGCCACATGGCTATTGAATGATGTTTTTATGGTTTGCTTTACACAGTTGCTTCTTTCATTTGATATCTGTTTTCCAGCTGTGTGGCAGCATTGGTTTTATAAAATAAAATTCAATGCATTTGCTAATGTGAACACTTTCTGTCAACAGATCTATTACATAATAATTGTATGATACACATTCTTCGAAAAAGGAGCACTTGGGAAGGAAAGAACAATAATAAGGGATTAATAACAGTAACTGCATACATAATTTTCTTTTCAACCACTTGGTAATTTTTTTTTTTTTAGAGTAACTTGTTGTGGTGCACCACTTTAATGACATAGACACTAAGATGTGAACAGATGTTTCCCTTATCTGCATTGTTGTCTTTAGTGTACTATTTTCTCTGCTTCAGCTATGTCATATTTAAGTGTAAGTTATTGCATTTGCTGCTGCTGTTTGCCAGGCATAGTGCTACTAAATTTCTCTTTGTATTACTCTGTTAAGCCAGTTTTACTTCTGTTTTATTTTTCTTGCTGCTGCACATTGGCTCATATTAGTTGTAACGTTGCATTTGCTCTGCTAATTTACATATACTGCTGCTTGCTTTTCCAATTTGCATGTTTTTGTCATTCCTGTTTGTGCTAATTTTTTGTGTGTTGCTGCATTGCCTCGTCCCTTAGTATATGCATCTGAGCTCAGTAGATTTAAGTTAGCTTAAGGGGGGTAGACTATATAAGAAAATAACTGTTATGAATTGGAAGTAATGCATTGGGAAGCTATAAGAAAATGGTTTAGCCAAAAAAGTAGTCTACTAAGGTGAATAACTATTTCGACAGAGTATATGAATAGAATACAGAAAGCATGCTTGGATAGGATTTTTTTGGTGTAAACAAATGTTGAAATAAGAGGAAAGATCAATGGAATGAAGTTTTGGGTTGGACTGCAATACCAAATGTTACACTGGAAACAATCCCTGTCCTGTCCTTTTGTGTTACTCCACTATATGTCTGTGGTATTTCTGTTCTTCCTGTCTTTATGTGTTTATCTGATAAGACTTATGTTGTAGAATTTTTCTAATACTCAGCTACATTCACTATGATCGGGAATACTGTTATCCTCAAATATAATTTCCATCTATAATATGTGATTTACCTTGTAAAGATGTTTAGACATTATTTATCCTGTTTTGTTTTTAATACTCCCATGTGAAGTTGATGTTTCGAAAATTATTCTGATCTTTTATGTATTTACTTATGTCATAATTCCTGTAACGCTGATGTACATGTTTATTTCTATTCTTTTGTAAAAACTGTATTACTACAAAAGTTATCTGTATTATTATGTGTTAATGATGTTTTCTGTACCTTTGTGATTGTATTCTCATGTTATAAAATTTTAATTGAGACCAGTTCATGAAATTAAGTTACATTTCATTGCACACGTTTCTGTTGGTCGTAGTATATGCACAATATATGAAAAAAGGGACTGTTAGTGCTTGCACATGTGTTGATAATTCAGCAAGGGCCTGGTTAACAGCATTTCTGGTTCTAAGGACATAACAAAAAGTTTGTGAGTGCACAAGTGGTGGTTTATGGACTTCATATATAGTACAAGACTCTTCGATGGTGATTGTGCACCTGCACAGTCGCAACAGATGGCTGCTGGCCGTCTCTACAAGGACTGAAGTGGGTCTGCAGCTTTGAAGATCCACCAATACCACTATTTCTACAAGGATTGAAGTGGGTCTGCACCTCTGGTGGCTCACCAATACCATAATCTCTACCAGGACTAAGTGGGTCTGCTCTGTGATGACCTACATACCAATATTATTCAAAACTCGACTGACTCTTCTTTGGGTTTGCTCTGTTGTGGCCCATTACCTGTCCGCATATCAAGAGTCACCATTGACTTTCCGTTGAAAGACTGCATGGAAATTCACTACTTCATGTGCATTTTCCTTTACTGCTCAGACTTTGAGAAAAAACGCTGCAATTTTACTGTGCTGAATGATCAGAACTTTCTTTATGGACAGTGAGAAAATTTTACCTTTTGATCAACGTTGTATCAATAAGTGTGTGCATTTGATTTCTTTGTCATTGTAACTATGAAAAATTTCCTCAAATCTGTATTGGCCACTGCCCAAAACAATTTGTAAAATTTTGTTGTGGGGAGCGTGGGTGCTATGTAAGTAGGCTGTCTAGGTTTTTATGTTGGTAACGTCACATAGTGCTCTGTATGAAAATCAATGGCTGTGCTGTGTGCAGTCTGTGGCTGGTTGGCATTGTTGGAATATTTGCCATTGTAGTGTTGGGCAGTTGGATGTGAACAGCGTGTAGCGTTGCCCACTTTCAAGTGTGCCGCCAGCAGTAGTGCAGGTGGGGAGAGAAATGGCGGAGTTTTGAGAGCGGATGATCTGGACATGTGTCATTCAGAGACAGTAAATTTGTAATACTGGATGTTGTGAACTGCTATATATATTATGAATTTTGAACACGATTAGGGTAAATACATTGTTTGTTCTCAATCAAAATCTTTCATTTGCTAACTATGCCTATCAGTAGTTAGTGACTCCAGTTGTCAGAATCTTTTATTTAGCTGACAGTATTGGCGCTCAATGTATTGCAGTAGTTCGAGTAATGAAGATTTTTGTGAGGTTAGTGATTCATGAAAGGTATAGGTTATTGGTAGTCAGGGCCATTCTTTTGTAGGGATTATTAAAAGTCAGATTACGTTGTGCTAAAAATATTGTGTGTCAGTTTAGTGATGATCAGAATAACTAAAGAGAGAAATGTCTGAGTACGTTCAGTTTTGGTCAGCTCTTTGAAGATTAAATAACGTAAGGGGTTTACCAGCACAGTAATTCACAAATTTTTCTAAGGGGGCGTTTCTGTTGTTAGATGACAGCACATTTATAATTGTCTAAGGTTATCACTAATTTTGCTCCCAGATCATTACTATACATGACTGTGTTTCCTAGTACACATCTCTTCTTCATCTCTCACTGATTGTTCCCTCAAGGTAACATGGTACTTCATCGAGCACGAAAAAACCTGCATAGAGTCACAAATTTTGTTGGTACTTGTGATATTAGCAGTTTTTGGCTTTATTACAATAGCAGATAGTTAATACTTTCAGCCAGAAGCAAATACTTGTTTGTAAGGAATAATTTATGTGTAATAAGGCGTCGCATAGCGATAGATAGTTAATACTTTCAGCCAGAAGCAGATACTTGTTTGTAAGGAATAATTAATGTGTAATAAGGCGTCGCATAGCGACGGTGGAATTTCGTAAATAATGTAATTCGTCGTCTTTGGGCGGCAACATAAACAGAAGAATTCGGGTTGGTATGCGATCTTTCACTATTTTGTTCACTGGAGAAGAAGTGAAGCCTTGAGCGCTAAACACTATTGCTGTTTCTCTTAAGTAAGACAGACACAGATTTGTGGCGGTCTGATCTAATTTTTACTAAATGTATAAAACTGTGTTATGTCTAAGTTTGAGTGAAGTGTAAAATGAAGAACTGTTATAACTTATCGTGACGTTGCACAAGCGACTCAAAGAGGACAATGGCTATATAAAAGAGCGCCCAATGGACTTGAAACGGACATAAAAATCTACCATCATTGGAGGGCTAAACTTAAGGTACGATATATATTTTAGTTATAATAAATATTTGTTCTGGGAATACTGAATCATTTAGGAGTGCTCATTGCTATCATCTCCTTAGTATTATCTTCATTTAAATTATGCATTTTGGTAAGATTACAGACACCAAGATCAGCAGTCCAATGTGCATGTTACATTGATGAAATGAAAACTGT
This sequence comes from Schistocerca serialis cubense, assembly GCF_023864345.2. NCBI lineage: Eukaryota > Metazoa > Arthropoda > Insecta > Orthoptera > Acrididae > Schistocerca > Schistocerca serialis. The sequence goes on from NC_064642.1 coordinate 665,897,945, forward strand.
TTTATCGTCTTCTTGCATCAGCTTTAATATGGAGTTTGCCTTTTGTGTGATGTGGCAGTTGTTTTTGCGCCCTTAAGAGCTTTCTGGTCCCTTAGGAAATTGTTTTGTCATAAGAATAACTTCGTGACCGGGTATGATCGTATCTACGATCATGAAGTAATTAGAAAGACAATAACGCAATTTCTTAATCAATAGCATGCTAGCTGTGACTGCTTCAAGCCACGCGAAACTGCAAGGAAAAACTAGTCAAATTTCATAATGCAATATTTTATGACAATGGTCAATCCATGATTCTTACGCCAATTGTGATTGATAAAACAATAAGCAAAATCTCAAATTCCTACTTTTCCATGGAATAACAACATCACTTTTATTTTGTAACATCACATACACCATATGATCGAGGTTCCATTAATATACTTATGAGGCTTGGCTTGGTCCAGATTATTGAGAAGCTATCTTAATTTTCAATATAACGTTTATTTGTCTATGAAATTACAATGGAATATGGATCTTTAGCAGCTTACAGTCGTTGATAAATATCAATGGGGACGGTTGAAAATGTTTGCCCCGACCAAGACAAAACCTGGGATCACTTGCTGCGATGGCAGATGGTCTATTCATCTGAGCCACCGAGGACATAGAGGGTAGCGCAACTGCAGGGACCTATCTCTGGCGTGTTCCCCGTGAGACCCCTTTTGGACATGTCCAAAAGAACAGATAACGTCTTCATATACATTTAGATAAGGCTAACCAGCCAACGATCTTCTTCAGTGCTGATGAGCTCACATTGCCCAAACTATTATGGAAATCTGCAGATTAACTGTCGTCAGTAATGAGTATAGTGGGCAGGGGCACTACAAATGTAGTGTGTGGACAGTAAGTTTGGAACATAGGTCTCATGGGAAACGTGCCAGAGATAAGTCCCTTCAGTCGCACTATCCTCCATGTCCTGAGTGGCTCAGACGGACAGAGTGTCTGCCATGTAAGCAGCAGATCACAGGTTCGAGTCCCGGTCTGGGCACACATTTTCTACTCTCCCTATTGATATTTATAAACTCCTGTAAGCAGTGAAAGGTCTCGATTCCATTGTAATTTCATTCTTAAAGTGCCGCAAGATCACTAATGGTATCTGATACCATCCTAATACCTTTATTTGTCTCGGTCACAAGTGCATATCATGATGTGACAGTTTCAATAGTGTTAGTCACTAACACTCAGTGACTCAGTTCTTTATAGCACAACATGTGACATTTTATACCCTGTGACGTTTTTTATAATCTCAAAATGATCGATAGCACGATCGAAACCGAACATGCCATTTTGTAAACTCTAAAGAAACATTGAGTAAAGGAATACAGTTATAAAGCAGATTTAGAATTAGCAGTGTAGTGCCAGACCACGCCAAAACTGGGCGCTGGGGATGCTCTTGTCAGCGGCATCGATACCATGTCTTGCAGGAACCCAAACTCGTAGTAAACATCCAGAAATAATTCCTTTTAGCCGTTGAGTCCAGAGATGGTGGTATAATGGGCATACAGTATGACTGGCCACACTTTCCCACCCGTGTTTCGTGAAAATTAACCCAGTCCGTCTTTGAACTGACTTAGTGAGTAGCCACCTAGGTACTCTTCCTGCTAGTTATATGGATATGTTAAGTTTTATATCCCCTTGCAGAGCTGTAGCAGCACCGTCAGATTCGGAAAGTGTAATACTACTCCGTATGTTCTACATTTTGAAGTGGGAAGTAGTTTTTTGTGCGAACCTTGTTTTATGCAGAACGCCATTGTGGTGTGTTCGTTTAAGAAACAAGTTAAAATGAACTTTGTGGCACTGATTATAAGGTTACTATAATGGTACCAGAGAATGATGTACTGCATGACTGGAGCGAAACGCATTCTATCGACGACTGCCGACTATGGGGCACAGCCTGCAACCAGGGTGTATCATCAGTACAGTTCATAGAAGGTTGTACAAGTTGCTGGAAACTGTAGTTTGTAGCTCACTTCACACAGTTCTAGCTGACGCAAGGACCAACCCAAGTTACCTAGAACCTACATATTCCAGCTACTACAGTCCACTTTTTTCAGGTCTAACTTGGGCAATTTCGTTAAAAAATTGTTTTATAATACATTACTTAGAAAATTAATAAAAATTATTTTATTTTTTCAGGTCACTTTGTAAAATTATTATTTCTTCATGCAAAGAGTAAACTTAGGAAAATAGATTTAATAATTTTTATAACAGGAGAATGTATCAAAAAATTTTATTCATCCACAGAAAGTATAACACATATTAAAATTTGACTGGGTCCCTACTTTGGTGTATTTTATTATTTAACTAGGTAGTAGAAATTAACTTAAATAAAAAATTCGTTCTCAAAAAGTTCAAAAACCTTTGCACCAAATAAAGGAAGCATTGAGGACTTTTTGTTGATATTGCTCTCTTTATTTTGTTTTACCATCAGGGCTTTTCGAAGTACAACTCGAAGTCCAGCTAGCTGTACTTCGTGCATCTGCTCCCATCGTCTTTATTTGAGGAGGCAGAACTCAAACATCAGTGACTTGATGAATGTTGATCGCCATTGCTTGGGTCCCAGCCCACTCCTGGTCTGAGGTACTCCAGAAGCAAATGTATTCGATCATGGTTTGTATGTATGGTATATTTGGAATCTAAATGACAAAGTTCGTTCAAAAATTGATAATTTCATCAATTTATTTTGAGTGTAAACAAATTATTTCCTTCACATTTCTGCATTTTATTTTGAAGAGGTGGAATGTATATAGCATGTAATGATCCTTTATAACACACAAAATAACTTTTAAAAAGAATATTATATGTTAAAAATATGTGTATTCCCATATTGTTGTACATGCAGACTGCTTCAGCACTAGCTCTGAATGTAGTCATGAACTGCTCATTGAACAGAGTAGACAGAAAGTGTAACTGAGACGGAGCAGACAGGAAAAAGCCAGCAGGCAACCTTTATCTCTTTTTCTCTGATGCTAACACTGACGAAACAGTTGTGCTAAGTCAGTGTTATCTTATCTGGAGGCCAAACGCTGCTGGCTAATTGCAGCCTATAGTTCCCAGAGTTGTTAGCTGCCTGAGAAGGCACTCACAGGCAAGACCTATGTCTTTGATATCGATGAGTGGGGGACGAATATTGGTCTCACATAAAATATTAACCGATTATGAAATTTCAAAATGCTAACATAATCTACATAGCAAGATATTGAAAATTAAAAATGCTAACATAATCTACATAGCAAGAGCAATCAGAAATGTCATCTTCTAATTGAAAAACTGTTTTTTTCACTCTTATTTCTCCTGCCTTTCTGAAAATACTTCAAAAGGAAATTCAAGTATGAAGCTAACATTTATGTAACTTTTCCTAATTTTCTATACATTTACATAATTAAAAATTTTCTGGAAGTCTTCTGTGCTGTGCATTGTAAGTGATATTTTTCTTACCATACATTGGTACATATGCTAAGGAATCTGATGGAATTTTTTCATTGAAAGTTGCACAATAAGTATATTCATGCACTGTTGTAAAGGGCGATTGCTTTAGCACTATCTCTGAATGTAGCTATGAAATGCTTATGAACAGTGTTGATGCAATGTGTAACTGAAACAGAGCAGACAGGAAAACGCCAGCAGACAACATTATCTCATATCCTCTGGCGCTATCACTAACGAAACGGTTGTGCTAAGTCAGCATTATCTTATCTAGAGGCCACACAATGTTGGCTAATTGCAACCTATAATTCCCAGAGCTGTTAGCTGCCTGAGAAGGATGACCTATGTCTTGATATGGATGAGTAGGGAACGAACATTGGTCTCTCATAAAGCATTAAACGATTTTGAAAACTCAAACATGTGAATATCAAGAGCAATCTGAAATGTCATCTTCTAATTGAACACTAGTTTTTTCCATTTTCATTTCCCCTGTCGTAATGAAAATACTTCAGAACGAAATGTAAACATGAAGTAAACATTTCTGTAACTTATCCTAATTTGTTATACATTCATGTAATTAAAAAATTTCACTAAGTATTCAGTGCTGTGTATTGTAAGTTACATTTTTCTTACCATACATTGCTATGTACACTAAAGAATCTGAAGGAATTTAATCAGCAAAAGTTGCGCAAAGTACTCTTTCCACAAGTCATATTAATGATATAGATAGGATAATTTAAAATGAAATTATATGGAGTTATGTCAGTGTCTGATTTGAGTAGTGTAACTCATTTAAGATCGAAAAATGCATCTGATGATGTGAAAAAACTACTTGGAGGTTTAATATTCCATATCTCCTGTGACAAAATTTCGTTTCTTCCATTTTTCAAGTACATATTCTGTAGATTAACATGATAGAATAATGAACGGATTAAAAATAAATAAAGGCAAGAGTGAAGTAATGGTATTTGGGAGAGATAAAGGGATCAAAGAAAATGTTACCTTGAATGGAGAACCCCTCAAAGTGGTAGAAAGTTTCATTTATTTAGGGTGTGAAGTATCTAGGGATGGAAGAATAACTAACGAAATTAATAGGAGCTTACAGAAGGGAGGCAATTTCTACCAAACAATAAAACACCTGATTTGGATTAATGAATTTTCAGAAAGAGCAAAACTCCTTAAATATAAGAATTATTACATCCCTATTGTCACCTATGGTTGAGAAACATGGACAATGACAGAAAGGGACTGGAGCAGACTGCAAGCAGGAGAAATGAAATTTCTCAGAGCAGTTAAGGGAAAAACAAGAATGGACAGAGTAAGGAATGTAGAGATTAGAAAGGACCTTAAACAAGAAAGTATGAGAGAAGAAATTGAAAGAAAGAGTTTAAGATGGTATGGGTATGTTAAAAGGATGCATGGGCAGAGACTCCCCAAAATTATGGAAGAACTAAAGATGGATGGGGAAAGACCTAGAGGGTGCCCAAGAACATGGTGGAAAATGTGAGTGAGAATATCTGTAGAAAGGAGAGATGTGACCTGGCAGCAAGTGGAGGAAGAAAAGTGGTGGGAGGACCACGCCCGATGGAGAGGCCTCATCGTCACCCAGACCCGGCAGTAGCTGCAGTGCGAGTCAGATATGGATAGATAGTTAATGAAAGGGCAAGTAAATGGTTATATTTACGATTTGCCTCAAATGTGACAAATACGAAATATGGTATACCAAATACTACAGATTTACAGTAATTTGTGATATAAATTTTTCTTTTCACTCAATTGTTCAACTTCAAAAGTTTGCATTTCATAAAAAAATATTAGAACCTTTGGATTTTTCACAATATTTTCTCGTTGTTCTAGCTAGTTATTTGATTCGTATTTAATCTGATTTCCATTGACCCTATTACAATTCTTCTTTCTTTGGAAATGATGGCTCTAATACCAATGCCACTTTCATTATAATCAGGCATCTCCAGAACTATAAGACCTTGTAAAATTTACTTTTAAAACTCCTTCCCCCATAATTTCTTTATAATCTTTATAAAATTCACAAAATATCTCAAGTGGATACACTACCTCGTTATTCTTACTACTTATTTTTTCATTATTAAGAATGTGTCCTGCCAAACTAATTTTATCATTAACAGACCAAGTCAAATGTAATTTAGCTCTTGATAAAAATGAAAGAATGTTGTATTGTAAATTAAATATAGTTTCCTCTCAATAGCCAAAAAATGAAACAGTTTTGACACATAATTAATGACTAATTTTGTATGGTATATCCCATCATATGTTCGATAATCTGATTCTGATCCATCAGGATTAGCTACAACAATTCTAAAGTGCATGTATAATTGCTCATGATTTGAATGAAGCCATCCATTACCAATATTTGTTTCAATTTCTGTATTCTTGTTGGGTGCATCTAAACTAGTTTTACATTTCTCGTTCACAGGGAGTTAGTAGCACTGATAACTGATGATTTTGTTCATGATTTATTAAGGACTAAATACATTAACATATTTTCAAAACAACTGTTACAGAAGAACTATTAGGGTCAATCAGAGTGTCGTTATCATCAGCTACAGCAATTTCTAAATCTTAAATAGGACCAAAAATATGTATAGCTTCAAGATAATGTGGTTCACTATATATTGATCATCCAAATTAACTACATGGTGTAAAGAAGCAATAATATGTTTATGAAAATGATCAGTATATTCAACAAATGCTCCAACAGGTAGAATAAAATTTATATTTCTTAATGCCAATGGAATGCTTTTCTAGAACATTATTAGCAACAGTTTTTTTATTTGCTTCAGTAGCTTATTTATTAAATCCTAGCACACTTGTAATATAATTTTCTTTTATATCCATGTGCAACTAAACATCACTCTGAATAGTAGCTCTATTCAACAATTCATCAGCTTTAATGTGAGTATTTGACATTTTGAATGACCAAATTTTTCTAAATATTTTAAACTATACCTATAAGAATTTCTATCGTTTGTACATTGCAATGTAGTTTATTATTTCTTGCTGTAATATTTAGAGTTAAGAATGTTGTAGAAAAACCAAACCATGTGTTATTTTTATAAGTGTTGCTTATTGCAACAGATAATACTTTTTGAAGAACATATGATTTATCACTCAACTGAAACAGACAAATTGATTATGCAAATAAAAGTTTATTTAAAAGACTGGTAGATTAGGAACCAAAAATAAGTATTATAGTAAAGAAATAAAACAATAAACGTGATAAACTTTTCCCGAATTCAATTCCGTGTGGAATCATAAAACCAAATGGATGTGGAAAAAAGATATTAATGATTGATAATTTTGTTGTAGCTCCAGAATGGTTGAACTAGAATAAAACTGATCATTTGTATGTTCACTTCAAAAGGTGAGGTCAACCAATGAACTAAGAATTTGTAAAAAGGTATAAGAAATTGGAGATGTGCATATCGGAAAGAGTGCTACTTTTATCGTAAAGAACAATGAAACTATTACATTAGACCAATGTCTAGGTAATTCAATGGTAGTAATTCACGACTTCATTCTGGAAAATCAGGATATACAATTGTTAGGAAGTATTTTACTAGAGGAAATCATAAATAATAGATTGTATTTATTTTTCTTAGACTTATTGAAAACCAAAACATTTAGTTGCACATAATGTTAATTTTTTAAATATTTTCGGACAGGATAACTAATTTAAATGATATTTATCATGTGTTTGTTGGAGGCGATTTAAAATTCGATGATTAAAAGAAATGTGTCGTAAATGTTCCAATGATCAATTTGGAATTTTCTGATAGACATGACTGGAAAACCAAATCACAGTAAGTTCTCAAATAAAATACAGAACTTCATAACAATGCAGATGTCGAAAGTAAATGTTAAATATAACATAATGGCAAAAAAGAACATTTAATGTGAACATTAAATTTTAAAAATGCTTAATTAATGTCTTTTCATATATGTTTAGAAAATATGATCCAGAAGTTGTTAAAAAAGTGAAACCAAATACAAGGAAATCTGATTAAATGAACAAACAATTCAGGCTTTGGAAAAAACAACCAGTAACAGGATATGAAGAATATACAAAACATCAACCAGCTATCGAATTTATTGAACAAGTTGAACAAGGAATGGAAGAATTAGGTGATAATTTGTTAAATGATATTGATGAAAATAGAGAAGTTGAAAAACAAGTGATTCCTTATCATCATCATACAGAAGATTGTGGAGATATACCACAACTAAAATCTAGGAAAACCATAAACATTTAATGAAGAACTACATAGAAAAACCGGAGGAATATGTTTGGATGAGTAAAGTTTGTGATTCGATCGATAGATTAGCAGTAATTCATAGTGAAGATTCAGATAGAAATAGAAATTATCACAATGGAAACGGTGGTACCACAAAAATGTTAACAAACCATTTATTTATTTGTCATTGAACAATCCAAAAGGTATACAGTATTTCATGAGAATTATCAATAATATATCACACATGATGTAGGAAAGGGTTAGTAAATTGGGATTTAAATTGGTTTACCAAATCCTTTAAAGCATCTATAAGTACTGTGCACATTTTCTAAACTAGAAGAAAGATTAACTGGAGAAGGTAAAGGAGTAAATCCATTAGACGAAACCATAAAGAACATGATATTGCCTGTAATGATTATAAAGAATTAGAAAAAAGGCATGAAGCATGTAAAGAAATTCAGTTAGCGGCAAAAGGAAAAATGCATGCAAGTTAGCAATTCAAATAGCTGCAACTGCAGTTGGAGGAATAATGTATTGAAAAAGAAAATTGAGTATGGGTGTTGAACTAGACAATTGTGGATATTGATTTTAAAATTACTAATCCTCATAAATGTTTTCTATGTAAATGGATTACTTTAGTATTGATTATTCTTTGATACCAAATGGGAAAAGTAAAGCATTAGGATTTAAAGTTGAAATTAATATTGTACCAGATGGAATTAATCAATTTTAACTGATGCACAAAAAGAACAAAAGTTAAGGTAACAACAGCCAAATGTGGTGATTTATTCTTAATATTAAGCACACCTGTGGTGAAAGAAGTTGTCAATGTCTATCAAAAAGGATAGTACGTTCAGTATCATCAAAACATGAATATGGATTTCTCCAATAACTATTAGCTTCATTAACTGCTATTGGAAATGTACTAGCCAACAAAATGAAAGTTGATAAGAAATTAGAAGAAGAAAAAAGACATAATTTAGTCATAGAAATGAAGTTGAGTAAAACATATGTGTGTCTTAATCCAGTAAGAAATAGGTTAGAGATCGTATTAAGATTAATGAATTGCATAGTAACCAAAAAAATTTTGAATATGGACAGTAAATATGATACACATCACCATTCTCATACTCACTGGATTTGTTAATATAAGAATAATGTGATAACATACCATTACTGCTCAGCAACTGTTTGGGAAAAATTATCTATACTGCAATATTGAGAATTTTGTGGTCTGTTGTATCTGTTTGCTTAAATAGATAACATAATTATAAATAAGGTAATTATAAATTGAATGATATTTTGAATCAAAATGAACGTTTTGGAAATGTGCTGTAGCCCAAAGCTCCCATGATTCATGGTTAAAAATTTTTGAAAAAATAAAAAATAGAAGCAAAAATTGATCCAATAATTTAAAGTTCTGTTAAACAATTTCAGAAGGAATTACATTATATGATTAAAATAACTATATTTCAAGCTAGAAGAATAGTAGATTCAAAAGATGCAGTAAATGGTAATGCTGTTGTTGTAACATAATATTTAGAAAATGAATTAAACAATTGTGTCATCAAACTTGAATGCACAAGTACACTAACACAACTTGAAAACTACATCATCACTAAACAACTGTAATAATTAAGATCCTTAATAAAAGTTATGTAGGTAATTACTTTACAAAAAAGGATATTCATAAAACTTGGACATATTATCTCTCAAAAACTGATTCAATCCATATTTAAGTGAGTTAAGTAATCTTAAAATATGTGGTAAACAAATAATGGCGCTCAGTTATATGACTCAAGGCAAACAAATAATGTGCTATTTCGAATGAAGGTTATTTTTAGTTGTTGTTACTTTCGAAATATAAGTAAAGAATTATCACTTTATATATTAGATTAAGTATTTACGATAATCTGTCTGAAAGTAACTCCTAGTAAACAGTCATTAAATCAAGTTTTCTAACTATAGGACTAAAATATTCATTAAAACTCCCCCAGTTGATGTAAAGGTAACCACATTTAGTGAAATAATTTAAATCTTATTTAATTTTATTCCATATAAATGGATAACCGTATATACTGCTTTTGAATGTAAAAAAAATTACTAAAACACATAATCCTCTTCAAGTAAGAACTAAAATGAAAGACAAGGAATTGAAGATCTTAGTGAAGTTAACTATAATTGGACATATCTAGTTTAAAAATTATTGGATGAAAATAATAACAAAAACTTCAGCTGTAAAAATGAAACACACACAAGAAATGAACAGAATTATAAACCAACTAGTGATATATATAATGCAAATGCAAAATTAAAGAAGGAGACAAAGTTAGAATCAGTCAACTTAAAGAAAATTTAGGAAACAGATATATAGCGAATTGGTCAACAGAAGTATCTGAGATTGAATCAGTTATTCATTCTAATCCAGTGACATAAATTAAGAGATATAGACAGTGAAGAAGTAAAGCGAAATTTATATGGCTATGGATTATAGAAAACAATGTGGCGAGATGAAGTATGAGAAAGAAAGGAGATATAGTACATGTGAAAGTGTCAGGATTTGAAAATGCATATAATAGTTGGGTGCATAAATGTAACATTATTTTATAAATGCTCAGTCTCATGAAAATGTAATGTATGATTAATCAGTTGTTCTTGCTTATTGTCATCCATAATATTAAGACAGTTCAGATGGCAGAGAAGCCTGAAATTTTCTTTCATTCTTTACTATTAATTTATTAGGTGAGGATTGTACTCAAGTCTTCTGTATTCATTACAGTTTGGATGTCTATTTACACTTCCATCTCACTGTCTGTAAATTTCTTCTCTGTCTTCTAATGTCATAGTAGTCATAATCACTATCATCATCAAGTAAAATTAAAAGAATGTTGGTACAACAACATGTGACTGAAATTCTGTAATTATTTCATCTTTCTCACTAATTTTTTCTCTTAAGTTTTCAATTTCTTATCTTCTTTTCTTGAGAACACACATACACACATAACCATTTCTTTATGAATAGTAAATCTTCAATTTGTTCTCATAAATCTAGAATTGTTGATTGTAGTTTGTATACACCATGTTTTCTGATTTGAAGTCAGTTCTCAGACTGTTAAATTGTTGACTTCACAATTGATGAATATAGGCTGGATTTACTTATAAAATTATTATCTGAATGTAAGTGTAGCTGCAGGCTACACTATAATTCTTTATAATTTTTTATATGTTTGCCTTTCTCATTATGCTTTAAGGTATTTCTTAAAATAGCATATTCCAGTATGTAACATAAATCTTTTGCTTTACTTCAGATTATTTTGCTTATCATTTACAAAAAACCTTCTTTATTTTTATATAGTATCCTGTTGTCATTCTGAAATATATTCAACATTCTTATGACAGCTTATGTTGATGTACAAGGAACTGGCTACATATATTAGAAAACTTTTGTATTACGAATTTTACTATATACAATTGTCATCATCTGATTACTTCCTTGATTAATAAATACAGTATGTGGTTACATGTTTTAAGGATGAAACTGTTATTTAATTTTTTCAAGTCAGTCCTTCAATATTGTGCACTGAAATAACATACTATTAAAAATTATTTCTAAATGAATGATGATTCCGAATGGTCTAAAATTCATCAAATGAAAACCAATTGCAAGCAATTCGCATTTTTCTAAATGTCATTTTATTAATCATATGTTTAATTTTCATCAAATACACGATGAGAAAATTATTAGTACCTAGGATATCAAATATAAATTAGAAAATAGCGTTTTATATTTATATATTTATTTGTGCAAAGAATCTAGTTATATTTTAATGGAATAATAATATCCTATTTTATGTTTCTAATAACAATTACTTCTAATTACTGGTGAGTCAAAATTGTCTTCAATTAAACAAATGAAAAGAATCTGGACTTCAAGATTTTATAAACAGGAAACAACAAATTACTGCTGTTATTAGTAACTTTAACTTTAGAACGAAAAGAATAACAACAATGAACTGAAAAATTGTACTGTAAAAGAATTAAAAGTTAAAGCAAAAGAACAAGTTATTATAGGTTATTTAAATAGGAAACTTAGAAACATTTGATCTTGATTATTGGTAATTTAGAAAATTTACATTATTAAGAATTGTATAAATTGGATTTGACAATAATTGCTATGTGTGATATTAAAATAATTGAGTATAATAGAAATAAAGATAGATTTTAATGAATGAATCAGCATGGATACATGTGTCAGGAAACTCTCAAGTATGTATTCATTTCATAAGTGTGTTTCAGGATAAATTAGTTTCGAAAATTATATGAATACTAGAACGACATTAGCCTGAAGATTGTATTAGAGAAATACAAGATAAATTAGATTGGAATCACTATCTGAAAATTTTATGGGAGATTTCGAAGATTAATTTAATTGGCTCATAATATTACATCGTTAGTTAAATATTAATGAGTCACTGTCATGACAAATTAGATTGGGAAGTTATAGCACAATGTACATTGATTAAATATTTCATTTGAGAATTGCATGACAAATTAGACTAGAATAATATGTTATGTAAAGTGAACTTACCTGAAAATTTATAAGACAAAATGAGAATAAAGTAAATTGGGTTAAAATATGAAGTTAGCAAAAATTATCTGATACATTTGTAAGATATTTTCTAGACAGACTCAACTGCATATAAATATCATGTAAACAAGAATTGACTGAAGTTTTTATTCAAGAATATTAAGATAATGTTAACTGGGATAAAATGTAATTATACAAGGAACTGTCAGAAAATATTGTAGGAGAAGTCCAAGATAAAACAAATGTGATTGTAATCTGTGTAATTCAAGTATCTTTGAAAATTTTAATGAAATTTTTAAGATTTGAGTTAATTTTGTATTGAGATGGAATGACAAGTGAACAAATATTACCTGAATATTTTACAATAGAATTTGAAGAACATTAAATTGTGAGTATATTTTAAAACATTCAAGTCTGACTGAGTTATTTAAAAGTATATTTAAAATGAATATAAGTTGGAACAATCTGAAGATATTGATTGCTCGTTTTTTTTGTTTGGAATTTGTAAAAAAAAATTTAATCATGTTTTTCATAATGGGTGTATTGATAAATGGCTAAAAGAGAAAAATGTTGTCCATTGCAAACATATGTTAATAGAAATACATGAACTCAATTTGCTGTGGCTAGATCTATTACATCAATAATAAACTGTTCTTTATTGTCATCAATTACAGTATTATAATATAATGCCAAAAATTATCTTAAAGCTTGTTTCATTCATGGACATAGATTTTCAGAATTGGGATTGTAATTAAGTCTTAATAGTTCCTCACAGTTAGATTGTCAGCTTTCATTATGGTACAAATGCTTATGTAAATTATTTTCCTTGCATTATCATTTCATAATAAGTATAGTCACAATCATTCTCAAATAATTTTAAATGAGCCAATGTTCATCTTAAATTTTCATTAACTGTTTGAGGAACAACATGAAGTAATAATACACAATTTTGTCGATTCCTTCATGTAAACTTCCTCTAGCGCTAGCAATACTTGATTTAGATTTTGAATGTGATTTTCACGATTTTTTTTAATTTTCTAAGTGTGGTGTTTGGTCTTTGTACAATTATTTTATTTCTTTTTTAATTTTTGATTCTTCTCATCTTTTAATTACTGGTAAAACTTCTTCATAAACCCAATCTTTGAAATTCTCAAAAGCACATTTTTGAACTCTTAGCTAAAGGATGTAGAGCAGGTTAATTGATTAATTTTGTTGAATTATGTTTATATTTTGGGAGCACCATTTCAGTTAACTATAATTTTCGTTAGTCTTTACAATATTTTTGTTTTTCATGGTCCTTAATTGCTTGTCTAGGATGTTAATATCCCAAAAGGTCAGCAACTTGGTCTCCATAAATCCAAGGATTGTTCTTTTCATCAGTAATTATTATTATAATTATTTAAGATTGTTCTTCAATAGATCTATAACATCTGTAACTGGCTCCATTGAAGGGCAAATTTATTATTAATCTTTAGTTTATATTAATAGAAATAGTGCATATCATACAGTGATGCAGGTTCACTAATAAATGTTGTTTATGATAATGTTATTATATTTGAAATGTTTATAAATGCAGTTCCTTCTGCTGGCATTGTTTGTGGATATAGTAATTAGTGCTGGTAAAAATTATGCAGTAAATTATTTATTTGACTATGGTTATCTGAATATTCCAGCAACACCTGAAATAACTCAAGTGAGCGATGATTTAGAAAAACTATCATTAATGTTATTACAGTTAACACACAATCTTCAGGTAACTGGTGAATTAAGTATAGAAACTTTTGATTGTTTGCACTGGCTTAGATGTTGTGTACCAGATTCATTCAGTGTTATAGAATTAGTATGGATAAATGCAAAAAGAAAAACATGAAATGAAACAAAAGAGGACAAAAAAAACGTTAGGAGCACAAAGGCTGCATTTCTTTTATGAAAAAATATATTAACATTCGGTGTTCGTGATATTAATAATCTTGATATTTGAATTACAACTAAACGACGAGTACATACTCAAGAAATATCTGATCCCAATGTTCTAAGGAAATTGATTGAAAGCGATATGTCTTAGGTCACACTTTTTTCCACAAATGAATGGCTAAAAATGTGATTTGGTATATGGAAACTGACAAAAATAAACCAAATTGTCAAATATGTTTGAATATATAGTTTGTGAAATTGGCCACTTATCAGGTTTATATCATCCAGATGAATCAATAATGAATCTACACTACAATGCAACGCATTTAGTACTATTTCAGTATCATATTTACATTATTAAGAGTTTACATGTTGAAAAAAAATGAACAAAGGCTATTGTACCAAAATCTATACCAGTTGTACCAACAACTAATTTAATGGATCAGTCAAATTGCTATGTGAAATTAAGAAATATGACACATATTAACTGTGAATGGAGTTTTATACATTTCTTATCAGAAGTTGGTAAGATTAGTTGCTGACATGATGTCACAATTTGTATCTAATTGGCTAAAGGTTTTACCACACCACTTATAAAATGTGGATGGAATACATCAAAGGCTAAGTGGTGGACTTGTATTATTTGTTGACAATGTGACATCTATGACAAACCGACAAACATTACAATAATTTTGGGATATTCAAAGTCAATATATAGTACAGGATTATAAAAAAAGTCTTGTTAAATGGTGTAGTCGACACTTACTCAAGCAGAGCATTTTTATTCGTAAATCAACTTTTCTGCATGGAATTACATGAATGTAATAATAAATAGAATAAGATCTGCATTCTGATTTATTACTGCTTTGTTCTATGTTTCAAGAGCCATTCTTCTTATGGATATAACTAATTCACAAAATGTAGTTACAGATGGCATTTACTTTTATGTTAATTTTTTATTAAATGTACATCACCAGTGCTTGATGTAATAATTAAATTACAAGGTACCATAGAAAAATTATAAAATTTTATTTTTCTTTAAATGTCATACAATCCTAAACAACAAGAGGGGATTTACTTTACAAGAATATGCCAAAATTTATATTCAACGATGTGTGGGCAGTGTATAAATGAACATCCTGTAAAAAATTACAAGAGTAAACGGAATCATTGTGTAAATAGAAAAATATTACTAAATATTATTATAAAAATAATTTACAACGAATCCTGAGTGAAGAACATTCAGAAATAGCATTATTAATGAGTAATGGTGGAAAAGAAGAAAGCAATACACGTTCAAAACATTGTAAAACTTGTTAGGATGTTAAAAATTAAAATCGTTTCTATGTTGATCCATCTTACAAATATTAACATAATAATAAATATAAAAAATGTATGTGGAAATGTGTGATAAATAAGAAAAAAATAAACATCTCATTCATAATTTTTAATTATCTATGAATTAAAGATTCCTACTTGTCGAAATTTTTGGAAAACAATTTTTTTTAAAACTTATATATATATACATAATGAAAGTTATTAGTAGATTTCATTTAGCAAAATGTGGAAGTGTTTGGAAAAAGTTCCTTAATATAAAATTGGAAGAAATGGGATCTTTCAAAATAATGACATTAATCCATTGAAAGAAATGGTTCCATTTTCTAATAATGTAATTGCAACATAGAAAACTGGAACTGGTGATAAAAAATTAATTGTTTTTTTCTGATTTATTTGAGAAACCAAGAGACAGAAGAAGAGTTCATGATTATATTTATGATTACACATTTGCAAATGGTTTAAAACTATACTTTGAAAATAATATAAACTCAACAGAAACTAATCATGTCTTGAGTACAGTAAAACCAGACGTTATAAAAATTGTAAAACATAATATAAGAATTCATCCTAGATTGAAAGTAAATTAGAACTTTTATGTGAGTACCAAATACATACAATTGAAATATTATAAAATCTAATTTTCAGGCACAAAACTATAGGATCACAAATGCAAGAGAGTTAATTTAAAATTTTAAGATTTGACGATGAGTGAATGGTTTTCAAGCAAATGGATCAGGATGGGGATTCAACAGAATTCAGAACAAATTAATTTGCAATTGCAAGAAAGTATTACCTCCAGCTGTTGAGTGGAATGACGACACTGAAGATCTCTGCTTGACCCAGAGTCGAAATTGGATTTCCTGCTTATTGCAAGTTGTCAGCTTACCATTTGGTTTTATGTACATGACTCACAGCCAGACCCTACAGTCAGTAAGTCGTCAACTATGGATCTGCCCATGAGTCACGCATATTAGGCTAAACAGAGAGGGTGCTGTTGGCAATAATTTGAAATCAGGGTTCGAGTGTGGGTCTGGCACAGATTTTGATTGTGTTCATTCCCTTTTACAGCTGATGTTAGTACTTATTCACAGTTGCCACTTCACTTGTTGTGTTTCATAATGGCCATGGGCACTGCAGTGCCTGTTTTTTGTACATTCAAGCATGTAAAAAGGAACTTGGCATTGTAATCCGAATAATACATGCACTACAACAAGATACAAATTCGAATTATAGGAATACAGCTGTGAATTAATAGATATATTCCACTGAACGGATCATCTTACATTGAATTACCAGATCAAATAAATATTAAAAAAGCTTGTATTTACATAAAAAAGCGAAGATCAAAGATGTTCCCTGTGGGCTATAAAATCTGCATTACATCCTAAGGCAAAAAATTCAGAAGGAGCTAAATATTAAAGTGTTGGCTTTGATTTTACTCACAAACTTAAAAAAAGTTTGAATTTTCATGAGTGGTCGATAATATTCCAGAAATCGAGTGTTCAATTAATGTACGAGTTAATGTTTGTTGATTTGACAGAACATATCAAGTCTATCCGTTAATAATTACGACATATATATATGTATATATATACATATATATTCATATATATGTATATATGTATGTACATACACATATATAAGAGAAACATGTGTATATCCTTTGTTTGCAGGATGAAATTAAAATTATTGTAATAGAAAAAATTTATATAGACTTGTTCCCAGTCAAATTACTAAATGTGAAGATCCAAAATTTATTTGTGATAGATAAACTAGATAAACGCACACCACGCCATTTAGTTAACAAAACATCAGCAGTTCCCCAGGTAGGTTCATATATATTTTTTAAAAATTGATAACGTTTTAAAAATTGGTTTCTTATTCTGATTTTCAATGTTTGTCGTTAAAGATACACAATTGTCAGGTCAGTCCTGAAAATTCATATACAATTAAATATCTAAAACGTGAAACAAGTGCATTCTGTAACCATGTTAAATATATAAATGAACTTTATAACAATCCTGAGGGACTTTTACTTAAGAAGTTTATTGAACAAGCAGTACAAGAAATTGGAAGACTTATTCTGATATTGAAGAATTGAGACCATTATCTCCTGACAAACAATTCAGATACACAAGATCGAATAAATATACACTATGGAATTTCATTATTCACAGAAAAATAAAAAAGTTCATCATCATGCCTGTTTAACTGCAAAATTTATAAATCCGTTATGTAATAACAATAAAATATCCTAGCTTTTTACCAGTTTATTTGCAAAATGTATATAGAATCAATGCACATATGTTTGCAAAATAAATTGGTTTTTATAACAAAAATATATTTAATACAAAATAATGAAGAAAGATTGGTTAATTCTGATAAGGGTGCAGAGAGTTTGCAAACGATGTTTATTGATATGTTAAAATTTATGAATTAATCCCTTGACAAAATTCCATCAAATCTGAAAAAGGATGAAGTGAACAATGTTAAAAAGTTTTTCTCAAAAGAGTTATTCATTCTAGTGAACAGAAATCGCATGTATATATGTATGACTACATTGATTCCTGGAAAATAAGTTGGACAGACTACCATCAAACAAGGAATTATACTGGAAGCTGAATGACTGAGAAATACGTTTATAAACAGGAAAAAGTAACTTGGGAAGAATTTAATGTTAAAACCTTTGGTGAATATCATGATCTGTATCCTACAGCTGATGTATCACTATTGTCTGATGTCTTTGAAAATTTTAGAAAAACTTGTATAAAGGCATATGATCTTGGTCCACCTGGGTATTTAACAGTACCTGGTTTATGTTAGGATTAAATTTTGTTAATGACTAAAAAGTGCTGGACATATTACTTGTTTATAGTGTGATTTTAATGGTAGTAGAGGGAATAAAAGGCGGAATATAACAGTGTTGTAAGAGATATGTTGAAGCAAACAATAAATATATGAAGGTATTTATAGTAAATAGATATAAAATAATCTAGCATATTGAGATGCAAATAATTTATATGCATATGCTATGAGTAATTATTTTTGATATAGTGGATATGAATTGGGATGAATCAAATAATCTTGATTACACAAAACAAATGAATTATCAGATACTGATAAAATTGGTTATATTTTTGAAGGAGGTTTAGAATATCCTAAAGAATTACATGATATTCATAAAGATATATCGATAGCCTCTGAAAATAAAATTATACCACAAACTAAAGCAAGAAAATTGTTGACTACTCTAAATGACGACCATATATAGCTCACTGTAGAAATATTGACCAGTACATCTTCTGAAATGAAAAAAGCAAAATACAGAGTGTTTTAAAATTCAATCAATCCAATTGGGTTGAAGATATATATAGATTTCAATACATATGTGAGATCTAAACCAAAATATTGGGAATATTTCTTCTGTGGAAAATATAAGAAATAGTGTGGAAATAAAATTAGTGTCACATGGAGATAAAATGCACAAAATTATAGCTAAACGAAAAATTAAAAGAAAAGATATCATTAATGAAAATTTTGTTGTTATTCATATGAATAAAACCAGAATTGGCTTCAGTAAAGCACCTATGTTGTTGGGAGCATACCTGATTGACCTAGAGAACTGATGTACGAGTTTCACTATAGAATAATGAAACCAAAATATGTGGAGAATATTTCATTGTGTTATCATGATATGGACATTTAAAATAAAAAACACAGATTTTTGCAAATACATAAAAACAATGAATGATAAATTATATACTAGTGAGTACCCTGAAAATAATATTTATGGAATTCTACAAGTAAACTAAAAAGGATAACGAAAAATGAAATATGAGTCCAATGGAAATGTAATAGAAGGGATTTTTGTTGTTTGAGAGCAAAAATGTATGCTTATAGAGTTGGTGATCAAATAGAGAAAAATATGAAGGAGTTGAGAAATGTATTGTTAAGATAGAAGAAGGTTTGAAGATTATAAACATCGTTTGTTTACCAATGGAGAACAGTACAAAAATATTTATGTGATTCAAAGTGAAAAACACCAGATATACACAATTGAAATAAACAGGAAAGTGTGGAGTCTTCATGATAATAAAAGTTATGTTTTGGAAAACAAAATAGATACATTACCATAGGGGCATTACAAATTATAAAAAACTAATAAAGTTTATTCTATATAAATCGAGACTCTAATAAAGAAGCTCACAATGCATGTGTCTTGAAAGAGATTAAAAATTTAAGTGATTTAAGGGTGTGTGTTTTGTATAATATTTCTGTACGTAAATATTTAAAAACTAGATGTGGAAAAAAATCTGTACGGGGTTTCATGAGTTGAAGATTCTTTTACCAAGTAGATTTTGTAATTAATTACTGATTGGAATTTTCAGTTTCTTGAAAAAGAGCAGATGAAACTTAAAAATTAAGGAATGAAAAACTTAAAAGCTGCACTTTCATGTTCTGGAACTCACTTTGTGAAAATTTTTTAAAAAATTAGTTTTTCTTCTTAAATTTTATAATCTTTAAATGACAGTAACAAACAACTAAACCAGTGTGGTGACTAACCAGAGCAAAAGAATATTAATCGAAGATAAATATCGAAAATATGTATATTGTTGGATTCATAAAGAATGAAACTTGAAAAATCAAAAGTTCTTATAGCTGCTGAAGAAGATAGAATTAGAAATAGTTTGTGTTAGTAATAGAATAATTTTTATTTATTTGCTTATGGTCACTCATTAAAGAGAAATAAATTGAACTGGAGAGCCCATAAAATTTTAATATGAATTAATCTTTGTGAGAGAGAATAAAACTTCTTCCCTACATGCAGCTACATAAAACAATATACATTTATTTTCTTACGTCCACTTATGGTATGAAAAAAGGATTATTTTAAAATGAGTGATCTTGATAAGGAAAAATAGTTGTTTTACTTAATCTGCTTAGTAATTAATTAGAAAACATACGTTCTTTTTATAAAATAATCTGATTTAGACCTGAAAAAGTGGACTATACTAGCTAGAAAGTGTAGGTTCTAGCAATTTGGATCTGTCCTGGCGTTGTCCACGACTTAGGTAAGTGGGCTGGAACCTACACCTTCTAGCTACTATCATCTACATTTATTTATTAATACGAATTATTCCTGACACTCTAAAATTCCCGAATAATAGTACTTACGACCCATAGAATTCTTCTTATATCTGAGTGGCAAAAGGCACCATTTATTTGCTAACATTTATTAATAATAGTTACTTGATTGGTGCCAGTATAAATGTACTTTCACTATGTATCTCTTTGCTGATGTCACATGCGATTTCTACATCAGCATCTCCTTCCAATGGCTCTGAAAGCACCAGATGCCAGCTGCCTCTGCTAGCCTGCATGGAAACCTACCGCTTTTTCCTTTTTCCGTACATACTGCAGTGCTAATACATTCACTTCATGTATGTGACATACGGAAACTGGAAAAACCGTAAAACGTGCTCTTACCTGCAAATAAGGGTACTTTACACACTTTGTTGACGGACTACACCTGTAAAAACTGCGAGACATTTCAGGTACTTATTAGAACCCGATTACGACCACTATGTCTTCGGTCCTGGCTTGGAACTTTCTGCTTGAGTCACTAATTCCGTTGTTACAGTGACTACATGACTGAGACTTTTTCTGTAATCTCTGCATGTCTCAGTCCATTGTAAAGGTGGTCAATGAAATGTGGAATTAGGATCCTGTTTATTTCTGGTCAGTAATAAATTTGTCTGTAATAAATGTGTTTTAAAGTAGTGTGTGTTCATTGGCTAACCCGGCTCCTTAATGCTCCATCACCTCACAGATGGCTATTGCAAGATGATGAAAAAGTTACATCTTTTGTCAATTTTGGTTTGGTACTGAATAAAACGTTTTCCTGAACTCAAGAAATACTGGATCCTACTCATCCATGGCTTCCAGGAAATCACGAGAGAGAAATGTGAAGTGCACTTCGCCTGAATAATGTTTTCTGTAGCCATTCTAGATAGAATGAAGTAGTTCATCCTCACGAAACTGACGCCAGCCAGATGTTGGAGATACTAGAATCGTTTTGTAGGCGTTCCCAAATTTCTGGCTTCCCCAACTTCCTCAACAGCCTTTCACTACAAGATCATCTTCTTCCCTCCAAAATTCCCACCTAAGCTTACAGTTGTGAGTTACTTTGATTAATTCGACCAGAATTCTGATTTGGTGCACAATAGTTTTGTATGCTGCCTCATTTATAGGTGTACTAAACAATCCCGGAAATTCCGCCATAAGTCACATTCGTTACAGAAATTCCATACAACTTATCTCTGGTTGTAGTCCTACTACATAGTTTCTGTTATGTGTTAGACATGTTCACGATGCTTCGGTGCACGTTTTGCATATATATATATATATATATATATATATATATATATATAAAAGAGAGTTGTGAAAAAAGAAGTCTGAAATTGAGATGAAGTAACATGTTTAGAATTATTTCCTCAAATATTTAACAAATATAGTGAGAGATTTGTCCAACCAATTCCCATTAACTTTCATTTGTAATTATTTGAAGAAAGCCATCGAACCTGTTGCCAAAGAGAAAGTATGACCATGTCATCATGAAATCAGCAAACACAGATATCTGCATACCCTATCCAATAAATCGCCAATTCTGTACATGGAGAAGGAGCAGTGCTGCAAATCTTCCCAGGGGCAAAAGAGACGTTTGTGTGATCTTTGATGATCACACTCCTTCTGAGAAACTGTACAGTGTTTTATTACTGAAGCCAGATTAAAGTGAAATACATCGAAACTTATTCTGCTTGGCTGGTCATTTGCTAAGAAATAAATGTACTAGGACATACTGTCAAGAGTAGACCTCTAAGTTTATCTGAAGAGTGAATGAGTGAAACAGATATTCAGTGAAGCGAAAACTTCCATATGTGTACAATTGAAAGAAAACAGCCCTTGGTCACTAATTTTTAATGTCCAGCCATGTACAAAATTTTGCATTCCATATATGTGACGTTTACACACAATTCTTCTACAATAGTGAATCTTACGCTTAGCTACCATGTGAGCGGTCTTGTGGAAATCATATTCGTGTAGTGGATATATTACTCGTGCACAGATGATTCTCACATGGAATGCAGAAACCGATGATTCTTTCATTGTCATATGTTTTAAGTTCTAAGAATTCAAATATAGCACATAATATAACATTGGAAAGCTAATAATAATATCCTCCCGAGCGCTTATTCAGTTAGAAAGAAAAAATAAGTTTTTGAAATGTATTGCTAAATAAGAATGCTGAAGATTAGTTCAGTAGCTCTGATAACTGTTGGAAAGAAACTGAAATGGGAGAAAGTTAATTGACTGTGCAGCTGTTATTATGGCTACTTGGAGGGCTTCCATGTGTTTTACACATACAGGTAGCCCTTTACAACTAAGTGAGCAGAAAATTTCTCTCATCACTAGTGATGTCTCTTACATGTGGATTGCTGACAACTAAGTGAATGAATAAAAGAAAGTGAAAACACACTGTGCTAATTCATTTATTACTAACAGCACAGCAATATCTCCATAGATAAACTTTTTTGGTGGGAGGGGGGGGGGCGCTACTGTAACTGTTATGAGAAAAATTGTACTGCAATATTCATTGTTTCATTTTTCCTTATCTGTTTGATACAGGTCACACGATTTTATCTCATGCGACAATATTTTCAGCTGAAAATACCACTCCCAGACAACTCTCACAAACTTTCGTTGAATATATTCGAATCTCTGTCTCCGCCCCTAAAGTTTTTCCTATGAAGACTCACTAAAGCTCATTAAAGCTCCTCCATGATACCTCAACACAGATCCTACAGTTCTGTCACCTTGTCTTGTAGGATTGATTTCATTGTAAATATCATTGGAAGTATTACAGTGATACTTGTTCTCCATCTTCTCAATCTGTTTCATTTTCAACAGTCTTGTGTAGCACTTTGGGTAGAAATGCTCTCATTGTCTGTTCTGATCTGCATGTTATATCTTCCTAGTTTCGTGCACTGTTTTTGCTTTGCATTATCTGCTATTAATGACAAAAATTTTTATAGGAACTTGTAATCAATCTCGCTTTTTCTACACTGAAATTTTATTCCACTCTGACATCTCGCTATGATTTACTACATCACTTTACGATTTTCAGTTTTAACGGTAGAAGGGAACCACAGCCAGATGCTTTTGCTGATATGATCTCTTCCATTGTCATTGAACCTCTTATGTCTTATGGACAGTGCCATTTACCCAGCTTACTCTACAACTTGTGCCTGTTTTCTGCCAAGTTCCCACATATTACATTATTTTTACATTTCTGAAGGCCTCATCTAGGTTGACAAAATATACGAATGTATGTTAAGTTTTCTTAACATTGTCTCTAGTATCAACTGCAAGGTCAGCACTGGCAATCTGGTCCTACATTAGATTACAAGTTGTTTACTGTTGGGAAGTGTACTGAAATCAATACCTCATTCGGTCTTTCTGTATATTATTACAGTCCACAGCTTCAAAGTACGAGGTTACAAGCCAATTCTTCAATAGTTCTCTCAATCATGTGTGCTTACTGGCTTAGGAAATAAATTTATCCTGGGAAACCAATTATTTGCTCATGGCTTACACATTTTATTGATGGGTCGATACCTACTTTTCATCTCCGTGAGTAATTACAGAAATTGTGAAAGAATAATACCTCGCCCATCAGCGTCATTTGATCGCTAACCTTTCCAGATCCTATCATCCTCTGACCCTAATACTGGAGTCCCTACAGCCTCTATATCATCATTCATTTCTCCTGCTTTTGCGATGACATATTTTGTTGACCTCATAGAGACAGTTAATGTACTCTCCTGTCTATCTGTTATCTTCTCTGCATGTCACATGCAGTTTTCCCTCCTCATGTAGACGCTTTTGCTTGCAAATACTCCGAAATTTATTGTGGTTTTTCTATATTCTGAGTCAATCCTTTAGATGAACATTTCCTTTTCTGTTTTTAATATTTTTCCTATAACCTTTTCGATTGAGTCTTCTTGCGCTTGATGCATAGTTGAATTTGAAGGGAATAAGAGAACTAGTTAGTTAGTTAGATTCATAATCAATGGATCATTTATACTGTAAATCATAATATTGCAAAACGAGTCATTTTACATCCACACTGCAGATTAATTTGTAAATAGGGCTATGAGTTGATAATAATAGAAATTCTTCTACCAAGTAGGAGAAGTTGTCAAGAATGGACAGTTTCAGTTTGTTTTCAAACTGTACCTTACTGTTTGTCAAGCATAATATTTCATGGGATAAGTGATCTAAACTTTTATTACAACAAACTTCGCGAGGAAATAGATGTAATGTGAAGCAGTATTCAGAATTTTGAACTCTTTAAACAGATGCCTGCAAGATGATCATGAATGAGCATCACACTTTATATCTTACTGCACTTTTCTGAGTGCTTAAAACATACTTAACTGTGATTTACCGCAGAGCATTACTCCAAATTACAGTATTAGCTGAACTAAGTTGTCTCATGGGTTAGAAAATGTGGTTTTGCCAGTTTCTCACCTATTCATCATATGTTTACTGTGTACACCTACCATTAGTCATGTACTTATAGATGTGCAGAATTGAGTATGATGTGACTTTTGAAAACTGAGAGTGAGACCTCTCGCAGAAAACCAATGAATGCCTACTTTTCGTTTCCTGATAAACCTGTTTATCCTTCTTTCACAGCAAAATTGAGTGTCTCTTCTGTTGCAAAATCAGCATAATTATATATACATTTTTTGTGTCCAATTTCAGTGATTACAGAGTTTATGAGACTTTCACTCCTCCTAAATTGAATTTCCTACTTTGCTAATCAATGACGCGTTATCTATCACATCAGAAAAGGAGGCAACAGATTAGGATTCTCCACTACATCATTAATTTACATCTTTGTAAATTCAGTCTTTTTGTCGATTCTCTTTAAAAGTCTGCTCTTCAGTGTTACTAAGACCCCTGTTTCTCTTCCTGGGTACGCTTTGAAATCTTACTTTTGATTTTCCAATCTCTACTAAACCTGATTTAATCCATCTTGTGTCTTCAAATGCTTTCTTGCCTTTTTAACGTTTGTTATGTCTTTGAGTGTTTTTCCAGTAGCGTTTGACTATTGCTAGCTGAAATTTATCTCAGACTTCAAGAAGTCTCTCTTCCTTCTCATACTGATTACCAAATTAGTATCGTCCTGGTAGCACTGCCTTCTGTAAATTCCGCTACTAAAGCATTCCAGTCCCTCTAGGTAATAGCTCCTCCTATCTCTTTAGATACTGTTGTCTTTCATAGTGTAAGTACAGGAAAATTATAATTAAACTTTTCTATTTGAAAAAGCCCCTACGAAAACGAGTAACCACAGGGCAATGAAACTTTGTAGGAACATTTATAAGGAAATTAGGCAAAGAAATAATGAATAAACCCTTGGTAGAGACACATTTCATTTCCCACATTTCAGGGTAACGTTAGTTAATTTCGTACCATGTTTACATTACAATGTTACTCAGTTATTAATGTTGCTCATACTTACAGTCATTTAAATTGGTGGATAATGCAAAGTTCGTAAGGGTACAATCTCACGCTGGACCATAGAATTTTCAGCTACCGAAACTACCGAAAAACAACTCGCGCACTACTTGAAGATTACACATTGTATCCAGTATTCTCAGCCATGCTGCACTAACTTCGTCAATAACTTTTTCCACAATTTTCTGTTGGCCTCCCCCAGGAGTGATTCTGGATTTGGCAGTTGATTATAATCTCCGAATCATATCCTTCATCCCAGTGTAGAAAGGTAACCTCTCCATATTACTTTAATACATCTACATCTACATCTACATCTATACTCCGCGAGCCACCTTACGGTGTGTGGCGGAGGGTACTTATTGTACCACTATCTGATCCCCCCTTCCCTGTTCCATTCACGAATTGTGCGTGGGAAGAACGACTGCTTGTAAGTCTCCGTATTTGCTCTAATTTCTCGGATCTGTTCGTTGTGATCATTACGCGAGATATATGTGGGCGGTAGTAATATGTTGCCCATCTCTTCCCGGAATGTGCTCTCTCGTAATTTCGATAATAAACCTCTCCGTATTGCGTGACGCCTTTCTTGAAGTGTCCGCCACTGGAGCTTGTTCAGCATCTCCGTAACGCTCTCGCGCTGACTAAATGTCCCCATGACGAATCGCGCTGCTTTTCGCTGGATCATGTCTATCTCTTCTATTAATTCAACCTGGTAAGGGTCCCATACTGATGAGCAATACTCAAGAATCGGACGAACAAGCGTTTTGTAAGCTACTTCTTTCGTCGATGAGTCACATTTTCTTAGAATTCTTCCTATGAATCTCAACCTGGCGCCTGCTTTTCCCACTATTTGTTTTATGTGATCATTCCACTTCAGATCGCTCCGGGTAGTAACTCCTAAGTATTTTACGGTCGTTACCACTTCCAATGGTTTACCACCTATGGCATAATCGTACTGGAATGGATTTCTGCCCCTATGTATGCGCATTATATTACATTTATCTACGTTTAGGGAAAGCTGCCAGCTGTCGCACCATGCATTAATCCTCTCCAGGTCCTCCTGGAGTACGTACGAGTCTTCTGATATTGCTACTTTCTTGTAGACAACCATGTCATCTGCAAATAGCCTCACGGAGCTACCGATGTTGTCAACTAAGTCATTTATGTATATTGTAAACAATAAAGGTCCTATCACGCTTCCCTGCGGTACTCCCGAAATTACCTCTACATCTGCAGATTTTGAACCGTTAAGAGTGACATGTTGTGTTCTTTCTTCTAGGAAATCCTGAATCCAATCACAAACCTGGTCCGATATTCCGTAAGCTCGTATTTTTTTCACTAAACGTAATTGCGGAACCGTATCAAATGCCTTCCTGAAGTCCAGGAATACGGAATCAATCTGCTCGCCAGTGTCTACGGCACTGTGAATTTCTTGGGCAAATAGGGCGAGCTGAGTTTCACATGATCTCTGTTTGCGGAATCCATGTTGGTTATGATGAAGGAGATTTGTATTATCTAAGAACGTCATAATACGAGAACACAAAACATGTTCCATTATTCTACAACAGATTGACGTAAGTGAAATAGGCCTATAATTATTCGCATCTGATTTATGACCCTTCTTGAAAATGGGAACGACCTGCGCTTTCTTCCAGTCGCTAGGTACTTTACGTTCTTCCAGCGATCTACGATAAATTGCTGATAGAAAGGGGGCAAGTTCTTTAGCATAATCACTGTAGAATCTTAAGGGTATCTCGTCTGGTCCGGATGCTTTTCCGCTACTAAGTGATAGCAGTTGTTTTTCAATTCCGATATCGTTTATTTCAATATTTTCCATTTTGGCGTCCGTGCGACGGCTGAAGTCAGGGACCGTGTTACGATTTTCCGCAGTGAAACAGTTTCGGAACACTGAATTCAGTATTTCTGCCTTTCTTCGGTCGTCCTCTGTTTCGGTGCCATCGTGGTCTACGAGTGACTGAATAGGGGATTTAGATCCGCGTACCGATTTTACATATGACCAAAACTTTTTAGGGTTCTTGTTTAGATTGTTTGCCAATGTTTTATGTTCGAATTCATTGAATGCTTCTCTCATTGCTCTCTTTACGCTCTTTTTCGCTTCGTTCAGCTTTTCCTTATCAGCTACGATTCGACTACTCTTAAACCTATGGTGATACTCACGAAGAGCAGCAGCACCACTGCTGTTGTTTTAATGAAACAGCTTTAAGAGTACAGGCTTGCTCACCTTGCCGAGATTCATGCTTTCTGTATGTAGCTGTAATACAACTGATCTTATGT
The DNA here is from genome assembly GCF_023864345.2 of Schistocerca serialis cubense. Lineage (NCBI taxonomy): Eukaryota > Metazoa > Arthropoda > Insecta > Orthoptera > Acrididae > Schistocerca > Schistocerca serialis. The sequence goes on from NC_064642.1 coordinate 665,926,394, forward strand.
TTCACCACTGCATTGCTGTACCATACCATCACATAATGGCCAGCCACAATACTAACACTACTCACGACGCAACTCCTGTGGCAAAGAGTCTGATGATCAGTCCTATAAAGTTGAGTGCCCATAAGATAAATAGTTTTCCGCCTACATTGGCTCAAGGAGCGAAAGTTTAAAGATAACCATCCAGTAGATGTTTTCTCAAGATGAAATTAAGAAATAGGATCCCCTGCATAAAGAGTATAATCGTCAGTTTAATAAGTACTTCCATGGTTATACCCAATGCAGGAAATGGCGCAGTAACTACAGGTCATAAAGAAAAAGAATTCATTGGAAAAATAAACGTGGGACATTTCGCAGACTTAACATTCCTTCGTCAGAACTTAAAAACAAATATATATATATATATATATATATATATATATATATATATATATATATATATATATGGATGTAATTCGAGCTTAGGCATTCGGACACGTCTGTAGCTTGTGTCACTGAGAGCTGATGTAGAAATCAAACATGAAGTACTCTTGTTGCATGTGAGGACAAACTATTACTGTAAGATAAATTGAACAAGTGGATGGTCATTCAGTTATAACAGAAAGGAAATACAGATTAAAGCCAGATAAGACGTTCGTATAGTTAGTGAAGATAAACTCATTCGAAATATCACTTGCTGAATTAAGAGAGCTTGGCATTGACAAAAAATTAATCATTTTCTATGTGTATCGTTCTTTTGGTAGTAGCATGAACAATTCCTTCAGTAATTTAACTGCAGTTCTCTATAAAACCACCACAGCAAATATTAACATAATTTTGTTTGGAGACATAAACAGAAACGTAAAAACACTGTTCAAACTATCTGCATTCTCATAAATATTCTTCAAAGTTTCGTCCTGTTCTGCGTTGATCGACACTGCAACAAGTTTTATTGTAATGACTGTGTCATTAATCGACTAGGTAACCACAGATATTGGAGAGAGAAATATCATGCTAGTGTAAAAGTTCTTGGACTTTCAGGACACTTTTGCCAAACAGTGACAGTAATGTCTGGTACAGCAAAAATCAAAAAGCTGCAGGACTCCATTCAACATTTCTCAGAAAGAAAAACAATATTTTTCGTTATAGCTACCAAACCAAAATTTGATACTAGGTATGCATAAACCAAAGTAAACGCGAAATTCTATAAGTTCTCTACATTAAAGAAGGTGAACTGTGAAAAACTATTTGCAAATGTATATCATTAGTGACGTTCTGCGAAAACAAATGTATGATAATAGGTATTAGGAACTCCTCCCAGATCTTTAACTACATCAGCTCCAAGAAAATAAGTCATAATTAACATGAGCACATTAGTACTTCATTTTCCATTATAGGTTCACAAACGTTTACAGAATAGTTCTGAAAACATTTAGTAACAAAACGGTATACAAAGCAGGGAACAAAAGATAAGCAGTCAGCAGTGTCATCCAACAAATAACAGGGACAAAGAAAAAATCTGTGAAGGTGATAAAATAGCAAATGATATACACTACATAGCAAACTAGGTGAATGAGAATTCCCCAGGTATTAAAGAAGCATTAGAACAACATTATTCAAAAAAACACATATAACAAATGTAAATAACTGTGCACTATATAGAATGATGTTATGGCCAACTACAGGGCATGAAGTAAGTTTATTGTGCAGAGTCTAGAAAATGTGGACTCGGTAAGCTTAGATGAAGTACTTATATGTGTGCTGAAAGATTATATTCTGAATAGGCATTCACCTTGAACAAACACAATAAATGTGTCATCTACACCATGTAAATTTAGGGAGTATTTGAAACTGGCAAGAGATCAGCCTCTGATAATGAAAGATAGGTCAGAAGACATTGAAAGGTGATGGCCCATTTTATTTCTGATTTTGTACTCAAAAATAAAAGAAACAGTTATGAAGGCATCTTAATTGCTTGAATAAATAGAACATTCAAGGGGAATCGCAGTTAGCATTAAGAAATGGTGTAAGTATTGTATCAGGAATAGCAGGATTCAGAATTTTACTTGATGCTTTTGACAAGATTGCATGTGCCACAGTCCATTTATAAGAGCTGTCTAAATCGTTTTATACTGTCGACTGTAAGATTCTACTAAATTAGGTGGAACCACTACCTATAAGATGTGTAGTTAATGAATCGTTCTGATCATACCTAACATATGGGTTACAAAGATTAGAGATAAAAAACCACAACGAAAGAGGCAAAACAGTTGCATAATTTTAAATGGTTAGTGGACACAAAATATGTGGGAATAAGTATATTGATTCACAGCTGAAGTGATGTGAACATCGAATAGAACAAACAGAATATCATCACATGTTATGCCTTTACAGTTCTGTCTTCAGGTTTCAATAGTGTCTTTAGATTCACACTGTTCAGACACACATGAAATTCTCAGCTCTGGAATTGTTTTCAGGGTAGGGGGGAGGGGGGTAACTCACAAAATCTGAATTTATGAAATACTCATCTGACTCTAAGTAAATGGATGGTGACTAAATTATTCACACTGGCAAATGCATTGTTCCAATGCACAACAATGATACCACTTGATAGTGTGTGTACCGTTGCATTACGAAAAGTCATGTGTATGGCGTGCAATGTGCGCTGTGAGTGATTGTTGACCATTTACAAACAGTGTAGCACAAACGTTTTATATTATTAAACAACTTCTTTGTGAAACATGTTGTAGAACAGCGCCAAGTCGAATCAGATAGCACTGTTTTAAGGAGATTAGCCTTGTGTTCAGAAGGATGGACATAACACTCTTCATCCAGCAATCCTCATTTAGGTTTCCTGGGGTTTGCCTACATTACTTCATGTAAGTGCCCATCTGTTTCGAAGTAGACCTGGCAATGTAAATTCATGTATATAAAAATTACCTTCTTATTGTGGTTCCTAAATTTTAATAGAATGATTTGTCATATATTCTTGAAAAAAATATCCTCAGATGAGTAAGACTATGACTACTACCACTATAACTTCTACCTCCACTACTACCAACACTACACCACTGTTATTCAGTCAGCTTACTTGTATACTCTGCATATGCGATCATCTCGTGGCTGTGACGATAGTTCCCATTTATAAACTGTTTCTATGATGTGTGCAGTCAGAAATTAATTTCGATAAATAAGTTCACTGTGATGAAGAGCCTTAATTTTATTCATATATAAACTGATGGTGAAACTATTGTAATTTTAATGTCTTTGCCCACAGTTTAAGAACAAAATTGGTTGCTACACAGTTAACTAAAAAAACTAAAGCGGCATACAGGTGTTTGTTAATTGACATAACAAATGAAATGATTATAGATTTCACAATTAATAAAATCCACCAGTCTCTTATGCTGTGCTGGAATGGATTTCATATTTGCAAAATCTTTATGAGGCTGTTCCTTAACATTACAAGTGTGACAAACTGTAACATCAGTTCAGAGAAACTCCAAGAAAAGGAACATTATTTAAACTACCATATCCCCTAGCAAAAGCTACCATTAACCAGCCATTAACATGAGAAAATGTATCATTAACATCCAAAGTAAAATCAAAATTATGTCCTACAAAAACAGATGGTCCATCAAGTATAACATGAAGAGCCACTGACTTAACAGAAATTTTATGTTTCCTCTCAACAGATGTAGTAATCACCTCAATACTGTCTATTGACTTATACCCTGTATACTTGATGATCCTTCTGTTTTTGTAGGATATAATTTGAATTTCAGTTTGGATGTTAATGATACTTTTTCACATGGTTATGGTTGGTTTACAGTAGATTTTGTCTGGAGACATAAAGTATTAAGTAATTTTCCTGCTCCTGAAAGATTTTCAGGATGTGATGTTATAACTTATCACAGTTAACATGTTGGAGAACAGGTTAATAGTGGTTCTGGAAAGTCCTATTATGTCCCTATGCTTAAACACATAGAGGGATCATGGGACTTTCCAGAACCACAATTGGTTGTATTCTCGTAATGAACATAAAATAAATTCTGATCAAAGTGTTAATGTTTGGGTTACAGGTAAAGTTGTCTCTGAACATGGAAAAGTACTAGTAATAGTATTGTATATTACGATGCACAGTACATTACTATAATTGGGTTTTAACATGAAATCCATTCGAGCACAGCATAATAGTCTGGACCATTTTTATTAATTGTGACATTTTGGCCATTAAGGTTTTCATTTTATGATTATATATTTTATATCTACAATGAAAACATTAAGATGAGACCCCAAAATGTTTTCAGAGGAAATGGCATACGATGAAACTTAATTCTCGTGTCAAAGTAGAGTTATTGGTATTCTATCACATTCCTTCTTTCTTTTATTGTTTTAGTACTGCTCTTTTAAATCTGGCATCCTAAATATTTTCCCCATTTTTGCGACCTTGTAGTCTCTCTTTCTCTGGTTGGGGATAAAGAAAATCATATACGAATTTGCATTGTCGACCGTAGCAGACTTGGAACTTAAATCTCAGTATTAATTAACAATGTACTGAGGAAACTGAATAGATATCAATCATTACCTTTCGTTTATTATATATATTTTCTCATTGGTATATGACTGCATCTAAATAATTTCATCAGAAAGTGTATATTTACATAAACCGCCATGAGTTGTAAACTACAGTTTCTAATCAAGAAATTGCGGTTAATGGGGGATAAATAGACAAAAACGTCCTGTGTGTTTGAATGGCATTCTAGAACTATCTCAATTATTGTCTCTCTCATAGAAGAGGTAGACAAAAAGAGGAATCCTACAAATGAATTATTATCATTGCTTTTGTTATTTTTATTATTGTTACTATCATTATAATTGTTAGTATAATGACCAAGTCTTACATAATGGTAGGATGTATTTACTCATCACTAATACATTTATTTATTTCAAAATAACTAATTTGATTTGTAACGACATTCGAGACTGAAAATAAGAATATGTGCAGTTGTCACAGTGAAGATATTACTAGACTCCTTAATTACCTTGTGGAGTTCTTAGTTACCTTCCAAATTCAGAACGACATTGAACAGTCCTTCACACTCATCAAACTTTACTTACAACTACACTTCTCACCAGATTCATTCGTGTTACTAATCTGAAACTGAACAATTATGATAAGATAGGAGATAACAGCTGCTACCATTGTCGAGAGGATTGACAGATCGATGGTGAAGAGCCCACAGGCCGTGAAACGTGGCCGGCGGTGCTGCACCTGTTGCAGGAACAGCTGCAGCTGGATCCTCAACTCGTTGGCCCTGGAATAACCGAATATGGGAGCAAGCAGCGCCTTGAGCAGCAGGTCTGCAGAGCGGGAGGCCTCATCGACAGTGGCGCTGCATGACCAAGTGGCAACCATCACACATCCAGCACCGAAGACCATGGAGAGAGCCATGAGCATCGCCAAAGGTGCCACTCCCCCATACGGATACATCTGCTGAAGATACTAGTTTAAATCCATCTACCCTAGGGATGTCACAATTTTTTTTCTGGATTGACAAAATTATTTTAGGTTAAAAACAGTGTTAATGATTTTAAATAACAAAGTGATTCAAAACCTACACTGACAGAAAATGAACTCGGAACAGCAAGAAGGAACTGCCATAAAAGAAACTTGGTAGGCATATTTCTGTATTTGAAAGATGATCTTCAGTCAGATTTTGCGCCAGTCTCGTAAGAGTCGTCATAGTAGCGCCACTAAGAGGATGCAAATGAGGTTTGCTTTAGATACCAGCTGTAACGGTCATGGGCGTTAGTAACCTTTGAGACCGGACATGGTGAGCTGAAGATAGTCAGGAACGCCTTTAAAGCGACAAAGCCAGTGTCAGTACCTCACTGAGTTTGGATGGGGTAGTGTAACTGGGCTACGAGAAGCTGGATCTTCCTTGTGCTTTATTTCAGAACGTCTTGGCAGGAATATAGGCACTGTAAATGTTTGCGTGCTGAGGTGATCAGGAGTATGTACAGTCGTAAGAAGATTGGGCTCCAGACGGATATGCGCCACTACTGAAAGGGGATAAAATTGCTTTCGGTTTAGGACACTGTCGCACCGTACAGCATATACAGAAGCAATATGAGCAGCAGTTGGCACCGCAATGACACGACGAAATGTTACAAACCGGCTGCGAACTACTCACCCCAAACCACCGCCATTTGCGACTTCAATGATGTCAAGCGAGAACTCATTGGAGGGCAATATGAGGAAAACTGTGTGTATCTCTCAGCCCGTGATGGTAGTTTGTTGCAGCAAAAAAACACAACCACAGACACGATCCTCTGGCACATCACTTGCCAATCTACTTGTAGCCTGTTGTGAACAGTGTGTTGGCTTCAGCAGTCCCAATAACCTGTCTTTGAGTTGTAACGTCATGGTGTTTAGTACCCCATTTCCTAGACTACCTGCCAACGTAGTGCGAAATTAGGTTACGGCCTTGGCAGATTTTAATTAATATAATAGGCATACAGTTCATTAGTCATTTTAATTGTAGCGCTGAATACATACGCATATTTTTTTGAATAGGATTTTCTACATTACTGTTTGTCGAAATTGCAGCACCAAGAAGGAAACCCATTAATTCAATTAATTTAACACCACAGGTAAGGTACATGACAAGTAACCAATGATTACCTATTCAAATCTGCTTCAGTAAGTCGTGTGGCCACCATGCGCTGCAGTTAGAGCTGCTATACTCCTAGGCGTTCTGAATACATTCCTGAGGGATTTCCCTCCAATCAGTTTGTGTCAGAGCTCACAAATTCGTGGCTCCAATTACTGGAGGACCGTGACGCACCAGGTGCCGCCCAACTACATCCCAGACGTGTTCGATGAGCGACATGTCTGGCGAACGTGCAGGCCGGGGAAGCTATGGTACCCGTCGCTCTTGGAAGAAGCCCTGTACATTCCTCGCAATATGTGGCACGGCATTGTCCTGTGGAAATGTGGCTTGTGGAGGTGCCTGAAGCAGGGGGCGTACCTCAGGCTCCATTACCGCCGTTAGGTGCCGGTTGCCGTTCAAAGTGCCCGCAATACCAACGAGGTGAGATCGGTTGTTGTAACCAATGGCGCCTCAAGCCATTACACCTAGTGTATGCCCGATATGCTGCTCCTCCATGCATTCCTCGAAGCTGCCCTCACCACGGAACCGCCGGACATGCACGCGGCCATCACTGTAGGACACGTTGAAGCGGGACTCATCCGAAAAGATTACATGTTGCCACTCAGAACCCAAGTGACGGTGTTCACGTGCCCATTGCAGTCGGAAGACATTGGAAGTCGACGTAATGGAATGCGTGTAACGAGTCCAACATGCAGCAGACGACGACAAACCGTCGATGCAGACTAGTTGAGACCAGTTACGGGGCTCCAGCAACGAGCCAACAATGTGGATGGCGCTGTACGGCCGTAATGGCCATGCGGACAAGATGACGGTCATCGTGTGCTGTGGTCATATTGCGTGGTCCAGCTCGCTGATTACGATCCTCTTGTATGCACTGAGTCCACACACGCATCACTGTCGTAGCAGCATTCCCTGTGTGAGCCGAAATGTCACGGTGTGTCAACCCCGTTTCCCAGAGACCGACCATCCTGCTCCGTTCGAAAACGATCACATGCCGATATGGCTCCCTCTGACGTCGACGAGGCATACTGGCACTCGCTGTATTGTTTCCGCCTTTTGTGACAGCTCTGCACCGACTACACTAGGCGCAACATCGACCATGTCGGACCGACACCTATGGGCTCTGCTCAGCCTACGTGTACCCCATCTCTCTGCAAAACGTATCACGTATTGTTTGCACACCCGTTGCCACTTCAACCAAGTCTGGCGCTAGTCGGATATCTCCTTCTCGGTGTTGCACTTTGCACAAATGCCAGTGTATAATTTCATTGACATCAATAGCCAGGATCCAACGCTTCTTCTTTAGATAAATGACAGTAGTGTAATCTACCAACATATTTCAATTTGACACATTTAAGTTCCATTTATTTTTAACTGGCTAATGACACATTCTAATCAATTATTATTAAAATTAAGAAATGTGTTACATGACAAAATTAGTAACGAAACGTGATATTAAGCTTTTTTCTAGGTACGAACAGCCGGCGTTACCTAATCAAGTGTACGTGTCGCCAACTGCCAGCAGGGTAGCGCAGACATTTTAACACCGTCACTGGGTCAGGAAGAGAGCCACCTTCACATTCTGAAGCGGGACTCTAAGCAACTCAGGGGAAAATGGTGAGAACAGGACACTGCAGACTGAATCGTCTTCGTTACTCCCGATTTGTTACATAAGAACAAGTATTTACGATACAAAAATGTCTAGCAGGAGTTTTACTAATCAGTAAAGACCCTATAACAAATTTGTGAAGCAAATGGAGCTGAGTTAAAGACGGCTGGCCGGCCGGGGTGGCCGAGCGGTTCTAGGCGATACAGTCTGGAACCATGTGACCGCTACGGTCGCTGGTTCGAATCCTGCCTCGGGCATGGATGTGTGTGATGTCCTTAGGATAGTTAGATTTAAGTAGTTCTATGGGACTGATGACCTCAGAAGTTAAGTCCCATAGTGCTCAGAACCATTCGAACCATTTGGAGGACCACTGACAACTCAGGAAGGTCAAAATCAAGTCGATCATTATAAATGAGGTCATAGAGCAGAACCTTTCCCTGAAAACATAAATACTCCGCCCCCCCCCCCCAATATCTTTCGGCACTCGAATAATAAAATTGATAGCGATCACGTTGATTGCACTCGATTCTCTAGTTACGGTATGGTAACATCTTGTGTTTGCGATTGTTCTATAGTTGGTACTGCAATTGCTGTCCTACGCGACGATCAGCGATCCGAAGCCCTGGTTGATGCCTTCCACTATCCAATACTGACGTCAGAACAGTATTCAGCGCGGATTTTTAGTCACAGTGTGAACCAACACGAATGTGGCCCAAGGTAGAAGCTGCCCTATACCCTAGTGTTGCATATGTGTCAAGGGCTACCGTACTGGTGGGCCAGGTTCAGCATTCAGCACGACACGCGATATCCGACATCGCAGTCCACCTGAGGGGACAACCCAGGCAGTGATCTGAGAGAGACTGAGTGCTTTCGGAAACGGCGTGTGAATCAAAACACGTATGATCACCGCCACCTCCAAGCAGTGCTACCGACAAGGTGTGCCTACCTCGCCAGCGGGTAGCAAAACCACCGCATCAGTACGTCGTCTACATTCACTCGAGCTGACGCGGCGTCCTCGATATCCATTAATCCGATATTCGATTCAGAGGATTTTTCTGTGGATTATGTACCCGCCTGTCGACAGAGAAGGAGTGGTAACGACTTGTGTTTCAGTAATAAACAGAATAATTTTGAAAACCGTTTTAGTGCGTATAACGACGCCGTACAGTTCCTCAGTTTGTATCCTGGTGAATTACTAGGGTTTTCCAGCCTGGCATAGGGCGGCCGCTACAAATTAGTGAAGAGAAGTGCTCCGCCTCAGCAGGAGTGAGAGTCGAATACCTTCCAATGATCCAGCACACCAACATCAGCAATACTGGGAAAGGGTGAGTCAAGGACAAGTTTTTACTATTTATTCTCAAAAGAAAGACTTGTGTGCAATGTACAGCTTATAACGTAATGACTGTGAAGTGACCTTGTATACACCGAGACCACCGGCAGATTCATCGCAGTGCAAGGGTACCAATGGGAAATTACTGGACTGTTTGGGAATAATGAACAGCAGAAAATTCTTGTCAAATACCTAACGCAGCAAGTACACTCGTTATTCTAACAACAAAAGCCTCAATCGAATTTGTGTGACACTAAAACGATAGTAACTGCTGCTTTGTCTTCCATTGATTCTTCAACCTCACACCAAATAACTCTTTTCTCTGGGAAACGACTGAGGAAGGTAGTGTGTTTATAGATGTCAAATTGTCCATGGCCTCGTTAAGTACCTTGACAGATGAAACTCTCTTGCAGATGGCCAAGTTGTGTATCGAGAATGAGGCAAAAATCTATAGCACACATCATTAGGCTCTTAATAAAGTATCTACATTCAGTGTGTTGGTGGTGTTTTTTTCACCTGAGCTGTCGAAAAAAGAAGAGTACGCGGTTTTCAAAGAGACTCTCAATAGATCAACGCAGACGGTGAAAGAAACCGTGGAATCAATCTCTGACAGAATATGCAGAACTAATGCACAGACTTACTAGCTGCTACACAAGCCAGCTGCAGACAAAATCTTCCTCAAAGAAGTGGAATATAGTCTGTCTGTTTTAAGCCCTCATGTACAAGGGGAGGAACCAAATCTAAATGTTACCAGCTGTGGTGCAGGAATTTTTTTCAGTACTAGGATTAGCCTTCCTGGTAAGGCATCATGCTACAATCGACTTTTTCAACAAACAGTTGACCCAATGTAGATTTGTATTCAGTACATGCTACAGTTGCATATTTCTGTGTGGACACCCATTGCTAAGGTGCTACTATCGAAACTGCGTACAACTAAATTAAATTAGCATCACATAACAAGTTAGCAGGGGGTACAGGAAAGTTAATTTGAGTTAAGACACCTATTGACATTCCACAAGGAGCTTTATGTTTAATAGAACTTCTGTCAAGTACTGAAATGTTGAAGGAACAGCATTGTTTCATACGAAGAAGTACAGCACATGCAAGATAACTAAATGGCCAGGTTATGCTGCCAGTAAGCATGGATAAATTCAGAATGAACAGAGTAAGTTTTTAGAAATAATTGGTATTAGCTACACTGCAGGTACTTCATGAAAAGGAATTGATGTCTTAGGAATATAGTACAATGTCAAGCAGTCAGCATGTCTGTGTCTTGTAAGAAGGTTACTCTATTACATGGTAATCATTGATTATTACTCATGGAGTCGTTGTTCAGACCAGAGATTGGTTTAGTTTGGAAGGTTCTTTACCAGCTACAGCCATAGTACATAACTGTACTCCAACATGTAGTTATGCACCACTGAATAACAGTATAAGATACCAAAACACGTCAAGCAGTTATTAGAATAATCCGTAGGGCAGCAGCTTAAAGAAGGTATAATACAGCATAGTGGTAGTCGTGGTCAGCTAGTAATAATGCTGAAAAATTCATCCGACAAGACATGAGAATATGGATTCAGTTGTGATTATAGGTTTTTAAATGAGCGTACTGTAACCTATACATATTTGACTCCACATATAACAAAACTTTGGATAACCTGGGGCAATATTATAGACTTTTCTATGATATGTTTAAGGAGTAGCTACACAAGATTTAAATGTGTCCAGAAGCAATTGAAAACTGCTTTTATAGCATTATGGCCAGGATTGGTTAGGGATGTTAAATGAGAAACTGAAATATGTAGGATGCTACAAAAAGTACTGATTAACTTTTTTCAAAAAATCTAGATAAACATACAGAGCACACAAGTTAAGTATCTGATGACTGAAACAGTTTGTCTCATATTAAACACTGATAAATATCATTTCAACCAGCCACACGTTACATACCTGGGTCAATATATTATTCACCATGGATTGAGGATCAACCTTCATCTAATTCCAGCTATACATGATTTTTCAGTTTCTTAAAGAGTTAAGTAATAGGTTTGGCAAATCATTGGCAAATGTTCATGAAGGATTTGTGAAAATTGCACAACCATATACTAGATCATTTAAATAAGGGGTTACATTTCAGTGAACTTCGGAATGTCAAGCAGCATTTCGGAAGGTAATAGAAACACTCACTTCAGATCTTGTATTAATTTTTGCTGATTTTACTAAAGATTTTATATTATAATGAGACGCAACTAGTACAGATTTGGACATTTTAAGGCTAACTGTAGATGGATAAGAAATCTGATAGCTTAGGCATCTAAGTATCTGAATAAGCACTCCGTCTTCAGGCCACAAGTGGCCCATCGGGACCATCCGACCGCCGTGTCATCCTCAGTAGAGGATGCGGATAGGAGGGGCGTATGGTCAGGACACCGCTCTCGCGGTTGTTATGATGGTTTTCTGTGACCGGAGCCGCTACTATTCGGTCGAGTAGCTCCTCAATTGTCATCACGAGGCTGTGTGCAACCCGAAAAATGGCAAGAGCTCACGGCGGTCACCCATCCAAGTGCCAGCCACGCCTGACAGCGCTTAACTTCGGTGATCTGACGGGAACAGGTGTATCCACTGCGGCAAGGCTGTTGCCCTTATCTGAATAAGACTAAGCACAATTATTGTACTACAGAAAGGGAGACGTTACCTTTGATGTAAAGTATTCCAAATGTCTGTAACTACCTACAAGTATATTTAAAGTTTCTATGCATCATGCAGCCTTGAAGTAAATATTAGGATTAGAAAACCCTTCAAGATGTGTAACAAAATAGGCACTGAATTTGGTTGAGTTTCAGTACGAAGTAGTGCACAAGCTGGCGTCCAGCACAAGAATGGGGATTGCTCAGTAGGAAAAGTGCAGTGTTTCAAGCTTCTGGATGAAATCTAGGAGATTGGAAAAATGCAGTGGATACATAATGGTAAGGGACAGTAAACAGCCACAGTTGCTTGTGCAAAAAATGTGCTCTATAAGACAACCAAATACAGACTGCACACTGTTACTCCTTCAGCACTACAATCCAAAGTGTTCTGACAAGAGGATGCCCATGTACTATCAGGAGATGGGGGTAGGAAAACTACTGACAGACGAGTCGCAGAGAGATTTTGGCGGAGAGCACAGTGTGATGATGTAGAGCAATATGCAAAAAAAAAATTCATTCAATTTACTCAAAAAACAAATCTGAAGCACCAAAAGCCAAGACTTTAGAGATTATCAGAATCGGAAAAACCTTTTAAAATGATAGAAACTGACTTGTTGTATAGGAGTTAGTGATTACTGATGATGACTGATCATTTTACGAGATATCTTGAAATAAGAACAATACAAAATATGAAAGTGAGCACTGTGGCTCAAGCCCTTTCCTTTCCCTTAGGTGGTGTCGAAGATCATGTCACAGTATATTATCATGGGTGTAATGTACGTTAACAATCGGTTACGCCAGAAACCATAGCCGCTGATCGAGGAAGTTATGGGATGTTTGATCTGATGAAAAAGAGTATAGAGTAAATGAATTGTAGACTATTTCGGTCCTAACACAAGCTAATGGTCATATGGAATAAGGCCACCATTCCAAAGGAAGCTGGTAAGTCACTAAGTGAATAGTCAACTTTTAGAGTGGGATGCCTGTTTAGGCTATGTAGTGAGCGCCCACAATTTAAAAATCGGTAAAGAGCCAAATCTTTTACTGTACAAAGTCGTGTATGAGCGAAAGATGCCATCGTCTGTTGATTTAGTGCAACAAAAGGTACGACCACATTACAAACACGTGAAGCCATCCGCAAAAACATTAAAGGAAGATTGGCAATGAGTGAAACATGGGAAGCCATTAGGGTGTCAAGAGTGAAGTGCGGGAGTATAAATAGATCACCGCAGTACCGAGTAGTGTAAAACCAAGAAATTTGTGACAAAGTTTCAAGCCCATACCAGGTAACAGAGACGACTTCACTAATCAGTGTCAAGTTGCAATTACTGACGAAAAGATCGATTTTACATTTTAGTCGAGTTAAGCCTTTTAACATTACGCTGAACGTATTTTCACAAAAAATGAGCAACATTACCACAGGGAAACAAATTATCACGTCGACGGAGAGTAACACTAAGTGTATCTTATGAGATCTAGGAATAAGGGATAAAAGGGCAATCTATTGTTTTTAATTTTGTTGGGCTACCTGGATTAGTTTTATGGTTTTTAGCTTGCTATAACAGTTTCTGTGAGAGGCACTTTTTTATGGAGAGGGAGGGGATTAATGGTTATTACTTTCTTCTAAATGGTGTCAAAGATAACGTCTCAATATATGATCATGCATGTAATGTTCCTGCAGGATGAAGCTGAGCTGATTTGTTACGAATCACAAGACGTCACTGAAACTCAAGTTTGTCATCTGGGAGGTGAGAAAGAAAGTTTGGCGTTTACTGAATATGATCATAATTGCATCTACAGAAATGGCAAAGGGAAATGCTAACTGACGTACATAGAGTTAGTAGTAATTAAAGTTTTCCTATGAGAAATTTTGGGTTCAATTACAGGAGACGACAGATGTATTACCAGATACGCTAGTACGAAAGAAAAGAGGTTGGTCAGATATGGGTGAGTAATTATTAAAAACGATATTGGGTATGATAGATAAAGATAATAACGCAAATTAAAATAGAACCACAGGGATAGTACCAGAAATGGCAAGGAACACAGAAACAACTGTTAGTTAGCATACGACACAAATGACAAATATGGGATAGGGACTTTTGAATATAAAGAGAACTATGCACAAAATAACAACCGAGTTGAAACAGTATACAGAAGATGGAGACAATGAATGAAGGCTTAAGAGAGATACAGAATCAGTTAAGGACGTTAGTTGACAAATTGGTAATAGCGAGATAGCTACGCGAACTAGCGAATAGCTTGTGGGATGAAAGAATAGATATTGAAAGGCAACAAGAAGTGATACACCATGTCACACATGGAGAGTTAAGTACGAAATTGTTGACATCAAAGCCGTTGCTATAGGAATGTATCAAGGGGAAAAAGAATAACCAACAGGTGTATGTGACATTGTACCCCTAATGAAAAGTAATATAGCATTCCTCTTTCGTGCTTCTCCAGTTAACGTTACTCAGATCAAGGTAGGGTGTATATTTACATACAGTTCCCAGCTGCAAGTTTAGATTCTCGATATCAGTGTTTCACGATCCATTCACATCCAGACAAATGGAAAATTATCGGTAAGCAGGAACAAGTACAAATCAATGGTCACTTGTGTTAGAACAAAGAGACACCCGTAGTTATATCGAAAGGGGATCTTAGAAACTGTGGCGTGTAGCTAGTCACCATTTGTCCAGCACAGGTAACTCCATCTGACAAAGGATCGTGTGAAATTCATTTGGTCACAGGAAATATGGAAGCACCAGTGCATAAGAAGTAGGATCAGTGCCGCTGTTATGTTTTTACAGGATTGACAGTCACTGGCTGTGTTCTACGTTTTTTCCAGAAACAGTAATCATAAACCGCTACAATTATACGACGTTTACTAGGATGACAAAAATAGAGTTAAAACAAAACGGATTATAAGGAAATGGAGCAAAGTGTGATATAGCTAGAGCAAAGTCTATGTTCCTATTATGATTATAGGTACCACGTAAGTACGAGCTGCAAGTCGACCACTGCTATATTGGTCAGATAAACCTTTTAACATTTTACCAATACAAAATCCAACCTTTCAAATTACTAACTTAGAGTCCAGTTTACTACTAATGACAGATGAATGAGTCACTGGAGAAAAAGGACAAATCTGTGTAGATCAAATCTGACTGCCTGTTTGAAGATGACAGAAATCTAACAGAATTTTTGGAGATATCAAGAGAAGCGTAAACAATATATTGTGGCAATCAGTGAATCAAACATCAGTGTTAAGTTCATAGTAGCTTTTATATGTGACATATTCTTTGACAGCAGAAAGGGAGTAGTTTGTGCAGAGAGAACAACTGTTCGTTTTATGCTTTTGGAACTGGTTTATACTAGTAAGAAAAGATTTAGAGTCAAATGTAAAAATAAGCCAGCTAGAAAAATACTAGGATAAGATATTTTGTGTCCCAAGGAACAAGAGGTGACAAGCAAATCCAAATATGTATGACAGTTAACCAATCAGACGGAAAATGGCAAAATTGTGGGTGATTTTCTTAAAGTGGAGAGAAATTAAGCGAGGCAAACTTAGAAACGAAACGTGACAGGTTTTTTTTTTTTTTTTTTTTCAAAATTCAAGCAGCCGACGTTACTCAGTCACGCTGAGTGGCGCCAGCCGGGAAGCGCTAGCATTTCAAACACCGTTACTCGGTAAGGAAGACAGCCACCTCGACACTCTTAAGAGAGATTTCAAGCAACTCAGAAGAAGAGAGAACAGTGCAGAGCGAACCACTTTCGTTACTACTGTAACATAGGAGACACTACGTGGCACGCAACAATGTGTAGGAGGAAATCGACTAAGCAGTGAAGACACTGCAACGGATTCGTTAGGCAAATATAGAAGAATTGAAGAACACTGACGGCTGGGGAAGATCAGAATCAGTTAGATCATTGCAAGTGTTGTAACAGAGTGGAGCCTCTCTTCAGAGACATAAATACTCCAGCCTCACTAGCTTCTGATACTAGATCAGTAAAATCGATGGCGTTCATATCGTTCGCTCTCGATTGTCTGGTTCCGGTATGGTAACATCTTGTGTGATTGAATGTTCTGGTGCTGGCCACGCACTTGGCTGCGCTATCAACGATTAGAAGCCATGGCTGATGCAGTCCGGCATCTAGCTAGCGCTGGTGGTTAGTCCAAGAGACTATCAACACGACTCCGGTCCAAGGCAGAAGCTGCCCTAAACTTCAGCGTCGCACGGGTCTGAAGGCCTACAGTACAAGGGGGTCAGTTCCAGCGTTCAGAACGACTATACGACGATCAACATTGTGGTCGAGCTGAGGCAACAACGAGGACAGTGATCAGGACTGAGTACTCCCAGAAACGGCCTGTAAATCAAAACAAACGCGTACTTTTCACCGCCTACTGCAAGCAGAGTTACCAAGGCGTGCCTACGTCACCAGCGTGTAGCAAAGCCGCCGCGTCAGGGTGTCATCGACTTCTACTCGGAGCTAATTCAGCGTCCTCGGCAGCGACGAGTGCACTATTTCATTCAGCGGATTCTTCTAAGGATCATGTAGCCACCAGTCGATACGAAAGAAACAGCAACGACTTATTTTTCAGTAATACACTGAATATTTTTGAATACTGTTTTGTTCCGTCAATGGTCAGGTAGTGCTTTCCAGCCCTGCAGTGGGTGGCGCCCTATAATTGAACATCTTTAATACAATCCATTAATACATTAATATACGCCAATATGGGCCTATCAAAACATCCATCACTACAAAGCTTTATTCAAGTAAAGGAGAAAAAGAAACTATTTTACTCTATTTTATCGCTATAACTAATAAGAAAGTCAAATATGGCTAATATACCTGTAGATTGTTTAAAGACCATGTGATAGATTAGGTAATAGTAAACCATCGTGACGGAAGTATTGCTGGCAGGCTATTATTAATAATGTAAATGGGTGCAAAAATTACATATGTGGAGTGATTCCTGAGTTTCTCCCACCATATTTGATAATCAAAAGTTAATCAATACCTGTAGATTGTTTAAAGACCATGTGATAGATTAGGTAATAGTAAACCATCGTGACGGAAGTATTGCTGGCAGGCTATTATTAATAATGTAAATGGGTGCAAAAATTACATATGTGGAGTGATTCTTGAGTTTCTCCCGGCATATTTGATAATCAAAACTAAATCAAGAGTAAATCGAACAAATGTATAGTTGTGACGACCACGGTGGACAGAGCCATCCCACCGACGTTATCTCAGACGCCGTCACAATCTGTTCCACCGCGAGACCGTGGCGCGGGGCGCGGACGGAGGTGGGAGCGCGCCGCGGGCGGAGGGTACTTAAATCGGCCGCCGCCGCGACCGAACCCAGTTCCCTCTGAGCAGCCTTAGCGTACGGATCTCCGTGCCGGCACGTTCACAGGAGCTCAGACCGTCAGTTCACCCGATGATGGCGACATGTATGATCGCCGAAATATTGTGCCTGTTGGACACTGTAGACCGGCAGTAAACCCCTGGATATTTTGATTACATATGTGGAAATTTCCTTTTCCCACTAAGTGCGTCGTGGAGAAACTTATTTCGAAAATTATGGTGCTATTCGTGAGTTTTTATGAATTACACATCCCGCGAAAAATTTTTATTAACTCTGGAATAGATGGTATTTATGTCTTATTTACACTTTTGAACGTTACATTCGTTTGTGATAAATGTCAATATCTACCAATTAAGTGACGTTATTCTCAACGTGAACAGATGACTGTCATAACGTTCCATATATCAGTGAATGAGTAAGCGATTAATTGCTTCACATATTCTTCAGATTGAGTTAATGCTCTTGTGCTAGAGGAACGAGTGTTACAGTTAGTAGAAGTTTTAGAATGTTTACATCTCTATCTTCTAAATGACAATTGTATTATCTGTATCTTGGGGCAAGGTGATGACACAAGATAGGAAAAAAGTCTTTTGACTACCCAAAAGACTTTCTAAATTATCTCTTACTTCGTATCCCATCACCATGGACAGAATAAAGTTGAGGTTGATGACACAGTCAACGAAGTTAACAGCGAAACAAGCCAGCATAGGCAGCCCATAAGCGACGTCCGCCATTGCTGCAACATCGCACAGGTCATTTTGTAGTTCCCTCTGTTTTTGAATTTCCTCTACAGCGTCGAAATACTATGAAACAGAAACATAGTGTTACCATAAATTAACCAAATTTTGAACGACAGTATCTTAATATTGAAATGAAGACCATTTGCCTTCACATTAAATTTTCTGCATCCATCATCAGTAGCATATAGTAACAAGCATATGGTGACACGAATTGGTCTTCTTAAGCTAATGTTATAAAAAGCGAATAAGGTAATGAAATAGTCTGCTGCACAGGTTTATTGGTGGGTATATGAAATTCAGCTGTTTGTTTGCCTTTACGAATCTGGGTAACTGAAAATTTTTCTATTAAGGAGTTCACATGTGGTGAACTGGTATGTCCCATAATGCGTAACAAATATTATTGTGGAATTCCTGTCAGGCTGGCGTAACAGTTATTATTATGACTGCAGAATGTAAAGTACCATGGTGTTTGCAGCAAAATTCGTCTGTATACAGAGAAAAGAAATGTTGTAAACTTATAAGGAAATCGCTTTCTGAGATAAAAATGTAAGAGTGTGAAACTATTATCAACATGTGGGAGATCTTATTGGTGTAAAATAGATATTAAGACAGACTAACGTAAAGAAGGAACACTGTTAAGAAAGCGGATATTCACAAAGTTACTAACATGATAGAGAAACATTTATTTATTTTTGTGATTTTGTCAATGCTGTCATTTACATTCAGTAAGAAAATCACCATTTTCTTTCAATCAAAAGGAAGCAGTATCCCACTGCAGCAACAAATGTTTGAATATTTGATGTTTTTAAGTTAGGCTGCACTAAAAATTTCTCACTTCCTGAAATAACTGGCAGTTAAACCTCAAATAACCTTTTTATTTATCTGTAAAAGTAGATAGGTTTCATGCACGTGCCATGCTGAAGTTTGGTAATAAGTATTTTACGTGTAGAAAATTATTTGCAATTAATCTGCTTCAACATTTTTCGTATATAACCACAAGTCAACGTTAATGTCGACATATTCTGTTTTTAAATGTAGATTTACTTTTGTTTTAATCACAATGTACACAAGTGGGATATGAAACATTAATATACATTTGAAATTTAATCCAGCAATTTGATGATGATATAACTATAAATCTATGAAAGAACGATAGACGTTGAACTGAGAGATACTAAATAAAATAAATATATACGAAATCCAATTCTCCTTTACTCACATTTCTGCCACGAGATGAGGTATCCAAAAAACGTCCTCCAATTGTCCTCACTATTTGATTGAGAGGACATGGTCGTATGAATGTTGCGGCATCATCTGATAGCTGCCACATATTCGATATTTCACTGTTCAGCATCTCAAAGCGTTTCTTAAGGAATAGCACTAGGTCGCAAAATTGGGTATTTGAGATAATGAGCACAGTATAAAATGAATAAAGAACTACGCAATTTAGGATGTAGTCCTCACTTAGTGATTCAAACAGCATTGCTTCTAGCAGAGGAAATGAAATAAATCCAAACACTATTAGTACTGCTTGTATGATCAATAGTAAATGTATTCTGTTGTATGCTTCATTTTGTCCTTTGAGGATTATATTGTCAATCATAATACATTTATGTAGAATTTTTTTCAAAAATCTATGTGTGGAAATGCCCCATATGGTAATAATCAATACACCACAGGAAACAACTAACACATTACGAAAAAAATTTCCCATTGTACTCACAGTTATTAATTGGTTCGAAAATCCAAGATGATTTTCTGTTAATGCGAGAATTATTGATACAGATGCAAGTATTATGAAATTGTACAGTCGAGCATAAGGTGATTCCGTGAACATCCCTGAATGTTTGTTAATTGTAAAAGGTGCTAATCCAAATGGTTTGCTTAAATAATAAAGTGGTTTGATTGCCCTGGAAAAAGCAGGAGCATCCATCCTTATTCGGTTTTTCTTTGCGGCCACACTAAAATATATACCATTCTGTCTAAAGTCAAGCATCTGATTAAGATAACGCCAGAGACGTTAATGTGACCTGCGGTGCGCTAGGAAACATTTTTATAACTAAATTGCAAGCAAACAGTCAAGTAATTTTGGCTAATGGAAGCTTGACAAGAAGTCGTTGGAGACCGTGACCCACGAACTGCATTAATTTTCGTAAGTGCAGAAAATCATTTACTGAAGAGCCGAAAAGTCGTTCCTGTATTGTCACAATAAATTTTTGTGAAGTGTATGGAAAACTATATTTTTGGCCTGTCTCTACAATACTGTACAAATGTGTTGTTCCAGGAATTACACAAATTAATTTTGAGGTATCGTACAGTCATTTTATTTAACCTTGTGTCATCGCCGCTATGGATTTTGCTTGCAGTTTCGCGCGTGTGTGAAAGAAAAATTGTTCCAGGGAAATATGTTTGTGATTGATACATGGGCACTGTTATAAATAAATAATCATATTGCAGTTACTGGCTTTTTGCATAGCTCCAGTAATTATGCCAACAGAAAGCCAACCCGTTTGATCGTGTGCTACCACGTTTGCACTGTGTCCTTTTAAGGACTTCCAGGTGCAAAAAATTAGACTTTCATTGCTGACCTAATTTAAAAATTTAAAATGCTGTCCTAATGTACTAAATAAGAGGTATAATACAATGTTATAGGTTGTACGCAGTTACACAAATGTTACATGCAGAAACTGCATTTAATGCTTTATGTAACGTTATTCTTGACACACAAATATCCCGAAAATGTGAGAAATAGAGTAATTACCAACTACAAACCAACTTCGCGCCTTATTTCAAAGCATTATGAAGTTTCTTATCGCTGACACTCACAAAAAATTAATGAAATGAAAAAAGATTATTGCTTACTATGTTTCTGTTGTTAAAGCAGTAAACCTGAACATCAAAGATAACATTTTAATTTACGACGTTATTCGCAACACATTTTGCATGCAATAACCATATACATTACTGAATTTGCTTCTTATTTTGATCATAGTACGATACACAGGTAAGGAGTTATGACGTGATAAAAATTCAGACGCTTGAAAATCCTACTGTTTCTGTAAAGAGAGTAAAATTACCCAGACAATTCTCATCCAGTGTTTGACAATGAGAGCGTTTAGCGACTTCCAGTAAACATTGAACATACTTTGCCACCATCACTTATTTTTTTCTCTCTTGTAGTAACACGTGAACTCCTTTCTTTCAGGAGTGCTAGTTCTGCAAGGTTCGCAGAAGAGCTTCTGTAAAGTTTGGAAGGTAGGAGACGAGATACTGGCCGAAGTAAAGCTGTGAGTACCGAGCGTCAGTCGTGCTTCGGTAGCTGAGATGGTAGAGCACTTGCCCGCGAAAGGCAAAGGTCCCGAGTTCGAGTCCCAGTCGGGCACACAGTTTTAATCTGCCAGGAAGTTTCAAACCACTAGTATATCGAAGCTGGTAATCAACACACACATGTTTGAGGCTGTCAAAGACAAAGTGACCAACTAACCATTACGAATATAGAAAATTTCGGCCGAGGTTGCTTTTAAAGTAAAAAAAAGATTAAAAAACTATATATCAGTGCGCAATATAGCCTATAGAAACATTCAACACTGTCTCAGGCTTCTTTCCAAATAGTTTTGTATTTGCAGGATGACAATATTCCGTGAGGCGATAACAATAATTAATGGGGTAGCTGCATAGCAAGTTTATCTTCATAATATCTCTTCCTCAATTAATATATATAATGAGATATGCAGCAAAGTACTATGATATAGTGTTTGTAATCTACAGACAAATTTATAATTAATGTAAAATTATATTGATATTCATTTGATGAATTACAGGATAGAATACAAAAAGGAGTGGTGAGTTTATGATATATGACTTATTATTGGTTATGTATGCATCTCATTAATTCTTGCTTAATTTGATATATTTCAGACAAGAGCAATAAATTACCAACATACTAAGACAAATAGCAAAGATTTCATCTACTGGTGAATATTTTTTATTTCGATGCTTATTCAACACTTTTAACAGCTGAAACATACAAAAATTTATGGAAATATGTACTTGTGTACCACAGTCGGAAGTGTTGTGATTTGTGCGCACTGGTCTGGCACCTTATAATTTTCTGGGTGTGTTGGGTAATGGCCAATGCATCGGTGTGAGTTCACCATCATGTTCCTCTACCACTGTGACAGATTTGTGGAAGATGCTATTGTGAACTTGGAAGACATCAGACTGAAAACTTGGGATTGCGGAAATAGGGATAAGTAGAACGATAAAAGGGCATGCCATCTAATGTCTGTGCAGCTCCTTGGGTTATTTTGGAGACTTACTTGGGAAGTTTGAGGTCACAGTTGCGAGCATAACCAAGTTGTGTGTCTGTGTCCCACTGCTGCAATATGTGGAGTCTATTCAGTTGCCGCCATCAATGTTACCAGACTTCCACAATTTATAACATTGTTGCATAGTGTTAGAGCTTAGCTGCTGTTAAGTTTGAAGTAAATAATTATTACAAATTATACTATTCAACACACGCTGCATAGAGAGAACCTTCACCTCACAAGTATAATTTTTCATATTAATAAAGATGTATTAGGCAATTTACTACATAAATAGTAATTTTCGATAATGAATTCCAGATTTAATTTTTATTCACTTGGAATTAAATCAGTTACAGCAGGTTTCAAAGTACCACACGAGATGATTTTCAAAGTACATCTCTTGAAGATAGCATGGGACTGAATAATCTGACTTATCGAATGTTAAGCTTAATTTTTTTGCGTAAATAGGATTAAAATGAAAACAGGATTGATTGTTGAGGTACGTATCTTAAATCTGTAGATACTCGTATAAAAAAAATTGTAACGTCCCCTATAAGTGAAATAATAGTCGTTATTCACGGTGTATGTCGTGTGATGAATTTAATAATTAGTTCATTTGCAAATTTTCTTCCAGTACTCTGAATTTTCATGGCCAGTTGTTATCTGAATGAATAGGTCTTGCACGTATATACATTCCTTACGTGGAGTGGCACAGTTACGAAACAATGGATGATGGTAGGACCATATTAAGGACATATTACACATATGTTATAACTGATGTTTGATAATCATTTAATTGTCACAAAGGATAAATGAACTACAGCTCTATCAGTCTTCTCTAAAATAAGGCATCTAACATCTGATGATTTTATTGTTTCGATAACCAATAGGGACCGTGCCTTCTGGAGGATTACGATTAAATCCGCTTCAGTTATAATGAGAGATTCTCATCTGTTGCGTTAAGATGACGTCTGGTACATCGCCTAAACAGTACTTAAGCACCAACGCGTCTACAGCAACGACAGTTACGTTCATTTACGTTTATATTTACTTTTTACAGTTAGCTAATACTCTATGAACATTTCAGTAGTATGACGCAATGTTTCAAACCATTTGCTTTCTGCAGTTAACATGCGAAGCACCGGTTCTACCTAACATGGTACGTTTCTTAACAAAAAAACCTCCGAAAGTCGATAGGTGGTCGCCATCGAGGCTTTATTATCATAGAAATATGGCTACACTATCCTCACCGTAGGAATGGATCACACAAAAAATTTTATGTTAGTGCTTTCTGCACTGACAAGTATCATGACGCAGTTACCTCATTAAAAAATGAAGCATATAAATAGAAAATAACGGAATGACGTATATCAAATAATATTTTACTTAGACGTGAAATGTTTCTGTGGTAATGTACATATTCAGTTAATAAGCAGTTAGAGTCTATTAAAAAGTCAGTGATGTATCAGCCGGATCGTTGAATGAAATCTGCTGCGAAGCTAGCATCTGGTAGTCCAGAAGTCGAGCAAGTGTTGGTTAGGTGTACTAGACGCAGTTTGGAGAGCCATGTTGCTGCTGGGAGAGCTAAGACTCGGAAAAGTAAGAGGATTCTTTTGGAAATCTGTGAGAGTCGCCTTACATTCGAGACTGAAGCTGAATGGCCCTACCGAATGTTCTTGTAATTTTGGTGAAAAATTCTTACGTAACAAATTACAACGAGAAAATATAATTTTTCGACTGCAAGAAAATCATTTTTCTTGTGAATTATAATAATTTCTCGCATCTTTCCTTTATCTGCTGTCCTCTTGCCTTAGCTGCTACTTCGCCAGCGAGGGGGTTTTCCCGGTTTCAGCGCCTCAGTAGCTGATATCGGCCGTTTGCTAATGCGAAATCGACTTACTGTTGCCATAGGGTTGAACATTGTAACAAAAGCGGTATACGTAACGGAAGTTGTTTCCACACATTCTCTAAAGCAACAAAAGAGGACCAATATGAAATTACATGATGTCATATTAAGAAAATTCCTGATTTCGTACTGGAGTTTTTGTGTAGAATGAACGGGAAACTTTTGATAATCGTCAGCAGAATAATTGACTGTGCTGAACTTGATTTATTATTACAATAAAACTGTTATTGCAATTGAGGTTAATGGATTCTTAGAAACTTTTATGACGCCTTTTTCGCTCTTCTTTTTTTAAATGGTGAGTTGTAAAGATGGAAGCACTGGATGTTCGCCACACGTAATATTCTCTGTTTCAGAGTGAGAGACCACCCAGTCAGAAAAGCTGATAACATGGATCTGGTACTCCATATAGAAGCGAATTACCATATCTGATGGACTATTTTTGTGGTGACAAAGCAATTAAAATCTGATCTTGATATCCAGCTGTAGAATTAATAAATCCGCTAAAACTAGTAGGAATTCGTGAACGCATGGTCCTGCTTAACCTGTAATGGTCTTCTGTTGTTTCACCTGTTGGTTCCATTGAATTGACTGAAAACGCCAGAACACGTTTTTTGGATAAGACACACGAAATCATTTGCAACGAAGAATGAGAAGGTTGAAACAATGAGTACATTTGCTTTTGGGCCCTAATCCCAGAGTTAACGGCTATAGTTACTCCTATGTCATGTGATACTGAAAACTTGGCAACTATGGTTCAAATTACTGTGTTAGTAGCCATAGGCCTAGTCGACTGTTTTGTCACTACGAACCTACTTAACAAAATTTGATCTACAAGCCTATAGGGACGAACTGGTTCAGGAGGAATTCATCCCGTTCAGTTTACTGTTTGCAGTTGAAAAGCGTTTTCGCTTACCTACGGGACAAGCTGCAAGAGCTTTAGTGAATTAAAAAATTGGGAGTTGAAGGTACGCAGATGGATGTATTCATTCGTATACAGCCACTAATGATAAGATGCTGCTTTGGTCGCTTGACCTCTAGATGATGGAAGGGTTTCCCTTACCGTTACCTAATTTTCAAGGGGATGAAGTTACTTGATCTCTCTTGAGTAGCGCCTTTGGAGGCAAAGACCCATGGGTGACGCAAGATGCCAATAAAACTGTACCCCCAGCTCTGACTGGCGAAAATGCATAGTTAATAAACAAATTCAGGGGTCGTTTTGAACTTGCCAAATCAAGTAGTCGGTGGTTATACTTCGTCGACGAGGGTGGAACATAGGCCCCACCGGCCAGAGGAGCTCAGGAGATGTTAATTAACTTCGATTGTATACCAGTTTCATAACACAAATACTTGAATCCAGAGGGAAATGCCAACCTAATTTAGAGTGCGAAAATACAAGAGTTGAAATTATGTTTCTCTGTGTGGAATAAAAACTGATGGGAAACTCACAATAGCGGTTGGCCGTGGACGAGGCTGTTGGGGTGTATGTGGTGTATGATGATGTGTTACTCATGTTTGTCGGTTCCAAAATGAAGTGACTGTCTGCGACGAGGAAATCAAATTGCCTACACAGAGTATAAGCGTAGGCCGTACTGTCGTGATTAACCAAAATACGATAGGGTTGAGTAGAGTTTGGGATAAAAAGGCATTGATGTTCTTCTCACACTATTGAGCAGCATTCGGATAATGTCCACACATTCCAACAGCATCTGCTCTTCTATACGATCGCATCCGTAACCTTAGATATTGCTGTGGGTCGCTGTGAGTATGACCCATTTCATTCATCTTTTTTAATTTCTTTTTATTTGAGAACTTACCGTCACTGAACCCCGCATCATAACGGGCAATAAGTCATTATCTGATTCACATATACTGTAGGAGTGTATTACAAGAATTTCTCTTTGATAATTCTCATATATATAACACGAGATATATGCATACTGAAAGAGAAATGAAATAATGATACTACGAGGAGGAGGGCCATCCAACTAATGGCACCTGCCCCTTGTTATTGGTGTTTCGGTTGGCCAGTACATATTTGCTTTCATTTGCTTTAAGTACCGTACTTCAGGTGTGCGTCTATTTGGCGGTTGTTTCCAGCTGCATTTTTGAACCGCAAGTATTGCTCCTGGAACGCTATCCTGCTCAAGTGACACAACAAACGTTCGAGATTTCTTCCCTGCCTTCACCCCTCTGTTAACGCCAAAGAGAACAACACGCCACAAATGTTAAACTTTTCCCGTACAACAGCCCGTTTTGTCACCTATTAACAACGCAATGCAATCTTTATACAACGTTCCAGATTTCATCACAAGAAACTCAAATAAATTATGGTGATTGATAAATACGTTTATAGCAACTTGCGTATGAGCACGCCAAACAAAATCGCTACGAACCTACGCACCTACTTACTTTTTCCGGTAAATTTTCCCGCAAACGCATATTTCGTACTTAGTATTCCTAACGTTACAAGCTGAGTGCTGTCTGTACTGCATATTGTACATACCGTTAATCGAAAATATTTCACGCTGAAAACCAGATTGCAAGATTAAATGACCTAACGTCTACCAATGTGGAAGAAGATACCTCCATTATAGATAGTATCCTCAAGGCGCAAAGCGCCAAGATCATCTGGGCTGATTCCTGCTAGTGTTAGACTGTCGTTGGGTGAGTGGTACGGACATTGGTCTGATAAAGATAGACAGTCTCCAGCTGTTTACTGGTATGTTCTTATAAGTTATAGGCTAACTGGTGAGTTGGAAGATGAAGTAAATATATCTCCTGCCAGCAGAGTCTAACTGTTAAGAGAATGACGTTTGGTTTATTAACTACCGGAAGAATCAGGTTCACTAATACTGCTTTCATCTTACACTGCAAGACGATCACCACAAAAAGGAAGTTAAACAAAGAGGCTCAGGGTAGTACCTCCACATCCTACAGTCTTGTAATCTGTATAGATAGTTGTTACGTATTTGATTTCACTGATTACAAAATGAAGTCCATTGTGGGCATTGGGTAGTTGAGGTAGCTGGATACTGACAATACGACCAAGCATGGAAATTACTTCTGTGTCGACAAATTGATGATCCAATCACAAACATAGCTCGTTGGACAGTAGCGTTAATGATAGGTTTGTATGGCTAAGGAATAGGTTCGATTCCCACTTGTGGTGACGATTTTCGATAGACACGGACGCATTTTGTTCACGTCTTCTTAATCCTAGAGGAGAATATAGAGGTATACTGTGCTTCAAATTCAAATTGAACATGATATTCCATCGCTACCGAGAACTAGGGTGGTTGGGAAGCTACAGAGGCGGAAGTGGCAGCATTTGGGAACTCTACCACCGGAACCAAATGCCTTGTAAGATTACGGGACTTTATACTGTTTTTACGGGAGCTTGAGATGTTCAAAATATTGGTTCAGGACTGGCAGTAGCATTCCGGCCTTCCCATTAGCGGAATTTGATCCCTTCACGATAACACAGTTTCAGCTATTCGTAGTTCGTTCAAGAGCCCCAATTCCTCAACATTTCCACGAATGGTGAGCGCCTGGGTCTGAATCCTGCTCCGGCATATATAGTTTCATGATTCTTTTCAGTTTCTAGAATGAGGAAACCTAGCAGCAGCTGGAAGAAAATTATGATTTTTGCATTGCTTCCAGTAAGAGACAGAACTTTTTGTCGCAGCATTTCAAGCTCAAACACACCGCTCATAACAATTGGTAAAAAATTATTCGATGGTTAATACCTTATTATGCGTAGCCTGAGGCTATGTATTTGGGGTTCGGTTCAGAGTCAGCATCGAATTCTTCGTCCGTTATTTGTAGTTCAACCCTACGCACACCTCACTACTGGTGAAACATACCTATTTTTAACGTCCATTTTAGTCTAGAAACTAACGACAATATGTTCCGTGTGTAATCCGGGGAAGGCGAGAATTATTCATTTATCTGGTCATTTCAGGTACAAAAATCTTGCTACTGCTACGAAAATTCAGTGTCTAACGTATGATTATGCTTAGTTAACAATTCAGTTAGGTATTTTGCTCTAATCGCTGCCCAGCATAAAACCTTACGTCACGACATTTCAACTTTGTCATTTGTTATTGGGACCGTGTTTATCTTTTTTTCGTTGTTAGGTAACAGGGGTAGTAGCTGCTGAATAGGAGTACCGCTCAACTGACAGAAATTTCGTCACGTAATTTAAAGTTCCACTTTGCTAAACAGTGCTGGCAAAAATGTTTATCATTTCTCTTTATGCCTAGTCAGTTATGACCGTTAGTGATTACTTTGCATTGCCTATACGTGATGGGTTTGAATCCGTATCCAGAACAAGACAGTTTCTCGTATCATTTAAATTTCAGCACATGCCCATTTAGCTGTCAATGAATAAATTTCATTTTAAATGTCACTCTATGTTAAATGATGAGGCTGACAGGTGACATTCGAGCTGCACATAGGTCCATGTGCCATCATGAAAATAGTGAAATTACTTGTGGTACATTGTTGACAGAGAAGCTTCCAAAGAGTACTTAACGTACTTAATTCCGATTTTTCTAACTTTTTGATACATTATCCAGTTTATCCAAAACCACTTGCCAAACAAACAACAGTTGACAGGTACTTGGAAAACGTTTTCGAGAGCAAGAAGTCCTCAAAGTGTCATAAAATTTTTGTTCAGATATTAATGAAAATCTCTTAATTCGCAAAAAAATTAGTTTTCAGTAACGTTTATAAAATAATTTGTATGGTGGAGCTACGTGGTCAGTTGCCTCAGATACTAATGAGAGGAGTAACGTTTTAGAATTGTCACTTATTGTAATAAATTTGAGTTTACAAGCGTTAAGCACTGTCTTATCTCTTATAAAGTTTTCCCCGATTCTTTTATTGTAGTGGTATTGCCTTACATCTGGAGTTATCGCCTTGCAAGCAGTGCTCTCTGACGCTCATTTGCGGCAACCATTTCGTACAGTCAAACGAGTGTACCGAAAAGTGATTAGAGGGCCTACAGAACTGTTACGTTATGTGGGTTGCATAGAAGTCAGGCGGAACACAATTAGATTCTTCGGGTACTTTTGAGCATGATAGTACAACAGTATCAGTTGACGAACATGTTCCGATGCAACGAAAAGCGCCGGCACGAAGATGAAGAACGCAGGAGCAGAGAAGGCTGTGAGACGACGTCAGCCAATAGTTCACCGACTACGGCCGCGCCAGGACATGAGCTGGCTCTAGCCGAAGAGACTGTAAGCACCGCTGCTGCCATCATGAGCTGTAGCACAGTATTGGCCGATGAGTCTTCTGGGCTGCATGGCCGTGGTCGAACAAACTTTTAGTTCTTGACGTATCGTCTAGAGCTGCCCTGGTCATTTTTGGAGGTACTCCTGACGATGCAGAGTCTTGTCGACAAGAGTCGGACCTCGCACAGCGACAGAAATATTGTTTAAAGTGGATGCGGTCCAGTTCGCAGTTTATCAGCACCGACAATTTTCCTCAGAGATAACACGTCACTATCGACTGCTGTCAGCGGGTGTAAAAGTTAACTATCGGTTCTGCAGAGCCAGCGCCTTCTTTTTTCTTTTTTAAATCACTCGCAGGCGAAAATCGAAAGTTAGGTTTCACCTCAGGCAAAGATTATCTCTGTTGATCAAGTGTAAACTCGACCACGATCACTTTACACAGTATTTATGTGGCTCTGCACTGTTATACTCGTCATGTAGCAAGAATACGACGCTCTGACGGTTCTTTGACCACGGCCGTACAACTAGGAAGACCATCAGCAACTATAATATACGGTCGTGAGTGCCTTTGTTGTATGAACAATGGCACAAGCTTAACAAAATACGGTAGGGTTAAGTATTCTGTAATAACTTGCTCAAAATTGTTCACTTCCTCTAAAGCGAACAGAAGAGCTAAGGCTTCACGCTCGTATAGAAAGTACTTATAGTTTAGTGGTGAAAGACTACAAGATGCGTACGCCACTGGCTTTCTTCCACCAGTATATTTTTGGAGAAAAACGGCAACAACCCAGGATTTGATCGCGTACGTCTCAACAATAAATTCTTATAGGAAATCCGAAGTTGCCAATAGTAGCGTACTTGTCAGTACAGTATTAAGACTTTGGAATGCGGCCTTTTGAGAGGGTCCTCACTCAGTCCTTTTCCACTTTATCTAAAACTCCCTGGGAAGGGCAGCCAGTTACACAAAATCAGGGGCATATTCTCTAAAAATTTGGCCAAGCCTACAAAATGGGTTTGTCGTTTAATGTTAGTAGGTGTAGTATACGTGTGGATAGACTCCGTTTGCGTTTGATCAATACTGATGCCCGCCAGCGAGACAATGTGCTCCAAGAAAGAAATTGAGGGTTGGGCAAATTTCGCCTTAGAGGCCTTAACAGCGAATGCCGCTTTATGTAATAGCTTTGGTACTTCTCTAGTATGCCTTATATGTTTTTGAAAATTCGAACTAAAAACGACTATATTATCCGAATAATGAGACATACAGTTGAACTCAAAAACAGAAAGATCTTTGTCCAGAACAGGCGATAACACTGCCACCCCATGTACATATCAGGTGGTATACTGTTGTACTGATACTAATTACAGTCGATACAAGAGCAGCATCTGACTTATATTCCTTAGTTACAAGCACCTAGAAATACGCGTGGTTGAGATAATAAGCCGCAAACACTATGGCCTTCTGAAACAATGCAGAAGAAGAGTGCATATATGGCAAGGGAATAGATTGTAAAATAACTTTTTATCAAGTTCTCAGAAGTCAACCACTGGTCTAACTATGCTTTGTTGCTTCAGAACTAAGAAAATAGGGGAAGAATAGGGTGACTAAGAGGATTTCCTTACGCCATCCTTCTACATTTGATCGACTGCCACCGTCAACTGTTTCAAGCACATTATTAGAGGCAGCACAGGGACTGTCTCACTCAGTTCCGTCTTTTATCCGCCACACTTTACCAGCCCTAACTAATCAGCCACAACATAACTGAATTTTTGGAACACCCGTTCTAAATGCTCCCTTTGTTGCTGATTTAAATGACTCAGTTTAATTCCATGATCGATACCATCATCAATGTTATAAACCGTCATGAGTGTAAGCACCTCCACCTCATATTTGCAAAATTCAAAGACCGAACGTGACTCAAAATCTAAATCAAAGCTTTTTATAACGTCAATTCTGTACTAGCCCCATGTGACTAAGGGAAACCTCTCCCAGATTTATGGTAACAGATAAGCCTCCAGTTACCTTAACCTGAAAGGGCCCCGTAAACCTTATAATTTGCAACCTTAAACGCACATCCCCTCATAATAACATTCCACTGAAATTAGATAGCTTTCTCACTTGCTAGTAAGCCAAATTTACAAATATCCTCGTATGTGTCATAAAATTCGTAATTGATGAATGTCGGAGAACTGCCATTAAAAAAAGAGCCCAGACAACTTCGCCATTAATTAACGCAGACAAAGGACTAGCCATAGCGCCTCTTTCCTCTGGCGTCTTCTATTAACTTCCTTCTGCTAGCCTACATTTATGGCATTTGTACTTTTACAGAAAGCGTTTGAAAAAGTTGGTTGGAATACTCTCTTTGAAATTTTGAAGGTAGCAGGGGTAAAATACAGGGAGCGAAAGGCTATTTAGAACTTGTGCAGAAACCAGTCAGCAGTTATAAAATAAGAGGGCCATGAAGGGAAGGTTGGAGTTAAAAAGGGTTGTAGCCTATCCCCTAAATTATTCGATATGTGCACTGAACAAGGAGTATATGAAACCAAAGAAAAATTTGGAGTAGGATTTAAAGTTGAGAGAGAAGAAATAAAAAGTTTGAGGTTTGCCAATCACATAGTATTTCTATCAGAGACGGCTAAGGACTGGGATGGACAGCTGAACGGAATGGTGAGTGCCTTGAAAGGAGGATATAAGATGAACATCAACAAAAGCAAAACCAGGATAATTGACTGTAATCGAATTAAATTAGCTGATACTGAGGGAATGGGATTGGGAAACGAGACACTTAAAGTAACAGATGAGTTTTGTTATTTTGGCAACGAAGTAACTACGGATAGCCGAAGAAGAGAGGATATGAAATGTTTACGTGCTATGACAAAAAAGTAATTTCTGAAGAAGAGAAATTTGTTAACATTGAATATAGTTTTATGTTTTGGGAAGTCTTTTTTGAAGGAATTTCTCTGGAGTATAGCCATGTATCAAAGTGAAATATGGCTGATAAACAGTTAAGATAAAAAGAGAAAGGAAGCTTTTGAAACATAGGTCGACCACCTATGTAATGATGAAGTACTGAACAGAATTTCAGAGACAAGAAGTTTCTGGCACAACTTGACTAAAAGAACCAATCGGTTAGTATGACACGTTCTGAGACATCAATGGATCACCAACATAAAAATCGTAGAGGGAGAAGAAGAGATAAATTCAATAAGCAGATTCAGAAAGGAGCAGGCTGCAGTAGTTAATCGGAGATGCGAGGGCTCACACAGGATTGAGTACCATGGAGACTTGCATCAAACCAGTCTTGGGACCGAAAAAGGCAACGACAACAGTGGAGAGGAACCGGCTGCAGGTAAGTTGAGGAAATTCGACGAACGATAAATTAGTTACGCTAGCTTCCCGAAATACATGATCTAAATGACCCAAAACCATCGGTACCAAGATGTGATAATACTGATCGTCGTCCAAGTCCAGCATCTTTCCTCCTGGGAGGAACCATAAAGCCGTTTCACTGTCCTTATTACCTTTAACAGACAGAAAGCCATCCGTGTGCAATAATCCTATCAAATACGCGGCACTCTTGAGAACAGTTGACACATGCGTTCATCTTTTCGCCAGTCAGCCCGAACGGTTTTACGTACCTCACTATCAGATTGCGTTTGACTATCGCAGCCTTCAAGAATATTACCCAACAACTCTTGAATTCCATATTTTAAAATACGCACCTGAGACCACAGTGGTCCAATGGTCTCAACAAATACTCCAACACCGTTGACGCTATGCAAATTCTTGATCCTGTGTATTTAGTGCAACACTCTACTAATTTGTGAACTAGAGAGTTTACTCTCTTCTAATACACATATAGCCGAAGGTAGTTCAGCTACAGAAGACAGAATCACGAAGATGGCCTAACACCTGCCAGCTGCATGTGAGGTAGGGCCACAGGTCGGTCGAGTACCTCTCGTAGACTCTGCACCATAACAGCTATGCTTCCACCAACGTGGGTCTGTAATTTGTTATTTATACTGTAGTTCAGCGTTGCAAAAACCCTTCAGTCTGGTCACATCTCATGTGGCCATTCTGAAACAGATCGGTAAACCAGTAATATTTGCCACTGCAAGGAACCCATACAAAATCAGTGTGAGGCTAGCTAATTGCTTATTTTTACCACCTACAGCTCGCCATACCCGTAACCACGCTCTGCTATCAAATACGACGCTAGAGGAAGTCGTTGGACTAGGTTGAGCTGTGAGTGATCTTTTGCCCTTCCTAAAATAATGTTTATTTCATTTAAACAAGCTTTAAATATTTATTTGCACATACATAAGCTAAACGTAAGTGAATTTTACAGCAGTTACACCTGCCACAAACTAAACTGATTCACCATTAAATAAAAAGTCAGCTTCGCAAAAGATTAATTGATCAATCTACCAAAACAGCCAGGTACCATTGAAATATTTTAAAACCTTTACATTAGATAATACATGAAGTGATCAAGCCACATCAACAACACAAGTACTATATATTTTCAAGTCATCGACACTGATATCACTCCAAAAAGTCAGTCTGGATGATGGTGATAATGTTTCTGCAACTTCTGCACTAACAACCTTTTGCTCATCATAACAGTTTGTTTCAGTCAGTATGAAATTACACATTTCTTCATCAAGAAATGATCTTTCACCATTATCACCATATAAAACCAATTCTACTGTATACAGTTACTAAGTAATTAATTTCAAGGTTGACAAACTACTTTCCTAAAAACAATAAATGAGTAGCAGTTGAATCTGTAGACACAAGATATTTACAAAATAGTCCAACACAATAGCACAAACTTAACCAAAAACAGAACAGTTAAGTGTTCCATGATAAAATGCTCGCCAATGTCAGTAATTTTCTTCAAGCCTAAAAACAATAATGCAACAGGCGAATTCAACTAAAATTTTAAAATGATATGCACAGTAATCTTAAAAGGAAACACACTGTATTTTAACACTCTCGCAGTCATGTCCATTATATCTGATGCACATCGGTTTCTCCGTTTCCGCCATGTGCATCATATCCGATTACTCGAGAGTTTTGAGTATTTGCCTGTGGTGCGTATACGATCACACAAGCGTTGAAATGAAATGTGCGTGGCCAGCGGAGATAGTATTGTGATGTTGGTTTTGTAGCGGCAGCTGTGGATGATAGGCAATTGTTACCTTTTTGCGATGTGTTCCTTGCTGGGACTGACATTTTGTTTGCATATGTGGCGTTGAGGAGTGACTGTTTTCAGTAAGATTTTGTGGTTGTTCGGTGAAAAACGGATTCATTAGAGCAGAGACTCTCGAAAATGCCAGGAGGGATCGATTTATCTGATGAATCACTGTTTGGAAGTGGTAGTGAGTCCGACCCAGATTATCGTGCTCATTCCTTGAGCGAGAGTAGTAAGAACAAAAGGTATAAGTACAAGTTATGAATAATACGTCTACAAATGCGGCAAACAAAGTTTCATCTTCCGCTGACGAAAACCGTGAAAGTGAGCAGTCACCAAAAAATATCTCTTGTGCTGATGGGCTCCGTACTCTATGAATCAAGTCGTCTGATGTACGGGGAAACCTAGACAATTTTGCTTTTTCTGGTAGCTGTGGAGTACGCAATGCACTTTTGCACAGTCTACACTCAAATAATCGTACCATTGAGGTTAAAATTTTTTATTGATGTTGAAATGCGCAATTTCATAGAGAATTAAAAAAACCGTTAATGCTGAGAAAAGGGTTGTTTGTGGAATAGCTGCAAAAATATTATCACCATCATCCAAATCTACTTTATGGAGTGATATCAGTGTCAATGACTTGAAGAAATTTATAGTACTTATGTTGTGATTGGGGCTTGATCATAAAGCAAGAATGGAGATTAGTGGTGACGGAATCCGCTTTACAAAAACCAAATGTCTTCTATTGTGTACCTAAATATGTTTGATTTGTTCCTCAGTTGCATAAATTTTTGTGACAACGAAAACATAGATTAACATGAAAAAGTGTTCAAAATTAAAAAGAATTTGACGCACATTCCTGTAGAAAAACAACCTCATCTGGCGGAACACGCCACGCAGAAAGAAGCGGAAATCCGGAAACTATCATCACAAAAAAGTTGAAGAAGGGGCAAATGGTGGTTGCGGAAAACAACTCAAAGATTGTTGTTGGAAAATGGTGTGACAAGAGGGACGTCAGTTTTTAGACAACCAAACCCCACATGAGATTGTAGTAGTGTAAGTAATGAGAGGTGAAGTGAAAAAACAAATCGCAATTGTGGATTAGAGTGAAGCCATAGACTTCATTGATCTTTAAGACGAAATTAAATCTGTGGCTCATGCTTGAGGAAGTCAGTGATGCTGTACCACAATATGGCTTTTGATTTATTATTCAATACTACTCTTGTAAATGCTCATACTTTGTATGTTCAAATTACAGAACAATAATTATGTTTCACTGCTTTTTGTGAGGCTGTTGCAAATGGATTACTCATGATCGATGATGTCTTGGAGACATCAATGAATGGCAATCACAGAATGGTGAAACTTCAGTGAGAGGACGTTGTAACAGCTGTTACAACAAACAGTCCAAAGCATTTTCATACAAGATCAGATACACTGACATTGATGTTTTAAAATAACGTGTAGAAAAATAGTCATGGCTAAAAAGAAACATTCACCAAAATTTTGCCGGCAGTCGAAGTGCTAGATAAATAATAGTTGCCCATGCAGGAACTCATCAAATGGAACTGCAGAAGAAATGAGCAAGCGGCTAAAACGTTTATTAATACAGCCACTGTGCTAAAAAACCTTTACAATGTCTCTAGTCTAGTTTGGCAGTTAAATAAATAATCTGTTGTTTGCCAAAAAGAACAGGAAAACTCAATGTACATCAAACTAAAAGGAGACAGATGAACCCATACTGATAGTATAAGGAGTGCTGATGGGGCTCAATTACTCTCAATTCACGTAGGCGCGGTTAACTGACTTGTAGACACAACTGGTACAGGACAACTCTGACTTACAACATACTCACACAGGCAAATTCGCTGTCTTCAGGTAATATATGAGAACTAGACCAGCCAGGTATCCCTGAAGCAAACTACATCCAGGCTTTTCTATAGTAAGTATTCAGCTTGTTTACTCATCCATGTTACAGCTGTCTCGTCACAGCAGCCACAGCATGCAGTCAAATCCAACA
Organism: Schistocerca serialis cubense; assembly: GCF_023864345.2. Classification (NCBI taxonomy): domain Eukaryota; kingdom Metazoa; phylum Arthropoda; class Insecta; order Orthoptera; family Acrididae; genus Schistocerca; species Schistocerca serialis. The sequence goes on from NC_064642.1 coordinate 665,963,452, forward strand.
TCCATTTCCTCTGTACGTGTGTGCCCACTGCTTGTCATTTGTTTGCTCTCCAACAATAGATTACACATCAACTTTAACTTCTCTCCTCCCATACTGACATGTCAAGGCGCCCATGCTGCAGCTCCACCAAGGAGTTGCTCATGGCATGTGACATTTTATGATGACGCTTTTGAACATTGTAGCTATGATTTAAATTTTTTTTTTTTATAAGCTTTTCATAACTATTGTAGACATGGATAGTTGTATCTCGAGAAATATACTCAATATACGTTTGTAAGAACCATGACATAGAATACAATATGATCCTCTGTCAAATCGGAAATTCAACTGTTATTGTTCATGCAACATTTACATCTGAGTAGGAATTTTTTTTTTGGATTTCAAAATATGAACTGGTTCTTCACTGATTTTGTCAACCCAGATATGTCCATTTTTCCTGTCAGCACCAATGTAGATATTTTCACTCTGGCAAAACATACGTTACTAACATAATTCATTGGGAAAATTCATATTCAGTGTAAACTCTTATACGTTTAGGTGGTAATAGAGGGAATGGTATAACACGTGAGATAATGTAAAATTTACAACTTCTTGTTAGCTGGACAACTCCTGCAGCAGTTTCCAAATACACAACAATTTAAAATACTTACAGTGATTAAAAAGGCAATTGTTATTGAAACATATGTTTAGTGAATTGTTTGAAATATGAAATGAATGTTTGTTGTTAATGTTAGTAATTACTAAGCATCCTCCATTCCATCTGATAGTGTCATGATTCTGAGGTATATATTAAGTAGATTAATTATCCAGTTTCGTAATAAAATGGAATATTATACCTCTGTGTAGATAATTTCACTCTGAAAAAACACACACTACCAACATGACTCACTGGGAAAATTCATATTCACTGTAAACTCTTATTGGTTTAGGTGGTAATAGAGGGAATGTTATAATATATGATATAATGTAAAATTATTAATGTAGAAGTAGCTCAGCATTTCTGTGATTCAATGTAAAGCAAATTATTAGTTGTGAAAGAAATAATGGGGTGCTATAATTCGATATTACAATTATAAACAAGGACACTAAGTTTTTTTTGGAATATAAAATACTAATTACAGTAATTTATTACCCCTAAATTCTTAAAACTACAGCAAGTGGTAATTTACAGTCTCAAGGTTGTTACCTATTGATGGTTCGTAATTCATTTCTCTGTTGCTTTAGAATATTATTTGGTTTCGGTTTTATAATTGCCTGATTTAACTGCTGGTAATATTGATTTATTCATACAATTAAATGCACTGTTGTCTATTTTTAACTTTTTGTCATAATGTCAGCATCTGGGTTTGATAAAGCAGAGGAGGAGGGAATGTAGGAGATAAAATTTAACAAACAACGTACCTGTTGTTAGTACAAATTTTATGATTTATACAGTGAAGATATAACTGCAAATAAAGGAAAATATATCTTAACTACTTAGAACATTACCGTAAGTTAATGAATCAAATTTGAGTTGTTTACACAATATGTAAAATACTTCTATTACTATTAGTTAGGACAAATTAATAGTCCTGAATGCTTGTATTTGTTTATATGATTTATGTATGCAACTATATTTTGATTTTTGACTTAATAGATAGAAAAGTATTTCACAAAGCTAAAAATTAATTAATTGTAGTAGCTGTTATTACATGATGTAAAGATTTCCTTCAAAAATATTTCCTTTTGGTTTCCTGTATCTTCACAGGGTGATTGTAAGCCTTTGTTACAATCTCTGCTTTCAAAGAGATGCCTAAACTGTACCTTTTTGATTCAGACATCTGTCTGTCAGATAGTCAGTAATGACCACATTGTTCATACATCATTTTCACAAAGACATTGTTTACAAATGGAAATGAAATGGCGAATAATGTAATACAGCATTAAAGATAGTTGGGGAAATGTGCAAGTTACAACTACAACTCGTCAGTTACTGTATGTAGTACGTCTCAACTAATGTGGGTTTATTAATGAGTATCTCTTTCCCATAATTAGTTTTATCTAATGAAGTACTATGTATAACTTTGTACAGTAGGACTTTAAGGCTAGTAAATTACTATTTTTAGCAGGTAAGCACCAGCTACAGAAATATAGAAGTGTGTTTCTTCATAATATTATATTTCTTGCTTTAAAAAAAGAAGTTTTTGATAGTGTTAACAATCCAGATGTTTGATGGAAATCTTTGTGTATCAATAGTTAACAGACTTAAAAGTGTAGTGGCATAATTTATTAAGTGAAGTAAAAGATCAAAATGGAAGCCAACAGTTATAAGAAACGTAACTTACGATTTACAGGTTCTTAGTCAGTACGGGCATGCCAAAAATGTGCTAACGTTTACGCCTACTACAAGATAATCTGTTTCGTTGATATGACAGTGGAATAAATTTATTGATTAGCAGGACAAAGTTTACAAATGCTGTCAATTTAGTATAGTTAACAGTCCAATATAGTTAACTAAACTTCATGTGTAGTGCTATAGACGATTCTAAGCTCTGCCGGAAGTGGATTACACTATTATTACTCACTTGTTACCAGGTTATTGGAAAAATGGTGTCAATTAAGATAAATGAATTTCTCCTTCATTTGGAAATTGATACCATAAAAGAAATTGTGGAACTTTTGTTGATTTATGGTGACTTACGTTGACTTATGTTTCGATCTCTTGCGCTACTGGATAAATCATGCCACTCACATTGAAGTCAGTTTACTACTGATAGCCACAGATTATCAGTGTATTTCCTGATTGTTCACAACATCATTCACTTCTTTTTATGAAGAAAGAAACGCAATATTACGAAGGAATATGATTCTCAGATTTATATACTGCAGTGATATTTTCTATGAAACTGCGTTAAAACACATTACAACAGTTTCTCACAACATCATTTTTAATTTTCATTTGTTTCTAAGTTCTCTGTCTTAAAAAGGACTCGCATTCGGGAGGACGACGGTTCAATCCCGCGTCCGGCCATCCCGATTTAGGTTTTCCGTGATTTCCCTAAATCGCTCCAGGCACATGCCGGGATGGTTCCTTTCAAAGGGCACGGCCGACTTCCTTCTCTGTCCTTCCCTAATCCGATGAGACTGATGACCTCGATGTCTGGTCTCCTTCCCCAAAAACAACCAATCTTAAAAAGGACATAAAAGTTTCTAAAACATGCTTTCATTATATTTGGAATATGAGGGGTATCAGTCCTTCTCTCATGTTTGACATGGGTTTAGGACATACGTGTCTAATATAATCTATTGAAATAAAGCTAATAATTACAATATGAAAAATAGTTATAGTAGAGAACTGATGGAAATGTAAAGATGTTCCAATGTAAGATTTTTTAAGTACATCTATAACATTATTACATCTTAAACACTGGTTATAATAACAGCAGTAAAACAGTAATAGTAATCGTAATTATGACAAAAGCGACTGTACAATGTAGGAGACGTATTTTTGGATGTATGTAGTAAGATAATATGACATAACAGCTTACATGAGACAGAGTTCAAATCATATAGGATCATACAAATAAAGAGTTCGAGAAAGTGTGCATAACTACAAAGTGGTAAGTTCAGCAAAGAGAATCAAAGGCCTGCTTTGTAATCATGAAGTCTTGTTTGGTCCTGAATTTGAACAACAAATTGATACTGTATTACATTCGTTTCAATTTCTCATGCAAAACAGTAGATAGTTACATACTGTTAATCTTGTGCACAAATACAAAAAATAATAAATGTCTTATACTGTTTCTTAGCACCAATTTCGAATAACCTAATTCATACACCCTTCTACTATCAACAATAATTACAAATATTTCCTTATGTCCTAAAATCACGAGATTAAGAATGCAATTAAAAAAAAGGGTCCTGTAGCAATAGTAACGACACGTAGCTCACATTTCTGTGTAGCTGCTTCAAATTTCGAGTGGGGCTTTATCTCAACGCCACTGTATCACACCATGTCTTCATCAGTGCTACTGTGAAAACTAAAGATGGAACTCGTCACATTGCCGCAACTCTAGGAGGAGGCTGTTTGGTTTGCACTTTCGGGAATAGAATTTTGTGTAACACTGAGCTGAACAATTACCACTAGATAGGAAACAACAGCAGCCAACATTGATGAAATATTACTGAGATCGATGACGAAAAGCCCACAGGCGGTGATGCAGGGACGACGATGCAGCAGCTGCTGCGAGAACAGCTGCAGCTGGCGCCGCAGTTCAGAGTCCTTTGGAGTTTTACGTGATGGCGGCAGCAGAGCCTTGTGTACCAAGTCTGCAGAACGGCGAGATGCACTGGTGAGGGCGCTACATGACCACGTCACCGCAAGAATTGATGTGGAATGTAGGAAAGTGTAGAAAATAGCCATCGTCGCTAGTCCTTCCATATTCTTGAGGACAGATCCCTGCCGGAATAGGTCTCAATTACACGTCGTTATTAATTATTGCTGGGTATATAACATTAGGTGTCACGTAACTTGGCTTATAGTGAAAGCCTCCTCTCTCAGAAACGCAAATTTTACAGGAGGCGAAATAAACTGATTTTCAATTACTAGTGTTTCGTTCTATATGACCTAATCTGTATACTTGGTTTTCATGTCCAGTTGTAGCATTTTATGGGTAAAATTACTAGGGATATTGATTAACATCTTAAAGATGAAGAGGAGAGTACGTACTTAGTCGTGATAAGTGTATGCTTTGTCTGCTGAAAACTGCTACAAATCATTAGAACACATACAGAAAACTTACCAAGTTAAATACGGTTTTCTCACTTAAAAATGGTTCAAATGGCTCTGAGCACTGTGGGACTTAACATCTGAGGTCATCAGTCCCCTAGAACAGAAGTACTTAAACCTAACTAACCTAATGACATCACGCACATCCATGCCCGAGGCAGGATTGAAACCTGTGACCGTAGCAGTCGCGCGGTTCCAGACTGAAGCGCCAAGAACCGCTCGGCCACACAGGCCGGCTTTCTCACTTAACACGGCTGCCTTTGCGTGTATGTGATTTTATTTTCTCCTCACCAGAGCGCAGCACGTTGGCTCATTAACAATTGGGATAAGAATTTCTCTACCAAATATTGAAAAAAATAATATTTATGATAATTTTTGATATGAGATTTTAATTCTAGGATGACAACAAGTGGTCTACTCACTTAAACTAGGTACCACTAATTAAACATAAGAATGAAACATAAAATAATGAATGTAAATATTTTGAAACATCTGCATTTACATTGATTCTCTGCATATCACATTTAAGCGCCTGGCAGAGAGTTTATCGAACCACCTTCACAATTGTCTATTATTCCAATCTCGTATAGCGCGCGGAAAGAACAAACACCTATATCTTTCCGTACAAGCCCTGATTTCCCTTATTTTATCGTGGTGATCGTTTCTCCCTATTTATGTGGGTGTCAGCAAATATTTTCGCATTCGGAGGACAAAGTTGGTGGTTGGAATTTCGTGACAAGTTTCCTTCGCAACGAGAAACGCCTTTCTTTTAAGGATGTACAGCCCTAATCCTCTACCATTTCACTCACATTCTGTCGCATATTTCTCGATAATACAAAACGTTCTGCCCTTCTTTGAACTTTTTCGATGTACTCCGTCAGTCCTATCTGGTAGGGATCCCACACCGTGCAGCAGTATTTAAAAGAGGACGGAAAAGCGTAGTTTAGGCAGTCTCCTTAGTACATTTGTTACATTTTCTAAATGTCCTGCCAATTAAAAACATATTTGGTTAGCCTTCCCCACATTTTCTGTGTGCTACTTCCAGTTTAAGTTGTTCGTAATTGTAATTCCTAGGCATTAGTAGAATTTAAGGCATTCATATTTCACTGATTTATCGTGTAACCGAAGTTCCACGGATTCTTTTGAGCACTCCCGTGAATGAACTCAGATTTTTCGTTATTTAGGGTCAACTACCCACTTTCGCACCATATAGCTATCTTTTCTACATCGTTTTGCAATTTGTTTTGATCTTCTGATGACTTTATTGATCTATAAATGACAGCGTCATCTGTAAACGACCTAAGACGGCTGCTCAAATTGTCTCCCAAATGGTTTATGCATATAAGAAACAGCAAAGCGAGTATAACACTACCTTGAGGAACGCCATAAATCATTTCTGTTTTACTCGATGACTTTCCGTCAATTGCTACGACCTGTGACCTCTCTGACAGGAAGTTACAAATCCAGTCATATAACTGACACGATATTCCGTAAGCACGCTAGTTTACTATAAGCCGTGTGTGGTATAGCGTCAAAAGCCTTCTGGGAATCAAGATATATGGAATTTATCTAAAATCCCTTCTCAATAGCACTCAGCACTTCGTGCAAATAAAGAGACAGTTGTTTTTCACAAGAACGATGTTTTCTAAACCCATATTAACGGTGTGTTAATAGACCGTTTTCTTCTAGGTAATCCATATTGTTCGAACGCAATGCTGCTGCATATCGACGTCAATGATATGGGCATATAATTATGTGGATTACTCCTCCTACCTTTCTTGAATATTGGTGTGACCAGTGCAACTCCAGTCTTTTGGTACGGATCTTCCGCCGAGCGAACAGTTGTATATGACTGACAAGTGTGGAGCTAATGTATCAGCATACTGTAAAACGTACCTAATTGGTAAACAGCCTGGACCAGAAGAGTTGCTTTTATTAAGTGATTTAAGCTGCCTCACTACTCCGAGAATATTTACTTCTACGTCACTCATGTTGGCAGCTTTTCTTGATTCGAATTTTTAATATTTGGTGAAGGCATTTCGGAAGACTGTGTTCAGTAACTCTGCTTTGGCACCGCTGTCTCCGATAGTATCTCCTTACCTTACTCCTTTAATTTTTTTTATTGGAGTAATCCTGATCTCTGGGAATTACTCTTTTACCTTGCCTGAATATCTACTGTGCAGACCATAAAACATTTATGAGATCATTTTATGCCTTAACTGCAATGGAGTAATTCATATAAATAAATCATGGAAACTACATAAAAACATTGAGAAAAGAGAAAGAACTTCATTTTCTGTAGCACCATCACAAAACCATAGCAGAAGGAATATGTATGCCCTTGGATAGTACATCTTGTTCACTACACTTCCGGTACTATCCAGCTGGTCGTAATTGAGACAAGACTGTACAATTAAAAACCAAATATAACCACTGTGAAGCAATGTGTTGGTTCTACTTTATCTGTTTCATATATGCTTCCTCATGCAGAAGTAATACAGAAATCTCTATCATTTGCGAAGGTATTAGGCTCATTTGCAACTATAACGTCAGGTAATTAATTTTATTAGTCATTGTTCATTTTTCAGTGAATCTGTAATAATTTGGCTGTTTTTGACTCTGCCACTTGTTTACTTCCTGTCTAGTGGTCTGGGATGCGTTCTGGCTTTTTCTGTAGGACTTATTTCTTACAATCCCTGGTATTCATGATAGGTTTAAACATATATGAGGACATTAGCTATCTTCTAAATTTGTACAAAAGCAACTAAAGAAATAAATTTCTTCGGAACTAAAGGTTGTTTTTTTTCTCACAACAACAGCCTTTGAAATTTCCACGTTTATGTATACATTCGAACCAATTTTCTCTCTGATTTTTCCTCTACATCGTTATCTATACTCAGAAAGCCAGTGCGAAGAGTGTGGTCGAGGAAACTCGGCAGTCTACCTCATATGGTTTCTTCCTGCTCCATTCGCAAATTAGGTAACTGCTTAAAACATACTCAGTGGATGTGGTAAGTAGCTTAGTCTTCCCTTTCCAGTCGCATTAGGAAAGATAGCGTAAAGAGCTGTAATCCTAGGTTCCTCACTTAACACTTATTCATGAATTCTGTAACTAGGCTTTAATAGGGGTAGTCGGCGTCTCTTTAAGCGTCAGCCATTTCGAGTTTCTCTGTATTTCTTTGATACTCTACAATAGGACAGAGAAACTGTAAACAATCGTGTTGCCGCTCTCTGCATATGCACGATGTCCCTTGGTAGATATCTGTAATATGAACCACAGAGGCATGAGATATATTTTGAGATGAAATATGTGAGTGCTTTGTGAGCCATCTCATTTGCATATAGGCAGATTATTTCCAGTATCCTACCAACGAATTGTAGTAAAACTAGATGCTTCAGCTATATGTAGGCTTATGTCGTCATTCCATTTCATATCCCACATTCTGCAAAATCCCGGTATTTGTATTAGTTCCATCTTTAACCATCTAATACTGTCGTCTTAGGCACAAAACTTTTGAGCGCGACATGTGTATAATTTTACAATTCTGTAAGTGAAAAGCACTGCCACTCTAATCGGCACTGACTGACTGACCAAAGATTTCTGCGGGTATTATCAGAGAAAACTTCAAAATATCGAACTGCATCACGTGCATAAATCTTAGTCACTATTAACAATGACTGTCAGGTCATTAATATACAACAGGAATGGCTAGCATTAAAACAAACTTTGTTAGGATAGGCCAGAAGTCACTTCTGCACTTGTCAACAACTCTTCATCCAATATAAAGTGCAGTGCACTCTCTTCAAATACATCGTCAGTTTAGTCACAAAACTTCCTTGATAGCCCATATCATTATACCTTCATTACCAAGTTTTGGTGAGACACTAACTCAAATTCTTTTCGGATGTTAAGAAGGAAAGTTGTATATTATAGTGAACAAAATAATGAAGCAATTACAGGAAGAAGCTAAGAGTTATAGACAGAATAAATAATGACTGATGAAGATACCAAAAAAACACTTAAGCGCTAGCAGTATACTTCGGAAATTTCTAGAGGAAAGATATAAAAAGATAAAAAACGTTCACTGAAGAATGTAATTTGAATTCCTCAGTAAGTGTGATATCAAAGCTAACTATTGTTCGTAACATTTCTGTAATGATGTAGAATATCTCAAGGACTTTCTGTGTTTGTTGTGGCTTATTAGGATTCAGAAATATACGAGAAGGAATAATGAAAATAGTACGATGTCATGTGTCAATGTATTAATCTCAATTAATTGAAGGTCAAAAGAATTTACTTACTGGTATAGTTGACAGTACGCATACAAGTGAAAATGCAAGAGTGTTATATGTCTTATTGATTCATGGTGACATAAAAATAAATGGTTTCTCTGTTAAACAAAATAGAGGCAGACTTACTGGAAAAGCAGGTTAAGGACAGCCACATAATGAATGGTGGATAGCTAAAATCCCTTTAGTTCAAAGCCATTCTGAATATCTCACTGCAAGAAACACAATAAATGAGAATGTAACAAATAAATATCATAATTATTGCACAGAGAGCTTAGCCCAAACTGATAGCCATTTTTGGTGAATGTCGGTGGGTTTATGTGAGAGTTTAAAGAATATATTGCATTTTAATTGTCTGGTTTAAAGAGTACATGGGCCAATGAAGATCATTCTAAATAGGAATAAGTAGAATGAATTTTAATTTTGAAAATATCGTGCGAAACATTTATAACAGGGATGCCAAGTGACTGGTAATACACAATTTTGTATTAGGAGTGGGTTTGGTGTGATAAGTAGAAGCAATAATTGACAGTAAAGAATAATTATCCTGGTAATGCACAATTTTTGATTAAAAATGGATTTGGTGGAATAAGTAGAAGCAATAATTGAAAGTAATCAATAATCTTTATCCTTAAGTTGTCATACAAATTCTTCCCTAGAGTAAATAACTATTTATTCATTTTACACTGAAATTAATTCCAAACATCTGTAATTCACGATTTTCATTAAATACGATCGTTTTCGAAACTCTGATGTCTACATCTTTAGGGAAGTTGTGCGACAATAGTACTGGATTGTGGGACATGTCATATGTTGCCAAGAATGCAGTATTCGCTGCTGTTGTAGCACGTTGGGTGCGAGTTTGGGCCTTCCTCAGTAGTACTTGTGACTGCTTGAGTGAGGAAAAATACCTGAATGAAATACCTAAGAGATTTTTCCTGACATTAACTATTGTATGTCACATTACATATTACGATATATGTTATATTCATTACGATTACCAGTTTCGTACAAAGAGATTCACTTAACGCTTGCCGTGCTTTGATCTTTGTGCGGCCATGCGTATCACACTCAACACAATGCAAGGTAGCGTGGTCTGTACATTTAAATGTTTATTGTGGTACAGTCTATGCTCTATGTGTTTTACTGTTAGAATTTTTATCCTCTCTAAAAATTTTCATATTAATTTTTTCATATTGACATGTTTAAATCTGTGATACCAATAGTAAATGGGGACTTTGTCGTTGTCCCAAAGGACCATCACATTATAGTGAGATAGAAGAAGGGTACAGATCGACAACTGAAATCCATAGCTACACATCTCTCAGTTGTCATCTGTCAGTTGACTGTTACTTTGGACTAGTTACTTTGTCTGTAATTATAGCACTCGTTACGGAACGTTATAGTCTAACATTGCTACCATTCTTAGTTTCGTATTATTTGCTAAGATTTAGCCCAGTTCCTTTTTTCCCATTAGATATGTTGGAAATTTTAAAACGCGTCCAAAGCTGTAAACATAGTAAGTTCGACTAGTTTACTTGTGTAACTGACAGGTACTAAAATACACTCCTGGAAATTGAAATAAGAACACCGTGAATTCATTGTCCCAGGAAGGGGAAACTTTTTTGACACATTCCTGGGGTCAGATACATCACATGATCACACTGACAGAACCACAGGCACATAGACACAGGCAACAGAGCATGCACAATGTCGGTACTAGTACAGTGTATATCCACCTATCGCAGCAATGCAGGCTGCTATTCTCCCATGGAGACGATCGTAGAGATGCTGGATGTAGTCCTGTGGAACGGCTTGCCATGCCATTTCCACCTGGCGCCTCAGTTGGACCAGCGATCGTGCTGCACGTGCAGACCACGTGAGACGACACTTCATCCAGTCCCAAACATGCTCAATGGGGGACAGATCCGGAGATCTTGCTGGCCAGGGTAGCTGACTTACACCTTCTAGAGCACCTTGAGTGGCACGGGATACATGCGGACGTGCATTGTCCTGTTGGAACAGCAAGTTCCCTTGCCGGTCTAGGAATGGTAGAACGATGGGTTCGATGACGGTTTGGATGTACCATGCACTATTCAGTGTCCCCTTGACGATCACCAGTGGTGTACGGCCAGTGTAGGAGATCGCTCCCCACACCATGATGCCGGGTGTTGGCCCTGTGTGCCTCGGTCGTATGCAGTCCTGATTGTGGCGCTCAGCTGCACGGCGCCAAACACGCATACGACCATCATTGGCACCAAGGCAGAAGCGACTCTCATCGCTGAAGACGACACGTCTCCATTCGTCCCTCCATTCATGCCTGTCGCGACACCACTGGAGGCGGGCTGCTCGATGTTGGGGCGTGAGCGGAAGACGGCATAACGGTGTGCGGGACCGTAGCCCAGCTTCATGGAGACGGTTGCGAAAGGTCCTCGCCGATACCCCAGGAGCAACAGTGTCCCTAATTTGCTGGGAAGTGGCGGTGCGGTCCCCTACGGCACTGCGTAGGATCCTACGGTCTTGGCGTGCATCCTTGCGTCGCTGCGGTCCGGTCCCAGCTCGACGGGCACGTGCACCTTCCGCCGACCACTGGCGACAACATCGATGTACTGTGGAGACCTCACGCCCCACGTGTTGAGCAATTCGGCGGTACGTCCACCCGGCATCCCGCATGCCCACTATACGCCCTCGCTCAATGTCCGTCAACTGCACATACGGTTCACGTCCACGCTGTCGCGGCATGCTACCAGTGTTAAAGACTGCGATGGAGCTCCGTATGCCACGGCAAACTGGCTGACACTGACGGCGGCGGTGCACAAATGCTGCGCAGCTAGCGCCATTCGACGGCCAACACCGCGGTTCCTGGTGTGTCCGCTGTGCCGTGCGTGTGATCATTGCTCGTACAGCCCTCTCGCAGTGTCCGGAGCAAGTATGGTGGGTCTGACACACCGGTGTCAATGTGTTCTTTTTTCCATTTCCAGGAGTGTAGGTCAACAGTGAAAAGGAGTTTGCTCTTGACATGCAATCATTAATTTGGGTGTTACATAACACTGGATGTCTGCCTTACCTGGAATTTTAGTATCAATGACATTGAGAAATTGAGGCAGGTGATACAATGAACGAGGTTTGTAGCCAGACAGGTGAGTATTGGAAGTCCATAAGTGGAGTTTATCAGCGCCACGATGTCACAAAGGTTGTCATATACCTCTTGCAGTATTCGAACTTCTTCTGCCTCACCTGCACACTATTAAAAAGATAATGACTGTTACTCCACATTTGCAAATTGTTCAACTAGCTTCCGAAATACTTATTACTACGCATTAGTAGTGGTTTCTTGTATTACTTTAGCCTGGACTTAACATTGTTCCTTATAAGTTTTAGTTCAGACACACTGTCATTTACAACTAGCTACTTATATACAGAGGTCATGGCTCGCACTGATATATTAAATATCCAAAACAGTTTAGATACATTTATTGTTAGTACTTAAAGACCATCGTTGCACTTGATTTTGTGAGAATCTTTTGCTCACATTTTGACTGATATATGGTGTATATACCAGGTGGTATAGAGGTGATTTTCAAAGTGCTATACTAATATTTCTCATGGGTGTAGAGAAACTGGCACTGGAATGATAGTAGAAGATGTATCAGGAACCAAACTTTCAGGAACATTGTGTTACATATATGCTGAGATAGGCTCATACTGTAATATATCACATAAAGTACACAGGTGGTAGTTAATTTTTACACACATGCACACACACACACACACACACACACACACATACACACACACACACACACACACACATATATATATATATATATATATATATATATATATATATATATATATATATATATACATATATATATATATATATATATATATATATATATATATATATATAAACTGTGGGAATATGTATGGACTGAGGGAAAGTTTCCATACACATTCAGAAATGGCATGAGACTCATCGAACTATTCCAACAGAATAACCTAAAGATTATGTCAACATCCCTTAGGAAATTTCCATGAAAACAGAAAACATTGAGGTCACCTATACAAGAGATGGGAGAATTCCAAATAAACCATGTAGCGATATCCTACGCAGTCCAGAAGAAGATCCATGATGCTGAAGCACGGAGAGATGCCAATATTGTGTCAGACTAGTATCTAACTCGAATGAAGATAAAATTTACACCGAAGAAAATCCATCAGACAACAATGCACATAGAAATGTTTGACGCAAAAATGATCGTGGAATCCAACTTAAAACAGTAATGAGAAAAACAACAAGCACACACATGGGATGAATTCCATAGAAAGATAATATAAAAAGCTAAAGAACCAATACCACGCAAAATGAAGACTAAAAATCCTTGGTGGGACTCAGAGTGTGAAAAGGCACTAGAAATACACAAACAAGTTCTTCAGGACTACGATATTAAAAAATCCCCAGAAAGCCTATTTTGTTTTTAAGAATCAAGAAAACTGGCAGCAAAACGTACTAAGCAAAAGAAACGAAACATGAAGGAGCAACTGGATGCTATAGAGATAAACTTATGCAACCACAACAAGAGACAATTCCACAGGACCTTCTCAAGAAAGATCTGCGGGTACACACCTTAAAATTAGTTCTTCAGGAAATCAGATGGAAAAGTAGCGCTAACTAACCAAGAGAATTGTCAAGAAGTGGCACATTGTTTCTCCATTCTCCTTAACTGCCCTGAACCTGTAACAAGATTTCCAGTCCAGGGCTGTACCTCCACCCAACCGGAATCACTCCCACCAACAAATGAAGATATAATTAAACGCACTTAAACTAAAAAACAACAGGACATCTGGTGAAGACGGTATCATTGTATATTTACTAAAGAACCTTGGACCGAAGTGACTACAGCAGCTTACGCAAATATCCCTGCCATATGGTAAACAGAATAAGTTCCTAACGACAGGAAATGTGCACTTATCCATCCACTGCACAAGAAAGGAGATAGGCTGAATGTAAAAAACTACAGATGAATCTTCGTGCTGTAGGTCACCTACTACATTTTCTCAGCATGATTACTCCAGAGAACACGAGAACAGTTAGATCACAAAATTGGTGAATACCAGGCAGGCTTTCGCCCCCATCGTTCATGCACAGAACAGATTAATCTGAAAAAAATATAAAAATACAAGGCCATCAGGAATGTGCCAATCATTTGCACGTTCATAGATTTCAAGAAAGCCTGTGATTCTGTTGACCGACAATCCTTGTTCATTGTCTTAGAAGAACAGGGACTCGACCCATAAACACTACTATTAGTCAGGCGGACATTAGCTGACACGTCATTGAAAGTTAAATTCGTGGGTGAAATCTCTGGAGTGCGTCAAGGTGACGGATTATCCGCATTGTTATTCAACCTAGTCCTGGACAAAGTAATGAGTGAATGGAAGAAAGAACAAAAACTCAAGGACACTGGAAGCCAACACGACTAGGAAGATACCGGGACAAAATGAAATATCAAACCTAGCATTCACAGGCAACCTGGCCCTGCCATCAGACAACGAAGCAACAGATTAAAAACGAATAGAGGCACTAAAAGAACGTGCGTGAAAAGTTGGACTGCTAACCTCTTTCGAGAAGTCTGAATCTTTGTGCCCAAAATTAAACAAAAAAACTTCAGACACAAAAAACTGCAAAATAACCAGAGTTGCACACTTCAAGTATGTAGGTGAAATCGTTGAACCTACAGGAGGAGAAAAGATCGCCTAGGAGACTTGAGCACAACAAATGAAGAGAGCGTTCGGCAAGACACAGCAAGTGTATAATAAAAAATACATGTCCATTCACACAAAAATAAGACACTACAACACAGTAACCCAGTATATAAATAAATCAAAATAATACACACACACACATACACACACACTTATATATATATATATATATATATATATATATATATATATATATATATATATATATATATATATATATATATGAGGCTGGGGGAATTTCTATGTGAGTATTTTTAACAACAGGTATTTGAGGAAATTGCTGCAGCTACAAAAAGTACGAACCACACTTACAGAAAACTGGAGTATTCGGGCAACCGTACAATGAAAGGAAGTACACGTACATAGATATTGCATTCGGAATTCCTCATCTTATATTGTTTGGCATACTTCTCCCAGTTAATAACTTATGAATTAATTTTAAGAGGTAGTTAGTTGCTTAGGAATAGGTATTGATTGCTAAAATGGAAGGTAACTTTTGTTGTTAATCTATCGTCTTCGGTTCTTGTAAGCATATTCAGCTACAGAAGTATTACACCATTTCCCTGATAACATACATGAGTGGTAGATGGAAAATATATTTTTAAATCTAATATGAAAACTTTTTCTTTGGGTAACTCCATTATATCAATGGATGGTATCTTCATTAAAGACTGGTAGACAAGTGATTTTCGTTTAATTCACACGTCTTCAGTGGTAAATTACGATCTGCAACCGTACTACAACATACCTCGATAAAAGATTATTACATTTCTCATGTACTAATTGTACAAGTACTCATCTAAAACATTGACAGTTATGTGAGGGACGAGAGGAACGACGCATTGGCAGGCAAGTTTAAACGCACAACATAAAGAATAACTCGCCGAATGCTCGTGTCCCATACCACACTGTAGTGGGCACTTCGCTGCAGCCAGGGCACCACTAGGCTGGCAGATGTTGCCCGGCAGTGGTCGGAAAATTGACAGCTGGCACCAGCTAGTGTCACTAGCGTATTCATGTACTTCTTACTTAAAATTATTTATGTGTTTTCATTACTACACAATTCCTGTTACGTGTCGATAAAAGATCCCTAGACGCATTATTTTAAAATTATTGTAACATAGTTACTAACAGAGACGCTAAAAGTTATTCCTATTACTTTCTCTTGCAGAAGTGCGCCTCTATATTAGCTGCTTTACAACTTGGTGCAACTTCCAAAAACTGAGATACAAGAAATTGCTGTGTGACAACAGATTGTATTTTGTAAAAGGTTGAAGACATTTTTGTAAAATTACTAGAATTATAAAAACGTGCAGAAGTAGAGTTACAAGATGGGCTTCATATGCGTCATTTGGATAGCAATCGACGCTGCGTATGACAACCTAGGTAATTGCACGTATGCGAACTATGAATAATTACAGTGATAATGGATAACACTCTTAATCTCGGTAGAGCTGAAGAAAAAAATTGACACTCGTTATCGTCCACTTAGATGTAAGAATTTAATTACATACTACAAGAATTGTACGCTATTCTGATATGAAAGTCGTGTGGAACGGGTCTCTTCACAGGCTGTGTATTGCTAGTTAAGTTATGGTGGTGTAGCATCACCTCACGCAGTTGTTGAAAATAAACGAATGCAGTGCTGGCTACAGCTTGGCGAAGAAATTCTTATTTCTGGGTGCAGCGGAAATTATACGCAGGTGGCAAAA
This sequence comes from Schistocerca serialis cubense, assembly GCF_023864345.2. Classification (NCBI taxonomy): domain Eukaryota; kingdom Metazoa; phylum Arthropoda; class Insecta; order Orthoptera; family Acrididae; genus Schistocerca; species Schistocerca serialis. Next base: position 665,979,991 of record NC_064642.1, read on the forward strand.
ATTCTGAGCTACCTCTTAATATAGTGTCGTACACCCTTTTGACCGGCATAGCCCATCAAATCAATGTGGCGTGGACTCAACATGTCGTAGTAAGTCCCGTGCGCAAATTCGGAGCCATGCTGCATCTATATAGGACCATAATTGTGAAAGTGTTACCCGTGCAATATATTTTGCACGGTTTGGCCTCTCGATTAAGTCCCATAAACGTTCGATGTGTGGCCAGATCATTCGCCCAAACTGTCCAGAATGTTCTTCGAACCAATCTCGAAAAACTGTGGGCCGCTAACAGGACGCACAGTCAACCATAAAAACTCCATCTTTGTTTTGGAAAATGAAGTCCACCAATGGCTTCAAATGGTCTCAACGAAGCCTAACATCCAGAGAACTCAGTGCATTCCAAGTAAATACAGCCCACACCATTACGAAACCTCCAAAAGCTTTCACAATGCCTAGCTGACTGCTTGGTTTCATGGCTTCGTGACGTCTGCGCCACACTCGAAACCTGCCATCAGCTCTTACCAACTGCACTCGGGACTCACTCGACTATGCAACGGTTTTCCAGTCGTCTAGGCACCAGCCGATAGTCCAGGAGAAGCGCTGCAGGCCACGTCGTGCGGTTAGCAAAGGCACTCGCGTCGGTCGTCTGGTGCCATAGCCCTGTCACGGAAAATTTCGCCACACTAACCTAACGGGTAGGTTCGTCGTGCGTCGCACATTGATTTCTGCGGTTATTTCAGGCAATGTTGCTTGTCTGTTACCGCTGACAACTCTAGGTAATCGCCGCTGTTCTCAGTCGTTAACCCTTTAGTGACCAAATTATTTCCGGAAGTTGTAGACTTTTTATGAACAATTTATTGGGCTAAGGAACCGTTCATAAAATCATAGTTTAAATCTTGAGAGTTCAGCCTACAAGTATAAAAAAAATAATGGCAACTATTGTTTCCACCGAACTCTGGAGTAACTTCACTTGCTAATTAAAAAAAAGTATTTCCTTTATTTTTTTGTACAAAACATGTTAAACATTACATTTATATTTGTATTAGCTCATACTATCCTTTGAGTTCACTAAGGTGATGTACTATGGAACTTAGAGAAGCATGGTGCTACACACAAAGGTACACGACAGTTGCTACACATTATTTTATTTCTCTTTCCTTAGTTCTTGGCGCTACATTGGCGGCATCCTCTGTTCGTTGTGCCTTTTCTTTGGAAATGAGTTCCAACTCTCTTCAGACAAACTTCATCTGGTACCCCAGACACCCCTCTTTTTGGTGTTTCAAAATTAACAGGCCTTCCTCTTCTCTTACGACTTGAGAAGCCAGAGATGAGCTGCTTTGCTAAGTGCAATCTAAATGTTAGCTGGTCTGCTTCTGTCTTCTGCAGCTTCCACATAACGTAGGAATTGACAACTGCCAGATCCACAAGAAAGAAAAACAGATTGTACCACCACTTCTATGAACGACGGCCTACAGCATACCATTCACGCAGCTAATCAAATCTATCCACTCCTCCCATTATTTTATTATACTCTGCCACAGTCAATGGGCAGAATACTTCACTTCTGCTTCCACTAACTTACCTTGCAACATTGATGTAATTTTCAGTGAAATCCAGCAAATATACACGAATACTACCTCCCTCATAAATATAAAAGTAGATGAATACAACACACGTCACTTACCACGCAAAAGGAAAGCACCCTGTACAAAAAACGCTGTAGCGGTCGAAACAGTGGCTCGTTTTCACGCGGAAACTGCGCTTCTGCATTGATTGACTCACAAGGTAGAAATACAACAGCTTTCGCCTAACCGTTGACAATATACACATAGTTAGCACACTCTAACAGAGATGGTAGCACAAGTTAGAAGTGGGAACACGGATTACTACTTAACTTACAGCGAAAACAAATAAGTGGGAACTAGAGTTCCCACTGGTCGTTAAGTGAAGTCTGTCGACCGCTGTGTGGTCGGTGACCACACTGTGGATCTCTGAATATTGAATTTCTTAACGATATCCGGAATGGATGTCTCGTATGTCTACCTTCAACCACCATTACGGGTGCCGAGTCTGTTAATTCCCGTCTAGGCGCCATAAATACGTCGGAATCATTTTCACATGAATCACCTAACTACAAATGACAGCTCCGGCAACACAGTGCCCTTTTATACCTTGTGCACCGGGTACTGCAGCCATCTGAATATTTGAATATCGGTTTACCATGACCTTTTGTCACCTCAGTGTGCAGTAGCTTTAATTCAAAATTTTCATTCTATGTTCTCTAGCAATAACTTTGTTGTAAGGTTAATAGCCCTGAGTATCTCTACACGATACAGCTTACGGATGGAAAGCGATTTATTTTTAGAAATATGTGTGTATGTGTTGAAAGACTCACGTGTTTGCTGTCGGTATGGTTGTCCCGATGCCGTCCTCCGATGATAACAACTCCTTGTGGACAGACGAAGGACCGATATGACGCAGGTTTCGCCATCCTCCGCTGCCACACTTTCAGAAGTCTCCTATTCACTATACGAAAGCGTCTCTCCAGCAACAGAACCAAGTTGGAAAACTGGGCAACAGTTATGGCAGTTACGATGTAGAACGGGAACACCGTGACGTTTTGTAAGATAAATTGTTTTGCGGTACTTCCCCATAAGACTCCCTCAGCTACGAACCCGGCGAAGAGCCCAGAAAACAGTACCAGTTCTTGTATCATTAGCAGCCTAAATATTTTATTGTACTCTTCTTTCTTATTTGTCAGCACCGCTCTGTCCATCTCGATACATTTGTTTAGAATGCGGGTCATATGTGTATGGGTGCAGAAACATATCTGGGTGAGAGTAACGATAGCAGAAGAAGTCACTAGCAGTAGCTCAATAATATCAGTCACTTTGAATGTGGCTATCAGGGACTGAGAATTCAGTCGTAGTAGCATAACCAAAGAGGTTAAGATAACTTCTAACGTAAGCACAGAAAAAGAATACATCCTCTCATAACGACTAGTTGAGAACTTGTTTGACTGGTGATCTACAGTGAAAGGTGCTAGACCAAACAGCTTGCTTACGTAGTATAGCGGTTTCATCGCCCTGAAGAAATCGAGGCTTATTGTCTTAGTATCCATCTTCATTTAGTCGGTTGCAATACTCAGACTAGAATAAACATTTCTATGAGTGACAAACAGTGGACAATGATGTGTAATTATCTTCATGTGGTACAAATGTCTCCAGAATAAAGAGAAAAAGACCTGTGCACCAACGGAATGCTTGAGGCTCACTGACCGCTCGAACAAAATTACATCTTCTTTATCGGTGGTCATCTAAATGAAACCTTAAACTACGGCGTTTTAATCTGTCTGAGTGCAGAGTAAAATTAATTTCAGGAAAGTGCGAAGTCAATGATTAATTCATTGCGTACAAAGCAAAGGTATCGGCAGCGTATCTGCTCACACACCTCCCCCGTAGCAACCTGGCCGCCATACACAGCGTAAAAATTGCAGGACGCACAACGCCACTAAGCACAAGGAAATTCAGTCACCTATAGCTGTCACGTTCTATTCCCAGTAGTTATCGTTGCTTCACACAGTTTCGCTTGTGTAATTTTACTATATCAAACCTTTCATCTGTACTGCTGTATGAAGACAAGTCGTCATTTAACTTCGTTACCAAAAATCTCTGAAATTTCTTGAGCAATATACTTCAGATTTCTACATAATGCTCTAATAAATGTTAAAATGTTCGGATAAACACACACAAACACACACACACACACACACACACACATATATATATATATATATATATATATATATATACAGGGCGAGTCACCTAACGTTACCGCTGGATGTATTTCGTAAACCACATCAAAAACTGACGAACCGATTCCACAGACCGAACGTGAGGAGAGGGGCTAGTGTAATTGTTAAATACAAACCATACAAAAATGTACAGAAGTATGTTTTTTAACACAAACCTACGTTTTTTTAGCACTTCTTAACATATAAACAAATACGTAATCAGTGGCGTTTGTTGCACTGTAAAATGTTAATTACATTCGGAGATATTGTAACCTAAAGTTTACGCTTGAAATCTCCGACGTTCAGTTGCGTGTTGTAACAAACACGGGCCACGGTCGGCGAGCAGCATCTGCAGGGGACATGTTTACGATGACGACCGTGTTTACGAGTGTGGCTGTAGTGCACTGTTGTGGTTTGGTCTACCTGTCGCAGTGTCCGCATGTAGCGCTTGCTGCTGTTGTTATTCTGCATTCGTATCCGCACGCAGACCAACTGTAGTACACCGTGTTAATAGACGTCTGTGATATTTTAGTGTTGTAGGAACTGTGACCATGGTGTATTCGAACTCTGAAAAGGCGGAGATGATACTCATCTATGGTGAGTGTCGACGAAATGCAGCTGAAGCCTGCAGGGTGTATGCAGGCAGGACAGAGAGCATCCAACGTGCCGCACATTGGAAAACATCTACCGGCAACTGTATGCAACAGGCATGGTCGCAGCACGCAAACGAGTCCGTAACAGACCCGTCACAGGAGAAGCGGGTGCAGTTGGTGTGTTAGCTGCTGTTGCCATGAACCCACACATGAGTACACGGCACATTGCGAGAGCCGGTGGACTGAGTCAAAGTAGTGTCATGCGCATACTGCATGGTCACCGCTTTCACCCGTTTCATGTGTCGCTACATCAGCAATTACATGGTGATGACTTTAATCATCGAGTGCAATTCTGTCAATGGGAATTAACAGAGAATGCGTTGCAGTTCTGCCTGTTTACCGATGAAGGGCGTTTCACAAACCACGGGGCAGTGAATCTACGGAACATGCATTACTGGTCCGTGGACAATCCTCGCTGGCAGAGACAGGTAGAGCGACAGCGACCGTGGACTCTAAATGCATGGTGCGGAATCATTGGCGACCACCTCATTGGTCTTCACTTCATTGCAGGGGCCCAAACAGCTGCAACATACATCGCGTTTGTACAGAATGATCTGCCAACGTTGCTCGAAAATGTCCCACTGGAAACGTGTCGACGTATGTGGAATCAGCATGATGGTGCACCTGCACATTCCACAATTAACACTAGGCTGACCCTTGACAGGATGTTCGACGGGCGTTTCATAGGACGTGGAGGACGCATAAATTGGCTAACCCGTTCTCCTGATCTTAGGCCTCTGGACTTCTTTCTGTGGGGTACGTTAAAGGAGAATGTGTACCGTGATGTGCCTACAACCCCAGAGGATATGAAACAACGTATTGTGGCAGCCTGCGGCGACATTACACCAGATGTACCGCGGCGTGTACGACATTCATTACGCCAGAGATTGCAATTGTGTGCAGCAAATGATGGCCACCACATTGAACATCTATTGGCCTGACATGTCGGGACACACTCTATTCCACTCCGTAATTGAAAACGGAAATCACGTGTGTACGTGTACCTCACCCCTCACGGTAATGTACATGAGCGTCAGTGAAAAAGACCAATAAAAAGGTGTTAGCATGTGGACGTAATGTGCTGTTCCAGTCTCTTCTGTACCTAAGGTCCATCACCGTTCCCTTTGGATCCCTACGTAATTCGGTGCTCTCCGATACACACGATCGAACAGCGGAGGAGTGGTACTCAAGCGTCAACTGTAGGTTACAATATCTCCGGATGTAATTAACATTTTACAATGCAACAAACGGCACTGATTACGTATTTGTTTATACGTTCAGATGTGCTAACAAAACTAACGGGGTTCGATTAAAAAAATCTTAGATTTGTGTTAAAAAACATACTTCCGTGGATTTTTTTATGGTTTGTATTAACCAGATACACTAGCCCCTGTCCTCACGTTCGGTCTGTGGAATCGATTCGCGAGTATTTGATGTGGTTTACGAAATATATCCAGCGGTAATGTTAGGTGACTCACCCTGTATATATATATATATATATATATATATATATATATATATATTGTTTGAACAAACTGCATTCAAGAAGTACACACAGCTTTAGACTAAGCACTAGTGCACTGAATGGGTTAGAATATTATTATATTATTATTTAAATACTGGCGATGGGAACCGTGGCGGCTAACGGCCTGGCCGTAGTGGTAACACCGGTTCCCGTCAGATCACCGAAGTTAAGCGCTGTCGGGCTGGGCCAGCACTTGGATGGGCTCCCGTTTGGCGAGCGCTGTTGGCAAGCAGGGTGCACTAAGCTCTAGTGAGGCCAACTGAGGCGCTACTTGGTTGAGAAGTAGCGGCTGCGGTCTCGTAAACTGACATACGGCTGGGAGAGCGATGTGCTGACCACATGCCCCTCCGCATCCACTGACAGCTGTGGGCTGAGGGTGACACGGTGACCGGTCGGTACCGTTGGGCCTTACAGGGCCTGTTTCGGACTGAGTTTCAATAGTGGCGATTCTTCTGTAGAAGACATTCCGGTGTCTGATGATACATCAGAGTATCAATCATCATATTATTCGGAGAGTGTGGATAGTGAACCAGTAGATTCAAGTACTGAGGTAAGAATATTTAAGCTTATTTCTTGGTACTACTCTAAAATATTTAGCAGTGTTGCAAACCTACTATTGTAAAGCAGCGCAGTTGCTATGCCATCGGAGAATATCATTAGACTGTTAGGAATTCCTCTTGCTTGTTAAAAAAATATAATGACCCGCAGCCTAGAATTCAGATGGGATAGATAATGGTGTTCATGGTTAGTCAGCAGACAACCCTGATGAAACAGCCGAAAAGACTGTAAATAAAAGCACCGGCAAGTGATATTATAGAAGTATAATAGGTCTGGATTCATTAAATAGACATCGTGGAAGGGTAATCTTCTTTTTTTTTTCAGGAAAAAGCTCACAAACCAAATGTGAAGAGTGGAAATGGAGGGGAAAATATGGTAAAGAAGCTTATCAGAAGGGAAAAGCATGCATTAATTCAAGCTGAAAAGAAATCTAAGAAAATGGGGTGCCACCGGGTTATGGAATAATTACAATGTGCAAGCGTAATGATTAATTATCATTAGATAAAAGACAGAAATTTATTGAGGCATTTAATGGCTTAGAAAATGCACGTAGGAAACGTGATTATCTGATCAAGGAAATCACAAAAATGAAATTGTTACATACTGGATGATAGTATTATGTCGAGGCTTGGTTGCGCATTACTGCGTACATTTATTGCTGAAAATCAAGTAATAAGGGAATGCAACACTATGTTTTTGCAAAAATTTGCTATTACGGTGTGTGGGTAAAAACAGTTTTGGGGAAAACCAGTCCAGGAGATGTAGTGAATGAGAACAAACTTCGCAAGCACAATAATCATCAATGAACTTCAGATGACATTTTCGGAGGTATAAGAAATCAATAGATTCATTTGATAAATAGAATCACATTACAGTAGGAAGGATAGTTCACTCCGATACTTAGATAGCACGTTCGGTAGTACAGGAAGTTACATTCAGAAGTGCCCACGAGAGGGTAAGGAACAAGCATCAGCTTGGATGCATGAAAAGTTATTCAATACAGAATATAATTGAATCGTGAAAAATTAATTTCAAAATCTTCTCTTAAAGAGTTTACTTTATTTACTAGCGATTCATCAAGAACATTAACACACTATGTGAGCGTGGAAGTAGTTGCATAAGAGTAACTGATGGAAAGAAATTAAATTTCAACCAATGGAAATTTTATTCATGAAAGCTTTTTCGAAAACAGATTTAAAATTTATAAGCAGAAAAGCACCCTCGAAATATCAAGTTACAATTATTCAGAGGCACAGGCCATATACGACAGAAATGTTAAAAATGGTTGAAATGGCTCTGAGCACTATGGGACATAACATCTGAGGCCATCAGTCCCCTAAAACTTAGAACTACTTAAACCTAACTATCCTAAGGATATCACACACATCCATGCCCGAGGCAGGACTCGAACCTGCGACCGTAGCAGTCGCGCGGGTCCGGACTCAGCGCCTAGAACCGCGAGACCACCGCGGCCACCAGAACAACAATTTTTTTGTTACAGTTGGATGGAGCCTTCGGGCTGAGAAACTTCCGCCCCCTTTCAACACGGCCGTAGTCACGACCGCCCACAACGACCTCTGTAAGACTACACTGGTTCAAATCTGCAACACACCAGATTACTTTAAACTAAACATTTTTTTAACAACTCACACAAAGACATTAACTATTCACCTCGTGAGGGGGATGGAAATGGTACAAACACTCACAATAAGAACTTATTTTCCACCAAAAGTGCAATTTGTTTTTAAACGGGCTCTTACGGTGGAAGGGTGGCAACTTTATAAAAATGACTATTGAAATAAAATCCATGAAATTCAGACTTACATCAAGTGTACAACATGCTCTACATTACACATATACCACCTCGCAAGATGATAGACAAGGTAAAAACATATTTCAGGAATTCGGCCCTTACCTTAATTCTATAAATTCGTTAACACCGAATCCGACAAACATGATAGAGACAGCTATTAACGTATGGCAGATTGAGAGGGGAGAGGGGGGAGTTACTAAGCAACCCTAACCGCAGATTGCTCTAAACCTCTCCACTTCCACGTGGGAAAAACGGACCACCCAATTCACAATAACCAGCTTCCCGCGGGTGGGCAAACGGAGAAGAGTGGTGGGACGACCCCCAAAAAAAAAAAAAAAAAATCGGTTGGTGACCTCACCAAGAAAACAAGTAGAATTTAACAAGTAAATGAAACAACATATCTCCAACAAATTAAATTCTAATAAACTGCGATTGCCGGCGAATACCTGGCGCAGCACCCCCAACGCTCTCCCGAACCGTCCACTGCCAGCCGCTTCAACGGACGCAGGAAGGCGCGCCGATCTTCCGTCGCACGGCGTCGCAGCTCGTCCCGGCCAGCCCGATGTCGTGATTCCACTCCTGTTGCTCTCTTGTGAACCGCGAAGCCACTACCCCTTTCTACACGGCGCTACCCATTGGACTGACGTGGGGACCTCACATGCACCGACGCTCAAGGCGGACAAGTCATCTCGTGTGTCAGTGCGCGACCAAGCAACCGACCAATCCAACCGCCAATGACCGTTGCCCGAGCAACTCAAGCAGATTGGCGGCCTAACGCGCAGACTCAGATGCAGGAACTCAGCGCCGACCGGGCGACCGCTAGCTGATTTCTGTTACTGGCGGAGTGGCAAGACTCTAATTTTCTGATTTAAAGTTTGATCCAAACGACATATATACTCGGACTCCGACCACAGACAGACACCGACTGCCCCACACTGAGCCGGATGACCAACTGACTAGCCTCGACTCACCGACTCTCCTCTCCAGAGCTCATACCGCCCCTTAAATGCACACCAACAGGCAACCTTTCTGCTTTCCCACCCGAGGGATACACCAAAGCTGCGATTACGACAGCGGCGCCACCGCCAGGAACAGAGGGCGATGGCTTCACACAACGCGCTGCGGCGCGCTCTTCAAAACAGCAAATCTTTTACCGTGGCTCAATAATCCTGGATTTTTCAAACCTAAAAAGGATACATGTGATGACAGTGAGGCCAACAAGATTCTTGAACGAACAAATCAATTTGCTTTAGAGAAAAAAGTAAAGACATCTAAAATGAAAGTATAGATCGAGTAGAAATACACTCCTGGAAATGGAAAAAAGAACACATTGACACCGGTGTGTCAGACTCACCATACTTGCTCCGGACACTGCGAGAGGGCTGTACAAGCAATGATCACACGCACGGCACAGCGGACACACCAGGAACCGCGGTGTTGGCCGTCGAATGGCGCTAGCTGCGCAGCATTTGTGCACCGCCGCCGTCAGTGTCAGCCAGTTTGCCGTGGCATACGGAGCTCCATCGCAGTCTTTAACACTGGTAGCATGCCGCGACAGCGTCGACGTGAACCGTATGTGCAGTTGACGGACTTTGAGCGAGGGCGTATAGTGGGCATGCGGGAGGCCGGGTGGACGTACCGCCGAATTGCTCAACACGTGGGGCGTGAGGTCTCCACAGTACATCGATGTTGTCGCCAGTGGTCGGCGGAAGGTGCACGTGCCCGTCGACCTGGGACCGGACCGCAGCGACGCACGGATGCACGCCAAGACCGTAGGATCCTACGCAGTGCCGTAGGGGACCGCACCGCCACTTCCCAGCAAATTAGGGACACTGTTGCTCCTGAGGTATCGGCGAGGACCATTCGCAACCGTCTCCATGAAGCTGGGCTACGATCCCGCACACCGTTAGGCCGTCTTCCGCTCACGCCCCAACATCGTGCAGCCCGCCTCCAGTGGTGTCGCGACAGGCGTGAATGGAGGGACGAATGGAGACGTGTCGTCTTCAGCGATGAGAGTCGCTTCTGCCTTGGTGCCAATGATGGTCGTATGCGTGTTTGGCGCCGTCCAGGTGAGCGCCACAATCAGGACTGCATACGACCGAGGCACACAGGGCCAACACCCGGCATCATGGTGTGGGGAGCGATCTCCTACACTGGCCGTACACCACTGGTGATCGTCGAGGGGACACTGAATAGTGCAAGGTACATCCAAACCGTCATCGAACCCATCGTTCTACCATTCCTAGACCGGCAAGGGAACTTGCTGTTCCAACAGGACAATGCACGTCCGCATGTATCCCGTGCCACCCAACGTGCTCTAGAAGGTGTAAGTCAACTACCCTGGCCAGCAAGATCTCCGGATCTGTCCCCCATTGAGCATGTTTGGGACTGGATGAAGCGTCGTCTCACGCGGTCTGCACGTCCAGCACGAACGCTGGTCCAACTGAGGCGCCAGGTGGAAATGGCATGGCAAGCCGTTCCACAGGACTACATCCAGCATCTCTACGATCGTCTCCATGGGAGAATAGCAGCCTGCATTGCTGCGAAAGGTGGATATACACTGTACTAGTGCCGACATTGTGCATGCTCTGTTGCCTGTGTCTATGTGCCTGTGGTTCTGTCAGTGTGATCATGTGATGTATCTGACCCCAGGAATGTGTCAATAAAGTTTCCCCTTCCTGGGACAATGAATTCACGGTGTTTTTATTTCAATTTCCAGGAGTGTAGATATCGACAAGGTAAGGGCGGAAACCGACAGTACATTTCTGTGTGCTTGTTCTGATTTACAGTAGGTACTCAATAATGCGCTTGCTTATTTACAAAATAAAGCTAAGTACCTACAGTCCGACTATGCACAACATGGAGATACGAAAGGAAAAGTGCTCCACGTGGCACGAGGAAACTGGACGCAGATGGAACATAGATATAGCTTCATGCGTCCATAAACTCCTAAAGCGGCAAAGTGAGAATGGTTAGAAAAAGTTTCCAATTTTTCTGAAAATTGTAGTGATCGGAACCGAATGAAACCTATATTTTTCACGTTTCTATACAGTGTGAGTACTCTACACATTGATTCAGTTACCCATAAGTTTTTTGAGAAGAGGCACACCCAGAATGAAGACAGCACGCACAGCGTTATCGAAAGGGCATAAAAATGTGTGAACATTTATTTAATACATAAACGGTACAATGCCAGGAAAAACGGAAAAAGGTATACAACATGTCACAGAATGGTTCCTTTGATTTCAAAGGGGCTATATCTACCTTACGATACTGGATTAAAGCAGAATATCGAGAAAGCACAAGATGGTCTGATATCAGAGTAATAACGCTGAGAAAGGAACACCCATGGATGGTGTCATTCAAATACGAATATGACTCAGACTGCGATACGAAAGATTTAATGCACAAGTATTGGGGCTTGTTAAGTTGTTTATGTAATTTTCTTATGTTTTGTGTAAAAAGTTATAGATAAGTGACACCTGATGGTCGCGAAAAGCTGTGTCCTGTCAATTCAGCGAGTTGGCAACGCCCAGCCAACTGCTGAGTCGCGACGTGTGGCAGAAAGAACCGCTACGATGCAACTGCCCACTACGAACGCTTGACGGCGACTGCTAAGAAGAAACATTTATTGTTAAAGAGGGAATAAGCGTGATATGTTTGTTCGCAGAGACTGGTTCTTGACAAGTTCTTTGAGAATTTTCCGAGTAGTGAGCCTCGAGGGAGATTATCTAAAGACTGTGATGTGGTCGGCTCACACTTAGATAAGTGACTTAGTCTGCAACGGAGATAGAACTCAACTATTGTTGAAAGCGGTCCTGAGTCTATTCAGATATTTTGAGAAAATTATTGGCCTGTGTAGAAAATGATTATCTTGCCAATTCTGGAAGAGAGTAGAGTCACCAGATACAGGAAAAGCTCCGATTCATTGAAGTGTAAGATTAGTTTCTCCTATGTATGATTCATTATACATAGTACTGCTTAATATGGTAGGCGAACCGTGTTTCAATATTTTTGTGAGATTTTCCGCTGGATAGTGTATGTGAAGAGACGTGTTCACGCCAAGTCGTTTAGTTATTTTGTGACTTGGGACTAAAGCATGCACTAAGAGATAATAACTGTGCGTTGTGTTATTGCTGTATGTACGCGAACGCAGAGGAATAATGACTTAGCAATATTTGGATGGGATTTATTTCGTGACTTCTACGTGAGCGTCGTAGGATAGCAAATTTCGGAAATCTAGTTGAATGAGAATTTTATGGCTTTTCCTCTTATCCCTAAAAGCAAAATCAAGAACCATTTATTAGAGAATGCGCTAAAGCTCTCTAGAAGAGATAATTGAGTACTGGGTTTTGAGTTTTCAATATCAGTGGTTCGCCGAAGTCAACGCCTGAAGTGGTTGGCTTTGCTTTATTATTTAAAGTTCATATAGTGGAAAAGTGGCGCTGACATTTAGATATTTTTTAATTACATTTCCTCTTAGGAGGGGGGGGGGCTGTTTAGAATAGAGCACTTGCAAAGGAAACCACTGACTTGTACGTGTAACTAGTTGTATGTACGTACGTATCAGGATCCCGCTCCAGCTACTGCTGGGTCTGGGTGCTGACGAGTCCTCACCATTTGGGTCGATCCTCCCACCATTTTTCTTCCTCCACCTCCTGCCTGGTCACACCTCTTCTTTCCACAGATATTCTCAATTCCTTTCTCCACCGAGTTCTCTGGCGCCCTCTAGGTCTTTTTCAATCCATCTTCCGTTCTTCCATAACTTTTGGAAGTCTTTGCCCATGCCCGTACCATCTTAATTTCTTTTTTTTTCGATTTCGTCTCTCATACTTTCTTGTATAAGTTCCTTTCTAATATCTATATTCTTTACTCTGTCGATTCTCGTTTTTCCCTTAACTGCTGTGAGAAATTTCATTTCCCCTGCTTGTAGTCTGTTCAAGTCCCTTTCTGTCATTGTCCATGTTTCTCCTCCATAGGTCACAATAGGGAAGTAATAACTCTTATACATAAGGAGTTTTGCTTTTTCTGAAACTTCCCTATTTCAAATGAGGTGTTTTATCGTTCGGTAGAAATTGCCTCTCTTCTGTAAACTCCTATTAGTTTTGTTGGTTATTCTTCCATCACTAGATATTTCACTCCCTAAACAAATTAAAGTGTCTACCACTTTGAAGGGTTCTCCATTCAAAGTAATATTCCCACTGATCCATTTGTCTCTTCCAAATACCACTACTTCACTCTTATCTTTATTTATTTTTAATCCACACCTTTTCATTGTTTCCCTCCGCGCATCAAATTCTAACTTCGTCCACCTCTTCATCGCCCTGTATTACCATATCATCTGTAAAAATCGTCTTTACCTGTGGATAATTAATTGCATGAAATAAAGAAATAACGACTGTAAAGTGAAAAGTCATTGCCCGATAGGTCCTTCATTCCGAAACTACTACAAACCATTATAAAAAAGTAATCAAAGGCTTATTTCAAAGAAGACTAATATTTCAATACATCGTTCTGTAATAAAGTAAATCCAAAGGCCAATAAAGTAAAAGACTGGAACAATGGTTGCAAGCGAGGTTCAAAGAACTCAAGAGAAGGAACACTATTTTTGAGGTAGTGCCTTGCAATGGAAAGAAATTTCATTAATCTTTTATTTGATATGTAGGACAAGCCTACGTTTTAATGAAAAGTGACTGATTAAAAATGAAGGATCATTCCATTTAACTCTGAAAGGTTGAGATTGACGAAGTGGTTTATTACAATAAAATTTCATTAAAGTCAAGGACATTGTTGGAGCAAAGCGCTACTTATAGAGACTGTCGTTGATTGAAAACTAGAGATAAACGATGTGAAATTATATCTTTCTCTTGTGAACATATTCTCCAATTTACATAAAAATTTATAGCGTTCACACTGATTGCTTGTATATACGGTTATTCGATGGAGCTTTAAAAGAGGAGCAAATACAAGAGGCAACGGATCTGTATGATGTATTTATCAGTTATACACGAAAGCTGCGGTTTCTGGTACCTACGTTGTTGAGAAAGTGTTTAATTGTGTTGTCAGAACACAGAGAGAAGGCTTCGCTTTAGAAGACTGTTATTCGTATGGTAAATATATCTTTCCAGATCCCTGTAGACTCTCGCCAATAGTGTTTTTCTCGTGACTGATATTAGTTTTGGTGGTAATTTATGTTTAGATTCTAGTGAAATCTGGTAGTCAGATGCTTTGTTGTAATTAGTATTCAGGGAGCTATCACTGACCCGATTATAAAACAGAAAGTGTTATTTTGTCCATTGTTTTGCACACAGTGATATCGCCGTGAAATGTAGTGAGATTTATAGCATCAGAAGCTGAATATTAACTATTACGTGACGTTGTTGTGTTAGTACGGACTATTATTTCGGTTCACAATGATTACGTTGATGAGTGTAGCAAGGTCTTGTCAGTACAATTTATTGTAGTATCAAGAGAGTGATCTACATTGTCCGACGTTGCTTTTCAGCTATGTGTTGCAGTGCTGTTGGAGCCTGTTCATACAGCGTACCCCCTGCGATTTAATGGTGTCAAAATGGTGGAACAGTCCAAACGTTAAAACTATTTTTATTTCTATATTAATTTTAACATGCAATCCTTTTTTCCTGGTAACTATGATTTGTTGTTGTGTTGTGCTTACGTATTACCGTATTCGTATTATAGAAACCTTTGGAATTAAGAAATTTAATAGAGGCGTTGTTGCTGCCGACAGAGTTCAAGAAATTAAGATTTTCACGTTTGTGACGACATGGTGATATAGTACAGTTTAGGGTGAAATATGACCGTGACATTACTGTCAGACATCAATATTTTTATCAGTAATTCCACGTCTAAAGTGACTTCTGGAACTTTTTGCTATGATTACAATGTAACATAAGGGCATTCTAACGTAAGCAGCATTGGCAGGTGTACGTGTTTAGGTTGATTTCTGGGAAATACCGGAACTAACAGTTTGTCATACAGTAAAGTTTAAGAAATGCTAGGAAATATAGCATTCCTCTGAACAGTCGATGTTTATCGAAAATGTAACTTGTCTATTTTATTATCAAATTTATGTGTCGATAACTGTACAAAATTTAAGCCTGGAACTTGAAAAAAGCATTGAATGTAACGTAATAGCAGTTCTCAGATAATGAATGCATGGACCTGTTGAACAATGTTTTGTGACTGTACCTAAAACATCCGGCAACTAGAAATGGATGTGTAAGTACTAAATGTTGGTTTTAAGAAATGTCACTAAGAATAATATTAAATAATCAAAACACGAAAATCAATTTCGAACTTCAAAGCTTGTGTATTGTTACAGCACTTTGCATGATAGACATGGTTGAAATCGCTGAAGTAGAAGAAAAGTTAAATTCTTCGTGGGAGTGTAAGGATTTCAATCAATAAATAGCTGTACAACAATAGCGAATGTCTTATCCATGAATATTTCGCAATAAGGCTCTGAAAGTCCCACCGGATAACATTTATGTGAGTCACATTGTTCCAACGAGAATATGTGTCGAGCTGTGTTGCTTCGAGTGCGGCACCCGACAAGCGACAACTGTACTCCATTGCTGCGAAACCTCTGCTGCCAAACAAACTGAAATATTTTATTCACTATACTGACGCATCGCCTAATCCACAGCACTGTGTTCGAGAAATGGACAGTTGTGACAGCGACCACTACATAGATCTGGTACAAGGCAACCTAATGTAAATTGGGCTACTTGACGATACTTCCCCAGAAGATTCCATCGATAATATTTACTAAGAATATCACCCTTAACAGTGTATCTACTTGTAACATAACTTGTCTGAATGTCGTTTTACGTTCTTCTCTTTTAGGTTACAGAATCGCTGTTTCAGTCTGGAGGATCTTGTACAAAATATGTACATAAGTGAAGAAGCATAGACAGGTGAGCGTCAAAATTACAGAAATTGTAACTAACAGCAACTGAGTTATAGGATCTAGTTTTTCTGTGGATAGCATCTAGTGCACCCGCAACATTTTAGCTGCCATCGAAATAGGCAATCGTGGCTTTCAGTGTAAGTGCGAAGAATGAGTGTACCCTTTCAGGATGCGTAGTTAAAAAAAGGTTACAATGGTGACTAATAATAAAAAAATACTAAACTAAACGGTTTGCTCAAGTAATTCAACGATTTTATTACACTAAAGAAACGAGAGATAGCATTTTTAGATTGCTTTATTTTTTAGTTTATTTGTTTATCCATACATTCAATTTTTTGTTTACCGTGGGGAGAACCATTGAGTTAGCTATACCGAAGTTAATCATATTGCGAAGAACGATGCTAAAAGATGGAATAGATACCTCCAGCTAGTCAGTGTTTCCACGGAAACGCCTGTCGTAACAAAGTCTCAAACGAGCTGAAGCGAGACACCACAATTTCCTGTTCGTGTTCAAAAAATATTAACGCAAATTTTAAGTGTTTGACTTTTAATCAGCGTGAGTGCCTTCAGTAACTTAATAAGAGTATACTCTATAGATCAAAAGTCGTGAAATCATTTGAGATTATCTTTCAGATACGATAAATTCACGACGTATTTGTCTGCGTTATGTTATGCAATGTCGTTCTAAGAAATCGAAGTAGCAGCGTAGTGCGCAAGCGTGTACATTGTGCCACAACGTCTTTTGGAAAGGAAGCGTAATGGTGTTTTCTTGCTTGGAAACCCAGTAGAATTGGTGATGCTGCTAGAACATTTCACAACTGTAGCTCTTGCTGTTACTCTTTACGTTAACTTCTTACTGCCACATGTTTTTGATAATGTGGAAGTAACTATTTGACACGTATTTTTTCAACTATGAGGCATTTACATAGACAAATATTCATAACATGAACTTTTTGTTCTAATTATTATTCCACAGAGATTTTATAATTATACGTGTGGCATACCCTTGTAGCTCTGGAAAGGTAAATGTACGCGGATAAGTGTTTCATTCTTTCTGATTCAAGCTCCTCTGCGCCAGAATGTATGAAAATGTTTAATTTAAATTTCTGAAATTATTGTTCTCATAGTAGTTTTCTTACCGAATGGTAAGATGGAGATAAGACGCTCTGAAGGTAATTTAGAAGCTATGTCACCGTTTCGTCTGCCTGCACTCAGCGGTCATTGGACATGGGTTCGATTCCCAGTACCAGCCAAGGATTTTTCCTTCCTGTGATGACTGGAATGAGAGTGATCTGAGCCATGATACTAATTCGGATGTTACATGATTGAGAAGCTCTGAAAAGTCGGTAAAACGGCGGCGAGACTGATGTGCTAAGGTTATGCCCCTCCATACCGACTTCACATGAACCAGCATGGCAAGGGATGACACCGCGGCCAGTCAACATACCTTGGGCCTTCAAGGCTTGCGCGAGTTCAGTGCTTGTAGAATAACCCTTAAAGACGTACAGGTGCATTCTCCAAAGTGTGGGGGATTCAGTTTTTCCTGAAAATGGCCACTGCCCAATTCCCCTGGTTTTTGCCTATGGAGTCACCCGGATGCATACCAAGTAGCTGATTCAGCAATTTACTGTTACACTTCTTTGTTACATAAAGCGCGACCGTGACAACAATATTAATTTCTACTGAAGTCAAAGCTATGCTAGTAGTTAAAACAAATTTCTAATCTGCTAATAATATATGAATATTAAACCAACGAATGGAGAGAAATATGTAACCTTGCTAGAGATCTACCTTTCTATGACGAAAAGTCAAATCAAAAGGAGGAGATGGAAAAAGAAAGTAAACTGTTTTCGTTTCACAATAATCGCCGTGACATTTACAACACATATCCCACTGTGAGGCAAGACGGTCAGTGGCTTCATGGAAAACCGCTTGCGGTTGCCTAAAGAACCACTATTCTACCTAAGAGTGCACTTTTTAGTCTGAAACAAATCGACGGCCAAGAGTGTCTTTCTTCAGGGCTCCATAAGATGTAAATCGTAAGAGAAGAAATCGGGACCTTATGGATGATGTGTGAAGGCTTTCCGGCGATCATTTGGAGCGTAATCGAAACAACCTCGGCAATATGTAGGCCGGCATTTTCCTGCAACAGAATGAGGCCGTCGGTCAACATTCCCGGAGATCTGAAATTGATGGCGCTGTGTAACGTTTGCAAAGCGCCCGCTTAATGCTGGCCGTAAACTGATGCACCGTGTTCCAGAAAGTCAATGAGCAGTGGGCCAACAATTTTCTTGGTTGAGGGTACACTGATGGGTAGCTACGAGAGGTTTTCCAAGGACGAGTGGCATTGCAATTTGGTTCATGGTGTGAGAGTGTCTCATTGGTGAAGACTAAGAGGTAACAAATTACACTGATCTGTAAAATCCAAGTTCCAAAGCAACTTTCCCACGAAGTGTCACTGACAAGTAACATGACTCGAAGAAACTTGGACCATACTTAAAAAGACCGGTACATTGAAGTACAATAGGTAAATGAAAGAAGAAGCAATGAGAAGAACGCAAATGAAACTTTTATTCCAAAACAGTAATTACACTGAAGTATCCCCGATTCATATGGTCCCCCGAATATCACAAAAGGCGCGACATGCTCTTGTAAGGCATGTGAACACCACGGCCAGCAGTGCATAGTCTGTTACAGTCTCCCAAACCGACCACTCAGTTGGTGACAATGAGAAGTTCTTGTGGTAGGGCGTTCCATTTCTCCACCAGCCGATTAACAATTGCTGGATCATTGTTGGTGCATGTGGACATCCTGCTCAGCACTTTCCGCATGTGCTCGATGGAACTTAAAGTCGGGGAGGAACGGACAGACTACTTATTTCGCCGAATAACTTATCGTTCTGAGAACTCCTCCACCTACACTCTCCGATACGGCCGTGGTCATCCACAAAAATGAGGCCAGTGCCGAAAGCACCGCTGAAAAACGCACATGGAAAAGGCGTACTGTACAGTGTCACAATAACGTTGAGTATAGCATGTTCCTAGATTTGGAGGTCAGTACACCCATGTCATATTATATCTACCCAAACCACAACAACTGGACAACCAAAACGATCACATTCATTAACTTACGTCATATGGCGGGCGATGTGAGTGACCTTTTGGCACAAGAGGATATTTGACGAATGAACTGGTCTGCCAGAATCCCCAGTTTAAATCTAGTCGAGCACGTCTGTAATGCGTTGCATACATGTGTTGTAGTACGGCCATGTGCGCTATCGACCACCCAGAAATTCTCAACCCCGCTCGTGGAGGAATGGAACGCCCTACCACAAGCATGTTATAGCATGCAACGTAGTCCAAAGTAATCAGCACCCTATTAGGAACCATTTACCACCTTTTCCAGTCTCCAGGGGACCATCATAACTCGCGGTGTTTTCAAAATGGTTCAAATGGCTCTGAGACCTGTGGGACTTAAAATCTAAGGTCATCAGTCCCCTAGAACTTAGAACTACTTAAACCTAACTAACCTAAGGACATCACACACATACATGCCCGAGGCAGGATTCGAACTTGTGAGCGTAGCAGTCGCGCGGTTCCGGACTGAAGCGAATAGAACCGCTCGGCCACCGTGGCCGGCCGCGATGATTTCAGTTTGTGAGGGTAAGTCAATTATTATCCGCAATTTAGTTTCATTTTTGTTTATTTTGGTAGTACTGTCGTTTTACGTTGATGGCCAATGCTTTGTTAATTTGTTATTATATATTTGCAATTTTCAAGCTACTAAGTTAGTGCTGTTTATCATGGCTGCTCCGCTGTCTATTTGCACCAAAGAAGAGTAACGTTCAATGATACGTTTTTTGTGGTCGGAAGGCGTATCAGGAGTCGATATTCATCGAAGACTTTCGGCACAGTACGGGAACAGTTGTTTTGCCACAACGGAGTGTCTACGAATGGATTGAAAAATTCCCAAATTGTCGCACAAGTGTTACGCACGATGGAGGAGCCGGACAACCGTTTACAGCCACAAATGAAGAAACCATTGAGCTTTCACGTGAAATGATACTCTTAGAGAGCCCATTAACTATTGACTCTCTTAGAGAGACGATTAACTATTGACGAAATGTCACATCGTCTGCAAATTAGTCACGGTTCTGCCTATGGAATTATCCATAAAAGACTTGCGTTTCATAAAGTTTGTGCAAGATGCATAAACAAACGCGCTTCGACATCTGCAAAATGCACCTGGATCGCTATGGTAACGAAGGGGACAATTTCTTAGACAGTATCATTACTGATGACGAAACATGGATCCATCATTACGATCCGTGCAAGAAAAAGTTCATGACGCAACCGTCCGCACGAAGAGTGATGCCAACGGTTTTTTGGGACGCACAAGGTCCAGTACTGGAACATTATGGGAAAGCGGCACAACAACAATCAGTGTACGTTACAGTGAGATGCTAACTGCCAGGTTAAAGTCTGCAATTCGAAGCAAACGCCGAGGACTGCTGTCAAAAGGTGATGTTGCACGACAATGACCGTCCGCATACTGCTGTCCACATTGCCGAAACGCTCCAGACACTCAAATTTTAAGTACTGGATCATCCTCCATATAGTCCCGATCTTTCCCCTTCTAACTACCACTTGTTTGGTCCACTCAAACACGCATGAAGGGGCCGTCGATTTGACTCGGACGAAGCAGTGAAAGAAGCGATGCATTCCTGGCTCGCAGCTCAACCGAGAATCTTCTTTTATTAGGGCATCAGAAAGTTTGGACAACGATGGACCAAGTGCGTTGAAACGCAAGGAGACTATGTCGAATAGTGATATTCTTGTAAATTTCCTATTTGACTACAATACAATTTAATAACTACTTTGCGGATAGTAATCGACTTACCCTCGTAATTACTGTACTAGAATAAAAGCGTCATTTCCGCTCGTCTCACTACGTAATTCTTCCAGTTACCTTCTGTATTATACTGTAGCTTATTCTCTAAGATGGCCCATGTTTCATAGAGCTATGTTACTTCTTGGCCGTGACACATCATGCCAAAGTTACCTTTGTCCGTAAGATTTACTCTACAGGTTATTTCACCACATCACCATAACTAGAATTTATACTAATGAAGTTACCGAATAGGCTACACCACGACGTCAAAGACAATAACGATTTGAGGAAGTACGTCTAAACACGCACTAGGTTAATGCGGCAAATAGGAGGGGAAATCAAATTAAAACCAAACACCTATCACAAAGGGACCATGGAACGTTTACATTCAAGAGTAAGCACCAAAAGCATTAAGACATTTATCCCACTAGGAGACGAGACGATCAGTTACTGTTTAGCAGAGAGCCTTCGGCCGCTGATTCATCCACATCCGCACCCACTCCTGCAAGTCCTCGTCCGACTAAAGCCGATGCCCACGCACGCCAATTAAAAGCCAACAGCATTTTATTGTTGTTGTAGGGTTAAACTGTCTTTTATTTATCAAAAGGTGCCATTTATTTCACGCTTGAGTGTTTATTCGTTTCTGAATAACCATCACAAGCATTTTTTGATGCGTCTTTGCGTGGTAAGTTTTAATAACATTATTCACTTGGTCCATAACTGCACTGGTCACGCGCACAAGGTTCAAACGTGAAAACTATCGCCACTAACTGTATTGTCTAAACTGGCAGGAGCACTCACAGTCATGCTGCGTCGCCACTTGGTGTTCACACATCCATAAGATCTTTCGTAGTGAGCGTGGATGTAGATGTGGTTTATCTAATATGAAAAGTTCATCCACTGCAGAAACTGTCATCACATTTGAGCTACTCTTCACAGTTCGAGGTCACAAAGGTAAATGGTTCAAATGGCTCTGAGCACTATGCGACTTAACTTCTGAGATCATCAGTCGCCTAGAACTTAGAACTAATTAAACCTGACTAACCTAAGGACATAACACACATCCATGCCCGAGGCAGGATTCGAACCTGCGACCGGAGCGGTCTCGCGGTACCAGACTGACGCGGTTAGAACCGCACGCCCACACCGGCCGGCTGTATGGAATATCTATGGCCTGGCACTACTCCAGTCGTACTATAGATGACGTTAGGTGCTTGTTACTCCACTGCTTATCAGCTGACGATCAGGAACGTAAGACAATGTTTATAAGAGATATTTTGCAAATGTGCAACTTTAAAGCTTGTTGGCAGCATATTTTTCTGTTAATTTGACTGATGCAAGATTAAATTTTTTGCTTGTCAGTATATGTTAGGGAAGTACTGCTGAATTCATTAAAGCCTTCCCAGCGTTACTATAATTTTGCACACAGTAGCTGACTTCAAGAAAGTTTTATTAGCTCAGCGCTAAATGTATATGTTACAACACAGCACCATGAAATTCTTTGTTATATTGTCATTCCTAAGTGACTTGAACGTGACTAGCGATTACTGATTACCAGCTATCAACATCTGAGTTAGAAATAGTCTAATGAAGGATAAATTCCTAGTTGTGTAAAACTGACGTAGGAAAACGATAAAACTTTTCCGAAAGTATTAAAGAGATGGACAAGTTTCATGCAGACGGCGGAACGTGAATACTTCGTCGTACCTTAAACTAGGCCACGGTTATTGATTTCACAGAGGTCGATATCACGAGAGAGATGGAAATAACGGCAACGCTACTTGTTAACTGGTCGTTAGACACTTGATAAAAACCAGAAAGATAGGTCTGACGTTTCACGTGGCGTTCTCAGTTTTTAATAATTAAATGGCATTTTTTCCTCATATTCTGTCTGGTCTTCTATTTCACTTACAACTAATGTTTACCCAACACGTTACTAAGCATAATGTGGTTAAATAGCACTGGAGCTCTAACAACAGCAGAAGATATTTTCCACATATCCACAACAATGACAGGATATTGTTTACCTTCGTAAACTATTTACTTGCTTCATTCTGTCGTCATCTACCTCACAGTGCAGAAGACACGAATGAACTCTACCTTTTGCTGTCAGGAACAGCATCCTACAGAGAGTTCCCTCTACCGCTATGTCTCTTCTATACCATTCTGCCATGCCTATCTTAGACATCATCGTCTTGTTTCAGCCTGTGAAGTTACCTCCATCATCAGCCTTAGGTGGTGATTTTTGTATAGTCACCGGGGTTGTCTAAACAGTTCATTATTTCTCTAAAGGCTCCACGGTTGTTCCCCACTAACTGACTCAGTGATGTCCCGCCTAACCATTGTTTTTTTCTGTTACCCTCAATTCTGATGGTAAGATGTTTTTCTAGGTTACTCACTATCCACGACAAACAGAAACCCGTTATTGTCTATACACTTTCTCGCTTTCGACATTTCCCAGGACCCTACCTCACCCCCTGTTTAGGAAGTTCCATATGACTGAATTAAAAATATTCCCCAACACTTTCCCTTTTCCTTATTTATTTTTTCTCCTTCCCACCTACATTGCCCTCTGGTCCAGTATCCCAATCTATCAGACACAAAGATAATCAAAATGGAACCTCTTAAACACTGAATAACATACTGAAAGTCCGTTTGAAGCAGCACTGTAAACGATGACATTCGTGAGGAAGTTACATTAACCTTTTCTTTTACATCTGAAATTGTTGAACCCAGCTTTCTATTATTTAGTATCTATATTTCCACTTATTACATAAGGATATGAGAAGTTAAAAGTATTACACCCAAAATCTGTTATATTGCTTGAAAAATGCCTTATGATTACCAATGTAAAAAGGATGCTTACGTGGAAACTATACTCACCAAAAGAGTTCTTTTGAAAAAGAGGAATATTTTAATACGAAATATACCCCAATTATAATCAGTGTTAGATAGTCTTTTCTGAAAGTACGTAAGGTGGAAGTAAGTGAAATAGAACGAAAGACAGTAAAGGTCATGAAAGAATAAAAGCGTTTGAAATGCACTGTAGTAGGAGACTAATGGAGACTATACTGTTAGCTACAGTAACTAGTGAAAGGGTGTTAAGTATAATCGGGGAGAAAATAGATATTTGGCAAACTCTGGCTGAAAGAAAGCAGACCCACATGGCTTGAACTAAAACAGCAAGCAGTTTACTTGATGGTGAGTATACATATTAATGACACAAGAAGATCACAAGTAATGTTAATTAATTACAAAATTGGGCTCAGACCAGACAGACCTTAATCACGCCGCCAAAAACAGACAGAAACCCTTAGGACCGTCTTCCACCAAATCGAAGTGATGTGCTTCTCTGGGAAATATTTTGGTATAACAGACCATCATGCTGTCGCTCCAAATGATATTCAGTCTTGTCATACAATGTTAAGCGACAATATTATGACCATTGACCTACTGTCGATATAATCCCGTCCAGGTGGCAGCAGCGTCACCTGGCGAGTGTTGACAGTCAGACACACCAACGACGCATGTAGTATCAGTTAGCTCGCTTCCATGTGTAGAATGTGGTAGACGGGCGATGGATCGGCCCGGAGGTTGGCACGAGCATTTGGGAAGCTACAGCATTTGTCGGGTGTTTGAGAAACAATGTCTTCCGCTCATTATAGATGTCGGATGTCGTAGGCTGGTCAAACTGCTAAAACAGGACAGGTGGCGAATTGTGGCAGAACTAACATCAAACATTAATGCTGGTCAGAGAACAAGAGTGTCTGAATATGTAGGGCACCGAACACTCCTAATGATGGGCCTCCACAGCCCACGACACATGCGTGTACTAATGTTAACACCACGGTATTCGAAATTGTGACGTGATCATCGGTACTTGACGTTGGCGCAGTGGCAGAGCGTTGCATTGGCTGATTAATCACCATCTTCTTCATCATGCGGATGGGACGGGGCGCGAATCCTTTTTCTTCCAGGGAAGTAGTTGCTTGGCACCTATACTACTGGACGGAGAGAAGCTGTCGGTGGCTCCGCTATGCTTTTGAGAACATTCACTGGGGCATCCACGGATCCAATGGAGCTCATTTAAGGCACCATGACGGCCGAGGAGTGTGGTGCAATGGCTGCAGACCAAGTACACCTCTCCATGGCGATCACTTTTCTACAAGATAATGGCCATGTCACAGTGCCAGGAGTGTGAGAGACTGCTTCAAGGAAGAGATTGACGAGTTCCAATTATTGTGCTTGCCATCGCAATTCGCCAGTCTGAACAGATCGAATACTTCTGGGATGTTCTGAACGTGGCGTCAGAGCTCTTCGCCCATCTCCCCGAAATTTGCGTTAATTCGGTGACTGGTAAGTGTGTAGTTGTGGTGAAAATTACCTCCAGCGAGCTATCAGGGCCTCATTGCTTCAATACCACAACGAGTCGCCGCTGTCATCCGTGCCAAAGGTGGACATAGCGGCTATTGCGTACGTAGTCTTAATGTTCTGGTTGATGACTGTATGCTGATTATGTCTATGACCCACATAGCTGCGATCACATATCACTGGATGGCCACCCGGTAGGTCCTCATGGTAAACGCCTCGGCGTGAGCTTAAGTGTCTCATCATTAGGTCGTGTGCGACAGAGAGCCGATTGCTTAGCATCACAGACAATGAGGTAGCATCGTGCTTTTGGTAAAAATCAAAGCCGTGCGAGAGTCAGTAATATGCTAATCAGCAAGTGAATTAGAGACATGTAGCGGTAGCGTTATAGATGAATTTTGTCCATATGGAATTGTCTGAAGTCGAAGCGGCAACCTGGCTACCCATGTGTTACCCATGAATACCTCAGTCAGCGTTTTTTTTTTCTTCTTTTGTAGTCAGAAAACAAAGTGATTAGTCGCTCCTTGCAGGTGCAAAATTGATAGGATTTAAGCATTTTTCCTAATTACTTAACTGACAAATGCAGTTAGTAAACAGTGTTTCTTAATCATTAGTGGGCTATTGTCTAGAAAAATAGTTAGTTTGTAACGTAATAGCTATTGCGATAGCGGCCTTCAGTCCGAACACTGGTCTGGTGCAGCTTTTCACGCTAATGTACTCTGAGCAAGCAAGTTCATATCTGCATAACTACTTCAACCTAAACCCACTTGAAACACTTTACTGTAGTAAGCTCTTCCCAACCACTACCTTCGTACCCCACGCACAAAGAGTTCCTTCTATAGTCAAAGTAACGATTCCTTATGCTGCTTCATCTGCTATTACCTAAACCATTATTTAAGCCATACTGAGCCATAACTTCCTTCTTCAGAGGTCTGTGTCCCTTTTCACAGTCATTTGCTTCATATATACATACTTTATCCTTTGTCATTTACATTCATTATCTCAAGTATCAAAAGTTTTGTACTGGGGACTGTCTTTTTGCTCTATTTTACTCTCGGTTACCTTTCGTATTTAAGCTCCCAAGTCACTCACTCATCTTACATTCTGCTTCTTCCCACTGTTGGTGTCAATCGTTGCCCGATGGTAGCTATGAAACTCATAATAACTACTGGTTCAAATTTACTAATTTATATCTCCTTAATATCCTAGCAATCTAGAATATCTTCAATCTGGAAATCGAACCAAATGAATTGTGGTCAGAATCACATCTGTCCCTAAAAATGATATGCATTTAAAACAAGAAATTGATATTTCGGCCTTGGCATTATATAATCTACGAGTATATAAAACCTATGTCTCCAGGTCTCATCGATGTATGGAGCCCTCTTTCATGGGCTTTAACCAATTTTAGCAATTAAAAATGGTTCACACTTTCGGTAGCTGTACGGTAAGTGTGCGCAAACAGAGACATTTCCATTGTTGGTTCAGCCTTGAGTGTCAAACCGCCTAATGTTTCATTTAATTTTAATGGATTACTAGTCGTAATCTCTATCGTAAAGAGAAAACTGCGCAACGGAATTTTAGTTATTTAACTCTACAACCACCGATCAGGGATCATACTTTGCTAACTTAGTAAATTATCTCCTCTCACACTGTACAGGAAGCTAGAAATTACAGTACATTGGAGTGCACTGTTGGACAGAAGTTTAACAAACTAAATAGCTGCATAATTAAAATTTATTTCACGAATGGAGCAAACTACTGACAATCCAATGACATGAAACACGCTTAAAAATAGTGAGTCTGTTGTTCTGTACGAACAAACGATACTAATGTACTCATCATTTGTGAGGAAGACGACAACTTGAATAAGGAACCAGAATACTGACCCGCAAATCATGGCACACAAAGACTCGAAAGCAAAATTTACAAATTTCCATTAGTAATAGAGCCATTAAAGCTATCATGTGACTCGCTGTGAAAAGAACCATGCTAAGCAACTAGGCATACTTTGCACGATGTGCTTCATAACCGTTCAAACACCGATTTCGGATCCATCTGAACAAACGTAAAAATAGTTCAGAAATCGTCGCTTGCGAGAATTCCACACTGCTCGTAACGATGAAGTTGCTTCATTACGGAGGAAGCAAATTACAAGTAAATTTAATTGTTGTCCTAAAACTGCTACTTCCTTGATCACGGAGCAGTCACTTCTTGCTGAGACTGCTCTCGCCCACCTCATGATAACTTCCCCCTAAAACTTGAACTCGCTCGCGGATGTATACTGAGAGCGACGGAACTTGTTCGAGGCATGTTGACTAATCTTCAGACTGCTTCTTTTAGAAAGAGCAGACGTTTCGTACAATGAAAAGGGGGGAGATGAAACGCTCGCTTCTTTCGTCCTGTAATTTTCCATTCCGTTCAACGGGTGGTATTCTGAAGACGGCTTCTGAAACCTCGGATACGAAAAGACAAACCACACGGCGCCACAACCTAGTGACGCACGGCCGTATCTCCGGAAACTGAGTCGTGCCGACCTGACGCCATCGGAGCTGATTCCGACAAGAGCTTTGAACCGCCTTCCCAGCCTGCTATTGCAGAGCTAAACTAAGAGCCTCCACTTAAATGTGCCAGGCTGCATGCATTTGTCATTACGCCAACATTCATTCAAAGGGAACACGCGTCCACGTTTGGTACTTGTGGTGAATGGCACATTTTGAACTCACTTCCAGTTGGAATTAAGGTGAGAGTAAAAGTACCCAAATTCAGTTCTCAGCGTGGTATTCCTCCCTGTCACTGAAAACATGGACATCTAAAATGCCAGCAAATGCAGGCAGAGGAAAGATATTCTGCCGCATCTGACAAGGCTAAACAACCAACAATTTCATGATGTATGTTGTGACAGATCACTTATACAATTACTGAATTATAGTCTGCACAAAATTCTGTATAGCAGCCTCCCGTATCATTCATTTTCATCTGGCCCTGTCCTATTCCTTTTCTCTCTCGTCCTTTTCTGCCTATAGAATTCTAGTTGCCATCAAAATTAAATGTAGGTCTTCCCCGTCCGAATGATTTCTTTTATCTCGTCATACTTTCTCTCATTATATTCACCACTATGGTGCCAGTCGGCGTATAAAGCTGTAGTGTTGCAGTGGGTATTCGTTACTATACTGCGTTCTTTACGCTGTTCATAGTGGCTTAAGTGAATACCTATTTTCTTATTCATTATCACCAACCTGCATTATCTGCATTTGATTCTTGATGGCTCTATACTGACTTGAGCTGCAGTCGTTTTCATCTTGCCACTGCGCTTGACGAATTGCAACTGTAACTAACTTCAGTTTATCCATTTTGCCTTTTTAATCCTTTGAACTGCATACCCAATTAGGGGTATTTCACTTTCGAAATATTTTAGCCTATAGGCTACCATCATAGTTAACCCATACATTAGAACTGACTATCCACGGGAACGTTAACAACTGTAGTTCCCCCTTCTAACAGCCATTGACAGTTTCAAAAGGACACAGCTGTGTAGCCCATGTTTCAAGATCAGATCATTGAATCAAACAGACTTGGCCGTCAAACTAGTACTGAAATATCTTAAATATCTTCTTCACACCTCCTGGTGCCATATGTGTGTCTCACCTTTTATGATGTTGCACCTACCGTATAGCTATTTGCTTCCTAGGGGAAACACAAACCATCCCACCTCGTAGAGATCCATGGTTCATTCGGGGGTGACAGTTATGCCACATAAACCAACTGCTGCTTTAGTATCAATTTTGGAAATCTATTTCTATATCACGAACCACAAACAAATAAAAGAAAAATCTAGATGCCGGATCATTCAACATGTAATAGTTTATTTCTCTCTTCCATTAATTCTTTTTTCCGTTTTCCTACAGTCCATGTATCGCTTCCGTACAAAGCTACAACACAAATAAACATTCTTAGAAACTTAGTTCTCTAAGGCTGAAATCCGAAAAAAGTTGTCTTCTTCTTGGTAGTAACGGCCACCTTACGGATGTCAGTCTGCTTTTTATGATCGCTTTCTTCATCATGTTACATTTTTTTACAATGTAGCAGAATTCCTTGACTTAATTTCGTTCTCGGACATCATTTTTGTTATTATGTTTAAACAAAATTTTTATAACAAAAATGATGGTAACGTCACTTATTACACTTGTCTTTCTTCAGAAGAAGTTGTACAGAAGGAAATATGGATTGTGGGAAAATTGGAAAAGAAAAGATTCGAAGCGTTTGAGATGTAGTGCTGTAGCAGGATTTTCCAACTAAGTTATCGTGACGGTATCGGCGAAGAAAGACACATGTGGGCAATGCTGACAAGAAGAAGATTGGGAATGATAGTGTTGTGTCTAGACAAGACAGCCTAGACACAATGAGAGGAAGCCGACAGGCACACGCTAAGTTAAAGCTGAATGGCGTGAGGTCTGAAACAGGAGACGTAATGAATGATATAAAGAAAAGTACATAGCTTCTGCAATACTTAACTTTAATCCATCCTTTTGGTACATCTGGAGATTGTGGCGATACAAGTGAGACTCTTTAGATACATGCAATGTTACTACTGGCGCCTTGCTAGGTCGTAGCCATTGACTTAGCTGAAGGCTATTCTAACTATTGGCTCGGCTAATGAGCTATGCTTCGTCCGTGTAGTCGCTAGCAGAGTCGTCCGTACAACTGGGGCGAGTGCTAGTGCGTATCTCGAGACCTGCCTTGTGGTGGCGCTCGGTCTGCGATCACACAGTGGCGACACGCGGGTCCGAAATGTACTAATGGACCGCGGCCGATTTAAAGCTACCACCTAGCAAGTGTGGTGTCTGGCGGTGACACCACATTCCTCCCCCGCAAATCGGCGAACGGTCGTGTTATAAGGCTTCCGCCAGCCGTGGGGAGGACCCCATGTTGACGTATGCGACGAGGTGGGATGCCTAACAACAGGCGAGGCTGTGCCACCTGCACCCGGCCATTCGGTCCGAGGGAACCTAGGAAACGCCTGATAACCTAGTCCAGGGTGCACGTCAACATGCGGTGTATGCGCCCGTAAAGACAGGAGGGGCCGTAGGGTCGAACTCCATCGCGTCGGGGTATCCGACGCGCGATGACGTCATGTGGTCCGGAGCGGGCAAGAGTTCCATGGCGGAGGACAGCTGGTCACGGGAAGCGATCGGCGGCGCGTGACCCAGGGAGGCGCTTGGCGGCTGCAGCGAAGCGTCCACTGCGGGTGGCGCCGGCTGGAGGACAGGCGGCGGCGGCGGCGGCGCGTCGCCATGGGGCAAAATGGAAGGCATCGTCGGTAACACCTGGGGATGAGGCGAGCCAGTAGATGGGTCCCCCGGACGCTGACCGGACGGCACCGTCGCTGAAAGCAGACGGGGAGCGGCAGAACCCGTGCGACGACAGAGGCGTAGCTGATTGGGATGCCGACGCACCTCACCAGAGGCCCCCAAAACCAAATACATTGCGCGGCCGAGGCAGCGAAGAATGCGCCCTGCGAGCCATCGCCGTGAACCGCGAAAGTTGCGATAGAATACAACGTTGCCTGGAGCAAAAGCTGGAGTCTGCCGCAGCACAGGAACCTGATGCGGCGGACGCAGCAAAGACATCAAGGTGCAATGAGGACGACCGTGGAGCAACTCAGCCGGCGAGCGACCATCTCGGCGCTGAGAGCGATACGAGGACAAAAAGAGCAACAATGCGTCCTCCCGAGAATGCGACTCTTTCAACTTCAACATCTGTGACTTGAAAGTCCGGACCAATCGTTCAGCGGCACCGTTTGATTGAGGCGAAAACGGCGCGGATGTCAGATGTTGAATACCATTGGCCTGGCAGAATGACTGAAATTCTGCGGACATGAATTGTGGGCCATTGTCGGAAACAATAGTCTGCGGAAGACCTTCAATGCAAAAGATAGCAGACAACGCTTGGATGGTGGCAGTTGACGTCGTGGAAGACATCCGGACAACAAAAGGAAAATTACTGAAGGCATCTACCAGAACCAACCATCGAGCATTCCAGAATGGACCAGAAAAATCAATGTGCAAGCGTTGCCAAGGGGAAGTGGCTTTTGGCCATGCAAAGACTTTCCGCGGCGGTGCGGATTGTTGTTCGGTACACGCCATGCAAGAAGTACACATATTCGTAATCGCAGCATCGATTCCGAACCAAGTACAGTGCTGACGAGCAAGGTTTCGTTTGCACTATACCCCCAATGTCCTTGGTGAAGAAGCCGTAAGACAGAGGACTGTAACGAACGTGGGACCACGACTCTGGACTGATCATTATCAGAACGCAACAACAAAACACCACGTCGTACAAAAAGTCTCTCCTTGTGAGCAAAAAATCGGCGAACCAACAGATCCTTGATCCGAGACTTTGACAAAGGCCATTGCATAACAACAAAACGCAAAACGGTAGCAAGGACCGGGTCAGCAGCTGTGGCTGTAGCTACACGACGAAAATCAATCGGAAACGATTCGACCACTTCATCGGTATCCGCATCAATGAACATGCAAGCAAGTTCGGAAGAATCGAATGCTCTATCCTCAGCAACAGGCAAACGGGACAACGCATCGGCGTTTCCGTGCTTAGCAGTGGACCGATACAAGTTATCGTAGCGGTACTGCGAGAGGAAAATAGACCAGCGAATGATTTTCTGCGCTGTACGCGGAGGTACAGGCTTGTTCGGATGTAAAAGCGATGTCAAAGGTTTGTGGTCTGTGATGATGGTAAAGTGACGACCATACAAGAAATCATGCAACTTAGTAACACCAAACACGAGAGCCAAAGCTTCTTTCTCTATCTGTGAATAATTTCTTTGCGCAGACGAGAGCAATTTGGACGCAAAGGCAATAGGGCGATCATGCGATCCATCTTTGTGCGCAAGCACAGCACCGATCCCGAAATCCGATGCATCTACCATCAACAAAAGGGGTTTCTGGGGATCGAATGGCGTAAGGCAAGTATTGGAAAGCAACGCCGATTTCAACTGGCGAAAAGCGCGGTCGCATTCCGTCGTCCAGACGAACGGAACACCTGTACGGCGTAAGCGATGAAGCGGAGCTGAAATGGAAGAGGCATTGCGCACATTCACTCAAACCTTGTGATTCTAAATCGTGTAATGTTCTTGCGACCTCATCACGCAATGCATGAGGAACATTGCGCACTCTGAAAAATTTCGGTTGCGCGTTGAGTTTCAGTTCCAAATGTGCTTCATAGTTCTTAGCGCAACCTAAGCCCGGGGCAAAAATGTCTGAAAATTCTTCACACAGACGAGAAACACTGTCTGAAGGCACAGTCTGATTCACTGATAGGACCTGATTTACTATAGACATGTTAAACAACTGAAATAAATCTAAACCAAACAAGTTCACTGCAGTAGAAGAACAAAGAACGTAAAATGATACAAGTTTTGTTTGTCCCTTATATGTTGCAAGAAGAGTGCACTGTCCTAACACAGGGATATTCTGACCTGAATAACTATTTAACTTAACATTTGCGGCACACAACGGAGGTTTGCCCAGTTGTTTGTACGTGTCGTGATTGATCAATGAAACTGCAGCTCTGGTATCGAGCTGGAATGGTATGAACTTGCCATTAAAGTCCAAATCTACAAATAGTTTATTGTCCTGCTGACGACAAGAGCGACTTTCGCGTGCAATTTGAACTGACACTGGTACAGAAGCACTTGCGACTTGACGCGATTTCCGGCGACGTCGACGCACAGTATTTGTGGGACGAACACAGTCACTGTTAGAGACAGTGGCACTGGACGAAGTGGAATTAACTACATGAATGTCCATGGGCGAATGTTCACGAGCCTGAGTATTCTTGGTGCGATTCCGGCGCGAAGCAAAGGGCCTGGAATGGTTGTGATTGTCTGATCTGAGCTTTTTCTGGCAAACACTTTGAACATGTCCTTTATTATTACAGAAAAAGCATATAGCTTGGCGTGACAGGCAATTTTCACGCGAATGTCTAGTAGCACACCGCGGGCATGATTTCACTGCATTTGTATGCTGGCGTGGCACACCTGGTGTAGAGCGTGGCGGCAGCTGCGTGGTCGTGCGCGAGGGCAGTTTACCGGTCCGTGCAGCGCGCCCGGCGGGCCGGTTAATGTTACATACGGCTGGCGAAGTTGCAAATGCTTCCTGAGCAAAGTCAAGCGTGTCTTGTCTATCCAATATGTCTATCACTTGTTGAAGGGAGGGATTGACTAGTTTCAAAATCTGCTCCCGTATACGAACATCAGAAACGTTCTGTGCAATTGCATCACGTACCATAGTATCTGAATAAGGGAGTCCACATTCACACTCAAAAGCACAATCCCTTGTAAGGCCTTGCAATGTTGCAACCCACTCCCTATTAGTTTGACTGGCCGTACGTTTTGTACGAAAGAAAGTATACCTTTTTGCAACTACATTAACTGTTTCCTTGAAATAGGCATCCAATCCCGACTAAATTTCTTCGTAGGACAGAGTCGCTACGTTGCGTCGGGGAAATAATTTCACTATCATACGGTACGTTTGCACCCCTACACACGCCAATAAATGAGGCTGCCCCTCGTTACCTTGAATTCTGTAGGCGGCGAGATGAAATCCAAACTGGCGTGACCACTCCGTCCATGTTTCCGTAGCTGGGTCATACGGCCTAAAAGGCGGTGCAACTGCGAGTTGTGGCTGCGGTATCGGGGAAGCGGCGGCGGCCGCATCGTTTTGCAGTGCACATTGACCCTGGACGAGCTGTCCAAGGGCATCCAATAACGCCTGCGTCTGCTGATTCTGCAAGCGATAATATTCGGACAGTACATCTGGCGAAGCCATGACACAAGTAAATGTAAGCAATTAGAAAGAACAAGACCCTTTCCGTTGACTCGTCGGCAAAAATTGTTGTGTCTAGACAAGACAACCTAGACACAATGGGAGGAAGCCGACAGGCACGCGCTAAGTTAAAGCTGAATGGCGTGAGGTCTGAAACAGGAGACGTAATGAATGATATAAAGAAAAGTACGTAGCTTCTGCAATACTTAACTTTAATCCATCCTTTTGGTACATCTGGAGATTGTGGCGATACAAGTGAGACTCTTTAGATACATGCAATGTTACTACTGGCGCCTTGCTAGGTCGTAGCCATTGACTTAGCTGAAGGCTATTCTAACTATTGGCTTGGCTAATGAGCTATGCTTCGTCCGTGTAGTCGCTAGCAGAGTCGTCCGTACAACTGGGGCGAGTGCTAGTGCGTATCTCGAGACCTGCCTTGTGGTGGCGCTCGGTCTCCGATCACACAGTGGCGACACGCGGATCCGACATGTACTTAAGGCACCGCGGCCGATTTTAAGCTACCACCTAGCAAGTGTGGCGTTTGGCGGTGACACCATAGATAGGACTTGTATTAAGGCGTAAGTGAATAGCTTCATTGGTATTCTTCAGAAGTTGTCTGCTTTGAAGTTATTGTTCTGTGTTAATATTTAATAAAATATTTTTGTGATATATCGTATTTCTAATATATTTTATCATTTTTCAATAAATAAATATGTACGGATTTTGTGCGTTAAAAATTCGTGAGATTCCTGCCTCCGCCTAACATGAAATTGGAGTCATTGTCTCAATTTAAAAAGTAGATTCTTTGAGGTTACTATCTACATAAATACTAAATAGTCTCTGAGAATGCAGCAACTGTGATTATAGCTGGAATTATCTTCGTTTAACTGTGAATTATGTGTGACAAGCTTTGCTTTACTTTGTGGATATCTGACAAATACTACCATGTGCACATGAAAAGGTATTTATATTCCCAGTATCCTTCTGCATACGTGGCTCTTTCAGCAGCTGGGAGGATTGCAGTTACGGTATAGCTGTTAGTTGTGACTTTTATAGTGCTAATGAGTGACTGTAAAACACCATTTGAAATATAAAGAAAAGTCCTTTTGTAGGTAGTTAATTCTTTTTATTTGTTTTTCCATTGTGCCTAGATTTTAAGCACATAAATCTAAAATAATGTAACCCATTCTTAGGTTTTAAAGATTATTTTCTGAACAAGAGAGAAATTAAGAAACTCCTCCGCTACCTCTTACATTAACGACGGTCTGGTATCTAGAATAATTTACATATTTATTTATGGTTGATGATATAGAAATAGGTTTCCAAAACATACTAAAGCAGCTGAATTCTTATGGAATAACTATAGTCCCCCCCCCCCCGAACGAACCATGGACATCTACGAGGTGGGGTGTGTTGTTTCAAGAATGCACACAGCAATCAAGTAGGTACAAAATCATCAAAGGAGTATCTGTGGAGAGGTGAAACAAATATATCGCACCTGAAATCGTTAAACTTCCCTCGGATAGGAAGCTCTGCTGTATGGTTTAAAGATGATGGCACCTATTAGGAAAAACTATTTCGGAAGTGAAGTACTGCCTAATGAGGTATGATGGTTAGAGGAATAAAAAGGAAAGACGGATAAACTGACGTTAGGTCTAATTATAGTTTCAGTTCATGAAGTGCAGTGGTACGACGAAAACGACTGCTGGTCAAGTCAGTAGAGAGCCATCAACACATCAAATAGAGGTAATCCAGGTTGATGATAATGAGTAAGAAAATAGGAATTCGGGTAAGCTACTATGAACAGCGCAAAGAACGCATTCTAGTAAGAAAAACCCACTACAACAGTAGAGGTCTATACACCGACTGGCTCGACAGTAGTGAACAGTTTGAAAGAAAGTAAGATGAGATAAAACAAATCATTCAAACAGTGAACTAGATATCTATAGTCCGAAAAGGACGAGAAAGGAAAGGAATCGGAGATCGTGGGCAGGGGAAACGGAATGAAAGGGGAGACTACCAGACAGAATTTTGTGGAGAGTATAATTTAATCACTGTGTAAGGCATCTGTCACACCTCATAAAATGTTTGGTGGTTTTACCATCAGGTTCGACAGAGCATTTTTTCTCTGCCTGTATTTGCAAGCATTTTAGATGCTCATATTTTCCGTGCCAGAGAGGAAAATAACGCTGAGAACTGAATTTGGGTCTCTTTACTCTCACCTCTTGGTAGCAGGCTGGGAAGGCAGTTCAACGCTCTTTTCGAAACCCGCACCTGTGGCGTCTGGTCGGCGCGACTGTGTTGCGACACGCCGCCGCGCGTCCGTAGGTGTGGAGCCGTCTGGTCAGTAGTTTCGTATCCGAGCTCTCCGATGCCGTCTTCAAAATTTTAGCCATTGAACTCAATGGAAAATGTAGGACGATAGAAGCGAGCGTTTCGTCTCGTATGTTCGGATTGGATGAAACGCCTGTTCTTTCTAAAAGAAGTAGTCAGAAAACTGGTCAGTGAGACTACACCAAATTTTGTCTCTCTCTGTATACAGATTCGAGGTAGTTCAAGTTTAGGGAGAAGTTACCGTGAGTTGGGTGAGAGCAGTACAAGCAAGCAGTCGCTACTCTGCGGTTAAGTAAGTAGTAGTTTTGGGGGTGGAATTGTATCGATTTGGAATTAGGTTCCTAAGTAATGATGCAACTTCGTTGTTAGGAGCAGTTAGTAATTCCCGGTAGTGACGACTTCAGAAGTATTTTTATCTGTATTGAGATGGCACCGAAGTCGCCGTTTAATCGGTTACAAAGCGCTTCATGCAACGTATGTCCAGTTGCTTACCATGGTTCTTTTAGCCGTGAGGTCTCCAAAAATATGTTCAAATGTGTGTGAATTCGTAAAGGACAATACTGCTGAGGTCATCGGTTGCTAGACTTTCACACAACTTAACCTAACTTATGCGAAGAATAGCACACACATCCATGCCCGAAGGACGACTCAAATCTCTGGCGGGAGGGGCTGTGCAATCCGTGCCATGGCGTCTGTAACCACGCGGCCACTCCGCGCGGCCCTTTAGGAGTCTTCCATTGCTCAATTAGTAATGGAATTTGGTGTATTTTGCTTTCGGGTCTTTGTGTGTGAGTAACTGCTCGTCAGTGTTCTGTTAGCTTGTCCCCCTTGTCATTTCCTGAAAAAAAAATCGGTATATTAGTATCGTTTGTTCGTATGGAACAACCGATTCAGTATTGTTAAGTGTGTTTCATGATAATGGATTGTCAGCAGCTTTCTCCATTTGAGAAATAAATTTTAATAATGCAGCTACTTAGTTCGTAATCTTCTCTCCAACAGTGTTCACCAACGTCCAGTAATGTCTGGTGTCCCGTATACTGTGAGAGAAAATTAGTTACTACATTAGCGAAGCGTGATCTCTGATCGATAAGTCTAGAGTTAAATAATTGAAATTCCATTGCGCAGTTTTCTCTTTATAACAGAGATTAGGGCTTATAATCAATGAGGTTAACCGAAACATTAGACGGATTGACACTCGGGGCCAAATTGATAAACGGCAATCTCTATGTCTCAGCATAATTAGCGCACAACTATCGTAAGTGCGAAGGATTTTGATTTGTTAATATTGGTAAGGACCGTGAAAGAAGGCTTCACACATCGAAGAGACCTGGAGACAGTTGTTGCAGATAGATTACTTACTGGTAAGGCCAAAATTTCGATTTATCTTTCTAAATGCGTGTCGTTTTTAGGGATTGATGTAGAGTTTGAACATTATTCAATGGCTTTGATCTGCAGGTTGAAGATATTCTAGATACGTATTGCATTAAGGACATAAGGAGTGGAAAATTTTAAATAACTGTGAGTTTTACTGCTACAATTAGGCAATGACTGACACCAACAGTGGGAAGAAATACTACAAAAGACGAGAGAGTGATTTAGGGGTTAAAACTGGAAGGCCACGGAGAATAGAGGAGAGCAGAAAGACAACTCCCAGTACAAAACTTTTGACACTTGAGATAACGAATCTAACTGATGAAGGAGAAACTATGTATACATGCATTAAATGACTATGTCAAAAAGGACAGAAACGTATAAAAAAGGAAGTGATGGCTCAGTTTGACTTAAAGGAGGGACTAGGTAGTGAAACGGATAAGCAAGCATCAGTAAGACGTCATTTTGATATGGAAGGAATTATTTCTGCTTGGCGCATAGAAGTAGTGGTTAGGAAGAGCTGACTACAGTAAAGAGCATCAAATGGTTGTATGTCGCGGAGCACATTAGCGTGAAAGGCTGCATCAAACAAGTCTACGGACTGCAGGCCACTAACGTCACAGCTACGCTGAAGAGCCTAATGTCGAGTAGGGCGGCCACGAGCACGCAGCAGTGTTGCAACACGACGCGGCATAGACTCGTCTAACAACTTAAGTAGTGTTGGAGGGAATTCACACCAAGATTCCTACAGGGCTACCTATAAATCCGTACGAGTACGAGATAGTGGAGATTTCTCCTGAACAGCACGTTGCAAGGCGTCTCCGATATGCTCAATTATTTTCGTGTTTGGGGAGTTTGGTGGACCGGAATTGTTTAAGCTCAGAAGAGTCCTAGGGCCACTCTGTAGCGATTCTGGACGTGTGGAGTGTCGCATTGTCCTGCTGGAATTTCCAAAGCTCCACTAGCTTGAACAGACCCCTGCTGACATGCAGGGTCCATGGATTCATGAGGCGTACACGTCCAACCGCTCGATACAATTTGAAACCAGAGACGTCTGACCAGGCAACATGTTCCCAGTCGTCCACAGTCCAATGTCGGGGATAACGGACCCAGGCGAGGCGTAAAGCTTTGTCTCCTGCAATCATCAAGGATACACGAGTGGGCATTCGGCTTCGAAAGCCGATATCGATGATGTTTCTTTGAATGGTTCGCACGCTGACACATGTTGATGGCCCAGCATTGAAATCTACAGCAGTTTTCGCAAGGGTTGCACTTGTGTCACGTTGAACGATTCATCTTCAGTCGTCGTTGGTCCCGTTGTTGCAGGATCTTTTTCCGGCAGCAGTGATGTCGGAGATTTGATGTTTTTCCGGATTTCTGATATTCACGGTATTCTCGTGAAATGGTCGCGAGGGAAAATCCCCACTTTTTCGCTACCTCGGAGATGCTGTGTCCCCTCGCTCACTTAAAACTTGATAAGCTGCCATTGTAGCAGCAGTAAACCGATCTAAGGGCTGCGACAAACACCTCTAGTCTTACATACGCGTGGCTGACCGCAGCGCTGTATTTTGCCTGGTCACATATCTGTGTACTTGAATACGCATGCGAATACCACTTTCTCTGGCGTTTCAGTGTATTGCACTACGAAGTAATGATTTAGATAAATAATTGTCCACTAATGATTAAAAAAGATTGCTTAGTAATTACGTTTGTCAGCTAGGTGATTACGAACGTTACTTAATCCATTTCAATTTTGCACCTGCGGTAAGCGAGTAATCACATTATTTTGCGAGCATAACAAAAGCAAACTCTGACAGAGTCTTTCATAGGTAACACATGAGTAGCCAGGTCACCTTAATCGTCTACCGAAGTGTGACGACCGCCACTTCGAGTCCCGATAACGCCATCTGTACAAAATTCTGTTACAACACTAGCACTAAATGTGTCTAACTTAGTTGCTGGTTTCCATATTACTTACTCGTGCACGATATCAATACTATACCAAAAGCGCGACGTTATCTCATTGTCTGTCAAGCTAAGGAATCGGCTATCGCTCGGGCTCTAATGATGATGCCTATTCAAAAAAGCAGTTAAAAATGCTCTTGATGCCATCCTGAGAGACGATCTACACTCATTCCAAATTAGTAATATATGTGTAGACCAGATGTGGCTTTGATTCAAAGAAATAGTATCTGGAGCAATTTAGAGATTTATACCAAATAAATTAACAAACGACGGAGCGCATCCTCCTTGGTACACAAAACGGGTTAGAACACTGTTGCAGAAACAACGAAACAAACATGCCAACTTTAAACAGATGCAAAATCCCCAAGATTGGCGATCTTTTACAGAAGCTCGGACCCCAATGCAAGATGCTTATAACAGTTTCCACAACGAAACTTTATCTGTAAACCTGGCAGAAATTTCGGAGAGATTCTGGTCGTATGTGAAATATGTTAGCGGCAAGAAACAATCAATGCCCTCTTTGTGCGATAGCAATGGGGATACAGTTGAAGACAGTGCTGCCAAAGGAGAGTTACTAAACACAGCCTTCCGAAATGCTTTCAAAAAAGAAGACGAAGTTTGTGTGAAATCTTACGGGACTTAACTGCTAAGGTCATCAGTCCCTAAGGTTCCACACTACTTAACGTAAATTATCCTAAGGACAAACACGCACACCCATGCCCGAGGGGGGACTCGAACTTCCGCCGGGACCAGCCGCTCAGTCCATAACTGCAGCGCCTAGACCGCTCGGCTAATCCCGCGCGGCGAAGACGAAGTAAATATTCCAGAATCAGAATGGAAAACAGCTGCCAACATGAGTAACGTGAAAGAAAATACCCTCGGAGTAGTGAAGCAACTTATGTCACTTAATAAAAGCAAGTCTTCTGGTTCAGACTGTATACCAATTAGGTTCCTTTCGGAGTATGCTGATGCATTAGCTCCATACTTAACGATCATGTACAACCGATCGTTTGACGAAAGATCCGTACCCAAAGATAGGTCACACCAATATTCAAGAAGGGTAGTACTAGTAATCCACTAAATTAGAGGTCCAAATCGTTAACGCCAATATCAGCAGGATTTTGGAACATATATTGTGTT
This sequence comes from Schistocerca serialis cubense, assembly GCF_023864345.2. Classification (NCBI taxonomy): domain Eukaryota; kingdom Metazoa; phylum Arthropoda; class Insecta; order Orthoptera; family Acrididae; genus Schistocerca; species Schistocerca serialis. The sequence continues at coordinate 666,021,171 of NC_064642.1, forward strand.
CGAACATTATGAATTACCTCGAAGAAAACGGTCTATTGACACACAGTCAACATGGGTTTAGGAAACATAGCTCCTGTGAAACACAACTAGCTATTAATTCAGATGAAGTGTTGAGTGCTATTGACAAGGGATTTCAGATCGACTCCATATTTCTAGATTTCCGGAAGGCATTTGACTCTATAACACACAAGCGGCTCGTAGTGAAATTGCGTGCTTGTGGAATATCGTCTCAGTTATGTGACTGGATTTGTAATTTCCTGTCAGAGAGGTCACAGTTCGTAGTAACTGATGGAAAGTCATCGAGTAAAACGGAAGTGGTTTCTGGCGTTCCCCAAGGCAGTGTTATAGGACCTTTGCTGTTCCTTATCTATATAAACGATTTGGGAGACAATCTGAGCAGCCGTTTTCGGTTGTTTGCAGATGACGCTGTCGTTTATCGACTAATAAAGGCATCAGAAGATCAAAGCAAACTGCAAAACGCTTTAGAAAAAATATCTCAATGGTTCGAAAAGTGGCAGCTGACCGTAAATAACGAGAATGGTTCAAATGGCTCTGAGCACTATGGGACTTAACATCTATGGTCATCAGTCCCCTAGAACTTAGAACTACTTAAACGTAACTAACCTAAGGACAGCACACAACACCCAGCCATCACGAGGCAGAGAAAATCCCTGACCCCGCCGGGAATCGAACCCGGGAACCCGGGCGTGGGAAGCGAGAACGCTACCGCACGACCACGAGATGCGGGCTAAATAACGAGAAGTGTGAGGTGATCCACATGAGTGCTGAAAGGAACTCATTAAACTTCGGTTACACGATAAATCAGTCTAACCTGAAAGCCGTAAATTCAACTAAATACCTAGGTATTACAGTTACAAACAACTTAAATTTGAGAGAACACAGAAAATGTTGTGGGGAAGGCTAACTAAAGACTGCATTTTATTGGCAGGACGCTTAAAAAATGTAACAGAGCAACTATGGAGACTGACTATACTATGCTCGTCCGTCCTCTTTTAGAATACTGCTGAGCGTTGTGGGATCCTTACCAGATAGAACTGACGGAGTGCATAGAAAAAGTTCAAAGAAAGGCAGCACGTTTTGTATTATGGCGAAATAAGGGAGAGAGTTTCACAGAAATGATACAGGATTTGGGCTGGACATCATTAAAGGAAAGACGTTTTTCTTTACGAAGGTATCTTCTCACGAAATTACAATCAACAACCTTCACCTCCAAATGTGAAAATGTTTTGTGGACATCGTTTTACATAGGGAGGAACGATCACCACCATAAAATTAGGGAAATCAGAGCTCGCACGGAAAGATACCGGTGTTCATTCTTTCCACACGCTATACGAGATTGGAGTAATAGAGAATTGTGAAGGTGGTTCGATGAACCCTCTGCCAGGTACTTAAATGTGATTTGCAGAGTATCCATGTAGATGTGGATGTAGGGCCCACTCAGTCTTTTGCCACCTACTGGGTGACCATCCAAGGGTATGTGCTGGCAGCTAAGTAGATCTTGAACTATCAGCATTCAGTGATCAGCCAGACGATTGTGACAACCTACGTAACAGCCGATATGTCCACCTTTGGCACGGGTAACAGTGGCGACGCGTCGTGGCATGAAAGCACTGAGGCCTTCACAGGTCGCTGCAGGGAGTTTTGAACACATGTAGACACACAAGTCACATAATTCCGCAAATTCCGGGCGGGAGGGCGATGTGCTTTGACGTCTTGTTCAATAACAAGCGGTTAGGACCTGGCGAAGTGTGGTAAAAGCACAATAACAGGAATTCGCCATTCTCTTCCTTCAACCACTCCCTCACACCCTTGGCCATGTGTTATGACGCAATACCTTTAATAAAAATACCACTGCAGTCGGGAAACATGACCGTCATGAATGGGTGTACGAGGTCTGCAAACAATTGCACTTTACTCCTTAGCAGTCATGGCGCCTTGCACGAGAGACTGGATCCATGGAAGCCCACGTGAAAGTTCTCCAAAGTGTAGCGGAGCCGCCGCTAGATTGTCTCCATCCCGTAGTACAGATGCCAAGCAGCTATTTTCCAGGAAGAAGAAGGATTCGCGTTCCATCCCCTCCGCATGATGAAGGAGATGGTGATTCATCAGACAATGCCACACTCTGCCACTGCGTCAACGTCAGTTGACGATGATCACGTGCCCATTTCAGACGTAGTAGCCGATTTCGTGGTGTTAATAGTGGCACACGTATTTTAAGTTGGCTGCGGAGGCCCATCGTTAAGTGTGTTGGGTGCACTATGAGTTCAGACCCACTTGCACTCTGCCCAGCATTAAAGTCTGATATTAGTTTCGCCATAGTTCGCCACCGGTCCTGTTTTACCAGTCTCCACAGCCTACGAAGCCCGACATCTGTAATGAGAGGTGGTCGCCCAACCCAACGACTAGTTAGCGTGGTTTCACATTGGTTTCGCCACAATAGTATAACAATGATTTTCTTAGTCATGTATTGTAATATACATTTCACGGTGAGGTAATAAAAGTCTTTAATGGTAGCTACTGTGTACAAAATTATAGCACGTTTGGGATTGCTGTCATGAATTCAGCCGCACAAGCATAACATGCAATGACGATCAAAAAATTTTATCTTGCATCAGTGAAATTAACAGAAAAATATACCACCCAACCAGCTTTAAACTCGCATGTTTGCCAAATATGCCTTGTAAAGATTGTCTAACGTTCCTGATCATCAGCTGATAGTCATTGAAGTAACACGCACTTAACGTTATCTACAAAGCGACTGAAGGAGTACCAGGCCATAGATAGACTATGCCATACACATTATTTTACCAACAACTCCTCTCGCATTTCTTGCGATCGCTGTTTCTGTAGTTTACCTTTCCTACTAACGTTGCCTGAACTGGCTAACTCTGTTATGTACTACATGATCATCTGTTGACATGATAACCGGATGAGTCCGCATGTCAGGGAGAATGTTTACCTCCGTCTTTGCTGACTGTCAGCCGACGCTCTATTGTTGTTCGTATGGCACTAATTATACTTCTCTTCGTTTTCCTCCATACTCTGTTACTTTTGTGAGCTATTCATTAATGTCAGTGAAGATCTGAGAACTACTGTGTTGACTACCAATAATGTTTTACCTCTTTTCAGTTTGAATACTTGAGTTACGATGTTTTCGTTAGAAAATGCCAATTTTATTTTATGTGTACACTCGTCAGCAGTATAAAAATGTTACATCTCCTTGTGATTTTGTTGTCTGATCAGCCGAGTTCTTCACCATATTCATGGTTTTACATCTGATTTACCCTCATCCGCTCCAATACTGCCCAATTAATTTTTCTACATTTCATTCACTTTGTAGTGTTACGTATCAGTGTGTGCTTGGTTAGGGGGTTGGGTGGGTGAGTGGTTGGGTGGGTGAATGAGTGGCTGTGTGAGTGTGAGTGTGTCTGTGTAGACCTTCTCAAAAATTCGAAGCAGCTCAGTGCCATAAGGCGTTTGTTCCAATTTTCAGATCTCTTCTGAATCTCTTCTTGACCCTGTGGTTTGGTTTCTCCTAAGGTATGTTTCATGACTCACTGTAACAGTGTCCCTTGCCAGCTGTTTTTACACATAGGCCATGCCTAGTGAAACCCCACCTAAGGTTTCCTTACTGACAGGTAAAATAGAGGGAAATATTCAGATTAATAAAAAAAAAAAAATGCTCTGCAAAAATTTGAGGTTGTATCCGGAAATATATTTTACAAAGTTGATGGCACAGTGTGATAGTAACTTAACTCCCATCATAATACTGTTTCTAGATCATTCAGTCACTGTTGCTTAGATTTCTGTGCCGTCGTCTGTTATTCCTACGTTGTCTCAGGCCCTTGTAGATACCGAGCATAATCATTGTTTGAAGACTCTTTGGCACTGTGACTTCCACGTAAAAATTGTGACTAATACTCGATAGCTGCTCATTAAATTAAATTTGCGGTTCGACTTGTGGTCAGCATAAAACTTAAACGACACATACGATGAGCAGTCAGTCGCTTTGCCTTCATACAGTGTGAGCGTTATTTCCCAATACTTCCCTCTGTTAAACTGGAATTCATAAATATATTCCATATTGTGACATTACACGTTATCTACAGTCCGGCCATCCTGATTTAGGTTTTCCGTGATTTCCCTAAATCGCTCCAGGCAAATGCCGGGATGGTTCCTTTGAAAGGGCACGGCCGACTTCCTTCCCCATCCTTCCCTAATCCGATGAGACCGATGACCTCGCTGTCTGGTCTCCTTCCCCAAAACAACCCAACCAGTTATCTACAGTGACTGACAGACACATAGTTTTGTAAGAGTGCAAGTATTATTGCATCATAAGAGTACATTGTATCATATGCAGCAACATTACCTCTTACGAAATCGATTGCGAAACCAGCAGTTAATTATAAGAGGAGGGCGTCTACACTTTCTTAAAAATAAATTGTCTCTTTATGGAAAATAGAAGTTGATTTTTACCACAGAGATCTATATTACCTTCCATACATATAGTCTCTCCATTTCCTTTAAAATGTCTTGTTTAAGCGTTGACAGTGTACATTGTTCTTAATATAATAATGTTTAATAAGTTGAAAGTTCTTCGCTTGTAAGATACATTGAAGAATTATGTTTTTAATAAATAACATACTGTATATTCAGTGTTCTCTGCCACTATACTGTTCGTTACTCTAGTGAACAATTTGGTTTCCCGAGCTGTGAAGCTGAATGTACGATCCTTTCCCGGAAGTCTGATGTTATGTAACTAGTCTCATAGATACGACTTATCAGTATTGATAGCCGTATGGCTGCGGTTCCGCCAATGAATTTATATATAGCAAATACGTGTTATGCATTCTTTCTGCATTTTGTGGTCATAAGTCTTCCAGGGCTATGTTAAACTCCATAATACTGGATCCCCTATGTCTTTCACATCAGCCTTGGCTTCCGTGCATTTAAAATTTATTTCCTTCCTAACAGGTTTATACTTCCGTACGCCTGAATTTCCCAGCACAGTTCTATACTGCTTCGGGAATATCCTAAGTCAGAACAAATATAAATTTGCCTAACAGTTGTCCAAAACGTCCGAAACCGATGTGAGGTTTTCTGTGACTCAAGTCGGGAGTAAATTTGGCCGAGTCAGAAACACACAAAAAATATCAGTTAAAACTGTTAGGCCTTGTACCGCAACTCACTCAGGTGTCGCAAAGAACGAATACCACTGACCACTCCTGTATTGAACAATTCATTGGCTAACCGACCAAACAAGGCTAACCGAACTAGACTGAAAAAGCAAGCTGTACCCCGCCTACCTATTTCCCACGGTAGCCCACAAATCGTCTCCAACGTTCCAAAAACACACATCATTTGCGACACTTCTCAAATTTTGCATAGAAAATATATGAGTAATACTACCCTGGTCAAGCTCCAGCCTTTCAAATCTACATAACATACAAGACATTTAAATAAGTAAAGAAGTCTGATTCCTACGCCATCGTGAATGACATAAGCAGTATAAATGACAAATGTAATAAAGTTATTTCGAAGTGCTTTGCCACTCTCTGAGCCGCAGTCGCATAAGCTATTTCTGATAGGTGACTGCAAAGCGCATGGCTGAGGGAGTAGGACGACCAGACCAATTTAAGGATACAATATAAGACTTCCCTTTTTACTTCCTTTATTTATGACAACATGATAGCATAACTGCACGGCACACTGGTATCAGCTTTGATATTCAGTTTACAATAACAGGTTCTTCTTAGGTAGATTTTATTTAAATAAAATGTAACACTGAAATGAAAAACTAAAACACAGAAAATGTTGAATTTTGTTTTCGGAGTCATCGGTGATAAACCTTTGAAATATAACACACAATAATTAAAAGCGTAGACTCTTAAGAAAACCAAAATATTTACGCGTGAATGCCTCAGTGTAAAACGAAATCACTCTTGTAACGTGAACAAATAAACACGGCTAGTGAAATTATGCCTCCACAGAAGTTAAATTTCAGATTTAACAAAAATCGCAATTACATACAAAAGTTAATCACCACAACGATACAACCACTCCCTTGTCAAGTGGACTTCAAGCATAACAAAATTTTACACCATTTCAACGTAATTATCTTAGAGAAATATAGAAAAAGATCGATTCCTTCGAACAGCAGTTTTAATGTTTCTGTTCTGCAGCCTGACGGGCACAGCAGAATCAATAGCCTCTACTGTCTCTTACTTAAAACAGCATGATTTACAATAAAAAAGTTTTTCTTTCGAGGAAGGTACTTTCTCATTAACATTGTGTCGTTGCACTAACACCCCTGAGAGAGCGTAGGAGCTACTGACTGCGCCCGACAGCAGCAGCACCTAAGGCAGCCTGGGACACGACACAGAAAAACAAGTTGCCCTCTACGACACATAGAAAAAAAACCATTAAATTCATACCAAAGCATTGTGGCTCTTGTGAGGCCGTCAAACTTCCACTCAGCCCTAATCAGAGACAGTAAACATTGAATTAACTGCTCAGAGGAACCAATAGTTTCGGTAAATACCACACAGCTCATATTGTTGCTCATAAAGACAAACTTTCAGACAAGGAAATGAAATATAATTATAACTAGTCTTATGGTTAGTCGACTTCCACTTTTCTTCTTTACGTAACCACAGTGCAAGTCGACAGCATATTAGTATTTAATTACAGAACTCAAGTTATAGTAGAGGCATAAATAGTATAAGTTACACGAATACCAGTAACGTGCAGCAAGCAGATTCGAAATTTGCAGTGTTTATAATTACACTTCCCATACTGAATGTAGTTTAAGAATAACCAACTGAGATAACCTGTCACTGGCTTCACGTTAAAGCATTTTAAATAGTACGTGTCTGGCACGACCATAGAAAACTCATTGGAAAGGCATGACAAACTGGTATAAATATGCGTAGATATGTAGATGGTACAGAACTCTGTTACTACTGAGCCAGAAAGTAAAGAAACGCAGTCACACCGTGGCATGGTTTCTTACAGAATACTAATTGACAACATGTTGGTATTTCGGAGCACAGGACTTAAAACAGTTCACAAGCTAGAAAGGACGCCGTCTGTAACAGGAGCATGAGTGTTGGAGATGCTGCGTGATACCACAGGACGGGACAAAGGCACACCCAGGCGTAACCGCCCACGGACGGCAATGGCTTCCACTGCGTACGCTAACAGTCACCGTTACGCTGCGTCACCGTGGCCTCGCAGCTCCTCTGCGTCACACCAAACCAACAGAGGCCCCGCTCTGTTCCAGCCAGGACCGACTGTTCGCTGCGATCATCGTAGCCGTACCACGCTTGGTACGAAAATGCTCGTAAATCCCTCCAACCTCGGTAGAAACCGACCTGTCAGCCCCTCATTTAAGGTTCGCGTGGCCAATCACACCACGGCAAACGAAGCTAAGGCGAAGAACCGACACACGACTGGCACCAGAGGTAAAGGGAAGGCGCCACGGCTCAGTTTCATTCATCCTAAGAAACTTCTACCACCAAATCGTGCAACTGGCTGGTAGCAATCCTCATTAAATTTCATCTGTAGCTGTTCTCGTTTCCGCTTTAAACGTTTGCGCAATTTCAGAAATCACAGACGTAGCCCAGTTTGCTGAATTTTCGTCGTAAAGGCGAATTGTAGGTGCAATGAATTCGTCTGGTACATACCAAGAGTTAGTGTACTTACTCTTAATGTACGTACGTTTCCTAGAATATGTAGATCAAATTTGTATTCAGTACTCCACAGTTTTCACGCAGCAAGGTGTTCCAGCATTCCTGCCGGGTGCTAATCCCATCAGAGCCACTCAGCAAATACGCCTGTAGTATCTTTCCTCCTCTTTACAAATTCCACAGCTTTTAGCTCCGTAGTTTAAGGGTCATCCAGACGTCAGTCACCGAAGTCACCAAACGGATTTGATCTACAGTGTCTATCTAACGATCGCAGTTAATTTGGATAAAGATACATATTGACAACCAATTGGTAGATAATTTTTGTATTCTAACCGTCTGTGACGCAACAAGCAATTTTACCCGAGGAACCTGTTACCATCAGTTACGTCGATCTCTACGCCGGTTAGATTTAGTACATGGAATATCAAGAAACATGACCGATGATTATGTTCTTCTTTCAGTCACCAGTCGGAAGACCAACCGTGTGCAGGTAACGCTAATACGTCTTCAGGAACAGTGCACTATGCATCCATTAGGAACTGCTTACCGAACTCAAGCCTCAGTATCCACTAAAATTTTTACCCCCTCCATTTCCCACAATTACCAAATTTGGTAAAACCTAGAATCTCAGGAAAAGACATACCGACATATGTCTTCTTTTAACCAAGTTTCTTCTTCTTCCACAGTTCAACATGGTTCCTCTTCCCTAAACACTTTATCCATATGTAAAGAAAAAAAGCGTTAAATTTGCATTCACGTACTGTGTTGTCAATATGATTTAGTAATGATTATTTAACGACAATCAAGGGAAGATGTATTTTCAAAGAATTGCAACAGTGATTAGTAACTGCATTTTGATTTCAACGTTATACACTTAGAGACTTGACTCAATGGTGTTTGTAACGTCTGAGCTTTCTTAAGAGTGCTATAATTTATTACTGAGGAACGAATAGTATTTTACCAAAGAAATGAGAAAATCACTAGGTCTGAAGACGGGCAAGCTTTTTCCCTTGTCAGTCCGGCTTGTGAAAGAGTTTACAACAAAGAAAAATGAGTAAAATGGTTCAAATGGCTCTGAGTACTATGGGACTTAACTTCTAAGGCCATCAGTCCCCTAGAACTTAGAACTACTTAAACCTAACTAACCTAAAGACATCACACACATCCATGCCCGAGGCAGGATTCGAACCTGCGACCGCAGCGGTCGCGCGGCTTCAGACTGTAGTGCCTAGAACCGCTCGGCCGAAAATGAGTAAGAGGCAGACCCTGTGGATAGCGTGGAGATAGCGTAGACAAGTATGCTTCACCGTTTCCGTTCTTTTAACGCCATCTGTGCAGTTAAGTCTGAAAGTTAGACACTAATACTTCTTTGGACAGTGGAATAATGATTCTGCTGTGGCGTGCATACACAACCTCTGAGTCTGAGATATTATGACAATGAGTAATAAAGAGTGAACAGTTGTTGAGAGGAGTCGGTAGTGGTCGGGTGAAGCCTGCGGCGGAGAGAAGCCACACGACGTGACAGGTCTCAGCCTACCGTGATCGTGCTAGTAGCACCAGAGGAGACTTTGGTGTTAACTGAGAGTTTTTGGTAATTTGCCTTTTTGCTGCACGTAATTGTTAGGTGCTTGCGCACTGAAAGAATTTTGTCAGATTTGTGTATGCATACATTGAGAGTAATATTCGTATCTTTGTTGCAACCGGAAACGTGTTTATTAAGTATAGACTTTGTGGAATAATTATAAGTCTGTGTAAAGTTGGTCAGGGTTTATATAATATTTCTTGCAAATATAGTGGATTAGAGTCGTTATTGGTTTCTTTAATTTTTATATCGTTTAAGGCTAGTTGACTAAACCTCTCCAGATCATTAAATTTCTATGCATATAAAAATATGGAAGTAGTTGTAAGTATTTTGTCCATGCATTGTACTCTGCGTGGATCGCAGTATCGCTTTTGAAATATTGCAAGATGTTGCTGATTACGCAGTTGCAGGGGCAAGACGAGGTAGGTTATCTGCTGCGTACAGGAGCACTTCAGAACGATTGTTAGTTGATTATTTTAACTAGCAGTCAGAAAATTGAGAATTGACTTCTTTATGATATGTTGGAAGAGTAATGTATTTATTACGTTTACGAAATACTATTATTGCCCACGTCTTTCATTACAACTAATAATAATTAAGGATAGAAGAATTCTGATTGGTAAAATAACCAAAGACGTAATTTCCTCCTCCTACAAATCACGAAGACAAGTCTTTAGTATCTGACAGCGAGTTTTAAATATTTTCTCACGTTTCGCAACAACTGTTCTGCAATGCTCCTGTAGGTAACATACCACTTACCTCGTCTTGCCCCTGCAACTGCGTGATCAGCAACATCTTAAAATATTTCGAAAGCGATAGTGCGATCGATGCGCAGTACAATGCATGGACATAATACTTACAATAACTGCCATATTTGGAGGACTTTGGTCAACTAGCCTTAAACTGTGTAAAATTAAAGAAACAAATAAAGACTCTAATCTACAATATTTACAATACCTATTATTTAAATACTGACAAACTTTACACAAACTTTTAATTATTCCACAATGTCTGTACTCAATAAACACGTTACTGGACACAACAAAGATACGACTATTACTCTCACTGTCTCCAAACACAAATCTGACAAAATCCCTCAACTGTGTAGGCAACCGACAACCACGTGCAGCGAAAATGCAAATTATCAAAAATCTTCAATTAATACCAAAATCTCCTCCGGCGCTACTAGCACAATCACGGTAGGCTGTGACCTCTCACGTCGCGCGCTTTCTCTCCGCTGCTGCTTGCGTCTGACCACTTCCGACTCCTCTCAACAACTGTTCGCCCTCTACTCTTCGCGATAATAATACCTCATTGTTTGTGTGTGCACACCACAGCAGATCACTGATCAAATTTCCAAAGAAGTACTAGCATTAAACTTTCAAGTCAACCACGGAGAGACTGGACTGTGGGAGAGGCCATCGATCAGTGGTTTGGTGAGGTCACGTATTGTTGCGCTCCTCAAGATATGAAGTATTCGGTGCCAATATTCTTTCAATGTAAGACTGAAGGCGATATCTTGCACTTCTGCAGTACTAACTCACATCATGTCAGTTGTAGCCGTGGATGAAGGACATTGAAGGCCAAAACATATCTTGCTTCAAGAATATTTAGGAGATATTGTGTCATCTTTTGGTCCATCTAATTAAAAGAGACATGATCAATCTGTGCAACTATTTTGACACCACATGCTCAACTGCGCTGGCTGTCACACGGCAAGCTACAGATCACTTTGTTAGTCATGTTCAGAGAGCCAGACTTGCGTCAGCAATGTCTATCATAAAATGTGCTTTTTTGTTCAGTACATCGACATGCTTACTATCTCCTTTCAAGATCCCAGCATTAATCTTCCCAAATCCTGTTTTAAAATCACCTTTCGCTGTGTACGAAATTAACGAAGAGTTGTGATTTTTATCGAAGTAAGAGAGTGGAGACAACTCAGATGAGACGCATCTTCACAGCATTTGGTTAAATTTCATTTGTTTCAAGTCTCGAGAGTAGAGAAATTTCGTTCTAATGGCAGATACTTCCATATCGTCTTTGCAAAGTTCGTAGAGTAATGTTTATAAAAGAAGTCATTTTCGATCTTGATAGTTTCATTCTGGCAGAAAAAGCTCTGCAGTGAGTGAAAGATTTATACCTATTCCTTGAACTGAGGTAACAAGCGATGGTATAAGAATGAATATATACATTTTGAAACAATATGTGTAGCAGCACACAAATAAAGGAAGAAAAATTGGTAAGTGTGGATGGCGACTGAAGATGGCAAAGTAAGGCTATATCTTCGAAAAGCTGAAACGAACATTGAGGCAGGTTCACATGTGATTCAGAGAAACGTAACCGACTAAACAAAGAATTGTGTGATAAATCAGACAAAATACGAAATAAATGAATGCTCTACATTTAGAAGAATTTAGTTCCTATCATCACTTGGTTTTCTAAAGCAACTATTTCACTTACCTTCCATTTCTTTAACGTAGTCCTCATTAGTTATTTTTTGATAACACCATCCTCTCTTAATATAAAGTGTAACAAACATTATGCAAACCTCTCTCGTGAATTCAAAAATTTCATTGTAGGTATCTCGCTTTACTGCTTATCCTACACCCAAGGAAAATGTTTTTACGTGTCCCACTAAAATTTCCCAGTGTATTCGGCGCGTCGCTAATCCTTTTCAGATCGTGACGTTGAAAGAGTGAACCTAGACGACCTGGAAACCCAGAATACATAGCTCTTCTCTCCTCTTGTTCTTCCTCTCTGCTCCCTTACTTGCTCCCAGTGGCTCTTGGTCGGGGCACAAGCTGTTAAATCCGCCGTATCTTGCCACCGCCATAACAGCTGGGACCACACGGCAAAAACCGACGTCGCCGTGGTGGCCGTCTTCTGGGGCGGCAGTAAGGGAGGCTGGTTCGAAAAGAGTGCAGCAAAACGACGAGAGATGGGATGGGGGTCGCAAAACTAGGGCACGCTACGAGTCCCTGTACCACACTCGCCCGCTGCTCGACACTAGATGTGCCAACAGTTGTGCATCAGAAATCAGAAAATATACTTCAGTCTGGTAACTGCTTCTCAGTTCCAAATATCTTGCATGATACCTTGGGCGAGAGGAATATACTACATGCTGGTTTACTGAAGTGCAAGGGTTCTAATTTAATTTTTGTTGTATGAGATAAAGATCCTATTAAGTACGATTTTTATTATCTTTGCTTAATGCTGACAGAGAAATTCCACAACATGGCAAAACGTTCTGACTAAAGCTTCTTTGAAACATACATGACGTGAGATTCTTACTTGGCTTTCACCACTGCGTGGTTTTCGTTAAATCACATTATTGCTTGAAAAAAATTATACTTTTAATTATAATTGACGCCGCATCGCTAGAGACGTGGTCTTTTAGCCATCGTTTGCTTCTGAAGCTCTTCGATCAGCCGTGTTTGCCGAGAAAATTACTGGATATAAGGTCCGCCAGTTTTCTTTACAACTTTTTTTAAATATAAAACCAAACACGTTTCTGCACCTTAGTGCCATCGTCAGTGGGTACTCTTCAAAATGTAAATATTTCAAGTCATATTTATTCTAACGAAAACAGCTCAAAATAAGAGTTTTATCTTAATTTTAGTGCAATGCTGGGTTACGTATTTTGGTAGCTTGTCATCTGCATTTATATGAAGACACTGTGAACTTCAGTTATTGAGAATACTACCGAACCTGGCAATGCTTTGCAATTGCCAAATATGTATGAGAATAGCATTTAAGTACTAAATTCTTTGCCCCCTCTCTCTGCCCATCTTATCATTTCCCCTCTCTGTCCGTATATCCTCCTCCCCCTTCTTCCCCCCCCCCCCCCTCTCTCTCTCTCCCTCTGTGCATAACCTCCTCCGCTGTCTCTCTGTCCATCTTCTCCTCTCTAATCTCTATGTCAATTTTTTCACAAAAATCTTGTCCTGACAATTACGAACACAAGAAAGGGAAAAGTCAATCAACCGTTCTTAACTGATGATGTTTCATACATACGGCAACTGATGTTAATTTTCGATGTTTTCGTTGTATTTTCCAAAAAAATTTTTAAATTCAAACTTTGTCCTGACGATAACGAACAAAAGAAGAAGAAGAAAAAAGATCAACTAAACCGTTCCCAGGTGATGATCTTTCATACATGTGGCAACTGATTTTTATTTATGTACATTATCAGCCTGGGTTGTGATTTTACAGATTGCTTTCTCTACAAACGTAACTTGATTTTTCGAAAATATTTCGCTACCATGTTTTGCTTTTACGTTTAGTTTCGAAATGTTCATTTTCCTCTGCGTACTCATCTGTTAATGAAATGCACAAACACTGATGTTCCAACTTTTGCGGAACTTCATGTGACATAGCACTTTTAGACTTTACAAAACACAGTGTTTATGTTGTTGCAGTGTATGTGGACCCTATTTATGTCCTTGTTCTGCAATAAGTTTAGCGTCGAATTTGAACTATGTTTACTTTCTCTTTGCCTCTCTCTCTCTTTCTCTCACTCTCTCCCTCTGTGTCTGTGTCTGTGTATGTATCGTATTTTCCGTTCAGCTTCTTTGATCTGTTAAATGGTGTGCCATTGCATAGCGCGGTGGCTTATAATGAGTTTCCCTTCCGCGAATACCTTCTGTATTTGCAAGTTCTCATCTGTGATATGTTTATAGAGCAGTGTATATTGGGATTATACTATTTTTAATTCTGTTTCTAATTTATCTGGCCAATAGTTGTGGGCTATTAAGGGTCAGCAAACGTGCTGTGTGAGCTGTTACTTTTTACAGCTCTATCCTGTTTTAAATATGTCGTTTCATAGTTCCTATAGGTCGGCTCTAACCATAGTGACTGAAAAGCGTAGCTTCTGTGTTCATGTATGCCTGAGCGGTTGAATTAATCTGTGACTGATTTCTCTGTTGTCAGTTCTTTATGTATTCTGTTGTCTGTTCAGTATCCAATTTGTAGTTCCCGTTTCTTTAAAATGCATCTTATTCTGTGAATTATTTTATTACTGTTGGTGGGTCTTTGCCACTTCGTTTTGTGTGCTGCATCCTTCTATGTTGCGCCTCGTGTGTGATCATTGTGACTGTGTTGAGTTCTTCTGTGTTCTTGTGTTAGAACTTTTCGCGTTGGGTCTGTTTACGTATTTTAGTTGCTCTATGATCTGGGTACTACATTATGTCTATGTCGGTAAAATGAACTTCAAATCTTTGATCATGGTAGACTCACCAGTCCTCGTTAATGTGACTCTGCAGTCCTTCACCGTGTGTGTCTTTTAACGTATGCACGCTGACTTCAATTTTATGAATGACTGTGCGTGACAGCATCAAAGTGGTAGGTCGAAGTGCTTATTGAACGAGAGGGTACTCGGTGACTGGACTGGCCCGTCCTCATCCCCCAGCCATAAATCCCATGGAGCACGGCCTGCCGGCCGGCAGCTGTGGTAGAGCGGTTATAGGAGCTTCAGTCCGGAACCGCGCTGCTGCTGCAGTCGCTGGTTCGAATCCTGCCTCGGGCGTGGATGTGTGTCATGTTCTTAGGTTAGTTATGTTTAAGTAGTTCTAAGTCTAGGAGACTGATGACCTAACATGTTAAGTCCCATAGTGCTTTGAGCCAGTTGAACCATTTTGAGCCTGGATGGTATGAGATGGAGATACGTACTGCAGCACGTTCACATGCAACAATAACCATCCAGCAATTGTCAACCACGTGTTACAGGAATGGATCGCCCTACCACAAGAACTCTTTACCAAGCTAGTGGCCAGCTTAGGAGCACTTTTGCAGATCTTGCACTGCCATCCGTGCTGTTCGCCTTTTGTAAAATTGAAAATTGAAGACACCCTCATAAATCCCTGAGACTTCAGCGTAATTATTGTCTTTGGATAAAGAGTCTGTCCTGTTCGTCTCATTGCGTATTTCTCTTAGTTACCTTCTGTACTATGCCGTGCCAGTATTTTCTACATATGGTCCAAGTTTCATCGAGCTCTGTTACTCGTCCATGACACGTCACGTGAAAGTTATTTTCGTCTTGAAGTTTTGCACACAAGTGTACGTGGGATATATCACAACGTAACCCAATAGGATTAAGGTCTCCATATGACCATAATCGTCCCAGAATCTAGGATATGGATGCATTGTTGTTCGAAGGGTTAGAACTGGAGACAAAGGAGTATCGGTATAGCAAAATAACATTGTGCTAAACACGGGTAACTTGAGATTATTGAAAGACGAAATATGTGAAAGAACGGTAAATGAGTGCTAGGGACAACTATATTATTAGGCGAATAGCAAGAAGACCTTGAGAGTCGCAGTATCACACGAATGTAAGCACGGTCAAAGCAGCAAAGTTCCATTCGAGATTCCTGACGCAAGTGTTCGGAGAGAATTAGTGAAACACACGGCTATTTCCAGAATGAGATTTTCACTCTGCAGCGGAGTGTGCGCTGATATGAAACTTCCTGGCAGATTAAAACTGTGTGCCCGACCGAGACTCGAACTCGGGATCTTTGGCTTTCGCGGGCAAGGGCCCTACCATCTGAGCTAACGAAGCACGACTCACGCCCGGTACTCACAGCTTTACTTCTGCCAGTATCCGTCTCCTACCATCCAAACTTAACAGAAGCTCTCCTGCGAACCTTGCAGAACTAGCACTCCTGAAAGAAAGGATACTGCGGAGACATGGCTTAGCCACAGCCTGGGGGATGTTTCGAGAATGAGATTTTCACTCTGCAGCGGAGTGTGCGCTGGTATGAAACTTCCTGGCAGACTAAAACTGTGTGCCCGACCGAGACTCCTACTCCGGACCTTTGCCCTTCGCGGGCAAGTGCTCTACCATCTGAGCTACCGAAGCACGACTCCCGCCCACTACTCACAGCTTTACTTCTGCCAGTATCCGTCTCCTACCTTCCAAACTTTACAGAAGCTCTCCTGCGAATCTTGCAGAACTAGAACTCCTGAAAGAAAGGATACTGCGGAAACATGGCTTAGCCACAGCCTGGGAGATAAGGACAAGACGCACAGAAAGAAGAAACAACAGGGAATGAAATGAGATCCACGCGAGCAAAACGGAGGATAGCGAAAGTAGCAGAGGATAAAATTTTAGAGGGGAAGCAAGCTGCACTGAGTTACGTGAAAAACAAATCAGGAAGAGACGAAATTATGAAATGGCAAGGTGACAAATAAACAGAAACAGACAACTCGGAACATTCTAACATTTGAAATGGCTACGGTAAGAATGAAAATGTTAGCCCTCGCATGAACAAGTTAGAGAGGGGGAGGGGGGGGGGAGGAGGCTACTTTGTCCCCACCTTTGGAAACTATTGCTGTCGAGTGAGTTAGTTTATATTTTTCAATTTTAAAAAAAATATCGATTATTTGTGATTAGTTCCTCTACCGGATTTCATAAATGTTTCAAAGTTTTGTTAAACTTAATTCAAAAATTTAGGTCTGAGTACTAGGTGCCATCATTCCCATTCATAGTAATATTAAATATTTTCAGGTTTAGGACATTACTTACGTATCAACATCTTAAAAAGTACGTTTTAAGTAAAAGTCAACAATAACTAACGAAATTTAGACTTGTTAACATTTTTTTCCAGTTCAGTAATAAAGTATCCTCCCGGCTTGGTAGTACACGGTACTGAAAATGAGTTGATGCTGTTAAAGAGTGCGCTAAATCATATGAAATGAAACAATTTGAGATACTTTACTGGCCTCATACAGATATGATTTTATCTACATAGACTGCAGCGGCGAGTGAATATTTCTACCAAGGTCGGGAGTCAAATCAGGGCCTCCTGCTTACTAGGCAGGTGTGCTCGCTATCAAGTCACATTGGTAGAGCGGTTCGCACAACTCCACGACTTAATCCTGGCACGCCACCTTGTCGAGCCAAATTTTGCCGAGGTTCTCCATGTTTTGAAATAGCACCTCAGCATAGAATGTAAATGAGGACCTAACCTGAAACCCAGTTTAGATACTTATACAAATGAAATGACACGTTTTCAGGGACTTTACTGGTCTCGTACAGATATGATTTTATGTGCATAGACAGAAGCAGCGAGCGAAAATCTGTTCCAAGGCCGGGAATCGGAACCAGGTCTCCTACTTATGTGTTATTCCAGAACATGGAGAGCCACGGTCATTCTATTCATGTGTAAAGAGGTATTTAAAGTAGACTGGGGCGGCAGTGAGAATTTGGTGCGAGGAGGGAGGTGAGCCAGGGCAATCCAAGCAGTGGTGCAAACCACTGTTCCGAGGTGGCTTAGTGGCTAACGCACCGGCCTAGTAAGCAGCAGATCCGGGTTCGATTTCTCGCCTTGGTACAAATTTCACTCCCTATCTCACTCTTTATACGCAAAAAGATAATTTTATGTTCTGAACCCTAAAAGCGGTGGCTCGTTATTTTCAGGTTACTATTCCTTGCTGTAGGGGCTGTGACTTTTGATATTCTGTCTAAATCATCAAAGTAAAAAAGAAGCCACTATTTCCACCACATCAAGTGGATTTAGTGCTCACGTACTCACACTGAGCAGTGAACACTTCCCAGTTTATCAGTTGGGAATAACTGAATATGATAACTACAGTTATCGGTACCATGCGTGCAATGGTCGTGCCAGGCGTGCGATAATGAATCTTTATACTATCGTTAATGGTGCGAGACCTGCACGACCTTATAGCAACCGTTATAGTTCAGCTTTAGTCTGTGACACTAGGGGTGATTTCACGTAATGAAAGGGAGATTGTAAGAATAAAGGACTCATTTATTAAACAGTTGAATATTGAACAATTATACAACCTAATGGGAGTGGGGGAAGAAGGATTCGAGTACAGCAGCCTGCCCCAACGTACGCTTATAACAAGCCCCGATAGCAGGAGTAAAGGAATTTTAGTAACGATCGCCGTATTATCAAATGGGGTCCAATTTTGGGTTGCAGGCATGCGACGACCACCACCAGGAATCAGCCAAAGACTAAGATAGATGCTCCTGTGCGTGAATCGGTAGGTAGTCTCCCGTACTGAAGGAATAAAACCCGCAAGACGCGAAACTGTTCACAATGACCTATAAGGTTCCCTCTGGGCCACAGGGCGTGAATCTACAGGGCACGTCGGCGCTCATGCTTACGGAACTGCATCTCCTGGAAGCAGCACCTCCGGTCTCCGGCACGGTCACACTGTAACTGAACTACTGTCCCTTTGTCCACTATCCACCCGCGGAAGGCGGTTGGCGCCTACCGGAGAAAAACGGGCGCGCACCTGAACTGGCCAATCACAGGGCCGGAATCTCAAAGGGAGGCGAGCTCGCGACGTTAAAATCGAGCAGAAATAGCGGTTACATGGTTGGAAAGGCAGGTTGGGGAACCGAGAACAGGAGAAACTTTGGCAGCTACTGAATGTTCAAACGACACCACGTACTACCCTGGCGATCGGAAAAGGGGTAGGAAACGGGAAGCCATCATGGCTGTTAGGAAGACTGCTGCCCTCGCCCACAAATAAAGAAAATGTCTAGCGCCAAGCTCCTCTCACAGATCACTGTGAGACAGGCTGTAGGATTCGTCAAATAAATCAGGCAACCCACAGAAATTATTAATGTTGCCTGAATTATTATTTTACGGAATACCAGAATGCTGGGATTAGAACGATGAAATACGAGCACTGGATGGTGAATGAAGTGCGCGTCTTTCGACCCTACTAACACTGCAGTACCTCTTTAAAAGGATTGTTCCTATGTATGTCAACAACAACTAAGGAATTTAGTTTTCTTTTTTTAATTTATTTTTTGGGTGGCTTAAAGTATTCTCCACTGTCCCCCTTGGTAATGCACATTGTGAAAAATGCGTAGTGTGAACTTGTCTCTCTTAATTAAATGAATTACAGTTGTCGGTGGCCGAGGTTTGTATAGCCCCGGTGCAGCGCGTTGTGTGTCACAGCGAAGTGAAAGTGTACAGATACGGTGCATTTATGAATATTGGAACAAAGGCAAATAGTATTAGTGGGCTTCTGCGGCCAGTGTCGTTTTGAATAAAATAATTTTCAATATTGGAGCGTGTCATTTTAAAACACTAGAGTAACTAAATTGCCAACGTTTCGACCGACTTGCTGCGGTTCAGTTCAGGCCGCGTAACAATCCTGAACAGGATCGAAATGCAATTAATTCGAAACGTCGGCAGATTAATAGCTTTACTGTTTTACGATGACGTGGCCTCCTACCCAAAATTATTTCATTCAGAAAGACAGATAAATTTACCACTGTTTTGGTTAAGACTTTTCCGAAGGTCTAGACGTAGAAATGGTATTGAGGTACTGGGATGACATATCGGATGGAGTTGGGAAATACCCCCAATATTTCACCGGGTGAACTGACAGACACATTCTGGTGTGACGAACAAATCTGTGGCTGTATCCTCCTATTTATGCCATAGTAGCAGTAAACGAGGAGGCGTGAAGGTGACAAAATTGATATCCAATGGCGAAGATTGTCCGGTCAGTAGCGCGAAAGACAGCCACTCGCCCCGTCGTATGGATAGCGTGCCACTTCGACAAATTGATAGCAATGTTGGGGCACTATCATACAACTTCGTAGAACATGTGGCAGGGCACCGAGCCCTTTCGCTGAAAATTGTGACCACCACGTTCGCAACACATAAGACCTCCTTCGGCGGCTCAACAACTTACGATTTGCGCAATAAAAAATTCTCGTCAGTTTTGACGTTCTCTCATTTTTCATGCGAGTTCTATTGCAGCAATCACTGTTGATTACTGGCGGACAGCTGGAAAGGGTTCTTTTTGATCTGTTTACGTATGTGCTCACTTCTATGTATTTAATTCAATGACCAATTTTTTGATCCGACTGATGGTTTAGCAACGGGTAGCCTCTTGTTTTCCGCTGTGGCTGATGTTTTGTGTGGAAGATATCGAGGAAAAGCATTCGGGTGGGCGGATTTGAAACCTGAGAGATTTTGGCGATAAGGCGACTGACACCTTTGCAATCTCACCAGAAGGCACTGCTTTGCTGGATGTGTTTGTAGGGCAACTGAGTTTCGATATGGCGGAAACGGCGAATTACTGTTTCAGGGAATGGCACGATGGGTCACGCTTCGTACGTAAAGCTACGAACACGAACGTCTACTAACAGCCCACCAGCTGCTACCATCCTTCACGACGAAGAGGCGTGGTTAAGACCTTAAGTCACAGAGCACAGGTCATATCGGACTGAAACGGTTTATGCGATGAGCTACGCCAACTACGTGCAGTATTCTTGCAGGGTGCATATTCCGAACGGAATATCCGCAGTGCCTTACGTGCGCCGCATCCCAGACAAAGTGAAGACCTGGAAGAAATACGTAGGCGGTGTTTCTTGTAAAATAGGAAAATTTCCGAAGGAACATAAGTTAAAAGCTTCTTCCGTCCGCCAACGAAGCTTAGAGCTCTTCCAGACTTGGTGAAACAACATCTTAGTGTGAGAAGGCCAGGTGAATACACAACATTATTTGTTGCTTCAGTATCTCATACGCTGGATAAACTTGTCCTACTGTTGAAGACGGACAACACACTGCTGTACCACACAGATACATCTGCTGTGGACGAGCATTGTCTCTGTATAGGACACAAAATCAAAATAAAAATACCAAAATTGGTTCGTCGACGTCTTCGTGCCACGAAAGTGTTATTTATTAAAGATGTGTTGGAAATTCGCAACTCGGCAGGAGCCGCGTATCTACTTTTCCACTTTTGTGATTGCACGAGACGTTACTACAGTGAGCCTTTGTAGCAGATGAACTAAAGGAACAACACATGAGAGCCTTAATTGCTTCATTGGTGCAATACCGGCTTCCAAACTTGACGAGGACAGACTACTAATAATACAGCAAGGAGCAGTTAGACGCATTAGTGTATTTTGGTATATCCGGCACCTGAAAACAACGAAGTGCCACTGTGTGTCTTTTTTTTCGCTAAAAGTAGATATAAAATAACACGTATGCCAATTCAGTGAACAATATTCGTTACAGTGCAGGGAGGAAGAAACTTGCCAGTTTTATTTATTTCTTATGACTCATCAGGGTGGTCAATAGTCCCATCATAATTAAAAGTTCACTTCTCATTAAGTTCCTGTGTACATTATGTACATGATAAGCCCTACGTTTCTGCTGAAAGTAATTGACCATCGAGCTAATCTTCCTTAAATATCAAATTAAAATGGCTCTGAGCACTATGGGACTTAACATCTGAGGTCATCAGTCCCCTAGAACTTAGAACTACGTAAACCTAACTAACCGAAGGACATCACACACATCCATGCCCGAGGCAATATTCGAACCTGCGACCGCAGCGGTCGCACGGTTCCAAACTGAAGCGCCTAGAACCGCTCGGCCACTGCGTCCAGCTCTTAAATATCAATTTCGAAGGACGAGTAAGGTGATGAAATAGTTCTAAATTTTGTTAACACTAATTTCTTATTTGACATTTACCTTAAAAACATTTTGAAATTTGCGCAATACTTCCTTTGCAGTAGCCACTGGATTGATGAAAGCTATGCATTTAGATTTTCAGTAATAGCGTATGAAGTTTTTAAACTACTTGAAAGAATAATCTCTGTGGCATGCTACATGCTATGAAATTCAACTTATAACAGTATTACATAATGTTTCGTAAGGCAGGACAGACTACTTTGTTTATAAATATTGCCATAAGTCACGACCAAAAGTGTCAGGCTTGTGAGAAATATCTGACTACCTTCATAATGCAAAAATGGCCCGCCATAAAGCCCGACAACCAGCAGTGACGGTATGGGCCAGTTTTGTTGTCACTAAGAGAAGTGTTAACAGTGATTAGCATAGGCTCGCATCCTGGAGGATAAAAGTTCAAATCCCCATCCGGTCATCCAAACGTAGATTTTCCGCGATTTCCCTAAATCGCTTGAAGTAAATGACGGGATGATTCCTTTCTGCGGACACTGTATATTAACGCACCCGTCCTTCCGTATTCGGAGCTTGTGTTGTGTCTCTAATGACCTTTTTGTCGACGGAACGTTAAACTCTAATCTTACTTACTTTCATTCTTCCTTTTGTTGTCTTCCGCGGCACTCTCTACCTTGGCCTGCAAGGTAAGTGGATCTCTAACAAACTGAGAAGGTGTGGAGCATTATGGGCTCTGAGCACTATGCGACTTAACTCCTGAGGTCATCAGTCGCCTAGAACTTAGAACTACTTAAACCTAACTAACCAAAGGACATCACACACATGCATGACCGAGGCAGGATGCGGATCTGCGAGCGTAGCCGTCACGCGGTTCCAGACTGAAGCGCGTAGAGCCGCTCGGCCACACAGGTCGGCTCTGGCTGCAAGTGTTTACAGATGTGCTTCTTTAATGATGCCAGTGATTAGTTTAGGATGTAGTGTTCTTGTAACAATTCCATTATGGGAATGCTGTGATAAGTACTTTCACAGGAAATATGCTTGATTGGAAACTATGTGGTGCCACGTACTTTTTTCTTGTTACTGAAATTCTTTGATAATCAATTGTAATGTACGCTGAGATCAAAGAAGGCAATGGATAGCGATATGCACGTATACGAATAGTGGTAGTGTTGTGTACGCAGGGTATAAAAGTGCAGTGCGTTGTCGGAGCTGTCATTTCTGTTCAGGTGAGTCATGTGAAAAGGATTTCGAAGAGATTATGGTCGCACGGCGCTCATTAACAGACTTTCAACGCGGGATGGTAGTTGGAGCAAGGCGCAAGGGACATTCTATTTTGGAAATCGTTAGGGAACTCAGTATTCCGAGATCCACATTATCAAAAGTGTGACGAAAATACCACATTCCAAGCATTAGCTCTCACCACGGACAGCGCGGCGTTCGACACCCTTCAATTAACGACTGAGAGAACCGGTGGTTGCTTACAAAAAATGGTTCAAATGGCTCTGAGCACTATGGGACTTAACGTCTGAGGTCATCAGTCCACTAGAACTTAGAACTACTTAAACCTAACTCACCTGAGGACATCACACACATCCATGCCCGAGGCAGGATTCAAACCTGCGACCGTAGCGGTCGCGCGGTTCCGGACTGTAGCGCCTAGAACCGCTCGGCCACTCCTGCCGGCGGTTGCTTTCAGTTTGCAGTGTTGAAAGACAAGTATATTATGTGAAATAACCTCAAAAATCAATGTCGTTAGCACGACGAACTTATCCGTTAGGACAGTGCGACGAAATCTGGTGTTAATGGGCTGTGGCAGCAGACAATCTACTCGAGTGCCTTGCTAACAGCACGACGTCGCCTGCAGTGCACCTAATTGGCTTGTGACCGCATCGGTTGGACCCTAGACGGTTGGAAAACCGTGACCTCTTAGATGAGTCACGATTTCAGTTGGTAAGAGCTGATGGTAGGCTTCAAGTACGGCGAAGACCCCACGAAGCTAAGGACCATAACTGTCAACAAGGCACTGTACAAGCTGTTGGTTGGCTGTATAATGGTATGCGCTGTGTTTACATAGAATGTGTTGGGTCCTCGGGTCCAACTGAACCGATCATTGACTGTAAATGGTTATGTTCGGCCACCTGGAGACCATTTGCAGCCGTTCATGGACTTCATGGTCCCAAAAAACGATGGAATTTTTATGGATGGCGATGCCACATGTCAACAGGCCACTATTGTTAGTCATTGGTTTGAACGACATTTTCTACAATTCGAGCGAATGATCCCTCCATACAGATCTCCCGACTTGAAACACATGGAGTTTTTAAACGATAAAATCGAGAGGTCAGTTTGTGTGCCAAAATCCTGCACCGGAAACACTTTCTTGATCATGGACGACTATAGAGGTAGCGTGGCTAACTATTTCTGCAGCGGACTTTCAACGACTTGTTGAGTCCACGACACTTCGAATTCCTGCACTGTGCCGGGAAAAAAAATGTTCTACACGATAGTAGGAAGTATCCCATGACTTTTTCGCCTCAGGGTGTTATTCGAATTTTCTCGTACTGAGATTTTGACAGACTACCATTGTATCTGTGTGCGCTCGCGGGACACCAAAATATTTGGTTCAACTGATGCGTTGTATTTTCAATTAATATTTTATCAAATTGTGTTTTTTTTTCAAATAATTTAAGAGACAGCTGTGCTCGTTCAAGCCTTCGCATCTGAGATACAGACACACGTTGCCCCACTTTGAATTCGTACAACGGATCAAGGAGGAGAGCCCGTGTGACAGCTAGGCTGGACGGGGCTTTTAGGCGGTTTCCTAGAAACTACTAGTTAAAAGACGGGCTGGTACCTGCGTCCCGCATCAGATATAAGCTACGAAAACATTTAGAATACTTTCTCATACTTCAACATAGAATTTGTTCTAGACGCAAAAGATGGGGTACACTGTTTCCTTCCAGATTAGTGATATGAGACATGTGATCTCAGATGTTTAGTATCCCTAAGCCCATACTCAGCAGCAACACAATTGCCCGGGCACAGTTCAACCACATGTAGAATTGTAGTATGAAAATTGTTGTAGCAGAACTGGAGACAAATTTTTTCCATATTATATTGAGCTGTTGGCAAAAATAATTTATCCTAGCTTTTTCATGGACGAAATAATTGTTTTCACTCCCAAGAAAGCAAACCGATTTAAAAAATACTGCCGTATAATTGCTATTTTCATCTCTCCTACGTATTTATTCTCTACTCAGTCTTAGGGGGCTTCGATACCCAAATCTGCTACACTTACTGCCGTCTATGAAGCCCAGTTTAAAAGAAATTAATGTCTACAGCCTGCTAGAATATCAAACATCAGTCTGAGATGCATCTTCGTGGTTTTATGAGGTCCCAAGATGAGTCTCGTGAGTACTTTTAATCTGTTGTCGATGAGCCTCGTATAAATTTTAAACCAGGCGTGCAATATGTCGTGTGACGATATCTATAATTTTCGCTGAGATCCGCTCCGTGACTTATCTAAGAAAATAGATCATTACAAATTTCAACAAATTTATCTCCAGTTACACCCCAATAATTTTTCGTAAACTGGCAAAAAAAGAGCTGAATTATTTAAGGTGGCGTTAACACAAAACAAAATGACAGCTTGCGGCCAAATGCAGATGGCCTTCTTTGTCAACACTAAAGCGCTGGCTAAACTACAACATATTACACCTTTATATCCACGACGAGAGGTTTCAGCACCTGCAGCATGTAAAGTACGTTCTTTGCAACTTCCTTTCAAGATCACGATACCTTTTTAGAATGCCAGTTTGGTTTTGCACAACCCCATGCACATTTTTAAAAAGAGCGACCAAAGTGCTAACGGATTCAGAAACAGCATTGAAAATTAACAATTTTGTAATTTTCGTACCAATTAGTCTCGATTCAATGGTGGGCATTAAGAGCATCATGTTAAATCCTGTCCAGCCGTCAATTGTGTGGTGTCGAGTAAATCTTCTGTGAAAAAAATGGTTCAAATGGCTCTAAGCACTATGGGACTTAACGTGTGAGGCCATCAGTCCGCTAGACTTTGAACTACTGAAACCTAACTAACCTAAGGACATCACACACATCCATGCCCGAGGCAGGATTCGAACCTGCGACCTTAGCAGCAGCGCGGTTCCAGACTGAAGCGCCTAGAAACGCTAGGCCACAGAGACCGGCCTTCTTTCAAATGGTTCAAATGGCTCTGAGCACTATGGGACTTAACGTCTATGGTCATCAGTCCCCTAGAACTTAGAACTACTTAAACCTAACTAACATAAGGACATCACACAACACCCAGTCATCACGAGGCAGAGAAAATCCCTGACCCCGCCGGGAATCGAACCCGGGAACCATCGGTCTTCTTTCTCGGATCGCTAAACTACAAAATGGTTCAAAGGGGCTCTGAACACTATGGGACATAACATCTGAGGTCATCAGTCCCCTAGAACTTAGAACTACTTAAAACTTACTAACGTAAGGACATCACACGCAGCCATGCCCGAGTCAGGATTCGAATCTGCGACCGTAGCGATCGCGCAGTTCCAGGCTGAAGTGCCTAGAACCGCTCGGCCACACTGCCGGCGCTAAACTACATTCAAACAAATCGTATTAATGGGTGTTATTACAAAATGGGCAATTACAATATTTAGCTTTGAGTTACACAGAAATGTCACAAGCGAAGTGCGACATACGAAATAAGGAAGTTTCTTCAGTACAGCAATTCCCAAGTCCCGGTTAAATAGATTGTTCAAGCAAAGTAAATAGTGTCGATGATGCTACAGAAGTCGCTAATCTTGAAGCTGCTCTTCGACTGGACCACGACCAGCCGATAGCGGCGCTTATGTCTTCTTCGTATGGCGGCGCTGCTGTCGCATTGTCCTCCTGGAGAGGGTTCGCTCAAAATGCAATTTGCTAACGTCTTCTCACAGCCCTCTCTGCTCTATTGTTCCCGACTGGCGTGCCGGCTCTTCACTTTACGCCGTAAGACATCATAATTACGTTTAATTTACCTGTCAGTTTCATTCAAGGAAATGTTACACAGGAAACGAAAAGGTAAAGTTTCCTTAACTGGATATTTGCAAGGACCCCAGAACATCTGAGAATCGCGACACCCCCGACCTGAACTTGCAACAGATATGGGCAGATACAAAGCAAACCTTTAGTTCATACTCACTTTTTTAACCAACAGTACCGTGCTGTAAAGTGAGTTAATCACGGAAAAGGCTAAAAAACACTTAAAATAGGTTTTACAGACTCTATGATCTGTGTTGCATGTGAGAACATATCTTCAAACGTATATACATCTCTTTGCTTGCAATTTAAGAGTCGGTCAAATAGTTTCCTTTTGATGGCGTTTTGCACGTCTCCGATGTGGATATACGGGGTGGTTGCAAACAGTTTGAAACGCTTGTATGGGTGTTTAAAGGTGAGAAAAAAGCAAATTCGATACGTTGCGCTGTTTCTGAGTTAATTAGCATTTATGATGGCCAGTGAGAATATTTAGCACGCAATTTCAAGCAGCCAGCCAGAGATGGTGTCGCCAAACGTATTCTCGAATCGGTTTTCTGAAACCGAGCAACAGAGCGCTACAGAAACTGAACATGAGTCAGTAGGAAGCGCCGAAACGAAGCCAAAGGCTGAGCACTTGAAAAATGTAACACGTGCCGTCGTCGTTTTGATGTCATTTTATTACATGGCAATCAGTTTCGGTGACTCAGTATACCATCTTCAGGCCTTAGCTGATGTTGAAGGCGAGTACTCCAGTCATACACATAATCTCATCAGCGGACAACATCTATGAGCTTGCTTCCATAGAATACTGTAATTGTAAATTTGTGGTAAGGCCTTGTGGGACCACACTGCTGGCCGAGCGGTTATAGGCGCTACAGTCTGGAACCGCGCGACCGCTACGGTCGCAGGTTCGATTCCTGCCTCGGGGATGGATGTGTGTGATGTCCTTAGGTTAGTTAGGTTTAAGTACTTCTAAGTTCTAGGGGACTGATGACCTCAGAAGTTAAGTCCCATAGTGCTCAGAGCCGTTTTTTTGAACCAAACTGCTGAGTCATCGGTCCCTAAGCTTACACACTATTTAATCTAACTTAAACTAACTTACGCTAATAACGACACACGCACCCATGCCCGAGGGAGGTCTCAGACCTCCGACGGGGGGAGCCGCGTGGAACGTGGCAAGACGCCTGAGACCGCGCTGCTACCCCGCGTGGCGTGGAATACTGGAACAGCGATGTTGTGTCTGCAACCATCAGAACGCCACGTGTACGGTGAGAAAACGGTGTTAATGTGTGTAAAGGGTCGAATATAACGGCGTAGTCCAGACCCGCCATATTGCAAATGCTGATTCTGTGACGTGTGTGACAAAGAAATTTCTGTATTAAAAAAAAGTATGGTACAAACGTTAATGACAAATAACAACTGGTATCCCTAAACACTCCACTTCAGCAGGATCACCACCCACATGGAACCTGGCAACTGAGCGCTAGTACTGTGCTACGAGGGACTTACCGAAGCAGCAAGGCACCAGGTTAGCGATACCGCCCAGAGAAGTACTTCCTTCTCGCTACAATGCCAATGAGGGTGTTGTAAGGGGAGTACGGTAGACTCATCCTCGTGCTCTTCGAAACACTCACGTACACCGAAAACTTAGTGACGCGATGCATTGTTCTGATGGAATATGATATCGCGCAAGGAAATATAAACTGCATGTAGGGTAGGACGTAGTCTCCAAGGATATATACACATTTGTGTTCATCCATTGTGTGTCCAGAATGACGAGGTCATCCGTGGAATGCCACGAAAACATTTCGCAGACCATATTTGATATGTGACGTTCCACACGGGACACGTCAACGGCCGTCCGTCCGATGGAGCATAAAACGTGATTCATCCGAACAGCCCACTTGTCGCCATTCAGCAGACGTCCAGTTGCGGTAACGTCGTGGAAGCTCCAGCATTCGTCGCCGATAAACGGCAGCCAGTAGGGCTGCATGAACCAATCACCTGCTGCGGCGGACCATACCCGGCAACGGCTGCTGAGGAGTCGCTGTTGATAGGCCTTTTGTTCATCTGGACTGTCACTTGCTCAATAGTTGCACTTCTATTCGATCGTGTACATCAGCTGTCGTTTACCCCTGTGGTCTATGGCAAGCTTTGGACTGAGTCATTTTGCCATGCAATATATGTCTGAACCACCGTGGCAAGCGAACAATTCTTAACTGTTTAGAAAATTCTGCCGCTGTTGGCCCGAAAAGCAATGACCATGCCCCCTTTGGACGTCAGATACATCGCTCCGATTCCGTATTACGACAACAACTGCTCTGGCTGCGCGTCCCACTGCCACGTTTTAATATCATCCACTGCACGTACTGAGTGGTTATTGCACTTTGACGTCCAACATACGCCGTCGTCACATTAGTATGTCTGCACTTAAAGATTCAAAATATCTCATCAGCTTCCTAAATAATATGCCACATGCAATTACCTTTTTATGCTATAAACGTCATTTGTGTCAAGTTAATGTTAAACAAAACAAAAAATTGACGAAAGAGAAGTAATTGTAGACGGCTTTAATCTCGGTTCAGAGAAGGATGAGGAATAAAATCGCACTTTACTTTCAAACGAACTATTCAAAAATTTACAGGAACAACGGAAAATAATACACTACTGGCCATTGAAATTGCTACACCACGAAGATGACGTGTTACAGACGCGAAATTTAACCGACAGGAAGAAGATGCTGTGGTATGCAAATGATTAGCTTTTCAGAGCATTCACACAAGGTTGGCGCCGGTGGCGACACCTACAACGTGCTGACACGAGGAATGTTTCCAACCGATTTCTCATACAAAAACAGCAGTTGACCAGCGTTGCCTGGTGAAACGTTGTTGTGATGCCTCGTGTAAGGAGGAGAAATGCGTACCATCACGTTTCCTACTTGTAGCCTATCGCGATTGCGGTTTATCGTATCGTGACATTGCTGATCGCGTTGGTATAGATCCAATGACTGTTAGCAGAATACGGAATCGGTGGGTTCAGGAGGGTGATACGGATCGCCGTGCTGGAACCCAACGGCCTCGTATCACTAGCAATCGAGATGACAGGCATCTTATCCGCATGGCCGTAACGGATCGTGCAGCCATGTATCGATCCCTCAGTCAACAGATGGGGACGTTTGCATGACGACAAGTATCTGCACGAACAGGTTGACGACGTTTGCAGCAGCATGGACTACCAGCTCGGAGACGATGGCTGCGGTTACCCCTGATGCCTCATCACAGACAGCAGCGCCTGCGATGGTGTACTCAACGACCAACCTGAGTGCACGAGTGGCAAAACGCCATTTTTTCAGATGAATCCATGTTCTCTTTACAGCATCATGATGGTCGCATCCGTGTTTGGCGACATCGCGGTGAACGCACATTGGAAGTGTGTATTCGTCATCGATATAGTGGCGTATCACCCGGCGTGATGGTATGGGGTGCCACTGGTTACACGTCTCGATTGCCTCTTGTTCGCATGACGGTACTTTTAACAGTGGACGTTACATTTCAAATATGTTACGACCCGTGGCTCTACCCTTCATTCGATCCCTGCGAAACCCTACATTTCCGCAGGATAATGCACGACTGCATGTTGCAGGTCCTGTACGGGCCTTTCTAGATACAGAAAATGTTCGACTGCTGCCCTTGCCAGCGCATTCCCCAGATCTCTCACCAATCGAAAACGTCTGGTCAATGGTAGCTGAGCAACTGGCTCGTCACAATACGCCAGTCACTACTCTTGATGAACTGTGGTATCGTGTTGAAGCTTCATGGGCAGCTGTATCTGTACACACCATCCAAGCCCTATTTGACTCAATGCCCAGTCGTATTAATGCCGTTATTACGGCCATTGGTGGTTGTTCTGGGTACTGATTTCTCAGGATGTATGCACCCAAACTGCGTGAAAATGTAATCACATGTCAATTCTAGTATAATATATTTGTCCAATGAATACACGTTTATCATCTGCATCTTATGTTGGTGTGGCAATTTTAATGGCTAATAGTGTATTATAGACGGTCACGCGGGGATTTGAGCCATTATTTCCCTGTAACCTTTGTGAGTCCAGTGTCTTACTACTGTGGCATCTTGCTCTGTCTTGAGACTCAGAGATTCGGGTCCACAGAGATGAATTTCGGGGAGACAACTATATCTTCTAAGGAGAGTCTCCTTTTGAACGGCATGGTCCTACACAAAACTAGTATTACCCCTAAAGATTACTCTCCACATTTCCAGCTTCCCATCCATAGAAAATCGTACATACTTCCCTTCACTCGTTTGTTAATCCTGATGAACCGAAAGCAATAGAGTTCCATCATTACACTTACTTATAAAACGAGATATGTTTGTGATACAAACTGCCTTCCTGCGCAATTGTAATAATTTTTTTTCATGATAACATATCTCATTGTTACAATAGCTATTACGTTCTAGGTAATGGTCCACGATTGTGCCGTAAAAAGGGTAGCAGACAGAATTAGAAGCGTCTGTGAACTTCAGCTTCTGAAGGTAGAATAATTGGAAAATATCATAACTGCCTTGAGGAATCAGAGGTATTTGCCAGCTGAAACAGAAAGGGTGGTACGCCCGACACATAAAGGTAATAGTCAGTTTCAACCGTCGACAAATCCAAAAATTTCTTACCGCTCATTAAAGGTGTGGCTGATAGCATAGGCAAGATGCTGAGGACGCAGAATGTCATCGTGGTGTTTTGTTGTTGTTGTAATTGTTGTTGCTGCTGGTGCTGTTGCTTTTCTCTTCAGTCGTAAGATTGGTTCAATACAGCTCTTCATGTGGATCTATCCTGAGCAAGCCGCTACACCTCTGTACAACTACCGCAACCCACACTCATTAGAACTTGCTTATGGCTTTCAAGAAATTGTCTTCTCTATCAACGACCCTTCCCTCCATTACCAGACAGAAAATTCTTCAATGTCTCATTATTCTCCTGTCAACCGATCCATCTTTTCTTCCATCTGTGACAGATATTTCATTCTTCCCCAATTAGAAACAACAAAACCTAACCTGCTATTCGATCTACCGAGCTAAAATGGAGGATTCTTGTATGGTACCACATTTCAAAAGGTATTCTCCATAGGGTTTGCTGTTTATTGTCCACATTACATTTGCATTCACGGCTATATTCCAGATAAGTACCTTCATAAAAGACTCCCTAACACTTTAAATGATATTAAACGTTAAAAGACTCTTGTTTCACGGAAACGATTTTGTTGATGTAGCCAGTCTGCAACACGATTACATACAGTGAGTAGGTGCAAACGTTGTGAGAGTATAACACTTCTGTGTTAAATTCCGATCACCTTTTATCAACAGCAACATAACATAGGGTCGTGAATTATCAATAAATTTTTCACAGGACAGTTGTGGTTTAAATAATCATTATAACAGGTAAAGGCATTATTGCAAACCGTGTGATGAAATGTATCGTACTGAAGGTTCTTGTAACTCATTTATCTTCTACATTTTAAAAGTGCTCCCTTTTATAGTTTTTATCGATGCCCACATCGTGTTTGGTATTACCTTATCGATAAAGGTTTTCATAATATATCACCAATATTACATTCACTGCTAAGCTGTAGTAGCACCTGATATCAGACAGAAGTAGCATAAATGTCAGTCTTACTGAGAAATTACATAAACGATGAGACGCGGAAATGGAAGTGTGCGTTCTTTTCTTCCCCTGTAGTCAATATCCGATAAAAAGGCGCGCGGCTTTCGTTTCCGTGTTCAGTGCACCACGTATTTTACATCACGACAGAAGTATTGTCGATGTGACTTGTGAAATATAAGCTACATGGTGTCAAATCCGTACAGTTACATTTATTTTCACTGTCAAAAGACCAATTCCATTTTTTAGAATCCGGCAAATCATGTTCACGTCACAAAATTACGAATTAGATGCCGTTAGTTTCCTCCGTTCGATCAGGCCACTGTATTATGTGAGCAGAATGATTGGATTAGCTCCTTTCTCTGTAAGTTCAACGTCTCAGATGTTCATGTCGTCAAGATATGAGAGAATTTACACTCTGTGTGTGCTGACTTTTTCCGTCATAGCAATCCCTTTCGCAGCATGTGAGGTACTAGGCAGTCGGAATGAGATATCCATGGCTAAAACTGGTGATTTTATTGAGCTACTGCTACTTGCTCTCACTGCAGTTTTAATCCTGTTCACATGGCTCTTGATTAACCACACACATCTAGTGAGTCTCGTAAACAAGATCATTTATATTGATAGAGCTATTTCTTTGGATTCAGAATATGAGAAGGTATTTAAGACGCTGATACTGCAGGTACTAGCCCTGACATCGCCATTGGTATTGCTGGCTTCAGGGGACATTGTGATTTGGAGTCGTCTACTCAAGAGTTTCAGGATCTTGTACTGCATTCTAGGATATCTCTCTGTACTTGTGGTATTTATGACAGATTTACAGTTCTGTAACTTGGTGCTGCTGCTGAAGAGACGCTTCGCGGCTATGAACGAGAGACTTTTGGATGTGTGGAGGCGAACACGGCTTATGTTGGGATGTAGAACGCCTCAACAAATGCTGCACGCGCCGAACACTGCCAGAGGATGCTGTCATAACGCCAGTCTGGTCCGCATTAGCGTGAGTTCCCCAAATATATTTCTAAAATATTTGTTTTTCGCTTAGAGAGGCTGCAGCGAATAGCTAAATAAAATGTTAAATGTCGTCTTTGAAGCACGAAACTCAATATTTTAAGCTAGTATCGCTTCAGACCATATAAGTTTCTTTAGACATTTCTCATTCCGATTAATTTTCGTCCTGTAACTATACCATCAGTCACCTTACAGAAAAATAATTGAAAACTAAAAAAAACAAAACAAAATAACATCAAATAAAAAAAATTGAAAGCCTACTAGTCCGAGTAACACTTGCAATCGATACTGTGAAACAAATCTCTTATACTTCAAGCTCTATATTTTCTATATTTTGGGGGGAGGTAGTATGGACAAAACCAGGAAAAAATCGTCAAGCAAACATGACCTTTAAATGCCTATCATAAGAACTATTAGAATTTGTTCAACGAAAGAAATATATATCATGTAGCAAAGATGAACCAAGGGCCATAGGTCTTAAGACACACACTCTAGAGCCCATGTTATGTAGTCATTTTTTTCTTCATTTGGACTATGTTACCACCTCAAAAAATGGGGATATCAAAGAGCATAGAGTAGGAAAGATTTGTTTCACAGCATCGAAAGCGTTCGAGTGCTCGTAGATCTTAAGGAATGCATTTCAGAGCCCATGTTTACTAGAGTTTTTGCTTCGAGTGATCGTTCCTGTCGAAGCCCTGAATATAGACCATTCCTGATGGGGGCAGATTGTGTGGGCAATAATAATTTCGTACAGATCTGCGGCTTGATGAAAATCTTTCAATTGGACGTCACTTCGTCCCATTGGGTTCCCTAGCGTAACCCAATCATCCAACTGGGGAAAGGGGACTTACAGATTAAAGAGGAATCCAAATCAATGTTGTTAGTTAGTTAGTTATGTAGACTGGCAATGGAAAGAAAAGCATTTATATCGAAGAGAAATCTAGTAACATCGTATATAGATTTAAAGGTAAGGAAGTATTTTTTGAAGTTATTCGTCTGGATTGTAGCCATGTGTATAAGTGAAACGCGGAAAATAAACACGGACGATAAACAGTTTAAGTAAATACAGGATAGAAGCTTTCCAAAGATTGTGCTACATAAGAATGCTGAACATTAGATGAGTCGATCACGCAGATAATGAAGAAGTACTGATAGAATTGGGTAGACAAGAGATTTGTGGCGCAACTTGATCAGAGGAAGGGATCGGTTGATAGCACACTTTTGTGACATCAAGGGGTCACGAGTTTAGTACTGGAAGGAAGTGTGGTGTGGGGGGGGGGGGGGAGGATGGCGAGGGCGGGGGGGGGGGCAAAAATAGTAAACGGAGACCAGGGGATGAATAGAGTAAGAAGATTCAGAAAGATGTAAGTTGCATTACTTAGTTGGAGCTGAACAGGCTCGCAGATAGAGTAGTATGGAGGGCTGCATCAAACCAGTCTCCTGACTGAAGACCACAGCAACAACAACGTGTACCATTGATTATTTTGCGTGGTAGATCTTAAATGATGTGGAACGAGTCATTTTACATTCACATCAGAAATTAATTTCTACATATTGTTTGATTCTAAACATATTTAGCTGTTTTTTACAGAAAGAAAAACAAAATACTTGTATAGTTGTGAGATAGCAGTTTCTACCCACCACCTTTTATACATTACAGTGGCAGAAATTTTTCTATGAAATAGATTACTCAAGGAGAAATTTTTTCTGGTTAGTTTCAAAATTTACATTGCTGTATGTCAGATATTTTATATCGTTGGGTAAGTGATCAGAAATTTTTGTTTGCAACATTATTGTGGAGTAATGAATGTCATTTTTCCTTGTGGTATTCTAATTACCTACATCATTGTTCCTTTGGAACTGTAGTGGATTGCTTACAACAACTTTATGACTGAATAAATACAATGTGAAGCATTAGTCAGAATTCATAACTCCTTAAACAGTTGTCTACAAGATGATAGTGGATGAGCACTTACAGGATGCTTTTTGTGCAACAAAGACATTCTTTATTAAAGATGAGGTACTGCAGAAAATTATTCCATATACCATTACTGAATACTAATATGCAAAATACAAATTACTGATTTGTCTCACCCAAAGATTTGCAGTGACTCTAAGTGCAAATGTGGCTGAACCTAGTTGGTCCAGCAATTCCAAAATGTGGTTTTTCCAAAATAGTTCTCGTCAACATGGCCACCTAAGAATTTTGACGTTCTCCTCTATTTATTATTTCTTAGGCATGCGTTACACTTGTCATTGGTGCTGTACCCATAGATATACAGAAATAAATATGCTCTGCTTTTCAGAATTGAAGATGAGACCATTCTCAAAAGACCTATCAGTAATACTTTTGAGAATTTCGCTCATCATTTCTTTTGTTTCTGTATGTACGCTTGGATTGAGTACGATCTGCAAAAAGAACTACTTCTGATTTGATGGAAGATCATTTACATATATGAGGAACAATAGTATATACATAAGACTGAACCTTGGGGAGCCCCATACATGAATTTTCACGTCAGAATTATGCCCCCAGTGGGCGATACATTCACATGAGGGAATTTTATGAAGGTTCCTTTTCTGCTGTGAATTTCCACTTGAACTGTTTTCCCCGATGCTTCCTACCATATTTAAGAAATGATTACTAAACGCATTTGTAGCTGTGACTCACCATTTACAGCGCTTCCGTCTAGTTCAATAGTGATTTTATCTTGCTCTGTGCCTAGTTGTCCTGTCTCTCGTTTTCCTAAATTCCTTATAACCTTAAGTCTGTTGTCAGAATTACTGATGTCTGACATTATGTGAATGTTCCTTGATATTTTAAGAAACTTATTTTGTAATTTTGTAGTATGCAACCAGTGCAGGATCTCTACCTGTTCTTGCCGAAAGATACATTTCACTTCTCTTTTCAAAGGATACATTAATGCCTCTACTGAGCCACGGTTTTTTAGATCACTGATTAGCTTGTGCAGAAAACACATGTTACTTTCAAATAATCATGAATTTATCAAGGAATAGGTTAAATTTTATATTGTCATTTGTGTCATTGCAAACTTAATCACAGGTCATCTCCTGTAAACTATTCTTAGGAACATCTGTCGTCTACTCATTAATTTTTGTAACTGATTTCCCCTGAGGAGTATCTATACTGTATGGCATTTAGCTATTCCCCTAACCGTCCATCCTCATCAGAGAGAGCATTTTTATGGTAATAAATTATTTCTTTACCAAGTTGTTGAGGCTTTCGTGGCCACTTGTTGACAAACTGCCTATTGGCTTCTGTCTCGGGTTCTTCGGCCGACGTTCATCTAATGATTTTTCTGAAGTTTCGCCAGCACGAGTGGCTGGCATTGTCAAAGCGTCACCCTCCATTGCCGGTGGTGAACTGGAGGCGAGCTCGCGGCCGCAGACTATATGTACCTGGCGCGCCAACGTCCGAGGGCTTCTCCGCGGTCATTTCCGGTGCGGTTCTCCTCTTACTACCTGCGACGGTCGTTCGCTGCAGTACGGGAAGCCTGGATCCGTTTACCTTAAGGCTTTCCTCTTTCTTGTTCAAACTGTTCGCGTGTTTTTGTATTTCTACAGCTTCTCCGAACAAGCGCGTGTGATAGTGGTTCTCTACCGCCAGAACTTCCGTGTCGGCGAATTTTATTACGTGATCGGTCTCATTGAGAAGCCGAAGAAACTGAGACTTGCACCAAACGAAATCCTGGTCAGCTTTGATGTTGTTTCGTTATTTACGAAAGTGCCACTCAGTGACGCTCTGGAGCACATCGGTTCCATTTTCCCGCTTGACATCAGAAAGCTCTTCCATTCTTGTCTCACCACGAGCTATTTCACGTGGAATGGCGATTTCTACGAACAACTGGAAGGCGTCGCCATGAGTAGTCCTCTCAGTCCAGTGGTGGCCAACTTCTTCATGGAACAATTCGAAGCACAGGCACTGGACTCGGTGACTTGCAAACCTAAGGTGTGGTACAGGTACGTCGATGATACTTTCGTGGTGTGGAGCCATGGTGAACAACAGCTCGGTGACTTCCTAAGACACTTGAACAGCCTCCATGCCAACATAACATTTACCATGGAAGTAGAGAAGGACAAGAAGTTGCCATTTCTAGATGTGCTGGTCACAAGGGACGGCGAAAACCTGGGACACAGCGTGTATCGAAAACCGACTCACACGGACCGATACCTGCACAAACTGTCAAACCACCACCCGAACCAGAAAAGAGGCATGATTAGTACGCTCGCAACGAGAGCGGGACGAATATGTGAGCCACAACACATCAAACGAGAAATGCAACACCTGGAAACTGTCCTGAGGAGCAATGGGTACTCCACAAATTATATTATAATTGTAACATAGCCAAACACTCGGCGAAGTAAGGAACCAGAAAAAGAAATGTCGGGTACGGCCTTTCTGCCATACATTCCCAGAGTGACGGACAGAATCGGCCGTATATTGCGCAAACATGGCGTAAAGACGATTTTCAAACCGACAAGGAAGATCAAAGAGTATCTTAGATCGGCGAAGGAGAAAAGAGACCCACTTGCAATGTCGGGAATATACCGCATACCATGCACATGCGGAAAAGTTTATGTCGGAATGACTGGACGATCCAGTAACACCAGGATCAAAGAGCATAAGCGAAATTGCAGGTTGGGGTAGGTGGAGAAATCGGCCGTGGCAGAGCACGCACTGAATGAGACCGACCACGTTATAAAATTCGCCGACACGGAAGTTCTGGTTGTAGAGAACCACTAAAACACGCTCTTGTTCAGAGAAGCTGTAGAAATACAAAAACACGCGAACAGTTTGAACAAGAAAGAGGAAAGCCTTAAGGTAAACGGATCCAGGCTTCCCGTACTGCAGCGAACGACCGTCGCAGGTAGTAAGAGGAGAACCGCACCGGAAATGACCGCGGAGAAGCCCTCGGACGTTGGCGCGCCAGGTACATATAGTCTGCGGCCGCGAGCTCGGCTCCAGTTCACCACCGGCAATAGAGGGTGAAGCTTTGACAATGCCAGCCACTCGTGCTGGCGAAACGTCAGAAAAATCATTAGATGAACGTCGGCCGAAGAACCCGAGACAGAAGCCAATAGGCAGTTTGTCAAATTACTTCTTTGCTTTGAGGTTCGCCAAAGTGAATATTATCATTTTGTGTCCTACAGACTTTAGCCACATGTGCTGGAAAGTTAATTACTGAGATCGAATTGTGGAGCCAAATAAGATTTCCAGGTCATTTTTCCTAGCAAAAAATCAACATTGAATTCACAACAGACTATTAAATGCTCGCTGTTGTCTGACAGATAACAGAGATAGGAATGTCACTTCCTCATAAATGTTTCATACAATCCTACTAGGAACCTGTATACAGTTACCGCTAAAAGATAACTATTTTTCAGCATTAATTCACAAGCACGGACTTCTCTGTGCTGATCACTACGAGATCTACTTGTCTCAATGTTTCTGAACTTTTGTTCTTTCTTAGGACATGTAACAGCTCAAATGTTTGTTTTGCATGAGTAAGTTGCTATAGTTCATATTTAACGTATCTAACCATGTGGATAGGTGGTACTCAGACAGTCATACGATGCTCAAGGTTTCCGTACAAATAACGTGCTAATCTATCTTAGTAATCGGTCCTCCAGAATTTTAACGGAACAATTTAACCTCAGTTTTCTATGCGTTCTTAAGCATTTTGTGGGGGTTTCTGTTAGTTTGACATCCTTCAAAACAGAGTATCTGAAGCCTGATTCTAACCTAAAAACGTTGTCCCTTCGACACCGGAAACCTCATGGATCTTACCATGTCTGATGACTCCCACCTGTATATTATCTACAAGAAGCCCAGCCAATCTTTCTGTCCTTCTCCGGTTCAAGTGTAAGACATCTCCCAGTTGTAGCAGCAGTCAGTGCGCTCGTATGAAATCCGATTTCAGTCAGCAACAGTAGGCCAGCCCAGTGTACATACGGCTCACATTAGTGATAACCCAAGATTACATCTACATCTACATCTACATTTATATAGTAGTAAGGGGAAGCAGTATATTCGATACCTCATCCAGAAACGCACCCTCTCGAAACCTGGCGAGCAAGCTACAACGCGATGCAGAGCACCTCTCTTGCAGAGACTGCCACTTGAGTCTGTTAAACATCTCCGTAACGCTATCGCGGTTACGAAATAACCCTGTGACGAAACGCGCCGCTCTTCTTTGGATCTTCTCTATCTCCTCCGTCAACCCGATCTGGTACGGATCCCACACTGATGAGCAAAACTCAAGTGTAGGTCGAACGAGTGTTTTGTAAGCCACCTCCTTTGTTGATGGACTACATTTTCTAAGGACTCTCCCAATGAATCTCAAACTGGTACCCGCCTTACCAATAATTAATGTTATGTGATGACTCCACTTCAGATCGTTCCGCACGCATACTCCCAGAAATTTTGCAGAAGTGACTGCTACAAGTGTTTGTTCCGCTATCATATAATAATACAATAAAGGATCCTTCTTTCTATGTACTCGGAATACATCACATTTGTCTATGTTAAGGGTCAGTTGCCACTCCCTGCACCAAGTACCTATCCGCTGCAGATCTTCCTGCATTTCGCTGCAATTTTCTAATGCTTCAACTCCTCTGTATACTACAGCTTCATCCGTGAAAAGCCGCATGGAACTTCCGACACTACCTACTAGGTCATTACATATATTGTGAAAAGAAATGGTCCCATAACACTCCCCTGTGGCATGCTAGAGGTTACTTTAACGTCGGTAGACGTCTCTCCATTGAGACCAACATGCTGTGTTCTGTTCGCTAAAATCCCTTCAATCCAGCCACACAGCTGGTCTGATATTCGGTAGGTATTTACTTTGTATATCAGGCGACAGTGCGGAACTGTATCGAACGCCTTCCGGAAGTCAAGGAAAATGTCATCTACCTGGGAGCCTGTATTTAATATTTTCTGGGTCTCATGAACAAATAAAGCGAGTTGGGTCTCACACGATCGCTGTTTCCGGAATTCATGTTGATTTCTACAGAGTAGATTCGGGATTTCCAGAAATTACATGATACGCGAGCAAAAAATATGTTCTAAAATTCTGGTCCTATCGCAGCAGGATATCTACAAAACTCTCATTTAGTGCCTATTTGCTACTGTTATTTCGTGCAGGTCACACCTAATGCTGCAATAACTGTTCATAGCCTGGCTGTTTCCTGCTGCACATCGTATAACAAACTGTTCCTCTTTGCCAAAACCCTTGCACTAATTCAGTATACCCTCTGTCACCTAGTTAAGGCTAGCACCTGGCTTCACAGTACTCGTTATGTGGTACCCTGTTCCTAGTTTGTCCTGTAGCATCTGGGCTACGCACCTCCCACGGCTATCATATGGCATCAAGACTGTTCTCTCCCCACTATCTGTCAGTTCCGACCTACGTTGAGTTTCTTTTCTAGAGGTGTGTTGATTGCTGC
The DNA here is from genome assembly GCF_023864345.2 of Schistocerca serialis cubense. Taxonomy (NCBI): domain Eukaryota; kingdom Metazoa; phylum Arthropoda; class Insecta; order Orthoptera; family Acrididae; genus Schistocerca; species Schistocerca serialis. The sequence continues at coordinate 666,062,078 of NC_064642.1, forward strand.
TATGACCTGCATTTTGGTGAGGCTCTTGCCCTCCTACTTCAGGTAGCAAATATAATTTATTTATTGCTCTTGACTTAAATGTAGATAAAGCTGAAGAGCTGTTCCGCTTTCGCCATTCCAGGTTACCTTTACCCATTTCGCAAGATCCTTTCGCCTTCCCCCCCCCCCCCCCCCCCCCCCCATCTAGCCCAAATCTCGCGTGTTCCCGTTTAACCTAAAGGGCCCAGTGCTGTGCTTCCTCTCAGCGATTTTCTTATCTTTTTGCAGAGCCTACAGTTCCATGGGTGATCCTTGCTGAGTTCTCCGCTCAGTTCCGCACCACAGGCACCCCAGTGAAATTCCAAGCCCAGTTTGCACATACGACTGCCCGCTTGACTGTTTTACGGCAACATCCACACTTATTACGCCTTGCAACATAGATTACAAACTTAAAAACAGTATTCAATCTCTTAACATACTTAAATTACACTAATTTTCATTACTTATGAGGACGAAAACTTAAGCCCATATGTTAGCGCTTTAGGTGTATGATATAACGAAGAAAATTACTTATCTCCGCTTAAAACATGAACGTAGCAGTATTAGTTAATTATATTAATCACAAAAAATTGTAATTGTATGCAAACTCCACGTAAAGAACGTGGGGTAGCCGCGCGTTATGAGGCGTCTACTCACGGTCCGCACGACTTCCGCCTCCCCCCTCACCCCCGCCGGAGGTTCGAGTCCTCCATCGGGCATGGGTGGGTGTGTATGTCGTTCTTAGAGTAAGTTAGTTTAAGTTGGGTTAAGTAGTGTGTACGCTTAGCGACCGATGACCTCAACAGTTTGGTCCCATAAGCCCTTAAAACAAATTTCAAAATTTAAACAACTAGTGCGAAACATTCTAAATCAAGTAACTAAAGACTTACGCTACATTCCGAAAATATGAGCTTAATAATGAAAGGACACGCTCAGATTAAAGCGGAATAGAACAATTAAACGGGTTTCTCTAAGTTAACTGTGTTAACAACTAATATTCGACTACTCGCCGCACACTTTTGAAATGGCTCTGAGCACTATGGGACTTAACTGATGTGGTCATCAGTCACCTAGAACTACTTAAACCTAACTAACCTAAGGACATTACACACATCCATGCCCGAGGCATGATTTGAACCTGAGACCGTAGCGGTCGCGCGGTTTCAGACTGTAGCGCCTAGAACCGCTCGGCCACTTAGGCCGGCGCACACTTTTACTTGGGCCCTCTGTGAATGGCGCACATATAAGAATTACGAACTGTTGTTTCTGACGACTCCTCATATCATTTACAGGCAACTGATAAGATAAAACGATGACTGAAAAATCCGTTATCCGACCGAGATTTGATCCCGTGACCACTCAGATTGTACTGTTACACCGCCAGGCCAAAAATCTGTAGAGACAGTTCTACTATAGGTTTCGCTGAACAAGTTTGCGAGTATCCAAATATGTTAAATATTTCTTCGGATCTTATCACTGCATTGACTTAGAGTCTTAAATTCTTTTCACCGCCAATGGATCGTAGCATTCACATAAATTTATAGTTGATAGCTCTACCCTTTCATGGAAAAAGGGGACACACAGACGGACAACAAAATGATCCTAAAAGTGTTCCGTTTTTGTCTACTGATGTACGGAACCCTAAATTGGAAGAACCTGTCCTGTGTCTTGCTACAGAACCATCCATCTCTGTCTTAAGGATTCGCGTCCATGGAGTAAAATAGCTCGGACCATAAATTGATATTTTAATTGGAGGTTGAGGTTCTACGTTTACTGAATTTTAATCAAGAAATTCTAGAGTTTCGTAGGAGCCATCCCTAAATCAACAGATTGGCATGCATACAGTAATATCACACATAATTGGATTTATTTGTTAATCCAGCTATTTCGAAAGCAACAAATAAGATGTTCTTGGGATACTCGCTGGCATACTGAATAATTGCAAGACCTATTCTCTCTCCAAGATATTCTGATCGCTTAAAATGCACACATTTATAAAAATGGACGTATGCACAGGATATATATGCGTGTGTGTATGTTCCGTGTCTCCATCTAAATCACTGGATCGATTTCAGCCAGACTTGGTACAATTATTCCTTACTTCAGACAACAATCGCTATGGGAGCACGAGCCAACTACCTACCATAGTTCAGGAACTGTGACGTCATCAACACTACAATGCTTGAAAAAATTGTGCCTTGTGTATGACGTTTAGATTTATTACTTCTTTGCTACCTGCTCTATTCCCAACACATTTTGCCGACAGTATCCACCTATGGCGTTAAATGTACCTGCACAAATATATCATTGTACGACACATAGTTCCAGTGATATGACGTCTTAAACACTGAGGTGAGTGAAAAAATGTCGCATCGGGCATGAAGTGTTAGTACATTTAGTTTTTACTAGTACGACACTCGTACAGTCGAGTCAACTTGCGGATATGTCTGACGCCCGGCAGCGCTTTTGACAGCTTTCAGCTGCTGAGTGCAAACAGCTGTAGGTGAAGACAGTCGAATACCCGGGCAATACCGAGCTTGTCAGTTACCGGTAGAATTAGCGTCTTGTAATTAACGTCCACGACCACGAATTTGTTAAGTCCTTGGACAACCAGTTTCGGATCTGGCCTGTGGCTTTCTAAAACAGAACTGAACACGCTCATCGCTGGCCGTGACCATGCCATCTCTTATTTAACATCCTGTTTTTGCCGTACTGGCACCTCGTGATGTTAGTTTCAATAACTTCTGTCACAGAGTTGCTTCTTTGCCAGCCCGTGAGTGGCAGCAGCAGCGCTTATCGATATAAGCCCTGCCGTATTATCTTTTGCTGCACTGCTATTACTTCGCGGTCGTCGTGTGTCGACCACTCAACTGGAACGTGCCAGCAGTGAGTTCAGACCTGGTAGTGTCTGAATTGGCACGCGGCACAATTTCAGTCGGGGCACGGCAGCAGTGAGGTCCGGACCGCCATGAGTCACCCGACGGTTGTGGACACACATGATTGAAGTGGGGACGACTTTGGTTGGTCGTCGGTCGGTCGTCTTGCACGGACGACGTGTATTTGGGCGGCGATGGCTTATGGGTTGGCTGTGTGTGCCGACGCGTGATTCCTCCCTGTTTTTGTAGAGTCACTGCTGTTAGCATCGTCTAGTTCTTCGTGGAAGTGTTCGTGACACTGTGTCTACTTTGTGTGATTTTGACTCACAAGTTATTTTAAATGTAGTGAGCGTATTGGCTCTGAGTAGGTCGGTTGGCTTGGAGCAGTGAGGATTCCTCAGCAAGGTGTGGTCTGGCCGGGCCCATTGGGGGTCTCTACGTGGTGTCGGAGTGTGTGGCGGTGTTCCCATTGCTACGAGGTCCGTGGCTCACCGACCTTGAACACGAAAGTTGAGTTTAGATTTAACCTACCAGCAAGTCAAGGCTACACATTCTGTCATTTGGAGTTCGTCGTCGGCTGTTGGGATATTCCCACAAGCTACAGCATGGTTTTGAAGTTGGAAAATTCTAGCCACCCTCCGGTGGAGTTTCATTGTATTTGGTTATTTGAATTGAAGTGCACAAGCGGAATCTTCTGCCTTGTGGCCGTTATCGTTCCGGTTACCTGCCCTGGCCGTTGAGATAAATTTCAGGCATTGTAGTTTTCTCATCATGTTGTTGCTGTTCAGCACGGTGTGTAATTTGACAGCTCAATGTATGATTGGTTGTGGGCGACAATATCTTCTACGTCGATCTGTTGAACTCTCTGTTTTTTGTCTTTAATTCTAATTATAATTTCATGAATCATATGCGGAATAAGCATCAAAGATTCAACCGAAAATTCCGAAAAGGCAACTTTAAGCAAAACACAATTAAAAAAGAAATTTTATCAAAATTATTGCTGAGAAAATCTTTCAGCAACATTTTAGTTATGAAACCTTCGTCCAAATAGTCCCAGGAGAATCTGAAAACCCTTAACTCTTTTACCTAAAAATGTATGACTCACACGATATAAGAGAAAACTCTTCCTTATAAACATACAACAGCTATGGCGCCATTCCTATACGGCACCTCTCAGAAGGTACGGCCCTTATGACATCACTGGATGGCGACAACGACAGAGGCAGCGCCCGACACGACACAGGCAATATTACACCCACTCTACAGAATATGAAAGAGCAATAAATGTACGTCCAAGTGTGACAGTACTTGCCAAGCCAACAACTTTATGAACCTTCAACACACGACACTAAAACTTCAGACTAACCAACAAGTGACAGCAAGGAAAATTCTTTTTTTTTTTTTTAATATATCTCAACACTGGTAGCTGTTGCGGTTAATTTAACCAAATTTCTTCTCTCTTTAAAGTACCACGTAAGAAAGTGAAAATTAATGAAATGACTATTGCCCCTTTCTTATATAACCACAGCAGGCAGCGGGCCAGTCCCAATTACATTCGAACAATTCACGGCAGCACTTGGCAGTTAAGAAAAAAAGCTACCCTAAGTAGCACAGGTTTTCTGTAAGGTGAAGCAGACAGTTTCCAAATCTTACAGTGCACCGGTTTTCTGTAAGGTGAAGAATACAGCTTGGATATCTTACATTAAGTATAACGGAACTTCCGAGATAAGTATGAGAATAAAGGCCAGAACTATTGGTAGTAAGAATTTCTACTGCCTTCAGACAAGTACATTTTAAAGTATTCCGTGCCTCCTACGACGATTACCAAACCACTTCGAAGACACAACCGTTAACCGTTGCCCCACCAATAGGCAAAACCTCCGGTTTAAGTATATATAGTGCCATAGGAGGGAGATAACCTGGACACTGCTGAAGCAGAATAGAAAGACAATGCCATCACGGCACGGAAATGTGTCTAACGGACGTGGACCGACAACAGCCTAATACACAGAAGAGCCAAAGAAACTTGTACACCTGCCTAATATCGTGTAGGGCCCCCGCTAGCACGCAGAACTGCCGCAACACGCAAGTGATCTGACATGACGCCTACTTAAGTGTCACCTGACAGAATAGTATCTATTGTTTACGCAAACAAAGTTGACACTCGGCGCGGTGGCCGATGGGAGCGACTGTAAATGGGAAATGCCTTTATGGGCGCTCCCATTAGCCACCGCGTCGAGTGTCAACTTTGCGCTTGTAGTTGACGCAGCTGTGGTCCATTACCACTCCAACTGCACACGCCCCACACCATTACATAGCGTCCACGAGCGTGAATAGTCCCTGCTGACATGAAAGGTCCATGGATTCATGAGGTTGTCTCAATACCCGTGCACATCCATCTGCTCGATACAGTTTGAAACGAGACACGTCCGACCACGCAACATATTTCCACTCATCAACAGTCCAATGTCGGTGTTGACAGTCCCGGGCGAGGCTAAGGTTTTGTGCCATGCTGTCATCAAGGGTACACGAGTGACCCTTTGGTTCCTAAAGCCCAGATCGATGATGTTTCGTTGAATGGTTCGCATGCAACCGTCCGACGTAACTCCAGAGATAACTTAGGTTGGAGTAAATGTTTCTTTTCTTTTTTTTAATACGCCGTAATACTCGTTTAAAATGCTCACTTTTCACTGTCCATAGTTCATGTACTCACTTAATCACTTAAAATATTTAGAGTCAATGAACTTGCATTAACACACATTTATTGTCCCTTTAATGATTTAGGCGTCACGTTAGATTTATCTTTTGACTCTGGTTTTATTGTTCTTTCTGTAATTAATTGTTTGTCCCTATAACACACGCACATCGATATGTAATTCATGATTAACTTCTGTTCAGATCAGTAATCGTGACACTGGCGACAACTTTTGACTAATCGGCTTACTTGTCTTTCTTCGTGTCTTCGTTTTATTGTGTCCTACTCAAGACTACGAATAGTTTTTCTGTCGTTCATCCATTGCTCTCAAGGTTTGTAACTGTTAATCAGTACGAAGGCTAAGTCCGATAAACCAATGTCACTCAGTTGAAGTCTGACACTCGCCTTACTATACCACTGCGTTGAGAACGGTAAAAATTAACAATCCTCAGTCGAATGACTGAGCAATACTTCAGTCTGTATCTCACGAATTATCAAACTTTCAAAACTGAAGCAATCTAATAGAGTTTGCGTCCAGACAACTATCGCAAAAGTACTCTAGAGCGACTCAGGAGCAACTAATTAACTGAACATTTCCATATCCGAGTTGCATTGAAGTTGCACTGAATTTCCTTTTCGATGCGGCTACAACTTTCCTCCATGGTAAATGTTACCTTTGACTTAAATACTTTTTTGGATTTAATCTTCGTTCATATGATTTTGAATTTATTCTATAGATCTTTGATAACGAATCTATGATAATCCTTTATTTAGATCTCCCCTTGTTGTGTGATATTCTCAGTATTTGAATGATATAGGTGTTATTCAAAATATTACCAGTGTAGATTTTATCGTCAATCGTTACTGTCGAGATGACTCTTTTCCCTACTTTAAGTTTTCACAAAGTTTGTTAATTGGGGTTTGCTGTCCTTGGGGCGTTACATAGGTCAACGAGGTCTCTAGTGATGGGAAGAACCTAGTGAAAACAGTAATTTTTGGGTTTTCAGCCGGATCCCATCAACATTCTGCCACGTTATTTCGGCTCAGAGACGTCCGGCCATCTTCAGGTGAGTAGACGAAGTACAGAAGAGACCTGATGCAGGCATGGTATTTATAGCCAATTCCACGCATGCGAATCGTACTGGCGGTTTACGGCGCATGCGTTAGGAGGTGAGGTCTCCTCAGAGCGTTGCTTCTTATTATTATAATTGTGCATGGCCCTCCGTATTTGCGTACTCGTCTGCGGAGACCTAGCACTGAACAAACGCTCGGTGAGTTGCTGGACGAGACGTCTGTCTTGATGGCAACAAGGTCGGTCAAAACTGTCTGATCAGCCGCGTTCCGGCCACCCACACACAGCCACGACTTCTGTAGTGCTGGAACGTGCGGACACTCCCATTCGAGGTATTCGACGGATTACAATCAAACACCCTGTAGCACAACCGGACGTCTCTGTTGCTAGTGCTGCCACACTTGTTCACCAGTTAGTGTATGTGTACCCCTTGGGTTCCTTGCCGCCGAACAAGAGGGCCATGTGTGCAGATGTTTCTTTTTTCTTTTGTGCGTTACAGGGCTGATGGTGACCACTTCGAACCGGAAATTCAACGGCTATCCATGGGGTGGCGCAACTTGGGACTTTCATCTGCTCCGCGAGAAGCAGTACGTAGATGATGGGGGGCTGTTGATGCTGCAACACGTTGAGTCCTTCGTCGACCACTGTACTGGCATCATGCGGGCACACAGGCTCTCCCAGTAACGTGGCGTAAGCCATAGCCGAAACGGTTGCGCTCTCAAACTGAGGTGGTGGGGAGAGAGCTCCTTTGACTCTGACCAATAACAGAATGACAAAAGACTGGAGCTATCGTTTACCTTTGCCTTTGTTGTCAACCGTCTTTCTTTGCTAAACCATCACACGCAAGTGGAGTTGGCATTAACTTCAGATTATCCGTGCTAACTGTAATTCCCTACAAAAATATTTGATTTACAGACTCACTCATATCCACTCACACATGGTTAAAAATGGGACTGGATATGGACGGGAAACGATATCAACACCTATTGTAATAACATATGTACATGTGAATGTATGTATTTCTGTACATCCCAAATTTATTAACCAGTAACGGATTTCAACCAAACTTGGTGTACACATCATTTAATCTCAGGAAAGAATCGATGCTGGGGTAAGAATCACCTACTCAGGAGTGGGGCCGGGGCTTAAAATGCGGAGTTACCCACGACGCGCGAACACCTGTAATTCTCCACCGAGTATTTGAGAATGAGAGCATTTAGTGACTTACAACGAACTTTACACACCATTTCAAACATTTATGGAAATTTTTCTCGCTGAGAACCCAAATAAAATGATGAAAGGATAGAAAGTTCTCCATTACTACGTTTTCGCTGTTCATGCAGTAAACTGCTACATGAAGTACGACTTTGTAATTTATCAATTCTTTACTACCAACTGTATTCGCGATAATTTTGCAGGCAGTATTCACATAAACAACTGAATGCACTAGAAAAGATATATAATTATCTGACATATCGTTCAGGAGGTACGACTTCATAAACTCTGAGATGCGTTAGAATGGAACTATAGTGCGAAATTAACTGCAGGCACAGGTGAAATATATATGAATGTACGAGAAAAATTATATTATTTTCTGACACATCGGTCAGGAGGTACGACTTCATAATAACTGAGATGCGTGAAAATGAAACCGTACAGCGAAATTCACTGGAGTTACAAGTGGAATACGTGTAGAAATCATTGATAAATATGTTGAATATATGTAAAATATATTTGACAAGTGCGTATGCAGGCAAAGGCACAGGCATAAAGTACATCCTAATCTCCTGCAACAACGCTGTCAGCCAAATCAGATACACATACCAGTTACGCCGGCCGGAGTGGCCGAGCGGTTCTAGGTGCTACAGTCCGGAACCGCGCGACCGCTACGGTTGCAGGTTCGAATCATGCCTCGGGCATGGATGTGTGTAATGTCCTTAGGTTAGTTAGGTTTAAGTATTTCTAGGTTCTAGGGGTCTGATGACCTCAGAAGTTAAGTCCCATAGTGCTCAGAGCCATTTGAACCATGACTGTTACGATATGGAATGATATACTTTGGGGGTTAGAAGCATCTGCCTCCTATTGAGATGGGGGTGGTAACATGGAGAAAGAAGAGGGTAAGGTGATTAACAGACAGACAAGGGGAAGGAGCAGATGCACACAGGAGGAGATGCACGCCGCAGGGGGTAGGGGATATAGACAGAGAATTGGGGAAGGGGAAATGGGCAGTGAGAAAGGAAAGAGGAGGAGGTGAACGTAGACAGGGAGGAAGAGATGGGCAGAGGGGGAGGAGGGAGGAAAGGAATGGGTGGACGAGGGGAAGAGGAAATGGTCAGAGAAAGGGGAGAGGAAGTGGTGTACAGGGGGAGGTGAGGAGGACGTGGATAGAGCGAGGAAGGAAGACGAAAGTGTGAATGAAGGATGAGGAAATGGGCATAGGGAGGAAGTAAGAGGACCTGGAAATAAAGAGGAAGTGGAGGAGGTGGACAGTGCGGGAAGGACCAGATGGACAGAGGGTGAAGGAACAGAAGGACGGAGGAGGAATGACCAGATGAACAAAGGGGGAAGTAGCAGATGGACAAAGGGGGAAGTAGGAGATGTACAGAGAGAGGGCGAGGAGGTGACGAACGTAGAGAAGGGTAGTAGGAGATGGACAGAGAGAGGGCAAGAAGATATGGAGAGAGAGTGGAGTGGAGGAGATGGACAGAGAGGGGCAAGAAGGAGCTGGATGGGTAGTGGAGCAAGAAGGTTCTGGAGTAACAGATGATTGAACAAAATATACACTCAAGCAAATCTGCGTACTCGGCTACATAAATGACAAGTAAATGGAGTAGAGCAACATGTAACACTAAATATGTATGTAAGACGCATGACGAGCACAAGGACTATGAAACGATTGCGACTGAAAAGTTTCAAGGTTCTATCTTTAACGGCATACAGCCGTTGCCCATAAAACATATGTGTATAAAATCATTTCATGTGCTGTTCTCTTAATACTAATAAATATTACACTTCCTGAATGGTTTACATCTAACGTCGGTGAACCTTCACAGAATTAGCAGGCAACATGAGGCCTGAGCTGATAAACTTGCCAGTGCGTGGCTAAAATCTCCACATTAATTTTATATTATATTTTTCTTTCGAACTTAAAAAAAACTGTTCCTTAGCATGATGAGCCTTAAAACACCACGATGCGATACATTATGAACAGAACGTATTTCTTTTTTGTGACCTGTGATGGATAAAACTGAGAAGAAGGGCAGAAACGCCATACGTTGGTTATCTGCACTCGAGCACAAAGTATAAACGTTCACGTCTGACGTATAACAACTACCGTATGGCGCGATATACTAGTCAAAATCTCTTTTTATTTGTACAGCTTTCATATTTGTCATCATTTGATCACGTTATAACCGCCACTGATATTACTGGAGCCGCTGTGAGAAGTAAACCATCACATCTAAAAATGAAACGGCTTTTCTAACCTTGCGTATTTGTCCCTGGCAGTGCAATTCCGAGGAGGAAGAGGTGAGAACACTACGCGAGATTCACGACACCCTGTGCGACGTTGCGGCTCAGGTAGACGCAATGTACGCACTACCAATGCTCGGCTGTCTGTCTACGCATCTGTTCAACTGTATCACTGTGCTCAACATGTTGCTGTCCGTCACACTGGAGTACCAGGTGAGAAGAGAGATATGATCTCTGTTGCATGATCTTCCCATTCATGTATTCAATCACTTACACACAGTGTGCGACATGTTGTTATCGTAAAGGAGAGCCAATAGGAATGAGGTGCGTGTTAAGTTATATGCTGATATGCTTGAACAACCAAGCAGATCACATTTCAGTGGCCCGCTGAGGTGGCCGAGCAGTTCTAGGCGCTACTGTCTGGAACCGCGCGACCGATACGGTCGCAGGTTCGAATCGTGCCTCGAGCATGGATGGGTGTGATGTCCTTAGGTTAGTTAAGTTTAAGTAGTTCTAAGTTCTAGGGGACTGATGACCTCAGAAGTTAAGTCCCATTGTGCTCAGAGCCATTTCAACCATTTTTAACATTTCTGTCGTATATGGCAACCAAAAACTAGGAACAGCTGTAATCCACCCCAAAAGAATGTTGCTGGTATTCCCTGCAATTTGTGTCTTAGAAACGTCGCCTAATGAGGATGATGATAATTCATAGACGAAAATTCCTCTTACATCGCTATTTCGACTAATTACAAATTTGAAATTTTGCCTGTATATTAAAGATACTGCATAATATTTGTGTCTGTAGCATACAAAAAAGATAGGTGTCAGAACAAGTAGGGGGGGGGGGGAGCTTCCTTGTTCATGTGACAAAGAAGGATGGAACGTCTTCATCAGAGTAGCACTTGCAACATACGTCTTCAGTTATTCGCTGGACATACTCCAACCTCTGTCTTCCTCCACAGATTTAACTCTCTGCTGCTCACTCTGGTACCATAGAGGTTAATCTCTGACGTCTTAACAGATATCCTGTACTCCTGTCCCTTATCCTTTTCAGAGTTTTCATATGTTCCTATCCTCTCCGATTCTGCGCAGAACCTCTTCATTCCCTATCTAATTAATCCACCAAAATTTCAGTATTCGTCGCATTCGTCTGTAGTACCACATCTCATACTTCAATTCTCTTCTTTTCAGGTTGTTCCATAGTCCATGCTGCGCTACCAGAAATTACTGTGCTCCAAACGTATAATATCACAAATTTCTTCCTCAAATTAAGGCCTAATTTGACACTAGTGGACTTCGCTTGCCCAGGAATGCTATTTTTTCCATTGCTAGTCTGCTTTTTATGTCCTTCTTGCTAAGTCTGTCTTTATTTTGCTCCCTAGGCAGCAGAATTCCATAACTTCATCTGTCCCATGACTTTCAGTTCTGATGTTGATTCTCGCTGTTCTCATTTATGCTGCTTTAGACTGTTCATTCAGATCAACAGGGATGCTTACGGGCAAGGAAAAGTAGATCAGTTTCGCTCGACAAAAACTAGTACAATGCTTCATAAATATTCTCATTCTTATGTACGTTTTCAGAATTTACCGGCCGTTCTTGCGGAAGATGAAATATTCTAGGATGTTAACCCGCGCCAGCGTCGCGTTTCTACAGTCGTTGGACAATAATATGGAAATGCTACAAATATAATAATTACCATGCCTAATACGATGTAGGAAATCCGTTACCATTCAAAATAGTCGCCAGTTGTCTCGGAATGGACAAATACATGTAGTGTATAGTTATCAAGTGCATATTATTCCATTCTTTCCGCAACGTAGTTGCAAGCTCAGTTAACGGTAGTGGAGATGGATGGCGTTCACGCACCCTTCTCTCCAAAGTAGCCACAAAGGCTAGTAGCATTGGGATGTGTGACTGTGGCGCATCATCACTGGGAAACAGTAACTGTAGCATGGGATGGTATGATCACATAATAATTGGTGGTAACGGGACCTGGCAGAATTAACATGGCTGCCCAAATCGTCGCCGAACACCCACCTTTCTTCACTGTTGCCAGCAAGCAGTATGCATCGTACGTTTGGGATGGCGTGGCCATACGTTTACTCTGCTAGATGTTGGAAACAGTATGAAACAAGACTCATCCGGCCAAACAAATTTCTTCCATTGCTCCATAGTCCAGGTTTTACGGATTCGGCACCACATTTTCCTGTTACTAGCACTGTCATCACTGTTGAGTGTTTTTGGAATCCCGACTCGCCCTACAGGTCCCAACTTACGCAGCTGCCCTCGTGTTGTTTTGGAGTTGACAGGATCCGTGAGAACGACATTCAGTTCCACAGTGATTTTTGCAACTATCTTCTCTCTATTTTTCTTCACTGCTCTTTTCAATTGCCGTTTATCACAGTCACTTTTATCCGCGTTACGACTTATCTGCCAATGTTTTTCCCTGCATATGATGTAAATAATAGGTACACTGCCTCTTGGAACACCAACATTTCGACTACATAGGTTACGCAATCATCCACCGTACGAGCATAAACATCTTGCCCACGTTCGAAATCATTCACCTCCGATGTAGAGCACCCACAACTGCACATATCCCTGTTGTGGCCACGACTGATACTTGCAACATACTGAAGGCGTTTAACAGGTATCATTGTCAAATATGACATCGACAATGCAGGCTTCGTCAGCATTTACTTTTATAATAAATGAAAAGAACTACAGTTCTCACATTCGACATGACTGTTTTACTGCGTTAACCCTCGTCAGACTTTAACTTAAACAACGTTGGAAAATATGTTATACCTCAAGACTGGCGCACAAACGCACGGCAAATGGCCGGTCATTGTGGCCGAGCGGTTCTAGGTGCTTCAGTCTGGAACCGCGCCACCGCTACGGTCGCAGGTTCGAATCCTGCCTCAGGCTTGGATGTGTGTGATGTCCTTCGGTTAGTTAGGTTTAAGTAGTTCTAAGTTCTATGGGACTGATGACCTCAGATGTTAAGTCCTATAGTGCTCAGAGCCTTTTGAACCATTTTAAACCACGGCAAATGACATCTTTGAAAATGTGGTCGTAATGCAATTTAAAAGATAAAAGGTTGAATAGTAAATGAATATAAAGAAAGCACACAGAAAAAACATGAGCATAATAATGGAAAATCGCCTGAATAACACTGTACATTAATAAATAAAGAAAATAAAACCAAATAATTAGTATTTGAAAAGGATACTTCAAGAGGTATTAAACTGAAAAGTGATACAGAAGCCAGCTTAGAGAAAGAATTAACAGTTGTAACTACATAATATATAGAGTAAATAGGCAGTCTCAATACAATAAAAGAAATCAGTAATATATCAGACATTAGTCGAGTCCATGCCAAGTTGTGTTGCGGCACTTCTGCGTACTCGCGGGGACCCTACACGATATTAAGCTTGGCTCTTCAGTGTAGAAGACAAAAAAAGTCAGTGGCTTTGATGGTGCGCACACGTACAGGACTTCAAAATTAAATTTTAAAGTAGTGATAGGAAATAAAAAGGTTACCTTCACACTGCTTGAGGGTCCCGTGCGTTTACGAAGTTACTGAACGAATCAACAGAATTCTATGGGGAAATAGTAGACATGTTATGTTTCTCTGTCAGAACAAAATATGGGGCACTTTCTAACGAAGGATGGACACGCCTGATTTGGTTAACACTGTGGGAGGCTGTGAAATGACGTGTGGCTAAGGCGTCGCGTATATAGGCGAAACACGAAGGACTGTAAAGGAGCGTATTAAAGAACACGAACGCCACATGTGGTTAAAGCGAAGTGTGTTATCTGCTATAGCGCAACATCAGGAAACCTGAGGGCGAGACAAATGGTTCAAATGGTTTTAGTGTATATTCTTTTGTGGTTCAAATGGGTCTGAGCACTATGGGACTTAACATCTGAGGTCAACAGTCTGCTAGAACTTAGAACTACTTAAACCTAACTAACCTAACGACATCACACACATCCATGGCCGAGGCAGATTCCAACCTGCGACTGTAGCGGTCGCGCGGTTCCAGAAAGAAGCGCCTAGAACCGCTCGGCCACTCCAGCCGGCTGCGGGCGAGACACTGATTTCGACAATATACGCGGGCCAGTCAAACAAACCAATACTGGTAGAAGAAATTTCCGATAAGTGATTGGAATTCCCACGGATAATTTTAACTTCAGTGGAGAAGACGGCTTTAGGTTTCCGGATTTGAAGCTTCTCGCCATCAAGGTTGTGAGTAAGCAGTGGCGGCGAGCGAGGAGTACAACATCCTAGAAACCACGTCTGCGGCACGACAGTAGTATTTTGATCAACATTCTCCCTCTCTTGCTCTGCCTGATTGGCCTCTGTTCTGTGACGATGACCTGTCAACAGTAGCCGGAAGAATCTTACACAAGAATTCCACTTCACTAACACTCGCGCAGTAAAACTGTCATATATTAGTGAGTGTCACAGTTAATTTTGAATGTGTTAAGCTAACCGTCGACACCGCTAGGTTCTGAAGAAGATCCCAGCCGAGGGGTAGAAACACCGATCGGATATAAGAAGTTGAAGATAAAAATGACTTGCCCTGACATCCAAGAACGTTTTTCAATGTAGTTTCTTCCATAGCACTACAAACTGAGAACTTCATGCGTGAAAATTCTGTAGTGGGTAGTTAAGGCCGTTCACTTACCTCCATGCAGCTCTGTTTTTACGAGGGGTGTTCAGTAAGTAACGCAACACTTCTTTTCCTGAGAGCGGGTTATTTTTACTCTGAAGAGCCGTACACCATATTATTCTCCTTACTTTTGTCTACAAAACACTAATTTTCAACTTAATCTCCGTTCAATGCCACGGCCTTACGCCACCTTACTGTGAGAGCCTATATGTCCGCGTGGTAACACTCTACAGGTTGACGTCGGTGCCAGCATCTTGCTGCAATAACCTCTCCAAGACGCTGGCACTGATTCCTGCAGAGTACATCCTTCATGAGGCTAAACAAATGGAAGTGGGAAGGAGCGAGACCCGGGCTGCAGGGTAGATAAGGAGGACGAGTGCAATGGAGTTTTGTGAACTCCCCTCCGCTGAGCAGATTCGTGCGAGGCCTCGCGTTGTCATGGAGAAGGAAAAGTTTCTTTGCATTTTTGTAGTTACGAACACTCTGAATAAGTTTCATAAATTTCCTGAAGATAACATAACATTGACTGTTGCACCATGAGGGAAGAAATCAATCAGAATAAACTCTTCAGAGTTCAAGAAGGCCGCCGCCATAACTTTATCAGCTGGGCGTGCGGCTTTGAACCTTTTTTTGGAAGGAGAGGTGGTGTGTTGCCACTGCGGTCTTCTTTCCGGTTGGAATTCATGAACCCATGTTTCATTTCCTGTGACGATGTTTGAAAAAAACTGTCAGGATTAGCCTCGTAACGCCCAAGCAATTCCGCACAGATGTTCCGTCGTTGGTCTTTTGGTCTTCGGTTAGGCGGCGAGGAACGCAGGGGATACACACCTTTGAATATCCCAACAGACGGACGAGTGTGGCAGTACCTGTAGAGATGTCCAGCTGAGCAACGATGTGTTTACTTGTGGTCCGTCGATCACCTTGAACGAGAGCGTCTGCAAGTTCCAATGTTGCAGGAGTCACAGCTGTGTGCGATCGAGCGTCACTCCGAAGATAGGACAGATTTGCAGGACCCTGTTACGATGATGACAGACGACTCGGCCGTGCTTTGGTTCACTGTCAGGTCTCTGTAGACATCTGGCAAAGGCATATGAAAATGTGTGATAGTTTCCCAACAAAACTCAATGACAGTTCTCTGATAGGAATGCACCTCCGTTGCATCTGTCATATTCCACGATGTTCAGCAGTATATTTCGCATTTTTCAACTGAAACTCGCCAAGAAAAAGATGTGTTGCATTACTTATTGAGCGCTCCTTGTAGTTTTAATGTATTTGCCATAGATTTCGAAGCAACCACTTAGACATATCTCATTACTGTGATAATCGTACTCTTCCTTGAGAAACGACAATGTTCTTCGTTGATACAGATGCTGGTTTAGGCTAAGTTTAAGTATCGTCGGTGTGATCAATGTATTTCCTGTAAAATAATACGTAAAACTGCACGAAGCGGTTTGGTATTGTGGCTATTACATTCGTAATATTTTAATGAAACATACGCTCTCTGATAAAAACTATCCGGACACCCCCATAAACAGACGTTTTTCATATTAGGTGTATCGTGCTGCCACCTGCTGCCAGGTACTCCAAATCATCGACCTCAGTAGTCATTAGAGCAGAATTGGGCGCACCGCGCAACTCCCGGACTTCGAACGTAGTCAGGTGATTGCATGTCACTTGTGTCATACGTCTGTTTGCGAGATTTCCTCGCTCCTAAACATCCCTAGGTCCTCTGTTTCCGATGTGATAATGAAGTGGTAACGTAATGATAATGAGCGTATGGCATTGGTGGCCGGGAGATCCCTCGCGGGGCGGTTCGGCCTCCGCTCCACTAGTACTTTAACTCCACCACGGCGACTTGCGAGTGAATGAGGATGAAATGATGACGAAAGACACACAACACCCAGTTATCTCGAGGCAGAGAAAATCCCTGACCCCACCGGGAATCGAACCCGGGACCCCGTGCGCGGGAAGCGAGAACGCTACCGCAAGACCACGAGCCGCGGACAAGTAGTAGTGTGAAGGGTCACGTACAGCACAAAAACGTACCGGCCGACCTCGTCTTTTGACTGACAGAGACCGCCGGCAGTTGAAGAGGGTCGTAATGTGTAATAGGCAGACATCTATCCAGACTATCATACAGGAATTCCTAACTTCATCAGAATGCACTGCAAGTACTATTACAGTTAGGCGGGAGGTGAGAAAACTAGGATTTCATGGTCGAGCGGCTGCTCATAAGCCACACATTACGCCAGTAAATGTCAAGTGATGCCTCACTTGATGTAAGGATTGAACAGTGGACAAACGCTGTGTGGAGTGACGAATTACGGTACACAATGTGGCTATGGCAGGGTGTGAGTATGGCGAATGCCCGGTGAACGTCATCTGCCAGCATGTGTAGTGCCAACAGTAAAATTCGGAGGCAGTGGTGTTATGGTGTGGTCGTGGTTTTCATGGAGGAAGCTTGCACCCCTAGTTGATTTGGTGGCACTATCACGGCACTGACCTATATATATGATATAAGCACCTTTCTCCTTCCCACTGTT
The DNA here is from genome assembly GCF_023864345.2 of Schistocerca serialis cubense. Classification (NCBI taxonomy): domain Eukaryota; kingdom Metazoa; phylum Arthropoda; class Insecta; order Orthoptera; family Acrididae; genus Schistocerca; species Schistocerca serialis. The sequence goes on from NC_064642.1 coordinate 666,079,432, forward strand.
GAAAGTAATTCGGGGATGGCGATCGAGCACCTGTTCATAATGCACGGCCTGTGTCGGAGTGGTTAGACGACAATAACAGCCCTGTAATGGACCGGCCTGCCCAGAGTCGTGACCTGAATCCAATAGAACACCTTTTGGATGTTTTGGAATACCGAGTACGTGCCAGGCCACACCGACCGCCATCGATACCTCTCCTCAGTGCAGTACTCCGTGAAGAATGGGCTGCCATTCCCCAAGAAACCTTCGAGCAACTGATTGAACGTATGACTACGGGAGTGGAAGCTTTCATCGAGACTAAGGGTGCGCTAACATCATACTGACTTCCAGCACTACCGATGGAGGGCGCCACGAACTGGTAAGTATTTTGAGCCCGGTTTCCGGGTGTTTTTAATTACACAGTTTACTTCTTAACAGCACACACCAAGTTTTCTGTAGTTGTCCCTCGTCTGCAGTAAAGCTAATATGTTGCTACATTTCTTCATATGCAACTGATCAGATTATCTCAACATTATGTTGATATTTTTACCGAGGTTTGATGTCAAATATAAAACGATTTCTTTATTGGTTAGTGTTATGTTATATTACTGCAATTATTTACATTACGTTCTCCTGTGAATGCTGATTTGTTAATGATCTAATTGCTTAAAGCCTTTTTTAATCTCATATTTCCCGAAAAAATGGTCAGGGCAAGTTACTACAGATGGATATTGTTAATTGTACAGGGTTAGGGTGTAGGAAATTTGTACTTACCTTCTTACCTTCTGATGCCGCCAACCCCCCCCCCCCCCCCCCCCCCCCCCGTTTTCATGGCTCTATGACATTTGTACTTGCTAACATATACTGTGTCACTGTTCAGGATAGATTCATCTGATTAGCTGCTTTGGTATATGCGTTTTGACAAGGAATTTCCAACCTGATATTGACAGTAAGGTCTTAGGTACGCACCTGCGGCTTTTTCTCCCTCACTCTCTCCCTCCGATTGTGCGTGTGTCTTGGGTTTTTTGTGTGTTACAATCATCTGATAGTTCTTTAAGAGCAGAGAACAGAGTTCTATTGAGGGATATATTGTATTCATTTACTATTTATTTTCCCCCTACTATGATTTTTTGTATGCAACAGTCTTTCCTATTTTACTTTTTTGTGGGAGAAGAAAAAGTTGACACAAAAAAAGTCATACCCTTACTGAAAGAAATATTAAGTAAATACATTGTTTTCTGCAACAGAGCTCTTTTCTTTGCTCTCAAGGAAATAAGAGCAGAGCCAAAGTTTGTATCGGACATAATGAATCATTGGTCTTTTAGAGGTGGGGTGACTTTTGTGGGTTGTTATGCAGATAGCCGCACCGTAGGGGCAACCAGAAAGGAAGGGTGTCTGAGGAGAAGCTAAAGCAACTCGTGGCTCCCGAAGAGGGATAACAACCTTTTGACTGTTGTAGGTGCCACAGTCTGGATGATTGACTGATTTGATCCTCTAACAATAGCCAACATGGCATTGCTGTTCTGATTCTGCGAATAGCTAAAAGCAATGGGAAATTACAGCCGTCATTTTTGTCCTCACGCCTTGTAGATCTGTTGTATATCTTAATCGTGATGCCATCATCTTGGACAAATTATTCAGGACGCAAAATAGTTCTTCATCCGCACTTTCTGGCGGGTACTACCCATCAGTCTGTCGTTATCAGGTAAAAGACAACTGGCATTATGTGGGTCGGGGCGTGGAAGGCTAAATTCCTTAATCGGGAAGATTAGAGAGTTTAAACAGATACTGCTATGTTAGGAATTTTTCGGTAGTGGAGGGACTGGTACGGGGTACTCTGAAACTCGTGAGACCAACTGAGGAGGTACTCGATAGATTTCTGGCGGTTTTAAAATCAAGAAACTCGTCCTGGGGTACTGATAACAGTCAAAAATCGTTGCGATTCTCGATTCCCAGGATGGATGACCTACCTATACACTTAGTCAAGTTTGTAGAACGCAACCAGCTGGCGATTACTATTCGCAACTGGCCAATTTTTATAGTTATCGCTGACTCGCGTTTTCTTCATTACACACACCATTGTCAGAAACATGCTGTTTGTGTATTATACAGTGCTTTTGGGTATTTGTGCTGGTGGTGGTGAGTTTCATTTACACTAAAACTCGATGTTGAGTCCTTTGTATATATGCAGTGGGGTATATCGAACTTAACTTTTAATCATCTTCTGTTTCTATGGGGTATGCTGTGGACTCTGTTTATGGCATTGCTGAGCTGTTGTATGTGAATTGGAAACTTATCAAGAAAAATTGTCTTTCTTACACAATGAAGTAAACATATTGTTTTGTTTATTTTGTGTCTCACTATGGATTCAAATACTTTGTCATCATTGTGACATAAGATGAAACTGGTTAGGAATCCATAATTAGATCTCTCGAGAAGAACCCAACTTGTTGTGAGCAGCATTATGTCAAACAAGACATAATATGGTTGTTTGACTAATTTCAGAATATTGGTTATCTCTTCTGAGTCGGGAATGTCGTTCTTACGTTTTAACCATTATTTGAGGATTTTGATGGTATCTGTTTCTCGAATACTTTTGTATAAGTATGTTTAATTCACTGGTATGAACATCACTGCTGTGAGTATGTTTCAGGGTTTGAACTTTTATATCATGGTCTATATGTAGGCTAGCTGCCAGTCTCCGTGAGTATACAGTGGTTTTAAAGAATATGTGTTTTTCTTAGTTACGTGACAAGTAGCAGCACATCTAAAATTTTCAACTGGATGGACTGGAATGTCCTGATAATCTATTTATGGTCATCTGTTTAGAATATGGTCATGTGTGTAGAACATGTGTGAGACGGGCTCGGATCGGTTTTAAACCACTGTAATTATGTCCTGTTAATGTACCTCAGCTCCCCGTTGTGGGACAACTATATCATAAGTGTTATAGCTTATTTTCCTGTGCTTTCTTTCACGTATTTTCGTAAAAATCCTGATCGCCAGCTGGCAGTTTACACTGCCTGGTAAATGATGCACACATAGTAGTCAACCCATCAGTATTCCATTTGTCTCTGAGCAATAAAAACTACTCTTATTTTATTGTTACGTTGAGGATTAAGTTTCCATGTCATTTACGTATAGTGATGCACGTATGTTTATTATCCTTTTATAGTTATTTGTATTGGCTAACATGTGTTTAAAGCTGAGCTCCAAACACATTATGAAAATGAATGTGAGTAATACTGTCTAATTCTTTCCTGCAACTATTGCATTCATTTACCCTATAATTAATTCGAATATTCCATATCCAAGTGCAATTAAATGGAAAGCATAAATTAATAAATAACTGTACTGAAATTAATTTACTGTGTACTCCATCCAAAATTGAAAATGTACTTCATGAGGCCTAAATCGCAAAAATGAATGAAAGTAATCACCTGAAGGGAAATGAACTGACCCACTTGTCAATGACAGTGTAATACGAATTGTGAAATGTGCGACATACTCCGTGTTTAGCAGATTGTATGCCCTGCAACCAGGTAACATAAAAAATTTAAGAGGTCATCAAATGAGCCTTAGTTATCATGTTACAACAAGACAGAGGAATCTTTACACCTAAAGTGCGTGTTATGTCACTGGCTGATAATGAATGTTTGACGTAGATCTGGTAAATCTTAGAATACTTTTAGTCAGCTTAGTGTGAGAACTTCAGTATTACACACAATAGCAAGCAACATTTGAATGAATATTTTTTTACTACTTTAATATTACCAGGATGCTCTGCTAAAACTTGTAGTCTTGGAAAAAGTTCTGAAATAGGCAGGTACCAATCTGCAATTGAACGTGTCACACTTATCATCCAATCAATGAAAGTTAACGCGAAACTCTAGTGTGAAATTGTGGTATACTGTCTAATTATTTACAATTAATGTACAAGGTGTCTGTAATTAAAGTTTCATTTTCAGATTGCTGTAGAAACAGAACCACTGCTCAGAATGGGGTCAAATTTTAACAATATATTATTGATAGAGTGAGAAAAGTCATGGATCAAATAAATACCAAAATTGGACCAATGGATGGCGCTGTATGCATCAGACGTCAGGCATAAACATACCTGCTGCCCACGGCTGTTTGTCAGTTTGTGTGCACGACGCCCTACATAACAGTCTCTATGAACAATCGCGCGCTGTTCTGAACCACATCTACAAGAACAATGAAAGTGCGCCAGTAGCCCTGCAGAACTTTCGTACGTTCAAGGGTACGAAAAAGGCATTTACCCGATGCGCCAGTGGGTGGAAAGCACTTTATCCGACGTCTGCTGAGGATGTGGCCGCAGCACTGGAGGAGGGGTCGAGCGGCGGTGGGCAAACATGCAGTTCGAGGCGAACTGCCGGAACGTTGGACATGCCTGCAACGACGGTGTATAAAATCCTACGAAACATCCTGCATTGCTATCCACAGAAAAAATTTGCCTTGTGTAGGAGTTACTTGCTGCTGAACTGTCAACCTTGGCTCTGGAATTTCTTTCTCATGCGGACTAGGACTATGAAGGGCCAGGGGACATTCTGTGGACAGACGAATCCCATTTCCATCTCCAAGAACATGAGGGCATCGTTTATCGTAAGCCGTGAATTTTCGACGAGGTGAATCCTGCGGGCCCTGTTCCTTTTACCGCCACTGATAAACGCTGTGAAAGTCTTTTGCACACTACCGTCATTCCAACGCTTCACAGAAAGGTTGTGTGTGTAGGATCATTTTTGTGGAAGATGGAGTTCTTCTGCAGGTTGCACAAGAAGTGAAGTGGCTGCTGCAGAGACATTTAGGAAATCGCACGATATTTCCCTGCATCCCGGGCATCCAGACCAGCTGATCCTAACCTACGTGACTTCCGGCTGCGTACTAACTGAAAGATGTTGCTTTCAGTGCTGCAATTGTGAAAGTAAGTTGAACTGAACGCATACGTTGCACAACGCATTCTGGAGGAACTCCCGATACACTCTGATTTGTCGTGGAACACGCTATCTCTTGGTATCAGCTAGTGGCACAAAATGGTGAACAGCGTATTGAATCTGTCTTGCGTCTCAAGATAATGATAAACCGAAGTCACTTTGCTTTTTTATGCGATTTTTGGAAGAAGAACAATTCAAAACTGATTTTGCCCATCCGTGATGGATGGGCTTACCTAATTAACAGTGCTATTATTGTTGACTGCCGAACTTCTGCAATCATGCTCATTGAACAGCACGGATGGTGTAATGGGCAGCTCAAACCATGGTCAACGTACTGCGATTAATCTGTAATTCGTACACGAGCCGATTTACGTTAAGATAATAATCTTGCGGTTGACGCTCTTCTTTTTTGTGTTTGCTCTAACAACACCTACATACAAAAAAGCAGGAACTCAGTGTTAAACTATTCAAAATTCACCTGAAACTACGAAATCAAATCAAAATCTCTGAAATATTTAGTGGTACCACGAAAATAGTCAAACGAAACACAGAAACACAAACAAAATCAAAATGGAGGAAAGAACAACAAAAACTAAACAGTTTTTGAAAACAAAATAAAATCTTTATACATAAAAATAGAAAACAAACAAGGATACATTCTACAAAAGTCTGGGCAACCTTACTGACATGCAACTAACTAACGCAAACTTCAATGCAGCTTTGGAAAGAGATTTAGTTATAGAAGAAATAAGATGAATAATAAAGGAAAACAAAAACAACATATTGACACGAACGAAAACTGAAGAAGGAAATACCTCCACAAAAATAAAGGACATACTTAACAGCAATGAGGCGCTCATTATGAGATCAGACAAGGTCAGCACCATGACAATAACAAAACAGGACGAATACACGTACAAAAGCATAAAATTTCTTGAAGTCAACAATATAACAAAGCTAACCAGTGACGCAGCACAAAGATACCAGAGAAACACTCTAACACTTCTAAAAACTATCTCACACATATGCACAAATCTGAAAGCTAAACAGCTGAAACAAAAAAATCGCCAAGCACCCACCCTAAATTGCGTACTAAAGCTCCGCAAGGAGGGCATTCTGATATGGCCAGTTGTCAATTCAGAACTGCACCCACATACTTACAGAAACATTAGATAGGCACAAATAACAGAAGCATACACAACACCAAAGAGATGACACAACAAATCAATTGGGTCACCAGTGAGTGGACTACAAGCGAAAATTTTTCTCAATCACATTGAAAAAAAAATATCTGAAACAATAGTAAGACCCAAACGATACCCCATATTATGTTGGTATCGGTATGTAGATGACATCATATGCCTCCTAGATGAAACAACCAATCACATCCAACAACTGCACAGTGATACAAGCAATAGATAACCAAAAATAAAAATTCACCATGGAAACAGAACACGACAAAATTTTAAACTTCCTTGACCTCACAGTAAAAGACACAACAACCAACACCAATGCTTCATGTTCAGGAAAGTGACCGCCACCAACACAGGAATTCACAAACATTATAATCATCTGATTGTGCACAAACTAGCTGGCTTCCCATATATGCCACACAGACTGAACAAAACTCTACTCAATGAAAACAACTATAAGAATGAATTCCAGACAATCAGCCAAATAGCTGTAATGAATAGATACGACACGAACACCGTAGATAAACTGAACCACAAAATTAAAAATGACACCCAATACACCAAAACACAAACTTTCTCACCAATTTACAAACGCAGAGAACACACATGTGGACACACATGAACAAGAAACACTCACAACGACAAACAAATGGTTCAGACTCACCTTTTTCTTTTTTTGGTCATCAGTCTACTGACTGGTTTGATGCGGCCCGCCACCAATTCCTTTCCTGTGCTAACCTCTTCATTTCAGAGTAGCACTTGCAACCTACGTCCTCAATTATTTGCTTGACGTATTCCAATCTCTGTCTTCCTCTACAGTTTTTGCCCTCTACAGCTCCCTCTAGTACCATGGAAGCCATTCCCTCATGTCTTAGCAGATGTCCTATCATCCTGTCCCTTCTCCTTATCAGTGTTTTCCACATATTCCTTTCCTCTCCGATTCTGCGTAGAACCTCCTCATTCCTTACCTTATCAGTCCACCTAATTTTCAACATTCGTCTATAGCACCACATCTCAAATGCTTCGATTCTCTTCTGTTCCGGTTTTCCCACAGTCCATGTTGTACTACCATACAATGCTGTACTCCAGACGTACATCCTCAGAAATTTCTTCCTCAAATGAAGGCCGTTATTTGATATTAGTAGACTTCTCTTGGCCAGAAATGCCTTTTTAGCCATAGCGAGTCTGCTTTTGATGTCCTCCTTGCTCCGTCCGTCATTGGTTATCTTACTGCCTAGGTAGCAGAATTCCTGAACTTCATTGACTTCGTGACCATCAGTCCTGATGTTAAGTTTCTCGCTGTTCTCATTTCTACTACTTCTCATTACCTTCGTCTTTCTCCGATTTACTATCAAACCACACTGTGTACTCATTAGACTGTTCATTCCGTTCAGCAGATCATTTAATTCTTCTTCACTTTCACTCAGGATAGCAATGTCATCAGCGAATAGTATCATTGATATCCTTTCACCTTGTATTTTAATTCCACTCCTGAACCTTTCTTTTATTTCCATCATTGCTTCCTCGATGTACAGATTGAAGAGTAGGGGTGAAAGGCTACAGCTTACAACAACAAAGCAGCCCACACAACAGCCAACATACTCAAAAAACAAGGGCTAAAAGTAGCCTACAGGAAAGACAACACAACACAGAGGAATTTTAGGACAACCAACATTAGCCCAAAAAACACAACACATCTGGTATTTAACAACTACCACGTCAGGACTGCAAATCAGTATATACAGGACAGACAAGCAGAAACTTTAATTACCAGCTACACAGATCACACAGGAGCATTATGAAGTGACAGCTGTCATTCCACATTTGCTGAACACCTTATGGTCAAGAAACATACCCCAACAGACATCAATACTGATTTGAAAATTCTCTAATGCAGCAACAGTCCCCAACGAAAACTAATAACTGAAAAAAAATTATCAAATACAAAAAGCCATAGTGGAAGGAAAACAAGTGATAAATGAATACACAGCACACTGCAATGGAACTCTAGTCTCTGCCCTCAAAGAATTATTAGATAAGACCAACCTATAGAACTCTCTCACCCCCCCCCCCCCGCCCCCACACATACACAAAAAAGGAAAAAATATCCTCAAACCTGTGGTCACTCCTCTCTCTCTCTCTATTTTCACACGAAAAGTTATTAATAATAATAATGAGAAATGCTCAATTATCTCTCTCTTTATCTCTCTCTCTCTCTCTCAAACACACACACACAAAATGCACAGACACCTCTGAAAGATTCAGAACAACCGCCAGAAATATCTTCAACTGTTCCACTGTCAGCCATCATGTTTTTACACCTTCAACCGTTCCACTGTTCGTCATGTTTGTTTTTACAGATAGCAAACAGTGAAACAGTGACAGTGACAGTTCAGTATATACTGCTTCACGTTGAAGAAGACGAGGAAAAAAGAAAACGTAAGTGTAACATAATGTGAATAGGCACACACACATACACACAACCTGCCACACAGAATAAATTAATTTCAGGCAGGCGATAACAGTTTTCAAATCGTGACTCTGGCTCAAATAATTTGTCTACTTTAAGGTGTTTGTGGTTGAAGATAACAAACTGAAATAAAACAGTCACTGTAGAAACATAATACATCAGGAAAACCACACCATGTGGTAGAAAGGTATGAATTCATATTTTTATGTGTTTCTTCAAATATCTATAATTACGATTTAAAAACTAATGTTTACATGTATACAACTAGTAAAGAACATTCTTAATGTTTAACAGCCATAATACAAAATCCCACTGGAGATACTGAAACTACAGTGTAACATGTATGGGACAAAAAAAATTGTTTTGCTAAGAGCGGACCCCATCCAGAAACATAATTACGTTAATATACTTATAATGCCATCTCCCGATAAAATTTTCAATATCTTTTTGTTCTATGACATTTCCCTCGGCGTAAATACACTCCTGGAAATTGAAATAAGAACACCGTGAATTCATTGTCCCAGGAAGGGGAAACTTTATTGACACATTCCTGGGGTCAGATACATCACATGATCACACTGACAGAACCACAGGCACATAGACACAGGCAACAGAGCATGCACAATGTCGGCACTAGTACAGTGTATATCCACCTTTCGCAGCAATGCAGGCTGCTATTCTCCCATGGAGACGATCGTAGAGATGCTGGATGTAGTCCTGTGGAACGGCTTGCCATGCCATTTCCACCTGGCGCCTCAGTAGGACCAGCGTTCGTGCTGGACGTGCAGACCGCGTGAGATGACGCTTTATCCAGTCCCAAACATGCTCAATGGGGGACAGATCCGGAGATCTTGCTGGCCAGGGTAGTTGACTTACACCTTCTAGAGCACGTTGGGTGGCACGGGATACATGCGGACGCGCATTGTCCTGTTGGAACAGCAAGTTCCCTTGCCGGTCTAGAAATGGTAGAACGATGGGTTCGATGACGGTTTGGATGTACCGTGCGCTATTCAGTGACCCCTCGACGATCACCAGTGGTGTACAGCCAGTGTAGGAGATCGCTCCCCACACCATGATGCCGGGTGTTGGCCCTGTGTGCCTCGGTCGTATGCAGTCCTGATTGTGGCGCTCACCTGCACGGCGCCAAACACCCATACACCATCATTGACACCAAGGCAGAAGCGACTCTCATCGCTGAAGACGACACGTCTCCATTCGTCCCTCCATTCACGCCTGTCGCGACACCACTGGAGGCGGGCTGCACGATGTTGGGGCGTGAGCGGAAGACGGCCTAACGGTGTGCGGGACCGTAGCCCAGCTTCATGGAGACGGTTGCGAATGGTCCTCGCCGATACCCCAGGAGCAACAGTGTCCCTAATTTGCTGGGAAGTGGCGGTGCGGCCCCCTACGGCACTGCGTAGGATCCTACGGTCGTGGCGTGCATCCATGTGTCGCTGCGGTCCGGTCCCAGGTCGACGGGCACGTGCACCTTCCGCCGACCACTGGCGACAACATCGATGTACTGTGGAGACCTCACGCCCCACGTGTTGAGCAATTCGGCGGTACGTCCACCCGGCCTCCCGCATGCCCACTATACGCCCTCGCTCAAAGTCCGTCAACTGCACATACGGTTCACGTCCACGCTGTCGCGGCATGCTACCAGTGTTAAAGACTGCGATGGAGCTCCGTATGCCACGGCAAACTGGCTGACACTGACGGCGGCGGTGCACAAATGCTGCGCAGCTAGCGCCATTCGACGGCCAACACCGCGGTTCCTGGTGTGTCCGCTGTGCCGTGCGTGTGATCATTGCTTGTACAGCCCTCTCGCAGTGTCCGGAGCCAGTATGGTGGGTCTGACACACCGGTGTCAATGTGTTCTTTTTTCCATTTCCAGGAGTGTAGTATGCTGTTCACATTTGACGGCATTCTAAGCAGTAGTTCTCTTTAAACTGGAACTTTAAATAATTACACCACGTACATTCCTGTTGGACTGCAATAGATCATGGGCTAAAGGCGAAGAGTCATTGTGTGTTAAGGGTTATATTGGTTAAGCGAATAGTGCAGTCTACGGTAACAGCGCTTCTAAGTGGCTTCAAAACGTTCTTCACAGGTCTTTCAACACGGTCAGACGGAGCAGCTCACCATCCTCGTAGTCTTGTTGGCTCTTTCTAATGCTGCATGTCTGCTGGGTGTGACGTGGTCGTGCAGTGCTCCAGAGAGTGAATCCAACCGCTGTGCTGACCTGGTGCACAAGCTGCTCCTCCTCCCGACGGACGCCTCTGACGACAATGCCGGACTGCGCCGTCAGCTGAAGCTGTTCTCACAGCAGCTGCTGCATCGTCGTCCCAGCATAACAGCCGCAGGACTTTTCACGATCAGTCTCAATAACCTGTCAACCATGGCTGCGGTTACCATTTCTTACTTGGTCATATTTGTACAGTTCAGTGACGCAAAAGCTAACGCTTGTGTTCAAAAGTAAATAACAAATAGTTGGAACTAGTTTCTGACACCTTACAAGTCAACAAGAAATTTTGCTTTGAGTGAGATTCAGAAATATTACAGGTTTTGTTTTAGAGATAAGGAAATGGCAGCTGACTGTGAAGAAGGACAACAGAGAGAAGACAAACATTTATGAAATATGAATGAAAAGTAAGGGATAATGTCAAATTTCTATGTATTTGGCAGTATAGGAAGCTAAATTATATAAATTGAAGGGACTCATGTAACAACTTCAGGACATTGGTTTGTACATGGTACAGTCAGTTCTGCTTCTCGGTCCTTATTGGTCTATGTAAGTGCTCAACATTTAATTGCTACAATATCAACAATTCAATGTGTAGAAATATCTCCTTTGTTCAAGATTTTAGTTACTTGCTTAATAAGCAATTGTCAGCATGAAACGTATGTTCTACTTAAACAGGTTGGTGCATAAGCTCGTAGCGTTTTGTTTTGCTTGTTGGTATTCTAACAGATATGGGTTAATTAATCGATTGTTGGTGTTAATATGTAGTTCACTGCAGCTATTTAAGTTTTCATATCACCATTTTCCCATTTGGCGATACTGAGTGGAGCTATGGACGCTAGAAAATGGAGTGATAAATGGTGAAATCTGAGCATCTCCGAGATATTCTTCTGTTTACAGCAGAGTGACACCAGCGGAGGCGGCCCGAAATACTTGCGCCGTGTATGGAGCTACTGCCGTTGAACAGAGCACGTTACGAAAATGGATTTTTCCTTCTGATAAGCATCGTTTTGACATTATTGAGTATCCACGCTCAGGGAGACTCACAGGGTTTCATGAAGACCATTTCATCGTATTACGCCACAACGTCCGTCTCACTATACACGAAGACTTACAAATATAATGAACTGTAACTTCCTGGCACATTAAAACTGTGTGCCGGACCGAGACTCGAACTCGGGACCTTTGCCTTTCGCGGGCACGTGCTCTACCAGCTGAGATGATAGAGCACTTGGCGGCGAAAGACAAAGGTCCGGAGTTCGAGTCTCGGTTCAAATGGCTCTGAGCACTATGGGACTTAACTGCTGACGTCATCAGTCCCCTAGAACTTAGAACTACTTAAACCTAACTAACCTAAGGACATCACACACATCCATGCCCGAGGCAGGTTTCTAACCTGTGACCGTAGCAGTCTCGCGGTTCCAGACTGTAGCATCTAGAACCGCTCGAGTCTCGGTCCGGCGCACAGTTTTAACCTGCCATGAAGTTTCATATCAGCGCAAACTCGGCTGCAGAGTGAAAATCTCATTCTGATAATGAACTGTGATCATTCCACTATCATGCGACATTAGCATACCGTGGGGAAGATTCAAAATTCGGGTGTCAGGATGTCGCTTGCTCTAAGCCAGAATCACATAAATCAGTGGGTGGCCATATGTCCCTCTCTGCTTACACGTCTTCAATCGGCTCGTGAACAACACCGAACCTCATATCCTGTATCATTACTGGTAATGGGAATTAGTGCCTTTGTGCTAACGTAAGTAAAGTTAAGCCATGCTTGATCCCAGACAAAATAGCAACTCCCCTTGCGAAGACCTTCCCGCAATCACAAAAGACAACTTTATGGATCTGGTAGAACAATGACGGTGTGGCGTACTATGAATTGCGTCCCCGAGGTGTAACCATCGTCATTTCTCGTCAACAATTGAGGCATCTGGCAGACGCAATCGAAGAACAACGTCCAGGAAAACTGCGTGAAGTGTTGCTGTTCCACGATAAGGCCTGCTCACATTCTGATGGACTGTCCAAAAACACAGTACAGGTGTTGGTTTGGGAAGTCACTCCACAGTCAAGTTAATCACTCGTTCTTGGGCACCCAGATATTTGTATTTTCTGATCTCTGTCACAAAACCTTGAAAAAGCTTTTTTTCTGGATGAAAATGCGATCCGAACATGGTTGAACAAGTTCTCTGCTCCAGAAACATGATTTCTGCAGTAGTGGAATCTGAAAATTACGACAGCGTTTGTAGACATTTGTCAGTAGTGAAGAAGAATATATTATGGGTGAGTAAAGTTTGCGTAGTATGTATCTGTTGTGTATTAAACTAACAGTCAAATGCGACGATGATATGCACCAACCAACTGGTAACATCAGCTTGGATTGGTAGTGGAATCCTAGGCAAGTATTCACAGCAGATACCTTTATGTTTCATCAGGTTCCAGCTCACCACTTCCGCAAACAAAACTTTAAACCAAATCGCCGTAAACATAATAGTATTGCCCTAGCTGTATGTAATGTTAACCTTGAGGATTATATAGTTAACAAGGGATATCTTACCGTTACAGGAGTGTGTTATTGTCAACTTTATTGTTTTACTACGAGGGCAATTGCGTACTTTTCGAGTATACTTCAATACTTACTGCGATTTCTGTCTGTTTCCAAGTGTTTATATAGCTTCCTACATCCGGTGACTATCAGTAACTGACAAAGCAGTTTCAAAACTCTGTACCTAACAATAGTGCAAAAGGTATCTAACATTTCGCTTCAAATAACAGCCATACGAAGCCAGTTCTGTCGTCCGGCCCCTTGCGGCCAGTGCAGCTGACGGGTAAAACGTGGTTTAACCACTCGTGTACTGAGTTGCGCCTGTGAGGCAGCACACCATGTTACTGCCAAATTTTAGCACATCTAGATAAGAAACATTAGTTACATTTGCTTCACCAAAAAAAAGGAGACCCTTAAACTTATCCCCGCGATATGGCAGAAAAAAGATTCAGCTAATTTAAGTGTCATTGCAGCTGTACCATCTCGTGAGGATTTTCTAATCTCCAGGTGCGCATAATATGTGTATTCACACTTCCACTAAGGTGAAATGCTGATTCGTCACTGATCCAGAAATCTTCATCGCCATGCAGTAACATTTCGTATGGAAAGTTGGTACTTAAGACGTAGTTTGTAGCGTTGAGAGTTTGTAGCAACTGCAGACAATAGCAACATAGGTGAAAGTGTCCTCTTAAAAGTTTCCACACAAACGTCACTGGACCTGCTAATTCACGACTAGCCTTCCGAACTCGTTTCTTGGGTCTACGCCTGAAAGGCTCTCTCACTCGTTCATCACGTTCTTCAGTCACTATTGATGGTCATATTCTCTTTCCTTTGCATTGGCAACCGGTTTGAAACAGAACTGTTTGAGTTTCTCTTTCATTTGACGTGTTTTTTATAATTGTAAGTCGAATATAACAAAAGCTACAAAACCTTAAGACCCAGGTATTCATTTCGCATAATTTCTTTTACAATAAAGTCAGATAGAAACATAATGCGAATATGTTTATTTGTACACTACGATCAATACTTGCTCGTCGTTCTGATTTTACAAACGTTTCACTATCTACAAAAGACATTTAATTTTCGTACAAAACCTGAACTAAGTCAAGAAATGTACAGGAGTTTATCAACTGAAAGCACAACATGAGAAATTCCTTCACCAGTAAGCAGGTTACATGAAGATGCAGCGAAGCAGTGTTCTATTTACGACAAACGTGTAGTCTTAGGAAGGTTAACAGCTCAGGGTACATACACCTACTGAAGTAATGGAAGCACGGTAGGGAAGAATGTACCAGAGAAGAAGGCAACTGCAGTTCTTGGTGAAATACAGGCGTGATGTGGAGACAGTGGATCGTCAGTAACAGTAAACAATATGGTAAACATTCAGCTTAGAGCAAACTATTTCCACTTGGAGAAATCACTACATGAGTTTGAAAGGCAATCATACCATTAAGCAGTTTGTATGCACGTACTAAAGCGTACACTTAAGAAAACAGTTAATTTTCCAACATTACGTAACCAGGTGCAGCCTAAAGGCATCTGATGTGACGCAATGCTGCCGAATAGGACCTTTAACAGTCCTATACCGATAGCCACTGCCAGCATCAGGGGCATGATGGAATGAGCTCTGCCGCTCTCTATATAGGAATAACTTGCCCGGGGAGCAGAATATTTGCTGACAACCTCTAACAGAGCAGTTTGAATCAGGGTAAAGTCATTGCTTATAGTTTTCGGCTTGTTCCCCACAGAAATCACCGTCAGATGTCTTTCTCTTTCACGTTTGCTCAAAGAACGCACACTGGACATGGTCCATGTGTTAAACGCAAATCTACTTAACAAGAAATTCCATATGAGACACTAACGTAGCAAAGGCACTAGGCCTCATGTGATATGCACCGGCGGGGCTACGAAAGATACTCGAACTTTCGAAAAACCCTTAAGCTGCGCCGGCCGGAGTGGCCAAGCGGTTCTAGGCGCTACAGTCTGGAACCGTGCGACCACTACGGTCGCAGGCTCGAATCCTGCCTCGGGTATGGATGTATGTGTTGCCCTTAGGTTAGTTACGTTTAAGTAGTAGAATCTTAAGCTGCACTATGTCCCACCCAGTCTAGCTTCATGGTTCAAATGGCTCTGAGCACCCAGTCTAGGCATGATTCACCTGTTGACAGGGCATAGTCTTTATCCGTAGTACTTATGTGTACAATGTCGCCAACAAGGATGGGAATGTGACTGCAGAATGGTTGGTTCCCTTCGTCACATTCTGTTCCAATGTCAACTGTACAAATTACGCAGATCAGAGCTGATATAAGTAAACTGATTAAAAGTGAGTGCACAGGACCCAGGAAGTGGTGAGCGTCGGGGCAGTTGCAAGTTTCTGAACGGTGTACAATGATTACTTCTATAGGCGTCATACAAGTGAGCAAAACAGGCAACCCAACACCAGTAGTGAAGGAGTCAGTAAAAGTCAGTGAAAATGAAAGCGAAAGTGTGAGCGATGCTAGCGACGAGGCAATTAGGTAATCAATACGTGCAGCAAGTTAATTGTATTGAAATGTTCACGTTCGTGAACCTCACCCAACATCGCCATCTCCTATTGCCACTGATAATGTAACTACGACTAGGAGGACAGTACATGCCAACTGCACATTTACGTAAATGCTAAGGATTAATATTTTTAATCTAGTCGTAATTTCAGTTTTAGCATAACGGTTTCGTTTATTTAGAGAATACAAGCAGCTTAAACTAATGAATTTTTTGAAACGTCGTTCGCTCTAGAAACCAGTCGGTAGATCCACAGATTTCGTGGAGTACACCAGTGGCAGAAAACGTTGTTGTCCTAGCAGCATATGTAGTAATGGTCACTAAGAGTTAATCCCTGCTGATTTGTGACCAGACCTGAAGTATTTTCAGGACTCTCACACAACAGTGGACAGTTGCTAGGATTATGTTGGATTGCTGCTCCTTGTTTTGTTTTCTTTTGAAGTAATTTGGTTCGTCATGTGTGATCGAGTTTTATCTCCAATTTTCGACTTTTGGTGATGTTTTACGAATCCTTTGTACTAAATGGCGCTTCAATGATTACTTTTTGCTATAAGTGGATAAAAATAGTACACTATTTGTACTGATTCATGAGATTAAGTTGGATTGGGTTTCACGCTGGGGGATCCCCTGACGTGGGCTTAATTTTAACAGCATTTTATTTAACATGCAGAATATCAACATACAAAATTTAAGTCACTCTCGAAAAACAATTAATTCTTTGTAGCCTGCATTAATCCTAGCGGGGCTCAAATAATGGCACAAAATATCCAAGATGATTAAATAGTCTGGCTCTGAACTGGGCAATTATCTTCAATGTAAAGAATCACACTAAATTGAAAACGGCCCTTACTGTAGTCGAATCGGCATAAGATGATTCTCGACAGTTAACAGCGCCATAGAGACGTTTACAAAATCACGTTACGTTTTTGACTGAGGAGGGTGCACAGAGCTGCAGCGCCCACCCCACCGCCTTTGTTAGGGATTAATTTAACCCAAGTTGACAAGAGGTATGATACTGACCCCACTGTAATGGCAGTAATGTAAATATAATGTAGTTATTTAATAATAATATTACGTGGGGTCAGCGTAAATTTGCTGATGCAGGAAAGAGGGTGGCAGATGGAGGACACCCAGACTATATTCATGAAATAAGGAATTCATTAATTTCATTATTGTCTGGCATTAGAAAACGACTTAATTAATACTTCAAAAAATCCAAGGGAGTCCTACAACTATACTCTGTTTAACAATGATCATGATCAAACGGTATTCAAATAGCCAAGGTCTAATTTTGACAACAAATACTGGTTCTAATTAAAACCTGTAGCGCTTATGTGGTAGCGGTTTCCAAAAATAGCAGTTGTAGGGTACTAGTAACTTCCAGCTGGTAATTATCGAGCAATAACTGAGCAGACATCGTTAAACATAAGGTACATATAAATTAGTAAACGAAACAGCTCCCACAGTTGAGAAGGAAGGTGATTCAGCTTTTATACAGAGAATGGCATTTCCTCTGCATATGTGACCGTCAGGGTACCGCTTTCATCAAGTCATTAAGGATGGACAAATGGTAGATCACGGTGGTTATATGCAAAAAAAAAGGAAAGCACTCATACACACATCACACATGCAGCCAACATACCACCCATAAGGAATTGTCCCCTACTATTGAGAATCAAGCAAACAGTGCGACACATGGCAAAGAAGCTCAACTATTTTGCCAGGAGAGGGGCTAAAATCAGGCAAAATGTGAATTCATTTGCGAGTCGCAAAACAAAGCGAAATTTACCATTCATTTACATATTAGATAGACCCAGACAGTTTAATTCTATTGAGCTACAGTACCGACATCTTCACATGATATGACGGACATGTGACTGAACATACATGAATGTATTGACAAGAAAAAGCTAAACGTTTTACCCAAAATTATGTAAGCAGGGATTTTTGCACATATATTAAATAACTTATTAATGACTAGTAGTCATTCGACATGATTACTGCCATTTCCAAGTGGGTTTGACATCGACACAGCTGCACATCTTTCGAAGTCCGTTCATTGATGAAAATTTTGTGAAAAGGTTCTCAGAAATTACTGCAACCAGTCGCCTTTTATGTAGATGTATTTTATTTAACCATGACCGGTTTCGAGCTGCCTAGCAACTCATCATCAGATGGTATATACATTTAGTGCTTTTTTGTACCCATTGTGTGGGTGGTTGAGTATCTGTGGCTAGACAGAAACGAGAACAAATAATCGCTACATGTGGTACAGTAACACGAAATATTTACAGCATAATTTATGTTTAACGTATAAGAGCAAATAATCACTACATGTGGTACAGTTACACGAAATATTTACAGCTTAATTTACGTTTTGAGGTGTTACTTACAGATAAATCTTTCTGCAGGTATATATATATCTCTTTTAGGACGTATTTTTGAAACCATTGTGTCTTGTTTTTCACAATTTCACAAGTTAAAACTTTCACTAGATGTATATTACTTTTATGAGGCACTGTTGGAAACATATATCTTGTTTTTCGTAAACATCGCTGAACACACTTAGCCACAGATACGAATACAGGATTTACACATTATAAACAAGCCAAAGATTGCAATATAACTACAGTATCAAAGATTTCAAGTTGACCAGAGGCATTATTAGTCATCACACACACTGACAAGAGATTTGTCTTTATTACATAGAAAATAAATGTAAATTAGCTTAAACTAGTAAAATGTTTATTTATAAATTAACTGTGCAATTTTAACAGGTATATAAAAAACTAGATTTTTTACATTATATTTCAGTTACATTTAAGATTATTGGTATTGAGAGTATTATGACAGCTAATTTCTTGCTCCTTCCATTGGCTGATCTTGGCATATGATGTCTGGGATGAGAGGTTGATGGTTAACTTGAAATAATAAGTGATGCTGGTACTTGAAAGGGTGTGGAAAAGGAGTTGGCGGTGGGGCGGGCTGGGGGGGGGGTGTATAGGAAAAAGGAGAGGGGGGGGGGTTGAGAGGGTGATGTGGAGAGAGAAGAGAGCTGAAGGGGGGGCAGAAGTGGTACAAGCTTTTATGTGTGTGTGTGGGGGGGGGGGCATTTTGTTTCTGAATGACTGTTTAGTTTTTTAAGTTCAAAGAATCCTTAAAATTCTGAAAGAAGGAGTTATTCGCCAATTCTGTCTGCTCATTTAAAATGGTATGTGGGGAATTATGTTTGTGGGTAAAAATCTCTAGTTGTTCGAGAAGATCCATCTTGAATCCCTTGTCTACAGTGTGTAGGATTTGAAGGTTAGTTTTAATGTCTGTTATGGAATGTTTATTATCTGCTAGATGGATAGCAAAAGTGGATCTATTTAAGTTGTTTAGGCGAAGTGCATCAGTGTGCTCTTTGTATCGGATCTCAAAATTTCTACCTGTTTGCCCTATGTAGTAGCAGGAGCAGCTGTCACATCTTAATTTATATATACCAGATTTTTTGGTAGGGTGTGCTGGCTCTTTTGGTGTTGTGGACTATTTTGTTCTGTATTTTGTTGTTAGTGTGAAAACTTATTTTGACATTATGTGGTTTGAATAGCTTAGCAAGTTTGTATGAGATATTGCCGAGAAACGGCATACAAACAAATTTGGTTTCTTTTGCTACTGAGGTCTGGCTTGCTGGTTTTGCTTTGTTAGATATAATGTTTTTATCTAATTTTTCAATTATGCTTGGGTCATAAGCATTGTTTGATGCTATTGTTTTTAATATATTGATTTCATTAATTTTTGCAGTAGGATCAGCTTGAATCTTGTTGATACAGTTAAGTGCTGATTTGAAAAAAGCTAGTTTATGCTGATTTGGGTGGCATGATGTATTGTTTATTATGACATCTGAAGTGGTGGGTTTCCTATATATCTGAAATTTATGTTTGTTGTTGTGATGTGTTATGTTTAGGTCAAGAAAATAGATACCTTTTTGGGTTTGGTGTTCTACTGTGAACTGTATTTTGAGGTGAACATTATTAAGTTTACCAGCTAAGGCCTCAATTTCAGTGGCTGTCCCATCATATAACATCAGGGTGTCATCAACATATCGTTTATAATAAATGATTTTGTCTGTTTCTATTGGGTTTGCTTTAAAGAATTTAATTTCGAGATCATTAATGTAGATGTCAGCAAGAAGGCCAGCTAGACTACTGCCCATTGCTAGACCATCATGTTGAATATATATTTTGTTGTTGAAGGTGAAGTAATTGTGGGACAGCACTAATTCAAGTAAATCCATCAGCTCACAGATTTCCATGTCACTTAACTTTTTATGTTGTAATAAGTTATTTTTTATTATTCGAAGTGTGTCTATTATAGGTATGTTTGTGTACAGGTTGATAATATCAAGGGATGCAAAGTTAGCTGCATTGGGAATGGAAATTTCTCTGATACTGTCAATCAAATCATAGGTGTTTTTTATGGAATAATTGGTTGGGAATGTATAATATTTCTTGAGAATTTCATGCAGTTTTTTAGTCACTTTGTACCCTGGGCTATTTATGGAATTCACAATCGGGCGTATCGGGTGTCCATCTTTATGAATTTTAGGTTGTGATCTAAGCTTTGGTGCTGTAGGGTTCATTATAACACATTGTTTGGCTTCAATGGATGTCAGCAGAAAGTTACAATTTTTTAACATGTCTTTTATTTTAGCTTGGTATTTAGGAGTGGGGTCAGATTTCAACTCAGTTATGTTATTATTCTCGAAAAATTCTAGGGTTTTCTTAATGTAATCAGACTCGTACATTATCACGGCTGTGCTGCCTTTGTCAGATTTAACAACAAGGGCACTACTGTTTGTTAGCTTTTTGTTAATTTGTTTCAGTGTTGCAGATTCATCATGTTTATTACTGTGGAGCCTTTGTGCATCTATGGTTTTCTTTATTATTTTGTTTGCATCATGGGCTAGAGCATTTTGATCATTCTGATCTAGTTTTGATGCTATACATGCTATTTTGGTGTTAGTTATTAGGTCTTTATTTTCTATGTAATAAAGACAAATCTCTTGTCAGTGTGTGTGATGACTAATAATGCCTCGGGTCAACTTGAAATCTTTGATACTGTAGTTATATTGCAATCTTTGGCTTGTTTATAATGTGTAAATCCTGTATTCGTATCTGTGGCTAAGTGTGTTCAGCGATGTTTACGAAAAACAAGATATATGTTTCCAACAGTGCCTCATAAAAGTAATATACATCTAGTGAAAGTTTTAACTTGTGAAATTGTGAAAAACAAGACACAATGGTTTCAAAAATACGTCCTAAAAGAGATATATATATACCTGCAGAAAGATTTATCTGTAAGTAACACCTCAAAACGTAAATTAAACTGTAAATATTTCGTGTAACTGTACCACATGTAGTGATTATTTGCTCTTATACGTTAAACATAAATTATGCTGTAAATATTTCGTGTTACTGTACCACATGTAGCGATTATTTGTTCTCGTTTCTGTCTAGCCACAGATACTCAACCACCCACACAATGGGTACAAAAAAGCACTAAATGTATATACCATCTGATGATGAGTTGCTAGGCAGCTCGAAACCGGTCATGGTTAAATAAAAAATACATCTACATAAAAGGCGACTGGTTGCAGTAATTTCTGAGAACCTTTTCACACCACAGTCGCAGTGTTCCACATCCACAATGGATAAAAGTCGAAAATTTTGTGAATTTATATACTTCGTCGAGGTCATTAATTTTCCATAAAATACCAGAGAATTTACTTTGAGAAGCACCAGAAATCGTATGATTCCTTTGTGTGATAAAAAACGCATGGGCATGTGGCCTGAACATAAAGCATTTCCACTAAAATTGCAGGAATTCGTACTAAAGCATTCTTGTAGTCATTTCAGCAACCAGAATCTCTAATCAGATCCTAACAATGAAAGAGAACAAGTTAATAAGAGTGTTAACTCACTTAAGCAACATTCTAACACCTCTGTGATATCCTCTGCAGGGGAAAAATGCTATTGCGTTATACTCATAGAGCGTGTCTCTCAAACGCATCCACCATCAGATGGCACATTAAAAGTAGTCATGGTGGAAAGGAATACTCTAAAGAAGCTCACCAAACCCTTGAAACATTCATACACACTTACAGAATAAAGGTACTTATGCTGGTACTCTACATACAGAGGTAAAACCTAAGAATCAAAAAGTCCCTTTCTTCCTTAATTTATGGCTCTGGTGGTAACTTTCCATGGGACCAAACTTTTGAGGTCATCGGTCCCTAGGCTCACACACTACTTAATCTAACTTACGCTATGGACCTCACACATACCCATGCCTGAGGTAGGACTCGAACCTGCGACGGAGGGACCCGCGTGAAACGTGGCAAGGCGCCCTAGACCGTGCGGCTACCGTGCACGACTCTCCCTTAAGGTTAGCTACTACACAAACATGCAGCGAAGATAGGGACAACATAACAACAAGATTAGTTATATGCAGAGCTCTAACAGATCACGTTCATCACCCCTTTCCTTGAGAAAAGAAAGTGAGTCAGAAGTTGCCTTTCATTGGAAGGTAATTACCGAAGCATATTCTATACGGATTTTCTTCGTGATTACACCAACTAAGGTCCTCGAGAAAATGAATCATAATCATTACATAATTGTTTTGATAGAAGCCCAATATACATAAACAGATTTTCATGACGGACCAGAACTCGCCATTTTCTAATCTTTAGCAAGAATAATCAGAGGAGAAAATTGCACCTCTCGAACACATAAGAATAAATTTCATTGCAATAAGTGTATTGACACGCAGAAATAAATGGAAGTCGTCTACTGTCCGAATAGCATAAGTGGACACATTGTAGAAATTTATATTTCAGTAAACGCGATGCATTTGAAGTAAGGTATGGCAGTTAAGTAAGTCCAACGAATGGAAAGGGAAATGAGCGTTTGGCGTCATTGGCCCGTAGGCCTCTTACGGGGCAGGTCCGGCCGCCTTGTAGCAGGTCTTCTTATATTCGTCGCCACATTGAGCGACCTGTGCGTCGGTTGGGGATGAAATGATGATGAAGACAGCACAACACCCAGTCACAGAGTGGAGAGAATCACCGTCCCAGCCGGGAATTCGGGCGCCTTAGGACAGCAGTCCGCCACGCTGACCATTCAGCTAACGGGGCGGACAGTCGAACAAATGAAAAAGAGAGCAAAATAGATGGATGATGGTCTTTGGTACGTCACATAGTTGAAACAAGGAAATCGAATAGTAGTTAATTTGTACAAAAGTAAGTTCAGAAATGAGACGTCTAAGGGCTAGATGTTTACAGTAATATGGAAATTAATTTAAATCATATGCAGTGTACTGCTAAAGAACGTGACGCTATAAACGTTAGTTATTTAAGATAAAATAACAACAATAACATACCCGAAAAACGATAGCCATTGTAAGTTAATGAGCTATCTTAAGTCGTGTAATGAGTGTGGAAATTAATAAATCAAATAGGAAATCTGTACATACTTATCTATGAAATCAGCTAACAACAGAATAAAGAAGAAAAAAGAAGTTTCTTATATAAATGGAAAAATTCAAGGTCAAGTCAACTCATTGTCATCGAAGCATCACGTCAACAAAAGAAAACCTCTACATGTGTATATTACTACACTTCAGACAAACCCGTTATAGTAAAATACTGACTTTACCCATTAAAAAGAAGTATTGATGTCAAAATAATTACACATAGACCATCAATATTGGAAGTATTAAACAAACACATCATAGATAATGAAATCTTATTAGTTACTTTCAAAATCCGGAGAGGGAAAAGATGACAACAGAAAAATAAACAAGTAACATGTGTTTACAGAATTCACATGTTTATGTTTTCATATTAGGTGATGAGAGCATGTTCTCAGACTTCTGGTTGGGAGACGGTGAAGTCTTTATGGAGAAAACTTAGTGGCCACAGCAGTCAGTTATTTTCACAATTCTCGCTGTTCGGAACATTCTGTGAGAGCATCATCATTCCTTCGTTTCATGTTTCTGTGATGTCTTCAGGGAAGAGGTTAGACTCTCTCTTAGACATAGACCATCAAACCCACCAGTGTACATGCTGAGTCATCTGCATATTGAACTGTTTCATGTTGTCAAGTTCACCATCCTGGTGACTGGCTTAAACCTACTATTCAGACAGTTGTTAAGGCCATATGTCTCCCTACTTCAAATCACCATAGTACTGACCAGTCATCAGACTTTCACAATTTTCATCAGTATACAAATGTAGGGAGTATCTACGTCGTTTGGTATGATTCATACATGGCACTTCAGCAACTGCACTGTACGTCCACATTTCTAGTTCAATTTCTTCTTAGGATTAGTCTCATAACATGATGTAGTAGAGTTTGTATCAAAGCACAGTCGCATCAGCTTATTCTTCTTTCTACGCTTTCATTGCCATGGAGTTGCGATTATCAGCATACACCCAGGTAGCCAAGTTCTAAGAACATGTTCCAGTGAATCTTTACGCTTCAAGCAAGAGTTTGTTTATTTTCACTCTCCATCTGTCGGGTGGAATTGCAGCAAGAACTAGCGCTTCCGAAACAGCAAGTGTTTCAAGGTCGTCCAGTTCATCTGAGCGAATAGAGCAAAGTTGCCCCACAGGTAGAGGCTGGGACGTGTGATGTCGGAGGGGACAGGTGTTAGTGGCCATCCGGAAGTCACTGCACTTCACCCTCTCACAAGCTAACCCCACTTGGAGGACTGTCACATTCCTGTAAACCGGGAGGTACAAAGGTGAGTGAAAAGACACTCCATCGTCTCACGATCTCCTTACGCGCCACCATATATTCTTTCAGCAGACTTCCACATACATTAGAAGAAAAGAGATTACGAAGTCTTAAATATTGATTCCACACTCAGTGTTACACAAGTCTAGATCTATAATTGGGAATCGAATCTCATGTATAAGTTACTGAGTTATTACAATCTTATGTTCCCTCTCATTCCAACAATTCTTTCTAACATCACAATTCGCTATCTTAGAATCAAACCTTTTTGTTTCAGCCTCGACAATTTACCAGGCCAGTATATAGACTCTGGTCTCAAGAGTTTTCCGTTACCTGTTTCTTCTTAAATTTTCTTAAGCAAAGGTTTTCCTAAAATTCACAACATCTAAAGCGCTTACAAATGGTTCCAGTGTCAAATCCCAGAATATACAAAACGCAACATAAAAGACGATACATTTCCATCATTATACACTAAAAGATTGAACAATAAGATATCTTAAGAAATTATCGACTCAATAAAGTACCTAAAAGATACAAAGAGAACTTGTCACTGCCATCATATCTTCAATAGAATCACAGTACCTTGCTTTTAGTCCAAGCATAACTATTCTACCCACAGTTTCACAGGCAATAAGTATTGCAACCTGTGCTCTTTCTGTGTCCACAGTCACATTAGGGGTTAGGATGCGATGGTATGATGTTGTTCGTCAAGAAGCCTGGAAAACTTCTAACAGGGGCCATTTTGTTTATTTAGTAATTTGTAGGACCACACAAGAATCTCTTTTCTCACATAGAAAGATTTTTCCGCTTCTTTCTACGATCAGCATTAATCAAAAGCTCTGTTGCTCTCTTCAGTTTCTTTAGCTACCAGTCGGTAATCAAGTATCTCCGTAGACAACGTCTATTGAGCTACACACTTATTTCTTTAATCAAGTTTTGGGACTCTATATTCATTAATACGAAAATTGGAGGCACCTCAGTATGTACATTAGGTAAGAACATCTTGAAGTGATTTTAGATTATTATACCACGTATAATGCTTTGCGTGACAATATAGACGACAAAGTTTCCCCAATACCCACATAATTGTTACCGCTCGGACTGAGGACAAATCTTACAGTTAAATGAATATCAGTTGACGTCGAACTCTCATCACTTTCAGCAGCAGTTTTTATTTAAACTTTGTTCCATCGTTAGATATTACGGATCTCAAATGCAGCGGTAACGGTGTCTATCCACAGTGGGTTAAAGGTAAAGCACTATACTCTTAACTCAGATGTCACTAATATTTATGAGAAAATAACTCCGTTCTCTTAACTGGCCTATACAAATCGTTTGCGGCTACATCTCACAACCTAAACAGAATTATTATGCAGAGAGGAGTAACATAGGACACGCTAACTGACTTCAGATTCGTGGAGGTCCCACACTTCATTAGTACTCAATGTAACCTACAAATAGTATTGTTGAAGTAACAGGTCTCTTTAAACTTATAAAACGATTTTTTCACCCGAAATGAACATGGTTCAAATAAGTAATGTAAAGCTCCGTCATCGGTTATTTTGGATTAATTTTGGCAGTTAGGGGACTATCGGACACACGTTTTGCAACTTTACAAAGAAAACTGGCTCCGTCAGAAAATAAACGTGACTATCTGCCTAATACGAACATGTATGTCACACTTTTCGAACATCAAACTTGTTCATTTTAAATATGGAATATAGCGTATTGAAATAATAAGAGTACAAGTCATATTATATGGTTTTATTGTTCCTTTTTCACTTAACACACTCTCCTAGCAATTCCTAATCTCATCAAGTCTCGTGTTAACGGTTATACTTGTTTCACATTCACACTCAAGTAACCACTGCAATTGAAGTTCACTTGCTAATTAACATCTAATCACTGATTACAGAAGTCCTTGCATTCATATACTATTCTCAGTATGTTACTCTACGGAAGTTATTACTCACAAACACAATAACACTCCAAGCAGTATTACAAAACTAACTACGCATGCCTTTTTGCGAAATGATTTTATTTTGCAAACACTTCATTCCTATGAACCAACATAACATTTTCACATCTTAATTACTCTTCCTAACAAATCATTTCTAGTGTTTATCTGTGGAAAGGTGCATGTGCCCACTCCATGCAGTAGCCCAACAACGACTCGACTGTGTGTTCCAAGACGGTGTGTGACCAGAGGCAATGGGGCATTGTTGACATTATACAGCAAGGCAATGCTCCCTCCAGCGTACAGACACATGCAGCTACGATAATTCCAGAATACAGCGATAGATAAGGTGTACACTATCGCAACGTCATGACGTTAGAAAGATGGAAGTACTCTCTACAACAAAGCATGCCAGTTTGTCAATGAGGTGCTCACGTATAACTAGCAATCACTGCAAATAACTTTGATATCATTACATATAAAAAAAGTTATCTTTGGCCAAACATTATAAACAATTGCAGCCTTGCTTCCCTTCATGCCATTTCATTTTATCATCCGTTACTATAGGGTACTTATCCATTTCTTGGGCCATATATTCAAGTAATATCATCGCACAATCCTTAAAAGTAACGTTCTCAAGCGACAGCAAAAGTAAAAGTATTGTCCGGTACATATCTTTCACCACAATGTGGTAAAGTGTTGTGTGCCAGCGATAAGACATCCAAAATTTCATTCACTTCGTTAGGGAAATATTCGGTAGTGAAGCGGAACTTGCAAAATCCCTAATGGTACCAAACTTCAGTAATGTGTATCAGTTTAGTCACTGGACTGTTGAAAACGATACGGATTCCATACAGTAGGACTGGTCACATCTTTCCACTCTAGACTGCATAAGTTAACTCTTCCTTGACTTACCTTAATCAATCGACACGTAGGATTTCCTCCAACCTGTTCTCCATAGATCTGTGGTAGGAGCTGTACGTCGAAGCTCTTCTTCTACCACAATGAATTCTTTGTAAAACGGAATGGGACGATTGATATTATAAGTGAAGCGCGGGTAACGAATCTACTTGAAATAATTCCTGGGCTGCCGTTACGTAACCTGAGAGTAGATGCAGATGTGCTGTAACGGCGTCTACAGAGCTGGGCGACGTCATCGACACTGAAGATTCGGGGGGTCAGGAGCAGACTTGTCAGCACTGTTCTTCAGATTCCGTCATCCCAGGCACACTTATTCTGTAATAAAAGATGGACCACATCCAGTCACAGCCCGGTAGTAACTAGTTTATTTAAGCGTTGGGTTCAGAATACACTGGAGACAGAATGCCCATACCCAGCAGAGGGCATGTGGGCGTCTAGTTTACAGTTTTTGGCGGCGATGCGCTGTCATATTCTCACCTGTGATTGTTATGACTCAGCATGATTCAAGAGCGGAATGCACTTGGGTTGCACGCGTTAATGGTCAGCGGCAGAGTTGCGCCAGTGGATGATGTTGCTGGAACGGAGTCCCCGCGGGCACGACTTCCAGGTATTCTATCATACAATTGGCTCGTGGTGTAAATGATTGTATCTTTGGAGTGAATCCTGACCACAGAAGTGGGTTGACTGCATCTAGCAACAGTACTCGCTGAGACGGTCGGTATTTAAAGGGAAAATCGGTCGACACTCACCCCAACGAAGCCGGCAGTTGGCCAACGGTTAACCTGTATGACGACTTCAGCAGCGGACTGGAGTAGCCCGAAGATGCAACCCTGGGTCACAAGGTGTGATCCTGCTCCACAGCAGTCGCTGAATTGATGCCATGTTCTTGATGGGAGCCTGTAATTGCACGTGCCATAGTCTTTCGTGCTGATAAGCATCATGTAGCTTCGATGTCTGAACGCTTCAGTAGCATCCTGAGTCTTGGTAACCCAGCAGGAGGATGATGGACGGTGTGCCAACTGTGGCGTCCCCGCACTCCAAGAGCGTGCTGATACTGTCGACTCGGTAGAGCTGCTACTGCCACAGCTCTCGCAGTGGAGTTTAGACGCGATGCGCGATGACGTAGGTCCCGTTGGTAAACGGGAGACAGAAATGCGAACTCGTACGATGGATGCTTCTTCTGATTTCAGATTGACTGATTCATTGCCGGGATATGCAGTAGTTGTTAAATCTGATCTCATCCACATCGTACACACTACCATTTGCGAGGAAACATTGTAATTATCAGTCTTCTCGTACGTTGTTGGCTCGTTGCTATGGAGTTGTTGAACCTGTATGAAGCGAGATGCACAGATACTCTTTGATCATGTCTGAGTGAATCTCCGCCGTAATGTTAAAAAAATGTTCAAAAGTTCTCTTTTCAATTAATGAAGTAGGTATTTTGATATTCACATTAAATTGTCCCTGCTGAACTGTCGTTGGTTAACTATCATTGATTAAACCACTTAATAATTTAGTCCACGCTTGATATTACACTTGGAAAGAACAGTTTACTGTTCCTTGGCCACTAAATACTTTATAACTTTCGCACCACACCCGCACACAGTTGGTTGGTAAAGTCAGTTCTATTACAATTAAGTTTCTTGACAATTACGACAACGTGACTCTTCAGCGTAATTGTATTATATTCGTGAAGTCATGTAATTGTGTCCTTCTCGAGACTAACTGACTGTAGTCCTTCGATATACTATTCACTCTTCTTTTAGTTCCAACTATTTGAAAGTCAAGTCCAATATTCACTAGTTTCGTCAGTAAAGTTCAATTAACCGTTTATGCACGGTTAAACGTGTCTATCAGTTCCTGTCTCTGCTTAGAAAATCAGTTTCCGAAGTTCGTGAATCACGTCATGCAAGAAACACTTCTGAACACAAAACAATCTCGTCGCGTTCCGTACTCTCAACAACTAAGACAAGAATTGTTCTCGTACGGCTTTACGGGACGAGGGCCAGCAAGCGACCTCTTCTGTGAAAGAGTATTGTAGGCGCATTGAATTTCTTCGTTGTGCTTACAACTCTCTTCCACATAAAAGCTATCTCTGACTAACATCACCTTGGACTTAGCTTTAAAGATATTAATTGCAATGATCACTTGAATATTTGTCCATTAACGGAATCTGAGGTTTCTTCCTCATCTTTTCGTAACAAAAACTCTCAGTGATATATAATGTTGTTGTTATCAAAACTTCTTGGTGTTAGCTTATCGGCAAAGACGTCTTATTTGCCAAGATAACTATTCCCTACTTCATATTATGATATTCTGTCTTAATTGAGATTAAGGGGGTCGTTGTGGTGTTATAAAACGTATCAATAGTGGCATTGATGGCAATATGCTGCGCCAACTGCTTCAGGCAATTTTTGCGGTTAGTGAAGTGATCGTTTCTGCCAGACAGCGCTAGTACACTGCCAAGGACTTGTCGAAACTTTGACACAAAGAGTCTCTGCTGTATTGCGTTCCAGAGTTGGGCCAATTTACTAGAAATTATGTATCTCTAGACAAATGAGGCTATTATTCATAAGATTCTAATGTTTAGCTGAGTTACGTTTCTTCTTGAAGATGAAGAATTTGTGGGAAATGATGCAACTTTTTGCTGCAACTGCCCTCTGCAGCGATGTTATATCTCTTG
Organism: Schistocerca serialis cubense; assembly: GCF_023864345.2. Taxonomy (NCBI): domain Eukaryota; kingdom Metazoa; phylum Arthropoda; class Insecta; order Orthoptera; family Acrididae; genus Schistocerca; species Schistocerca serialis. The sequence continues at coordinate 666,109,689 of NC_064642.1, forward strand.
TACGTATGACGGAAATGGTAAAAAATAGGCAGTGGTAATATTTAGATACACACTGAGACGTCAAAAGTCATGGGATGCCTCCCAATATCACGCTGGACCACCTTTAGCCTGGTGTAGTGCAGCAACTTGACGTGACATGGACTCAAAAAGTCGTAGGAAGTCCCCTACAGAAATACTGAGCCATGTTGCCTCTATAGCTGGCCATAACTGCCAACGTATTGGCGGTGGAAGACTCTGTACAAGACCTGATCTCTTGATTGCCTGCCATAAACGTTCGAAGGGAATCATGTCGGGTCATCTGGGAGACCAAATCACTTGATCGAATCCTCCAGAATTTTCTGACATTGTGCACTGCAATCCACAAAAAATCCATCGTTGTTTGGGAACATGAAGGCCATGAATGATTGAAAATAGCCTCCAAGTAGCCGAACGTATGCATTGTATGTCAATGAGTTCAGTTGGACCGGAGGACCCAGTCAGTTCCATGCAAGCACAACCCACACCATTATGGAACAAGCACAACTGTTCACAGTGCCTTGGAAACTAGGAACAATGACGTCGTGGCGTCTGCGCTACACTCGAACCCTACCGTCACCTTGTACTAACTGAAATCGTTACTCATATAACCTAGCCACGGTTTATCAGTCTTGTAGGGTCCAACAGATATGGTCGCGATCCCAGGAGAGGCGCTGCAGGCGGTGTCATACTGTTACTTAATGTACTCGGGTTGGTCGTCCGTTGTCACAGCCCTTCAACACAAAATTTCACCTTATTTTCCTAACGGATACGTTCGTCGCATGTCTCGCACTGGTTTCTGCTGTTGTGTGTCAGCACTGAGAACTCCACACAAAAACGCCACTGCTGTCGGTCGTTGAGTGAGGGTCGTCAGCTATGCGCAACCCATGGTATTGTCGGTACGCTCTTGAAATGCTCTTGGAATATTGAATTCACTAACATTTTCCGAAACTAAATATCCCTTGCATCGAGCTCCACCTACTATTCCGTGTTCAAAGTCTGTTAATTCCCGTCGACGGGTCGTAATCACGTAGGAAATCTTTTAAACTTGTCACATGATTCACACGTCGACGGGTCATAATCACGTAGGAAATCTTTTAAACTTTTCACATGATTCACACTAGTGTTACTGACAGCTCAGCCAATGCAGTGCTGTGTTACATTCCTTGCGTACGGGGTACCATTGTCATCTATATATGTGTATATAGCTATCCCATCGTCACCAACCATCGTCCCCTCAGAGTTGTTGTTGCGGTCTTCAGTCCTGAGACGGATTTGATGCAGCTCTCCAAGCTACTCTATCCTGTGCAAGCGAATCAATCAAATAGTTCAAATGGTTCGGAGCACTATAGGACTTAACTTCTGAGGTCATCAGTCCCCTAGAACTTTGAACTACTTAAACCTAACTAACCTAAGGACATCACACACATTTATGCCCGATGCAGGATTCGAACCTGCGACCGTAGCGGTCGCGCGGTTCCCGACTGTAGCGCCTAGAACCACTCGACCATCCCGGCCGGCAAGCTTCTTCATCTCCCAGTACCTACTGCAACCTACATCCTTCTGAATCTGCTTAGTGTATTCTTCTCTTGGTATCTCTCTACGATTTTTGTCCTCCACGCTGCCCTCCAATACTAAATTGGTCATCTGTTGATGCCTCAGAACTTGTCCTACCAACCTTTTTCTAGTCAAGTTGTGCCACAAGCTCCACTCCTCCCCAATTCTATTCAATACCTCCTCATTAGTTATGTGTTCTACCCATCTAATATTAAGCATTCCTCTGTAGCATCACATTTCGGAAGCCTCTATTCTCTTCTTGTTAAATCTATTTATCTTCCACGTTTCACTTCCATACGTGGCTACTCTCCATACAAATACTTTCAGAAACGACTTCCTGAAACTTAAATCTATATTCGTTGTTAGCAAATTTCTCTTCAGAAATGCTTTCCCTGCCATTGCCAGTATACATTTTATACCCTCTCTACTTCGACCAGCATCAGTTATTTTCCTCCCCAAATAGCAAAACTTCTTTGTTACTTTAAGTGTCTCATTTCCTAATCTAATTCCCTAAGCATCACCCGACTTCATTCGGCTACATTCCATTATCCTCGTTTTGCTTTTGTTGATGTGCATCTTACATCTTCCTATCAAGACACAGTCCATTCCGTTCAGCTGCTCTTGCAGGTTCTTTGCTCTCTCTGACTGAATTACAATGTCATCGGCGAACCTCAAAGTTTTTATCTCTTCTCCATGGATTTTAATTTCAACTCCGAATTTTTCTTTTGTTACCTTTACTGCTTGCTCAATATACAGATTGAATAACATCGGGAAGAAGCTAAAACCCTGTCTCCCTTCGCAACCACTGCTTCCCTTTCATGTCCCTCGACTCTCATAGCAGCCATCTGGTTTGTGTACAAATTGTAAATAGCCTTTGGCCCCCCGTATTTTACGCCTGCCACCTTCAGAAATTGTAAGAGAGTATTCCAGTCAACATTGTCAAAAACTTTCTCTAAGTCTACAAATGCTAGAAACGTAGGTTTGCCTTTCCTAAATCTTTCTTCTAAGATAAGTCGTAGTGTCAATGTTGCCTCACGTGTTCCCATATTTCTACGGAATCCAAACTGATCTTCCCACAGGTTGGCTTCAACCAGTTTATCCACTCGTCTCTAAGGAATTCGCGTTGGTATTTTGCTGCTGTGACTTATTAAACTGATAGGTAGGTAATTTTCACATCTGTCAACACATGCTTTCTTTGGGATTGGAATTATTATATTCTTCTAGAAGTCTGAGGGTATTCCACCTGTCTCATACATCTTGCTGCCCAGATGGTAGAGTTTTGTCAGGACTGGCTCTACCAAACCTGTCAGTATTTCTAATGGAATGTTGTCTACACCCGGGGCCTTGTTTTAACTTAGGTCTTTTAGTGCTCTGTCAAATTCATCACGCAGTGTCATATTTCCCATTTCATCTTCATCTTCGCCCTCTTGCATTTCCATAATATCGCCTTCAAGTACATCACCGTTGTATACACTCACTATATAGTCCTTCCACCTTTCTGCATTTCCTTATTTGCTTAGAACTGGGTTCCCACCTGAGCTCTTGATATTCATACAAGTGGTTCTCATTCCTCCAAAGGTCTCTTTAATTTTCCTGTAGGCAGTATCTATCTGACCCCTAGTGAGATAAGCCTCAACATCCTTACATTTGTCCTCTAGCCATCCGTGCATAGCCATTTTGCACTTCCTGTCGATATCATTTTTCAGACGTTTGTATTCCTTTTTGCCTGCTTCATTTACTGGATTTTTATATTTTCTCCTTTCATCAATTAAATTCAATATTTATTCTGTTACCCAAGTGTTTCCACTAGCCTCGTCTTTTTACCTATTTGATCCTCTGCTGCCTTCACTACTCCATCCCTCAAAGCTACCCATTCTTCTTCTACTTTATTTCCTTCCTCCATTCCTGTCAATTGTCCCCTTATGGTGTCCCTGAAACTCTGTACAACCTCTGGTTCTTTCCGTTTATCCAGGTCCCATCTCCTTAAATTCCCACCTTCTTGCAGTATCTTCAGTTTTAATCTACAGTTCATAATCAATAGATTGTGGTCAGAGTCCACATCTGCCCCTGGAAATGTCATAGTATGCTCTGACAAAAATCATTTTCTCATTCGTATATTTTTCGTCAGAGAACAACTGCGGGGTACTGTTTCAGTTCATCTATCTTTCAGAGACGTCAGTCTCCCGACATGACACGCAATCATACGTTTAGTGCTTCAGGGAAAAATTTCCTGGTTCCATAATTTCGATTCTAAAAGTTCTTCATTAATTAAATTACTGTTTGCACTCAGACAGATTAAATGCCGGAGTTCTCAGTTTGTATAAAGGTCTACTGATGAAGATAAAGCTATTGTTTTGCGAGGCTTCAGTTCATGTCAGACTTTTTCTTCGACGTTTGTTTTCCCTTCTGTGCTAATATTAAGTAGCTACAGTCGAAATCTAAGTAAATAAATCCACTTTAACGTTCATAATATTATTCGTTTTCGTTTCGGTGGCTTGAATTCTTATAATCGTAAGAAGTTTAATATGGAAGGCTATGGTTTCTTCCGAGCCATAAAACCACTGTATTACCTTAGCAAACCGTTTGGTTTGGCACCGTATACGATAAATCAACAATCAAACAAATTTTCGACTTCACATTATGAAAGGATGTACTCTTTATTAGTGCTTGCCTTAGAGGTCACCATGGTCACTGTTATGCTACATGAACGATTACGTTCGAACCACCTGATGGCCACTGTAAAATTCAGTGAAATATTTGAACTGTTGCTAGTTACCTCTTCTGCCATCTTGACAATTATCCCTCTTTGTTTCGTCTCCCTTACGCACATTATACAAATTCTGAATAAGGTGCTCGATATCGACAGGACAATTTTGACAAATCCCAGCGAGGAGTACAAAACAGTATTCAAAAAACAAATGGCGCATGTAGCTACGCTGGTTCATCTGCTTGTTGCACTGTTCACCGTCGATGGGATCTTGTGGGGAAGGGTCGTTAAGCAATATGTTTTACATTATGTCTGTCAGTATCCGTTGTATGCATCAGTTGCTGTCACGACTGCCCAGTTCTCCTGTTTGGTGCTATGGTTGAAGCAACGATTACGTATAGTGAATGAAAGACTTTTGATCATACGGCAACGGAGGTTGGCATCATTGACGTTTTGTCCGTCATTATACAACCTGCAGATGGCCACTACACTCGGAAGACGACAACATGACACCTACGCTTGGGGTGACAACGCGAGTTCTCTCCATGTAAGTTGTATATTTCTGAACTTCAGAAACATTTTAGTTAACCTGAGGAATTCACATTCTTTGCTCGTTTTCAATTGATTTAAGGCTCTCGTCAGATAAAGAACAAAGAAAAAATTGTATATCTTCCAATTTCCTGTTTAAACATATTGACAGTTTTCGGGTTATATCTGTCAGACATTGAATAACCGCAAGTTACGTTTTGCCACACGTGTTTCAATTCAGTTCTGGGAAGCATTTTTAATTACTCGGAATGTATGTACATTTTCACCTGAGTTCTATTTCTAACTTACATATTGCACAAGTGAAGTGTTAAGCTAAGACCATTTGTAACAGTGATACGTTAATTCTACTTATGTTTTAGTACATCCATTGTTTATTGGTCTTGTTTAAGGTGTCCCTTTAATATTATGTTACTGAAACTTTTCTGCATCCACCATCAAGATACATTATCAATAGTGGAGACGCAACGCACACTCCGCTTTTAACGATTTTCAATAATGAAGGGCTACTTACTTTTGTCATACATAGAAAGCCTATAACGACTGATAGAATTATACATGCTAAGTCAAGTCATCGAAACAAATATAAAAGGGCTTTTTCCTGCTCAAATTTCAATAGAATGCATAAGCTACCACTCTCACCATATCGAAAATAAAGAGAAATTTCTGTTCTTAAGCAAACTGCTGCAGCTAATGGTTACGACACTAAAATTGTTGACAATCCTTATCAGAAGTTCCAACTGCAAGACAAAGAAGTAGTTCTCGCAAATGGCCTACATGGGAACTGCTTGTGACAGGATAAACAGGTTGTTCAAGAATGCTGACATAAGATTAGCTTTCGCTGCCAGACAAGTATTTGCAAGTGAACTAAATCACACTATCTGAAATTCAAAATATCGATTCCCAAGATCAGTGTATATAAATTAACATGTAAGGAATGCCATAAGGTATATAACGGACAGACTAGTAGGAGTTTTCAGAGAAGATTGAAAGGGCATATGGAAGGTACAGTACGCAGCAAATCTGCATACTGGCAACATCTCATCGGTAATAACCATGCAGAATATGATATAAAACACGATATGCCATACATACATACTATCCAGAAAGGATTCCTGTTAGGTACCTTGGAAGAACTTGAGATTTTTGTCCACCAGAAAAGTGACTCGGCAATTCATCTTAACGAACAAATAGAATTAGGAGATAACACATACTTTGATCATTTTCAGTATATCATTGGAACCCAGGGCTACTGCTTCCCCCTTTTAATTCACAACCCTTGTCTTATATCCTGTCTTACCTTGGTTTTATTAAAATTAATTACAATACCGCTATTTCTTCAAGCCTCACATGTATAATAGCGCCACTTTGTTGTGAACCAGGTTTTTATTTTTCACATTTTTATTTTATTTTATAGTGTACTTTGAGACCAGCTAGGTTAATATATACTGGCGCACGTGTATCGTTTTAACGTTTTATCTTTCTATACCCGTAAATTAACATTAATGTACAATACTGGTCATTGCAATTGCTAAACCAAGAAGAAATGCAGATGACAAACGGTTATTCATTGGACAAATATGCTATACTAAAACTAACATGTGATTACATTTTCACGCAATTGGGGTGCATAGATCCTGACAAATCAGTACCCAGAACAACCACCTCTGGCAGTAATAACGACCGTGATACGCCTTTGCACTGAGTCAAACAAAGCTTGGATGGCGTGTACAAGTACAGCTGCCCATGTAGATTAAACACGATACCACAATTCATCAAGAGTAATGACTGGCGTATTGTGACGAGCCAGTTGCTCGGCCACCATTGACCAGACGTTTTCAGTTGGTGGTAGATCTGGAGAATGTGCTGGCCAGGGCAGCAGTCGAACATTTTCTGTATCCAGAAATGCCCGTACAGGACCTGCAATAGGCGGTCGTGCGTTATCCTGCTGAAATATAGGGTTTCGCAGGGATCGAATGAAGGGTAGAGCCACGGGTCGTAACACATCTGAAATGTAACGTCCACTGTTAACAGTGCCGTCAATGCGAACAAGAGGTAACAGACGTGTAACCAGTGGCACCACATACCATCACGCCGGGTGATACGCCAGTATGGCGATGACGAGTAAACGCTTCCAATGCGCGTTCACCGCGATGACGCCAAACACGGATGCGACCATAATGATGCTGTAAACAAACCTGGATTCATCGGAGAAAATGACGTTTTGCCATTCGTGCACCCAGGTTCGTCGTTGAGTACACCATCGCAGGCGCTCCTGTCTGTGATGCAACGTCAAGGGTAAGCGCACCCACGGTCTCCAAGCTGACAGTCCATGCTGCTGCAAACGTCGTCGAACTGTTCGTGCAGATGGTCCGTTACAGCCATGCGGATACGATGCCAGTCATCTCGACTGCTAGTGATACGAGGCCGTTGGGATCCAGCACGGCGCTCCGTATTACCCTCCTGAAACCACCGATTCCATATTCTGCTAACAGTCATTGGAGCTCGACCAATGCGAGCAGAAATGTCGCGATACGATAAACCGCAATCGCGATAAGTAGCAATCCGACCTTTATCAAAGTCGGAAACGTGATGGTACGCATTCCTCCTTTCACGAGGCATCACAACAACGTTTCACCAGGCAACACCGATCAACTGCTGTTTGTGTATGAGAAATCGGCTGGAAACTCTCCTCATGTGAGCACGTTGTAGGTGTCGCCACCGGCGCTAAGCTGTGTGAATGCTCTGAGCATTCCGCTGAACGCACATTGGAAGCGTGTATTCGTCATGGTCATACTGGCGTATCACTCGGCGTGGTGGTATGGGGTGCCATTGATTACACGTCTCGGTCACCTCTTGTTCGCATTGACGGCACTTTGAACAGTGGACTTTAAATTTCAGATGTGATACGTTCGTGGCTCTACCCTTCATTCGATCCCTGCGGAACCCTACATTTTAGCAGCATAATGCACGACAGCATGTTGCAGGTCCTGTACGGGCGTTTCTGGGTACAGAAAATGTTCGACTGCGGCCCTGGCCAGCACATTCTCCAGATCTCTCACCAACTGAAAACGTCTGATCAATGGTGGCCGAGCAAATGGCTCGTCACAATACGCTAGTCAATAATCTTAATGAACTGTGGTATCGTGTTGAAGCTGCATGGGCAGCTGTACCTGTACACGCCATCCAAGCTCTGTTTGACTCAATGCCACGGCGTATCAAGGCCGTTATTACGGACAGAGGTGGTTGTTCTGGGTACTGATTTCTCAGGATCTATGCACCCAAATTGCCTGGAAATGTAATCAGTAAAATATATTTGTCCAATGTATACTCGTTTATCATCTGCATTTCTTCTTGGTGTAGCAATTTTAATGGCCAGTAGTGTAATTTTACCTACAATCATGTCTCTATGTGATACCTGTATGATGATATAGTTATTACTCTCTAGTTTATTCGTTTATCGACAAAACGTTAATACGATCGATATATTTGTCATTCACGCCAGTGTCACTAGATGACACTGCCTCTTCTCTCGTTTTGGAAGTTCGACTTCTACCAGTGTCTGTCACATTACCAGCTGACAAAACGGTCTTTGCCTTTTCGGTGCACTTTCTCCAGCCTTTGTCCATTGTTTTGACCGCCGTTTTGACTCTGGTGGCAATGACTAGTTTAGGCTTATCAAGAGGCACAAATCGGCACAAAGAGTCTTGCAGATTGCAGTTAAAAATCGGCAGGTGTTATGTTGCAACGCTGTGTCGGATGCGCTTTAAGTCCAAAGTGAGCAATCGGGGGACCCACCTCGCACATAGCTTCTTCATAGAAAATTCTCCGTGCGGGAAGTTATACACTCAATCGGTAGAGATGCCTACAGTCTCAGCAATCGCACGGTTGTTTATTCGGCGGTCTCGCGCTATCATATCTTGCAGTTTGTCAACTGTTCCCATTCTGCTGACATCATTCGGACGACCGAGCTGCACTTCGTGTTCGGTGCTTGGCCGACCACGTTTACGATCATTAATGTAATTACAAAGGGTCATCAGTGACGGCCCAGAGTGTGTGTGAACTTCATTCAATTTTGTTTTGATTTGTACGGTGGTCCAATCCTTCAAATGAAAATGTTTAATACCAGCGAGAAACTCGGTTTTCCCCATTTTCAATCGCAGTCGACACACTGACGAATTCAGACAGCCGACAATAATGAACTGTCAACTATACAACATTGTAGAAATTCTATATCCAATCCTCGGAAGAATAAAACGTACCAACCATGAAGGCTCAATAAAAATGTTTCTCCCTTTAACGGGAAACAACCCGCAAATCACCCTCACAATCAGGTTAATTCCCTGTGTGATATTTGAGCCATCGGAAGTCTACGTCAGTTGTACTCCTGCATTCTTCTTGTTTCAGATCGTATTTCTTCAATTAAATTTAAGGATACTTCGGATTTGGTAATGGGTCCGGTGTCATCCTGCTGTCTGTATGGTTGGCTGTTATTGTATAAATATACGTTAGATGGGAGTTCAAGCGCTTTTAGAACGGAAAATAGGGAAAATAGTAATGCTTGGTTACTTCAGAATTCATTACGCAATTTAAGCTGTAATTGGCACATATTGCTTGTCCCGAATCTACTCCATTGTCGCTTTTGCTTGCAGCTGTGCGTACTTCAGCTAAGTAGTACTTTTTCCTTCCTTTTTACTGAAAAGTCCACTATATGTAGATAGTTGCTGTCCTCTGGGGCGATGTCTGTAGTCTGTTTGGCGTATTTATATTTGAATGTATTACTATAATATTCGGCCCTTTCTCGAAACTTAGTATCTATGGGCGAGAGGCCTGCTAAATCACATAGCGCTAAATTGAATGTCGTCGTGTAAGTTTCCACTGTTTCATACTTACTAATGAGATCTATTGATTTTCATGCGGTTGCGTTTCTTCTATAGCATTTCTATGTACATCGACAAGGTGCACGATAATATAAACAGCCGTAGTGCCTCAACGCGCAGGTCGTTGTCGAGCCTAACTGACTTTGAGAGAGTGTTAATTTAAGCCGTATATTTGTCTGTACTATGTTGGACATGTCTATTGAATGCATACTGTCTGTGGATTGTAACTCCCATATTTTCTAGATGATTCACATGCAGAAGTTCTTTCTTCTTAAGGTAACTGATTTTGACGATTCACATCGCGTTTTCCTTGTGAAGTGCGTACCTTCTGATTTCCGTTCGTTGAATCGGCGCTTGTTGTTATCTGCCCAGACATATTCTCAGTTTCAACATTACTCTTGTTTTTAGTGAGATGAATTAGATCAGCCTCTAAAGCAGGTGTGAGATACTGTCTTAAGTGAGACAAACTAAGTAATGGATCATTGTATATTATCGTCAGCAGAAGTGACCGCAGCAAGATCGTTGCGTACATCCTTTGGTTGCTCTTTCCTCTGCTCGAAAGTTATTATGTGTTGAAGTTACAGTTCTGTGGCTGAAACAGCTACATTCCAAGTACATTAAAATTCGTACTACGTTTATAAAGTACTCGTACTTAGCCATCAATACGCTATAAGGACTCCTTGTTCACAAAGACCCACAAAGATTGCGTAAATGTTGGCTGAGAGACAGCAATCGATATATGTTCTGACTGATTTTACGACATCCGTCGTAGCTGGTTTTGGGGTGAAACCATATTAACTTTTATGTATAAAATCTCTGGAGTAGAAGATTGAATTATTCGCTTGACTGATAGTATATCCAGGATATTCGCTTCTGTGTATGAAAGGTGTAACGGGTGAATTCTGTAGATTTATGTTGATTTCTATGGTGCGCTCTATAGTCATTAACGGCGTCTCTTCCACAGTTTTGAGAAGCATCAATGATCCTTGACAGCACGTCTGCTGCAATCGAAATCAGAGAGGTCTGCCGCGAGTACGCCTTGGCGCTGATTATCTGTGGCTGAGTCGGAAGTTAGGCAGCATAGGCTGCTGCGCGGGCTCTGTCTTTACCATTTATACACTGTATTATTATATTATATGCGTTTAATATATATATCATATCTCCGATTGAATATTTATTAGAGAATCGCGCAAAATGTTGATGTGCAACAGTCAAGAGCACTTCGAATGTGTTGCTAACAACATTTTCCTCTATATAAATAAATATTAAAAAGTATGTAGCCCACTTCCATCCGAATGTTTATTAGACCGTAATTTAAAATTTGAATGTATGGCCAAAGATGTGGCATTTTAAGCTGGACAGGCGTTCGGAATTAACGAACTTCATATCGCCAATTACTTTTTTGTTTTGGAGTCAGAGGTCTTCTGACTGGTTTGCTGGTGCCCGCTACGAATTCCTCACCTTTGCCAAACTCTTAACCTGAGAGAAGCACTTTCAACCTACGTACTCAATTATCCAGTATTCCAGTCTCTGTCTTCCTCTACAGTTTCTACCCTCTACAGTCCCCACTTGTACTATGGAAGTCATTCCCTGATATCTTAAGTGATGTGCTGCCATCCTAGAGTGGTAGACTTCTCTTGGCCAGGTATGCCCTTTTTGCCAGTGCTAGCCTGCTTTTGATCTCCTCCTTGCTCCGTCCGTCATTAGTTACTATGCTGCCTAGGTAACTGAATTCCTTAGCTTCATCTAGTTTGTAGCCATCAAGCCTGATCGTTAGGTTTCTCACTGTTCTCATTTCAGTTACTTCTCGTTACTTTCGTCTTTCTTTGTTCTCAATTCATGTTCAGTACTCACTAGACTGTCATCCCATTCGCCATATCATGTAATTCGCCTGCACTTTCACTCTTATAGCAATGTAATCAGCGAATTCTATCACTGAAATCTTTCACATTGAATTTTGATTCCAACCCTGAACCTTTCTTTTATTTCCACCATTGCTTCTTCGACGTACAGATTAAACAATAGGGGCGAAAGACTACATCCCTGTCCTACACAAATTTTAATCCGAACACTTCGTTCTTGGTCGTCCACTCATATTATTCCCCCTTGCCTCTTGTACGTATCGTACATTACCCGTCTCTCCCTGCAGCTTACTCCCACTTTGCTCAGAATTTCGAATATCTGGCACCATTTTACATTGTCGAACGCTTTTTCAGGTCGACAAATCCTATGAAAGTGTGTTTTTTTTCTTTAGTCACGCTTCTGTTATCAACCGCCACATCAGAACGTCCCTCTGGCGCCTTTGCCTTTCTTAATGCCAAATTCATCAGTCGGACCCTCAATTTTCGTTTCCGTTCTTCGGTATATTATCCCTTTCAGCAACTTGCATGCATGAGCTGTTAAGGTGATGTGCGATAATTCTCGTGCTTGTCAGCCCTTGCAGCCTCCGGAATTCTTTGGATGATATTTTTCCGTCAGTCGCCAGACTCATTCATTCTACAGACCAACGTGAGTAGACGTTTTGTAGCCACTTCCCCAAATGATTTTAGAAATTCTCGTGGAATGTTATCTATCCCTTCTGCCTTATTTTACCTTAACTCTTCCAAAGCTCTAAAATTCTTCTTCTAATAGTGGATTCCTTGTCTCTACTATATCGTATCTTGTTTCTTCTTCTATCACATCAGACGTATCTTCCCCTTCATAGAGGCTCTCAATGTAATCTTTACACTTGTCGCCTCTCTTCCCTGCATTTAACAATGGATTTCCCGTTCCGCTCTTAATGTTAACACCCTGGCTTTTAATTTCAACGAAGTTAGTTTTGACTTTTTACTTGCTCGTTTCTTTTTCTATTTCTTCACAGTTTTCATGCAATCATTTCGTCTTGGCTTCCCTGCACTTCCTATTTATTTCCTTCCTCAGTGACTTGTATTTCTGTTTTCCTGAATCTCAACTGTTTATGGGTCAACTCAATATTTCTTTTTTAAGCCACGGTTTCTTCGCAGTTACCTCCTTTGTACCTACGTTTTTCTTTCCAACGGTTTTTAGAAACATCCATTTCTCTTCAACTCTACCATCTACCGAGCTATTTATTATTGCTGTATCTGTAGCCTTAGAGGACTTCCTGCGTATCTCGTCGTCCCTTAGTACTTCTGTACGCCACGTCTCTGCGTATTCATTCGTGCTGAGTAATATCTTAAACTGCAGCCTACGCTTCAGCATAACAACATTGTGATCTGAGTCTATATCTGGTCCTGGGTACGCCTCATTATCCAGTATCTGATTTCCGAAAATCTGTCTGAACAAGACGTAATATAACTGAAATCTGTCTGTATCACCCGGCCTTTTCAAGTATACGTCCTTCTTATGTGGTTCTTCAACATAGTATTCGCCATTACTAACTGACAGTTATTACAGAACTCAATTAGTCTTTCTCCTCTCTCATTCGTTGTCCCAAGCCCTTATTCTCCCGTAACCTTTTCTTCTGCTCCTTCCCCTATAGCTGCAGTCCAGTTCCCCACTACTATTAGATTTTCATCTCCCTTTAAGTGATGCATTACTCTTTCAGTGTCGTCATATACTACTCTGTCTCTTCATCTTCAGCTTGCGATGTCGGCATATATACCTGAACTATCGTTATCGGTCTTTGTTTGCTGTCAATTCTGATAAGAAGTCCCATCACTGAACTGTTCACAGTAACACACTCTCTGCACTACCTTCCTATTTAAAATGAATCCTACTCAAGTTACACCATTTTCTGCTGTTGTTGGTGTTACACTATAATTGATCTGACCAGAAATCCCTTTCTTCTATCCATTTCAGAACGCTGTCTCCTACTATCTCTAGATTGAGCCATTGCATTTCCATTTTCTGACTTTCTAGCTTCCCTACGAAGTTAAAGCTTCTGATATTTCACGCCCCGACTCCTATTACGTTATCTTCTCGATGGTTTTCAATCATTTTCTCATGGTTATCTCCCGCTTGGCACCCCCCCCCCCCTCCCGGAGATTCGAATTAGAGACTATTCTGTAATGTTTCACCAATGGAGAGATCATCATGACACTTTTTCAGTTACAGCCCCCATTTCCTGTGGATACAAGTCATGTGTCTTTAATGCAGTGGTTTCCATTGCCATCTGCATTTTCATGTTGTTGATCACTACTGGTTTTTCTGCCTTCAGGGGCAGTTTCCCACTTCAAAGACAGGAAAGTACCCTAAATAGTGTCCACTCGTCCGCCCTCTTTGACAATGCCGTTGGCAGAGTGAGGGTGACTTCTTATGCCGAAATCCTTCGGCCGCCAGTCCTGATTATTAATGAAAATATAAGTGTTGGCGGGTTTCGAACCCGAGACCGTGGACGTTTTGAATACTAATTTAAAAAAAAATCCACTTTTTTCGCTGATCTCACTTTGTTCGTAATTGTTCGTAGGATATGTTCGGGGCAGACGTCCCATGACACCTGTTAAAGTTCATCGTTAAGCTCAGTTTCTTATTACAGAGGGTAGCTAACTCTCTGACCGAACACGCTGAGCTACCGTGCCGGCGAAAAAGAGTTTAAGATTTCTGCGTTTCCTGTAGGCAAATGACTCGACGGTTTGGTACGCAAAGTCGTGATCGACTTCCCCGTCGCGCTAATGAACTTTTTTGCGACCCATTTCTGCTAACTTCTTCGCGAGAGAAACTTAAACCCTGATCTGTCAAACCACATATTGAGTGCCAACACGAAGAGGTAACACAATACATGACCATCAGTAACACATTCTATTTGTGAGGTTCATTTTTAAAATATGCCTTGAGATAATCTCTCCACTTGATCTATTATACTAAAAATGAACGTTTATTCATATTTCAGTTTAAAATCATCACAGAAAAATTAGAAGTGTAGTTGACACACGAGCAGATATCTCTCATTTCTTTTGTTTCTGGAATTTCTTTACATTTTCTTATCCTCTCCACTGCCGTTATCAAAAACGCACACACATACACATACACACACACACACACACACACACACACACACACACAAACGTGCGCGCGTGCGCATACCACAGGCGCAGCAAAACACACATTAGGATGAGCGGCGATAAAAATATAGACGTTACTTGGAGAAAATGCAGACCATTTCATCACAAAGCTTCCTTTTCATTTGTTTCCTTTCCCAATGATTTAGTTAGTGAGTATTTGCGTTGTACGTATACTACAAATATAAAGCACACATTCCTAATGTAGCAGAAACATCCACGCAATATGACAATGTTACAACGTTTCTAATTTCTGTAAATGCAACTGCATGATCTATATCAATGTTTGAAAAACCACCTACAATGAGTCAGATGTATTTGTGTTGTGCTGTCTTCATCATCATTCCATCACCATCGCGAGAAAGTTCACAAAATGGTGTCATATAGGAAGCCGAACAACCCCTGATGTGTTCTCCCAGCCAAATATGCAATACGATCACTTCATTTCATAATACCATTTAAACATGTTGTTTAGTTACGTTTATCTGTGTAAATTTTGATTTTTAAACACCCACATCTTTTGTTACCATACGTATCATTAATCAATCACACTGTAGTTACATATGGAACAAATTTTGGAAGACACGTTAGATCTGATGACGTACAATACAATTTGTTTTCTTTAACAGAGTACGAGTGATGCAGAAGAAGTTCAACAGCTGCGAGAGATATACGATGCCCTCTGTGATTTTGCCGGGATGATAAACAATGTGTATGGCCTTCCAATACTCAGCTGTCTGGTCACATATCTTTTTCACTTTGTCGCCTGCCTCAATTTTACACTCTCTATCATTCTCAAATATCAGGTAAGGTGGTAAAGTTGCAGTCAGCGATACGTGGCACTTACCGCAGTCTGCTCTGTGTTTACTTCATTAACATCTTCAGTGATCGAGTTGGTATTAAGTGTTTAATATATGTCATTTGGATAGTTGCTTCATTTATAGTGAAGCTACTGTCTTAGGATCGTTTCCATTCTGCTGATGTTCTCTAATGTTAATTGAAATCAGGTTTTTGTCGGATGAATGAGAGTTTTCTCAGCCATGCACCATTTCACTTAGATTGGTTCACGATTCCACCAGTAATATCACGATGTTACTTCTGAAACAGACTTGAAATTGTATAGCGATGAAAACCTTTGAAAAACAAAAGCTTGTGTTGGGCGAAATATGTTATAAAGTAAAATTAGAAATTTTCACTTACGCAAAAAAAAGGAATTAAAGGTGTAAGATAAGAGTCCCTACCGGAAAGGAATGAAAAATCGATTAGAAGCAAATGATTTTCTGAGATATTATATGTATTTCGATCCGGAGTAAGAATATCTTTATATTCTCAGTATGTTAACACTGTCGATCAATAAGAAACTTTCAGGATGGTACAGTGTGCAGCAAATTCCGAGATTGATTGATTTTCCAATCAAATAAATAAACTGTAGAATTATTTTTAGTCATTCAATACCACTATAAAACTAGTTTAAAAGAGGACATTGGCTTATGATAGCAAACCGCTAACAACCACAAGATATTTCACTCACTTAGCAAAACAGTATGCAATTTAGCAAGAAGGCGAAATTTAGTGGCATGTTCTACATGCTTTCGTAGTCATACAGTAATTTACAAAGCACGACGACAGATCTCGGTCAAATGTGCCGTCAAAGAACCGATCCAAACACTTCGTCAGATCTTTCGAGGATCGTTTAATGTAGTAACTGAAGACAGGTGAATGTCAACAGAAATACTGATACCGTGATTAAAAATTCATTCGTACATACAAGTACAATAATGCAAAATTTTAACTGCCAGATATGTTTGCAAATGAGGAATATTACAATGAAACTCCGAAAAAGCCATCACCGTTTCTTAAAATCTAGGAGCTTACAGCCGCGACAACATGTCTATTTGATGTAAAGTGGAACTGCCACCAAACTGACCCATTTCCTAGATGATATTTGTAGAGAATCTCTCACATAGCAGCTTGTGACACAGAATCGGAAAAGAACATGTGTACGTCTATGTTATAAAAAGAGCGAAAGAAAGTATGTCCGGAATTACAGACCAGTATTGCTCAAGTCTCACTGGTGCTAGACCCTAGTTATCTTTCGCGAACAGTAGATCTAACTGCAATGAAATATAAGAAAAGAAAACTGTTTTGCTGCAGTTACAGTTTTTTATACTCACGTCCCTTTCACGGAAGACTAATTTTGTGGTTACACAAATTACGTGTCACTAAAATTTAAGTAGTAAAGAGTAGTAAGTGACGATGAATTAACAGCACAATTTTTTTTCCCAATAGGGTTCTGCTGGTGCAGAAATGGAAGGTCTGGCGATGTTGGCAATTGTCTGGGCCCTTTTCTATTTTGGCGGATTTCTGGCAATCACTTGGTCATGCAGTACCGTAGCCAGTGAATGTTGTCGCACCGCAGACCTGGTACTTACGGCCCTACTGCCTCCACCACGCAACACTACCACGGATACTGAGCTGTGGTACCAGCTGCAGATGTTCTTGCAGCAGCTGCTGCATCGGCGCCCGCGCTTCACTGCCTGTGGGTTTTTCGTCATTGACCTGACCAATATTTCATCAATGGTAGCTGCAGCTGTATCGTATCTTGTTGTAATTGCTCAGGCAAGTGCTAAGGAAGAGTTTCCAGAAGAAAATGAAGCTAGATAGCATATTGCTTGTAAGTCGGCAGGCAGCTGCTAAACATTTGTTCATTCTGGTTTCATTTTCAAGCCATACGAGGTGTGTGAGAAAAGTAATGAGACAGATTCTCTACCTACGCAAGTTTTAATTTTTTCTCACAAGAATATTGTCCGCTTCAAAGTAGCCTCCTGTGGTAGCCATACACCGGTGGTATCGTTGTTCCCAGTCTTGATAGCAGTCCTGAAATAATACAACTTGCAGAGATTCTAATATATCGGTCACATCCTTCTGGTTTTTACACAGAGCTCCAAAATGACACCCTTATCAGACCTTTTTCAGTTTCGGGAAAGGAAATGCGCAACGACTGAGATCATGTAAGTACCATAGGAGGTCTGTGGAATAAGAATGCATCTTAAGGCAAAAAATCCAGTGATAGAAGTGGTCGTGTGGCATGGGGCGTTGTCGTAATGCAGCGTTCACTTGTCTGAAGTGTCTAGTGTCACACGATTGACCCTTTTCCTGAGCCTTTCGAGGGCGTCTTCGTAAAATCATTTCGTTAACAGTTTGTGCGGGAGGAACCAATTCTTTATGCACGATAGCCCAACTGCCAAAAAAGCAAATCAGCATTGCATTCCTCCTTGATTTGCCCATTCGAGCTTCTTTCCGTAGAAGAGATGTCTCAGACTGCCGCTCCTCATTTTACCGCAATGTCACGGTACCGTACTGAGATATCCGAGATACATCACTTGTTATCACGTGACTGAGCTATTCGTGGTCATTGAAGTACTCAACGCACACATACCTTCTGCTAAGTTGTGAGGTTTTTCGGCCCAGTTTTGTCGCAAAACTCTCGCACATGCATGCCTATGGGCAAAATTTGTTAAACGCTGAAAGTGTTTAAGTTTAACTGGTCACCCGTAGTTCTTATTGTTAAAAATCGGTCTGATGCCACAGGAGCACGTACTCGTTGGACGTTTTCGTGGAAACTGGACATCTCCCTGAGCAAGGTCCATCTCCAAAGTGTACTCGTCCTTCCAAATATGATTCGTACCAGTGAAAAACTCGTGCTGTTCATTAGGAATTTCCCCATGGGCCGTTTTCAACTTTTCAATGATCACGCTCCCGAGTCCCCGATGTCTAACACAAAACTTGATTCCATACTTTTGTTCTAAATTCAGCTAATCCATTTTCGTAACACATAGCAAAAACATGGCTTCACTGACGGCGATCTCAAAAAGCAGGTGGTGGCTATACAGAACTAAAACTCGGACTGAGGATCTGGTCTGACAGACAGATCAACGCAGATTTGCCAGATCGCTCGTAATATTGTCATTCTCATTACTTTACTCACGTACCTCGTATACTTATCACACACACACAAGTGCGAAGAAATTTATATTTTTTTAAATGTATCAGTTGCTAGATCACTTGTTGGTTGACTTTACTGCTGCGTATATGATGGTTTCCACACAACATATAGATATTTGTGCAATAATAGAATCATGGAGTCCATAATTAAATTAACAGTTTCAAAACTCTGTAGAACAACCACTGCTGTGAATGACATCAAATCTGAGCAGCATATTACTGACGCAGATGGAAATATCAAGGTACAAAGAAAATATAAATCGAAATTTTATCAATAGACGACGCTATAATTGTGTTACTGTAGCTGGGATCGGCTACAGGTGATAGATGAATCGCTGTACGGTGGATATCGTTTGAGTTGCACGTTACACCATCCGTACTGTTCAACGTACAGGTTGATCAAGATCGGCTGCCAGTTGTTGCGGCACTCTTAGTTACTTTAAGTCTTCCCACCGTATGGAATCGGATGCTTATAATAGGTATTTAGTTGTCCAGAACCCAAAAGCGGCATAAAAAGTAAACAGACGTGGGTCTCTGATAATCGTGAGTGGCGCAAACCACATTCGATATGCTGTCCAGCTTTGTCCGCTACAAGTTGAAATAGAGAAACATCTTATTCCACGACAGATCCGAGAGTCTCGGGGGTCGCATTCAGACTGTATTGTGCATTATGTGCTTTAAATTGAGTTATGTTTATAATTGGAGCACTGAACATAACGTCTTTCAGATAATCATACAGGTAGAGGTTAAAACCGGACGGCACGGCTGCAAGTATATGACGGATGATAATTCTAGCAACGATTTCACTGGCTGTGTAATATGCAGATGAGCGCCATCTCGTATAAAAATGATCCTCCCCATACTTCCACGCTGTTGAATGATTGGACGACGTTGAAGCGCAAAAGACTCTCTTAGCGTCTACCAGTAAAGGTAGCGGTAACAGGACCCACAGGACTCATCTCGAAGAAGCACGACCCTGCGACGTGCGATGGCGTCAACCCGCACTACGCAGCCACCGTTGCAGAATGAAGTGGTAGCGTTTGACGTGCGTGCAGATTTTTCGATGCCCATACTATGCGATTCTGCGTGCTGTCATGTCCTTAGAGACGGAAATGCGCTTCGTCTGTCCACAGAATTATCCGTGGCCATTCAAGCAAGAAATTACTATGGGAATCTTTGTCTACCTGACAGTTCAGTCGGAAACAACTCCTAAACGTGGGTTATCTTCTATCGACAGCAATCCAATATTTTTCGTAGAATTTTATGCACCACGCTCTCAGGCATGTTCACCATTCAAGAAATACTCCGCACACTGCATGACTGCACACAACTGCTCTAGCCCACTTCCAATGTTGTGGTTATGGTTTCGACAGACGTCAGACAGCTACTTTACTTCCTCTGCCTCACTGCACTCCAAACGAAACTGTCTTTTCGAATTCTGTAATCATTTTCTTCAGGCCCTTAGCAGATATCGGACAAACGCCTGTTTTCAAATTCCTGAGTGTCCCGAACTTCTACTGGCACACAGTCACCATTCTTGTAAAGGAAGGTAACCAGCAGAACGTGACTCTTCGTCGTGAGAGTCTCGTCGGGCGTCACGGAAGCCTTGTGCCACGCATCTGTTGGTGTGCGTATTTTGACGCTTACGGTGCCATCTTTTGGTTTAATTTACGTTACTTTTTTGCTCCATGGCGTTCCCCACTGCGTCAATAGTATTCCGTCCAAATTGTAAGACATTCTGAACAGTGGTCTCCTTCTAGACGGTTTTGAAACAGAACTTTAATTGAAACTTCCTGGCAGATTAAAACTGTGTGCCCGACCGAGACTCGAACTCGGGACCTTTGCCTTTCGCGGGCAAGTGCTCTACCAACTGAGCTACCGAAGCACGACTCACGCCCGGTACTCACAGATTTACTTCTGCCAGTACCTCGTCTCCTGCTGTGAGTACCGGGCGTGAGTCGTGCTTCGGTAGCTCAGTTGGTAGAGCACTTGCCCGCGAAAGGCAAAGGTCCCGAGTTCGAGTCTCGGTCGGGCACACAGTTTTAATCTGCCAGGAAGTTTCATATCAGCGCACACTCCGCTGCAGAGTGAAAATCTCATTCTGAGAACTTTAATTGTTGGGCAAATAAAAGTGGCCAGGACGAGCTGATACGATTGGACGTGAATGTGTCCACATAACCAATATAACCACAACCAGTGACGCGCACACGATGTTCATGCCCGCCACGTGATCCTCACTGGTTTCTTGAAGCACATTTACAAAATCCTCACACCTGGCAGAGTGTTAGTAGAGGTCAGTCTGGTCGCAGCTAGGACACCCGATCTGTCATTGTACGATTACTTCACATGGGGGGCCCTCAAGTCTAAAGTGCATCACAACAACCCTCATAGTCTTCAAGAACTGCAGCAGTACATTTCGGATGAGGCTGCAGCAATTCCAGCAGCCCAACTTTGATCCGCCTCCCATAGCTTGCTGATGAGGACCAAAAAGTGTCAAGAGATGAATGGTATCCGATATCAACAACTGCTTCAGTTAGGTTAGTAATGTATATCCTTTCCTCTGTAGTCTTTCTTTGTAACCTGGTACTCTGTTCTCTGGACCACGTTTATTTGCCCCAACCTGTGTGTAAAGGTTGGTATAGCAGTTTTTTTGTAATTTCTTAAAAATCAATAGCTATTTTTTCTCATAATACTGTTATCTTTGAAATTAACGAGTTATTCTTTGATGACAGTTGTGTACATCAGTTAAATAAACTAGTTATTTCAGTTATTTTCTGTAACAAATGCTACTTCTTGAAGGTCCAGGTACCCAGCTTCCCTTAAAAGTATTTCTGAATTTTTCGAAATAGCACAAATGTGCCATTTCCTTATATTCGTAAGGACAACAGTAAACATTAGATTCATCCAGATGTCACAAATCGTATGAGAGAAGCTGAACAATTTATTCGAGGAAGCAGTTTCATCCAGAAGAGCTTACGTGTAGTTTGAGGCCACTTGAACCGAATAATGGTAAAGAACTGATCAGGAACATTTGCGTCAGGAAACCTCAGTTGATGTTCTCTAATAGTGAAATGTTGTAATGTTCTTCACGGTTCTTTAGCATAGATGTTTATTTAGCCTGTAACGATTGTACTCACTCTGTAAACATGCTATATTAAAGGGTGTAAACTAAATTTTGAATTTTATACTAATGATTGACCCAAGATCAAAGTCTTTCAAACATCTATGTACACTATAACTGTACACTGTATTCCAAGTGTATTGTATATTAGAATACCACCATGTCTTTTCTAACAGAATAGCTGAACATTGAAATGTGTTAAATGAAAGCATTATTTGTACACTTCAAATTATACTTACCCCTTTTGGACTCTTAAGACATCACCTCAATTGTCTGAATTTATTGTTCATCACAACAACTGGTAATTGTAATTTCAAATGTAGAAAACCATTAACAATGAAAAATCAGTCTTTTTATTCGTTTTAGAAGTCTTTATTAACATAAATGTCTAACATAAATAACAGCATTGCCTTATAAACATTGACAGCCGTTCATGCACACAATATCCAAGCAAGTGTCATCATTGTAAGATAGCAAAAAGATAAAATACGTGAAAATAAAGATGAATAAACAGCGTTTCTCCGGAAATGTACCCTTTCTGTCCAAGTATTTCAATGAAATTAAATTATCACATGCAGAATATGAATGCCATAGTGACACCAATTCACCTGTGCATCCTTTTCTTCTACAAGGGTACCAGTAATTGAGCCTGCACCATATTTTCAATGCGCTACCACGACTTCAAAAAGTCAGATTTGGTTATTAGATTGAAGTATCTTTCGTGATACTAATCGGGTACTGGGAAATCTGTTGATTCCTTGAAACGAATAGTCACTTACACTCTCTACTTGTATCGATACTGATCATTTACCTCCCACCTCTTTTTCACCCTGCATCTTCAGTTCCATTACATTCTCTAGTCACAGCATACTGATTGACTTCGGTACTTTGATTTGTAAGTATTCCATAAGGATGTCACACTACAATATATGGGCCAAAATGTAAATCAAAGAATTTTTGCATTTCCGGTGTCAATTATCATAACATCTAAAGGGTCTTGACTAAAACAAGATCGCCAATGGTCAGTGTTGTTCTCCCATCATGCCTTGCGTTTCTCTCACTTCAACATTTCTCCAGCTACTTTCTGAACTGTGCTTGTCTTTCTTGCCGGCCGCTGTGGCCGAGCGGTTCTGGGCGCTTCAGTCTGGAACAGCGCTGTTGCTTCGGTCGAAACTTCGAATCCTGCTTTGGGCATGGCTGTGTGTGATGCCCTTAGGTTAGTTAGGTTTAAGTAGTTCTAAGTCTCGGTGACTGATGACCTCAAATGTTAAGTCCCGTGGTGATCAGAGGCGTATGAACCATTTTTTTTCTCTTTCTTGGGACGTCTTAGGCGCATTTGGTAGAAAATCAACATCTAATGATATTAAGTTCATTGTTGTCCTAGTCTGCAGTTTCTTAACTCGGGAATTTCAGTGCATGTATGATGCACATTGTTCAAAGTAACCACATAGTTGGGCAAAAATTTGAACCAATACATCTTGCACAAGCCATCAGTTTTCTGCTCTAATCACTATGTATTAATTAGATACAGAAACGTGTTTTTCTCGTAGCATCCAATGAATGAGTTTCATTGTTTTATATAAATTGTATTCTATTATCTTTCAATAATGTTGTGCATCTTCCAATGTGTCAGAAACGGTTTTTATGGATTTTTTCGATGATTTCCAAAATTTCTGCAGTCGTGAGTGAACCCTGTTTGATATATATGAGAGTCCTCCAGATGATCTGTTTAGCGGTCCATGCAATTCCATTACCACTAAACTTAAAAGCTTATCTGGAATAATACATTGCATACTTCCTTAGTTACCTTTATTTGCCTTCACTTTCTTGTATCTATCATATATGGCTAACAGCTTCCTAGCTCTGTTATGTGGATTGTAAACGTTGAAATTTTCTAGCAGGTTCTGTGGGTCATAGAATCCATAGCTTTCATGAGTACATTTACTCCTCTCATTTGTGTATCTCTCAGGGAGACATAAGTTCCAGTTTCCCTCTTCTCTCCATACATTATGAATGGGATCTCTCTATAAATATCATAAAATTCTCTTGATATTTCATGCCTGTGTTCCATCTTATCCGTTTCTAGATAGGGTCAGTGTTTGTCTTCTTTATAACTCCTTGAAAATTCCTCTTACTATCATTACCCATCTAAAACCGTTTGTGACATTACTGTAAATTCATAATCTATATCACACGCCTGACAGAATTTTCATCCCCTACTGAATGCTTTTATAAAGTGTCTGCTATCTGGTGTTCACATCCTTTAATATATCCAAGCCTGTAATCGAGCTGTTTCAGAAAAAAGGTCCAATCGATAAGTATTCCATGGAGTAATCGCTATTCTTCCAGAGCGCTCTATGCCTTATGACTGGAATAAAGTTCCAGGTCTTAAAAGATGCTACTTATATTTAGAGGATACCAAATATATTGACATTATACAATGTCACAAACAGGGCATATAAGATATCGACACTAAGCACCAGACTGTAACTGATTTATCCTAGAAACTGCGCACTTCTTGATACCAGAAACTATACACATTCTGGATATTAGGGTGATTTTTATTCTATGCATTGAAAACAGCGTTTGCAAGTTTCGGTAACTGGCTTGATTTCGTCAATAAGAAACTCTGGTTAATTTGTAACGGCTGCTAGAATAGCTATAGTAAAGTGTTTTGAACATTTTCTTGGACACTGCTTGAAGTACTAAGAAAGTAACGAAAACGCATAAGGAAATCAAAGTTATTATCCTACAGCAATTTTTGCCAGGTGCAATGTACCACATGCAAATGTTGAACTTACGAGGGCATGAGAAAAAAGAGAATTGTAAATCGATGAATACATGAGGTGGTGATAGTTCCTGTGGCGCTGATGAAATATTCTGAAGATGTATGACACAAAAATTACTAGATGTAGTATTTCTGTACACAACCGTTTTCAGGACGAGGATTTTTATTTACAAGCCCACTCACATAATACAGTCTACCAGTTACTGTTGGCCAATACGGCACAAGGGACCAAGAGAGTTTTAGGTTAATTTAACCATTTGGACAGGCTCTTGTTCTTAAGAGCAAACTTAGTTTTTGGAATGTTATCAGCAAATCCCTTACTTACACTGTAAAGAAAGAAATTTAATTTAATGACGAATTTGTAACGTCCAAGAAGGTTTAGTTTTTCAAGAAGAACGGTGCCAAGGAGTCGTTTTTGGGAAGGACCATGGGTCTGAGATGGAAACGCACGTTTGAAGAGGGTAGCTTTATATCAGCAGTTTTTAGTTTATGGAAGAATTCAGTTTGTCGGCTTTTAGATATAGAGTAGAATGAGCTGAAGGAGATTTATACACTTTAGCTTTAGAGCGATTTAGGATTTCATTTATTTACGGGATGTTATACTACTACCTATAAGTTCGCCACCATAGACAATAGTAATTGTTTTGAAGGTTACACTTTTACATCGTATATTCACCCACCTCAGTTGTACAATTGTTTACGTATGATTAGTTTCGACCAAAGTGATCATCGTCAGCACTAAGTAGCTGCATAAGCTTACTCGAGACACAATAAGAAACTGTACAAGAAATTGTAAAGAACTTTCCATATATTTTTATTACTGTCTCATTGCAATGAAGCATCATGATTAAAGAACCTGTACTACTTCAATCGATTTTACCTTTTAAAGTTAGTAGAAAAAGCATTCGAAGCTCAAATGTGTCGCTCAAATAGCCGCTGTCGTTAAAGGACATTATGACTGACATAAGGTCGTGCTATAAGGTGTGTAATCAGGCATTTTCAAAAACTGTGACACCAGAGGTCAAGGCACTTGACCTTGATCCCAAGCACAACTCGAATGGCGAATAAAAATAATCAGCTTTAACTCTTGTGTAAGGAATCACACTCATTTTCCAAAACTAGATCAAATGAAGTCGGGAAAGCAGATATAGGATCACGGTTATAGAAATCAGAACGTTACGTGTAAACTGGATAATCAGAAAGGAGAAGTATTGGCAGAACGTGGATATGGCAGGTAGTAGTGGAACGAAATGAACAGAGGTCAGTGGGGTGATACACACAGCAAAAGTAAAAGATGTTATGGATGTGTGGATTCTTATCACCAAGTAATTGGATAAGAGGGTGAGTTTCAGAGAACAATGAAGTTGGGAAGTTTTCTTTAGAATTTTACAA
Organism: Schistocerca serialis cubense; assembly: GCF_023864345.2. Lineage (NCBI taxonomy): Eukaryota > Metazoa > Arthropoda > Insecta > Orthoptera > Acrididae > Schistocerca > Schistocerca serialis. Next base: position 666,135,718 of record NC_064642.1, read on the forward strand.
CAGGACCAGACCCTACTCAGCCACCAATGAACAGGTCCACTTCACTTGCTGATAATAAGTGGAGAGAGAAAATGCGTATGCAAATACTGCAAACGACAAGATACATGAAGAGGTAAATATCCGATAATCGTAGTAATGGTAGGTGATTGGAACACCATTATAGGAGAGGAAATGTAAGGTAATGTTTGCGGGAAATGTGTATGCAGGGAAAGGAATGAGAGAGGAAGAAGCTTCAAGAGTTTTGAGATCAGTTTCAACTGGTTGTAGCGAACACCCTCTTCCAAACTAAAGGGAGCAGCTATACTCGAAAGCAAATCGATAAAAATATAGAAAAGTAAGAGACACGTGGAGATGCCAACTTGATTGCATTGTGATTAGGCAATGATTTATAAACAAAATTGTGAAGTAGTAATTATACTAAGTCCGGAAAAAACCGTAACGTAATGCAATAATAATGTAGAGCACACTGAAATGAGTAAATAACATAGGAACTACTGAACATTTTGAACAAAATGAGATAAGATAGAAGTTCTATGGACAGAGATATTGCGAGTGTTTCATCTAAAAACTAAAGGAGGAAAATAAAGAAGGTAATAGTTGATACAGGACGGGACACCAAAACAGCAGCAGAGTCAAAGATATCATCGTAGACAACTGAGTAAGCACTCAAGCACATGGGCACAAGAAGGATGCACAGAAAGTTAAGAATGACACTGGAATGGAGCAGTGCAGTCCATAGGGAGGCAGTGAGGAGCTGCACGGACAGCGCAGGTCCGCCGTCGGTGTGACTTCCAAGTTCGTCTGGCTGAGCATCATCCGGATACGATATGTGACTACCGGAAATGGGTGTTTCCACATCATTCCTTTGGCCGACCAGATCTGTGCGCGAGTGGAGGGTCATCGTGATCCACACATTTTCCTGCCGGCTCCAAGTTTTTCCACAGTTTGTCACTGCACAGTGGCTTTGCATGTTCCGTAAACTACTTCTGGTTCGTTACTTCAATGCCGAGACCACGTGGCATTCGTAAAGACTGATCCTCCTCCCTGCTGTGAGCATGATAATTGTGAGTGGTTGATTTCCAGTGCGGTGTTCGTGCCCGGCCGCTTCTATATCGGACCCGGTTCAACGTCCTGTTGTTGTTGTTATTCCCTGTTCCTGTGTCTGGCCAGTCGATTTGAGAAACATGGCGCTCATATCAAAACATAGTACTTTCTATTTGATAACTGCCACATAGTTTAGATTTGATTGTGTGTTTTAAGTTATTGGGATTCTTAAATTTATTTTGTGTTCAGTGACATTAACCATGACGTGGAAAATATTTTTCTTACCTAGTACCTCGAGTACCAAAGCGCCAAGTAACTTTCTTAATTATTTGGAGCCAGCAAGCGTGTGCACCTCACCAGGGCGAATCTCGTTGCTAGTGTTTTGGGGGGTTATTCCTCCAAGCCATGTTGGAGTTTATGCAGGTGTTCGTCCGTCGTGTATGGGTAGCATCTTGCATTAAAAATCAAATCGTCCTCGGTTCCAGGTTCGAAACCTGCAAACGCTTTGATTTTCGATTAATAATCAGCATTGGTGGCCGAAAACTTCCGACATAAGAAGTCACCTTCATTCTGCCAACGGCCTTGTCAAAGATTGCGGGGGAGCGGACAGAGGTTCAGGGCACTGTCTTGACGCTTGGGTAGGAAACTGCATCTAAAGGTGGAAGAATCAGTAACGATCAATTGCATGAGGTTGCAGAAGACAATGGAAACCACTGCACTGAACACACATAGCGTGTATCAACAGGGCATGTAGCCTGTAATTGAAAAAAGTGTCATCATGATCTCTCCATTGGCAAAAGATGCTGGAGTAATCCCCCATTCGGATCTATGGGAGGGGACTCCCAAGGGGGAGGTGCCCATGAGAAAAAGACCGAATAACCAACAAACGCATTACATTCTACGAGTCGGGGCGTGGGAATGCAAAGGCTAAAAGTAGACATAGCATGTGTCAGTGAAGTGAAATTGAAAGAAGACAAGCACTTCTGGTCGGAGGTGTATAGGTCAATATCAATAGCAGCAGAACATCGAATAACGGCAACAGGATTTGTTATGAGTAGAAAGGTAGGGTAGAGAGAGTGGTACTTCAACATTTCACTGACAGGGTAATTCTTTTCAGGATCGGCAACAAACCAACATCGACAACAATAGTTCATTTATACATGCCAAGGTAGGAAGCTGAAGACGAAGAGAGAAAGTATATGAGGATATCGAAAGGATAACATATTACCTAAGGAGAAACGAAAATCTAATAGTCATGGGTAACTGAAATGCTGTTGTATGGGAAGGAGTAGATGAAACGGCTACAGGAAAATATGGGATTGGTACAAGGAATGAGAGAAAGAAAGACTAATTGAGTTCTGTAATAAATTTCAGCTGGTAATAGCGAATACTCTGTTCAAGAATCACAAGATGAGGAGGTATACTAGGAAAAGGCTGGGCGACAGGGGAAGATTTCAGTTAGATTACATCATGGTGAGGAAGAGATTCCGAAATCAGATACTGGCATGTAGGGCATATCAAGGAGCAGATATAGACTCAGATCCCAGTGTAGTAGTGATGAAGAGTAGGCAGAAGCCTAAGAGGTTACGCAGGAAGAATCGATACGCAAAGAAGTGGGATACGGAAGTAACAAGGAACAAAGAGATACCTCAAAAGTTTTCTAAGGCTATAGATACAGCAATAACGAGTAGCTCAGTAAGCAGTACAGTTGAAGAGGAACAGACATCTCTCAAAAGGGCGCTCACAAAAGTTGGAAACAAGAACATTGGTACAAAGAAAGTAGCTGCAAAGAAACCATGGGTAGCAGACGAAATACTTCAGTTGATCTATGAGACTAGGAAGTACAAAAATGTTCATGGCAGTTCAGGAATACAGAAACAAAAGTCTCTGAGGCATGAAGTAAATAGGAAGCTAAGACGTAATGGCAGCAGGGAAAGACTGAATAATCGACGAATGCATTATATTCTGCGAGTCGGGGTGTGGAATGCCAGAAGCTTGGACGTGGTGGGGAAGCTAGAAAACTTGAAAAAAGGAATGTTCAGATTATAGGAACCTCAAAAATATCGTGGGTGAAACTGAAAGGAAAAGTGGTAACATTAAAAATGCAATGGCAGCTTCGCTGTTAGATGCAGAGTAGAGAGAGGCCAGGTGGAAGGAATATACTGAAGGCCACTATGATGGGTAAGATTTGTCTGAAGCCACAGAAGAAAACACCGGAATCGTTATAGAAGAGGTAGTGGATCCATTACCAGAATCGCAATATAAGAGAGCCTTGGATGACGCGATCAAATAAGGTAGAAGGGATAGATAACATTCCATCAGAATTTTTCAGGCCGTTGGAGGAAGTGGCAACGAAAAGACTGTTCACATTGGTGTGTAGAATGTTTGGGTCTGGCGACGCACTATCTGACTTTCGAAAACATATTATCCATACAATTCCGAAGACTGGAAGAGCTAAAATGAGCAAGAATTACAGCACAATCAGATTAACAGCTCTTGCATCCAAGTTGCTGACAAGAATAATATAAATAAGAATGGAGAAGAAATGTGAGGATGTGTTAGATGACGATCGGTTTGGCTTTAGAATAGGCAAAAGCAGTAGAGAAACAAATCTGACGTTGCAATTGATAATGGAGGCAAGATTGAAGAAAGATCAAAAAACGTCCATGGGATTTGTCGACCTCGAACTAGCGTTCAACTTTGCAAAATGGTGCAAGATATTCGAAACTCTGAGAATAATACAGATATGCTACAGGGAGTGATGGGTAATATACAATGTGCACAAGTAGCAAGAGGGAATAATAAGGGTGAACGAAGTACTCTGATTAAGAAGGGTGTGAGACAGTGGTGTAGACTTTCCCCCTTGCTGTTCAATCTTTACACCGAAGAAGCAACGATGGAAATGAAAGAAAGATTCAGTAGTGGGATTAAAGTACTAACTAAAAGGATATCAATGATAAGATTCACTGATCATATTCATATTCTGTGTGAAAGTGAAGAAAAATTACATGATCTGCTTAATGGAATGATCAGTCTAGTGAATACAGAACATGGATTGGGAGTAAATCGAAGAATCACGAAAGTAGTGAGGAGTAGCGAAAATGAGAACAGTGAGAAACCTAACATCAGGATTTATGGTCACAAAGTAGATGAAAGTAAGTAATTCTGCTACCTAGGCAGGAAAATAATCAATGATGGTCAGCGCAAGGAGGACATCAAAAGCAGACTAGCACTGGCAAAAAGGGCATTCCGGCTAAGAGAAGTCTAGTAGTATCAAACAGAGATCTTAATTTGAGGAAGAAATTTCTGAGAAAGTACGTTTGGAGAACAGCATTGCATGTTAGTGAATCATGGACTGTGAGAAAACCGGAACAGAAGAGAATCGAAGCATTTACGATGCGCTGCTACAGATGAATGTTGAAACTTAGGTGGACTGATAAGGTAAGGAGAGAGGAGGTTCTGCACAGTATTGGAGAGGAACATGTGGAAAACACTGTCAATGAGAAGGGACCGTATGATACGACATCCGTTAAGACATCGGTAAATGACTTCCAAGGTACTAGAGGGAGATGTAGAGGGTAACAACGGTAGAGGAAGACAGAGATAGGAATACATCCAGTAAATAATTGAGGATGTAGGTTGCAGGTGCTACTCTGGGATGAAGAGGATTGGACAGGAGAGGGTTTCGAGGCAGGCCACATCAAACTAGTCAGAAGACTGATGAGTCAAAAATAAAATGTGAGGTATATCAGCCAACTGTCAGTTTCTTCCTTACACCTACCCGTCCTAGGCGACAGTTAAGTATTTACTGTTTGCGACTCGTGGCGTGATTTTAAGCTGAACCTCGGTTGGCCGCTGAACTTCTTAGTTGTTTGCCATTACAGAAATAGAAATTTTGTCAACGATTTTACACATTTACTCTAGTGTGCTGTAAGTGCGCCTGGGTAGTTGTGCGACGTGTACAGTTACCTCAAAATCGCAGCGCATGAAATGGAATTTTAACTAATGTCACTGACTAGTGATTCTTTGATGGGCTGTTGTATATATTACAAATTTATTTCTTACTACACGTGCGAGAAAAAACACATCCATCGTACGTGTTTTAGACTTGATATCATTAACACAACTATTCAGCTGAATTTTCCATACACCTTACCTGAACAACTCCAAATATTTCACAGTGGGAAGGTATTGACCTCAGTCAACTGGAGAGCAAATTACTAGCATGTAGAATTGCACCCAGCAAGCCGTGACTACACAGACGTTCGGTCTTGGATAAAGCGTTACCTGCTTAGAAAGTTTCCCCTCATCTTCCGTGAGTCCTTATTGGCTTTCATTCGTGGGTTACACACAGTTGTCATTAAACAATAAGCACTATGTGTTGAGGATGTTCCAGTGGACGAAAAATTATTGGCCGCATAGAGCCAAACTTTGGATGCCCTCTACCTGTAGAACAGACGCACAGTGTCACTGTGAATAAAATCACAACGGAATCTGGACAGAAAGGATAAGATCTTCTGGATCATACTATCCTGTTCGAGGGGATTCGTACGAACATGGAAAAATTGACTGCAGTTAGAGATTCTTCTGCACCCTACGCTAAGCAACAATTACGAGGGTTTACTGGTCTCATAAAGTTCTATAAAGTTTTATCAAAATGGAAAATTTCATGTCACCAATGTGTCCCATGATCCCATTGGACTATCCTAAGTAAGTGATGAGGAAGTAAGCGACGATAATTATATGTTATTGTACATGCACCGAGTAGCATTCGAAAACTTCATGGGAGCAGCCCTTCCAGATCACACATGTGAGCAGAACAGGGATGATAAAGTGAGTAAAATCGAAATTGGAATAAAAAGCTAATAGTGCACCAGGGCTATTCTACAGAATAACACCTGAGGAAAATAAATTTTAATTACGTGTAAAAATGTATCAAGAAGGAACTCACAACTTTTAGGATGTGCCAAGGTTAGCCGGATACCATCATATAAAAGACACCCCTATTCTCAGTTGCTCCAGTATGACTTTGTCAAATTGTTGTCGTTGATCTGTTCGGACTACTACCATGGACCATGTGAGGATTTCAATAGGTGCTTCTGGATTCATAGCTTGCTTCTAAATTCATTACTCTTAGCCATTTTCGTAGTGCATCTAAGAAAATACAGTTGGCTGGTTTAAAAATGAAGTAGGATGAATCGAGAAAGTCGTCTCTGTTAATGGGCCACAGTTCTAGTCACATTGGTGCCAAACTCTCATCAAGTATCAGTGTATAACATTTGTATTCATTTCACGAGATCACACAGCTTTGAACCTTGCTAAAGTAATTCGTAAAGATCTAGGAAGCTAGGGAAGATGTGCTGGCTACATTGCGAGAAGCACTACCACAGTTGGGATATGTTCTTAAATGACATTGAGAGAGTGATACATGAACTGCACTACGGTTCTACAAACATGGCTCACCTACAGGCAGGTGTCTACATGCTGAAATTGTCAAACTAGTTACTAACGCATACAGAAAGAAACAAAATGAAAGAAGTGCATACAGAAGGTGCTACTGTGCCGAGTAAACTTCAGAATAGGTCCGGAAGTTCGTTGGCAGCGCTGCGCCAAGCGAGACATTCGAGTTTTTGGCTTTCGAAGTGGTAAGTTATATAGATTGTAATAAGAGGTTCTTTTGTACAAATTACTAGTGAAAGACGTGTATCAGTGCGTTTTTTAAGCTTACCATTAGACCTATCACATTTCTGTACATATTAGTCCAGAGAACGCGAAAAGATCGTAAGACCGAGTAGCAATAGTATATTTGTTTACGTTTTGGCACAACTGACATACTGAATCCAGCTTAATTGTTCTGTTTTGCTCTCCTACAATTTAATTCGAGCGTGTCTGTTCACTATTAAATTCATATTTACGGAAAGTAGCCTAAATCTTAATTTGTTTCATTTAGAATCTTTCGCACTGATCGGTTATTTAGGTGCAGTTAAGTACAATAAAGTTACATGCAGTTGCTAGTAGGACACTTTTAAGGATGCAGCAACTGAATGAGTGCTAAGTTCTTTTTGTAAGCAGAAATAAATAACTTTTTGCTTTATATCATGCACCTGAATTGCTAATCTGTAGGGTTCATTTTTGGTGCTTATACGTAAGGAAAATTCGTTAAGTGTAAACTGAGTTTTAATTTTCTTAAGCGTGTTATCTGTGTCGCAAAGCGTAATAAGTGTGGATGTGGTCGCAAGGCAAGAGGGAGTGGTATATGCAAACTGTGGACTGGAATTACACTGATGTGGTGGGGAACTGAATGGAGAACTCCACGATGCTCTCCCCTTGAAATTCTTTGCAAGAAATACAAGGGAATCTTTGAGCAGAAGGCAAAAATTCGTACCCTTCATTCTGAGTTACATAAGGCGATATTCGAACTACATAGGCTGAAAGGGGAAAAAGAATAGATGTTGGATGTCACCCACATTTGAGCTAAGAGGAGAAAAGCGTCATCGAACTTTAGGCCACAGTAGACCGTAGCAGACATCTGGCAAAGAAACTCAATGTCGGTCAGTACCGAAATAGAGGAGGAAGAAAAGAGTCTTCCTACTGGGTAGTGGTCATGGGAGGGGTGAAGTTCACACGGTTCAGGACAAATTAGGGCCACAGGTCACAATTATTAAGAAGCCAAGTGCTAGCCTTAGCCAGACGACAGAGCATATGGCCAATTTGTGGAAAGATTTTGGCGAAGACGACCACGTTGCTATAGTTGTTGGAGCAGGGAACAGTCTAGCTAAGAACAGTAATTACAGTGTTATGGGTGACATGCATGAAACAGCAGTAGCGAATCTCATACGACTGCAGTGCCAGTTCTGTAATTGAGAGATGGAATATAGTAGACATGTTGTACACCTGAAAAGGGGAGGAAATCATAGGGTGGCTGAGCTTTATGTAGATAGTATACAGCAAGCCACCATCACACATAGAAGGAACCCTGTGGTTACTTTTGTCACAGGGACACTTTCCTTAGCTTAAATCAGAATTCAGGCATCCTGTTTTGGAAGAAGTGAAAATAAGAGAAGAGCTACATAAGATGCATAATGATGAACAGGAAAGTATGTTTAGCTTATATCGCAAAAACAGAAAAGAACTGATTAACAAAGTAGAAGAGCTTCCCATCGTTTTGGAAAATTTAGGGACTTTTGAAAAGATAAGCATCCAGTGCCTGTCTGAGCAGCACATAACCACAGGGTCAGGTAAGTTACATATAACGCGTTATATTATTGGAGCTTACTCATGCACAAATAATACAGTAAAATGAAGACATGTTACGCACATTCAGACAGAACACAAGTTCAAAAACAATGAGGCACATAAATTCTGTGGTGATTGTGAATTAATTAGTAATTATTTCACTTTCAATTGGAACCGTATATAGATCCCTACTGGGAAATTCGGAACTACGTATTTATTAGGAATCTGGATTCCTTAGGTGCTATTTGTTAGACAGCAGCAAGGCGTTAGTAGCTTGTGGGGACTTCAGTATAGATTTTCTAAATCTTTTCGATAGGAAAAATGATCTATGATGTGATAACCTTATTTGTTTCCTACAATTTGGTCTCAGTAATGAACTTTAAAACACAGATGGATAAAGTCTGTAGGAGTCTAATTGATAGTTTAATCTTTGGTGAATGTCAAAGTGCGAAAATACGAGTAACACTTCACCTGTAATGAACGCGGTCTCTGATCGCAACTCACAGTTAGTTAAGATAAATTAGAGACGCCTTACAGTATGGATACTCCACAGAGGAAATCAGTTAGGATAATCAATGACTCCAGGACAAATATTTTGAAGACTAATACGCAGGAGATGATACGTGATGTAATTAATAATGGACCAAATGCACATAAAATTAATCTATACCACGATAAGTTCATACTATTATTTGGAAATAGGTTTCCACATAACCTAATCAGAAAGGACACTTAACAGTCATGTAAAAACTATGGATCACAAGATACATCAAAGTAACTTGTGTAAGGAAACGAGAAATGTATCTTTCGGAAAAAGCAAGTAGGCGTCGTGCAGTAGTTGCCCACTACAAAACTGCTCAAAATTACTGAGGGAGGTTAGTACGAAATCAAAGCAAATGCACATAATTAAGAAATCAGTACTTCCAAAAACATACTTCAGGCTACATTGAATGTAGTTCATCGAGAGAGAGGACAACCAGCCAAAGAACAAGACATCTTTACTGAATGGAAGGGCTATAAATGGAGAGACACACGTAGCAAATGCGTTTGACAATCATTTCTTAATCATAGTGGAAAGAACAGCGATAAACTGTTTAAGAGTAAAATCACAGCAGTACGTTGAAAATGTAACTTTCATAAAATGCAATCATATAAATGTATCACCAAATTCTCCTTCTGAAATTAAGAAAATTGTAAATGCTCTCATAAATAGAGCTCACCTGCTTTTGATGGTATTTCCAATAGAGTACTAAAAATTTGTTCCCATGTATTAAGGCCACTCTTATCTCAAATATGTAATGCATCACTAATTCAAGGTATTTTTCTAGACAGACTGAAATTTGCTATTGTTAAACCCCTCTTTAAGAAATGTGGTAAGGGATATGACAGTAACTACATACCTGAATCACTGCTGATATCGTTCTGCAAAACTTTTGAGAAGGAGATGTGTTCTAGACTAGTATCTCATCTTAATAACAATAGTATACTTAGTAAGTCTTGGTTTGGGTTTCAGGAAGGTGCTCAACTAAGACAGCCATTTACACGTCCACTCACCGTAATTTAAAGCATTAAATAATAAAATAGCGGCCGTTTGTATTTTTAGCACCTCTCTAAGCCATTTAACTTGAAACGTCCCCTTTGAACAATTATACATGACTGTGCTTAAACTGACACACATTATTTTGTTAGCGCAACGCAATCTGACTTTCAAAATTCCCTACAAAAGAATGGCCCTGACTAACATTAACCTATACCTTTCACAAATCACTTACCTCACAATAATCTAGCTGTTTAGGTTTTTTATATTGGTAACGCCACCTCTGTATGAAAATCACTGGCTGTGCTGTGTGCAGTCTGTGGCTGCTTTGCATTGTTGTAATACTCGCCATTGTAGTGTTAGGCAGCTGGCTGTGAACAGCGCGTAGCGTTGCGCAGTTGGAGGTGAGCCGCCAGCAGTGGTGGATGTGGGGAGAGAGATGGCGGAGATTTGTAATTTGTCATGAACTGCTATATTTATATGATGATATCAAGGTAAATACATTGTTTGTTCTCTACTAATATCTTTCATTTGCTAACTATCCCTATCAGTAGTTAGTGCGTTCCATAGTTTGAATCTTTTATTTAGCTGGCAGTAGTGGCGCTCGCTGTATTGCAGTAGCTTGAGCAGCGAAGATTATTGTGAGGTAAGTGATTTGTGAAAGGTATAGGTTAATGTTAGTCAGGGCCATTCTTTTGTAGGGAATTTTGAAAGTCAGATTGCGTTGCGCTAACAAAATATTGTGTGTCAGTTTAAGCACAGTCATGTATAATTGTTCAAAGGGGACGTTTCAAACTGACTGAATCAGAGTATTCTCCTAGATAAATTGAAGTTTTATTGGATTGATGGTATAGCCAACCAATGGATAATGTCATATATAACCAAAATATGCGGAGTTGTACTCAGTAAGTCAAGGAGTATAGTCAAGGGATATAATTCTAACATGGGAGGAATCAAATATGGGATTCCCAAAGGTTCGGTCTTAGGTCAACTACTGTTCCTAAGATATGTAAACGATCTCCTTTCTAGCATACAATAAGGTAAATTAGATTTTTTGCAGATGACAATACTGTTGTAACCAATCCAAAAACACATACAGAAAGAGAAGAAATAGTAAGCAAAGTTCTTAAAAATATCATTGACTGGTCTTCTGCAAATGTCTCACCCTCAGTTTTTAAAGGACACAACAAATTCAGTTCTGCACATCGAGGTGCTACACCAATGACAAGTCTAACATATGGTGAGGAAGTAATAAAAAGGGTGGAAACTTCCAAATTCGATGTGTCCATTTGATGAGAATTTAAATTGGAAAGAACATATTTTGGAACTCGTAAGATAGTTTACTTCAACCACATTTCCATTGAAGATCTTGCATATTGTCATTCCGAACGTCAAATGGAATAATGTTCTTAAAATCTAAGCTTTAAGAAATGAACTCTTCATTGCACAGAAGCGTGCTGTACAAATAATATGTGGTGCTCATCCACTATCGTCCTGTAGGCAATTTTTTCAGGAATTGGACATTTTGAATACTGCTTCATCAACTTTATTCCCTCATCAAGTTTGTTTTGAAAATCCCACTTTGGTTCAAAAGGAGCAATGAGGTACGCAATTGCAATACTGGAAGGAAAAATGATTTTTGTTACCCCACATTAAGATTATTTTTAGCACTAAAAGGGGTTTGTACCCATTTGGAGATATGAACTAAATTTATTAATAACTGCACATGCCTATACACTTCTTACGAATACTGTGCCATAGAAAAGCAGCTAATGGGTTTCCGTGGCAACTGCCTTTTCAGAATACATATGTCTTCAAAACCGGACAAATATGGAATTAAAATTTTTATGTTGAATGATTTCAGGACATACTAAACACTGTCCATATAATGGCGAGCTAGTAAGAGAAAGAAATGAAGCTGCCCCTACTCAAACTTTGGTTCGAATATCGTGGAAACTGTAAGAAAAATTGATACTGAAATACACCATTCTTTTACACGATCTCAAATCGTCAGGAAAACAGAATTAATTTTGGATGTCAATTAGACGCTAGTGTCATATGTCCCAAAGAAGAATAAATTTGTACTCTTGCTGTCTACCATGTAGTACTAAAACGACATCGACGAAACAACAGGATAACCTGGAACGATAATTACATACAATAAGACAAGAGGACGTACTGGCACTTTTCATCAACTGTGAAAATCTACACTCCTGGAAATTGAAATAAGAACACCGTAAATTCATTGTCCCAGGAAGGAGAAACTTTATTGACACATTCCTGGGGTCAGATACATCACATGATCACACTGACAGAACCACAGGCACATAGACACAGGCAACAGAGCATGCACAATGTCGGCACTAGTACAGTGTATATCCACCTTTCGCAGCAATGCAGGCTGCTATTCTCCCATGGAGACGATCGTAGAGATGCTGGATGTAGTCCTGTGGAACGGCTTGCCATGCCATTTCCACCTGGCGCCTCAGTTGGACCAGCGTTCGTGCTGGACGTGCAGACCGCGTGAGACGACGCTTCATCCAGTCCCAAACATGCTCAATGGGGGACAGATCCGGAGATCTTGCTGGCCAGGGTAGTTGACTTACACCTTCTAGAGCACGTTGGGTGGCACGGGATACATGCGGACGTGCATTGTCCTGTTGGAACAGCAAGTTCCCTTGCCGGTCTAGGAATGGTAGAACGATGGGTTCGATGACGGTTTGGATGTACCGTGCACTATTCAGTGTCCCCTCGACGATCACCAGTGGTGTACGGCCAGTGTAGGAGATCGCTCCCCACACCATGATGCCGGGTGTTGGCCCTGTGTGCCTCGGTCGTATGCAGTCCTGATTGTGGCGCTCACCTGCACGGCGCCAAACACGCATACGACCATCATTGGCACCAAGGCAGAAGCGACTCTCATCGCTGAAGACGACACGTCTCCATTCGTCCCTCCATTCACGCCTGTCGCGACACCACTGGAGGCGGGCTGCACGATGTTGGGGCGTGAGCGGAAGACGGCCTAACGGTGTGCGGGACCGTAGCCCAGCTTCATGGAGACGGTTGCGAATGGTCCTCGCCGATACCCCAGGAGCAACAGTGTCCCTAATTTGCTGGGAAGTGGTGGTGCGGTCCCCTACGGCACTGCGTAGGATCCTATGGTCTTGGCGTGCGTCGCTGCGGTCCGGTCCCAGGTCGATGGGCACGTGCACCTTCCGCCGACCACTGGCGACAACATCGATGTACTGTGGAGACCTCACGCCCCAAGTGTTGAGCAATTCGGCGGCACGTCCACCCGGCCACCCGCATGCCCACTATACGCCCTCGCTCAAAGTCCGTCAACTGCACATACGGTTCACGTCCACGCTGTCGCGGCATGCTACCAGTGTTAAAGACTGCGATGGAGCTCCGTATGCCACGGCAAACTGGCTGACACTGACGGCAGCGGTGCACAAATGCTGCGCAGCTAGCGCCATTCGACGGCCAACACCGCGGTTCCTGGTGTGTCCGCTGTGCCGTGCGTGTGATCATTGCTTGTACAGCCCTCTCGCAGTGTCCGGAGCAAGTATGGTGGGTCTGACACACCGGTGTCAATGTGTTCTTTTTTCCATTTCCAGGAGTGTAGAAGATGTCTGTGAGAGTTTTCTGTGGGATTCTGGATCAATGTGGGATAAGCGCTAAGACTCTGTTTACCCTTTGCTCTACTGAAATAAAGGGGTCACGAAGTAAATTTCTTCATGAACTGGCGTGGAACGTAGTTGCGCCACACGTAAGGGTTAGAGTGAATATACCTATATTACGACAAAATTTGAAGAGGACACCGGAAGCAATATTTGAAATAGGCACTCTGATTCCAGACGGACAAGAACCTCTAACCACGAAGTGAGATGTTCACTATACTCAAGAAAAGGAGAGAGAAAAACAAAAATGTGTTTCCAGAACAGTAAAAGGGCAATCTGTTATGAACATAAAGTACTAATTTGTAATGGTTGTGCTCACTGAAAAATACAAATAAGGACGGATGATAGTTAAGTTTTCCACTTAATTTTAAAGACATTAATTTTATCTTTTTTATATGTTTTTACACAAATGTACTGTGTTAGTAATTAATTTTGTAAACAACCTGTGCCAAAACATCCTGCGAAAATCAAATAATCCATCATATTGTATTACATTATACATTTAAGTACAGGTGCATGTCGAAACAAACAAGTAATAAAAAACAATAACGGAAATTAATTTTGAGTAAGCTGTCGAATGTCACATTCATCAAATTTTAAACGACGTATGTTACGCATTATAATAACTAAATAAAGACATATAAGACATTCTATTGCATTATACACATACAAATATAGGAAAGCTAAACATTGAAAATAGAAACATTATTTTCAAATGATGCCATGCACATTTGCAAGTAACCTTTGTTACTCGCCATTATAATGCTACAAGCAACCATTTCATAAAACTATACAGTTATCTTTAACCTCCCATACATATAAGAAAGTACAATGTATACACTTTTTTTTTTTGGTCATCAGTCTACTGACTGGTTTGATGCGGCCCGCCACGAATTCCTTTCCTGTGCTAACCTCTTCATCTCAGAGTAGCACTTGCAACCTACGTCCTCAATTATTTGCTTGACATAATCCAATCTCTGTCTTCCTCTACAGTTTTTGCCCTCTACAGCTCCCTCTAGTTCACTGGAAGTCACTCCCTCATGTCTTAGCAGATGTCCTATCATCCTGTCCCTACTCCTTATCAGTGTTTTCCACATATTCCTTCCCTCTCCGATTCTGCGTAGAACCTCCCCATTCCTTACCTTATCAGGTCACCTAATTTTCAACATTCGTCTATAGCACCACATCTCAAATGCTGCGGTACTCTTCTGTTTCGGTTTTCCCACAGTCCATGTTTCACTACCATACAATGCTGTACTCCAGACGTACATCCTCAGAAATTTCTTCCTCAAATTAAAGCCGGTATTTGATATTAGTTGACTTCTCTTGGCCAGAAATGCCTTTTTTGCCATAGGCAGTCTGCTTTTGATGTCCTCCTTGCTCCGTCCGCCATTGGTTATTTTACTGCCTAGGTAGCAGAATTCCTTAACTTCATCGACTTCGTGACCATCAATCCTGATGTTAAGTTTCTCGCTGTTCTCATTTCTACTACTTCTCATTACCTTAGTCTTTTCCGATTTATTCTCAAACCATACAGTGTACTCATTAGACTGTTCATTCCGTTCAGCAGATCATTCAATTCTTCTTCACTTTCACTCAGGATAGCAATGTCATCAGCGAATCGTATCATTGATATCCTTTCACCTTGTATTTTAATTCCACTCCTGAACCTATCTTTTATTTCCATCATTGCTTCCTCGATGTACAGATTGAAGAGTAGGGGCGAAAGGCTACAGCCTTGTCTTACACCCTTCTTAATACGAGCACTTCGTTCTTGGTCGTCCACTCTTATTATTCCCTCCTGGTTGTTGTACATATTGTATATGAAACGTCTCTCCCTATAGCTTACCCCTACTTTTTTCAGAATCTTGAACAGCTTCCACCATTTTATATTGTCGAACGCTTTTTCCAGGTCGACAAATCCTATGAAAGTGTCCTGATTTTTCTTTAGTCTTGCTTCCATTATTAGCCATAACGTCAGAATTGCCTCTCTCGTCCCTTTACTTTTCCTAAAGCCAAACTGATCGTCACCTAGCGCATTCTCAATTTTCTTTTCCATTCTTCTGTATATTATTCTTGTAAACAGCTTCGATGCATGAGCTGTTAAGCTGATTGTGCGATAATTCTCGCACTTGTCAGCTCTTGCCGTCATCGGAATTGTGTGGATGATGCTTTTCCGAAAGTCAGATGGTATGTCGCCAGACTCATATATTCTACACACCAACGTGAGTAGTCGTTTTGTTGCCACTTCCCCCAATGATTTTAGAAATTCTGATGAAATGTTATCTATCCCTTCTGCCTTATTTGACCGTAAGTCCTCCAAAGCTCTTATAAATTCCGATTCTTATACTGGATCCCCTATCTCTTCTAAGTCGACTCCTGTTTCATCTTCTATCACATCAGACAAATCTTCACCCTCAAAGCTGCTTTCAAAGTATTCTTTCCACCTATCTGCTATCTCATCTGCATTTAACACTGGAATTTCCGTTGCACTCTTAATGTTACCACCGTTGCTTTTAATGTCACCAAAGGTTGTTTTGACTTTCCTGTAAGCTGAGTCTGTCCTTCCGACAGTCACATCTTTTTCGATGTCTTCACATTTTTCCTGCAGCCACTTCGTATTAGCTTCCCTGCACTTTCTATTTATTTCATTCCTCAGCGACTTGTATTTCTGTATTCCTGATTTTCCCGGAACATGTTTGTACTTCTTCCTTTCATCAATCAACTGAAGTATTACTTCTTTTGCCCATGGTTTCTTCGCAGCTACCTTCTTTGTACTCATGATTTCCTTCCCAACTTCTGTGATGGCCCTTTTTAGAGATGTCCATTCCTCATCAACTGTACTGCCTACTGCGCTATTCCTTATTGCTGTATCTATAGCGTTAGAGAACTTCAAACGTATCTCGTCACTCCTTAGTACTTCCGTATCCCACGTCTTTGCGTATTGATTCTTCCTGACTAATGTTTTGAACTTCAGCCTACTCTTCATCACTGCTATATTGTGATCTGAGTCTATATCTGCTCCTGGGTACGCCTTACAAGCCAGAATATGATTGCGGAATCTCTGTCTGCCCATGATGTAATCTAATTGAAATCCTCCCGTATCCAACGGCCTTTTCCAAGTATACCTCCTCCTCTTGTGATTCTTGGTCAGGTTATTCGCTATTACTAGCTGAAACTTGTTACAGAACTCAATTAGTCTTTCTCCTCTGTAATTCCTTGTTCCAAGCCCATATTCTCCTGTAACCTTTTCTTCTACTCCTTCCCCTACAACTGCATTCCAGTCGCCCATGACTATTAGATTTTCGTCCCCCTTTACATACTGCATTACCCTTTCAATATCCTCATACACTTTCTCTATCTGTTCATCTTCAGCTTGCGACGTCGGCATGTATACCTGAAGTATCGTTGTCGGTGGTGGTCTGCTGTCGACTCTGATTAGAACAACCCGGTCATTGAACTGTTCACAGTAACACACCCTCTGCCCTACCTTCCTATTCATAACGAATCCTACACCTGTTTTACCGTTTTCTGCTGCTGTTGACATTACCCGATACTCATCTGACCAGAAATCCTTATCTTCCTTCCACTTCACTTCACCGACCCCTACTATATCTAGATTGAGCCTTTGCATTTCCCTTTTCAGATTTTCTAGTTTCCCTACCACGTTCAAGCTTCTGACATTCCACGCTCCGACTCGTAGAACGTTATCCTTTCGTTGATTATTCAATCTTTTTCTCATGGTAACCTCCCCCTTGGCAGTCCCCTCCCGGAGATCCGAATGGGGGACTATTCCGGAATCTTTTGCCAATGGAGAGATCATCATGACACTTCTTCAATTACAGGCCACATGTCCTGTGGATACACTTTACGTGTCTTTATTGCAGTGGTTTCCATTGCCTTCTGCATCCTCATGTCGTTGATCATTGCTGATTCATCCGCCTTTAGGCGCAATTTCCCACCCCTAGGACAAGAGAGTGCCCTGAACCTCTATCCGCTCCTCCGCCCTCTTTGATAAGGCCGTTGGCAGAATGAGGCTGACTTCTTATGCCGGAAGTTTACGCGAACCACCTTTCGGAAGGCATTTTCGCGGCTGTCCCATTCTTTTGCATCTATAGTGCAGCGTCCGAGATGAAAATTAAGAATTTGTTGTACTGAACTATTTCAAGTCATATTAACAGCAATGAATTGGCAAGTAACTGTGAGGTACTTGAATAGTTAAGCTTTTCGAGGCACTCTGTTGTAAACAGGAGTCCTTTTATTGTAGACGTTCTGAGGGATATAACGGCGCAAGAATGAAATTGGCAAATAAGTAAACTGTATTATCAGGTGACTCGTCGTTTTACTTCGTCACTAATGAGTTTCATTACTTCAATGTAACATTCACTTACGTAACATTCTCGCTAACTTGACTCGCTAGATACAGATTTTTAGTACACTTCTGTAAAATTTGTCTAACTGTATGAATCTATAGTTCACACAAAGGCATCAATAATAACCTTACATAATTCGATTACAATTGGCGATTTTCTAATCAACGCTGCAGCTGTTGTCATAAGCAAAGAAATCATCTTTCCAGTAGTGTTTGAAAGTGCTCTTTTGTGTTTCGCTGTACTGATATCTAGAGATATAAACAATTTCTTTTCGTAGTTCATTGACTGCTCCCGTAATTTGCGCACATGTATTATGCAGTCTGTAGAAGGTACGTCGGAATCGAAAGTAGTAATGTAACTCCGAAATTTACTGCGTAAAGGAACACTGAATTTCGGAATGTTACTACGTACCTCGCACAGCAACATCGCAATGAAAACTGAAAGTGGACACAACGTTTTAGCATCAGTACTAATTGCGCCTCTATATGGAGTTTTGATTCCGAAGTTCCCTCAGCCTATCATAGTTGGATGGGAGACATGGATTTCAGCAGCAACTAACTACGAATCAAATTTCCCGAAGATAAAAAACGTGATCATCGCTCTGCAGGATGAGGTATCTTCAACGGTAGCATCGAAGAAACTTCTCGAAACTTCAGGAATGAGAAATGACTTATCTTTCATTGAGATAGAGATCAATTTCCTGCCACAAGCGATCTGTCAGCTTCCGTCCAGTCAGTGAACACTGTCGAAGGTTCAGCGCAAAAACTGGTGAGTATTCCAGGCAAATGCCCAAATTTTTATTATTGACCCAAGCGGACTTAAAGGAGGAGGAGCAATAACCTTTTTCAAATCAGTTTGAAAGTTAGCCCCTAAATTTGCATTAACATAGTTATGCAAACTAAGGTGTACGGTGGTGTCTTCGAAAAATACTGATCTCGACAGATATCAAAAATTTTACAAGGTGACAGTTCTATTGCATTAGGAATAGATACTACAATATTCCGCTCCAAATACCTCTGTAGATGCTCAGAGGTCATTTACTCAGACAAAAATGTGTTACCTGACTGGAGATTCAACGTTAACTCCAGAAAATTTTTTAAAAAGCGTTTGACTGTTATGCATAATCTTTCAAGAAACATTTTCTAGTTTCTCTCAAGTACTATAAGCATTATGTTCGAAGTTAAACTTACTTTTCAAATGTAACACAATACGCTGTCAACTAAGATATTCTGCCTGTGTGTGTCTCCTAGTGTAATCTAGTAAATGAACAGTCGTAAAGTGAGGTTTTCCATATTGCCTTTAATTGCCTATTTAGATAATTTATGAACTTTCAGTCTCTGCGCATTAAGAACAATATTATGTAAATATGATGGATGGCAGGATAACCATTCCAAAATGCCAGTGAAGAAAGAAAGTACATTTACTGATTCCATGATATCGCTTCTAAAATGTTCCCCATTAATTAGATTACTATTTGCACTCAGACAGATTAAAAGCTAAACTTCCAAGTTAATGTGAGAAAAAAATCGTCCACTTAAGGTAAAGCAATTACTGTGCGAGTGTTCAGTGCGTGTAAAACCGTCTTGCTGTCACGTTGTTTTCCTCTCTCCGTTATTAGTTTGTAGCTCGAGTCAGTTTTTGAGTATATCAGACCACTATATTGTTCAATACCGCATCAGTAGCTCGAATTCTTCTTACTGCAAGACATTTATGATGGATGGCCATAGATTTTTCAGAGCTATGAAACCACTCTATTACATCAGCAAACCGTTCGGTTTGGCACCTTTTACGGTAAATGACCATTCAGGCAAATTCTCTACTTCTCCTTGTGAGAGGATGTACACGTTCCTCGTGCTTACAGTGGAGGTGACGGTGATCATTTTTGCGATACGTGAACGGCTACGGTCGGACCACTTGATCGTCACTGTTAAACTGGGCGACCTAATTGAATTGATGCTAGTTACCTCTTCTGCTGTCTTGACTCTCATCCACTTTTGTTTTTTCTCTCTCAGGCATGTTATACGAATGCTTAACAAGCTCCTCGAAATCGATAGAGTAATTTTGATCAATAATTGCAAGGAGTACAATAAAATACTCAAACAACTAGTGGCTCAAGTAGTTACACTGGTTCTTTTGCTTATCGCAATATCCACTCTCGATGGAGTCCTGTGGGGAAGGTCCTCCAACCATATTATGCATTACGTCGGTTTGTATCCGTTCTACATCGCAGTTGCGGTAACTGTCGCCCAATTCTCCTACCTGGTGCTCTGGCTGAAGCAACGTTTACGTATAGTAAACGAAAGACTTACGGTCATATGGCACCGGAGACTGGAGTCAGTCGTGCTATGTCCGTCATTGTACGACCTGCAAGAGACTGGTGCACTTAGAAGAGCACAACTTGACACCTGTGCTCCAGGCAACAATGTGAGTTTCCTTTATAAAGTTCCTCCTTAAGTATTACTGTAAGAACTGGTAGTCTCCTAAACTTACTGCTTGTCAGTCATAAATGCTAGTAATGCTATATTTTAGTCAGTGTTTAAGAACAGAAAGTTTCGACGTAACATGAAGTTGGCGTTAGCTTGCAACAGTTACTATATCTGCATAACATTGTTAAAAAATATTGGGTCCTGGGGTTTTCAGCAGAGAATAGATAGAAATAATTTGCTTGATTTTTACATATCTGACATAAATTTCCACTTCCAATTGTTCAATAATCACAAAGCCACAAGCACTTTTTACATCCAGCGAAATTGAGAATAACATTACAAGACGTAATGCGTGGTCGTTCATTCACAACCAGCAAAGACGATCAAGGTCAACTCATCAACACTGTCGGCATACCACTAACGAAGTGAAACTTTAGGTGCTACGCTACAGGGTATAGGATTAATGTTTTCTTCTAGAACATTCGGTGAGTCAGATTAACATTTTCTTACCTCCCGCTTTTTAAGATCGATCATAATTGCAAATTAGTTGTTATATATTTCACACGTAAATTCTTTGACAGTATAATGAACATGAAAGTCTTAGACCAAAATTTCAAAATAACCGGAATAATTCTAAAATTACGGGTCCAATGACAAATCATAAATTTAACATAATATCGGTCCACAGGTAAATTACTAAAATAATAGTGTCTTTCATCTTGAATAACGCTGGACTGGGTTTGCAATGGAGGAATAAGTAAAAAAGATATGTTTCAGATGTTTTTCATTCCACTTACAGGGTAATTAATTTTCATTGTATAAAATAGTAGCTCACACAAAGCCAAAAATTATTGGTAAAGCTACCGATTGTTTATAATTAAAATTTCCCTACTTAACACGTTACAACACGGAAACTAATTACTGTACGAGGACCAAACTTGGTAGCATTAATGTCAAGGACTTGCGGAAGAAAATAATGCTACGGTACATCATACTAACACATACCGGCACCATTACTGCTACAGAAGGAGCTCAATATGGCGCCCATCAGAGTCCAGAAGAGTGTGAAAGGACAGGACTGCATATTGCACAGCAAAAAGAAGCATGCCATGGGTATGTAGGCTATCTCTCTTGATATGCGCCGCTTCAGATCAGCACATGTGTGGAAGTTTGTCTTATAAACCGTGTCCTTCACGTAACCACACAACCAGAAATCACAGGGAGTGAGATGCGGTGATCGTGCCTGCCAAGCATTTGGAAACGATCGGCTGTTAATTCTGTCGTTTCTAAATGTGTTTCGGAGAAGCAGGTGTGCTTCACGAGCGATGTGCGGTGGAGTCCCATCTTGCATGAAAACTGTTGAGTTCGATGCAAGATGTCTGTTGTAGGGCGGGTATGACATGCTGACGAAGAATATCGCAGTAACGCTTGCCAGGCACATTGCAAGTCTTTGGCCCTTGAGCGCCAATCTTTTCAAAAAAAGAATGAGCTTATAATGAAAGTAGCCATGAAGCCACACCATATGGTGACACGTTCACCATACATAGGAACTTCATGCACAGTGACTGGTGTGTCTTCACCTCAAAGGTCAGAAGAAAATGAGCTTCGTCTCTCCATAGGAGAGGGGAGAGCAAAGTCAGCAGGTCGTTGTGCGTCCTGTGGTGCAAGCTGGTGTACGATATGGATCTTGTACAGATACCCTTTTCGCATAGTGGTCCACGGGATGTTCAACTGTTATGACACAGAACGTGCACTGACTGACGATCGGGCATTGCGTGAGGCGTAGTCTGCCATAGCAACAGTGATCTCATCAACCACCTGTGGTGCAACCGGTCGTCGCCCTCTTCCCGGAGTGAGGCCGTGTTCTCCAGTTGACTCTAACTTCTTCATGATGTTCCGCAAAGCAGGTGGAGAAGAGGACGTTCCGTAATCCTTTCAGGCAAGGTTATTCTCAAAGTGCTGCTGCACCATTACTGTTGTTTTGATAGTAGGACTTCACCAATAATGCCCTGCTCCTTTTGGCCAAGCTCATTCAGAGACGTCAACAAGTGTACTGCGACTGGTCAGGTGTGTGATGACCTGGTGGCTATAGATGGAACTTAATGGTAGCGCTGTGACGCGTGGAAATCATGCACCCCATAATCTGGATATTAATGCTACCAAGTTTGGTACTCTTCCGGTAAGTAGTTTCCGTGTTATAACATGTTGAATAAGGGAACTTTAATTATAGCCACCAGCTACGCCGGTTGAAACTTAAATAGTGGCGATTATTTATTCACAACCGATACAAAACAGTTACGTGTTTTCACCCGTTACGGTCCTTCAAAGTAGTCACCAGTGTTGTGTAGAACCATTTGCCAGCGATATGGAAGGGGTAGTATACCGTTAGTATACCGTTAGCAGAACATGGTGCGTTGATGGTGCGAATGGAGCGGTCTCCTACCTGTCGAATGTCTGGCAAAGTTCTGAAGCGAATGCCGAGAAGTGGTTCCTTCATCTTTGGAATGAAATCAAAGTCACAGGGAGTAAGTCCGGTGAGTATGGTGGATGGTATAGTACTTCCCAGTGTCATCGACCGAACAGAGCAGCCACAGCTTGCGCTGTATGCGCCCGCGCATTGTCGTGCAAAATGATGGGTGGGTTACGCAGAATCTGTCTTCGCTTTTTCGCAAAGCTGGTCGCAGCTGATGCTCCAAAAACGAACAGTAATACTGTGCATTACCGGTCTGCCGTGGAGGAACGTAATGCGTTACGATAACACCATCGCAGTCGTACACGAGAATCACCGTAACTTTAGACCGCTCCAATCGCACCATCAACAGAACAGGCTCTGCTAACGGCATACTACGCCTTCCACATCAATGGCAACGGGTTCTATACGACGCTGGTGACTACTCTGAAGGACATTAACAGGTGCAAACATGTAACTCTTTTGTATCGGTTGTGAATAAATAGTTGCCACCATTTAAGTTCTAACCCTTGTACATAAGCCGAAGTTTCGCTGAAGTACTAATACACTTCGTAAAAGTCCAGAAACGTGGATCAGGTATTTTACAACCAAAATTACGTGTTGACCTGGTTAAAAAACTAGTGTTATCGTAGATTTATCTAATTAAGAGATGTTCCATAGATTCCTGATTTATCACTCCTTCAAGTATGTGGTACAGTTCCACACTTTTGGACACTTCGATTTAAACTGAAGAATTCAGAGTTCTTGCCACTTTTCAATTTTTTTAAAGTACCATCAGAGCAATGAGAGGAAGAAACTTGTAAATCCTTCGATGTGTGTTTGCAGTAGCATTCCTATGATGATTTTCTTAGTATTTATTCGCTACTGAGACAGAGCCATTTACGTTTTGCCTCATATCAGTGGAGAACTTTCAGCGGCCTGAAACACATATATATTATCATTTGACTGCACCACTTTTAGCACACGTATTATACAACTGCAAAGGTAAACTAAGAACGGTTACAAAACTGGATCTTCTATGCTATATATATTTCGTTACCTAGATTTTACCAGTTATAGTGTGTGCTGGTCTTGTCTATATGTGCCTTAGCTCATCTGTTAATAAAACAGTTGTGTCTCTACCCCTTACAAACATTGTCAGTACAGGTGTCAAGTTTCCTGCCCTTGTTTCCTCCGGGATGTATTACTTATGTGTTGTCAATGGTAAAAGGCTCTGTATGTGTAAGTGTTTCTTGTTTTTTTTTTTTTTCTTTTGGGGGGGGGGGGGGGGGAGGGTCACGGATTGGATGAGACTTAGTGGTGACATGCATATTACTTTTGGTTCTTGTTTGTCGATATTCACTAGTCAATCACTGTTTATGTGTGTGTCTTAATTTATCTGCTGCTTGCGCTATGCTGGGTCATTTCAACCTATTTCTATAAAGGATACGGCTATCATTTGGACATGGATAAAAATACGTTAACGCTTGTTCGTGCATAATTTCTCAACTGTTTCACCGATATTAATGATTCTCTAAGCGCCCGATGCTGCATTATTCCACAATGGTCCCATGTTATCGAGGGCTCGTACCTATAGCGATACTATGGTCTAGCACAAACAAAGGACCACTTCTATATCTTCCACAGGTTCAAACATGAAAACATATTCGATTCGACGGCACATTGTTGCACCACTATAGGGCTAGTTTCAGATTCTCTGCATTAATCTGAAGTTGCCCAGAGAACTGTAAATTTATAAGTTTTTCTGCCCCTTTATATAATTTAGTTTGATTCAACTGATGTGTCAGTTGAATAAAACTCAAACTGAAGTGCTCGATTTTTGCACTTTCTTGTAAAATGCCTGGATACGAACTTTTTGTTACTGACTAACGGATGTTGGGTACATTATATTTGATGGTACACGAAAAAATGGCTCTGAGCACTATGGGAGGTCATCAGACCCCTAGAACCTAAAACTACTTAAACCTAACTAACCTAAGGACATCACACATATCATGGCCGAGGCAGGATTCGAACCTGAGATCGTAGCAGTCGCACAGTTCCGGACTGCAGCGCCTAGAAGCGCTCGGCCACCGCGGCCGGCGATGGTACACAGATTATCGTTTCAAATGTTATACTGTGCTTGTGTAATTTTCTTGCGTAGGAACACAGGAAATCAGAAAGTAAGTTAACTGCTGGCTTAAAATCATGCTCGTAAATGACTCTTTGAAATTAAGCTCCTTGAAACATGATTTGATAACAAATGTTAATCTTGTACAATGTTTCGATCTCGTTTATTGCTAATTATGATTCTGTAATTATGGTTCTACCTGAAATGTATTCGCAGTTGTGAATACGAACTACTAGAAGCTGAAAAGAAAACGAGGACAGTGGGTATTTATGACGGACCGGAATTCGATGGCGATGAGTCTTCGGTTTAATCGCTTTGGCTACCTGTGCGCGACTCTCGGTCAGACCAAAACTTCCGTATGTCGTGTACCCTGCGTCACAAGCCATATTCGTACACACTTTATGAACTCTGCTGGCCATTAGAATTGCTACACCACAAAGATGACGTGTTAGAGACGCGAAATTTAACCGACAGCTAGTAAATGCTGTGATATGCAAATGATTAGCTTTCCATAGCATTCACAAAAGGTTGGCGCTGGTGGCGACACCTACAGCGTGCTGACATGAGGAAAGTTTCCAACCGATTTCTCATACACAAACGGCAGTTGACCGGCGTTGCCTGGTGAAACGTTGTTGTAATGCCTCGTGTAAGGAGGAGAAATGCGTCCCATCATGTTTCCGACTTTGATAAAGGTCGGATTGTAGCCTATCGCGATTGCGGTTTATCGCATCGCGACATTGATGCTCGCGTTGGTCAAGATCCAATGACTGTTAGCAGAATAAGGAATCGGTGGGTTCAGGAGGGTAATACGGAACGCCGTGCTTGATCCCAACAGCCTAGTATCACTAGCAGTCGAGATGACAGGCATCTTATCCGCATGGTTGTAACGGATCGTGCAGCCACGTCTCTATTCCTGAGTCAACAGATGGAGACGTTTGCAAGACAACTACCATCTGCACGAACAATTCGACGACGTTTGCAGCAGCATGGACTATCAGCTCGGAGACCATGGCTGCGGTAACCCTTCACGTTGCATCACAGACAGGAGCGCCTGCGATGGTGTAATAAAGGACGAACCTGGGTGCACGAATGGCAAAACGTCGATTCCAAGGTTCTGTTTACAGCATCATGATGGTCGCATCCGTGTATGGCAACATCGCGGTGAAGGCACATTGGAAGTGTGTATTCGTGGTCGCCATACTGGCGTATCACTCGGCGTGATGATATGGGGTGACATTGGTTACACGTCTCGGTCACCTCTTGTTCGCATTGCCGGCACTTTGAACAGTGGTCGTTACATTTCAGATGTGTTACGACCCGTCACTCTACCCTTCTTTCGATCCCTGCGAAACCCTACATTTCACCAGGATAATGCACGACCGCATGTTGCAGGTCCTATACGGGCCTTTCTGGATACAGAAAATGTTAGACTGCTGCCCTGGCCAGCACATTCTGCACATCTCTCACCAACTGAAAACGTCTGGTCAATGGTGGCCGAGTAACTGGCTCGTCACAACATTCCAGTCACTACTCTTGATGAACTGTGGTATCGTGTTGAAGCTGTATGGGCAGCTGTAACTGTACACGCCATCCCAGCTCTGTTTGAGTCAATGCGCGGCGTATCAAGGCCGTTTTTACGGCCAGAGGTGGTAGTTCTGCGTACTAATTTCTCAGGATTTATGCACCCAAACCGCGTGAAAATGTAATCACATGTCAGTTGTAGTATAATATATTTGTCCAATGAATATGCGTTTTTCATCTGCATTTCTCTTTGGTGTGGTAATTTTAATGACCAGTAGTATAGTTCTCGTACAGGGGAGTGCATTTTAATTCATAGCTGCTGTCAGGTATACGATACTGAAATGCTGTGTTCTTAAGAAAAATTTTCTAATGTTCTTTCGGACATGCATGCCCGAAGGAACAGGTACTACAGTGACTACAGTCGTTGTGGTGCAGAAACGGCGACTCAGTTATGGAAGTTTTGGTCTGGTCATGAGCTATGCACGGGTAGCCAGAGCGGCTAAGACGACGGCT
Organism: Schistocerca serialis cubense; assembly: GCF_023864345.2. Taxonomy (NCBI): domain Eukaryota; kingdom Metazoa; phylum Arthropoda; class Insecta; order Orthoptera; family Acrididae; genus Schistocerca; species Schistocerca serialis. The sequence goes on from NC_064642.1 coordinate 666,162,628, forward strand.
CCCGTAAATCGGGAAATCCGTTTTCGAGTCCTGGTCCAGCACAAATTTCCGTTATCATCAATCCCTTATGCAGCTAAGGGCTGTTCGTATTCGCAGCTGCGAATACATTTCGGTACTTCATGACGACTGCTATCCCCAGAGTGTCTGCTCATTCGATCTTGCACTTGAGTGTTGTCATTATTTTTCTGCATTTTGGTAAATTGGAGTACGTTTTGTTCAGCTGCAGCATTTATTAACTTTAGACTTACCAGTACTAAATTTAGCCTTTGAGAATTGTGCACAGCAATCTCGTTTCAAAGACGTTCATATACGAAATTGAGCCTCATAACACGTTGTTCAGTAGCCTCATTTAGAAGACGATTACTAATAAACGCAGATAACATACTTCTCCAACCTTAGGATCTTAATGTAACCAAGGATTTAGACAGCCTCACTGTCCACAGTCTTTTTTCACTTACGGAAATAATTCATGGACCAAGGTTGGTTGCCTGTTTTTTCACTGATTTGTTAAGCCTTAACTATTTCATGTGTTGCATATCATACGAACGATACGAAATAAAATTATTCTGGATTTTTTTGTTTTGTAAAAAGACTTTCTATAGTAAAAATCGCATAAATACTCTTTCGTTTCGACAATCATTTTCGACGGAATTTACTGTCATATTCTGGGTTAAAAAAATTTTTTTTTGCATAATGTTCACGGTGAATTGTCGTGTTAGTGAATTAAATATAGCACATTTTGCAAAAGTTTGTCAGAAATGAAACGTTTACAATCGAAAAGGAGCTTGTGCAACTGTCCATGTGTATATACAGGGTGTTTAAAAAATGACAGGTATATTTGAAACGCCAATAAAAACTAAACGAGCAGCGATAGAAATACACCGTTTGTTTCAATATGCTTGGGACAACAGTACATTTTCAGGCAGACAAACTTTCGAAATTACAGTAGTTACAATTTTCAACAACAGATGGCGCTGCGGTCTGGGAAACTCTATAGTACGATATTTTCCACATATCCACCATGCGTAGCAATAACATGGCGTAGTCTCTGAATGAAATTACCCGAAACCTTTGAAAACGTGTTTGGCGGAATGGCTTCACATGCAGATGAGATGTACTGCTTCAGCTGTTCAAATGTTTCTGGATTCTGGCGGTACACCTGGTCTTTCAAGTGTCCCCACAGAACGAAGTCACAGGGGTTCATGTCTGGCGAATAGGGAGGCCAATCCACGCCGCCTCCTGTATGTTTCGGATAGCCCAAAGCAATCACACGTTCATTGAAATATTCATTCAGGAAATTAAAGACGTCGGCCGTGCGATGTGGCCGGGTACCATCTTGCACGAGGTGTTCGCAGTGTCGTCTAAGGCAGTTTGTACCGCCACAAATTCACGACGAATGTCCAGATAGCGTGATGCAGTAATCGTTTCGGATCTGAAAAATGGGCCAATGATTCCTTTGGAAGAAATAGCGGCCCAGACCAGTACTTTTCGAGGATGCTGGGACGATGGGACTGCAACTTGGGGCTTTTCGGTTCCCCATATGCGCCAGTTCTGTTTATTGACGAAGCCGTCCAGGTAAAAATAAGCTTCGTCAGTAAACCACATGCTGCCCACATGCATATCGCCGTCATCAATCCTGTGCACTATATCGTTAGCGAATGTCTCTCGTGCAGCAATGGTAGCGGCGCTGAGGGGTTGCCACGTTTGAATTTTGTATGGATAGAGGTGTAAACTCTGGCGCATGAGACGCTACGTGGACGTTGGCGTCATTTGGACCACAGCTGCAACACGGCGAACGGAAACTCGAGGCCGCTGTTGGATCACCTGCTGCACTAGCTGCGCGTTGCCCTCTGTGGTTGCCGTACGCGGTCGCCCTACCTTTCCAGCACGTTCATCCGTCACATTCCCAGTCCGTTGAAATTTTTCAAACAGATCCTTTATTGTATCGCTTTTCGGTCCTTTGGTTACATTAAACCTCCGTTGAAAACTTCGTCTTGTTGCAACAACACTGTGTTCTAGGCGGTGGAATTCCAACAGCAGAAAAATCCTCTGTTCTAAGGAATAAACCATGTTGTCTACAGCACACTTGCACGTTGTGAACAGCACACGCTTACAGCAGAAAGACGACGTACAGAATGCGCACCCACAGACTGCATTGTCTTCAATTTCTTTCACATCACTTGCAGCGCCATCTGTTGTTGAAAATTGTAACTACTGTAATTTCGAAAGTTTGTCCGCCTGAAAATGTACTGTTGTCCCAAGCATATTGCAACAAACGGTGTATTTCTATCGCTGCTCGTTTAGTTTTTATTGCCGTTTCAAATATACCGGTCATTTTTGAAACACCCTGTATGTAGCGCTCATAGATGATCGTGAAGTCTAAAAAAAATCCCAATTTGCAGTAAAAGTCACAACCTCAACACGAGAAAATTCAAACGGACTTCTTCATAACTTTTGTAAATCAAAGTAGATTTCTCTCATTTCAGCGTACGGCTTTAATATTTCTAACTTTTTTAGACCAAAATAGTGGTTTACAGATTTTTCACTTTTACAGTTTCCAAATTATTTTTTACGTGGTAGTTCTCTTGCCATGGCGTGAGCTATACGTTGCTTTTACTTATTGCGAAAATTTCTGTATTTTCGATTCTATGTGTGACGTTCTGGTTACATCGTGTTAAACGATATACGAAAAAAAGTTAATTTCTGTGATGCCTACACCATATCTAATATTTCTTGTCTTAAAATTACTATTAGTCATTGATAGATACGTTGCATTACAGTTAATGTACATATGTAAAAAAGCAAACTTATAACCTTCATAAGAGAAGCAACACAAAGGGCATGCAGTCATAAATGGCACTGATTATCATCTTGAATTACACTTCAATAATGGGTAAACATCAAAAGCCTTCTCGCTGTTGGCGATGGTGCATGTGGGATTCACAGTTCATAAGCCTGTAAGTACTAACAGGAGCTAAATGTCAGAAAAGACAGTCACTGTTACCATTCACTCATTTTCTAATTTCATAATATAATCAAGTTAGTAGAGTGATATTAAATGAAAAAAATTACTTTTACGGTGAAATTCTAAACGTATCTAACGAATGTTCCATTAAGTTTCGGGTGTGCAGCCGCAAGAAATCTCCTTCTTCTTCTAATATTTCGGCTGTATAACGTTCAGCCATCTTCAGAGTGAGCCGCTCACTCTGAAGATGGCTGAACGTTATACAGCCGAAGTATTAGAAGAAGAAGGAGATTTCTTGCGGCTGCACACCCGAAACTTAATGGAACAGTCTTTGCGCCGCCAAAATCTGAAGATGCGTATCTAACGAAGTTTATTTCATTTCCCAGAAAAGAACTGGAGCTGTTGTGTACAAAGTACTTGAATAGATAAGAGGTCAGGAATAAAACAAATACGATAGAGACGTAGGTCACGTCCGCAGTTGCCTTGCCGAGTGTGGGCTGTCCATCAGGGTGTAGTATGGGGTCAGTTAGTCAGAGTAGAACGGGCAGAGACGCACGCAGTCTGTTTATAGAGTACTGCGGGACAATGGCTCCATGTTGCTGGCGGTGGACTGTGTGAGTGTCACCGTCGTCTGGCGATTGGATGCACGGATGTTATGTAATTGGTGCCGTGTCGCTTGCTTGTGGTGTCACCGCAAAGCAAATTTCTTTTCGTTTCATCTCTAATTTTGTCGAAAGTCACGCAAAATTTTGCGACACAGATCTGCTATATTTATTTGGTTCCTGTCGATCACATAGTGACGTTCGTCGTAATGGTTGTGGTTCCATGGTGCAGAACTGTTAGCGGCCTTATGTATTGATTTTCACGTTGTTTATTAACATCAGTTATGGCACCCCATCTGACAGCATTACAGTTGCAAGTATATATTTAGTACTGTGGATGAACCAAGATGGCAGGACACGAATTGGAAGTGTAATCCCTGTACAGTGCAGCTCACTTTCTCAAGTACTGTCATTATGTGAACGGACAGTATGGAGTGTGATCATCAAAGGCTGCGGTGGACGAGTGGTTTTTGAGGAAAGAGTGTGTAAACACAGGATACTGACGGACGACTGTTGGCAATGTGTGGAGAGAGTGCACCGTCTCAAACAACCGTGTGCAACGTGATGGATGGACTGAAAAGTGGTCGCTCTTCAACGGAGAAAGGAATCGGGTCTTGAAGTAAAGTGGCTGTGGTAACACGAGTCATAGTTTCAACCGAGTTTACTTCTGTCTGTGCGCTGCGCGCAGTAGCGAAAACATTACGATTCGCGGATTCTGTCAACCTTCTATAATGGTATTGAAAGTACATAGGGAAAACTTAAAAACGCAGCAAATGAAGAACGTGAAAGAGAATACAAACGTCTAAAAAAATAAGACTGACAGGAAGCGCAAAATGGCTAAGCAGGAACTGGCAGAAGACAAATCTAAGGATTTAGAATCATATTCCACTAGGGGTAAGGTAGATACCATCTACAGGAAAATTAAAGAGATCTTTTGAGATAATATAAGCAACTGTATAAATATCATGGCCTCAGATGGGAAAGGAGAGCTAAGAAAGGAAGGGAAAGCTGAAAGGTGGAAGGGGTATATAGAGGGTCTATACAACGGAAGTGGAAAAGCAGATGCTGACAGTTGTGAAGGTTACCGAACTATGAGTTTAATAAGTCACGAGGGTAAAATACTGACACCAATTCCTTCCAGTTCGGGGGAGATCAATTTGGATTTCGGAAAAATGTAGACAAACGCGGAGCGATATTGACTCCCAAGACTCACATTATAAGATAGGTTAAAGAAAGGAAAACCTACATTTACAGCATTTGTAGACGTAGAGAAAGCTATTAAGAATGTTAGGTGCAATATTCTCTTTGAAATTCTGAAGGTAGCAGGGGTAAAATACCGGAAGCGAAATGCTATTTACAACTCGTACAGGAACCAGAAGGCAGTTTTAAGAGCCGAGGGACGCGAAGAGAAGGTAGTGATTGAGAAGGAATAGACAGAGTTGCAGCCTGTCCTCTGTGTTGTTGAGTTCGTACACTGAGAAAGCAGGAAAGGAAACCAAAGAAATTTTTAGAATAGAAAAGTTCAGGTCGAGGAAAGGAGCATATGAGATCAACATCCACAAAAGAAACATAAGGCGGTCGGATTAAATCAAGTAATGTTGAGGCAATTAGATAAAGAAATTAGAAACATAAAGTCGTAGATGAGTTTTGTTATTGGGACACCAAAACAGATGATGTTGTTCGAAGTTGAGAGGATATAAAGTATAGACTGGCAAACGCAAGTAATGTGTTTTTGAAGAAGAGAAATTATTTTCTGAATTTATTTGTGTGGAGTGAAGCCACGTATGGAATTGTAATGCGTACGATAAATAGTTTAGAGGTGAAGAGAATAGAAACTTCTGAAATACGTTGCAACAGAAAAATGCTGAAAATTAGATGGGTAAATCACGTAACTACTGAGGGGGTACTGATTAGAATTTATGAGAAGAGAGAATTGTGGCACAACCTGACTGGAAGAAGGGATCGGTTGATAGGAAACATACTGAGGCTTCAAGGGATTATAAATTTAGTAGTGGAGGGAAGTATTGGGCGTAAAATGCATAGAAGGTGAACAATAGATGAATAGAGTAGCTGTTTCAGAAGAGTGTGGGTAGCATTAGTTACTCGGAGATGACAAGAAGGACACAGTAGCATGGACAGCTGCATCAAACCTGTCTTCGGACTGAAGACCACAACAACCACAATGAAAACGAACGGTGTAGTACATTACTGCGCTTGCCATGAAGGATTCCTCGGACACGGGACAGAGTACCAGCACTGCCATTCGCGATTGTTACCTAGATGCGACGGAAATGAGCGAAATGCTTCACTACCAGCTACGAAATACACCACTATCTGATGATGTAAATATGACAGAAGAAACCAATCAGGATGGTATCATGCAAGAGGCCCTGCCTTCCATCCTACAGTCTACTAGAGTCCTGCAGATACTGATCACTATCACTGTAGTAAACCAATTAGAAATATACAATCAGTTGTGCATGTCGAAAGAATTTGTTGTTAATTTTCACTACTGGCCATTGAAATTGATACACCACGAAAATGACCTGCTAGAGACGCGAAGTTTAACCAATAGGAAGAGGATGCTGTGATATGCAAATGATTGGCTTTTCAGAGCATTTACACAAGGTTGGCGCCGGTGGCGACAACTACAACGTGCTGACATGAGGAAAGTCTCCAAACGATTTCTCGTACACAAACAGCACTTGACCGGCGTTGCCTGGTGAAACGTTGTTGTGATGTCTCGTGTAAGGGGGAGAAATGCGTACCAACATGTTTCCGACTTTGATAAAGGTCGGATTGTAGCCTATCACGATTGCCGTTTGTCGTATCGCGACATTGCTGCTCGCGTTGGTCGAGATCCAATGACTGTTAGCAGAACATGGAATCTGTGGGTTCAGGAGGGTAATACGGAAGGCCGTGGTGGAGCCCAACGGTCTCGTATCACTAGCAGTCGAGATGACAGGCATCTTATCGGCATAGCTGTAACGGATCCCTGCGATACTCTACATTTCAGCAGAATAATGCACGACCGCATGTTGCAGGTCCTGTACGGGCCTTTCTGGATACAGAAAATGTTCTACTGCTGCCCTGGCCAGCACATTCTTCAGATCTCTCACCATTTGAAAACGTCAGGTCAATGTTGGCCAAGCATCTGGCTCGTCACAGTACGCAAGTCACTACTCTTGAGCCGGCCGCGGTGGCCGTGCGGTTCTGGCGCTGCAGTCCGGAACCGCGGGACTGCTAAGGTCGCTGGTTCGAATCCTGCCTCTGGCATGGGTGTGTGTGGTGTCCTTAGGTTAGTTAGGTTTAAGTAGTTCTAGGTTCTAGGGGACTTATGACCTAAGATGTTGAGTCCCATAGTGCTCAGAGCCATTTGAACCATTTGAACCACTACTCTTGATGAACCGTGAATCGTCTTGAAGCTGCATGGGCAGCTGTGCCTGTACGCGCCATCCAAGCTCTCTTTGACTCAATGCCCACGCCGTTATTACGGCAGAAGTGCTAGTTCTGGGTACTGATTTCTCAGGATCTATGCACTCAAATTGCGTGAAAACGTAATCACAATTCAGTTCTAGTATAATACATTTGTCAAATGAATACCCGTTTGTCATCTGCATTTCTTCTTGGTGTAGCAATTTTAATGGCCAGTAGTGTATTTTAATCACATGTCAAGATCCGTATAACGAAATTAAGGAGCAAATCTCCACGTTCATGAATCGTGTCTGGATATGAAATTACAACATAAAGGTAATAACAGACAAAACTAAAATGCTTATGAACACGAAAGTTGAAGTAAACGCAATTAACAATATAACAAGAATCAGCTTAATTTTTCAAGAAACTCCTCGACAAAATAGAAGGATTGAGCCATGAGGGAACTCTTCAGTTTCGATTAGAAAGCGCGTGGATAACTGCTAAGATGTTTGAATTCGAGTGATAGTTTACTGAAAATGGATGCAGTAGTAAACAGCACACGTTTCTGCACAAGATTTAAGCAAGTCTGATCCAAATGCAGGTTTGGTTTTTGGCGAGTATTAACTGAGTGAAAGCTGTTTATCCTTGGGAATAAGCTAATACGGTTAACAATAAATGACAGTAAGGAATATATCTATTGAGAGGCTATTGTCAAAATACACAGTCTCGTGAACAAGGGGCACAAGAGGTTCATGAACTTACATCACTTATTGCCCGAAACGTCTGTTTCTCAGCCTAAAATATCCTTTCAGAATGGGAAGAGTTACACCAAAATATGATACCATACGACATAAGCGTATGAAAATAAGCAAAGTAGACTAATTTTTGTGTCGAACGATCACTCACTTCAAATACCGTTCGAATAGTAAAAATGCGGCATGAAATCTTTTTTAAAAAGATACTGAATGTGGGCTTTCCATGTGAGTTTACTATCTATCTCAACACTTACAAATTTTAACTGTTCAGTTGCACCATTCTGTCAGGTTCTGTTGAATTGTGTGTTAGAAAATGTTGAGTCTTACTGTGATTCAGCGTTAGTTTATTTTCTACAATGTATAAACTTAGATCATGAACTGCACTATTGGAAACCGAGCCAATGTTGCACACAACATAATTTACTACCTAAGCTAGTGTCATCAGGAAACAGAAATATCTTAGACCTACGAATAATACTAGAGGGCACGTCATTTATATAAATAAGGAACTTGAGTGGCCCCAACACTGACCCCTGGTGCACCACCCACTTTATTATACCCCACCCAGACCGCACATCACAGCCATTCTCATCGTTGTGAATAATGACCTTTTGCTGTCTGTTGCTAAAGTAAGAGGTGAACCAATAATGAGTCAATCCGCATATTCCGTAATGGTCCAACTTCTGGAGTAATATTTCGTGATCAGCACAATCAAATGCCACAGTTAAATCTACCACAGTACTTAGTCTTCAGCGATATAATTATTGACTCAAGCTCCCCATTCTCTGTATCACAGAGGAGTATTTCAGACATCAATATCGGAAAGGCATTTGCCAAGAAAGTTAGATGATTCCCCGTAGAAAATATTTTTTTTATTTAATTCTCCAGCAATGCTCAGAAAATGATTGTTAAATACTGTACATAAAGCTGGTTTTTCAGTAACAGAAAATTTTTTACTACGAACTGACTTTTTATTCTTGACCTTGTGCTGCTTACCAGACGCTTCCTTCAGAACTGACCATACGGTTTTCAATTTATCCTGTAATTTAGCTATTCTATTTTCACCACATACGCTTCGTCTTTCTAATAACATTTATACGCACCTTACGATGCTGTTTGTAATGGGCTAATGTAGCTTGATTGTGACTAGTTCTAGCTTTTTGATATAATTCCTACTTTTTTCAACATGATATCCTTATCCGACTAGTCAGCTTCCTGGATTGCCTATTATTGCTAGTACGCCGTTTAGAACGTTCTAATGGAAAACAGCTCTCAAAGAGCATGAGAAACGTGTTAAGGAAAGCATTATATTTCTCATTTATGTTATTGGCACTATAAACAATTTGCCAATCATTGTCCTTGATAAGGTTTCAAAAACTTTCTATTGCTGTTGGATTAACTTCCCTATATACTTTGTAATTATATGTGACATTTGTTTCAGCACAGATGCCTTTTGCGTTAAAACTTTTGCATCACGGTCTGAAATGCCATTCACCCCAACTAACAAAATTGCCATATAATAATGAAGAATGGATAAAAATATTGTCTATGACTGTACTGGTGTTCTCCTGTACCATATTTGGAAAAACACAGTCTGCATCACATCATATGAATTTAGGAGATATACCAACATCCTTTTCCTTGCACCCTCATATACAAAATTTATATCGAAGCCATCACATATAACTAATTTCTGGTACTTCCTACACAGTGAATCAAAGACCTTCTCTAGCTTGAGCAGCAATGTCTGAAGTCAGAGATAGGGGACCCACAAACAATAACAATTACAAGTTTACTTTCACTAAATTCAACTGCCCCTGCACAACATTCAAATATCTGTTCAGTGCTGTGCCGTAATATGTCTACGGACTCAAATGGAATACTGTTTCTTCTCTACATAGCCACTCCCCCATCCCATAAGGAACAATCCCAAACGTAGTGATCATACCTAAGGTAGATGAGTATACTTCAGGCAATCCAGTATATTAAAATGCAGGGGCGTTCCAGTCATGTGAAATCAGTCACCAGAAAGTTTGACTGTACAAGTGGGTCAGACTTTATTCTTTCTAGTAAGACCAATAGATATAATAACATGGAAAATGTACCATTATAAGTATTGTGGAAAGTAGTGAAAAGTCAGTTGGTAGCTTACACCCGATAGCCACGGGGAAAAAACATTCAGTGCAGGAATAACAATCAAACAGCAGATAACTGACGTCGCCAAACGATGGAGAGACCGCGTACGAGTTGAAAACATTCAGGATTAACGGCGTGAACAAACTCCTTGTAGCAAAATGAGGGCAGAGATAATTTTAGAGGTACGTATCCCAAAGAGTGTGCTACAAAGGAGAAAGGTTATCAGGGTTGTAAGCAGGGTGCACGACAGGGCATCTCGCACTCTACCGTCTTGTACTTCAGACAGCAATAGATGAAGCTAGGGAGAAACTAGGAGCTGTAGGTGGAATTAAAATGATTCGTAAGGAAGTAGATATGCTGAGATTATCTGATGATATCGCAGTGTGAGGGGAAGATGAAGGACAGTTAGAAGCTGCTGGTACTCTCTTAAAAATAAGCGATTCGAGACCGTCGAATACATTCAAATTAGGAAGTGAAATTACGCCAGACAGACGGTCAAGAAAGGATACTGCCACCGGAATCCGTCAGGCAAAAACTGCTTCTAACACGAGACGAAACCTCCTCACATGTAGCAACATACACGAACATGTCAGGAAAGACGAGCTAATGTCTTTTTTTTTTTTTAGTTTGCTGTTGTATGGATGTGAAACATGGTCACTCGGCGAAGCTAAAAGACATGAAACAACAGCCTTCGAGATATGATGCTACACAGAACGCTCAAGAAATTCTGCGTAGACGAGATATCAAACGAAGAGGTGCTCCACAGAATAGAGGGAGACAAGTCTGGTCTCTTGAAGCAAATCAAAAGCAGGAGGGCACATTGGTCGGCAGTCTGCTGAGACAGGATGGTATCACTAAAAGTGTCATTGAAAGAACGATAGAAATGCATAATACCAGAGGCAGACTGAGATTAGAACGAATCAGCCGTATCATGAGGGATACGAACTGCACCACGTGTACCACATACAAGGGAGGCCGAAGACTGAAATCCATGATGAGCTGCTGATAACAACCTGGGGGGTGTTGACACCTCACTTAGCGAGGAGAAACATGACATGAAATCAAAAGTTTGGCCTCGATGCTACATGTGGAAAAGGATACCGAACAGAATATTTCACATGATTTATACTTTTGTGTTAACCTTCCAGAATACGTTGCAATATGGTGCTAACTTTGACCAGTTTAACCACTTGTCCTTGCATTCTGCAATGCTCTCGGTGTTTCAGATACTACCGTACAAGTGCTCCAAGTCGTTGCGCAAAATGTTGCGACGGACATAAAGTATCAGTCTGCGATAATACCAGTCTGGTAACTGTGGCTCAACCCAGAGAACATGATTTAAATGTAAGAAATGAGCAAACAGCACCAGTAGGCCACCTGCAGCCATGTGTATTTATGCCCCGACCGCGCGCTTTGCCACTCAGGTTTTCACACTGTCCAGCAACGAGAACGCAGTTCTCCCCACAATTCCAAAGTCACTGGCTGCTAAACCAGCATTATGTCACATCCATTTCTCATTTTTGAACAAATGAAGCTGATTGTATCTGGCAGAAATTTCCGTTAGCAACGGCCTGATCTGCTAATTCAGTGCTAATTAATTCATAAACAGCGCAACGTGTCGAATTTAATTTTTATCACTTATTCCTCAGAACAGCCTTCCTTCTAACAGCCTTAGAAACTTTTCAGACCGTTTCTGACCACCGAATATGTCAGTGTGGAACGCCCCTCCAACAACGGCAATGCGAAAGAAACTTTTGTGAAGTACGTGACTGGCGACGGGCAAGCAGTCGTGCTTTTACTTATCTGGGGAAGTGATGCTGAGGAGGTGGTGACCAGACTACCACGCCTGTTGACTCCGGTGTACGAGTGTCACAGAGCTAGCTAACACTGCCTCGGTCGTTTCGCCCCTTGGAGGCGCATCAACTGGGGTCGCACAGCTCCTGCTGCGCCGTCACCACTGGACGCGCTGCATGAGTCAGCACTACGTCATCAGTGGCATTAGAGAGAGGTAAACCAGCACTGCACTACAGATTTCCAGAAGATTAAACAAGTGAAGCACTATCTGTAAGGAGATGGATCGCTACCAACTTGAAGACTGACATCTACTCAGAATAGAGATTGTCCTGTACGGCACTGTAAACTATTTTTCAAACATATGTTTTATTTAACTGTTTTGATCGCAAAGTTTTTCCGAGTAGAAATACAGGTTTCATCCATGAGACACGCATCTTCAAAATCTACGATGAAAGTGAAATAAAGTGCATTACTAGCTACTGCATTAGAGCATTAAAGCGAATGACAAAACTTATAAGAATTCTGCTGCACTACAAATATGTAGTAATGTGTAAAAATTAAGATTCAAATGGTTCATATGGCTCTAAGCACTATGGGACTTAACATCAGAGGTCATCAGTCCCCTAGACTTAGAACTACTTAAACCAAACTAATCTAAGGGCATCACACACATCCATGCCCGAGGCAGGATTCGAACCTGCCACCATAGCAGCCACGTTGTTCCGGACTGAAGTGCCTAGAAGCTCTTGACCTTTGCAGCTGGCAAATATTAAGACATAAAGAATATTTACCAGAGGACTAAAAAGTGAATGGTAGCACATGGAAGCGAGCGTCAGAAAAACGAAAGCACAGAAACAGAAACTCGCAATGGTACATCAAAGCAAGCTGTCTCAAAAACTTTTTTCTCGAGTCCACTGTTAAATTAGGCTTACAAACTAATAAACTTCTGCAAATGGGTCTTCGCCACAAACTTGCCCAGAATCACAGTTTTGATTTCCATTGCAGTGTGGGGAAATAAAATTGTGAATGTGTGTACTGATCACCAGATCCTTCAGCGTCGTACACTCACAGAAGAACATTATTGCGATATTGTACTCCTTCGCCACGAGCATCTTTGCAGGCGTGCATTGTGCCCTGACTTCGTTTTTATGAATGATAATGCTTTGTCCCATCTAAAAGCGTAGGTTGAATAGCAGTTGGAGTGATAGGATGGCCTTGCCTTCCGGTTTCCAAGAGCGAGTGTGGGATCTGGTGGGAAGATGTATTGCAGCACGTCCACGTTCAGTAATGACCATCAAACGAGCTGGTGGAGCAATGAAGTGACTAACCACAGCCATGCCATAATGTGTGTGTGGTGATGAGACACACTATAAAAATATATGTTCCATCGATTGTAATATCCGGGAACCATGGAAGAATCACATTGTTTTCAATGTAAATATTGTCCTTGACTTATCATTTCTGATCATCTTATTCTGTATTTGTTATTCTGCGCTACACTGTAGCAGTTATTTTTATGTCTGGCCCAAGCGTCAACAAGCTGTATTACTTAGCAGTGACAACTTTCTCCTTAACATTTGCGCACCTGCGTAGCTGCTGGATTAAAATTAAACATAAAACGAAAATTGAATGGAAATAAATGACAGTTGTTGCTGGAAACTTGCTTCTACCAAGAATATTACGATTACTGTGTACCATGCTGCAGATAAATTATTCAAAACAACACATCCCCTGCACTTTAGGCATCTGTGGGTGCTTTCCAAAGAGTTTGGTCAGGTTATGAAAAATTTTCTGGGTACCGGCAGTGGATATGGTAGGTTGTTTACGTTTCATGATGGTTAGCGGCGAAAATTTGGGGCGGACCTTGTGGGGCGGCTGGTGGAATTTTGTTGATATATAATGTATTGTGTAATGTAGATACACTTCCAGGCCGATGCACCAATTGTGGGACGGCTGGTGGAATTTATTGTAGTTCTTTAAAATATAGAATGCAATGTCGAAAAGATGCATTTCCCTGCCGATGCACTATATGTGGGGCGGCGGGTGGAATAATGTTGATTGTTTAAATGTAGAATGTAGATGCAATTCCCGGCCGATTAACCAAATATAGGGCAGTGGGTGGCATAATTGTTATTTAATATGTTCCTATTATTTATGCTGTCTTGTTTGCCATTCTCAATGCTGGCCCTCTAACTACAATATTGGCAACCAGAAAGTGGTTAGCAAAACGTGAAGCTTGTAATTAGAATTCCTAGTGCCCACTTCATCTGAGAAATACACATATAGCTACAGCTTATAGCTCTGAGGAATTAGGAGATTGTCTGGGATTCATAATGAAAAACGATTTTCTAAAAATATTCACTATATTCTGAAAGTCACAGACCAAAAAGAATCCACACATTCCAACTAACAGAGCAGTTCAGAGTCTAATGCGCTGATGCAACTATATCTGTTCAAATTAAAGGTTTAAGTGAATGCTCGCCATAATTTGACGATAATGTTCATCAAACGCCATGCTAAATAATGGTAGAATGTCTGTCCGGCGGCGGCACGTGAAAATACGACATACGCAAACTGAAGATAGATCATTAAAGTCATCCCAGAATTAACACTTCACTCGAAAAAGATTTCGTGGTTATGCGTATCCCAAGTAACTTATTACAGCATCCGAGGCTGTTTATAGGAATGATACTGACGCGACGCGACTCCCGGCACAGGTGGTGCGCAATTCAGCATCTGGAGAGAACTGGAGCCTTCTTCCTCGCGCAGCGTTCTTATATATAAACCCGCGGTGCGGACGGCTAAGGGAATGCCTGATCAAATCGGCTCTCCCGACAAGCCGCTGGGCTAGTAATGCACCACTTTAAGTTATCAAATAAATCATAGCTTCCTTTGCTGATGGCAGATGAAACTCTCAATTTAAATGTGCAATCAGCACACATGTAAGTAATCATAATAAAAGTCTGACGTGCCTAAGTCAATTATTTTGGGCGAGAGAATTAATTTAATACACTACACGCAGTAGACGAGCTCTGAACTTGCCCTTTGGAGATACGCTATCGCTGTAGTTTTACAGTTATTCATCTGAAACTTCTCACATCTTTATGATTATAACGGATCTCCCTTCTATTTAAATGTTAACATCCTAGCCTTATTTATTCGCCTACTTAATCAATCTTGCTTCCTTAATTTTGAAGACAAAAACCAGAAAATTATGAATTTCAACTAAAATTTTAATTTATGATATCCAGAATACATTTTCTACTAAATTATTATGAAAAAGGAATCTAAATATAAATTTTTAAGTTTCTAGCTCTTTTCTGTTGCGCCAATGATTTTTACAGAAGAACGTCCAAGTTTAGAAAATGGTTAAAATTATTGAACTGATATTCAACACATATTGATTTGGTATTGCTCCTGACATACTAGAAACGTTTCAAGTTATTTATTTGATTTTTAAAGTATTGCGCAACATTTATTTCGTCAGTGCTAGTTACAGTGGACTGACTGGCACACAATGGAAAGACTGGCGTGAATTTTATACATCGTGAGTAGGCTGCTTCCCTACATCACCTTTTTTTTAATAGAAAAGAGAAAAGAGAAGAAAAAAAATTAATTACAAAAAGGGAAGCAAGAGTACAGCTTAACTCCCTATGAAAATTTAAAATTTAAATTTAAACATATACAAATATTAAAAGAAAACTTATTACCTACTTCAATTATTTAAATTGCTGGCATGTTCACTGCCTCTTAAGCAACATTATCACTCAAAATTTAAGCAAAATCAATGAAACACTTTGGCATACATGTTGCCTTAGACAGACAAACACAGAAAATACGTAAAATTATGAAAATCTTAAATACATTAAATACATTTTTACACACACAAATTCAAAGAAAATAGCACAGTTGTTCATGATACATAAACAGATAATTATATCTTAGCAGTCTTTTCTAAACTGGAAGAACGTTTCACAAATCATGACAATCTCATTTGGACACACGTGGTTGTAGCCGTTTTGGCTGGCGTTCTATACTTCCATTCACAAAGGTAGAGGAGGGGAAGTTGCTATGGTGTGCGTCCTTCACGTTCACTCCAAAATACATGGGGAAAGGGGAGGGGTCACTGTGAGTTGTGTCCAAGTCACTCCACGCTTTCACGCAGCTACCAGGCTGCCGTTATCTGGTTTGTCCTGTAGAACAAACAAAATGTGTGCCTCACTTATAATAAGCTACTAAAAATATTCTCACATACAATATTGGAGCTCTTAATGCATTTAACCATTTTAAGTTAAAGTTTTAAGACTCTGGAACCCAGGAAAGGCTGGACTGTATACAAAAGAAAGCCACGAATTGATAAGTTTCACCAACTTCAGCCATGTGCTGACAACATGCTATTGATTAAACCACCTAGGGTCTTTGAAGATTCCAAGTGCCAACTTTTGCTTATTCTTAAACTATGTTGTCATATGTTTAAGTAACAGTAAACTCACGGAATTTTTACATAGTGGTCCTTCAGATCATAACGAAGAATTAGACAACAGGGGCCAAGAGCATTTCAAAATCAGTTAAATAATGAAGCACAAGAAGTATAAAGGGAGAGCAATCTCAGAAGACCCCAAATGTGCAGAGGAGGGTTAAAAGTTTCGATTGTTTTTATTCAAACCCGTCATCTAGAGAGGAAAATTCAAAAAGATGTAGGAAATGTCCTCCAGACATTATCAAAAATAAGAAATCTAATATTAATAATCAGGATGATCATGGATAAAATTCAGCCTGAAAGTGGTTTTATTTTAACCTGGTAAATCTTTATTTCTATTACATAACACTTTAAAATGAGACAATTCATGCCTGTACAACTTCATAATTATTAGGGAAGAAATAATAGCTTAAACAAAGCTCAATTAATGAAATTGTTAATAGACATAAGGAAAATACTTGGAAAGAATTTCTCTAATCTAAAATGGGAAATAATGATGAATTTTTCAAAATAATGAAACTAAACCACTGAAAGATATTTCCTTTTCCTACTGATGTATTACAGAAATCAAGAGATAGAAGAACAGTGAGAGGTAATCAAGATAACAAGGCATTTGCTGAAAGCCTACAGACTACCAATTATGTAAATAACCTAGGTGCATCTGAGCCTAAGTTTTCATGAATTCATCAAAGCTAAAGGTAATGAAAAGAGTGAAAAACTATACAAAAATTCATCATGAACTAAAAGTAAATTTTTAAGTTATTTTGTACTCACAAATCCAGTTAGGTGTAAATATTAGGGTTTTTAGATCCCATACACAAAAATACAGTACCATTAGAGAGAGATAGGGAAAGAGAGGTAGAGAGAGAGAGAGAGAGAGAGAACTCAAAATAATGTAGATAAGTAAACAAAATAATTAATTAAAAATGTCGAATTTTCAAGCATGAAGATAATGTTTGTCATTAAACAGAATTATTAGTTGCTATTACAAATTAATAGACATGTTCCATTAAGAGACTCATTCTATATTGACTTTCCAGAAACAATAAAAATAAGGAAGCTTGTATTAAAGTGAACAATGTGACTGTAAATGTTTTCTGTGAGCTCTAAAATCTGTTTCGCTTACTGAGGATAAATGTGTGTATACAGTCATGAAATATAAAAACTGTGGTCATGTTACTGATCAGAAAACAGAAAAATCTGAATGTTTATCCATTGAAAGCTCAAAAATGCAAGGAAAAACATATAAATCTCCTTTATTTCAAAATTAGTGAGAATTCACACTATTCTTGTTAAAAATTTGTCTCATCTTTCTTGCAGTCAAACTATGAAACATGAGGAAGTAAAACTTATTTGTGATATGTGCCTCCTACACTTGAACAGTAAGGAAAACTTAGACAGTCACACACTAAACCACTTAGTTAACAAATCATTAAAAGAGAGTAACCAGAGACATGTTCCTATGTGAATTTGAAGATCATCAATAAGTTCCTTTTGTTATCTATGGAGATTTCGAAACTTTGCTTTTACAGTTGTACAATTGCAAACCAAACCAAAAATGGGGAGAATATTTTAGTTAAACCATAAATATCATTATCATAATAATATGATTTCCATAAGGGTTTATAAAGGAAGTATTAAAATATAGATGCCGACTTAACATAAATCTAATGGAGTTAAAATTAAATGATGTAATTGATAGTAAAAAGTATCGAATACATGGAACAAGCAATTATATAATACTATATCAAGTACACCAATAGGTATTATAACAATCCAGTAATATACTGAGGACCATACTGTCAGAAAAAATAAAAGATATGTATGAAAATGATGTTAAAGAAACTGGCAGAATTTATTCTGAGGTTGAAGAAATAAGACTTTTAGTACCTGAAGAACCATCAAGATATGCATGATATAAAATATATTCATTATATAGACGTCATTCTACAAAACATAAGCAGAAAGTTCGTCACAAAGGTCATTTGACTGGAAAATGTATAACTCCAGTATCCAATCAATGTAATCTTCAATTGAAGCATCATAAGTACATGCCAGTTTATTTACGTAAACTCTCAGGGTATGATACTCATATGTTTGCAAAAGATCTCCATTACAATAAAAAAGCAATACATTTAGTACAATGAAGATAGCCATATTAGGTTTAGACTGAGGTTTATTGCTATCTTAGATTCATATTTCCAGGCTCTGACAAGCACTCTACAAAACTGGAAATGGATCAAATGGCCAATATGAAACAGTTTTTTTACAGGAAATCTAGTTGACCCAGTAATCAAAAACAGTGTAATCACTATGATTGTATGGATAGTGGGTTGAAATTTTAAGAAACAAAGTTTCCTTAGAGATGAAAATTCTACACTAAACTGATTGACTGTGAAATAAGTGGGAAAGATTACCGCTACACAAAACTAGTTTGTGAAGTATTTAATATCAAAAATCTTCGTGAATATAACGATCTGCATCTCATAAATAATGTTATTGGCTGATGTGTTTGAGAATTTCAGAAAAAACTTGCAAATAAACATATGATTTGGATACTCCTTAGTGTTTTACTGTACGTTTTTTTGTTTTGTGATAGAATACTACAAACAGCTGGAAAACACTCGATTTATTACATGATTACAATGTGGTTCTAATGGTAGAAATACGAATAAGGGATCTTGAACCGGGCGATGGTTACGGTCGCAGGTTCGAATCCTGCCTCGGGCATGGATGTGTGTGATGTCCTAAGGTTACTTAGGTTTAATTAGTTCTAAGTTCTAGGCGACTGATGACCTCAGAAGTTGAGTCGCATAGTGCTCAGAGCCATTTTGAACAAATAAGGGGTGGTATATCCCAGTGTGGCAAAGGTACATGAAGGCGAATAATAAATAAATGAAATATTATGACTTAATGAAATTTAAAGTTATTTACCATATTTAGATAGATAAAATCCATACGGTATGCTATGAGTCAATATTTATCATATGGTGGATTTGAATGGGGTGATTGAGTTTAGTGAAATGATAAACACTTTTAAGCTTGATATATATTTGGAGTAAAATATCCAAACAAATGGTATCATTACACTAAGATATACCATTATATTCCAAAAATAAAACTCTGCCAGGAACTAAAGAAAGTAAGTTGTTTACTACACTTGATGATAAACATAATCATGTAGTTCACTATAGAAATCTTAAATGGTATTCATCTCTAGGAATAAAGATACCAAAAACACATAGAGCCTCAAAATGTAAATAGTGTGAGTGGTTAAAAAATATGTACATTTGAATACAGAAATGAAGACGAAAGCAAAGGACGATAATCAAAAAGATTTCTATAAACCGATGATTAATTCAGGATTTGGGAAAAGGATGGAAAGTATTGGAAAAAGTGTAGACATGAGATTAGTTCTGGATGGAAATATATGGGAAAAGTTTACAATAAAGCCAAACTTGAAAGGAAGAATAGTATTTGACAAAAATTCTCCAACAAATCACATGAATAAAGAAAATAATTTTTAATTAACCAATTTACCTTAGTATGAGTAAATTTCACTCATCTTAAGATCTGATACATGATGTCCCTATAGACTTATGAAACCAAAATATGGTTAAGACATTGAACTTTGGAATGAAGATGCAGACAGTTATGTCTACAACATACTGACAGAAGGCTTCATAAAGACAAGAAATCAGAGACTGATAAATTTTATACTGTTGACAATCCAACAGAAAATACACACTATGTTCCACAAGTGAACAATAAAGATTTAGAAAAATGAAAGATGAATGTAATTGAAAAATAATGGAACAATTTTGTGGTCTGACAGAAAAATTGTTTGCTTACAAATTTGGCAACAAGGAGGAAAAAATGAAATGAAATCAAGAAATTAGATTTTGAAAATAATATAAACTTAGAGGAATACAAAGACTGTGTGTTTAATAATACTATGAATTTAATACAAAACTTTAAACACAGGACGTATTCAACATAGGATAATAAGTAAACAAAAAATCCACTGGATGACCAAAGACATGCCTTGGCAAAAAAAATAGGTACACTGCAAATAGGGGATTACAGGTATCACTATCACCTTCTGGTTCACCATCAATATCAAAGTAGGAAGCTCATCTGCTTTATGTTATAAAGCAAATAACGTAATTCACATTATCAATATAATTCAGCTTCGTTACAAAACTGTTTCTGCTGTCTCTTCAACACTATGAAACCTTACTAGTTTTTGTTGCTGTTTTCTAAGTTGTGAATTTGTAACACACCAAAATTAAATTCTACTACAAGTATATATATATATATATATATATAT
Organism: Schistocerca serialis cubense; assembly: GCF_023864345.2. NCBI lineage: Eukaryota > Metazoa > Arthropoda > Insecta > Orthoptera > Acrididae > Schistocerca > Schistocerca serialis. The sequence continues at coordinate 666,183,107 of NC_064642.1, forward strand.
ATATATATATATATATATAGTGATAGAATTTAGATAAGAACATCCTGCACTCATTGTGGCTAATGGCTGTAGCGATACTGCACCACCAGATCCCCTCCAGTTCTGCTATAAAATAGTAAGGGTACTACAATACTATCCATCCATGGGAAGATTTTCCCCCTTGGGTCTACAATTGAGACCATGCTAGAACAGTGGTTCTCAAGGCCAGTACAAGTAGTACCACTCTTACAAAAAAGATCTCTTTATTATGGTAACTGGCAGCTTATCCGCTACATTATGAGAATGGTCGTGAGCAAGAAAACTTATTTACTAGTTTTCTTGTCATCCAAAAGGACCAGAGAGGCAGTTCTGTCTTTGTGCTTGTCAATGGGAGCAAGAATGAGAAAAAAAGGAGTTACGCTCATAGTATCTACCGATTTGGAAATATAATGTGAAATGGTACAAGATGTTCTCAGAAAAATCGGGATTTAGCTAGAGGGAACAATGACATTGGAAAACCAAGACCGATATACTCAGATAGAAAAGATTGTAAGACAGGAAGGTATTTTTTCATCCCTAGAGTTTATTCTATAGTCAAAGAAGTAATGATTTAATAAAATCAAAATTTGAAGAATGGGATTAACTTTAATGGTGGAAGGATATCAATGATAATATTCACTAATGATACTGCTATCCTCAGTGAAAGTGAAAAATAATTACAGGAACTGTTGAATGGAACGAAGAGTACAACGAGTACAGACAATGGACTGAGAATAAATCGTCAAAAGACAAATCTAATATCGGATATGAACGCAATGAGAAACTTATCATGAGAATACGTGATAATGAAGTAGATGAAGTTGAAGAATTCTGCTACCTCAGAAGCTAAATAACACATAATGGGCCAAATAAGAAAGACGTCCAAAGTAGAATAGCACAGACAGAGGGCATTTGTAGCCAATCGAAGTCTGCTGGTATCAAAATTAGGCCTTAATTTGACGGAAAAATTTGTTATGTATGTTAATGAATAATGTTATGTATGTTAATGAATAATGGCAGTGGGAGAACAAGGAATAGAAGATAATAGAAGCGTTTGAAACGTGGCGCTACGGAAGAATGCTGAAATCAGATGTACTGATAAAGAATGAGGAGTTTTTCCCCAGAATATGCGGAGATATGAACAAATCCATTATGGGGAACCTGAAGAACCGCCCGATGATCGGGAAAGTTCAAAAGGGTGGGCTACTTCCGATGCTCATCATAGCAAAGAGTATGCGTCAACACGACCATATCGCGAAGATATGGCGTCTAGAGGACTGTTGATATGAGAGCCAGGGGGTAGCAGTGGGTTCCAGTTGCTGTTTCTCTAGGATTGGTAGCAACACCGTAAGCTGCGCTTCATACAGTATTAGTATCGGTGGTTGCAGTCCTGTGAGTTGCTGACAAGTTCGGGTGTCAGAATTATTTTGTAATTATGCTGCACTCTGAAATTTTTGACGTTTCTGTAAACAGCAGCACTCTCCTCCAGGAGTTTAGCTCTGTTTACTCTGCGTGTAGGTGTACGTAATAAACGTGCCTTCGTTACTAAGTGTCGTACTCCATTGAAAATCCTGCTAACGGATTTGACGTGACAGTATTATATAATACCCACATCAGTACTTATCACTGTCATTATGTAGTGGCATGGATTTAGAAAGGTAGTTAAGATGTGATGTATGATACCAATAATTTTCTTTAACAGTATACTGGCGATGCAGAAGAAGTTCAAGAGCTGAGAGAGATATATGATAACCTCTGCGACTTTGCTGGGATGGTGAACATGGTATATGGCCTTCCGATTCTCACCTGTCTCGCTACATGTCTTGGTCACTGTATCACCTGCCTCAATGTTGTATTCTCTATCGTTCTAAATTATCAGGTAAGACGGTAAAAAAGTGATGAATGCCATTTGGCACTTACATTGCTTGCTTACTATTTACTTCATTACCTTCTTCCATGGGGCAGTTGATATTAAGTATTTGTTTCATGTTGCTTGAATAGGTACATGTAAGACAAATAGTGCACCTAGTGAACTACTTTCCTCGAATAGTTTCGTTTCTGCATATAATGCGTAATGCAGATTTAAATCATGGTTTTATAACATTCCTGCGTGATTTCTCAACCCTGCAGCACCTTACTTCGCTCTGTAAGTCTTTCTGCTGCGTTATTAAATTTTTACTTTCTGAAACATACTCAAGAATGTAGCATAGAGGTCATCTTTGCAAAAGAAATGCCGCTGGTAGCTGAAAAATTTTCGAAAGTAGATAATAAGTTACTAATTTTCCGTTAAGTGGGGAGAAAGTAATTAAAGATATAGGAATAGCTTCCCACGTGTGAGGAATGAAGACTCATGTATAAAAGAAACACTTTTCAGCGATATCACACTTATTTGGGTAATAACAGAGTACACATACTGCATTTCCACTATGTTAACATATCTGTCGCTAGAAATCATTCATGAAGGAACAGTGTATAGGAAGTTCCTTGAGAAATAAAATTGCTGGTAAAAGAAATGAACTGAGGATCAAATCACCTATATTAATGTTGACTCTCAGTCTGTTAGTGCCAAAAACATACCCCACTGATTTATGATACCAAACCGATAATAACCAGAAATTATTTCATTCTCGCAGCAAAACCACGTGCTTTGAAATTTTATAGTAATTCGTGTATGCTTAGGAAGGGCTATGAGTCACCGACTGAGTAAATTCCACAAATAGATAAAGTCGATAGACCTAACAGAAAGTGGTTGGAAGTTCCCATCATTCACAAAGTCTGTGAACGGATCCGTATTTCTCAACATATATCATGTGGATCGATCTTTGTTGAGAATGAAGACAACACAATATGACACAAAACATTAGTTATCCGAATTAAAAATTCTTTTAGACAGGTAGATTCTATTACATGATAGTTTAACCACTACAAGACTAAGTGAACTAACATGTAGGCAATATTACAGACCAATATCGCTCGTTCTCGCTGTTGCTAGATCCTAGACAGGTTACTTAATTTATGAGTTTAACTGGAATGAATTGTAAGAATAGAAAAATATATTGCTACACCTCCTATAATTTAGCCTTATATTCATGTCTTCCTTTTAAAGATGGCAAAATTTTGTTTACACATACAGGATGTAACGGCTAAAAGTGCAGAGTTTTGAATATGTAACTGAGGACAGTGTACTGAACAATCAGTATTTACGTCATTTACTTTTAGTAGAACCTATTACAATTTGTATATTTTTAGGTTGGTTAGTACCTCCAAGTACATGTGGCAACAGCAAGCCATTAATGTTTATTGTCCCCTTGGCAGCAGGTTAGGTGTTGAACTGTGGGTGCTGGGACACGAATCATTCAGTCTATACTGTCTCTCGTAGTCTACTTACTGGTACTGTTACGACCACGCAGAAAACATCAGGTCATAAAGTTTGGGATGTGTTTGAGGGAAGACTGTTTCATGTTCTGAAAAAATCTCCAACACACTCATGCATGTACATATTGAGGCACCACATATAAAGAAGCTGCCTTATCTGTTACATCCTGTATTATGTGTCTCTGTAAGCTCAGTAATGAAAAGTAATGAGCAACAGTGATTGAACAGTGCGCCATTTATTCTGACAGGGCTCTGCTCGTGCGGAAAAGGAAGGTCTGATAATAGTGACCTTTCTGTGGGTCCTTTTGTATGTTGGCGGAATTCTGGCAATCACTTGGTCATGCAGTGCCGTAGCAAGCGAATCTGGTCGCACCACAGACCTCGTCCTCAAGGCCCTGCTGTCTCCACCACGCAACACTCTCTGGGATATTGAACTGCGGTCCCAGCTGCAACTGTTCACACAACAGCTGCTGCATCGACGTCCGCGCTTCACTGCCTGCGGGATTTTCGTCATTGATCTCACCAACATTTCGTCAATGACAGCTCTTGTTGTATCGTATCTAGTTCTAATTGCTCAGGTAAGTGCTGGGGAAACGTTTCCAGAAGCAAATTAACCTACATAGTACAATGGTTGATTCGCAAAAGATAAATTTGGAAATATGTACATTCTGGCTTTATTTTCGCAACATACATGCAGTTCGACATGACACATACCACTTACCGCAAATTAATACACACACAAATGTGAACAAACTAACGTTAAATGTCTCCATAAACAGCAAAATTGTTGGACATTAAAGCTAGGTGTCTGACGCTTTCCATGCAAGAAACAAATAGTTATGCAAAAATATAGTTCGGATTTCGAGTTATGTACAGGGCTTTACGGGTGTAACTGCAGACTTTTTATGGGTGATACCGTAATATGTGCACTCATCAATGTGTTCCTTCTTTTTTCTCCACATCGAAAAGTCTTCCCACAAACATTTCACGAACTTTACTACTTGATGTTTTCTGTATAGTCATAAGGGAATCTCTAAGTAGATTTTGTCTTTCACTAGAGACTAGCCATTTTGCAGCCACCTGGTCTGCTGCCCAGGAGAAGGCAAGTATTATTGCCTTGCTCTAGCATTTGGAGCCACTAACCAACCTAAAAACCTGTGTCTTGTAATAGCAGTAATTATTCGTTTACCAGTAGCTATAATACGATATAATGTTGTTCAATGTACCGTCCTCAGGTCACAACAGAAATATCTGTACTTATATCGATTACTGATATTACCTCATATCCACTGTGAAACGACATTACTCGTTACTTACAGCAGCTCTTTACCTTTCAATTTCGAGCATTTCACCCACAGCCTAATTTCTTACATAGTTTTAAGTAATTTATTATTTATAGTGTGGCCCACATTAAGAGTTTTTGAATCACATGTAGAACGATTACTGAGCTACTACAAATAAACACTCCAACATGGACAGCAATACATGTAGAACGATTACTAAGCTACTACATATAAACTCTCCAACAAGAGACAGTAGCGGCAGGTAAACACTAAGGTCTTTTATGGAGTTTGTCACACCACTCATCACTGTAAGGGAAGTTTCGAAAATTCCTTTATATAGTTTATCACACAACGCGACACAGAAAGGACTCTTCCAAAGCTGCCACATAGGCACGAGTGGGACATGTCGATAGCAAATGAACGATTGTCTGTAATTCAGTATCACAGTCACAAGATGATGACAAATATTTGTCCCACTTGCAGCGAGTGACGGCACATCTCCCTTTGTCCTTTCGGATTCGATTCAGAGTGGTACAGATTGTCCAACACTGGTCAGATCCAGTGGGCTTCTCCTGGACACAAAACAGTTTTACGCGTTGCAGAGGAACGTTTCGTTGACAACAGCGTATCGATTAATTGATGGCACTGAACTAATTTTCGGTAATAATACTGTGATAAGAGTGGAGTGCCTTGATCTTAATCATTTTCGCTCCACAGGGAACATATCATTCAATATGGGACGGATGGGGTTATAAACACACTTCTGGTGTTCGCGTATAACCCCAGTCTTCCGTCTGATATTTGGGAATGGAATGTAACACGAGACAGGTAAACGGCATGTGGGAATAGACCATATTGACGCACTGACAATAAACATATATTTCTTACCCTGTACATCCATCTTTTTCAAATATCAACTATTAAGCCAGAAAGACGCACAGCACTCTGCTTTTGAGTATACTATTCTAGGGGTATGCTGACGATCCACAACTAATGTCATAGAGTTACAAAGGATGTTGTTTCTGCTTTTGGGCTCAGCAAATGTTAATGTCAAGTGCTCCTCTTAGGAAAGTGTGCAGTCTAACGAAATCCCCATGTAATCACGAAGTTTGATTCCCAAAAAATTGACACCTAGGGCTCTGTGAGCCAGTCTGTTTTGAAGATGTGCATATGAAACTTCTCTTTTAGTTGATTTTGATTGTAACTATCTTTTATGGAAGTATCGACCCAAGATGAGTAGATCAGAAGTTAGGATTTTTTCAGTTGCATCAAAGGTTTTGTGTTGTGTAGTTATAGAACAGTCATCTGTATGGCTAAACGTCCTTGTCTGTGTTGGCAGAATATCGCATTTAACAAGTTATGTGCTATAATGGACCACTTGTGTCTTTTCCTGTAGTTACAGTCAACGTCCTTCCACCAAAAATGTTTTCAGTTAGTTTCGTTGTCCGTCTTAATGGACACACTTATACCGGGTCATGGAATATGACTACCTGATTATAGCCCTGCTGCCAACAGAGCGGTTACAGATTTACCTTAAAGGCTCATTCCACGTGCTCTAATAATGAAAATACTGCAGTGATCTTCAGATCTGTACAACAAAAGCATTTGGTTTTGTCTTTAGCGATGGTAATCATTTTTTATAAACCAAACGTGCATAACTCACTTTTATTTCATGATGTGCAGATTACAAATTGAAATTTTTGTACTGATGAATGACTATAGCTTATAGACCTTTTATATACTCTGTAAATGAACATTTAATTTTCAATTATATACTTGTGTGTTTATTTTTTGTGGAACAGCTAAATGTAGCATTGATAAATTTTATTGGTGTACACAGCACAAGAGCTGAATTTTTAGTGTCAAATAAAAGCGTCACATGTGCACTTAATAACATTTTTATTAATCTAAGGTATCATAACACATCAGTTTCACCGCCTGGCTGATTTATGCGAATCAATCTTCGAGTATTGTGAGGCAGATGTTGACTCAATCTCTCAAAATAAAAAATAAACTTTGTTTTGATGATGCATCCATCATCAGAAAAGTCTACTACGTGAACCAGCATAGCCTAGAAGCATTGGAAAATGTTCATGCATGTAAAATCCTCACACCAGTGATATAATTCAATGAAGGTAAAAGAGATATTAGGGATTCAAAAAAAATCGAATAAAACGTGCTTCTTGGAAATGTAGGTCATCAGCTACTGTACTTCGAAGAAAAGACATTAGCGTATGCCAGACACGAATGTCACATTGTCACTACTTCATGTTCGTGGCCACATGTCATCCAGATAAAATACATCCCGACAAAATCAAATATGCAGCATTAGAAACGGAGTTTACTTTTTACCCTTCAAGGACTACAAAAACCTCACATTCAATCTGGGAAAAATTCAGCTCATGTATTGCGTATTAGGGCAGTGAAAATGGAAGAAAACTTTCGGGAAAAAGACATTACTAATAGTTAAGACTACGTGACAGAATGTTGTGTAATCTGAACACCATAACTTAATATCTTCAGTTCCTCGACATTTTTAATGTTCAAATAAAACACTTTTAACGACACAGTTTGATTACAACTCAGCATTCAACAGTACTACTGCTGTAACAGTTTGGCGCCTTCGTCGTATGTGTGGTGACAGAGGAAGTTGTCTGATGACTACAACAGCTGTGCGCTGACTGTTATCTATGATAGCGCAGGTCAACGCACGAACTACGCTTGCATTAGATGTGTGCATATATATTAAACAGCATTGCAGAAGCTTGAGAGACATCTTCTACTGGATGTGCGACAAAAGGGTTGTGGCTGAAGTTCTCTTTGAAAGATCTTTCTAATGCCACAGAAGATTTAACTGTGCTGTAATATAAGAAAAAGATAAGAAGATTAGAAAATAAGAGACACTAAGTCGGTTATGATAGTACATACGGTAAACACTACTATCATACACAAGAAGATTCATCCCGTACTCAGTCATACCACACCTTGATATATTTACTCATTCACGACGAAAAGAACCATATCATCCGAGCTGCCACGGAATTCTCCCCTCTCTCCCTCGCCCTCCCACAAATCAATATCATAAGCCCTCCTTATCGTTAGCAACAGTGTGACGTCAACAACGGGCAGGAAAGCTCGTCTACTGTTTATTTGTACGATTTTAAAATGTTTGACGTATTTAAAAATCCCGTAAACTATGCGATTCGAAGTGTGATGAAGTTTCCAAATGCAAACAAAGTTCGCTCTGTCGAAATTTGCATCTTGAATTCGATAATGGTTTTTAATGGCGAACAATCGAACAGTCATGGTCAGGAACGATCAGAATGAGTTTCATTTGTGACTTACTAATCTAGAGCGGGAACTCTGGAAAAATGCTCGCCAGGATAGATGTTTCACAGTCCGTGGAGCTTGTAATAAACGAAAATTCACGATCAGTAAGAACCGTGATTACTTGGAGTATGTGTTAGGTGGGTTCTCGGGTTCTGAAGGATGAACGCAGTAAACAACGAATGGGGCAGCTCTTACTTTTCTGACTTGGTACCAGGGGTAGAAAAATTTTTCAGCCACATTGTTACCGATGGCGAGACATGAGTCTTGCATGAAAGTCCAGAAACAAAGTGCCACCTAATGGATTGGCATTGTTCAAACCCCCTCCCCCCTCCGCCACTCCACCCCCCCCCCCAAAACAAAACAGGGGGTCCAATAAATTTTGAGCACGGAGAACATTATTCGCTGAGTGTTTTGAGATGGAGATGTTCTACTTATCAACTTATTGACTTTACTTCTAGAGCTCCAACCAAATAATAGGCAACACCCTACACTCAAACCATTAGCTAATTGCAACGAGCAGCCAAAAGCTAAAGACGTCTTTTGTGGTCCTGAAGCCCTAGATTGTGCTTCTTCGTGAGAACGCACACCTGAATTCTACTTCGTTGACGAAGGATTTGTTTCAGCATCTTAAGTGATGTGTTTTTGATCATCCTCCTTGCAGCCTGGACTTGACTTCGAGTTATTACAAATTTAACGATTTATAGTGTGGAAAGTATTATGCAAATGTCAACGTACTGAAATAAACCGATGGTGACCGGTTGAAAAACTCTGCGGCCACTGAGTATGCAGATGACATAAGAAACTTTGTTTCACACCACTACCAATGTTTAGAATGGCAGACAACCAAGCAAGATTGCTTTCATCAAACACAATAACAGGTTTTTCCTACCAGTAGGACCGTATTGAAGGCATGGCGAGGTAGGCACCCGCTAAGTGCACAGGCATGGAGCGGACGAAAAATCGATTAAAAGAACCAAGAAGCTTTTCCCGTGGCCCAAGACTTCAGACACACTCTGTTATCAGTGTCATTTCGTCGAAATAGTATTACAAAGAAATGATTACAACCGAATAGGTGTCACGTGAGTTATGTGTCAACAGTGCGCGTGGTCATGCAGCTGCAGTCCACATAGTTCGGTTATGTTCAATAGTGGAGTTTTCGCAGCTACTTCGCTACGGTAATCTAGGATATGATAGTTCAGTGAGCGGGTGCTGAATCTAGTAAGCTGTTTCACCCAAATCTCAACTTTTACCGATTTGTGCCAACTCAGAGCAGAAGTGAAACTCTTTAAGCTAGCGAGGTCTATGTATTAGATACAGTAATAACAGTAATAAGTGCACCGGGAAACGGATCTCACATAACAAACAGTCTCATCTCACTTTATTTTCCTGTTGAGTACACATTAAATGCAAGCTGTGTACCTTATTTTAAAAAATATACAGCAAACAACGGTGCCATATGTAGCTGATATATCGATACGGCTAACGAAGATAACGCAAATTCCGGTAGAAAGAGCTGATAAACAGTAGTGACAGAGCTTCCCATTTCGGTGAGGGGTGTTTTGAAGCTTTTTTACCCAATGTTTGGAATACGGAATGTTTATCCAAACACTGAAGTAGCTTTGAAGATAGTTATGACAATTCCATTGTCTGCAACATATTATTAACCCAGTATCGACAGTTAAAGATGATAAGAATTTACTCAATGTCCAGTACAGGTCAATCAGACTGTCATATTAGGTAATCTTGTCAGCAGAATACGACATAGCTACTGAATTTGACTTTAGCGAGATAAAAAATACGTTTTCTTCACTCAAAGGGAATAGACAGCAGAATTACATTAAAAACTCAGTTCCTGGAAAGGAATGTGTTATCAGCACTTACTTACAGCCCCTTTCCTCTTATTTTGAATTACCAGTTTGTGAGGAGAAAATATGGTATCTTTATTATACGTAATACTGAAATACAATAGCTACTACAAACAATAAAGGACAGATTTCGTTTTACCTTTGTTTCTTAGAAATTTTCTTGCAATTTGTAATTAGTTTGTTACAGTGATACAGCTCATTTGATGTGATGAAGCTCATTTAATCACTATTTTCAAATGACGCTTAAAAATTTTGTTTATACAATGAACAAGTGAAGAAAATATTTCATATAGGCAGTTTTTGGCAAAAAGGGGGTGGCTGTGGCAGTTCTTCGAAAGACGCAGGAAAGTCTCGGCACGCCACTGACTGTTCGAATGACTATCGCGTTTCGGCTGGTCTGCCTTTGCTGCTTCACTCGATACAGTTACCAGCATGAACATGATCTGCTCAATGGCGAAGGTACACATCTCACACTGACAAATGATAAAGATCCGCCTCATTCTAAGACAGAAACCAGCTGGTATTTGGTTTTAGTATCCAGGAGCTTTCTCAAGATACTGGTGAGGCAAACACGATCACAACCACTTGGTGAATAATTAGACTTCTATGGATGTTCTAGCAGAGTCACCTGATGAAGGGCCGCAGCTGAGTTTTTATATGACTTGGTGCCGCGTCGTGTGTTGTAGGCATACTGAATGCAATTCCTATTATTCGTCAAACTGGAGTCCCAACCGCTATTATCAACCTCTCGGTAGTGGTGGGAAACAGGATCCTGCGAGCAGGTGTCCCTGATTACAGTGAAGCGCTCCGGCCCGTTCTCGGCAGTGCCTGCCCTACTCTTTCTTAAATTTTAATAAAAGTACTGTATTGTTTTCTCTTTATCCGAAAGGTGGTGTGGTTTCCTGCAAATGCTCTGTGTGTGAGAAGAACTGTGCAGGTATTCGTGAGAGCCATGTGGCACATCCATCCAGCATCCATCCAGCAAATAATAGGCTGTCATCGTAGCTACACTACAGATCTTGCTATTGTGGCATCATGGATTGAGACTGTGGTACTTATGGTGTGATCCAGTCCCACAATTACACAGCCTCTGCCCTTAAAGACAGTCAGTTACTTCTATCGCGTCTCGTTGCCATTGCAGCACTCTCTGATGAGCATCCTACTTTGCGGCGTGTTTGGTAACGTGTATCCACTTCCGAATGTAATCACTAATGTGCTGATCATCGACCACACTCAACTGGGCGAGGTGTAAGTGGGCAGAAAAACGTATGGGTAGATCTTTTCCAGTGAATGATTAAGGGTAGGTAGCTTCCAGTGAATGCTCTCGTTTTTGTTTTTATTGTTCTTTTTGTTACTGTTGTCTTCTTCAGTGCGGAGAAGAATTTGATGTATCTCTCCATGCCACTCTGTCCAGCGCAATCCTCATCACCTCTGCATAACTTTTGCAACCGGTATCCATTTCAAGCCTTAGCTTCTTTCTACAATTTTTACTCCCACCGCCCAATACATCCCTTCATTAACAAACCGACCAATCTTAGTGTCTCACAATGAGTCCCATCAACCACTCATTTCTTTAGTCAAGTTTATTAACAAGAATGTCTTTTTTCTCCAGTTAAATTCAGTACCTTTTCATTAATTATTCGATGTGGCCAACGAATGTTCCACCATCTTCAACAGCACTGCTCTTAAAAAGATACAATTCCCTTGTGTTCAGAACTACTTATCTACTAGGTTTCATTTCATTTCATCAAAATGAATCAACAACAGATTCTCTAACACTAAAATTTCTATTCTATGTTACAATTTTTTTGCTATTTCCCGTCAACATTTCATATCCTCCATTTCTCGAATACCGTGAATGGAATTGCTGCAAAAACAGCAGATGTTATCTACCACTTTGAGTGTCTCATTTGTTAATCAGATTCCCTCAGCATCACCCGATTTCATTTGACTACATTCCATTAACATTATTTTAACTTTTTGTTACTCATAATCAAAAGCTGATCTATGCCGTTCAGCTGCACTTGCTAGTTATTTGCCGTCCCTGGCAAAGCTACAAAATCAGCGGCAAACAGCAAAGTTTTTATCTATTCTCGCTCAACTTGAGTTCCCTTTCAGAACTGATTCTTCGTTTCCGTTACTGCTTGCTCTATGTCTAGACTGAATAACATCGAGAAGTGACTATCACCCTGCCTCACATACTCAATTGCTGCTCCGATTTTATGCCCTTCGACTCACATAAGAGTAGTCTGTTATTTGTAAGAGTGATAGAAAACGTTGTGCTTCGTGTATTTTACTGCTGCTTACTTCAGAACTTCAGAGACTGACAGCCATTATTGTCATAAACTTTCCCTAATCATACAAAAGCTATGGAAATTGGCTCGCCTTTCTTCAGTCTGCCTCCTAAGATGTCACATTGTTAATATGGCCACGAGTGTTCTTACATTTGCTGGGAACTCAAATTGATCTTCCAAGAGCTTGACTTCCACCAATTAATCCATTCCTCTGTAAATAATTCGTTTCAGTATGATTTGCTTGACTGACAGTTCTGTAATATTCAGATATGTCTGCATCCGCCTTGTATCTTGCATCCAAAGGCGGAACTGTTTTCTCATGCCTGGCTCTCCTAAGCATCTCTGTGATTCTGAGAAAATGTTGTCTACTCAGCGTTACTTTATTTGAATTACGTCTTTCGATGCTCTATCTGGACACTCTCTCTGTATTTTATCTTTATGTTCCATTTCCCTTCTCATATTTATTTGCTTCTTCTTCTCCCTACATATTAGTGTCTGTTAATGTGTTTCTCTTTTACGGGTTTAGCACTCTTTCCACCATTCAGCCTTCATTTCTTTGTTTAATACGGACTTGCCAAGTGACATGTTAACGTTTGGAGAAAACAGCCGGAGTATCAAGAGTTCAATGGCCCCACAGCATTGGCTAACTTGTTCTATCATGAAAAGGGGTCTATTTAATGACAGAAGATCAGCTAATGCACGATACCGAATACGCGTGACTGCAGTGTACATTTGAGCATCAAAATCCCATAGAGTGACGGTGCTACGTAGTTTGGTTGTTTAGACCGTATTTGTGAAGAGCCACACTGGTTCAGAAAACATATCGTTAGCTTATGAAACTGTTTCACTGAAGCGGCTATAAAACGTTATAAGAAGAGCAAATGACAGGTACGGTAAGGTTTAACATCCCGACAACTTCCGAGGTCATTACAGACGGACAGCGAACGAAATTGCTCTCTGTTTTTTTTTTTTTTTTTTTTTTTGTAGTAGAAATGTGATGAATGCTCACGTATGATTGCTATGCCTTGTGTGTTGTGGCACATGAATTACCCATCTCTAGCTATATTTTCGTAAGCTGCATCGGGAGTTTCTATGTTAATTCCATCTACGCTACTATTCTTTACCAAATTACTAAGCATACGAGAAATGAACTGTTTTGCCTAGAAATACATACCGTCCGCAATTCAGTGGTTGAATCTATAAACTATAATACATCGACGTTGCAGTTGTGGTCTGTTGTTCACCTCCCTTTTACATTAATGCTGATGATTATTCGTTTCACCGCTGTGTTCAATAATTTCGGAAAGTATAATGCTGTCAGTTACAGCCAAATATAATCCTTTTTGTCGCTTTGTTTTCGTTCCTTTCGCATATCAAACTATTAGATGATGATATTGGTTCGTACACTTTCGTTGATAGTGGTGCTTTCTAAGTGCTGCCGGCACCTAGCCAGGCTGTGGCATACGGTCGGCACCTGGACAAAATATGCGCTCAAAATTACCAGTGATAGTGACAACTTCCTAACCATCTAAACGAGTCGATCTCTCGATCTACCCATTACTCTTGACCGGCAGGTTGTGTGAGGTTCCTCTTATTTGGGACAGCATCTTCCCTTCCAAATTTTGGAACGCTGCAGCTTTTAGAAGTGATTTGCTGCCTTAATGAGCACTGCAGAATGCAACAGTATCGAGCGAGAAGTTGTTTTCCTCACAGGAATCGGTAATGTGTGTACCATATGGCGTGCCAGGACTCTTTGGGGATAGGAGATGAAAACGAGCCTTGAGATCGAATCATGTCTGGATAACAACTGGTCTGGGATCCATCAGCTATCAGCCGCGATATCTAAACCTTTATTCTATCCAAAAATTATTGTTGGACTCCATCTTTGGCTGAGTAAATGCCTGCTTGTCATTAAGGGTTTCACACTACAATACCACTACGCAGTAAACCCTATTAAGTCTCAAAATAAATGAAAATTACTCCTCAACCGATCACATGAATTTCTGTGAGGTAATATGAAGTATGCACCAGATTCCCGAGTAACATTTCGTAACGACTTGTTTCGCTTATTTAGTTGTAAATTGTTTCACGGTATTCGTAAATAAGTGCCCCTTAATGACAACCAGGGATTCATTTTAAGGAGCTTAGTTACCAGCACTCCCAAGTTACAGTCACAAAGGTTCCTTCCTGCATCTCCTAACGAATACAGTGTGCTACAAGAGCTGTTGTAAGGGATTACATCAGCTAGAGCTGTACAGAGGAAAGGCGGGAGGAAGTCCTAAACGCTGAATTAATTGAGATAATCCAGGAAAGAGTTAACGTTTTTAGTCTCGAGTGGGAAGGAACTGACTTATGCAGGTCTCATATCACTAGGCATTCTTATTGTTGTCTGCACTATTTCATTCCAGCCCTATTATTTATGCTACACGTGGCACCTGCACGGCGAGGCTAACGTATATAGCGCGAGGCTAACCACCCACTGCCCCCCACCCCCCAATCCATTCATATCAAGTGAGTGGACATTCATATCAAGTGAGTGGAATACATGTGTGCTTTTGCACATAGCCTTGAAGTCTTTCATCGTGTATAATACTTACTGGCGCGTGTTATATACTTGGTACTACATACGATAGAGAATGTCACATGTAGATAGTGTTAGTATACACAGAGTCTGTAAAAAGAAGAAACAGCATTACTAACAGCGTGTTTGGAAATGAGTACCCACTACCACACAAACTATCCAACTCCGTCTAAAATGTCAAATACATCTCCAGCTGCAAGTGTGATTCGACTGCCTCTTCACAACCACTGTAGTGTTGACCAAAGTTAAAGGTATGTTAAGGAAGAGGATAGCAAAACTCTATTTAACTATGTGTCAACTACAGTTACAATTACACATTTATATTTTGACAAAAGACCTACCAATAAATTATTAATGAAGTCACACTTTAATGTGGTAGTAGTCTGATTAATTTACGTTTTATAAATTCTTTCAAATTATGTTAATACTTCAGTTTGTTGCTATTATGTTAATAAGAGATTGCTATTATTGTTTCAGTGAAACTATCTGTATGTGGCGTATTATTTCTGCAACTGATAAAACAGTGAAAACAATCTAACAACACTGTGCGAATTCTAAGTCACATACGATCGATATTTTCAGAACACGTTAATACACAACCAAATGCACGTTGATAAATATTAGTGAAAAAAATATACTTTCAGCTATCACTTTGCTTTTCGATGTGCTGGGTCAAGGGTAATGTTCAGTCTTTCTAATAAAAGTCGTTCTCCTGTTAGTGTTAGTACAGGTCAGGGCTTAAATCCACGCAGTACCATAAAATGAAAGGCAAATTCTTAATTGAACTGCCTCGTCCATATTTCTAGCTATGTTAGAAGAAAAATTATTAAATAATTTCGGCTGATAGTAACGCGTCTCCCTATAAAACGATAATGTAAAGTTTAAATTGGCCGCGCAATGGTGGCGGACTGCAGCGCTCCAGATACACTGTTTTCTCATCGCTGCAGACATAACCATAATCCTGAAATCTCTGATTAATTGACGTCGGTTGAACACTTCCACAAATAAAATTCAGCTCAAATTTCAACATTAGGTCAGTAAATCGCATTAAATTACATTAAAGACCTGCATAAGCAGTGTACGCAATAAAGCTTCGGAAGGCAAGCACAGAGAGAGAGAGAGAGAGAGAGAGAGAGAGAGAGAGAGAGAGAACCTTAACGTAAATAAATCGGCTTAAAACACCAGGCGAACTCTACCAGAAGAATGGCATCGTTTATTTTTCAAATGCATCATTATTGTCTTTATATTTAAAGAATTATTTTTTGATTATTGACATGAAACACTGTCTTAATGCATTTAATAGTCACAGAAATTTCTGTCATATGTTTTCTATGTCGCACTTCACTTGAAAAAAAATATTGTTCTTATATTTTGGTATGGAGACACTATTTGGTCCCATGGAATGCTAATTGCACACATTTTCAACATCTAATACAGGCGTTAGAGGTGAGTACCTATACTATAGTACATTTGTCTTTGTTCCACTAGTGCCCATACTTATAGCTCAGTTCTCACGTTATCATCAGTTTACATACATTTATGTTGATTTGACAACACTCGTTTAAGGTTATCCTTTACAAAGATTTATTATATAATTATTGATTCTCGATAACAGATTTATTGCGACATAATATACGTGCTAAGTTATGGGTACATATTGTTATTCACTTGCTTCGAAAAACCTATTGCTGTATGGCTCCCCTATTCAGGCGAAAGGCAATGAGAATTCAAAGAAAACCAGGATGGAGACAATCAGTACGCTTACTGCTTTCTCTTCTACATTTTAGTTTGAATTATGCTGAAAATTTAAGCAATACGTGGTTTACATGAAGTATGCAGTAAAACATATTGGTAGAGTGTTTACATAAATATTGATTGAAGAAACAATTTTATTGCAATGTTTTACAATGTTTCTGCATTATGTTTGGTTTGAAAAGTGTTATAGTTTCCGTTATATACAAATGGTTTCTGATAGTTCGGATAAGAAAATTTAAAATAAAATTTGAGGTTTGCGAGAAGTATTCTCTGTCGTATGCAACTGTTGTGTCACGTTGTGACCGCTGTTGTGTCACGTCGTCGGTGAGTGTGTGCTGCTGGTAGGGAGGAAATTGCCCAGTTGGAACACGACATCGACTCTTGTACCCTCAGCTGTTATGTGCTTGGCTTGAGGCGTAGATATCTCGTGTTGCGTCATCTAGTTCACGCTGATGGTACTATGCTTAAGCTGGAAAACTCCTCAGGTGCATGCATGGAGTAAACCCAGAATATAGTATTATATTTTTTAGTAGCTCTTACATTAACGATATGGGTAAAATGCAATATGGTTAGTTATTATTCTCTAGCATTGGACTTCTTCTGAGAGTTTTTATTCACGGATTCACAAGTCACGAATATTGGCATTCTGTACTAAGTTTATCTCACAGTTTTCGACAGTATTTTTGCACTCCTAGTGTAAATGAAGAAACGAACAGTTTATAGATAGTTAGGTACTCATTTAAGGACCGTATACTAGTCAGCGTTCGTTTACATTATCTATTTAAGGGGGGGTAGGACGTCAAACGGGACGACTTGAAGCACGAGAGACACTACAGGATATTTTAATCTCCACAGTCAATACTTATACAAATAAATTCATAAAACTTGGTTACCATGACCAGGAAGGATTCAGGATTCACATTCATAGCAGTGGAAGTTCAAAAACATAACAAAATAACTTTTGTTAGATGTGAAGTCTCCTCAATTTTTTTCTTACTGTTTATTACATTTGTTGTTATAGGTACACTTTTCTTCATAAGTAAGAGAGATACTTTGATTAATTTTATACAACATACAAACCATACATACAGGTGCACGAAACTGCAGAATTTTCCAAATTATTTAAAAACTGTGGTAAAAATTAGACACTCAACTATAAAATTTCGGTTTTTTCTAAACGTGTAGTTTAAAATATAATACCTCATTCATGTTTTCATAAATTAAATAAATTCTAGAGTTTCATGCTCCTTTAAGTATGGATTGTATGCTGTGCAAAATTCATCGAAGAATCTCTTTGACTTATGAAGAAAAGTGTACCCAGAGCAACAAATACAACCAACAGTAACTGAAACAATGATGAAACTTCACATGCAAAAGAAAAATTATTTTATTATGTTTTTGAACTTACACTGCTGTGAGTGAGAATCCTGAGTCCTTCCTGGTCATGCTGACAAGGTTTTATGAATTAATTTGTAAAAGTATAGAAGTGGATTTAAAATCTCTTGTGGTTCCTCTCCCGCTCCAAGTCGGCCTTTTTGACTTCGTACCCCCCTTTTAAAAAGCATTCATCGCCGTCGCGTCTGTTGCTGGTGAGGAATACTGATGCACACAGACCAGCGAAAAACTTTATTGAACAACTATTTTATTTTGATAGTTGATCTTTATAGATTTTTATGAGCTGAATCCCAATCTTTCTTAGTTTTTTGGATCATCCATAGTTTCCGAGCAATATGTTTTTTATTATATAGTACAAAAATCCTATACTATACAGTAAATGGGGACATTAATGAAATGCTTTGTTACAACATAAGCATGGTTTATATTTACAGTAAGCTAATTACAACAATGATAAGTGTTAATAGAGGTTTACCTTGTCAGCTGGAATTGGTTTGTATTTTCTTTCCCTTTTTTCTTTGAAGCTTCTTGTGTAGCTTTTTCTACTATGAGTCACTTGCTGAACTTCTCGGTGAAGTGACCAACAGTAGTTGCTAGTGGTGAATACGCCCACCTTCCTCCTCAGTTATATTTCCCATACTGTCCGAAAAGTAGACTGTTCAAAAAGTGAACTTTCAGGCTCTATAAATATGCCAAGATTTTAAACTTCTTTAACATTGTAGCTATAATAGAAACATATTCTGAGGCTTTTTCATTTCCTAATAATTTTGAAACGACTTGCTTGAATGATACCGATGTTTCTTTCTCATTTAAGGTCATTGTGGATTCAAAGTTAATATCAAACATCAATTTTCTAATGTCAGGTCCGACAAAGAAGCCTTATTTTAGTTTAGCTTATGAAAGGCATGGAAACGTTTGGCAGAAATAATTTAAACATGGCCCATATTTAGGCAACGCCTTTAGAGACTGTTTCATTAGGCCTCACTTTATAAGTACAGGTAGTAGGAGTACGGTTTTGGGATCTACAAGGTTTTTGCGTAGAATGCTCTTCTCAACAGGTTTTAAAGACTCTCTCACAGGCCAGTTCTCTCTGCACCAGTGTTGATCCCTAGCCCTACTTTCCCATTCACACAAGAAACACGGAAATTTGGAAAAGCCACCCTTGCTGACCAAGGAGCATGCATGTTACTTTTAGATCGCAGGTATCATCCAACCATGAGCAGAATGGCATATTTTAGTTAACACAATTTCTATGTTTTCATAGCTTTCTTTCATAAGTAGAGAATGTCCAACAGGTACAGATGCAAACGTGTTACCACTTTGTAATGAAACAGCCTTTAAACTAGTTTCGGATGAATCAATAAACAGCCTCCAGTCTTCCTTTTTTTATTCAATACCAAAGTCATTCATCAGACTAGGAATGTCTGAGCAGCGCCCTAAATCACCATCTTGTCGAAAGAACTTGGAAAATGGATGCTCTCTCTTTCTGTACATGTGTATGCTGGTTCCTACTGCCAATAAGTTACTTTCTTTTAATCTACAGCCAAGCATTTCAGCTTTTTCTGTCGTTACGGCCAGATCCCTAACAACTTAGTTAAGCTCGGCCTGAGTAATCTGTTTGGGCTCTAGACTTTCTTTATTACAGTGGAATTTATCATCATCTGATTCATGTAAATCAGATTGTACATCAGATGATACATCTGTGGGAATAGAATTTAAATCATATGGTTTTTCAGGACCGGCAGATCTACAACATGCCCTACTGATCGGATGTTGGGCGGAAGGTTAGGGTAGCTTATATCTTCTTGTTTTTCTAACTATAACCAGTAATGCCAACACTGCAAAAGTAGCAATCATTGGGGTATTTTCTCGGCTCCATCCATATCGTAGGAACAGCAGATCTTAAGGCTTTCTTCTCCTTTTAGGACGATTTTCTCAGATCATCGACACACACATAACATACCTTATGTGGCTCCCAAGATTTATCTTGATCACCAACTTTAGATGCAAAGTATGATACATAAACCTTTTTCACAAAGTCTGTAATGTTTCTTTGGTGTTTTTTAATCACAAATTCACCACAAATATAACAAAAATTGTCAGAAGAGTTTTTAAAACCATGATTAGACGTTGTACTGACCACATGTACTGGAAACAGGAAGGTGAGTTGAGGTTAACAGTAAACAAAACACCATCTGTTAACGCAAAAATACAATAGACCTTCTTTTTGTCAGAAAATGTATTTCAGAAATCTTACCAACGTCATCTACATTCATTACACTTCCTTTTTAAATTATTTAAACTATATAAAAGCTTTTAAATTATTTAAAAAATGGCTTTATCTACTAAATTTATCTGTAAAATGTGAAGGAATGGTGGGTGACACAGTTTTTAAGTATCATATTTGGATTTCCCACCATAAAAAACACAAGAATAAGGGATTTACAGCAAAACGGTTTTTCCATCGTTGGCACGTTATTATTGACTCCGTCAGACTCGCAAGAGTTAACAAAAGCATATAAACCAAACTATACAATTTCAGTATTTAAAGCGAAAGTCAGAAGACACTCATGGAGCAATAGTGTACTAGTTCTTCCCATCAAGGAATTTTTCGATTTGTTTCTCCAGATTTTCTGGCCCAGTATGTACTGGTACTATGATTTTACTGATACCCCTGGCGACGAAAACGAATCAGGTTTTTACTCGAGTTTTTGCCACCGCAACTAGCGGACTGGTGTAAGTTGAAAGATATGGCTCGATAATTGTACATCTTGTCATTTCTCTTATATAATTAGTAACAGACCCCTTTCTGGTCCATGGGGTGGTGTATGTGACGTGGTAAAAGGTTAGTGGGATTACCTCAGTATGTACATATACCCCTCTATTATACCGGATTTCTCTGAACATACATCCAAATATTTAGTCAACAATTGATTTAGCTCTGATTGTTGGCCAGTGAGCGACTACACTGATCCCCTCGTGTTGGAGGAAATCGATTCAGTTTGACAAGGAACATTTTCTTCCTTCGTATTCGAAAATGTTTTTCTCCATTGCAAAAGTTATTGCTAATTTCCAATGCTTATGGCCTAATACGTGTTAAGCTCATACGCCAACAGTATTTATCATGTATTTCTTTCGTCTTTCAACCTAGCCAGTACAATTCCGTTCTTGATTAAAACAGCCGAGTTAACTGACAGAGAGGTCAATATTTGTTTCATCCCGCATAGAAACTAGCACCTCATTATACATTCCTCCACCAATTCTTTACAAGAATGGTGCGACATATCGCTTCCTTTCCGACTGAAACCCAAACCTGCTTAATTGTTTGTGACCAAGCGACAATAGCGCTGGTCCCTTGCAATTTTTACTTGCAACAGGGATAGCTTATAGGCCTGATTTACCCTGTTAAAGAACTCTAGACTCACTACATTAACTGAAGCGCCTTTATCTAGTGCCAGGTTCATTGCTATTACACAAGTACTTACGTTGACCGCGGCTTTTACTAGTTCGGTGTCTTTCTGTGGGCAAGAACGAGATTCGTTTAATAGCTCTTGCTGCAGTTCAATACCTTAGTTGAATCATACAGTTTCAATACTATAGCCTGCCACGTCGATGTTGCTCTCGCTCCGCTTCACGGCC
Organism: Schistocerca serialis cubense; assembly: GCF_023864345.2. Classification (NCBI taxonomy): domain Eukaryota; kingdom Metazoa; phylum Arthropoda; class Insecta; order Orthoptera; family Acrididae; genus Schistocerca; species Schistocerca serialis. Next base: position 666,204,642 of record NC_064642.1, read on the forward strand.
AGGCATCGGATAGTCTATTCTGGACGATTATAGTTTGATAACTGAGACGTTCTAGGACGGATATTGCCCGTCCCATCAACGGTTCTCACACTCCGGTTAGTGTTTTGACATTGCGGTGAACTAGAGTTGCAGGATTATGGCTTACATTATTATGTATATTGGCCTTGTTTCGAGGTGGTCCATGACTCTGATACCAGTATTTGGGGTAGCCACCTTCTCCAGAAGATCAATTATCTTTTTATTTCGTTTTACCTTTTTGCCCTGAGTTGAATATGTCTGCATGTAAACGTTTCCTGTTAAAAGGCGGCAGCTGATCATTTCCATTCGGTGGCCTTCCGTTAATATAATTGTACTCACTTCTAGTTCCATTGCCACTATTATTCTGATAGGGTGAATGATTCTGCTTTTCACGCTTGCATAGAGATCGATTACCATAACCGTTCTTGCCATTCTGTTTTGATTTCTTGTACTAGATCAGTAGAATCTGACACGGACAGAAAATGTTCCATTTGATGTTCCACTAACTCCCGTTATAAATACTACAGGACTACTCGATGTCTGTTTAACTGTGTAGGGTTGAAACTGTCTGAGTTTGATAAGGCTCATCTGTAGCAATACGTCCGATACTGTAGGCACAACTTCCACGAGAGGCATTTGTTGTCTGAAAATCGAATTGTGGCCTCTTGCTTTATAAACACAGTGCTGATTATACGTGCCAGGATAATTATCCGTATTGTCACACACGTTTCTCCGGTGTACATTACTGTTTCTTTCTTGCCTATTACATCTATTTCTTCCCTTTTTCCTTACACACACTTGGTATTTTTGCTACACAACGGTGGTATGGTAGATGTTGCCTTATTTACTGAGGAAACTGGCTCAGGTATAGTGTACTCTGTGTTAACAATATCTCTATATGAGAGGAAATAATTTATTTGTTGTTTGAAGATTTTAAATCCATTATCTACATGTCCAACAATTTCTCTGTCTTTAATTTCTAAGCACTGGCTGAATTCCCTTCAGATTTCTTTGTCTGTTCAGCCAAATGCTGTTGTATGCTTTTCATCTTTTCGATTCCTAGATTCCCTCAACGCTCCGTTGTCTCCTTTACATCTTCTTTCGCTAGATTATGCTCAGTTTGTAAAGTATCCAACTATCCTGCTAACGTATTGACTAATCTGAGTAAGTCGTTACACGTTTTCTTAAGCTCAAAATTAACTTTTCTTGGGGTAGACGCTGCACGAATTCTTTTAATAAGTTCATTCAGTTCTAATCCTTACATTCCAGCACATTCCCTGTCGGGTCCTTCTAACTTCCTTAACCATAGTGCAAATGGGTCTGGAATCTCAGACTAAACTTGTTCCCCTTCAGAACTGTCTGTTCCCAGAGTAATACAAAGTTTCGTAGATGTAACTATGTTTGATTCCTCCATCCTATTACTATCAGTAAATGACACTCATTCTACTGAGGCAGAGCCTTCCACTCCTAGCGTTGCATCGGATGCAGTGCATGCTAACATATTACCTTCATCTAAGCTATGAATAGTACTTCATTCAGACATGCCTTGGCTAGCTTATCATTCTACTTGTTTGCCTATCTTAACCATACGTAACAATATATAATTATATGTCTGATGAATGAAATCACGCATAATTCTTCCGTCATTAGGATGCAGTAACGCAACATATGCGTAAATAAATAATCCTGCCTTTTCGTGAACTAAAAGTTATCTGTCTTACAACACACCGCAAGATCTATCCTGTAGTATCACCACTAAAACCACGTCAAAACTGGAGTACATACGGAACCGTCCTTGCCTTCTGCGTGAAACTCAAATTTTTCTCTTCGTTTTTACAGTAATCTTTTCAACACTGAGCTCTTTTCCATTTCAGGTTCTTATGTTTTATATAACATTTTGTTCGTTACATACTGGCTGTCACGTGAATTACATGTAAGAAAAAATATACAACATAACTAATGTGCAATACATGTAAAAATGCACAACTATGAAATTTAGCTTTGTAATTTACGCGGGAACCATGTCGTACGCTGGAACATAATAAACCTGTATTCTGATTAAATTATATTTTATATATTCATTGAAAATGTATTAATATGTCAGTTTGTTATTAGTATGTTAATTAAAGATTTCTATTATTATTTCAACGAAATTGTCTACATGTTTCGCAATATTGATAAAACCCTAATCCAGTATAGAGCGCTGTAGGCATTCTAAGACACACACGATCGATAGTTCAGGAACACAAACGAATGCACTTGAATAATTATTCGAAAAAATGCATATGCTTTAACTGTTATTCTGCTTTTCAACGTGGTAGGTGAAATCTAATTTTCGCTTTTTGTAATCAGTGTCATCCTCCTTTACACTAGAACAGGTCAGGGCCCAATTTTGCACAATACAATAAAAAGATTGCCAATTAGTCATTAAAGTGCCTGGTAGAGGTTTCCAGCTTTGCTAGAAGAAAAATTGTTAAGTAATCTACTCTGATTGCAACACGTTTGCCTGTGAAACAATAATGTAAGTTTAAATTTGCAGCTCTTCGGAGGTGCTGTTTCCTCTCCACTGTAGACACAGCAATAAGACTGAAAACTGCGATTATGAGACATAGGTTTAAAACTTCCACAAACAAAACTCAACACATACTTTAACTTATTGTCTATTTTCTATCTGACATCAGCTCGGTGAATTACGAGCATTAATTCAGGGATCTCAGTAGGCAGTATACGTAACAACGCTTCGGAAGACAACCAGCGAGAGAGAGAGAGAGAGAGAGAGAGAGAGAGAGAGAGAGAGTGAAAGAGAGAGTGAGAGAGAACCAAGTGCAGTAACACCACGTGGCAAAGACTTGACTAAATTCTGCACTAGTGATGGAGGGAATTGACTCCATGAATCTTGCAGGGCTACGCTTAAATCCGTGAGTACAAGGGAATGGAGATCTCTGTTAAACAGCACGTTGCAAGGGACCCCGTATTGGTTAATTTCGTTCGTATCTGGGAAGTTTGGTGGCCAGTGAAAGTGTTTAAAAACAGAAGAGTGTTCCAGGAGCCACTTTGTAACAATTCTGGACGTGTCGAGTGTCGCTTTGACCTGCTGGAATTGCCCAAGTCTGTCGAAAAGCACAATGGACGTGAATGGATGCAGGTGACGAGACGGGATGGTTACTTACGTGTCACTTGTCAGAGCCATCGGCTCCGAAAGCCCATATCGATGTTATTTCGTTGAATAGTTCGCACGCTGACGCTTGTTGACGGCCTAGCACTGAAATCTGCAGTTATTTTCGGAACGTTTCCACTTCTGTCACATTGACCGAGTCTCTGGAGTCGTCGTTGGTCCCGTTCTCGTAAGAGCTTTTTCCAGCCGCAGCGATGTTGCAGATCTGATGTTTTACCAGGTTCCTGATATTCATGATAAAATCGTGGACAGGTCGTATGGGAAAATCCCCATTTCATCGCTACCTCGAAGATGCTGTGTCCCATCGCTCTTGTGCCGACTATAACATCACGTTCAGACAAAGTTAAATCTTGATAAGCTGACATTATAGAAGCAGTAAGCCATCTAACAACTGCGCCAGGCAGTTGTCTTATATAGGTGTTGTAGACCGCGGGGCCGTATTTAGCCTGTTTCCGTATCTCTGTGTTTGAATACGCATGCCTATACCTGTTTCTTTGGAGCTTCGTTGTAAACCGCCTGAAGACTGCGGATGAACACGTATCAGTTCAACGATATCGTTAGCTTTTCAAATATATAATTGTTGTCTTTGTTTTTAAACTATTATTATTTGTAAATCTTCACATAGAACACTGTCATTTTGCATTTCATAATCACTCGAGTTTTTCTCATAGTTTTTCTAAGTTTCATTTTGCTTGCAAAAAATGTTATTATTACAAATTGGTATAGGTACATTGTGACACTAATGAACGATGTGATATTTCAATGAGATATACGACGAAATTTCCAGATTTCGAGACAATTATTACTGGACAGAGAGAAAATACTCGGTCAGTGAAGAAAAACACATAGAAAAGGAATGAATAAAACATATAGTTGAGAACGAGTGGAAGGTTTACCGTGTAACGATAGTTGCTAGCAGACCGTGGCAGATTACCTTAGTGATTACATGGAAGCGTCGGTGATCCACGATGCGATCATAATTTTTATCTACCATCGTAATTCCTGACGATCTGGCTGTCGCAACTAGCGAGCTAAAAGATCAGTGGCTGTTTCTCCGAGTGACCAGTAGTCTTTCATCGACCTCATAGTGCTTGCAGCATTCAATTAATCTGCCTCGACGCAAACAGGAGGTTCTGGTTCGAAGGACCTTTGGAACTTAGTACAAAGCGCAGTGAACCATATTGTGCATATGGTAACTCTCTTTCGTTCTCGTAACACACAGAAAATTTGTGTCAGATTTTGCTGTAAATTAATCATTCATATAGAAATACCATTGCTAGCCTCAAGTCCTGTTAACCTGTGATTAACCTAATTCCGACGTAACGATAGTAATTTCCACCCTGGAGAGTATGGTGTCACAAGTATCAGAACTACATGTTTTGAGGAAAGGAACCATTGATCGTCTGTCGATATTCAGACGATACGAAATGTTTTATAAGCGATTTGGGTATAGCACGTTACGGAGCACTAGCTGTTCAAGTGAGATGTGTGTCTACAAGGAAGTGTACAACTGTTTACAGCCTGTGAGTGGTTGCGAAACATCGGACGCAATGCATTACATAAACTTGTAGAGCTCCATCTAACGCATGATGGAGCAGAAAGTTAATATCAACTGTCCCAACGAATGTACAGAGAAATGGTTTGCAACACGTGGCTTCCTAATTTTATAAAATATTTCCCTATTGATAGGCATTTACCAAAATCTAAAGAGAAAGGTTGTGTTGGATCGAATGTAAGATCTCATCATCTACTTGTAAATGAAATGCCGACTTCAAAGAATCTTGTGTGTAGACTACATGTGAAACAGCAATTACAGACTTGTCATATGGATTGTGTGCCAGCAACGGTGTAAAATAATTTTAAATTTGGAGATTTATCATCAGATTAAACTGTATTTCATTTACTGAGGTAGACTGTCGTCGCCTTGAACACTTGCCATTTGCTTAAGTGGTTAATAAAAATAGTTTCCTTTAAGTTTAATGTTTTCTGTTATTTTCTACCGATAGAATACATGATAAACCATTAAAACTTAACGGCTACTTTCAGTTGACTAATCCACCATCTTCAAAGCTAAGAAAAGGTAAGGAACAGATTATTGTTTTATGTTAAATCTTACGTACTAAACCACCGATGTAAAAGTTTGAAGGTGAAGAAATAAATAAAATTAATAACTTACCCATAATGATAATATTTATACCAGAATATGGCGTGTTGAAAACCCTGCACAGGCCGTATAGGTGGGAGCTATTTAAGAGAACGGGAAAGATCGTCAGATAAGCGTGGACTGTGCAGATACTATCCCAGGAGGATTGTTCGGTATTCAAGGATGTGACGGAGACACACAGTTCCGCACAATCGTTTAATTAACAAAGTAAGAACATATGGACTATCAGACCAATTGTGTGACTGGATTGAAGAGTTCCTAGATAACAGAACTCAGCATGTCATTCTGAATGGAGAGAGGTCTTCCGAAGTAAGAGTGATTTCAGGTGTGCCTCAGGGGAGAGTCGTGGGACAGTTGCTATTCACATTATACATAAATGATCTTGGGGATAACATCGGAAGTACACTAAGCCTTTTTGCGGATGATGCTGTGGTATATCGAGAGGTTGTAACAATGGAAAATTGTACTGAAGTGCAGGAGGATCTGCAACGAATTGACGCATAGTGCAGGGAATGGCAATTGAATCTCAATGTAGACAAGTGTAATGTGCTGCGAATACATAGAAAGAAAGATCCCTTATCATTTAGCTACAATATAGCAGGTCAGCAACTGGAAGCAGTTAATTCCATAAATTATCTTGGAGTAGGCATTAGGAGTGATTTGAAAAGGAATGACCATATAAAACTAATCGTCGGTAAAGCAGATGCCAGACTGAGATTCACTGAAAGAATCCTAAGGAAATGGAATCCGGAAACAAAGGAAGTAGGTTACAGTACACTTGTTCGTCCACTATTTGAATACTGCCCATCGGTGTGGGACCCGTACCAGACAGGGTTGATAGAGGAGATAAAGAAGCTCCAACGGAGAGCAGCGCGCTTCGTTACAGGATCATTTAGTACTAACGAAAGCGTTACGGAGATGATAGATAAACTCCAGTGGAAGACTCTGCAGGAGAGACGCTCAGTAGCTCGGTACGGGCTTTTTTTGAAGTTTCAAGAACATACCTTCACCGAGGAGTCAAGCAGTATTTTGCTCCCTCCTACGTATATCTCGCGAAGAGATCATGAGGATAAATTCTGAGAGATTAGAGCTCACACAGAGGCATACCGATAATCTTTCTTTCCACGAACTATACGAGACTGGAATAGAAGGGAGATCGATAGAGGTACTCAAAGTACCCTCCGCCACACACCTCAGGTGGCTTGCAGAGTATGGATGTAGATGTAGATGTACATGTAGAGACATTGGAATTAAAGCAATAAACTTCATACTCACATATATCCTATTCCGAATGCTCTCCGGGACAGAAGACATTTAATACACATTGTTATTTATCTCATGCATAATTCAATACATTACCATGATTACAAATGTACAACAAATAGTAAAAATTATAACATTCCTTTTACGAATTGAAATTGAAAATACGCATTTAAACACGTTCGAGCGCAAAAAGACAGCGTGTTCTGGTAGTAGGACTACGGTACATCATTTGAACAATGTCGGGACCTTCCTGCGCAGGTTTCGGAACAATAGGTTCAGGAGAAAAACCGCAATTAGAAAGACTGCCTGTTCCACGCAATGTACTGAAAACTCTGGTAAACAGTTTATGATCACGAATTCGGGAAGCACCAACCGTACTTTTCGACGGCAGGTAAGAGCAACTAGTTCAAGTCAGACTGGGACCACAGAAACAACACAAATGTCGATGGTAGGCAATGAAAGCCGCGTAACTACATTTCCTTAAATTTTGTGGGAGATGCAAAAAACGATTCTTTAAAAATAATTTGAAGTAATGTAGATAGAGTGGCTACGTGTGTAACCATATAGTTGAGGCCTAGTTAGTGAAGGATTAGACAAATCCGTGCACCTTCAAGTCTCTGTTTGATAATGAATTTACGCTGGGAAATGTGCTGGAAGAAAGTCAACGAGCGTTTGGAACATACTGACAGGGATGTGGAGCCATACTGACTGCACTTTCGTGGACAGCTGGGCTGGGATTGAAGGCTGAGGAAGCTTGGCATCAACAGTCCGATAGAAGCGGTACCACAGATTATCGACTGAGTTCAAATCCGTGGAGTCTGGGCAGCGAGGAGACTATAGCAGACTCACCCTTTTACTCCCCGAGCCCCTCCATTTCCGCATTACGGCAATGAATACACTGTTTTCAGTGTCCCACAAAGAAACTGTATTTACCCTCCGCTGCCACCTGTCACTTATGAGAGGTTACTGCACTTTCACTTTTACCGTAGCCGATGGGCACATTAATGTGACTGGACCGTGTATAACAAAAGAGCAGTCCAAAATAGGTTAACATTCGTGCGATAAGAAGTGTGATACTATGAAAATATAAGGAAAGTGTATAGCAATCCTCTTACTTTTTTACTAACTTTCCTTATTTAATGTTACAAGTTAGCATGTATGGTAAATTAGTAGCCATCTGTCATACTTTGCTGGTAAAAGGTTGTATTACGACACAGTTTGCTCGATTTGTAGCTTTGCTATTAAACATGGTTAATAATATATGTAAATTGATATCGGAGGATGAGAAAGGAAAGGAGAGGGACGGCATTACGGATGTCAGGGGAAACGGGACATTACGAAGTATCATCGGCGACGAGTGAAAAATGAATGCGGGACCGAAATTCGAACCCAGGATTTCCTGCTTACTTGACAGCACTACTCCATCTGGGACACAGAATACATCGCAACTGCGGGGGCAGTCTTGCCATACCTCACTGCCCAGCCGTATACCCACCGAGTAGTCCCTGTCCATTTCCTGCATGCTCGCTAACCAGAGATTACAGCAGGAGGCCTAAAGATTTTGTGCATTTGCATTGAAGGATGTGGATACACTGCCCAACTAGGCGAATCAATTACCTGAACGTATTCATATAATTGCATAAATTCATATAATTATGCAACCTACCTTTACTGCTTTGTTCCATAATGTCAGACACTTTCCTGATTATTTCTTCTAAACCTTCTGGTGTCAGACACTCAGATCGGTAACAAACGTTGTATTTCAATAACCAACCAAAACCCCTATTTCGTCTGTACTATGTGCTCTTGTCCAGCAGGAAATACGTAAAAGTTAATTAAAATCTGCAACGCAACTACCAGGAAACAGGAAAAGAATATCAGTGAGTTATTAACGAGCGTGACTTCCGTGGGTGCCAGCACGGTTGGCGTGTTCGGTGAGAGGGTTATCTGCCATTTGTAACAAAAACAAATAAATAAATAAAGTAAAGTAAGATTAAATAAAAAAAGCTGAGTGAACCGATGAACGATGAACTTGAACGACTGTCGTGGGGCGTCCGCCCCAGACAAATGTAACGAACAATAACGAACAAAATGTGATAAAAAAATCCGCTAATAGTTATTTTCTTTAAATAAAAAAAAAGTGAGAGACTTGGTAGAGCGTAGGAACGTTGTACCAAGGGTCCCGGGTTAAAAACCAGCCACCAAAATTTTTTTACCTGTTTACGCGTGAAATTGTTATGTGAGAGAAGGTTTTTCTGATATGTAAAAAGACTTTTCGCAATTTGTAGAAATGTTGATTCCGCAGTCTGCTTTCGTTTCGTTGACTGAAAGTAACAAGGCTGAAGAGTACCTTTGTGTAGCTAGGTGTGGTATTCTGTCGAACATGTCCGACGGAACAGACATCATTCGTGATGTTGCATAGCGACATTTGTGTACGTACAACAAGGGAAATAAATGAAGGTGACAGAAAGCGTACGGCATTCCTACTGGACGCAATTGACCGGTAGAATGGGTCGAACGTCACGGAAGATAAAACATTAGATATCGATGAGCGAAGGCCAGATGGAGCGGAATCGTTTGTTTGTGACCAAGTGAATGGACTAGGGTCGACGTCTTTGATATCGTCGCCACGCCGGTCCTCAAGCGATGCAAAAGATGAAATACCGAAACAAGAGGAAAGGGTAGTGTTTTACTCAAGAAACGAGAAAATCTAAAATCCCAAATACAGGCCTAACGTCAAAAAGCAGCCGAAGCCAACACAAAAATTTGCACATCTCACAATGTCTGCAATGAAAAACATTTCGCACGAGATTTCCGACACGGTACGTATTATACGAACGGAAACGGCAGTGGGAAAGTGTAGAGTTAATGTCTGTGTAGGAGAAGTGAAAGTATGTTACAATATGCGTGATGGAGACCTTGAAACACTGCCACCAGGAAGGTCTGTGTGTTCACGATGTAGAAATCACACAGAGGGCGAAAACAAAAGCGAGACATTTCAATCTCCCAAGATTTGACGCATATGACAGTAATGTGTTTCGCTGGAAACATAAAAACGGTATTGTAAGCCGTAAAGTTAAATCATTTGTTACAGCGAAACTGTACCACAACAGAAACGACATCCAGAAAATGGTAGAGGACTAGCAAGAACCAACACGTGCACTCATGACAGCCTACACAGACGCAAATACCTACAACCTCGACGAAAGTGGATTCAACAAGGAGATGTCTGAGGGCCCACTCTTGCAACTAGAGGTTCTACAGTTAATGTAGGGGCTGTACAGTGCAGTCACGCGACAGCCCATAAGTACACAGTTATTCCATTCATTTCACGGGAGGCGAAACGTGCTCCAAAGCTGTTTGTTGTCGTTCTAGAGACTCGTTCTTTAAGTACTCGTACAAGTAAGTCCCTGTTTGATGTGTCGACAGAAGTGCCGACACAGTGTGATTTGAGGGGACCGCAATGCACGCTATAAACACACGAAGGATGGCGTGAGGTCTGAAACAGAATACGTAATGAATGCTATAAAGAAAAGTACGTAGCTTCTGGAATACTTAACTTTAATCCATCCTTATTGAATACATCGTTCCTGACGATATAAGTGAGACTCTTTAGATACAAGCTATGTAAGGCTGATGGCGCCTTGCTAGGTCGTAGCCATGGACATAGCTGAAGGCTATTCTAACTATCTGCTCTGCAAATGAGCGAGGCTTCGTCAGTGTGCAACGCTAGCTACGTCGTCCGTACAACTGGGGCGAGCGCTAGTCCGTCTCTCGAGACCTGCCGTGTGGTGGCGCTCGGTCTGCGATCACTGACAGTGGCGACACGCGGGTCCGACATGTACTAATGGACCGCGGCCGATTTAAAGCTACCACCTAGCAAATGTGGTGTCTGGCGGTGACACCACATTCCTCCCCTGCAAATCGTCGAACGGTCGTGTTATAAGGCTTCCGCCCGCCGTGGGGAGGACCCCATGTTGACGTATGCGATGAGGTGGGGAGCCTAACAACAGGCAAGGTTGTGCCACCCGCACCCGGCCATTCGGTCCGAGGGGAGCTAGGAAACGCCTGAAAACCTAGTCCAGGGTGCACGTCAACATGCGGTGTATGCGCCCTTAGAGATATAGGAGGGGCCGAAGGGTCGACCTCCATGCGTCGGGGTGCCCGACGCGCGAAGACGCCATGTGGTCCGGAGCGGGCAAGAGTTCCATTGCGGAGGACATCTGGTCACGGGAAGCGATCGGCGGCGCGTGACCCAGGGAGGCGCCAGGAGGTTGCAGCGAAGCGTCCACAGCGGGCGGCGCCGGCGGGAGAACAGGCGGCGGCGGCGGCGCGTCGCCATGGGGCAAAATGGAAGGCAGCGTCGGTAACACCTGGGGATGAGGCGAGCCAGTAGATGGGTCCCCAGGGCGCTGACCGGACGGCACCGTCGCTGAAAGCAGACGGGGAGCGGCAGAACCCGGGCGACGACAGAGGCGCAGCTGATTGAGATGCCAACGCACCTCACCAGAGGCTCCCAAAACCAAATACATCGCGCGGCCGAGGCAGCGAAGAATGCGCCCTGCGAGCCAACGCCGTGAACCGCGATAGTTGCGATAATAGACAACGTCGTCTGGAGCAAAAGCAGGATTCTGCCGCTACACAGGAACCTGATGCGGCGGATGCAGCAAAGACATCAAGGTTCGATGAGGACGACCGTGGAGCAACTCAGCCGGCGAGCGACCATCTCGGGGACTGAGAGCGATACGAAGACAAAAAGAGCAACAACGCGTCCTCCCGAGAAAGCGGCTCTTTCAACTTCAACATCTGTGACTTGAAAGTCCAGACCAATCTTTCAGCGGCACCGTTTGACTGAGGCGAAAACGGCGCGGATGTCAGATGTTGAATACCATTGGCCGTGCAGAATGACTGAAATTCTGCGGACATGAATTGGGGGCCATTGTCGGAAACAATAGTCTGTGGGAGGCCTTCAATGCAAAAAATAGCGAATAACGCTTGGATGGTGGCAGAAGACGTCGTGGAAGACATCCGGACAACAAAAGGAAAATTACTGAAAGAATCGACCACAACCAACCATCGAGCATTCCAGAATGGACCAGCAAAATCGATGTGCAAGCGTTGCCAAGGGGAAGTGGCTTTCGGCCATGCAAAGAATTTCCGCGGTAGTGCGGATTGTTGTTCGGCACACGCCATGCAAGAAGAGAACATATTCGTAATCGCAGCATCGATTCCGAACCAAGTACAGTGCTGACGAGCAAGTTGTTTCGTTCGCACTATACCCCATTGTCCTTGGTGAAGAAGCCGTAAGACAGAGGACTGTAACGAACGTGGGACCACGACTCTGGACTGATCATTATCAGAACGCAACAACAAAACACCACGTCGTACAAAAAGTCTCTCCTTGTGAGCAAAAAATCGGCGAACCAACGGATCCTCGATCCGTGACTTTGACAAGGGCCATTGCGTAGCAACAAAACGCATAACAGTAGCAAGGACAGGGTCAGCAGCTGTGGCTGTAGCTACACGACGAAAATCAATCGGAAACGATTCGACCACGTCATCGGTTTCCGAATCAATGAACAGGCAAGCAAGTTCGGAAGAATCGAATGCTCTATCCTCAGCAACAGGCAAACGGGACAACGCATCGGCGTTTCCGCGCTTAGCAGTGGACCGATACAAGATATCGTAGCGGTACTGCGAGAGGAAAAGAGACCAGCGAATGAATTTCTGCGCTGTACGTGGAGGTACAGGCTTGTTCGGATGAAAAAGCGATGTCAAAGGTTTGTGGTCCGTGATGATGGTAAAGTGACGACCATACAAGAAATCCTGGAACTTAGTGACACCAAACACGAGAGCCAAAGCTTCTTTCTCGATCTGTGAACAATTTCATTGCGCAGACGACAGCAATTTGGACGCAAAGGCAATAGGGCGAACAGGCGATCCATCTTTGTGCGCAAGCACAGCACCGATCCCGAAATCCGATGCATCTACCATCAACAGAACGGGTTTCTGGGGATCGAATGGCGTAAGGCAAGTATTAGAAAGCAACGCCGATTTCAACTTTCGAAAGGCGCGTTCGCATTCCGTCGTCCAGACGAACGGAACACCTTTACGGCGTAAGCGATGGAGCGGAGCTGAAATGGAATAGGCATTGCGCAGAAAGCGATGATAATAGTTGATTTTTCCCAGCACACTCTGAAGCTGCTTCAAATTCTGCGGCGAAGGCAAGTCTTGTACGGCACGGAGGTGCTCGGGACACGGATGTATGCCTTGGGCATTGATTACATGTCCCAAATATGGTAAGTCCCGAGCAAAAAACACACATTTGTCCTTCCGCAAGCGAAGACCATTTTGTCGCAATACCTGAAATAATATTCGGAGATTTGCCAAATGTTCGTCTGCTGTCTTTCCGGAGGTCACAATATCGTCCAGATAGTTCGCAGCAGTAGGAGAACGAAGAACGTAAAATGACACAAGTAAATGTAAGCAAGTAGAAAGAACAAGTCCCTTTTGTGACTCGTCGCCATATGATGTGTCGACAGAAGTGCCGACACAGTGTGATTTGAGGGGACCGCAATGCACGCTATAAACACACGAAGGATGGCGTGAGGTCTGAAACAGGATACGTAATGAATCCTATAAAGAAAAGTACGTAGCTTCTGGAATACTTAACTTTAATCCATCCTTGTTGTATACATCGTTCCTGACGATATAAGTGAGACTCTTTAGATACAAGCTATGTAAGGCTAATGGCGCCTTGCTAGGTCGTAGCCATGGACATAGCTGAAGGCAATTCTATCTGCTCTGCAAATGAGCGAGGCTTCGTCAGTGTGCATCGCTAGCTAGGTCGTCCGTACAACTGGGGCGAGTGCTAGTCCGTCTCTCGAGACCTGCCGTGTGGTGGCGCTCGGTCTGCGATCACTGACAGTGGCGACACGCGGGTCCGACATGTACTAATGGACCGCGGCCGATTTAAAGCTACCACCTACCAAGTGTGGTGTCTGGCGGTGACACCACACTGTTTACAGCATTACATTTAATCATCCACCCTCACTCCTCCGGAAAAATGACCAAAGTAATGTTCAGGACATTTCTGCAGGAAGGAGTAGGGGAATAAATCAGTGGAGTGAAGCTTCTGCTACTACTGCATTCTTACGCTCCCCGCAAAGACGGTAGTGTTCTTCGTGACCTGCGCGTTCAAAATAGCCTACCAAAAGACGAAATTACAATTCCAGCAATCACAACCTCCACTTGTCAAATGCACAAACATATGATATATAAATACACGATGCTGCTCCAAGTTCTTCGGAAGAGGCTAGTCTGTAACAAGGGATTAATCTTCTTAAGCTGCAGTCCCTGAGACACAATCAGTTATGCTCTCCACGTTTCTATAATTCTCATCATCACGGGAGTATAATGTCTAAATTCGTTGATGTACACAGACACTTTGAAAATTGGACAAAGTTCTGATTCTTACAAAAGATTTCATTCTGCGATCTGCAGGATGGATGAAGGTTTGCGTACTTATTATTAATCTTATTATTTTGTTTATTACTTCTGTTATTAGTTTTATTATATGTATCATTATTATTGTTACTATTGCTATAACTTCCGCACATGTAGTGCAGTTGTTTCTTTATTTTTCTTTTCTGTGAAATTAAAAATGTATTTTGTAGATTTACTACTTTCAATGAAACAAAACGAAAGCAGACTGCCAAGGACTCCAAATAGCAGACTCCAAACAGCTCTTTTATATGTCTTAAACATGTTGTCTCATATAACACTTTCACGCATTATACAGTAAAAAGAAAACTGTCTCCATTGGGATTTGAATCCGGCACCCTGTGTACGACCAACTCACTCACGGACGCCAACCTTCTTATTGATTCACAGATATGCTTTTCGTGTTTTCTGGTCGTTTTGGTGCTGCTTTTAATTAACTTTTACGCCCATTCAGCTGGACTACAGCACATGGTACGACCAAAATCGGAGTTATGGTTGATACTCTACCGACATACAACGTTTGGTACCGATCTGAGATTCTGATATCTGGAGGTTTGGGTCTGAATATACTTTCACGCCAGCTACCGGCCATTCCAGCAAGTATTGACTTGGCTTTTGCAAGTATGCTCAACAGTTAGTCTTGCTACAGCTACGAGTAGGGAACATTCAGATCAGGCTAACTGGACTCACAAACATTAATTCTCAGCTTTGAAAGTTTAGGCGATGGCGAGAACTGACTGAAACCTCAATAATAATGGTATATTCCTCTTAGTAATCATTTTCGATGTGTAACATCTTTGTTTCTTGTGTTATATCCGTGGACTAGTTTGGTTTTCTCATTGCTGAGTTGTTCAGCTTGTTTGTTCGTAGTGTTACTCATATGGACATCGTACTGTTACAGACTACCTCTTTGATGTAACTTTGTTTGTATTTAGTCCACGCACATCCAACCGTCATTTTCATTCTGTTAAATAACTCCCGTCTATTGAGACAATGCACGGCTTCAGTACGCTGTATGCAGACATGTGTTTTACAATGAGTGCTACGCTCTTTCCTTTTATTTGTTTTCTCACTTTGGTTCAAAAATGTTTCAAATGGCTCTGAGCACTATGGGACTTAATATCTGTGGTCATCAGTCCCCTAGAACTTAGAACTACTTAAACCTAACTAACCCAAGGACGTCACACACACCCATGCCCGAGGCAGGATTCGAACCTGCGACCGTAGCAGTCGAGCGCTTCCAGACTGAGCGCCTAGAACCGCTAGACCACCGCGGCCGGCTTTCCTAACTTTCAGCCTGTTAGAAGATGGAGGTTGAGTCCATCAAATAGAACTTAACTCTGTTTTCCTTTGTTTTCTTGTTCTTCGCTATAAACATGGTTGCTTGGTCGACTGTAACTAGTCACCATGTTTTAATATTTTATAATGTACGTGATCTACACCATTATAAATGAAATTAAAAATTATTTTGAGTTTTGAGTCGTCAGTATTCGATCACTATCCCATTTTCTGATAACGTCAGATACAACTAAGAATAATTCGTTGTTCACTCAGCGTAGTTGAAAAGCGACAAACAACAGAGTATGCAGCAAGGGGTATAGTCTGAGTAATGGAGGAACACTATGACGAATATACGAAATATATTAATACTGGAAGTATGAAATCATTATAACAAGAGAACTAAAAAAGTTATACGTATTTCACTGGTACAAATTACCGTGGATGTTCCTCTGTATGAAGGGTCTACCAAAGGGTTGTAAGGCATGTGCAGATAAGGCCTTTCGACCCACTGTGACGTAGTAATGTTGCAATCTCCTTGAGGTCAGAACGACACTCTTACGGGTGTTTATTGTGTAATTGTGTAATTCATAAAGGGCGATCTGCCAAGATTTGTGCCTTAGGCTTAGTGAATGCTTTAAAGCGAGATGAAGAAAAGAGTACTGCAGGTACCTGAAAATGCTCTCTGGAGGTTTTAGCGACACATCGGTGAGTCAGGATGAGATCATCGTAGCACAGTACCACGTACACAGAAAGTTCCAGGACTTTATTACATTACGAAATCCGACGCAGTTTGCATGAAAACAAGCGATACAACTTAGATTTGCCTTAGAAGTGGTGGTATTACCACTAGGATTTTTTATTACATGTCTCCTATGGGACCAAACTGCTGAGGTTATAGGTCCCTAGACCTACTCACTACTTAAACTAACTTATGCTAAGAACAACAAACACGCCCATGCCCGAGGGAGGACTCGAACCTACGGCGGGAGGCACCGCGCAGTCAGTGACATGGTGCCTCTTACCACAAGGAGTCGGTACTAGTAATAGTAGTTTTATCTACCAGTTCATCAATTTTACAATGGTGCCAAGGATAACAGGAATAGCTGTTTACCGAAAATCTGCATATTCAAAACTGAGAGCGCTTCATTACACCAGACGTCTAGCATACTGGGCATATTGCTAAATGTGAGCTTCTTCATGAGAATAGAGAATACATTAACGTCTTCAGGAACGGATTACATTATCAATTAATGCAAATGTTTCAATTTATCGGAATATGCAAAAAACACACCCTGTTCTACAAGCCTGCCAACGCTATTTTTGGCACTAATGTAAAAGGCTAAATAATAGCTAGCGTAATGACAGACCTGAAGAAGGGTAACTGTTCATTGACTCTTCACCACGTAGTTTGATAATCTTATTTATCCATATTGGTTACGAGAGTCCACTGGTTCCAATTCGGTATGCTATTGAGATGAAAGAATCTTATGTAACTAGGAAATGTTTGATTGAAGGCATCAAATACAATACAAATCAGTGCCGCGTTATGATAATCTTAAGGCAGCAGTTTTGTCACTTGAAGAACTTACGTTGGTTTAAGTTTAATTCTATTGAATATTGTACACACATCAAAAAAAGTTTTGTATCATCTCGGTTCCGAGAGTTCCGGAACCTATTCAGAAAGTGCGAATAGAGATCAACATAAATATCATTCACGTCCTTTTTTCTTCTAATGAAAACCACACATTGCATGTTGTACCACCATACAGCGAGACCTTCAGAGGTGGTGGTCGAGGTTACTGTACATACCGGGACCTCAAATACCCAGTAGCACGTCCCTTGCATTGCTGCATGCTGGATTCGTCGTGGCGTACTAGCCACAAGTTCATGAAGGCACTGTTGTTCCAGATTGTCCCACACATCAACCGCGATTCGGCGTAGATTCGTCAGGGTGGTTCGTACGTCACGTCGTTCATAAACAGCCATTTTCAATCTATCCGAGGTATGTTCGACAGGGTTCACGTCTGGAGAACATGCTGGCCACTCTAGTCGAGCGATATTATTATCCTGAAGGAAGTCATTCACAACATGAGCATGATTGGGGCGCGCATTGTCCTCCATGAAGACTAATACCTCGCCACTAGGCTGCCGACATGGTTACACTAGCGGTCGGAGGATGGCATTCACGTATCGCACAGCCTTACGGCGCCTTCCACTACTACCAGCGGCGTACGTCGGCCCCACATAATGCCACCCCAGTACAGCAGGGAACCTTCAACTTGCTGCAGTCGCTGGACAGTGTGTTTAAGGCGTTCAGCTGACCGGGTTGCCTCCAAACACGTCTCCGACGATTGTCTGGTTGAAGGCGTATGCGACTCCCATCGGTGAAGAGAACGTGATGCCAGTACTAAGCGGTCCATTCGGCATGTTATTGGGCCCATCTGTACCGCGCTGCATTGTGTCGTGGTTGCCAAGGTGGACCTCGCCCTGGACGTCGGGAGCGAAGTTGTGTACCATGTGGCCTATGCGCACAGTTTGAGTCGTAACACGACGTCCTGTGGCTTTGCCAAAAAGCATTATTCAACATGGTGGCGTTGCTGTCAGGGTTCCTCCGACCAATAGCGGTCACCAGCTGCCATTCGGTGGCCTGAAATAGGCATGTTATCGGCAGTTCCTATCTCTCTGTATGTACTCCACGTCCGAACAACATCGCTTTGGTTCACTTCGAGACGTCTGGACACTTCCCTTGTTGAGAGCCCTTGCTGGCACAGACCAACAATGTGGAGGCTATCGAACCGCGGTATTGACCGTCCAAGCAAGGTTGAACTACAGACCACAGTAGCCGTGTATCTCCTTCTTGGTGGAATGACTGGAATTGACTGTCTGTCGGACTCCCTCCGTCTAATAAGCGCTGAACATGTATGGTTGTTTACATCTTTCGGCATATTTAGTGACATCTCTGAGTAGTCTTAGGGGGTGTGTTTGTGATACAATACCCACAAACAAAGTCTATGTTCAGGAGTTCTGGGAACCGGGGTGATGCAAAACTTTATTTGATGTGTGTATATTCTGGTGGTGCCTACTGTCATTTTCTGGTAGCTATGGACTGTTTGTTTTTGTTTAGTAATTTGTGTAAGAAACACTAAAAAAGAACCAGGGACCTTTCTTCAGCTGCTTTTAGAGTAAGTGACCACTAGAGACCATTCTCAACAGCAGTCGCAAATAATCGACATGTTTTTGCTCTATAAAAGGTTTTCCAATCAACAAACGCCGGTGTTTTGGCGAACTGATAATGGCCTGATCTGTTACAAAAATCGCGCGTAACAGTGACAGGCGTTCTATGGAAACCTCAGCAACTTTTCACTTGTTATTTCTCTGTAATCATGACGACACAAGAATGCATGTGCGGTTCGAGAACTATTGTTACCGCTATTGAGAAAAACAATGTTATATTAAAAATTTTGTGCGTTCATGAAAAGCTAGTTTCGCACAAGTTTGAGCCTTTAGTGATAAGACGAAATGTTTATCGATAAGGATTCAAACTAACACTTACAGCCAATTAGCCATAAAGAGCCTTCCGTTATCTAATGTTTTCTCAATATTAAGGTATCTGAACTTGATATTACGTGACGAAAATTTCTTCCCTGTACCGGGACTCCTATACAGTAACTACCGTTACAGTTAATGAACTACGAAATATGTTAAATATGGTTTCATTAGTCAGTAATAAAGTGTGTGCATCTTTAGTCTTCAAATGGTATGACAGAAAATGTAGATTTGGACAAGGATCCGAACCAAAAACCAAATCTGATTGTTAACTAAGTGCAACGAAATATTAGATATAGACTTTTTATTGGATATATTTGTCTCATAGGAACAGTAACTGTTTTTTCGTTACTAAAAGGGCGGTGCGGGACAATGGGATGATATGTAAATATTTCAACGCCAGTATTTGCGTTCCATAACAATGCTTCGTTGAAAAGGATCGAACGTCGTGAAACGACATTTCAGTAAACGCATTTTCATTGTAAGAGGTCCATGACTAAGGAATTAGCCGGCCGAAGTGGCCGTGCGGTTAAAGGCGCTGCAGTCTGGAACCCCAAGACCGCTACGGTCGCAGGTTCGAATCCTGCCTTGGGCATGGATGTTTGTGATGTCCTTAGGTCAGTTAGGTTTAACTAGTTCTAAGTTCTAGGGGACTAATGACCTCAGCAGTTGCGTCCCATAGTGCTCAGAGCCATTTTTTTGACTAAGGAATTTATTGCTAGCGCACTCGAGCAGATGTAATTTCGATGGATTGATCACGTGCTGCCTGCGATATGTAAGCTATAAGAGAATCTCAGACCAAAGAGCAGTGTTGTCAGCAGTAGGAACTGTGTGGAAGTAGGAGTAAGTAGTAGCTAGCAGTCGTGTGTCTGGTTGGATGGGCCGGTCGTGGGGAGCGATGGCGCTGCCTGAGCGATGCAGTATAAGGTAATAGCAGCCTCGCGCATGTTTACTATTGTTATATCATGTCCCATGTAAATGTTTTTAAAAAATCTCTTAATAATAATCTTTCTTTTAAATATTAACTTTTGACAATCATTCATCTCAATTTAAAGAATTTACTAATTTCTCCAATCAATGATCATTCTGATTATTGTAAAGCAAAATCAGTTGTTTCCTTTCATACATGACAAATCTATCGGCCAGCATTGTTCTGAGCTGTGCCAGAAAAATTTCTTATAGGAGCGGGTATATACGCGTTATCCGGCGACTTTATTGAGGTAAGAATTTTCAATTTATTCAGAATGATCTTTGAGGACCATGATGAAGCACTGCTGACGTCCAAAATTTACCAGTTCAAATTCACAATTAATTATTGAGAGGTTGTATATGAGTCAGATTTTGTAATTAGGAGGTTAGTCACTTTTTATTATTGG
This sequence comes from Schistocerca serialis cubense, assembly GCF_023864345.2. Lineage (NCBI taxonomy): Eukaryota > Metazoa > Arthropoda > Insecta > Orthoptera > Acrididae > Schistocerca > Schistocerca serialis. The sequence continues at coordinate 666,224,968 of NC_064642.1, forward strand.
TAGGTTACGAAATTTACTAGTGGGGAGGATACACTAAATGCGAATGCTATAATTATTTATTTCATTTTTTACTATTGGGAGGTAACATCTTTTATTAATCTTGCTGCATGCATTTAAACATGCCGCAATGGCGGCCGATTAACCATATTGTTAGTTCCCAACGTCCTTCATCGCTCACCGTTGTAAGGCTGTGAAAGTATTTAAAATACTGGTTAGGACAAAGAATAGTGATAATATTACGAAAAGTTATTGTCGTATTCATCGGATAAAATTAACATAAGTTACACAAAAATTAAATACAGTTCTCTTCTGTTTTGCGTGCATGCAGGAGAGCCAGACACAGCAAATGTTTTAAGAAAAAAACGCAAGGTAAAGTTAACATGTTGTGTACATAGTTCCACGTAGTCAGCGCGTACACAACTTTCCCACTACAGCGCGCCCCGCTAAGCACAACAGCGCAGGCACAGCGCTCGTCTGTCTCCACTCTATGAGACGGCGCTGCCATAGAGACGGACCAAATTCTGCTTCCGTCAATCCGCGTATTAATATGTAACGCAGCCAATGCGATTGCTGGTAATGTAGAACCTATTCTCCTAGTGGATCACACTTGCGCAGAGATACATGAACGCGGGATGTATTATAATGAGTCTACAGACCTCCGATTAAAGTCTGCATTTGTCTGCACCAGTCTGTACCAGTCTGCATTAGTCTGTACCAGTCTGTACAAGTTCTACATTTGTCTGTACCAGTCTATAGTCAAGTTTCAGTCTGCGCCTAACAAGATTACCATATTCCTGCACATAGCCCTGACACTTTTGTCAAGTATCAGAGATATATGTGAGAATAAGATTAACGTACCAATACCAAAGGAAGTTCAGATTGTCAATTGTAAATAGCATCCAGAAGCAAGTTAAGTAATTTTCATGATTGTTATTATTTTTAATATATGTGTGTGAAAGTTAATCAAGTTCTGATTAAAGTTGGTTACCGTCAATCTGCTACTCTAGGCATGCCAGTGGCATTTCTATCATCTGACCTAATGGAAGAAGATAAACACGCCACGATAAGACCACGAGACACATTGCTGACACTCGCCCACTTCGTTAGAGCGATAAGTCAAATAATCTGATGTTGTGTGTACTGAAGGTCTTACAGTACGCACACCACATAATATATAATGTTTCTACAATTTTTTTAGCCGACTTGACGAAGCTATTTAATAAAGCCTCACTCTATTAGTTCACTCACGTAGAGGAATTCGTTAGTTTTCGTTCACTATTACCGTCACTGTTCACTCATATTCATAAGTAGCGTCGTCCAATGTATATATATATATATATATATATATATATATATATATATATATATATATATATATATAAAAATAGAGAGAGAGAGAGAGAGAGAGAGATTGACTTCACTAAAGCAGCTAAAAGCGACTTTTTATAGTTCATAAAATTCTTCATTTTTCTGTTCAAGTGTAGTGTTATGTAATTGTTATGAGTAAACAAGTTTTATTTCCATTTGATTTATTTTATGTATTGGAATCATTGTTAATTTACAAAGGACTTGAAACAGTTTACCTGACTCACATAGAACTTTCGACGAAGTGGATCAAGGTTCAGGTAAGAGATGACTTCAGTGTTTGACGGATGCTGAAACTCAAAAGGATAAGAACTAGGCGATGAGTCACATTGTCAGACCAATATGAGACATCAGGAATCAACTGTTATCACTCGTAGAACTATGAGGTGTCCAGCGCGGGCAACGCTTCATGGAACACTGCTATAGTTGAACCAGAAATTCCTTTTCACATCTCATACTTGTGGAGAAATCAAGTTTATTATAATAAAAACAAAAGGTTTGTCTTTACGAGTCAAACATAGATCATATGTGACATACGACTAAAGAATTAGGAGATCCGCATTTCATTACTTTTGGTATGGGGACATCGTTTTAGAATTTGTTTTCCACACTGACATACCTTAACTTATGGGACGGAGATATGCACATATTCAAATGGTCATCCTATTGCATTTACAATGTAGCTGTCATTTGTGCTTTGGTAATTCACGTGATAAGGTTTCCGACATTATTAAGGCCAAACGACGTGAATTAAAAGGCTCTGAACGCGGAATGGCAATTTGGGCTAGAAGCATGGGACGTTCCATTTCGTAAATCGTTAGTGAATACAGTTCTCTGGGACCCACAGTGAGAAGAGTATACGGAGAATACCCAATCTGAGGCATTACATCTCACCACGCAGTAGCCGACTGCCTTCACATAAGGACCAGGAACAACGCCGTTTGCGTAGCGTAGAGTTATCGCTGCTAATGGGCAAGCAACATTGCATGAAATAACCGCAAAAATCAATGTGGGACGTACGACGAACGTATCTGTTACAACAGTGCAGCAGGATTTGCTGTTAGTGGGCTATGGATCAGACGCCCAAGGCTAGCAGCTTGGTATCGCCTACAGGGCCTCTCCTGGGCTCCTGACTAAATTGGCTGGACTGTCGACACTGAAAAACCAGGACATGGTCTGATGAATCCGATTGTAGGTGGCAGAAGCCACAGATCGAAGTTATCAACAAGGCACTGAGTAAGCTGCTTGTGGCTCCATAATAGTGTGGGCGGTGTTTAGACGGAATTTACTGGATCTTCTGATACAACTGGATTGGTCGTTGACTGTAAATGGTTATACTCGGGTACTTGGAGACCATTTGCATCTATTCTTAGATTTCATGTCCCCCAACAACGATAGAATTTTTGTAGATGACAATTCGCCATGTCACAGAGCCACAACAATTCAGATTGGTTTGAAGAACATTCTGGACAACCCCAGTGAATTATCTTGCCATCCAGGTCCCCTGACACGAATATCAACGAAAATTTATGATGCTGATTCGAGATTTCAGTTCGTGCACAAAATCTGACTCCGTCAACGCTTCCGCAGTTATAGGTGGGTGGCTACAGGGGCAGCAGGGCTCAATATTTCTGCAAGGATTTCCAACGACATCTTGAGTCTATTCCACGTCGAGTGGCTACTCTACGCAGGGCACAAGGGGGTGTTTCACGGTGTTAGGGAGATCATATTTTTGTGTTATTTCTTATAGGAAATCATTAGTACCTTGTTTATGTCGAACGACAACGTGAGTTTGTAACCTCCCTCTTACTAATCGGCCTATTCAGCTTGCGATATAAAATATGACCGTGGATGGAGTGTATGCCTAATGGATTTTTACTAATTGCATAAAGCTATTCTCTCAGAGATGTAAAACTGATAAGTAGGAGGAATGTGTACAACCGACCTTTCTGAAGGAAAAGTCTACTGACATTAAGAAGCAATTAAACAGAACAGGGCTATAATTTTAAAAAAAATTAAAGTAATTTTTGGAATACACTCACGAACAACAGTGGACAAAAAATGAGTACCACTGATCATGAATCCAAAGCTACACTAATGAATGAAAAGCAAATAATTAACGGTCGCCAGCCCACTATGGCAATTTACATCCAAAATCCTGTACAAGATGATGGGAAAGAAAAGCATGTATTATTAAACACTGAGGTGGCAACTGAAGGTTCCCACGTTTTTCTTTTTCTTTTTTTTTTTTTACACTAATTTTAAGTGAGTGTGTAATGATAAAGATAACTGAGAATCACTCTTGCGTTATGTTAGGCATTAAATTTTGATCAATGCAATCGAGTAATGATTTGAAAATATGTAAATAAACTGTGTGTTAGTATTGAACTTCGTTACGTGAACAATGACTTTCAGTGACCTCAACATAACGTCATCAAATAAATCTAGAAAAATAGCAATCACTTTTTACTTTGCCATTACTTATTTTGCAAATTGGATTTCATATTATGATCTGAACAACCGAGACTTTTTTTCTGACACGAACAGAATGAAACACTAGAATACGTACCAAATCAAATAGCCATGTGTTCCAAGCTATATGTAAAATAAATAAGACTTTCGCACTCTTAATTTGCGTGTTTCTTTAGATATCGATTTTTTCCAGTGATTGATTCTCAAACTTAAAAAACGAAATTGCTTTACTTTAGTCATATTCTGAAGCTTCTGTTGTACATCTGTTAATTGAAAGTAGATTGAGGCTAAAATTCTTGAAAGTGATATTATTCATTAATAAACTGGCTGTAACTATTCAATTTGTTTCCTATGACATTCGGTTTGCATACAGGGGGAAAAATGAACACGCATCCGGCTTGGTAACAATGTCTGCGGCAATGAGGACACATTCGCCTGAGTTTAACTGATTATTATTTACATAAATTATATCAATGAAATCACATTTGGTTGTGCTTCTGGGTTAGCCGTTAATACATTCTACCAATGAACAGTCTTACTTCAGTGCTGTGCATATGATGAAACTTGGAGCCGTCGTCGAAGCTGCGTTGCTGGAACTGCTGCTGTTGTTGAAGACGGTAGCATATTGTGGAGCCACGGCTAGTTACAGAAACGGGCAATCGTAATTAATACAGCCTCTTCCGCCCGTCCTCTGTCCATACTCCTGCTACTACACATCTGGCCGGCGCGCGCACGTGATGTCACCGAAAAAAGTATTCTCTACTGCGAGAGTGTTAACGTCTCACTTTCGCACACTACAAGCGCTGGAACCCGTCCCCACCTCTCTCCGCGCGCTCCACGAAACAACTCCCTACCTAAAGATTTCACAAGGCACAGGCACTGCTATTATCATTGGTAGGCGATGCAAATAACAATTCCTTTGGCTTTTTCCCAGTTTTACAGTAAGACACCGATAAATACAATGACACGTCAACAGACTTCTACCTAAATTTTCACATACAGTGAAGAAATGTCCATCCTTATTATAAGAAAGCATATAAATTACAAATATTTACATAAAATTCAGAAACAAATTATATATCGGTAGCAGGTGTCGTGAATCCTGCATTTTCGGTGTTACACATTCATTTAGCCTCACATTTCACTGGGTCCATAACAGGCTCAATAAGCGTCCTCCTTAGACCTCCTTTCGTATTTGCTCTTATAGTGTCATTTGAATCTCTTCTATTGCAGTCATGTGCACGACACAGCGGCGGCAGTCTAATTTCTCTTGCAAAACTGTGTTTGTCGCAGGGTGCGTAAGCAGCAAGAGTTCATGGTCACTTGGCGGTACAGTAGGATGGCTATCGTGTTTGTGTGCCTGCTGGTATGGTACTCCTGGCTGATTAGGTGAAGGACCCACTTCTTCTGCGCACCAAACCACAGACTACTAGCGATTCACGGGTTTCGAGACAGGTTAGTTAAGTTTTCACCTCTTCGAGGCGTCTGTATCATTGAAACTATGTGGCTGCACTACGCAGTTCACGTCCGACACAATACTTCACTCAAACATTACCCAGTTAAAGGGTGCCACCTCCCCCTCCCCAGACCTCAAGTCTTAATAGAATTCAAAATCTTTTCATTATATTTACACAAAATTTTTAGTGTCACAACTTTTTTATGTTCCTTCCCTGCTGTTTACAACAGTGTATACAATGGGTAGTAGTAATACAATATCGATGAACTACTAGATACAGAGATTAAACTGATTTCACTTTCAAGATTTGCTACATATTACAGAGGTCCAGCTTTACTTAGAGTTTGGTAAAACAGATTTTTACCTGTTTCGCAAAATTAGCTCATCTGCTTACAGTAGACTAATGACAGTGTGAAAGTGCATAATACACACTACTTGAACTGAAAATTCTGAAGATACGCTCGACGTGATATTATTCATACGACTTCTACTCTAACATATTCGCCCATCACGTAACATCATCTACTTATGTATTACTGTTAGTGGACCAAACATTTGCCACATTGAGGCTCGTAAATCTTGATTTCACATGTAAAGGTTATTAGAGAGCAGTACAGCTGTACTCAAACCATTAGTATCAGAAACATTTATACCTCGGTTTCAGCACCCTACTTGAGAGCTCATACTAACTTCAATCATTTCAATGTCATGGTCAAATACCCTTTCAGTACGCACAATTCATCCTAAGAAATTATATATACGCATTTAGGTACCAGCATTTGTTATTAGAAAGCAGTGTTACCCTACAGAAAAAAACTGTTTCTTTAGTTGCAGAAGAGTACCTTTATGGACACTATTCTAGGTCGTATTTCTGTGCTGCTTTATCTTAACTATCCATTAGGAACGCTATACATATTGGGTATACTGTACGTGAGGTACATCTTCTTACAATTTATGTCGTTTTCTTCTTTCTGGTTCATACAGTTGCATAGGAACGTATCTGTTGGCATATTCCTGAAAAAACTGTTTACAGCCAGAGCCGCGCGCCACTCGCTTTTGTGCCGTTGACATCTTAGCGTCGTTTATTCGGATTGTGACCTCTCGTTTTCTTAGTGTTCACTGGCTCTACTACGTTTTCTCGCCTTGTCTGTCCGTGAGTGGCAGCAGCGGCATTTATTGATCGCGAGTACTGTGGTACTATCTTTGGAGCGATCTGAAGTATTTCCGGGTCGTCGTGTGTCTGAGTTCAGTTGGGGGGACTGAGCAACAGTGAAGTCCGCACAGCCAGTACTCGCCCGTCCGCTGGCGCCATACATGCACTACCCGACGGACGGATGTGTACGTGAGAGTGCACGTCCAAGTCAAGGACCGGATTCAGGGAGTTGACGTTGAATGAATCGTTATATTCCAGTAGTGCAACCTTCACTGGTGTGTGTGTCTCCCTCCGTCGTATGGCAATAAGTTGTCGGTCGACGATTCATACTGGGACCTTTCGGTGCCTAACTTGAGCGGGAACGACCGTTGGTTGGTTGTTCGGTCGGTCGTCTCAGAGACGACGTGTATTTGGTTTTCCGACCGCTTCTGGCTCCTCTGTGTTTGTGTCGTAATTCGTCCTGTTGCTCCACAGTGACTGGTTTAAATATTGTTTGAGTTGTCTGTGGATTTGTTTTCGTGAGTCCGTGTGTATTTTCTATGGTTTTAATGAGCTGTCTGCGTGCTGGATTAAGCAGTTGGTTAGGACGGGCAGCAGTGAGATACGCACAACGCCTGTACTCGGTGTCACCGCTGCCGACACACGTGCTCTGCTCGATCGAAGGATGTGGTCGCCATGGAGGACGACCACGTCGGGGACCCGATTCACGTAGATCAAGTTGATAAGTTTTCTGTGTGTGTCTGTCCGTCGAAGTGACCTCGTGCCATCAAGTTTTTTTTCTCTTTATTGGATTTAAATGGGGGGGGGGGGGGGGGCTGGCTTGCTGGCAACAGAATAATATGCTGGTCTACAGCCTACAGAAAACTTAAGAAACATACGAGAATACAGACAAACGAGATAAACAGGCGATAAAACGGTGACATCGTAAAAAACCGTAAAATGGCGGTAATTTGTGGAATTTACAATATAAGAACGCTGCAGTGACGATGCGGATGAAGACACACAAGACGTAGACAGGCACAATGAAAAAACACGGCGACAGTCTGGTTTCTGTTCGCAACACTGACAGGGGGACCCACAACACTGAACCCTCACTTATAACAGCACTATAAAGGTGACACGGCAGCAGATGGGGGGGGGGGGGGAGGGGGGAGGACATGCCATCAAGCTGTCAGTTGGCGGTTTTATACCCCGACATTTCCGTTTCCTGACTTGATTGGCAACGACCGTTGGTTGGTCGTTCGGTCGGTCGTCTCAGTGGACGACGTGTATCTGGTCTTTCGACCGTTTCTGTGTTCTTAACGTTCGTGACTGTTTTAGCATTGTTTGAGTTGTGTGTCGAATTGTCTTTCGCGGTTCCATGTGCAGATATTGAATAGCCAGTTTGGCATTAACCTTGTCTATGTACTAGGATTTGGTGGAGCAAACTTGAGTAATTAAATGCTTCTCATTTGACTATTCTAAATGGTATTATATAGTGGTATTGGTTATCGCATCTTAGATGGATTTTGCAAGTGTGTTGGTCGACGTTTAAGATGTCCCTAGTTTGAGGCGCCATCCGGTTAAGTGAGCATAACTCTTGGCTGCCTGTCTCACCGCTTACGCAGCAGTAGGGACTTTCCTGAGGTCGATCCTTGGAGCACTGTCTGTGGATAACTCCCTTGTTTATTTGGTCTGATTATGTCAATTGTTTAAAATATTTGGTTTAAATTATCCCTATTGTTTGTGGCCTTCCGCTTACAAGTAATTTGAATTCTCCATAATAAGGCCTTCAGCCGTCAGTGTAACTTGTGTTACAGTCAAATTTCTTAAAGTGAATCTTCTTAAAAAGCTATTTCCTTAAGTAAAGTGTACGTGTTTACTGTGCAACCAGCGGTAACTGATTAGGCCCCGTCCACACCTTTCTGCCTTTCCCTAAGTAACAACGTTTCAGAGCCATCTCTGGTATTCACTGTATTTAAATTAGTTTAGCACCACTTGCATCAGCACATCTTTTGAAACTCTTTAAATTTATTACATAAATTCTACAATACAACATTAATAGACACCAATGTGTGGAACAACTGAAGTAGGAATTTTCGTAACTATGGCCTTAACTGTATGTTGAACGCATAGTTGTGTATTATTGAGCTTGTCTATTGGCCCACAGTTAAATCATTTCTCATATGAGTTCAATCATTACATCTTCAAAGGTTAATTGTCGAAACTCCTGAAATAGCATTAATTAGGGTGACTAAGGAGGGGGGAATCAGTAGCATCGTTATTGATACCCAGTTGCGGCTCATTGGTCATGTCCGTAATATTTACTGGCCTGCCTTGCTCGAGTCAGCTTTCATCAGGTGGACCACTTGCTATCTAATTGTTATTTCAGTAAATATTGTTCATATTTCGTCGGTCCTCGATAACACTACGACATTTCAGTTTTTACATCCACATTTCGCTGGTAACCAGGATCATATCGATCTGTGTGAATTTTTTTATTATCCTGGTTCGGCAGGTGCTTGTCAGCATGCTGTGCGTCACACCTGGGTGACGTGGGAGTGACGTCACTTAGGCAGTGCGATGCGTGTTCAGCCTATCTGGATTGGGATTCTGTGCTGTAACTTGTCTCTGCCATTCCAGTATATGGACTTGAAATTGTATAGGTTTGATTAAACTTTCTGAAAGTGCGACAGATGATGGTGATGGCGCACTCCCTACTTCTAAAGATACACAATTTTCATTGTAACTAATTATTTAGGACAATGAATGACACAGGTAAATATTGCGTTCTCTGGGGTTATCTCTTGCGCCGTTATTTACGAAATAACGTACAAAGTGAACTTTGAAGCAACGCATTTTCCGTTTAGCATCGGACTGAATAATTTGTCTTAAGGAAGACCAACATACCGAGAGTGATTACTGCAATAGTTTATATGCTAAATTTTTAGCTAATTCCAAAACATACAATACAACCTATTGCGGTCTGTTATGAGAGTTACTACACTGCCAGTAAGCTAAAATATTAGATCAGTGCAGTCCTTCTATTACTAATCTGAATTTGTAAGTAGGCTAATTAGGTTTTCTTATTGGTAACGCCACGTAGCGCTCTGTATGAAAATCACTGGCTGTGCTGTGTGTGGTCTGTGGCTGGTTTGAATTGTTGTTGGCTATTGTAGCGTTGGGCAGTTGGCTGTTAACAGCGCGTAGCGTTGCGCAGTTGGAGGTGAGCCGCCAGCAGTGGTGGATGTGGGGAAGTGGGATGGCGGATTTTTGAGAGCGGATGATCTGGACGTGTGTCCATCAGAAACAGTACATTTGTAAGAATGGATGTCATGAACAGCTATATATATTATGACTTTTCAACAATATTACGGTAAATACATTGTTTGTTCTCTATCAAAATCGTTCTTTTGCTAACTGTGCCAATCACTAGTTAGTGCCTTCAGTAGTTAGAATCTTTTATTTAGCTGGCAGTAGTGGCGGTCGCTGTATTGCAGTAGTTCGAGTAATGTAGATTTTTGTGAGGTAAATGATTTTTGAAACGTATAGGTTAATGTTAGTCAGGGCCATTCTGTTGTAGGGATTTTTGAAAGTCAGATTGCGTTGCACTAAAAATATTGTGTGTCAGTTTAAGCACAGTCATGTATAATTGTTCAAAGGGGACGTTTCAAATTTTACTGATGAAATTGAATGAATGAATTGACGTTGCATTGTCGTTCACATGCATCTTGCATGCTTTCGTGAATTTTGTATAGCAGAAATATGAAAAATAGGTCAGTTGTTGATACGTTTGTTTCCACGATTAGCAATTATGAGGTGAGAAATGTAGCAGAACTTAATTGGTTGAGAAGCTCAGTAATATTCTTCTTTTAATACAAGTTTCATTTGTAGAGCAGTGCGGTATTTACTGACCCCTGCGCATGTGCTACGTCAGTTGTTGTGTGACTCCATATGTTATAAATTACTAAATGTAGGATATCTTCCAAAATTTAGGGAACGTTCATTTTCAGATAAGAACAAATTAATTCTTTGGAATTTATCATTTACCGTCTGTCCTGCTCCCTTCTCTCTAATGGAATTTATTAGAAGACTAGTACCGTCTGCAGAAAGTATCAGTTTTCCTTGTTGAATGTGAAGTGTTAAATGGAAGATCCTTTCCATATGAGGAATAGAAGTGGACCTAAACTAAGCCCTATGGCACAGCCCTTGCGATTTTGTTGTCGCCAGTCATTAAAGTTTTTTAATTTTCTGGTGAAGTATTGAATTATTCATCACAAGCTTCTGCATTCTGTTTATTTAGTATCATTTAAGCCAGCTGTGTGTAAAGCCATCAGTTTCATGAAACCTAAGTTTTTCTAAATAACATGATCTCCAAACATAATCAATTGCCTTGGGAAGATAACCACAACTACGAACTGGCCATATTACGTTATTCAAAACTTGTACTACTTGAAGACTGACTGTATAAATATAATTCTCCGTCGAGAAACCGTTCTAGAATCCAAACTGTGATATGCTAAGTAATTTTTTCAAATGTGCAATTACTTTTAAGTACATTCCTTTTTCGAATATTTTGGAAAAAGACGTCTGAACAGAAACAGGCCTATCGTTGTATGTCTGTCTAATCATCTTTCTTGTGAAGTGGTTTAACAATTGCATATTTTATCATGGTTGGGAGAATTCCGTGTGCCAGTGATGCGCAGCATATATCCCTAAGAATATTACTCATTAAGCTGTACGAATTTTCGGAATTAGTTTTTTAGAATCCAGTATTAGAATCGGAATTTAAAAGAGCTTTGGACGACTTACAGTCAAATAAGGCAGAAGGGATAGATAACATTCCACCAGAATTGATAAAATCATTGGGGGAAGTGGCAACAAAGTGACTATTCACGTTGATGTGCAGAATATATGAGTCTGGCGACATACCATCTGACTTTCGGAAAAGCATCATCCACACAATTCCGAAGACAGCAAGAGCTGACAAGTGCGAGATTTATCGCACAATCAGCTTAACAGCTCATGCGTCGAAGCTCCTTACAAGAATAATATACAGAAGAATGGAAAAGAAAATTGAGAATGCGCTAGGTGACGATCAGTTTGGCTTTAGGAAAAGTAAAGGGACGAGAGAGGCAATTCTAACGTTATGGCTAATAATGGAAGCAAGACTAAAGAAAAATCAGGACACTTTCATAGGATTTGTCGACCTGGAAAAAGCTTTCGACAATATAAAATGGTGCAAGCTGTTCGAGATTCTGTAAAAGGTAGGGGTAAGCTATAGGGAGAGACGGGTCATATACAATATGTACAACAACCAAGAGGGAATAATAAGAGTGTACGATCAAGAACGAAGTGCTCGTATTAAGAAGGGTGTAAGACGATGCTGTAGCCTTTCGCCCCTACTCTTCAATTTGTACATCGAGGAAGCAATGATGGAAACAAAAGAAAGGTTCAGGAGTGGAATTAAAATACAAGGTGAAAGGATATCAATGATACGATTCGCTGATGACATTGCCATCCTGAGTGAAAGTGAAGAAGAATTAAATGATCTGGTGAACGGAATGAACAGTCTAATGAGTACACAGTATGGTTTGAGAGTAAATCGAAGAAAGACGAAGGTAATGCAAAGTAGTAGAAATGAGAACAGCGAAAAACTTAACATCAGGACTGATGGTCACGAAGTCAATGAAGTTAAGAAATTCTGCTACCTAGGCAGTAAAATAACCAATGACGGACGGAGCAAGGAGGACATCAAAAGCAGACTCGCTATGGCTTAAAAGGCATTTCTGGCCAAGAGAAGTCTACTAATATCAAATACCGGCCTTAATTTGAAGAAGAAATTTCTGAGGATGTACGTCTTGAGTACAGCATTGTATGGTAGTGAAACATGGACTGTGGAAAAACTGGAACAGATGAGAATCGAAGCATTTGAGGTGTGGTACTATAGACGAATGTTGAAAATTGGGTGGACTGATAAGGTAAGGAATGAGGAGGTTCTACGCAGAATCGGAGAGGAAAGGAATATGTGGAAAACACTGATAAGGAGAAGGGACAGGATGATAGGACATCTGCTAAGACTTGAGGGAATGACTTCCATGGTACTAGAGGGAGCTGTAGAGGGCAAAAACTGTAGAGGAGGACAGAGATTGGAATACGTCAAGCAAATAATTGAGGACGTAGGTTGCAAGTGCTACTCTGAGATGAAGAGGTTAGCACAGGAAAGGAATTCGTGGCGGGCCGCATCAAAGCAGACAGTAGACTGATGACCAAAAAAACGTTAAAAATAAAACGTATCCCAGAGCACTGAAGTAACCCAAGCTGTGGTCAGACGATGACAGTTTTGTCAGGACATAGCAGTAACCAGCCTAGAGACATCCCGTAGTACGAAAGACGCGTATTTGTTTCGGTTTTTCTGACTCACCATTCCCGACAACAGTGCGAATTAATAAAAGTGGTAGCTGACAGGAACAGGAAGAGCTGTGAATCGGAGCCGCCCAACGAAGATTGATAGGGGTATATAGTTAATGATTTGCAGAATAATAGGCAATAGCTCGTTGAAGAGAAATATCGTTTATTAATCTATCTCCTTCAGCATTGCGTAATTGAATTCCTTTATATTCCATCATTACCCTCATTTTACTTTTGTTGATGTCCATCTTATAATAACTTTACAAGACAATATTAGTTACCTTCAGCTGCTCTTTCCCGTCTTTTGCCGACTCACACAGAATTAGAGTATCATTGGCATACCTCAAACGTTTATTTTTCGCCCGTGGACTTCAAATCTTTCCAAGTTCCTTCTTGGTTTCGTTCATATTTTCTTCATTGTAATGTTGGGTAATATCTACAGATGCTTAAGCCCATTCCCACCTCCCGTCCTTCCCACACCCCGTCCCACCGATCGAGGTGGCTCAGTAGTTAGCGCACTGCACTCACATTCGGGGGGACGACGGTTCAAACCCACGTCCGACCATTCTGATTTCCCTAAATTCGTGATTTCCATTGTAATGTTTGGTAATATCTACAGATGCTTAAGCCCATTCCCACCCCCCGTCCTTCCCACACCCCGTCCCACCGATCGAGGTGGATCAGTAGTTAGCGCACTGCACTCACATTCGGGGGGACGACGGTTCAAACCCACGTCCGACCATTCTGATTTCCCTAAATTCGTGATTTCCCTGAATCGCTTAAGAGAAATACCGGGATAGTGCCTTTGAAAGAGCACGGACGATTTTTTTCCGCATCTTTCCCTTATCTGCTGGGACCGATGACCTCGCTGTTCGGTGCCCTCTACGAACCAACAAACCAACGACCCCCGTCCCAATTACTGATTCCGGTTCATGCCCTTCGACTCCTATAATTGCCGTTTGGTTTTTACACAGATTGTGAATATTATTAGATCCCTGTATTTTTTCCTGCTACCTTCAAGATTTTCATGACTTTAATGCTGTTTACATTACCGAAAGATTTATCCAAATCTATAAATGCTGTAAATGTCGGTTTCCCTTTCTTCACCTGTCTTCTAGCAAAAGGCATAATGTATGGTCCGGCATTTTTCTACATATCTGTGGAAACCAAAGTAGTCTTCAGTGAGGTCGGCTTCCACCAGTTTTTCTATACTTCTGTAGATAATTAGTATCAATATTAGGCAGCAATGGATAAAACTGGTGGTTCAGTACTATTCACACCTGCTAACGTCAGCGTACTTTGGAACTGGAACTATTATGTGGTTCCTGAAGTCTGACGGTATTTGGCCTATCTCATATGTCTTGTAAATTGTCTGGACATCTCATGAACCTAAATAATTCTGAGGGTACGTTTACTACTACAGGAATTTTGTTCCCACTTACGTCTACCAAGCCGGCCGAAGTGGCCGTGCGGTTAAAGGCGCTGCAGTCTGGAACCGCAAGACCGCTACGGTCGCAGGTTCGAATCCTGCCTCGGGCATGGATGTTTGTGATGTCCTTAGGTTAGTTAGGTTTAACTAATTCTAAGTTCTAGGGGACTAATGACCTCAGCAGTTGAGTCCCAAGTGCTCAGAGCCATTTATGTCTACCAGTGCTCTGCAAAATTCTTTTCACAGCCTCATTTCCTTTACCTCATCTTCACCAACATCCTCTACCCTGTACAGCTTGTAAATAACCTTTCACTCCCTGTGTTCTTAACCTTGTAAAGTATGTAGAAGCATCATAGGTTAACCATTGATGTTGACCAACAACTGGGAAAAGAACATATTTACAGAATACTGTTGGCTTTGGGAGACTTGAGAGTGAGTACTAGATAAAAAGCGTCGTTGCTTTGCAGCCAGAAGGCTATCAGATTCGATGTGGTAAGACTAGTGTCCTGGTGTTACAGATGGGGTCTTTAATAGACTGTAGGGAGAGGTGATGGTCATGGTTGAATTCATTAACCACTTTAATCGCAAGGAAAACGGTGTTAAACTTAATGTATTTGAATTCTAGTGCTGAGGAAGATGTATACCAGTCTTCCGTCTTGAGGTGACAACAAAAGTGAGTGACTGCCACCTACCATGACCAATTGCACTCGAACTATGGAATCATGTGACGTCACGCCTCTGTGCTCGAGCACACGGAAACGAACTTATAACGTAGCCAGTAGCGGGAAATTCTCTGAATCGGACACCCATAGGAGCTACAACGCCTACTGAATATGTCTTCTACATATAAAAAAGACTTGTACCTGGGAATATTTTAAGAAGTGTGATAGTTTCTGCCGCCATAGTTTTCATTCGAAAGAAAAGTTTTCTCCCAAGCAATAAATGTTGCCTACATAGCGTTCGGCTCAATATGACCATGCCTTTTGTCTCGAAATAGCATTTTTCGACATTTTCTGTCATGTTACATACTTACATTGTTAAAAATATAATTTTTGTAATAATCCATGTATTGTCGATAATTGACTTGTTTTGTATTATTATTCACATGAAATACTTTTGGCAGAATTTACTTTGTGTTTTTCGACTGTCATAGTGTTGCTCTCCTTGAATAGTCACCACGGTGAACATTTACCATATATACAGACTGATAAAGAAATGGAAGCGATTGTAAACGAATCATACAGTGGAGACATAGTTTCTGAATGTGACCATCGTTTGATTAATGATTCGATAAGTGAGGATATGTGTGACCACTAAATGAAGTTGTTCCTCAAGAAAACCGACAGTTGAATGATAAGTGCACCCGATTATGCGGTACAGCCATCTTTCAGCAGCCAATACCATCAAGCACCCATTCGGATTTACAAGGAATACAGAAACCTGAATAACATGAAAGTTGCGATGAAGCAGTCTTTTACTCAAAATCTGAATGTGAAGTTTTTCACAAAACAAAAACTGAAGCTGAACGAATGTACTTTTTATAATGGATCAATACTAACTGTGTTATGTTTCATCCATCGCTCGGGATATTTTTTACTGACCTGCATCGATTATATGATGAATCTACGAAGAGCTTGTGCGACACGGAAACAGGCTAGAATATAACTCTTGCAGTTGTGTCAGTAGAAATATTTACTAATATACAATATGCTGGGAATCTGATGAAAAATCATCTAAAGTGGAAAGGTGCTGTACTGATAAACTCACTGAAGTTTGTAGGAGCTACGAAAAAGGGAAGAAGTCATTCCGAAATATACAAACTTGTAGTACATGTAAATGTAGCATTTGAAGGTGAATGTCTCTTCAGATTTTATATTCCAAGTAAATCAACTCCACGTGAGATAAACGCAAGGAAGCTTCGCTACATTTGAAGTTCATGTGAACTGGAAATACTAATGTGTGCAGGTAATACGACGTCAGTTGTTGCAGTAAAAATTCAAGGCATAGAGGCTGCGCTCGATACCATCAGTGTACTTATTTGTCAGACTGTAGCTTGTGACAACCTTTCTTCCTTCTGCCTGCCGCAGTGGCCCAGCAGTTCTAAGCGCTTCAGTCTGGAGCCGCGCTGCTGCAAGGTCGCAGGTTCGAATCCTCCTTCGGGCATGGATGTGTGTCGTGTCCTTAGGCTAGTTAGGTTAAAGTAGTTGTTAGTCTAGGGGACTGATGACCTCAGATGTTAAGTCCCATAGTGCTTAGAGCCATTTGAACAATTTTTTTGCTTCTTCCGATTTGGGACAGCTGCTGCTAAACTTACAAGACAGGGATGTTTTTAACAACTGTGGGGATAATTAAGTGCTAAACCCTACAGCAAACAACAAATATACTGTGTGGTGACTTTTTTTCGGACAGGTACAATACCTATATATACACTACTTCCATATATATATATATATATATATATATATATATATATATATATATACGGAAGTAGTGTATATGCTAATACGTTATTCTACAAGTAAAACTAAAGGAAAACGGTCATACAAACATAGGTCCGCAGATGTTTAATTGCTGAGTTACAGATAATAAAAGATTTTGCCTGAAATTTCGAAACTTCACTCATAGGAAGCCATCGTAGAACTGTATGAGGTTAAAGTAGAGAAGGATTTCCCCTTAATTTGTAGGTATTGATTTCCTAAATCTAATAAAACATGTCCAAGACGTGTACCTGCAGTAGTTTTCCAGAACATCCAAAGAAGCAAAGAAGTAATTTCGAAAATTTTTTAATTTATTAATTACTTGGCCAAATTTTTTTTATTGCAGTCAATTGGACAAAGTTTTCAACAGAAGTTGCTGAGAATTTAATATTGGAGAAATGGTGGTAATAAAGTTAACTGAAACTGTATGAATATGTCAGATAATCTGCTTTTATTAATAACATAGCACACTTGAATTCATATTAAACCGAAAAAAAAACAAAGCTTAGTGTTGAGGAGGTTGTGCAGTGTACATCACTTTCACAATACATTGCCAATAAATGTTCAAAGATACATTCACCGTGTTCAATGCATTTAGCTGCACGTGTATGAACAGATTTTATTGCTCGTCTGTTTCACAGGTTGTTCTTCATTTCGTCTATTGCATTTATAATGCGAGCAAGTAATGCCTCACTTGTATTGACTTTGTCCTCATAAACTATGTCTGTCTTCCATCTCCACAGAATAAGTTCCATTCGCGTCAGGTCGGGCGATCTGGGTAGGAACAGGAGTGTAGTACGAAGACCAATCCATTTCTGCGGGAAAAGGTCATTTAAATGTGTAGTAACGGCGTTGGTGAAATGTGGAGGCGCGCCGTCTTGTTGAAACAATCACGTAGCAAGTGGAACATCTTCGAGTAAGCGGGGCATTTCTTCTAGAAACAACTGTGCGTATCGCCATAAAGTGTGTGTTGATTATATCACACCACACATTTATGCTAAATCGCTGCTGAAAATTGTGTTGCACTGTTGCATGTGGGTTTGTTTCCGACCGTACGAGCTCGTTATGTAAATTGTATATACCATCTCGAGTGAACTCTGCCTCATCAGGAGTAAAATGTATTTGTGTAACCGCCTATTAGTATTTAACCAGTTTCACAACTCCCAGGGGCAGTATGTCCCGGGATGTAAATGATGCACTTTTTGTTTATACTAAGGATACAGATTGTTGTACTTCTGTGTAGGCCACACCTTAGACTGTGAAATACCTAATGGTTGAGATATACGCCGTGTACTGGTACCCGGGCTACGTTGAACAGCATTGTAATGTCCTCATCATCGTCTTCACGTATCGAGCGCTCGTACTCATTATGAGTGCTAGGTAGTGAACCTGTCTCCCATAACATTCGAAATACTCCACTAATGGTTCGTGCATTCGGAATCCTCCGAGTTGGATAACGTACGCGAAATTCGTTAACTGCAGCCGTAGCATTACCATCACAATTGCCATAAATAAAAACCATATCCGCGTATTCCTCTGTCGTAAATTTGAATGGAATCCCTATTTTAAAAAATAATCTACAAACTGCAACAGTTACTGTGTAGTTCCACTCAAATAAGCTGTTGATATTCCGTTTTTTCACTGATCGATATAGGAAACTAACTCCTTTCAAGGTTGGGAAACGACTGAAACAACTCAATAACTGTTGCCAACAATGAGATTATAGTTTGTACATTGTTAATGGGAAGTAAACAAATTTACTTCTCTGGATGCTTCTCTGGTTGTTCCGGAAAACCACTGCAGATACACGTCTGGGACATGTTTTATTAGATTCACCAGACCAATAAAAACAAAATATGTGGAAATAGTTCCTTACTTTAATCTCGTACAGTTTTTCTATGGCTTCATATCAGCGATGTTGCTACATTTCAGGCTCAATCCTTTATTAGTTGTAAGTCTGTAACCTAGCATTTGCGAACCTATGTTTACATGAACTTCTTTCTTTACTTTTATTCGTATAATAACAAAGAATTTGGGATGGTTGGGAAACGTGCTTGTGTGGCAAAAGCAGTTAAAGTGACTGCTCTCGTTCAGCGGGAACGCCGTTTTGGAGTCCGGGTCTGGCATAAATTTTCACTTGTTGCAGTAAAATACATTTGAAAAACCGAATGTGGCAGTTGTGTGAATTTCTGTTTTATTTCATCAAATACCCGACATAATCTGAAATTAAATCGCTGAATGTAAAGTCCTTGACATCACTTGTATTAAGCATAATTCTGTCACAAATGAGCGACATATGTAAATTTATGCCAAACTGTGACTCCAAACCGGCTTTCTGGTTTATCGCTAGTTGCCGCCTTAACCACTTTGGCTACCTGTACACCCTCCTTGGATCGACTCTAACTTCTCGTAACCCTCTAAATTTACCACCTAACGCCTCGGCTTCTAATTCTTCCATGCAGGTCTGAAAGGTGCTCATTTCGAGTTATTTCGTATTGGTGCGGATCGTCAACCATGTCTGCTCTTTGAAACAAGAGCATAAATAAGAGAGAAAGAGAACTGAGATCCTAGCTCGTTATTTTACTTCTCCAATGCATTGTTTTCCTTAATTAAAATGCATTTCATTTCATCACGATGGTCGAATCAGTCACAGAAATGACCAAGAGCCGAAGTAATATTGGGCCACAACAGACCTCACGGGGCTGCTGACATATTCGATCAACTGACAATTGCTTACACTTGTAAACGAAACGCAAATCAATGGTCAAAGATCCTTTTCTACGTCAATGAAGATGACATACTCACGAATAGAGGAAATGAGTTTGCTATATGCGTTTGCGATCATTGTGAATATATTTTGCATAAAACCACCTGTAATTCCTTAGAGCTTTCTTATTACCCAGTTTCGCCTACTGCCACAATCAGGTATAAAAAATTAAGAACTTGAAGAACAAGATCCAGTGAACTTTATTCTTAAAGTGCAAAGCTTTTTGCTATCTGATTACGGCAGTTGCTGAAGCCGATTTATAAGTTAAGAAAAATGTATTACATATGTAGATGGTGCTATTTGCTAAAGGTTCTGGTCGCGTGTTGTGGGCTTCAGTGTATCACAGTTGCAACGCAAGCTGTTTGAGAAAAAGAATACTCTCAGAAAACAGTGGAAAATCACTAATAAAGCTATATTTTCCATCAAGAACACACCTTCCTCAATACAATGGTTCACTGAGAATAGCCATGAATTAACGATACCCCGCAAATACTTCCCCAATCATGATCCGTGTAACATCAGTCAAACGTATCTTTTAGGACGAAGGCGGAAGGAATTATGGAAAAATGACAAAAGTTCTAATGAAGTTTTTCGATTGGTAGAATAGATAACTAGACCTGGCTATCGAGTTTGACAGGCACAAAGAACGAAAATTTTGCCGTATGCCAGGGGAGAACTGAGGATCACGAAATAGACGGCCTTAAGATATTTTGATACCATAACAGAAAACCCACGCTGAACGGAAGTCTACTAGTATCAAACACATACAATAATTTGATGAAGAATTTTCTGGAAATGTACCATTGGAGCACAGCATTGTATGGTAGTGAAACCAGAACAGAAGAGAATCGAAGCATTTGAGATGTACTGGTAGAGGAGAATGTTGAAAACTAGCGGCCTGATAACGTAAGGAACAAGGAAACTTCCTGACAGGTTAAAGCTGTGTGCCGGACTGAGACTCGAACTCGGGACTTTGCCTTTCGTGGGCAAGCACTCTACCGACTGAGACGAAAAGGTTGACGTAGCAGAGGAATTAGTTGAGGACCAAATCGGACCTGTCTGAAGACTGATGACTCTAAAGAGAAAAGAATTTAGCTGTTGGAGAAGAGTTGATTTGCGATGTGATATTAAAAATTGTTCTGAATCCCATACTAGAAATGTAGAAAGACCAAGAAGAAAAGCCTACAGCTCACGTCTCTTGGGCTGAGGCTTCTGAAGCGTTAAAAAGCTATGTGAAATTCGTTAAGAGAAGGCAACAATACAACAACTCTGCAATTATGATTTTGTACATCATACAAAATGATTTTAGTCAAAAATGAGCTCAGAAGGAGAAGTGAGTTATCATTTCTGCATTGTTCCACACGATTCAGAAGTAAATTTCAGCTCAACTATCGACGGTAGTTAGCAGTCCGACACTTTCCACAATGTCACATATATGCGGAATTCCTGAGGACAGCGATTCTAATTGGACTGCACCAAATTCTTGGTAATATCCTATGTTAATCAGCTTGTTCTTGATTTTTTCAAATCAATGGTTAACATTTTATATCGTAACTGGCTCACGAAAAGTTACTTTTACATACTGAAATTTTCTGAAACTTTAAGCTTTCAATTGATTTAATAGAAGTGTATAATGTTCGACTTTTAACTCACTTCTCTTTTTATGTAAAAGCAGCAATTACTTTCAATTTTTATACTATAACGTCTCCTGTTGTGTTTGACAAATATCAGTGACTTGCTACCGTCTATAGAATTTTCTTCTATCCTCTTCCTAAAACGCTTTTTTTTTAGAAAAAGCTTGATAATCAGTTGCATATGATAATCCGGCGTTGACATATACCAGAGACAGTCAAGTTTTGAACGTCTACTGCATTAGACTAATTTATAGTTGTGTTATCTTGAAATAAATTTATCTAATCAACAATTTTTAGACTTTGCAATGTGCGGCATCTCTATCGTAAACCTTTTTCTATGGGACGAGTGCCCGACATGACACTTTAAGTAAAATTTCAGCCCTAGATAAATATTCTTTTTTTGAGATGTAACCGCCGTTTGGCTTTACAACACACTGTGCACACACTAGATTTCATCCTTAGACATTTCTCGAGTGTTACAACTGCAACAGATAAAAAAGTGCAATAACAGTAGAAGTATCAGACAAATAGCACGACAAACAGTTAAATAAATGTAGGGGTTGCATTATTTGTTCACTTACTTACGTATCAAAAATCATTGTACGTGAGTAGAACACAAGTGATCGTCGAAATATGTATGTTTGGTTTTATAAACCGATTTTGTCGACGGTAAATTCGACAATTTTCCCGTAATAGGTTAATTTACAGGCAATTATCATGACTTATTCACTTGATGTGGTTGTGGAACAAAATATATAACTAAAACACAGGTATGAAATTCGCTACACTCTGTCTAAACAGTCACTGGCATGAAGATAGACGGCCGATGTGGCCGAGTGGTTCCAGGCGCTTCAGTCCGGAACCGCACTGCTTCTACAGTCGCTGATTCGAATTCGGCCTCGGGCATGGAGGTGTGTGATGTCCTTAGGTTAGTTATGTTTAAGTAGTTCTAAGTCTAGGGGACTGATGACATCAGATGTTACGTCCCATAGTGCTTAGAGCATGAAGACAAGTGAAATGATAGTCAAAGATGACCATAAAGACATCCCAATTTACATCATGTGATCTGTGGTACATCATGGGGTCAGGTAGTGGGAATCTTTATTGTACAATTACATTCTTTTTGAAAAGCGCAGAAGAGGTCAATGTCTACATTATATGTCGTGAAGAGCCAACTACGCATTGTGCACGTGAAAATGCGACTTACACCATCATAGTTAAAGACAGGTAGAAATACAATCTTGCAAGGTAGTGAAATATATGATACATGGTTAATTACTAAATAAACAGCTATAAATTATTATGAATTACAACTATGCTTAAATATTGGTCAGATATATGAGATAGATGGTCACAAACATCGTTGGAATTTAAAATCCTTTACATAAATACATCAATGACTGTTAGAAAAGACCAAGCGTACAATGATACAAAAATTGGGAAGAAAGTGGAGGGAAGGGGTGGGAAAAGGGGGCGGGTGCAGAGTGAATGAGGGAATGGTACACATTAGGATTAAGAGGAATCGATCAGAGGTGTTAAATACATAAGAGCTTGAGGGTTCTTGATGTGGGAGGGGAGGAAAGATGGGGTAGTCTGATTAAGTTGATGTAGTGAAGGGGGAAGGGGGTGGGAGATAATGAGGGAAACGTAATTTTTTCTTCATAGACAGTGTTCCCGATATGTACACCTATACTGCGATATTATTTACCCAACTGTTTAGGGGAACAGTAACCCTTATTCAATGAGGGTTAATGACTGTAGTAACTGCAATGAACATAAAAACGTAAGATAAGTGGGACAGCTCTCCTTGACAAATACAATACTGTACAATGTAACACCGTTTGTTCTATTATTTAAAATCACCGTAAATTATAATGAAGAATGTTTACTTTTTAAATAAAGTAGGTAAGGGGTGGTGTGGTATTGATGATTTGGGAGGGGCATAGGGTGGGGTAGTCTGATTATGTAGGTAAAGCTGAAGGGGGAGCCAAAGTCCTTAATCTTCGTAGTGTTACCCATATGAACACATACTGCAATACTTTTTACACAGGCGCTTAGAAAGAATGGTAAGCCTCTCATTGTATGAATGTTAACAAGATAAATATTTAGGCGATGGTTTGTCTTCTACTCAAGTCTAATGATCTTTGATACGTAAGTAAGAGAACAAATCATGCAACCCATACATCACTTTAACTGTTTACCTGGCCATTTTTCTGAGACTTGTACTTTTATTTTGCTTTCGTCAGTTGCAGTTGTAACACTTGAAAATGGCCTAAGGCTGAAATCTAGATTGTGGAATAGAACCTGGACTACAGTCAAATAGTGGTTATATCTTTCAAACAGTTTTATATGGCTGTGACTCAACAACAAAGTAAAATCACCACCTAAGGACTTCCAGTTGAAGCGAATATAATATATTAATTAGTGCAGAACTAGGCTTCTTTGTGTGGAGTCTAAATGATCCATTGACGACATAGTTGTGCAAGCCGAGGTATTAGAAGAAGTAAGAGTCATCTAGAAAATGGTTCAAATGGCTCTGAGCACTATGCGACTTAACTTCTGAGGTCATCAGTCGCCTAGAACTTAGAACTAATTAAACCTAACTAACCTAAGGACATCACACACATCCATGACCGAGGCAGGATTCGAACCTGCGACCGTAGTGGTCGCTCGAGTTCCAGGCTGTAGCACCTAGAACCGCACGGCCACTGCAACCGGCAAGAGTCATCTAGAGTTAGTACTTAAGACTTTCCTTAATTTGTAATTTATTAGGAACAAAACGTTTTACTCTAGGTGACAAGTTCTTCGTTCACGTATTCGTGAAGAAAGTATACGTTTTTGGACAGACGAGAGCTAATTGAAGTGATTATGTCAGTGTTCGTGTTTTTCGTCTCCATTTGGTGAACTGTTGGTTCGAAGGCTAGGACACCCATAAATACACCAAGAAGCCATGACGCACATACCTGTTTTTATGAAACACTTCCAATAGAACGTTTTTGCACATACATGAGATTTAATTTGAACAACATGCTTCTGCTGAATTTTATAAAATGTTACCTTATTTTAATGAGCTCTCCGTTTTATGATACCACTCAATAAGAACAGAAACAATAAAGCAGTACTTTTTTATCGTTTCACAGCATTTTCAGACAACATACATACAAAGAGCACAAAGTGCTTGTGCTCGACATATGGATTGCAGTACATATTACAGACTATCATAAGTGTCTCACATCATCTACCATATATATGCACTATTTAAAAGGAACAAAAGGTTTTCATTTGTGCAACTGTAAACGTTCCTGACACGATCGTCATCACGACAACGCCTTTTCACTACCAGTGATATAACTTAATCCGCTCTGAGACTTAATCAGTCACATTCAACGAGGAAGTGGCTTTCTGCCCCTGTGTATTTATCCCTGACAGTGCATTTACGGCGCAGAAAAAGTGAGGCTGCTACGCGATATTAACGACAAACTGTGTGATGTCACGGATCTGGTAGACGCCATATACGGTCTACCTATGCTAGGCTGTCTGTCTACCCATCTGGTACATTGTATCACTGGGCTGAACATGTTCATCTCCGTCGCAGTTCAATACCGGGAGAGAAGCGGGTTTGCTCTTTTGTGCACGATCTTCCCATTCATTCTGTCAATCATTTACAAATTCTGTAATATAATTTCACCGTGAAGGAGTGCCTTCAGCAATGTGGAACGTGTCAAGATACGGATTAACAGACATACACAGCCACAGTCGGATGGTTAGGTAAGGTATCGTATAAAAAGTTACGAATTGTGCTAAAAATATGGTTATACCTTCTCAATACTTTTTTCCTACATTTGAGGCGTCATGTGAGAAAGTTTGCCACAGTGTCACAATCGACGACATCTCATGTATGACTTTACCACTTTGCTGCTAGTATTAAAGGTGTCACCACGCTTATCAATATCATAACCATGATGTAACAAGCAACATCCATTTCTCTACGGTGTCACGTTGGTGGACATTAAATAAAAATATTGATAAAACAGGCTATTCTCATGTATTTGCATTGTTCAGTTTAAACGAACAGCATCAATTAATTTCATTAATTTTTATTGTAGACTTTTAGTTCCTAGGAGATAATTGAGGAGAAAATACCTGTGGTCGTGTACGAGTCGGTACATGGAATTATCATCTGTAAAGTAACAACAGTTAAAACAGAATGTGTACGAACCCTACGCGGACGACAATCTACAAGTTTGTATTAGTGTAGTCAACAATACAACATGGGAATTAGTTTTATTCTTTTCAGTCACTGGCACTGTTCACAACATATAACATTGAATAAAATATGTATAGAGAGGACAGCCTCAGAATTCCAAGACACCGGAACAGGAGTCGACAAGTGTCTTGTGAACATAAATCACATTCTGCTCGAACAGCACATTTGTGGACCGAAAATACCCTTTCGTCCATGGAAGTAGTTACCTCACAATATTATACCATATATCATAAGTGAATGAAAACAAGCACAGTAGACTAATTTACACGTTGGATATCAATTATTTCAGACTCTTACCTAACGGTAAATACAGCAGCATTACGGTTTTCAAAAAGAACCTTAATATGGGCTTTCAGTGACAGCGTACTATCTATCTGAAGACGTAAGAATTCCAGTTGATCATACTCAAGTGTCCTATACCCATTCTGTGGTATCAGAATGACAGCTTTAGTTGAATAGTGTCTTAGACACTACAAAATTGAGATTTAGTGTGGTTTAGGATCACTTTATTTCCTACATGTCATGCGCTTCTGCCTTGAACATCATTCTTTCATACATAACTAACGTTTCAGACATAATCCTTTGATGACAAGCTAGTGCAGCAAATAGAAATAGTTTTGAATCATCTGTTTTACGCACCCTTGCATATATATAGTCCGCCTGCTTAGCTTAGTGGTAACATGCTTGCCTCCTATGCAGCGGGCCCACGTTCCATCCTCATCCCGACTGGGTTGGAGACTTTCTCCGTTCGTGGACTGTGTGTTGTGTTGTCGCCATCATCACTTCGTTCTCATCGCTGGCAGGCAAGTCGCCCAGTGTGGCATCGACTCAATTAAGACTTGCACTTGCTGGCCAAACTTCCCCAAATGTGGCATGGGGCCTCCTGGTCAAAGAAGCCATACAACCACTTAATTTATATATACATAAGAAACACGAGTTACAGCCCTAACACCTTGGGCATACCCCACTTACCCATGCCCCAGTGGACTTAATGCTGTAGCAATTCTCAGTACTGTGGAGAACAACATTTTTCTGTCTGATTTTAAACTTAAAGAGGAACACAAATTACAACCTACTCCCCTTTTTAGACACCGGTACATCTACATTATTTTTTTTATGAGCATAACTAAATGCTTTGGTTAAATCAAAGAAGATAACAATCGTCGCAATATGTTTAATGTGTCCAGTTGCCTCACAGAGAAAAGAGAATAAACAATTTTCAGTTGTAAAACTACATCCAAAAACAACCTGTACGTTTCATAGCCAATAATGTGAAATGAAGTAGTTAATTAACCTTATACATAGGGCTTGGCAATGGCCTTAGCAAACATCGATGGCTTAGAAATAGGTCTAAAATTGTCTACATTGTACCTTTCGCCTTTTTTTATGATATGTCTTCATTACTGACTACTTACAAATATGACAAAGTATTGGCATAGCATTTAAGTACTCTACTAGGAATTACATAATATCCAAGATAGTGCTGAGCCTTCGGTGATTTAATTATTGACCCACAATCACATTTCTCAGTAGCATGAAGGAATATTTTAAATCACAATCTTAGAAAGCCAAGAGAGTTATATAATTCCCACAGAAACTAGCTTTTTATTTAAATCACCTACTATATTCAGAGACGGATTAATAAATACTG
Source organism: Schistocerca serialis cubense (assembly GCF_023864345.2). Lineage (NCBI taxonomy): Eukaryota > Metazoa > Arthropoda > Insecta > Orthoptera > Acrididae > Schistocerca > Schistocerca serialis. Next base: position 666,252,029 of record NC_064642.1, read on the forward strand.
TACATATATCAAACCTATCAGAAACAGAAACCTTTTTTCTACATAATGCCCTATAGGATCAGCCTTGTGCTGCTGATCAAACCCTTCCGTCAATACTGACTGTATGGTTTTAGTTTTATCCTGGGAATTAACTATTCTATTTGCATTTCCTAATGCACACCTCATAATATTAGTTATAATGGGTTACTACAGCTCGAGTGTTAGTAATTCTAACTTTATGATATAATTCCCACTTAGCTCTACACGTTATCCTTATCCACCGCCATTTAGCCAGCAACCCATGTTGCCCGGTTGAGTTAGTACCCATTAATGAAAAGCAAGTTTCAAAGAGCAGGAGGATTGTGCCAAAGAAATGTTATATTTATCGTCTACGTTATCAAATGCGTCAAATGGCTCTAATCACTATTGGACTTAACATCGAGGTCATCAGTCTACTAGACTTAGAACTACTTAGGCCTAACTAACCTAAGGACATCACAAACATCCACGCTGAGGCAGGATTCGAATCTGCGACCGCAGGAGGAGCAGCGCGGTTGCGGACTGAAGCGCCTGGAGCCACTCGGCCACAGCGGCCGGCGTCTACGTTATCATTACTGTAAAAACACTGCCGCTCTTCTTCTTTAACGATGTTTAAAATAGTCTCTATTGATACCATGTTAACTTTTCGAAACAGTTTGTAATTAAATTTAACATACGTGTGTGGACCAAACCCGTTAGTGGTAAAAATTTGGCTGTGCTGCCATTCATCCTTGTAGTAACAGAACGCCCATATAGTAATAAAGAAGGAACAAAAATGTTGTCCTTTCTTGTGCTACTATTCCCACACATTCCGGTAGAAAATAATGCAGTGTGCTTTAAACATTATGAATTTAGAATAAATTATAAAATTAATATTAGAGTCACATCGTATAAAATGAACCCAGAACTCTCTCTTCTTCGATGTTCTGAAATCAGATTTAGGGGACCTATAGAAAGCTACCATTAGAAGAACATTTTCGCTACAGTGAACCGCTCCTACATAACATTAAAAGACATGTTCAGTGTAGGGCTTAGGTACATCAGTAGACTCAAAAGGGATATCGTTTGTCACATACCTGCCCACACTTCTCCCTAGTTGTGTATAGTGGTGTCACCATCAGAAAGAATATTACTGTCCTACCAAATTTTGATGTCTCCAAAAGTTGTGCAGGTTTCACCTTCACTGCATAAAGTGGTGTCATGTTCAATAATATTTGGCAATGCAAAACAGTATTTCCAAACACTTACGCAAGCTTCACTGCAACTGCATAAAAGTGGCACCACGTTCAAAGATATTGCTAATGTTACAGTATATCCACGTCGAAAAATGCGCTGCCTTCATTTGATTTGGCGCCATCTTCCAAAAAAAGAAAAAAAATTGCGAAACTTCTTCACTCAAGTTTAGTAAATTGGCGGTACTCAGCACAAACATTTCACCTTAAAAAAATATATGTGTCAGATGTAGTACGCCTTATAGATGTCATACATCTCTCTCACTCTTTTCTACCGAAGCCTAGCATTTATGATGGCTTTGTTTCTTTTTTTCTCGTATGCAGGAAAACACCCACACAGTCACACACACAGGCACACACACACACACACACACACACACACACACACACACACACACACACACACGTAGAGAGAGAGAGAGAGAGAGAGAGGGAGAGAGAGAGAGTCGTTTCAGAAACATATTGTGTGCTCGAGTGCAGCTGAAAGACAGGAGAGAGAGAAAGAGATACCCAGGCTGCGGTAAAGGAGATCAACTCATGTCACTGGCGCAGTTCCTGATTACGTGCTATCCAAGTGTACGTGTGTGTGTGTCGGGGGGGGGTGGGGGGGGGATGGGGTGGGCGGGGGGGTGAAGCATGTCAAGTTCACTATGTCACATAAAATTCCCTTTCTCTGTCTTCTTCTCTCTCTCGCTCTCTCTCTCTCTCTCTCGCTCTCTCTCTCTCTCTCTATCTCTCTCTCTCTCTCTCTCTCTCTCTCTCTCACTCTCCCCCTCGCTCTCTCCATCTCTCCCTCTTTGTAATAGTAAGTTGCATCAAACACGAAAAATATGATACGTATGAGAGGAAAAAGTACTCTAGGTATGAAATTTACTACAAAAAATGGGACAAGTTCTAGTAGCACTCGTGCTCTGAGAGTTGCATACTGACTTAATATGAATTTAGATAGTTCATACATCCTGTTTGACATTGTAATTCTGTCAGAGACAGCAAAGGACTTGGAAGAGCAGTTGAATGGAGTGGACAGTGTCTTGAAAGGAGGATATAAGATGAACATCAACAAAAGCAAAACAAGGATAATGGAATGTAGTCTAATTAAGTCGGGTGATGCTGAGGGAATTAGATTAGGAAATGAGGCACTTAAAGTAGTAAAGGAGTTTTGCTATTTGGGGAGCAAAATAACTGATGATGGTAGAAGTAGAGAGGATATAAAATGTAGGCTGGCAATGGCAAGGAAAGCGTTTCTGAAGAAGAGAAATTTGTTAACATCCAGTATTGATTTAAGTATCAGGAAGTCATTTCTGAAAGTATTCGTATGGAGTGTAGCCATGTATGGAAGTGAAACATGGACGATAAATAGTTTGGACAAGAAGAGAATAGAAGCTTTCGAAATGTGGTGCTACAGAAGAATGCTGAAGATTAGATGGGTAGATCACATAACTAATGAGGAAGTATTGAATAGGATTGGGGAGAAGAGAAGTTTGTGGCACAACTTGACCAGAAGAAGGGATCGGTTGGTAGGACATGTTCTGAGGCATCAAGGGATCACCAATTTAGTATTGGAGGGCAGCGTGGAGGGTAAAAATCGTAGGGGGAAACCAAGAGATGAATACACTAAGCAGATTCAGAAGGATGTAGGTTGCAGTAGGTACTGGGAGATGAAAAAGCTTGCACAGGATAGAGTAGCATGGAGAGCTGCATCAAACCAGTCTCAGGACTGAAGACCACAACAACAACAACATCCTGTTATCGAGAAGCTCGACGGTTTTTGCGTGTTGTAGATATCGATTCTGGCAAGATATGATCCCAGGGATTCAAAGACTTTTGAGAGTGTTCAAATTCTCTGTGTAATTTCACATTTGCTAATATGATACGTATGAGAGGAAAAAGTACTCTAGGTATGAAATTTACTACAAAAAATGGGACAAGTTCTAGTAGCACTCGTGCTCTGAGAGTTGCATACTGACTTAATATGAATTTAGATAGTTCATACATCCTGTTATCGAGAAGCTCGACGGTTTTTGCGTGTTATAGATATCGATTCTGGCAAGATATGATCCCAGGGATTCGAAGACTTTTGAGAGTGTTCAAATTCTCTGTGTAATTTCACATTTGCTAATATAATTTTTCATTTACCATATCAGTTCTGTAGTTACATCAACAACCTTTGTTTATCAGCAACGTTAATTATTTAAACTTTTTTAAAATTCCTTATCGAATAATTTTTTGTAATAGATGCCAGTAGTTTGTGGTAGGTCATGAGCTACAGTTGTTGTTGTTGTTGTGGTCTTCAGTCCTGAGACTGGTCTGACGCAGCTCTCCATGCTACTCTATCCTGTGCAAGCTTTTTCATCTCCCAGTACCTACTGCAACCTACATCCTTCTGAATCTGCTTAGTGTATTCATCCCTTGGTCTCCCTCTACGATTTTTACCCTCCACGCTGCCCTCCAATACTAAATTGGTGATCCCTTGATGCCTCAGAACATGTCCTACCAACCGATCCCTTCTTCTGGTCAAGTTGTGCCACAAACTTCTCTTCTCCCCAATCCTGTTCAATACTTCCTCATTAGTTATGTGATCTACCCATCTAATCTTCAGCATTCTTCTGTAGCACCACATTTCAAAAGCTTCTATTCTCTTCTTGTCCAAACTATTTATCGTCCATGTTTCACTTCCATACATGGCTACACTCCATACGAATACTTTCAGAAATGACTTCCTGACACTTAAATCAATACTGGATGTTAACAAATTTCTCTTCTTCAGAAACGCTTTCCTTGCCATTGCCAGCCTACATTTTATATCCTCTCTACTTCGACCATCATCAGTTATTTTGCTCCCCAAATAGCAAAACTCCTTTACTACTTTAAGTGCCTCATTTCCTAATCTAATTCCCTCAGCATCACCCGACTTAATTAGACTACATTCCATTATCCTTGTTTTGCTTTTGTTGATGTTCATCTTATATCCTCCTTTCAAGACACTGTCCATTCCATTCAACTGCTCTTCCAAGTCCTTTGCTGTCTCTGACAAAATTACAATGTCATCGGCGAACCTCAAAGTTTTTATTTCTTCTCCATGAATTTTAATACCTACTCCGAATTTTTCTTTTGTTTCCTTTACTGCTTGCTCAATATACAGATTGAACAACATCGGGGAGAGGCTACAACCCTGTCTTACTCCCTTCCCAACCACTGCTTCCCTTTCATGTCCCTCGACTCTTATAACTCCCATCTGGTTTCTGTACAAATTGTAAATAGCCTTTCGCTCCCTGTATTTTACCCCTGCCACCTTTAGAATTTGAAAGAGAGTATTCCAGTCAACATTGTCAAAAGCTTTCTCTAAGTCTACAAATGCTAGAAACGTAGGTTTGCCTTTCCTTAATCTTTCTTCTAAGATAAGTCGTAAGGTCAGTATTGCCTCACGTGTTCCAGTGTTTCTACGGAATCCAAACTGATCTTCCCCGAGGTTGGCTTCTACTAGTTTTTCCATTCGTCTGTAAAGAATTCGTGTTAGTATTTTGCAGCTGTGACTTATTAAGCTGATAGTTCGGTAATTTTCACATCTGTCAACACCTGCTTTCTTTGGGATTGGAATTATTATATTCTTCTTGAAGTCTGAGGGTATTTCGCCTGTTTCATACATCTTGCTCACCAGATGGTAGAGTTTTGTCAGGACTGGCTCTCCCAAGGCCGTCAGTAGTTCCAATGGAATGTTGTCTACTCCAGGGGCCTTGTTTCGACTCAGGTCTTTCAGTGCTCTGTCAAACTCTTCACGCAGTATCATATCTCCCATTTCATCTTCATCTACATCCTCTTCCATTTCCATAATATTGTCCTCAAGTACATCGCCCTTGTATAGACCCTCTATATACTCCTTCCACCTTTCTGCTTTCCCTTCTTTGCTTAGAACTGGGTTTCCATCTGAGCTCTTGATATTCATACAAGTCGTTCTCTTATCTCCAAAGGTCTCTTTAATTTTCCTGTAGGCGGTATCTATCTTACCCCCAGTGAGATAGGCCTCTACGTCCTTACATTTGTCCTCTAGCCATCCCTGCTTAGCCATTTTGCACTTCCTGTCGATCTCATTTTTGAGACGTTTGTATTCCTTTTTGCCTGTTTCACTTACTGCATTTTTATATTTTCTCCTTTCATCAATTAAATTCAATATTTCTTCTGTTACCCAAGGATTTCTACTAGCCCTAGTCTTTTTACCTACATGATCCTCTGCTGCCTTCACTACTTCATCCCTCAAAGCTACCCATTCTTCTTCTACTGTATTTATTTCCCCCATTCCTGTAAATTGTTTCCTTATGCTCTCCCTGAATCTCTGTACAACCTCTGGTTCTTTTAGTTTATCCAGGTCCCATCTCCTTAAATTCCCACCTTTTTGCAGTTTCTTCAGTTTTAATCTACAGGTCATAACCAATAGATTGTGGTCTGAGTCCACATCTGCCCCTGGAAATGTCTTACAATTTAAAACCTGGTTCCTAAATCTCTGTCTTACCATTATATAATCTATCTGATACCTTTTAGTATCTCCAGGGTTCTTCCATGTATACAACCTTCTTTCATGATTCTTAAACCAAGTGTTAGCTATGATTATGTTGTGCTCTGTGCAAAATTCTACCAGGCGGCTTCCTCTTTCATTTCTGTCCCCCAATCCATATTCACCTACTATGTTTCCTTCTCTCCCTTTTCCTACACTCGAATTCCAGTCACCCATGACTATTAAATTTTCGTCTCCCTTCACAATCTGAATAATTTCTTTTATTTCATCATACATTTCTTCAATTTCTTCGTCATCTGCAGAGCTAGTTGGCATATAAACTTGTACTACTGTAGTAGGTGTGGGCTTCGTATCTATCTTGGCCACAATAATGCGTTCACTATGCTGTTTGTAGTAGCTTACCCGCATTCCTATTTTCCTATTCATTATTAAACCTACTCCTGCATTACCCCTATTTGATTTTGTGTTTATAACCCTGTAGTCACCTGACCAGAAGTCTTGTTCCTCCTGCCACCGAACTTCACTAATTCCCACTATATCTAACTTCAACCTATCCATTTCCCTTTTTAAATTTTCTAACCTACCTGCCCGATTAAGGGATCTGACATTCCACGCTCCGATCCGTAGAACGCCAGTTTTCTTTCTCCTGATAACGACATCCTCTTGAGTAGTCCCCGCCCGGAGATCCGAATGGGGGACTATTTTACCTCCGGAATATTTTACCCAAGAGGACGCCATCATCATGTAATCATACAGTAAAGCTGCATGCCCTCGGGAAAAATTACGGCTGTAGTTTCCCCTTGCTTTCAGCCGTTCGCAGTACCAGCACAGCAAGGCCGTTTTGGTTATTGTTACAAGGCCAGATCAGTCAATCATCCAGACTGTTGCCCTTGCAACTACTGAAAAGGCTGCTGCCCCTCTTCAGGAACCACACGTTTGTCTGGCCTCTCAACAGATACCCCTCCGTTGTGGTTGCACCTACGGTACGGCTATCTGTATCGCTGAGGCACGCAAGCCTCCCCACCAACGGCAAGGTCCATGGTTCATGGGGGGGGATGAGCTACAGATAAAGCTTTATTCAATATCGGGGGCCATATGACGTAAAGGATTACGCCAACGAACAGCACGTCAGAACTGTTACAAATTATTTCTTGCAGGACTTTCAACGTGACCAGAGAGAATACCTCAGCACCCTCGCAGCTGTCTTGGTTCCGGCAACCGCTGCATGCGCGCTAAGAGTAATATGGCTGTGCAGCGCCCTAGACAGCGAAGCCAACCGCTGTGGTGACCTGGTACACAAGGTGCTGCTGATTCCCAGCGACGATGGGGTTGCCAATCCCGAACTGCGCCGTCAGCTGCGGCTGTTCTAGCTGCAGCTGCTGCATCGTCGTCCCCGCTTAAGCGCTGCAGGTGCTTTCACCATTAGTCTCAATACTCTGCCATGCATGGCTGCTTTCGTAATTTCTTATGTGATCACATTTTAGCAGTTCAGTGACGCAAAAGCTAACACTGATGTCTGCGAAAGTAAATAACTAATTGTCAACTGTAATTCCTTATACTTAATGTTCAATGTACAATATCAGTTTTAATGTTGGTTCTTAGTTAAGGCCAACTTCAGGTTAATGGTTTGTAGCTGCTAAGTCAGATCAATTTCTCCAAGGTTGTTGGTTTCTGTAAGCAATCCATATCTAATTGCTACACTTTCCATAATCCACAATGTAGAAATATTCCCTTCATTGAAATTGTAATATGCTCACTCAATCACTGCAGGAACTATTATCGGCGTAAAACGTATTTGCTGATTACAGTACCATCCAGCCATTATTAATACAGTTCTAGGCCGATAATTACAGCTACACTCGGTACATATTAGCTAATCACTTACCCATGAGCAAACCGAGAGCAAAAGGTCATAGCTTCGACTGTCTTGCCAGACACTAAACGTAATATTCAGCACACAGTATATATAGTTCCCAGGAACTTTCACACCTTCAGAGAGGTTTTAGTGTCAATTATGAAATTACCACTATGAAACCTGCCTTAACTGGCAGCATACCTCATTCTTCATACTGAAGTAAATTCATTATGAAATGTTCATAGTTTGTAAAGTGGTTAAATGGGGGTCACAGAAATAATGGCAACAGTAGTGAATGACTAAAACTATAGGGTGGTGCGTCTAATTAAGATATACATTACCTTTTTTTTGGGGTGAAAGAAGAGTGGCCAGAATGTAATTGAAAATTTTGCTAATCATCGAGGTACAAGAACTATTATTTTTTTACTATGGGGATTGTGATATTTTGGCGCCACGCTAGTAGGTACATGTGACCTAAATTCGGTGACGTAAAACTTAGCTCTGTCTAAATTAATGGAATGAAAAACTTTAAGTATAAGGACTCTGATGTTGTTGTTGTGCTCATTTAATTACTATGTCTTCCAGATGTGTACGTCATTCTCTTCAAAAACTAACACCGATGAGACGTACTGCACCAGCCGAAGACATCAAATAGATTACTAGAAACAACAAGAATACAGTCAGTGGCAACATCAATATAACTGCAGACGATAAAACAGCCATACACAAGAACACAAAGCTATTGCCATATGGGTCGAGAAGGGAAGAGCAATGCTTGACATGTATGAGTGGGGTTACACCAAGAAAACACTGAGGTTTATACCAGAAAACCAAATAACAAAGCTAATAAGTGAGCACACCTAATGTTTGCAGAGGGACACATAAAAACTATTAAAACATCATCAAATTCACTCTATCACGAAGCAAAATAAAAAGAACACACTGTATAATGTGTTGTTCCATCAGACTTTTGATAGATTGCAAAATTGTACCAGCACAACATTTAGCAGGACGGAAGAAAACTTTTCTACAAAAATACTACACCTATACAAACCACAGAAGCTTAGAAAACACCACAGACCTAATCTATAAAATCAATATTATGAATATACTTAACACATATACATTACGCTCATATGACATCTCATCAATGTACAGTTACATATCAGATGAAATAGCAATCAAAATAATTTCAAGTGAACTAAAATGGACAAACATTGTTCCAGAAACAGACACAAGAAGCCTCAACTGTTTTGAAAGTAATCACAAGTAAAATTATCTGAAATTTAAAGATGAATTCCACATTTAACGGCAAGGACTCACTATGTGATCGCTGATATATGGGTTGCTGGCCAACAATTTCCTTAATCAAATTGAGATCACAAGCTGTAGAAAAATAATGAAATCAAAATAACACAAAATAATGTATTGGTATTGCTATGTTGATGACAAAATTTGCTTGGTTGATGAAACACATCAGTGGATACTAGACTTGCACAGACACATTACCTACTCACCTTAGATGCAGAGACATGAACTGCCCACTTCATCCTTGAAACCAAAACAGCGGAAAAAAAGTTACCTAGATGGTTGGTTGGTTGACATAATTTCACACAGCGATATCCCTTACATATTTAGCTCTATATAGTAGCTTGTAAGCCATATAAGCTTTCTACCAACAGTTAGCTACCAGCCAGAAGATGCATTACGATGTTCATTTAACTGCTGGCTCTTAATTACTTGTATAAACTGAACCACCATATTCCGCCACACTAATATACAACTACTGTATAAATAGGGACTCCAAAAGTTCCATTTTTACTCAGGTTATGGAGTCGTACTCCGTCTGTTCACAGAATGTCCACATGAGTAACATTTCACAAAGGAAATTTCTGATCACCTTTCAAAGAATTATTGATGAATCTGAGGTCTGGTACCGCTTTCTTTGTCTAGTGGTAACCCGCTAAGTAATGTAATAGTTATTTCATCGCAGTTATAGCTGTATCTTTAATTACATATATATTTCGAAAATAACATTTAATGGTTTGATTTGTGTACAACATAAGTACTAAACGCATCAATTATTGTCCGTTATTGTCTAACGCACAATAAAGAATGCAGTTTATTAATTTCAATTTAGTACTAGGTGTCAGTAATTTGCAGTACTGCCGCTACGTGTAGTAGGCTTTCACAGAAGTAATACCCATGCTGGCTTCTCCCTTATGACCGAATACCTACACTGCAGACACTTGTTGCCGGCGCCTGAAGCGGAAATAGATTCTGAAGAAGTGACATCATTCGTAATACGTGTACCTTTACAACAAGTAGTTTTATCAGGACGTCTGAGAGCACTGAAAAGTGATATCTCACACTCGACGTTTGCAAAAAACCTCATTAAAAACAGTCACTACCGCAGTGCCGTTGAAACAGACATCCCGATCATAAAACACTAATGATATGCATCGTTTCTAACAAAGGGAGAAAATTACCACATCCAGAGAGGTGTTACACAGGGCAGGAAGACATACATCAACCACGAAGCAGTACTCTGGAATAAATCATTATTTAACACTCTAAACGAACTATCAAATGGCACTCAATAAAATGTACCTGCATACACACACACACACACACACACACACACACACACACACACACACACACACATAATGAATGAAAATAAACGAAATAAAATCATATTTCGCAGCTGTCAATGGGAAACTAAACAGCGAAAGAAACGACTGTCAAAATCGCATCATCATGTAAACTGAGCAGTTAAATGTGTGTGCAACAGAATGCAACATAATAAGAAGCAAGGTTGATCAATTATATCGAGAAAACGTGAGTAAACGTTGTTACCTACGGTACTTCATCTATGAATAAGAAATTACACCAAGTAGTCCTCTATACCACAGCGTCACGAAAAATTTCTACCGACTTCCACAGGTCATTCTAAACACACAAACGACACCAAGAACACAATTGTTGCGCAAATAACACTCCCCACAATTAAGGAAAGACAAATTCAGCAATGGTTACGCTAAAAAGGTCATATGTCAAGATTTTACTAGAATATGTGTGTTTAATGGATGTTTTTCTAAACCGAAATTCAGAGCAGTAGATACCCTAACATACCACATGTTTGCTGATGTCGTAATGCATTGGTTTATACCTATGGACGATTTCGGTTTGTGGTCACAGGACACACGCAATGTAAATAAAAAGTAAAATTCGTAAGTTATTCAAGTAGCAACAAATTCCGACGTAATGGATTCCTTACCCTAACTGTATTTGAACCATGTACATCAGAAGAGAAGGAATTAAAATACTGAGGAAGACAGAAGAGTGGTGAAAGATGTTTGGGTGTTAAGGCAAAACAATACTTATGTACTTGCTGAAAGGATATCCATCTTTAATATATTATTATTTTTCTGCAAGTATAGGAACAGAACTTTTACCTCAGCCTGTAACACATGGTTAATATTGTTTCATATTCTATTTTGATATGATAGCATTCATCTTACGTGTGGTGCAGTCCTTTTCAGAAATTACAGAAATGACCTGGAAAATTTCGGTCATTCCAAATGTGAACAATTGTTTCAAGGTGAAACATGGTCATTTATAAAGGAACAAATGTTCCGTTTCAGTTTCATAGTTTTACAATTGGAGAAAACGTTGATGGTATTGCACTTGAGAGGCAATGTGTTACACTACTGCTCAATTACATACCAGTAGTGGAGGAAGAAATCACACTAAGAAGTAGTGTTATGACAACCCGTTACAACTTACAATCATTTTGAAATAGGTGCTATTAGCGAGTGCCAATTGCCTTGCCTCAGTGGTAACATCGGTTCCGCTCAGGTCACCGAAGTTAATGGCTGTCGAGCTTGGCTAGCACCAGTGTGGGACACGGTCCAGGTGCTGTTGGCAAGCGGGGTGCACTCAGCATTTGAGAGGCCAATTGAGGAGCTACTTGATTGAAGAGTAGTGACACCGGTTACGAAAACTGACAGCTGCAGGGAGACAAGTGTTCTGACCACATGGCCGTCTCTAACCGCATCCAGTGACGACTCAGGGCAGAGGATGACACGGTGGTCGGTCGATACCCTTGGATCTTCTGAGGCCTCTTCGGACGGTGTTCGTTGGTTTGCTACTAGCAACTAACAGAAATTTTCCTTCTTACATAATGGATAATCGTTAATAAATTAAAGAAACTCAATTCATTTGCAAGTATCAACTGTTCCATGGTAGAACAGCTGCGTCAAGGCATAAGGTGGTGCGCGATTGAAGAAAAGTAGCATGGTTGTGGATACGTTATGCAATTGATTTTAAAAACATGCAGAATTTTACTTACCATAAAGCCACGTAACTGAAGAATTAGTACTATGTTCCAAATGGCTTTAATATACGTGTGTTACACAGTACTTATATATGTAGAACTCGCAATGTTTAAAAACACTGCACGGAATACATCCTCAGGGTTCAAAATATCAATACCAGCATAAATGGCAAGGAACTGCTTATGGCGGTCTCTAGTGCCTCTTCCTTCACGTGAACCCATAATGCCCCACAAGCCTGAAAGAGAGACCAGGAACCATAAAGTGTTCCTAGATAAACTATCCTCCAGGTATAACCCTCTGCCCTATTACACAAGACGGATAGCATCAATAACCACACAATTTACGGGTTGAATATTTCTGTTGAAATGAGTTCATTTATCTTGTGGACACACTTCTGACATTAATGTCGTCTGATAGACAGCAATACTGCATTTCAAGAGAGTATATTAGAAGCGACTAATGGTGTTTTAACAAGCGAGATTCTGTTTCATTCAAGATGCCATGCTCATAATATGTTATGTGTTTTTCATGCGAAAGGAATGTTATTTTTTTCTGCAATTAGGCTACAGTTGTTGGTCTATCACGATCACATGGTATCGGCCTCTATGGACTGTATAACGCTACCACCGTATACAGGAACCGATAAAATGTGTCACAAATGCAAACTACATCAGCGACTATACAGAAACCACCCGCTGCTCGTACATAAACACAAATTCACTTACCAGTATACCGTATGCATGCAGATTTTTTCATGTTGTATTGTAATCTCGTCTATTGCACGGTTTTCAGAGGAGAACCACGTCAAGGCGCAAACACCTGGAGACTTAAGTGGAGCACACTATGGTACAAGCAAGGGCGCGGTCACTGTCCATGCTTGGATACAGGAACGCCACAGTAATAATAACAGTGAACAAGACGGCGGCCATTCTGCGGAAAAATGACTTTTCAATCAGGAGCAATCCAGAATTAAGGCAGGGACGAATCTTAGGCAGGTTGTTGTCAAATACCTACCTCTACATGTGGGCGAAGAATTAATTATCTCATGGAATCATCTTAAGGCTGAACTTCTTCTTTCTGTGTTTTGCTTACAAATAGGTCCTCACGCACGCACACACACACACACACACACACACACACACACACAGAAAAGGGCAGATAGATACGACAAACATTAAAATCGTTCGTCATCTTGTTTTCAATGTTTGTAAAGAGTGAGAGCGAAGGTTACACAGTGATGATCTTCACAGTGAAGGTAGTGGGGAAACTAGGGAAAGTGACCCCTGAAACACACACACACACACACACACACACACACAAAGAGTTACATAGTATTAGGCTTAACCATTCCATTCCTTGCCGTAATATTTCGAAGGCAATAACGGCTTACATCAAGTTCTGTATAGCTGCAGATAACAAACTGTTAAAGAAAACAAGTGCAATAAAAACATAGAAACAATGGAAAACCACAGCATGTCGTAATAAGGTATACATATAAAAATTATCCTGTTTTTCATATCTGTGAATATTGTTTTCAATAGTCAAAATTATATACCTACAAAGAGTAACTAGCAATTTCCGTGATCGATAGAAGGAAAATAAAATCCCACTAATGATGTAGTGAAACATTTCTGCGGAACAGAAGGAAAAATAAATCAACGTTTTTCTCAAAGCGGAGACGCACAAAGCCCTCTGAAAAAAATAAAAGATGAAAAAATACAAAAACTGTCTAATAGAACATCACCAGGTGCAGCCAGATAGCAACTGAAGTGATTAAGTGCTAGCTTGCAGGAGCTATCACAAAGTCGTACGTACAGCTAGCAATAGCATCATGGCCAGTGCTTTGCCGCACGAGGTCTGGAACGATCTATATAGGACTGTATTGCGTAAGGGGCATAAAGGTGCACTAATAACACTTAGAGCCGCTGCTTGTAATTTTAGCCTTATTCTCACCTGATATAAATACCAGGTTTCTTCTTGCTTCATACCGACTCAAGAAGGATGCCCTACGTAAGATCCAGATTTTAACTGCATATGCCTAACGCATTGCAAGATCAAAGCTAGAGACAGCCATCTGATCAGGGTCGATGGGTACACAAAATCTCTCCAGACATCCAGGAAGGGCTTATGCTATACCTTGTCGCACGTAGTCCAGATATTTTGCATCAGTTGCCAAGGGAACCTTACTATTCCAAAGTATTTGCCGATGGAATGTGTGAGCGAATACAGAAAGGTGGCTTTCACAGAATACATAGTGCCGCAAAGTCCAAGACACATAGATCGCTTACGGTATAAGAAATCCGATGAAATTTACTTAATTGCAAAGTAGTGGGAGCTGACGAGCAGCGGTGCAGTTGACATATAGCCGTCACAGAAATGCTCAAAGCAGGCTTAGAACAAGCCACACAACCAGTGAAAAGTCAGTGAAAGTGAACGGAAAGAGTGGGCGATGCCAGTGACGAAGCAGTTAGTGATGCACTACGTGCAGTAATTACATTCCGCCGGAGTGCACGTCACCTTCGCCCCCGTCACGCACACCCACATACCCAGTGCTGCGGCCACCGCTGCGGTAAGCAGCATAGCTGGTGGCGTGTGAGTGTTTAACAAAATTTTCAATAGTCGTAGTTTTAATGTAGGTGTACTTCTAGATTTTTTACAACGGTTTCGATTATTTTGAAAATACAAGTAATGCAGACTATGTCATGTTTACGTACAATCGTAGCTTTCTCCGGAAACCAGTTCGGCAGCTTCGTAAAGTAATCGGGTGGTTGTTGAATTACGTGTGCGTACAACAGACGTAATAGGTGTAATAACGCTCTTAAGACTAGGAGCTGGTTCTTGTTAACATGTGAGCAGACTTGACGTCTCTTCCAGGATTCTCGCATAACAGCGTAATTTGACGGAGTGTGTGTGTGTGTGTGTGTGTGTGTGTGTGTGTGTGTGTGTGTGTGGGGAGGGGGGAGGGGGGGAGGGGAGCATTGATATGATCGTCAACTGTCAGCTTCTTCTTGTTTTGTTTCCTTTGCATTTATTTTGGGTCGTCTCTTAATAACAGGTGTCATTTTCAGCTTCCTGTACCTGATTATGTTTTTTGAATACCTAATATTAAAAATAATTTTATTCTTTCCTTTGTAAGTACTTTAATGTGCGTTATGGCAGAATATAACGTAAATATTCGTGCTAATAAAATTTTTCAGAAACGTTGTGAGAATTGAAACATAACTTACACAACATGGTAACCAGTTTCATAAATCCAGAAGTAAGTAAACATTTAGAGAAGTAGGAACTACCACAGTGGCCATTCCCTTCCACACCAGTAAAATGCCAGCTAGAAAATTACACTGCAGTTCTATAATTTATGGTCACATCTGTACAATATAGTGATAGCGCAATAATTAACTTTAGTGAAGAAACATCTCATATTGCCGTTCCTTAACTCTGAAAGAACACTAAATGGCTCGTTCTTTGTTTCTAAATCAATAAAATTACATTGTGTACACTTTTTTGACTACAAACGGAAAGAAACAATATTTTGATGTTATTCTTCGTGTAACATTTGTGTAATGGAAATAAAATAGCTACCAGTTTGTTAGGTGACTCTTGGCTGGTGAACTCTTTTCCTGGTAAAGGTATATCAGTCATACATGTCTAGCATGATAAAAAGATTAGATCGGCGACAATGACCTTCTTGGCATTGTCAGATCGATCTAGCAGTTGATTTCTCCAAGGATTAGGCGGAATCACTATTACTATTATTACTGTTATTATTACTCTAGTAGTAGTAGTACTAGTAGTAGAGCCAACGGCCTTGCTGTAGTGCTAACACTGGTTCCTGTTATTGGCAGCGAAACACTGTTTGGGGTTGATTGTCTGCCTGGTCAATGTTTCTCTGTTTGACGCCACGTTTACGTCTTGTGCGTCGATGATGAAGATAAAGACAATACAAGTGTCAGCCCGCAAGTGCAGCATATCCTACTTGTTCGTGAAAGCAACACTAGCCGCCATAATGTGGGGGTTACAACGCAAACCATTAATTAATGAGCAGAGTAATACATAATGAATTTCTCAATGTCTGTATTTCCATTACAAATAGTGAGTGCTAAGCATTTCTAAGTGTGGAGCAACATTCGTTACCATATAACGCCACAGATCTTGCAATTGTGAGATGTATCTTCGATTTTAGGCGGATAGGCATCTTCTTATCACAAAGAACACCAGTGACGTTTCTGAATCACATCGACATTGTTCTGATTCTTGCCCGCACGTCCTATCTTTAACAGAGAACACAAATATCGTAATGTTTCCCTCTTGGTCATAGGAATTCCGTTAATTTTTATAGTATCAGGAGATGGAATAGTTTCGAGGTACTCGGTCTTGTAGAAGTTTAAAAGTCGGCTACATCTTTGAGGTCGATCATACAACGTTCAAAGGAAAGTAGTGACCGTCTTGGAAAGCGGCCGAAATAATTTGGAGAGACCATAGAGGAAACACCGAAATCTGAACCAAGGCGACATGATGTTTGCGAACGTCTTGTACAGATGCCCAGTCTGTTAAAAGTGGACAACCCTTTCAGTCTGTACCTAATGTACAATTCCGTTCTGTATAAAATATTTATAAGGATGGTATTTTATAATTCAATTAGCTAGTGCTTCTTTGCTAATTCAGTTCTGATCATCGATAATCTCACACGTAAAACAAACATCAATTGTCGTGGGAACCACATTTGCATTTTGGGCAACACAACTCTTGTCAGTTTCACATACTGTGGAAATTAACTTCATATGAACAATTAATTTATTGTGTTAAGGAAGCATTTTTGTTCTGTATGCATCGCTTCAGCTCAAAAATATTCTCTTAATGTGGAAGGCTAACTTTTTCTTCTTTTTGTTTAGTGTACATGCCATCGTGACTTTTGATTAATAGTTATATTATTGGTGTAGAATTATTTCGAGTATTACGACTGTTTTTGGGATTTTTTTTTTGGAATTCATATGAAATAATGGAGAATCCTATCCCCTTTTTATATTTTATCGCTATGCCTCATAAGTAAGTTATCATGCTTTAGGTTGCGCCTTTCCATCTCATGTTTTATTTCATTCTGGTTTACTTTTATTTACTTCATAATATATTATACCGTGACATGGTACATCTCGATGGTGCAACATCCAATGTTGTTAGTCTCAATGATTCCCGTTCCTTATGAGGTATAGTTAGTGTATCATTTTCTGTGTCAAAATTTATCTTCTTTGAGATTCGTACAGAACTTTAGAAACAGATATAAACAGTCTTTGGACATTATTATCACCACACTTCTATTCTAATACTTGATGTTTCAGTTTGAAGTAATTATACTTCTTCCAAGTGTTCTGCACCTCGGTTCATTTTCAACGAGGCAAATGTTTAGCTGAGTCTAATATAAAATCAAAAAATTAAATAAAATAAATATCCAGAAACGTTAGGATTCGCTACGCTCGAAGTTTAGTGAAGCCATTGTAAGTCTGGTACCTCGAGCATCCAATACGGTGTTCTCTTGCGGTTTTCTAATGCATTTGGCGAAATTCTTTACTGGATACAATGGTCTGCCCCAGAGCCGGCTGCTGATGGAACTGATGACATGTGGTGAGCCAATAACGGCCTCTAAGGTCTTGTTGGCTGTGCCTGGCGACAGTACTCGCTTCACATGTTGGTGGATAGAAGATTTCTGGTTCCACACTTGACCCACTGAAGTTGATGCTCCACCAAATGCTGGGTGGCTCCATAGGATGAGGTATGAAGATGAATGCACTAGAGTACGGGGGTAGAACGACGTTGCTTCTCTCGGTCACATGGTGGTACCCTGCTACACAGTGATCGTCAATTCGAAGTCTCTTGCTAGCTGGGCTCCCAGTATTTGAATGGATGGCTGGAAGAACGTATCATACGTTTTCCCAACTTCACATTTTGTAGTGGAATGGCAAGATGCCAAGTCCCCTCTGCGTTGTGTCAATATGTGGTAATCCTAGAAGACCGGATTAAATGGTCGTAGCATGCGCAAGTAGTGAGTGTCCACTGGAAGAATGTGATACGTAGCCCAACAGATCTGATTCAGGGTCAGTACTCAGCGCTCGGGTCTTCTGCATCATGGTGTGTAGCATGAATTACTAGAATGATACTGTCAGTGATCAGGTGTGATTAAATAAGCGGAAAAGGGCTGGGAATATATTGTATTGGAAAGACAAAATGTCTACAAACGTAAGAGAGTGTAGGAAGTTCTCCATTAACAGACTTGGAAATCAATCATTCTCCTACGTCTTCTGTTTCAAAGTTCGAAAGTTAGATGAAAGGCCTATTTTCTTAATGACCAACAGCAAATTTCATGTAATTAGTTGTGTTGAACGCTTCTCAGTTAATGGACTAGTAAGAAAACCACCATATTCACAAAAAAATTTTCTCTTGTGTGCTGTTTTTTAAAGTTTGTTGGTTAGTGTATATTGTTTAAAGCTATACAGTACGTTTGTAATAATACATGTCTGATTCGGAAACTGTTTCGTGTTATGGTACGATTCTTTACGCGCTGACTTAGAAGAAATCCTAACAATAACCCATACATAATCATCATTTTGGTTTGCAGCTCCTTGTGTTGGCCGTGTTTGCAGTTAAAATTGTTGGATGTGAAGTCCGCCATTTATGGAAAACAACGTCTCTTCTCAGTACCCAAACATGTTTCGGCACCACTGTGCTATCATCAGTGGGGTTTCGTTTTTATTTATTCTGCAATGTAAACATTTTTGATAAATGATTATAAAATTATGTGCATCTTTAGTTCAAACAACAAATCATTTCTTTTTGTAAATAACATTATATTTGGTGTGCATGAATTTTCCGGATCACCTGTGTGTCAGTCACTACAGGTAGCTTGTCATCTACTACCAAACGATGTTGATGAGACAGTTTTTTGCTGGGAGTCAACCTACCTTCTAGGACGTAATTTAGATTGTTGCGATGTTTCTGCACCTATATTCCTTTTTCACTTACGTTTTCGTGTGGCAAGCACCTCCATTCTCCGCATCATGCTGAGGTGTTGTGATACACACGTAACTGTAACAAGTATTTTCCACAAATAACGTAGTAAAACACAAATCAATCCACCAAAAAACAGTGTGAATGTGGTTCGTTGTGTGTCCCAGGCCAGTTAGTGTTCCTTTGTTCACCAGAGAGTTCGGCACCAAATTGCAATTTTGTTTTCATTTTATCTTTGTGTGTGTGTGTGTGTGTGTGTGTGTGTGTGTGTGTGTGTGTATGTGTATGTGTGTGTGTTTTGTGTGAGCTTTTTAGCTGTGTGTGTCCTCTTTTATATGGTATTCCTTTTGTGTGTAAACGGTGCATCTTGGCAGGTTTTAGTGTACCTATTTTTCGTGCGTGCGTGTGTGCGTGTGTGTGTGTGTGTGTGTGTGTGTGTGTGTGTGTGTGTGTGTGTGTACACTTTATCTGTTTATGCTGTTTTTATTTGTAAAGATTCTTTAATGTATTAAACAGCATGCCCTTGCAGAGTGTAGTGTATTCGTTTAAGACCTGTTTTCCTTCTGCTATTGCCATCTCTATATGGAAGTTATCCTCAATGGTCAGTTTGCTGTATATGCTGTGCCTGGGTTTTTAGTATTCTTAAGTCTGTTTCTATTGTGGTTGTGTGATGATTGTTGGCTGTGTGAGCTGTTGCTTTTTGAAGCTCTTACATGTTCTGGATATCTGGTTTCTGCAAGTTTGTCCTATGTACACTGACTGGCAAGTGTTGATGTTAGATCATATATTCGTCACCTGTTAAATTTATTCATGGGTGTTTCTTGTGTTGTGATATTTTTCTGTGTTGAGTTCTCCTTCCTGTATCCTGTATGGAGTCCCTTTTTCTTCGATATGTTGAATATTCTGTGAACAATCATGTTATTGTGGGTGAGTATATGCAGTTTGGTGTTATGTGTGTGCTGTTGCTCTGTTGTGCCTTGTGTGGTCAATGTTTGTGTTGTTCTGTGTTGGGTGAGGATTTGTGTGTGTGTGTGTGGTATGTTAATTTTTGAACGGTTTGCATATGTTTTGATTTAACTTGTCTACCATAGGGTAATATTTTCTGTTGCTGTTTCTTTTATTGTATTTAGTTCTTGTGTGTAGTTTTGTCTCTTCATGGGTGTTCTGTTTAATCTGTGGAACATGAATCTGAAGTTTGCATGCTTATGTGTCAATGGGTGTTTTGATAGGTTGTGAATGGTGGTACTTGTGGTTGTGAGTTTCCTGAATATTGTGAAGTTGTGTGTGTTGCTTGTTTTATGTATGATGAGATCTAGAATGTGTGGTGTGTTGTGAGTTTCTGTTTCTAATGTGAAGATAATTTTTGGTTGTAAGTTGTTTTTTTTCCATTGTGTAACTGTTCTATGTGTGTATGTGGTTCTTCAATGAGGCACATTACGAAATCGACGTAATGGTACCTGTATAAAACTTTGTAGTATTTTGGTTTTGTTATGTGTCTGAAGATCATGTTCTCGAGGTTGTTCATGAATATGTTTGGTAGGAGGCCACTGATTGGTGATACCACTGGCAGACCTTCATGTTGAGAACAAAATTCTTTGTTGAATACAAAATATTTTTGTGTTGTTATTGTCTTCAGTGTGGTTGTTATTCCATAGATGTGTTTGCCTGGTGTGTTACCTTGTTGATTGATGTTACATAAAATGATATGAGGGTTGCTGTGACCGGTATGTGTATGCTCTTGACTGTGTTGATTAAGTCCTTTGAGTATTCCTGATTCCTGTTGTTATCAAACGTGTACAGTTTTTTCAGTAGTGTGTGTGATTGTCGGGCCAGGTGGTAGGATGGAGCATTTTGGAAGTTAATGACTTCTCTTAATGCGATATTATGCTTGTGAACCTTTGTTAGGGAATTTAGGGTCCGTGCTTTTGGATTTTTCTGTGTCTTCCTCATTACCTGGCCTTTTGAGAATGTGTTATGGATGTTTTTCAGTGTCTGTTGTATGTTTTCCTGGTATCATGCTGTTGGGTCACTGACCAGTTTAGTGATGTTGTTGTCTCTGAGAACATCTTATGTTTTCTCTATGTATTCATTTCATCCATAACTACAGTAATATTAGCATCGTCTGCTCTTGTTACTATGGCACTGTTCTGTTTTAATTATTGATTTAGTGGGCTGGCTGTGATTTCCTCTGATGCCTTATGATTAGAAATAATTGTGGATTTGTGTGTTCTTAGTATCTGTGTTATTTCTGCAGCTACTAATTTTCTTGACAAGTTTCCGTTAACATTTGGTGTGCTCTGTCTTTCTTGTTCCTGTATAATGTGTTCTAATCCCGTTATGAAGTTTTCTATTGTTTTGTGTGATATGTTTGTATTAATGTTGTGTTTTGGTCCTTTTTCTGGTAGGCTCTTTTCTTATTTGGTAAGATTTATGTCACTTAGGTTAAAGATTTTGTCATGGAAATTAAATTGTTGGTTGTGATTGTTTTTAGTGGGTGTGTTTGCGCTGTTGATTATTCTGTTGAGTTTCTGTTTTGTATCTCTCATTTTTTTTGCATTACGTTCTGAATATATGCCTTTCCTCTCTCAGTTATTTCCTCAAACTGAGCTTTTATTGTGTATTTGTTGGCCAAATCTAAAAATGTTTGGTAAAGTTCAGTGTTGGGTGACTGCTTCTCAGCATATAATTCCCTAATTTCATGATTTAGCCAAAATATCTCCACTTTATGTTTCACTTTGTTTGGTGCAGATGCCATAATCTGGAACTACATTCTTAGATAGGCAATTTTTATTAAACGGTACATTTAGAGTTGTCTTCTGAAGCTTCATTAAGGTATTTTGTATTTGTTGTAGAGCTTGCTGTGAAATGACTACCTGGGCATTCATCGTTTTGGTTTGCAGCTCCTTATGTTGGCTGTGTATCCAGTTAAAATTCTTGGATGTGAGGTCCGACCAGTTATACGAAAAACCGTTCCTTCTCAGTATCCAAACATGTTTCGGCACCACTGTGCCATCATCAATGGGTTTTCGTTTTTATTTATTCTGCAATGTGAACATTTTTGTTAAATGATTATAGAATTAGGTACATCTTTAGTTCAGACAACAGATCGTTTCTTTTTCTAAATCCCTTCACATTTGGTGTACATGAATTTTCTGGATAACTTGTGTGTCAGTTACTACATGTAGATTGTCGTCTGCATCCAATCGATGTTGATGAGAAAGTTTTTTGCTGGACGTTAATCTATCTTCTAGGATGTAACACACACACTACTGAAAAAACTCTACACATTTGATAACAAGAGGAGTCTGAAAAACTCAAAGGAATTTACCGACAGAATCAAGCACATACACATACTGGACACAGTTACCTTCATATCATTCAATGCAACATCAATGTACACTTGTATTCCAATAAACGAAACAATCAACATCATTACACAAAGATTAAAACAACAAGAAAACACACCAGACACACATATCCACGAAACAACAACTATAATCAAGACCATAACATCACAAAATTATTTTATATTCTACAAAGGATATTATTCTCAACATGAAGGACTGCTAATGGGGTCACCAATCAGTTGCCTTCTAGCTAACATATTCATGAACAATCTGGAGAACATGATCTTCAGACATCTACATCTACATCCATACTCTGCAAGCCACCTGACGGAGTGTTGCGGAGAGTACTTTGAGTACCCCTATCGGTTCTCCCTTCTATTCCAGTCTCGTATTGTTCGTGGAAAGAAAGATTGTCGGTATGCCTCTGTGTGGGATCTAATTTCTCTGATTTTATCCTCATGGTTTCTTCACGAGATATACGTAGGAGGGAGCAATATACTGCTTGACTCCTCAGTGACGGTATGTTCTCGAAACTTCACCAAAATCCCGTACCTCGTTACTGAGCGTCTCTCCTGCAGTCTTCCATTGGAGTTTATCTATCATCTCTGTAACGCTTTCGCGATTGCTAAATGATCCTGTAACGAAAGCGCGCTGCTCTCTGTTGGATCTTCTCTATCTCTTGTATCAACCCTATCTGGTACAGATCCCATACTGGTGAGCAATATTCCAGCTGTGAGTGAACAAGTGTACTGTAACCTACTTCCTTTGTTTTCGGATTGCATTTCCTTAGGATTCTGCCAATGAATCTCAGTCTAGCATCTGCTTTACCGAAGATCAATATTATATGATCATTCCATTTCAAATCACTCCTAATGCTTACTCCCAGATAATTTAAGGAATTAACTGCTTCCAGTTGCTGACCTGCTATATTGTAGCTAAATGATAAATGATCTTTCTTTCTATGTAGTCGCAGCACATTGCACTTGTCTAAATTGAGAGTCTATTGTGATACCGTGCACCATGCGTCAATTCGTTGCAGATCCTCCTGCATTTCAGTACAAGACATATAATAAAACCAAAAAACTACGAAGTTTTATACTGGTACCTATATGTCGATGACGTAATATACCTGATTGATGAACCACATACACACATAAAACAGCTACACAATGAATTAAACAACCTAAACATAAACATTGTCTTCACATTAGAAACAGAAACTAACAACACACTACACTTTCTAGATCTCATCATACTTGAAACAAGCAACACACACAACTTCACGATATTCAGGAAACTCACAACCACAAGCACCACCATTCTCAACCTATCTAAACACCCATTGACACATAAGCATGCAAACTTCAGATTCATGCTCCACAGTTGAAATAGAACACCCATGAACAAACAGAACTACACGCTAAAACTAAATACAATAAAAGAAACAGCAGTGAAAAATACCACTTATGGTAGACAAGTTAAATGAAAACATATGCAAACCGTTCAAAAATTAACATACCATACACACACAAATCCTCACCCAGCACGGAACAACACAAAACTCAAACAATGACCACACATAAGACAAAACAGAGCAACAGCACATACACAACACCAAATTGGCACATACTCACCCACACTATAATGATTGTTCACAGAACATTCAACATATCAAAGAAACAGGGACTCCAAATTGGATAAAGGACGGAGAACACAACGCAAAGAAAGATCAGAATACAAGAAACACCCATGTAGCAGCACAAAACAATTAATACGAGCAACATCGACAAAAAGTACAAATTGGCAAAGGAAGGAGCCGTATATGTAAATTAGCAAAGAAAATGCAACATTACAACTAGTATAAGGCAATATGCAGCAAACCAGAAAAGGAAATCAGTGGTAAAACGGGCTTATCAGAGTAATAAAAAGTAATAGTAGCAGAAAATGCTATAACGTATGACCAGATAGCTGGATAGTATTCAGCGGACCTGCTGTGTGCGCACTACAAATTAACACTCGTGACATAATTCGGCGTGAATCGTGGAATCATGATTATTTTTGTACATAGAGTCAGAGGAGAAAAACGTTCAAATGTCAATTTTTAATTATTACAGTAGAATCAGCAAAGTAGTGGATGCTGTTGCAGCAAATTTGTGTTCTGTCTGAGAATGCAGGTGTCAAGGGGTGGTATGGAGGAAGGAACATTATTTCCACAGATGGAAACAGATTTCGTTGATAGGAGGACTGGAACGACGTGCTCCTCATCACAGCATTGTGATCCCAACTCAGGAGTTATGTGACCGAGTAATAGCGGTTCCAGGTTACGAAAATTGAGAACTGTTGGAACTATGGGGATAGCAGTGTACGACCCAATGCACCTCCCCCTCCCCCCTCCTCGCGCACAACCCATAGACACATTGGCATATTGGTGGAAAATAGGACGGCATTTAGTTGGTAATTTTGGACGTAGTTAATTTTTACGATAAATAAGTGGCAGAGCTCCTGTGACATGTGCTGCATATTGTCTGAAATAAGTTTCCTTTACTTCAAGTTTTTGGTCACAAATGTTTTGTCATCAGACTACTAGTTTCAGTCTATAATGACCTCCTTCAGATCTCTTTTATAATATGCTGGAGCTATAGTGGCATCGGCATGGCTCGAATATATTAGGACATGTTTTTGGCCAACCGTTTTTTTATGTGCGAGTTCATGTAGCCCTGACATAATGCACTCGGAAGTACACAGAGACCTGTTCTGTCTACGAAAGGCACTTGCAAGGTGTTGAGGACATTGCTCAAATGCCTATGGACTTAACAGCACACATCAAGAATTCTGTCACAGCTCTTTGCCAATATATTACCACATGACAAAACTCACACAACGCGAGTTTAGTTTCTATGGACGCTCCAGCACACAATTTGAAAACCAGGAAGGCACACAATGCAATAAAAGTAATATAATCTGCCCACCATTGACAGGACTAATCTTGAGTCTCAGAATACACATACATACGTTACAACATATCGTATTTTTTTAAAATATTGTATTTGTTACTACTATAAGGTACGAGGGCAATCCCAAAAGTGAGGTCTCCTATTTTTTTATAAGTACAGAACTCTGTTTGTGTGGCAGTTGGTCACACTGTTATGAAGAGTGCTTCACACGTTGTGCGTAAACATGCGCACGCCGCGCTGAGGCGCTCAGTCTTGGCTTGGCAGCCGTTGAGAATTGGAGCTCCCGTTGGTAATGCGATCTGCCCGCAGTTATTCGGTTTTTTAACGCAAAGTGCACTGCGCCGATTGAAAACCATCGCCAATTGTCGGAAGTGTATGGTGAGTCGTGCAAGGATGTCAAAAATGTTCGTAAGTGGTGTAGAGAGTTTGCAGCTGGTCGGACCGTAGTTCACGACGAACAAAGGAGCGGGATACCGTCTACCTCTGAGGAGACAGTGTTGAAGGTTGAGCAAAGCATACGTCAAGATCGGCGGATCACCCTGGATGATCTAAGCATCGCTCACAGAATTTTAACGGAAACATTGAACTACTGGAAGGTGAGCGCAAGATGGGTGCTACGCATGCTGACAGGACCACATGCGGCAAGGAGTTGATGCTTCCCTCGCATTTCTTCGCCGCCTTGCAGCCGAACAGGACAACTTTCTGGACTCAATTGTCACGGGTGACGAAACCTGGGCATACCATTTTACACTTGAGACCAAGCAACAATCACGCCAGCGGCGGCATCCTTCTTCGCCAAAGCCGTGGAAATTCAAACAAACACGGTCCGCCAGTAAAGTCATGATAACCGTTTTTTGGTGTCGGAAAGGGGTATTGTCGGTCAACTTTATGCCCACTGCGAGCAAAATTAACGCTGACAGGTACTGTGAGACTCTGGAAAAACTCAAACTGGCAATTCAGAACCGGAGAAGAGGAGTGTTGAGCAAGGGATTACACATTCTCGATGACAACACTCGCCCACACATTGCTCGCCAAACCGTTGCTCTTGTGCAACAGTTTCAGTGGAACATAATCACCCACCCACCCTACAGTCCTGACTTGGCGCTTAGTGACTATCACCTGTTCCCTAAGTTAAAAGAACATTTGGCAGGAAAGCGATTCATCTCGGATGACGAGGTGAAAGAAGAGGTTCATAACTTTCTGAACAGCATGGCGGTATCGAAAGAAATGGTGATTAAGCCAAAAAATAGTTAAATGTTCAAGCTCTAACCGATGTAAACCTATGTGGAAATAAACAGGTCTATGTACTTATAAAATATTACGAGACCTTACTTTTGGGATTACCCTCATACTAATGCTGTATTTGTTTTTGCACATACGATTGTGGAGTACTGAAGAGAAAGTACACTCCCGGAAATGGAAAAAAGAACACATTGACGCCGGTGTGTCAGACCCACCATACTTGCTCCGGACACTGCGAGAGGGCTGTACAAGCAATGATCACACGCACGGCACAGCGGACATCACCAGGAACCGCGGTGTTGGCCGTCGAATGGCGCTAGATGCGCAGAATTTGTGCACCGCCGCCGTCAGTGTCAGCCAGTTTGCCGTGGCATACAGAGCTCCACCGCAGTCTTTAACACTGGTAGCATGCCGCGATAGCGTGGACGTGAACCGTATGTGCAGTTGATGGACTTTGAGCGAGGGCGTATAGTGGGCATGCGGGAGGCCGGGTGGACGTACCGCCGAATTGCTCAACACGTGGGGCGTGAGGTCTCCACAGTACATCGATGTTGTCGCCAGTGGTCGGCGGAAGGTGCACGTGCCCGTCGACCTGGGACCGGACCGCAGCGACGCACGGATGCACGCCAAGACCGTAGGATCCTACGCAGTGCCGTAGGGGACCGCACCGCCACTTCCCAGTAAATTAGGGACACTGTTGCTCCTGGGGTATCGGCGAGGACCATTCGCAACCGTCTCCATGCAGCTGGGCTACGATCCCACACACCGTTAGGCCGTCTTCCGCTCACGCCCCAACATCGTGCAGCCCGCCTCCAGTGGTGTCGCGACAGGCGTGAATGGAGGGACGAATGGAGACGTGTCGTCTTCAGCGATGAGAGTCGCTTCTGCGTTGGTGCCAATGATGGTCGTATGCGTGTTTGGCGCCGTGCAGGTGAGCGCCACAATCAGGACTGCATACGACCGAGGCACACAGGGCCAACACCCGGCATCATGGTGTGGGGAGCGATCTCCTACACTGGCCATACACCACTGGTGATCGTCGAGGGGACACTGAATAGTGCACGGTACATCCAAACCGTCATCGAACCCATCGTTCTACCATTCCTAGACCGGCAAGGGAACTTGCTGTTCCAGCAGGACAATGCACGTCCGCATGTATCCCGTGCCACCCAACGTGCTCTAGAAGGTGTAAGTCAACTACCCTGGCCAGCAAGATTTCCGAATCTGTTTCCCATTGAGCATGTTTGGGACTGGATGAAGCGTCGTCTCACGCGGTCTGCACGTCCAGCACGAACGCTGGTCCAACTGAGGCGCTAGGTGGAAATGCCATGGCAAGCCGTTCCACAGGACTACATCCAGCATCTCTACGATCGTCTCCATGGGAGAATAGCAGCTTGCATTGCTGCGAAAGGTGGATATACACTGTACTAGTGCCGACATTGTGCATGCTCTGTTGCCTGTGGCTATTTGCCTGTGGTTCTGTCAGTGTGATCATGTGATGTATCTGACCCAGGAACGTGTCAATAAAGTTTCCCCTTCCTGGGACAATGAATTCACGGTGTTCTTATTTCAATTTCCAGAAGTGTATATTTACACGAGCAAAAATGAAAAACTGTAAAAGCGGGCAACTAAACGGCAGTCTACGAAAGGTAGGTGCACCTTATGAAGGTTCCAGAACATTTTGTTCTGTGTGTCAGTAGATGTTTCAGCACACAATTTGAAAACCAAGAACAGATACCAGTCTTATCTATAAAACTAAACAATGCAATAAATATAACAACATAATCTTTCCACCATTGACATGACTAATCATGAGTTTGGAAATACACATACAACATATTACAAAATTTAGTATTGCTACAAATGTTGAATGTGTTACTATTATAATGTACTAATATTGTATTTCTTTTGCGTGCACGATTACTTTAAAATTGTTGGGAAGATATAGAGGGTGATCCACTGACTATTGTTACCTAGAATAACTCCGAAAGCATGATAGTAGCTGAAACGTTTGTGAGACAAATACTGCATGGGGCAACAGGGGCCACAATATGACGTTGGCTTTCGTTGCTAGGTGGGATCCAGTCAGAGATATGAAGGGAAGCTTTGATTTCTTAAATGAGATACTATACTCTGGTAGCTTACTTATTTTCTGATAGCGGCTGTCGAGACGAATCCAGTGATGTGCAACAGTATTCTCTTTGTAGGTCAGCGAAGGTCAGAAAGGTGGAATGAACGTCGATTTACAGAAGGTGTTGGATGTGATGACCATTGGTGTCAGTGCAGTGCTGTAATCTTCTTTCATGTGTTCAGTGGTATTTCTTATCACCTCATCAGTTATCGAAGCACATGCTCTGACTACTCTCTCTCGTATATAGTGCAAATATTAATTACTCGCCGAATACGGCTTATCAATTTAACGTGCCATTGACATGTCAACATCATTAGACGGTTTCGCAATGCAACACTAATAGGAACGGTAAGGCTAGTATTTTCGAATCAAGCGAACTTGAATGATGTATTCCCTCGAAGAACAAGTCGATATGCTTCTCATTTACGGAGAATGCCTACGTTATACAGTGACAGCTAGAGACTTAAACTTTAAAAGGCATCCTCAACGTACTCACCCTACACGTCGTACATTTATATATTTGTGTGATAAACTGAGAATAACTGGATCTTTAACGCATCGGAGACATATCCGGCAAATGAAAGTTACTAACGAGGAAACCGAAATTGGTACTTTTGCCACTGTGGTTCGAGATCCTTGTGACAGTTCGCGTCAAATCGCAAGGGAATCTGGCATAAGCCAGAGTAGTGTTGTTCGTGTTCCGCATCGCCATAAATATCATCCTTACCATATTAGTCTCCACCTAGAATTAACTGGTACGGATTGTATGCGTCGCATTGAATTTTGCCGATGGGCTCAACTTCACATTCAGAGGGACGACACATTTATTGATTTGATTTTATTTACTAACGAGGCTACATTCACGAACCATATAAATGTGAATTTACGTAACATACATTATTGGGCAACTAAAAATCTATGTTGGCGGCGGCAAGTAGCACACCAAAAACCGTGGTCTGTGACTGTATGGTGGGGGATTCTAGAGGACACTATTATAGGCCCCTATTTCATAAAAGGAAGTCTTAATGGTAGGACGTACACCACACTCCTGCAAGAAACATTGGGTCTGTTACTGGAAGAAATTCCGTTAGGAACAAGGAACACAATGTGGTATCAACACGATGGGTGTCCGGTACACTTTTAGCTGATGGCTAGAAATGAGTTGCAGAAACAATTCCCAAATCATTGGATTGGACGCTGAGGAGCTGCATCGTGGCCGGCTCGTCTGCTAGACTTGACGCCTCTGGATTTTTTCTTGGGGGAATTCGTAGAAGACATTGTTTATAAAGACGTTCCAGCTACGCCTGAAGATACGCGAGAGAGAATTGTCAGTGTATGTGCTTAGATAAGTGCCGATGTGATAAGGAGTACCACTCAATACATGACAAGAAGACGGCAGCATTGCATTGACACCAGTGGTCATCACCTCGGAAACCTTCGTTACATGGACGTTCATGCCACCTCTTTTACCTTCCCTGACCTTCAAAGACCTTACTGTTACACATCATTGGAATCGTCTCGATAGACGCTATTAGAAAATAAGTACCAAACCATAGCACCCTCGTTTAAAAAACAAAGTTGACCTTCAAATCTCTGAAGCGACCCCACCTAGCAACAAAAAATCAACGTCATGCTATGGCCTCCATTGTTCCATGTAAGTGTTGTCCAACAAACTTTTCAGCTCCTATCATTCTTTCGAAGTTATTTGTGGACGCAATAGTTACTGACTCACCCTATATGTACATGAGCCAAAATTGAAGATCACAATAACTAATATCGGACAACTATGCGTTAGTCTACGAAAAGTAGGTTAATATTTTCATTAATATCTCTGCTGACTCATGCGGAGTGTGCAAAATGGAATTATTATTAGTAAATGGGCACTTTCGTTTTTAAAGATTACACGTAGTCAGAGCGAATAACTTGTTAATCTCAACTGTGTGCGACGTTCTTGCTACACAGTCCACATTAGATTGTTCCTGACGAGCTAATTCAAAGTGTCAGTCAAGCACGTCATTTCAGGACAAAACAGTTTGTGATTTAAATGTAAATGATTTAATCAGTCAGAATGGATTACGACCATCTGAGTATGAGAATAAAATATGTATGATTAAAAAAAGAGAGGAGGCTACAATGGCGCGACAGACAGAACAACATGTTCTGCAGGCAGTGAACGCACTGGAGGTTCCGGATCCGTTTACATTAGTGTTTGCGCATATTAAGCTGGTGTCAGCCGCACTAAAAACAGAATTTCTGGATAGTCAGGAGCCATGGTATACAGAATTACTGAGAACTAAGACAGTATTGCAACGTCAGGTAATAGAATCGCAGGCGGTACTTACAGGGTGTTTCAAAAATGACCGGTTTATTTGAAACGGCAATAAAAACTAAACGAGCAGCGATAGAAATACACCGTTTGTTGCAATATGCTTGGGACAACAGTACATTTTCAGGCGGACAAACTTTCGAAATTACAGTAGTTACAAGTTTCAACAACAGATGGCGCTGCAAGTGATGTGAAAGATATAGAAGACAACGCAGTCTGTGGGTGCGCCATTCTGTACGTCGTCTTTCTGCTGTAAGCGGGTGCTGTTCACAACGTGCAAGTGTGCTGTGGACAACATGGTTTATTCCTTAGAACAGAGGATTTTTCTGGTGTTGGAATTCCACCGACTAGAGCACAGTGTTGTTGCAACAAGACGAAGTTTTCAACGGAGGTTTAATGTAACCAAAGGACCGAAAAGCGATACAATAAAGGATCTGTTTGATAAATTTTAACGGGCTGGGAACGTGCTGGAAAGGTAGGGAGACCGCGTACGGCAACCACAGAGGGCAACACGCAGCTAGTGCAGCAGGTGATCCAACAGCGGCCTCTGGTTTCCGTTAGCCGTGTTGCAGCTGCGGTCCAAATGACGCCAACGTCCACGTATCGTCTCATGCGCCAGAGTTTACACCTCTGTCCATACAAAATTCAAATGCGGCAACCCCTCAGCGCCGCTACCATTGCTGCACGAGAGACATTCGCTAACGATATAGTGCACAGGATTGATGACGGCGATATGCATGTGGGCAGCATTTGGTTTACTGACGAAGCTTATTTTTACCTGGACGGCTTCGTCAATGAGCAGAACTGGCGCATATGGGGAACCGAAAAGCCCCATGTTGCAGTCCCATCGTCTCTGCATCCTCAAAAGTACTGATTCCAAAGCAATCATTGGCCCATTTTTCAGATCGGAAACGATTACTGCATCACGCTATCTGGACATTCGTCGTGAATTTGTGGCGGTACAAACTGCCTTAGACGACACTGCGAACACCTCGTGCAAGATGGTGCCCGGCCACATCGCACGGCCGACGTCTTTAATTTCCTGAATGAATATTTCGATGAACGTGTGATTGCTTTGGGCTATCCGAAACATACAGGAGGCGGTGTGGATTGGCCTCCCTATTCGCCAGACATGAACCCCTGTGACTTCTTTCTGTGGGGACATTTGAAAGACCGGTGTACCTCCAGAATCCAGAAACAATTGAACAGCTGAACAGTACATCTCATCTGCATGTGAAGCCATTCCGCCAGACACGTTGTCAGAGGTTTCGGGTAGTTTCATTCAGAGACTACGCCATATTATTGCTACGCATGGTGGATATGTGGAAAATATCGTACTATAGAGTTTCCCAGACCGCAGCGCTATTTGTTGTTGACAATTGTAACTACTGTAATTTCGAAAGTTTGTCTGCCTGAAAATGTACTGTTGTCCCAAGCATATTACAACAAACGGTGTATTTCTATCGCTGCTCGTTGGGTTTGTATTGCCGTTTAAAATATACCGGTCATTTTTGAAACACCCTGTATCAGTGCCATTCTACAGATTCAAATGCACACAGAAGTTTTGCGGACGAATTCGGTCAATTTCGCGATCTACACAAACATTTTCCGTACGAATTTTATTCTTTAAAATTGGAGTTCGTAAATATAACGATAGGTCAACACGAGTTGACTAACACTGTTGCCGAGTTGTCACAAGCAGCAGAGGGCGCTGCTTGTGGACAGTGTGATATTATCAACACGCAGCTCACGCAAAGAGGAGAACAGTTTACTAAGGCTTTCCAACAGTGATTAGAAGACAAAGATACCCAACCGCCAACTGCTGTTGAACAGAACGTTCAATCAACAGTAAATTAAGTCATGTCACATATTAATTTTGCGAGCCAAAATTTTTCCGCAAGTGTGCAAGGATCATTAACTCAGTTTAACGAACAATTATCTCCTTGGCGTGTAACTATAGACAAATAGATTGAACATATCAATCAGCAAAAATACAATCTACGTCATACTTGGCAGGATAATTACTCAGCTATTGCTGGTAATGAATGCATCACAAAGAGAGCTAAAGCAGACCCTGCAAGGCAATCTCTTAAAAAAATAAGAGCAAGTACTGACACCAACATCGCAATCCGCAAAAGTAATGCCGGATCATGTGAGTGATTATGCAGCATTATTAATGGAAGAAAGATTAATTAAGTATGGACAATTCCCATCAATTAATTCGGAGAAGAAAACTGTACACCCAGTCGTTCTCATCGGGTCATTTAAAGGCTTTTTACCTAGAATTGCACAGACAGTCAGAAGGTACGTGTGTGGATGGACATATCTTAGGTGGCAGAGGCCTTCAGGTGGTTGAAGCTGCAGAGACTTGCAACACACATACGGAATTCGAAACCCATTAACTAGAACGTATCGTCTGTTACGATGCAAGAGAGAAGCCGTAAGCAGATTTACAATTGAGAACGATAAAATTCACGTTTAAATACACTACACAGATATTATGAGCGGTACCACAATAAGATGAAATAATTAGCGGAACCAGTATCTGCCAAAGATCGTGTTGGAATATTAAAAGCAAAGCTACTAGTTGACGTTCAAAATAAATTATTGCTAATCAGCGATATCAATTCTGACGAACTTTTCTCTGTTCTGGACACAGTGGCCATGTTGATAGAAGATGTGCTCGCGGAGGCCCTACTTTGTATTACGCAGGTGTGCCAGTTTCTTTGTCTCTTCAGTGTATATTGACACATACATTGCAATTCTCAATGCAAAAGACTTCGATGTGGTTTTTCCTGTTTTTCCCTTCGATCCATGCTCGAATGAGGAGGCATCTTATAATCCAGGATGGTTTCTTCCAGTGTTAGGAACTGTAATGAAACATAGTGAACATCACATAACACATATATGTACATCATTACAAGCAAATACGGATCTGGATTAATACATATGTATCGTCATGACATACACGAAAACGTTTAACTGGGCAATCTAGTGTAAACTTACTAACATATTACCAGTGATGTGGAGTGAAAGTGTATAAAGAATATTGCTTTCAGTATTTGAAATGTTTGATGCAGAAGTTCAGTAACGATTCGTAACTGTCTCTGCTGTAGTCCTGGGCAGACCATTGTGTATGACATTTTAGTATGGAAATGACCGTCTCAGATATTGTAGTGCGTGTAGGAGGCAAAGACATTGTTCCTTGCAATTGTATCTGGTTTTTATTGTTTCTGTCATTGAATGAAATGTTAAGGACTCCGATTTTGTTCTTGCTCGGATAAAGACGACGGAAAGTGACATTTGTGAATTTGCGAATTACAACTCAACAGTAAAAGCTGTATTCAAGGACGCAATAAACGAATGCCAGCCTCTGATAAATTGTAGAGTGAGACTCGAACGTAAATATTACTCTTTCTAGTCATCCTAATTACCACAGAAAGTTTCAGCTTAGTGGACGTGGAGTTGGAGAGACGCTGGGGCGCTGGCGAACGAACCTACAAAATAATCACAGCGACTTTCAACGGACTCAAGAGCACGCAACAAGAAATCTGCTACAGCTCTTTACCAACATATTGACACACATGACGAAACGCACAAAAGGTGAGTTTGGTTTCAAAGGACATTTCAATGCAAAATTTGAAAACCAAAAACAAACGTCAAACTTCTCGGGAAAAATTGCGATAAATGTACTCAGGAAAGAACTAAATAAGAAGTGCAGGAAATCTAAGACGAAATGGCTCCATGAAAGGTGTACACAAATCGGAAAAGAAATGACTGTCGGGAGGGCCGACCCACCATATAGGAAAGTCAATACAACCTTCAATAAAATTAATAGCAGAGGTGGTGACATTAAGAGCGCAATGAGAATTCCTCTGCTAAATGCAGAGGAGAGAGCATATAGGTGCCAAGATTACACTCGATAGCGTGATAGAAGAAGAGACAGTAGTGAATATAGAAGAGGTAGTGGATCCAATATTAAATACGGGATCCAATATTAAAATCAGAATTTGAAAGTGCTTTGGAATATTTAAGTTCAAATGAGGTGGAATGAATAGATAACATTTCTTCAGAATTTCTAAAATCATTGAGGGAGTGGAAACGAAACGACCACTCATGTTTTCTGTAGGTCTGGTGATATATAATCTGATATTTGGAGAAAGATCCATGCTATACTGAAGGTTTGCAAGAGCTGACAAATGCAAGAATTATCACACGATCAGCTAAACAGCTCATGAATCGAAGGTGCTGACACAAATAATGTACAGTTGAATGGAAAAGAAAATTGATGGTGTGTTAGATGACGATCAGTTTGGCGTTAGGAAGGGAAAAGGGACGGAGAAGCGCTTCTGACGTTAAATATGATGATGAAAACTAGAGTAAAGAATTATGAAGCGTTCACAAGATTCGTCGGCCTGGAAAAAGTGTTATAGAACTTCAAATGGTGCAAGATGTTTGAAATTCTGTGAAATACTTAGTAACCTATAGGTAAAGTTGGGTGATATACAATATGAACAAGAGACAATAGGCAACAACAAGGTGGCACACTAGGAAAGAAGTGTAGAAATTAAATACTGATGTAAGACAGGGATGTAGTATTTCGCCACTTTTGTTCAATCGACACATCGAAGAAGCAATGACGGAAATAAGAGAAAGTTTCAAGCGTGAAAATTAAATTTCAAGGTGAATGGCTATCAGTGATAAGATTCGATGATGACAATGCGATCCTCACTGAAAGTGAAAAAGAATTTCAGGATCTGTTGAATGGAACGAAACTCCGAACGAGTGCAGCATATGGACTGAGATAGAAAGACGAAGGTAGTGAGAAGTAACAGAGATGAGAATAGCGAGAAAGTTAACATCAGGGTTGGTGATAACGAAGTAGATTAAGTTAAACAATTCTGACACCTATGCAGCAAAATTAACCATGTCGAATGGAGCAAGGTGGACATAAAAACAGACTAGTACTAACATAATGAATGTTCTTGGGCAAGAGAAGTCTACAAGTGTCGAATATAAGCAGAAAGAGAGACAAATGTAAGCAGACAGAAGTTTCTGAGAATGTAAAGTCAGAAAAAATTTACCTATCAGAGTCTTTAAATATTAGAAAAATGTTCCATATCAAGGAGAAGTTTCAGGATCAGAACGTGTCGTACGAAACATACCGCATTATATTCAATTCAGAATTCATCACGATTGGATACTTGTGGCTCCGGTGATGAGTATCTAGCCAAGAAGAAAAATTTGGAGAAGAAACTGACTTTAACATCATCTGTTGAAAATAAAGTAAGGCTTCATTCCGACTTCGATCCAATGAAAAAGACCATGAATAGCATCCCAGAAAAAAAAATTTTCTATGACAGGAAAGAAAGGCAAAGATGGAATGTCAAAAAAATCCATGAAAGGTTGCAATTACGACGGACTATAGCAAAAACTTTCCTTCTCCAAATATAAAGACAAATGAAGTTTATTATAAATGACGGCTTTCTGTATTTATATTCAACGTGCATGTTTTGGCAACAGGGGACAGCTACTTTTACATGTATCCAGAGAGTACAGGCCGAGAAGGAGCAGACGAAGTTTCATCGTTCCTTCGTCATTTTGTGGATAATTTTCTAAATCCGGAAGTCAGACATCTGGAGATCATCTGAGACCCCTGCGCAGTGTAAAACAAAAAGGCAATGTGCTCAGATTCCTTCACCATCTGGTCCATACAGAAAAACGATTGGACTATGTAAAGTTGACATTTCCCACAAGAGGTCATTCGAACCTCGCATGTGATAAAATTATTGGTATGACAGACCAAACTCAGGAATGTCAAATTCCAAAGGACTGGTGTCAGGTTTTTCATAATTCACGCAGACACCCTTCACCTTTTGTCATCACTGATGTTGAGGAGCAACCAGAGAGAATCAAATGCTGGACAGAGCATGTCGATAATACAATATACAAGAAAAAACTCCCTTTCCAGTCCAGGCCAATAAGACAATTGGAAGTCACACGACACATGAAGCACTGTTTCGGTATAGAGGAAGCTACAATGGAGCATATGAGCAAGCTTCATTACATCTTCGTGGAAAGAAAGGACAAGATTCCAGCCTGAAAGAAGGCGAGTACAGCCTACCCTCTGCTGAATATGAAGGTATAGTAATTCTTTTACAGCAATAAGATTTGAAAGCTCTTTTTATTTACTAAATAAGTATTTTTTGGTATTAGGCATATAGCTATTTATGTTAAGGGATTCTGATTTTTTGCAGGTGATCTTAAAATATCTGCTGAGAAATAGAGAGATTTACAAGACTTGAAAAGATTTTTCTGTAGTGAGGTGCAAGTGTATTTTGATCGTCTTTTGCATTAACCCACTATCGAAAACGCACATGACCTTTTATAGAAGACTATTAAATGATTATATGAGATAATTTGTTGTAACATGAATATGAAATCTTGTAGTAATCTGCAATACGTTATGGACTTGTCATATTTTTCCTCTGTACTACCTGCCTTCGTAATAAAAGTGCATCATATTATCGTAAATCCTATTCAAATGTGTAACATTTCAGCAATAATCTTTCTCTGAAAGATATATTATGGTCCAAAAGAAAAATTAAGAATATAACTGAAAAAACTAAAATTTTATGAGTGTTCAAACTCTAAATTTCATCTCCTGAAAAAAGTAAGAATTGTGACTTATCAGGTTTTTCCCCCTGGACTCTTCAATTAATGAATTGCAAAATAGGCACTAAGAGACATAATACTAATGTCTAATGGATGTCTTTATGACGATGGCCAAGCGCCAGTAAAGAACAGGAAATGTGTTTCCATAATATCGATTCCAAACAGTTCCCCACTAATTAAATTACGCTGACCACTCAAAGAGATTAAACGTTGACATTGATAGCTTGTATAAAAGACGGCCGAGTAAAATTCAAATATTCCACCGCCAAGGATCAGTGCATATAGAACGTTCTTGCTAGGACATTGGTTTTCCTTTCAGCACTAATATTTTGTAGCGTGGGTCTATTTGAAAATATATATATCCGCTTTATTGTTAGCAATTCTATTCATATCTGAATTAGTAACTCAATCGTCCCGTATGAAATTTGAGATGGAGGGCCTTAGTTTCTTCAGAGCAATGAAACCACTCTATTATCTGAGCAAACCATTTGGTTTGGCACCTTTTACGATAGATCAGTATTCAAATAAATTTTCGACTTCCAGTTACGAGAGAATGTATTCATTCTCCGTGCTTACGTTAGAGCTAACGTTGATTATTTTTATGATCCATGAACGATTCCGTTCAGTCCACTTCACGGCCACCGCAAAAATAGGTGATGTAGTTGAATTTGTGTTAATTACCTCCTCTACAGTCTTGACTCTTATCTATCTTTGTTTGTTCACTGTCACACACGTTATCCAAATTCTCAATAAGCTCCTCGAGATTGATCGGACGATTATGCCAAACCAAAGCGAAGAGTACGAAAATGTATTCAAGAAACTCCTGGCTCAAATAGCTACATTGGTTCAACTGTATATCGCTGTCGTCATAGTCGATGGCGTCTCGTGGGGAAGGTTTGACAAACGGTATTTTCTACATTATATCGGTCTGGTACCGTTCTACGCGACGTCTATTGTCACTACTGCCCAATTCTCCTATTTGGTGCTATGGTTGGGGCAACGTTTACGTATAGTGAATGGAAGACTTCTGGCTGTATGGCAGCGGAGGTTGGTATCGGTGAAGCTGTTTCCGCCGCTACCCAACTTGCAAGAGGCTGCTGCCCTCGGAAGAGTACAGTATGACATCTGTACTCAAGGCAACAATGTGAGTTTGCTTAATGCATTTTATGACATTTCTGGGCTTGGGAATGATTTTATTGGAACTGAAAGATTTACATTCGTTGCCATTTCCGTTTATTTCAAGCCATGGCCACATCAATGAGAGCTGAAAAGCAAAATGTGTGGATTTGTCGATCTAATGTTTCTCATTGTACAAAGTGTTTCGAAAATGAGAAAGCGAGTTTCAAGGCTTTGTAGCATTCGTTACCGTCAACTTAGTACCATAAATAACACATCAAGAGAAATATATAAAAATTTAAATATTTCTAATCTTCCTTTTGTCCAAGTATACTTTGCTTTTCTGCTACAATATTTTCTACGAAATTAATTCCACTTCCTTAAATTTAGAAGATAACCAAGAATCTTATTCGTTTATACTTTAATGTAATTGTTCTTGCATGATTTTTTTCCTCTTTAGAATTTTGGGATCTGTACCTATAACTTCACATTCTAACAGTCTTATCAAATGTGTGTCACATATGCACCAGCACCAGCAGTATCGAGTTTTTTGATGTTCACTCCTTAGCACACTTAGCATACATCGCATCTTGTTAATAATTTCCAGTTAAGTCTTAGTGTCATTTTTGTCTACGCTCTTACTGATGTAATTAGTACCAGGATACATAAAGTGCAGTGCGATGACAGAGTATGTTATATCACAAATAACTCTTCATTTGTAGAACAATTATCATTTACATATACAAGGAAGATGAGTAAATGTTGCCGAAAATAATATCAGAAGTTCTCTCACTGTGCAGGCAGTCCATCAGTGTGCAGTGTGTGCTGATGATAGTCACAGTTGATGGAGCAGTGGCGCATGTAGTAAATCTGCTTAGGGTATACCACCCAGTATCAGCTTCATATTGATTACTGTAGAATGTGTGGATTTCGCTGTCACCAGTAGGCCGTTTACAAGGAAACTTTCAAAACAATCTATGTATGATCACATCTGAAGATATGAATATTAGCTTTTTCATTTCTCACATAGGCCTATGACCCTATGATACTGTGTAACATATTACGACTCTGCGTTAATCTGCGTGCATGTAGTATTCTGAGGTTACAGTGATGGTCAGCGTAGACGTAAAGAAGGAAATTTTGTTCAGCGGTCTCCTTGTCAGTTAAGAGCAGACTTGTGATATTTAGTCATGTATATGCACAGAATTATTATAGACCTATCATAGACGCTGTGTTGTGCCTCAGTGAAGGTTACTGAGCTCTGTAGCTTGCGGGCTTTCTAACAACTACACACCCTCAGACTTAGAGTTGCAATATTATAAGTTTTGGCTGGTTTCGTTTCCTAAGGGCTGGGATACAAAGTTGCCGCATTACAGGCCAAATACTGCTGAATCTACAGTATACAATATGAATAACACATGAATCGAATAGACGATGGTTGTTATAACGCGGCAGTTGCGAATTACAAATATAACATGTGAATTGGTAAATGGCAGATTGCAATTAAATAAATTCTGCAAGTACTATTTTAACGAATTTAAATGATGAGTACCATAGTAGAAGTACTTTTGAGATTGCGGTATATATCTGCAACACTTATTGGTGTCGATGGTCCAACAACTAAATAAAATATAAATTGAATAACAGGGGAAACAATAGATTCCTACTGCACGTAATTAGCTATGAACAACAACAGAACTCGCGAGATATTCACTTCTAATCGCACACTACGTCTTCACCGCAGAAGCCCCGGAAATTTCGCAAGTGCACAAGTGGGCACTACGAAATATTTGTATCTCTCGCGGCCACGCGCAAACCGATCCACACTCCATGTGTCTCACACGACCGTGTGTCCTCCACGCTGTCCAGCACTTTCAGTGGCCTGTCCAGTACTCCCCAGGACTGCTGCACTGCCAGAAATCGATTCCATCGAGTCTCCCCGTTAACGAGCGCTGTGATTGGCTGGAGCGCTCGTGCCATGTCATCAATCCACTGCACCCACACAAGCATGAAACGCATTCGAAATACTGGATTTACATTTAAATAACTTGAAATTAAATATATATTTCTGCGGCGGGACCACAAACACGCTGTAACACACATTATTAGATACATCAACAAATATAAATAAACACATACCAAAGGAATAGAACAAAAGCTATTGCTCTGTGCTTTCTAAAACACAGAAATTATTTAACCAATTTCTTCATGAGAAGTCTATATCGGATATAAATAAGGACATAGATGAATAAATATATTTATAAGCGTGTTGCTACCGTTTTTTCATGTAACTGTGGAGTATTTACGGCCTGACGTGATCGATATTAATCGGCCAATTTGACCTCCAATAACTCATGTACTATTCAAGTTACATGCCTGTAATTTATACCAGTTTAGATTTACACTAATAGCTTTCTGAAGACACTCCGATCGACAAAATCGGATGAAGCGTTTACATTTTGTAAATTCGTTGCTGGGTGTTACTTGTATAATTTACGATCAGATACTATACCTTAAACTGATAAAGGTATTGAAAATATGATTAAACCATCAGAATTGTCTTGAAAATAATAGTAACGTACATCTTTCTTTTTGAGGTATCATGATTCATCTAGCTACTATTAATTTCTATACTAACTGTGAAATGTCTCCCATTAAGGTTTCACAATGTCCGCCATCTTTGGCACTCCCTGCACAGACGTGTCCTTCACCGACACAAAGCACCTTCCTCGTCACAGCGGACTTCCCAGCCACACGGCTGGACCATGCGCGGGGGCTACCCCTCTCGTCCGGCTAACCTTCGCCACCACGTGTTTGCTGCCTCGACCCGGCTGGCCGAGCAGCCCGTGCGGCCACGTCTTCCTCCGAACTTATTTTTTCAGGGCGCGACGACTAGCCTGTTACCTCACACACCTCCACTTATTAATATTCAGCTTACCAGAATGTTCAGAAGTAGAACCCTTCAGTTCATACAATTTGAAAGACAACAATTAAACGATTGAGCGCCAATAGTGTTTACAAGATCTTTGTAGTGGTGTGGGAGTAGCATGAATTTCGAAATAAACTTAAACTAACACAAATTATCAACGTAACGGCATATTAAATAAATGCCTGCATTTCGTTATGCATAAAGAAGCATTAATTTAGAAAAGAACTTAAACTAACATAAATTATGAACGATACGGCGTATTAAGTAAATGCCTGCATTTCAAAATGCATAAATAATTTTTCGGACAAGTAATAAAATTTTTAAATGCACTTTTACTTATGTACGATTTTGTAAGAACTTATGTCCCTCACTCAATGCTAATGCTCGTTCATGCACCAATTTTTTCGTCGCACTACACATGCCCACTCGGATTCTAGCACGAGGTATTAATCAACTCACATCAGTCTGTTGACCAAGTGCCTCGCAGAAACCGTATCTGCCTCTGAATTCCGAGTTCCACCGTTTATCGTGACAAATCTGTCTACAACCAAGACCAAAAGTAGAAACCCGCCAACAAACCGTTTCCCAGAACCAACCAGGATCCTCGCTAAATATTCCCTCCAGCGCAAAACGATACTTTTGGAACAAAGTCACAAAGCAAACGGCTGAAGCACAGTAAGCTCAAATTCAAAGTTCTGTTTTATTGACATTAATCAATCCTTCCTAACCCCATGCACCAAAAAATGCGTGCACATACAACTACATTTTTAATACCCTTCAAATTCACCACAAAATTCTTTGCCACACTCTTATACAAAGCAAAAATCACTACATATTTTACTTAATCCACAAGGTCACTGACCTCGACGCACCCTTATTGCATAAACTTCCCCCTCTTGCACACGTACAGTGCCACAGTAAACTAACAAATACCAATGAATCCCCAAAGTAAAGCATATGAAATTGTCTGTCCAAAATTACTACCACTAATAACAAATTAGAACAGCTTTTCTTTTCTCCCCTTTCTCTATATACAGCCTCAACTCTGTCACGTTTCTTAGACTCAATGGTTTTCCTGAGACAGGTTATTTTAAGCGGTAAGTATTTGGGTGAGCGCACTCTGCCACAACAAATGGTCTATTGTATAGCTCAAACAATTTCTTAATCTCCCCGTCCACTTCGCTGGAACGCTCTTTCCGGCTTACAAGCGCTTTGTCCCACACTTTGAACTTCATCGGGTTGTATCGTCCATCGTGTCGCCTTTTTCTTTCAGCAGATAACTTTTTCATGCAGGCCTTTACTGCCTGCTCTCTTTCAGCAGCCGATTCAGCTTTTCGCGGCGAGAATTCTACCGTTTCTGTGGCTATGAACTTTGGTTTCACCCCGGTCATGACTTCCAAAGGTCAGTACCCCGTAGCCTTGCTTTTTACGTTGTTCTGTACGTCCTCAAACGGGCTCACGTACTCCACCCACTTGGAATGACGATTGCTGCATACGTCCTACATAAACGTCCTACTTCCCACATATACTGTTCACACGGGTTCTTCGCTGGGTGGTAGACGGATATACGGATATGTTGCACACCCTGGTCATTCATGAACGCGTTCCAGTCGTTCGAAGTAAACTGCGATCCGCTGTCAGACAACAGCCTTACTGATTTTACAATATTCTTGAAGTAATCCTTCTCCAGTTAGGCGATCAGAGTTTTAGTATTCGCTTTTCGTATCGGATACAGCTTAATGAACTTAGAGAACACGTCCACCACAACAAAGATGTACTTCATGGTTCCGCGTCCTGTGAGTACAGGGCCAAAATTGTCCACAGCCAGTAACTCGCCCTCTTTGGTAAGTATAATGCTTTGCATTTCCCCCTGTTGCGCGGTCGAGCTGTATTCGACCCGTTGGCAACGGTTTTACGTCAGCAGCTGCGTGCCGACCCGTTTGGCCAGGTTATTTACGTCGGCGTATTCCTCGATGGTTTCGGTGCACTTTTCGGTCCCGTAATTGACGTAGTCTATCAACTGTTCCACATACTAATAGGAAAACACAGTCTCCTTTGTCCGTCACTTCATCTTTCCGCCGGAATAGCTCTCCCTTGTGTATCATAACATATTTTGGTATTTTCTCGTATCCCTTGCTGTCGAAGTTCACCTTAATGTGTTTCACCACAGGATCGTCGTTTTGTGCTCGGTGCATATCTTTGCACACCGCACGAGTTTCTTTATCCCCTGCTACCCCCTTCATATACAGTAGCTTAAATTCGTTCGGATTCTCCCTTCCATCGTCTTCCGCCCCCACTGGTAATCTGGACAGTGCATCGGCAACACAATTTCCTGTACCCTTTATGTCGCGGATTTCGTACTCGAATTGCTGCATGAACATTGCCCAACGCATTAAGCGGTCGTTCAGTATCCTGCAGTCTGCAGACAACTCAGAGCCTTGTATTCCGACAGTACTGTCACTTTTCTGCCCTCTAGATACATGCGGAATTTCTTAAATCCGTGCACGATCGCGAGCATCACCTACTCCGATGTGCTGTATCACCGTTCGTGCTTATTTAGCATGCGGCTGGAGAATGCCACACTACCGTGTTCAATTCTTCCATCGACTAAGTTTTCCTGAAACAGTTCACAACTTATTCCACAGTCCGAACTGTCCGACGCTAAACAGAAAGGGAGATTCATATCTGGGTAATACAAGATCTTACTATTGCACTATTTATCCTTTATTCCATGGAATTCCGTTTCACATTCATCGGTCCACCTCGAAGCTGCATTTTTCTTCAACAGT
Organism: Schistocerca serialis cubense; assembly: GCF_023864345.2. NCBI lineage: Eukaryota > Metazoa > Arthropoda > Insecta > Orthoptera > Acrididae > Schistocerca > Schistocerca serialis. The sequence goes on from NC_064642.1 coordinate 666,296,492, forward strand.
TTGCATAAATTCGGAATATTCATTCCCCCTCCCCCAAGAATGTTCTTTAGAGACCGCACAAGCCCAAGTATGACTTCAGTTGTTTTCTACTTTTGGGTCTACTACATTTGGCAATGGACTTAATTTTTTCGAAACTAAGTAAATTTCAAAATGGTTCAAATGGCTCTGAGCACTATGGGACTTAACATCTGTGGTCATCAGTCCCCTAGAACTTAGAACTACTTAAACCTAACTAACCTAAGGACATCACACATCAATGCCCGAGGCAGGATTCGAACCTGCGACCGTAGCAGTCGCGCGGTTCCGGACTGAGCGCCTAGAACCGCTAGACCACCACGGCCGGAAGGTAAAATTCCTTCCAAAGTGAGGATACGCCCCAAGAATAGAATTTATGCTCGAACAAACTCACATTTTACGGGCTTTAAGGTCATTCCACATCGTCTCAGAATCATAAGTACCTCCTCCAAAACTGGAAAATGCTCATTCCACGTTTCTGTAGCGATCAGTATATCATGTGCGTATTCACGAGTATGCTCAGTAGACTCTCCCCCAGGACATGACTCAGCGCTCTTACAAAAGCTGCAACAGAAAGTGTAAGCCCGAGTGGTACTAGCCTAAACCGGTACCTTCGCCCTTCGAAAAGGATAGCTGTGTACCGTGTGCTTTCCCCTGTCAACTGGATCTGCCAAAATCCCGAGGTCAGATCAACACTGAACATTACCTTGATATTATTAAAATTCTGCAGCAGTTCCTCCATATTGCCAGGCTGCTCTAATTCCTTTACAAATACTTATTTATTTTTCTCGCATCTAGGCCTAATACTATTTTGACTGAGTTGTCCCGTTTTTTAACAATAACGGTAGTATTGCAGTGATCACTCCTGCATTGATCGACTATACCTTAATCCAACAGTTGTTTTAACCGAACTCTGACAGCATCCATGTCTGCTATAGGTATTACATACGGTTTGCATTTTATAGGTTCTTCACGTTTCACTTTTATAGAGTACTAGATATCGGTAACATTATCAGGTCGATCAGAGAATACGTCCCCGTAGCGGTACAACAAAACACACTTCTCTTTCTTTTCCCCTTCTGATATACCCTTAGCTGCATCAATCCCGTAATTCTGTTATGCATATCGACTTCCTCACTCCAACCCCTAGTATATATGGCATGAGAAATCTGATTTTCAGCTGTTAAAAGTCTTTTAAATTTTACTTACTTTTTTCCATTCTGAAATTCAAATTCTAGGCATTTCCCTACTAAATTATCGAAGTATTGAATTTGCACAGGAAGTCAGAACCTAAAATTACTTCCATTACTAGACCGCACACTACAAAACATTGTATCCCGAATTTATTTTCTCCACATTTAAATTATAAAAGTATTTGTTTTGTCGTATTCACTTATTCATACCACAACTGCCGTTTCAACCTGAACGCCAGTGACTGGGAAGATAACTAGTTCCCTATTTTTAATGATGTTCATAAAACTTTCCGACAACGCTGACACACTATTACCTGAATCTAGAAGTGCTTCTACCATTTCTTTGCCAACTTTAATTTCAATAATTAGTTGTATATTTACCATTTCCTTTCGTTCTCAATAATTTCTACGTCTCGTCCCTTCTCTTTCAATTCTAGCTTAAACACATCCTGTTCTATCCATACCTCAATCTCAGGTTAATCCCAAAATAATTCATTAAATATTTCCTTCGCCCCAAATTCATTCCTTTCCCTTTCTAAACCTCCATCAATTTTAAACTTCTCTCGTTTCCACATATGCGGCAGTGACGACCGAACGTTCTACCGTACCAACGCCAAACAGCCACACTAAAATCACACTCCTCCTTCATATACCAATCCGTACGAACTTCATTACACACTATTTACTTTAGCCCTCTCTAAATTTTCTGTTAGTTCTTCCACAACTTTCCCCGATTCACTACCCACAGCATGCACAACTTCACTGTTTTTACCCTCCAAGACATCGACACTTGCAGCTTCAACGAAATTACACATCAATTCACTGTTAAACACTTGACATTCCTGAAATAATACATCGATGCCTAAGTCACCATTACGATAAACATTCATCTCAGCAAACTTATCTGCTGATACACCATTTAAATCACTACATTAATTCACATCAGAAACCTTATTTTTCTCCGTCGCAGATTAACTTTACGTGAATCGTACACAAGTTTATCCTCTGCCGTCACGTTACACAAATTGCTGCTACCTTGTCGTACAATTTTGGGACTTCCAGACTTGCTACATTCATGCGGACAAAAATCAGCACATACTGCCATTTCTACACACTTTTCAACCAGATTAAACCCCGATCCTATTTTACATACATTATCACATTCACACACCGACAAACGTTTTAGATCCACACATTCATCAATAAGATCCGTTTCGCCTTTATTTGTGACTAGAAACGCGTAAATTCCTTCCTCTGAAGAATCCATATCAGTAGCTTTTACATTATTACATAAATTACGATTACTCTGCTGCTTTAAATAGAAATCATCTACCTCATCTGATACAATTTTAACTTCAACTGCTGGGACGGCCAACGGAAAGCCGATCTTAGTAATATCGACGCTTTCCGCCGAAACACAATCATCCTCTCTTGCAGCTCGCGAGATCAAAGCTACGCTGCCTTAACTAAAATCGACGCTTTTCGCCGACACACAAATATCTTTTACTACAGCACCTTCCTTAATGCAATTGCTACTGTTTGCCAATACCTCTTCAGAACTCTCCACACTATTTGCTTTCACAAAATTCATCTCCTCTTTAACTTCTATTTGAACCATTGAATCTCTCCATTTATCATCATTCACACACTCATTCATTGCACTTTCATAACTTACATCATTCCCCGCAAATTTGTTCCCATTACTTTTACTGAAGTCGCTCACAAATCTATGCTTTCGCCGTACGCGCCTGCTTTTATTGAAAGGGTCACCTATATATGCTTCCTCTCTAACTTACTCCATATTACATATTTGTTGCCTTTCCCATACCTGTCAACATTTCTACCATTACCATTATCTCCAGTCCTTTTCATCGCCTTTTTAGATCACCATCCCCGGACCTCAGATGTGGCGAACATCAGTTTCCCAACAGGTTGTTAAGTGATTGCAGTTCTCGTGAATTTCTCCCCGTCAAATCTGCGTCCTTTACTCGGAACCCGCTCACGGGAGTTGTCACTCCTGTTCGTTCTTTGACCATTCTGTTCATTCCAGCTACTATCTCCCTGAGAATTCATTTGATTTCTGTCACGACTATTATTTTGGTGGTGATTATTTGGATTCCATTATGATTACAACCACCCGGTTTGCTCCAAGGTTTGAACTTCAAAGCCCTCTCTAATTATTCTACAAAATCTAGAAATTCGTCCACGGAATTACATGGACTATGGACAAGATACCACTGCAAATATTCGGGTAAATGCCGTTTTAACGTGGTGATTTTCGTTAAAACCCGCAATAGATTTTTCACATGAATAAATATGCCAAGTTCGCGCTTGCAGAAATCTCTCATAGTCCCATTACCGTACTTGTAACTCGGCCCATTTGACAATTCATTTTCGATCCGTGACTGTTTTGCCTTGCTCCAAATTTTATTAAAAAAACGCTTTTCGAACTCTTCGTACGATTCGTACGAACTACATCAAACATTAGCCCAAGACTGTGGATTTCCCTCCAAATGCCGTTTAACGTATTTTATTTCCGCTTCGTCCGACATGCCGTGAGCAAAAGCGTCCCTACATGCAGCCAAGAAACTTACTGGGTGATATCTTCCGTCATCTGTGGAACATTTCACAAGGGATGTTTATAACCGGCGTGGCCTGTTGGGAGACTAACGAATTTAAATCACTTTTTGTCTGTTGCATTTGTTTTTTAAATTCATTTTCACTAGTGATACTGTGCTCTATTCTATCTTTAATATTGCCAATTTCTTTCTCCCCCTCACCTACACGATAGGCAATGTCGCTAATTGCTAAATTTACATCGGTTTTATGAGCATCTCGCACTTTTATACAGTCGCTTACCTTGTTCCCAAGTTCCGTCTGTACCTTATCCATATTCTCCCCAATACCTTTCTCCACCGATTCGAATTAGATTTTACTATTACAACTTCGTCTGTAATTTTGCCCACATCCAGTCGAACACATTTTAATTTATCATCAATTGCTTTTTCAAGGTTACCCGTAATGTTTTCAACTTCCTCTTTCACAGAGGAACCTATTTCAGTTCACAGTGTACCCATATCAGTCCGAATTGTATCTGTAACTGTTTGCAATGTGTCCATACCAGTTCGTAATGTACCCATGTCTGTTCGAACTGCACTGATATTATGTGCCATTCCCTGCGTCATTTGCATTAGCTGAGACATCATATTTCATCCACATTCAGTCCCCTTGCCTCAATTCCTACTAGTTACACTTTCTCGCTCTACTTTCGGACTAACCAGCTCCCTTCCGTTTCCAATTTTTTTTTTTTTTTTTTCATCAGTCTACTGACTGGTTTGATGCGGCCCGCCACGAATTCCATTCCTGTGCTAACCTCTTCATCTCAGAGTAGCACTTGCAACCTGCGTCCTCAATTATTTGCTTGACGTATTCCAATCTCTGTCTTCCTCTACAGTTTTTGCCCTCTACAGCTCCCTCTAGTACCATGGAAGTCATTCCCTCATGTCTTAGCAGATGTCCTATCATCCTGTCCCTTCTCCTTATCAGTGTTTCCCACATATTCCTTTCCTCTCCGATTCAGCGTAGAACCTCCTCATTCCTTACCTTATCAGTCCACCTAATTTTCAACATTCGTCTATAGCACCACCTCTCAAATGCTTCGATTCTCTTCTGTTCCGGTTTTCCCACAGTTCATGTTTCACTACCATACAATGCTGTACTCCAGACGTACATCCTCAGAAATTTCTTCCTCAAATTAATGCCGGTATTTGATATTAGTAGACTTCTCTTGGCCAGAAATGCCTTTTTTGCCATAGCGAGTCTGCTTTTGATGTCCTTCTTGCTCCGTCCGTCATTGGTTATTTTACTGCCTAGGTAGCAGAATTCCTTAACTTCATTGACTTCGTGACTATCAATCCTGGTGTTAAGTTTCTCGCTGTTCTCATTTCTACTACTTCTCATTACCATCGTCTTTCTCCGATTTACTCTCAAACCATACTGTGTATTCATTAGACTGTTCATTCCGTTGAGCAGATTATTTAATTCTTCTTCACTTTCACTCAGGATAGCAATGTCATCAGCGAATCGTATCATTGATATCCTTTCGCCTTGTATTTTAATTCCACTCCTGAACCTTTCTTTTATTTCCCTCATTGCTTCCTCGATGTACAGATTGAAGAGTAGGGGCGAAAGGCTACTGCCTTGTCTTACACCCTTCTTAATACGAGCACTTCGTTCTTGATCGTCCACTCTTATTATTCCCACTTCGTTGTTGTACATATTGTATATGAACCGTCTCTCCCTATAGCTTACCCCTACTTTCTTCAGAATCTCGAACAGCTTGCACCATTTTATATTGTCAAACGCTTTTTCCAGGTCGACAAATCCTATGAAAGTGTCTTGATTTTTCTTTAGCCTTGCTTCCATTATTATCCGTAACGTCAGAATTGCCTTTCTCGTCCCTTTACTTTTCCTAAAGCCAAACTGATCGTCACCTAGCGCATTCTCAATTTTCTATTCCATTCTTCTATATATTATTCTTGTAAGCAGCTTCGATGAATGAGCTGTTAAGTTGATTGTGCGATAATTCTCGCACTTGTCAGCTCTTGCCGTCTTCGGAATTGTGTGGATGATTCTTGTCTGAAAGTCAGATGGTATGTCGCCAGACTCATATATTCTGCACACCAACGTGAACAGTCGTTTTGTTGCCACTACCCCCAATGATTTTCATAATTACACATAATAGGTGACTGTTTTATATTCGCGAGATCTGTAAGTGGAGTTTGAAGTTCAGATTCAAACACTATCTCAATATTTGCGCAGGCACTTGTCTGATCTGAGATGGTTCCCTCTGCCATGTTGATGTTGTAGGTTGTACTGGAAGACGACATTGAAGACTACACTGGAGTACTTGGAGACACTGTCGTCGTACTGCTGTTGATGAGGGTCCGCCGCTGTAGAAGTCGCCTGACGTAACTGTAGCTGCCGACGGTTACCGCGTGTTCCAACCGTGTTCGATACCGCTGTTCGTTAAACGCGCTAACCGCTACTTTTCCCTGCACTCAACTTATCTGGACTCTGACCCCTACGCAAATTGCTTTTAACGTGATAGATTAGGACCTCTTTCGAAAGCATTTGTTAGTTGTGAAAATACTGCGTAACTTCACTATTTCCAAAGACCTACTTGCGGAAGAAAAAACCGATCTCAGACTGTGTTGTGTAAAACGTTAACTCTACAGAAGTCTCTACTGGCCTTGCAAAGTATTTTACACTTCGCATAGTACGCTGAATAACAGAGAGCAAAGGAATTGCCACTTTGCAGGACACATATCCCGGACGAGCCACCAACCGTAGGCTTTCTAATATCTACGCACCCTCAGACTCAGACATGCAATATTATTAGTTTTTGGCTGGTTTCGTCGTCTAGGGGCTGGGATACAAAGTTGCCGCATTACAGGCCAAATACTGCTGAGTCGACAGTACACGATATGAATAACACACGAATCGAGTAGTCGATGGTTCCTATCACCCGGCAATTGCGAATTACGAATGTAACACATAAATTTATAGATGAAAGATTGCAATTACATAAAATCTGCAGGTACTGTTGTAACGATTTTAAATGATGAGTACGATAGTAAAAGTACTTTTGAGAATGCGGTATATTTCTGCAAAACACTTATCGGTGTCGATGGTCCAGCAATTGAACACAATTTAAGTTGAATAACAGGGAAGCAATACATTTCTACTGCACATAATTATCTATGAACAGCAACACAGCTCGCGAGATATTCACTTCGAAACGCACAATACGTCTTCACCGAAGAATCCACCGAAATCTCACAAGTGCACAAGTCATCACTACGCAATATTTCTATTTCTCGCGACCACGCGCAAACCGCTCCTCACTCCAAGTTTCTCACGCGTCCGTGCGTCCGCCGCGCTGTCCAGCACTTTCCGTGTCCTGTCCAGTACTCCCCAGAACTGCAGCAGTGCCAGAAATCGCTTCCATCCAGTCTCCCAATTCACGAGCGCTGTGATAGGCTAGAACGCTCGCACCATGTCTTCATTCCATCTAACCCACACAAACACGAAACGAATTCGAAATACTGAATTTATATTTAAATAACAGGAAGTTAAATAAATATTCCTACGGCTGGACCATAAACACGCTCTAATACACACTATTCGATACATAAACAAATTAAGTAAACATATGGCTCTGAGCACTATGGGACTTATCATTTGCGGTCATCAGTCCCCTTGAACTACTTAAACCTAACTAACCTAAGCACATCACACACATCCTAGCCCGAGGGTAGGCCGTGGCAGTTGCGCGGTTCCATACTGAAGCGCGTAGAGCCGCTCGGCCACCGCGGCCAGCAAATAAACATATATTAAAGGAATAGAACAAAAACTAGGCCAGTAGCGTAATGTCCCTGTGCTTTCAAAAACACAGTAAATATTTTACCAATTTCTTCATGAACAGTGTATATCGGATAAAAACAAAGACATAGAGGAATAAATATATTTATAAGCGTGCTGCTACCGCTTTTTTTAATGTGTGTAACTGTGCAGTATTTATGGCCTGACGCCTTCGATAGTAATCGGTCACTGTGACCTCAAATAACTCATGTACTATTCGAGTACATGCCTGTAATTTATACCAGTTTAGGTTTACACTAATAGCTTTCTAAAGACACTCCGATCGACCAAATCGGATGAAGCGTTTAGATTTTGTAAATTCGTTGCTGGGTGTTACTTGTATAATTTACGGTCAGATACTATACTTTAAACTAATAAAGGTATTGAAAATATGATTAAACCATCAGAATCGTCTTGCAAATAATAGTAACGTACATCTTTCTCCTTGAGGTTTCATCATTCATCTGGCTAATATTAATTTCTACACGAACTGTGAAGTGTCTGCCATTAAACCTTCACAACGTTCGCCATCTTTGGCACTCCCGGCGTGTCTCCTTCATCGACACAAAGCTCCGACCTCGTCACAGTGGAACTCCAAGCCACACGGCTGGACCATGCGCTGGGGCTACCCCTCTCGTCCGGCTAACGTTCGCCACCACGTGTTAGCTGCCTCGCCCCGGCTGGCCGAGCAGCCCGTGCGGTCACAGTTTCCTCCGAACTTATATTTTCAGGGCATGACGACTCGCCCGTTACAAGCTGCCCCATGAGTAGAGATCGGGTTATTTTTCTGACTGTTCGAATGAACCTAACTACTTCGAAACCACTGAGGCGAACCATTTCGAGTGATTGTAATCTGTGGCAGATGAATACATTGATGTTGTGGCTAGGTAGATTCTGTGTTCCCCACATGCAGTTATACTTAGTCCACAATGTGTATGTATTTGCTGCGAGGAATATTCAGTTTGATTAGGTACTATAACCTGTTAGGTGTTATATCGCAAAAGCTGACGAACTATCCAACGTATTCATTTAATGCTCAATAATTTAATGTAATCACTGCTGCCCTCCTTGTAAGGTTCTATGTAAGTGGTATAAACATATGCATCTTGTGCAAGTGTACGTTCTAATGGACAGCTGTTGTGCTAGATATTCTATGTCTCTATGTTGTGACTGAGTTGATAAACTGTGTTTGTAATTTATTATATTTACGGGTATCGTTAATATATTATGTTTATTCTGTGCATGTGTATTATTATAGAACAAGGGTGGGATAAAATGCTAAGCGACATCCGACAGATTACATTTCCTAAATTATGAATAACGCATCTGTGTACTGGGCGGCTGCACCAGTGCTAAATTGTTATATATAGAAGGTGCAGTAATTTTCATTGGTAAGTCTAACCTGTTTCATGTTAGGTGTGCGAAATCTTGTGCATTGTGATGAGAATAATGCCACTATATATACCTTCATACTGGAGCATTAGTGATGGTGATGGTGCTCCATCACTGAGGCTCCAGTATGGAGGTGTACATAATGGCACTATTCTCATTTGCCGGCCGTGGTGGCCGAGCGGTTCTAGGCGCTTCAGTCCGGAACCGCGTGACTACTACGGTCGCAGGTTTGATTCCTGCCTCGGGCATGGATGTGTGTGATGTCCTTAGGTTAGTTAGGTTTAAGTAGTTCTAAGTTCTAGGGGAATGATGACCTCAGCTGTTAAGTCCCATAGTCTCAGAGCCATTTGAACTATAATGATTTGAATCATCTCGCTTCCTGTCAAGAGAAGCCCCGTTCTTAATCGTTGTATTTCCTCCAGTTATTATGTAAACAGTTTTTATCCGATGTTTTTTGGCTGCTCACTGTTCTATGCTTTCTGCAGCACTTTGTGTACCCTGTTACAATACTGAAAATGACGATAAGTTTAATTAAACCGTTTCTCAAGTGTCTTGATATCTTATTCGGTTGGGATAATGTTATTCGTGAATTTAATTGCTCGTAGTGTTTATGTGATATGAAGCTAGGTGTAGTGCAAAATTCTTGTACTAATTATGCTCTTTCTGTCGCTGTTCTCGTTTTTGTTGATGCTGAGCTCATCAGAGGAACGTGTGTAGCTTATTGCTCAGATCACATTAAAAACTGTAGTGTTACCAATAAATAAAAAGCAGGTGTATAGTTGATTCCATCAATATATACCACTATTACTTTTACTGTGGGCATACCTGTACGTCACTGCATTCACCACAGTCTTGCATTAATTGCTACGCCTGAAACTTGATACCCAGCCCGTAATCGAAATGGTACTTTGGTAGTGCGAAATTGTTGTCCTGATCTAACCGAATATGGTGCAGATGCTGTGCTATGCTGGTGCTGTCAGCTCTTCTGGTTTCCCCATCTAGGCTGCATCGCACTTACACTGAAACCTCTTACAAACCTGTGACTTTGAGGGCTCTTATTGTATTTTTAGTGAAATCTACCAAATCCTGGACCCAATGGGCCAATGGCCATTCCTAAATAATGGTTTTATGACTCCCGAGTGACGCGGAGGGCATTCGTAGTCTCTGACATACTTCATGTAGAGTAAAAGCCCCACTAATAGCGCTCTTCCTACCTCATTTTCTGTATATGGCTTCACGCTTATCTTAATTGCTCATCTTATGACTTAGTGTCATATCTTTCGTTGAAAATCGAATTATATAGTTGTATATCAGTTCCGATTTCATCACAGACGCAGTGGTCTCAGCGATCAGCATTTGTCACACAGAACATTTCTGCGACGGATGACGATGGGATTCATCGCATGGAAACGGTTGATGTGGTTAGCTTTACACTACATTTTGTCACCAAGTGGTCCGTTAGTAGCTCAGTAGACCTCCGCCTCCATGATTGGAATTGTAAAACGGTTCAAATGGCTCTGAGCACTATGGGACTTAAGTTCGGAGGTCATAAGTCCCCTAGACCTTAGAACTACTTAAACCTAACCAGGCTAAGGACATCACACACCTTCGTGACCGAGACAGGATTCGAACCTGCAACCGTAGCAATCGCGCGGCTCCAGACTGTAGCGTCTAGAACCGCTCGACCAGTCCGGCCGGCGATTGGAATTGCACCGTTACCTTCGTATGCTAGCGTGAACTGCATGTACTTATGCAAAATATGAATATGCTGATGAAATTTATCCAGCTGTTTCTCCACAACGACAAAATAACAAGTATGTCGTTCACGTATCGCAACCAACTGTATGGTAGGAATTTTGCGGAGGGTAAGGCAATTTTCTAGAATACTTGCACTATTCTTTCAGCTACTAACGGATGGAGAGGGGGGTGTCTTTGCCACACCGTCCACTTGCACTGGTGTCGCTTGGTGAAGAGACGTGATGTCAAAGCTAACGAATGGCTTAGTTTGCTGTTCTTGTACAAGACTAGCAAAGTGAAGCGAATCCATCATATACGGTTCTGTACGTCCTACAAGGGGACGAGACACTTCGACTGAATATCTCGTGCGCTATTAGTAATCTTCGTTGTTGAATCATACCAGACTTCATGTTCGATGCATACTGCGTAAATTCCATTACAAGAGTGATATTTCACCCATCCTTCTGGAGAGTGAGAGAATCCTACAATGAACGTTTATTGCATATCTTTCTTCGTGACAAGAATTACGCTTGACTAATTCCCCAGTTTGTAGGAATCTTTTCCTTGATGTAACTATCCGACTTAGACTTGTGGAACCTCTCAAAGAGTCTCTGTAGTAATCGGTAATTGCTTCCGAATAGGTCTTCATAGGCCTCAGTGTAATATAATCTGATCATTTGAAACATAGTGGATTGGCCCGACCGCCAAGCGAGAGACGATTTTTTCTCAGTTTCCTCAAGTTAAATGAGGCAAATGAGGATGTTATGTTTCCTAAGCTAGTGATTAATATTCTGGTCAGCATAACAAACTTGTTTTATATTGATCCATGTCTTCTTTCTTCAGTATCGACAAATCCCACGTACTTAAATTAACAGAACCGGTAGGACCACCAGTAACATTTTGGTTTATTTGCGTTGTCATACCCAGAAGATATATTGAGATTATGCTTTCGCTTGGCCTATTATGTCTAGAATGCTCCTTTCAATGATCTTCCACATTAAAATTCTCCTACGGAAAAATGCTACATAATCGTTTAGAAAGGGCAGATAACCTACTTTCCGCACACACACACACACACACACACACACACACACACACACACACACACACACACACGGATCACTGTGCGTCTGAATGGCAACGTCACTCGGACGAAGTAAAGTCCATCTCATGACACGGACTTTTCCTTGATTATTTTGTTTGGCCCGTGATTTAAGTAATCGTTAACTTCAAAGATTATGTGAACTATTTTTGCAGATCCTATGTGCACAAGAGGCTGTTAATTATTTGTGTTACACATAAAAAAAATATGACTTTATAATAAGTTAATATGTTATGTATATACCACATGTTTAACTCGTAGTTTCCTAACAGATCAGAAATGTACATATAATGTACCATTGTCGATGAGTTTCTAATCGCTGTAAAGCGAATTGTATAGTCAGTATGCTGATTCTGAAAAACCGTCTGGAATGAGTCAAAAGTGTTTATACTAGCATTTGAACGTGTGGTTGAGTTTCTATAACCTAGTAAATTTTTATTTTCGTACATTCCCATCATTTTGTTAATGACTTATATACCATTGAATGCTCGCAGTAGCACCTGTCACTGTTATAATGTAATTACATGGATTAAGGGAGAATGATATTAATTAAGGATGTCGAATAACAGTATTTTTCCTTCACAGTGTAGTGGTGATGCAGAAGAAGTTCAGCTGCTGCGTAAAATATACGACGAGCTTTGTGATATTGCTGGGATGGTGAATGTTGCATATGGCCTTCCGGTCCTCACCTGTGTGGTTACACATCTCGTTCACTGTGTCACAAACATCAACTTTACACTCTCTGTCATTCTAAAATATAAGGTAAGACTGTAGAACATGGTCAATGACACATGGCACATATCTCAGTCGGATTCTTATAAACGTTACTGTCCTATTCTATGACGTAGAATATATTAATTAGTTATTGTATGCCACTTGAGAAGGTAAACCACTCAGAATACGAGATTTTAGGATCTTAGGAATATTTCACTCCTGCAAATATATCCAAATTCTGATTTCAATCACCAATTTACAAACAAAATTTTGGATTTCTTCAACTTGCGCCACCTCACACGGTTCTTGACTAGAGTTAAATTACTCAACATTATCAAGACAAACATTTTGAGTGTTTCACAGTGAAATACTTTGCAATACAAATTCATGTGGTGGGTACAAAATTTTATAAAGATGATCAAAAAATTGCTTCCAACGTAAAGGATTTTTAGCGACTTTACATTTTTTAATCGTAGTTAGACATATTTTTACATTTTTTCGAGGTAACCCAGTCACTAAAAAGCCTTCGTGAGATTTCAAGAGAAATTAAATTTTCAAAGTAAATCACAGATTAAACTACGTATGTTGTTGGAAATTCTTAGTCATTTTGTGCAGCCAATAAATTACTTTAAAATACTACAATTGTTTATGATATCAGAACGATAATATTTAGAAAATATTTTACTGCGATAGTAAAATAGTTTCCATGTAAACTAAAGGAGAAGCTTTTATAGCAATGCCTATACGCTTATGAACGGCTATTTGTCAATCAAAGAGTATTTTCCACGTACAGATCACAAGGAAAGCCATATTAGATAGGGCTTGAAAGATTAATCATAAGGGAATTCAATGACTGGATACAAATATTACGTAATGTATTTGGTGTATCGGTGTCATGTTGAAAGCGAAGACAGATGAATGTGACCGAGTATGCTAGAAAACTCATTTAAAATTTATTCACACTTGCAGGTACTATTGCATAATCGATATATACATTGACAAATGAGAAACCTTATGATAAAGTCACCTAAAGCATTGAAAGCTTTGGAAAATCAATGACGAGATAAGACTCTGACCACACGCCTCTAAGATGTGAAAAGGAACTCTCGGTAGAGTTCACATAATTCCTATATTGTGTTTATCGAGACTCTGATGTGCATCAAGGGTAACTACATGATCGGAGAAGAGTCTTCCTCACTGCAGTTTGCAAACTCATCGCGCACGTCCAGCTTTCCTAGGTGACGGACAAGTAGCTCACTTTATGGACCTAACTGCAAATAAAAAATTTTAAAAAATCGTGTGTCTAGGGCCTCCCGTCGGGTAGACCGTTCGCCTGGTGCAAGTCTTTCGATCTGACGCCACTTCGGCGACTTGCGCTTCGATGGTGATGAAATGATGATGATTAGGACAACACAAACGTAAAGAAAGAAAAATATATTTCTACGCTTTTATTTACTCGCGAATTCCCGTGGTCCTTTTATAATAGACCAGCTTAGTGGTTACACAAATTATCTGTCCCTGAAATTTTAGCAGTTAGGAGTAATAATTAACGGTGAATTATATGCAGTTTCTTATGACAGGGTTTTAACGGTCCGGGAACGGAAGCTGTGGCGATGGTGACTGCTATGTGGGCTCTGATGCATGCAGGCAGTATTCTGGCAATCACTTGGTCTTGCAGTGCTGTAGCGAGTGAAGCTAGTCGCACCACAGACCTGGTACTCAAGGCCCTGCTGCCTCCACCACGCAACACTGCCAGGGACGCTGAACTGCGGTCGCAGCTGCAACTGTTCTCGCAGCAGTTGCTGCATCGACGTCCACACTTCACTGCCTGTGGGCTATTTGTCATTAATCTAAGCAACGTTTCATCGATAGCAGCTGCGATTGTATCGTATCTCGTCGTAATTGCACAGGTAAATGCGGAAGAGGATACACACGCTACTTAATATGGTGCTTGGATCGTGGTAGACAGGTGTCTTCATTTTCGAAACACATGTGTAACTTAAGTGAATATGTACACTGGTGAGAATATAATATTACAACTATTGATATGTTGGCCAACTGCTTATGCCTGCTTATTGTTTCTGGGTGTCTGATACTTTCCACGTAACAATCTAACAGTTGTACAAAGATATAATCCTGGTTTCACATTTTGCATGCCGATCCAGCTGCGCCTGCTTATGAGTTATATGCAACCAACAACGCCTTCAAAAACCATGCTCTTGCTTGCTACACTCAAACTATTTAGTCTTGCAGGACCTTTTTTCACTAGAGGCCATAGTTCTCGTAATATTGAAGAAAAATATACCAAAGTTACCATCAAAAGTGTTTTTCTTGAATAACTCGAGAAACGTGGCCTCCAGCAAAAAAGTATCGCAGTACAAAACTTAAGTATATTATATTTCTGATAAACGAATCCTGATCAGTTATTTTGTACGATTAACAGCTCCCACATAGTGACAAAGAGTATGAAATCTTTCCATTGGTTTGCACTTGTTGCAGGCTAAATAAAACCCGTAGGGTTGAGGAAGCATAATCACCTGTATATTTGATTTTACAAGACACCCACCATGAACCAGCAAAACATATCTGTTCACAAACACATATGCAGCATGACAAATGGAGTGTGAGTGGTTGATCCTGTATCATACCTTCGAAGTTCATCCACAACCTCTTATTGAGTCATGCAATAAATTATTGTTTCATAGGGCAATGGTTTCATAGCACAATGGTTCTTGAGATTTTCTTCCTAGAATGTAAGTCACAGTGAAATCTCTTACTAAATTAATAGATAATTTGGAGAGTAAATACTGTGATCTTCGAAATTTATGGTAAACGTCAGTTTCAGTAATCTGACAATTAAAATGTAATAATGTTCTTAAAATTTGTCTGACACTAACATTTTCTGTAGTCTGTAGTCATGGTAATCATTTTGTATTTACTGAAGCTATTACTTATTGTGACTTCAAATTTAAAATGGAAAATAGAAGTATAATTTTTCAGCTTGATTTCGTCTAAGCCTACGAAGCATTTCATTGCACAATAGACGCAAAGTGTGTTTCCCACATACCATTGTGGGTTATCATCACGTTTTTTATGGAATAAAATTATGTATACGTATAAATTTCAAAACACCTATGCTTTACTGTCAAATAAAGGCGTCATAGATTGATTTAATACTTGAGTTCTTATTCTAATGAGTCATCAGCTATATAATCTGAATCTATTGTTCATCATTGAGTATTGTACTTTAAAAAACTCAGTTTTCCCATATCTAATGCCATATACATGTAACACAGCAAATGTCTAACACGTGAAGCATCACAGACAGAGCACTGATAAATTTTCCTGTACACAAAATCCAAACTGTAATGTCATCATTGTACACTGGTAAAAAGATATAATATATAAAAAAAAGTTGTTGAAATTATTTCTTCTGAATCTGTACCCCAACACAGCCATACTCCAATAAAGGGAAATTGGTGTCCTTTTTGATGACATTAGTACGATATCCACAGCATACTGTTAAATTCACACCTGATACGCTACTGGCTTGCATTTAGGCAAATGAGCGCACTTATTATCGTGTCAGCTTGTAAGGTGGTGTATTAACAATACCCAGTAATTGGAGTTCCCTATGTACGCTGTAGTAAAAAATGAAAAGCAATATGATTATAACAGTGACACCAGTTAAAGTGTGAAGCTTCGTCGTCTCCAGGTAAACCATATCTTTTCAAAAACACAAATGCAGCATTACAAGTGGATTGTGAATTGTTGATCCTGCATTCTACCTTTGAAGTTCATCCACAACCTCTTATTCAGTCATGCAACGAATGATTGTTTAATAGGGCAATGAAAATGGAAGATGCTTTCTATGCAGTGGATAATACTGGAGAAAAATTCTACTTAACAAAATCTACATGTTACCAGATTGGTAGCCTTGCTCACATTCAGCTTCTTCACATATTCATGACAGGTTACAATAAACTATCTTAACAGTATGATTTAGTTGCATTTCAGCGTAGGATCATAGCACTGTTGTATCAATTCTCCAACATTGTCATACATGATGCGAAAGTGGGAATATCTTCGTCATGAAATTGTCCGACCGCTACTACACAAAATGTGGCGGAGGGGGAGGGGGGGGGGAACAAAATCGTTACGTTTCCAAAACGGTAACCTTTTTCACTTCCAGCTTCTTCACAGTTTCCTAAGAGTTAACATTGAACTGTCTTAACAACATTATTTAGTTACAATTCAGCATTGGACCACAGCACTTATGTATCATTTCTGCAACGTTGTTGTATATGATGTGAAAGTCAAAGTATATTCGTCATGAAATTGTGTGATCGCTGGTGTGAGGACGTTTCTGTGCCTGTGTTTTCTTTCATTGAGCAACTAGGTATGTGAGGTGGCCACCTCACATGCTCGTGTGTATACCCATAATTGCTAGGTACTATTAGCATCGATTTAAAATACGCCTTCCACCTGAAGATGATGGTTAAAAATCGAGTAACGTAATGAATACTTTACATATCGTCACCAACAAAGAAATATAAATTAATTTCTTCCTGGATAACAGTCGCAGTCTTCATAATCTAGTCCATAAAAGACTTAACTCATAAGTGTCGTTACCACTTGATCAAATTGCACAGTTGTTATTCTAGTCTTCTCCTAAGCTTTACTGAATGTAAAAAGTTGCAACATGGTTGCAGAATGATGTGTTACATCCAAAGGATTAGTCCTGATTATTGCCTTATTCAAATGAAATACGGTTACTCACACCGATTGCTACAGAATACAGTACAGAAACAAGAAAACGGTATCATTGCTTATGTAATGGAAGCAGAGTGTTCGTATGCAGTGAGGGATGTAAAGTTGAGGCATGGAACCGTGTTTCATATCAGTTGAACTACAAGAAAATCCTAAAATTTAAGTTGTTATACAATAACACAAGTCAGTACAGTTAAAACGTTGGATTACTAGCAGCTCTAACCAAGTCTACGTACACTAGCACTCAGAATCTCAACATATTTTTAGTCCCCAAGTAGTGCACATCGAAATGCCTGTGAGACACCAGTCCAGCCCAAGCGGTTCTCTGGTCAGAACTAACCCCATCGACCCACAGCCGAAGAATGAAGACAATGCTTCCGGATTTGCTTGCCTACTGAGAACCTTCTTAAAAAATTCTTAAAAAACATACTGTGAGCAGTGACCATGAAACGTTTCTAATAGTTTAATAAACCAAAATCTAGCATACTTGACGAATTGCCCAAAGTCCACCCGCGCAGCCGTTTCACACATCCTCTTATGGCATTTCTTAACCTCACCTTCCATGACGAACAGAAGACAACGTGCACAAGTCCCTTTATAACTGTCTGCAGTATAAATTTTCAGAACTTGCTAGAGTGGTTTGAGGAACACTCACGTTGATGTCTTAGGCGTCGAATTAATGTTATCTGAAAGCATCAGATGGTATACTGGACGTAAGCTCTAAATCCATGGTCCACAGGATTTATGGAAATATGGCATGACATATACCACTGAAACCTCGCAAGAATACGCTGTAGCATTGCTTCACTAGCATGTGTTGATCCGTCATGCAGAGTGCAGTGTATGTCATATCCGAGCGCCGTCGCTGTAATGACCATCTGCATCCTCTAGCAGCAAACCACTTCGAATTCAAGTGTCGTCTTGAAGAAACCATGACCGCATTTGTAAGATTGCTTATAAGTCCTGTGCAAAGCTCTGAACCCTATACCTGTGAGTTAACCCCTTCCACAAATTCTACAAAAATTTCAAAATACTGTACAGCACCACTAATTAAAGGATTACACTGGCACATATTGAACTATTTCCGACACTTGCAGGTATAAGGGGGAAGAGCTATTTCCGTCGAACTATTAGGTATGATCATAGGAATTCGACTATGTGGTTTGTTGTTACTTGAAACTGGAACAACAGAGGTTTAGACTACTGGAAATGTTTTCCAGTGCTAAACTCGTTGATTTCGCCAAAAATTGGAAAAATGTAGTAGCTGTCCCAATCGTCACTGGAGTCTGTCAAACCAAGAAGTGAATGAGTGATGTGTGGCACGCTGTTGCATCTTTCCGATTTCAATAAGTGTCATGACACTGCCTCCATCAGCGTTATGTGCACATTTCCTTCTAAGAAATTGCTTAAGAGTTTCTTTGAGAGACAGAGTAGGATCATCTAGTGTTTTTTTTTCTGTCCTTATTGATGACATTAGTACAATATCCCCAGCATACTGTTAAGTTCACACCTGATACATTACTGTCGTGCATTTAGGCAAATGGGCTCACTTATCTTGGTGTCAGCTAGTGAGACGGTGTATTAGCAATAGCCAGATTTGGAGTTCCCTACGAAATCCTTTACAATACCTCTGAAATAAAAAATGAAAATCAAAAGAGATCAATCTAATGGAAAAGATCAGTGTGTGGAAGCATTGTATTTCTAATAGGATTTATGTTGGTGGTACAACACCCAAATCGTTCGCTGCAGTGACTGTCAAAATATACAACTGTGACTCTCGTACTACCTGCTGAATTAGGACACGATGTCTCATGCAGGGAGAAGCAATTGTAGTGAAAAGACGGTCATGTGAAAATCTGTAGGAAATAAGTAAAATAATCAAATAATCCTTTATAAGAATCGATTCTGACATAAAATCAGGATATAAGAACCAAATTCGATGGCTTAGACGCAAGATTTGCCGATATAGATACAAAAATGAATTTTTTAAAAAAATGAAAAATTCTAGATAAATCTCCCTTCCCCCCCTTCCCCCCTTTTACTAGTAGGTCTGAAGAAGAGCAAACTGAGCCAGTTATGACAATACCACTTCCCTGAATACAGACATGTCTTCTGCTAAGGGCTTCATAAGATCGTAGATGTTTGTGTTAGCCGAGAAGATTCTATCTGAATTATCAGCGCGCCTCTGCCACATTTCATCGGTCTGTTATAATGTTAGTAGCACATCTGCGTTTATGTTCGATAAATGAATTCATGTACATGTGGTAGCAACACCAAACTCGTGTATGAGGACTCTAGAATCGATGTATAATGGGTTTTCTTCAAATTGCATTTTCATACATACACTGATAGCTATAATATACTTTGCACCCGCAATTAATAGGAAATATTTCGCTAACATGATTGTAAACTGATATCCGTTTGTTGAACCAGTCTGTTGACGCCCTAGGGTTTCCATCACACCATATTTAGATGGCAGTAAATCTACAAAATGTTAAAAAAGGTTCTCAGGAGAGCTTCTGTAAAGTTTGGGAAGGTAGGTGGCGAGATACTGGAAGAAGTAAAACTGTGAGTACCGGGCGTGAGTCGTGCTTCGGTAGCTCAGATGGTAGAGCACTTGCCCGCCAAAGGCGATGGTCCCGAGTTCGAGTCTCGGTCGCGCACACAGTTTTAATCTGCCAGGAATTTACATATCAGCGCACAATACGCTGCAGAGTGAAAATCTTATTCTGCCTATAAAATGTTGTTTTGTTGATTTCCGCGAACTTTCACTATGAAAATCTTAACATACAATTACATCGTTGGAAGTGTCTTTTGTAGTAACGAACTACCAATAAACATACTTCAGCGAGGACTGAAGTTACCATTTGTTTCTACACGAGCCCTGATTTCTTCCCATCTTCGAGTTACCAACAAGAGGTGTATTTGTGTGACTAAATCGTTCTGCATCCTGTCGCAACTCTAGGTTCTCGAAACATGCACAACAGTAATTTGAGAAAAGAAGTTCAGCACTTCTCTCAGTTACATCGGCGTTTTCGTCTGAAGAGGACGGGAGACGCATATCATTCGATTTGCTCAGTGAGTAACGCTTCTGTAGTCGGGAGTGCATGCACGTCATACGGTTGCACGGTGCCCTTCGCCTGTCACGACATATGGCTTTGCTGTCTCATGTAAGCTACCAGTTACTGCCCCAGCATCCATCTGGCAGGTGGCAACTGATTACTGCGTCTAGTACTGCTTATAACTTCCAATTACATTACCAAGTGATGAGTTATATTCTACAGTAACGTAATGTATTTTCCGCAAAATATTGATGTTTGTACTTCATCTTATCACTACGTATTATCTGGCTTGCTTTCAGTGTGGTGGATATATCATGGATGCATATATGTATGATACGTATTTGACAAAACTGGGGTTCCGGTGTAAAAAAGACAGATTACTGTTTAGTTAATAGCTGCCATTCAATCCAAATATTTAATTTCTTACGATGAACTTTTAAAACAGAGAAGTGAACATTATGAAAAAGAAGTTCTCAGCAGAGGAATCTGGCGATTTTTGAGTTCCATGGCATAACATGTATGTGGGTCACAAATTACATTAAACTTAAAAAAATACATTTTCCAGCAATTTTTCAGTATTATCTAAAGCGATATGTGTGTTTCTTGCCTTTTTTTAATTTCGTCCGCCATCTTAACTTAGGTCACATGGACTGTGAATGCTACGCTTTCACAAATAATATACTTTTGATGGTAATTAGAACTACTGTCTTGGATCATTCAAATTATCGCCATTTTTAATTTAGCATGTGCGTGCTCTGTATTCGTGTCGAAATACGTGGTATGCAGTTCGCTTCAGACAGTCGAGCAGTGGGATTTGGCGTGGTGTACTGCATGCAGGTGACTGTCAGCTGCCATAGCGAGAAGTCTACTTTTTCCATCGGACGAGTAGGGTGGGACGGATACCACCGAAGCCTGGACAGGCAAGTTGTGCAGAAAATTTGGTATACATTCATCCCCTCCTATAATATCCTACAGTGAGTATTGAAAAACCACACAATTTTTAAAGTTAGGGCAAATCAGCTTTTAGCCGGCAAACTAGGATTGGCATTTGTCAAAAAATGTGTTAAAGAATTGTGATGTCAGAGGGGGGGGGGGGGGCGGCAGGGGGCAGGTGGAGGGGGGGAGGGTGTGGGGGGAGGAGGGTTAATAATCGTGGAGACTACAGCAGTTAGCTACATTGATTTAAAACTGCAGGCACGTGGACTCTTAGACTAATGGAACTGTAACGTCTTAGGTGTGGCGGAAAAGAAACAGTGTTTCCTCTATTTACGTCCATATTAAACTAAGGATCGAATTCTAAACTTGGCGCAAGCGCCTGGGCGCCCATGCAGAACGCTTCAGCAACCTAATGCTAACTGCCTTCGATTCTGATGTCACAGGATTAGGGAAATTCCACGCAGTCTGCCAACAACGTAGACAATCCTTACGTTTCATAGCGTTCGTTTTATATTTACACTACATCTACATCAACATCTATACTCCGCGAGCCACCTTACGGTGTGTGGCGGAGGGTACTTATTGTACCACTATCTGATCCCCCCTTCCCTGTTCCATTCACGAATTGTGCGTGGGAAGAACGACTGCTTGTAAGTCTCCGTATTTGCTCTAATTTCTCGGATCTTTTCGTTGTGATCATTACGCGAGATATATGTGGGCGGTAGTAATATGTTGCCCATCTCTTCCCGTAATTCTCTCTCGTAATTTCGATAATAAACCTCTCCGTATTGCGTAACGCCTTTCTTGAAGTGTCCGCCACTGGAGCTTGTTCAGCATCTCCGTAACGCTCTCGCGCTGACTAAATGTCCCCATGACGAATCGCACTGCTTTTCGCTGGATCATGTCTATCTCTTCTATTAATCCAACCTGGTAAGGGTCCCATACTGATGAGCAATACTCAAGAATCGGACGAACAAGCGTTTTGTAAGCTACTTCTTTCGTCGATGAGTCACATTTTCTTAGAATTCTTCCTATGAATCTCAACCTGGCGCCTGCTTTTCCCACTATTTGTTTTATGTGATCATTCCACTTCAGATCGCTCCGGATAGTAACTCCTAAGTATTTTACGGTCGTTACCGCTTCCAATGATTTACCACCTATGGCATAATCGTACTGGAATGGATTTCTGCCCCTATGTATGCGCATTATATTACATTTATCTACGTTTAGGGAAAGCTGCCAGCTGTCACACCATGCATTAATCCTCTGCAGGTCCTCCTGGAGTACGTACGAGTCTTCTGATGTTGCTACTTTCTTGTAGACAACCGTGTCATCTGCAAATAGCCTCACGGAGCTACCGATGTTGTCAACTAAGTCATTTATGTATATTGTAAACAATAAAGGTCCTATCACGCTTCCCTGCGGTACTCCCGAAATTACCTCTACATCTGCAGATTTTGAACCGTTAAGAATGACATGTTGTGTTCTTTCTTCTAGGAAATCCTGAATCCAATCACAAACCTGGTCCGATATTCCGTAAGCTCGTATTTTTTTCACTAAACGTAAGTGCGGAACCGTATCAAATGTCTTCCTGAAGTCCAGGAATACGGCATCAATCTGCTCGCCAGTGTCTACGGCACTGTGAATTTCTTGGGCAAATAGGGCGAGCTGAGTTTCACATGATCTCTGCTTGCGGAATCCATGTTGGTTATGATGAAGGAGATTTGTATTATCTAAGAACGTCATAATACGAGAACACAAAACATGTTCCATTATTCTACAACAGATTGGCGTAAGCGAAATAGGCCTATAATTATTCGCATCTGATTTATGACCCTTCTTGAAAATGGGAACGACCTGCGCTTTCTTCCAGTCGCTAGGTACTTTACGTTCTTCCAGCGATCTACGATAAATTGCTGATAGAAAGGGGGCAAGTTCTTTAGCATAATCACTGTAGAATCTTAAGGGTATCTCGTCTGGTCCGGATGCTTTTCCGCTACTAAGTGATAGCAGTTGTTTTTCAATTCCGATATCGTTTATTTCAATATTAGTGTTGGTTTCGGTTGGTAAATTTCTTCACAATGGAGGGTTGGATGGGGTGATCTCAGGGTCATCCAGCAGAACCCACCCTGTGAACTGTCTACACCGAGGTTGTTTCCTGACCCGCAGTCGAGTGATAGGTCTTTCAAAGACGTGACTGACAGCGAAAGACTTTCCGAGGGTCCAGCTCCACGAAAGTTCCCGCTGGTCGAGTAGAGCAAGCAGTTCGCCTCCTTCGTGATAAGTAGCTGATGAGGGAAGGCTTGCTACAAGACGAATTTTAGCGACAGCCAAGTAGCCTACGCCAATATTAGCAGAGCGGAAATACAAAGACTGAAAACGTTGGAGAAAAATCTGGAGTTAGTAATCTTACCAGCTGATGAGTACTGCTATGGTTACCCTCAATGCTACTGGTTATCAGAAGAAAGTAGTTAGAAGTGTACTCACTTCCCTAATCATAGATAATGTCTCGATCTGCCGCAAAAATATGTCGTGAACAAGATCACTTCCACGTCAGACACACAGGGGTGTAAGTTCGATGATTGTCATATGTACCAGTTATAGGTGTGAACGCACGTTCTCACGAACACGACACCATTTCTTCACTTCTTACTTTATCTATGTATATCTTGCGACGTAAACGGATTTATTTGCAGTGGCAGACATTCTTCTGGACGTATTTTGCGTTGCAAACACTTGTTAAACCAACTGTGTTGCGTCGACTTTGCTTTTTGTCTCAGTAATCTACTATAAAAGACGGATAATTGTGCTGTTGTGGCACATTTCATAATGTTAACAGAATCTTCCGTCGGTTCTTGGTAGACTAAGAGCCGACGATAGATTCTATTAACACGATAAGAAAGTGGGTCTATTATTGCAAGATAGTACACACCCAATTCTCCAACCGCATCCCCCATCGACATTTTGCGGGAAGGATATGGAGCTACTTAAGAATTGTGGCTTCTGCGAAGAATTTGTGAAGAATTTAAGGCCTAGAGCACTGAGGCCATTCAGATGTATGGTCTTCCTACGATGCACGAAGACGGCGTCCCATTAAGACCAATTTACTCGTGTTAGTGCTATCGGCTCCCCTACATACAGGCGGCCAAAATATCTAACTGAACTATTGTCACCTATAGTCGGTCGCTGTAGACAACATATTAAAAATTCACAAGTGTTTGGTGATATCTTAAAACAGCTAAGGGTACGCCCAAATGAAATAATGGCTAGCTAGCCTTGACCTGACTGCTCTGTAAGGCGCTGCAGCAGTTCGCCGATCGTTTGAATGTCATATATCCCAACATAAGATTTGCAGTGGTGCTGGTGAAGGACGGAAAGCTACCTTTCTTCGACGTGTTGGTCGAACAGAAATCGGGCGAAGGAACCGGTCATTCAGAGTACAGGAAAGCGATGCATGCAGATCTGTATTTCAACTGTCGTAGCTTTCACCATCCAGCACACAAGGCGACAATGCTGAACACCTTATTACACGGTACCAGAGCTATTTCGGACATGAACCATATCGGTTCCAAGAGTAAGCATCTGAAGACGGTATTCGGAAGGAATGGGAAATCTGCCCGTGATATTAGATCAACGCTGTTGAAAAAACCAAGACGCGGCGCCTTACAAACAAGCCAGGAGTATCAACACATACCGCTGTTTCCAATCTCCAGTGAAACAACTAGCAAAGTAGGTAGAGTCTTAAGTAGACAAAGATTCAAACCAGGCTTCCGGCCACCCACAAAAATTAAAGAAATCTTGCGACACGTTAAAGATGAGAGCTCAGGGAACTTATAATAATCCTTGAAATTGAGGTAAGAATTACGTGGGCCTGTCTACTTGGACCATTGTCGATCGTTCCGTCGAGCACCAACGTCTTCTGAAATACAGGCATTTGAATATATCGGCGGTGGTAGACCACATTATTATGTTTGAACTAACGAGAATACTGACTGACGCATCGAGCAGTTGGGACTCTGTTATCAGAGAAGCGGTTGACAAAGAAAGAACACAGACGAATACCTCTCCCAGTTCACCACCTGATGAATGGCGTTGCAAGGAACGATAGATGGGGAGCACAGCAAAATCTGTGGACGTAGAGGACGTCACATCTGTATGTACCATCATGATGTAACCCAGTCAATGCCGGTCGGAGTGGCCCTGCGGTTCTAGGCGCTACATTCTGGAACCGAAGGACCGCTACGGTCGCAGGTTTGAATCCTGCCTCGGGAATGATGTGTGTGATGTCCTAAGGTTAGTTAGGTTTAATTAGTTCTAAGTTCTAGGCGACTGATAACGTTAGAAGTTAAATCGCATAGTACTCAGAGCCATTTGAACCATTTAATCAAGCCAATCGGATGCGGTTCTGTGGGTGTAAAAGAGGGAACCTTGCCAGATCACGACAGTCAGTTTTAGTCCCTAACGAAGGTGATGAAGAATATAATCGATGACTTGGAACTTTTTACTACCTTACATTTTTCGTAATTCTATTCTTACTAAAGCAGATTTAGTTTTATAATATTCTCTGTAGGTCGCATTGCTAGGTAATGACGTAGTTTTTATATACGCCTTCTGCTTCTCTTCCACTAACTTCCTAATACGTTTATTCCAAACAGCTAACCTCCTTTTGCAATATTTCTGTTTACTCGATCCTAATACTTCAGTGGCTATGTACAACTGCATTAATAATATTTCATTCCCCGTTTATATAGTTCAGTGCAGATGCCTAGTATTCCCATGTCCCCATTTCAACACCTGACCTGCAGCCCAGGGAAAATTTATCATTAATGACATGCTCTTTCCAAGCGTGCTTGGAGGTACTACCTAACTTAAAAGCGTATGACTTGTAATAGCTATATTTATTAGTCTGTGAAACTCGTATTTACTGACACAATGTTGTTAAGTACACCATCTTCAGTCATGAACAGATATGTACGCAGGTATACGCATTACACCCTGCATGTTTAGTATTGAGACACATACACTGTAAAATAGATACTTACAGCACACTGCTCGCAGAATATCGCGGCCTGTGAATGTGCAGTTGGCTGGGAAAAGGATGATTTTTTGTAAACATTACGTGGGATCCTTTCACAGCTTTATTTGCTAGATGGCCAACCTAAAAGATCTCCTGACACCTCTGCTTTGGTTAGTATCTAAAAGGAATTCCTCTGAGAACTTAAGAAAAGTAGTAATTTACTCTCGCCTGATTAGTTTCCCATTTGTATATTTTTTATAAGGTTCTGGAGTGGTGAATTTTGAGTAAAATCTACATTTCTCTTGTTGCTGCATTAAAATTTGCTTCTTTTGCCAAGATACAGTAGAGTTTATGCAATGTCATTACACTAACATGGTGTGAAGGTGCAACTGCGGCACAATCCTGAGTCACTTTATTGAGTGCGAAACTAAGGACCGTTATGGTCAACAACTATGAAAAAGCATATCATCGACACAAAAATAAACGTGTAATGTATTCACTTGTGGTGTTCCAAAATACACTTTAATTTCGTTTCATAGAAACAGTCACTGAATAACACAGTAGGTGGCGAAGTTTCGTGCATTAGTCATACAACGAAATACTCTCTACGTCTGTATTACTTGCTAAGATCATATATCCTTCTGGGTTTATCACTAGCAAGTGTGATTACAAATGAGTGTATTACATAAAATCAATTTTTTCCAGCTCAGTGACAGATAGACACCTTGTAACCTCCAAACAGAATAAAAATTATAATAATCACTTTCCTAATAAAAAAATGAAACTCATATATAATCATTGATGAATTAACTTACTGAGAATCTGAACTGGAAAGTTTTGGACGCCACACTGCTCCTACTGCAGTCAACACTGCTCTTTGGTCTGAGATTCTCTTATAGCTTACATATCGCAGTCAGTGCGTGAGCAATCCAACGAAACGACATCCGCTCGAGTGCGCTAGCAAAAAATTCCTTAGTCATGGGTATCTCACAAAACCCTCCATTGGGGGGGGGGGGGGGGGGGCGGGTGTCAAAAATTTGGCAGCGATGGCGAGTCAATTGGACTTGCCATGACCAACAAATCTTTCTATAATCTATTTAATTTACTAAGTTTACAGTTACAGAGTGTATATATATATATATATATATATATATATATATATATATATATATATATATATATATAAAACAATACTGGCAAATCTGATAATCTATTGGTTATGAACTGTAGATTAAAACTGAAGAAACTGCTAAAAGGTGGGAATTTAAGGAGATGGGACCTGGATAAACTGACTAAACCAGAGGTTGTACAGAGATTCAGGGAGAGCATAAGGGAACAATTGACTGCAATGGGGGAAAGAAGTACAGTAGAAGAAGAATGTGTGGGTTTGAGGGATGACGTAGTGAAGGCAGCAGAGGAAGAAGTAGGTAAATGGATGAGGTCTAGTAGAACTCCTTGGTTAACAGAAGAAATATTGAATTTAATTGATGAAAGGAGATAGTATAAATATGCAGTAAATGAAGCAGGCAAAAAGGAATACAAACGTCTCGAAAATGAGATTGACAGGAAGTGCAAAATGACTAAGCATGAATGGCTAGAGGACAAATGTAGGGATGCAGAGGTTTACCTCACTAGGGGTAAGATAGATAAAGCCTACAGCAAAATTAAACAGACCTTTGGAGGAAAGAGAACCACATGTATGAATATCAAGAGCTCATATGGAATCCCAGTTCTAACCAAAGAAGAGAAAGCAGAAAGGTGGAAGGAGTATATAGAGGGTCCATACAAGGGCGATGTACTTGAGGACAATATTATGAAAATGGAAGAGAATGTAGATGAAGATGAAATGGGAGATGCGATACTGTGTGAAGAGTTTGACAGAGCAATGAAAGACCTGAAACGAAAGAAGGCCCCGGGAGTAGAACACATTCCTTTAGAACTACTGACGGCCTTGGGAGAGCCAGTCCTGACAAAATTCTACCATCTGGTGAGCAAGATGTATGAGATAGGCGAAATACCCTCAGACTTCAAGAATAACATAATAATTCCAATCCCAAAGAAAGCAGGTGTTGACAGATGTGAAAATTACCGAACTATCAATTTAATAAGTCACAGCTGCAAAATAACACGAATTCTTTACAGACGAATGGAAAAACTGGTAGAAGCTGACCTCGGGGAAGATCAGTTTGGATTCCGTAGAAATGTTGGAACACGTGAGGCATTACTGACCTTACGACTTATCTTAGAAGAAAGATTAAGGAAAAGCAAACCTACGTTTCTAGCAATTGTAGACTTAGAGAATGAATTTGACAATGTTTCCTGGAATACCCTCTTTCAAATTCTAAATGTGGCAAGGGTAAAATACAGGGAGCCAAGGCTACTTACAGTTTGTACAGAAACCAGATGGTAGTTACAAGAGTCGAGGGGAACGAGAAGGGCGCAGTGGTTGGGAATGGAGTGAGACAGGGTTGTAGCCTCTCCCCGATTTTATTCAATCTGTATATTGAGCTAGCAGTAAGGGAAACAAAAGAAAAATTCGAAATAGGTATTAAAATCCATGGAGAAGAAATGAAAACTTTGAGGTTCGCCGATGACATTTTAATTCTGCCAGAGACAGAAAAGGACTTGGAAGAGCAGTTGAACGGAATGGACAGTGTCTTGAAAGGAGGATATAAGATGAACATCAAGAAAAGCAAAACGAGGATAATGGAATGTAGTCGAATTTGGTCGGGTGATGCTGAGGGATTTAGATCAGGAAATGAGACACTTAAAGTAGTAAAGGGGTTTTGCTATTTGGGGAGCAAAATAACTCATGATAGTCGAAGTAGAGAAGTTGTGAAATGTAGACTTGCAATGGCAAAGAAAGCGATTATGAAGAAGCGAAATTTGTTAACATCGAGTATAGATTTAAGTGTCAGGAAGTCGCTTCTGAAAGTTTTCGTATGGAGTGTAGCCATGTATGGAAGTGAAACATGGACGATCAATAGTTTGCACAGGAAGAGAATCGAAGCTTTTGAATTGTGGTGCTACAGAAGAATGCTGAAGATTAGATGGGTAGGTAAGATAACTAATGAGGAGGTATTGAACAGAACTGGGGAGAAGAGGAATTTGTGGCACAAATTGACGAGAAGAAGGGACTGGTTTGTAGGACATGTTCTGAGGCATCAAGGGATCACAAATTTAGCTTTGGAGGGCAGCGTGGAGGGTAAAAATCGTAGAGGGAGACCAAGAGATGAATACACTATGCAGATTCAGAAGGATGTATGTTGCAGTAGGTACTGGGAGATGAAGAAACTTGCAAAGGATAGGGTAGCATGGAGATCTGCATCAAACCAGTCTCAGGACTGAAGACCAGAACAACAACAACTGACTAATAATATAAGTAAAAAATGACAAAGTGTATACACAATGAGTACAAAATATATTAACAAATGACAGAGTGAACACGCACTGTATAAGTCTTCAACATTTTTACATGAACTGATCACATTAAGAGATGAAATAAAGTGCACACACACTGTAAAAGTCTTTAGTATACTTAGCAGAACTGATCATATTAACAGATGAAATGAAGTGCACACGCACTATAAAAGTCTTTAGCATTTTTTTACAAAAACTGAATACATTAAGAAATAAAATAAAGTGCGTACGCACTGTATAAGTCTCTAACATTTTACAATAACTAGGAAAGGAATGGGAAGGATAGCGTCATGGTTGTAGCACAGTAGGTTGCACGTAGCTGCACTGACAGTCCACATATTTCTACAGAAGCACAACACCAAGTGAGACAATCTGAAGTTCTCTTCCCTGAAGTATTTATCAGTGTAGCCAAGACACTGAAATGTTGTATTAATTTTGTATTTTATCATTTTGGTAGTACATTAGGTACACCAAACAGTAGGACCATAATGACATCTCCTTCGGTAGGAGTGGTGGACAGCTTGATGTCAACACCACATTCTGGTAGAATTCATACTCTTATATCAACGTGGAATTAGTGCAAAAACCAAATTTAGTTCTCCATGATAATGAGGATGGACATGACATATGGATATTGCAGTAATTGGTGGTGATTAGATCAGAAGGTGAAGGACATTAAGTCTTATGCTAGTCATCATACAGAATTTCAGTAGTGTATCAACCGATTTGAATAATTATTGGCACTCATTGGCTAGTTACTAAACAATTATCTGGTATGTATGAAGTTTTACAGAAAACTATTCATAAGTCTTCTAATTACAGTAATTATTGGCATAGCATTAATGCATAAGTCATCTCATTACAGTTATCATTAGCATTCATTGGTCAGTTACTAAATATTTGTGTAGTATCTATGAGGTATCACAGGACATTATTCATAAATCATCTAATTACAGTAATTAATGGTATTCATTTATAGAGTATAACAAGATATTATTAAGAACTAATGACATTGCAGTAATTATTGGCTCTCATTGGCCAGTTACAAAGCGTTTATGTAGTAAGTATGGAGTATTACAGTACATTATTCATCACTCCAGTGATTACTGGCACTCATTGGCCAGTTGCAAAGTATTTATATAGTTATACAAAACATTGTTCACTATTATTCACAAGTCATCATTCAAAACATGAGTAATTGAGTGTTTCATCAAGCTGCTGGTGTTTATATATGATATCATGTAAGTGGCGTAAGACTTCATATTAACAGAATCTCCTGTTGGATCTTGGTAGAACAACATTATAATAAATGAAAAGCACCAGTTTGCTTTTGTTTGTAGAAAAAAGCAAACTGCTGCTTTTCATTTATGACATAATACATATTTAAAATGTAAGACATTGGAACTAGTATTCAAGGTGTTTAGTCAATAATAAAGAGACATAATGGAATCAATACACCAGAGGAATTTGCATTAGATTTAGGACTAAAAATATATCTTAAACTGGGAACATTATTTAGTTATATACTGGTAATAGCTGGGACTGGTAAATTTTTTTTTGTCCTACCAATGCATTGTGTTGAGATCGATAATTAATTGCTGGGACATGAAAGTATTTGCTTCTCATTTATTGTTGGAAATAAGGATTAATAAAGTCATTCGTCATGAGTTAGCTGTAGCAAGGTTATGAAACGAGTATATGTGATCACATTCATAAATGATAGACACAACTGGGTAAAAATGCAAGTACTAAAACAGGTTTAATAACTAACTGCTTATAGCATATTAATATCATGAAAAGCTTCTCCTGGAAAGAATACAAAATGGATGATTGACCTGAAAGAAAAAATGTATATTATGCTGAAAAGTAGTAAACTTCGAATTAACAGGTAATTTATGTACCCTATCTGTCTTTCCCAACATAAGACATACTGTCAAAAAAAACTGCAACAAATACTTAAATAACTACATAGCATCTCTTAACTAAAAGTAAATATATAAACTTCATCATTATCATCATCTGCAAATTGAAATGTCTTTATTCATATTACTATATTCTTCATATAACTAGTCATCATCATTTATTATCATGGGCAAAAAATAGACACTTCATTATTCATTATTAATATTTATTACCGTTCTTCTCATACAACTATTCAATATCATTCATTGCTTCATATATTATAGAGTTTCTTACTTCTAGCAAAATTCCTCACTAAAATTAACATGTGTAGTTCTGTCTGAGAGCCTGCATTGATTGCCTCGTATTCTGAAAGTCAAATAATTAGTTACGACGGCTATTATAAAGTGTGTATAGCATATTCTTGTTAATGCTTGTTACTTCTGATCCATTTACTCTTCATGACAAAGTATTGCATTTTCTTTCGTTGATTCCAATTGCGAATTTTCCATTTAATAGTAAACCACTGTGGTTTGTTTAATTTATTTGTTTTACACGTTATTGCTTTCGGAAAATGATGAATATGGATTCATATCTTGCATTTAAATCATATACCCATTAAATTAAAACTTGTTCCTAGTGACTTGACTAATCATACAGCATTACATGACAGAAAACTTATTATGTCCACAACATAGAGAGTTTTCAAGTGCAAAAATGCACACATAATATCATAA
Organism: Schistocerca serialis cubense; assembly: GCF_023864345.2. Lineage (NCBI taxonomy): Eukaryota > Metazoa > Arthropoda > Insecta > Orthoptera > Acrididae > Schistocerca > Schistocerca serialis. The sequence goes on from NC_064642.1 coordinate 666,328,909, forward strand.
TGTAGTAGCAAAAATTTAGAATACTGAAAATATTGAGATATCACAAGGTAAAATGTCAAAGTCAAATGGTGTTTGTTACATCTTAAAGATTTCATAGCTCATACAGACAAACTTCTACTTTTGATAGGATAACAATCATAAATACACAAAAAAATGGAAAATGTGATGGTCTGATATATAACGACAAGAAAAGTGACCTGCTAACCTTACCTGGCCAGGCACTTGCCAAGAAAAAATATATTCATCATGAGTAAGTAGTCACATAACTATCTGGAAATGGCATAATCGTATGATAAATAGTAAAGCATGTTCATCCAATAAAGGGTTTAAAAATGGAAATATGGTGATTGCCCTTGCTTTTTCTGGTTGTCAGAGTTTCGACGAGTACTACTTTGGGGTGAGGGATGCTGCCATTCCTACACGGACGTGCGTATAGTATTTCAAATTTATTTCATCTACTCTTTCCTCTGTTGGATAAGTAATGCGTGCGTACTAATATCTTCTGGCTTATGTGAAAGTCACGGCTTGTACAAACCTGTTTTTGCTTCCTTCTCCGCCGTTCTGAAGCACGTGTGATGTTTCTGAGCGCAATGTCAATTACTTCAGGGTGGCGTAGTCGACAAGATGTTGGAAAAGATACTAATTCTTTAATTTTGTTAGGTGGTACAACATTTTTCAATATAACAGTCAGTGAAAGCATAGTAGATTCATTTGGTATGGTGTTAATTACATCCTGGAATGAGAGTATGTGTGTATCTCAATGTATATTTTTTTATGGCAGTAGAATCTACATAGTTTACCAATTTTCTTCATCAGTCGTTCAGAAGGGTTCGAAGAAGCATGATACCGGGATATATATAGATCGGAGAAATGTTTCTAGCTCGTAACATACGTTTCCATCTCACAGATCGAAATTGTGGTCCATTGTAGTAAATTACTTTCAGTACATGCCCTACATGAAATAAAAAATGTTTTACAAATACATTCGAAATAGATTTAGCAGTAGTTTTGCGTAAAGGAGTGAAGATAACAAATTTCGAAGTGAGTTCAACAGCGACAAAGATGTAGCAAAAACCTCTATTAGATCTGGAAATCGGTCCAAAAATGTCTACAGCGGCCATATGTCTCAATTTAACTGGTACAGTGGGATGTAACGGAGGAATATGTGAGGTCGTGCTGATTTAGCTTTCTGGCAGGTTTTACATGACGCTAAAACTCTTCGAATACGTTTCTCCATGTTTGCAAATTAACAGTTCTGTCTCAGTATAAGAAAACATTTTCGGGCTCCATAATGTGCGTAACTTAAATGAGTATACCAAATTAATTTGCTTACAAGTTCGTCGGGAATACATAATAACCAGTTGTTGCTGTCAGGGTGAGAGCGGCGAAACAGAATGTTCTTGCGTACGGTATAATGGTTTCTAATGGTTACGTTATTCCTATCTTCCCGAAGGCATTTAATTTCTTTCCATACGTTGTCTTTGCTCTGCCCTTGTGCCATGTCTCGTAATGACGACGAAATGAAATTTTCTAATGCAACTTGATGAATATACATGACGCTAGAATTTACTTGGCTGAAGTTGGTTGTGATGTCGCGCTGATTGTTGCAGAGTGATAGGGGTAGTGCGTCTGCTACAATATATTGTGTACCGGAAATGTAAACAATTGTAAAATTAAATTCCTCTAAATACAGTTTCCATGTGCTTAATCTCTCATGTGTAAATTTAGCGGAAATAAAAAAATGTATAGCTCTACGATCTGTGTAAACGGTAGTATGCCTTCCATAAAAAAATGCCTAAATGTGGCAAATGCCCATACAAGACATAATGTTTCAAGCTCTGTAACATAATAATTGCGTTCAGCAGCTGACAGAATGCGACTTCCGATGACGATGTTTTTAATTACTATAGTGCCATCATCTTCAATTTCCAGGAAAATGTGTACGCCTAAAGCGGTGTTAGAACTGTCGGTGGCAATGGAAAAGTTTCTGGTAGGATCTGGGTGTGATAAAAGTGATGAGTTCAACAAAGCTTGTTTCAGATTGACAAATTCAGACTGTGCTTGGTTATACCAGGACCAAATAGTGTTTTACCCGTCAAGTGGCATGATCTAGGGGTTTCTAAAGCAGCGTAATGAATAAATTTATGAAAAAAGATAATTCATCCCAAAAAGCTGCGTAGTTGTTTCTTTGTCGTTAGAAGAGTAATGTCACGTAAAGCTTGAAGTTTTTCCGGGTAAGGCGCAATGCCTTCTGCTGCAATTACATATCCAAGAAATGTTATGGAAGTTTTGCCAAAGTGCGATTTGCTAAGATTAACTATGAGTCCTTGTGCATGAAAAGTTTGCAACTGTTGTTCCAGACTCAAATTGTGTTCAGACCAGTTAGCTTCTGCGATAAGGATGTCGTCTTCATATATTGTGGTTCCCTAAGTTCTGTCGGAAGTATAGTCAGTAAACCGCGAATAAATGCTGCTGAAGAAATTGTTAAACCGAACGGTAATTTGGAAAACTGGTAACAGTCATCAAAACAGAGAAATGCTGTGTACTTTCTGCTGTTCGGATGGAGCTGAATTTGCCAAAATCCCGATTTCCAATCTAATGTGGAATAAATAGCAGTACCATGAAATTTCTGTAGAAGTTCTTCTAGTGTCTGTGGGCGATCTGTTTCATTAATAATAATGTCATTGACATGACGTGAATCAAGTATGGGGCGAGGTGAGCCATCCTTTTTCTTAACAATATGGAGCGGTTTTATGTACGGACTAACTGCCAGTTCAATAATTCCTTGGTAAAGCATAGCTTGCAATTCCTTCCTAACTTGTTCTCTGTGTATATACGGAATAGGATAATGCTTAGGTTTAAATGTGTCATGCTGTTTAACTTGAAATTCATACATAAAACCAGACGTAGTACCACGAATGTTGTCAAAAACTGGAGCTCGCTGTAAAAGAATTTTGCGTAGCTCTGTACGTTGATCATCTGTATTTGCACTGCTCTTTTCTACCATCTCAGAAATCATTTGCATAACGTCATAGCCGACTTCGTCTGATGTGTTATAGTTGTGTACGTGCATATCTGTGAACAATGTGGAATGACAGTCTATGTTTTGTGATGTAGAAATGACCTCTGTTCGATTAATTACTCGATCTTCTGCAGATAAAGCGTGCTGAAATTCTAATGCCATTTGTACCTTTTAATCCTTTAACATTAGATAGGAATTTTGAAAGTCAATAATTGCGTCGTTTTGTTCCAAAAAATTCGTACCTAAAATAACGTCTGTTGTCAAGAAGGGAACAATCCAAAAATTTGATTGGAACGTATGACCTGTGATACAAAATGATAAGTGTGTCTGTAATTTTTCATCTACTCCCTTACCAGATACTGCTCCTTTTACTTTAGTTTTGCCTAATGGTAACGTAGGATAAGTATTTTCTTTGTTAAATTCGTTAAATGTTTCTTCATTTATGACTGACATAGGTGATCCAGAATAGATTACTGCTGAATATGTGGATGATACAATGTTTACTTCAATGACAGGGTGGGAAATAGTTTTTTGAATAACTGGTTTTTCATGCAAAAGTGTCTCAGATGTCTCCAAAAGTAATAACATTTTCGTGAACAAGATTCTGTGTCTCAAAAGTATTGCTGACGTTGCTGAAAGATGCAATCTGTACTGTACCTAGTCAAATTCTTTCTGACATGCTGCTATTTGCGGGAGGATGCTGTAGCATTGTCGACTATTTGTACTGTTCTGTTATTTCGTCCTGACATATTAGGTTCAGGATGATACAGACTGTCAGGTTCATTCATGATAATCTGCTGTTGTTGATGATTCTGCTGCTGATAAGACCTAATGTTATTAAACGTACGCTGAAAACTGTGCTCATTACTTTTATGTCTGTCATGATAGTCATTGCTATACAGTGCGTTGCGATATGAATTGAAATGATGTGTTTTCTCTACGTTGTGATTTCCTTGTTGCTGTACGTTACTATTTGGTGGGCCTGACGCTATAAGTGTAGGCGGCGAAACATTAAAGCTTGGTTGATCTTGTACATTGCATTGTTGTTTAGGTCTACCAACTGGCTGGTTTTGTTGCTGTTGTGGTGAAAACCCTCTATTGTTGCCAAAATTTGTCTGCGATTACTGAAAATTTTGTACATACTGATGATCAAAATTTTGTCTGTTATTAAAATTACTCTGGTATTTCTAGTCATTTCGGGAGTGTCTAATGAAAACTGTCACTTTCGGTAAAACTTTTCACATCAGGTTTTCTTTACTCATTCTTAATAGATAGGTCAATAGCTGAAGAGGTCTTTTGTAAAGGATAGTAGAAGAGTAGGCAACAGTGCAAAAACTAAGGAAGAATCAGCACTACTTTGACTCGGGGCCCTGTGGATGCTACAACACATATTCATCGAAGTGTTGAATCCCGTGAGGCCACTTACGCGCCGCAAATAAATTTCAGTTTCTGCGTTACAGGCCAAGCCGGTGGAAAAGCAAAGCTAAATTGTTGGATCCAATTCAAGGGTTGAATCCGTGTTCTGTCAATCTTAAATACCTTAAATTTTCTCACGTATAGAAAGTGCTTGTAGTAAAAATTATCGTCTCTGAATGTTTGAACAGGTTCAGGATTTTATGATAATCTGTTCGTCTATGTCTGTTCGGAATCTAATTCACGTACTCTCTGTAAATTACCTAAATTATACTCGCTGTGTGAGCGTGAGAAATATTCAGAATATGGCATAACATGTTTCGTGTTAGAGGCTGAAACAATTCTCATTTCTGTCACTTCTTGCTGTAAAGATGACAATTCTCTACGTAATGTATTATTGGACAAACCTATCTCACTGATTGTATGCTGTAAATTTTGGAATTCGGGTGATTGATTGAACAAAACTGGTGACGTATCGTCTGATTTGGTGTCACTGTTATTTTCGATAACGTCAATACGACTGGCCAATTCATCAAATTTATCAGTCAGTGCTTTTACCTGATCGTCGTTTTTAGTATCACAAGCATTAATTCATTTTTGCATTTTACATGTAGTTTGATTAATTTCTTAACATCTGCTTTAGTGGCATTGGGATCCTGTATTAATTCTAATTTTTCAAATCTGATGGTCATTGTCTTAAAGACTACTGTATATTTGTTTTCCAAAGTCTGAATATTAGTATTTCTTTTTGTTTTTAGATCGGATATTTCACCATGCAAGTCAGTGTTCAACTGCTTGATAGTATTGATTTCGTCTGATACTGTAGCAATTTTGTTGTCTACATATGATTTTGCTTTCGTAAATAACTTACACTTATCTTCCTGTCTCTGTACAGTAGTTGTTTCCTTGACTTCTTCCATAACATTGTTCTGTTCTGTATGAATTTACTGTAACGCGTTTCACTGTTTTGTAAGTGGTGATTAAAACGTTCGTCAATTTGGCTGTTCTGTTGTTCCAATTTCTTGTCGACTATCGCATCCAGTGTGTGTGAATGTTCTGCTGACATTAATTTAAACTCGTCGAGTAACAGTGTTGCGTTTTTTGAAAATTGTTTAGCAACTGTACTAAATTCATCTCTATGTAATTTTGTTGTGTCTGTATGCGTATTACGTAATTCTTGTGAAACGGATCTAATTTCTTCACTACTAGTCCTAGCACAAGCCTTAATTTCCCCATGTAACTGTTCTTTGGTAACATCACATTGCAAGGCAACTGTTGTAATCTGTTCACTAAGTTGTTTGTTCTGTTCATTAAGGTTGTCGTGTATTTCATTCAACTGTTTGAGATTTTCATTAAGTTGTTTGAAATTGTGGTCTTCGTGTTCATTAAGTTGTTTTTTCGATTCATTGAGTTGTTTGTTCGATTCATTCAACTGTTTGAGAGTTTAATTAAGTTTTTTCCTAATGTTGTCATGTTTTTCATTCGAGCGTTTGTTTGATTCATTAAACTGTAGCATTAATGCCACAAATTGATCCATACCAAAATTATCGACTCCATTCACTGTACTGTGTGATGGTGTATCTGCATTTTCCACGTTTTATGTAACCATTTGGTCGTTGTCTTATTGTTGAAAACATTTGTCTGTTGGATGTGCACTGTTGGTCACTACATCGGAATCAAATAAATCTGACGTATTTTGGCTACATTGTTCATTTTTGTTAGAAACATTTATCTGTTAACTGTGTAAATTTTGCAAATCAGGTGTGTCAAACGAGGCAGAGTTCATTGTAACCGAACGTGCCGCATCATCAGTTGTCCTTAAATTAAGTGTGGATATGATTGAATTTGTTTGTTAATCATTTGAAATAGAATCATTACTGGTGATCGGCATGCACTGATTATCTGTAATTGGAGGAATATCGTTATGAAACTGAGAGTCGTTACTATGTCAAATTATTAAAGCCCTCTTTTTCACTCACTGTGCATCGTGATGTACTGTTAGCAGTTTTTTGCGGCATTTTCACAAGTCAAAGTAGGCACAAAATGAAACAAAGACAAAGCAAAATTGAACAAATACAATGACTACAAAGAGCAATAAATTGCCGATGATCAGTGAACGAAAGAATGACAAAATTAATAAATGCATTGCGCTAGAAGCAAACTACACTTAATATTAAGTAAACAACAGCTGGTATATAAATGACTACTCAGAAATTGAAAAAAAAACAAGATCCTGGCCGGTTGTCAATAATTGTAATCCCCAAACAGTAAAAAATATAAGTATAATAATCACTTTCCTAATAAAAAATGTAACTCATATATGACCCTTCTATAATTAACTGACTGACAATCTAAACTGGTAAATTTTGGACGTCACCAGTGCTGCGTCATGGCCCTGAAAGATCATACTGAATAAATTGAAAATTCTTAGCTCAATAAGGTCGCCGGATAACGCATATATATCTGCTCTTATAAGAAATTTTTCTGGCACAGCCCAGTGCAATGCTGGCCGATAGATTTGTCTTGTATAAAAAGAACAACTGATTTTTCTTTACAATAGTCAGGATGACCATAGATTGGAGAAATTAGTAAATTCTTTAAATTGAGATGAATGACTGTCAAAAGTTAATTTTTATAACAAAGGTTATTATTAAGAGATTTTTAAAAACATTTACATGGGACTTGATATAACAAAGGTACATATATGCAAGGCTGCTTTTACCTTATACTACAACGCTCAGGCACTGCCATCACAACCCACAACTGTCCATGCCAACTCGATACACCAGACTGACTAGCTACTACTTACGCCTACTGCCACACAGTTCCTACTGCTGTCAACACTGCTCTTTGCTCTGAGATTTTCTTACAGCTTACATATCACAGGCTGTGTGTGAGCAATCCGTCGAAATTAGATCTGCTCGAGTGCGCTAGCAAAACATTCCTTTGTCATGGACCTCTTACAACCTTCACCCAACTCCTCAGAAAAATTCAATGTGTGATCCAAATTTCATTAGCAACATCAAATGATATAACATAGAACACACCAAAATCATAAAAAACTTAATTTTCCATTGTAAACCTATTCGTATTTTGGCCCAGTGCCCTACTGGATTGCAAATACCGCAGTAACTACGGCCGTCAACAAAATGATGGGCATTTCATCATGAAGCTGACAAACAAAACTGTAAGTAACGCTAAAACTAAATGTTTTGTCGTGTAGTTTCGGCAAAATAGTTTGAAAAGGTATGCAGTGTGTGCGTGTCGATTCCATCATCACAGCGCGCTGCCATACAGGCGAAAGTGGCTAAACAATACCGTCCTCCGTTCCCGAATAAACGAATGAACTCGCCCAGCATTTGGACTAAAATTTGTCTCTTCGTAGTGGCGTCAATACTGTGTGTGGATTAGTTCACAAGGATATAATTTCAATTACAGGAATTCGTTCAACAACTATAGGGCAAGATAATATATCGTTTTAAATGATCAATCCTCTCGTCGATTCTCTACAGCCCAAAACCATTCACATTTTAACGACTCTCTGGGCTCCAACATCATTCCAACAGCCTGGAAGCTGGGAGTCATAAGACCATTGTCCAATATGTAATCTGCACAACAGTGCTCTGACTGAGGACCCATTTGTATTTTACTAGCAGTGTCCCAGGCTTTGGGATACATATTCACGAACAGCCTATTCATTGTTTAACATCAAATAACCAATTGGATGAATAACAGCCGAGTTTTCAATAAAAACGCAGCACGATGAATGTTCTTATTGAAGTGGCTGATGAAGTGAAACAAGTTATTGATAAACTATGGGTGACTACTATGCACTTTTTAGGATTTTAGCAAAGCTTCTAACAGTGTTGACTTTGGTATTCTACTTGCTAAACTCACAACTCATTCCTTACATGTTGCCAATGGTGTGTAACGATTCGAATAAGAAGGTCACATCAGAGGGATGTAGTACCAGGGGTCCCACAAGGAAGAGTTTTGGGTCGATTATAATTCTCACACTATGATAGTGATTTGGTAACTATTATTTCCCACTCCAGATATAACCTATAGGTTGACAACATTCAGTTATGCCCAAGTAAAAGTCCAAAAACCTTTGCATAGCCATCCAGTATGTAAATGCCGATCTAGTTGCCTTATCAGTTTAGATGCAGAGGACAAGTTGCAAAACTTAACCCATTTAAAATGCGGTCTAAGTAGCTCACAAAAGACGAATTACCCACCGCCTCAGAGAATCCCATCCACCATTAATTCTAAATGGCACAGAATGAACGTTGTTCTTCTTCTGCAAAGAACTTGGGGATGATTCTGGACCATCGTTTATACTGAACTGAACAAACAACAGAAGTTTGTAAGGAAGCTCAGCGTGTCTTCACTCACTACAGAAGTATACATACTTCCTATTGGGCTTAAAAGGAAGCTCGTAGAGAGTCTAATACTCACCGCATTTGACGATGGTGGCTATATACAAGGAATTTCGAAAGAAATATCAAGCACGTTCAAACTGGTGATAAATGTTTCCATGCAGTACATTTGTAACTGTTTTTCACAATCGGTAGATCAGTCAATTGCTTTTTTGATCAGCCGATTCTTTCAGTTGAATGAAAGACATAGTCTCAGAGGTTACGTAAGCGATATGATTGTTTCCAATCACTCGTCGGATTTTAGTGATATTATTTACATACTTTTTCAGCCTTTTGGGTTATACATGAATCATGACTAGGGTTGAAAACGTTTTAGAGACCAATAAATTATCTCATTTCAAGGAAATATGAAGGAAAATGTGTTTCTAAAATAAAGTGCATTAAAAGGTACGTGTTTTCTTCCTGAAATACGAATTTTCTCACCGGTGTTGAATTTAATATAAATTTTTTGTTCATTTTAAAAGTTTAATATCTGATGCGGCACTCCATATTTGTGTATACTTTTTAACGCCTTTTTATTAGTTCGGTTTCTTCTCTTTTGTATTCGGTACAGACTTGGCAATAGATATTGAACTAGTTTGTCGATAAGCTGGACACTTGAAACTTTCAACATAGCTCACAACTGGATGATACGGTAATGTTATCTCTCTTTCGAGCCTGGTGTTTGGCGGATGGTCGTTTGTTTTCCGTCGGTCTGCCTCTTCGGTACAAATTATGCAGCTGATTTTAAACTAGCTTCCTGATAAGCTATAGAACTGAAACTTTCAACTTAGATGAGAATAGGGTGACAATGCAATATTGCCTCGTTTTCTTTTCCGGTGTGGGACAGTGAGTAGTTTCTTGGAGTAGCACTGCTGTTTCCCTTTTTCCTTATTCCAGCAGTGAATGTTTCAATTTGAATTTGTGCTAAGGTCTTGCAGGACCAAACAGCTGAAGTCATCGGTCCCTAAGCTTACGCACTACTTAATCTCACTTAAACTAACTTATGCTAAGGACAACACACACACACACACATGCCCGAGGGAGGACTCGAACCTCCGACGGGCACCCCAGACCGCGCAGCTACCCCTCGCGGCGGGAAAGTTTCGCTTTTAAGAACGATTGCTGCTATGCTTCCGTGTCAGCTCGATTCTCTATAGTTTTTACTTTCGCGGTCTCCTCGTGAGATATGCCTATGAGGAATCTGCATATTGGCTAGCTCATCTGAAGAGAAACTGAAATAAACCTGATGATTATCACATGTCCTGCTGTAACCTCATCGAAATGTTTGAAATCAACTGAAAAATTTCTAACACACAAACCTAAAAGTAGAAAATAACTATTTCAATAAAAAACTATTTATATAACACGGATTCATAACGGACGAATAAGTATCAAACAATCTCTACTAACCCCATACAGAATCCTAGCGAAATAAAGATAGTGCTGAATAATTGTGTCTGTGAATTTTTAATAACTATGAGACTACCTCTAAAACTGAAAACTTGGGGAGTGCGTATGTGGCTGGTTACGTAGTTCTCTGTACAAACTATTTATCTTCCACGTAAACAAATTGCTGTATATTCAAAAAATTTTGCTTTTGTAGACATCATAACATCAAGCAATGCAAACAGTGGAAAAAAAGGAGCAAGGTCCCTTTCTTCTTCATATGTCCCCAAGGGAACCATTGCACTCACCTTTCCGCCCCCACCTAGAGTTTCAATACGTCCAGCTTTCCACGGACTAATCCTTGTATTGAGGGCATACAGAGGGGTGCTGGAGGAACTTTTATACAACTGTCCGGGGTAAACCTGTTCCTGTTTTCGTGTTTGAGGAAATTCGATTGATTGGATATAGATTTTAACAAACCTTAGTTAAAAATCATTAAAGGAGGACGTAATTATTGTTTCTTCCTTTTTGTCTATTAAAAAAGCAGCGGCAAGCAAGCTCAACCTTTTTCTCATGCGCATACACTATGTTCCAAAAACGTCTTTACAGCTTTGACCACTTGTATTTTAAAAGTGGCAACAGGTAGAAGGGTATGGTCTGATGCATATTGTTCGCACAAATCCAAAGGTGTCTTATTCTTGTTTTTCCATGTTAGTTATTGACAGACCACTATCCAGCAGTTGGCACAGTGTGTAGAATGGACTGTATGTATCTGATCTGACACCCAAGTCCTGCGGAAGCCCATTAATTATTTTCTTCTGGTGGGACTTGCACACTCTATGAGCATAAGTGCAGCAGCAGCACATCTCCATGAGGACATCCAAGGATAAACATTGAACTGGAATACCACTTAGATAATATGTGTGCTGCAGACCATGCACACATTTATAGTGACCATCCGTGCTGCCACCCCACACCCCCCAAACCTTTTTTCGCGATTGTCACGGTTTTTGTACCTCTGTCCCGGAATTTTTCAAAACTGCTTCGGGACACCTACTTGTTTCGGATTTAAAAACTATGAAACGATGTATTCCGAACTGTATGTTACTGTAAGGAGCAATGTATCCAGCAGAGACACAGTACAGTTTGTTGTAGCAACTATAAAAGCAGTGTTAGTGACTAGAGTGAATTATTGGTAAACTTGATTTGAATGTTATCATGAAGCTGTTGAAGAATACAGACATACTGAAGAAATTTTACAGCCCTGACAAATAATGTATGCCTGCTAGCAGTCCTTCATCTTAGACGATACTAATGAAATTTACATTAATGTACCCTTTGTAACAAATTAAAGTGACAGTTAGCATTTATTACGTTTAATTTATACTTCTTTCACCAATTTTAAATGTATTCCTAACGTGGCTGTAGAAAACATTGTCACCTTAACACACTGAACTCTGGTAAATGGCTGCTAGAACCTTAGCTGTTTATGAACATAGTAGCGAAAACGACGCTTTTCCACCTATCCCCATATCTGAAATATGATTGGACAAAGATATAAAGACAATTTTGGAAAACCCTGAATTTTCCTTACTTCATTATTCAGACAATGAGTTGCCGCCGACGATTTGCAATAGCAAACACATCGATGCTGCATCACTCGCCAGACAACTGAATATCTTAAATGTGTATTGCCTTCTACTCACTGAGCTGTATAAAACTAATTTCATTTATGATTATCTTGAGCAAATTAGTACTAAGTCTGAATATGAACATCTATATAATGCGTTTCACAATCCCTTATTACTCTCACATGTAATTTATATCTGCTAATTGGCAAAATGCGCGTGCCCGCTGGCTTTGTTAAGAGTGAAACGCAATTGAGGAATCATTACCTGTCTCATGCTCTCGCTCCCCGCGAAACATTGTGGTCATCGACCAACTTATCGTCTAGACTGGGCTGTATAAAACTAATTTCATTTATGATTATCTTGAGCAAATTAGTACTAAGTCTGAATATGAACATCTGTATAATGCATTTCACAATCCCTTATTACTCTCACGTGTAATTTATATTTGTCAATTGGCAAAATGCGCGAGCCCGCTGGCTTTGTTAATAGTGAAACGCAAGTGAGGAATCATTACCTCCTCCATGCCCTCGCTCCCCGCGGAACATTGTGGTCGTCGACCAACTTATCGTCTAGACTGTTGGTGTCCTGGAAGATAATATGACCTGACCCACGTTTTCGTCTGGAGGCGACATTTCAAGTGATGGCAGGCCTGTCCCAGAGATTTGTCAGATTAATTAGTTAAGCATAAATGGCACGCAGAACAGTCAATCCACAATAGTATATGAACCAGTTTTAAATGACGGAATGAAAAATTACTCCATCCAGTTCATAATTACATGAACATATATACTGTTTATGTTAAATTTGGCATACCTCTGATATATGTATTCATTAGTACCATCATCTGTCAGTATAATGTAGCACTGCTATAGTTCAGTTAATTATAGTATTTCAGGCTGGTTTCACTCAGAAGAGTGAATGGATAGCTCGGTCAGCTAAAACACTAAAGAGCGTTTTCAGTTAAAAGACTGAGTACATGGTTCAACTGAAAGAAACACTACTGATTCTTTCCCTTGGAAAGAAAGAATGGGTATTTCAGTCAATATGAATTGCTACAACAGTGTCGAAACTTTTCATTGTATTGCTCCCAGTGACTGCTTTCATTCTAAAACAATAAATAATAATCAAACCGAGAAGTAAGGCTACAACCGATTCACACGATTGTTTTCAGTGAGTTGTTCCCGCAGAGTGGCTTCTTCGAAACAATGATTGAGTAGTTGGATCAACTGAACGACTCTTTTCGTTTGCTTGCTCCAACAAACTGGTTTCACTCGAAATAAATAATGTGTGGTCCAACCGACTGATTCGATTGTTTTTCATTCAGATGCTCCCACTGAACCCATCACTGTTTTAACATAGTTTTATTTTGACCATATTACTCCAGCTCACTATATTACTCCAGGTCTTACTCTTTTATCTGAACCGCAAATGAACTATTTCTCAATAACGTAAAATTCTCTGTTTCATCACATAGCATCGTCTGCTCTCTAAATAAATTTCAGTATTTCGAACCGGAATTTGGTCACAATATTCTTCAAAATATCATAGAAATTAAATGCCTTCCATACTTGGTAAGACTTCTGTCCCAACAACCATTTCTGTTATCTTTTATGCAGTTCATTTTCGTCAGTACCGCTACCACACCCCGTCCCTACACCTTGTCGGAATACTTCTCTGTTCATACTGTGTTACTGCCAAACAACCACTGTCACAGTCATTTCAATTTTTATGTTGTCCTTCATTAATGCCCCTTCATATGGTAAGCTAATTCATAGAATTCTAACTGCCCTTTATTGTTATAGTAAGTATTATTGGTGTTAGTGTCAGTTATTATTAGTATTATTACAGGAATATCGTGTAATATCGTATGAATGTGTTGTTCCCAGGCAGATGTAAGCGAGGGCCTAATTTCTAGCTCCTGGAACACTATTTGCGGTTTTCTTTGAGAAAGATTTTTTACATGGGGGATATTAAACTCACTCTATACTATTTTTTGTGAGTATACCACTAGAGCGCTAGTTCTTCAGTTTCGCAAGATGTTAGGAGACAGCACCTTTTCCAAAATGTAACATATCTTGTGATAAAAGCTAAACAAGTTTGTTGTGGAAGAAACAGCTACCCACAACAACTTGTGTGTGAAATGTATCGGAACTGAATCATGCTACCAACTCAGCAGTAATATTAACAATAGAAATTTCAGTTGGCATAAACTGATAATGAAAATATTGTAGTAAACTTCTCTTGCAGTTAATACTGGCGTTCTGTTTAGAATGCAACCACAGTAACACTACACTACAATGGTATGAAATAAATTTATAGGTTATTATGAGTTTCTCTTAAAAGTGGAAACTAAAAGTAGAAATTTTTCAATTTCAGTTTCGCTTATGACTGTGAATCATATTTCTGTACAATGTAGATGAACACTATGTTTCCCCGTACATCATTGTGTATGACATCATCATGGCTTTGTATGGAATAAAATAATGTACTTGTACAAATTTCAAAGCAGTTGGGTAATAATGTGAAATAAAGGCGTCATGCATTGACTTAGAATCTCATTCATTATTCTAAGGAATCGTAATGCACCAGCTCTCACCATCAGAATCTACTGTCCGTATAAACTAATATTAATTAAAATTTAGACTCAGCCACTGACATTTGGAAAGCTGTGTTCACTTTGGTCGACACATTCGTCGTGACAGATTCAGCATATATGTGTGTGTGTGTGTGTGTGTATCTACACAGCACATAGCATATATATATATATATATATATATATATATATATATATATAACTAAAATTGAACACTCAGTGGAAATTATATTAAGAAATCTACGTTTTTACTGTTTTTAAGGGTGCACTACTTTATCATAAAAAAATCTCAGTTGTGAATCGTCATTGATTGAGTTTTGACTAATATTCGTGATTAATAAATTCTATACTTTTTCAAAGACGAAACAAAAGGAACTAAAAGTCAATAAAATTTCTTTTTTAAAACTGTATCCCTACAGCAGCTCAACCAGACAAAGATACAGATCATTAGATGACACACGTGACTGTCACATTGACATCAGTTCTTGTGTGCAGCCTCTTCTTGTCCAAGGGAAACATGTCTGATAATAAACACTTATGAAACACGACAAGTGGATTGTGACTACTTTAGCTGTGCAGTGTATCTTTGATGGACTTACACAAACTCGTATTCAATCATACATGAAAATAAAAGTCGGTTGTTGACCCAAAGGACAATGGAAATGAGAGAAAATTTTCGTGCAATAGATGTTACTCAAGGAAAACACTACTTGATAATATCTTGTATATTTTAAACATTATTGTTTCACTCTTCCAGTTTCTTGATACTTTCATAACAGGTTACAATAAACTATCTACACAGCACAATTTGGATGTAGTTCAGCATACTACCACACCATTGCTCTATCACTTGGGAGAAATTGGGATGCAAGATGTATTTTCGTGACGAAATTGTCTGATAGCTGCAACAGCAGTGCTTAGAACATTATCCGGTCACTCATAAGGTGACCACCTCACGTGCTAATGCATGTAATCGTCATTGCTTACCGCAATCAACAACACTGTAGAACCTGTCTTCCACCTGATAGTCATTAATTAACATCAAATCACACATACGATAATACAAACTTCGTGGATGCAATGACATACAAGTTTGTTACACTCCGATTAACGGTTGCAGTCTTCACAATCTAGTCCATAACGAAATTAAGGTAGTATTGGAAGGAAAATCAGCATTGGCCGTATTTTGTTCTTTTATTGTCATCAAAATCGATTTTTGGTCAGTTAGTGACCATCCTCAGTGCTGTAATATCCACTAAAATTGGTAGGCACTGGTATCAAGCTATAGCCACAAGTTTAGAGCGATCACATAAGAGTTTATGTAATCGCTCTAAGCTTGTGGTTATAGCTTGATACAAGTGCCTCACAATTTTAATTGTATATTACAGCACAGAGGATGGTCACTAAGTGACCGTACTGAGCGAGGTGGCGCAGTGGTTAGACACTGGACTCGCATTCGGGAGGACGACGGTTCACTCCCGCGTCTGGCCATCCTGATTTAGGTTTTCCGTGATTTCCCTAAATCGCTCCAGGCAAATGCCGGGATGGTTCCTTTCAAAGGGCACGGCCGACTTCCTTCCCCGTCCTTCCCTAATCCGATGAGACCGATGACCTCGCTGTTTGGTCTCCTTCCCCAAACCAACCAACCAACCAACTAAGTGACCGAAAATCGAATTTGATGGCAATATAAGATAAAAATACGGCCAATGCTGATTTTCCTTCCAATTCTATCCACTATCTGGTCGTGGTGCATACAACACGCCATGGAGTCGCCAATCAATGGATTTAAGTTATAATCCTTGTTACCACTTATTGTCCTTGAAGTCATCTCCTTGACTATGCTGACTGCAGAGAATTGCCACTACACCAGGTACTCGATAACCAAAAATAACGAATAATCTCCATAAATCATCAGTTCGTTGCAACTGGACCACTGGAACATGAATATGGAACCTTGAATTTTTAATATAGGTCATTTCAACGAGTGTGATCAGTCACACATAAATGCTTGCGGACCTTTTCGTCAGCTGGATCAGTTCTAAGGCGTCTTAATGTAGCATACATATTCCGTGAAATAATTAAGCAAATTAATTATTAGAGGAATACTGTATATTCAGAATATGACTGTAGATGATGGTGCTCACAGCCATTTTCATCACCTGCATCAATAGTGAAGACACTTAATTTAGCACAGACATATCGGCGAAATAATTAAGCAAATTAATTAGTGGCCTGAGAATGTATTAATTATATGAGAATATATCAAGTATATGAGAATATATTAAGTATATGATACTGTGTGTTAATCATGTGGGCTACAAACGAACGATTAATCTTTACTGTTTTTTAATTCAAATTGTGCACATGTTTAATGCCACAGCGGCGTAACAAAGGCTGTTACTGATATAATATAAAAACATGTAACTGGTGTGATTAATTCTGCATTAGAATTAGAATTTTCTTATGCAATGACGAGAGTAAAACGATAGTATTGAACCAAGTACATTATCACTTCTGCTGCAATCTATTCCTGAAGCCTAACCAGTGTAAACAGGTTTTTATATAACAAAAAAAAATTCACCATGGCTGAAATAGTGTTAGTCCTACTATGACTCTATGCCCACTAGCACTCAGAATCCTAATAGACAGTCCATGGCCATATCAATAGACATACCTTGAGTTTATAACTTATGCCAAACTAAGGAGTTGCAAAAAGCTGCTAAGATTATTTTACTTTTACTTTAAGGCACTTTCGTATATATATATATATATATATATATATATATATATATATATATATATATACACTCCTGGAAATGGAAAAAAGAACACATTGACACCGGTGTGTCAGACCCACCATACTTGCTCCGGACACTGCGAGAGGGCTGTACAAGCAATGATCACACGCACGGCACAGTGGACACACCAGGAACCGCGGTGTTGGCCGTCGAATGGCGCTAGCTGCGCAGCATTTGTGCACCGGCGCCGTCAGTGTCAGCCAGTTTGCCGTGGCATACGGAGCTCCATCGCAGTCTTTAACACTGGTAGCATGCCGCGACAGCGTGGACGTGAACCGTATGTGCAGTTGACGGACATTGAGCGAGGGCGTATAGTGGGCATGCGGGAGGCCAGGTGGACGTACCGCCGAATTGCTCAACACGTGGGGCGTGAGGTCTCCACAGTACATCGATGTTGTCGCCAGTGGTCGGCGGAAGGTGCACGTGCCCGTCGACCTGGGACCGGACCGCAGCGACGCACGGATGCACGCCAAGACCGTAGGATCCTATGCAGTGCCGTAGGGGACCGCACCGCCACTTCCCAGCAAATTAGGGACACTGTTGCTCCTGGGGTATCGGCGAGGACCACCCGCAACCGTCTCCATGAAGCTGGGCTGCGGTCCCGCACACCGTTAGGCCGTCTTCCGCTCACGCCCCAACATCGGGCAGCCCGCCTCCAGTGCTGGCGCGACAGGCGTGAATGGAGGGACGAATGGAGACGTGTCGTCTTCAGCGATGAGAGTCGCTTCTGCCTTGGTGCCAATGATGGTCGTATGCGTGTTTGGCGCCGTGCAGGTGAGCGCCACAATCAGGACTGCATACGACAGAGGCACACAGGGCCAACACCCGGCATCATGGTGTGGGGAGCGATCTCCTACACTGGCCGTACACCACTGGTGATCGTCGAGGGGACACTGAATAGTGCACGGTACATCCAAACCGTCATCGAACCCATCGTTCTACCATTCCTAGACCGGCAAGGGAACTTGCTGTTCCAACAGGACAATGCACGTCCGCATGTATCCCGTGCCACCCAACGTGCTCTAGAAGGTGTAAGTCAACTACCCTGGCCAGCAAGATCTCCGGATCTGTCCCCCACTGAGCATGTTTGGGACTGGATGAAGCGTCGTCTCACGCGGTCTGCACGTCCAGCACGAACGCTGGTCCAACTGAGGCGCCAGGTGGAAATGGCATGGCATGCCGTTCCACAGGACTACATCCAGCATCTCTACGGTCGTCTCCATGGGAGAATAGCAGCCTGCATTGCTGCGAAAGGTGGATATACACTGTACTAGTGCCGACATTGTGCATGCTCTGTTGCCTGTGTCTATGTGCCTGTGGTTCTGTCAGTGTGATCATGTGATGTATCTGACCCCAGGAATGTGTCAATAAAGTTTCCCCTTCCTGGGACAATGAATTCACGGTGTTCTTATTTCAATTTCCAGGAGTGTATATATATATATGTGTGTGTGTGTGTGTGTGTGTGTGTGTGTGTGTGTGTATGCCTTTGTGCGTGTGTGTGAAGGCTGGTGTGGGTATGGGAGATTTTCTGATATCCAGTATTTGCATGACAAAAAGATTCGTTTTGTGGATTTTTGGTTGGCTTAAGAGGACACGTGCAGTTGGATTAACCTGTGTCAGCTACCTTTTACATATCTTATCCAGTTTGATGACTATATTTCTCAGAGTTTATAAATTTGTCTGGAATCTGTTTGTTGGGACTGATTATAATTTTGTAATGTTATTTTGTGACATAAATTCCAGTGTCTTTTAATGTGTTATACATCGGCTATAGGTTGTACTGTGCTGCCCTTGTTTACTTTTGAGATGATGATATTTTCGTATTGAAGTTTCTTCTGAAGTTTCCTGACTGTTGCAGATACTGTAATTGTGTTGTGTATTTTTGTGTTTGTTGCGACAGTCTGGATTATTCATGTGTCTGTAAACTTCACTAATCTGGGTAGAATGTATGTGTATGTTTTTGTTGGTTGTGTGTAGCGTTGTGTTATGACTGAAGTTTTTTGAATTGAGTAATCTATCATCCTTCAACTGTTTCCATTCCTTGTACAGAAGTTTTTTTTTTTGTGAATGTCGGTCTTGCTGGTCAGGTGGGAGAAAACTGCCACATCATAATGATGTTGGCAATTTGCAATGTGTCTTACATAAGTCATAATTTAGTTGTTATAGCTTATAGCGATTTGATTTCGAAATTTAACCACACTATCTGAGTCGCAAGAAACAAATATTTCTTCGCTTGCTGCGACAGACACTTTCGTGTGGTCTCTACCAGAAATTCCGAAGTCTTCCCAGAACCTTCATAAAACCTTATAACACACAAAATTCAACGCAATAAGCAAATGTAATGAACTTGTACCTAAATATACCAATGAAAAGCTCAAATACGGCTCAACCACCTTTCGAAAAGTAATAAATGCTACTCAGAAAACGTGGCTGCCAATGCGCTTTTATGACAAAAGAACAGTAGATGCCCAATGATAAAACTTGAGAATTTTAGCGATAATAAATTACTTCCAATTAATTATATGCACGTTAAGGGAGATGTATGAAACGATATTAAAATTTTAATAACATTTATAAATATGACATAATCAACTTACATAGAATTTACAAAATCGTACTCTCAGAAGTAACATCGAACAAAAGCGTCTGATATTTTCGGGATATGATAAAAGAGTGATCGTTTTACTCATCCAAATTTTTATTTCTAAATTACATAGAGATTCTATTACATTATATACTGATAGACTTAGCTATTCTTCATACATGTTACACACAAATATGTTTTTCATTAATATTTATGTTCAAAACATGTAAAGGAGGAGAGATTTCCCATCCCAAAATAATATTTCATCATTAATAGCATGTTACTTACACAGTTCACTTGTGGTTATCATATGATTTTGCTACATTTCTTAGCAGGCTTTCCAGAACACAGTACAAGTAGTATGAACTTACAACAACAACAACAACAACAAAAACAATAAGTGTAGCTCCATATGTTAAAAAATGTTCATTTAGAAATGGAGTGCTCTAGAAGCAGCATTATCGTCATAGTCAGAATAGGGAATTTATGTGAATACATATGTGTATATATTATTTCTGTGGTAACATAATGTATTTCTGTATTTAATTTATCCAACATAAGAAGAGTGCTTTCTTGGGAGAAGAGGTGAGCAATGAGTAACTTGTAGAATAGATTCGTTGTACATAAAGTGTCCAGTAACGTGAGGTGAACACATCTAGTGTTTGGAATGTTAGAGAAGAGAACTGCTTTTGATATGTAAAATTTGCAATACCGTTTCTTAACCTCTAGGTAATAACTTGTGTAATTTATAGAATGAATTATATATCACCATACGAAGATTAGAACTTAGTCTCTTGTAGTTTGCACTGTTCAGTTATGATGACCTAATGCGATGTCAGAGGAAGACAAATGAGTACATGAGACTTGTGGTAATTCTCAGCTGATCAGTAGGCCATCTGTGTGACTTTCTTAGCTGAGGTACGCAAATGTCAAGGATGCTGTCAGGCAGAATTTCACCGGGCTACTAACAAGTATGGGAGCATTTGCCAATCTGAGAAAGGTCCAGCTGCATGTTGGCATAGTTATGAGAGAATGAGGATAACATTGGATTCCAGTGTTGACAGTTGCAAACTTATATGAATGGTGCACATCAAAGGTCGTTAATACAGCATCTATGCTCCCAAATACTTGAATATTCTAAGAATCAGAACGTACCTCCCCATTTATCTATTTGCCTATCAAGAACCTAACTAGTGTGTCCTAGTGTGCCTATGACTGCACAGATTATAAAAGTGTCACCTTAATGTTTGATGCATCGCTATTCAAAATCCAAATCAGCGTAATTTTTATGTTGATGGTTTCTGAGTGGTAATTTGATGTATCGCTACTAAAATTCCAAAAACGGCGTAATTATTATCATGGTATCTAAGTGGTGATCCTTGTAACTGAAATCAAACAGAATTTCATGTTAATTATTGTGGTAGAAACTTAGATAAGGTACTAATCTAACGAGCTGTAGATTCATTCAGCGTTTTGTCTTTACAACGATCATGATAGCAAGAAAGAGAGTGAAATGTACAATTGTTCCCGATTTTATCTATGAACAGCTATATTAGCTTTACTGTTTTCTCACTTTCCTTTCGCTCTAAAGTGTTTCAACGTATAATTATAATGTTTATTCTCTGACATGAGATGTTTAGCAGCTCATTATCCAAAAATTATGTGGAGTTAACTACTTTTATTATTGTGCAGGTAACTAGATTTCTATGGGATTCTGAGTCCTTTTACTGGTTTAAAAAATGTCTCTCAAAGGTTGCACCATGTTGTTACTATTTATCAATCTTCAATAACATCACTTGAAGTCATATTATTATAATTAGGAGCTTTCCTTTTCTTTTCTTTAAATAAATTAGGTGAATTTTTTGTGCCTTGTACCTGTTTGTAATTTCTTGTGGGTAGTGCAGCAAATGAAAAATAAGCCCATTCCACGATATTGACACATCTCCCTAAAGTCTCTGTCAAGGTCATTCCTCAAAATTCCCCCCCCCCCTCTCCTCATCCTTCCCTCACCTGTATCCTCTCAGGATCCTAACTTACTTCACAAGATAATGACTTTGGAGCCAAAACTATTAATGGTTTTAAATTAACCGTTGAGCATGTGTGCCTGTGTATAAAGGGCGTCAATAACAAAAAGTATCATTTTGTAGCATCCTATGGATGTCTTACAATTGTGAGCCTGTGGCTGTTCCTTCATTATTACACAGTAATAAATTGTATATTCCTATGTCCATGTGAGCAGTAGTAATACAAAATAAACAGCAAGTCAGGTGAAAATAATTAACTGTCCATTCAAGAAAATGACCTAGATTCCTAGCTAGCAGCACAATCCCGAAATAAGGCAGTTATGTACAACATACGAGTAATTAGTAGTCAAATAAGTGGTTAGCTGCAATCTATTGTAAGTGGACTGTCTGATGTTTCGATTGGGTCGGTTACTGTATGGCAAATGTTGTTTGTTTAGTTAAATAGTGATTTAGCTCTCATAAAGTCAGTTTATTTTATCATTGTTTATCTAAACTAAAATTGAACTGTAATTGGGATGATACATGCTTACATTAAGGCAGTTACTCCTTACATGGGCAAAGTGTACTGTGCATCTGCTAATGTTGTTGAAAATGGTGCACTTGCTTAAGGGTTAAAAGTAAAGTCCAGTTGGTGTCGGCGTTTTCTACATATTTTATGTAGGATGTTTGGAAGGGTAAGTCATGTACTTTACTCAGAAAGACTGACTGCAAGCAAATAAAAAAAATTATCTTCTGAAATATGCTCATGAATTTATCAGAAGGCTAATTTTTGCAAAACGAAAGCTTGTGGTGGGTGAGAAATGTCATACATGGCGTAATATATTTAAAAATTTGCGGTTGAGAGTGGTAAAGAAATAAGCCAAGAGAAGTCTACTAGTAACGAACAGGCGCCTTCGTCTCAGGAAGAAATATCTGAGATGATAGTGAAATATGTGCTGTGTGAAATCTGGAACAGAAGAAAATAGAAGGGTGTGAGATAGGGTGCTGCAGAAGAACGTTGAAAATTTCGTGGATTGCTAAGCTAAGGAAAGAAGAGATAATCTGCAGAACTGGCAATGAACCCTAGAGGTAGAACATTGAGAAGAAGATGGGGTAGGATCATAGGAAATCTCTTAGAACAGAGGTCACCTTCTGTGGCTCTACAGGGATCTGTAATTGAAGATGAAGTTTGCAATTCCTATTCTCAGATGACAAGGGAGGTTCAGAAGGGTAATTTGTTGCAGGTGAGTCGAAATATTTAACTCAAATTAAATTTAAAATTCAAATGGTTAGTTATAGTCGATCACTCCCAAGTGTCAACAAATGATCTTGATACAAGTTGGTGGGTGTGTAGAGGGAGCAGAACAGTGATATACACTCCAGGAAATTGAAATAAGAACACCGTGAATTCATTGTCCCAGGAAGGGGAAACTTTATTGACACATTCCTGGGGTCAGATACATCACATGATCACACTGACAGAACCACAGGCACAAAGACACAGGCAACAGAGCATGCACAATGTCGGCACTAGTACAGTGTATATCCACCTTTCGCAGCAATGCAGGCTGCTATTCTCCCATGGAGACGATCGTAGAGATGCTGGATGTAGTCCTGTGGAACGGCTTGCCATGCCATTTCCACCTGGCGCCTCAGTTGGACCAGCGTTCGTGCTGGACGTGCAGACCGCGTGAGACGACGCTTCATCCAATCCCAAACATGCTCAATGGGGGACAGATCCGGAGATCTTGCTGGCCAGGGTAGTTGACTTACACCTTCTAGAGCACGTTGGGTGGCACGGGATACATGCGGACGTGCATTGTCCTGTTGGAACAGCAAGTTCCCTTGCCGGTCTAGGAATGGTAGAACGATGGGTTCGATGACGGTTTGGATGTACCGTGCACTATTCAGTGTCCCCTCGACGATCACCAGTGGTGTACGGCCAGTGTAGGAGATCGCTCCCCACACCATGATGCCGGGTGTTGGCCCTGTGTGCCTCGGTCGTATGCAGTCCTGATAGTGGCGCTCACCTGCACGGCGCCAAACACGCATACGACCATCATTGGCACCAAGGCAGAAGCGACTCTCATCGCTGAAGACGACACGTCTCCATTCGTCCCTCCATTCACGCCTGTCGCGACACCACTGGAGGCGGGCTGCACGATGTTGGGGCGTGAGCGGAAGACAGCCTAACGGTGTGCGGGACCGTAACCCAGCTTCATGGAGACGGTTACGAATGGTCCTCGCCGATACCCCAGGAGCAACAGTGACCCTAATTAGCTGGGAAGTGGCGGTGTGGTCCCCTACGGCACTGCGTAGGATCCTACGGTCTTGGCGTGCATCCGTGCGTCGCTGCGGTCCGGTCCCAGGTCGACGGGCACGTGCACCTTCCGCCGACCACTGGCGACAACATCGATGTACTGTGGAGACCTCACGCCCCACGTGTTGAATAATTCGGCGGTACGCCCACCAGGCCTCCCGCATGCCCACTATACGCCGTCTCTCAAAGTCCGTCAACTGCACATACGGTTCACGTCCACGCTGTCGCGGCATGCTACCAGTGTTAAAGACTGCGATGGAGCTCCGTATGCCACGGCAAACTGGCTGACACTGATGGCGGCGATGCACAAATGCTGCACAGCTAGCGCCATTCGACGGCCAACACCGCGGTTCCTGGTGTGTCCGCTGTGCCGTGCATGTGATCATTGGTTGTACAGCCCTCTCGCAGTGTCCGGAGCAAGTATGGTGGGTCTGACACACCGGTGTCAGGAGTGTGTATATATATATATACATATATATATATATATATATATATATATATATATATATATATATATATATATATACACTCTTCTGTGCCGAATTTCACATTTAAGTGGTGAAATACACCTTAAGAGATAATTTGTCATTTTAGTTTTACAGGGAATATTATTGAGGTGATTATAGACAAAATGTTTCTCATATAACAACTGATCTGTAATTTAAGATTTGGAAAATATCATAAGAAAATTCAGCAACAATTTGAAATTGTGCAAAACACCACACCGTAGTTAATTAATACTGAAACAAAAAGATTTTTCTTACAACAAAACTTACAGAAGCTTTCGAGCCACATATATCCACCTGTATTTCAACTATTCAGAAATAACGTTTTTGGAAAATAAGCTATACACAATGTGCTGTGAGAGTATTTTCAATCTACCTAATTAAAATATAAGAGAACATTCACTAATATACTACTTATTTATATTACTTATATTTGTTTTATGATTTTTAAACGTTATTTTACGTTTTACATTTATAGTTGTTTTGTTAATAGTTTACCATTTCACATGTATGTACGTTATTAATTGGAAATAACAAGTAGTACATTACTGTGATGAAAATAATTACAATAAAGAAAACTATAGCGAAATCCTCAGAAATATAACGTTTTATTACAACATTCGTATCAATGAACAAGGTTTCTTCAGACAATATAAAACACAGATAAGACATTTAAAACCTAATTCACCATGATCTCAAATAGTAATGGGTGATATTCTAACTAGACATATTTGTATGAGGTATATTTCAGCTAGTTTTTACGCTTTGGCCAACAGAAGTGATAATTTACTAGTGAATGCAGTAGGATAGTACTGTTCTCAATAATCATAATCATTCAAGAGAACAATCTGAAAATTGTTTCTTCAAAGTTCTTCCAACATAGAGTGAAGTATACATTCCACAGCTGTACCATCAATCCCTTTGGGGTCACCAAATGTTTCATGTCCTCAGGCAAGATGCTCAGAAGGTTTCCACATTGAACACTCACCTTTTCATAGTTTCAAGGGAAAGTAATGGTGAGTTAAAACGAAGAACTCGAGAATCTGTTTTTGAAGTCCCAATTGACCTTGTGACAGCATTGAAATGTGGTAAACAAATATCTCACCATGTCAAAAGTTATGTGGAGGATGTTTTCTTTCCCAGTGAGAGAGAGGTATCGGTATGGTTGTTAGTTTCTTGTGGTGTCAGTGGGAAAGAATTTACAGCATCATAACTGAGGACAAGGAATTGTTTACCTGGTTATCCCAAATGGCTCAATGGGAAAGGTACAGCCATGGATGTATACAGCATTTTGGAAGACTTTCAGATCTTATTCTGTTGAGTGATTATGTTGCCATTCTTCACTTGTGAAATCAACATAAACAAGCTGCAGACATTTGTACATTATCAGTTCTCTTCATAAAGGCTCACCAATGAAATGCACTTGATACAAGTCAGGATATTTAGAGGATCAACAATGACTATTTGAAAGGCTGCTGAAGTTTGTCTTATATCATCTCTCCATCAGGTATAGTAACTGAAAAAATTACTTTCATTTTATGGGTATGGTGTAAAATAGCTAAATTTGATGCATTTCCTTACTGATTAACATCACTGTAATCATTTTCATTCATAATAATAGGTTACTTTGTAGTTTCAAGTAACAAAATACATGTATTGAAAGGGCAAGCTAAATAGAATTAAAATAACAATTTTGAGCATAATACAAATATAAGTAAAGAGAATAATTAGAATAATGATGAATGTTCAAGTATTTTAATCAGGTAAATTGAAAATGCTGTTACAGGGCACTTGAATAGCTCATTTGCTTATTTCTCGATCCAGCTTAATTTTTCAGGTGAAGCTCGAAAGCTTCTTTTATTGCTGTTGTAACACAAGTTTTAATTTTTCAGAATTAATTATTGAAGGTTAAGTACTTAGCAAAATTTAAGATTTTTACAACAGATGATTTTACAGCTTTCAAAAACATTGAAACTTATCAGTTCAATATGAAAAACATTTTTTATGCATCATCGTTTTGAAGATATTCGCATTAAACCTAAAATGCAGAATTACCTTATGGGGTGTATTTTATACTTTAAAAGTGAAATTGGACACAAAAAACGCATGTACTTGGCCCCCTCTACATATCCAAAGAGTTTCATCAAGATCATCTATTTGCTTTTGAGAATATTCCCTTTTTAGTGAAACTAACGAAATACATTAAATGACCATAGTGATTTTCGATATAAAATTTATACTAAACAGAAATTATTTCACTGTGGGTGCAAAGAAGTGTACACTGAAAGTAAAAAAGAAAAATCCACGACAATCCGAAAACATTTATGATAGTTGAAGCACCAATCACATAACATTTCCAAACGACAGGTCTCAACGATACATCAAGCAGAACACGCTTTGCAGTGCTAGTTATACGTGACGTCAATGAAATCATTGAAATAAAACATCTGACTTCTCGTGGATCGGCCTAATGTTGAAATTGAAGACAGTTGCGTGTATTTAACCCCCACACACTTCCACAAATGAGAAATTTCACAGTAAATGTGCTGAAAAACGTTCTAGATTTCACTAAACTAAGGTGACAACAAATTCTGGCAACATTTCAATTAATTTTTAGGTGGAATTTTCAGCAGAAACGATCCATTTTCTAAATTATATTTGTCGAGAATCTATCTCGTAGCAAGTGGTGTTACACAACTAGATAAGAGTACTTGCATTTCTAGGTTAAGAAGGGGGTAAAATTACAGGTGCCCTTGCTTACAGATCAGCATTGCTGAGATCTGATTTTTGCCATATACCGACCATGTTTCCGTCTTTGTAACCCCAAATGCAATAAAATGTAATAAAAGAAGAATGTTTTGCTATTATTTCAAACATACGCTCTTCAATTCCAAATTTGTACATATACCAATTATGTAGAACCGAAAATTAAGTAGTGTGCGTAAATAAGAGATGGTGAACTTCAGAAATATATCCTTTTTTGTGGTAGAATTCTGATTTGGCTCATATAGAAGCTCTTGGGGTGGTGACCACTGTTTGGACCCTCTTGCACGCTGGCGCAATTCAGGGAGTCACCTAGTCACACAGTGCCATAACTATTGAATCTGGTTGCCCTGCAGCTTCCATCACCATCAGGCATCACTGCCAGGGATACTGAGCTATGGTACCAGCCACAGCAATCTCGCAGCAGATGCTGCATTGGCCACTTGATTTCACTGTCATCAGGATTTTCATACTTAATCTAAGCAATGTTTCGTCAATGGTAATTGCCATTCCATCACACCTTTGTTGACATACAAAGAATTAGTATTTCTGTATTTTAAATTTCCGATACGCTGCGCCAGACTTCATTTGTATGTACATTAATCAGCCAGACCAATATCACTGCTCATCTAATAGCCGGTATGGCCACCTTTGGAACTGATAACAGAGGCGACTCGTTGTGGCATGGAAGCAACGACACCTTGATATGTCGTCGGAGGGAGTTCGCACCACATCTGCGCACACAGAAGTCACCTTAAACCCATAAAATCCGGCGAAGGGATGGTAGTCGACGGCTGGAGACCTTTCAGTCTTGACCTACAGAGGCTGCACTGAAAGTGCCTGATCTTATTGGCAACCAGTACGTTTAGAGAATACTTCTTGTCGAGTATTGTTGTGGTGTCACCGCCAGACACCACACTTGCTAGGTGGTAGCTTAAATCGGCCGCGGTCCATTTAGTACATGTCGGACCCGCGTGTCGCCACTGTGTGATTGCAGACCTAGCGCCACCACAAGGCAGGTCTCGATATACGATAGAGCACTCGCCCCAGTTGTACGACGACATTGCTAGCGACAATACGGACAAAGCCTTCCTCTCATTTGCCGAGAGTCAGTTAGAATAGCCTTCTGCTAAGTCCATGGCTATGACCTAGCAAGGCGCCATTAGCCTTACCTACTTTGAGAGTTATCGTATAAATGTCTCAAGAAGAACGCTGTATTCATCAAAGAATAAAAGTTAAGTATAAAGCAGCTACGTACTTTTCTTGCTACCATTCAATAGTTATCCGGTTCCAGACTTGACGCCAGTCGGCGTGTGTGTATGCGTGCCTATCTTTCGGCTCCCTTCCCAGTGTGGCGTAGCAAGCTTGTTACGCCACAACAGATTTTCGACGAGGCAACGGAAAGGATCTTGTTCTTTCTGATTGCTTACATTTATTTGTGTCATGGCTTCGCCACAATCTCCAGATGTACTGTCCGAATTTTATCGCTTGCAGAATCAGCAGATGCCGGCGTTATTGGATGCCCTTGGACAGCTCGTCCAGGGTCAACGTGCACTGCAACACGATGCGGCAGCCGCCGCTTCACCGCTACCGCAGCCAGTTTGACCAAACCCACGAGACTTGGACGGAATGGTCCCACCAGTTTGCATTTCACCTAGCCGCCTACGGAATTCAAGGTAATGAGCGGCAGCCGTTTTTGCTTTCATGTGTCGGTGTGTCCACCCACCGTGTGATAGTGAAATTGTTTCCCCGACGCGACGTAGCAACTCTGTCCTACGATGAGATTTTGTCTGCTTTACATGCCTATTTCAAAGAAACAGTTAATGTGGTTGCCAAACGGTATACGTTTTTTCGTACAAAACGTACGGCCAGTCAAACTAATAGGGAGTGGGTAGCAACATTGCAAGGACTTACTAGGGACTGTGCCTTTGACTGTGACTGTGGCGTTTCTTATTCAGATACAATGGTACGCGATGCAATTGCACAGAACGTTTCTGATGTTCACATACGGGAGCAAATTTTGAAACTAGTAAATCCCTCCCTTCAACAAGTGATAGACATATTCGATAGACACGACACACTTGACTGTGCTCAGGAATCTTTTGAAACTTCGCCAGCTGTGTGTAACATTAACCGGCCCGTCGGGCGCGCTCGCGCTACGCGGCCCGGTCAACTGCCCTCGCGCACACCAACGCAGCTGCCGCCCCGCTCTAAACCAGGTGTGCCGCGCCAGCACACAAATGCAGTGAAATCATGCCCGTGGTGTGCTACTAGACATTCGCGTGAACATTGCCCGTCACGCCAAGCTATTTGCTTTTTCTGTAATAAGAAAGGACATGTTCAAAGTGTTTGCCAGAAAAAGCTCCGATCAGACACTCTTAATCATTCCATGCCCTTTGCTTCGCGCCGGAATCGAACCAAGGACACTCGGGCTCGTGGACCTTCGCCCATGGACATTCATGTAGTTGATTCCACTTCGTCCAGTGACACTTTCTCTAACAGTGACTGTGTTCGTCCCACAAACAGTGTGCATCGACGTCGCCGGAAATCACGTCAATTAGCAAGTGATGCTGTACCAGTGTCTGTTCAAATTGCACAAAACAGTCGCTCTTGTCGTCAGCAGGACAATAAACTTTTAGTAGATTTGGACTTTAATGGCAAGGTCATACCTTTCCAGCTCGATACCGGAGCTGCAGTTTCATTGCTCAATCACGACACGTACAAACAACTGGGCGCACCTCCGTTGCGTGCCGCAAATGTTACGTTACATAGTTATTCAGGACAGAATATACCTGTGTTAGGACAGTGCACTCTTCTTGCAACATATAAAGGACAAACAACACTTGTGTCATTTTACGTTCTTCGTTCTTCTACTGCAGTGAACTTGTTTGGTTTAGATTTATTTCAGTTGTTTAACATGTCTATTGTAAATCAGGTCCTATCAGTGAATCAGACTGTGCCTTCAGACAGTGTTTCTAGTGTTTGCGAAGAATTTGCAGACATTTTTGCACCGGACCTTGGTTGCGCTAAGAACTGTGAAGCACATTTGGAACTGAAAGTAAACGCGCAACCGAAATTTTTCAGAGCGCGCAATGTTCCTCACGCATTGCGTGATGAGATCACAAGAACATTACACGATTTAGCATCACAAGGTGTGAGTGAATGTGCGCCATGCCTTCCCTTTCAGCTCCGCTCAATCGCTTGCGCCGTACAGGTGTTCCGTTTCTCTGGACGACGGAATGCGTACGCGCCTTTCGCCGGTTGAAATCGGCGTTGCTTTCTAATACTTGCCTTACGCCTTTCGATCCCCGGAAACCCCTTTTGTTGATCGTAGATGCATCGGATTTCGGGATCGGTGCTGTGCTTGCGCACAAAGTTGGATCGCATGATCGCCCTATTGCCTTTGCGTCCAAATTGCTCTCGTCTGCGCAACGAAATTACTCACAGATAGAGAACGAAGCTTTGGCTCTCGTGTTTGGTGTCACTAAGTTCCATGATTTCTTGTATTGTCGTCACTTTACCATCATCACGGACCACAAACCTTTGACATCGCTTTTTCATCCGACCAAGCCTGTACCTCCACGTACAGCGCAGAAATTCATTCGCTGGTCTATTTCCCTCTCGCAGTACCGCTACGATATCTTGTATCTGTCCACTGCTAAGCACGGAAACGCCGATGCGTTGTCCCGTTTGCCTGTTGCTGAGGATAAAGCATTCGATTCTTCGGAACTTGCTTGCATGTTCATTGATTCGGAAACCTATGAAGTGGTCGAATCGTTTCCGATTGATTTTCGCTGTGTAGCTACAGCCACAGCTGCTGACCCGGTCCTTGCTACCGTTTTGCGTTTTGTTGATACGCAATGGCCTTTGTCAAAGTCACGGATCGAGGATCCGTTGGTTCGCCGATTTTTTGCTCACAAGGAGAGACTTTTTGTTCGACGTGGTGTTTTGTTGTTGCGTTCTGATAATGATCAGTCCAGAGTCGTGGTCCCACGTTCGTTACAGTCCTCGGTTTTACGGCTTCTTCACCAGGGACATTGGGGTATAGTGCGAACGAAACAACTTGCTCGTCAGCACTGTACTTGGTTCGGAATCGATGTTGCGATTACGAATATGTGTTCTTCTTGCATGACGTGTGCCGAACAACAATCCGTGCCGCCGCGGAAAGTCTTTGCATGGCCAAAAGCCACTTCTCCTTGGCAACGCTTGCACATCGATTTTGCTGGTCCATTCTGGAATGCTCGATGGTTGGTTCTGGTCGATGCCTTCAGTAATTTTCCTTTTGTTGTCCGGATGTCTTCCACGATGTCCTCCGCCACCATCCACGCGTTGTCTGCTATCTTTTGCATTGAAGGTCTTCCGCAGACTATTGTTTCCGACAATGGCCCACAATTCATGTCCGCAGAATTTCAGTCATTCTGCCAGGCCAATGGTATTCAACATATGACATCCGCGCCGTTTTCGCCTCAGTCCAACGGTGCCACTGAATGATTGGTCCGGACTTTCAAATCACAGATGTTGAAGTAGAAAGAGTCGCATTCTCGGGAGGACGCGTTGTTGCTCTTTTTGTCATCGTATCGCTCTCAGCCCCGAGATGGTCGCTCGCCGGCTGAGTTGCTCCACGGTCGTCCTCATCGGACCTTGATGTCTTTGCTGCATCCGCCGCATCAGGTTCCTATGCAGCGGCAGACTCCTGCTTTTTCTCCAGGCGACGTTGTATTTTATCGCAACTATCGCGGTTCACAGCGTTGGCTCGCAGGGCGCATTCTTCGCGGCCTCGGCCGCGCGATGTATTTGGTTTTGGGGGCCTCTGGTGAGGTGCGTCGGCATCTCAATCAGCTGCGCCTCTGTCGTCGCAAGGGTTCTGCCGCTCCCCGTCTGCTTTCAGCGACGGTGCCGTCCGGTCAGCGCCCTGGGGACCCATCTACTGGCTCGCCTCATCCCCAGGTGTTACCGACGATGCCTTCCGTTTTGCCCCATGGCGACGCGCCGCCGCAGCAGCCGCCGCCGCCGCCGCCGCCGCCGCCTGTTCTCCCGCCGGCGCCACCCGCATTCGACGCTTCGCTGCAGCCGCCAAGCGCCTCCCTGGGTCACGCGCCGCCAATCGCTTCCCGTGACCAGCCGTCCTCCGCCACGGACCTCTTGCCCGCTCCGGACCACATGACGTCATCGCGCGTCGGGTACCCCGACGCAGTGGAGGTCGACCCTTCGGCCCCTCCTGTCTCATTACGTGCGCATACAGCGCATGTTGACGTACACCCTGGACTAGGTTTTCAGGCGTTTCCTAGATCCCCTCGGACCGAATGGCCGGGTGCGGGTGGCACAGCCTTGCCTGTTGTTAGGCTCCCCACCTCATCGCATACGTCAACATGGGGTCCTCCCCACGGCGGGCGGAAGCCTTATCACACGACCGTTCGCCGATTTGCGGGGGAGGAATGTGGTGTCACCGCCAGACACCACACTTGCTAGGTGGTAGCTTAAATCGGCCGCGGTCCATTTAGTACATGTCGGACCCGCGTGTCGCCACTGTGTGATCGCAGACCTAGCGCCACCACAAGGCAGGTCTCGATATACGATAGAGCACTCGCCCCAGTTGTACGACGACATTGCTAGCGACAATACGGACAAAGCCTTCCTCTCATTTGCCGAGAGTCAGTTAGAATAGCCTTCTGCTAAGTCCATGGCTACGACCTAGCAAGGCGCCATTAGCCTTACCTACTTTGAGAGTTATCGTATAAATGTCTCGAGAAGAACGCTGTATTCATCAAAGAATAAAAGTTAAGTATAAAGCAGCTACTTACTTTTCTTGCTACCATTCAATAGTTTTCCTGTTCCAGATTTGACGTCAGTCGGCGTGTGTGTACGCGTGCCTATCTTTCGGCTCCCTTCCCAGTGTGGCGTAGCAAGCTTGTTACGCCACAACAATTGTGACGTGGGTTTAAGTTCTGACAAAATTAATAAATTGTACAAGACCATCGATTTGACAATAGCCTTTATTGGTAATACCCTCTTGCAGAAATGGCTGAAACATTAAACCGAAAATTGCAATATCATCTATCCAAATTCCGCTGTTTACGAAATATTATGTGAAGATTGCGGTAAATAGTTCATTGGACAAACAGGTAATAACTTGACTATTCGTTATAAGAAGCACTCTTAAAGTACATCTAGTAATGAAAGGAGCTTATGACCAACATGAGACACACCATCGACACTCAGAAGGATCTATTACAGACAGCTTAAAATTATTCAGAATGCACATAAAGGACTGTTACTTAATACAGTGGAAGAGATACGAATTTACGCTCGTTGCAAGTAGACACTTTCCAATAACAGGCAATTAGACTGTAAAGAAAAATATTTCTGTGATATTTTTGAAGACTTACTATAGGATATTCCTGCCTTTCTGTTCTCATTTTATTCTTTCTTTTATTTGTATGGGATATCTTCATGATTATAAGGAACTTTCAAATCATACTGCTTATGGTTTTTAATTTTATTCCAGGCTTCCTTTTTTTTGTTTCGTAGCAGTTAGTGTCGTTGCACCTCGCTTGTTTGATGATGTTGCTGTAGAGTAACTAAGACCATTATTTCTGTTCTGTTCTTTTAGTCCTTCTTTTTATTTCTCCAAAAAGTAATTTTGATTTAATGTATTGACTTGTCACTACTGCAAACAACTATATTCACAGTACCATTTAAATTTTGCTGCCCGTGGTTTTGTTGTTCAAAAATAGCTCTGAGCACTATGGGACTTAACATCTGAGGTCATCAGTCCCCTAGAACTTAGAACTACTTAGGCCTAACAAACCTAAGGACATCACACAGTGCCCGAGGCAGGATCCGAACCTGCGACTGTAGCGGTCGCGCGGTTCCACGCTGAAGCGCCTAGAACCACTCGGCCACACTGGCCGGCCGCTTTTGTTGTGACTGATACCAAATGTTGCAGTGCCAGACACCAAATGCGGTGTATTGACACCATCTGTAGTGGGTTGGTTGCCAGGAGGCGCCACATTAATACTCGGCGAGAACTTTCCAAACGATATATTTGTTTCTCTACAATGGTCCATTTACCACGGTCTGCGTCACAGGCCCAGCAATGCTGAGGTAGCACACCAGCGGCCTGTGCGAAGAAACACTATGTAGTGTGGGCCAAGTACGCCAGTTTCAGAGTTCCGTTTACATCAGGATGGCTGCGCCAGCAGGCGACTCAGTGACCACTGTCCTCATTGTCTCCGCGCTGCTCCGCCAGGAGCTGTAGGCCGGCCCCACTGCTACACCTTACTCGGCTGGCGTAGTTAGGAACGCGGCGGCAACGACCTCCGCGATCCGGCGTCGGAATCTGCAGCCCTCGCCACGGAAGTCTCGGGTGTGTGTCGGGAGTCGAGGCAACTGCCGCGGTAGAGAGCCGAAGAGTGGCCCGCCCTGGCTGGCTGTGGACCACACGTCGGTCTCAGAGGGCCAAACAAACGACCCGCCGTGGACGGGGACATTGTTGTCCCACCTGTTGCTGCATGTAGCACGCGGAGTGTCACGCCCCGCCGCCCAGGAGAGCTGCCACACCTGAATGAATCACGTTAGAAAACGACACCTATTTATACTCGGCTGCATGCCTGTGTTTCGCTAACACGTCCCTTCGCGTTATGTACACGCCACACCCCGGTTGCGCCAGTGGCCCGCTTCTGCCTGTGACTTGCGCCATGGAAACTGCTGTGTGTGCCCTCTCCGGCAGTTCTACGCCTCCTGGCTGGAACTCGTGCTCTGAATATTGCATAAAACTGGTTTTCCTTATCCTGAACGGTGGTGCTGCTACACTTTTTATGTTACGTTTATGATGACCTCGATGAGTCCATGACGATTTTGGCCACAGTACCCGATTAAAATTCTTTGTCTTCATTTCATTTCCATAGCTATTTCTGTGGAATGCCTTCATGATTAGCAGCTAGTTAAGTGCATTTTGTACCTTAGGTTGTTTATGTTTTCAGCTGCTTATTCCTGTTAAGCCGATATTACTTATCACAATTACGGTCGCAGTGCCTCTTTTGATGTTATATGGTGTTGTGTTCTAGGACTACTGAAGAACACGGTTTCCCATATGTCCGATCTTACTTCCTTTTTAATATCGCCAAATAATATTTTAATTTCGTGTTTTTTGTTATTTTACGCATTTTTTGTAGCTATACACAGCTATATTCGTAGTATCTCTTAACGTCTGACTGTTTATAAGTTTGTTTTATATTTGTGAATACCTACGTGTTTCCATGTGGTACTACATCGTAGTGATGTAACCCATACGTCTTTCCGTTTATCTAACATTACGTACGGCTATTTTAGGGAATTTCATGGAATATTATTGCCTGTAGACAACTATTCCACAGTGTATTTTAAATTTTGATTACTTATGCTTTCTGTGTTATGTTTCGAATACCTCGATGCGTCTGTGATATTTTGTATCATAGTTGACCGAGCGAGGTGGCGCAGTGGTTAGCTCACTGGACTCGCATTCGGGAGGACGACGGTTCAATCCCGTCTCCGGCCATCCTGATTTAGGTTTTCCGTGATTTCCCTAAATCGCTTCAGGCAAATGCCGGGATGGTTCCTTTGAAAGGGCACGGCCGATTTCCTTCCCCTCCTTCCCTCACCCGAGCTTGCGCTCCGTCTCTCATGACCTCGTTGTCGACGGAACGTTAAACACTAATATCCTCCTCCTCCTGTATCATAGTTCCTTTGATGTAATCTATTTGCCGGCCGGACTGGCCGAGCGTATCTAGGCGCAACAGTCTGGAACCGCGCGACGGCTACGGTCGCAGGTTCGAATCCCGCCTCGGGCATGGATGTGTGTGATGTCCTTAGGTTAGTTGCCGGCCGCGGTGGTCTAGCGGTTCTGGCGCTGCAGTCCGGAACCGCGGGACTGCTACGGTCGCAGGTTCGAATCCTGCCTCGGGCATGGGTGTGTGTGATGTCCTTAGGTTAGTTAGGTTTAAGTAGTTCTAAGTTCTAGGGGACTTATGACCTAAGATGTTGAGTCCCATAGTGCTCAGAGCCATTTTTTGAACCTTGGGTTAGTTACGTTTAAGTAGTTCAAAGTTCTAGGGGACTGATGACCTCAAATGTTAAGTCCCATAGTGCTCAGAGCCATTTCAACCATTTTTGTAAACTATTTTTCCGTGCACGGGTACTATGTATGTCTATTTCACTTGCTATTACGTCACTGTCATCTGGGAAATCTGATGTATATTACGACATTTGTCTTACTTCCATGCCCGTATTCTGTAACAGCTAGTCACTGTCACAACTTTGAAATCGTCTTCCACTTAAACTTCACACAGATGTCTCCACTCCGCTTCCATGGTAAATAATGGCGTCACTCAAGCAATATTTTCACTGGAACTACGACTGAGGAGCTGTCTAATATGCTTAGCACGTAGTTCCACACACCAGCCTACATGCCATACATATTTAACAGTCGTTGCTTCTGCAACTATGAAACCGTCCTCCGCTGAATTGCGCATATCGGTACATCCATATCGATTTCAGGGGAAACATTATCGTCGCTTACGCACTAGCTTTACTGGCACACGATCAACGTTTATCGACAAATCCCCATACTTGCCTACACCTGTTCTCACAGCCGATTATTATTGGTTGTCGAAACTATATTTATTTTTATCTAATACTGACGAAATGCTTTTTGTAGCAGCTACTTAACGTAGTGTAATACACATTTTTCTTCACGTATTATTAGCTCTTATGTATCTACTCTGTATACACCTTATTGTAACAACCGTTTTACACCCTGTGTGCCTGATTGACTATCGCTGACAGAACTGGGTAAGCGGTGGGCAAAGCATCGCATGTTTAATCAACAACTACGTTGTTCTCCTTAACAGTTAATGTTCGTGGAGTCACAACGCATTTCCGTTCACCGCCACCGCCTTCTTTTAATTTTTGTTCTACAACTTGTGTTTTATATTTTCCCACTATTATCAGAGTTCCCTTTAAATCCGTCCTGTGTTCATATTACAGTATAAAAGGTCTGAAGATTGTTTCGTTCGGCCCAAAACCCGTAACCACTGGAAATAAATATTTTCTTGAGGTTAAGGCTGTTATTAAATTAGTCAATATACGCATGTCGATTATACAAGCCAGAATCTGATTGACTCTCGCGCCATACCGTGTCAAAAATTGCTAACAGTTCAACTAAAACTACCACAGTCCTTCTTTCAAATTGTAGCCAGTTTCTACATGGGTACTCAAGAACAGCACTTGCTCACAGGAACTTCTACGATGTCTACATCCAACTTTTTCAGACGCTACGAGACAGCAAAAGTAGAGATATTGTAAGATAGTGTTCAGTAGCCTGATCTTTATTTCTCTGAATGTTTGACGGGAAGTATTCTATTTCTACTAAATTTTTCTGTTAATGTTCCTGTGGGAAGAAATTAATTAAAAAGTCGAACTAGGCGCTTTCACGTTTTAGGTCCACTGTACACCGACAACTCAGGGTGAAGCCCATCTGCAACTGCAGCTTGCCTGCACTTCGTTTCACTAACATTTATCACCAGTTCAGTGATCGGAAATGGTAAGAGAATTCTGGATTAAATGCGAGACAGTTCGTGAGTTTAGAAAGTTATTTCCTTCTAGACGAGCAATTTCTGTCTCTGCTTGAAGAATAAACTCTCTTAATAAGTGACTGGCGATTGTGTCGCATGAGGCTGTCAACTTCAATATGTTGCGGAAGGGTTTTCTCCCAGCTTCGGGAACTTTGTCAAAGCTTTTGTACAGTCATGTGTGAAGCCAGTGTCCTTGTTATTTGTGTTATTTTCTCTCCTTTTCATTCAAAGAATTCATCACATTCGTAGCTTTTCCTTGGTATTCACTTCCCTTGAAGTTATTAAATACGTAGCTGGTTTATAAAATAAATATCAATCCAGAAAGGATTCAGTAACAAAAATTTTAAAAAGAATACGCGAAAGGCGAGACACTACGGGATTCTCATACCTACAAAGTAACAGGTAGCATAGGCATGAGCAGCCCATAGTGGCTCACCTTTAATGTATTCTTTTTAAGATTTTTGTGACATAGGCGAGTGATCCAATGGTTCCATCCAGGAATGAATGGCTTACGGCACGATCCGATTCTCCGTTTTCGGCACTAGTTATGACTACGTCGATGGAGTGTAAACGTGTGGTGTAGAATAGTGAACCAACAGCTCATGGATCCTTTTTCATAAATTGAACACTGAACATGCACAAGTATCGCAGCATCCTGAAAGTCCAAGATGATATTTTATTTAAGACTAACCGGAACCTGTGCTACCAACATGATGGTGCAACTTGTGTGATGGCTGTCCAGCCCATAGTGCACGAAGTACAACAGCATGTCTTTACAAACTGTTTCGAAAAAGTTTGCCTGGACCCATGGGGCATGTTCCCAGGCTGTGCCGTTCCTGGTTTTGACACAGCAACTGCCTGGCGGATGTTTCCAGACTGAGATTTTAACTCTGCAGCGGAGTGTGCGCTGATACGAAACTTCCAGGCAGATTAAAACTGTGTGCCGGACCAAGACTCGGTCTCGGGACCTTTGCCTTTTGCGGGCAAGTTCTCTACCAACTGAGCTACCCAAGCACGAATCACGCACATTCCTCACAGAAATTCTTGTGATAGTACTTCGTCACCTACCTTCCAAACTTTACAGAAGCTCTACTGCAAACCTTGCAGAACAAGAACTCTTGAAAAAAAAATTGCAGAGTCATGGCTTACGCCCAGCCACAGCCTGGGAGATGTTGCCAGACGGAAATTTTAACTCTGCAGTGTAGTGAGCGCTGATATGAAACTTCCTGTCGGATTAAAACTGTGCGCCGGACCGAGACCCGAACTCGGGACCTTCGCCATTCGCGGGCTAGAGCTCTACCAACTGAGCTACACAAGCACGACTCACGAACTGTCATCACAGCTATACTTGTGCCAGAAACCTCGCCTCCTACCTTCCAAACTTTACAGAAGCTCTCCTGCAAATGTTGCAGAACTAGCACTCCTGAAAGAGAGGACATTGAAGAGACATGGCTTAGCCACATCCTGGGTGATGTTTCCACAATGAGACTTTCGCTCTGCAGCGGAGTGTGTGCTGATATGAAACTTCCTGTCAGATGAAAAATGTGTGCCGGAACGAGACTCGAACTCGGGACCTTAGCCTTTCGCGGGCAAGTGCTTTACCAACACAGCTACAAAAGCGCGACTCACGCCCCGTCCTCACAGCTTCACTTCTGCCAGTACCACGACTCCTACCATCCAAACTTGCAGAAGCCCTCCTGCGAACCTTGCAGAACTAGCACTCCTGAAAGAAAGGATATTGCGGAGACAATGCTTCGCCTCAGCCACAGCCACAGAATGGGGATGTTTCCAGAATGAGATTTTCACTCTGCAGTTGAGTGTGCGCTGATATGAAACTTCCTGTCAGATTAAAACTGTGTGCCGAACGGAGACTCGAAGTCGGGACCTTCGCCATTCGCGTGCTAGTGCTCTACCAACTGAGCTACACAAGCACGTCTCACGAACCGACCACACAGCTTTACTTCTGCCAGTACCATGCCTCCTACCCTCCAAACTTTGCAGAAGCTCTCCTGCATACCTTGCAGAACTAGAACTCCTGAAACAAAAATATTGCGGTGACATTGCTCACCATCAGCCACAGCCTATGGGGTGTTTCCAGACGGAGATTTTAACTCTGCAGTGGAGTGTGCGCTGATATGGGTCTTCCGGTCAGATTTAAACTGTGTGCCGGTCCAAGAACTTTGCCTTTCGCGGGCAAGTGCTCTACCAACCGAGCTACCCAAGCGCGACTCACGTCACGTCCTCACAGCTTTACTTCTGCCAGTACCTCTTCCCCTACCCTCCAAACGTTACAGAAGCTCTCCTGCGAACCTTGCAGAACTAGCACTCCTGAAAGAAACAATATTGCGGAGACATGGCTTATCCACAGCCACAGTCTTCGGGATGTTAAAGGAATGAGATTGTCACTCTGCAGCGGTGTGTGGGCTAAAATGAAACTTCCTGGCAGATTAAAAATGCGTGCCGGACCAAGAACTTTGCCATTCCCAGGCAGGTGCTCTACCGACTGAGTTACCCAAGCAGGACTCAAGCCCTGTCCTCACAACTTTACTTCTGCCAGCACCTCTTCTCCTACCTTCCAAATTTTACAGAATCTCTCCTGCAATCTTTGCAGAACTAGAGGACCTGAAAAAAGGATATTGCGGAGACATGGCTTACCCACAGCCATAGTCTGGCTGATGTTTCCAGACTGAAATTTTAACTCTGCAGCGGAGTGTGCGCCGTTATGAAACTTCCGGTGAGATTAAAACTGTGTGCCGAACCAAGAACTTTGCGTTTTGCGGTAATGTGCTCCACCAACTGAGCTACCCAATCAGGACTAATTCCCCGTCCTCACAACTTTACTTCTGCCAGTACCTCTTCTCCTACCTTCCAAACTTTACATAAGCTCTACTGCATACCTTGCAGAACTAGCAGTCCTGAAAGAAAGGATATTGCTGAGACTTGGCTTAGCCGCAGCTCGGGGGATTTTTCCAGGTTTAGATTTTCACTCTGGAGCTTAGTGAGCTCTCATATGAAACTTCCTGTCAGATGAAACTGTGTACCGGAGTGGGACTCGAACTCGGGACATTTGCCTTTCGCTGGGTAGTGCTCTACCATTTCAGCTGCCCAAGCGCGACTCACACACCGTCCTCACAGCTTTACTTCTGCCAGAACCTCCTATCGTACCTTCCAAACGTTACAGATGCTCTACTGCCAACCTTGCAGAACTAGAAGCCCTGAAAGAAAGGATATTGCGGAGACACGGCTTAGCCACATCCTGGGAGTTGTTTCCAGAATGAGATTTTAACGCTGCAGCTGAGTGTGCGATGATATGAAACTTCCAGGCAGATTGGAACACTGTACCGGACCGAGACCCGGTCGCGGGAACTTTGCCCTTCGCGGGCAAGTTCTCTGCCAACTGAGCAACCCAAGCACGACACACGAACCGGCCTCACAACTTTACTTCAGCTAGTACCTCTTCTCCTACCTTCTAAACTTTACAGAAGCCGTCATGCGAACGTTGCAGAACTAGAACTGCTGAAAGGAAGGGTATTGCGAAGACATGGCCTAGTCACAGCCAGAGCCTTGGGGATCTTTTTAGAATGAGATTTTGAATCTGCAGCGGAGTGTGCGATGGTGTGAAAGCTCCAGGCAGATTAAAACTGTGTGCCGGACCGGGCCTCGAACTCGAGGCCTTTTCCTTTTGCGGGCAAGTGCTACACCAACTCAGCTTCCCAAGCGCGACTCATGCCCCGTCCTCACAGCTTTACTGATGACAGTACCTCTTCTCCTACTTTCCAAACATTACAGAAGCTCTCCTGCGAAACTTTCAGAAGTACCACTGCTGCAAGAAAGGATATGGCGGAGACATGGCGTAGCTATAGCAACAGCCACACACTGGTAATGTTAAAAGAATAAGATTCTCCCTCTGCAGCGGTGTGTGCGCTGATATGAAACTTCCTGGCAGATTGAAACTGTGTACCGGATCAAGAACTTTGCCTTTTGCAGGCAAGTGCTCTACCAACTGAGCTACACAAGCACGACTCACGAACCGTCATCACAGCTATACTTCTGCCCGTACCTCGCCTCCTACCTTCCAAACTTTATAGTAGCTCTCTTGCTAACCTTGCGGAACTAGCAGTCCTGAAAGAAAGGATATTGCGGAGAAATGGCTAATCCGCAGCCTGGCGAATGTTTCCAGAATGAGATTTTCACTCCGCAGCGGAGGGTGCGCTGATATGAAATTTCCTGGCAGATTAAAACTGTATGTCGAACGGAAACTAGGTCTTGGGATCTTTGCCTTTCGTGGGCAAGTGCTCTACCAACTGAGCTACCCAAGCACGATTCACTCCCCGTCCTCACAGCTTTGCTTCTGCCAGTACCTCGTATCCTACCTGCTTGTGTAGCTCAGTTGGTAGAGCACTTGCCCACGAAAGGCAAAGGCCCTGGGATCGAGTCTCGGTCCGGCACACAGTTTTAATTAGACAGGATGTTTCATATCAGCGCACACTCTGCTGCAGAGGAAGAATCTCATTCCAGATACATCGCCCAGGCTGTGGCTGTGACTGTGGCTAAGCCCTGTCTCTGCAATAACTTTTCCTTCAGGAGTGCTAGATCTGCAAGGTTCGCAAGTGACCTTCCGTAAAATAGATAAGGTAATAGACGAGGTACTGGCAGAAGTAACGCTGTGAGGACAGTTCGTGAGTCGTGCTTGGGTAGCTCACTTGGTAGAGCATTTGGCCTGCTAAATCCAATTTCTTGGTCTGGCACACAGTTTAACTCTGCCAGGAAGTTTTATATCAGTGCACACTGTGTGACGCACCGAGACTCGAACTCGGAACCTTTGGCTTTGGCAGGTTAGTGCTCTATCAACTGAGCTACCCAAGTATGACTCACGAACCGTCCTCAAAGCTTTCCTTCTGCCAGTACCTCGTCTCCTACCTTCCAAACTTTACAGAAGCTCTCCTGCGAAACTTGCAGAACACGCATTCCTAAAAGAAAGGATATTGCGGAGACATGGCTTAGCCACAGCCACTGCCACATTCTGGGAGATGTTAAATGAAAGAGATTCTCCCTCTGCAGCGGTGTGTGCGCTGATATGAAGCTTCCTGTCAGATTAAAACTGTGTACCCGACCAAGAACTTTGCCTTTCGCAGGAAAGTTCTCTATCAGCTGAGGTACACAATCATGAGCGACACACCGTCCTTGCAGCTCTACTTCTGCCGGTATCTTGTCTCCTACCTTCCAAACTTTACAGAAGCTCTCCTGCAAACCTTGCAGAACTAGCACTCGTCCAAGAAAAGGTACTAAAGAGACATGGCATTGCCGCAACCTGGTGGATGTTTCTCGAATGAGATTTTCACTCTGCAGTGGAGTGTTCGCTGATATGAACTTTCCTGGCAGATTAAAACTGTGCGCTGGACCGAGACTCGAACTTGGGACCTTTACCTTTCGCGGACAAGTGCTCTACTAACTCAGCTACCCAAGCGCGACTTACGCCCCGTCCTCACAGCTTTACTTCTGCCAGTACCTCTTCTCCACCCTTCCAATCTTTACAGAAGCTTTCCTGCGAACTTTGCAGAACTATCACTCCTGAGTGAAAGGATATTGCGGATACGTGGCTTAGCCACAGCCACACCCGTGAGGATGTTTCCAGATTGAGATTTTCAGTCTGGGGCGGAGTGTGCCATGATATGAATCTTCCTGGCTGATTATAACTGTGTGCCGGACCGACACTCGAAGTCGGGTTCTTCGCCTTTCGCTGGCAAGTACTCTACCAAGTCAGCTACCGAAGCACGACTCACGCCCCTTCCTCACAGCTTAACTTCTGCCAGTACCTTGTCTCCTACATTTTAATATTTACAGAAGCTCTCCTGCAAATCTTTCAGAACTAGCACTCCTGAAAGAAAAGATATTACGGAGACATGGCTTAGGAACATCATGGGGGATGTTTCCAGATTGTGATTTGTACTCTGCAGAGGACTTCCTGGCAGATTAAAACTGTGTGCCGAACCGAAACTAGCTCTTGGGACCTTTGCCTTTCGTGGGCAAATGCTCTACCAACTGAGCTACCCAAGCATGATTCACTCCCCGTCCTCACAGCTCTGCTTCTGCCAGTACCTCGAATCCTACCTGCTTGGGTAGCTCAGTTGCTAGAGCACTTGCTCGCGAAAGGCAAAGGTCCTGGGATAGAGTCTCAGTCCGGCACACAGTTTTAATTTGACAGGATGTTTCATATCAGCGCACACTCCACTGCAGAGGTAGAATCTCATTCTAGATACATCCCCCAGGCTGTGGCTGGGGCTCTGACTAAGCCTTGCCTCTGCAATAACCTTTGTTTCAGGAGTG
Organism: Schistocerca serialis cubense; assembly: GCF_023864345.2. Taxonomy (NCBI): domain Eukaryota; kingdom Metazoa; phylum Arthropoda; class Insecta; order Orthoptera; family Acrididae; genus Schistocerca; species Schistocerca serialis. The sequence continues at coordinate 666,373,286 of NC_064642.1, forward strand.
CTAGTACTGCAAGGTTCGCAAGTGACCTTCCGTAAAATAGATAAGGCAATACACGAGGTACTGGCAGAAGTAACGCTGTGAGGAAGGGGCGTGAGTTGTGCTTGTGTAGCTGAGTTATTAGAGCACTTGCACGCGAAAGGCGAAGGTCCCGAGTTCGAGCCTCGGTCCGGCACACAGTTTTAATCTGCCAAGAAGTTTCATATCAGCGCACACTCCGCTGCAGAGTGAAAATCTCGTCTTCATCATCATCTACCTTTCTGCGACCACGGGTACCTATTATCAATGCTTCCACAGGAACAAAATGTGAGACTAATTAATATGAACTATTACCACCTACAACGTCATTAAAATGAAAATACGATAATAGATTACATCCCTACGAGGAAAACAGTTGAGGCCACCGTAGTCACCAATGCCTGCACGTCTAGCAAACGCAGCAATTAACCAACCAATACGATTACCAGGACGATTAGTACCAGCCTGACTTACAGCAAAATCAAACCTACAATCTAAAACACTCATTTGAATCAGAAACGCCTGCATACAGTCATGAGGCCCGGTTGAAACTGGACACTAATGGCCAGCGAGGGCGTTTCTGGATTCGCCAAGGACAGTGATGGGGAACCTACAAGACAGTCGCCTTGTAGGAGGTCCAACAGCCAGGAGTGAGGATCTGGTGTGCCATATCTTTCCATAGCAGGCCTCTTTATATTCATCCACAGCGTCCTTATAGCACTGTAGAACGTCGATAATGTTCTAAGATCTTTTTCATTACCTTCCACGGCAAGCCATCCTGTAATTATATTTTAGCAAGATAATGCCCACCTGTACACGATGAGAGATTGTACTGCTTACCTTCGTCTTTTTGAAACCGTACCTTGGCCAGTAAGTTCACGAGATCTCTCTCAAAGTAGAATCTCTGGAGCGGTGTGGGCAGTGTCCTCCAACCCGTTCGAGATTTTGACGATTGAAGGCACCAATTGGACAGAATTTCGATCCATATCCCTCAGAAGCACGTCCACTAACTCTGTAAGATAATTCCAAGACGAATAACTGCTTGCATAAAGTGATAGAGGCGGACCAACGCGTTATTGACGTACTCAGTTTGTGATGTTCTTTCTGTTGAATAATTCTTCCAATCTCTCTTAAATTTTAATAATTTGTTTGTCTGTACATGAAAAACATCACATCCACCAGTATCCATTCAATTTGGATAAATTCTTCGTGGGGGGATTTTTTTGGTCTTAACGTGTAAATCTGGTAGCGAACACAAATAGTACTATCTTGCATTTTATTGATTTCCCAAAGTTTTCAACTTGGAGTGAATCTTCTCACTGCTATCGTGGGGGATGAGTTCTGCATTTCACCTTCTATACTTGAGCGGTGGGCCTCGGAGTAGATGCTGGTGGCTATTATCCACAGTAGCGAGCAGACATTTGCCATCCGAGCAGTTTGGCGGCATGGACACTGCCAAAGCACGACCCGGAATTTTGTACAAAATGTTAATGGAAGACGCATTAGAATCTATAATATCCGAGAATATACCTTCAAAAAGCACACACTTTTAAAAATTAGGGCAAATAGTACTTGTCCTCAAACTTAAGTTAGAAGTTGTTTAAACATGTGTCCGGGAACTGCGATGTCTGAAACGGGGGCAGGATTATTTAAACATGCAGGTTGAGAAAAACCACAGACTTTTTAGTTTTCCGCCATTTTAAATCTAGATTAGAATTCTGAGCTTAGAGCAAGTGTTTGGGTGACCACATCAACTGATTCAGTTACCCCATGTTCGACGTCTTGGATCTTACATGGGACAACACAGGCATCTTCCAACCAAATAAACAGTCCAAAGTCAACTATCTTGGTATTTATACTACGTCAAGAAAGCTACATCTGCCATCTTGTATAAGATTGTGGTCCTGGATTTATACTAATGACAGCTAGGCTAGATCAACCATTTTACATTTTCTGCATTTCCTGCCATTTTATACATATGACAATTTGTCTGTGATATGAGAGTGGTGGAGGCGACAACGTTGGCATTCTGTCAACACTGCATGGTTACGTCATTGAGGACATCATTGCAAATCTGCCAATGATTCAGGGTACCCTGAAACGAACACATGTCTGCTACTTTCTGATACCGAGTTTAAAATGGATTCATGTTCGGTATTATGGTGCAATTTAACTGTTCCCAAACTTCAAGAGTAAGTTCTATGTTTTCCCCTTATCATCTTCCTCAACTGAACGAAGACTTTCACAGATCGATCAAAGTGCATCGTCGGCGACAGGGTGGGAATCACAATACACGACGTCGATGAAAACTGTCAAACATCAACGGGTACTTACTACCTAAGGAAGGTACAGCCTACTACATGGAAGCCATCACAATTAAGGAAAGAGTAAAATGAAGCAGATGTTTCGCACGATGTGCAGATGTGGCGCTAAACGACTTCAAAAACATGCATGGATCAAGAAGGTTATCGTAATCATCACCGTTGTCAAGGGTTAGACTTTTTCCAGACCAAAGTTGTTCAGGCCATTTCTTTAAAAGACGTCTTACGTTCCTCTTGCAGATTGGGTTATATTCTACATCCACATCTACATCCATACTCCTCAAGCCACCTGACGGTGTGTGGCGGGGGGTACCTTGAGTACCTCTATCGGTTCTCCCTTCTATTCCAGTCTCGTATTGTTCGTGGAAAGAAGGTCTGTCGGTGTGCTTCTGTGTGTGCTCCTATCTCTCTGATTTTATCCTCATGGTCTCTTCGCGAGATATACGTAGGAGGGAGCTATATACTGCTTGACTCATCGGTGAAACATACCGAGCTACTGATCGTCGCTCCTTCAGAGTCTTCCATTGGAGTTTATGTATCATCTCCGTAAAGCTTTCGCGATTAGTAAATGATCCTGTAATAAAGCGCGCTGCTTTCCGTTGGATCTTCTCTATCTCTTCTGTCAACCCTATGTGGTACGGATCCCACACTGCTGAGCAGTATTGAAACATTGGGCGAACAAGCGTACTGTAACCTATTTCCTTTGTTTTCGGATTGCATTTCCTTATGATTCTTCCAATGAGTTTCAGTCTGGCATCTGCTTCACTACGATCAACTTTATATGATCATTCCATTTTAAATCACTCCTAATCCGTACTCCCAGATAATTTATGGAATTAACTGCTTCCACTTGCTGACCTGCTATATTGTAGCTAAATGATAAGGGATCTTTCTTTCTATGTATTCGCAGCACATTTCACTTGTCTACATTGAGATTCAATTGCCATTCCCTGCACCATGCGTTAATTCGCTGCAGATCCTCCTACATTTCAGTACAATTTTCCATTGTTACAACCTCTCGATATACCACAGCGTCATCCGCAAAAAGCCTCAGTGAACTTCCGATGTCATCCACAAGGTCATTTATGTATATTGTGAATAGCAACGGACATAGGACACTCCCCTGCAGCACACCTGAAATCACTCTTACTTCGGAGGACTTCTCTCCATTGAGAATGACATGCTGCGTTCTATTATCTAGTAACTCTTCAATCCAATCACACCATTGGTCTGATAGTCCATATGCTCTTACTTTGTTCATTAAACTACTGTGGGGAACTGTATCGAACGCCTTGCTGAAGTCAAGAAACACGGCATCTACCTGGGAGCCCGTGTCTATGGCCCTCTGAGTCTCGTGGACGAATCGCGCTAGCTGGGTTTCCCACAATCGTCTTTTTCTAAACCCATGCTGATTCATGTAGAGTAGATTTCTAGTCTCTAGAAAAGTCATTATACTCGAACATAATACGTGTTCAAAATTCTACAACTGATCGACGTTAGAGATATAGGTCTATAATTCAGCACATCTGTTCGACGAACCTTCTTGAAAACGGGGATGACCTGTGCCCTTTTCCAATCCTTTGGAACGCTACGCTCTTCTAGAGACCTACGGTGCATCGCTGCAAGAAGGGGGCCAAGCTCCTTCGCGTAATTTGTGTAAAACCGAACAGGTATTCCATCGGGTCCTGCGGCCTTTCCTCTTTTGAGCGTCTATTTCGATATCTACCATTTTGTCATCTGTGCGTCAATCTAGAGAAGGAACTACAGTGCAGTCCTCCTCTGTGAAACAGCTTTGGAAAAAGACATTTAGTATTTCGGCCTTTAGTCTGTCTTCCTCTGTTTCAGTACCATTTTGGTCACAGAGTGTCTGGACATTTTGTTTTTATCCACCTACCGCTTTCACATAAGATCAAAATATCTTAGGATTTTCCGCCAAGTTAGTACCCAGAACCTTACTTTCCATATTGTAGTGCAGTCGTCCTCTCGCCGGTAAGGCTATATTGTAGTGCAACCTTAGTTATCCTATCATTAGACATAGAGTATTCTGGACATGGTCATTACAGTTTAGTCAAAATTATTCAATGATATTACTCTATTATACGCAACAATTCGTTCTTGTTTAAAATCAATTTTTTGTTCACGGTCCAACAAAGAATATCAAGTTGAAAGACGGAAGATCATCTTCTCTGATGATTAGATTCGTCGTAATCGATCAGATGAGAGGACCAACAGTCCATACGGTAAAGCAGTAAAGGCACGCTGTTGCTTTGTAACGTTTAAGTACTGATTCATTTCGCACTTTATGTTCCACTTGTAAACTATCAGTTTCCACCGTAAATATTTGCTCTTACTTGTTCAGCTCTTTGAGCATCCAGTCCTTGAAATGCAACTTTTATTTAGTCTGTTGGCACTGTCATCCTGTATTTAATAGCAATTTGAGCCATTTTATGTAACAAATTGTGAATATTGTCTTCAGATTCTCCTGTTATAATCTGATCATCGGGAACAGGTATCACCATAAAATTACACTTATCACTTGTTAACTTTGCATTTTATTACATTTAATAAAACAAACCTTTTACGGATTCTATCGTGAATAGAAACATTGAAACGGCTTGGTTCAGTGGACAGCCTTCTCTGTCTCCTTCATTAATGTCTGCAGATCCTGTCCCATTCTTTACAGTACAAATACTTATTTTGCTATTTTTGTACTGTTACTGAATTGCCATTGTAGGACGTGCTGGAACTTCCATTGCCTTAAGAGATTCCCATAGCATTTTCGGCTTTAGGTAGTCAAAGCCTGTTCATAGCCGGTAAAAGCATAAGAAGTTCGCCATCTAAAGTCTCTTCCTTTCTTAGTTACTTATGCCAATGTTAAAAGATAATCAGAAGATGGCCTACCTGTTCTAAAATCATGTTGCACCTCTAACATACGTGCATCCCCGCTCTTGGAATTAATCTCTTTTTTATATTTTGAGGGTACCGTTTACAATAGCAGTTTAGCAGGCTTAGTCATTGGTGATTTGCGCACTGTAATTTATTGCCATTTTTCTAAACATTTCATATCGCAGTTCATTCCATTCGTCTGACACACGACCGCGTAGCCAGGAAACATTCGTAAAATCACAGCATTAAAGACACATCATGGGTATTCACAGGACACGTGGCATGTAACTGAAAAGTATTTTGATGATTAGTCCGTTAGCAAAATATTCCGGATTAGTCCCGTACTCAGATCTTCTGGAGAGCATTGCCAAGAGGGAGATGACTGTGAGAAAAAGACTTAATAACCAAGTAAAGGATAAAGTTCTACATTTCAGGGCGTAGAATGTCAGAAATTTCAACGTGGAACAGAAGCCAGATAATCTGAAAAAGGAAATGCTAAGCCTGACTTTGGGAGTCAGTGAAGTGAAATGGAGAAACGATCAAGGATATCTGATCAGATGAGTGTAGGGTAATATCAACAGGAGTAGAAAACATTTAATAGGACTAGGATTCCTTGTAAACTGGAAGCTGGGGCAAAGAAGAGAGTTACTCTGAACAATTCAGTGACATGTTTCTTGTCGTCAGAATCGATAGGAAACCAACACCAGGAACGATAGTTCAAGTATACATCCCGACGTCGTAAACGGAAGGTGAAAAGATAGAGAAAGTATATTAACATATTGAAAGAGTAATTCCGTAGATGAACGGAGAAGACGTTCCAACAGTCGTGATGACCTGGAGTATCGTTGTAGGATAAGGAGTAGAAGGAAAGGATTTTTGGAATTAATGAAGGAATGACAACGGTGAAAGACATTGAGTTCTGCAGTCAGTTTCACCTACAAACAGCGAATACTCTATTAAAAACCACAAGTGGAGGAGGAATACTTGGAAGCGCCCGGGAGACACTGGGAGATTTCAGTTACAATACATCATGGTCACGCAGATATTTCGAAATCAGATACTGGATTGTAAGTAATATCCTGGAGCAGGAAAATTTATAAGTGATATATAGTAGGATGAAGTTTGAGATACTAATCGGGAAAGAATGTATCGTGGTCAGGCACAGAGTCCGAAATCATATACTGGATTATAAGGTGTACCCTCTAGCAGATATAGACTCAGGTCAGAATTTATTAGTGATGCAGAGCAGGATGAAGTTTAAGAGACTAGTCAGAAAAAGTTAATTCCCAAAGAAGCGGGATACGGAAGTACTAAGGACTGAAGAGATACGTTTGATGTTCTCCAAGCTGTAGACGCTGCCGTAAAGAAAACCTCACTAGGCCGTTCAGTCGAAGAGATATGGGCGTATGTAAAAAGCCCAATCACGAAAGCTTGAAAGGAAAACATACGTCCAATGAAGGTAACTACGAGGAAGACATAGATGATCGATGAGAGACGAAAGTAAAAAATGTCAAACAAAATTCAGGAATACACTTAGGAATAAAATTAGTATATATTACGTTTTAACTGGAGTTCGAAAATAAAAGTGCAGGGAATGTAAGGCGAAATGGTGTAATATCCCACGTCATTAAGGAAATAACTGCATCAGATTCTGTGTTATGTGTAGGAACCGTGGATGTTACTACTTGCATAAGAAAACAGAACATTATCAATTGCATTATAGCCGATTTTTATTTTCTTTGTTGTTCTACGTATGTGTTTGGTTAAAACAAAACAGGAGGCTAGAATGGCGCGAGAGACGGAAGAAAATGTTTAGCTGGTGGTGAACGCACAGGAGGTCGCTGATCCGTTAACATTAACGTTGGCGCGTATTGAGCAGATGTCAGCCGCAATGAAAACCGAATGTCTGAATAGTCAGGCGGACTTACAGACAGAATTACAGGCCACTAAGACAGGACTACAAAGTCAGGACATAGAATCGCAGACGGTACTTAACATTGCCATTCTATAGATTTCAAGTACACAGAAAAGTTTATCTGACGGTTTCGGTCAGTTACGCAGTCAGCAGGAACATATGTCAGATGCATCTGATACTTTAATATTGGAGTAGGAAAATCTAAAGATACGACAAGATGAATTAACCAACACCGTTGCCCAATGTAATACTATCAGTATTCATGCCACACAAGGAGCTGAACAGTTTACGGAGTTTTTCCACCACTGGATGGAAGAGAACATACACAAGTTATTACTTGAACAAAATATTAAGTCAGCTCTAAGCGAAGTAATGTCAGATAATGATTTTGCTAACCAAGGTTTTCAAGAAAATTGAAGCGAACAACTTTCTGAGTGTGGTGTAACTACAGAATAGCAGATGGAAGATGCCGATAAGCAGATAAATACGCCACACATACCTAGCAGGGTACTTACTCAGTCACTGCTGATGATGAACACATGATGAAGAGAGCTAGTCCCGGCCATACACAGCGATCTTTTAAACAATATGAGTATGTCATGACACCAACTTCACCATATGGAAATGTAATGGCGGATAGTGCGTGTAATATGTAATGTTACATATTGAAGAGATGTAAGTAGGCTGTTTAGGTTTTTTTATTGGTAACGCCACCTCTGTATGAAAATCACTGGCTGTGCTGTGTGCAGTCTGTGGCTAGTTTGCATTGTTGTCTGCCATTGTAGTGTTGGGCAGCGGCAGCTGGATGTGAACAGCGCGTAGCGTTGGGCAGTTGGAGGTGAGCCGCCAGCATTGGTGGATGTGGGGAGAGAGATGGCGGAGTTTTGAAATTTGTCATGAACTGCTATATTTATATATGATGATATCAAGTTAAATACATTGTTTGTTCTCTATTAATATCTTTCATTTGCTAACTATCCCTATCAGTAGTTAGTGCCTTCAGTAGTTTGAATCTTTTATTTAGCTGGCAGTAGTGGCGCTTGCTGTATTGCAGTAGCTTGAGTAGCGAAGATTTTTGTGAGGTAAGTGATGTGTGAAAGGTATAGTTTAATGTTACTCAGGGCCATTCTTTTGCAGGGATTTTTGAAAGTCAGATTGCATTGCGCTAACAAAATATTGTGTGTCAGTTTAAGCACAGTCTTGTATAATTGTTGAAAGGGGACGTTTCATATGTCGACCATTAGCCGAGGATACCTCACTGGAATCTTCTTATTTTTTCTTGTAGTTTGTGTAATTAGTGTAGCTATTGTTTATTGCTAGCGCGTAATTGTAGAGAAAATCTCCTTTGTAGTTGCAGTCGTTCATTGTTGTACAGTAAAACAGTTGTGGCATGCATGTAGATTTGCACCAAGTATTTCGCAGCTGCAATTAACTAGATATTATTTTCAGTGCTATGTTAATGTGTTCTCTTATTTTTGATCTTCAAACTGTGTTTTTCTGTGTTGTCGCGTGAAATACTGTGACAATAATGGCGTGTGAAAAACGTAATACTAGGCTTCAAAGTAAACTGAGAAATGACAGTGAAAATGAAAGCAGTGTGTTAGCGCCACCGAGTAATGAATTAACTTATGTTCAAAGTAGTAATTTGGTAATTGTGCATAGGGAAATGGAGCGGGCTGCAAACAATGGTGTAGACTTTGAAGCAGGTAGTGAACAGGGAAGAATTATCGATCGATCGGTCGGCAACAGCTCGCCTCAGGGATCCGAAATGACAGGACACAATTTCGCAAATACTGTAGATTCAGGTTTTGGGTCATCACCGTTTTCACAAATAAGTCAAGACACATTTTCTGCTTGTCAAAATGTGAATGTTGCCGGTGCAAATGCACTGCCGAAAAGCGTAGAGAAACAGATTCCAGACACTAATACATTATTATTGCAATTAATGCAACAAATGGAACAAAATCAGAGACAAATGGGACAAAATCTTAAAAAGTTAGACACAGTGGAACAAAATCTTAAAAAGTTAGACACAGTGGAAAAAAATCTTAAAAAGTTAGACACAATGGAACAACACCAGAGACAAACACAGCAACAGTTAGACACAATGGAACAAAATCTTCAAAAGTTAGACACCACACTTGAACAAACACGTGAAGATTTAACTACTGAGTTACATAACATTGAATCGAAATGTCAAAAAGTCTGTAATGACGTAAAAACACAAATTTGTGAGCATTTTCAACCTATTTTTTCGCGGCATGAAAATGCATTACAAAATCACGAAGCAGCCATAAAAGAACTGCAAACCATTGTTCATGAAAATCATGAGACCTTGTGGGCTAAAATTGACTCAGTTGCATCTACCGATTCGGTTACGCAACTTGCAAAAACTCAGGAAAACTTAAAGGACACAGTAGATACTCTGAAACTTGGTTCAGAAAAACATACAGAGGAAATAATTTCACTATCGGAGAAAGTAGCCGAACTTTCGGATCAGGTCACTAACTTATCTACAAAGGTAGATGATGATCTGAATGACACAAGACCTGTAGCCTTCACTGACACAGAAGAGTATGAATAAATTAGAAAATTCAAATAGAATCAAAATCAAATCAATACACCGTACAAAAGAGAAATCCGGGAAGTACAAGATCAGTTGGCACAAGTAATACAAAAATTTCATATTTCAGAGGACACTTGCGCTCCAACACGGGAAGAGGAACATAGAAATACGGAACAGCCACAAAATAATAACACAGGGCATTTCGGAAATTATGAAAGAAATTGGCAAGGTGCACCGAATTTTGAAATGGAACCGCCGAAACGACGCAACAATGACCGATGTGCGACTCGCCGACATGATGACTTTGACTATAAGCTGTTCATTACTACACGTAAATTCAAAACATTTAAGAATTCTCACAACGACATTCATCCACAAGCATGGCTTCATCAATTCTCTCATTGTTTTCCTCCCAACTGGTCGTTAGAACACAGATTAGAATTTATGTGTGGCTACTTGGAGAATGAACCAGCTGTAAGAATGCGATCGATCATTCACGATTGTCACAGTGAAGGAGAATTTTACCATGCCTTCCTCTCAGCATATTGGTCTCAAGCTACACAAGACCGAGTAAAACATGGCATCATAATGATGAAACATTTCGAACAATCTGAATTCTCCAGTCTTGTGGAATATTTTGAAGACATGTTGCACAAGAATCAGTACCTGTCAAACCCATACAGCCCCTCAGAACTCATCCGCATTTGCTTAATCAAATTACCTGAACATTTACGACATATTATTTTGGCAGGACGTTGCAAAGACGACATTGAAGCTTTTCAGGGACTGTTACAAGAACTGGAAAGTGACACTGAAAATCGCGGAACGCAGGAGCACAACAATTACAGATCACATCAGTCGCAATTCCGCGATGAAAGAAATAATAACTGGACGCGACAAGGCTATTCTTACAACGCAAATCGTGACCAAAACAGACACCACCCATATGACAACCGCTGGCAGAGTAACAATAGTTACAGAGAAAGATCGCATTTCCGTAGTAAAGACTATCACAGAGACAATCAGAGAAACAGACAATATGGGAACCAAAACAATTATTATCAAGGGAGGCAGAATAACTTCAGACGCAACAGTTTGGCGCACAGTTACGATTCAGGGAGAAACTCTCCACCACGTGACGGACAAGGAAGAAACTACTGAATCTACCGACATGACGACAGACGATATATTCGTAACGACAGACCTGAATTGCATCAGAACTGGCGGGATTCAAACAGAGCAGGGCACTTTCGACAACGTGAATTTGTAGAAGTTAGGTCTCCTAATCCCAATAACAGCGCGCGCCAACAAAGAGACAGACAATGACTCGCGCCGCAGGCACCCACGTGCGCCCGCTGGCTCAGAGAAAAATAACATAGACGCTAACCTTGAGAAAAATTCCAGTATTCTTTACCGACGTATACCGCATGACAATTGCATTCAAGTTCAAACTCTGAGTACTATGAAGAGTAAAGGTTTACACCACATTTCACATGTAAAACCGTTTATTGAAAGATAATCTGCTTTTTAACTTTGTCTTTGCCATAAAACTTTTCACTTCACATTTCTAGTATACTTTGTCAGACTTAAGAAACTGTTAACATGCAACAATGTTTGAAGTTAAATATCCAGTCTACAACCTAGGGAACATTTTTAAACAGAAATTACGATTGCATTGTTATAGTGAACAGACGACACAGTGTTGTATTTGTACATTCTTGCTTGTTAGTTGCTTGATTACGTAACAACTATCAGGCTCACATACTTAGAACATATACCGGCACTGCAAATGAGATTTTCATGTAACATTTTGGTTTACTTGAAAAGACATTCTTTATTTCAAGTACTTTTTGTGGGATTAAATATGAGTTAGCACTTGGTTTCTTTGACAGCTACACAATTATATCATGACGCTACTAATGAGAGACACAATTTACATTGTTGCTTTTGTGCTGTATCTGCTTTATATCTGCACAGTTTTTTTGAATTCTTCTGCAAAGTACAATATGTTTTAGTAGTAACTTTTGTGGTATAGCTACAGTGAGACTGCCTTTTCCATAGCACAACAATACGTTACAGCACAGTACTTTTCTCATCACGGCAATAAGCGTAATAACTAAGACATTTATACGCAAAGCATTTCACTTTTGTGTATTATGAGGTAAGTACATTGACTTCTGCAGAACTTAGCTTTCGGAGGACGATAACTACGACACTTCCACACAGATTATGTTGCAACAAGACGCACATTTAGCGCTACACTACACGTATTTGAGTCATTAATTTTGTACTTAAAACATTTATTTTTAAAGATTTTTGAATTACAAAGAAAGTTTTCCGTGATACATTTCATTCCGTTGCTGTAATCTGTAACACCTGAGGGAATAATTACATTAATCCTCAGGCGGGTACACGCTTACTTTGTGTACCATGTGTGTGGCAACCACAAGGAACCCTAGCTAATATGGTATTTGCTTATACAACTTTACACATCGGTACCATATTTCTCCAACACATAATTACACAGCTATCTGATCATTTAACTGAGACAGACAAACGTTTTTACTACATCAGTGACAGATGTTTACGTAATTACACAGTTGGATAACTTCACACTTACGAAATTGTATTTTGTCTGTACTTTGAGAAATGCTCACATTTTTCAGAACCATTGTGATACTATGAGAGCTTTGAATGATGTATTTGGTATGAGATCATGATTTTTAAAGTACGTTTGAGGTAGATGACACTATTGAAATGAGCAGAGAATTTTTTTTATGGTTTGAAATTATTGCAGAAAGCTACGACCGTTTTGAGATGTGACTGAGGTGTTATGATGTTATTTTTATGACGACAATGTGTATTATGCTGTTGAGGTATGTTTATGTCAATAAGATGATGCTACCATATATGAGGAATGTGATTACGTGTTTATATGTATATGAATAATGAATAGAAGTTAGGGACTCTTGACTTGTGAAACAGGATGTTGGAAACCAAGAATCGTACTTTAACAGTTATGAAATGTGTGTAAATGCGTGAATGTATCACAATGCCGGCGAAAATTTTTTTTTGGACACTGTTGTATTTGTAGGATTTTGTTTCTACACATTTGCAACGTAAATTCTCGACCTGTGAAATTTTTATATGAGACTGTCACTGTAGCGGAAACTGCTGTCGTAAATATTTCTGTAAGAAAGTTAAGTGACCACCTGCACGTGCGTCGTCGGCACACCGCTGTGTCAGACACCTGGAGAACAAGCTATTAGGGTGTGCCTTTCCGGAAGCACAGGCAGAAAAAGAAAGGGGAGGCCATTATCCTAGCTATTGACATTTCCTTGTCGAAAGCGTACTGTGGAGCTCGTAATTTATGATATTTACTGAAATGCCTAATGAAATGACGAGAAATATTTTTACATCTGCACACCTGATTACGACAAGCGTGTTTCTACGAGAGTTGAGAGAATTTCTACAAACTTATGAAATGTCACATGACTATTGAATGATATTTTTATGCTTTGGTTTTCGTAATTGCTTATTTCATTTGATACCTGTTTTCCAGCTGTGTTACAGCATTAGTTTTATAAAATAAACTTAGATGCATTTGCTAATGTGAACACTTTCTGTCAACAGATCTATTAAATGATAATTTTGTAATCCACATTCTTTAAAAAAAGGAGCACTTGGAAAGGAAAGAACAATAAGAAGGGACTAGTAACAGTAACTGGACACATAATTTTCTTTTCAAGTACTTGGTAACTTTTTGGTAGAATAACTTCTTGTGGTGCACCACTTTAATTACTTAGACATTAAGATGTGATTATACATTTCCCTTATCTGCATTGTTATCTTTAGTGTACTATTTTTTCTGCTTGAGCTATGTCATGTTTAGATATAAGCTGCTGTTTGCCAGGCATAGTGCTACTGAACTTTAATTTGTGTTACTCTGCTAAGCCAGATTTATTTTTTTGTTTGCTGCGCATTGCCTCATATTAGTTGTAATGTTGAATTGCTTGGTAATTTAGATTTACTGTAGCTTGCTTTGCGATTTTCCATTTTTTTTCATTGCTGTTTATATTAATTGCTTTATGTGCTGCTGCGTTGCCTTGTCCCTTAGTTTAGCATCTGAGCTCAGTAGATTTAAGTTAGCTTAACAGGGGGTAGACTACATAAGAAACTGAGTATGGAGAATAGGTAAAGAATGCATTGCGAAGTTATATGAAAAAGATTTGGGCCCAAATGAGTATTGTACAATCACAAATAATTATTTTGAAAGAAATATGAACAGAATACAGAAAGCAGGCTTAGATAGGACTTTTTGGGAATAATGATGAACAAAGGGAGATCTCCATGCAAAATACTGCAGTAAAACAAACCCTGTCCTTTCCCTTTTGTGTTATCCCACTATATGTTTGTGTACCCTTGTGTATTTGTTTTCTTCCTGTCTCTGTGTACTGTTTCATAGAACCTTTTTCCTCTTCTAATACTAAGTTACATTCACTATGATGAGGAATACTGTTATCCTCAAATACAATTGGCATTAATAATGTGTTATTTACTTTGTAAAGATGTTTAGACAATATTTATTCTGTTTTGTGTTAATGCTCATGTGTGAAGTTGATGTTTCGAAAGTTATTCTGATCTTTTATGTATGTACTCATGTCATAATTCCTGTAACACTGACGTATATGTCTATTTCTATTCTTCTGTAACGCCTGTTTTACTACAAATGTTAACTGTATTGTTATGTTTTTAATGATGTATTTTGTACCTTTGTTATTGTATTCTTATGTTATAAAATTGTAATTGTCACCAGTTCGTGATATTATTAACTTGTTAGTTACATTTCACTGCACACGTTTCTGTTGGTCATAGTACATGGACAATATGTGAGAAGTAGGGACTGATAGTGTTTGCACATGTGTTAATAATTCAGCAGGGGACTGGATAACAGCATTGCTGGTTCTAAGGACAATTCCAGAAACTTTGTGAGTACACAAGTGGTGGATTATGGACTTGCTATATTGTCCGCAAGACTCTTCGATGGTGATTGTGCACCTGCACATTTGCAACAGATGGCTGCTGGCCGTCTCTACAAGGACTACAGTGGGTCTGCGTCTTTGCTGACTCACCAGTACCATTATTTCTACAAGGACTGCAGAGGGTCTGCGCCTGTGGTGGCCCACCAATCCCACAATCTCCACCAGGACTCCAGTGGGTCTGCTCTGTGATGACCTACCAATATTCTTCAAAACTTCGAATGACTCTGCTGTGGGTTTGCTCTGTTGTGGCCCATTGCTTGTCTGCACGTCAAGAGTCAGCACTGTCTTTCCATTGGAAGGACAACACTACTACTTCAAGACAGCATGGAAATCCACTACTTCTGTGTGCATTTTCTTTTACTGCTCAGACTTTGAGAAAAACACTGCTATTTTACTGTGATGAACGATTAGGACTGTCTTTATGGACTGTGAGAAAATTTTAGCTTTTGACCAACAGTGTATCAATAAGTGTGTGCATTTGATTTCTTTGTTATTGTAATTATGAAACATTTTTCAAATTTGTATTGGCCACTGCCCAAACCAATTTGTAAAAATTTTTGTGGGGAGCATGGGGGCTATGTAAGTAGGCTGTTTAGTTTTTTTTATTGGTAACGCCACCTCTGTATGAAAATCACTGGCTGTGCTGTGTGCAGTCTGTGGCTAGTTTGCATTGTTGTCTGCCATTGTAGTGTTGGGCAGCGGCAGCTGGATGTGAACAGCGCGTAGCGTTGGGCAGTTGGAGGTGAGCCGCCAGCATTGGTGGATGTGGGGAGAGAGATGGCGGAGTTTTGAAATTTGTCATGAACTGCTATATTTATATATGATGATATCAAGGTAAATACATTGTTTGTTCTCTATTAATATCTTTCATTTGCTAACTATCCCTATCAGTAGTTAGTGCCTTCAGTAGTTCGAATCTTTTATTTAGCTGGCTGTAGTGGCGCTCGCTGTATTGCAGTAGCTTGAGTAGCGAAGATTTTTGTGAGGTAAGTGATTTGTGAAAGGTATAGTTTAATGTTACTCAGGGCCATTCTTTTGCAGGGATTTTTGAAAGTCAGATTGCGTTGCGCTAACAAAATATTGTGTGTCAGTTTAAGCACAGTCTTGTATAATTGTTCAAAGGGGACGTTTCAGAGAAGTTAATTAAGCATAGACAATACTGACCTTTTAATCGTGAGAAGAAAACCGTACACCTTATCATTTTCACGGGGTAATTTAAGGTGTTTTACCCAGACTCTTAATCGAAAGTCAAAGTTACGTGGATGGATATATCTTCGGTACCAAAGCCCTTCGGCCAGTTGAAGCTGCAGAAACTTGTGATACATATGCCGAATTTGAGAATACATTTATTAGAAAGTGTCGGTCTTCTACGATACAAAAGAGAATGGGTAAGTAAATTAACAGTCCAGAACTATACAAGTGAAGTTTAGGTACAGTAAACAGGTGCCATAATAAGGCGAAATACATATCAGAACCAATAACTGCCAAAGACTTTGTTAGCATATTAAAAGCTAAGCTACTATGTGACACTGTAAATGAATTACAGCTTATCACTGACGTCTATTTGGACGAACATTTCTGCGTACTCACTGCAATTAATAAGTTGTTGGAAGACGTTAATGTCAGAGGTTATAATGACAATCGCCTATATGTTTCTATGAAAAAGAATTAATCAAACCGGGATACAAATAATTTTCGGCAGTAACCGAGTTCGGATGAGAATCAACAATGTGGTTACCACAATACTATGTACAGTAATGTTAATAGCTCAAGAGATGGAAACGGGAATAATTTTGGCAATAAATACAGGAACAGAATCTTAAGGTAAGTAATGACTAGGAAATCAGTCCACTTATTATTGTTGGCATTACTGATTAACAACGTGTACCATCCAATCAACGTCACGAAAACTAAACGCGACCTACTTTATCCCTGTAATAATAGAATAAGAGGAAGGGGTTGTGACAGTAATATTAGGATGACATGGTATAACCATGCAGTTGGCATTAGGGATAAAGTATTGCTTGGTGACCGACCGATATACCGTCTCACCTTCGGGACAACATCATCCACACAGTTCCCAAGTGCGCAAGGGCCAAATAGCACCGAACTGCGGGGAGGAATTTCGCGAAGCTTAAGGCAATTTTCTAAAATACTTGCATTAATGTTTCACCTGCTAATAGATGGAAGGGTGGATCACATTATCACACCGTCTGTTTATTCTTAATATTCACAACATCAGATGAAATAGGTTCTTGATAAAGATAACCTCATTGGGTGAGAGATATCTGGTGGCATTCGTTCGTAACTGATTTTGCCGATTTCCGTTATCTTCCACTACGAAAACCTTAACGTACAATCATATCACTAGAAGTGCCTTTTGGAGTAACGAACTATCAAGTAACGATACTTTAGCGACGAGTGAAGTGGCAATATTCTTCTGTATGAACCCCGATTTCTTCCCGTCTTCGAGGTACCAACATGAGGCGTATGCGTGTGGCAGTAAGTCGTTCAGTGTTCTATCGCGGCTGTAGGCTCTAACACGTTCAGCAATTATTTGTGAAAAGAAGTTCAGCACATCTCTCAGTTACACCAATTTATCCCTCCCATAAGGACGGATGGAACGTCCCACGGGTTTGTTCAGTGCGTACTCCTTCTGTAGTCGTCAGAGCATGCGCGTCATGTTGTCACATGGCGCCTCTCGCCAGCAGCGACACGTGCCTTTGCTGTCTCATGTCAGCTACCACCAACTGCCCTAGCATTCATCTGGCAGGTGGCAACTGAGTATTGCGTCTAGTACTGCTGACAGCTTTCAGTCTCAGAACGCTGCACATAACTTGGTGATGCCTAACATTCCAACATGAGGTATTTTCGGCAAATTTGGATAACTGCAATTCGTCTGGTTTGATTTTCTCTCACCGTGGCGAATTTGCCATGTGAGAATATACGTTTAACATTTTTTTGACAGAACTGGGTTTTGGCGAAACAGAAGACAGGATGTGTTTTACGTTAGAGGGTCTCGTGAAGGCCTCAATTTCAAAGGGTGCAGGACGAAGACTGGGATAGGCTGGTCAGAGGAACAATCAATTGTGGTTGTAAACTCTTGTAACTGTGTTAGAAAGGAACAGTGCCCCAGTCGCTAACAGGATGCACTGAAAGTCAAATCGTTGTAGGTACGGAAATATGGGTAAGGCACAAAAAAAGTTCAGTTGAAATTCTTCGAAAGGAGCGAATCATGTTCAGAAATGATTGTTTATTGCTGTCAGAAGTAGGTTACCTTGTAGCGAAATTGAAGTACGGGTACAAGTTACTCTTGACAACCGGAATTCTTTAGTAATTACTCCCTTTTACCGATTGGCCTCCACCCCCTCCGAACTAGATAACACAGTAGCTGAAAATGTAGGGTCCTTTCAGATAGGTATCCCACTCGTACTACTAAAGTAGGTAGTGATTTCACTGTGCCCTCGATGTGGTGGCGATAATACATGTTTAAAGTCGTTGCTAGTCATGAAATATTGTCCGAAATGGAACGGAATGCCTCCTCAGAATATTGTTTGGAGAAACTAATAAATGCTTTCGATAACGTATTTGATCATAGTAATAAATAATAATACATAGAATACATCTATTTAAGAAAAAAGTAGATATCAGTTTGGTTGACTCCTTCCTAAGAGACAGTCTCCAATCCTTGTAATCTGACTATATAGGCATACAACAGATGTGGTTTCAATGCAAAGAAATGGTATCGATGGCAGTTGAGACATGTATGGCCAATAAATTTATGAGAGATGGTGTTTATCACCCACAGTACACAAAACAGGTCAGAACAGTATTGTATAAGCAGTGAAAAAACCTTGCTAAATTTGAAAGAAGGCAGATATCCCAAGATAATCCTGGTTTCACAGAAGCTCGAAATTTTGGAATGAACTCCAGTGTGAAATGCTTTTAATGGTTTCCACAAGGAAACTCTCTCAATATCGGGCACAAAACCCAAAGAGATTCTGCTCGTATGTAAAAAACGCCTGTGGCAAGACAAAAATCACTATTTGCCTATGTTATTGATGACAGTGCCACCAAAGGTGTTTTACTAAACACAGTTTTCTGAAATCGACTCACAAAAGAAGATGATGTATATGTTCCAGAATTCGAATCACGAGCAACTGCCAACATGAGTAAATTAAAGGCTGGTATCCTATGTGTAGTGAAGCAGCTTAAAACACTTACGAAAATGATGGCTTCCGGTCCAGATTGTATACCAATCAGGTTCCTGTCAGAGTATGTTAATACAATAGCTCGATATTTAGCAATCATGTACAACTGCTCACTCCTAAAAAGATCTTTACCCAAAGACTAGGAAATTGCATAGGTCACTCCAATACAATGAGAGGAAACTGTATTAATCTGTTGAATTATAGACCCATATCACTGACGTCAATTTACAGCAGAATTTTCGAAATCATGCTATGGTCAAACATAATGAATCACGTCGGAGCAAAAGGTTTATTGACAAATAGCCAACATGGACTCAAAAAATGTCGACCTAGTGGAACGCGAACTAATGAGTGCTATCGACAGGAGTGTCAGACTGATTGCATATTTTTGGATAAGTTGAAGGCTTATGACACCGTTCCTTACAAGCAACTTTTAAATTACGTTCCTATGCGATGTCGCCTCAGCTGTGTGGCTGCATTCGCGACTTCCTGTCAAAAAGGTCACAGTTCGTAATAGCCGACGGAGAGTCATCGAGTAAAACAGAACTAATATCTGGCGTTCCCCAAGATATGTTATACACCCCCTGTTGTTACTGAACTACATAAACCATTTGGGAGACAACTGAGTATCTCTCTCTTATATTGTTTGCATTTACTGACATTTAACGTCAGCAGATGATCACAACTAAGTACATAATGATTGAGACAAGAGATATGTTGGGTACTAAAGTGACAATTGACTGTAATTAACTAAAAATGTAAAGTCATCCACATGACCGCTTAAAGGACCCGTTGAATTTATCTTACACGATGAATCACAGAAATCTAAACGCTGTAATGTGAACGAAATATTTATAGTTAACAGTTATGAATGACTCGAATTACATCGATCACGTAGAAAATGTCGTGTAAAAAGCGAACAAACACTGTTATTTATTGGCTAAACACTTAGAACACGTAACAGTTCTACTAAAGAGGCTGCTTAAACTACACTTGTCGGTCCTCAACCGGAGTATAGCAGTGCGGGATGGGATCTGCATTAGAAACAATAGACGGAAGACATCGAAATAGTACAAAGAAGTGTGGCTCGTTCTGTATTATCGCGAAACAGGGGAGAGAATGCCACGGATATGATACACTAATGGCCCTGACAGCAATTAAAGCAAAGACATTATTCGCTGTGTCAGAATCTGCTCATGAAATTTCGATCACCAACTTTCTCCTCAGAGTGTGAAAATATTTTATTGGCATCCACCTACAGAGGAAGAAATGACATTAGAATCAAATAAGAGATGCTAAAACTCTCACTAAAAGATTTATGTGTTTATTTAAACCGCGCTCTATTTGAGATTGGAACGGTAGAAAATAGCTTAAGGATGGTTCGTAGAACCCACTGCCCAGCACTAATCGTGAATTGCAGAATAATCACGTGGATGCAGAAGTCTGGTCTGCCATCTTAGACCACAATATGAGAATCTAATGTAACTGACTTTGTCCTAAAGGCCACAATCTTGGATTGTATACGAAGGACAAATGGACTATATCAGTCATCTTGGATTTTCTGGGTTTCCCGCCATTTTGCACACAGACAAACTTGCTTGTGAATAGGAGCTGGCAATGACCACATTGCATGATGACATCACTGATGTCTCTGATGACATCAAAAATCTGCCAACAGTGCAGACTGTCGCAAAACGAACTCAGTCGGAGTGGCTTCTACTACACAGTCTAAAATGTACCAGTTTTCGATTATGTGGCAGTATTTAAGGAGTCTCTAGACTTGAAGATTATATACAACGTTTTCTGAGAACCACCATCCTCAGTTCGATGTCCAATGATGAATCAGAGTGAATTCTCAGCGAGATAGTAGGACTGACAACATAAAACCCCTGATGAAAACTGACGAACATCATATTCAATACCTCAGGAATTAACAGTTTACTACTTTACCACATACAATACACCACAATTAAAAATGCAGCAAAATACAGAAGATATTCCCCCATGACCCATGGACCTTGCCGTTTGTGGGGAGGTTTGCGTGCCTCAACGATACAGATAGCTGTACCGTAGGTGCAACCACAATGGAGGGGTATCTGTTGCTAGGCCAGACAAACGTGTGGTTCCTGAAGAGGGGCAGCAGCCTTTTCGGTAGTTGCGGAGGCAACAGTCTGGATGATTGACTGATCTGGCCTTGTAACACTAACCCAAATGGCCTTGCTGTTCTGGTACTGCGAACGGCTGAGAGCAAGGGGAAACTACAGCCTTAATTTTACCCTAGGGCATGCAGCTTTACTGTATGATTAAATGATAATGGCGTCGTCTTCGGTAACATACTCCGGAGGTAAAATAGTCCTCCACTCGGATCTCCGGGCGGGGACTACTCAAGAGGGCGTCGTTATCACGGAAAGAAAAATGGCTTTCTACGGATCGGAGCGTGGAATGTCAGATCCCTTAATCGGGCTGGTAGGTTAGAAAATTTAAAAAGGGGAATGGATAGGTTAAAGTTAGATGTAGTGGGAATTAGTGAAGTTCGGTGGTAGGAGGAACAAGACTTTTGGTCAGGTGAATACAGGGTTATAAATACAAAATCAAATTGGAGTAATGCAGGAGTAGGTTTAATAATGAATAAAAAAATAGGAGAACGTGTAAGCTACTACAAACAGAATATTGAACCCATTATTGTCGCTAAGATAGACACGAAGCCCACGCCTACTACTGTAGTACAACGTTATATGCCAAATAGCTTTGCAGATGTTGAAGAAACTGAAAAAATGTATGATAAGATAAAAGAAATTATTCAGATAGTGAAGGGAGACGAAAATTTAAGTCATGGGTGACTGGAATTCGAGAGTAGGAAAAGGGAGAGAAGGAAACATAGTAGGTGAATATGGACTGGGGCTAAGAAATGAAAGAGGAAGCCGCCTGGTAGAATTTTGCACAGAGCATAACTTAATCATAGCTAACACTTGGTTCAAGAATCATGAAAGAAGGTTATATACATGGAAAAACCCTGGAGATACTAAAAGCTATCAGATAGATTATAGAATGGTAAAACAGAGATTTAGGAAACAGGTTTTAAATTGTAAGACATTTCCAGGGGCAGTTGAGGGCTCTGACCATAATCTGTTGGTCATGAACTGTAGGTTAAAACTGAAGAAACTGCTAAAAGGTGGGAATTTAGGGAGGTGGGACCTGGATAAACTGAATGAACCAGAGGTTGTACAGAGTTTCAGGGCGAGCGTAAGGGAACAATTGACAGGAATTAGGGAAAGAAATACAGTAGAAGAGGAATGGGTAACTTTGAGGGATGAAATAGTGAAGGTAGCAGAGGGTCAAATAAGTAAAAACACGAAGGCTAGTAGAAACCCTTGGGTAACAGAAGAAATATTGAATTTAATTGATGAAAGGAGAAAATATAAAAGTGCAGTGAATGAAGAAGGCAAAAAGGAATACAAACGTTTCAAACATGCGATCGACAAAAAGTGCCAAATGGCTAAGCACGGATGGCTAGAAGACAAATGTAAGGATGTACAGGCTTATCTCACTAGGGGTAAGATAGATACTGCCTACACGAAAATTAAAGCGACCTTGGGAGAAAGGAGAACCACTTGCATGAATATCAAGAGCTTTGATGGAGACCCAGTTCTAAGCAAAGAAGGGAAAGCAGAAAGTTGGAAGGAGTATGTAGAGGTTCTATACAAGGGCGATGTATGTGAGGACAATATTATGGAAGTGGAAGAGAATGTAGATGAGGATGAAATGGGAGATGCGATACTGTGTGAAGAGGTTGACAGAGCACTGAAAGACCTGAAACGAAACAAGGCCCCCGCAGTAGACAGCATTCCATTAGAACTACTGAGAGCCTTGGGAGAGCCAGTCCTGACTAAACTCTACCATATCGATAGCAAGATCTATGAGACAGGCGAAATACCCTCAGATTTCAAGAAGAATATAGTAATTCCAATCCCAATGAAAGCAGGTGTTGACAGATGTGAAAATTACTGAACTATCAGTTTAATAAGTCACAGCTGCAAAGTACTAACGCGATTTCTTTACAGACTAATGGAAAAACTGATAGAACCCGACCTCGGGAAAGAACAGTTTGGATACCGTAGAAATGTTGGAACACGTGACGCAATACTGACCCTATGACTTACCTTAGAAAATAGATTAAGGAAAGGCAAACCTACGTTTCTAACATTTGTAGACTTAGAGAAAACTTTTGTCAATGTTGATAGGAATACCCTCTTTCAAATTCTGAAGGTCGCAGGGGTGAAATACAGAGAGCGAAAGGCTATTTACAATTTGTGCAGAAACCAGATGGCAGTTATAAGAGTCAGGGACGTGAAATTGAAGCAGTGGTTGGGAAGGGCGTGAGACAGGGTTGTAGCCTCTCCACGATGTTATTCAATCTGTATATTGAGCAAGCAATAAAGGAAGTAAAAGGAAAGTTCGGAGTAGGTATTAAAATCCATGGAGAAGAAATAAAAACTTTGAGGTTCGCCGATGACATAGTAATTCTGTCAGAGACAGCAAAGGACTCGGAAGAGCAGTTGAACGGAATGGACAGTGTCTTGAAATGAGGGTATAAGATGAACATCATCAAAAGCAAAACGAAGATAATGGAATGTAGTCGAATGAAGTCTGGTGATGCTGAGGGAATTAGATTAGGAAGTGAGACACTTAAATTAGTGAAGGTGTTTTGCTATTTGGTGAGCAAAATAACTGATGATGATCGAAGTAAAGTGTATATAAAATGTAGACTGGCAATGGCAAGGAAAGCGTTTCTGAAGAAGAAAAATTTGTTAATATCGAGTATAGATTTAAGCGTCAGGAAATCGTTTCTGAAACTAGTTTTATGGAGTGTACCCATGTATGGTCGTGAAACGTCGACGATAAATAATTTAGACAAGAAGAGAATAGAAGCTTTCGAAATGTGGTGCTACAGAAGAATGCTCAAGATTATATGAGTAGATCACATAACTAATGGGGAAGTATTGAATAGAATTGGGGAGAAGAGGAGCTTGTGGCACAACTTGACTAGAGGAAGGGATCGGTTGGTAGGACATGTTCTGAGACATCGAGGGATCACCAGTTTAGTACTGGAGGGCAGTGTGCAGGGTAAAAATCGTAGTGGGATACCAAGAGATAAATACACTAAGCAGATTCGGAAGGATGTAGGTTGCAGTAGGTACTGGGATATGAAGAAACTTGCACAGGATACAGTCGCATGGAGAGGTGCATCAAACCAGTCTCGGGGCTGAAGACCACAACAACAACATTCGACATAACGCACAATGGCAATTCTAAACAGCTGAACAAAAGCAAACTAGTTCAAAAACGTTTTCATCATCTTCGTCGTCTAGAATAAATAGTATTTTCAGCCTGTTCTGCTTCAGACTTGCTCACGTGATGTCTTACACGTCGTCCAACGTTCCGCCTGACGAATTGGTTGCATTGTGTTACAGCTCTAGTTATCCTCACATTAGACTTGAGCTGGACTTGGCCTTTCCAGTTTAGTCACTATTTTTCGGTAATACTTTTGTAATGGGTTCAACATTTCGTTCTTGTCTAGTACTGATTATTTAATTTATGGGGTCGAACAATGAATATCACCCCATAAAGGGTAGGACCTTCATTTCTCGTGATTCGATTCATTGTAATCGATCAGATGTTAGGGTAAACATTCGTTAACATACACCAATAAAATCAGTGCTATTGTTTTGAAAACTGTAACTAACGATTCTTTCATTATGCTCAGGTTATCCAGATTTCCAGCAATTTATAACACTCTTTGCGAGTGCGTTTGGAGTTACGTGGACCAGGCTATATGGACGGTTCCCATTTCTGTGTCGATCATCAAAGTCACCATAAATACAGGATTTTTGATGGATCAGCTGCGGCTGAGGACAGCCCGTTAGATACGTACAAAATTTATTTGAACTAACAAGAATACCGGCTCACACACCAAAGTATACCATCTCTGTGATCAGAAAAGCAATTGAAAGTAGAATTTGTGAAAACTATTTCAATAGACAAACCGGTATGCACTTGGTAATGCATGGAAGCATGCACGTGACAAGCAACGCTAGATTGGACACAGAGGACGTCACATCTATATGAGCCATCATGATGTAATCCAGCCAAATGAATGTGGTTCTGTTTTAGTCCCTGAATTAGGCGGTGGAGGATATCAACGAAAGCTTGGAATCGGTTTTCCCCTCTAATATTTCGTATTTCTTATTTCTTTCTTTACTACGGCAGATTTACGTTTGTAATATACTCTGTAAGTCAAATTATTAGCTAATGACATATTTTTTAAATACGGCTTCAGTTTATCGTCTACTAATTTGCTAATACGGCCATTCGAAATCGTTAAGCCCCTCTTAGAATACTTTTTTATACTGAATCCTATTGCTGCAGTGGCTGCGTACGTTAGAATTGCTTAAATAACATTTCATTCTCCGTTTATATTGTCATGTAAAAGTTTTGTTAGACATCTCCCGTTTTGTCTTCTTATGTTAGTCCGAGATTACATTCTTGGAGTAGGTGCATGTTATAAGTTCTTATATCTGATTTTCTATTTATGTGTGGTTTCTTCCATATTTTTCTTAAAAAAAGGTGTCATTAAAAAATTCACCACGAATAATGAAACCAACTCTTGTGGATTCCAGAGCACAATACCCTCATTCATAAGGAAATACCGGACAAATTACAGACGTGAGCAATGAACTGAAGATGATAATATAAACGATTACAAAGAAAACTTAGTCAGTGAGAAATCCACAAACGCATCCATAACGCAGTGGGATCGACCAAGAACCAAGATTTCAAAAAGAGTGCTTCATTGCCAGTTGCAGTTCGAAACCGTCTTATCTCTGATGGTTCATATCAACGATAACATGCATATACTTCAGTGACGGCATGCTTTGAAACCAGGTGCTTGAAATAGGACTGAAAGATTCTCCTGTATGTGGCTTATGCTATGAAGAAAAAGGCGTGAACTATCCACTGCTACCGTAAGCGGGATAAAAAACAAAAGACTTTTATCAGAACTTTCATTCACGCAAGGCTAAGCTTCCAACATGTGCGCGTTGTTGGCATCATCACATAGAAGTGAACCATTAATAAATCTGATGTTCAACCACAGCAATAAATTTGATCTCGATGTAGGTTGTAAATTATGTATGGATGTTTTTATACTCCTTTTTTATTATTATACTATTACTTCGTTAGTGTTTCCTGGTTGTGTCATGTATCAATCAATTATTCATATCCTATGTGTATTTGTAAATAGTAATTAACGAACTAAATAGCAAAATAACCATTAAGAAAGATTGTACTAAAGAGTATGACTTTATGGCGATGAGCAATCGAAAATAAAGAACAAAAGATAAAGTTTCCATAACATCGAATCTTAAGAGTTCTCCATTAATCAAATTACGGTTTCCACTCAGACTAATTAAACTGACGTGTAATATTTATACGAAGTAGAGCCCATTAAGAAGCAGCTTTTCCTCTGCAAACGTTCAGTGCGTAGGGAACTTTCTTGTTACGACATTGGTTGCCTTCTGAGCTCTAATTTTTAGCACCTTCAGTAAATATCTAAATGTATTAATTTGCGTTGTAGTTCCCATTTCTAATCGTATCAGTGACAGTACCCCGAAACTTTCTTCCGACATGATAAATGAGATGGATGGCTACACTTTCTTCACAGCTATGAAACCACTCTATTACCTTAGTAAACCGTTTGGTTTGGCACCTTTCACGATAAATCGACATTCAAACAAATTTTCGACTTCTCCTTATGATAGCATATACTCGGTGTTCGTGCTTACATTAGAGGTCACAATGATCATTTTTATGGTAAATGAACGGTTACGTTCAGTCCACTTGATGGCCACCGTAAAATTAAGTGACATAGCTGAGTTTGTGCTAACTACCTCTTCCGCCATCCTGACGCTCATCTATCTATGTTTCTTATCTCTCAAAAATCTTATCCAAATTCTAAACAAGATCCTTGAGATTGATAGGCTAATTATGCCAAATCCAAGCGATGAGTACAAAAAAGTGTTCAAAAAACAAGTGGCACAAGTACTTACACTTGTTCAGGTGCTTATTACTTTGTTTACCGCTGATGCAATTTTATGGGGAAGGGTCGACAAACAGTATATCTTCCATTATGCCAGTGTTTATCCGTTCTACGCAGTAGTTGCAATTGCTTGTGCCCAGTTCTTCTACTTGGTGCTATGGTTGAGGAAACGCGTGTGTCAGGTGAATGAAAGACTTCTCGCCGTATTGCAGCGGAGGCAGGTTTCGGTGGCGCTATGTCCGCCGCTGCACAACCTGCAAGTGGCTGCTGCACTCGGAAGAGCACAGTATGAGGTCAGTACTGAAGGCGACAGTGTGAGTTACCTTCAGGCATGCATCGCATCTGCGAACTTGTTAATACATCTATTGACAGCCTTTGCTGCACTTCCGTATATTTCACACTATTGACAAGTAAACAGGGGGGGGGGGGCGGAAGGGAAGTAAAATTTGTAGGTATGGCACTCCCCTGTTTACATTAATTTGACTATCTTTATAGCTACATATACATGCTTTGAAATAACTGTGGTTTACATATTGTCACAGTTTTCGCCTTGTTCCAGTGAATCATTATGGGTTATCTGAAACATAGGTACTTGTTTACTCTCAATTTTTTTATGTTTCGTTTTCTGTAACAGTATATTGTTTCTTGTGATTCGTGTGTATATGTGTGTGTGTGTGTGTGTGTGTGTGTGTGTGTGTGTGTGTGTGTGTGTGTGTGTGTGCGCGCTTGTGTGTGTGTGAAATGTGTAGGAAGTTTGTTTGGTGGTTATGTGTTGTTTACATTTAACTTTTCCCTAATGTGATGAAGTGTTACAAATCCCAGTGAAAGTATTTCTCAGTGTTGTCTTGAGACAGTGCGTAAGTCGAACATGAACTCTCTGATACCCCACTTTTAGAAATTTAGATGACTATACTCTTAGTAATACCAGTTAAGCTGCGTTTGATTAGGGAGAAGAAAGTGGTCTGTTTGTCTGTGATATATGTGAAACACCATCTCAGTATTGCCTCTTTGTTTCACATACATATAAAAACAGAAATCAAATAGCTTATGAGTTGATTGCTTATAACTCAGATTATAAGTACTTTTCACCATAAAATCTCGGAAAAGATGTGTTGTCTGAAATATCACTGGTGCACGAAATTTTCATCTAAATCTTCAGATAAGCCCGGAAAGGAGACGTAACACAAACTCTATTAAAGTTTCGGGTATATATGATCACAACACAGGTACATGATATGTTGAAACAAAAAGATGGGAAAACTAAACATCACAGTCATACATGCAGTAAGGTTTCGTTCTCAGAACGTATTGTTGCAAAATGTAAAAGCTGTGTCAGTAAGGCAGAAGGCACTGAATAAATAATATTTCCCTCATATTCAACATTTAAGCTATCTAAACATTGACACCGAAATTATTATTGATCGTGGTTTGGCAGTGTGACTGAAAAATAAAAACTTTTCCTGAAATTCAAGAAAATAATGGAGTTATGGTAAAATAATAACCATTTGTAATTGGTAAATGTTGTCAAGTTTCATTAGGAAAGTTTTAAGCAAAATTTGGGAAAACGTATTTTTTAGAACTAAACAGATATTTTGGTGTTACATCAACTGTACCATATTAATAACTCAAAGAAGAAGGAAGTCAGTAATCAGTCACGATTGAGTCTGTAATGTGCTACAGATATAGATTTCACCTACTGTAAAGGCTACATCTTTACATATGATGTGTTGACACCAATAATGTTCAGTTACTTTATAAGGGTAACGAAAGGTTTATGTCTAACTGTAAGTTGCTTTCGTTGTTAGACATTCTTTGTGGGTGCATTGTTATTTGACAGATATTTGCTCTGTGTTATATCATTTTCACCAACTTCCGTATCGAAGGTGGTTGTCGTTTTGACACGTTGGACTTTTTGATTTTGTTCATGCCTAACTTGTCAACAGGTTGTCCATTTTTATAATTTTTGGTGTTTTTGATGTAAGTTGCATCAAGGATGTTCCCATATCATCGAGAGTTGGCAATGGTTCTAGTAGAAACTGATGCTACTTTTACCTTTTCCACAGGCTGAGATGCAAAACACATATCTGCTGATAATTTGTCACACAAGAACGTTCAACTTCGTACTGCTGTAACGTGCGAAGGAATGATTTCAAGTCACTAAATGTGTCCTCTATCAGATGTTTCGCAGCAATATTTATTAAGAACTTTCATTTATCCCATGAAGTTATGCTAATGAGCATTAGTTTGATTTAAAAGTTGCTCGTGTACGAAACTGACTCAGTAGTTCGTTGCTCAGGAAGCTCACGTTTTTCACTAAGTGCACTGGGCACACTCTTCCATGTTTAATTTCTCAGAGTAACCTAAAAGTTACAAAGTTGTGCTGTCCTAAAGAAATCCTTTGTCATCTCATGAAGTTACTTTTTACGCAAAGTTTAACTGCTTGATTTCATTACATATTAATTCATACCTTTCTCATGTGTTCTATTTCATATGAGGGCTTATTTTTTTGATATACATTAGGGTCTAGTTCCCCTGGCGTTGTAGAGCACATATCCTTCTATACTTATCCAGTATCAAGGCCGGTAATGCAAAAATCATCGAGACTCCCGATTGCTGTTAAGGATGAACTGTCTACATATATAACTAAGTTTGTACAGAGCCCTCAGAGCGCTGGTCCTACTCGTCCCTAGCCAGTTTTTTATAACTCTAGGTGTTTTATTTCCCAGCTTAAGTATAGATTTAAGTGTCAGGAAGCCGTTTGTGAAAATATTTGTATGTGGTGTAGCCATGTATGGAAGTGAAACATGGACGATAAGTAGTTTTGATAAGAAAAGAATAAAAGCTTTTGAAATGTGGTGCTACAGAAGAATGCTGATGATTAGATGGATAGATCACATAACTAATGAGGAATTGAATAGGACTGGGGAGAAGGGAAGTTTGTGGCACAACTTGACTAGAAGAAGGGATCGGTTAGTAGGACATGTTCTGAGGCATCTAGGGATCACCAATTTAGTATTGGAGGGCAGCGTGGAGGGTTAAAAATCGAAGAGGGAGACCAAGACATGAATACACTAAACAGATTCAAAAGGATGAAGGTTTCAGTGACCTAGTAGATTGTGTCGGAAGTTCCATGCGGCTTTTCGCGGATGATGCTGTAGTATACAGAGAAGTTGCAGCATTAGAAAATTGCAACGAAATGCAAGAAGATCTTCAGCCGATAGGCACTTGGTGCAGGGAGTGGCAACTGACCCTTAACATAGACAAATGTAATGTATTGCGAATACA
Organism: Schistocerca serialis cubense; assembly: GCF_023864345.2. Lineage (NCBI taxonomy): Eukaryota > Metazoa > Arthropoda > Insecta > Orthoptera > Acrididae > Schistocerca > Schistocerca serialis. The sequence goes on from NC_064642.1 coordinate 666,403,622, forward strand.
TAGAAAGAAGGATCCTTTATTGTACGATTATATGATAGCGGAACAAACACTGGTAGGAGTTACTTCTGAGAAATATCTGGGAGTATGCGAGCGGAACGATTTGAAGTGGAATCATCATATAACATTAATTATTGGTGAGGCGGGTACCAGGTTGAGTTTCATTGGGAGAGTCCTTAGAAAATGTAGTCCATTTACAAAAAAAGATGTGGCTTACAAAACACTTGTTCGACCTATACATGAGTATTGCTCATCCGTGTGGGATCCGTAGCAGGTAGGGTTGACAGAGGAGATAGAGGTGATCCAAAGAAGAGCGGCGCGCTTCGTCACAGTGTTATATGGTAATAGTGAAAGCGTTACAGAGATGTTTAGCACACTCAAGTGGGAGACTCTGCAAGAAAGGCGCTCTGCATCGCGGTGTAGCTTGCTCGCCAGGTTTCGAGAGGGTGCGTTTCTGGATGAAGTACCGAATATATTGCTTTCCCCTACTTATACCTCCCGAGAAGATCACGAATGTAAGATTAGAGAGATTCGAGCGCGCACGGCCGTCGTTGTTCCCGCGAACATACGCGACTGGTACAGGAAAGGGAGGTAATGACAGTGGCACGTAAAGTGTCCTCCGCCACACACCGTTGGGTGGCTTTCGGAGTATAAATGTAGATGTACTGGGAGATGAAGAAGCTTCAACAGGATAGAGTAGCATGGAGAGCTGCGTCAAACCAGTCTCAGCACTGAAGACCACAACTACAAAAACAACAAGCCCCTGCTGACCAGAAAATTAGCATGGCTACCACTCCGCCCTCTCAGAGCCATGTTATTTAAATCGACATGAACTGACACAAATTTGACTGCTTATGGCGTGAACGGCATTTGATATATAAACAGTTTAAAAGTAATTTTACATATTTAAAGTTAACTGTTTAAAAACGCACAATTTCTATACTTTTACTAATGGTTCTGCAGATAATAGCAGAAAGTTCCCAAAATGGAAGTTTTTTGACTTTTTCTACCTTCCATCCTTCCCATGCATAACCACATGTTCTCCATTTCTTAGCTGTGGTTTCGAAGCTTTTCCTGGATCCACTGCTACTAATGAACTTCTTGACTTCCATACACCTATTTCCTTTCTCAAATTGATGGCGAAATTTATTGGTAGCCAGCATCGTCCAACATTCACCATGTTGAAGAAAGCCTCCAAAGGCCAGCTCATTGTTTTTCTTATCACACTGTAGCACCACATCTTCTGGCCCCTGGTGTAACGTCATTCTTTGTGGAATAGTATTTCTAAATACCTTAAAACTACTTGGGATGATAACACCATTGATTGGTCATTAAGAGAGAAAGGCGTTGTAACAACTTTGTTTTTCTTAGGAACAGAAGAGGTTATCATCACATCTGGTTGATAACCAAATAACATAGGCTGCACTTCATATCCTTTAGGTGTAATAAATCAGCTGGCAGTTCGGCTTTGATTTTCGGATAGTACCGACCTGTGTCAGAACTTTTGACGAAAAATAATGAGCTAAATAGCGAAAAGTAAAAAAATTATCACAGGTGCTATTACAACCATACTTTTTAGGTTGCATCATCAGGGTTTTCACAGTCTCTCCAAGTGACACGGCTCTGGTTTCTTCCTTCTTACTCAAATATACTTCATCTTCCAACAGTAAGTTGTCGGTCTGTCACAAATTGCCCCGAATGTTATTCTGTATCTACCAGGTTTTAATGGGATGTACTGTCGAAATCGAGAATAAATGGTTCATTCACAGTCATGCACTATACTGGAATGTAGGCATCCAAATGGGTAATTTCCCACATTTAAAGAAGTTCTCTAATTGGTTCCAGTTATTCACTTGATCTATGTTTACGTTGGGTTGCTGTAGTGCCAAAGCGCAACACCTTCAGGATAGCATGGAAGCGGATGCGAGACATAAGTTCACCGAAATGTCATTCTCAACACTCCAAAGCTCACTGATATCTCCATTTCCTAAACTGTAAACTCCAGACAGGATCAGAACACCCATATCCATATGACCCAGTGCTAACAAACGCTTCAACTTTCCTTATTGAGCCGAGCTGTTCTAGGCATTTCAGTCTGGAACAGCACGACCGCTACAGTCACAGGTTCTAATCCTGCCTTGGGCATGGATGTGTGTGATGTCCTTAGGTTAGTTAGGTTTAAGTAGATCTAAGTTCTAGGGGACTGATGACCTCAGATGTTAACTCCTGTAGTGCTGAGAGCCATTTGAACCACTGTTATCCTTATTGGTAAACATACACATTTTGTCAATGAGGGCACATCAAACACCAACATAAAACCAAATTCTTCATTCTCAGCCTTTTTTTTCCCACCCAGCAAAAATTCCATCCTGAGGAGCTGTAACGAATATTTCAGCCTCATTACAAGGAAAAATAGGTCACACACGCCAGAATTTGCACTAAATTGTCCTTCTCCGTCTTCATAAAGGATTACTTCTAGATCATCGTGTAGTTTCAAGTTTTCAGCGGTATCTACCTCATTATCATCATTACTAGTTGATTTACGTTTACTAGACGAGTTTTCAGAATCAGAAGACTGCTCCAGTAATTCCATGATATTCTCATTTGATATTCCTCTTCTCTGTAACATTCTCAGTTTGTAGAACAAGCAACTGTTATGTCACAGTGCACCAAAAAAAATATGGGCATATCACAATGGGGACTGTTAAACACAGAAAGGAAAACAGCGAGAGTCAGCAATCGAAAATGATGTAACAAATGCGAGGAGAAGGACATCTGGTTGTTGAAAACTTGTTTCTAACGGCACTGGCCTATAAGATCGGTACAAGGAGAAACGTGCACCAGCACTTTAAAATAAAGCCATAGGTAATTTTTTGTAACTTTTTCAGAATTATAAATAACTTGACAGATTAAGAAAACTTATAAAATTTCATTATAATACAGTGTGTAGTTACTAAGAGGGAAGATATTTAACAAAACGGACCGACCTCTGAGTTCCGATGGAGGTAAAGGATTAGCTGTTAACGATAACATAATATTCTTCTTCATTTCTTGGATGGTATGCTGAGTATTATGCTGCCACGTTCAGGTTTTTAATAACATACTATGTCTTCACATCTACTCCTTGACAATTCCAACAGCATTATTGCCTGTCATTCACAAATTTTAAACAGAGATCTAAAACCAGAATTTCTGTCTTGTGGACAAAAGTTCAACATTGTCTTGTTATGTTGAATTCATGGTTTACAATCGACTGATTAACAATGAAAAATAAGAAAGCTGCCATCATATGAGCGTGATTTCATCTGTAAATGCCATTTCACGTTTTTGTAGAGTATGTACCTGTCGACATAATAGAACATCGTCTTCACGAGATGTTTTGTACCAGTCACTACAGATGATGAGGCTCTCCTGCTAATGGTATTACCCGAGTTAGTAAGCAGCAATCGATCAAGTACAAAGAGACCTCTTCACCATAGCAAAATAATGTGGGGTATGTCGTGCTTACTAGTGTCGTATGTAGACAGATTTCCAGTGATATGTTTGGAATAATCCATCCCATAAGATTATACGTTTTCCCATGTTCCTTTGTTTTCCTGCTGTTACTTCCAGTCACGGTGCTACAGAAGTACATGCAGTGAGGCAGCTGCTTGGCAATCACATACATTTGTCATATTGTCACTACATGCTGGCATGATTCTGGTACCCCACAGCCATTTTCCCTCGTGATGTACGGTTACTTCAGGATTTCAGTAGCCTCTACTATTTCCCATTTACGCATTCTGCTGTGTGTAGAACGATGTCGATCAGGCTTTCTTGGTTAGCACCATTGCTTGGATCTTGCCACAGGCGAATGTGGTTTCTCTCCCAAGCAAGTGCTCATCTGCGCACACGTGGTGGCATAAGGGACACTCATGGTCAGCACGTGATTTAAGAGAAGAATTTTGCTATTATGCTTTACACATGCTTAGACTGATTATGTACAGTGTCAGCCACAGCCAGCAGAGTGCTGAGAGAGGAATTTGTGCTCAACGACCCGCCTGGAAATGAAGAGAAGGTTATTTATCTGCCGGCTTACATGCAAGAAATTATTGTGAGTCTGCTGAGACGAGCCATTTGGAGATACAATAAAATGTGACTGACGAAATTAATGACGTTTATATCATGTTTGGGGTACATTCCACCCATGCATTATTCTGAGGCCACATTGTGTTTATTTCATTTAATAAATACTGTCATCATTTAGGGTCAACAGCAAATGCAGTTAATAAATATTCAGGTAATCAATATAGTTATTAATAACTGATACTTTTTATTACCCTCCACCCACACCCCAGGTTTTTATGTGTGCTGTATAATCTCATGCAACTTGTACCAAAGTATGTTCAAAGTGTACAGCTGTCTTGCTACATATCACTCGTATTGTCTTTGTCGACATACAAAATTTGGAATTGGTTATCTTCATGGGGACCCACAGTATAAAATGTTTGTTTTGTAGCGCTACGGAGGTCGTGTGGGATAAAGAATTCTACTTTCTGTAGTATGAGTAAGGGAACCTATGCCACCCCTTACTTGTTTCTTACAGACAGCACATTCATAATACGAAGCTGTTTGATGTCAGGTATTCAGGGATACCTTGCACGTTGTAGTTGCTGGTGGACTGAGGCTCCAGTACCAAGTTCTGTGTGCTAGTGCTATTGTCACTTGTAGCATCATGGTACTTACAAGAGATACTTGGCCTTTAATTATTCTCTTTACAGTAATTGTTACATAATTGGTGTGAATTGGTGGAGTGTATGCAAATTTAACAATGATGTTTTTTACTCAGTGGTGCTCCTTGCTTTCCACGCTACCTTGTGTCCCTTGATACAATACCGACTTTTTTAACGAAGTTTAATGAAACCGTTTGTGAAGTGTCCCATTGTCCCAGGTTGTTCGAGTACTGTTATTCAAAAATTAAATTGTTCACTGTCCCAGTTTGTAGTTTCACGCTATGATAGTGGTTATGGTACAAAATATTAGATTAAATATTCTCTCTCTGCCATTGTTTTAATTTTGCAGATAATGTTTTCATTAATTTAATTATTCTAACTTATCCTTAAGGACAAGATGGAATTGTAGTACTATCAATAAATGAGTAATTGTTCTACTGTTCACTAAATCACATATTTATATATTTGGTTTGACCAAACCTGCGTGCTACAATATCCACAGCTGCTTTACCATTCATTCGTTAATCTTGAAACTTGATAGATGGTCCACAATCGCGATGGTTGTTCATCGAACTCATCTGTTGTGCTGATCTAACCGACCAGCCATCAATACTTCCTCAACATAGACTGCTCCACACTCACACTGAAAACTCTCTGGTATCTACAACACGCTGGAGCCAGGGACCACTCTTGAATAAAGGTCTGAAGTCCCCTCATCGAAATATATTGTTTATTTGATCAGTGGTGCTCTTGACATAAGGTATAGGTTCCTCTGAGCCCTCTTTTAGCGCCAGCCGAAGGGGCCGTTCGGTTCTAGGTTTTGCAGTCTGAAACCGCGTGACCGCTAAGGTCGCAGATTCGAATCCCGCCTCGGGCATGGATGTGTGTGCTGCCCTTAGGTTTGTTACGTTTAACTAGTTCTAAGTTCTATGGGACTAATGACCTTAGAAGTTGAGTCCCATAGTGCTCAGAGTCATTTGAACCGTTTGTACCCTCTCTTAGTATTTCATTCTGATTTCACCCTTCTCCGAGTTGATCATCTTATACCTTTAGGGTCGTAACAATTGACATGAAAGATGTTCCACAGCTCTCTCTATTCTATTTCCATATTGTTTTATCACACATTACTTGGCCTCAGCCTGTCACCGTTTGTCACATGGAATACTTTTGAGCTGGATAGTGATAGGTTTCGTTGCATCTTTACCGGTTAGTGTGGGTAGTTTAATGCTGCTCCTTGTGACCCAATTGGACATTCGAATACCTGTAGACATCAACGTCCACAAACATAACTGTAGTGTAACTTTCATTTTCTAGTGCTAAACTGTTTGTTCTTATCAAAGGTGTGAATATGTTGATGAAACTTATACAGCTCCGTTACTCTTTAGAAACAAATTATAAATGTGACCAATATATTGCAGCCAGCTGCACAGGTGGAACCATGTGGAACTCAAAGCAGTTCTCTGCAGTGCTTGCATGTTGATGTGAACTGCTATTGAAGAGGAGTTGGGGTCTCATTACCATACTGCCTGCTTGTCCTTAATATTCACTATGTCAGCTGAAATAGTATTACGAAAAACGTAATTGTATTTGATCAGAGATATTAGGTGGTACACGTTCTTGAATGATGTTACCACTATCTAGTGTTGGTGTATTGGTGATGAGTCTCTATGTCAAAGCTAACAAACGCCTCATTCTATTGTTCCTGTATACGACAAAAGAAGTAAAGCGAATCCATCGCATACCATGCTGTGCATCTCAGGAGGAAACCAGGTACTTCACCAGGACGAGCCCTCTTCATAAACTTCGTAATTAAATCCATCTGAAGCTCAGTTTCGACGTTGGTTATTATCCATTACCACAATGGTGGTTCCTTCATCAATCTACAGAATGATTTTGTCCCGGAAGTGCTTCTGTGGTGTGATTTTTTTCCTGACAGATGCGTATTTGTAGGATTATGATTGTTTCTTGACTTATCTTTTCGGCTTTGACTTAAGAAACCTATTAAACAACCACTATAACTTACTGAATACTTTCTTCCGAAGAGATCCTAGTAAACCATAGTGCCAAACGAATTTTAATGTTTGAAACATAGTGGATTTGTTGTATAGCCAAAGAGCTGGCAACCTATTTGTGACAGAAGGAATAACATCCTGATCACCAAACGACAAATGGGTTTAAGGTTCCCACGCTTACCTGTACTCAAATGAATCAGATGACTTGATATTGTGAGTGAGATCGAATTTCTGGCCGCCATTACCAACTTTTGTATTGTGCACCACACCTGCTGCCTTCTTTATAGAGAGAAACGTAACGTAGAGCTATCAATAACACTTCTCGTATTTGTGTCGTCCTATTCAAATGATATATTAGGATCATGCACTTCCTTAACCTGTAATGCTTAAAATGTTCGTTTTAAGCATTTTCCTGTTAAAAATTCAAGGGGAAAATGTAAATGAACAATTCGCACAGTGCAGGCAACCAACTTTCACTCTATCTCGAGAAGTTCTTCCCTTTCTCTCTCCAGGCTAACCTTTCATTATCAGACAAAAATAGACATTTGGCTGACTTTCAATGTGAATGGAAATGTCACTTAGAGGAAGTACAGTCAGTCTTATGACGAAGATTCCACATTCGTTATTAAGCTTGGTTCACGATGTAGGTAATGTTAGCGTCAAAATTTACACAAACAACTTTCGGAAACATCATGCACACAGCAGATTGCTATCCACTTAACTCTTCAATGCAAGCTCGGTAAGGGCTTCTGTTGAAATTTCGAGAACTTACCTTCACCGAGGAGTCAGGCAGTATATTGCTCACTCCCACGTATATCTCGCAAAGAGTCCACAACCATAAAATCAGAGAGATTAGAGCCCACACAGTGGCATACCGACAATCTTTCTTTCCACGATCAATACGAGACTGGAATAGAAGATAAAACCATAGAGGTACTCAAGGTACCCTCCACCACACACCTTCAGTTGGCTTGTGGAGTATGGATTTCGGTTAACATGTAGATTAATGCCTGTGCGACTTGGTTATTGTAGCCGTCGGCGGCGCAGTGTTCCTGGGTACAAGTCTTTGAAAGCATTAGACATTGACCTTGGTGGGCAATTCAATTATCAGCAACTTACTGGTGGTCCAAATATGTTCCGTAGACTTAGAATGCCATTGACATGCGATGTTTCTGCGGTCTCTGGAGGCAGTACGTGGCTTACCTTGACTGTTATATTGAGGAACCATGCAGACTATGGTGGCCTTGAAGTCTTCCCTGATGCAAACGTTATTTCTTGGAAGACAAGACGTGGAAAAAGCGGAGAGCAAAGGCCTACTAGCTGAGGTTACCTATGGTACTTTGGTTCCAGATGAGCCCTTTAATTTGTCTACAAGAAGAAAGAAGAAGCTAAATGCAGACAAGTATCTGTTTATACGGGCTAAAGCAGGCAACAACAATTGCTACTTTTCCAAAATTTCATGCTGTATGTAGTAACCACCTAGAGGCACTCAAAATTGGCTATAACACCATTTAAAAGTGTAGTTAAGGTTAAATGTCAGTGTATATTTTAATTTCCCTATTTCTCCGATTTATTTAAGAAATGTACAGCATAAATTAGTTAGTACAGATAGTTGTGGTTGAATATGAGGTATTAATTTTTACTTATGAATGACTGGTTTCAGACATTCAAAGAGATCATCATCAGATGACAGTTGGAAAGTCACTCTGATAATGCTCTCTTTGGTAGATTATGTAAAAGTAAAATCTGTGGCTATGTGTACTAAGAAAATTATAATATAATAGATCTTTTTCTGGTGCAATAGTCTAAAATATTTTGTATACCATAAAATTCTCGTAGTTGCACATACCACATATGTTATACAGTGAGACGAATTTACAAGATTACGTATGATATAATGATATATAATAACAATAGTCTTCTTTAACAGCGTACTGGTGATACAGAAGAAGTTCAACAACTGCGGGAGATATATGATGAACTCTGTGATATTTCTAGTCTGGTAAACACTGCATATGGCTTCCCAATGCTCGCCTGTCTGGTTACAAATCTCATACACTGTGTCACCAACCTCAACTATACACTTTCTATCACTCTGAAATATAAGGTAAGACGATTAACCAATGTTCAGTGCCAGTTGACTCTTAATTCAGTCTAATAGTTATTTACCTCATTGTCATCTTCTATGCAATAAGTGTAACTTATTTATTATACACCATTTCGGAAGGCAGATCACTCATAAGCTGAGAAGTTAAGGTCTTGCCATTATTTAGGGCCTGGAAGAATTCTCTCGTGCAGATATAAATCATGAAAGTACGTGATTCAAGTGACGTTCTCCACCTTGCCCCACGTAACATGATTCGCTTCGTGTCATCTTACCAACAGCAACATTTTTATAATGTAACACAGTGAAATATTGCACAATACAAAACCATGCGATGCGGCAAAATGTTATGAAGAAGGTCATGAATTAAACATTTGCAATGAGAGTGGGAACAATAGTTACACCTAAATAATGTTTCCCCAAGCCAGAACGGAACAAAGGGTCGTGTATAATAAAAATTATGCTACCAGGAAAGAAAAAGAGTACACCTGGAAAGACAACATTAAATTTCATCCGTCGACGGCATAATCCACCTTGGTGAGAGTAAATCTGCTGATAATGGTTTAACCGCTCTCCACCTACACGTAGAATAGTGGAATAGCTACGAGAGTGCCATCTATGTCTTTCCATAATAGGGGTTGGTCATAGCCAAAAGGAGCAGACACATGAATCAGCATGCAACCATGCGAAGGAGACACGATGCTTCTTCTTACAGCCAACTGAGCGAGTTTGAAAGGGGTCCAATTGTGGCTCTCTGTGTGGTGTGATGATCCTTTCGGAGAATTGCCACACACGTTGGACGTGCTGCATCCGTTGTCCAACGGTGCTGGTATCAATATGCACTTGAACCGTCTCAGAGTCACAGCCTTGATTCTGGACGTCCAAGTTGTACAGACACATGCCATTATCTTCGTATTGTAAAGACAGCCGTGGCCAATTCTACAGCTACTACGGCACAGACAAGAGACCCTGTTAGCCCAGATGGTGTCAACAAAAAAATGGCTCAAATGGCTCTGAGCACTATGGGACATAACTTCTGAGGTGATCAGTCCCCTAGAAGTTGGAACTTCTTAAACCTAACTAACCTAATGACATCACACACATCCATGCCCGAGGCAGGATTCGAACCTCCGACTGAGCGGTCACTCCATTCCAGACTGAAGCGCCTAGAACCGCACGGCCACTCCAGCCGGCTGGTGTCAAAAAGTACTGTTTCAAACTGGTTATTATTAGTGAATTACGGGCGCACACACCTCTAGCTCGCCTTCCACTTAAGCCACAGCATCGACTAGCGCTGCTAAACTAGTCATCTCAGAGCACCACTTGGAATGGCGCGCCCTGTCCTCAGTAATGGAGGCAGATTCGGGCTGCACACAAGTGGTAATTGTCTGCAATTACAACCTACACCTGGTGAACGATGTCTCATAGAGTGAAGTCGTCCTAGGCACATTGACCCCACTCAAGTCTTATAGTCTAGGGTGCGATAGGTTACCCTCAGGTTTACCTTTATTGCTTCTGGAGTGGTACAAGCAGAATGATGTTACACCAGTTCATTTGCCGTTCTTGCAACAGGTAGGTGATTTGCGTTTCCAACAGGATAATGCTCACCCACACACTGCCCATAAAACTATACATACGGTGTATAAGGTGCAGAAACTTCCCTTGCCAGCATGATATACGAAACCGTCTGCAGTAGAGCACATGTAGAACATGATGACACAAGAAGTGACTCTTTTGTTTTGTCATCCTACATCTCTTACCAAACTACATGAATAAGTCGAGCAGTTGTGGCATTAGGTATCGAAGGAGAGTATGTGCCGTTTGTACAATTAACTGGATGCAAGAGTCAGCGCCTGAATTGCTACTTTGCAAACTCCACCACAAAGTAATATGTGCATTTCAGCATGGCTGGATATGTGGTACCTCAGAAACGCTTGTGCTATTGATGTATAGACTCATTCATTTGATGTACTTCGTATATACTGTTTGAACAATATATCTTGAGTGAATTCTAAACCTCTAAAGGTATGTAATAATTTCGTCCGGCAGTACATTTTCAGCAATTGTAATTTTTTTATTCGGACTAAATTAATTTTGTTTGTTGCTAAAAATGCTTCAGGATCAATGAGATTTATGAAATTCCATGACAAATTAAATTTTCACAGACACAAATAAATCGTAGATTAAATTATGTATGCTTTTAAAGTACTTAGTCTTTTTTGCCACCAATATACTACCTTAAAGGAGTACAGCTGTTTCTTATATCACACTAATAACAACCAGATATTATTTCATTCTTGCAGCAATGGAGTGAGAGTAAAAGAACAGATTTAATGACCACTCTCATAGGTTTTTGATGCAGCTTTGTCTGTCATACAGTATATTCCACGGATAGATCAGGACGATGGGCCGTTTAACGGTCGCATGGAAGTAATAGGCATAGGCAAATGCAAGGAATGGATGCAAAAATTACTAGAGTTATACCATTGATCAATGTCATGTCGAACGTGCAGAGAACTGAATGTAGTCAATTATATTACCAACCGCATTAATAACTTAATGCAAACATGCAGTTACAATTGTAAAATCGTCACACAAATTCGAAAATGAGCAATTCCACAACAACTGTACTGAAAAGCAAGGAAGACTTCATAAAATCTCAGATGGAATAGTCTCTGACCTCATTTCTAATTTTTATAAAGGGGCTCCACATAACTAACACATTTCCTTTACTGTATTTATCGAACAAATAAGTACTTAAACAAACTATGTTTTACTGAAGTGCAAGTAGTTAGCAGTATAAAGTAACAGTGTATTACATGTGATTCTTTTTAATAACAGGGTCTTTGTCGTCCAGAAGTGGAACCTCTGGCGATAATATGCATCGTATGGACCCTCTTTCATGCTGGTGGAATCCTGGCAGTCACAGGGTCATGCAGTGCTATAGGGAGTGCTTCAAGTCGCACTATGGACCTGGTACTCAAGGCCCTGCTGCCTCCACCACGGAAATCTACCAGGGACACTGAACTGCGGTACCAGCTGCAGCTGTTCTCGAAGCAACTGCTACATCGGCGCCCACGCTTTACTGCCTGTGGGATATTTGTCATTAATCTAAGCAATGTTTCGTCAATGACAGCGGCGGTTGTATCATATCTTGTCGTAATAGCTCAGGTAAATGCCAGAGATGATTTACCTGACACCTATAGATGCTAGATAATATGCTGCTAGAAGCACAGCAGACCTCTGGTTTTATGTCGACACACATGTGCACCTCAAGTAGCTACATATACTTGGGTGAAGAAAATTACGTTACACATGTTGACAAGTAGACCAAATGCTTGTATTGCAGTTTTATGTTAGGTGTCTGAAGCTTTCTGTGTAATGAAGTATTAGTTGCACAAAGATACAATATTGGTTTTCCATTTTATAGGGTGTAACACACAAAATCACATGTTTTTCTGTGTGGTACCATAATGTCTACACCTGTCAGTATCTTGGTTGTTTTTCGCCACGTCGAACACACCTCCCAAAAAGGTCAGAAACTGTATGACCAGATGTTATCTGCATGGTCATAGCTCGACCACTGAGTAGCTTATGCCTGTCAGTACAGACTGACCATTTAGTAATCATATGTCCACATATGACCTGCTGCCCCAGGTGAAGTTAACATAAATTGGTTTCTATTCCCATATGTACATGGGTGTACTACCCATCCTAAAAACATATGACAAGTAATAGATATCCTGCAAAGATTTAAATACTGACACAATGTTGTTCAATACATCTTTTCAGCCATTAACAGTAATATTTGATCTTGTACCCATTACACCCTGCATATTCGATATTAGGACGTATCCAAAGTATAATAGTTACTTGTAGAAGAGTGCTCACAGAATAACATGGCCAGTGAATGTGCAGTTGGCTGTGCAAACTTCAGAAGAGGGGTGGTAGTAGGGTGGTTGGTGGGCAATCTATGTGCTATAGGGGAGCACCATCACAAATTCAAGACTACTCTCATACATTCTTGTAAATGTTAAGTGGAGCCCCTCCACAGCCATACTTTCATGAAGGTCAACGTAAAAGATTTACTGCCAACTTTGCTTTGGTTAGCATGTAGAAAGAATTCCACTGAGAACGTAACAAAAATAGCGATTTATTTTTGTCTGAATTTTTTCTTATTTTTAACTTTCAGAGAAGCGTTTTATTGGCGAATTTTGATTAAACCTACATTTCCAGTGTTACTGTATTAATGATGCAAAAATTTATCCTTGTTGTAGATGTTTCACGTATTTTTATTCACAACAAAAATTGAACAACCACAGTAATGATAGTAAAGAACATACAGAATTCAAAGTAGATATCCCTGTAGGAGGCGAAAAATTTCATTTAAAAATTAAAATAATTATGTTCGTTTAACTTCTGAAATTAATACATAAGGCCAATGTCTTTTTAAAAATGACAACATTTCTCAAGTAGATTCTCAAAAAGCTTAAGTTAGTAAAAATCAAAAACATTTGAATTGAATTTTGTGATTATGTTAAAGTTACAAATCATGATTATAAAATTCCTCTTAAATATGCTGGTTTACTGGTAATGTTGCAGGAAAAATATCGTTATTTTGTTTGTTACAAGGACCAAGAAGTAATATATCATTGTTATTTAACAGGATAATACCGAGGAAGTTTTCATAAAGATGGTAATTTCAATTATCAAACTAATGAAATTATTCCAGTTTTTAGTCATAATACAAGGAAATACTATATTTTTGGCTTATTACCTGTTTACCAGTAGATCAAGAAGATATTGAAGCTATTCCAATCAACAATCAGTAATATATTTCATTCAGTACATATTTATCTTCACAATTGATGTATTCTGAAGAAGCTACATTACCAAAAAAGACTCGTTTTCTTGAGACTTAATGAAGAAAGTATATCTCATAAAGGTTACATTCATGCAAAATGGATTTGGAAAAATTGTCATAGTAAAAATGTAGATCAATTTTCTAGATTGTATAATAAAACAGATGTTTCAGTTGTTGAGGAAATTTTCGAAAATTTTGGATGTCTTATAAACACAATCCAGCTCAGAATTTTACTGCTCCTGTTTTGACTTGGTAATATATCATAAAATTATAAAAATTGAATTACATAATTAGATAATTCTTAAATTGTTGTTTTCCTGGTAAAAGAAATGCGAGGTGGAACTCCTCAGGGTATTAAAGGGTATGTAAGAATTAAATATTAGGGAATTGACAAATTTTGAGCTAAAAGAACAGTCACTTATATGGCATATTTACATCTAAATAAACTATATGGGTCAGCAATGACATAATTTTCACCATTTTAAAATATCAATAGGTTAAAACTACAAGAATTTTATTCTGAGGAAAAAATTAAATACCAGCTGATAATAAATATGATTATAATTTAGCAGTTAATTTAGAATATAAAAAACACGTGATTTACATAAATGTTTGCCATTAGACAAGAAGGAATAAACGAATTATTAACAACATTAAATAATAATGAAAAATAAATCTAAAGTTATAGGAATCTTAAGCAACTTTCAAAACTTCGATTAAAATTAATACAAATGGATGTAATCTTATCATTTGAAGTATCAAATTGCTTGAAAACGTTTCTGGCTTTAATAAAAAAAATGAGAAGAAAGGCAGCTAATGAATCTGAAATTAATTTCTAAAAGTTGACAACTATGTCAGTATTATGAACAAACGATCTAATGTATTAGAAATGTGAGAATATTGTATTATTAACAAATACAGAGTAATATGTAAAATTCATTTCATACCAAAGTTGCGACCAGACTGTTGTTTCACTTAATCTAGTCGCATTTCATAAGAATAAAAAATTATTGAAAATACTTAAACTAATTTGTAGTGGAATGAGTAATCTCGATATTATTAGGTCCTTTACAAAGTTATGAATTGAAAGCAGAGTGAAAATATTGGTCTATTCTGTGTGGATACAGATTCATTAATTTGTGGTATAAGAACTCAAGACTTTTACAAAGACATGATATCAATGATAAACGAATTTGACACAGTCATTATCCAAAATATTACGTTTATGTAGTTCCACAATTACACAAGAAAGTTTTAGGAAAAGTGGAAGATGAATATTGTAAAAAAAATTACTTTTAAACATGTTAGCTTAAGATCTAAAATGTGAGTTTGGAAAATAAGCGATAAAGAAACAAAAAAATCTAAGGCAGTTAAACAATCTGTTGTAAGAAGTGAATTTAGATGATTATAAAAGTTCTTTTGATATTAAAATATAACAAAGAAAAATGGATTTAATTAGGTCATATAAAAATGTCTTGGATAGTGTAGAATGCAATAAATTTGTTTTAAGTTATTATGATGATTAATGTATTATTGCAAGATGATATTGTACCGTAGTAAAATAATTCAAATAAAGTAATAGATTCTAACAATCAATTCTTATCCCAATAAATCACTTACATAGAACATAACAAAACGAAAAAATCTATAATTTCTAATACTTCTCATTATATGGTAATTTTGGATAGGTTTTCAGATGTACCTTTCAAACAAATATTCTGCAAGTACATCCTACGTTATGATATTACCTGTCCCTAAGGATATGATTATAGTTACAGCTATGAAAATATTTAGAAACATTTTTAATTTCCTTTTTACGATTTTTGTAAAAATAAGTTTTCTTTATTCTAGGTGCCAAGATGTTCTTTTACATGTTCATATTGATTTTCTGTACATTCTTATGCTTCTGTTTTATACAATTAATAAATCCTATCTTTGTAGGTGTATTCTTGTCTGTAATTTTATTTCTTTAAGAACTAGTTTCTCTTCATGATAGAATGAACAAATCATTAATTATTACTTTAAAATTGTAAAGGAGAAATTATTAGGATTGAAAAACTTCAATGATTTTCAATACATAGTATCTTTTTTAGATAAAAGAGTAAGGAAGTTTAACATGACAACAAAATGATTTATTAATTGATGGTAAATATAACAATACATGGTCTAAAGCCAAAGATTAAGCTAAACTTTTAGAACATAAAAAACAGACAAGCCTTCAAATATTTTCATAATGAAGGTACTATTACAATGGAAAAGTTAAACCTCTCGGTCTGGAAGTAGTGAAATTAAATGAAAAACTTCTGGTCTCATCAATGCAGTAGGTCTTTATTCTTTAATTTGACAATCTAAATAACAACAAGCAAAACCATTAAAAATGGTGCACATGAACCTTACTCATCAAGTCGAAAATATGGCGAGTATAAGAATAAGATCAATGAAAAAATCCATATAAAGCTAAAAAAAAATCATTCACAACATCTAAATAATATTAAGGATAATGATATAGAAGTCAGATGAAATACGTTACAAAACTGTTGAAGTCTTACTTGATAGAAATTAATCAGTAAATTATTCATTAGCACATGTTATGCCTCACTTAACTGATCGTTATATAAGAGCTACTATTCTTATTTCTAAATTACAGGATAATAATTTTAATTATGATTATTATGTTATTTGAACATAATTAGTATCTGTCGAAAAACATACATATTTTATCAAAAATACCCATCCAAATTAACTAGAATATCAAGGAATTCATTATTTACCAAATTCACTAAGCAACTTTTGAAGTCACAATTATTTCAATACTTCGAATAATTACACAGTACAACTATTGTGTGATATAACTGTTCTAACAAATGTTTCATACACTCTGAAATCAAATTTCCTACTACTTTTCTTAAATTAAAAAATCATTAATAACGATTTAATATATGCATCTTATAAATAAATTTGATTGCAACAAATTCCGCAATTAAATCATTGATTTGAAAATCAAAATATACTCAACTGTTTGATAAAGCAGATAGCATAATGAAGACAATATCCTATATCAAACATTTTAAAATTTTCAGTAACTAACTCCATTTACAAATAATGTAATACAATTTATATCTAAAATACTGCAACAATTTTATTTAGCAAGAATTGGGCAGATTATCTACACCCAACGATGCAGATGTGCTTTGCTGCATTTCTTATTTAAAACGTTTTCAATGAGAATAACATGTATCAAATTTGTTTGTAAGTTTGTCAAATTAAAAATGTCCTTTTCTTCCTTCACCAAGTAAATCTTTCAATTAATACATGTATGGATTAGAGTCAAAGGCATCCTCGATTTGAATGGTTTTGTTCGTAAATTTGTTGTACATCCTTTTTCCAAAAATCATTTTAATTAGTTGTTTTTTCTTTATTAACAATTTCTTGGTTACTGTCAGTATCAAACAGATTTCTCTTGTAAACATTTGAATTAATTATTTTACTTTCTTTGTCTACACTTTATTGGATTCATTTTTATAGTTTATGGGCTAGTATTGATAGATTCATGAACAACATATTTAAGTAAATCGATTCATTTATAATTCCCTTTAACAACTAATTTATTCCATCTTCCTCTATTTTACTGTAGTATTAAATGTCAATAACATATAATATTAATTCACTAAATGTTGAATGATGATAGATATTAAAATTTTTTGTTAATTCCTGAAATTTCTTGCTATAAAACTCTTTTCAATAACTGTCTGTAAACCTTGTATTCACAGTTCCAATATTTTCATAGAATGAACCATATTCTTAAGTGTTTTACCTCCAAGTGGAACAGCCAAAACGTGTTTGGAAAAAATAATCAGTAACAGTTGATAATTATTTAAACCCTTTATACCATTTTAATTGTTTGTAATTTACTTGAATCCATTTCGACTAAATCACGTTAACATAATTCATCAATTCCAAAATAAATTAAATTTAGTGTACTAAAACTGTGATATTTGTGATTCATTGATACGTTTTTGACAAATACAGTCAATTCTTTGTTTTCCATTTGTTGTTAGTACTCTAATAGGGACATATCAATTTATATAGAATAAAAAATAATTAAAAGGTTTCAGCAATTATATTTAACTTCCCATCAACAAAATAACAGAATTTTCTGAACTAGTAGCTTTTTGCTATAGCTTACTGTAAACAGTTACTGTAATATGAGAAAGTGTATTAACAGCATTATAGACATCTACTGGATCATAATTCCTACTATGTTTCTACCATTAAAATCCATATGACTTTTAGTTGCCTTAAGTACGTTAAATTATTCATATGAAATTCTTTAATTACATTTTGTATTTTTGGATCATTTATTAACTCAAGATTACCTGTCTCAATATGGCAGAAATTTTTATTACATTTCTGTTTAAGTATCTTATTCCCAAAAAGCTCCATTTAATAAATTTTAAATTCTGTTAAACTTATAATTCTTAAATACTTAATTTAAAACAAATATACGTGAGGAAATGCAAATGAATATGTTGCAATTTTGTATCATTTCGATGTTATTATATAAAACTTTTTTTCCCAAATACTTTCCTACTTGTTTTAGTATGTCGCTTTGATTGAAGCAAAGACAAATTTTTATCTTTCTTCTTATTGTAACAAATTCAATGAGTAAAAAGTAGTGAAATATATCTAAACTTACTATTCCACATCCTAAATTTTTTCAGCTATTAGGTGATTTATCAACAATAGAAATCTCATGAAATTATTTAACTTATAATTGTTTACTTATTTCTTTTTTCTCAAAATTAGATGAATTCTTTTACTTCATTTTTCATTGCGTGATTAGGTCTGCTTTGTTCTTTTTATTCCTTAGTAAGGTTTTTGTATTTATAACAACATTTGCAAAAGATGCAGCTGCTGTAGTAGCATCAAATAAAAATGGAAAAGTTAAGAATAGTGATGGTAAAAATAACCTTTTTGTTTTGTGTCCCTGTCATTCATCAAATAGCCAATATTTTTTTCACAACAGCAGTACCAAATATTTAAATGTATTTCAACTAGTTTATTATCTTAATTCTTAGCTGTTCCTCAGTTAAATATGGTTCATTAATATTTAAATGTTTGTTATTTAATTTGACTTTAATTAAACCAATAAAGAATTTTTTATAATCCACCATAATCTTCATCAATTTCAGTATCAATTCCTAAATTTCTATTTCGACTCATTATTTCTGCAGTAGCAATAGATGTTTCACCAATTGAAGCATCTGTAGCACATGTTCTTTCTGCTGCAGCTAATTAAAGTTTTTTAATATGTTTCAAGTCTTTATCTTAATCTTTATTGGTTGTGTAAGTAATTTTGTATTCATTACATCTTTTCTCTAGAGGGTTGGTTCCTTTATCTCTCTGTGTTATTTTCTTATTGACTTTAGTGCCAGGGCCACTCCAGATGTAGTCAAGTAAAAGCATTTCACATACTAAATTATTAATTCGCATTAACATAGCCTTTCCCATACTAAACCTCCCAAAATGTTTCTTAGCCCCAATCCATATTCACCTACTACGTTTCCTTCTCCCCCTTTTCCTACTCTCGAATTCCAGTCACCCATGACTATTAAATTTTCGTCTCCCTTCACTATCTGAATAATTTCTTTTATTTCATGATACATTTCTTCAATTTCTCCATCATCTGCAGAGCTAGTTGGCATTTAAACTTGTACTACTGTATTAGGTGAGGGCTTGTATCTATCTTGGCCACAACAATGGGTTCGCTGTGCTGTTTGTAGTAGCCTACCTGCATTCATATTTTCCTATTCATTATTAAACCTACTCCTGCATTACCCCTATTTGATTTTGTGTTTATAACCCTGTAGTCACCTGACCAGAAGTCTTGTTCCTCCTGCCACCGAACTTCACTAATTCCCACTACATCTAAATTTAACCTATCCATTTCCCTATTTAAATTTTCTAACCTACCTGCCCAATTAAGGGATCTGACATTCTACGCTCCGATCCGTAGAACGCCAGTTTTCTTTCTCCTGATAAAGACATCGTCTTGAGTAGTCCCCGCCTGGAGATCCGAATGGGGGACTATTTTACCTCCCGATTATTTTACCCAAGAGGATGCCGTCATCATTTAATCATACAGTAAAGCTGCATGCCCTCGGGAGAAATTACGGGTGTAGTTTCCACTTGCTTTCAGCCATTCGCAGTACCAGCACAGCAAGGCCATTTCGGTTATTGTTACAAGGCCAGTTCAGTCAATCATCCAGACTGTTGCCCCTGTAACTACTGAAAAGGCTGCTGCCCCTCTTCAGGAACCACACGTTTGTCAGGCCTCTCAACAGATACCCCTCTGTTGTGGTTGTACCTATGGTAAGGCTATCTGTATCGCTGAGGCACGCAAGCCTCCCCAACAACGGCAAGGTCCTTGGTTCATGGGGGGAAAACTGTATGTCTACTCCGTACAAATTTTTCAACTGTTTTTAGAATAACTTTTCGATTAGCTGAAACAAAAAATTTAGCTCAGAACTGGATGACAATGCAATATTAACTCACTTTCTTTTCTGGTGTGGGACAGTGAGTAGTTTCTTGATGTGCCGCTACTTTTTCCCTTTTTCTTTATTTCAGAATAGCAGATGCACACTTAAAGAAGGATTTCTGCTAAGTTTTCCTGTCACCTCGATTTTCTCTAGTTTTAAACATTCGTGGTCTTCTCACAACAGTTGCCTATCAGGAAGTAATATGTTGTTTGACTCATTTGCAGAGAAACTGAAATAAACCTAACGTTGACCACATGTCCTGCTGGAATCTCATGAATATGAATATGATTACATTTTTGTCTTCATGAGGAACTTGCATGAACTGGAAGCTCACATCAGAGCGGCAATAGTGTTCTTTAATGAGGATATCCTAGAATGGACATGGATTTGGAATATCGGTTAGATAACGAATGTTCTACATGTCACACACATTTAAGGTGACCATAAACCCATACCTACCATTTTAGGAACAGTCACGATTTTTCTAGCTCAGGCCAGAATCTGGTGAGGTGGTTGGAGTTATTGTAATAACTGGCTGATGAATACGTTGATGTTCTGGTTGTGTATGGTCTATGATCCACATATGCCATTCCATTGAGGTCACAATGCACATGCATTTGTTGCAAGGTATATTCAGTTTCATTAGGTACTGTAAGCCGTTAACTGTTATATCACAAATAGTGAAGAGCCATCCAGTGCACTGATATAGTGCTTAATAATTTAATGCAATCACTGATCCCACACCTTCAAAGGTCTTATGTGTGTATGAAGCTATGCATCTCGTGTGAGTGTCTATTCATAGTGATAGCGGCCTTTCTACATATTTTATGTCCCAGTATTATGAGTATGTTGATAATGCTCATGGGGATCCACAACATACTATCTGTATTCTGTGCATCTTTATTATTACAGTACAAGTATCGGATACAATATCAAGCGACATCCAGCAAATTAGACATTCTATATTATGAATAATGCATCTGTGTACTGGGCGGCTGCGCTAGCGCTAAGTTGTTACTTATAGAAGCCAGAAATTCCTAATACAAAGCTCTTTCACATTAGGTATTGCGCGAAATTTCGTGATTTGTATTCGCTGGTGAAATGAGGCTCCAGTATGGAGGTGTAAATAGTGGCCTTAGTCTCATTAGAAAAATCCGTAATTCTGAGAATATAAGCTTTGTTCTTAATTATTGTATTTACTATAATCATTTCTCAACAATTCTTAGTTGATGTTATTTGACTCAACTGTTCCATGCTTGCTGCACCGCTTTGTGCCCCATGTTTTAATAGCGAACATAGTAATAAGTTTATTCAAATAGTTTCTTATTACCTTGTGATATTAAAGTAATATTATTCCTGAATTTAATTGCCTATTCCACCAGTTTGTGTTTATATGTTACGATGGCAGACATAAGGTGAAATTTTAGAATAATTATGCCCCTTCTGTCGTTTTCGTTTTTGCTGATACTGCATTCATCAAATGAATGTGTGGATCTTATTGTTAAGGCACCTTAAAAGTTCTAGCGCTGACAATAAATGAAAAACAGTTGTGTACTTAACTACATGAATCGAGTCTACTACGAATTTTCCTATTGGTATACATGTAAGTCACTGCATTCACAGCAGACTTGTATTTATCCGTTATTCCTGAAACTTGATAGCCAACCAATAATCGCAATGGTACTTTCGTAGTACCAATCTGTTGCACTGACATAACCGAATATGACTGTTGCTGTATTCTTAGTGGAATCTACCAAACCCAGGATCCATCGACCACCCCTAAATAAAGGTTTGATAGCTCGCCAGCGAAGCACAGTGTGTTCTTGGACATTGACACAATTCACCTAACGTAAAAGACTCACTAAGAGCGCTCTTTCTACTTTATTTTCTATGCATGGCTACGTGCTTGTCTTAGTTGCTCATCTCGTGATTTATTGTCATATCTTTTGATGCAAATGGTGTTATGTTGTTCGATGATATTCGTTTCGATTTTATTTTATCACAGACACAGCGTTTTCCAGCAATCAGCATTTGTCACACTGAATATTTCTGAGCCAGATGATGACGGGAATGGGTCGGTTTATTCCATGCTTTGTCACCTAATTTGCCGTCCATGATTGGAATTACTCTGTTACTTCGGTGTTATAGCGTGAACTGCATGTTCGTATGTGAAATATGAATATGCTGATTATATTTCTCCAACTCTGTTTCTTCACACCGACAAAATAACAAATATGTCGTTCATGTAGGGCAGCCGATTGCGTGCTCGGAATTTCGCGGAGCTTAAGGAAATTTTCTAAAGCCCTTGCAGTGAGATTTCAGCTTCTAACGGATAGAAGGGGCAATCTGATTACGACTCCGTCTGATTATTCTTAATATTCACAACGCTACAAGAAATAGCTTTGTGATAAAAATCAAAGCATTAGGTAACTAATATCTCTTGGTACTTGTTCGTAAATGATGCTGATACTCTCGTGCATTGGATTGATTCTGAAGAGACTTGATGCCAAAGATAGTCAATAGCTAAGTTTGGTGCTCTTGGACAAAAGTAACCAAGTGACGCAAATCTCTCATATACTATTCTGTATGTCCCACAAGTGAACGTTATACTTTATTAATTTATTTACATGTCAAGTTCTGTAGAAAAATATTGAGGAACAAATCTCAACGGTCATGGAACGTGTCAGTACATGAACTTACAACATAAAAGTAATAACAGTTAAAAATTAATGTTCATGAAGCTGAATAAAAAATAAATCCATAAGTTTAAGCAAACGCTATCAGCAATAAAATGAGAATCAGCTTAATTATTCAAGGAACTCCTTGACAAAATAGTAGTGACCCATTAGGAAACTCTTCATTTTCAATTTGAAAACGTGTGGATTATTGCTAAGATTTTTTAATTCGAGTGGCAGCTTATTGAAAATGGATGCAGCGGTATACTGCACACCTTTTTGCACAAGAGTTAAGGATGTCCGATCCAAATGGAGGTTTGATTTCTGTCGAGTATTAACCAAGTGAAAGCTGCTTATTGTTGGAAATAACCTAATATTGGGAACAAGAAACGACAATAAGGAATATACATATTGAGAGGCCAATGTCAAAATACCCAGACTCGTGAATAGAGGTCGACAAGAGGTTCGTGAACTCACACCACTTATTGCCCGAACCGCCCGTTTCTGAGACAAAAATTTCCTTATAGAATGGGAAGAGTTACCCCAAAACATAGTACCATACGACATAAGTGATTGAAAATAAGCAAAATAGACTAATTTACATGTCGAGGTATCACTCACTTTCGATACCGATCGAATAGTGAAAATGGCAGTATTAAGTCTTTGAACAAGATCCTGAACGTGGGCTTTCCACGACAGCTTACTATCTATCTGAACACCTAGAAATTTGAACTGTTCAGTTTCACTAATCATATGCCCGTTCTGTGAGATTAAAAAGCGTCAGGTTTTGTTGAATTGTGTGTTACAAACTGTAAAAACTGAGTCTTACTGTGATTTAACGTTAGTTTATTTTCTACAAGCCATGAACTGAGATAGTGTACTGAACTATTTGAAACCGAGTCAATGTTGCACACAACATCCTTTACTACCAAGCTAGTGTCATCAGCAAACAGAAATATTTTAGAGTTACCCATAATACTAGAGGGCATTTCATTTATATAAATAAGGAAAAGGACTAGCCCCAAAACTGATCTTTGGGGAACCCCCCACTTGACAGTACCCCACTCATATCCCACATCACAGCCATTATCAACATTGTCAATAATGACTTTTGCTGCCTGTTGCTAAAGTAAGAGGTGAACCAATTATGAGCTACTCCCCTTATTCCGTAATGGTCCAACATCTGGAGCAATATTATGAGATCAACACAGTCAAATGCCTTTGTTAAATCAAAAAATACGCCAAGCGTTCGAAACGTTTTTGTTTAGCCCATCCAGTACCTCGCAGAGAAAAGAGAATATAGCATTTTTAGTTGTCAAACGACTTCTAAGGCCGAACTGTACATTTGATAGCAAATCATGTGATATAAAATGATCAATTAACCTTACATACACAGCCTTTTCGATATCTACTGCAAACACTGATGGCATAGAAATAGGTCTAAAATTATCTACAGTATCCCTTTCTCCCTTTTTATAAAGTGGCTTTACTACTGAGTACTTTAATCGCTCAGGAAACTGACCATTACTAAAGGAAAAATTACAAATATGGCTAAATACAGGGCTAACATAAGCAGCACAGTACTTCAATATTCTACTAGACACTCCGTCATAACCATGAGAGTACTTAGTCTTCAATGATTTAATTATTTACTCATCCTCCCTCTTGTCTGTATCACAGAGGAGTTTTTCAGACATCAATCTCGGAAAGGCATTTGCTAAGAAATTCATATGATTTCCAGTTGAAACTAAATTTTTGTTTAATTCACCAGCAATGCTCAGAAAATGGTTGTTAAATACTATACATATATCTGATTTATCAGTAACACAAATATTATTACTGTGAACTGACTTTATATTATCAACCTTGTGCTGCTGACCAGACACTTCCTTCACAACTGACCATATGGCTTTAATTGTATGCTGTGAATTAGCTATTCTATTTGCATACCACTTACTTTTTACCTTGCTAATAACATTTTTAAGCACCTTACAATATAGTTTGTAATGGGCTACTGTTGCTTGATTGTGACTACTTCTAACATTTTGATGTAATTCCCACTTTGTTCTGCATGATATCCTTATCCCACTAGTCAGCTGATCGGGCTGCCCATTACTGCTAGTACCCCATTTACAAAGTTCTAATGGAAAACAACTCTCCAAGAGCATGAGAAATGTGTTATGGAAAGCACTGTATTTATTATCTATATTATGGGCACTATAAACATCTTGCCACTCTTGTTCCTTGACAAGTTTGAAAAACTCTCTTTGCTGTTCGATTAACTTTCCTACAAGGTTTGTAATTTAATACGATATTGGTTTGAGTACAATAACTTTTAGTGTTAAAATTTGTGCATCATGGTCTGAAAGGCCATTGACCCTTTTACTAACAGAATGCCTATCTAGTAATGAAGAATGAATAGAAATATTGTCTATGACTGTGCTACTGTTCCCCTGCACCCTAGTTCGAAAAAAACACAGTTTGGATCAGATCATATGAATTTAGGAGACCTACCAACATCCTTTTTCTTGCACAATCATGAACAAAATTAATATTTATACATACAACTACTTTCAGGTACTTCCTACAAAGTGAATCAAGAACCCCTTGTAGCTTAAGCAAAAATGCTCTGCAGTTGGAGTTAGGGGACCTATAAACAGCAGCAATTAGAAGTTTAGTTTCACTAAATTCAACTAATGCTGCACAACTTTCAAATACCTGTTCAGTGCAGTGTCGTGATACGTCTATGGACTCAAATGAAATACTGTTTTTATCTACAGAGCCACTCCCCCACCCCGCAAGGAACTCCTTGAGAAACAGCCAGCTAATCTGTAGCCTGGTAAAGAAAGCCTCTGAATTATCAAATTATTTAACAGTTAACATCTAATAGCAGTTCACTATCTGTAATACCTCTTATATTTTGATGAAATATGCTAATTCCTTCTGTACTTGGAAACATTACTTCCTCTGGAGGTGAGCCCTTAGTTAGAGGCACTTCCTTTAAGCAGGTATACGTATCAGCTGACTTCAGTCTAAAAAAGGTGCAGCTCTAACACCAAATACTACAGGAATTTCTCCTTGAGTGATACCACTACCACCACCCACTACACTGTCACCTATAAGCTTAGCCAGCGTCCCCTTCCCCCACCTATTAAGGTGCAGGCTATGCCTAGTGAAACCCCATCTACTGATAGACCCAACTGGCACCACTGAATGTGATCCATGCCCTCTGCCATCAGTGCACTCCCCAGCCCCACATTAACGCGCTTAACAGCCGCATTTGGATGAGGCCGATCGTGAGGCTGAAACAGTTGCACGAAATGCACGTTAGTACCACCAGTTTGAGTAGCTATCTTAACCAAGTCACCACTGACATCATATTCCCCGTCGCCATCGAGACTGTTCCCTGCTCCACCCACTATCACTACCTGATCCTCTTTCGTAAAATTCTTACATAACTCCCCTATGCTTTCAGTCACCTGAGCCAACGCTGCACTAGGCTTCACAATGCTGGTGACCTGGTACTCACTCCCCAACACTTACTGCAACTGCTGGCCCACACCCCTACCGTGGGAACTACCTAGCAGCAGAATCTTCTTTCTGCTACACTTTGCAACTAACCTAGGTCTCCTAACTTCTGAGGACTGCTGCAAGTTACCTACATCTACGGTTACACGAGGCTCCTCTCCACTCAACTCTGACAGTTGGTCGTATCTATTGCATGTATGCAAAGTAAAACTGTCTGAATACCTCCTCGTCCTAGCTACCTTCTTGCCAACTGCCAGTTCCCATTCCCCACCACCCTTCACCCTCCTCAACCTATCTAGTTCCTCCTTTGAGCATTGTAACCGCACCTGAAGGGCACAGATCTTACGCTCCTGCTCCTGCATTAACTTGTTTGTGCTACAGATTCTACATTCCCAGGAGAGGATCTCCCTAATATGACCACTGGCTTCCCTGCTGCATTCCCCCAATGAAAATACTTTGCACAAAACCACTACTCACAAACCTATGACAGAGCCCACACTTTTCACTCATAGTAGAACTTTACAGTTACTGAAATAAACTATACGTCTGTGTTACCAAAGTTCAGTTACACCAGTAGAACTATTTAAGAACTGACAATAATGGTCTCGAAATTCTCTGCCTACTAAGAAAGCAGCTACTTGTCTTAATACTACTACAACACAGCCGATACCAATACCTGCAAAACTTCACAAAATTATTTGCTAAAACCAAAAAATTAAAACGACCACTGTAACACTAAGCGACGCTGAAACACTAAGTAAAAATTTTACTGAAATGTTTCAGTAGAAAGAATAATAACCGTCGGTTGAAAACTAAAGCACGAAATTTACTAAATGACCTCAACACACTGAAAACTCTATAAAACACAGCGAGCGAGCGATTACAAAAGTTTATTAAGTCGTTATTTCGCCACAAACGGCACGCAACACCGCTGAAATCTATTAAATATAATAACTGTATTACAGATCACAAATACGTTTGTCAGTACTTAGCTTATAACCGCTACAGCTGCAGTGCACGCCGCAAAATGTAAACACACTTCGACAGGATATCTCGTGCTCCATTATTAATCTTCACAGTAATTCTATGGCGTATCTTTGTTCGTGACGGAACTTATGCTTAGTTAGTTTCCAGTTTATAGGATTCGGTTTCTTGACGTATATCTCCAGTTTGGACTTGTGGAACCTATCAACCTACAGCACACAGTAATTTCTTGCAAAGGAATCTTTCAAGACCTAACTGCAATATGAATAGAATATTTGAAACATCGTGGATTGGACGTATAGCTAAACTGGTGGCAATCAATACCGAACATATGTAATAAAGTGCAGATCGCAAAACGCGGAGTAAGCTTAGGTTTTCCGCAGTTTCCTGTAGTTAAATGAGGTAAATGAGGATGAGGATGTGTTTTATAACGCAGTGATTCATTTCCTGCTCACCATTACAAACGTTTTTATTGGTCTCAATGGCTTCTTTGTTCAGTATCGAAAAAATCCCACATACTTAAAGTAACAGAACTTAACTTACTGTAGGACCATCAATAACATTTTCTTCATTTGCGTTGTCACACTCAGAAGATGTATTGGGATCATGCTTTCGCTTCGTCTGGTATGCCTAAAAGGTTCCTTGTAATCGTCTTCTAGTTTAAAAGTCTCCTACAGAAAAATATAACACAATCGTTTCGAAAGGGCAGATAACCAGCTTTCCCTGTGTCATTAGAATTATTTCGCATGCTCATTCCATGTTTATCTTTCGCTGTAACATACACACACACACACACACACACAGACACACACACACACACACACACACACACACACACACACACACACACACACACTGTTGATTGTTGGCCTGAATGGCAACGTCACTCAGAGGAAGTACAGTCCATCTCATGACACATATTCTTCGTTCACTATTTCTGCTTGTCCCACTATTTAGGTAGTCGTTAACATAAAAAATTACATGAACTACCTTTCAGAACCCTTGTGCACAAGATGCTGTTAATCATTTCTCTTGCACATGAAACTTTAACGCTGTATATTGTGAGTTTATAGATTACGTGTATACCACATGTTTAACTGGGACTTTAGTAAAGGATACGTAATATCTGTGTAACGTAGCATTAGCAGGTAGTCTCCAGTCGCTGTGAAGCGACCTGTATAGTCAACAGTTTCGTTCCAAAACTATGTCAAATGAGTCAAAAGAGCTTTTAACAGCAATTAAAGTAATAAAGTTTCTATGAAGGTGTAAATTTTTATTTTCATACTTTCCCATCATTACATTAATGAGCTATGTATCATAAAATACTCGCTATACAACCTATCACTGTTATCATGTAATCACATTGATTAAGGAAGGAAGATCATATGTACAGCCGTCGAATGACAATATTTTACTTTAAAAGGGTAGTGATGATTAAGCAGAAGTTCAGCTGCTGCAGAAGATATATGACAAACTCTTTGATACTGCTGGGCTCGTAAACATATCAGAGAGCCTTCTGACCCTTACCTGTCTATTTATACATCTCGCTCCCTGTGTCACAAACGTCATCTTTGCACTTTCTGTCATTGCGAAATATAAGGTAAGATGGTAAAGCATTATCAGCGACATGTAGCATATATATCAGTCGGATTTTTATTTTCCTTCATTGTCATCTTCTAAACGCAGCTTGTATTAAGTATTTATTGTACTCAACTTCAGAAGGTAAACCACTCCGAAGACGAGATTTTACGATGTTGGGATTAATTCAGTCCTGCAAGTGTACCCTAATGCTAATTTAAATCATGAGTTTCAAACTACTAATGGGATTTCTTTATCTTGCGTCACCTCACAAGGTTCATGATTCGAGTCATATTACTCAGCATGATAACTAGAAACATTTGGAGAGAGTATCACAGTGGAATACTTTGCATACAATATCATGTGTTGGGTACAAAATGCTATCAATAATATAATAATTACACATTTGCATTTTAGAATAGGACGATGATTAAACATAGAGATTACTTTACCTCACGTGAAAGGAACGAAAAATAGCAAGGAACGAAAAGGACTTTCAGTGATTTTATATGTTTTGGATCGCCATTAGACATATTTCAATATTTTTTCGAGCTAACCCAGTCACTAAAACCCTTTTTGAGGTATGCTCTACGAAATTCCAAGAGAAACCAAATTTTCATAGA
Organism: Schistocerca serialis cubense; assembly: GCF_023864345.2. Lineage (NCBI taxonomy): Eukaryota > Metazoa > Arthropoda > Insecta > Orthoptera > Acrididae > Schistocerca > Schistocerca serialis. Next base: position 666,433,238 of record NC_064642.1, read on the forward strand.
GATAAGCAACTCATAGAATAATGTACATACATTGTTGGCCCTCCCAGTTAGTGCAGTCTAATGCACGGCTTTCCGGATTGTGAAGGAGCTCCTGGCCCCAGCACAAATCTGCCCAGCGGACTTGTGTCGAGGTCTGGATAGCTGGCCAGTGTGTGCATGGTTTTTAGGCGGTTTCGCATCTGCCTCGGCTAATGTGGGCTGGTTCTCCATATTCTGCCTCAGCTACACTATGTTGGTGATTGCTGCATAAACAAGTTCTCCATGTACACGTACACCACCATTACTCTGCCACTCAAACATAGGGGTTGCACTCGTCTGGTGTTAGACCTTCACTTGGGGGGGGGGGGTGCAACTGTGGGACAAATCGCACAATAACCCTGAAAGAGTGGTTCGGTGTGGAGCAGCGGAGGAGTGAAGTGGACTGCGGTAGTCGTCGTGGGCTTGTGGACCACTGTGGCTGTGGCTGTAGTGGGGACGGATCCTTTCCATCGTTTCTAGGCCCCTGGTTGACATACAATAAAATACCCCATTACGTATATTGTTGGTACTTATTAGTTATTTTGTTCAGCGAATTAATTACTTTAAAGGCCTACAATTGTTTATTATACCAAATCGATAATAACTACAAATTATTTCACCCACGCAGCAGTACAGAATCCAGCGAAGGTATAGGGGGACCCAATAAATAACTTTAATAAACTGTATTTATTTGCGATACTAAACCGATAAGAGCTGGAAAATATTTCACTGAAGCAGCAAAACAGTATCCAGGTAAATTAAAGGAGGAACTATTGTGGCAATTGCTATACGCATACGAACGGCTATTCGTCAGTCATATATTATTTTCGACATACAGATCACAAAGGCAGACGTACTACATGGTACTTGGAAGACTACTCACATGGGAATTCTATGAACGGATGGAAATATTACCTGCCATAACCGTGGATCTGTTTCATGTTGAAAATGTACAAAAATTAATGTAACCGAAGATAATGGACGCATCACTTAGAAATTTATTCATACTTGCAGTTACTATTGTAAAATAGTAACACAATTTCGTAGAGGAGAAACCTTATTCTAAAGTTACCCAGAACAGTTAAGGCTTTAGTAAATCAAGGACAGAAGAAAACTCTGACCACACATCTGTAAGATTTTGAAAGTAATTGCCAGCAGATTTAACATTTCCCCTAAATTGTATTTATCGAAAATCTATTACACATAAAGTGTAACTACGTGACTGGCGAAGAGCATAGGTCACTGTAGTTTATTGACTAATATCGATCTCGTCCAGCTTACCTGGGTCACTAACAGGCGGCCCACTTGATGGACATAACTGATAATCAAACGTAAAGAATGAAAAAAATAATTCCTACACTTTCATGTACTCCAGAATTCCCATATTCCTTTAACAACAGACGAAACTATTGTTTATACAAATTGTATGTCACTGAAATTTATGCAATTAGCAGTAATAAATGACAGTTAATTACATGCAGTATTTTGTGAAATTGTTTTAGTAGCCTAGGAAGGGAAGCACTGACGATGGTGATGAGTATGTGGGCTGTCATGCATGTAGACGGATTTCTGGCAGTCGGTTGGTTATTCAGTGCCTTATCGAGTGAAACTGGCCACAGCACGGACCTGTTACTCCACCTAGCAACTATGCCAGGGATATTGAACTAAAGTCCCAGCTGCAGCTGTTATCGCAGCAGCTGCTACACCCACGTCCACGCCTGCGTGCTAACCGTCATTAATCTAAGCAACGTCACGTTGTTAGCATCTGCTGTTGTATCGTATCTTGTCCTAATTGCTCAGGCAAATGTCGAAGAGGATTTACATGAGACTTAATATATTGCTTGGATCGTGTTAGACAGGCATCTTCTTTTTCAAAACACATGTGTACCTCTAGTGAATACGTAAACTAGTCTGAAGAAAATTATAACTCTTTAAATGTAGGCCAACTGTTTGTAACTGTTTATTAATGCTGGGGGTCTGGTGTTTTTCACGTATCAAACTAATATTTTCTGTAGGACTAACAGTTACCACATAGTGAGAAAGACAATATGAAAATATCGCCCATCGTTTTTGAAGGTGTGTTGGCTAAATAAAACATATAGGTAGGGGCAGCGTAATACCCTATATATTTGATATTACGACACATCCACGATAAAACAGGTGCATATAGTGGATCTTGGCATCTACTTCCTAGCACGTGGGGCAAAGTGAAATATCTTATCAAATTAATTGGTAATAAGATGAGTAAATATTGTGATCATGGAAATTTAAGGTACTGGCCGTAATACATAATTTCAATAAATAAACGCGTATATATAGATATATATTGGAACTTGGCTTTTACCTATACATATGAAGCATTTCAGTACAATATAGCTGGCCGGAGTGGCTGTGCTGTTCTAGGCGCTATAGTCTGGAGCCGAGCGACCGCTACGATCGCTGGTTCGAATCCTGCCTCGGGCATGGGTTGTGTGATGTCCTTAGGTTAGTTAGGTTTAATTAGTTCTATGTTCTAGGCGACTGATGACCCCAGAAGTTACGTCGCATAGTGCTCAGAGCCATTTGAACCATTCCACTATAGACGCATCAAAATATCATTGTGTGTTATGATATGTATATAACAGTTCAGCAAATTAAATATTTTCTAATTTTCTTTGAAAAATATCTCACTGTAATCAAGAAATGAGAAAAAGAATAGTTGTTATTCTGCAGCGTACAGATTGTTACCCTGTGTAAGTTGAATTAACTCGAATAATGATACTTCTTTAAATGATGGATATGTAGATTACTTGAAAAATTTGAGGATTTTTATGGCAATTGCCTAGGTACACTATTTTCTTAGGTTGATAAGTACACTAGGAGGCAACAACCTTTTACCTGATATCATGAAACATGTGACAAAAATGAACAAGTGGTTTGTGACAGAATTTCTACCCACTACAGCTTGGGTGTGGGATGTGACTACCTTCATTGTATCCTGCTACCACTCCACTGGTAACATTAGAATTTGGAGACTTCAGTTGGAGTCGTCTGATAGTGAAAATGTTGTAATGTTCTTAACACTTGTTTCATACTGACGTTTGGTTCAGCCTGTAGACATGCCAATCATTTTGTTTTCATTAAAACTATTACATACTGTGACTTTATCTTAAAAGTTGAAACTTTAGGTAGAAATATTCAACTGGACTTTGACATACACTTAAGAAGCATTTCATTTCTCTTTTGTTGCAGAGTGTGTTTCCTAAAATCTCATTATGTGTTATGATATCATCATGTTTCTTTTATACGATAAAATTATGCATTTATATAAATTCCAAACAGGTGAAATTTAGTGTCAAATAAAGGCATCATGCATGGATCACATGTCTTATATCTTATTCTCTGGAATCATAAAATCAGGTACATCATCTGAATCTGTTGCCCACCATTGAATATTCTACAATTTGAAACTGTATGTTTTTGCGCTCTTTAATGACATGTTTTGTCAGCACAACTACCTAACGTGTGAAGCATTGACAAACGTTCATTAATACAAAATCCAAACAGCATTGTCATCATTGTACACTGGTAAAAAGATAAAATACCTCACATGCTGCTGTGTGTATCCATCATTGTTTACCAAAGTTAACAACAATGTTGAATACACTTTCCATCTGATGATGATGGCTGAACATTCAATCACATAATGAATAATTCAAGTTTCGTGAATAACAAAGAAATAAAAATTTATTACTTTCTGAGTCACAGTCGCAGACTTCAGAACTTAGTATATAAATGACGTATATTATATTTGTTGTTACCATTTGATAAGGCTCCACACATATTCTTTATGTCCTGTCCTAAATTTTGATGAATGTAAAGAGTTGCAAATTCACTGGTGGGTCGGTAACCAACAATGAACAGTTAATCGTCAGTGTGCATCAGTTCACTGCAACCTAACCACAAGGCTGCCAATATGCACCTTAAATCTTCTATATGGCACTGTAAATCTGGGTAGATATAACAGTGAAATACGTAAGCAAAATGAGCAATTGATATAATAAAAGCCTTATTAATGATATGATGCTGGTTGGCAATAATGTGGCAACAATCGAAAGATTAATCTTGATTATTGTCTTATAAAAAAACACCAGACAATTTATTCCAAATGGAGGTATCACACCGATTGTTACTGTATACAATAGAGAAACAAGAAACAGATGTTATTATTTGTGTAATGGAAGCTGAGTGTTGTAATGCCGAGGGGTGCAAAATTGAGGCATGGAATGGTGTGTCATATCACTTCACTTGCAATAATATCGTAAAATTTAACCACTGTAAACAAGTTTTTATGCATTACCGTAACTGAACAAGTTTTTACACAGCAACACAATTCAGTATGACTAACGTGTTGAATCACTGCTAGCTTCAACTGACTCTAAGCTCACTAGCACTCAGAGTCTCAAAATAGTTTTAAGTCCCAACTAGTACACAAAGAATTATTTCTAAGGCACCAGCTCAGCCCAAGCGGTTCTTTTGTTTCTCAATCATACGAAAACCAATTCCGCTGCCCAACAGATGAAGGCCGAAGACAATTAAACCTGATCTGCTGGCCTATTGAAAAACTTGTTTATAAAAAACACTAAGTGACTCAATGCAGCAGCATAGAACCTGAGCTCTATTCCTAACATTATACATACTGCAAACTTAATAGGTTTCAAACGAATGTACAAGCACAAATTCTCTGTTCATTAGCATTCTGTTATTACATTATGCAGTACTACACATCGCTCAAAACGGTATATTATGTAACAATTACACAAGTTGATAATATGACAACATTATTGACTACAGCTTCTCACTGTGGATATATCCTCAACAATGTACCGTTGCAGGATATATATGTTTCTTACCAGTACTTTTTATCATTATTAGAAGTTATATTCACCTCTGTTTCCCATTTCCACTCGATAACCACCTAAGATTATACCTTAGCTTACAGGGGAAGGTTGTGTAGCAGAATGTCTGCATGGGTCTTACATATAGTCTTTGGAACTTGGCATAATTTCGCTGGAGCTTTTTGCCCCCTGTTTTGATTAGTATTCTGTCCGTTACTGACATGTGCAGTATGCAGTATGCACAGGTTTCATTTAATGTGTTTTTATTCTGTCACATGACATTAAGTTTAGAGAAGAGAGTTGCATTTACCTGTGCGTGTTTTACGATGCATGCTAATAAAACTTTGTTCCATATTATGCTTTACTTTGATGTATGTGACCAAGGTGTGCCCCAACAACAGAATCTAATGTCATTTTAATTCCTATGTGTTTACAGCATGTAAGTAACTTTTGGTCTTTTTCTTAATCTAGATTTCTGTGACTCCACTGGAAAACGTATAGACCCATGTATTACGTTTGCAGAATGTCTAACCATGTGCTTATATTTCTTACAGTTGTTCACAGCATGATAATGACAACAGTGTTGAAATCTCGGTAGTGGACGTTTTGAAAACCATACTGACAACTGTGACCATGAAGTATTTCTAATAGTGTAACAGGCTACAAACGAGCATACTTGCAGAACAGCCTGAAGTCCATATGTGCAGATGTTTCACATTTCCTGTTCTGACACTAACCAACATCACCATCTTTGATCAGCGGAAGACGACCTGCACAGATCCCATTACAACTGTCTGTAGTACAAGTCTCAAAACTTGCTACTGTTGTTTGGTGAACACTCATGTGGATGTCTTAGACATTGAGTTCATGTGATCGGGAAGCATCTTATAGGGCACTGGACTTAAGCTCTGCATCTGTAATTTATAGGATTTACGAAAACATGTCATGACAGATACCTCTGAAAATCTGGAAGAGTAGGATGTAGCATATCTCGACTAGCATGTGCTAAGCCACCATGCAGAGTGCAGTGTAACTCATATCAGAGGACCCTCGCTATAATAACCATCCCCATCCATGAGAAGCAAACCACTTCACACACTAGTGTCATGTTGGAGAAACAATGACCACATATTTAAGATTCCTTGTAAGTCCTGTGGAAACACATGAGCCGTATACCTGTCAGTTAACTCACTGCATAACTTGCACAGCAGTTTTAAAATGTGGCACATCACCACCAATTAAAGGGTTGCACTGACACATGCGAAACTCTTTGCAATACTTGCGGGCATGAGGGTGATGCGCTACTTCTGTTAAGTCATAAGGCATGGTCGTAGGAATATGAGTAACGGGCTGTTGTTACATGAGACTAGAACTTAGGTCTCTGGAAAAGTTTTGCAATGCTAAATTCCTAGATTTCACTGAAAAATTGAAAACTCTAGTTGCACTCCCAATCGTCACAGGAGTCTGTCAGACAAAAATTTGAATGTGTGATGTGTGGCACGCCATTTTTCTGTCGCATGTTAATGATTTTATAAATTGTCAGGAAAATACCTACATCAGCATTACGTGCCCATTTGCTTCTACTTACTTGCTTGATGTTTACTGTGAGAGACAAATCAAGATGAGCTAGTGGTTCGTTCTGTCCTTTCTAATGACGTCAATACAATATCCCTGGGGTGCTGTTAAATTCATCCTTATATGCTGCTGGCGTGCATTTCCACAAATGAGCTCACTTTCATCGTATCAGCTAGTGACAGTGAGAAATCATAATAGCCAGATTTTTGACTTCTCTAATTCATTCTTTACAAGATCATTGTGATAAAGAAGGAAAAGCAATAAAAATCAATGTAATGGAAAAGAAGAGAGTAAAGTACAAGGCCCTAATCGTGCTAGATAGGTTGATAGTGTATATAGTTCGCTTAATGACTGTCACATCCGTACCCTTGTGACACTCGTACTACCTGCAGTATCAACACACACTGTCTCATGTAGGGTGCAGCAGTTGTTGGTGAAAACATGTTACTGTGAAAATCTGTAGGAAATTAATAAAAAAATTACTTATACGAATAGATTCTGACACAAATTCATGATATCGACAAAATTTACTGATTTTGGTGATAATTAGCGGATATTGATAGAAAAATGAATTTTTAATAAACTAAAACTCAAGTCACCCCCTCCCATAACAATGTGTCTGAAATAGAACTGTGCCAATTCTGACAATACCACATCCCTGAATGGAGATGTCTTCTGCTAATGGCTTCATTTAGTCACAGATGTTCGTGTTAGCTGCAAAGTCTCTGTCTGAATTCTCAGAGAGTCTCTGTTACGTTTCATACATTCTGTTATAATCTTAGTTGCTAATCTCTGTTTTTATTCGGTAAATGCGTTCATGCATATCCGACAGCAATACCAAACATGTGTACGAGAACACTGGAGCTGATGGCAATGGCTTTTATTTAAATCACTTCTACATACGTACACTGATAGCTGTCATATGTCTTGTAATCTCACTTCACAGATAATATTTCGCTAACAGCAGTGTGAACTGAATGAGATTTTCACTCTGCAGCGGAGTGTGCGCTGATATGAAACTTCCTGGCAGATTAAAACTGTGTGCCCGACCGAGACTCGAACTCGGGACCTTTGCCTTTCGCGGGCAAGTGCTCTACCAACTGAGCTACCGAAGCACGACTCACGCCCGGTACTCACAGCTTTACTTCTGCCAGTACCTCGTCTCCTACCTCCCAAACTTTACAGAAGCTCTCCTGCGAGCCTTGCAGAACTAGCACTCCTGAAAGAAAGGATATTGCGGAGACATGGCTTAGCCACAGCCTGGGGGATGTTTCCAGAATGAGATTTTCACTCTGCAGCGGAGTGTGCGCTGATATGAAACTTCCTGGCAGATTAAAACTGTGTACCCGACCGAGACTCGAACTCGGGACCTTTGCCTTTCGCGGGCAAGTGCTCTACCAACTGAGCTACCGAAGCACGACTCACGCCCGGTACTCACAGCTTTACTTCTGCCAGTACCTCGTCTCCTACCTTCCAAACTTTACAGAAGCTCTCCTGCGAACCTTGCAGAACTAGCACTCCTGAAAGAAAGGATATTGCGGAGACATGGCTTAGCCACAGCCTGGGGGATGTTTCCAGAATGAGATTTTCACTCTGCAGCGGAGTGTGCGCTGATATGAAACTTCCTGGCAGATTAAAACTGTGTGCCCGACCGAGACTCGAACTCGGGACCTTTGCCTTTCGCGGGCAAGTGCTCGGTAGCTCAGTTGGTAGAGCACTTGCCCGCGAAAGGCAAAGGCCCCGAGTTCGAGTCTCGGTCGGGCACACAGTTTTAATCTGCCAGGAAGTTTCATATCAGCGCACACTCCGCTGCAGAGTGAAAATCTCATTCTGGAAACATCCCCCAGGCTGTGGCTAAGCCATGTCTCCGCAATATCCTTTCTTTCAGGAGTGCTAGTTCTGCAAGGTTCGCAGGAGAGCTTCTGTAAAGTTTGGAAGGTAGGAGACGAGGTACTGGCAGAAGTAAAGCTGTGAGTACCGGGCGTGAGTCGTGCTTCGGTAACTCAGTTGGTAGAGCACTTGCCCGCGAAAGGCAAAGGTCCCGAGTTCGAGTCTCGGTCGGGCACACAGTTTTAATCTGCCAGGAAGTTTCATATCAGCGCACACTCCGCTGCAGAGTGAAAATCTCATTCTGGAAACATCCCCCAGGCTGTGGCTAAGCCATGTCTCCGCAATATCCTTTCTTTCAGTAGTGCTGGTTCTGCAAGGTTCGCAGGAGAGCTTCTGTAAAGTTTGGAAGGTAGGAGACGAGGTACTGGCAGAAGTAAAGCTGTGAGTACCGGGTGTGAGTCGTGCTTCGGTAGCTCAGTTGGTAGAGCACTTGCCCGCGAAAGGCAAAGGTCCCGAGTTCGAGTCTCGGTCGGGCACACAGTTTTAATCTGCCAGGAAGTTTCATATCAGCGCACACTCCGCTGCAGAGTGAAAATCTCATTCTGGAAACATCCCCCAGGCTGCGGGTAAGCCATGTCTCCGCAATATCCTTTCTTTCAGGAGTGCTAGTTCTGCAAGGTTCGCAGGAGAGCTTCTGTAAAGTTTGGAAGGTAGGAGACGATGTACTGGCAGAAGTAAAGCTTTGAGTACCGGGCGTGAGTCGTGCTTCGGTAGCTCAGTTGGTAGAGCACTTGCCCGCGAAAGGCAAAGGTCCCGAGTTCGAGTCTCGGTCGGGCACACAGTTTTAATCTGCCAGGAAGTGTCAGCAGTGTGAACTGTTGTACATTTAGTGAAACAGTCTGTTTATGTCATAAGGTACCCATCACGCTATGTTTACATGGGAGTAGATCTATAGGACGTTTATTTTATTTCTGTAAACTTTCAGTACAAAAACATTAATATACAATCACATCACTGGAAGTGTGTTTTGGAGTAACGAACTATCAAGTAACGATACTGTAGTGAGGAGTGAAGCGGCAGTATGCTTTCGTATTATCCCTGAATCCTTCCCATCTTCGAGGTATCAATGTGAGGCATATCGTCCTGCATTCTATGGCAACTGTCGCACCCTTCAGGCTCCCCCCCCCCCCCCCCCCACCCCACCCCACCTGAATGCAACAACACATGCCTTTGCTATCTCACGTCAGCACCCATCTGACAGGTGGTGACTGCGTGTTGCGTCTAATAAAGCTGTAAGCTTTTAATCTCAGGATGCTTCACATAACCAGGTTGTGGATAATATCCTGATACATATTTTCAGTAAATTTTGATGGGTGCAAATCGTTTTCGTCACTTTGTATTATTTGTTTTCCTCTGACTGTGGTGAACATGTAATGTTTGCACAAAAGTTTGACTCGTGCTTGTGAGAACTGGGGATTGGCTACAGAAAGGGTTAATTTCTTGGCAGAACTTTTAAAGCATAGTAACTGAACACTATAAAACACAAGTTGTCAGCAGAGGGCACATGTGCATCTGGCGACTTTAGAATTTCGCTTCAGAATGTATATGTTATTCGTAAGTCAAATTTTTCAGTAAGGCCTAAAGTGACAAGTGTGTTTCTTGCATTTTCAAATTCCTCTGAAGAAGAAAGTCTAATCGCCTCTGTTTGGAGAAAACTAAACAGAACTTGTTAACACTTACGATATTGTTTCTTAGTTTTGTTATCCATTACAAACTTGTAGAACTATGTTCTCTGTACACAATGATGTGTCGTAGCAGGGCATACGATAAATATTTTTGAAGCGGTTCTCTTTGGAAGTTGGTGGACATTCTTCCCTTTTCCAATAAATGATCCCCTCGTGGGGAGTTTGCGAGGAATGTCACATTAACATAGGTTTACACGGCTATTTATTTTTATTTGTGTTACTAACCAATTGAGAACATTGACATTTACCTTGTAAAACATCTTCAGAGCAACAAAGTACTGTAGCACAGTAAGAAAAATTAATTAACAATATTCTTTAACACTTTTTTATCTTCTCCATCAGATTATGCTATGTTGTCTTTCTGGAAGTCCTAATCTTCTCCATCAGACTGGAAATCATTATTTCCTAAGGGCCACTGAATTAACTTGTTAATAAACTCTTCATACTCTAATGGAATGTACTTCGTTATTTAAACCTTGCAGTTTATCTGTGTTTATAGGAATCTTATTGTTGTATGCTACAGTTCAGGGATAATCGGGTATTAGATTTCCTTTAAAAGGGCTGTATGTATTGCAGAGCAGTCCATCTGTCCATTCTGAACAAACGACATACCCTAGATTCTGATGATTACAGGTCAAATGCCGAAATTCGGCAAGCAAAAATCCTTCCTTTGCTTGACAGTTTATGGCAAATGAAGAGTTTTTTAAAGTGGTGACACCAACATTCCATAAAGTCACTAATATCTTTATGTTCTATAATCTTGACTTGAAAAAAATTCAGTGTTTTTGTTGAATTAACTATCATTTCCACATACTGTTTGACAGAATAGGTTTTACTTGTTGTATGTCTCTTTTGATAATGGCAAAATCACTATCACATGGGAAGATGGAGTGATTTCGAACGTGAAAATAATACAGAATTATTTGAAATTTTCCAGTCATTGCGAGATATTTTGCCTGCCCCAAGAATCACTGAACGCATGTAGTTCTTTCACTGTGTCAGATAATCCACTTATGTAGTCACTGAGAAATGTGCACACTTCATTGGGACCTCGATTGTCTTGTCCTTCATTGCAACATTAAAACTGTGCTGTACAGTCTTTAAGGTTATGTATTGCAAATGTAAAAAACCACAGATTTCGTAAGTAGAACATTTCCTTTGCAGGAAGACAAGAAAGGAGAACATTTTACATATAATCAAACACTAGGCCGACAACATCATTCTTTTCACCTCTTGTGGTTTTTTATAACACTTCGATTCGCCTCAATTGTGAACCATCAATTCTGCGACAGCCACTCGTTTTGCAACTTCATTCTGGATCGGAGATTTTATTTTTGCTAGAAGCTCCTCACAGGCAGAACATACTTCTACTTTTGGCCGTTTGTACCCATAATGAAAATTTTGATCGAAGTTTTTCAGATAATATTCATAATTTACTGTAATTCTGGGTGTTTTTCACAAAACAAGTTGTGTGTGTTTTTCACATTTAAGTTCGAATGCAAATATATAATACTTTTCTCATTATAGTGTGACTAGTGGGTTGGGAAAGGTCGAATATGAGCATCAATCTTAGCAATGACATCAGATCCAACTGCATTTCCCATGATAATACAATTTTCTCTATGGTCATCTGGAGGCAGGTCATTAACAAGGAGCGATGTTAAGCATGCAACTACCTTATCACCCACAGTATGTTGACTGTAAAATGCATTGCGAGATACGTGTATACTTTCAGTCTGTTTCATAACAAAGAATCTGTATTTACCTTTCTTCACAAATGTTGGATTCTCTTTTCAGCTCCTTATCCTTTGTGCAGATGAATGCTCTATCGGTCCTATTAAATACCGATCCTCCTCCCTCTTAGTTTTACCATCATACAATCTCCTAATAGTTTCCATTTGATCTTCATCTTTGAAATGTTCCAAAGACATTTTGGAACAGCTGCAATGAAATTACATGTTGTAACAAGATACAATATATCGGGTGATCAAAAAGTCAGTATAAATTTTAAAACATAATAAAACATGGAATTAAGTACATAGAGAGGTAAAAATTGGCGCACATGCTTGGAATCGCATGGGGAATAATTATCACCGAAGAAAAAACAAAGTTCACAACACAAAATATCCGACAGACGGCGCTGGAGAACAGAACGTCAGTGACTGCTACCATGAGGGGTGAGAGGTACGCCGATATGTTACACAATCGCATCATCCCCAGCCTGGCTGATAAACACCTGCTGCAACATACGATGATAATGCTGGATGGCGCTCCACCCCATATTGCTACACACGTGAAAGATCTCTTGCGCTCGTCGTTTGGTGAGGATCGTGTGCTCAGCCGCCACTTTCGTCATGCTTGTCCTTGTAGGTCCCCAGACCTCAGTCAGTGGGATTATTGGCTTTGGGTTACCTGAAGTCGCAAGTGTATTGTGATTGACAGACATCTCTAGGGATGCTGAAAGGCAACATCCGACCCCAATGCCTCACCACAAATCCGGTCATGCTTTACAGTGCTGTTCACAACATTATTCCTCGACTATAGCTATTGCTGAGGAATGATGGTGGACATATTGAGTATTTCCTCTAAAGAACATAATCTTTGCTTTGTCTTACTTTGTTATGCTAATTATTGATATTCTGATCAGATGAAGAGCCATCTGTTGGAAATTTTTGAACTTTTGTATTTTTGTGGTTGTAATAAAACCCCATGTCATTCCAACCATGTGTGGCAATTTGTACCTCTCTATCTACATTATTCCGTGATTTATTCAGTTTTTTCAATTTATACTGACTTTTCGATCACCTGGTACCTCACTTAAATATCCAGCAGTAAAATGAAGCCAAATATCTCATGAGGACATTTATATAAAACTTACTTGCTTGGCGGAGCAGACCGTTTGTAAGTAGGCTGTTTAGGTTTTTATGTTGGTAACGCCATGTAGCGCTCTATATGAAAATCACTGACTGTGCTGTGTGCAGTCTGAGGCTGGCCGGCATTGTTGCAATATTTGCTATTGTAGTGTTGGGCAGTTGGATGCTAACAGCGCGTAGCGTTGCGCATTTGGAGGTGAGCCCCTAGCAGTGGTGGATGTGGGGAGAGAGATGGCGTAGTTTTGAGAGCGAATGATCTGGACATGTGTCCATCAGAGTCAGTAAATTTGTAAGACTGAATGTTATGAAGTGATACATATTTATATTAGGACTTTTGAACACTATTAAAGTAAATACATTGTTTGTTCTTTATCAAAATCTTTCATTTGCTAACTATGCCTATCAGTAGTTAGTCCCTTCAGTAGTTAGAATCTTTTATTTAGCTGGCAGTAGTGGCGCTCGCTGTATTGCAGTAGTTCCAGTAATGAAGATTTTTGTGAGGTAATTGGTTTTTGAAAGGTATAGGTTATTGTTAGTCAGGGCCATACTTTTGTAGGGATTTTTGAAAGTAAGACTGTGTTGCGCAAAAAATATTGTGTGTCAGTTTAAGCTCAGTCATGTATAATTTTTCTAAGGGGACGTTTCATAAGTCGACCCTTAGCCGAGGATACCCCACTGGAATCTTCTGATTTTTCTTGTAATTTGTGTAATTAGTGTAGCTATTGTTCATTGCTAGCGCGTAATTATAGAGAGAATTTCCTTTGTAGTTGTAGTTTTTCGTTGTTGTACAGTAAAACAGTTGTGGAATGCATGTATATTTGCACCAAGTATTTCGCAGCTGCGCTTGCAATTAACTAGATATTATTTTCAGTGCTATGTTAATGTGTTTTCTTATTTTGCTCTTCAAATTGTTCTTTTCTGTCTTATCGTGCGAAATATTGTGACAATAAAGGCGTGAATGGCGTGTGAAAAACGTAACACTAGGTTCCAAAGTAAACTGAGAAATAATAGTGACGACGAGCGTAGCTTATCAGCACCACTGTGTAATGAATTAACAGACATTCAAAGTAGTAATTTGGTAATTGTGCACAGGGAATTGGAGCGGGCGGCATATAATGGCGTAGACAGTGAAACAAATGGTGAACAGGGAAGCATTATCGAGCGATCGGTCGACAACAGCTCGCCTCAGGATTCCGAAATGACAGGACACAATCTTACAAATACTGTAGATTCAGGTTTTGCGTCCTCACCGTTTTCTCAAATAAGTCAAGACACATTTTCTGCTTTTCAAAATGCGAATATTGCCGGTTCAAATGCACCGCCTCAGGAACAAGTTTCAGACACCTGTGCATTGTTATTACAATTAATGGAACAAATGGGACAAAAGTTTCAAAAGTTAGACACAATGGAACAAAATCTTCAAAAGTTAGATACAATGGAACAAAATCAGAGACAAACACAGGAAAAGTTAGACGCAATGGAACAAAATCTTCAGAAGTTAGACTCAGTGGAACAAAATCAAAAACAGTCACAGCAACAGCTTCTAAAGTTAGACATCATGCTTGAACAAACACGTGAAGGTTTAACTGCTGAGTTACTTAAAATCGAATCTAAATGTCAAAAAGTCTGTAATGACGTAAAAACACAAATTCGTGAGCATTTTCAACCAATTTTTTCGCGTCATTAAAATGCATTACAGAATCACGAAGCAGCCACAAAAGAACTGCATACTATTGTTTATGAAAATCACGACACCTTGCAAGCTAAAATTGACCAGTTGCATCTACTGATTCGGTTACGCAACTTGCAAAAACTCAGGAAAAATTTAACGACACTGTAGATACGATTTCAACACAAATGGACACTCTGAAACTTGGTTCAGAAAAACACACTGCGGAAATCACTTCCCTATTGGAGAAAGTAGCCGAACTTTCGGATCACTTCACTAAGTTATCTACAAAGGTTCATGATGATCTGAAGGACACAAGACCCGTAGGCTTCAACGACACGGAAGAATACGAACAAATTAGCAAATTCAAACAAAATCAGAATCAAATTAATACGCAACACAAAAGAGAAATCCGGGAAGTACAAGATCAGTTGGCACAAATAATTCAAGAATTACATACTTCAGAGGAGACTCGCACTCCAACACAGGAAGAGGGACATAGAAATACGGAACAGTGACAAAATAATAAGACAGGGCGCTTTGGAAATTATGAAAGAAACTGGCAAGGTACACCGAATTTTGAGATGGAACCGGCGAAACGAAGTAACAATGACCAATATGTGACTCGCCGACATGATGATTTTCACTATAAGCTATTCATTACAACATGTAAATTCAAAACATTTCAGAATTCTGGCAACGACATTCATCCACAAGCATGGCTCCATCAATTCTCTCATTGTTTTCCTCCCAACTGCTCATTGAAGCACAGATTAGAATTTATGTGTGGCTACTTAGAGAATGAATCAGCTCTGAGAATGCAATCGGTCATTCACGATTGTCACAGTGAAGGAGAATTTTATCATGCCTTCCTCTCAGCATATTGGTCTCAAGCTACACAAGACCGAGTAAAACATAGCATCATAATGATGAAACATTTCAAACAATCTGAATTTACCAGTCTTGTAAAATATTTCGGAGACATGTCACAAAAAAATCAGTATGTTTCAAACCCATACAGGCCCTCAGAACTCATCCGCATTTGATTAATCAATTTGCCTGAACATTTACGACATATTACTTTGGTGGGACATTGTAAAGACGACATTGAAGTTTTTCAGGGACTGTTACAAGAATTGGAAATTGACACTGACAATCGCGGAACTCGAAATCAGGAGCACAACAATTACAGGTCACATCCGTCACATTTCCGCAGTGAGTGAAATAATAACTGGACATGACAAGGCTATTCTTACAATGTAAATTGTGATAAAAACAGACACCACCGGTTGACAACCGTTGGCAGAGTAGTAATAATTACAGGCAAAGATCACCTCTCCGCGGTAATGACTGTCACAGAGACAATCAGAGAAACAGACAATGTGGGAACCAAAATAATTATTATCAAGGGAGACAGAACAACTTCAGGCACTACAGTTCCGCGTGCAGTTACGATTCAGGGAGAAATTCTCCACCACGTGACTGACACCTAAGAAACTATGCAATCTACCGACACGACGACAGACGATATAATCGTGTCGACAGACCTGAATTTCATCATAACTGGCGGGATTCAAACAGGGCAGGGCCCTCTCGAAAGGGTGAATTTGTAGAAGTTAGAACTCCAAATCCTAATATCGAGGCGCGCCAACAAAGAGACAGACAATGACTCGCACCGCAGGCATCCACGTGCACCAGCCAGCTCAGAGGAAAATAACATAGACGCTAATCTTGAGAAAAATATTAGCATTCCTTACCGACGTATACAACATGATAATTGCATTGAAGTTGAAACTCTGCATACTAGGAAGAGTAAAGGATTGCACTACATTTCACATGTAAAACCGTTTATTGAGAGATAATCTGTTTTTTAACTTAGTCTGCTATAAAATCTTTCACTTCACGTTACTAGTACTCTTTGTCACACTTAGAAACTGTTAACATGCAACTATGTTTTAAAGTGAACTATCCAGTAGAAAACCTAGAGAAATTATTTAGACAACTGTGTTACTGTGTGTGTACATCCTTGCTTGTTAGTTGCACGATTATGTAACGACTATAAGGCTTATATTCTTAGAACATATATTGTTAATGAGATTTTAATGCAACATTTGGTTTACTTGAAAAGAGATGCTTTATTTGAAGTACTTTCTGTGAGATTAATGAAGACTTAGTATTTGGTTTCTTTGACAGCTAAGCGATTATATCACGATGCCACTAATGTGTGACACAATTTGCATTTTGGCTTTTGTGCTGTATCTGTTTTATATCGGCACAGTTTTTCTGAATTCTTCTGGAAAGTAAAACATATCTTAGTAGTAACTTATGTGGTGTAGCTACAATGAGACAGCCTTTTTTGTAGCACAACAATACGTTACAGTATAGTACTTTCTTGATCATGGTAATGTACGTAATAACTACGATATCTATGCGCATAGCATTTCACTTTTGTTTATGATGAGGTAAGTACATTGACTTCTGCAGAACTTACCTTTCGGAGGACGATAACTACGACACTTCCGCAGAATTATCTTACAGCAAGACGCACATTTAGCGCTAAAGGACACGTATTTCAGTGATTAATTTTGTACTTAAAACATTTATTTTTAAAGTTTTTGAATTACATTGATACAAAGGTTTTCCGTGATACATTTTATTCCATTGTTGTAATCTGTAACACCTGAGGGTATAATTACATTAATCCTCAGGGGGGTACATGCTTACTTTATGTACCATGTGTTTGGCAAGCACATGGAGCCCTAGCTAATATGGTATTTGCTTATACAACTTTACACATCATTTCTCTAACACAGAATTACACAGCTATGTGATTATTTAACAGAGAAACAATCTTTTTTTTACTAAGTCAGTGACACATGTTTACGCAATTACACAATTGGATAGCTTCATACTTATGAAATTGTATTTCGTCTGTACTTTGTGAACTGTTCGTACTTTTTCGGAACCATTATGATACTGTGAGAGCATTGAATGATGTATTTGGTATGGGATCATGATTTTTAAAATACGTTTGAGGTAGGCGACATTATTGAAATGAGCCGAGAATTTTTTTTAGGTTTTGAAATTACTGCAGAAAGCTATGACGTTTTTGAGATTTGACTGAGGTGTTATGATATTATTACGACGACGATGTGTATTATGCTGTTGAGGTATGTTTATGGTCAATGAGCTGATGCTATAGGAGGAATTTGATTAAGCTACGTATTATTATCATGAAATGTTGAAAAAGGGTCGACGAATATGTATGTGTGTGATAAAGTAAGGAATAATGAGTAGTCATTAGCGACTCTGATATGTGAGAAAGGATGTTGGAAACCAAGTCACTTTTTCAATTTCAGAATCTCTTTCACTCATTATGCTAGAAGTCGACAAACAACAAATTACGTAAACACGCTGACAAGAACGCGGCACATTAAAACTGAAACAATGAGTTCAAATGCCACTTAGCAGCATTGTCATAACATTCTTTGCCTGACATCAGGTGATGCTGCTTACACTAGTGAGTGGAAAACAGAAGAACGTCCGCACATTCTTCTCTATTCCACTAATTACAGACTTTAAAATGCTGTACATTTCGTATTATTACTGGTTTTTACTTCCCAGTTCCACTCATCGACTAGTGGACCGCTCCAAAATTAATTGTATATATCAGCTTATTTTCGAAAGGAATTAACTTTCTTTGTTTTTCCAATGAGTAATTGATCTTAACTTAAGCCTCGTGCGCTGTGACTGCTGCACTTTCAGAAATAATATACTTTTGATGTTATTTATAAACAGTATCCTGGATTTTTCAATTTCTCAAAATTTTTAATATCGAGTGCGAGTGCTCTGTGTTGGTGAGAAGGCTTGTGGTCAGCATGTCACATCAAATTGTCGAGTGGTATTATTTCGTGTGGTCCACTGCTTGCAGGGGAGCGTCAGCTGCCGTAGCGCACAGCCTACTGTTGCCATCGGCGGAGTGTGGTGGAACGGATACCACTGAAGCCCAGTCAGGCATGTTGTGGTGAAAAATCAAATACAGGGTGAGTCACTACATATTGCCACCTAGAATAACTCCAAAAGTATGATATTAGCTGTTGGAATAAATGTTGCATGGGCCAACAGGGACTGTAATATGACGTTAGTTTTTTACTGCTAGGTGGGGACGCTTCAGAGATATGACGGTCACATTTGTTTGTTTTTATGTGGGATTCGAGAGTTTGGTAATTATTTTCTCAGAGCGGATATCGAGACCAATCCAATGACGTGTAACAACAAGGACTTAGAAGGTCAACGAACGTCAAAAAGGTGGCGTGAAAGTCCATTTCCTGAAGGTGTTCGAAGTGATGACCTGTGGTATCAATGCAGTGTTGCAACTTTTTATAATGGATTGAGTGGTATTTCTTATCACATCGGCACTTACCGAAAATGGTACTCTAGCCGCTGTGGTTCGAGATCCTCGTGTTACTTCGCGTCAAATGACAAGGGTATATGGCATGAGCCAGAGTAATGTTGTTCGTGTTCTGCATGTTGGCTCTGGCAAGTCGCACACCAAAAACCTTGGTCGGTGAATGTATGGTCTGAGACTCTGGAGGGGAGAATTATAGGCCCCTATTTCATTAAAGGAAATCTTAATGGTAGGAAGTACACCACATTCCTGCAAGAAACATTATGTCAGTTATTGGATGAAATACCTCTAGGAGCAAGTAACAGAATATGGTATCAACACGATGGGTGTCCGGTATATTTTCCCTGATGGCTAGAAATGAGTTGCAGAGACCATTCCCAAATCATTGGATTGGACGCAAGGGAGATGCATCGTGGCCAGCTCGTTGGCCATACTTGACGCCTCTGGATTTTTTTCTTGTGGGGATTAGTGAAGGACATAGTTTATAAAGACGTGCCTACTGAACATGTGAAAGACAGAACTGTCAGAGGATGTGCTTCGATAAGTGACGATATGATAAGGTTTACCACTCCATCCATGATATGAAGACTGCAGCACTGCATTGATACCAATGGTCATCATTTCGAACACCTTCTCGAAATGGACGTTGATGCCACCATTGTGACCTTCGTTGACCTTGAAAGATCTTACTGCTATATATCATTGGATTCATCCGATAGCCGCTATCGGAAAATAAGTACCAAAATACAGTATCCCATTTAAAAAAAACTATTTTGAACTTCATACCTCTGAAGCGACCCCACCTAGCAACAAAAAACCAACGTACAACGTAATATTACGGCCCCCGTTGTCCCCTGCAATTTCTGTCCCACTAACTTCTGTGATGTCAGAGAGAAGGACATGAAGGGGATTATTTAATCATGCAGACTGCACTATTGAGCTATACTGATTCAAAGCTGCAGGCATTTAGATTATTCGACTAATAGAACTGCAAGGTCTTAGGCGTGGGGAAAAACCAGTGTTTTTCCATCTCATCCATTTTAAACTAAAGATCGAATTCTAAACTCAGCGCCATTGCTCGGGCGACCACGCAGAATGTTACAGCTACGTCATGCTCACTGCCTTCGATTTTGATATCATAGGACTTGGGAAAACCCACGCATTCTGCCATCCACGCAGACAATCCTTGTGTTCCATGTCTAGGATTTTATATTTATGGTAATTAGTGTTGGTTTCAGTCGTGCTCCTTGAGGTTGTTGGGCATCACTTGTGGGAGGGGGTGGGGAGGGTAGCGACAGACGGGGTGATCTGAAGAACATCCACCAGAACCCACGTGTCCCAGAATCGCTCTACTACTGTGGCCATCCTGGCAACTGCCTCTGCTGAGGCTGATCCTTCACCTGTGGTCGAGTGGGAGGTCGTTCCGAGATGTGGCGTGCAGTGAAAGACTTTGCGAGGGGCCAATCGGAGGGCTTCCCTGGTTCGTCTGATGAACAGGTTTTGGGCGCAATTTCTTGCAGACGAAGTCCCTGTGTCATGTATAGTCACTCGTCTGGGTCCAGAGGAATACTCTCGGCCTAGGCATCCAAAGAGTGTGGGATAACTGGTACTTGAGAGCTCCAACCTTAGTTGCATATGTGGTGACTTACGAATATGGCTGTGAAGGAATGAGGAGGCCAGTGTGCACCCTGTGTGTATACTGGGAGGAGCTAGTTCCATATGAAGAACGAGTATATCTTGATACCATGAACAGCACAGTTTGCAGCCAACTGCAGGCGGTAGTTCATGCTGGTATTGGAAGTGTGTAGCTTTGGCTCAGAAGCGATTCTCTATGATTTCGCATGGCTAGCTCAAGTAGTACAGACTGCTTGCAAGATGAGGGTGGATGTCACCAGCTGTAGGATCGTGGACAGAAACGACTGTGGTCCTCTGGTATAGAGCCAAGTGGCAGGTCTGAACCAGAGGCTCAGACAGTTCAGCTGCTGGGTGGGTTGCAGATTCCTCGATTTGCGCCATTGAGTGGTGGCTTTGGCTATGGTAATTAGGTCAGTAGTTCACTTCACACAATGGCCCGCTACACGGGATAGAACGGGATCCTACATCGGCACTTTGGAGGAAGGCAGTGGAGCTACTTAAGATTTCTGGCTTCTTCGACGAACTTGTGAAGTATTTAAGGCCGAGAGCACCGAGACCAACCAGATCGTATGGTCTACTTAAGATAACCAAAGACGGTATCTCATTAAGACCAATTGTTAGTGCTACCGACATTCCTACATATAGGCTGACAAAGTATTTGACTAAACGATTGGCGCCTATAGTTGGTCGCTAGAGGTAACAAATTACATATTTACTAGTGTTTCTTGATATCATGAAGTTATGGGTATCCTTGACGTGATTTCCCTGTGAGGCTCTGTAGCAGTTTGTCGATAATTTAAATGGTACACATCCCATAATAAGATTGAAAGTCGAGCTGGAGAAGGATGCGACCTTGCCTTTCTTAGATGTGTTGCCACATCACATAGGAATGAGGTGTTAATAAATATTGTGTACAACACCTGTAGTAAGATCGATCTCAATAGACATAGAACGTAAATGACGTGTGGATACTTTCTGTACTGTTTTTATTATTGTAGAATTAGTTCATTATTGCTTCCTGGTTGTGTAATGTATCAATCAGTTATTCATACCCTACGTTTATTTGTAAATAGTAATTAACGAAGTTATTATTAAAATAACCATTAAGAGAGATTGTACTAAAACGTGACAGATGGCCTTACGGCGATGAGCAACTGAAAATAAAAACAAAAAGGAAAAAATTCTTTCCATAACATCGGTTCTGCAATATTCTCCATTAATGAAATTACGGTTACCACTCAGACAGATTAAACGCTGACATTCAATGTTTGTTTAACCATCGCCCGATTAAGATGCAGCTATTTCTCTGCGAACGGTCAGTGGGTTGCAGACTTCCTTGCTACGATATTGGTTTTTTTTTCAGCGCTAATATTTTGTAGCTGGGGTCAACACCTGAATATTTTAGTTTACTTTTGTGTTCCCTTTTCTAATCGTTTCAGTAACAGTATTTCCACACTTTCTTCCGATATGGAAAATGAAATGGACAGCCATACTTTCTTTAGAGCTATGAAACCACTCTATTACCTTAGCAAACCGTTTGGTTTGGCACCGTTTACGATAAATCAACATTCAAACAAATTTTCCACTTCCCCTTATGAACGTATATACACAGTCATAGTGCTCACATTAGAGGTCACGATGATAATTTTTATGATAGATGTACGGTTACGTTCGGCCCACTTGATGGCCACCATAAAACTAGGCGACATAACAGAATTTGTGCTAACTGCCTCTTCTGCCGTCTTGACACTCATCCATCTTTGTTTCTTCACTCTCAAAGATGTTATCAAAATTCATAACAAGCTCCTTGAGATTGATAGGCTAATTATGCCAAATCCAAGCGATGAGTACAAAGAAATATTCAAAAAACAATTGGCACAAGTAGTTATACTTGTTCAGCTGCTTATAACTGTATTCATCGGCGATGGAATTTTCTGGGGAAGGGCCGACAAACAGTATGTTTTACATTATGCCTGTCTTTATCCGTTCTACGCAGTAGTTGCAATTGCTTGCGCCCAGTTCTTCAACTTAGTGCTATGGTTGAGGAAACGCATATATTTAGTGAATAGAAGACTTCTCGCCGTATGGCAGCGGAGGCTCCTTTCGGTAGCGCTATGTCTGCCACTGTATAGCCTGCAAGAGCCTACTGCACTCGGAAGAGCACAGCATGACATCAGTGCCGAGGGCGACAATGTGAGTTATCTTCATGTATTCATATCATCTGTGGACTCGTTAACAATTTTATTAACATTCAAAAATACGCAGTCTTTGCTGCACTTCAGTTTATTTCACTCCTTTATCAACAAGGGGGAAAGGTATGGCAGGTATGTCATTCCCCTGTTTATTTTATTCTTACTGTCTTTGAAGCTACATCTACATGCTTTTGTAAACTGTGATTTATCTTTTGCCACAGTTTTCGCCTAATCTCAATGAAGCATATTCAGTGACCTGAATTATACTCCTTCCTCCCCCCCCCCTTCCTTTCTTTCTGTTTCGTTTTCTGTAACAGTATATAGTACGTTGTGATTTGTGTGTGTGTATGTGTGTGTGTGTGTGTGTGTGTGTATACGTCAGATGTAAGGGAGGGTGGTTTGATGGTATGGTGTAGATTCCATTTAACTCTTCCTTAATGCGATGAATTTTACAAACCACAGTGGAAGTACATCTCAGTCCTTTTTTGAGACAGTGCGTAATTCGAACTAGAACTCTATGGTATCCTAGTTTTACAAATTGTAGATGGGTTTCTTCTAAATAACACAAGATAAGCTACATTTGAGGAGGAAAAATTGAAGTATATTCCAAAATTTAAGAAAATAATGCGTTTTTGTAACTGATACGTGTTGTCAATGTTCATTAATAATATTTTCAGCAAAATTTGGAAAAATGTCTTTTACTTTTTTTACAAATAAAAAATAATTATGTTGTTAAACCGACCACATCACATTCATAATAGAAACTGGAATGAGGCCAGAAATATGTCTGCAATGTATTGCACTATACATTTATGATACAATAAAGTTAGCATCTATGGATAGGAATCGATAACATCAATAATGTTGAATTACATAATCACAATACCGAAGGATTAATATCTATATTTAGCTGGCTTCCATTGCGAGTCATTCTTATTGGGTGCTTTGTTATTTGTCAGCTGCTTGCAATTTTAACCAACTTCCATATCGAAGGTGGTTATCATTTCGTCATGTTTAACTTTTTTGTTTTGCTCATGCCTAACTTCTCAACAGCTTCGCCATTTTTATAATTCTTGGTCTTCTTGATATAGGCTGCATCAAAAATGTAATAAGTGTAGAAACGATTTCACGTCAGTAAATGTCTCCTAGGTGTTCCGTTGTTTATTTGGAGACTATACCTCTAACACTTAATAATTTTCCGTACATTTAGTTTTGCAGCAGAATTTATTAAGCTTCAGCCCTTCAGCGATAATTATGCTCAGGTGCCTGATTTAAAAATTGCTCATCTACGAAACTGGCTCAATTAGTTCATTGCTCAGCTAGCTTACGATTTTTATGAAATGCAGACAGCACACTTTTCCTAGTTTAATTTCTCTGTGTAAACTAAAAGTCACCTACTTATGCTATCCTGACGAGACCTTTCGTCCACTCACGGAGTTACTGTATGTGCTAAGTTTCACTGCTTAGATTCATTGTATTTTTAATTCATACCTTTCTAATTTGCTGCCCTTCATATGTTTTTTGTGAAATTCATTAAGGTCTAGGTTTCCCTGGGGGTGTTACGAACTTATCCTTCTACATCAGTACAAACAGAAGATACAGCCTTTTATGTCACACATTTTGACACTTATGGACTTAACCATTAAAAGGTAATCGGTAGTTCATGTTGACCTAAAATCATGAAAGGAGGACTCACAGCACAAGAAAAGGAAGGTGTTTGAACGTTAATCTGTAATTATGTCACACGAAAAATAAATATTTCTTTTTGTGACTTCTTATCCGACTTCAGACTTGATATTCAAACATTGTCGAGAGTCTTGGAATTCCACGAACCGATTCCTTGCCAATACGAATACCACTAACAGGGAAAAATTGTCCAGATTCCCGCTTGATGTTAAGTATGAACTGTCTAAATACATAATTATGTTTGTACGGAGCCCTCACAGCAGGATTCCTACTCGCACCTATCCCGTTTTTTATAATATTTATAGATGTAATACTCTACCCGTTTTATTGTCAATCTTAACCCTCTGCTTACCAGAAAATCTGTATAGCATTGGCTACCACGCGGGCCTCTCATGCACATGTTAATTAAATTGACCTAAATTGCCATTATTTTTACTGTTTATGGTATGAACGACTTTTGAGATATTAATACAATTTGAATAATCACATTTTTAAAAAACACAATTTAGATACCTGCAATAATTGCGTTTACTCATTGCAAATTCTCTCAGGGTCTACAGATAATAGCACAATATTTCGTGCACATGAGTTTGGAGCACTTATAACGTCTAACTTGGCTTTTCTACTTTCCTTCTATACACACCTTCTCCTTCCCTTAGCTTAGGTTTCATTGCTTTTCCACATCCGATGCAATGAATTAGTTCATTGACTTCTTTACTCCTGCTTACTTTCTCAAATTGATGGCCTGATTTACTGGCAGCCAGCATCATCCAAATTATGTGTTCATTCATTACACTTACATAGATCATGTTGTAGCAAACCTCCAATGGCCAGCACCTTGTTTTCCCGTTCACACTATAGAACTGCATCTTCTGGTCCATGGTGTCAATGCCACCCTCTGTGGCATCGTATGTCATAATAACTTAAGACTTCTTTACTTGTTATGATAACAACGTGCATTGGTCATGAAGAGAGATAATGGCGGTAACAACTTAGTTTCTCTTAGAAACATAAGAGGCTATCATCACGTGTGGATAATAACAAAATAGTGTAGAGTATACTTCATGTCCTTTAGGTGTAATAAAATCGGCAGGCAGTTCACCTTTGTTTCTGGGTTGTTAACGACTAGTGTCAGACCCTTTGACAACCAATAAACAGCTAAAACAAGAGATACAAAAATATTAGCACAGGTGATATTATGTTAATATTTCTCACGTTTTATCAGCTGGGTTTTCACAACATTCATTCCAAGGCACATGGCTCTAGTTTCTTCCTTCTTCCCCAAATACACTTTCACCGGCCAGCAGCAGGTTGTTGGACTGCCACCAATTGCTCAGAACCCTATTCTGTGTTGTCGAAATGGAGAGTAACCTCTAAATGTGATCAGCCTTTCATCTATGGTCATGCACCATCCTGGAATGTAGGCTTCCCAAAGCGTAATTTTCCACATCGCAAAAATTTCTCTGATTGGTCTGAGTTATTCACTTGATGCATATTCACGTCATACTGCTGCATTGTCAAAGCGCAACACCTTCAGAGGTTGCGAGACATAATTTCACGGAAAAGTGGTCAGCCATTCCCAACACTCCAAAGCAGACTGATATCTTCATTTATTGACTTGTAAACACCAGTCAGAATCTGAACACCTAGAAACTTTTTCCTTTAATCCATATCTATACCACCCATTCCTTGTGAAACATGCCACTTTCGTTATTGGTTCACTTTATCAATGAGGGGTACATCGAAAAACAACATACAACAAAATTCTTCATTATCACAGTTTCAGATCAGAGAACTTGTAAGTTCCTGGTCTCCTTTTTGGAAAACCTACTAGAAATTCCTTCATGAGCAGCTGTTGCCCATATTTCATTCATATAAAGACAAAAGAATAAGTCCCATTCATCAGCATTTGCACTAAATCGTTCTTCTCCATCTCTGTAAAAGAATCATTAATAATCATCAAATTGGTGTAGTTCTGAGTTTTCAGTGGCATCTACATCACTTTCATCGTTACCGGAAGATTCATATTCACAAGGCGAGTTTTCAGAATCAGAAGTCCGCTCCAACAATTGCCTCTTATCCTCAACCTTTAGTTCTCTTTAATATTCTCAGTCTGTAGAAATGAAGCATTGCACCAAAATAAACATGTGCTTATCACGAGGAGGAGTGTTGATCACTGAAAGAAAAACAGCGCTAGTGAACAATGAGAAATGACGTAACAAACACTGAGCAGAAAGACATCTGATCGTTGAAAAATTTTTTCTAACCGCGAGAACCGTATGGAAGGAAATGTGGACCAACACTTTAACACAGGGACGTACGTAAATAGTTACATTTTTTCAGAATTCTTAATAATTTGACAGATTGCGAAGAGTACTGAAATTTCGTTAAAATAAAATGTGTAGTTACCACTTGATATTCTACATACCGGACTGGCCTCTGAGGCCCTGTGGTAAGTAAATTGTTAGGTTAAACATCTGCCAAGCTATTATTGATAACATAATTTTCTTCTTCATTTCTCGCATGTTACACTGTATAAGATGTAGCTACTTTCAGTTTCTTAATCAGATACTGTGTCTTCACATCTCCATCTTGATGATTCAAATAGCATTTTTGCCGTCATTCAATTTTGAAGAAAGATCGAAAACTAGAATTCTGGTCTTGTAGGCGAAAGTTCGACATTGTCTTATCCTGTTGAACTTAAGGTTTACGTTCGAATGATTAACTGTGAACAATATAAAAGCGACTGTTATGTGAGCATGCAATGTATCTGTAAATGTAACTTCGTATTTTCTAAGATTTTATGCTTGTGACATAATAGAACACCGTCTTCATGAGATGTTTTGTACCAGTCATTACAGATGACGAAGCTGTCGTGCTATAGGTATTACCCAGTAACTAAGAAGCAAAGGATCCAGGCCAAAATGACTCCTCTGCCACGACCAGACATTGTGGGGAATTTTGTGCTTTCTAGTGTGGTATGCATACACATTTCAAATGATATCTTCGGAATAATCCACCACATGTTTTCCATATGGCTGTGTTTTCCACCTCCTTCCAGACACTGTGTGCCTATTGAACAGCCAGTGAGGCACATACCTAGAAATTATATGCAGTTGTCATACGACCACTGCGTGCTGCCAGGCTTCTGGAACCCTGTAGGCATTTTCGTTGGTGATCTTCTATGGTTACTAAAGGATTTCTGTTGCCTCTCCTCTTTCCTGTCCACATTTTTACCTGTGTGCAGAGCGATAACCCTGAGGTTTTCTGGTTTAGCTACATCGCTGGGACCCTGTGAGTGTTTCTCTCACTAGTGAGTATTTACCTCCGCGGACTTTGTGGCACAGGGAACATTAATGGTCAGTGTAACCACGAAGAAGGAAGCTGGGCTCAGCGGTCTGTCCTTGAGTTACGAGAAGTAATGTGGTGTATGCCCATACCCTTGCTTAGACTGATTGTGGACCATGTCAGCTACAGTCAGCTGAGCGTTGAGAGAGGAGTGGTGTGTAGCTGCCTGCCTGGAAATGGAGAGAGGGTTATTAACTGCCTGCTTGCATGATTCTAGCACTGTCTTTTATTTGGGTGCTGGTGAAGAGTCTTTACGTCAAAGGTATCCAATACCTCAGTCTATTGTTCCTGTATAAGAAAAACGAAGTAAAGCATATCCATCGCATGTGATTATGTGTGTCTCAGGGGCGATCCAAATACTTTGCCAGGATATTTCGTGCCCTATTGGTAGCCTTCGTCGTTAGATTGGCCCAAAGTTCATTTTCGATTCACAGTGATTCTTATCCATTCCAACAGTGGTGATTCCTTCATCCACCTGCAGAATGATAATGTCCTCCAATATTCTTCTACGGTATGTCTTTCTTCCTCATAGATGTAATGGTTGGGCGGTTTCGATATTTAACGTTTCGGCTTCGATTAGATGAGCATGTTAAAGAACCCTTAGAACTGACTGAATTCTTTCATCCGAAAGGATCCTCGTAAACCTTAATGTAAAACCAATTTCAAGTTTTGAAGCATCATGGACTGGTAGTATAGCCAAAGAGTTGGCACTCGATATGGGACAAAAAGAACAAGATTCAGATCGCCAAACGTCAACCAAATTTAGGGTTTCCACGATTTCCTGTAGTTAAATGAATCAAATGACATAATTTTTTGCTAACATCCATTCCAAAACCAAGATGGAAAAATATTGCACGATCTCGGCTTTTGAATGGTTGTTAACAACTAAACAGCTCACCCTTCAGTATTCCCATCACGAGAAAATTCAAGTGATTTCTTTGCTTTCTATAAATATGATCAGCTACCTAGTCGCCATTACCAACTTCCGTATAGTGCTCCATGCGTACTGACTCCAGTATAAACAGAAACGTAAACATTAACGCCATGTCCTTATTGTAACAACACCTAACGGGGGGCCATGAACTACATTTAAGTTATTTCCGTTGTTCTATTCTGAACGTACAATATGTGATCAAAAGTATCTGGACACCCCTAAGAACATACGTTTTTCATATTGAGTGCATTGTGCTGCCACCCACTGCCAGGTACGCCGTATCAGCGACCCCAGTAGTCATTAGAAATCGCGAGAGAGCAGAATGGTGCGCTCCGCGGAACTCGCGGACTTCGAACGTGTTCAGGTGGTTTGATGTCACTTGTGTCATACGTCTGTACATACGTCTGTACATCCATAGGCCCACTGTTTCTGATGTGATAGTGAAGTGGATACGTGAAGGGACACATACAGCACGAAAGCGTACAGACCGACCTAGTCTGTTGACTGACAGAGACCGTTGACAGTAGAAGAGGGTCCTAATCTGTAGTAGGCAGACATCTATGCAGACTATCAAATTTCTAACTGCATCAGAATCGACTGCAAATACTATAACAGCCAGGCGGGGGATGAATAATCTTGGATTTAATAGTCGAGCGGCTGCTCGTAAGCCACACATCACGTTGGTAAATGTCAAACGACTCCTAGTTTGGTGTGAGGAGCGTAAACATTGAACGGCTGAACAGTGGGAAAACATGATGTGGAGTCCCGAATCACGGTACACAATGTGGCGATCCGATGACATGGTGTCGATATGGCGAATGCCCTGTGAACGTCATCTGTCAGCGTGTGTAGTGCCAACAGTAAAATTCAGAGGCGGTGGTGTTATGGTGTTATCGAGTTTCTCATGGAGAGGGTTTGCTGGCACAATCACAGCACAGGCCTGCATTGATGTTTGATGCAAGTCTTGCTTTTCATTGTTGAAAAGCAATTCAGGGATGTCAATTGCACCTGTTCATAATGTACGGTCTTAGGCAGAGTGGTTACACGACAATAACACCCCTGTAATGGACTGACCAGCACAGAGTCCCGACCTGAATCCTATATAACACTTTAGGGATGGTGTGGAACGCCGACTTCGTGCTAGGCTTCACCGACTGTCGTCGATACCTCTCCTCAGTGCAGCACTCCGTGAAAAATGGGCTGCCATTCCCCAAGAAACCTTCCAGCACCTGACTCAACGTATGGCTCCGAGAGTGGAAGCTGTCATGAAGGCTAAGGGTAAACCAACACCATACTGAATTCCAGCATTACCTATGGAGGTCTTCATCAATTTGTTAGTCATTTTCGGTCACGTACCCGGATACATTTCGTCACATAGTGTATGTTGAGATCATGCTTTCGCTTGGCCTATTGCGCTTTTAATGTTCCATCTTCAAGCTTAAAATTCCAGCAGGAAAGTCTAAATCTATCATTCGCACAGGGCAGATATCCGACTTTTCTTCTATCTCTAGAATTTGTCCCCGTTCTCTTTCCATGCACACTTTCACTATCGCACAGAGAGATACCTTTGACTTTAGATGTGAGTGCACTTGTCACTTACTGAAAATACAATCCATCTCATAACGAAGATTCCCCATTCGCTACTTCGCTTGGCTCAAGGCTAGATAATGATTGTCACAGTCTACACACATTTCTCTTGAAAACGCTGGGCACACAACAGACTGCTCTCCATTTTTCTTACATCTCAAAATTTCACCCAGTATGTAATAAGTGTATAGGTTACATGTATACCCAGCGTTTGAACCTTACAGTCCTAACAAATCAGTGTTGGCCATGTAATGTAGCACTATTAGTGAATTTTCTACATCTGCTGAAGCGAGCTGTATAGTCTTTACGTTGGTACAAAAAACCACCTTGAGTCACTCAAAAGTGTCTAGAACACCAATTAAAATTGTAGTTAAGATTAAGTGTTTGTGTTAATTTTAATTTACGTATATTCTCCTCATTTTATTAAGATCTGTGTATCGTAGCTCGTTTCGTACACATATTAGTGGATGAAAAGCAGGTATCAATTTTTATTTTTAGATGACCAATTTCATCCTTCTGAAGACATCATCATCAGATAAACATTCCTGATGACAGTAGGAATGTTTATCTGATGATGATCTCTGTAGGAGATCGAAACTGGTGATCCAAAATTAAAAAATAGTACCTTGTATGCGACTATGACTATTTAGTACAAAAAGTTATAATATAATAGATCGCTGATTCCCTGGAACAATGTCCTACAAAATTTCTATATTACAAAATACACGCAGAAGCGCATACTACATTTGTTATGTAGTGAGATGGATTTAGAACGGTAGGTATTATGTAAATACATAGAATAACAATAACTTTCTTTAACAGTGTACTGGTGATGCACAAGAAGTTCAACAATTACGAGAGATATATGACGAGCTCTGTGATATTTCTGGGCTGGTAAACAATGCATACGGCTTCCCAATGCTCGCCTGTCTGGTTACAAATCTCGTTCAGTGTGTCACCACCCTCAACTTTGCACTTTCTACGTTTCTAAAATATAAGGTAAGATGATAAAACAATCGTCAGAGAGAACTGGTAATTTTTTCTGTCTAATATTTATTTACTTCATTGTCATCTTCTATGCAGTACATATTAATTATTTATTATACTCTGTGAAGGCACATCACTAACAAAATGATAAGATCTTGGCATTTTTTTGGTCCTACAAGACTTCCCTGGTGCTGCCATTTATCAAATTCAAGTAAGACTTTTCCACCTCGGGCCACCAACAAGACTGAGTTCGAGTCATACTGTCAAACTTCGGCAGTAGAAATATTGGAAGAATGTAACACAGTAAAATATGCAATGCAAAACCATGTGATGCCAGCAAAATTTTACGAAGGAGATAATAAATTAAAATTTGCGATTGAGTGTGGGAACAATAATTACATCTAAAGAATGCTTCTCCCAACCAGAAATGAACGAATGATCGTGAGTAACTAAACTGTACTGTCGGTAAGCAATTAATACACCACCAAAACCGACGTCGATTTTAGTTCGATAACGGCATATGCCACCTGTATGATATATAGATATACTAATAATGGTTTCAAAAACGACAACCAACGCGTAGCCTTGTGGAGTAGCTACGAGAATCCATCTATGTCTACCTTGTAATATGGAATGCTCACAGCGTGAAGGCTCAGTGTGCGGCACACGTGTGGATCAAGCAGGCAACCATGCCACAGAGACGCACTCACGCTCCCTACAGTCAGCTGCCCATATTTGAAAGGGTTCTAATTGTGGCCTTACAAGTGGCATGGTAGTCCTTTCGGAGAACTGTCACAGAAATGGGACGTGATACGTCGGTTTTACAACGGTGCTGGAGTCCGTGTTCACGTGAGCATTGTAACACCCACAGATGAGTTTCTGGACGTCCACGCAGCATAGACGCGCGCCAGGATCGTCATATTGTGAGGGCAGCAGTGGCAGGTCCTACAGATACCACAGCACAGTTAAGAGGTCTTGTGAGCCCAGACGTGTCAACACGAACTGTTGCGAACTGGTTATCAGCACTGGGCTTACGGGAACTCACACTTCTGGCCCGCCTTCCACTTACATCACAGCATCGACTTCCACGGCTCGACTGGTAGTGTCATGGCACCACTTGGAATGGTTCGCCCTGATCTACAGCGATGAAAGCAGACTCTGGCTGCACGGAAATTAGCGTCGTTTGCGCGTACCGCGCAGACGTGGTGAGTGCTGTCTCCTACAGTGAATTCGTCAAAGACAAGCTGGCCCCTGCCACGTCCCATGGTCTGGTGTGCGATGAGTTAAGACTGGTGCTTACCTTTGGTGTTTCTGGAGTGGATTTTAACCAGCTCTCGGTTCGAGCTGAATGCTGATTGACAGATTTGTTGGCCGTTACTGCAACGGGAAGGTGATTTGTCGTTCCGACAGGATAATGCTCACCCACGTGATGTCCGAGAAACTGAACGTGTTGTGTAAGACGTGCAGTAATTTCCATCGACAGCACGATCTACATATTTCCACATGTTGACCATGATTGCACGAGAAGTATTTCGTCAGCCTACACCTTTTACGGGACATCGTGAACAGGTCGACCGATCGTGTCATTACGTATCCCAAGACAGTATACGCCACATGTACGATTGAATTCCCCCCTGTGGAGACCACAACAGATACTAACATGAGTGTTTCAGCATGGACTGATACCGGGTACCTCCGACATGCTTGTGGTATTAACCTATAAATGCAGCCATTTCATGCACTCCATAAGCACTGTTGCACCAATCAATCTTGCGTCAATTGGAAACCCTAAAGCCACGTACTCTTTTTTTCTGGCAGTATAGTTTCAGTAAATTTACATTTTTTGAATTGTAGCCAAGCATATTTTTTAAATCACTAAGACCGTCCAGTATTAATAAGTTGTAAGAAAATTGCTTGACAAATGAAATTTTTGTAGACATACATAAATCGTAGGTTAGAATATGTACCGGGTGATCAAAAAGTCAGTATAAATTTGAAAACTTAATAAACCACAGAACATTGTAGATAGGGAGGTAAAAATTGACACACATGTTTAGAATGACATGGGGTTTTATTAGAACCGAGAAATACACCCCATATTGCTAGACACGTGAGAGATCTCTTGCGCGCGTCGTTCGGTGATGATCGTGTGCTTAGCCGCCACATTCGTCATGCATGGCCTCCCAGGTCCCCAGGCCTCCGTCCGTGCGATTATTGGCTTTGGGGTTACCTGCTGTCGCAAGTGTATCGTGATCGACTGACATCTCTAGGGATGCTGAAGACTACATCCAACGCCAGTGCCTCACCATAACTACAGACATGCTTTACAGTGCTGTTCACAACATTATTCCTCGACTACAGCTATTGTTGAGGAATGATGGTGGACATATAGAGAATTTCCTGTGAAGAACATCATCTTTGCTTTGTCTTACATTGTTATGCTAATTATTGCTGTTCCGATCAGATAAAGTACCGTCTGTCGGACATTTCTTGAACGTTTATACTTTTTTGATTCTAATAAAACCCCATGTCATTCCAAGCATGTGTGTCAATTTGTACCTCTCTATGTACATTATTCCGTGATTTATTCAGAATTTATACTGACTTTTTGATCACCCAGTATATTTTTTAGGTACTTAGACTTTTTGACGCCAATATACTATATTATAGGACTATATTTGTTTCTGATACCAAACAGATAATAACCGGAAATTATTTCACTCTTACAACAAAATAGAATGAGTTGAAATTGAAGGAAGAGATTTAATGGGAATTAATAAACACTTACAAGTGCCTGTTTGTCAGTGATACTGTATATCCCACAGACAGGTCAGGCCGATGGATCTATTAACAGACGCACGGAAGTTAGAGTCATACGCGAGTTCAGTGAACGGCCGCAAATGTTACTTAAATTGATAAATGTCATGCTGACAGAGAAGAGAGCTGAATGTACCCAATTCTATTACAAACCGCTTTTCGGAATTAATTCAGACATGCAGTTGCAATTGTAAAATCACCACACACATTCGAAAATGAGAAATTTCACACCAATGCTATTGAAAAGCAACGAAGAGTTCACAGAAGCACGTATAGAACAGTCTCGGTCTTCGTTTATATAAGATTTCTAAAGGATTCTGGGAATAACTCAAACATTTCATGTACTGTATTCATCGAAACTCTATTGTGCTCTAAGTTTTGCTATATGATTGGAAAAGACAGTATGTCACTCTAGTTGATAGACGAATATCGCTCACCTGAGGCTTCCCTAGATCCTAGACTAGTTTCCCACTTCATAGGCATAACCGCCATAAAATTTAATGAAAGGAAAGTTAATTTTTATATCTTCATTTTTTGTTAAATTCTGACATTTCTTTAATAACAAACTAAATCAGTGTTCAAAAACTACGTTTCAATGATGTTCAAGCAGGTAGTAGTAACAAATATTGGTAAATTACATGACATTTTTTTATTGACAGGGTTTTACTCGTCCAGAAATGGAACCTCTGGCGCTATTGGCCATTATATGGACCTTTATAGTCGCTGGTGAAATCTTGGCAGTCACGTGGTCATGCAGTGCCGTAGCGAGTGAATCTGGTCGCACCGCCGACCTGGTACTAAAGGCGCTGCTACCTCCACCACGCAACACTGCCAGGGATGCTGAACTGCGGTACCAGCTGCAGCTGTTCTCAAAGCAGCTGCTGCATCGGCGCCCACGCTTCACAGCCTGCGGGATATTTGTCATTAACCTAAGCAATGTTTCGTCAATGGTAGCTGCGGTTGTATCGTATCTTGTTGTAATGGCTCAGATAAATGCCGTAGAGGACTTACCTGACACTTACAGACACTAGATAATGTGCTGCTAAAATCACAGGAGGTCTATGGTTCTATAGTCGATATGTATTGTAATTCAAGTGAACAGACATACCAGTGTGAAGAAAATTACTTTACATGTGTCGACAAGAGATTCTGTGTTAGGTGTCTGACGCTTTCTGCACAACAAAGTAATAGTTATGCCAACATACAAGTCTGGTTTCTCATCATACATGGTGTTATGGGTATAAGTGCATATATTTTTGTATGTGGTACCTTAATGTGTGCACTCATCAGTGCGCTGGTTCTTTTTCCCTGTGTCGACCAGTCTTCACATAAAGGCCGGAAACTATACGATCAGATGTCTTTTGCACGGTCATAACTGTACCAGTAAGTGAAATAGGCAAGTCAGTATGGCGTAACCGTTTAGTTTCCAAACTTCCACACTTCAATACCTGACCTGCTGTGGGAGTGGGGGGGAGGGGGGGGAGTTAACAGTAATGGCTTACTATTGCCCCATATACTTGGAGGTACTGCCCAAACTAAAAATATATGACTTCTATTAACTATAATTATTAGTCTAAATCGACATATTAAATACTGATACAAAGTTGTTCAGTTCATCTGTTTAATCTTTCTTTCTTTCTTTCACGGACGCCTTCGTTCCGCAGTGTTCGCGGGGTCAGCGTGGTTAAATCGGAGTGAGCATGGTCATTAGAAGGGGTGGAAAGGTGCCCTTCCTGCCGCCACCCCATACCCCATGGGATGGAATCAGAGTACCTCATCTGTCTGCATCTAGTGTAAATCGTGGAATAGTGCAAATGCATTCCGAATGTCTGCAAGTTGTGTAATTAAAGCGGGACGTGTGATCATCCCGGTATTCACCTTGTGAGATGTGGAAAACCGCCTACAAACCACATCCATCCTGGCAGGCACACCTGGCCTCGTCGTTATTCCACTGGGCGGACTCGATTCGTGGCCAGTGCGCCATCCCAAATCCAGGAAGCATC
This sequence comes from Schistocerca serialis cubense, assembly GCF_023864345.2. Taxonomy (NCBI): domain Eukaryota; kingdom Metazoa; phylum Arthropoda; class Insecta; order Orthoptera; family Acrididae; genus Schistocerca; species Schistocerca serialis. The sequence goes on from NC_064642.1 coordinate 666,469,422, forward strand.
GCATTAGCACTCTCGGCTAACATGGCGGGCAGTACACCATATTTAATCATCAACTGAAATATCAGCAGTTATACCCATTACAACCTGCATAATTTGTATTACGACGTACCCACCGTAAAATAGCTACTTAAAGTAGAGTGCTCACAGAATAAAGTGGCCACCAAATGTGCAGTTCGATGTGCAAACGTCAGGAGAGTGGGAGCGGGGTGCGGGCGGGATTATGGGTGAGGCATCAATGAACTGTAGGGAAGTGCCGTTCTAAACTGAAGGTTATTCTCATATTTTTGGTAAACATTAAGTGGAGCCTCTCCACACCCCTACTTTCAGTGACACCACCCTGAAAGATCTCCTGTCACCTCTGCTTTGATTAACAAGTGATAAGGATCCCACTGAGAACTCAACAAAGCAGAGTTTATTTCCGACTGTTTCCCATTTGTAACTTTCAGAGAAGCGTCATGAGTCGCGAATTTTGAGTAAAACCTATGTTTCTCTTGTTTCGGTATTAAAAAAATTTGCTTCCTTTGCTAAAACTCAGAGGAGATTTTGCAGTGTCACCTCACTAACACGTTATGCAGATGCAGTTGCGACAAAATTCAGAATCAGTTTACTGAGTGAGGAAATGAGGACCATTAAGGTCAATAACTGCTAATAAGCATATCATCGACATAAAAATAAAAATGTTATGTCTTCAGTTATGGTGTTCCAAAACCCACAGCAAATCTCATTTCATAAGCTATGGATGGCCCTTAAACGTTACACTGTTTTACGGAAATGTCTGTAAATCACGATATTGCACGGTAGATGATAAAGTTTCGTCAATTAACCATATGACGAAATATTTTCTGCTTTGCGTGCTGTCTTGTGCCAAAATCAAATATAGATAGTTTAGACTTTCTATGAGATATTAAGAATGCTACGAATATATCAATTGCTTTTTTCTCTGCTGGTAAGTGCGACTGCAAATGAGTGTACTACGTAAAATCTTTTTTCTCGTGATTGGTGACAGATAGACAACTCCATATAAATCCTAAATAAATTCAGTATGTTAGCTAAATTTCATATGCAGCAACACATGATTTAATATGCACGAAACCTAAATCGTAACAGAGCCTATTTATCACTGCCAACTTTTTCGAATTGTCACTATAACTGTACCCGCCACAGTTGCCGACTGCACTAATGCGTTGCTTCCTGGACTTAGGTAGATGCGCCAACCCCGGCTCGAATCCGCCTGGCGGATTGACGACGTGTCCCGGTATGCTGGCCAGCGTGGGAGTGGTTTTTTGACGGTTTTCCATTTCCCGCTAGGTAAATACTGGACTGGTCCCCACGTTCCGCCTCAGTTACACGACCCGCAGACATCTGAATACTTTCGCCCTATTCCATGGCTTACACTCGACGCAGGCATCTTGGGTATATTAATTCCGTCCAGGGGGGTTCGGGGTGGCGACTGGAAGGTCATCCGGCCACCCTATGCAACTAACACTGCCACATCAGTAGTAACACCCAGACCCGTCACTAGCTGGACCAGGATCTGGGTACAACAACACAATAACTGTGACCATTAACGAAATTACAGGCACTTCACCATGAAGCACACGTACAGACCTACAAGTAATACAAAAATGAAAATTTTTATCGAGTACGTTCTGCAAAATCGTTTGAGAAATTAGAAGGCGTGTGTCACCATTCTGTCAGCATGACGCATAGCTATCTGGACGAAAGCATGAAAACTATGGCGACATCCGAACAAACAACTGAACTCGCCCAATACTCGAACAAAAGATTGTCACTGTGTAATGGCTGTTATGTCCTGTGTGGACTCAAGTTCATTGACATCTAAATTCAGTTGGACGAATTGGTTCAACAGCAGGGCACGATGACATAACATTTCAAATGATCAGTCTTCTCGTTAGTCCTCTAATGCACAAAACAACAAACGTTTTTAAGCACTCTCTGACCTGTAGCACCATTCTAACTGCGTGGAAGGAAGGAGGCATTAGACCCTTAAACAAGAAGTAATGAGGCAGACAATGCTCTGACTGCAGCCCCATTTGCATTTTACTAGCGTGTTAACGAACTGCTTATTGATTGCCACCACTTAGATGAATACCAGTCCGGTTTTGGCAAAACTGCAGCACAACTGCTCTTATAAAAGTGACTGATGAACTGAAAGAAGCTGTTGATAAATAACAGCAACTATTATGCACTATTTGGATTTCAGAAATACTTACGATACTGTCTACTTTGATATTCTACTTGCTAAAATTTCAAGTCATTCCTAACATGTCTCTATGTGTAATGATTTTAACAAGAAGGTCACAATGGAGGGATGTAGTAGCAGGGGTCCCTCAAGGAACAGTTTTGGGCCAATTATTTTTCTTACAACATTGTAATGATTTTTTTAACTATTATTTCCCACACCAAATATCTCCCATACGTTGAAGACATTCAGTTATATCCAAGTACAACTCCAACGAACCTGTGCACAACCATCCAGCAAATAAATGCCGCTCTACCTGCCTCATCAATATGGTCAGAGGCCTCAAGTATGAAACTTAACCCATCTAAATCGCAGTCAGTCATAGTCACTCACAAAAAGCTTATTACCCATCATTTAAGAGCATTCCTTTCACCATTAATTCTAAATGGCACAAAAGTATCCCTGTTCTTCTTCTGAAAAAACTTTTTCAGCCTTTTCAGTTATACATGAAACATGACTAGGCTTGACAGTTTTTTCACAGACTAATAAAGTATCTTATTTCAAGGAGATGTGAAGGAAAGGTATATTTATAAAACTGAATTACATTCAAAATGTATGTGTTTACTAACTGAATTAAGAATTTTCGTACTTCAGGCAATACAATTTTTTTTAATTTTAAAACTTTAATATATAATTCTGCACTCTGAATTTGAGTGCATATAAATGAAGAATTATTTTGTAATGTGCTTTTTATTAGTTCAGTTTCTTGTCTTATTTTCAGTACACATTTTGCAATAGATTTTAAACTAGTTTCCTGATAATCCGGAGACCTGAAACTTTCAACATATCTCACTACTTGATGATACCATAGTATCAATTCGCTTTCTAGCATGGTGTGACTCGGAGGGTACTTTATTTTTCAGTCCGTCTGTCTCTGTCTGTTCGGTACAGATGTTGCAATTGATTTTAAACTAACTCCCCGATAGGGTAAAGACTTGGAACTTTTAAATTAACTCAGCACGAGATGACAATGCAGTATTAATTCCTTTTCTTGTGTGCGGCGGTGTAAGAACTAGACTGCGTTACAATATTAATTCCCTTTCGAGTCTTCTGTGTGGAGGGGGGCACTTTGGTTTTCAGTCTGTCTGTGTGTCTGTCTTTTTGGTAAAAATTTTGCGACTGGTCTTAAACTAACTTCCCGATAAGCTATAGGACTGAAACTTTCAACTTAGCTCAGAATTGGATGACAATGTAATATTAACTCGTAATTGTTTCTGGTGTGGGTCAAGGAGCAGGTACTTGGTGTTGCTTCCCTGTCAGCTCAAATCTCTACTTTTTACACTCGCTGTCTTCTCGCGAGATATACTATCAGGACAAGGAGCAAGTGTTACCGAAAATGCCCTTCAAATTATTAACAGGACCAGAATGTCCAATGATACCCTACTCCCATCTCCCTAAGTGAGCCTTACGTAGCCTCCTCCCATGCATATTATATAACAAGACTTTCAGAAATGTTTGTCGCTGAGAGTAGCTGCCATACAGTTCTATGCTGATTTTCGGCTGCTTATTCCGTTGAAATACCATGATGAATTATGGATAATGACGTATCAAATCCTAGAAAGAGATTGTCCGGTACACTAAACTGCAAAAATCATAGGTAGTGATCTTTACCCGAAGAAGGGTTCCGAATTGACCGGAACGAATGAGATTTTCGGTGAAATAATATCCTGTTCAGGTCCTAATTTTCATGCATGTCAGCTGAATCGAGGTTAACGTGGAGACATCAGATAAAAGATGTTTTACTGTGACAGAAACAACGATGAATGCTCTGAGATGTGTGACTGGCATCCGAAAACATTGCTTACGTGGTACAGGGCTCACGTGAGATCACTTGTGGACTATGGATGAATATTTATCATGACAGGGGTAAATGCTATGCCCTACGTGAAAACAGTTCAGTATCGCATAATACGTCCTAGGGCCTTCCTACCGACACCTATTTGTGTTATTCCCCCGACGGAGTGGAACCACTACTTATTCTCAGAAGGGAAATACAACCGGCACCATTTATTCAACGGATAAATGAAGTATTGGCCATACAATGAACAATGTAACTAGTTCACTAGAAGGAAGAGAAAGCTATTGATTAAGAAATCTCTGGAATGGGGAACCCTGCATGAAAATAAAATAAACGCGAACGAAATCTTACCAGAATCCTTAGTTCAGTTCTGCTACAGAGATAAAAATGTGACGTTCTAATGATCAATAAGATCGTCCACTTTAAAGATTTTGCGAACTTGAAGATTTAAAACAATATTTTTTCATTATCATCCTACTGAATTCGACGATGATTTACACGGATTATCGAAGACTATCGACGGCGACAGATTATTGTACGTGACATACAATGCTACAGAAAAATTTCGACCTTTTTTCCTTACCTAACAAGGCAACAATATGTTGTGTGGAAGCCATCACAATAAAATTATGGAAGGACTAAAACGCACATGACGTGGCGAGGTGATATTAATCCAATCCCTAAGTCACTAGTTCCCAGCCTTTCTTAGACGATTACACCTGAGTGCAATCAGACATTACGCAGTTCGCTCACCTTCCCTCCCTGCCGTCTGTTGCCCCCTCTCCACTTTCCCACATTATCATCAAGTTTATCGCGTAACTAAACTATAGAATGAAAGACCTTTCTCAGAACACTTTTGTTTGTAAAATGATGAAAGATGAATAACATTGGGTTGGTGCGTCTGCCAGGGGTTTGGAATGAATGACGAAGGAATTCGTGGAGCATTGCAGTTCATATCGACAACTCCTTCTCACATAAGAAAGCTAACTATCCAAACTGATGGTAGACACTTGCTACAAAATCTGCTTCCCCTGCATTACTCCTCTCCCTAGCGGCACTTGACCTGCACACTGCAGCGCCATTTAAAATAATCCAGGTTAAAATGAGTGCAATGTAATTACTGTTCATAAACCACCTGATTGCGGCACTCCTCATCTCTGTCCTAGCACTAATTGGAGAACTTCAGGCTGTTAATTTTGTGTCTGGCCACAGTCACTAACACTGACACTAACACTAATAATAATACATACATACATACATACATACATACATACATAGTGCACTATAGTAGCTCGTATGTACTTACTGCTGTGTTTGCTGACAATTAATTCTCTTAACTGTTTCGAAGTGAGTAGTGAAACAACTTCTCGTCTACTGCAGGTATTATCTACAACTTGGAGAAGGCATTATATTGCGATATTTACCGTTTGTTACGTAAGTGTCCCACTTTCATCATGAGCGATGTACGGGACAAAGCACTACATGTGTGTCGTGGTTAGAATATGTGAGGAGCCTGTAACCTGTAACCTCCTGCTAACTGAGAAAAAGTAATTAATGACATTATTTATTGATACTGATATGATCAGTATTATAGTTTTACAAAACTGCTATAGTTGGAATGATCTTTTGAAAATAATTCAGTTTCGTGACTGAAACAGAATCGAATTCTTTGGTTTTTACCTCTCAGAAATTTCATTTCATCCTTTCGGGGTTATTACTACTGGCCTACGTAATAAACAAATTAAGAAAGAAATTGTTTTAGAAGCCTCGATTGCAGATAGTTTGATTCAATCTCATTTAGTGGCATATTTCACAATGAAACAGTAGACACCGTAGCGAAGCGAGCACTGCACTTACGTTAAATCCTAAATGGCAGAGTTCCACAGCAAGAAGTGCCAATGTAAGTCAATGCAACGCGAGAAACGACTGGCAGACGTAGTGGCATTCGGCCAACATTTCTAATGAAGCGCGATATGACTGTCTGAAATGTAAAACTGCGTTATCTCTTATGTTTAGCGATCTAATTAGAAACAGACCGTACCGTTAATAACTAGGTTATATTTACCCACCTAAGTTATGTTAGTTTTACAACCTGAGGGTGCGGGAATAGGAATTTCCGTTTGAGATTTGTGAGACGAGGAGGGAGGCGTGGACCATCCACGACTGTGTTATACCGAATACAAGACGCATCAAAAATCTCTAATCCGAAGATTGGTTAATGCAAAGGTACCCCTCAGAACATCAGCTGCATTGTCGTCAAACCTAAAGAGTGCACTATTATTAAATGTGGTTTTCAGCCACTTAAATATATGTGATCTATCTAAATATGGCGTGCACGCTGTGTGTGAATATTTTACAAGATGTTGTGCCTTTTTTATTATTAAGAGATAAGTATTAGATAATCTGTTTCTAGTAGTGTCAATGTATCACACACTTTCACAGCCTAGATTTTTCTTTATCTAATGTACTAAAGCACCCTTAAATTTGAATGTGAATCTATATCATTTACGCGTTTGTGATTGAAGTTACACTCTTTAGTGTTATCTTATCACGCTTATGATTATATAAATGACAAATTTTGGAATAAATCCCTTTTGTTGCCTTTTAATTATTATTCGCCCTTCATTATTAAAAAGAACATTGCGTGTCGGCATAAAAAGAAGCGACTTTGGGGAAGGATTTTAGTTATCACACTAACGTGTTAAAATGGTTTACTTCCGAATCAAAACTCCATATAGAGGCGCAATGAGTACTGATGCTAAGACGTTTCCTCTTTCAGTTTTCATTGCGACGTTTTTGTGCGGGGTACGTAGTAACATTCCGAAATTCAGTGTTCCTTTATGCAGTAAATTTCGGAGTTACATTACTACTTTCGTTTCCGACGTACTTTCTAGAGACTGCATAATACATGTGCGCAAATTACGGGAGCAGTCAATGAACTACGAAAAGAAATGGTTTATTTCTCAAGATATCAGTACAGCGAAACACAAAAGAGTACTTTCAAACACTACTGGAAAGATGATTTCTTTGCTTCTGGCAACAGCTGCAGCGTTGATTAGAAAATCGCCAATTGTAATCGAATTATGTAAGGTTATTATTGATGCCGAATCCATTTGTGTGAATTATAGATTCATACAGTTAGACAATTTTTACAAAAGTGTACTAACAAATTGTATCTAGCGAGTCAAGTTTGCGGGAATTTTACGTACTTGAATGTTACAATGAAGTGATGAAACTCATTAGTGACGAAGTAAAACGACGAGTCACCTGATAATACGGTTTACTTATTTGCAAATTTCATTCTTGCGCCGTTATATCCCTCAGAAAGTCAACCAACAAAAGAACTCTTGCATACAACAAACTGCCTGGAAAAGCTTAACTATTCAAGTACCTCACAGATACTTGCCAATTCATTGCTGTTAACAAGACTTGAAATAGTTCAGTACAACAAATTATTAATTTTCATCTCAGACGCTGCACTATACATGCAAAAGTCTGGGACAGCCGCAAAAATGCCTTTCGAAAAGTGGTTCGCGTAACTTGCATACCACATGGTTATCGTCATGTGACATAAGAGATACGAAACTTGCTTCCGCTGTCTAAAAATTGACTTCCAGTATTAAGCTTTGTGAAAGCGCCCTCACGGACTCAGACACTGAACCCTGTTCCCTCAGTCTACCATAGTGGGGTGGGAGACATGGATTTCAGCAGCAACTAACTACAAATGAAATTTCCCGAAGATAAAAAAGGTGATCATCGCTCTGGGGGATGAGGTATCTTCAACGGTAGCAGCGAAGAAACTTCTCGAAACTTCAGTAATGAGAAAGGACTTATCTTTCATTGAGATAGAGATCGATTTCCTGCCACAAGCGATCTGTCAGCTTCCGTCCAGTCGGTGAACACTGTCGATGGTGCAGTGCAAAAACTGGTGAGTATGCCAAGCAAATGCCCAAATTTTTTATTATTGACCCAAGCTGACAAAGGAGGAAGAGCAATAACCGTTTTCAAATCATTTTGAAAGTTAGCTCCTATATTTGACATAAATATAATTATGCAAGCTAAGGTGTACAGTGGTGTCTTCGAAAAATCCTGATCTTGACAAATTTCAAAAATTTTACGAGGAGACAATTCTATTGCATTAGGAATAGATACTACAATATTCCGCTCCAAATACCTCTGTAGATGCTCACAGGTCATTTACTCAGACAAATATGTGTTACCTGACAGAAGACTCAACATTGACTCCCGAAAATTTAATAAAAAGCGTTTGACTGTTATGCATACGCTTTCAAGAAACATTTTCTCGTTTCTCTCAAGTGCTATCAGCGTTATGTTCGAAGTTAAAGTTACTTTTAAAATTTTACACAATACGCTGTCAACAAAGATATTCTGCCTGTGTATGTCTGTCTAGTGTAATCTAGTAAATGAACGGTCATAAAGTAAGGTTTTCTATTTTGCCTTTTATTGCCTATTTTGATAATTTATGAACTTCCAGTCTCTGGGCATTAAGAACAATATTACGTAAATATGATGGATGGCTGGATGACCATTCCAAATTGCCAGTGAAGAGAGAAAGTACATTTAGTGATTCCATGACATCGATTCTAAAATGTTCTCCATTAATTAAATTACTATTTGCACTCAGACAGATTAAAAGTTAAATTTCCGAGTCCATGTGAGAAAAGAATCGTCCAATTAAGGTAAAGCAATTGCTCTGGGAGTGTTCAGTGCGTGACAAACCGTCTTGCTGTCACGTTGTTTTCCTCTCTCCGTTATTAGTTTGTAGCTCGAGTCAATTTCTGAATATGTCAGCCCACTAAACTGTTTATTACCGCATCAGTAGCTCGAATTCTTCTTACTACAAGACATTTATGATGGATGGCCATAGTTTTTTCAGAGCTATGAAACCACTCTATTACTTCAGCAAACCGTTCGGTTTGGCACCTTTTACAGTAAATAACCATTCAGTCAAAATCTCTACTTCTTCTTGTGAGAGGATGTTCTCGTTCCTCGTGCTTACAGTGGAGGTGACGGTGATCATTTTTGTGATACGTGAACGGTTACGGTCGGACCACTTGATCATCACTGTAAAACCGGGTGACCTAATTGAATTGATGCTAGTTACCTCTTCTGCTGTCTTGACTCTCATCTACCTATGTTTTTTCTCTCTCAGACATGTTATACGAATGCTAAACAAGCTCCTCAAAATCGATAGAATATTTTTGAAAAACAAATGCAAGGATTACAATAAAATATTCAAACTACAAATGGCTCAAGTAGTTACACTAGTTCAATTAAGCATTACGTCGGTGTGTATCCGTTCTACACAGCAGTTGCGGTAACTGTCGCCCATTTCTCCTACCTGGTGCTGTGGCTGAGGCAACGTTTACGTATAGTAAACGAAAGACTTACGGTCGTATGGCACCGGAGACTGGAGTCAGTCGTGCTATGTCCGTCATTGTACGACCTGCAAGAGACTGCTGCACTTAGAAGAGCAAAAATTGACACCTGTGCTCCAGGCAATAATGTGAGTTTCCTATTTAAAGTTCCTCCTTAAGTTTTACTGTAACAACTTATAGTTTCCTAAACTTATAGCTTGTCACTGATAAATGCTAGTAATGCTATGTTTCAGTCAGTGTTTAAGAACAGAAAGTTTCGAATAACATGAAGGTTGGCGTTACTTTCCAGCAGATGGTATGTCGCCATAACATTGTTAAAAAATATTAGGCTCCCGGTATTTCAGCAGAGAGTGGACGGAAATAATTTGTTTGATTTTCACATATCTGACATAAATTTTCACTTCTAATTGTTCAATAATCACAAAGTCACAATCACTTTTATATGTCCAGCGAAATTCAGAATAACATTACAAGGGGTAATACGTAGTCGTTCTTAACTAGCAAAGAGGATCAAGGCCAACTCATCAACAATGTCAGCATACCACTGACGAAGTGAAACGTTAGGTGCTATGCTACAGGGTATACCATATATGCTTTCTTCTAGAAGCTTCTAGAACATTCGGTGATTCAAATTAACTTTTTATTACCTCCCGCATTTTAAGATCGACCATAATTGCGAATTCGTAGTTGTAATTTTCACACGTAAATTATTTGACCATATAATGAACATAAAAGGCTTAGACAAAGATTTCAAAATAACCTGAATAATTTTAAAATTGCGGGTCTTATGCGAAATCATAAATCAGACATAATATCGACAGGTAAGTAACTAAAATAATAGTGGCTATTATCTTGAAGAACGCTGGACTGGGTTTTCAAAGCAGGAATGAGTAAAAAAGGTATGTTTTAAATGTTTTTAATGCCACTTACAGGGTAATTAATTTTCATTGTACCAAATAGTAGCTTATGCAACGCCAAAAATTATTGGTAAATTCACCGATTGTTTATAATTAAAATTTCCCTATTTAACACGTTACAACACGGAAACTAATTACTGTACGAGGACCAAACTTGGTAGCATTAATGTCAAGGACTTGGGGAAGATAAACAATGCTTCGGCACATTTTACCATCGCATACCGGCGCCTTTACTGCGACAGAAGGGGCTCAATATGGCGCCCATCAGTGTCCAGAAGAGTGTGAAAGCGCAGGACTGCATTTTGCACAGCATAACGAAGCATGCCGTAGGTATGCTGGCTGTTTCTCTTGATATGCCCCACATCAGATCAGCACATGTGTGAATATTCTTCTTGTAAACCGTGTCCTTCACGTAGCTCCACAATCAGAAATCACAGGGAGTGAGGTGAGGTGATAGTGCCGGCAAAGCATTTGGAAACGATCGGCTGGTAATTGTATCGTTTCTAAATGTGTTTCGGAGCAGCAGGTGTGATTCAGGAGCGATGTGCGGTGTAGCTCCATCTTGCATGAAAACTGCTGATCTCTATGCGTCTGTCTCCTGTAGGGCTGGTATGATGTGCTGACGAAGCGTAACGCAGTATCGTTTGCCAGGCACATTGTACGTCTTTGGCCCTTGGGCGCCAATCTTTCCAAAAAACGAATGAGCTTATGATGAAAGTAGCCATGAAGCCGCACCACATCGTGACACGTTCACCATACAGAGGAACTTCATGCATAGTGACTGGAGGTGAAGATGCACACACTCGGCATTTCTGTATCTTCACCTCAAAGGTCAGAAAAAAATGAGCTTCGTCTCTCCAAAGGATGGTCCAGGGCCAGCCCTCGTCAACTTCAGACCTTGCGAGAAAAGGGAGAGCGAAGTCAGCACGTCGTTGTGCGTCCTGTGGTGCAAGATGGTGTACGATATGGATCTTGTACAGATACCCTTTTCGTATAGTGGTCCACGGACTGTTCAACTGTCATGACACAGAACGTGCACTGTATGACGATCGGGCATTGCTTGCGGTGTAGTCTGCCATAGCAACAGTGATCTCATCAACCACCTGTGGTGCAACCGGTCGTTGGCCTCTTCCCGGAGCGAGGCCGTGTTCTCCAGTTGACTCTAACTTCTTCATGATGTTCCGCAGAGCAGGGGGAGAAGAGGACGTTCCGTAACCCTTTCAGGCCAGGTTATTCTCGAGGTGCTGCTGCACCATTACTGTTGTTTTGATAGTAGGACTTCACCAGTATTGCCCTGCTCCTTTTATCCCAGCTCATTCAGAGACGTCAACAAGTGTACTGCGACTGGTCAGGTGTGTGATGACCTGGTGGCCATAGATGGAACTTAATGGTAGCGCTGTGACGTATGGAAATCATGCACCCCAGACTCTGGGTATTAATGCTACCAAGTTTGGTACTCTTCCGGTAATTATTTTCCGTGTTATAACATGTTGAATTAGGGAACTTTAATTATAGCCATCAGCTACGCAGGTGAAACTTAAATAGTGGCAATTATTTATTCACAACCGGTACAAAACAGTGACGTGTTTGCACCTGTTACTGTCCTACAAAGTAGTCACCAGTGTTGTGTAGAACCATTTGCCAGCGATATGGAAGGCGTGGTATACCGTTAGCAGAAGCTGTTGCGTTGATAGTGCGAATGGAGCGGTCTCCTACCTGTCGAATGTCTGGAACGGTTCTGAAGTGAATGCCGCGAAGTGGTTCCTTCATCTTTGGAATGAAATCAAAGTCACAGGGAGTAAGTCCGGGGAGTATGGTGGATGGTAAAGTACTTTCCAGTGTCATCGACCTAACAGAGCAGCCACAGCTTGCGCTGTATGCACCCGCGCATTGTCGTGCAAAATGATGGTTAGGTTACGCAGAATCCGTCTCCGCTTTTTTCGCAAAGCAGGTCGCAGGTGATGCTCCAAAAACGAACAGTAATACTGTGCATTGACGGTCTGTGCATTACGTGGAGGAACGTAATGCGTTACGATAACACCATCGCAGTCGTACACGAGAATCACCGTAACTTTAGACCGCTCCAATCGCACCATCAACAGAACAGGCTCTGCTAACGGTATACCACGCCTTCAACATCAATGGCAACGGGTTCTATACGACGCTGGTGACTACTCTGAAGGACATTAACAGGTGCAAACATGTAACTCTTTTGTATCGGTTGTGAATAAATAGTTGCCCCCATTTGAAGTTCTAACCCTCGTACATAAGTCAAAGTTTCGCTGAAGTACTAATACCCTTCGTAAATGTCCAGAAACGTCGATCAGGTATTTTACAACCAAAATTACGTGTTGACCTGGTTAAAAAACTAGTGTTATCGTAGATTTACCTAATTAAGAGATGTTCCATAGATTCCTGACTTATCACTCCTTCACGTATGTGGTACAGTTCCACACTTTGGGACACTTCAGTTTAAACTGAAGAATTCGCAGCTCTTGCCACATTTCGGTTTATTTAAAGCTACCATCAGATCAATGAGAGGAAGAAACTTGTAAATCCTTCGATGTGTGTTTGCAGTAGGATTCCTATGATGAACTTTTATATCTATTCGCTACGGAGACAGAGCCATTTACGTTTAGCCTCATATCAATGGAGAACTTTCAGCTGCCTGAAACACATATATATTATCATTTGACTGCACCGCTAGTAACACACGTATTATACAACTGCAAAGGTAAACTAACAACGGTTCCAAAATTGGATCTTCCATGCTATTTATATTTCGTTACCTAGATTTTACCAGTTATAGTGTGTGCTGCTCTTGCCTATATGTGCCTTAGCTCATCTGTTAATAAAACAGTTCTGTCTCTACCCCTTACAAACATTGTCAATACAGGTTTCAAATTTCACGCCCTAGTTTCCTCCAGGATATTATGTTACGATTTCTGTAATAGTGGCAAGAGTAGAATGTAATTATGTGTTGTGAATGGTAAAAGGCTATATATGTGTATGTGTGTGAGGGGGGCGGATTGGATGAGGTATAGTGGTGACATGTATATTACTTTTAGTTCTTGTTTGGCGATATTCACTAGTCAATCACTGTTTATGTGTGTGTCTTAATTTATCTGCTGCTTGCGGTATGCCGGGTCATTTCAGCCTATTTCTATAAAGGATACGGCTATCATTTGGACATGAGTAGAAATACGTTAACGCTTGTTCGTGCATAATTTCTCAACTGTTTCACCGATATTAATGATTGTCTAAGCGCCCGTTGCTGGATTATTCCACAATGGTCCCATGTTATCGAGGGCTCGTACCTATTGCTATACTATGGTCTAGCACAAACAAAGGACCACTTCTATATTTTCCACAGGTTCAAACATTAAAACATATTCGATTCAACGACACAGTGTTGCACCAGTATAGGGCTAGTTTCAGATTCTCTGCATTAATCTGAAGCTACCCAGAGAACTGTAAATTTATAAGTTTTTGTGCTCCTTTATTTAATTTAGTTTGATTCAACTGACGTGTCAGTTGAATAAAACGCAAACTGCACTGCTCGTTTTTTGCACTTCCTTGTAAAATGCCTGGCTACGAACTTTTTGTTACTCACTGACGGATGTTGGGTACATTATATTTGATGGTACACGGAAAAATGGCTCTGAGCACTATGGGAGGTCATCAGACCCCTAGAACCTAGAACTACTTAAACCTAACTAACCTAAGGTCATCACACAGATCACGCCCGAGGCAGGATTCGTCCTGCGACCGTAGCAGTCGCACTGTTCCGGACTGAAACACCTAGAACCGCTCGGCCACCGCGGCCGGCGATGGTACACAGAAGACAGTTTATCGTTTCAAATGTTATACTGTGCTTGTGTAATTTTCTTGCGTAGGAACACAGGAAATCAGAAAATAAGTTAACTGTTGTCTTAAAATCATGCTCATAAATTACTCTTTGAAGTTAAGCTGCTTGAAACATGATTTGTAAATAAATATTAATCATTTGAGATGTTTCGACCTCGTTTATTCCTAATTATGGTTCTGTAATTATGGTTATACCCGAAATGTATTCGCAGTTCTGTATACGAACTACTAGAAGCTGTATAAGAAAATGAAGACAGTGGGTATTTATGACGGACCGGAATTCGATGGCGATGAGTCTTCGGTTTAATCGCTTTGGCTACCTGTGCACGACTCTCGGTCAGACCAAAACTTCCGTATGTCGTGTTTCCTGCGTCACAAGCTGTACTCGTACACACTTTATGAACTCTACTGGCTATTGAAATTGCTACACCACGAAGATGACGTGCTACAGACGCGAAATTTAACCGACAGCAAGTAAATGCTGTGATTTGCAAATGATTAGCTTTCCATAGCATCCACAATAGGTTGGCGCCGGTGGCGACACCTAGAGCGTGCTGACATGAGGAAGTTTCCAACCGATTTCTCATACACAAACGGCAGTTGACGGGCGTTGCCTGGTGAAACGTTGTTGTAATGCCTCGTGTAAAGAGGAGAAATGCGTACCATCATGTTTCCGACTTTGATAAAAGTCGGATTGTAGCCTATCGCGATTGCGGTTTATCGCATCGCGACATTACTACTCGCGTTGGTCAAGATCCAATGACTGTTAGCAGAATAAGGAATCGGTGGGTTCAGGAGGGTAATACGGAACGCCGTGCTGGATCCCAACAGCCTAGTATCACTAGCAGTCGAGATGACAGGCATCTTATCCGCATGGCTGTAACGGATCGTGCAGCCACGTCTCTATCCCTGAGTCAACAGATGGAGACGTTTGCAAGACAACTACCATCTGCACGAACAATCCGACGACGTTTGCAGCAGCATGGACTATCAGCTCGGAGACCATGGCTGCGGTGACGCTCCATCACAGACAGGAGCGCCTGCGATGGTGTAATAAAGGACGAACCTGGGTGCACGAATGGCAAAACGTCATTGTTTCGAATGAATCCGAGGTTCTGTTTACAGCATCATGATGGTCGCATCCGTATATGGCAACATCGCGGTGAAGGCACATCGGAAGTGTGTATTCGTCATCGCCATACTGGCGTATCACTCGGCGTGATGATATGGGGTGACATTGGTTACACGTCTCGGTCACCTCTTGTTCGCATTGCCGGCACTTTGAACAGTGGTCGTTACATTTCAGATGTGTTACGACCCGTGACTCTACCCTTCTTTCGATCCCTGCGAAACCCTACATTTCACGAGGATAATGCACGACCGCATGTTGCAGGTCCTGTACGGGCCATTCCGGATACAGAAAATGTTAGACTGCTGCCCTGGTCAGCACATTCTGCAGATCTCTCACCAACTGAAAACGTCTGGTCAATGGTGGCCGAGTAACTGTCTCGTCACAACATTCCAGTCACTACTCTTGATGAACTGTGGTATCGTGTTGTAGCTGCATGGGTAGCTGTAACTGTACACGCCATCCCAGCTCTGTTTGAGGCAATGCCCAGGCGTATCAAGGCCGTTATTACGGCCAGAGGTGGTTGTTCTGGGTACTGATTTCTCAGGATGTAATGACATGTCAGATCTAGTATAATATATTTGTCCAATGAATATGCGTTTATCATCTGCATTTCTTTTTGGTGTAGAAATTTTAATGGCCAGTAGTGAAGTTCTCGTACAGGGGAATGCATTTTAATTCAAAGCTGCTGTCGGGTATACAGTACTGAAATGCTGTGTTGTTAAGAAAAAGTTTCTAATTTTCTTTCGGACATGCATGCCAGAAGCAACAGGTACTACAGTGACTACAGTCGTTGTGGCGCAGAAACGACGACACAGTAATGGAAGTTTTGTTCTGGTCATGAGATATGCACGGGTAGCCAGAGCAGTTAAGACGACGGCTCACGTAAATCGGGAAATCCGTTTTCGATTCCTGGTCCAGCACAAATTTCCGTTATCATCAATCCATTTTACAGCTGATGGCTGTTCGTATTCGCAGCTGCGAATACATTTCGGTACTTCATTAAGACTGCTAACCCCGGAGTGTCTGCTCATTCGGACTTGCATCCATGTCTGAAGGTTCATTGCGTCGTTCTTAACAACAAAGGCACTTGAGTGTTGTCATTATTTTTCTGCATTTTGGTAAATTGAAGTACGTTTTGTTCAGCTGCAGCATTTATTAACTTTACACTTACCAGTACTAAATTTACCCTTTGAGAATTGTGCACAGCAATCTCTTTTCAAAGACGTTCATATACGGAATTGAGCCTCATAACACGTTGTTCAGTAGCCTCATTTAGAAGACGATTACTCATAAACGCAGGTGACATACTTTTTCAACCTTAGCATCTCAATGTAACCAACGATTTAGACAGTCTCACTGTCCACAGTCTATTTTCACTTACGGAATTAATTCTTGGACTAAGGTTGGTTGCCCGTTCTTTCACTAATTTGTTAAGCCTGAACTATTTCATGTGTTGCATATCATACGAACAATATGAAATAAAATTATTCTGGATTTTTTTGTTTGGTAAAAAGACTTTCTATAGTAAAAATCGCATAAATACTCTTTCGTTTTGACAATAATTTTCGACAGACTTGGTTGTCATGTTCTGGGCTTAATAATTTTTTTTTGCGAAAATTTTCGCGGTGGGTTGTCATATTAGTGAATTAAATTTAGCACATTTTGCAAAAGTTTGTCAGAAATGAAACGTTTACAATCCAAAAGGAGCTTGTGCAACTGTCCATATGTATATATGTAGCGCTCATAGATGATTGTGAAGTCTAAAAAAATCCCAATTTGCAATAAAAGTCACAACCTCAAAACGAGAAAATTCAGTCAGACTTTTTTATAACTTTTGTAAATCAAAGTAGATTTCTCTCATTTTAGTGTACGGCTTCAATATGTCTAACTTTTTTTACAACAAAATAGTGGTTTTGTGATTTTAAACTTTTACAGTTGGCAAATTTTTTGTTTACGTGGTAGTTCCCTTGCCATGGCGTGAATTATACGTTGCTTTTATTTATTGCGAAAATTTCTGTGTTTTCGATTCTATGTGTGACGTTCTGGTTACATCGTGTTAAACGTTCTACGAAAAAAAGTTAACTTCTGAGATGCCTACACCATATCTAATATTTCTTGTCTTAAAATTACTATTAGTCATTGATAGATACGATGCATTACAGTTAATGTACATATGTAAAAATCAAACTCATAACCTTAATAAGAGAAGCAACACAAAGGGTATGCAGTCATAAATGACACTGATTATCATCAAGAATTACACGTCAATAATGGGTAAACATCACAAGCCTTCTCGCTGTTGGCGATGGTGCATGTGGGATTCACATTTCATAAGCCTGTAAGTACTAACAGTAGATAAATGGCAGAAAAGACAGTCACTGTTATCATTCATTAATTTTCTAATTTCATAATGTAACTAAATTGGTGGAGTGATATTAAATGAAAAAAATTACTTTTATGGGTAAACATCACAAGCCTTCTCGCTGTTGGCGATGGTGCATGTGGGATTCACATTTCATAAGCCTGTAAGTACTAACAGTAGATAAATGCCAGAAAAGACAGTCACTGTTATCATTCATTAATTTTCTAATTTCATAATGTAACTAAATTGGTGGAGTGATATTAAATGAAAAAAATTACTTTTATGGTGAACTTCTAAACGTATCTAAAGAAGTTTATTTAATTTCCCAGAAAAGAACTGGAGCTGTTGTGTACAAAGTACTTGATAGATAAGAGGTCAGGATTAAAACATATAAGAAAGAGACGTAGGTGACGCCCGCAGTTGCCTTGCTGTTTGTGGGCTGTCCATCAGTGTGCAGTATGGGGTCAGTTAGTCAGAGTAGAACGGGCAGAGGCGCACGCAGTCAGTTTATAGAGTACTGCGGGACAATGGCTCCATGTTGCTGGCGGCGGACTGTGTGACTGTCACCGTCGTCTGGCAATTCGATGCACGGATGTCATGTAATTGGTGACATGTCGCTTGCTTGTGATGTCACCGCAAAGCAAATTCCTTTTCGTTTCATCTGTAATTTTGTCGAAAGTCACGCAAAATTTTGCGACAAAGATCTGAAATATTTATTTGGATCCTGTCGATCACGTAGTGACGTTCGTGGTAGTGGTTGTGGTTCCCTGGTGCAGAACTATTAGCGACGTTCTGTATTGATTTTTTACGTTGTTTATTAACATCAGTTATGGCACCCCATCTGACAGCATTAGAGTTGCAAGTATATATAAAGTACTGTGGACGAACCAAGGTGGCAGGACAAGAATTGGAAGTGTAATCCCTGTACAGTGCAGCTCACTTTCCCAAGTACTGTCATTATGTGAACGGACAGTATGGAGTACGATCATCAAAGGCGGCGGTGGACGAGTGGTTTCTTGAGTAAAGAGGGTGTGAAAACAGGATACTGACGGGCGACTGGTGGCAGTGTGAGGAGAGTGTGCACCGTCTCAAACAACCGTGTGCAACGTGATGGATGGACTGAAAAGTGGCCGCCCTTCAACGGAGAACGGAATCGGGTCTTGAAGAAAAGTGACTGTGGTGACACGAGTCATAGTTTCAACCGAGTTTACTTCTGTCTGTGGGCTGCGCGCAGTAGCGAAAGCATTACGATTCGCGGACGAGTGTGATGCTTTGTATTCTTTGAACCTTCTATACTGGTATTGCGATAAATAGTTTGGACAAGAAGAGAAGACAAGCTTTCGAAATGTGGTGCTACAGAAAAATGCTGAAGATTAGATGGATAGATCACATAATTAATGATGAGGTATTGAATACAATTGAGGAGGAGTTTGTGGCACAACTTGACAAGAAGAAGGGACCGGTTGGTAGGACATGTTCTGGGGCATCAAGGGATCACAAATTTAGCATTCGAGGGCAGCGTGGAGGGTAAAAGTCGTAGAGGGAGACCAACAGATGAATACACTAAGCGGATTCAGAAAGATGTAGGTTGAAGAAAGTACTGGGAGATGAAGAAGCTCGCACAGGATAGAGTAGCATGGAGAGCTGCATCGAACCAATCTCAGGACTGAAGACAACAACAACAACAACATACTGGTATTTAAAATATACATAGGGAAAACTTAAAAACGCGGCAAATGAAGAACGTGAAAGAGGATGCAAACGTCTAAAAAAAAAAGATTGACAGGAAGCGCAAAATAGCTAAGCAGGAACTGCTAGAAGACAAATCTAAGGATTTAGAATCATATTCCACTAGGGATAAGGTAGATACAATCTACTGGAAATTTAAAGAGCTCTTTTCAGAAAATTTAAGCAGCTGTATAAATATAAGGCCTCAGATGGGAAAGGACAGCTAAGAAAGGAAGGGAAAGCTGAAGGGTGGAAGGAGTATTAGAGGGTCTATACAACGGAAGTGAAAAAGCAGATGCTTACAGATGTGAAAGTTACCGAACTATGACTTTAATAAGTCATGAGGGTAAAATACTGACACCAATTCCTTCCACTTCGCGGAAGATCAATTTGGATTTCGGAAAAATGTAGACAAACGCGGAGCGATATTGACTCCCAAGACTCACATTATAAGATAGGTTAAAGAAAGGAAAACCAACATTTATAGCATTTGTAGACTTAGAGAAAGCTTTTAAGAATGTTGGGTGCAATATTCTCTTTGAAATTCTGAAGGTAGCAGGGGTAAAATACCGGAAGCGAAAGGTTATATACAACTCGTACAGGAACCAGAAGGGAGTTTTAAGAGCCGATGGACGTGGAAAGAAGGCAGTGATTGAGAAGGAAGAAACAGAGTTGCAGCCTGTCCTCTATGTTGGTCAGTTTGTACACTGAGAAAGCAGTAAAGGAAACCAAAGAAATTTGTAGAATAGAAAAGTTCAGGTCGAAGAAATAAAAAACATTGAGGTTTTCGGATGACACTGTAGCTCTGTCACAGACAGCAAAGGTCTGAGAGCAAAGGACTTCCCCCTACTTATACCTCCCGAGGAGATCACGAATGTAAAATTAGAGAGATTCGAGAGCGCATGGAGGCTTTCAGACAGTCGTTCTTCCCGCGAACCATACGCGACTGGAACAGAAAAGGGAGGTAATGACAGTGGCACGTAAAGTGCCCTCCGCCACACACCGTTGGGTGGGTTGCGGAGTATAAATGTAGATGTAGATGTAGACTTTAAACAGCAGTTGAACGGAATGGACAGTCTCGAAAGGAGCATATGAGATCAATATCCACAAAAGCAACATAAGGAGGTCGGATTAAATCAAGTAATGCTGAGCGAAATAGATTAAGAAATGAGACACTTAGAGTCGTAGATGAGTTTTGTTATTGGGACACCAAAACAGTTGATGTTGTTCGAATTAGAGAGGATATAAAATGTAGACTGGCAAACGCAAGTAATGCATTTTTGAAGAAGACAAAGTTTTTTCTGAATATATTTGTTTGGAGTGTAGCCACGAATGGAATTGTAATGCGTACGATAAATAGTTTAGACATGAAGAAAATAGAAACTTTTGAAATGTGTTGCAACAGAAAAATGCTGAAAATTTGTTGGTTAGATCACGTAACTACTGAGGAGGTACTGATGAGAATTTATGAGAAGAGAGAATTGTGGCACAACCTGACTGGAAGAAGGGATCGGTTGATAGGACACATACTGAGGCTTCTACGGATTATAAATTTAGTAGTGGAGGGAAGTATGGGGCGTAAAATTCGTAGAAGGTGAACAAGAGATTTATTGAGTGGCTGTTTCCGAAGAGTGTGGGTAGCATTAGTTACTCGGAGATGACAAGGAGGACAGAGTAGCATGGACAGCTGCATCAAACCAGTCTTCGGACCGAAGACCACAACAACCACAATGAAAACGAACGGTGTAGTAGATTACTGCGCTTGCCATGAAGGATTCGTCGGACACCGGGCAGTGTACCAGCATTGCCATTCCGAATTGTTACTTAGATGCGACGGAAATGAGAGAAATGCTTCAGCACCAGCTACGAAATACACCACTATCGGATGATGTAAATATGATAGAAGAAACCAATGAGGATGGTATCATGCAAGAGGCCCTGCCTTCCATCCCACAGTCTACTAGCGCCCTGCGGATACTGATCAGTATCACTGTAGTAAACCAATTAGAAAAATACAATCAGTTGTGCAAATCGAAAGAATTTGTTATTTATTTACACTACTGGCCATTGAAATTGATACACCACGGAGATGACGTCCTACAGACGCGAAATTTAACCGATAGGAAGAGGATGCTGTCATATGCAAATGATTATCTTTTCAGAGCATTTACACAAGGTTGTCGCCGGTGGTGACACCTACAACGTGCTGACATGAGGAATGTCTCCAACCGATTTCTCATACACAAACAGCAGTTGACCGGCGTTGCCTGGTGAAACGTTGTTGTGATGCCTCGTGTAAGGAGGAGAAATGCGTACCATCATGTTTACGACTTTGATAAAGGTCGGATTGTAGCCTATCGCGATTGCGGTTTATCGTATCGCGACATTGCTGCTCGCGTTGGTCGAGATCCTATGACTGTTAGCAGAACATGGAATCGCTGGGTTCAGGAGGGTAATACGGAACGCCGTGGTGGATCCCAACGGCCTCGTATCACTATCAGTCGAGATGACAGACATCTTGTCCGCATGGCTGTAACGGATTCCTGCGAAACCCTACATTTCAGCAGAACAATGCACGACCGCACGTTGCGGGTCCTGTACGGGCATTTACGGATACAGAAAATGTTCTACTGCTGGCCTGGCCAGCACATTCTTCAGATCTCTCACCAATTGAAAACGTCTGGTCAATGTTGGCCAAGCAACTGGCTCTTCACAGTACGCAAGTCACTACTCTTGATGAACTGCGGTATCTTCTTGAAGCTGCATGGGCAGCTGTGCCTGTACACGCCATCCAGGCTCTGTTTGACTCAATACCCAGATGTATCAAGGTCGTTATTACGGCAGAGGTGGTAGTTCTGGGTACTGATTTCTCAAGATCTAAGCACTCAAATTGCGTGGAAATATATATTTGTCAAATGAATACCCGTTTATCAACTGCATTTCTTCTTGGTGTAGCAATTTTAATGGCTAGTAGTGTATTTTATTCACATGTCAAGTTCCGTATGACCAAATTAAGGAGCAAATCTCCACGTACATGAATCGTGTCAGGGTATTAAATTACAACATAAAGGTAATAACAGACAAAACTAAAATTTTATGAACACGAAAATAGTCATCCATAAGTTAAAGTAAACGCAATCAACAATATAACAAGAATCAGCTTAATTTTTCAAGGAACTCCTCGACAGAATAGAAGGATTGAGCCATGAGGAAACTCTTCAGTTTCGATTAGAAAGTGCGTGGATTACTGCTAAGATGTTTGAATTCGAGTGGTAGCTTACTGAAAATGGATGCAGCAGTAAACTGCACACCTTTCTGCACAAGAGTTAAGCAAGTCCGATCCTAATGCAGGTTTGGTTTTGCCGAGTATTAACTGAGTAAAAGCTGCTTATCCTTGGGAATGAGCTAATACTCTTAACAAGAAATGTCAGTAAGGAATATGTCTATTGAGATGCCAATGTCAAAATACACAGACTCGTGAACAAGGGGCGACAAGAGGTTCATGAACTTACACCACTTATTGCCCGAAACGTCTGTTTCTGAGCCTAAAATATCATTTTACAATGGGAAGAGTTACCCCAAAATATGATAGCATACGACATAAGCGAATGAACAGAAACAAAGTAGACTAATTTTTGTGTCGAACGATCACTCACTTCAGATGCCGTTCGAATAGTAAAAATGTAGAATTAACTCTTCGAAAAAGATCCTGAATGTGAGCTTTCCATGAGAGTTTAATATCTATCTCAACACCTGAAAATTATAACTGTTCAGTTTCACCATTCTGTCAGGTTCTGTTGAATGGTGTGTTAGAAACTGTAAACACTGAGTATTACTGTGATTCAGCGTTAGTTTATTTTCTACAAGCTATAAATTTAGGTCATGAACTGCACTATTGGAAACCGAGCCAATGTTGCACACAACATAATTTACTACCTAGTCATCAGCAAACAGAAATATCTTAGACTTACGAATAATGCTAGAGGGCACGTCATTTATATAAATAAGGAACTTGAGTGGCCCCAACACTGATCCTTGGTGCACCACCCACTTTATTATACCCCACTCAGACCGTACATCACAGCCATTCTCAACGTTGTGAATAATGATCTTTTGCTGTCTGTTGCTAAAGTAAGAGGTGAACCAATAATGAGTCAATCCGCATATTCCGTAATGGTCCAACGTCTGGAGTAATATTTCGTGATCAACACAATCAAATGCCACAGTTAAATCTACCACAGTACTTAGTCTTCAGCGATTTAATTATTGACTCAATCTCCCCCTTCTCTGTATCACAGAGGAGTATTTCAGACATCAATCTCGGAAAGGCATTTGCCTAGAAAGTTAGATGATTATCTGTAGAAAGTAATTTTTTATTTAATTCACTAGCAATACTCAGAAAATGATTATTAAATACTGTACATATAGCTTGATTGTGAGTAGTTCTAACATTTTGGTAAAATGCCCACTTTGTTCTACATGATATCCTTATCCGACTAGTCAGCTTCCTGGGTTGCCTATTATTGCTAGTACCCCGTTTAGAACGTTCTAATGGAAAACATCTCTCAAAGAGCATGAGAAACGTGTTAAGGAAAGCATTATATATATGATTTATGTTATTGGTAGTATAAACAATTTGCCAATCTTGTTCCTTGACAAGGTTTGAAAAACTTTCTATTGCTGTTGGATTAACTTCCCTATATACTTTGCAATTATATGTGACATTTGTTTCAGTACAGAGGCCTTTTAGTGTTAAAACTTGTGCATCATGGTCTGAAAGGCCATTCACCCTTACTAACAAATTTGCCATATAATAATGAAGAATGAATAAAAAATATTGTCTATGGCTGTGCTGCGCTTCCCCTGTACCCTGTTTGGAAAAAACACAGTCTGCACCAGATCATATGAGTTTAGGAGATATACCAACATCCTTTACCTAGCACCCTCATATACAAAATTTATATCGAAGCCATCACATATAACTAATTTCTGGTACTTCCTACACAGTGAATCAAAGACCTTCTCTAGCTTGAGCAGAAATGTCTGAAGTCAGGATTAGGGGACCCACAAAGCAACAACAATTACAAGTTTAGTTTCACTAAATTCAACTGCCCCTGCACAACATTCAAATATCTGTTCAGTGCAGTGCTGTAATATGTCTACAGACTCAAATGGAATACTGTTTATTCTGTTCATAGCCACTCCCCCACCCCACAAAGAACATCCCCCAACGTTGTGAGCATACCTAAGGTATCAATCCAGTATATTCAAATGTAGGGGCGTTCCAGTCATGTGAAATCAGTCATCAGAAAGTTAGACTGTACAAGTGGACAAACTTTATTCTTTCTAGTAAGACCAGTAGATATAATAACATGGAAAGTGTACCATTACAATTATTGTGGAAAGTAGCGAAAAGTCAGTTGGTAGCTTTCACCCAATAGCCATGGGGAAAATAACATTCAGTGCAGGAATAATAATCAAACAGCAGATAACTGACGTCGCCAACCAATGGAAAGATCGCGTACGAGTTGAAAACAGTCAGGTTTAACGGCGTGAACAAACTACCTGTAACAAAATGCGGGCAGAGAAAATTTTAGAAGTACATATCCTAAATAGTGTGCTACAAAGGAGAAAGGTTATCAGAGTTGTAAGCAGGGCGCACGACAGGGCAGCTCGCTCTCTACCGTCTTGTACTACAGACGGCAATAGATAAAGCTAGGAAGAAACTAGGAGCTGTCGCAGGAAATAAAATGCTTCGTAATGAAGTAGATTTTCTGATGATATCGCAGTGTTAGGGGAACATAAAGGACAGTTAGAAGCTGCTGGTCCTCTCTTAGAAATAAGCGACTGGAGGCCGTCCAATACATTGAAATTCGGACGTGAAATTTCGCCAGATAGACGGTCAAGAAAGGATACTGCCACCGGAATCCGTCAGGCAAAAACTGCTTCTAACAAGAGACGAAACCTCCTCACATCTAGCAACATACACGAACATGTCAGAAAAGACGACCTAAAGTAATTTTTTTTTTTGAGTTTGCTGCTGTATGGATGTGAAACATGGTCACTCAGAGAAGCAAAAAGACATGAAACTACAGCCTTCGAGATGTGATGCTACACAGATTGCTCAAGATATTCTGGGTAGACTAGATATCAAACGAAGAGGTGCTCCACAGAATAGAGGGAAACAAGTCTGGTCTCGAAGCAAATCAAAAACAGAAGGGCACATTGGTCGGCTGTCTGCTGAGACAGGACGGTATCACTAAAAGTGTCATTGAAAGAACGATAGAAATACATAATACTACAGGCAGACTGAGATTAGAACAAATCAGCCGTATCATGGGAGATACCAACTGCACCACCTGTACCACAAACAAGGGAGGCCGAAGACTGAAATCCATGATAACAACCTGGGGGATGTTGACATCTCACTTAGCGAGGAGTAATATGACATGAAATCCAAAGTTGGGCCTCGATGCTACATGTGGTAAAGGATACCATACAGAGTAGCACACATAATTTATACTTGTGTATTAACCTTCCAGAATATGTTGCAACCACTTGTCCATGCGTGCTGCAATGCTCTCGGTGTTTCAGATACTACCGTACAAGTGCTCCAAGTCGTTGCGCAAAATGTGGCGACTCACATAGAGTATCAGTCTGCGATAATACCACTCTGGTAACTATGGCTCAACCCAGAGAATGTGATCTAAATGTAATAAATGAGCAAACAGCACCAGTAGGCCACCTGCAGCCATGTGTAGTTATGCCCCGACCGCGCGCTTTGCCACTCAGGTTTTCACACTGTCCAGCAACGAGAACGCAGTTCTCCCCACAATTCCAAAGTCACTGGCTGCTAAACCAGCATTATTTCACATCCATTTGTCATTTTTTGAACGAATGAAGCTAATTGTATCTGGCAGAAATTTCCGTTAGCAACGGCCTGATTTGCTAACTTCAGTGCCAATTAACTCGTAAACAGCGCATAGTGTCGAATTTTCTTTTTATAACTTATTTCTCAGAACAGCCTTCCTTTTAACAGCCTTAGAAACTTTTCAGACCGTTTCTGACCACCGGATATGTCAGTGTGGAACACCCCTTCAACAACGACAATGCGAAAGAAACTTTTGTGAAGCATTTGACTGGTGACGGGAAAGCAGTCGTGCTTTTACTTATCTGGGGCTGTGATGCTGAGGAGGTGGTGACCAGACTACCACGCCTGTTGACTCCGGTGTACGAGTGTCGCAGAGCTCGCTAACACTGCCTCGGTCGTTTCGCCCCTTGGAGGCGCATCAACTGGGGTCGCACAGCTCCTGCTGCGCCGTCATTACTGGACGCGCTGCATGAGTCGTCACTACGTCATCAGTTGCCTTAGAGAGAGGTAAACAAGCACTGCGCTACAGATTTCCAGAAGATTAGACAAGTGAAGCACTATCTGTAAGAAGATGGATCGCTACCAGTTTGAAGACTCACATCTACTCAAAATGGAGAGTGTCCTGTACGACACTGTAAACTATTTTCCAAGCATATGTTTTATTTAACTGTTTTGATAGCAAGGTTTTTCCGAATAGAATTACGGGTTTCGTCCATGCAACAGGCATCTTCAGAAACTATGATGAAAGTAAATAAAGTACATTACTAGCTACTGCATTAGAACATTAAAGCAAATGACAAAATTTATGAGAATTCTGCTGCACTACAAATATGTAGTAATGTGTAAAAATTAAGAATTCAAATGGTTCAATTGGCTCTAAGCACTATGGGGCTTAACATCAGAGGTCATCAGTCCCCTAGACTTAAAACTACTTAAACCTAACTAACCTAAGGACATCACACACATCCATGCCTGAGGCAGGATTCGAACCTGTGACCATGGCAGCGACGTCGTTCCAGACTGAAGCGCCTAGAACCTCTCGACCTCTGCGGCTGGCAAAAATTAAGACATAATGAATATTTACCAGAGGACCAAAAAGTGAATGGTAGCACATGGAAACGAACATCAGAAAAACGAAGGCATGGAAACAGAAAGTCGCAATGGTACATCAAAGCAAGATGTCTCAAAAATTATTTTCGCGAGTCCAGTGTTAATTTAGGCTTACAAACTAATAAACTTCTGCAAATGCGTCTTCGCCTCAAACTTGCCTGGAATCACAGTTTTGATTGTCCATTGAAGTGTGGGGAAATAAAATTGTGAAAGTGTGTACTGATCACCAGATCCTTCAGCGTCGTACACTCACAGAAGAACGTTATTGCGATATTGTACTCCTTCGCCACAAGGATCTTTGCAGGCGTGCATTCTGCCCTGACTCCGTTTTTATAGATGATAATGCTTGGCTGCATCTAAAAGCGTAGGTTCAATAGCAGTTGGAATGATAGGATGGTCTTGCCTTCCGATTTCCACGAGCGAGTGTGGCATCTGGTGGGAAGATGTATTACAGCACGTCCACGTTCTGCAATGACCATCAAACGAGCTGGTGGAGCAATGGAGTGACCAACCACAAGAACAGCTTATCAACTTGTGGCCAGCATGGGAGCACATTGCAGGGCATGCCATACTGTGTGTGTGATGATGAGACACACTATAAAAAATATGTTCCACCGTTTGTAATATCCGGGAACCGTGAAAGAATCACATTGATTTCAACGTAAATATTGTCCTTGAATTATCATTTCTGTTCATCTTATTCTGTATTTGTTATTCTGCGCTACACTGTAGCAGTTATTTCTATGTCTGGCGCAAGCTTCAACAAGCTATATTACTTAGCAGTGACAACTTTCTCCTTAACATTTGCACACCCATATAGCTGCTGGATTAAAATTAAACATAAAACGAAAATTGAATGGAAATAAGTGACAGTTGTTGCTGGAAACTTACTTCTTCCAAGAATATTACGATTACTGTGTACCATGCTGCAGCAAAATTATTGTAAACAACACATTCCCTGCAGTTTAGCCATCCATGGGTGTTTTCCAAAGAGTTTGGTCAGGTTCTGAAAAATTTTAAGGCTACTGGCAGCGGATATGGTACGTTGTTTACGTTTCATGATGGTTAGCAGCGAAAAGTTGAGGCGGAGCCGCAGACTGCTGGTGGTCAAGAGACACTCGGCAATCAAAGTAAATACTTCTATTTTTACTCGTACATCAACTCTTTGCCGGCGTGAGGTAGTGGCCACAGCCCACACAGCATGAGGAGAGGCCTGTGTGGCCTTTGAGATGACAACCAACGTCGAGCTGCCTGGTTGCAACATTCACTCGCAGATTTTCTGACGTCACTGTTCAGTATGCGGCACTTGACGTAATTAAAACAGTCGTGCCACCAGCACTTGTGTCTTCAGCAGCACTTGGAGGTGGCTGGGGTTTGTGCAATTGTAGCAATCTCTGCAATGAATAGCTGGGTCCAGTGGCTGATGAATACTGGATGGTGTGCCTGGGGTACTACACGCTGCCTCCTGGCCATGTGTATGGTGGCCTGACGCTGGGTTGACTGTGCTGTGCATTATAGGAAGTCGGCTCACTGCAGGAGGCAGATGGTCCACTGGAATCAAAAATGTTCAAATGTGTGTGAAATCTAATGGGACTTAACTGCTAAGGTCATCAGTCCCTAAGCTTATTCACCACTTAACCTAAATTATCCTAACGACAAACACAGACACCCATGCCCGAGGGAGGATTCGAACCTCCTCGGGACCAGCCGCACAGTCCATGACTACAGCGCCTTAGACCGCTCGCTTATCCCATGTGGCTATGCTACTGCAATCATTCGTAGGTTCTAGCTCATATTATTCTAGGCAAAAAAATTCCATAAATCTCAAAATCCTCAGATTCTCTCAGAATTTCGAGATTTATATACTTTTTCTGTTGAAAAAAATAACCCATATCCTACAAAAGGATTCCATTGTCTTTGAACTTATTCACCTCATTCACCTCAATCGTAAGAAAAATAATTGAGAAGGAAATGACCAATTTTAACTATAGTATATCTATTTTAATTTTTTATTTCATATTATTTTATATTTTTTTTCTTTTTTGTGCCTTATTTTCCTTACTTCATTTTCAGTTCTTTCATTTTTCATATTGTTGAATAATTCCAGAACTGATGCTCCCCAACCCTGAGATTCCATACATATTTTTCTCTTCAAATAAAGTAAGTAAGGGAAAAAATAGTAGAATTTACACTAAGAGCTCTAAATCATGATATTTTTCGTTATTATTTTCAGTTCTTCATTTCATTGTGTTTAAATTTAACTTTTCCTTCTCCGAAAAGCTGAAAATCCAAATTAGTTTTTATCGTCAAA
Source organism: Schistocerca serialis cubense (assembly GCF_023864345.2). NCBI lineage: Eukaryota > Metazoa > Arthropoda > Insecta > Orthoptera > Acrididae > Schistocerca > Schistocerca serialis. The sequence continues at coordinate 666,499,180 of NC_064642.1, forward strand.
TATCTTTCCAGTAAAACAATCTTCAACCCATTGTTAAGCTCCATACAAATTTGCTTCCATATTTAGTATTCAAGTATTCACACCCAGTAATGTTATACACAATGTTTATCCATAACCCACTGTTTTTTAACGAAATTAGAATTGCTTGCATTATTGAGCGTCTTGAGTAAGGACTCTATTTATATAGCCTGAACCTTAAGAAAACGACAAAATGCAAGGATAGATTCGAGCATGAAACTGGAAGAACAGAGTTCCGATGAACATGGTTCCAGAAATGGACACTTTGATTCCGGTGGCTATCGAGTCTACAAGGGAAAGCTCGCAATCATACTGAATAATAGTAACATTAATTTGTTGGGAACGGCATTAGTCGTGCATAACAATATCCAGGACTCTGTGATAGAATGGTCGTCACCCTCTCAACACCTCTCTCTAGTCACAGTTAAATTTTCCAAAAAGGCCCCTACACTTGTAAACACAGATGCTCAAATTGGCAGAGAACCTGAACACAGACATATAATTTCAATCTTTTCGGCGCACAAAAACACGAACACCAATGGACATCGCTTGATCACCATATGTGAGACAGCCAACCTCCAAATAATGTCCACTTACTTTATGAACCGCCGAGGAAAATGACTACATGGAAATCTCCAAACAGTCACACTATGGAATATCAAACTCACCACTTAGTGATAACTAGAAATTCCCCTCCATAAATCATGAAAGTGGGGGAACACCAAGGTTTCGTGGGGCCCGATAACCATCTCTCTCAACTCAAAATCCGCTTCATTTTTTTTTTTTTTTTTTTTTTTGGTCATCAGTCTACTGACTGGTTTGATGCGGCCCGCCACGAATTCCTTTCCTGTGCTAACCTCTTCATCTCAGAGTAGCACTTGCAGCCTACATGCTCAATTATTTGCTTGACGTATTCCAGTCTCTGTCTTACTCTACAGTTTTTGCCCTCTACAGCTCCCTCTAGTACCATGGAAGTCATTCCCTCATGTCTTAGCAGATGTCCTATCATCCTGTCCCTTCTCCTTATCAGTGTTTTCCACATATTCCCTTCCTCTCCGATTCTGCGTAGAACCTCCTCATTCCTTACCTTATCAGTCCACCTAATTTTCAACATTCGTCTATAGCACCACATCTCAAATGCTTCGATTCTCTTCTGTTCCGGTTTTCCCACAGTCCATGTTTCACTACCATACAATGCTGTACTCCAGACGTACATCCTCAGAAATTTCTTCCTCAAATTAAGGCCGGTATTTCATATTAGTAGACTTCTCTTGGCCAGAAATGCGTTTTTTGCCATAGCGAGTCTGCTTTTGATGTCCTACTTGCTCCGTCCGTCATTGGTTATTTTACTGCCTAGGTAGCAGAATTCCTTAACTTCATTGACTTCGTGACCATCAATCCTGATGTCAAGTTTCTCGCTGTTCTCATTTCTACTACTTCTCATTACCTTCGTCTTTCTCCGATTTACTCTCAAACCATACTGTGTACTCATTAGACTGTTCATTCCGTTCAGCAGATCATTTAATTCTTCTTCACTTTTACTCAGGATAGCAATGTCAACAGCGAATCGTATCATTGATACCCTTTCACCTTGTATTTTAATTCCACTCCGCTACATACCCAATCGAAAGAAGTGTCGAAAAACGAAACTGGTCCACATTGATCCAGGATGCCTAAAATAACATGCAGAGGGGTTTGCACAGTCACTGGAAACATGGGAAGAGCTTCTTGGAACCATCGAGTAGTCATCTAGAAAACTCGGTCAGTCACCACGGAAAAGGAAACACAAGTACTGGACAACAGACTGTGACAGAGCAGTTGAATCACTTATTCAAGCCTGGAAGATCTGGCACAGCCATAAAACATCGGAGAACTGGCAGAACATTTTAGAAACACAGAAGAAAACATCCAAAACCATCAGAAATATGAAACGTATATACCATCACAAACGATTAGAGGATACTGATAATGTTTTTAAAAGAAAAAAACACAAGAAACTTTTATAGTACATTTAAGGAAGAACTAGCAACCTCCAAAGCCAACCACTCTTCGTTTTCAACGCCCATGGAACACTTGAGACGAAAACAAAGGCCAACTGTAATATACTGAAACATCATTTCGAGAATTTACACAACTGTAAACCACCAGCAGACAAATTGACCTCTATTTTGTTACCCCAAACCTGGATTCAACTCCATCTATACATGAGGAGATATGAAACATTGTATCACATATGAAAACCAAAAGATCACCAGGGGAAGACGGTGTAACTGCCGAAATGCTCAAGGTGAATTGACAGACTAAAAAATATCATTACAAATATATTGGAAAGTGGAGTCATACCAGCAGATTGTAAAACTGCTTTGATTCACCCTCTACACAAAAACGGCGACAAGACCGATCCCAACCACAATCGAGGCATTTCACTCCTACCACTCGCTTACAAAGTGCTCTCTCATGCTTTTCTCACCAGATTAGAACATCAGACAGAACATATGATCGGTGAATATCAAACAGGCTTCCGCCCACATCGATCCTGCGCAGAACAGATTTCGAACCTGAAGATAACACTGCAACGCCATCAGTCGAACCGCACGGTAGTCAGCTTCGTAGATTTCAAGAAAGCATACGATTCGATTCATCGCAGCAGTCTGTTCAATACACTTCGTGAATATGGTGTAGATAACAAATCTACTTCATTAACTGAGCAGACCTTAACAGACACGACCTCAAAAGTAAAATTCACAGATGAAGATACTTAAGCTCTTCATATTGGGACAGGAGTGACACAGGGTGACGGATTGTCCCCACTCCTCTTTAACCTGGTACTGGACAAGATTGTCAAGACGTGGGAGAAAGAAATACCTGGTACAAATATGAGAACAAATGACAACCGAATCAACATAAAATGCCTCGCTTCTGCCGATGACGTAGCAATAATTACGCGGACTCCCGAGAAAGCTAAACATGCCATCGAGGAACGTCATGAGGCTGCCATCAAAAGCTGACTCCAAATCTCTTACGAGAATACACAATTCATGGACTCCAAAAGTTTAAATCTGAAACCAGTTGCAACAATATATGGCGACATGAAACAAATTACGTACTTCAAGTACTTGGGTGAAATGACCAGCAACACTGGCGACGAAAATGTGGCACACAAAACACGTGAAGCAAAATTACACAAAGCTTATTCAATGACCTGGAACACATACAATAGGAAATCGCTGTCCACCCAAGCCAAACTTCACCACTATCATACACTCTTCCAGAAGTACTCTACAGAACTGAAACATCATCATTAACTATCAACTTCAAGGACATTGAGAAAGTGTAAGGGCAAATACTCAGAAAAATATTTGGACCCCTGATTCAAGACCGTATCTGGGTCAGAAAAAGCTCTGAAGAACTGTAGTCAAGGACTGAACGTTTCACGTCAGTTGCACGAAAAGTCCGATTGAAATTCTACGGACATTTAAGAAGAAAGGATGCCTCTAGAATGACCAGGAAAATCTTCCTTATCATCAGAGAAACTCGCCAAACCAGGTCACAGTGGCTAACAGAAACCCAATATGACCTCACGGAACTCAGTACTGACCCTCTAGAAACCACATGGACTGCGTACAGACAGAAAATCGATTCTCATAAGATCAGAATTAAAAACCCGACGGAGATGAGTCTGAACTTGGAAAACGAATGCCCACAAGAAATTAGACAGGCCCATAGAGAACGGTTGAGGAAGTTTTGGAAAGAAAAGAAGAACAAGAAAGCTATGGAGACCAGTGCAAATTAATGGTTCCGTGTGCTCCTTAGAGGGGGAAATGAATAAATAATAATAATGGTGAACAGGAATACTAAAGAGCTTGCGCTTATCAGACTTCATGATGAAAGTCATAGTTAGTGGATCCATGGTGACAGTACATACAAATGGTAAACTAGTTTCGAAATTATTTGTAAAATACGTTACTGTCCTTACTGCTGACATAAGGCATAAACGAAATGCAATGGACTTGAACTTAACAAGAATAACAGTTGATACTAATCAATGAGACCATTGGGGGAGGGTAGACAGCAAACAGATTTGGTATTTAATAGATGTAGTTGTGATAAAAATTCGTGTCCACGATGTGAAAAAAGCTACCACTAAAGATGATTATAATTCCATTTATGAGTAGGTGGTATGTAAATGTAAATATTTTATTAGATGTTCCACTGTAATCGCCGTATGACGATTAAGACTCCAAGTATCGTACCACTCAGACTACATTTAGGAAAAAAAAATCCACAACCCAGAATCGAACCTCAGCCTCCAGCAAGCACACCCAAATCATCATTCACTACACCAACTGCACAGCAATAATCCTCTCTTCTGACAGAGGCGTTATGTAATTACAGTGTTGTCAGACTGCCAAATTTTAACGTCTATTTACTGCTGGAAATAAGCACAGGACTAAATTGTGTGTGAGAATTTTTTTTTTTTTTTTGTTAGTATAAGAGGTATTTCACTGTGAAGTCAGAGTGCGAGAACTTTTCTTCACTCTGTATATGACAGCTTTAGACTTGTTACAATTAATCTCAAAATATTGAAATTCACTATCTAGTACAGGATTATGTAAAGATTTTATATTAAATGGTTTAGTAAACACATATTCAGGTAGAACATATATGTTCTTAAATGATTTTATTCTGTGGGGAGATGGATCAATATAGTTTTAATATTAAATTGTGTCGAACTATATATAGACGATTTCCTGCATTGTCAACAGGAATAAATACTTTCAGATAAATTAATAGGATGTAATTTTTACGGGATACTACTAATATAATGAATAGCAGGGAAAGATGACCTGCTACAGCTTATTGAGCTTCATTAGCTATTGATTGCAACTAATCATCAGCAATAGTTCCTGAAGTAGTAAATACATCAAAACATACATCGGAAAAACTAGAAAATTTTACCATGATATGAATTTTTTTACTTTGCTACAAAACATTTTTTTACTTAAATGCAACAAATCCAAAATGTGTAAATCTTGAAAAACTGAAAATTCAAAGGTAACTTTACACAAAAATGGTTAGAGGACAATCTGTCGACTTTGTAGAAAAGAGTATCATACAAGAATATATAATATCAAACATATAACTTGTGTATGCAGAAAAACCTTTTCTCTATATTGTTATGTTAATCACTTCAAACGAATTCTGAGTGGCGAACATTCATAGATTTAGTTCACAATGAAAAAAGATGAACTACAAATCGAGTATGATAACAGAAGAAAATACTGTATCAGTTGTAAAGAAATTTACACTGCACTCAGCACGTTGGAAAATCACATGAATTGGGTCACAGAGTCTTTGAAGACCCCATTTCAATTAGTTGGAGTAGTTCTTATTGTTGATTTTTGTCACAGTTACTTTGTCATATGAAGACATTGTCGAACTTCAGACTGCTTTTATTCTTAACAGCTCCTATAACTGAACTGAAAATTTGTGTATTATGTTGCACTTGGAATAAATTCAGCATTACATATTCTGCAATATTTAGTATTCTGTTGCTTTTTGTTAAAATAACTTCGTTTATTTTTTTTACATTTTACAGCTATTGTTTTCCTCTCACATTAAATATTTTCGAGGTGTATCATTTAATTTTATGACGAATTCAACGGAATATATTTCTCATCTCACGGTTTTTCGTATATTTGTCTGTGCTGATAGTAAGAGAAATTAAAAAGGTAAACTTTAATACGATAAATTACGTAATAAACTCTTTCTGTGCTTAGAAATTGCTATATCAATTCAACAGATTTACTCAGTTTTATCACGTTGTAAGCTTATGCCCTGAAAGAGAGTTGCATATCAAATCTCCACAATTCTTAAATAACTGTTTTTATTTTTTGTCCAGATTTCTTGGACACAAACGACATCTTTGTCTTTGATTGATGAGTACGTGATCCATACGTACACTGTGTATTTTAGACTTGTAGTCGTACACAAGGGCTAAAAGAACAACGTTTTGCTTTCCTTTGAGGTTACCTGCTATCGAGTACAAGCTATTGTCCTAACAACAGTGAAAACTGCACCCTTTTATGATATGAAGATAGGTCATGAGGGTGATAACTGATACACCATGTAATCATTGCAGCAATACAGACAATATCAATTATACTCTTGAATAGTTTGACAGGCCAACGCTAGATATTGCGTTTCACGCTAGATGTTTTTCCCCAAGTTAATCCATGGTTTCACCAACCCCTCCTTGTGTTTACTGTAATGAACTACCATTTATGGCTGATACGTGTGTGGAAGAGACAGTTATAACATGTGATGATTTGTGAGGTGCACATGATACTAATAATAAGGAATCAGAAAGCCCAAAAACAGATTTGTGAGGTACATATGATACTAATGTAAGGGAATCAGAAAGTCCAGAAACAGATAAATGTACTTCCCTTGAAGGAGGTGACTACTTTAAATTTTCAGTCTTGTTTCTCCTTTGACTTCAGACGTATGCTCCTTTGTACAGCCAGCATTTCCCTCACTAATAATAAGCTACTAAACATATTCCGACGCACAATATTGCACCCCTTAATGCCCTTAACCATTTTCAGTTACATTTTTACGACTCTGGAACCCAGGAACGGCTGGACTGTATACAAAAGAAAGCCATGATAGCTACATTACACAAAAGTCTATACAGGGTGGTCAGAAAATGTGTGAAATGCGTGTAGGGATGTTACAGGGCAGGTTGTACTAAGACATTAATGTTAAGAAAGAAATTCAATACATTGCGCAGTTTCCGAGTTATTTGCATTGAAGTTAGCCAATCAGATTGTCACCCATGTAAATTCAAGTTTCAGCTAACGAGACAAAGCACTCGTTGCTCTACACCAACCCTGGCAGGCTGCTTGAATGCGTGCTCTTGACGCCCCGATCGGCTAACTTCAATGCTAAATAACTCGGAAACGGCGCAACGTATCGAATTTCTTTCTTAACATTTATGTCTCAGTACAACCTGCCTTGTAACATCCCTACAAGCATTTCACAAATTTTCTGACCACCCTGTATACATGCAGCTAATTTATCATCAATTCTATGATCTGCCATTGTTTTGTTATTATCAAATATGAGGAACCATGTGATAGCTTGAAATGTTTTATGCACATTGTTGCTCTAAAAACAAGCCTCCCATATTCCTCATTTCACTGTTCACTCATACCATTCATCTGTGATTTGTTAGCTGCTGATGATATAAGCAGAATCAATGTAGGTCTCAAAGACTTTCCCCTGTAATTCCTTCCATACCATATGTGTGGTTTTAACACAATCTTTATTCAACTTGTACACAACAACAGTCTCTGTCAGTTTCCCTTAGCATGGCTGACATTATTTCTGGGGTAATTAGGTGCACATGGACATCATTTATTCATCTTGGGTGCCACATTAGTAGTAAATTTATTCCAGATGATATTATGAGATGGAGTTTGGCACTTAGAGGCTCTTCATACCACAAGGTTTAATTTTTCCAGTGAAATAATCTTTCTAAGTGCTGTCATTACTTACTATCGTATTATCATCACTATGAATGATGTCACTTTCATTATTTTCCTCTCGTTCTTCCATTATTTCACCACCTTCCTCACCTTTGCTATCTAAGGACAAGTACGCATCGTCATTCTGATCAAAAATACTTACATTATCGATATCAGCATGCCATATCTGAAGAACCACCTTATCAATCTCTTCATCACAAATACGTTTTCCATCAGTCCCAAACAACAAATTGATTCTGTATTTAAATTTTAACCTAAGTTATCAGAAAATCGTGTTTTCAACATCTCTCACAGCTTTAGTAATTTAAGACTCACTTATGTTTTAATGAATTGAAATTTAATTCATTTTATGAATTAAATGTGTGGATTACCTCATAAAGTCAGCCATCATCCACATCCCTCACATCTCCAGTGCTGTCTGAGCTTCAACAAATGTGTAGCATTCACTGTTGATAAGTTTTGCCAACTTCAGCCACATGCTGACAACATGGTATTGAGTAAACCAACTGGAGTCTTTGAAGATTCCAAGTGCCAACTTTTGCTTATTCTTAAACTATGTTCTCATACATTTAAGTAATAGTAAAGTCACGGAATTTTTACATAGTTGTCCTTCAGATCATAACTAAGAAATAGACAACAGGGGCCAAGAGCATTGAAAAATCAGTAAAATAACGAAGCACAAGAAGTATAAAGGGAGAGCAGTCTCAGAAGACCCCAAATGTGCAGGGGAGGGTTAAAAGTTTATATTGTTTTTATTCAAACCTATCATGTAAACAGGAACATTCAAGAACATGTAAGAAATGTACTCCAGAAAGTATCAAAAATAAGAAATCTAATATTAATAATCAGGATGATCATGCTTCAAATTCAGGCTGAAAGTGGTTTTATTTAACCTGATAATTCTTTATTTCTATTACATAACACAAGAAAATGAGACAATTCATGCCTGTACAACTTCATAATTATTCGGGAAGAAATAATAGCTTAAAAAAAGCTCAATTAATTAATTTGTTAATAGGCATAAGGAAAATATTTGGAAATAATTACTCTAATCTAAAATGGGAAATAATGCTGAATTTTTCAAAATAATGAATCTAAAACATTGAAAGATAATTCCTTTTCCTACTGATGTATTACAGAAATCAAGAGATAGAAGAACAGTGAGAGGTAATCCAGATAACAAAGCATTTTGCTGCAAGACTACAGAAAACCAATTATGTGAATAGGTAAACCTGAGCCTAAGTTTTTCTTGAATTCATCGAAGCTAAAGGTTATGAAAACAGTGAAAAACCATATAAAATTCATCATGAATTGAAAGTAAATTTTTAAGTTATTTTGTGAGTATAAAATCCAGTTGGTGTAAATATTGTGGAATTTAGATTCCATACAGAAAAATGCAGTACCATCAGAGAGTGATAGGGAAGGAGAAGGGGAGAGAGAGAGAACTGAAAAAAATTTTGATTAGTAAAAAAAATAATTCACGAAAAATATTGAATTTTCAAGCATGAGGATCATGTCTCTCATTAAACTGAAATATTAGTTGCTATTACAAATTAATAGACATGTTCCATTAAGAGATTTATTCTATATTGACTTGCCAGAAACAATAAAAATAAGGAACCTTGTATTAAAGTGAACAATGTCATTGGAAATGTTTTCTGTGGGCTATAAAATCTGCTTCACTTCTTGTGGATAAATATGTGTATACAGTCATGAAATATAAAAACTGTGGTCTTGTTACTGATCAGAAATCAGAAAAATCTGAATTTCCCTTAGTTGTTGATAATATACCAAAAACTGAACCTTAAGTTAATGTATCGATTAAAGTTTATTTATTTGCTGATAATTGTCATGTTTATCCATTAAAAGCTGCAAAATGCAAGGAAAAGCATGTAAATCTCCTTTATTTCAAATATAGTGAGAAATCACACCATCCTTGTAAAAAAATTTTCTCATCATTTTTTCAGTCAAACTATGAAACATTAAGAAGTAAAATTTATTTGTGATATGTGCCAAACTACACTTCAACAGTAAGGAAAAATTAGACAGTCACACACCAAACCACTCAGTTAACAAATCATTAAAACCAGAGTTACAAGATAAATGTTCCTATGTGAGTTTTATAAATCATCAATAAGTTCCTTTTTTATCTATGGAGATTTTGAAACTTAGCTGTTAAGGTTGTAGAATTGCAAACCAAACCAAAAATGGGGAAAATATTTTGATTAATCCCAAAATATCCTGATTATAATACTATGATTTACATGAGGGTTTATAAAGGAAATATTAAAATATAGATACAGACTTAACTTAAATCTAATGGAGTTAAAATTAAATGATGTATTTGATAGGAAAAAATATCGAATACATGGACCAAGCAATTATATAATACTATATCAAGAAGACCAATAGGTATTATAACAATCCATTCATATACTGAGGACCAAACTGTGTGAAAAAATAAATCATATGTATTATAAAATGATGATAAAGACACTGGAAGAATTTATTCTGAAATTGAAGAAATAAGACTTTTAGTACCTGAAGAAAATCAAGATATGCATGATTTTAAATATATTCATTATATAGACATCATTCTACAAAACATAATCAGAAAGTTCGTCACAATGATCATTTGACTGGAAAATATATAACTCCAGTATGCAGTCAATGTAATCTTCAATTGAATCAGCATAAGTTCATGACAGTTTATTTACATAACCTCTCAGGGTAAGATACATATCTGTTTGTTAAAGATGTCCATTACAATAAAAAAGCCATACATTTAGTACAATGAAGGTAGCGATATTCGGTTTAGAGTGACTATGAGGTTTATTGCTAACTTAGATTCATAGTTCCTGGCCTTCAGAAGCGTTCTACAAAATTGGAAAAGGATCAAATGGCCAATATCAAAGAGTTTGTTAGAGGAAATCTAGTTGACCCAGTAATCAAAATCAGTGTAATCACTATGATTGTATGGATAGTGGGATGAAATTTTAGGAAACAAAGCTTCCATAGAGATAAAAATTCTATATTAAACTAAATGACTGTGAATTCAGTGATAAAGATTACAGCTACATAAAACTATTTTGCAAAGTATTTAATATGTAAAATATTGGCGAATATAATGATCTGCATCTTACAAATACTGTTATTGGCTGATGTGTTTGAGAATTTCAGGAAAACTTGCATATAAGCATATGATTTGGACACTTCTCAGTGTTTTACTGTTCGTATTTTGTCTTGACATAAAATACTACAAACAGCTGCAAAACACTAAAATTATTGCATGATTACAATGTGATTCTAACGGTAGAAACAGGAATAAAGGGTGATATATCCCAGTTTGTGAAAAGGTACATGAGGGTAAATAATAAATAAATGAAATATTATGACATAAGAAGATATCAAATTATTTACCATATTTAGATATATAAAATCCATACAGTTATGCTGTGACTCAATATTCATCATATAGTGGATTTGGATGGGGTGACCCAGTTTAGTTCAATGATCTACACTTTTAAGCTTGATATATGTTTGGAGTAAAACATCCAAGGGAATTGTATAATTAACACTAAGATTAACCATTATATCCCAAAAATTAACTCTGCCTGGAACTAAACAAGTTGTTTACTACATTGGATGATAAAAATTATGATGTAGTTCACTATAGAAATCTTAAGTGGTATCCATCTCTAGGAATAAATATACCAAAAATGCATAGAGCCTTAAAATGTAAATAGTGTGAGTGGATGAAAAAATATATGTATTTGAATACAGAAATGAAGATGAAAGCAAAGGATGATATCTGAAAAGATTACTATAAACTGATGAATAATTCAGGATTTGGGAAAACGATGGAAAGATTTGGAAAAAGTGTAGAGAAAAAGTGTAGACATAAAATTAGTTTTGGATGAAGACAAATGGAAAAAGCTTACGATAAAGTCAAACTTGAAACGAAGAATAATATTTAATAAAAATCCTCCAGCAATTCGCATGAATAAAACAAGAATTATTCTTAATTAACCAATTTACTTTGATATAAGTAAACTTCATTCATCTAAAGAAGTGATGCATGATGTCACTACAGACTTATGACACCAAAATATGCTGAAAACATTGAACTTTGGTATGAAGATGCAGACTGTTATGTCTACAAACATACAGACTGAAGGCTTCCATCAAGATAAGAAATCAGAGACTAATAGATTTTATACTGTTGAATATCCAACAGATAATACTCACTATGTTCCACAAGTAAACAATAAAGATCTAGAAAAATGAAAGATGAATGTAGTTGAAAAATAATGGAAGAATTTTGTGGTCTGACAGAAAAATTGTTAACTTACAAAGTTGGCATCAGGGAGGAAAAAATGAAATGAAGTCAAGAAATGTTAAAAGTAAAATAAACTTAGAGGAATACAAAGACTGTGTGGTTAATAATACTATGGATTTAATATGAAGCTTTAAACATAGGACGTATTCAACAAAGGAAAATAAGTAAGCAAGGAGTCCACCTGATGACAAAAGACATGTCTTGGGAAATAAAATAGGTACATTGTAGATTGGGCATTACAGGTCCCACTATCACCTTCTGCATCGCCATCAATATCAAAGTATGAAGCTCATCTACTTTATGTTATAAAGCAAATAACGTAATTCACTTTATTAATATAATTCAGCTTTGTTACAAACTGTTTCTGCTATCTCTTCAACAGTATAAAACCTTACAAGTTTTTGCTGCTGTTTTCTATCTTGTGAATTTGTAATACACCAAATTTAAATACCACAAGAAGTATATATATATATATATATATATATATATATATATATATAAGTGATAAAATAAATAAGAACATCCTGCACTCATTGTGGCTAATGGCTGTAGCAATACTGCACCATCAGATCCCCTCCAGTTCTGTTATAAAATGGTAGATGTACTACAATACCATCTACCCATGGGAATACTTCCCCCTTGGGTCTCCACTTGAGACCAAGCTAGAACAGTGATTCTCAAGGCCAGTACCAGCAGTACCACTCTTACAAAAAAAGATCTCTTTATTATAGTATATGGCAACTTATCCGCTACATTGTGAGAGTGGTCATGATAAACAAAACTTATTTACTAGTTTTCTTGTCAACCAAAGGGACCAGAGAGGCAGTTCTGTCTTTTGCTTGTTAATGGGAGCAAGAATGAGAGAAAAGGAGTTACGCTCATAGTATCTGTCGATCTGGAGAAATAACGTGAAATGGTACAAGACGTTCGCAGAAAAAACTGGAGTTAGCTAGAGGGAACAATGACATTGGAAAACCAAGACTGATATGCTCGGATAGTAAAAATTGTAAGGCAGGAAGGTATTCTTTCATTCCTAGAGTTCAATCTATATGTCAAAGAAGTAATGATGGAAAAGAATCAAAGGATGAAGAATGGGATTAACATCCACTAAAGATATTACTATCCTCAGTGAAAGTGAAAAATAATTACAGGAACTGTTGAATGGAACGAAGAGTTTAATGAGTACAGACAACAGACTGAAAATAAATCGTTATAAAACAAATGTGATAAGTCGTATCGAATATGAAAGCAGTTAGAAATTTATCGTGAGAATAGGTGATCTTGAAGTAAATAAAGTTGAAGAATTCTGCTACCTCAGAAGCAAAATGACACATAATGGGCCAAATACGAAAGATGTACAAAGTAGAATAGCACAAACAGAGGGTATTTGTAGCCAATCGAAGTCTGCTGGTATCAAAATTAGGCCATAATTTCAGGGAAAAATTTGTTAGAATGTACATTTGGAGCATAGCAATGTTAATGAATAACGGGCAGTTGGAAAACAAGGAATAGAAGATGATAGAAGCGTTTGAAATGTGGCGCTACGGAAGAATGCTGAAATGAGATGTACTGGTAAAGAATGAGGTGTTTCTCCCCAGAATACACGAAGAAATGAACATATCCATGACGGGGAACCTGAAGAACCGCTAGTTGATCGGGAATGTTCAACTGGCTGGGCTACTTTCGACGCTCATCAGAGCAAAGAGTATGCGTCAACACGACCATATCGCGAAGATCTGGCGTATAGAGGACTGTGGATAAGAGATCCAGGGCGCAACAGTTGGTTCCAGTTAGCTGATTCTCTAGGAGTGGTAGCAACACCGTAAGCTGCGCTTCATGCAGTATTAGTATCGGTGGTTGCAGTTCTGTGGGTTGCTGACAAGTCCGAGTGCCAGAATTAATTTGTACATATACTTTTTGGAAGTTTTTCGAAATATCTGATATTTGCAAATATGGTGCATTCTGAAATTTTTGACGTTTCTGTAAACAGCAGCACTCTCCTCCAGGAGTTTAGCTCTGTTTACTCTGTGTGTATGTGTACGTAATAAACGTGCCTTCGTTACTAAGTGTCGTCCTCCACTGACAACCCTGCTAACGGATTTGACGTGACATTATTATACAATACCCACATCAGCACTTATCACTGCCATTATGTAGTGGCACGGATTTAGGAAGGTGGTTAAGATGTGATGTATGATAACAATAATTTTCTTTAACAGTATACTGGTAATGCAGAAGAAGTTCAAGAGCTGAGAGAGATATATGACAACCTCTGAGATTTTGCTGGGATGGTGAACACAGCATATGGCCTTCCGAAGCTCACCTGTCTGGCTACATGTCTTGGTCACTGTATACTGGTAATGCAGAAGAAGTTCAAGAGCTGAGAGAGATATATGACAACCTCTGAGATTGTGGTGGGATGGTGAACACAGCATATGGCCTTCCGATGCTCACCTGTCTGGCTACATGTCTTGGTCACTGTATCACCTGCCTCAATGTTCTATTCTCTATCGTTCTAAAATATCAGGTAAGACTTTAAAAAAGTGGTCAGTGCCATATGACACTTACGTTAGTATGCTTACTGTTTACTTCATTATCTTATTCCATGGTGTAGTTGATATTAAGTATTTGTTTCATATTGCTTGAGTAGGTACATGGAAGACAAACAGTGAAGCTATTGAACTACTGTCTTCGAATAGTTTCGTTTCTGCATGTAATCCGTAATGCAGATTTAAATCATGGTTTTATATCCTTCCTGCGTGATTTCTCAATCCTGCACCACCTTACTTCGCTCTGTAAGTCTTTCTGCTGCGTTGTTAAATTTTTACGTTCTGAAACATGCTGAAGAATGTATCATAGAGGTCATCTTGGCAAAATAAATGCTGCTGGTAGCTGAAAAATGTTCGAAAGTAGATAATAGGTTTCTAATTATCAATTAAGTGGAGAGAAAGTAATTGAAGATATAGGAATAAGTGCCCACTTGAAAGGAATGAAGACTCATGTATAACAGAAACAATTTTCAGCGCTTTCACACTTATTTGGGTAGTAACAGAGTATAAATATTGCAATTCCACTATGTTAACATATCTGTCACTAGAAATCCTTCACGAAGGAAGAGTGTGTAAGAAATCCCTTGAGAAATAAAATTGCTGGTAAAAGAAATAAACTGAGGATCAAATCACCCTTATTAATGTTGACTCTCAGTGTGTTAGTGCGAAAAACACACCCCATTGATTTATGATACCAAACCGATAACAACCAGAAATTATTTCACTCTCGCAGCAAAACCATGTGCTTTGAAATTTTATGACAATTCCTGTATACTTAGGAAGGGCTATGAGTCAACGACTGAGTAAATTCCACAACTAGATAAAGTCATTATACCTAACAGAAACTGGTTGGAAGCTCCCATCATCCACAAAGCCTGTGAACGAATCCGAATTTCTCGACATATCTCATGTGGATCGATCTTTGTTATGACTGAAATATTAGTTATCCGTCTCACCAATATTTCGTCAATGACAGCTCTCGTTGTATCGTATCTTGTTGTAATTGCTCAGGTAAGTGCTGGGGAACCGTTTCCAGAAGCAAATTAACCTACATAGTACAATGGTTGGGTCGCAAAAGTGAATTATGGAAATATGTACATTCTAGCTTTATTTTCGCGACATACATGCTGTTCTACATGACATACCACTTACCCCAAATTAATACACACACTAATGTGAACAAACTAACGTTAAATGTCTCCATAAACAGCAAAATTGTTCGACATTAACGCTAGGTGTCTGACGCTTTCCATGCAACAAACAAATACTAATGCAAAAATATAGTTCGGATTTCGAGTTATGTACAGGGCTTTCTGGGAGCAACGGTAAACTTTTTAAGGGTGATACCTACATATGTGCAATTATCAATGTGTTCGTTCTTGTTTCTCTTCATCGAACAGTCTTCCCACAAACATTTCACGAACTTTACTACTTGATGTTTTCTGTATGGTCATAAGTGAACCTCTAAGTAGACTATGTCTTTCACTAGAGACTAGCCATTTTGCAGTCACCTGGTCTGCTGCCCCGGAGAAGGCAAGTGTTAATGCCTTGCTCTGGCATTTGGAGCCACTAACCAACCTAAACACCTGTGACTAGTAATAGCTGTAATTATTCGCTTACCAATAGCTACAGTATGATATAATGTTGTTCAATAAACCGTCCTCAGGTCACAACAGAAATATCTGTACTCATATCGATTACAGATATTACCTCATATCCTCTGTAAAACGACATTACTGGTTACTTACAGCATCTCTTTACCTTTAAATTTCGAGCATTTCACCCACAGCCTAATTTCTTACGTAGTTTTAAGTAATTTATTATTTATTGTGGGGCCCACATTAAGAGTTTTGAATCACATGAGTACCTATACATTAGAACGATTACTGAGCTACTACAGATAAACACTGCAACATGGACAGCAATACATGTAGAACGATTACTAAGCTACTACAGATAAACACATCAACAAGAGGCAATAGCTGTAGGTAAACATTAAAGTCTTTATACAATTTATCACACCACTCATCACTTTAAGGGATGTTTCGAAAATCCCTTTCTATAGTTTATCACACCACTCGGCACAGAAAGGACTCTTCCAAAGCTGGCACATAACCACGTGTGGCCCAAGTCGATACCAAGTGAACGACTGTCTGTAGTTCAGCAGCACAGTCACAAGATGATAATAAATAATTGTCACACTTGCAGCGAGTGTCTGCACATCTCCCTTCGACCTTTAGGATGCCATTCAGAGGGGTCCAGATTGTCCAACACTGATCAGATCCAGTGGGCTTCTCCTGGACACAAATCAGTTTTACGCGTTGTACAGGAAAGTTTCGTTGGCAACAGCGTATCGATTTATTGATGGCACTGAATTCATTTTTAGTAAGAGTACTGTGATAAGACTGGGGTGCCTTGACCCTAATCATTTTCGCTCCACAGGGAATATGTCAGTCAATATTGGAAGGTTTGAGTTGTAAACACACTTCTAGTGTTCGCATGTAACCACAGTCATCCGTCTGATATCCGGGCAATGGAACGTGACACAAGACAGGTAAACGTCATGTGGCAATAGACCGCACTGACACACTGACAATGAGCATGTATTGGTTACCTTGTGCATCCCTTTTTTTAAAATATCGACTATTAAGCCCGAAAGACGCACAGCACACTGCTTTTGAGTATAACGTTCTAGTCGTCTAATGACGATCCCCAACTAATGTTATAGAGTTTTAAAGGATGTCGTTTCTGCTTTTGGGCTCAGCAGATGTTACCGTTAAGTGCTCATCATATGATAGTGTGCATTGTAACGAAATCCCCATGTCATGACGAAGTTTGACTCCCAAAGAAACTGACACCTAGGGCTCTGTGAGCCAGTCTATTGTGAAGATGTAAATATGCAACTTCTCTTTTAGTTGATTTAGATTGTAACCTCCATTTACGGAAGTATCGGCCTAAGACGAGTAGATCAGAAGTTGGGATTTCTTCAGTTGCTTCAAAGGCTTTGTGTTGTGAAGTTTTAGCCCAGTCATCTGTATGGCCAAACTTTTTTGTCAGTGTTGGAAGAATATCGCATTAAACCAGTTAGGAGCTAGAATGGACCGCTTGTGTCTTTTCCTGTAGTTACAGTAAATGTCCTTCCAACAAAAATGTTGTCAATTAGCATCGTTGTCCGTCTTAATGGAATAAGTTGTCATAATTTATAAAACATCTGTATCTCCAAATGGTATCATTAGCTGCACTTAGAACAACTAAAGTAACTGATGTTTCCTGCTTCTTTTCGTGTCTGTCTTCAGTGAATGTTTTTAAAGATAAGACTTGATCAATGCAGCTCTGTTCTTGTCGGAATTCATCTTGTTCAAAAGGTAGGTTTGAAAGATCGCTGGTCTAAACCGACTGTATCGAATTCTTTCAAGGAACTCGTAAATAGAGTTCATTAGTACGAATGTGCGATAGTTCTTTTGCTGGTCTGGTGACTTGCTAAATCTGAGTATTGCTAAATTATTTTATTGCTTCATTTCTTTCTGCATGTGAGCAACGTAGATACAGTAATAACAGAGAAGAAATCCGACAACCATCTTCTTACGTACTTCTCACAAAGCGGAAGATATTTAGGTGAACTCCATAAATTCCCAGGTTCTCTCCCGATTTTAGAGTTATCAGAGCAATAAATGTCACGTAAAGAGAAATTTCTTAAGAACTTAAATTGTCCACTTTTTGAGCAGTCTAATTTAGAGTGTGACGAATGATAGTCTGATGAATGATCTTTGTCCCTTGTTGGTCTGAATGTGGACTGTAAATGTGAAGTAATCGTATTAACAGATTTTTAGGGTTGTCCGTTTTTCTTATCTATTAACTTCGTCAGTGCTGACCATGTTTCTCAACGTGATGTTCGAATACTGCGTGGTTAAACAGTTGTTATCCTTCACATACATTTGGCCGTACCATGGCTGTGATCTAGGTTATCCACTGTTTCTAGGTTATCAAGTTTAAGAAATTCATCGTAATAATTCTCATTAGTTTCATTCCCACCTGTAGTATATTACTTGCAGTAGACCCTAGGGACTGCTTTGTTTTCCGCACTTCTTCCACCTCAGACAAGGCCCTCTTAGTTATTCGCTTTCTGAGGAATCAAACCAAGACGTTTATCCACCCTTTTATCACATATACCCCATTTTGCTTTTGTAAACTTCCAGCCATGTCGTGGAAAAGATGACACTACTGATATACTTGTCCCAGTCTGAATCAAGATTGGATGATGTCGGGTATTTGGGAAATCTTGTAATACAAACCGGGAATTCTGAAGAGGTAGTTTCTCATTCGTTGCCAAAAAGCAATGATTATGTGTTGTACTCCATGATGCTGATACAAAAGTTCCTTTATCCTTTGCATCATATTTCAAATATAAGCCATTGTTTCAGCCCAGTATACAACTATTTCCCCATTTCCATAACCTCCTTTATAATTCCATCGAGTTTGATAAATGTTAAAATCTCCGAGATATATAACGAGATGTTGTGATACCTGAATGATCTATGGAGGCCAATAGATAGACAGAGATCATATATGTTAATTACAACCAGTTCTACAATTTTTATGGCAACTTCGTATATGCCATTGATATAAGCTATAGAACATTGACATGCATTCTAGACTGGCGACTGTATGTACATTTCCACTACATAAGCACTACTGCACCTTGCCCCCAGAAGTCAAAGTCAGGAATTCTTCCTCACCGGTTCATTTGATCTTCGTTCACAGTTTCTGAACAGCTGCATCACTGACATCATATTTTGATAAAATCTTATGTATGACTTGGCACTTTGAATTACTTATGCCTTCAATATTGATTTGACAAATCTTGATAACGGGTTGAAAGATATAGCCAGAAGACACTAAAAAGAGCCGTATGGTTCAGTGTCATGTGACAAATTCAATTTTGATGGATCTGGCTGCCTCTGCATCACGGCTGTAGTGGCCACCAGGCGAATCCCTATAAAACCTATTCTTTGTAGTAAGGCACTTCAGACAAGAAATGAGAAACTAAAAACTGGTATTCTGTAATGTAAGGACCGTTAATCAATAGAAAGTGATTCTAGAAGTTGATCCTAAGTGTGAGATACGTAGATTATCCCTAAAACCAATTTTATGATTCAGCAGTATAGCACAAGTATGCTATTTCCTCGGTATCTTAAGGACAAGAGGAAACATCAACTTCATATCAGAGAAATATACAAGCAATGCGAAAAGCTGAACAAGTTCCTTGGAAAGGGGGTACCAATTACACTTACGCATACACTTACACTGGGTCGTGGAATAGGGCAGTCTGATTATAATGCAGCTGCCAACAGAGCGGTAACAGATTTACCATAAAGGCTCTGTCGATGTGCTCTAATAATGAAAATACTGTCGTGTTCTTCAGATCTGAACAACAAAAGCATTTGATTTTGTCTTTGGCGACGGTAATCAATTTCCAATAACTAATTTTGATTTCGTATAGCGCAGGCTGCAATTTCAATTTTTTTGCTAATGAATGACTAAAGCTTATAGACCTTTTATATACTTTGTAAATGAACATTTCATTTACGATTACATACTTGTGTGTTTATCTTTTATGGAACAGCTAAATGTAACATGGTTAAATTTTACTAGTGTACATAGCACAAGAGCTGAATTTTTTGTACTAAATAAAAGTATCACATGTGCACTTAATATCATTTTTACTACCTGAGGTATCATAAAATATCAATTTCATCTTGTAGCTGAATTATGCGAATCAGACATCGAGTACTGTGAGTCAAATGTAGACTCAATCTCTCAGAAAAGTTTACTATGCAAACCAATATAGCCGGTTGAAGGTAAAAGAGATATCATGGATTGAAAAAAAAAAAGTCAGTAAAACGTCCTTCTTTGAAATGTAGGTCATCAGCTACTCTACTTCGAAGAAAATACATCAGCATATGCCAGACACGAATGTCACAGTGCCACTACTTCGTGTTTCCAGAATGAGATTTTCACTCTGCAGTGGAGTGTGCGCTGATATGAAACTTCCTGGCAGATTAAAACTGTGTGCCCGACCGAGACTCGAACTCGGGACCTTTGCCTTTCTCGGGCAAGTGCTCTACCATCTGAGCCACCGAAACACGACCCACGCCCGGTCTCACAGCTTTACTTCTGCCAGGACCTCGTCTCCTACCTTCCAAACTCTGCAGAAGCTCTCCTGCGAACCTTGCAGAACTAGCACTCCTGAAAAAAGGATACTGCGGAGACATGGCTTACCCACAGCCTGGGGGATGTTTCCAGAATGAGATATTCACTCTGCAGCCTAGTGTGCGCTGATATGAAACTTCCTGGCAGATTAAAACTGTGTGCCCGACCGAGACTCGAACTCGGGACCTTTGCCTTTTAGGTTTGGAAGGTAGGAGACGAGGTACTGGCAGAAGTAAAGCTGTGAGACCGGGCGTGGATCGTGCTTCGGTGGCTCAGGTGGTAGAGCACTTGCCCGCGAAAGGCAAAGGTCCCGAATTCGAGTCTCGGTCGGGCACACAGTTTTAATCTGCCAGGAAGTTTCGTTTTACTTCGTGTTAGTGGCCACTTGTGCTACAGGAAAAATGAATCCTGACAAAATCAAATATGCAGCATTACAAACAGAGTTAACATTTTACCTTTCAGGGAGTACCAAAACCTCAATTCAATGTGGGAAAGATCCAACTCAAGTGTTGTGTATTAGGGCAGCGAAAGTGGAAGAAAACTTTCGGGAAACAGACATTAATAACCGTTAAGGCTACGTAAAAGAATGTTGTGTAATCTGAACACCATAATTTTATATCTTCAATTCCTCGACATTTTTACAAGGTTCAAATAAAACACTTTTAACCACACAGTTTGATTGCAACTCACCGTTCGACGGTACTACTGCTGTAACATTTTGGCACCTTCATCGTATGTGTGGTGACAGAGGAAGTAGTCTGATGGCTACAACAGCTGTGCACTGACTGTTATCTATGATCGCGCAGGTAAACGCACGAACTAAAGTTGCATTAGATGTATGCATATATTTGAAACAGTAGGGCAGAAGCTTCTGGGACACCATTTTCTGGATGTGCGGCAAAAGATTTGCGGCTGAAGTTCTCATTGAAAGATCTTTCTAATGCCACAGAAGACTTAAGTTTGATGTAGTATAAGAAGAAGATAAGAAGAATAGAAAATAAAAAAGACTAAGTCGGCTATGATAGTACATATGGTAAACACTATCAGCATACACAAGAAGATTCACCCCATACTCCATCATACCAAACCTCGATATGTTTACTCATTTAAGAAGAAAAGAACCATTTGATCGGACCAGTATCGCAACTCTCCCCTCCTTCCCCCCCCCCCCCCCCAATCAATATCATAAGCCCTCCCAATCGTTAGCAACAGTATGATGTCAACAAAGGGCAGGAAATTTCGTCTACTGTTTATTTTTACGATTTGAAAGTGTTTGACGTACTTAAAAATCTCGTAAACTATGAGATTCTACGAGTGATAAGGTTTTCGAATTCAAAAAAAGTTCGCTGTGTCGAAATTTGCATCTTCAATTAAAGAATGGTGTTTTATGGCAAATGATCGAACAGTCACGATGAGGAACGATCAGGATGAGTTTCATTTGTGACCTACGAATCTAGATTTGGGACTCTGGAAAAATGCTCAGCAGGATAGACGTTTTACAATCGGTGGAGCTTGTGACTAACGAAAATTCACGATCAGTAAGAATTGAACGTGAAATTGTTAGTGATTACTTGGAGTATGTGTCAGGTGGTTTCTCGTGTTTTGAAGGATGAAATCAGTAAACAACAAATGGGAGCAGCTCATACTTTTGTGACAAGGCGAAAAATTTTTCAGCCACATTGTTACCGGTAGCGAGACCTGATATTTCCATGAAAGTACTGGAACAAAGGGCCTCCTAATGGATTGGCATTGTTCAAGGCCCCCCGCCCCCCCCCTTCCCCAAAAAAGGAAGTCGAATAAATTTTGAGGACCAAGAAGATTGTGGGCTGAGTGTTTTGAGATGGAGAAGATGTTCTACTTATGTCCTTATTGACTTTACTTCTAAAGCTCCAACCAAATAATAGGCAACACCCTACACTGAGACCATTAACTGACTCAAAAGAGCAGCCATAAGCTAAAGGCGTCTTTTGTTGTCCTCAAGCCCTAGATTGTGCTTCTTCGTGACAACGCTCGCCTGAATCCTGCTTCATTGACAAACGATTTGCTTCAGCATCTTAATTGATATGTTTTTGATCATCCTCCTTGTAGCCCAGACTTGACCACGAGTTATTACAAATTTAACCATCTATATTGTGCAAAGTACTACGCAAATGTCAAAGAACTGAAATAAACCGGTGGTGAGTGGTTCAAAGCTCAGCGGTCATTGAGTATGCAGATGATATAAGAAACTTTGTTTGACTCCACTACCAATTTTTATAATTGCAGATAACCAAGCAAGATTGCTTTAATCAAATCCTCATAGGGCCTGTGTCGCACAAATTATACTTCGCCACCGATTATACCTCTAACAGTGGATACAACACGCGCCACTGTTGGGACAGACCTTTTTCATGTCATTACGACTGTACCATACGAATTTCGTTCACAGCAGGTGGTCGGTCATCCAGGTATATTACCACTCGTAGACCCAACAAGCAACATCAGCGGACATATTTTGGTTCCACGTCGTGTTGCGCGCGTTTCTTTTCCAACGTGCAAACATTCAGAATATTTCCCCGTGTGAAAGCTCTAAATACTACCATCTGTGTTCTGTTCTGGCAATATGATAAAGACATGAGTTAGGAGACATCTTTTCCTGGAGACAGCATAATAGTGTTACCTGCTTTCTTTCCTGAGCCTTACAGGCTTCTTACTTATTGTAATAACCTGGGATTATTTCAGTACATTGCTGGTGAATTACATGATTGTTTTCTGTGAAACTCTCTGGCGTTTGAAGTTGACATTACAGTTGAGAATTTTGGTCATCAAATTCATGTTGATACAGGTTGTTTCAAAAATTACCGGTATATTTGAAACGGCAATAAAAACTAAACGAGCAGCAATAGAAATACATCGTTTGTTGCAATATGCTTGGGACAACAGTACATTTTCAGGCAGACAAACTTTCGAAATGACAGTAGTGACAATTTTCAACAACAGATGGCGCTGCGGTCTGGGAAACTCTGTAGTACGATATTTTCCACATATCCACCATGCGTAGCAATAATATAGCGTAGTCTCTGAATGAAATTACCCGAAACCTTTGACAACGTGTCTGGCGGAATGGCTTCACATGCAGATGAGATGTACTGCTTCAGCTATTCAATTGTTTCTGGATTCTGGCGGTACACCTGGTCTTTCAAGTGTCCCCACAGAAAGAAGTCACAGGGGTTCATGTCTGGCGAATAGGGAGGCCAATCCACGCCGCCTCCTGTATGTTTCGGATAGCCCAAAGCAATCACACGATCATCGAAATATTCATTCAGGAAATTAAAGACGTCGGACATGCAATGTGGCCAGGCACCATCTTGCATAAACCACGAGGTGTTCTCAGTGTCGTCTAAGGCAGTTTGTACCGCCACAAATTCACGAAGAATGTCCAGATAGCGTGATGCAGTAATCGTTTTGGATCTGAAAAATGGGCCAATGATTCCTTTGGAAGAAATGGCGGCCCAGACCAGTACTTTTTGAGGATGCAGGGACGATGTTACTGCAACATGGGGCTTTTCGGTTCCCCATATGCGCCAGTTCTGTTTATTGACGAAGCCGTTCAGGTAAAAATAAGCTTCGTCAGTAAACCAAATGCTGCCCACATGCATATCGCCGTCATCAATCCTGTGCACTATATCGTTAGCGAATGTCTCTCGTGCAGCGATGTTAGCGGCGCTGAGGGGTTGCCACGTTTGAATTTTGTATGCATAGAGGTGTAAACTCTGGCGCATGAGACGATACGTGGACGTTGGCGTCATTTGGACCGCAGCTGCAACACGGCGAACGGAAACCCGAGGCCGCTGTTGGATCACCTGCTGCACTAGCTGCGCGTTGCTCTCTGTGGTTGCCGTGCGCGGTCGCCCTACCTTTCCAGCACGTTCATCCGTCACGTTCCCAGTCCATTGAAATTTTTCAAACAGATCCTTTATTGTATCGCTTTTCGGTCCTTTGGTTACATTAAACCTCCATTGAAAACTTCGTCTTGTTGCAACATCACTGTGTTCTAGGCGGTGGAATTCCAACACCAGAAAAATCCTCTGTTCTAAGGAATAAACCATGTTGTCTACAGCACAATTGCACGTTGTGAACAGCACATGCTTACAGCAGAAAGACGATGTACAGAATGGCGCACCCACAGACTGCGTTGTCGTCTATATCTTTCACATCACTTGCAGCGCCATCTGTTGTTGAAAATTGTAACTACTGTAATTTCGAAAGTTTGTCCGCCTGAAAATGTACTGTTGTCCCAAGCATATTGCAACAACAGGTGTATTTCTATCGCTGCTCGTTTAGTTTTTACTGCCGTTTTAAATATACCAGTCATTTTTGAAACACCCTGTACTTTCTACATGATATCAATACTCCTATTTTTTGTTGGTTGATCACCTCTGTTTCTTTGCTATGAGTCCATTGAACTATATTTTTATTACATAACAACACTACCTGTAACAGGATTTTGTCGTAACGAAGGCCAAATTCTATGTTGATATTAAGCTAGTGGTATCAATTTTCCTGAAGTTTACTTAGGGTTTTCGTGCCAAAGGATCTAATATGAGTATTGACAATGATTATAAGATGATGAGACTAATGATTTTGATGATGTTAATGTATCTGAAGAAAGGGAGTGTTCATACCAGTTTTTAAGAAGATATTTGAAGCTTATGAGCAGAATGATATATTGTTCGATTTAAGTTCCCTTTTTTCTTGAGACTTTGGGATCTTGGACACTACAAGTGATGATTAGCAAATACTGTGTGCCGAATTTACAACCATAGCAACAAGAAGTGTGAGCGATTTGGTTCTACATTCAACAGAAATGTTGATGGTGATTTTCTGACAAGTTTCATAATTAACTTTAATATTGTTTAACAATTAGATTTCTCCACAGCTTTTAAGAACAGGTGTCAACTATTTTACGATGTACCAAGTTTAACATAATTTACCTTTGTCACAATACCAACATATTATGTACCCATTTGAGATGGTTTAATAACATTCTCCCTACCATGGACAATCAAATATTCAGGTTGTATCATGACAGGTACTTTGGCGCGATATGAGCAACACTTAGACAGATGTTTTATGCTATTATCACGTTCTCTTCATTTCTATAACTTTCATTTCTGACGCTTTCCTTTAATAATAAGCAAATACCCTTTTCTGGAAACTTAACATTTTGTCTGTGAATATATTCTGTTTATTAAATTTCAACTATTATTCAGATGACATTAATGAAACAATATGATGAATTGGGATTACTAGAGTACAACTGGGATTTTTTTTGGACTCATTGTTGACAATCCTCTCTTTTACTTCATGACAGGCTACAAGCATTCTTTAATCATTTTTTCTCTTATACCTACAGCACCACAAGTATCACAATTCTTACCTTTTATGATGCCTGTGTGTTACCTTCTATGTTGCCTTTTTCTCTTTTCACATGTTTTTCGAATAAAGATATAAACATCTGTTACTATCTCATTGTTTGTCACTTGTGCTATGCTTTGCTTTATGTGTATATACACTTTTATTTTCTGGCATTGTTACCTATTTAATGAGTAACATAAGGTTATGTTCTATGCTTTCAGTTAAAATTTTTGTTTTGTATTGGCCTGCTATTTCTGCTTTATTATCTGAAGTTAACATGTTACATTTTGCTACAGTTATTTCCATACTTTCTTTGAATACTTATTATTTTTGGTTTATGGTAGACTGACTTTGGAGCTTTTATATAATGTTTTTGCCTTTGTGCTTTGTGAGGCTAATTATGTTGTCACATACTATAGATATATTGTTCAATTTTTGCATACTTTTGATTTGTCACACTATTATTTCCCGAGGCCTGACAGTACCTCTCCTTGACAGAGCACAGCGTCTTGTCCATTCTGAATGCCTGTTCCTTAAGTGTGATATTATTTTCATTCTACATTAATGTAACGATACTGTGTTTTTGTTTCCATGACAGTCATGTTTTTGTTGTACCATTACTACCATTATTTTCAGTTACTGTAATTAGGATTCTCTTATTTATCTCTGCCTATCGTTTATTTAAGTAACTTAGTTTCCTCTTTTTCTCACAAATTATTTCCATTATTGACATTATTTCAACACTTGATAACAGATTATCCTTGTGGTGCACACAAAAAAAAAATGAGTAGAGGGTTGGATATTCTTTAGCTGACACAACATGTGGCATTGGTGCCCCATATCCTTGAGCTCTGTAGAACTCATTCTTCCATACTGAATTCTCAGTCTACTGTTCTTTCTGTTCTAGATATTTTTTCTTATTTTTCTAAGATATTTGTGTAACTGTCCTCTGATAGATGAACAACTTTCCTTTTAACAATTGTACTGAAAAGAAATAAGATTCATGCTGCGAATTTAAAATACTTATTCAGACTATCAAAATTCTTATTTAAGAAGGTTGTATAAAATTAGTTAAGGCATTACCTGTCAATACTTAATATGAAGTTAAGACTAAAATGACACTGCGATTGTGCAGCTTATTGTTATCATTAGTATTATATATGACTATGAATCACTTGTAAATAGATTCTTAATGACAACTTCAATACAGTGTTGTTGCTATGTGAGGTTCTATTCACCTGAAAGACATACCAACATTTATTTTGTAACAAATGTCCGCTGCATAGTGTTATTATTATGGTATACTACCTTTAGTAGGAACTTTTTTGTACATAGATTCTATACAACTAATAACTGTTATTACTACAGAGTATGTGATGTTATTGTTTCCTTCAAGATATATAAAAGTTTTAGCAACAAGTATCCAGTGCATACGGTTATAGTATATTAATTTTAAAATTAATTTCTTGTACAATAATAGTATCAATGTAACTAAGATTACGTTTATGTCACTATGACAAACGTCCTTTTGTAAATGTTTTTAACTTAGCGTCAGACTAAGCTGTCACCTGACAAGACACATGTTCTGCATTTGCAAGAATCTCATGATTGTGTTTAGGAGTCTGTGTGCACTACCACCTGACGTAATAAGTAGCTTGAGGCTACGTAAATATCACTGGAACTGAGACTGAACTGTCACGTGACATAATAACTGGTCTGAGTCTATGACAATATAAGGAAAATCAGTGTGAGCTGCCTTCTCAAGTAAAATGTGTCCTATGACAAATTGAATATCACGACTTTAAGTGTACATCAGTGTGAGCTACCAATTGACATAACATGTGTTCTATGACTGGTAGAATATCATAATTGTAATGGACTGTCAATGAGTGTTGTCACCTGACTTGACATATATTTTACAATCAATACTACCATGGCTCAGTGTGTCCCATCACCTGATGCCCATTCATCTTCAGTCATATTGTACTACTGATCACTATTTAAGTCTGTGTGTCCTATCACCTGATGTGATATGTATTGTACAATCAACATTATTTGTGGCTCGGAGGGTTTCATCACCTGAGACCCCTGTTTGTGACATAATATAGATTTTCATTATGGTAACCAAAACCAGGTGCGGTATCCTCTGACTTAAAAAGGTATTCTACGTTTACAATAATGTGGCTCAGGGTGTCCGATCACCTGATGCCCACTCTTCTTCAACCTTATTGTACAACTGATCAGAATTAAAGTCAGTGTGTCCTATCACCTGATGTGATACATATTGTACAATCGATATTATATGTGGCTCAGTGTGTTTCATGACCGGAGGCCCCATATTTTACGACGGTTTGCTATTAGAATCCGTGTAGACTGTCACCCGATGTGACATGCATTGTACAATCGACACTAGTTGTGGCTCAGTGTGTTTCTACACCTGAGGCCCCACATTTTAATGCAATTAACAATTACACTCTATACAAACCATCACCTGACGTGACATGTCTTCTTAATTTACTATTGTCAATGAAACTTGGCGTGTACTCTAGGTCTACTACATGATAATGATTGTAACAAAGTCAATATATGCTGTCACCTGATGTGACATAAATTTTATATTTAATCCTACTATCACTTAAAGTATTTTATTACATTATTTTACTGGAATTAAGAGTTCTTTATAGACACATCTATCCACATTTTGTGTTATATGATTAACTTATAGCAAATATTTAACTATTTTATGCATTTTACCTCACATTCTACATTTTTGTTTGGTACCATTTGATTATATTTGAGATATTTTATCTCGCATTCCTATGCTTCTATTTTGTAACTTAATACTATTTCATAGACTTCTCTTTAGAAATCTAAGTATATTTTGCCTCTTATCCCACATTCTACATTTCTGTATTATAACTATTGATGTTATTTGCGAGAAATGAACTTCAATATCTAAATACCTAATATATTTTATCTCCAATTGTTTTCTTCTGTTTTGTAAATTTTCACAGTATTTGATACACTTCTCTTAATAATCTAAATGTCTGATGTCTTTGCCCTACATTAATACGTTTCTGTTTTGTACATTTTGATGTTCTTTGATCCACTGCAATTTGACAATCTTATGATATTAAGCATTTTACTCCTAATTCTATGTTTCTTTTGGTGAATTTTATTGCTGTGTAATACTCTTTTAATTGGAATACTATGTATGAATTTTATTGTGTGTTACACTGTATTTTTTTCTACGAATTTCGTGGGGAAATATGTGCCAACTGCACAGATCCCTCTACAAAATTCTGGTCCCATGGACCAGGGGTTATGAAAGATATGTGCTAAGATCTGATCTGGGTATATCCAGAAAATAAAGTCAGCAGTTGCCAATCGCTAGGTGGAATGAGTATAATATCTTTGAGTAGGAGGATCTTTGATGGTTAAGAGAGCCGGGCGAGTGCAGTATAAAACTCATGAGTCGCAGCTAGGTGCCCAGAGAAGGCAGACATGTGGTGACAGCTTCAAGGTAGGATGCGCTCTCACTGCATAGTTACCCCGAGCAAACTTTAGCAGGTAAATGAGGGAAGATATATAATGTTTTAAAAATGGATTTTGTTCGATAATGTTCAGATTTAGGATTTTTATGTCCAAGATTTGACACAGTAAGCGTTTTGTAAAATTTTTTGTAAGAGTGATTCATGCTACATAAATGTTTCAAATGGTAGGTTTCGTGTACAAGTTAAAATTTTAACAATATACATATATTGAGTATAACATTGTGTTTAAATCTAACAGCTGGAATCATTATCGACATCCTTTGTTTGTTTTGAATATAAAAATTAATATTAAAGTAAAATTATCCACCAGTGAAATAACATAAAGAAAAATGAGGCCTCTATGCGATATATATGTGCAGTTCATGGTTTGAAATTGATTTTGGTATAACTAAAGTTGTCAGAGCAAAGCTATTTCAAATAACTAATTATATGCCTTTGCACAACTGGCATCATTCAAGTCAAGATATAATTTCATTAAGTAAATATCAGGGCCAAAAGTTAATTTTTCAGTACCATCTTAATCCCATTGCACAAACAGCATTATTCTCTTATACTTGATTGCTGAGTCCAGTACATGTTTCATTAATGGAAAACTGGAGGAGTGCAAGAAACAAGTTTGCAGATGCAGTCACATGGAGGTTTGTTCAATAATTAATTTGGAACAATCTTATCATTGATACATTCACTAATTAATTTGGAACAGTTTTGGCAACATACTTTAAAAGGGAATGGAGATCTCTATTAAACAGCACGTTGCAATGGACCCCATATTGGTTAATTTCGTTCGTATCTGGGGAGTTTGGTGGCCAGCGTAAGTGTTTAAAATCAGAAGAGTGTTCCTGGAGCCGCTCTGCAGCAATCCTGGAAGTATCGAGTGATGCTTTGATCTGCTGGAATTGTCCACGTACGTCAGAAAGCGCAATGGACATGAATGGATGCAGGTGATCAGACAGGATGCTTACTTAAGTGTCACTTGTCAGAGCCATCGGCTCTGAAAGCCAATATCGATGATATTTCGTTGAATAGTTCACACGCTGATGCTTGTTAATGGTCTAGCACTGAAATCTGCAGCAATTTTCGGAAGGTTTGCACTTCTGTCACATTGACCGGGTCTCTTGAGTCGTCGTTGGTCCCGTTCTCGCAAGATCTTTTTCCAGCCGCTGCGTTGTTGCAGATTTGATGTTTTACCAGGTTTCTGATATTCATGATAAAATCGTGGATAGGTCGTATGGGAAAATCCCCATTTCATCGCTACCTCTAAGATGCGGTGTACCATCGCTCGTGCACCGACTATAACATCACTTTCAGACAAAGTTAAATCTTGATAAGCTGACATTATAGAAGCACTAACCGATCTAATAACTGCGTCAGACATTTGTTGTCTTATATAAGCGTTGTCGACCGCGGTGCCGTATTCAGTCTATTTCCATATCTCTGTATTTGAATACGCATGCCTATACCAGTTTCTTTGGAGCTTCGGTGTAAATCGCTTGAAGACTGCGGATGAACACTTTTAAGTACAACTATATCGTTAATTTTTTAAATACATAATTATTGTATTTGTTTTTTAAACAATTATTATTTCTAAATCTTCAAATAAAACACTGTCATTTTGCATTTCATAATCGCTCGAGTTTTTCTCATAGTTTTTCTACGTTTCATTTGACTTGCAAAAAATGTTATTGTTACAAATTGGTATTGGTACGCTATAAGACTAATGAACTATGTGAAATGTCACTGAAATATATGACGAATGTTCTAGCTTTCTAGACAGTTATTACTGGACAGAAAGAAAATACTCGGTCAATGAAGAAAAACATATTCAAAAGGAAAGACTATAACATGTCGTTGAGGACGAGCGGAAGGTATACCATGTAATGATGATAGTGGCCAGCAGAGCGTGGCAAATTACCTTAGTGGTTGCATGGAGGCGTCGGTGAACCACGATGTGATCATAATTTTTATCTACCATCGTAATTCCTGACGATCTGGCTGTCGCAACTAGCGAGCTAAAAAATCAGTGGCTGTTTCTCCGAGTAACCTGTAATCTTTCCTCGAACTCATAGTGCTTGCAACTCTCAATTAAACTGCCTCCATGCAAACAAGAGGTTATGGTTCGAAGGACCTTTCGAAATTAGCTCAAAGTGCAATGACCCATATTGTGCATTTGGTATACTTCTCTCGTCCTCGTAACACACAGAAAATCAGTGTCACATTTTGTTGTAAATTACTCAATCCTATAGAAACACCATTGCCAGCCTCAAGTCTTGTTAACCTGTATTTATACTAATTCTGATGTGGCGACAGTAATTTTCACCCTGGAGAGTATGGTGTCACAAGTATCAAAACTACATATTTTGAGGAAAGGAACCATTGACTATCTGTCGATATTCAGACGATACGAAATCTTTAATAAGCGATTTGGGTATAGCATGTTACGGAACACTAGCTGGTTAAGTGGAGCAGAAAGTTAATATCAATTGTCCCAACGAATGTACAGAGAAATGGTTTGCAACAGGTGGCTTCCTAATCTTAAGAAATATTTCTCTATTGATAGGCATTTACAAAAAATCTAATGAGAACGAGTGTGTTGAATCGAATGTAAGATGTCATCATCTACTTGTAAACGAAATGCCAACTTCAAAGAACCTTTTGTATAGACTACATGAGGAACAACAATTACACACTTGTCATATAGATCGTGTTCCAGCAACGCTGCAAAATAATTTTAGAGATTGATCAACAGATCAAATTCTAAAGCATTTACTGAAGTAGACTGTCGTCGCCTTGAACACTTGCCATTTGCTTAAGTGGTTAAAAATTGGTTTCTTTAAGTTTAATATTTTTTGTTATTTTCGAGATAGCGTACATTATAAACCATTAAAACTTAACGGCTAATTTCACTTGACTAAGTCACCATCTGAGAAAAGGTAAGGAACCGGTTATTGTTTATGTTAAATTTTACGTGCTAAATCACTGACATAAGTGTTTGAAGGTGAGGAAGTAAATAAAAGTAATAACATACCCATCATGATAAAATTTATACCAGAATATAGGGTATTGAAAACCTTGCATGATCTATATAGGTGGGAGCTATTTAAAAGAGGGAAATGATTGTCAGATAAGCTCGGACTGTGTAGATATTGTCCCAGGAGCAATGTTCAATATTCAGGTGTATGACAGGGACATTGGATTAAAGCAACAATCTTCATACTGAAGTCTTTCCTACTCCAAATGGTCTCCGAGGCAGAAGACATTTAATACACATTGTTATTTATTTTGTGTATTATTTAATACATTACCATGATTACAAATGTACAAGAGGTGGTAAACATATAACTTGCATTTTACGAAGTGAATTTGAAAAATACGTATTGTAACACATTCGGGTGCAAAAAGTCACCTTGTGATGGTAGTAGCACTACGCTACACCATTTGGACAATGTGTCGAAATTCCTGCACGTGTTGTTAAACGAACCGTTCAGGAGAAAAACGGCAATTTGAAAGACCGTCTGTTCCTCGCAGTGTACTGAAAACTCTGGTAAACACTCTGTGATCAAGAATTCGACTTGTCGGGATGCGGCGACCGTACTTTTCGAGAGCAGCAGGACACCATCGCATAATCCGTAAAGATATACCATATCAGCAGATTCTTCGTTACTGTACATGTGTAATATCTTAGCCCGCGCTTCTACAAACACTTCAAACTCCTTCAGTCACAACACGTCATGGACAACTGCACGATCAACGGGCTAGTTTAATGGCAGAAGGAAATCAAGAGCAAAGAGTTTGATAGTAACGAGGGAAGCTGTACTAGAATAAAACTTCGAAAGGTTGGACGGGTTTGGACACATACATGGGTAACAATAGCCTAAACACAAATGTACATTGAAAGTAATGAATCGGAAACCATAGGATTTCGACATACGAGGTGCAAATAAAGATCCTTTTACTGAAAATGAGCCTTCCTGTTGTATCCCTGAATACTGGCCATACCTCCTGGGACAAACCCTAAAAATAAAATAACATCAGAGAGGTAACATAATACAGTATAATATGAATATTACTTTAACTGA
This sequence comes from Schistocerca serialis cubense, assembly GCF_023864345.2. Lineage (NCBI taxonomy): Eukaryota > Metazoa > Arthropoda > Insecta > Orthoptera > Acrididae > Schistocerca > Schistocerca serialis. Next base: position 666,532,873 of record NC_064642.1, read on the forward strand.
ATAACCCAGCTAGTTAAAACCAACCAGTTCAAGTGAGATTCGGACCTCAGGAACAACACAAATGTCGATGGTAGGCAAAGTGCACCGCGTGTCTACATCTCCTTAGATGTTGCGGGAGATGCAAAATCGGTTCTTTAAAAATAATATGAAGTAATACAGGTAGAGTTGCTACATGTGCAACCATATAGTTGATGACTTGTTGCTGAAGGATTAGAGAAATCCATGCAGTTTCAAGTCTCTGTTTGATAATGAAGTTTTGCTGTGAAATGTGCTGTAAGAAACTCAACGAGGGTTTGGAACTTACCGACAGGGATGTGGAGCCACGCTGACTGCAATGTTGTGGACAGCTGCGCTGGGAGTCAAGGCTGAGGATGCGCAGCGCCAACAGCCCGATCGAAGCGGTACTCCAGATTATCGATTGAGTTTAAATCCGTGGAGTACGGTAGCGAGAGGATTATGGTAGATTCATCCTGCTACTCCTCGAGCTGCGCACGTACTCTGGGAGTTGTGGTAACGTTGCGTTGTCCTACTCATAGGCGTCATCGTGGCGAGGAAGAACAAACTGTATACAGCGGTGGACATGGGTCTGTAGGACTGATCTATATCACCTTCGAAAATGACGAAATCACATTAGGAGTGCCACTTAAACTTTCCCCAGAACACAACGCTCCCTCCTTCGACCTGGACTGTTCTGATGATTGTTGCTGGATGTTTGCTTTCACCTTTTTCACGCCTTACACATCATCTGTCCAAAGGGGCATGAGACATGATTCATCTGAAAAGGCCAACTGTCATCACTCAACGAACACCCAGTTGCGGTATTTACGAGCAAGTTACAGCCTTCGTCGCCGATGGAAAGCAGTCGGCAAGGGTGGATGATCGTGACCCCCGCTGCAGTGGTCCATACGCACAACACAGAAACGTTCGCTTTGAGAAGACTCTGTTGGTAGCCCCTCGGTTCATCTGGTTGTCAGGTACTAACAGTTTCAGGCCTGTTTGTCCGCACACGTATCCGCAGCAGTAGTTCACCCCAGTCATCTATGGCCTGTGGTGCAGCACAGGTTGTCTCAGCGCCAGTTTCCAAAAGCACCATTTTGCATTCACGGTATGTTTAAACCATCGCGGCAAATGAATCGTACACAAACTTAGCCGTTTCGAAAATGGTTCCACCCTTGACCTGAAAGCCCATGATTATGTCGTTTTGGAAGTGAGATGCATCGCTCCTTTCCGCATTACGGTAATGAGTACATTGTTTTCAGTGTCCCCCAAAGACACTGTATTTACCCTCCACTGCTAATGTTGCCACCTGTCACCTGTGAGAGGTTACTGCACTTTGATGTTTAACATAGCCGATGGACACATTAATGTGACTGGAATGTGTCTATCAAAAGAGTAATTCCAAAATAGGTTAATATTTGTGCAATAACAAGTGTGATACTATGAAAATATAAAGAAAGTGTATTGCAATCTTCTTACTTTTTTACTAATTTTCATTATTTAATGTTATATATTAGCATATATTGTAAATTAGTAGCCATCAGTCACACCTTTCTGATAGAAGGATGTATTACGACACAGTGTGCTCGATTTGCAGCATTGCTATTAAACAAGGTTCACCATTTATATAAGTTGATATCGTAGGGTGAGAAAGGAAAGGATTACGGATGTCGGGGGAAACGGGATATTACGAAGTGTCATCGGCGACGAGTGAATAATGTATGCGGAACCGAGATTCGAAACCAGGGTTTTGCTTACTAGGCAGCACTTCTCCATCTGCGAGACAGAATTCATCGCAACTGCGAGGACAGTCTTGCCATATTTCACGGCCCAGCCACATTCTCACAGAGCTGTACCTGTCCATTTCCTGCATGCTTGCTACCCTGAGATTACAGCAGGAGGCCTGACATATTTGTGCATTTGCACTGAAGGATGTGGTGATACACTGAACAATTAGGCGAATCAATTACATGAATGTACTCATATAACTGCATAAATTCATATAATTATGCAACCTACCTTTAATGCTTTGTTTCATAATGTCAGACATGTTCCTGATTATTTGTTCTGTAGTAGTTTTACTTTATATATATATATATATATATATATATATATATATATATATATATGTTCCTGATTATTTGTTCTGTAGTAGTTTTACTTTATATATATATATATATATATGTGTGTGTGTGCGTGTGTGTGTGTGTGTGTGTGTGTGTGTGTGTGTGTGTGTGTGTGTGTGAGTGTGCATTGAAAATACATACTCTTATTCCTATGCACGTTACTTGATTTAACTGACACCCAAACCTCCTGGTGACAGACACTCAGATCGGTAACAAACGTTGTATTTCAATAATCAACAACAATCCCTATTTAGTCTGTACTATGTGCTCTTGCCCAGCAGGAAATACGTAAAAGTTCATTAAAATCTGCACTGGAACTACCAGGAAGCAGGAAAAGCGTATCAGTGTGTAATTAACGAGCGTGGCTTCCGTGGGTGCCAGCACGGTTGGCGTGTTCAGTCAGATGGTTAGCTGCCCTCTATAACAAAATCAAATAAACAAAGAAAATATAATAACATTAAATAAAAAAAGCTGAGTGAACCAATGAACGATGAACTTGAACGACTGTCATGGGGCTTCCGTCCCAAACAAATGTAACGAACAATAACGAACAAAATGTGATAAAAAATCCGCTAATACTTATTTCCTTTCAATAAAAAAAGTGAGAAACTTTCTATAGCGTAAGAACATTGTACCTCGGGTCCCGCGTTAAAACCCAGCCATCAACAATTTTTTTAACTGTTTACGTGCGAAATTGTTATGTGAGAGAATATTTTTCTGGTATGTAAAAAGACTTTTCGCAGTTTGTAGAAATGTTCTTTAGGCAGTCTGCTTTCGTTTCGTTAGTTGAAAGTAACAAGCCCGAAGAGTACATTTTTGTAGAGAGGTGTCGTGTTCTGGCGAACATGTGCGACGGAACAGACATCATTTGTAATGTTGCACAGCGACAGTTGTGTACGTACAACTACGGAAATAAATGAAGGTGACAGAAAGCGTATGACATTCCTACTGGACATAATTGACGGATAGAATGGGTCGAACATCACGGAAGAGAATACATTAGATATCGAAGAGCGAAAACCAGATGGAGCGGAATCGTTTATTTGTGACCAAGGGAATGGACTATGGTCGACGTCTTCGATATCGTCGCCACAAGGGCCGTCAAGCGATGGAAAAGATAAAATATTTCAACAAGAGGAAAGGGTAATGTTTTACTCAAGAAACAAGAAAATCAGAACTCCCAAATATAGGCCTAACGTCAAAAAGCAGCCGAAGCCAAACCAAAAATTGGCACTTCTCACAATGTTTGCAATGAAAAACAGATTTCGCACGATATTTCCGACACGGTGTGTGTTATACGAACGGAAACGGCAGTGGGAAAATGGAGAGTTAATGTCTGTGTAGGAGAAGTGAAATTGTGTTACAATATACGTGATGGAGACCTTGCAACACGGCCACGAGGAAGGTCCGTGTGTTCACGATGGGGAAATCACACAGAGGGCGAAAACAAAAGCGAGACATTTCAGTTTCCCAAGATCTGACGCCAATGACAGTAATGTGTTTCGCTGGAAGCATAGAAACGGTATTGTAAGCCGTAAAGTTAAATCTTTTGTTACAGCGAAACTGTACCACAACATAAACGACATCCAGAAAACGGTAGAGGACTAGCAAGAACCAACACCTGCACTCATGACAGCCTACACAGACGCAAATACCTACAACCTAGACGAAACTGGATTCAACAAGGAGATGTCTAAGGTTCCCACTCTTGCAACTAGAGGTTGCTGTATAGTGCAGTCACGCGACGCCCCATAAGTACACAGTTATTGCATTCATTTACCGGGAGGCGAAATGTGCTCCTAAGCTGTTTGTTGTCATTCTAGAGACTCGTTCTTTGAGTACTCATACAAGTAAGTCCCTGTTTCCACCATTAAATTTAATCATCCACTCTCTCCTCCGGAAAAATTACCATAGAAATGTTCCGGACATTTCTGCAAGAAGTGGTAATGGAATAAATCAGTATAGTGAAGCTTCTGCTAATACTGCATTCTTACGCTCCCCACAAAGACGGTAGTGTTCTTTGTGACCCGCACGTTCAAAATGGCCTACCAAAAGACGAAATTACAATTCCAGCAATCACAACCTCAACTTGTCAAATGTACAATCATATGATATATAAAATATCTGATTCTGCTCCAGATTCTTCGAAAGAGGCTAGTCTGCAACAAGGGATTAATCTTCTTAAGCTGCAGTCCCTAAAACACACTCAGTTATGTTCTCCACGTTTCCATTATTCTCATCGTCACGGGAGTGTAATGTCTAAAGTCGTTAATGAAAACAGACACTTTAAAAATTCGACAAAGTTCTGATTCTTACACAAGTTTTCATTCTGCAATCTACAGGGTGGATGAAGGTTACGTACTTATTATTAATCTGATTATTTTGTTTATTATTTCTATTATTAGTTTTATTATGTGTATCATTACTATTGTTACTATTGCTATTACTTCCGCACGTGTGATGCAGTTGTATCTTTATTTTTCTGTCCTGTTAAATTACAATTGTATTTTGTACATTTACTACTTTTAATGAAACAAAGCGAAAGCAGACTGCCAAGAAGACACTGCTGTAATCTCCAAACAGCTCTTTTATATGTGGTAAACATGTAGTCTCATATAAAACTTTCACGCATTATACAGTAAAAAGAAAACTGTCTCCATTGGGATTTGAATCCGGCACCCTGTGTACGACCAACTCACTCACGGAAGCCAACCTTGCTAATGATTCACAGATATGCTTTAACGTTTACGTCCATTCAGCTTGAATACAGCACACGGTACGACCAAAAACCGAGTTTTTGGTTGATACTCTACCGACATACAACGTTTGGTACCGATCTGAGTTTCTGATCTGGAGGTTTCGGTGTGAATATACTTTCACGCCAGCTACCGGCCATTCCAGCAAGTTTTCACTTGGCTTTTGCAAGTATGCTCAACAGTTAGTCCTGCTACAGCTACGAGTAGGGAACATTCGGATCAGACTCACTGGACTCACAAACATTAATTCTCAGATTTGAAAATTTGGTCGATGGTGAGAACTGACTGAAACCTCAATAAGAATGGTATATTCCGCATTGTATATTACTTCTATTGTTATTTTAGTAATCATTTCGATGTGTAAGATCTTTGTTTTTTGTGTTGTTTCTGTGAACTAGTTTGGTTTTCACATTGCTGAGTTGTTCGGCTTTTTTGTTCGTTGTGTTACTCATAAGGACAGTGTACTTTTACAGACTACTTCTTTGATGTAACTTTGTTTGTATTTAGTCCACGCTCATCCGACCGTCATTTTCATTCTGTTAAATAATTCCCAGCTATTGAGACAATGCAAGGCTTCAGTACGCTATATGCTGACATGTGTTTTACAGTGAGTGCTATGCACTTTCCTTTTATTTGTTTCCTCACTTTCAGCCGGTTAGAAGATGGAGGTATCTTATATCTTCGATATAAAGATGGTTGCTTGATCGACTGTAGCTAGTCATTACGTTTTAATATTTTATAATGTTCGCGATCTATGCAATTATAAAGAAATTAAAAATTATTGTAAGTTTTGAGTCGTCAGTATTCGAACACTATCTCATTTTCTGATAACGTCAGATACAACTAAGAATAATTCGTTCTTCACCCAGCATAGATGGAAACCTACTGACAACTGAGTATGCAACAAGGGGTATAGTCTGGATGATGAAGGAACACTATGACGAACAAGAGAACTATAAAATTTACCTATTTCGCTGGTACAAATTACCGTGGATGTTCCTCTGTATGACGGGTCTATAAAAGTTTTATAAAGCATGTGCAAATAAGTCCATTCGGTCCACTATGAAGTAATAATGTAGCACTCTCCTTGAGGTCAGAAAGACACCCTTATGGTTGTTTATTGTGTAATTCACAAAGGGCGATCTGCTAAGATATGTGCCTTAGAGAGAAAAGAGTACTGCAGGTACCAGAAAATGCTCTCTGGAGATTTTAGCGACACATCGGTGAGTCAGGATGAGATCATCGTAACACAATACCACGTATACTAAAAGTTCCAGGACTTTGTTACATTACAAAATCGGATGCAGTTTGCGTGAAAACTAGCGATGCAGCTTACATTTCCCTTAGAAGTGGTGGTATTACTACTAGTTTTTTTAACTATATATTTCCTATGGGACCTAACTGTTGAGGTCGTAGGGCCCTAGATTTACACACTACTTAAACTAACGTATGCTAAGAACAACACTCACACACACACCCATGCCCGAGGGAGGACTCGAACCTCCAGCGGGAGGGACCCCGTAATCAGTGACATGGTGCCTCTTACCGCGCGGGGTGGCAACTAGTAATAGTAGGCTTATCTACCAGTTCATCAATTTTACAAGGGTGCGAAGGACTACAGGATTAACTGCTTACCGAAAATCTGCATATTCACAACACACACACCCATGCCCGAGGGAGGACTCGAACCTTTGGCGGGAGGGACCCCGCAATCAGTAACATGGTGCCTCTTACCTTGCGGGGTGGCTACTAGTAATAGTAGTTTTATCTACCAGTTCATCAATTTTACAAGGGTGCGAAGGACAACAGGAATAACTGCTTACCGAAAATTTGCATATTCAAAACTGAGAGCGCTACATTATGTCAGACGTCTAGCATACTGGCCACGAGAATATGATTTCTATTGCTAAATGTGAGCTAACGCCTGCAGGAACGGATTATGTTATCAATAAATGTAAACGTTTCAATCTATCGGAATACGAAAGAAAACACACCCTGTTCTACAAGCCTGCCAATGCTGTTCTAGGCATTAATGTATAAGGCTAAATAATAGCTACCGTAATTACTGACCTGAAGAGTGGTAGCTGTTCATTGACCCTTTACCGGGTACTTTGGTTATCGAATTTATCCCTATTGGTTATCTGAGTCCCTCGGTTCCTGTTCAGTATAATATCGAGGTGGAAGAATCTTATGTAACTAGGGAATGTTTGATTGAAGTCATCAAATACAATGAAAATCAGTGCCCTCTTTATGGTAACCCTAGCGCTGCAATTTTGTCACGTGGAGAACTTATGTTGGTAAAAGTTTTGTTCTATTGAATATTATACACACATCAAAAAAGTTTTCTATTACTACATAAAACTGGAATAGAGATCAACATAAAGATCATTTCCGATCTTTTTATTGCTCATAAAAACCACACATTGCATGTTGTACCAGCATACAGCGAGACCTTCATAGGTGGTGGTCCAGATTGCTGTACACACCGGTACATCTAATACCCAGTAGCACGCCCTCTTCCATTAATGCATGCCTGTATTTGTTGTGGCATACTATCCACAAGTTCATCAAGGCACTGTTGGTCCACATTGTCCCACTCAACTTCGATTCGGCGTAGATCCGTCAAGGTGGTTAGTGGGTCACGTCGTCCATAAACAGTCCTGTTCAATCCTATTCCAGGCATGTTCGATAGCGTTCATGTCTGAAGAAGAAGCTGGCCACTCTAGTCAAGCGATGTCGTTATCGTGAAGGAAGTAATTCACGTTGGGGGCGCGAATTGTCGTCCATGAAGACGAATGCCTCGCCAGCATGCTGCTGATATGGTTGCACTGTCGGTCTGAGGATGGCATTCACGTATGATACAGCCGTTGCGGCGCCTTCCATGACCAACAGCTGCGTACGTCGGCCCCACATAATGCCACACCAAAACAGCAGTGAACCACCAACTGGCTGCACTCGCTGGACAGTGTGTCTAAAGCGTTCAGTTGACCGGGTTGCCTCTAAACACGTCTCCGACGATTGTCTGGTTGAAGGCACATGCGACACGAATAGGTGAAGAGAACGTGATGCCAATAATGAGTGGTCCCTTCGGCATGTTGCCGAAACAACGATAGAATATTTCTGGATCACAATGCGCCATGTCACCGAGCCACAACTGTTCGGATAGGTTTGAAGAACATTCTGGACAGTTTCACCCAATGATCTGGCCATCCAGATCGCCCGACATGACTCCCAACGAAAATTTACGGGGCTAAAACGAGATTTCAGTTCGTGCACAAATTCCTACACCGGCAACACTTCCACAGTTGTAGGTGGGTAGATGGCTCAATATTTATGCAGCGGATTTCCCACGACTTGTTGAATCTATTCCATGTCGAGTTTCTACTCTTCGCAGGGCACAAGTAGGCGTGTCACCGCATTAGAAAGACCCAATTTTTGTGTTATTTCTTATAGGAAATCATTAGTTTCTTTTTTATTTCGAACGACAACGTACGTTCATTTAGTCTCAGATTTCACTGGGCCCGTAACAGGCACAATAAGCGTCCTCCTCAGACCTACTTTCGTATGTGCTCTTATGGTGTTATTTGAATGTTTCATGTGCGTAACACAGAGGATACAGTCAAATTCTTCTTGCAGTTCTGGGGTTGTCTCCGGGTAAGTGAGCAGCTAGAGTTCGTGGTCAGTTGGCGGTACAGTACGATGGCTATCGTGTTGGTGTGCGTGCTGGTGTGGGATTACTGCTGAAGGATCCCCTTCTTCTGCACACCAAATCGTCGACAACTAGCGACTCATCGGTGTCAAGACAGGTATGTGAAGTTTTCACCTCTTCGAGGCGTCGGCATCATCGAAACTGTGTGGCTATACAACGCATTTCTACATCTACGTCTAAATATATACTCTGCAAATCACATTTAGGTGCCTGGCAGAGGGTTCATCGAACCACCTTCACAAGTCTCTATTATTGCAATCTCTTATAGCGAGCGGAAAGAATGAACACCTATATCTTTCCGTACGAGCTCTGATTTCCCTTATTTTATCGTGGTGATCGTTTCTCCCTATGTAGGTCGGTGTCAACAAAATATGTTCCCATTCTGAGGAGTAAGTTGGTGATTGGAATTTCGTGAGAAGATTCCGTCCCAACGAAAATCGCCTTTCCTTTAATGATTTCCAGCCCAAATCCTAAATCATTTCTGTGATCCTCTCTCAGATATTTCGCGATAATACAAAACGTGCTGCCTTTCTTTGGGCTTTTTCGATGTACTCCGTCAGTCCAATCTGGTAAGCATCCCACACCGCGCAGTAGTATTCTAAAAGAGGACGGACAAGCGTAGTGTCAGCAGTCTCGTTAGTAGGTCTGTTATATTTCTTAAGTGTCCTGCCAATAAAACGCAGTCTTTGGTTTGCCTTCCCCACGACATTTTCTATGTGATATTTCCAATTTAAGTTGTTCTTTATTGTAATACCTAGGTATTTAGTTGAATTTACGGCTTATAGATTAGACGGATTTATCGTGTAACCGAAGTTTAACGAGTTCCTTCTCGCACTCATATGGGTGGCCTCACACTTTTCGTTATTTAGGGTCAACTGCCATTTTTCGCACCATTCAGATATTTTTTCTAAATCGTTCTGCAGTTTGTTTTGATCTTCTGATGACTTTATTAGTCGATAAACGACAGCGTCATCTGCAGACAACCGAAAACGGCTGCCAGATTGTCTCCCAAATCGTTTATATAGATGAGGAACAGCAAAGGGCCTATAACACTACCTTGGGGAACGCCTGAAACCACTTCTGTTTTACTCGATGACTTTACGTCAGTTACTACGAACTATGACGTCTCTGACAGGAAATCGAAAATCCAGTCACATAACTGAGACGATATTCCAGAAGAACGCAATTTCACTTCGAGCCGCTTGTGTGGTACAGCGACAAAAGCCTTCCAGAAATCCAGGAATACGGATTCGATCTCAAATTCCTTGTCAATAGCTCTCAGCACTTCATGTGAATAAAGAGCTAGTTGTGTTCACAGGAATGATGTTTCCTAAACCCATGTTGACAGTGTGTCAATAGATCGTTTCCATCGAGGTAATTCATAATGTTCGAACACAATATGTGCTCTAAAATCCTGCTGCATATCAACGTTAACGATATGGGCCTGTAATTACTCCTACTACCTTTCTTGAATATTAGTGTGACCTGTGCAACTTTCCAGTCTTTGGGTACAGGTCTTTCGTCGAGCGAACGGTTGTATATGATTGTTAAGTATGGAGCTAATGCATCAGCATACTCAGAAAGGAACCTAATTGATATACAGTATAGACCAGAAGACTTGCTTTTATTAAGTGATTTAAGTTGCTTCACTACTCCGAGGATATTTAATTTTACGTTACTCATGTTGGCAGCTGTTCTCGATTCGAATTCTGAACTATTTACTTCGTCTTCTTTTGTGAACGCATTTCGGTAGGCAATGTTTAGTAACTCTGCTTTGGCAGCACTGTCTTCGATAGTATCTCCATTGTTATCGTGCAGAGAAGGCATTGATTGTTTCTTGCCGCTAACATACTTCACATACGACCAGAATCTCTTTGGATTTTCAGCCAGGTTTCGAGACAAAGTTTCGTTGTGGAAACTATTACAAGCATCTCGCATTGAACTCCCCGCTAAATTTCGAGCTTCTGTAAAGGATCGCCAATCTAGGGTATTTTGCGTCGGTTTAAACTTGGCATGTTTGTTTCGTTGTTTCTGCAAGTGTTCTAACCCGTTTTGTGTACCAAGGAGGATCAGCTCCTTCCTTTGATAATTTATTCGGTATAAATCTCTCGATTGCTGCCGATACTATTCCTTTGAATTTAAGCCACATATGGTCTACGTCCTACACAGTGCATCACTCAAACATTACTCAGTTAGAAGGCGCCCCCTCACCTTCCCCATCTCTCAGGGAAAGGTTTTTTTCTCTGTGAAGAAATTGATTAAAAAGTCGGTATTACGCAGGGTTTAACAGGGTCGCCAGTGGCTAGTAGCGATATTAGGAATACTCCATTCCTCCAGGTCGAGTCCCCATCCCATACAAACTATGGTATGGGCGCTATTGAGTCTCAGTATGCTAATACTCCTGTTCCAGTCATGTTTACTTGTATTTTGCTACAGCTTTGACACTGAGTTTTACTTTAAAGTTTACTCATTTATTTTACGTAGAGATATTTCAAATTAGTCTCCATAGATCTCTAGTCTTAGTGGAATTAAAAATCTTTTCATTATATTTACACAAAGATTTTAGTTTCACAACATTTTTCCAATCCTTCCCTGCTGTTTACAACAGTGCGTACAATGGGTAATAGTAACATAATATCAATGAACTATTACATACAAAAGTTAACCTGATTTCACTTTAATATTTTGGTATTTATTATATGGGGTCAGCATTACTTTAAGTTTGGTAATACAGATTTTTATCCTATTTCGCAAAAACAGCTCATCTGCTCGCAGCGGACTAATGACACTGTGAAAGTGCATAATACACACTAATTCAACTAAAATTTTTGAAGATACGTTCGATATGATGTTATACATAGAACATTCACTGTAACATAATCACCCACCACGTAAACTCGTCTACTTATCAATTTATAGTTAATGGACCAAAAATTTGCCTCATTCCCGATTGTTATTATTTATATCACATTTAATGGTTATTACAGAGCAGTACAGCTATACTCGAAGAAACATTTATACTTAGTTTACAGCCCCCTACTTGAGAGCTCATACTAACTTGAATCATTTCAATGTCATTGTCAAATACCCTTTCAGTATGCAAAATATGTCCTCAGAAATTATATATACGCTTTTAGGTACCAGTACGTGCTATTAGAAAGCAGTGTTACACTACAGGAAAAACTATTTCTTTAGTTACAGAAGAGTGTATTTATGGACAACATTCCAGTTTCGTATTTCTGCGCTACTTTACCTTAACCATCGAATATGTACAGTGTACCTACTGAGTACACTGTACATGAGGTACATAATCTTACAATTTATGTCGATTTCTTCTTTCTGGTACATGCAGTTACATAGGCAGGTATTTGTTTGCAAATTCCTGGAAAAACTATTTATAGCCTTATCTGGTAATCACTGTATTTAAATTATTAGGTCTACAACTTTGATTCCGCTGTTTTACAATAGACGGCAGTAGCGGCAAGTGGCGTTCAGGTGGTTGGTCACACAATATGCTTAGGCATCTAAACATGATGCCATATAAATATTAGTCAATTTGTTATTGTATCATAAGGTTATTCTCGATTAAGTACGTCAAATTATGTACCCATTTCTCGCCATTTGCGATAAGTTTTAATTTTCTGCTTTAACATGAAGAAATCAGCGGCTGTGGCTCTTAAAATGCTGGGTAAGACCAATGGTGAGGGAACTATTAGTGGAGGAACGTGCAGAGAATGTTTTCAACGGCTTAAGAACGGTGGTTTCGATGTCGAAGACGGGCGTGGCAGTGGAAGAACGTTTTCGTAGCTACTGAAACACACAAAGACAGTCACAGGACATCATTAACGAAAGCAACTGATGCGTTCGAGCCCAGCTCTGAAACACAGACAAAAGGCCACAATACAGCGATAGACACGTAAAGGTAATTTTGCAGCAGGTCAGTGTTAGATCCCATGTCGTAAAACACTTCAAAATATTAATGGAAATGATGAAATGAGGAGTTATATCCCTCCCGTCGTATTCTCCATACGTTGCTCTCTCTGACTACCACTTTTTTCGATCAGTAGCATACAGTCTGGCTGACCAACATTTCCGATCAAATGAACAAGTGCAAAATTGAATCGATTCATGGATCACCACAAAAGAAGCCCGGCTCTTCCGCCACGGAATTCGTATGCTATCCGAAAAATGGGATAATGTATTGGCCAGCAATGATCAATACTATGAATCATAATTTTTTTGTAAGTTTTTCACAATAAAGTCCTAAACTTCAAGAAAAGACGGAGGAAGCAAAGTAGTGGACCTAGTAGTAAACTACAATAAAACTATTCAGATACGAAATTACTTAGATAATGTATTTGTGAGAATTAGAACTTAAAGATATATGTATCTTCCATATTTTATCAATTCAAAGGAATACAATCATCACTACTGCCCGAACAGATGCTTCTGCAAATCTTGATGGCGGTAAATATCTTTAATTTTGTATGTTACAGGAAAAGTCAAAAGGTAGCCTCGTGGATGTGGAATCCTGATGATCCTATACTGTCCTGTATATAGTGGCTGCCATTTAATGTTGCTTTTCTGTAAAGTCGGAAGATACTCGATACGATCTAAGCACTAGGTTTTCTACAATTAAGTGTTCTTGTGCACATCGTCATAAGCTTTCTTCCAAATTCTAGCCCGTTCAGTGACCGCAATCCTTGAATACCTTACGTCCTGTACCAGTATTAATTTTTGTTGAGGCAGGCGTGGCTGTGGGTTTATCCATTTGTTAATTCCTTACTGTTCATGAATAGAATTGAGACTGTAAAAGAGGTTGTGTAAATTGAAAAATTGTCTACTGTGTGCTCAATAGTTTAATTCGTTTCACCCTATGTGTATGTTATGCACCTGCATACATTTCAGCAAAACGATTAAAGTCTCTGAAAATACAATAAATTTGGTACACCCTTTAGAATTCTTCTGATGGTGCTAGACGCCGCTGTCATCATAAAAGCATGCAGTCTGACAAATTTCGGAGAAAGATCATGAAGGTCTATTAAAGATCTAATCTCGCCTCATGCTGAAAGTATTGCTCTCTCAACATCGATAGGTATTGTTTGTAAACTCTGAGTTGGTGATTTAGTATGTGGTTCTGGGTAGCAACTGTTGATTGTACGTTTCATTGCCCCACATACCTGACAAGTTTTCAACAACTGTTCTATATATCTTCGAATATTTCGAATATAATAATAAAGCCTTAGCTTCCTTACAGATATCGTTGGATCATAGCGTCCCCAAGAAAAATCTGTACGCCAAACTGATGTGTTCCTGCAAGGAATGGTTGTACATATTCACCAGTTATTATTTTGAATATAATATATGTAAAAGAATACGTCATTCTTCACTTTGTAGTGATGTATAAATATTTCAGATTTTAAGAGAGTAGTATTTTTAGTTTATGTCATCTAGCAATTAAGATGACATCTACATACAGTGTCACTTTGTCTATAACGTCAGGACCTAGAGAGGTATCTAGTGCAGCAATAGACACAACGTAACCTACATTGAACCCAAACGATAACACACAGAATTATTAACCTCTGCGAGCAGGAGGAAAAAACTTCATACTTCTTAGATTCATCACGTAATAAGGCTTGTCGGTAGGATTTCTGAGATCGATGCAAATTATAAAATGTACACCTCAAAATTTTTGCAGCAAATCCTCCACATTTTCAGCCTGTGTGTTGACTGACACAATTATTTTGTTAATTTCACATTCATTGAGGACTACACAGATTTGACCATTAGATTAATCTACCACTATTAATTGACTACAGAACAGGGACTGAGATGGTGCCATGATGTTCTAAAAAACGTTCGTTTTATATCTTGCGAAATGCTCTTGTTTCATCCAGTGGATGACGTATGCTTTTTGGCAAAGTGTGTCAAGTGGTAACACGTCCATGTGGTACACATACATATTTCTCAAATACATATCAATATATTCCAAGAATTTTATTTACTTTTGTTGCTGTTATCAGGGATGGATGTTTTGCTGTTTTACTTTGATTACTGAGACTTTGAAAACTACTTCCAGATATACTCTTTGATTTCACGAGTATCTTAATATACTGGTAGTATTAACCATTTCTTATGGGGGTTGTATTAAGTCAACTATGATGTTTTATCTTCTGGTAAACCTTCCGGGATGTAAGATCGTGGTCCATGAAACTCTTCAGCTCCTAACGTTTCGTCCAGAGCTGCGCTGGACATCCTCAGAGGGGTGTTTCTCCTCCGGTGAGTCTTGCCGACTGAGGAGGAGAAACACCCCCCTGAGGATGTCCAGCGCAGCTCTGGACGAAACGTTAGGAGCTGAAGAGTTTCATGGACCACGACCTTACATCCCGGAAGGTTTACCAGAAGATATGTCATCCGGTCGTGAAAGCTTTCATACTATGATATTTTAGCCCTCGGTGCAAAAATAGCATTTAAAGACCCAGAAACTAGGAATGGAATAAACTTAACGCCATTTCCTGTTAAAACAACCACGTGAGACTGCCTTTTAACAAGTTGCCATTCAGCACCCTCAATTCAGGTTACATGGTAGTTTTGCACTATGTGCATCAGCACTTCTTTTGAAACTCTTTAAGTTTATTAAATAAATTCTGCAATACAACATTAATAGAGACACATGTGTGTGGAACAACTGAGGTAGGAATTTTCGTAACTATGGCTGAATGTTGAACACATATTTGTGTAGTATTAAGCTTGTCTATTGGTTTACAGTTAATTCATTTCTCATATCAGTTCAATCATTATATGTTCGAAGATTGATTGTCCCAACCCCTGAAATGGCATCCGTTAAGATGAGTAAGGAGGGAGGAATCAGTCTGATGAAGCATCGTCTTTGACAGCCAATTGCGGCTCATTGGTCACGCCAGAAATATTTACTGACATGCCCTGATTCTGCAAGCTTTCATAACGTGGACCACGTGCTGTCTCATTGTTAATTGAGTAAATATTGTTCATATTTCCTAGGACCTCTTTCACACTGTAACAGTTCATTAACATTTGTTTTTACATGTACGTTTCCCTGGTAACCAGGATCATACCGATCTTTGTGACTTTTTATTATTCTTGTTCGGCAGGCGCTTGTCACCATGCTGTGCGTCACACCTTGGTGACTTGGGAGTGACGTCACGTGGGCAGTGCGATATGCATTCAGCCTATCTGGATTGAGATTCTGTGCTGTAACGTGTCTCTGTTATACCAGTATAGGTTTGATTAAACTTTCTGAAAGTGGGACAGATGATGATGATGACGCAGTCCCTACGTCTCATGATATACATTTCGGAGATAAAACGCTGTAATTCATTTCAATATTATACATCATCAGATGTTCGGTAGCACCATTGTAACTATCAAATTTTCTATGGATAGTTGGGAGTATTATGCATTATTAGATGTTCAGTAGCACCATTGTAACTATCACATATTCCGTTGACAGTTGAGCGCATGTCTCGAGCTATTCTTTCAACCTTAGATGAACCCTTTTGCACAGTTGTAATGTGCATTACATTGTAGTGCAAAACTATGAAAATTATTTTAAAACATTGGATTGTTGATGTAACTGCTCTAATATGATGTTAAAATTTGTTTATTGTTCAATTTGAAGGTATCTTATATTTTTCCAGTGCCTGGAAGTTTCATACGAATTTCATAATTTGATCAATTAGTTATTTACACAGTCTATTCACTAGAAATACTGTCCACTGAAACATTTACTTCATGTGAAATATTATCAGCTTGAATAATTACATTACTTTAACTATTTCCTGGGTGTACGTCAACTTTGTATAAATGGTCACCATTCGAAGTACCTGTACAGCTTTCACAATGGGATTCTAGATTATATTCGAATGCATGAATTTCAGTTTGTGCGTTATGTAATTCGCTCTTTTGTGTGTCAAGTTCCATATTACAAATTTCTTCTGCAGCTATCTTAGAATTCTTTCCGATTTTTGCTATAACATTTAAAATAAGCAAATATTTTTACAAGAATTTTGAATAGCTCATGAGCCGAAAAGTTATCTCATTTCTTAACCTTTTTTTTTGCTTTCACCTTCTTTTTCCTTCTTTTCAATTTTTCTTTTGTAATTTGATACCGTTCTTTCTTTACATTAATTTCTCTATTCCAGGGATTGGTTTAGTAGACCTTCTCGTAATAACTGTTTTCCGTAGTGTTTATCTAACATCAAAGATCATGTGAGATATCTAAAAGTACAATAGCAGTCTTGCTATGATATTTCCTCATTCTGTTGAGTGTAAGATTTAAAGTTATTTGCTTTAATCGGTTTGCAGTAAGAGAAAGTTGAAATATTTTTATGATGGGAGCAATGATGGGAATGAGTGTAATCAGTAACTGTTTGTTCCTTACAGACAGAGTTATACGCAACCATGGGAAGAAATATAAGTATTTCGACGCCAGTGTGATGTTCCATAGCAAAGCTTGAACGATCGGATACGTGCTACGAATTTCTAGTAAACGCAGCCTCTTTTATAGATCATGCGATATGAATTTAAGGCTGCGGAAATGGCGGTCATTCAATAGCATCACCGTGTGAAATTTCCGAACTTCGTTCATTGGTCACCGTTATAAGGCTGTGGGTAGAGATAATTAACGTAAGTGACATAAAGATAAAAAACAATCACATTTTGCCTTCCTTTCAGACCAGTGACGGGCCAGAAAGGAAATGATACATGAACCTGAAATATCCCCAGTATATGTCTTAAAGCAAACCATGAAGAAAAATTTACAAGTAGATTACAATTTTCAACATCATCTCAGATCTTAGTAGGCTGTGGTTTTTCTTTCATAACGTTCTACTACATTGCCAGTAGGAATGTCTTAGACCTTGAAACGACGATACGAAAAATTTTTCTGTTACGAGAATTAGGATCTGGCAGTTAATGCAGTTGCTCCCTAACCACGAATAGGCGTCAAATATAGCTTTCTTTGAGCAGTAGCGATATGTTTGCATGTCTGAACTACAGAGAAATAATATTGACGAAAAGTTATGTGATGACTGGGAGGCGAACCTCGCGCTTGCCGTTGTTGTTGACTACACACGAAGGGACGTTACCCAACAAGTACACTTTAACTATGAACAAAGAGCTACACATCTGACCTTTTTGAGGTAATGTTGTGTGTGTGATAGGCAGTCCTAATTGGTGCCTATCGTAATTGTTGTCAGTGGTCAAGGAGACGTTAATAACGAATATTAATTTTCACGTGTAGTTGGGTATGAACATGATAGAGGTTGAAATGAGGTGAGGAAAATTTTTCCCACACCAGGATATGAGTGTGGCCACTTTCTCTTTCGTGGAGATCATGGGGAGTTTGGACTCTTGAAGAAACAACGAAATGTTGAAACTGTATGGTGACAAGGGGACGCTGTACACAAAAGGGGACTTCTGATTTTGAATCACAATCCGGCATCAATATTTTCAACAAAATTAAGAAGAAAGTAATCATTTCCCTGTCACCTTACATGACAGTTGGTTTACGTAATAAAATAAAATATGTAGTGTATGCAGCTTACTGTTGACAGAGTTCCTCCTTGCCACGACTACTGCCCAGCCTAAACAGACACTAATCTACTTGGTGGCGAAGGCAGGTGTTGTTCAGCGTAGATTTGGATCTACGGTGGAACCCTACATTTTTCACTTGGTGTTACTAGAGATGAACAGGATTTCGTCATGCTTGTTACAAATGATTGCCTGAAGTGGCAAACCAAACCAAACCAAACTAGCATCAATCCAACAAGCCAAAGAACTCAATATCATGATCGGTTTGATGTTGTTATAGCATAGGAGTAAGACACTAGCTGAGAATTCTGACTGGCTGTAGATGTATTACAGCTTGTTCGATATACTCATTTACTTGTTCTGTTGTATCGCTATAGGTTTGGCTTGATGAGAAGATTATTTCCAAACTAGTAGGTCTCTGCATGCGTGTAAACTTGCCTCTGCATCGTCGAACTGTGTCAGACGATGTAAGAGAATCTGCCATTAGCGATTAATTCAGATGTTATATTTACAAGATTTCGTCCAGCAGACTGACAAAAAGGTATAAATATGCACTATACGAGTAAATCACAACTTGTCATGATAAACTCACTACTAAAGACTCTGACAACGTAATTTAAAGTTTCCATAATATGAGCTTGTTCACATTATAACAAATTAGTAACATATTACTCACTTTACATCTCAAAACCTCCTGTGCACGCCTAAGTGATACTCAGGTTGCCAAAACAGTACTAACAAATAAGTATGGAATTGTAGTAGAGGGAGCATGCATATAAAGAAACCTAGTTAAACAATTATTCAACCCACAATGTCAACATTAAAGTTATGTGTTTACAAAAAACTGAAAATAATGTTGACAGAAGTAGAAAACTGGAGGAGCTATCATGTTAACAATTCGCCAACATCTTAAGTTCTCAATTATTATGTCTACTACTTTGCTTGAGGTAATAAGTCTTACGATGGAAAAACTTTGTTAACATCTTCTTCATGATTTTGGATGTGATTACTTGTTGCTGTCATTACTAAAGAGATGATAATCTTGTCTCCTGTGAGACTAAAACTGACATCTACAGTTGGAATGAATTTACATCATGGGTAGGTTACCATAAACCTAGGGAACAATTACGACTTTCAGCGCTACCTGACTGCCCCAATCATGTCTGAGACAGATAATTAGCAACATAAAAGACATATTAACTCTAGTTTTTGCGTGGAACGACTTAAGAATATGAAAGTCATAAATCTCGTAACTTGATGACAAGCCTTAAGTGAAATTAACTCAGGGTATTCAATTAAAACGCCAACTAAATATCCGGAAAATTTAGTCACGTTCCAGAAAGTGAGTCGACCATCACAGACGAGCCAGACATCTTCTGTAACACTGTCAACTCGTCGTCACACTAGCAACAGGAAGACTACATTTTCACAGTCGATGCGTTTCTAGATCAGGTTAGCAATTCAGGAGCATACCTTCCACCAAAGGCGCAGCGGAACAGTCACGACATTGACAGAGGCCTGAAATACGTTAAGTATAAGCTACTGAGTATAAGTCAACCGATATTCAAAAAATGTCTTAAGTATCTGTCGTAATTGTTATTCTTTATGCTTCTAGATTATTAGAATATTTAACAGAATTTATCGTTGACTAATTGTTAGGATTGACTGATATGCTGAAAGTAGAAAAGCTGATAACTAAGCGCTCATCCTGCTGAATGACTCACTGACAGAAAGCACTTAAATTTTAAATAAGTAAATAAGTAAAATAAGTAAAAAGATAACAGATATTGATAGAGTAGTTTTAATCGATTCAGGATAAGAGTATAAGAGGATGTGTAAGTTTCTGATGCTGCAGTACCTCAGACCGCTCGGCTAATCCCGCGTGGCAAAGATTTATCCAAACCTACAAGTGCTATTAAGGTACATTTCCCTTTCTTCATCTGTCTTCTAGCAAAAGTCATGTTGTATAGTCTGGCATCTTCCTACATATCTCTGGAAATCAAAGTCGTCTTCATTGAGGTGGGCTTCTAAATGGTTCAAATGGCTCTGAGCACTATGGGACTTAACTTCTGAGGTCATCAGTCCCCTAGAACTTAGATCTACTTAAACGTAATCAACCTAAAGACATCACACACATCCATGCCAGGGGCAGGATTCGAACCTGCGACCGTAGCGTTCACGCTGTTCCAGACTGAAGCGCCTAGAACCGCTCGGACACTCCGGCCGGCAGGTGGACTTCCACCAATTTCTTCCGTACTACTGTAAAAAATTAGTATCAATATTTGGCAACAATGGCTAACACTGATGGTTCAGTACTATTCACACCTGTTAGCGCCAGCATACTTTGGAATTGGAATTACTATACGGTTACTGAAGTCTAATTGCATTTGACCTGTCTCTGTCTTCTACATTAAGTGGCTGGACAACTCAAGAACCTAAATAATTCTGAGGGTATGATAACTGCTACAGGAATTTTGTTTCCACATAGGTCTACCAGCGCTCTGTCCAATTCTTTTCACATTCTCATTTCCTTCACCTCATCTTTACCAACACCCTCTACTCTGTACAAGTTGTAAATAATCTTTCGCTCCCTACGTACTAAATCTTCCAAAGTATGTAGAAGCATCATAGGTCAACCTCTGATGTTGCCCAATTGCTGGGAAAAGAAGAAATTTACGGAATACGATTTGCTTTGGGAGACGTGAGACTGAGTACTACATAAAGAGCGTCGTAGCTTTGCAGCCGGGAGGCCATCGGATTCGATGTGATAAGACACGTGTCCTGGTGTCACAGGCGGGGTCTTTGATGGGCTGTAGAGAGAGGTGATGGTCATGGTTAAATTCGTTGATCACCTAAATCGGAAGGAGGACGGTGTTACACCTAATGTATTTGGATTCCGATGCTGAGGAAGATGTACACTAGTCTTCCATATTGAGGCGACAGCAAAAGTGGACGATTGCCACCGACCATGACCAATTGCACTCGAACAATGCAATCACGTGACGTCACATCTCTGAGCGGGAGCACGCGGAAAAGGAACTTATACAGCAGGCAGTAGTGGGAACGTGTGTGAATCGGACATCCATAGCAGATAAACCGCTTACTGAGGATGTTTTCCGCATATGGATGCGACTTGCAACTGGGAATATTTCAACAAGTGTGATACTTTCTGCCGCCATAGTTAACATTCGATAAAAAAAGTTTTCTCCCAAGCGATAATTGTTGCTCACATAGGGTTGGTCTCAATATGACCATGCTTTTGGTCTCTAAGTAACATTTTTTCTGACACTTGCTGTCATGTTACATATTTATGTTGTTAAAAAATAGCTTTCGTAATAATCCATGTATTGTCGACAAGTGACTTGTTTTGTATTATTATCCACATGAAATTCCTTTGGCAGGATTTACTATGTGTTGTTCGACAGTCATAGTGTTGTGCCCCTTGAATAGTCACCATAGTGAACAATTACCACATATACAGACCGATAAAGAAATGGAAGCGATTGTAAATGATTCTTACAGTGAAAACATATTTTCTGAATGTGACCATCGGTTGATTAATGATTAGATAAGTGAGAATACGTGTGACCACTACATAAAGGAATTCCTCAAGAAAACAGTCTGTTGAATGAGAACTGCAACTAATTCTGCGGTACATACTGCTTTCAGCAGCCAATACCACAAAGAACCCATTCGCATTTACAAGGAACACAGAGAGCTGAATAACATGACAGTTCCCATGAAGTAGTCTTTTATTCAACAACTGAATGTGAAATTTTTCACAAGTTAAGAATTGAAGCTGAATGAGTGTACTTTTTATAATGGATCAATATTGACGACGTTATGTTTCAAGGATCGCTCGGGATATTTGTTACTGGCCTGTATCGACGATATGATGGATCTACAAAAAGCTTGCGAGACACGAAAACAGGCTAATGTAACTCGTGCTGTTGTGACAGTAGAAATATTTAGTAATATACAATATGCTGGGACTCTGATGAGAAATCAACCACCGTGGAAAGACGCTGTAGTTATAAACTCACTATGGTACGTTAGAGCTACAAAAATTGTAGAAGTCATTCCCAACTTATACTAACTTGTAGTACATGTACCCATAGTATTTGGAGGTGAATGTCTCTTCAGACTCTGCGTTCCAAGTAAATCGACTCCACATGAGATAAACGTACGGAAGCTTCCCCACGTTCGAAGTTCATATGAACTGGAAATCCTAATGTGTGCAGGTATTACGGCGTAAATCGCCGCAGTAAAAATTCAAGGCTCAGAGTTTGTAGCTGATACCGTAAGTATACTTATTCGTCATAATGTAGCTTGTGACAACCTTGTTTGCCTCTACTGACTTGGGACGGTGTAGCGGGACGCGAAATTGAAGCGTCACCCATCCACCAGTGTGAGCCCAGTTTGCAGGTGAATATAAATTTAATTTAGTATTTTGTTTATGTATTTTGTAATATTTGTAATGTTTGTGAATTACCTAAAGTTTTGTATTTATTTTTATGTTTCATGTACGGAGAGGTCGGCGCAACGAACGGAGACAGCATCTTCACTGCCGGGACCAGAGAGAAAATTGCTGGCCACTATACGTCGCGGGTCGACAGCCAAAGAGCAACAGAAGATCCTGAAACCGTGTTGTTGCGTCGTGCTTCTAGAAACTGAAAAAATAAGAATTTCTAATTTTTCTACAAGAATGACGTCATAGAAAGTTTAATCATGTTGTAAATGTTCATTCCCATCTTGTCAAGGCTCTTGTTCACGTTTTTTGTAGTATATATGAAGATAGTAAACAACTGTATACCACAAAAGTTTAAATACGTGTTCCGAGAATTTATTTATGAGGAATTATATTAAGGAAGAAGTATAACCGATTTATTTGACAAGATTATTAGTTTTTGACAACGTTCATTGTGAGTTTGAGTCTTAAAAGTTTATTCAGTGTGGTTTTAATATTTATTAAAGCAGATAACTTGCATTAATATAATTTCTGGGAAGAAACAAACGACATCTAAACTGAAAGAAGTTTGCGCAAACCAATTGGACTGAGTGACGTAATTCTGCGCATACGACTCAAATGAAGACGTTTTAATTACAGTTTCGTTCAAGAACCATTCAGAGACAGCTTTAATAAGAATTTAAATAATTTTGAATTGTTTTGTAACTGACGTAGGTGTCGAAGTCTGCACAAGGTCGTATGTCAAAACAAAATCATTTATACAAAACTTACGTCGTTACACTACAACTGCTGCTACTAAACTGAAAACGGAGGAATGATTTTAACAACTGTGCAGAGAATCAAGTGCTAACTCCTACGGAAAACAACAGGTAGACTGCGTGGTGTCTTTTTTTTTTTGACATGTACCATACCATATATTCAGTACTTCCGTATCTATATACAGATCGAATCACGAAGATACGCAAATATTTAAATATATTATTCCAAAAGTAAAACTAAAGAAAAAAGATCTACAAACATAGGTCTGCAAATGTTTAGTTACGGATAATAAATGATTTTGCCTGAAATTTAGCAACTTTGCTAATAAGAAGCCATCGTAAAACTTTACGAGGTTAAAGTAAAGCACGATTTCCATTTATTTTGTAGTTACTGATCTGCAGAATCTAAAAAAAAAAAACATGTCCCAGACGTGTACATGCAGTAGCTTTTCAGAACATACAGAGAAGGAAACAAGTAATTTCTTAAATTTTTTTATTTATTCATTATTTGGCACGATTTGTAATTCTTTTTAATTTCAGACAATTGCACAAAGTTTTCAACAGAAGTTGTAGAGAATTTTATTTTGGAGAAATGATGGTAATAACGTTAACTGAAACTGTATGAATATGCCAAATAATCTGCTTTCATTAATAACATATCACATGTAAATTCATGTTAAACTGGCAAAAAACAAAGCTTAGTGTTGAGGAAGTTTTACAGTCTACACACAATTTCACAATACATTCACAATGAATGTTCGAACATGCCTCCAAGGATTTCAATGCATTCAGCTGCACGTGTATGAACAGATTTTGTTGCTCGTTTCAGTTTCGCATGGTTGTTCTTAATTTTGCATTCATAATGCGAGCAAGTAATGCCTCACTTGTAGGGACTTTGTCCTCATAAACTATATCTGTCTTCCATCTCCACACAAAAAATCCCATTGGTGTCAGATTGGGCGATCTGGGTAGGAACAGACGTGTAGTATGACGACCAATCCATTTCTGGCGAAAAAGTTCATTTAAATGTGTAGTAACGGCGATGGTGATATGTGGAGGCCCGCCGCCCTGTTGAAACAATCACGTAGCAAGTGGAACATCTTCGAATTAGAGGGGCATTTCTTCTTGAAGGAATTGTACGTTTCGCCAGTTAGACGTCCTGGGAAAATTTAATGGTCCAATAAAGTGTGTGTTGATTATACCACACCACACATTTATGGTAAATCGCTGTTGAAAATTGCGTTGTACTGTTGCATGTGGATTTGTTTCAGACCATACGTGCTCGTTATGTAAATTGTTTATACCATCTCGAGTGAACTGAGCCTCATCAGCGATTAAACCGCCGATTAGTATTTAACCAGTATCACCAGGGATGTAAATGATGCACTTTTTGTTTATAGTAAGGATACAGATTGTTGTACTTCAGTGTACGCATTACCTTAGACTGTTGTTGCTGTTGTTGTGGTCTTCAGTCTAGAGACTGGTTTGATGCAGCTCACCATGTGCACTCTATCCTGTGGAAGCTTCTTCATCTCCCAGTACCTACTGCAACTTACATCCTTCTGAATCTGTTTAGTGTATTCATCTCTTGGTCTCCCTCTACGATTTTTACCATCCACGCTGCCCTCAAATACTAAAGTGGTGACCCCTTGATGCCTCAGAATATGTCCTACCAACCGATCGCTTCTTCTAGTCAAGTTGTGTCACAAATTTCTCTTCTCCCTAATCCAGTTCAATACCTCCTCGTTTGTTATGTGATCTACCCATCTAATCTTCAGCATTCTTCTGTAGTACCACATTTCGAAAGCTCCTATTCTTGTCTAAACTATTTATAGTCCACGTTTCCCTTCCATACATGGCTACACTTCAAACAAATATTATCAGAAACGACTTCATGACACTTAAATCTATACTCGATGTTAACAAATTTCTCTTCTTCATAAACGCTTTCCTTGCCATTGCCAGTCTACATTTTACATCATCTCTACTCCAACCATAATGAGTTATTTGGCTCCCCAAATAGAAACTCATTTACTACATTAAGTGTCTCATTTCCTAATTCCCGCAGCATCACCCGATTTGATTCGACTACATTCCATTATACTTGTTTTGCTTTTTGTTGATGTTCATCCTATACCCTCCTTTCAAGACATTGTCCCTTCCGTTCAGCTGTTCTTCCAGATCTTTTACTGTCTCTGAGAGAATTACTATGTCAGTGGCGAACCTCAAAGTTTTTATTTCTTCACCATGGATTTTAATTCCTACTCCAAATTTTTATTTTGTTTCCTTTACTGTTTGCTCAATATACAAATTGAATAGCATCGGGGATAGGCTACAAAAATCTCTTACTCCCTTCCCAACCACTGCTTCCCTTCTATGCCCCTCGACTATAATAACTGCATCTGGTTTCTGTACAAATTGTAGATAGCCCTTCGCTCCCTGTATTTTACCCCTGCCACCTTCAGAATATGAAAGAGTGTGTTCCAGTCAACATTGTCAAAGGCTGTCTCTAAGTCTACAAATGCTATAGACTTAGGCTGGTCTCCTCTTATTCTATTTTCTAAGATAATTCGTAGGGTCAGTATTGCCTCATGTGTTCCAACATTTCTACGGAATCCAAACTGATCTTCGCCGAGGTCGGCTTCTACCAGTTTTTCCACTCGTCTGTAAAGAATTCGTGTTAGCATTTTGCAGCCGTGGCTTATTAAACTGATAGTTCGGTAATTTTCACATCTGTCAGCACCTACTTTCTTTGGGATTGGAGTTATTGTATTCTTCTGAGGGCATTTGGCCTGTTTCATACATCTTGCTCACCAGATGGTAGAGTTTTGTCAGGGCTGGCTCTCTCATGGCTATCAGTAGTTATAATGGAATTTTGTTTACTCCCGGGGGCTTGTTTCGACTTAGGTCTTTCAGTGCTCTGTCAAACTCTTCACGCAGTATCATATCTACAATTTATCTTCTTCTACCTCTTTTCCATTTCGATAATATTGTCCTCAATAGCATCGCCCTTGTATAGACCCTCTACATACTCCTCCCACATTTCTGCTTTCCCTTGTTTGCTTAGAACTGGGTTTCCATCTGAGCTCTTCATATTAATGCAAGTCGTTCTTATTTCTCCAAAGGTATCTTTAAAATTCCTGTAGGCAGTATCTAACTTACCCATAGTGACACATTCTTCTGCATCCTTACATTTGTCCTCTAGCCATCCCTGCTTAGCCATTTTGCACTTCCTGTCGATCTCATTTTTGAGACGTTTGTATTCCCTTTTGCCTGCTTCATTTACAGCATTTTCATATTTTCTCCTTTCATCAGTTATATTCAATATCTCTTCTGTCACCCAAGGATTTCAATTAGCCCTCGTCTTTTTACCTACTTGCTCCTCTTCTGCTTTCACTATTTCATCCTTCAAAGCTACCCATTCTTCTTCTACTGTATTTCTTTCCCCCATTCTTGTCAATTGTTCCCTAATGCTCTCCCAGAAACTCTATACAACCTCTGGTTCTTTCAATTTATCCAGATACTATCTCTTGAAACTCACATCTTTTTGAAGTTTCTTCAGTTTTAATCTACAGTTCATAACCAATAGATTGTGGTCAGAGTCCACATCTGCCACTGTAAATGTCTTACAATTTAAAACCTGGTTCTTAAATTTCTGTCTTACCATTATATAATCTATCTGACACCTTCCACTGTCTCCAGGCTTCTTCCATGTTTACAACCCTATTTTATGATTCTTGAACTAAGTGTTAGCTATGATTAAGTTATGCTCTGGGCAAAATTCTAGCAGGCAACTTCCTCACTCATTCCTTAACCCCATTGTATATTCACCTACTACGTTTCCTTCTCTTCCTTTTACTACTATCGAATTCCAGTCTCCTATGACTATTTAATTTTCGTCTCCCTTCACTATCTGAATAATTTCTTTTATCTCATCATACATTTCATCAATCTCTTCGTCATCTGCGGAGGTAGTTGGCATATAAACTTGTACTACTGTGGTAGGCATGAGCTTCGTATCTATCGTGGCCACAATAATGCGTTCACTATGGTGTTTGTAGTAGCTTACCTGCATTCATACTTTTTTATTCATTATTAAACTTACTATTTGATTTTGTATTTATAACCCTGTATTCACCTGACAGGAAGTCTTATTCATCCTGCCACCGAACTTCACTAATTCCCACCTTATCTACCTTTAACCTATTCATATCTCTTTTTAAATTTTCTAACGTACCTGTCCGATTAGGGGATCTGACATTCCCCACTCCGACCCGTAGAACACCAGCTATCATTCTCCTGATAACAACGTCCTCCTGAGTAGTCCCCGCACAGAAATCCGAATGGGGGACTATTCTACCTCCGGAATACTTTACCCAAGGGGACGCCATCAACATTTAACCATACGGTAAAGCCGTATGCCCTCGAGAAAAAATACGGCTGTAGTTTTTCTTGCTTTTAGCCGTTCGCAGTACCAGCACAGCACAGCCGTTTTGGTTAGAGTTGCAAGGGCAGATCAATTAGTCATCCAGACTGTTGTCCCTGGGACTATTGAAAAGGCTGCTGCCCCTCATCAGCAATCAAACGTTTGTTGGGCCTCTCAACAGATACCCCTCCGTTGTGGTTACACCTACGGTATGGCTATCTGTATCACTGACGCACGCAAGCCTGCCCACCTATGGCAAGGTCCATGTTTCATGGGGACCACCTTAGACTATGAAATGCCTAATGGTTGAGAGATACGTCGTGTACTGGAACCCGGGATACGTTGAACAGCATCCATAATATCCTCATCATCGTCTTAACTTATCGATCGCTCGTACTGTTTATGAGTGCTAGGTAGAGAACATTCTAAATACCCCACTAATGGTTTGTGCATTCCGAATCCTCCGAGTTGGATAACGTACGCGATATTCGCTAACTGCAGCCGTAGCATTGCCATCAGAAATTGAATGTTATCCCTATTTCATAAATAATCTACAAACTACAACAGTTACTATGAGGTTCCACTTAAATACATTTTTGTTATTCCGTTTTTTCACTGAACAATATAGGAAAGTAACTCCTTTCAAGGTTAGGCAACGACTGAAACAACTCAATAACGGTTAGAAAAAATGAGATAAACATTTCTACATTCTTAATTGAAAGTAAACAAATTTACTTCTCTGGATGCTTCTCAGGTTGTTCGGGAAAACTACTGCAGATAAACGTGTGGGACATGTTTTATTAAATTCAGCGGACCAATAACAACAAAATAAATGGAAATCGTGCTGTTCTTTAACCTCGTACAGTTTTGTTATGGCTTCATATCAGTGAAGTTCCTACATTTCAGGCAAATTCTTTTATTAGCTGTAAGTCTGTTACCAAGCATTTGCGAACGTACGCTTGTATGAACTTCTTTCGGTAATTTTATCCGTAGAATAACAAAGAATTTGTGTTATGTGGGAAACGCGCTTGTATAGACAAAGCAGTTAAAGTGATTGCTCGCGTTAAGCGAGAACGCGGGTTAGGAGTCCTGGTCCGGCATAAATTTTCACTTGTTGCATTTAAATACATTTCAAAAACCGCTTGTGGCCGTTGTGTGAATTTCTCTTTTATTTCGTAAAATTACTGACATAATATGAAATTAATTCGCTGAAAGTAAATTCTTTGACATCGTTTGTATCAGGCGTAATTATGTCACAAAAGAGCGAGATATGTAAATTTATGCCAAACCGTGATTCGAAACCGGATATCTGGTTTATCGCTAGTTGCCGCCTTAACCACTTCGGCTATCCGTACACGCTCCCTGGATCCACTCTAGCTTCCGTTTGTCAACGTATCTCGTAACCCTCTAAATTTTTCACCTGACGCCTTGGCTTCTAATTCTTCCATGCAGGTC
This sequence comes from Schistocerca serialis cubense, assembly GCF_023864345.2. Taxonomy (NCBI): domain Eukaryota; kingdom Metazoa; phylum Arthropoda; class Insecta; order Orthoptera; family Acrididae; genus Schistocerca; species Schistocerca serialis. Next base: position 666,562,141 of record NC_064642.1, read on the forward strand.
TGAAAGATGCTTATTTCGAGTTATTTCCTATAGTTGTGGGTCGTCAACCGTGTCTGCTCTTTGAAACATGCGCATAAATAAGACAGAATGAGAACTGAGATCCTAGCTCGCTATTTTACTTCTCCAGTGCGCTATTTTACTGAATTGTATCCCTAATAAAAATACCTTTCATTTCATCACGATGGTCGAATCAGTCACAGAAATGACAAAGAGCCGAAGTAATCTTGGGCCACGACAGACTTGACGGGGCTGCTGACATATTCGATCAACTGACCATTGACTATACCAGTAAACGAAACGCAAATCAAAGGTCAATGATTGTTTTCTACATCAAATAAGATGGCTCTACATATTCACGAATAGAGGAAATGAGTTCGCTATATGTGTCTGCGATCATTGTGAATATTTTTTTTTATAAAACAGTCTGTATTTCTATTAGAGCCTTCTTTATTTATTACTGCGTTTCGGCTACTGTCACAGTCAGGATAAAAAATTTGCAGCTTGAAGAACACAGTGGAGTGAGCTTTATTCTGAAAGTGATAGGCTTTTTTGCTGTATGGTGACGGCAGTAACTGAAGTAGATGTATAAATTAACAGAAATTGAATACAGAAGCTGACGGTGTTATTTATTGGAGACTCTGGTCGCGTGCTGTTGACTTCAGTGTATGACAGCAGCAACGCAAAATGATTGAGGAAAAGAATACTCTCAGGAAACAATGGAAAATAACTCATAAAGCTACATTTTTCATCAAGAACACACCTACCTCAACATAATGGTTCACTGAGCATTGCCAAGATTTAACGATACCCCGCAAATACTGCTCCAGTAGTGGAGAGTACAACATCAGTCAAACATCAGTCAAAAGTATCAAGAGTATCTTAAGAAAGTAGGAATTATGGAAAAACGACAAAAGTTTTCATCAAATTTTTCGAGTGGTAGAATAGATAACTAGAAGTGGCTATCGAAATTGAGTGGTACAACCAAGAAAATTTTGCAGTATGTCAGGAGTGACCTGAGGATCACGAAATAGACAGCGTTAAGATATTTTCATACCCAGATAACAAAAAATTCCACGCTCAACGGAAGTCTACTAATATCAAACATATACATTAATTTGATGAAGAAATTTCTGGGAATGTACCGTTGGAGTACAACGTTGTATGGTAGTGAAACCAGAAGAGAAAAGGCTCGAAGCGTTAGAGATGTACTGGTAGAGGAGAATGTTGAAAATTAGTGGCCTGATAACGTAAGGATAAAGGAGGTTGAAACTTCCTGGCAGGTTAAAGCTGTGTGCCGGACCGAGACTCGAACTCGGGACCTTTCCCTTTCGTGGGATAGTTCTCTACCGACTAAGACGGACAGGATGACGTAGGAGAGAAATTAGTGGAGGGCCATATCAGACCAGTCAGAAGAGTGATGAGTCTAAAGAGAAAAGAACGTAGCTATCGGAAAAAATTTGCGATGTGATATTAAAAAGTGTTCTCTGTCCTCCACCAGAAATGTAGAATGACCAAGAAGGAAAGCCTACAACTTACGTTTCTTGGGATGATGCTTCAGAACCCTCAAAAAGCTATGTGAAATTCGTTAAGAGTAGCCAATGATACAAGAATTCTGTAATTATGAATATGTACATTATACAAAATGATTTTTCTCAAAAAAGAGCTCAGTGGGAGAAGCGGGTTTTCATTTCAGCATTGTTCCACAGGAATCATAAGTTAATTTCAGCTGGACTGTAGTGGTAGTTACCTGTCCGACCCATTCCACAATGTCACAAATCTGTGGAATTCCTGATGACAGCGATTCTAATTGCATTGCACCAGATTCTTGGTAATATCCTATGTTAATTACTTTGTTCTTGATTTTTTCTAATCAATGGTTCACATTTTATTTCGGAAATGGATCATAAAAAGTTATTGTTATATAAAGAACTTTTCTGAAAATTTAAGCTTTAAATTGATTGAATAGAAGAAAATAATGTTCTACTTTTAACTCATTTCTCTTTTTATGTAAAATCACTAATTACTTTCAATTTTTACACTATAACCTCTCCAGTTGTTTAACTGATGTGAGTGACTTGTTTCCGTCTATAGAATTTTGTTTTATCCCTTTCCTAAAACGCTTCTTTTTACAAAAAACCTTGATTATCAGGTGCATATGATAATCCGGTGTTGACAGATACCAAAGCGTGTTGGTTATGAACGTCTGCTGCATTAGAATAATTTATAGTTGTGTTATATTGAAATAAATTAATCTAATCAACAATTTTTAGACTTTGGAATGTGCAGCATCCCTATCAGTAACCTATTCTTATGGGACGAGTGCCCAACATAACACTATAAGTAAAATTCCAGCACTACACAAAGATTTTTTTGGAGATATAACCGACATTTGACTGTACAACACACTGTACACACACTAGATTTCATCCTTAGGCATTTTTCGAGTGTTACAACTGCAGTAGATAAAAAAGGGCAATAACAGTTCAAGTATCAGACAAACAGCAGGGCAAACAGTTAAATTAACGTGTGGGCTACATGATTTGTTCACTTACTTAATATCAAAAATCGTTGTACTTGAGTAGAACACAAGTGATCGTCTAAATATTTGTGTTTGGTTTTATAAACCGATTTTGTCAACGGTAAATGCGACAATATTTGCGTAATAGGCTAATTTACAGGCAGTTAGCATAACTTATTCACTTGATATTGTTGTGGAACAAAATAGATAACTAAATCACAGGTATCAAACTCGCTACACTGTGTCTAAAGAGCCACTGGCATGAAGATACCAGGCCGCTGTGATCGAGCGGTTCTAGGCGCTCCAGTCCGGGACCGCGCTTCTACTGTTGTCGGAGGTTCTAATCGTGCCTCGGGCATGGATGTTTGTGATGTCCTTAAGTTAGTTAGGTTTAAATAATTCTAAGTCTATGGGACTGATGACCTCAGATGTTACGTCCCATACTGTTTAGAGCATGAAGATAAGTGAAACGATCGTCAAACATCATCATAAAGATATGCCAGATTGCACCATGTTATCTGTGGTACATCATAGGGACAGGTAGTGGGACTCTTTATTGTAGAAGTTGGTTACATTATCTTTGAAAAGGGCAGAACAGACCAGTTCTTACATTATATGTCGTGAGAGCCAACTTCGCATTGTGCACGTAAAAACGCGACTTCCACCGTCATAGTTAGAGATACGTAGAAATACAATTTTCCAAGGTAGTGAAATATTTGATAGATGGTCAATTACAAAATAACCATCTATAAATTGTTATGGATTACAATTATGCTTAAATATTGGTCAGTTATATGAAATAAATGCTCACAAACATTGGAATTTAAAATACTTTATATAAAAACATCAATGACTGTTAGAAAAGATCGATTGTACAATGATCCAAATACGTGGAAGAAGTGGAAGGGAGGGGTGGGAAATTGGGGTGGGTGCAGAGTGAATGACGGAATGGTGCACTTTAGGATTAACAGGAATCGAATAGTGGAGTTAAATAGATAGGAGGTTGAGGGTTATTGATGTGGGAGGGGAGGAAAGATGGAGTAGTCATTGTAGGTAGTGAAGGGGAGAGGGGGGGAGAGAAGGAAGGAAACCTAATTTTTACTACATAGACAGTGTTCCCGATATGTACACCTATACTGCTATATTGTTTGCACAACTGTTTAGAGGGAACAGTAACCCATATTGTATGAAGGTTAATGACTATAGTAACTGTAATGAACATATAAACATAAGATAAACAGGGCTGTTCTCCATGATAAACACAGTAATGTACAATGTAACGTCATATTTTCCATTATTTAAAAGAAGTGTAAAGTATAATGAAGAATAGTCACTTTTAAGTAAAGTGGGTAAGGGGTGCCAGGGTATTTGTGATTTGGGAGGGGAGGTAGGGTGCGGTAGTCTGATTATGTAGGTAAATATAAAGGGGGAGGGAGGTGAGAGACACCAATCTCCATAATCTTCATAGTGTCACCCATACGAACACATACTGCAATAGTGTTTACACAGGCGCTTAGAAAGAATGGTAAACCTCTCATTGTATGAACGTTAACAAAATAAATATTTTGAGCATGGATTGTCTTCTACTCAAGTCTAATGATCTTTCATACGTAAGTAAGAGAAAAAATTATGTAACTCAAAAATTAATTTAAATGTTTGCCTTGTAATTTTTCTGATACTTTTCTTGTGCTTTAATCTGTCGCAGTTGTTAAACTTGAAAATGGCCTTTACCTATTATATAGATAAAGCTAAAGCGGGAGGGAGGTGAGGGACACCAATCTCCATAATCTTCATAGTGTTACCCATACGAACACATACTGCAATAGTATTTACACAGGTGCTTAGAAAGAATGGTTGCCTCTCATTGCATGAATGTTAACAAGATTCATATTTTGACGATGGTTTGTCTTCTACTCAAGGCTAAAGATCATTGATGCGTAAGTAAGAGAAGAAATCATGCAACCCATACGTTAATTCAACTGCTGGCCTGGCCATTTTTCTGATTCTTGTACTTTTATTGTGCTTTTAATCAGTCACAGTTGTAACACTTGAAAATGGCCTAAGGCCAATATCTAGATTGTGGAATAAAACCTGTAATACAGTCAAATGGTGGTTATATCTTTCAAAAAATTTTATATGACCGTGACTCAACACCAGAGTAAAATCACCACGTAAAGACTTCCATTTGAAGTGAATTTAGTATATTAATCAGTACAGAACTAGACTTCTTAGTGTGGAGACAAAATGATCCAGTCACGACATAGTTGTGCTAGCCGAGGAATTAACGGAAATATGAGTCGTCCAGAGTTAGCACTTAAGGTTTTCGTTAATTGGTAATTTATTAGGAAAAAAAACGTTGTGCGGTAGGTGGCAAGTTCTTCATTTACGTGTTCGTGAAGAAACTATACGTTTTCGGACAGATGAGAGCTAACTGAAGTGATTATGTCAATGTTCGTGTTCTATGTCTCCATTTTGTGAACTGTTGGTTCGAAGGCAAGGGCACCCATAGATACACCAAGAACTGATAACGCAGATACCTATGTTCAATAAATACTTAAGACAGAACGTTCTTGCACTAACATCAGTTTTAATTTGAATAAAAGGCTTCTGCTGAATTTTAAAAATGTTACCTTGTTTTATTAAGCTCTCCATTTAAGATACCACGCACTATGAAGAGAAAGAAGAATGCAGTACTTTTTTATAGTTTCACAGCATATTCACACAACAGTCGTACAAAGAGCACTCAGTGCTTGCGCTTGACATATCGATTCCAGTTCAAATCAAAGAATATCACAAGGGTTTCACAACATCTACCATATATTAATTATTTAAGAGTAACAAAAGGTTTTCATTTGTGCCGCTGCAAACGTTTCTGACATGATCGTCATCCTGAAAACTCCTTTTCAATACGAGTGATATAACTTAATTCTCCCTGGGGCTTAATCAATCACATTCAACCACGAAGTGGCTTTGTACCCCTGTGCATTTGTCACTGACAGTGCATTTCCGGTGCAGAAGAAGTGAGGCAGCTCCGCGAGATTCACGGCTGAATGTGTGATGTCACTGATCTGGTAGACGCCATGCTATGCTCGGCGGCCTGTCTACGCATCTGGTCCATTGTATCACTGGGCTGAACATGTTCACCTCCGTCGCACTTCAGTAGCAGGTGAGATGACGGGTTGCCTCTTTTGTGCAGAACCTTTCCATTCAATCTGTCAATCGTTTAAACATTCTGTACTATAAATTCCTCCGTGAAGGAGTACCTTCAAGAATGTGGAACGTGTCAAGATACAGTTTAACAGACATAAGCAGCCACAGTTGGATAGTTAGGTAAAGTATTGTAAGAAAAGTTATGAATGATGCTAAAGATATGGTTAAACCTTCTCAATCCTTTTTCTTACATTTGAGGCGTCCTGTGAGCATGTCTGCCACAGTGTCACAATCGATGCCTTCTTATCTATGACTTCATTACTCGTAATAATAGTGTCACCACACTTAACAATAGCATAACCATGACGTAACAAGCAACATCCATTTTTCTATGGTGTCACGTTGGTGGGATATTATAAAGAAATATTGATACAGGAGGCTATTCTTATGTAATTGCCTTGTTCAGTTTAAACGAACAGCATCATTTAATTTTATTAATTTTTGTTTTAGACTTTTAGTTCGTGGGAGCAAATTGAGGTGAAAATCCCCATAGTCGTGAACGAGTCGCTACATAAAATTAAAATCAGTATGGTAACAACAGATAAAACAGAATGTGTACGAATCCTATGCTGACGACAATCTACAGGTGTGCATTAGCGTAGTCAACAATAACATAGAAATTAGTATTTTTTTTTTTTTTTTTTTTTTTTTTGCAGGCACTCTCTGACAGAACATAAGGAGTGAGCAATGAGGAAACTCTTCAGTTTCTACTTGGAAGTGCTTATATTACTGACATTTAATACTTGTTGTAACTTACTGAGAACTGATGCATCGGAATACTGTATTCCTTTCTGCACAAGAGTCATGGAGATGTAATGCATATGCAGATTGGAGTTTTTCTTAATATTAGCTGAGTGAAAGCAGATGAAGCAGTTAACAACATAGAACCGTCTCAGAATTCCAATATTTCGGAACAGGAGTCGACAAGTGTCTTGCGAACATACATCACATTTTGCTCAAACTGCGCTTTTGTAGACCGAAAATACACTTTCGTGCATAAAAGTAGTTACCCCACAATGTTATACAAAAAACCACAAGGGAATGACAACAAGCACAGTAGGCTAATTTACACGTTGGATAACACTTAATTCGGACTCTTATCTAATGGTAAATATCGCAGCATTGCGGTTTTGAGCGAGAACCTGTTTATGGGCTTTCAATGACAGCTTACTATCTATCTGAACACCGAAGGATGTCAGGCTCATGTGCCATATGCCAATACTGTGGTATCAAAATGACAGCTTTAGTTGAATAGCGTGTTGTTGTTGTTGTTGTTGTCTTCACTCCTGAGACTGGTTTGAAGCAGCTCTCCGTGCTACTCTATCCTGTGCAAGCTTCTTCATCTTCGAGTACTTCCTGCAACCTACATCCTTCTGAATCTGATTAGTGTATTCACCTCTGGGTCTCTCTCTACGATTTTTACCCTCCACGGTGCACTCCAATGCCAAATTTGTGATCCCTTGATGCCTCAGAACATGTCCTACCAAACCGGTCCCTTCTTCTTGTCAAGTTGTGACACAAAATCCTCTTCTCCCCAATTCTATTCAATACCTCCTCATCAGTTATGTGATCTACCCATCTAATCTTCACCATTCTTCTGTAGCACCACATTTCGAAAGCTTCAATTCTCTTCTTGTCCAAACTATTTATCGTCCATGTTTCACTTCCATGCATGGCTACACTCCATACAAATAGTTTCAGAATCGACTTCCTGACACTTAAATCTATACTCGATGTAAACAAATTTCTCTTCTTCATAAACTCTTTCCTTGCCATTGCCAGTCTACATTTTATATCCTCTCTACTTCGACCATCATCAGTTATTTTGCTCCGCAACTAGCAAAACTCCTTTACTAATTTAAGTGTCTCATTTCCTAATCTAATTCCCTCAGCATCACCCGACTTAATTCGACTACATTCCATTATCCTCGTTTTGTTTTTGTTGATGTTTATCTTATATCTTCCTTTCAAGACACTGTCCATTCCGTTCAACTGCTCTTCCAAGTCCTCTGCTGTGTCTGACAGAATTACAATGTCGTTGGTGAACCTCAACGTTTTTATTTCTTCTCCATTGACTTTAATACCTACTCCGAATTTTTTTTGTTTTTTTTTTACTGCTTGCTCAATATACAAACTGAATAACATCGGGGACAGGCTACAACCCTGTCTCACTCCCTTCCAAACCGCTGCTTTTCTTTCATGCCCCTCGATTCTTATAACTGCCATGTGGTTTCAGTACAAATTGTAAATAGCCTTTCGCTCCCTGTATTTTACTCCTGCCACCTTCAAAATTTGAAAGACAGTATTCCAGTCAGCATTCTCAAAAGCTTTCTCTAGGTCGACAAATGCTAGAAATCTAGGGTTGCCTCTCCTTAATCTGTTTTCTAAGATAAGTCGTAGGGTCAGTATTGACTCACGTGTTCCAACATTTCTGTGGAATCCATACTGATCCTCACTGAGGTCGGCTTCTACCAGTTTTTCCATTCGTCTGTAAAAAAGTCGTGTTAGTATTTTGCAGCTGTGACTTATTAAATTGATAGATCGGCAATCTTCACATCTGTCAACACCTGCTTTCTTTGGGATTGAAATTATTATATTCTTCTTGAAGCCTGAGGGTATTTGGCCTGTTTCATACATCTTGCACACCAGATAGTAGAGTTTTGCCAGGACTGGCTCTCCCAAGGCCGTCAGCAGTTCCAATGGAATGTTGTCTACTGCCAGGGCCTTGTTTTGCCTCAGGTCTCTCAGTGCTCTGTCAAACCCTTCACGCAGTATCGTATCTCCCATTTCATCTTCATCTACATTTCCATTTTCATAGTATTGTCCTCAAGTTCATTGCCCTTGTATAGACCCTCTATATACTCCTCCCATCTTTCTGCTTTCCCTTCTTTGCTTAGAACTGGGTTTCCATCTGAGCTCTTGATATTTATACAAGTGGCTCTCTTTTCTCGAAAGATCTCTTTAATTTTCCTGGAGGCAGCATCTATCTTACCCCTAGTGAGATAAGCCTCTACATCCTTACATTTGTCCTCTAGCCATCCCTGCTTAGGCATTTTGCACTTCCTGTCAATCTCATTTTTGAGACGTTTGTATTCCCTTTTGCCTGCTTCATTTACTGCGTTTTAATATTTACTCCTTTCATCAATTAAATTCAGTGTTTCTTCTGTTACCCACGGATTTCTACTAGCCCTCGTGTTTTTATCTACTTCATCCTCCGCTGCCTTCACTACTTCATCCCTCAGAGCTACCCATTCTTCTTCTACTGTATTTCTTTCCCCCACTCCTGTCAATTGTTCCTTTATGCTTTCCCTGAAACTCTGTACAACCTCTGGTTTAGTCAGTTTATCCAGGTCCCAGTTGCTTCAGTTTTAATCTACAGTTCATAACCAACAGATTGTGGTCAGAGTCCACATCTGCCCCTAGAAATGTCTTACAATTTAAAACCTAGTTCCTAAATCTCTGTCTTACCATTATATAATCTATCTGATACCTTTTAGTATCTCCAGGATTCTTCCATGTATACAACCTTCTTTTATGATTCTTGAACCAAGTGTTAGCTATGATTAAGTTATGCTCTGTGAAAATTCTACCAGATGGCTTCCTCTTTCGTTTCTCTCCCCCAATCCACAATCATCCACTATGTTTCCTTCTCTCCATTTTCCATCTCTCGAATTCCAGTCACCCATGACTATTAAATTATCCTCTCCCTTCACTACCTGAATAATTTCTTTTATTTCATCATATATTTCATCAATTTCTTCATCATCTGCGGAGGTAGTTGGCATATAAACTTGTACTACTGTAGTAGGCATGGGCTTCATGTCTATCTTGGCCACAATAATGCGTTCACTATGCTGTTGGTAGTAGTTTAACTGCACTCCTATTTTTTTTATTCATTATTAAACCTACTCCTGCATTACCCCTATTTGGTTATTTATTTATAACCCTGTATTCACCCAACCAAAAGTCTTTTTCTTCCTCCCACCGAACTTCACTAATTCCGACAATAACTATCTTTAACCTATCCATTTCCCTTTTTAAATTTTCTAACCTACCTGCCCGATTAAGGGATCTGACATTACACGCTTCGATCCGTAGAACGCCGGTTTTCTTTCTCCTGATAACGAAGTCCTCTTGAGTAGTCTCTGCCCGGAGAACCGAATGGGGGAATATTTTGCCTCCGGGATATTTTACCCAAGAGGACGCCATCATCATTTAACCATACAGTAAAGCTGCATGCCCTCGGGAAAAATTACGGCTGCAGTTTCCCTTGCTTTCAGCCGTTCGCAGTACCAGCACAGCAAGGCCATTTTGGTTAGTGTTGCAAGGCCAGATCAGTCAATCGTCCAGACTGTTGCCCCTGCAACTACTGAAAAGGCTGCTGCCCCTCTTCAGGAACCACACGTTTGTCTGGCCTCTCAACAGATACCCCTCCATTGTGGTTGCACTTACGGTACGCCCATCTGTATCACTGAGGCACGCGAGCCTCCCTACCAACGGCAAGGCCCATGGTTCGTGGATGGAGGAATTGTGTGTAAGACAATGCAAAAATTGACCATAAAATATGTGTTGAAGAAGTGTTTTATTTATCGTCTACGTTATCAAATAGGTCAAATGGATCCAAGCACTATGGGTCTTAATATCTATGGTCATCAGTCACCTAGAATAAGACTAACGTAAGGACATCGCAAGCATACATGTCGGAGGTAGGATTCGAACCTAAGACCACATGAGCACCACGGTTCCGCACTGAAGCGCCTAGAGCCGCTCGGCCACAGCGGCCTGCGTCTATGATATCATCACTGTAAATACACTTCCGGTTTCCTTCCGGAGGTTTAAAATAGTCTCTATTGACACTGGGTTAGCTTTTCGATACAGTTTGTAATTACATTTAACATACATGCGTGCACCAAACCCGTTAGTGCTTCAAATTTGACTTAGAGGCCATTCAAACTTATACTAACAGAACGCCCCTCTAGTAATGAAGAAGGAACAAAAATATTGTCTTTTGCTTTGCTACTGTTCCCATACATTCCGGCAGAAAGGAATGCAGCGTGCATTAGACATTATGAACTTAGAATAAATTATAAAATAAATATTAGAGTCACATCGTACAAAATGAACCCAGAACTCTCTCTTCTTCGAACAGATGTCCTGAAATCAGATTTAGGGGACCCATAAAAAGCTACCATTAGAGGGTCGTTTTCAATAAACTGAACCGCTCCTACATAACATTAAAAGACATGTTCAATGTAGCACTTCGGTACATCAGTAAACTCAAAACTGATATTGTTTGTCACATACATTTCCACACTTCACCCAAGTTCTGTAAAGTGTTCCCACCATCAGAAAGAATATTACTGTCCTACAAAATGTTCATGTCTCAAAGTTGTGTAGGTTTCACCTTCACTGCATAAAGCGGTGTCATGTTCAATAATATTTGGCAGCGCAAAACGGTATTTCCGAACAGTTACGTAAGCTTCACTACAACTGTGGTACCATGTTCAAAGATATTGTTAATGCTGCAGCACAAGCAGTTCACTTTGTCAGAAGCAGTACGCCTTACTAATGTCATACAACTCCCTCAGACTTTCTTACTGAGCGAAGCGTTTAAGACGGCTTTGTTTCTTTCTTCTCATATGGAGGCGAACACACACACACACACACACACACACACACTCAGAGAGAGAGAGAGAGAGAGGAGAGAGAGAGAGAGAGAGAGAGAGAGAGAGAGAGAGAAGCCTAGATAAACATATTATGTGCTCGAGTGCAGTTCAAAAACAGGAGAGAGAAAAAGAGACCCAGGCTGCCGTAAAGGAGATAAGGAGATCAAATGATGTCACTGGCGCAGTTCCTGATTACATGCTATCCAAGTGTGGGACGGATGAAGCATGTGAAGTTCACTATGTCACATCAAATTCTCTTTCTTCTCTTTCTCTCTCTCTCTCTCTCTCTCTCTCTCTCTCTCTCTCTCTCTCTCTCTCCATTTTTGTAATAGTAACTTGCATAACACACAAACAATACGATATGTTACGGAAGCAATGGCAGAAAAAAATACTCTAGGTATAAAATTAATTACAAAAATAGGACAAGATCGAGTAGGACTCGCGCTCTGAGAGTTGCATACTTACTTCATATGAATGTAGATAGTTCATACATCCTGTTACCGAAAATTTCGTGATTTTTGCGTGTTATCGATATCGATTCTGGCAAGATATGAGCCCAGGAATTCTAAGACCTTTCAGAGTGATCAAATTTTCTGTGTAATTTCACATGTTCTAATATAATTTTTCATTTTCTATATCAGTTCTGTGGTTACATCAACAATCTTTGTCTATTAGCACCATTAATAATTTAAACTGTTTTAAAATTCCTTATCAAATAATTTCTTGTAATAGATGCGAGTAGTTTGTGGTAGGCCACGAGCTACAGGTAAAGCCTTATTCAATATCGTGGGCCATATGGCAGAAAGGATTACGGCAGCGAACTGCACGTCGTTACTGTTGCAAATTATTTCTTGCAGGACTTTCAACGTGGCCAGAGAGAATACCTCAGCACCCTCGTAGCTGTCTTGGTTCCGGCAACCGCTCCGTGCGCGATAGGAGTAATGCGGTCGTGCAGCGCCCTAGACAGCGAAGCCCACCGCTGTGGTGACCTGGTACACAAGGTGCTGCTGATTCCTAGCGACGATGTGGTTGGCAAATCCGAACTGCGCCGGAAGCTGCGGCTGTTATCGCTGCAGTTGCTGCATCGTCGTCCCCGATTAACCGCTGCAGGTGCTTTCAGTATTAGTCTCAGTACTCTGCCAGCCATGGCTGCTGCTGTAATTTCTTATGTGATCTTATTTTGGCAGTTCAGTGACACGAAAGCTAACACTGATGTCTGCGAAAGTAAATAACTAATTGTCAACTGTAATTCCTTATACTTAATGTTCAATGTGCAATATCAGTTCTAATGTGTGTTCTTAACTAAAGGCCACCTTCAGGTAAACGGTTTGTAGCTGCTGAGTTAGAACTATTTCTCCAAGGTTGTTGGTTTCTATATCTAATTGCTGCGCTTTCAATAATCCTGAATGTAGTAATATTCCCTTCATTGAAATTGTAATATGCTCACTCAATCACTGCAGGAACCATTGTTGGCTTAAAACGTATTTTCTGGTTACGGTACCATCCAGCCCTTATTAATATTACAGTTACGGGCAGGTAATTACAGCTATACCCTGTACGTCTCAGCTAATCACTTGACCGTGAGCAAACCGAAATTAAAAATTCATAGCTTCAACTGCCTTGCCAGTTACTAAATGTAATGTTGACCATATAATATATATAGTTACCAAGAACTTTTGCACCGTCAGAGAAGTTTTAGTGGCAATTATTAATTTCCCAGTATGAAACCTGACTTAAATGGCAGTATACTTCTATCTTCATACTGAAGTGAGTTCATCCTGAAGTGATCATAGTTTGTACAGTGGTTAAATGGGGGTCCCAGAAACAATAGCGTCAGTGCTGACTGACTAAAAATATAGGGTGATGCGTGAAATTAAGATACATGTGACCTTCCTTTGGGTGAAATAAGGATGGCCAGAATGTAATTGAAAAGAAAACAACACAGTTTTGCATCTTTGTTAATCATCAGGGTACAAAGACAATGACTTTTTTACTATGGGAATTATGTTATTTTGGCGCCAAGGTAGCACATACATGTGACCTAAATTCGATGACATAAAACTTAGCGCTGGCAAAAATAATAGAATAAAAATCTTTAAATATATGGACTCTGATGTTGTTGTTGAACTCTTTTAATTAGTACGTCTCCCAGACGTGCACATCATTCTCCACAACAACGAACACTGATGAGACATACTACACCAGCAAAAGAAATCAAATAGATTGTTAGAAACAACAAGAATACAATCAGTGGCAACAAGAAGATAACTGCAGAGGCTAAAACAGTTATACACAAGAACACTGAAAGAACGCAAAGCAATTGCCACATGGGTCAAAAAGGGAAGACCAATGCTTATCATGTATGAATTGGGTTACACCAAGAAAACGCTAAAGCTTATATCAGAAAACCAAATAACAAAGCTAATAAGTGAACACACCTAATGGCTCCAGAGGGACATATAAAACTATTAAAACCTCATCAAATCCACTTTGTCATTGAGGCAAATAAAAAGAACACACTGTATAAAGTGATGTTCCATCAGACTTGTGACAGATTTCAAAATTGTACCAGCACAACATGTAGAAGGACGGAAGCAAAGTTTTCTACAAAAATACTATACATATACGAACAACATAAGCTTAGAAAACACCATAGACCTAATCCACAAAATCAATATTATGAATATACCTAACACAGTCACATTATGCACATATGACATCACATCAATGTACAGTTGCATGAAATAGCAATCAAAATAATTTAAAGAGAACTAAACCGGACAAACATTATTCCAGAAACACATACACAAGAAGCTTCACATGTTTTGAAACTAATCACAAGCAAAATTATCTGAAATTTAAAGATGAATTCCACATTTAACAGGAAGGACTCACTATGTGTTCACTGTTATATGGCTTGCTAGTCAACAATTTCCTTAATCAAAATGAAAACAAAAGCTCTGAGAAAACAAAGAAACCAAAATAACACAAAATAATGTATTGGTAGTGCTACATTGATGACAAAATTTGCTTGGCTGAGCAAACACATCACTGGATACTAGACATGCACAGATACATTACCTACCCACCTAAGAAGCAGAGACATGAACTGCCCACTGAAGAATGCACTACATCCCTGAAACGAAAACAGCGGAAAAATAAGTTACCTAGTTGATTGGTTGGTTGACATAATTTCACACTGTGATACCCCTTAAATATTTATCTCCATATAGTAGCTTAAAAACCATATAAGCTATGGACCAATAGTTAGCTACCATCCAGAAGATGCATTACGATGTTTATTTCACAACTTGCTCTTAATTACTTGTATAAAGTAAACCACCATATTTCACCACAATTATACACAGCTGCTATATAAATTAGACTACAAAAGTTCCATTTTTAATCAGCTTATGGAGTCTTACTCCGTCTGCTCACAAAATGTCCACATGAGCAACATTTCACAAAGATAATCTCTGAACAGCTTTCAAAGAAATACTGATGAAACTACGGTCTAGTACCGCTTTTTTTGTTTAGTGGTAACCCTCTAAGTAATGGGATAGTTATTTCTTCGCAGCTATTGCAGTACCTTTAATTACATATACATTTTGACAGTAATATTTAATGATTTGTTTTGTATACAACATAAGAACAAAACACCTTAGTTACTAACAACTATTATGTGACACACAATACACAATAAAGAATGCAGTTAATTAATTTCAATCATTAGTACTAGGTGGCAGTAACTTGCAGTCCAGTATGAGGGTGTCATGAGACGTGTCGTTATTTTGCAGTACTGCCACTCCGTGGAGTGGGATTTCACACAAGTAATACCAATACTGACTTCTCCCTTACGACCGAATGCCCACACTGTAGACACTTGTTGAAGACGCATGAAGCAGAAATAGATTGTGAAGAAGTGACATCAATCATAATACATTTGCCTCTACAATAAGTAGATTTTTCAGGATGAGGTACATTACTCAGGACGTCTGAGAGCACTGAAAAGTGGTATCACAAACTCCACGTTTGCAGAAAACCTCATCAAAAACATCTACTACCCAGTGGCATTGAAACAGACATCACGATTATAAACCACTACTGATCTGTGTAGTTTTGTAACGAAGGGAGACAATTACCACATCCAGACAGCTGTTACACAGGGCAGGAAGACATACATCAATCACAAAGCAGTTCTCTGCAATAAAACCCTTTTTAACACTTTAAATGAACAATCAAATAGCACTCAGTAAAAAGCACCTACACACACACACACACACACACACACACACACACACACACACACACACACACACACACACACACACACTCACTCACACACACACATACATACACATACACACACCCACACACACAATGAATGAAAATAAAGAGAATAAATTCATATTTCGCAGCTGTCAATGGGAAATAAAATAGCGAAAGGAACGACTGTCAAAAGCGCATCATCTTAGAAAGCGAGCAGTGAAAGGTGTGTGCAACCGAATGCAACATATTAAGACGCAAGGTTGATAAATTAGACAGAGAAAACGTGAGTAAACGTTGTTAAATATGGAACATCATCCATGAATAACAAACTACACCAAATAGTCCTCTATACCACAGCCTCAAAAAAAATTTCTAGCGATGTCCACAGGACATTCTAAACACTCAAACGACTACAATATCTGTTTTGCTGCTCAAATAATAATCACCACAATGAAGGAAAGACAAACACAGCAATTGTTACTCTAAAAAGGGCATATGTCAAGGCTTTACTGGAATACGTGTTTTAAAGGATGTGTTTCTAAACCGAAATTCAGTGCAATAGATACATACCATATGTTTGAAACTTCCTGGCAAATTAAAACTGTGTGCCGGACCGGGACTCGAACTCGGGACCTTTACCTTTCGCGGGCAAGTGCTCTACCACCATACCAGAAAAAAAGAACTAAAATACTGAGGAATCCAGAACAGTGGTGAAACATGTTTGGGTATTAAGGCAACACAATACTTATGTACTTGCAGAAAGGATACCCATCTTTAAATCATTATAATTTTTCTGCAAGTTTTGGAACAGAACTTGTACCTCCAGCCTGCAACACATGGTTAATATTGTTTCATATTCTATTTTGAAATGATAGCATTCACTTTATGTGTGGTGCAGTCATTTTCCTAAATTACAGTAATCACCTGGAAAATTAAGATCTTTCCATATGTGAACATTTGTTTCAAGGTACAACACGGCCATTTATAAAGAAACAAATATTCAGTTTCAGTTTAATAGCCTTACAATTGGAGAAAATATTGATGCTACTGTCCTTAAGAGCAATGCGTAACACTACTGCTCTACTACGTACCAACAGTCAAGGAAGAAATCACTCTAAGAAGGAGTGTTATCGACAACCTGATACAAGTTACAAACGTTTTGCAATAGGTGTTATCGGCAAGTGCCAATGGCTCTGCTGCAGTGGTAGCACCGGTTCCGCTCAGGTCACTGAAGTTAATCGCTGTCGACGTTGGCTAGCACCTGGATGGGTCACGTTCCAGGTCTGCCGAGTGCTGTTGGCAAGCGGGATGCACTCAGCATTTGTGATGCCAAATGAGGAGTATTGGCACATGTCACGAAAACTGAAACTGACAACCGCAGGGAGACAGGTGTTCTGACCACTTGGCCCTCTATATCCTCATCCAGTGCGAGTCATGGCTGAGGTTGACACGATGGTCGGTCGATACCGTTGTATCTCCTGAGACCTGTTCGAACTGTGTTTGTTTGTTTGCTGCTAGCAAGTAACAGAAATTTTCTTTTTTACATACTGGAAAATGATTAAGAAATTAAAGAAACTCTGTTCATTGGCAGGTATCAACTGTTCCATGGTAGAACACCTTCTGCGTCGAGGTACAAGGTGGTGCGCGATTGTGGAACAATGGCGGGGTTGTGCATACTTTATGTAATTGATTTCAAAAACATACAATACGTGAAGAATTAATAATATCCTCCAAATGGCTTTAATATACAAGTGTTATACAGTAGGCCTACTTAAGTATGTAGAACTCGCAATATTTAAAAACGCTGCACATAACACATCCTCAAGGTGCACAACATCAATAATTGCAGAAATTGCAAATAACTGCTTGTGACGGTCTCTAGTGCCTCTTCCTTCACATGAACCCATAACCCACCACAAGCCTGGAACAGAGACCAGGAACCATAAAGTGTTCCTAGATAAACTACCCTCCAGGTAAAACCCTCTGCCCTATTACACAAGAGGGATAGCATGAATAACCACCCAAATTACTGTTTAAATATTTTTGTAGGTATGGGTTCATATATCTTGTGGACACGCTTCTGACATTAATGTCTTTTGATCGACAGTAATTCTACATTTAAAGAGAGTATATTAGAAGCGGCTAATGGTGCTTCAACAAACGAGATTCTGTTTTATTCAAGGTGTCATGCTCCAGATATGTTATTTGTTTCTATAATTGGGCTACATTTATTTGTCTATCACGATCAACTGTTATCAGCCTCCATGGATTGTATAACACGACCACCGTAACAGGAACTTACAAAATGTGTCACAAATGCAAACTAATCAATGGCTCTAAAGAAAACAACTGCTGCTCGTACATAACCAGAAACTCACTTACCAGTATACAGTCCGCATGCAGATTTTTTCATGTTGTACTGTAATCTCGTCTAATGTTCAGTTTTCAGAGGAGAACCACGTCAAGGTGCAAACACCTGCTGACTTAATTGGACCACACTATGGTATCAAGCAAGGGGGCGTTCACTGCCCATGCTTGGATACAGGAACGCCACAGTAATAATAACAGTGAACAAGACGGCAGCCATTCTGCTGAAAAATAACTTTTCAATCGGGAGCAATCCAAATTTAAGGCTGGGACGAATCTTAGGCAGGTTGTTTTCAGATATCTACCTGTACATGCGGACAGAGAATTAATTATCTCATGGAATCATCTTAAGGTTGAACTTCTTCATTCTGCGTTTTGCTTACAAATAGGTCCTCACACATATACACACAGACACACACACACACACACACACACACACACACACACACAGGTACACAAAGAGTTACATAGTATTAGGCTTGATCATTCCATTCTTTGCCGTAATATTTCGAAAGCAATAAGGTATAACATTAAGCTCTGTATAGCTGCAGATAACAAACTGTTAAAGAAAAGAAGTGCAATAAAAACATAGAAACACAGGAAAATCACAGCATGTCGTTATAAGGTATACATATAAAAAATTTCCTGTTTGTCATATCTGTAAGTATTGCCTTCAACAGTCAAAGTTATATACGTACAAGTAGTAACTAGCAATTACTGTGATCGACAGAAGGAAAATAAAATGCCACTAATGATGCAGAGAAACATTTCTGCGGAACAGAAGGAAAAATAAAACTATATTTTTTTCAAAGCGGAGTCACGAAAAGCCCTCTCAAAAAAAAAAAATAAAATAAATAAATAAATAAATAAAAGACGAAAAAATACAAAAATCTGTCAAACAGAACATCACCAGGTGTAGCCAGATAACAACTGAAGTGATTAAGAACTAGCGAGCAGGACATACCACAATGCCATACGTACAGCTAGCACTAGCATCATGGCCAGTGCTTTGCCGCACGATGTCTGGAACGATCTATATAGGACTGTGTTGCGTAAGGCACACACAGGTGTACTCAGTTAGAGCCGCTGCTTGTAATTTTAGCCTTATTCTCGCCAGATATAAATACCAGGTTTCTTGTAGCTTCATATCGACTCAAGAAGGATGCCCCACATAAGATCCAGATTTTAACTGCATATACCTAACGCATTGTAAGATCAAAGCCAGAGAGAGCCATCTGATCAGGGTCGCTGAGTCCACAAAATCACTCCAGACTTCCAGGAAAGGCTTTTGCTATACCTTGTCTCACATAGTCCAGATATTTTTCATCAGTTGCCAGGGGAAACTTACTATTCCGAAGTATTGGCCGATGGAATGTGTGTGCGAATGCAGAAAGCTGGCTTTCACAGAATACGTAGTGTTGCAGAGTTCAACACTCTCTCATAACAGCGGAATTCGGGGGAGGGGGGGGGGGAGGTATTAATACGTTTGTCAACTGTCAGCTTTGCATTTATTTCGGGTCGTCTCGTATTATAAGGTTAGATTTTCAGTTTTCTGTACCTGATTAAGTGTTTTGAATACCTAATATTAAAAGTAATTTTATTCTTTTCTTTATAAGTACTTTAATGTATTTGTGTAGCTGAAAATAATGCAACTATTTGTGGTAATAAAATTTATCAGAAACTTCGTTAGGATTGAAACATGACTTACACAACATGGTAACCAATGTAGTAAATGCAGAAGTAAGTAAACATTTCGAGAAGTAGGAACTACCACAGTTGCCATTCCCTTCCACACCAGCAAAATGCCAGCTGGAAGATTACACTACAGTGGCATAATTTATGGTCACATTTATACAATACTGTGATAGTGCAGTAATTAACGATAGTGAAGAAACATCTCATATTGCCATTCTTTAACTCTGAAAGAACGCTAAATGGCTTGTTCTTTGTTTCTACGTCAATAAAATTACATTGTGTACAATATTTGGCTACAAACTGAAAGGAACAATATGTTGATTGTTATTCTTCGTGTAACATTTGTGTAATGGAAATAAAATAGATACCAGTTTGTTAAGTGTCTCTTGGCTGATGAATTCTTTTCCTTGTAAAGATATATCGGTCATGCATGTCTTGCATGATCAAAAGATTAGATCGACGATAAGATCCTTCTTGGCATTGTCGGATCGATCCAACAGTCGATTTCTCCAAGGGTTGCGCCGAATAATAATTATTACTATTAGTACTATTATTATTACTCTAGTAGTAGTAGTAGTAGTACTAGTAGTAGCACCAACGGCCTTGCCATAGTGGTAACACTGGTTCCTTTTACTGACAGCGAAACACTGTTTGGGGTTGTCTGGCTGCCTGGTCACTATTTCTCTGTTTGACGCCACTTTGACGACTTGTGCGTTAATGATGAGGAGATGATGAAGACAAGACAAGTGTCAGCCCGCAAGAGTACCAAATCCTCCCTGTTCGGGAAAACAACACTAGCCGCCATAATGTGGGGGTTACAACACATCATTAAACCACGAGCAGAGTAATGCATCATGAATTTCTCAATGTCTGCATTTCCATGACACATAGTGAGTGCTGAGTACTTCTAAGTGTTGGGCAATGCACTCGGTGCCATATAACGCAACAGTTCTGGCAATTGTGAGAGGTATCTTCGATTTCAGGCGGATAGGCATCTTCTTACCACAAAGAACCCCAGTGACGTCTCTGAATCGCATCCACGTTGTTCTGATTCTTGCTCGCACGTCCTCTCTTTAGCAGAGAACATAGGTATCGTAGTGTGTCCCTCTTGGTCACTGGACTTCCGTTGATTTCTATAGTAGCAGGAGACGGAATAGTTTCGATGTACTCGGTCTTGTAGATGTTTAAATAGAGGCTACATCTTTGACGTCGATCATACAACGTTCGAAGAAAAGTGGTGACCATCTCGGAAAGCGACCGAAATAACTTAGAGAGACAATACTGGAAACACCGAAATCTGAACCAAGGTGACATGATGTGGATTTGCTTCGCGAATGTCTGGTTCAGATGGCCAGTCTGTTAAAAGTGGGACAACCTCTTTCAGTTTGTACCTAATGTACAAAAGATGGCTGTGAGCACTATGGGACCTAACTTCTGAGGTCATCAGTCCACTAGAACTCAGAACTACTTAAACGTAACTAACCTAACGATATCACATACATCCATGTCCGAGGCGGGATTCGAACCTGCGACCGCAGCGGACACGCGGTTCCAGACTGAAGCGCCTAGAACCACTCGGCCACTCCCGCCGGCCACTTATGTACAATTCCGTTCTGTATATATAATTTTAAGGACGGTATTTTATAATTCAAGTAGCTAGTGCTTCTTAATTCAGTTCTCAGCATCGATAACCTCACATGTAAAACAAACACCAGCTGTCATCAGAATCACGATATTTCTTGTAAATTTTGGGCAACAAAACTCTTGTCAGTTTCAAATACTGTGGAAATTAACCTCTTATGAACAATTAGTTTATTATTTCAAGGAAGCATTTTTTGTTTGTATGTATCGCTTCAGCTCAAGATTTGGGACTCAATGTGGAAGACTAACTTTTTTCCAATTTTGTTTCGTATACATGACATCGTGATCTTTGATTGCTAGTTGTATTATTGGTTTAGAGTTATTTCCATTATTACGTCTGTTTTCGGGATATGTTGTTGAAAATTGTATGCAATAGTTGAGAATCCCTTTTTATATTTTATTGCTGTGCCTCGTAAGTAAGTTATCGTGCTTTAGGTTGTGCCTTCCCATAGCGTGTTTTATTTCATTCTGATTTACTTTTATTTACTTCATTTATATTATACTGTGACAAGGTACATTTTTTGCAGCTGCTACTACAACCTTTCCCGTTAACTCTTTTGTAGGTGTTTGAAAATTTTATAACTCTTGACCTCTATAACCGTTTCTGATGGAAATGAGATAACTAAGGTTTATTACCTCGTTTTACCAATCACCTTTGTTAGATACTGCTGCTCTGTGGGTAGATGTGGGATAGCGTTTTTGCAATTCCCATGGAGCCATTCTCAAAACCTTGAGTATATCATGTTAATAGAGTTCATTTCTGAAGTAAATGCATGATTTTAAGAAAGCCCAGACATTGCAGAAATTTTCTTCTTTCGCACTAATAAAGTAACACATGCTGCGTGTCTGTGTCTGAGACAGAGTGTTCTGTAGGCTACATAAGTAAACAGTTCAAGTACTTATTTTAAACAAACTCCTGTAATATATATTCTATTGACTGCGTATCTTGATTGCGAAGTGTCCAATGTTGTTAACACCAATGGTTCCCGTTAGTTATGAGGTGTAGTTAGTGTATCATTTTCTGTGTCAAAGTTTATCTTCTTTGTGCTTCGTACAGAAGTTCTGAAACATATATAAATAGTCTTTGGATATTATTATCACGCAATTCTAATATTTGATGTTTCAATCTGAAGTAATTATATGTTTTGCAAGTGTCAGCACTTCTGTTCATTTTCAAGGACACAACTGTTTAGCTGAGTCTAATATAAAATAAAAAAATAAGATAAAAGTAAACGTCCAGAAATGTTAGGATTCATACGCTTGAAGTTTAGTGAAGCCATCGTAAGTCTGGTATCTCGAGCATCCATTACGATGTTCTCTTGCGGTTTTACAATGCATTTAGCGAAATTCTTTACCAGATGCAATGGTCTGCCCCAGTGCCAGCTGCTGATGGAATTGATGACATCTGGGGAGCAAACTGTGGCCTCTAAATTCTGGTTGGCTGTGCCTGGTGACAGTAGTCGCTACACATGTTGGTGTTAGAAGGTTTCTGGTTCCACATTTATCCCACTGAAGCTGATGCTAGACCAAATGTTGGGCGGCTCCATAGGATGAGGTATGAGGATGAATACACTGGGGAACGCGGGTAGAACGACGATGGTTCACTCGGTCACATGGTGGTAGCCTGCTACACAGTGATCATCAGTTCGAGGTCTCTTGCTAGCTGGGATGCCAGTATTTGAATGTGAATGGATGGCTGAAAGAACGTATGTTACGTTTTCCCGACTTTGCATTTTGTAGTGGGACGGCAAGGTGTGAGTTCCCCCTGCGTTGTGTCAGTATGTGGTAATCCTAGAAGACATGGTTCATTGGTCGTATCATGCACAAGTAGCTAGTGTCTACTGGAAGAATGTGATACGTAGCGCTACAGGTTTGAATCAGAGTCAGTGCTCAGTGATCAGGTCTTCTGTGGCATGGTGTGAAGCAGGAATTGCTTGAATGTTACTGGCAGTGATCAGATCTGATTAAATAAGCGGAAAAGGGCTGTGAATGTATTGGATTGGAAAGACCAAGAGTACACATATAAGAGAATGTAGGAAGTTCTGTATGGACAGACTCGAAAAGTTTCAAAGCGCGGAAATTAGATGAAAGGCCTATTGTCTTAATGACCAACAGGAAATTTCATGTAATTAATTTCGTTGACCATTACTCACTTAATGGAACAGTAAGAAAACGACGCTATCCACAAGAAACTTTTTTCTCTTGTTTACTGTGTTTTAAAGTTTGTTGGTTAACGTGTATTATTTAAACCTGTACAGTACGTTTGTAAAAACACATTTCTGGTTCGGAAACTGTTTTGTTTTATGGTACGATTCCTTACGCCCTGAATCAGAAGAAACCCAACAATTACGCTTACATTTCGTAAGTGATTTACCTCACAGAAAATCTTCATGATACGAACTACAGCTATTCAGAAAGCACCAATACAGACAGCTAAATAAAAAATAGGCATGTGGTTAGCAAAGGAAAGATTTGGTTGCAGAGCAAACAATGTATTTAGCAGATTTTACCTTAATCACGTAACGACCAGTTCGAAAAATTATATAAAGTCACTAATTCCATTACCCACATTAAATCTCCATGATGGACACATGTCCATACCATCTGCTCCTACTAAACCTGCTAACCTCCAACACCGCTTAATATTAACATCTAACCTCCATCACTGCTGACCTTCACTTCTAACTTCAATCACTGCTTACTATTAACTTACAACTGCCAGTCCGACCAGACAAAGAGTCTCTTACAGAGGGCGCACAGTGCTGTCGTGATATTAATGCATGCTGAAGTGCTTCCAACGTACAAACACATAAACAGGCTATTTTCATAGCCGTCCTGCTCATCCCAAAACATTTTACAGAGTGTTTTGGGAACTGACCAAGACTAATTTAAAATGTTAAAATTTTTTTTATATTTGCAGTATCAAATAGATCCGATGCACACAATCGATAATATACTGTGGGTCAACAAAGTAAAAATTGTCCTCACAGTCCCTAAAGACAGTCCTAATCATTCATGAGAAGAGTAGTCTATGACAGTTTTATGCACAAAGTCTGACCTGTAGAAGAAAATGGATGTGTAAGTAGTGGACCTCCATGCTACCTTGTAGAATAGTGTTGTCTTCTGAACAAAAAACCAGTGCTGACCCTTGACATGAAGACATGAAGATTGTTAATGGACCACAACAGAGGCGACTCACAGCAGAGTCAATCGACGTTTGGAAGAATATTTGTAGAATTGGTAGGTCACCATAGAGCAGTATTCCTTGTAGAGATTATTGTAGCAATGGGCCACCAAAGGTGCAGACCCAGTGTACTCTTTGTGGAGATGGTCAGCAGCCATCTGTTGTGACTGTGCAGGTGCACAATCACAACTGAAGACTCTTGATCACAATCTAGCAAGTCTATGTACCACTACTTGTGAATTTACTAATTTTTTTGCAATATCCTTAGAACCAGCAATGCTGTTAACCAGTCCCTTGCTGAAATATCAACACACGTGCAAGCAATAACACAGTCATATAATCTCTGAGATTTTATACATATAGTATGACCAACAGACAAATGTGTGCAGTTAAATGAATCCCTACTATTTACTCAACTTGAAGAACTAGTGTCAATAAAATTACAATTTTACACCATAAGAATACAATCACAAAGATACAGAAAATATTATTACACTAAGAACATGATAATACAGATAACTTTGTAGTAATACTGCCTTTACAAAAAGAATACAAATAAACATATACATGAGTATTACAGTAACTATGACATAAATAAATTAAATGAAAAACGAGAATACCCATAGAAAGATTAACGTGACACATTAAAAGAAAACAGAACAGAATAAATAATGTCTGAACATCTATCCAAAGTAAAAAATATGTTACGAATGCAGCTTAGTATCAGATGGCAAAAAAATTCTACCAAATTTATCTTATCAGTTAAACACCCAGAGACAGCAAGAACACAAACACACAAGGGTACACATAGACACATAGCGGAATAATACAAAAGGAAAGACAGGGTCTTTTTTCAGTGTGACATTTGGTACTGCAGTAGTTGTGGTACTTCATTTCCAACAAAACTTTGTTTTGTTCATGGAGATCTCCCTTAGTTCAAACTTTTTCACAAATAAAAGTCCTATCCATCTGTATATATACTTTCATACATTTCTTACCTCATCATTTGTTTCCAAAAGAATCTATTTTTACTACTGAAAAGTGGTACTTGGGGAAAGGCCTGATTCAGTGTGGATGGGGCCTTATTCAGTTACCAGTGGTTACTCAATTTTTTTTCATCTACACTTTATTTGGAAACAATTGCAAATAAGGTTGACAATAAGGAACAATTATCAAATTTCACTATTAAGACACAATGTCAAATCAAAAATTTGTTAAGCAAGTAGCACTCACAGCTGAAGGGAAAAATTCAACTTATTTGTCAGCTGAAGGCCCCAATAGTAATAACTCTAAATAATTTGATGGCGGAAGGCTTAGATACCAGATTCTTAAGAACGAGTTAAACTTCTCCCAGAGATACTAAAATATTATGAAAAAGGACAAGCAGCAGAGTTTCACTATTAAGAGATAATATCTAATTAAAAATTCTTAAGACAAAATGCATTCATGGCTGAAGACCTTCTTGACAATTATCACAATGTGCCCCTCGATCTGGCGGAGCCGGCGTGCTGCCAGCCATCCCAGCATGTCCTCGCACTGCCAGACATCAATGCTGCTCAGTCCCTACCAAACTACCCAGCACACTGCAATGTGAAAACACTTGACGTCCTTCCAAAGGTAGTAATAGGGTACTAGATATGGATAAGCACTGCCACTTGCAGACCGTCAATGATAGCAAACGTAGTGGCGCCAGTAAACACGAGAGGAAAACGAGATGCCACTAACCTTATTAAACTATCCCAACCAACCAACAGCACCAATGCAAGCCGCAACATGGCCCAACTCTACCCTACATATCTGTTCATCTTGTTTTTGAAAATAATTGTTCCTCATTCTGCAATACCCTTTGGCCAAAACTTTTTCTTATAGCTTCTCAATGCATTTCTTCCCAACTCATCACAACTTATTTTCTTATATAGCATTCCTCTCTTAAACTAACTTAAAACTGCTGAGCTCAGATGTATAAACTAGAGTATGAGGCAATGTAGCAGTATAAAACAATTAACACAAAAAACAATGACAAAAAATACAAATTGCCAAACGAAGCAGCAGTATATCTAAATTAGCAAAGAAAATGCAACATTACAACTAATATAAGGCAATATACAGCAAACAAGAGAAAGCAATCAGTGGTAAAACTGGCTTATCAGAGTAATACAAAGTAATAGCAGCAGCAAATGCAATAACTTTTACCTAAACATGGCAAAGCAGAAGCAGAAAAATATATTACAGTAAAGACCTGCAATGCAGATAAGGGAAATATCTATTCACATTTTAATGTCTATGTCGCATCTTAACACTAGATTGCTATACCACAACAACTTATTGTACCCAAAAAATTACCAAGGCCTTGAAAAGAAAATACTGTATGCAATTCCTGTTAGTAATCTATTCTCCTTCCTATGCTTCTTTCCTTTCCTAGTGCTTTTTTTGGATCATAGAATTATTATTTAATCGATCTGTTAACAGAAAGTATTTACATTAGTATATGTATTACATTTTTTTGTATTTTATAAGACAAAGGCTGCAGTGCAGCTAGAAATTAGATATCAAATAAAATAAGCAAATATGGACAAAGCAAAGCATAATAACTTCATTCAACAGCTATATGGCATTTCATAAGTCAGTAAAAGTCTCTCAACTCTCGTAGAAAGACAATCGTCATAATCAGCTGTGTAGATGTAAGAACATTTCTCGTCAATTCATAAGCATTTCAGTAAGTAGTATCACGTACTTGCTCCAAAGTGTAATCATATATTTCCAAGTAATAGTGTGTCTTGCTTACAGGGCGGTCTGCAAAGAAATGATGATAGTAAGGTCAAGAACCTCCCTTTTTTACAGCTGTGCATTTGAAAGGCAACAGAACAATGGTTTTTTCCAGGCAGCTAGTATGCAGCAGGCCGCAGGAAAGCATTGCGTCATGGTCACATACATTCCTTTCCAAAACATTTACGACATCTGCTTCCGCTACAATGATAGTTTGATGCAAATAAAAAATTTCACACATCGAATTACTTACAGTAGAGGTGAGTAGAAACAAAATCTTATAAATAACAGTTTCCAAAAATTTCCATCAGCATAGTGGTACTCAATTCAAAAATATACTCATATCTCATAACTTTTAAAGTACTATTATTGGTTTCCAACATTCTTTTCCACAAAGCACAGTCCCTAACCTCTACTCATTAATCATTGCTATATTACACATATATATGTATTCGTCGATACTTCTTCAATACTTCATCATAATGAACACATTGCATAACCATATTACAAATATAGCATCGCCTTATTGATTATAAACAGATCTCTGTATCATAATACACATCGTCATCATAATAATAACATTCTAATTCCTCAATCAAACTTTAGAATCATCATAGCTTCCTTCAGTAATCTCAGAATCTCAAAAAAAAGTCCCTGCTCGTTTCAGTAGTGTCATATAGTTCAAACGTAATTAAAAAATCGTGAACCCATGCAAAATACATCTCTCAAAGCTGTCACAGTATCACAATGGTTCCAAAAATATATGAACATTTCACAAAATACAAAGTACAATATCCTAAATGCGAATTGATTAAACTGTGAAATTACATAGTCATGTGTCACTGACGTAATAAATGGTCATTTCTCTCATTGAAATGACCGAATAGCTGTGTAATTGTGTGTTAGAGATGTATGATACCGATGTATAAAATTTTATAAGCAAATACCATATGAGCTAGATTTCATTGCATTTGCCACATTGTAGGGAAGCAGCCTACTCACGCTGTATAAAATTCACTTCAGTCTTTCCATTGTGTGCCAGTCTAGCTCTGACATCATAAATGTTGCGCAATACTTTAAAAATGAAGTAAATAACCTGAAACGTTTCTAGCATGTCAGGAATAATACTAAATTAATATGTGTTTAATATCAGTTCAATAACTATAACCATTTTCGAAATTTGGACATCTTTCTGTAAAAATCATTGAAGCAACATAAAAGATCTAGAGACTTAAAAATTTACATTTAGATTCCTTTTTCACAATAACTTAGTAGAAACACTATTCAGGATCTCACAAATTAAAATTTTTATTGAAATTCATGATTTTCTGATTTTTGTCTTAGAAATTAAGGAAGCTAGATAGATTAAGTAGGCGAATAAATAAGGATAGGATGTTTAAATTTAAGTAGAAGGGAGATCCGCTATAAACATAAAGGTGTGAGAAGTTTCAATTGAATGACTATAAAAACTATAGCGATGTTATTGTTGTTGTGGTCTTCAGTCCTGAGACTGGTTTGATGCAGCTCTCCATGCTACTCTATCCTGTGCAAGCCTCTTCATCTCCCAGTACCTACTGCAATCTACATCCCTCTGAATCTGCTTAGTGTATTCATCTCTTGGTCTCCCTCTACGATTTTTACCCTCCACGCTGCCCTCCAATACTAAATTGGTGATCCCTTGATGCCTCAGAACATGTCCTACCAACCGATCCCTTCTTCTGGTCAAGTTGTACCACATACTTCTCTTCTCCCCAATCCTATTCAATACTTCCTCATTAGTTATGTGGTCTACCCATCTAATCTTCAGCATTCTTCAGTAGCACCACATTTCGAAAGCTTCTATTCTCTTCTTGTCCAAAGTATTTATCGTCCATGTTTCACTTCCATACATGGCTACACTGCATACAAATACTTTCAGAAATGACTTCCTGACACTTAAATCTATACTCGATGTTAACAAATTTCTCTTCTTCAGAAAAGCTTTCCTTGCCATTGCCAGTCTACATTTTATATGCTCTCTACTTCGACCATCATCAGTTATTTTGCTCCCCAAATAGCAAAACTCCTTTACTACTTTAAGTGTCTCATTTCCTAATCTAATTTCCTCAGCATCACCCGACTTAATTCGACTACATTCCATTATCCTCTTTTTGCTTTTGTTGATGTTCATCTTATGTACTCCTTTCAAGACACTGTCCATTTCATTCAACTGCTCGTCCAAGTCCTTTGCTGTCTCTCACAGAATTACAATGTCATCGGTGAACCTCAAAGTTTTTATTTCTTCTCCATGGATTTTAATACCTACTCCGAATTTCTCTTTTGTTTCCTTTACTGCTTGCTCAATATACAGATTGAATAACATCGGGGAGAGTCTACAACCCTGTCTTACTCCCTTCCCAAACACAGCTTCCCTTTTATGTCCCTCGACTCTTATATCTGCCATCTGGTTTCTGTACAAATTGTAAATAGCCTGCCGCTGCCTGTATTTTGCCCCTGCCACCATTAGAGTTTGAAAGAGAGTATTCCAGCCAACATTGTCAAAGGCTTTCTCTAAGTCTACAAATGCTAGAAATGTAGGTTTGCCTTTCCTTAATCTTTCTTCTAAGATAAGTCGTAAGGTCAGTATTGCCTCATGTGTTCCAGTGTTTCTATTCCAGTGTTTCTACGGAATCCAAACTGATCTTCCCCGAGGTCGGCTTCTACTAGTTTTTCCATTCGTCTGTAAAGAATTCGTGTTAGTATTTTGCAGCTGTGGCTTATTAAACTAATTATTCGGTAATTTTCACATCTGTCAACACCTGCTTTCTTTGGGTATTTCGCCTGTTTCATACATCTTGCTCAACAGATGGTAGAGTTTTGTCAGGACTGGCTCTCCCAAGGCCCTCAGTAGTTCCAATGGAATGTTGTCTACTCCTGAGGCCTTGTATCGACTCGTGTCTTTCAGAGCTCTGTCAAACTCTTCACGCAGTATCGTATCACCCATTTCATCTTCATCTAGGTCCTGTTCCATTTCAATAATATTGTTCTCAAGTACATCGCCCTTGTATAGACCCTCTGTATACTCCTTCCACCTTTCTGCTTTCCCTTCTTTGCTTAGAACTGGGTTTCATTCTGAGCTCTTGATATTCATACAAGTCGTCCTCTTATCTTCAAAGGTCTCTTTAATTTTCCTGTAGGCAGTATCTATCTTACCCCTAGTGAGATAAGTCTCTACATCCTTACATTTGTCCGCTAGCCATCCCTGCTTAGCCATTTTGCACTTCCTGTCGATCTCATTTTTGAGACGTTTGTATTCCTTTTTGCCTGCATCATTTACTGCATTTTTATATTTTCTCCTTTCATCAATTAAATTCAATATTTCTTCTGTTACCCAAGGATTTCTACTAGCCCTCGTCTTTTTACCCACTTGATCCTCTGCTGCCTTCACTACTTCATCCCTCAGAGCTACCCATTCTTCTTCTACTGTATTTCTTTCCCCCATTCCTGTCAATTGTTCCCTTATGCTCTCCCTGAAACTCTGTACAACCTCTGGTTCTTTTAGTTTATCCAGGTCCCATCTCCTTAAATTCCTACCTTTTTGCAGTTTCTTCAGTTTTAATCTCCAGGTCATAACCAATAGATTGTGGTCAGAGTCCTCATCTGCCCTGGAAATGTCTTACAAATTAAAACCTGGTTCCTAAATCTCTGTCTTCCCATTATATAATCTATCTGATACCTTTTAGTATCTCCAGGGTTCCTCCATAAATACAACCTTCTTT
This sequence comes from Schistocerca serialis cubense, assembly GCF_023864345.2. Lineage (NCBI taxonomy): Eukaryota > Metazoa > Arthropoda > Insecta > Orthoptera > Acrididae > Schistocerca > Schistocerca serialis. The sequence continues at coordinate 666,593,215 of NC_064642.1, forward strand.
CATGATTCTTAAACCAAGTGTTAGCTATGATTATGTTGTGCTCTGTGCAAAATTCTACCAGGCGGCTTCCTCTTTCATTTCTTAGCCCACATCCATGTTCACCTACTACGTTTCCTTCTCTCCCTTTTCCTACACTCGAATTCCAGTCACCCATGACTATTAAATTTTCGTCTCCCTTCACTATCTAAATAATTTCTTTTATTTCATCATACATTTCTTCAATTTCTTCGTCATCTGCAGAGCTAGTTGGCATATAAACTGTAGTAGGTGTGGGCTTCATATCTATCTTGGCCAAAATAATGCGTTCACTATGCTGTTTGTAGTAGCTTACCCGCATTCCTATTTTCCTATTCATTATTAAACCTACTCCTGCATTACCCCTATTTGATTTTGTGTTTATAACCCTGTAGTCACCTGACCAGAAGTCTTGTTCCTCCTGCCACCGAACTTCGCTGATTCCCGCTATATCTAACTTTAACCTATTCATTTCCCTTTTTAAATTTTCTAACCTACTTGCCCGATTAAGGGATCTGACATTCCACGCTCCAATCCGTAGAACGCCAGTTTTCTTTCTCTTGATAACGACATCCTCTTGAGTAGTCCCCGCCCGGAGATCCGAATGGGGGACTATTTTACCTCCAGAATATTTTACCCAAGAGGACGCCATCATCATTTAATCATACAGTAAAGCTGCATGCCCTCTGGAAAAATTACAGCTGTATTTTCCCCTTGCTTTCAGCCGTTCGCAGTACCAGCACAGCAAGGCCGTTTTGGTTATTGTTACAAGGCCAGATCAGTCAATCATCCAGAATTTTGCAACTACTGAAAAGGCTGCTGCCCCTCTTCAGGAACCACACGTTTGTCTGGCCTCTCAACAGATACCCCTCCGTTGTGGTTGCACTTGCGGTACGGCTATCTGTATCGCTGAGGCACGCAGGCCTCCCCACCAATGGCAAGGTCCATGGCTCATGGGGGGGACTATAGCGATAGCGTATCTCCAAAGGGCAAGTTCAGAGCTCATGTACTGCGTGAAGTGTAATTAAATTAATTCTCTCTCCCAAAAAATTGGCTTAGCCACGTCAGACTTTTATTATGATTACTTACCTGTGTGCTGAATGCATATTTAAAGTGAGAGCTTCATTGGCCATCAGCAAAGAAAGTGATGATTTATTCAATAGCTTAATGTGGAGCATTACTAGCCCAGCAGCTAGTCAGGAGAGCCGATTTGATCAGGCGTTCCATAACCGTCCGCACCGCAGCTTTATATATAAGAACGTTGTGCGAGGAAGGAAGGCCCCAGTTCTCTGCAGACGCTGACTAGCACACCACCTGTGTCGGGAGCCGTGTCGCGTCGGTATCATTCCTATAAACAGCCTTGGATGCTGTAATAAGTTACTCGGGATACGCGTAGCCATGAAATCGTTTTCGAGTGAAGTGTTAATTCTGGGATGACTTTAATGATCTATCTTCAGTTTGTGTATGTCGTATTTTCACGTGCCGCTGCGGGACAAACATTCTACCATTATTTAGTTGGCGTTTGATGAACATTATCATCAAATTATGGCGAGCATTCACTTAAACATTTAATTTGGACAGTTATAGTTGCATCAGCGCATTAGACTCTGAACTGCTCTGGCAGTTGGATTGTGTGGATTCTTTTTTTTGATCTGTGACTTTCAGAATATAGCGATCGTTTTTACAGGATCGTTTTTGATTATGAATCACAGACAATCTCCTAACTCCTCAGAGCTATAAGCTGTAGCTATAAGTGTATTTCTCAGATGAAGTGGGCACTAGGAATTCTAATTACAGGCTTCACGTTTTGCTAATCACTTTCTGGTTGCCAATATTGTAGTTAGGGAGCCAGTGTTGAGAACAGCAAAAGACAGCATAAATAATAGGAACATTTTAAATAACAATTAATACCACCCACCGCCCCACATATGGTTAATCTGCCAGGAAATGCATATTTTCTACATTACAAAACATTCTACATCATAAATACCAAACCAAACATTCTACATTTAAATAACAACAAATAATTCAACCTGCCGCCCCACAAATTTTGCATCGGCCGGGAAAAAGGAAACAAACTGAGTAAAAGTTAAAGTGGTTTTTAAATATTCGGATTCGAGAGTGAAATGCGACACGCAACTGAGTAATAGAATAGTGATAGTGTTACGTGTGCACGTGGACGACGCAATTGGATTAACAACGAATCTGGATTGACTGAGCTGGCACTGAGTCTAGCGGCACTGCCGGCATCGCGAGAAGCCAGTTTCGCCTCACCGCAGTCGTCCGCCGGAGCAACCGGAGCCGCGCCTGCAGTTGCACGCCACTTAAACACACAGCAGCCATCGAATTGCCGTCTGCAGTTCAATGCGCAGTGTCGCATCAGTAATCCTGGTACGCCGCGCTGGCAACGCCATACGTCGTGCAGAAGGAACTAAGTTAAGTGAAAAGCTGTTAAAAATTTTACTAACCTGCACTAAAAGACTGTCGGCGATGGAACTGCCAGAAGAAACCGAGGCTAAACTTAAATCAGAACCTATGTCTGTTGAGGGAACTGTAAATCCAGACAACGGTTCAAGTGTAAATATGCATGAAAATAGTAATGTTAAAGTGAAATATGAAGTATTGTCTCCTGACAGTAGTGTGGGAAGGGGCAATGATTCAATAATAGAGACCCCTGTAGTAAAGCAGAAATCAGAAATAGTTAATTTATAGGATGATAATTTATCTGATGAGTTAAAAACGAAACAGTCATCAGAGATGGTAGACTTTAAGAAGGAGAAGCTAGATATGACTGATCAATCAGATGTTTCATTTAGTTTTGATTATTCAGGTGTTGGAGCTAGTTTTTCGTCACCTCAGTGAGATAAAAAGCCAGCTAGTGAGCAACCCAAAGATACTGGGGCTATTGATTTAAATGTTATATTACAAGCAATAACTGCCAGTAATGCTGAATTAAAGTCAGAAATAACTGAGGTCCAAAGCAGTAATGCGAAAATGTCAGCCAGTAATGCTAAAATGACATCTGAATTACGGTATGAGATTGTGGCCAGCCAAACTAATTTTAATAAACGATTGGAGGTAATGGACAATACCTTCAAAGCTGGTTGCAATAAGTAGAAAGAGGATCTGGACAGTTTAAATTATAAAATTGATTACAACCATGAGGATATTAAGAAAAAGGTTGTTCAACAATTTTCTGAAATGTATAAAACAGTAAAATCCGAAGTTGCTGAGGTTCGCTGAGACTTCCAAATGGAAGATGCGAAGGTGGAGCACGAGTTGACAGAAAAGATCGAGGCGGAATCTGAACTGTGCTCAGATAGGTTTAAAGATGTTAAAATAAAAGTAAACATATGTCAAGCGGAAGTAGATGCAATCAAAACTGATACTACTCATATTGTGCAAAGAGTAGGTAATGTTGAAATGAGAGTAGAAAATATCAGTACTAACATTGATAACATTGAGAGTAAAGTAGCTTCAGTAACTTCTGGTAATGGTAGTATGCAAAAAGTTGTAGCTGCAAACGCCGCTTTTATCGGGTGTCGGCAGTTCTTGCGGTTCGATCCAGATAAAAATATCCACCCGCTAGATTTCTGGAACGATTTTGAAGATGTGATTCCACCAACTTGGTCTTAACGAGAGAAAATCTCATTTATTAGAAGCCATTTAGCAGGTGACGCCATGCGTTGGTCAGCTGATGTTATGTTGAAGTGTAAAACATTAGCGGAATTTAAAACAGCTTTCATTAATGAGTATTGGTCTAGTAATAAGCAAAACGAAGTGTTGAGAGAATTTTGTAGTGGAAAACGCTTCAATGCATGCAAGGAATCTACTAAGGAGTTTGCTAGATCATGGATTTCATGTTTGTCACATTTGGCGGAAAAGCTAAAACCTGAAATGATAATACTAGGTCTTGAAGCCAAACTGCCACGGTATTGGCTAACTAGAATTATATCTGCCCCTTGAGACAATCTGGATCGTGTCATTGAATCTTTGGAACGTGTAGAGCGTGTTGCTGCCAATGAGGTCAAGCACGTAATAACAGAAATGCTAATAACACTAGTAGTAATTTTAAGAACGAGCAGAATGGCAATGTAAACATCAGGACAGTAGGTGTTCGCCATCCTAAGAGAGGTACGAATTGGAGAAATAATTATCAGAACCAACAATGGCATCCAAATGATAGTAATTTTGTTCCGAACAAAATTATGCAGGTAAACAACAGTGCGGAAAGCAATGCTGTGCCAGTTAACTATAATACAAATAAAGGTAACAGTAGTAGGCCGAGGCAGGAAAACTAGTTCCCATCTATGAGGACACTTGCGCTCACCAGGCGGTTACTTTTCCTAAGCCAGTAGTTACGGTAATTGGTAAGACAGATCAGAATACTCAGACTGAACACGTGGATGAGGGGTCGGTAGCATCTAAGGCTACAGCAGAAATATTAGATCACTCACAGTATTTGATAGATACCATGTTAGAGACGCTTTCTAAGTGTGACGATAGGGAAGAGCTACAAAATACTGAATTGTCAGGTGAAGAAGCAGAAGAAATTCATGTTTATATTTACGATGAGCATGATGTGCTCTTATTTAAAGTGCCTGTGCAGGATTTTGACACTGTACTAATAGATGTAGGACAGGAGGTAAGTGAGAATTTAGAGGATAGCCTGTTGGGGGTCGATGAACCCAGTAGCTGTGACCAGTTGTCACTTGAGAAGGAACCCGACGATAATGGTGAAAGTGTTTTAGCTAGTGTTATGCCCGGTCTGGAGGCGCAGAATTGCTCAGACTACAGTAATTTGGGTCATGTTCAGCAAACTAAATGTAATGAAGTCGTGCGGTGTTTCGATTTGAAATTAATAGACCAACTGGAAAAGACAGCTGAAAATGTAATTCAGGAAACCCCTACACACTTTGACCTAAATGTAATGACGACAGATGTCGATCACTTTAGTTGGAGACAAATCCAAAAGGAACTAATGGATGAGTTTGAGGAACCACCTGTACAAACTGTAATAAGCCACCCTATAATAATAGTGAATATATTGTGTATCAATGTACGTTGTCTCTTAGACAGTGGAAGTGATGTGAGTGCGATATCTCAGTCCTTCTTTGATGCATTACCTGGTAAAGACAAGCTTACAGTAATGAGGGTATCAGGACTAAGAATAATCGGTGCTACTGGCAAGGTGTCAAAAACGGTAAAGCAAGAAACTTTACTGCCCTTTGATATTAATGGTAATTTAATTGATCATCCATGCTTAATTGTACACAATCTCAGTATTGAGATTTTAATTGGCATAGATTTCTTGTCGAAATATCAGAGTGTTGTTGGCTTTGAAAGAAGCCAGTTAAAAATGGTATTGCCGATAACCGGAGTAATTATGGTATCTTTTATTGATAAACATGTAGTAACTAATGATGAAAAATGAAAAGCAGGCGCCAGGTTGAGATTCATAGGAAGAATTCTAAGAAAATGTGACTCATCGACGAAAGAAGTAGCTTACAAAACGCTTGTTCGTCCGATTCTTGAGTATTGCTCATCAGCATGGGACCCTTACCAGGTTGGATTAATAGAAGAGATAGACATGATCCAGCGAAAAGCAGCGCGATTCGTCATGGGGACATTTAGTCAGCGCGAGAGCGTTACGGAGATGCTGAACAAGCTCCAGTGGCGGACACTTCAAGAAAGGCGTTACGCAATACGGAGAGGTTTATTATCGAAATTACGAGAGAGCACATTCCGGGAAGAGATGGGCAACATATTACTACCGCCCACATATATCTCGCGTAATGATCACAACGAAAAGATCCGAGAAATTAGAGCAAATACGGAGACTTACAAGCAGTCGTTCTTCCCACGCACAATTCGTGAATGGAACAGGGAAGGGGGGATCAGATAGTGGTACAATAAGTACCCTCCGCCACACACCGTAAGGTGGCTCGCGGAGTATAGATGTAGATGTAGATGTAGATGAAACTTGGGAGCTGCCTATACAAGTTCTGAAAAAAAGGGGATATTGGGACGAAGGTGTTAATCTTAGTAAAAGTAAGCTAAACACAGAAGAAGAAGGAGCAATTATTCTGGACAAAAAGAAGCTAAGTAGCAGGAAATCGATAAAATTTCACCTACTCAGTAGGAAGAACTGAAACAGGTTTTAAAAAGGCATCATAAGGTGTTTTCAAATCGACCTGGCGTGGTCAAAGGTTATGAATGTCAATTGAAGATGAAACCTGGCCAAGTGTTTTTCAGGAAGCCATAACAAATACATGTAGCTAGTAAGGACGCGGTTCGAAAGGAGATACAGAGAATGCTAGAGTGGTGTGTGATTGAAAAAGCGGTCAGTGAGTACAATAATCCTCTTGTTGTTGTACCAAAAAGAGACGGGAGTGTCAGATTGGTCTTGGAAGCTCGTTGGTTGAATGAAATAATGGTTAGGGGAAGTGATAGACCGCAGAACATGGACGAGTTATTGCAAAGTTCCGGGGAGTAAAATTTTTAACTTCTATGGACATCACGTGTGGATATTGGAATTTGCCACCGGCGGAAAGTTCTAGGAAGTAGACAGCTTTCTTGTACGAAGGAGTTTGTTGCCAATACCGTGTGGTACATTTCGGACTTAATATCTCTGTTTGTGCATTCGTACATGTGATGTGCCATGTTTTAGGACCAGCCTTAATTAATAAATTCACAGTCTACGTAGATGATCTGTTAATAGCAACTCCTACCTGGGAAGAACACATAGTTTTATTAGAGAAAGTGTTAGAGGCTATTGAGAGAGGTGGCATGAAACTAAAAATTGAAAAGACAGAGTGCGTTAAAGAGGAAATAGATTTCTTGGGATATATGATAAGTGGAAAGGGTATTCTGCCTGACCCAGGCAATCTAGCAGTCATTGAAAAATTTGAGGCTCCCAGAAACAAGAAGCAGTTGAGATCGATGTTCGGTCTTTTCGGCTTGTATTGGCGTTTTGTTAGTGATCAGGCTTTTAATGTGCCTTGTCTTCACCTCCTGCTGAAAAAGAATACCCCTTGGGTTTGGACAGCAGAATGTCAACAGGCGTTCGAGGTGCTTATACAATCTTTAGTTAATAGTCCTATTTTACATCATCCTGATTTTGAAAAACCATTCTGTATGTCTTGATGCTAGTGGCTATGGTATAGCTGTGGAGATATTCCAAGTAGAAATAGAGAACGAACAAGAAGTGCACAAGACTATAGCTTTCGCAAATCGATCTTTACAGGCAGTAGAGAGAAATTATGGCATCTCAGAACTGGAAGCATTGGCAATTGTATTTGGGGTACAGAAATTTGAGCAGTATCTATTAGGTCACAAGATAATTGTTTACAGTGACCATAAGGCATTGACCTTTTTAAAGACGTGTAAGTTGAGGAATGCTCGTTTGGTAAGATGGTCATTGTATCTCCAGCAGTTTGACCTTGAGGTTAGATATATTCAAGGGAAAGACAATCTGGTAGCTGATGGGTTATCTAGAAGTGCGGAACACTGTGATGACGCAGGAACTACAGCAACAGACCTAAGTGAAGTACGAATGTTTGCGTTGCACGAAGTGAAGGGAGAAAGTGCATTAAAGAGGGTGATTATGAACTTGAGACGTGAGCAGAATGCAGATAACCAGCTGAAATTAGTGAAGAGCTATTTAGGAAATGCGAACTATCCTAAGGTTTCGCAATACTATTGTCTGCATAAGGGTATTCTGTTTAGGAGGACAAAGGTAGGTGTTTCTGAGTGGAAGCTGTGGTTTCCTTCACAAAATGTAGACTTATTAATCGACTATGTACACCTGAGGTATGGGCACTACGGTGCAAAGTAGTGCATTGCAAAATTAAAAGAGAAGGTTGTGTTCGACAACATGTACCGCCGTGTTGCCAAGCGTCTAGCATCTTGTGTAGTGTGCCAGAAATTCCGTGCTGCTAACACCAAAATACAAGGGAATATGCATTCAGTAGAGCCAACTGAAACGCTAGAATTACTGGCTTGTGATTTGTTTGGCCCTCTTCCTGCTTCGAGAGGTGGGTGCACCCATGTTTTTGTTGTTGTGGATGGATTTAGTAAATATGTTAAGCTATACTCAATTAAAAGAGCAAATGCAAAAACATTGGTAGAAAAGTTGGAAAAAGGTTTCTTCATGAACGTTGGCGTTCCGAAGAGTTTGCTGTCAGACAATGGGCCTCAATTTACTTCTGATACATTTAAAGAATGTCTGGATAAGGCCGGAGTGAAACATCTGAAAACATCTGCGTATTTCCTCCAAGGAAATATGAGTGAACGTATTATGAGAGAATTGAATAGGCTTTGCAGGACTTATTGTGCTCGGAAACACTCAAGTTGGGCAGAGCTCATGAAGTATTTTGAGAATGTAATTAACAACTTAAGCCAAGATGCAACTGGTTTTGCGCCTTGCAAATTAATGTTTGGCCAAGAACTGCACAATGTGATTGCAGATATGGTAGAATTCCCTATTCTAACGCAGATATCCACAGACGAGAAGAAGTTAAGGGCTAGGACAAATATCAGAAAAAGAGCATTGGAAAGGAAGAAGTGTCATAACGCAAAAGCTGTACCCACCAGTTTTGAAATAGGTCAGTTAGTCCTTGTCAAAACCAAGGAAAAATCAAAGAAAATAAATGCAGAAACAAAGAAATTCATGTTCGTATACCAAGGACCTTTCAGGATCATAGGAAAACCACATGCCAATGCATATAGGCTAGAGTACCCTAAGAGTAAAAAGCTATTAGTTCTCATGAACGTGATCGACCTAAAGAAGTTCATAGCTAGTGAATGAATTCTGTAGGGTGGAGGTTGTTCTGTAACCTCTACACAGTGTGACAGCTGTACAGTCCCAGCTGTGTGAGATCTTCTTTCCTTTTCAGGTCTCATTTATTCTTCATCTTTCCTATCCACCAAAGTTTCAGCTCTTACTCTCAGATACTAAAATCTTCCGGTATGACTATCAAGCCAGCATTAAACTAATGAGTTCTGTAGGGAGGAGGTTGTTCTGTAACCTCGACACAGTGTGGCAGCAGTGCAGTCCCAGCTGTGTGAGACCTTCTTTCCTTTACAGGTCTCACTCATTCTTCATCTTTCCTATCCACTAAAGTTTCGACTCCTTCTCTGCAATAGTAAAATTTTCTGTCATGGCTATCAAGCCATGAGTTCTGTAACCATTCTATCCACCGATTAGTGAAAAAAACCTAATGTGACAAACCTAACAGAGACATAAACAACAGAGAAGTATGATGTAATTAAAATACAAAGGTATTTGAGTAACAAGTATGTATAGAACCCTGGTAATATTATAAGTGCAAAGTGTTGTTTTATTGGAAATGGTCCCACAATAATATTTAAAAAAGCTATACAAATTCGTGTACAAGCTGGATCTGAAGTGGCAGTGAAACCTATTGTATGCTGTAGAGCTAACTAATTAATAGTAAAAGAGATTGCTTAGTGTTATGGAAAATAATGCAGATAAGTTGTAAGAATGAACTCACCTTGTGTAGCAAGGAATGGCAGTATAATAAAATTGAGTAGTGTTTGTGGTTGAGACGTGAAGGACACGTCCCTGAAGTATTTATAAAGTTGGAGCTGGCCATTATTTGGTGCAGTGTGTGACAGGACACACCTACATGTATTGAGGTTATGAGTTGGAGGCGTGAATACGACCATAGGTACTCCTATGTTAGATGAGACAGAGCAGCTCATGGTGTCCTATAGGTTTATGGAATTTAGCATTACACTCATCCATAATTACTTAATGCACTTTAGTGGTAGGTCGAGAGAGACTACCTGTGGTTTCAGCGTCCGATCGAGTGAAAATGGATTGCCACGTGAGCAAGCTGATCAGATGCAATACACTATAGATATGAAATAAATATGCTTTCCTATGCTTTAAATGTTAATAGAGTGAGTGTTAAATAAGTACATACACTAGCAACGTAATTAAGTAACATAATGGCAGAAGTGAAACATTATTTATACCTCAGCATAAATACACTTCGATGAAGTAAGTACATAATTGCAGATGTGGAACTGACACAGCAGCAGAGGACCAATAAGTGAATTTAGTAGTCAACTAAACGTAGTGTGCTTAGAACACTCAGAACTGTACTATTACCACAAGTTACTCACATGTAAAAAGAAGTGAGAAAACAACTACTAATCAAATATACTCATACTATCTCTAAGAATAAGGTAATTGAAGATGAGTCAGCTAAGTAAATAAAATACAAATGTATCAGGAATGTACCGAGCATTGTTTCAGTGTTCCGGCCCAGAAATAATAAATTGAAATTAAATAGTATTTATGATTGTATGCCTTGAGCAAAGATTTTTGTCTAGTACGTGATTAACCGCGATTTGAGCCATTTGTTTATCAATTTTGTGACAGTTAAGTAGCCACGAGAGTAAAATTGAAAAAGTTCTGTTAACTTTGTTCCAGTAACATATTGAAAGATAAAACGTATATATTCCCATTTCATTGTGACCTACCCTTAAATATTAAGTGAAGAGAGTCTGAGGCACTCTTTTTGTTTGTACTACAGGACAAACCAGATAATGGCAGCCTGGTAGGTGTGTGAAAGCGTGGAGTGACTTGGACACAACTCACAGTGACCCCTCCCCTTTCCCCATGTAATTTAGAGTGAACGTGAAGGACGCACACCATAGGAACTTCCGCTCGTCTACCCTTGTGAATGGAAGTGTAGAACGCCAGCCAAAGCGGCTGCAACCACGTGTGTAAAAATGAAATTGTCATGAGTTGTGAAATTTTCTTTCAGGTTTAGAAAAGACTGCTAAGATATAATCATCTGTTAAAGTATCATAAATAACTGTGTTATTTTCTTTGAATTTGTGTATGTAAAAATGTATTTAATGGATTTAAGATTTTCATAATTTTACATATTTTTATGTGTTTATTTGTCTAACACAATATGTATGCCAAAGTGTTTCATTGATTTTGCTTAAATTTTGAGTGATAATGTTGCTTATGAGGCAGTGAACATGCCAGCAATTTAAATAATTGAAGTAGGTAATCATTTTTCTTTTAATATTTCTGTATGTTTAGATTTCAATTTTAATTTTCATAGGGAGTTAAGCTGTACTCGTACTTCCCTTTTTGTAATTAAATTTTTTTCGTTCATTAACATTTTAAAAAATTTTTTTCTAGAGGGTGATGTTGGGAAGCAGCCTACTCACGCTGTATAAAATTCACATCAGTCTTTCCATTGTGTGCCAGCCTAGCTCTGACGTCATAAATGTTGCGCAATACTTTAAAAATCAAGTAAATAATCTGAAACGTTTCTAGCATGTCAAGAGTAATACTAAATCAATATGTATTGAATATCAGTTCACTAACTTTAACCATTTTCGAAATTTGGACTTTTTCTGTAAAAATCATTGGCGCAACAGAAAAGAGTTAGAGACTTAACAATTTACATTTAGATTCCTTTTTCATAATAATTTAGTAGAAACAGTATTCTGGATCTCAAAAATTAAAATTTTTGTTGATATTCATGATTTTCTGATTTTTGTCTTAGTAATTAAGGAAGCAAAATGGATTATGTAGGCGAATAAATAAGGCTAGGATGTTTAAATTTAAGTAGAAGGGAGATCCGCTATAATCATAAAGATTTGAGAAGTTTCAATTGTATAACTATAAAGCCATAGCTATAGCATATCTCCAAAGGGCAAGTTCAGAGCTCGTCTACTGCGTGAAGTGTAATTAAATTAATTCTCTCTCCCAAAATAATTGACTTAGCCACGTCAGACTTTTATTATGATTACTTACCTGTGTGCTGAATGCACATTTAAATTGAGAGCTACATCGGCCATCAGCAAAGGAAGCGATGATTTATTCAATAACTTAATGTGGTGCATTACTAGCCCAGCGGCTAGTCGGGAGAGTCGATTTGATCAGGCATTCCCTTAGCCGCCCGCACCGCGGCTTTATATATAAGAACGTTGTGCGAGGAAGGAAGGCCCCAGTTCTCTGCAGACGCTGAATAGCACACCACCTGTGTCGGGAGCCGCATCGCGTCGGTATCATTGCTGTAAACAGCCTCGGATACTGTAATAAGTTACTCGGGATACGCGTAACCATGAAATCGTTTTCGAGTGAAGTGTTAATTCTGGGATGACTTTAATGATCTATATTCAGTTTGCGTATGTCGTATTTTCACGTGCCGCCGCTGGACAAACATTGTACAATTAATTAGCGTGGCGTTTGATGAACATTATCATCAAATTATGGCGAGCATTCACTTAAACATTTAATTTGGACAGTTATAGTTGCATCAGCGCATTAGACTCTAAACTGCTCTGGTAGGTGGATTTTGTGGATTCTTTATTTTTTTTGATCTGTGACTTTCAGAATACAGCGAACGTTTTTACAGGATCGTTTTTGATTATGAATCCCAGACAATCTCCTAATTCCTCAGAGCTATAAGCTGTAGCTATAAGTGTATTTCTCAGATGAAGTGGGCACTAGGAATTCTAATTACAGGCTTCACGTTTTGTAATCACTTTCTGGTTGCCAATATTGTAGTTAGAGAGCCGGTGTTGAGAACGGCAAAAGACATCATAAATAATAGGATCATTTTAAATAACAATTTATTCCACCCGCCGCCCCACATATGGTTAATCGGCCGGGAAATGCATCTTTTCTACATTACAAAACATTCTACATCATAAATACCAAATCAAACATTCTACATTTAAATAACAACATATAATAGAACCCGCTGCCCCACAACATGCATGGTACACAAAGTATGCATACCCCCATGAGGGATAATGTAACTATACCTCAGATGTTATAGATTAAGACTCAGGAATGAAATGTATCGCTGAAAACCTTCACTGTATTATTGTAGATCAAATATACTTCCAAATATGCAATCACTCAAATGTGTGTCACGTAGTGTTAAACTATAGTTCTTGCTATAAGTTTTGTTATTTGCTAACAGTAAAAAAGCAACAAGTGGCTTAGTTATCATCGTTCATAAACAGAGTTATCCATAAATCAGTGTACACACCTTTGTCATATACAAAAGTAAAGTGCTGTTCATATAAGTGTCGTAGTTATTGCGTGCATTGCTGTGACCTAGAATGTACTATACTGTAACGTACTGTTGTGTCACGAAAAATGTGTCTCATTGTAGCTATGCCACAAAAGTCATTACCAAAACAGGTTTTACTTTTCACAAGAATGCAGAAAAACTGTGCAGACATAAAACAAATGCAGCACAAAAGCAATAACGAAAACTGTGTCAATTATAAGTAGCGTCATAGTAGAGTCGTGTAGATGTCAAGCAAATCAAATACTATTTCAACCGTGATAGCCCAGAATGTAGTTTAATTTAAAAAAAAGTGTTTTCACATAAACCAAAATGTTGCAATAAACCCTCATTAGCAGTATATGTTCCAAGAAATGAGTATTATAATCGTGACATAATCGTGCAACTAACATGCAAGATGTACATTCAGTGAGAGTGTGTCGTCTGTTCCCTATGAAGCTGGATTCATAAAATTACTGTAATAATTGATATTCATTGCAGCTACGTTATCAGTTTCAAAAGTACGTTTTGTGGTAGCTGCCTGCAGTGTGAGTCACTGTCTACTATCTCTTTGTTGTCACGTGTCATTAGTGGGATTTGGAGATCTAATTTCTACAATTTCAGGTTGTCGAGAAGGCCGTGCCCTATTTGAATCACGCCAATTCTGATTAAATTCTGGTCTGCTATCGTAACTATAGCGTCTGTCGTCATGTCAGTAATATCTGTAATTTCCTTCTTGTCGGTTAAGTGGTGGAGAATCTCTCCCGGAATCGTAATTGCGAGTTGGACCGTTGCATCTCAAGTTTTTTGACTCCCTTGATAATAATTAATCTGGTTCCAATATTATCTGTTTCTACAGTTGTCTCTGTCATAGTCATTACTACAGAAATGTGATCTTTCTCTGTAACTATTATTATTCTGCCAATGATCGTCGTATGGGTGGTGTCTGTTTCAATTGAAATTTGCGTTATAAGAGTAGCGTTGTCATGTTTGGTAGTTATTTCTGTCGTAACGGAATTGTGACGGATATGACCTGTAATTGTTGTTTCCCTGTTTATGCACTATGCAATTGTCAGTGTCAATTTCTAATTCTGGCAATAGTCCCTGAAATGCTTCGGTATCATCTATACTACGACCAGCTAAAATAATGTGTCTTAAATGTTCATACTATTTAGTTAAGGAAATGCAGATGATTTCCGAGGGTTTGACATATACTGCTTTTTGTGCAACATAACTTCAAAATATATTACTGGGCCGGAAACTTCAGATTGTTTGAAATATTTCATCATTATGATACTATGTTTTACAAAATCTTGAGTAGCCTGTGACCAATATGCAAAAACGTAAGTATGATAGAAGTCTCCTTCATTGTGACAGTTGCGAATAACCGATCGCATTCTTACAGCTGGTTCATTCTCTAAATAACCACACATGAATTCTAATCTGTGCTATAATGACCAGTTAGGAGAAAAACAATGAGAAAATCGATGAAAGCCAAGCTTGTGGATAAATGTCATTACTGGAATTCGGTAATGATTTAAATTTACGCGTAGTGTTGGAGAGCTTTTAGTCAAAGTCATCATGACAGCGAGTTGCAAATTGATCATTGTTACGTCGTGTCGGCGGTTGGTTCCATCTAAAGGCTCGCTGCACCTTACCAACTGCTTTAATGATCTCCAAAATATCTAGTGTTATTACTTTCTCACGTTTCCGTATTTTTAACTCCCTCTTCCGTGTCGGAACGCGAGTATCCTCTGAATCGTGTAGTTCTTGTATTAGGTGAGCCAACTGATCTTGTACTTTTTATGTTGCATATTAATTTGATTCAGATTCTGTTTAAATTTCGTTATTTCCTTGTACTCCTCTGTGACAGTACGGGCTACCGGTCTTGTAACATTCATATCATCATCTACCTCCGCAGATGAATTTGTTACTGATCTGAAAATTAGACTGCTTCTTCCGATAGTATGTTTCTTTGCACCGTTTGTTTCTCTGAACCAAATTGAAGAGTATCTACCGTGTCATTTAAGTTTTTCTGAACTTCTACAAATTGCGTGACCGTATCGGTAGATGCAAATGAGTCAATTTTAGCCTGCAAAGTGGCGTAATTTTAATGAACAATGATCTTCCGTTCTTTTTGGCTGCTTCATGATTCTGTAATGCGTTCTCATGAGGTGAAAAAACAGATTGGAAATGATCACAAATTTCTGTTTCTATATCTATAAAATCTTTTTGACATTTCGACTCGATTCTAAATAACTCAGCAATTAAACGTCTACGTATTTGTTCAAGCGTGTGTCTAACGTTTGAAGATTTTGTTCCTTTCTGTCTAACTTTTGAAGCTGTTGCTGTGTTTGTTTCTGATTTTGTTTCATAGTGTCTAACTATTCAAGCTGTTGCTGTGTTTGTTCCATTTGCTGCATTAATTGCTGCAACAATGTATTAGTGAATGAAACGCGTTGCTTTGTGTTTTTCGGCGATGCATTTGCAATAGCAATATTCGGATTCTGAAGAGCAAAGAGTGACTCTTGACTTAATTGAGAAACCTGAATCTACGGTATTTGCAAGATTTTGTTCTGTTGTTTCATGTTCCTTTGTGCTTATCGGCAGTGCATTGGGACCGAAAATACTCATATTACGAAAGACAGAGAGTTGAGTTAAATGAGGATAATATAATGACGCAAAACCTGAATTCACGGTATTGCTATATTTTGTTATGTTATTTCGCATTCGTGAGGCGAACTGTTACCGACCGATCGAACGACAATAGTTCCCGGTTCACTGAATGTGTCTCCTTCTACATCGTTATTTACCGCCTGGTCTACGTCAGTACCCACTATTATCAGATTATAGTCTTGGACATCTGTCACTTCACTACAAGGTGATGGTCACACGGTACGCTCGTCTTCACTGTCATTTCTTAATTTACTTCACAGCCTAGTATTACGTTTCTTCTCACGCCATGGTTGTACCACTCTTTCACACGATATCACAAAAAAAAATTGAAGGGTGAAAATAAGAAGACACATTAAGTCTGCACTGAAAATAATGATTATCTGATTAATTGTAGAAGCGACTGCGAGATACTTTGAGCAAATCGACATGCACGCCTCAACTGCTTTGCTCATTGCTTTACAACAATAAGAAATGACAACTACTAAGCAAATTCTTTATATACAATTACGTGCTAGGAATAAACAATATCTAATTGATAACCATGCACTAATTATTCAAAACAGCAGAGAATCAGAAGATTCTAGGGAGGCATCCTCGGCTAACTGTCGACAGGTTAAACTTCTTTATTTTATGAATTTTTTTACTTAAATGGTGAAACCTCTTTGTTTATATATATTTTTTGCTTAAATTGCAATAACTGAGAAGGTGAAATTTCTATGTTATTTAATTCTGAAACTACTGAGTGAAACTGAATCCTAGTGAACCTACTTAAACTGCTGAGTGAAAATGACATTGTCACTTTTGCTTGTCTTTATCGTTTCGACACTAACCTACAGAATTAGCCCAGACAAACAAAGATCAGTCTTTATTCGTTAACGACCCACAGTACACAAACGCAACGCAATGTGACTATTACGTAATGCAAAAGGATCGTCCTGAATTAGAAGAAACCCTAACAATAAGCTTTACATTTCATAAGTCATTTACCTCACAGAAAAACTTCATGACACAAGCTACAGCCATTCAGAAAGCACCAATACAGACAGCTAAATAAAAGTTTCTAACTACTGAAGACTCTAACTACTAATAGGCATGTGACCAGCAACGGAAAGGTTTTTGTTGCAGAGCTAACAACGTATTTAACAGATTTCATCTTAATCAACTAACAACCAGCTCGAAAAATTATATAATAGTCAATAATTCAATTCCAGAATGAGATAATCACTCTGCAGCGGAGTGTGTGCTGATATGAAACTTCCTGGTAGATTAAAACTATATGCCGGACCGAGACTCGAACTCGGGACCTTTGCCTTTAGCGGGCAAGTGCAGTTGCCCGCGAAAGGCAAAGGTCCCGAGTTCGAGTCTCGGTCCGGCACACAGTTTTAATCTGCCAGGAAGTTTATTTAATAATTCCATTACCCACTTTAAATATCCATGAGGGACACACGTCCAGACCGTCTGGTCCCGCTAATACTGCAAACCTCCAATACTGCTAATTGTTATCCTCTAACCTCCATCACTGCTGACTATTCACTTGTAACTTCCATCACTGATGACTGTTAACTTACAACTGCCAGTCCGACCACCCACAGAGTCTCTTACAGATGGCGCACAGTGCTGTCAGTGATATTAACGCAGACTAAAGCGCTGCCTACATACAAACACATAAACAGGCTACTTACAAGGTGCGTTGAGCCACAGACACCCTAGCAGTCACGTAACTCTGCTGCAGAAGCATCCTGGTTTTCTATAACATCAGTAGGTGCTGTTGAGAGGTTCAGCCGATACAGCGAAGAAATAGCAGACTTTAATACATCAAGAAGAACATACGATATTTTGGGAATGAAGTAACATGTTATGGAAATTATGCGGTGTAGATATGTTTCTCTCTCTGTCACACACACACACACACACACACACACACACACACACACACACTCCTACACACACTCTTTCCGGCAATCATTTGAACTATACGACAGTGAAATTTACATACATAAATTGCAAATATCAATTTCTTAGCTACAGTACTTTTATCCAGAGAACAAATTCAACAGCGTAATCCATTCATGTATCGTTCAGAGATTTCGATTACAAGCATGGCATTAAATTTGTTTCTTTGTCCAAAAACAAATGTAACCTGTCGTATCTCTAGTGTGTCAGAAGATAGCATTTAGCTGACCTACTGTGTGCGCACTATGAACATAGCGTCAGAGCAGAAAAACGTTCCTACATCAATTAGTGGCTGCAGTTCCAGCAAATTTGTGTTCTGTCTCAGAATGCAGGTGTCAAGGGGTCGTAGAGGATAGCGAACATTATTCCCACAGATGGAAACAGAGTCACCCTCCACAGCTGAGTGGACGGCATGGCTCACTGCCATGCGGAGGACCCTGGTTCGATTCCCGGTACTGTCAACGATTTTTCGTTGGTGGGAGGCCTGGAACGAGGTGCTCCTCAGTTCAGCATTGTTATGCCAACTCAGGAGTTATGTGACCGAGTAATAGCGGTTCCAGGTGACGAAAATTGATAACTGTCGGGAGAGCAGTGTGCGACCAAATGCCCCTCCCACACCTCACCCCCCCTCACCCCACCCCTAATACACAAAGGGCTTCCAATGACGTCTTTGGTGCAAGTTACGACTTCAATCAGTCGGCATTTATGGACGGAGTTCACGTTTACGATGAAAATAGAGCTCCTGTGATAAGTGATGCATATTGTCTGAACATTAAAATGAGTTTCCTTTAGTTCATGTCTATGATCGCAAATTTTTTGTCATCAGACTACCAGTTTCAGTCTATAATGACTTTCTTCAGATGTGTTTTATAATAACATATCCTAATATCCTGCAGCTGTTGTGGCATCGGCGTGGCTCCAGTATATTACGACATGTTTTGGGCAAACAAGTTTTCCATATGCGAATTCATGTGGCCCTGACATAATGCACTCGGAAGTACACAAAGCCCTGTTCTGTCTACGAATGGCACTTGCAAGGTATTGAGGACATTGCACAGATGCCATTCGCGGTAAAACACAACAGCAAAAACCGCAGGCTTGGATTGATTTTACGTTCAAGAACGATTTCCTAATGTTGTCTGGCGAACGCTTCCACAAATGAGGTAGCCTAGGTGCCTAGTGTTTCAACTGGCACCCTATGGAAGGTTTACACCTCATACAGGGCAAGAGAGAAACATCGTCCACTTAGACACTAAGTGGATGGAAGTGTGTGTTGAGTGATCGAGACCAGGGGTCATTCAAGTAGACTACAACGAAAAACAAGGGCATGGCTGCTACAAAAGTCATCGCTGAACCTAAAGTCGCATTAGTGAGACCTTCCAGTAACAAACTAACACGCAGTTGACCTCCATAATCAGTGAATTGCAGGATGAGCTGGAATTCCTAAACTACAAATCAGTGATGGACATTCCCGCAACAGGAAAAGGTCCCAAGAGTGAAGCATGGCGCAGAACAGTGACGATTTAGACGGCCATATCTTGGTAGTCCATAGGCCCCACGGTTACTCTCCATGACCACATTACTGCAAAATATTGTGCGATCATTTTGATCGATCAGTTGATCAGGTGTTTCGCATGTTACAGTGTTCGTTGCCCAATGGCGGTGCTATGTTCTAAGACAGCAGGCCCTTAATGCCCACTACTGGCATCGTCGAGGAATGGTTCTGTAAGCACAAGAATGCCTTATCGCATCCACTGCAGTTGTCAGATCTCAATATTGTTGAGCTGTTCACCTCCATCACTGCTACTCGAATTCCCTCAATATTGCAGTGAGAAAGGTATAATGTAGCCTTGAAACCCATACAGGAAATGTATTTATCCATTCCATTACGACTTGAAGTTGTTTTAAATACGAACTGTTTTCGTACATCCTGTTGGACATGATAATGTGTTTGAGGTGTTTCCACATTTTGGTCACTCCCTGTATACGGAGAACATCGAAGTCAATATCATTTTGGTCGATGTGGAACTCAGCATCCTAGGGTACGGTACCACAGTGCCAGTCCTTTTGGTTATACTGCAACGACGGGTAGTAACAAGTGTTAAAAAACGCCCTTGATACGACTAAGCGGGTGTGTAGAGAGCCAAATAATGCAATAAAGCAATATGTAATTTTTTGTTTGTGCGCTCCCAAAGGGCTCGACGGCACAGTTACAGCCAAGAGACACATACGTCTTTCCATGTCTGAAGAATATTGTAAAGAGATTTTCAGATCTAGTTCAGTTGAAGGATTGTGTAGTCAAAAAATGGTTCAAATGGCTCTGAGCACTATGGGACTCAACTGCTGAGGTCATTAGTCCCCTAGAACTTAGAACTAGTTAAACCTAACTAACCTAAGGACATCACAAACATCCATGCCCGGGGCAGGATTCGAACCTGCGACCGTAGCGGTCTTGCGGTTCCAGACTGCAGCGTCTTTAACCGCACGGCCACTTCGGCCGGCGATTGTGTAGTCAATCTCCAGTTGAGATACAATATAATCAAGCTGCAGTCAACAGTACAAGGCTTCGTAATGTAATGAAATATGGTTGATACAAATCAGGATAAATAGATCACTCACGACAGTTACAATTCCTGCCGAATCACCTTTGTGTTATCGGTCGTGTATATGATGTGAAGAAATTGCGTTAATTTTAGGTGAATGATGTACAAAAAAGTTTTGTGTCAAGCATTTTTTTTTAGATTTTCATTACTGTAATGATTTGATATGATAATAATGAGTTACTTACTATATTCAACTGACAAAATACACATATGTGAAAAGGCAAAATAAAGACAATAATGTCAAACGTAGCTTGTCAACACGCTAATAGAACTCGGACTTCACCAGAAAACACCTAAGCTCATTGAACAGGCGCTCACCAACACAAACTTTAAGATCAGAACTGGAGTAAGACAAGGAGATGGATAATCGCCAATTCTGTTCAATACCGTTTAGGACTAGGTCATAAGGGAATGGGAGATTGAGCTTATAAAACGTGGCCTATGGAAGCCAGTGAATTTGGTAGGAAAACTAAAGTCACCTGCCTAGCCTTTGGCAATGACCTTGCAATTTTCACAGATAGCGAACAAAATGCAATACATCAAATAGGACTACTCAAGGAATACTCCAAGAAGGTTGGCTTCCCAATTCTTTTGAGAAAACGGAATTTATGTGTACACTCTTAAACATACAGAATCTCACCACAAAATATGGACAGATAAACAGAGTTCCACATTTTAAATACCGGGGGGAAATTTTGGAACCCACTGGACTAGAAAAAATCTCAAGAAGCTGGAGCACAGAAACTAAAGAGAGCCTACGGTCCAACAAACCACTTTACAACAACAAGGGCATGTACATGCATGGAAAAATCAGGCACTACAGCACTGTAATTAAACCTGAATTGCTATACGCAGCAGAAACCTTGTCTCTCCACAACAAGATGCTACTACAAAATTTACTAAAAGAAGAATGAAAGATTATTAGGAAAATCCTTGGACCACGAAAACCTGAAGCAGGATATAGACTGCAAACTAACAAAACTACAGAGGAAATTTCAAATATTGCTGGTGAAATTAAAAAAAAGAACGCCTTAGATTCGATGGACACATACACAGACTCGTATATACTCACACGCCAGATACTCACAGCCACTGAAAACCTTACAGGTATGACATGGGCCGAACAATTGCGAAGAGACCCTAATGATGCTCAACTCACCATTCAGGACACTGCAGACTGTAACATCTACAGAAGCAAAATAGACACGTGGTAGGTCCAGACAGAGACAAGAACCAAAAAGACCGGTACAAAGTGGACTGATGAAAGAAGGAAAGCTGTGAGCGAGGAAATGAAGATCCCATGGAAAAACCGCAGGAAGAACTGTAGAAGCTTCACGTGATCCACAGAGGGTCTACCACATTAATAATAATAATAACAAAACGTAAAAGAACAGTTTAGATCTAAATCAAATACAAGTAGAAAAAATAATTAGAATGATAATGAATGTTTAGATATCTTAATTAGTTATGGTGGAAATACTCCAACAGAAAGTTGCAAACAGAACATCTTCCAGATATGGTATTTTAGAAATCAGCGTTATGACACATGGATATATGATGTTCGAAACTTTCTTTAATTTATGTTGTAACAAAAGATTTCAGTTTTCCTAATTAGTTAGTGGTGGTGGTGTATTTCCCAAAATTTCAAATTAATAAAAACTTGGTTTTAGTTTTCAAGAACCTTAATGACATACCACTGTTATATATATATATATATATATATATATATATATATATATATATATATATATATATATATATATATATCATCCTTCCGAAGATATTTCCTCTAAATCTTATATGACAAACTTGCTTTTGGGATGTGTTTTGCGCTTAAAAGAAAATTTGGGCACAAACAGAACAATACGTAGTGCAATATTTCACTCCCTCTACACACCCGCCGTTCTTCATCAAGTTTGGTTATTTAAACTTTATAATATACCATAGTAAGACTTGGACTAAATATTTATAACCTTTTTCTTTCGTGTTGCTGCATTATCCTCATAACCAGCTCAGAGACGTGCTTGCAGCCACTCGTAAAATCCTGCTGTTGATGTTACAACAATGATGATGCATTCCATGACGTAGGGGTCTGCCGTGGCAGTGAGATGGGTTACTGCATACCTTTACCAAATGCGTCGCTGCTGTAGCTACCTGTGTGATGGACAGCAGGCTGCCCACTCAGTTGATATAATCCGTTCATCATAAGGATAAACCTGATGTAAACAAAAACAAAGGTTTTTATTTCAAATATCGTGTACAGTTGGAGCCTCTGCAGCATTGTGCGCAGTTAATGCGCATTATGCAAATGGCTGGGGCTGCTTTCTGTTCCGTAGTGAAACACGCTTTTGAAACACGGTTAAAAAGCGCCGAGAAATAGACTCTTCATAATTTTCTCATAGACTTACGGAGACAACCGGCTTTGAAGTTTTCACAGCGTTTTATACCGTGCGGTTGACACACAAAACCCCATTGAAGATGTAGCTGAGTTGGTAGCGTAAGGGAATGTGAACCGAATGCAGTAGTTTGGGCATTGGATCAAATCTTTCAAGGATTTTTTTCGCTCAATTTGAAATACCTACATAAAGTTATTCTAAAATTCATTATAATTTTTCATGAATAATGCACCTTTTCTTGTTCCTAAATACATATTGCACGAGAAATTCCTGTTTCCATTTCAAATACCAATTCTTAATTATCGATGTTTTGTGAAAGACTACTCATAAAAGTTGTTTAAATTAAGAAAACATAACAATTTAATATCTGAAGGCAAAAATGAGAAACCGAATCCTCTCTATTCGGACTACGTCCATAGTTTTATATTACAGAGGTAGATAAGTATCGCAGAAACATGAAAAACAATCATTTTCGCAGCATCGAGCACATCATACAAATGGTGCATTTGTACATTTGCTACTGTACCATTACGATATGAACCCAACAGAACTGATCTGGAGCCAAGCTGTTTAATTTGGCCCGAGAAGCAACAAGACTGTTAAGCTGCCAGATATACTGGAACTATCCCACGCTGATTTCTCACACGTCACTGCCGAACGCTGGCGGGATATAGAATGGCACCTCATATAAGAAGAGAAAATTCTGCGCCTGGTAGGTTTCATGGATTCTGTTGTTGATAGTTTCGTTATCAACTAGCAGCTGACACTTTCAGAACTGAAAGGTATGTCTCGGGTTCGGGTAAGGAAGGAGTTAAGAGATTACCAGACAACTGAATGTAAGTAATACCTTCAGTGGTTCAAAATGGTTCAAATGGCTCTGAAACCTATGGGACTCAACTTATGAGGTCATCAGTCCCCGAGAACTTAGAACTACTTAAACCTAACTAATCTAAGGACATCACACACATCCATGCCCGAGGCAGGATTCGAACCTGCGACCATAGCGGTCGCGCTGTTCCAGACTGTAGCGCCTAGAACCGCTCGGCCACTCCGGCCGGCTACCTTCAGTGCCTTCAATGATTAACAATACCGTGCAATACTTCAATACTCTCTTACGTTACACACAGCGTATGCAGAAAAATTACCTAGTGGGTAGGTCAGGAATTTTCATCATTCTTGTTTTTAATTAGAATAGTACGTTAACTAAAAACGATAACGTGTTGCGGTTTCAGTCTAGCCGTATAAGGAGCGTGTTGTGGAATATTTGCAGAGTATTACTACATTCTGATAAAAAATTAAATGACATTCGAAGCTGTATTGCTCCTCTGCTCGTCTCTTTTTACGTGTGAACTGCAGCTGACTACGTCGCTGCGGGCTAGGTGTACCAGCTGATCAGCCAGTGCCGTCCAAGTTAAATGCGCCGGTAAAGCTGTTATCCCACATGATCGCTTAGTCTAAGTACACGTAACGCACACCACAAAACGTACCATTATTATCGTACTTGACAGTACTCTAAACAGCTTTGCAGCAGTCCCATGTGGAACGGAAATACAGCGAGGTTCCAGCAAACGCGGAAGAATATATAGTGCAATGTTTCAATTAGGTTTATTCTTATGATGAACGGATTATAGCAGCACTTGCCGTTGGATCTGCGACTTCTGCCAGCATTGTGACTTTCTGCACGGTAGTCGTTGGTCCAATGCTTGGCTGAGCTGTCTTTGTACTACTGGAGTCGGTGCTGACTCCTGATCGAACGTCTTCACTTACATTCTGGTGTCAGAAAGCGACATCACAGAGTAACGATCTCCAGTGTCAACAACATCGGGAGTCGAAATGTGCTTTTCTGAAGAGTGACAGGTTTGGTCGGACTATATCTAATCGCCCAGAATGGAGAACGGGACAGGAAGCTCATGAGTTGTAATGGGATTGATCTGTGAATTGAGGGGGGTTGGAACGCCCTATCCCGGCAAAAGGCCAATAGAGGATAGGTATTGCTCTACAACATATATAACATAACATACCGCTCTTAAACAATGAAGAGATTTAGTAAAACCTATGCTCCAGCTGTAAAAGAAATCTGGTAAGTAATATTAAGATTAAAGGTCAACTCGCGATGCTAGTTATAGTCAATAAGTATGAGCAAGGTATAAACTTTAAGCCAGAAGTGCTAGCAGCCAAGAATCGAACGTTATCGTTATCTTAAGTGTAGAACAAAAATAACCACAATCTTAGTAAGATCCTTAGCAGCTTCAAATTTGCATCGACAATCCAAGGTATACAAATAGCCTTTTATTAGCTTAATGATCAAATCAGAAGTTCCCACGTACTTCAGTTGTCCTCATGGAGTTTTTGGCACAGCTTCACATATAATTTAAGGGAGGCAAGCATCTTTTAATTATTATATGATATCCCACTTATTTCTCCTAAATATTGTTGTGGTATGTAAGGAGGGAAAAGCCTTAATGGCTCCAAGAAATAAGTCCGTGGATCTCTTTTTGTAAGACCAAAATAGTGAAAAATTGTGACGTAGAATTGAGTACACGTCTCTAGGACTTAAAACTAAATACCAAAAATAACAGTCAACACTACTTAAGATTTGGCACTCAAAATTTTTTAAAGCCATTTACTCCAGACATAAGCTAATTTCTCTATGGAAGATTGTTTAGCTTGTCCCACAAACACTTTCAAAATCACATTCTATGAAAACGGAGTGCAGCACAACTAAAAAAACTGAAACACCAAGTGGGAGATCAATGCAGAGCTACTTCAAACTGAACCTTCAGCAGGCTGTTGAGACAAGTCTCAGGAGAACATACAAATGACGCTCATCAAAAACATATGGAGGTGGAACCGTGCTCTAACCGCCACCAAGGAATGGGAAGAAGGCGTTGACTTGGTGCCGAGCTAAATCCTGTGGTGAAGGCATTCCAGTCATCTATTGCAGAAGAGGGCACAACTGGTGGGCTTTGCAGAATCACACGAAATTTTGCCCAGGTACTACACAAACAAATACAGCCAGGTCTCGACCAGATGTGCTTGCATGGCATCTTTACAGCTAAGCAGCCCTGCAAGGAGAAATCCCACAGCCAATATTCAAACAGAAAGAAATGGTGTGCTGGCAGTGCTGACGAATTGCTCTCTACGAATCCCCTACATTTCACTGGACACAGCATTCATCGTAAGGACCCAATTCTGACTGCCACTCTGCCATTCTGCACAACTTACTGCCTCTGTTTCACCAGAGAGAAAACTAGAGACCCTAGAACTGGCAAAGATCGTGCTCAACTCGCCAGATGCAAGCTGTCGATCTTGGCATGTTCAAGAGGAGCTTGTAATGACTGTACTTACATGCAATCCCTATATTATCAGTGATGGTGTACGTTGTTCGGACTAAAAGACGATGGTGCACGATCTTGGTGGAAATTGATAGTTGGTTGTAAGTCAATCAGTTGTGGTGCTATATATTCGGTTAGAAGGTCGAGGTAAACATCTGCAGTAAGTGTTGACTCGGTCAAGAAAAATGGGCCAATTATTCGGTTCCGCACCACACATTCACTTTTGGACTATCCCGGTGAAGTTCCCTAGTCACATGGGGGTGTTCAGATCCCCAGATTCTCACATTGTGTCGGTTGAATGTCTCAGAAACATGACAAGTTGCCTCGTGTCTGAAACAAGCTCGCTTGAGAAATGATTCATGCTTAGAAAGGCGTTCCAGCATATTGAGTGCAAACTCTGCGCATTTTGGCTTGTCATTTAGCACAAGTCTCTGTAACAGTTGCACTTTGTAAGCGTACAACCGTAAGTTCTTGTGGAGGACCTTACGCACAGTTCAAGGTTGTAGCTGCAACTGTCTGGCAGCAGTGCGGATGGTCTTAACAGGTGAACGAGTGAAGACGTTTAAAACGCGATCGATGTTTTCGTCGGATGTTCTTGGTCGCCCGCTCCTCCCTTTATCCAACACTGTCGCTGTTCGGATTACTTTTTTGTGCCATGCACGGATTGCACAGTGCGATGGTAGATCTCTTACATACTCGTTCTGAAGTTTCGTTGGGTCTGATCATCGGATTTTGTTTCAATAATCCAGGACACACACTGTGCCTTCCCTTGAGCAGTTGCCATTTTACAGAGGTTCAGTTACTTCCTTCAACAGAGTATCTGAAACAGATAATTGAAACATATATAAAACACTTTAGTAAACAATGATTACAATAAAATAAACGCTGTTAAAATATTTCAACAGCTGCCGTTGTAATTTGTAATTTCGAATTTGTAAAGGGCCTTTATGGACATCCTGCACCGACCTGACGGTCGCCTCTCATAAGGCACAGCAATCAGGATTGACGCCCTGAGGTGCCGCATCTTTTCGTAACAGGGCTCTCTGCTTGTCTTCCGAGGTACCGTTACAGTGCCGAAGAACGTGGATGGTTTTCTAAGACCAGTGTTATTTCCGTCCATGGCCAGCAATCCTATGTTTATACTTCAGCAAGAGGATGCCCGTCCGCACACGGCGAGAGATTCTATTGCTTATGTTGGTGTTTGTGAAATCGTTCCATGGCCAGCAGGGTCACCATGTTACCGGGACGTTTAGAGCATTACGGGCAGGGCCTTCATGTCAGCTCGAGATTTTGGCGATCGAACGTGCCAAGTCGACAGCATTTCGAACGATATCTCTCAGGAGGAAGTCCACCTACTCTGTCAGTCAACGCCAAGACAGGTAACTGCTTGAGTAAAAGGCGAGAAGTAGACCAATGTGTTATTGACTTGCTCAGTTTGTGAAATCTTTCTCTTGTATAAATCTTCCAAATTTTCTTAAATTTCTGTAAATATACATCAAAAATGCCAAAAACCACCTAATTCCCTTCAATCCTTCGTGGGGCGTCCTTTCTTTTGTCTTAGAGAGTGCATCTAATGGTAAACAGATTTCCCACAGAACTTAGAGTAAGAGTGGTCCGTGTTGGCGTGGGAGATAAGTTTTTGCATTTTACCTCCGATAGTAGAGCTGTAGGCTTAGCATGCATGCGGGTGGCTATTATCCGCAGTAGCGATCAGACTCGATTTCCCATCGGAGCAGTGTAGTGACACGAATATCGCCAAAACACGGCCCGATATTTTGTAAAAGATGTAAAATGCAGACGCATTCGAATCCATAATATCCGACAGTAAACATTTAGAAAGCACACAGTTTTAAAGTAAGGGCAAATCAATTCATGCCTACTAACAGAAATCAGCAGTTGTTTAAACATGTGTCAGTGAATTGTGATGTCACAAAGGGGGACGGGAATATTTAATCATTCGGATTTCGCCAGTGAATCTCAATCACTTTAAACTGGAGGTACGTGGACTTTTACCACTAAGCGGACTGTACGTCATAGGAGTGAAAAAAAAATAATTTTTTTGTCCCGCAAGTTTTAACTTAGTACCGAATTCTACGCTTAGCGCAAGTGCCTGGGTGACCACGCCGAATGATCCAGTTATCCCATGTTCGACATCTTGGATTATGACTTGGGAAAACTGAGGCAATCCTCTAACCAAGTAGACGATCTGGAGGAACGATATCTAAGGACCACATTCTTGGTTTAATGCGTAGGAAAATTGGGCTAGCTCAACCATACTGAATTTTCAGCATTTCCCGCCATTTTATACACAGGGCAATTTCTAAAAATAGTAATCACGAAAGCTGGAAAGGAATACTTAGGTACAGAGAAGGTAGTTGGGGTGACAACGTTGGTAATCTGTCAACACTGCATGGTGACATCATTGATGACATCATCGCAAAGCTGCCAGCTATTCCGAGCGTCCAGAAACGGACCCAGGTTTACTACCTTCTGTTGCCTACTTTAAAATGGACTAATTTTCGTTGTTGTGGTACAATTTAACGATTCTCAGACTTGAAGAATAAAACTAATGTTTTGTCCGATACCATCGTCCTAAATTCGATGAAGACTGACACGGATCGATCAAAGTCCACAGTCGTTGACAAAATAGGATTCACAATATACAGCACCGATGAAAATTGTCAAACGAAACCTAAGGAAGCAACAGTCTACTACATGGAGGCCATCACAATTAAGGAAGCAGTAAAATCCGTCAGAACTTTCACACGATGCAGCGTGGTGGTGCTTAAAAAAAGCCAGAATGTATCAAAAAGGTCGTCGTAGTCATCATCGTCATCGTCATCAAGGAAGAGGCGTTTCGGCTCCTTCTGGATCCAATTTGTCCACGCCATGTCTTCAAAAGAGCTCTACGTATCTCCTGCCGTTTGGGTTATATTGTACTACAACCTTAGCTGTCCTGTAGACATACTCTGGACATGGTCTTTCCAGTTTAGTCAGCGCTTCTATAAATAATATTTTTGTAACAAGCTCAACATATTGCTTGTCATCGATTTTTCTTTTATGGCCCACAATGAATATCACGCTACAGAGCGGAGGATCTTCAGATCTGATGATTTGATTCGTCGTAATCAATCACAGGTTAGGGCGAACATTCCCTGACTTAAAGCAATAAAGGCAACCCTGTTGGTTTTTAAAGTGTAAGTAATGATTAATTCCGCACTTCATGTTTTAATACATGATGTATATTTCCACAGAAATAACTAGAACCTGTCAATATTAGCTCTACATCACATGACATGGAAAATTTGAAATTACAGTCTAAATATTTACTTTTACGTCTTCAATTCTTTGTGCATATATAACAATTATGGCTCTTATCTCATTTTTATTTATTCTGTCGAAATTCACATTCCGTATTCAGCAGCTGTTTGACTCAATGTATCTACTACAGTGTGAACTTTGTCTTCAAATTCTCCTATTATATACTGATAACAAGCAAATAGTACCATCACAGAATTAAAGTTATCCCTTGTTAGTATGACAGGTTGGGGACAGTGGACAGCTCTATAAGTACATCCGGTACTGGTATTAATGTCCTGTATATAATTGTAGATTACCGTTTATGATTGCAATTTAGCACGCTTATTCATTGGTAATTTGAGCAATGGAATTTCTAGCCATTCTTCTAAACAGGGCGTACCACAGTATCATTCCAATCATCGGAAACAAGTCCGCTCAGCAAGGAAACATTCGTAAAATTTAACAGACTAGACTTTTTGGATAAAACCACTGCATTAAAAACACATAATGTGTATCCACAGGACATGTAGCTGGTAATCGAAAATTGTCTTGATGATTTCTCCATTGGTAAAGTATTGCGGAATAGTCTCCCACTCGGATCTGTGGGAGTGTACTGCCAATGGGTAGGTGACTGTGAGAAAAGGATTGAATAACCAACGAAAGAATAACGTTATACGAGTCAGGGCGTGGAATGTCAGAAGATTTAACGTGTTACGGAAGATAGATAATCTGAAATATAGATAGTAAAGGTCAGTCAGGATACTCTGAGGGTCGGTGAAGTGAAACGGGAAAAAGATCGAGGACGTCTGGTCACATGAGTGTAGGGTAATATCAACAGCGGTAGGAAATGGTAGAACGGGAGTACCTTCCTTTTGAATAACAGAATGAGTTATTGTGAACAATTTAGTGATATACTTGTTCTCACCAGAATCTGCAGCAAACCAACAACGACACCGATAGTTCATTTATACATTCCGACATCGTAAGCGAAAGATGAAGGGACAGACGAAGTCGATGAGGATGATGAACGAGTAATTTAGCACATAAAGGGAGAGGAATATCTAATGGTTGTGGGGGATTTGAATGCAATTGTAGGGGAAGGAGCAGAATAAAGGGTTGCTTGACAAAATGGACTTCGTAAAAAGAATGACGGAGGAGAAAGACTATTTGATTTCTGAAATAAATTTCACTCAGTAATAGCGAATAATAATCACAAGAGGAAAAGGTATATGTGGAAAAGGCCGGGTGATCGGGAAAATTTCACTTAGAATACATTATGATCAGGAAG
Organism: Schistocerca serialis cubense; assembly: GCF_023864345.2. Taxonomy (NCBI): domain Eukaryota; kingdom Metazoa; phylum Arthropoda; class Insecta; order Orthoptera; family Acrididae; genus Schistocerca; species Schistocerca serialis. The sequence continues at coordinate 666,623,857 of NC_064642.1, forward strand.
TCATTCCTAAATCACATACGGCAATGTAAGGCGTAGCCATGAGCGGGTGTAAACTCCGGTCACAATTTGGTGTTGATAAAGACTAGGATAAAGGTTAAGACACTACTCAGGAGAAATCAATGCGCAAAGAAGTGGGATATTGAAGTACACAGGAATGAAGCGATACACTTCAAGTTCTCCAAGGCTATAGGTACGCCATAATGAACAGCTCACTAGACCGTTCAGTTGAAGAGGAATGGACATATATAAAAATAGTAATCACGAAAGATGGAAAGGAATACTTAGGTACAGAGAAGGTATCTTGGAAGAAAACGTGGGTAACAGAACCAATATTTCGCTTGATCGATGAGAGAAGAAAGTACAAAAATGCTCAGTGAAATATGGGAAAACCTTAAATGAAATAAATAAGAAGCGCAGGGAATCTAAGGCAACATTGGGTAATATCACATGTCATTAAGGGAATAACTGCGTCAGATACCGTGCTGTGCGTTGGAACTAAAGACATTGCTCCTTGCGTAAGGGAAACGAACATTATCATTGAATTATCTCTAATTATCTATGATGTTTCTTATATCTGATCTCATTCGTTGAATGTAATGTTAATGACTCTGATTTTGTTCCTTCTCTGATAAAAGGCAAAAGGAACTTATAATTGTGAATATTGAGAATTACAACTCAAAAACAAAAGTTGTATTCAGGGATGAAATGCACGATTGCCCGTTTCTGATAAATAATAAAATGGTTCTCGACCGTAAATCTTACTCTTTTTAGTCATTCTAATTACTGTAAAAAGTGACAGCTATGCTACGTCGACGTGGAGTTGGAGAGATACTAAGGAGATTGGCGAACGGACCTGCAAAGAAACACGGTGACGGCTGACTTTCAGTGGACTCAACAGCACACATCAAGAATTCTGACACATCTCTTGTCAATATATTACCACACGACAAAACTCTCACAACGCGAGTTTAGTTTCATGGTCGTTCCAGTACAGAATCTGAAGACCAAGAACCTATCTCAGTCTCGTCTACAAAAGCATACAATGTAATAAAAGTAACATTACCTGCCCACCATTGAGAGCACTAATCTTGAGTCTGGAAACACACATACATACGTTACAACATGTCGTATTTTGTCCAAATATTGTATGTGTTACTATTATAAGGTAGTAATGTTTTATTTGTTTTTGGACATACAATTGTTGGATTATTGAAGGGAAGGTATATGTACATGAGCAAAATTGAAAATGACAATAACTGTAATATCGGGCAACTACGCAGCAGTCTACGAAAGGTAGGTGCACCATCTGAAGCTTGAAGAACATTTTGTTCCGTTTGTCAATGGATGTTTCAGCACACAATTTGAAAATCAAGATCACACATCAATTTTATCTACAAAAATAAACAATGCAGCATAAAGAACAATGTAATCTGTCCACCAGTGACAGGCCTAATCATGAGTTTGGAAATACACACAAATACATTACAAAATTTAGTATCTGTTACAAATGTTGAATGTTTTACTATGATAAGGTACTAATATTGTATTTCTTTTGCATGTACGATTACTTGAAAATTGTAGGGAAGACACACAGGATGGGCCACTAACTATTGCCTCCTAGAATAACTCCGAAAGCATGGTAGGAGCTAAAAAGTTTGTGAGATGGATGCTGCATGTGACAACAGGGGCAATAATATGACGAGAGAGAATTGTCAGAGCATGTGCTACGGTAAGTGCCAATGTGATAAGGAATACCACTCAACCCATGACAAGAAGATTGGAGCACTGCATTGATACCAATGGTCATCACTTCGAACACCCTCTGTAAATGGAAGTTCATTCCACCTTTTTGACCTTCGTTCACCTTGAAAGACCTTACTGTAGCCGCTATCAGAATGTAAGTACCAATTTATAGCATCTTGTAACAACAACAACGCTGTACAATTGTACATATAATAATTTTTTCTTCTGAATTTCGATAGATTAGTATAATCGATGTTCTGATTTCATTTCTTTTTTGTTTCATGCCATTATGTTCAAGAAACTGTAAACAATTTCCGATGTGAATATTAATGTTTGTGTCAAATATCAAGCAATATTATAACAAAATTGAAATGTAAGAAAAGTTGAAACTGTTGTAAGATGGTAAAGTTGTAATTGTGCGCCTGGTCCGTACGTAGGCAATGTATTAGGATATGTAGAATGCAAAACCTCGGGTGAATACCCTGTCTGTAGGGGAGTGGTAAAAGGCGGATAGCAGGCGAGCGCAGGAAAATGAACACGGGCGCTGTACGCATAACGGGCTCAGTAGTAGTAGTCGGAGTTGGGCACCGGTCTGAGAAACACGTTCTGGATCGAGGAGACTCTCCTGGAAAACGTGGTTTCGTTAAGCCTCGGATGTGCCGTTTCCGACGCCTATACAGCAGGGCAATATTCCATAGGCACTAAACGGAAAAGTATTGCGACGCTAAGAAGAAGCAAAGTGCCGATACATCATGGCTGTGATTGTATGTGTGCTTTGTGGTTCGCCATCTCGCCGCCCGCCAACCGCCACATCGATACAAACAGGTTGAAACTCTTAGTACTGTATTCGTGTGGACCAGTGTTACTTTCCTTCCATACTGTTCAATAACAACTTAAATTTTACCAGAACTGTCCTATCAGTAAATTATCCTCACAACTAACCTAGACAGGGTCCTTTCCACATGTTGTGCAATCCGAGTGTCCCGAAATGAAGATTTAAAGTTTATGTTAATAATAATTACCTGCAGATCTATCCATGTTAGAATGATGTTTAAAGAACTTTGTTGTTGATGAATATATAGATAAACAACAAAGGTCTGACAAAGTTGGAAGATAATTTAGAAATTGAATTAGTAATGAAGTTTAATTATTTTGAGGCAGAAATAATGGTAGTTAAATGAGCAGGAAATAAGACAAAAAGAGTAGTAACTCATATATTGGAAATCTTGAGTGCTTAATGATGTCAATAATCAAAATTTTCAATACAGTGATCATAACACTTTCAGGGTCCCCCCCCCCCTTTTTCTTTTCTATTCATTTGAATTCTGAAGTGTACTGAACTGATTTGACCAGCAAAGTTAAAGTCAATATAAAACCAAAATTTATCAGTGTTTTACCTTTTTCAAAATTGACATTGTATGTGTGTTTCGAAAGTGCTATTTCTAGGGTAACCTATGCCCGATTTTAATCAGAACAATAGACATTACGAAGTTTGCAGTAATCATTATAGTGTTTTGTTGTGTATTTATGGCTTGTCCATGTTAGAACAGAAAGTGAAATCATTAGTTCAGTAGGTTTTCTGGTTCTAAAATTCAACATATTATGCAGTGTTATTACGTGTTGTTTCGTATGAACGTACATCAACTTGTACAGGGAGGAAACTGAGTTAATGCCTAATTAGGCTGGCGACCGTATTATTAACAATTTGGCAACATCAGCTGTGTTGTTTCTTGTCCATCCTAACGTGTGGTTGCACTCCGGAATTGCTTGACGTATCATTGTTATTACTGAGTGGGTGTACGTCTGATTTGCCTCCATTCAGGTACACGCGGTCAAAATCTATACAAAAATCCTTTCTCTTAAGGTGAAGCCTGTCAACTTACCATAGTACAGGCTTCAAAGAGTATCGTGTGCATTAGCGCAGCGTTTACAATCTCACATAAGAAAACCAAGTTAACCTTCACATCTCTGCCTCGACGGAACGTAGCACACGAAAACCAACGTCATTTTATGGCCCCCATTGTCCCATGCAGCATTTGTCTCACAAACGTTTCAGCTTCTGTCATATTTTCGGAGTCATTCTTGGGTATAGCAGTTAGAGACTCACCATGTATGTTCACGAGCAGAAAATTAAGATCACAATGACTGTAATATCGGACAACTATACGTTAGTCTACGAAACGTTGGTGAATATTTCCATTTATATCTCTGCTGACTCATCTGAAGTGTGGAGAAGGGAATTGTTATTAGTATATGGGCTCTTATTTTTTGTAGGTTAGACGTAGTCAGTGCAAATAATTTGTTTATCTCAACTATATGTGCGACGTTCTAGCTACACATTCCTCATTAGCTTGTTTCTGAAGAGCTGACACTCAAGTGACACTCAAGCACGTCATTGCAAGAAAAAACTGTTTGTGATACAACTGTAAATGATTTAGTCTGAACGGATTACGACCATCTGAGTATGAGAATAAAATTTCTATCATTAAAAAAAGAGAGCAGGCTAGAATGGCGCAACAGACAGAACAAAATGTTCTGCAAGCAGAGAACGCAATGGAGGTTCCGGATCTGTTTACATTAATGTTGCGCGTATTGAGTTGGTGTCAGCCGCACTGCAAACCGAATTTCTGAATAGTCAGGATGCAGATAGACAGAACTACTGATAACTGAGACAGTATTACAAAGTCAGGTAATAGAATCGCAGATCGTACTTAACAGTGCCATTCCACCGATTCAAATGCACAAAACAGCTTAGCTGACGGATTCGGTCAATTTCGTGATCAACACAAACATTTGCCAGATGAATTTTATTCTTTAAATCGGGAGTTCGTAAATATAGCGATACGGTAAGATGAGTTAACTAACACTGTTGCCGAGTTCTCAAAATCAGTAGAGGGCGCTACTCGTGGACAACGTGATATTATCAACACGGAGCTCACACAATGAGCAGAACAGTTTACAGAGGCTTTCGAAGAGTGGTTAGAAGACAAAGATACCCAACTGACAACTGCTGTTGAACAGAACGTTCAATCAACTGTAAATTAAGTCATGTTAGATAGTAATTTTGCTAGCCACAAATTTTCCGCAGGTTTGCAAGGATTTCGAACTTGGTTAAACGAACAATTTTCTGCTTGGCATGTAACTACCTACAAATAGATGGAAAATGTCAATCAAGAAAATACAGTTTATGTCATACTTGGCAGTATAATTACTCAGACATTCCTGGTAATGAACGCATCACAAAGAGAGCTAGTCCACAGCCTGCAAGGCAATCTCTTAAACGATATGAGCAAATACAGAAACCAACATCGCAATCCGCCAAAGTAATGCCAGATCATGTGAGTGATTATGCATCATTACTTATACCACTACGTCTACAGGCCACAAGTAGCCCATTGGGACCATCTGACCGCCGCGTCATCCTCAGGGGCGGATGCGGGTAGGAGGGGCATGGGGTCAGCACACCGCTCTCCCGGTCGATAAGATGGTATACTTGACTGAAGCCGCTACTAGCTGGTGGAATAGCTCCTCAATTGGCATCACGAGGCTGAGTGCACCCCGGAAAATGGCAACAGCGATTGGCGGTCTGGATGGTCACTCATCGAAGTGCCAACCACTCCCGACAATGCTTAACTTCGGTGATCTCACGGGAACATGTGTATCCACTGCGGCAAGGCCGTTGACTCAGCATATAGAGGAAAGATTAAGTATGGACAATTGCCATCTTTTAATCAGGAGAAGAAAACTGTACACCCAGTCATTCTCATCGAGTCATTTAAATGATTTCTACCTAGAATTGCGCAGACAGTCAGAAGGTACGTTATGTGAACGGACATATCTTAGGTGACAGAGGCCTTCGGGTAGTTGAAGCTGCAGAAACTTGCAACACACATTCTGAATTAAAAATGCATTTTTTTTAGAAAGTATCGGTATGCTGCGGTACAAGAGAGAATATGTAAGCGGATTTAGAATTGAGAACCATCAAATTCACGTTTGAATACACTACACAGATACTTTGAGCGGTACCATAACAAGACGAAATATTTACTGGAACCAGTATCTGCCAAATATCGTGTTAGAATATTAGAAGCAAAGCTACTATTTGACATTCAAATTAAATTATTGCATTTCAATGATATCAATTCTGATGAACTTTTCTCTGTACTGGATACAGTGGCCATGTTGATATAAGATGGAAAAGCCAGAAGTAGCAATGGCAATGACCATAACTATTCTTTCAGATAGAATTATTCAGGTAGGGATATGAATAATTTTCAGCACCAATCGAATGCAAATGACTATCAACAAGTAGTTTCACACAATATTCTGTACAATAATGTGAGTAGCTTGGAAGAAAGGAACAGGAATAACCATGGCAATAAATACAGGAACAAGAGATATAAAAGTCACTACAACCCCGACTGCGTTAAAATCCAGCAGCATGGCATTGGGATATATATCTAACAAACAGCCAAATGCTAACGGGGCAAGTACAGATTTAAGAAATCGTTCGCCTATTATTACTGACATTGTATGTGTGTGGCTGTTGTGTTGACAAGTTTCTCAAGGGATTGATCTGACAAGCACCTTTTGGCTCCTGTAAGAAGCAATTTCCACCCCACACTACTACAGAAGTCAGACACACGCTCCTAACGTACCAAAAAGAAATGCCTGAAAAACTTTCAACAGTAAATATTTTTTGGAGTCGTCCGCTGCAAGGAAAAGATATAAAAATTTTCTATTTTCTTACGAAACTAGTGGGATACTTGGGTAATAGGAGTATCGCTAGTTAGTGTAAAAAAAACATTAAATGAATGGAAAATATTATTTGTTGCAAAATCTGAGAAAATCAAGTGAAACTTTTATTTATAAAGCGATACACAAATTTCTGGGTTCTTTTCAGAATAGGAGGTTACATTTTATGTATAGGAATCCAATTAATTAAATTTATATACAAAGTGTGGGGAAGCTCTGTTATCCCTTTTCTTTAAGAATGTTATTTATTCGGCAGAATGGCTGAGATTCATGCCTACTCAACTTGAATAATTATCTGATTGAATTTTTCTAAGTACAGTCGAGGCTATTGTGTGAGAATTGTAATGGAGTGACGTGAATGAAGTATGTTATTTCTAATGGAGGAAAGAAGGGGCTCGCCTATGTTGTGCTGCACAATACCGTGAGCTGTGACAACTGCAGCCTACGTCCTTCGCCATTGAAAAATAAGAAAACCATCTCTTTCTATCTGGATTGACCTTCGCTAATCGAACTCTCACCATGCCTTGATGAAGTCAAGGACTCCTATTTGCCCCTAGTCTAACTATTGGATTTGTACACCAGTCAGATAACCAGTCCACCAAGATGTGACTCGATGTTCACTCGCAGGCGCTAACTAATACTCTGTGTTCACACCGCACATTAAGTGTCACAGCCAACACAGTGAACAAATGCTTAATCGCGAGCGGCTCAATATAGAGTATCACTCTGATTTGCAAGCGACAGAGGTGCTCTCTCAGTGCAGTACTGAGTAGAGACTTTGTTCCTTGTTCTCTGCGTACACGCACGAGCGCACTCGCTCCCGCAACATTTTCCCACTTGAAGAGTGTCAACAGAACAACCCCTCTCCACACAAAAACCTAAAGTGTATATCATCCGCTGTCTCTCCCTCACTCCTCCAACTCATTGCGTCAGAAATAGTCCGCCAATCAGAGTTACTCTTACAAACGTGGCGCTCCGTTTAAGCCGACCAATCCGGAAATATATAGCATCCGCGTTAGGCGTTTACTGTTCACCTGTGAGAACTCTTAAACTGCACACTAGGTCCGGCAAAAATGCGTATGCTGGGGCTCTCCCATACAATACAGAGGGTCTTGCTTTTAATGCGAACATGCAGCACATTATCCCTTTTCTCTGGCAAAAACTGTTTTTGTCCATGTGCGGTCAGCCAGCCAGTGCAGCTGCGTGCTAACTCACCCTCCCATGGACTTTCCAGCAAGCTGGTGGCCTCTACTCAAGAAACACTCCTGTGGCTGTCATGTCTTGAATGTTTGTGTACGCCAGCCTCTACTTTTTATTCTTGGTGTGCACTTGCCATTTATTTATCAGATTGGCATATCGATTACATGGAAATACGTAAAACTGACTCTACCCTATCGAGTTTGGGCCAAAATGAAACGTCTTGATACGCAGAATACGATGGTGAGGTCTGAATATGTAAGAAATGAAGGTCAGCAGACCACGCTACCTTACAACATTACTAACGAAGAAACAATGCAATCCAACCAAAATCAGGAAAACCTACTGCTACCAACCTTAGCCCACAAATGCTAGTCCGAACAAGTGGATCGCGTCGTGACAGTAATATTAAGGTGATATCGCATAATCATATAGTTGACATTAGGAACAAACTATTGCTTATTGACTAGTCCAGTAATTTAAACCGAAAAACATGCCCAACCGTGTTGGGTTGTTAGTATTAATGGATTCAGTGTTTTGGCAATCTTAGACACTGGCGCAAGTGTGAATGCTGTCTCCACAGCAATTACAGGAACGAGCTAATTTGCTGTTCTAACCGGTGGCGAACTGCAAGTACTTAGTTTTCTAGGAAGACACTCTCGTTGTATTATCTCCATTAGTCAAACTGGAGAAGATACACGAATTACATGGATGTTACTTTCAAAGAAATGCAATTAAGAAATTACTCGTGACACTGGCAGAATATCACCAATCCCAATGCAGAGTTTTTCTAGTTTAAGAATATAACAACAAGTTAACCAAACGGTAACTGAATCTAAAGCCTTTATGCCACAGCAACATGTAGAATTACGACAATGGATACAAGAATATGCTCATATTTGATGAGGAGCCAAGCATAATAAAAGGAGACAGATTTAGCAATGACAATGGCCAAAGCTATTCCTTCAGAAATGATTATTCAGGTAGGGATATTAATAATTTTCAGCAGCAATCGAATGCAAGTGAGAATCAATAAGTAGGTTCTCACAATACCGTGTACAATAATGTGAGAGGCTTTTCTAAATATGAGACCACATAGAGCGAACTGTCAGCTATTACTCCATTCGATGGGCACTAAGGTCAGCCACCGAGCACAAAATGCAGCGAATGCTTAGTTGAAGCTCTATAGAACCATTCAACCGTCAATACTGCAGTCCATTGCTTGTGATACTCAAATCAGATGGGAGTGTTTCTTTAGTTCTCCATGCTAGAGAAATAAATAAAGTAATTCTCCCATTGTCGACACAATCTCGTAATATAGAAGAGTTAATGCAAAAGTTTGCTGGTGTTAAATTTTTACCTCAATAGACTTGAGATCTTTGATTTAGCAAGTACCATTAGACATGGAATCACAAAAGATTGCAACATTCCTTTATTTGCGTCGTGAATAACGATTTACAGTATTGCCATTTTGTCTTAATGTTAGCTTAGCTGCATTCATTTCTGCGCTAGGCACTGTGCTGCAACTAGAGGTATGTGATTTGGTGACACCGTTTGTTGGCGATATGTTGATTGCAACACCAATTTGGGAGCAGCACAGTGAGATTGTATGACATTTAGTGGAAAATTGTCGACAGTCAGGGATAAGTGACTACTCAAGAACTCATGGTTTTCATTGACAGATATCAATTTCTTTGGGCATTTAACCTACAAGAAAGTAGGTTAGTGCTATAGAGAATGCATCACCACCTCGCAATGAAACGAACGGAAGGCATTTTTATCACTAGCATAACTTTACTGTCGTTTTATACCAAATCAAATGCTAAATTCTGAGGCCTTGTTAAATGTATTAAAGAAGAACGTTTCATGGCAATAGACTCGTGAGTACCAGATAATGTTTGACAATATAAAAGCCACATTTGTCAATGACCCAATATTACATCCATATAGGAAGATAGGACAATAGATTTGGCATCAATGCCAAATGCGTCGTCCTGTGGATTAGGAGCGTGCCTATTTCAAATTCAGTTAACGCACTACGTGCTCAAAAGTATTCGGACACCTGGCTGAAAATGACTTACAAGTTCGTGGTACCCTCCATTTTTAATGTGGGAATTCAATATGGTCCCTTAGCCTTGAAGACAATTTCTACTCTCTCAGGCATACGTACAGTCAGTTGCTGGAAAGTTTCTTGGGGGATTGCAGCCCATTCTTCTCGGAATGCTGCACTGAGGAGAGGTATCTATAGCGGTCAGTGGCGCCTGGTACGAAGTCTGCGTTCCAAAACATCCCAAAGGTGTTGTGTAGGATTCAGGTGAGGACACTGTGCAGGCCTGCCCATTACAGGGATTTGGTTGTCGTGTAAGCACTCCGCCACAGACCATGCATAACGAACATGCGGTAGATCGTGTTGCAAGATGCAATCACCATCCCCGATTTCGTCTTCAACAATGGGAAGCAAGAAGGTGCTTAAAACATCAACGTAGACGTGTGCTGTGATAGCACAAGGAGTTCCAGCCCCTTCCATGATATACACGACCACCCCATAACACCACCGCCTCTGAATTTTACTTTTGGCACTACACACACTAGCACATGATGTTCACTGGGCATTCGCTATACCCACATCCTACCATTGGATCGCCACGTCTTGTATCGTGATTAGTCAATCTACTCAATGTTTTTCCACCGTTCAATAGTCTAATGTTTACACTCCTTCCACCAAGCGAGGTGTCATTTGACTTTCAGCGGCGTGATGTGTGGCTTATGAGCAGACTATTGAGCATCAAATCCAAGTTTTCTCACCTCCCGCCTAACTGGCATAGTACTTGCAGTGGATCCTGATGCCGTTTGGAATTCCTGTTTGGTGCCCTGGATAAATGTCTGCCTATTACGCATTACGACCCTCCTCAACTGTCGGCGTTCTCTGTCGGTGTACACATGAGGTCAGCCTCTACGTTTTTGTGCTGTACGTGTCCCTTCACGTTTCCGCTTCACTATCACATCGGAAACAGTGGACCTAGGTAAGTTTCAGAGCGGAAAAACCACGAGTACAGAACTATGACACAAGTGACACCCAATCACCTGACCCTTTCGAAGTCCGGGAGTTCCGCGGGGCGTCCCCTTCTGATCTTTCAAAATATCTAATGACTACTGGGTCGTTGATGTGGAGTATCTGGCAATAGGTGGCAACACAATGCACCTGATATGAAAAACGTATGTTTTTTGGGGGTGTCCGATACTTTTGATCACATAGTGTAGATGGATTACCTACTCCTTGCGTCATAGCTTTCGCAAGTCCTGCATTTAAAATCTGTAAAACAGCATGCACGAGTACCGAACTGAATCCATTGGCAGTGATATTCAAGTATCATTGTAATTTTGCAAATACTTTAGCTTATTTTTAAAGACGAGTGTAAGGACATGCGTGTACAGAAATAACTGTTTTTTAAACACATTGGGACACTGCGTTTTTTTAGAAAAGTTTAGTGATGTGATCTGCGCAATCAATTTGAAAGAAACATTATTTTATCTATGAACTTCGTGCAGTGATTAACAATGACTTTATACTGAAACCGATTTCTATGCCAGACAATTCAGCTTGTAATTTTGTGAGAAGTTGTGCTATCATGATGTAATGTGATCTGTCATGAACGCTAAATCCTTTCCGTGGATTGTGATCGAGTCTGTTTGCACGATTTGCGACGAACTGTACTGTCGTAATAGAGCATTACATTTCTATGAGTGATGTGCTACAGTTATTAAATGAAGTGTCGCTAATGACGTTTCTCCCGCTGGAGATTCGAGTCCTCCCTTGGCCATCGGTGCGTGTGTTGTTCTAAGCTTAAGTTGTTAAGTCTTAGCACCGATGACACCATCAGTTTGGTCCGTTACTAACTCACACACGTTTCAGCATGTTCAATGACGTTTCTCATTCTTATGACACTCGAAACAATACCGTGCTCTGAACTTTTCGCTAACTTATGCGGACCACAGGTTACATATTAGTTGTGTTAAGAGTTCCTAAGATTAATGCCGAAATCAGAGTCCCTAAAGGCTGTAGATTCGTAGTGGGAGATGGATTATATACACATCTCATCCTTCTGTTTCAGGCACAGTATACAGAAATTCTCCGTTAAAATTTTAATACCCTATTACGACGATTGTTCTATGGCCCATTAACGAGCTGTTCCCTGTCCGAATCCATGAGCAGATTACAGCCCATGTCCAACGCCAATCCTGAATGCGTCTTCTTCCGATCCAGATTTTGGCAGACTGTATTGCCAATTTCATTATCATCCACTACCGAAGCGACGACAGAAGACAACAATTATATATTGGGAAGGACATATAAAGTTCAATTGTTGCGATATCAGACATATATTTGAGTAACGTGGCTAAGACTAGAACACTAATAAGTTTATAAAACTTTAATAATTAAACATAATTAGTTGAATCAATATACACTGATGCGCTAAATAACCTGTATAAGTAGGCTTATTCAAATACAGATATATGTAAACAGGCAGAATACAGCGCTGCGTTCGGCAGTGCCTATATAAGACAAAAAGTGGCGCAGTTGTTAGATCTGTTACTGCAGCTACAGTGGTAGGTTATCAAGATTTCAGTGAGGTTGAAAGTGGTGTTATAGTCGGTGCACAAGAGATGGGACACAGCGCCCGAGGTAGTGATGAAGTCGTGATTTTCCCGTGCTACCATTCCGTGAGTGTACTATGAATATTAGGAATCCGGTAAGACGCCAAATCTCCGACATCGCTTGCGACCGGAAAAACGTCCCACAAGAACTGGACAAACGACGACTGAAGACAATCTTTCAGCGTGGCAGAAGTGCAAACCTTCCGAGATTTCAATGCTGGGCAATCAACAAGTGTCAGCGTGCTAACCATTCTACCAAACATAATCGATATGGGCTTTCGGAGCCGAAGATCCACTCGTGTACCTTGATGACTGCACGATACAAGGCTTTTCACTTCACCTGGTACCGTCAACTCCGAAATTTGACAGTTGATGACTGGAAACATGTTGCCTGGTTGGACGAGTCTACTTTCAAATTCTATTGAGCGGATGGACATGTTAGGGTATAGAGACAACCTCAAGAATCCATGGACGCTACATGTCAGTAGGGGACTCTACGGTGGATTCTTTGCAATGTTGTGAGGCGCGCGCTGTTGGAGTGATATGGCACCCCTGTTACGTCTAGATACGACTCTGACAGATGACTGGTACGTATGCATCCTGTCCGATCACCTGCATCCATTCCTGTCCATTATACATTCCGACGGACTTGGGCAATTCCATTAGGACAATGAGACACCCCACGCGTTCAGAATTGCTACAGATTGGCTTTTCTGGGCTAAACACTTCCGCTAGCCACCAGATTTCACAGACATGAACATTATTGAGCATATCTGGAAGACCTTGTAATGTGCTGTTCGGAACAGACCTCCACTCATTAGAACTCTTACGGATTTATTGACAGCCGTGCAAGATTCATGCTGTCACTTTCCCCTAAAACTACTTCAGACATTAGTTGAGTCCATGCCACGTCCTGTTGAGGAACTTCTGCGTGCTCGCGGAGGCCCTACACTGTATTAGGCAGGTGTGACTTTTTCTTTGCCTCTCCAGTGTATATTGACACATACATTGCAATTCTCAATGCTGAAGGCTTCGATGCGGTTTTTCCTGGTTTTCCCTTCGATCCATGCTCGAATAAGGAGGCAAGTTATATTCCAGGATAGTTTCTTGGAGTGTTTAGAACTGTAATGAAACATAATGAACATCACGCAACATATATATGTACATCATTACAAGCAAATACGGGTTTGGATTAATAAATAATTGTCGTCATGACATATACAAAAACGCTTAACTGGGCAGTGTAATGTAAACATACTAACATATTACTAGTGATGTGGTGTGAAAGCGTATAAAGAATATTGCATTCAGTAATTGAAATGTTTGATGCAGTAGTCTAGTATCGATTCGTAACTATCTCCGCTGTACTCCTGGGCAGGCCATTGTGTATCACATTTTAATAAGGAAATGTCCATGTCACTATTGTACTGCGTGTTGGAGCAAAAAATATTGCTCCTGGCAATTATCTCTGATTTTTATTGTTTCTGTCATTGAATGAAATGTTAAAGACTCTGATTTTGTTCTTGCTCTGATAAAGACGACGGGAACTGGCAATTGTGGATATTACAACTCAACAGTAAAAGCTGTATTGAAGGACGCAATAAACTATTGCTTATCTCTGACAAATTATAGAGTGAGACTTGAACGTAAATATTACTCTTTCTACTCATCCTAATTACCACAGAAAGTTTCAGCTTCGTGGACGTGGAGGTGGAGAGACACTGGGGCACTGGCGAACGAACCTGCAAATTAACACAGCGACTTTCAAAGGACTCAAGAGCACGCAACAAGAAATCTACCACAGCTCTTTACCAACATATTACCACAGACGACGAAATGCCCACAAGGTGAGTTTAGTTTCAATGGACATTTCAATACAAAATTTGAAAATCAAGAAAACATGTCAAACCTCTTTGTAAAAAAATGCAGTAAAGGTACTCAGGAATGAAGTAAATAAGAAGTGCACGGAATCTAAGGCGAAATGGCTCCATGAAAGTTGTGTACAAATCGAAAAAGAAATGACTGTCTGGAGGACTGACTCAGCATATAGAAAAGTCAATACAACTTTCAATAAAATTAAAAGCAGGGGTGATGACATTAACAGCGCAATGGAAATTCCTCTGTGAAATGCAGGGGAGAGGGCATATAGGTGGAAAGATTACACTGACGGCTTCGATAGCGTGATAGAAGTAGAGGCAGGAGTGAATATAGAAGAGATAGGGGATCCAATATTAAAATCAGAATTTGAAAGTGCATTTGAATATTTAAGTTCAAATGAGGTGGAATGAACAGACAACATGCCATCAAAATTTCTAAAATCATTGGGGGAAGTGGAAACAAAACGACCACTCATGTTTTCTGTAGGTCTGGCGATATATAATCTGATACTTGGAGACAGATCCATGCCATAATGAAGGTAGCAAGAGCCGACAAGTGTAAGAATTATCGCACGATCAGCTTAACAGCTCATGCATCGAAGGTGCTGACACATAAAATGTGCAGTTGAATGGAAAAGAAAATTGATGATGTGTTAGATGACGATCAGTTTGGCTTTAGGAAGGGAAAAGGGACGCAGAAGCGGTTCTGACGTTACGTATGATGATGAAAACTGGAGTAAAGAAAAATGAAGAGGCGTTCATAAGATTCGTCGACCTGAAAAAGTGTTATAGAATGTCAAACGCTGCAAGATGTTCGAAATTCTGACAAATATATCGTAGCCTATAGGGAAAAACGGCTAATATACAATATGAACAAGAGGCAATAGGCAACAACAAGATGGCACACCAAGAAAACAGTGCACAAATTAAAAAGGATGTAAGGCAGGGATGTAGTCTTTCGCCACTTTTGTTCATTCTACACATCGAAGAAGCAATGACGGAAATAAAAGAAAGTCTCAAGAGTGTAATTCAATTTCAAGGTGAATGGCTAACAATGATAAGATTCGATGATGGCACTGCGATCCTCACTGAAAGTGAAAAAGAATTACAGGATCTTTTAAATGAAACGAATATCCCAACGAGTGCAGCATATGGACTGAGAAAGAAAGACGAAGGCAGTGAGAAGTAACAGAGATGAGAATAGCGAGAAAGTTAACATCACAGTTGGTGATAACGAAGTAGATTGAGTTAGGGAATACTGATACCTATGCAGCAAAATTAACCATGTCGAATGGAGCAAGGTGGACATAAAACAGACTAGTATTAAGAATATGGATGTTCTTGGCCAAGAGAAGTCTGCTAGTGTCAAACATAAGCAGGAAGAGAGACAAACGTAAGCAGACGGAGGTTTCTGAGACTGTACGTTTGAAGCACAACATTGTGTGGCTGTGAAACTTGGACTGTGCGAAAACTACACTCCTGGAAATTGAAATAAGAACACCGTGAATTCATTGTCCCAGGAAGGGGAAACTTTATTGACACATTCCTGGGGTCAGATACATCACATGATCACACTGACAGAACCACAGGCACATAGACACAGGCAACAGAGCATGCACAATGTCCGCACTAGTACAGTGTATATCCACCTTTCGCAGCAATGCAGGCTGCTATTCTCCCATGGAGACGATCGTAGAGATGCTGGATGTAGTCCTGTGGAACGGCTTGCCATGCCATTTCCACCTGGCGCCTCAGTTGGACCAGCGTTCGTGCTGGACGTGCAGACCGCGTGAGACGACGCTTCATCCAGTCCCAAACATGCTCAATGGGGGACAGATCCGGAGATCTTGCTGGCCAGGGTAGTTGACTTACACCTTCTAGAGCACGTTGGGTGGCACGGGATACATGCGGACGTGCATTGTCCTGTTGGAACAGCTAGTTCCCTTGCCGGTCTAGGAATGGTAGAACGATGGGTTCGATGACGGTTTGGATGTACCGTGCACTATTCAGTGTCCCCTCGACGATCACCAGTGGTGTACGGCCAGTGTAGGAGATCGCTCCCCACACCATGATGCCGGGTGTTGGCCCTGTGTGCCTCGGTCGTATGCAGTCCTGATTGTGGCGCTCACCAGCACGGCGCCAAACATGCATACGACCATCATTGGCACCAAGGCAGAAGCGACTCTCATCGCTGAAGATGACACGTCTCCATTCGTCCCTCCATTCACGCCTGTCGCGACACCACTGGAGGCGGGTTGCACGATGTTGGGGCGTGAGCGGAAGACGGCCTAACGGTGTGCGGGACCGTAGCCAGCTTCATGGAGACGATTGCGAATGGTCCTCGCCGATACCCCAGGAGCAACAGTGTCCCTAATTTGCTGGGAAGTGGCGGTGCGGTCCCCTACGGCACTGCGTAGGATCCTACGGTCTTGGCGTGCATCCGTGCGTCGCTGCGGTCCGGTCCCAGGTCGACGGGCACGTGCACCTTCCGCCGACCACAGGCGACAACATCGATGTACTGTGGTGACCTCATGCCCCACGTGTTGAGCGATTCGGCGGTACGTCCACCCGGCCTCCCGCATGCCCACTATACGCCCTCGCTCAAAGTCCGTCAGCTGCACATACGGTTCACGTCCACGATGTCGCGGCATGCTACCAGTGTTAAAGACTGCGATGGAGCTCCGTATGCCACGGCAAACTGGCTGACACTGACGGCGGCGGTGCACAAATGCTGCGCAGCTAGCGCCATTCGACGGCCAACACCGCGGTTCCTGGTGTGTCCGCTGTGCCGTGCGTGTGATCATTGCTTGTACAGCCCTCTCGCAGTGTCCGGAGCAAGTATGGTGGGTCTGACACACCGGTGTCAATGTGTTCTTTTTTCCATTTCCAGGAGTGTAGAACAGAAGAGAATCGAAGCGTTTGAGATGTGATGCTATAGAAGAAAGTTGAAAATTTGGTGGACTGATTTTAATCAGCCCTGGGTTTATGTTAACAGAGCGTAGAGTGATTTTCTGTTTTTGTTCCTTAGGTCATACTTTGTAACTCTACCATTCTTCTCAAACCGATGACGAGTCGAAAATTGCCTGGTTGACTCAGTGAGATTCGACTGGGATCCAGGGTTTCTACAGAAGTACATTGTAGCCGGTTCTAACTTAATATGATCTTACCTCCTTGGTATGCTGATTGATTCGTATGAACGATTACGTGCATGCACTTAAAAGACGGCAAATTTTAAACAAAGCTAAAGGAATCTGCATTATGTGATGCATGCAATAAAATAGTAGCCATGAACCATCCCCTTTGGGACCCCTTTGGTTGAGCAAACTTTGTCATTCCAACACATTCTGCAGTTTTCCTATCACCACAGACAAGTGAACTGTCAATAAATGTGACGTTCTACCCCATAAATATGAGTGATCTCTGTAAATGTAGTGTTTATGACAATTCCTATGTATAACTAATTTATAAGTGTTTCTAGAGGTCTCATGTGTAAAACACTTTCTTCGTAATTTAATTTTCTTTTTTGTAAATAGTAGCCCAATTGAAGAGTCCAGGGGAAAAAACCTGTTAAGCCCAAAAATATTAAATTTCTGTTTTTTCATAATTTAATAGACCAGCCAGTGTAGTTTTAAGTGGTTTTACAGAACTGGTCAAAAATCTGATAAGTCAAGAGATATTCTGATGTCTTGTAAGTATGTGCAGGCGAAAAACATTATAAGCTCACGCTAAACAGGGGAATATCCTGACAAGTCCAGAGAATGCAACAATAAAATTTTATGAATTAATGATTCCCAGCCGGGGAAGGTCTGTTTTCACTAATGTTATCGTTGTTTTATCATTTTTGCCGCCGTCACTGTTGTGTATAAGTTAACCACTGTTGTTAGCTTTGTGGAGTTTGTGAAGGAAGTTAGATCTAGCATTGTATTCTGTCAGTGTAAAATGAATAAGGAAAACGTTGACTCATCTACTTGCGAAGAAAACTATAGAATGTTATCAAAGAAGCTGACAAAGGAAAGGAAGAAGTATGTTCGCGTTAGAGAAGCCTCCAAACGTTTAAGATTGCTGTCACATGAAACAGGAGAACCATGTAACCGCAAAAACAATTGTTTTGATATTATCAGTGATGAGAATAAAAGGAATATTATTAATAATATGAACCACTTTCAAAATCATGATGAAATAAACTTCTGTTTTAGTTCTGTTTAATCACAGTGGTTCCTGTACAGCTCAGGCATCCTAGAAGAGAAGAGCAGGAAGCAAAGTTTCGTGATGCATCATATAAATTCAGTGTTTTTATTACCATTATATAAATCCAGTGTTTGTATTGCCATTAATGGAAGTGTCCAAGAAGTACATGTGTACAAGCAAGCATTTATGTCATTACATGGAACAAAGAAGGGAAAGGTAGAGCATTTAACGAAGAAACTTAAATCTGGAGACCTACCTGTATGAGACGGCCGAGGGAAACACAGATAGCGACCACAGGCTCTGAAAGATTAAACACGTGCAGTAATAAGAGGGCAAATTAAATCATTTAAAGGTTGCAACAGCCACTACGGTTTGGCGAAGTCAGAAAAAATTTATCCACCAGAGTCTTAAAATATTTAAAAAATGTTCCATATCAAGGAGAGGTTTCAGGATCAGAACGTGTCGTATGAAACATACCGCACTATATTCAATTCAGATTTCAATATAAGTTTTGGATATCCACGATCTGATAGTTGTGGCTCCTGTGATGAGTATGTAGCCAAGAAGAAAAATTTGGAGAAGGAACTGACTTTAACATCATCCGTTGAAAATTAAGTAAGGCTTCATTCTGACTTCGATCCAATGGAAAAGCCCATCAATTGCATCTCAGAAAACAAAATGTATTGCCTGACAGGAAAAAAAGCCAAAAATGGAATGTCAAAAAAATCCATTAAGGTTGCAATTACGATGGACTATAGCAAAAACTTTCCTTTTCCAAATATAAAGACAAATGTAGTGTATTATAAACGACAGCATTCTGTATTTATATTCAATGTTCATGTTTTGGCAACAGGGGACGGCTATTTTTACATGTAACCAGTGAGCACTGGCCGAAAGAGAGCAGACGAAGTTTCAGCGTTCCTTCATCATTTTGTGCATAATTTTCTAGATCCGGAAGTCAGTCATCTGGAAATCTTCTATGACTCCTGCGGAGGGTAAAACAAGACTGCCACTGTGTTCAGATTCCTTCACCATCTGGTCCATACAGAAAAACGATTGGACTATGTAAAGATGAAATTTGCCATAAGAGGTCATTCGTACCTCGAATGTGATAAAAATATTGGCATGATAGACCAAACTCAGGAATGTCAAATTCCAAAGGACTGGTGTCTGGTTTTTCAGAATTCACGCACACACCCTTCGCCTTTTTTCATCATTGATGTTGAGGAGCCACCAGAAAGAATCAAATGCTGGACAGAGCATGTCGGTAATACAATATACAAGAAGAAACTCCCTTTCCAGTCCAGGTCAGTAAGAGAATTGGAAGTCGCGCGACACCATGCAGCACTGTTTCGGTATAGAGGAAACTACAAGGGGCATACGTGCAAGCTTCATTACTTCTTCGTGGAAAGAAAGGGCAACATTCCAGCCTGAAAGAAGGCGAGTTCAGCCTACCATCTGCTAGATATGACGGTATAGTAATTATTTTACAGCAATATGATTTGAAAGATATTTTTATTTATTGAAATTAGTATTTTTTTAGTATTAGGCATATAGCTATTTAAATATGGGAATCTGATTTTTTGCAGGTGATCTTAAAATATCTGCTGAGAAATACAGAGGTTTACAAAACTTGAGAAGATTTTGCTGTAGTGAAGTGCAAGTGTATTTTGATCGTCTTTTGCATTAATATTATTAAATGATTATATGAGATAATCTATTGTAAAACGAATTTCAAATGTTGTAGTTATCTGCAATACGTTATAGACTTGTCATATTTTACCTCTGTACTACCTGCCTTCGTAATAAAAATGCATCATATTATTGTAAATCCTATTCAAATGTGTATCATTTCCGCAATAATCTTTCTCTGAAAGATATATTATGGTCCGAAAGGAAAATGAAGAATATAACTGGAAAAACTAAAATTTTATGAGTCATCAAACTTTAAGTTTCGTCTCCTGAAAAAAATAAGACTTGTGAGTTATCAGGTTTTTCCCCTGGACTCTTCAATTAATGAATTGCAAAATAGACACTAAGAGAGATAATGCTAATATCGAATGGATGTCTTTATGACGATGGCCAAATACCAGTAAAGAATAGGAATTGTGTTTCCATAATATCGATTCCCAACAGTTCCCCACTAATTAAATTACGCTGACCACTCCGAGAGATTAAACGTTGACATTGATAGCTTGTATATAAGACGGCCGAGTAAAACGCGAATATTCCTCCGCCAAGGATCGGCGTATATAGAACTTTCTTGCTAGGACATTGGTTTTCCTTTCAGCACCAATATTTTGTAGCGTGGGTCAATTTGAAAATATATTAGTCCGCTTTATTCTTAGTAATTCTATTCATATCTGAATTAGTAACTCCATCATCCCGTATGAAATTTGAGATGGAAGGCCTTAGTTTCTTCAGAGCAATGAAACCACTCTATTATCTAAGCAAACCATTTGATCTGGCACCTTTTACGATAGATCAGTATTCAAATAAATTTTCGACTTCCACTTAAGAGAGAATGTATTCGCTCTTCGTGCTTACGTTAGAGCTAACGTTGATTATTTTTATGATCCATGAACGATTCCGTTCAGTCCACTTCATGGCCACCGCAAAAATATCTGACGTGGTTGAATTTGTGTTAATTACCTCCACTACCGTCTTGACTCTTATCTATCTTTGTTTGTTCACTGTCACACATGTTATCCAAATTCTGAATAAGCTCCTCGAGATTGATTTGACGATTATGCCAAACCAAAGCGAGGAGTACAAAAAAGTAATCAAGAAACTAATGGCTCAAGTAGCTACATTGGTCCAACTGTATATCGCTGCGGTCATAGTCGATAGCGTCTCGTGGGGAAGGGTTGACAAACGGTATTTTCTACATTATATCGGTCTGGTACCGTTCTACGCAACGTCTGTTGTCACTACTGCCCATTTCTCCTATTTGGTGCTATGGTTGGGGCAACGTTTACGTATAGTGAATGGAAGACTTGTGGTTGTATGGCAGCAGAGGTTGGTACCGGTGACGCTGTTTCCACCGCTACACAACTTGCAAGAGACTGCTGCCCTCCGAAGAGTGCAGCATGACATCTGTACCCAAGGCAACAATGTGAGTTTGCTTCATGCATGTTATGGCATTTCTGGGCTTGGGAATGCCTTTTATTTCAAGCCATGGCCACATCAATGAGAGGTGAAAAGCAAAATGTATGGATTTGTGAATCTAATGTTTCTCATTGTACAAAGTATTTCCAAAATGAGAAAGTGAGTTTTAATGCTTTGCAGCATTCGTTACCGTTAGCTTGGTACTATAAATAACACATCAAGAGAAAAATATAAAAATTTAGATATTTCTTATCTTCCTTATATCCAAGTATACTTTGCTTTTCTGCTACAATATTTTCTATGAAATTAATTCCACTTCGTTAAATTCAGAAGATTACCAAGAATCTTATTCATTTATATTAATATAATTGTTCTTGAATGATGTTTTTTTTCTATTTAGAATATTTGGGATCTGTACTTATAACTTCACATTCTAACAGTCAGGTCCACTCAGTCTTATCAAATGTGTCACATATTCATCAGCACCAGCAGTATCGAGTTTTTTGATGTTCACTAATTAGCACACATAGCATACATCACATCTTGTTAATAATTTCCAATTAAGTCTTACTGTCATTATTGTCTACGCTCTTACTGATGTAATTGTCAGTTAAGAAAAGGCTTGTGATATTTTGTCATGTATATGCACAGAATTATTATAGACCTATCATAGACGCTGTGTTGTGCCTCAGTGAAGGTTACTGAGCTCTGTAGCTTACGGGCTCTCTAACAACTACGCACCCTCAGACTTAGAGTTGCAATATTATAAGTTTTGGCTGGTTTCGTTGTCTAAGGGCTGGGATACGTAGTTGCCGCATTACAGGCCAAATACTGCTGAGTCTACAGTATACAATATGAATAACACATGAATCGAATAGTCGAAGGTTCCTATCACTAGGCAATTGCGAATTACGTGCTGTATTTGACCCGTTGTCAACGGTTTCACGTCACCAGCTGCGTGCGGACCCGTCTGGCCAGGTTATTTACGTGGGCGTATTCCTCGATGGTTTCGGTGCCCTTTTCGGCCCCGTAATATCAGTGACTTAGATGGACGTAGTCTATCAACTGTTCCACATACTTATTGGGAAAAGACAGTCTCCATTTGTCCGTCTCTTCATCTTCCCGCCGAAATAACTCTCCCTTGTGTATCTTAAAATATTCTGGTATTTTCTCGTATCCCTTGCTGTCGAAATTCAACTTAATGTGTTTCACCACAGGATCGTCGTTTTGTGCTCGCTGCATATCTTTGCACACCGCACGAATTTCTTTCTCCACTGCTGCCCCCTTCATATACAGTAGCTTAAATTCGTTCGAATCCTCCCTTCCATCATCTTCCGCCCCTACTGGTAATCTGGACAGAGCACCGGCAACACAATTTTCTTTACCCTTTATGTGGCGGATTTCGTACTCTAATTGCTGCATGAACGTGGCCCAAAGCATTAAGCGGTCGTTCAGTATCATGCAGTCTGCAGACAACTCAGAGCCTTGTATTCCGACAGTACTGTCACTTTTCTGCCCCCTAGATAGATGCGGAATTTCTTAAATCCGTGCACGATCGTGAGCATCACCTACTCCGATATGCTGTATCACCATTCGTGCTTATTTACCATGCGGCTGGAGAATGCCACACTACGGTGTTCAGTTCTTCCATCGACTAAGTTTTCCTGAAACAGTTCACAACTTATTCCATAGTCCGAACTGTCCGACGCTAAACAGAAAGGGAGATTCATATCTGGGTAATACAAGATCTTACTATTGCACAGTTTATCCGTTATACTGTGGAATTCGGTTTCACATTTCTCGGTCCACCTCGAAGCTGCATTTTTCTTCAACAGTTTGCATAAATTCGGAATTTTCATTCCCCCCTCCCCCAAGAATGTTCTGTAGAGACCGCACAAGCCCAAGTATGACTTCAGTTGTTTCCTACTTTTGGGTCTACTACATTCGGCAATGGACTTAATTTTTTCGGAACTAGGTAAGATTCAAAATGGTTCAAATGGCTCTGAGCACTATAGGACTTAACATCTGAGGTCATCAGTCCCCTAGAACTTAGAATTACTTAAACCTAACTAACCTAACGACATCACACACATCCATGCCCGAGGCAGGATTCGAACCTGCGACCGTAGCAGTCGCGCGGTTCCGGACTGAGCGCCTAGAACAGCTCGGCCACCGCGGCCGGCAGGTAAAATTCCTTCCAAAGTGAGGATACGCCCCAAGAATAGAATTTCTGCTCGATCAAACATTTTGCGGGCTTTAAGGTCATTCCACTTCGTCTCAGAATCATGAGTACCTCCTCCAAAACTGGAAAATGCTCATCCCACGTTTCTGTAGCGATCAGTATATCATGTGCGTATTCACGAGTTTGCTCAGTAGACTCTCCCCCAGGACATGACTCAGCACTCTTACAAAAACTGCCACAGAAAGTGTAAGTCCGAGTGGTACTAGCCTAAATCGGTACTTTCGCCCTTCGAAAAGGATATCAGTGTACCGTGTGCTTTCCTCTGCCAACTGGATCTGCCAAAATACCGAGGTCAGATCAACACTCGACATTAACTTGATATTATTAAAACTCTGCAACAGTTCCTCCATATTGCCAGGCTGGTCTAATTCCTTTACAAATACTTATTTATTTTTCTCGCATCTAGGGCTAATACTATTTTGACTGAGTTGTCCCGTTTTTTAACTATAACGGTAGTATTGAAGTAATCGCTCCTGCATTGATCGACTATACCTTAATCCAACAGTTGTTTTAATCGAACTCTGACGGCATCCATGTCTGCTATAGGTATTACACACGGTTTGCATTTTATAGGTTCTTGACGTTTCACTTTTATAGAGTACTAGAAATCGATAACCTTATCAGGTCGATGAGAGAATACGTCCCCATAGAGGTACAACAAAACACAATACTCTTTCTTTTCCACTTCTGATATACCCTTAGCTGCATCAATCACGTAATTCTGTTATGCATATCGACTTCCTCACTCCAGCCCCTAGTAACAATGGCATGAGAAATCTGATTTTCACCTGTTAAAAAGTCTTTTAAATTTTACTTACTTTTTTCCATTCTGAAATTCCAATTCTAGGCATTTCCCTACTAAATTATCGAAGTATTGAATTTGCACAGGAAGTCAGAACCTAAAATTACTTCCTTTACAAGACCGCACACTACAAAACATTGTATCTCGAATTTATTTTCTCCACATTTAAATTCTAAAAGAACTTGTTTTGTCGTATTCACTTATTCATACCACAACTGCCGTTTCAACCTGAACGCCAGTGACTGGGAAGATAACTAGTTCCCTATTTTTAATGATGTTCATAAAACTTTCCGACAACGCTGACACACTACTACCTGAATGTAGAAGTGCATCTACCATTTCTTTGCCAACTTTAATTTTAATAATTAGTTGTACATTTACCATTTCCTTTCGTTCTCAACATTTTCCCCTTAATAAATCATTTTCTACGTCTCGTCCCTTCTCTTTCAATTCTAGCTTAAACACATCTTGTTCTATCCATCCCTCAATCTCAGGTTAATCCTAAAATAATTCATTAAATATTTCCTTCGCCCCCAATTCATTACTTTCCCTTTCTAAACCTCCAGCAATTTTAAACTTCTCTCGTTTCCACATATGCGGTTATGACGACCGAAAGTTCTACCGTACCAACGCCAATCAGTCACACTAAAATCACACTCCTCTTTCATATACCAATCCGTACGAACTTCACTACACACTATTTACTTCAGCCCTCTCTAAATTATCTGTTAGTTCATCCACAACTTTCGCCGATTCACTACCCACAGCATGCACAACTTCACTGTTTTTCCCCTCCAAGATATCGACACTTGCAGCTTCAACGAAATTACACATCAATTCACTGTTAAACACTTGACCTTCCTGAGATAATACATCGATGCCTAAGTCATCATTACGATAAATATTCATCTCAGCAAACTTATCTGCTGATACACCATTTAAATCACTATATTAATTCACATCAGAAACCTTACTTTTCTCCGTCGCAAATTAACTTTACGTGAATCGTACACAAGTTTATCCTCTGCCGTCACATTACACAAATTGCTGCTACCTTGTCGTACAATTCTGGGACTTCCAGACTTGCTACATTCTTGCGGACAAAAATCAGCACAAACTGCTATTTCTACACACTTTTCCACCAGATTAAACCCCGATCCTATTTTACACACATTATCACATTCACACACTGACAAACGTTTTAGATCCACACATTCATCAATAACTTCCGTTTCGCCTTTATTTGTGACTAGAAACGCGTAAATTCCTTCCTCTCAAGTATCCATATCAGTAGCTTTTACATTATTACATAAATTACGATTACTCTGTTGCTTTAAATAGAAATCATCTACCTCATCTGATACAATTTTAACTTCAACTGCTGGCAAGGCCAACGGTAAGCCGATCTTAGTAATATCGACGCTTTCCGCCGAAACACAATCATCCTCTCCTGCAGCTCGCGAGATCAAAGCTACGCTGCCTTAACTAAAATCGACGCTTTTCGCCGACACACAAATATCTGCTACTACAGCACCTTCCTTAATGCAATTGCTACTGTTTGCCAATACCTCTTCAGAACTCTCCACACTATTTGCTTTCACAAAATTCATCTCCTCTTTAACTTCTTTTTGAACCATTGAATCTCTCCATTTATCATCATTGCACTTTCATAACTTACATCATTCCCCGCAAATTTGTTCCCATTACTTTTACTGAAGTCGCTCACAAATCTATGCTTTCGCCGTACGCGCCTGCTTTTATTGAAAGAGTCACCTATATAGCCTTCCTCTCTAACTTACTCCATATTACATATTTGTTGCCTTTCCCATACCTATCAACATTTCTACCATTACCATTATCTTCAGTCCTTTTCATTGCCTTTTTAGATCACCATACCCGGACCTCAGATGTGGCGAACATCAGTTTCCCAACAGGTTGTTAAGTGATTGCAGTTCTCGTGAATTTCCCCCCGTCAAATCTGCGTCCTTTACTCGGAACCCGTTCACGGAAGTTGTCACTCCTGTTCGTTCTTTGACCATTCTGTTCATTCCAGCTACTATCTCCCTGAGAATTCCTTTGATTTCTGTCACGACTATTATTTTGGTGGTGATTATTTGGATTCCATTATGATTACAACCACCCGGTTTGCTCCAAGGTTTGAACTTCAAAGCCCTCTCTAATTATTCTACAAATTCTAGAAATTCGTCCATGGAATTACATGGACTATCGACAAAATACCACTGCAAATATTCGGGTAAATGCCGTTTTAACGTGGTGATTTTCGTTAAAACCCGAAATAGATTTTTCACATGAATAAATTTGCCAAGTTCGCGCTTGCAGAATTCTCTCATAGTCCCATTACCGTACCTGTAACTCGGCCCATTTAACAATTCATTTTCGATCCGTGTCTGTTTTGCCTTGCTCCAAATTTTATTAAAAAAACGCTTTTCGAACTCTTCGTACGATTCTTACGAACAACATCTAACATTTGCCCAAGACTGTGGGTTTCTCTCCAAATGCCGTTTAACGTATTTTATTTCCGCTTCGTCCGAGATGCCGTGAGCAAAAGCGTCCCTACATGGAGCCAAGAAACTTACTGGGTGATATCTTCCGTCGTCTGTGGAACATTTCACAAGGGATGTTTATAACCGGCGTGGCCTGTTGGGAGACTAACGAATTTAAATCACTTTTTATCTGCTGCATTTGTTTTTAAATTCATTTTCACTAGTGATACTGTGCTCTATTCAATCTTTAATATTGCCAATTTCTTTCTCCCCCTCACCTATACGATTGGCAATGTCGCTAATTGCTAAATTTACATCGGTTTTATGAGCATCTCGCAGTTTTGTACAGTCGCTTACCTTGTCCCCAAGTTCCGTCTGTACCTTATCCATATTCTCCCCAATATCTTTCTCCACTGATTCGAATTAAATTTTACTATTAGAACTTCGTCTGTAATTTTGCCCACATCCACTCGAACACATTTTAATTTATCATCAATTGCTTTTTCAAGGTTACCCGTAATGTTTTCAACTTCCTCTTTCACAGTGGAACCTATTTCAGTTCACAGTGTACCCATATCAGTCCGAATTGTATCTGTAACTGTTTGCAATGTGTCCATACCAGTTCGTAATGTACCCATGTCTGTTCGAACTGTACTGATACTATTTGCCATTCCCTGCGTCATTTGGATTAGCTGAGACATCATTATTCATCCACATTCAGTCCCCTTGCCTCAATTCCTACTAGTTACACTTTATCGCTCTAATTTCGGACTAACCAGCTCTCTTCCGTTTTTTTTTTTTTTATTTTTTTTTTGGTTTGATGCGGCCCGCCACGAATTCCTTCCCTGTGCTAACCTCTACATCTCAGAGTAGCACTTGCAACCTACGTCCTCAATTATTTGCCTGACGTATTCCAAACTCTGTCTTCCTCTACAGTTTTTGCCCTCTACAGCTCCCTCTAGTACCATGGAAGTCATTCCCTCATGTCGTAGCACATGTCCTATCATCCTGTCCCTTCTCCTTATCAGTGTTTTCCACATATTCCATTCCTCTCCGATTCTGCATAGAACCTCCTCATTCCTTATCAGTCCACCTAATTTTCAACATTCGTCCATAGCACCACATCTCAAATGCTTCGATTCTCTTCTGTTCCGGTTTTCCCACAGTCCATGTTTCCCTACCATACAATGCTGTACTCCAGACGTACATCCTCAGAATTTTCTTCCTCAAATTAAGGCCGGTATTTGATATTGGTCGACTTGTATTGGCAGAAATGCTTTTTTTTCCCACAGCGATTCTGCTTTTGATGTCCTCCTTGCTGCGTCCGTCATTGGTTATTTTACTGCCTAGGTAGCAGAATTCCTTAACTTCATTGACTTCGTGACCATAAATCCTGATGTTAAGTTTCTCGCTGTTCTCATTTCTACTACTTCTCATTACCTTCGTCGTTCTCCGATTTACTCTCAAACAATACTGTGTACTCATTAGACTGTTCATTCCGTTCAGCAGATCATTTAATTCTTCTTCATTTTCGCTCAGGATAGCAATGTCATCAGCGAATCGTATTATTGATATCCTTGCAACTTGTGTTGTAATTCCACTCATGAACCTTTCTTTTATATCCATCATTGCTTCCTCGATGTACAGATTGAAGAGTAGGGGCGAAAGGCTACAGCCTTGTCTTACACCCTCGTTAATACGAGCACTTCGTTCTTGATCGTCCACTCTTATTATTCCCTCTTGGTTGTTGTACATATTGTATATGACCCGTCTCTCCCTATAGCTTACCCCTACTTTTTTCAGAATCTCGAACAGCTTGCACCATTTTATGTTGTCGAACGCTTTTTCCAGGTCGACAACTCCTATGAAAGCGTCTTGATTTTTCTTTAGCTTTGCTTCCATTAATAGCCGTAACTTCAGAATTGCCTCTCTCGTCCCTTTACTTTTCCTAAAGCCAAACTGATCGTCACCCAGAGCATTCTCAATTTTCTTTTCCATTCTTCTGTATATTATTCTTGTAAGCAGCTTCGATGCATGAGCTGTTAAGTTGATTGTGCGATAATTCTCGCACTTGTCAGCTCTTGTCGTCTTCGGAATTGTGTGGATGATGCTTTTCCGAAAGTCAGATGGTATATCGCAAGACTCATATATTCTGCACACCAACGTGAACAGTCGTTTTGTTGCCACTACCCCCAATGATTTTCATAATTACACATAATAGGTGACTGTATTATATTCGCGAGATCTGTAAGTGGAGTTTGAAGTTCAGATTCAAACACTATCTCAATATTTTACGCAGGCACTTATCAGATCTGAGATGGTTGCCTCTGCCATGTTGATGCTGTCGGTTGTACTGGAAGACGACATTGAAGACTACACTGGAGTACTTGGAGACACTGTCGTCGTACTGCTGTTGATGTGCGTCCGCCACTGGAGAAGTCGCCTGACGTTACTGTACCTGCCTACGGTTACCGCGTGTTCCAACCGTGTTCGATACCGCTGTCCGTTAAACGCGCTAACCGCTACTGTTCCCTGCACTCAACTTATTTGGACTCTGACCCCCACGCAAATTGATTTTAACGTGATAGATTAGGACCTCTACCGAAAGCATGTGTTAGTTGTGAAAATACTGCGTAACTTCACTATTTCCAAAGACCTACAGACTGTGTTGTGTAAAACGTTCACTCTACAGAAGTCTCTACTGGCCTTGCGAAGTATTTTACACTTCGCATAGTACGCTGAATAACAGAGAGAAAAGCAATTGCCAGTTTGCAGGACACATATCCCGGACGAGCCACCAATCGTGGGCTTTCTATTAACTACGCACCCTCAGACTCAGACATGCAATATTATTAGTTTTTGGCTGGTTTCGTTGTCTAGGGGCTGGGATACGTAGTTGCCGCATTACAGGCCAAATACTGCTGAGTCGACAGTACACCATATGAATAACACATGAATCGAGTAGTCGAACATTCCTATCACTCGGAAATTGCTAATTACGAATGTTACACATAAATTTATAAATGAAAGATTGCAATTACATAAAATCTGCAGATACTGTTGTAACGATTTTAAATGATGAGTACGATAGTAAAAGTACTTTTGAGAATGCGGTATATTTCTGCAAAACACTTATTGGTGTCGATGGTCCAGCAATTGAATAAAATTTAAGTTGAATAACAGGGAAGCAATACATTTCTACTGCACATAATTATCTATGAACAACAACACAGCTCGCGAGATATTCACTTCGAAACGCACAATACGTCTTCACCGAAGAATCCACCGAAATCTCACAAGTGCACAAGTCAGCACTACGTAATATTTCTATTTCTCGCGACCACGCGCAAACCGCTCCTCACTCCAAGTTTCTCACGCGACCGTGCGTCCGTCGCGCTGTCCAGCACTTTCCGTGTCCTGTCCAGTGCTCCCCAGAACTGCAGCAGTGCCAGAAATCGCTTCCATTCAGTCTCCCCATTCACGAGCGCTGTGATAGGCTACAACGCTCGCGCCATGTCTTCAATCCAACGCACCCACACAAACATGAAACGAATTCGAAATACTGAATTTATATTTAAATAACAGGAAGTTAAATAAATAATCCTACGGCTGGACCATAACACGCTCTAACATACACTATTCGATACATAAACAAATTAAATAAACATATGGCTCTGAGCACTATGGGACTTATCGTCTGAGGTCATCAGTCCCCTTGAACTACTTAAACCTAACTCACCTAAGCACATCACACACATCCTAGCCCGAGGCTAAGCCGTGGCAGTTGCGCGGTTCCATACTGAAGCGTGTAGAGCCGCTCGGCCACCGCGGCCAGTAAATAAACATATATTAAAGGAATAGAACAAAAGCTAGGCCAGTAGCCTAATGTCCCTGTGCTTTCAAAAACACAGTAAATATTTTACCAATTTCTTCATGAACAGTGTATATCGGATAAAAACAAGACATAGAGGAATAAATATATTTATAAGCGTGCTGCTACCGTTTTTTGTTGTTTTTTTCGTTTTTCTTGTATGTGTGTAACTGTGCAGTATTTATGGCCTGACGCCTTCGATAGTAATCGGTCACTGTGACCTCCAATAACCCATGTACTATTCAAGTTACATGCCTGTAATTTATACCAGTTTAGGTTTCCACTAATAGCTTTCTAAAGACACTCCGATCGACAAATTCGGATGAAGCGTTTAGATTTTGTAAATTCGTTGCTGGGTGTTACTTGTATAATTCACGGTCAGATACTACACTTTCTGTATATGCTATAATTATACTGTATTTACTATATACTAAATACTATACTATATACTATATACTTTACTATACTATATACTACATACTATATACTGTATATACAATACTGTATATACTATACTTTCTGCCCCATGAACCATGGACCTTGCCGTTGGTGGGGAGGCTTGCGTGCCTCAGCGATACAGATGGCCGTACCGTAGGTGCAACCACAATGGAGGGGTATCTGTTGAGAGGCTAGACAAACATGTGGTTCCTGAAGAGGGGCAGCAGCCTTTTCAGTAGTTTCAGCGGCAACAGTCAGGATGATTGACTGGTCTGGCCTTGTAACATTAACCAAAACGGCCTTGCTGTGCTGGGACTGCGAACGGCTGAAAGCAAGGGGAAACTACAGCCGTAATTTTTCCCGAGGACATGCAGCTTTACTGTATGATTAAATGATGATGGCGTCCTCTTCGGTAAAATATTCCAGAGGTAAAATAGTCCCCCATTCGGATCTCCGGGCGAGGACTACTCAGGAGGACGTCGTTATCAGGAGAAAGGAAACTGGCATTATACGGATCGGAGCGTGGAATGTCAGATCCCTTAATCGGGCAGGTAGGTTAGAAAATTTAAAAGGAAAATGCATAGGTTAAAGTTAAATATAGTGGGAATTAGTGAAGTTCGGTGGCAGGAGGAACAAGACTTTTGGTCAGGTGATTACAGGATTACCAATACAAAATCAAATAGGGGTATTGCAGGAGTAGGTTTAATAATGAATAAAAAAATAGGAGTGTGGGTTAGCTACTACAAACAGCATAGTGAACGCATTATTGTGGCCAAGATAGACACAAAGCCCATGCCTACTACAGTAGTACAAGTTTATATGCCAACTAGCTCTGCAGATGATGAAGTAATAGATGAAATGTATACCGAGATAAAAGAAATTATTCAGGTAGTGAAGGGAGACGAAAATTTAATAGCCATGGGTGACTGGAATTCGTCAGTAGGAAAAGTGAGAGAAGGAAACATAGTAGGTGAATATGGATTGGGGGGAAGGAATGAAAGAGGAAGTCGCCTTGTAGAAATTTGCACAGAGCATAACTTAATCATAGCTAACACTTGGTTCAAGAATCATAAAAGAAGGTTGTATACCTGGAAGAATCAAATAGTTCAAATGGCTCTGAGCACTATGGGACTCAACTGCTGAGGTCATTAGTCCCCTAGAACTTAGAACTAGTTAAACGTAACTAACCTAAGGACATCACAAACATCCATGCCCGAGGCAGGATTCGAACCTGCGACCGTAGCGGTCTTGCGGTTCCAGACTGCAGCGCCTGGAAGAATCATGGAGATACTAAAGGTATCAGATAGATTATATAATGGTAAGACAGAGATTTAGGAACCAGGTTTTAAATTGTAAGACATTTCCTGGGGCAGATGTGGATTCTGACCACAATCTATTGGTTATGAACTGCAGATTGAAACTGAAGAAACTGCAAAAAGGTGGGAATTTAAGGCGATGGGACCTGGATAAACTGAAAGAACCAGAGGTTGTAGTTAGTTTCAGGGAGAGTATATAAGGGAACAATTGATAGGAATGTGGGAAAGAAATACAGTAGAAGAAGAATGGGTAGCTGTGAGGGATGAAGTAGTGAAGGCAGCAGACGATCAAGTAGGTAAAAAGACGAGGGCTAATAGAAATCCTTGGGTAACAGAGTAAATATTGAATTTAATTGATGAAAGGAGAAAATATAAAAACACAGTAAATGAAGCAGGCAAAAGGGAATACAAACGTCTCAAAAATGAGATCGACAGGAAGTGCAAAATGGCTAAGCAGGGATGGCTAGAGGACAAATGTAAGGATTTAGAGGCTTGTCTCACTAGGGGTAAGATAGATACTGCCTACAGGAAAATTAAAGAGACCTTTGGAGAGAAGAGAACCACTTGTATGAATATCAAGAGCTCAGATGGCAATCCAGTTATAAGCAAAGAAGGAAAAGCAGAAAGGTGGAAGGAGTATATAGAGGGTTTATACAAGGGCGATGTACTTGAGGACAATGTTATGGAAATGGAAGAGGATGTAGATGAAGACGAAATGGGAGGTAAGATACTGCGTGAAGAGTCTGACAGAGCACTGAAAGACCTGAGTCGAAACAAGGCCCCGGGAGTAGACAACATTCCATTAGAACTACTGATGGCCTCGGGAGAGCCAGTCATGACAAAACGCCACCATCTGGTGAGCACGATGTATGAGACAGGCGAAATACCCTCAGACTTCAAGAAAAATATAATAATTCCAATCCCAAAGAAAGAAGGTGTTGACAGATGTGAAAATTACCGAACTATCAGTTTAATAAGTCATAGCTGCAAAATACTAAAGCGAATTATTTACAGACGAATGGAAAAACTGGTAGAAGCCGACCTCAGGGAAGATCAGTTTGTATTCCGTAGGGCAATACTGCCCTTACGACTTATCTTAGAAGAAAGATAAAGAAAAGGCAAACCTACGTTTCTAGCATTTGTAGACTTAGAGAAAGCTTTTGACAATGTTAACTGGAATACTCTCTTTCAAATTCTGAAGGTGGCAGGGGTAAAATACAGGGAGCGAAAGGCTATTTACAATTTGTGCAGAAACCGGATGGCAGTTATAAGAGTCGAGGGGCATGAAAGGGAAGCAGTGGTTGGGAAAGGAGTGAGACAGGGTTGTAGCCTCTCCCCGATGTTATTCAATCTGTATATTGGGCAAGCAGTAAAGGAAACAAAAGAAAAATTCGGAGTAAGTATTAAAATTCATGGAGAAGAAGTAAAAACTTTGAGGTTCGCCGATGACATTGTAATTCTGTCAGAGACAGCAAAGGCCTTGGATGAGCAGTTGAACGGAATGGACAGTGTCTTGAAAGGAGGATATAAGATGAACATCAACAAAAGCAAAACGAGGATAATGGAATGTAGTCAAATTAAGTCAGGTGATGCGGAGGGAATTAGATTAGGAAATGAGACACTTAAAGTAGCAAAGGAGTTTTGCTATTTAGGGAGTCAAATAACTGATGATGGTCGAAGCAGAGTGGATATAAAATGTAGACTGGCAATGGCAATGAAAGCGTTTCTGAAGAAGAGAAATTTGTTAACATCGAGTATAGATTTAAGTGTCAGAAAGTCGTTTCTGAAAGTGTTTGTATGGAGTGTAGCCATGTATGGAAGTGAAACATGGACGATAACTAGTTTGCACACGAAGAGAATAGAAGCTTTCGAAATGTGGTGCTACAGAAGAATGCTGATGATACGGTGGGTAGATCACGTAACTAATGAGGAGGTATTGAATAGGATTGGGGAGAAGAGAAGTTTGTGGACAACTTGACTAGAAGAAGGGATCGGTTGGTACGACATGTTTTGAGGCATCAAGGGATCACAAATTTAGCATTGGAGGGCACCGTGGAGGGTAAAAATCGTAGAGGGAGACCAAGAGATGAATACACTAAGCAGATTCAGACGGATGTGGGTTGCGGTAGGTACTGGGAGATGAAGAAGCTTGCACAGGATAGAGTAGCATGGAGAGCTGCATCAAACCAGTCTCAGGACTGAAGACCACAACAACAACAACTATACTTTAAACTAATAAAGGTATTGAAAATATGATTAAACCATCAGAATCGTCTTGCAAATAATAGTAACGTACATCTTTCTTCTTGAGGTATCATCATTCGTCTGACTACTATTAATTTCTACACGAATTGTGAAGTGTGTGCCACTAAGCCTTCACAACGTCCGCCATCTTTGGCACTCCCGGCGTGTCTCCTTCATCGACACAAAGCTCCGACCTCGTCACAGCGGAATTCCCAGCCACACGGCTCGACCATGCGCTGGGAATACCCCTCTCGTCCGGCTAACGTTGGCCACAACATGTTAGCTGCCTCGCCCCGGCTGGCCGAGCAGCCAGTGCGGCCACGGTTTCCTCCGAACTTATATTTTCGGGGCATGACGACTCGCCCGTTACAAGCTGCCCCATGAGTAGAGATCGGGTTATATTTCTGACTGTTCGAATGAACCTAACTACTTCGAAACCGCTGAGGCGAACCATTTCGAGTGATTGTAACCTGTGGCAGATGAATACATTGATGTTGTGGCTATGTAGATTTTGTGTTCCCCACACGCAGTTATACTTAGTCCACAATGTGTATGTATTTGCTGCAAGGAATATTCAGTATAATTAGGTACTGCAACCTGTTAGGTGTCATATAGCAAAAGCTGACGAGCTATCCAATGTATTCATACAATGCTCAATAATTTAATGTAATCACTGCTACCCTCCTTGTAAGGTTCTACGTAAGTGGTATAAACATATGCATCTTGTGCAAGTGTACATTCTAATGGACAGCTGTTGTGCTAGATATTCTGTGTCTCTATGTTGTGAGTGAGTTGATAAACTGTGTTTGTAATTTATTATATTTACGGGCATCGTTAATATATTATGTTTATTCTATGCATGTGTATTATTATGGAACAAGGGTGGGATAAAATACTAAGCGAC
Organism: Schistocerca serialis cubense; assembly: GCF_023864345.2. NCBI lineage: Eukaryota > Metazoa > Arthropoda > Insecta > Orthoptera > Acrididae > Schistocerca > Schistocerca serialis. Next base: position 666,659,702 of record NC_064642.1, read on the forward strand.
ATACAACAGATTACATTTCCTATATTATGAATAATGCATCTGTGTACTGGGCGGCTGCACCAGTATTAAATTGTTATATATAGAAGGTGCAGTAATTTTCATTGGTAAGTCTAACCTGTTTCATGTTAGGTGTACGAAATCTTGTGCCATATGATGAGAATAATGCCACTATATATACCTCCATAATGGAGCCTTAGTGATGGTGGTGGTGCTCCATCACTGAGGCTCCAGTATGGAGGTGTACATAATGGCACTATTCTCATTTGCCAGCCGTGGTGGCTGAGTGGTTCTAGACGCTTCAGTCCGGAACCACGTGACTGCTACGGTCGCCGGTTCGATTCATGCCTCGGGCATGGATGTGTATGATGTCCTTAGGCTAGTTAGGTTTAAGTAGTTCTAAGTTCTAGGGTACTGATAACCTCAGCTGTTAAGTCCCATAGTGCTCAGAGCCATTTGAACTATTCTCATTTGAATCATCTCGCTTCCTATCAAGAGAAGCCCCGTTCTTAATCGTATTTCCTCCAGTTATTATGTAACAGTTTTTAACCGATGCTTTTTGGCTCCTCACTGTTCTATGCTTTCTGCAGCACTTTGTGTACCCTGTTACAATACTGAAAATGGTGATAAGTTTAATTAAACCGTTTCTCAAGTGTCTTCATATCTTATTCTGTTGGAGTAATATTATTCGTGAATTTAATTGCTCGTAGCTCCAGTTAGTGTTTATGTCATATGAAGCTAGATGTAGTGCAAAATTCTTATACTTATTATGCTCTTTCTGTCGCTGTTCTCGTTTTTGTTGATGCTGAGCTCATCAGAGGAACGTGTGTAGCTAAAACTTTAGTGTTACCAATAAAGAAAAAAAAACAGATGTATAGTTGATTCCATCAATATATACCACAATTAGGTTTACTGTGGGCATACCTGTACGTCACTGCATTCACCACAGTCTTGCATTAATTGCTACGCCTGAAACTTGATACCCAGCCCGTAATCGAAATGGTACTTTGGCAGTGCGAAATTGTTGTCCTGACCTAACCGAATATGGTGCAGATGCTGTGCTATGCTGGTGCTGTCAGCTCCTCTGGTTTCCCCATCTAGTCTGCATCGCACTTACACTGAAACCTCTTACAAACCTGTGACTTTGAGGGCTCTTATTATATTTTTAGTGAACTCTACCAAATCCTGGACCCATTGGCCATTCCTAAATAATGGTTTTATGACTCCCAAGTGACGCACAGGGCATTCGTAGTCTCTGACATACTTCACGTAGAGTAAAAGCCCCACTAATAGCGCTCTTCCTACCTCATTTTCTGTATACGGCTTCACGTTTATCTTAATTGCTCACCTTATGACTCAGTGTCATGTCTTTCGTTGAAGATCGAGTTATATAGTTCTCTATCAGTTTCTTTTTCATCACAGACGCAGTGGTTTCAGCGATCAGCATTTGTCACACAGAATATTTCTGCGACGGATGACGATCGGATTCATCGCATGGAAACGGTTGATGTGGTTAGGTTTACACTACATTTTGTCACCCAATTGTCAGTTAGTAGCTCAGTAGACCTCCGCCACCATGATTGGAATTGGAAAATGGTTCAAATGGCTCTGAGCACTATGGGACTTAAGTTCGGAGGTCATCAGTCCCCTAGAACTTAGAACTACTTAAACCTAACCAGGCTAAGGTCATCACACACATTCGTGACCGAGACAGGATTCGAACCTGCAACCGTAGCGATCGCGCGGCTCCAGACTGTAGCGTCTAGAACCGTTCGACCTTTCCGGCCGGCGATTGGAATTGCACCGTTACCTTCGTATGCTAGCGTGGACTGCATGTACTTACGCAAAATATGAATATGCTGATGAAATTTATCCAGCTGTTTCTCCACAACGACAAAATAACAAGTATGTCGTTCACGTATCGCAACCAACTGTATGGTTGGAATTTTGCGGAGCTTAAGGCAATTTTCTAGAATACTTGCATTATTCTTTCAGCTACTAACGGATGAAGAGGGGGATGTCATTGCCATACCGTCCAATTATTCTTAATGTTCACTACGCCACTTGCACTGGTGTCTCTTGGTGAAGAGACGTGATGTCAAAGCTAACGAATGGCTTAGTTTGCTGTTCTTGTACAAGACTAGCAAAGTGAAGCGAATCCATCATATACGGTTCTGTACGTCCTACAAGGGGACGAGACACTTCGACTGGATATTTCGTGCGCTATTAGTAATCTTCGAGGTTGAATCATACCAGACTTCATGTTCGATGCATACTGCGTAAATTCCATTACAAGAGTGATATTTCACCCATCCTTCTGGAGAGCGAGAGAATCCTACAATGAAAGTTTACGGCATATTTTTCTTTGTGACAAGAATTACGCTTGACTAATTCCCCAATTTGTAGGAATCTTTTTCTTGATATACCTTTCCGACTTAGACTTGCGGAACCTGTCAAAGAGTCTCTGTAGTAATCAGTAATTGCTTCCGAATAGGTCTTCATAGACCTCAGTGTATTACCATCTGATCATTTGAAACATAGTGGATTGGCCCGACCGCCAAGCGAGAGACGATTTTTTCTCAGTTTCCTCAAGTTAAATGAGGCAAATGACAGGGTGTTATGTTTCTTAAGCTAGTGATTAATATTCTGGTCAGCATAACAAACTTGTTTTATATTGATCCATGTCTTCTTTCTTCAGTATCGACAAATCCGACGTACTTAAATTAATAGAACCAGTAGGACCACCAACAACATTTTCTTTATTTGCGTTGTCATACCCAGAAGATATATTGGGATCATCCTTTCGCTTGGCCTATTATGTCTAGAATGTTCCTTTCAATCAACTTCCACATTAAAATTCTCCTACTGAAAAGTGCTACACAGTCGTTTAGAAAGGGCAGATAACCTACTTTCCGCACACATACACGCACACACACACACACACACACACACACATACACACACACACACACAAACACACACACACACACACACACACACACACACACACACACACACACACACGGATCACTGTCCGTCTGAATGGCAACATCACTCGGACGAAGTACAGTCCGTCTCATGACACAGACTCTTCCTTGATTATTTTGTTTGGCCCATGATTTAGGTAATCGTTAACTTCAAATATTATGTGAACTATTTTTGCAGACACTATGTGCACAAGAGGCTGTTAATTATTTGTGTTACACATAAAAAAATATGACTTTGTAATAAGTTAATGTTATGTATATACCATATGTTGAACTCGTAGTTTCCTAACAGATGAGAAATGTACATATAATGTAGCATCGTCGATGAGTTTCCAATCGCTGTAAAGCGAATTGTATAGTCAGTATGCTGATTCTGAAAAACTGTCTGGAATGAGTCAAAAGTGTTTATACTAGCATTTGAACGTGTGGTTAAGTTTCTATAACCTAGTAAACTTTTATTTTCGTACATTCCCATCATTTTATTGATGACTTATATACAATTGAATACTCGCAGTAGCACCAATCACTGTTATTATGTAATTACATGGATTAAGGGAGAATGATATTAATTAAGGATGTCGAATAACAGTATTTTTCTTTCACAGTGTAGTGGTGATGCAGAAGAAGTTCAGTTGCTGCGTAAAATATACGATGAGCTTTGTGATATTGCTGGGCTGGTGAATGTTGCATATGGCCTTCCGGTCCTCATCTGTGTGGTTACACATCTCGTTCACTGTGTCACAAACATAAACTTTACACTCTCTGTCATTCTAAAATATTAGGTAAGATTGTAGAACATGGTCAATGACACATGGCCCATATCTCAGTCGGATTCTTATAAACGTTACTGTCCTATTCTATGATGTAGATTATATTAATTAGTTATTATATGCCACTTGAGAAGGTAAACCACTCAGAATACGAGATTTTAGGATTTTAGGATTATTTCACTCTTGCAAATATATCCAAATTCTGATTTCAATCACCAATTTACAAACAAAATTGGGGATTTCTTCAACTTGCGCCACCTCACACGGTTCTTGACTAGAGTTAAACTACTCAACATTATCAAGACAAAAATTTTGAGAGTGAATCACAGTGGAATACTTGGCAATACAAATTCATGTAGTGGGTACAAAATTTTATAAAGAGGAACAAAAAATTGCTTGCAACGTAAAGGATTTTCAGCGACTTTACATTTTTGAATCGCAGTTAGACATATTTTTACAGTTTTTCGAGATAACCCAGTCATTAAAAAACCTTCACGAGTAATCTGCCGTAGGAGATTCCAAGAGAAATGAAATTTTCAAAGTAAATCACAGATAAAACTACTTATGTTGTTGGAAATTCTTAGTCATTTTGTGCAGCCAATAAATTACTTTAAAATACTACAATTGTTTAAGGTATCAGAACGATAATATTTAGAAAATATTTCACTGCCATAGTAAAATAGTATCCATGTAAACTAAAGGAGAAGCTTTTATAGCAATACCTATACGCTTACGAACGGCTATTTGTCAATCAAAGAGTATTTTCCACATACAGATCACAAAGAGAGACATATTAGATAGCGCTTAAAAGATTAATCATAAGGGATTCAATGACTGGATACAAATATTACGTGATGTATCTGGTGTATCGGTGTCATGTTGAAAGCGAAGACAGATGAATGTGACCGAGTATGCTAGAAACCTCATTTAAAATTTATTCACACTTACAGCTACTATTGCAAAATCGACACATACATTGACAAATGAGAAACCTTATGATAAAGTCACCTAAAGCACTGAAGGCTTTGGAAAATCAGTGACGAGATAGGACTCTGACCACACGCCTCTAAGATGTGAAAAGGATCTCTCGGTAGAGTTAACATAATTCCTATATTGTGTTTATCGAAACTCTGATGTGCATCAAGGGTAACTACATGACTGGAGAAGAGTCTACCTCACTGCATTTTGCAAACACATATCGCACGTCCAGCTTTCCTAGGTGACGGACAAGTGGCTCACTTTATGGGCCTAACAGCAAATAAAAAAAAAATCGTGTGACTAGGGCCTACCGTCGGGTAGACCGTTCGCCTGGTGCAAGTCTTTCGATTTGACGCCACTTCGGCGACTTGCGCGTCGATGGTGATGAAATGATGATGATTAGGACAACACAAACGTAAAGAAAGAAAAATATATTTCTACGCTTTTATTTACTCGCGAATTCCCGTGGTCCTTTTATAATAGACCAGCTTACTGGTTACACAAATTATCTGTCCCTGAAATTTTAGCAGTTAGGAGTAATAATTAACGGTGAATTATATGCAGTTTCTAATGACAGGGTTTTAACGGTCCGGGAACGGAAGCTGTGGCGATGGTGACTGCTATGTGGGCTCTGATGCATGTAGGCAGTATTCTGGCAATCACTTGGTCTTGCAGTGCTGTAGCGAGTGAAGCTAGTCGCACCACAGACCTGGTACTCAAGGCCCTGCTGCCTCCACCACGCAACACTGCCAGGGACGATGAACTGCGGTCGCAGCTGCAACTGTTCTCGCAGCAGTTGCTGCATCGACGTCCACACTTCACTGCCTGCGGGCTATTTGTCATTAATCTAAGCAACGTTTCATCGATAGCAGCTGCGATTGTATCGTATCTCGTCGTAATTGCACAGGTAAATGCCGAAGAGGATACACACGCTACTTAATATGGTGCTTGGATCGTGGTAGACAGGTGTCTTCATTTTCGAAACACATGTGTAACTTAAGTGAATATGTACACTGGTGAGAATAAAATATTACAACTATTGATATGTTGGCCAACTGCTTATACCTGGTTATTGTTTCTGGGTGTCTGATACTTTCCACGTAACAATCTAACAGTTGTACAAAGATATAATCCTGGTTTCACATTTTGCATGCCGATCCAGCTGCGCCTGCTTATGAGTTATATGCAACCCACAACGCCTTCAAAAACCATGCTCTTGCTTGCTATACTCAAACTATTAGTCTTGCTGGAGACCATAGTTCTCGTATTATTGAAGAAAAATATACCAAAGTTACCATCAAAAGTGTTTTTCTTGAATAACACGAGAGACGTGGCCTCCAGCAAAAAAGTATTGCAGTACAAAACTTAAGTATATTATATTTCTGATAAACGAATCCTGATCAGTTTTTTTGTACGATTAACAGCTCCCACATAGTGACAAAGAGTATGAAATCTTTCCATTGGTTTGCACTTGTTGCAGGCTAAATAAAACCCGTAGGGTTGAGGAAGCATAATCACCTGTATATTTGATTTTACAAGACACCCACCATGAACCAGCAAAACATTTCTGTTCACAAACACATATGCAGCATGACAAATGGAGTGTGAATGGTTGATCCTGTATCATACCTTCGAAGTTCATCCACAACGTCTTATTGAGTCATGCAATAAATTATTGTTTCATAGGGTAATGGTTTCATAGCACAATGATTCTTGGGATTTTCTTCCTAGCATGTAAGTCACAGTGAAATCTCTTACTAAATTAATAGATAACTTGGAGAGTAAATACTGTGATCTTCGAAATTTATGGTAAACGTCAGTTTCAGTAATCTGACAATTAAAATGTAATAAAGTTCTTAAAATTTGTCCGACACTAACATTTTCTGTAGTCTGTAGTCATGGTAATCATTTTGTATTTACTAAAGCTATTACTTATTGTGACTTCAAATTTAAAATGGAAATTAGAAGTATAATTTTTCAGCTTGATTTCGTCTAAGCCTACGAAGCATTTCATTGCACAATAGACGCAAAGTGTGTTTCCCACATACCATTGTGTGTTATCATCACTTTTTTCATGCAATAAAATTATGTATACGTATAAATTTCAAAACACCTAAGCTTTACTGTCAAATAAAGGCGTCATAGATTGATTTAATACTTAGTTCTTATTCTAATGAATCATCAGCTATATAATCTGAATCTGTTGTTCATCATTGAGTATTGTACTTTAAAAAACTCAGTTTTCCCATATCTAATGCCATATACATGTAACACAGCAAATGTCTAACACGTGAAGCATCATAGACAGAGCACTGACAAATTTTCCTCAACACAAAATCCAAACAGTAATGTCATCATTGTACACTGGTGAAAAGATAAAATATATAAAAAAAGTTGTTAAAATTATTTCTTCTGAATATGTACCCCAACACAGCCATACTCCAATAAAAGGAAATTGGTGTCCTTTTTGATGACATTAGTACGATATCCACAGCATACTGTTAAATTCACACCTGATACGCTACTGGCGTGAATTTAGGCAAATGAGCTCACTTATTATCGTGTCAGCTTGTGAGGTGGTGTATTAACAATACCCAGTAATTGGAGTTCCCTATGTATGCTGTAGTAAAAAATGAAAAGCAATATGATTATAACAGTGACACCAGTTAAAGTGTGAAGCTTCGTCGTCTCCAGGTAAAACATATCTTTTCAAAAACACAAATGCAGCATTACAAGTGGATTATGAATTGTTGATCCTGCATTCTACCTTTGAAGTTCATCCACAACCTCTTATTCAGTCATGCAACGAATGATTGTTTCATAGGGCAATGAAAATGGAAGAAGCTTTCTATGCAGTGGATATTACTGGAGAAAAATTCTACTTAACAAAATCTACATGTTACCAGACTGGTAGCCTTGCTCACATTCAGCTTCTTCACATATTCATGACAGGTTACAATACACTATCTTAACAGTATGATTTAGTTACATTTCAGCATAGGATCATAGCACTGTTGTATCAATTCTCCAACATTGTCATACATGATGCGAAAGTGGGAATATCTTCGTCATGAAATTGTCCGACTGCTACTACACAACATGTGGCGGAGGGGGGGGGGGGGGGGGGGGACAAAATCGTTACGTTTCCAAAACGGTAACCTTTTACACTTCCAGCTTCTTCACAGTTTCCTAAGAGTTAACATTGAACTGCCTTAACAACATTAGTTATTTACAATTCAGCATTGGACCACAGCACTTATGTATCATTTCTGCAACGTTGTTGTATATGATGTGAAAGTCAAAGTATATTCGTCATGAAATTGTGTGATCGCTGGTGTGAGGACGTTTCTGTGCCTGTGTTCTCTTTCATTGAGCAACTAGGTATGTGAGGTGGCCACCTCACATGCTCGTGTGTATACCCATAATTGCTAGGTACTATTAACATCGATTTAAAATACGCCTTCCACCTGAAGATGATGGTTAAAAATCGAGTAACGTAATGAATACTTTACATATCGTCACCAACAAAGAAATATAAATTAATTTCTTCCTGGATAACAGTCGCAGTCTTCATAATCTAGTCCATAAAGGACTTAACTCATAAGTGTCGTTACCACTTGATCAAATTGCACAGTTGTTATTCTAGTCTTCTCCTAAGCTTTACTGAATGTAAAAAGTTGCAACATGGTTGCAGAATGATGTGTTACATCCAAAGGATTAATCCTGATTATTGCCTTATTCAAATGAAAAACGGTTAATTCCAAATGGTGCTCTCACACCGATTGCTACAGAATACAGTACAGAAACAAGAAACCGATATCATTGCTTATGTAATGGAAGCAGAGTGTTCGTATGAAGTGAGGGATGTAAAGTTGAGGCATGGAACCGTGTTTCGTATCAGTTGAACTACAAGAAAATCCTAAAGTTTAAGTTTTTATACAATAACACAAGTCAGTACAGTTAAAATGTTGGATTACTAGCAGCTCTAACCAAGTCTAAGTACACTAGCACTCAGAATCTCAACATATTTTTTAGTCCCCAGCTAGTGCACATCGAAATACCTGTGAGACACCAGTCCAGCCCAAGCGGTTCTCTGGTCAGAACTAATCCCATCGACCCACAGCCGAAGAATGAAGACAATGCTTCCTGATTTGCTTGCCTACTGAGAACCTTCTTAAAAATTCTTAAAAATCATACTGTCAGCTGTGACCATGAAATGTTTCTAATAGTTTAATAAACCAAAAACTAGCATACTTGACGAATTTCCCAAAGTCCACATGCACAGCCGTTTCACACATCCTCTTATGGCATTTCTTAACCTCACCTTCCATGACGAACAGAAGACAACGTGCACAAGTCCCTTTATAACTGTCTACAGTATAAAATTTCAAAACTTGTTACAGTGGTTTGTGGAACACTCACGTTGATGTCTTAGGCGTCGAATTAATGTTATCTGAAAGCATCAGATGGTATACTGGACGTAAGCTCTAAATCCATGGCCCACAGGATTTATGGAAACATGGCATGACATATACCACTGAAAACTCGCAAGAATACGCTGTAGCAGTGCTTCACTAGCATGGGTTGATCCGTCATGCAGAGTGCAGTGTATGTCATATCCGAGTGCCATCGCTGTAATGACCATCTGCATCCTCTAGCAGCAAACCACTTCGAATTCAAGTATCGTCTTGAAGAAACCATGACCGCATTTGTAAGCTTGCTTATAAGTCCTGTGCAAAGCTCTGAACCCTATACCTGTGAGTTAACCCCTTCCACAAATTCTACAAAAATTTCAAAATACTGTACAGCAGCACTAATTAAAGGATTACACTGCCACATATTGAACTATTTCCGACACTTGCAGGTATAAGGGGGAAGAGCTATTTCTGTCGAACTATAAGGTATGATCATAGGAATTCGACTATGTGGTTTGTTGTTACTTGAAACTGGAACAACAGAGGTTTAGACTACTGGAAATGTTTTCCAGTGCTAAACTCGTTGATTTCGCCAAAAATTGGAAAAATGTAGTAGCGGTCCGAATCGTCACTGGAGTCTGTCAAACCAAGAAGTGAATGAGTGATGTGTGGCACGCTATTTTTCTGTTGCATCTTTCCGATTTCAATAAGTGTCATGACACTGCCTCCATCAGCGATATGTCCACATTTCCTTCTAAGAAATAGCTTAAGACTTTCTTTGAGAGACAAAGTAGGATCATCTAGTGTTTTTTTTCTGTCCTTATTGATGACATTAGTACAATATCCCCAGCACACTGTTAAGTTCACACCTAATACATTACTGTCGTGCATTTAGGCAAATGGGCTCACTAATCATGGTGTCAGCTAGTGAGATAGTGTATTAGCAATAGCTAGATTTGGAGTTCCTTACGAAATCCTTTACAATACCTCTGAAATAAAAAATGAAAATCAAAAGAAGTCAATTTAATGGAAAAAATCAGTGTGTGGAAGCATAGTATTTCTAATAGGATTTATGTTGGTGGTACAACACCCAAATCGTTCGCTGCAATGACTGTCAAATATATACTACTGTGACTCTCGTACTACCTGCTGAATTAGGACACGATGTCTCATGTAGGGAGAAGCAATTGTAGTGAAAAGACGGTGCTGTGAAAATCTGTAGGAAATAAGTAAAATAATCAAATAATCCTTTATAAGAATCGATTCTGACATAAAATCAGGATATAAGAACAAAATTCGATGGCTTAGACGCAAGATTTGCCGATATAGATACAAAAATGAATTTTAAAAAAAATGAAAAATTCAAGATATATCTCCCTTCCCTCCCTTCCCCCTTTTACTAGTAGGTCTGAAGAAGAGCAAACTGAGCCAGTTATGACAATACCACTTCCCTGAATACAGACATGTCTTCTGCTAAGGGCTTCATAAGATCGTACATGTTTGTGTTAGCCGAAAAGATTCTATCTGAATTCTCAGCGCGCCTCTGCCACATTTCATTGGTCTGTTATAATGTTAGTAGCACATCTGCGTTTATGTTCGATAAATGAATTCATGTACATGTGGTAGCAACACCAAACTCGTGTATGAGGACTCTAGAATCGATGTATAACTGGTTTTCTTCAAATTGCATTTTCATACATACACTGATAGCTATAATATGCTTTGCACCCGCAATTAATAGGAAATATTTCGCTAACATGATTGTAAACTGATATCCGTTTGTTGAACCAGTCTGTTGACGCCCTAGGGTTTCCATCACACCATATTTAGATGGCAGTAAATCTACAAAATGTTAAAAAAGGTTCGCAGGAGAGCTTCTGTAAAGTTTGGAAGGTAGGTGGCGAGATACTGGCAGAAGTAAAACTGTGAGTACCGGGTGTGAGTCATGCTTCGGTAGCTCAGATGGTAGAGCACTTGCCCGCCAAAGGCGATGGTCCCGAGTTCGAGTCTCGGTCGGGCACACAGTTTTAATCTGGCAGGAAGTTACATATCAGCGCACAATCCGCTGCAGAGTGAAAATCTCATTCTGCCTATAAAATGTTGTTTTGTTGATTTCCGCGAACTTTCACTATGAAAATCTTAACATACAATTACATCGCTGGAAGTGTCTTTTGTAGTAACGAACTACCAATAAACATACTTCAGCGAGGACTGAAGTTACCATATGTTTCTACACGAGCCCTGATTTCTTCCCATCTTCGAGTTACCAACAAGAGGTGTATTTGTGTGACTAGATCGTTCTGCATCCTGTCGCAACTCTAGGTTCTCGAAACATGCACAACAGTAATTTGAGAAAAGAATTTCAGCACTCCTCTCAGTTACATCGGTGTCTTCGTCTGAAGAGGACGGGAGACGCATCTCATTGGATTTGCTCAGTGAGTAACGCTTGTGTAGTCGGGAGTGCATGCACGTCATACGGTTGCACGGTGCCCCTCGCCTGTCACGACATATGGCTTTGCTGTCTCATGTCAGCTACCAGTTACTGCCACAGCATCCATCTGGCAGGTGGCAACTGATTACTGCGTCTAGTACTGCTTATAATTTTCAATTACATTACCAAGAGATGAGTTAAATTCTACAGTAACGTAATGTATTTTCCTCAATATTTTGATGTTTGTACTTCATCTGGACACTACGTATTATCTGGCTTGCTTTCAGTGTGGTGGATATATCACGGGTGCATATATGTATGATACGTTTTTGACAAAACTGGGGTTCCGGTGTAAAAAAGACAGATTACTGTTTAGTTAATAGCTGCCATCCAATCCAAATATTTATTTTCTTACGATGAACTTTTAAAACAGAGAAGTGAACATTATCAAAAAGACGTTCTCAGCAGAGGAATATGGCGATTTTTGAGTTCAATGGCAGAACATGTATGTGGGTCACAAATTACATTAAACTTAATAAAATACATTTTCCCGCAATTTTTCAGTATTATCTAAAGCGATAAGTGTGTTTCTTGCATTTTTTTAAATTTCGTCCGCCATTTTAACTTAGGTGACATGGACTGTGAGTGCTACGCTTTCACAAATAATATACTTTTGATGGTAATTAGAACTACTGCCTTCGAAAATTCAAATTATCGCCATTTTTAATTTAGCATGTGCGTGCTCTGTATTGGTGTGGAAATATGTGGCATGCAGTTCGCTTCAGACAGTTGAGCAGTGGGATTTGGCGTGGTGTACTGCATGCGGGTGACTGTCAGCTGCCATAGCGAGCAGTTTACTTTTGCTATCGGACGAGTAGGGTGGGACGGATGCCACCGAAGCCTGGACGGGCAAGTTGTGCAGAAAATTTAGTATACATTCATTCTCTCCTATAATATTCTACAGTGAGTATTGAAAAACCACACAGTTTTAAAGTTAGGGCAAACTAGGATTGGCATTTGTCAAAAAATGTGTTAAAGAATTGTGATTTCATAGGGGGGGGGAGGTGGCATGGGGCAGGTGGAGGGGGGGAGGGGGGTTGGGGGGAGGAGGGTTAATAATCATGGAGACTACAGAAGTTAGCTACATTGATTTAAAACTGCAGGCACGTGGATTCTTAGAATAATGGAACTGTAACGTCTGAGGTGTGGCGGAAAAGAAACAGTGTTTCCTTTATTTACGTCCATATTAAATTAAGGATAGAATTCTAAACTTAGCGCAAGTGCCTGGGCGCCCACGCAGAATGCTTCAGCAACCTAATGCAACTGCCTTCGATTCTGATGTCACAGGATTAGGAAAGTTCCACGCAGTCTGCCAACAACGTAGACAATCCTTACGTTTCACAGCGTTCGTTTTATGTTTAGACTAAATAGTGTTGGTTTCGGTTACGCTGATAGGGCTGTTGGTAATGTTCTTCACAATGGGGGGTTGGATGGGGTGATCTCAGGGTCATCCAGCAGAACCCACCCTGTGAACTGTCTACATCGAGGTTGTTTCCTGACCCGCAGTCGAGTGATAGGTCTTTCAAAGACGTGACTGACAGCGAAAGACTTTCCGAGGGTCCAGCTCCACGAAAGTTCCCGCTGGTCGAGTAGAGCAAGCAGTTCGCCTCCTTCGTGATAAGTAGCTGATGAGGGAAGGCTTGCTACAAGACGAATTTTAGCGACAGCCAAGTAGCTTACGCCAATATTAGCATAGCGGAAATACAAAGACTGAAAACGTTGGAGAAAAATCTGGAGTTAGTAATCTTACCAGCTGATGAGTACTGCTATGGTTACCCTCAATGCTACTGGTTATCAGAAGAAAGTAGTTAGAAGTGTACTCACTTCCCTAATCATAGATAATGTCTCGATCTGCCGCAAAAATATGTCGTGAACAAGATCACTTACACGTCAGACACACAGGGGTGTAAGTTCGATGATTGTCATATGTACCAGTTATAGGTGTGAACGCACGTTCTCACGAACACGATACCATTTCATCACTTCTTACTTTATCTATGTATATCTTGCGACGTCAACGGCTTTATTTGCAGTGGCAGATATTCCTCTGGACGTATTTTGGCGTAATTTTGCGTTGCAAACACTTGTTAAACCAACTGTGTTGTGTTGACTTTGCTTTTTGTCTCAGTAATCTACTATAAAAGACGGATAATTGTGCTCTTGTGGCACATTTCATAATGTTAACATAATCTTCCGTCGGTTCTTGGTAGACGAAGAGCCGACGATAGATTCTATTAACACGATAAGAAAGTGGGTCTATTATTGCAAGATAGTACACACCCAACTCTCCAACCGCATCCCACATCGACATTTTGCAGGAAGGCTATGGACCTACTAAAGAATTGTGGCTTCTGCGACGAACTTGTGAAGAATTTAAGGCCTAGAACACTGAGGCCACCCAGATGTATGGTCTTCCTAAGATGCACGAAGACGGCGTCCCATTAAGACCAATTTACTCGTGTTAGTGCTATCGGCTCCCCTACATACAGGCGGCCAAAATATCTGACTAAACTATTGTCACCTATAGTCGGTCGCTGTAGACAACACATTAAAAATTCACAAGTGTTTGGTGATATCTTAAAACAACTAAGGATACGCCCAAATGAAGTAATGGCTAGCTAGCCTTGACCTGACTGCCCTGTAAGGCGCTGCAGCAGTTCGCCGATCGTTTGAATGTTATATATCCCAACATAAGATTTACAGTGGTGCTGGTGAAGGACGGAAAGCTACCTTTCTTCGACGTGTTGGTCGAACAGAAATCGGGCGAAGGAACCGGTCATTCAGTGTACAGGAAAGCGATGCATGGAGATCTGTATTTCAACTGTCGTAGCTTTCACCATCCAGCACACAAGGCGACAATGCTGAGCACGTTATTACAAGGTACCAGAGCTATTTCGAACATGAACCATATCGGTTCCAAGATTAAGCATCTGAAGACGGTATTCGGAAGGAATGGGAAATCTGTCCGTGATATTAGATCAATGCTGTTGAAAAAGCAAGACGCGGCGCCTTACAAACAAGCCAAAAGTATCAACACATACCGCTGCTTCCAATCTCCAGTGAAACAACTAGCAAAGTAGGTAGAGTCCTAAGTAGACAAAGATTCAAACCAGGCTTCCGGCTACCCACAAAAATTAATGAAATCTTGCGACCCGTTAAAGACAATCTCTACATGAGAGCTCGGGGAACTTATAATATTCTTTGAAATTGAGATAAGAATTACGTGGGCCTGTCTACTTGGACCATTGTCGATCGTTCCGTCGAGGACCAACTTCTTCTGAAATACAGGCATTTGAATATATCAGCGGTGGTAGACCACATTATTCTGTTTGAACTAACGAGAATACTGACTGACGCATCGTGCAGTTGGAACTCTGTTATCAGAGAAGCAGTTGACAAAGAAAGAATACAGACGAATACCTCTCGCGGTTCACCACCTGATGAATGGCGTTGCAAGGAACGATAGATGGGGAGCACAGCAAAATCTGTGGACGTAGAGGACGTCACATCTGTATGTACCAACATGATGTAATCCAGTCAATGCCGGACGTAGTGGCCCTGTGACTCTAGGCGCTACAGTCTGGAACCGAAAGACCGCTACGATCGCAGGTTCGAATCCTGCCTCGGGAATGGATGTGTGTGATGTCCTTAGGTTAGTTATGTTTAATTAGTTCTAAGTTCTAGGCGACTGATAACGTCAGAAGTTAAGTCGCATAGTACTCATAGCCATTTGAACCATTTAATCAAGCCAATCGGATGCGGTTCTGTGGGTATAAAAGAGGGAACCTTGCCAATTCACGACAGTCAGTTTCATTCCCTAACGAAGGTGATGAAGAATATAATCGATGACTTGGAACTTTTTACTAGCATACATTTTTCGTAATTCTATTCTTATTAAAGCAGATTTAGTTTTATAATATTCTCTGTAGGTCGCATTACTAGGTAATGAAGTAGTTTTTATATACGCCTTCTGCTTCTCTTCCACTAACTTCCTAATACGTTTATTCCAAATCGTTAACCTCCTTTTGCAATATTTCTGTTTACTCGATCCTAATACTTCAGTGGCTGTGTACAGCGGCATTAACAATATTTCATTCTCCGTTTATACAGTTCAGTGCAAGAGCCTAGTATTCCTATGTCCCCATTTCAACACCTGACCTGCAGCCCATTGAAAATTTATCATTGACTTGCTCTTTCCAAGCGTGCTTGGAGGTACTACCTAACTAAGCGTATGACTTGTAATAGCTATATTAATTAGTCTGTGAAACTCGTATTTACTGACACAATGTTGTTAAGTACACCATCTTCAGTCATGAACAGATATGTATGCAGGTATACGCATTACACTCTGCATGTTTTGTACTGAGACACATACACTGTAAAATAGATACTTACAGTACACTGCTCGCAGAATATCGCGGCCTGTGAATGTGCAGTTGGCTGGGAAAAGGATGATTTTTTGTAAACATTACGTGGGACCCTTTCACAGCTTTATTTGCTAGATGGCCAACCTAAAAGGTCTCCTAACACCTCTGCTTTGGTTAGTATCTAAAAAGATTTCCTCTGAGAACTTAACAAAAGTAGTGATTTACTCTCGCCTGATTGGTTTCCCATTTGTATATTTTTGATAAGGTTCTGGAGTGGTGAATTTTGAGTAAAATCTACATTTCTCTTGTTGCTGCATTAAAATTTGCTTCTTTTGCCAAGATACAGTGGAGTTTACGCAATGTCACTACACTAACATGGTGTGCAGGTGCAACTACGGCACAGTCCTGAGTCACTTTATTAAGTGCGAAACTAAGGACCGTTATGGTCAAGAACTATGAAAAAGCATATCTTCGACACAAAAATAAACGTGTAATGTATTCACTTGTTGTGTTCCAAAACACATTTTAATTTCGTTTCATAGAAACAGTCACTGAAGAACACAGTAGATGGCGAAGTTTCGTGCATTAGTCATACAACAAAATACTCTCTACGTCTGTATTACTTGCTAAAATCATATTTCCTTCTGGGTTTATCACTAGCAAGTGCGATTACAAATGAGTGTATTACATAAAATCAATTTTTTCCTAATAAAAAAATGAAACTAATATATAACCATTGATTAATTAACTTACTGAGAATCTGAACTGGAAAATTTTGGACGCCACACTGCCCCTACTGCAGTCAACACTGCTCTTTGGTCTGAGATTCTCTTATAGCTTACATATCGCAGGCAGCGCGTGAGCAATCCAATGAAACTACATCTGCTCGAGTGCGCTAGGAAAAAATTCCTTAGTCATGGGCATCTTACATAACCCTCCACGGGGGGGTGGGGGGCAAAAAATTTGCAGCGATGGTGAGTCAATTGGACTTCCCATGAGCAACTAATTTTTCTATAATCTATTTAATTTACTAAGTTTACAGTTACATTACTGACAAATATGACGATCTATTGGTTATGAACTGTAGATTAAAACTGAAGAAACTGCTAAAAGGTGGGAATTTAAGGAGATGGGACCTGGATAAACTAAAAGAACCAGAGGTTGTACAGAGTTTCAGGGAGAGCATAAGGGAACAATTGACAGCAGTGGGGGGAAAAAAGTACAGTAGAAGAAGAATGAGTGGGTCTGAGGGATGACGTAGTGAAGGCAGCAGAGGATCAAGTAGGTAAATGGATGAGGTCTAGTAGAACTCCTTGGGTAAGAGAAGAAATATTGAATTTAATTGATGAAAGGAGAAAATATAAATATGCAGTAAATGAAGCAGGCAAAAAGGAATACAAACGTCTCAAAAATGAGATCGACAGAAAGGGCAAAATGACTATGCAGGGATGGCTAGAGGACAAATGTAGGGTTGTAGAGGTTTATCTCACTAGGGGTAAGATAGATAAAGCCTACAGGAAAATTAAACAGACCTTTGGAGAAAAGAGAACTACATGTATGAATATCAAGAGCTCATATGGAAACCCAGTTCTAACCAAAGAAGGGAAAGCAGAAAGGTGGAAGGAGTATATAGAGGGCCCATACAGAATGTAGATGAAGATGAAATTGGAGATGCGATACTGTGTGAAGAGTTTGACAGAGCAATGAAAGACCTGAAACGAAACAAGGCCCCGGGAGTAGACAACATTCCTTTAGAACTACTGACGGCCTTGGGAGAGTCAGTCCTGACAAAACTTTATCATCTGGTGAGCAAGATGTGTGAGATAGGCGAAATACCCTCAGACTTCAAGAAGAATATAATAATTCCAATCCCAAAGAAAGCAGGTGTTGACAGATGTGAAAATTGCCGAACTATCAATTTAATAAGTCACAGCTGCAATATAACACGAATTCTTTACAGACAAAATGAAAAACTGGTAGAAGCCGACCTCGGGGAAGATCAGTTTGGATTCCGTAGAAATGTTGGGGCACGTGAGGCATTACTGACCTTACGACTCATCTTAGAAGAAAGATTAAGGAAAAGTAAACCTACGTTTCTAGCAATTGTAGACTTAGAGAAAGAATTTGATAATGTTGCCTGGAATACCCTCTTTCAAATTCTAAATGTGGCAAGGGTAAAATACAGGGAGCGAAAGGCTACTTAGAGTTTGTACAGAAACCACATGGTAGTTATAAGAGTCGAGGGGCACGAGAGGGGAGCAGTGGTTGGGAAGGGAGTGAGACAGGGTTGTAGACTCTCCCCGAGTTTATTCAATCTGTGTATTGAGCAATTAGTAAGGGAAACAAAAGAAAAATTCGAAATAGGTATTAAAATCCATGGAGAAGAAATATAAACTTTGAGGTTTGCCGATGACATTGTAATTCTGTCAGAGACAGAAAAGGACTTGGAAGAGCAGTTGAACGGAATGGACAGTGTCTTGAAAGGAGGATATAAGATGAACAACAACAAAAGCAAAACGAGGATAATGGAAAGTAGTCGAATTTGGTCGGGTGATGATGAGGGATTTAGATTAGGAAATGAGACACTTAAAGTAGTAAAGGTGTTTTGCTATTTGGGGAGCAAAATAACTCATGATGGTCGAAGTAGAGAAGTTATGAAATGTAGACTTGCAATGGCAAGGAAAGCGTTTCTGAAGAAGAGAAATTTGTTAACATCGAGTATAGATTTATGTGTCAGGAAGTCATTTCTGGAAGTATTCGTATGGAGTGTAGCCATGTATGGAAGTGAAACATGAACGATAAATAGTTTGGGCAGGAAGAGAATCGAAGCTTTCGAAATGTGGCGCTACAGAAGAATGCTGAAGATTGGATGGTTAGATAAGATAACTAATGAGGAGGTATTGAACAGAACTGGGGAGAAGAGGAATTTGTGGCACAAATTGACGAGAAGAAGGGACTGGTCGGTAGGACATGTTCTGAGGCATCAAGAGATCACAATTTTAGCATTGGAGGGCAGCGTGGAGGTTAAAAATCGTAGAGGGAGACCAAGAGATGAATGCACTACGCAGATTCAGAAGGATGTATGTTGCAGTAGGTACTGGGAGATGAAGAAACTTGCAAAGGATAGGGTAGCATGGAGAGCTGCATCAAACCAGTCTCAGGACTGAAGACCACAACAACAACAACTGACTAATAATATAAGTAAAAAATTACAAAATATATTAACAAATGACAAAGTGAACACGCACTGTATAAGTCTTCAACATTTTTACATGAACTGATCACATTAAGAGATGAAATAAAGTGCACACACACTGTAAAAGTCTTTAGTATATTTAGGAGAACTGATCATATTAACAGTTGAAACAAAGTGCACATGCGCTATAAAAGTCTTTAGCATTTTTTTACAAAAACTGAATACATTAAGAAATGAAATAAAGTGCATACGCACTGTATAAGTCTCTAACATTTTACAGTAACTAGGAAAGGAATGGGAAGGATAGCATCATGGTTGTAGCACAGTCGGTTGCACATAGCTCTTCTGACAGTCCATATATTTCTACAGAAGCACAACACCAAGTGAGACAATCTGAAGTTCTCTTCCCTGAAGTATTTATCAGTGTAGCCAAGACACTGAAATGTTGTATTAATTTTGTATGTTATCATTCTGGTAGTACATTAGGTAGGACCATAATGACATCTCCTTCGGTCGGAGTGGTGGACAGCTTGATGTCAACACCACATTCTGATAGAATTCATACTCTTATATCAACGTGAAATTAGTGCAAAAACCAAATATAGTTCTCCATGATAATGAGGATGGACACCGTAGTGTAACGACGTATAGATTTGTTTAAATGATTTTCATTTGACATATGACCATGTGCAGACTTCGTCACCTATGTCAGTTACAACACACTTCAAAATTATTTAAACTCCTTTTAAAATTTGTCTCTGAATGTTTCTTGAACGAAACTGTAATTAAAACATCATCATTTGAGTCGTATGTGCAGAATTACGTCACTCAGTCCTATTGGTTTGCGCAAACTTTTTCAGTTTAGATGTCTTTTGTTTCTCCTCAGAAATTATATTGATAGACGTTATCCGATTTAATCGATATTAGAACCACATTGAATAAACTTTTGAGATTCAAAGTCGCGATGAACGCTGTCAAAATTCAATAATCTTGTCAAATATATTATTAATTCATTCACATAATTCTTCATAAATAAATCCTCGGAACACGTAATTCTACTTTAGTAGCATCCACTAGTTTATTATCTTCCTACATACAGACGTGAACCTGAGCCTTGATGAGACAAAACAAAACTAACATTTTCAATAAGATTAAACTGCCTATGATATCATTGTTGTACAAAACATTACCAATTCTCATTTATTTGATTTTTAGAAGCACGACGCAACAACTCGGTTTCAGGATCTTCTGTTGCTCTTTGGCTGTTATCCCACGACGTATAGCGGCCAGCAATTTTCTCTCTGGTCCCGGCAGCGAAGATGCTGTCTCCGTTCGTTGCGCCGCCCTCTCCATACATGAAACATAAAAAAAAATACAAAACCTTTAGACAATTCACAACCATTACAAATATTACAAAAATACATAAACAAAACTAAATTAAACTGCAAACTGGGCTGACACTGGTGGATGGGTGACGTTTCAATTTCGTCCCACTACATACCCCACCCACAAGCCCAGTTTGTCAGGTTTTAACCGAAAATAAAACTTTTTCTATGTACAATATTTAACTGTTAATACATTTTCCTCACATTTTATGTACTCTAGAGTCCTCGCTCTTAGATAGATTTAATTCGTTAACTACGATATTGTTGTGACTATTTGTCATTTACTCTTAATTGTGCTATTATGGCAATTCATAACCGAATATATGGAGATTACTCCTTTACGTTTAATAGTTGCTAGTAAATAATAATTTAGTACGTTCTTTAACGTTGTTACATTAGGACAGAGCGTTCAAATTGTGATAGATCCCTTTCAGTTTTATTCATTTACTGGAGTTATTCTTTCCAAAAATGTATGTTACTAATAAGTTTCTCACAATAACTAATAGTACTATTTACTTTACATCATTCTTTTCCCTAGTGCCCTATTTATGCCTGAGGTCAAGAAGAAATCAAGCAAACTTTCTTTAGAATCTCGGCACGGCTTTCTTTACCTTCGGACACTCTGTTGGGTAATGGCAATTTATTTAGGAGAAACAAGCGAGAGAGCCCCGTTTGGTGTGTTCCTACTATCCGAGTAAATATAAAAATATACAAAATTCCTTCTGACCTAATAACAAAATTTCTTCCATATAAATCCGCTTTTAGTTACCTTTCTCTTTTTGAAGTACCGGTAGATTATTGTAGAACACTTGTTTAAGCTTTCTGTCATTTCTTTAAAATAACATGTAACTATCACGAAAAACTTCACATGAATAAACTGTGAACGCTCTTCCGTATGTAACATATACTAAATATTAACTTATTTAGGAATGAAGGGTTTCATTTGGTCAACACTATATAATCCTTTAATTACACCTGATGAAGGTTCCATAAGAAGTAACGCTTTGGGACGTACAATCTTATGTACAACTTATGGACCTTCAAAGATAAAGAAGAATTTTCTACATTCCTTATTGATCTTAGAACTTTTAGGATGAGATCGTACTAATACACGATCTCCTTTTCTCGTTCGGATGGATAATTCGTAGAATAACATTTTTCTTTCCCTTACATATTACGGTAACCTACTAATTAGGACTCGTATTAGATGACTTTCAATAATTGGTTATCCCATTAATTTAGCATGGTTTAAATGCCATTCGAAATAATTCCTATAACCTCTCCACCGTGGAGAATATGGAGGAGGGTCTAACAACTCTAAAGTTAAGTGTTGTTGTTTTCCTCTTGACCAATAATTTTGTTTAGACTGCTTAACAAAATCATCCCAATCCCTAAATTCAGTTCTATGCATTACTGCCCATTCCACAGCTTCTGCTTCTAAATATCCTATTACAAATTGAATCCGTTTTTCATTACTCCATTTAGGAGATAATGAAGTTTCAAAAGCTTTTATTAAGATTATGGGGTGAAGTTCGCCTCCTGATTTGAATACAGGAAATCGACTTGCTACATTTGAATTTGTCGTTATATCATCCCAACATTCTGCGAGGGACATAGTGGGATTTTGTTTAGATTGCAGAGACAGAGTTGCATCGGATTGGCTTGCCGTGATTTCTTTATTCGCATTGTTGTCGTCCGAGCTAGCAAACTCGGTGCGACTGTTGTCTCTGATTACGTTATTGCTTCTACTACTTGAAATGTTATCATTATTATCTAATTCCGATAACCGTTTAGTAATTTCCTGTATTCGCATTTCTGTATTGGATACACGATTAGCTAATATCGATTCTTCACTGTGTTCACGAGGTGAACGCTCTGTACCTTCGTCAATGTTATTATCTTTGGCAGTCTCAAGGTTACTACATAATTCAGTAATTAAAAATTTCGTGTTTTCTATTTTGCTATGATCTTTTTCTACTCGATGAGTTAATATCTCCAATTCTACATTATCTATTGAAGAAATCTCTACAGGTTTGGTAGAAACCTCTTTAATAGATTTCAATAATTCTCTACGAACAGTTTCTGTTTGCATAGAAAATTCATCTCGTAACTTATCGCTATTTCTCTCTGTTTCATTTACAACTAAGGCATTGACATTATCTAGTCTCTTGGTTAAGTCAGTAATATCATTTCGCATGCGAGTTTTTTCCTCACGTGATTCCTGGATATGTTCTTCTAACCTTTTACAATTATCAGCAATCTTATTACTAAGTGCTACTAGTTTTTCCTGCATTTCAACTTTAGAAGCGTCTATTTTATCACTTAATTCTCGACTGGTTTCATTAAGATGTTCCTGTAACCTGTCCATAGATTTTTTTAGCTCCCCTTTTAATCTAGCATTACATTCCTCGTTAGACTATTTTAATTCCTGTTTTAGTTCCTCTTTTAATCTAGCAGCATATTCTTCATTAGACTGTTTTAATTCAGCTAGAAAATCCCCGTTAGATTGTTTTAATTTAGCGATAGCCCTAAAAAGGGATATCATGCTTCTATCGGACACAGAATGCTCTTCGTCTGACATTTCACTTCCCGACATTATTGTAAGATATTAACTAGTTACAAACGCAGACTTGTAATCAACAATCCTGTAAAAGCACACTCCCTATGTACAACACTCCACTTCCAACTTGAAACAAACTCACCGGACACAAATATTGTAGTTTGTAGTTTTCGGTGATCAGTGTGCTGCTATGGGCTGCAGAAGTAACAGCCGTCGATTTGACATATGACCATGTGCAGACTTCGTCACCTATGTCAGTTACAACACACTTCAAAATTATTTAAACTCCTTTTAAAATTTGTCTCTGAATGGTACTTCAACGAAACTGTAATTAAAACATCATCATTTGAGTCGTATGCGCAGAATTACGTCACTCAGTCCTATTGGTTTGCGCAAACTTTTTCAATTTAGATGTCGTTTGTTTCTCCTCAGAAATTATATTGATACACATTATCTGATTTAATCGATATTAGAACCACATTGAATAAACTTTTGAGATTCAAAGTCGCGATGAACGCTGTCAAAATTCAATAATCTTGTTAAATATATTATTAATTCATTCACGTAACTCTTCATAAATAAATCCTCGGAACACGTATTTCAACTTTAGTAGTATCCACTAGTTTATTATCTTCCTACATACAGACGTGAACCTGAGCCTTGATGAGACAAAACAAAACTAACATTTTCAATAAGATTAAACTTCCTATGATATCATTGTTGTACAAAACATTACCAATTCTCATTTATTTGATTTTTAGAAGCACGACGCAACAACTCGGTTTCAGGATCTTCTGTTGCTCTTTGGCTGTCGACCCGCGACGTATAGAGGCCAGCAATTTTCTCTCTGGTCCTGGCAGCGAAGATGCTGTCTCCGTTCGTTGCGCCGCCCTCTCTGTACATGAAACACAAAAAAATACAAAAACTTTTGACAATTCACAACCATTACAAATATTACAAAAATACGTAAACAAAACTAAATTAAACTTATACTGACCTGCAAACTGGGCTGACACTGGTGGATGGGTGATGGTTCAATTTCGTTCCATTACAACATGACGTACGGATATTGCAGTAATTGGTGGTAATTAGGTCAGAAGGTGAAGGACATTAAGTCTTATGCTATTCATCATACAGAATTACACTAGGGTATCAACCGATTTGAATAATTATTGGCACTCATTGGCTAGTTACTAACCAATTATCTTGTATGTATGGAGTTTTACAGAAAATTATTCATAATTCCTCTCATTACAGTAATTATTGGCAAAGCATTAATGCATAATTCATCTAATTACAGTAATCATTAGCATTCATTGCTCAGTTACTAAATATTTATGTAGTATGTATGAGGTATCGCAGGACATTATTTATAAGTCATCAAATTACAGTAATTTATGGTATTCATTTATAGAGTATAACAAGATATTATTAAGAACTAATGGCATTGCAGTAATTATTGGCTATCATTGGCCAGTTACAAAGCGTTTATGTAGTAAGTATGGAGTATTACTATACACTATTCATAACTCATCTCACTCCAGTAATTACTGGCACTCATTGGCCAGTTGCAAAGTATTTATATAGTTTTACAAAACATTGTTCACTATTATTCACAAGTCATAATTGAAAACATGAGTAATTGAGTGTTTCATCAAGCTGCTGGTGTTTATATATGATATCATGTAAGTGGCATAAGACTTCATATTAACAGAATCTTCTGTTGGATCTTGGTAGAACAACATTATAATAAATGAAAAGTACCAGTTTGCTTTTGTTTGTAGAAAAAAATCAAACTGCTGCTTTTCATTTATGACATAAGACATATTTAAAACTTAAGACATTGGAACAAGTATTCAAGGTGTTTAGTCAATAATAAATAGACATAATGGAATCAATACACAAGAGAAATTTGCATTATATTTAGGACTAAAAATAAATCTTAAACTGGGAGCATTATTTAGTTATATACTGGTAATAGGTGGGACTAGTAAAACTTTTTTTGTCCTTCCAATGCATTGTGTTGGGATCGATAATTAATTGCTGGGGCATGAAAGTATTTGCTTTTGATTTATTGTTGGAAATAAGGATTAATAAAGTCATTCGTCATGAGTCAGCTGTAGCAAGTTTATGAAACAAGTAGAGTATGTGTGATCACATTCATAAAGGATAGACAGAACTGGGTAAAAATGCGAGTACTAAAACAGCTTTAATAACTAGCTGCTTATATCATATTAATATCATGAAAAGCTTCTCCTGGAAAAAATACAAAATGGATTATTGACCTGAAAGAAAAAATGTATATTATGCTGAAAAGTAGGAATCTTCGAATTAACAGGTAATGTATGTACTCTAGCTGTCTTTCCCAAAATATTCAGTCATTATTCTATGCAACATAAGACATACCGTCAAAAAGAACTGCAACAAATACTTAAATAATTATATAGCATCTCTTAACTAAAAGCAAATATATAAACTTTATCATTATCATCATCTGCAAATTAAAATGTCATTATTCATATTACTATATTCTTCATATAAGTATTCATCATCATTTATTATCATGGGCAAAAAATAGACACTACATTATTCATTATTAATATTTATTACCATTCTCCTCATACAACTATTCATTATCATTCATTACTTCATATATTATAGAGTTTCTTACTTCTAGCAAATTACATCACTCAAATTAACATGTGTAGTTCTGTCTGACAGCCTGCATTAATCGCCTCATATTCTGAAAGTCAAATAATTAGTTAAGATTGCTATTATAAGGTGTGTATAGGACATTCTTGTTAATGATTGTTACTTCTGATCCATTTACTCTTCATGACAAAGTATTGCATTTTCTTCCATGGATTCTAACTGCGAATTTTCCATTTCATAGTAAACCACTGTGGTTTGTTTAATTTATTTGTTTTACACGTTATTGCTTTCTGAAAATGATGAATATGGATTAATATCTTGCATTTAAATCATATACCTATTAAATTAAAACTTGTTCCTAGAGATATGACTAATCATACAGCATTACATGACAGAAAACTTATTATGTCCACAACATAGACAGTTTTAAAGTGCAAAAATGCACACATAATATCATAATGTAGTAGCAAAAATGTAGAATACTGAAAATATCTCATCACAAGGTAAAATGTCAAAGTCAAATGGTGTTTGTTACATCTTAAAGATTTCATAGCTCATACAGAGGAAATTCTACTGTTGATAGGATAACAATCATAAATACACAAAAAGATGGAAAACGTGATGGTCTGATATATAATGACAAGAAAAGTGACCTGCTAACCTTACCTTGCCGGGCACTTGGCAAAAAAAATATATTCATCATGAGTAAGTAGTCACATAAATATCTGGAAATGGCATAACCGTGTGATAAACAGTGAAGTATGTTCATTCAATAAAGGGTTTAATATTGGAAATATGGTGATTGCCCTTGCTTTTTCTGGTTGTCAGAGTTTCGACGAGTACTACGTTGGGGTGAGGGATGCTGCCATTCCTATATGGACGTGCGTATAGTATTTCTAATCTACTTCATCTACTCTTTCCTCTGTTGGATAAATAATGTGTGTGTACTAATATCTTCTGACCGATGTGAAAGTCATGGCTTGTACAAACCTCTTTTTGCTGTCTTCTCCGCCGTTCTGCAGCACGTCTGATGTTTCTGAGCGCAATGTCAATTACTTCAGGGTGGCGTAGTCGACAAGATGTTGGAAAAGATACTAATTCTTTAATTTTGTTAGGTGGTACAACATTTTTCAATATAACATCGGAGAATGCATAGTAGATTCATTTGGTATGGTGTTAATTACATCCTGGAATGAGAGTATGTGTGTATCTCAATGTATATTTTTTTATGGCAGTATAATCTAAATAGTTTACCTATTTCTTTCATCAGTCGTTCAGAAGGGTTCGAAGAAGCATGATACCTGGATATATAGATCGGAGAAATGTTTCTAGCTCGTAACATACGTTTCCATCTCGCAGATCGAAATTGTGGTCCATTGTCGTAAATTACTTTCAGTACATGCCCTACATGAAATAAAAAATGTTTTACACATACATTCGAAATAGATTTAGCAGTAGCTTTGCGTAAAGGAGTGAGGATAACAAATTGTGATAACAAAGTGAGTTCAACAGCGACAAAGATGTAGCAAAAACCTCTATTAGATCTGGAAATCGGTCCAAAAATGTCTACAGCGGCCATATGTCTCAATTTTACTGGTACGGGGGGATGTAACGGAGGAATATGTGAGGTCGTGTCTGATTTAGCTTTCTGGCAGATTTTACATGACGCTAAAACTCGTCGAATACGTTTCTCCATGTTTGCAAATTGACAGTTCTGTCTCAGTATAAGAAAACATTTTCTGGCTCCATAATTTGCGTAACTTAAATAAGTATACCAAATTAATTTGTTAACAAGTTCGTCGGAAATACATAATAACCAGTTGTTGCCGTCAGGGTGAGAGCGGTGAAATAGAATGTTTTTGCATACAGTATAATGGTTTCCAATGGTTACGTTACTCTTATCTTGCCAAAGACATTTAATTTCTTTCCATACGTTATCTTTGCTCTGCTCTTGTGCCATGTCTCGAAATGACGACGAAATGAAATTTTCAAATACAACTTGATGAATATACATGACGCTAGAATTTACTTGGCAGAAGCTGGTTGCGATGTCTTGCTGATTGTTGCAGAGAGATAGGGTTCGCGCGTCTGCTACAATATTTTGTGTACCGGAAATGTAAACAATTGTAAAATTAAATTCCTGTTAATAAAGTTTCCATCTGCTTAATCTGTCATGTGTAAATTTAGCGGAAATCAAAAAATTTATAGCTCTATGATCTGTGTAAACGGTAGTATGTCTTCCATAAAGAAAATGCCTAAATCTGGCAAATGCCCATAGAAGACATAATGTTTCAAGCTATGTAACAGAATAATTGCGTTCAGCAGCTGACAGAATGCGACTTCCAATGACGATGTTTTTAATTACTGTAGTGCCATCATCTTCAATTTCCTGAAAAATGTGTACACCTAAAGCGGTGTTAGAACTGTCGGTGGCAATGCAAAAATTTCTGGTAGGATCTGGGTGTGATAAAAGTGATGAGTTCAACAAAGCTTGTTTCAGATTCACAAATTCAGACTGTGCTTGGCTATACCAGGACCAAATAGTGTTTATACCCGTCAAGTGGCATGATCTAGGGGTGTCTAAAGCAGCGTAATGAATAAATTTACGGAAAAAGATAATTCATCCCAAAAAGCAGCGTAGTTGTTTCTTGGTCGTTAGAAGAGTAATGTCACGTAAAGCTTGAAGTTTTTCCAGGTAAGGCGCAATGCCTTCTGCTGCAATTACATATCCAAGAAAAGTTATGGAAGTTTTGCCAAAGTGCGATTTGCTAAGATTAACTGTGAGTCCTTTTGCATGAAA
Source organism: Schistocerca serialis cubense (assembly GCF_023864345.2). NCBI lineage: Eukaryota > Metazoa > Arthropoda > Insecta > Orthoptera > Acrididae > Schistocerca > Schistocerca serialis. Next base: position 666,688,300 of record NC_064642.1, read on the forward strand.
AGTTTGCAACAGTTCTTACAGACTCAAATTGTGTTCAGACCAGTTAGCTTCTGCGATAAGGATGTCGTCTTCATATCTTGTGATTCCCTAAGTTCTGTCGGAAGTATAGTCTGTAAATCGCGAATAAATGCTGCTGAAGAAATTGTTAAACCGAACGGTAATTTGCAAAACTGGTAACAGTCATCAAAACAGAGAAATGCTGTGTACTTTCTGCTGTTCGGATGGAGCTGAATTTGCCAAAATCCCGATTTCAAAACTGATGTGGAATAAATAGCAGTACCATGAAATTTCTGTAGAAGTTGTTCTAGTGTTTGAGGGCGATCTGTTTCATTAATAATAATGTCATTGATGCGGCGCGAATCAAGTACGAGCCGAAGTGAACCAACCTTTTTCTTAACAATAAGGAGCGGGTTTATGAACGGACTAACTGCCGGTTCAATAATTCCTTGGTCAAGCATAGCTTGCAATTTTTTCCTAACTTGTTCTCTGTGTATGTACGGAATAGGATAATGCTTAGCTTTAAATGTGTCATGCTGTTTAACTTGAAATTCATACATAAAACCAGACATAGTACCAGGGATGTTGTCAAAAACTGGAGCTCGCTGTAAAAGAATTTTGCGTAGCTCTGTACGTTGATCATCTGTATTTGCACTGCCCTTTTTTACCTTCTCAGAAATCATTTGCATAACGTCATAGTCGACTTCTTCTGATGTATTATAGTTGTGTACGTATGTATCTGTGAACAATGTGGAATGACAGTCCTTGTTTTGCGATGTAGAGATGACCTCTGTTCGATTACTTGCTCGATCTTCTGCAGATAAAGCGTGCTGAAATTCTAATGCCATTTGTACCTTTTCACCCTTTAACATTAGATAGGAATTTTGAAAGTCAATAATTATGTCGTTTTGTTCCAAAAAATTCGTACCTAAAATAACGTCTGTTGTCAAGAAGGGAACAATCCAAAAATTTGAGTGGAACGTATGACCTGAAATACAAAATGATAAGTGTGTCTGTAATTTTACATCTACTCCCTTACCAGATACTGCTCCTTTTACTTTAGTTTTGCCTAATGATAACGTAGGATAAGTATTTTCTTTGGTAAATTCGTTGAATGTTTCTTCATTTATAACTGACATAGGTGATCCAGAATCGATTACTGCTGTATATGTGGATGATACAGTCTTTACTTCAATGACAGGGTGGGAAATAGATTTTTGAATAACTGGTTTTTCATGCAAAAGTGTCTCCGATGTCTCCAAAAGTAATAACATTTTCGTGAACAAGATTCTGTGTCTCAAAAGTATTTCTTACGTTGCTGAAAGATGCAATCTGTACTGTACCTAGTCAAATTCTTTCTGACATGCTGCTATTTGCGGGAGGATGCTGTAGCATTTCGACTATTTGTACTGTTCTGTTATTTCGTCCTGACATATTAGGTTCGGGATGATACACTCTGTCAGGTTCATTCATGATAATCCGTTGTTGTTGCTGGTTCTGCTGCTGATAAGACCTACTGTTATTAAACGTACGCTGAAAACTGGGCTCATTACTTTTATGTCTGTCATGATAGTCATTGCTATACGGCGCGTTGCGATAGGAATTGAAATGATGTGTTTTCTCTACGGTGTGATTTCCTTGTTGCTGTACGTTACTATTTGGTGGGCCTGACGCTATAAGTGTAGGCGGCGAAACATTAAAGCTTGGTTGATCTTGTACATTACTTTGTTGTTTAGGTCTACCAACTGGCTGCTTTTGTTGCTGTTGTGGTGAAAACCCTCTATTGTTGCCAAAATTTGTCTGCAATTACTGAAAATTTTGTACTGATGATTAAAATTTTGTCTGTTATTAAAATTATTCTGGTATTTCTAGTCATTTCGGGAGTGCCTAATGAAAACTGTCACTTTCGGTAAAACTTTTCACATCAGGTTTTCTTTACTCATTCTTAATAGATAGGTCAATAGCTGAAGAGGTGTTTTGTAAAGGATAGTAGAAGAGTAGGCAACAGTGCAAAAACTAAGGAAGAATCAGCACTACTATGGCTTGGGGCCCTGTGGACGCTACAACACATATTCATCGAAGTGTTGAATCCCCTGAGGCCACTTACGCGCTGCAAATAAATTTCAGTTTCTGCGTTACAGACCAAGCTGGTGGAAAAGGAAAGCTAAATTGTTGTATCCAATTCAAGGGTTGAATCTGTGTTCTGTCAATCTTAAATACCTTAAATTTTCTCACGTATAGAAAGTGCTTGTAGTCAAAATTATCGTCTCTGAATGTTTGAACAGGTTCAGGATTTTATGATAATCTGTTTGTCTATGTCTGTTCAGAATCTAAATCACGTACTCTCTGTAAATTACCTAAATTATACTTGCTGTGTGAGTGTGAGAAATATTCAGAATATGGCATAACATGTTTTGTGTTAGAGGCTGAAACAATTCTCATTTCTGTCACTTCTTGCTGTAAAGATGACAATTCTCTACGTAATGTATTATTGGACGAACCTATCTCACTGATTGTTTGCTGTAAATTTTGGAATTCGGGTGATTGATTGAACAAAACTGGTGACATATCGTCTGATTTGGTGTCATTGTTATTTTCCATAACGTCAATATGACTGGCCAATTCATGAAATTTATCAGTCAGTGCTTTTATCTGATCGTCGTTTTTAGTATCACAAGCATTAATTCACTTTGCATTTTACATGTAGTTTTGTTTAATTTCTTAACATCTGCTTTAATGGCATTGGGATCCTGTATTAATTCTAATATTTCAAATTTGTGGGTCATTGTCTTAAAGACTACTGTATATTTATTTTCCAAAGTCTGAATACTAGTATCTGTTTTTGTTTTTAGATCGGATGTTTCACCATGCAAGTCAGTGTTCAACTGCTTGGTAGTACTGATTTCGTCTGATACTGTAGCAATTTTGTTGTCTACATATGATTTTGATTTCGTAAATAACTTACACTTATCTTCCTGTCTCTGTACAGTAGTTGTTTCCTTGACTTCTTCCATAACATTGTTATGTTCTGTATGAATTTCCTGTAAAGCGTTTCACTGTTTTGTAAGTGGTGATTAAAACGTTCGTCAATTTGGCTGTTCTGTTGTTCCAATTTCTTGTCAACTTTCGCATCCAGTGTGTGTGAAAGTTCTGCTGACATTAATTTAAACTCTTCGAGTAACAGTGTTGTGTTTTTTGAAAATTGTTTAGCAACTGTACTAATTTCATCTCTATGTAATTTTGTTGTGTCTGTATGTGTATTACGTAATTCTTGTAAAACGTATCTAATTTCTTCACTACTAGTCCTAGCACAAGCCTTAATTTCCCCATGTAACTGTTCTTTGGTAACATGACATTGCATGGCAATGGTTGTAATCTGTTCACTAAGTGGTTTGTTCTGTTCATTAAGGTTGTCATGTATTTCATTCAACTGTTTGAGATTTTTATTAAGTTGTTTGAAATTGTGGTCTTCTTTTTCATTAAGTTGTTTTTTCGATTCATTGAGTTGTATGTTCGATTCATTCAACTGTTTGAGAGTTTAATTAAGTTTTTTTCCAATTGTTGTCATGTTTTCCATTCGAGTTCGTTTGATTCATTAAACTGTAGCATTAATGCCACAAATCGATCCATTCCAAAATTAGCGACTCTGTTCACTGTACTGTGTGATGGTGTATCTGCATTTGCCACGTTTTTGTGTAACGATTTGGTCGTTGTCTTATTGTTGAAAAGGTTTGTCTGTTGGATGTGCACTGTTGGTCACTACATCGGAATCAAATAAATCTGACGTATTTTGGCTACATTGTTAATTTTCGTTAGAAACATTTATCTGTTAACTGTGTAAATTTTGCAAATCAGGTGTGTCAAACGAGGCAGAGTTCATTGTAACGGAACGTGCCGCATCATCAGTTGTCGTTAAATGAAGTGTGGATATGATTGAATTTGTTTGTTCATCATTTGAAATAAAATCATTACTGGTGATTGGCATGCACTGATTATCTGTAATTGGAGGAATATCATTATGAAAATGATAGTCGTTACTATTATATGTCAAATTATTAAAGTCCTCTTTTTCACTCACTGCGCATCGTGATGTACTGTTAGCAGTTTTTTGTGGCATTTTCACAAGTCAATGTAGGCACAAAATGAAACAAAGACAAAGCATAATTGAACAAATACAATGACTACAAAGAGCAATAAATTGCCGATGATCAGTGAAAGAAAGAATGACAAATTAATAAATGCATTGCGCCAGAAGCAAACTACACTTAATATTAAGTAAATAAGAGCAGGTATATAAATGACTGCTCAGAAATTGAAAAAAAAACAAGGTCCTGGCCGGTTGTCAATAATTGTAACCGCCAAACAGTAAAAAATATAAGTATAATAATCACTTTCCTAATAAAAATGTAACTCATATATAACCCTTCTATAATTAAGTGACTGACTATCTAAACTGGTAAATTTTGGACGTCACCAGTGCTGCGTCATGGCCCTGAAAGATCATACTGAATAAATTGAAAATTCTTAGCTCAATTAAGTTCTCCGGATAACGCGTATATATCTGCTCTTATAAGAAATTTTTCTGGCACAGCCCAGTGCAATGCTGGCCGATAGATTTGTCATGTATAAAAAGAACAACAGATTTTTTTTTACAATAGTCAGGATGACCATGGATTGGAGAAATTAGTAAATTCTTTAAATTGAGATGAATGACTGTCAAAAGTTAATTTTTATAACAAAGGTTATTATTAAGAGATTTTTAAAAACATTTACATGGGACTTGATATAACAAAGGTACATATGTGCAAGGCTGCTTTTACCTTATACTACAACACTCAGGCACCGCCATCGCTACCCACAACCGTCCATGCCAGCTCGATACACCAGACTGACTAGCTACTACTTACGCCTACTGCCCCATAGTTCCTACTGCTGTCAACACTGCTCTTTGCTCTGAGATTCTCTTACAGCTTACATATCACAGGCTGCGTGTGAGCAATCCATCGAAATTACATCTGCTCGAGTGCGCTAGCAAAACATTCCTTAGTCATGGACCTCTTACAACCTTCACCCAACTCCTCTGAAAAATTCAATGTGTGATCCAAATTTCATTAGCAACATCAAATGATATAACATAGAACACACCGAAATCATAAAAAAACTTAGTTTTCCATTGTAAACCTATTCGTATTTTGGCCCAGTGCCTTACTGGATTGCAAATACCGCAGTAACTATGGCCATCAACAAAATGATGGGCATTTCATCATGAAGCTGACAAACAAAACTGTAAGTGACGCTAAAACGAAATGTTTTGTCGTGTAGTTTTGGCAAAATACTTTGAAAAGGTATGCAGTGTGTGCATCTCGATTCTATCAGCACAGCGCGCTGCCATATAGGCAAATGTGGTTAAACAATACCGTCCTCCATTCCCGAATAAACGAATGAACTCGCCCAGCATTTGGACTAAAATTTGTCTCTTTGTAGTGGCGTCAATACTGTGTGTGGATTAGTACACAAGGATATAATTTCAATTACAGGAATTCGTTCAACAGCTATAGGGCAAGATAATATAACGTTTTAAATGATCAATCCTCTCGTAGATTCTCTACAGCCCAAAACCATTCACATTTTAACGACTCTCTGGGCTCCAACATCATTCCAACAGCCTGGAAGCTGGGAGTCATAAGACCATTGTCGAATATGTAATCTGGAAAACAGTCCTCTGACTGAGGACCCATTTGTATTTTACTAGCAGTGTCCCAGGCTTTGGGATACATATTCATAAACAGTCTATTCATTGTTTAACATCAAATAACCAATTGGATGAATAACTGCCGAGTTTCCAATAAAAACGCAGCACGATGAATGTTCTTATTGAAGTGGCTGATGAAGTGAAACAAGCTATTGATAAACTATGGGTGACTACCATGCAGTTTTTAGGATTTTAGCAAAGCATATAACAGTGTTGACTTTGGTATTCTACTTGCTAAACTCACAACTCATTCCTTACATGTTGCCAATGGCGTGTAACGACTCGAAAAAGAAGGCCACAACAGAGGGATGTAGTACCAGGGGTCCCACAAGGAAGAGTTTTGGGTCGATTGTAATTCTCACACTATGATAGTGATTTGGTAACATTTATTTCCCACTCCAGATATAACCTAATGGTTGACAACGTTCAGTTATGCCCAAGTAAAAGTCCCAAAACCTTTGCATAGCCATCCGGTATGTAAATGCCGATCTAGTTGCCTTATCAGTTTAGATGCAGAGGACAAGTTGCAAAACTTAACCCATTTAAAACGCAGTCTAAGTAGCTCACAAAAGACGAATTACCCACCACCTCAGAGAATCCCTTCCACCATTAATTCTAAATGGCACAGAATTAACGTTGTTCTTCTTCTGCAAAGAACTTGGGGATGATTCTGGACCATCGTTTATACTGAACTGAACAAACAACAGAAGTTTGTAAGGAAGCTCAGCGTGTCTTCACTCAGTACAGAAGTATACGTACTTCCTATTGGGCTTAAAAGGAAGCTCGTAGAGACTCTAATACTCCCCGCATTTGACGATGGTGGCTATATACAAGGAATTTCGAAAGAAATATCAAGCACGTTCAAACTGGTGATAAATGTTTCCATGCAGTACATTTGTAACTGTTTTTCACAATCGGTAGATGAGTCAATTGCTTTTTTGTTCAGCCGATTTTTTCAGTTGAATCAAAGACATAGTCTCAGAGGTTACTTAAGCGATATGAATGTTTCCAATCACTCGTCGGATTTGAGTGATATTATTTACATACTTTTTCAGCCTTTTCGGTTATACATGAATCATGACTAGGGTTGAAAACGTTTTAGAGACCAATAAATTATCTCATTTCAAGGAAATATGAAGGAAACTGTGTTTCTAAAAATAAAGTGCATTAAAAGGTACGTGTTTTCTTCCTGAAATACGAATTTTCTCACCGGTGTTTAATTTAATATAAATTTTTTGTTCATTTTAAAAGTTTAATGTCTGATGCTGCACTCCATATTTGTGTATACTTTTTAACGCCTTTTTATTAGTTCGGTTTCTTCTCTTTTGTATTCGGTACAGACGTGGCAATAGATATTAAACTAGTTTGTCGATAAGCTGGACACTTGATACTTTCAACATAGCTCACAACTGGATGATACGGTAATGTTATCTCTCTTTCGAGCCTGGTGTTTGGCGGATGGTCGTTTGTTTTCCGTCGGTCTGCCTCTTCGGTACAAATTATGCAGCTGATTTTAAACTAACTTCCTAATAAGCTATAGAACTGAAACTTTCAACTTAGATGCGAATAGGGTGACAATGCAATATTACCTCGTTTTCTTTTCCGGTGTGGGACAGTGAGTAGTTTCTTGGTGTACCACTGCTGTTTCCCTTTTTCCTTATTCCAGCAGTGAATGTTTCAATTTGAATTTGTGCTAAGGTCTTGCAGGACCAAACAGCTGAAGTCATCGGTCTCTAAGCTTACGCACTACTTAATCTCACATAAACTAACTTATGCTAAGGACAACACACACACACATGCCCGAGGGAGGACTTGAACCTCCGACGGGCACCCCAGACCGCGCAGCTACCTCTCACGGCGGGAAAGTTTCGCTTTTAAGAATGATTGCTGCTATGCTTCCGTGTCAGCTTGATTCTCTATAGTTTTTACTTTCGCGGTCTCCTCGTGAGATATGCCTATGAGGAACCTGCATATTGGCTATCTCATCTGAAGAGAAACTGAAATAAACCTGATGATTATCACATGTCCTGCTGTAATCTCATCGAAATGTTTGAAATCAACTGAAAAATTTCTAACACACAAGACCTAAATGTAGAAAATAACTATTTCAATAAAAAACTTTTTATGTAACACGGATTCAAAACGGTCGAATAAATATCAAATAATCTCTACTAAACCCATACAGAATGCTAGCGAAATAAAAATAGTGCTGAATAATTGTGTCTGTGAATTTTTAATAACTATGACACTACCTCTAAAACTGAAAACTTCGGGAGTGCGCATATGGCTGGTTACGTAGTTCTCTGTACAAACTATTTATCTTCCACGTAAACAAATTGCTGTATATTCAAAAAATTTTGCATTTGTTGACATCATAACATCAAGCAATGCAAACTGTGGAAAAAAAGGAGCAAGGTTCCTTTCTTCTTCATATGTCCTTAAGGGAACCATTGCACTCACCTTTCCGCCCCCAACTAGAGCTCCAATACGTCCAGGTTTCCACGGACTAATCCTTGTATTGAGGGCATACAGAAGGGTGCTGGAGGAACTTATATACAACTGTCCGGGGCAAACCTGTTCCCGTTTTCGTGTTTGAGGAAATTCGATTGATTGGATATAGATTTTAACAAACCTTAGTTAAAAATCATTAAAGGAGGACGTAATTATTGTTTCTTCCTTTTTGTCTAATAAAAAAGCAGCGGCAAGCAAGCTCAACCTTTTTCTCATGCGCATACACTATGTTCCAAAATCGTCTTTACAGCTTTGACCACTTGTATTTTAAAAGTGGCAACAGGTAGAAGGGTATGGTCTGATGCATATTGTTCACACAAATCCAAAGGTGTCTTATTCTTGTTTTTCCATGTTAGTTATTGACAGACTACAATCCAGCAGTTGGCACAGTGTGTAGAATGGACTGTATGTATCTGATCTGACACTCAAGTCCTGCGGAAGCCCATTAATTATTTTCTTCTGGTGGGACTTGCACACTCTATGAGCATAAGTGCAGCAGCAGCACATCTTAATGAGGACATCCTAGGCTGAACATGGAACTGGAATACCACTTAGATAATATGTGTGCTGCCGACCATGCACGCATTTATAGTGACCATCCGTGCTGCCACCCCCCACCCCCCAAACGTTTTTTCGCGACTGTCACGGTTTTTGTAGCTCTGTCCCGGAATTTTTCAAAAGTGCTTCGGGACACCTACTTGTTTCGGATTTAAAAACTATGAAACGATGCATTCCGAACTGTATGTTACTGAAAGGAGCAATGTATCCAGCAGAGACACAGTACAGTTTGTTGTAGCAACTATAAAAGCAGTGTTAGTGACTAGAGTGAATTATTAATAAACTTGATTTGAATGTTATCATGAAGCTGTTGAAGAATACAGACATACTGAAGAAATTATACAGCCCTGACAAATAATGTATGCCTGCTAGCAGTCCTTCATCTTAGAAGATACTAATGAAATTTACATTAATGTACCTTTTCTAACAAATGAAAGTGACAGTTTGCCTTTATTACTTTTAATATATACTTGTTTTACCAATTTTTTAATGTATTCCTAACGTGGCTGTAGAAAATATTGTCACCTTAACACACTGAACTCTGTTAAATGGCTGCTAGAACCTTAGCTGTTTATGAACATAGTAGCGCAAACGACGCTTATCCACCTATCCCCATGTCTGAAATATGATTGGTCAAACATATAAAGACAATTTTGGAAAACCCTGTATTTTCCTTACTTAATTATTCAGACAATGAGTTGCCGCCGACGATTGGCGATCGCATACACATCGACGCTGCATCACTCGCCACACAACTGAATATCTTAAATGTGTATTGCCTTCTACTCACTGAGCTGTATAAAACTAATTTCATTTATGCTTATCTTGAGCAAATTAGTACTAAGTCTGAATATGAACATCTGTATAATGCGTTTCACAATCCCTTATTACTCTCACGTGTAATTTATATGTGTTAATTGGCAAAATGCGCGTGCCCACTGGCTTTGTTAAGAGTGAAACGCAATTGAGGAATCATTACCTCTCTCATGCCCTCGCTCCCAACGGAACATCGTGGTCGTCGACCAACTTATCGTTTGGACTGTTGGTGTCCTGGAAGATAATACGACCTGACCCACGTGTTCGGCGTTTTGGAAGCTTTCGTCTGGAGGCGACATTTCAAGTGATGGCAGGCCTGTCCCAGAGATTTGTCAGATTAATTAGTTACGCATTAATGGCACGCAGAACAGTCAATCCACAACAGTATATGAATCAGTTTTAAATGATGGAATGAAAAATTACTCCATCCAGTTCATAAATACATGAACATATATGCTGTTTATGTTAAATTTGGCATACCCCTGATATATGTATTCTTTAGGACCATCATCTGTCAGTATAATGTAGCACTGCTATAGTTCAGTTAATTATAGTATTTCAGGCTGGTTTCACTCAGAAGAATGAATGGATATCTCGGTCAGCTAAAACAATAAAGAGCGATTTCAGTTAAAAGAATGAGTACATTGTTCAACTGAAAGAAAAACTACTGATTCTTTCACTTGAAAAGAAAGAATACGTATTTCAGTCAATGTGAATTGCTACAACAGTGTCGAAACTTTTCATTGTATTGCTCCCAGTGACTGCTTTCATTCTAAAACCATAAATAATAATCAAACCGACAAGTAAGGCTACAACCGACTCACATGATGGTTTTCAGTGTGTTGTTCCCGCAGAGTGGCTTCTTCGAAAGAATGAATGAGTAGTTTTATCAACTGAATGACTCTTTTCTTTTGCTTGCTCCAACAAACTGGTTTCACTCGAAATAAAGAATGTGTGGTCCAACCGAGTGATTCGATTGTTTTTCATTCAGATGCTCCCACAGAACCCATCACTGTTTTAACATAAGTTTATATTGACCATATTACTCCAGCTCACTATTTCGCTCCAGGTCTTACTCTTTTATCTGAACACCAAATGAACTATTTCTCAATAACGTAAAATTCTCTGTTTCACCACATAGCAGGGTCTGTTCCCTAACTAATTTTCAGTATTTCGAACCGGAATTTGGTCACGATATTCTTCTAAATATCATAGAAATTAAATGCCTTCCATACTTGATAAGACTTCTGCCCCAATAACCACTTCTGTTATCATTTATGCAGTTCATTTTCGTCAGTACTGCTACCACACCCTGTCCCTACACCTTGTCGGCATACTTCTCTGTTCATAGTGTGTTACTTCCTAACAACCACTGTCACAGTCATTTCAATTTTTAGGTTGTCCTTCATTAATGCCCCTTCATATGGTAAGCTAATTCATAGAATATTAGCTGCCCTTTATTGTTATAATAAGTATTATTGGTGTTAGTGTCAGTTATTATTAGTATTATTACAGGAAAATCGTGTAATATCGTATGCATGTGTTGCCCCCAGGCAGATGTAAGCAAGGGCCAAATTTCTAGCTCCTGGAACACTATTTGCGGTTTTCTTTGAGAAAGCTTTTTCACATGGGGGATATTACACTTACTCTATACTATTTTTTGTGAGTATACCACTAGAGCGCTAGTTCTTCAGTTTCGCAAGATGTTAGGCGACAGCGCGTTTTCCAAAATGTAACATATCCTGTGATAAAAGCTAAACAAGTTTGTTGTGGAAGAAACAGCTACCCACAACAATTTGTGTGTGAAATGTGAGTATCTGAACTGAATCATGCAACGAACTCAGCAGTAATATTAACAATAGAAATTTCAGTTGGCTTAAACTGATAATGAAAATATTGTAGTAAACTTCTCTTGCAGTTAATACTGGCGTTCTGTTTAGAATGCAACCACAGTAATACTACACTATAATGGTATGAAATAAATTTATAGGTTATTATGAGTTTCTCTTAAAAGTGGAAACTAAAAGTAGAAATTTTTCAATTTGAGTTTCGCTTATGACTGTGAATCATATTTCTGTACAATGTAGATGAACACTATGTTTCCCGGTACATCATTGTGTATGACATCATCATGGCTTTGTATGGAATAAAATAATGTACTTGTATAAATTTCAAAGCAGTTGGGTATTAATGTGAAGTAAAGGCTTCATGCATGGACTTAAAATCTCATTTATTATTCTAAGGAATCGTAATGCACCAGCTCGCATCATCAGAATCTACTGTCCACATAAACAAATATTAATTTAGACTCAGCCACTGACATTTGGAAAGCTGTGTTCACTTTGATCGACACTTTCGTCGTGACAGATTCAGCATATGTGTGTGTGTATGTGTGTGTGTGTGTGTATGTGTGTGTGTGTGTGTGTGTGTGTGTGTGTGTATCTACACAGCACATAGCATGTGGTTCTGAGTGGAGAAGACTCAAGTACTTAGATATGAAACTGATCCAGCGTGATCGAAACATGTTTTATATATATATATATATATATATATATATATATATATATATATATATATATAACTAAAATGGAACACTCATTGAAAATTATATTAAGAAATCTACGTTTTTACTGTTTTTAAGGGTGCGCTACTTTATCATAAAAAAATCTCATTTGTGAATCGTCAATGACTGAGTTTTGACTAATATTCGTGATTAATAAGTTCTATACTTTTTCAAAGACGAAACAAATGGAACTAAAAGTCACTAAAATTATTTTTGGAAACTGTAACCCTACAGCAGCTCTACCTGACAAAGATACAGATCATTAGATGACACACGTGACTGTCACATTGACATCAGTTCTTGTGTGCAGCCTCTTCTTGTCCAAGGGAAACATGTCTGATAATAAACACATATGAAACACGACAAGTGGATTGTGACTACTTTAGCCGTTCAGTGTATCTTTGATGGACTTACACAAACTCGTATTCAATCATACATGAAAATAAAAGTCGGTTGTTGATCCAAAGGACAATGGAAATGGGATAAAATTTTCGTGCAATAGATGTTACTCAAGGAAAACACTACCTGATAATATCTTGTGTATTTTAAACATTATTGTTTCACACTTCCAGTTTCTTGATACTTTCATAACAGGTTACAATAAACTATCTACACAGCACAATTTGGATGTAGTTCAGCATACTACCACACCATTGTTCTATCACTTTGGAAAAATTGGGGTGCAAGATGTATTTTCGTGATGAAATTGTCTGATAGCTACAACAGCAGTGCTTAGAACATTATCCGGTCACTCATAATGTGACCACCTCACGTGCTAATGCATGTAATCGTCATTGCTTACTGCAATCAGCAACACTGTAGAACCTGTCTTCCACCTGATAGTCATTAATTAACATCAAATAACACATACGATAATACAAACTTCGTGGATGCAAAGACATACAAGTTTGTCACACTCCGATTAACGGTTGCAGTCTTCACAATCTAGTCCATAAAGGAATTAAGGTAGTATTGGAAGGAAAATAAGCATTGGCCGTATTTTGTTCTTTTATTGTCAGCAAAATCGATTTTCGGTCAGTTAGTGACCATCCTCAGTGCTGTAATATCCAATAAAATTGGTAGGCACCCGTATCAAGCTATAGCCACAAGTTTAGAGCGATCACATAAGAGTTTATATGATCGCTCTAAGCTTGTGGTTATAGCTTGATACCAGTTCCTAACAATTTTAATTGTATATTACAGCACTGAGGATGGTAACTAAGTGTCCGAAAATCGAATTTGATGACAATATAAGAACAAAATAGGGCCAATGCTGATTTTCCTTCCAATTCTATCCACTATTTGGTCGTGGTGCACACAACACGCCATGGAGTCGCCAATCAATGGATTTAAGTTATATTCCTTGTTACCACTTGTTGTTCTTCAAGTCATCTCCTTGTCTATGCTGACTGCAGAACTTGTCACTACATCAGGGACTCGATAACTAAAAACAACGAATAATCTCCATAAATCATCAGTTCGTTGCAACTGGACCACTGGAGCATGAGTATGGAACCTTGAATTTTTAATATAGCTCATCTCAACGAGTGTGATCAGTCACACATAAATGCTTGCGGACCTTTTCGTCAGCTGGATCAGTACTAAGGCGTCTTAATGTAGCATACATATTCTGTGAAATAATTAAGCTAAATAATTACTAGAGGAATACTGTATATTCAGTATATGACTGTAGATGATGCTGCTCACAGCCCTTTTCATCACCTGCATCAATAGTGAAGCCACTTAATTTAGCAAAGACATATCGGCGAAATAATTAAGCAAATTAATTAGTGGCCTGAGAATGTATTAAGTAAATGAGAATATATTAAGTACATGAGAATATATTAAGTATATGATACTGTGTGTTAATGATGTGGGTTACAAACGAACGATTAATCTTTACTGTTTTTTAATTCAAATTGTGCACATGTTTAATGCCACAGCGGCCTAACAAATGTTGTTACTGATATAATATAAAAACATGTAACTGGTCTGATTAATTCAGCATTAGAATTAGAATTTTCTTATGCAATGACGAGAGTAAAACGATAGTATAGAACCAAGTACATAATCACTTCTGCTGCAATCTATTCCTGAAGCCTAACCAGTGTAAACAGGTTTTTATATAACAAAAAAATTCACCACGGCTGAAATAGTGTTAGTCCTACTATGACTCTATGCCTACTAGCACTCAGAATCCTAATAGACAGTCCATGGCCATATCAATAGAGATACCTTGAGTGTTTAACTTACCCCAAACTAAGGAGTTTCAAGAAGCTGCTAAGATTTACTTTAAGGCACTTTCGTATATATATATATATATATATATATATATATATATATATATATATATATATATATGTGTGTGTGTGTGTGTGTGTGTGTGTGTGTGTGTATGCCTTTGTGCATGTGTGAAGGCTGGTGTGGGTAAGGGAGATTTTCTGATATCCAGTATTGGCACCACAAAAGATTCGTTTTGTCGATCTTTGATTGGCTTCAAAGGACACGTGCAGTTGGATTAACCTGTGTCAGCTATCTTTTACGTATCTTATCCAGTTTGATGACTATATTTTTCAGAGTTTATAATTTTTTCAGACATCTGTTTGTTGGGCCTCATTATAATTTTATAATGTTATTTTCTGACATAAATTCTAGTGTTTTTAATGTGTTATACATTGGCTATAACTAGTACTGTACTCCTCTTGTTTACTTTTGAGATGATGATATTTTCGTATTGAAGTTTCTTCTTAGGGTTCCTGACTGTTGCAGATACTGTAATTGTGTTGTGTATTTTTGTGTTTGTTGCGACAGTCTGGATTATTCATGTGTCTGTAAACTTCACTAATCTGGGTAGAATGTATGTGTGTGTTTTTGTTGGTTGTGTGTAGGGTTGTGTTATGACTGAAGCTTTTTGAATTGAGTAATCTATCATCCATGGACTGTTTCCATTAATTGTACAGAAGATTTTTTGTGAATGTCGGTCTTGCTGGCCAGGTGGGACAAAACTGCCACATCATAATGATGTTGGCAATTTGCAATGTGTCTTACATAATTCATAATTTAGTTCTTATAGCTGATAACGATTTGATTTCGAATTTTAACCACACTATCTGAGTCGCAAGAAACAAATATTTCTTCGCTTGTTGCGACAGACACTTTCGTGTGGTCTCTACCAGAAATTCCGAAGACTTCCCAGAACCTTCATAAAACCGTATAACACACAAAATTCAACGCCGTAACCAAATGTAATGAACTTGTACCTAAATATATCAATGGAAAGATCAGAAACGGCTCAACCACCTTTCGAAAAGTAATAAATGCTCCTCAGAAAACGTGGCTGCCAATGCGCTTTTCTGACAAAAGAACAGTAGATGCCCAATGATAAATGATAAAATTTTAGCGATAATAAATTACTTCCAATTAATTATATTCATGTTAAGGAAGATGTATGAAACGAGATTAATATTTTAATAACATTTACAAATATAACATGAACAACTTACGTAGGATTTACAAAATCGTACTCTCAGAAGTAACATCGAACAAAAGCGTCTGATATTTTCGAGGTATGATAACAGAGTGAACGTTTCACCCATCCAAATTTTTATTTGTAAATTACATAGATTTTCTATTACATTATATACTGATAGACTTAGCTATTCTTCATACATGTTACACACAAATATGTTTTTCATTAATATTTATGTTCTAAACATGTGAAGGTGGAGAGATTTCCCATCCCAAAATAATATTTCATCATTAATAGCATATTTTACTCACACAAACACATGAAGTTCTACTTGTTACTTACACAGTTCACCTGTGGTTATCATATCATTTTACTACATTTCATAGCAGACTTTCCTGAATACAGTACAAGTAGTCTGAACTTACAACAACAACAACAACAACAACAAAAACAATAAGTGTAGCTCCATATGTTAAAAAAATGTTCATTTACAGATGGAGTGCTCTAGAGGCAGCATTATCGTCATTGTGAGAATAGGGAATTTATGTGAATACATATGTGTATATATTATTTCTGTGGTAACATAATGTATTTCTGTATTTAATTTATCCAACATAAGAAGAGTACTTTGTTGGGAGAAGAGGTGAGCAACGAGTAACTTGTAGATTAGATTCGTTGTACATAAAGTGTCCAGTAAAGTGAAGTGAACACATCTAGTGTTTGGAATGTTAGAGAAGAGAACTGCTTTTGATATGTAAAATTTTGCAATACCGTTTCTTAACCTCTACCTAATAACTTGTGTAATTTATGGAATGAATTATATATCACCATACGAAGATTAGATCTTAGTCTCTTGTAGTTTGCACTGTTCAGTTATGATGACTTAATGCGATGTCAGAGGAAAACAAATGAGTGCATGAGACGTGTGGTAATTCTCAGCTGATCGATAGGCCATCTGTGTGACTTTCTTAGTTGAGGTACGCAAATGTCAAGGATGCTATCAGGCAGAATTTCGCTGGGCTACTAACAAGTATGGGAGCATTTGCCAATCTGAGAAAGGTCCAGCTGCATGTTGGCAGAGTTATGAGAGAATGAGGATAACTTTGGATCCCAGTGTAGACAATTACAAACTTATACGAATGGTGCACATCAAAGGTCATTAATACAGCATCTATGTTCTCAAATACTTGAATGTTCTAAGTATCAGAACGTACCTCCCTATTTATCTATTTGCCTATCAAGAACCTAATTAGTGTGTCCTAGTGTGCATATGAGTGCAAAGATTATAAAAGTGTCACCTTAATGTTTGATGTATCGCTATTCAAATTCCAAAACAGCGTAATTTTTATGTTGATGGTTTCTGAGTGGTGATCTACGTATTTGATGTATCGCAACCAAAATTCCAAAAACAGCGTAATTATTATCATGGTATCTAAGTGGTGATCTTTGTAACTGAAATCAAACAGAATTTCATGTTAATTATTGTGGTAGAAACTCAGATAAGGTACTAATCTAACGAGCTGTAGATTCATTCAGAGTTTTACCTTTACAACGATCATGTTAGCGAGAAAGAGAGTGAACTATATAATTGTTCCCGATTTTATCTATGAACAGCTTTATTAGCTTTACAGTTTTCTCACTTTGCTTTCGCTCTAAAGTCTTTCAACGTATAATTATAATGTTTATTCTCTGACATGAGATGTTTGGCAGCTCATTATCCAAAAATTATAGAGTTAAGTGCTTTTATTATTGTGCAGGTAACCAGATTTTTATCGGATTCTGAGTCCTTTTACTGGTTTTAAAAATGTCTCTCAAAGGTTTCACCATGTTGTTACTATTTATCAAACTTCAATAATATCACATGAAGTCACATTATTATAATTTGGTGCTTTTCTTTTCTTTTCTTTAAATAAATTTGTGGGATTTTTTGTGCCTTGTACCTGTTTGTAATTTCTTCTGAGTAGTGCAGCAAATGAAAAATAGGCCCATTCCAAGATATTGCCACATCTCCCTAAGGTCTCTGTCAAGGTCATTCCTCAAAATTCCCTCCTCATCCTTCCCTCCCCTGTATCCTCTCAGAATCCCAACTTACTTCACAAGAAAATGACTTTGGAGCCAAAACTATTAATGGTTTTAAATTAGCCGTTGAGCATGTGTACCTGTGTATTAAGGGTGTCAATTACTAAAAGTATCATTTTGTAGCATCCTATGGATGTCTTACAATTGTGAGCCTGTGTCTGTTCCTTCGTTATTACTTCATCTAACACAGTACCCTACCTGTTTACCTTTCCCTGTTGCTTCATAACCTGGGTTGTGAGTAACTGAATCCACTTTCCCTTCTTCCCTTTTTTCCCCTCTCTCCTCCCAGATGAAGGAACAAAGCTCCGAAAGCTAGGAATGTAAATTTTCAGTTCTGTTTTATGTGTATCTATCGGCTGTACTGAGCTGAGGTAAGACTGGCCAGCCCCTCTATCTCTTTGTTAGTATTTGTTTCACAGTAATAAATTGTATATTCCTGTGTCCATGTGAGCAGTAGTAATACAAAATAAACAGCAAGTTAGGTGAAAATAATTCACAGTCCATTCAAGAAAACGACCTAGATTCCTAGCTAGCAGCACAATCCCGAAATAAGGCAGTTATGTACAATATACGAGTAATAAGTACTCAAATAAGTGGTTGGCTGCAATCTACTGAAAGTGGACTGTCTGATGTTTCGATTGGGTCTGTTACTGTATGGTAAATGTTGTCTGTTTAGCTAAATAGTGATTTAGCTCTCATAAACTTAGTTTATTTTATCATTGTTTATCTAAACTAAAATTAAACTGTGATTGGGATGATACATGCTTACATTAAGGCAGTTACTCCTAACATGGGCAAAGTGTACTGTGCATCTGCTAATATTGTTGAAAATGGTGCACTTGCTTAAGGGTTAAAAGTAAAGTCCAGTTGGTATCGGCGTTTTCTACATATTCTATGTAGGATGTTTGGAAAGATAAGTCATTTACGTTACTCAGAAAGACTGACAGCAAGCAAATAAAAAAAAATTATCTTCTGAAATAAGCTCATGAATGTATCTGAAGGCAAATTTTTGCAAAACGAAAGCTTGTGGTGGGTGAGAAATGTCATACATGGCACAATATATTTAAAAATTTGCGCTTGAGTGTCGTAAAGAAATAAGCCAATAGAAGTCTACTAGTAAGGAATAGGCGTATAAAATAAATAAAATAAATAAATAAATATATATTGTTATTTAGATATTGATTATTCTATCTGTATGATGGTGATTGTGATTGCAATTGTATCTGCTTATGTGGAAAGTGGACGTTTAACTATTCGATATCAGACGCTTGACAATGGCTTTTTCGTAAAGGCAATGTTACTCGTAGTTGACCGTGAAATAAAACTGAATAATCGGACTTCGTAATTAAATCGTTTCCAAAGACTGCTGCGGTAGGTGCGGACTCATAATCTAAATCTCAATATTACAATAATTTGCCAGCCATGCCAATACGTCGTACAGAGGTGATTGTCTACAAAACATAAAAAAGTTACACAGTTAGTTAAATCAGATATATTCAATGAATAAGCCTACAGTTTATAATCCTACTTACTTTTATAAATATAATTCTTTACAGAATCGAGTGCCTAGTGTGGTTGCAACTCGCAGTATTCTTCTATAACATGAAATATGGCGGTGTGCCAGACAATAAAATAAAATACGTGCTTCTGTCACCACTTCTACCAGAGCTCTCTCTTTTTTTAATCAAACATAAGAGTAACGTAATTGTGCTTTTGTTTTATCAGCGACACAGCGCTGCAGTTGTGTGCCATAGGCTTTATTTATTTGTCACTGATTATTAATTTAATTAGTATTTCGCGTTTCCGCGGAAACTCACGCTTGGCATGCAAATGTGCCTTTATATTGCCCCCTGAATTGCGAGGCGAAAGGACGCACCTGCAGGCGAGCAATTCACCTAAAGGCACAAGAAATCTAAGTTATCTACAACTATTTACATGACTTACATTACACATTATACACATTATATACAAAATTTGAATGACGCGGGTGCGCCGTAAAAGTTCTTATGTTGGCAGATAGAGTGCGCGCATGCGCAGAAGCGTCTGTGTAACTGCGGCACTGCCGTTATATTGTACAGTTAGATCACGCGGCACAGAATTGCAGATCATATTGTTCATGTGCGCGCGTTTTTCAGTCGCTGCACAAAGAAAATATTCAACCAAGATTACATATGAAGACTACATTCTATGACAGGTAACTTAGTTTTAAATTTACAATATTTGTTATAACACAATACAACTTAGATTGTTGAATGTTCTTAGTTACATAGTATTGTTTTGAAATACTTCAAAGAAAAATGTCCGTATTTTTCAGGTGCGTTGACCTATACACATCGTGTCGTTATTACAGTTCATATTCATCCGCTGCACAATAATTTTTTACAGGTTAGTATCGTCGTGGTAAAGTTTTTTGATCACAGTAACATCGTTGTATAACAACGTGATTAATACATAAGCGTGTCCATTTCTCATTTCCATTATAGTCGTAGTGATGCAGTTCGTTGTGACAAAAAGCATTGCTTATTACAGATCAGACGTGACCCGTCGAGTAATTGTTCCACATGCAGTTCGTTTTTTACATTCCGTGGAAGCTTGGTTGCAGAACCTCGGACGGCACATAGCTGGCGTCAATCCTAGGACAGTCCAGGTAAGAGTGTCCATCACATTTCGAGAACATTTCATTCCCTGAAGTTCCAACCAAAATTCTTCCACCCGTCGTGTTGTTTTCTGGACAGGCACTTTGTGTCCATTTAATCCAGTTAACATCTTGAAGTTGGGTACTGTAGTAATGTCACTAGACGATGCACGAATTATGCACTTCACATTTTCAGTTTTTTGCTGAATATAGCTCACCTAAATGTTCGTAGTTATTAATGAAGGAAATCGTTAATGCCCTTGAACAGTGGTTCACTATGCAATGTCTTTTTGGCACTCGTTTTGTTCAAATTTTTACATAGTAACAGTTACACTATACATCAGTTAAAAAAATAAGTAATTATACATACACACGTCACATATTTTCTTAGCATAAACATAATATAGTTGCACATAAACATGTTTACATCATCATTACATCGCTATAGGTTATTACATTGTGTCACATTTGATTTCATGAATTGCAGATATTTACATCCTCTTTAGCGGTTTTGCTGGGATATTATCGATGTTTTTTGTGATGTCATCTGAAATTAAGATAGGTTAGACACAACATTCATTACATCAGTAGGCAAGACCAGGCGTTTTCACTATTCAATAAATATTCAAAATAGTAAGAGAGAGATAATGTTCGATTCCTCGCGTTTTGTGCGTGTGTGTAGAGTGTCTGTGTGGCCTTGACTACTGATAGATGCTTTTCGTGTTGAGAGATGTGCGTCTAATCTATTTCTCAAAGTAAAAGATCGCTTCACAGATGACGTCTGTCAGTTCGTCAGGTGTCACACCAAGTCAGTGGTACCTTCAGTAACAAATGTTCCGTGAAAAATTAATATGTCATCCACTGCTACGTAATCATAAATTTTACTTTAATATTCCGTCTTTCAGGTGGAGGCGCGCGCTGAAAGAAAAGTTCTTCTGTCTTCAACTGCGTCACTGGAACCACTGAAATGAAAATTTCTATACTACTTATTATCTGTGTTGTAACAACAGAGTTTTTCGAGTTGCTTAGCAATATTTTGATGGGTATGACCTTGACATTATTCAGCATGAAATGCTCTAAGATCTCGGTGTGCGTATAACCCAATAATTTTGTTAGTTCTAGGATGTTGCAACAGATACGCACCAGGATGCGGTATGTTAACAATTATATAAGGTCCTTCATATAGCAGACGCCACTTAGCGTTGCGTCCTTTGAGTGCTACAGATTTATGATGAGTACGAAGTAGTACAAGCATTCCTACCTCGAATTTTTGTTTTCTTTTTATTATGTTTCTGTGACGTTTGTTTCGTATTTGTGCGTGATGTGTCAATGTAGTCAATACTTCTTTTATTTTCTGTTCAGGTGTGATTTCCTTGTCTGACAACTTAGGTAATGGTTCTATCCACTGATCGTTCTGTTTGCAATTGAACATGATCTCGTTAGGTGTGTAATTCGTATCGTAAATATTTAAGTTATTGTGTACGTCTTCGAAAAGACTTAGGTAGGACACCCAATTAGTATGTTTTGATGAAATATAGGTCCTCATGAATCGATTTAATTCTCGGAAAAGTCTCTCAGTCGCGTTACATTGTGGACTAAACCTCGAAATAAATATACTTTTGATGTTATTGTCCTTCAAGAAATTTCTCCATTTGTACCCAGAGTAGTATGCTGCGTTATCTGATAGAATTGCTTTAGATTTTCCCACGTGCGTCAGGTAATCACTTGAGAATCTTCGTATTATAGCATTTGCAGTGGCGGATTTTAAAGCATAAAGTTTTACATGTTTAAAAAATATATCGTAAAAAGCTAAGATATATTTGACGCCTCCAGAGCTTGCTGGATGCGGTCCACTGATGTCAGTACACAGAATTTCCAGGGGTTTACTAGGTAAAATAGAATGTAAATCTGTTTTTGTGGATAAATTCTGAGGTTTTGATTTTTGACATATGACACATGTTTTTAGTTCCCTGTAAATTTTTCTTCTCATATTGCTAAAATAACAGTATGTGCTGAGCTTTGCCAAACACTTTTTCGTCCCATAATGACCCCAAACTAAATGTGTGTGCCAAATTAGATTACGTTCAGACTCTTTGGGAATGCATACACACCAGTTAGTAGCATTTGGATGTCGGCGGTAAAATAACACATCATTGTGTAACTTGTAATACTTAGTCAAAGGATGATTGCGTTTTTCTACCAGTAATGTTATTATCTTATACCAGTGAGGATCAGATTTTGTAATTCAGCCATGTTTCTGCACATATCAATATAATATTGGTGATACTGCTTGTCTTGCATTAAGAGAATCCTGTAGTCATTTATATTTTCTAAGTCACTGTTGGTAACATTCATACCTTGTGGAAGTCTAGACAAAGTGTCTGCAATGGTGTTGTCCTTACCTCTTATGTACTTAATTTCAAAAGAGTAGTTCTGAAGTGTAACTGCCCATCGTGATAGTCTAGGATGTACAAGTTTACAAGTT
The DNA here is from genome assembly GCF_023864345.2 of Schistocerca serialis cubense. Taxonomy (NCBI): domain Eukaryota; kingdom Metazoa; phylum Arthropoda; class Insecta; order Orthoptera; family Acrididae; genus Schistocerca; species Schistocerca serialis. The sequence continues at coordinate 666,711,165 of NC_064642.1, forward strand.
AACAAAAATGTCAGGGCCTGGTGATCGGTGTAAATTACCGTATGTTTTCCAAATAAATAATAATTGAATTTCTTGAATGCCCATACTATGGAAAGTGTTTCTAACTCAGTAGTGGAGTATGTACGCTCACATTCAGTTAGAGTGCGACTCGCAAATCCAATAATTCTTATCTGTTCCTCCTCTTTATTCTTTACAACTTGAAATAAGCAACAGCCCAAGCCAGTACGTGAAGCGTCACAAGTCATACAAAAATCTAAATTGAAATCTGGATGGCTCAGTATGTTAGCATTCACTAAAGCATGTTTAATTGTATTAAAGTCATTCTGGCACTGTTCCGACCAGATCCAAACTTGATTCTTTCTGAGTAGATTTAGCAGATGTTTACTGTTCAAAAGTGGTTGTGGCAAAAAACGTCTGAAAAATGAACATAGCCCAAGGAATGATTTTAACTGCTTTTTAGTTCGAGGGCTAGGAAAGTTTCTGATAGCATCTAATTTACTGGGATCCGGACGTATGCCCTGTGAATTAATGATATGTCCTAAATATTTTATCTCACTGCAACCAAATTTTGATTTTCTTAGGTTGACTGTGACTCCAGCTTGTGCAAATTTTTCTAAAATTCTTTGAAGAGTGTCAACGTGTTCATTCCAAGATTGTGTAGCTATCAGTATATCATCTACATAGTGTGTGACTGTCTCAACTAAATCGTCGCCAAGCACGGTATCCAGGGCTGTAATGAATACCCCAGAGCTGACATTCAGTCCGAAGGGTAGAACACAAAACTGATAGGTTCGTCCCCCGAACATAAATGCAGTATATTTCCGAGAATCAGGAGTGATACCCACCTGCCAGAACGAATTAGCGAGATCTATCGTGGAAAAATATTTTGCATCTACAAATTTCTGTAATTGCTCTTCTAAATTTTCAGGTTTTGTGTGAACCGGTAAAATTATTTCATTAATAGCTCGTGCGTCTAACACTAACCTAATGCTTCCATTTGATTTTTTGACAACAAGTAGAGGACTACAATAAGGTGAGGTGGATGGTTCAATGACCTTCCAGTCTAACATTTGTTTTAATTCTTGCCACACAGCAGGTCGTTGAGATAACGGTACGTTATATGTCTTATGGTAGAAGATCTTGTGAGGCTTAACTTCAATCTTGTACACATATGTGTTGATAACACCTAATCGTTTAGTAAAAACTTGTAAATATTTGGATAACACTTCCTGTAGTTTTATATGTTCATGTACACTGAGAGCTATAGCTTCACTTATCTTATGATCAAGCAATGTTTTCAAGTCCATTATCTCTGTGTCAGATGAGTGTGTTTGCATGTCTTGAATGTCTTTGTCAAGTACTAACTGAACCTTGTACCCTGTACAGTGTTTGTCATGCTTTAGAGTTCTCCTGTCCAAATCAATAATAATTACACTGCCTTTATCATTTAAAATACATTTACCTTTGGAGAAGTCTATAATGCAGTCCTTCTCGCTCATAATATCTATTCCTAATATGCAATTTGTCACAAGGTTTTGTACAACCAGGAATGGCCATTGTACGGTTCCATTACCTATTTTAACGTTTACAAAAACTTGCTTCGTAACCCTACATGACTTATTACCTAGTGCAGTAGTTATTTTACAGTTTTGGGCAGGAAACTCAGGCACAGGTTCCAATTCACACATCTTTTTATAGAAATTAAAAGACAAAACGCTCACAGCTGCACCAGTATCTAGGATAATAGTAGTTGGAATCCCACCTACTACACCAGTAGTAGATGCTAAAACAATTTCATTTGTGTTTAAACGACATTGTGGACTGTCTTGTAAAAGTTCATTTGATATATTGTTATTGTGGTTGTATCTTATAAATAAAACAGGTAGTTGTTGTTTAGAATTACTCGGCATATCATTATTCTGTTGTTCAAGTGTGGTGTCAAATAACTGATTAACATTGAAGTCGCCCCCCAAGAATTCTTCAGCCACGACCTGGGGCAAAGTAGTGACTGTTTCTAGTTTGTTGGATTAGCATTTGTACTAGGTACTGACACAGATTGAGGTTGTGCATCAGGTGTCATTTCTATTATATTCACATTCGGATATTGCCTATTATGATCTCCAAAGTTTTGCGGTTGTTGTTGCTGTTGTGCATTATAACTTACCTGTCGGTCGTAAGGTATGCTCCAATTTTGACCTGGTGGCTGCTGTGGTAAAGCAGAGTTTGAATGAAAGTACTGATCGTTACGAGTCCAACCTTGATGCTGTCTTGGCTCGTTGTTACTATTATTTCTATTTCTGTTTGTGTTTTTGTTAATACCTTTGTATCCGTTGTTACCGTTGTAGTTATTACCGCGGTGCCTTTTGTATGGATTGCCGTATGAAATGTTATTACTGTTGTAACTATTGTTTGCATTGGAATACGTGTGTTGATTTTGACTTCCGTACTGAGACGGCATGTGAGTTTGCTGTTTTTGTTGTACCGCGTATCCAACTGTGGGCGCGCCACAATTGTGTTGGCAAGCCTGCATGTTTTGCATACCACTAGTGTAAACATTGTGGCTGCTGTTTTGCCGCGCGAAGCGCTGATCTTCAAGTAACATGTCAACCGAATCTAAGGCTGTTAAAAAATAATCTGAATCGTCATCCGGGATATGTAGCAGTTTTTCTTTAATGTTGAAAGGCAATTTGGCCTTCAACGCACGGAGTATATCAGGCGTTGCGACTGGTTCGTCTAAAAAATGTCCCATGTTCAAGTATTTTTCTAAATATCTGCGTAAGTTACCATTTTTACTGTTAAAAGTTTCAGGTTCTAAAATTTGTCTTCTGAGTCGCTCCTGGACGGATTGCGACCAGAATTTGTTCAGAAAAGCACGCTCAAACTCACTGTACGTGGTACATACGTCAGCTTGACTGTATGCCCAGACAGCTGCATCGCCTTGGATGTAACCGACAATATATGAAATCTTTTTCCGGTCACTCCAAGTGCGCGGAAATGCGTTACTAAAAGATTTAAGAAAAATCACCGGATGAATGGTTCGTTTTTCTGGGATAAAAATCTGAAATTGCCTGTGTTTCATTAAGCTTTCATCTTCCTTCGCATTGTGATATTGATTTATTCCACTGTAATTACTGGTATGTTCAGCTGGCGAGTAATTACGATAATGTTGCTGTGGTTTACCATGATAATAGCTTGTGTTTGTGTTTCCACATCGTGGTATGTGTTGTAGTCGTGGTGTGTTTTGTTCTTGTGTATTTGTCGTGTGCGGAATGTGTGTATCATACTCGAATGTATATTGGTTTCTGAACTGTACATTTTGACTGATATTTTCGTTACATTCAGACTGTAGTTGATCGGTGAATTGTCTCATGGGTGCAGTGACGGATTGTACTGCGTCACTGATCAGCTGTTTGTTATCAGTAATGTATTGTGCTACGGAGTCGTGCACAATTGTTGGTAAATTTTCACGTAAGCATCTATCAAAATGTTTGTCTTTGTTCTCAACCCAATCATGAAAATCTTTATTAATATTTTGAAAATGGGCTATGGCATCTAATTGTAAGATGTCAGTCAGGTGTTGTTCAACATTGTCAAATTTATTCTGTACGTCAGTAATTCGTTTTTCAAGGTTGTCATGTACTGAAGGATATGTTTGAATTTGTTCAGTAAGAACTTCACACGTGACATTAAGGTTTTTTACTTGTGTCTGTAAAAGTGCTACGTCAGTTGTAGTCTTTTCTTGTCTCGTATTGAGCTGGGAAAATTTAGTACTGAGTTCGGTCATCTGTTTGGTCAGTGTGGCGTCTATAAGTTCCACACGTTTACACAAAGTGTCATTACCTATCTTGATTGCTATGAGATCAGATTTGATTTCGTCATTTTGTGTTTTTAACTGTTCATTTTGTGTCTCTAATTGTGCCTTTAAGGTTGCCATGTTTTCGGCGTTCTGTTTCCTTATGGTTGCCATATTTTCTGCGTTTTGTTTCATTAGCATTTGTAACATGTCGGCAATGTTTACCGTTTGCAAGGTCTCTGCCCCCGCCGCGTCATTAGACGTGACGTCATGCATTAACATGGGCTCTGATTGAGATTTTGAAATTTTTGTAGTGGACGGCCTATTGTCAAAATTTTCGTCAACACTTGCGTCAATGTTTGATGAATCGTCACTACCGGTTGCTGTCGTAAAGTCATTTTCTAACACTTGTCTCACGTCCGAGTCGGATTGCGCCTGAATAGTACGTCCTTGCTGTTCCATTTTTGCGTATTGTTTTCTAGTTATTACCATGCCACACGTGATATATTTTCAAGAAAATTTTTGACACTGATTTTAAAATAAAATGTAGTTGAGCATGAATTGCTCGTACCATCAATGGCTGTCTGTTAATTTAAAAATATAAACTGAATTTGAGATTATTGGTAATGGCTGCTGGCCATGTTACATGATATCGTACAGAAGTCGGCCATATTGTACACTCGTGTATTGGTATTGTTGCATACGTTATTGTTTAGGGAAAAGTACTGAGAATGAAATTTATCACTGAAACTGTTATGCGGAAAAGAAACACTACAGAATTTACTGAAAAGCTAATACACTGAATTACACGTCTGGTCAAGCCTGCTAATGCAAAGATGCTGCGTCTTACCTTATTTTGCTGGAAGTTTCATTGCGTCTTCCCGCAAAATTTCAGAATTGGAAAATATCTTCAGATTTTGTTATCTCTCATACATTGACGTCCAGGTCCAGAAAGTTGATTTTTTACATGAAACAAAGAGAACAATGTAACAAATGACAAAATAACAAGTCCGACACGCAGTCGCCAATATAAAATAAATAAATAAATATATATTGTTATTTAGATATTGATTATTCTATCTGTATGATGGTGATTGTGATTGCAATTGTATCTGCTTATCTGGAACGTGGACGTTTAATTATTCGATATCAGACGCTTGACAATGGCTTTTTCGTAAAGGCAATGTTACTCGTAGTTGACCGTGAAATAAAACTGAATAATCGGACTTCGTAATTAAATCGTTTCCAAAGACTGCTGCGGTAGGTGCGGACTCATAATCTAAATCTCAATATTACAATAATTTGCCAGCCATGCCAATACGTCGTACAGAGGTGATTGTCTACAAAACATAAAAAAGTTACACAGTTAGTTAAATCAGATATATTCAATGAATAAGCCTACAGTTTATAATCCTACTTACTTTTATAAATATAATTCTTTACAGAATCGAGTGCCTAGTGTGGTTGCAACTCGCAGTATTCTTCTATAACATGAAATATGGCGGTGTGCCAGACAATAAAATAAAATACGTGCTTCTGTCACCACTTCTACCAGAGCTCTCTCTTTTTTTAATCAAACATAAGAGTAACGTAATTGTGCTTTTGTTTTATCAGCGACACAGCGCTGCAGTTGTGTGCCATAGGCTTTATTTATTTGTCACTGATTATTAATTTAATTAGTATTTCGCGTTTCCGCGGAAACTCACGCTCGGCATGCAAATGTGCCTTTATAGGCGCCTTCGTCTCAGGAAGAAATATCTGAGACGATAGTGAAATACGAGCTGTGTGAAATCTGGAACAGAAGAAATAGAATTCTGTGAGATAGGGTGCTGCAGAAGAACGTTGAAAATTTCGTGGATTGATAAACTAAGGAAAGAAGAGATAATCTGCAGAACAGGCAATGGACCCTAGAGGCAGAACACTGAGAAGAAGATGGGGTAGGATGATAGGAAATCTGTTAGAACAGAGGTCACCTTCTGTGGCTCTACAGGGATCTGTAATTGAAGATGAAGTTTGCAATTTCTATTCTCAGATGACAAGGGAAGTTCAGAAGGGGAATTTGTTGCAGGTGAGTAGAAATATTTACCTCAAATTAAATTTAAAATTCAAACGGTTAGTTATAGTCGATCACTCCCAAGTGTCAACAAATGATCTTGATAAAAGTTGGTGGGTGTGTAGAGGGAGCAGAACAGTGCAATATATATATTATTATTATTACGATTTTTCCCCTTTAGGAGAACGATTGAACTTGAATTCATAATTTCATCTTCGGATGTTATTCTTCTTTGCTTCCCAAAACCTCCTCATCCTCTCAGAATGCTCCTTCTTCCGTTCCTTTGTCCATTTTTTACCAGGCTGACGCGATGTTCTTTCCCCAAACTTCACACTTGTGATTTTATGCCAGCACTTGGTGTGATCTTCGAAAATTTTTTATGTTGATCTGGTGTAGATCCCTCTGGACTTCTTTCAGCCATTCCGTGCCATATTTACTCCTTGTTATAATATTGAATAATTTCTTTGCTGTTCTGGAGTCTTCCATCCCGTAGATGTGTGTATAAAATTTGGCTCGGCGCTTTCTGATTTCATCTGTTACTATGTTGATCTTTCTATAGAGCTCGTTTTGTGGTCTCTTCATCCAAATGCCATTTTTGTTGATTGGACCGTAAATCTTCCTGAGAATTTTTCTTTCCTGCTTTTCTCTTTCCTTAATTTTAGAATGACCATCAATCACCATTGTTTCAGCTGCATAGATTGCTTCTGGAAGAATAACTGTTGTATTGTGCCTTAATTTTGCGTCTGTCGAAATGCACTTATTGTTGTAATGCGTCCATGTTAGCTTGAAGGCTTTCTGGAGCTTGGTGATTCTTTGTTCATTGGCAATTCGGTTTAATCCAGAGGACTGTATAGTTTCACCGAGGTATTTAAAATGGCAGACTTGTGCAATTTTACCATATTTTGTTATTAAAGGGGATTTATTTTCTGGCTGCCATTCCATATATTGGGTTTTTTCATAAGATATCTGTAGTCCGGTTTTTTTGTGAAATTTCATGTAGTTTTTCCACGGTCCACTGAATCATATGCTTTCCTGAAGTCGATGAATGTAACTACTGTGTGTCTGCATTTCCTAATTTGTAATATTGTCTTTAAGCACCAGATCTGTTCCGCACATGACCGTCCTTTTCTGAATCCGGCCTGGTATTCACCAATTAGCGTATCTGCTTGGGATTCTATCCTGTTTAAAAGCGCTTTGGAAAGGATTTTGTAAGCGACTGGGAGCAGGGAAATTCCTCTGTAATTGTTCATGTCGGTCTTGTCGCTCTTTTTGTGTAGCAGGTGAATTAGAGCGCATTTCCAGTCCTCTGGTATCTGCTCCGTTATCCATATGTCTGATATTATACGGTGTAATTTCTGCATAAGTATAGGATCGTTTACTTTCCAGACCTCAGCAATGATCCCATCTTCTCCTGGTGCTTTGTTATTTTTCAACTGCTTGACTATCACCATAGTTTCTTCAAGATCCGGGGCATGTGAGTCTGGGTGTGTGAATGCTGGAGAAGACAAGTTTTTCTTGGGGTGGTTCGCAGTTGAGGAGGGAACTGAAATATTGGGCTAAGATTTGGCAGTTATTTTTCGTGTTGGTTTCGAAAGAGCCATCGGGTTTCTTGAAGCACAAGCTAGGCGCTTGGTATCCCGGTAAGTTTTCTCTAAAAGTCTTATAAAAATTTCTTGTATTATTTTTGATGAAATTCTGCTGGATTTCGGAGAGTCTGTTGTTGTCATATCCCCGTTTTTCTTTTCTAATTATTTTTGAGGTCTGGTTTTGGGCTTTAAGAAAGTTCTCCCAGTTTTCTTCAGTTTTGTGACTGCTAAATTTTTTCCATGCAGTTATTCGGTTGTCAACTGCCTCATCACAGGTTGCATTCCACCAGCGATGTTTCCTGTTGCGGGGGGGTTGTCCTAATTTGAGGTCTTCCTGAATTTTCTCTGTTAGTTTCTCCCAGTCTGTTGATTTTTCCTGATTAATTTGCATGACGATTTTTTCTTTGTTCAGTTGTAGATATTCCGGATCAGGCTTGTTACTTTTGGGTGGACTTTTTAGCATACTGTTGGGTTGGAATTTTGTTTTTATTTGGAGAAGATGATGATCTGATTCAAAGACACCTTTGCAGGCTCTGATGTTTTGATTTTCTTTTATGTTTTCTTTGGAAATTGCGATATGGTCTATTTGGTACTCACCCTGTCTAAGACTGGGTGATCTCCATGTGGTTAATTTATGTGCAGGTTTTTGAAACTGGGTACTCATTATTTTAAGTCCAAAGTTTCTGCAGAAGTCGATTAGTTTTTCACCAGTCTTGTTGGTACGTTTGTGTTTGGTGTGGGGTCCAATGGTATCTCTGAATTTTTTTTCCTTCCCTAATTGTGCATTAAAATAGCCTACTAAGATTTTCACATGGTGCCTAGGTACTTTATTTGTTGTTTCTTCTAGTGTTTCCCAGAAATTGTCCACTGTTTTAGGGTAGATTTTATTGTGGTGATTTGTGGGGGCGTGCACATTGATCAGAGTGTATGCTTTATTAGCTGATTTTACTGATAACAGGGAGACTCTATATTGGGAGACGTCAAATCAATAACTGAGTCGAGTACGGAAGTGTGTACGGCGAATCCTGTTCCGAAAAGCGCTAGTCTGTCTCTTACTTTTATGACAGGTTTGCCCTTGCAGATCCTGTAATTCTCTGTGTTGAAGTGTCCTTCATCTGTGAATCTTGTCTCTTGCAGTGCGGTGATTTTCAGGTTAAATTTTCCCATTGCGTTGGTGAGTTGCTTTAATTTGCCTGTTTTAGTGAGGGTTTTCTCATTAATTGTACCAATAAAATTTTTACGTTTCGTTTTGAGAGTGTGACGAGTTTTTGAGAAGCTCCGATTCTTCTCCGCATGGTGTCCCTGATCCCCCAGAATCCCATGATCAGGTAAATCCAGTCTATCGACTGGTGCCTGGGATTGTTACTCTGTGGTCGTCTTTTCCATCATGCATTCAAGTTGAATTTTAGTTTTTGTGGTGATCTCTGTTGAGACCACAGGTATACAACTCTATTTTTGAGTTCGAGAAGATTTTGTGCAGCCGCCTCAACTAGAGGAACAGACACTGACCTCTGGCCGCCAGATGCTGAGCAGACACCACTGGGTTTATTGGTTTTTGGTCCACCCTGGGTATTTCATTTCCCCAGTACCACCTATATCTAGGAAGCTCTTCCCTATCCGCCACCCGGGGAGGCGCCCGATGGGGGTACCAACAACCCCACATATATATATATATATAACCCATCAATAATATTCCCTGTAAAACTAAAATGACAAATTATCTCTTAAGGTGTATTTCGCCACTTAAAAGTTAAATTCGGGACAGATCAGTATATATGTGTATATATATATATATATATATACACTAATAAATACTAAAATGACAAATTATCTTTTAAGGTGTATTTCGCCACTTAAAAGTTAAATTCGGCACAGAACACTATACATATATATATATATATATATATATATATATATATATATATATATATCGCTTATATATATGTGCGGTAGCTTGGACTTGGAATATTTTCACAGTGCCAGCGGAACGTTATCCCAGACGGGAGCACTAGCCGTACTAGGTGCTCTTGTCCGCTGGCGCGCCGCCACGATTGCGTAAGGCCGTAAGGACCGCACATATATATAAGCGAGCGAGAACCACTCAGAGGCTCATTCGCGCTGCTGCTGCTGCACAGGCAAATGCATTGAACGCCGCCACAATGCGCAGAATTCGTCGCTGTCTAGTATATATATATATATATATATATATATATATATATATATATATATATATATATATATGTACTGTTCTGTGCCGAATTTAAGTTTTAAGTGGCGAAACACACCTTAAGAGATAACTTGTCATTTTAGTTTTACAGCGAATATTATTGAGGTGATTATATATATATATATATATGTATTCCTAGATATAGGTGGTACTGGGGAAATGAAATACCCAGGGTGGACCAAAAACCAATAAACCCAGTTGTGTTCTGTGCCGAATTTAACTTTTAAGTGGCGAAATACACCTTAAGAGATAATTTGTCATTTTAGTTTTACAGGGAATATTATTGAGGTGATTATATATATATATATATATATATATATATATATATATATATATATATATATACTGTTTTGTGCCGAATTTAACTTTTAAGTGGCGAAATACACCTTAAGAGATAATTTGTCATTTTAGTTTTACAAGGAATATTATTGAGGTGATTATAGACAAAATGTTTCTCATATAACAACTGATCTGTAATTTAAGATTTTGAAAATTTCATAAGAAAATTCAGCAATAAGTTGAAATTTTGCAAAATACCACACCATAGTTAATTAATGCTGAAACAAAAAAAATTTTCTTACAACAAAACTTACAGAAGCTTTCAAGCCACATATATCCATGTGTATTTCAACTTTTCAGAAATAACATTTTTGGAAAAGAAGCTATACAAAATGTGCTGTGAGAGTATTTTCAATCTACCTAATTAAAATAAAACAGAACATTCACTAATATACTACTTATTTATATTACTTATATTGGTTTTATGATTTTTAAACATTATTTTACGTTTTACATTTATAGTTGTTTGGTTAATAGTTTACCATTTCACATGTATGTACATTATTAACTGAAAATAACAAGTAGTATATAATTGTGATGAAAATAATTACAATAAAGAAAACTATAGGAAAATGCTTAGAAATGTAACGTTTTATTACAACATTCATATAAATGAACAAAGTTTCTTCAGACAATATAAAACACAGATAAGACATTTAAACCCCAATTCACCATGATCTCAAATAGTAATGGGTGATATTCTAACTACACATATTTGTATGAGGTATATTTCAGCTAGTTTGTACGCTTTGGCCAACAGAAGTGATAATGTACTAGTGAATGCAGTTGGATAATACTGTTCTCCATAATCATAATCATTCAAGAGAACAATCTGAAAATTGTTTCTTCAAAGTTCTTCCTACATAGAGTGAAGTATACATTCCACAGCTGTAACTGTTCAATCAATCCCTCTGGGGTCACCAAATGTTTCATGTCCTCAGGCAAGATGCTCAGAAGGTTTCCACATTGAACACTCACCTTTTCATAGTTTTAAGGGAAAGTAATGGTGAGTTAAAACGAAGAACTCGAGAATCTCTTTTTGAAGTCCCAATTGACCCTGTGACAGCATTGAAATGTGGTAAACAAATATCTCACCATGTCAAAAGTTATGTGGAGGATGTTTTCTTTCCCAGTGAGAGAGTGGTATCGGTATGGTTGTTAGATTCTTGTGGTGTCAGTAGGAAAGAATTTACAGCATCATAACTGAGGACAAGGAATTGTGTACCTGGTTATTCCAAAGGGCTCAATGGAAAAGGTACAGCCATGGATGTATACAGCTTTCGATTTTGGAAGACTTTCAGATCTTATTTTGTTGAGTGATTAAGTTGCCATTCTTCACTTGTGAAATCAACATAAACAAGCTGCAGACATTTGTACATTATCAGTTCTCTTCATCAAAGCTCACCAATAAAATGCACTTGATACAAGTCACGATATTTAGAGGATCATCAATGACTATTTGAAAGGCTGCTGAAGTTTGTCTTATATCATCTCTCCATCAGGTATAATAACTGAAAAAATTACGTTCATTTTATGGGTATGGTGTAAAATAGCTAAATTTGATGCATTTCCTTACTGATTAACATCACTGTAATTATTTTCATTCATAATAATTTTCTAAATTATATTTGTCGAGAATCTATCTCGCAGCAAGTGGTGTTACATGACTAGATAAGAGTACATGCATTTCTAGGATAGGAAGGGGGTAAAATTACAGGTGCCCTGGCTTACAGATCAGCATTGCTGACATCTGAATTTTGCCATATACTGACCATGTTTCTGTCTTTGTAACTCCAAATGCAATAAAATGTAATAAAAGATGAATGTTTTGCTATTATTTCAAACATACGCTCTTCAATTCCAAATTTGTACTTATACCAATTATGTAGAACCGAAAATTAAGTAGTGAGCGGAAAGAAGATACAGTGAACTTCAGAAATATTTCCTTTTTTATGTTAGAATTCTGATTTGGCACATATTGAAGCTCTTGGGGTGGTGACCACTGTTTGGACCCTCTTGCACGCTGGCGCAATTCAGGGAGTCACCTGGTCACACAGTGCCATAACTATTTAATCTGGTTGCCCTGCAGCCTCCATCACCATCAGGCAACACTGACAGGGAGACTGAGCTATGGTACCAGCCACAGCAGTCTCGCAGCAGATGCTGCATTGGCCACTTGATTTCACTGTCATCAGGATTTTAATACTTAGTCTAAGCAATGTTTCGTCATTGGTAATTGCCGTTCCATCACACCGTTGTTGACATACAAAGAATTAGTACTTCTGTATTTTAAATTTCCGATACGCTTCGCCAGACATAAATTGTATATACACTGATCAGCCAGACCAATATCACTGCCTATCTAATATCCGGTACAGCCACCTTTGGAACTGATAACAGAGGCGACTCGTTGTGGCATGGAAGCAACGACACCTTGATATGTCGTTGGAGGGAGTTAGCACCACATCTGCGCACACAGAAGTCACCTTAAACCCATAAACTCCGTCGAGGGGATGGTAGTTGATGGCTGGAGACCTTTCTGTCTTGACCTACAGAGGCTGCCCGGAAATTCCTCATCTTATTGGCAACCAGTACGTTTTGAGAATACTTCTTTTCGAGTATTGTGACATGGGTTTAAGTTCTGACAAAATTAATAAATTGTACAAGACCATCGACTTGACAATCGCCTTTATTCGTAATAGCCTCTTGCAGAAATGGTTGAAACATTCAACCGAAAATTGCAATATCATCTATTCAAATTCCGCTGTTTACGAAATATTATGTGACGATTGCGGTAAATAGTTCATTGGGCAAACAGGTAATAAGTTGACTATTCGTTATAAGAAACACTGTTAAAGTACATCTAGTAATGGAAGGAGCTTATGACCAACATGAGACACGCCATCGACACTCAGAAGTATCTATTACAAACAGCTTAAAAATTATTCAGAATGCACATAAAGGACTGTTACTTAATGCAGTGGAAGAGATACGAATTTACGCTCGTTACAAGTAGACCCTTTCCAATACCAGGCAATTAGACTGCAAAGAAAAATATTTCTGTGATATTTTTGAAGACTTACTATAGGATATTCCTGTCTTTCTGTTCTCATTTTATTCTTTCATTTATTTGTATGATTATAAGGAACTTTCAAATCATACTGCTTTTGGTTTTTATTTTTATTTTGGGCTACATTTTTTTGTTTTGTAGCAGTTAGTGTCGTTGTACCTCGCTTGCTATAATCTGATGATGTTGCTGTAGAGTAACTAAGAACATTATTTCTGTTCTGTTCGTTTTAATCCTTCTTTTTACTTCTCCAAAAAGTAATTTTGATTTATTTTATTGACTTGTCACTACTTCAAACAACTATATTTACAGTACCATTTAAATTTTGCTTCCCATGGTTTTGTTGTTCAAAAATATCTCTGATCACTATGGGACTTAACATCTCAGGTCATCAGTCCCCTAGAACTTAGAACTACTTAGACCGAACTAACCTAAGGACATTACACACTGCCCGAGGCAGGATCCAAACTTGCGGCTGTAGCGGTCGCGCGGTTCCAGACTGAAGCGCCTAGAACCGCTCGGCCACTCCGGCCGGCCGCTTTTGTTGTGACTGATACCAAATGTTGCAGTGCCAGACACCAAATGCGACGTATTGACACCACCTGTAGTGGGTTGGTTGCCAGGAGGTGCCACATTAATACTCGGCGAGAACTTTCCAAACGATATATTTGTTTCCCTACAATGCTCCATTCACCTCGGTCTGCGTCACAGGCCCAGCAATGCTGAGGTAGAACCCCAGCGGCCTGTGCAAAGAAACACTGTGTCGTGTGGGCCATGTACGCCAGTTTCAGAGTTCCGTTTACATCAGGATGGCTGCGCCAGCAGGCGACTCAGTGACCAGTGTCCTAATTGTCTCCCTGCTGCTCCGCCAGGAGCTGCAGGCCGGCCCCACTGCTACATCTTAAGGCCGGTTCCCACTAGAGCGCAGCAGCGCGTCGTGCGGCAACGGCAGCGGCAAGCGTTTTCCGCTTTGATGCGGCGGCACGTGGAATTGGTGTTCCCATCTGGAAGCGGCAGACGCTAGTGGTAGCCAATGACGAACAGCCACTGAGGTACGGGGTGGGACCCACCGAAACGACCGGTGTGTTTGAATAACTATATCTTATACCTACATGAAGGAAAGACGAAGTTGGGTGAAGACATACAAATTTTTCATTTTCTGTACAATGTACTCTTTTACATATTTCATTATTCATGTTTTCTCATTTCAACATAAACAGATTTCATGACTACCGTTCATGATTGTTCACTATCTCCTTACACATTGAAACAATGTACGATAAAAGAGATTATTCAGATAGTTAAGCGAGACCAAAATTTAAAGTGTGATATGGTAGCAGGTACAGGAAAACACTAAAAACACAAAGGCTTTGGGGAAGGGATGAAAGTGGAAGCCACCTGATAGAATTTAGCACAGAGCACAATGTAATCATCGCCAGCACCTTGCTTAAGAATCATGAAAGAATAATACATACTCGGAACAGTTTTCGAAATCAGATTTTAAATTATAAGATATTTCCTGGTGCAGACGCAAACCTACAATAATTTATTGGTTACGAGCTGCGGTTTACAACTAAAGAGACAGTAAACGGTAGCAAATTAAGGAAATGGAACTTGAATAAGTCAAGACCCACAGTTTTTCGATAATCTTAAAGTTACCATAATGCAACAACTGACTGAAACAGAGAAAGGAATCCGCTAGAATACGAATGGATATCTTTGAGAGAAATAGTGGTGAGTGCAGCAGAGTATGTGAACGGGAAGAAGGTACAGTAGAAATCGTTAGATAAAACGTGATATATTAAATTTGACACGAGGGAAATAGATAAAAATGCAGCAAATAAAGTAGGCCATGGGAAATAGAAATGTCTAAACATGACGTTGACAGAAAGTCCAAAATTGCAACGCGATTTTGCACTTGGAAAACAGGGGAATGAAAATGAGAAAGAACAAAGAAAACTTTGCTCAAAGGAGAAGCAACTGCCAGGGACTCATCTGGCAAGCCAGAACTAAGCAAATTAGAGAAGGCTAGAAAGTGGAAGGAATGTGTAGAGAGGAGAGGGGGAGGGGTTGTACAAACTAACATAAGCACAATGTTAGATTCCTGTGAAATGTCTGAACACGCAAGGCAATACTGATCCTACCACTTAGTTAAGTAGACACACTGAAGAACTGCGAAACTGTGTTTATAGCATTTGCATGTTTATAGAAAGATTTTGACAATCTTAATTAAAACATTCTTTCAAGCTCTAAAACATAGGGCCACAAGATTATCTACAACTTGTACAGAAACCAAACTGCATTTCTAAGACTTTAATGACTTGCAAGGGAAGCAGTAATTGAGAAGGCAGAAGTAGATAGGATATAAAATGAAGACTGTGAATAGCAACAAAAGCGTTCTGAAAAAGAAACTTTGTTCACATCGAATATAAATTCTAATGATGGGGTACAAATTTACAAAGGTATTTGTGCGGAGTGCAGCCTTGTACGTAAGTGAAACGTGGGCTATGAACAGTTCTGTCAAGAAGACAATGGGCGCTTTCAAAACGTGGTGATCAATAAGAATGCTGAAGATTAGATATGAGGATCGTGTAACTAAAGAAGAGGAACGGAATTAGAGCAGGAAGAGGAAGAGGAAATTACGGCACAACTTTGACTAGAAGAGGGGTAAGTTGACAGGACATATTATGAGGCGTCAAAGAGTGAGGACAAAGGGGTTGGGTGATAGTATTCTGATAATAATCATCTGTTGAAATGCTATTCTGCTATTTTATCGATTAATGTAAGCAGTGAATTTACTATTCCATGCACTTCTCCACGAAACATTTAAACCAGAACTGAAATCAGCTGAACACCAAATCTTTCAACCACTGTCTGACAAGTACTGCATTCTCTTTCAACTTTCTATAACTATCACTGGCTAGCCACACACACATAAAGATATAAGGAGGACAGAAATAAACAAACATTAGTTTTCAGCATATAATTCTTTAGATTGGCAACATGCACATAAACAAACCAAACAGGAAGGGACATGAGGTGAACACACTGTAGTTATGACTTCAAATCAGTGTTTTCGGTAAAATGTCTACAGCTAGTGACAGAAGAAAAAAGAGCGAACATGAAAATGTGCTTATGTTCCATAATCTAAGTTTTAGTTCAACCTCCAGCATGTGACCAGGTGAGGGGAAACGCAGATGTCCGCCAAAAACTCGATTCACTGTGAGTAATCAGTTGTTGTTGTTGTGGTATTGAGTCCTGAGACTGGTTTGATGCAGCTCTCCATGCTAATCTATCCTGTGCAAGATTCTTCATCTCCCAGTACCTACTGCAGCCTACATCCTTCTGAATCTGCTTAGTGTATTTATCTCTTGGTCTCCCTCTACGAGTTTTACCTTCCACGCTGCCCTCCAATACTAAATTGGTGATCCCTCGATGTCTCAGAACATGTCCTACCAACCGATCCCTTCTTCTAGTCAAGTTGTCCCACAAACTTCTCTTCTCCCCAATTCTATTCAGTATCTCCTCATTAGTTATGTGATCTACCCATCTAATCTTCAGCATTCTTCTGTAGCACCACATTTCGAAAGGTTCTATTCTCTTCTTGTCTAAACTATTTATCGTCCACGTTTCACTTCCATACATGGCTACACTCCATACAAGTACTTTCAGAAACGACTACCTGACATTTAAATCTATACTCGATGTTAACAAATTTTTCTTCTTCAGAAACGCTTTCCTTGCCATTGCCAGTCTACTTTTATATCCTCTCTACTTCTACCATCGTCAGTTATTTTGCTCCCCAAATAGCAAAACTCCTTTACTACCTTAAGTGTCTCATTTCCTAATCTAATTCGATCAGCATCACCCGACTTAATTCGACTACATTCCATTATCCTCGATTTGCTTTTGTTGATGTTCATCTTATATCCTCCTTTCAAGACACTGTCCATTCCGTTCAGAGTAATCAGTTATTCACGTAAAAAAGATGTGAACTGTTTTATAATCTGCATGTATCACATATCAAAACAAAACTGAATCATTCTAGATTCCACCGAAGATGCCTTAAAATAAAAGGCGAAACGCGTCTTGAACCAATAAAGTGCACTGGATAAAGAAAAAAACGTATGTTACTTCCAAAGGAAATAATCAATAGCTGTAGATAATTAGCAAATTACATCTTATGACATACCAGCAAATTAGTCTCGGTTTAACTTCTCATTACACATGCTATTAAATGCTGTTTAAAAAAATTCATCTATCCCTTCCGAAAAAACTGTAGTTTCTTTTATATCTTGGTAGTTAAACAGATTTTGGATATTTATCATGCGACGAAATACATGAGTTTTTACAAGTTATCGTTTGCAAAAAAACACGTTTCGATTTCTTGAACCGTTTACGAAATTTGCAGTTGATACAACCACATGGTTTACGACGAGCATGACGAAAGTATCGGTCGCGTCGCGAACGACCCGCGCGCGGTCACCGCACAGCCCGTCCGCCGTCACCGCACAGCCCGTCCGCCGACATATCATTCAATATCTCGAGAACGGTGATAGCTATCGTTCTGCTCTCAGCTTTAAAAACAATTTCGATATGTTGACTAAATTTCATACACAATAATGTATTACCTAAAATGAACTGTACGCAAAGTCCCCGCAATGCGTTTTTACCTCTGCACACTCATTCAAATTTCGTGTAAAGGTTTACGTAAATGCGATACAGCAAGTAACCACGACGAATAACGAAAAGAAATTCCGTCCTTTATCGAGAGAAGATATCAGGCTGTAACATGCCCAAGAATCAAATTTTTCTACCGAATAGTTTCCTTGGAATCGGATGATAAGTATTTCATAGCTGCCGCCGCGTCCGCGCCAGCGGTTCGGCGAAAGTTCGTGTGGCCCGTGGCTCCGTACCTGACGTCACGCTCAGCGCGTTCTGTGATTGGCGGCGAGCACCTGGAGCGCGGCACGCGGCAGCGGAAGCGGTTCGACATGGTCAAACCGCGACGCAGAGCCCGCCGCGCCTTGCCGCTGACGCCATTTCCATGGCAACCACGCAGCTGACGCGCGGTTTTGACGCGCGGCAGCCCTAGTGCGAACCGGCCTTTACTCGGCTGGCGTAGCTAGGAACGCGGCGGCAACTAACGCCGCCATCCGCCGTCGGAATCTGCAGCCCTCGCCACGGAAGTCTCGGGTGTGTGGCGGGAGCCGAGGCAACTGCCGCGGTAGCGACCCGAAAAGGGCCCGCCCTGGCTGGCTGTGGACCACACGTCGGTCTCAGAGGGCCAAACAAACGACCCGCCGTGGACGGGGACATTGTTGTCCCATCTGTTGCTGCATGTAGCATGCGGAGTGTCACGCCCCGACATCCAGGAGAGCTGCCACACCTGAATGAATCACGTTAGAAAACGATACCTAATTATACTCGGCTGCATGCCTGTGTTTCGCTAACACGTCCCAACGTGTTATGTACACGCCACACCCCGGTTGCGCCAGTGGCCCGCTTCTGCCTGTGACTTGCGCCATGGAAACTGCTGTGTGTGCCCTCTCCGGCAGTTCTACGCCTCCTGGCTGGAACTCGTGCTCTGAATATTGCATAAAACTAGTTTTCCTTATCCTGAACGGTGGTGCCGCTACACTTTTTATGTTACGTTTATGATGACCTCGATGAGTCCATGACGATTTGGGTCACAGTACCCGATTAAAATTCTTTGTCTTCATTTCATTTCCATAGCTATTTCTGTGGAATGCCTTCATGATTAGCAGCTAGTTAAGTGTATTTTATACTTTAGGTTGTTTATGTTTTCAGCTGTTTATTCCTGTTAAGCCGATATTACTTATCACAATTACGGTCGCAGTGCCTCTTTTGATGTTATATGATGATTGTGTTCTAGGACTACTGAAGAACTCGGTTTCCCATATGTCCGACATTACTTCCTTTATAATATCGCCAATTAATATTTTAATTTCGTGTTTTTTGTTATTTTATGCATTTTTTGTAGCTATACACAGCTATATTCGTAGTATCTCTTAACGTCTGACTGTTTATGAGTTTGTTTTATATTTGTAAATACCTATGTGTTTCCATGTGGTACTACATCGTAGTGATGTAACCCATACGTCTTTCCGTTTATCTAACATTACGTACGGTTATTTTAGGAAATTTCATGGAATATTATTGCCTGTAGACAACTATTCCACAGTGTATTTTAAATTTTGATTACTTATGCTTTCTGTGTTATGTTTCGAATACCTCGATGCGTCTGTGACATTTAGTATCATAGTTAACTGAGCGAGGTGGCGCAGTGGTTAGCACACTGGACTAGCATTCGGGAGGACGACGGTTCAATCCCGTCTCCGGCCATCTTGATTTAGGTTTTCCGTGATTTCCCTAAATCGCTTCAGGCAAATGCCGGGATGGTTCATTTGAAAGGGCACGGCCGATTTCCTTCCCCGTCCTTCCCTCACCCGAGCTTGCGCTCCGTCTCTAATGACCTCGTTGTCGACGGGACGTTAAACACTAATATCCTCCTCCTCCTGTATCATATTTCCTTTGATGTAATTTATATGCCGGCCGGAGTGGCCGAGCGTATCTAGGCGCAACAGTCTGGAACCGCGCGACGGCTACGGTCGCCGGTTCGAATCCTGCCTCGGGCATGAATGTGTGTGATGTCCTTAGGTTAGTTACGTTTAAGTAGTTCAAAGTTCTAGGGCACTGATGACCTTAGATGTTAAGTCCCATAGTGCTCAGAGTCATTTAAACCATTTTTGTAATCTATTTTTCCGTGCACGGGTACTATGTGCGTCTATTTCACTTGCTATTACGTCACTGTCATCTGGGAAATCTGATGTATATTACGACATTTATCTTACTTGCATGCCCGTATTCTGTAACAGCTAGTCACTGTCACAACTTTGAAATCGCCTTCCACTTAAACTTCACACAGATGTCTCCACTCCGCTTCCATGGTAAATAATGGCGTCACTCAAGCAATATTTTCACTGGAACTACGACTGAGGAGCTGTCTAATATGCTTAGCACGTATTTCCACACACCAGCCTACATGCCATACATATTTAACAGTCGTTGCTTCTGCAACTATGAAACCGTCCTCCGCTGAATTGCGCGTATCGGTAGATCCATATCGATTTCAGGGGAAACATTATCGTCGCTTACGCACTAGCTTTGCTGGCACACGATCTACGTTTATCGACAAATCCCCATACTTGCCTACACCTGTTCTCACAGTCGATTAATATTGGTTGTCGAATCTATATATATTTTTATCTAATACTGACGAAATGCTTTTTGTAGCAGCTACTTAACACAGTGTAATACACATTTTTCTTCACGTATTATTAGCTCTTATGTATCTACTTTGTATACACCTTATTGTAACAACCGTTTTACACCCTGTGTGCCTGATTGACTATCGCTGACAGAATTGGGTAAGCGGTGGGCAAAGCATCGCATGTTTAATCAACAACTACGATGATCTCCTTAACAGTTAATGTTCGTGGAGTCACAACGCATTTCCGATCACCGCCACCGCCTTCTTTTAATTTTTGTTCTACAACTTGTGTTTTATATTTTCCCACTATTATCAGAGTTCCCTTTAAATCCGTCCTGTGTTCATATTACAGTATAAAAGATCTGAAGATTGTTTCTTTCAGCCCAAAACCCGTAACCACTGGAAATAAATATTTTCTTGAGGTTAAGGCTGTTATAAAATTAGTCAATATACGCATGTTGATAATACAAGCCAGAATCTGATTGACTCTCGCGCCATACCGTGTCAAAAATTCCTAACATGTCAACTAAAACTACCACAGTCCTTCTTTCAAATTGTAGCCAGTTTCTACATGGGTACTCAAGAACAGCACTTGCTCACAGGAACTTCTACGTTGTCTACATCCAACTTTTTCAGACGCTACGACACAGCAAAAGTAGAGATATTGTAAGACAGTGTTCAGTAGCCTGACCTTTATTTCTCTGAATGTTTGATGGGAAGTATTCTAGTTCTATTAAATTTTTCCGTTAATGCTCCTGTGGGAAGAAATTCATTAAAAAGTCGAATTAGGCACTTTCACGTTTTAGGTCCACTGTACACCGACAACTCAGGGTGAAGCCCATCTGCAACTGCAGCTTGTCTGCACTTCGTTTCGCTAACATTTATCACCAGTTCAGTGATCGGAAATGGTAAGAGAATTCTGGATTAAATGGGAGACATTTCGTGAGTTTAGAAAGTTATTTCCTTGTAGACGAGCAATTTCTGTCTCTGATTGAGGTATAAATTCTCTTAATAAGTGACTAGCGATTGTGTCGCATGAGGCTGTCAACTTCAATATGTTGTGGAAGGGTATTCTCCCAGCTTCGGGAACTTTGTCAATGCTTTTGTACAGTCATGTGTGAAGCCAGTGTCCTTGTTTTTTTTGTGTTATTTTCTCTCCTTTTCATTCAAAGAATTCAGCAGATTCGTAGCTTGTCCTTGGTATTCACTTCCATTGAAGTTATTAAATACATAGCTGGTTTATAAAATAAATATCAATCCAGAAAGGCTTCAGTAACAAAAATTTTGAAAAGAATACACGAAAGGCGAGCCACTACGGGATACTCATACCTACAAAGTCACAGGTAGCATAGGTATGAGCAGCCCATAGTGGCTCGCCTTTCATGTATTCCTTTTAAGATTTTTGTGACATAGGCGAGTGATCCAATGGTTCCATCCGGGAATGAATGGCTTACCGCACGATCCGATTCTCTGTTTTCGCCACTAGTTATGACTACGTCGATGGAATGTAAACGTGTGGTGTAGAATAGTGAACCAACAGCTCATGGATCTTTTTTCATAGATTGAACACTGAACATGCACAAGTATCGCAGCATCCTAAGAGACGTAGATGATATTTCATGTAAGACT
The DNA here is from genome assembly GCF_023864345.2 of Schistocerca serialis cubense. Lineage (NCBI taxonomy): Eukaryota > Metazoa > Arthropoda > Insecta > Orthoptera > Acrididae > Schistocerca > Schistocerca serialis. Next base: position 666,733,153 of record NC_064642.1, read on the forward strand.
AGGCGAAACCTGTGCTACCAACATGATGGTGCTACTTGTATGATGGCTGTCCAGCCCACAGTGCACGAAGTACAACAGCATGTCTTTTAAAAACTATTTCCAAAAAGGATGGCTGGACCCATGGGGCATGTATCTAGGCTGTTCCGTTCCTGGATTTGACACAGCAACTGCCTGGGGGATGTTTCCAGACTGAAATTTTAACTCTGAAGCGGAGTGTGCGCTGATATGAAATTTCCTGTCAGATTAAAACTGTGTGCCGGACGGAGACTCGAAATCTGGACCTTCACCATTCGCGCGCAAGTGCTCTACCAACTGAGCTACACAAGCACGACTCACGAACCGTGTTCACAGCTTTACTTCTGCCAGTACCATGCCTCCTACCTTCCAAACTGTACAGAAGCTCTCCTGCAAATGTTGTAGAACTAGCATTCCCGAACGAGAGGACATTGAGGAGACATTGCTTAGCCACTTCCTGGGTGATGTTTCCAGAATGAGATTTTCACTCCGCAGCGGAGTGTGCGCTGATATGAAACTTCCTGTCAGATTGAAACTGTGTGCCGGAGCGAGACTCGAACTCGGGACATTTGCCTTTCGCGGGCAAGTGCTCTACGAACTCAGCTACAGAAGCGCGACTCACGCCCTGTCCTCTCAGTTTTACTTCTGCAAGTACCTCGTCTCCAACCTTCCAAACGTTACAGAAGCTCTCCTGGGAACCTTGCACAACTAGCAATCCTGAAAGAGAGGATATTGCGGAGACATGGCTTCGCCCTAGCCACAGCCACAGAATGGGGAATGTTTCCAGAATGAGATTTTCACTCTGCGGCCGAGTGTGCGCTGATATGAAACTTCCTGTCACATTAAAACTGTGTACCTAACGGAGACTCGAAGTCGGGACCTTCGCCATTCGCGGGCAAGTGCTCTACCAACTGAGCTACACAAGCACGTCTCAGGAACCGAGCTCACAGCTTTACTTCTGCCAGTACCATGCCTCCTACTTTCCAAACTTTAGAGAAGCTCTCCAGCAAACCCTGCAGAACTAGAACTCCTGAGAAAAATATTGCGGGGACATTGCTTACCCACAGCCACAGCCTAGGGGATGTTTCCAGATTGAAATTTTAACTCTGTAGCGGAGTGTGAGCTGATATTAATGTTCCGGTCGGATTAAAACTGTGTACCGGTCCAAGAACTTTGCGTTTCGCGGGATAGTGCACTACCAACTGAGCTACCCAAGCGCGACTCACGCCCCATCCTCACAGCTTTACTTCTGCCAGTACCTCTCCACCCACCTTAATAACTTTACAGAATCACTCCTGCGAACTTTGCAGAACTAGCACTCGAGAAAGAAACAATAGTGCGGAGACATGACCTATCCACAGCCACAGCCACAGCCTTGGGGATGTATCCAGACTGAGAGTCTGGCAGAATGAGATTTTCACTCTGCAGCGGAGTGGGCGCTGATATGAAACTTCCTGTCAGATTGAAACTGTGTGCCGGACCGAGACTCGAACTCGGGACATTTGCCTTTCGCTGGCAAGTGCTCTACCATTTCAGCTACCCAAGCGCAACTCACGCCCCGTCCTCACAGCTTTACTTCTGCCAGTACCTCTTCTCCTACCTTCCAAACGTTACAGAAGCTCTACTGCGAACCTTGCAGAACTAGAACTCCTGAAAGAAAGGATAATGCAGAGAAATGGTTTAGCCACAGCCACTGCCTAGGGGATGTGAAAAGAATGAGATTCTCTCTCTGCAGCGGTGTGTTCGCTGATATGAAACTTTTGTGGCAGATTAAAACTCTGTGCCGGATCAAGAACTTTTCTTCTCGCAGACAAGTGCTCCATCAACTGAGCTACCCAAGCAGGACACATGACCGGTCGTCACAACTTTACTTCTGCCAGTACATCGTCTCCAACCATCGGAACATTACAGAAGCCCTCCTGCAAACCTTGCAGATCTAGCACTCCTGAAAGAAACAATATTGCTGAGACATGGGTTAGCTACAGCCACGGCCAGAGCCTTGGGGATGTTAAAAGTATGAGATTGTCCCTCTGCAGCGGTATGTGCGCTGAATGAAACTTTCTGGCAGATTCAAACTGTCTGCCTTACCGAGACTCAAACTCGAGACCTTTTCCTTTCGCGGGCAAGTGCTCTACTAACTCAGGTAGCCAAGCGCGACTCACGCCCCGTCCTCACAGGTTTAGTGTTTAGTGTTGACAGTACCTCTTCTCCTACTTTTCAAACATTACTGTAGCTCTCCTGCGAAACTTGCAAAACTAGCACTTCTCAAAGAAAGGATATTGCGGAGACATGGGTTAGCTACATCCTGAGTTTATCACTCTGCAGCGGAGTGTGTGCTGATATGAAACTTCCTGTCGATTAAAACTGTGTGCCGGACCGAGACTCGGTCTCGGGACCCTTGCCTTTTGCGGGTAAGTTCTCTAACAACTGAGCTACACAAGCACATCTCACTAACCGTCCTCACAGCTTTACTTCTGCCAGTACCATGCCTCCTACCTTCCAAACTTCACAGAAACTCCCCTGCGAATCTTGCAGAACTAGCTCTAATGAAAGAAATAATATTCAGAGCCATGGTTTAGCCAAAGCCACAGACACAGCCTGGGGTATGTTAAAAGAATAAGATTCTCCCTCGGCAGAGGTGTGTGTGCTGATATGAAACTTCTGGGCTGATTAAAACTGTGTGCCTCACCGAGTCTTGAACTCGGGACATATGCCTAACGTGGGAATGTGCTCTACCAAATCAGCTACCCAAGCGAGATTCACGCCCCGTCTCAGACTTTTACTTCTGCCAGTACCTCGTCTCCTACCTTCCAAACTTAAGAGAAACTAACCTGCGAACCTTGCAGAATTAGCACTCCTGAAAGAAAGGATATTGCGAATACATGGCTTAGCCACAGCCACAGATTTGGGGAAATTTCCAGAATGAGATTTTCAACTGTAGCGGAATGTGCCATGATATAAAACTTTCAGGCAGATTAAAACTGTGTGCTGGTCCGAGACTCGAACTCGGGACTTTCGCCTTTAGCGTGCAAGTGCTCTACCAACTCAGCTACACAAGCGCGATTTACGCCCCGTCCTCATCGCTTCCCTTCTGCAAGTACATCGTCTCCTACCTTATAAATTTAACAGAAGTTTTCTTGCGAACCTTGGACAACTAGCACTCCTGAAAGAAAGGATATTGCAGAGACATGGCTTAGCCACAGCCACAGCCACAGCTTGGGGGATTTATCTAGTATGAGATTTTAACTCTGCAGCGGAGTGTACGCTGATATGAAACTTCCTGTCAGATTAAATCTGTACGCTGGACAGAGACTCGGTCTCGGGACCTTTGCCTTTTGTGGGCAAGATCTCTAACAACTGAGCTATCCAATCACGAGTCACGAACCGTCGTCTTAGCTTTACTTCTGCCAGTACCTCGTCTCCTACGTTCCAAACGTTACAGAAGCTCTCCTTCGAAACTTGCAGAATAAGAAGTCCTGAATGAAAGGATATTGCAGAGACATGGCTTAGCCACAGCCACAGAAACAGTTTGGGGGATGTTTCGAAAATGAGATTCTTCCTCTGCAGCGGAGTGTTGCTGATATGAAACTTCCTGGCAGTTTAAATAGTGTACGGACCAAGAAACTTGCCCTTCGCGTGCAAGTGCACACCAACTGAGCTACACAAGCAGGACTCACGGCCCGTCCTCCCAGCTTTACGTCTGCCAATACCTCGTCTCCTACATTCCTAACTTTACAGTAGCTCTCTTGCAAACCCTGCAGAACTAGCAGTCCTGTAGGAAATGATATTGCGGAAGAATGTCTAATCCGAAGCCTGTGGGATGTTTCCAGAATGAGATTTTCACCCAGCAGCGGAGTGTGCGCTGATATGAAACTTCCTGTCTGATTAAAACTTTGTACCGGACCGAGACTCGAATTCGCGACCTCTGCCTTTCACGGGCAAGAGCTCTTACAACTCAGCTACACAAGCGCGACAGAAGCCCCGTCCTCACAGCTTTACGTCTGCCAGTACCTATGCTGCTACCTTCCAAACTTTACAGAAGCTCTCCTGCGAACCTTTCAGAATAAGCTGTGGCTGTGGCTGTGGCTAAGCCAGGTCTCTGCAATATCCTTTCTTTCAGGAGTGCAAGTTCTGCAAGGTTCGCAAGAAACCTTCTGTTAAATTTATAAGGTAGGAGACGAGGTACTGGCAGAAGGAAAGCTGTGAGGACGGGGCGTAAGTCGCGCTTGTGTAGCTGAGTTGGTAGAGCACTTGCACGCTAAAGGCGAAGGTCCCGAGTTTGAGTCTAGGACCGGCTCACAGTTTTAATCAGCCCAGAAGTTTCATATCAGCACACACACCTCTGCAGAGGGAGAATCTTATTCTTTTAACATACCACAGGCTGTGGCTGTGGCTTTGGCTAAACCATGGCTCAGCAATATTATTTCCTTCATTAGAGCTAGTTCTGCAAGGTTCGCAGGGGAGCTTCTGTAAAGTCTGGAAGGTAGGAGGCATGGTACTGGCAGAAGTAAAGCTGTGAACACGGTTCGTGAGTCGTGCTTGTGTAGCTCAGTTGGTAGAGCACTTGCGCGCGAATGGTGAAGGTCCAGATTTCGAGTCTCCGTCCGGCACACAGTTTTAATCTGACAGGAAATTTCATATCAGCGCACACTCCGCTTCAGAGTTAAAATTTCAGTCTGGAAACATCCCCCAGGCAGTTGCTGTGTCAAATCCAGGAACGGGACAGCCTAGGTACATGCCCCATGGGTCCAGCCATCCCTTTTGGAAATAGTTTTTAAAGACATGCTGTTGTACTTCGTGCACTGTGGGCTGGACAGCCATCATACAAGTAGCACCATCATGTTGGTAGCACAGGTTTCGCCTAGTCTTACATGAAATATCATCTACGTCTCTTAGGATGCTGCGATACTTGTGCATGTTCAGTGTTCAATCTATGAAAAAAGATCCATGAGCTGTTGGTTCACTATTCTACACCACACGTTTACATTCCATCGACGTAGTCATAACTAGTGGCGAAAACAGAGAATCGGATCGTGCGGTAAGCCATTCATTCCCGGATGGAACCATTGGATCACTCGCCTATGTCACAAAAATCTTAAAAGGAATACATGAAAGGCGAGCCACTATGGGCTGCTCATACCTATGCTACCTGTGACTTTGTAGGTATGAGTATCCCGTAGTGGCTCGCCTTTCGTGTATTCTTTTCAAAATTTTTGTTACTGAAGCCTTTCTGGATTGATATTTATTTTATAAACCAGCTATGTATTTAATAACTTCAATGGAAGTGAATACCAAGGACAAGCTACGAATCTGATGAATTCTTTGAATCAAAAGGAGACCTTTTATACTGTAATATGAATACAGGACGGATTTAAAGGGAACTCTGATAATAGTGAGGAAATATAAAACACAAGTTGTAGAACAAAAATTAAAAGAAGGCGGTGGCGGTGAACGGAAATGCGTTGTGACTCCACGAACATTAACTGTTAAGGAGATCATTGTAGTTGTTAATTAAACATGCGATGCTTTGCCCACCGCTTACCCAGTTCTGTCAGCGATAGTCAATCAGGCACACAGGGTGTAAAACGGTTGTTACAATAAGGTGTATACAGAGTAGATATATAAGAGCTAATAATACGTGAAGAAAAAGGTGTATTACACTATGTTAAGTAGCTGCTACAAAAAGCATTTCGTCAGTATTTGATAAAAATATATTTAGATTCGACAACCAATAATAATCGACTGTGAGAACAGGTGTAGGCAAGTATGGGGATTTGTCGATAAACGTAGATCGTGTGCCAGCAAAGCTAGTGCGTAAGCGACGATAATGTTTCCCCTGAAATCGATATGGATGTACCGATATGCGCAATTCAGCGGGGGACGGTTTCATAGTTGCAGAAGCAACCACTGTTAAATATGTATGACATGTAGGCTGGTGTGTGGAACTACGTGCTAAGCATATTAGACAGCTCCTCAGTCGTAGTTCCAGTGAAAATATTGTTTGAGTGACGCCATTATATACTATGGAAGCGGAGTGGAGACATCTGTGTGAAGTTTAAGTGGAAGACGATTTCAAAGTTGTGACAGTGACTAGCTGTTACAGAATACGGGGATGCAAGTAAGACAAATGTCGTAATATACATCAGATTTCCCAGATGACAGTGACGTAATAGCAAGTGAAATAGACGCACATAGTACCCGTGCACGAAAAAATAGATTACATCAAAGGAACTATGATACAAAATGTCACAGACGCATCGAGGTATTCGAAACATAACACAGAAAGCATAAGCAATCAAAATTTAAATATACTGTGGAATAGTTGTCTACAGGCAATAATATTCCGTGAAATTCCCTAAAATAGCCGTATGTAATGTTAGATAAACGGAAAGACATATGGGTTACATCACTACGATGTAGTACCACATGGAAACACGTAGGTATTTACAAATATAAAACAAACTCATAAACAGTCAGACGTTAAGAGATACTACGAATATAGCTGTGTATAGCTACAAAAAATGCATAAAATAACAAAGAACACGAAATTAAAATATTATTTGGCGATATTAAAAAGGAAGTAAGATCGGACATATGGGAAACCGTGTTCTTCAGTAGTCCTAGAACACAACATCATATAACATCAAAGGAGGCACTGCGACCGTAATTGTGATAAGTAATATCGGCTTAACAGGAATAAACAGCTGAAAACATAAACAACCTAAGGTATAAAATGCACTTAACTAGCTGCTAATCATGAAGGCATTCCACAGAAATAGCTATGAAAATGAAATGAAGACAAAGAATTTTAATCGGGTACTGTGACCCAAATCGTCATGGACTCATCGAGGTCATCATAAACGTAACATAAAAAGTGTAGCGGCACCACCGTTCAGGATAAGGAAAACTAGTTTTATGCAATATTCAGAGCACGAGTTCCAGCCAGGAGGCGTAGAACTGCCGGAGAGGGCACACACAGCAGTTTCCATGGCGCAAGTCACAGGCAGAAGCGGGCCACTGGCGCAACCGGGGTGTGGCGTGTACATAACGCGAAGGGACGTGTTAGCGAAACAAAGGCATGCAGCCGAGTATAAATAGGTATCGTTTTGTAACGTGATTCATTCAGGTGTGGCAGCTCTCCTGGACGGCGGGGCGTGACACTCCGCGTGCTACATGCAGCAACAGGTGGGACAACAATGTCCCCGTCCACGGCGGGTCGTATGTTTGTGCTCTACCAACTGAGCTACGCAAGCTCCATTCACTCCCAGTCCTCACAGCTTTGATTCTGCCAGTACCTCGTATTCTACCTGCTTGGATAGCTCAGCTGGTAGAGCACTTGCCCGCCAAAAGCAAAAGTCCTGGGATCAAGTCTCACAGTTTTCATTTGACAGGAAGTTTCATATCGGCGCACACTCTGCTGCAATGGAAGAATCTCATTGTAGATACATCCCCCAGGGTATGGCAGTGGCTGTGGCTAAGCCCTGTCTCTGCAATAACCTTTCTTTCAGGAGTGCTAGTTCTGAGAGGTCCGCAAGAGACCTTGTGTTAAATTTATAAGGTAGGAGACGAGGTACTGGAAGAAGTAAAGCTGTGAGGACGGGGCGTAAGTCGTGCTTTTGTAGCTGAGTTGGTAGAGCACTTGCACGCGAAAGGCGAAGGTCCCGAGTGCGAGTCTCGGTCCGGCACACAGTTTTAATCAGCCTGGAAGTTTTATATCATGGTACACTCCGCAACAGAGGGAAAATCTCATTCTGGAAAATTACCCAAGGCTGTGGCTGTGGCTAAGCCATGTATCCGCAATAGCCTCGTTTTCAGGAGTGCTAGTACTGCAAGGTTTGCAGGAGAGCTTCTGTAAAATTTGGAAGGTAGAAGAAGAGGCACTGGCAAAAGTAAAGTTGTGAAGACGGGGCTTGAGTCTCGCTTAGGTAGCTGAGTTGGTAGAGCACTTGCCCACGAGAAGCAAGGGTCCCGAGTGCGAGTCTCGGTCCGGCACAGAGTTTTAATCCGCCAGGAAGTTTCATATCAGTGCACACTGCGCTGCAGAGTGAAAAACTCATTCGTGGAAACATCCCCCAGGCTGTGGCTAAGCCATGTCTCCGCAATATACTTTCTTTCAGGAGTGCTAGTTCTGCAAGATTTGCAGGAGAGCTTCTGTAAAGTTTGTAAGGTAGGAGACGAGGTACGGGCAGAAGTAAAGCTGTTAGGACGGCCCGTGATTCGTGCTTGGGTAGCTGAGTTTGTAGAGCACTTGCCCGCGAAAGGCAAATGTCCCGATTGCGAGTCTTGGTCCATCGCACAGTTTTAATCTGCCATAAAGTTTCATATCAGCGCACACTCCGCAGCAGAGTGAAAATCTCGTCTTCATCATCATCTACCTTTCTGCGACCACGAGTACCTAATACAAATGCTTGCACAGGAACTAAATGTGAAACTAATTAATATGAACTATTACCACCTACAACGTCACTAAAATGAAAACACGATAACAGATTACATCCCTACGAGGAAAACAGTAATGGCCACCGTAGTCACAGATGCCTGCACGTCTAGCAAACGCAGCAATTAACCAACTATTGCGATTACCAGGACGAATAGTATCAGCCTGACTTACAGCAAAATCAAACCTACCATCTAAAACACTCATTCGAATCAGAAACGCCTGCATACAGTCATGAGGTCCGGTTTAAACTGAGCACTAATGGCCAGCGAAGGCGTTTCTGGATTCGCCAAGGACAGTCATGGGTAACCTACAAGATAGTCGCCTTCTAGGAGGCCCTACAGCCAGGAGTGAGGATCTGGTGTGCCATTTCTTTTCATAGCAGGACTCTTTATTTTCATTCACAACGTCCTTACAGCACTGTAGAACGTCGATAATGTTCTTAGATCCATTTCATTACCTTCCACGGCAAGCCATCCTGTAATTATACTTTAGCAAGATAATGCCCACCTGCACACGGTGAGAGATTGTACTGCTTACCTTCGTCATTTTCAAACCTTACCTTGGCCAGTAAGTTCCGGAGATCTCTCCCAAAGTAGAATCTCTGGAGCGGTGTGGGCAGTGTCCTCCAACCCGTTCGAGATTTTGACGATTGAAGGCACCAATTAGACAGAATTTCGAACCATATCCCTCAGGAGGACGTCCACCAACTCTATAAGACAATTCCAAGACGAATAAATGCTTGCATAAAGTGATAGAGGAGGACCAACGCGTTATTAACTTACTCAGTTTGTGATGTTCTTTCTGTAGAATAATTCTTCCAATCTCTCTGAAATTTTAATAATTTGTTTGTCTGTACATGAAACACATCACATCCACCAGTATCCATCCAATTTGGATAAATCCTTCGTGGGGCGATTGTTTTTTGTCTTACCGTGTAAATCTGGTGGCGAACACAAATTTTACTATCTTGCATTTTAGTGATTTCCGAAAGTTTTCAACTTAGAGTGAATGTTCTCACTGCTGTCGTGGGGGATGAGTTCTGCATTTCACCTTCTATACTGGAGCGGTGGGCCTCGGAGTAGATGCTGGTGGCTATTATCCGCAGTAGCGAGAAGACATTTGCCTTCCGAGCAGTTTGGCGGCATGGACACTGCCAAAGCACGACCCGGAATTTTGTACAAAATGTTAAAGGAAGACGCATTCGAATCTATAATATCCGAGAATATACCTTTAAAAAGCACACACTTTTAAAAATTAGGGCAAATAGTACTTGTCCTCAAACTTAAGTTAGAAGTTGTTTAAACATGTGTCAGGGAACTGCGATGTCTGGAACGGGGACAGGATTATTTAAACATGCAGGCTGAGAAAAACCACTGACTTTTTAGTTTTCCGCCATTTTAAATCTAGATTAGAATTCTGAGCTTAGAACAAGTGGTTTGGTGACCACATCAACTGATCCAGTTACCCCATGTTCGACGTCTTGGATTCTTACATGGGACAACTCAAGCATCTTCCAACCAAATAAACAGTCCCAAAGTCAACTATCTTGGTATTTATACTACGTCAAGAGAGCTAAATCTGCCATCTTGTATAAGATTGTGGTCCTGGGTTTATACTAATTACAGCTAGGCTAGATCAACCATTTTACATTTTCTGCATTTCCTGCCATTTTATACATATGAAATTTTGTCTGTGATTTGAGAGTGGTGGAGGCGACAACGTTGGCATTCTGTCAACACTGCATGGTTAGGTCATTGATGACATCATTGCAAATCTGCCAATGATTCAGGGTATCCTGAAACGAACACAGGTCAGCTACTTTCTGATACCGAGTTTAAAATGGATTCATATTAGGTATTATGGTGCAATTTAACTGTTCCCAAACTTCAAGAGTAAGTTCTATGTTTTTCCCATATCATCTTCCTCAACTGAACGAAGACTTTCACAGATCGATCAAAGTGCATCGTCGGCGGCAAAATAGGAATCACAATACACGACGTCGATGAAAACTGTCAAACACCAACGGGTACTTACTACCTAAGGAAGGTACAGCCTACTACATTGAAGCCATCACAATTAAGGAAAGAGTAAAATGAAGCAGATGTTTCGCACGATGTGCAGATGTGCCGCTAAACGACTTCAAAAACATGAATGGATCAAAAAGTCATCGTAATCATCACCGTCGTCAAGGGTTAGACTTTTTCCAGACCAAAGTTGTTCAGGCCATTTCTTTAAAAGACGTCTTACGTTCCTCTTGCCAATTGGGTTATATTCTACATCCACATCTACATATACATCCATACTCCTCAAGCCACCTGACGGTGTATGGCGGAAGGTACCTTGAGTACCTCTATCTGTTCTCCCTTCTATTCCAGTCTAGTATTGTTCGTGGAAAGAAGGATTGTCGGTATGCCTCTGTGTGGGCTCCAATCTCCCTGATTTTAACCTCATGGTCTCTTCGCGAGATATACGTAAGATGGAGTTATATACTGCTTGACTCATCGGTGAAGGTATGTTCTCGAAACGTACCGACCTACTGAGCGTCTCTCCTGCAGAGTCTTCCACTGGAGTTCATCTCCGTAATGCTTTCGCGATTAGTAAATGATCCTGTAATAAAGCGCGCTGCTCTCCGTTGGATCATCTCTATCTCTTCTGTCAACCCTATCTGGTACGGATCCCACACTGCTGAGCAGTATTCAAGCAGTGGGCGAATAAGCGTACTGTAACCTATTTCCTTTGTTTTCGGATTGTATTTCCTTACGATTCTTCCAATGAATTTCAATCTGGCATCTGCTTCACTGACGATCAACTCTATATGATCATTCCATTTTTAATCACTCCTAATGCGTACTCCCAGATAATTTATGGAATTAACTGCTTCCAGTTGCTGACCTGCTATTTTGTAGCTAAATGATAAGGGATCTTTCTTTCGATGTATTCGCAGCACATTATACTTGCCTACATTGTGATTCAATTGCCATTCCCTGCACCTTGCGTTAATTCGCTGCAGATCCTCCTACATTTTAGTACTATTTTCCATTGTTACAACCTCTCGATATACCACAGCGTCATCCGCAAAAAGCCTCAGTGAGCTTCCGATGTCATCCACAAGGTCATTTATGTATATTGTGAATAGCAACGGTCCTAGGACACTCCCCTGCGGCACACCTGAAATCACTCTTACTTCGGATGACTTCTCTCCATTGAGAATGACATGCTGCGTTCTATTATCTAGAAACTCTTCAGTCCAATCACACAATTGGTCTGATAGTCCATATGCTCTTACTTTGCTCATTAAACGACTGTGGGGAACTGTATCGAACGCCTTGCGGAAGTCAAGAAACACGGCATCTATCTGGGAACCCGTGTCTATGGCCCTCTGAGTCTCGTGGACGAATAGCGCGAGCTAGGTTTCACATGATCGTCTTTTTACAAACCCATGCTGATTCCAACAGAGTAGATTTCTGGTCTCCAGAAAAGTCATTATACTCGAACATAATACGTGTTCAAAATTCTACAACTGATCGACGTTAGAGATATAGGTCTATTGTTCTGCACATCTGTGCGACGTCCCTTCTTTAAAACGGGGATGACCTGTGCCCTTTCCCAATCCTTTGGAACGCTACGCTCTTCTAGAGATCTACGGTACATCGCTGCAAGTAGGGGGCCAAGCTCCTTCGTGTACTTTGTGTAAAATCGAACAGGTATTCCATCGGGTCCCGCGGCCTTTCCTCTTTTGAGCGATTTTATTTGTTTCTCTATCCCTATGTCGTCTATTTCGATATCTACCATTTTGTCAAGCTCCTTCGCGTACTTTGTGTAAAATCGAACAGGTATTCCATCGGGTCCAGCGGCCTTTCCTCTTTTGAGCGATTTTAATTGTTTCTCTATCCCTATGTCGTCTATTTCGATATCTACCATTTTGTCATCTGTACGACAATCTAGAGAAGGAACTACAGTGCAGTCCTCTGTGAAACAGCTTTGGAAAAAGACATTTAGTATTTCGGCCTTTAGTCTGTCATCCTTTGTTTCAGTACCATTTTGGTCACAGAGTGTCTGGACATTTTGTTTTGATCCACATACCGCTTGCACATAAGACCAAAATTTCTTAGGACTTTCTGCCAAGTTAGTACACAGAACCTTACTTTCCATATTGTAGTGCAGTCCTCCTCTCGTCGGTAAGGGTATATTGTAGTGCAACCTTAGTTATTCTATCATTAGACATAGAGTATTCTGGACATGGTCATTACAGTTTAGTAAAAATTATTCAATGACATTAATCTATTAGACAACAATTCGTTCTTGTTTAATATCGATTTTTTGTTCACGGTTCAACAAAGAATATCACGTTAAAAGACGGAGGATCATCATCTCTGATGATTCGATTTGTCGTAATCGATCACATGTGAGGACCAACAGTCCATACGGTTAAGCAGTAAAGGCACGCTGTTTCTTTGTAACGTGTAAGTACTGATTCATTTCGCACTTTATGTTCCACAGAACTGCCTGAACCTGGCTCTAAGTCATCTGACTTGTAAAATTTCAGTTTCCACCGTAAATATTTGCTCTTACTTGTTCAGCTCTTTGAGCATCCAGTCCTTGAAATACAACTTTTAATTAATCTGTTGGCACTGTAATTCTATATTTAATAGCAATTTGAGCCAATTTATCTAATGAATTGTGAATATTGTCTTCAGATTCTCCTGTTATAATCTGATCATCAGGAACAGGTATCACCATAAAACTACACTTATCACTTGTTAACTTTGCATTTTAGTACATTTAATAAAACAAACCTTTTACGGATTCTATCGTTAGTAGAAACATTGAAACGGCTTGGTTCATTGGACAGTCTTCTCTGTCTCCTTCATTAATGTCTGCAGATCTTGTTCCATTCTTTACAGTACAAATACTTATTTTATTATTTTTGTACAGTTACTGAATTGCCATTGTAGGACGTGCTGGAACTTCCATTTCCTTAAGAGATTCCCATAACATTTTCGGCTTTAGGTAGTCAAAGCCTGTTCATAGCCGGTAAAAGCATAAGAAGTTCGCCATCTAAAGTCTCTTCCCTTCTTAGTTACTTATGCCAATGTTAGAAGATAATCAGAAGATGGCCTACCTCTTCTAAAATCATGTTACACCTCTAACATAGGTGCATCCCCGTTCTTGGAATTAATCTCTTCTTTATATTTTGAGGGTACCGTTTACAATAGCAGTTTAGCAGGCTTATTCATTGGTGATATGCGCACTGTAATTTATTGCCATTTTTCTAAACATTTCAAATCGCAGTTCATTCAATTCGTCTGACACACGACCACGTAGCCAGGGAACATTCGCAAAATCACAGCATTAAAGACACATCATGGGTATTCACAGGACACGTGGCATGTAATTGAAAAGTATTTTGATGATTTGACCGTTTGCAAAATATTCCGGATTAGTCCCGTATTCGGATCTTCTGGAGTGCACTGCCAAGAGGGAGATGACTGTGAGAAAAAGACTGAATAACCAAATGAAGGATAAAGTTCTACATTTCAGGGCGTAGAATGTCAGAAATTTGAACGTGGTACAGAAGCCAGATAATGTGAAAAAGGAAATGCTAAGCCTGACTTTGGCAGTCAGTGAAGTGAAATGGAGAAACGATCAAGGATATCTGTCAGATGAGTGTAGGGTAATATCAACAGGAGTAGAAAACATAAAATAGGAGTAGGATTCCTTGTAAACTGGAAGATGAGGCAAAGAAGAGAGTTACTCTGAACAATTCAGTGATATGTTTCTTGTCGTCAGAATCGATAGGAAACCAACACCAGGAACGATAGTTCAAGTATACATCCCGTCGTCGTAAGCGGAAGGTGAAAAGACAGAGAAAGTATATTAACATATTGAAAGAGTAATTCCGTACAAGAAGGAAGAAGACATTCTAACAGTCGTGAGGGCCTGGAATATGGTTGTAGGATAAGGAGTAGAAGGAAAGGATTTTTGGAATTAATGAACGAATGACAACGAAGAAAGACATTGAGTTCTGCAATCAATTTCACCTAGTAACAGCGAATACTCTACTAAAAAACCACAAGAGGAGGAGGTATACTTGGAAGCGCCCGGGAGACACGGGGAGATTTCAGTTACAATACATCATGGTCACGCAAATATTTCGAAATCAGATACTGTATTCTAAGTAATATCCCGGAGCAGATATAGACTTGTGTCACAATATATAAGTGATATGGAGTAGGATGAAGTTTGAGATACTAATCGGAAAAGAATGTATCGTGGTCAGGCACAGAGTCCAAAATCATATACTGGATTATAAAGTGTACCCTCTAGCGGATATAGACTCAGGTCAGAATTTATTAGTGATACAGAGTAGAATGAAGTTTAACACACTAGTCAGAAAAAATTAATTCCCAGAGAAGCAGGATACGGAAGTACTAAGGACTGAAGAGATACGTTTGATGTTCTCCAAGCTGTAGACACTGCCGTAAGGAAAAGCTCACTAGACAGTTCAGTCGAAGAGATATGGACGTATGTAAAAAGCCCAATCACGAAAGCGTGAAAGGAAAACATATGTACAATGATGGTAACTACGAGGAAGACATAGATGATCGATGAGAGACGAAAGTAAGAAATGTCAAACAGAATTCAGGAATACACTTAGGATTAAAATTAATATATATGAAATTTTAACTGGAGTTCGAAAATAAATGTGCAGGGAATGTAAGGCGAAATGATGTAATATCGCACGTCATTAAGGAAATAACTGCATCAGATTCTATGTTATGTGTAGGAACCATGGATGTTACTAGTTACATAAGAAAACAGAACATTATCAATTGCATTATAGCCTGTTTTTATTATCTTTGTTGTTGAACGTATGTGTATGGTTAAAACAAAACAGTAGACTAGAATGGCGCGAGAGACGGAAGAAAATGTTTAGCTGGCGGTGAACGCACAGGAGGTCGCTGATCCGTTAACATTAATGTTGGTGCGTATTGAGCAGATGTTAGCCGCAATGAAAACCGAATGTCTGAATAGTCAGGCGGAATTACAGACAGAATTACAGGCCACTAAGACAGGACTACAAAGTCAGGACATAGAATCGCAGACGGTACTTAACATTGCCATTGTATAGATTTCAAGTACACAGAAAAGTTAATCTGACGGTTTCGGTCAGTTACACAGTCAGCGGGAAAATATGTCAGATGCATCTGATACTTCAATGTTGGAGTTCGAAAATATAAAGATACGACAAGATGAATTAACTAACACCGTTTCCCAGTGTAATATTATCAGTACTCATGTCACACAAGTAGCCGAACAGTTTACGGAGGCTTTCCACCACTGGTTGGAAGAGAACATACACAAGTCATTACTTGAACAAAATATTAAGTCAGCTCTCAGTGAAGTAATGTCAGATAATGATTTTGCTAACCAAGGTTTCCAAGAAAATTGAAGCGAACAATTTTCTAAGTGTAGTGTAACTACAGAAAAGCAGATGGAAGATGTCGATAAACAGATCAATACGCCACACATACGTAGCAGGGTACTTACTCAGTCACTGCTGACAATGAACACATGATGAAGAGAGCTAGTCCCGGCCACACACAGCAATCGTTTAAACAATATGAGCATGTAATGACACCAAATTCACCATATGGAAATGTAATGGCGGATAGTGTGTGTGATATGTAGTATTACATGTTGAAGAGAAGTTAATTAAGCATAGACAATACCTGTCTTTTAATCGTCAGAAGAAAACCGTACACCTAATCATTTTCACGGGGTCAATTAAGGAGTTTTACCCAGACTCTGGATCTAAAGTCAAAGTTACATGGATAGATATATCTTCGGTACCAAAGCCCTTCGGCCAGTTGAAGCTGCAGAAACTTGTGATACATATGCCGAATTTGAGAATACATTTATTAGAAAGTGTTGGTCTTCTGCGATACAAAAGAGAATGGGTAAGTAGATTTACAGTCCAGAACTATACAAGTCATGTTTAGGTACAGTAAACAGGTGCCATAATAAGGCGAAATACTTATCGGAACCAGTAGCTGCCAAAGACTTTGTTAGCATATTAAAAGCTAAGCTACTATGTGACACTGTAAATGAATTACAGCGTATCTCTGACGTCTATTTGGACGAACATTTCTGCGTACTCACGGCAATTAATAAGTTGTTGGAAGACGTAAATGTCAGAGGTTATAATGACAATCGCCTATATGTTTCTAAGAAAAAGAATTAATCAAATAGGGATACAAATAATTTTCGGCAGTAACCGAGTTCGGATGACAATCAACAATGTGGTTACCACAATACTATTTACAGTAATGTGAATAGCTCAAGAGATGGAAACGGGAATAATTTTGGCAATAAATACAGGAACAGAATCTTAAGGTAATTAATGACTAGGAAATCAGATGACTTATTATTATTGACATTACTGATTACCAACCTGTACCATCCAATCAACGTCAGGAAAACAAAACGCGACCAACTTTAGCCCTTAAATAATAGAATAAGAGGAAGGGGTTGTGACAGTAATATTAGGATGACGTGGTATAACCATGCAGCTGGCATTGAGGACAAACTATTGCTTCGTGACCAGCTGTGTAATTTTGAACCGAAAAACATACACATTCGGCTTTGACTGTTATTATTATGGGATTGAATATTTTGGCAATCTTAGACGATGGAGCAAGTGTGAATGCTGTGTTTACAGCTCTTATGAAGCCATTACAGGAACGTGCTAATTTGTTGACATTGCCCGTGGCGACATGCAAGATACTTGGTGCTATTGTAAGACACCACCGTTCAATCAAACTATAAAAAGAATTAAAATTGACCTCGGTAATGAAGCTATTGATTGCACGTGCCTAATAGTACCCTACACTCTTTTGGGGCATGAACTAGTGAGAAAGCTGATTCCAATAATAGACTTCACCTCCAGTAAACTCATGTTAACTAAAGGTGTAGTTCGTCTCACAACCAATGTCGATCAAAGAATCACATGGACGCTATTGTCGAAGAATTGGATTTAATATAATACTCTTGATAGTGACAGTAGCACCACCAACCCACTGATCTGTTTTCCAGCTTAGAAATATCAGAACAAGTTAACCAAAAGGGAAATGAATCTAATGACATAATGCCTTAATGCAACAGAAAAAGAATTACGACAATTGCTGCAAGAATATGCTACGGTATTCGATAAGTAGCCACGCATAATGAAAGTATATGAATTTTATCCATAGCGAATGCTGTAGAACTCTGTTACTATTCCTTTATAGGGCGTAGGAAAGTTCCGCTACCAGTCACAATAAAATATTATTTATCTGTCACACGACCGGTTACGGGCTTACGCCCATGCTCAGGTGTTCATACATTCATGTACATGTTTATATTGCTGGAGATCACAGTGTGATATAACATCACTGTGCTTCCTAGATCTAACTTCTCGGACAAAAATGTGGATCAAAAAATTTCAAAATGTGTATCAAAAACCTTCACAGTCTATAATAGCTTTTTAAGTTTCTCTATGTGCAACATTCTTACACTTCCTAAGGCTAAGTTCATTGACCATAACCAACATATTTCTGTATGAGCAACATCTTTACACGTGCTACGCCTAAGTACTTTGACTATAGCCCATGTGTTTGTATGTAAACATAGTGTATTTCACGAGCGCACGTCGTAATAGTGAAATATGTTGCTAAATTTAAAAAACTGAAATAGGGTTGTGAACATGATAATAATCGTGCAACTAAGTGGAAAAACTGTCACCACAGCGCAACTATAAGAATGATGGTTCATCTTTCTGTAAGTGCAGATATATTTTCTATAAATGCTGCCTTACAACTTACAATTGTCCCACTTGTATCTGTTTAGGCACTTGCAAATAATTTTTTTCTATTCTGCAGTGGTCTCCTGCAATATAAACATGTACTTGAATGTATAAAAACCTGAGGATGGGCAAAATCCCGAAACCGGTCGTGTGACAAATAAATAACCTTTTATGGTGACTGGTAGCGGAAATTTTTCTACACCTATGAAAGGATATCTATGTGGTCTAAATGTGAAGCTGCATAAAGCGTACTGTAAAAGGTAATACCGTTCCACTGGCGCTAAGGTCAGCCACCAATCACAAAATACAGAGAATGCTAAGCTCAGGCTTTATAGAAACATCTGGTACTCCATATTGCAGTTCATCACTCGTGGTACCCAAATCATATGGGACCATTCGTTTAGTTCTGGACGACAGAGCAATGAACAAAATAGTTCTTCCAGTGCGGACATAACCTACAAATATATAAGATTTAATTCAAAAGCTTTGTCAAGACTTTCACCACAAAACATTTAAGATCATCGTTTTGGCAAATAGCACGTGACTGCGAACCATGAAAGTATACAGCATTCCTTTACTGTGGACGCAGTTATCAGAATTACAGAATTGCCATTTCGATTTAATATTAGCTCAGATAAATTCATTTCAGCCCTAGACACAGTCTTCGTGCAGCAGTAGGCGCTGTGTTGGTCGTAAGTAGCGTGATTTGGTTTCACAGTTGGCAAATTATACATTAAATGCGACACCTATTTCACTGCACCACTGACAGATATCAGCCTCCTTCAACATTTAACCTAGGAGAAAAGATTTGTGCAATAAGGAATGCACCAACACCTCGCAATAAAACGTAGTTCAAGGCATTTTTAGGATGAGTCCGATTTTACTGTTGCTTTATACAAAATCAAGTCTTTAATTCAGAGGAATTACTAAATTTAGTAAGGGATAACGTTTCATAGCAATGGGCTCTTGAGTGCCAGATACCATTTAAAGCTAACAAATTACTCTTTAATTCACCGATATTACATCATAGATGTGATAGTTGATTTTTGATTAATGACAGATGCATCGTACTGTGGATTAGAAAACCTGCCAATTTCGGATTCAGTTAGTGGCTGGATTACGTACTTTTAGCGCATAGTTTTTGAAAGTCGAACGCTTACAAACTGTGAACGAGCATACACGACTTGAAAATTGGAAGTATTGGGAGCGATACGCAAGTATCAATTGTAATTTTGCATACTTAAGCTTACCTGTAATAAAGAATGTAAGGACATGCACGTATAGAAATGATTGTGGGACTCCCCGTATTCTAAAAACATGTGTTATCATAGAAAAATTTAGTGATGTGATCTTCCTTGCAATGATTCTCAAAGATACATTATGACGTGTATGAATTTCATGCAGTGACTAACAAGAACTTTGTATTGAAACAGGTCTTGAACTAGACAATTCAGTTTGTAACTTTGTGATACGTTGTGTTACTAAATGATGCGATGTGATCTGTCATGAACGCTAAATCAATGACGTGAACTGTGATTAAGTATATTTTCACTACTGGTAACGATCTGTCATGTCGGAAGAGATCATTACATTTCCACAACTGGTGTTCTATTGTTATAAAACAGTTACTAATGACATTTCTTGTTACTATTACAATCAAAAGAACATCGTGTTCGGAAATTTTCGCTATGTTATGCAGACCAGTGGCTACATATTAGTTGTGTTAACAATTCCTAAAAATTCTCGGGCAAACACGAATCCGAATCTGTAAAGAGCACAGATTCGTCGAGTTAGAATAAACTGCAAATAAGTTATGCACACTTTTAGAAATCCCCTGTTAAAATTCTAGTGCACTATTACTACGATTAACCTATGTCCCACAGTCGAACTGTTCCCTGTCCCACCTCGTGGAAAGGCTACAGTCCATGTCCAATGCAAATACGGATCCCATCTTCCTACAATCCGGATTTTAGCCGACTATCTTTCAAACTTCGTCATCATCAGTCACCGTTACGACAATGGACTGACGTTGCGCGGTGGTTAGCACACTGGACTCATATTTGAGACGGTCCAGACCCGGCAATCCTTATTAAGGTTTTCAGTATTTTCCCTAAATCACTTTAGGCAAATGCCAGGATGGTTCCTTTGAAAGGGCATGACCCATTTTCTTCCATATCCTTCCCTAATCCTGTGCGGTTGACAACTTCACTGTAGGGTCACCTCCCCCTAATCAACCAACCAACCCACCGAAATGACAACTGAAGACAACTGCATATTCAGCAAAATGCTCAATAGTTGAGATATCCGACATTTGTCTGACTGACTTGGCTGAGACTAGGACACTGAAAGGTTTGTCGAACTTTATTAAGCAAACATAATTAGTTCAATCAACATGTAATGACACACGCACTGCAATTCTCAATGCTGAAAGCTTTCCTCGTTTTCCCTTTCATCCATGTTCGAATGAAGAGGCAGTTTGTAATTCAGGATATTATTTCCGGTGTTAGGAACTGTAATGAAACATAGTATCCATCACAAAACATTTAAACCTACATGACTACAAGTGAATACTGATGTAGGTCTATACATAATTATAGTCGTGACATACACAAACAACGTTTAATTCGATATTTTAATGTAAACGTACTAACTTATTACCAGTGATGTGTTGTGAGCGCATTAAAGAATATCGCATTCAGTAACTGAAACGTGAGATTTGATCTCTATGATGCAGGAGTTCAACATCGATTTAAAACTCTCTCTACTGTAGTACTGGGGAGCCCATTGTAATATAACATGTTACTATGGAAAAAATGTGCCAGTTGTTGTGCTGCGTGTAAGAACCAAAGGGGTTAATCCTTGCATAAGAAAAGCGAATATTATCATTGAATTACGTTTGATTTTCATTATTTCTTTCATTGAATACGGTGTTAATGGCTTCGAGATTTGATAAGGACGAAGGGAATTTACAGTTGTGAATATTACGAATTAAAACTTTATAGTAAGCGTGGTAGTTATCTTAAATGAAGAAATAAAATATTCAGGTGAGACTCCAGCCTAAATATTACTCTTTGTAGTCATTCTAACTGCTACAGAAAGATTCAGCCACACTACGTCGACGTGGAGTTGGAGAGACGCTGTGGAGATCGGCGAACGCACCGGCAAATGAAGACGACGACTATTAACGAACCTAAGAGCACACAGAACCAAATCTACCTCAGATCTTTCCAACTTATTATCATGCACGACAAAAAACACACCAAGTGAGTTTAGTTTCAACGAATATTTCATTACAAAATTTTCACACCAGGAACATATGCCAATCTTGCCTATAAAACCTTAAAATACAATACTGGCGTTTAGGAATGAGATAAATTAGAACTACTGGGAGTCTAGGGCGAAACTGCTCCATGAAAAATGTGTAGAAATCGGAAACCGAACGGTTATCGGAAGAACAGACTCACCATACAGCAAAGTGAAAACAACCTACCGTAAAATTAAAGGCAATGGTGGTAACATTTAGAGCGTAATGGAAATTCGACTGTTAAATGCAGAGGAGAGAGCAGATAGGTGGAAAGAGTAAGTTCAGTGCCTCTACAAGGTGGAAGACTTGCCTGATGACGTGATAGAAGAAGAGACAGGAGGCGATATAGAAGAAATAGGGGAGACAGTATTGTAGTCAGAATTTAAAAGCGTTTTGGAATATTTAAGTTCTAACGATGCTGGAGAGGTAGATAATATTCCACCAGAATTTGTAAAATCATCGGGGAAAGCGGAAACAAAAGGACCGTTCACGTTGTTCCGTGAGTCGGGCGATATACCGTCTCACCTTCCTGACAACATCATCCACACAGTTCCCAAGTGCGCAAGGGCCAAATAGCACCCAACTGCGGGGGGAAGGGGGGGGGGGAGAACTTCGCGAAGCTTAAGGCAATTTTCTAAAATACTTGCATTAATGTTTCTCCTGCTAATAGATGGAAGGGTGGATCACATTATCACATCGTCTGTTAATTCTTAATATTCACTAAGTCAGATGAAATAGGTTCTTGATAAAGGTAACGTCATTGGGTGAGAGATATCTGGTGGCATTCGTTCGTAAATGATTTTGTCGATTTCCATTAACTTCCACTACGAAAACCGTAACGTACAATCATATCACTAGAAGTGCCTTTTGGAGTAACGAACTATCAAGTAACGATACTTAAGCGACGAGTGAAGTGGCAATATTCTTCTGTATGAACCCCGATTTCTTCCCGTTTTCGAGGTACCAACTTGAGGCGTATGCGTGTGGCAATAAGTCGTTCAACGTTCTATCGCGGCTGTAGGCTCTAACGTGTTCAGCAATTATTTGTGAAAAGAAGTTCAGCACATCTCTCAATTACATCGATGTATCCCTCCCATAAGGACGGATGGAGCGTCCCACGGGTTTGCTCTGTGCGTACCCCTTCTGTAGCCGTCAGAGCATCCACGTCATGTTGTCACAAGGGGCCTCTGCAACGACACGTGCCTTTGCTATCTCATGTCAGCTACCACCAACTGCCCTAGCATTCATCTGGCTGGTGGCAACTGAGTATTGCGTCTAGTACTGCTGACAGCTTTCAATCTCAGAACGCAGCACATAACTTGGTGATGCCTAACATTCTAACATAAGGTATTTTCAGCTAATTTGGATAACTGCAAATCGTCTGGTTTGCTTTTCTCTCACCGTGGCTAATATGCCATGGGAGAATATACGTTTAACACTTTTTTGACAGAACTGGGTTTTGGCGAAACAGAAGACAGGATGTGTTTTACGTTAGAGGGTCTCGTGAAGTTGCAGAAAAAGCCTCAATTTCAAAGGGTGCAGGACGAAGACTGGGATATGCTAGTCAGAGGAACAATCAAAATTGTAGTTGTAAACGGTTGTAACTGTGTTAGAAAGGAAGAGTGCCCCAGTCGCTAACAGGATGCACTGAAAGTCAAATCGTTATGGGTACGGAAATATGGGTAAAGCATAAAAAAGTTCAGTTGAAATTTTTCGAAAGGAGCGAATCATGTTCAGAGATGATTGTTTATTGCTGTCAGAAGTAGGTTACCTTGTAGCGAAATTGAAGTAGGGGTACAAGTTATACTTGACAACCGGAATTCCTTAGTAATTACTCCCTTTCACCGATTGGCCTCCAGCCCCTCCGAACTAGATAACACAGTAGCTGAAAATATAGGGTCCTTTTAGATAGGTATCCCACTCATACAACTAAAGTAGGTAGTGACTTCACTGTGCCCTCGATGTGGTGGCGATAATACATGTTTAAAGTCGTTGAAAGAAGATATCAGTTTGGTTGACTCCTTCCTAAGAGACAGTCTCCAATCCTTCTAATCTGACTATATAGGCGTACAACAGATGTGGTTTCAATTCAAAGAAATGGTATCGATGGCAGTTGAGACAGGTATGGCCAATAAATTTATGAGATGGTGCATATCACCCACGGTACACAAAACAGGTCTGAACACTATTGTATAAGCAGTGAAAAAACCATGCTAAATTTAAAAGAAGGCAAAAATCCCAAGATCTTCCTGGTTTCACAGAAGCTCGAAGTTTTGGAATGAACTGCAGTGTGAAACGCTTTTAATGGTTTCTACAAGGAAACTCTCTCAAAATGTGGTATAAAACCCAAAGAGATTCTGCTCGTATGTAAAAAACGCCTGTGGCAAGACACAATCACCATTTGGCTATTTTGTTATTGATGACAGTGCCACCAAAGCTGTTTTACTAAACACAGTTTTCTGAAATCCACTCACAAAAGAAGATGATGTATATGTTCCAGAATTCGAATCACGAGCAACTGCCAACATGAGTAAATTAAAGGTTGGTATCGTATGTGTAGTGAAGCAGCTTAAAACACTTACGAAAATGATGGCTTCCTGTCCAGATTGTATACCAATCAGGTTCCTGTCAGAGTATGTTAATACAATAGCTCCATATTTAGCACTCATGTACAACAGCTCACTCATAAAAAGATCTTCACCCAAAGACTAGGAAATTGCACAAGTCACTCCAATACAAAGAGAGGAAACTGTATTAATCTGTTGAATTATAGACCCGTATCACTGACATCAATTTACAGCAGAATTTTGGAATGCGTACTATGGTCAAACATAATGAATCACGTCGGAGCAAACGTTTATTGACAAATAGCCAACATGGACTCAAAAAAAATGTCGACCTAGTGAAACGCGAACTAATGAGTGCTATCGACACAAGTGTCAGACTGATTGCATATATTTGGATTTGTTGAAGGCTTATGACACCGTTCCTCACAAGCAACTTTTAAATCGCGTACCTATTCAATGTCGCCTCAGTTGTGTGGCTGCATTCGCGAATTCCTGTCAGAAAGGTCACAGTTAGTAATAGCCGACGGAGAGTCATCGAGTAAAACAGAACTAATATCTGGCGTTCCCCAAGATATGTTATACACCCCCTGTTGTTACTGAACTACATAAACCATTTGGGAGACAACTGAGTATCTCTCTCTTATATTGTTTGTATTTACTGACATTTAGCGCCAGCAAATGATCACAACTAATTGCAGAATGATTGAGACAAGGTATATATTGGGTACAAAAGTGACAATTGACTGTAATTAACTTAACTGTAAAGTCATCCACATGACCACTTAAAGGAGCCGTTGAATTTCACTTACACGATGAATCACAGAAATCTAAACGCTGTAATGTGAACGAAATATTTATAGCTAATAGTTACGAATGACTTAAATTACAGCGGTCACACAGAAAATGTCGTGTAAAAAGCGAACAAACACTGTTATTTATTGGCAGAACACTTAGAACACGTAACAGTTCTACTAAAGAGGCTGCTTAAACTACACTTGTCAATCCTCTTCTGGAGTATAGCAGTGCGGGATGGGATCTGCATTAGAAACGATTGATGGAAGACATCGAAAAAGTACAAAGAATCTGCTCATGAAATTTCAATCACCAACTTTCTCCTCAGAGTGTGAAATTATTTTATTGGCATCCACCTACAGAGGAAGAAATGACATTAGAATAAAATAAGAGATACTAAACCTCTCACGAAAAGGCTCTATTCGAGATTGGAACGTTAGAAAATAGCTTAAGGATGGTTCGCAGAACCCACTGCCCAGCACTAATTGTGAATTGCAGAATAATCATGTGGATGCAGAAGTCTGGACTGCCATCTTGGACCACAATCTGAGAATCTAATGTAATTGACTTTGTCCTAAAGGCCACAATCTTGGATTTTATACGAAGGACAAATTGACTATATCAGTCATCTTGGATTTTCTGGATGTCACGCAATGTTGGACACAGAGAAACTTGCTTGTGAATAGGAGCTGGCAATGAAAACATTGCATGATGACATCACTGCTGTCTCTGATGACATCACACATCTGCCAACAACGCCGACTGTCCCAAAACGAACTCAGTATCAGTGGCTTCTACTACACAGTCTAAAATGTACCAGTTTTCGATTATGTGGCACTATTTAACGAGCCTCTAGACTTGAAGATTATATACAACGTTTTCTGAGTACCACCTTCCTCAGGTCGATGTACAACAATAATCAGAGTGAATTCTCAGCGAGATAGTAGGACTGACAACATAAAACCCGCGATGAAAACTGTCGAACATCATATTCACTACCTCAGGAAGTAACAGTTTACTACTTTACCACATACAATCCATCACAATTAGAAATGCAGCAAAATACGGAAGATATTCCCCCATGAACCATGGAACTTGCCGTTGGTGGGAAGGTTTGCGTGCCCCAACGATACAGATAGCTGTACCGTCGGTGCAACCACAATGGAGGGGTATCTATTGAGAGGCCAGACAAACGTGTGCTTCCTGAAGAGGGGCAGTAGCCTTATCAGTAGTTGCAGGGGCAACAGTCTGGATGATTGACTGATCTGGTCTTGTAACACTAACCAAAATGGCCTTGCTCTTCTGGTACTGCAAAGGGCTGAAAGCAAGGGGAGGCTACAGCCGTAATTTTTCCCGAGGGCATGCAGCTTTACTGTATGATTAAATGATGATGGCGTCCTCTTCGGTAAAATATTCTGGAGGTAAAGTAGTCCTCCACTCGGATATCCAGGCGGGGACTGCTCAAGAGGGCGTCGTTATCAGGAGAAAGGAAACTGGCTTTCTACGGATCGGAGCGTGGAATGTCAGATCCCTTAATCGGGCAGGTAGGTTAGAAAATTTAAAACGGGAAATGGACAGGTTAAAGTTAGATATAGTGGGAATTAGTGAAGTTCGGCGGCAGGAGGAACAAGACTTTTCGTCAGGTGATTACAGGGTTATAAATACAAAATCAAATAGGGGAAATGCAGGAGTAGGTTTAATAATGAATTAAAACATAGGAGTACGTGTAAGCTACTACAAACAGAATAGTGAACGCCAAGATAGACACGAAGCCTTCGCCATCTACAGTCGTACAAGGTTATATGCCAACTAGCTTTGCAGATGATGAAGAAGTTGATAAAATGTATGATGAGATAAAAGAAATTATTCAGATAGTGAAGGGAGACGAAAATTTAATAGGCATAGGTGACTGGAATTCGAGAGTAGGAAAAGGGAGAGCAGGAAACATAGTAGGTGAATGTGGATTGGAGCTAAGAAATGAAAGAGGAAGCCGCCTGGTAGAATTCTGCACAGAGCATAACTTAATCATAGCTAACACTTGGTTCAAGAATCATGTTGTATACATGGAAGAACCCTGGAGATAATAAAAGCTATCATATAGATTATATAATGGAAGGACAGAGATTTAGTAACCAGGTTTTAAATTGTAAGACATTTCCACGGGCAGATGTGGATCTAACCACAATCTATTGCTCATGAACTGTAGATTAAAACTGAAGAAACTGCTAAAAGATGGGAATTTAGGGAGGTGGGACCTGGATAAACTGAAAGAACCAGAGGTTGAACAGAGTTTCAGGGCAAGCATAAGGGATCAGTTGACAGGAATTAGGGAAAGAAATACAGTAGAAGAAGAATGGGTAGCTTTGAGGGATGAAATAGTGAAGGCAGCAGAAGATCAAATAGTTAAAAAGACGAGGGCTAGTAGAAACGCTTGGGTAAGAGAAGAAGTACTGAATTTAATTGAAGAAAGGAGGAAATATAAAAGTGCAGTAAATGAAGCAAGCAAAAAGCAATACAAACGTTTCAAAAATGCGTTCGACAGGAAGTGCAGAATGGCTAAGCAGGGATGGCTAGAAGACAAATGTAAGGATGTACATGCTTATCTCACTAGGGATAAAATAGATTCTGCCCACACGAAAATTAAAGAGACCTTTGGAGAAAGGAGAACCACTTGCATGAATATGAAGAGCTTTGATGGAGACCCAGTTGTAAGCAAACAAGGGAAAGCATAAAGTTGGAAGGAGTATATAGAGGTTCTATACAAGGGCGATGTACTTGAGGACAATATTAAGGAAATGGAAGAGGATGTAGATGAAGATGAAATGGGAGATATGATACTGCGTGAAGAGCCTGACACAGCACTGAAAGACCTGAGTCGAAACAAGGACCCCGCAGTAGACAACATTCCATTAGAACTTCTGACGGCCTTGGGAGAGCCAGTCCTGACAAACCTCTACCATGTCGATAGCAAGATGTATGAGACAGGCAAAATACCCTCAGACTTCAAGAAGAATATAATAATTCCATTCCCAAAGAAAGCAGGTGTTGACAGATGTGAAAATTACCGAACTATCAGTTTAATAAGTCACAGCTGCAAAGTACTAACGCGAATTCTTTACAGACAAATGGAAATCTGAAAGAAGTCGACCTCGGGGAAGATCAGTTTGGATTCCGTAGAAATGTTGGAACACGTGAGGCAATACTGACCCTATGACTTATCTTAGAAAGTAGATTAAGGGAAGGCAAACCTACGTTTCTAGCATTTGTAGACGTAGAGAAAGCTTTTGACAATGTTATTCGGAATATTCTCTTGCAAATTCTTAAGGGGGCAGGGGTAAAATACAGGGAGCGAACGGATATTTACAATTTGTACAGAAACCAGATGGCAGCTATAAGAGTGGAGGGGTATGCAAGGGAAGCAGTGGTTGGGAAGGGAGTGAAACCTGGTTGTAGCCTATCCCCGATTTTATTCAATCTGTATATTGAGCAAGCAATAAAGGAAACAAAAAGAAAGTTCGGAGTAGGTATTAAAATCCATGGAGAAGATATACAAACTTTGAGGTTCGCCGATGACATTGTAATTCTGTCAGAGACAGCAAAGGACTTGGAAGAGCAGTTGAACGGAATGGACAGTGTCTTGAAATGAGGGTATAAGATGAACATCAACTAAAGCAAAACGAAGATAATGGAATGTAGTCGAATTAAGTCGGGTGATGCTGAGGGAATTAGTTTCGGAAGTGAGACACTTAAATTAGTGAAGGTGTTTTGCTATTTGGGGAGAAAACAACTGATGATGGTCGAAGTAGAAGTATATCAAATGTAGACTGGAAATGGCAAGGAGAGCGTTTCTGAAGAAGAAAAATTTGTTAACGTCGAGTATAGATTTAAGTGTCAGGAAATTGTTTCTGAAACTATTTGTATGGAGTGTAGCAATTTATGAAAGTGAAACGTGGACGATAAATAACGTAGACAATAAGAGAATAGAAGCTTTCGAAATGTGGTGCTACAGAAGAACGCTGAAGATTAGATGGGTAGATCACATAACTAATGAGGAGGTATTGAATAGAATTAGGGAGCAGATGAGATTGTGTTACAACTTGACTAGAGGAAGGGATCGGTTGGTCGGACATATTCTGAGACATCGAGGGATCACCAATTTAGTACTGGAGGGCAGTATGGAGGGTAAAAATCGTAGAGGGATACCAAGAGATGAATACACTAAGCAGATTCGGAAGGATGTAGGTTGCAGTAGGTACTGCGAGATGAAGAAACTTGCCCTGGATAGAGTCGCATGGAGAGGTGCATCAAACCAGTGTCAGGACTGAAGACCACAACAACAACATTCGACATAACGCACAATGGCAATGCTAAACAGCTGCATAAAATCAAACTGGTTCAAAAACGTCATCATCATCTACGTCGTCTGGAATAAATAGTATTTTCAGCCTGTTCTGCTTCAGACTTGCTCACGTGATGTCTTATACGTCGTCCAACGTTCCTCCTGACTATTGGATTGCATTGTGTTACAGCTTTAGTAATCGTCTCATTAGACATGAGCTGGATTTGGCCTTTCCAGTTTAGTCACTATTTTTCGGTAATACTTTTGTAATCGGTTCAACATTTTTTCTTGTCTAGTACTGATTATTTAATTTATGGGGTC
Organism: Schistocerca serialis cubense; assembly: GCF_023864345.2. NCBI lineage: Eukaryota > Metazoa > Arthropoda > Insecta > Orthoptera > Acrididae > Schistocerca > Schistocerca serialis. The sequence continues at coordinate 666,762,775 of NC_064642.1, forward strand.
GAACAATGAGTATCACGCCATAAAGGTTAGGACCTTCATCTCTCGTGATTCTATTCATTGTAATCGATCAGATGTTAGGGTCAGCTTTCGCTAACATACACCAATAAAGGGAGTGCTATTGTTTTGAAAACTGTAAGTAACGATTCTTTCAGTACATTATGCTCACGTTATCCAGAGTTCCAGCAATTAATATCACTCTTTGCGAGTGTGTTTGGAGTTATGTGGACCAGTCTATATGGACGGTTCCTCATTTCTGTGTCGATCATCAAAGTCACCATAAATACAGGATTTTTGATGGATCAGCGGTGGCTGAGGACAGCCCGTTAGATAGGTACAAGATTTAGTTTGAACTAACAGGAATACCGGCTCACACATCAAAGTATTCCGTCTCTGTGATCAGAAAAGCAATTGAAATTAGACTTTGTGAAAATAATTTCAATAGACAAACCGGTATGCACTTGGCAATGCATGGAAGCATGCACGTGACAAGCAACGCTAGATTGGACACAGAGGACGTCACATCTATATGTGCCATCATGATTAAATCCAGCCAAATGGATGCGGTTCTGTTTAGTCCTTGAATAAGGAGGCGGAGGATATCAACGAAAGCTTGGAATCCGTTTCCCCCTTTAATTTTTTGTATTTCTTACTTCTTTCTTTACTAAGGCAGATTGACATTTGTAATATACTCTGTAAGTCAAATTATTAGCTAATGACATATTTTCTAAGTACAGCTTCAGTTTCTCGTCTACTAGTTTCCTTATATGGTCATTCGAAATCGTTAAGCCCCTCTTAGAATACTTCTTTATACTGAATCCTATTGCTGCAGTGGCTGCGTACGTTAAATAACATTTCATTCTCCGTTTATATTGTTATGTAAAAGTTTCGTTATACACCTCCCGTTTGGTCTTCTTATATGTTAGGCCGAGATTACATTCTTGGAGTGGGTGCACGTTATAAGTTCTTATATCTGGTTTTGTATTTATGTGTGGTTTCTTCCATCTTTTCTTTTGAAAAAAAAAGTGTCATTAAAAAAGTCACCACGAATAATGAAACCAACTCTTGTGGATTCGAGAGCCCAATATCCTCATTCATAAGGAAATACCGGACAAATTATAGACGTTAACAGTGATCTGAAGATGATAATGTAAACGATTACAAAGAAAACTTAGTGGGTGAGAAATCCACAAACGCAACTATAACGCAGTGGGATCGACCAAGAAACAAGATTTCAAGAAGAGTGCTTCATTGCCAGTTGCAGTTCAATACCGTCTTATCTCTGATGGTTCGTATCAACGATAACATGCATATACTTCACTGACGGCACGCTTTGAAACCAGGTGTTTCAAATAGGACTGAAAGATTCTCCTGTATGTGGGTTATGCGATGAAGAAAAAGGCGTGAACTATCCACTACTACCGTAAGCAGGATAAAAAACAGAAGACTTTAATCAGAACTTCCTTTCACGCAAGGCTATGCTTCCAACATGTATGCGTTGTTGGCATGATCACATAAAGGTGAACCATTGATAAATCTGATGTTCAACCACAGCAATAAATTCGATCTCTCTGGATGTAGGTTGTAAATTATGTACGGAAGTTTTTAGATTCCTTTTTTATTTTCATACAATTACTTCGTTAGTGTTTCCTGGTGGTGTCATGTATGAATCAATTATTCGTATCCTATGTTTATCTGTAAATAGTAATTAACGAACTAAATAGCAAAACAACCATTAAGAAAGTGAGTGAGGTATGACTTTATGGCGATGACCAAACGAAAATAAAGAACAAAAGAAAAAGTTACCATAACATCGATTCTTAAGTGTTCTCCATTAATCAAATTACGGTTTCCACTCAGACAAATTAAACTGACGTGTAATATTTATACAACGTATAGCCCACTAAGATGCAGCTTTTCCTCTGCAAACGTTCAGTGCGTAGCAAACTCTCTTGCCACGACATTGGTTTCTCTTTGAGCTCTAATGTTTAGCACCTGCAGTAAATATCTAAATGTATTAATTTGCTTTATAGCTCCCATTTGTAATCGTATCAGTGACAGTATCCCGAAACATTCTTCTGACATGAAAAATGAGATGGATGGATACACTTTCTTCAGAGCTATGAAACCGCTCTATTACCTTAGCAAACCGTTTGGTTTGGCACCTTTCGCGATAAATCAACATTCAAACAAATTTTCGACATCTCCTTATGAGAGCATATACTCGGTGTTCGTGCTTACATTAGAGGTCACAATGATCATTTTTATGGTAAATGAACGGTTACGTTCGGTCCACTTGATGGCCACCGTAAAACTAAGTGACATAGCTGAGTTTGTGCTAACTACCTCTTCTGCCGTCCTGACGCTCATCTATCTATGTTTCTTCGCCCTCAAAAATCTCATCCAAATTCTAAACAAGCTCCTTGAGATTGATACGCTAATTATGCCAAATCCAAGCGCTGAGTACAAAAAAGTGTTCAAAAAACAAGTGGCACAAGTACTTACACTTGTTCAGCTGCTTATTACTTTGTTTATAGCTGATGGAATTTTATGGGGAAGCGTCGACAAACAGTATATCTTCCATTATGCCAGTGTTTATCCGTTCTACGCAGCAGTTGCAGTTGCTTGTGCCCAGTTCTCCTACCTGGTGTTATGGTTGAGGAAACGCGTATGTCTGGTGAATGAAAGACTTCTCGCCGTATGGCAGCGGAGGCAGGTTTCGGTGGCGCTATGTCCGCCGCTGCACAACCTGCAAGTGGCTGCTGCACTCGGAAGAGCACAGTATGACGTCAGTACTGAAGGCGACAGTGTGAGTTACCTTCAAGCATGCATCGCATCTGTGAACTTGTTAATACTTCTATGGACAGCCTTTGCTGCACTTCCGTATATTTCACACTATTGTCAAGTAAACCAAGTAAACAGGGGGGGGGGGGGGGGGGGAGAAGGGAAGCAGAATTTGTATGTATGTCACTCCCGTGTTTACATTAATTTGACTATCTTTAAAGCTACATCTACATTCCTTGAAATAACCGTGATTTACATTTAGTCACAGTTTTCGCCTAGTTCCAGTGAATCATTTTGAGTTATCTGAAAAGTAGGTACTTGTTTACATTAATTTTTTTTATGTTTCGTTTTCTGTAACAGTACATTGTTTCTTGTGATTTGTGTGTATTTGTGTGTGTGTGTGGGTGTGTGTGTGTGTGTGTGTGTGTGTGTGTGTGTGTGTGCGTGTGTGTGTGTGTGCGCGTGTATATGTGTGAGACGTGCAGGAAGTTGGTTTGGTGGTAATGTCTTGTTTACATTTAACTCTTCCCTAATGTGATGAAGTGTTACAAATGCCAGTGAAAGTATTTCTCAGTGTTGTCTTGAGACAGTGCATAATTCGAACATGAACTCTCTGATACCCCACTTTTAGAAATTTAGATGACTCTATTCTTAGCAATTCCATTTAAGCTGCGTTTGAGTACGGACAAGAAAGTGGTCTGTTAGTCTGTGATATATGTCAAACACCATCTCAGTATAGCCTCTTTGTTTCACATACATATAAGGTAAAAACAGTAATCTAAATAGTGTTATAGGTAGCTTATGAGTTGATTGCTTATAACTCAGACTATAAGTACTTTTCACCATAAAATCTCTGAAAGGATGTGGTGCCTGTAATATCACTGGTGCAAGAAATTTTCATCTAAATCTTCAGATAGGCTCAGAAAGGAGACGTAACACAAACTCTATTAAAATTTCGGGTAAATATGATCACAACACAGGTACATGATATGTCGAAACAAAAAGATGGGAAAACTCAACATCACAGTCATACATGCAGTTTTCGTACTCAGAACGTATTGTTGCAAAATGTAAAAGCTCTGTCAGTAAGGCAGAAGGCACTAAATAAATAATATATCCCTCAAATTCAACATTGAAGCTATCTTAACATTGACACCGAAATTATCACTGAACATGGTTTGGCAGTGTGAGCATTATGACTGGAAAATAGAAACTTTTCCTGAAATTCAAGAAAATAATGCAGTTATGGTAAAATAATAACCATTTGTAATTGATAAATGTTGTCAAGTTTCATTAGGAAAGTTTTAAGCAAAATTTGGGAAAACGTATTTCTTAGAACGAAACAGATATTTTGGTGTTACATCAATCGTACCGCAATGATAACTCAAAGAAGAAGGAAGTCAGCAATCAGTCACGATTGAATCAGTAATGTGCTAAAGATATAGATGTCACCTATTGTAAAGTCTACATCATTACATATGATGTGTTGACACCAATAATGTTCAATTACTTTATAAGAGTAACGAAAGGTTAATGTCTAACTGTAAGTGGCTTTCGTTGTTAGACATTCTTTGTGGGTACGTTGTTATTTGACAGATATTTGCTCTGTGTTATATCATTTTAACCAAATTCCGTATCGCAGGTGGTTGTCGTTTTGACACATTGGACTTTTAGATTTTGTTCATACCTAACTTGTCAACAGGTTGGCCATTTTTATAATTCTCGGTGTTCTTGATGTAAGTTGCATCAAGGATGTTCCCGTATCATCGAGAGTTGGTAATGGTTCTAGTTCAAACAGGTACTACTTTTACCTTCTCCACAGGCTGAGATGTAAAACACATATCTGCTGATAATTGGTCATACAAGAACGTTCAACTTCGTATTGCTGTAACGTACCTAGGAATGATTTCAAGTCACTAAATGTGTCCTCTATCAGATGTTTCGCTGTTTATTTTGCGACTATAGTTCTGAATCTTGATAATTTTCCATAAATTTAATTTTGCAGCAATATTTATTAAGAACCTTCATTTATCCAATGACGGTTATGCTCATTAGTCCGATTTAAAAGTTACTCATGTACTAAACTGACTCAGTAGTTCGTTGTTCAGCAAGCTCACATCTTTCACTAAGTACACTAGGCGCACTCTTCCATCTTTAATTTCTCAGTGTAACCTAAAAGTTACACATTTCTCCTGTCCTGAGGAAATCCTTTGTCACCTCATGCAGTTACTTCATACGCAAAGTTTCACTGCTTGATTTCATTGCATTTTAATTCATACCATTCTCATGTGCTCTATTTCATATGGGGGCATATTTTTTGGGTATACATGAGGGTCTAGTTCCCCTGGCGTTGTAACGGACTTATCCTTCTAAGTAAAAGCAATCAAAACATATCGCCATTTACGCCACCCATTTTGACACTCACAAAACCGCTCGTTAAAACGTACTGTGTATCTCACGTTGACCTAGAATGAAGGAATCTGGCGAGAAGCAATGTTTCACAGTACAAGAACAGAAAAGTATCAGAATGTTAATCTATAGCTATGTTGCACAAAAGAAACATTTCTTGACATTCGTTATCTAACTTAGGACTTTAAATTAAAACATTCTCGAGATTCTTGGAATTCCTGGAACCGATAGCCTGCCAGTATCAAGGCCGGTAACCCTAAAATCATCGAGACTCCCGATTGCTGTTAAGGATGAACTGTCTACATATATAACTAAGTTTGTACAGAGCCCTCAGAGCGATGGTCCTACTCGTCCCTAGCCAGTTGTATATAATATGTGTTTTATTTCGAAGCTAAAATATAGATTTAAGTGTCAGGAAGGCGTTTCTGAAAGTATTTGTATGGAGTGTAGCCATATACGGAAGTGAAACATGGACGATAAATAGTTTTCATAAGAAGAGAATATAAGCTTTTGACATGTGGTGCTACAGAAGAATACTGAAGATAGATGGGTAGATCACATAACTAATGAGGAGGTATTGAACAGGATTGGGGATAAGGGAAGTTTGTGGCACAACTTGACTAGAAGAAGGGATCAGTTGGTAGGACATGTTCTGAGGCATCAAGGGATCACCAATTTAATATTGGAGGGCAGCGTGCAGGGTAAAAATCGAAGAGGGACACCAAGACATGAATACACTAAACGGATTCAAAAGGATGTGGGTTGCTGTGACCTAGTAGATAGTGTCGGAAGTTCCATGCAGCTTTTCGCGGATCAAGCTGTAGTATACAGAGAAGTTGCAGCATTGGAAAATTGCAGCGAAATGCAGGAAGATCTGCAGAGGATAGGCACTTGGTGCAGGGAGTGGCAACTGACCCTTAACATAGACAAATGTAATGTATTGCGAATACATAGAAAGAACGATCTTTCATTGTTTGATTATATGATAGCGGAACAAACACTGGTAGCAGTTACTTCTGTAAAATATCTGGGAGTATGCGTGCGGAACGATTTGAAGTGGAATGATCATATAAAATTAATTGTTGGTAAGGCGGGTACCAGGTTGAGATTCATTGGGAGAGTCCTTAGAAAATGTAGTCCATCAACAAAGGAGGTGGCTTACAAAACACTTGTTCGACCTATACTTGAGTATTGCTCATCAGTGTGGGATCTGTACCAGGTCGGGTTGACGGAGGAGATAGAGAAGATCCAAAGAAGAGCGGCGCGTTTCGCCACAGGGTTATTTGGTAACCGTGACAGCGTTACAGAAATGTTTAGCAAACTCAAGTGGCAGATTCTGCAAGAAAGGCGCTCTCCATCGCGGTGTAGCTTGCTGTCCAGGTTTCGAGAGGGTGCGTTTCTGGATGAAGTATCGAATATATTGCTTCCACCTACTCATATCTCCCGAGGAGATCACGAATGTAAAATTACAGAGATTCAAGCGAGCGCGGAGACTTTCCGGCAGTCGTTGTTCCCGCGAAACATATGCGACAGGAACAGGAAAGGGAGGTAATGACAGTGGCACGTAAAGTGTCCTCCACCAAACACCGTTGGGTGGCTTGCGGAGTATAAATGTAGATGTACTAGGAGATGAAGAAGCTTGCACAGGATAGAGTAGCATCAAACCAGTCTCAGGACTGAAGAACACAACAACAACAACAACAACAACAAGCCCCTGCTGACCAGAAAATCTATTAGCATCGGCTACCACTCCGCCCTCTCAGGCCCATGTTATTTAAATCGACATAAACTGACGCAAATTTGACTGCTTATGGCGTGAACGACATTTGATATATAAACATTTTAAAAGTAATTTCACTTATTTAAAGTTAACTGTCTAAAAAACACAATTTTTATACTTTTACTGGTGGCTGTGCAGATAATAGTAGAAAATTCCCAAAATGGGAGTAATGTGGACTTATAACACGTAATTTGACTTTTTCTGCCTTTCATCCTTCCTATGCATTACCAAATGTTCTCCATGTCTTAGCTGTGGTTTCAAAGCTTTTCCTGGATCCACTGCTACTAGTGAACTTCTTGACATCCAAACACCTGCTTCCTTTCTCAAATTGATGGCGAAATTTATTGGTAGACAGCATCGTCCAACATTCACCATGTTGTAGAAAGCCTCCAAGGGCCAGCGCATTGTTTTTTTCTTCACACTGTAGCACCACATCTTCTGGTCCATGGTGTCAACGTCACTGTGGAATTGTATTTCTAAATACCTTAAAACTACTTGGGATGATAACACCATTGATTGGTCATTAAGAAAGATAAGCGTTGTAACAACTTTGTTTTTCTTAGGAACATAAGAGGTTATCATCACATCTGGTTGATAACCAAATAACATAGGCTGCACTTCATTTCCTTTAGGTGTAATAAATCAGCTGACAATTCCACTTTGATTTTCGGGTAGCACCGACCAGTGTCAGAACTTCTGAAGAAAAATAATGAGCTAAGTCGCAAGAAGTAAAAAAATTATCACAGGTGTTATTACAACCATACTTTTCAGGTTCGATCAGCAGGGTTTTCACATTCTCCCCAAGTCACACGGCTCTGGTTTCTTCTTTCTTACTTAAATATACTTCATCTTCCAACAGTAGGTTGTCGGTCTGTCACAAATCGCCCCGAATGTTATTCTGCATCTACCAGGTATTGATGGGACGTACTGTCGAAATCGAGAATACCCTCGTAATGTGCCCAACTGTTCATTCACAGTCATGCACTATAATGGAATGTAGGCATCCAAAAGGGTAATTTCCCACATTTAAAGAACTTCTCTAATTGGTTCCAGTTATTCACTTGATCTATGTTCACATTGGGCTGCTGTAGTGCCAAAGCGCAACACCTTCAGAATAGCATGGAAGCGGATGCGAGACATAAGTTCACCGAAAAGTGGTCGGTCATTCTCATCACTCCAAAGCTCACTGATATCTCCATTTCCTAAATTGTAAACTCCAGACAGGATCAGAACACCTAGAAACTTTTTCATTTCACCCAAATCCATATGACCCAGTGCTAACAAACACTTCAACTTTCCTTATTGGGACGAGCTGTTCTAGGCACTTCAGTCTGGAACTGCGCGACCGCTACGGTCACAGGTTCGAATCCTGCCTTGGGCATGGATGTGTGTGATGTCCTTAGGCTAGTTAGGCTTAAGTTCGAGTCTCGGTCGGGCACACAGTTTTAATCTGCCAGGAAGTTTCATATCAGCGCACACTCCACTGCAGAGTGAAAATCTCATTCTGGAAACATCCCCCAGGCTGTGGCTAAGCCATGTCTCCGCAGTATCCTTTCTTTCAGGAGTGCAAGTTCTGTAAGGTTCGCAGAAGAGCTCCTGTAAAGTTTGGAAGGTAGGAGACGAGATATTGGCACAAGTAAGGCTGTGAGTACCGGGCGTGAGTCGTGCTTCGGTAGCTCAGATGGTAGAGCACTTGCCCGCAAAAGGCAAAGGTCCCGAGTTCGAGTCTCGGTCGGGCACACAGTTTTAATCTGCCAGGAAGTTTCAGATTGTGTATTTAATCAGTGGTGCTCTTGACATAAGGTAAGGGTTCCTCTGAGCCCTCTCTTAGTATTTCATTCTGATTTCAACCTTCTCTGAGTTGATCATCTTATAGTTTTAGGGTCGTATTAATTGACATGAAAGATGTTCCACAGCCCTCTCTATTCTATTTCCATATTGTTTTATCACACATTACTTGGCCTCACCCTTTCACCGTTTGTCAGATGGAATACTTCTGACCTGGATAGTGATAGGATTTGTCGCATCTTTACCGGTTGGTGTGGGTAGTTTAATGCTGCTCCTTGTGACCCAATTTGCCGTTCGAATACCTGTAGACATCGACGTCCACAAACATAACTGTAGCGTTACTTTCATTTTCTAGTGCTAAACTGCTTGTTCTTATCAAATGTTTGTATATGTTGATGAAACTTATACAGCTCCGTTCCTCCATACAAACAATATATTGCAGCCAGCTGCACAGGTGGAACCATATGGAACTTAAAACAGTTCTCTGCAATGCTTGCATGTTGATGTGAACTGCTATTGAAGAGGAGTTGGGGTCTCATTACCATACTGCCTGCTTGTTCTTAATATTCACTCTGTCAGCTGAAATAGGATTACGAAAAACGTAATTGTATTTGATCAGAGATATCAGGTGGTACTCGTTCATGAATGATGTTAACACTGTCTAGTGTTGGCGTGTTGGTCTATGTGTCAAAGCTAACCAACGCCTCATTCTATTGTTCCAGTATACGACAAAAGAAGTAAAGCGAATCCTTCACATACCATGCTGTGCATCTCAGGAGGAAACCAGGTACTTCACCAGGACAATCCCTCTTCATAAACTTCGTAATTGAATCCGTTTGAAGCTCATTTTCGAAGTTGATTATTATCCATTATTACCATGGTGGTTCCTTCATCCATCTGGAGAATGATTTTGGCCCGGAAATGCTTCTGTAGTGTGATTTTTTTCCTGACAGATGCATATTTGTAGGATTATGATTGTTTCTTGATTTATCTTTTCGGCTTTGACTTAAGAAACGTATTAAACAACCTCTATAACTGACTGAATACTTTCTTCCGAAGAGATCCTTGTAAACCATAATGCCAAACGAATTTTAATGTTTGAAAAATAGTGGATTTGCTGTATAGCCAGAGCGCTGGTATCCTATTTGTGACAGAAGAAATAACGTCCTGATCACCAAACGACAAATGGATCTAAGGTTCCCACGCCCATCTGTACTTGAATTAATCAGATGACATGATATTTTGATTTCTGTGAGTGAGATCGAATTTCTGGCAGCCATTACCAACTTTTGTATTGTGCACCCCACCTGCTGACTTCCGTGTCGACAGAAACGTAACGTAGAGCTATCAATAAAACTTCTCGTATTTGTGTTGTCCTATTCAAAAGATATATTAGGATCATGCACTTCCTTAACCTGTTATGCTTAAAATGTTCCTATTAACCATATTCCTGTTCAAAATTCAAGAGGAAAGTGTAAATGAACAATTCGCACAGTGCAGGTAATCAACTTTCACTCTATCTCGAGAAGTTCTTCCCTTTCTCTCTCCGGGCTAACCTTTCATCATCAGACAAAGATAGTCATTTGGCTGACTTCCGATTTGAATGGAAATGTCACTTAGAGGAAGTACAGTCAGTCTTATGACGAAGATTCCACATTCGTTATTTCGCTTGGTTCACGATTTAAGTAATATTAGCGTCAATATTTCCACCAACTACTTTTGGAAACATCATGCACACAGCAGATTGCTATCCACGTACCTCTGCAATGCAAGCTCGGTAAGGACTTTTGTTGAAGTTTCAAGAACATACCTTCACCGAGGAGTCAAGTAGTATATTTCTAGCTCCTATGTATATCTCGCTAATAGTCCATGAGCATAAAATCAGAGAGATTATAGCCCACACAGTGGCATACTGACAATCTTTCTTTCCACGATCAATACGAGACTGGAATAGAAAACCGATAGAGGTACTCAAGGTACACTCCGCCACACACCTTCGGGTGGCTTGTGAAGTATGGATCTTGGTGAATATGTAGATTAATGCCCGTGTGGCGTGGGTTTTGTTTCCATTGGCGGCGCAGTGTTCCTGGGTACAAGTCTTTGAAAGCCATAGACATTGACCTTGCTGGGCAATTGAATTAGCAGCAACTTCCTGGTGGTCCAAATATCTTCCATGGACTAAGAATGCCATTGACATGTGATGTTTCTGCTGTGTCTGGAGGCAGTACGTGGCTTACCTTGACTGTTGAATGGAGGAACCATGCAGACTATGGTGGCCTTGAAGTCTTCCCTGATGCAAACATTCTTTCTTGGAAGATAAGACGTGGAATATAGCGGAGAGTAGAGGCCTACTAGCTGAGGTTACCTATGGTACTTTGGTTCCAGACGAGCCCTTTAATTTGTCTACAAGAAGAAAGAAGAAGCTAAATGCAGACAAGTATCTGTTTATACGGCCTAAAGCAGGCAACAACAACTGTAAAATAAAGATTACTGGTGACTATATAGACAATTAAAAATAAAATATTCATTCAGTTATGTACGCTGTAGCGCATGGTTACGGGCTAGGGTTAGAGTGACCATGAGGCAGCTGATGTGTTTCGTCTGGTGACAAGACATTTGCCTACCTTAAGAGAGCAGAGTTAGCCGCTGCCACGGCGTGGGCGGCGCGGTGCCTCTGGTATTACTAGGCACCACGCGCGCTGTTGCTGCGCGTCACGTGCTTTGCTACTTTTCCAAAATTTCATGCTGTATGTAGTAAGTCTATAGGTTCTGTGTATACGACATGTTTGCATTCTACCTTCTTAACATATCAGTAACGTCTGTGTACTGTAGCTTTATCGGTGAATTTTCGGTATCTGTTAGGCGAGTTGTATGGTCTTTAAGCTGATTCTAAAAACCACCTAGAGGCACTCCAAATTGTCCATAACACCATTTAAAAGTGTAGTTAAGGTTAAATGTCTGCGTAAGTTTTAATTTCCCTATTTCTCACGATTTATTTAATAACTGTAAAACATAAATTATTTGGTACAGATAGTTGTGGTTGAATATAAGGTATTAATTTTTATTTTTGGATGACTGGTTTCAGTCATTCAAAGAGATCATCATCAGATGACAGTAGGAATGGCACTCTGATGATGGTCTCTTTGGTAAATAGAAACTGGGTATGTAAAAGTAAAAACTTTGGCTGTGTGTACTAAGAAAATTATAATATAATATATTTTTTCCTGGTGCAATAGTCTAAAATATTTTATATACCATAAAATTCTCGTAGTTGCACATACCACATATGTTATACAGTGAGACGAATTTACAAGACTATGTATGATGTAATGATATATAATGACAATAGCTTTCTTTAACAGCGTACTAGTGATACAGAAGAGGTTCAACAACTGCGGGAGATATATGATGAACTCTGTGATATTGCTAGTCTGGTAAACACTGTATACGGCTTCCCAATGCTCGCCTGTCTGGTTACAAATCTCATACACTGTGTCACAACCCTCAACTATACACTTTCTATCACTCTGAAATATAAGGTAAGACGATTAAACAATTTTCAGTGCCAGTTGACTCTTAATTCAGTCTAATATTGAATTACTTCATTGTCATCTTCTATACAATAAGTGTTATGTATTTATTATACACTATTTCGGAAGGCACATTACTCATAAGCCGAGAAGTTAAGGTCTTGCCATTATTTAGGGCCTGGAAGAATTCTCTTGTGCTGATATAAATCATGAAAGTATCTGATTCAAGTGTCCTTCTCCACCTTGTGCCACCTAACATGATTCGCTTCACGTCATCTTACCTGCAGCAACATTTGGAGAATGTAACACAGTGAAATATTGTATATTACAAAACCATGCGTTGCAGCAAAATGTTATGAAGAAGGTCATAAATTAAACATTTGCAGTGACAGTGGGAACAATAGTTACACCTAAATAAGTTTCCCCAAGCCAGAACGGAACAAAGGGTCGCGTATAATAAAAATTATGCTACCAGGAAAGAAAAAGAGTACACCTGGAAAGACAACATTAATTTTCATCTGTCGACGGTATAATACACCTTGGTGAGCGTAAATGTACTGATAATGGTCTCACCGCTGTCCACCTACACGTAGACTAGTAGAATAGCTACAAGAGTGACATCTATGTCTTTCCATAATAGGGGTTGCTCACAGCCAAAAGGAGCAAACGTATGAATCAGCAGGCAACCCTGCCAAGGAGATGCGATCCTTCTTCCTACAGCCAACTGAGCGAGTTTGAAAGGGGTCCAATTGTGGCTCTCCGTGTGGTGTGATGATGCTTTCGGAGAATTGCCACATACGTTGGACGTGCTGAATCAGTTGTGCAACGGTGCTGGTACCAATATGCACTTGAACAGTCGCAGACTCACAGCCGAGGTTCTGGACGTACACGTTGTACAGACTGATGCCATTATCTTCGTATTGTAAAGACAGCCGTGGCCAATCGTACAGCAACAACGGCACAGACAAGAGACCCTGTGGGTCCAGATGGTGTCAACAAAAATTTGGTTCAAATAGCTCTGAGCACTATGGGACATAACTTCTGATGTCATCAGTCCCCTAGAACTTAGAACTTCTTAAACCTAACTAACCTAAGGACATCACACACATCCATGCCCGAGGCAGGATTCGAACCTGCTATCGTAGCAGTCACTCGGTTCCAGACTGAAGCTCCTAGAACAGCTCATCCCAATAAGGAAAGTTGAAGTGTTTGTTTGCACTGGGTGATATGGATATGGGTGAAATGAAAAAGTTTCTAGGCATTCTGATCCGCCTGGTGTCAACAAGTACTGTTGCAATCTGGTTGCTATTAGTGAATTACGGGCACACACACCTCTAGCTCGCCTTCCACTTAAGCCACAGCATCGACTAGCGCTGCTAAGATAGTAATCTCAGAGCACCACTTGGAATGGCGCGCCCTGTCCTCAGTAATGAAGGGAGATTCGGGCTGCACACAAGTGGTCATTGTCTGCAATTACAACCTAAACCTGGTGAACGATGTGTCATAGAGTGAAGTCGTTCTAGGCACATTGACCCCACTCAAGCCTTATAGTCTAGGGTGCGACAGGTTACCCTCACGTTTACCTTTATTGCTCCTGGAGTGGACGATAACCGGCGCTTGGTACAAGCAGAATGTTGTTACACCGGTTTTTTTGCCGTTCTTGCAACAGGAAGGTGATTTGCGTTTCCAACAGGATAATGCTCACCCACACACTGCCCATGAAACTATACATACGCTGTATAAGTTGCAGAAACTTCCCTTGCCAGCACGATATACGAAACCGTCTGCAATACAGCACATGTAGAACATGATGATACAAGAAGTGACCCTTTTGTTTTGTCATCCTACAACTCTTACCAAACTACATGAATAAGTCGAGTAGTTGTGGCATTAGGTATCGAAGGAGAGTACGTGTCGTTTGTACAATTAACTTAATGCTAGAGTCAGTGCCTCAATTGCCGCATTGCAAACTCCACCACAAAGTAGTATGTGTGTTTCAGCATGGGTGGATATGTGGTACCTCAGAAACGCTTGTGCTATTGATCTATAGACTCATTCATTTGATGTATTTCGTATATACTGTTTGAACAATATATCTTGAGTGAATTCTAAACCTCTAAAGGTATGTAATAATTTCGTCTGGCAGTATATTTTCACCAATTGTAATTTTTTTATTGGGACTAAATAAATTTTGTATGTTGCTAAAAATGCTTCAGGATCAATGAGCTTTATGAAATTCCAAGACAAATTTAATTTTTGCAGACACAAATAAAGTGTAGATTAAATTATGTATGCTGTTAGAGTACTTAGTCTTTTTTGCCACCAATATACTACATTAAAGGAGTACAGCTGTTTCTTATATCACACTAATAGCACCCAGATATTATTTCATTCTTACAGCAATGGAGTGAGAGTAAAAGAACAGATTTAATGACCATTCTCATAGGTTTTCGATGCAGCTTTGTCAGTCATACAGTATATTCCACAGATAGATCAGGACGATGGGTCTATTAACTGTCGTATGGAAGTTATAGGCATAGGCAAATGCAAGAAATGGATGCAAAAATTACTAAATTTATACCATTGATCAATGTCATGTTGAACGTGCAGAGAATTGAATGTAGTCAATTATATTACAAACCGCATTAATAACTTATTGCACACATGCAGTTACAATTGTAAAATCGTCACACAAATTCGAAACTGAGCAATTCCACAACAACTGTACTGAAAAGCAAGAAAGACTTCATAAAAACTCAGGTGGAACAGTCTCTGACCTCATTTCTAATTTTTATAAAGGATTCTCCGCATAAGTAACACATTTCCTTTACTGTATTTATCGAACAAATAAGTACTTAAACAAACTATGTTTTACTGAAGTGCAAGTAGTTAGCAGTGTAAAGTAACAGTGTATTACATGTGATTCTTTTTAATAACAGGGTCTTAGTCGTCCAGAAGTGGAACCTCTGGCGATAATATGCATTGTATGGACCCTCTTTCATGCTGGTGGAATCCTGGCAGTCACAGGGTCATGCAGTGCTATAGGGAGTGCATCAAGTCGCACTATGGACCTGGTACTCAAGGCCCTGCTGCCTCCACCACGGAACTCTACCAGGGACACTGAACTGCGTTACCAGCTGCAGCTGTTCTCAAAGCAGCTGCTACATCAGCGGCCACGCTTTACAGCCTGTGGGATATTTGTCATTAACTTAAGCAATGTTTCGTCAATGACAGCTGCGGTTGTATCATATCTTGTCGTAATAGCTCAGGTAAATGCCAGCGATGATTTACCTGACACCTATAGATCCTAGATAATATGCTGCTAGAAGCACGGCAGACCTCTGGTTTTGATGTCGACACACATGTGCACCTCAAGTAGCTAGATATACTGGGGTGAAGAAAATTACGTTACACGTGTTGACAAGTAGGCCAAATTCTTGTATTGCAGTTTTATGTTAGGTGTCTGAAGCTTTCTGCGTAATGAAGTAGTAGTTGCACAAAGATACAATAACGGTATCTTATTTTGTAGGGTGTAACACACAATCACATATATTTTTGTGTGTGGCACCTTAATGTCTACACCTGTCAGTGTTGGTTGTTTTTCGCCATGTCGAACACACCTCCCTGAAAGGTCAGAAACTGTATGACCAGACGTTTTCTGCATGGTCATAACTCCAACACTGAGTAGCTTAGGCCCGTCAGTACAGACTGTCCATTTAGTAATCATATGTCCACATATGACCTGCTGCCCCTGGTGAAATAACATAAATAGGTTTCTATTCCCATATGTACTTGGGTGTACTACCCACCCTAAAAGCATATGACATGTAATAGGTATCCTGCAAAGATGTAAATACTGACACAATGTTGTTCAATACATCTTTTTCAGTCAACAGTATTATCCGACCTTGTACCCATTACACCCTGCATATTTGATATTAGGACATATCCAAAGAATAATAGTTACTTATTGAAGAGTGCTCACAGAATAACATGGCCAGTGAATGGGCAGTTGGCTGTGCAAACTTTGGAGGAGGAGTGGTAGTGGGGTGGTTGGAGGGCAATCTATGTGCTGTAGAGGAGCACTGTCCTAAATTCAAGGGTTCTCTCATACTTTTTTTTGTAAATATTAAGTGGAGCCCCTCCACAGCCATACTTTCATGAAGGTCAATGTAAAAGATTTACTGCCAACTTTGCTTTGGTTAGCATGTAGAAAGAATTCCACTGAGAACATAACAAAAATAGCGATTTATTTTTGTCTGATTTTTTTCTCATTTTATCTTTCAGAGAAGCATTAGGATTGGCGAATTTTGATTAAAACCTACATTTCCAATGTTACTGTATTATTAATGGAAAATTTATCCTTGTTATAGATGTTTCACATATTTTTATTCCCAACAAAAATTAAACAACTACAGTAATGATAGTGAAGAACATAAAGAAGTCGAAGTAGATATCCCTGTAGGAAGAGAAAAATTCAATTAAAAAATTAAAACAATTATCTTCGTTTACCTTCTGTAATTAATACATAAGCCCTATGTCTTTTTAAAAATGATAACATTTGTGAAGTTAATTCTCAAAAGGCTTATATTAGTAAAAAACAAAAACATTTGCACTGAATTTAGTTATTATGTTAAAATTTCAAATTGTGATTATTAAAATTCCTCTTAAATGTACTGGTATACTGGTAATGTTGCAGGAAAGAAATCGTTAATTTGTTTGTTACAAGGACAAAGAAGTAATATATGATTGTTATTTAACAGGATAATAACGAGGAAGTTTTCATGAAGATGGTAATTTCAATTATCAAACTAATGACATTATTCCAGTTTTTAGTCATAATATAAGGATATACAATATCTTTGGCTTATTACCTGTTTACCAGTAGATCAAGAAGATATTGACACTATTCCAATCAAAAATCAGTAATTTATTTCATTCAGTAAACATTTATCTTCAGAATTGATTTAGTCTGAAGAAAACTTAGAAGCAGCTACATTACCAAAAAAGACTGTTTTTTTGAGACTTAATGAAGAAAGTATTTCTCATAAAGGTTATATTCATGTAAAATGGATTTGGAAAAAGTGTCATATTAAAAATGTAGATCAATTTGCAAGATTGTACAGCAAAACTGACGTTTTAGTTGTGGAAGAAATTTTCTAAAAGGTTGGATATCTTATAAACACAATTCAGGTCAGAATTTTACTGCTTCTGTTTTGACTTGGTAATATATCATAAAATTATAAAAATTGAATTAGATAATTAGATAATTTTTATATCGTGGCTTTCCTGGAAAAAGAAATTGGAGGTGGATTTCCTCAAGGTATTAAAGGCTATGTATGAATTAAATATTAAGGATTTGACCTATTTTGAGCCAAAAGAACAGTCACTTATATGGCATATTTACATAAAAATAAATTATATGGGTCAGCAATGACAGAATTTTCACCATTTTAAAATATCATTAGGTTAAAACTTCAAGAATTTTATTCTGAGGAGAAAATAAAAAAACAGCAGATAATAAATATGATTACAATTTAGCAGTTAATTAATAATATAAATAAACACATGATTTACATAAATATTGGCCATTACACAAGAAGGAATAAACGAATTATTAACAACATTAAATAATAATGAAAAATACATCTAAAGTTATAGGAATCTTATGCAATGTTCAAAACTTCGAATAAAATTAATACAAATGGATGTAAAATTATCATTTGAAGTATCAAATTGCTTGAAAAAGTTTACTGGCATTAATAAAAAATGAGAAAAACGGCAGCTAATGATTCTGAAATTCATTTCTAAATGTTGACGACTATGTCAGTATTTGGAACAAACGATGTAATGTATTAGAAATATGAGAATATTATGTTATTAACAAATACAGATTAATATGTAAAATTTATTTCATACCGAAGTTACGACCAGATTGTTGTTCTTTCACTTAATCTAGTCATATTCATAAGAATAAAAAATTATTGAAATTACTTAAACTAATTTGTAGTGGAATGAGTAATCTCGATATTATTAGTTCCATTACAAAGTTATGAATAGAAAGCAGAGTGAAAATATTGGTCTATTCTGTGTGGATACAGATTCATTAATATGTGATATAAGAACTAAAGACTTTTATAAAGACATGATATCAATGGTAAACGAATTTGACACAGTAATTATCCAAAACATAATGTTTATGTATTTCCACAAATAGACAAGAAAGTTTTAGGAAAAGTGGAAGATGAATATTGTAAAAAAATTACTTTGAAACATGTTAGCTTAAGATCAGAAATGTGAGCTTGAAAAATTAGCGATAAAGAAAGACAAAAATCTAAGGTAGTTAAAAAATATGTTGTAAGAAGTGATATTAATTTAGATGATTGTAAAAGTTCTTTCGATATCAAAATATAACATAGAAAAATGGATTTAATGTAGTCATATAAATGACTTGGATAATGTAGAATGCAATAAATTGGTTTTAAGTTCTTATGATAATTAATGTATTATTACAAGATTATATTGTACCATAGTAAAATTATTCAAATAAAGTGATAGATAATAACAATGAATTCTTATCCCAATAAATCCCAATAAATCACTTGCATAGAACATAAAAAAAAAGAAATCTATAATTTCTATTACTTCTCATTATGTGGTAATTTTGGATAGGTTTTCAGATGTACTTCTCAAACAAATATTTCGCAAATACATCCTACGTTTTGATATTACCTGTCTCTAAGGGTATGATTATAGTTACACTTATGAAAATATTTAGAAGCATTTTAATTTCCTTTTTACGATTTTCGCAAACATAAGTTTTCTTTATTCTAGGTGCCAAAATGTTCTTTTATATGTTCACATTGATTTTCTGTACATTCTTTTGTTTCTGTTTAATACAATTAATAAATCCCATCTTAGGAGGTGTATTCTTGTCTGTAATTTTATTTCTTTAAGAATAAGTTTCTCTTCCTGATAGAATGAACAAATAATTTATTATTACTTTAAATTTATCAAGGAGAAGTTATTAGGATTGAAAAAACTTCAATGAATTTCAATACATAGTATCTTTCGTAGAAAAAAAGTAAGGAAATTTAACATGACAACAAAATGATTTATTAATTGATGGTAAATATAACAATAAATGGCTTAAAGACAAAGGTTAAGCTAAATTTTAGAACATAAAAAATAGACAAGCCTCAAATATTTTCATAATGAAGATACTATTACAATGGAAAAGTTAAACCTCTCGGTCTGGAAGTATTGAAATTAAATGAAAAACGTCTGGTCTCATCAATGCTGTAGGTCTTTATTCTTTAATTTGACAATCTAAATAACATAAAGCAAAACCATTAAAAATGGGGCACATGAACCTTACTCACCAACTCGAAAATATGTCGAGTATAAGAGTAAGATTAATGAAAAAATCCCTATAAAGCTGAAAGAAATCATTCACAACATTTTAATAATATTAAGGATAATAATATAGAAATTAGATGAAATATGTTACAAAACTAGAAATCTTACTTGATGGAAATGAATCAGTAAATAGTTCATTAACACACGTTATGCCTCACTTAACTGATCGTTATATAAGAGCTACTTTTCTTATTTTTAAATTACAGGATAATTATTTTAATTATGATTACTATGTTATTTGAATACGATTAATATCTGTTGGAAAACATATATATTTTATCAAAAATTCAATTAACTAGAATATCAAGGAATTCATTATTTACCAAATTCATTAAAAAACTTTTGAATTCACAATTATATCAATACTTCGAATAATTACACAGTACAGCTATAGTATGATATAAATATTTAACAAATGTTTCCTACGCTCTGAAATCAATTTTCCTACTACTTTTCTTAAATTTAAAAATCGTTAATAACGATTTATATAAGCATGTTATAAATTAAACTGATTGAAACAAGTTCTTTGAAATAATTTAAATTGAAAATTTTGAAATCATTCCGAAATTAAATCATTGATTTGAAAATCATATTATACGGAACTGCTTTAATAAAGCAGATAGCATAATGAAGACTATATCCAATATCAAACAACCTCTCTTTTTCGAACCCCATTCTGCAATCGAACGGAGTCTTACAGGGTGACCCAATGAGCCCTTTGCTGTACAATCTTGCCACTGAAGAAGTACTCCAAATTCGAGAAAATGAAGAAGATGTGTATCTATATGCATACGCTGATGACATAGCCATAGGTTCAACAGATATACAGAAGCTACAGAGAATCATTGAGAAAATAGACAGATGGTGCAGTGTACACACACTACACATAAACATAACAAAGACAGAAATGGTAATTTTCAGAAAAGGAGGCAAAACACCCAAGAATGCGGAAATCAGTATCAGAGGACAAAAAATAAAAATCTCATCGGACTCTAAATACCTAGGAGTGACATTGCAACCAACAGCCAAATGCTTCACAAAACATACAACAGAACGTGCAGCCCAAGCAATAATAGCAATACATGACATCAAAAACATCTGCCTACTCAGTCTAGAAACGGACATGAAATTATTCAACGCAAAAATCTTTCCAATCCTGGCCTATGGGATGGAGGTTATATGGGACCACCTGACAGAAAATAATCTAGAAACAGTAGAAAAGGTAAAATCGACCTATGTAAAAAGAGCACTAGGTCTCTCAAACACAACAAGATCTAGACTAGTGTACCTGCTAGCGAGAGAGACATTCCTAATTGAAGACATCAGACTTCGATATATGATGCCACACACCAAGGCTTCCAGAAAGCACCTGAAGATCATGGAGAACAAACGAGAAAAAATATGGCCAGAGTTTTATGGCACTGAAGCAATGACGAACCGCTCATGGACAGCACCAAACTTCGAACAGTGACATGTTGTAACTGGACTTTCTACTCACGACTTTCATCATCTAATCTGCAAGAACAAAACTTATCACGACCCATCCGAAACATGTGTATGTGAACTGTGTAACGAAGCCTGTGAACGATATCACATAGAACTGTGCAGTAAAAGAGTGCAATCGATAAATGAATATGCAAAAATGTAAAATGTAAATGTAAAATGTTAAGCAAAGTAACAGTATATGGCTATTTGGCTGCAATTTTATTAAATAAAATATCAAACATTTTAAAATTTTCAGTAACTAACTCTATTTACAAATAATGTTATATAATTTATATCTAAAATACTGCAACAATGTGATTTAGCAACAATTGTGCAAATTATCTACACCCAACCACGCGAGATGTGCTTTGCTTCTTATAATTATTACATTTTCAATGAGAATAACATGTATCAAATTCGTTTTCAGTAGTTCGTCTTATTAAAAATGTCCTTTTCTCCCTTCACCAAATAAATCTTTCAATTAATACATGTATGGATTAGAATCAAAGGCATCCTCAATTTGAAAGGTTTTGTTGAAAAATTTGTTGTACATCCTTTTTTTAAAAATCTTTTTAATTAGTTAGTTTTGGTTAGCGTCAGTATCAAACAGATTTCTCTTATAAACATTAGAATTAATTACTTTATTTTCTTTGTCTACACTTTATTGGATTCATTTTTATAGTTTATGGGCTAGTATTGATAGATTCATGAACACATATTTAAGTAAATCGATTCATTTACAATTCCCTTTAACAACTAATTTATTCCATCTTTCTTTATTTTACTGTAATATTAAATCGTTAACAAATATGATATTAATTCACTAAAAGTTGAACGAAGATAGATATTAAAATTTTTCCTTAATTCTTGAAATTTCTTGTTATAAAATTCTTTTCAGTTACTGTCTGTAAACCTTGTATTCACAATTCTAATATTTTCATTGAATGAATCATATTCTTAACTGCTTTACCTCTAAGTGAAAAAGCCAAAATGTGTTTTGAAGTAATAATCAGTAACAGTTGATAATTATTTAAAGCCTTTAATAAAGGCTTTAATGAAGCCTTTAATAATTAATAGTTTGTAATTTACTTGAATCCATTTCGACTAAATCAGATTGCCATATATCATCAATTCCTAAATAAATTGAACTTTGTGTACTAAAACTTTGGTATATGTGATTCATTGATAAGTTTTTGACAAATACAGTCAATTCTTTATTTCCCATTTCTAGTTGGTACTGTATGAGGGCCATATGCATTTATATAGACTAAAAAGTAATTAAAAGATTTCAGCAATTATAATTACCTTTCCATCAACAGAATAACAGAATTTTCTAAACTAGTAGCTTTTAGCAATAGCTTATTATAAACGGTTACTGTAATATTAAAAAGTGTATTAACAGCATCATAGACATCTACTGGATCATAATTCCTACTATGTTTCTACCATAAAAATCCATATGACTTTTAGTTGCCTTAAGTAAGTTAAATTATTCATATGAAGTTCTTTAATTATATTTTGTAGTTTTGGATCATTTATTAACTCAAGTTTAACTGTCTCAATATGGCAGAATTTTATATTGCATTTTTGTTTAAATATCTTATTCCCAAAAAGCTCCATTTAATAAATTTTAAATACCTTTAAACTTATAATTCTTATAAATTAAATTTCAAACAAATACATGTGATGAAATGCAAATTGTTACAATTTTGTATATTTTCTATGTTATTATTTAAAACTTCCTTTTCCAAAAAATTAACTACTTGTTTTAGTATGTTGCTTTCAATGAAGCAACACACTATTAGCAACAAATACAGTGAGTAAAAAATAGTGAGATATATATAAACTTATTATTCCACATCCTAAATTTTTCCGCTATTAGGAGATTTATCAGCAATAAAAATGCTATGAAATGACTAAATTTATAATTGTTTACTTATTTCTTCTTTCTCAATATTAGATGAATCCTTTTACTTCATTTTTCATTGCATGATTAGGTCTGCTTTGTTCTTTTTTTCCTTACTAGGGTTTTTGTATTCATAACTACATTAACAAAGGATGCAGCTCCTGTAGTAGCATCAAATGAAAATAGAAAAGGGGAGAATAGTAATGGTAAAAATAAACGTTTTGTTTAGTGTCCCTTTCATTCATTAAATAACCAATACTTTTTTCACAACAGCAGTACCAAATATTTAAATGTATTTCAACTAGTTTATTATCTTAATCCTTAGCTGTGCCACAGTTAAATATGGTTCATTACTATGATTGTTATTTAATATAACTTTAATTAAACCAATAAAGAATTTTTTATAATCCACCACAATCTTCATCAACTTCGGTATCCATTCCAATTTTCGTTTTCGTAACCTATTTCTGTAACTGCAGTAGCAGCACATGTTTCACCAATGAAGTATCTGTAGCACATGTTCTTTCTGCTGCAGCTAATTAAAGTTTTTTATTATGTTTCAAGTCTTTATCATAATCTTTATTTGTTCTGTAAGTAATATCGTATTCATTTCATCTTTTATCTACAGGATTGGTTCCTTTATCTAAGTGTGTTATTTT
Source organism: Schistocerca serialis cubense (assembly GCF_023864345.2). Classification (NCBI taxonomy): domain Eukaryota; kingdom Metazoa; phylum Arthropoda; class Insecta; order Orthoptera; family Acrididae; genus Schistocerca; species Schistocerca serialis. The sequence goes on from NC_064642.1 coordinate 666,786,532, forward strand.
CTTATTGACTTTAGTGCCAGGGCCACTCCAGATGTAGCCAAGTAAAAGCATTTCGCATACTAATTATTAATTGGCATTAACATAGCCTTTCCCATACTAACCCTCCCAAAATGTTTGTGAAATTATAAATTGTAATAAAATGAGGCATTGCTTTCAGATAGCCAATTATAAAAACAATAAATTTATTAGTTAACATTTTTGTTATTCAAACTTCTTCATATCATAATTTTTATTACCAGTTAATTCTTCACTGTTGAATACTGTTAATCTATCAATTAACTGATGAACATCTTTCATGTAAATATATTTAGTTGCCTTTAATGAATTTGAACAACATTTTGAATTGAATCATTAAGAGTTTTGTTGAAAAACTAGTAAAACATTCTACAACAATAATTTATCCAATCATTACATTTATTTCTTACACCTCACTAATTTTGCATGGACGATTATCAAAGTATATAGAATTCGAGTCATTCAAAATTGTATTATAATTTTTTAAATCAAAGTAACCATATTCTTCACCGAAATATTCCACACTTATTTGTTTCTTTGATAGACTATTCATTAATTAATCCATAGCTCCCTATTCCTTGTTACCAATAGTTATTTTAGCATAAACCAATTTAACTGGTAAATTACAACACATTCAATTTAACCAACAGAATTAACCACGAACCATAATCCAAAAATAGTATTTTCACTATTACTTATAAATTTTAATGTTCTTTCACATTTAATTATCTTTTCACTTTCGAGAATTATTCTTTGTTTTCTTAAATGGTCACTCTATTACATAATTCTCCATCAATCATTGGTGAATCACGTAATGTATAACCTCTTTTAGCACTGTCATATTCTCTAACTTTTACAATGTTGTTAAATTCTTCTTTATGTGAAATTATAAGTAACAATTTGTTCATTAGCATCTGTATCTGCTACAATTCCGTTCAAAACATTGCCAGCTAAATCATACATTGTTCAATTGTACAATTAGTTGGCCTAACACCTTTTTAAGTTTTTCATATTCCATTCTTGGTTGTTTTCCATTTTAAACTCTTCTTCTAATTCTTCTTTTATCTCTCTACTTGTCTTGCTTTCTAAAAACGTCTGGATCGTATTTTCAAAATGTTTATGCATAAATATGCAATTATCTATATTATGTTAAATTCATTGTTTATGTTAACATTTCATTTTCAGTGTTTATGTTCAACATTTTTTATTTTTCTTCAGTGTTTCAGTTCAACAATTGTATGTTTATCGTTTTAATTGTGTATGTTTAAAAAATTCTTTTTATTTTCTGTGAAGTACTGTTATCAATTTTCTTGCCATACCTATTCTTATTAAAAGAAATACATCTTTAATCCTACTACCTATTCACTTAAAATGTCGAGTTTTAGATCACCTCAAACCCCCAAAAATTTATTATAAGAGTGATTTTCAATTTTGTCATGTCTGGAAATATATAAAAATTTTAGATTACCTGGAAGTAACTGTTTTGGTAATCTTCATTAATTCTGAGTTAAATGGAAAGAAAACTATCTCTTTATGGCTTGGTCTAGTAACAAATCACCATTTATGGCTTGATTTTCATGAACAAGACAGTCAGAAACTACAACAGAATAATTATATCATGTTACTAATGGAATAATTTCATCTTTTATTCCATAACAGAAATAATATTTTCATAAACTCTATCTTCAATTTTCGCACTTATTTTTATAAAACATTCAGAATAAATGTACAATTGATTTATTTATTCCACATTAACCATATGTGTGCTAGCATACAATTAACATTCATGAATGTTGCTTTTCCACAACCACTTTGAATATAACTTCAAATATTACATCATATAATAATAACCTATATGCAAGTGAAGAACTGATAGAAGATCCTGATGGTCAATACAGTTTAAAAATTTCGAAAACTTATTCAGTTGAAAAAACCTAATATACTTTTTCAGGTAGATAAAATTTTGAACAATCACTATTGAAAGTGATATTAACTTACATATTCATAAAGAAGATTGTAGTGGTCAATTTTAGGATTTCATAAGTAAATAACTGAAGGTAATGAAAAAAGATTTACTAGTTATGTTTCTAAAATTATTCTATTTGGAATTATAATCATAGATTTTAATAAAGGTTTCCCATTTCTGTAATATAATATTTATTTTTAATGCAATTGTTCTCATTTCTTTATTTAAACGAATCCAGAACTTGAAGACCAGTAATTTATGAACAAAATTTTCCCTTAGCTATCTCTTTTTTTGATGCAACTGAAAATTTTAAAATAAACATCACTGATGCAAATGATAAATTCATTAACTGCAATGGTCCTCATCCAACTGCACTTTTAACAAAGCAATAACACATATATTCCTAGATAAATCATGTACAAAATTGAGAGTAATTAGTTTCACTCATTTCTCATTAATGTGGAATAAATGATGTAAATATATCTAAGAAAGAAACAGAAATTAATATTAGTATTGGTAATTGATTTGTTTATTCTATTTGATTACAACATCATGTGGCATTTGATGTTATTCAAACAAATAAAAAGGATTTCTCAGCATACAGTGGTAAACTGTTATCAAACTACTTGGTAACCACATGTGAAACATGTTTTATGTTCTTAGAATTAAAAAGAACAACTCTTACTCAGTTGACTTCATCTCTATCAAACGATTAATTATGGACGGACATATTCTTAGCAATAATTGAATTAAAACCAAACAAACTGAAGTACTTTATTGATTAGAATTATTTGCTATAATTTTTAGTATTTTAATGGAATAATTTATAAAGAGTATCTAATAGGAAATTTCAGTTGTAGTTCAAGATAAGATCAAGGATATTACATTCTTCAATGGACTGCTAGTAATTATAAAACTAAGATTTCGAGAAAAAGAAAATTTGTTGTTAATGTGAGGAAACTCATGTTCCTGTTGTTAGTTATGTACCACAATTTTCACTTGAACTAGGTCAAGAAAGACTGCATAGTCCTAAAACCCCTGTTTCATTCTTTGAACTACATATATCTAAATGTGCTGGATTAAACGGAAAAGAAATTTTCAGCTATATTTTACTTATTATATATCTTCTGGGTTTTATATACATCACTCAATTTTCATTGTTTTAAAAACGAACCGATAACATAATCAGTTACACGATTCCTGTTTGTTTGATCATCTTCTGTTAAAAGATGTATATGTAAACAATGGAAGAAATGATGTTTTTCCCCAAGATTTATGGAATCTGTATCCCTGATCCACATGTCTCACAGATTTTTAAAAGAATACTACAATTAAATAATTATTAAATGTACATGCACTCCATTTTATTCCAAATATTTGATAAATGAGGTCAATAGGTCTAGAAGAACGAATGTTTCAGTAATCAAAAACAACAATGAAATTATGCCCATTTTAATGAAGATATGCCCATGGATAGAACACAATGTGTACTTATGAACTGTAAAAGAATTTTACTTCTCATTCAAATAAATAAGTATAATGGAAAATTTTTAATTATATATATGAATAAAAAACTAGAAAAAGTTATAGAAGTGAAAACTTCATGTTTGCATTTCCTTTTGAAATTCAGGTTTCCAAAAATTAAAACGTTTGATGGAATGTTCTGTCTTTTTAAAACCTAAATTTTCAAAGGTTATTCATATTTTCAATTTCCAAAACCTTAAAAATTAATTTAGATCTATGTAAATGAAAGCAATACAAAATGAATAGTGTTTTAAATATAGCAGTTATAGTAATCTTCTTAGAAGTGTTCACAAAATTATCAGAGATGAAAAATTAATGTTACAATGCTTCAAATTTGAAGTTTTGATAACTAAAAAACTTAAAATGTTTTATTACTCTTAAATGTTAAGTATAAAATTACTCTATTGTATCGTTGCAATAAAATCTTTCAGAAGATACAAACAAATTATTGGATTAAATTTTACGGAGGTATAAAACAAATTTATGGTAAATCAGTTGACATGAGTGAATTTCAATAAATTTTTTAAAAAAATTAAGTTTTCATTTTTGAATTAAATATTAATATACACATATGTAAATTTGGAAGTGACAAAATGAATATATTATTTTTAAATCTGAGAATCGTGAGAAAGTGTGAGCTATGGTCCAGAATTGTAATAAATATACTTATCTTGATACTAAAAATGAATATTTAATTTTTATTTAAAGTTTAATATCTGCTGATGTACTTTAAATTTGTGTATGGATAAATGAACAATTGCCTTTTAAAAAGTTTTTATTAGTTCAGATTTTTGCTTTTTATGCAATTAATTTTAAATTAGTTTCCCAATAAGCCATAGAGATGAAATGGCCAACAGACCTCAGAACTGGATAATACAATGCTTCAACTCATTTTCAAGTCTGGTGTGTGGTGGAGTGTACTTTGTTTTGTCTGTCTCTGTGTGTCCAGTACAGTTTTGCAATTGATTTTAAATAACTTACCATTAAGCTTAAGACTTTGAACTATTGTCCTAACTCAGAACTGGAAGACAATTGAATATTAATTGGTTTGATTTCTGCTGTGTGGTGGAGAGTAGGCTGTTGGTCTAAGAACCGAATGACACAACAATATTATTTCTCTTTAGAGTCTGTTGTCTGGCGGAGGGTAGCCTTTTTTCTTTCTGTCTGCCTATTCAGTACAAATTTTTCAACTCATTTTAGAATAACTTTTCGATTAGTTGAAACAATAAATTTAGCTCAGAACTGGATGACAATGCAATATTAACTCACTTTATTTTCTGGTGTGGCACAGTGAGTAGTTTCTTGATGTGCCACTGCTTTTTCCCTTTTTCTTTATTTCAGAATAGCAGATTCACACTTAAAGAGCGTTTTCTGCTAAGTTTCCATGTCACCTCGCTTTTCTCTAGTCTTAAACATTCGTCGTCTTCTCACGACAGTTGCCTATCAGGAAATAATATGTTGTTTGACTCATTTGAAGAGAAACTGAAACAAACCTAACTTTGACTACATGTCCTGCTGGAATCTCATCAAAATGTATGAAATCAACTGAAAAATATCAAACACACAAGACTAACCAGCAGAAAATAACTACTTAAATATAAAAATACTTTAGCAGTTATAAAAAGGACTAATAAAAGTAAACTTTTCTCAGGTAGCCACACACAGATACTAAATGCCATATAGATAGTCCAGAAAATATGGTATTTTGAATTTTTAATATCTATGACACTACTTGCAAAACTGAAATCAAAGGGCATATATATGTACTTGATCATGTAGTTCTCTGTACAAAATATTTATATATCATGTAAATAAATGAATATTCAAATGATTTTGCTTTTGTTATATAATCACACATTTACTTTAAAAACGATTATAAACTTTTGCTAAAATGAGACAAGGTTACTTTCTTGTTCATCTATCGTTAAGGGAGCTGCTGAATTCAACTTTGCACCCCCATCAAGGGCTGAAACACGTCCAGATTTCACCAGTTTGTTTCTAGTTTCACACTGTAAGGAGGCGTACTAGAGAGATTGTAATAAACCGCCTGGCGTAGTTTTCAACCTTTTTTCATGCTTATGGAAATTCGATTGGTTGGATATAGACTGTAATAAGCCAGAGTGAAAATTCATTAAAGGAGAGATTAACTACTGGTATTTTCTTAGTTGTAGTTCATTAAAAGCGCTGCAACAAGCATGGTTAACTGCCTCATCTGCATATACAGTATGTTCCAAAATTGTCTTTACAACTTTGATTAGGCTTATTTTCGAAAGGGCAGTAGCTACAATGGTCCGATTTGCTACATAATCTTCATACACACCTGAAGCATTTTTTTTTATTTTCCTCTATTAGTTTTTGACTGATTGCCCTCGAGCAGTTGTCACAGTGTGTGGAATTTTGTGCAGACTATATCTCGTAACAAAGTTTTACAAAATACCATTACATTTTTGTCTTCATGAGGAACTTGCATGAACTGGAAGCTCACATCAGAGCAGCAATAGCATTCTTTACTGAGGATATCCTAGGATGGACATGGAACTGGAATATCGGTTAAATAACGAATGTTCTACATGACACACATGTTTAAGGTGACCATAAATCCATACCCGCCATTTTAGGAACAGTCACGATTGTTCTAGCTCTGTCCTGAATCTGGTGAGGTGTTTGGAGTTATTGAAATCACTGGCTGATGACTACGTTGATGTTGTGGTTGTGTATGGTCTATGATCCACACATGCCGTTCCACTGAGGTCACAATGTGCATGTATTTGTTGCAAGGTATATTCAGTTTCATTAGGTACTGTAACCCATTAACTGAAATATCACAAATAGTGAACAGCCATCCAGTGCACTGATATAGTACTTATTAATTTAATGCAATCACTGCTCCCACACCTTCAAAGGTATTATATGTGTATAAAGCTATGCATCTTGTGCAAGTGTATGTTCATAGTGATACCTGCCTTTCTAGATATTTTATGTCTGAGTATTATGAGTATGTTGATAATCCTCATGGGGATCCACAATATACTCTCTGTATTCTGTGCATGTTTATTATTACAGAACAAGTATCGGATACAATATTAAGCGACATCCAGCACATTAGACAGTCTATATTATGAATAATGCATCTGTGTACTGGGTGACTGCGCTAGCGCTAAGTTGTTACTTATAGAAGCCACAAATTCCTAATAGAAAGCTGTTTCACATTAGCTATTGCTCGATATCTCGTGATTTGTATTTGCTGGTGAAATGAGGCTCCAGTATGGAGGTGTAAATAGTGGCCTTAGTCTCACCAGAAAAATCCGTTATCCTGAGAATATAAGCTTTGTTCTTAATTATTGTGTTTACTATAATCATTTCTCAACAATCCTTAGTTGATGTTTTTTGACTCAACTGTTCCATGCTTGCTGCACCGCTTTGTGCCCCATGTTTTAATAGTGAACATAGTAATAAGTTTATTCAAATACTTTCCTATTACCTTGTGACATTAGAGTAATATTATTCCTGAATTTAATTGCCTATTCCACCAGTTTGTGTTTATATGTTATGATGGCAGACATAAGGTGAAATTTTAGAATAATTATGCTCCTTCTGTCGTTTTCATTTCCGCTGATACTGCATCATCAAATGAATGTGTGGATCTTATTGTTCTGCCACCTTAAAAGTTCTAGCGCTGACCTTAAATGAAAAACAGTTGTGTACTTAACTACATGAATCGATTCTACCATGATTTTTCCTATTGGTATACCTGTAAGTCACTGCATTCACAGCAGACTTGTATTTATTCGTTATTCCTAAAACTTGATAGCCAAACAATAATCGCAATAGTACTTTCCTAGTACCAATCTGTTGCGCTGACATAACCGAATATGACTGTTGCTGTATTCTTAATGGAATCTACCAAACCCTGGACCTGTCGACCAACCCTAAATAATGGTTTGATAGCTCGCCAGCGAAGCACAGTGTCTTCTTGGACACTGACGCAATTTACCTAATGTAAAAGCCTCACTAAGAGCGATATTTCTACTTTATTTTCTATGCGTGGCTACATGCTTGTATTAGTTGCTCATCTCTTGATTTATTGTCATATCTTTTGATGCAAATGGTGTTATGTAGTTCGATGATATTCGTTTCGATTTCAATTTCTCACAGATGCAGCATTCTCAAGCAATCAGCATTTGTCACACAGAATATTTCTGAGCCAGATGATGACGGGAATGGGTCGGTTTATTCCATGCTTTGTCACCAAATTTGCCGTCCATGATTGGAATGACTCCGTTACTTCGGTGTTAAAGCGTGAACTGCATGTTCGTATGTGAAATATGAATATGCTGATTAAATTTATCCAGCTCTGTTTCTTCACACCGAGAAAATAACAAATATGTCGTTCATGTAGCGCAGCCAATTGCGTGCTCGGAATTTCACAGAGCTTAAGGCAATTTTCTAAAGCCCTTGCAGTAAGATTTCAGCTTCTAACGGACAGAAGGGACGATCTGATTGCGACTCCGTCTGATTATTCTTAATATTCACAACGCTACAAGAAATAGGTTCCTGATAAAAATCAAGGCATTAGGTAAGAAATATCTCTTTGTACTCGTTCGTAAATGATGCTGACACTCTCATGCATTGGATTGTTTCTGAAGAGACTTGATGCCAAAGATAATCAATAGCTAAGTTTGCTGCTCTTGGACGAATGTAACCAAGTGACGCAATTCTCTCATATACTTTTCTGTATGTCCCACAAGTGAACGTGATACTTTATTTATTTACATGTCAAGTTCTGTAGGAAAAAATTGAGGAGCAAATCTCAAAGGTCATGGAACGTGTCAGTACATGAACTTACAACCTAAAAGTAATAACAGATAAACATTACTGTTCATGAACCTGAATAAAAAATAAGTCCATAAGTTTAAGCAAACGCTATCAGCAATACAATGAGAATCAGCTTAATTTTTCAAGGAACTTCTCGACAGAATAGAAGGAGTGACCCCTTAGGAAACTTTTCAGTTTCGATTTGAAAGCGTATGGATTACTGCTAAGAATTTTTAATTCGAGTGGCAGCTTATTGAAAATGGATGCAGCAATATACTGCAACCCTTTTTGCACAAGAGTTAAGGAAGTCCGATCCAAATGGAGATTTAATTTCTGCCGAGTATTAACCGAGTGAAAGCTGCTTATTATTGGAAATAAACAAATATTGGAAACAAGAAACGACAATAAGGAATATACATATTGAGAGCGCCAATGTCAAAATACCCAAACTCGTTAATAGAGGTGGACAAGAGGTTCATGAACTTACACCACTTATTGCCCGAATCGCCCGTTTCTGAGCCAAAAATATCCTTCTAGAATGGGAAGAGTTACCCCAAAACATAATACCATACGACATAAGTGAATGAAAATAAGCAAAGTAGACTAATTTACATGTCTAAGTATCACTCACTTTCGATACCGATCGAATAGTGAAAATGACAGTAGTAAGTCTTTGAACAAGATCCTGAACGTGGGCATTCCACGACAGCTTACTATCTATCTGAACACCTAGGAATTTGAACTGTTCAGTTTCACTAATCATATGCCTGTTCTGTGAGATTAAAAAGCGTCAGATTTTGTTGAATTGTGTGTTAGAAACTGTAAAAACTGAGCCTTACAGTGATTTAACGTTAGTTTATTTTCTACAAGCCATGAACTGAGATCATGTACTGCACTATTTGATACCGAATCAATGTTGCACACAACATCCGTTACTACCAAGCTAGTGTAATCAGCAAACAGAAATGTTTTAGAGTTTCCCGTAATACCAGAGGGCATTTCATCTATATATATTAGGAAAAGGACTGGCCCCAAAACTGATCCCTGGGGCACCCCCCACTTGACAGTATCCCACTCAGATCCCACATCACAGCCGTTATCAACATTGTGAATAATGACCTTTTGCTGCCTGTTGCTTAAGTAAGAGGTGAACCAATAGTGAGCTACTCACCTTATACCGTAATGGTCCAACATCTGGAGCAATATTATGAGATCAACACAGTCAAATGTCTTTGTTAAATCAAAAAATACACCAAGCGTTCGAAACTTTTTGTTTAGCCCATCCAGTACCTCACAGAGAAAAGATAATATAGAATTTTCAGTTGTCAAACGACTTCTAATGCTGGACTGTACCTTTGATAGCAAACCGTGTGATATAAAATGATCAATTAACCTTAGATACATAGTCCCTTCGATAACTTTTGCAAACACTGGTGGCATAGAAATAGGTCTAAAATTATCTACATTATCCCTTTCTCCCTTTTTATAAAGTGGCTTTACTACTGAGTATTTTAATCGCTCAGGAAACTGACCATTACTAAATGAAAAATTACAAATATGGCTAAATACAGGGCTAACATGTGGAGCACAGTACTTTAATATTCAACTAGACACTCCATCATAACCATGAGAGTCCTTAGTCTTCAATGATTTAATTATTGACTCAATCTCTCTCTTGTCTGTACCACAGAGGAGTTTTTCAGACGTCAATCTCAGAAAGGCATTTGCTAAGAAATTTATATGATTTGCTGTTGAAACTAAATTTTTATTTAATTCACCAGCAATGCTCTGAAAATGGTTGTTAAATACTATACATATATCTGATTTATCAGTAACAGAAATATAATTACTGTGAACTGACTTTATATCAGCAACAATGTGCTGCTGACCAGACACTTCCTTCACAACTGACCACATGGTTTTAATTTTATCTTGTGAATTAGCTATTCTATTTGCATACCACTTACTTATTGCCTTGCTAATAACATTTTTAAGCACCTTACAATATTGTTTGTAATGGGCTACTGTAGCTTGATTGTGACTACTTCTAACATTTTAATATAATTTCCACTTTTTTCTGCATGATATCCTTATCCCACTAGTCAGCCAATCGGGTTGCCCATTACTGCTAGTACCCCGTTTAGAATGTTCTAATGGAAAGCAACTCTCAAAGAGCATGAGAAATGTGTTATGGAAAGCATTGTATTTATCATCTATATTATTGGCAGTATAAACATCTTGCCACTCTTGTTCCTTGACAAATTTTGAAAAACTCTCTATTGCTGTTGGATCAACTTTGCTATGCAGTTTGTAATTAAATACGATATTGGTTTGAGTACAATAATCTTTTAATGTTAAAATTTGCCCATCATGGTGTGAAAGACCATTCACCCTTTTACTAACAGAATGCCCATCTAGTAATGAAGAATGAATAAAAATATTGTCTATGATTGTGCTACTGTTCCCCTGCAGCCTAGTTGAAAAAAAACACAATTTGGATCAGAACATATGAATCTAGGAGATCTACCAACATCCTTTTTCCTGCAAAATCATGTACAAAATTAATATTGAAGTCACCACATATAACTACTTTCTGGTACTTCCTACAAAGTGAATCAAGAACCCTCTCTACCTTAAGCAAAAATGGTCTGAAGTTGGAGTTAGGGGACCTACAAACAGCAGCAATTACAAGTTTAGTTTCACTAAATTCAACTAATGCTGCTGCGCAACGCCCCGAGCCGGCCAACTCGGCCCTTAAAACTACAGGGCCGAGTGGCCGAGTTAACATGCAGCTTTAACACAGAGAGATAACGGCTTATACACAGCGGCTGCATACTCCGCCACAGCTTTGACAGGCGTGTGATGAGCCGTTATCTCGCGCTGACGTAAGCGAGCGTCACCGCCCTGGCGATCAGACGCGCTGCTGCTGTCGCACAGGCAACTGCACAGCCATGCGGTATAGAAGGCTCCGACGTCGCGCAAGACATACAGTATATAAAACCGTTGAAGATGTCGAAATGACAACTTCAGCCGCAGACAAGAAGAGGAATACTATCAAATCTGTTGCTGCACATTCACTTCTAGATGGACCGGCTGTTTTTGTGGATGTAAACTGAATTTCAGCAATGACACGAATGATACATTTACGCATGGCAACGGATGGTTTACTGTAGCCATTGTACGTGGAGGTAGCGGCGTTCCGAAAGTGTCAGGACTTGAAGCATTTGTGGACAGAGACATCATCGCTTACAAAACCTTTCATGTTACAGAAAATGCTAATAAGTGCAGTGCCGTGATACGTCTATGGACTCAAATGAAATACTGTTTTTTATGTACAGAGCCACTCCCCCACCCCGCGAGGAACTCCTTGACAAACAGCCAGCTAATCTGTAACCTGGTAAAGAAAGCCTCTGAATTATCAAATTATTTAAGTGGTGCTCTGATATATCAATAATTTCACAGTTAACATATATTAGCAATTCACTAACTTTATCTGTAATACCTCTTATATTTTGATGAAATTTGCTAATTCCTTCTGTACTTGGAAACATTGCATCCTCTGGAGGTGAGCCCTTAGTTAGAGGCACTTCCTTTAAGGAGGTATACGTATCAGCTGACTTTAGTCTAAAGAAGGTGCAGCTCTAACACCAACTACTACAGGAATTTTTCCATGAGTGATACCACTACCACCACCCACTACACTGTCACCTATAAGCTTAGCCAGCCTCCCCTTCCCATACCTATTGAGGTGCAGGCCATGCCTAGGGAAACCCCATCTACTGATAGACCCAACTGGCAAAACTGAGATGTGATTCATGCCCTCTGCCATCAGTGCACTCCACAGCCCCACATTAACGCGCCTAACAGCCGCATTAGGGTGAGGCCAATCATGAGGCTGAAACAGTTGCACGAGATGCACATTAGTGCCACCAGTTTGAGTAGCTATCTTAACCAAGTCACCACTGACATCATATTCCCTGTCGCTATCGAGAATGTTCCCTGCTCCAACCACTATCAACACCTGATCCTCTTTCGCAAAATTCTTACATAACTCCCCTATGCTTTCAGTCACCTGAGCCAACCCTGCACTAGGCTTCACAATGGTGGTGACCTGGTACTCACTCCCCAACACTTCCTGCAACTGCTGGCCCACACCTCTACCGTGGGAACTACCTAGCAGCAGAATCTTCTTTCTGCTAGACTTTGCAAATAATCTAGGCCTCCTAACTGCTGAGGACTGCTGCAAGGTACCTACATCTACGACTACACGAGGCTCCTGTCCACTCAACTCTGACAGTTGGTCGTATCTATTGCATGTATGCAAAAGAAAACTGTCTGAATACCTCCTCTTTTTAGCTACCTTCTTGTCAACTGCCAGTTCCCATTCCCCACCACCCTTCACCCTCCTCAACCTATCTAGTTCCTCCATTGTGCATTGTAACTGCACCTGAAGGGCATGGATCTTACGCTCCCGCTCCTCTATTAACTTGTTTGTACTACAGAGTATACATTCCCAGGAGAGTATCTCCCTAATATGACCACTGGCTTCCCCACTGCATTCCCCCCAATGAAAATACTTTGAACAAATCCCACACTGTAATCCACTACTCACAAACCTATGACAGAGCCCACACTGTTCACTCATAGTAAAATTTTACAGTTACTGAAAAAACTATATGTCTATGTTACCAAAGTTCAGTTAGACCAGTAGAACTATTTAAGAACTGACAATAATGGTCTCGAAATTCCCTGCCTACAAAGAGAGCAGCTACTTGTATTAATACTACTACAACACAGCCGATACCAATACCAGCAAAACTTCACAAAATTATTAGCTAAAACCAAAACATTAAAACGACCACTGTAAGACTAAGCGAAGTTAAAACACTAAATGAAAATTTTACTGATATATTTCACTAGAAAGAATAATAAACCTCAGTTGAAAACTAAAGCACGAAATTTACTAAACGACTTCAACATACTGAAAACTCTATAAAACACAGCTAGCGAACGATTAAAAAAGTTTATTAAGTCGTTATTTCACCACAAACGGCACGCAACACCACTGAAATCTATTAAATATAATAACTGTATTACAGAGGCCAAATAAGTTTGTCAGTACTTAGCTTATAACCGCTACAGCTGCAGTGCACGCCGCAAAATGTAAACACACTTCGACAGGATATCTCGTGCTCCATTATTAATCTTCACAGTAATTCTATGGCGTATCTTTGTTCGTGACGAAAGTTATGCTTAGTTAGTTTCCAGTTTATAGGATTCTGTTTCTTGACGTATATTTCCGGTTTCGACTTATGGAACCTATCAACCTACAGCACACAGTAATTTCTTGCAAAGGAATCTTTGAAGACCTAACTGCAATATGAATAGAATATTTGAAACATCGTGGATTGGACGTATAGCTAAACTGGTGGCACTCTATACCGAACATATGGAATAAATTGCAGATAGCCAAACGCGAAATGAGCTTAGGTTTTCCGCAGTATCCTGTAGTTAAATGCAGAAAATGAGGAAGAGAATGTTTTTTATAAGGCGGCGAATCATTTCTTGCTCACCATTACAAATGTTTTTATTGTTCTCAATGGCTTCTTTGTTCAGTATCGAAAAAATCCCACATACTTAAAGTAACAGAACTTAACTTACTGTAGGACCATAAATAACATTTTCTTTATTTGCGTTGTCACACTCAGAAGATGTATTGATATCATGCTTTCGCTTGGTCTGGTATGCCTAAAAGGTTCCTTGTAATCATCTTCTAGTTTAAAAGTCTCCTACAGAAAAATATAACACAATCATTTCGAAAGAGCAGATAACCAACTTTTCTGTGTCATTAGAATTATTTCGCATGCTCATTCCCTGTTTATCTTGCGCTGTAACACACACACACACACACACACACACACACACACACACACACACACACACACACACATACACACACACATGCTGTTGATTGTTGGCCTGAATGGCAACGTCAATTACATCAACTACCTTTCAGAACCCTTGTGCACAAGATGCTGTTGATAATTTCTCTTGCACATGAAAATTTAACGCTGTATATGTGAGTTTACAGATTATGTGTATACCACATGTTTAGCTTGGACTTTCCTAAAGGATACATAATATCTGTGTAATGTAGCATTAGCTGGTAGTCTCCAATCGCTGTGAAGCCAGCTGTATAGTCAACAGTTTCGTTCCAAAACTATGTGGAATGAGTCAAAAGTGCATTGAACAGCAATTAAAGTAGTAATGTTTCTATGAAGGTGTAAATTTTTATTTTCATACATTCCCATCATTACATTAATGAGATATGTATCATAAAATAGTAGCTATACAACCTATCACTGTTATCATGTAGTCACATTGATTAAATAAGGAAGATAATACGTAAAGATGTCGAATAACAATATTTTACTTTAAAAGGGTAGTGATGATTGAGAAGAAGTTCAGCTGCTGCAGAAGATATATGACAAACTCTTTGATACTGCTGGGCTCGTAAACATTTCAGAGAGCCTTCCGACCCTTACCTGTCTATTTATACATCTCGTTCCCTGTGTCACAAACGTCATCTTCGCACTTTCTGTCATTGTGAAACATAAGGTAAGATGGTAAAGCATTATCAGCGACATGTAGCATATATATCAGTCGGATTTTTATTTTCCTTCATTGTCATCTTCTAAACGCAGCTTGTATTAATTATTTATTGTACGCAACTTCAGAAGTTAAACCACTCAGAAGACGAGATTTTGCGATGTTGGGATTAATTCAGTCCTGCAAGTGTACCCTAATGCTAATTTAAAATACTAATGAGATTTCTTTATCTTGCATCACCTCACAAGGTTCATGATTCGAGTCATATTACTCAACATGATAACTAGAAACATTTAGAGAGAGTATCAAAATGGAATACTTTGAATACAATATCATGTGTTGGGTACAAAATGCTATCAATAACATAATAATTACACATTTACATTTTAGAATATGACAATGATTTAACATAAACATAACTTCACGTCACGTGAAAGGAACGAAAACTTGCATGGAACGAAATTGACTTTCAGTGATTTTATATTTTTTGGATCGCAATTAGACATATTTTAACATTTTTTCTGAGCTAACCCAGTCACTAAAAACCTTTTTGAGGTCTGCTGTAGGAAATTCCAATAGAATCAAAATTTTCATAGACATAAAGAACTCATAGATTAATGTACCTATATTGTTGGCCCTCCAGGTTAGTGCGGTCGAATGCACGGCTTTCCGGATTGTGAAGGAGAACCTGGTCCCCAGCACAAATCTGCCCAGCGACCTTGTGTCGAGGTCCGGTTAGCCAGCCAGTGTGTGCATGGTTTTTAGGCGGTTTCGCATCTGCCTCAGCGAATGCGGGCTAGTTCTCCATATTCCGCCTCAGCTACACTATGTTGGTGATTGCTGCGTAAACAAGTTCTCCATGTACACGTACACACCATTACTCTACCACTCAAAGATAGGGGTTACACTCGTCTGATGTTAGACATTCACTGGGGAGGGGGCGGGGGGGTGCAACTGTGGGACGAATCGCACAATAACCCTGAAAGAGTGGTTCGGTGTGGAGCAGCGGAGGAGTGAAGTGGACTGCGGTAGTCGTCACGGGCTTGTGGACCACTGTGGCTGTGGCTAAGCGGGGACGGATCCTTTCCGTCATTTCTAGGCCCCTGGTTGACATACAATATAATACCCCATTACGTATATTGTTGGTAATTATTAGTCATTTTGTTCAGCCAATTAATTACTTTAAAGGACTACAAATTTTATTATACCAAATCGATAATAACTAGAAATTATTTCAGTCACGCAGCAGTACAGAATCCATTGAAGTTACAGGCGGACCATTAAATAACTTTAAAATACTATATTTATTTGTGATACCAAACCGATAAGAGCTGGAAACTATTTCACTGAAACAGCAAAACAGTATCGAGGTAAATTAATGGAGGAACTATTGTGGCAATTGCTGTACGCATTCGAACGGCTATTCGTCAGTCATATATTATTTTCAACATATAGATCACAAAGACAGACGTACTGCGTGGTACTTGGAAGACTACTCACATAGGAATTCTATGAACGGATGGAAATATTACGTGCCATAACCCATGGATCTGTTAAATGTTGAAAATGAGGAAAAATGAATGTAACCGAAGATAATGGACACATCATTTAGAAATTTATTCAGACTTGCCATTATTATTGTAAAATAGTCACATAATTTTGTAGAGGAGAAACCTTATTATAAAGCTACCCAGAAGAGTTATGGCTTTAGTAAATCAAGGACAGAAGATAACTCTGACCACACATCTCTAAAATTTTGAAAGTAATTCC
Source organism: Schistocerca serialis cubense (assembly GCF_023864345.2). Taxonomy (NCBI): domain Eukaryota; kingdom Metazoa; phylum Arthropoda; class Insecta; order Orthoptera; family Acrididae; genus Schistocerca; species Schistocerca serialis. The sequence continues at coordinate 666,803,231 of NC_064642.1, forward strand.
CAGCAGAATTAATATTTCTCCTACGCTGTATTTATCGAAACTCTATTACACAGAAAGTGTAACTACATGACTGGCGAAGAGCATAGGTAATTGTAGTTTATTGCCTAATATCGATCTCGTCTAGCTTACCTAGGCCACTGACAAGTTGCCCACTTGTTGGACATAGCTGCTAATAAAACGTAAAGAAAGGAAAAAAGTAACTCCTACACTTTCATTTACTCCTGAATTCCCATATTCCTTTAACAACAGACGAAACTATTGTTTATACAAATTGTGTGTCACTGAAATTTAAGCAATTAGCAGTAATAAATGACAGTTAATTACATGCAGTATTTTGTGAAATTGTTTTAATAGCCCAGGAAGGGAAGCACTGACGTTGGTGACGAGTATGTGGGCTGTCTTGCATGTAGACGGATTTCTGGCAGTCAGTCGGTTATTCAGTGCCTTAGCGAGTGAAACTGGCCACACCACGGACCTGTTACTCCACCTAGCAACTATGCTAGGGATATTGATCTGAAGTCCAGCTGCAGCTGTTATCGCAGCAGCTGCTACATCGATGTCCACGCCTGTGGGCTATTCGTCATTAATCTAAGCAACATTCCGTTGTTAGCATCTGCGGTTGTATTGTATCTTGTCCTAATTGCTCAGGTAAATGTCGAAGAGGATTTACATGAGACTTAATATATTGCTTGGATCGTGTTAAACAGGTGTCTTCATTTTCGAAACACATGTGTACCTCAAGTGAATACGTACAATAGTCTGAAGAAGATTATAACTCTTTAAATGTAGACCAACTGTTTGTAACTGTTTATTAATGCTGGGGGTTTGGCGTTTTTCACGTATCAAACTAATATTTTCTGTAGGACTAACAGTTACCACATAGTGAGAAAGACAATATGGAAATATCGCCCATCGTTTTAGAAGGTGTGTTGGCTAAATAAAACCTATAGGTAGCGGCAGCGTAATGCCCTATATATTTGATATTACGACACACCCACGATAAAACAGTTGCATATAGTGGATCTTGGGATCTACTTCCTAGCACGTCAGGCACAGTGAGACATCTTACGAAATTAATTAATAATTTGATGAGTAAATATTGTGATCATGCAAATTTATGGTATTGGCCTTAATACATAATTTCAATAAATAAACGTGTATGTATAGATATATATTGGAACTTGCCTTTTACCTACATGTATAAAGCATTTCATTACACTACAGCCGGCCGGAGTGGCTGTGCTGTTCTAGGCACTACAGTCTGGAGCCGAGCGACCGCAACAGTCGCAGGTTCGAATCCTGCCTCGGGCATGGTTGTGTGTGATGTTCTTTGGTTAGTTATGTTTAATTAGTTCTATGTTCTAGGCGACTGATGACCCCAGAAGTTAAGTTGCATAGTGCTCAGTGCCATTTGAACCGCTACACTATAGATGCATCAAAATATCATTGTGTGTTATGATATGCATATAACAGTTCAGCAAATTAAATATTTTCTAATTTTCTTTGAAAAATATCTCACTGTAATCAAGAAATGAGAAAAAGAATAGTTGTTATTCTGCAGTGTACATATTGTTAGCCTGTGTAAGTTAAATTAACTCGAATAATGATACTCCTTTCAGCGATGGATATGTAGATTACTCGAGAAATTTGAGGATTTTTATGGCAATAGCGTAGGCACACTATTTTCTTGGGTTGATAAGTACACTAGGAGGCAACAACCTTGTAACAGATATCATGAAACATGTGACAACAATGAACAAGTGGATTGTGACAGAATTTCTACCCACTACAGCTTGGGTGTAGGATATGACTACCTTCATTGTATTCTGCTGCCACTCCACTGGTAAAATTTTAATTGGGAAACTTCAGTTGCAGTTGTCTGATAATGACAATGTTGTAATGTTCATAACATTTATTTCACACTGACGTTTTGTTCAGTCTGTAGACATGTCAATCATTTTGTTTTCATTAAAACTATTACTTACTGTGACTTTATCTTAAGAGTTGAAACTAAAGGTAGATCTATTCAACTGGACTTTGACATATACTTAAGAAGCGTTTCATTTCTCTTTTGATGCAGAGTGTGTTTCCCAAAATATCATTCTGTGTTATGATATCATCATGTCTCTTTTATAGGAGAAAATTATGCATTTATATAAATTCCAAACAGGGGAAATTTAGTGTCAAGTAAAGGCATCATGCATGGATCTGATGTCTTATATCTTATTCTCTGGAATCGTAACATCAGCTACATCATCTGAATCTGTTGCCCACCACTGAATATTCTACGATTTGAAACTGTATGTTTTTGCTCTCTTTAATGACATGTTTTATCTGCAAAAATGTCTAACATGTGAAGCATCATTGAGTGAGCATTGAGAAAAGTTCATGAATACAAAATCCAAACAGCACTGTCATCATTGTATACTGGTAAAAAGATAAAATACCTCACATGCTGCTGTGTGTATCCATCATTGCTTACCACTGTTAAGAGCAATGTTGAATACACCTTCCATCTGATGATGATGGCTAAACATTGAATCACTTAATGAATAATTTAAGTTTCGTGAATAACAGAGATACAAAAATTTATTACTTTCTGAGTCACAGTCGCAGTCTTCAGAACCTAGGCTATAAATGACGTATATTATATTAGCTTTTACCATTTGATAAAGCTCCACACATATTCTTTGTGTCCTCTCCTAAATTCTGATAAATGTAAAGAGTTGCAAATTCACTGGTGGGTCGGTAACCATGTGCATTAGTTCACTGCAACCTAACCACAAGGCTGCCAATATGCACCTTAAATCTTCTATATGGCACTGTAAATCTGGGTAGATATAACAGTGAAATACATAAGCAAATTGAGCAATTGATATAATAAAAGCCGTATTAATAATATGATGCTGGTTGGCTATCATGTGGCTACAACCAAAGGATTAATCTTGACTATTGTCTTATAAAAAACACCAGACAATTTACTCCAAATGGTGGTATCACAACGATTGTTACTGTATACAATAGAGAAACAAGAAACAGATGTTATTATTTGTGTAATGGAAGCAGAGTGTTGTAATGCCATGAAGGGTGTAAAATTCAGGCATTGAATGGTGTATCATAACATTTCACTTGCAATAATATCGTTAAATTTAACCACAGTAAACAAGTTTTTATACATTATCATAAGTGAACAAGTTTTTACGCAGCAACGCAATTCAGTGTGACTAACATGTTGAATCACTGCTAGCTTCAACTGACTCTAAGCTCACTAGCACTCAGAGTCTCAATATAGGTTTAAGTCCCAACTAGTGCACAAAGAATTATTTCTAAGACACCAGCTCAGCCCAAGCGGTTCTCTTGTTTCTCAATCATACCAAAATCAATTCCACTGCCCAACAGATGAAGGCCAAAGATAATGAAACCTGATCTGCTTGCCTACTGAAAAACTTGTTTATGAAAAATACTAACTGACTCAATGCAGCAGCATACAACCCGAGATCTATTCCTAACATTATACATACTGCAAACTTAATAGGTTTCAAACGAATTTAGCAAAGATTCCCTGTTCATTAGCATTCTGTTATTACAGTATGCAGTACTACACATAGCTCAAAACGGTATATTACACAGCAATTACACAAGTTGATAATATGACAACATCATTAACTATGGCATCTCACTGTGGATGTATCCTGAACAATGTACTGTTGGAGGATATGTATGTTTCTTGCCAGTACTTTTTATCACTATTAGAAGTTATATTCACCTCTGTTTCCCATTACCACTCTATAACCACCTAACATTATACCTAAGCTTACAGTGGAAGGTTGTGTAGCAGAATGTCTGCATGGTTCTTACATATAGTCTTTGGAAGTTGGCGTAATTTCGCTGGAGCTTTTTGCCCCCTGTTTTGACTAGTATTCTGTCCGTTACTGACATGTGCAGTATGCACAGGTTTCATTTAATGTGTTTTTATTCTGTTTGTCACATGACATTAAGTTTAGTGAAGAGAGTGGCATTTACCTGTGTGTTTTACGATGCATGCTAATAAAACTTTTTTCAATATTATGCTTTACTCTGATGTTGTATGTGACCAAGGTGCGCCCCAATAACAGAAGCTAATGTCATTTTAATTCCTATGGTCTTTTTCTTAATCTAGATATTTGTGACTTCACTGGAAAACGTTTACACCCATGTATTACATTTGCAGAATGTCTAACCATGTGCATATATTTCTCACAGTTGTTCACAGCATGATAATGACAACAATGTTGAAATGTCGGTAGTGGACATTTTGAAAAACATACTGTCAACTGTGACCATGAAGTATTTCTAATAGTTTAACAGGCTACAAACGAGCATATTTGCAGAACATCCTGAAGTCCATATGTGCAGCCTGCACAGGTCCCATTACAACTGTCTGTAGTACAAGTCTCAAAACTCGCTACTGTTGTTTGGTGAACACTCATGTGGATGTCTTAGACATTGAGTTCTCGTGATCGGGAAGCATCTTATAGGGTACTGGACTTAAGCTCTGCATCCATAATTTATAGGATTTATGAAAACATGTCATGACAGATACCTCTGAAAATCTGGAAGAGTAGGTTGTAGCATATCTTGACCAGCATGTGCTAAGCCACCATGCAGAGTGCAGTGTAAGTCATATCAGAGGCCCCTCGCTATAATTATCATCCCCATCTTTGAGAAGCAAACCACTTCACACGCTAGTGCCATGTTGAAGAAACAATGTCCACATATTTAAGATTGCTTGTAAGTCCTGTGGAAGCACAGCAGTTTTAAAATGTTGCACAGCACCACCAATTAAAGGGTTGCACAGACACATGCGAAACTCTTTGCAACACTTACAGGGATGAGGGTGCTGCCATACCTCTGTTAAGTTATAAGGTATTGTCATAGGAATATTACTATATGGGCTGTTGTTACTTGAGACTAAAACCTTACAAACTTAGGCCGCTGGAAAAGTTTTGCAATGCAAAATTCCTAGATTTCACTGAAAAATTGAAAACTCTAGTGGCACTCCCAATCATCACGGGAGTCTGTCAGACAAAAATGTGAATGTGTGATCTGTGGCACGCCATTTTTCTGTCGCATATTAACGATTTCACAAATTGTCAGGAGAATACCTACATCAGCATTATGTGCACATTTGCTTCTACTTACCTGATTGATGTTTACTGTGAGAGGCAGATCAAGATGAGCTAGTGGATTGTTCTGTACTTTCTAATGACGTCATTCCAATATCCCTGGGGTGCTGTTAAATTCAGCTTTATATGCTGCTGGCGTGCATTTCCACAAATGAGCTCACTTTCATCGTATCAGCTAGTGAGAGTGAGTAATTATAATAGCCAGTTTCTTGAGTTCTCTACGTAATTCTGTGCAAGATCACTGTAATAAAAAAGGAAAAGCCACAGAAATCAAAGTAATGGAAAAGAAGACAGTGAATACAAGGCCCTAATCGTGCTGGATAAGTTGATAGTGTATATTGTTCGCTTAATGACTGTCACATCTGTACCGTTGTGACACTCACCTGCAGTATCAACACACACTGTCTCATGTAGGGTGCAGCAGTTGTAGGTGAAAATATAATACTGTGAAAATTTGTAGGAAAGAATTACTTATAGGAATAGACTCTGACACAAATTCATGATATCGACAAAATTCACTGATTTTGGTGATAATTTGTGGATATTGATAGAAAAATGAATTTGAAAAAACTAAAAAGACAAGTCACACCCTCCCTATTACAATGTGTCTGAAGCAGAACTTTGCCATTTCTGACAATACCACCTTCCTGAATGCAGACGTGTCTTCTGCTAACGGCTCCATGAAGTCATAGATGTTCATGTTAGCTGGAAAGTCTCGGTCTGAATTCTCAGAGAGCCTCTGTTACATTTCATACATTATCATTTAATCTCAGTTGCCCATCTCTAATTTTATTCGATAAATGCGTTCATGCATATCTGACAGCAATACCAAACTTGTGTATGAGAACACTGGAGCTGATGCCAATGCCTCTTATTTAAATCACATCTACTTACGTATGTACACTGATAGCTGTCATATGCCTTGTAATCTGACTTCACAGAAAATATTTCGCTAACAGAAGACAGTGTTATCTATTGTACATTTGGTGAAGCAGTCTGTTTATGTCGTAAGGTTCCCACCACACTATGTTTACTTGGGAGTAGATTTATAAGATTTTTTTTTAATTTCTGTAAACGTTCAATACAAAAACCTTAATATACAATCACATCACTGGAAGTGTGTTTTGGAGTAACGAACTATCAATTAACGATACCTTAGTGAGGAGTGAAGCGGCAGTATGCTTTCGTATTAGCCCTGATTCCTTCCCATCTTCGAGGTATCAATGTGAGGCGCATGTGTGTGGCAGTAAATCGTCCAGCATTCTGGGGCAACTGTCGCACCCCCCCCCCCTCTCGCCTGCATGCAATAACACATGCCTTTGCTATCTCATGTCAGCACCCATCTGGCCGGTGGTAACTGAGTGTTGCGTCTAATAACGCTGTAACAGGACGCTGCACATAACCAGGTTATGGATAATATTCCGACATGTATTTTCAGTAAATTTTGATGGTTGCAATTCGTCTCGTCACTTTGTATTATTTGTCTTCCTCTCGCTGTGGTGGACGTGTAATGGCTGCACAAACGTTTGACTCTTGCTTGTGAGGAATGGGGATTGGCTATAAAAAAGGTTAATTTCTTGGCTGAACTTTTAAAGCACAGTAACTGAGCAGTAGAAAACACATGTTATCAGCAGAGGAGACATGTGCATCTGGTGACTAGAATTTCGCTTCAGAATGTCTATGTAATTCGTAAGTCAAATTTTTCAGTATCCCCTAGAGTGAGAAGCGTGTTTCTTGTATTTTCAAATTCCTCCGAGGAAGAAAGTCCAGTCACCTCTGTTTGGAGAAAACTAAACAAAACTTGTTATCACTTACAATATTGTTCCTTAGTTTTGTTATCCATTACAAACTTGTAGAACTAGGTTCTCTGTACACAGTGATGTGTCGTTCCAGGGCATATGATAAATATTTTTGAAGCAGTCCTCTTTGGAAGTTGGTGGACATTCGTCACATTTCCAATAAATGATCCACTGATGGTGAGTTTGCGGGGAATGTCACAGTAACATAGGTTTACAAAGCTATTTATTTTTATTTGTATTACTAACAATTTGAAAACATTGTTATTTATTTATTAGAACATATTCAGAGCAACAAAGTACTGTAGTACAGTAAAAAAATTAATTAACAATATTCTTTACATCTTTTTTATCTTCTCCATCAGATTATACTAAGTTGTTTTTCTGGAAGACCTAATCGTCTCCATCAGACTGGAAATCATTATTTCCTGAGGACCACTGAAGAAACTTTTTAATGAACACTTCATACTCTAATGGAATGTACTTCATCATTTAAAACTTGCAGTTTATTTGTGTTTATAGGAGTCTCATTGTTGTGTGCTGTAGTTCAGGGATAATTGGGTATTTGTTTTCCTTTAAAAGGACTGTATGTATTGCAAAACAGTCCATCTGTCCACTCTGAACAAAAGAAACATCCTGGATTCTGATGATTATAGGTCAAATGCCGAAATTTGGCAAGAGAAAATTTTTCCTTTGCTTGATAGTATACGGCTAATAAAGATTTTGTAAAATGGTGTCACCATCACTCCTTAAAGTCACTAATATCTTTATGTTCAATAATCTTGACTTGAGAAAAATTCAGTGGTTTTGTTGAATTAAGTATCATTTCAACGTACTATTTGACACAATAGGTTCTATCTTATTGTATGACTTCTCGATTATGGTAAAATCACTATCACATGGGAAGAATGAGTGATCTCAAACAGGAAAATAATGCTGAATTATTTGAAATTTCCCAGTCATTGCGAGACTCATAGGGTACCATATATCAATGTTGTTTTTATTTTGCCGGCCACAAGGATTACTGAACACATGTAGTTACTGAGTCAGATAATCCACTTATATAGTCACTGAGGAATGAGCACACTTCATTGGGACCTCGATTGCTTTGTCCTTCATTGCAACATTAAAATTGTGCTGCACTGTCTTTAGGGTTATGGATATAAAAAGAGACGGTTTTCGTAAGTAGAACATTTCCTTTGCAGGAAGACAAGAAAGGAGAACATTTTACATATAATCAAACACTAGGACGACAACATCATTCCCTTCAGCACAGAGTTTTATCACCTATTGTGGTTTTTTATAAAACTTCGATACTCGTCGTTTGTGAACCATTAATTTTGCGACAGCCACTCGGTTTGCAACTTCATTCTGGATTAGAGATTTAATTTTTGCAAGAAGCTTCTCACAGGCAGATCATACTTCTACTTTTGGCTGACTGAATCTGTAATGAAAATTTTAATTGAAGTATTTCAGATAATATTCATACTTCACTGTTTATATCACAAAACAAGTCGTGTATCTTTCGCACATTTAAGTTGGAATGCAAATATATAATACTTATTTCATTACAGTGTGACTGGTGGGTTGGAAAAGGTCGAATATGAGCATCAATCATAGCAATGACATCACATCCAACTGCATTTCCCATGATAATACACTTTCCTCTACAGTCATTAATAAGGAGCGATGTTAAATATACAACAACCTTATCACTCACAGTTTGTAGACTGCAAAATGGCTTTTGACATACGCGTATACTTTCGGTCTGTATCATACCAAAGAATCTGTATTTACCTTTCTTCACAAATGTCGGATTTTCTTTCCTGCTCCTTCTCCTTTGTACAGGTGAATGCTCTACCAGTCCCATGAAATACAGATCTTTCTCCTCCTTAGTTTTGCCCTTGTTCAATCTCCTAATAGATTCCATTTGATTTTCATGTAGAAATGTTCAAAAGACATTTGGAACAACTGCAATGAAACTAAATGTTGTAGCAAGATACAATATACTTCACTTAAATATCCAGCAGTGAAATGAAGCCAAATATTATATGAGAACATTTATATAAAACTTAGTTGCATGGCGGACCAGACTGATTTGCTGGCACAACTAATCCTTTAGGGGTTATGTATTCCTGTCCTAGTGATGTAGCTCTCAGGTGTCTTTCTTTGACATAATCATCTACATTTTTTAACAATTTTTCTGCTCCCGTGCACTTTTTCAATTTCAGAATCGCTTTCACTCATTATGCTACGAGTCGACAAACAGCAAATTTCGTAAACAAACTGACAATAACGCGGCACAGTAAAACTGAAACAATGGCTTCAAATGCCACTTAGCAGCATTGTTGTAACATTCTTTGCCTGACATCTGGTGATGCTGCTTACACTAGTGAGTGGAAACCAGAAGAATGTCCGTACATTCTTCTCTATTCCACTAATTATAGACTTTAAAAGAATGTACATTCAGAATTATTACAGGTTTTTTCTTCCCTGTTTCACTCATCGATGAGTGGACCGCTCCATAGTTAATAGTATATCTCAGCTTATTTTTGAAACAAATGAACTTTCTTTGTTTTTCAAATCAGTGACTGATCTCAACTTAAGCCTCATGCGCTGTGAATGCTGCACTTTCACGAATAATATACTTTTGATGTTAATTATAAAGGGTATCGTGGATTTTTCAATTTCTCAATATTTGTAATATAGAGTGCGAGTGCTCTGTGTTGGTGAGAAGGCTTGGTGGTCTGCATTTCACATCAAAAAGTCGAGTGGTATTATTTGGTGTGGTCCGCTGCTTGCTGGGGAGCGTCAGCTGCCGTAGCGCACAGCCTACTGTTGCCATCGGCGGAGTGTGGCGAAGCGGATACCTCTGAAGACCGGCAAGGCTTGTTGTGCAAAAAAATTTAATTCATTGTGAGTCACTACCTATTGCCACCTACAATAACTCCGAAAGTATGATATTAGCTGAAACGTTTGTGGAACAAATGTAGCATGGGACAACGGGGACTATAATATGACGTTGGTTTTTTGTTGCTAGGTGGGGGCACGTCAGAGATATGAAGATCCCCTTTGTTTTTTATTAAATGGGATTCGAGAGTTTGGTACTTCTTTTCTAACAGCGGATATCGAGACGAATCCAATGATGTGTAACAACAAGAACTTTGAAGGTCAACGAAGGACAAAAAGGTAACATAGACGTCCATTTCCTGAAGGTGTTCGAAGTGATGACCTGTGGTATCAATGCAGTGTTGCAACTTTTTACAATGGATTAAGTGGTATTTCTTATCACAACGGCACTTATCGAAGCCCATGCTCTGACCTGTCTCGTATATCGTGCTAATATTAAATATTCGCCGAATATCGCGTAACCATTTAAAGTGCTACTGACATATAATCACCATTCGACGGTTGCGCTATACAACACTAATAGGAACGCTAAGACTAGTATCGTCGAATCAAGCGAATGTGAAGGATGTATCCCTTCGAAGAACAAGTCGATATACTTATCATTTACAGAGAATGCCAACGAAATTTAGTGAGAGCTAGATACTTATACGCTGAAAGATACCCACAAAGTACTTACCCTATACATTGTACATTTAAATAAGTGTATGATAAATTGAGAACAACTGGCTCTTTAATGCATCGGAAACATATCGGGCAAACGAAAGTTACTAACGAGGAACAGAAATTGTTACTCTAGCCACTGTGGCTCGAGATCCTTGTGTTAGTCAAATCACAAGGGAATATGGCATGAGCCAGAATAATGTTATTCGTGTTCTCCGTGTTGGCTCAGGCAAGCTGCACACCAAAAACCGTGGTCGGTGAATGCATGGTGTGAGACTTTGTACAGCAGAATTATAGGCTTCTATTTCGTTGAAGGAAATCTTTAAGGTAGGAAGTAAACCACATTCCAGCAAGAACTAGTAACAGAATGTGGTATCAAAACGATGGATGTCGTCACATTTTTCGCTGATGACTAGAAATGGGTTGCAGAGACCATTCCCAAATCGCTGGATTGGACGCGAGGGAGATGTATCGTGGCCGGCTCGTTCGCCATACTTGACTCCTCTGGATTTTTTTTCTTGTGGGGATTCGTGAAAGACGTTCCAACTGCACCTGAACACATACAAGACAGAAATGTGAGAGAATGTGCTTCGATAAGTGCCGATATGATAAGGCTCGCCACTCAGTCAATGATACGAAGGCTGCAGCACTGCATTGATACCAATGGTCATCACTTCGAACACCTTCTCGAAATGGACGTTGATGCCACCTTTGTAACCTTTGTTTACCTTGAAAGACCTTACTGGCTATATCACTGGATTCGTCTCGATAGCCGCTATCGAAAAATAAGTACCAAACTTCACCACCCCATTTAAATAAACAAAGTTACCCTTCATATCTCTGAAGCGACCCCACCTAGCAACAGAAAAACAAACGTAATATTATGGCCACTGTTGTCCCATGCAACTTTTGTCTCACAAACGTTTCAGCTCGTATCATACTTTCGGAGTTATTTTCGGTGTCAATGCTTACATACTCTCTCTGTATAGATGCATTCGTTCCTGTAACACACTATGGTAAATATTTAAAAAGCGCACAATTTAAAAAGTTAGGACGAATCAATGTATAATCTGAAAACTTGGCTTGGCAGTTGTTTAAACTTGTGGGGTGAACTGTGATGTTAGAGAGGGGACAGGGGTGGGATTATTCAGTCATGCAGGTTGCGCTCTTGAGCTACACTGATTCAAAACTGCAGGCATTTAGATTATTTGACTAATAGAACTGCAAGGTCTTAAGTGTTATCTTAAACTAAAGCTCGAATTCTAAACTCAGTGCAAGTGCTTGGGCGACCACGCAGAATGTTACAGCTCCGTAATGCTCACTGTCTTTGATTTTGATGTCATAGGACTTGGGAAAACCCTGGCAGTCTGCCATCCACACAGACAATCCCTGTGTTCCAAATCTTAGAATTTTATATTTATGGTGATTAGTGTCGGTTTCAGCCGTGCTCCTTGAGGCTGTTGCCAATGGGCATCACTTGGGGGAGGGGGTGGGGAGGCTAGCGGCGGACGTGGTGATCTGAGGAACATCGACCAGAACCCACGTCTCACAGAATCGTCCCACTACTGTGGCCACCCTGGCAGCCTCCTCTGCTGAGGCTGATCCCTCACCTGTGGTCGAGTGGGAGGTCGTTCCAAAATGTGGCATCACTTGGGGGAGGGGGTGGGGAGGCTAGCGGCAACGAGGTGATCTGAGGAACATCGACCAGAACACACGTGTCCCAGAATCGCTCCACTACTGTGGCCACCCTGGCAACTGCCTCTGCTGAGGCTGATCCCTCACCCGTAGTCGAGTTTGAGGTCGTTCCAAGATATGGCCCGTAGTGAAAGACATTCCGAGCGGCCTACCAGAGGGCTTCCCTGTTTCGTCTGATGAACAATTTTTGGGCGCAATTTCTAGCTAACGAAGTCCCTCTGCCATTTAAAGTCACTCGCCCTGTTCCACAGGAATACTCTCGGCCTAGGCATTCACAGAGTGTTGGATAACTGGTACTTGGAAGCTCCAACCTTAATTGCATATGTGGTGACTTACGGATATGGCTGTGAAGGAATGAGAGGAGGCCAGTGTGCACCCTGTGTGTACACTGGTAGGATCTATTTCCGTATGAAGAATGAGTGATTCTTGATACCATGAACAGCACAGTTTGCACCATACTGCAGGTGGTAGCTCATTCTGGTATTTGATGTGTGTAGCTTTGGGTCAGAAGCGATTCTCTATGATTTCCCATGACTAGCTCAAGTAGTACAGACTGCTTGCGAGATGAGGGTCGATGTCACCAGCTGTAGGATCGTGGACAGAAACGACTGAGGTCCTCTGGTATAGAACCAAGTGGCAGGTCTGAACGAGAGGCTCAGACAGTTCTGATGCTGGGTAGGTTGCAGATTCCTCGATTTGCGCCAATGAGTGGTGGGCTTTAGTTATGGTAAATAGGTTAGTAGTTCACTACACACAATGGCCGCCTACATGGGATAGAACGGGATCCCACATCGGCATTTTGGAGGAAGGCGGTGGAGCTACTTAAGATTTCTGGCTTCTGCGACGAACTTGTGAAGTATTTGAGCCGAGAGCACCGAGATCAACCAGATTGTATGGTCCACTTAAGACAACCAAAGACGGGATCCCGTTGAGACCAATTGTTAGTGCTACCGACATTCCTACATATAAGGTGGCAAAGTATTTGACTAAACCATTGGTACCTTTAGTTGGTCGCTGTAGGTAACATATTAAATATTCACTAGTGTTTGTTGATATCATGATGTCATGGGTATCCTTGACGTGATATCCCTGTGAGACTATGTAGCAGTTCGTCGATAATTTAAATGGTACACATCCCAAAACAAGATTTAAAGTAGAGCAGGTGAAGGACATGACCTTAGCTTCTTAGATGTGTTGCCACCATCACAGAGGAGTGAGGTGTTAATGAATATGATGTACAACAACGGAAATAAGATCTATCTCACTAGATGTAGAATGTAAATGACGTGTGGATAATTTTTGTACTGTTTTTTATTATTGTAGCATTACTTCATTATTGTTTTCTGGTTGTGTAGCGTGTCAATCAGTTATTCATACCCTATGTTTATTTGTAAATAGTAATTAACGAAGTGATTACTAAAATAACCATTAGAGAGATTGTACTAAAACGTGAGAGGTGGCTTTATGGCGATGAGCAACTGAAAATAAAAGCAAAAAGGAAAAATTCTTTCCATAACATCGATTTTACAGTATTCTCCATTAATAAAATTAGGTTGCCACTCAGGTAGACTAAACGCTCACATTCAATGCTTGTTTAAACATCGCTCAATTAAGAAGCAGCTATTTCTCTGCGAACGTTCAGTGCGTAGCAGACTTCCTTGCTACGATATTGGTTTTCTTTTCAGCGCTAATATTTTGTAGCTGGGGTCAATACCTGAATATTTTAGTTTACCTTAGTGTTCCTTTTTCTAATCGTATCAGTGACAGTATCTCAACACTTTCTTCCGATATGAAAAATGAGATGGACAGCCATACTTTCTTTAGAGCTATAAAACCACTCTATTACCTTAGCAAACCGTTTGGTTTGGCACCTTTTACGATAACTCAACATTCAAACAAATTTTCCACTTCCCCTTATGAACGTATATACACGATCTTAGTGCTTACATTAGAGGTCACGATGATCATTTTTATGATAGATGTAAGATTACATTCGGTCCACTTGATGGCCACCATAAAACTAGGCGACATAACAGAATTTGTGCTAACTGCCTCTTCTGCCGTCTTGACAATCATCCATCTTTGTTTCTTCTCTCTCAACAATGTTATCAAAATTCTTAACAAGCTCCTTGAGATTGATGGGCTAATTATGCCAAATCCAAGCGAAGAGTACAAAGAAATATTCAAAAAACAATTGGCACAAGTAGTTATACTTGTTCAACTGCTTATAACTCTATTCATCGCCGATGGAATTTTCTGGGGAAGGGCCGACAAACAGTATGTTTTACATTATGCCTGTCTTTATCCGTTCTACGCAGTAGTTGCAATTGCTTGTGCCCAGTTCTTCTACTTGGTGCTATGGCTGAGGAAACGGATATGTATAGTGAATGGAAGACTTCTCGCCGTATGGCAGCGGAGGGTGGTTTCGGTGGCGCTATGTCCGCCACTGTACAGCCTGCAAGTGGCTGCTGCACTCGGAAGAGCACAGCATGACATCAGTACCGAGGGCTACAATGTGAGTTATCTTCATGTATTCATATCATCTGTGGAGTCGTTAATAATTTTATTAACATACAAAGATATGCAGTCTTTGCTGCACTTCCGTTTATTTCACGACAAGGAGGAAAGATATGGCCGGTATGACATTCCGCTGTTTATATTATTCTTACTGTCCCTGAAGCTAAATCTACGTGCATTCGTAAACTGTGATTTACCTTTTGCCGCAGTTTTCGCCTAAGTTCAATGAAGCATATTCAGTGACCTGAATTATTCTCCTCCCCCCCCCCCCAATTTCTTTCCGACTCGTTTTCTGCAACAGTATATTGTACATTGTGATTTATGTGTGTGTGTGTGTGTGTGTGTGTGTGTTTGTGTGTGTGTGTGTGTGTGTGTGTGTGTGTGTACGTGAGATGTACGGGTGGTAGGTTTCAAGGTAATGTGTAGATTCCATTTAACTCTTCCTTAATGTGATGAGTTTTACAAACCACAGTGGAAGTATATCTCAGTGCTTTCTTGAAACGGTGCATAATTCGAACTAGAACTCTATGGTATCCTAGTTTTACAAATTGTAGATTTGTTCGTTTTATGTAACACAAGATAAGCAGCATTTGAGGAGGAAAAATTGAAGTATATTCCAGAATTTAAGAAAATAATGCAGTTATGGGAAAATAACAGCTTTTTGTAACTGATATATGTTGTCAATGTTCATTCATAGTGTTTTCAGAAAAATATGGAAAAATGTCTTACTTTTTTTACAAATAAACCATAATTATGTTGTTAAGCCGACCACATCACATTAATAATAGAAACCGGAATGAAGCCAGAAATCTGTCACGATTCACTCTGCAATGTATTGCACTATACATTTAGGATACAATAAAGTTAGCATATATGCTTAGGAAACGATAACACGAATAATGTTAAATTATATGATCACAATAACGAAGGATTAATATCTATATTTAGCTGGCTTCCTTTGCGAGGCATTCTTATTGGGTGCTTTGTTATTTGTCAGCTACTTGCTCTCTGTTATGCCATTTGTTATGTCAACCAAAACACAGTTTTTATACCTTCAATAATGGCGTTTACTCTTATTGCAAATTTTCTCAGGGTCTACAGATAATAGCAGAATATATCGTGCACACTAGTTTGGAGCACTTATAACGTGTAACTCAACTTTTATACTTTCCTTCTATACACATATCGCACACCTTCTCCTTCCTTTAGCTGTGGTTTCATTGGTTTTCTACATCCGATGCAATGAACCAGTTCATTGATTTCTTTACCCCTGCTTGCTTTCTCAAATTGATGGCCAAATTTACTGGCAGCCAGCATGTGTCCATTCATTACACTTACATACATCATGTTGAAGAAAACCTGCAATGGCCGGCAACTCGTTTTTCTGCTCACACTATAGTACAGCATCTTCTGGTCCATGCTGTCAATGCCACCCTTTGTAGCATCGTTTGTCATAATAACTTACGACTTCTTTACTTATTATGATAACAACGTGCATTGCTCATGAATAGATATAACGGCGGTAACAACTCCTTTTCTCTTAGGAACATAAGAGGCTATCATCACGTCTGGATGATAACAAAAAAGTGTAGAGTATACCTCATGTCCTTAAGGTGTAATAAAATCGGCAGGCAGTTCACCTCTGTTTTTGGGTTGATAATGACTAGTGTCAGACCCTTTAACAACAAAGAACCCGCTAAATCAAGAGGTAAAAAAAATATCACTGGTGATATTATGTCCATACTTCTCACGTTTTATGAGCAGGGTTTTCTCAACTTTAATTGCAAGGGGCACGGCTCTGGTTTCTTCCTTGTTCCCCAAATACACTTTCATCGGCCAGCAGTAGGTTGTTGGACTGTCACAAATTACTCAGAACTCTATTCTGTGTCTACCGGAATTAGATAGAACGTATTGTCGAAATGGAGAGTGACCTCTAATTGTCATCAGCCGTTCATGTATGGTCATGCACCATCCTGGAATGTAATCATTCCAAAGGGTAATTTCCCACATCTCAAAAGCTTCTCTGATTGGTTTCAATTATTCACTTGATCTACATTCACGTAAGGCTGCTTCATTGTCAAAGCACAACACCTTCAGAATAGCCTGTAAGTGGTTGCGAGACATAATTTCACTGATAAGTGGTCAGCCATTCTCAACACTCCAAAGCTCACTGATATCTTAATTTCTTGACTTGTAAACTCCAGTCAGAACCTGAACACCTAGAAACTTTTTCCTTTAATCCATATCTATACCATCCATTGCTAGTGAAACATTCCACTTTCGTTTTTGGTTCTCTTTATCAATGAGAGGTACATCAAAGAACAACATACAAAAAAATTCTTTATTATCACAGTTTCTAATCGAAGAAGTTGTAGGTCCCTGGTCTCCTTTTTCGAAAACCTACCAACAATTCCAGATTGAGCAGCTGTTGCCCATACTTCATTCACATAAAGACAAAAGAATAAGTTCCATTCATCAGCATTTGCACTAAATTGTTCTTCTCCATCTCTGTAAATGAATCATTAATAATCATCAAGTTGGTGCAGTTCTGAGTTTTCAGCGGCGTCTACCTCATTATCATCGCTACTGGAAGATTCACTTTCACTAGGCGGGTTTTCAGAATCAGAAGGCCGCTCCAACAATTCCTTCATGTCCTCATACTATAGTCCTCTTCTCTGTAATACTCTCAGTCTGTAGAAATGAAGCAGTGCGCCAAAATAAACATGTGCGTATCACGAGGAGAACTGTTGAACACTGAAAGAAAAACATCGTGAGTCAACAACGAGAAATGACGTAACAAACGCTGAGCAGAAAGACATCTGATTCTTTAAAAATTGTTTGTTACAGCGAGAACCGTATGGGAGGAAATGTGGACCAACACTTTAACACAAAGACGTAGATAAAAATTTATATTTTTTTCAGACCTCTAAACAACTTGACAGATTACGAAAAGTACTAAAATTTCGTTAAAATAAAATGTGTAATTAGCAACAGATATTTAACATACCGGACTGGCCTCTCAGGCACTGAGGTAGGTAAATGGTTAATTAAACATCTGTCAAGCTATTATTGATATCATAATTTTCTTCTTCATTTCTCGCCTGTTACACTGTGTAAGATGTTGCTAGTTTCAGCTTCTTAATCAGATACTGTGTCTTCACATCTCCATCTTAATGATTCTAATAGAATTTTTGCTCTCATTCAATTTTGAAGAGAGATCGAAGACTAGAACTCTTGTCATGTAGGCGAAAGTTCGACATCGTCTTATCCTGTTGAACTTATGGTTTACGTCCGAATGATTAACTGTGAACAAAACAAAAGCGACCGTCATGTGAGCATGCTTGTATCTATAAATGTAACTTCGTATTTTCTAAGAATTTATGCTTGTGACTTAACAGAACACCATCTTCATGAGATAATTTGTACCAGTCATTACAGATGACGAAGCTGTCGTGCTATAGGTATTACCCAGTAAGTAAGAAGCAAAGAATCCAGCCCAAAATGACCCCTGCGCCACGACCAGACATTGTGGGGTGATCTGTGATTTCTAGTGTGGTATGCATACACATTTCAAATGACATCTTCGGAATAATCCACCACATGTTTTCCACGTGGCTGTGTTTTCCTCCTCCTTCCAGACACTGTGTGCCTGTTGAGCAGCCAGTGAGGCACAATCCTAGTAACTAATTATATGCAGTCGTCATACGACCACTGCATGCTGCCAGGTTTCTGAAACCCTGTAGGCATCTTCCTTGACGATCTTCTATGGTAACTACAGGATTTCAGTGGCCTCTCCTCTTTCCCGTTTACATTTTTAGCTGTGTGCAGATCGATAACTCAGAGGTTTCCTGGGTTAGCTCCATTGCTTGGACCTTGTGTTTCTCTCTCTAGCGAGTATTTACCTTCGCGGACTTTGTGGCAGAGGGATCATTCATAGTCAGTGTAACCATGAAGAAGGAAACTTTGCTCAGCATATGTTCTTGAGTTACGAGAAGTAATGTGGTGTATGCCCATACCCTTGCTTAGACTGATTGTGGACCATGTCAGCTACAGTCAGCAGAGCGTTGAGGGAGGAGTGGTGTGTAGCTGCCTGCCTGGAAATGGAGAGAGGGTTATTAACTGCCTGCTTGCATGATTCTAGCACTGTCTTTCATTTGGGTGCTGGTGAAGACTCTTTACGTCAAAGGTATCCAATACCTCAGTCTATTGTTCTTGTATAAGGAAAACGAAGTAAAGCATATCCATCGCATATGATTCTGTGTGTCTCAGGGGCGATCCAAATACTTTACCAGGATATTTCGTGCCCTATTGGTAGCCTTCGTCGTTAGATTGGTCCAAAGTTCATTTTCGATTCACAGTGATTCTTATCCATTCCATTAGTGGTGACTCCTTCATCCACCTGCAGAATGATAATGTCCTCCAATATACTTCTATGGTGTGTCTTTCTTCCTGATAGATGTTATGCTTGGACAGTTTCGATATTTAACGTTTCGGGTTCGATTAGATGAGCATGTTAAAGAGCCCTTAGAACTGACTGAATTCTTTCATCCGAAAGGATCGTCGTAAACCGTAATGTAAAACCAATTTCAAGTTTTGAAGCATCATGGACTGGTAGTATAGCCAAAGAGTTGGCACTCGATATGGGACAAAAAGAACAAGATTCAGATCGCTAAACGTCAACCGAATTTAGGATTTCCACGATTTACTGTTGTTAAATGAATCAAATTACGTGATTTTTTGTTAACATCCATTCCAAAGCCAAGATGGAAAAATATTGCACGATCTCGGCTTTTGAATGGTTGTTAACAACTAAACAGCTCGCCCTTCAGTATTCCCATCACGAGAAAATTCAAGTGAATTCTTTGCTTTCTATGTACGTGATCAGCTGCCTAGTCGCCATTACCAACTTCCATATAGTGCTCCATGCGTACTGACTCCAGTATAAACAGAAACGTAAACATTAATGCCATGTCCTTATTGTAACAACACCTAACGCAGGGCCATTAACTACATTTAAGTTATTTCCGTTGTTCTATTCTGAACATACAATATGTGATCAAAAGTATCTGGACACCCCCAAGAACATACGTTTTTCATATTGAGTGCATTGTGCTGCCACCCACTGCCAGGTACACCATATCAGCGACCCCAGTAGACATTAGAAATCGCAAAAGAGCAGAATGGTGCGCACCGCGGAACTCGCGGACTTTGAACGTGTTCAGGTGGTTTCGTGTCACTTGTGTCATACGTCTGTACATACGTCTGTACATTCATAGGCCCATTGTTTCCGATGTGATAGTTAAGTGGATACGTGAAGGGACACGTACAGCACGAAAGCGTAGAGGCCGACCTCGTCTGTTGACTGACAGAGACCGCCGACAGTTGAAGAGGGTCCTAATCTGTGATAGGCAGACATCTAGAAAACTATCAAATTTTAAACTGCATCAGGATCCACTGCAAATACTATGACAGCTAAGCGGGGGATGAAAATTCTTGGATTTAATAGTCGAGCGGCTGCTCGTAAGCCACACATCACGCTGGTAAATGCCAAACGACTCCTAGTTTGGTGTAAGAAGCGTAAACATTGAACGGCTGAACAGTGGAAAACCATGGTGTTGAGTCCCGAATCACGGTACACAGTGTGGCGATCCGATGACATGGTGTCGATATGGCAAATGCCCGGTGAACGTCATCTGTCAGCGTGTGTAGTGCCAACTGTAAAATTCGGAGGCGGTGTTGTTATGGTGTTGTCGTGTTTCTCATGGAGAAGGTTTGGCTGGCACTATCACAGCACAGGCCTACATTGATGTTTGATGCAAGTCTTGCTTTCCATTGTTGAAGAGCAATTCAGGGATGACGGTTGCACCTTTCAACACAATCAAGCACCTGTTCATAATACACGGTCTTAGGCGGAGTGGTTACACGACCATAACACCCCTGTAATAGACTGGCCAGCACAGAGTTCCGACCTGAATCCTATAGAACACTTTAGGGATGGTTTGGAACTCCGACTTCGTGCTAGGCTTCACCGATTGTCGTCGATACATCTCCTCAGTGCAGCACTCCGTGAAAAATGGGCTGCCATTCCCC
This sequence comes from Schistocerca serialis cubense, assembly GCF_023864345.2. Classification (NCBI taxonomy): domain Eukaryota; kingdom Metazoa; phylum Arthropoda; class Insecta; order Orthoptera; family Acrididae; genus Schistocerca; species Schistocerca serialis. Next base: position 666,824,064 of record NC_064642.1, read on the forward strand.
AAGAAACCTTCCAGCACCTGACTAAGGTATGGCTCCGAGAGTGGAAGCTGTCATGAAGGCTAAGGGTAAACCAACACCATACTCAATTCCAGCATTACCTATGAAAGGCTTCATCAACTTGTAAGTCATTTTCAGTCACGTGCCTGGATACTTTTCGTCACATAGTGTATGTTGAGATCATGCTTTCGCTTGGCCTATTGCACTTTTAGTGTTCTTCTCACCATCTTCAAGCTTAAAATTCCAGCAGGAAAGTCTAAATCTATCATTCGCACAGGGCAGATATCCGACTTTCCTTCTACCTCTAGAATTTGTCCCCGTTCTCTTTCCATGCACACTTTCACTATCGCACAGAGAGATGCCTTTGACTTTAGATGTGAGTGCAAATGTCACTTACAGAAAATACAGCCCATCTCATAACGAAGATTCCCCATTCACTACTTCGCTTGGCTCAAGACTAGATAATGATTGTCACAGTCTACACACATTTCTCTTGAAAACGCTGGGCACACAACAGGCTGCTCTCCATTTATCTTACATCTCAAAGTTTCACCCAGTATATAATAAGTTTATAGGTTACATGTATACCCAATGTTTGAACCTTACAACCCTAACAAATCAGTGTTGACCATGTAACGTAGCACTATTAGTGAATGTTCTACATGTGCTGAAGCGAGCTGTATAGTCTCTACGTTGGATCAAAAAACCACCTTGAGTCACTCAAAAGCGTCTAGAACACCAATTAAACTTGTAGTTAAGATTAAGTGTCTGTGTTAATTTTAATTTACGTATATTCTCCTCGTTTTATTAAGATCTGTGTATCGTAGCTCGTTTCATACACGTATTAGTGGATGAAAATAAGGTATCAATTTTTGTTTTTAGATGACCAATTTCATCCTTCTGAAGAGATCATCTGATTAACATTCCTGACGACAGTAGGAATGTTTATCTGATGATGATCTCTGTAGGAGATCGAAACTGGTGATCCAAAATTAAAAAAATTGTACCTTGTATGCGACTATGACTATTTGTACTAAATAAGTTATAATATAATAGATCGCTGTTTCCCTGGAACAATGTCCTAAAAAATTTCTATATTATAAAATACACGCAGAAGCGCATACTACATTTGTTATGTAGTGAGATGGATTTACAACGGTAGGTATTATGTAAATACAAAGAATAACAATAGCTTTCTTTAACAGTGTACTGGTGATGCACAAGAAGTTCAACAATTACGAGAGATATATGACGAGCTCTGTGATATTTCTGGGCTGGTAAACAATGCATACGGCTTCCCAATGCTCGCCTGTCTGCTTACAAATCTCGTTCAGTGTGTCACCACCCTCAACTTTGTACTTTCTACCATTCTAAAATATAAGGTAAGATGATAAAACAATCCTCAGAGAGAACTGGTACTTTTTTCTGTCTAATATTTATTTACTTCATTGTCATCTTCTATGCAGTATATATCAATTATTTATTATACTCTGTTAAGGCACATTACTAACAAAATGATAAGATCTTGGTATTATTTTGGTCCTACAAGACTTCCCTGGTGCTGCCATTTATGAAATTCAAGTGAGACTTTTCCACCACGGGCCACCAACTACACTGAGTTCGAGTCATACTGTCAAACTTCGGCAGTAGAAATATTTCAAGGATGTAACACAGTAAAATATGCAGTACAAAACCATGTGATGCCGGCAAAATTTTACGAGGTGGATAATAAATTAAAATTTGCAATTGAGTGTGGGAACAATAATTACATCTAAAGAATGCTTCTCCCTACCAGAAATGAACGAATGATCGTGAGTAACAAAACTATACTGTCGGCAAACAATTAATACACCACCAAAACCGACGTCGATTTTAGTCCGATAAAGGCATATGCCACCTGAATGATATATAGGTATACTAATAATGATTTCAAAAACGACCACCAACACGTAGCCTAGTGGAGTAGGTACGAGAATCCATCTATGTCAACCTTGTAATATGGAATGCTCACAGCGTGAAGGCTCAGTGTGCGGCACACGTGTGGATCAAGCAGGCAACTATGCCACAGAGACGCACTCATGCTCCCTACAGTCAGCTGACCATATCTGAAAGGGGTCTAATTGTGGCCTTACAAGTGGCATGGTGGTCCTTTCGGAGAACTGTCACAGAAATGGGACGTGATACGTCGGTTTTACAACGGTGCTGGAGTCAGTGTTCACGTGAGCATTGTAACACCCACAGATGAGTTTCTGGACGTCCACGCAGCATAGACGCGCGCCAGGATCGTCATATTGTGAGGGCAGCAGTGGCAGGTCCTACAGATACCACAGCACAGTTAAGCGGTCTTGTGAGCCCAGACGTGTCAACACGAACTGTTGCGAACTGGCTATCAGCAGTGGGCTTACGGGAACTCAGACTTCCAGCCCACCTTCCACTTATATCACAGCATCGACTTCCACGGCTCGACTGGTAGTGCCAGGGCACCACTTGGAATGGCTCGCCCTGGTCTACAGCGATGAAAGCAGATTCTGGCTGCACGGAAATTAGCGTCGTTTGCGCGTACCGCATAGACGTGGTGAGTGCTGTCTCGTACAGTGCATTCGTCAAAGACAAGCTGCCCCTGCAACGCCCCATTGTCTGGTGTGCGATGAGTTAAGACTGGTGCTTACCTTTGGTGTTTCTGGAGTGGACCTCAACCAGATCTCGGTTCGAGCTGAATGCTGATTGACAGAATCGTTGGCCGTTACTGCAACGGAAAGGTGATTTGTCGTTCCGACAGGATAATCGTCAACCACGTAATGTCCGAGAAACTGAACGTGCTCTTTAAGACGTGCAGTAATTTCCATCGACAGCACGATCTACATATTTCCACATGTTGACCATGATGGCACGAGAAGTAATTCGTCAGCCTACACCTTTTACAGGACAACGTGAACAGGTCGACCGATCGTGTAATTACGTATCGCAGGACTGTATACGCCACCTGTACGATTGATTTGCCCCCTGTGGAAACTACAACACATACTAACATGAGTGTTTCAGCATGGACTGATACCGGGTACCTCCGACATGCTTGTGCTATTAACCTGTAAATGCAGCCATTTCATGCACTACATAAGCACTGTTGCACCAATCAATCTTGCGTCAATCGGAAGCCCTAAAGCCATTAACTATTTTCTTCTGGCAGTATAGTTTCAGTAAATTTTCATTTTTTGAATTGTAACCAAGCATATTTTTTATATCACTGAGGACGTCCAGTATTAATAAGTTTTAAGAAATTGCTTGACAAATGAAATCTTTGCAGACATACATAAATCATAGGTTGGAATATGTGCCGGGTGATCAAAAAGTCAGTATAAATTTGAAAACTTAATAAACCACAGAATAATGTAGATAGAGAGGTAAAAATTGACACACATGTTTAGAATGACATGGGGTTTTATTAGAACCGAAAAAAACACCCCATTTTGCTAGACTCGTGAAAGATCTCTTGCGCACTTCGTTTGGTGATGATCGTGTGCTCAGTGGCCACTTTCGTCATGGTTCGCCTCCCAGGTCCCCAGACCTCCGTCCGTGAGATTATTGGCTATGGGGTTACCTGCTGTCGCAAGTGTATCGTGATCGACCGACATTTCTTGGGATGCTGAAGACAACATCCGACGCCAATTCCTCACCATAACTACAGACATGCTATACAGTGCTGTTCACAACATTATTCCTCGACTACAGCTATTGTTGAGGAATGATGGTGGACATATAGAGAATTTCCTGTAAAGAACATCATCTTTGCTTTGTCTTACTTTGTTATGCTAATTATTGCTGTTCCGATCAGATCAAGTGCCATCTGTCGGAAATTTCTTGAACTTTTGTATTTTTTTGGTTCTAATAAAGCCCCATGTCATTCCAAGCATGTGTGTCAATTTGTACCTCTCTATCTACATTATTCCGTGATTTATTCAGTTTTCAAATTTACACTGACTTTTTGATCACCCAGTATATTTTTTAGGTATTTAGATTTTTTGACGCCAATATACTATATTTTAGGACTATATTTGTTTTTGATACGAAACAGATAATAACCGGAAATTATTTCACTCTTGCAACAAAATAGAATGATTTGAACTCGAAGGAAGAGACTTAATGGGAATTAATATACGCTTACAAATGCCTGTTTGTCAGAGATACTGTATATTCCACACACAGGTCAGGCCGATGGATCTATTAAGAGACGCACGGAAGTTAGAGTCATACGCGAATTCAGTGAACGGCTGCAAATGTTACTTAAATTGACAAATGTCATGCTGACAGTGAAGAGAGCTGAATGCAGTCAATATTATTACAATTCAGAATTAATTCAGACATGCAGTTTCAGTTGTAAAATCACCACACACATTTGAAAATGAGAAATTGCACAATAATTCTATTGAAAAGCAACGAAGAGTTCACAGAAGCACGTGTAGAACAGTCTCGGTCTTCGTTTATATAAGATCTCTAAAGGATTCCGGGAATAACTAAAACATTTCATGTACTGTATTCATCGAAACTCTATTGTGCAGCAAGTGTTGCTATATGATTGGAAAAGACAGTATGTGACTGTAGTTGATAGACGAATATCGCTCACCTGAGGCTTCCCTAGATCCTAGACGAGTTTCCCACTTCATAGGCCTAACCGCAATAAAATTTAAGGAAAGGAAAGTTTATTTTTATATCTTCATTTTTTTGTTAAATTCAGACATTTCTTTAATAACAAACTAAAAGAGTGTTCAAAAACTACGTTTCAATGAAGTTCAAGCAGTTAGAAGTAATAAATATTGGTATATTACATGCCATTCTTTTAATGACAGGGTTTTACTCGTCCAGAAATGGAACCTCTGGCGCTGTTGGCCATTATATGGACCTTTATGCTCGCTGGTGGAATCTTGGCAGTCACTTGGTCATGCAGTGCCGTAGCGAGTGAATCTGGTCGCACCGCCGACCTGGTACTAAAGGCGCTGCTACCTCCACCACGCAACACTGCCAGGGATGCTGAACTGCGGTACCAGCTGCAGCTGTTCTCAAAGCAGCTGCTGCATCGGCGCCCACGCTTCACAGCCTGCGGGATATTTGTCATTAACCTAAGCAATGTTTCGTCAATGGTAGCTGCGGTTGTATCGTATCTTGTTGTAATGGCTCAGATAAATGCCGTAGAGGGCTTACCTGACACTTACAGACACTAGATAATATGCTGCTAGAATCACAGGAGATCTCTGGTGCTCTAGTCGATATGTATTGTACGTCAAGTGAACAGACATACTAGTGTGAAGAAAATTACTTTACATGTTTCGACAAGAGAGTCTGTCTTAGATGTCTGACGCTTTCTGCACAACAAAGTAAGAGTTATGCCAAGATACAGGTCTGGTTTCTCATCATACATGGTGTTATGGGTATAAGTGCATATATTTTTGTATGTGGTACCTTAATGTGCACCCATCACTGCGCTGGTTCTTTTTCTCTGTGTCGACCAGTCTTCCCACAAAGGCCGGAAACTATACGATCAGATGTCTTTTGCACGGTCATAACTGTACCAGTAAGTGAAATAGGCAAGTCAGTATGGACTAACCGTTTAGTTTCCAAACATCCACACTTCAATACCTGACCTGCTGCGGGAGTTGGGGTGGGAGGGGGGGAGGGGGGGGGAAGTTAACAGTAAATGGCTTGCTATTGCCACATATACTTGGAGGTACTGCCCAAACTAAAAATATATGACTTCTATTAACAATAATTGTTAATCTAAATCGACATATTAAATACTGATACAAAGTTGTTCAGTTCACCATTTTCAATCTTTCTTTCTCTCTTTCACGGACGCCTTCGTCCCGCAGTGTTTGCAGGGTCAGCGCAGTTAAATCGGAGTGAGCATAGTCATTTGAAGGGGTGGGAAGATGCCCTTCCTGCCGCCACCCCATACCCCCTGGGATGGAATCAGTGTACCTCATCTGTCTGCATCTAGTGTAAATCGTGGAATAGTGCAAATGCATTACGAATGTCTGCAAGTTGTGTAATTAAAGCGGGACGTGGTATCAGCCCGGTATTCACCTAGTGAGGTGTGGAAAACCGCCTACAAACCACATCCAGGCTGGCAGGCACACCTGGCCTCGTCGTTATTCCACTGGGCGGATTCGATCCATGGCCAGTGCCCTTTCCCGAATCCAGGAAGCATCGCGTTAGCACTCTCGGCTAACATGGCGGGCAGTACACCATATTTAACAATCAACTGAAATATCTGCAGTTATACCCATTACAACCTGCATAATTTGTATTACGACGTATCCACCGTAAAATAGCTACTTAAAGTAGAGTGCTCCCAGAATAAAGTGGCCAGCAAATGTGCAGTTGGATGTGCAAACGTCAGGAGAGTGGTAGTGGGGTGCGGGTGGGATTGTGGGTGAGGCATCAATGTGCTGTAGGGAAGTGCCGTTCTAAACTGAAGGTTATTCTCATATTTTTGGTAAACATTAAGTGGAGCCTCTCCACACCCCTACTTTCAGTGACACCATCCTGAAAGATCTCCTGTCACCTCTGCTTTGGTTAACAAGTAATAAGGATCCCTTTGAGAACACAACAAAGCAGCGTTTATTTCCGACTGACTTGTTTCCCATTTGTAACTTTCAGAGAAGCGTCATGAGTCGCGAATTTTGAGTAAAACCTATGTTTCTCTTGTTTCCGTATTAAAATTTGCTTCTTTTGCTAAAACCGAGAGGAGTTTTTACAGTGTCACCTCACTAACACGTTATGCAGATGCAGTTGCGACAGAATTCAGAATCATTTTACTGAGTGAGGAAATGAGGACCATTACGGTCAATAACTGCTAAAAAGCATATCATCGACACAAAAATTAAAATGTAGTGTCTTCAGTTATGGTGTTCCTAAACGCACAGCAAATCTCATTTCACAAGCTATGGATGGCCCTTAATCATTACACTGTTTTACGGAAATGTTTGTAAATCATTAAATAGCATGGTAGATGATAAAGTTTCGTCCATTAACCATATGTCGAAATAGTTTCTGCTTTGTGTGCTGTCATGTGCCAAAATCCGATATAGATACTTTAGTCTTTCTATGAGACATTAAGAATGCTACGAATGTATCAATTGCTTTTTTCTCCGCTGGCGAGTGCGACTGCAAATGAGCGTACTACGTAAAATCTTTTTTCTCGAGATTGGTGACAGATAGGCAACTCCAAACAAATGCTAAAAAAAAATTCAGTATGTTAGCCAAATTTCATATGCAGCAACACATGATTTAATATGCACGAAACCAAAATCATAACTGAGCCTATTTTTCATTGCCAACTTTTCCGAATTGTCACAATATCTGTACCCGCCAGAGTTGCCGACTGCGCTAATGCGTTGCATCCTGGACTCAGGTAGATGCGCCAATCCCGGCTCGAATCCGCCCGGCGGACTGACGACGTGTCCCGCTATGCTGGCCAGCATGGGAGTGGTTTTTTGACGGTTTTCCATTTCCCGCTAGGTAAATACTGGACTGGTCCCCACGTTCCGCCTCAGTTACACGACTCGCAGACATTTGAATACGTTCGCGCAATTCCATGGCTTACACTCGATGCAGGCAACTGGGGTACACTACGTACGTCCTGGGGAGTTTGGGGTGGCGACTGGAACGTCATCCGGACAGCCTCTGCAACTAACACTGCTACATCAGTAGTATAACCCTGACCCGGCACTAGCTGGACCAGGATCTGGGTACAACAACACAATTACTGTGACCATTAAGGAAATTATAAGCACTTCACCATGAAACACACGTACAGACCTACAAGTAATACAAATATGAAAAATTTTGTCGAGTACATTCTGCAAAATTGTTTGAGATATTACAGGGCGTGCGTCACCATTGTGTTAGCATAGCGCATAGCTATCTGGACGAAAGCATGAAAACTATGGCGACATCCGAACAAACAACTGAACTCGCCCAGCACCCGGACAAAAATTTGTCACTGTGTAATGGCTGTGATATCCTGTGTGGACTCAATTTCATTGAGATCTAAATTCAGTTGGACGAATTGGTTCAACAGCAACAGGGCACGATGACATAACATTTCAAATGATCAGTCTTCTCGTTAGTTCGCTAATACCCAAAACAACAAAGCACTCTCTGACCTGTAGCACCATTCCAACTCCTTGGAAGGAAGGAGGCATTAGACCATTAAACAAGAAGTAATGAAGCAAACAATGCTCTGACTGCAGGCCCATTTGCATTTTACTAGCATGTTAACGAACTGCTTATTGATTGCCACCACCTAGATGAATACCAGTCCGGTTTTGGCAAAACTGCTCTTATAAAAGTGACTGATCAACTGAAACAATCTGTTGATAAATAACAGCAACTATTATGCACTATTTGGATTTCAGAAATGCTTACGACACTGTCAACTTTGATATTCTACTTGCTAAAGTTTCAAGTCATTCCTAACATGTCTCTAACTATGTGTAATGATTTTAACAAGAAGGTCACAATGGAGGGATGTAGTAGCAGGGGTCCCTCAAGGAACAGTTTTGGGCCAATTATTTTTCTTACAATATTGTAATAAATTTTTTAACTATTATTTCCCACACCAAATATCTCCCATACGTTGAAGACATTCAGTTATATCCAAGTGCAAGTCCAACGAACCTGTGCACAGCCTTCCAGCAAATAAATGCTGCTCTACTTGACCTATCAATGTGGTCAGAGAGCGCAAGTTTCAATCTTAACCCATCTAAATCGAAGTCAGTCTTATTCCCTCACAAAAGACTTTTTACCCATCAGTTCAGAGAATTCCTTTCACCATTAATCCTAAATGGCAAAAAAATATCACTGTTCTCCTTCTACAAAAGACGTGGGGATGTCTCCGGACAATCATTTAGACTGTATTGGACACACAAATACAGCCTGTAAGAATGATCAGCAACACTTCACTCACTACAGAAGTATAAGAACTATTTCCTTTTTAGCTTAATAATAAGCTCGTAGGGACTTTAATACCTCCCATACCTGACGATGGTTAATTCTAGAAAGACGTTCATACGAAAGCTCATGTGTGTTGGAATTGGCGATGAATGCTTGTGTGCAATACGTTTGGAATGTAGTGATTGGAGTATCGACTGCTTTTAACACTCGATTGGTCAGACGATTGCGTTTTCGTTCAGAATCGAAAAAACCAAATGAAACTATTCTCAGCGGCCAAGTCACTTTTATGAATATTTTCACTCGTTCGTCATATTTGAGTGATTGTATTTAGATACTTTATCGACCTTTTCGGTTATACATGAAACATGACTAGGCTTGACAGTTTTTTTCAGAGACAAATAAAGTATCTTTTCTCAAGATGTGAAGAAAAATTATATTTATAAAACTAAAGTACATTCAAAATGTATCTTTTTACTTACTGAAATACGAATTTTGAGTGTACTTCCGGCAATATCAATTTTTGGCTAATTTTAAAACTTTACTATATGATTCTGTACTCTAAATTTGTGTGCATATAAATGAACAATTATTTTTCAATATCCTTATTATTAGTTCGTTTTCTTGTCTTATTTTCGATACACATTTTGCAGTAGGTTACCTGATAAGCCAGAGACCTGAAACTTTCAACGTATCTCACGACTTTACAATAACATAATATCAGATCGCTTTCTAGTCCGGTGTGTGTCTATCTCTATCTGTTCGGTACCAATGTTGCAATAGGTTTGAAACTAACACCACGATATGGTAAACACTTGGAACTTTTAACTTAACTCGGAACTAGATGACAATGCAGTATTAATTCTTTTTCTTCTGTGTAGCAGAGTGTAGATGCTTGAATTAAGAACTGGACGGCATTGCTATATTAATTGCCTTTCGAGTCTGGTGTGTGTAGGAGAGTGCTTAGTTTTTCGGCCTGTCTGTCTGTCTTTTACGTTCAAATTTTGCTTCTGATTTTAAACTAACTTCCAGATAAGCTATAGAACTGAAAATTTCGACTTAGCTCAGAACTGGATGACACTGAAATATAAACTCGCTTTTTCTTCTGGTGTGGGTCGAAGAGCAGGTGCTTGGTGTCCCGCTGCTATTTCCCTGTTTTTTTGTTCCGGTAGCGAATGTTTCGAGCTTAAGAAATATTGCTGCTAAGCTTCCTTGTCAGCTCAATTCTCTCTACTTTTTACATTCGCTGCCTTCTCGCGAGATGTGCCTATCACGAAGCAATATGTTGTTTGACTCACTTTAAGAGAAACTGAAATAATCTGCTATAATCTCGTGAAAATGTATGAAATAAACTGAAAAACTTCAGACACACGAGTCTAAAACACAGAAAATGACGATATAATACTAAAACTTTTTAATATAACACGGTTTTCAAAGGATTTGATAAATATTAAACAATCTCTCCTAGCTCACACAGATTTCTAACGCCATACAAATATTCCTGAAAATTTGTGCTTGTGGAATCTTAATAGATACGACGCTACCTGTATAAATGAAAACCTATCTATCTGGTAACGTAGTTTTTTGCACAAAATACTGTATGCCGGTCTGACTTCTTCATCTTAGAAGTTACTAATGAAATATAACTCAATGTACTTTTTGTAACAAATTAAAGTTATACACTCCTGGAAATTGAAATACGAACACCGTGAATTCATTGTCCCAGGAAGGGGAAACTTTATTGACACATTCCTGGGGTCAGATACATCACATGATCACACTGACAGAACCACAGGCACATAGACATAGGCAACAGAGCATGCACAATGTCGGCACTAGTACAGTGTATATCCACCTTTCGCAGCAATGCAGGCTGCTATTCTCCCATGGAGACGATCGTAGAGATGCTGGATGTAGTCCTGTGGAACGGCTTGCCATGCCATTTCCACCTGGCGCCTCAGTTGGACCAGCGTTCGCGCTGGACGTGCAGACCGCGTGAGACGACGCTTCATCCAGTCCCAAACATGCTCAATGGGGGACAGATCCGGAGATCTTGCTGGCCAGGGTAGTTGACTTACACCTTCTAGAGCACGTTGGGTGGCACGGGATACATGCGGACGTGCATTGTCCTGTTGGAACAGCAAGTTCCCTTGCCGGTCTAGGAATGGTAGAACGATGGGTTCGATGACGGTTTGGATGTACCGTGCACTATTCAGTGTCCCCTCGACGATCACCAGTGGTGTACGGCCAGTGTAGAAGATCGCTCCACACACCATGATGCCGGGTGTTGGCCCTGTGTGTCTCGGTCGTATACAGTCCTGAATGTGGCGCTCACCTGCACGGCGCCAAACACGCATACGACCATCATGGGCACCAAGGCAGAAGCGACTCTCATCGCTGAAGACGACACGTCTCCATTCGTCCCTCCATTCACGCCTGTCGCGACACCACTGGAGGCGGGCTGCACGATGTTGGGGCGTGAGTGAAAGACGGCCTAACGGTGTGCGGGACCGTAGCCCAGCTTCATGGAGACGGTTGCGAATGGTCCTCGCCGATACCCCCGGAGCAACAGTGTCCTTAATTTGCTGGGAAATGGCGGTGCGGTCCCGTACGGCACTGCGTCTTTTCCTACGGTCTTGGCGTGCATCCGTGCGTCGCTGCGGTCCGGTCCCAGGTCGACGGGCACGTGCACCTTCCGCCGACCACTGGCGACAACATCGATGTACTGTGGAGATCTCACGCCCCACGTGTTGAGCAATTCGGTGGTACGTCCACCCGGCCTCCCGCATGCCCACTATACGCCCTCGCTCAAAGTCCGTCAACTGCACATACGGTTCACGTCCACGCTGTCGCGGCATGCTACCGGTGTTAAAGACCGCGATGGAGCTCCGTATGCCACGGCAAACTGGCTGACACTGACGGAGGCGGTGCACAAATGCTGCGCAGCTAGCGCCATTCGACGGCCAACACCGCGGTTCCTGGTGTGTCCGCTGTGCCGTGCATGTGATCATTGCTTGTACAGCCCTCTCGCAGTGTCCGGAGCAAGTATGGTGGGTCTGACACACCGGTGACAATGTGTTCTTTTTTCCATTTCCAGGAGTGTAGTTTGCATTTCCTACTTTTAATATAGACATTTTTGGAATATTAAAATTTTTTAATTTGTCTCAAATTTGGCTATAGAAAATATGGTCGTCCTAATACATTGACCCCTGTTAAGCAGCTGCTACAAACTTACATGTATGCGAACATTATGCAACAAACCGCACGTTTCTAGCTATTACCATTACTGAAATAAATGTAATCAAAATTGTAAAGACAATATTGGAACGCACCATATTTTCCATACTTCTTTGTTCATACAGTGAGAAGTCCGCAGCTCGTGGTCGTGCGGTAGCGTTCTCGCTTCCCACGCCTGGGTTCCCGGGTTCGATTCCCAGGTGGGGTCAGGGATTTTCTCTGCCTCGTGATGACTGGGTGTTGTGTGATGTCCTAAGGTTAGTTAGGTTAAGTGGTTCTAAGTTCTAGGTGACTGATTACCATAGATGTTAAGTCCCATAGTGCTGAGAGCCATACAGTGAGAAGCCGCCGACAATGGCCGGCAGCATTCACCGCGACACCGCACCGCCCACCAGACAACTAAATGTCTTAAATGTCATTGGCCTTCTACTTATTGACCTGCATAAAACTGGTTTCATTTACTTTGATTTTCCTCACTGCAAATGTTTACTAAGTCTGAATATGAACGTCTCAATAATGCGCTATCGCAAATACTTATTACTCTCGTGGGTATGTTATTTCTGCTGATCGGTAGGAGGCACGGTCACTGTTGACACTGTTAGCACTGAAACGCAAGCGAGGAATCATTCCCCCTCTCATGTACCCGCTCCCTGCGAACATCGTAGATATCAGCCAATTTCTCGTATGCAGACTCATTGTGTCCGGTACAGTAATCTAATATGAACCACATGTCTTGGCTTTTCGAAGTTTTTTCCTGGGGTGGCAACGTAGGCGATGGCTGGCCCACCCCAGTGGTACATTAATGACGCCTGTAACAATTTAATCTACAGCAGTATATGAACCAATTTTAAATGCAGAAAAAGTACTCCACTGTATTCATAATTAAATGAACATGTATAATGCTCATGTTAACTTTGGCACAGTCCTGAGATACGTGTTCATTTAGGACCACCGTCTGTCAGTATGACATAGCACTGCATTAGTTAAGCTAATTAAGGTACTGGAGGTGGTTTCACTCAGAAGAATGAATGGACAGCTCGGTCAGCTGAAACGCTAAAGAGCGTTTTCGGTTAAAAGCATGAGTACATGGTTCAACGGAAGGAAAACTGGCGATTGCTTTCACTTGAAAAGAAAGAATGGATAATTCAGTCAATATGAAAAGCTACAACGGCGTCGAATCTTTCCATTCGGTTCTCCCGCAGACTGGTTTCACTCGAGCGACTGAATCGATTGTTTACATTAGATTGCTGTCAGCGACTGGTTTCATTCAAACGAAGAAATGCATAATTCCACAAATATGTATAGCTACAACATAATTAGCTAATTGGTTTCCAACTACCGAATAAAACGATTTTTTTCATTGAGTTGTTGTCATCAATAACGTAACGTATTGTAATTTGACCATATCATTCCTGCCTACCATCAATTACCATGGCTGATTGACGGTAACCCTGAAACTGTCATATTCTACTTTTGATTTGTCCTCATCTCAAACATTGCACTCTCTACCTTAGCAGCCAAGCTACACTTTCTCAATAAAGTAAAATTCTCTCTGTTTCATCACAAGGCACTGTCATGTTCTGTAAATCATTTTCAGTGTTGGGAACACAAGTGTGGTTTCTTCTTCTTCAAAATATCGCAGAAATTAAGTTTCTTCCAAACTTCAAAAGACAGACAATAGTCCACTTCTATCGCAATAGCCATTCCTGCTACTATCTGTAAAGTTCGTTTCTCATTTTGTTCTGTCTCCCTCCCATGCCTTCTTCGTATCCCTTGGCGGCATTCTTCTCAATTTGTAGGCTGTTTTTTCCTTACAGCTACTGTCACTGTTATTTCAAGTTTCTCGTTTTCTTTCATTCGTACGTCCTTTTGACAATACTAAGCATAGCTTCAAATATGCTAAGGTAACTCATATCATTATAAATGCCCTTTTCTGCTATTATGGTTATTACTGTTGTTAGTGTCAGTTATTGCTACTAACTATATTTTCAAATATGCTAAGCTAACTCATATTCTAAATGCCCTATACTGTTATAATGATTATTACTTTTGTTAGTGTCAGTTATTATTACTATTATTACTGGAAGATAATGCAATATCTTTTGTATATGTTACTCTCTGTCAGATGTAAGGAATGTCTGATTTCTAGTATCCTGGGACACTTTTTACTTTGTCGGTTTCTCTAAGAAAACTTCTTTAAGAGGAGATATGAAGCATACTCTATAATATTTCCTTTTGTGAGATGACCTTAAGTAACCCAGTTCTTTAAATACGTAAGTACATTGTGAGACACCAACTTTTTCCAAATGGAACAAGCTTGTGCGAAAAGCTGAACAGGTTGTGTGGGAAAGAAAGTTCTACAGACATGCATCAGAAAAATTCAGTTGATCTAAACTGATGATGAAAATACTGTAGTCTACATCACATTCAGTTAACCTTAGCGTACTGCTTAGTCTGTAAACACAGTACTAATTTTGTATACAGTAAAACTATATTTTATTGTGAGTTTATCTTAAAAGTGGTGATTAAAACTAGAAATGTTTGAATCTGAGCTTCACTTAGGCCTATGAACCATTTCTATACACTGCAGATGAACACTGTATTTCCCAATACAACAATAAATTAATGTACTTGTATAAATTTCAAAACGGTTGAGTATTGGTATTAAATAATGGCTTCACGCATGGCCTTCAGATACCATTTATTATTTTAAGAAATCATATGATAATAGTTTCATCATTGTAATCTGTTGTCCATATAAAAGACTATCTATTACAAGTTAAAATGAAAGTCAATCACTCACATCTGGCAGTCTGTTTACTGTTGTCGACATATTCATCTTGACAGATCCAGAAACTGGTGATTTATATATATATATATATATATATATATATATATATATATATATATATATATGTGTGTGTGTGTGTGTGTGTGTGTGTGTGGGTGGGTGGGTGGGTGTGTGTGTGTACAGTCATGTAGTTCTGAGTAGACAAGACAGGTTACTGATGCAAATACTTAGATCCCCGAAGTTGGCCCATTGTGATCGAAATACGTTTTGTAATTCAAAATGTATTAGTAAGGTGGGATAGACAATGAGAATTATGTTAAAAATTTCTATGTTTTCTTTATAATTTTTGAAACCGTTTGCCTTTATCATTACAAATATCTAATATGCAAACCATCATTTATTGTAGCTTTCACTAACGATTATCAACATAATATCCAAACAACAGTGCTGTCATTGTATACTGGTACAGAGATGAAGAACATACAATTAAAAGTCAATAAAACTCCTTCTTTAGAAATTGTATGCTTATAGCTCCTGTGCTTGAGTGAAAACAAATGGTTATATGGGGCACCTGAGTGTCACAGTGATACCAGTTCGTGTGTGCAGCCTCTTCTGGTCCAACTCAAACAAATGTGATAAGAAACACACACTCATCGTGACAATTGGAGTGTGAGTAGTTTAACCTTGCATTGTATCTCTGATTGACTTCCACAGTCTCACATTCAGTCACACAAAAAATAATAGACTATTTTTGAGTCAGTGGGCAGTGGAAAAGAAAGAAAATTTTTGTAAAAATGATATTAGTCAAGGTAAACACTACTTGACAAAAATCGTATATTCAAACCAGTATTGTTTCGTACTTCCAGCTTCTTGGTATTTTCATAACAGGTTACAATGAACTATCTTCACAACACAATTTGGATGCAGTTCAGCATACAACCATGACATTGTTGTAATAGTTGAAACTTTGTCACATAGGATGTGAATGTCAGAATATCTGTACATATTGTTATAACAGCAGTGGGTAGAATGTATACGATCACTCATAAGGTAAGTCAATCCGATTCTCCTGCACATGAAAGTCATTGCTAACCACAGTTAACAACAGTGAAATACAAACTTATCACCTGACTACCATCGATGAACATCAAGTCACTCAGAAGGTAATATACACTTCGTAAATTACAAAGAAATTTAATCTTATTACAGTCTGATTAACAACTGTTTCTCATAATCTAGTCCCCAATGGATGTGTATCATATTTCTTGTTACCACTTGTGCAACCTCTATACATGTCACTGAAGTCCTCTTCTCAACTGTTTTGATTGCAAACAATTCCCACTACACTGCAGAATAATCGTCAGTAATGACAAGTTCGTTGTAATCTGACGACTAGAACGCGAGTACAGAACCTTGAATTTTTAATATGGCTCATGTCAACAAGAGTGGTCGTTCACATACAGATGCTTGCAACCCTATTCGTCACCTGGATCATTAGTGAGGTCTCTTAATTTGGCATACACATATCAGTGCAATAATTAGGCAATTTAATTAGTGGGTTGAGAATGTAAAGGAATATACTAAGTATATGATCGTGGATGATGCTGCTCGCAGCACCTCTCGGGCATTAGAATTAGAGATTTCCTAAGCAGAGATGAGCGTGAAGTAACGGCATAGAATCACGTACCTAACCACCTCTACTACAGCATACTGCTAAAGTCTAACCAGTGAGAACAAGTTTTTATACAATAACAAAATTCACTGTGGCTGCAGTAATCATTGTTAGCCCTACTACGACTATATGTCCTCTAGGATGCAGATTCCCAGTATACAGCCCCACTAGTGTTCAGAGTCCCAATATACAGCCCCTGCCCAACTTATTAGATGCACCATGAGTTTTTAACATCATAAAAACTTACGACTTTCAAAAACTTGTAAAGA
Organism: Schistocerca serialis cubense; assembly: GCF_023864345.2. NCBI lineage: Eukaryota > Metazoa > Arthropoda > Insecta > Orthoptera > Acrididae > Schistocerca > Schistocerca serialis. The sequence continues at coordinate 666,840,976 of NC_064642.1, forward strand.
TTATTTTGATGAAACTAAACGAAATGATTTAATTTCTTTAAACGTTACAGATTATTAATAACTGACAAACTACAAAGTTTTAATATTATGAAACGTCCCCTTTGAACAATTATACAAGACTGTGCTTAAACTGACACAATATTTTTAGCGCAACGCAATCTGACTTTCAAAAATCCCTACAAAAGAATGGCCCTGAGTAACATTAAACTATACCTTTCAGAAATCACTTACCTCACAAAAATCTTCGCTGCTCAAGCTACTGCAATACAGCGAGCGCCACTACTGCCAGCTAAATAAAAGATTCAAACTATGGAAGGCACTAACTACTGATAGGGATAATTAGCAAATGAAAGATATTAATAGAGAACAAACAATGTATTTACCTTGATATCATCATATATAAATATAGCAGTTCATGACAAATTTCAAAACTCCGCCATCTCTCTCCCCACATCCACCACTGCTGGCAGCTCACCTCCAACTGCGCAACGCTACGCGCTGTTCACAGCCAGCTGCCTAACACTACAATGGCGAGTATTACAACAATGCAAAGCAGCCACAGACTGCACACAGCACAGCCAGTGATTTTCATACAGAGGTGGCGTTACGAATAAAAAAACCTAAACAGCCTACTTACATAAAGAAAACATAAACAGCCTACTTACATAAAGAAAACATAAACAGCCTACTTATAATTATTTGCTGATGGTTTTGAAAATGTCTAACAAGCGGAACTAAGCAGGCAGATTAGATTTCCACGCCACCTTTATCAACTTTTAACGCTAATGATCGCCTTGGCATACTGTTAATACGATATTGTGCAATATCCCTCATCTGTGGGTATTAATGTCACTCTTGAATAATGTTTTCCATGTAACGGGACTTTCTGGTGATTATTTACTTTCCCACTTTCCTTTTCACTAACTCCCAGACATTTTCAGCTCGGTTCATTCGGGAGAATTTCCTGTCCAGGATAACAAAGCAACGTTTCCATCCTGCAAAAAGATTTCTACCTAAATCTGTGTGGCATGGAGTTCTGTCATGCATAAACGGATACGATTATGCTTTATCGAACTGCTCTGTTATTCGAAGCAGTAGCCTCCCACTTAATAAATCCGAGTGCTGGTCCTGCCATGCTGTTACCTCAACCAAGTAAAGCCGTCCAGGACCTTTGCCATTGATGACAGGCAATATCATAATGTTGGTGACGTGTATCAAACTCTGCACAATACAATCGAGGCAGTCTAATGGGCGTTCAAAAAGTTTTCTACAGTCGTCTCCAATATTTTAATTTTTTGCAGGAAGAGAAGGAAATTTTTTGTTAACATACTTGGAACGTTTAGCTACACATTGAGCCTACTCAACGTAGCCTCCATCGGCTGTGACGCATGTGACCCAACGTTCTTTCCATGATATGAATGCACTTTTTCAAAATTCTGGGGACTGCCTTTTACACCACCACTTGACACAGGAAATAAAGACTTCCTCACTATAAAATGTTTTACTGCGCAGGTGGGCCTTTAGATGACCAAAGAGGTAAAACGCAGACAGAGCCTGGGTAATGGCGATATCAAAACACTGTTTCCACTCTTCAGTAAAGGTCTTCATGAGACTCTCGGACACGTTCATCCTCATCGTTTTCATTTCTCCTGTCAATAATCTAGGCAGCCTACGTGCACAGATTTTTCTGTACCCTAGTGACTTTCCTGTGATACCACACTACACAAAGGCAAACGAACTCTATCACCGACCATTGTCGCAAACTGACATCTCTTTCTCGGTCCATAATGGCTCTCCTGTAAATAAAACAAAATACTTCTATATACCAACTTAAAGCTAAATCTTTCAAGTGTGTTTACAAAAAATTTCATTCTCCTCCTACAAAAAAAAAAAATAAATAAATGGAGATGACTGTCCAAACCTTTTAGAACGCCCTTTGTACGTTTCACTAGGGCACCATCCTGCAAAACGAGATTTATTTACCAACATTTCAAATACGGATTCGTGACTAAAGCAAAACTGGAACTAAGTGAAATAACCGTTAAATATAATTTACGAATAGCCTTGAGACCAGAAAATATATTAATCACTACTGTCTGAAGCCAAATACTGCCTAAATTATTGATGCCGATTTCGTTGCTAGTTCTCCTTGATACTTGCAAGACGACTTGACATCATAGCTGCAGTTAATTTGGGATTTCGCGCAGGCCTACGAGCCCGTATGTGAAAGCTTGCGTCTTACAGTTCTTTCAGATAGAATACCGCCACTCTGTGCCAGTTTCATTATAACTTTTTTGTACAAGCAACCATTTCCCATGGCATACCTTTTTCAAGGAGTACTCAAACCTTGGAGAAACTATTGTTCTTCTGCCAAACTTGCTTCTTTTGAGCGACTAATTCCACCCCAAAATAAATTGAATACTACACATGCGGATAATTCTGATACGTCCATTCTTCGAGAAAAAATCCCGATGTAAATACATACTGGTGCCACAAGTTTGTTTGTTTCCGTGGCCATCATCCGCAGCAAACATAGAGATATTTGTTATGTAAATAAAAACCGCCTTTTCCTGCTGCACTGTATTTTATTTCTCGCAAACGCGTTTCACCCTTTTTTATTTTAAGGCATTTTCCGTTGCATCTACAATGAAGAAGTTTTTTATAAATGTTATTTGTAGATTATAAAATCGTTCGCATCGTGTTTTGTATGGAAACAAGTATTCATTAATGTTATAATTGTGTGTGTGTTTGTGTGTCTGTACATATCGTTCTTTTCGTGTGGGGGGGGGGAGGGGGGGGGGAGGGGTGAGGCTGGTTGGGATGTGTATGTTGGTGGTTATTCAATGAGAATTGTTGAATCTTGAATATGAATTTAATAGCTCTCAGAGAGTGGTTGAAAGTTTTGATATTCAGCTGATTTGCGCTTTGGTTTAAATATGTAGTGAAGGAGTTCGAGGGAAGTGAGTGAAAAGGGGTTGTATGGTATTATTATTATCATCAGTATTATAATGGTCCTCTTTTGGAGTGTTACTCAATTTTTTTATCTTCTTGAGTAAAGAATGGGGAACTTAGTATATTTGTTTGATTATTCAAGATAGTTTTCTATTCTGCTTGTGTTTTCTATACGTGGTAATTTTGTTGCAGGTTTAAGAGGTGTTTTTATCGTGGATTCTAATTCTTTTCATATCTACTTACATTGTGGTCGGTCTGTGATTGCATTCTCCTAGGAGTTCTGCAAATGTGGAGTGATTTTTCCAATGCTTCCAGGCTCTCATGTGTTCTTTGTATCCGCCAACAAGTGTTTTGTCAGACTTTTCTACTTATCTGACATTGCTTCCTGGTATATGTCTCTGGTTTTTGTCAGTTTTGAGGATTTTCCTAATTATTTTCAGTACTTTTTATGAGTTTTCATGTTTGTGTTTGGTTCTATTGTGTTGTTGTCTGAGGTTTTGTGTTCTCTGCTTTTATTTTACATTTAATTTTCTTATTTATCTTTGTGACTGTGTTACTGTTGTAGACATTAATCATTGTTTTTAGCTATCGGCTAAATTATATCAAATGCTTTTGGTAGTTTTCTATGTTGTTTGACACTGTGTTGCATCTACCGAACATGTGTTCAGGTGCTGCCTGCTTTTGAGAGTTTGGGTGGTTTGAAGAGTGGAGAATGATAATTTCAGTTGCTGTGGGTTTATGCTAACCTTCAGGTATGTGCCTATTGACTTGTTTTTGTGTTGCTATATCCTGAAAGTTAATTTGGTTGTTCTGTTCTTTTTCAATTGTGAATTATATATTTTGCGTACCTTTTTAATGTCAGTAAGTAATATCTCGTTTTGTTTGTGGTTTGTCTATTAAGCAGAGAATGTCATGCATAAACCTGAACCAATATGTTTGTTGTATACTTTGCTACTATTTTTGTGAATATTTCTGGTTCAATGCGGTTCATAAAAATAATTCCTAAGGTTCCTGAAACTGGAAACCCCACTCATGAATAAAATCCGTCTTTGAATCGGAAATAGTTTTGCTCTGTTATGAGTGTTACTAATGTAAATACATCATTAACCTGCTTTCAGAGAGGTGACAATGTGTTTTATATTAAATGGAGGAGTCTTGCTGTGTCTGGGATTTTTATATATTTAATTTGTTGTATTAGCTTCCAAATTTTTAGACAGTTTAACATGTATCCTCCAAGCTTGTAAGTGGGGGATTTTCTGAATACAGCACTGTCCTGAGAAAAAGATTGGATTATTTCTCTTTGGTTGGCTTCCGAGCAAATGTGTCATGGGATTAATCTGTGTCAACTATCTTTTATGTGTGTTATCCAGTATGATGACTTTATTTTTCAGAAAATGATGACATTTTCATTTTGATGTTTCTTCCTAAGTTTTCTGATGTCACACATTCTGTGTTTGTGTTGTATTTTCATGTTCGTTATTGTAGTATGGATTTCGTTTTTTACTAATTCTGACACTGCTGTTTTCTCTGCTATCTTCCCTTTCTGCTTCTTTAATTCGATATTCTATTTAATCCTTTAATGGTTAAGAATTTAAATTGTATTTTAATCCTCTCTCCTACCATTGTCTTTCTATACTGTCTCTTTGCGTGTCTGTAAGGTTTACTAAGCAGGATAAAATCTGCTTGTGCTTTTGATGGTTATGTGTTGAGTTATTGTGTTGAGAGTAAAATTTTTAGATCTTTAATCTTTCTGCTATGAAACGTCTCCATTGTTTATGCAGCAGTTTTTGTGTGACTTTCAACAATGTCATATGGGAGAAATGTGCCACATTATAATGGTGTTTGCAGGTTACAAATGTGTCTTATGTAACTTGTAATCTAGCTCTTGTTTTGTAGAGTGTAGGGGTTTGATTTCCAATTTTAACCCCATTATCTGAGTAACAAGAGAAGGCCACTTTTATTTAAAAAACAAATATTTATATGCTTGCTGCGGAGGATGACCATGCTAACAAAGCTTGTTATTCACGCCATGACAAGCATTCTCATGTGGTGTTTATCAGATTTCATAAGACTTCACCTGCAATTTCATGAAACCATACAACACATAAAATTCCATCCACTATGAAAAAGTAGTTACCTTCAGCCTAAATATATCAACATTAACATTAAAAACAGTTCAGTCAGAGTTGAAAAGGAAATGGATGGTACTCAGAAAACGTGAATAAATTCTGGATCATATCCCTGTACCAACGAAATAAGAGCTAAGTTACAGATTAGGCTGGACACTTTTACAACTTGCAGACACAATATACACACATAAAAACAAACGAACAGAAATCAGTTTTCAGTGTATACTTCCTTATTCAGGTAAAATTTAAGAAACCAATCAAATTCCAATAATCACACCTTTACATAACAGTTTTCTATCGAATATCTACAACTAGTGACAAAGGACTAATGGTGTGCCACAACAGAAATGGCTAAAATTTTTAAATGCGAAGAATATTTTTGAAACTTGAAAATACGCTCACGTTTCACAAATGAAGCTACAGTGGGACCTCCAGCATATGACAACATGACATGAAACGCAGATGCAACCAAAACACGAAGAACTGGAAATAATCATCTGTATCTGTAAAAAATCTAGAAATAACACATATGAAAATAAAACTCTAAGATTCCAGATCCCACTGAAAATACCTTAAGGTAATAAAAAGGCGAAACGTGCCTGCAATAAATAAAATACAGTGCAGAATGAAAAGGCAGTTTTTATTTTGAAAAAAAAGGAACCACATTGGCTGTCTCACAGGGTGTCTAACGAGTATTTTACCCATTACTTTCGTATACTATGGCATCCTAAATCACTCAGCATTAGCAAACCTTATCATTAGAGGTCGCAGCGATAAATGCACCGAAACCAACAACACTGGGTACTAATAATCCACTCACTCTTCAAACACATCGGCTCTTGCTGTTCTAACAACCGAAACTGGTTATATTGCCCACCAATATCCGATTCTCACATGAATGAGTCGGCACAATGAATGAGCTCATTTAAATCAGTAATGGCTCTTTAACAATATTCAACCTATCACTGATAGGTGACCCATTTTACAAAACCAAATCATAGAAATAAACGAAATATCAAAAAGACATGCGTCTAATCACAAGGCGAGGGACCGCTTTTCTAAGTTCCCAAATGGCGAACTTCGAAATATTTCGAAATCCCAAATAACATGTAACCCCAAGCGGCTCTCAGGCCGCACAAATATTGCAAACCGACCTCACCGCCCAACAGAAGAAAAGTAAAGACAATAAAGCCTGCCCTGCTTGCCTGCTAAATAACTTATTTATGTGTCTCACTGCGTGACTAAAAGTAGCACCTTACAACGCGACCTCTATTACACTTTTTATACATTTCGAACATATATAAGACACATTCTAGATTGAAAAGCAATCTGATACTACATTGTCTTTTCAAACATAAGTATAGGACTTGATTCATATAATACTACATTGATTATACACTAATAAGGGGCTACAAGAATCTAGAGAAGTTGACCACTGGGCGTAGCTGCGCTACCTTAGTCCAATGTCAATCACACAAACATTAACTTACTGACATCTCATGAAACTAAGGACGACGGGAAATTCGAAGAGTCCACGCATTCCGTCGATAACTGTTGGTGTACATATGAAGAAATGTTTACTTTGCATCTGTATATGACTTATTCTATTAATACCTTTGTGCGATTTGTGTACATCTTTAACAAGAAAATAAATATGGTAATTGGCTCACCATCATCAATATATACCAAAGAGTGTGTTACAATCATAGACTGCATGTATATATTTCTTGTCATTGATGTTCTAAGAGATTGTAGTATAAATGTTAACAACGTTGTTAATAAGGACGTAACAAACGTGGCAGCAAATTTTGTGAGCTCGCCTCGCCAGCGTGATTTCGATGCAGTCTTTAGACAGTCCGTAGTGTATTTGGTCTTACTTTTAGTATACTCAGTAATATTATTAGTATTAACTTATTTCGTGGCCATTCGGCTAGTCTTCCGTATTCATGTACGGGCACATTTTTCCTTACCACCTTGGGATTTTCTAAGGCGCTAGGCCGCTATGACCGTGGTAGGCTGACCCAGTGCAACCCGGGAATATCTGACTCAGAAATTACACAGCAACCTGCGTGCCAAATAGTGCTCAAATACTCCACTCGCTGCTCGGAATACACTGATAGGAAAGAAACCCTAACCACAGGATGAGCCGTGCGAGACAAACGGAACTTAACATTCGTGTTTCTACACCTACAGGATGATGTATATTCAAATCTCACGCCAGTCGCCTAAGAGTGGTGCTAGAAGCGCTGTAATGGTCGTGAGCGTAAGTTACCTGAACATAATGAGCCGAATGCTCTTAAGACAACGAGGATGGCATTATCAGTGGCTTACTGCTTTTGAGCGATGTCGTATAAAAGAGCTACAAGAAGCCGGATGTTCCTTCCGCGATACTGATGGGAAACATGGCAGGAATGTAGCGAATGTATACGATTGCAGGCAGCAGTTCTCACTTGACGTTCGCATGAAGACCGAGTTCTGGACAGACACGTGGCACTAAGGAACTGTCGTGTTTGGCATATGGCCATGGAAAATCATACAGCGTCTTGGGCTGCATTTGGAGCAGCAGTTGTCACCACAGTGACTCAATGACTATTACAATCCGGTCACATCATTTGACACCTCCGAGCCACACGCTCTGTAGCGTGCATCCCCCTGAACGGTAACTGTCGCTTTTGCGATTTCCATGGTGTCAAGCGAGACCTCGTTGGAAGGTAGGGAGTTTTCTGGTGATAGCTGGGTGTGTCTTGTTGGTAGTGGGGGTCGTGTGTTGATTAGAAGGAGGCTAGTGGGGCTCCTGCAACTAATCTGTGTGCGGCCTAGACATACTGGACCTACAGTTGGATATACGGTATGGGGTTGCAAATTTCTCGAAACTTTGCCTTTGTCTGCTTGATCACCAGACCTGTCTCCAGTGGTGCACATGTGGGATAAGATAACTGGACGCCAACTCCAGCGTCACCCACAGCCATCTTTAGCCGTCCCTGTATTGGCCGACGAATTGTTATAGGCATGGAACTCAATCTCACAAACAGCGATCCAGCACTTGTACGGCAAATTGGATGAACATCTGCATTTTCGTGTTCATCTTTCTGGCGATTACATCGCTCATTAACATACCAGCACTTCATATTTACAAGGGCTTTTCCCTTACTGACATTAATTAACCTTTGAACTTGCAACATTAATCTCTTACATACGTTTCCTAGGTAAATTGAAAGTTTGCCGTCTTACCTCCTTGCCTCGGGACGCCAGATGAAAGTTGATGTCGTCAAACACTGAATGAAAATTAGGCAACGTATAACTGGGGAGGGGAGCTTGAGAGCGTTACCTAGAGACCGTGCCCTTTCTGTACGATACTAGTCAAGGGGCTGGAGGGCTCACACGCAGATGTGTGGGTCCCTGCATTCTATATCTTTTATTTTAAATGAATTCCTTTAACTTGACTTCTTTGTGATTTTTAAGGTACGTTAAGGATTGATGACAATTAATTACCTATTTAATTTAAACATTATCACTCGATTTTACAGCGATTGCTGCAATTGTTCCAGTTTACAGATATTACAATTTTACAGCTTATAGCTCGGGTATATTATATACTAATCTGCTCGCACATTTCTACGGGAAAGACGGAATTGCGTTGGCCAAATGTATACCACCAAAGTCTCCCAACATTTTACATAGGACATCCACTATGTGAGGAGGATAACGGGCAAACTGGGGACTAGATACATTAACACAGGGGGTCAAATCTCCGAAATTAAACGAGAACATTCACTTCCTTACACAATCCAAAGCTGGAAATAAAAGAATTAGTACAGATATTCAAATACCTCTCTTCCATGGGTGAACATTGAGACAGACGCACTGAGGGCACGTCTGCTCACTTACCAGTCTTCTGTAACACTCCTCGAATATGGCGGGCACCCGGAGGTCTTCCTGGGCCCCGGTGGAGGGGATGGTCGAACCACTTGGCCGTGACCAACCTCTCCACCCCAAATCTTGTGACACGGAACGTCTTTGACTTTTACCTGCCTGTGATGTCTCTCTGATCCGCTACCCAGGAGTGAGGTTGGCACTAGTATTCTACAGAACTACTTCCCAACTAAGATTTGGCCACTCTTTACGGAAAGGTGTGACAAGGATTAGGAAAGTTCATGTGCAGATTCACATTCACGTACAAGAAATGCATAATACACGTCACATGTATATAAGTATTACGAAGCCTGACACATTTCTTTCCACCGTCCACATGGGTCCTGTTGCACCCGCGGCCGGCCGCGTCGTGCCATAAAATTGGCGGCAGAGCCGCCTCAGTATTTCTCGGTGCGAGCGAGCAACGAAATCTGCTGCTTATAGAGCGGAAACTACTGTTCCGTTTCAAATAATGTATTCCCCTAAATTTATTTACTATGACAATTAATATTCCTTGGTGTTGGGATTTTTTTCCCTTCAGTGTATAACAGATTGACAGATCCCCAACAACGGTAATGGCTCCTGGTAAAGAAAAAGCTGCATAGGATGTAATCCTCTCTTTGCGCTTCAGTTGTGTCTATAGGCTTGAAAATCCTCCAAGATACCACACGATCGGATCATTTTCCTTTACTTATGATGATCTGCTGTGAATAAAGTCGCTGCCTGTATACAAACCCCACAGCCCTATAGAACCCTGGAAAAGCAAATTGAGAACGTGATTAAGAAACTGCAATGCGAAAATAAATGAAAATTTTACTGTAGCGAACGATGAATATCATGGATTACTTGCCTCAGCACTGGATCAAGCCCACAATAGTGGTATTCTTCTTCAAATAAGCAACCGTAGAGACAAACCGCAGGCACGTGACAGGGAACAAACACTGATCTACGTCTGTAGCACAAGAAAGTTAGCTCTATTCTAAGATGGAAACACACGGAATTCTTTACATTACAAGTGAACCGACAAAGTAAAAGTAACGAAAAATTTTGAAGGCGAGCAATGCTCTGAGCTGGTCTCAGTACTGTGAGTCGATATGAAAGTGTGACTGAGACACTGGAAATGACAAGGTGTTTTCGTTGCAGGAAATCAGACAGAGTATTCAACGAGATAAAAATTCAGCCATTGTTTGAGAGAAGTACAAATAGGGATACAACGATTTTTTTCATTGCAAGTAAGATCAACGAAAAAGTTGTGAAGGCTCTCAGGAGTGGCAGCTGAACTCTGTGAATCGGTATGAAAAGAGACTAGCATGATTAAGACCTTAGAAACGGTCAGGAGTTTTCTATATGGGAAATCAGACATGGTATTCCACGAGAAACAAGTATCTTCGTTAGAACCGTTGTGGGAAGAACTGCGCCAGGTTCATCACGTAACGAAGGTACGTACTTTCATGTTAACGAACAGAGGAGGAAATTTCTACCTCTTTTACAGAACATGAACTGATTATTGCATTACAAAATTCTCACAACACAAAACCAGCTATTGGCATTACCTCTGAATCAAATACCTTCGCCTCTGGAGTACTATCTATACACCGAATTTCGTGCAATGAAATATCTATTAGCGGTAAAGTGCCACAAGAGTGGCAGAAATTTACATATGAATTTTGTACCACAGAAAGGTCCTCTCATCCTCTCGTATTATAGACCTGTAACACTATCTTCATGTTTACGAAAGACGCTTCAAAGTTTGGCTTAAAAGTAGTGTACATAGTTTCAGCCAGCTAAGAAATGCTATAGGGAATTGTTTTAAAAAAATTATTTCAAAAGCCCAGTCAAAACTTTATAAGTTTAGTCCTAGAGCAACGTATGTGGACGCTGGAGTGGTCTGCGGTGGGGAACACAGTTCCCTCTCTCTCTTGTAATCCATACCTCGAGCAGAACAGACGTTTTTTAGGGAGGCAGAGACTCTAGCTCTGCTTTTCACGACCGGCCACCAACGTATGTTAACATGAACTGCTTCCCCTTCCGTTCCCCATTTCAATTAAATGTTCGACCTCCTAGACTGGCCTAAACCTGGTAACTTTAGACCCTATGTGCGCCCCTTGTATGCATACACTGAAATATATTCTCTTTATTGTACCTAATATACTGTTCTGTCATTTAATGGCAACGGTGGATGCCCACTCTCAAGTTCTGACCGCTCGACCTCCTTCACACTGTCGTCACGAGGCATATGTAACAACCTTCTCCCCCCCCCCCTCCCCTATCCTGACCATATACATTACAGTAGGTTAAAATGGTGGATGCAAAGGATCAACATCGTTCTCAAGATACAGTAGACTTTTAGGAAGGGAAAGAGTGCTCTTGACCTCAGCAACTGATGTTCAACGGATCTTCGTGAATAAATCTTTCGTGTTCTACGAAATGGAGGGTGTATTGAGAAGTACTGCCTCCGAATTTTTAATGTGAAAACTCTTAAAGCTTTTTAAATAAAACAGACTTTATTAACATTCCACATCTATTATGTTCATGTCTGCGTTATTTCTCAAGCTAGACACCTTACGACGAACATATTTCTTTCAGCGTGAGACCATTTTGTTTGCAGCAGTTTTACTGAGTTCGTCTAACTACCGTAAGTTCTACACAGTATTTAGTAATTTCAGAGCATATTTGAAAATAATTTTAGTGTCCTCGGTAAGTAACCTAAGCCTCAGTTTTAACTTGGTTTCTGGCCCTTTGGCTTGTCTACCGTAAGCACCTGTCGACACAATATGCCATATCACTTGGAATCTTCTAAGTCGCTGGGCCACTGTGAGCTTCGGTGCTGACGTGACTTTATTCACGTAGACATTACGTGATCTCTGCTTACACCGCTTCATCATTAACAAAGTGAAGCCCTCAAGGGAGTTCTCTAAATATCGGAAACAGATGAAAGCGGACGTTGCCAGGTCGAGATGATACGAACAGCTGCAGATATCGCAGATGTCGTGTGTGGTCTGTCACTGTCATGCTGAAGTAGAGGGTGCTCAGCATGTGGAAGAACAGTCTCTGCAATGAGAAACCCGATAAATAGCACGCTGTTCCTCGCACCATCATGTTACACCCTACAACTCGGAGAGCCCTCTAGCGGCAGAGGCTTACAGCTTGCGTGAGCTAAGTGTCATAGTCGACCGCGTAATGAGCACGACATGTAGCACCTCAACCAATATTGAGAACAGGATAAAAAATCTCGCAGATTGAGCTTATGACACTGCAGAGGTCATATTATTGGAAAGAAATCTGACTAGGTTGAAAGATAAATTTAAACAGAACTTTCATTATGATGCCTCTTTCGCTTTCTTTAAAGTCTCAGTCATCTGTTGAAACGTGGCTACACTGAGTACCAAATGACAGAATAAATAACCTTACACAACAATATGAACAATTAACTACTAAATGTGTCAATGCTGAAACCCGAGTCGCGACACTTACGGTAGACGTAAATAAACAGAAAGAACAAATAGGTGACTTATCGGAAAGAGTTGAGGAGATTTCAGATAAATTGACAAGTCTTAGTTTAAATGGGGACAGAGATTCAGATGATACAGCTCCATTGCCATTTGCAGAAACAGAAGAGTAGCAGAACATAAATAAACATGTTGAAAATCAAGGTAAAATTTAATGAACGCGTTAAAAGGGAATTTGAGGCGTTACGAAAGCAAGTTAAACAAATTGAAAGCGAAGTCGTAAGAAAAGACAGTAGAAGAAATTTAGAATCACCGATGGCAGTGGGTTTTGAAGAAAATAATTTATTTCATTTACGAGGTGCAACGAGAGAGCGCCTGGCGCGCGAATTTCACAATAATCGACATTCGGACTGGGACAGACGTGGTAGGTCTTTGTCGCCACGAGGCGAAAACTTTGACTATAAACACATTTTGACTGTTCGGAAATTTAAGATCTTTCGCAATCCTAATAATGACATACATCCATGTTCATGGTTGGATCAATTTATGTACGCACTTCCAACAAATTGGCCACTAAGTCACAAACTGGAATTTATGTGTGGCTATTTAGGTCCTCAGGGGATTCTCTACACTAAGTGAATATGTGGCGTAGCGTGCACAGGGCCCCAAGCTATAGTGGTGCTATTTCCCTTTTACTTTTCTGCACTGCTGCCTACTCTTTTACTATTCTTTGTATCTATCAAAATAACTCTTCAACTATCAATCTATCTAGAAAAGGAGTCAGTAAAGATTAACCAGATATGACTATTTTACCCAAGCGTGACAGTTTTCAGGATATTGATGAAAAACGAACCGGCGACGAGCATGCGCGCACTTATTGGAGATTGTAATAATTTAAATGATTTTTATCATGCATTTCAATCGGCATATTGGTGCGAAAACACGTAAGACAGAGTCAAACATAGTCTTATTATGCTGCGTAATTTTAAACAGTCTGAGTTCCGCACGCCGGCAGAATACTTTGAAGACATGATTCGAAAGAATCAATTCCTTTCCAAGCCTTATAGCAAGACTGAATTAATTCGCATTTGTTTAACTAAGCTGCCACAATCGATAAGACACATTGCTTTAGCCGGAAGATGTAAAGACGACATTGAGACTTTTAAGACTTTGCTACAAGAACTTGAGTGTGACAACGATGACGGAACTTCTTGTAATTTTTCAGTAACGGTAATCACAATAGATTTTCAGAGAAAAGGGATAATGATCGGAACGGACGTTATAGCGGTAATTTGGAAAACAGCAGACGAAACAGACAGAACAATAGCTACCAGCCATATGACAATAACAGACGTTCTAACAGAAATTACACAGACAATTATAAGAACGGAAATTCCTACCGGAATGATCAATCATACGGGAACAGTAATCGGTATCATCAAGACAGAAATTATTCATACAATAATAGAAATCTTATTACAGAAGTAACCAGGGTAGTAGATATAACAATAATTTCAGAAGTGACAGTCGAAATTACACAAGAAATAGTCATGCAGATAGCCAGGAAAATAGAAATTTTAATAACAGACACATCCAAGAATTTACATGTAACAGACAGGAGGGGCCTAATTTGTATCCTCCACGTGACAGTAATTCAGAGAGATAAGTGCAAATCGTCTAAATTGACCTGCGAAATGACGCGAATAGTCAAAGACGTGACGCAAACAATCGACAATGACTTGTAGCTTCGGCTTCTGGCAGCAATATAGACGGTTTAGAAAGTTATGACACTACGACTTTACACTACGTACGCTTGGAAGACATGACAGATATTTTGCTAGACGAAAAGGAAAATAATGTAGACCCAATTTTACATCCCGTTATTGAAGTATGTGTGAGTAAGAATAAGTTCACTGCGACTTTAGATTCTGGGAGCCCATTGAATGTTATTAGTGAATCAGTTTTTCGTATATGTGTAAGAAGTATTGCTTGTCCTGTGTTACCTGTTTTTAAAACTACAATTCGATGAGCTATTTCTGGAAAAAGTGTGGAAGTCAAACAACACACCAACTTAAATTTCATTTGCCAAGGATATGAATTTTCTGCTAATTTTATTATTGTTCCATTACTCAGTACACAAATTATATTAGGTATGGAGTTTCGTAACACACATAAGGCAATTTTAAACTTTAAGGAAGGAAGTGTGAACTTGACTGTTGCCGGAATGCCGAGATGTTTGAAATTTTTCGAGTGTTTAACAAAATCTGAATCAGACACAAAATGTTTAAGGTTTCTTACTTCTGATGTTTTCGCTGAGTATTATGACGACAGTGTGTTCATTCATGACAACGACAATAGATACAGAGATGCGATGGGTGATATAATTAAAAGTGAAGAATTAATTAATGAAAAGGTTGACAAAGCTGAAGTGACAGATGACGTTGCAAGAGAAGAATTGCACCAAATTTTGACTTCACATGCTACGGTAATTAGTCATCACACAGGAACTATACAAGGCTTACAATATTTATTTAAAGTATTAGAACACACACCATTTCGGGGGGAAACGTACGCTATTCCTTTGGCTTATAGAGACAAAGTTAATACATGTTAAATCAAGGCATTATTGAGCCAGCAGTCAGTCCTCATACCAGTCCATTACACGTCGTTCTTAAAAAGGATGGGTCAATTCGTTTGGTTCTTGATTCCAGACAGATAAATAATATCATCATTCCTGAAACTGACCGTCTACAAAATTTAGATGAAATTCTTCAACATTTCCCTGGAATTAAAGTTTTATCCACAGTTGATATGCGCGCAAGTTTTTGGCAAATACAACTCCACTCTGATTGTAGAAATATACAATACTTTTTTAGCCTTTGGTAACTGTTATCAATTTCGGAAATTACCGTTTGGACTTACTGTATCTTCAGGAGCATTCATTCGTGGTTTAAACGAAAATTTACCTGTTTATCTTCGTGACAATATTACTTCATATGTTGACGATATTCTTATTGCTAAACGTTATTGGAGTGAGCATAACAGAATTTTGGATTCATTATTACGTACTTTGGCAAGAGTTGCCATTACAGTGAACTTCGAAAAATCTGAATTTGGTCATTCTCAGGTGAAATTTCTTGGTCATATTATTTCTACAGAAGGTATTCTTCCTCATCCAGAAAAACTAGATGCTATTCGTAATTATGCTGTTCCTACTACTAAACGTGATGTTCACAGTTTCCTTGGTGTCTGTAATTTTCTTAGACGCCTTATTAGATTGGACAATTTGGCCACACGTCGTTTATGTGATCTTTCTGGATAGAATTCTAATTGGTGTTGGGATGAGGAAGCCCAATCAGAATTTGAACAACTTCGTGATACTTTAGTTGCTGCTCCACTTCTTTCACATCCGGATTTATCTAAGGATATTTGTTTGGCGACGAACTCATCATACAAAGGCCTAGGTGCACACTTATTTCAAGAGATAGAAGAAAACAGCGTTGTAGTACAGAAAACTATTGCATTGGGAAGTCGTGTTCTCTCTAAATCAGAAAAGAATTATTCGATTACGGAACTTGAAGCTTTGGCTGTTGTATGGTCTTCCACAAAATTCGCATCTTTTTGTATGGCACACATACTAAGGTTTACACCGATCATGGAGCTCTGGAATTTCTTATGTCAACAAAATTAACACATGGAGGATTATCACGATGGGCGCTGTATCTACAGGAATTTTATTTTAGTGTTGTTTACATCCAGGGTTCTTCAAATATTATTGCTAATGCTTTATCACGTGCACCTATGGGTTTGAAAGAAAGTGCTGAGGAGGACTGCAAAGAAAACAATTATAGTTTGATGTATATTCAAGGTGTTGCGTTTGAAAATTTTATTTCGTCTTCGCTCCAGGACATCACTAAGGAGCGTAACAAGGATCCAATCTGGAAGGACATTAAGGAGAAGTGGAAGAGAAAGGAAAGCGTAGCGATTAGTCAGTATTATTTAGTTCGCAAAGATATTCTTTTTAAACTAAAATCGGTTGACAACTCTGTTTGGTTAGTTTGCATTCCTGATGAGTGGGTTAATAAATTGATTTGGTGTACACTTTTCAGTTATGCACACTTTGGTCCCAGAAAATGCTTTCATAAATTACGAGAAAATTGCTACTCCACTAATACGGAAAAACGTATTCGATTTGTTCTTGCCAAATGCAAATTATGTCATAAGGCTAAGCCCCCAACTATTTCTCACAGAGCACCGTTGTTTCCTATCATTCCAGCGAAATTAAAGGAGATGGCAGCAGTCGATTTGTTCGGTCCAGTGGTCCTTTCTACTAATGGTTTTGCGGACATTTTGGTAGCAGTGGAATTGACAGCAAAATATGTGTGGTTTTACACCTTTACACAAAGCAACAGCTCGTTCAGTATCTAATGCTTTCATCAAACATTTTCTTAAACAAGTGGGTCATGTTGATAAGGTTATATCAGATAGTGGATCTCAGTTTCGATCCAAAATTTGGCTTTGTACTTTACGGCATCATAAGAGTAAACAAATTGTCATTTCACTTTTTCACCCTCGATCTAACGCTTCAGAGAGATGGATGAAGGAAATCAATAAATTGTGTCGTCCTTATTGTCATCAGGATCACAGAACGTGGGATCAGTATTTTCATATGTTTCTAAACATTCTGAATGAACTCCCTAATAATTCAACTTCTTTACCGCCGATATTGATATTAAAAATCAAAGCACCGTCAAAATGCATTTCTGAAATGGTCACTTTTCCGCCTACACGGAAACTGCGGCATTCTGAAGTTGTCAACCTGCCTCTACAAAATATTGCATCTGCGGCTGCTAGAAAAGAGAAATCAGCTAAACGTGATGGTCATTTGAAACCTTTGTCAGTTGGTCAAAGGGTGTTAATTAAGTGTCATCGTTTGTCTCAAAAAGGAAAAGGCTTGTGTCTAAAATTTTTTCTGCTTTATAACGGTCCATATAGAGCTCGCAAAATTATTCATGATAACACTGTCGAAGTAGATACTCTTAAATCATGGCGCTCTTAGGGAAAACATCAAATATCGAACGTTAAAATTTTTATGGAATGACATCCTTTTGAGAACTTAACAGTTACATGTGAACACGCAGAGAATACAAGGATACCTCGCGGTGTTCTGGCGACGGTTCATAGTCAAAGCGACAGTCAGTCCGCGCGCCGCACAAAGTAGCTGTTGACCGAAAACAATTACTTCCTACGTCACGCGTACCTCCATCTGATCGAGCGCTCATTGCAAATGCACTGACTGCCGTAGACAAATACATAGTCTGATTTCTCCGATTAAATTCAGTATAAAGCTATAGTGACTTGATAAATTATGTAACTAACCTTCAGTTTTTTTCAGGATATGATTGTATAAAATATTTAAGAACTTCAGGTAAATTCTGAATGTTTCCGATGTTAAGAGGACTTGCTATCGAGAAAATTTCAGGAAGAATGTAATTTCGAAGAAGAAAGTAATAAACTACAAATTTATTTGTTAATTGAGTTTATTTTTCAGGTAACATATTTCTACTTAGGTACATACTTTATACGTAATTTGCTGCTCTCGATTACGTGATTTATACTCTGTGATAACTGATTTGACAATGTTTTATTAATGAACAGGGTTGTTACTTATGTATATTACGCATCGTTTGTTATGCTTTTTCACTGATGTCATATTTTTTATTGTGTGCCTGCTGTGCCTATTTATTTAAATTATAATTGTCACCTAATTACTTGTGCTGATATGGTTACGTATGTAAGTTATACTTTGTGATTTATCTGCTTGCGCCTCCATGTTTACTTATTGAGATTGCATATCAACATTTATTTGCTTATGCTGATATGATGCTAATGACCTATTTATTATGTAAGATATATATTTGCTGTTTTGCGTATGGATTGCATATTTACACATTTCTGTTTTGTTGCCATAACTACTCTTTAATTTGGTATATAGAAATGCTTATATACTGTGCACAAACATGGAGTTTAGGTTACACTATGGTAATAATTATAGATTGTTCGCTTGGCAGAGCCTCGTTGTAAGGATTGTGCTACATCCACTTGTTGACATTCCGTTCTCTACTGGTATATTTAATCGCTATAGCATGTTTTGCTTGCGCTCATTGCTTATATTTTAAGATAAGAAAATGAACTGCTATAATTCTACGAACTACATTGGTACAAGAAACTTCATTGAAGCCACATGAACTGGAGGTTTTATGGAAGCTGTATAAATTCATGCTAATGGAAAGGAAGCTAACGACATGAAATACTAAGAACAGCATTAGACCATTGACCAGTTATTACACTGCATTCTTCGTGAGCCATTGAAATAACAAGTGGACTTGACACAAAGGAATACTCCACATGTTTTCTTCTGTTTTTCCATGATTCTTGAAGTGGTGTACACACTGTGAAATATTATGGTTTATTCATTCAAAGTCTTATGTGATCATTCATACTGCGTACTCGCTTCTACATACTAAAAGTTATTCAAACTGAAGGATGCTAGAGGTCATGTATGCATTCTTTTATTTTATGATGGAGAAGGTAACCAAAATGTATTTTATAATTCATAATGAGTAGAAGATTTGGCTCAGGTGGATTACACAGAGGTTGTGTGTGGACACTGTGTCTTTGGATTGTATGGGATGATGTACTGAAGTTTGCACTAGGATTTTATCTGTACTTGTTCGAGGAGACTGACTAGAGTAAAGAGTTGTTATGGAAGTGAATTGATATTAGAGTATGTATCGATGTATTGAAGAGATATTATTGAAGTATTGAGATTGTGTGATGTTGAAGATTATTGGTGTTTCTGGAGGATAAGAGGTAAGGTAAATGATATTGGTGACAAGGTTTATATGTATAGACGTATTGAAGATGAATTATTGAAGTATTGAGATTATGTGATGCTGATGATTATTGGGGTTTTGGTAGATAAGAGGTACAGAAAGTGAGAGCATATTTATTTTGTTGGTTTATATGGAACAAGAAGGATGAAGATGGCAGACTAGAAAATTCCAGTGGAAGGAAGACTGTCTACACACACACTTTGTTAAATCAATAAGCAGTATATACTTTTTATTTGGAGAGGGGAAATATTTGCATATCTTGGCACACTGACAGTTGTTCAGCAACCGTACATTTTGATTTGGCTTGGCAAACATTGGTCTTGACATAATGACTATGACGTTGACTAACTATTATTGACTATTATACACTGCTGCCACTACTATTTGAATCACATGTTGAACATCAAATGTAGAACATCAAATGTTGCATTTACACAGTTAACATTATTCAGTTCCACAATACTGCTTAATATGCGGATGAAAGATGAGTGAGTGTGTTTTGTGTGTTTTCCTTTCCTTATCCCAAATAATTGGCACCGACCTACCTCCTAAATATTATTTTCCTTTTTTTTTGTGGCTTGCACTGACACCCATAAGTATAATAAGTTTACTGATATTTGTGTATTTGTAATAGTTAACATGACAATTATCTGATATCATTTGTGTGTTTGTTATAATTCGTATGTTTAGTGTTAGAGCATTGATAATAATTTTGTAAAAGCAATAGTGTTTACCTGCACTTATTAACATTGGTGGGTGCCACTTGGAAATGTTTAATGTCTGCTAAGGAACTCTGAAAAACTGTGTAATTGTTGCTGGTGAATATTATGGACTGTTACCTACACCTGTTCAACATTACTGGGTGCCACTGATGCAACTGCTTCTACTGAAATGATGTCACTTGTTGCTGTCTGCACCTGTTCAACATTACTGGGTGCCACTGACGGAACTGCTGCTACTGAGATGAGATGTCATTCTTGCTGTCTGCACCTGTTCAACATTGCTGGGTACCACTGATGGAACTGCTTCTACTGATATAATGTCTCTCATTGCTGTCTGCACTTGTTCAACATTACTGGTTGCCACTGTTGGAATGACTTCTACTGCAATGATGTCACTTGTTGCTGTCTGCACCTCTTCAACATTACTGGGTGCCACAGATGGAACTGCTTCTACTGAGATAATGTCACTTGTTGCTGTCTGCACCTGTTCAACATAACCCGGTGCCACTGATGAAACTGCTGATACTGAGATAATGTCACTTGTTGGTGTCTGCACCTGCTCGCCATTTCTGGGTGCCACTGTTGGAGCTGTTTAAATACTCCTGATGAAATGTTATGGGACTGCCATGTGCACCTGTTGACCATTGCTGGGTTCTACTGTTGGAACTTTCAACTACTCTGAGGAGTGCTACATGTTTATTGAACTATTGAAAAGATTTTATGTGAATATTTGTGTAAACTGATTTATTGTGTATTTACTGTTTATGAAATGTTAAGGGACTGCTATTTCCACATGTTGACCTTTGCTGGGTGCCACTGTTGGAACTGTCAACTACACTGAGGAATGCTACTTTTTTATTGAACTATTGGAAAGATTTTATGTGAATATTTGTACTAACTGATTTTTTTTTGTATTCACTGTTTGTGAAATGTTATGAGACTCTTAACTGCACCTATTCGTCATTTCTAGTGCCATTGATTGAACTGTTTATTATGTAAAATCAAATGTATGCCAGCATTTGTTTTCCTTACTGTATTTTATATATTAGGTTATTGAAGGGTCAGTTATTTAGTTATGTAATATTTAATTATTAATATAATTTTTTATTTTTGTCTGTGTTTTTTGGATGAATTTAGTGGTATTTTCACCACCAATGCTAGCAAAAAATACCACCAAATTCTAGCCCGTGGAGGAGGGGCATAAGAAAGGTGGCTACACTGAGTCACAGCGCCAGAGATTGCGCCAAAGATTATTACTCGGCCGCCTCCACTGGTGCAGTAGTAGTTCAGAGGTTGCCGAGGGCAGTGCTTGTTGACAGGATGTCAAGGGAAGTGCCTGTTGAGAGGATGTCGAGGGCAGTACTAGTTCAGAGGATGTTGAGTGCAGTTGTTGTTCTGTTGGGTGAGAAAGTAGATGCTGTTTGGTTAGTGTAATGTATAGATGGAAGATGTTGCAATGATCAGAGTGTATTTTTCGTCAATATATATTGAGGTAAAAAAAATTCACATTTGTTTAATGACAATGCCTCTTGGTCACAAGTTCAGACAACAAAGCATCTGGCTCTTGTTCTTGTATTAGACTTGTAATTCGGGTTTCTATGTTCAATTATAGTATTTCTGGTTTTTCAATTAGTTCATTGTAATTGGTGTTTAAAATATCTTGTCGTATTGAGGAAGAATCGTGCCAGATACATGTATGTTGAGTCACACTACCACACACCGAACAGTTACACTTGCACATTGTTGTTTCGTAGCTTCTATAGTTGTGGGGGAATTAATTAATCAATTGTGTTGATGGAAATTTCTTGTAGTTCTTTATTTTTATTTTCTGGAGTCTCATTGCGAGCTAATATTATTCAGGGCCAACTGGTTACGAGACTTCGTAACTGGACACACAGCTACAAAAATTATTGCATTTTAATTAAGCCCCAATGCACTATGCGCAAATTTCGCTCGTATATCCTATAATCTGTACCAATAGATCATGCAGAGTATTTCAGTTATCTCTCTGTCAAGCACAGGTATAGCGAAGTTGACGAGCTCTGCTTAGTTCTGCCAATTACTGACGAGAACGGCTGAGATGGCCACGAGGGGACTGGACTGATGTTCTGGACTTCGCCGCCACGAGTTTTAAGCTGATACCAGCCGATCTTTGCAATTGCAGATGTGAGAGATCGGCACAGCTATGTCCACTAATGATTAATACGCAATATGGAAGATATAGCTGCTGTGAGGTATTAGTATTTATAACTTAGATTGATATCATTCAGCGTTCTTCTTTGTGATGGATTGCGACAGTGGAATCACATTTCGTCGCTTGGTATTACATAGTTCAGAGAATGATTACTCTTCGTAAGCTGGAAGCTGATTGTGAACGTGTCATTGTTACTGAATCTCATGCTGTACACACCCATTTAGTCATTGTTTCCGCTCTCCATGCCACGTAATTCACTGCTGGACTAGATTTGCATTTCTGTGATTTATGGATACAGGTAAATGTGTATTATAAAGCCCACGTTCTTTATACTTAATGTTTGATTCTTCAGAGGCTGATCCAGAGTGTTAATTTAACATCGTGGTTACTCATTTACCCACTCCAGTGACGTTTAACTAATTTTCATGGATAATATTGAAGCTTGTGTTGCCGATGTCTTGCTGGCGATACCTGTTGCCAACATTCCCTGTATCAAATCGATGACTACAAATCGAGCTTGTATTAAAATAGTTCAGTCAGACACAGTAAATTAGTAACAAATATCGTACTGTCCGCATGCAACATTTCCAGGTATTGCAAGATGAGTTTACTTGTAACATGGACATTGAGGTTCTCATGTGAAATATTCAACAGAATATGGTAGCAAAGCCTTAACTTTTGAAGTATTTGTGGGTTTAGTTCTTCGACAATAACATTACTCAATCACTTTGATGAGGTTTCTGCAATATATTTTTCAGCTTAAAATACTGTGATTACTGTCAAGGGGAACCATGCAATAGCACTGGGTTTAACTACAAGGAAATGACTGAGTGTTGTGTAAATTTGACAGGCTTTTAGGAATTATCAAAAAGCGTTCGATTGTACAAATTAAGCATATCAAATTTTGAGTTTGTTTATTCTCTAGAAGTGTGTACTACTTTGTCCCTTCTTTGTTTAATAAGCAGTAGTGTTTCATAGCTGATTATTAACTCATGGATATTCATGCAATAAGGCATAGCATCCATCATTCAGACAACTTAAATTCGGCAGATCTTCCTTGCAGTTCTGGTTCCTTTAATTGCTTTACTAGTTTGTTTCGTTTTTGTCATTGAAGGTTTCGTCTCATCACTGTTCACATGATCTATGGGTCAACTTCAAGAGTATGCCGGAGAGGCGTTTCTCCAGGAATAGTGCTGTTACAGTACAGGGAGGGAGGGAGGAGGTTTATGGCTGTTTTCATTCTAGGATTTTCCGAGTGGATAGCTAAAGACATCTATTGTGTAGGGACTAAAGTTGATGTGTGTAGGACTTCAGGGAAATGAGTTAAGAATTAATTAGAACTGAAGGTTATAGTGCAGTAATATTCCCTATCACAGTTTTGTTTGTGGATGTACATTCTTTTGGAGAATGGATGATATTATTTAAGTATTTAAGAGATAACTAGTGTTGGGAGCCTCAAATGGCTATAGGTTACTCTTCCATATATCTGGCTACATTTATGGACACACTAAATTCTGCACCCATTATATTTTATGCACGTGTCTCGAATATCGCCATTATTGTATGATTCTGTAAGTGATATTTTGCGTGTACATTTTATAACATTTGGGGAAATCATCTGGTATGTAGGTGATTCACAAAGATTTGTGTGAACTATTACTTTTTCCATTACTCTTTTGAATGTTCATTGATGGTTTGCTATCTTTTTAAGTAAATTCCATACACATGGGATATTCTTTCATACATTCTGTGAGTATGTATTTAAGTAATTTCTCATCTTGCAACATACCGTTTAGTCTTTACTTCTTACTTGTTACATAAAAGCACAGTGAAAACGTTTTCGATAACATTATGGTTATCAGTAATAGACTAATGTTAGTACACACTGCAGTCTTCATACTTCTGAACAGTAAACTTTTCATTTTACATTAATGTATGTAATTGTGTGAGACTTTCAGTTCAAAGTAACATTGCTTATTCCAAGAGCTAGATTTTGTGTGTGGAGTATAATTCAGATTTTGCTATACACTTTGTACAGGATAACGATTTGAAAGCATTTAATGGGGGCCATATGTGCTGGTCATACGATATAATTCAACAAATGTCTGTATTATAGTGTGAAAGGTGGAGTGATTGACTTAAAAATTCAGTTTTAAAAATTGTAGGAGTCTTCACAACCGTTCCATCCACAAAATGCACTGGTGTTTGCAGGTAGTGAAATTTTGAGCAATGTTTGATGTGGACTGCAGGTCTTATGACTAGAGGATCCTGAATATGTTGGATTAGAAATCAGATTTCTATTTACAGTAATTATTTACCTGTCAGGTAAGTGTTTCAGGACGCTAAAAATCTTTTTCTTTGGAGATAACGTTAGCAGTACTAAATACTAAAGCCTTGGAGTTGAGAACTATTGCGCTTCTGTGATCATTAAGATAGGTTTCTTACAAATATGTAGTATACCCTAAGACAAAACAAGTATGTAGTAAGAAGTAATTATCTGAGTGGGACGGAAATCGGTAAATGTGATGAACATGTAGAGATAAACAACTGCCAAAAAACAGAAACATATGCCAAAATGCTGGTACCTATCAATTACAGTGTAATACTTGTGAAAGCAGACACATAGGACAAACAGGTAGAACATTTGATCCCTGATACATAGAACACATGAGAACCTGGAAATATGGGACAAACCACTCCACATTTACAGAACACCTAAGAGAACAGGATCATGAACCAACTACCAGAAATGATGACACGAAAATAATTACAATTTACAATAAAAATGCCTCCTACCATTGCAAGTTAATTATCATATGCAGATATCCAAAGAGGAATGGAAAACCCCGTTGAATGATCAAGTACACATGCCAACCAATTAATTATTTACACTAACAGATAAAAATAGAATAACGTTCCCAAACTGGATTAATATAATAATACTATTCAATATCATAGTAATACCATCCAACATCTTTACACTCACTTATTTGTGAAATCCTCCACAGAATATTGAAACGGAAAGTCAAATCAGCTGTCACCGAAGCTTTCAAAAACTCGCTAACAGCTTGTACATTCGTATTCAACACCACACAATTTAACCACGAATCGGACACCCTCACCCCCCCCCCCCCAAATAAAAAACATTATTCAGTTCTCTCTCTCTCTCTCTCCCTCTCTCTCTCTCTCTCTCTCTCTCTCTCTCTCTCTCTCTCTGTCTCATGCACAAACATTGTGTAAACATGATGAATGTAAGTTATTCGTGAACATATACTTCGTTAGATTGGCAACAAGTAGGTAAACATCTCAAAGAGGAGGAAACAAGAAATGGAGTTGCAAAATATTTACGTGGTTAAAAGCAGTGTCCAAAATAGTTATATAGAGTGGCAAAAGGAATAGTACACCATAAAGAAGGACACCAACGGTGAACAGTGAGAAGAAGGTCAGAAAGCAAACTTTTGCTTATATGTCAGCAATAAAGTGGTAGTGCAACCTCCAAACCAGATGAGAGGAAAAGCAAAGTAAGAGACTTAGGGAAGATCTGGAGGCTAGTAACTGACAATAAGGTGAAAGATTTGAGAATAGAATAAAGGTAATGTGAGTAAACGTAAAGAAAACGTAGAGACTAATGCAAATGGGTTTAGTGAATGAAAGTTGGAAGAAGTTATTACTGAAGATCATTTTATTAGTAGAGGTCATGTTGGTTGGTTGGTTTGTGGGCGTTCAAGGGACTAGAGATGTAACGTCCTGATGAAGAGTTTGTTAAAAATCTGTCACAGTTGCAGTACATATATTTTGGCAACTGGTTCACTTTCAAGTCTGACCTACTGAGGTTGCTCAGAATGTGCCTTATCTTAATGTCAATCCCCTAAAATTGGCAGTAAATGCTTCACACAGTAATGATAGACATATAATGTCACAGCATACACATGTTCACTATACAAGTCAGAAACCGATTTGATGGCTTGAGAACGAACCAGTCGGTTCGAAACTAGTCGCCAAAATATATGTGTTGCAACTGTGACAGATTTGTAATCATCCCTTCATGAAATAAAAAGTGGTGCTAGTCTAACAAAAACAAACCTCATTAATTGCATAAGGGAGATTTTCTGGATGATGATGATGAGGCTATGTTCATGAAGATAAGCTGATTATGAGAGGAGAAATACTCATTTTAGTGGTGGTAATTTTACCCACGAGGCTGTACATCATGGCTATAATCATTCCTTCTCCGTTCGAAATTATGAAGTCTTCAGGAATATACCAAACACAATTCGTCTTTACACTTGGTTAGAGTGGTTCGATTTTTTGCTTTCCCCAGCTTGCCTTGCAGATCTTGAGACCAAGTTAACTATTGAGTCATATGAGGAGATTGGGCATTTGTTTTTTTCTGCATATAAGTCTGAGGCAACGCAAGATTGAGTCAACACGGCTTGTTGCAAAAATAAAATTCTAATCATTTTGGTTTCACAGATTGTGATAAGTTGTTTGAATAGATCATGTTAAGAAATCTATTTTTGTACTATCCTATAAGTCCTGCTGCGTTGATATAGGTTTGTCTCATGTAATTTCCTTATGTTTGCTTCAGGACTCATAGTAAGTATTGTAACCCTGATACAAAGCAGTAGAAAATTTGGAGTTTTGTTTGTGAGCGATACGATTTGTGTCCTAATAGTGCGGGAACGACAGGTGGAGGCACTGTGTACATATCCTAAACGCAACAAAAGCAACAATTTTAGGTAATTTAGTAATGGTATAGGAAGTAGAGTAAATGGATTAAAGGAAGTAGAGGCAGCAGACGGTAAAATGGTGAGTGAACTCCAAGAAATAATGAGACAATGGGATAACATACATAATGGCTATATGTTGCTGACAGCCGACCTAGTGAAGAAGACCTTGGGATTGAAGAAGAAGATGAAGATGCAGATGATGACAAAGGAAATGCAATATTAATTATTGATATTGAAGAATGTGTGAAGGAGATGAAAAAAGGAAGGCAATGGAAATTGATGATAGTCCCGGAACTGTTAAAGTCATGGGAGAACGAAA
This sequence comes from Schistocerca serialis cubense, assembly GCF_023864345.2. Classification (NCBI taxonomy): domain Eukaryota; kingdom Metazoa; phylum Arthropoda; class Insecta; order Orthoptera; family Acrididae; genus Schistocerca; species Schistocerca serialis. The sequence continues at coordinate 666,868,279 of NC_064642.1, forward strand.
GGAAAAGCGAGTTGATTGAACTGTGTAATCAAATATACATGACAGCAAAATGGCCAAACGCCTTTACAGAAAGTATCTTAATACCTGTAGAAATAGAACATCAGAAAGTGTAAGGAACATAGAACAATGAGCCTGATATCGCATGCAGCCAAAGTCTTGCTGAGGACGCTCAACAGAAGGGTATATGGAAAGCTAAATTGCACAATACGAGATGAACAATTTGGTTCAGGAATGGGAACTAGTAATAACATTGGGGTACTAAAAGTGATAGGGGAGAGGTACATGGAAAAGAAAAGGAAGGTGTATGTTGTGTTCATTGACCTTGAATGGGCTTTTGACTTCGTCAGGTGAGACAAACTGATGGAAATCCTAAGGAAACATTGAGTTCACTGGAAGGATAGATGAGTAATTAGAAATATATATTTGAACCAGAGAGCAAGAGTAAGAAGAGGAGGAGAGATGGGTGAAGAAATAGAACTGGGAAGAGGTGTAAGACAAAGTTGTTGTTTATTACCAAGACTGTTCAGTATATATGTGGAGGAAATTATTAGCGAAAGTTTTGACGGAAGGAGAGGAGCTTTTATAGGGGGTCAGAGAGTGGAGTGTATAAGATTTACAGACGTCATGGTTGTGATGGCAAAGAGTGCAAGAGAGATGGAACGTTTGTTGAATGATCTAAACACAAAATTAGAATAATATGGAATGATGATCAACAAGAAGAAAACGAAATGCATGATACTTGGAAGAAAGGTGAGAAAAGGCCAATGAAAATACAGGGAGAGAATATAGAGTAACTGAATAACTTCAGTTTGGAGCACAAATTTCTATGGTAGTGAAACACAGACAGTGGGAAAACAGGAACAGAAGAGAACTGAAGCATTTGGGATGGGGTGATACAGAAGAATGTTGACAGTTTTCTCAGACAAATAAGTTAAGGAAAGAGGAGGTTCTTCGCAGAATTGGCGAAGGAAGGAATATACAGAGAACACTGACAAGAAAGAGGGAAACGAAGATGGGACATATGTTAAGAGATCAGAAGTCAACTTCCATGGCACTAGAGGGATGTGGAGAGTAAAAACTGTGGAGGAAGACCGAGACTGGAATACATGCAGTAACTATTTGAGAATGTAGTTTGCAATTTCTACTCTGAGATGGTAAGGTTGACACTAGAGTGGAATTCATTGCAGGCTGCATAAAAAACTATCAGATGATTGATGACTCAAAGAAAAGGAAAAAAGGAAGAGAAAAAAGAAAGATATAAACTGGAAGAGATGTTTTCTGGGAAGGAACCAATATATATACATATATATATATATATATATATATATATATATATATATATAATAAAGTATTTTACTGATTTTATATTTATTTGGGTCCTAACTATATACATGTTTATATCTTTTACTATCCATCAATAAAAAAAACCTTTAACAGGAAACAGTGCATTGAAAATAACCAATTTAAATTAAAATTCCAAAGAAGCAAGTGTTCCACGAGATAAATCACCAAATGGCTAGCGATACTTAGTCGTGTGCAAACGATCATTTTCAGTGTCAATAAATGATCTGGATGAAAGTTGGTGGGTGCGCAGATGCACTGAAACAGTGCAATATGTATTGTTTTGATTGAGCGAAATTTCGCTTTTAAGGGGTAGAACACATTGCTAAAGATAGTTTGGCGTTCTAAGTTGGCATTAATGATCTCGAATATTGTGTATTAAATTCTGTTATCATCTAAACTATTGAAAAATACCCCAGCACAACTATTCAATTGCCAGCCGGGGTGGCCAAGTTGTTCTAGGTGCAACAGTCTGGAACAGCGCGACCGCTATAGTAGCTGGTTCGAATCCGGCCTCGGGCATGGATGTGTGTGATGTCGTTAGGTTTAAGTAGTTCTAAGTTCTAGGGGACTGATGACCTCAGAAGGTTAAGTCCCGTACTGCTGAGAGCCATTTGAACCATTTTGACTATCCTATTTCCGAAAAATGAAAATTTTCATTACTACATAAATTAAAGAAACTTTCGAGCCACATATATTCATGTGTATCTCAGCAGGTTTCTGAAATAATATTTTTGGAAAATGAGCTGTACACAATGTGCTGTGATAGTATTTTCAATGTACCTAGTGAAATACCTCTAAACATTCACTTCTATAATAATTATGTATTGTATTTCTTTTATGTTTTCATTGCTATTTGACATTTTACCTTCATAGTTTTTTGTATAATCGGTTACCATTTCACATGTATGTATCTTATTAATTGAAAATAGTAAGTAGTTCATTTTGGTAATAGGAAATAATTATGGTAACGATAAACTGTAAGGAAATGCTTAAAATGTAACGTATTTTACATCATTCACAGAATATGAACAAAGTTTCTGCACACAGTATAAACGATGGAGGAGACAGTTAGAAACAAAATTCAGAAATTCATGAGCATTCCACATAGTAATGGGTGATACTCTACCGATCCTGATTTGTATAGGGTGTATTTTAATATGTTGGTGACCGTCAGTGATGAAAATTGATAATGAAGAATTGACTGCTGCTTGATAGTATTGTTCCTCGTAATGAAAACATTCAACAGAACTAGATTTGAAAATCTTCATCGAAAGTTCTTCTAACATGGAAAGAAGTACATGTTTCACAGCTGTACCTGTGTTGTCAAGTCCTTTGGGATCACTGTATGTTTCTTGTCCTTGGATAGGATGTTCAAAACGGTTTTTTTCACAATGACTACCCGCCTTAGAATAGCTTTAAAAGGAAGTAATGGTATGTTACCACCAAGAATTTGTGTAAGTCTCTTAGAATTCCTGAATGTCCTTGTGACAACATTGAAATCTCGTAAACAGAAATTCGACCATTCCAAAATATATTTGAAAAGTGTTTTCTTTCCCACTGAGGGAGAATTGTCTGTATTAGTTTTGGATCCTTACGGTAGACAACGTGAATGAACTGCTTAGAGCATCGTACGTGAGGACAAGGAATTTGTTCATGTGGTGATCCCAAAAGGCTCAATGTCAAAACTATACAGCTTTCGATGTTGGAAGAACTATGTGAGAAGGCTATGAGATCGTATTCTGTTGAATGATTATGATGTCTTTCTCTGCTTGAGAAAGAAACAGAATCTAACTTCAGGCTTAAGCACATTATCAACTCTCGTCGCAAAACCTTGCCAGTGACATACACCTGATACGAATCAGGATATTTAGAGGATCACGCGGACAATTGGAAATGCTTGCTGAATTTTGTTTTGTGTTGTCTCTCTGTTGTGTGTATTAAGTGATGAAATTTAAATCATTTTATGGGTATGGTGTAAAAAGCGCTATGTTTTAAGCTTTTCCTTGCAGATTATCATTACTGTAATCATTTTCTGTCACGTTAATGGGTTCTTACTATTCTCAATTAATGAAACACCTGTACTGAAAGGGTAAGAGAAAAAAGAGATTAACCTAAAAATTTCCTACATAAAAGGAACAAAGTAACATGGATAATTAGAACAGTGATAAATGTTCAAAAATCTTTTCGTTAGGTGTGTGGAAAATATAACTTATTTGCCAAAAATGGTATTTCAGGATCCAGCTTTATTTTGCAGGAGTGGCTCGAATGAGTACTGAATTTATGTTGGAGTAGAAGTTTTAATTTTTTTAAATTAATTAAAAATGGCAGGGTATTTTGCTAAACTCGAAATTCTTAGAAGAAATGATTTTTAAGTTTTGAGGAATATTAACTGCTATATGAAAAACATTTTTTTTTACTCCATCGATTCTAAGATATTTGCTCTAAACCTAAAAATTCCAAATTACCATTTGGAGAGTACTTGACGCCGTAAAAGTGAAACTGGACACAAACAAGAAATACGTACTTTGCTCCCTGTACCCATCCGCAAACTTTCGTCAAAATCGTTTATTGACACTAGGGAATGTTCCCCTTTTGGTGCAACTAAAGAACTACTTTAAATGACTCTACTTATTTTTGATACCAAATATAATATAAACTGAAGTTATTTCACTCTCGGAGCAAAACAGTGTGCAGTAAGTAAAAAAGGAACATCTTAGACAATTCGAATACATTTACGAAGGGGCATGCCTTCATCTTATAACATTTTCTACAGAGTAATCTTGACGATACATCAAGTGCAAAACGGCTGCAAGCGCTAGTCATACGTGGCGCGACACAAATAATTCATCAGGTTTTTCATGGATCGGTCTAATGCTGAAATAGAAGGTAGATGGAAGTGTTTGACCAACACACACTTTCACAAATGAGAAATTTCTCAGTAAAAGTGCTGAAAAATCTTAAGAATTCACAAAATGAGGGCGACAACAAATTCTGGCAACATTTCTATTAGATTTTAAATGGAAGTTCCAATAGAGCTGACGCATTTTCTAAACTATGATTATTTAGGATCTTCCGAGTAGCAAGTGGTGTTACAAAACCGGATAAGACTATATCAAAGTCTAGGATAAAAATGGGGTAAAATAACGGATGTGCTGCATCACAGTTCAGTATCGTTCACGTCCGCAGACCATATTCTCTCTTTATCGGCCTAAATGCTATAAAATATAAGAGAGGTGAAACGCGTACGTTCCATATGTATTCTGTAACAGCGATGGCGAGGCAGGACAGAATCTCTGACCAGAGAGTTATTTATCGTTGCTAGTCTGTGCTTGACAGCGCGTGAGTGCAGTTGTTGTATGTAGCGAGTCGCGAGAGCATGTAGTTCAGTTGCGAGTTAGCAGTTGCTTGTTGCACTCAGTCAGTGCTAGTAGCGCGCGTGAGACAGTAGTCGTGTGCGAGGAGTCGGCCGGCGTCGACATGGGTCTCTGGTCACGGTTCGGGACGAGGTATATTGTTAAATAAGCCAATAACATCTGTTAATTGTTATTAATTTGTTCAAGAAATGCCCCAATAATAATTTTGTTTTCAAAGCAATCGTTTTTAAGAAAAGAATCATTCCAATTGAAACAATATTTCCTATGCTTTTCCTCCCAGAATCAATTTATCAGATTAAATATTGCACAGGGCCTAGGGTCAGCGCAGCTGGTCTTATATAATTTATCAGGTTCACCTTAACGTTAATTTTGTGGGGACTTAACATTTTTGCACATTTTTATTATCATTGAGTTTTATTACTGTGGGAAGCTAACATTTGGCACTATCTGCAATTCTATTCAATTCTTTTCATTTTCATATTTTTACGGGAAGGTTACACATGGCTCCATTTATATATAATTAATATCATTAATTTCTGCGGGGAGGTTACAGAGGGAAAAAATCTTGCTACTCATCCAATCATTTCCTCTTCAATTCGCGAGCTCCAGTTTCACATTTATTCCACTTTTGTATCACTGAAAAATATGCAAAATGAAGAGACGAAGTGACAGTGAACCTCATGAAATTTTTTCAGAAGATTCTGATTTGGTGGAAATAGAAGCTCTCCTGCAGGAGAGCTTCTGTAAAGTTTCGAAGGTAGGAGACGAGGTACTGGCAGAAGTGAAGCTGTGAGGACGGGCCGTGAGTCGTGCTTGGTTAGCTCAGTTGGTAGAGCACTTGCCCGTGAAAGGCAAAGGTCCCGAGTTCGAGTCTCGGTCTGGCACACAGTTTTAATCCGCCAGGAAGTTTTAACCTATACGTATTTCTATACGTCTGACATTATGTAAGCCTATTTATAGAATTTCATGGAATATTAATGACTGTAAAGAACTATTTCGCTGTATGTTTGAAATTCTGATTGCTTCTGATTTTTGTTTCATGTTTCGACTACCTCGTTGTGTCAATGTCAAAAATGGACGGCAGACACACACACACACACACACACACACACACACACACACACACACACACACACACAAACGCAAACGCGACCATCTTCTCTGTCAGCTGAAGCCAGAGTAAGAGCAGCAGCAGCAATGCATGCTGGGAGAGGTAGCTGAGTGTGGATACGGAGAAGGCTAAGGTGTGGAGGCCACCGTCAGAGATGAGCATTTCCCTCATAACTCAGTACCACTCTGGACTGGATAACTGAATTACATTCTCCACCAGAGTTTCGACTCCCTGTCGTTGTTCAGAGAAATGAGGAATGTCCTGTCCTCTTTCATTCCCACCCCTCCCACAGTGGTTTTCCGCCGTCCAGCGAACCTACGCAATTCACTCGTCCGTCTCTACACACACCTGCTCTCAACCCATTACCTCATGGGTCATATCCTAGCCCTAGATGTACGACCTCTAACATACGAGGGTAAGTCAACTATTATCCGCAATTTAGCTATATTTTAGTTTATTATGGTAGTACTGTCGTTTTACGATGATGCATGCTTTGTTTATTTGTTGTTGTATCTTTGCAATTTTCAAGCTGCTAGGCTAGTTTCTTTATCGTTATGGTAACGAAAGGGTCAACTTCTTAGACAGGGTCATTACTGGTAGCGAAACATGGATCCATCATTACGAGCCTGAGAGTAAATTGCAGAGTATGGGATGGAAACATCCAAATTCGCCGTGGAAGAAAAAGTTCAATGATGCTTACGGTTTTTCGGGACGCACAAGGTCAAGTAATGGCACATTAGGGGAAAGGGGCACAAGAATAAACAGTGTACGTTACAGTGAGATGCTTACTGCCAGGCTAAAGCCTGCAGTTCTAAGCAAACGCTGAGAATCTCTGTCAAAAGGTGTTGCGGTGTTGCACGACAATGCCCGTCTGCATACAGCTGCCCACACTGTTGAAACTCAATTTGAAGTACTGGATCATCCTAAATATAGTCCCGTTCTTGCCCCTTCTCATTGTCACTTGTTTTGTCCACTTAAACAGGCATTAAGAGGCCGTCGATTTGCCTCGGACGAAGGAATGAAAGGAGCGATGCATTCCTGGCTCGCAGCTCAACCGAGAACCTGCTTTAATGAGGGCATCAGGAAACTTCTATAAAGATGGACCAAGTGCGTTGAAACGCGAGGAGACTATGCCGAAAAACGATATTCTTGTAAGTTTCCTATTTGATTATAATAAGGTACTATAACTGCGTTGCTGATAATAATTGACTTCCCCTCGTGCATCCTCCCACCACCACCTACTACAGTCTAGTCACAAACATCTCGTATTCCATCAAAGGCACGGTTAGCCATGTGGTCCACAAGCTCGGCTGCGGCCACAGTGCTGCATTCTATTTCGGCGTGACAACCAACAAGCTGTCCGCATGAATGGCCACCGACAAACTGTGGCCAAGAAACAACAACACCACTGAGTTGCTGAGCACGCCGCCCAACACAACACTCTTCGAAAGCATATTTTGTGACAGTCTCTATGTTGTGTCTATCTGCGACTCAGCATCCCCGCTATATGGTCAATTGTAGTGGTCCTTATAATAAAGTTACATTCCATTCAGGATTTTGTATTATTCGATAAGTCAGTGTTATTTTTCATTATAGCTTCAACTGATGTAATCTATCTTTCCAAACACTGGAAGTTATGTACGGGTATTTGACTTGTTATCTTGATGCTTACTTGGTCATTGTCATCGGGAGGATCTGACATACATTACGATAGTTGTCTTACTTGCATGACAGTGTTCTGTATGAGGTTGTAACTGTCGCAATTTTGGAATCCTCTAATGTTAAAACTTGCACATATACTTCTCCACGCAGCTTCCATCGTTAATAACGGTGTCACTGAAGCAATATTTTCACTGGAAATTTACAATACATAGCAAGCACTTCTACAGACCAGCCTACTTGACAGTACATATTTCACATTCAGTCCCCTTTGCAACTATGAAATCGTCTTCCGCTGGATGGCGCATGTCGATACATCCATTCTGTCTCCATGATAACCATTAGCATCACTTACGCTCTAGCTTCGCTGTCATAAGATCTACGATTTTCGGCAAATCCCCATACATGGCTACAGGTTTTCTCACAACTGTTTTTTATTGTTTAACTATTTTATATATATTTTCATCACAAATTGATGTGTATAGCAATTATTTTATGTAGCGTTATATAACTGATTCTTCATGCGCTATTAGCGCTTGTGTAACTGCTCTGTGTGTAGCTTATTGTAGCAATTGTCTTACGTCCTGTACGCCTGATTGGCTATCGCTGACGTAACAGGGTAAACTATGGGCAAAACATCACATATTTAAGACACAACTACGATGTTCTCTTTATCAGATAACGTTCGAGGAGTCACATACCTGTTATATTCACCACCGCCGTGTTTTTTTCTTTTTTGTTATATATTTTGTTATGTTACACGTTACTTCCATTATCAGACCTCTCTCTAAATCCATTTTGTACTCATATTTCAGCATAAATATCTGAGGAATACTTCATTCTGACCTAAACAGCTAGCCACTATAAATGAATATTTTATTGCTGTTAAGACTGTTGCAATGTTAGTTCTGTTGGTAGTTTTAATGGTAGACAAATGTCGCAGTCTACATATCCCTATACAAGCCAGAAAATGATCGACTCTCCCGAAATACCCTTCCACAAGCTACTGACAGGTCAACGAAAACTACCACAGTTTCCTTCCTTCTGGTAGCCAGTTTCTGTAAGGATATTCATGAAGAGGACTTGCTCACAGGACCTTCTACGAGGTCTACATCCAGCTCGTTCACAACAACCTCCGAGTTACATTTCGATTCAGATTTTTCTTTCAGAGGGATTGTAAGCAAAGCAAAACAGAGATATTGTGTGAAAGTGTTCTGTAGCTGTTCCTTATATCTCTATCTTCTTCAGAGGAGTACTTCCAGCTCTATTAAATTTAGCTATTAATGTTCCTGTGGCAAACAATTCAGTAAAGTAGCTAATTGGGCACGATTTAGGTACACCAAAATCTCAGGGTAGAGCCCAATTGCCAATTTCATCATTTCGTTTGGATAACTTCAAAGTCCATTTCAGTGACTGCAAGCGGAGAAAGACTTCTTGGTTAAATACTAGAGATTTCTTGACCCCAGTAAGTTATTTCTTTTCTACATGAGCAAACGCAGTCTCTTCTTGAATAATAGGAACTCTCAGTTCGTGACTGGTGATTATGTCACGCGAGGCTGTTGACTTCTTTGTGCTGTGGGAAGGATCTTCTTCCAGCTTCTGGAATGGTGACCAAGCTTTTTTACACAAATGTATTGAGTCAGTGTTCCTGGTTTCTTTGTGTCGTCTTCTGTCCTTTGTCCATTAAAGGAATCCATCAGATTTGTGGCTGCTCCTTGGTATTCACTTCCATTTACTTATAAAATACATAGCTGCTTGATCCATTAGTTCCATCCCGGAATATAGGCCTTACGGCCCCCTCACGTTCAGTGTTTTTGGCATTAGATATGACAGCCCCCAAAACCTTTCAGTATGAATACGGTAGTGCAGGTATCTCTTTTGTTTACTATGTTTTGAGAATTTATCTTAACCAGCTTTTTGAAAGATACAACTTGATGAAGTGGAGAATCGTAGTGCAGGAATATGTATGTCGCAGGAAATGAGAATAGGCATTGGTGACGTCTACGAGGATCAGGAAGCACTGTTCTGTTGACAGTTCCGGTAATGCTCCCCGAAGGATCTACAGGGCACAGGAAAAGCTCAGGTGTCTTCTCTGTACCCCATCCTCCAGACTTGAATGTCTTCTTTCTTATTTTAATCGCAACTGAGAATTAAGCTGTATGTTTCCATGAACGACGGTCCTCTTTAACTTAGCCCTGTTGGTGGGTATGCCAACATCTCTTTTGGGATGTCGTAGTACTATATATTGTTTTAGCTATGCGGTATTTGTTGGTGTGTTGATATTTGGAGCCTTTATATTTTCCTTATGAACCACTATTAGAATGACGACCCCATCGAGAATAACTGAAACATTCTTCAAATCGTGGCAAACAAAAGTGACAAACCCATTTCGAGGGTCGTTAATGCTTGACAGCAGTTTACAGCCAGAGACACGACCTCTTTTCGACAGAGTGTTCTCATCATCTGTGTGAATCCCTTGCAGTGCTATGTCATCCATCTCCACTGGCGCAACATTTTTTAAACATCTTCGTTCTTTGTCCTAGAGATACCCTCAGTATTCTGTTGCCACATTATAAGTTGTTTTCAGGCGTCATAAAAAAAAGCGCCATTTGCGTAGGAGGTCACTTAGGAGTGTTTTTCGTGTTCCATGTTGAAATTACATATGAAACGCCTTTTGCGAGAGTTAACCAATAAGAGTTGTCCAGTTAATTGCCCAAGAAACTCTGCCTGTAATTAACAAACATGATGCATTCGAAGGCGATCGTATTGATGGGAATAGCACAAATACACGAGTTCCTAACATCTGTAAGGACGGATGCAAGTACCAGCTCAGTCTAAATGTGAAAAAGCGTATGAGAAGAGCTGAACAAGTTTTATGGAAAGCAGTTAACAACTACAGTAAATAGGGTATGATCCGCGACTCACTGAATTGAATCCTACTAACACTCTTAGAGGTAAGATCTGCGTCATAAAATCTGCGTCGGTGATCTATAACAAGGAAAACGTAGTAATTGTCTTCACGTTTGTTTTAATTTTCCTTATTTTGCATGTAGCCGTGGTAACCGTTTTGCATACACTGAAACTGTGCTCTTGGCGACTTGATGTTAAAAGTTGAAACAGAAAGCTATAATTTTTCTACGAGTGATTGACCTAAGCCGATGAACGATATCTGTTTACTATTTAGGAACGTGACTTCTCATACAGTCCTCGAAAAAATAAAACTCGACTATTGAGACAAAGGGCAATGAAAATGATACCCAATATTCGTCCATCAGCCATTACTAAATCTCCTTATAGCCTCGATTTAGTCAATACTGAAACATCAACTCTTTCGATTTATGTGTAGCGACAAAAACACCATCATCATGTCGATAAGTTTTATTTAGTTACAACGGTTTTGGTGAAACAATGCACCAATTAGGGCCTCCCTACCGCACAGAGTTGTCTATGGTGTTTACCACCGCCATATCCCTAATAAAAGGATTAGAAACTACCGGTGTCCGCGGGTTTTTTCATCGTTTATTAAGTGTCAGTAATTGAGGTCATTTGATGCGCTACAGTCTGACGTTCCGCAAAAGACGATTCAATAACGCAGTTTCACACAGCTGGTGATGTTATTGTTCTTACACATATACATTACTCAAGATATACGCTACTACACTCCTGGAAATTGAAATAAGAACACCGTGAATTCATTGTCCCAGGAAGGGGAAACTTTATTGACACATTCCTGGGGTCAGATACATCACATGATCACACTGACAGAACCACAGGCACATAGACACAGGCAACAGAGCATGCACAATGTCGGCACTAGTACAGTGTATATCCACCTTTCGCAGCAATGCAGGCTGCTATTCTCCCATGGAGACGATCGTAGAGATGCTGGATGTAGTCCTGTGGAACGGCTTGCCATGCCATTTCCACCTGGCGCCTCAGTTGGACCAGCGTTCGTGCCGGACGTGCAGACCGCGTGAGACGACGCTTTATCCAGTCCCAAACTTGCTCAATGGGGGACAGATCCGGAGATCTTGCTGGCCAGGGTAGTTGACTTACACCTTCTAGAGCACGTTGGGTGGCACGGGATACATGCGGACGTGCATTGTCCTGTTGGAACAGCAAGTTCCCTTGCCGGTCTAGGAATGGTAGAACGATGGGTTCGATGACGGTTTGGATGTACCGTGCACTATTCAGTGTGCCCTCGACGATCACCAGTGGTGTACGGCCAATGTAGGAGATCGCTCCCCACACCATGATGCCGGGTGTTGGCCCTGTGTGCCTCGGTCGTATGCAGTCCTGAGTGTGGCGCTCACCTACACGGCGCCAAACACGCATACGACCATCATTGGCACCAAGGCAGAAGCGACTCTCATCGCTGAAGACGACACGTCTCCATTCGTCCCTCCATTCACGCCTGTCGCGACACCACTGGAGGCGGGCTGCACGATGTTGGGGCGTGAGCGGAAGACGGCCTAACAGTGTGTGGGACCGTAGCCCAGCTTCATGGAGACGGTTGCGAATGGTCCTCGCCGATACCCCAGGAGCAACAGTGTCCCTAATTTGCTGGGAAGTGGCGGTGTGGTCCCCTACGGCACTGCGTAGGATCCTACGGTCTTGGCGTGCATCCGTGCGTCGCTGCGGTCCGGTCCCAGGTCGACGGGCACGTGCACCTTCCGCCGACCACTGGCGACAACATCGATGTACTGTGGAGACCTCACGCCCGACGTGTTGAGAAATTCGGCGGTACGTCCACCCGGCCTCCCGCATGCCCACTATACGGTCTCGCTCAAAGTCCGTCAACTGCACATACGGTTCACGTCCACGCTGTCGCGGCATGCTACCGGTGTTAAAGACTGCGATGGAGCTCCGTATGCCACGGCAAACTGGCTGACACTGACGGCGGCGGTGCACAAATGCTGCGCAGCTAGCGCCATTCGACGGCCAACACCGCGGTTCCTGGTGTGTCCGCTGTGCCGTGCGTGTGATCATTGCTTGTACAGCCCTCTCGCAGTGTCCGGAGCAAGTATGGTGGGTCTGACACACCGGTGTCAATGTGTTCTTTTTTCCATTTCCAGGAGTGTAGATAAAATCTTCGTATATTCAGAACAGTATTGTTTCAGACATCCAGTTGCGGGACAGTGTTATAATACCTTACAATGAACTACTTTAACGTTACGATATTCTTAAAATCCAGCATGTGACCTCACTGCTGCTGTGAATAGTTTGGCTGCGTTGTAGTATACGATGATAAATTTTGGATATCTTTTAGACAGTCCTGTAGGATCGCTACCGCTGCAGTTCTGAGATTGATGTGCATCAATTGCACACACTCTCGAACTGTACCTTAGTAACGTATTTGCCTACATCTGATTCAGAAACGCGACATTTATCGTATCATTTCTCCTGGAGGTACGATTGAGGTTTTTAAGTAGTTAATGAAAAAACTACAGCTTAATTCCAAGATGAGGTTACAAAAATTCAGGGATGTTAGAGAAGGGTGAATGTTTCCATATGATATATGGGCACAGGTCCCGAAATGACCCAGTCGAAACTTATTTGCGAAAGTCGTTCTGATGCCTCTGAAAGTGGAACAAAAGTAGCGATACCGTCGTACCTATGATTGTAGGGCAGACAACTTTCAGAGGTTGTAGAATCAGCTCTAAAATGCATACCTGAAGAATTATGAGCACATATTAATATTTGATGCTGTGAGACATATTTCGTCTACAGGACAAGTTTTCATAGCTTCTAATTCATGCATTTTATAGCCTATACTTATCAGACATTTTTTTCACGTTTTAGTCCATACTACCTTCTCCAAAATCATGGATTCCCACCACTTTGCAGTACAAGATAGGTGTTGATCATTGAAGATTTCTTCCCAAGGAGTTTATAATGTAAGGAAAAAGAGTGTATTAATCCAACTAAAACATAAAAATCAATGAAAATGAAGCCGATGTCATGGTACAAACGTTAAAGTTACTTGCATACGTAAAGAAGTTACCCACATTTTCCGCTATAACTAATCTAAAATCTCTCCTCTGTACATTTATGTGTCCTGAGTATATCTGGCATTACATGTCCTTATTTCTTAACCCACTGTAGCAGCCACGATATGCATCGTCTAATAAACATCGAGAGATTTCTCCCACACTAAGAAAGACTATGTTGCAGACTAGACATTGGGCGAGATTGCGCAGTGATAGGTACAATGGACTCGCCTTCTAGAAGTCGACGGTTTAAATCTCGACCCGGCCATCCATAACTAGGGTCCGTGATTTCCAAAAGTATCTCCAGGAAAATGCCTGGGTGGTTTTTATAGTCGATATCCTTTCAAATCTATACCTAAACCTAGCTTGTGCACCGTTTCTAATGACATCGCTGTCAACGCGACGTTGAAATCTTCCTTCCTTCATTGCAAACTAGATGGTGGTTAATCACCCTCTCTAAGATCTTTGCCCGTCTGCTGGTGAGGCAAAGAACACAATTGCAATTTGGTGCATTATTATAATTCCATTAATTAACGTGCGAATCCCCCTGGGTGAAGGTACATAATGTGCTGTGGTTTAATTTTTTTTTTTATTACTTCGTGTCGTGCCACGTGTTTTAGGCAGGTCCGAATCCAATTCCCATTATTCGTGGAACTGGATTCCCAATCGCCACTAGCAATCGCTTTGTAGCGGTGGCAAGCAGGAGCCTGGGAGGCTGCGGCGCTGATTACAGTGAAGTGCTCCGGTACGTTCTCGGCGTTGTCTCCCTGGCTGTTCTTTTCTGTACTCTTCTTAATTAAAGGACTGCATTGGTCCCGCTGCAACAGAGGGTCAGTTATGTTCCCTTCAGATGTCAGTAACATCGTGTGGCTGTCTCCATAAAGTGATAGGCTGCCTTGGTTACTGCACTGTAGATTTTGGCATTGTAGCATTATGGGACATGATAATCGTACTTACGATCTGATCCATACATCCTTGGTGCTACTAAAGCGTCTAATTTATCTTGCAGCTGTTTTACGTGGGCAGCTTACTTAGCGACATTATCCATTTCGCAATGTGATCAACAACGAGCAATTCACAGACCACAAGCGATTTTGCAATGTGTAAGGGAGCAGCCAGTATAGGGATAGATCAGTTCCAGAGATTGACTTCGTTGATGTTTTTCTGGTCTTTAGCCCGAAGACTGTTTTAATGCAATCTATACTGCAAGCCTCTCCATTTATACTTAACTGATGCATCCTGTATACATTTAAACATGTTTACTGTATTTAAATTTCGGTTTTCTCTACAATTTCTAGCCGACACGCTTTCCTCTTTGAGCAAACTCATGAATTCCTGTTGTCTCAGGACATGTCGTATCGTTCATTCCCTTTCTTTAGTCACGCACCACAAGCTTCATTTTCCACAATTTAGATTCAGCAACTCCTCATTAGCCATTCGATCTGACCATCGACGTTTCAGCATTCTTCTGTAGCACCACGTTTAAAAAAGCGTCTCTATTCCTCTTCTCTAAACTGCTTATCGTCCACATTTCACTTCCGCACAAGGGTTACAATCCAAATCCCTTCAGAAGAATCTTCACAACACTCTTATAAGTGTATTAGATCGCAATAAACTTCTCTTTTTTCAGAGACACTTCTTTTGCTATTGTCAGTCTTCATTTTATATTCTCTCTACTTCGGCCATTGTCATTTATCTTGTAGCTCAAACGTCTCATTTCGTAATCTAAGTCCCTCATTAGCATTTGATGCAGTTCGATTAATTCCATTATCCTTCTCTTACTTTATAATCATCTTAGAGTCTCTTTTCCAAAAACTGTCAATTACATTCAACTGCTTTTCCAGGTTCTTTGCAATTTGTGACAGTATTACGAAGGCACTGTAGACCTATGCCTTTGTAGGTATATCCCTTCAACTTAAATCCTCTTTCCAAAGTTCCCTTGCATTCCTTTACAGCTTCCTCAGTGTACAGATCAGTTCTCGTTTCCAGATCATGGCACTTAGTCTCTTATTAGAGCAGTTTGGTTTCAGTAGAAAATGTAGATAAGTTGTCGGTCCCTTTATTTCCCCCTACTATCTTTATAATTTAAAAGAGTGTGTTCCAGACAACACTGTCGTACGATTTCTCTAAATCTACAAGTTCTAAGAAAATGGTCTTACTTCAGTCTTATTTGTAAGATAAGGCGTAGAATCAGTACGTCTTAACGTCTTCGTACATTTCTCCCTTTTCTACAGTAATCCCCTCTGAGGTCTGCTTCGACCTTTTTCTCCATCCTTCTGTAATTAATTCGTGCAACTAAAATTTATTAAACCGATGGACCGTTAATATTCAAATCAATCAGCCTGTGTCTTCATTAGATTACGTATTCTTACATTCTTATTGATAGCTGAGGCTATTTCGCGTGCTTGACATATGTTGTCTTCCCTGTCGAAAATTTTTATCGTTCTTGGCTCTCCCACATAGCTTAGTAACTCAGAAGGGAAGTCTTCTACTCCAGTGAAATTGTTTCAACTTGGGTCTGTGCTCTGTCGAAAATTTGTCACATCATATCCATCATCTTATCTTCGGTTACTTCCTCTTCTCTTTCTACAACTTTGTCTTCAGTTTTCATTTCTATCGAATCTCAGTGTGTTCTCCACACCTCACCTTTCATTATTTACAAGGAAACTGTCCAGTCTGACATGTCGAAACCTGCCCAGAATTTATCACGCGGAAAAAATACACTAAAAGAATTATAAAAGTGAAAAATTTTAGCTGCGCAGACAACCTGAAAGTATTTTTTAAAAAACATTTAAATTTGCCTAATTTTTAGCGCACCAGTCGCCACTTGCGTACCTGTAGGAGAAAGAAGACATGCAACAAGACTGGCGCATGTCTCTTTGTTGTTAACGCATCAGTAAACACTTAACATGGCAAAACGCGATCGTGGTTTGTGAAGTATATTTCAGTTCTGTTGATTGTTCTTCTGACACAATGATTCCCATTTACTGCTTGCTCGAATCAGCATCTCTCTTAATATCCGTAATAATTCGTAGTTGCCAAATGTTAACAATATAAATAAAACTGAAATTTCTTTGAGATTGCTTGGTATACGGTCGCTAATAGCATCTGTCTTTATGCACATTCCAGAGTTTCACAGTAATGTGGCATTCAATTACAGTTTCAGCATTGTAAAACGAAACATGAAAACGTGGTAAGCAGTCAAAATCACATTTTCCTCCAGAAGACCTATGCGTGACTCATGATTAGTTAATTTCTTGACATTCATGCCGATGATGTCGACTTTGCATTAGAAATCACTGAAACATTAGACAAACAGAAAAAGATTTGAACAATTCCATGAAATTTGATTTGAATGATTATTGTTGTGCTAATAAACGTCCAGAACAAAAACACAGAACATATCTGTCACACTGAAAATATGTACAGCTGATTTCAATGACAAAGCAAAGGCTGTAAGTGTTTTGGTTAAACTAAGGAGTGAGAAAATGATGAAATCTTAACAGTGTGCAAAGACGGTTTCGTTTCCTAAAATCTGAACCTGAAATGCACAAGTGAAAATCTGCACGAAGGTCAAAATATGCACCAAATTGAAACCTGCAAAAGTGTGGAATAAAATCTACTGTAAACATTTAGATGTTCTCGTGAGTATCAGTGTAGCATTAACGCACGAGGTTTAAGATACTTGCCCCTCTGAACTGCAAATCAGGTGAGAATTTCTGATTTCCAGATTTAGTCAGCCTTGTTAAACAGATTCAGGAAATTATAACGAAGTCACAAACCTACGAAGTTCACCTCAAATTAACATGTAGAGGAGATGTCAATAATAGTTAATGCTACAGAGAAATTCGTAACTGATGTAGTTAGGTTCCGTGCTAACAGCACTTCGAGTGAAAGAAAAGACAGAATCGCTCATGCAGTCTATGGATGCTAGACACATTTGTACAGAGCAGTGCAAGTGTTAATTATTAGTGGATTACTGTTTCAGCAACTTTGTCCTCAGAAACATGAAGGGAAATTGGTGCCAAATATTTGGAAAAGGTCTATTTACCTAGTTTTTAATCGACGTGGCAAAATCTGGAAAATAGTAGGTGTATAAGTAATTCTCAAGGTTACATCGGAAAGGTCTTCCTACTATTTGCAGAGAAGAATTCATTTCTTCTCTTGGACACCCAGTCTGGACATACCGACATCTCTGTCTTTACGAACAGCGAAAAGGCTGTTAATATAATTCCAACGCAACCAAGAACTAAAATGGTGATTAAGTCTCCCCATAAAAAATTTTTCAACAGTGTAGGGCATTCTTCTAGACGACTGTCAGACAATGTAATTTCCGATAACTTTGTGTCATTTGAGGTTTATCAACGGAACAGTATTACTAAACTTCATTAATATCTGCATTGTCAGTTTGCATCACTATATTTTATGATTTTGAAAAAAGTATACCCACCACATAGCACAATTTGTAGAACAATGGTTACGACCTCTTTTTAATATATTGCATTTCTGTCTGAAGAAGACTAGTAATTACTGTGAAGTGCCTAAATACATTAATTTTTTATCAGCTGTGCGTGGTGTAAGAACAATGTTTGTTCTCATCATTTAGTAGACAGTGTGCATTTTTGTGACGGCACAGGGAATAAACAAAGAACTGTTTCACTGTCATTAAGTTTAAGTTATTCCAAAAACTTTATCATTTTGGATATTTTTGATTTAGTTTTAGTGCTAAAAGTCACATATGTACGCTCTGGACTTCGTCTGCATGTTCGCGGACTCGATTGCTAGGCAGAAAGAACATTACAAACGGCTGTTATAAGCGGTTCTTCGTGCGGCAAAAGTTAGTAACTTCAATATTTCTTTAAATAATTGTAGTGTGCTCTAGCAGCTAGATTTTGGCATTGTGTTTCTGTCGGAGAATTATTCTCCGTGAAAACTTTCATGGTAGGTTTCGATAAGTCGGAATGGACCATTCCCTTATTTGTACCGTCATCCCATCCAAGCTACCTTTTGGAGTCATGGTACAGTTGTAGGTGTGAACTGACGAGCTACGATACATCAGGGTTTTGAAATACTGATCTGGATTGGAGGTGGTCGAGCTGTGGGCACTTAAACTGAAAATAAATAAAGCTGCATAAATATTAAGAGCTCAACGACCATGTATCGTCGAATGAACGTATGCTTCTGTCAAAACGAGTTTAGCTAACGTTAATATATGCATTGAACAACAATTCTGTAGAGGACTACGGGTCCCATATTAATTATAGCTTTAAGCTCAAGATCTGATGTGAAAATCTCAGTTGCGTAATAAACTTCTTTAGAGTTTATTTGTCTAGAGGATCAGTAGTAAACAGATGATCAGAAAACATCGTCAGCTCACACATCAGACACACCTTAGTAACAAGCAGCTGTGCGAAAAGATATGGAAGTAACGGTAGGATTTAACGTATACACTATAAATGGGTCATCTGGGGAGGAGGATCTGTGATGACAATCAAATTTGTCGTTCCACCTTTCGCGATTTGCGGTAACGCAAAGTGTGAACGGCTGTAAAGGAATTTCAAACTCTGTCCTCTCGAATGTGACCCCTGTATCTCTACCTTGTCCAACATAATTTGGTGACTGGTTGAATGGTGGCGACAGAAGGGAGAGAGTGTGGCATTCATCGTTCACAAAAATGGGAGAGTAGCTTTCAGCCCTATCAACAGAGATATTGTGCTTGCCTTTGAGACACTAACTGTGTAGGTGTCAGACAATTTACAGTTGGCTTCATGCTGCCAAAGGCATGGGAGGCAGCTTTACAGTAACAGCCTTAACTCCACTGGGTATGGCAACAACTTCAAAAGCTGGAGAAACATAGTGTTTTCATGTAGGATTGTCTAACATATCACTGAACAGTTAGCATGATATTTTTCATTTAGACTGGATTGTTTTGCCTACGACTACTGATGTTCCGCATTTGAGGTCAAAAACTGGATTTCAGGAGGCACGTTTGGTTCAAATGGCTCTGAGCACTATGTGACTTAACTGCTGAAGTCATCAGTCCCGTACAGCTTACAACTATTTAAACCAAACTAACCTAAGGACATCACACACATCCATGCCCTAGGCAGGATTTGAACCTGCAACCGTATCGGTCTCGCAGTTCCCGACTGTAGCGCCCAGAACAGCTCGGCCACTCCAGCCGGCGGCACGTTTGGCAAGATTTTAAATCTACCGATCGGGCCATGTGTGACATTGTGATAAATCTTTTCTCTTGCAAGATATAATGTTTAGATAAATATGTTTGTGTGAAAAATTCAAGGACGATAGTAAATTTCTAATGATGTGTTACTGTCAAGTAATATATCTTGATGAAACCTGGACCACACAAGTAAGGAACTGCTAGAGTATAGTACAGAAGGTACGTGAAGGCAATTTATACTAACAAGTTCTCTACAGCAGCTTCACTTTATCATCTTGATCTTGTAGCTTTTCTCTCAACACCTTTCTCCACATTCCTAATTATTCTTTTAAAATACTTCTTCCGGCATGAACCATACTTGCATGTCTCACTCCATAGCACCCACATCAATCATCTTTCTTCTGCTGTTGCGATTAATAAATGCATATACTAATTTTGACCCAGCAGATTTAGTATTTGTTTTTATTATCATCACTTTTACATTGCATACAATCAACACATCAACATTATAGAAACTGTAAAAAAAAGGAAAACATTTGCAATTAAAGTTTCGTATATAGTGATACATACATACATCCATATTTTACGTATGTATGAACAAGATTGGAAAATAAAATTCATTATCTCATCACTGAAAAACAGACGATTAACGAAACAGACTCTTATCGAATAATGCACAGCAATTATATGAGACAGAGGTCTCTGTAACAGCTGTTTGTTTCGAAACATATGTAGGGATGTTTTTTAAATCATAAGGTAAAAAGCGTAGGGAACGTTTTTTGTAACTGCTTTTATATAAAAAAAAGTAATTACGTAGGCCAGCGCGAAGAATGTAAATAACGTTATAATCGTTATATTTGCGTAAAATATTCTGTTTTGAGATAAAGTAATTCTCATTTATCACTCACAATACACAGTGAGAAAACATATTTACCAAATAATTATTCACAAGAACTCCTTACCTGCTTTGTGGTCAATATAGGTGCTCATCGTAGAGCATGCATTTCCGTCGGTGGCCATCACGTGCCGTTTTGAATTTCCACGAGACCACCATAAATGACGGAGACTTCTCTTTAATAGATGTGTCGTTCCTATTCGTATTGAAATTTTTCGTGCAGAAGTTGCCTTCTATTTCCATATTTTTAAATTACCGTGATGAAATAATTAATCAGTAGGGGAACCATGTCATAAAATATGTATATAAGGTCAAAGACTACGGAATTAACATTGCCTCTAATTGAAAGATAGTATATACCAAAAATAGTAAATAATATCTGTAAATCTCATTCAGTTTTTGGGAAACATAAGATTAGGAAGTGAAGACTACTTCGTTTTGTAACTCACTTCAGTGTTCCTAAAAAGCTACAGGAGGTACCTACGAGTTATTGGGTTCAGTAATTTTGGTCATTAAATAAAGGGAAATTTTCATATTGACGGTAAATGTTTCTGCTTTCACACTAGATACCCTTTAGTAAAGAAATAGTAATTTTATAGCGTGAGTTTTACGTAGCAAATGAATGTGTCCCTTAGGAATTCAGCTCACTTTTTTGTAGGCACTTGACTGGCAACTAATCTCGTCATGTGTTTAAATACTGCATCTTTAGAAACTTGAATCTGCATACTCTTACATGCGAACTATTACTCATTACCACTTTGACTTGGAAATCAGTTTAATGTTTCCACGGCCAACAATATTTTCAAACAAGGATGACGCACAATAGCTTCCAGGGCTTGATACGTCTAAAGAAAGATAATAAACGCTGGTCTACTACATACATTGAAGGTGATGGAATGTAATACGATAAAAGATTACTTATTGACATGTGTTGTAGTAGTGATCGCATGGTGCCATCGCATTTGTGCTCATCTTTCTCCAGAAAACCCGTTACTCGTACATGGCGTATTTTTTGCTCGATTTCATTGCTTTTCCCATGTCATTATCTGCCAGGAATGAAGAATATGTAACAGTATTAGTAAGTACATCGTTCGGTTATCTTTATCTTCTGCACTATACTGTACCAGTTGTTTCTCGGTGTTGTCCAAGGATCTTAGAGATATGATACTTGGTTTGGTAGTAACACATCAATATGAGTTGCTTTCGTCGTTAAGTTTTGCAGATAAGTACATAGCGAAAACACTCGTGACTGTTTTTACCACGTTATTAAGGGGACCACACCCTGCCTATCTAACCCATGTTAATTTAGGCAACTATTTGCCCATTTCTTATAAAACTATTTGATGAAGGACCTTAATATTTTTACTGTATGTTACATGATGCTAATAGAGTCGACTGTAGTAAAATATACTTTATCCATTTCCTAGTTTTTAAGAAATACAGCCGGCCGGAATGGCCGTGCGGTTCTAGGCGCTACAGTCTGGAACCGAGCGGCCGCTACGGTCGCAGGTTCGAAACCTGCCTCGGGCATGGATGTGTGTGATGTCCTTAGGTTAGTTAGGTTTAAGTAGTTCTAAGTTCTAGGCGACTCATGACCTCAGAAGTTAAGTCGCATAGTGCTCAAAAAAAAAAAAAAAAAAAAAAAAAAAAAAAAAAAAAAAAAAAAAAAAAAAAAAAGGGAAAGAAAATAAAAGAAAAGAAAAAGAAATACAGAAAAAGAAATACTTTTTTAAATATTAGGTCTTTTATGCAGAAAACATTTTTTGTGAACTTCCTAATCGCAGAATATTAATGAATGTAGTAGCAGAGGTGGATTTTTATGTTACACGAAGTCTCTGACAATTTCATTCATTTATCTGTGATAGTTTCTGATAGAATGTGGCATATGTGCTGAAATTTTTAGTTTGTGGGAAATTGACTAAAGGAAAACTTGCGAAATTTGTTACTTACAGTTAATTGAAACTGTCCTGCTGCATACGATAGCCGTTCTTTGGCCCCTAGCAGATCTTCCAGCTTCTTTTTCACCTTCCTGGGTATTTGTCTAGCATTCTTGGCCATATGGATGCAGACCTGTCTGCATCAGCCCTCACTTTATCGTAATGTGTCAGCCCAGTGATCATATTTTCACCAGGATTAATTCCCAGAATTTTGAGAACCAAACACTTTCCAATATTACCGCAATTGAATGTAATAACATCATCATGAACTCCTAGTTTCATTGTATGCGTGCCTGCAAATACAGTTTTAGGAAAGCGGTTCCAAATTATGCTGTTGAAACAATTATTTGGGTTCTGTTTCTGCCTATGCAGACATTTCCTTCGAAGGTGAGGATGAGGCAGGTGTCTGAAAATAGGTTTAATTGCTATAATAACAGCAGCAGGAAGAGAATGCTGGTGAGAATAAGATTTTCCAGTACCTGAGCCCTGTTGTATTTGCACCACGAATTTTCTCCTGATGTACACAATCCATGACATGGCTTATCATCAGTAGAGGACATATGGAAAAATATGGTCCAAACATTTCCCTTCGTTGCCTCCAGATTTTCCTTATTTCTCCTAAGTATCTGCCCATAGTATACATGCAGGTTTTCTATGAGAAATACTCGCAGTCACACTTGAACAGAACAAACCGTCTGTTTGAATGCGTGTTGTTTACAAACAGCAGAAACAAAAGAATACCGACCGTTGCATTCCAAGGATAGCCAACACACTGGGGAGTAAAAACAATCTCTAACGTGCAATGTAGGGGATATAAATATCTACAATATATGAAGAAAAGTGAGTGACAGAAAAGTGGGCGTGCACATAACCACACGTGGTAGGAAAATGCTCTTTCAATGCTCGAAAAAAATTTTTTTCAGCAAAATCCTTTTCAGAGTACTTAAATAAAACTTTAATCTATCGAAATATTACAAAAACCGAAAATCGATTTTTTCGACCTGAACCACGGTGTGGTCCCCTTATATGTCGTTACTCTGAGATCAATGGAACA
The DNA here is from genome assembly GCF_023864345.2 of Schistocerca serialis cubense. Taxonomy (NCBI): domain Eukaryota; kingdom Metazoa; phylum Arthropoda; class Insecta; order Orthoptera; family Acrididae; genus Schistocerca; species Schistocerca serialis. Next base: position 666,891,824 of record NC_064642.1, read on the forward strand.
TTAGCAGGCGGTCTATGCCGGCATTCCTCACGTCCCAAGCGGTGATCAGTGTGCCGGCGCTCTTTACAGTGGGAAACATGTGGTGGCGGACTTTCGCCGGCGGCGTTCTCGGGTGACGGCGCCTGTGTTTTTGCTGCCCAAGCGGCGCCGGAACTACTGGCAAAGCCTCGCGTACACACACAAAGCCATGCGCGACCTCTTAGCTGACGAAGTGCACCACACCAGCCGTTGCCGCCAGTGTCTCTAGCGACGGCTTCAGTGCATCTCTCTCCCACTAGGAGGACCTCTCCTCTAACGTTCTCCCAAGCTGTCTAAAGGCCAGTACATACATCTGATCAGCAACTAATATTCTCCGTCTCGACAGATCAGTCTGTAATAACAGTTCTGTCAGTCCCAGATCTACCACATTTCCGAACTGCGGCAAAAACGGTAGTGGCGTCCCCCCACCTACCAGCCCACTCCTCAAGCGTTTGAGATAGGATGTTAAAAATGCTCAAAAAATCGATTTTTCAAAAATATGTTTTTTTTATGGCGCACATTCTCCTGATGGGGTTAGTGTATAAAACATAATAAGATCAAGGAAATGAAAGAATCGATATTGGTCGTAAGTGTGCCAAAGTTCAGTGCCACGCCTCTTCACACAGCATTTTTCTATCACACGTCACTGTATTTCGCTTTGTGGAATTCAAACGTGTACATTTTCTAATGGAAGCCATCAAACCTACGAGGGTTGTGCAGAAAGTAAGTTCAGATCGATCGCAAAATGGAAACCACAGTGAAAACGAGAAACTTGTTATTTGGAACAGTTAAGTACACTTCCCACCTATTTCTCTATGTAGTCGCCGCTGCTACTTCGAGTTTTGTATCAATTTTCCAATATCCTCGTCATAAAAAGCAGACGCCTGTTGTTTCGGCAGGGTATCTTCACTGGTCTGCAGCTCGTTGTATGTGGAAAAATTTTTTCTTCATAGCCAGCGGTTCTGGTGAGCAGAGATGAGTCATGGGGAGCCAAGTACGGACTGTATTGTGGGTGATCACACATTTCTCATCGGAAAAGCTGCAGGAGCGTCTTCATTGCCCCTGGAGTGTGCAGCGGAGAGAAGGAGATGATAGACAGTTGTGTTATGTGGGCTGCATGAGACAGGCGAAATGTCTAACGAGGCCGTCATACTTGGCGGGAGACGCTATTCCCTACGCATCTTTAAGTGCTCAATGTTCACTCAAAACTGAAAAGAGCGGCGCGACACGATCAACGGGTATACTAGAGACTGCCCCATACATATGTGGAAATCTTTATCGAATTTTCCCTGTGGTTTCCATTTCGCGCCCGATCGGAAGTTACTTTCCGGACAACCCTCGTATATTAAGGACAGTAAGAGTTGAAATATCCTTTGATGCCTCTCCTGCTCCCAGTCGGCCGGTTTAACATCCTACCCCCCTTATAAAAGACCATAGTTGATTCTGGGTGGGATTTTGGTACCACGAGAACAATAACTCTTCAGAAAACTTGCATTCTTTATTACCTATTGGCTTATAAATTTCTCTTTTGTGTGAAATTAAATACAGGAAACATAAAACTACTAGAGACAAGAGTCAAGAAAGACAGTACACACTTCTTCAATCCTTAGGTCCCAGCATTGTTTTCTACAGCTTTACAAGGTGTGCTTTCCTTTCTGCGAAAGAATCATTACCTCATCAGAGGTCGTCAAACGCTTCGCTCAATGAAAACTCAAAATGTCGTTTTCTAATACTGAAGAATCTATTAATACGAATAGTACCGAAGACTGATGTGGTTTCTCGATTTGATTACGTCTGTTTTGTCACGGTCTGCTAGATAAAACGAAATGAGTCTTTCTAGTATTGCAGCAATTGTAGCAGACGCAAAATAAGTGAATCTGTTTTTGGCACAAATGATTATCTTATGTACCTCATTTACAGAAATAACAAGACAGAACATAATTCACAAAGTGCCAACAACGAATCACTAATAGGCCTACTACAAGCAAAAAGTTTTATGTTTGCAAATAGTTTCACATTTAATTCATACGCTGCAGTTTCTCAGTTTGAGATTGAAAAATAGTAGTGCGGAATTTTTATTTAAATTTGCAACCGTCATATTCTTCCATATAATTTGTACGATGTTCCCGTTTCTTCTCCCTCCTCAATCTAACAAACAAGTCTGTTATCACTAATTCTGTAACTATTCCTACCATTGTCGAACCTTACCCACCGGTTAACTTCGCAAACCCTGCCAGGAACACAGATACTGTTATCCCGTGTTATTCTCCGGTTAGGTGCTATTACGTGTTCGTACAACGCGTTTTCCGTACTGTACCGAAAATAGAAATGAAAGCGGCTGCTAGCAGTGGACCGTGAAACTTGTAGTGTAGCGATATGGCAAAATTTAATTTTCTGGGAAACACCGAGGTGATAATATGTATTCTTTCTTAACCGTATTTCTCTTAGTCGTTTATTTCCATTGTGGTAATCAGTGGATTTCGATAATAATTATAACAACGCTAATCATTGCTATACCCAATAAGTCACAGAAACAAATAAACAGCAATTGGCGTTCAGCTATTCGGATTTATTCGACTCAGATCGTATAGTCCCATCCCCTATTGTCTGCAGGTTCGTTTCTTGTTTCTAGATGCGACGGGGATTCCCTTGGGAGAGACAGATACATTAAGTATGCATTCAAAAATCAACTTATGATTCGTTCAGATATCTACTTAGAATGTGTTGAAAAATGTTCGAAAACTAACTGGGATGCGCTTGAAAATCGTATGAATAATAGATAGACCAACGAGCGCTGGATGCAGGACGCTTTTCGAAACAAAGTTTTATCTTCAAGACTGTGAATTTGGCGCACCCAGAAATTGCCCCCCGTGGCAACTAGCCCGGTTTGTCCGTCGATAGATCTGGGCCTGAATTTCGTAGCTGATCCGCAACGCCTTCCTTTCCCACGTTAAATTACGTACAATGTACTCACAAACAACCTCTTACAAAGCACTCCACATTTATTTACAGTGGTGTTTAGCGCTTGTATTATCGGCAGGCTCTTGCCGATATGTTAACTGCTTCAGTCACGCATCTTCCTTCCGCATATAACGTCTACGCTGCAACTCAGGTATAAGGTGCACAAAATACGATGACGTACTAAACTTAAGGAAGAGCGTGTGTGAGAGTGGGGGAAGTTGGCGCAGCGGGTAAATTGAAACACGTGAATATGTCTTTAACTGTGAGAACTAGTCTTATCTGATCGATACTGCCACCTGGTGGTTAGCTATATAAAAAAACATACAGAACGCGGGAAGCGTTACTTGCCACTCGTCGACACAAGAAGAGAGAGCGTGTTTTGCCTTTGTTTCGTCTAATATTACATCTCTAGACTCTAAGATGTTGTTATGCCTATCTCTGAACATTAACACTGACGATTATATAAGTGTTATTTCTCGTAAGAAAATCAGAAGTTGTGGAACTACAGTCTTATATAAGCCTTTCTTGTTGGGGTGATTTGACGCAGAGAGGCCGAGTGCGTCCTTTTACCCCGCTTCAGCTTCACGCTAATGAGGAAAGTAGGTAGCTAAATGAGATAGTTAATGCATATTTAATAAAAGTCAAAATAAAATAGTGCACGGCATTTGTAAGTTTGGATTCTTCTGTTCAGATGCCGAGGACGTACATCCGTAAACGGAGAGACCTCCTTCGACAGTGGGTGAATTAAAAAAAGCCATCAGTGCCGTTCATAATAGGACTTCTTTTAGAATGAGATCTATCCAGCACAGCATACCAGAGGCAATGATCTGTGTATAATATGTTGTGAATTTGACAAAGATTACGACGAATGGCACCCGTGTATTTCTCGTGCTTTTTCTTCTCATTTGAATGCAGTGGGTGGGATAATAGTGGAAGCTATAAATGTGACTCCTTTCCGAAGAAGCGTTGGATAGTTCAGATATGCAAGACACTAGTTACGGATATAATTATATTCGAGTCTTCTTTACCACTTTTGTCGCTATTTACTAAGAAAGCTACTATCCTTGTTTTGTATCCATTCCGAAGTTAATTAAGCTTATATTTTTGCTGTTTCCTTTTTGTAATTTATGTTGTTTAGTGTTTTGTTCAACAAACATAACATCCAATACATTCTTTTTGTATTACAAAAGGTGTGGAATTAAATACCTTACTCCATCCATTGCACAATATACCCCAGTTATTGCGTCATTTTGCCATATACGTATGGTGATATGACACAATGCAATGATGTCATTATTAACATTTTTTCTAAAACGTCTATTTGTATATTTATGTTTTTAAGATATGTTACCGAAAACATATGGGGCTAATGCTATACGAAGATTGGAGCCTGTAGATACTAAAGAATAAAACTAATTGACAAAAAACTTACTTTCGCCAAATTCCACCACTTTCCCCTAACTTTATGGGTCGCTGTCAAGGAATATACTTTCGATGGAGCTTGGACCATTTATAAAAATAATACTCAAAGTATAGTAAAGAGGGTAAATTAAAGGAATACTGAATGACACTTACACTCCTGGAAATTGAAATTAGAACACCGTGAATTCATTGTCCCAGGAAGGGGAAACTTTATTGACACATTCCTGGGGTCAGATACATCACATGATCACACTGACAGAACCACAGGCACATAGACACAGGCAACAGAGCATGCACAATGTCGGCACTAGTACAGTGTATATCCACCTTTCGCAGCAATGCAGGCTGCTATTCTCCCATGGAGACGATCGTAGAGATGTTGGATGTAGTCCTGTGGAACGGCTTGCCATGCCATTTCCACCTGGCGCCTCAGTTGGACCAGCGTTCGTGCTGGACGTGCAGATCGCGTGAGACGACACTTCATCCAGTCCCAAACATGCTCAATGGGGGACAGATCCGGAGATCTTGCTGGCCATGGTAGTTGACTTACACCTTCTAGAGCACGTTGGGTGGCACGGGATACATGCGGACGTGCAATGTCCTGTTGGAACAGCAAGTTCCCTTGCCGGTCTAGGAATGGTAGAACGATGGTTTCGATGACGGTTTGGATGTACCGTGCACTATTCAGTGTCCCCTCGACGATCACCAGTGGTGTACGGCCAGTGTAGGAGATCGCTCCCCCCACCATGATGCCGGGTGTTGGCCCTGTGTGCCTCGGTCGTATGCAGTCCTGATTGTGGCGCTCACCTGCACGGCGCCAAACACGCATACGACCATCATTGGCACCAAGGCAGAAGCGACTCTCATCGCTGAAGACGACACGTCTCCATTCGTCCCTCCATTCACGCCTGTCGCGACACCACTGGAGGCGGGCTGCACGATGTTGGGGCGTGAGCGGAAGACGGCCTAACGGTGTGCGGGACCGTAGCCCAGCTTCATGGAGACGGTTGCGAATGGTCCTCGCCGATACCCCAGGAGCAACAGTGTCCCTAATTAGCTGGGAAGTGGCGGTGCGGTCCCCTACGGCACTGCGTAGGATCCTACGGTCTTGGCGTGCATCCGTGCGTCGCTGCGGTCTGGTCCCAGGTCGACGGGCACTTGCACCTTCCGCCGACCACTGGTGACAACATCGATGTACTGTGGAGACCTCACGCCCCACGTGTTGAGCAATTCGGCGGTACGTCCACCCGGCCTCCCGCATGCCCACTATACGCCCTCGCTCAAAGTCCGTCAACTGCACATACGGTTCACGTCCACGCTGTCGCGGCATGCTACCAGTGTTAAAGACTGCGATGGAGCTCCGTATGCCACGGCAAACTGGCTGACACTGACGGCGGCGGTGCACAAATGCTGCGCAGCTAGCGCCATTCGACGGCCAACACCGCGGTTCCTTGTGTGTCCGCTGTGCCGTGCGTGTGATGATTGCTTGTACAGCCCTCTCGCAGTGTCCGGAGCAAGTATGGTGGGTCTGACACACCGGTGTCAATGTGTTCTTTTTTCCCTTTCCAGGAGTGTATATTCAAAGCCAGTATTTAAGCTAAATCCATGGAAATTTAGGATGGTCTCCTGGACAGTGCAAAAGGCGAGGCATGGTTCTCAATAGGGTGTTTGGTCACCAAGGACAGTGATGGATGCTCTGCAACTCGCTATTCTGCTGACCCCAAGGCTGATAGCGAGTTCTTTCTGTATTAATTTCCATTCCTCCGCCGGTGTGGTTTAAAACTGCTGGATAATCGTTATTGCATGTGCACGTCCTTCGCTACGTCTCCCCAACACAACCCACACGGGCTCTTTTGGATATAAATTGGAAGAACGGTCAAGCCAGTCCATTGGCCGAATGTCGTTTGTTCCAAGAACAGCTCTACCTGCGCAGTTAGATGCCGACGAGCACTGTGATCCACAAAAACGAAATCATGAGTGAATTGATCCCTGAAAAGATGCAAATGGGAAAAGAGAACAGTATCACAGTACCGTTGACCAGTGAGTGTACCGTGTTCAAAAATTGGGATGCCTCTACGTCTGGAATGATTCTTACTAGCCACAGCACAATATATCGACCACCAAAATCGTGTTCGACAACATTCCTGTCTGAAACACCTCTCGATATCTGAGGGTACGTGCAACACTGTAAAGATGATCCCTTTTGTGGTCTAGGAGTAATTGTGCGGGGAGGAGCACACCATATTAATAATCACGTTCCGCGTTTTATAATGTCATAGGGCACCATCACGAATCGCTGTGGTTTTAGTGCAATTATTCTCTCTGAATAAAGATATCATTCCTGTTCGTCTCACTGTGTATTCTTTCAGTTACCTTCTGTACTATGCTGTAGCATTGCTTTCTATGCATGGTCCAAGTTTCATTGAGCTACGTTAATTTTAGTGAAACATTAATCGGAAGTTGCTTTCGTTCTTCAGTTTTGCACATCTGTGTATTTCATGGACGTTATGACAGGCAACCCAACCACATACTGGTCGAACCGTCCATGGGCGTACAGCCGGTTCATAGTGCCATACGAATTGGCAGTACACTCCGTAACTGTTCAATTGACAGATACACCGGGAGAAACTGAAGAATCACAACCAGGTATCGGTTACTTTAGTTGCGTTGTCATGAAATATTTGCTGGGAACTTCTGTTCCGACCACTCTGCACTGGCAGTAATTCCATATACAGTATAACCCCATCCAAATGTAGAACAGAGTTCGGGTTTAGCATTGTAGCTCCATGCCCCTTGTCTCGAGGTAGTTTGGTGCCTTCTGTAACCAACATACAGCAAAGTCTGAGACTATGTGTATGTCTTGTTAAGATGATGCAGAGAGACGTGCCCAAATACTGCCGTCAGCAACACAGGGACCTAGCTATTAATGACTCTGGAGGAGGTAAAGGTGGCCCGAACAGTTACAGGGACCTGGTGGAAGAAGTCTAATTTGTTGCTGCGTTGATGGAGCGGTGAGAAACGATTTTAAGAAGTCGGAACTTTAGTAGTTGTCGGGACAACGTTATTAACGCACAAAGGTACAAACACGTGGCAGAGGAACTACATTGGTGACTTACGATAGATGTAGTTGCTCCGAATTATTCACATGTATTGGGCACCGAGATTTCTGTCTGAATGCATTTTTCGCGTGGTGTCTCTACAGTTTGTTCCTCACTTCTTTAAAGCTATTTTTCAGATCTGTGGTCGACCTCAGATTATATTTTTCAATGACTACTCCGATACCAAAACAATTCGTTGCCAAACAGGCAAAACAATGGAAGTTGCACAATCAATCACCATCAGTTTTGTTTTTGTGAAAGATAACAAGGAGGATTTTCGTTTAACACCATTGGCGATGAGATTGTTAGAGACAGAGCACAAGTTCGGATTAGGAAAGGATATCGACTGTGCCCTGTTAATGGAACCATCTTAATATCAACATTAACTGAAACGGCCAAAAGGAAACCTACCAGAAAAATGATTTTTCCATATAGTGATAGCGTAATTTAAACTTTAAGAAGATTATTAGGAAAATATCCGATACATTTTCCAGGTTATTGGTAAACCTGACGAGAAGTCCAACCCGCTAGTGTGCAAGAGGAAATGAACCAACCCACGTAACCAAAAATTATCACAAAGGAAATTTATTACTTCATTTATTTACGTTCTGTTGTGCGTGGTTTAAGTCTTGCGGAACAACTTGCACTCATCCTGTTTTGGCGATGGCTTCCAGTGCAGTGGACACACAGTCAACATGGGTTTAGAAAACATCGTTCTTGTGAAACACAACTAGCTCTTTATTCGCATGAAGTTTTGAGTGCTGTTGACAAGGGATTTAAGATCGACTCCGTATTCCTGGATTTCCAGAGGGCTTTTGACATTGTACCGTACAAATGGCTTATAGTGAAACTGCGTGCTTACGGAGTATCGTCTCAGTTATGTGACTGGCTTTGTGACTTCCTGTCAGAGAGGTCACAGTTCATAGTAATTGACGGAAAGTCATCCAGTAAAACAGAAGTGATATCTGGGGTTCCTCAAGGTAGTTTTATAAAAAGAAGTGGTTCAAATAGCTATGAACACTATGGGAGTTAATATCTGAGGTTATCAGTACCTTGGACTTACAACTACTTAAACCTAACTAACCTAAGAACATCACACACACTCACGCCGGAGGCCGGATTCGAAACTGCGACCGTAGCAGCAGCGTGGTTCCGCACTGAAACTCTTAGAACTGCTCGGTCACTGCGGACAGCGGTAGTTTTATAGGCCCTTTGCTATTCCTTATCAATGTAAACGATTCGGAGACAATCTGAGCAGCCGTCTTAGGTTGTTTGCACATGACGCTGTCGTTTATCGACTAATAAAGTCATCAGAAGATCACAACAAACTGCAAATCGATTTAGAAAAGATATCTGAATGGTGCGAAAATTGGCAGTTGACCCTAAATAACTAAAAGTGTTAGGTCATCCACATGAGTGCTAAAAGGAAGCCGTTAATCTTCAATTACGCAATAAATCAGTCAAATATAAAAGCCATAAATTCAACTAAATACATAGGAAGTACAATTACAAACAACTTAAATTGGAAGGAACTCAGAAAATGTTGTGGGGATGGTGAAAGGTGGCTACACTGAGTCACAGCGCCAGAGATTCCGCCAAAGAGTATTATTCCGCCGCCTCCACTGGCGCAGTAGTTGTTCAGAGAATGTCGAGGGTAGTGGTTGTTCAGAGGTTGCCTTGGGAAGTGCTTGTTGAGAGCATGTCGAGAGCAGTACTAGTTAAGAGCATGTCGTGTGCAGTTACTGTTCTGTTGGGCGAGAGAGTAGAGGCTGTTCGGTTGGTGTAATGTATAGATGGAAGACGTTGCAATGATCACAGTGTATTTTTCGTCCATATATATGGAGGTAACAAAAAATTTTTCATATCAAATCTCCTTAATAATAATGCCTCTTGGTCACAGGTTCAGTCAACAAAGCATCTGGCTCGTGTTCATGTATTAGACTCTTAATTCTGGTTTCTATGTGCAATTATTGTACTTCTGGTTTTTCAGTACTAGTTGAGAGCATGTCATGTGCAGTTATTGTTCTGTTGGGCGAGAGAGTAGATGCTGTCGGCTTGTGTAATGTATAGATGGAAGATGTTGCAATGATCACAGTGTATTTATCGTCAATATATATGGAGGTAACAAAAAAACTTTTATTCCAAATCTCCTTACTAATAAAGCCTCTTGGTCACAGGTTCAGTCAACAAAGCACCTGGCTCGTGTTCATGTATTAGACTTGTAATTCTGGTTTCTATTTGCAATTATAGTATTTCTGGTTTTTCAATTAGTTCATTGTAAATCGTGTTCAAAATATCTCGTCGTATTGAGGAAGAACCGTCCCAGATACGTGTACGTTGAGTCACACTACCACACACAGAACAGTTACACTTGTGATTTGTTGTTTCGTAGCTTTTATAGTTGCAGAGGACTTAATTAATGAATTGTGTTACCAGAAATTTCCCTTCATTCTTTATTGTTGTTTTATGCAGTCAGATTGCGTGCTAATACTGCTCAGTGCCAACCGGGTTCCAAGACTTCGCAACTGGACACACAGCTACTAAAATTGTTGCATTTGCATCATTTTTATAATTAAGCCCCCATGGAGGTGGCGACCCTGCCACGATCGTCCCTTGGAAAGCTTTTGACAGTAAAAGTAGCAGACAGTAGTATTGTTGTAGTAATTTGTAGTTTAGTAATTGTAGTCAATATTGCATGTGTAGATTTGGTAATTGAACACTTGTAGTTGTATTGTCACTCTTCCAATGGTATTTTTGCAGAATTTAATTTTTGATGTCTCGTATACGGGTTTGACAATTTTGTGTAATTATGAAGATTTCAATTGTTCGTTAATCGTGTTTGTCGGGAAGCATTTCGTGTGAATGGTATTGTTGGTGATAAAGTGTTACATTCTGTGTAATTTTCGTATAGTGACGAGTCTTGTATGTTTTGTAAATGATTACGCGGTCGATGAAAAAGGCAAAAACGAAGGATAGTCAGAATGACGAAATTGTTAACATGGTGAACTCCCCAACACAGGAGAACAGTATGATGAATAATGAATTAGAAAACAATTTAATAAGCCGGGAAAATAGCCCGGAATCAGTTCCAAATTTTTCACAATCAAAAAATTTTCAAAATACGAGATTAACGACAGAAGATTCTGGAATAGTATCGAACACAGATAGCTTTACTGCTATGACGAAGGATGATAGTTTTACGGGAAATGTTAGGGGCGAAAAGAATTTCGAACCAGTTAAAATGGAGCAGTTGATAGGTGCTATATTAAATCTGTGATCGCAGATGGGAATAACGGAAACATGGTTACACTCACTGGGATCACATTTAGGATCTGAATTAAGAACAGTGGCAACACGGTTAGAAACTGATATGGGAACAATGGAAACACGGTTAGAATCACGAATAGGGACATGTTTTAAAAACATGAAAGATGAATTAAAGAAAGAAATTAGAGAAGAAGCACAACCGATTTGGAATGCTCACAATAATAGATTAATTTCAATACAAATTAGACAAAAGGAACAGGATAGAGAACAGGAAGAAAGAGATCGCGCAATTGTACAAAGATTTTCAGAGTTAAATCTTCAATGTGCCATGATAAGGAGAAATATTTGAAAGAATCGAGGAATCCGTACCAAATGACAGAATAAATAACCTAACACAACCATATGAACAGTTAACTACTAAATGTGTCGATACTGAAACCGAGTCGCGACACTTACGGAAGACGTAAATAAAACAGAAAGAACAAATAGATGACTTATCGGGAAGAGTTGAAGAGATTTCAGATAAATTGACAAGTCTTAGTTTAAATGGGGACAGAGATTCTGATGATACATCTCCATTGCCATTGCAGAAACAGAAGAGTACCAGAATATAAATAAACATGTTGAAAATCAGGGAAAATTTAATGAACCCGTTAAAAGGGAATTTGAGGCGTTACGAAAGCAAGTCAAACAAATTGAAAGCAAAATCGTAGGAAAAGACAACAGAAGGAATTTAGAATCACAGGTAGCAGAGGCCATTGAAGAAAATAATTTATTTCATTTACGAGATGTAACAAGAGAGGGCCAGGCACGCGGACTTGACAATAATCGACATTCGGACTGCGACAGACGCGGTAGGTCTTTGTCGCCATGAGGCTAAAACTTTGACTATTAACACTTTTTAAGTGTTCGGAAATTTAAGATCTTTCGCAATTCTAAGAATGACATACATCCATGTTCATGGTTAGATCAATTTATGTACGCACTTTCAACAAATTGGCCACTAAGTCACAAACTGGAATTTATGTGTGGCTATTTAGGTCCTCAGGGGATTCTCTACACTAAGTGAACATGTGCCGTAGCGTGCACAGGGCCCCGAGCTGTAGTGGTGCTATTTCCGTTTTAGTTTTCTGCACTGCTGCCTACGCTTTCACTATTCTTTGTATCTATCAAAACCACTCTTCAACTATCAATCTATCTAGAAAAGGAGTTGGTAATTAATGACTGGATATGACTATTTTACCCAAAAGTGATTTCGGAAATTACCGTTTGGATTTACTATATCTTCTGTAGCATTCATTCGTAGTTTAAACGAAATTTTACCTGTTTATCTCCGTGACAATAATTTCATATGTTGACGATATTCTTATTGCTAAACGTTCTTGGAGTGAGAAAAAGAAACTTTTGGATTCATTATTATGTATTTTTGCAACAGTTGGTATTACAGTGAACTTGGAAAAATCAGAATTTGGTCGTTCTCAGGTGAAACTTCGTGGTCGTAATATTTCTACAGAAGGTATTCTTCCTGTTCCATAGAAACTAGACGCTATTCGTAATTATGCTGTTCCTACTACAAAACGTGATGTTCGTAGTTTCCTTGGTGTCAGTAATTTTCTTAGATGCTTTGTTAGATTGGACAATTTGGCCACACCTCGTTTATGTGAACTATCTGGAAAGAATTCTAATTGGTGTAGGGATGAGGAAGCTCAATCGGAATTTGAACAACTTCGTGATGCTTTAGCTGCTGCTCCACTTCTTTCACATACGGATTTACCTAAAGATTTTTGTTTGGCGACGGACTCATCATACAAAGGACTAGGTGCACATTTATTTCCAGAGATAGAAGGAAACGGCTTTGTAGTACAGAAAACTATTGCATTTGGATGTCATGTTCTCTCTACATCAGAAAAGAATTATTCGATTACGGAACTTGAAGCTTTGGCTTCGCATCTTTTTGTATGGCACACATACTAATGTTTACACAGATCTTGGAGCTCTGGAATTTATTATGTCAACAAAATTAACACATGGAAGATTGCCACAATGGGCGCTGTATATACAGGAATTTGACTTTACTATTGTTTACATACAGGGTTCTTCAAATATTATTGCTGATGCTTTATCACGAGCACCTATGGGTTTGAAATAAAGTGCTGAGGAGGAATGCAAAGAAAACAATTATAGTTTGATGTATATTCAAGGTGTTGCATTTGAAAATTTTATTTCGTCTTCACTCCAGGACATTGCTAAGGAGCAAAACAAGGATCCAATCTGGAAGGATATTAAGGAGAAGTGGCGGAGAAAGTAAAGCGTAGCGATTAGACAGTACTATTTAGTTCGCAATGACATTCATCTTAAACGAAAATCGGTTGACAACTCTGTTAGGTTAGTCTGCATTCCTGATGAGTGGGTTAATAAATTGATTTGGTATACACATTTCAGTTATGCACACTTTGGTCCCAGAAAATGGTTTCATAAATTACGAGAAAATTGCTACTTCAGTTATATGGAAAAACCTATTCGATTTGTTCTTGATAAATGCAAATTATGTCAAAAGGCTAAGCCGCCAACTATTTCTCACAGAGCACCGTTGTTTCCTATCATTCCAGCGAAATTAAAGGAGATCGCTGAAGTCGATTTGTTCGCTCCAGTGGTTCGTTCTGCTAATGGTTTTGCGTACATTTTGGTAACAGTGGAATTGACATCAAAATATGTGTGTTTTACACCTTTACGCAAAGCAACAGCTCGTTCAGTATCTAATGCTTTCATCAATCAATTTCTTAAAGAAGTTGGTCATGTTGATAAGGCTATATCAGATAATGTATCACAGTTTCGCTCTAAAATTTGGCTTAGTACTCTATGGCATCGTAAGATTAAACCGATTTTCATTTAACTTTTTCACACTCAATCTAACGCTTCAGAGAGATGGATGAAGGAAATCAACAAATTGTGTCGTCTTTATTGTCATCAGAATCACAGAACGTGGGATCAGTATCTTCATATTTTTCAGAACATTCTGAATGAACTCCCTAATGATTCAACTTCTTTACCACCTACATTGATATAAAAAATTAACCACCGACAAATCGCATTTCTGAAATCGTTCCTTTACCGCCTACACGAAAACTGCGGCATTCTGAAGTTGTCAACCCGGCTCTACAAAATATTGCATCTGCGGCTGATGGATGAGAGAAATCAGCTAAACGTCCTGGTCGTTTAAAAAACCTTGTCAGTTGGTCAAAAGATGTTAATTAAGTCTCATCGTTTGTCTCTCAAAGGAAAAGGCTTGTGTCGCAAATTTTTTCTGCTTTGTAACGCTCCACATAGAGTTCGCAAAATTATTCATGATAACACTGTCGAAGTAGAAACTCTTAAAACTCGGCGCTCTAAGGGAATACATCATATATCGAACGTTAAAATTTTTGTGGAATGACATACTTTTGAGAAACTAACAGTTATATGTAAACATGCAGAGAATATAAGGATACCGCGCCGTGCTCTGGCGACGGCACATACTCAAAGCAACAATGAAGTCTGCGCGCCGCAAAAGGCAGTCGTTGACTGCAAAGAATTACTTCTTACGTCACGCGTACCTACAGCTGATAGAGCGGTCCGTGCGAATGCACTGACAGCCGTAAACAAACACACAGTCTAATTTCTCCGAATAAATTCAGTATAAAGCTAAATTATGTTATTAACGTTCAGTTTTTTTCAGGATACAGTTGTATAAAATATTTAAGAACTTCACGTAAATTCTATGTGTGTCCGACGTTAAGAGAACTTCCTATTGAGAAAATTTCAGGAAGAATGTAATTTCGAAGAAGAAAGTAATAAACTAAAAAGGTAACGATTAATTGAGTTTATTTTTCAGGTAACATATTTCCACTTAGGTACGTACTTTAGACGTAATTTTCTGCTCACGATTACGTGATTTATACTTTGTGTTAACCGATTTTGACAATGATTGATTAATGAACAGGGTTGTTACTTATGTATATTATGCATCGATTGGCTGCTGTGCTTTTTCACTGATGTCATTTTTTTTATTATGTCTCTGCTGTGCCTATTTATTTCAATTATAATTGTCACCTGATTATTTGTGCTGGTATGGTTATGTATATAAGTTATACTTTGTGACTTATCTGCTTGCGCCTTCATGTTTACTTATTAAGATTACATATGAACATTTAATTACTTATGCTGATATGATGCTAATAACCTGTTTATTATGTAAGATATATACTTGCTGCTTTACGTATGGATTGCAAATTTATACATTTCTGTTTTGTTGTCATAACTACTCTTTAATTTGGTATATAGAAATGCTGATATACTGTGTACGAATATAGAGTTTAGGTCACACTATGGTACTAATTATAGATTTTTCGCTTGGCAGAGCCTCGATGTAGGGATGGTGTTACATCCATTTGTTGACATTATATTCTCTACTGGTATAATTACTCGCAATTGCATGTTTTGCTTACGCTCAATGCTTTATATTTTAAGATAAGAAAATGAACTGCTATAATTCTACGAACGACATTGGTACAAGAAACGTCATTGAAGTCACATGAGCTGGAACTTTTATGGAAGCTGTATAAATTTATAATAATAGAAAGGCGGCTAACGACATGAAATACCAACACTAGGTTTAGACCATTGACAGTTATTACACTGCATTCTTCATGAGCAATTGAAATAGCAAGTGACACTTGACACAAGAAATACTCCACATGTTTGCTTCTGTTTTGCCATGATTCTTGAAGTGGTGTACACACTGTGAAAAATAACGATCATTCACACTCCATTCTCGTACTTAGTAACTTAAAGTTACTCAAACTAAAGGCTGTTAGAGGTCATGTATGCATTTCGTTTATTTAATGATGGACAAAGTAACCAAAATGTATTTTATAATTGATAATGAGTAGAAGACTTGGGTCAGGTGGATTACACAGAGGTTGTGTGTGGACATTGTGTCTTCGGATTGTATTGGATGATGAATTGAAGTTTGCACTAAAATTTTATCTGTACTTGTTCGAGGAGACTGTCTAGAGTGAAGAGTTGTTATGGAAGTGAAATGATATTGGTGATAAGTGTTGTGGACTGGCAAGACAGCCAATCCACTGTGACGGCTAGCCGAAAGGCACTCGTTTGAGCTCACGCAGGCTGGCGTGAGGTCTGGAACAGTTAACTATAATCCATAATTGGCGAACGTCGGTCTGACGGTACATGCACAACAAGATAAATAGCAAATGATAATGGCGCCTAGCTAGGTCGTAGCAAACGACGTAGCTGAAGGCTATGCTAACTATCGTCTTGGCAAATGAGAGCGTAATTTGACAGTGAACCATCGCTAGCAAAGTCGGCTGTACAACTGGGGCGAGAGCTAGGAAGTCTTTCTAGACCTGCCATGTGGCGGCGCTCGGTCTGCAATCACTGATAGTGGCGACACGTGGGTCCGACGTATACTAACGGACCGTGGCCGATTTAAAGCCAACCACCTAGCAAGTGTGGTGTCTGGCGGTGACACCACATTCCTCCCCCGCAAATCGGCGGACGGTTGTGTTATAAGGCTTCCGCCCACCGTGGGGAGGACCCCATGTTGACGTATGCGACGAGGTGGGGAGCCTAACAACAGGCGAGGCTGTGCCACCCGCACCCTGCCCTTCGGTCCGAAGGGAGCTCGGAAACGCCTAAAAACCTAGTCCAGGGTGCACGCCAACATGCGGTGTACGCGCCCATAGAGAGACAGGAGGGGCGAAGGGTTGACCTCCATCAGGTCGGGGCACTCGACGGGCGAAAACACCATGTGGTTCGGAGTGGGCAAGATTTCCATGTCGGAGGACAAAGGGGCCCCAGGAAGCGATCGGCGGCGCGTGACCCATGGAGGCGCCCGGCGGTTGCAGCGACGCGTCCACTGCGGGCGTCGCCGGCGGGAGAACAGACGGCGGCGGCGGTGGCGCGTCGCCATGGGGCAAAATGGAACGCAGCGTCGGTAACACCTGGGGCTGAGGCGAGCCAGTAGATGGGTCCCCAGGGCGCTGACCGGATGGCACCGTCGCTGAAAGCAGACGGGGAGCGTCAGATCCCGCGCGACGACAGAGGCGCAGCTGGTTGAGATGCCGACGCACCTCACCAGAGGCCCCCAAAACCAGATACATAGCACGGCCGAGGCAGCGAAGAATGCGCCCTTGGATAGTTGCGATAATGGACAACGTCGCCTGGAGCAAAAGCAGGTGGCAGCCGCTGCACAGGAACCTGATGCGTCGGATGTAGTAAAGACATCAAGGTTCGATGAGGGCGACCGTGAAGCAACTCAGCCGGCAAGCGACCATCTCGAGGCTGAGATCGATACGAGGACAAAAAGAGCAATAACGCATCCTCCCGAGAATGCGACTCTTTGAACTTCAACATCTGTGACGTGAAAGTCCTGACCAATCGTTCAGCGGCACCGTTTGACTGTGGCGAAAACGGCGCGGACGTCAGATGTTGAATACCATTGGCCTTGCAGAATGTCTGAAATTCTATAGACATGAATTGTGGGCCATTGTCGGAAACAATAGTCTGTGGAAGACCTTCAATGCAAAAGATAGCCGATAACACTTGGATGGTGGCAGATGACGTCGTGGAAGACATCCGGACAGCAAAAGGAAAATTACTGAAGGAATGGACAACAACCAACCATCGAGCATTCCAGAACGGACCAGCAAAATCGATGTGTAAGCGTTGCTTAGGGGAAGTGGCTTTTGGCCATGCAAAGAATTTCCGCGGTAGTGCGGATTGTTGTTCGGCACACACCATGCAAGAAGAGCACATTTGTGTAATCGCAGCATCGATTCTGAACCAAGTACAGTGCTGACGAGCAAGTTGTTTCGTTCGCACTATACCCCAATGTCCTTGGTGGAGAAGCCGTAAGACAGAGGACTGTAACGAACGTGGGACCACGACCCTGGACTGATAATAATCAGAACGCAACAGCAAAACACCACGTCGTACAAAAATTCTCTCCTTGTGAGCAAAAAATCGGCGAACCAACGGATCCCCGATCCGTGACTTTGACAAAGGCCATTGCGTAGCAACAAAACGCAGAACGGTAGCAAGGACAGGGTCAGCCGCTGTGGCGGAGCTACACGACGAAAATCAATCGGAAACGATTCGACCACGTCATCGGTTTCCGAATCAATGACCATGCAAGCAAGTTTGGAGGAATCGAATGCTCTATCCTCAGCAACAGGCAAATGGGACAACGCATCGGCATTTCCGTGCTTAGCAGTGGACTGATACAAGATATCGTAGCGGTACTGCGAAAGGAAAATAGACCAGCGAATGAATTTCTGCGCTGTACGTGGAGGTACAGGCTTGTTCGGATGAAAAAGCGACGTCAAAGGTTTGTGGTCTGTGATTATGGTAAGGTGACGACCATACAAGAATTCATGAAACTTAGTAACACCAAATACGAGAGCCAATGCTTCTTTCTCGATCTGTGAATAATTTCGTTGTGCAGACGAGAGCAAATGGGACGCAAAGGCAATAGGGCGATCGTGCGAACCATCTTTGTGCGCAAGCACAGCACCGATCCCGAAATCCGATGCATCCACCATCAACAAAAGGGGTTTACGGGGATCGAATGGCGTAAGGCAAGTATTTGAAAGCAACGCCGATTTCAACTGGCGAAAGGCGCGTTCGCACTCCGTCGTCCAGACGAACGGAACACCTTTACAGCGTAAGCGATGGAGCTGAAGTGGAAGAGGCGTGGCGCACATATTTATGGTAATAATTGATTTTTCCCAGCACACTGTGTAGCTGCTTCAAATTCTCCGGCGAAGGCGAGCCCTGTATGGCACGGAGGTGCTCTGGACTCGGATGTATGCCTTGAGCATTGAGGACATGGACCAGATAGGGTAAGTCCCGAGCAAAAAACACACATTTGTCCTTCCGCAAGCGAAGATCATTTTGTCGCAAGACCTGAAATAATGTTCTGAGATTGGCTAAATGTTCTTCTTCTGTCTTTCCGGAGATCACAATATCGTCCAAATAGTTTGCTGCAGTAGGAACCGACGCTGAAACAGTTTGCAGATATTGCTGAAACAATGCAGGGGCGGATGCACACCCGACTGGCAGTCTTTTGAATCGATACAAACCAAGATGCGTGTTAACCACCAAAACGCGCTGGGAATCTTCGTCCACAGGCATTTGCAAGTACGCATCTGCTAGGTCCAACTTCGAAAAATATTTACCTGGACACAGTTCGTCAAAAAGATCTTCCAGGCAGGGTAAAGGAAAAGCTGCAGTCGCTAGTTGTGGATTCACTGTTGCCTTGAAGTCCACGCAAAGTCTCAATGTTCCAGAAGGCTTTTGCAAAATTACTAAGGGTGATGCCCAGAGCGAAGACTGCACACGTTCAATTACACCTTGTGATTCCAAATCGTTTAATGTTCTTGCGTCCTCATCACACAAGGCGTGGGGAACATTGCGCGCTCGGAAAAATTTCGGTTGCGCGTTTACTTTCAGTTCCAAATGTGCTTTATAGTTCTTAGTGCAACCCAGGAACAGTGAAAAATGTCTGCAAATTCTTCACATAGACGAGAAACACTGGCTGAAGGCACAGTCTGGTTCACTGATAGGACCTGATTGACTATAGACAAGTTAAAAAACTGAAATAAATCCAAACCAAACAAGTTCACTGCAGAAGAAGAACGAAGGACGTAAAATGACACAAGTTTTGTTTGTCCCTTGTATGTTGCAAGAAGGCTGCACTGTCCTAACACAGGGATTGCTTGTCCTGAATAACTACTGAGCTTAACATTTGCGGCACGCAATGGGGGTGTGCCCAGCTGTTTGTACGTGTCGTGATTGATCAGGGAAACTGCAGCTCCGGTATCGAGCTGGAATGCTACCACTTTGCCGTTTATGTCTAAATCTACAAAACATTTATTGTCCTGCTGACGACAAGAGCGACTGTCTCGTGCAACGTGAATTGACACTGATACAGAATCACTTGCGACTTGACGTGATTTCCGGCGACGTCGACGCACACTATTTGTGGGACGAACACAGTCATTGTTAGAGAGAGTGGCACTGGGTGGAGTGGAGTGAACTACATGAATGTCCATGGGCGAAGGTTCACGAGCCTGAGTATTCTTGGTTCGTTTCCGGCGCGAAGCAACGGGCCTGGAATGGGTGTGAGTGTCCGATCGGAGCTTTCTCTTGCAAACACTCTGAACATGTCCTCGTTTATTACAGAAAAAGCAAATAGCTTGGCGTGATGGGCAATTCTCACGCGAATGTCTAGTAGCACACCGTGGGCATGATTTCACCGCATTTGCTTGCTTGCGCAGCACACGTGGCAGAGAGCTTGGCGGCAGGTGCGCGGACGGGCGTGAGGGCTGTTTACTGTGCCGTGCAGCGCGCCCAGTGAGCCGGTTAACGCGACACATGGCTGGCAAAGTTTCAAATGATTCCTGAGCATAGTCAAGTGTGTCCTGCCGATCCAATATGTCTATCACTTGTTGAAGGGAGGGACTGACTAGTTTCAAAATCTGTTCCCGTATACGAACATCAGAAACGTTCTGTGCAATAGCATCACGTACCATAGTGTCTGAATTGGGGAGTCCACATTGACACTCAAAAGCACAACCCCTTGTAAGGCCTTGCAAAGTAGCAACCCACTCCCGATTAGTTTGACAGGCCGTACGTTTTGTACAACAGAACGTATACCGTTTTGCAACTACATCGACTGATTCTTTGAAATATGCATCTAAGGCAGACAAAATTTCGTAGTAGGACAGGGTTGCTACGTCGCGTCGGGGAAATAATTTCACTATCACACGGTACGTGGACACTCCAACACAAGAAAGCAGAAAAGGCTGCCGCTCATTACCTTGAATTCTGTAGGCGGAGAGATGGAAGCCAAATTGGCGTGACCACTCCGTCCAGCTTTCCAGTGCCACATCAAAAGGACGAAAAGGTGGTGCAACTGCGTGTTGTGGCTGCGTGAGCGGTGGAGCGACGGCCGCCGCATCGTTTTGCATTGCACATTGACCCTGGACGAGCTGTCCAAGGGCATCCAGCAAGGCCTGCGTCTGCTGATTCTGTAAGTGATAAAATTCGGACAGTACATCTGGAGAATGTGTCGAAGCCATGACACAAGTGCATCAGTTTATGAATACGAACGCAAAATCCTCGTCGTCATTTGTTGTGGACTGGCAAGACAGCCAATCCACTGTGACGGGTAGCCGAAAGGCACTCGTTTGAGCTCACGCAGGCTGGCGTGAGGTCTGGAACAGTTAACTTTAATCCATAATTGGTGAACATTGGTCTGACGGTACATGCCTCACAAGATAAATAGCAAATGATAATGGCGCCTTGCTAGGTCGTAGCAAATGACGTAGCTGAAGGCTATGCTAACTATCGTCTCGGCAAATGAGAGCGTAATTTGTCAGTGAACCATCGCTAGCAAAGTCGGCTGTAAAACTGGGGCGAGTGCTAGGAAGTCTCTCTAGACCTGCCGTGTGGCGGCGCTCGGTCTGCAATCACTGATAGTGGAGACCCTCGGGTCCGACTACTAATGGACCGCGGACGATTTAAAGGCTACCACCTAGCAAGTGTGGTGTCTGGCGGTGACACCACATTCCTCCCCCGCAAATCGGCGGACGGTTGTGGCATAAGGCTTCCGCCCGCCGTGGGGAGGACCCCATGTTGACGTATGCGACGAGGTAGGGAGCCTAACAACAGGCGAGGCTGTGCCACCCGCACCCTGCCCTTCGGTCCGAGGGAAGCTAGGAAACGCCTGAAAACCTAGTCCAATGTGCACGCCAACATGCAGTGTACGCGCCCATAGAGAGACAGGAGGGGCCGAAGGGTCGACCTCCATCGGGTCGGGGCACAAGACGGGCGAAGACGCCATGTGGTCCGGAGCGGGCAAGAGTTCCATGTCGGAGGACTTAGGGGCCCCGGGAAGCGATCGGCGGCGCGTGACCCAGGAAGGCGCCCGGCGGTTGCAGCGACGCGTCCACTGCGGGCGTCGCCAGCGGGAGAACAGACGGCGGCGGCGGCGGCGCGTCACCATGGGGCAAAGTGGAAGGCAGCGTCGGTAACACCTGGGGCTGAGGCGAGCCAGTAGATGGGTCCCCAGGGTGCTGACCGGACGGCACCGTCGCTGAAAGCAGACGGGGAGCGTCAGATCCCGCGCGACGACAGAGGCGATGCTGATTGAGATGCCGACGCACCTCACCAGAGGCCCCCAAAACCAGATACATAGCGCGGCCGAGGCAGCGAAGAATGCGCCCTTCGAGCCAAAGCCGTGAACCTCGATAGTTGCGATAATGGACAACGTCGCCTGGAGCAAAAGCAGGTGGCAGCCGCTGCATAGGAACCTGATGTGGCGGATGTAGTAAAGACATCAAGGTTCGATGAGGGTGACCGTGAAGCAACTCAGCTGGCGAGCGACCATCTCGAGGCTGAGAGCGATACGAGAATGCGACTCTTTGAACTTCAACATCTGTGACGTGAAAGTCCTGACCAATCGTTCAGCGGCACCGTTTGACTGTGGCGAAAACGGCGCGGACGTCAGATGTTGAATACCATTGGCCTTGCAGAATGACCGAAATTCTGCAGACATGAATTGTGTGCCATTGTCGGAAACAAGTGTCTGTGGAAGACCTTCAATGCAAAAGATAGCCAATAACGTTTGGATGGTGGCAGATGACGTCGTGGAAGACATCCGGACAACAAAAGGCAAATTACTGAAGGAATCGACAACAACCAACCATCGTGCATTCCAGAACGGACCAGCAAAATCGATGTGTAAGCGTTGCTAAGGAGAAGTGGGTTTTGGCCATGCAAAGAATTTCCGCGGTGGTGCGGATTGTTGTTCGGCACACACCATGCTGTACAACTGGGGCAAGTGCTAGAAAGTCTCTCTAGAACTGCCGTGTGGCGGCGCTCAGTCTGCAATCACTGGTAGTGGTGACACGCTGGTCCGACGTATACTAACGTACCGCGGCCGATTTAAAGGCTACCACCTAACAAGTGTGGTGTCTGGCGGTGAAACCACAATAAGGTTTATATGTTTCGACGTATTGAAGAGGTATTATTGAAGTATTGAGATTGTCTGAAGTTCATGATTATTGGAGTTTTGGTGGACAAGAGGTAAGATAAATGGTATTGATGATAAGGTTTATATGTATTGACGTAAGAGGTGTTTTGAAGTATTGAGATTATGTGATGCTGATGATTATTGGAGTTTTGGTGCATAAGAGGTAAAGTAAGTGAGGAGCATATATTTTTTGTTGGTTTATATAAAACAAGGAGGATGAAGATGGCAGATTAGAACACTCAAGTAGAAGGAACATTGTCTACACACACACTTCGTTAAATCAATAAGCAGCATATTCTTTTTTGGAGACAGGAAGTATTTGCATATCTTGGCGCACTGAAAGTTGTTCAGCAACCATACATTTTGATTTGGCTTGGCAAACATTGGTCTTGACATGATGACTACGACGCTGACTAACTATTATTAACTGTTACACACTGTTACCACTACTACTTGATACACATGTTGAATATCAAATTTTGACAGAATTGCATTTACGCAGGTAACACTATTCAATTACAGAGTAGTGCTTAAATTCAGCTGAAGGAAGAGTGAGTGTGTTTTGTGTGTTTTCCTTTCCTAATCCCAAGTAATTGGCATCGACATACCTTCTAAATATTATTTTACTTATTTGTTGTGGCTGGCACTGACACACATAAATATTATAGGTTTACTGATATTTGTGTATTTGTAATTGTTAATATGACAATTGTCTGATATAATTTGGGTATTTATTATCATTTGTATGATTAGTGTAAGAGCATTGATAATAATTTTGTAAATGCAATTGTGTGTGCAGTCAAACTGTTGTTTGCGCTTGCACCTATCATCATTGATGGGTGCCACTTGAAAATGTTTAATTTCTGCTGATGAACTGTCTAATTAGTTATAGTGAATATTATGGACTGTTACCTGCACCAGTTCAACATTGCTGGGTGCCACAGATGGAATTGCTTCTACAGAGAAGATGTCACTTGTTAGTGGCTGCACCTGTTCAACATAACTGGGTGCCACTGTTGGAACTGCTACTAGATGATGTCACTTGTTGGTGTGTGCACTGTGATAAACCTTTAGCAGTTCCTTTATGTTTTCGTCTTCTTTAAAGGCAAAGATAGAAGATGAAGCGGTAGCACATCATAGAGCCTATGCCTACCGTCATGTATTTTTTGACTTTTAGTTGTAAATGAACAGAGCATTTTTTCAGGTACCAGTAGGAGGAAGGAAGGATTCGCGCTCAGCTAGTGAACGAGTGAGAAGCACGCCATTTTTAGCGAGTAATTGTAGATCGCTTTTTTGGGGTCGCTATGAATAAGTGAGGAGTATGTATTTCATATGTGCACCGTTTAGAAAAATACAGTATTGTTTTGTTAACAGAAAGGTCGTGTGAGTTGTTATTTCAAATAGTACAATAATTACAAGAACTGAAGCCCACCTGTATACTTTGGAAAATCACGAAGATCCGATAAGCTTAATGGGAACACGGTCAAGACTTCAAACGAGAAAACGGCGACCAAACGTAGTATTATAAAGAATGGTAAGCACAAATCTACAGTGGAGAAAGAAACTACTTCGCCCTGCAAAATAATATGAGCTAATACGAACTTATTTCCAGGCACAGCTCAGCTTATTGTGCTTGTCATTCATGCCGAAAAATCAATCTCATTAATTCAATTCATTTTAAAAAGCCACGCACTTCAACATTTTATTATCATCTATTCCATTATTTTATTATATCATAAAGTGGCGACAGGTGACAGGCACGATACGTAGTGGGCAAAACTGTGAGTACTAGTATTGTTAGGAAAATGAATATACGTGTATGTTAACAATTTCTTTATGTTCCATGTACGCTGATGATGTGACGGAGATGGTGATGTGATACTGAAGAAATACTATCAAAAGGAAATAATAAATAAATTAGAAGGAAGAAGGCGACAATACCAAGAGCACACAACAAAGCACAATAGAGGAAGTACCATTTACAAGACAACAATCAGGTAGGACCGCGCAATGCATATGGAGAATGCGTTCCCAGTAGACCTATTAGAAAATCCATCCACCTATTTCCTAAAATCCAGAACCTAAAGCTTCAGAGATTAACGCTATTGTAGTCAAGTAGAGATAATGACATTTCTTTATTAGTACGGAAAATATATTGATTGAAGAACAGTTGAGACTACAATTACATACAACTGTATATGCATTTTTTCGCGTGAGAAGTAGCGCGGAAGTAAAATTTTGAAAAAGATAATTTTTGTTTTGGTAACTGCAGTGGTATAAGGATTTCTATAATGGAGTGTCAAAACAATAAGGGAATGTCATTCGGAAATCAGAATGCCAATGTAGTGGATGTTCATTTGCAAAAGGCAACAATGAGTGGTTTGGAACCGTTTAGCGGTGATTATTTGGATGCGGGGCGCGACATGCCATTGTTGCATTCGACGCCCGTGAATACAGAATATTTAATTACAAGCAATACGTTAATTACAGTAGACGTAACTAATGGAACCTCGAGGCAAGAGAATATTTTAAATGAGAGTAGTACGCGTAGTACGGACGCAGATGCTGACAGGCGTAGGCCGGAAGTGAATACGGAAGATATGCAAGCCTTATTTCGAGCCTTAACTGAATCCATACAAACAAGCATGAATGGAATGAAAGCAGACATAAATTCAAAAATGTCGGGTTTAGAGACTTAAAAGTCAAGTTTACAAACAGTACAAGCAGACATGACTAATATGAAAGCAGACATGACCACAGTAAAGTCCGATATCGAGAAGGTTAATGCGAACATGACACACATTTCAGACGAGGTAAAAAATTTGCGCACAGAACTCAATAGTCTGGACACGAAGTTCACACAGCAGATTTCACAAATCTCCACGGAGGTGGATAGGAAAATTAATGAACAAGTACAAATTTTGGTTCACGATATGGGTGAGAAATTAAAAGGCATAATGGGCGAAAAATTTGAAACACTAACACACACGTATCGACAGGAGCTATCCGGAATTAGAGAAACCCAAGAGAATTTACAGGCAATGCAAAAGAATACGCAGGTCAACTTAGACAATGTACAATCAGAAGTAGCGAAACTACATTCTTTCTGTGACGACCTGCCAGAAAATGTAGAAAAGATCGCATTGGAGGTAGGATTACTCAAGTTAGAACACAAGAGGATCAACTCAGACAATGTGCAGCTTTATGAATCGGTATAGAGCAATGCAAAGGACGAAAATACAACGTTCGCAGAAAAATGCGTACGTGAACAGCGTACCTATGTGGAAGCGGTAAAGAAAGTAATGGGGGACAAGGAAGAAGAGATCTTAAAACGCGTAGGACATGATATCAGACAGTTAGAACACCGGTTAAGAGACGAAATAGTTAACAAACAGGGTACGGTAATATCATCGCCGGGGGCGGTAAGCGGAGCGATAAACAGCCATCCGCCAGTGGGAGAAATCAGTGGCGCGGACAACAATGCCCAACCCACACCGCGCGACCGCATGTCGACGCGCACACGAGCAGCGGGAAAAACTTTGCTGAAGCAAATATACCATCACCGCAGGGAAATGCTGTTCCGACGTGCTGGACAGAGTTGTTAATGGATGAGAGCTTAATAAAACATCGACAGTTTCCCGTATTCTCAAATGAGAAAAAGCGAACGCACCCGGTAGTGTTTGTCCGAGCCTTTAGAAATGTACTGCCCAGGACTTGGACAGAAGCTCAAAA
This sequence comes from Schistocerca serialis cubense, assembly GCF_023864345.2. Taxonomy (NCBI): domain Eukaryota; kingdom Metazoa; phylum Arthropoda; class Insecta; order Orthoptera; family Acrididae; genus Schistocerca; species Schistocerca serialis. The sequence continues at coordinate 666,918,419 of NC_064642.1, forward strand.
CATTAAATACACTCCTGGATATGGAAAAAAGAACACATTGACACCGGTGTGTCAGACCCACCATACTTGCTCCGGACACTGCGAGAGGGCTGTACAAGCAATGATCACACGCACGGCACAGCGGACACACCAGGAACCGCGGTGTTGGCCGTCGAATGGCGCTAGCTGCGCAGCATTTGTGCACCGCCGCCGTCAGTGTCAGCCAGTTTGCCGTGGCATACGGAGCTCCATCGCAGTCTTTAACACTGGTAGCATGCCGCGACAGCGTGGACGTGAACCGTATGTGCAGTTGACGGACTTTGAGCGAGGGCGTATAGTGGGCATGCGGGAGGCCGGGTGGACGTACCGCCGAATTGCTCAACACGTGGGGCGTGAGGTCTCCACAGTACATCGATGTTGTCGCCAGTGGTCGGCGGAAGGTGCACGTGCCCGTCGACCTGGGACCGGACCGCAGCGACGCACGGATGCACGCCAAGACCGTAGGATCCTACGCAGTGCCGTAGGGGACCGCACCGCCACTTCCCAGCAAATTAGGGACACTGTTGCTCCTGGGGTATCGGCGAGGACCATTCGCAAACGTCTCCATGAAGCTGGGCTAAGGTCCCGCACACCGTTAGGCCGTCTTCCGCTCACGCCCCAACATCGTGCAGCCCGCCTCCAGTGGTGTCGCGACAGGCGCGAATGGAGGGCCGAATGGAGACGTGTCGTCTTCAGCGATGAGAGTCGCTTCTGCCTTGGTGCCAATGATGGTCGTATGCGTGTTTGGCGCCTTGCAGGTGAGCGCCACAATCATGACTGCATACGACCAAGGCACACAGCGCCAACACCCGGCATCATGGTGTGGGGAGCGATCTTCTACATTGGTCGTACACCACTGGTGATCGTCGAGGGGACACTGAATAGTGCACGGTACATCCAAACCGTCATCGAACCCATCGTTCTACTATTCCTAGACCGGCAAGGGAACTTGCTGTTCCAACAGGACAATGCACGTCCGCATGTATCCCGTGCCACCCAACGTGCTCTAGAAGGTGTAAGTCAACTACCCTGGCCAGCAAGATCTCCGGATCTGTCCCCCATTGAGCATGTTTGGGACTGGATGAAGCGTCGTCTCACGCGGTCTGCACGTCCAGCACGAACGCTGGTCCAACTGAGGCGCCAGGTGGAAATGGCATGGCAAGCCGTTCCACAGGACTACATCCAGCATCTCTACGATCGTCTCCATGGGAGAATAGCAGCCTGCATTGCTGCGAAAGGTGGATATACACTGTACTAGTGCCGACATTGTGCATGCTCTGTTGCCTGTGTCTATGTGCCTGTGGTTCTGTCAGTGTGATCATGTGATGTATCTGACCCCAGGAATGTGTCAATAAAGTTTCCCCTTCCTGGGACAATGAATTCACGGTGTTCTTATTTCAATTTCCAGGAGTGTATGTAGTAGGACACACCGAGGGTGATGCCCTTTTGTGGGATACGGAAATGTCAGAACTTTGCAAGACATATGATCAGTTTGAGAATGCTTTTTTAGATAAATACTGGTCAACAGCTATCCAGGAGAGGTTAAGACCAGAGGTATTTATCCCAGTACCATATCCTTCAAAATTGGGGGGGCTAAGAAGCTATTTTAAAAAATACCTAAACAAGCCCCGTTTTGGAATTATCCGATATCTCATGTCGATGTACTGAAAATCTTAAAGAACAAGTTACCTGCAAATTTTAGGGAAAAATTAATAACAGTTCCTGAATATGATCTCGAGTATTTTCTTTCAATGCTCGACTCAATAGATCTGATTCATGAGGATGGGCAAGCCACGCCTAGTTATCGTAACGATAAAGGGCACAACCCGCACGGGAAGAACTACGGTAACGGCAATGGCTTTGGAAATTACAACGGTCGTGTGCGCATGAATGAATGGCATCCGTATGCACCGCCGCGCCACAACGGAAATCCGTACAATCGGTCTACCCATCAGCCACAGGGTGACCGAGGGTACGAAACTAAATACCAGCCCCATAGGTACGGTAATGGCCGAGACAATAGAATTTCGAGGGAAAACTTCGACAATAGGCGACAAGGAAATGCAAATTACCAGGAACGGAATAAGCAACACAGGGATCCGAGAGATAACAGGCAGCCCGTACAGTCAAATCGAAACAACCGGGACACGAACTGGCGAGCGCGCGAATATACGGTAAACATAGTAGAAGTGACGTCAGAAAATGAAACAACACCTTTACCGGCCCCAGGAAATAATAATCGAGCGTGACTAGAGGAAGAAGGTGTGCCACAGTACTAATATGAGCGACTTAAACACTAAAACGAACAGGAACGGAAAGGAGGAAGCAGACATTGAAACAAACCTACACATACAGCATATCCGGAATCTATTTTTAAGGTATGATAAGGACGAAGAAATGAAAGAAGACTTGTTTATCGAAGAGAAAGGAACAACACGCAATGTAAGTGAAATTATTCAAGCAACAATAAAGGTAAAGGTGGGAAACATAGATGTACTAGTTGTTTTGGATACTGGCGCGTCGACAAGCCTAATGTCTACTAGCTTGTTCAAAGAGATAGCGTGAGAAGTAAATGTTCCCACACTACCTGTAGAGAACTGTAAGATCGTAACGGCGATGGGAAGTAAATCTAAAGTTATAAAATTACAGGCCAGCATACCCATTAGCATATGTGGTGTAATTTTGCAGTGTACTTTCTTGTTGGTAGGTAAACTTATAGTGCAGCGTTCATTATTATTTTACTGCACACTTGGTATGAAGGTGTCAAGAAGGTAGGAGGTTTGTCACTCTTTGACGAATAAACCGACTGGCGCTCGGTTCCTCTCCAGCTATGGGGTACAATATTTATATTTCCGGTGTCCTCTCCCTCTTCTACTATCCTGCTTAATCAGTAAGGAATGTTCAATTTTCTTTTACTAACATGCAGAGAGTGATATGCAGCCTAGTGAAAATAAATTATCCTTGTATTTTTATATTGTACTTTCTTAAGACTTAATTCACAGCGCGCGAGCTTTAAGAGAGAGGCATGAGCGATGAGGTATACAGAGACGCGCTTAAGGCAGAGCGTACTTCAACAATTATAGACGAAGCGGCTAACAGCTGATCGTAGGGGCCAAGTAGGCAAAAAGCAAGGTTGAGCTCAGTGTCCCCTGTACGTTGCACAAAGACACACTGCGCACCGCGACGGAAACCATTCTAGAATTTAAGCGAATCGGCATCCATACCGCGCAACCAGCTGGACAAAACGGAAGCGACACGAAGTGGGGTGCCTATCAGCTAGTTACTCTGACGTAGATGAGCAACACAAACTAAACGAATAGAGACATTTATTCCTAAGTCGGCGACTATACTATGAAGAGCACTAATTTTAGTAGTATATCATTAAGTTAAGCATATGGAGCTTTAAGAAAATGAGCGCATTGACGCAAGTAAACTATAAGAAGAGTAGAATACGCTAAATTTATGAACTTAACGCAATCCATTGAACGTTCATAGTTATACTTATTTCTCAGTATTCAACGTAGAAGGAAATAAACACAGGAAATGACCTCTCCGACTATATATAACAGGATTAAGACAAGTTGAAAAGGGAAGTAACAACATGTACACTTGAAAGAACGCGATTAGCACATAACTTAAGAACTAAGCAACTTACGAGGGCAGTTCAATAAGTAACGCAACACATTTTTTTTCTCGGCCAATTTTGGTTGAAAAAACCGGAAATTTCTTGTGGAATATTTTCAAACATTACCGCTTCGTCTCGTATAGTTTCATTGACTTCCGACAGGTGGCAGCGCTGTACGGAGTTGTTAAAATGGCGCCTGTAACGGATGTGCGTTGCAAACAATGGGCAGTGATCGAGTTTCTTTTGGCGGAAAACCAGGGCATCTCAGATATTCATAGGCGCTTGCAGAATGTCTACGGTGATCTGGCAGTGGACAAAAGCACGGTGAGTCGTTGGGCAAAGCGTGTGTCATCATCGCCGCAAGGTCAAGCAAGACTGTCTGATCTCCCGCGTGCGGGCCGGCCATGCACCGCTGTGACTCCTGCAATGGCGGAGCGTGCGAACACACTCGTTCGAGAAGATCGACGGATCACCATCAAACAACTCAGTGCTCAACTTGACATCTCTGTTGGTAGTGCTGTCACAATTGTTCACCAGTTGGGATATTCAAAGGTTTGTTCCCGCTGGGTCCCTCGTTGTCTAACCGAACACCATAAAGAGCAAAGGAGAACCATCTGTGCGGAATTGCTTGCTCGTCATGTGGCTGAAGGTGACAATTTCTTGTCAAAGATTGTTACAGGCGATGAAACATGGGTTCATCACTTCGAATCTGAAACAAAACGCAATCAATGGAGTGGCGCCACACCCACTCCCCTGCCAATAAAAAGTTTAAAGCCATACCCTCAGCCGGTAAAGTCATGGTTACAGTCTTCTGGGACGCTGAAGGGGTTATTCTGTTCGATGTCCTCCCCCATGGTCAAACGATCAACTCTGAAGTGTATTGTGCTACTCTTCAGAAATTGAAGAAACGACTTCAGCGTGTTCGTAGGCACAAAATTCTGAACGAACTTCTCCTTCTTCATGACAACGCAAGACCTCACACAAGTCTTCGCACCCGAGAGGAGCTCACAAAACTTCAGTGGACTGTTCTTCCTCATGCACCCTACAGCCCCGATCTCGCACCGTCGGATTTCCATATGTTTGGCCCAATGAAGGACGCAATCCGTGGGAGGCACTACGCGGATGATGAAGAAGTTATTGATGCAGTACGACGTTGGCTCCGACATCGACCAGTGGAATGGTACCGTGCAGGCATACAGGCCCTTATTTCAAGGTGGCGTAAGGCCGTAGCATTGAATGGAGATTACGATGAAAAATAGTGTTGAGTAGCTAAAAGATTGGGGAATGACCTGGTGTATTTCAATGCTGAATAAAACAACCCCTGTTTCAGAAAAAAAATGGGTTGCATTACTTATTGAACTGCCCTCGTACATACAACACATAAGTGAGCGAGGATGTGAAAGGTAGAAAGAGATATAAACATAGAAAAATGCGCGTGAGTGAGACGTGCGTGTGACTGAGACGTAAACTATAAAATAGCATATCGTAGAACTACACTTCTTTACAGACAACATTAGAAGTAGTGAGCTTAATGTACAGGGAGAATACATATCCACAAATTTGTTATTACAGAACTCACCTATGTTAGTTGCTATTAATTACATGATACCTTATAGTATAATCAGCAAAATAAAGCTGTAAACATGAATTGAACAACACGCGGGAGATAAGCTAAGTAAATACAAACACCAACCAATACGCGCACAACGTAATTGCCTGAACTTAAAACAAAAGAACTGAGGTAAGTACTGTATGTTTACAAAAGCGATATGGAGAAATAAATGAAATTTCACTGCTGGATAATATTTTGAAGTAGAGAGACTGAAAGGTTTTATTAGATTCGATTGAAGGTTTTAATTAGTTAATCAACGTTTGTGGTGACGTACTGTGCACAGAGTGAATCTAGGAAGAGAACGAAAGTGTATTAGAGTAACACGAGTTTATTTATATTTGTGGGAAAAAATAAGTAGTGCGGTGGTTCTAGTGTGAGAACCCTGTAGCTGGTACATGAGTATAAATGGCGATTTATGTGGAATATTTTTAATGAATAATTATATGGGTATACGGCGATGAATGTGAAGATTAATATTACAAGGGTACCTAGGAAAGGGCAACGAAGCCGACGTAAGAAAGAATACACTATATAGTTTTAAACCTTAGAATGAATGGTTGTATGAGTGTGGAAAGCAAACTATGATGATGCATGTACGGTAAGTAATTATGAAAACGAACATCACGAAGAAGCAGTGAGGAGTATAGAAGAAACAGTGAAGTCGATAGTAACAATGGTACATGATAACATTTAAAACACACCATAGCACAGTGATTTGCTACACAGACATCAGAATGTAAAACAACCTAGTATGAAAAATATTTCCTTAGCGACTAACTGTTACAGCTCGAGAAACTATGAGGTTAATATAAATGAAAATATGATACACGATTCGGATGAGGAATGAACACAAAATCCAGTGAAACAATATTTTCTACACTGAGCTCTTATTTTAGCACATGCGCGCTCTTATTTAGTGATAATGAATTATGAATGGAGCTACACATGACAAAAATACGGTAACATTATCGGTCACATGTCACCAAGGTAAACATGTACATGTCGTCGAATCAATAAGGCAGAAATATGGCTTGAAATATGTGTTCACGAATGTGGAATATTACGACGATTAACAAGCAGTGATGAGGTCAAGATTGTCCAAGGGATAAAACATCCCCCACACTCGCTCACAAACGAGCACTTGTAAATATTATACATAGTACGAAGATTTATCAAATGCCAGGGATAGAATAAGTACACTAGCGACGCACCACAAATAGCAATCCTAGAAGCAGCTTGATCTCTGAAGCAGACCTTAGCGAATCCTGTTTTCCATGTAGTGAGTAGTGCTGGAACGTATTTTCTGTGTGTATTTGTGATGGTAAAAACGCGCAGGAGGTTGGGCCTGCAAGTCAAGAGAAAAGCAAAAATTCAGAACAAATGAGAGATTCCTTCTAATTTACTTATTAGTGTGTAAGATGGATGATGCCTAACATGGAACCCATATAGGAAATGTGAATGTGACTTGTACATTTATGTGTCAACTTTACTATTGCCAATGTCGATGTCTATGAAAATATGTATGTAGTATTTTCTATTGCAGTTGTGGATGTAAAAACGCGCAGGAGGTCGGTCCTGCAAGACTATAACAAGAGAGAGCAAACATTCAGAACAAGTGCAAGGTTCCTTCTAATTTACTTATTGCTGTGTCAGATGATGCTTAACATAGAGTCCATATACGAAATGTGAATGTGAATTGGACATTTATTTGCCAACTATATTATTGTTAATGTCGATGTCTATGTAAAATGTATGTATGTACACTTTTCTTCTTTCCTATGTGTAGTTGTGGACGTAAAAACGCGCAGGAGGTCGGTCCTGCAAGACAAGAATAGAAAATGCCAATATTCAGAATAAATGAAAGATACCTCCTGACTTACGTATTAGTGTGTAAGAGGGTGCATGTCATGGAGTACGTACATGAAATGTGAATGTGAATTGTAAATTTATGTGTCAACTCTATTATTGTCAATGTTTTGTCTATGTATGCACTATTATCAATTTTAAGTGAGATTTTGTACTTGAAGAAGAACAACATATGTATGTATGTGAAGTGCAACGCGACGGACGAGTAAAATACTCGCACGTGTGAAGTGATACAAAAATATTAAGGTCTAATAATATTGAAAATAACGGCGCAGCCGTAATATGAGTACACGCTACAGTCTAGCAAAGTGAATACAGAGAGTGTGATGCGTGTGCGACGGAGATATCAGAGGAAATCCGTATAACCACGAGGTGAGCTGTGAGAACCGCTGAACTATAGTGCACGACGGAAGATAATGCCGTATCCTGCAGTGCGACTCTTACCTTCAATGTCACTGGCCGAAATCCTCGCCCAGGGGCGAAATGAGGTATTGGTGTTCTTCGGGTTGAGCGTTGGAGCTGAATCCGTCGTATCCAGTCTCCGGACTGGAGGGAATATACAACACCGACTTCATGAGCCTGGAGCGACATTACAGTGTGCGCGCGGGCAGTGCTGCTGCTCACGTGGCGCTTGCGTCATTGCGTTGGGCGCGTTAAACAAAGAGCTGCAGCTGGCCATAAGTGCAGCGAACAATGAGATAACGTGTGCCGAAAGGACAGCTTCTCAGAATGGCTAATGAACCAAAAGCCAAGGAGAAAAACACTTTTTAAAATATAGTGAAAGGACAATTTAAGAAATGTAACATTTTCCCCCTGGTAATACTGCTTAACAAATGTAAGGAGAAATAAGAGACTACGACGTTAGCACGCCATGGACGTGCGATATGTAATATGAATATATGTGAATGTAATTACGCGATATAAGTATATGTGAATGTGTTTATATGTATGAATTTGTAATGGCCGACAAAATGAGCTTTGTAGATATACTTGTAGTAGCATAAGGGTATTAAAACTCCATTGACGTGAACCAAGTGACTGAACTATGAGCCCCAAAGTTAATAAGGCTACTGTATATTGTCTCCCTAAATAAAGAGGCTTATTCCCGACAGTATACAGTAGGGGGGCATTTGTGATAAACCTTTTGCATATCCTTTATGTTTTCTACTTCTTTAAACGCAAAGAGAGAAGATGAAGCGGTAGCACATCATAGAACCTATGCCTACCGTCTTATATTTTTTGACTTTCAGTTGTTAAAAAACAGAGGATTTTTTCTGGTACCAGTAGGAGGAAGGAAGGATTCGCGCTCAGCTAGTGAACGAGTGAGAAGCACGCCATTTTTAGCGAGTAATTGTAGACCGCCATTTTGGGGTCGCTATGAATAAGTGAGGAGTATGTATTTCATATGTGCACCGTTTAGAAAAATACAGTATTGTTTTGTTAACAGAAAGGTCGTGTGAGTTGTTATTTCAAATAGTACAATAATTACAAGAACTGAAGCCCACCTGTGTACTTTGGAAATTACGAAGATCCGATAAGCTTAATGGGAACACGGTCAAAACTTCAAAGGTGAACACAGCGACCAAACGTAGTATTATAACGAATGGTAATCACAAATCTACAGCGGAGAAAGAAACTACTTCGCCCTGCAAAATAATATTTACTAATACGAACTTATTTCCAGGCATAGCTCAGCTTATTGTGCTTGTCATTCATGACGAAAAATTAATCTCATTAATTCAATTCATTTTAAAAAGCCACGCATTTCAACATTTTATTATCATCTATTCCATTATTTTATTATATTATAGCACATGTTCATCATTGCTAAGTGCCACTGATGGAGCTGCTACTACTGATGATGTCACTTGGAGGTGTCCGCGCCTGCTCGCCATTGCTGGGTGCCAATGTTGGAGCTGTTTAAATACTGCTGATGAAATCTTATGAGACTGCTATTTGCACCTGTTGACCATTGCTGGGTGCTACTGTTGGAACTGTCAACTACTCTGAGGAGTGCTACCTGTTTATTGAACTATTGAAAAGATTTTATGTGAACATTTGTATAAACTGATTTTTTTTTGTAATTACTGTTTATGAAATGTTATGAGACTCTTACTTGCTCCTATTCGTCATTACTGACAGCATGGATTGAATTGTTGAACCACATTGTTTAACAAATGATACTTATGTAAACTATTATGTAAAATCACATGTATGCAAGCATTTGTATTCCTTACTGTATTTTATATATTAGGTTATTGAAGGGTCAGTGCAAAGCCAAAATTTATTTAGTTATGTGATATTTACTTATTAATATTATCTTTTATCTTTGTCTGTACTTTTTTGGACGAATTTGGTGGTATTTTCACCACCAATGCTGGCAAAAACACCATAAAATTCTAGCCCATGGAGGAGGGGCGTATGAAAGATGGCTACGCTGAGTCACAGCGCCAGAGATTGCGCCAAAGAGTTTATTCCGCCGCCTCCACTGGCGCAGTAGTTGTTAAGAGAATGTCGAGGGTAGTGGTAGTTCAGAGGTTGCCTTGGGAAGTGCTTGTTGAGAGCATGTCGAGAGCAGTACTAGTTGAGAGCATGCCGTGTGCAGTTATTGTTCTGATGGGTAGATGCTGTTCGGTTGGTGTAATGTATAGATGGAAGATGTTGCAATGATCACAGTGTATTTTTCGTCAATATATATGGAGGTAACAAAAAATTTTTTATTTCAAATCTCCTTATAATAATGTTTCTTGGTCACAGGTTCAGTCAACAAAGCATCTAGCTCGTGTTCATGTATTAGACTTGTAATTCTGGTTTCTATGTGCAATTATAGTATTTCTGGTTTTTCAATTACTTCATTGTAAATGGTGTTTAAAATATCTCCTCGTATTGAGGTAGAACCGTGCCAGATACGTGTACGTTGAGTCACACTACCACACACGGAACAGTTACACTTGTGTTTTGTTCTTTCGTAGCTTTTATAGTCGCAGGGGACTTAATTATTGAATTGTGTTACCGGAAATTTCCCTTCATTCTGTATTGTTGTTTTATGCAGTCAGATTGCGTGATAATACTACTCAGGGCCAACCGGCTACGAGATTTCGCAACCGGACACACAGCTACTAAAATTATTGCATTTTCATCATTTTTATAATGAAGCCCCCATGCAATGCCTACCCAAATACTGTGTTTTATTGGCTGGACACATAGAAAATGTAACAGATCTACTAAGGAGACTACCTACACTATGCTTGTCCGTTCTCTTTTAGAGTAATGTTGCCGGGTGTGGGATCCTTAACAGTCAAGGCTGACGGAGTACCTCGATAAAGTTCAAAGAAGGGCAGCACGTATTATCGCGAAATATGGGAGAGCGTGTCATTGACATGATACAGGATTTGGGCAGGACATCATTAAAAGAAAGGCGTTTTTCGTTGCGACGGAATCTACTAACGTAATTCCAATCACCAACTTTCTCCTCGGAATGCGAAAATATTTTGTTGAAACCGACGTACATAGGGAGAAACGATCACCGCGATAAAATAAGAAAAATCACAGCGCGTATGGAAAGATATAGGTGTTCGTCCTTTCCGCGCGCAATACGAGATTGGAACAATAGAGAATTGTAAAGGTGGTTCGACGAACCCTCTGCCAGGCACTGAAACTGATTTACAGAGTACCCATGAAGATGTAGATATAGATTTTCTGCTTAAGAGCTAGAGCTACACTCCTGGAAATGGAAAAAAGAACACGTTGACAGCGGTGTGTCAGACCCACCATACTTGCTCCGGACACTGCGAGAGGGCTGTACAAACAATGATCACACGCACGGCACAGCGGACACACCAGAAACCGCGGTGTTGGCCGTCGAATGGCGCTAGCTGCGCAGCAATTGTGCACCGCCGCCGTCAGTGTCAGCCAGTTTGCCGTGGCATACGGAGCTCCATCGCAGTCTTTAACACTGGTAGCATGCCGCGACAGCGTGGACGTGAACCGTATGTGCAGTTGACGGACTTTGAGCGAGGGCGTATAGTGGGCATGCGGAGGCCGGGTGGACGTACCGCCGAATTGCTCAACACGTGGGGCGTGAGGTCTCCACAGTACATCGATGTTGTCGCCAGTGGTCGGCGGAAGGTGCACGTGCCCGTCGACCTGGGACGGACCGCAGCGACGCACGGATGCACGCCAAGACCGTAGGATCCTACGCAGTGCCGTAGGGGACCGCACCGCCACTTCCCAGCAAATTAGGGACACTGTTGCTCCTGGGGTATCGGCGAGGACCATTCGCAACCGTCTCCATGAAGCTGGGCTACGGTCCCGCACACCGTTAGGCCGTCTTCCGCTCACGCCCCAACATCGTGCAGCCCACCTCCAGTGGTGTCGCGATAAGCGTGAATGGAGGGACGAATGGAGACGTGTCGTCTTCAGCGATGAGAGTCGCTTCTGCCTTGGTGCCAATGATGGTCGTATGCGTGTTTGGCGCCGTGCAGGTGAGCGCCACAATCATGACTGCATACGACCGAGGCACACAGGGCCAACACCCGGCATCATGGTGTGGGGAGCGATCTCCTACACTGGCCGTACACCACTGGTGATCGTCGAGGGGACACTGAATAGTGTACGGTACATCCAAACCGTCATCGAACCCATCGTTCTACCATTCCTAGACCGGCAAGGGAACTTGCTGTTCCAACAGGACAATGCACGTCCGCATGTATCCCGTGCCACCCAACGTGTTCTAGAAGGTGTAAGTCAACTACCCTGGCCAGCAAGATCTCCGGATCTGTCCCCCATTGAGCATGTTTGGGACTGGATGAAGCGTCGTCTCACGCGGTCTGCATGTCCAGCACGAACGCTGGTCCAACTGAGGCGCCAGGTGGAAATGGCATGGCAAGCCGTTCCACAGGACTACATCCAGCATCTCTACGATCGTCTCCATGGGAGAATAGCAGCCTGCATTGCTGCGAAAGGTGGATATACACTGTACTAGTGCCGACATTGTGCATGCTCTGTTGCCTGTGTCTATGTGCCTGTGGTTCTGTCAGTGTGATCATGTGATGTATCTGACCCCAGGAATGTGTCAATAAAGTTTCCCCTTCCTGGGACAATGAATTCACGGTGTTCTTATTTCAATTTCCAGGAGTGTATTTGGATTAGTATGTTTTAGGTTGGTTAATGCCCCAAAGCACATGTATCAAGAGCAAGCCTTTAATGGTTATTTTGACCTGTTGAAGTATGGATGCAAGGGTACAAAACGGTTACTAATAGACGTAGACAACTTAATGTTGCAGCTACGACTACACAGAAAATATCACGTAGTAAATTTTATAAAGATTCTGTGGTAAAACTGTTCACCCCGGAGAATAAAATCGATCAGCGCACTTATGTGTGTACATATTAAGGTACCACACTGCTCTTATACACGTTACACACTGTACGTTGCAACAAAGAATATTTTAAATATTCCATGATTATGCCATTGTCATTGGTATTTCCTGACACAAAGATAGTGGTTATATCAGTGGAAAATTGGTGGATAAGTTAGCTAAGGCTCTTTGACAACTTTACTGGCAAATGGCCATACCATTGTTAGTAACTGCATATTCGTTTTAAATCACATTGTGATAATTGAGTCTCAGGAAAAAGAAGGGGCATCTCTAATGTCAGTTCTACCCATTGGACGCGGGAACTTTCTAGTATGAAAACACATCCCTAGCGTTCACATTTGATAATCTCTGCCGAACGTCCAATCCATAATTCACGTTCTTCTCGAGAGCACGTAGTGCTCAAATAACGGTTGCCGGATTTCTTCCCCTTCCTTTTACCGTGCCCTCGGTTTAAGTTCATGGTTGTTGTCAGAAGCACTGAAATCGTGGCTAGGCGAATGATAAGATGCTCACCAGTACGGGGAACAGCCGTTGCATGATGTTAGAAACTGTGTTCAGTACTCGGGTCAGTTTTATTTGCCCATCGCTATTTGCCGATTACATTCGTTCCTCAGTATTGCTGATAGCAGATGGCGGATAAGGCTAACATTTGTCCGTAGTTTATACATTATCGTCAGAATGTAGTTTACACAACATCAACGTCAGGAAGCGTGCCTTCATGTTTCTGGCGTGTTTAACATTTGGACACTGGAGTAGTCGTCATTATAATTGAACTGAATGCATACTAGGCATCTGTAATATATTGAGCGTTACTCGACATTTGTGCTCTGACCGCTGTAGTTGCCAAATTAAATGGAACAAACCGACGTTTGCCGTTTCAAGACATGACAAAAGACAATACTTACTATGTAATATTACGTCGCAACATCATCTATTAAAAGTTGTTGATTTGTTACTGCTCTTAAATTGATTAAAACGATAGAGGTAACGCTTTAATTTAATAGGAACCTGTCATACGTACAATGATAAACGTCTGGCGGGTGTTTCGCGGGTGATCAGATTTTCAAGCAGCTGTTACTTCGGAGGAGGCCCTCCTACTGAAAGGCGGAACGTGGACGTCGTTAAATGCAGTTCATTCCTCTTGAAGAGCTGTTGCAGTGAAAAACAGAAATGTGCTCCGGTTTCGTTTCCAGATCGCTTTTTTCACGGCTGAAGGGAGATCACTTCTACCACAGTTTCACCAGAGCTATGAAGCCACTGTATTATGTGAGCAAACCGCTCGGGCTGGCTCCTTTCGGTTTCAAACGCAATTCAGCGAAAATAACGTCCTCCCTGTATGAAAGGTTGTACTGTTTGCTTGTGTTGGCGGCAGCCTTAGTGATTATCGCACTGGCAGGTGCTGACCGTTTTCAGTCTCGGAATATTATATCCACTGTAAAGGTCGGCAACATCACCGAAATGTTGGTTGTCACTTTCTCGTGTGCTCTGATTCTTACGAAGTGCTGCATTTCCAGTCACAAGAACATATCGCGTATCGTGGAAAAGATCATGCAAATTGACGGAGTAATTTTGATAGAGCGGAAAAGGGAGTATAATCGGTCATTCAGGATACTGGTTCTAGAGTTAGTGGTGGTTCTGCCTTCTGCTCTACTTTTGTTCACAGCCGATATTGTGGTTTGGGCGCGATCGGTTAGGAACTTCCAGGTGTGGTCTTCGCTGATGGTGTATCCGTATTACGGAGTGATCATCACGTCGGACCTGCAGTTTTGTAATCTGGTGCTGTTGATACGAAAGCGTGTAGTGATGCTCAACCGACGACTTCTGGAGTTGTGGCACCGGACTGGGGCAGCCTCCGTAGTGGGTCAACAACCACCCATGCTTCACGGCATCGCTCCGTACACAGGATACCTTCAACGTTCTTTTCTCTGCAGCACAAAGGTGAGTACCAGCGATGCTATTCTTACAAGACTTACAGAAGAAGAGTGCTGTAGTGTAAGTTGGCCAGAAGCTATTATGGCAGTAAGCTAGTAAACTACTACATCTTACTAGTATAATATTTTCTGAAGTGTGTTTCCTCAGCTGATTTATTGAGAATCTAGTAGTATAAGGTTCATAATTATTCATTGCTCTAGCAAATGCTTAAGGAAAAGATTCGAAATGGTTTCTTAAGATTAACTCATTTATGAAATTAGCAATTGTTATTCATCTGAGGAGCTTGTAAAACCACCTTATCGTCTCAAATGCGAAGACTGAGTTGCCTGTGTTGATTAACAACAGAAGCATTCTGATACTAATGGACTAGTTACTTTTTTAACACTTATTCGTTACATGACTCCTTCTCAGACGCCACTGAACAACAGTGGAACAGCAAAACATGTTTCCTACGAATTTTACAAGCAGCACATTTAGAGAGTGATTCTAACAATAAGCCAAGAGCGTGCCAGCGCAAGACAACAGTCAGAGATAGTTTACACAAGACAGCTCAAATAGAAGTGACGCTGCCGTGCAGCACCTATATGCCACACATATACTCTTGCATTGTTGACACAATAGTAGTTGCTTCCTCTATTATTGATTCAAGTGTTAATCTCGCCCGTGACTTGTTACGATTTCGGCGATTAAGCTAAGTGTGTTTCACCTCGCCACAACTGAAAACTAAATTTTCTTACTTTTTTGTAATAAAATATATTTAAAGGTATAAAAGACAAACTTTCTAATAAAATTACAAGCTACTCAATTACATAATTTGTAAATAGTCATGAATATTGCTAAATTATTCATTAAACTCGCGAGAGATTACTATTCATACTCAGAAATCAAAGTAAAATTTATAAAATACATTATAGAAAATCCTAATTCAGTAAATGCATTCTGTGAATAAACGATGATATTAAGATTTACTTTCTGAAGTAGTCTAACGAATGTACAGTGCAATAGATCAGTTTTCAAGTGCTAAGGTTTTTGTTTTACTCGTATATGTAACTGCACACTCAGAATCGAATATTTTTGTACTTTCTTTACAAGTAACCAGCATAGTTTCTTATGAAAAATTTACTTTCACATTATGCAGATTTCTCAACCAAAAGCACTAAATACATTTATACTCGTATTATAATCAGATGAGTCATACAATTCTTCATTGTATTTAATACATCATGCAAATTAAGAACATTTAGCCACTCCTTATAAATATTGTGTTCATTTAGTGTACAAAAATTACATCACATCCTTCAAAAGCTACCAAAAATTTGTCGCTAAATACAAGTTTAGTGATAGAAGAAAATTGAATCATGAATAAGAAACATCAGTAGTGTTTACTATGCTTGCACTTCATGTCAACCAAACGACCGCAACATACATAAATTACAATTAACCAAGGTAAATGAAAAATATACAATCAGTGAACATATATTTATTTTGTGGCACATGCTGAAAACCACTGGCAAGGAAAAAGAAATACTTTGAAAGAGAATCAAACTAGGTAATCAGATACAGCGTCAGAAGCTTGTAACTGTTTTCGAGGGGAGATAGTGCATAGAAACAACGGTTAAGGAAAAAATTCGATACGCTGCCCCGTTTCTGAGTTATTCAGCGCCGACGTAAGCCAATCAGGTCGTTGCAGGCGCAAATTCAAGCTGTTCCACGAACTAAAATGCGATAACCCTAAGTCGTCTGTGGGCCCTTGAGCTAGCACTTGTTTAAATTCTCATTTGCAGGTAAAATGTGCTTCTGTCGGAAGTGATAAGGCTAAGCTAGGTGAGAAAAGGTACGTTGGTTCGTTTTGAGAGAACTAAACGAAGAACAAGTATGGCGACACTCTCTATGGAAGGCTGGTTGAATTTGCTCTCCTGGTGACCTGACTTACTAACGTCAAGGCACAACATACCGAACCCTTTTCTTAATAATTACTTCCCAGCACAACCTCCCATGCGACACCCTTACAAACTTTTCAGACTGTTTTCCACCACATGTATACAGCATACCTTGTTCATTTCCATTACTTCGATGCACAACTGGTGCACTTGATTTGAAAGAAATAAACAAAGAATAATTTTCTCTGCTTTTTAATCTCTCTAGTAATTCTGCTCACCAGCACCTCACGCGGAGAAATACGCTGAGAACGACGAATAGAACCTCAAATTAAGGGGCACTGGGGACCATCTGACCTTGCATTTACGCTACCAACGTAATTGACATGTTATAGAAGTTACCGGCAGTGTGAAAACCTCTTTCTGATAACTCGCATGCCTTCTTGAACGCGTGTTGCTTTGCCATCTCTCGGTAGTTCTCACCACCATTCTGGCATCATGTGTGAAGAATGTAACAGGCGCTTTCACAGCCGGAGCTCAAACCCACACTCCGACGGAGCATCAATCAGTCAGTTCAATGTAACAGTTCATTTCTCATAGCGGCTGTACACACTGACACTTACAGTAATGCAAAAAAGGAGAACTCCCCTGGCCCTTGCCTAGTCTACGAAACCATAGTAACTGATACATCCCCAGCCACAGTTTTTCTTGACAGAGATTCACAGCCACTACTCATAAAAATACTGCTCCTAACAAATACGCAGTCTGTAAAATAATCACTTGTATCTATCAACTGTAGATGAATCACGCAGTCCATTGGAATGAAACACAACGCAGCTGAATACTGGTAGTTTAGGCAGTCTACGAAGTAAGTAAATTAGCCATTCAAACAGTTCATCTTCTATTAATAATCGTTAAATCTCGCTAGTTTTTATAGCACCCTCAGTTACACTGCCTTCCACCATAGTACTCAGTTCAATGACACGAATAAGCTTTAAAGTAAATAGTTTCCCCATTGCCACATATTTGGCTTCCACTGCATTTGAGCGTACAGACTTCGTAATGTGGAACAGGCTATTACAAAAATTATGGAATTATTCTTTTGTCGCCAATTCGGAAGACTTGTTACACATTTTTGCTAAAATTCAATCTCCAACATGACATGTGATTTGCTTCACGACTTCACCTTCTTGTTTCTTCCTCTCTTTAGTTCTTTCTTGTGTCATCTGTAACGGTGACTGAGGCAGATAATTGGTATTTGTTCTCCTGGTGGATCACGTGATTATTATCGAAACTTACTCTCAATTTCCTCGCCAACAGTAATAGCAAGCCAACAGCTTTGTGTGTTAAATTATTCACGACTTGTCAAACTCAAAAGATTGTTCACAACATCCTGTATGTTTATTTTCAAAATACGTCGTAAAGAGGTACCCTAATAATCTCATTGTGCAGTCTACTAGGTTTGATGCAGATTGATCCTTAGAATTCTACATCTACCTTAATTTCTACCTTCATTTACAAATCTTCAGCTTAAACTAATGTCCACTGTCTTTAAGATGCGTTGTGGGTAGCTGATGATTTCAAAATAATTTTTCAATTTACAAACTGTGACTTTGCATTGGCTTTTACTAATGGGTAATACAAATTTCGAAATCAATTCTTGCACCATCGTCATCTGAATAAACTTTCCTTTCGGTCGTGGAAGCAGTTCATATAGACCAATGACTAATGTTAGTCAACTGTCTTCGTTGTTCGGGAATTAGGTATTCAGGAATTACATGATGTATTAATCCTTGATGGTGTACAGTCTCAACTTTGTTTTTCTGCCATTTATCACACATGTGGAACAGTCTGATAATCGATTTTCACATATTATCCATAACACAGAGATCTTGCAATTTTTTCAATCATTTATTACGCCAGAATGTGCTTGATAGTTGAGTACATTCCATTAATTCATCTATGGGATGACTGATAATGCACTTAATCAATTTATAAGAAACTTTTTTGGTTTATCTGTACAAAACGTCCTGATAAAATACATAGTGTGTTCTCATTTTTATTTCTGCTATGTCTTTATAACTATTCCTAGTCTTGTTCTAACTTTCTACATAAACTGGGTCTCCGAAGAGACGTCAAATGTATAGTCTCTAGTGTGTTGGCGGATAATAATTGCAGTTACAGAGTGCAGAGTGTAGCTGGAGTCAGCCAAAGCAAATACTGCTCCTCATGTCTTTCATGATACGTCCAGTGCTAATATAAAGTGTCAGCTGTTTCCCGTTCCAACATAATGTTTTTCAAGCGGAATTTGGCACCTCCATTCGATAGAGCAGCCACACATTAATCAAGTGCGATCTGTAGTTCATGGATATGTATTAAGAGAAACAGTAAAACACGAAGAATAATCAACACTTCATCAATGACAACACTTCCAACTGCCTGCACTAAATGCTACCACTGCTGCTTAGCTGACGCTGGAGATTTTATTATTTGTGTTTTAGTTAATCTTCAATGCAGATTCGACTCACTGGTAACGCTGGAATGTTGTCAGTGCGTCTGACCAATCGCACAGTATGTCTGAAATAGTTGTAACCTTGCTGGTAGTGTCTGCAGATACATCCAGCTTCATTCGATGGATCTCAGTCTGTAACACTATCACAGCAGACAGGGGAATGACTATTCGAAATATCTCCTGCCACAACATGTCCATGGGGACGCACAGTGACCCTAGGTATTATTTACATATGAAAGTCTAGGGCGTCCGCCATTTACATCTCGTAAATGAATTGCATCGAACTTGCTGATCTCGCATCTCGTAGATGTTGACCCAGTTGGTTTCTTCTCCGTCGGTTGCGAGCTCTAACGCTTGTGGAATGAACTGTGCATAATAAAGAGAGAAGTGGGTAGGGTTAAATTCTAAGCATGTAAGGATCGTAAAATGTATGTCATCTAATATTGTTTTATTTCACCAATCCCAAAACTAGCAAACCGATTGCCAGAGCCATTTTATCGTTAATATTCGTAAAAGGACTCCTGGTCAGTAATCATTAGTTTCAGAGTACCATAAAAGTTAAAATATGCTTCACACTATCTTAGAACTCTCGTGAGATCGCTCGAATATGTTTTTCGACGTAACTGTGACAATTAAGTCCGTCTTTACGCGGTGTTGCATTTCACACAGTAGTTCAAGAGTTCTCACCTTGAAAACCGAACGTAGGCTGCCTTGGATTAACACAACATCGCCGAAGTACGTCATAGATCAGATTTTATACACATGTTCATGTGCTATCTCCTCGGAAGCCTATCGTAGACTAGTAGTCAATTATATTAGCAATTTGGTGCCTTATCACGGCGCACTTGTGATTGGTCCATCCTTTTCATCAGGAAGCACTGACAGTAACTGAAATTTGTAATTACCATTTCCTGATGAACTGTGTATTATTGAAAGTATTATTAACAAGCACTTAAAAATGGTTCAAATGGATCTGAGCACTATGGGACTTAACTTCTGAGGTCATCTGTCCCCTATATCTTAGAACTACTTAAACCTAACTAATCTGAGGACATTACACACACCCATGCCAGAGGCAGGATTCGAACCTGTGACAGTAGCGATGGCGCGGTTCCTGACTGAAGCGCCTAGAACGGCTCGGCCACTCCGGCCGGCAACAAGCACTTGGTTCAAGTTCACACCATCAGCTCGGCTGAAACTGTATATTAATATTTAAACAGTAAATATAAATAATAGAAGATTTGCTATTTTGCGCTCAGCGTATTATGTGTATACCCACTGTTCTTTCTGCTCCTGTATGATACGGCTCTTGCTCGCCCGGCCGTACTCACGCTATGTGACCATCTAGTGGAACGTGTGATTAGTCTGCCAAATGGTTCAAATGGCTCTGAGCACCATGGGACTTAACATCTTAGGTCATCAGTCCCCTAGAACTTAGAACTACTTAAACCTAACTAACCTAAGGACATCACACACATCCATGCCCGAGGCAGGATTCGAACCTGCGACCGTAGCAGCCCCACGGTTCCGGACTACAGCGCCTAGAACCGCACGGCCACCGCGGCCGGCATTAGTCTGTCCTGTGACCTCATACACCTGCTAGCTTCTCGTAAAAAAAATTTTCCTGTACCTTTCAAGAAAGCATAGCAACAAAAATATAATAAATAAGGGCAGGAACGTAGGAAAAACGCCACAGTTCTTTCAATGAGGCATTAAAATTAATTACCTTTGAAATCGTTGTTGTGATCTGTGTCTCGCTTTACGTCGCACGTCCTTCAAACTATATGGTCATGATCAGTAACTGGCCAGTTTATAGAGTTAGTTCCCAGCTGAGTCACGTAACAAATTTCTTTTACTTTCCCAATTACTGATGAGGTTCCTTGTCTTCTCCACAGTTATTCCTTTCTGGTGAATAGTTTTCATGTCCCGCTTCTATTATTCAGATAGTGTCAGCAATAATTCCTCCACTGTCTTCAATGTCCTCAATGTGTTAGTTGATATGCTGAACGTCCTAGTTCTTCATCAACCGTAACATTGCCTTAACAATCAACATTACGAATCGTCATCGACATTTTAACTCACATACTCTCCGCAATAACCATTTTTATCGTGTGCCTCACTGTTACAGACGTTGACACAGCCATTGTCTATCTTACAATTGTTTATTTCACAACCAATTAATTTTCAGAAACATATCGTAACAATGCAAGCGTAGGCAAGAGAACTCGATGGCATAGCCGGCTGCGGTGGTCTAGCGGTTCTAGGCGCTCAGTCCGGAACCGCGGGACTGCTACGGTCGCAGGTTCGAATCCTGCCTCGGGCATGGCTGTGTGTGATGTCCTTAGGTTATTTAGGTTTAAGTAGTTCTAAGTTCTAGGGGACTGATGACCACAGATAAGTCCCATAGTGCTCAGAGCCATTTAAATCCATTTTTTTCGATGGCATAAAAAGAACTTTTGCAGCATTATGTTGGCACAGAATTAACCGCAGTCACCAATGGGTGTTAATGTACACCAGCCAGTTAGTGCCCAGATGCTTATCGAAACACGGGATGGGTTAGCCGGCCGTTGTGGCCGAGCGGTTCTAGGCACTACAGTCTGGAACCGCGCGACCGCTGCGGTCGCAGGTTCGAATCCTGCCTCGTGCATGGATGCGTTGATGTCCTTAGGTTAGTTAGGTTTAAGTAGTTCTAAGTGCTGCCCACTCCAGTCGGACACATCAACTCCTGACGAAGCTCAGACACTGGCAAATATTGTTTACCACCAAGGTTATGACGCGCCTGGGCTTCGTTGAGTGTAAGAGCTGCTACTGTGAACTCACCAATGCTTTCCCGTCGAGGTCCGCGATCAAACCACGGAATTCGATAGTGTGGACCGATGCTACACTGTGCCACATGGCAAGACCACGTACTTTTAGCTGCTCCAAGCTTGTTAAAACAACAGTGAGGTTTGTTGAACCCCTCCTGTTTTGCTGCAGCCATCTTCTCCTCTGATGGATTCCTGTAGCCCTTGGCAACAAATGAACTCTAAACGTTCAGGTGGGGGAACCATGCTGACTAACCAAAATACCTTTGCAATTCTTGAGTCTTTCCCGAAGATATGCTGACATGCTGCGTAATAGGGTATTCTGCTGGTTGTTCATGTTGTTCTGGCACGATATCTGAACGCAGTGACAAGCTATCTAGGTATCCTTTTCAAATGTTCCCTGCGGCCAGGGAGCACCTGAAGCCGACAGCCAGTCACTCCGTCATAATATTTGGCGAGAACGACCGAACAACTGGCAGAAGACACGATTACTCAACATCTCAAGGTATCCTTCGCACCTCTGTAGCAGTCACCGTATCATTTTAGTGTCTTAAAGTTGTTCATATATATATATAGAATTCATCAATCTTCCAGTACTATAGTGTGTATCCTTGACCAAAGGCATCCCAAAATCTCATTTCCTACCATTCACACCAATTTAGTTGAAATGAGCCTCCGAACTGCTCTACCTCTGCAGCCTGTTGTGTATTGCTCCTTAGCTGGAATGACTGATGCTTGCACATACTTGGATAACTAACACTCTTGCTGCTGGTGGGGCTAACAATTGCTTCGTTTTGTTTAGCAGCAAATATTTCATAGAGTTTCTCTTTTCCTTTTAAAATAGGTAGTTACTCACTGTTTGCGATGTGTCAGGGGATGAATTTGGAATGAAAAGTGGCTGGGGTTGGGTCGGTGTAGACACTCGACCAAATGTAAATCAGTTTTAATAAACAATGGAAACCATACAATATATCAGATCACATGCATGTAACAGTACAAACCAGGAATATGCACGGAATGTATCAAATCACCTTCATGACTAGTACACCAAAATAATATTCTATAAAACACTTGCTCTTACGGAATAATGAAATTTACCAAGGGGTCAGAATCAAACAAATAAACTCAGAGAGCGTTAATATAATACAGACCATAAAATGGCAGTATCTCGTCACACGCAACAACAGAACACAAAGCCACTCAACCGCGGATCTTGTTCCAGAACCTAATCACAACATGGACCCTAATAGGGCTGACACCTTAAGAAAACAGCGGACAGAGAATGCAAAGAGACAGACAGATCACACAAAGGTACGTCGTGTAGAAGGACACAAGGAATGACAAGCAGATTGATTTCGAAAGTACAGTTACTTAATACACTGTTATACAAATTACAAGCCTAATCCTGGCCTCGACTTGTTTCACCAAAAAATGCAATTATATGATATAAGGCCATAATGTACAAATACCGGGCGTCACAGTATCCTAATCATCTTTCACCAATTTGAACCTTGGGTTACTTATGGCCGCAACGGCCAGTTCACCGGCCGAAGACTGATGTTCATCCCCCAAGTCGCTGCCGCCGCTCTGTCCGGCGCTTGCCGCAGTCGCCTTCAACGTCGCGCTTCTCGGGACGGTTGCTGCTCAGCACTGCACTTACGAACTTCGAGAAATTTTCAGTAGTGACTACTGAAAGTAGACAGACTTTCATATGATTAGATTACATTAGGTTAGATTAGTTTTTCGTTCCATAGATCCGTTCTGAGGAGATCCTCGTGGATGTGGAACACGTCAATTTTTTTAAGCTGAAATAACAGTACTACTAGTATGAGTATACGCAATACATTGGTTTCTATTAAAAAATTTATCAATGTAGTAGAAGCATTTGGCCACTAGTAAGTCCATGAGGCTCCTTTTCAACTGATCTTTATTTGTAACAACATTTTTTATGTTTGCTTGCAAATTATTGAATATGAGTGTTCCTGAGTGGTGGACCTTTTTTGAACCAAAGTAAGTGCATTTAAGTCATTTTGCAGATCATTTTTGTTCCTGGTATTGCATGTATGAACTGAGTTGTTTGTTGGAAAAAGAGATATATTATTTAGGACAAATTTCGTGAAGGAGTAAATATACTGAGAGGCAGTAAGTATACCCAATTCTTTGAAGAGGTTTCTATAGGACGTCCGTGAATTTACTCCACAAATAATACGTATTACACGCTTTTGGACTCTGAAAACTTTTGTTTGACTTGAAGAGTTAAACCAAAATAGTATACGATATGAGATTATGGAATGAATGTAGGCAAAGTATGCAAGCTTTTTCATTTATATGTCGCCTATGTCTGCTAACACACGATTTGGAAATACAGATTTGTTATGGCGTTTCTGCAGTTCTGTGGTGTGCTCCTCCCAACTGAATTTATTATCAAGTTGTAATCCCAGGAATTCAAGACGGTCAACCTGTTCTATCTATTCTTCTTCATACTTTATGCATATGCTGGGTGGAAACCTCTTACAGGTTCTGAATTGCATATAGTGGGTCTTTTCGAAGTTTGTATCAGTGAGTTGGCTTTAAACTATTTATTAATATCCATGAAAATATCATTAGTAGATCTTTCTAGAACTACGCTCGATATACTATTTATTGCAATACTTGTGTCATCTGCAAACAAAATGAACTCTGCTTCTGGCAGTGTAACTGATGAGAGATCATTAATGCACACAAGAAAAATCAAGGCCACTAAGATGGATCCTTGTGGGACACCACATGTAATCTCTTCCCATTCTGATGATGACTGGTGACTTAATTCACTAGTCCCTTGCACTGACACCCTTTGTTTCCTGTTAGCGAGGTAGCGACGTATGACTGGAACCGTTCGTTTATTACAGGTTTTATGATCTGATTTTGTTCCTTTGATTTGTCTATAAAAATGTTATCAATGGTTGTCCTTGAGGATTTAGAGATCCTAGTTGGAAAGATTACAGTGTGAGTTAGATTGAAAGACAACATTACTAACTGCAGTAAATGTTTACTGGAAGACTGCGTTAGACAATCTGTATTACAGTCACCAGCAATCAAAATTTCTTTGTTTCTTCCTGTTAAATAACCCAAAAGAGCCTCTGTAAGATTTATGAATGTATTATAATCTCCTGCAGGTTACCATTATATAGGATCTGTTATGGAACTGTACTTTTGTTGCACATGCTTCTAGATGCTGCCCTAAACAGAATTTATTAAAGTCAATGTTCTTGAATTTATGGCAGTGTTTAATAAATGTGGCAACTCCTCCTCCATCCATATCTACTCTGCAGAAGCAGGAAGCTAGCTTAAATCCTGAAATGTCTAACGTATCTATACCAGTGGTCACTTGATATTCAGAGAAGCAGATTATGTCAATTTGGTTACATGAATTCCTTTCATCAACACAAATGAGTAGTTCATCAACTTTATTTCTGAGTCCCGGAATGTTCTGGTGTAATAAAGATATCGCGTTCTGGATGCGGATTAGCTCATAATCAAGGTAGGGCATATTATAAATCAGGGTAGCGACTTTCCCCGTTTTTTCTTTTTTTTCGAGTGTTGTTTGAGTTTCCTGCTATAAATTGACAAACTTTGTTCTTTAGACCTGAACACTTCAAGAAGAAGTTAACACTTCATTGAATATGTGGAGGTCTTTTGTTTTCTTTTTTGATTCATGCATCAGATGAATTTTGTTCAAGTTGATCAACGTGTTAAGTGACAGTCCTTTCTGTTCCCAAGTCTTGGAATACTTTTCTCTCAGGACGGTACGAGACGAACAGTCGATGAGGCTCGCCGTTTCGGAGACGTTCGTTCCCAGATGCCGGACCATAACTATATGCACTTTGTCAAAGTCACGGGCTTTTCGCATTTGCGGATCACACTGTCGGCAGAACCATTCCCTATTCGTCTTAAACTTTCCTTACCGCCTCGCAGTCCCGTAACACACAAGGCGGCACTCGTTGCGAGAATGGCAGCGGTACCAACGCTTTGGCTCTTCAGTGTATAGTGACGTACATAAAACGTCAATCTAAGACTCCAGATATGCATGCCGTCTTATTTTCATATATTAGAAAGCCTTACACAAACCGTGAGACGTACAAGCACCTATCACTTCTTAATTAAGAACATCGGCAGTCATTAATCAGTTGCAATCGTTTATTTGTCTGTTGGACTTGTATCAGAAGGTTTTGTCTAATAGTAACTAACAGATATGTGGGTGTGTATGAGTGTGATGCCAACTTTTGTTTACAGTTGCCGGGTGAAGCGGAGGAGGTGCGGAGACTGCGGCAGGTGCATGACCACCTGTGTGACGTGGCCAAGCTCATAGACGACGGGTACGGCCTCTCGATGCTCAGCTGCCTCGCCGCGCACTTCATCAACTGTATAATCTCTCTCAACCTTTGTCTCTCCATCAAGCTACAGTACCAGGTGAGATAGCATCAGAGAAACAGTGGAGTCACGTGATACCCCATGGCCAGACTTTATTTAATATAGTGAGAGTGATATTATCACTCTATCATTCATATACTAAAGGGGGGAGGGGGGGGGACGCGGTGGCAAAGACTAGTATGGTCTCAAGGGCTCAGAGTCCTGCTGCAGGCATCAGCATATTAAAATATTGAGAAATGTCTATGAGATAGCTTACACACTCTGCAATTAATCCAGACGATATGAAAATAAGTCCTACTCCCAAGCCTGAGGAAGGATTTCTGGACTTTTTCTTTGATAATCGGGTGAGTGTCGCAAGTGGAAATCACCTCCCAAACACACCATCTATGTCTCTCTCCACCACAATTCCTACAATTTGTATTTTTAGCCCAAATGAGTTACATTCTGCGACGAGCAATGATCTACAACGGCCCACTCACTTCTCATGAGTAGGTAATGAATTAACAAACAGCGGCAGGTACCACTCTCGCGTCCGAGAAGGTAAAAGCGGTGTGCTCTTCGAATTATAGCCAATGGGAGGGTGTTAAAGGCGATTCCCTAGCGCCCTAAAAGTGGAACTTGCCGGCTATGGGATGAAATCCTGACAGAAAATCATTGAGGCCAGGTACTCTAGAGGGGGAAGATGCACCATTTGAAACCTTTATCAAAAGATTGGTGCACCCTTTTATCAGGGAGAAACTTAAAATATTCACAGAAATATTCGAACGCCCACCAGTATCACAAACAAAAATGTAAACTTTTCTAAATCTGGTGTTCATGCTAACTATCGGAGCAGATAAGCGATTAAATTCCATGCCTTCTAGATAGATTTCTCTGTTATTTCCAATAGGGAAACGTCGTCATAAGCAAAAGATAAGTGTGGTGTAATCCTACGACGTTCAACTGGGCAAATAAAGTAATGACTATTTATGTCCTACAATTTCGTTCATCTACCAGAGATTGTTTGCAGACAACGCAGCTGAGACCAGGGAGACAACCCTACTACGATATTCAGTGTTACTAGCAGACAGTCATCTCTATAGGTTGACCATCAACATAAACAAACGGAGTATACTGTTTCTAGATTGACTGATTACGTATTAGTCTAAATATCGGTGATCTCTGACTGGAATCTACCTGTCAAGTACTCAGAAGCAGTTCCAGAGAGCGAGTTAAGATGGAACTGCCACATAAATCTAGCAGTGCAGAATGTAGATTTTGGTCTTAGAGTCGTGTAACTTTCCCAAGAAGTGGGTTTTAAAGAAACATTGTTAGACAAGTTTTTTGGATTATCCAGTCAGCCTTAAACGTTTACCACGATGGTAAAGGCGAAGAAGAACAGATGATTTTAAAAGGGTGTCACTGTTGATGAGGGGTGTACTCATTAAGCACTTCATGGAAATTCACAAGAAATTCTTGCGAAGACTCCACGAGAAATGTACCAGGGGCAGTAGAGCCAGCGTGCCAAAAGTACGGAAACCTACGCTCCAGCAACATTCAGAATCTGTGTTGAGACGCATATAGAGGATGTTAATCTTAACTAAAGACATAGAAATATCTCGAAAATTATACATTGGATCGAACAAAATTATAATTGATATTTGGTTGTCTCGGGGAGGGACATCCAACGATACCACAATCGAATCGCCACCCCACCCCATGCCTGGGTGGCGGGAGGCAACTTTGAAATCTTTAATGGTAACCCCTGACTTTTATTGCAGATTACGATTCTGCGGCAATATCACCATACATTTTGCCTGAAGAATTTTCTTTGTGTCCCCACAGATGGCGCTGTAATTCGAGGATTAGAAATAGGTATACAGTCGTAATTTATGATATGCTACTCAGTGGTCTTTGAAAATCCAATGGCACGTGAGGCACCACGCAAATGCTGCGAGTATAGGACAGGCCTGTATTTCGTAACCTCTACTTGGAAACCTCATTCGATACGTTGCATTTCTCCGATATATCGTTCAGGGACACGCTCTAAACACCACTGTCGCCGTGTAGCTAACCAAGTTGTATAATAACAGGTAGTACACTGCGACGGAAGCTCACGTAATGTGCAGATGTAGAACTGATAGCAGATCTAAATATTGAAATACTTGCTCAGTGTTTATGGTCTGCACAACTACCTATCATTTGTAAAACAGACGCGCAAGTGGACGACGAATGTTGCATTGAAAGTAGAAAATACTGAAACGATCTCGATTTACAGAGAATCTAGAAGAAATACTGAGGCTACTGTTTGCTTGTATCCCATACATTTTCCAGAGGAAGGTCACTCTCGTTCGTTATTTTGCCGGTTTTGTAACGCCTTTATGTCTGATGCCAACGAACAGATCGGCAAAAGGAGATGGAACAAACGCGTTACACGAGAAGCTAATAAAAATGCTGTACTGGCGGCAGTGCATCACAACCTACGGATAAGCGCCCAGCAATTACGCCGCTATTCCAGTATATCCGTAGGTATTACTTTTAGAATACTGCATCGTCAGAAGTATCATCTATACCACGTGTCACTACATCAAGAACTTCATGTCGCCGATTTCCATGACCGTAGCATTTTATGAATGGGGACGTCAACAAATGCATGTGACCCCCACGTTTTATGCGGAGGTGCTATTTTCCCGGTGAGTCTTCGTTCACAAACGAAGGTAAACCGGCATAACATGCATTGCTGAGGTGTAGACGATCCCCACTGGTTACGCAAACTGACCATCAACGTCCTTTATCGGTTAACGTGTGAGCTGGCGTCATGGGGAAGAAACTCACTGGCCCATATTTTATTGACGGCACGTCGAGTGGACGCAAATATCGAACCGTCTTGGAACAGGAACTACCGGTAATACTGCAGTATGTTGCCCTGAACGTTCGACAACGTATGTGGTTTCAACAGGAAGACAATGCAGCAGTGCGCATTACGCAGTTGAAGCACGGGAAGCAATAGACCGTGTTTACATTGGTTTGTGGATTAGGAGAGGTGGCCCTATTAATGAGCCCTATAGGTCGCGGGATTTCCTTCTGTGATAATGTGTACCAACAGGTGTCAACTGGCCGGTAGGAAATGGCCGACCGCATCAGAAACGCGTGTGCTGACATTCATGCACATTTGCGTCTGTCCTATGTGAGGTCAATTGAATAGCGGATTAGTATACAGGGTGTTACAAAAAGGTACGGCCAAACTTTCAGCAAACATTCCTCACTCACAAAGAAAGAAAATATGTTATGTGGACATGTGTCCGAAAGCGCTTCCTTTCCATGTTAGAGCTCATTTTATTACTTCCCTTCAAATAACATTAATCATGGAATGGAAACACACAGCAACAGAACGTACCAGCGTGACTTCAAACACTTTGTTACAGGAAATGTTCAAAATGTCCTCAGTTAGCGAGGATACATGCATCCACCCTCCGTCGCATGGAATACCTGATGCGCTGATGCAGCGCTGGAGAATGGCGTATTGTATCACAGCCGTCCACAATACGAGCACGAAGAGTCTCTACATTTGGTACCGGGGTTGCGTAGACAAGAGCTTTCAAATGCCCCCATAAATGAAAGTCAAGAGGGTTGAGGTCAGGAGAGCGTGGAGGCCATGGAATTGGTCTGCCTCTGCCAATCCATCGGTCACCGAATCTGTTATTGAGAAGCGTACGAACACTTCGACGGAAATGTGCAGGAACTCCATCGTGCATGAACCACATGTTGTGTCGTACTTGTAAAGGCACATGTTCTAGCAGCACAGGTAGAGTATCCCGTATGAAATCATTGCGGTGAATCGAGGAAGTACAGTACATACTGGCGAAACTAAACTGAGCTCTAACATGGAAATTAAGCGTTTCCGGACACTGTCCACATAACATCTTTTCTTTATTTGTGTGTGAGGAATGTTTCCTGAAAGTTTGGCCGTACCTTTTTGTAACACCCTGTATGTATTGAATTCCGTGGTACTAGTTTTGCACACTTATTCTAATTGAAAAGGTAGAGTACCGTTCGGCTAGAGTCACAGCCAACGTTGGCGTGTTGAGTAGTACCCTATTCGATACGTCTAAGGAATGCAACGTAGCCGGCCGTTGTGGCCGAGTGGTTCTAGGCGCTTCAGTCCAGGACCGCGCTGCTGCTACGGTCAAAGGTTCGAATCCTGCCTCGGGCATGGAAGTGTGTGATGTCCTTAGGTTAGTTAGGTTTAAGTAGCTCTAAGTCCAGGGGACTGATGACCTCGTATGTTCGGTCCCATAGTGCTTAGAGCCATTTTAACCATTTTTAATGCTACGTTGTGAATTGGGTTTCCAATTAGAAGTTATGCAATACTGGCCTGTCCTAACCTCACAGCATGAAGGTTTAGTCCCACAAGCCATTGTATATTCAAAGGTATTGAGTAGCATGTCGTAAATTGCTACTGTGTACACATTTCTGGTCCTCCGATTACAGCGCCATCTGTGGCGAAACGAAGAAAATGCTTCCCCCAAAACGGATGTAGATTTTGTCGTAGAATCTTAACCTCCAATAAAAATCGTATGTTCCCTTTGAAGAGTTCAAATTTGCCTCCCGGTAACTATGCACGATGTGCGGTGCGTGGTCGAGTGTGGTATCATTCAATGTCGCCCTCCTAGACAAGCAAATAGAAAATTCAATATTTTTTGAACCCATGTACTATTTTCTATACATCATTGAGATTGTAGACTCTATTTACCGTCTCAATGGCTGTGTTAAGAAATCAGTCACTTCATTTTATACTTAATCTGTAGAAAGTACATGTAGTCAGCAGTTTATTAAAGGTATTATAAATGCTATTTAACCTGTCACTACTATAGGTTTCCAAAACTAACCAGCGATGGAAATGATGCCGAATGTTACCGTTAAATCGCTAAGTGACGGGGATGGTGTTGGCTGCCGTTTCTAGTTGTTTCAATGAAAGATTTGGTGCCATTTCAAGCTACAAGTTAGCAGGGAAGAGTTTTTTTCGAAATAATCAAAACCGGGTTGTGTGAAGTGGTACAGATGAAGTTAAGAAATATCCACGAGTATCTCACTATGTGACAGTGTTACACTGTTAAAAAAATTGTGCTGTAATTTAAGAAACTTCTCTTGGGGCACACAGATGTCTCTAGGAAAGCAGCCCTTAATATATGAATTTTGATTTCGAGTAGAAAATCCTCAGTACTCATTTTCAATGTCGCATCTATGTGCTGCACTGAAAGATGTGTGTTAGACTCTTCCTTTGGGGCTAAATGACAAGCATGGTGCAATGTGGAAGTAACATCAGAGCAGTGTTAGATAGTGAAATAGTGTGCCTCTCAAACTACGACAGTATGTTATGCATTAGAACTATTATGAGGTTTTATATTCGTTTAAGGAAGACGTTATCAGATTTTGCTTAAAGTCAGATCCAGAATCACGTGTGACACAAGTAGGAAATCATAATGAACCCTGTACAATAGTAAGAGGACACCCAACCCCTCTGTGAAAAAGTAATCAGTTCCCAAATCATCATGCTGTTTTACTGACAGCAAAAAGGAAACTGTGGTCTCTGTAAATTTTTACAATAGAAGAGTCAATTGCTAGAAAACTGAAATTCAGTACATCTGATTAGATAGACTAATTAACAAAATCTCGTTACTAAACCTATATTCAATATCTTTCAGACAGGGACTTGCTGCTTCTTATGTTAAATTTTAATATCGATCCGCATACTAAAGTAGCTACATCAGTATACAAGAGGGTAGTCTAAAAACAAAAAAAATTATTATTTCAGGAAATGAACTTCTGGTTTCATGTACGGGAAATAAAACACTTTATTGATGATATTGCCACAGAATCTAAACTCGTTTACCACCAGACGTAACTCAGATTATACCAGAGTCTATAAATAACAAATACATTCCTCTAGGAATAAAGACATGTAGTAGGTCCAAACCCAAACTGTATTTAGCAGTGAGAAACCATTTTGAGGCTGTTTCCGTAACCTACGCGAGTGATACAGACATAGAAACAACATATAACGAGGAAAACGATAATAAGATAAGGCAAAACAAAAAGTGTAGTATGGGTTACGATGACGGTTGAAGCTTATAGAACCAGAGATCAAGCAGTACAGATAGTTTTATGTGTAAAAGATAAGTTGGCAATAGACATGGTCAGGGTTTCAAAACTTTTCTAGTGTGTCAGAAAAATATGGCTGCGTAAATAACTTTACCCTTTTAAATAAATCCAATAACGCTGGAACTTCGGCAAAACAGTTCACATCATGTACAGGATACACAACAGCCAGAGAATCTTAAACTAAACTATACATAATCATCAAGCAGGTAACTTCTTACGTGTGAAGTTCCGTAAGTTTTCTAATTGAGGTTCTTATTTAGTTTTTACATATTAATGAGCTTTGTTCTTTAAAATAACATTTTTTTATTTTGCAAATGATACAAACACTGCATTAATAACATGTCAACCCAACGGCTCTGTTTATGGACTCAGTATCAGAAAGAAGCAAAATCTACACAAACATTTAATATGGTTCCCCTCCGTTTTCAGTTATCAGCTAGCTGCCATAAGAATATTATTGGTTGTGTCTTTAGTAGAGGCTGTTGACAGATACAGGGTGAACATTAAGGATACCGACAAACTGCAGGCACCGATTCCTGACTCAAAATGGAGAAAAACCGGTCCTATGACCATGTGTCTAATAATCCGTCATCGCCACGATGGATGGCGCTGATGAATTAAAGTTACTTTGACCACGTGCCGTGTCTATAGCCCACGGATAACGATTACACAGATTGATGATGCCAGTTCTGATAAAAGGTTGCTTCATGGGTAAAGAGAGCTGATGACAAAAGTCCCAGAATTGTGATGGTCTGGTGTAAAAATGATCGACAAAATCTTTCCCGTAAAGGGAAATACGCTGGTGATAATCCTTTCAGTCGTTTCAGGTGACAGCATAAGTAGCGGTGATCATGCAGAATACACATGATCGCACTTTGGCTTACACCATGTTGCTGGGCCAATTGCATGGAATTTGTGTACTAGAATTCATTTCAGTATCCTGCAGAAGATGGTCCTCCAAATATTGTACACGCATAGTTTGCCGCCTCCCTGTACGTTCGTCTGTCTGAAAAAAATGGTTCAAATGGCTCTGAGCACTATGGAACTTAACTGCTGAGGTCATCAGTCCCCTAGAACTTAGAACTACTTAAACCTAACTAACCTAAGGACATCACACACATCCATGCCCGATGTAGGTTTCGAACCTGCGACCGTAGCGGTCGCGCGGTTCCAGACTGTAGCGCCTAGAACCACTCGGCCACCCCTGCTGGCATCTGCCTGAAAAGACCCATTCACACAAACGCCCTAGAATGGCTTGAAATGTTGTGTGACGTTGTTGGTGCCTGTAAGGGTACTTGGTTTGGTACAGCCATGCCACTTGTCGACCATTTCCATCTGCTTGACCGTACACAGAAACAGTCTTGGCTTGTCTCCGACATGAATACCAAACCACTCTGCTGCTTACAGCACATTACGTCATTCACACAGCCACCAATATACAAGGAACACACAGCACGTGGTCAGAGGAACTTTTATTCGTCAGTTCCATCTACAGTGGCAATGATTTATTTCCGGACACGTGGTCATAGGATCTTTCTTCTTCCTTTTTCAGTCAGCAATCCGTCCTTACAGTTTTTCGGTGTTATTAATTTCCACGCGGTGTATTTTTAATATTGCATAAAAGTCGAGTTTTGCACGTCTTAAATGGAGTAATTTTATCTATATAACTATATTTTTCTAATTCTGTATTTTACGCCACAATATATACACTTACGCGTTTACGACAATTCTGATATTGGCTATAGCTATTAAACCAAAATATATTTAAAGTCGTTTATTTGTTCTGCTTCTTAGAGGATGATTCCTCCTAGAATTTTCTGAATAATGTGAGCATTTTTGTCTTTGTAAATATCTATTTAGTATTCTGGTTTCATTCTAATATGTTATACATGCTTGACGATCGGCACTCAAAAGGTCTACGGAACAAGAAGTACGTGTAATCAGTCTTCAGATAGTTTCTCTCTGTTATCAACATATACCACGTTGATCTAACGAAAGAAATAAGGAAAAGCCAGTGCGGAACACCGTGCTTAGTTACCGATTTGCAGACATAAGATTGTAGCTTTTTTTTAAATTTTCTTGCGTATTCTACCATCTTGAGGATCTTTGGAGTATAGGTCTAAGGAACAAAGAGATTATCATCACATCCATCTATCTACCTACCTATCAATCTTCCTGTCTACCAATAAAAAATCATTTAAACATTCACTAAGTTTTAGTACTTACATCTGATAACTGAACATCTTACTCCTGTTGAAAAACTTGACATAATGAATACAATCATTCATAAAAGCACTGTATTCAGGAAATACAGCAGTGTATCGAGGAAATAATCTCTTTGGAAACATCCTTATATCTACATTAACAAATTGTAATTAGTGAAAATGGATTTGAGCGTTTTCTATTTTAATTCAAGTCCCGTATAGATGAGAGCTCTCGTAATGAAGACGATCGACTGCTCCATCGAAAATCTACACCGTAACACAATACTTTGCATTTCTTTAAAAAAAAGTAATGATTGTGCGGCACTGTTGCCCGGGAGCAAGTTCGGCCGTCGGGTTGTAAATCTTATTTCACATGACGCCACACTGGGCGACTTGCGTGTCGGTGATGATGATGATGAAAAGATGAGGACAACACAAATCCACGATTGGAGAAAATCTCCAACCCGGCCGGAAATCCAACCCGGGCCCGTTGCATCGTAGACAAACACATAACCACCCAGCTAAACAGCTGGACTGTATATCTTAAGAAACACAGAAACTGACGACTGACGTTTATAACATAAATTTTAGAAAAGTAGAAGTACAGAAGCCTACAAATTTTCTCGATAGCCATATGGTTATAATATGCCATTAGTTTACAATTATTCTAATTCATATTAGGGCCTCTCTGGACATTTTACTTGTTATTGTTTTGTCCTCCTCAATCTGAAGACTGGTTTGATGCAGGTCTCCGCTAGACCCTGTAGAAGCCTTTTCATCTCCGAAAAAGTACTGCAACCCAAATTCAGGTGAAGCTAATTGCTGTACTCGTCCATTGCTTTCACTGTGCGTTATGTGTCCATCAACCCATTCCCTCCAATATTAAATGACGGTTCTTTGATGTCTCTTAATGTGTTCTATGAATAGAACCCTTGACCTTGTCACGTTATACCCCAAATCTCCTTTCTTCCCAGTTGCACTCGTAATTACTTATCACTCACAATACTAAACTGGTCGAAATGAAAGTCTCGTTACAGCTGTCTTTTGATAAACTGTCTTTGGATAAAACTTCTCTAATTATACGAAGTATTGGGATTAGCAGAAGTACCTAATAACCACGTATTTATCGGCCAATCTGAGGTATAAATAATTTTATCCCATAACAGCAAGCCAAGTGAGGCAATCGCAGTCGTATGGTCGATTTAAACGCGTCCGCGTGCACACATTATTAAACAAAAATTGTAAATGACCTGTACAGAAACCATCGAAGGCGTTAAAAACAGAGGAGAAAAACTGTATAGTACAACTATGTACTTTATCACAAAGACTGTATCAATTGGTGCCATGCTAATTATTTTCCTAAAGCTACCTCCATAACTACCTTTGTACCTCTCAGATGGTCAGCCTTATGCTGTTATATGCATTAGAATTCGTGCTGCTGTTGACGTCACAGATGTTTAGGGTTATGATCACACTGTTGAAATTGATTTTGAAATATTAAACTTACGATCATTAATATGATCGTGATATTTTATATGATTAGCATCACAATTTTCCGTTATCATTGTTAATTTGTAACATGGTGTTAAATACACTCCTGGAAATTGAAATAAGAACACCGTAAATTCATTGTCCCAGGAAGGGGAAACTTTATTGACACATTCCTGGGGTCAGATACATCACATGATCACACTGACAGACCCACAGGCACATAGACACAGGCAACAGAGCATGCACAATGTCGGCACTAGTACAGTGTATATCCACCTTTCGCAGCAATGCAGGCTGCTATTCTCCCATGGAGACGATCGTAGAGATGCTGGATGTAGTCCTGTGGAACGGCTTGCTATGCCATTTCCACCTGGCGCCTCAGTTGGACCAGCGTTCGTGCTGGACGTGCAGACCGCGTGAGACGACGCTTCATCCAGTCCCAAACACGCTCAATGGGGGACAGATCCGGAGATCTTGCTGGCCAGGGGAATTGACTTACACCTTCTAGAGCACGTTGGGTGGCACGGGATACATGCGGACGTGCATTGTCCTGTTGGAACAGCAAGTTCCCTTGCCGGTCTAGGAATGGTAGAACGATGGGTTCGATGACGGTTTGGATGTACCGTGCACTATTCAGTGTCCCCTCGACGATCACCAGTGGTGTACGGCCAGTGTAGGAGATCGCTCCCCACACCATGATGCCGGGTGTTGGCCCTGTGTGCCTCGGTCGTATGCAGTCCTGATTGTGGCGCTCACCTGCACGGCGCCAAACACGCATACGACCATCATTGGCACCAAGGCAGAAGCGACTCTCATCGCTGAAGACGACACGTCTCCATTCGTCCCTCCATTCACGCCTGTCGCGACACCACTGGAGGCGGGCTGCACGATGTTGGGGCGTGAGCGGAAGACGGCCTAACGGTGTGCGGGACCGTAGCCCAGCTTCATGGAGACGGTTGCGAATGGTCCTCGCCGATACCCCCGGAGCAACAGTGTCCCTAATTAGCTGGGAAGTGGCGGTGCGGTCCCCTACGGCACTGCATAGGATCCTACGGTCTTGGCGTGCCTCCGTGCGTCGCTGCGGTCCGGTCCCAGGTCGACGGGCACGTGCACCTTCCGCCGACCACTGGCGACAACATCGATGTACTGTGGAGACCTCACGCCCCACGTGTTGAGCAATTCGGCGGTACGTCCACCCGGCCTCCCGCATGCCCACTATACGCCCTGGCTCAAAGTCCGTCAACTGCACATACGGTTCACATCCACGCTGTCGCGGCATGCTACCAGTGTTAAAGACCGCGATGGAGCTCCGTATGCCACGGCAAACTGGCTGACACTGACGGCGGCGGTGCACAAATGCTGCGCAGCTAGCGCCATTCGACGGCCAACAGCGCGGTTCCTGTTGTGTCCGCTGTGCCGTGCGTCTGATCATTGCTTGTACAGCCCTCTCGCAGTGTCCGGAGCAAGTATGGTGGGTCTGACACACCGGTGTCAATGTGTTCTTTTTTCCATTTCCAGGAGTGTAATATCGCATGCAAGAAGATACAAGAAACACTGCAATCAACTGCAACCAATAACTGACGTCGAATTCAAAGTTCGTAACTAACTCATTTTCTCTTTTCTGATCTTCCCTCATGGTAAGGTGGATTTAACAATACACTTGATGATAAGAACACTGACGATGAATAACTAAACATAGAAATGTTCTCTTTGCAGGTGTTTACCCGAGATAAAATGGACTCCATGGTATACGTTTCAGTAATGTGGGTTGTTGTCCACATTGGCGGCATTCTGGCAATCACGTGGTCCTGCAGCAAAGTCAGCAGTGAAATCCGCCGCACTGCGGACCTGGTGAACAAGGTTCTGCTGTCGCCAATGGACTACGGAACCACTGGCGCCAGCGTACGTCGACAGCTGAAGCTCTTCTCACTGCAGCTGCTGCACCGCCGCCTGCGTTTCACAGCGAGTGGTTTGTTCACCATAGATCTTTCCAACCTGTCGTCCATGGCGACTGGTGTGGTCTCCTACCTCGTCATATTCGTACAGTTCAATGACACAGAGAAGTCTGCCCAAGCTTGCAACTCCAGTTAACCTCTTACCATAGAAATTCCTTACTGACTTCAATCGTGCAAACATGCGCAAAGCTGCGCTTTTGCATATTTAGCACCCTTCATAGTATGAAATTTAGTTACAAGTGCAGCATAATTTTTTAGCAAAAACTGATCATCATCGTTCCGCTGCTGACCACTTTATTCATGGGAGATGTGATAGGCGTTGTTTTCGCCAATCCATAACCACCCTGCGTGTCACAGGGGGGGAACCGATATTCTGGTATCTGTGGATTCCGGTAATAAGATGTACATATTTCGGAGGAAGTACAGAGACCTAGGTAGCATCACACACAAGTTCTAGGAAAATCAGATGGTAGGCCGAAATTTGTCGCAAAATATATAAGGAATGAAGTGGCAGTCGACTCACTTGTTCTATCAAGTATTCGGTTTTGTTGATGACGCAGCTTTGTCGGGTAGGACTATCAGAGAAGAGAATGACGATACAAAGATACCCTTTGACTTTTGTCACGTGTTCGTTCATTAACGACAAAAGCGTTACAGAGATGTTCATGTAGTTGCGACGCTGCAAGAGAGGCATTATACGACACAGAAAAGCTTACTAATAAAATTCCGAGAGCGTGCGTTCCGTGAAACCAGCTACTGCTTTGTTCCATAAACAATATAGGAGTCATTATGACAGGAATCCATACATGTTTTACAAATGGATATATGTGTCTGTGTATTTTTCTCTTAAACCACTGGATCGATTAGAACCAAACTTGGTAACCAAGTCCCTTACCGTCAGCCAACAATGGCCGTGAGGCTAAGAGCCACCTATCTATCACAGGCCAGGAGCTATGACGCCATCAAAAATGAGATGGGTCAAGAACTACCGCATCATGCGTGACGTTTAAATTTGTTACTTCTGTGCTACTACCTCTGTTTGCAATAAACGTTGCAGATTCCATCTACATATGATGTTAAATGCACCTACTGAATTGTATCTCGGTACCATACATCGCCCAGGAGATATGATATGATATGACAGATACCGAGAAGCCTGAAAAACGGCGGCGTCATGCACGACATTTAAACTTATTTCTTTGCTACTAAATCTACTCGCAGTATATTTTCCACATATGCCACTGAACGTCACTAGGCATATACATATTTATACGACACGGAGTTCAAGAGACATAAAGTCGTAAACACTGAGATGCGTGAAAAAATGTCAAATTATATATGAAGTCTTAATACGTTTAATCTTTACTATTGAGACAACCCTACAGTAGAGTAAACTCAAGGACAGCCATGACCTGGTATCTGTTTTGACAGCTTTCAACTGTCAAGTTCAAACGGCTGTAGCCGAAAACAATAAGTGTCAACAGAGCTATGAAGAGACGTCCACAAAATGGAGTTGTAGACCGGAGAAGGAGCTGCGTCCATCGTAAACAAACTGCTTCACAAAGTCAAATGTGTTTTCACGAATACATTCCCGGGCAGGTTTGTAAGCAAGTATCGCAAATATTACAACTCACACACCAGAGTGTCATCTAAAGTCATCATACCGCAAGTGTGAGAGTATGGCAAAATTAGTTGACTAACTACCGTAGTTCTGAAATGACAGAATTTTCTCCCACATAATTACCTGTTTGATGGTACGATCCACGAGCAATTTATAAAATGGTTTCTCAATACAGGTATTAACAATAATCAATACATTTGTGTGGTTTAGAACTCAGTGCCTTCGAAGGAGCCCTGTCGGTGTGAGTAAATGGATTGTGGAACTCATATAGCTGTCTCTCTCACTGTACTTCAAAGTTGACATTCACTATATTGATCAGCCTGTTAATAAATTTGGAGAAACGTAATAAGATGACACATAAAGGGTCCTAAAATTTATTGAATGCCGCCCATATCAATGCGATGCGTTTGTTGTGACTGCTTGAGAGTTTGAAAATGATGTTTCTAGGGCGTTCACTATAGTCTTTAAAGATACATAGCTATTCAGTACAGCACCTGCGCTCGTACTCCACCTATGTACAACCAATATGGGAAGACAACAGCGTTAAAGCATTCAGAAGCAGTGGGTAATCAACTAAAAATGCTGTCATTGGGAAAAATGTAGGCACTGAAGAAATATAATTTTTAAAATAAATAACCGACAAGAGCAACAGGAATGAAAAGATGAAGACGTGTGAAACAGAACCGAAGTTAACATTTTGTCAACCGAACGAATGAAACCTATCACTGACATTATAAAATCGTATCTAGTGTTCAACAGATTATGAGGTAATAAACATTTCCTTTTTAACATGTTTAACAGCTAACAAAAAAGGCGTTTCCTTGTCGATTTCGTGCTAATACTCTGTGCAACTTCCAGTTCTTAGTTATACAAGGTTCTGTGCGCACCTTTCATGGGTTGAAAGGTAACTTTGCCATGATTATTAACGAAAACACTTTTCGAGATTTGCTTTGTACTTTCTTTTGCCTGTACACAAAACTTTAAGTGCCATAACATTCTGGTTCAGATATTTGATTCAGGGAACGTCTTTCTAGACGCAGTAGAAAGCGCAGCTTTGTCCCCTTTGATATACCACCAGGTCGAGCGTCAAGTGCAGCGGTTCGGCCTTCACCGGTTCGCAAAAACAGCCATGTCTATCGAATTTCCATTTGTTTCTGCGGCCCTTTTCTTTTGCTCTCAAGGTAGGGAATTTCCTAGTGGTGGGAGCGCTAGGTACTGCTACAAAAAAGGAGCACAACGGATCATCCGAGGAACTTTTCGAGGAGCTTCCTCCAGAAAAGTCTTCACTTATTAACTTTTCTAACTCACTTCATAGGTATTCTTTTTCAATACATAGCACTTATGTGGTAAGTAGTTTCAGATCTGTCACATCGGCCTAACCGCGCCCATTGCCGAGTTAATCCGGCTGGCTGCGAACGTTCTCCTGCTTGTACCATAGCAACTGCGCCGTTTTTTCCATTTTTATAATTTCCGTTTGTAGACAACAACCAGAGTAGTTGTCAATACCGGGACGATAGCTAACACAATAATATCTCTAAGTATATGCTGAACATTTCTATTCATTTACCTCCTAGCTGTCCTGTCATTTTTTATGAAATTTATGTATAGAGAAATTCCCCTCGAAATGAAACAAAATTTCGAACGTAAGTACGTAAACGTATATGAAAAGAAACCTGTGCTGCTAGAAAGCATCCCCCAGGTAAAGTAAGAGACGTCCTTACGTAGTCATCGGAGTCTGCGTAGTTTTGTCACCTAAGGCGAGTAAAAAATTCCTTATTTTCAAATGTTACACATCGCTGCAATTTCTGTAACTGTGTGACAGAAAACTTGGAGAGGTTGAAAAGTTCAGCAATTGCAGATAACGGTTTATGGGATCCCTAGACCTCGGTTTCGACAATTTTAAAATTGTCTTACTCAGAAAGTGTAACGGAGCGCAAACATTAAATTAAGGAGCACAAAAATATATCAAAGAGGATTAAGTAACAATTCTTCCAATCCATATGTGGCACACAGCAAAACAGTGCTTAACAGTAATGGGTGCAATTTTTGTATTTTATTTTTCAAAGACGCATTTCGCCTTATTTAGGCATCTTCAGGTTATCTTAATTTGGTATTTCTTAGAAGAATCCTTTAGTCAGTGTAGCCAAAGTGCATTTATGCATACTACCTAAGCCCCCATCTTATTCTGTTACTCGCTCCCGTGAACGGGAACGCGTTACGCGTATCTTGGTGTCACTCGCGTCCATCTAGAAAAGCTTTTACTGAGTTTAACGAAGGCGATGTTGGCCTGATATATTCGACTATGCCCTTTGGCTACACTGACTAAAGGATTCTACTAAGAAATACCAAATTAAGATAACTTGGAGATGCCTAAATAAGGCGAAACGCGTCGCTGAAAAAGAAGAAACTAAAATTGCAACCAAGACTGTTTTAGCCAATACAAAGTAACAACTGTAGCCAAAAGATCGTATGATAAACGTACTTTCTTGATACAGCAGATGCTCATTAAGTACACTGAATAATGCCAGACTGCTCTTATTATACTCAACAGCTCTCTTAAGAACACAAATAATCACAAGTCATGACTTAAGATATCACAAATGTAGTATTATAGGTGAGCAGATCAAACACCAGGTGTAGCGACGCATTAACCAAAGGAACTTGTCCACGTAAAAGTTGACTTGGATGCAACGCAACACAGTGATGTCATCCGGATTACAGCAGTATGCATTTGACAAACAGCAAAGTCAACTGCCCCATGTATACAGCAAGTATTACTTTTAAATGTAATAAATACTGTAAAGAAAGGGGTAAGCAGGAACTAAGAAGTAAAATGTCTTAAATACTGATTACTAAAATGGAGACACTTCTGCTTAGCATTACACAAGTGTACAAATAGTAGTTTCTAATACAGTGAATTTACAGTGACATTTTGCCGTGCTTGTAATAAACATTACTATAGAAGTAATAAGACTGTAAAGAAGCTGCAAGTGTGTGATAAACTAAGATTCGTTGAAAGATAATTGCAGAAAAGGAGCCCATTCTGCTTAGCATTAGAGAAGTTTACATATGTCATGTGAATCAGAACAGCTAAGCGGCTCTTATCATATGAGACATCCGTCTTAAGAGCACACAGTCCCAAGCCATTACTTACGACTATTTAGAGTGGGAAAGGTTTACAAACAGTTCCTTAACAGAGAAACATTTCAGTGACATTTCTCCGTGCAAGTGGTTCAAAGTGCCATTAAAAGTTATCAGTACTTTATAGAAAGGGGCACCATGAACTATAATTTTTGTTAGAAGCTAATTGCTGAAATGGTGAAACTTCAGCTCTTCTCTGTACAGGTTATCGTTTTTTTTTCTTAAACTTCCTTAACGGAAAGTAGGAATTTCCCCATATTAGCAATTTGGTTTAATAATTTTAGTATGTCCCCCAATCTTTACGGGATTTAAAAATTTTAATAACAATTTTACTACATGCATGGCGAAATGTCGCTGCTGTGTTAAGCTGTTGCAGTGCGATTTCGCATTCCATTTTTATACGCACTTTTGTTTTGTTCACATAATCTACTGAATGCAGTCTACATGCATTACTTACGCTCACACATTTAGCGCCACCTGCAGCTAGCTTACCTCAGCGTTAGTGCCTGTATATCTGGACAGTTGACTTTTGCTGTTTCTCATACACTTACTGCTGTAATCCAGATGGTATCATGCTGCCCTATTGTATAAAAGTCAACTTTTACGTTGTCAAGACCCTTACGTTAATGGGTCACTAAACATAGCATTTGATATGCCCACCTGTATACCTGTAGTGCTACAGTCCTAAGTAATGGCTTGTGATTATTTGTGTTCTTAAGATGGATGCCGAATATGAAAAGACCAGTTTGGTTTTATTAGCTATACATTATCAGACTCTGATGTAACATGTGTGTACCCTAATTATAATATCTTTCGTCAACAGTTGTCACTTTGTTTTGTATAAAATAGTTTGTGCGCCTTAATGTAACTTTTTGGGTCCATTACACCTTATGAAGGTGAAAATTTTAAAATTGTCGAAACATCGATCAAGGATTCTAATAAACACTTGGAACTGGTTGGATGAGATTTTTAAACTCTTCAAATTTATTATTTTACTAATATCTTACGTGTCTAGAAACGTACAAAATTTATTTCTGCAAGCTAGAAAAACTTGCCTGCAC
Organism: Schistocerca serialis cubense; assembly: GCF_023864345.2. Lineage (NCBI taxonomy): Eukaryota > Metazoa > Arthropoda > Insecta > Orthoptera > Acrididae > Schistocerca > Schistocerca serialis. Next base: position 666,962,070 of record NC_064642.1, read on the forward strand.
TCCATATTGGAAATACGACAGTCCCTGTATTTCTCTCCAAAATTTCTGGTATAATTCCTGGTCGGTGATATGACGATTCAGTTAAAAGTGAAGATCTTATCTAAATTTGTATAGCATTTCTCATATCTCAGTCAGAATTGTCAGAAAATGGATTACAGGGTACTTCAGGAAATTAACTGGCAGCTCTGCTACTTCGTCGTCATTGATGTAATATTATCTCAACACCTGTGTCGTGACAACTGTTTGACACTCGTACTTCAAAACTATTGTATACACGGTTGAATAGGTATTTGTGTGGATGCTTCCCTCGACATCACGTTTTATTTTATTTGTAGACTTAGACTGATTTATCTGTTGCTGTAATGTTCCTTAATTACTACTTGGAATTTGCTCATTCTATTGATTTTGAATCTCTTGGTGATGGAAGCTCTGGATATCCCGGCTTAGAATACTTGAAAAATGGCTCTGAGCACTATGCGACTTAACTTCTGAGGTCATCAGTCGCCTAGAACTTAGAACTAATTAAACCTAACTAACCTAAGGAGATCACACACATCCACGCCCGAGGCAGGATTCGAACCTGCGACCGTAGCGATCGCTCGGCTCCAGACTGTAGCGCCTAGAACCGCACGGCCACTTCGGCCGGCAGAGTAATTGAAAATATGTCTGTTACACTTGAGCATTTCAATCTCTTTCTGTTATGCAGTCGCATTTTCATCCAACATATTATTCATTACACTTAAATGACTATACAAATTGATTCCTTCGTTTCAGTCAGGGGCATCAGGCTTCTCCTCTGCTATTCTCCTACATTTTTGAAACAGCCACAGTGAAATATATGCGACTTCCTTCAGTTAGTGCCATTTCATGTTCACAAACATTGCTATCGTCTGGATCGTTCTTTACTTCCTCTTAGGACCTTCGGCATTATTTTCCTTGTTAGAGTGGGGTCATCCTGTAAAGCCACACACACACCTGATGGGCTTATGACTTATTACTGTCCTTCCTGTGTTTCGTCATCTAAAGAAAGTAATTACTTCTTCAGCTGGTCACTTTGCGATGTTCTTGTTTTTTTTCTGTTCATCGTTTCTCACAGAAAATGTACACTTAACAAAAGCCATAGTAATTGCATGGCCATAGATATTTCACGATAGAGTTTCCTTGTTTATTCGTGCTATAATATTTTACAGTTCTATGTATTATTTAATTCTCATATCGCTCAGTTATTTCAGTAAATTTATGAGTATATTCCAGGCTTTGGATGAAGTCAGATTTAAACTTCTGCGATCAAGCTGCTTAGTCGTATCCCGTCTCTCAGTCAGAAGCTTCTTCTCTATCTATCCAAGCACCTTCTCTTCTGACCTAAACACATGCGTCTTTCATTTCACTCCAACACATTTACGTCGTAGAATATTCCGTACCACAGATTTATTTGCTCCTCTACTATTATCCTTTCTTTCTTTATTCAATAGTTTCTCTCTCTCATCAAATCTTACTTTACTGCTATTAAGGATATCGCGTCCTCATAACTTCACCCTCGTCCTGTTTGGAATGATATTTTCTCCTCATAATTTTAGTCCTCATATCCTTGTCACAGTTTCTCACTGAGTTCGATACAAATGAATAAATTAGGCTCAAAACTGTGGAAAGGTGTATAAAAATCAGGTTACCTTCCATTCAGAAGACTCTTGGACTCAGCGACAAATTGATTTGAAAATAATAGATTTCAGCTATCAGTTGTCTTTTTAAATAGCTGAAATCTAGATCTGCCAATAAACTTTAAAAAGGACGACTGATTGCTGAAATCTATTATTTACAATTATATAATAGTGTGATAAATACTGATTCGCCACTTTAATTTGCAATAGGCGCGCGAGGTATCGGCGCGGTCTGGAGCGTCTTGTCACGGTCGGCTCGGCTCCCCCCGTCCGAGGTTCGAGTCCTCCTTCCGGTATGGGTGTGTGTTGTCTTCAGCGTAAGTTAGTTTAGGTAGATGAAGTAGTGCGTAAGCTTAGGGACCGATGACCTCAGCAGTTTGGTCCCATAGGACCTTACCACAAATTTTCAAATAATTTGCAATAAAGTGCAATTTGTTTTTTACGTGCGGCCTATTCAGAAAGTACAGTGTAAACGTGTTGCTACTTGAGCTACTCATATTGTTTCACCTATAATAATTTTACCTTAGAAACTATAACTATGGCAACCTTTTTTAAAAGTGGTAAGCAGTTGTACTTAATCAATACTATTCATTAAAAATCTTTCTTCAGGCGGCTGTTAATGACTGTTTTGCCACTGTTACCGATCATAGTAATCTGATATCCTAATAAAGTAAATGTGCATTGTAATAGAAATAAAACTTATTGGATTTGGCCATTCCGTCGTTCAGAGCTCTGTTCAGAAACACAACTGTGTAACATGTTACTGAGCTCTGACATCATTATACATGAACGTGGAGTGTTTTTCTAATATTAAACAAACGTGCTATATTAAAGAAGATGTAATATATCTCAGAAGCAGTATTTTTCAAATCCAAAACCGCTCACGCAGTATGAACAGGGTTTGTGTGCAGGTTGTAGTTTGCTCAGCTGCAGTTTTAAATTTCTTTGGATTTGTAGTAGATCCAAAAAAAAATGATTTTCTTCGAAAGGCTTGTGTGTTGGCTGATACTTACTTTTGCAGTGCAACCACCGATTAATCCAAGAAAGATCGAAATCTTTTATTAATTATTTGGTTTATCTGTAGAAAGACCTTTTAAACATTTTTAACCTCCAATTTTCAATAAACACGTTTTCTTCTGTTGTAATTGCTTCGGATAAAAATTTGTTCTGTTAATAATTGAATGAGAAATTACGAATGAGTAGTTATTCTAGAGCCAGTTTATAATCGAGATTTTCCTCATTTTGCAGTTTTGGGCGTGATATCTCTCGCAATGTTTCTTACAGAAATCACAAAAAGTCTACTTTCAGCTGGTGAAATCTCTTGTTTTGGCAGAGTCTATGGTGAAATCCATGCGTGACGTAACGCGTTACTACCTGTCGTTGCTTGTAATTTGCTTGTCTCCATTCGTCCGTCATTATGGCGTCTGGGGAATAGGAATCGGTCCAGATGGCTCCATGAGGGCTTGACGTGCTTTCTCGTAGGGCTTACTATTTGACAGCCCATATTGCATTTTGATGTCGTCGAGGAAGTAGTTTTCTTCGATTAATACATATGTTAGCCTTGAGGGTGCAGACTTCCCGATGCCTACAATGCTTTTCATGTAGCGAGCTTTGACTTTTTCTGTTGTTATCAGGTCGCTTAGGGTGACATTTTCCCATATGATGCTGATCCCAGAGGCAGCTATAGGGGAAATGGCTGTCTTGTACAGTAACGTTGCTGTATCGACTGATATTTGTCTATCAGCTCTTTCTTTGACATGTTTCCGGAACTATGAAACGGTGGTTTGCAGGATGACTCCCAGATACTTCAATTTAGGCACTACCTCTAAGGGTTTACTGTGTAGGGTCATTCTCTTCCTGGGAGCGTGTTTCCCTCCTTTCCTAAAAGTCATTTGTTAGGTTTTGCTGTGGTTTATTTGCAATGTATTTCCTTCTGCCCACGACATGGGCCTGTTGAGGATCGCTTGAAGCTCTTCTGCATATTCTGAGCCTATTGCCATGTCGTCCACATAGAGAATAAGTGAGTCTGCGGTCTCTGATTATGCCTGTGATGACTTCGGTAATGATGTTGAATAACTTTGGGCTAATTGGAATTCCTTGTAGAACTTCGTTTGTCTGAATTAAGTTCGTGGATACTGTTGTGCTGTCTGATATTTGGATATTGTTGTATCTGAGGGTATCTGAGATTGTGATTGGCAATTGGTGTGTGGCACCTATAAGATGACTGAGGTTTTGGACTAGTGTCTCTCTGTCGAAGATGTCAAAGGCATTGCGGTAGTCCACGAAAAATACAAAGTATTTCTTTCTTGGATGTCTGAGTGTATCTTGTCTTGCTCTATTAGGTAGTTTACGGCATGTAGCCGAAATGATTCCCTGGTATTGTGAGTCTACCGTTTTTATAAGTCTGTTTGTTAGGATTTTTATGAATATCTTGAAGGATGTATTATTCGTTTTTTGCTCCTATGCTCTGCTTGAGAAAAGCTTAGAACCCTCCTGCTGGCCTACCTACAGTCTGACGGCCGAGTGATTGGACTCCATAATATCCTTGTATGTTATATTCCTCTGTTAGGAAAGTTTCTACCAGTATAATGACGTCATAGCTTCTTAGCGTTTCTATTGGGAAGAGAGGCAGGGCGTTCTTCAAACTTTGGATGTTCCATACGAGAACACTTATGAGTCTATTGTAATTCTCCCCCTTCGGCGTAGCGTGTCCTCCGAAAACGGAAATGTCTTACAACTATCCCTATCGGCCAGAACTCTGGTAACTCTGTATGTCTGGGGAATTCAAAATGGAATCCTATTCTGAAGGCCTTTTCCCCCCTAATGGGTGTGGCTCTTCACACTGGACGTTGTCTTTAACTCAGTTTCTCTCCAAATACTGTTTAACCTTCTCTGTTATGGCGTTCCCTTCAAGTTGGCCAGATAAAGCTACTCCATTTTGTTTGCAACTTGCAGCTCGTCTTCTATTACACTTGTTCCCCTGATGGATTGATTGTTTCTGTTTCTAGTTACCGGTTTCCATTCTGGTTCTCATTGGTAATTTTAGTAATTTTCTTCCCCATCTTCGCTGTAGTGTACCTCCTCATTTCCTATGTAAAATAGTTTTTCTCTCATCTTAAACACTTTCGGTCCTCTCTAGCACATGAGCACAGCTTCGCTTTTATTTCTGGTAGTCACTTCACAGTTTCTATTCTTTCGTGTTACTGTTTATTTGATCTGGAATGCTTCTGCATCCCTGGATCAATCAGCCTAGCATTTTAGATGTAACAAGTTTTCAACTTTTTTTACCCTCCAACCTACCTCTACAGAGTCATATGAAGCAAACGTCTTCACTTTGCTCCCTCATAAAAATAATTAACGTGATTTCCACTAAGAGGTCTGTTTTGATGTGAATCAGAAGTGTAGCAGTTAACCATCTTTAATCAATGCTTTTAATGCAGAACAGAAGCCTCTGTGCAGGATGAAATTAATATGCTGTTTAATTAATAGCAGAATTTAGCGAAAGTTCTATTTCTTTTTACTACAGTCACTGCCCTCGTTATAAAATTGGAATGAGTTAATTCACATTAAGATATGGAACACATAGTGTGTAGTAACCCAACAGACTCATAGAGAATAATTTCACCGATTCTTTCAGTTTTACTGTTTCGTAATCAGATTCACCAAATGCATGTTATAATATAGTGAGATGCATTTTATCGCAATCCTCGTGCAATGTGGATAACACAAACAGCCTGTTTTCGTCATTATTTAAGGACCAGTCACTAGTATAAAAGTGAACACTTATCCTCGTTCCTTTCCTGTAATTAATGATGTTCGTATGATCTGGATGCCAATTCCTGTATACGTGGCATGAGTAAAGTGGTTTGGATAAAACTAACTAGAAATGAAATTGTATGGTAAAAGACGTTTTTTTTCCACATGTTTTCATTCTGATGAGAAACATTCTGTTAACAGCTCTACACATTCACTAGTATTAAAATTGACCACTCTCTGTAATATGTTTTAAACACACTTTGTAGGTTACATATAGGTATAGCAAGTACATTAATCATATGTGTTAAGAAACATTTAGAAGTGTTGCCCAATGAAGTGAAGCATATAAGACTGACATATGTCAAGAATGAAAATTTCTCACACGACTGAGATGCTACAGTTGGTATTTAGGTCTTTAAGGACTTCAGTGGGATGGTTTCTGGTAATCCATCAAATTATATATTATATTCGTGTATTGATGAATCAAGTATAGAACTTTGCTATGTACAAATACTTCTTAAGATTATATGTAAGCTTCAGTCATGTTTTAAAGTGACATCAGTGCACAGAAAGGCTTTAATAAATGCCCTTGCTGAACTAAATTAGTTGTCAAAATCATACTCGGTTGTTCTGTCACTGTTCCATCTATTTCTGTAGCTCTCTGTAACATGTGATTCAATTTTGTTTTAGATTCACATTTGGTGACACAATTGTTTTAATGTAATTTAATACAACTTAAGAAATAATGTTCTGTAAACATTTTGTACACTGTTCTCCTCACAAACTAGGTACCAAAAACACTAAACCTATCAAAAAATTTACAAAATTAACTGTGTAACCATAGCAACTAACTATTAATTTTACTGTTTTAAACGTGGCTGTTACTCATAAACCGTGTACTAGTTTCAACGTAGAGTTATACAGCCAACCAGTTTCACAAAACTTGTAGGTACACTTACCTAGGTTTCGAACCGACTACGATTCTCTTCATCAGAATGAAATTTTGATAAATCGTAAAATTACATTGCTAAAAAGTAATGAGCAGAATTTAGAGCAGCTATGCTGAAATATAAGTTCAACTTTCGACTTGTGCATAGCTGGTCTAAATTCTGACTATTGCTTTTTAACAATGTAATTTCACTATTTATCCAAATTTCATTCTGACGAAGACGCCTCTAGTAGGTGTCAAAACCTAGTTCAACGTACCTATCAGTTATGTGATATCAGTTGGCTATATAATTTAATTTTGTAACTTACCATTAAGCATAAGAAGATATTTCAATAAATACTGTTCATAAGTTATGTTCAAAAAAAACCTGTGATTCCATAGAATATTTCTGCAATGGAAAGCATTATGTGAAAACCAGCAATGAAACAACTTGTGTATCTGTTAAAGAATGGAATTCCTAAGTTAGTGGCATGGCAGATTGTACAACAAATGAAAAATTTAAGTGGTTCTGAATACCAGTTAGTTTCTCTACACAGACTTGTTCTTTAGCTATTGAATGTGGTGTGTATATAATGTTAGATCATAAAAGCAGCCATTTTAGTGTAATTTTGTAAAATCATTTATATTAGCTGGATTAAGTTATTAGCTAGATTAAGGAAGGGCAAACCTACGTTTCTAGCATTTGTAGACTTAGAGAAAGCTTTTGACAATGTTGACTGGAATACTCTCTTTCAAATTCTAAAGGTGCCAGGGGTTAAATACAATGAGCGAAAGGCTATTTGCAATTTGTACAGAAACCAGATGGCAGTCATAAGAGTCGAGGGTCATGAAAGGGAAGCAGTGGTTGGGAAGGGAGTGAGACAGGGCTGTAGTCTCTCCCTGATGTTATTCGATCTGTATATTGAGCAAGCAGTGAAGGAAACAAAAGAAAAATTCGGAGTAGGTATTAAAATCCGTGGAGAAGAAATAAAGACTTTGAGGTTCACCCATGACATTGTAATTCTGTCAGAGACGGCAAGGACTAGGAAGAGCAGATGAACGGAATGGATAGTGTCTTGAAAGGAGGATATAAGATGAACATCAACAAAAGCAAAACTAGGATAATGGAATGTAGTCGAATTAAGTCGGGTGATGCTGTGGGAAATAGATTACGAAATGAGACACTCAAAGTAGCAAAGGAGTTTTGCTATATGGGGAGCAAAACAGATGATGGTCGAAGTACAGAGGATATGAAATGTAGACTGACAAATGGCAAGGAAAGCGTTTCTGAAGAAGAAAAATTTGTTAACATCGAGTATAGATTTAAATGTCAGGAAGTCGTTTCTGAAAGTATTTGTATGGAAGTGAAACATGGACGATAAATAGTGTGGTGCACATGAAATTTTGATAAATGTGGTGCTACAGAAGAATGCTGAAGATTAGATGGGTAGATCACATGACTAGTGAGGAAGTATTGAATAGGATTGGGGAGAAGATAAGTTTGTGGCACAACTTGACTAGAAGAAGGGATCGGTTGGTAGGACATGTTCTGAGGCATCAAGGGATCACCAATTTAGCATTGGAGGGCAGCGTGGAGGGTAAAAATCGTAGAGGGAGACCAAGAGATGAATACACTAAGCAGATTCAGAAGGATGTAGGTTGAAGTAGGTACTGGGAGATGAAGAAGCTTCCACAGGATAGAGTAGCATGGAGAGCTGCATCAAATCAGCCTCAGGATTGAAGACCACAACAACAATAACAACAATACCAAAGAAATTTATTCAAATTTACTCAGCTAACTAAATGCCTCACAATGATGATTGAGCAAATCAATGTCATGTGTTGCTCCAAAAAGCTGTAAATTGATAGTAATTTCTCTGGAAATGGAAATGCCGTGTGGCTAGGGCCTCCCGTCGCGTAGACCGTTCGCCTGGTGCAAGTCTTTCGAGTAGACGCCACTTCGGCGACTTGCGTGTCGATGGGGATGAAATGATGATGAAAGACACGCTACACCCAGTCATCACGAGGCAGAGAAAATCCTCGGCCCCACCGGGAATCGAACGCGGGACCCCGTGCGCGGGAAGCGAGAAGGGTACCGAGAGACCACGAGCTGCGGACAGTAATTTGTCTGATACCGACTTAGTTCTAGGTAATACGTCAACAAGCTAGGTTTATATTCAAAGTAAGTTTAGTCCATCAGAGCGAAAGTGGTTGGCACTACCCAGTTAACTCGACGGTAACATAATGGTCAGGGTTGATCCAGCTGAATTTTAGAAACATCAATGAACGACTCAAGGAAGAATATTCAAGTTTCCCAATATGAAATGACCCTGTCCAATAGTTTTAAATAAACGAAATTATTCACTTAACATTTTATGATAGTGCTGCACAAGAAATCATAAATCCAAAATTTTGCAGGTCCTTTTGTATGAGGAATACAATAGCAATAAAAAAAATTAAACATATACATCATCTTGCACCTATAGTGTGAGCTGAAGGTGGTTGTTGTTGTTGTTGTCTTCAGTGCTGAGACTGGTTTGAAGCAGCTCTCCATGCTACTCTATCCTGTGCAAGCTTCTTCATCTCCCAGTACCTACCGCAACCTACATCCTTCTGAATCTGCTTAGTGTATTCATCTCCGGTTTTTACCCTCCACGCTGCCCTCCAATGCTAAATTTGTGATCCCTTGATGCTTCAGAACATGTCCTACCAACCGGTCCCTTCTTCTTGTTGCCACAAACTCCTCTTATCCCCAATTCTCTTCAATACCTCATTAGTTATGTGATCTACCCATCTATTCTTCAGCATTCTTCTGTAGCACCACATTTCGAAAGCTTCTATTCTCTTCTTGTCCAAACTATTTATCGTCCATGTTTCACTTTCATACATGGCTACACTTCATACAAATACTTCCAGAAACGACTTCCTGACATTTAAATCTATACTCGATGTTAACAAATTTTTCTTCTTCAGAAACGCTTTCCTTGCCATTGCCAGTCTACATTTCATATCCTCTCTACTTCGACCATCATCAGCTATTTTGCCCCCCATATAGCAAAACTCCTTTGCTACTTTAAGTGTCACATTTCCTAATCTAATTCCCTCAGCATCACCCAACTTAATTCGACTACATTCCATTATCCTCCTTTTGCTTTTGTTGACGTTCATCTTATATCCTCCGTTCAAGACACTATCCATTCCGTTCAACTGCTCTTCCAAGTTCTTGCCGTCTCTGACAGAATTACAATGTCATTTGCGAACCTCAAAGTTTTTATTTCTTCTCCAAGGATTTTAATACCAACTCCGAATTTTTCTTTTGTTTCCTTTACTGCCTGCTCAATATACAGATTGAAATACATCGGGGGCAGGCTGCAACCCTGTCTCACTCCCTTCCCAACCGCTGCTTCTCTTTCATGCCCCTCGACTCTTATAACTGCCATCTGGTTTCTGTACAAATTGTAAGTAGCCTTTCGCTCCTTGTATTCTATCCCCACCACCTTTAGAATTTAAAAGAGAGTATTCCAGTCAACATTGTCAAAAGCTTTCTCTAAGTCTACAAATGCTAGAAATGTAGGTTTGCCTTTCCTTAATTTACTTTCTAAGATAAGTCATGGGGTCAGTATTGCCTCACGTGTTCCAAAATTTCTTCCGAATACAAACTGAACTTCGCCGATGCTGGCATCTACCAGTTTTTCTATTCGTCTGTAAAGAATTCGCGTTAGTATTTAGCAGCTGTGACTTATTAAACTGATAGTTTGGTAATTTCTACATCTGTCAACACCTGCTTTCTTTGGGATTGGAAGTATTATATTCTTGAAGTCTGAGGGTATTTCGCCTGTCTCATACATCTTGCTCACCAGATGGTAGAGTTTTGTCAGCACTGGCTCTCCCAAGGCCGTCAGTAGTTCCAATGGAATGTTGTCTACTCCTGGGGCCCTGTTTCGACTCAGGTCTTTCAGTGCTCTGTCAAACTCTTCACGCAGTATTGTATCTCCCATTTCATCTTCATCTACGTCCTTTTCCATTGCCATAATATTGTCCTCAAGTACATCGCCCTAGTATAGACCCTCTATATACTCCTTCCACCGTTCTGCTTTCCCTTCTTTGCTTAGAACTGGGTTTCCAGCTGAGCTCTTGATATTCATACAAGTTGTTCTCTTTTCTCCAAAGGTCTCTTTAATTTTCCTGTAGGCAGTATCTATCTTACCCCTAGTCAGATAAGCCTCTATATCCTTACATTTGTCCTCTAGCCATACCTGCGTAGCCATTTGGCACTTCCTGGTGATCTCAATTTTGAGACGTTTGTATTCGGATTTATACTAGCCCTCGTCTTTTTACCTACTTGATCCTCTGCTGCCTTCACTACTTCATCCCTCAGATCTACCCATTCTTCTTCTACTGCATTTCTTTTCCCCATTCCTGTCAATTGTTCCCTTATGCTCTCCCTGAAACTCTGTACAACCCCAGGTTTAGTCAGTTTATCCATGTCCCATCTCCTTAAATTCCCACCTTTTTGCAGTTTCTTCAGTTTTAATCTACAGTTCGTAACCAATAGATTGTGGTCAGAGTCCACATCTGCCCCTGGAAATGTCTTACAATTTAAAACCTGGTTCCTAAATCTCTGTGTTACCATTATATAATCTATCTGATACCTTTTAGTTTTTCCAGGGTTCTTCCATGTACAACCTTTTTTGATGATTCTTGAACCAAGTGTTAGCTATGATTAACTTATGCTCTGCACAATATTCTACCTGAGGGCTTCCTCTTTCATTTCTTAGCCCCAATCCATATTCACCTACGATGTTTCCTTCTCTCCCTTTTCCTACTATCGAATTCCAGCCACCCATGACTATTAAATTTTCGTCTCCCTTCACTACCTGAATAATTTCTTTTATCTCATCACACATTTCATCAATTTCTTCAACATCTGCAGAGTTAGTTGGCATATAAACTTATACCACTGTAGCAGGCGTGGGTTTCGTGTCTATCTTGGTCACAATAATGCGTTCACTATGCTGTTTGTAGTAGCTTACCCGCACTCCTATTTTTTGTTCATTATTAAACCTACACCAGCATTGCCCCTATTTGATTTTGAATTCATAACCCTGTATTCACCTGACCAAAAGTCTTCTTCCTCCTGCCACAGAACTTCACTAATTCCCACTATATCTAACTTTAAACTATCCATTTCCCTTTTTAAATTTTCTAACCTACCTGCCTGATTAAGGGATCTGACATTCCACGCTCCGATCCGTAGAACGCCAGTTTCCTTTCTCCTGATAACGACGTCCTCTTGAGTAGTCCCCGCCCAGAGATCCTAATGGGGGACTATTTTACCTCTGGAATATTTTACCCAAGAGGACACCATCATCATTTAAGCATACAGTAAAGCAGCATAGCTTCGGGAAAAATTACGGCTGTAGCTTCCCCTTGCTTTCAGCCGTTCGTATTACCAGCACAGCAAGGCCGTTTTGGTTAGTGTTGCAAAGCCAGAACAGTCAATCATCCAGACTGTTGCCCCTGCAACTACTGAAAAGGCTGCTGCCCCTCTTCAGGAACCACATGTTTGTCTGGCCTCTCAACAAATACCCCTCTGTTGTGGTTGCACCTACGGCCATCTGTATCGCTGAGGCACGCAAGCCTCCCCACCAACGGCAAGGTCCAGGGTTCATGGGGGAAGGGAGCTGAAGGAGGGCTTTGTATTTAAATGATAGTGCACCAACAACCACACATATTTTTTGGTCCACACTTCAGTCTAACGACTGACTTGAGAATCACATCAATTAATGCACCCTAGAGACCCCAGTAAGCAGACACTGCTACTTGCTATAATTTTTGTTGTTTTGTGCAGCATTTTTAAATATTTGCATTATCCACGTTTAAGTTCTGTGTAATATGATAAAGCTAATCGGAATATTTTGTTAATTCTTCATGTACTGAACTTTATGCAGATTAAAATGCTATACGTTTTACGAATTGTTTGTGTAACACGTGGACAGTTAAGCCACACTTCACTGGTCGTGATCTTTCTTATGTCTTGAAACAAAAGAACGTATTTTAGAATGGAACAGGTGATAAATGCACATGTACCAAGTTTCTTTAATATTCAACTAATTTTACCATTATTCAAAATGAAAATGTATGTTGATAGCTTCTATTTCAACAGGTATTTGGTGATGCTTCCGATTACCTGATTTTACTTACTGATATTTGGCTGTAGTGGAGTAGCAACTTAACAGATAGCTATTGAATACAATACAGAGAAAACTTTCTTAACAGCAGTGCTTCTAAATGGTCCTAGGTACAAGACCATGCCACCTCAGAATATGTTTTCACGTTTGGGAAAACGTTATTTTCTGGTATAAATTTTTAAATTGCAGCAAATCACATAGTAGCTGACATCTATAATTCAAGAATCAAGAAGAAAATATAATAAACTTCTATTATGGGGTTGGCTATGTGCGAAAATCTGAAAAGCGTTACAAGCTACAACACTCTCCTCTACTCACAATGCTGAAATCACTGTAACCCATGTACCAACTGTCACCACAATGTTTCCTTACTTCTGTGTTAATATTTTGATTGAGAATTGTACATAAACATTTCAAATTTGTGTTATTGTGGAGATTCAGTTCTTTTATGAAATGAATGATATCTATATAACCATAGAATATAGATAATTGTAGGTATATTTACTTTAAGTACAAATATAAGTGATGACACGCAATAAATATCAGTACTTTCGGAGAAATTTGTCTGTGCCATTCACTTCAGATGAAACTGTTTTTGTGGGACTGGAACACGCAGAACATTTAGATTGTCTCCATGATATAAATTAGACACCAAATATGAGATACATACTCACTACACAATGTGAATAACATAAAAACACAAGTAGGCACACATTTTGATTGTAATTTAATAAAGCTCCAAAATCCAGAATGTTTCTTGATATAACGATATAAAGATAAACACCCATGGGGGTGCACATTTCCTGGGACGCAAGAAGATTAAATACATTTGTACCAATTTATTACTATTCAGATTCTCGTTACTGTAGCCATGTGTGGTGCTTAAGTATTTATATCTTGTTGTTCTTGTAGTGGTCTTCATTTTCAAGAATGATTTGATGCATATCACCTAGCTACTCGATTAGTGCATCTATCTGAACGTGCTTGCCACATACATCATTTTTCTTTCTGTACAGTTTGTACCCCACACACTTCCCTCCACTACCAAATTGATGAATCTTTCAAGCACCAGAACTTGTTCTATCAATTTATATGTTATTTTAGTCACAGCGTGCTATAAATTTCCTTTTTCCTTAGTTCAGTTCAGTATCTCCTAATTAATTTTTCCTTCTTCCATCCAATCTTTATCATTGTTCTGTTGCTCCACGTTTATAAGGCAACTATTGTTTTCTTATTCTAACTAGTTATAGTCTACGTTTCATCTCCTTTCGAGGCTGCACTCCAGACAAATACCATAAAAATAAACATCTTATCACTTAAATATTTGATAGATATCAACAAGTTTCTCTTTTTACAGAAATACTTTTCATACTACAGTCAATCTGCAATTTATATCCTACTCTGAACAACATCAGTTACCTTGCTGCCAAAATAATAAACCTCTTTGGCTATGTAGTGTCTCATTTCCTAAACGAATTATTTCGGCATTGCCGGACTTCATCCGATTACATTTCATTACTCTCATTTTACAATTTTGGTATTCATCTGATAACCTCATGTCACAACTCTATTTAACCACGTCAACTACTGTTCCAAGTAGTTTCCTATCTCTGACTATAATGTTCTAAAGTTTATTTCTCCTCCCTGAACTATGTTCTCTTCTTCATATTTTTGTACTACAAATTTGTAGTAAGCTGTATTTCAAAACAACGAAAGGCTTCCCACAGTAAGAAAATTTATTGTTTTAATCACCTGTCTTGAAGTAATATAAAGTTAGTAAATTATTTACAACAGCGTACATAGGAAGTTCCTTAGTTTGGTGTCAAATAACGTAAAAGCCCCTCTATGTCACTTCCGTAATAGTAACAGACAGAATAGAACAATTACCTCTCAACTGTAAGATACTTTCTGAATGCTTACTATCTATGCAATAAAATAAGAAAGACAAATAGTAATTATGTTATTATGGAGTAAGAATATGTGCACCTACAGTAAATCCACTTAACATAGAACAAACACGACTTCCACAGGGACAGTTTTATTTTAATCGAATTCCTGAGTAATCAAATAAAGTAAAAGACGCCACGCGCCACTACCATAATTTATAAAATGTAGTTTGTAATCAACACTACATCGCGCTAACACAATTAACTAATCACGGCATACAGTCACGAACAGCTTCTGCCCCATCGGACGCAGAATGGAAAAACACAGAAAATCTGATGAAGCTTCGCACTGCTGTTTTGGGCAGTGTGCCCGTCGATCGCGACACGTCGCTCTTCCAGTTCTGAGCTCACTGAGAATACCTAAATACAGTGCATATAGTCTTAGCTTCTCGTGTTAGACAGTTTCGGCTCCTGAACGAGTATGTATACGTACATGGGGTTCAAAATCGAGAACTTACTTCAGAATGTAACTACAAATTTAACATCATGTCGTGTCCTGAGAGGAAATAGAAGCACTGCTGTAACTGCGACAGAGTACGCTACCGCGTATGGGGGAATTTGCTGAGATTAAATGGTGGTGCACCGCCTGCTGGTTCTCTGACGTCGGCTGAAAGCAAGCTTTGAGTGATGCACGGTACGGAATTCGGTTGGTCTGCTGGAGGAGAAGCGTAGAAGTAACTATCGTTGGAATGCCGTTGCATGGCAGTACCCCTGGCACATTTCTATACGTACACGTGGTGAACTACAGTGTCTTAAGCTGAAATTTTGAGAGTGGAGGTCTAAACACTACGTGGAAGAAAGGAGGATTTACTAACTCGAGGAATCCGAAACTACTGAAAGCAAAGGCCAACTGCTAAATTTATACGTGAATTTGTTTCCATTCCTGCTCACAATGCCACAGTGGAAAGAGAATTTTCGCTAACGTCAGCCCAGTGGACTGATCAAAGAAATCGATTGCTGCCATGCACTATAGAGTCAGTCTTGCAGTGCCACTTTAATTAGAAGCTGACTTGCATGGAGTTTTATAAATAAGTAAATGGTTAAAAAAAAATTCTTGAGACAGGTGAAATCTTTCGAAAAGTATGGTGTACCAACTACTTCTGCCACAACAAGTTCCATGTAATTATGCTGTAAATAATAAGCAACTATATTTAAAAAAGTTATTTCATGACATCCATGACAGTGTGTCCCGACGAGGTCCCAGCAAGAAATGGCAACCCTAATCGTGAGGTTACGTCAAATACAGCACCGCCACATCACGGCACGCCCACAGTAAATTGCATTCCTGAAATGGATGAGCCTTACTGCCGAAAATACTGGACTGAAGAAGGACGTATTAGTTTTCATTCAGGGTACATAGATGAGTCGCTGACGGCAGCACCCATTTGACCGATGATACTTCTGGAAAAAAGGTTACTAAGATTTTGGCCACGGAGTGAGAATCATGCCATTAGTACTGTCGGGGGGACACGGCAATACACCTCGACAACGAACGAATTGTCAAACAGTATGTAACTGCATCATTCTCCATGACAGCAGTCATAGGGCGGAAAGGAGGTTCCATTTCCATTGAGCAACTACATCTTTTGCCATGTAATGATGATGTAGACATTATAAAAGAGCTCTGTGACGACTCCGAGTTGCACAGGGAACCTGTACAATAACCTGTTCAGGGCATAGCTGTACTTGACGCAGGTGCAACTAAGAACCTTGATGCTTAGAGTGCCCTTAGAAGAATTACCGATACAATGAAAGTACCTACTCCAACAGTACGCAATTCCTTGGAATCGGGTGCTGTTGGTGCCAGGTGCCAGAGGTAGATAAGCAAGTTCGGTTTGAAGTAAAATTTGAGGATGGAGCCAGGAGTTTTTGCAGCTTAGGAATGCAGGAATATACTTTCCATGCGGCCAGTGTCATTTAATGGTCAATGGTAGAGAGGTTGTTTTACATTTTGTTAAAACAAAGGCATGTCCTGGTATATTTTATCAGGGATTTAAAGTATTAACAATTACATATCAGGTGTTGTACACAGACTTCATCAACGAAAAAACAAGTACAATCATTTCTAGTACATAGTTTCTTTCTTGGAATCTTCGTTCCTAGTCAGATACGCTGGGATACACTGGGATGTGAGACACTGACTCTTGCTGGATGAAAATTAAACAATTTATAGCAGAGAACCAGAAACGTTATGTCACTCTGTATTACAAGATATGTGTCAATATTCTATCCCATAAACAAAAACCCTGTTCAAATGCCTGGTGTGGTTCAAATGGCTCTGTCCACTATGTGACTTAACTCCTGAAGTCATTAGTTCCCTAGAACTTAGAACTACGTAAATCTAACGAACCTAAGGACGTAAAACACATCCATGCCCGAGGCAGGATTCGAACCTGTGACCGTAGCGGTCGCGCGGTTCCAGACTGTAGCGCCTAGAACCGCTCGGCCACCCCGGCCGGCTAATGCCTGGTGTGTATGTATTCCTTTTGCATACGGCGACGACCTAGTGTGGCATATGCATCTGGCATGGGGGCAATTCAGAGTAGAAAATAGAGGGAGATCTCACTGCATTGTTATGTTCCTAATCTGCATCACAGGGAACATCAGTTCTCATGTACCTGCGTTATTTGTCAGAAGGCAAAGCCGATGAACGCATCTAGAATGATACCTTTGCGTTCCATGTTGACTACTAAACCTGGGGAAATCATGTCCCTTGACGTTGTGGTACCATTACTTCAGGCTCATATGGTGCTAAATACCTTGTAGCCATGTATAATTTGTTTTCTAAATATCTTATCCTCTCTGTTACTAAAACAGCTCCTGCAGCCACAATTATAAAAAGTGTAAGAGAAAACTATATCATAAGGTTTGGTAAACCACAGGCCCTGTTGCCCACAACATCGTGAATTTTATTGTAAACTATGAAAACACTTTCTTCGAGAACAACAGATAAGGCAAATTTTGATTTCGAAATCTTATCCTGAATGGAATTCCACTGGAGGAATTTATAGGGACATCAGTCGATTCATTAGGATGTACGCTCTCCACCAGCAGATGGGTCGAGTTTGTAACCCCTTCTGAACAAACAGTGAATAACTGGTCCCATGCATCCACATTCCTCACTCCAACTAAAGTCATGTTAGAAGAGTGGTTCCTACCTTGGGGGTAATTAACACCAGGGGTGTGCAATGAAATTTTCTGAGGGATAAAAACAGCATAATTCGATGGTGTTACGGTTACGAAAGTAAATGATTTTTTATAAGACTAATACTGATTACTGATTTACCTAGTCCTTATCTTCTTTTTCAAACACAAGCCCCGTTGACCTGTGACGGGATCTGGTTGAGGTTAAAGATTATGAAACGAATGTATGGACCCTTTCTAATTACATAGTCCATTTGTTGCACACGAACTTCTTACTTTGTGCCATGCTTCTATGACAGTAAAATTGATATGATTACATCACGTACAGTTTAATATCTCTTCAAACTGCCTTCTCTGAAGTGTAGGTAATTCCCGTAATGGGCCACAGATGCTTGATTATTCATTTGACAATAAATACCCGTCCATTGACTGCACAACTCACAATAACTAGGTAATAATTACTAAACTGCTGCAGGGTCTTCACAATGTTCCTATTATTAGTACTATTGGTCAGACATACACGTTTGGCAGATCGGCTTAAGGACTCTGGCAATGAAGAAAGTGTAGCGCACACATTTTAATTCGGCTGTTTTAAATGGGGTTGTAGAGTATGGGTGGAACAAGAGTCGCTAGAGAGTGAAGAGGTGCAGAGGAAGTGGATATTTAATTTTCTTCTCAGACAAGGAATTATAGATATCACTCACGGTTCACTGCTAAGTTTACATCACTCAATAAAAAAAGCAGAATTATTAGTTCCTGATATAATAAAACACCTACAGAAACTATCTTTCGTCATTCAAAAATTTAGTTATGCGCTGATGTTGATGACGTTGGTGGTGAGAGATATTAGGAACATTTGATTGCACTCAGGGGCAATGGCCTCAGAAAGGTGGGGTAACACTGTGTTAAAAGGTAAGGAAAAGAACGACAGATTAAACCCTCTCCTGCAGGTGACAGGGCGTCACATATCAAGAGAAGAATAAATATGTCATTCCCTCGTTTCCTTAACAGCCTCTACGCATCTTGGGATGTCCAAATATAATAAAAAGAGGGAAAAATTCAGAACTTCAAACTTGATGAGAAAATACTGTGGAGAACTCGCACTAGGCCCTGACTTGTGGTAAGGAAAAACAAGAATTGGTAATTGCTATATACTGGTCCTTATAAAACCATCAAAATGCCACATAGAGGATCATACCTGGATATTTAGAAGCACCATTCTATAGTGTTGTGATCAGTGATTACTACGACAAAGGAAAGACACCGCTCTATTATTAACACATCAGGTTGTACATAGAGGTATGTACAATATAAGCTACGTATTTTCTAGAGATGTTTGAAAGTCCGACGAGATCGATACATAGAATTCTACTCGTCCATACGACGCGTAACATAAGAGAAGTGATTAGCCATTCACACTAGTTTGAAGACTACTTGCTGTACTGTAGTAGGAAGTAACTTATGCCAAATAAACTTTTACTTAGAGTATAAGAGAAGCGAAAGATTTCATTACCACTTGCATAAACGAGTTTTCAGTTTCACAGTGGTTGGTACAATAATGTCATAGTAATCGATGTAATGCGAGCTATGAACTGTTCAAAGCGCTTGTTACTCTAATTTATTAGCCGTGATCTCTTTCACGATCACGGGTTTTTCCTTTGTTTTGGCAGGTTTGTCATATCCAATTTGTGCTCTTGTATGTCACGATTTCTTGCATCTGACCATAAGATAGAGGTATCCCAATTATTGCAATTATTGTATTGGTCTATCTATTAAAAAATAGGAAAAACCAGGAATTATTTTATAGGACTGTTGAGTTCCTTAAGAGAATTGCGGATGACATTGTTGTATGTGTAATACAAAAAACTGTTGTAAAGTATTTAAAAGAAGGTTATACAATCCGTGGGACTACCAAGAAATAGACTTTATGTAAGTTCCTTGGTATTGTTATTAGAGTCGGTCTTGGGTGTGTACAGGGTGATTGTAATTAAAGATAAACTTTCAAACTTCTGCAGAAATGACACCACTGGTCAGAATGACATCAAATTGCATCGCAATATTATCGGAGAAGGGGAAAGACGTATGGCAGAAGAAAAATAAATAGTTACAAAATACAGCAATAGATGGCGCTGTAAGCATCGTAATTTAATAGTGTTCGATTACGAATGACAAATGAATCATACAACTATGCCTAAGGCGTACGTTTGACGTTAAACGTACTCTACTACTCAGTGTACAGGTGTGATACTATTAGTTACGCATCCATCACGGCAAGGTTGAAACGCAACCTAAATCACGCAGGGCTATCAGGTAATTAGGATTGTGGAAATGGCCAAGGGAGTTGCGGTTGGATTAATTTCACTATTGTAATTTATTATCATTTCTTTCACAAATATACTTTTCAAAGAATTAAATTTGCTTCGTGGCTGAAGGCCTCCAAACAGATGCTTTTGAATAAATTCAATTTTGAAAAGACATGACACACAGTTAAGTTTACGAATAAGATAAATCGTATACATATATGATATCAGCATGCGGAGCGGCTGAAAGCCACCAAATAAAATCTTCCAAATTGCGAATATACTATGATGATTATTGAAATCACAAGGCCACAATGTTTTAAGGTGCTAACAGGGCTGATGGTCCAAAAGGTGCAAAGAAAGAGATAAACAAACGCAATAAGATGTCTGAATGCCGCAAAGTTAAATTCCGCAAATCAAGGAAATATACATTGCAACAATCGGTAAGACAATATATTAAGTTTAAAAATATCCTTTTTGTAACACCAACGGCGGAAGGCCCATAATTTCTTGTAAAATATTTCAGAGGAAATTCCAATAACCACTCAAGAGCAGAAGGCGATAATGTTTGGACATGAAGGAAAGTCTGAGAATATGTTTCCAGGGCTGAAGGCCCACGACTACCCTTGCCAAATGGAAAATATAATATACAGTTAAATTACAACAACATTAACACTGCCAAAAGGATAATTAAGAGAACGGCACTCCGGAGTCTCCAATGGATTGGTCTGCCCTCCTTCACTTAGGCGAGACAGGTGGTGACTCCAACTACGCTTAATTCCTGCAAACCCAACCAAGGGACAGTCACAGACCGACCGACCAACCGCTTCCTTACCACGACGGAGTACACGAGAATTCGCGGCCCCAAAAAAGTTACAAGTATCACTATCCCCAAACAAATGCGTAAGTGAACTGCGCTGCCAAAACTACACACCATGTTGGGCAGGAACAACATGTGAGGAAAAGGCACTGTCTAAAAACTACTTTAGCGGCCAGGGCAGGTAACCAGAACACTAACGACCGCAAGGCAAAGATTCCACTTGTTCTCTTAACTACGACACAAGATAATACGGTCAATTTCACCCTAAATGAACACTGCCTGAATTTACGTTAGCGGCCCGGGCAGGTAACCAGAACACTAACGGCCACAAGGCAGAAAATTCCGCTTGTGCACTCGACTATGGGTAAATTAATTTGATCAATTCCACCTGACGGCGGCTATCTCGAACACTTCACTCGTTGTTGCTCACAGCAAAACCTCCCCAACAGCAACGCCGGAACCAACTACGTAATGCTCAAAACCACTCAGCCTTCACGTGAGGGGTCGGCGAGCGACGATGCTCGTACCAATCGGACAGCTAAAGACAGACTCTGACACTGCGCAGACTGCCAGCGGGCCCAGTCGACTACGCCGCACAGAGATGTCCTCCGACCAAACAACCGAGCAACAATCCATTAAAAGTCAGGCCTGGCTTACGCGACGCGTGGCGGCAACGGTCGGGCGGGCGATGTCCATGCAGGACTTACTGCTGCTGCAAGCCGGCGACTGGCTGGCACGGGCTGCGCTCCAGACGCGTTGCAACTGACTGCCAAGACCCAACTCACGACCCGAACTGCCGCTGTGAACTCTCCTCCTCAGACATTCCGACTGACTCGACGACACATGAAAACCAGGAAGTAATAGCAACCGATCAGAGGTCTTATCAGAGGGGACATATCGATACGAGCTACCAGCGCCAATGACGGTCAGGCAAAATAGCAACTCAGTAACGCCAGTAATTCAAATCAACGTGGTGAGATGGAAATACGTTAAAACAGGTTGTAAAATAAGGCGAGCAATGCACGGCTCAAGGATCATACCACATTGGATGGGAAAAATCTGTTTCTTTTTGTCCATAGGCCAAAAAACCGTACAAATAGCATCAATAACACCGGTTTTTAATCATCCTAAGGCCAAACACCGTACAAAAAGCATCAATCAAAATCAAATCGGATTATCAATTTCCTTGTGGCTGGCGCAAAACATGTTCAATATGCTGTCCACCGTTTTCTGCAACAAGTTGAAATCGAGAAACAGGATGTTTCACAACTGATCGAAATTTTTCTGAGGTCACGTTCAGAATGTGTTGTACTATGCATGCCTTCAATGCCGCTAAGTTTGCAATCGGAACACTGAACACAACATCTTTCAGAAGTCACACGCATTAAGATCAGGTGATCGGGATGGCCGGACTGCAGGGAAAAGCGGCTGATAATTTTAGTATTTCCGAAATGGCACTTCAGCAGCTACTTAACTGGATTTGCAACGTGCGGAGGTGCGCCATTTTGCATAAAAATGATCCCATCCACACATCCATGCTGTTGGAGAGGTGTAATGACATGGTTGCACAGAAGACTCTCATAGTGCTTTCCAGAGACGGTGCAGGTAACAGGATCGGAAGCACCTGTCTCTTCTAAATATATGGCCGTATGATAAATGGTGCCATAAACACGCACCACAGAGCGACCTTTTCAGGATGAAGTGGTACAAGTTGATCTGCTTGTGAATTTTCCGTTGCCCAAATCCGACAATTCAGTGTATTGACATACCCTGTCAGATGGAAGTGGGCTTCATCTGTCCACACAATCTTCCACAGGCAATCGTTATCCACTTCCATACAAGCATGAAATTCTAAAATAAATGTCTCTCTTGCTGGCAGGTCAACAGAAAGCAACTCGTGCACATGGGTAATTTGGAATGGATAGCGAAGAACGATGTTTCGTAGGATTTTACGCAGCGTCCTCACGGGTATGTCCAATGTTCCGGAAATTCTCCGTGCACTACACATTTGCACTAAACTACTCGTCTGCTACTGCATTTCTGTGGCCGCTACTTCCACCGACGTTGGAGCAATTCTTTTCCTCCCCTTATCGGATTGCACAATAAAAGAACCCACGTTTTCGGATTTCCGAATAATTTTCTCCAGACCTACGGCAGTCATAAGACCAATGCCTTCCTTCAAATCCTATAATGTACGGAACTTCTGCAGAACGACGTGTGCACGGTCATCATTCTTGTAATACAGCTTTACAAGCAGAGTGCGATCGTGCATTAATATAGCCAGGCGAACATCGCAGGCACGAAAGGAGGAATAGCCGCCTACCTGGCATGTTTATAGCTACTTCAGTGGGCCATGCACATTTCAGGTGCTTTCATTTACGTATTCTGACACAGGCAGCGCTATCTATTAATCAACTTTCACACTATTTATTTTCTTCTGCCATACGTTTTCCCCCTTCTCCGATAATATTCCGTTGCAATTCGACGTCATTCTAAACAGTGGTGTTATTTCCACAGCGTTTTGAAAGTTTAATTATAATCACCCTGTCAATCGAGCGTTCTTTCGACATATGAACGGAACAGGTAGTATGTGGGACGCTCATGCCAGTGAAGATGCTACGTGGTGCACGCAAGCAGAACTTAAAAGGACATTTGAAAGTGCAGAGTGTCGGTATACTCACCTCTGATGAACTGAAGACAAGTGCAAACGAGTGATGAATTCCAGGACACTCCCCATCTTCGGTATATCCTCCAGCTGGTGATAAAGATTCGCACTTAAAAAAACACGTGATACCTTTGCGAGTCACGGGCACGATCTAACTTCCTGCTCAAGGAAGGCTGTCAATAATACAGCGTAAAATACAGTTGTCGAAGTGAATCTTCTAAACGAAACTGCATGTGACTGCATTAAATGTGAATCTATGCACTAGGATTTGCTTGATTGCTACGGACGAACATGTAAGTTACTACCAAGCAACGGTATGTTTCATGTGTTAAATATATGTGAAAGACAGTGTTATTTGTAAACAGCATACGTTTCGCATCCAGCAAACAGTGTTACCAATTTATGCCCAGTGGAAAACTATTAGCTCCCCACGGATTCAGGTCATACATGTGTAAATTACAGTTTATTTGTAAAATGAATATGCTGATCAATTTTATTGCCCTTATAAATGTGTCATGTGCGCCTTGGCGAGTGGTTTGAAGATACATGCTCCTGCCGACCTGTTCAGCGACCGGCAGCCGTCTTGCTAGGCGACTGTTCAAGCCCCCTACAGCCCCAGCTGCCAGGGAGCCGCAGACCTGTCGTCGCCTGGCAACAATAGACGCCCTCTTCAGTCACTCACCCCCGTACTGTGATGTGTCAACCTTGTTTCTATCCTTGACGGCGTACTTTTGTTATTATGTACAAAATGTTTCCCGAAAATTTAACTTTAGCAAAAAAAAGAAAAAAAAGTTCGGCGTTATCGACGTTGAACAAACAGAAATATTGCATAACTTTATTAGACAATTATGTATGGATAGAACACAATTTTCAACACTCTATGCACTGACCGTTTCATGTGTATGAATGGTGAAAGTGTGTGAAACTTCAGATTCCATATGTACAATAAGCATAAAACTGTGGGTCATAGCGCTATACATGTAGTAAGCATGATGACGTCCCTTGCTCCTTTAGTTTTTTGTCCTTGGCTCTTTTCTCTCGTGAGATGATCCTGTTTGGGGAAAGACAGACAACTCAAAACCACGTGTGGACTCCGTTATTAGTTAAAGCTTTTACCTAATCCTTTAATCATTTATACTACTTTCTCTACATATTAGCGGCAAACATAAGCGTACATACTTAGCGGCCTTTCGTCAGATACTTTTCAGTTAAGTGTCCGCATCCACCTGAGGTATTCTGTTTCCTAATACCTGCCCTTAGTCGGCCTACTCACTGCCCTAACACCACGAAGATCTGCAAGTAAAAATGAAGGGAATGGAATTCAATAATGTAAACTGTGGTGATTAAGGGGGGAAACACTGCTAAAGTAACTTAGTTACAGATTTCTACTACAAAACAACTACAGAAATTATTCTAAATAAATGCACACGGATACTAAACAGCTACACATTAATAAAGATATAATGCGTAGTAACTCGCCGATACATTTTGTGTGTCAAAGAATTGCCTTTAAATACTCCAAATACTAAATGACCTTTATGTATGCTTCTTCTTCCGCCAAGAAATCAAGTTCTAAATAATTTCGTTTATTTACTGACACCTCAGATTCGTCATGACCTCAGAGAACTAACTCTTGCCCTGCTAAAAAGCACATAGTCAAAATAAGACCGTTCACTAGATTTCGATTTCTATCAATCCTCGCGTTATGTTTCGTAGTTTCCATGCGCGTTGCTTCTGAAAGAGCATGATCAGTTCTTACTGTACCTAGCTGATTGAATTTAACAGCTACTGTGATATGTGAAACGGAACATTCTTGCACTTTAGTTTTAAAAAGGAATCTTTGAAGATTCTCTTTGCGTGATCCCCACTGACGCCATTCAAAATCGTCGTTACCCATTCCAAATGGTACAAAGTAAAAAGAAAAAAGTTTGTTACGACGGGACACTTAACCATGGTCTGAATTGTACCATTGTGTTTGGAAACGTCTTACAACTTTCCCATAACATTTTTTAATAGACGGACTTGGCGCCGGTTTACGTTCTTTCACCAGCAGCTTGTCTTCTAAAGAAAGACGAGAGATGACTTCTGGGGTTTCAATTTAAAAATTCTGTTGATGTTGTGATGAAATAAAATCGTCAATGGCAGTTTGAGGTAGTCAGCAATACCATGTGTTACAAGATAATGATTTCAATATTGGGCAACTTACTGTCTTTCTTCCGACAACGCAATGACAAGACAAATTGACAATGACACCTCACACTTGACAGTCTATACGGAGATATATTTCATTAATTAGTTAATCACTAATACTACTTACTACAATTTAACTACAAAATTCATGATGCAGGTTTCACCATAAACACGTTTAATACTGTTGATATGAAAACCTACAGTCACGCCACACAACTACCAATGTTTGAAATTAGTAAGGCTACTAAATTTTAATCTGAGGAACAATGAAAATACAAAAGTTATTTCCTGTCATCTGGGAACAACATTCAGTGATACACCGGCATTTATTTTCTGTGAATTATTGTCTTCTTGTTCTTTGTGTCTGAAATAAACACTTCAATTTAGAGTTAATGATTTCTCATTCTTCTCGGCTTGCTGCTAGCGTGCTAGATGATGCGAACTAGCGCTACGTGTTAGGGAACCCCTGAATATCTCGCAATTTTCCGTTTAGGCCATATCCACACTGCAGAAACACCAGCCCATCCCGTGGAGGATACAGACTTACTGCACTTGCTCGTCGCAAACACGGAAATCCGTGGTGCAATGGTATTTGTTGCAATGTTAGAGGAATGATGCAGTATGCTGGCGGTTTCATGTACGACGTTCACATCTAAATTATTTGAAATTATTTACCAGGGTACGTCATCAGATCGGATTAAATTCAGTTTGGACAAATTATTTTGTAATTTTTTGGGGTAGGCTCAGCCTTAGAGCCTTAATGTACGCTTCGCCACTATACTAGACGTACCCTGATGTCTTGAGAGAGGGGAACACGTAATGCACTCGGGAATATCATTAAACATGGCCGCTTTGGTGGTCCAAGTGTTTCGTGGGGATGCATACTGTTACATGGACCTACTGGCCTCCACATCTTTGAACGTGGTGTATTAATCGCCCGACGTTATTGCAACACTGTACACTTCCTGCGTGTGAGTCTTTTCAAGGTGCATTTGGCCATGATTTCATTTATATGGATGACTATGTGGAACAGTGCACATGGAGGAGCTCTTCTGTGGTCGTAAGCCTGTCGAACACGTGTGGGATTGTTTTGGGGAGACGCATTGCAGCGCACACGGCTGCACCGACGACCATCAGGAGGATTTTAACCGCGCTGGTCGAGGAATGAATTCACCTGCTACATGAACTCCTTACCAAGAGTACAGTCAGCAGGGGGCATGTTGCACAGTGCAAGGTTCACCGAGTTACGTTACATTGCAGTGCACATCACGCCAAAGTTATTTTCATCCTTCCGTTTTGCATGTATTTAGATCCATGCATTGATACGACCAAATGTTTTCTATACCTACTCTCATACTACAGTTGTAGAATAATTTCAGTGAGATGAGTTGGGATATACCTATGAGAGATATCACTAAAAAGTCTTATCAGTAAAATAGAGGGAAAGAAATCGTGTCCTGTTTTTGTTCATGGCCATTCAATATGTGCTTACGAAGGACTAACATGACCAAATAATCAAACGTTATACACGAATATTACACACAGATCGATGGATACGTCAAAATGTACTGTGATTCCACTGTTTTTACAATAGTCAACTACGGCACAGTGGTAGAAATTCAACAAATTATTGATGGAACCATCATTAAATAGCAGACTGGTTGGAAGGAGAAGAACCACGTATGATAAAAGCGCAATTGTGTAAGGTTCCTGCTTTGACGATTCATGAGACGGGGCTTTCAGAATGCAAAACAACAGAGATATTTTGTGTAATAATTTCTTAGGTTACAGTTGCCTAAATAAACGTAATATTCGCGTTACCGGTTTCGGAAACAAGTACCACCTTCAGATATGAAGATTGCACTGAAAAGCATACTTATTATTTACAGATATGCTCTTTGAACATTATGAAGTCTAATGTACGTCACTGAAATTACGTCACACAGTCACACCGTAGAAATAAAATGGAAGTACTGCCCTGTGCTAGTTATACAATAAAACTTGCTGCGCATATATTACGGAAATGGAAAGTGCTACTGACGTGAGACTTTCAGAAAATGGATTGGTAATCACGTGTTCGTATTGTTAGCCATTCTTTCCCCACACAAAAAAGTCTACAGGCATCACGCCGGAGAACCGGCCGGAAAACAAACGCGTCCTCTGCGTCCAGTCCAACCATTTGGAAACAATTGTAAAGACTTCGTACGCTATGGGCTGGGCAACCATCATGTTAGTACCACAGGTTTCTCCTAGTATATAGAGGAAAGTCCTTAAGCATTCGTGGAAGATGGTCTGTTATGTGGCTGCGATACTAGTGGATGTTGAGTGTTCAGTCTATGGAACACGGCCATATGATCTGATGGTTCACTATCCCATTTCGCACGTTTACACTCCACTGACGCCGACATTCCACTTGACAAACGCAACTGGAATTGTCAATAGACCAACTGTGCAATTTTTCCGTGGTTTAGCTGGCAATGATTGGTAGAGGTGGCTTCATCACTAAGTAAGGTACGTGATACATCTATAGTATTTTGTCTTAATGCCCCTGTACAGAAGTTAACGCAGTTCTCATAATCGTTTCCGTGCAGCTCTTGATGGAGAGATATGTGACGGGGATGGAACCTGTGTCAATAGAAAATGCGTAGGATAGATACATGCTTGACACATGCTACTTCGTCGTGAGACTGGAAGGGAGATAACGTACGGATCAACTGTAACAGCAGCAAGAACGTTAATCTCCCCACCTTCGGTCGTCACTTCTTTCCTTTTGTTACGTTGTCTAGGTGTTACACTATCGCGTAACTGGTTGAAGAGGTTGAAAAATAAAATGCCATAATGGTTGACATATATTGGGACATTTTGCCACATACACCGTACAAGACCGAATTGCATTCTTTCTATGCTCTCCATACACAATGGGCATGTCGTCTTTTTCTGTCGTTACAACTGTGCACTGTGACTTTTGAACGTGGATGAGAAATGACAGAACATTATGAGCTTAGCTTATCGTTTCATTCTTGTGCTATGTGCGACGGCTAAAGGGTGCCACAGAGTGTAGCAATTTGGAAAGTATTCTGAAACGGCAAAATAGTTTGGTCCGTTTTTCCGCATTGTAAATTAACGTGTTTTCTGATTAACACTTTCTCTTTACTAGTTGCAACAAACAGCGTCCGCCGGTAACTACGTTATTACGTAGAGTTTCACCCCCTCTCCCGAGAGAGCGTCCACAACCACTGTTTACATCCCTTAAGCTGATTTCGTAATTTGTAACAATATTACACACAGGTGACTTCTACTTCTGTGGGCAATCCCTTTCACAGTTGCAGTTTCATGAAACTGTGCATAACACGACTGACTTTCCAGTGGGATAATTGATTCATGATGGTGCCGCCGTAGTTGCTGTAGCTGTTTCCTGGTGACATCCTCAACTGTTATCTGTACAGGTTGGTAAAAAAAAAACGATACTTAATCTATTGCAGCTCAACAATGGTAAGAGGTTCAACTCTGAATTGTAAACCTATGGACTTGATTGATGCGTCGCGCCATAATTTTCTAATACGATAATATTCACTATACAATTACGTTAGTTATTATTTATTGTTCCGTATTAGTCGCACATTTTATAACTTGCATTACACGTTTCGATCACTTCGTATCATCTTCAGATCAAAATAGTTGTGTCTGCAAACCGTCTATAATATGAGTTCTAAGCACAAAAGACGGGTTATGTGAAGATAATCCAGTGTGATCAAAACATATAATATAATTAAAAGACTTACAAGTGAGGCAGGTCAACCTATGAGAATTATTTTCATTTTATATATAGCTTTTGAATCTCTCAAGACGATTATGTCAACTATAGTGATTCGCTACATAAGCCCATCAACTAAAAAATTAATCACCAAAACGTGGCATCACGCTAATACCCTGTATCTTCTCTAGCGATGATACATGACATTAAATGGTCGAACAAGAGACTGTAGAAGTTTTTTTCAGGTACACCATATCGTCCTAAATCAACTCTTTGGTGATCAGATGCCGTGTAGCCTACGTACAACTATTAAAGTCGTAGATATTTTCTGTAAGATTTCGATCGGGGCCAGTCGAGGTGGCCGAGCGGTTCTAGGCGCTACAGTCTGGACCCGCGTGACCGCTACGGTCGCAGGTTCGAATCCTGCCTTGGGCATGGATGTGTGTGATGTCCTTAGGTTAGTTAGGTTTAAGTAGTTCTAAGTTCTATGACACTGATGACCTCAGAACTTATGTCCCAAAGTGCTGAGAGCCATTTGAACCATTTCGATCGGGTGATTTGGCGGGATAACCGTTCTGTGATATTGTGCCAGAGTTTCCGTCAAAACTGAATCGTATGCGTGGGGCCCGGTGATCATGTCAGGAAGTCGGGAGTGTCCACAATATAGACATCAGTTGTACCGCCGTCTGTCCGAGAGGATTAGACACTGCATTAATAAAAAATTGAAAAAAATTAAGATGGTGGCCTTAATGCTTCAGGTGTTGTACATAGTTTCCACTGGGGATAGGAAAAACAGGCCAGTTAAAACCAATACCTTTACCTTTATTTAGTTCTGAATAACAAGTATATTTCGGTATGTGTTTGGTTTGAGTTATAACAGATGTTCAAAATGGTTCAGATGGCTCTGAGCGCTATGGGACTTAACTGCTGAAGTCATCAGTTCCCTAGAACTTAGAACTACTTAAACCTAACTAACCTAAGGACATCACACACATCCATGCCCGAGGCAGGATTCGAAACTGCGACCGTAACGGTCGTATTACTAATGTTCTTTATTTTTGACTAATAAGTGAATAAGAAACCGAAATATCTCTAATCCACAAAGTAGTGCTAGAATTTTTAGTTTTTAAATTTACCTCTTTTAAAAAGAGGAGTAATTTTTAAAATTTGCATCAGTCTGGCATTCTCCCTTATTACACAAAGTGAAAGAATCGATAAGCGCTATTTTAATAACAATGGCAACAGAAGAGAGCAACAAACACACGGTATAAGATTTGATACAGCACTAGTGAGGCAATAGCGTCGTTGTTGCCGTTTGTCGTGGCTTAAGGTACGCGTGCACGAGCAATGCCCAAGACTTGCCTCCACCTACACGATAGATTTTCTCTGGCGCTGCCGGACATCCAATGTACTGTACAGTGGCAGCGACCCTAGTCCGGAAATACTTTTACGAAATGACGTAGCAATTTAGTACAATACTTCATTTGCTTTGAAAGACTAAAGATTTGTTTGCCCTTTCCATGATACTGTAAAAGAAGACGGAAATTATGGATACAGTAATAAATTAAAAACGTACCAACAATTGATCCACAGAATATAATAAATACAAAAAGTAGCTGATCTGCTACGTGTGTCTACATAATATCCCTTTACTTGCTTTTAGCTATTTTAAAACGGACAAATCAACACGATAAACAGTGTTCTTCACCCTTAGCTTTCACCCTACAGCACCGACTCTTTGTAATGCCCAGATAACGGCTGCTCACTGATTACAGCAAACAGTGGACTGACTATGGTTTTTTTTTTTTATCAGTCTACTGACTGGTTTTATGCGGCACGTTACGAATTCCTTTCCTGTGCTAACCTCTTCATCTCAGAGTAGCACTTGCAACCTACGTCCTCAATTATTTGCTTCACGTATTCCAATCTCTGTCTTCCTCTACAGTTTTTGCCCTCTACAGCTCCCTCTAGTACCATGGAAGTCATTCCCTCATGTCTTATCAGATGTCCTATCATCCTGTCCCTTCTCCTTATCAGTGTTTACCACATATTTCTTCCTCTCCGATTCTGCGTAGAACCTCCTCATTCCTTACCTTATCAGTCCACCTAATTTTCAACATTCGTCTATAGCACCACATCTCAAATGCTTCGATTCTCTTCTGTTCCGGTTTTCCCACAGTCCATGTTTCACTACCATGCAATGCTGTACTCCAGACGTACATCCTCAGAAATTTCTTCCTCAAATTAAGGCCGGTATTTGATATAAGTAGACTTCTCTTGGCCAGAAATGCCTTTTTTGCCATAGCGAGTCTGCTTTTGATGTCCTTCTTGCTCGGTTCGTTATTGGTTATTTTACTGCCTAGGTAGCAGAATTCCTTAACTTCATTGACTTCGTGACCATCAATCCTGATGTTAAGTTTCTCGCTGTTCTCATTTCTACTACTTCTCATTACCTTCGTCTTTCTCCGATTTACTCTCAAACCATACTGTGTATTCATTAGACCGTTCATTCCGTTCAGCAGATCATTTAATTCTTCTTCACTTTCACTCAGGATAGCAATGTCATCAGCGAATCGTATCATTGATATCCTTTCAGCTTGTATTTTAATTCCACTCCTGAACCTTTCTTTTATTTCCATCATTGCTTCCTCGATGTACAGATTGAAGAGTAGGGGCGAAAGGCTACAGCCTTCTTACACCCTTCTTAATACGGGCACTTCGTTCTTGATCGTCCACTCTTATTATTCCCTCTTGGTTGCTGTACATATTGTATATGACCCGTCTCTCCCTATAGCTTACCCCTACTTTTTTCAGAATCTCGAACAACTTGCACCATTTTATATTGTCGAACGCTTTTTCCAGGTCGACAAACCCTATGAAAGTGTCTTGATTTTTCTTTAGCCTTGCTTCCATTATTAGCCGTAACGTCAGAATTGCCTCTCTCGTCCCTTTACTTTTCCTAAAGCCAAACTGATCGTCACCTAGCGCATTCTCAATTTTCTTTTCCATTCTTCTGTATGTTATTCTTGTATGCAGCTTCGATGGATGAGCTGTTAAGCTGATTGTGCGATAATTCTCGCACTTGTCAGCTCATGCCGTCTTCGGAATTGTGTGGATAATGCTTTTCCGAAAGTCAGATGGTATGTCGCCAGACTCATATATTCTACACAGCAACGTGAATAGTCGTTTTGTTGCCACTTCCCTCAATGATTTTAGAAATTCTGATGGAATGTTATCTATCCCTTCTGCCTTATTTGACCGTAAGTCCTCCAAAGCTCTTTTAAATTCCAATACTGGATCCCCTATCTCTTCTAAATCACTCCTCTTTCTTCTTCTATCACATCAGACAAATCTTCACCCTCATAGAGGCTTTCAATGTATTCTTTCCACCTATCTGCTCTCTCCTCTGCATTTAACAGTGGAATTCCCGTTGCACTCTTAATATTACTACCGTTGCTTTTAATGTCACCAAAGGTTTTTTTGACTTTCCTGTATGCTGAGTCTGTCCTTCCGACAATCATATCTTTTTCGATGTCTTCACATTTTTCCTGCAGCCGTTTCGTAATAGCTTCCCTGCACTTCCTATTTATTTCATTCCTCAGCGACTTGTATTTCTGTATTCCTGATTTTCCTGGAACGTGTTGGTACTTCCTCCTTTCGTCAATCAACTGAAGTATTTCTTCTGTTACCCATGGTTTCTTCGCAGCTACCTTCTTTGTACCTATGTTTTCCTTCCCGGCTTCTGTGATGGCCCTTTTTAGAGATGTCCATTCCTCTTCAACTGTACTGCCTACTGCGCTATTCCTTATTTCTGTATCTATAGCGTTAGAGAACTTCAAACGTATCTCGTCATTCCTTAGTACTTCCGTATCCCACTTCTTTGCGTATTGATTCTTCCTGACTAATGTCTTGAACTTCAGCCTACTCTTCATCACTACTATATTGTGATCTGAGTCTATATCTGCTCCTGGGTACGCCTTACAATCCAGTATCTGATTTCGGAATCTATGTCTAACCATGATGTAATCTAATTGAAATCTTCCCGTATCTCCCGGACTCTTCCAAGTATACCTCCTCCTCTTGTAATTCTTGAACAGGGTATTCGCTATTACCAGCTGAAATTTGTTACAGAACTCAATTAGTCTTTCTCCTCTTTCATTCCTTGTCCCAAGCCCATATTCTCCTGTAACCTTTTCTTCTACTCCTTCCCCTACAACTGCATTCCAGTCGCCCATGACTATTGGATTTTCGTTCCCCTTTACATACTGCATTACCCTTTCAATATCCTCATACACTTTCTCTATCTGTTTATCTTCAGCTTGCGACGTCGGCATGTATACCTGAACTATCGTTGTCGGTGTTGGTCTGCTGTCGATTCTGATTAGAACAACCCGGTCACTGAACTGTTCACAGTAACACACCCTCTGCCCTACCTTCCTATTCATAACGGATCCTACACCTGTTATACCATTTTCTGCTGCTGTTGATATTACCCGATACTCATCTGACCAGAAATCCATGTCTTCCTTCCACTTCACTTCACTGACCCTTACTATATCTAGATTGAGCCTTTGCATCTCCCTTTTCAGATTTTCTAGTTTCCCTACCACGTTCAAGCTTCTGACATTCCACGCCCCGACTCGTAGAACGTTATCCTTTCGTTGATTATTCAATCTTTTTCTCATGGTAACTTCCCCCTTGGCAATCCCCTCCCGGAGATTCGAATCGGGGACTATTTCGGAATCTTTTGTCAATGGAGAGATCATCATGACACTTCTTCAAATACAGACCACATGTCCTGTGGATACACGTTACGTGTCTTTAATGCAGTGGTTTCCATGGCCTTCTGCATCCTCATGTCGTTGATCATTGCTGATTCTTCCGCCTTTAGGGGCAATTTCCCACCCCTAGGACAAGGCCCTTGGCAGAATGATGCTGACTTCTTATGCCGGAAGTCTTCGGCCGCCAATGCTGATTATTTATCAAAATTAGGCAGTGGCGGGGATCGAACCCGGGACCGAAGACGTTTTGATTATGAATGCAAGACGCTACCCCTAGACCACGGGTACAATCATGTTTTCTCTAGTTTGACTATTTATTATTTTATAACCAATAGTGGGGTAGGGTACCCCCCACCACGCACCGTACGGCAGCTTGCGGAGAATGTTATAAGAGGTCCATGACTAAGGAATTTATTGCTAGCGCACTCCAGCATATTTAACTTCGATGTATAGCTCACTCGCTGCCTACGATATGTGAGCTACAATAGAATTGCAGACCAGAGAGCAGTGTCGGCAGTAGTTGCAGTAGTAGCTCGCAGTTAGGCGGTTGCATCAGGTCGTTCGTAGAGAGCAGTTATCTAGTTGTATAGCTCACAGAGAGCACTTGTGTCCTGTATGGAATTGCCAAGGCTGGTCGCGGAGAACGATGGCGGTGCCTGAGCGATGTAGTAAAAGAAAATATTATTATTTATTGCCGCGCAGATCTAAAGGAACTGAATATTTCTATTCTACGTGTCATTGTTCGATTTCTACGTTTATTACAGTAAATAACATGAAGGCGAAATCTGGAATCAGTTATTCACAAAACCTGTTATTTTTAGAGGTTTCAACAGTCAAGTTAAACTGGCGTGGATAACCGGTTGTTTCAGCGATAACCGTCATTGCCTAGTCTCCCTCACGTGAGTTAAACGCACGCTCAGACAACAATATCCGATTGTCCACAATGTCCTTCTTTTGGTTGCTGTTCAACGGGCGAGTCACATTGGCCAGAATGTCTGTTACATCGTTAAAGTGTTGACCCCTCACGTGAATTACTGCACTTTATCGTTTATTGTTAGATTCCTTTTGATAACGTCAAATCTTCTCTCCCAGAATAGAATTGTCCTCATTTTGCATTTCAGTCAACTCCCTGCAGACGTCCATGCACACTTTTCTTTAGTTCTGGAGTCCAAGTGTATGTGATAAACTTTGCACACGATTTTCCCTTTTTCAAAGCTTCATGGAGAAAACTTTAAACGCTTGGTTTGGAGATGTAGATCCATTCCGATTTCTGCGAAACAATATTGACACACTAATGCCATACAGCTACTACTTAACGCTGCCTGCTCGTAACTAATTCGTTGAATGCACATCTGTTGTTTGCAGTTGTTAGCTCAAAGTGCCATCACAGTTACTGCTCTGACGTAGCTTGTACGCCAGCAATAAATCTCTCGCCACTTTATTGGCGGATGGTGTACAGCAGGGGTTCCCAACTTGCGGGTAATTATACCGCCTGAAGGGCAAATTGAAATTTACTGAGAGGCAAAAATTAATCGATTTCATTCTTTCTTCGTCACTAAACTATATTATTTTCAAGAGATGATTACTATTATCACAGTTTTGTAAGACTCTAATAATGATTACGTAAGTTGGCTACATGGTGGTCCATTGATCGTGACCGGGCCAAATATCTCACGAAATAAGCGTCAAACGAAAAAACTGCATAGAATGAAACTTGTGTAGCTCGAAGGAGAAAACCAGATGGTGCTATGGTTGGCCCGCTAGATGGCGCTGCCATAGGTCAAATCTATATCAACTGCGATTTTTTAAATAGGAACTCCAATTTTTATTACATATTCGTTTGAGTTGGACCACTTTTTTCGCTTTGTGATAGATGGCGCTGTAATAGTCACAAACATATGGCTCACAATTTTAGTCGAACAGTTGGTAACAGGTAGGTTGTTTGAATTAAAATACAGAACATGGGTACGTTTGAACATTTTATTTCGGTTGTTCCAACGTGATACAAGTACCTTTGTGAACTAATCATTTCTGAGAACGTATACTGTTATTGCCTGTAAATACCACATTAATGCAATAAATGCTCAAAAGGATGTCCGTCAACCTCAATACATTTGGCAATACGTGTAACGACATTCCTCTCAAGAGAGAGTAGTCCGCCATCCGTAATGTTCGCACATGCATTGACAATGCCCTGAAGTATGTTGTCAGGCGATATCTGTGGATCACGATGGCAAATATCGTTCAACTTCCCCACAGAAAGAAATCCGGGGACGTCAGATCCGGTGAACGTGCGGGCCATGGTATGTTGCTTCGTCGACCAATTCTCCTGTCATGAAATATGCTATTCAATACCACTTCAAACGCACGCGAGCTATGTGGCGGACATCCATCATGTTGGAAGTACATCGCCATTCTGTCACGCAGTGAAACATCTTGTAGTAACATCAGTATAACATTACGTAGGATATCAGCATACATTGCACCATCTAGATTGCCATCGATAAAATGGGGGCCAATTCCTCCCACGATCTCGCACCATACATTAACCCGCTAAGGTCTCTGATGTTCCACTTTTCGCAGCCATCGTGGATTTTCCGTTGCCCACTGGTGCATATTATGCCGGTTTACGTTACCGCTGTCGGTGAATGACGCGTCGTCGTTAAATAGAACGAGTGCAAAAAATCTGTCATCGTCCCGTAATTTCCATCGTGCCCAGTGGCAGAACTGTTCACGACGTTCAAAGTTGTCGGCATGCAATTCCTGGGGCATAGAAATATGGTACGGGTGCAATTGATGTTGATGTAGCATTCTCAACACCGACGTTTTCGAGATACACCGCTGATGATAAAAGTGAGACATGTAATAATGAATACTAAATATCTCAAGAAAATTTCTTGTGAGTTTGCAGGTAGTATCTGCAGTAGTCCAGAAGTTACTTTATTATTCGCTTCGAAACAGATATATGAATTAATTGACATCACGACACAGCAGCTACTACACAAGGGCTACTATAGTGCTGTAAACAGTAATGTAATTA
The DNA here is from genome assembly GCF_023864345.2 of Schistocerca serialis cubense. Lineage (NCBI taxonomy): Eukaryota > Metazoa > Arthropoda > Insecta > Orthoptera > Acrididae > Schistocerca > Schistocerca serialis. The sequence goes on from NC_064642.1 coordinate 666,999,243, forward strand.
TCACTCTTAGTATCAGCGACTGTGGTCAGACACAACGCTTTAACAGCCGAAAGTCTTCCAGTTTCTGCCAGTTCAGAAGCATGGAGTGCAGCTGTCAAGTGATCTACGAACAGTAAGTATAGTGCACGCACTGTAACTTGGTTGATTTAAAATGGGGTTGCAGTGTGCAGGTCAAGCAATGCCGGAATGGAGAGGGGTAATGCAGGTAAAGCATATTTCGTATGAAGTGTCTACTCCAGTTAGCTTTCTTTTCTGAGGAGTTGGGGTAACACATGTGATGCCCCCCCTTTCCACTGAATTCCTTTGCCATTCATTCTAACACACACACACACAAACACACACACAAACACACACACACACACACACACACACATATACACACAGACTAAATGCCATTCACCTATCATCGTTTAAAAAAATGTTTCCAATAAAAGTCATTCATTCCATTGTTCAGTTAGGCATAAAACTAGGTGAGAGACGGCAAGGGGGGTGTGGTGGATACTAGCTAATTTCTAATTCTATTCATGCGTAATGATCTAAGGAAGGTTGGGAACCACTCGAGTAGACAATATTCAAACAATCAGAATAGTTCATGGTCAAGCTAACGTGAATAGGAGTATGTGGGCCGTAGTTATGGTACGAAAAACAATCCCAAAAGAACGTAGAAATACATCGAGACAGGACTGCTACCCCCCCACTCCTGACACAGCTGTCGTTGGGTGGTACACACAGCACTGACACAGGAAGTGTGGGAACTAATTTTATTGACGCCATATAAGCGACGACAGTGCAGTAACTACGGTCGTTGCCTGAAGTAAAAACAGCACACAAAAGATTCGCATTCAATAGTGAGTTGTGAGAAGGCAGTGTTAAGTAGTGGATGTGCAGCCATAGTGTGGCAAAGTTGATTGTTAGAAGCCGCTATGTAGCATGTCTCTAAATCTAGTGTTCAAGAGACTCTCCAGAATATTTCGAAGATCTTAGAAGTGTGTACGAACTTTGGTCCCCATAATAAGACTCTTCAATGAGAACAACGATGCATGGACGAATTGGAGGAGAATTGGTGGTATCAGTAGGAACTTACCACAAAACGACAAAACGCAAAAATTCACACGAAGGAGCAACGGTCTTACGACATTACCGACAATCAAGCCCGTGTGGTGCTCCACTTGAGTAACATTCAAAAGAAAGTATTTTCCGACAGTTTGACATGTTGGTATAAATGTTTTGTGCGTTGTACTCAAGTGGGTGGAAACGATTTAGAACACCTAAAGCCTTAAAACAGCAGTCTTAACTCGCCTCTATTTTAATTAAACTGATGTGGAAACAGTTTGGACTGACGTGGTATGAAATTTCAAAAGTCTCCACGTGCCGAAATCAAGTTAGATCTGTTCTTGTGAATGACCTGCTCCGAGAACAGGATCTAGTCCTTTTACTGACATTTTGAGTGAACATTGGAGACTGATTTTCAGTAATAGTATATTTAAGATGAGCTGCGGCTCCATGATGTTGGAACTAATCGGCCAACCGGGTCCAAAAAAATACACTGGGGTGTCGTCCAACAATGGAGATTTTCAGAGATTCCAGAAAGATTGTTGTGGCTACTGAGTATTGGGTCCTTGGCCAAACTGGATCCATTTGAAAAAGCAGGTCTTCATGACAGTGTACAAACATGAGCAACAACTCTCGAGGTCTGAAGATAATTGAAAATCAGGCTTGTGATCTCTGTACAGGTGTAACTCGTTCTAGTAGTGTATCTAGCACACTGCTGTTCTGTACATCACATTCACTTGCGTGTGGGAGTGTTGGGGGCGGGAGGAATAGTACCCACAGCAGACGTGGCAATGAAGTAGACAGTCAAGTATCCGTACTATGTGGACTGATCAGTCAGATCTAGTTTTGTTATGACTGAAACTGTCGATAAAGAGGCGACCTAGCCGTCCTCAGTTACATACAGGAAAAGCCCAACACTCTTTGGGTTGGATTGGGAGGCCACTTCCTGGTTTTGGCGCCACTCCAAATGCAGGCGTGTGTGTTGAACTGTTTACGTCAGTCTACACATGGAACGGCCATTTTCTCATCTGGCTGCTACTAGTCTCTGATCAAAAGTGCTGGGTGACACAGGTTGTGGCAGGGAATCCATTATCCCTTCTCGACAACAGTTTATTCGCTGTCCCTGAATGAGCAGTACAAATAGTCTTTCTTCTACAGTAACAATTTACATGAGTCTATCATATGGCACACGATTATTTCGGATACGAATAAAGAATGACCTATTGGCTCATTGTTAGGCTTAAACAAGAGCACAAATCTAATCCTAGTGTTTCAAATGAGTGCCACTCAGGTTACTCAAAACATCGAGAACATTTCTAATTTAGCAGCGAACGTGTAAGACTGGCCTCCTGAACATACAACGTCTGGCAAAAGAAATTAAACACCCAGAAGGGGTTGAGAGGGTACTGCATTTTATTTCATCTACTACAATTTCGATTCAAATTTAAAAAGGTAGGGAAAGATGTCGTAAGGTTGTTGTTTCCTCTCCTGAGGCAAGCTGGCCCACAACGTTTCTAACTGGTTCTTGACTCGGTATACTGACACTGGGACGGTGTTTATTTCAATGCTGATGCTACAGAAGTATTATTAGACACATGTCTGAGGATCTTTCTGGATATGGGAATACGTCATCATGAAGACAATTCATACAAGCAAGTGGTATGTGTGGACAGCTTGAAATATGCCGCATGAGAGCTAGTCCACAAGGACACGAGATGTCTCTGAGGTGGAATTGTGGCATCATAGTTTGAACAGTCAGCTGTGACCCGAAAACACTCTCAATAAATCTCCAAACGCTCAAGGAAGGAGAACCACTGCTGTGGTTCTTCAGAATTTTCGACGAATGACACTTCGAGCCCGATCGCCCTCATACTCACGGAAAACGGTTATCTGGGAAATACCAGAACGGTTTTTTATCGGTGATAACAATGTCACCCCATACATCAGCAGCCCACATGTCCCCTTGAAGGCAGCACTCCATACGAACCTTTGTGTATCCTGGCGTTTACAACAGCCTATGCATCGAATGATAAATCCCCAGTCCTTTACTGCTAGTCTCGGAGTAATAGTGCGAGATGACATAGATTGATGCACGGATTCCTACTTATTGGATCACAGGCGCACATGTAAAAGAGCTACATGTCTTTGGTGGAGAATACAGTGATCCACCCTTCTAGTTGTCAGACCCGGTGTCGACCGAAACCTCAGCGAGAATGCCTGTTATCAAGTTCCCACGCTGCTCACCAACGGAATGCTATCACACTGCTATGCTGCAGAAATCAGGACATTCCACGAATCGACCTGCGGCCAGATTAGAGGCCCTTGAGGCTCTTACGAAACTCTCTCAGGAGCTGCTAACGCTGGCTCATACGAGTATGCATCATATTTGTGTCCTTCACAGAGGTCACACAACATCTGGTGGTGGAATCGCCCATTATATACCCTGGCCAGCACTGGTAACCATGCTAAACACGAATAACATTAATAGATTCTGGTGGCCATTGTTCTTCTACAGAGAATTCCAGATCTAATTTTTATTTTACATACCCGCCGATGGGTAGTACGTGTATGATATTTCATTGACATCTGCATGCTTCACTTTTTTGTCAGGCATTGCGTTGCTCTCTTCTGATATTCAATAGCGCAGAAATCTGTGTCATTAGTTTTAAATGTCGCTACCAGACATTTACATAACCTGGGTCCATTGGACCCTGTGGTTTATGTCATAATGTCTTCAAATTAGTTTGGTTTGTAATCAATTGTTTTCGTTGGAATTCAGAGAATATTTTATTGGCACACATATGCATTATTGTGATTGGAGAAAATAGTGATTGGAGAAAATACGTTGTTAAAACTCGAAACACTGTTGCAATGTCAGACAGCGTATTTCTGTGTTGTGTAAGACAGCGAAATATCGCAGTAGATGGAATCCCAAAGATTCTGCCACTACAGGTGGATCTTTGAGTGTTCATACGAAGTAGTCGGTTGATACCCAGGCTCAGATAGAAAATGTGACCTTGCATTGCGGCTGTTCTATTCACGTCATCAGAAACAAAGACTCACCCTTTTCGTAACCGATGCCAACATAACAGGGATGAGAAAAGGCTGTTCATCATTGAGTAAATAAAGAAACACAGTCTTGTCCATAACTTCGACATTGGCTCTCCGTATCTGAACGAAAATATGAAAATGACTAACGTATCAGTGATAATACAGTGTAAGTAGGCTGTTTCGGTTTTTATGTTGGTAACGTCACGTAGCGCTCTGTTGCATCAGTTGCATCGACCCCTCAGGAAGAGCGGAGTGACCGTTATCCGGCGCTCCGCCATTTCCAGCATTCGGTTTCCGGGCGGCTGAGAGGATGGGCAGACTATGTACCTGTCTCCACTGAATTTGAAAGAGGTAATTAAACTGTAATTAAAATAACTAATCCGTTCTTTTTCAGTGCCGTCTTAGTCAGGGTTATGTTGTGACCAGCTTCTGTAATTATTTTTCAAATAAATTCAGTGCCATGACTTAGATTTCGAACGAGCACATGGTGCTGATTTCAGTCCCCTGGAATGAATCTAATCCTTTGGTTCACCCAGCACATTTAGCGATTGTTGACTTTGCATTACATGTTACTTAATTAAGTTCATTCATTTTCAGTAACTCTATGTAGAGTATTTAACGTAGTTCCTTTGTGACGTGGTTGTCTCCATTTGCGTATCAGCCAACCATGTGGTCGCGACCGTTATAATAAAGTATAGGCACTTCCACAAGTTTCGACTTAGGTTTATAATCAAGTGAACAGTGTGCAATATTTGAGTAATCAGGCGTCTGCAGTTATATTTACTACTGCATAATCCTGTTGAGGTTCTTGTTGCCACCTGTTGACATACTGCCTGTTGCTTTTGTCTCTGATTCTTCTGGAGACTTGGTTAGTCATTGTCTTTGCTCCCACGAGAGCATGACTACACAAAGAAACGACCATATGCTTCCTAAGTTATGAAAGGGTGGAATTTGAATGTGTTTCATGTGAAATTTCGGTATTTTCTACCATCAGCAAGGGTATATCATGCTGCACCTTTTTATTACATTATTGTATATTAATGTCGATTTCGATTCTGACTAAAGCAATATGTTTTATTCCTGTTCACAGAATGCACATCTGATGTTGAGCATTGCAACAGATCTAAACTGATCCTCCTCAAATAAAAAGTAACGACTTCTGTGCGACCACGGCTGTGTTTACCAAATAAAAAATAACACTACATTTGTGATATTATTTAGAGTTTATTTGTGAAACCACTTCTGAAAATACAAGCAGTTCTCTTTCAGAAGAAAATATTATCCTTGCGTTCTTCACTCAGTACGTATGGAATTCTCCACAGTTATTTGTGACACTTTAACCACATTATTACCTGTATTAAAATTATTGATGCATCATCTGATTAATATGTTACAATGGTTTAGAAATTACTCAGAGTTACATATGTTGCATATTCCATATTGCGTGTATAGCGGTTTCACCTTACTTTAGGAAATTTTCGTGTTTATCTTTCGACAGAAAACATTTCTTCTTATGTGTTATATTACCAGACAGAGATGGAATGAATTAACGTGGCCCATGCAGAGAAAATAAACAAATTTTTAAATACAGAGTACCATCAAAATCTATGAAGAAGAGTTGACTGCATATGTTATGATACACTTTCTTTACGAATGGCACATGTGTGTATTAACGACATTCCCTAATGTTTTTACTAACGGTGTATTAAAGTTGGAAAAGATCAATCCAGCGAAACTGAGCGTTCAGTAGAGAAAACCACATTTTATTCATTTTGTACAGAAATGCGTTTTACACAGTATTGAGGAACCAGTAATGAAGAGAGTATGTGCAGATTGTTTCTGACCACCTAGTGTAGGGCGACCAATAGTTTCCTTTCATAGATCGTATAGTCCAGAATGGCCGACCGGATTGGCCGAGCGGTTCTAGGCGCTACAGTCTGGAACCGCGTGACTGCTACGGTCGCAGGTTCGAATCCTGCCTCGGGCATGGATGTGTGTGACGTCCTTAGGTTAGTTAGATTTAAGTAGTTCTATGTTCTAGGGGACTGATGACCTCAGATGTTAAGTCCCATTGTGCTCAGAGTCATTTGAACCATTAGTCCAGAATGTGTATAACAGTCAGGTGATATCGCCGTGAGCATTCAGGCTATCAACCCACCGACCTATCACGCTGAAAGTACCCCTGTGGTAAAACACCGTGTCCTTCTGCGTGAATAATTCCGTAAATGCCTATTACACAGCCTCGTACGATCTCGACTAAGGGCGGAGCTAGGGGGGGGGGAGGGGTGGAGAGGGAGGGAGGGGGAGCGGGGAACGTGGCAGTGCTGTAATGTGTCCTACATGAGTTGGTGTAACTTCTACAGTACGACATTTCGGATATGTGCACGTTCGTTATCACGAAGTAGCAACACCCCTTCATTCGCCGTTGAACAACGGTAGTTTTCGAGACAGGTTGCCCCATACTCATTCTACGTTCTCCGATGGTATTCTAACGGTGTTTTTCGGCAGCGAACAAGAAAATAGCGGCAGGTTGTACCTGTTTGGATGCGTTCGATAACAACGCCATGGTTAACTTTTCTACATTAACCGCACGCACGTAGGAAAGACCCAAGTTCCATACTCACCCCTTGCCCGCATGTCGGTGCTTATATACACAAATCACAGTCGCATTACGCTGCATACACGCTGCAGCAACGGCCTTAAGCGGGAACTTCTTGATCGGTACTTATACGTAAACAAGTGTATGAGCCAGTGTCCAATATTGGTATTGGACCATCTGTAAACTATTTGAAAAACAAAGAATAGCAATTTAGAATTGGCCATACTGTTTTGAGTACTTGTGTTATCCAATGAATAGGTGTTGCTCGCTGACAGTAAGAGTGACATACTGTTGCATCAACCTCACAAGCTATAGATGAGTTTAAACGAATGTAAGGTAACAAATTTCTAGGGGAAGTGTCGAGACTGTTCAATGAATGCAATTGACAGTTATGTAATTGATCAGTACAGTAAATCACTGCTGATCATTAAAATAACAACACACAGAATGATAGCAAAAAGCTAAATTTTATTTGTTGTTATTGAGTATACTGGAAAGAATACCTCGTACTGAAAGTAACAACCACAGTCTAAATTACTGGCTACGTGGTGAAACACGTATGTAACGTAGCAGCGATGGTGAGGCATGATAAAATCTTTGACCAGAGAGCCTTTTATCGTGGTTAGTCTGCGCTTGACTGCGCGAGAGTTGCGAGCAGCACTCTGTCGGTAGCAGTAGCTCAGTTCAGTTGCGTCTGGTACTCTGTCGGTAGTCGTCGTGCAGAGTACTCTGTCAGTAGTCGTCGTGCAGTATACTCTGTCGGTAGTAGTCGTGCAGTACAGTTGCGAGCAGTCTGTCAGTGGGCAGTCTGTGAGCAGTGCAGTATGTCGGTAGTAGCAGCCCAGTGCAGTTGTGTGTGAGGAGTCGGCGAGCGTCGACATGGCATTCTGGTCAAGATTCAGGATGAGGTATATTATTTTTAAATGCGCTCAGCTAATAATGCAAATCAACTGTAACTAATTTGTGCAATAATCGCCTCAATAATAATTTTGATTTCAAAGCAATTTTCAACAAAAAAACCATTTAATTGAACCAACGATTTCCTTCCATTTCCTTTAAAGAAAAGTTTCAGTTAAATTTAAAAAAATATATATAAAAAAAATAATACTTGCAATGCATTTCCTCCAAGCCGTGGCCAACAATAAGAGCAGAAACTTGACATGCAGTTATACTGAGGTAAGAAATTAATTCTGATTTTTGCACAGGGCCAAAGACCGATATTTCGGTTTAATTGAGTTATCATTGTCACTGAAGTTTCATTAGCATTAAATTGTCTCTCATTATTTTCGTAACAGCTTATACTTTGAGTCAGATTGCGATTCTCATTTTTTATTGTCATTAAATTCAATTGCTAGGGAGGTTACGCTTGGCTCCCATTTCTATTAAATATTGTCTTATAAAAATTCTCCGGAAAGGTTACACTTAGCTCAATGACCATTAGCATTCATAAATAATATTTTCATTATAAATTTTTGCGGAAAGGTTACATTTGGCGACACCCAGTCCAGGATCGAATTTCGTTGAGAGTCTTTTGAAAAACGGTTAGATATCTGCTCTTATTTGCTTAGATATAATTAGAATTTGGCGCAACGCTTTTACTAATCTTGTGTCTTTCTTTCTACAGGTCAACGGCAATTCGTTGCTCTGTTGTATTTGTGTGTTGCTTTTGCATTTGTGCTTATTTGTTTTGTGAATAATTGACTATTGTAAAAATGCCGCGAAAGACTGAATAGTGTATCGCGAGGTATTATGAACGAAATTACCGACTTAAACAGCGTGACCGATAGTAATTGTGACACGCAGTGTAATGATGACAATCCTGCGTTCACTGACAATCAGTGCATTCCAACCAATAATGATGACTTTTATCTTAATGATGAACAAACGAACTCAATTGTCTCTTCTGTTAATTTGACGACAATTGATGACGCGGGACGCTCTATTGTAATGAGCGCTACCCAGCATAACATACCCGATTTGGAAAATTCAAGTAACGTACAGACAAATTTTTCGAATGAAAATGGTCAGTGTACTGAAAATACGACGGATTCATTTAATTCCGAAATAGTGACTGACAATGTACGTTCGAGTGACAGATCTTTTTGTAAATTACAGAATGACCAAATGGTCGCACAAAACGCGACAATTGCAGGTACGCAATCAAACAGCACAGATAACAGAGTAGATAATTTTGGCCGGGATCACATTATAGCAATTTTACGACTAATGAATGAAAAACTGGAAAACAATCTCAAACAAAATAAGGAATAAACAATCCAATGAAGAACAAGACAACATTAATAAAAAAAATCAAACAACTTAGTGAACGGAATAAACAGCTTAATGAACAGATTGAAGCCATTGCCGCGCATTATTATGATAATAGAGGACAATTACGTGTGGATACTAAGACTTGTGCTAATAACAGTAATGAAGAAGTTGGCACTGTTGCACAAGAATTAAGTAGCACACGTGTAGGCACAACAGAATCACATAAAGATGACATTAATGCAGTCACTGAACAATGTTCAGCAAACGCAACACTGATACACGAAATTAATGCAGTCACCGAACAATGCCCTAAAAACGCAGTACAGATTCGCGACGAAGTTAATTTAGAGTCAATGGAAGTTTCACACACTCCGAATACGGAAGTTGATGAGAAATTTGCACGACAGATCAACCAAATTGACGAAAGTGTTACAGTAACAGAGTTGAAAACTATTTCAGTCACCAATACGTCACAGAATCCGCCACGTTGCGAGCATTTGTCAGAGTCACGCAGCGTGTATAATGTGAACAATTTACAGAGACTACGCGAATTAAAATCCGAAAAGCTACGCGACTTAAAATCTGAAAAGCTACGCGACTTGAAGTACGAAATGACACAGACGAACAGATTCACTCACAAAACCGAACGTGTTTTCAAATTCAATGACGAGAACGTAGATTACGAGCAATTTTTATCCGCCAGAAAATGTAAAGAATTTAATAATGACAGAACACAGGTACACGCTTTGAGCTGTATACGACAATTTGTTTTTATGCTTTCACCGCTATCGCGTGTAATGCAGAAGCTAGCTTTGAACCTGATGCGACAATTTGCTATTGCATTTTCATCAGCATTGCCTGTAATGAGGAAACTTGAATTAACATGGATACAACTATTTGCTTTTGAATTTATACCGCTGTTGCCTGTAACGCAAAAGCTAAAATTTATTTGCAGTGCGTAAATGACCTCAGGGGATTCATTACGCTTTAATGAATATGTGCCGTAGCGAGCATAGGGCCCCGAGCTGTAGTAGTGCTGTTTCATCTTTAGTTTTCTGCACTGCTGCCTTCTCTTCTACTATCCTTTATATCTATCAAAACAGCTCTTTAACTATTGCTCTATCTAGAATTAAGAATATGTAATGAAAACCCGATATGACAAATCTTTACCGAATGTGACAATTTTATTAAGCATTCCCGTAATGACAACTACCGCCGTAATTTTGATAACAGATAAAATCATAATCATCAGTATGTATAAAATTTTGAGCAATCGGAACCACATTTTTGTAACAATAGATGTTTTCCACCACAACAGCATGAAAGTCAGCCGCTTAGCATACCTAACCAACAATGCAGTCTACAAGGTCAACCAAACTTTAATGTTTCGCCGCGTGCACGTATAGTCCCAGATCCAACAAATAATAACGCACGGCAGCAAGGAAACAACTACGTATAGAGAAGACAGTATTTCAATTCCTATCGCAATACACCGTATAGGAATGACTATTACGACAGACGTAAAAATAACGAGCACAATTTTCAGCGTACATTTAATAACAGTCTATCTTATCAGCAGCAAGAACATTAGCAACAACAAATAATCATGAAAGAACCAGGCAATAGGTGTCATCTATAGCGTAACACGTCAGTAAGAAATAACAGAGCAGTTCAAATAGTCGAAATGCCACAGCATCCTCCCGTAAATAATAGCACGTACGACAGAATTTGACCAGACGGTACAGGTTGCATATCCCAGTAACGTAATCAATAATTTTCACACGCAGAATCTTGTTCACGAGAATGTTATTTGAAACATGCTTTGTTGAATGCTCCACTTTTATCGCATCCAGATCTTACCAGAAATCTTTCCATTGCCACCGACAGTTCCAACACCGCTTTAGGCGTACATATTTTCCAGGAAATTGAAGAAGATGGCTCAACAGTAATTAAAAACATCGCATTTGCAAGCCGCATTCTGTCACCTGCTGAGCGAAATTATTCCGTTACAGAATTGGAAACACTATGTGTTGTATGGGCTTTTACGAGATTTCGGCACTTTCTTTATGGCAGACATACCACCGTTTACACAGACCACAGAGCAATACAATTTTTACTTTCGGCTAAATTCACTCACGACAGATTAAGCAGATGGAAACTTTATTTACAAGAATTTAATTTTACAATAGTTCACATTCCCGGCACACAAAATGTTATAGCAGACGCACTATCGCGTTCCCTGAGCAACAATCAGCAAGACGTAGCAACCAACTTATGCAAAGCAAATTTCAGTGTCATGTACATTCAGCAAGTTGCATTTGAAAACTTTATTTCATCGTCATTACAGGACATAGCAAAGGAGCAAAATAAAGACAACGTGTGGAAAGAAATTAAAAACCTTTGGCAAGATAAGAATAATGTTACGATTAGAAACCATTACACTGTACGCAATGACATTCTGTTTCGCCGCTCTCCTCCTGACAACAACAATTGGTTATTATGCATTCCTGACGAACTGGTTAACAAACTAATATGGTACACTCATTTAAGTTACGCACATTACGGAGCAAGAAAATGTTTTCTTATACTGAGACAGAACTGTTATTTTACCAACATGGAGAAACGTATACGACGAGTTTTAGCGTCTTGTAAAATTTGCCAGAAAGCTAAATCAGACACCACTTCACATATTCCTCCTTTATATCCCATTGTACCTGTTAAATTAAAACATATGGCCGCAGTAGACATTTTTGGTCCGATTCCGAGAACTAACAGAGGTTTTTGCTACATCTTTGTCGCTGTTGAGCTCATTTCAAAATTTGTTACTTTCACTCCGTTACGCAAAGCTACTGCTAAAACTGTTTCGAAAGCATTTGTAAAACATTTTCTATTTCATGTAGGGCATGTGATGAAAGTAATTTCTGACAATGGATCACAATTTCATTGTGGCATATGGACACGCATGTTACGAGCTAGAAACATTTGTCCGATTTATATATCCAAGTACCATGCTTCTTCGAACCCTTGTGAACGGTTAATGAAAGAAATTGGTAAGCTGTGCCGAATATACTGCCACAAAAGACATATTGATTGGGATAGACACATATTCTCATTCCAAGATGTAATTAATTCCATTCCAAATGAATCCACTATGCTATCTCCGTCTGTTATACTGAAAAACGTTGAACCACCAAACAAAATTAAAGAATTAGTAAACTTCCCTAAATGTCGTCGACTAAGACACCACAAAATAATTGATATTGTGCTGAACAACATCAAACGTGCCGCAGAGCACCGGAGAAGGCAGCAGAAACAGGATTGTACACGCCGCGACTTTCACGTTGGACAGAAGATATTAGTGCGTACACACTATTTATCCAGCAAATTAAAAGGTAAGCGCAGTAAATTTGAACTTCTATACGCAGGTCCATATCGGATTCGCAGCATTCCTCATCCCAATGTTATACATGTCGAAACTTTGAGAACCAGAAAATCTAAAGGCAACCACCATTGGTCAAATATTAAACCCTTTATTGAATGAAGACACTGCATGATTCAACACACTATGATGCCATTTACTAATGCAATTATATTCACATGACTAATTACTGATGATTATCGTATTTTTCTTGGCAAGTGCCCGGCAAGGTAAGGTTAGCAGGTCGCTTTTCTTGTCGTTACACATCAGACTGTGCACATTTTCCATTTTTTTTTGTGTATATGATTGTATTCCAGTTTTGTTTGTATGCACTGTGAAATAGTTAAGATATAACACACACCAGTTGACTTTGACATTTTTGTTGCCCTATGATATCTCAACATCGTGACTGTTTTACATTTTTCTTTTTGCTGCTGCATTGTGGTATTCTCTGTACATTTTGCCTCTGAACACTGTCAATGTCTTTGACATATTACGTTTTCTGTCATGTTATGCTGTATGGTTAATTATGTCACCATAAACCAGTCATTATTTAGTGGGTATATGATTTAAATGCAAGACATTAATCTTTGTTCATCAATTTCAGAAAGAAATGATGCATGTAAGAAATAAATTCAACAGAAATGGGAATTTCACCTACGGAATAAACGAAAGAAGATGCAATAACTTTATGAGGAAGAGTAAATGGATCAGGATTAACAAGCATTAACAAGAATATACTATACTCATCATAGAATAGCAGTCTTAACTAATTTTTCTTTCAGAATACAAGGCGATTGATGCAGTCTGTCAGACAGAACTACACATCTTAGTTTTAGTGATGAAATATGCTAGAGATAAGGAATAGTTGTGTAATGAGTAATGAAGTGTTTTTTTTTGCAGATGATAATGAATGCTGATGAATAATGATGAAGGAAATGCTGTTATGAATAATGAAGTTTTTTCTTTATAGGTGATGATAATAATGAAGTTATGATAATATGGATAATGAAGTGATTGATAATGAAGTTTTTTCTTTACAGATGAGGATAATGTTGAAGTTATGTATTTATGCTATGTAGTTATTTAAGTATTTGTTGCAGTTTGCTTTGACAGCAGGTGTTATATTGCATAGTAGGATGACGGAAAGTTTTGGAAAGGACAGCTATGGAACACATTTTTATACACATTTCACTACCTGTTAATTCGAAGTTCACTACTTTTCAGCATAGTATGTGTTTCTTCTTTCAGGTCAATAATCCATTTTGTATTTTTTCCAGGAGAAGCTTTTCATGATACATACTAAACCTGTTACTTATTATACCTGTTCTAGTACCTGTATTTTTATTTTTTTTTACCCATTTGTGTCTATCATTTATAAATGTGATCACATATACTGCCTTGTTACATAACCTTGCTACAGCTGACTCGTGACGAATGACGTTACCGATCCTCATTTGCAGCAATAGGTCAAAAGCAAATAGTGTTATGCCTCAGCAATTAATTATCGATTCCAACACAATGCATTGCTAGCACACACAAAAAAAATATATATATATATATAAAATAATGCTTTGTAACTGGCTAATAACTGCCACTGTTTATTGTAATGAGACTACTTATAATGCCCATGATTATTAATGCTATGATTGTAATTAGCTGATTTTTAATAATGACTTCTTAATGATATGAATAATACTGAATGAGGAACAATGTTTTATTGTAATGAGACTACTTCTATGCCCGTGATTATTAATGCTATGATTGTAATTAGCTGATTTTTAATAATGACTTGTTAATGATCTGAATAATACTGAATGAGGAACTATGTTTTATACTATTCGATACTTGATGGCCACTGAGTGCCAATAATTAATGTCACTTAATGAATTATATATTAATCATGTCATCAATTACTCCTGTTTTCAATTATGACATTTCATGTTTTGGCAAATGGCCAATGAGTGCCAATAATTTGTATCACTCAATGTATTATGTTAATGCTAGGCCAATAATTGACTCTCCTTTTCAATTAAGACGTCTGATGAACATTATTCTGTCATACTAAATATGCTTTGTAACTGGCCAAGGACTGCCACTGTTTATTGTAATACGATTACCCACGATGCCAATAATTTAATTTTATGAACATTATTCTGTAATACTAAAGACATGGTACAGAAATGTTCAATAACTAGGCTATGAATGCCGCAAACTACTACTGTAATTCTCAATATTATGTGACTTAATGTCCTTCACCTTATGAGCTAACTACCCTGAATTACTGCAATGTCTATTTGTCCTGTCCATCCTCATGATCATGGAGCACTATATTTGGTTTTTGCACTAATTCTACGTTGGTGTTCCTTGTAAGAGCGTAGTGTTGACACGACATGTTGTCCACCACCGTGAGCGATGAAGACGTTATTATGGTCCCACTGTTTGGTGTACCTAGTGTACTGCCAAAATGAAAACGTGGAACATTACTATGACAGTTCAGTGTCTTGGGTACGCTGATAAATTCTGATGGGAAAAGAACTTCAAATTGTGTCACTTGGTGTTGTACTTCTGTGGAAAGATATGGACTTTCAGAACAGCTGTGTGCAATCTAAAGTGCTACAACCATGATGCAATCTTTCCCTTTCCTATCCTAATAGTGAAAATCATTTTTTTGCTAACATCATTTATGTTCATGGGTTATACATTTTTTTTCGATTCGCTGAACTCCAGTGCGAGTACACTTATGGCACTTGTCGACATGATTTTTTGCCATTATGTTTATTTGTTGAGAAAATGCTAAAGACATTTTTTCGATTTGTTCTGAAGTACAGTATATGTGCACTCTTGTCTTTTATATTGTATATACATTTTATTTTGATGATATGTTCTGAACTACAGTGCATGTGCACTTATGTTATGTGTTAATATGTTTTCTACTGAACTTCAGTGCCTGTGCACTTTTCTCATTTTTCAATATGATTTGTACTCATTCTGTATAACTTTTATGATTTCCTGATTGGTTCATTACTTCAGTGCATATGCACTCATGTCATTTGTTACTCATTGTATATACATTTCGTTATTTGCTGATATGTCCTCAACTGCAGTGCATGTGCACTCATGTCACTTGTCAACATGATTTTCTGCCATTCTGTTTATTTGTTCTGAAAATGCTACTGAATTTTTTCAGTGCGTATACACTCTGTTATCTGTCAAATAATTTGTGTATACATTTTTCTGATTTGCTACTACACTCCTGGAAATGGAAAAAAGAACACATTGACACCGGTGTGTCAGACCCACCATACTTGCTCCGGACACTGCGAGAGGGCTGTACAAGCAATGATCACACGCACGGCACAGCGGACACACCAGGAACCGCGGTGTTGGCCGTCGAATGGCGCTAGCTGCGCAGCATTTGTGCACCGCCGCCGTCAGTGTCAGCCAGTTTGCCGTGGCATACGGAGCTCCATCGCAGTCTTTAACACTGGTAGCATGCCGCGACAGCGTGGACGTAAACCGTATGTGCAGTTGACGGACTTTGAGCGAGGGCGTATAGTGGGCATGCGGGAGGCCAGGTGGACGTACCGCCGAATTGCTCAACACGTGGGGCGTGAGGTCTCCACAGTACATCGATGTTGTCGCCAGTGGTCGGCGGAAGGTGCACGTGCCCGTCGACCTGGGACCGGACCGCAGCGACGCACGGATGCACGCCAAGACCGTAGGATCCTACGCAGTGCCGTAGGGGACCGCACCGCCACTTCCCAGCAAATTAGGGACACTGTTGCTCCTGGGGTATCGGCGAGGACCATTCGCAACCGTCTCCATGAAGCTGGGCTACGGTCCCGCACACCGTTAGGCCGTCTTCCGCTCACGCCCCAACATCGTGCAGCCCGCCTCCAGTGGTGTCGCGACAGGCGTGAATGGAGGGACGAATGGAGACGTGTCGTCTTCAGCGATGAGAGTCGCTTCTGCCTTGGTGCCAATGATGGTCGTATGCGTGTTTGGCGCCGTGCAGGTGAGCGCCACAATCAGGACTGCATACGACCGAGGCACACAGGGCCAACACCCGGCATCATGGTGTGGGGAGCGATCTCCTACACTGGCCGTACACCACGGGTGATCGTCGAGGGGACACTGAATAGTGCACGGTACATCCAAACCGTCATCGAACCCATCGTTCTACCATTCCTAGACCGGCAAGGGAACTTGCTGTTCCAACAGGACAATGCACGTCCGCATGTATCCCGTGCCACCCAACGTGCTCTAGAAGGTGTAAGTCAACTACCCTGGCCAGCAAGATCTCCGGATCTGTCCCCCATTGAGCATGTTTGGGACTGGATGAAGCGTCGTCTCACGCGGTCTGCACGTCCAGCACGAACGCTGGTCCAACTGAGGCGCCAGGTGGAAATGGCATGGCAAGCCGTTCCACAGGACTACATCCAGCATCTCTACGATCGTCTCCATGGGAGAATAGCAGCCTGCATTGCTGCGAAAGATGGATATACACTGTACTAGTGCCGACGTTGTGCATGCTCTGTTGCCTGTGTCTATGTGCCTGTGGTTCTGTCAGTGTGATCATGTGATGTATCTGACCCCAGGAATGTGTCAATAAAGTTTCCCCTTCCTGGGACAATGAATTCACGGTGTTCTTATTTCAATTTCCAGGAGTGTATGTTTGGTACTCACATTTTGTCTTTGTCTGATATATTTTGTACTTGGTGCGTGTGCACCACAGTTAATTTATGTACAACATTTGAATATTCTGTAAATTGTAAAAATTTCTTGCGATGGCAAGTCCAAATGACTCACCATCGCTGCCAAATTTTTGCCCCACCAGTGGAGGGTTATGAAACACGTATGTAACGTAGCAGCGATGGTGAGGCATGATAAAATCTTTGACCAGAGAGCCTTTTATCGTGGTTAGTCTGCGCTTGACCGCGCGAGAGTTGCGAGCAGCACTCTGTCGGTAGCAGTAGCTCAGTTCAGTTGCGTCTGGTACTCTGTCGGTAGTCGTCGTGCAGAGTACTCTGTCAGTAGTCGTCGTGCAGTACAGTTGCGAGCAGTCTGTCAGTGGGCAGTCTGCGAGCAGTGCAGTATGTCGGTAGTAGCAGCCCAGTGCAGTTGTGTGTGAGGAGTCGGCGAGCGTCGACATGGCATTCTGGTCAAGATTCAGGATGAGGTATATTATTTTTAAATGCTCTCAGCTAATAATACAAATCAACTGTAACTAATTTGTGCAATAATCGCCCCTATAATAATTTTGATTTCAAAGCAATTTTCAACAAAAAACCATTTAATTGAACCAACGATTTCCTTCCATTTCCTTTAAAGAAAAGTTTCAAAAAAATGGTTCAAATGGCTCTGAGCACTATGGGACTTAACTTCTGAGGTCATCAGTCCTCTAGAACTTCGAACTACTTAAACCTAACTAACCTAACGACATCACATACATCCATGCCCGAGGCAGGATTCGAACCTGCGACCGTAGCGGGCGCGCGGTTCCAGACTGTAGCGCCTAGAACCGCTCGGCCACTCCAACCGGCAAGAAAAGTTTCAGTTAAATTTAAAAAAATATATATAAAAAAAATAATACTTGCAATGCATTTCCTCCAAGCCGTGGCCAACAATAAGAGCAGAAACTTGACATGAAGTTATACTGAGGTAAGAAATTAATTCTGATTTTTGCACAGGGCCAAAGACCGATATTTCGGTTTAATTGAGTTATCATTGTCACTGAAGTTCCATTAGCATTAAATTGTCTCTCATTATTTTCGTGACAGCTTATACTTTGAGTCAGATTGCGATTCTCATTTTTTATTGTCATTAAATTCAATTGCTAGGGAGGTTACGCTTGGCTCCCATTTCTATTAAATATTGTCTTATAAAAATTCTCTGGAAAGGTTACACTTAGCTCAATGACCATTAGCATTCATAAATAATGTTGTCATTTTAAATTTCTGCGGAAAGGTTACAGTGGAACATAATGTGCGTGGGTGTGCGTACCCAAAGAAACTTCATACCATCCAACTAGATGACGAGGCAATTGTAGCAATTATCCAGTGTCACAACATTCGCTCTCGTGAGAGCGGCTACATTCGAATATATCTATCATGATGTAGTACGATGAGCAGGTACTCGCTAGAAAAGAAGATGTGGTACCACCACTCTTTCCAGTCCTCCCGCTGACCGCGTGACCGGTCGGCGAGTCTATCTCTTCTGTCATGTACTGATGGTTATAATTATGAATGCCCAATGTGCTCCGGATGTCGTTGCACTCTGTGTGTGGACAGATTTGTGCCTGAAAACAATCCCTTTCCCTGACTCTTGTTACACGACGTAGCTGTACGTTCCTGTGCGCCAAGCAAACAATATGTGCCTCCTCTCAGGCGCTAGACGCGTGAGGACGTCGAGAGCCTGTATGGCTGTAAGTATGGCTCTCGGGAATCCATAGATCCATATTCCCACGATGCTGGTGTGATACTGAAAACGCGAGCGGCAGTACGGCAGATAGAAGATAAACCGGTAACCTCGATAGTTTCCCATATTTACGCTGTCGATTTGTGACAGGCTATAGTCGTTACATCTTCTTACACAAAGCATAACAAGATCTTCTCACAAACAGGAAACTGCCACATGCGATTACTGATTTCAAAAACACGATGCATAATGAATAAAACGTTCACGGTTTTCTAGCCGCGTCAATTTGAATAAAATCCTCGAGCTTTCGATGGCCATTTCCGCCATCGTCGTCAGTTCACTCACTGCTGGGGCTGCTACGATGACATCATCAGCAGCCAATCAGATAGACCCAAAGTGGCTGGCATTCCACTTGATGTGTGCCGTAAGTAGTTTCCGTGCAAATCGATAGAGTTTATACAAACGAAATTTAGGAATATGCTTATTATACTAATAGTTTTGTGTGGTTGTCACTATAGGAATATCAAGAAAATAAACAAGAAAGCCAGAAAAATGGCGGGGATAAAATTCCAAAGAAGAAGTGGCCCTGAGCACTATGGGACTTAACATCTGAGGTCATCACTCCCCTAGAACTTAGAACTACTTGAACCTAACTAACATCACACACATCCATGCCCGAGGCAGGATTAGAACCTGCGACCGTAGCAGCAGCGCGGTTCCAGACTGAAGGACTTAGAACAGCTCGGCCACACCGGCCGGCCCAAAGAAGAAATGATGTGTTACATACGCCCCAGTCACATTAATGTCACCACCGCCTATGCTCGTCATCAACGTGCAATAGCCGCTCGTAGACGGAAGCTGACAACACTAGCAGTGAAGTCTACACGAGTGTGTCGTGGGAACGAGGAAAACAGTACATCCATTGTCGTAATTACGAAGCAGTGCGATTTATCTGACACCAAAATGGTATGATCAGCTCGAAACGGCTGAGACTGTAAACCGTTTGCGTTCCTCCGAGATTAAAATACATTGTGCGTGACAAAATGGTGCTATCCGAAACCGGTGTCGAGAACTGAGGCGCACCGCAGGCCGTGCATGACTGGCGTTATCGACGGCTACGGCGACGTGAACAGGCGAACAGACATGCTATTGCTCAGATACTGACCGCCTGGATGAAAAAAGAAGCTACAGACAGAGTCTCCTCAACAATGACAGCTGGATGAACAGAAAAGCTCCTCAACGATCATTCAGCGACCGCTGCTACATATGGTCATCAGCAGAAGGCGCCTGGTTCATGCACACTTGTTCATCGCTGTTCAATGGCGACGAGGGCTGGAATTGGCACAACAGTATCCCAACGGGACGTCCACTGAGTGGCAACAGATGAATCACGTTTTATGCTCCGTCGGATACATGGCCGTTGCCCTGCACAACGTGTTAACGTCTCAAAGCAAACACCCTTCAACGATTATCAGAAGAGTCAATGCCGGAGGCTGCAGTGTTACGCTCTGGTGAATGTTTTTTCCTGGAATCCACTCGATTATCTCGTTATTGCGGAAGGCATATTGTATTAACGTAACTATGCCTCTATCCTTGCGTACTATGTCTACAACTACTTGCTATTGCATCCTGCGCACTCGTCTAATATAGGGTGTCTAGGATGCTGTTTTCTCGGATCGTTAGGCAAGAGTTCGAGCAAATCGTATTATTGGAATTTATTACACTAAGCTAAATCGGCAAGCGAATGGTGACATGCAAATAATCAGTGTCCTTCGGTATATACAATTTCAATGCAAACAAAACAAAACAGTTCATTAAGTCACTGCTGTGGCGTTTGTGTGGCGGCTTTCACTGCGGTCCTGGCTAGGCGGCGCTGAGCTTATTTTCTCTTCCTATAGATGCCTCTCCTGTCTTGGTGTCGTCCTAACCATTGCACTATTGGCTGACGTCGTCTCACAGCCCTCTGTGCTCTTCCGTACTTGATCTTCGTGCTAGCGCTTCTCGTTATGCCGACGTTTTTGGAGAACGAACGTTTCCTCTGTAAAAACAACGTGGATTCTGCAAACAAAGATCCTGCGAAACTCAGCTCGCTCTGTTCCTCCATGAGATCCACACCGCAGTAATCAATGGTGTTCAAGTTGATGCCGTATTCCTAGATTTCAGTAAGGTATGGACGTTTAATACAAAAAATACCAGCTTACGGAGTATCGGAGAAGATCTGCGATTGGATTCAAGACTGTCTTGCAGATATAACTCAACAAGTCGCTCTTAACGGAACTAAATCGACAGATCTAAAGTTAATATCCTGAATACCACAGGGAAGTGTGGTAGGACCGTTGTTGTATACAGTATATATATAAATGATCTAGTGGACAGCGTCGGATGCTCTTTAAGGCTATTCACAGTTGATGCAGTTGTCTGTACCAAAATAGCAACGCCAGAAGATAGTAAGAATTTGCAGAACGACCTGCAGAGAATTGATGAATGGTGCAGGCTCTGGCAGTTGACCCTCAACGTTAATAAATGTAACATACTGCGCATACTTAGGACAAGAAATCCACTACTTTACACCAACACTATTGATGACAGACAGCTGGAGACAGCGTCTGCCGAAAAAAATATCTAGGCGTAAATATCCAGAGCGACCATAAATGGAAAGACGGTATAAATCAGATAGTCGGAAAAGCCGACACCAGACTCCGATTCACAGGAAGAATCTTAAGGAAAAGAAGCTCATCCACGGAGGAAGTGGCTTATAAGGTACTTGTTCGCCCAAATATTGAGTATTGTTCATCTATCTGGGACCCCTATCAGATAGGTCTGATAGAGGAGATAGAGAGGGTCCAACGATGAGCGGCGCGTTTCGTCACGGGGTCGTTTAGCTGACGAGAGAGCGTTACTGAGATGCTACAGACTCCACTGGCAGACGTTACAAGAGAGGCGTTGTGCATCACGGAGAGATTTACTACTGAAATTGCGGGACAGCACTTTTCAGGACGAGACGGACAACATAGTACTTCCCCCCCCCCCCCCCCCCCCCACATACTTCTCGCGTATTGACCATGAGGAAAAAATTCGAGACATTAGAGAAAATAGAAAAGTTTACCGACAATCATTCTCCCCACGCACTACTCACGAGTGGAACAGGGTTGGAGGGATCAGATAGTGGTACCGAAAGTACCCTCCACCCACACCTCAGGTAGCTTGCGGAGTATGATGTAGATGAAGATGTAGTTGAACATGTACTCTTTGCTTTTCCTCGGCACGATGGCATCTATTGGCAGAAAAATGGAAAATTTTACACTACTGAATGTATACACGCGTGGTTCACCTTCAGTGAGCGCCACGGCCAGCTCACCGTCATACCCTGGCCACTAAATGCCACGGATATAAAACTAATCGAGAATCCGTTGGACTACCTGGATCTCTCTGTTCGCGCAGAGAAACCTGGCGCAGCTGGTCGCTGTAAATGGTTCAAATGGCTCTGAGCACTATGGGACTTAACTTCTAACGTCATCAGTCCCCTAGAACTTAGAACTACTTAAACCTAACTAACCTAAGGACATCACACACATCCATGTGTATGGATTCGAACCTGCGACCGTAGCGGTCGCGCGGTTCCAGACTGAAGCGCCTAGAACCGCTGGGCCACCCCGGCCGGCTGGTCGCTGCACTGGAGTCGTCATGGCCCCACATACCTGTCAGTACCTTCCAGAATCTTACTGTCTCTCTTCCTGCTCATATCACAGCGGTCTGCACTGCAAAATACTGCTATTCCAGCTTTCAATAGGTGGTCGTATTAATATCACTGGACAGTGTACAGCTACAAATAAGACAAGAAAAAGAGAACGATTGACAAAAATGAAAGGTAATTAATTTTTAGTACCAACACTGGCTATAGAACACGGAGTAATATACAATGCACTATGATTCTCATCAGGTTAGTTTCAAGTATTGAGAAGGACTTGTTTCCCCTGCTCTCAAAAGCTCCTTCTGTTAGAGATTAAGTATATATGGACATTATCACGGTCGCTGAAGGTAGATTGATGACAGCAGGTCATAATGCATTTACACAGAAACTCATGAATCCATTGATGCACTGACCAATTTGTCGGCTCCCTTCTTACCGAGAGGAGAGGAATGGAACTGAATCTTAGAACGGAATGCAGTAAGGAAGAAAAGGGGCCAGGCTTTCATTTGATGGAGTGAATCGTAGCACTACTGACAGGCAAATGCTTTAGCAGTGTGCATTTCCCAGCGTCTCAGCCAAGTGCGGGCTCTGAAGTCGGGGGAAGTAAGTCCACTTTGCGTGCAGAGGGCATTCGCACGTTCGATCGCTCGGGCGCCGCCGCCGCCGCCACCGCCGCCGCCGTCAGCTGTGTACCTGGCATTAGTATGCAAACAGACGCTCGGCGCTCCTCGGAGCTCGCCACGGAAATTACCGCAACGAAGCGACGCCAATCACGGGGGAACGGGGGGGACACAACTGCGGCAAATTTCCATATTTTCAATTTGGACGCCGGCGATCTGCAGCTGTTTGCTCGCTAACTGCCGAAATCTGTTATGCCCATGCATATTTTACCGTCTCGGTATTCAGAAACAGAAAAACTGGAAAATTGGTACTTTATAACGATACAATAGAAAAGATGGAGCTTTTAGATGTGAGTCTGTAAAAGCCTAGAATTCGTTTATACTACCGTTCGCATACCGAAAACTGCCTACAGCTACCTGATTAAATCTGAAATACGAATTGTTCATCGTCTTTAAAACACTTTAGAGGAGGACGTACGATCTTATACCAGAACTGCTGTTTAACAAATCGCGTTGGAGGTAACTGCTAAATGCAATGGGACTCTCAGAGCTACATGTTGTGAATTTCTCACCTATCACTGACACTATTGTTCTTATTCTTATTATTTTTTTTCGTTGCCATACAGAAGCTGGCTATCAGCAGCGATTCAGCACCGATAAAAATATATGTACAGAAAATGTTAGTAGATGAAACTAATGAAACAGCTATACAGTCAAAATAGAGTAATAACAGAAAGTTGTGTGTGGTTCTTTTCCTGTACTACCGGTTTTGGTGGCAAACCGTCATCTGGTACCTGTATCATCGTTACTGCAATCATAAAAATAAAATCTAATGAGAATTAGTAATACACTTTACTACTTACGAAACTCAAACAAGAACACCTTACATATTACGAAAGCGGAAACAGTGGAATGCAGCTATTGACACATGCTCTGACAAAAATTCCTATGTTTATACTGTCACGTAGTAGAAGGTGTCGTTAGATGAATGACGTACACTAACGTCACTTAACGAAGGTTCATTCAGCACTTGCACGTACAAGAGCGCGGAGCAAACTACCTCCGGTCAGAACACATACAGTATACATACAGCTACAGAACATTCCAATACATTGATTCTTGACATTTATGGACACTTCTACAATGTACTCGAGCCGGGTATAGAAATTAAAATTATACAGACCACGCGAGATTTCCACTCACGACGCTCCATGCAACAGTTTTGTATCAAAATCACTACACCACGGTGATACCCAGCTTTTTGTGCGACAATATTTTCGTATTATGTTAGTATTTTTTTGTTCGAGTTTCGGAGTTGCTGCAGGGTATTGCTCTTGTCATTTACATTTTATTTTTGTAGTTACATTTACGACTCATGCTCCAGTTACGATGATACGGGTACCATATGACGGTTTGTAAATGAAACTGGTAGTACAACAAAGGAACAATGTACAGATTTATATTTCAATTCTGCGAATCATATTTGAGCTCTTGACAACAACCGGAAGAGATCTTCGGTATCTTGATGTCATTCCTGATCTTCTTAGCGTTGACGCATTTCTGCTAACACTGTTTGCACCAGTTCGTGCTTATTATGACAGCAGTTACGTATGAAAATAACGGAAGCACATATCTGTACAACCACGAAGTGTGAACTGTAAATTTAAGAGCATAGGAATGCGAACTTGAAAAGCAAACAGTCTAAACCCGCAGATCGTGTTACTATTCCCAGAGATTGTGTAAAACCCAAGGTGGAAAATGGGATTGTCTTTCGGAGAATCTGTGATTGTGACTCCCGCAATAAAGAAGTTACTGACCAGCTCCAAGGTTGTCGACTGCTGGATTGTTCGACAGGGGGTACGAAAATGAATTTGCGGCTTTGATGAAGGATGCAGATTTGTTAAAGTACTTTGTACAAAATGGGGAAATATCAAACTTTCATAAAATAACTGTGTTGGTGATTCAATGCAGAAACACGGGATCTGCTCAGTAGTAATGAAGAATTTTTTATTTTTTTATTTTCTCTTTTATTTATTTTTTTCTTTTTAGCTATCAGTCTCGTGTGGTTCGATGTGACCTGACGCATGTACGGAGCGTCCCCAGTATTTGAAGGACATATTCCAATTTCCGTCGTTCCGAACTTTTTAACTTTTACGGTATACTCTAGTACCAAGGAGGTTATTCATTGATGTCTCCACACAAGTCAAACGATCCTGTCTCCTCATATTGTCAATATTTTGGAAGTGGTGTTCTGTCAGCCGATTCGGTGAATAACCAATTTATTATTATATCAAACCCACTAATTCTCAACATCATTTTATAGAACCAAGTCTCAAACGCTTTGATTCTCTTCTTTTCCAGATTTCCCACAGTCGTGATTCGTTCCAACACGACGGTTCAATTTTTAATAAAAGTTGCGCCCGGTGTTTACTACAAGTAGATAGTCTTTTATACAGGAATTACCTGTTTCCCTGTGGTCGTCTGCTTTTTATATACCCCATACTTCGCCCGTCATGGACTATTTAGCTTCGAAAATGGCAGAACTCCTTCACTTCGTCTACTTCGTTCTCCCCTACTTTGAGATTAAGTTTTCTGGTGAACTCATATGTTACTCTTCATTACATATTAAAAAAGTTAACCTTCTCTTTTGCTACGGTAGTAGTACTAGAGAAAGAGGCCATTCAAAACAAAAAAGACTGTTCAGTGCTTTCGTCTTCTTTCTGTGTATTCTCAATCCATAGTTAGTGATCATTAGGCTGTTAAATGAATTCAGTAAGTCCTGTAATTATTCCTCATTTTTATTGAGGATCTACTCATTCGCATCCTTTCCCCCGGAATTTTAATTCCATTTCTGAACATTCAGTTTATTTCCGACATTCCTTCGTCTGTTTATAGGCTGAAAAGTACAGGTTTTAGACTACAGTTTTGTCGTACACTCCTTTTAATCCGATCACTTCGTTCTTTATCTTCTATACCTGTTTCTCCCTTTGCTTCTCTTACGTACCTCGTATTAACCGTCTTTCCCTATAGCCTTTAAGTATTATGCCGAGAGTTTTGACCATCTTGCACCATTTTACATAGTCGAAAGCTTTACCTACGTCGACAATCCCATTGACGGTCTCTATATTTTTCTTCAGTTATATTTGTACGTAATAGGTCGATAAAAGTTACTTTGTGATTATACGGGGAGCGTGACGTAAAAAGGGAGCTATGGGTACCGGGAGAGGGGGGAGGAAGGGGACATTGTTGCTGAGGGAAGCGAACCACACCTGATGAGGTCACGCACGTACCTACGAAACACAACGCAACAACGTGGCACTCGGAAATAAGATTGGATTGTTCTTGCTCCTACAAATAGAACTGGGACTTATTTCACAATTTTTTTATCGCAGAACAGTCACGTCATAGAGTGGGTTAGGAAGTGTGTGGGGGAGAATATTAGGTACTTTATAAAATGAGTAGCCAGGGTCACTTTAAAGGATATCAAATCAAGTTGTACAGTGGAATGTGTCAGCTTCCAAAACTGCCGCGTAGCCACTTATGAAGGCACAGTTTTGAACAATCGATAGATGAATGATGTTGAAAGTTGTGGGAAAGTTTTTAATAAAGTAACCGGCCACCACAGTTGTTCTGCGATAGCGCAATGGCTGGGAAAGTCGTTATTAGCAGACGTATGCGCTTGTGCGTTATGTGTTACGCGATCGCTAGGCCTTTTAATGTATATGAAATGAAGTAACGTAGTGTGCTACGTCATGTATTTGATTTAGTTTCGTACCATACAGGAACTGCATCTTTCTTGTGTTTATTGCAAAGGGCAAAAGCCGCGAATAAATATTACAGTTATTAATTTGACTGAACTGTTTCAGATATTAGGTGTCAGGTACCTTGATCCCGCAGAAGGAGTTCATTAATCAGTTCACAGTGACGCGTGCGAAAGCCGAAAATGATATTGGTGATAATTGCTAAATGCAGTGGCACTCTCAGTGCTATACAGGGTGTCCCAGCTATCTTGTACACCCAAAATATCTCTGGAACAATAACAGCTATTGGAAAACGACTTTCACCGCTATCAATGTAGGGCTGAGGCCCATGAATGTACATATTTGGAAACATTCTAAAACGAAAGCATATTTGCTTTTTAACACAAAGTTACGTTTTTTTAAATGAACCTCCTATATTTTTTCTTCAGCAATCCATAGCATGACAAAGCACACACACAATGGCGTTGATTGCATCGCAACATTCCCATTACATCCCGAGATATTAAGACGCGAAGTTGACGCTTGAAACACCCGACATGCGCTGCTAGCGCACGTCCTGAGGCTCAGGCGTGAACCCCATGCTGCCCGTAATCGCGATGTGATTGACATGCGTAATCACACTTCCATACTTATCAAGAGGTCCGGAACGACATTGACACGAGCGACTCTTTCTAAATCGGTGTTGATTTACGCCCAGGATATTTCCTGTCTCAAGAAAATTTACTGTTGTCGAGCGTAGAATTCAAATATTGCAGCAAACCATTTGAAGGATATTAGTCTGTAATTCTGCGGGCCTGTTGTTGTAGCCTTCTAATATACACTAGTCATCTGCGACTTTACCGTCATTTGGGGCTTTGCCCTGGACGAGAGATTAACGATAAATGCGAGCTACGAAAGGGGTCAATAGCAAAGAGTGGTCTGTGAAGGATAAAACTGAGATTCCATCCGAACCTGGCAACTTACTTATTTTCAACGCTTTCAGCTGCTTCTCTATGGCAAGGAAATCTATTTCTGTGTCCTCTGTGTGGGAGTCTGTGAGATGGTCAAAAGATATCATGTCTGTACCACTGTCTTTTAAAAATTAAGTTTAAAACTTGAGCTATCCTTTTGCTGAGTTCTATTGCCATATCAGACTGGTCGACGGGTGACTGGACAGAAACCTTAGATGCACTTCGTGACTGTGCGTAGAATCTGAACTTTCTTATTCTCGGCAACATGTTTTACTGTGATATGACAGATGTTGTAGCCTATGTCTTTTTGTAGACGACTAAATTTCTACTAACCTCTGTCTGTCGACGTTTCCGTCCACATTTTGAAGCAGAAGTAAAACCATCTCTACTTCCTCAAATTTTCCGACTATTTTTTATTATTCTCCTGTGGAATTAAGCGGTACAAGCTTTTCCCAGACCATGACTTCTAATCAGTTTAAACTCTGCCTATAAATGCTCTAACCGGCCGGAGTGGCCGAGCGGTTCTAGGCGCTACAGTCTGGAACCGAGCGACCTCTACGGTCGCAGGTTCGAATCCTGCCTCGGGCATGGATGTATGTGATGTCCTTAGGTTAATTAGGTTTAAGTCCCATAGTGCTCAGAGCTATTTTTTTATAAAACGGGAGTGCATTCTCTGAATTTCCATTTGTACACAGCTGACACATTTGAAGAGATTTCTGGCGTCATTGTGGACACACGAAGGGATACTCTAACCTTATCACATTGGAACTAAATGATGTCCAATCATAGTGAAAGTAGGAGACTAAAAATTGATTATCTGCTCTTTCCAGCGTAACATGCTGCTAACGTGATTCTGTCGTTTGTGAAGATGTATTCTGCAGAGAGGGCTGCAACACTGATGATTTCTTAGTGAGAATGTCGCTTGCTAGAGTGTTTTCGCGTAACATTCTGATATATGAAATATCTCTGCTCTGCAGCCGGCAGCCATTGCGCAAACAAGATTGGTAATTCATTATATCTAAATCGACCGTGGATAAAGATCATGACGACGTTATTTTCTCACCCATGTAATAATATCTCACGGATTTCAGAAAATATGGCGTTATTTCATTTCGTTCTTGTCAGTACTCCGTACATTATTCGACGTGGTCCCTTGGAGGACGCGTGAAACTTCCTTAGCAAATTTTTATCCTTACTTACTGAATAATAACAAAAAAACATTCCACAATTCTCCTTCCTCATTACGTTATAAACAGCAGTATTAACAAAGACGTTTCCAACGTGATCTCTAACATCTCGTCTGATGGGAAACTCTAAGGCGATGCAGTGCAGGGTTCCGATTGCTCCACATTAACAAGCATATGTAGCACGTGGTATTTTCAGTAAGCAGCTGGGATGTGGACCATGTCCAGACAGGAAGTGTATGGATCCTGAAACCTCCCCCTCTCTTATCGACCTTAATGACAGTGAAAAATTAAACTACGTGTACCTAATGGAAATTTGGGAAAATCAATGGTCACCGAAGTTAATCTGTCGGTAAAGAGGGAGGAAAGGGTTACATCTAAATGAAAGGAAAAATGCAAATGAAATTGGTGGAAATTAATTTTGAGAAAAGGGTAAAATTAATAAAGAAAGTAAATGTGCGGTCGTCACGTTAACAATTAATTGGCGTTAATTAGATATTTGAGATTTGGGGAAAATTACGGTCGCCAGTCCTATGGATAACTACTATAATAACTGAAAAAGAAAGGTTATTGCACATGTAATTAGCACTAAAAGCGTGGCCACTGAAGGTTGACACGTGTTGTGTAAAAACTGAAAGTTTGTCAGAAGTAATAAATTTCGCTACACCCCGACTTAATTTAGCAAATGAATTAATAAAACTGGAAAATTTAAAGTTAATTTAGTGACTGAAATTAATAGTGAGATTTGTTTCTGAAGCACTACGAAATTCAGTAAAATTAGGTTAGTCTTGGGCTATCTCAACAATCATTTCAAAAGCTACTTGAATCTACGCAATTTAGAAATAATAGATTTAACTTTGAACTCGAATTAAGTGATTCTGAACAATTAACAATAGTAACATTTAGTACGTACCAAGCCGAGCTGCAGTCACAGGTAAGCTAAAATATGGTAACAAAACTCGCACTCTTAATTTGTGCTTGCGCAATCTAAATACTGTAGCCAGCTATAAATACATTAACTGAACTTTCAGATTAAAGCAGTGACATGGAATGATATTACTTCAACGCTGGCGTCTGAATTTCCACGACACTCGATTTCATTTCGGAAAAGGAAGGGACCCTGCTTGGTAATGCAATTGGGACAATGAGCAACAAAGATTCATGCTAAGTTGCTGTAATTTTGTGGTGCAACAATTTTAAAAGCTGAGGTCTGCCGCAACGTTCTAAAACATTACGTGCTTCAAGTCTTCCTTGTTGGTTGATTGAAGGTTTGAAGCTGTCGATCGAGGATGTGGTGACAGTCACTCATTGTCGGCCGTCGCTGTTGCAGAAGCTGGATATTGGCGCGCCTTCTTCTCGACACAGTCACCAGGCGAAACGGGCTCTTGATGTGCGCCAGCTAATGCTTCCCGTCCGCGACACTGTGTCAGAAACTATCATGGCAAGTCGAGCGCAATTACATGCCGCCAAATACCGAAAGCGCGGCAACTCGCGGGAGCGTCACACAACACGCCTGCTCTGGCGACCTATATCCGCCAGACTCCCTCTGCTCTGCCCGCGCTCCACTCGGCGGAGTTCACACTACCAAAGATCGTAACACTCTGGTTCTCCACACGACCTATCGATGTATTCGTTCGTTAGCATAGTTTTCCCTAGGCAAGACCCAGGGTAAAATACAAATAATATTTACAAAACAATCCAATTATACATCGACATAAATGCATATATATATATATATATATATATATATATATATATATATATATATGTATATATATTCAAATAGTAAAACAATTACAATATATGAAGACATAGTATTGTCATATCTTCAGGTAACAAAACAAGGAAAAAAATTATAATACAATAGATTGAAATAGGAGGATATGCATTTCCGGTGTTACACGTGCCCCACATTGTCTGAGGATGTTCGTGTAATCTAAACAGACTCAGAAAATGTCCCAAAAAGGAAATAAAAACAGCGGAAATGTATATGCTCAAAACATCAAGAAAATTTAACATTAGCCTAATTATCCATAAACAAATTTGTAGACCATAATAATTGAGTGTAGACGCTCCTAATATTATTCCACTCTGTCATCTTACACAAAAGAAAACAGGTTGACAACATATTAAAATTCATGGAAAACATAGAAAATGGTTTAGCTATCCAAAAAATCAAAATACCTAACAGTATCAAGAAATGGGATACTATTTACAAAATTAAGCGGAGTACATGGTCATAAAAACAGGTATATCAAAATACGCAAATTAATAAGAAATTACATAGCATACACATTTTATATAACCTTTTCATAATTAATACTCTCGCCATGAGAGTCCACTTCACACTAAACAAGAAAATAATATACAGCAGATGACATAAACATAAATATTGACAGCAGAATTCTTTCACATTAGCTGTCCGTGAAGAAAAACAACTCCACCTTCTGTACCCGCAAGTACAAAGAATGCCGACAGCGGCACAAGAGCCGACAGCGACTCCGCCTCGGCAGTATTGTTGCGCCCGCCTCTGCGGCACGCTTGATCTCACTCGCCCTTGTAATGGCACTTCCAGAACGTCCGTTTCACTGAATTCTTTCCCGAGTAATCTCAAGGAGTCCATTAACACTATCACAGTGGATAACTCAACACACCATCATCACACGCATTTATTAGCCTGAAACTTAAAACAGCGTCCAAGTACATCGGCAATGACTAGTAAACTACACATTCATGAAATCTTACAGCTAGTTACAAAATCATATTTACATTCCTCAATCTACTGTGGCTCAGCTGAAAACTTAGACTAGCAGCTTGGATGTTTTAATTGATTAGTAATCAGTTACTGTTAAATCATTTACTCAAAATTAATTACTTATTAACTACAACTTCTTTAATGTCCTCTTGGTCAGGCAAAAGCATGGCAATCTAGCAAATCGTTAAATCTTACACTCTATATTTACGTACTGTACAAATTACCCATTCCGTGGTATTAATCAATCCTAGGTTGGTACAATTTCAAGTCTACAATGTTCCGTATACCTAATAGTTTTCCAGAGCTTGGATACTCTAAGCAATAAGCATTTGTGTGAGGTATACCAATGACTTTATATGGTCCATTACAAACCAACTTAAATTTAGATATTTCACTGTCTATCTCGCTCGATTTCTCATGAGCTTTTACAAGTACCAAGTCTCCGATTGCAAACTTAGCGAAACGCGCTTTAGCGTCATGACGACGTATGCGAGCATCGGCTTTTAGCTTCATTATTTCTCGCAAACGATCTTTTTTCACACCAATACTAGTGTCAATCCGTGGAGGGAATTTGATTATCTCTTCCACAAGCCCCGGTTTGTCTGAAAACACACTCTTATTCCTCATTATTACTTCATACAGGCCTCGTCTTGGTTCGTGTATTACGTTTGACACACCGTCTACAATACTTTCCAATTTACTTTCTACACTATTGTCAATGCTGAGATTCCTCACGTTACAGTAGTTCAAATTCATACCTACGTCAACGGCATCCGGACAGTTAACAATGTGTATAGGCTGGTATTGCCTATGCACACTAGCTCCTGCCTCGTCAAAAGTAACTACTATTGTTTTATCTTGTGACGTACATGTCAAAGTTTTGCTTTCGCAATTAATAACGGCACGGTACTTTAATAGCCAATCTAACCCGATAATTACTTCCGTAGTTAAGTCCGGCACGACGACAAACTCTTGTTCAAACCGTGCTCCACATATCTCGAATTTGACAAAAATCTGTTTTGTCACCGGTTTACTGGCCTTCCCAGTAGCACCGATAATTTTCACTCCTGTTACTGGCATAACTACGATGCCAGGTCTGTCTTTCAGTAACTCAAATATTTTCCCAGATACAGCACTCAATTCTGCACCGGTGTCAATCAACACGTTTAGTTGTAGGTCGTGCATATTAACAGACACTACTATCAGTCTACACTTGTCCTCGACTGTTTCTTTATTTTCTCACAGTAAACCCTCGTCTATATCCAGGTCATTCCAGAAAAACCATCCCGTTTTGATCCTAAATCCGGCTTATCTGGAGGCTTTTTCAGCCTCTGTTGGCATACAGTTTTTTTTTTTCATCACGTTTGTCCTGAGGCTTAGTCTGTAGCTCCGCCTCCAATACCGAAACCTTTTCCTGTAACTCGTCAACTAGTGAGTGTTGCTTTGCTATTAATTCACTAATTGTCACCTTCGTTGATTCCTCTTTGGTCAGATTGATCTCATCTGCCAATCTACCTGGAGGAATGTGCCCAGTAGTATCTGCAATTACTTCCTCTGGATCTGCGCAACCCACACTGCTACCGTCTTACCGTATAATGTCAGCTCTAACCCCATACACGCTGTAATCTACGTGCTTTTCTACCAATCGTGTCCAGCTATCACTAAAAGTTTCGTAATCTTTCTCCCTAATACTCCCGCAATGTTTAAACTGGAGGTTTGTGTCGGATGGGTCGGCTACGTCTACCACTACAACTTTCGGTAAGGTCTGCCGGTTAGGGCCAGAACCTTCCGTTACTACTTCAACATCTAACTCCTGCGGGACGAAACACGACGAATCTTGCTCGTGCTCCTCATTAACATCGACTATTTCTGGTAAAGTCCGCCGGTTAGGGCCAGAACTTTCTATCACTTCACAAACACTATCTTCCTGCTGGACGAGACGCGGTAAATCCTGCCCGGACTCCCCATAGACACTTCTCCCGTACAGGCCCCTATAATCTCTTAGTTCGTCGTATAAGCGACCGAACTGCCTTAACCAGACCTCATCCCTCTCTGCATCCCCTCGCTCGACGACAGACGTGTTATCCGACATCTGATCTTCTCTCAATAATTGCGAATTAATCTTAGACTCAATCTCCAGTTCCACTGTGGGTGTTACAGCTGCCACTTTATAATCGATTTCTGGAACACTACTTAAATTGTTCTCACTGACAGTGAATGTATTTTCTACTGCCGTCTCTACAGCTGATCTACTACTTGTGGGCGCACTCCTTTCTCCCAACACTGGCACACTCTCTCGCCGTTGATTATTCCACACGGAATTTTCATAACGACGACACCTCGGTTTTCTACTGTTATTGGGCCGCCAAAATTTCTCCACGCCCGGTCGGCCCCTCACCGGCGCGGCTAATGGTTTCCCTGTCTCGTCCCAGCAGAAACGCTCCCCGGATGCTGCTGAGGCGGCTGATCACACCCTCTGGCGTTATTACTATTCTGCGAAGCCCGTATCACGCTAGTGTGATATTGGTTTCCGTCATTCCTGCTATTATTTGCATTGTACCGATTGTCATAACGGCCCGAACCACTATTGTTATTGCTGCCAAGATTGCGGTATGCATTATTCCCATAGTTATCGTTGTTGTGGTTGCTGTGGTACCCGTTGTTACCACGGCCTCTACCACTGTCGCGATTATTGCGCCAATTGTCCTCGTCCTCAACTCTTTCCAGAAAACCATTGATTGTCCTGTAATTGCGTTTGTATCATCTGGAAGCTTCTTGTAGAGTCCCCAAACTATTTCGGATTCCGTGCGGCGATCACGCAAATATTCCAACTTTCGGATCCAGCCCTCACAAAACTCCTTCATCAAGCCACGCGAATTCGCATCCAAAGGCCTCGATACGACAAATTCGCGCCAGACACTTGGTTGTTTTTGCTCTGACCAGTATTCAGCCAGAAACAAATTTTTAAACTCGTCGAAAGTCAGGTCCGTGATGTTGACGTTTAAGCCCCAACGCTTGGCATCACCAGCCAACACGTCAATAACCGCATTAATTTTTCTCTCATTAGTCCATGATCTGGGTAAAACTCTTTCACAATTTTTAATGAAATCCGTCGCGTGTATACCGCCTTTTTTCAAGGGGTCGAAACGCTCCTCTTTCGTCAACAATTCCGAACTATGCGCACAGATTGGCACATAGCTCTGTTTTTCGCCAAGTTTCTCTTCTAATTCCGAAACTCTTGTAATTACTTGGCAAGTGGTTGTCGCAAGCGTTTCCACTTCCCTCTTTTTCTCTTCGTAGGTATTAGCCTCCTACCTCACTTTGGTATCTACTTCGGATACTAAAGCCTTTAAAGTTTCCACCTTCTGTTGATCCTGTGTTTTCACTAATTGAATTTGTTCCGTCACCTTATTCTCGATGATCGGAGCAACAGCTTCTCCTACACTTTTCTCGATTCTGCTAATTTCGGAATAAAAACGAGTATTTATGCTCGCAATTTCCGCCTGAACGCCTATCATTTCCTGTTTAAGATTACCGATTTCGGTATTGATTACAACAATATCTTCTTTGATTTTGCGTTAACAACTCCAACATTGTTGTTAACAACATTAGTAGCTTTGTTCTGATTGTCTAGCTTCTTGTCAATTTCTTCAGACTGAGCTTCTTGCTTGGCAAACCGGGCTTCTTACTTGGCAGCCTGAGCTTTAATTTCTGCCGATTGACTCCTGATTTCATTAATCAAAACATTCAATAAATCAGTTAAATTCCTGGAAACTACCGGTTTTACTTCCGTAGCTGGTTCTTCTACATATGTTCCCCCGTATTCGTCATCAAGGGGTACAGATTTGATTTTCGCTTCCGATTCCGAAACATTTTCTAAAGTTTGGAATTCCATTTCTGCTCTTTGTAGCGTTTCGGCTGTCGCGTCTTACATGCTAGCCGCCTGCCCCTGAACAATGGGTTCCGCGGTGCGTGTTTCCCACTGTTCTACCGATTGTTCCGTATACAAGTCTCCCAATTTTAGTAATTGTTGCCTTCACTCATTTTAATAATTTTCAATATAAATGCCAAATCTCAAATATAATTAGAATTACTTCCACTACTTATTCTCGCTGACGTAACGGCCTGTTCGTAACCAGTACTTTGTTACAAGATTTGCACAATGCAAAATTCTTGTCCAGAACAACCTCAAATTTGAAGATTGTCCTGTCACCAACTCGCCACGTGTAAGCTCCCCCTCACTTATCGACCTTAATGACAGTGAAAAATTAAACCGCGTGTACGTAATGGAAATTTGGGAAAAGCAATCGTCACCGAAGTTAATCTGTCGGTAAAGAGGGAGGAAAGGGTTACATCTCAATCAAAGGAAAAATGCAAATGAAATTGGTGGAAATTAATTTTGAGAAAAGGGTAAAATTAATAAAGAAAGTAAATGTGCGGTCGTCACGTTAACAATTAATTGGCGTTAATTAGATATTTGATATTTGGGGAAAATTACGGTCGCCAGTCCTATGGACAACTACTATAATAACTGAAAAAGAGAGGTTATTGCACATGTAATTAGCACTAAAAGCGTGGCCACTGAAGGTTGACACGTGTTGTGTGAAAACTGAAAGTTTGTCTGAAGTAATAAATTTCGCTACACTCCGACTTTATTCAGCAAATGAATTAATAAAACCGGAAAATTGAAAGTTAATTTAGTGACTGTAATTAATAGTGAGATTTGTTTCTGAAGCAATACGAAATTCAGTACAATAAGGTTAGTCTTGGCTATCTCAACAATCATTTCAAAAGCTACTTGAATCTACGCAATTTAGGAATAAAAGATTTAACTTTGAACTTGAATTAAATGATTCTGAACAATTGACAATAGTAACATTTAGTACGTACCAAGCCGAGCTGCAGTCACAGGTAAGCTAAAATATGGTAACAAAACTCACACCCTTAATTTGTGGTTGCGTAATCTAAATACTGTAGCCAGCTATGAATACATTAACTGAACTTTCAGATTAAAGCAGTGACATGGAATGATATTACTTCAACGCTGGCGTCTGAATTTCAACGACACTCGTGTTCATTTCGCAAAAGGAAGGGACCTGCTTGGTAATGCAATTGGAACAATGAGCAACAAAGGTTCATGCTAAGTTGCTGTAATTTTGTGGTGCAACAATTTTAAAAGCTGAGGTCTGCCGTACCGTTCTAAAACATTACGTGCTTCAAGTCTTCCTTGTTGGTTGATTGAAGGTTTGAAGCTGTCGATCGAGGAGGTGGCGACAGTCACTCATTGTCGGCCGTCGCTGTTGCAGAAGCTGGATATTGGCGCGCCT
Organism: Schistocerca serialis cubense; assembly: GCF_023864345.2. NCBI lineage: Eukaryota > Metazoa > Arthropoda > Insecta > Orthoptera > Acrididae > Schistocerca > Schistocerca serialis. The sequence continues at coordinate 667,036,343 of NC_064642.1, forward strand.
TCTTCTCGACACGGTCACCAGGCGAAACGGGCTCTTGACGTGCGCCAGCTAATGCTTCCCGTCCGCGACACCGTGTCAGAAACTAACATAGCAATTCGAGCGCAATTACATGCCGCCAAACACCGAAAGCGCGGCAACTCGCGGGAGCGTCACACAACACACCTGCTCCGCCGACCTATATCCGCCAGACTCCCTCTGCTCTGCCCGCGCTCCACTCGGCAGAGTTAACACTACCAAAGATTCTAAACACTTTGGTTCTCCACACGACCTATCGATGTATTCGTTCGATAGCATAGTTTTCCCTAGACAATACCCAGCGTAAAATACAAATAATATTTACAAACCAAACCAATTATACATCGACATAAATGCATAAATATATATAGACAAATAGTAAAACAATTACAATATATAAATACACAGTATTGTCATATCTTCAGGTAACGAAACAAGGAAAAAAATTGTAATACAATAGATGGAAATAGGAGGATATGCATTTCGCGAGTTACAATCCCTTGGTCAATAGGAACTATCATATTCTCGATCATTCCTTTACGGTAGGACGGAATTGGTAAGTTCACCTACTTGTTTCTGCCCTGAGCCAGATTTCTTGCCATTCCCTATTTAAGCATGCCTTTATTTCCCCATTTTTGTGGCTGTCGTGACCAGTATGTCCTATACCTTGTAATACTAGCCCTTCTTGGGCGTAAATTGAGCATCTCTCTTCCTTACAGCTAGGTTCAGTGGTAATAGGCCTAAAATCGTCAGCAGCGCCTGAGTCCGTGTTGTCCTGCTCGTGCCTGTCAGGCGCAGGAGCATAGCTCTCTGTGCTCGACGAAGAGCCCGTGCTGTGTTTACCTTCCTAGTTCTGACTGGCCATGCGCATGGCCCGTAGCCTGCAATAGCGATTGAGATTACGTTAAAATTTTATTGCACTTGGACGCAGCCAAGCGCTTCTTTGACCAATTGTTATGCTTTCTTCAGCGTTTTAACTCGGTGCCAATGTTCTCTACATGTGCTTGAATGTTATTACACTTAAGTGCCGGGGAAACTGGTACACGCATGCGTCTTCAAATACAGACATACTGTATGTAAACAGAAAGAACGCGGCGCTGCGGTCGGAAACGCCTGTGCAGGCAACATGTGTCTGGCGCTGTTGTTAGATCGGTTACTGCTGCTACAATGAGAGATTATTAAGTTTTAAGTGAGTTTCAACGTGGTATGGCAGTCGGCGCACTAGCGTAGGGACACATTATATCCGAGGTACCGATGAATTTGGGATTTTCCCGTACGACCATTTAACGAGCGTACCATGAATATCGGGATTCGGGTAAGACATCATATCCCCGATAACGCTGCGGCCTGAAAAAGAGCTTCCAAGAACGGGAACAACGACGACTGATAAGAATCGTTCAAGGAGACCAAAGTGGAACCCTCCCGCAAATTGCTGCAGATTTCAATTTTGAGCCATCAACAAGTGTCAGCGTGCGAACCATTCAATGAAATATCATCGATATGGGCTTTCTGAGCCGAAGGCTCCCCCATGGTACACACAATGGGTCAGATCGCTGTTGCAGATGCAACGAAGAAAACATGCCAAATTTAAAAGAACCCAAAATCCCCTAGACTGTCAAAGTTCTGCAGAAGTTCGAAGTATAGCGCGTAATTCAGTGCGAGATGCTTTAGAAAATTTCCACAACGAAACTCTGTATCGAAACCAAGCAGAAAATCCAAAGAGATTCTGATCATACATGAGGCATACCAGTGGCAAGACGCAGTCAATACTTGCGCGATAACAACGGTGAAAAACTAAAGCAGAGTTATTAAAGACGATTTTCCGAAATTCCTTCACCAAAGAAGACGAAGTAAATATTCCTGAATTCCAATGAAAAGCAACTGCCAAGGTGAGAAACATAGAAATCGAAATCCTCGGTGTCGCCAAGCCGCTTAAAGCACTTAATAAAAGCAAGGTTCAAATGGTACAAATGGCTCTGAACACAATGGGACTCAACATCTGAGGTCATCAGTCCTCTTGAACTTAGATCTACTTAAACCTAACCAACCTAAGGAAATCACACACATCCATGTCCGAGGCAGGGTTCGAACCTGCGACCGTAATGGTCGCGCGGTTCCAGACTGTAGCGTCTAGAACCGGTCGGCCACCCCGGCGAGCAATAAAAGCAAGGCTTCTGGTCCAGACTGTATACCAGTCAGGATCCTCTCAGAGTATGCTGATACACTAGCTCCATATTTAGCAATTATATACAATCGCTCGCTCGCAGAAAGATCCGTACCTAAAAGATAAGTATAAGTAATCCATTGAATTACAGGCCCACATCACTAACATCGATTTGCAGTAGGGTTTTGGAACATATACTGTATTCGAACATTATGAAGTACCTCGATTATGTGACACGTAGTCAGCACGGATTCCGAAAATATCGTTCTTGCGAAACACAACTAGGTCTTTATACTCATGAAGTAACGAGTGATATCGACAGGGGATGTCAAATTGATTCCATATTTTTAGATTTCCAGAAGGCTTTCGACACCGTTCCACACAAGGGTCTTCTAACCAAACGACTTTCCTATGGCGAAGAGTTCTCAGGGCTTTCCTATGGAATATCACCTCAGTTGTGCGACTGGATTCGTGATTTCCTGTCTGATAGGTTACAGTTCGTAGTAATGCAAGGAACGTCATCGAGTAAAACAGAAACAATATCCTGCGTTCCCCAAGGAAGTATTATAGGCCCTCTATAGTTCCTGATCCATATTAACAACATAGTCATCAGAAGACCAAACCGAATAGCAAATTGCTTTCGATAAGATATCTGTATGGTGGGAAAAGTGGCAATTGACCCTGAATAACGAAAAGTGTGAAGTTATTCAGGTGAGTACTAAAAGATTTCCGCTAAATTTCGATTACGCGATAAGTCACACAAATCTGAAGGCTATAAATTCAACTAAATATGTAAGTAGGCTGTTTAGGTTTTTTTATTGGTAACGCCACCTCTGTATGAAAATTACTGGCTGTGCTGTGTGCAGTCTGTGGCTGCTTTGCATTGTTGTAATACTCGCCATTCTAGTGTTAGGCAGCTGGCTGTGAACAGCGCGTAGCGTTGGCATTTGGAGGTGAGCCGCCAGCAGTGGTGGATGTGGGGAGAGAGATGGCGGAGATTTGTAATTTGTCATGAACTGCTATATTTGTATATGATGATATCAAGGTAAATACATTGTTTGTTCTCTACTAATATCTTTCATTTGCTAACTATCCCTATCAGTAGTTAGTGCCTTCCATACTTTGAATCTTTTATTTAGCTGGCGGTAGTGGCGCTCGCTGTATTGCAGTAGCTTGAGCAGCGAAGATTTTTGTGAGGTAAGTGATTTGTGAAAGGTATAGTTTAATGTTAGTCAGGGCCATTCTTTTGCAGGGATTTTTGAAAGTCAGATTGCGTTGCGCTAAAAAAAAAAATATTGTATCAGTTTAAGGACAGTCGTGTATAATTGTTCAAAGGGGACGTTTCAAATACTTAGTGATTACAATTACAAATAGCCTAAATTGAAACGATCACATAAATAATGTTGAGGGTAGAGCCTACTAAAGACTGCGATTCATTGGCAGAACACTTAGAAGGTGCAACAGGTGCACTAATGAGACGGCGTACATCACGCTTGTCCGCCCTGTTCTGGAGTATTGCTGTGCGATGTAGGATCCGCATCAGATGGGACTGACGGATAACACCGAAAAAGTACAAAGAAGGGCAGCTCGTTTTGTATTATCGTGAAGTAAGGAAGATAGTACCACAGACATGATACATGAATTGGAGTGGCAATCATTAAAACAAAGATGTTTTTCATAGCTACGTGATCTTCTCACGATATTTCAAACACCAGCTATTCTGTTGGCACCTACCTACCTACCTACATAGGGATCATCACGATAAATTAAAAGAAATCAGGGCTCGCAACAGAAAAATTTAAGTCTTTGTCTTTCCCGCGCGAACTCGTGTACCATTGATGACGGCACGACATAAAGCTTTACTCCTCGCCTGGGCCGATCAACACCGACATTTGACTGTTGATGACTGGAAACATGTTGCCTGGTCGGACGAGTCTCATTTCAAATTCTATCGAGCGGATGGACTTGTACGGGTATGGAGACAACCTCATGAATCCGAGGACCCTGAATGTCAGCAGGGGACTGTTCAAACTGGTGGAGGCTCTGTGATGGTGTGGGGCGTGTCCAGTTGGACGAAAATAATGCTCGTGGTACGTCTATACACGTCTCTGAAAGGTGACACGTACGTAAGCATCCTGCTGGTCACTTCCGTTCATTCATATCCATTGTGTCTAGAACGAAATTTTCACTCTACAGCGGAGTGTGCACTGATATGAAACTTCCTGGCAGATTATAACTGTGTGACGGACCAAGACTGGAACTAGAGACCTTTGCCATGGCTAAACCATGCCTCCGCAATATCATTTCTTCCATGAGTGCTAGCTCCGCAAGGTTCGCAGGAAAGCTTCTGTTAAGTTTGGAAGGTAGGAGACGAGGTACTGGTTGAACTAAAGCTGTGAGGACGGGGCGTGAGTCGTGCTTGGGTACCTCAGTTGGTAGAGCACTTGCTCGCGAAAGGCAAAGGCCAAGTTCGGGTCTCGGTCCGGTACACAGTTTTAATCTGCCAGGAAGTTTAAAATCCATTGTGCATTCCGACGGTCTTGGGCAATTCCAGTAGGACCGTGCGACACCCTACACGTCCAGAACGCTACACATTGGCTCCAGGAAACTCTTCTGAGTTTAAACACTTCCGCTAGCTACCACACTCCCCAGACATGAATATTATTAAGCACATCTCGGATGCCTTGCAACGAGCTTTTGAGCGGAGATCTCCACCGACTCGCACTCTTACGGATTTATGGAAGGCCTTGCACGATTCCTGGGGTCAATTCCCACCAGCACTTCTTCAGACGTTAGTCGAGCCCATGCCACGTCGTGCTGTGGCACTTCTGCCTGCTCGCGGGGACCCTACACGAAATGAGGCAAGTGTACCAGTTTCTTTGGCCTTTCAGTGTATTTTAGCCCATGGTTATGCCTACATACCTATATACTTCTCTTCACTGGTTGGTAATTTATTCTGATTATGGGGTTTCTGGATCTTAATAATGCTGTTCTTTTCAGTAATATTTAAAGTACTTTTGTGCTGCTACCGTTAAAGTATTTTTATGCTACCTCGTTAATTTATTTTCTGCGTGCTAATTACTAAGTTTTTCAATTTCGCACCTACCATTTTCTTCTAATTTAGCCTTTGTGTTGACAGGTACTGTAATTATCAGAGCGTCTGCGTAGGGTACAAAGCTCTTACTGCTTGGTTCAAAATTGCTCTGAGCTGTGTGGGACTTAACATCTGAGGTCACCAGCCCCTAGAACTTAGAACTACTTAAACCTAACTAACCTAAGGACATCACACACATTCATGCCTCAGGCAGGATTCGAACCTGCGACCGTAGGAGTCGCGCGGCTCCGGACTGAAGCGCCTAGAACCGCTCGGCTATTGCGGCCTCTTACTGCTTCTTATATTCTGTAGCTGATACAGTAAAACCTCTATGTAAACAGCTCAGAGCCCTGGACCCTAAACAAAGCTCTGCGGTGTGCTTCTGGTGATGTTTTTCACAATTTTGTGCCCTGGGAATACCTGTTTAACCTACCTGTCCGTGAAGCAATGTCATAAGCTGTTGTAGAGACACATGGTGCAGCCCATCCACTTGAGTCTCTTGATGGCAGCAGGCCAGCATAATTTATCGAATACCCCAGCCATTTCGATCAATATGCCAATAACGCCTACAAATCGTCAGAGGCGTTCACAGTATTCACAGCGTGATTTCCCGCATCCTCGGTGCATTTCTCTTTCCGTTATACAAGGGGCTCATGGTCGATGCTCCCACATGCAGCCACAGAGGATTTTCCTGTGCTTAGGCAATGGTATTGACAAAAAAATGTCGACTTGTATGGTTTCAGTTCTGTAGGTTCTTTGTCTTTCCCTCTTCTTCGTATGATGATATCCGAGATTTTCCGGATTCTGGACACCCTGCCCTGCCATAGACATCTGTTTTATAACACTGCTATAATTATCGCAATATTTCTGTCTTCATTATATATGGCCCAGGTGGTTTCATCTTCTTTAATTTTATGGTTTGCCGCCTCACTTCTTCCTGGGCAAATAAAATCAGAATTCTATCACTAGTATTTTGCTTTAGCAATTCAAAATGGCTCTGAGCACTGTGGGACTTAACTTCTGAGGTCATCAGTCCCCTAGAACGTAGAACTACTTAAACCTAACTAACCTAAGGACATCACACACATACATGCCCGAGGCAGGATTCGAACCTTCGACCGTAGCGGTCGCGCGGTTCCATATTGCAGCGGCTAGAACCGCTCGGCCACTTCGGCCGGCTTTAGCAATTCAAAGCGACGATTCAAATGGTGCTGTATTGTCATATTATTTGGCTACAACGTTATGATTGCACTGATGTCTCTCAGTCTGTCTTCATCTTGCATTCAGTTCATCTCTATGTTAATAATACTGTTCGTGATGGAACCTTGTTTCTTTGAAGTTTGTGTGAAGGACCCCAGATATCTGCTATCCGGCACTTCAGGCATACCTTATATTTTTGTACTCTTGTTTGGTACAACAGTTCATCGTATTATTATCTGAGTGCTCGACAGAAACTTCATTAGTCGTTGTTTCCCCTATGGATCTTTATTATCTTGTCGATCGGTTTTCTCTGCCGTACATATTAAAGACTGCAGGGCGCGACTCGAATTTCAAACCCTTTTCCCTTCCTAGCAAATATCGATCGACCTGTCTTGCGCCGTAAGCAACGCTCGCACCATGTCACCAGCTTTGGTGTCAAAAATAATCAATTTCCTTGCAGTGACTGTAACTCGTAATCCCTTTATAAAAGATCGGAATTGGCTTTGCGTAAGTTCTACGTTCTCTCGGGCTGTCTATTACCATCTAAGTTATTATTTTAGTTCTAAATTGTGAAATAAGTGAGATCAAGGTAGGTTGTTGTAATCCCTTCTCAGACCATCCAGTCAGTAGCATGATCGCTGACTGTCGAATTCTCTGGGGTGATATCCACGTATGTTGGAGCATCCTAGGAATATTGGACAGTAGGCAGGCTGAGAGATCTACTCATGACATGATGGAAAAGTTTTTGTATAGAGTCCTGAAGACAGCGACCTGTTTCATCAGTTACTCTTCTAAGCATTATGAAACTGTCTGTTGTGCCTCACCCAGTGCAGCTACTGCTTTTAACATTTCTGTGTGTGGAAGCACCTTCTGGATGTATTGGAAATGTTGATTAGTTCTGTAAAATTTTCCTAAAACAGTTATTATTTCCATCGTGTTTTCATGTTTGTCCTGCAGCTGATGTATCGTCGTTTGATGTTTAAAATTTACCTAGGGTTATCATCCACGTCGCATCCGACATGTGGGGTAATATACAATTTTTGGTCCATGTGTGCTTTGTACATGGTTTTTTCAGGTCCACCTTTTCTAAAACTTTCCCGATTTCTCGCGTCATCATGGCGCTGTGCTATTGCCGTTATGGTAAGTGTTGATTATATACGATTGCTACGAAAGCCATGTGACCAATTAGTTGTGGACCCATTCTAATCTGTGATCTCATACAATTCGGCCATGTGTATTCACTAACTGCTTGCAGAGATGATAAGAATCGAGAGTCTTCTGGCTCCTGTCAAGGGTTTTATCAGGTAGGGGGTTTGTATTTACTCTCTGTTTGTATGAAAGTTCGTGAGGCAGAGATGAATATGTTCCAATTTCCTCTGTGACAGAAAAATTTATGGTACCTCCATTTGGATGAATGTGCTTCTCCAGGTGTATTATTGCTGTGGTTAACACACGGATATCTTCCAAATTAGCTAGACTCATTGCATCTTCACACATTTCGTAAAAATGATACCTGTCCACAAGAAACCTGTTACATTTCTCATGTCATGTCTATAAACAATTCCTACCATCTGTAGGTTACTGAGTAATTTATATGTTTTCATAATCTTCTTATAACTGCTTTTGCATGCTCTCACACTCCGCTGCTGTAACGTGCTGCATATAATCACAGAGTGCATTCGTTACACGTTCAATTTTTCTAAATTTAAAAGTGTGTTCGTCTCTAAGTCCTCCGCATCTTTAGGTGGGCAAGCTGTCCATTCCTTCTCTCCCGTTTTTCTTACTCTTATAGTAACTCCATATCCCTATTATTATTATCCTTTTTATTGTCCATCTCATTTGCCCTTCTTTGAAAGGTCATGCGCATTTTCCGTTACTTTCCGGCCGCCTCTTCTCATTCTGCGCTTACGATTGGACCACAATCTTTTGGTTCATTCTTCAACCCCTTGCTTTACGACAGAGGTTTCCCTTTCTTACAAAGTTAACAGTAAATTTTACTGTCCTTTTGGTTAAGGGGATCGGGTTTAATCGTTTCCTTCCTGTGCAGTGTTACCTTCTTCGTCGTGTTATTTCTTATGTTTTTAGTTACTGTGTGGTTTCCTGCGGTCCTCGATAGCAGGTTACTCAGTAATTCATAATCCACATTCCGTTATTTGAATTTCCCACTCCAAGGAAATATAGTGTGTCACACAGTCTTCACCTTGCTGGTTCCGTGGTATCTTTCTTTTTCGAATGCAACTAAAGCTCGTTTGCTACTTTTGTTGTCCATTTTCGATATTCATCTTGTCTATCTTGAGAGATGTAGGTCTGTTTTTCTTACGGTACTTTTCAATGTGCCCATGGTCGTGGCAGTTACAGTTTGGTGAGTGCGAGGTAATGCTGTATTCTGATTGATCGCAACCCGGTTCTTCTGCGTAATTAATTGTGGTCTGACTTTTGGGTTTACATCCAGCACTTAAATTCCATTGCTTCCCTTGTGGATTTGCTTTAAATCTTACTTTTGTTTCCTATAAGAATTGCTTCCTGGCTATAGTTTCCTCTAAGTTATCATCATATTTTTATTCATTAATTCGATTTCCAGTATAATGACTGAGGCATCACACACAACCACTTTTGACTTCCGTTGTCTATTTGCATCTCTTATCATTTATTTATTTAGTTTCCTGATCCCACTGATATTTCTATACCAGTTAAGGGTACTGTGTTGGTGTCTTCAGTTTCTTCATTCTGATCCTTCCTTTTCTTGGATCAATTAATTCCATGAGACGAGTCTGTATTGCCAGTGTGTCTTTTTTGTACTTCTATTTGATGAGTATCTTGCTACCTTCATTCCTTGGGTGGTTTCATTTTCGACTGTGTTGCAACCGGCAGAGTGAATGGAGCAGTGGCAGCCACACTAACGAATGATCGGGCTGTCTTGTTTTTGTTTACTTCCCTGGGCGTAACATTTATTTTTTATTTTTCTATACATCCAGTCAGTTTTGCATGTGATAGCATGTGATATTACCCTAGAATTTTTGCGGCACTAGCCTTTATGGCTACTCTGGATTCCTCATCAATATTTTCTATTATGTCTTCGAGTTCTCCTTATTCTACGTTACTTGTTTCTCTTGACTCTTTGTGTCACCTTTTGTAACATCCACAGTATGTGGCTGGAGGCTTCTGGGAAGGAACGTGTGAGTACATGTCTTGTGACAAATTCATTTTAGTCAGGAGACGTTTGAGATTATCTGGCTGCTTCTCCTTTCTAGGTTTAGATATTTGCCCTGAAGTGAAATTTCTTTACCACACGGAGGACACGTGTGACTTAAGGAATGTCATGGCGCGAATGGAACAAGCTGGATACCGACCAGTTCCTATCATTAACAAGAGTTATTGTAGCAGGATACTATATAATGCAGAAAGCGTCAGTTGTTTTTGTTTATTTAAGTGCATCGTATGACACAGTTTGATTGCATGGACTGCTTTATAAATAACTACAATTTTGTCCCATACAGACGGACAACATTTTAGCTGCAAGAAAATTTACTGTAAGTACAGGACAATTCACTAGCTGTCCAAAAGTAGTGATTAAAGGTTCTCACGGGGATCCGTCCTTGCTCATCCTTTGCTCAATTTGTATATGTCTGATATTCCTCCAACACAGCCCAAAACGTTAGGCTATGCTACCTTCTGGGCAATAGCTGCTCAGGACAAATCTTTGAAACAACTGAAGAAATTCTAAATTCTTATTTAGACATCTCAAGCCAATATTTAGTAAATGCATGTTACAACCAAACTAAAAACAAAAAAAACAAAAAAAAACAGAAGCTGCATGTTCCAGAAGCCGGCCGGTGTGGCCGTGCGGTTCTAGGCGCTTCAGTCTGGAACAACGTGATACAAGTTCGAATCCTGCCTGGCATAGATGTGTGTGATGTCCTTAGGTTAGTTAGGTTGTAGTAGTTCTAAGTTCTAGGGGACTGATGAACACAAATGTTCAAAATGGTTCAAATAGCTCTGAGCACTATGGGACTCAACTGCTGAGGTCATCCATCCATGTCCGAGGCAGGATTCGAACCTGCGACCGTAGCGGTCTGCGGTTCCAGACTGCAGCGCCTTTAACCGCACGGCCACTTCGGCCGGCTAACACAGATGTTAAGTCCCATAGTGCTCAGAGCCATTTGAACCATGTTCCAGAATCTGCTAAGGACTGTCAGTCAGTGCCCTTGATGTGTATTTCGCGGGAGACAGATTTCATCATAATGTGCATCCAAAATACCTTGGGATCACATTAGACAAGACATTTTCCTCTAAAGAGCACTTGGCACGAAAATCAGCTAAGCGCAAAAGCAGAATTTCTGTGGCACTAGCTGATCATCGTCAGCATTCATCAAGTATTGGCACTCGGATTGGTATGCTCAACAGCATAGTCCTGTACTACTATATGGCTTGATAGGCTAATGTAAAACAGGTAGACATACAACTTAACAAAGCCAAGCGCATTGTTAGTGGATCAATACGATGTACTCTACGTAATAGTTACCTATTTTTAGCCACGCTTCACCTCCTGACAACAGACGGAAGAGCTCGCTACTACGTGAATACCAGAATACCACCGATAACCCCAATCTTCCTATACTGAACGACGTATTGCCTGTAGAGTGGGAAGCCACTCTTATCAATCCAAAACTCTTACGGAAACTGAAATCTGGTGATGTCATTGGAAATGTTGTTAGCAACAAACCTGTGCTCCACAATGCCTGAAACTGCCCTGCATCAAAAAGTAATGGCCGAGATATGATGAGATACGGGAAATTTAGGCTACAGTGAACTGCATTAAAACGGACCGTGGAAGGTGAATAAATTCTATCCACAGGTGCGGCAAACCTTCATAACTATTTTGTAACTATGGTGCGGAACGACAGACTGTTGCTCATGTTGTATCAATATGTTTGGACATGCCTACAAGGATCGTTCCGGAGACTTTCTGACAGTGAAGAGAAGTATGATAAAATACTTAACAGATCTTGGTATCTGCTTATGGCTTTTGTGGCTTGTGTTATTTTATGCTGGAGGGGCGTGTTTAGATGTTAAGAAGTAGTCATCCAGTAAATTTCGTATATGTATTGCTATAGCAATAAATAAATAAATCTAACATGTATGTTTCATATTGCTAAGGTAAAATTCATAGGCGTTGCTGTAGAATCACTTTTATGGTACTCACGTACATCTACATCCACACCTACATGATTACTCTGACTGGCTGACGGTTCATTAAACCATCTTCAATCGATTTTTTCTAGCGTTCCTCTTTCGAACAGCGCGTGGGTAAAATTAACACTTAAAATCTTTCCATGTGAGCTCTGATATCTGTTATATTATTAATATAATCATTCCTCCCTATGTCGGTGGGTACCAACTAAATATATTCAACTCTGACGAGAACGCTGACGATTAAAACTTCTTGAAAGGTCTTGCTGCAACGAAAAATGCCTGTGTTTTAACGGTTGCTGCCCCTATTCGCGTATGACATTCGTGTCAGTCTCTCCCCTATTACACGATAATACAAAATGAGATATATTTCCTTGAACTTTTTCGATGTCCTCCGTCAGTCCCCTCTGGTGCGGATTTCACATGCACAGCAGTACTCTAGAAGAGGGCGAACAAGCGTAATGTAAGCAGTGTCTTTAGTAAACCTGTTGCATTTTGTAAGTGTTTTGCTGATAAACCGCAGTTTTTGCTTTGTTTACCCCACAGCTTTAACTATGACACCGTTTCAGTTTAAGTTATTCGTGATTGTAATCCCTAAGTCAATAGTTAACTTACGGCCTTTAGATTTGTGTGTTTTATCCAGTAGTCAAAATCCTTTTAGTACTCTTGTGAACGACGTCAGAGATTTCGTTTTAAGGTTCTGTTGCCACTTTTCACACCATAATACAGATATCTAGTCTAAATTGTTTTGAAATTGGTTTCGATCATCTGAGACTGTGAATGACAGCATCATTTGAAAACAATTTCAGAGGGCTGTTCTGACAGTCTCCTGTACCGTTCATATAGATTACGAATAGCTGAAAGCCTATGTGACTTCCTTGGTGAACGGCGGGTATTACTTCTGTTTTACTCGATGACTTTCCGTCAATTACTACGACCTGTGGCCTCTCCTACAGGAAATCTGGAATCCTGTTGCTCTACTGAGGTAATACGCCACAGTCAAGCAATCTGATCACAGTTTGCTTGTGAGGAACGGTGCCAGCAGCCTTCTAGAAATCTAAAAACTATGGCATTAACTTGACGTCCCCTGTCGACAGCACTCATTACTTGGTGAGAATCCATAGCTAGTTGTGTTTCACAAGAGCAGTATTTTCTGAATTTGTATTTCCCTTTGTCAACAAATCATTACTTCGTTGTAACTTATAACGTCGAACACAGAATATGTTCCAGAATCCTACGACAAATCGATGTTAGCGAAATGGGTCTGCAGTTCAGCGGATTACTCCCATTTCGTTTCTGGGGTATTGATGCGGCTTGTGCAACTTTCCATCTTATAACCCTCCCGTGCCGCAGAAGCTGATTTCCCTGTCGTGACAGCTGTCACCGCCGATGTAAGCTACGTTCGTCTTGACCTGAATGTTGCAAGCTGACGCCCGTGGAGAGCAGCTGTTACACGCAGGCGAATTCGCGAAGAGTACTTACACGTCCCGCGTTATCAAAGTACCAACCGCACGGATAACACTCACGGCGCTATTGATGCCACCATATACAGTAACTAACCGAGAGCGAACGTTAGGGGACTCAGCTTTCCTCCACTAACACGTTCTACAATCGGAGCGGACGTAAACCCTCTACCAACAAGGCGACCATCTTGCCTAATCATTCAAATCAAAAGAGTCAGAAGATGACAGCTCCGGAAAGAAGCACGCCTTAGAGACGTTTTTGATAAGAAAAAATCCATTTCCAGACATGAAGTCACGTGTTTGACAACTGGGCTTTAGGACACAAATGTCAGCTGGTTAGTATCTCCTGCACTCTATCAGCTTTTTGTTTTATTTCTAACAGCAGACCTGTTTCAGCTTATAGCGACGAAAAGTTTTGGTTTTATGTATACGCCATGGTAAATACTGCAGCATCTGAGCATTATCAGCGTGTCAAAGATGAAAGATACTGGATGTGGAAAACACTATCGCTTTGTTACTATCATCCTTGTAACAAATCAGGATAAGAAGGTTTGAAATATGTGGATATGGGTCCAGAGTTGGAGTCAGAACTGTGTGAGTACTTGCTACACCCAATGTATCAATTTCCCATCTTTCTTTTTGATCCAACGTAAAAACAGCTCTTTATAAAATTCTGGAACAGAGACGAGTTCTGCATTCAGGAACTGATATTTCAGTCCAGTCATGTTCCTCTGGCATCACAACTACAGCAAAAACCGCTTATGACTGTGTTCATAAGAACAGGAGTAACATGCTGACACCAAGGTTTTCTCTGTCAGAAAATAACACAGCGTTTCAGCCTCTGACTGCTTGTGTTCTGGTAATTCTAGACATATATACGTACCTTATTAATTATTTAATGTGTAAACCAAATTTAATACGGTCTACAAATTATTGTAGTTCTTTTATGTAACTCTGATTGTATGTAATTTATAAGTAAAGGAAGACGCTTTGGTCTGATGGGAAAAGATTTACGTGAAAAAATATTGTTCAGGAGGAAGTGACAACTGAAAGCAAGTTTTTCGACGCTGGTACTCGGTAAAATAATGAGGGGTGGACGGTATTGTCTCTTTTAATTACTGGAAAGGGTCATTATATTGAGAAAAGGGAGTCAAATTCTCTGCGGTCGATGTCCGAATGTGTTATGTAAATAAGATATTTAAAATATAGAGAAGGAGAAACAGTTTATATTATAGAGCAGGAACAACAGTTTTAATATATAGAAACCAGCACAACACAAACGTTACCAGAAGCCATCATTGCAGGAATGTTGCAGTAAAATACCATATTTTTGTAGGGGACCCACGTTTAGAGGTTATCAGCTGAGAAGACGCAAGAGGGGGAGATTGCTAGAAAGAAAATAAAAAGAAAGGAGGTTCACGAAGGTGGAAATATGCAGGTAAACCACGCAGAACAGTAGAAATTTTAAGAAATCGAAATCATAAAAAATTAGTAGTTATCACAAAACGCGAGTGGAAGGCGCTTTCGCTGAGACAGTGGACTTAATAGTCACTGACGTTATTTTAACTGGGAAGAGTCCGAAGAGGAGTCACTCGCGAAAATACAGTGGGCGAAGTGGAATGTACTGAACTGGATAGCAACCACAAAATGCTACGACCTTTGGTAGGTAGTTCAGTGCAAATTGAAATTTTATAGAGAAAGAGGTGGGGAATGAAGTACGTATAAGAGAGATTTAGTGTGAAAAAGACCACCAGTACCTGATGTTAAAGCAGCGGAAGAGATGAGCAAAGAGCTAACTCTTTCATTAGTAAGAAATGAAGAGTGGAAAGGAATCCATTTTACCGATGAAGGAAGGGCGGAAGAAGAAAGTGAATACGAAAGGCAGTAGCAAAGTCAACAAGAAAGAAATAAACCGGAAGGGAAAAAGATATGGGTTAAAAGCTGAAAGAGAAGGGAGATGGGAGACAAGATTAATTGGAACATGCTGAACATGAAAAATTTAAAAGAGTCACAGAATTGATAGGGAAACATGTAACCCAGAAGGTGTGAGGAGTTTTTCTAATACCGAATACTGAGCCGAATAAGCCAAGCTTTTCCTTCTTTTTTTCCATGATTATATATTCCTCACGGCAACGAATAGGAAGATACGAAACCGTAGTTTGAAATAAAAAATAACAGATAAAAAGCACAGGAACTTTGGGAAGAAGTCGACGAACTTTGGAAGAGCGGAAGGAGATACAGGATAAGAGAGTGCGTAAAGAGGATTCAGTCACGTAAGTAAATTCTAAGAACCAGAGAAGCACAAAGGAGAGAAGATGTATGATAAAGAAGCAACAGGTTACGATAAACGAGCAGACACAATGAATCCTGGACAAGAACGACATGAAATAGGAGAGATGGAGGAATTAGATAACGAAGATGAAAGGGATGGAGAGAAGAAAGAAGCTAAAGGGGACGGAGAAGGAAATGAAGTTGGACACAAAGCAAAGTGGGCAGAGTGAAGTAGAACGCGACATAATGAAGAGACTGGTAAGAACAAAGGGTCTATCGAAGAGTATGTGTGCCGGAGGAGACAAGATGTTGTTGAATTGTGACTGTCCGGCTTGGTTAATGTTGGTGATTTGTATTGGGGTAATCACATAAATGTCACTGTGATTTGATATTATGTAGCAGTTTCGAGGTGATGATGCACGCATGCATGTTTGTGTTAGGTCACCTATCACCCACTAGGGCAAGTTTGAAGCTAAAGTATATATGTTCAACAGAAGAATAAGTTTCGTACAGAGTTATTTTGGTGAAACTGTGCCAGACAAAGGTGTTATTTTGGAGATTATATTGGCCAGTGACAACAGGTAGCCATTGAAGCACATTTCATTGATGTTCTAGCATACGAAAGGAGCATTTCGGGCTATTTAGGCAGATTTCATTATATATTTACATTTTAATCTGTTAAATCCCTAAACTTCAAAGGAAGTTGAAACGAGGACGAGCTGAGTTTAAGTTAACCAACTGTAAGTAGGCTGTTTAGGATTTCTTATTGGTAACGCCACCTCTGTATGAAAATCACTGGCTGTGCTGTGTGCAGTCTGTGGCTGCTTTGCATTGTTGTAATACTCGCCATTGTAGTGTTAGGCAGCTGGCTGTGAACAGCGCGTAGCGTTGCGCAGTTGGAGGTGAGCCGCCAGCAGTGGTGGATGTGGGGAGAGAGATGGCGGAGTTTTGTAATTTTTCATGAACTGATATATTTATATATGATGATATCAAGGTAAATACATTGTTTGTTCTCTATTAATATCTTTCATTTGCTAACTATCCCTATCAGTAGTTAGTGCCTTCAGTAGTTTGAATCTTTTATTTAGCTGGCAGTAGTGGCGCTCGCTGTATTGCAGTAGCTTGAGCAGCGAAGATTTTTGTGAGGTAAGTGATTTGTGAAAGGTGTAGTTTAATGTTTGTCAGGGCCATTCTTTAGTAGGAAATTTTGAAAGTCAGATTGCGTTGCGCTAAAAAATATTGTGTGTCAGGTTAAGCACAGTCCTGTAAGAATTGTTCAAAGGGGACGTTTCATATGTCGACCCTTAGCCTAGGATACCTCACTGGAATCTTCTGATTTTTTCTTGTAGTTTGTGTAATTAGTGTAGCTATTGTTTATTGCTAGCGCGTAATTGTAGAGAAAATCTCCTTTGTAGTTGCAGTCTTTCATTGTTGTACAGTAAAACAGTTTTGGCATGCATGTAGATTTGCACCAAGTATTTCGCAGCTGCAATTAACTAGATATTATTTTCAGTGCTATTTTAATGTGTTCTCTTATTTTTGATCTTCAAATTGTGCTTTTCTTTGTTATCGTGTGAAATACTGCGACAATAATGGCGTGTGAAAAACGTAACACTAGGCTCCAAACTAAACTGAGAAATAATAGTGATGACGAGCGTAGCTTATCAGCGCCGCCGAGTAATGAATTTACTAATGTTCAAAGTAGTAATTTGGTAACTGTGCACAGGGCAATGGAGCGGGCGTCAAACAATGGCGTGGACAGTGAAACAGGTAGTGAAGAGGGAAGCATTATCGATCGATCGGTCGGCAATAGCTCGCCTCAGGAAGCCGAAATGACACGACACGATCTCGCAAATAGTGTAGATTCAGGTTTTGGATCCTCACCGTTTTCTCAAATAAGTCAAGACACATTTTCTGCTTGTCAAAAAGTGAATGTTTCCGGTGTAAATTCACTGCCGAAAAGCACTGAGGAACATGTTTCAGACACCAATGCATTGTTATTACAATTAATACAACAAATGGGACAAACACAGCAAAAGCTTCAAAAGTTAGACACAATGGAACAAAATCAGAGACAAACACAGCAAAAGTTAGACACAGTGGAACAAAATCTTCAAAAGTTAGACACAATGGAACAACACCAGAGACAAACACAGCAACAGTTAGACGCAATGGAACAAAATCTTCACACCACGCTTGAACAAACACGTGAAGATTTAACTACTGAGTTACATAACATTGAATCGAAATGTCAAAAAGTCTGTAATGACGTAAAAACACAAATTTGTGAGCATTTTCAACCTATTTTTTCGCGGCATGAAAATGCATTACAGAATCACGAAGCAGCCATAAAAGAACTGCAAGCCATTGTTCATGAAAATCATGAGACCTTGTGGGCTAAAATTGACTCAGTTGCATCTACCGATTCGGTTACGCAACTTGCAATAACTCAGGAAAACTTAAAGGACACAGTAGATACGATTTCAACACAAATGGACACTCTGAAACTTGGTTCAGAAAAACACACTGAGGAAATGTGTTCACTATCGGAGAAAGTAGCCGAACTTTCGGATCAGGTCACTAACTTATCTACAAAGGTAGATGATGATCTGA
The DNA here is from genome assembly GCF_023864345.2 of Schistocerca serialis cubense. Taxonomy (NCBI): domain Eukaryota; kingdom Metazoa; phylum Arthropoda; class Insecta; order Orthoptera; family Acrididae; genus Schistocerca; species Schistocerca serialis. The sequence continues at coordinate 667,054,353 of NC_064642.1, forward strand.
ATGACACAAGACCTGTAGCCTTCACTGACACTGAAGAGTGCGAACAAATCAGGAAATTCAAACAAAATCAGAATCAGATTAATACGCAACACCAAAGAGAAATCCGGGAAGTACAAGATCAGCTGACACAGTTAATACAAGAATTACGTATTTCAGAGGATACTCGCGCCCCAATACGGGAAGAGGGACTTAGAAATACGGAACAACCACAAAATAATAACACAGGACACTTCGGAAGTTATGAAAGAAATTGGCAAGGTGCACCGAATTTTGAAATGGAACCGCCGAAACTACATAACAATGACCGATATGCGACTCGCCGACATGATGACTTTGACTATAAGCTGTTCATTACTACACGTAAATTCAAAACATTTAAGAATTCTGGGAACGACATTCATCCACAAGCATGGCTCCATCAATTCTCTCATTGTTTTCCTCCCAACTGGTCATTAGAGCACAGATTAGAATTTATGTGTGGCTACTTAGAGAATGAACCAGCTGTAAGAATGCGGTCGGTCATTCACGATTGCCACAGTGAAGGAGAATTTTACCATGCCTTCCTCTCAGCGTATTGGTCTCAAGCGACACAAGACCGTGTAAAACATAGCATCATGATGATGAAACACTTCGAACAATCTGAATTCTCCAGTCTTGTGAAATATTTTGAAGACATGTTGCATAAGAATCAATATCTTTCAAACCCATACAGCCCCTCAGAACTCATCCGCATTTGCTTACTCAAATTGCCTGAACATTTACGACATATTATTTTAGCAGGACGTTGCAAAGATGACATTGAAGCATTTCAGGGTCTGTTACAAGAACTGGAAATTGACACTGACAATCGGGGAACGCGGAAACAGGAGCACAACAATTACAGGTCACATCTGTCACAATTCCACGATGAAAGAAATAATAACTGGACACGACAAGGCTATTCTCACAACACATATCGTGACCAAAACAGACACCACCCGTATGACAAGCGTTGGCAGAGTAGTAATAATTACAGGGAAAGATCACCTCTCCGTGGTAATGACTATCACAGAGACAATAAGAGAAACAGACAATATGGGAACCAGAATAATTATTATCAAGGGAGGCAGAATAAATTCAGGCGCAACAGTTCGACGCACAGTTACGATTCAGGGAGAAATTCTCCACCACGTGACCGACACGAAAGAAACTGTGTAAACTACCGACATGACGACAGACGATATGATCATAACGACAGACCTGAATTGCATCAGAACTGGCGAGCTTTAAACAGAGCTGGGCCCTCTCGGCAAGGCGAATTTGTGGAAGTTAGGCCTCCTAATCCCAGTAACGACGCGCGGCAACAAAGAGACAGACAATGACTCGCACAGCAGGCAGCCGCGTGCGCCAGGTGGCTCAGAGAAAAATAACATAGACGCTAACCTTGAGAAAAACTCCAGTATTCTTTACCGACGTATACCGCCTGACAATTGCATTCAAGTTCAAACTCTGAGTACTATGAAGAGTAAAGGATTGCACCACACTTCACACGTAAAACCGCTTATTGAGAGATAATCTGCTTTTTAACTTTGTCATTGCCATAAAACTTTTCACTTCACATTTCTAGTATGCTGTGTCAGACTTAAGAAACTGTTAACATACAACAATTTTTGAAGTTAAATATCCAGCCAAGAACCAAGAGAAATTATTTAAACAGAAATTACGAATGCATTGTTATTGTGGACAGACGACACAGTGTTATTGTGTGTGTACATTCTTGCTTGTTTGTTGCACGATTACGTAACGACTATGAGGCTCACATACTTAGAACATTTACCAGTACTGCTAATGAGATTTTAATGCAACATTTTGGTTTACTTGAAAATACATTCCGGATTTAAAGTACTTTCTGTGAGATACCAGATGAGACAATAGTTAGTTTATGTGACAGCTACACGATTTTATCACGACGCTACTAATGAGTGACAATTTACAATGTTGATTTTGCGGTGTATCTGTTTTATATCTGCACAGTTTTCTGAATTCTTCTGGAAAGTAAAACATGTTTTAGTAGTAACTTTTGTGGTATAGCAACAATGAGACAGCCTTTTTCGTGGCATAACAATACGTTACTGTACAGTACTTTCCTCATCACGGCAATAAGCGTAATAACTAAGATATCTATACGCAAAGCATTTCACTTTTGTGTATCATGAGGTAAGTACATTGACTTTAGCAGAACTTTGCTTACAGAGGACGATAACTACGACAGTTCCACAGAATTATCTTACAGCAAGACGCGCATTTAGCGCTACAGGACACGCATTTGAGTGATTAATCTTATACTTAAAACACTTATTTTTAAAGATTTTTTTAATTACAAAGAAAGTTTTCCGTGATACATTTCATTCCATTGCGGTAATTTGTAACACCTGAGGGTATAATTACATTAATCCTCAGGGGGGTACACGCTTACTTTGTGTACCATGTGTTTGGCAACCACAAGGAACCCTAGCTAATATGGTATTTGCTTATACAACTTTACACATCGGTACCATATTTCTCTAACACACAAATTACACAGCTATCTGATCATTTAACTGAGAGATAAACATTTTTTTTTACTGCATCAGTGACACATGTTTACGCAATTACACGGTTGGATAACTTCACACTTATGAAACTGTATTTTGTCTGTACTTTGTAAACTGTTCATATTTTTTCGGAACCATTGTGAAACTATGAGAGATTTGAATGATATATTTGGTATGGATTCATGATTTTTAAAGTATGTTTGAGGCAGATGACACTTTTGACATGAGCAGAGAATTTTTTAGGGTTTGAAATTATTGCAGAAAGCTACGACGTTTTTGAGATTTGACTGAGGTGTAATGATGTTATTATTACGACGACGATGTGTATTATGTTGTTGAGGAATGTTTATTATGCTACGTATTTCTCACGATGAAATATTGAAGAAGTGTCGACGAATATGTATATGTATAATGAGGTAAGAAATATATGAACAGAATACAGAAAGCATGCTTGGATAAGATTTTTTTGGTGGAAACAAAGGATGAAATAAGAGGAAAGATATATGAAGTTTTGGGTTGGACTGCAGTACCAAATGTTACACTGAAAACGAACCCTGTCCTTTCCTATTGGTGTTATCCCACTATGTGTGTGTGTACCCTTGTGTATTTGTTTTCTTCCTGTCCTGTGTAATTTCATAGAATTTTTTTCTTCTTTTAATATTAAGCTACATTCACTATGATGAGGAATACTTTTATCCTCAAATACAATTGGCATTAATAATATGTTATTTACCTTATAAATATGCTTACACATTATTTATTCTGTTTAATGCTCATGTGTGAAGTTGATGTTTCAAAAATTATTGTGATCTTTTATGTATGTACTCATGTCATAATTCCACTGATGTATATGTTAGTTCGATTCTTTTGTAAAGCCTGTACTACAGATGTTATCTGTATTATTATGTTTTTAATGATGTATTTTGTACCTTTGTTATTGTATTTTTATGTTATCAAATTGTAATTGTTACCAGTTCTTCCAATTAAGTTACATTTCACTGCACACGTTTCTGTTGGTCATAGTATATGGACAATATGTGAGAAGTAGGGACTGATAGTGTTTGCATGTGTGTTAATGATTCAGCAAGGGACTGGATAACAGCATTGCTCGTTCTAAGGACAATTCCAAAAACTTTGTGAGTGCACAAGTGGTGGTTTATGGACTTGCTATATTCTCCGCAAGACTCTTCGATGGTGAATGTGCACCTGCACAATCGCAACAGATGGCTGCTGGCCATCTCTACAAGGACTACAGTGGGTCTGCACCTCTGGTGGCCCACCAATACCATTATCTCTGCAAGGACTACAGTGGGTCTACATCTTTGATGATCCACCAATACCATACTCTCTACCAGGACTACAGTGGGTCTGCTCTGTGATGACCTACCTACCAATCTTCGTCAGAACTTCGAATGGCCCTGCTGTGGGTTTGCTCTGTTGTGGCCCATTACCTGTCTGCATGTCAAGAGTCAGCACTGTCTTTCAGTTGGAAGGACAACAGTACTTCTTCAAGACTGCATGGAAATCCACTACTTCTGTGTGCATTGTCTTTTACTGCTCAGACTTTGAGACAAACACTGCTATTCTCCTGTTATGTACGATTAGGACTGTCTTTAGGGACTGTGAGAAAATTTGAGCTTTTGACCAACGTTGTATCAATAAGTGTGTGCATTTTATATCTTTGTTACTGTAATTGTGAAAATTTTTTGTCAAATCTGTATTGGCCAGTGCCCAACACCATTTGTAAAAAATTTTTGTGGGGAGCATGGGGGCTATGTAAGTAGGCTGTTTAGGATTTCTTATTGGTAACGCCACCTCTGTATGAAAATCACTGGCTGTGCTGTGTGCAGTCTGTGGCTGCTTTGCATTGTTGTAATACTCGCCATTGTAGTGTTAGGCAGCTGGCTGTGAACAGCGCGTAGCGTTGCGCAGTTGGAGGTGAGCCGCCAGCAGTGGTGGATGTGGGGAGAGAGATGGCGGAGTTTTGTAATTTTTCATGAACTGATATATTTATATATGATGATATCAAGGTAAATACATTGTTTGTTCTCTATTAATATCTTTCATTTGCTAACTATCCCTATCAGTAGTTAGTGCCTTCAGTAGTTTGAATCTTTTATTTAGCTGGCAGTAGTGGCGCTCGCTGTATTGCAGTAGCTTGAGCAGCGAAGATTTTTGTGAGGTAAGTGATTTGTGAAAGGTGTAGTTTAATGTTTGTCAGGGCCATTCTTTAGTAGGAAATTTTGAAAGTCAGATTGCGTTGCGCTAAAAAATATTGTATGTCAGTTTAAGGACAGTCCTGTATAATTGTTCAAAGGGGACGTTTCACAACAAGAGACTTGTTATCAAATGGTGCGAGAAAAGAGAAGCACTACTGTTCACCACATACAACGCAGCACAAATACTTCAAACCCAGAAGTGTGAAGAAAAACTGGAGAAAAGGAATGAAGATATCCGAAATGGAGTGTGGGTGCACTTGACCGTTGGTACCGTACTGTAACAGTAGTGCGTAAGAGTTTCAGATGACACAGAAAAATATTTTTTCAAGCTCTGGATTTGTGCATTTTAAATGCTCGTACACCCCAAGGGTGAAAAATGGCGTCACAGTATAGAAATGCTAGCGGTGGAAGACGTTCCAATGACAAGAACCCACTATGATTTATAGGGACGCATTGTTTGGATGCCATCGTGATAAACTTTCAAAGAAAGTTCGCTAATGCGGTGATGTCTGGTTTGCACGAAACGGAAACTTCGCCGGGAAACCAGAAACACGGAACTTATAGCGTAATACTGCCTGTTATCCTCGCTTTCGAGTTAATCAAACTAAGAAGAATTACTAATCATCGGAAACGAAACCAAGTAGCTCAAGTTAGTTAACACTTCCGAATTAATTACTTTAAAAATATAAAAAAGCAACGACAAAAGGAAGAATTGGAGAAAATATATTACAAAAAGCAACGTTTTACTGATCCAGTGTTGGTCCAAAGAGCTGATAAAAGAGAAGAATGGCAAATACACAGAACGAGAGTAATAAGTATTCAAACAATTTCCAAGTTCATCTCTTCAGATGGAGTAAATCACTGGAAGGTGAACAGGTACGGTGATACAGATTCTACAGTATGCATTATGTACATAGTGTAACTTTACAGCATCCACTGAACTTTTCTTTTTGAATCCTCTTCTGACTCGTTTGATGCGGCCAGCCACGAATTCTTCTCCTGTGCCCACCTCTTCATCTCAGAATAGAACTTGCAAGTTACGTCCTCAATTATTTGCTGGACGTATTCCAGTCTCTGTCTTCTTCTATACTTTCTACCCTCTACAGCTCCCTACAGTACCAGGGAAGATACTCCCTGATGTCATAACTGATATCCTACCACCCTGTCCCTTCTTGTTGTCAGTGTTTTCCCAATACCTTTCCTCAATGACTTTGTGGAGAACTTCCCGATTTCTTACCTTATCAGTCCACCCAATTTCCAACATGCTCCTGTAGTAACACGTCTCAAATATTTCGAACCTCTTTCTTCCGATTTTTCCACAGTTCATGTTTCACTACCGTACAATTCTGTGCTCCAAACGTACATTCTCAGAAACATTTTACTCCAATTAAGTTCTATGTTTGATACTAGTGATTTCTCTTTGCCAGAAATGCCCTTTTTGTACAGTCCTAGACTACTTTAGATGTCCTCCTTGGTCTGTCATTGGTTATTTACCTGCAAGGTAGCAGAATTCTTAAGTTCATCTACTTCGTGATCACCGATCATAATGTTTAGTTTCTGACTGTTGAAACACGTATGTTGTGTGGCGGCGATGGCGAGGCATTGCAGAGTCTCTGACCAGAGAGCCTTTTATAGTGGTTAGTCTGCGCTTGACCGAGCGAGTGTTGCGAGCGGTACTCTGTCAGTAGTCGTCGTGCAGTACAGTTGCGAACGGTCTGTCAGTGGGCAGTCTGTGAGCAGTGCAGTATGTCGGTAGTAGCAGCCCAGTGCAGTTGTGTGTGAGGAGTCGGCGGGCGTCGACATGGCATTCTGGTCAAGATTCAGGGCGAGGTATATTATTTTTTAAACAAGGTAATGAATCAGCAATGCCCTTACCTAATAATGTAAATTAATTGTAACTAATTTGTGCAATAATCGCCCCAATAATAATTTTGATTTCAAAGCAATTTTTTACAAAAGAAGCATTTAATTGAACCAACGATTTCCTTCCATTTCCCTTAAAGAAAAGTTTCAGTTAAATTTCAAAAAAAAATATTATTTGCAATGCAGTTCCTCCAAGCCGTGGCCAACAATAAGAGCAGAAATTTGACAAGCAGTTTCAATGAGGTAAGAAATTAATTCTGATTTTTTTTTGCACAGGGCCAAAGACCGATATTTCGGTTTAATTGAATTTTCATTGTCACTGAAGTTTCATTAGCACTGAATTATCTTTTATTATATTTTTTGTGGGAGCTTACACCAGAGTCAGATTGCGATTCAAACATTTAATTGTCATAGTCAGTACATTTCATGCAGGGAGGTAGCGTTTGGCACCCATTCATTTTATATTTCTGTCATTATAAAATTTCTGTGGGGAGGTTAAACTTGGCGACACCCAGTCCACGATCGTATTTCGTTGAGAATCTTTTGAACAACAGTCAGATATCTGCTCTAATTTGCTTAGATATAATTAGGATTTGGCGCAACGCTTTTACTAATATTGTGACTTTCTTTCTACAGGTCAACGGCAATTCGTTGCTCTGTTGTATTTGTGTGTTGCTTTTGCATTGTGCTTATTTGTTTTGTGAATAATTGGCTATTGTAAAAATGCTGCGAAAGACTGTGAATAGTGTATCGCGAGGTATCATGAATGAAATCACCGACTCAACAACTTTACCGATAGGACTTGTGACACGGAGTGTAATGATGACAATCCTGCGTTCACTGAGAATCAGTGCATTCCAGCCGCTAATGATGATATTTATCTTAATAATGAACAAGCGAACTCAATTGTCTCCTGTGATAATTTGACGACAATTGATGATGCGGGGAGCTCTATTGTAATGAGCGCTGCCCAGCTTGACACAACCGGTTTACTAAATTCACGTGACGAAGACACAAATTTGTCCAATGAAAATGAACAGGATACACAAAGTAGGACGGATTTATTTAATTCCGAAATAGTAACCGACAGTGTACATTCGACTGGCAAACCTTTTTGTAAATTACAGAATGACCAAATGGTCACACAAAACGCGACAATTGCAGGTACGCAATCAAACAGCACAGAGAAGGCAACAGCTACTTTTGGCTTAGATCAGATTATGGCAATATTGCTTCAAGTTAATGAAAAGCAAAACGAGAGTGTCAAACAACAATTTTATGAAATTAGTAAAAAACTAGACAATAATGATGTAAATTCCAAACAACAGAGTGAAGATCTCAAACAACTTAGTGAACAGGTCAAACAACAGAACGAACAGTTAAATGAAAAATTAGACAACAATTCCAGGGAACTTAGTGAACAAATTAGAGCCGTTGCCGCGCAGTGTCATGACACTAAGGAACAGTTGCGCGTGGAAACTGAGGCTTGTTCAAAGAAAAGTAGCGAAGAAATTAGGTCTGTTGCGCAAGAATTAAGGGAAATGCAAACAGCCGCAACAGAAACACTTAGAGCAGAAATTAGTACAGTCGCTAAACAATGCTCTGAAAAGGGTACACAATTACGCGACGAGTTTAAAACAATGACAGCAGAACTTTCGCGCACAATGGATGAAAAGATAGACGCCAAATTCGAGCAACAGAACTCTCAAATTAACGAACGTCTTAATCACCATATACAAAACAGTGATACGCGTGTCCGTAAATTTATTGAGGATCAAAATAAAGTCAAACGTCAAGTCATGGAAACAATCACTGCTCAGAGACAAGAAGACAAACGTAAAATGTTCGCGAAAGCGAAGACATACGTAGACAACAATATTGCCACAGTGTCTGGCGAAATTAATTCCATCAAACAGTCGAACACAGAATTACGTGACGAAATTTCTGATCTTAAACCGAAAACAGACACATACACAACCGATTTTCAAACAGTGACCGACAGACTCGAACAATTAGAACTAACACAGGATTCCGATGTCGTCAAAACTGACGTCAAAAAACTGAACGAAACTACAAGTAAATTGCAAAAACAGATTAATGCCTCAGACACTAAAACCGATGATCAGGTAAAAATACTGACTGAAAAATGTGATGAATTGGCCAGTCGTATTGACGTTATAGAAAGTGGTAATGACAGCAAATCAGACGATACTTCACCGGTTTCATTTAGTCAAACACCGGAATTTCAAAATTTACAGCAGACAATTAAAGAAATCGATTCATCTAACAACACCTTGCGTAGAAAATTGTCAAGCTTACAGCAAGAGGTAACAGAAATGAAAAGTATTTCAGTTAATAACACATCACAGCAGACGCCACTTTGCGAACATTTGGCAGACTCGCGCAACGCGTATAATTTGAGTAATCTACAGAGAGTACGGGACTTAGATTCCGAACAACCACAGTTCAATAGATTCTCTTACGATCCTGAACCTGTTCCATCATACAGAGATGATAATATCGATTACAAACATTTTCTGTCGGTGAGAAAGTTTAAAGTATTTAAAAACGATAGAACGCAGATTCACCCACTGGATTGGATTCAACAATTTAGCTTTGCTCTTACACCGACTTGGCCCGTTACGCATAAACTTGAATTTATTTGCAGTTTTTTGGAAGGCGAACCGGCAACTCGTATGAGACCGATCGCGAGACAGTGCTATTCGGTAGAAGAATTTCAGAATGCTTTTCTGTCAGCGTACTGGTCGAAGACGACACAGCGCGGAATTAAAGATCAACTAATTAGCTTACCGAATTATGAGAACACCAATTTCCCCAGTGTGACGCAATTTTTTGAGCACATGGTGCAACAAAACCAGTACTTAAGTGAACCGTACAGTGAATCTGCACTTATACAATTATGCATTTCCAAATTACCACGGTCATTACGAGTGTCACTTCTAACGGGGCAGCAAAAGGAAAACATTTCAGCATTCAGAGATCTCTTACAGCTCTTGGAAGTACAGCAATCTGATTATTCTTTTGTAAAGAAAAACTTTTCGTATAATAACCAAGGTCAACAAACTTACAGTAATTATGATCAGGGACGTAATTTCTATAGGAAAAGTAACAGACGCTTTAGGAACAACTACCAGGACTTCAATCACAGACAAAATTCAGATTATCAATATCGTCAAAATTTTCAGCAACAGGAAGCACATTTTGGTAACAATAGACGTTTTCCACCACAACATGAAAGTCAGCCGGTTGGAATACATAACCAACAATGTAATGCACAAGGTCAACCAGGCTTTAATGTTCCGCCGCGTGCACGTATAGTCCCAGATCCAACAAATAGTAACGCACGGCAGCAAGGAAACAACTACGTACAGAGAAGACAGTATTTCAATTCCTATCGCAATGCACCGTATAGGAATGACTTTCACGACAGACGTAAAAACAATGAGCATAATTACCAACATACGTTTAATAACAGTCGGTCCTACCAGCAGCAAAACGATCACCAACAACATATTCTGGTGAATGAACCAGACAGTAGGTATCATCCAGAGCGTAAAACGTCTGGAAGAAGTAATAGAACTGTTCAAATAGTAGAAATGCCACAACATCCTCCTGATAATAGTAACACGTCAAATAGAATCTGACTAGATACTGTACAAGCCGCATCTTCCAGTAACAGAAGCACTACCTTAGAGACGGAAAATGTTGTTCACGAAAATGTAATTACTTTTGACGATATCAGAGACACTCTCTTGCAGGAAAGACCATTTGTTCAGAAAACCATTTCACATCCTGTCATCGAAATTTTCAGCAGTAATCGATTCCGGATCACCTATATCAGTAATAAATGAAGAAACTTTTAACGAGTGTAACAAAGAGAATACGTATCCGACATTACCTTTAGGCAAAACAAAAGTGAAAGGAGCAGTACCGAGTAAAGGAATAGACGTTAAATTACAGACGCATTTATCATTTTGTATTGGAGGTCATACTTTCCACTCAAATTTTTGGATTGTTCCTTTATTGACAACCGACGTTATTTTAGGTACGAATTTTCTGGTACAACACGACGCAGTTATTGATTTTCAGAATTCTTATTTAATGTTAAAGGATGAAAATGTACAATTTGCTATAGAATTTCAGCACTCACTATCTGCGGAAGAACAAACAATTAATCGCACAGAGGTCATTTCCGTATCTCGTAACATAGACTGTAATCCCACATTGTTCACGGATACGTACGTACATAACTATAATACTCCAGACGAAGCTGACTACGACGTAATGCAAGTGATTTCTGATAAAGTTAAACAAAGCAGTGCAAATACAGACGACGAACGCATGCAGTTACACAAAATTCTTTTACAGCAAGCTCCAGTTTTCGACAACATTCCTGGTACTATGTCCGGCTTTATGTATGAATTTCAAGTCAAACAGCACGATACATTTAAAGCTATGCATTATCCCATTCCGTATATCCATAGAGAACAAGTTAAGAATGAATTGCAGGATATGCTTGACCAAGGAATTATAGAACCAGCAGTTAGTCCGTACATAAACCCGCTACATATTATTAAGAAAAAAGATGGCTCACTTCGCCTCGTACTTGATTCACATCACATTAATGTCATTATTATTAATGAAACAGATCGACCACAGACTTTAGAGGAACTTTTACAGAGATTTCATGGTTCTGCTATTTATTCTACACTAGATTTGAAATCGGGATTTTGGCAAATTCAACTTCATCCGAATTGCAGAAAATACACAGCATTTCTCTGTTTTGGCGACTGTTATCAATTTTGTAAATTACCCTTCGGCTTTACTATTTCTTCTGCAGCTTTTATTCGCGGTTTGAACACGATACTTCCGACAGAACTTAAAGACAGAATTGCGACGTACGTAGACGATATTCTTATTGCAGAAGCTAACTGGTCTGAACACAATGTGATTTTAGAACAACTGTTGCAAACTTTTCATACACAAGGACTTACAGTTAGTCTTAGTAAATCGCACTTTGGCAAAACTTCTATAAAATTTCTTGGACACGTAATTTCAGCAGAAGGCATTGCACCTGATCCGGAAAAACTTCAAGCTCTACGTGACATTACTGTTCCTACGACGAAGAAGCAATTACGCAGTTTTTTGGGTTTAATTAATTTTTTTGTAAATTTATTCATCACTCCGCTTTAGACACACCCAGGTTATGCCAATTAACAGGTAAAAACAGTATTTGGTCTTGGGATAAGCAAGCACATTCTGAATACATGAACCTGAAACATGCTTTGTTGAATGCTCCACTTTTATCGCACCCAGATCTTACTAGAAATTTTTCCGTTGCCACAGACAGTTCTAACACGGCTTTAGGCGTACATATTTTTCAGGAAATTGAAGAAGATGGCTCTACAGTAATTAAAAACATCGCATTTGCAAGTCGCATTTTGTCACCTGCTGAACGAAATTATTCCGTTACAGAATTGGAAACATTATGTGTTGTATGGGCTTTTACGAGATTTCGGCACTTTCTTTATGGCAGACATACCGCCGTTTACACAGACCACAGAGCGATACAATTTTTACTTTCAGCTAAATTTACGCACGACTGGTTAAGCAGATGGAAACTTTATTTACAGGAATTTAATTTTACAGTAGTTCACATTCCCGGCACACAAAATGTTATAGCAGACGCACTATCGCGTTCTCTCAGCAACAATCAGCAAGACGTAGCAACCAACATCTGCAAAGCAAATTTCATTGTCATGTACATTCAGCAAGTAGTATTTGAAAATTTTATTTCGTCGTCATTACAGGACATAGCACAAGAACAAAATAAAGACAACGTGTGGAAAGAAATTAAACACCTTTGGCAAGATAGGAATAATGTTACGATTAGGAACCACTACACTGTACGCAATGACATTCTGTTTCGCCGCTCTCATCCTGACAGCAACAATTGGTTATTATGCATTCCTGACGAACTGGTTAACAAATTAATCTGGTACACTCATTTAAGTTACGCACATTACGGAGCACGAAAATGTTTTCTTATACTGAGACAGAACTGTTATTTTACCAACATGGAGAAACGTATACGACGAGTTTTAGCGTCTTGTAAAATTTGCCAGAAAGCTAAATCAGACACCACTTCACATATTCCTCCTTTATATCCCATTATACCTGTTAAATTAAGACACATGGCAGCTGTAGACATTTTTGGTCCTATTCCGAGAACTAACAGAGGTTTTTGCTACATCTTTGTCGCTGTTGAGCTCACTTCAAAATTTGTTACTTTCACTCCGTTACGCAAAGCTACTGCTAAAACTGTTTCGAAAGCATTTGTAAAACATTTTCTATTTCATGTAGGGCATGTGATGAAAGTAATTTCTGATAATGGATCACAATTTCGTTCTGCTATATGGACACGCATGTTACGAGCTAGAAACATTTCTCCGATTTATATATCCAAGTACCATGCTTCTTCGAACCCCTGTGAAAGATTAATGAAAGAAATTGGTAAGCTGTGCCGAATATACTGCCACAAAAGACATATTGATTGGGATACACACATACTATCATTCCAAGATGTAATCAATTCCATTCCAAATGAATCCACTATGCTAACTCCGTCTGTTATACTGAAAAACGTTGAACCACCAAACAAAATTAAAGAATTAGTAAACTTCCCTACCTGTCGTAGACTAAGACACCACGAAATAATTGACATTGCGCTGAACAACATCAAACGTGCCGCAGAGCGCCGGAGAAGACAGCAAAAACAGGTTTGTAGACGCCGAGACTTTCACGTTGGACAGAAGATATTAGTACGTACACACTATTTATCCAGCAAATTAAAAGGTAAGTGCAGTAAATTTGAACTTCTATACGCAGGTCCATATCGGATTCGCAGCATCCCTCACCCCAATGTTGTACACGTCGAAACTTTGAGAACCAGAAAATCGAAAGGCAACCACCATTGGTCAAATATTAAACCCTTTATTGAATGAAGACACTGTATGATTCAACACACTATGATGCCATTTACTAATGCAATTATATTCACATGACTAATTATTGATGATTATCGTATTTTTCTTGGCAAGTGCCCGGCAAGGTAAGGTTAGCAGGTCGCTTTTCTTGTCGTTACACATCAGACGGTGCACATTTTCCATTTTTTTTTTTTTGGTGTATGATTTTTTTTCCAGTTTTGTTAAGGTATAACACACCAGTTGATTTTGACATTCTTTTTGCCCTATGACATCTCAAGATCGTGACTGTTTTACATTTTTTTTTTTTTTTTTTGCTGCTGCATTGTATTATTCTGTGTACATTTTTGCATCTGAACACTATCAATGTCTTTGACATACTACGTTTTCTGTCATGTTATGCTGTATGGTTAATTTTGTCACCATAAACCAGTCATTATTCAGCAGGTATATGATTCAAATGCAAGACATTAATCTTTGTTCATCAATTTCAGAAAGAAATGATGCGTGTAAGAAATAAATTCAACAGAAATGGGAATCTCACCTATGGAATAAACGAAAGAAGATGCAATAACTTTATGAGGAAGAGTAAATGGATCAGGATTAACAAGCATTAACAAGAATATACTGTACTCATCGTAGAATAGCAGTCTTAACTAATTTTTTCTTTTAGAATACAAGGTGTTTGATGCAGGCTGTCAGACAGAACTACACATCTTAGTTTTAGTGATGAAATATGCTAGAGATAAGGAATAGTTGTATAATGAGTAATGAAGTGATTTTTTGCAGATGATAATGAATGCTGATGAATAATGATGAAGAATATGCTACTATGAATAATGAAGTTTTTCTTTACAGGTGATGATTATAATGAAGTTATGATAATATGGATATTGAAGCGATTGATAATGAAGTTTTTTCTTTACAGATGAGGATAATGTTGAAGTTATGTATTTATGCTATGTAGTTATTTAAGTATTTGTTGCAGTTTGCTTTGACAGCAGGTGTTATATTGCATAGTAGGATGACGGAAAGTTTTGGAAAGGACAGCTATGGAACACATTTTTATACACATTTCACTACCTGTTAATTCGAAGTACACTACTTTTCAGCATAGTATGCGTTTCTTCTTTCAGCTCCATAATCCATTTTGTATTTTTTTTTTTTTTTTCAGGAGAAGCTTTTCATGATACTTACTAAACCTGTTACTTATTATACCTGTTCAAGTACTTGCATTTTTATTTTTTTTACCCATTTGTGTCTAACATTTATAAATGTGATCACATATACTGCCTTGTTACATAACCTTGCTACAGCTGACTCATGACGAATGACGTTACCTATCCTCATTTGCAGCAATTGGTCAAAAGCAAATATTGTTATACCTCAGCAATTAATTATCAATCCCAACACAATGCATTGCTAACAAAAAAATGTATCACCAGTCCCTAGTTTAAGACAATTCTGAATAATACTGATCAACTCTGAATAGTATGTCACCTCAGTAATGACTTCTTAATGATACAAAAATATACATATATATAAAACAATGCTTTGTAACGGGCAAATAACTGCCACTGTTTATTGTAATGAGACTACTTATAATGCCCCTGATTATTAATGCTATGACTGTAATTAACTGATTTTTAATAATGACTTCTTAATGATCTGAATAACACTGAATGATGAAAAATCTTTTACACTATTCAATACTTGCTGGCCACTGAGTGCCAATAATTAATATAACTAAATGAATTATGACTTTTCATATTTTGCTGACTGGCCACTGAGTGCCAATAATTAATGTCACTAAATGAATTATGTTATTAATTATGCCATTAATTAGCTCCTGTTTTCAATGATGATTTTTCAAGTTCTATAACTGGCCACTGAGTGCCAATAATTAAGTCACTAAATGAATTATGTTATGAATTGTGCCATTAATTAGCTCTTGTTTTCAATGTTGGCTTTTCATGTTTTGGTAAATGGCCAATGAGTGTCAATAATTTGTATCACTCAATGTATTATGTCAATGCTAGGCCAATAATTGACTCTCCTTTTTCAATTAAGAGTTCTGATGAACATTATTCTGTCATACTAAATATGCTTTGTAACTGGCCAAGGACTGCCACTGTTTATTGTAATACGATTACCCATGATGCCAATAATTTAATATTATGAACATTATTCTGTAATACTACATACTTGGTACAGAAATGTTCAATAACTGGGATATGAATGCCGCAAACTACTACTGTAATTCTCAATATTATGTGACTTAATGTCCTTCACCTTATGAGCTAACTACCCTGAATTACTGCAATATCCATTTGTCCTGTCCATCCTCATGATCATGGAGCACTATATTTGGTTTTTGCACTAATTCTACGTTGGTGTGCCTTGTAAGAGCGTGGTGTTAACACGACATGCTGTCCACCACCGTGAGCGATGAAGACGTTATTATGGTCCCACTGTTTGGTGAACCTAGTGTACTGCCAAAATGAGAACATGGAACATTACTACGACAGTTCAGTGTCTTGACTACGCTGATAAATTCTGATGGGAAAAGAACTTCAAATTGTGTCACTTGGTGTTGTACTTCTGTGGAAAGATATGGACTTTCAGAACAGCTGTGTGCAATCTAAAGTGCTACAACCATGATGCAATCCTTCCCTTTCCTATCCTAATTCTTGTCACATAGTGAAGATCATTTTATGCTAACATCATTTATGTTCATGGGTTATACATTTTTTTCGATTTGCTGAACTCCAGTGCGAGTACACTTATGTCAGTTGTCGACGTGATTTTTTTTGCCATTATGTTCATTTGTTGTGAAAATGCTAAAGACATTTTTTCGATTTGTTCTGAAGTACAGTATATGTGCACTCTTGTCTTTTATATTGTATATACATTTTTATTTTGATTATATGTTCTGAACTACAGTGCATGTGCACTTATGTTATGTGTTAATATGTTTTCTACTGAACTTCAGTGCCTGTGCACTTTTCTCATTTTTCAATATGATTTGTACTCATTCTGTATGTTCAATTCTTCAGTGCATATGCACTTATGTCAATTGTTACTCATTGTATATACATTTCGTCATTTGCTGATATGTTCTCAACTGCAGTGCATGTGCACTCATGTCACTTGTCAACATGATTTTTTGCCATTCTGTTTATTTGTTCTGAAAATGCTAAAGAATTTTTTCAGTGCGTGTGCACTTTGTTATCTGTCAAATAATCTGTATATACAGTTTTCTGATTTGCTACTATGTTCTGTACTCACATTTTGTCTTTGTGTGAAATGTTTTATACTCGGTGCATGTGCACAACATTTGATTCATGTACTACATCAAAATATTCTGTAAATTGTACAAGTTGATTAATTAAAGAAAAATTCTGCCGCGCTTGGCAAGTCCAAATGACCCACCATCGCTGCCAAATTTTTGCCCCCCCAGTGGAGGGTTATGAAACACGTATGTTGTGTGGCGGCGATGGCGAGGCATTACAGAGTCTCTGACCAGAGAGCCTTTTATCGTGGTTAGTCTGCGCTTGACCGCTCGAGTGTTGCGAGCAATAGTCTGTCAGTAGTCGTCGTGGAGTAGTCTGTCAGTAGTCGTCGAGCAGTACAGTTGCGAAAGGTCTGTCAGTGGGCAGTCTGTGAGCAGTGCAGTATGTCGGTAGTAGCAGCCCAGTGCAGTTGTGTGTGAGGAGTCGGCGGGCGTCGACATGGCATTCTGGTCAAGATTCAGGACGAGGTATATTATTTTTTAAACAAGGTAATGAATCAGCAATGCCCTTACCTAATAATGTAAATTAATTGTAACTAATTTGTGCAATAATCGCCCCAATAATAATTTTTATTTCAAAGCAATTTTATACAAAAGAAGCATTTAATTGAACCAACGATTTCCTTCCATTTCCCTTAAAGAAAAGTTTCAGTTAAATTTCAAAAAAAAATATTGTTTGCAATGCAGTTCCTCCAAGCCGTGGCCAACAATAAGAGCAGAAATTTGACAAGCAGTTTCAATGAGGTAAGAAATTAATTCTGATTTTTTTTGCACAGGGCCAAAGACCGATATTTCGGTTTAATTGAATTTTCATTTTCACTCAAGTTTCATTAGCACTGAATTATCTTTTATTATATTTTTTGTGGGAGCTTACACCAGAGTCAGATTGCGATTCAAACATTTAATTGTCATAGTCAGTACATTTCATGCAGGGAGGTTACGTTTGGCACCCATTCATTTTATATTTCTGTCATTATAAAATTTCTGTGGGAGGTTACACTGTTCACATTTATTCTACTTCTCATTACAATCTTCTTTCTTCGACTTACTGTAAACCCATATTTTGTACTCAATAGGCCATTTCATTCAGCAGATCAAGTCCCATAGTGCTCAGAGCCATTCAGCAGATCCTGTAATCCTTCGACACATTTATTGAAAATATTAATATCATCAACGAATCTTATCACTTATATCCTTTAACCTCGAATTTGAATCCCTTATTTACTTCCGTCATTGCCTCTTCGATAGCTTACTCCAATGTTTGTCATGATTTCGAACACTTTTTCCAAGTAGACAGATCCTATGAACGTGGCTTGATCTCTCTTTAGTCTTGCTTCCATTACCTTTCGTAAAGCCAAACTGACCTTCAGCTAAGAAATCCTCAATCCTGAATTCTCTTTTTCATTGTTTTGCATATTATTCTTGTCAGCAACTTGGGTACATGAGTTGTTGAGCTGATTGATTGTGCGCTCTTGTCGGCTCTTGGAATCTTCGAAATTGTGTGGATGATATTTCTCCGAAAGTCTGGTGGTACATCGAGAGTCTCATACGTTGTACCCACCAACATGTGTAGTCGTTTCGTTGCCACTCCCACCTATGAGTTTAGAAATTCTAATCAAATGTTACTTGTCATTTCCGCTTTATCTGATTTTCAATCTTCCAGAACACTTTTGAATTTTGCATCTTATTCTGGATCCCGTATCTATTGTTTGCCGACTCCTGTTTCTTCTGCTACCACGTGATCAGACAAATTCTCTCCCTCATAGAGACCTTCAGTGTATTCTTTCCACCTATCCGCTCACTCCTCTGCATTTAGCACCGGAATTCCCAATGCACTTTTAATTTTATCACCCTTGCTTTTAGTTTTAGCGAAGGTTGTTTTGACTTTGCTGTATGCTGAGTCATTGCCTCTGACAATCATTTCGGTTCCGATTACTTCACATTTTTCACTGAGCCAACTTGTCTTAGCTACCCTACTGTTCTTATTTATTTCGTTCCTAAGGGACTTTTGTTTCTTTATTTCTATATCCCACTTCTTCTCGCATTGATTCCTTCTCAGTAGTCTCTTAAACCTCAGTCTACTCTTCATTAATACTAAATTGTGATGTGAATGTACATCTCCTTCAGTATACCCCCTACAATATAGGCCGGCCGGTGTGGTCGAGCGGTTCTAGTCGCTTCTGTCAGGAACCGCGCGACCGCTACGGTCGCAGGTTCGAATCCTGCCTCGGGCATGGATGTGTCTGATGTCTTTAGGTTAGTTAGGTTTAAGTAGTTCTAAGTTCTAGGGGACTGATGACCTCAGATGTTAAGTCCTATAGTTCTCAGAGCCATTTGAACCTTACAATCTAGGATCTGACGAAATCTTTGTCTGAACATGACGTAATTCACCCGAAATTGTCCAGGATTTCCCAGCTTCTTCCAAGTACATCTTCTCCTCTTGTTATCATGAACTGTGTATTTGCCATTACTAGCTGAAATGTATTGCAGAACTAAATTAATATTTTCCTTTCTCATTTCTAGTAGCGAGGAAATATTGTCTAGTAACCCTTTTATCTACTCTACAATCGCATTACAATCCTCCATGACTGTTAGATCTTCATCTCCCTTACGTCCTGAATAATCCGTTCAATATCCTCATGTTCTTTCTATATCTCTTCTTTTTCGGGTTTCGACGTTGGCATGTATGCATCAACTATTGTTGTCAGTGTTAGTTTGTTCTGGATACTGATGAGAACCACCCTATCACTGAACTGCTCACAGTAACACACTCTGCCCTATCTTCCTCTTCATAGAAATCCTATTCCCGTTATACCATTTTCTGCCGCTGATGATATTACCTGGACCCATTTGACCAGAAATCTTTGCCTTCTTTCTGTTTCATTTCGCTGACCCCCGCTATATTTAGATTGAGCTACAACATTTCAGTTTTCATATTTCCTAGCTTCTGTACCTGAGATTCAACACGTCACTCGTAGAACGTTATCCTTTCGTTGGTTATTTCGTTGAGATCCGAATCGGGGACTAGTCCGGGATTTTGCCAATCATGATTATCATAGCACTTTTCAATTACAGGCAGCAGTACCTGTGGATACACTTTATGTGTCTTTAATGCAGTGGTTTCCATTTGCTTCTGCATCTTTATGCCATAATCATTGCTGATTCTCCCTCCTTTAGGGGCAGTGCCGACTCAGTGGCAAGACAGTGCCCTGAACCTGCTGAAGGTATCAGCACAGGACAGCATACAGTTGGTCCTGCAAAACTGTACATTGTAAAACTACTGTAAGAACCAAAACCAACAAAAACTTTCTTAAAAACCTTGTTAAATCATTTATAACCAAAATATTTTCACTTTTTACTATTTTCAATACACAAAAACCCACTGTTAATGGCGCAGTGGTGCTGAAACATGTGTGGGTAAAACGAAAAATCCGTGAGTTTGCAAAGAGGAAGAATCCATATCCTATATGGATTCCAGAAGTATATGGCATGAGATTTCTAGGTATAGCTCGACCAATTTCAGCAAATTACGGGATGGTGGTTTAAGGGCAAAGAGACGTATAGGACCGCAACAAACTAGTTGTCAGACGAGTACTTAAGAAGGAACACAGTAAAAAGGGCAAAGGGTAGAGGCGATCATGGTGTTAGTAAAAATGTTAATGCATCCACAGTATGAAGTTAATAATACCGAAAACTACCGGGTATTTAAAGGAAAGATTAGATAATGAGGATAAGAGAGAAGACATGGATTTGTATTGAATTTCTAAGGTACTTGGCCTTATACCTGTCAGATTGACACTCATTGTCGCTAAGAACCGTGGATAAATGACGGATGTTGCAATTGGCTTCATAATAACTATATATACGCATATTTTGTATCATTAATATTATATTGTCTCCTTGTCAAAACGAGATTATGCTTAGATAAGCCGCAGTTTTATGTTGGAACTAACACGCAACGTGTGAAGACCTAACTAGAGGAACCGCTTACGCCTACCTGGACAGAAGAACAAGATCACAGGACGGGAGGAAATTTTGTGAGGAGGAATTCTTGCTAACTTTAAGGAACTTGACTCTTCTGCACAAAGGCGGAACAACAGGAGCGTAAAGCGTTCCCTGAACGTAATTTGCAGGGCGACGGCGGGTGGGTTGGCTTAGCGAAGGGGGCAGGAGGAGCCCGACAACCGTAGGCGGAGTCGCCCGCGCTCTGTTCTCACAGAACTTGGCCGCCGACTTCCCCGGCTCCGTCACACCGAAGTTAGGAGAGCCGGGAGCGGGATGTGAACTAGTGATTCTGCACTGCAGAGTCTCACAGTCGCTAGTCTTACATCCTGTCGATCTGGCACACTGGAGGGTACAACTGAGCTCTGTTTCCTACGAGTAGAGGTAAAATTTTGCTTCGTTATTCTTACCACTACTTCGGATATCGTAATGTTGAGAATTTCATCCTGAAAAACTTTCATTTCTTAATTAATACCAGTTAACCACATGTCACCATTCCATATTTGAATGATCTTGCACCATTTATTTGTTTGCTACTGTCTTCGACGTCATTGTTAAGCTCTATTTATTGAAGTAAAATACTCCATTGGCCACATATGTTTTAATATTATTCATTGCACTATTTAAAACTCAATAACATGTGCGGCCAAGTACATAAAGGTATTATATATGGAACTCAGTCTCACAAGCTCTTCGTGTAGTTGCTAATCTCGGAAACAAACGTATCGGCTTCCTGTAATATTTTGCTCATTTCCACTCAACAGCGTCATAAGGAATTATTTTCTGGAGTAGCTCATCACTTCCAAAGAAAGCACCGATTGCACAAAAGTGAGCAGTAAGAATAATACTTGGTGTTAACGCACGGATAGATACCTCTTCAAGGAGCCGGGCATTTTAACTGTGCGGCCACAATACATATTTTCAGTTATGAAAATTGTCAAAAATAACCATCACAACTTGAGAAGAACAGTGATGTACTGTCTACAACACTAGGGGCAAAAATGACCTTTATTAGACATAGTTACACCTGTCAGTGGCTCGGAGAGGAGTTCAATATGCAGAATTTAAAACTTTTTATCGTTTGACCAATAACATAAAATGTCTTGTAGGTAGCGAAGCAAGTTTTAAATCTAACTTAAACTCATTTCTCCCGGATAACTCCTTCTGTTCCATTGACGAATTTCTACTTAAAAAGTAGTAGCCACCAAGAAAATTGTTCCAAGTGCAGTTTCATGAATAGGAATAACATGTTCATTAACGTTAAGAGTAATCATGTATATTCGTGTATACATATACTGTAAATGACTCGCTCCACATCACTTCGATAAAGCAACCATTCAATTAATCTATGGAACATATAACTAACTAATAAACTAACAAGAGTATTCTAAATTTGAAATCACATCGCTCACTTGTCAATAAAACTATTTATGTCAGATTTCACTTGACAGCAGATGCGAAACGACTCTTCTACTTCAAGGAAAGTCTAGTCAACCACCAATACTTAGGTTTAGCAATTTGTAGCCCTGAATACCACCATTAGAGTCAGTACAAATGTATCCAAGAAGAAACAAAATTATAATTGCTATTTTTGACATCCTGTTGTTGTAGTCTTCAGTCCAGACACTGGTTTGATGCAACTCTCCGTGCCACTCTATCTTGTCCTGACTTCTTCGTCAGCAAGAAACTATTGCACCCTACATCTTTCTGAATCTGCTTAGTGTACACATCTCTCGGTCTGCCTCTACGATTTATTCTCCCCATGCTTCCCTCCAATTCTAGCATGGTGATCCCTTGATGCCTCAGAACGTGTCCTACCAACCAATCCCTTCTTCTAGTCAAGTTGTGCGAAACATTCCTCTCCTTCCCAATTCCATTCAGTACGTCCTCATTAGTAAGGTTATCTACCCATCTAATCTTCAGCATTCCTCTGTAGCACCACATTTCGAAAGCTTCTATTCTCTTTCACATCCATACATGACTACATTCCATGTAAATAATTTTAGAAAAGCCTTCCTGACACTGAAATCTATACCCGATGTTAACAAAATTTCACTTCTTCAGAAACGCTTTTCTTGCCATTGCCGGTCTACATTTTATATCCTCTCTACTTCGACCATCATCAGTTATTTTACTTCCTAAATATGAAAATTCGTCTGCTAGTTTAAGTGTTCATTTCCTAATCTAATTCCCTCAGCATCACCTGATTTAATTAGACTGCTTTCCATTATCCTCGTCTTGCTTTTGTTGATGTTTCATCTTATATCCTCCTGTCAAGACACTGTCCATTCCGTTCAACTGCTCTTCCAGGTCCGTTACTCCTTCGGCAAACCTCCAAGTTTTTATTTCTTCTTTATGGATTTTAATTCCTATTCCTAATTTTTCTTTTGTTTCCTTTACTGCTTGCTCAATATACAGATTTAACAACATCGGGGAGAGGCTACAACCCAGTCTCTCTCCCTGCCCAACCACTGCTTTCCTTTCATGTCCCTCGACTCTTATAACTGCCGTCTGGTTTCTGTACAAATTGTAAATATCCCATCTCCTTAAATTACCACCTTTTTTGCAGTTTCTTCATTTCTAATCTACAGTTCATAACCAATAGATTGTGGTCAGAGTCCACATCTGCCCCTGGAAATGTCTTACAATTTAAAACCTGGTTCCTAAATTTCTGTCTTACCATTACGTAATCTATCTGAAACCTTCCAGTGTCTCCAGGAATCTCCCATGTATCCAACCCACTTTAATGATTCTTAAAACATGTGTTAACTATGATTAAGTTATGCTCGGTGCAAAATTCTACCAGGCGGCTTCCTCTTTCGTTCCTTATTCCCATTCCCTACTCACCTACTACTTTTCCTTGTCTTCATTTTGCTACTATTGAATTCCAGTCCCCCATGACTATTTCATTTTTGACCTGTCATGGGTGGTAAAATACCAATGGTTATAGGGTTCAGAAAAGACCCTTTTTAGGGTAGGGAGGACAGAAAGAAAGCAAATTTTTAAGAGAGCTTAGAACTGAGACAAACCTTCAGTTTGAGAAAGAAATCAAAAAACCTAATTCCAGCTTATTACATCAGCATCAACAGCTATTGGTTAAGAATTTTCAACGGTCAGCAGATGTTTTAACTCTACCCAATTTTAACTCGGTTAATGTGAAATGTCAGCTGTCTTTATTGAATCAAAATATTCGTGGACTGAGAAATAAAATTAATGAATTAACTATCTGCATAGATGAATTAGAGTCTTCAATCCCAGCTGACATAATCTGCCTCTCTGAACATCATGTGACCACTGGTATAGAGCTTTTAAGTGTTATAGGGTTTAGGTTAGCATCTCACTTTTGTAGATCAGAAATGGAGAAAGGAGAAGTTGCCACTTTTAAAATGTATCATACCCCAGATAGGCTACTAACTATAATAGTAAGTAAATGAAACCACTTGTATCTCAAAGGATTGATAACTAACAACCTACGATTTCTGAAATAATTACCTTCATACCTAAACTGTATGCACATTTCTGTAGTGTACGCAGTCTTTTGATATTATTAATGAGAATGTGGCTGATACCGTTCTTACTTAACAGTCTGAAGCTGTATGACAGTTAGAACCATGGTAAGCAATGTATTGTGAAATACAGATAGGACATATCCATCAAAATTCATCGCGTTTTAGTAATGTTAGGCTCACTCTCAAAATCAGAGATATAAAATAATAGAACTACAGAGAATTTCCTGTTGTATATACACTGATTAGCTAAAATATAATGACCACTGCCCACCGCGAGAGTGACTGACGCAGTAAACAAAGAATTTAAGTGGAACAGAGACGAATGGGATATCATTATAGCAAAGATACGCACCGCAGATGCGGATATCCACTGATATAAGCGGTTTTGACGAAGGGCACATCGTTATAGCAATGCGGCTGGAAAGGAGAATCTCTGAAACGACGAAGCTGGTATCCTGTTGGCATACTACTGTAGCGAGCACCTTTACAAAGTTGTTGAAGCATAGTGAAATAACGAGTACGCCTTACGATACTGGACGACGACGTCTAATCACCAAACGTAGAAGTTCGTGGATCCACAACGGTGTAAGCCAGGGCAGACAGCGATCTGTGGCAGGTCTGACGACGTAGTACAATGGTGGTGTAGACAAACAGCCCCAAGTTCATTGTTGAATACGGTTCTTCACATCACACGACGCCTACGTGTTCCTACGTGAACCCAGAGACATCGTCAGTTATGCTTACAGTGGGCACTGCATCACTGAGTTTTCACCGATGATCAATAGAAATGTTTTGCCTCTAGAATGAATCGCATTTATTGTTACATCAGGTTGCGGTTGTGCCCTTACACACCGTCATCCAGACGAGTGGCGCACGAGACATGCACCATAGATTCAGGAGGGTGAGGACAGAGTTGTGCTGTGGCGCACGTTCAGTTGGACTTCCATGAGGTCTGTGGTGGTAAACGAAGGCTTCATGACAGAAGTGAACTAAGTGAACGTTATTGACGATCATCTCCATCGCTTTATGCTTGAAGTGTGCCCCTACGGCGATAGCATCTTCTAACAGGATAAGTGCTCTTGTTGCAAGGTTATAATTACGCTACAATGGTTTGAGGTGCACTATAGAGAACTCAAAGTGACATCTTGGCCAGCAAATGCGATTGAACTGCAGGCACTGTAACACGTATTGGGTGCAGCTGCTTTAAGTCCACTGATGTAGCGAGCAGGTAGCAGGGTGTGAACTTGGGTTCTGGACGAGTCTCACACTCTCTTGTCTTACATCCCGTCAATCTGGGACACTCGAGAGTACAAATGAGCTCCCTATGAAGTCCATAGATTTTTATTTTGTATTGCATTTCATCGTATTGGGCTACAACTCCAATCTTTATTGCTTCTCTCAGAATGTATTACTGAATGTCATGCGATTTATTCATTTGACAGACTTCTTTCATGGCGTATTCTCTCAAACACCTTCATGTATAAATTTACTTGTCGTCATTTGTCCTACTTCTTTCCTTCTGTTCTGAAAGTCTGGTTTTCTTTTACCAATATTTCAGCCCTATAAACTACTGGAGAGCGGATGTATGGCTTAAAAATCACATTTCGAAGGTTTGGACTACGTTATTCATCGACTTTCTTCGTACAGTCTCTACATTCTCCCTACCAGTAAAAGTTAATTAATCCTCTAGTCGTAGTACATCTTGAACCGGTCCTCGACTGAATCTCCAGTCACGATAAAGGATCGCACGTGGCCGGGCCCACATGAATGAGGAGTTCCGGAATGTGCCATCCACCAGTATCTTGTTTACGAGGGGGTCATGCTAGCAGTGCCTTCCCTAGTTCGTCAGTTGGTGTTGTCTCTCTTCGAGATAAGAGCTAGTTAGGGCTGTGCGGTGTCGCTCTAGCTAATGGATACGTAGCTGCCGTTTAGTGACCGAGGCAGTGCACCTTGGATAGGACCGATCGTCGTGCATGCTTCTCGAATACCGTCCATTAACGTAGGCCTTTGTGTAAGATCGGGCAGGCCCAGCATCTACTACTTTTTTTTAAAAAAAAAATTCTTTATTCATAACAACAATAATAATTATAATAATTATTATTATAATAATTATTATTATAATAATTATAATAATTATACATCTACTACTTGCGGATTGTGGACGTAAGTTGAAGGGCTAGAGGAGAACAAAGGAAAGGGAACGAATCACTGTTGTCAGCTGGATCGAGACATACCGCGGAATGAACGGTGACGAGTGAAAGTGTTTACCGGACCGGGATTCGAACCTGGGATCTCCTGCTTACTAGGCAGGTGCGTTAATCACTGCGCCATCCGGGACACAGCGTTATCGCCACTGTGCGGACTGTCTCGGCACGCCTCAGGGAAGATTCACATTACCATCGAGCGCCACCTATCCGCAGTCCCTGTCCATCTCCTCCCTGTTTGCTCTCCGAGATTCCCTCAGGAGGTCGGACGTATTTGTGTATACGCAATGAAGAAGACTGATCCATTGCCCAGCTAGGCCAATCAGATTATATGATTGCATGATATCTGTTCTTTCGGACGTGTCCGAAATGGCGATCGTTAAGTTTGCGTGTAATTAATTTTGGCTTGCACTGTGAGAAGTGGTTCACTTATTTGCTCGATGTCGCGGTGCATTTGGTGAGTTTAGTGTTATGTTTGTAGCTGATCATACTTTCTCCTGTAACGGCTACTCAAGGCGATAAGGTTTCGATTGTTTCTTCATGACTGTGTGTTGAAGTAAGCCTTAGCGGAAGATTTTAACTAGGCTGTAAATTCCGACTGATTTCATTGTTGCGAGTCGACATTAAAAGCTAATATTTTTATAAAAATTGTTTAACCTTAGTGTTTCAAGTTCAGTCCACCACCCGTGGTCTCGCGGTCACGTTCTGGTTTCCCGATCACAGGGTCCCGCATTCGAATCCCGGTGGGATCGGGGATTCTCACCTGCCCCGAGATGACAGCGTGTTGTTGTGTCGTCTTCATCATCACTCATTCATTCCAATTACGGTCGCAGGAAGGGAACGGCAAACCATCTCCATTAGGACCTTGATTAGTACGGCGGTACGGGTCTCCCGTATCGTTCCACTACGCTCTGTCTAGAAGCATGGGACTTTATTTCCATTCCAAGATCTATTTGCATGAAAGCATTCTTTGGATTTTGTTTAAAGACTTTTAACTCTCCTGTGAGCAAGTACGTTTATTCAATCGTCTGAAAATTTCAGTTTTCAGTTTATGTTTTATTTGTCAGTAATACCAATGGACAATAATATCCCGGAGATTTCATTTCGAAATCTCATTCGAAGTTTCTGAAAAATAATGAAGTTTGTGATGCGACCTTCCTATCATGCCCTCGTTTTGAAGCAATACTTCATTACTAGCTCGGTGAACGATTCCGTGGCTTACATTCACAAAGAGAGGCATTTAAATTGTATCCTCAGTGTTGTCAAGCTCACTTACAAGTTAATGGCCGTTCCTGAACTTCTACAAATCTGTGTTCAAGGGGTAACGAAGAATCTAAATGAGTCCTTAGATTTAACTCATATGCAATCGATGACCCAAAGCCGCATATTCATCTGATATAGTTGTAGCTTACGGTGAAGTTCTTGTTTTTAACGATGGGAAGTTAGGGAGGATAAAAGTATTACAGAGAATGGGGTTTAGGGTAGGAAACATCACACAAGACATGTTGAGAAAAATAGATTGACAGCGCCTCTCTGCAACCAAAAGTCAGTTGAAGGAAAGCAGGCAGAAAACAAGAAACCGGAAAAGAAGCCTTGAAGAGAAAGAGTGCCCTCAGTATTAATCTCGGGGGTGCTGAAGAAATGACAAAAGAAAAAACGTTATGATGAATTTAAATTGCATCTTCTGAAAATTATGTTTCTCTAAGTTCATTTACCTTTTTCTTATAATCTATGAAGGCTAGAATTGTGATACATTCAACATCTATTTCTGTAAAGTTGGTATACTACCTCAGTAGTAAATTTTAAGAATTATGAGTGTAAGCTGAGATGTAGAGCAATGTGCTAGGAATTTTCATGAATTTTATGTTATACTTAGAGATTTATAATTAAAAGATTATTAAAATCCCTCTGTTAGATATATTCGAAAAACCTCATGGGAGAAGCATACTATACACAAAGATATTATACAGAGAACATTTTGTAGACATCTCTTGAATAGTTCTTGAGAAAAAGTACAAACAATATGTTTTGAAAATAATACTTTTAAATTCCATAAAAAGTTAAATAGATGAAATCCTTAGAATTTAGTATGTATGTTAATTTCATGTGAGGCATGGAACAAAATTTCATTGTGGATTTGGTGCATTTTTTAAATAGCGTGTGTTTTTCATTGACTTCCCACCTTAAAAGTCACAGCAGTTCTTTTAATAAGGATTATATGGTTCATTAACTGACTGCTGAATTTCAGTAACGTGGTTTTTTCATTAAAGAAACATTGAGTAAGTTCTGATTCATTTAAAGCAGTTTTCTCGTTTTCGAACTGTAGCGTTATTGACCATTTCATCTGTTAGTGTCATGCTCTGTCATATTCTCTATGTACGTTTTTGATTTCTGCTGAGCCCTGTATATGTCACTGTATTTGTGGAGGCAGCTGTCAGGATGGTTATAGGCGTCACTTGAGAGTTGCATGTACACCATCCGTTGTGCATGCAACGCCAGTTATCACAAGAATTTGTTGTAAATTGTGCAAGCTGTGATACGGACTATTTGTTTGTTGTAAATTAACAGATTTATTTGTGAAACTTCCGGGCAGACTGAAACTGTGTGCAGCACCGAGACTTCAACTCTGGAGGTCTTGAGTTCGAGTCTCGGTCCGGCATAGATTTAATCTGCCAGGAAGTTTCACATCAGCGCACACTCCGCTGCAGAGTAAAAATTTCTTTCTAGATTTATTTGTAATTCATTGATAAATAAATGCGCGGTATTTGTGTATCCTCTGGGATTTTATCCACTATGCTTCCACTTCCAAACTGAATGCAGTCGGCTATTTAGTTCAGTGTCATTAAACTAACGGCTCACATCCTTTCATAACGTTATCATTTATGAGCTGTTCGTGTAGAGTGTGTAAGCGCTTCTCAAGGAGGTGATTGAGAAGCACCTGATGTGGGCAGACAATTTGTTGTTAATATGCTTTATTTGCAACCATAAAATTAAGCAGCGTGTTTGCATCAGTCGTATGACTGGCTGGGAGTGCTGACACTCTGACCTGAGCATATTAGCAGTGATGCGCTTATGTAAGTTTCCCATGGACGCACACTGTCTCGTAATATATTGCTACCCATGCATTGTGGTAGACGGCTACTTTCTAGAGTTATTAAGGATGATGGGGCAGCAAAGCCGTGTCTGGTAGCCATACTTGGTAGGCCTGCCCAGCAGATATTCCCCAGGTGATAACCATTAAAACTCAAAATCTAGACAGGTGAACCCAGTATTCGTCCTCCATGGTGCATATCTGGCTCGTCCCACCTTTATACCTTGGGTCTACAAGGCGACGGCTGTCTGGGGCCTGCCAGGGGTCTGGGTGGTTAGACAGAAGTTGTTTGTATCACGGAGACAGCGGTGGTGGTGGACGCTGAGTCATAAATATGGTGTTGACTGGTATATGCTGAGTTTCATGACATCATTTCGTGTACCACTGATGACATATTGGCGATGGTAGTTT
The DNA here is from genome assembly GCF_023864345.2 of Schistocerca serialis cubense. NCBI lineage: Eukaryota > Metazoa > Arthropoda > Insecta > Orthoptera > Acrididae > Schistocerca > Schistocerca serialis. The sequence continues at coordinate 667,084,521 of NC_064642.1, forward strand.
TAATACAGTTGTCTGTAATGACCACAGGGTATGGCACAAAAGATTCCCAAATGGCTGTCGGTGTGTTGGGGGTGTTACTCGGTGTGGGAGGGGGCGGTACATGACTGGTACAGCGATAGACGGTTTGTTGTCAGCAGCTCAGTGTGTTAGCGTGGCTGCTGGTATCAGCTAAGGCGTTGATACAGTTCTGAACACTGGCTATGGTCTATGCCACTACATTTCCCCCTCATTAGGAAATCATGCCCACCAAAAGGCTACCTAAGCCACTAGCTGCAATGCAAACTCTATACACCTTCCATTCTCCTGCGCCAGTCCAGAGCAATCACTTACTGAGTAGCTTTCGTCTCTGTGTGTTCTTAGCACCTTTCGTATGTGCAACGGCCCGCACTTGCCATTCTCAATTACGGTTTCTAGGTTCTGTTCATTGCTCTATTATACTTCACTCTTTGAGGCTGAGTCACCTCTTCACTGGTGTCAACACAACCTGTATGGACCCACAGGTCGAAATATGCTGGGGTGCCGTCTGAGCAACTCTATATCTGAGGAGGCAGTAGCCAATACCTACAGTCAATAGTAGTAAGCAGGCAGGTGATGTATTATATCCTACAGTGATGAATGAGTGATGATGTTCATTACGATTTTTTTTCCATGTGGTCGAGCAGATATGTCATGTATGTGGGTATAATCTGATCCAGGTTGGTGAAAGTCTCAGGTCTGCCATTTCGTATAAGTATGTTAGGCTTTCTATTCTATAGCACTCACATGAATAAACTTCAGTATACATAATTTGCAGTTACATCTGTCCAGACTGCCACTAGATTTTCCTATGGTGACCAAGATTTAAATTGTATTGATTTAGCCCAGTCGTTTGCAGACCGAATGGCATTTGACCACTCCAGTAGTGACCAGGTGGAAGCATAAATGCTGTTTTCGTTTGACACACTGGTGCTATCTTTATGTAGCGATACCACATTGGAAGTCCATGGTAGCAAAGCAATGGCAATCTCCTATATTGTACAATGTTTCTGCAATGTAAGGCTTTGGGCAAGATCAGTCTTTCTTCTTGCGGTCGTTCACTTAAGTCACCTGTGTTTTGAGGAATGTAGCTCAGGTGTGAATTTTTGCATACATATTTTTTTCCTTAGTTTCAGTGAAATCAAATGATCATATGGCATTATTGGCAGGGAGATGATCTGCAGGTATTTCAGCTGCCTGGTGCAAGTCTTTCTGAAGTATCCTGGACTTGGAACCCTTCTACGAGAAATATGAGCATGTAGATCATACTCTGTATTTAAGAACACTATCAATACAACACATACTGTCTTTTTTGTGCGTCACAAACAAGTAACAAACTTTGTAACTAGGTCCTAATGGGAAAATAAGTTCACAACTAAATGCAATACAAGTCTAGGTTGAGGGAACAACACTATTGGAGCTTCTACAGTCAGAGTCCTTTCTCTACTAGTTTTTACTTCTAAATGTTTAAGTTCTCACTCTCCTTGAGCATAGCATATTGGAATAGACAAACACTAAAGTAGCTATCTGTACGACTTCACAGTTTCTACAGTCTTGCCAAATGAGTCTTACAGAATACCAACAGGCCCCCGAGCACCTTGGCGAGGTCACATGGCAGCGAAGGCGGCGTGCGGTAGAGGCGGCGCTATGTCTGGAGTAGACTTGTCTTTGCTGGCCGCCTGATTGGCCCTGGCGCGGTCCTAAATACCCACACGGTGGAGGTACACGCCCACCTGCTCGTGACATTAGCAAATGCAGCAAAGGATCGTGGTAGCGACCTCTCTCGCTGGTTTAAATCCCTCTTTGCTTTGCTCCAGAGCACGTGAAAGCCTTCTGTAGTCGCAGTATCAGAGCCGGATATCCACCCCGACGGCGGTGTGTTGCAGAGTGGATTCGGCGCCTGGCGGCTTTTGCGACACGATAATTTCTATTTGATGTGACTTCGATGACTTACATGTCCTTGTGTCAAAGATGAGATTAAATGATTAGGATGTAACAAACACCCACTCCCTGGGTGAAGATAATTTGCGACTCAGCTGAGAGTCAACGTAGAACCATGTCATTTAGAGGCAGCAACGCTAACCACTATACCACAAGCTGCAGAGGCTATTTACAGTGACTTAATGTGTTAAACATTTAGCTTGCAAATACGACTTAATCCTTTCGCACTTAAATTGTTAATATAGGCAGTTGTCTTCCCTTGTTCGTCTTGTGCTCTTCTGTAATTTTCATATAAGAATACAACATAGCACACACACCACTTAAATATTTTTATGTAGGCTTTGGAATAAATTTACATCTGACTGTTATGATAGGTTTGGTGCTGGTATGGTAGTAAATAAAAATTTATTTTATCAGTAGTTATTGGCGGTTTTGAAACATGACAGCATTAGTCTACAATATGTGTACAAACATGAGACATACCTAAGAGGCGGATCCTGTGTCGTTCAGAAAGCGCTTATACATCTTCTGCGACTTGGATGCCTTCCAACTTTGTCCTCGCCACTGACTTGACGGTCTACTGCAGGATATGTAAGAAGCGCCATTTCTGCAATGGTGGTTGTGGCCCTGTCATGAGCATCTGATACTGGAGACCTCATTTACACGGCCATGTTTCCTACGAGTCCAGCATCAAGAGCATACCATTAGTACTTCGATTTTCATACGTTGATTAAGGCGAATGCGTGGACAGTTCTTTCCGGAAGGACACGACCTCTTTCTGTTTGACATTATATTTCATAGTACTTCGCCGTTCTCAGAATCAGTCAGTAACATGTAAGAGTCACAATGAGTACAAAAAACGGTGCTGTAATCGTACTGAATGTTACATAAATTATGTTACGGTTAACGGTAAGTTATGTGCATAAACAACATTTGTATCATCAAACAAAGTGTCTAAAACGTAATTTGTTCTCGTTGGAGAAGGAAAGAAACTATGAGTATAATGACTATTATTACGAAATTTTCGTACTACTCATGGGGATATGTGATCGTCACTGTGCACAGATGACACGCTGCCTTACGCTTCTAATAAAAGTACGAAACACTTTGCCAATGTGTTGGTAGAATGTCAGCAATAGATTAGTGTACACATAAGTAATCAGTTAACTCGACGTTAATTAGACCTTTATGTCGATTGAAAATTTTTATTACCTACAACCGAATTTTTTACATTGGAAGGTAATTAAGAGTTGCATATCAGGAAGCATGCGAGCGAGCGCGTGCTTGCGTGTGTGTATGTGTCGTTGTGTGTGCTCTAATGCCAACTAAGTTTCACTGGGTAGAATTTCCTGATCTGTTATACAGGCGTGTCCATTGTTTAACGCAAGATTCAGTCACTAACGTTTCGCCTCCTAATGCATCCGCAGAGACTGAAAACTCAGTTCACTACGCTTTCTTATATGCACTGAGGGAATTTATTATTCGCACTTTCAGATTTTAATACCGTTAGTAACGATCTTTTGTCTCCTACCATAGCTGAGTGTTTAGTGTGGCTGGCTGCCGTATTGAGGATTGGGGTTCGAATCCCGGAACCGCCGGAAATCTTTCCTTGGTGGAGGATCTGGAGCGGTGTGGACTTAGGCAAGTGATGCCAGCTGAGGAGCAGCTTGTCCGAGTAGTGGCTGCTCCACGTCAAGAAAACTTATATAGTCAGGGAGAACTGGATAGAACACTGCGTCCGCGTGGCGATATCACAGGAGCAGCTCATTCTGGAAGCACGGGCCCGGATGTTTCCTCGCTCGGTGCACATTATAATTCTTCCCTATTTCATTGACCAATAGAGGTCTACGACCTGTAACCCATGGTTTATTCTCAGTTGCCTTCCTTGTACCAATGTCTGTCCCTCCCATACTTGTGTTTGCCCTTTTTCAAGATATCCACAAATCTCTAACTGCGCTGCCTACCCAGATGTCCCTTACCGCAGTATCTACATCCTTAGCGAACTTCAAACGCGTCTCGTCGTTCCTCGTTACTTCGATATCCTACTTTGTACCCAACTGATTCGTTCGGACGACTCTCTTAAGCATCAGTCTACTCTTCACCATTACTAAATTGTGATCTTTGTCTGCTATACTTACACATGGTTACGCCACGCTGGAACCTTCCCGTCCCTCCTTGTCTTTTCCAAGTATACCTCCTACTTTTGTGATTGTTGAACAGAGTATTCGCCGTGACCATCTGAAATTTATAGCACAACAGAATACGCCTTTCTCCTCTCTCCATCATACTGCCAACTCTATATTCGCCCATGACCCTTTCTTCTATTCCTTCCCCTACAACCGCGTCATAGTATCATGACTATCAGATTTTCGTCTCCCTTAACACACTGAATTCCCCTTTCAGGATTCTCATATACTTCCTCTATCTTTTCATCTGCTGCTTGCAACCCTTATCCCTTCATCTTCAGCTTGCGACGTCGGCATGTATAGCTGAACTATCGTTATCGGTATTAGTTTGCTGTCGATATTGATAAGAGCAAATGTATCACTGAAATGTTCGCAGTAACTCACTCCATGCGCTACCTTCCGATTCATAACAAATCCTGTTCCAGGTATAGCATTTTCTGCTGCTGTTAATATTATCCTATACACAGTCAACAAAATTCTTCTGGGTTTGAGGCCGCATGGTCATCTGTAAAATTCCAAATGTTATAGATGACAACGCGACCTCAAACCTAGAAGAATTTTATCGACTGTGACAACGGCTGTGGAAACCTACGTTTACATTTACCCTATACTCGTCTGACCCGATACCCTTGTCTTCTTTCCGTTTCACTTCACTGACCCCTGCTATATCTAGATTCAGCCTTTGCATTTCCCTTTTCAGGTTTTCTGGCTTCGCTACCACGTATAAGCTTCTGACACTCCACTTCCCGACTCGTTAGTTATTCTATCTTTTTCTCATGGTCACCTCCCTTTCGCGGTCCCCTCCGTGAGATGCGAATGGGGGACTATTCCTGAGTCTTTTGCCAATGAAGAGATCATCATGACACTTTTCCAGTTACAGTTCACATGTCTTGATATACAAATTATCTGTCTTTAATGCAGTGGTTTCTCTTGCCTTCTGCATCCTCATGCCTTTGATCATTGCTGATTCTTCCACCTTTTAGGGGAAAAGTCCCACCCTCATGAGAAGTGAGTGCTCTGAACCTCTGTCCACTATTCCTCCTGGAAATACCAGCTGATGAAATAATACTCACAGTCAGTCCGCTGTTAAAATATCACTGATGTTGAGACACATTTTGTTCAGAACAAACGAAAAAGATTTATTTATGCAAAGGAGCGTCACAACAGATTGTAATTTTCAACTTTCTCATAAATTTTTTATTCGTAGATTCTTCCGTCATTTCTAGGCAGATGAATTCCATACTTAAGGTAGAATAACAAATAAACTTTCTGCTATTGAATTTTATTTGTTTGTAACTAATTTTCAACCTATTGGGACATCTTAGGAGTTAGAAATAAACAAAAATCAGTAGAACAAAAACAATTTAGTTTTCATCCAACCTTAGAAAACTTCCGATTGTAACCAACAAAGCAAATTCAATCCAGACACACCGCTGGCTCTCATGGAGAAATCGAGCGAGTGAACGAACATGTCTCGGTAGCCTCAACTGCTTTGAAATGAGACAGTATGGAAGCTTGAAGTGTAGTGGGAAGCAGAGACGGGCATTACTCCAATAAATTTTTGTGTGGGCAGTCATTTGGAGACGTAGATCATTCAAACAAATTTATCCACAAATGAAACATTTGTAACTTAAATAACGTTGAATGCCTATGTATTTTCTCCGTTTATTTCTTGTACCGAATCCTATGATAAGTGTTTGTGTTGTGGACTGACAAGGCAGCCAGTCCACAGTGACGGGTAGCCGACGCGAAAGGCACGCGTACACACACGCCGACTGGCGTGAATTCTGGAACCGGATAAGTAGTGAATTCTCATAAGAAAAGTATGCAGCTTCTCGTATACTTAACTTTAATTTCCTTGTGGTACATATCTCTTGATAATACAAGTGAGACTCTCTCCAGATATGGTTAATGCGCCTTGCTAGGTCGTAGCCATGGACTTAGCTGAAGGCTTCACTAACAGTCTCTCGGCAAATGAGAGAAAGGCTTCAAAAGTGTAGTCGCTAGCAAAGTCGTCGTACACCTGGGGCGAGTGCTATTCCGTATCTCGAGACCTGCCTTGTGGTGGCGCTCGGTCTGCGATCACACAGTGGCGACACGCGGGTCCGACATGTACTAAATGGACCGCGGCCGATTTAAGCTACCACCTAGCAAGCGTGGTGTCTGGCGGTGACACTACAGTTTGTTCCCTTCCATCAGGGCCATTTCTATTTGATACATAACTTATTAATGAATTTACATAAATGTGGAACGGTAGCTCAGTATGTTGGCACGGTAGCTCAGTATGTTGGCACGGTAGCTCAGCGCTTGCGATCAGCAGGCTTGTATCTCTCTGTAATACAAAAATGAAAAGATTTATCAGCAGACGTAGAGAAAATATCATGCGAATTTCTCACAAAAGCTGTCTCCCTGAAGAAAAACGGGCACAAAAAAGGAAAGAAATGGGTAGGGTGTTAGCTCCAAGCTAAAGGTATACTGTTCAGTCTGCCGTTCGTCTTGTGATTTTACCTGTTACATACAATTTCGAGGAACGTTTCTACCGTTAGGCAAGACCAGGGGGCCTCCTAGGGTGTTAATGGGCAGAACAAATTAATTTCAAATGTAACCGAAGAAATGGAGGAAATGGGGAGATAATTCGAAAAATTGTTTTCAAACGCTGCAGAACACTTACTTAATAAGTCTGTACTTACTCTGACGACAGTAGACACATTGTTCCCACCTACTTTAAAACTAAAGCAGCCGGTACTGGGTACAAAAAGGGAAACAAACGTAACCCTGATTCATCTATGTCTAGCGCTGGAGCAGAGATGGTGCGCTGGCTTGTGATAATGTTACGCCTTGATATCACACCCTCAACCCCACATTTTGATTTTGTCTCTGCAGATCATAGCCCGTGCGTCTGTTTAATTGATGACTGTCTCCAGAAAATGAGGTCGGCTGGTCACCTTAGTTTAATGGTTAAAAGTATAAGAGGACATATGCAATGTTGTGCTGTTGAATGTTGATGGTAGCGCTGGAATACGGTCGGGGATGGGGGCTACTACCGATGGTAGTATAAAAAAGAGGGCGTCTCAATTCTCGTCTAAGGTGGCAAAACAGGTAGCACTGCCCTTATCGCTTCTTTCATCTCAGTCAATGACAAAAAAGGCTAACTAAAGTTGTACCGTGTTGCGGAGACATGAAGTGCAGGTCCCTCTCTGTCTGTATGAATTGATTCAGAGGTGTGACGAAGTCAAGGGCACAGAACAACGTCTAATAAAGCACAGCAGTGTTAAACCAAACTTGGGGTTGAACACAGCGTTACTTTCATTACGGTGTAACTAATAAGACACAAAAATACTTAGTAGGCGGACGGTATTAGCAGTTGCATTACCTTCGTGGCCCATTTCATCTGACTGCAACTGCCAGTACTTGCAACTGTCGCTACTTGCAAGCCGAGGTAATCTACGCAAGTAGTCAAAGTATGTGGGCAACAGAAAATCTTAATCTGCAACACCGGTGACCAAAATAGCTAACTCTGTCTGATAAGTGTGTCTCGATATAATTACGCAATTCACTCGAGTTCGTAGTGCTACAAAATCAGCCAGTGAAGTAACTCAGCGCTGACATCAGCAGGCTTAAAATCACAAGACTGAAAAATCTTTGAAATGCTGCTGGAAGTCTAAAGACATTCGAAAGTTTTTAGATTGAGGAAGTAATTTGGAACAGTTTTTCTATCTGACATCTGTTTATGCAGTTACATAGAGCTGTGACATTCAAAACTTTCGGAAGTTTGGAGCTGAGTACTAGAAGTAGTTCATAATACTGTAGCACACTAGCTACATTTTTGTCGGAAAAGTGTCAAGAGACGTTTTAAAGTCAGTGTTTGCCCTTTCTACACCAACTGTAAATATTTCAGCAATGTCTTATCCAAGTTACAAAAACAAATAGCTCACCTGTATTGATGTCTAGTCCTAGGTGTGATATTACTGTCCTTAGCAGCCATCATATCTAGTTTCAATATTGTTTTCTCAATGCAGTAGAGTTGCAGCGTTATGCATATCTTAGAATAAGTGATGCGAGGTTCCGGCAGCAGATGGTGAGGTACCAGGAGTAAATGATACCCTTTCCATGGGAAACGCCGCCAGAATCTGTGACTTGTTGCTGTGCTAGGAGGCTGATCACCAAAACGATAAATTTTTCTATCATTATTAGTTTATTAACAACTCATTAAAATAATAAGGTCTAGCCTACTTATTTCGAAATTGGTGACAAAAACAAAAAGCAAGATCTAAAGGAAAAGGCAGATGAAGATCTTCGGGTATCTTTGGAGCTCGCCTAAACGGCGTGCCCCAGTGAATTGGCTGTCATGGGGCACAGACACAGTGTATGGCTTGGTCGGTCTTATCTCAGTTTCACTAGAAATGTTAAATCTAGATCGGTTTAGGAATCAGTATACATCAGTTATTTACGATGAGACAGGAAGCTTACGAATTTATCAATGTAGTGTGACTTGCTGAATATACAGTGGATAAAATTTGTAACTTATTCTATTATTCCATATAATGAAGTGAATCCGACCAAAAACGGCAGTTATATTTTAAATTTCGTCCATGTACTGTTGTGATTTCGTAATAAAAATTCAACATGTTAGTGTAATAAATTTTATAATGATATTATCATGTATTATGATATTTTTAGTGTATAATTGCAGTTAGTATTTTAATTCTTGCTGATCAGTTTCACCTCCTCAGTTGGGGCGAATCCGATCACCGTTGTATTTTGTATGCAGTAACGGAATCAGACTTCCTGTGGAGTGAATCCGATGACTATTTTGCTGTATCTGTAACAAAAGTTTACAATTTTTAAACTAAACAAGATTTTACAAGCGCATTAAAGGTGAGATTTTTGCTACGAAAACATTCACGAAATTCGGCAAACAAATATTAGTTTTTAGTTATTGTATGCCATAATCAACGTGAAAAGTATTTACTCAATATCATAATCATCTCTCCGTTCAAAAATAAATTTATCTCGCCTTCTACGTTCTAGAACAACTTTTTTAATAATTAGGGCTCTTTCTACCTCAGTTGCATCGTCAGTTTCTGAAAGACAAAATAAACATTACCATCAGGAACTTTCTTTCTCAGAAATGTTATTTTGCAGGTGTCGTTCGAAATACTGTCAGTTTTACCAATAAAATACCTTAACCTCTTCTTCCGCAGGTAATTTTACTATGGTGAAATCATTTTCTTTTAATTCATGCAAATCTTTATCCTTCTCATCGTCCACTTCCTCATTTTCATTTGACTCGTGCTCTTCTAGATCACTGTTAGATGCTCCGGATAGGGATACCCTGCTCGCAGCCCCGTCACTATCATTTTCATTGAAGTCGCTGATAACAATTGCTTTTCCGGGAGTTAGTGCTAAACGATATACTCTCTGCTGCTTTCCGTTTGTTTCATCAGAGAGAGCCTTTTACAATTACATTTCTATGGGTGCTGCTCAAGAAACTTCTGATTAGCCGGTGCCATGTACATTGTTATGGGTTGCTTCTCGAATATGTAAAATGACTTTGTCGGGACGGAAAGGATAAACTGCTTTTATGAACCCATGTATTACATTTGATGTAGACGTGATAGCAACATTTTCAAATTTGTATTTCAGCAACCGGAGAAATTCGGATTTTGGCACCACTCCTCTATTCGTCCTTTTGCGATCATCTAGGACATTTCCCCCAAGGAAGTTTTAAAGGTCTAAAAAAGGCCACACCAAATGGCTGACACAAATGAGTAGAATTATGTGGTAGAAGCACCGAGCTACAAGGGACACCATTACAAGACTGCAGCTAACTGGAGGTTACAATAGCTCCACGCATTTTGCTAAAAGCGGTGAAAGCAACAAGGCATCTCTCATATACTGCATTCTTAGAACACATGGGATCAGTTATACGTCGTCTGTGGTAACACAGAGAAGCTTAATATAAGACACTCACAGTCACCTATTTTTAAGGTGTACAAGGGAGGTTCATAACAAGCTACACACTTATAATACAGAAAGAAATGTGGAAGAAATCTGGTCACACGTGTCGAATGATAGGAACTTTATTTTGAATGTAATCTGTGAAGTTAACGTGGGATCACTACCAATTATTTGCCACAAACTAAAGTGGAATTATATGTGAAGACATACCATTGATGACCGTGCAGCTTAATTATCATTTATTCAAGAGAAGCTGCACGGTCATCAATGGTATCTGTTCTTTAGAGAACAGTTACTGTCTTCGAGTATAGTTAAATGGCTACCCGGCCATTGACCTAACTCTCAGGGGAATCGTCACCTTAGTGTGAGCGAGTCATGAGTGGATGAGCAAATATCTATTACGAACATTACGTATGTAGATTGTGGACAGTTGCGAATGTGGGTCTCACGGGATGCGTACAAGGGACAAGTCCCTACAGTCGTGCTATTTATCTGCGTCGTTGGTGGCTCAAATGGGTGCCGGCACGATAGCTCAGCGTGTTGGGTCAGAGGGTTTAGTTACCCTCTGTAATAATAAAAAAAAAAGAGTGAACACATCAACGAACAACCTGACGACCGCCACGAACAAATTAAAGGAACAATATAGAACAAAATAAGATCAACACAAAAAGATGGATAGAGCGTCTGCCATGTAAGCAGGAGATCCCGGCTTCGAGTCCCGGCCGGGGCACAAATTTCCAGCTGTCCCCATTGAGGTATATCAACAACACCTGTCGGCAGCTGAGGGTTTCAATTAATTATCATATAGCGGAATTGATGATCCCTCACTTTTGGCTGAAGAAGCCAAGTGTGAGATAAAAGTCATATAATATTATAATGAAGTGAAGGCGATTTCACGAGACAAAACTCAGTTATTCTCCTTGCCTGTCTGGAATGTATTTTAATCACTGTCACAACGGTAGGTCTTTGAGAATGAAATAAAGTTAGTAGCAATGTGTTTCAGAATATAAGAATAATTCTGGAAACTAATTTGAAAGAAACAAGTAGTATATTCGCTTAATAAATGACAAAGATTTCCAGGATTGTCTCTGAATTTCACATTTATTTATTATTGGCAGCATATTTTACTTGCAGATGGCGAATAAATGTCTATATTTATGTAACTGAATGAAGCTTCGAATAATATTTATTATTCACAAATAACGAATGGTAATATTTTCATCATATAAATTCTTCCCACTTATGATGGTAAGTGAAGAACATCGTAATGCCTCTTTGCAAGTGAATGCAAAAGCGTTACATCCACGTGGCAGCGAACAGGCACTCAAGCAGGCTGTGCTGTTCGCATAGCCGTGTACCAGCGTTCACGTAGCAGTCGTCAAGGGGGGCAGCATCGGAAATCTTCGGCCACTTCCGCCAAAATGCGGGAAGTACCTTCGCGCTCTCTATCGCACTCCATAGCGGCCGGAAAGCAATACGGATCGGGCTAGCGCGCTTGCGGTGCTTCAATGATCACACGTCACCGAATCCGGCTACGCCATTGACGGAGTCTGACTCGGTGGTCGGTCGGTAGCGATTGGCCCACCAGGGCCTGTAGACAGCGTTTATAATGATCGTTTACCAAAATTGAATCGATTCATGGATCCCCACAAAAGACGCCCAGTTCTTCCGCCACAGGATTCGTATGCTATCCGAAAGATGGGAGAATGTAGTGGCCAGCGATGGGCAGTGCTATGAATCATAATTTTTTTTGAAGTTTTTCACAATAAAGCCCCGAACTTCGTGAAAAAACCGGCTGAAGAAGAGTTCTAGTAAATTTATTTTCTGGTGCATATCTAGATAATGATTATTTCTTACGTTATTCCGTACAACTTAAAGATTGAAACAAAAACTTATATTGACCTGCTATAACCAATGAGCCTGGTGCAGCTCTTCAAGATTACATGTGACAGCGTCGCTATTGAGGCAACAGCTGCATGTAGTTTCTCTTTGTCTGTCAGTGTTGTCAAAGTAGAGAAAATGCCACGGAGAACTCTTATAAGATGAGTGCTCTTACCCGACCTAAATTGAATTTCTTTTTCTGTTTGAATAATCTGTAAGGGAAGCGGTTAAAGTTTATAATCTGAACGAACAGTGGGTGGTCAATTACGCCAGACAATCGGCGCTCTGTTGTATCTGACAGTACCGTTACTTCATTAGGACGTTGCTAGGGGGGAGAAGCGGATAACAAAGCGACCGCTTCGTGAATGCCGTTCGCGTGGTAATTGCCGAAAATCGACGCCACTCTGTGGGTCGTGAAGCCTCTCGTTATCCAGTACCTGCTGGAGGTGTGTGGGGGCAGAGATACTTATTGCAGTGCGTTCCAAGCGACGGCGCCATAATTCATGGAGTGGCGCACAGACGTTTCAATTGGGCCCGCATCAGGCAATTACTGCTGTCCCCGATGGCACAATTGGGCCGATATCTGTAATTACGTTGGGAGGGTGCATAACGTGCCACAGTCGTGCCGGGGATACTCCCGCGTGCCTGCGTTAACGCCTGCTACCTCGCCTGTCGTAAATTATGGGTATCAGTCGCATGGCGCGCCTTGTCTGAAACAATTTACTACTTGTTCTTGTGCACAATAATAAACTTCATCGGCTGTTTATTCTCGCATCTATAATCTATCTGCTGTCCTTAGTTAACAATTTATTACCACGTCGCTGCTCATCGTAGTGGAGGTACGTTTCTCCTATCGACAACTTCACGGACTCCATTCAGAATATACATGGACAAATACAGTTTCCCAAGCACATTTTGCCATCCACTTGCTTTGTCTGGGATGTACAGGTATAGCGCTCCCATGGATATTTTTGACAACTAATTCTAAAATATACAAACTATATGGATTTTTGTTAAAAGTGAAACATTATCCTGATACTAGAAACAGTGATGAAACCTGTATTTATGAACATTTAGTAAATATTTCGTTTATGGTTAGTAAACACTATGACAAGGATATGTATCGGAGAAACCAACATTTCATTCCAGGCTGCTATCATTTATGATACACAATCGTGCGATAAGATTACGGCGGGTTTCTGCTCGTCCTGCTCTCTTTTGCTGTTGTCTAGTCTTTTTGTTCGCTTGCTATTGGTTGACGTACTGGATGTGAGTAATAGCAAATTGCTGTAATCAAGTCAGTTATCCTGTTAAATTTGAGATATTTTGAAATACAGACCTAGCAGTAAATGTGATTATATGTTTACATTTATAGAATTTGTCACATTCATGACTTTTCAGTATTTTTAGCAAAGGCTGTTGCGGAAACAAACGTAACATCGCTGGGCTGCTTGTTGTCCGCCATTACGCGGAAATTTTCATTTTCAGCGATTATTTATGAAACAGCACAACATAAAATGCACAGGCAGTTATATTATCATTCCGGAGGAGCTCTGATATCTCACTATAGCGAATATTACTCTACAAATTGTATAGAACTAATGTAAGTGAAAAGACCACAATCGATAAGGTCTTGAATCCTAAGGTAAAATAATTCATTCTCAGTTTATGCTGGTGTACAAGTGAAAGACATTGAACCTTAACAACAATAACGATTTATGGAGGATATTTTACAGTATTGAAACTGTGTTTATGTGGTGTCTAATTAATACGTTATGCGCGCGTAGAAACAGACGTTTAACGTCACGAGATTGCTTTTCTTGCATAGACAGATTCAATTATTTTCACTGGTGCCGGAATACTTCTAAAGACTTAAACTTCAGTTACTTTCAACATATGAATTCCTGAGTAGAAAGATGAATAGATATTATTTCTGTGGCCTGTGTGCAAATGTGTACTAACTAGAAACCACGCAATTACTTTCTCGTTTATAGATGAAATATTGAACTTTATGATGAGTGTACAACATTTAAACATTTATTAAGTACTAAAACTAAACTAAAATTCTCCCGAACAGGCTATGAAGGCACAAAGGAACCGAGCGGTCGCCGTGTCATCCTCAGACCACAGCCGTCACTGGGTATGGAGCGGCATGTGGTCAGAAAACCGCTCTCTAGGCCTTGTGTCAGTTTCCGGGACCGGAGCCGCTACTTCTCAATCAAGTAGCTCCTCAGTTTGCCTCACAAGGACTGAGTGCACCCCGCTTGCCAACAATGCTCAGCAGACCGGATGGTCACCCATCCAAGTGCTAGCCCAGGCCGACAGCGCTTAACTTCCGTGAACTGACTGGTACCGGAGTTACCACTCCGGCAAAGCTGTTGCCTGTTTATAAAGTACACCACTTGCAAAAACATCTGGTGGTCATCACAATAAAAATTTCTCCTTCAAATTTACAGTAACTAACTAAATAAATAACGATGAAAATAGTAGTATTTTCCACTAAGACAGTAAACTGCGCTATTGCGAATGATTCGTTCGTTTCCTAAGCTCCGTATTATTTTCCGAAGTAAATACATGTACAAATATGAGTAATGAATTAATATAGCCGCAAACTCTTTGTGTTTGGATTTTGCACTCTACAAATGTTTTATCATTACTGCTCTCGTCACACGCCACACATCTACGAGGTACTGAAGTTCATTCCATACCTTAGGTAGCCACGTTCTGTCAACGGCCACCACAGCAGGCGTGATGAGTTCTATGAGCTGTTCCAGTGTACTTGCTATTAGGGGTGCGTAAAAAAGGTTTTAAGGTACTCCCCATTCCCCTCCTCCCAAACAAAAAAAAAAAAAACAAAAAAAAACAGTAAAACTCACGAGACCTTAACTCGAGTGACCTGAGGGACCTAAGGACAGAGTTCTTCAACACAACGCCCAATCCAGCGATGCGGAAGTCCGTAGTTAGGTAGCGATGAACACCGATGCTCCAATGTTGGGTTGCCCCTTCTTGCTGAAGGATTAATTTCTCATAACTAGGAGCTGTATCAGGAAACAACCAAAGCTGCAACACATCGAGGTAAGAGGAGTCCATCACAGTCTTCTCACATGTGGGAAACGGCCCGTGTAAATTAGTTTGGGAAACATCACTAAGAACATTAACCTTCCGGTGAATGATGGCCATGTGTCATAATTCCATGAAGATGTTCAGTCTGTTACGTGGGCAATATTCTTTGAAACTGCCCCTAACAAACGGGTACCTTAGAATTTTTTATGCTCATTACAACTGATGAAATAGTCGACTACTTACTGTGCATACAGCAACTGCAAACCAGAATCAGTCTTCCAGTGACTCTTGTTTTTTATGGCTTTTTTCATAACTTCTCTTTCTCAGTACTGTGGAGTGACTGCACGTTTGGTAGCCTACGGGCAGCCTATTAATAGATAGGATTCCTTTTAAGGTAAGTTCGTTACCACAAAAAAATGTTGCAGAGGCGTGGCGAGGTGATAGTCTCAGATAGACGGACAGGCATTCCGTTCCTTCACTTCAAGCTCACCAGGCAGTATCTCAGACGGTGGCCTTCGGTCGAGAAAAAAGAATTCTTCGCAGATGTCTTTTAACAAGATAAGAGCCCTCTAGCCAGGTGTCGCTTCCCAGACGACTGTCATAGCGTTTCTCAACAAAAAAATATGTTATACACTGAAGCGCCAAATAATCTGGTATAGGTGTGCGATTCAAATACAGGGAAATGACTACAGCACTACAGTCGGCAGCGCCTATATAAGACAAAAAGTGTCCAGCGCAGGTGTTGGCTCGGTTACTGACGGCTACGATGGAAGTTTCTCAAGATTTAAGTGAGTTTCAACGTGGTGCTATAGACGACGCACGAGAGATGGGACACAGCATCTCCGAGGTAGGATGAAGTGCGGATTTTCCCGTATGACCATTTCACGAGTGTACCATGAATATCAGGAATCCGGTAAAACATGAAATCTCCGACATCGCTGCAGCCGGATAAAGATACTGCAAGAACGGAAACAACGACGACTGAGGAAAATCGTTCAACGTGACAGAAGTGCCACCCTTCCACAGATTGCTGCAGCATCAGCTAGTGTCAGCGTGCGAGCCATTCAACGAAAAATCATCGATATGGGATTTGGGAACCGAAGGCCCACTCGTGTACCCTTGATGACCGCACGACACAAAGCTTTCATCCTCGCCTGGGCCAGTCAACACCGACATTGCACTGTTGACGAATGGAAACATGTTGCCTGGTAGGACGTGTCTCGTCTCAAATTGTATCGTGCGGATGGACATGTAAGGGTATGGAGACAACCTCACGAATCCATGGACCCCACATGTCGGTAGGGGACTGCTCAAGCTGGTGGAGGCTCTGCAATGGTCCTTTTCCCTTCTGCTTAGGCTTGGTAAAACCTGCCAAGGGACTGGGTGCAGGTCGACCTGTACTCACGTATCCGGCTTCCTATAGGTCTATACTGTGCATTTAATTGGAAATATTTTCATCCTATCAAACACACCTTAGGGCACTTCTGCTTCAATAAAGCAAGTACTTGCAACGCGAAAAGATAGTGTAAACATTTGTACCGAAATTTTATTGGACGGAGCTGTGAAACATTGCCATTTTCAGTCAGAGAGTTCCTGAATGGTGATAAAGCAGCCACGTTATGGAGAGTCGTAAGAGAGAACACTTCTCGTCATGGTTTTGAAGATTAATGACTTCAAGCTGGTCTGCAGAAGAATAATGATGGTGGTTACTGGGCGACTGATGATCCGAAACTTAGGGTCGTCCACAACGATGATTCTACTCCAATAGTAAGGACAGAAAGAGACCTGAACGGCCAGCTATTATTATCGCTGCCCACCGCAGTACTTAGCGAATATGGCAAGATACGCTATCGTTGCAACTGGCATTCCAGTACGGACACGATATTAGTACACTTTCATCAGGTGCCAGTTGTTCTATTTTATTACTTCAAAGACCGCTCATATGCTTACAGTCACTTATTGTATTCGTGTATTATCTGCATAACTTTGCATTTAATGTGACCACCCTCCTGTTCAAAGGTTACAATTCACTATAAGCCCCCCTTTGTTCAAGTATTTAATGTTCAGTAGTTTATATCAGCGGGTGTCTCATGTGGTTTACTTAATGGCAATAAATTTGATTTTTAAAGTGTCCACTTCCTGCTGTTTTGGGTAAGATGATGCCTTTTCTCATTAACATGTGATGTTTCACTGAGCCACCCCTACTAATTTCCATTTAGTTAGACGTTTCCGTAGTCTGATATTATTATTTCCTTTAATTAACTTACATCATATGGGGCGTTTCACTTCTCTGTAGGTCACGAGCGAATGTAGGTCACCAGAGATGAGACTTTACCATTAAAGGGGTACGGAAAACAGCACAGCCGACACCCCACATAAGACCCACGCCCTCTTATTCTGGCGATTGACGTTTCCAGTAAACGGAAGGTTGCCTCGTCGCTGAATAGCAGCTTGGAGGCGGAGTGTTCATCCCAAGTGCTTCCTGCATTGTGATGCAAAATCAAGGCACAGGCCATAATCTTCCGGCTGCAACTGCTGCGCAAGCTGCGGATGATACGGTCTGAAACGTAACTGCAGTCGCGAAATCTTCAACATAGCATGCTGCAGTATTCGAACACCGTGGCTTGGGCAGAACCATTGATGTTTTTGCGTCGCGTACGACACTCCCCCTCACCCTCTCCGTGGTTGGATACGGCACACTCGGTCAACTGGCGCTTCTCTGCTTAGTGTCTCGAAATTGCCGATGCCAAGTCACAGGACGCCTTTTGCCTGGTGGTTCTCTTCCATAATTTCTTCACACGAAAATTCTGTTCTTGATTTATTGCCCTTTTGTTAAGAGGTCGCAGTAACAACGCCAACCCGTGGATACAGTGCACACTCGGTGGTACTGCAGTGCTGTCCATGCATTTGCATGTGATGCTTTGGAAAATATGGAACTCTTGAAAAAGGATGAATCGCATACAGTAATCATGCATTGTGGCAGAATTAAAAATGGGAGTAGTTGCTATCTCCCCCCGCCCCCTCACCACCAACTTACATTCCTCACCAAGGCTTTCGTCTGATTTTCCTTGGCTGTTAGGCAAAAGCTAGATCTGGGACATAGAGGCACACACACACACACACACACACACACACACACACACACACACACGAGCCGTGCTGCGCCTATCGTTGGTTCTGTTTGTTCAGATAAGCTGTCGTACACCTATGCTTTTAGACGAGATCAGAAGTAACCTTAATGGCATGTGCAGTGTGCTTGTATCCTTACTTTTATCAATAGCAAACTGATCACGTCGCGATTTAGGAAGGGAACATATACCAAAGATCTAGGGGAGTCAATATCAGCTGCATGTTCTAACCAGCCCACGTCAGAGCCTAACGAATATCGCAGGAACTTCATCCTTTTAAGCTATAGCTACACATAACTGTTGCCTACATTTAAACTTGTACGTTGCTGTCTGACATACAGCTATAGTGTAGATGACACTCTCTTGTTCGAGACCACATTTTCAGCTGTCAATGAAGAACTTGATTTCGACATTCATCACTTCTTTTGGCGTTTCAGCCCTCCTGTTGCGCCTATCGCTGCACCATAGAAGTTGCCTGCATGGTGTAGAGGTGTGATAGGGAACTAGGCGAATGGTTATCTGCTCTTTGATCATGCTCCCTGAAACTGTTCCTCGTGGTCAAGTTTCAAGTCTGTTTATAGTGTCACAATCTGCCCTGCAGTCGTCTTGCCATCGACTATAGGGGCTTATCTGACGAGGTGTGATACGATGCTTTGTTATGCTATGCTATGGAACCAGGATGATAGGGATATAGTCCTCTCTTATGTTTTACACTCAGGTGGGTAAGAACGTAACGAACTATCCACGGTGTTGACAACAAAGCCACGTAGTCATAACTGGTTCATAGTCGTAGATGGAAAAAAATGGAAATCTCTTATATACAGCACACTAGCAAATGTGTCCTGGTTGTTAAGATCTACAAATTTTCTCTTAATGCAGAGGCGCTAAAATAAGGTTATGCCACATTACGCAATAGAGAAACAGTAAAATAGACGCCTAAAGGGGCAGATTGTTTGCACATGGTTTGTGAAACATAATCGAATTATGTTTTTTCTAGCAAGACAATATTTGTCCATTGAAATACTTCAAGACAATATATTATACTCAAATACTATTTGTTGAATATTATCAGCCTATAATTTACTATATTGGACTTCATCAAACGTTTTGATGATAAAAGTCTAAATAAAACTCTGTAAGGAAATGGTACGTTACGTTCCTTGCACGTGTGCGTAGTATTTTACAAGAAAGATAAATTTTTGTACGTGGTACGTTGATTGCCTTAGGAGATTCTGTCAGTAGGAAAATACAGTACGTTGTTATTGTGAGTGTCGCTCGGAATAAAACTTTCATTTCCTCTTTTTTTGTTCCGTCCCAATTATACCAGTTTCACAGAAAAATTTAAAAGCGGATTTAACAGCTCATTGGACGTTTCTATTGGATTTGCTTCGTTTACGGGCACTGCTATCTATTTGGGTAACGGAGAAACACGATGAGTCACATGTACGACGATAAACTTTTCATCACTTTCGATCGTGAAGATTAATATTGTAAACCACTGTGTGGGTGGAGTGCATTGTTTGAGAACACAGGAATTTTTTCCTCTGTGTTACCCCACACGTCCTCCACAATACGTAAACACAAATATAACGTTCGACGCAAAGGTAAGGCACATTTACTTACTTACAACGGAGCATATAAATCAACAGCAGGAAGCAGTTGAACAGTGGGAAGAAGTAAATTGGATTGCCAAGCCATTTCATTTCGCCACAATGGCTGCGATTATATTCCTAAACATCGTGTAAATTACTTTCCCTCTGTTCTTGAAATTGTCAGTAACTCTAGATTTTCGCCCTCAAGAAACTACTACAGACTACAGGCTGTATTATATGCCCTCCTTTATATTTTACGATATTCCTATTTATCTGCCTTACAGAAGCTAATGACGTACGTTTGTTCGCCTATTATATTTCTCTTGAACAAAGTACTGTACTTATGAAGGTCTAATTTGTAGTTATATTTCTGTTATATTTTATTATTATTATATTATATTAATGGCGTAAGACAATTACTATCAAACAAATAAGTCTACCAAAGTGAGCATTGTCTGTAGAGATAAGATGCTATCTACTACTTGGTACCACATACCGATTCATTCTCTGAGCGTATCGTTGAGAAGAAGAATGACTAACGGATTGGTTAAATATATGCAGTATTCCAATGAAAGTTTTTGTTGATTCAGTATATACCCATGACCTCTTGTTGAAATCTATAAGTTTCACAGTAAGCTCGGGCTGTTAGATTAATACATGTTGTAACCTTCCCGTAAAAATAAAAAAATATAAAATAATGAAATTTGTATAATTACATTCTGACGTATGAAAACTGATAAATCTTAACTCATGAAAAACTGATAAATTTTGACGTAAGTAGTGCTACATCATGGCCCTGTGAAATAAATCTGAATCCATCTGTGAGAAATAAACAGAAAAGTTCTCAGGTCGTGATGGTGTCGCCGGATAACGCTGTCTATATATATATATGTGCTCGTAAATGGCACAGCTTAGTGCAATGCTGGCCTATCTACTAATACTATATGAAATTTGTCTGAGATCTGAATTACTAGAAAAACTGACTTTATTTAGTGACACAGCTGCTCACCTGGTTGTCTGATTACTAAAGAGCACAGGGCTATGATCTGACAAAAATTCTGGAATATTTTAATTTAGATAAATGGCTGGATCGGGACTGGCATTGACTTAAGGGGAAATTATACTTTTATAGTTGACTGGTAAAAACAAGTATATTGTGAAATTGTTTTACGTCATTGATAAAGATCTACAATCCATTACACCGGAAAATTGAATACATTAGAAATCTGGGTCAATTGGTGCTGATGAATCACAAAAGAAAAGACTGAAACAAATTCATATTAACATCTCAGACAAGTGATAGAACTACGCACATGCCAATAAAAATAATAAAATTTACCTTACAATAGCTGATTGACTTAATTACACCGTTGATTTTTCATTATGTTAACAATTATTCATTTGTTCATCATTATCTCATTCCATGGTATCATTTAGCTCTGAGACTGATCACAGTTATTATTCAGTTCCATGTCATAAAGTTTTACAATTTGTTCTGCACTGTGACTCTAACAACTACTAACTATAAACTGCGCTGTACCAGCAACAGACTACAACTACACTGTAGCAGCGAGCGACTGCAACTGCGTTAGAGACTGCTCTGACCTGCGAGTCTATTGCAGCTCTCTTTTAATAGGGGAAAGATATTTTATGTCTCAGGCAGCGGCAGTGAGTTGTCGTTCTATCAAGTGAGCTATACATCGATATTATATTTGCTCCAGCAGGGTTATGAACCCCATATAGGATTGTCAATAATTATTGTGTGAGTGACCACTAATGTTTATTCTAGCTATACAAATACACATTATCAATAAAATATATAAACAGAAATTGACTCAATTTCTATGATTACAATGTTATTTCAAACGTAGCCTTTATTAGAGATTAGTGGAGATAAGAAACCATTTAATCATTTGATGTAGCGGGTAAGTCAGATATAACTTTATTGTAATTCTCACCCACCAGTTCCTTCATGTAGAAACTAATATCGAAAGAACATTAAAAATTTTATCTGAAATATATACTTTAACTGGTACATAACAATTAGTTATTAATCGATAAAGTGCAACGCTATTTAGACAAATGAGGTTCACCACGGTAAATTCGCTGTTCACCTGTAATCTGAATTTCCTCACAAATAATGATGGAATCACTTTGACGAATATCAAGAGATCGCCATTGAATACAAAAATATTGAAAATAGCAGAATTTCAGTATACAGAGTGCTGAGACGTCACCAAAACACTCTGGGAAGGATTCATCACAGCAAGGCGATAATTTGTAGTTAATACCACGTTCACAAACGGCCTGTTGGCTTCTGTCTCGGGTTCTTCGGCCGACGCTGTTCTGATGATTTTTCTGACGTTTCGTCAGTACGAATGACTGGCATTGTCAAAGCTTCACCCTCCATTGCTGGTGGTTGACTGGAACCAAGCTCGCGGCCGCAGACCATATGTGCCTGGCGCGCCAACGTCCGAGGGCTTCTCCGTGGTCATTTCCGGTATGGTTCTCTTGCTACCTGCGACGGTCTTTCGCTGCAGCACGGAAAGCAAGAGTCCCTTTACTTTGAGTCTTTCTCGTTTCTTGTTGAAGCTGTTTCCGTGTTTGTGTATTTGTGTAACTCCCCTGAACAAGCCCGTGCGATAGTTCTTCTCTACATCCAGAACATCACAGTCGGCGAATTTTACTACGTGGTCGGTCTCACATAGCGCGTGCTCTGCCGCAGGCGATTTATCCTTCTGCCCCAACCTTGAATGTCGCTGATGTTCTGTGATAATGGTGTTGACTGATGGAACAGTCATTCCAACATAAACTTTTCCCCATTTGCGTGGTATGCGGTATATTCTCGACATTGTAAGTCGGCCCTTGTCTCCTTTGCCGACCTGTGACACTCTTTGATCTTCTTTGTCGGTTTTTAAATATTCTTTAAGCCGTCTTGGCACAATGTACGGCCGATTCTGTCCGTCACTCTGGGAATGTATGGCAGAAAGGGCTTACCCGACAGTTTTTCTCTAAATTGTCACTTCGCCGAGGGTTTGTCTCTGCTATACTTCTAATATTACTTCTGGAGTACCCACTGCTCTACTGAAGATTTCCAAGAGTTGCATTTCGCGTCTGAGGTGCTGCGGTTCACATATTATTCTGGCTCGGGTTGTGAAACATGCCTCTTTTCTGGCTAGGGTGATGATTTGATAGTTTATAGAGTATTGTAGCAGGCGTTCGCCATCCGGAGTCAATCACCTATATGGCTCAATCTTGCACATTACCATAGGAAAGCTGCACTCGTCCAGCATTTGACGCAAAGTGTCGAGAATCGGTCCATCGAGCTCTCCATTCGAAAAATCCCTCGCTCTAGTTGACTCCTGTAATGTTTCACTACTGTCTGCTTCTCCATTGGCTGAAGGCCGTCCCTACCAACAATACATTTCCCTTAAGTTCTATAGACACGGTTTGATTCATCTAGACTACTTTCCTGCACTAAACTAATATATCACCACAACATTTAAATCAAGAAATGTTGAAAACATACTGTCATATTCACATAATTTACATTAATTATAAATAAAAGTTCGTCATAAATAAAACAGATCAGGTGAGACGAGAATGTCAATATATAATATTTAATCAAACGTTTATGCCTTCTTGACGGAGGCGTCTTTTGCATCTCTTTTCATTTTCAGTGTCTGCTAACACATGCGACAGACCACTTTCTAATTAGCACAGTTATTTAATAGCACTTGCAATAGACATTTAAAGACACGTACTGGCAAAATAGTAAACTGATCATTAAATAACTACACAAGTTTGATTGGTTATTAGTTGTGCACATGTGGAGAATATGATGTTCTGACAAATATTTGCATAATAAAAAAGATATAAAAGGCGTAATAAACCAAGAAATGAAACAGATACAGATATGTAGCTTTCAGTGATAATATCTGTAGTGCAATGCTATTATTAGACATATTGTTTGCGGAAGTCGCATGAAGATATTAAAACTTGTTAGTTCAGAGGTTAAGTGTGAAAACGTTGATTAAATGAGAAATAATAATTTCTGTATTGTGAAAGATATTCAAATATTGTTGTGTCACTGGATATGCACCAGTTTTCTGAGATTGTAGATGTATTTAGATCTGCACTAATATTTAACTGTGAGTTATTGTCGAATCTCAAAGAACTGTGACTTAGCCATCTTTAAGGATCTCTGATACTGTGCCATTTCTTGGAGCATCTCTTGCACAAAGGCCATGGGACTAACGGCCGTCCAAATTCTCGTTCCGTGGTTTTCTCTATTCCAGCGACGCAACTAGTCTTTGTCTTGGTCTCACTCGTGTCTATGACCCAGCCGGAAACCGGAACTGCCGCGTCGTGCCCTGAAATTTGGGCGCATTAGCGTTCAACCACACAAAAAATTCATCTTACCTCGTAACAGTATGGGGCGGCCGATTAGCTTGTCTAAATAAGCTTAATGTTACAGGTGCAAATCTTGCAATATTTATGTAACAACGCACAGCAAGTGTGAACGCTTATTCGTAAGCTCTAACGCCAACAGCATACTGGTTATCTCTCAAAATACGACTCAAATAGATACAAAGCTATTTTAAATATTATTGTGTAATATTTTCGCAATATTTTCGTATGAGGAAGTATGGTCTCAAGCGATTCATTATAGAATAGTTGCATTCCATTTGATTTATTACTTATTTTCCCTTTGTATCCGAACTACAATGAAAATACCTGTATAACAGTGCAAATGTGAATTGTTCGCCCTCTGGCTTGCATTAAATACTGCTGTGTTCGGACTGTTTCGTATGAGGGTTCTTCCTTTACTCCGTTTTTTTGCATTGTACTTTCCGATAATAGCATAGTACAGCCTTTTTCCCTGTCTTCTCCTGAGGTATAGTTCGAATAAAAGATTGTTGCTTTATTTCGCTATAACGAGTCACGAAAGACCGTGGGAACCTGATCTCAAAATATCAATAAAATATTCTTGAACATGTTCAGAAATAAATTCTGTTGATGTAGTTCGGTTTCATCGTAGATAGTAATGGTAAGGTATGTAATATGACTCAGGTAAGATAGCAAGGGTTTGCAGGAGCGTAATCAGAAGCCGAGCTGAAAGTCATCATTCCCTAAACTTCAGGTAATTACTGAATGATAATTGAATGGAAACCAGCCGTGTGAATCATACAGATTTTTTTAGTGATGTGTTTGACTGGTTTGATGCTGCCCACCACGAATCCCTCTGGTGTGCCAACTTTTCATCTCCAGGTAGCTCTTGCAATCTAATTCCTCAATTATGTTTTGCATTTATTCCAACCTTTGTCATCATCTACTCGTACTACCCTCTACAGCTGCCTCTAGTACCATTTCATCGTCGATTCTCCGGAGAATCCCCTAGCGTATTACCTTATCAGTCCACCTAATTTTCAACATTCGTCTGTAGAACCTTCTACATCGCATTGCGTCAGCAAATCGTTGGTTAATATATTAGAAAACAAAAAACCGGCCCCGATCGCGAAAAAAGAACCTAGTTTTAAGTGTTAACCAAGATTTCGACGTAGATAACTACACCTTTGTCAGAACAACAATAAAAGCCACAAGTGCCTAAGAAGACTTTTGTCAATGATTAAAAGAGCACCATAGCTATACACTTACAAACGAAAAAGAAAACTGCAGCTGCAGTTTATGGCGGGTCATGGCCCATTGAACATAGGGCAGTGTGAGGTGGAGCGTACACCATTAAGTTAAGTAGTGGTTTTGTCTTTGTACATATGTACTGTTTGTGTTTTCCTGTTCTTTTTCGTTTATAAATGTATACCTATGGTGTTCATACATGCGCTACCTACCATAGGTGCCGTCAGTGTAGGATTTTAACCTATCCGCTCTCTCCCCTGCTTTTAACAGTGAAGTTCTGTCACTGCCCTTGCTTTCAATTCACCAAAGATTAAGTTTTCTGTAGGCTGAGCCTGTCCTTCCAATGATCATTTCTTTTTCGCAATCTTCACACTTTTCATGTAGCCATTTCGCCTTACCTTCCATGCGCTCCCAATATATATCTTTCCTAAGTAACTTGTATTTCTTTATTTCAGAATTTCCCTGAAAATGTTTGTACTTGCTTACCTGTCCTAACGAATAAAGAAGCTTCATGTGCTTCAATCGCCTTGGTGTAGATGTAGCTTTACTGTCAGGAGAAGATCAGTTAGGATTCCGTAGAGATATTTGACCACGCGAGGCAATACGTAATCTAAGACTTATCTTAGAAGATAGGTTAAGGAAAGGCAAACGTACTTATCTAGAATTTGTAGACTTACAGAAAGCTTTTGACAATGTTGACTGGAATACTCTCTTTCAAATCCTGAAGAGGACAAGTGTAAAATACAGGGGATCGGAAAACAATTGACAATCTGTACGGAAACCACTTGGAAGTTACAAGAGTCGTGCGGTATGAAAGAGAAGCAGTGTTTGAGAGTGGAGTGAGGAAGCATTGTACCCTATCTCCAATGTTATTCGACCTGTATATTGAGCAAGCAGTAAAGGAAACAAAACAAGTTGGGAGCTGGAATTAAAATCCATCGAGAAGAAATAAAAACTTTGAATACTGCAGATTGCGTTGTAATTCTGTCAGAGACAGAAAAGGACCTGGAAACCAGTTGAACGGAATGAAAGATAGTGGAATGTTGTCGAATTAAATGAGGTGATACTGAGGAAATTAGATTAGGCAATGAGACTATTTGGGGAGCAAAATAACTGATGATGGTCGAACTGGAGAGGATATAAAATGCAGACTGGCTATGGCAAGGAAAGCGTTTCTTAAGAAGAGAAATTTGTTAACTTCACGCTTAGATTTAAGTGTCAGGAAGTCTTTTCCGAAAGTAGTCATGTATATAAATTAAACATGGGCGATAAACAGAGTAGACAAGAAGTGAATAGAAGCTTTCGAAATGTGATGCTACAGAAGAACGCTGAAGATTAAATTGGTAGATCACGTAACTAATGAGTAAATCTAATTAAAAAATCAGATAAAAATGATCTTAACGCTTTTTCAAGAGGCAGTCTTCGCTCCTGCCGATCTGATCATGTAAGAGTAGGAAAAATGTGGAATAACTCCAAAGAGATAGTACGTAAGGCCATTGAGAGATATATACCACATAAATTAATAAGTGATGGTACTGATCTCCTATGGCACACAAAATATGTCCAATCACTGTTGCAGAAGCAACGAAAAAGGCATTTTAAAAGAACGCTAATCCCGAGACTGCCAGACGTTTGCAGAAGTCCGAAATACAGTGCGTACTTCAATGGGAGATGCTTTTATTAATTTCCACATCGAAACTCTGTCTCCGAACCTGGCAGAAAACCCAAAGAGATTCTGGTCATACATAAAGCACAACAGTGGCAAGACGCAATCAATACCTTAACTGCGCGATGACAACGGCGAAGTCACTGACGACAGTGCCACTAGAACAGCGGTAGTAACACGGTTTTGCGAAACTCCTTTACCAAACAAGACGATGTAAATATTCCTGAATTCCATTCAAGAACAACTGCCAAGATGAGAAACATAGAAAAAGATATCCTCGGTGTAGCAAAGCAGCTTACTCACTTAGTAAAGGCAAGGCCTCCGGTCCAGATTGTATACCAATCAGATTCCTTTCAGTGTATGCTGACACAGTAACTCCATATTTTGCAATTTTAATAAAAAATAGAACCGCTCGCTCACAGAAAGATCCTTACCTACAGAGTGGAATGTGGCTAAAATCACACTAATACCCAAAAAGGGAAGCAGGAGTAATCCGCTTAATTACAGGCCCACATCACTAAAATCGATTTGCAGCAGGGTTCTGGAATACTATGAATAAACCCAAAGTAAAAACGGTTTATTGTCACATAGTAATCACGTATACAGAAAATAACGTTCTTGCGAATCACAACTAGCTCTTTATACTCATGAAGTAATGAGTGCTATCGACAGGGGACGTCAAATTGATTCCATAAACTGATTTCCAGAAGGATTTCCACACCGTTCCTCACAAGCGTCTTCTAACCAAACGGTGTTCCTATGGAATATCGCCTCAGTTGTGCGACTGGATTCGTGATTACCTGTCAGAAAGGCCACAGTTCGTAGTAATAGACGGAAAGTCACTGAGTAAAACGGAAGTTATATCCGCCGTTCCCCAAGAAAGTGTTATAGGCCCTCTATTGTTCCTGATCTATGTTAATAACATAGGAGACAATCCCAGTAGCCGTCTTGGATTGTTTGCAGATGATGCTGTCATTTACCGTCTTGTTGGGTCATAAGATGACCAAAAGACAGTTCAAAATGATTTAGATAAGATATCTGTATTGTGCGAAAAGTGGCAATTGACCCTGAACAAAGAGAAGTTTGAAGCTATCCACATTATTACTATAAATAATCCGATAAATTTCAATTACGTGGTAAGTCACACAAATCTAAAGTCTGTAAATTCAGTTAAATTCTTAGGAATTACAATCACAAATAACCTAAATTCGAACGATCACATAGATAATGTTGTGGGTAGAGCAAACCAAAGACTGCTATTCTTTGGCAGAACACTTAGAAGGTGTAATAGGTTTACTAAAGAGACTGCTTACACCACGTTTGTCCGCCCTATTCTGCAGCACTGCTGTGCGGTGTGGGATCCGCATCAGGTGGGACTGACTGATGACACTGAAAAAGTTCAAAGAAGAGCAGATCGTTCTGTATTATGGCGTAATAGGTAAGACAGTGCGACAGATGTGATACGTAAATTTGAGCGGCAATCATTAAAACAAAGGCGTTTTTCGTTGCGACGGGATCTCATGAAATTTCAATCATCGGTTATCTCCTCTGATTGCGACAAATTTCCTTTAGCACCAGCTACATAGGGAGAAACGATCACCATGATGAAATAAAAGAAATCAGTGCACGCACAGAAAAATTTAAGTGCTCGTTTTCCCCGCGCGCCGTTCGGGAGTGGATCGGTAGAGAGACAGCTTGAAGGTGGTTCACTGAATCGTCTGCCAGTCATTTTATTGTGAATAGCAAAGTAACCACGCAGATGTATATGTAGATGTAGGAGGCACTGAATAGAATTGGGGAGAAAAGGCACAACTCATCTAGAAGAAGGGATCGGTTAGTAAGACACTTTCTGAGACATCAAGGGATCACCAGTTTAGTATTGGAGGGAAGCATGGAGGGAAAAAATAGTACAGGGAGAACAATAGATGAATACACTAAGCAGATTCCGAAGGATGTAGGTTGCAGTGGTTATTCGGAGATGAAGAGGCTCGCACAGGATAGAGGAGAATGGAGAACTGCATCAAACCAGGCTGTGGACTGAAGACGACAAGAACAACATGATTGAAGATCAGTTTTAAATCACGCATGGAAAGTAGAAAATCAGTGTTCGTGGCAGCTTTGATTTGCTGTTTCTTGTGTTTGTAAGCAGGTGTCTATATGTTGCAGATGGGTCGTTTATTTAACACCCAGTGTTCTTGGAGTCGATATGGCGATGACACAGCTATAAATGGAAATCCGCTTTTTCCACTTGCACACATGCCGATAACTCACAACTCAATGGCGTGGTTTTTGTTGACTGCACTGTCCCTCCTACAGCTTAAAACATACAATTGGAATGCTTTGCAAATAAAAACCTGAAATTTATTTCTCTTACTTATCAAATTAGGCCTTCGCCGAATATGCTTCCAGCTTCCGTTGCCATACTATTTGATCTGGCTGATTACTGCAGGTGGATGACATTTCCGTAGGACACCATGGGGGTAAAAACTGTACAGGGAGACGAAGACCTCAATTCATTATGACATTTCAAATGATGCACGTTGAAGTAGTGATGCAATAGGATCAGTAGTTATGCAGATCCGAAGGACCTTTCAAATGTGGCATGAAGAACTTGATCAACCAATCTTCTGGGTGAAGGCTGCTATAGCGACAACGGCAACGTGGAATAATGACTACCGCAACATAATTGAACAATCTTTTGCGACTAATCAAGTGGGAAATCAACATTTACCAATAAACATATGACTCTGGACAACGAAAAACAGATACGTTTTGTTGTTCGTTTCACACATGATACTTGGAAAGCAATCAACAGGAGAGAGATCCATGTTAATATCGCTCATTGAGCAATGATATCATAAATTTCTTTGGTGTTTTCTGATATTCCGTCCCACAATGAAGAGTGTTCAGGTAGCTGCTGAAGACGTGTTTCAAAAGGGGAAGCAATAATTTCACATTGTGTATTATGCTGACCAGTGACTATGTAAATGTGTCAGCATTAGAAACAGCTCTCCCGCCATATCTGGTATGAACAATTACTTCCCTTGAAAATCACGGTGGGTACAAAACCTGTGTCTTAATCTAAATTTTAATACGCCACAAGTGATCCTCATCTCGCACCGGAAGATCAGTTAATATCACCGTGGAACAGTTCCTCCAATCCTCCCTGATGGAACTCAGTTACCATACCAAGAAAACGATATCTTGTCGTAACCCAGAATGAGCAACTTAACCAAGAAGTACAAACTGCCTGAGCATAAAAGAGTTCACTGTTATGCCTGTATTTAATTAAAACATTTGACATTATTTCACTAAAGACGAAACGAAGCTATAATATTCGGTTATTCTATGTTACTGTCATGTTCATCAACACTATTATCACTGTTAATGGCAGCAGCAGCAGTAGTACAAGTACTATTAGTATTAATTTTATTTGCTCGTATTCAGAATTATTTACCCACATTGTCAATATAGACATTCAGCTCATTTTAATACTATTTGTCACTTAAAATTGTTGTTTTCTAAGTAACTATGAGGAACATAAAGTACTCTATAGGTGAGACGTGTGTCCGATGTAAGAGATCATATTACGTAAATAGGTAAACATGGAAATAAGTGAGAAAGCACCAGACTACTGGATCTATTAACACTCCCGTATGATATTTATCTGTAACAGAATGACATTCTGGCTATGGGAAAGACTGACTCCCGTATTATAGATTCCTTTTTACTTTAGACAGAGTCATTCAACAACAGCATTTCAAGATCTGATA
The DNA here is from genome assembly GCF_023864345.2 of Schistocerca serialis cubense. Classification (NCBI taxonomy): domain Eukaryota; kingdom Metazoa; phylum Arthropoda; class Insecta; order Orthoptera; family Acrididae; genus Schistocerca; species Schistocerca serialis. The sequence continues at coordinate 667,115,364 of NC_064642.1, forward strand.
CGTCCAACTTCTTGGGTAGACAAACGCATAATTCTAGAATTTTCTCCTTTGTTTTCTCCATTTCATATTGGTGTGCTCCTTGAATACAGGCCTGATCATGAACTCGGTGAAGCACCTGGGGGAGGAAGCTAGCCTGAGAGGATTATGTTCGACATACGACGTCGGTGGCTACGAACCAGCTGCTGCAGAGCGATCACGGAGGAAATATTCGGTGTGAACTTCATGTTAAATTTGTTGCTGTCGTTGCTTTGAATCTCATGTGAAACTTCGCACTGGAAATTTACCTTTTTTGCTTTTTTTGTTAATATTTAATTTGTGTTTATCAGTATCACCTAAATTTTAGTGTCAATGATGACAGCTGCTGACATCTGCAGTATACCCCTTATCTTCCTCAGCGTCAGTTGTTAACTGTTAATTAACGTGTTTAATGTATTTTTTTCTATTTTTACCTCCACTGGGACCCTTTTATAACTATCGATTTATTATATTCTTGTGACAATTGAGGGAATGCTAAGTCAGAACATAGTTTCTGCAGAACTTGAACACAACAATCACTTATTAATATTCTACTGTAACATTTTTAAGACGTCTTCAGAGTATATCTGGTATATATTTAGCTTTGGGTTGCTAATTAACTATAGTTGACGGATACCAAGAGTTTATATAGCCAAATTTTATTAGTTATTAAATTGGTTTCGCAATGATGTAAATGCTCATGTTAGTTGTGATTTTTTCTCTCTGTTATAGTTGTGCATCATTTGTAAACCTGACTAATTGTTATTACTATTGAAAGACTATAGAGGGCTTGTTATACCAGCGCCTGTGAACCTAATTACTTCCGATATTTTTGTTTTCGATTGTGCTAAAGTTGAAGTTATTTTTATTACTTTTACTAATCATTCCAACGCTTTTAGTGCTTATTAATTTCACAAATATGGTATCACAAATGCACTGAAATGTGCTCTTATTAGATGTTGAGGTCTAGTTTTCAAGAAAATCTGTCTTGAAAAATTCTGTTATTCTGCACAGTGCCAAACAAAAAAAATTATTTGTGCTAGAATTATGTTGATTCACCTAACTACTCTAAACTATCTGCCTACTTCCCATACTCCCTATTATTATTATTATTATTTCTTTACATTCTCAGACATTAAGTCTGGTTAATAATGGAAAGTGACGTGGACCTTGATCAAGCGTCACTTCCTTTTAACTGTACAGTATTTGTTATATTGCATTTAGAAACTTTCGGGTAATTGAACATGTATCAATAATTACGGATTTCTGTAGTTGTATATATAAGTTTGGATGTAGCTGTACTGCATTGATGTACTGGTGGATATTGTGTGGTATGACTCCTGTAGTTGATAGCATAATTGGTATAATGTCAACTTTATCCTGATGCCGCATGTCCATGACTTCCTCAGCCAGTTGGATGTATTTCTCAATTTTTTCTCCTGCTTTTTTTTTTGTATATTTGTTGTATTGTGTATGGATATTTCGATTAGTTGTGTTAATTTCTTCTTTTTATTGGTGAGTATGATGTCAGGTTTGTTATGTGGTGTTGTTTTATCTGTTATAATGGTTTTGTTCCAGTATAATTTGTATTCATCATTCTTCAGTACATTTTGTGGTACATACTTGTATGTGGGAACGTGTTGTTTTATTAGTTTATATTGTATGGCAAGTTACTGGTGAATAATTTTTGCTACATTGTCATGTCTTCTGGGGTATTCTGTATTTGCTAATATTGTACATCCACTTGTGATGTGATCTACTGTTTCTATTTGTTGTTTACAAAGTCTGCATTTATCTGGTGAGGTATTGGGATCTTTAATAATATGCTCGCTGTAATATCTGGTGTTTATTGTTGGATCCTGTATTTAAATCATGAATCCTTCTGTCTCACTGTATATATTGCCATTTCTTAGCCATGTGTTGGATGCGTCTTGATCGATGTGTGGCTGTGTTAGATGATACGGGTGCTTGCCATGTAGTGTTTCTACTGTGATTGTTATTATTATTTATATCATTACCATTACTGTTTGACTGTCATTTGTTGATTCATTTTTATTGAAATAGTATGAGAAGGAGCAACAAGTTTTCAGTATATTAACGATGTTTTCTGAGGACTAAACGGGATGATCAGTAGGTGTTCAGCAGGGAACCATCCTGTAACAACGGAAAAGGAGATGGTTACAGTCTTAGTTCCTCTACAATGTAACCAGTGCGCTATGAGATAACGGTGGTGACAGTTATTAGCATTGGAACGATCTTCACAAATCTCTATCATGCAAATGATTTTACTACATCTGCAAGAATATTGTATTTGGCCATGTTCTTGTAAGACGAGGTATCCAAATTATGTGTGTCAATGAAGATGGTGATATTCTAAGTTCTATTGAGTAAAATGAAGTCAGGTAGATTGCTTTGAATTCATTGATTTTTACTATGTATAACTTGTGCACTATGCAAACTGCAAGGCAAGCTATGAAAAGGCTTTATAACGATGGTTGGATATAGGGGAGCACCTCACTAATGGAATCAGTTTGTAAGTACAACGCAATCCATTACGATCGCCTATACGACGTCGTAAATACATAGTCACATCTAGTAATAGTTTCTCTGTCTAGCACCTGGAGTGTGTGTGTTACTAAAATGAGATTAAAGACAGGAGAGTACGTATAGTCAATAAATATGTGGTAATACTGCTTTCAGTTTGAGTATTTCTTAATCCTGACGAATGGTCTTTCACGTTCACTCCGGCACAGATAGTCATAAGTAATACGAGGATTTGCTCTAGATGTATTTAATCCCATTTCAACAGCAGATGTTTCAGCGAAATTACGTCTCGTAGTTAAGCCTCTTACAGATGCGTCGTTTTCATGCGCCCCTCCGCAGGAATCGAACTGAATTCTCTAACTTACATACAGCGTCAGAATCTTCACTCATATCATTCTGTTGGTGGAAGAACGATGGTGCTTTACTGAACGATTATGAAAATTATTAAAACTAAATGAAACACAGTTTTTGTCCTCGATGATCCACAGCCGATCACAACACGTATTTACTACCCATGTTTCGAAACACTTCATAATCACAAATTACTTTAAATATAAAAATGTGAAGAAAACATATCGAAAATCTCTTTCAAGTTCAATCAGCACATATAGTGAAAATCGATTAGAAAACAAGTGGGACGTTATGGATGTGTGGAAGACGAACACTTATTCAGAACCTGCCTCAGGTGTGACCATTTAAGACTGATGCCTGCACAGGAATTAACAATATTAAGAAAATGTTATAAGCATGGCACCATAACGAAAGTAGTAAAATGTATTACACATCAGTACAGGGGAGGAACTGACACAAAAACGTAATATGTATCAACCTCCTCATCATAATTTATCAGATATTCACCACATTTTGCACCAAACACATAGAAAGAAAATTGAATGAATTGGATTTTAATCATGTGATGGAACGAAATGGCTATATAAGTGAAGATAGTGTAACAGATCAATTACAAAATAAATTACAGAGCAGATCAATGATAATGGGATTCATAAAACATATGTACCTCGATTACAGCAAAATTTTCTCTAATATCCAATAAGAGAAAAAAGGTGTTGCTTCCACATCTGTTATGAAGAACAAATTCACCATTGTTAGAACTTGCATTAGACTCCATGACGATATTGGGCAAGCATCGGCAATTAAGTGGAAAAGTCAGTAAGTGAGGTAGTGGAATGTTTTTTCTTCCTGACACAATTAGATTTACAATTTTAAATTTTAAATTGTATCCATGGTAAAACATCATCTTTAATCCAATATGCATCGTAGCTGCCATTCATTGTGAAAATAAGTGACGTTAAAAAAGCCTGCAACACACACTGACGAGAGAGACGCTGCTGTTTTCTTGCATAGTAAACAATACATTACCAGTGTATTTTAGATTGCCCTATTGCGCATTGTCATCGACTATTATTGTTTCTCATTGTGACATTACATTAAAATTAACCTCTGATAAGGGACCATTAATGAGCCCAGGCACCGTGCCGCCAACGAAGCGATTGCCTTTGGTGAAATCTTTTGCAATAACGACTGCGCGAATGGACGGTATCTCGCAAGGACAGAAAGAGCAGCAGCTGCCGCCGAGCCCAGGCGCCGTGCCTAACACGCAGAAGGTCACCGGTTCGATTGCGCATGGATTAAAATGCTTATAACGCGAATTACAGTGAGATAACAAAAATATCGTCTTGGGCCACCACCTTCCCGGCGTACTGAGATTGTGAGAGGAGGAAGACCAATAGATTTCTGCAATAAATTTCAGCTAGTAATAGTGAATACTCTGTTCAAAAATCACAAGAGGAGAAAGTATACAGAAAAAGACCAGGAGATATGGGAAGATTACAGCTAGATTACATCACGGCCAGGCCGGCTCCGAAGTCTCATAACGGATTCTAAAGCATAAGGAGGAGCAGATATAAAATCAAATCACAGTTTATTAGTGATGAAGAGTAGCCTGAAGTTTAAGAGACTAGTCAGGGAGCAATACGCAAGGAAGCAGCACACGGAAGTGCTAACGAATGATAAGATACTATGGAAGATCTCTGAGTCTCTACATAGTACGATAATAAATAGCTCAGTAGACAGTTCAGCTGAAGATGAACGTAAAACTCTTAAAAAATCAATGACTGAAGTTCGAAAGAAAAACCTAGCTGCGAAGAAGGGAACTAAGAAGTAATTATTGGTAACAGAAGAAACGCTTCAGTTGATCGCTGAAAGAAGGAAGTACAAACACGTGTAGGAAAATTCAAGCATACAGAAATACGAGTCACATTGGAAAGAAGCAGGAAGTGCAGGGAAGCTAGGGCAAAATGTCTGCATAAAAATGTGAGGAAGTGATTGCCAGAAGGACTGACCCAGGTTACAGAATAGTCAGAACAACAGTGGAATTAAAAGCGAGGGCGGTAACATTAAGTGGGCAATGGGCATTCTACTGATACGTGCAGAGGAGGGAGCGCCAGTCGGGGTGGCCGAGCGGTTCTAGGCGCTACTGCGTGGAACCGCGAGACCGCTACGGTAGCAGGTTCGAATCCTGCCTCGGGCATGGATGTGTGTGATGTCCTTAGGTTAGTTAGAGAAGTTCTAGGGGACTGATGACCACAGACGTTATGTCCCATAGTGCTCAGAGCCATTTTTGAGGAGGGAGCGGAAAGGTGGAAAGGATACATTGAAGGCCTCTATGAGATGGAAGGCTTGTCTGATGACTTGGCAGGAGAGTAAACATGAGTCAATATTGTAGAGAAGCTGGACCCAGTATTAGAATCAGAATTTGAAAGAGGTTTGCCAAACATAAGATTGAATAAGGCAGAAGAAATAGATAACATTCCATCAGAATATCTAAAATCACTTTCGGGAGCGCCAACAGATGACTATTCACGTTGATGTGTAGAATGTGTAAGTCTGGTGATATACCATCTGGTTTTCGGGAAAATCACACAACTCCGAAGATTGCAAGAAGTGACAGGTAGGAGAATCATGGCGCAACCAGCTGAACGGCTCATGGGTGTAAGTTGCAGACAAGAATAAAATACAGAAGAAAGGAAACGAACACTGGGGATGTGTCACATAAAAATCAGTTTGGCTTCAGAGAGGCATTTCTGATGTTGCTGTTGATAATTGAAGCACGACTACAAAAAAATAAAGACACGTTCATAGGATTGGTCGGTCTCGAAAAAGCGTTCGACAATGTAAAACGGTGCAAGATGATACAAATTTTGAAATAGTACCGATGATCTATAGTGGACAACACGTAATACACACGAGCCAAGAGGGAACAATAAGAGTGGAGGACCCAGAATGTGGTGCTAGGATTAAAACAGATGTAAGACAAGAATGTAGTCTCCTACCGTTACTGTTCAATCTATACAACGAAGAAGCAGTGATGGAAATAAAAGGAAGATTCGATGGTGGGATTATAATTCAAGGTGAAAATATGTCAAAGATAAGATTCGTGGATGAAAGCGATGAAGGATTGTCTTAAAAAGACGAAAGTAATGAGATGTAGTAGAAATGAGAACAACGAGAAACTTAACGCTATAATTGGAGGACAACATGTAAATGAAGTTAAAGAATTCTGCTACCTATGCAACAAAGTTATCCATGAAGGATGGAGCAAAGAGCACATATAAAGCAGACTAGCACTGGCTAAAAGGGCATTCCTGGACAAGAAAAATCTACTGCTGTAAAACACAAACCCCCCTTTGAGGAAGAAATCTCTGAGAATGAACGTTAAGAAAACAGCGCTTTTCGGCAGTGGAAAATAGATTGTGGGAAAATAGTAAAAGAAGAGATTCGAAGCAATTCAAATGTTGTGCTACAGACGAGTGTTGTAAATGAGATGGACTGTTAAGACAAGAAAAAGGAGGTTCTCCGCAAAATCGTCGAGGAAAGGAATATAAAGAAAACAGTGATAAGAAAAAGGGGCAGGATGGCAGGACATAATTTAAGACGACACGGAATAACTTCCATGCTACTAGAGGGAAATGGAGAGGGTAAAAACTGTGAAGGAAAACAGAGGTTGGAACGCATCCTGCAAATAATTGAGGACGTAGGTTGCATGTGCTACTCTGATATGTAGAAGTTGGCGCAGAAGCGGACGTCGTGGCGGGTAGCAAAATTAGTCAGAAGACTGATGACTCAAATAAAGAAAAAATGCAGTAGTTCGAAGTGGCTTGGACTCAACATGTCGTTCGAAGTCCTCTGCATAAATAACGAGCCATACTGCCTCTACAGATATTCATAAATGTGAAACTGTTGCCAGTGCAGGATTTTGTGCATGAACTGACCTCCCGATAATGTCCCATAAATGTCTGACAGGATTCATATCTGGTGATCTGGGTGGCCAAATCATTCGCTCGAGTTCTCCAATATGTTATTCAAAATAGTTGGCTTCATTTGGTTCAAATGGCTCTGAGCACTATGGGACTTAACACCCATGGTCATCAGTCCCCTAGAACTTAGAACTACTTAAACCTAACTAACCTAAGGACAGCACACAACACCCAGTCATCACGAGGCAGAGAAAATCCCTGACGCCGCCGGTTCAAAATAGTTGCAAAGATTTGTGGCCCAATGACATTGCCCATAGTAATCCTTAACTATCCCATCGTTGTTTGTTGCAAATCGTCTCTAAATAGCCGAACGTAATCACTTCTAGTCAGTGAGACTCAGAGAGCCATAGACACGGGTTCTCAGGTAGATGCCGTGTTTCTTGACATCCGCAAGGTGTTTCATACAGTTCCCCACAGTCGTTTAATGAACAAAGTAAGAGCATGTAGACTATCAGACCAATTGTGTAATTGGATTGATGAGTTCCTAGATAACAGAACGCAGCATATCATTCTCAACGGAGAGAAGTCTTCCGAAGTAAGAGTAATTTCAGGTGTGCCGCAGGGGAGTGTCGTAGAACAGTTGCTATTCACAATATATATAAATGGCCTTGTGGATAACATCGGAAGTTCACTAAGGCTTTTTGAGGATTATGCTGTAGTATATCGAGAGGTTGTAACAATGGAAAATTTTACTGAAATGCAGGAGGATGTGCAACGAATTGACGCATGGTGCAGGCAATGGCAATTCAATCTCAATGTAGACAAGAGTAACGTGCTGCGAATATATAGAAACAAAGGTCCTTTATCATTTAGCTACAATATAGCAGGTCAGCTACTGGAAGCAGTCAATTCGACAAAGTATCTGGGAGTAGGCATTAGGAGTGATTTAAAATGGAATGACCATACAAAATTAATCGTCGGTAAAGCAGATGCCAGACTGAGATTCGTTGGAAAAATCCTAAGTAAATGCAGTCCGATAACAAAGGATGTAGCTTACAGTATATATGTTCGCCTACTGCTTGAATACTGCTCACCGGTGCGGGATCCGTACCAGATAGGGTTGATAGAAGAGACAGAGAATATCCAACGGAGAGCAGCGCGCTTCGTTACAGGATCATTTGGAAATCGCGAAAGCGTTACGCATATGATAGATAAACTCCTGTGAAAGACTCTGCAAGAGAGACGCTCAGTGGCTCGGTACGGGCTTTTGTTGAAGTTTCGAGAACATACCCTTACCGAGGAGTCAAGCAGTATATTGCTCCGTCCTACGTATATTTCGCGAAGAGACCATGAGGATAAAATCAGAGAGATTAGAGCCCACACAGAGGCATACCGACAATCCTTCTTTCCACGAACAATATGAGACTGGAATAAAAGGGAGAACCAGTAGAGGTACTCAAGGCACCCTCCGCCACACACAGTCAGGTGGCTTGCGGAGTATGGATGTAGATTTAGGTGTAGATGATCGGTTCAGCTGCACCGAAGGACCCAGTATATACCATGCAAACACTGCGCTTACCATTATGGAGCACAGCATGCACACGGCCTTGTTGACATCTGGGATCCATGGCTTCGTAGGGTCCGCGCCACAACCGAACCCTATCATCAGCTCTTACGAGCTGAAATCGGGATTCGACCAGGCCACGGTTTTGCAGCCTTTCAGGTTCCGATCCATACGGTGACTAACCCAGGAGAGGCGCTGCAGGCAATGCCGTGGTATACTCGGCACACTCTTGACACTGTGAATGGTGGAATATTGAATTCCCTAACGATTTCTGAAATGGAATGCCCAATGCGTCTAGCTGCAAATGCCTTTCTACGTTCAAAGTCTATTAATTCTTGTAAAATGACAGATCTGCCAATGCAATATTCTTTTACATATTGAGTACGGGGTACCATCGCTTTCTCTACATATGTGCTTATCGCTGCCCCATGACTTTTTTCTCACCACTGTGTATTTTCTAGAATAACTGGACCTACTTCCTGTGTCGACTTCACAAAACATCTAGCTACATCTTTCTCAATAGATACAGACGTGGCTGCAGAATTTGTTCTATCCTAAAGTAGAGTTTCTAGCTTCTTTTCCTACCTTGAGTGATTTCATTAACCGCTGAATTTCAATAGAAAGTGATTACTTCAGTTCTCTTGTTGAACAGTTGTCTGAACAATAATTACTTCATTATTCTTATTTACTTGTCTTGGCAGTACTCGTCCCGTAAGACATTCTTGATATTTTGTATTATTATCGTTATGGCACTGCTGTTATAAGACATCTTGCAACTAGTATTCCATAGAGTTAGAGAACAGGAGGTATTGAATAGAATTGGTGGGAAGAGAAATTTGTGGCACAACTTGATTACAAGAAGGGATCGGATGGTAGGACATGTTCTGAGGCATCAAGGGATCACCAATTTAGTATTGGAGGGCAGCGTGGAGGGCAAAAATTGTAGAGGGAGACCAAGAGATGAATACACCAAGCAGACTCAGATGGATGTAGGTTGCAGTAGGTATTGGGAGATGAAGAAGAATCTTGCCCAGGACAGAGTAGCACGGAGAGCTGCATCAAACCAGTCTCTGGACTGAAGACCATAACACCAACAGCGAACAGAAGTAATAAAAATAGTAACAACTATCGTAGAAAATACAGGACATAATATATTTATTTGTGGATAACAGAATAATTATGAGAAATTACATTGTCTGTGGCAGAAATGGATGCGGAAGAAGACTAGTGAGACAAAGAGGCACGTGCTTGAACGAGTCATGAATACAGGAGTAAAAGATTGCGCGACTGCTTGAGAAAAACGAAGATAAACACTTATAGCTAGAAAGTGAAATGATTAACTGTTTAACGGGGATATGCTGCTATCTTTAATTTTGAGGGAAGAGCTGCGATGATAGGAAAGGGATGTGTTCCAGTTCCTTGTTTAAGTGTAAGGAACCACTGAATTGTACGTAGAGTTTAAGGTAATTTAATTCGTTTGTGGCGATGATGTATGGAGTAAAACGTCGGCAGATCCCATTTATACCACAGAAGAACGATATCTCGCTGCAATTCGAGTCGACGAATGAAGGCGCTGTTGGAGTCACACTCTAGCTCCCAGCTATGCAGCACCATCACATGGAGGCATATGATAGTGTTTGCAGTGAGAAGACTAGACCTTGATATTGATATCAGATACTGACGAACAGCACTGATTAGGGCACGATGTGAGCGGTTATTGGAGATGTGCAGCTCAACTGACCTCATTAATATAGGTGCCGGTGGCCATTATATCACTCTGTTTCTCAATGTTTCAAATTCCCTCCACTGTGCTTGCCAGTTTGAAAGATATCTTTATCAGTAACGATCACGTCATCAATGATTTCAGTATCGCCTGCTGGGGGCAAGAACAAGGCAGAATAAACAGCAAACGCCAATTATTTACAGTATGTACCGTTAGTGATAACCTTATAAAGGAGTGGATCTCGCCTCTAGGTAGAAGTAATTTTAAGCTTCGAGATTCCAAACGCCTAACCCAAAGAGTGGGATGTCGTAACGAGCAAACTGCATACTGAATGGAAAGTTGACCGCTGACACTAGGTGTCTACTCAGCAGCCGCCTCTGCGGCACTTTCCTGTGACACATAGTGTGGGTAGCGTTTTCTACAAGGTGCTTGATACGTGGGCTGCCCTTTATAATTACCACTGGAATGATCGCGTCCCAGAGAGGCGAGTGCCTTCGATATACATCTACGTAGGCAGCAGAAAATTACAGGTCCCGGTCATGCTAACATTACGTTCCTCGCCGTTCAAAAAAAAAATTTATTGCATAAAAGATACTGAAATCGTGTTCTTCAGCCCTTCTGAGAGACTCTCTGTCATACCTCTCAGCTGTGGTAACAAAGGATACACACTGATGAACGCGCGTACACCAATCAGTGAAGACAACTGATATAATCCTGAGAAAGTTGAACAGTTTTGGGACCTTCGTGTAGAACAGTTAGAGAAAATACTATCTAAGAATATGAAGATCCTGCTAGGTAATTTTACCGCTCAGCTAGGAATAGAACCGCAATTCAGATCAACAACTGGAAAGTTTCCTGCTCACAATATGACTAGCAGAAATGGTATAAAACTCGTCAACGTGTTTCAATCCTTAAATCTTCAAATAATGTCAACATTTTACAAACTCAAGCCAAGTAAACAGAAGACTTGGTGATCACCAGGCAATAAGTGTGGAGAGAAAAAGATTGATCATGTTGTAATGTTTAGGAGAGCAGTTAATGAAACAATGGATTTCAAAGTTTGACTCAGATCATTACCCCTTCAAGATCAAAATGAATTTCATCCCTGCCAATAAGGCCGTGAAAACCGGAAATAAAGTTCTTAAATATGACGTGGCGAAGCTCAAAACCACTCAGAACGTATTGGAACAATACCACCAGCAACTGACATTTGAAGCTCATCAACGGACGAACATCGCCTCCAAGATACAACAAGTAGCAAATACTTCAATCTTGACAACTAAAATGAGAGAGCATTGATAGTGGAGTGAGGTTTGTGATGAGGTGGTGGCCCAAAGAACAAATGCCTGGAAAAAGTAGAACTCGACCAAGAGATCTCAAGATTTCGAGGTATTCCGTGAAGTTCGGAAATAAGCAGCCAGAACTTTACGAACGGCTAGGTGATTCTATGAGAAACAGCAAATAGAACAGATCGATCAGGATTTCCAGAAAAAACCATTGCCAGAGACTTTTATCAAACGTTCAAGTTGAATTTGAAAGAATACCAAGCCCCTAGTCTTTTTTTTATAAACGAGAATGGAAAACTCGGCCGGTCCAACATAGAAAACTGCACAGTCCTGTCGCGTTATTATGAAAACCTACTTAACTGTGATGAAGCGTAAGAAAGATTCCCTGTGTGTGCCCCGATGCGCAAACTACCCAACCCATCTCCACCAAGTAAAGAGGATATCAAAGGGACCATCAACAACTTTATGAATAATAAGGCAGCTGGAGAGGATTCAATAATGGCGGAACTTTTGAAGCTGGCCAATAATGAAACTCTAGATGTATTTATCCAACTTTGTGAGGAGATCTGGAGAACAGTGATCCTCTACACAAAAAAGGCGGTAAAAAGAATGTCAATAACTGTAGGGTCATCTCATTGGTATCTGCTCAATAAAAGATTCTCTCCAAAGCAATACTGAACAAAATAGGTCACCATGTCCAACTGATTGGGGTATATCAAGCTTGTTCCCGAAAGGGCCGTTCTTGCCCAGAAAGGATCTTTATCCTGAAGAACATCATCAGGTACAAAAAAAAAAAAGAAAAGAAAAAGAAAAACCTGGGGTAAATAACTACGTGGTCGTTTTTGTTGATTCCCAGAAGGCATATGACTCCATCGACCGAGTGTCATTAATGAATATTTTGGAAGAATTTGGGATGATACATCAAGAAAGCTAATCAAACAAACTCTAACACAGTGGCAAAAAGAAAATTAATGAGTGAGATTTCAGAACCCTTTACAGTCAAAATGGGCTTAAGACAAGGAGATGGACTATCCCAAGGAGATGGACTATCCCCACTCTCTTTCAACTGCGTCTTGTAAAAGGTCATTCGAGTGTGGAGGAGATTGTTAGCCCAAGAAGAAACAAATGAAAAGCGGTTAAGACTTGGTCCTAAGGACAAAGGGGTGCACATTGACTACTTGGCCTTTGCAGGTGACCAGGCAATTTTTGCTGACAACATAGAGTCAGCAGTTAACAAGATTAACAGGCTGTCAGAAATAGCTGAAAAAGTTGAACTCCAGATCTCTATTCACAAGACAAAATATATGACGAACATCTGTGATGGACCTGAATGGATTATTACCAGTCTGGGAAAAATAGGACGAGTTAAGAATTTCAGGTATCTAGGTGAACTAACCCAGCAGAATGGATTAATGGATTAGAAGAAGAAGCAGTTAATGTCAGGAAGAGGAAGTTAGACCAGGCATACCAACTGACAAAGAATACCTATAACAAAGAGTCTATGAGTAAAGGGGCCAAGTTACGACATTATACTACAGTTGTAAAAACCTGAGGGATTGTATGTGTCTGAAACTTTGACCATGAATAGACAAGGTCAATTTGAGCGGCTGGAAAAACGAGAGCGTAAGATATTGAGGAAACTCCTAGGTAATAGATGGACTGATGGACAATGGCGAATGGCCGGCCGCGGTTGTCTCGCGGTTCTAGGCGCTCCGTCCGGAACCGCGCGACTGCTACGGTCGCAGGTTCGAATCCTGCCTCGGGCATGGATGTGTGTGGTGTCCTTAGGTTAATTAGGTTTAAGTAGTTCTAAGTTCTAGGGGACTGATGACCATAGATGTTATGTCCCATAGTGCTCAGAGCCATTTGAACCATTTTGAATGGCGAATGAGAGCAAATGAGGACTTGTACAAGACAGAACCTAACACAGCATCCATTAAGAAGAGACGAGTGTTAATTTAGGGTCATCTCATGAGGATGGGCAGTGATCGACTAACGACATGAATATGGAATTTCATCCAATCTAAGAAAACAAAGCAGAGCTGGTTCGAAGAATGTGAAAAAGATCTTAGACAGGTTGGTATCTCAGAGAGATAAATTCCTGACAGGAACAAATTTAGAAGATTTGCGAACTATTACCCAGGTTTTTAAATGACATCAACGTTCAAAAGACGGAGAGGACCATTATCCAAAGACCATAACAGGGGCTTCTTGATGGGCTCAGAAGATACTGGCAGGAAGTAAAAACTTGAACAAGAATAAGACCTATACACTAAACTGAAATTGGTTGTTCCCATTCAGTACATACAGGGTCAACTCGATAAAGAAAAAAAATTAAAATTTGCGTCTTCAGTGACATTTCTAAGACTTCTAACATGTATAAAAATCTCTACGTGCTGTTGGTTAAAGTTGTCGCTTCAGGCTAGTTATACGTAGTAAAAGTGGACTAATATAAACGCGATTATCGATTCTAACGATGAGAAAACACTTGGATAACAACGAAAACGCTTTCAAGAGCGGCTTGGGCGTGTTAACAAAATCGTTACAGTTCCACTGTAACAACAGCCATCATGAATAAATCTGCTTTTTTGCTTCGGCAACAAAGAAACCCGCTAGATTCTGATTCAGCAGGGCTATTTAAGACGACGGTAGACTATGAAGCGCACTAGATCGCCGCACATTCCTCCACTGCAGTTTCATTCCAGTTTGTCAGTGCGATCCTCAATATGAACTATCAGCAGCCATTATTCGCCCAGTATGACATTATATAGTTACGCTGAACAGCATCAACAGAATCCACACATTGTGTCTTCTTCTAACGCAGTATACTTCGCATAGTATTCTAGAAAACTGCCATTGTTCTCTGCCCACTGGATTTACATTTCATACTAAACGATTAGCTTCTACGTCTCGTAAGATGTTACCTTTAGAGTGTATTGCCTTCTTTATTAAACAAGAAGCGTTTCCTGTTCATCTCTTGAAATTTACAAATATTTGGAAAAATGTAATGAAAACATCAAATTCTTCACAGTAAGACTTCGTAACGTTTGCACGGACCGTCAGGTAGTTTATAAAATGGTAAGCGTTCAATTGACTTGGTTGTCGTTGGACAAACAATGCATGTTCCTTGCATTTATCTGTCATTTGTTTGAGAAGGAACATTCATCGGTAAACAGAACATTGCAGAAGAAGTTCGGGTTGGCGAGGATTTGCTGCTGTGCCCACTGACAGAACTGCACACGATTCTGGAAATCATTCCCATCCAATTCTTGATGTAGGTGTATATGGTAAGGATGGAATCAGTGACGTGTAAGAGTGCTATGTACACTGGTCTTAGGAATGCCAATCTCGTGTTCAAGCTGTCATGTGCTCACATGGGGATTCATAGCAACGGAAGCGAGAACAATAACTTCGGCAGCTTCGTCTGTGCGAATGCTACCACGATTGCGTTGTCGTGGGTTGAAACATACCGTTTCCTGCTGCGTCACGACAAGACGAGAAAACATCCGTCGGGAAGGTGGGTTGGGTTCTTGTCAGAATATCGCTCTCTGTACAGTTCCGCTGCCTGCGTAGCATTTCGACTACCTTCAACAACAACAACAACAATATCAGAAACGTTATGTCGATGCTATTTTTAGGAAGGACAGCCTTTACTGAATGCCTACTCCACACAACAGTATTTATAAGGATTAAACTACTGTACTAAATGTACGCGTAAATAAGAGAACAGTATTGCAATTACTGTTCTGCTAACATCCATTCCCCATAGATGAGTAGCATTCCTACCTTCTCTTTGTTGGTGTACATTCTACTCACACAACTCTTCAACTGACGATGGTTGACGGAATAAAGGGTGTGGATTCTACTTATGTTTACATTTGCTCTCTGTCAACGTCAGCACATGGATGTGTTCCATTACCCCGAGTACCTGCACTAAGCGCTGGAAGCGTCAACGTCAGGGTTGTGTTATGTACTCAATAACGTTGTGTTTCAGTGAATGGTACAGTGTGATACATTTTTGAATAGAATTTTAGGAGAGGAAATGAATTACCGAATAAAAAATACAGGGTGCTATTTAAAAAAGTCATACTACTGTTCATATCTTTGTAAAATGCAAAGCTGAAACGAAGGCAATCATGCTGATTGATGTCCCCTGACGGCTAAAGAACATTTGCTTGAAATATTCTGTAATTTGCATCTGGACAAACAGTTATATAGGGTGGTCAGGGTAAATAGGACACCCTGCATGTATCACATTCCTAGTCCCCCTTACCACTCTTCAGGATTCGTGAAGGATATCGTGTTTTTACCTCCTGTGCTGGCTAATGTACCTGAAATCAGAGCAAGAATATCTGCCGTCACTGAGCAAGTTACATCTATAATGCCACAGTGAGTTTGGGAAGAAATTTTCTTACTATGCGATGTGTGCGGGATAACGTACGGAAGCCACATACAACATCTTTAGTTTAAGATGAAAAACGTGAGGTATTTCCCTACAAAATAACACTAAATCCAGCTCTATATCTTCTTTCAATAAATTTATATGAATTTTTGAAGTTGCTATGTTCTTTTTGAAACACATTATACATTCAAGTCTATTTCAAATTATTGAGTTATTTAGAATAACAAGTGGACTACTGAGAGCAACATAGAAGCATTCCGACTGTGAGGGTTTGCAGCTCTGTGATGAAAGTGATCTGCTAGATCGTTCTGAGTTCACGGAATCCCTGAACAGCAATTCATCTGAATATGTATGTGCCGTAATACGGAAACATAGACGTTGCGTGACTTCATTAGCATTCCGGTGAAAGCAGCAGCAAGGGCACTAATTGCGAAACGCTCTCTGACCATTTGCTAGTACGACATTTGAAATGGCTAAGTTGCCTAGATGTTCCGCGCCAGAGCGCACCGACGCAGGCGACGGTTATCACGCGCATTTGCACCTCGTGACCGTTCAGCTCGGTTAAGGGTTATTTCATTCATTGTCCATACCTTTTATTCTTGAGATTAAATTAACAATACTGCCTTAGCGAAGTCTGGAAAACACGATTCATACTAATTAAAATGTAAATAAAAGTTGGTCCATTCTGATAATGAATTCCATTAATACGAGTCAACTTTCAGTCGAAAATTATCTTTTATTACTTCGAAGAGATGGCAGCTGTAGCGATGAATAATGCAGGCTGGTTGTGATAGAGCTTGCGCTAGTAGCCAGACGTCTGAGTGGAAGTACAGATATCACATTCTTGATTTTCAGCTGTCTGTGACCAACCATATTACAGAATGTGTAACGTTTGTTCAACGTAGATAGACATGTAACATTTCCTCCCTAACTCTCATACGTGGCTCACATGTCTATTATACTATTGACACTACCCTGTAACGATGTAGTTGATAACATAATACCTATCGTTACATCCATCTGAACAATCACACTGTGCGCTCTTCTAACCCACCGTTATCTGCTCCCTTAACAGTTAAAAATATCAAACCATTCGCCAGGTTCATGTAGTTAGCCACCTCAGCTTTAAAACTCAGCCGGCCGAAGTGGCCGTGCGGTTAAGGCGCTGCAGTCTGGAACCGCAAGACCGCTACGGCCGCAGGTTCGAATCCTGCCTCGGGCATGGATGTTTGTGATGTCCTTAGGTTAGTTAGGTTTAACTAGTTCTAAGTTCTAGGGGACTAATGACCTCAGCAGTTGAGTCCCATAGTGCTCAGAGCCATTTTTTTTTTTTATACTCAGTAACTGTGCACGGGATGGCTCCTCACCTCACACCAACCCATGAACAACCCAAAACCCCTCCAAACACACGCACACAATAACTAAAATACATAAACGAAAGTGAGATATAAAATACTTATAATTAAATAAATAAAACTCGCACCCTTTTCCCCACACACACATACACACAAAATAACAGATACGCTAAATGAAGGTTCAAAACTCCCACCCAGAAAATATTTAGATGTTCAACTGTCTGCCAACTTGTCTCGGAGTTTGTGAAAAGTGACACGAAAAGTTATTTAAGGCCGAGTTTCACAGAGAGGATAATGTGGACACTAGCGACAGGAAGTGAAACAGTGCAAACACACACAAACACACACACACACACACACACACACACACACACACACAAACACACAAACACAATCTTCTACATAGCATTAACTAACGGCAGGCATAACCGTAACATGCCTAACCGTAAGTTTTCAAAGGTAATAACTAATTACCTTAAGTTCTGAACTGTAGCGGATGACGAACTGTGAAACAAGACCACTGCATTAAATAACATAGAATCTCGGAAATCCACAGTATGTGGGCATGAGGTAACAAGGTACATACACAAAATTTTGTTTGTTTTTTCAAATACGTAAATACTGCCATAAGAACACAATTATTTACTCTTTTATGGACGACAACAAAAGCCCATGATGATGCTCAAACGTCATTTAAATAGTGATCAAAAGTATCCGGACACTAGGCTGAAAATAGCTTAGAAATTCGTGGTGCCCTCCATCGGTAACGCTGGAATTCAATATGGTGTTGTCCCACACTTAGCCTTTATGTCAGCTTCCACTCTAGCAGGTATACGTTCAGTCATTTGCTGGAATGTTTCTTGGGGAATGGCAGCCCATTCTTCACGAAGTGCTGCACTGAGGAGAGTATCGATGTCGGTGGGTGAGGCCTGGCACGAAGTCGGCGTTCGAAAACATCCCAGAAGTGTCCTATACGATTCAGGTCAGGA
The DNA here is from genome assembly GCF_023864345.2 of Schistocerca serialis cubense. Taxonomy (NCBI): domain Eukaryota; kingdom Metazoa; phylum Arthropoda; class Insecta; order Orthoptera; family Acrididae; genus Schistocerca; species Schistocerca serialis. Next base: position 667,133,519 of record NC_064642.1, read on the forward strand.
CTCTGTGAACGCCAGTCCAAAACAGGGATGTTACTGTCGTGTAACCACTCCGCCACAGTCCGTGCGTTATAAACGGGTGATCGATCGTGTTGAATGATGCAATCGCCATCCCTGGATTGCTCTACAACAGTGGGAAGGGAGACGGTGCTTAAAACACCAATGTAGGACTCTGCTGTGATTGTGCCACCCAAAACAACATGGAGTTCCAGCCCCCACCATGTAAAACACGACCATAACACAACCACACCATAACACTACCACCTCCGAATTTTACTGTAGGCACTAAACACACTGGCAGATGACGTTCACCGGGCATTAGGCATACCCACACCCTACCAGCGGATAACCACATTGTGTACCGTGATTCGTCACTCCACACAAAGTTTTCCCATTGTTCAATCGTGCAATGTTTGCGCTCTTTACCCCAAGTGAGGCGTCTTTTGCATTTACGGCGTGAATGTTATGTCGGCATACAAACAGTGCAGCCTTAAGTATCTCCACTATAATTATAACCAGTGGGTACTTCTCTGTAGATGGCTTATTATAGCGTACAACAACACGTACTGGTTAACAAGGTAGTAAAAGGACACCCCACTACGGCCAGCACTTTCAACAAACACGGACAAACAACACACACAACCCACAGTTGCACCATAAAAAAACGTTCATCATTTATCATGGCACACAGAAGCGTAACTTCAGTCACTAAAAGCTTATCACTACAATGCTGTTACTCCGATAATTACCTGCCTTGCGGTATTCAGACCTTAGTGTGTTTTATAATAAAGTACACATAGTTGCATTATACAATGCAATGCTTCTCAAATTATAGGCCCGATAGCAGCCCCCATGTGTTCCATCAATTCAAAATCTTAGGAATACACTAATGCCACCACATACTCAAAGGTCAGAAAAAGTCTCTCATCCGTACAACCATCGGCTCGTCGTAATGGAAACCTTTCTTTCTGTCAACTTTTCCTGACTCCCAGCAGCAATATCCTCTGGACGTAAAGAGGCAAGCTTTGTCTACTGCTCCAGCCAATCAAATCTTCACGTGAACAGCAGACCATATCCGATTTTGACGGTCTGCTACCTCAGTTGCCTTGCTGCCTCTCTGATATCTTTTCCTACTCGAATTGGCACTATCGAGGTTCCTCCAATATCGCAGTTTGCTGGAGGAATTCCACTCCGTCTTCCTTCTCCATTTACCTCAGACAGCGGTGGCCAGTTACTCCATCGGCGAGCCTTGCCGATACAAAACAAGAGTGGCGAGTACACCAAGTATGGATCTCGACACCGCACGGAAGCCATGTCAGTCATCACCCGTGGCTCAAGGCTGGCTTCCCGTTGCAGCTCTAGTTCCCTCCGTCCAGCTCGCCTTAGCCGTCTCGCACCACCATAGTAAACGCCAGCATGGCGCTGCCACTGATGCCTCTGACCCGCAGTGGCACAAACTGCTCGCCGTGTGCACCTCAGTCCCTGCGTGGTCAGCAAGGCGAATTTCCAAGAGTAGGTACGGAGTGAGACTCCGGACCGGGACGGAGATTTTCTCCACTCGGGAAAAGGGTGTAGTGTTGCCCTTACGTTCGCACCTTCATAATTGACATAGCACTCCTGAGATGGCTGAGTGAGCAGTAGAAACCTTCTTTGGTGTCCTGTAGCAGTTATTTGATGGAGCATTATGATAGGAGATAGCTCCTGAGATGCATGTGGAAGACCAAGTTGGAGAGTAAGTAGCTGAACTAGCAGCAATGTGTGCTCCTGTTTCCAGAAATGACTTTTATGACTGATCTCCGGCAAAATGACAGCACCAAAATCGAGTGAATATACATCTGATCCTCATCGGAAGGCAGAGAAACGGATGTACAACAGAACTGTTAAAACTTTCCGTCATTGTTGTCAGTACCTCCTCGAATCGTCAGAGGGGTACTATATTTATAAGCAATTCTTTTGCGTTTTGTACCTTATGATATGTTTGACTTTCTTTTACATATTCATCTTCGTCTATATTATTCAATCCACCCTATGGAGTGTGCAGAGCATACTTTATTAATCACTGTGTGTTCTTCCCTTCTCCTGTTCCAATATTGAAAGCTGTGTGGGAGCAACATTCGTTATAAGACTCCGTGAAACCTTAAATCTTTGCTTTTATGTTCGTGATGCAGAAAGCAATATGTTAATGTTTCTTCTACGAACGTGACATCTTATACGTCTGTAACGACCAGTAAAACCACACTAATAATACTACACGTTCCGATCTGTCAGGTTGATTACGCATGGAATGCTGACAGTATCACTACTCCTGGTGCCTCAGTTCCTGAAAACAGACTGTTTATAAGTGATGTATCAGATCATTTTTTCTACACATGTGGAACGACATTTGCATAGAAATTCTGAGCGATTGTACAGCGGGCTGTCCCATAACGATTTACCTAACTACACCAATATATTCTTTTTCTGTGGATAGTTGTTTTGCCATTTTTTCCCAGGGCGTTTCCGTAATGATAACAGAGAACCTCAGCAACGGCGAAGATGGAGAAATGTATCATTTTCGGACAGGAACCTGTGATAAAGAACAGTCAAAAATACGACCCCGTGCGATGGCTTTAAGGGCAGCGCATGAGAATCTACGAATTAATGTTTCTAGGAATAAATTATTATATTACGTCCGATTTCGATACAACCAATGTAGGATATTCAATCGTAACCAATCTGAAGATGTACTTCATCAACGTTCCCATTTTGTGAACAACTGATGTCACCCAACTTTATTTTTCATGAAAGGGCCATGTGACGCGTCAGGACTGAGGAGGATTTTCCACAATCATCCTTATTGATTGCGAGAGTTTAATGTATAATACATTTTCCCTTCTGCAGCATCACCAAAATTTCTATCGTCACTGCATAAACGCCATATTTCAGCTGTCTCCACATTTCCATGAAAGGTAGCGTAACTATCGAGTAAATACTCTCTTCTTCATCTTACGCAATTTTACTTGTTATTTACATCCTGTAAAATGTCAGTTACGTACTTTCTTCCTAACGTTAAGTTCTGTATTAAAAGTGGCAAGTGTATTTCACCCCTTGTGCCGGCTCCCTCTCTGTGAATCCATAACTAGATTCTTTCCTCCTACTGCGTCACGGCTGGATGCTCGAAGAAATTGAAAACTCACTCCAAGATAATTAGTCTAGGACGTAATAACCGTCCCCAGCGCAGAACCCTTTGAAGTCAACACCACCTCCAGTACACCCTTTTAATGAACGAATACCCGCTAATTTCTAAGATACTGCTGTTATGTGGCAAGAATTCCATCACTTTCACTGCCACAACGATTATAAGATGCAGATATGTCCTTACAATGCGCATTTTCCCATCGCTAAATGCAGGTTATATCTTACCAAGTGATTTGTAATAATTAGAGGAAAATGTAGTCTGAAGAATTGCTATAGTCTACAGAGCAGCAAAACTAATTAAAAATTCTATAGACAAATACCTTGGGGCCGCAGAAAAAGAAACAGAAAAATTCTGTTCGTTGAAAAAGTGGTGAAGAGATGAAAATAATGCACAGGGGAATTGTATGACGGAGAGCCTTCAATGGAAGAAGTAATAGGAAAACAAGAAAAACGAGACGCAGATGACAAAGGAGAAAGCTTTCAAAAACCTATGTGAGAGGAAAGCAAGGAATATTGATGGAATTCCTGCAGAATTAATGAAGAATGCCGGTGACACAAAGAAAATTATGTTGATGAAACTGATTAGGTCCATCTATAACACAGATGGAGCACTAGCCAGCTTTCGGAAATTCATCATTGGTACCATACCAGTCAAGCCGGTAGCTACAAAACGTGAACAATAATGCTGGTATCACATAGATTAATAATTCTCTCAAAGATAATACTCAGGCGAGTTGAGATAAGACTGGATGATATTCTGTGAGAACATCAATTTGGATTAAGGAGAGCATCATTTTGTCTCATGGGTATTGTATTAAAATGAACAAGAGAAAGAACTAAAGAGGTGATATACAATAATAAAGAATATTAACTTCAAAGTATGAGAATTGGGAGACATAAGATACAGATGACTGACGAATTTATGTGTTTGGGAACCAGAATGATAAGAGATGGTGGACAAAGGAAACAAATTATGAACTAAATTTCATTTAATTTGAGAAAGATCACACCAACATGAATATCATTCTGAAAATAAGGAAACAGAACATGAGAGCATTTGCAATGCATCCATATACGGATGTGAATCTTCTGCAATAAGGGAACAGGAGACAAGAAGGTTAGCAACCCTATATGGAGTCACCAACGAAGAGGCGCTGAGAACACAGGAAAACTGATCTCTCTGAAACCACTTCGAAAAAAGAAGAGATAAACTCGTAAGACACACTTTACGACACTATTGGAACAATAGCAGAAGGAGCTACTGAGGGAAGAAGGCACCAGGAACGACCACGGATGTCTCATTTAATAAAGATTAGGCTATGATTGACGTATGCTGGGCAACATACGCAGAAATGAACAAGAAATTAGACAAACAAATGGAGTGATGTAATGACGCAAACCGCCCTTCGGGTGGATCACTAAAGAAGAGCCGGCCGGTGTGGCCGTGCGGTTCTAGGCGCTTCAGTCTGGAACCGCGTGACCTCTACGGTCGCAGGTTCGAATCCTGCCTCGGGCATGGATGTGTGTGATGCGGTTAGGTTAGTTAGGTTTAAGTAGTTCTAAGTTCTAGGGGACTGATGACCACAGATGTTAAGTCCCTTAGTGCTCAGAGCCCTTTGAACCGACTAAAGAAGAAGTGGAAAACTGGAAGAGAATTATCGCACTGGTTTACATCAAGGTATCACCACAACACTCACTGGTACTACTTCTACTGATTTCCTCCGCAGATGGAAACGAAACGTTGGGGTTCAGCAATAAATTCATCCCACCATGGCACAGTAGCTAGGGATATTATAACAGGTGTGTCACCAGGGTACATTGCATCCGAGCTTATAACATGAGCACTGTAAATGAATAGTACACAAAAAGGAATGAAAAAAATCTGTCACATATAGAAAGCAGAACTAAAGGTAGGGGACTTTTACCTTGTTTTGCAGGGATAAAATTTCGGATCACCTAAATAGGTTAGATGAATGCCTCGGAAATGCCGAATGAGCCTAAATAGCTCGTTTCAACGTCCTTGCAACGGCGCAGAGATATCAAACATGTACGTAGCATGCCATCATTAAGTCCAGGCTGCCTCTGCAGAACGGGACCGACGTATTATTTTAAACTGCAAACAAAACACTGGGTTGCGTGCAACACAATGGCGCTTAAATGACTGGCGAAGTCACAGTGATTCTCAGGGCAACGATGCATCTTCTAAACGGGAGTGTGCCATATCCTGAATATCATAACTGAGAACAGCTGTACAGGTACATGTGAACGTGGCGAACTAGTCTCCAGACGGAATGGTATTAAAGTGCAACATTACATGGTTGTCGAATACCGAATCTGTTACAGTTATGGTTTTCTTCCCCTTTTCAAAATTACATTTTGGTTAAGGAGATACGTTGCCCTGAGTGAAATGTGGCAGAGACTAGCTAAACTACTTGTACAATGTTTACCACATCTTACACATAGTTACCGAAAATGTAATTGCAATATTGAAAAAAAAAATACAAACTTTATAACTGTAAACTCCTGTCTATGAAGCGAAAGGGTAAGATGATGCAAGATTTCCGAAATTCTGAGAAAAATAGGGGTGGAGAGTCCAAATGAACTTCATACAATATTTTTCATTTCTGTGGCAGTCCAGACTTTCAAATGCATGAACATCGGTTGCCCTATTTTCAATCCAGTAGACACACTGACCAATTCAGAAAGCTGTCAACAATGAACTGTAGGGTGAACATTGCTGAAATTCTCAGTACTATCCTTGCATTAATAGTATGTACAAAACATGAGGGTGCAACAAAAGTCATCCTTTCTGTCATGGAAATTTACGACTCATCAAATCCCCTTCGTGCATAGTACGTTACTGGATAGCGTGGCATGGTTGACTGTATCCTCATATAGAAACCCGTACTTATCTCTTTTTTAAGAAACTTGTCCGGCATATTGTCGCAGAAGAATTGACTAGCACCGTCGTGTTGCGGTTATGATACTTAACTGTTTCACGGAGGGCTGTGAGCTCAATACTCACCTGGGCTGTACAGCTCTAATTTCATTATTCGGTTGGAGTTCATTCTAGAAGTGTTCACAAATGTAAAGAATCATTGTACTGGAATGTTCTGTAGCTGTATATATACTGTATGTGTTCTGGCCGGAGGCAGTTCTCTCCGCGCTCTTGTATGTGCAAGCGCTGAATAAACCTTCGTTAAGTCAAGGTCTATAGTCTACTAAGTGGAATGGGTGATTTGAGTGAGTTGTTAACATAGGTTTAGTACACTTCTCTGGAATATAAAGTTCTTAAAATTGAGAAAACATCAGCTTGAATTATTGCCACTGCCGATTCTAGAATTAATAGAAGTATTTGTCCAATAATTAGTAGTGAGGTTAAGTTTATTGCTATAGATGGTCCTGTATTTGCTAGTAAGGTTAATAGTAAATGTCCGTGTTCGTCATTCATCTAATTACACCTTCTTCTACGTGACATTATTCCGGTGGAGGCTCTGGGTATTGTAACTTGTGATAGCGCACATTATCGACGACACAGTTGGTCCCATCAGGCTACGACAGAGCCGCCGTTTACGTGGCAAAAAACCTGGGTTCGAGCCATATTCAGCAGATCGCAATGTATCGGAGACAGAAGAAGAAGAGGACGTTACGATGACAGCAACTGTGTGCCACCACATGAGACATCCTTCCGGGTTTTCTGGTGATGATGGCCAAGGTCCAAACAAGTGGCTAAATGTGTATGAGCCTAGTTTAACAAATGGGACGACACCGTGTGTTTGGCTAATGTATTTTCCTACTTGGAGAGCACTGCCAAGCAATGGTATGAGAACAACGAGGAGAAGTTCACAAACTGATAAGTATTCCAGGCGGAACTGCGCAAGTATTCGGCGACACACAACGACAGACGTGCAAGGCTGTGCAGGGCACAGCGTCCAGGAAAAACTACAGTATCCTACATTCAAGACGTCTTGGAGCTGTGTAAAATAGTGGATCCTAGAATAATGGAGGAACATAAGGTTGCACATCTCATGAAGGGTGTTTCTGAGGACTTGTATCAAACCCTAGCCTTGAATGAGGTTTCGATAGCAGACGACTTCATAAAAAGGCGCCAGAATATTGAGACAATGCATCGTAAAATATATTAAACGCAAGAAGTTTGAAAGAAATCCAAATGTCTCATAAATGTCTGTGATGGAGGAAGGAACTCATTTCACAAACGTTCTTCGTCATATAATGAGAGAGGAAGTTCAGAAGGCACTTGGATTGCACGGCGAATAAAAAACTGAGACGCTTCCAGAGGTCATAAGGAAGGAAGTGGAACAGACATTGAACCAAATCTCTCGTCCTTCATTTCCGTTTAAAACGGTGAAAAAGTGGGGACCCAGGCGAAGTTACATTCCTACAGTGCAACATGAGGACCCTGTATGGGCACCAAGGGAGATGGACGTCTGGAGGACCCAGGATAACCAACCAGTATGTTTCCACTGTGGACGTCCGGGACATGTGGTGCGCTATTGTCGAGAAAGACGGCGGACATTTGATGACTCCCTCACCAGAAGATAGCAGACCGATCTTACCTGACGCCAACTCCGGGACGACGAAGATGAACAAGAAGATGTGGGTGCAGGACGACGTAGGTCACCATCTCCGCTGGAGAGGACGCTCCCCAACACGCCGAACAAGGTCTCCATCGCCGTTTAGAAGCTCCAGCCGATCACCTAGCCGCCGCAATCTAAAGGGTGAAACCTTCCTTGGAGGTGATGCCGCCGAAGGGAAAAATTCTCCGCCGTCGATCACTACAAAAATGATAGGAAACTACGTCGATATCCTCATGGATGGCCGCGCAGCCCAACCTCTTGTTGAGTCTGAAGCATCATATTCAGTCATTTCGGAGAAGTACCGTCGCCAGTTGCAGAAAACCGTATTCGTCGACATCAAAACATCACTGCTGGCGGTGGCTAATGGGAATTATGTAAAATCTACAGGAAGATGTATCATCCGTGAGGTAATAAGTGGCCATACACAGCCCTTAGAATTAATCGTCTTTCATGAGTGTAGTCATGACGTCATTCTCGGATATAACTTTCCGAAAGCATCTCAGGCAATTATAGATTGTGATCGCTGGACGATTATGTTAGATGAGATGAGATACTGTGCACAGGAAGTTGCGAATCCGAGTGTGTGGAAACTATGTGACCTGGATGAAGTGATCATTCCTGTAGTCAGCGCTAGAAAGGTAACTCTCACGTGTCATGCCATGCACCAACGCATGCATCTTGTAGTGGAGCGTAAGACAAGCATACCACTGAAGAATAACTTGGTCATGCCAGCCTTTGTCGTCTCGTTTAAGAACGGATTCGGTGAATTGTGGATAGTTAACTGTCGCCGAAAACCGCAGATCCTTCCAAGACGCATGTGCGTAGCAATCGCTGAGCCGTTGATTGAAGAACAGCTGAGTGTCATACCCATGCCGAGTCTGTGTGCGAAATTAACGCTACCAGTACGAGACGAGATCTAGCTCGGCTACCACCTGATCTCACTAAGGAACAGCAGAAAATGCTATCTGCCATTCTACAACAGTTCTCTGAATGCTTCAATCCACGGGTGAAGAGCAAATTTGGCAAATCGACGGTGAAGCACCGGATTAGCACTGGAGACCAACTACCGATAAGCCAGAGAACATACCATGTGTCGCAATGGAACGTCGAATAATTCGTGACGAGGTAGGAAAATGATGAACAATGACATCATTCAGCCTTGGCAGAGCCCATGATCTGACGACAAGTGGTCCTCGTTAGAAAGAAGGATGGCAGTTGGCGCTTTTTTGTTGATTACAGGAAGCTTAATAAAATAACTAAGAAGGACGTTCACCATCTTCCACGAATTGACGATACACTAGATTGTGTGAAGAGGGCTAAGTTTTTCACAACGATGGACGTGTTCTCGGGATACTGGCAAATCGAAGTAGATGAGGCTGATCGTGAGAAAACAGCATTCATCAGCCATGAGGGCCTGTATGAACTTAAGGTAATCCGTTTATTTTGTGTAACGCATCAGCAGCTTTTGAACGGATGATGAATAATCTTCTACGCCCCTGAAGTGGACGATGTTTTTCGTTATTTAGATGACATTATAGTGTTCTCAGAGACATTTGATAAACATATAAAAAGGATTAGCGATGTTCTTGTCTCCAACAAGGTGGACTGAAACTTAATCCAAGAAAGTGTCTCTTTGGAGCAAAAGAAATCAAAATACTTGGGCACCTTGTGTCAAAGGAAGGTGTACGGCCATATCCAGAAAAGGTGAGATCTATAACGGAATTATCTATTTCTAAAAGTATTAGATATGTGACAAGCTTCCTCAGATTTTGTTTTTATTACCGTCGTTTTAACAAAGACTTTTGGATCAGAGTCAGGCCACTCCAAGAATTGTAAAAAGCTGATGCTAAATTTATCTGGGGTAGTGCTCAACAAAATTCTTTCGATGTGCTGCGGAGAGCTCTGAAGACAGACCATGTACTTCGTCTGTATGATGAGAGAGCACCTACGGAACTACACACAGATGCCAGTGGGTATGGGATCGGTGCTGTTCTGGTGCAAATTTAGGATGGAAAAGAGACGTTCATAGCCTATGCTTCTAGGACACTTACAAAAGTCGAGAGGAACTACTCAACTACAGAAAGAGAATGTCTTTCTGCGATCTGCGCCATGTGCAAATTTCGACAGTATCTCTAAGGAAGGCCATTCACAGTTGTTGCAGACCATCATTCACTTTGTTGGTTGACAGGTCTCAAGGATCCAACAGGATGATTCGCCAGGTGGACACTACGTCTTCCAGAGTATGACATTACCATAGGTTACAAAAACAGAAGAAAACACCAAGATGCCTACTGTCCCCCAAGAAACCCTGTGCAAGACCACTGAAATTTTGATGAAGATAGTGACTGTCTCACCGCACTCCAGGACCTCTCTGCTGAGCTGAAGAAGGATGTCAAGATATCTTATGTTTGCCTTAAATAGGTCAGAGGATGTGAAAGGACAATTTAAGGTAGTTAATGGATTACTTTGCAAGAAAACTTTTGATTCATTTAGAAAGCGGTGGCTACCAGTGATTCCTACACACATGCGCCTAGATGTTCTACAGAAATCTCATAACACACTTGAAGCCGGACATTTGTGTTTTATTAAGACCTACGATAGAATCCGCAAGAGATTTTTCTGGCCAGGCTTATTTAGGAGTGTCCGTCACTATTTGTCGCAATGTCGAGAGTGCCAGAGAAGATAGGCATTTCCTCATAAACCTCCTGGCCGACTGATACGAATTCCACCAGCCGAAACGCCTTTCCAGCGTGTTCGGATTGACCTCATCGGACGATTTCCAACCTGTGCTCGTCGCTATACATGGATTACTGTTTGCACTGATTATCTGACACTCTATGCCATTACAAAAGCCGCGAAAACAGAAGAAGCTTTCGAGGTAGCCAAATTCATCGTGGAAGACATTGTATTTAAAACACGGTGCCCCAAGGTCGTTAATTACGGATCGAGGGTAAGTTTTTCGATCACATCTTGTGACAGAGATAAACCGTCGGTGCCACATTACTCATCACATGATGACTGCCTACCATCCGCAAGCTAACGGGCTTACTGAATGCCTTAATAAGACCTTGGCTGACATGCTGTCAATGTTCGTCAATGTTGAGCAAAGCAACTGGGATGAGGCGCTACCTTTCGCGACGTTTGCCTACAACACCGCCAAACAAGACACCACACGATCTACGCCACTTTTCGTGGTGGCCGGCCGGTGTGGCCGTGGGGTTAAAGGCGCTTCAGTCTGGAACCGCGTGACCGCTACGGTCGCAGGTTCGAATCCTGCCTCGGGCATGGATGTGTGTGATGTCCTTAGGTTAGTTAGGTTTAATTAGTTCTAAGTTCTAGGCGACTGATGACCTCAGAAGTTAGGTCGCATAGTGCTCAGAGCCATTTGAACCATTTTTCGTGGTGTATGGGCGTGAGGTGACTACGGCCACTGTGTTTCCGTTACAGTCTGATGACATGGACAACGACTACATCGTCCACGTGTTAATAAGAGCTGAGGAAGCTCGGCAGTTAGCTCGACTCCGCACGCTGCAGGCTCAAGATAACGATCGCCGAAGGTATGACGCGGACCATCGCCGTGTTGTCTACCAACCTGGTGACCTCGTCTGGATCTTCACTCCGGTTGGGAAGTTTGGTCTGTCTGAGAAGCTCCTCAGGTGGTACTTTGGATCTTATAAGGTTGTAAGACTGTTGTCTGATGTTAGCTATGAAGTTGAAGATTTCGACCCCGACGCAACATGGCGAAAGATCAGAGATACTGTCCACGTCCTTCGAATGAATCCCTAGAAGGATCCTGCCACCCAGCGTAAATTCTAAGCCCCAGCGACAGGCAACAAGCGGAAAGGTGACGAAGAGCGTAGCGGCAAAAGAAGTTCTACGAAGATCACCGCCAGGGCGAGCATCAGTCATCGGGAGTCGGAGTATGCGCAACCGATGACTCGTTTCAGGACTGGGAGGACCGAACACCGAGACGCTGTTCTCTTAAGGGGGGAGCAATGTTGCAGAAGAAGCTGGTAGCACATTGTAGTGGTTATGACACTGCACTGTTGAATAGAAGGTTGTCAGCTCAATACTCACCTGGGCTGTACAGCTCTAATTTCATTATTCGGTTGGAGTTCATTCTAGAAGTGTTCACATATGTAAAGAATCATTGTACTGGAATGTTCTGTAGCTGTATATATACTGTATGTGTACTGACCGGAGGCAGTTCGCTTCGCGCTCTTGTATGTGCAAGTGCTGAATAGACCTTCGTTAAGTGAAGTTAGTGTACGTCATTCGTCTAATTACACCTTCTTCTACGTGATAATATTACCTATACAGTGCTTGCCAGCCTTGTGTTATTTACTGGTTTCTTGTACTGTGTTAGTGTAGTGTTTAATTCTGCGTATGTGTGCGTGTATGTTACAGGACTGAGTAGCCATTGTATAAAAACTTCTTTTTAGAATTCAAGTGCGGTCCCAGTGGGGGGCCTCACTGTTTGCATCACTTGGTCTTTTTGCATTCATCAGATCATTTTTCCTAATCTAAATTCCTTGTACATACGTGGACGAGGTTTCTATTTTTTTGCAAGACAACTCACCAGATGCTTCTGTTTATTATTAACTGTTTGCCGAACTAGTTACTTGTGTAGTTATTATATTGTGACTTGTCTGTTTGACGTTTGTGCATTCCGGGCTTTGCTAATTCTTTCTGATTATTCGCTCGGATACTACTGGTGTTAGTTCCCGGTACTTTCTATTCAACTTTCGGGGAAGGTCTTACGAACTTTACGTCTTATACCCAGAGTTTTTGGTATGCTATTGCTCCGTAAGATTTACTGTGATTATAAACCTGACAACATTCCAGCTCTCGGAGGCATGTTTGGTTGTAAGCTTAAGGTCTCTCAAAATAGTTGCTAATGGGCATCCTATGTTCTTAGCCGAATTTCGTGTAAATCCTGAAGCATCTTCGCCTGTTGTAAAATTTTTCTGTTGGGCAGCCGGCCGTTGGTTTTGTGTTCCTGTCGTAAATTTATTTTCGTTTCTGAGTAGTGAAATTGCGGTCACTCGAGATTTGTCAGTATTGTCGTGGATTTATCTTTAATCTGTTGACTGACAGAGACCGCCGACTGTTGAAGAGGGTCGTAATGTGTAATAGGCAGACGTCTATTCAGACAATCACTCAGGAATTCCAAACTGCATCAAGATGCATTGCAAGTACTATGACAGTTAGACGTGATGTGAGAAAACTTGGATTTCATAGAAAAGCGGCTGCTCATAAGCCACACATCACGCCGGTAAAAGTCAAACGACGCCTCCCTTGGTGCAATGAGCTTAAAAATTTGACGAGTGAACAGTGGAAAAGCATTGTGTTGTGTGACGAATCACGGTACACATTGTGGCGATCCGATGGCAGAGTGTGAGTATGACGAATGCCCGGTGAACGTCATCTGCCTGAGTGTGTAGCGCCACCAGTAAAATTCGGAGGCGATGGTGTTATGGTGTGGTCGTGCTTCTCATGGAGGGGGCTTGCACCCCTTGTTTTGCATGGCACTATCACAGCAGAGGCTTACACTGATGTTTTAAGCAACTTTCTTTTTTGCCCACTGTCGAAAAGCAATTCGGGGATGTCGACTGGATCTTTCAATACGATCGAGTACCTGTTCATAATGCATGGCCTGTGACGGAGTGATCACACGACAATAACATACCTGTAATGGACTGGCCTGCACAGAGTCCTGACCTGAATCCTATAGAACACCTTCGGGATATTTAGGAACGCCGACTTCATGCCAGGCCTCACCGACCGAAGTTGGTTCAAATGGCTCTGAGCACTATGGGACTTAACATCTGAGGTCATCAGTCCCCTAGAATTCAGAACTACTTAAATCTAACTAACCTAAGGACATCAGACACATCCATGCCCGAGGCAGGATTCGAACTATGAAACGTCCCCTTGGATAAATTATTGAATTACTGTGCTGATAAATCTCTTACATTATTTAATTTTCAAACAGCTGAGCAAAACTGAACTTACTCAGACATTTCTCTCTTTACCTATTCTGATCAAAACTAAACTGACACACAATATTTTTGGCGCAACGCAATCTGACTTTCAATAATCCCTACAAAAGAATGGCCCTGACTAACATTAACCTATAATTTTCACAAATCACTTACCTCACAAAAATCTTCGTTGCTCGAACTACTGCAATACGGCGAGCGCCACTACTGCCAGCTAAATAAAAGATACAAACTACTGAAGGCACTGACTACTGATAGGCATAGTTAGCAAATGAAAGATTTTGATAGAGAACAAACAATGTATTTACCTTAATAGTGTTCAAAAGTCATAATATTTATAGCAGTTCATGACATCCATTCTTACAAATGTACTGTTTCTGATGGACACACGTCCAGATCATCCGCTCTCAAAAATCCGCCATGTCACTTCCCCACATCCACCACTGCTGGCGGCTCACCTCCAACTGCGCAACGCTACGCGCTGTTAATAGCCAACTGCCCAACGAAACAATGGCGAGTATTACAACAATGGAAACGAGCCACAGACTGCACACAGCACAGCCAGTGATTTTCATACAGAGCGCTACGTGGCGTTACCAATATAATAACCTAAACAGCCTACTTACACAATGCCCGAGGCAGGATTCGAACGTGCGATCGTAGCGGTCGCGCGGTTCCAGACTGTAGCGCCTAGAATCGCTCGGCAACTCCGGCCGGCTCTCCGTGGAAGGCATTTATCGTCGGGCCTAAACCCTTTTGTGCAGTTGACAAGGCTAATTATTTGTTACTCAATTGGAGTTTTTGTCCTGTAATTATTTGTTAACGAGAAATTCTGCATAGTGGTTTAAAATATTTTGATAAGAAAAGGAAAGATGTTTTATTCAGGGTCTGCCAATGTGCTGCTGTCGTTTTCTTTATTATGACCCAGTACCCAATAAGTTTAGGGATTGTACGAGGGCAGTTCAATAAGTAATGCAACACATTTTTTTTCTAAAACAGGGGTTGTTTTATTCAGCATTGAAATACACCAGGTTATTCCCCAATCTTTTAGCTACACAACACTATTTTTCAACGTAATCTCCATTCAATGCTACGGCCTTACGCCACCTTGAAATGAGGGCCTGTATGCCTGCACGGTACCATTCCACTGGTCGATGTCGGAGCCAACGTCGTACTGCATCAATAACTTCTTCATCATCCGCGTAGTGCCTCCCACGGATTGCGTCCTTCATTGGGCCAAACATATGGAAATCCGACGGTGCGAGGTCGGGGCTGTAGGGTGCATGAGGAAGATCAGTCCACTGAAGTTTTGTGAGCTCCTCTCGGGTGCGAAGACTTGTGTGAGGTCTTGCGTTGTCATGAAGAAGGAGAAGTTCGTTCAGATTTTTGTGCCTACGAACACTCTGAAGTCGTTTCTTCAATTTCTGAAGAGTAGCACAATACACTTCAGAGTTGATCGTTTGACCATGGGGAAGGACATCGAACAGAATAACCCCTTCAGCGACCCAAAAGACTGTAACCATGACTTTACCAGCTGAGGGTATGGCTTTAAACTTTTTCTTGGTAGGGGAGTGGGTGTGGCGCCACTCCATTGATTGCCGTTTTGTTTCAGGATCGAAGTGATGAACCCATGTTTCATCGCCTGTAACAATCTTTGACAAGAAATTGTCACCCTCGCCACATGACGAGCAAGCAATTCCGCACAGATGGTTCTCCTTTGCTCTTTATGGTGTTCGGTTAGACAACGAGGGACCCAGCGGGAACAAACCTTTGAATATCCCAACTTGTGAACAATTGTGACAGCACTACCAACAGAGATGTCAAGTTGAGCACTGAGTTGTTTGATGGTGATCCGTCGATCATCTCGAACGAGTGTGTTCGCACGCTCCGCCATTGCAGGAGTCACAGCTGTGTACGGCCGGCCCGCACGCGGGAGATCAGACAGTCGTGCTTGACCTTGCGGCGATGATGACACACGCTTTGCCCAACGACTCACCGTGCTTTTGTCCACTGCCGGATCACCGTAGACATTCTGTAAGCGCCTATGAATATCTGAGATGCCCTGGTTTTCCGCCAAAAGAAACTCGATCACTGCCCATTGTTTGCAACGCACATCCGTTACAGACGCCATTTTAACAGCTCCATACAGCGCTGCCACCTGTCGGAAGTCAATGAAACTATACGAGACGAAGCGGGAATGTTTGAAAATATTCCACAAGAAATTTCCGGTTTTCTCAACCAAAATTGGCCGAGAAAAAAAATGTGTTGCGTTACTTATTGAACTGCCCACGTATTTATTGATGTAGTGAGCCTTGGGTTTAACTGCCTAATTTACTACTCATTAGGGTTCTCATTCTTAAATTGTTTATTTTAGTAATTACAAACGGTTCAATTGCTTTTTCACAATAAATTATTGATTAAGTAAATACAGTTTTCTTAACCAGCACCTCACTACTCCAGAACCAGCTCCCTACCGCCTCAGGCGGCTCTGGAAAACACACTGAACTGTTATCACGAACTTTACATGTGCTTTAGTACCTGGTAAAGTGGATGTTTCACGAGAGTTTCATTTGTAGATCTTCTTATACACCCTTGTAGAGATTAAAGTGTCTCACTTTCACCAGCGTTCTAGCTCGAGAACGAAGAGGCAACAAGGAACTTCGTGCGACGAGTGAAACGTAATCTTTCAGCCATAATAAAACACACATCCGCGATAACGCATCTTCACTTGTATTCCGACCGCAGTAGTGTCATAGATGACACTGTGAACTAGAAACAAACCTGAAGAACTTGTCTGTAAGGAACCAAAGGAGACTAACAGTGCCTGAAACTCAAACACACAACTAATAACCCAAACATATCTCTTCAAATTTGTCGGGAACTGCGGTGAATTAATCCACCTACTTGATGCCCATGTTGGAAGGGTGTTTACGATTCTGCATCATCTCGACGTCTAAGTCATTAGCGACTGACGACCAGATTGTTACTGGGCAACAAGTAGGTCACGTTCTATTCAAAAACATAATCCTGGTGTTCAGCTTCAACACTTTATATGATACACAAGCAGATACAACTGCTCGCTCATCGAAAGCTCCGTGTATAAAGACTGGAATGTCGCACGAGTTACACCAACATCCAACAAAGGAAACGGGAGCTAAAGAGGAGTAATTCGGTGAAAGACAAACCTATAACACTATCATCGAATTGCAGTAGGAATTTGGATAATAGGTGATTTGTAGTTCATGTCAGAAAGGTCACAGCTCATGGTAATTAAAGGGAAATCATCGAGTAAAACAGAAGTAAGTAATACCTGGCATTCCTCAAGGATGTGCTATAGGCCCTCTGCCGTTGCTGCTCTACTTAAACGACGTAGGAGACAATCTGAGCGGCCCTCTTAGACTGTTTGCAGATGATGATGTAATTTACCGTATTGTCAAGTCATCAGATAACAAAACCGATTTCAAAATGATTTAGACAAGTTAACTGTATGGTGCCCAAAGTGGCAGTCGACTCTAAATAACGACTGGAGGTGTAAAATCATCCACATGAGTACTAAAAGAAACCCATTAAAGCTGGATTACACGACAAATCACACAATTCAACACAATTCAACCAAGTGCTTATGGATTATAAGTACGAGTAACGTAAACTGGAAATGTCAAATAGATACTTTTGTGCTAAGGCAAGCAAAAAACTGCGATTTATTGGCAAAACAAAAAGTACAACAGGTCTGCTAAAGGGACAGCTTACACCATGCTTGTCCAACCTCTTCTGGAGTAATGGTGTGAGGTATGGGATCCCTATCATATGGGACGGACGAAGGAAAGCGAAAAAGTTGAAAGAAGGGAAGCTCGTTTTGCATTATGATGAAATAGGGGAGAGATTTGCACGGACGTGAGACGTGATTTGGGGTCGCTTTCATTAAGATGAAGGTGTTTTTCGTTGTGGCAGGCTCTACTCATGAAATTTCAATCACAAACTCTCTCCTCCGATTACGAAAATCTTTTGTTGGTACCCACCTACATGGGAAGAAATCATCATCATGATAAAGTAAGAAAACTCAGAGCTCGCACAGAAAGATTAAAGTGATCTTTCCCCCGCGAGATGGAACGGTAGTGAAGGAGCTTGAAGTTGATTCCATGAACCGTCTGTCAGGCACTTAACTCTGAGCTGCAGAATAATCATGTAGATGTAGATGATGGAAACTGAGGCGTCTGAAGATGGTCACGGTGATATCAACCCCACTTTGCATGAATGCTAAAATTGTTTCCCTACCAACAGTGCGGTATCCATATTGGGCTGGACACTAACTTCTGAGCCCATACGGTACCAATCGTAAATGTTATTCATCGCTGTGCTTTATGCTTCAGTATTCTACGTCAGCTTACCTGTCACGGCTTTCGAAAGTAACTCTAGGTAACTACTTTACTTAAATGTAATGGAAAACATTCCGAACCAGAACTTCTGCAGAAATTTGCTGCCGGGAGAACACCTTATTAGTTCAGAATCATATAATGCGATTCTAGTTGGTCCTCATTGCAATTTCCATCAGTAGGGGCGACCACGTTACGGCTAACGTAATTACAGTCGATGGGAGATCCACTCCAGCGTGGCCGGGACTCGGGGCCGGGGGAAGGTGAGAGGGCCTGGCGGATCCGCTGATTAGACCTTCGGCTGCCTCCCCCCCTCCCCCCCCCCCCCCTCAATTTTCCCGGTCCACCGAGGGCACTTGTCGGCTTCAATCACTTGAGGGGACTTGCGAATTAGCGATAACAGGCCGCCGCCCTGCGGACTGAAATTATTTCCAGCATTTAACGGATGACTTAATTAGGATAAGTCGGTTTATCTCGTATTGTGTATCGATAATTACGTTTGAGATACCCAAGAAATAGACCAGCTTAGTCTCAAAATAGAGCAAACTCGCGATTATACAGATATGAATGCATAATTTCGCTATTTTTGAGGGAACAAAAACATAAGCTTGAAATATTTAATTATAATTACAACTAACATCTTCGCTTGGATTTGAAATTTATACTGGTTAAATAACGATGAAGGGGCGAAAACGACGCAGTTAGTTTTCCCGTTTTCCAACTCGTACCGTGCCAACAAACTGCGTTAATCTGTTTATTAGTATACTCAGAATCATTCGATAATAACTGTGTTCAGACCCTACGGAAATTAAAAAGTGTTCAGCAAAAATACTGATTGGGACATAGAAAGAAAATATCCTGGCGTAGGTTCCCGGAAGTGAACTGAAAGCAAGTAATACATAATACAGTTTGCCATAAGTGTAATGTGGGAAAATGAGTAGGCAGTTTCCGTCAAGTAATGCAGTGTCTAGAAGGATGTCATCAGGAAGGATGTGGGCAAGTGTATAAAACGGGAGATACCCATGAAATGGATACTTATTTTTGACTATCCGCATTAATATGTCATCCCTCCAGTGTTAGGACTGCTTAAACGCGGAAAATGTGGAATTCACCGTACTTCGAGTTTATTGTACTTAGACAACTCCACAGGTGACATTAATGATCAGCAAACACATACGTTTTCAGACATCTCTCATATAAGCACTATGTGATCAAAAGTATCCGGACGCCCCCAAAACCACACGTTTTTCATACTAGGTGCATTGTGCTGCCACTTACTGCCAGGTATTCGAGATCGGCGACCTCAGTAGTCACTAGACATCGTGAGAGAGGAAAATGAACGCTCCGCGGAATTCACTGACTTCGAACGTGGGTGTCACTTGTGTCATACACCTGTACGCGAGATTTCCACACTCCTAAACATCCTTAGGTCTACTGTTTCCGATGTGATTATGAACTGTTAACGTGAAGGAACACGTACAGCACAATAGCGTACAGGCCGGCTTCGTCTGTTGACTGACAGAGATCGCCGATCGTTGAAGAGGGTTGTAATGTGTAATTCGCAAACGTCTATTCAGACCATCACACAGGAATTCCAAACAGCATCAAGATCCACTGCAAGTACTATGACAGTTAGACGTGATGTGAGAAAACTTGGATTTCATGGTCGTGAGGGTGCTCATATGCCACACATCACGCTGGTGAAAGTCAAACGACGCCTCGCTTCGTGCAAGGAGCGTAAACATTTGACGATTGACCAGTAAAAAACATTGTGTGGAGTGACGAATCACGGTACACAATGTGGCGATCCGATGGCAGAGTGCGAGTATGGCGAATGCCCGGTGAACGTCATCTGCCAACGTGTGTAGTGCCAACAGTAAAATATGGAGGCGATGGTCTTAATGGTGTGGTCGTGCTTCTCATGGAGGATGCTTGCACCCCTTGTTGTTTTCCATGGCACTATCACAGCACAGGCTTACAGTGATGTTTTAAGCAAATTCTTTTTACCCACTGTCGAAAAGCAATTCGGGGATGGTGATTAGATCTTTCAATACGATCGAGCACCTGTTCATAACGCACGGCCTATGACGGAGTGGTCAAACGACAATAACATACCTGTAATGGACTGGCCTGGGCAGAGTCCTAACCTGAGTCCTATCGAACACCTTTGGGATATTTTGGAACGCCGACTTCATCCCAGGTCTCACCGACCGAAAATGGTTTAAATGGCTCTGAGCACTATGGGGCTTACAATCTGAGGTCATCAGACCCCTAGAACCCTAGAACTTAAAACTACTTAAATCTAACTAACCTAAGGACGACACACACATTCATGCCCGAGGCAGGATTCGAACATGTGAGCGTAGCAGCAGCACGGTTCCTGACTGAAGCGCCTAGAACCGCTCGGCCTCAACGACCGGCTCACCGACCGACATCGATACCTCTCCTCAGTGCAGCACTCCGAGTAGAATGGGCTGCCATTCCCCAAGAAACCTTCCATTACCTGATTGAACGTATGCCTGCGAGAGTGGAAGCTGTCATTAAGACTAAGGGCGAGTCATCACCATACTCAGTTCCCGCATTACCGATGGAGGGTTTCAAGAATTTGTAAGTTATTTTCTGCCATGTTTCCAGATACTCCTGATTGCATAGTGTGCGTCCCACATTGATTTCTGCGGTTATTTCACTCAGTGATGCTTATGTGTCAGCTCTGACAAATCTACGCAAACATCGCTGCTCTCACACTTTACGTGAAGGCCGTCGGCTAGTGCACTGTTTATGGTGACGGATAATGAGGTAAGAGGTAATGCCTTAAATTTGATATTCCCATCACATTTTCGATACTGTGGATTTCAGACTATTGAATTCTCTACCGATTTCCAAAATGTAATGTCCCATGCGTCTAGGTCCGAATACCTCTCAGGGTTCAAAGTCTCTTCAGTCCCTTCGTGTGTCCACAATGACGTCAGAAATCTCTTCAAATGTGTCAGCTGTGTACAAATGGCAATTCAGGCAATGCACTCCCGTTTTATAAAAAAATGGCTCTAAGCACTATGGGACTTAACTGCTGTGGTCATCAGTCCCCTAGAACTTAAAAACTACTCACGCGGCTCGAGACTGTAGCGCCTAGAAACGCACGGCCACTCCGTCCGGCTCCGGTTTTATACCTTGCGCGCGGGAGAGATCCGCGATCTTTATAGGCGCATATCGCTATCCCATGGCATTCGTCACTTCGGTGTATGACTAAAGAATTTAGAATAGTGCTCGGTGTAGGACTTTTCAGATGAAACGTTAAGATCATTACTGAGAGAAGGAATATATGGGCAACGAAAGCGCGCCTTTTGTCCCTTAGTAATTCCACTGCACAATAAATATAGACACGCCAATAAAATATTAAAAATCTCCAAGTAATCGAAATGTTCATCCAGCAAGCTACGAAGATCTCGTGTCTTACAACCAGCCAAAACACACAACGGAAATTCTGAAGGCCCAAGCTAATCAGCAATGTCAAAATCACTACATGAACACTCAAAAAAAAAAAAAAAAAAAAAATACAGAGGAACACGAGGTGGCGACACAACTAAGCACGCACACGTTCGTCCAGCAACTAAACAGTCAACAAGATCACTATAAATTAATATAATGTTACGAGTTAAATGTAAACTCTGTGGGTCATGGCTCTCGCAAACTACATATCGTCGAACAGCGTGACCAGTGAACGCACAGTGCTGCTTCTAGTCTTCATTTGGTTGCTCACTGTTTGACACAGAATACAGAATACAGAGGATACTTTCTACTGTTCCTCTCAAATGACGTGCAAACCTTATTTCCTCGTCAATAAACTCAATGCTCGTATCATACCACTGAAATGTGGAATCCATCAGATTTCAAACAGATACCACAGAGATCTCAAAACAGAAGCTAATACAAATCACGGGATACACAAAATAGAAGGCACTAATTTTTTACGCAATTGGCCTGCCAAACAACCACGACAGGAGTGTGTCTGTCAGCGGCCACACGTCTTGGCGAGAGCACACGCAGTGGAGCTAAGCTCAGTTGCCGAACATATGATGCGTGGTAGACTAGGAACTCACACGACAACCAAACTCATTACAAACACACAATAACCAGAGCTTGTCGGCGTTTGCCGCAGTAAATACAACGTAACTGGCTGCTAATGAAACATGACCGGAGTTGGAGTCAGTAACTTCACATTTCAGAAGGAAGTAACTAAGGTTCAAATGTGTGTGAAATCTTATGGGACTTAACTGCTAAGGTCATCAGCCCCTAAGGTTACACACTACTTAACCTAAATTATCCTAAGGACAAACACACACACGCATGCCGAGGGAGGACCCGAACCTCCACCGGGACCAGCCGCACACGCCGGCCGGAGTGGCCGAGCTGTTCTAGGCGATAAAGCCTGGAACTGCACGACCGCTAAGGTCGCAGGTTCGAATCCTGCCTCGGGCACGGATGTGTGTGATGTCCTTAGGTTAGTTAGGTTTAAGGGGACTGATGACCTCAGAAGTTAAGTCCCATGGTGCTCAGAGCCATTTGAACCATTTGAACTAGCCGCACAGTCCACGACTGCAGCGCCTTAGACAGGAAGTAACTAATCCATGTGACAGGGGAGAAAACAATTTTAAAAAAGCACTTCCAGGGGCATACTGCATAGCATCTAACTCTCAGCAGGTTTAGTTCCACATGATTGAACCGAAGGTTGAACCCAATTTACAAAAATGCAATACACGGTTTCAGTAGAATTCCACAACTCAGATCACAATGTATAGCTGGTAACATTAATCACCAAGAACAAACTTTCTAGGGCTAAACCTCCATACCTTCGCATTCATGGTTAACTTAAATCTCCTATTAGGAACAGAACGTCACACTTGATACCCTATAAAACGACCCAAAACGATTTCACTAGACGTGATACGTAAACTGCCAATAACACACACGCACACATGAGCCGTGGAGCGCCTTTTCTGGCACACAAGCTCTTTACCACACCTATCGATTACCGGGCTGTACTACGATCTTTGCCCCTGTTGTGATCTGGCGGCGGGTATTTATGGTTGGGAGTTGGTCGTCGGACTCGCTACGAGGCGCTAGGACGTGCTTGAGGGGACGAGGAGCAAAACACGCTGGCTAGGCCAGCAGCGGCGCGACCTGTCCACCTTACAGGACGCTCACGAGATGGTGGTGTTCCTGCCTGATGTCAACTCCGGGAGCTGCTAGTCGCATTGCTTTGCTGCCTGTATTCTCTGACAGACCGATTCCTCGAGACCATCTCGAGCAACGCTCTCCGACGAACGTATAAGTGGTATTGGTACCTTCGTTTCGGGTAACTATTTGCGTTTTAGTGGCTGTCACTTGTTGGTTGGTTGCCCTAATCTATATGTTGTTGATGAAAGAGCAGCTGGCAAGGTGTGTGATCGGGTGGAGACCAGCAGTCACTACATCCTTTATGGAAATCAGCGTCCCCAAAAGATGTAGTAACTGTAAGGTATCGAAGATATTAGGTCATAGTCTGATTGTAATTTTCTGTTTAGGAAGCGTACACAATCAGTAGTTACATTGCAGACCTAAGCAACGAAATTAAAGTGCAGAAAACCTAATTTTGTTGTGAAGTTGTGCATTTGAATAATGGGATATTATCTTGAAATTATTTCCATTTCATCTTTGTACACATTGTCGGCCTTAATCATATGTGCAAATATTGTTGGGCAAACTATGAGAGTGTAAAGTCCGACACTATTTTACAGCACTGAATTTGTGTAAAAGTCTTAGTTTAAATGTTTTACAGCACTGATATTGCTGCAAATTTAGGTCATTTCTATGAAAGCACTTATTGTTTTTTACTTATATTGTTTTTAATCTATTAACATATGTTAACTGATGATTGCTTGGTGTATGCCGTGTTTTCTGTCGTCTGTTTATGTTCCAGTATTCTGCGAGTTTGGGTGTGTGGAGCTGTGACGTGTCGTCTAATGAGATGTGACTCCCGGTTGGGCCATGGCGTTTAGGTGTTGTTTAGGAATGCTGATCAGCTGCATCCGACATTTTAAGTTAAGTCACCTTTTGCCCAGGGCAGCCTGGCGTCACTGCCCATTTGATAGACATTTCACAGCTCTAATATATATTTAAAAAAAAGTAAATTTGCTTGGCCAGGAATTACATTAAGTGTAACGTATTGTGCTGGTTTTGTTATTTCTCAAAAGAAATTTTTATCTGAGCCTCCCTTTTAAATTAGTTTAGATTGTAATTTATTGGTCATTAAGTAATTCTAATTTGCTGCTTGCTTGAGAAGGAAGCTATTTGTCATTTGGTATATTGTTTTAAGCGGCTCACACACCAGTCCAACACGACACGTATTTCTCATCACTAATGACGTGTCGTCTGCAAAACCACTAATATGGAACCAACACATTCCACCGTTGGTGGAGGCGTCGGCCTGTCGGTTCCTCCAAGAAACAACGGTTGCTACAGCTGGCAGAAAAGTAAGAACTCCATCTGAATCTTTCTACACGAAGGATTAGCCTAGCGGTCAGCCGGCACGGTAGCTCAGCGTGTTCGGTCAGAGGGCTGCGTTCCGTAAAAAAAAAAAGATCAGTTTGAACGGATGTCTTGAGACGTCAGCCCATACCTAACGCAACGAACTGTATCGAACAAAATGAATAAAAAAAAGCGCTCTAAGGCGATGCAGTCAGGGACGTTCTTTTCTACATGAATAACCGTGATTGAACAACGTGACAAAATACTTCAAGAACTTTAGCTATTCAGAAGAATATGAAACAGTACGCAGCTCCACAGTACTGACAATAAGGGCGAAAGCGCGAGATGATAAGTATATCACAATATCATGTAGATAGAACACCTCACGCCTCGTTGATACAACGAGAAAAACTGATTACTACAGTCGCTAGAGGCGGCCAGGGCTCACCCTGATTGTTAATTCCGTGCTCATGCAGGTCACGAGAGGGAAGATGATCTACTGGCCATTGCAAGAGCCAGGACGTGAAACAGCCGCCAGGGAGCGTCTATTTGACAGACAGCGTCGCCGACGGTAGGTGACGGGAGGTTCAACATCCGTGAAAGACAGGGTATCGCACGGTAAGTACAGAGTTATAATAACACAGCATCTTGTAGTATGGCTGCTAAGATCGGATTACCCGGAAGCTGAAATGTAGTCCGTGTGAGTTGCCACCTTTTCCGATTTTTTTTTTTTTTTTTATTAGGAGAATGGCAACCATTTTCCGCATATGATGCCGACTGTTTCTCTCCTCGCACACACAAGGAACGTGAGTACAGTTTTGGTAACTTCCTTTCATAAATAAAATAAGAATCACGACAGGAAAAATTTGTTGCATGTACTTTTTCGTTGCGGTTTTCGCATTGCCAATTTGGATGTACGAAAAAGAGAAGGGCGTACCATCTGGTGGCAACTGAGTGATTTACTTAGCAGCAGCACAACTCAACGCCATCCAGCTGTGCTCGGTGGAACTGTTTACTAAAAAATGGCACCCGAAATTCAAGTCAATGACAACAAAATCAACATATTTTCTGCAACACGAATTTATATGATGTAACATATTTAAGGACAATTAACATCTAAATAACCCCTTTTTGTTAGAAGAGCTAAATAGCCAGTGGAAACAAGATTATTTGCTGTTGAAAATTGATCTCACTTGCTATGCCAAGCAAGCAGTGTTTAAAAAAAGTTATGAATAAATTTTTGAACAAAGTATGTAATAAAAGTAACTGGTTTAAAGAATTTGTGTATCTTTGAGGATTTTTCCGGCTGCATCAAAGTTTTAACTAAGTAACTCAGAGCTATATTTTTTTTATTATTTCCATGCTGCGGAGTGTAAGCTGCATTATGTAGATTGATCGCTTTCATCTGCTACGTAATTAGAGAAATTATTATATGTTTTTTTGTGTCTCTATTATATTCGTAGTATTTTGCTTGATGACATTTATTCTGTCTTGATGATCAGAGTGAAATATGGATTATATATGCATTCAGAATTCTTTCTGGTGGATGTGTTCTGTTCGATTGTAAACTTGTCGGGATCTCATAGTGTAACATCGACGCAAGAATCAGTATCATTTTTCTCGGGCGGTGAGAAATGAAACTGTATACTGATACATTGCAGTGTTACAATGCACTATAGCAGATGAATTAAATTTTGTGACTTCCAGAAAGAAGTATAGCGGCACGGATGTAAAGGAAGTGATAAAGAAAGAAACAGAATCAGAAATTTTGGACTATGCCATGCGAATGTGGTTGCTGAAATACGTAATTTCATTATACGAGTACAGAATGTTGGATAACTCCTGGATGCATTCTTGCTTCAAGCGTAACATCTCACATTTTCTGTAAGCTGTAAATTTCTTTGAAAATATGGGCGATTCTCTGCCGGGCTGCAAACCATTACTAATTCGTCATCAGACGCAATAAAACAATATTCAAAGTTATGTCACTTAGTACTGAAAATATAAATTGTTGCTGCTTCTTGTGGGCCAACTGTTGGCTATGTAATACGGAAAATAATCTACTCAATCCAATAGCGGACTCACGGCTGCCGAGGGCACTTCATGAGCTTGGAATGAAAGTCGATGACTCCCTGACGTGGCGTTTTTACCGGCCATTCGTAGGGTAGACACGCCTTCTCAGTAGCTCTGAATTCGGATATGGCGGTGATCGCGACGTATGTTATTTTGAATCACAATAGCTCCCAGGTCACTGCCGGTGTTGTTACTCAGGTGAACCGGGATGTCAGACGTCGTGTAGGCGTGCTGGGTGCTGAACCTGTTCCGCCAGTATGGTAGACCTGCGGGCCTATGCGACGCTGAACTAGGGCAGCTTCTGACCTGAATCCGCCTTCTGCCCATTGGGGCTGGATGCTGTGATAATGTAAGCATTGAATGTTGGATTCCAGCAGCATGGCTTCAGATGGCTAAAGATCTCGTAGGGCAGTAAGTGCAACTATAACAATCTGACATGCAAGATGTTACCATACCGTAACCAGAGAGTGGAGTGCTAACGACATGAACGACATCTATCAGCAGTGCTGAAAAACAATACACTGAGTTACTCACAGACTCTCGTAAGCGGGGCATGACTGAACAACACCGGCTGTTAAAACTTAGAAAAATTGTCACTCGCACGGTCTTTTACTAGTTTTGTCACGTAATAACACTGATTCCGTGAAGAGTAGTTTGCGTTACAGTTAAAAGCCACTAATCATGGAAGTTGGTTTAAAGTCTCTTCAAGATGTAATAGGTAAAATCCAGGTTTCTTTTAGTGCTCAAATAACATCTGTTTTGTGGAATTTTCTCCAGATTTCTTTCATAGTTTACTACAATATGTTTTACATTTCGTTCTGCAGATACAGTCGAACAGGTCGATTGTGTGAGGGCAACGTTTTCATAACCCGCCTCTCACTTGCTTAAACTGATAACTGACCGCATCATGGATGAAGTATGGCAACAAAGAAAACGTTACTGCAAGCTGTCTTTTAACTTTATTGCTCGGACTATGGCGAAATTGATTGTAAAATATTATAAATCACGTTAAAAATTAATTTTTCTCATATTACAAACATGTTAAGCTCATACATTCTGGCACACCTTACTTTTGTGACGCGCTCCATAAATGTCGCACAGTAAGACAACTCGACGCATATGGCTGGGAAAGTTTACGAGCCATTCCAGAGCCAATTTATTCAGTCACACATTCACAGTCGCCAACATCCCAGTGGAGCCTACTGACCCTGGCAGGCAGCACTGAGCGCAGCTTCATACGGCACTGTTCATTGGCGGCCCGAGCGGCTTCTGTCAGCAAGACACAGCAACGTGGCAGCCTTGTGTGATAACCACGTCCCTTCGGTGCTGCGGCAGGTGGAGTTGCAGTGTAGCCGCCTCAGCATTGGCGGTGCTACCGGCAAAGACAAGCACCAGTGAACACATCTCAAGGTATAACGCGGTAGTGTCGAAAGAATACACGTTGCGCCCAGAACCTGGGCACCCAGCGGAGAAAGAAATGTGAGAAACATATGCATGTTACTCTGCAGCAGCAGAACTCATGTTTACATAACAGGCAGGGACTCGACAGTAAGTCAGTAGCGGGTGGCCTCTGAGTGTTGACCACGAATCAGTGAGAGGTGTCCTAAACTCACCCTGTAGAGCATGTGTTGAAGGGCAGGCAATGACTCAACAGTCAGTCAGGTGTGGGTGGCACCTGAGTACAGACCGCGAATCAAGGACACTTGGGAGGCGCTCTACAGTCAGGTGAATTCAGCCACCAGGGCGCGTGTTTGGAGGGTGGACAGCGACTCGACGCTAAGTCAAGTTCAGGTAGGCCCTGAGTGTTGACAATACGTCAAGGACCATTGGGAAGTACCCTACAGTCTGATGGCACCCAACATAGTGCATATATGGGGGGGGGGGGGGCAGGCAGTGACTCAACGCTAAGCCAGGTGCGGGAGGTGCCTGAGTGTGGACCGCAAATTGTAGTCCATTAGGGGGCGTCCTACAGTCGAAAGATGAGACCCAGCAGAGTGCATGTGGACAGGGCAGGCAGCGACTCTATAGTACGTCCGATGTGGATGGAACCTGTGTACAGATCGCGAATCTGGGCGTGTGGGACGCGCCCTGCAGTCAGATGAATTCACCCGGCAGAGCACGTGTTTGCAGGGCAGGCAGCAGCTCGACTGTGAGGCACGGGTGGCAACTGAGTACCGAACGTGAGTTAGGAACCTCCACAGGGCCCCCTCACCAGATGCTGTCACTCATCACAGTCCATATTTGCTTGCACGGGTGGCAGCGACTCGACGTTAATTCAGATTGGGGTGTGTGTCTGAGTGAGGACCGCAAACCAAGGATCCTCTGGAGGTGCTCTGGAGTCGGATGACATCAGCAAGCAGCAGGCAGCAGGTCTCCAGCTGGGAACAAATCAGTTCCCAGCACCATCAAGACTAGGCACAGTCCATATACCCTATGCTAGAGGAGGCAGTTGTGGCTCAGTGACTCACATCACATTGACGACTGGCATCGAATCGCCAACAGGTATTCTTGGGTCTGTGTGGTCTACAAGTATACCGGTATTCACTACATTTATAATGAAAAGGAACCACTTGGCGTGATGTATGAGGCGTAAGCCGTAGGTGTCAAGGACTGTCGTCTGGTAACCCACACCCGCTTCGGTGACAGAGCGGTGGCTTTGGTCATGTAGGCTCGTCATTTTTCTTGCACATGCAGAGAATGTAGTAACTGGCCTGCAGGCCTGCATGACTGCGATTTGCGGAGACGACTTGGAGGGGGAGGGGGCAATCTTTATTGCAGTGCTGTGTTGTACTGATTACGATGCGAAGTTCCTTTGGACATGCATTCATTGGCCAGGTTCATCATCTTCCCTCTCGTGACCAGCACTGCGCCAACTACAGGAGTTGTTAAATACATTAAATGTATACACCAGCTGTAGAATGGATTGGCGATAGTGAAAATTACGCCAGACCAGAACTCGAACCCGGATTTCCCGCTTATAGCGAGCGGTCCTCTTACCATTTGGCTATCCGTGCATGACTCACGGTCAGACCTAAACTTCGATACATTGTTAACCAAGAGGGTAATGGTGTAGCAGTAGGGATAAAACTGTCACCTAAATTCCTATACAGATTGACGTTGAAAATTTGGATAATTTATTTTGCGAGAAAAATCCAATTTTTATTTATCGATCGGTAAACGTAGAAAGAACACTCATGAAATAACTTTGGACTCCACTTGACCAAAGCGATCATGCCAATGAAACATGTGGCAGACGTGGTGATAAAATCAGCAGACCAATTATATTGCTATTAGTGTCTATGATGGAGACGTGTTGATGACCGAGGCTTGTAACGGTAGCGTGGAGCTTCTACTATTTGGAAATGGTTGACTGCTCTTGGACAGAACCAGCAATAGGAAACGTCCCTTGAAGAAATTGTGTAGATTTTTATTCGTGTGGGTGCTGCTCATAAATTGTATGTTAAAAATATGAAAAATAGGAATGAAGTCATTCAGTTAATATCCAATGTGGGCTATTGTAAATACTACCCAAAAGTTTATTGTCGCTCTACATGGTGCTCTCGAAAATTGAAGCTTGTAGTTTTGACAAGCCAAAGTGAGAATTTTTCGACGATTTTATGGTATTGTATTTAAAACTAGGAACTGGTAAAAGAACCTTAGAAAGCGGCTTCTTTTCTCTCAGGAAACCGCTTTTGCTGCCCCTGAAGATGCTTTGGTGATGGCACGAAGGTGCAACATTGTCTTACAATACGTTTAGAAAATTAGTGTGCACTTCCGTTCCACTCCAGATATGGAGTTATCTTCTTCCCTCACATTATGTTATAAACGCTTTTCCTTTAGTTTCAAATAATGTCGATTTGTTGAATTCATATCACCGAATTAAGTAAGAAATTATTTGATCACCGTATACTTTTTTTTTTCAAAACAGTGTAGAAGAAACGTTATGATTATTGGCGACAAGAAATGAAACTGCTCTTGAGCGAGACAATTAGAGAAGACATGTGCTCCCGAAATAATTCATAATTCAACAATTTGGAGAAAGTAGTGATAGTGCAGACTTTAGTTAACAAAAGAACAGTTTTCTGTCCAAGCATACAAGGCTTGATATTGATGGGGCTGGACATCAATTTGAAACCCTGATATCTGTGTAAACAGGTGATTTGAAATTCACATGGAAAGTGAATGTATCGACACTGCAACGTGAGTAAGATACGAAGCGAGACAAAAAACTAACTCCATCTTTTCCTAGCTGTTGCAAACAAAGCAAGTAAATCAATTACATCCGAGCGTGATAGTTGCGGTGAGAGAGCACATGTGAACGACGGTACTTAGTTACTCAGTGGAAAGTACTTCTTCGGTTTTAAAAAGAATTTAAAACTACCTCTGAAATACCATTAAGTCAGGAGAACTTAACTCATTAACTCTACTGAAATTTGGTACTGAAATAGTATCCAAAAATAAGTGTGATTACGTAACTGATGACTTTACGTGGATGAATTCTCAATGAACACATTCCTTTGTGTAACGTATACACTGAGGCGACGAAAGTCGTGGGATGGCGATGAGCACATACAGAGATGGCAGTAGTATGACGTACACAAGGTACATAAGGGCAGTGCTTTGACGGACCTGTCATTTGCAGTCAGGTGATTCACGTGAAAATGTTTCCGGCATGAGTTTGTCCGTACGACACGAATTAAAAGACACTGAACGCGTAATGGTAGCTGGAGCTAGACGCACTGGCTATACCCCTTCGGATATTGTTAGGGAAGTCAATATTCTGAGATCAAGAGTGTGCCGAGAATACCAAACAGGCACTGCATCTCCCCACGGACAACACAGTGGCCTTCCCGTAACGAAAGAGAGCAGCGGTGTTTAGGTAGAGCTGTCAGTAATAACAGACAAGTAACGCTGCGCGGCATAACAGCAAAAATCAACGTAAGACGTATGGAGAGCGTATCCGTTGGGACAGTGCGGCGAAATTTGATATTAATAAGGCTTCGGCAGTAGGCGATCGATGTGAGTGCCTTTGCTAGCCGTACTACATCGTCTGAAATGCGTCTCCTAGGCTTTTGACCATATCGGTTGGACTCTAGAAGACTGAAAAACTGTGACCTCAGATGAGTCTCGATTTCAGTTGGTAAGAACCTATGGCAAGGTTCTAGTTGGCGCAGACCCTACGAAGACGTGGACCGAAGTTGTCAACAAGGCACTGTACAAGCTAGTCGGTGTTCCACAATGGTGTAGGATTTTGGCATGGAATTGACTAGGTCCTTGGGTCCAGGCGACCCGATCATTGATTGGAAATGGTTTTTTCGGCTCCTTGGAGACCATTTGCAACCATTCATGGACATAATGTTCCCAAAAAAGAGATTAAATTTTTGTATATAACAATCCGCCATATCACAGGGCCATAACGGTTCGTAGTTGGTTTAAAAATCATTCTGGACCAGTCGAGCGAATGATTTGTCCACCCAGATAGGACGACATGAATCCCATCGGAAATTAATGGGACGCAATCGAGAGGTGAGTGCGTGCAAAAATTCATGTACCGCCAAAACCACGCAAACACGCACCTCTATGGAGGCAGCATGGCTCAATATATCTGCAAGGGATTTGTTGAGTCCATGTCATGTCAAATTTCTGCACTACGCCGGGCAAAAGGAGGTCCGACACGACATTAGGAGGTATCCCATGACTTTTGTCACCTCAGTTTACCTTTGAGGTTAAAGTTTACGTGAACGATGTAGTTTCGAAATACTTTCACCGGTTTTCTTTCCCTTATTACGATAAAACAAATAGGTCAGACTTCTTTTTCCTGTATCCATATTAACGGTGCAACGACGCCTGGACAAAGGAAAAATAAGGAAACATCCCGTCCACATCGAGTCATTAGAGACGGAGCAATAGCTTGGACTGTGTTTAGGATCGGGGAGAACATCGGCGGTGCATTTTCAAAGGAACTACCCCAGCATCTGCCTGGAGTGATTAAGTGAAATCGCAGAATGCCTATATTTGGATGGCCGGACGCATCTTGATACGCCGTCATGCCGACGGCGAGTTCCCTGTGCTAACCACTGCGCCTTCTGCTCGGAGACGTCTGGAACACCATGGGCTGTTTTCATTTTTGCAACTTGCATTGACACTGTAGCAAAGACAGAGGAGTGCCGACACTGATGTACCTACCTATCGATCACACTCGACACACGAGTGTCACCACGTCGTTCTTAGATATGTGCACGCAGCACCATTATCGTGATGGACGTGTTCACTGGTGCAAAGTGAAAGGAGCACGAACATTGCCGTCGTCATAGGGGCCCAGCGCCTAGTTTGGTGTTATGGAGTGTCGTTGGGTACACCAGAAGAATATCTCTGGTTAGCGTTGTCGGCCGGTTCTTGACGCTTCAGTCTGGAACCGCGCGACCACTACGGTCGCAGATTCGAATCCTGCCTCGGGCATGGATGTGTGTGATGTGCTTAGGTTAGTTAGGTTTAAGTGGTTTTAAGTTCTAGGGTCTGATGACCTCATGTTAGGTCCCATAGTGCTCACAGTCATTTGAACCATTTTTAGCGTTGTCGGTAACTTCGAAAACAGCTGTTACATATCTGATCTGTAATATCAGTCGTAGCGTTCTACTTTCGAGATCTCCAGGACCTTATATTTCAACAAGATAAAGCAAAACCGCATGTTACCTGTAACGTTCTGATCTTTCTTGATATTAGCAATATTTGGCATTCTCCCCGTCCATCCTCTGAACTGACATTAGTTTGAAACATACAGTCTTGTGTTACCAAGCGATTGGCATGCCATAGCTCACCAGCTCGCCAGTAAAGGCTCACGGAACAAGTCCTGGCCTTGCAAGTTGTGTGAACAGGAAGAACAGGACCATCTCGCTATAGAAGACAGCATCAAATTTGGAAAACTATCGCTGTACCACGCAATGCACCTGATAACCCAAAATGGTCACATAACCAGTGGCACTAACGCGATCTTCCAGAGTAACCATGGGGCCCACGGAATACCACGATATGGCTGACCAAATCGTAACCGAACCATTGCGATCTTTCACTCCTGACACGTAAACGCAGTCAGAATCTGGAAAGAGTGTGAACAAAACTCATACAACCAAGTGACAACCTAGCATCTCTCCATGGTCCGCCCCGGTAGCTGAGTGGTCAGCGTGACAGACTGTCAATCCTAAGGGCCCGGGTTCGATTCCCGGCTGGGTCGGAAATTTTCTCCGCTCAGGGACTGGGTGTTGTGTTGTCCTAATCATCATCATTTCGTCCCCATCGACATGCAGGTCGCCGAAGTGGCGTCAAATCGAAAGACCTGCACCAGGCGAACGGTCTACCCGACGGGAGGCCCTAGCCACACATTTCCATTTCCATCTCTCCATGGCTTCGGTGCAATGTTGTCCAGTTACCGGAATGACGAGTGGTTTTGAAATCCAGTTTGACCTGCAGTGGCATGCTTCTGGACGTCCCGTAGTGTCGTTTCTGTGCTGACAGGGATTTTGAGGATCGTGAGTGCGACACTGAGTTCTGCAGTGATTTTTTCTGCTGTCGTCGTCTTCCTTATTGACACAATCCTCTGCAATGACCGCCCGTCATGATCACTCGGCACACACTTTCGCCCGCGTTATGAATCAGCCATTGATGTTTTTCTGCATCGCTTGGGCGAGGCGTGAATCTTCGATATGTTGCCTCTTGAAATCCCAAACACTTCGGCTGAGACTTTCAACTTATTGAAGACATTGCATAATCGCCGCTCTTGAACAAATGCAACAGCCCAACCTGCATGCTTGGCTAGCATCAGAAATTTGTTCGATCAAGTATTTCTGACGACGTTCCCGTATTTTGTTCAACACTGTATGGTTTCACATTATATGGTAGCCGATGCCCTTCCGTTCTGTGTTCTATACTCGTATACCACCATCTTACGCCACTGAAGTTAGTGATGTTATCATTCGAAAGTTGTAAGAAATGGATTCCTTAATAGCGTACCCTGTGGTCGACTACCCTCGTAATAAGTTACACCGACAATTTAGAAACGTCGTCCTTGGAACATCGTGAAAGTCAAAATCAGTATTTGTAATCGCAACATCTGCTAACTTGTTTTACCCATAAAACGAATTTCCATCCGCACTTAGGCAGATTAAACCTCTACTTAACCTAATGGGTTTCTTAAGCAAATTGCCGGGGTACCTCTGGGAAAAGTTCACACACCATCAGCACGATTTCATTGCGCCTGTTGATATAAAATACAACATTGGTGAGACCATTTAACACAGAATGCCGAGCCATAAAGCGTAAAATGTTGTATATTCAATGACCATCTGCGTGAAATGGGTACTGAGAGGATACTCTGAGGTCCTTCAAAGCAATAAAACTGCTGCATTACTTGTGCAAACCAATAGCGATAGCTGCCATAGCTTTGCCCAGTAAATCGGTAACGTTTACGACGCCCTTACGTAACAGAGTATACTCTTTTACTGGTTAGTTGCTTGCCATCGTACTAGCCGCTCTGTCTGCAGGGGGAAGGGTGTATTGGCAAGACTTAATGACGATCAAAGTAATCTGTGTTATTGAGCTCTTTACTGGTTACTTTCTTAGCCTTTCTAACTGTCTTCAAGTGCAGTCTCTCCACCCATACGTAAGTAAATCATATTCTAAATAAGTGCATGAATATAGATAGTAAAATATTGACGAAGAGATACATTAGTAAATTTAAGCTATTGATAATGCAAGTACTCCTAATAATGATTGCCCTGATTTCGTTGTTTGTGCTGGACAAAACGGTCTGGAATATTTACAACTAGAGATATTTTATGGTCTGCTTTACACTGTTCCCAATGTATTTCATTGTGTATGTCTCAGTTTCACAGTTCTCATTCTGCAGCTGTTGTTTAAGAACCGCTTCGAAAAACTGAACAACAGACTAGCAGACATCACGCAGCACACAGCTGACGTAGAGACGATCATTGGTTGTTGTTCAGCAGAAGAACAGAACCAGGGGAAACCTACAGGACCATCTTTCATGTGGAAAGCAGGCGAGTTCCCTTGGTTTAATGTTGATTTGTAGTCTTCTTTTCTCCTGTATTGGGCTGTTACAAGTATTTCATTATTGTTCTTTCGATTTTTTCCTTAGTGTACCCTGTGCTACTTTTACCTTTGACTGTCATACATATACGTACAATATTTCTGAGTGTTTGACTGACATACAAAAAGATACAATATTTTTGAGTACGAACATCGTCTTCTGTACCTCTGATATTTAACGAATACGTTACGTAGCTAAGAAGGTAGTCTCTTACACAATATACGTTTTCTATTTTCAATTTCACTTCAATTTCTGCATTTTATTTGCTGCCTTTTCTTTTGTACACGGCTTTTCTCCTCTGATACCTATTTTTTGTCTGTATAAATATATTTATTGCCCTTTAATGGGAAAAAGTACTCCGCTTCTCTATAAAACTCTTGAAATAAGGTCACTGAAATTTAGCGTTGGTGTCTCCTCTGATTTTATTACTAACGCATTTGGGCAGTGTTCTATTAATATGAGATCCCTTGTCATAAATATTCCATTCTTAGTAAATTTACCTTTTTATACCAATATCCAGTGGTAATCAAATCTAATCTTCCACATCAATGTATTTAAATAGTCGATTTCCTTAATTTTTCCTTGCCTAAAATATTTTATTCGTTTTCACTTACATGTTCTCCCTCTAAAAGAGTTATTGAACAAATTAATCAGTCTTACGGACAGATTAACATTGGGCTTCATTGGTACCAAACAGAAGCCATTACAGCCTTTGGCATAGCTTTTGTACCAATAGCAGTCACTGCCTGACCAATGGCAATGTGAAATACTACCTGATTATGAGGTAAATTATGTGCATGCAGACCTTATTCCATTGCATCATGGTAATAAGAAACATCGCTCTTGGTAAACTTTATATCTTTTTTGTGGCGTACCTCTCCCACATGGCCAATTCTGTTTCTTGTCTGCATCGCATGAAACCTATTCCAGTGATCTTATAGAGATGTTCTTAAGTAAGTTGCCAATATTTTATTTTTCCATTTTATTTTATAGCTCTATTTCCATAGGACCAAACTGAGGAGCAAATCTCCAAGGTCAGTACATGAAATAACAACATCAGAAAGTAATAACAGATAAAATAAAATATTTATGAATCCACAAGTTTATGTTTATGAATCCCAGAGTTTATGTAAACTCAGTCAACAATGTACCACAGGAATCAGATTAATTTTTCGAAGAAGTCGACAGAACAAAAGAAGTGACCCATGAGGAAACTCCTCAGTTTAGATTTGGAGGCCCGTGGATTACTGCTAAGATATTTGAATTCTTGTAGTAGCTTACTGAAAATGTTTGCAACAGTTTACTGCACACCTTTCTGCACAAGAGGAGGGGGAAACTAGTGTTTAATGTCACGTCGACAACGAGGTCATTAAAGACGGAGCACAAGCCCGGATTTGGGAGGGATGGGAAGGAATTGGCTGTGTCCTTTCAAAGGAATCATTCCGGCAACTGCCTGAAGCATTAAGAGAAATCACAGAAAACATAAATCTGGGTGACGAGACGCGGTTTTGAACCAATGTCCTCACCAATGCAAGTCCAGTGTGCTAACCACTGCGTCACATGTGTCAGTTCTGCACAAGAGTCAAGGAAGTGCGATCCAAACGCCGACTGATTATCTGCATAGTACTAACCGAGTGGACGCTGCTAATTTCTGGGAATAAGCAGACATTGTGAACAAGAAACGACAGTAAATAATATATATATATATATATATATATATATATATATATATATACTGGGAATAAGCAGACATTGTGAACAAGAAACGACAGTAAATAATATTCCCAGAAATTAGCAGCGTTCACTCGGTTAGTACTATGCAGATAATCAGTCGGCGTGAGGCAAATGTCAGGTTACCCAAGCTAAAGAACGTGGATCGACAAGAGGTTCGCGAAATTACACCACTTATTGCGCGAACCTGCCGTTCCTTAGTCAAAAACACCATCCGATAATGGGAAGATTTACTCAGAAATATAATACCTCACGTCATAATCGAATGAAAATAAGCGAAGCAGACCACTTTTCGTCTCGAACTATCGCTTACCTCAGATGCAGTTATAATATGAAAACTGGCAGCATGAAGTCTTTGAACATGGCTCTAAACGACAGTTCGCTATCTATATAGACACACAGATACTTTAACTGTTCAGTTTCACTAACCGTATGCCCGTTCTGTGAAGTTAAAACGTCAGTTTTTGCTGAACTATGTGTTAGAAAGTGCTAAAACTTAGTCGTACTGTGACTTAGTGTTAATTTATTTTTTGGAAACCATAAAGATATCTTTAAGTGCGCTATTTGAAACAGTGCCATTGCACACAACATCCTTTCCTACGAAGCTAGTATTATCACCAAACAGAAATATTTTAGAATCACCTGCAATGGTGGAGGGCATGTCAGTTATATAAATAGGGAATAGGAGCGGCCGCAACAGTGATTCCTGGGATTCCCTTCACTTAGCCTTGATCACTCCGACCCCAATCATTACCATTCTGCATACTGCGGATAGTCATATTTCGCTGTCTGTTATTAAAGTAAGGGATGAACCAGCTGTGAGCTACTACCCACATTACATAATGACACAACTTCTCGAGCAATATTTTGTAATCTACACAATAAATCACTTTAGTAAAGCCAAAAAGTTACCTAGCTTTCGAAACCTTTAGTTTAACTCACGCAGTAACTCATGAGAAAGGAGGGTACATAATATTCAGTTGTTAAACCCCTTCTAAAACCAAACTGTACATTTGATTACAAATTACATGAAATAAAATGACAAGTTATCCTTACATACACAGCCTTTTCAATAACATCAGCTGGGAGCCATCCGATATTTGGTGATAAGCAAGATTTTTTGGTGCCAAGATTACGTCTTGAAATATTTCTATTTCCTCACTGATCCGTTTCAACAGAGTCTAGCTATCATCTTCGGATCAAATATATATATATATATATATATATATATATATATATATATATATATTGTGCGATTTATGCACAATAATATAACTCCATATGACTGGAAGATGACTGATGGATTCTGTTGAAACCGATTATCAAGGAAATAAAAATAGTTCAACGTATGATCTTTGCTGCAAAACGTCTTTTTCAGAGAGAGATGTCTCAAAGAGATGAAAATAGCCAAGAATGAATGAACATTTTAGGTGAAATAGTGTGATATTGATGTAGGCTGTAGTAATTATTTTGAGATGAAGAAATTTGCACAGGGGGACGAAGGTGGAGAGTTGAATCAAAGAAATCTTCTGACTAAAGACTACAGAAACAAATGTTGATTTGACTTCACTATACCTAACACATTAGTATTATGAGTTTCTGTGAAGGTTCTTTTTGTATGAGTAGATAAAATGATGTTGAACATTAATTTCATGTAGGCATTCATACACTACATTGACCATAACAGTCTGAATAACATTTGTGGAATCCACGAGTAGCCATACAATGGTCCCCATAGAGTTGAACAATTTATAGAGACTGTTTTCAGCCTGGTTTTAAGTTTTCATTCGTAGTATATAGTGAAAAAATGAAAATACAATAGGTGTCTTCTTCCAATAATGGTTATCTCTAATCCCTGTACTTTGCTGACAACCTTACTGAATGGATTTTTATAATCTTTAAGCAGAAGAAGTGTTATTACTAGAGGTCAGGCTTTATGGAAGTTTCATAAGGTATCTACAATGAGATTCATATGTTGTCTATAGCTGGGAC
Source organism: Schistocerca serialis cubense (assembly GCF_023864345.2). Taxonomy (NCBI): domain Eukaryota; kingdom Metazoa; phylum Arthropoda; class Insecta; order Orthoptera; family Acrididae; genus Schistocerca; species Schistocerca serialis. The sequence goes on from NC_064642.1 coordinate 667,173,069, forward strand.
AACCATGTCCATCATTTGCAAGAACCAAACAATTAAACTTCCAACCCTCTTGGTTTATTCTTTGTTTAATAAACTCTAAAACAACAAATATTCTTTGTCTATAAAGTCAGGTTATTTTGAAGTTCAGAAATATGATCGCCATGTCTCGTTCTGAAACTTTTTAGATTTATCATAATTTTCCCGCTGTCTCTCCTGAGCCATCAGGTGCCTTTTTTCTAGTGTCTCTGCAGATATCTCCAATTTAATGTTGGCAATGTGTAGCCTAGAGTAATTCCAAACATTTACCGCTCATCACATCTCTCATGCGACGCCCGTGTCAACGGAAAGCGTCGGTATTTCCCCAAACTAATAAAACAATTTTTGCAGCGGAATTTTACATGTACATTCGATAGAGCGGTCTCACATTACTTCGGTGCAATATTCATTTCACCAATATGTGTCAACAAAGGCAGTAAAACAGGAAGACTGTCGAATGCACACATAAAATTCGACTTTATTTTTTTTTGGATTGTCAAGAGAAACAAACCAATGCTTTTCGTAGACACTGGGCATTTCATTGAATCTGTGATGAGCAGTAACTGTTTGGGGCGACTCCATCCACACATTGTAACTAAGAAATTGCAAATATTTACCGAGCAACCAGAGAAAAGGCCTCTGCCCGCCTCTTAGGAGACACTCTCTGTGTAAGATATTTCAGCCATAAATCTATACAGAGCGTGGTGGCGAAGTGGTTCGCACACTGGACTCGCATTCTGGAGGACGACAGTTCAATCCCGCTTCCGGCCATCCAGATTTAGGTTTACCATGATTTCCCTAAATCGCTCCAGGAAAATGCCGAGATGGTTCCTTTGAAAGGGCACGGCCAACTTCATTCGTCGTCCTTCACTAATTCGATGAGACCGATGACCTCGCAGTTTAGTCTCTTCCCCCAAACAACCCAACCCGTAAAATCTATCTGTCTTCATTCCAGTCTTTTATATATGTGTACATCCACTTACTTACTCCGAAAGACACCGTATGGTACGTCAATGATAATACCCTGACTGCTACTAGTTATTTCCTTTCCTGCTCCTCTCGCAAATAGAGAGAGGGAGAAACGATTGTATCTGTTTCTGCCTCTCGATCACGGGGTCGTGGGTTCGATTCCCGGAGGGGTTGGGGACTGGGCGTTTGTGTTGACCTCATCATTTCATCATTATTTTCATTTGTGGTAGTGACTACATTGGACTGTGAAAGAAGTTTGGACTGTGTAAGAATTAAGACTTTTTACAGGCGCTGATGACTGCGTAGTTGAACGCCCCACAAACCAAACATCATCTCTCTGATCTTATCTTGATCATCCTCACACGAAGTATAAGTTGGCGGCAGCAGAATCTTCCAGCAGTCAGTCTCAAATGCCGGTTCTCTAAAAATTCTCGGTAGTGTCCCTCGAAAAGAATGTCGCCTTCCCTCAGTTATCCCTATTTCACTGGCCGAAGTATTTCCGTAATACTTGCGTATTGTTCGAAACTACCGGTAATAAATGTAACAACCTGCCTCTGAATCGTTTCGATATCTTCCTTTAATCCTACCTGTTGCGGATCAAAAACAGTACAACAGTACTCGGCAATGAGTCACACTTCTGTGCTATATGCTATCTCCTTTACTGATGAACGACACTTTCCTAAAATTCTCCCAATAAACTGAAGTCGACCATTCACCTTGGCTACTACAGTCCTTATATCCTCATTTCATTTCATATTGCTTTGCAACATTACGTCTAGATACTCAATCGAGGTGACTCTCTCAAACAGCACACTATTAATTCTGAACTCGAAGGTTCAGGGATTGCTTTTCCTACTCATCAGCATTAACTTACGTTTTTCCACATCTGGAATTAGCTGACATCACCAACTAGAAATATTACCTAAGTCATTTTGTATCCTCCTACAGTCACTCAGCGCCGACACCTTCTCATACACCAAAGCATCATCAGCAAACAACTGCAAATTGTTGCTCATCCTGTCGGCCAGATCATTCAGAGGGTGACAATTATTGAACTATATGAAAAAACGTAAATTAGTTTCAAACTACGGCATGCTCACACTTTATTAAACATATAAACGTCGCTACAGGTATTCGGATTTAGGTTATGATATGTTCGATATACCTGTCATCATTGGCGATGATGTGGCGCGGACGACTAGCGAGATTCACTCTGAAGTGTCGGAATATCGATGCTGTTGATGACCTCCTTAATACCTGTTTTGAGCACAGAGATAGCTTTTGGATTGTTCCAGCACTCCTTGTCTTTAATATAGCGCCACAAAAAAAAGTCGTATGTGTTCAGATACAGAGAAGATGCCAGTGGCCTTTGGATACCCCAGAGCCAGACTGCGGTCCCAAAAATGCTCCTCCAGGACATCAAACACTCTCCTGCTTCTATGGGGTCGGTCTCCGTCCTTCATGAACCACAGCCTGTCGAAATCAGAGCCGCTTTGAATAATGGGAATGAAATCATCTTCCAAAACCTTCATGTACAGTTCGGGAGTAACCGTGCCATCAAGAAATATCACACCGATTATTGCACACCATACAGTCACCCGTTGAGGATGAGGAGATTTCGTGATAACGAAACGCGAATTCTCAGTCACCCAAATGCGTCAGTTTTTCTTACTGACAGGACAATCCAAATGAAAGTGAACTTCGACGCTAAACAAAACCATACAATTCCCATCATGCCCTGTGGCATACCGTGCAGTTTGAACGACCTAGCACAAACCGTTGAAACTTCATAACGATTTTATTTCAATTATCTTCACCCTGTATGTAAAAGTAACAGCGGTTTTATAACAGTTCCTTGTGGCATTCTGATGTCTCTTACGAACACTCGACGTCGAGGACATGATACTGGGTTTTGTTACTTAATAAGTCTTCAAGCCACTCACATACCTGCGTACCATATATTTGTACCTTCGTTAACAATCGACAACGTGGCACAGCGTCAAATGCTTCACGCAAATATAAGAATGTGAAATCCTCTTGTTGCTCTTCATCAATGGTTCGCTGGATACCACGTGATAAAATGACAAGCTGATTCTCACTGAAGCGATGCTTGTAAACCAGTGCAACTTAGTGGACAGAAACATTTTCCCTCTCAAGGGAATTTATTACATTTGAATTGAGAATATACCCAGATATTCTGCAACAAATCCATGTTAAAGATATTGGTCTGTTATTCTGAGATCCTTTCTTTCACCGTTCTTATATACAGGAGTCGCCGGCGCTTTTTCCCAGTCGCTTGAAACTTCGCGCTATGCGAGAGATTCTCAGTAAATACAACCTTACTACAGAACCATGCTGTAGAGTACTCTTTGTAAAAGAAAATTGGTTACTTATTTGCTTTCAACTCCTTCAGTTGTATCTCTACGTCTGGGATGCTTATTACTATGTCCTCCATACGGGGGTCAGTGCAATGGTCAATCGACAGTTTGTACGATTCTACTGAATAAACAATTTCTTAAATGCGCTTTTTAAAGCTTCAGCCTTTCTTTTGCTACCTTCTGCTACCACCCCCAACTGGTCTGTGAGTGATCTGATAGAAGGCTTAGACCCGCTTAGCGATTTTACATACGGCCAGAATTATCTCGGGTTCTCGGCAAGATACACTCCTGGAAATGGAAAAAAGAACACATTGACACCGGTGTTTCAGACCCACCATACTTGCTCCGGACACTGCGAGAGGGCTGTACAAGCAATGATCACACACACGGCACAGCGGACACACCAGGAACCGCGGTGTTGGCCGTCGAATGGCGCTAGCTGCGCAGCATTAGTGCACCGCCGCCGTCAGTGTCAGCCAGTTTGCCGTGGCATACGGAGCTCCATCGCAGTCTTTAACACTGGTAGCATGCCGCGACAGCGTGGACGTGAACCGTACGTGCAGTTGACGGACTTTGAGCGAGGGCGTATAGTGGGCATGCGGGAGGCCGGGTGGACGTAACGCCGAATTGCTCAACACGTGGGGCGTGAGGTCTCCACAGTACATCGATGTTGTCGCCAGTGGTCGGCGGAAGGTGCACGTGCCCGTCGACCTGGGACCGGACCGCAGCGACGCACGGATGCACGCCAAGACCGTAGGATCCTACGCAGTGCCGTAGGGGACCGCACCGCCACTTCCCAGCAAATTAGGGACACTGTTGCTCCTGGGGTATCGGCGAGGACCATTCGCAACCGTCTCCATGAAGCTGGGCTACGGTCCCGCACACCGTTAGGCCGTCTTCCGCTCACGCCCCAACATCGTGCAGCCCGCCTCCAGTGGTGTCGCGACAGGCGTGAATGGAGGGACGAATGGAGACGTGTCGTCTTCGGCGATGAGAGTCGCTTCTGCCTTGGTGCCAATGATGGTCGTATGCGTGTTTGGCGCCGTGCAGGTGAGCGCCACAATCAGGACTGCATACGACCGAGGCACACAGGGCCAACACCCGGCATCATGGTGTGGGGAGGGATCTCCTACACTGGCCGTACACCACTGGTGATCGTCGAGGGGACACTGAATAGTGCACGGTACATCCAAACCGTCATCGAACCCATCGTTCTACCATTCCTAGACCGGCAAGGGAACATGCTGTTCCAACAGGGCAATGCACGTCCGCATGTATCCCGTGCCACCCAACGTGCTCCAGAAGGTGTAAGTCAACTACCCTGGCCAGCAAGATCTCTGGATCTGTCCCCCATTGAGCATGTTTGGGACTGGATGAAGCGTCGTCTCACGCGGTCTGCACGTCCAGCACGAACGTTGGTCCAACTGAGGCGCCAGGTGGAATGGCATGGCAAGCCGTTCCACAGGACTACATCCAGCATCTCTACGATCGTTTCCATGGGAGAATAGCAGCCTGCATTGCTGCGAAAGGTGGATATACACTGTACTAGTGCCGACATTGTGCATGCTCTGTTGCCTGTGTCTATGTGCCTGTGGTTCTGTCAGTGTGATCATGTGATGTATCTGACCCCAGGAATGTGTCAATAAAGTTTCCCCTTCCTGGGACAATGAATTCACGGTGTTCTTATTTCAATTTCCAGGAGTGTATATTGCTAAGGTATGAGGTGGTGGATGTTGTAAGCTTCGAGCATCGATCATCTCTCACAAGCACGATTTCCTATTAGCTTTTTCCTAACGTCATTTGCACTTTCTACTTCGGACCGAGAATGCAACAGCCTTCGCTATCTCATCATCCTTAACCCACTTACTTGTTCCATAGTTCTTCAGATCACGATATACAATGTGCCTAAGCTTTGCCCTTAATTCCTCCACGCCCATCATAGTGCTACTAAGAGATGTCAATTCACTGTCTCAGTGAGATGCTAATGACATAATGGTCACTACTCTCTATCTCTGGACTGACGCCGTCGATTAGGTCAAGCCTGACTGTTGCTTCAAGGACGAAAATATTTCTATTCCCTGTGGGCCTACGAACAAGTAGCTGAAGACAGCTTTCGGAATACGCGTTGATAACAACGTAGCAAGATTGTTTGTTTTTACCACCTGCTATAAATCCATAGACATCCCAATCTACACTGCGCTGGTTAAGGTTCTCTCCAACTAATATTGCATGATCTGTGTATTTTCAAACTCCTGACAGTATACTTTCTTTGAATGACTCTAAAACTATCGCACCTGAATCGGATAGTCGGTGAAAACATCCAAAAATATATTTTATTTCACCAAAATTTTTACACACGACCAGAAAACTTCACTGTCACATTCAAATTCGATCTCACTAGAGGCAATATTTTTGTTAACTACAATAAACACACCCCTTTCTACGAAGTATAATCTGCCTTTTCGATATACGTTCCATTAATCACTGGTTTCCAACCGACTCTCCACTCGAGAATAAGTTTCGTTCCAGAAGTTTCCTGGAGGGCAGTAAATTCTGGAACTTTGTTACGAATACTTCGACAGTTTAGTGATAAAATTTTGACAGTAGAAGTGTCTTTAACCTGGACGCGGTTTGATTTCGCAGTCTACGAGTCGTCTGCCGGTTTTTCATCACAGAACATTAACCTAGACTAAAAAGAAACAATGTGCTTGTAATGCAACCCAGGCCTATCAATGGAAAACCTGCAACTCCCCACCCAATAACGAAGGTCCCGGTATCTGCACCCTAGACCAACACAGAATCGATAAAGTCTTTCATTCAGAACAATCCACTCTGCTCCACTCGGATGCAAGCAATCCCGATAGATCCTGGGAACAGAGTTATCTTTTACGAGCACTCCTTGCACTTCACACATGAGGCCAGCAGTCTACACCAACTCTGCCAAGGGCCCGAAAGAATTGAAGAAGGCCTCAGAAGCCAAGCGACAGTCGTCGCTGGTGCCGACGTGAGCTACAATTTGCCGACCCTACACACTGCACCCTCGAAAGACACAGGCAAGTCCTCCTCCACATCTCGGATGAGGCTCCCGGCAGACATACCAAGGGCACAATGATTTTCTTTTCGGCACCGAACGCGACATCACTAAGGGGCTCCGTAAGACACCTAACATCCGACGTTAGGTATCATAAGGAGCCCCCGGTAACTGGTAAACTCCTTCTACCGTGTACGTACTCCGACCTTGTTGAAAGAACGGCCACCTGTCCACTGTAAGAGTGAATGGGCGAGGCCAGACTGCCACCCTCCACCTTGGTCTCCGCCTCGAACGAGGCGAACACTTTACTGTCCGTCACTCTTAGTCCTATGATGATGGATGCAGAGCATCGGGTGCAAGTGAGGTGCACAGGCAGAGAGCTCGTGGGAGAAACAAGCAACACCTGAGGCGTCCCATGTGAAGCACCAGATTCCCTGAAACCGCGCAGCATGAAGATGACTGTTCTTTACCGTAAGTACATTAAGCTGTTCGCGAACTGCAGCCAGCTTCTCTGCGTGCTCACACAGCATGCACACATCCTAAGCATCCCAGTATTACTAACATAAGAAATTACAGTAAAAGCCCACTCAGAAACCTTGATACGCAACTTGCTAAGATCCTGACGTATCAATAATGATAGCTGACGCCCTAAGAGGTGTGTAGCTCGCTGTTCAACGGAAATGAAAGCTGTGCTACAGACCGCCTGGCAACAATTTAGACTTGTTTCTCTAATTCTCCAGGTGTGTTAGACGGCTGTTTCAGCCTGACGGACGGTTAAAAGGCTCAAAACGAACGGTGTATGGCTCCTGAACACAAAAAATTTGGAAAACCAGTGAACAAGTGGCTGCCTGATTTTACACTTAGTTACAAAAGGTGATATTAAACCTCTTAAGTAGAGAAAAAACACGTAGAAAATTTAGGAAATACATTACTTAGGAAACATTGAAGAAGCTAAATATGAAACCTGCCACAGTCCAGGTTTGTAGCAGACGGCAGTTTGAGCCTAAAATACAATAAAGAAATTCACTGTTGTTTTCACTATAGCTACTTTTATGAGACTGAGCGATGATTACTGGCTCACACTTTCGTCCTCTAATCTAATAAATGCTACGGCATTATTAATATTAGTTGTGAATACAATTACAACACCGAACTGCCATTGTTTGACACCAAGTTTACCGACTTGCTTGTTATCATCTTGCAAGTGATTTTCTTCTTTGTGTCTGATTACTGAAGAGTATCATTGTAGATGACGAATCTGTTAATATGGTTATTAGATATTTTAATTTACCTATTTTACAAGTTTCATGAACATTTAAGAGCCAAGGAAATGATTATATTTGGGATGAAGCATTTGTTCCTATATGATATTCTAATTCCACAGCTCCCTCTTAAGGTAATGAGTTGTGTGTGCCACAACGATTATGTGCACCATAATGAACTTTGTGTGCCATAAAAAATACTTAATGTATACTTCATATTGCCTGACACATCAACTGAAGAAATCAGCTCCTATATTTAAGTATTCATTTCTCATATTCAGATTCGAAATTACCTATTTACGATCAGGAACGCAGCTACACTATAAAAGTAAGTGTTAGCGAATAAGAACATTAACCTGCATTTGTGAACTCATTTATTGTGTTTTAAACATTTTATTTCAGTATTTAGCCATATCATTTTATGAATTTGTATTTTGCTCCTTCACGAGTTTACGTAGGAGTTGCTACTGGATTTCTTAAATTTTTTGTTCTACTTCTATTACTCTTAAATAAAATAGGCTGTATACATAAAAACTCACAAATAAATAGATGCACTTTTATTATATGGTTCACATTTCCATGGTATTGAAGAAATACCACAAACTGTACACGAAATTACTCCACATATCATTCCGATTATTTCCTTTTTGGAATGATTACCTCATCTGCATCTGCTTCTACAAATAAATCTACACTGTGAAGTGCTTGGTAGAGGGTACGTCCCATTACACTAGTCATTAGAGCATATTTCACGCTCCATTCACATATGGGGTGCTGGAATAGTGACTGCTTTAATGTCTCTGCGTGCATTAATTTATGTGACCTTAACCTCAAGATCCTTAAGGGAACGATACCTGAGCTTATCGAGAGGATATCACAATATATTCTTGTACTAGTCACCAATGAGTGTAAATATAAGAAAAATATGTCGACATACTGGTTTATATGGCTCAAACCGTGGCAGTAGTTCTTATAGAAGAAAATAGCTAAAGCTAAACATTTCTGCATTCCAGAAATTTTTTTTAAATATGAACGCCAATAATATATATATATAAATGCATGTGTGTATGTATATAGATGTCAGTGATTACTTATAGTAGCAGCCAAGGTAATAAATGCATTCATTTCATGTGAAAACAGTAGATGATATGTGTTCAATGTACAGTACTGGAGATAAATTTCGTTTAGTGTTTGAACCTCATCAGATAGGGTTCTTCAGGATAACTCTGTCAATGCATCTAGATTTTAAACATGTGCTAGTACTTAAATTTTGATAATTATTTCAACAGGATAAGAATAATAAATCCCTAGTAATGGATTTTGAAAAAGATTAACAAAATTTGATTATATTTGATGCCATTAGGGACAATGATACTAACAGCAGTAATGCTATTGATCCTACTGTTATTGCTAATACAGTACTAATAATAGTCTAATAACGTAATAATAACATTAGTAATAATCAAACTAAGGGTAGGAGACACTAAATGTATTTACATGTGTACATACGTGAGATTAATGACACACCGACTTCTGAGGAAAATGAATGAGAATCTGCTGTAACAGCAAAGGTCTTCGTAAGTGGGAACGAAGAGTTCTGAGATGCAACAGCTATACGGGAACTTACAGAACAAACGCAGAACCTTTTGGCGCTTGAGTAAATATATCGTTACCATTCACCTGAAGTTAGAGATGCTATTCAGTTCTCCAGCATACTTAGCGAGACTATCACGGAATCGGACTCCTGCTAAAAAAAAAAAAAAAAAAAAAAAAAAAATACTTGTGTAAGGCACATGAATGATCAAATGGCACAGGACAGACTTTTCTGTGATGTGCTCGAGTGCTTCTGCAGCGCTCCTCGGAAAATAATTAAGTTACTGCTGCTGAAAGGGATTTAGACTGCTGGAATATGAAAAGAAATGGAAAAAATGCTTCTCCTTTACTGTTGAAACAAGATAATTAAGGTCGATATTAGTACTGAAAACGTGAACCAAGCGACAATGTGTACCTGGATAGTTTAAATAGAACTGATACCTCACAAACAACAGGAAACAAAGTTTCATGTTCTGTTTCTGGGATTCATTCAAATTTCGCAGCATATATATAACATGATGGCTACTGCTACGAGAAATTACTGTCATGCAAATGTTTAGTTCATATTTTCATACGTACCGGTTATGGTAAACAGAAGCATATTTTATAAAAAATCAAATCGGACTTTAAAGAAAAATAAGAAATTTTGCAAACTGTCATTTAATACATTATATTTTGTTGAATCTGAAGTTGCTTTTATTACAATAAGTATTTGATCATCTGTGGAACAGCAGTAGTAGTAGTAGTAGTAGTAGAGTTATTTGGACGCACGACAGCAAGGTCTTCAGCGCCCGCTCAGTAACAGATTGAGACGGGTGTCAAGAAAATACTCAGAACAGGAAGATAAAACAGAACGAAAGAGCACTAATTTTGTCTCCAGAAGACAGTTAAACTTTCTAGCTGTATTCACAAGCTGCGACATCGTCGCGAAAAACACAGTGACCCGCGTATGGAATAAGTTTCGTTTAATTTACGTCTATGGTCACAATTTTTTCTGTTTAACAAATCAGCAGTTACGGTCTTTAATGACATCATCAGATCTGTCTCATAAAATCAAAGTCTGCAGTGCATTAGGACATTGATTTTATGAGACAGATCTGATGATGGTCATTAAAGACCGAAACCGCTAATCTGTTAAACAGAAAAAAATTGTGACCATTGACGTAAATTAAAGGAAACTTATTTTCTAGCTAGATCTGTATGAAACTCTAAATGCTCCAAATCATAAACTATTTTGAGATTATCTGGTAGCGTAGCCTAGCTGGGAAGGAAAACACTTAGATTTTATTTCGGTCCGTTGAACATCAGCTTGATAGATTCTGTGATTTAACAACTCACCAGGAATTCGAGGGCTCATCCAAGACCGAGCAGTCTCTGCCTTTATCTATTTTAGAGAATGACCTTCTCAGACGATCGTCACTCCCTGACTGCTTGTTCGTTATAGACTTTACCATCCTAATGGTCCTCCAATATAAATATGCTTCAATGTTCAGGAATAGTAGTTTCTCTATCTAATTTATTGCTTACATTAATGGGTAATTATTACCATAACTCTGAGCAATGATGCATCCTCGTAATTATTAATAATAGTCTATTCCATAATTGGTGGTAGTCTCGGATTCATTAAATTTATATTTACCTAATGGATCGAACAAAAACTGAGAATTATTAACATTTGTTTTAAATTCCTTAATATTAACTAACGTCTAAGTCAACACTTGTTGTCTTATATAGGAGTTGCCCACCACAGCGCCATATTCTGGCTGTTCAGGTATCTCTGCATTAGAAGACGCGTGCTTGAATACGCCTACCGATACCAGTTTCTTTGGCGCTTCAGTATAGTTGGGCATGGGGTGAGCACGTCACTCTCTCGGCTGTTAACTTTGCAAACCTTGGTGCTGCATCTTTTCATTCAGGTAGCTCCTTAGGTGACGTCTTGAAGTTCTCGTTCTCCTAACATTGAGTCATTCCATCGCAGTACCGGAACGTGTCTTCCACATTGTAAGCAGATACTCTTACTGGTCATTTACGCAATGATTAAGTAATAACAATATGTACTTTAAACTGTGCACATGATTTATGTGTAAGAAATAAATCTACTTTTATCATGGTTTATGACTGTATACTGTTCAAACTGCTACAGCTTTCCCATCTGCCATCCTCAATATTATGACTCACTGTAATTGTAATTTAACTACGTTTTTAAAATATACAGCTTCAAATTTCAGTCTACTGTCATAAACGTATTCCCATCAGAACAACGTAACCAGCGTATTGCTAACTTGATGAGGAGCGATGTTAAGCTACTATCATTGTGTTACCGACAAACAGTAAAATCACTCCACTTTTACTCAAAGGTTGAAATAACACACTGGAATATGTGTAGAGGGCAGAGGATATCTTCTTATTAACGCAATGGTTAGTCATGTACAAACAGAAAGCAATGCATTGATGTTAGATAATCATTTTCATTTTGACAGCGGACCCAAAATGATGAAGAGATGCGGTAACTTTGGGGGGTTCATTGTGGCCTTTGCGACATGGCAGCTCTAGTGGACATTGAGTGTGGCCAGTCGATGTTAACTCGTCTAGTAACACACTTCGTCCACTATGTCACGTCCCTCAACCACTCATTATCCATCGAGCTAAGCTATCAGGTGTGACGAATCACGAAGGGTTGCACGGCTCCTGGTTTGTTCTCCAATTAGACAATTAATCTCTACTATCGGTGTATTTCATGACCACGACAGATTAGTTAACAGTTCCAAATGGGAAGGAACTGCTAACAAATTCAGAGCTGCAATTTCTGTAAACCATTTACAGCTGAAATATTCCAGAACATAGTCATACTGAAATACATTTATATCACCTTTTCTAAAAGTCTTCTCATTAAACAAAATGTCTTTTCGTGTGTAAATGCATTATCAGAGCAAACGTAAGTTTTATTCTCTTTCAGGATTTCATTGATAAATATCAATATCTTATTAATAATTATATCAGTGTCTATTGTAATCTAATTTAACGCAGAGCTCCAAGGCTTTCAACAAAAAGGTCTTCGGAAATACGTCGACATAGATACCTCACATTTAGCACAGCTAATTCCTTCCTCTTGTCTTGTTCACGAACACCTAAATTCTTTTTAAGAACTTATTTCGGGGGATTACTTAGAGGGACAGCTTTGAACATTTTTAGTTTTGTCTCGGAAGTCTGGCTTGTTATCACAAAATCACTATAAAAACTAATTACGATTTTTAACGTAGTTTCTACATTTATAAAATTTGTGTACAAAGTTATAAACACACTTGCTGCTCTCATTTTCCGGTAATAAACACAGCTACAGATGTCGAGAGCGTTTACGAAATTTCAGGATCATTACACAAGTCCTCATTTTTACAATGAAAAGGAGGGTATGCTGGCTAGGAATACTGCAGTTGCACATTGCAAATTCATATTCCACTCCATATTTCAAATAATACAGAGACTGTGAGTTACTGATGTTCTTATTTGTTGTTGGAAAATTTCGTCAGTAAAGTAATACCTCTGTAGTCGTCACTGGCAGCTGCAAATAGCGTTGACGAAATTAAACTTCATGTCATCCTTACAGTGTCCGTGGCCGTTCTTATCATCAACCAACGGATGTTCCTTTTTCAATAAATATGCGCATTTATGGCGCTATCTGGACAGAATGACCACGTTCGTGGGGCAAAACACTTGGAGGACTAACGATAAAAAATATGTCTGAAGCTACTACTTTAAAAACAATGATGTTTAATGATCTCTGTCAAGGATATGAACATCACTAGTTTGAGACAGCACCAGCAGTACGTAACGGTTGTTGAAATGAACCTCATTGTAGGTCTCCGTATTGCCGGTTGGTTGTATAGTGGAATATTCGCATTTCTGGGGCTTTCGACGTGATACTGACGTGATGTTGGTATACATGGCAACGTGATGGCAGGAATACTCCTCTGCAAGTTTCCGGTAGAGCTTCTCCGCCCACCGGAAGACAGGATCGCTTTATTGTGCACCAAGCAGTTCGTAACCGTTTCGCATTGGCAACTGCCATCCGAGAACACATGAGGGGCTACGTGTCAAATTCTGTGTCACTCCGCACCTTTGATCGAAGACTAACAGCAACCACACTAGGGAATTACCATTCCATGCGTAGGTCGCCGTTAGCACCACAACATAAACGTCATGTCAGGAGTGGATCCGTAACCGTTATGCTTGAAGTTGCGATGTGTTCAGCGTTGAATGGTGGTTCTGTACTACCCCAAATGACCGTCGTTGGCGAGTTTGGCGGCCATCTGGGAAGATGTCCCGGTTTCGCATTTCTTTTGGAGAAGCACAGCTGTTACACTTGGCTTTCTGATGAGAGGAACCATTGGGTATGAGTTCAGATCGCGGCTGGTAGTGACTGAGGGCACTTGATGTCACAGCAACACGTCTCGGACATCCTGCGTCCTCTCGTGCTACCTCTCATTCCACAGATTTCACAGTTTCTCCATGACCTGTTTGCGAGATGTTGAGATACTCCTGTGACCAAGAAGACCCCAAATCTGTTCTCGATTGAATATGTGTGGGACGATCTAGGATCTAAACTCTGTCCCATTTTCAATATTCTTGACATCAAGATCCAGTAACATCAGTTGCTGACTAGCTTGCCGCAGGAGTGGATACAATGGCTTTATGATACCATTCGCGACCGATGCATGTAAGTTTGAATTTATTTCGTGATGGCTGAAACTACTTCTCATACCCTGTCAATCCGCGAGGTGTGATTTCGTTTCTTCCTCCTCTTGTGGGTGTTTCATTGTTTGTTATAGTCACTGTACGTACAATCTTCATATCGCTAGCATGCTACAACATAGGGAGCAGTGTAGTAATAGAACCCTTTGATTCTGTCTTGTGTTTCAGTTAGTGACACCTTCAGTTTGGTACTATTACATCTTCTTCTTGTGAGCCAATGTACATGCTATCTGTATGTGTTTTGTAGGAACCTTGCCTGCTAACATTTGTGTACATCGTAGAGGAGTGATGAAAAGGAAACCACTACATAACTTTACATTTTTCTTTTTTTTTTTTTCAACATTTCAGTGTATTAATATTGTAAAGCAGTCACAGATCAAATATAGCTTTTCTTTATTGAGATGTTCCTCTCCCCAGACGGTGAGCATCTTCAGAACTATGGGAAACTGTAATATGTTCCAACAACATAAAAAAAATCACAGATTCTACTGACCAGCCGGGTAACTTACATTTACCAGCCAACGCCCACAAATTAAGTATACTGTATCTGGCTATGTAGAGCACCGACGTCAAATATAAAATCGAATACGTTGACCGTCTTACATTTGCCGTAAACTCAATGGTTACGTGTATTTCAACAACAAGACAAATCATTTTCTGCTAAGTGAGCCAGAGCCCTACCGACGTACTCGTTGCTGGAATACGTCATCATTAAGCCCAGTGGAATACAAGAAGAAGAACATTATTTAACTGTAGTAGCCGTGCCACTTTTGCGGGAATGTCTAAAAGTCATAACCGCTTATTAAAATACATTTTTATGACATAATAAAATTATAAACTGAAATTACAACCACCCCCTCTTTGAACGTTGATGTACACATGTCAGATTTGCGATGCATTATTAATACCTTTAAATTATCCTATATTGTCATTAAGTGTAGATCGACAGTACTAGTCACACACAACTATTCGATTCCTACACTCTGTCTTTAATTAAGGTTCAATAGTTGAGTCTGAAGACCAGGTTAATGTTTATGGGAAGTACGTAAATTTAACCGCTATACCCCTTAACAATAGTGAGTTACATTTACTGGAGGAAGGAGCTCAGTGTAACTTAAGGAATTAGTCAAGAAAGATATTATGCATGTAACTGCTAAAGTAAAAATAGCTTGTATTTCTGCTAAGTTACTAAAAAATGAGCAAACTGAAGTAGATTTAGGAACGAGTAGACCCCCAAACAAAGTTTCGGATTAGTTAACACTAATATAGTGGACCGTAGCATGGTAAAAATTTTTGAATAATATATTGCTGTGGGCAGATGCTTTCGTCCCACAAAAACCGCTTGTAGTTCTGAGTCAACTAAAAATCAGGAGGCTGGAATAGCAGTGTTACTATTTGGAAAAAAAATTACGTTGACTGACCGTTCACGTAGTACGATTAAAACGGCAGGAATGATTTGAATAGAGACCCACCAATAAAGCCCCAAACGAATTAAAAAGAAATTAATAATATTCATTTTCTGTTCGATCCATTAGGTAAATATAAATTTAATGAATTGGAGACTCCCACCCATTATGGCATAGATTATTATTAATAATAACGAGGATGCATCTAATAGTGAGGTAAATTACTTCTTTAATGAAAACAAATACAGTATGGGTTTACAATTTTTTTAACAGGTTTACCATCCAATAGGCTAACAGATTCGTATACTCAAGAGGACGCTTCACCTGTGTAAAGAGTTTTGTCACTCATTCTACCAATGTTCGCTTCGATGAAACCATAGACACAATCAGACCTAATGCAGTGGTTAAATGAATTTAATTTCGTTTAATTAATTCCAAAATTGTCGTATTTACATCAGGCAAATTTTCTTTGTGACCCGAGCAATTACAACATTGTTTAGCAATGAAGTTTTCCTCACAGTATTGCCCTCAGCCATGGTTTACACGAAGAACATATAAGGAAGAAGCAAGATTTATTACAAATGGAATGTGTGCTTCTTATTATCTGAGGAACAGAAGCTTTGTTGAATGAAAGAAGCGAAGTATGTGTGTTCTTTCGTTGTGAACTGAAAACTGCAGTGTCAGCTAATAATCAGTTTTTTTTCAGGCTTTGTTTTAAGAGGAGAAACATGCATGGCAAATATGTAAACGATAAAAACCATTTAATTACGTTTAGGGTGATTCACTTTAAAAGTGCAGAGGTGATATTGCACTCCTCGAATTAAAAGAGCACACGAGTGTTGTTTTGACTGTAAAACTGACCAGAATATGTTCTGGGTTCCAGAAAGCCGTTGTGCCAAACATGTAATATTATTGTCTAGTTAAAAGCGTCCCGTCGTATGCCTTTTGTAGTTACCATGACATGGCACGAACTTGAGGGTTATGTAACACACCAGTAATTTTGCGTGATAAATAGATATGAAATTAGTGTTTTCGATGGTGCTGAGCCACAGTCATGCAATGTTTTTTTTTCAAAGAAGAAACCGTAATTTGACTGTGTGTTACTGTACTTTATTTAACGTCTGTACTACCTAGATTTTGGTTTTTGTGTCACTACTGAGTACAATGCTAAAAGATTTTAGACTATTAACATGTCATATCTGTTACACCAGGCCAAAGAAGGTAACCTAAAGAAGACTTGCTTACCTGCTTTGGTCTAACCTAACAGACATGCTTTGTTAATGGTGTAAGATCTAATCTAGGTAGTACAGACGATAAACACAATAATACAGAGACAAATTATGGCCTGTTCTTATAAAATAAATAAATAAGATTTCGAATTAATGGGAAGTCCATATACAGTGTTAAAAATCTGTCTTTAGAATCAGAAATTCTATTACTGCCTCCTAGACCCGACCTCCCCACGCCAACTCAACCAAACGACAAAAATGTTTCTGGAGATTTTAAAAGTGTTGGTGAAATTTGTGAATTTCAACAATAGAGTGAGGTAGATGTTGTAGATGGAGTTACTGCAGATTGACCTACTTCTAGAGCTAATGAGGATGCAAATGACTTAGTTTGTGACCGCAAGTTACCTAAACGTAAAACATTGCTACTTAGTTCAAGATTGGAAAGCTAGGAACTCCTGCTGCATAGCACTAGAGTATCTTTTGTCCGTAATGCCAAAACTAATTTGAGCTTTATATTACGAAAAGCTGGCCAAAGAGAGAGCCACTCCATCTAAGGAAGGCAAATGGTCATTAACCAATAGTAAGTGCTGACAAAAACTTATTGCTTCCCTTACGTATCAAACTAGGTTCCATTAAGGATATAAATGAAATCAATGGATCGCAACGAGAGTGAATTTGCTTTTCTAAATTCCGAGTTCCCAAAGACCAGAGTAATGAAACTAAAAGAGGGGATATCTGTTGATTCACAAATTAGGAAACTTACGAAAGATTTGCAGTTGCAAAACTTGTTAAATTTTCAAGATTCAGCTGCATCGTTCTGTTTCGAAAATGTTGTCACAAACTTCTTTAGGAAACAGCTGATCTGAATAGTACTGAGCATCCAATCACGTGGTGTAGTATGTAGTTGAAAGTACACGTTTTAGAGTCCTTTCTACATTTCTTCCCTGAAAACCTCCGTTCTGTAAGCCACGCCGCAACGGAAAACGCTACCAGGTGATAAAGGCCTCTTAGTTCGTTGGCGTACGACAGTCAGACAATCAAGAGAAATGTTCCTCAAGCAAAGTATAGTAGAAAATCTACTTCACATAATTTTGGGGTGTGTTTTTGCTGTGATCTTCAGTCAAGAGACTGGTTTGATGCATCTTTCCACGCTGCTCTATCCTGAGCAAGCTTCTTCACCTCCGAGTAACTACTGCAATCTACATCCTTCTGAATCTGCTTTGTGTACTCATCTCTTGGTCTCCTATGATTTTTACCCTCCACGCTTCCCTCCAATACTAAATTGGTTATCCCTTGACTCCTCAGAACGTGTCCTATCGACCGATCCCTTCTTCTAGTCAAGTTGCGCCGGAAATTTCTCTTCTCCCCAATTCTGTTCAGTACCTCGTCATTAGTTACGTAAACCACATTCTAGCTAAGGTCTTACATTTATTCAAATACATAACTACCAGGATAGTTATTAACTTGGTTACTCACAAACTGTGTTTCATAGATTAAGTTAGACAAAAGTTTTTAAATCTACACAGGAAACTCAGTAAGAATCACCCATTATACTTCTTTTGACATTAAAAAATTTAAATGTGGTTGATCAGTGTACTCTGTTCCAACGTGGCGTATAGTCTTGAAAGAGAGGCTGTTACAATATTAATCGCGAAATTTATTGCGTCATTAAATATATGTTAATAGCCGGTTACGAAGTTAAACATATGTGGGAGAATATCCGTAAAAGAAACGGCTATTTGCTACAGTTTCATGAAAGTAATCTTTTTTATTGCGTTGGGTTCCTGAAGCTGTTTTCCACAAAAATGTGTATCGATAGGGCTCTATCTCACTCAGGAAGAAATATTTTGTCGAGCAAGTTTTCTTTTAATGTACCGGACCTTAGTGCGTGATAAAATTTGATACGGTCAACTTACTCCAGCTCACAATTCAAGTCGGCATTGTACACAGACGTATGTAGTTTGTGTGTGGCCGTTTAGTACTATGTGCGATATTCATGATGTAAGTTGAATATGTGGTTTTATTTCATTTTACAAATGCTGAACATTGTAATTTTGCACAGTTCTGAATATGTTCACGTCTAACAAGTGATACATGTTAATAAAGCGACGCGACTTGTGTTTGGTCCTCAGTTTTAATTTCTGTTGCTCCCTGCGTCGCCCGCAGGTGATAACATTGCTCTCTATCCTTTGATAATTTCATCAACTGCTCTTAAAATGATCTAACACACCACCTAACTCACCTGCTAAGGAACCACTGAACTGTAATATACTTAAATTTCCGTGGTACAATGCTGTCATAATTACTAAGTCACGCACTACTAACGGTTCCACAGTTCGTATCACTGAAACTTAATTTTGTGATCTACGAATAAACTAAGCTTGCTATAGCTCTTCTTTTCTGTTCCGTGTTTTATATGTTCGTTGTACGTCAGCTTTCCTGTCGGCTACCATAAATAAAAATATATATTTAAATTTCCATTTTTCATCTTAGACTTAGTTGTGTCTTTTACTGTAAATACTGCAGCATGAAGCGAACTATGTTCTGTAGCTATGTTCATTACATTCTCCTTATAAGGGTTCCACAATGCCGACAAATATCGGCCTGTTTTCGGCAAACAAAAGCGCCTTCATACATAAAAGGTAGTCAACGTTTTACGTTTTTCGTATCCACTACAATAGAAATGAAAAGAATTCTTAACGTGGCCATTTTTCCTCCTTTGGGTTGGTCGTTCAGGTGTAAGCGGTGTTACGTTTCATATGCAGTTATTTTATGAAGCCCCTGCAGACGTTACCAAGCAATATTACGCTAAGAATTTGTTCTGAGCACCCATTTCTCAGATGTATATAATGAGCCAGGCAGTTGACGGTGAGAAAGTGTAACATTAATATTCAGGAAAAGTTTCTGGAAGAATGGTTATCTTATTCTCACAAAACGTTGTTTCGACAGATTTAGAGTCACTATTTGAAGAAGTTTGTATAACGGTACTGCTGCCTCTTTCATATATCTCATATAGGGATCGGGGGAATAAGAGAGATTACGTCACGTACCGAAGTATGAAGAAAATCATTTTCCCTTGCTCCAGAAAGGAAGGCCGCTATTATTGGTACGAATTAACCATCATCACGTTATGTCTAATAGTTAGCAGAATCCATTATGTCAACTGCTGGCCGCTGTTGCTAATTGTTATTAAAAGCTATGCCAAACTCGATCCCGTCGTTATCTGCAGTATGGACATTTGAGAAAAATTACTGTTACATCTGGTTTGTGCAAGAAAGAAACGTAGACCGAATTAACAATTTGTTGCGTATCCCCGTGCACTTTGATTTTATATACAGTTTATGTTGCACAGCACATTAAGTAAACTATATGTTGATTATTGTTGCGATCACAAAACATAAAATGCGGTTCTCGCTACTGGTTTCTATAGTTGAAAATTTTAACTTTGTGCCCTCTGATCTATTGGGTCGGGATGTGCAGAACGCAAAAATATTTTCTGCTGTGAATGTATGATTTTTTATTTGCAAGACTACGTTCTCATTATACTGATCTGGCTTCTTAGAAATGGAACACTGTATCGTTAGTGTAAGTGATTACGAAATTAAAGTTTCTTTCTCTACTTTCGTCTCTGAAATGCACTGAAAATTACTCTTATTATATGCACACAATTTACAGTAAGCAGTATTTGCCAGACATAAAAGCTGCAGAGCATTTTTTAATATTTGAACACTATTAATTGCCAAGGCTAACACGAGAGCATGAAACTAAAAATGAAAATTGATTTTAATATTAGTAGCCAGACCAGATTTCAACACAGCAGTCTTTCATATCACACAAGTTTTAACACTCTCATTTACATAAATTATTTACGTCACTGATATTGTACTAGCAGTTTCCCTTGTCAATCCGAGTATAACAAAATGGCTCTCAGCACTATGAGACTGAACTTCTGAGGTCATCAGTCCCCTAGAACTTAGAACTACTTAAACCTAACTAACCTAAGGACATCACGCACATCCATGCCCATGGCAGGATTCGAACCTGCGACTGTAGCGGTCGCGAGGTTCCAGACTGAAGCGCCTAGAACCACTCGGCCATCCTGGCCGGCCGAGTATAACATAAAATCTACAATTCTTCTCTGCGGTCTCCTGGAAGCTGAAAGAAATAATTTTAATGTACCATTATCTTCCCGCTTAGTTGCGGGAAAATTGCTTTCATTCCATTATAGTTTGAATTTACCACGGCAGCGGCTCCCGCAATCATGGTGCAACACTGCGTCATGGAAAATTCTAAATTAGCTGAAAACGGCTAAAAATGTGGAATTAAATAGTGGGCAAGCTAGCTACAAATTATTACAACCATTTTTAAGAATTTCTATATTCCAAATCAACGTAAAATTCAAAGTATACGCCTTTTTTATACATCACTATCAAATGACGTCTTTCTCCATAAAAGAACAAAGGAAAGTTAAGCAAGCGTTCTAGAGAGCGTCACAGGCTCTTATAACGTTCACGGCTACAAGAAGACGGAGAGTGTAATGTCTAAAACTCCACTATTTATGAGCAATTTAATATGCTATTATATATCATTGTTACATTATAGTTATCATTGTCTGCTTCAGTATTCACACTCGCCGACCACAGAAGTTATCTGCAAAATGGTCATACTTAATATTACATAAAAATAAAAATGAAAAATAATTGTTTCCTTTTTTACAGTATCCATATAAACGATAACTGTTTATACAGAATTGAAATATAACAACACAGATAAGTGTTTCTTTTTTTCCACAAATGTCTTGCCACGAGACGTCACAAATGCCCGAAAATTACGATTGTAACTAAGGGAGACTGACTCAAGGCAATTCTAGATGGACAACCGATATTAATGATTTATCTGTCGATATCTCACAATACACGCTGCAAAACTGACCCCAATCGCTGATGACAACAAAATAATTGACACTAGTTGGCTCCATAAATATGAAGAATGTTGGATACAGGCAACCAGTTCATACTGGAGGTGAGATTTTCCCAGGTTTCCAGATTTTATTAGCTTGTCCAAGTTCACGTCATTTCTATGAGTGTCACTCCCATCAGCTTTCCACCGTCTGATTGTCGAATACAGAGATGACATTCACCATACGGTTGTGCTATTCATGCGAATAAATCCACTAAGAAATAAGAAACATTATATTAGATTTAAGATCTTGGAAAGACAGCGAGATAATAGTATAAGAGTGATGCTTGAAAAATATAAGGAATAAACACCATAGCAGCCAGAAACAAGTAAGATTTGTAGGATGGATACTGTTGGAAAAAAATTGTGAATCAAATATTCTGTTTACTGCTAGAATATTCATACATATGAAGAAAATCAGTAGTCTTAGAACTCAGATCTGTGATGACTGCCACTTCACATGACCCCAGCCAGATGTCTTCCCTCTTTGTTGATTCTGCAGTGCATCTGTCTGTTTCCTATTGTCAAAATATAAAGTGAGCTCTAGCGGAACGTTTTCGCGAATCCGAATGATTCAATTTACACGATAGCTTTGACTGATTTTTCCAGTCAAACACGTCGTTAAATGACAAGCTGCAACTATTACGTTCATACTAGGGTTTATCCATTCTAGTGCATGACAAGCAAAAGAATAAACACTCCTTTCTTTAAACCAAACTGAAAGTTTCACCGCAAGTTATATGTTCTGAGATGTCCCACCGCTCTCAAATACTTCCATACTCACTTGGAACTATAAGACTGACCATTATATCTCTGCATTGTATGTTTCTGCCTGATTGTGACGAATGTTCATTAAAAAGTATTTCTGTCTGGGAGGTGACTCTGCATACGTGAAAGATACATTGAACAGCTGAATAAATACAAATATTTTATGGTGGACTGATCGTAGCCCTAATTGTTATTTCAGCATACACTGACAAGGGAACCTCCCCATTCCAACCCCCTCTGATTTAGTTATAAGTTGGCACAGTGGATAGGCCTTGAAAAACTGAACGCAGATCAATCGAGAAAACAGGAAGAAGTTTTGTGGACCTATGAAAAAAATAAGCAAAATCTGCAAACTGAGTAGTCCATGGGCTAGGTAGGCAACATCAAGGAGAGTGTAAGCTGAGGAGTGCTGTGGTTCCGTGGATAGCGTGAACAGCTGCGGAACGAGACGTCCTTGGTTCAAGCCTTCCATCGAGTGAAAAGTTTAATTAATTTTATTTAATTTATGATTATGAAATCCACAAGAAAACCTAAATCGGGCAAGGTAGAAGAATTCTTTTACCCATTCGCCAAGAGTAAAAGTTAGGTGGGTCGACAACACATTCCTGTCATGTGACGCACATGTCTTCACCAGTGTCGTATACAATATATCAGACGTGTTTTCCTGTGGAGGATCGGTTGACATATGTATGACCTTGCGATCAAATGTTTTCGGTTCCTATTGGAGAGGCACGTCCTTTCGTCTACTTATCGCACGGTTTTGCGGTGCGGTCGCAAAATACAGACACTAAACTTATTACAGTGACCAGATACGTGAATGAACGAACGGACAGGTCATAAATTCGCGAAGGTAAGGGAAGTAAACTTTTCAGTCGAGGGAAGACTTGAACCAAGGACCTCTCGGTCCGTAGCTGCTCACGTTAACCATAGGACCACGGCGCGCCTTAGCACCCGTTGTCCTGATGTTGGCTATCTTGCGCATGGACTACTCAGTTTGTATATTCTGCTTATTTTTTTCATATTTCCACACAACTTCTTCCTGTTTTCTCGACTGATCTGTGTTCAGTTTTTCAAGGCCGATCCACTGTGCCAACTTATCACTAAATCCGAGGGGGGTTCGATGGGGAGGTTCCCTTGTGAGTACTCTTTAGTTATTTAACAATTGATAGACATTAATCTCTGTTTCTTTTCTGTAGTTACATTTGATGTAATAGTCTGGAAAACCAACTTTTTAAGAATTCTGTACGTCTACTTGTATGAATAAAATTTCGATTTTGTCGACATCTATCGACACGAAAGTGTAGCACGTTAGTACCTCTACCACCCTCAGACCACTTTTACATTGAACCATGTACTTGTAACTTAGTTCCGAGAGTTCAAATAACATACAGGAATGCAGATGGCCGTCGGCGTTGGTTTACAACGTCGCCCGGTTGCATTCACATAAGTTGTTTGAACATTGAAAACTCCTCGAGACACTCGGGCCTTACATAGTTCTGAGAGAATTCTGTTCTCTTTGTGACACTGCAGTGCCGTAGCCAGTCTAACGATGTTCTTCGGCACAGCGCTCTGTTGTCTGGAAATTAAGTTCTATAACTCGGCTGTGGCTCTCCATGTTCTGATACAGCCTGCATTTCCTTCTACATGATAATCTATTAACAGAAGTTCTCAAATCTGGTAGGCTGTTGTTACTACGTATCTGACTGCAAATTTTAATTAAAAAGAACTGTCAAACAGACGGATAATATTTTTAGAAGTGCCTATATTACAGACTTCTAGTCAAGTTTGCCTTTCAAGACTTAATTTAAGTATTTCCATTTAATCTTTGATGAAGACGCAATTGGTGACAAGTGATTTTATATACAAAGGAAACATTTCGGAAGTACTGCAGTATGAAAAACTATTATTGATATATTAGCTAAGCATACGCTTATTGAATAGTTTTGTAGAAAGTTCTGCACCGATTTAGAGCAACGAACGAAATCAACATTTGAACTCTAGTAATAAGCCATATGGATGCAATGTTTCTTAAAGACAGATGTGACCGTAATGCCTTTGTGAACTCAACACACGTAACACAGAGGACTTAACATATTTAGTGGTTACACACGTATTCTGGGATATGAGGTACTTTTATTCTCTGTTACATTACCGTAATTGATAACAGCGTCACGGCCAACACTAACAGACAGTAAATGTTGTAGTCACGAAGTGGATTGTAAGTATTTCAGCTAAGAATTTCTCCCTTACACGTAACAGATCAGTGGAGAAGAAAGGAGGAAAATACGCACACTTCTACAACTACTTAAACACTGTTCTCGTTGTACCAGATGTTCCCTGACTGAAGACGGCACAAGCTCTCAGTTGTATCAGTTATGCGGTTCCTCGTTCACGCTGTAGCCTGCTGGAGAAACTCGTTGCTCTGCACGTCTGGTAAACAAGCCACTACCCCTTCCCACATGGGGTAGTATCAGGGCTTCTGAGTCCAGGCATCAGTAGCAGTTGCACTGCCATCCGATTTTCAAATCCTGTGTGCTCTTCAGCATCGACCTCACCGTTTTCTCATCCATTTCGGCGGCCGCCATTTCTATGTAGTATTATTTGTTCAATTTAGTGGTACAAAAGAAACTGCTAAAATATGTAGCAGTAAATAGTTCGCGACACAGGAAAAAATTCTCTGTGGTATAATTTGTACTATGACTCTTATCAGTTTTTAAGTTAATTTACTGCAGCAGAGATCTTATAGTAGAAATCACATTACACATGAGTATTGCTTTTTGTGACATGTGAAACATCCCCTTAGAAATATTATACAAGACTGTGCTTAAACTGACATACAATATTTTTAGCGCAACGCAATCTGACTTTCAAAAACCCCTACAAAAGAATGGCCCTGACTAACATTAACCTGTACCTTTCACAAATCACTTACCTCACAAAAATCTTCGTTACTCAAGCTACTGCAATACATCGAGCGCCACTACTGCCAGCTAAATAAAAGATTCAAACTACGGAAGGCACTAACTACTGATAGGCATAGTTAGCAAATGAAAGATTTTAATAGAGAACAAACAATTTATTTACCTTAACAGTCATAATATAAATAGCAGTTCATGACAAATTACAAAACTCCGCCATCTCTCTCCCCACATCCACCACTGCTGGCGGCTCACCTCCAACTGCGCAACGCTACACGCTGTTCACATCCAGCTGCCTGACACTACAATGGCGAGTATTACAACAATGCAAAGCAGCCACAGACTGCTACATAACGTTGCCAATAAGAAAACATAAACAGCCTACTTACATAGCCCCCATGCTCCCCACTAAAATTTTACAAATTGTTTTGGGCAGTGGCCAATAATGATTTGATAAAATTTTTCATAATTACAATAACAAAGATATCAAATGCACACACTTATTGATACAATGTTGGTCAAAAGCTAAAATTTTCTCACAGTCCATAAAGACAGTCCTGATCGTTTATTGCAGTAAAATAGCAGTGTTTTTCTCAAAGTCTGAGCAGTAAAAGAAAATGCACACAGAAGTAGTGGATTTCCACACAGTCTTGAAGAAGTAGTGTTGTACTTCCAACGGAAAGACAGTGCTGACTCTTGACATGCTGACAGGTAATGGGCCACAACAGAGCAAACCCACAGCAGAGTCATTCGATGTTTTCAAGAATATTGGTAGGTAGGTCATCACAGAGCAGACCCACTGTAGTCCTGGTAGAGATTATGGTACTGGTGGGCCACCAGAGGTGCAGACCCACTGTAGTCCTTGTAGAGATGGCCAGCAGCCATCTGTTGTGACTGTGCAGGTGCACAATCACCACTGAAGAGTCTTGCGGATAATATAGCAAGTCCATAACCACCACTTGTGCACTCACAAAGTTTTTGGAATTGTCCTTAGAATCAGCAATGCTGTTATCCAGTCCCTTGCTGAATTATTAACACACGTGCAAACACTAGCTGTCCCTACTTCTCACATATGGTCCATATACTATGACCAACAGAAAAGTGTGCAGTGAAATGTAACTTAATTTGAAGAACTGGCGTCTATTACAATATTATAACATAAGAATACAATTAAAAGGTACAAAATACATAATTAAAGAACATAACAATACAGATAACATTTGTAGTACAGGCTTTACAAAAGAATCGAAATATACATATACATCAGTGTTACAGGAATTATGACATGAGTACATACATAAAAGATCAGAATAACTTTTGAAACATCACCTTCACACATGATCATTAAAACAGACCAGAATAAATAATGTCTAAACATCTTTTCAAAGTAAATAACATATTATAAATGCAAAATATATTTGAGGATAACAGTATTCCTCATCATAGTGAACGTAGCTTAGTACTAGAACAGAAAAAAATTTCTATGAAACAGTACACAGAGACAGGAAGTAAAGAAATACACAAGGGTACACAAACACATAGCATAATAATACAAAAGGAAAGGACAGGGTTTGTTTAACTGCAGTATTTTGCAAACAAAACTTTCTTTACTGCTTGGAGATCTCCCTTCATTCTTCATTATTCCCAAAAAGTCCTATCTATACCTGCTTTCTGTGTTCTATACATATTTCTTTCAAAATAATTATTTCTCAGTGCACAATACTCATTTTTACCAAATCTGTTTCTTATATCTTCTCAATGCGTTTCTTCCAATTCATCGCAACTCATTCTCTTATATAGTCTACCCCCTCTTAAACTAACTTAAATCTACTGAGCTCAGATGCTAAACTAAGGGACGAGGCAATGCAGCAGCACAAAACAATTAACACAAACAGCAATGACAAAAAAATTCAAATTTGCAAAGCAAGCAGCATTAAATCTGGCTTAGCAGAGTAACACAAATTAAAATTCAGTAGCACTATGCCTGGCAAACAGCAGCAGCAAATGATATAACTAGTACCTAAACATGACAAAGCTCAAGCAGAAAAAACTTTACACTAAAGACAACAATGCAGACAAGGGAAATGTATAATCACATCTTAATGTCTATGTAATTAAAGTGATGCACCACAACTATTTCTACAAAATAAATTACCAGGTACTTGAAAAGAAAATTATGAATGCAGTTCCTGTGAAGGTAAATGTCTTTTTGTGCTCCCTCACTTTTTGAAAAAAAATATTATTTACTGGATCTGTAGACAGAAAATATTTATATTAGTACATCTATAAAATTTTATTTTAACCAATGCTGCAGTGCAGCTAGAAACTAGATATCAAATGAAATAAGCAACTATGTACAAAGGAAAGCATAAGAACATCGTTCAATAGTCATGTACCTTTCCATAAGTAGTAAAAAAACTCTCTCATCTAGAAAGACAGTAGTCATAATCAGGTGTGTAGACAAACTATTTCTTGTCATTTCATTAGACATTTCAGTATATATCAGAAAGTACGATATGTTTCTAAGTAATGAGCGTCTCGTATTTGCGATGCTTTCTACAAAGGAATGTCAGAAGCGAGGTTAATGGCCTCTTTTTTTCTCCACCTAATGGCTTTTTCTCCAGGCGGCCGGCCCAGCTGGGCGCCACAACGCATTACATCAAGGTCACTTAGTTTTCTTACTGAAATATTTACGACAGCAGTTTCTGCTACAGTGACAGTCTCACATAAAAAATTTTAGAGGTCGAGAATTTGCGTTGCGAATGTGTAGATACAAAATCTTAAGAATATAACAGTGTCCAAAAAATTTTCGCCGGCGTTGTGATACATTCACGCATTTACACACATTTCATAACTCTTAAAGTACGATTCTTGGTTTCCAACATCCTTTTTCACAAGTCAGAGTCCCTAACCACTATTCATTACTCCTTACCTTATTACACATATACATATTCGTTGACACTTTTTCAATATTTCATCTTAATAAATACATAGCATAATCAAATTCCTCATATAGCATCAGCTTACTGATCATAAACATACTGCAACAGCATAATACACATCATCATCGTAATAATAACATCTCAAAATCGTCGTAGCTTCCTCCAATAATTTCAAAACCTAAAAAAAATTCTCTGCTCATGTCGAAAGTGTCATCTGCCTCAAACGTACTTTAAAAATTGTGATCCCATACCAAATATATCATTCAAAGCTCTCGTAATATCACAATGGTTCTGAAAAAATATGAACAGTTTACAAAGTACAGACAAAATACAGTTTCATAAGTGTGAAGTTATCCAACTGTGTAATTACGTAAACATCTGTCACTGATGTAGTAAAGAAATGTTTGTTTCTCTGTTAAATAATCAGATAGCTGTGTAATTTACGTGTTAGAGTAATATGGTACCGATGTGTAAAGTTGTATGAGCAAATGCCATATTAGCTAGGGCTCCTTGTGCTTGCCAAACACATGGTACACAAAGTAGGCGTGTACCCCCCTGAGGATTAATGTAATTATACCCTCAGGTGTTACAGATTACAGCAATGGAATGAAATGTGTCACGGAAAAACTTTGTATCATTGTACTTCAAATATCTTGAAAAATGCATGTTTTAAGCGCGAAATTTATCACTCAAATACGTGTCCTGTAGCGTTAAATGTGCGTCTTGCTGTAAGATAATCTCTGTGGAAGTGTCGTAGTTATTGTCCTCCGAAAGCTAAGTTCAGTAGAAGTCAATGTACTTATGATAAACAAAAGTAAAATGCTTTGCATATAGATATCTTACTTATTACGCTTATTGTTGTGATGAAGAAAGTACTGTACAGTAACGTATTGTTGTGCCACGAAAAAGGCTGTCTCATTGTTGTTATACCACAAAAGTTACTACTAAAACATGTTTTACTTTCTAGAATAAAACAGAAAACTGTGCAGATATAAAACAGAAACACTGCAAAAGAAACATTGTAAATTGTCACTCATTAGTAGCGTCGTGATAAAATCGTGTAGCTGTCACATAAACTAACCACTGTGTCATCTGGTATCTCACTGAAAGTACTTTAAATCCAGAATATATTTTCAAGTAAACCAAAATGTTGCATTAAAATCTCATTAGCAGTACTGGTAAATGTTCTAAGTATATAAGCCTTATAGTCGTTCCACAATCGTGCAACTAACAAGCAAGAATGTACACACACAATAACACTGTGACGTCTGTTCACTATAACAATGCATTCGTCATTTCTGTTTAAATAAGTTCTCTTGGTTCTTGACTGGATATTTAACTTCAAACATTGTTGCATGGTAAGAGTTTCTAAAGCATACTAGTAATGTAAAGTGAAGAGTTATATGGCAAAGACTAAGTTAAAAAGCAGATTATCCTTCAATAAACGGTTTTACATGTGAAATGTATTGCAGTCTTTTACCCTTTCTAGTGCGCAGAGTTTCAGCTTCAACGCAATTATCATGCGGTATACGATGGTGAGGAGTGCTAAAATTTTTTTCAAGGTTAGCGTCAATGTTATTTTTCTCCCAGCCTGCCGGCGAACGTGGCTGCCTGCGGTGCAAGTCATTGTCTGTCCCTTTGTTGGCGCGCGTCGTTATTGGGATTAGGAGACCTAACTTCTACAAATTCGCCTTGCCGAGAGGGCCCAGCTCTGTTAGAATCCCGCCAGTTCTGATGAAATTCACGTCTATCGTTATGATTATATCGTCTGTCGTCATGTCGGTAGTTCCCGTAGTTTCTTTCTTGTCGGTTCAGTGGTGGAGAATTTCTCCCTGAATTATCACTGCACGGTGGACCGTTGCGTCTGAAGTTATTCTGTCTCGCGTGATAATAATAGTTCTGGTTGCCAAATTGTCTGTTTCTATGATTGTCTCTGTCATATTCATTACTACGGAAATGCGATCTTTCTCTGTAACTGTTATTACTCTGCCAGTGGTTGTCATACGGGTGGTGTCTGTTTTGGTCACGATTTGAGTTGTAAGAATAGCCTTGTCGTGTCCAGTTATTGTTTCTGTCGTCACGGAATTGTGACGTATGTGACCTGTAGTGATTGTTTTCCTGTTTTCGCATCCGGCGACTGTCTGTATCAATTTCTAATTCTTGTAGGAGTCCCTGAAAAGCTCCAATGTCATCTTTGCAACGTCCTGCCAAAATAATATGTCGTAAATGTTCAGGCAATTTGATTAAGCAAATGCGGATGAGTTCTGAGGGGCTGTATGGGTTTGAAAGATACTGATTCTTAGGCAACATGTCTTCAAAATATTTGACAAGACTGGAAAATTCAGATTGTTCGAAATGTTTCATCATTATGATGCTATGTTTTACTCGGTCTTGTGTAGCATGAGACCAATATGCTGAGAGGAAGGCATGGTAAAATTCTCCTTCACTGTGGCAATCGTGAATGACCGATCGCATTCTTACAGCTGGTTCATTCTCCAAGTAGCCACACATAAATTCTAACCTGTGCTCCAATGACCAGTTGGGAGGAAAACAATGAGAGAATTGATGGAGCCACGCTTGTGGATGAATGTCGTTGCCAGAATTCTTAAGTGTTTTGAATTTACGTGTAGTAATGAACAGCTTATAGTCAAAGTCATCATGTCGGCGAGTCGCATATCTGTCATTGTTACGTCGTGTCGGCGGTTCCATCTCAAAATTCGGTGCACCTTGCCAATTTCTTTCATAATTTCCGAAATGCCCTGTGTTATTATTTTGTGGCTTTTCCGTATTTCTAAGTTCCTCTTCCCGTGTTGGAGCGCGAGTGTCCTCTGAAATAAGAAATTTTTGTATTACTTGTGCCAACTGATCTTGTACTTCCCGGATTTCTCTTTGGTGTTGCGTATTAATTTGATTCAGATTTTGTTTCAGTTTCCTAATTTGTTCGCTCTCTTCTGTGTCATTAAAGACTACCGGTTTTGTGTCATTCAGATTATCATCTACCTTCGTAAATAAATTATTTAGCTGATCCGAAAGTTCCACTGCTTTCTCTGATAATGAACTAATTTCCTCCATGTGTCTTTCTGAACCAATTTTCAGAGTATCTACTGTGTCCTTTAAGTTTTCTTGAGTTTTTGCAAGTTGCATAATCGAATCGGTAGATGCAACTGAGTCAATTTTAGCCCACAAGGTCTCATGATTTTCATGAACAATGGTTTGCAGTTTTTTATGGCTGCTTCATGATTCTGTAATGCATTTGCATGCCGCGAAAAAATAGGTTGAAAATGCTCACAAATTTGTGTTTTTACGTCATTACAGACTTTTTGACATTTCTATTCAATGTTATGTAACTCAGTAGTTAAATTTTCACGTGTTTGTTCAAGCGTGGTGTCTAACTTTTGAAGCTTATGCTGTGTTTGTCTCTGATTCTGTTCCATCGTGTCTAACTTTTGAAGATTTTGTTCCATTGTATCTAACTTTTGCTGTGTTTGTCTCTGATTTTGTTCCATTGTGTCTAACTTTTGAAGCTTTTGTCCCATTTGTTGCATTAATTGTAATAACAATGCACTGGTGTCTGAAACATGTTCCTCAGTGCTATTCGGCAATGCATTTGAACTGGCAATATTCGCAGTTTGAAAAGCAGAAAATGTGTCTGGACTTATTTGAGAAAAGGGTGAGGACGCAAAACCTGAATCTGCAGTATTTGCCAGATTGTGTCCTGTCATTTCGGAATCCTGAGGCGAGCTATTGCCGACCAATCGATCGATAATGCTTCCCTGTTCACTAATTGTTTCACTGCCTACAACATTATTTGACGCCCGCTCCATTTCCCTATCCACAGTTACCAAACTACTACTTTGAATATTTGTTAATTCATTACATGGTGGCGTTAACACACTGCTTTCGTCTTCACTGTTATTTCTCAGTTTACTTTGGAGCCTAGTATTACGTTTTTCACACGCCATTATTGTCACAATATTTCACACGATAACACAGAAAAGCACAATTTGAAGAGCAAAAATAAGAGAACACATTAACATAGCACTGAAAATAATATCTAGTTAATTGCACGCGCTGCTGAGAAATAGTTGGTGTAAAACTGCATGCATGCTACAACTGTTTTACTGTACCACAATGAAAGACTGCAACTACAAAGGAGATTCTCCCTACAATTACGCGCTAGCAATAAACAAAAGCTACACTAATTGCACAAACTACAAGAAAAAAATCAGAAGATTCCAGTGAGGTATCCTCGGCTAAGGGTCGACATATGTAACGTCCCCTTAGAAATATTATACAAGACTGTGCTTAAACTGACATACAATATTTTTAGCGCAACGCAATCTGACTTTCAAAAATCCCTACAAAAGAATGGCCCTGCCTAACATTAACCTGTACCTTTCACAAATCACTTACCTCACAAGAATCTTCGTTACTCAACCTACTGCAATACAGCGAGCGCCACTACTGCCAGCTAAATAAAAGATTCAAACTACGGAAGGCACTAACTACTGATAGGCATAGTTAGCAAATGAAAGATTTTGATAGAGAACAAACAATGTATTTACCTTAATAGTCATAATATATATAGCAGTTCATGACAAATTACAAAACTCCGCCATCTCTCTCCCAACATCCACCACTGCTGGCGGCTCACCTCCAACTGCGCAACGCTACGCGCTGTTCACATCCAGCTGCCTAACACTACAATGGCGAGTATTACAACAATGCAAAGCAGCCACAGACTGCTACGTAACGTTGCCTATAAGAAAACATAAACAGCCTACTTACACATGTTGTAATTCCTCAACTGCCGGAGTTTACTATTTCACTCCTCTAATAGTTTTACACATTCATTCGTCTGCACCAGGGATGCACAAGAATTCGCTTCGTGAGTTATGCCCTGGCCTGTGTACCACTGAGCTCAGCCTGGCTGCACACTCCCCCACCACCACTCTACATTGTGTGACTGGGCGGAGGAGGAAGAGGAGAAACTGTGAACACACCGTATTTATGTGGAAATACACTAATGAGCCAAAACATTATGACCATTGAGAATCCCGAGGTTGTATGCTACCTGGTAAGATACCACACAGACAACAAGTAACCGCCAAGTCAACACACAACAACGGATAACCAACATTAGAAATATCGATCCTATGGTCTAGGGGTCCCGGCACGGTAGCTCAGCGTGTTCGGTCAGAGGGTTAGCTGCTCTCTGTAATAAAAAAACTGAGTTAATCAATCAACAACGAACTTAAACGGATGTCTGACCACGTCCGCCCCGAGCACACACAACGAACAAAAGCAGCGAACAAAATGAGATTTAAAAAAATAAAAAAATAAAAGGGGTAGTGTCTTTGACTCACAATCAATACGTCTTCGGTCCCGGGTTCAATCCCCGCCACTGCCTAAATTTTGATAAATAATCAGCATTGGCGGCCGAAGACTTCCGGCCGGCATAAGAAGTCAGCCTCATTCTGCGAACGGCCTTGTCAAAGAGGGCGGAGGAGCAGATAGAGGTTCAGGGTACTCTCTTGTCCTAGGGGTGGGAAATTGCCCCTAAAGGCGGAAGAATCACCAATGATCAACGACATGAGGATGCAGATGGCAATGGAAACCACTCCATTAAAGACACGTAACGTGTATCCACAGGACATGTGGCCTGTAATTGAAGAAGTGTCATGATGATCTCTCCATAGGCAAAAGATTCCGGAATAGTCCCCCATTCGGATCTCTGGGAGGAGACTGCCAAGGGGGAGGTTACCGTGCGAAAATGATTGAATAATCAACGAAAGGATAACGTTCTACGAGTCAGGGCGTGGAATGTCAGAAGCTTGAATATGGTAGGGAAATTAGAAAATCTGAAAAGGGAAATGCAAAGGCTCAATCTAGATATAGTAGGGGTCAGTGAAGTGAAGTGGAAGGAAGACAGGGATTTCTGGTTAGATGAGTATCGGGTTATCTCAACAGCAGCAAAAAATGGTTTAACAGGTGTAGGATTCGTTATGAATAGGAATGTAGGACAGAGGGTGTGTTACTGTGAACAGCTCAATGACCGGGTTGTTCTAATCAGAATCGACAGCAGACCAACACCGACAACGATAGTTCAGGTATACATGCCGACGTCGCAAGCTGAAGATGAACAGATAGAGAAAGTGTATGAAGATATTGAAAGGGTAATGCAGTATGTACAGGGGGACGAAAATCTAATAGTCATGGGCGACTGGAATGCAGTTGTACGGGAAGGAGTAGAAGAAAAGGTTACAGGAGAATATGGGCTTGGGACAAGGAATGAAAGAGGAGAAAGACTAACTGAGTTCTGTAACATGTTTCAGCTAGTAATAGCGAATACCCTGTTCAAGAATCGCAAGAGGAGGAGGTATACTTGGAAAAGGCCGGGAGATACGGGAAGATATCAATTAGATTATATCATGGTCAGACAGAGATTCCGAAATCAGATACTGGATTGTAAGTCGTACCCAGGAGCAGATATAGACTCAGATCACAATATAGTAGTGAAGAATAGTAGGCTGAAGTTCAAGACATTAGTCAGGAAGAATCAATACGCAAAGAAGTGGGATACGGAAGTACTAAGGAATGATGAGATACGTTTGAAGTTCTCTAACGCTATAGATACAGCAATAAGGAATAGCGCAGTAGGCAGTACAGTTGAAGAGGAATGGAAACCTCTAAGAAGGGCCATCACAGAAGTTGGGAAGGAAAACATAGGTACAAAGAAGGTAGCTGCGAAGAAACCATGGGTAACAGAAGAAATACTTCAGTTGATTGATGAAAGGAGGAAGTACAAACATGTTCCGGGAAAATCAGGAATACAGAAATACAAGTCGCTGAAGAATGAAATAAATAGGAAGTGCAGGGAAGCTAAGTCGAAATGGCTGAAGGAAAAATGTGAAGACATCGAAAAGATATGATTGTCGGAAGGACAGACTCAGCATACAGGAAAGTCAAAACAGCCTTTGGTGACATTAAATGTAACGGTGGTAACATTAAGAGTGCAACGGGAATTCCACTGTTAAATGCAGGGGAGAGAGCAGATAGGCGGCAAAAATACATTGAAAGCCTCTATGAGGGTGAAGATTTGTCTGATGTAATAGAAGAAGAAACAGGAGTCGATTTAGAAGAGATAGGGGACCCAGTATGATAATGGGAATTTAAAAGAGCTTTGGAGGACTTACGGTCAAATAAGGCAGAAGGGATAGACAACATTCCATCAGAATTTCTAAAATCATTGGGGGAAGTGGCAACAAAACGACTATTCACGTTGGTGTGTAGAATATATGAGACTGGCGACATACCATTTGACTTTCGGAAAAGCATCATCCACACAATTCCGATGACGGCAAGAACTGACATGTGCGAGAATTATCGCACAATCAGCTTAACAGCTCATGCATCGAAGCTGCTTACAAGAATAATATACAGGAGAATGGAAAAGAAAATTGAGAATGCGCTAGGTGACGATCACTTTGGCTTTAGGACAAGTAAAGGGACGAGAGAGGCAATTCTGACGTTACGGCTAATAATGGAAGCAAGGCTAATGAGAAATCAAGACACTTTCATAGGATTTGTCGACCTGGAAAAAGCGTTCGACAACATAAAATGGTGCAAGCTGTTCGAGATTCTGCAAAAAGTAGGGGTAAGCTATAGGGAGAGATGGGTCATATACAATATGTACACTACCAAGAGGGAATAATAAGAGTGGACGATCAAGAACGAAGTGCTCGTATTAAGAAGGGTGTAAGACAAGGCTGTAGCCTTTCGTCCCTACTCTTCAATCTGTACATCGAGGAAACAATGATGGAAATAATAGATAAGTTCAGGAGTGGAATTAAAATACAAGGTGAAAGGATATCAATGATACGATTCGGTGATGACATTGCTATCCTGAGTGAAAGTGAAGAAGAATTAAATGATCTGCTGAACGGAATGAACAGTCAAATGAGTACACAGTGTGGTTTGAGAGTAAATCGGAGAAAGACGAAGGTAATGAGAAGTAGTAGAAATGAGAACAGCGAGAAACTTAACATCAGGATTGATGGTCACGAAGTCAGTGCAGTTCAGGAATTCTGCTACCTAGGCAGTAAAATAACCAATGACGGACGGAGCAAGGAAGTCATCAAAAGCAGACTCGCTGTGGCAAAAAAGGCATTTCTGGCCAAGAGCAGTCTACTTATATCAAATACCGGCCTTAATTGGACGAAGAAATTTCTGAGGATGTACGTCTGGAGTACATCATTGTATGGTAGTGAAACATGGACTGTGGGAAAACCGGAACAGAAGAGAATCGAAGCATTTGAGATGTGGTGCTATAGACGAATGTTGAAAATTAGGTGGACTGATAAGGTAAGGAATGAGGAGGTTCTACGCAGAATCGGAGAGGAAAGGAATATGTGGAAAACACTGAAAAGGAGAAGGGACAGGATGATAGGACATCTGCTAAGACATGAGGGAATGACTTCCATATTACTAGAGGGACCTGTAGAGGGCAAAAACTGTAGAGGAAGACAGAGATTGGAATACGTCAAGCAAATAATTGAGGACGTAGGTTGCAAGTGCCACTCTGAGATGAAGGGGTTAGCACAGGAAAGGAATTTGTGGCGGGCCGCATAAAACCAGTCAGTAGACTGATGAAGGTTTGGCACGCCGCGAGTGGTTCTGGTCTAGTCCTTCAAAAATTACATGAAATAACATTTACATAATGTTAGTTTTACAATTTTAATGTAAGACCGTCTCTTGTTAAACTCACAACACTCCTAGCGATTACGCCACCCTGTATTCTTTTCCCTCCCTTCGTTCCATTTTATAATTTTATTACTTTACGACCTTAACAGTTTACACAATCATTCTTTTACACTTTGAATAACATAACTGGAATTTTTACGTAGAAATAAATTTTATGATTTTACGAGTGGTTATGGTTCCTCCCCTATGATACTCATAATATCCCTACCACTCCTATTCTTGCGTTCATTCCTCTTTTTCAATTGACCTTGCTGAAGTTTTCTCCCTTACGGTCCATCTTCCTCTCTCCGCAAACTCCTCAACCACGTCTCCAATAGATATCTTTTTAAAATATCTATAAAAGCTCTAAGGCACACTGATGTGAGGTTCTGACACAGATATGACATGCTGCAGACTCAGCTACATACATCTGAAGAGGGCCAATGAACCAATGAGATTGAAACATGTCAGGTCCTAAAAAATACAAGTAAGTAAACGCACGAAACTGGTCTTTCTTCAAGTGGATTTACGTACACGTTCTTATTCTGCTGTGTGTGTATGTGTTGGTGTTTCTGGGAGCTGTTTGTCAGTAATTTCGTGTACCAGGAGTGGATGATACCAGACAACGCCAACGATTTTTGCCGGGATGGGGGAGAGTCTTCCATGTCCTACTTGCGTGAAACTTAATGGTCATAGACACAGTTAACCATGTTTGTAGAGAAACTTCCTGTCTGTTTAAAACTGCGAGCCGGACCGACACTCGAACTCGGGACCTTTGCCTTTTACGGGCAAGTGCTCTACCAACTGAGCTACCCACGCATGACTCACGTCCCGTCCTCACAGTTTACTTCTGCCAGTACCTCGTCAAACTTTACAGAAGCTCACCTGCGAACCTTGCAGAATTAGCAATCCTGAAAGAAAGAATATTACGGATACATGGCTTAGACGCAGCCTGGGGGATGTTTCCAGAATGAGATTTGCGCTCTGCAGCGGAGTGTGCGCTGGTATGAAACTTCCTGGCAGATTAAAACTGTGTGCTGCGCTGAGACTCGAACTCGGGAACTTCGCCTTTCGCTGGCAAGTGCTCTACTAACTGAGCTACCCACGCACGACTCGCGTCCCGTCCTCACAGCTTTACTTCTGCCAGTACCTCGTCAAACTTTACAGAAGCCCACCTGCGAACCTTGCAGAACTAGCACTCCTGAAAGAAAGGATATTACAAATACATGGCTTAGACGCAGCCTTGGGGATGTTTCCAGAATGAGATTTTCGCTATGCAGCGGAGTGTGCGCTGATATGAAACTTTCTGGCAGATTAAAACCGTTTGCGGTTCGAGCCTCGAACTCGGGACCATTGCCTTTAGCGGGCAAGTGCTCTACCAACTGAGCCACGCAACCACGACTCACGTCCCGTCCTCACAGCTTTTCTTCTGCCAGTACCTCGTCTCTTAGCTTCCAGACTTCACAGAAGCTGTCCAACGAACCTTTCAGAACTAGCACCCCTGAAAGAAAGGATATTGCAGAGACATGGCTTAGCCGTAGCCTGGGGGATGTTTCCAGAATGA
Organism: Schistocerca serialis cubense; assembly: GCF_023864345.2. Lineage (NCBI taxonomy): Eukaryota > Metazoa > Arthropoda > Insecta > Orthoptera > Acrididae > Schistocerca > Schistocerca serialis. The sequence goes on from NC_064642.1 coordinate 667,211,594, forward strand.
TATCTTCGCTATACAGCGGAGTGTGCGCTGATATGAAACTTCCTGGCGGATTAAAACTGTGTGCCGGGCCGAGACTCGAACTCGGGAACTCCGCCTTTCGCGGGCAGATGTTCTACCAACTGAGCTACGCAACCACGACTCACGTCCCGTCCTCACAGCTTTACTTCTGCCAGTACCTCGTCTCTTATCTTCCAAACTTTAATCTGCCAGGAAGTTTCATATCAGCACCCATTCCGCCGCAGAGTGAAAATCTCATTCTGGAATGTTCTTACACATCAAGGCAACTGTGGGCAACACGGAGGTTAGGATTAGGGTGGCTAGGTATGGAGGGATTGAAGGAAGAACGAAGTTTAGAGGCAGAGTTAATTATTGAAGTACGGTAGAATTATTCCAACTAAAACGGGTAACTAGCAAAATATGGTGGTATCTGAATCAGTTCTTGGGAGCTGATATTACAGGAAAACGATCACTCTAGGCACTGTTGAGGAAGAGAATATTCAGTTTTTTGCTGAAGACAAGTATTACATTCATCTCAGGTCTTATCAGCAGGACAACTTGTGACAAGTATCCCTCACTGAGTTTACTAGTCCGCTGAAATACTCCGGTGTTCACGAATGTTCAGTGAATGACACTTCCACGTGTTTTATCGCTGCTGTGTGTTTTATCGCTGCTGAGTATCCGTTCCAACATGCCAGGGAAATATTCCTGAGGTTGCATCAATAGGATTGGCGACACTGCCGGCCGAAGTGGCCGTGCGGTTAAAGGCGCTGCAGTCTGGAACCGCAAGACCGCTACGGTCGCAGGTTCGAATCCTGCCTCGGGCATGGATGTTTGTGATGTCCTTAGGTTAGTTAGGTTTACCTAGTTCTAAGTTCTAGGGGACTAATGACCTCAGCAGTTGAGTCCCATAGTGCTCAGAGCCATTTTTTTTGATTGGCGACACTATTGAATCTGGGGGCATTCAGTGACAATAGACTGCTGTAAGGAGCCAGCATTACGTAACCAAAGCTGTTCTGCGTATGCTGTTAACTTATAGTTACTATATGAACCACACTGTGTCCACCTATCCCAAATTCTCAGAGCTGTATCAAGAAATTAAGAATTCTTTTCGTTCTCCTCTGAAAATTATAACAACCGCGTGAAACATAACTACTGCAGTAACACAGAGTAAAGCCTAATTTATTTTATACATTAGGTGTTTTGTGAGGGTTTAGATAATGAGAAGTATGTGCATTCTATTGTTCATGATAATGGTGTTGGGCAATCTGATTCACATCTCATCCTACTATTGTCACGATAAAGAGTGATTTATAGACGCATGAGAACCGTGAACCATGAACGTTAACATTAATGGGGACTGTCATTAATTTAAGCTGTGTAACTCTGTTAAGGTGACTGAAGAACAGAAACGCTTGACGTTATTGTGGTGCAGGATGGCGCTCCAGATACGTAAACAGTTACCATATATACACATTGATAATCCATAATACATATTGTTTACAATTTCGACGACATGAAGCACCGTTCCGTATTGGTTAATAAACCATAAAATTCAGCTGAAGAAAAAGGACTCTTTTGACTCAAATGAAATGTCAAGAGGAAACTTCTACCACAAACCCCTAAAGCGAAACTTTACGAGTAGACACTTTTCAAGAGAAAGGTTTCAAAACGCTTATACTCATCCGACGTGAAGGGTGCTCATTAACTGCAACTTTTTTCACATTTTGGTCAGCTAACATAGGCACTAAGCCAGAGGTTCAGGATAAGGATTCGAAAGAGCAGTTGTAAAGTGGTGGATAATGAGAGGGCAAAAAGAAAAAGAAATACAGAGCCACGAGATCCACACCTATAAACCGAATTTATACCGACCATCCATCGCCTGTTAATGGTCGCCTCACTGCTTGTTTACTCGGGTTTTTATTCCGGCGCCACAAAACTGGAGGCTGATGGCGACTTTCCGCGCCCTGTACAATTTATTTGTTTTCCGCATTACTGTTAGTACAGCGCTGCTTACTGCGAGACAACAGCGCTTATGCGTTGTTATGTGCGTTCTCTTCTGACACAGCGCGGAGTGAAACTAAAGCAGGATCTCATACAGTATGGAATCTATGTGACGCTAATTCGATGAAATACTGTTGATGGCGTTGAAATATAGTTCAGTTGGGGTACAGTGGGGCACTAGGAAACACGGCGCACTATGAAGCACGTTACGTAAACTTCAATACAGGTAAACAAATGATGTTTTTCGCTGTTGGTAATTTGGTAGAACAGTTCACTGGCAGGCTTTTGTTTCTGTAATATCGGGTTCCCGCCGTTAGCTTTCTGTAGGTGTTATTTCGTGTACGCAACAGTGAAGTAATTTCGGAGAACTTGATAGATTAAGGTATGGTGGCAAATGAATGGTTGAAATTCGGACTAAGTAACTTACTATAATCAGAGTTTTATTCTAATGTTATATACATCAAACATTGAACATGTTCACACCTATCCTCACAATAGCTTCGGATAAACGTGCCCATTACTGGGCCGCATTGAGCCATGCTCTGCGGTGCACAATGAGCCGTGGTACATTGTGCCCCGTAATGGTACGTTACGCCCCATAATGGTGCATTGTGACACCACGATAATGATTTCATTTTGCCTTCATACATTGTCTCTGTGAGTTTCTCGTCGTAGGGAAGAACTTACATGATGATAATGTCTATTCAATTACATCAGTTAACTGGTCTTGCTGTCTTTTGGCAGACTTGAAGATAGTTCGTACATCTTACAGAAAGACAGATAGAAGTCATGCTAATCGTGATATAATTCAGGAAGATCTACGCTAAGTTCTGAATAATGTAAAGCCAGTTTGTCAAGCATCTAAATCTCTTTGACGATGATACGTCCAGAAAATGAAAAGTGACGGCTGTGGAAGTTGAAAACAATCTATGACAATCGTAAGCTATTTTCTCAGGAGGAAGGGAAGGAATTTGGGGAAAGTATTATGCTTCGGCTTCCACACAAAGATGTGCCGGCGCTTTGTGTGTGAGCTGGCTGTGAAAAATGGTCTGAAATTTCCCGATAACGGGACTGAGTGAATGGCCTACGAGGACTGGTTCTATGCGTTCATGAAACGAAATCCTGGTTTAAGTAACCAAACCCAGAAGGCTGCAAAATTTATAGGTCATGGCCCTTTAATTGGTATAATGTTTCCATTTCCTTCATAAACTTTACCGGAGGTACCCTGAGTTTGCTGACGCTACAAGTATTGCGCCCTGAAGAAACTACAAACGTTCAACCCTAACAGTGGGTTCTTTGAGTGCTCTGAGATGCTTCTCATCTTAACTCCAACAGATGAAATATTAGTTCACTTCATTACGTGGCTGCTAGAATGATGGCAACACGCTCACATCTAGAGGCTGCAGTTTCTTTGAAGTATAACAACTCCATTGTCCTTAAGTAAATCGATAACGACAATAGACATATCGCTTTCATGACTGTCTAAATTTATAGCGAATTGTTGTGTTTGTTACAACTGGATGTATGAGTGACGTGCTTCATGCGATCCATAAATTCCAAATTGCTGCAAAGTAAAGGAATTCCTCTCACATTGTGTGTTGCAGCTGCATGCGCCAGAATTGATCATGACAGATCCATGTCACGGACCAAAGTTTGTTCTACCTTTAAGAATATCAGAACTTCTTCTTTTCGTAAAGATACCAAATTCCGAAGGTGGCAGGTGTAAAATATAAGGAGCGAAAGCCATTTACAATTTGTACAGGAACCAGATGGCAGTTATAAGAGTCGAGAGGCATGAAAGGGAAACAGTGGTTGAGAAGGGAGTAAGACAGTGTTGTAGCCTATCGCTGATGTTTTTCAATCTGTATGTTGAGCAAGCAGTCAAGCAAAGAAACGAAAATTTTGGAGAAGGAATTAAAATCCATGGAGAAGAAATAAAAACTGAGAGGTTTGCCGACGACATTATAATTCTGTTCTGGACAGCAAAGGACATAGAAGAGCAGGTGAATGCAATGCACCATGTCTTGAAAGGAGTATATAAGATGAACATCAACAAAAGCAACACGAGGATAATGGAATGTAGTAGAGTTAAATCAGGTGATGCTGGGGGGGATTATATTAGAAAACGAGACACTGAAAGTAGTAAACGAGTTTTGCAATTTGTGGAACAAACTAACTGAAGATGGTAGAAGTAGAGAGGGTATAAAATGTAGACTGGCTATGGCAAAGAAAGCTTTTCTGACTAAGAGAAATTCGTCAACATCGAGTATAGGTTTAAGTGTCAGGAAGTCTTTTCTGAAAGTATTTGTATGGGGTGTAGCCATGTATGGAAGTTAATCATGGACAATAAACATTACGACAAGAAGTGAGATGGCCGCTACAGTTTCAGGTTCGTATCCTGCCTCCGACGTGGACGTGTGTGGTGTCCGTAGGTTAGTCAGGTTTACGTAAATCTTAGTCTAGGGGACTGATGACCATAGATGTTAAGTCCCATAGTTCTTAGAGCCATTTGAACCATTTTTGAACAAGAATTGAATAGAACCTTTCGAACTGTAGTGCTACAGAAAGACGGTAAAGATTATATGGGTAGATCACGTAACTAGTGAGGAGGTCCTGAATGGAACTGAGGAGAAGAGGAATTTGTGGCAAACTTGACAAGAAGAAGGGGTCAGTTGGTAGGACATGTTCTGAGGCATCAAGGGATCACCAATTTAGTATTGGAGGGAAGAGCGGAGGATATAAATCGTTGAGGGAGGCCAAGAGATGAATAGACTGAGCAGATAAAAAAGGATGTAGGTTGCAGTAGTTATTCGGAGATGAAGAGGCTTGCATGGGATAGAGTAGCATGGGGAGCTGCATAACCACTCTCTGGAATGAAGACCACGACAACAACAAAATATTTACCGGTGAAGATTTTATAATTAGTGAGATAACAGACAGAGCTGAGGTGAATAATGGAACAACTTCAGATAGCAGCTCGTACCATCATAACAAGAATGTAACGTTTGCAGAGCAGGATTTTCAAACTTTTTTCGGCAGGATGAATCAGTCTCACAACATCAGCAGTGTGCCGAACCATCTGTAGTGTAAGGCACCCGATAGTGGTTTCTTAAAGAGTTCGTCCAGAAGTAATTCGTGGATATCCAAAAGCGGAACACAGAAAGGAGAGCCATGCATGCAAGAAGGAACGTAGTTTAATTGCAAGATATACACTAGAGAAAAAATTGTTGGTAGCTACAGAGCACCCCACACAAAGAAGTCCAAACGGAGGCCTTATTAGCAGGAATCCGACAAAGAGAATAGTGAAGTATAGTACGAAGGGAACGATGCCAACATGGCCTAGTCTGATGAATCTGAAAACCATTTTGAGGCTTCGGACATATGCCCAAAGACAAATGACATCGTTCTGATGAAGTTCTAGAAAAACAACGGGAAGCCATTATGTGGGACGAGGTCTCAAGCAAAAAGATGAATCAAGCGGTGTTGGGGGAAGAAACTGCTGAGAAGACTCTGTTTTCCTCATGTAAGGTATGTAGTATCTGTTAGACCTAGCAATATTGTTTAGTGCGCTCAAACCATTCTAAACGTGGGGAGACAAATAGAGAAAAACCATACTTTTAATTCTGAATTATTGTATTGTGTGTTAACCGGGGGCCTAGAAACGACAGTCCGGAACCGCGCGACTGCTACGGTCGCAGGTTCGAATCCTGCCTCGGGCGTGGATGTGTGTGATGTCCTTAGTTTAGTTAGGTTTAAGTAGTTCTAAGTTCTAGGGGACTGCTGACCACAGATGTTAAGTCCCATAGTACTCAGAACCAGAACCTAGAAACGATGGAGAGGCACCGTCCCCGCTGCGCTGCAGCCGTTCGGCCCTTGGTGGAACCCCGCCCCCCCCCCCCCCCCCCCCCCCCCCAGGGAACGTCTCGCGCCAGACGTGTGTAACCCCTATGTTTGCGTGGTAGAGTAATAGTGGTGCACGCGTACGTGGAGAACTCTATCGGGCAGCAATTGCCGACATAGTATAGCTGAGGCAGAATAAGGGGACCCAGACCGCATTCGCCGAGGCAGATGGAAAACCGCCAAATACCATCCACAGACTGACCAGCATACCGGATCTTGACACACGTCCGCCGGGCGGATTCGTGCTGTGGACAAGGCACTCTTTCCCAATCCGGAAAGCAATGTGTTAGACTGCACGGCTGTCTGGGTGGGCTCAATTCTGAATTTCATTTTATTAAATCTAATAATTTTAAATGAATATGTGCTGTTGACGACTTATACACAGAACTTAATTGAATGATTTATGTGAGAAATATATGTGAAAATTATATTAAACCTGGAAAGAAATTAGTGATTATGTTCTTCTAATGCAATTATGTACAATGGTTGGGGGTGGGACACAGTGAACCGCTCACCAATTATAACCTAGAGACATGCAGCTGTTTCCTTATGAGGGCATTTGGTACTTGACTTTATTTCAAAGTGTGAAAACTGAAATTACTATATGAGTTGAAGTGAAAACTGTATTCCCTGTATCAGTGTGCTCCCCTCTACCATGCACATCAATAAACCTGTACGGGTCCATAAATTTTTAGTGTAATACTGGTGTGAAGCACAAATAATTACAATATTTTGAAGTACTTGGGATACTTGTCAGTAGGCCGTTTAGGTTTTTATGTTGGTGACGCCATGTAGCGCTCTTTATTAAAATTGCTGACTGCGCTGTGTGCAGTTGGACTCCTTGTTGGATAATTCATTAGTGTATTGTTGGGCAGTTTGATGTGAACAGTGCGTAGCGTTGGGCAGTTGGAGGTGAGCCGCCAGCAGTGGAGGATGTGGGGAGAGAGATGCCAGAGTCTTCAGATGTTAACATCAGCGGACGATCTGGACGTGTGTCCGTCAGAAAAAGGAAATTTGTCAAAATAGATGTCCAGAATTTATACATACATTGTGACTTTTCAACACTATTTAGGTCAATACATTCTTTGTTCTCTATCAAAATCTTTCATTTGCTAACGTTGCAATAGTTCGAGTAACGAAGGTTTTAATGAGGTAAGTGATTCATGAAGGATATGTGTTACTCAGGGCTATTCTTTTGTAGGGATTATTAAAAAGCAGATTGCGTTGCGCTAAAATATTGTATGTCAGTTGAGAAATGATAAGACTAAGTAAAGAGAAAACTGTCTGAATACGTTCAGTTTTACTCAGCTGTTTCTGTATCAAATAACGTAGAAGTTTACCAGCAAACTCTTTCTTTACATTCAAAGGAGAAGCTTCTTATGTTGAACTTTAGTCGAGGATACCTCACTACAATATTCTGATTTCTTTCTTGTAGTTTGAGTAATTAGTGTAGTTATTGTTTATAACAATCACGTAATTGTAGAGAGAATTTTCTTTGTAGTTATAGTTTTTCATTGTTGTACAGCAAAGCAGTTATGACATGCATGTACATTTGCACCAAGTATTTCGCAGCCGCGCCTTAATTAATTAGATATTACTTTCAGCGCTATTTTATTATGTTTTCTTATTCTGCTCTTCAAAGTGTGCTTTTCTGTGTCATCGTGTGAAATACGAGAGAATTATGGCATGTGCAAAACGTAACACTAGGCTGCAAACTAAATTGAGAAATGATAGTGACGAAGAGCGTAGCATATCAGTATCACCGTGCAATGAATTAACAGATATTCAAAATGGTAATTTGGTCATTGTGCATCGGGCAATGGACCAGGCAATAAATAACGGTGTAGACAGTGTAACAGCTTGTGAACAGGGTGGTACTGTCTCTCGATCGGTCGGCAACAGCTCCCCTCAGGAGTCCGAAACGACAGGTCAAAAAATTTCAAATACTGTACATTCAGGATTTGCGTCATTACCCTTTTCTCAGTCAAGTCAAGACACACGTTTCTGCTTTCAAAATGCGAATGTTGCCGGTGAATATTCACTGCTGAAAAGCACAATGGAATATTTTGAAGACACTAATACATTGTTATTGCAATTCTTTCAACAAATGGAACTAAGTCAGGAACAATAATAGCAACAAATGGAACAAAAGCTTCAAAAGTTAGAAACACTGAAACGAAATCTTCAAAAGCTACAGAAGTTAGACACAAAGGAACAAAATCATAAACAAACACAGCAACAGCTTCAAATGTTAGAAGTTTGAAGAAACACGAAAGGATTTAACTGCTGAGTTACTTGAAATCGAATCTAAATGTTAAAAAGTCTGTAATCACGTAAAAACACAAATTTGTGAGCATTTTCAACCTACTTTTTCGCGTCATGAAAGTGCATTACAGAATTACGACGTAGCCCTAAAATAACTGCAAAGTACTGTTCATGAAAATCACTACACCTTGCAGACGAAAACTTAGTCAATTGTATCTACCGATTCGGTTACGCAACTTGCAAAAACTCAGGAAAATCTAAAGGACACTGTAGGTACGCTTTCGACACGGATAGACTCTCTGAATTTCGTTCAGAAAAACACACGGAAGAAATCAATTCATTATCGGAGAAAGTAGCCGAACTTTTGGATCAGTTCACTAACTTATCTACAAAGGTAGATGATGATCAGAATGACACAAGACCGGTAGCCTTTACTGACATAGAGGAGTATGAACAAATTAAGAAATTTAAACAAAATCAGAATCAAATCAATACACAATACAAAAGAGAAATGCACGAAATACAAGATCAATTGACACACGTAATACTCCAACACGGGAAGAGTGATTCTGAAATAAGGAAAAGTCTCAAATTAACAACACAGGGTATTTTGGAAATTTTGGAAGAATTGGCAAGGTGTTCCTAATTCTGAGATGGGTCCTACGACACGACGTAACAATGACCGCTATGCGACTCACCATCATCATGACTTTGACTATAAGCTGTTCATTACTACAAGTCAATTCAAAACATTTAAGAATTCCGGCAACGGCATTCATCCACAGGCATAGCTTCATCTGTTCTCTATTTTCCTCCCAACTGGTCATTAGAGCACAGATTAGAATTTATTTGTGGCTAGTTAGAAAATGAACCAACTGTAGGAATGCGACGGTCATTCGCGATTGTCACAGCGAAGGAGAATTTTATCATGCGTTCTTCTCAGCATATTGGTCTCAAGCTACTCAATATCTAGTAAAACATAGCATCATAATGATGAATCATTCTGAACAATCTGAATTTTCCAGTCCGGTAAAATATTTTTAAGACACGTTGCACAAAGATCAGGATTTGACACATCCGTACAGTCATTCGGAACTCATCTGGATTTGCTTAATTAAATTCCTGAACATTTACTACATATTATTTTGGCAGGATGTTGCAAAGACGACATCGAAACTTTTCATTGACTGTTGCAAGAATTGGAAATAGATATTGACAGTCGCCGAATGCGAAAACAGGAACACAACAATTACAGGTCATATCTCTCACAATTTCATGATGATAGAAATGATAACTGGACTCGAAAAGAGTTCTTTCATAATCGTGACCAAATCAGGCACCACTCGTATGACAACCGGTGGCATAGTAACAATAGTTATAGGGAAAGATGACCTCTCTGCATAAATGACTATGATAGATACAGTCATAGAAACAGACAATATGGGAACCAGAATAACAATTATCAAGGGAGGCAGAATAACTTCATACCCAATGGTCCACCATGCAGTTAAGATTCCGGGAGAAATTCACCACCAAGTGACCATCAAAAAAGAGACTATGGAAACTATCGACAAGACGACAATAATCATAACAATAGACCAGAATTTAATCAAAATAGGCGTGATTCAAACAGGGCAGTGCCCTCTTCTTGAGCAGGTGAATTTGTAGAAGTTAGATCTCCAAATCCCAGTAACAACATGCGACAACAAAGAGGTAACAGACAATGATTCTCGCTACGTGCGCCGGCTGTGCTTCAGAAAAATAACAGAAGCTAATAACATAAGTTTGAGAAAAATTCCAGTATTCATTACCAATATATACAGCGTGATAACTGCGTTGAATTTGGTACTCTGTGTACAAGGAAAGGTATAGGATTAAACCACATTTCACATGTAAAACCATTTATTAACAGATAATTGGCTTTTTAACTTAGTCTTTCCCATTAAATATTTCACTTCACAGTACCAGTACGCTTTGTCACACTTAGAGACCTTTAACATGCAGCAATGTTTTGAAATTAACTATCCAATCAAGATTATAGGGAACTTATTTAGACAGTAATTATGAATTCATTTTTGAAGTGAACAGACAACACAGTGTTATTGTGTGTACATTCTTGATTGTTCGTTGCACGATTACATAACGACTATAAGGCTTACATGCTTAGAACATACATTGTTATTAGATTTTCGTGCAACATTTTGGTTTGCTTCAAAAGACATTCTGGACTTAAAGTACTTTCTGAGAGATAACAGATGACGCAGTAGTTAGTTTATTTGACAGCTACACATTTATATCACGTCGGTGTTAATGGGTAACACAATTTACCTTATCGCTTTTGTGCTGTATCCGTTTTATATCTGCACAGTTTTTCTACATTCTTCTGGCAAGTAAAATATATTTCAGTAGCAATCTTTGTGGCATAGCTATAATGAGACTGCCTTTTTGCAACATAACAATACGTTATGCTACAGTACCTTCTTAGTAACGGTAATGTACGTAATAACTACACCATCTATACACATGACATTACACTTTTGTTTATGGCAAGGTAAGTACAATGACTTCTATATAACTTTGCTTATGGACGACAATAACTACGACACTTGGCGCATTTTTAACGTTAAGTAATGACAGAAATCATATGACAGCAAGACGCACAGTTTAGCGCTAGAGGACATGCATCTGAGTCATTAATTTTTGTACTTAAAACATGTTTTTGAAAGATCGTTGAATTACAAAGACATAAACAATGTTTTCGGCTATATATTTCATTCCATTGCTGTAATCTGTAACAACTGAAGGTATAATAACATTAGCCCTCGGGGGGGGGGGGGGGGGGGTTTACACATTCACTTGTCTACTAAGCATGTGGCAAGCACATGGAACCCTAGCTTATATGGTATTTATTTATTCAATTTCACACATCAGAACCATATTTCTCTAACACAGAATTACACAGCTATATGATTATTTAACAGAGAGGCAAATCTTTTTTTATTAGGTCAGCGACACAGGTTTTCGAAGTTACACAGTTGGATAACTTCACACTTACGAAATTCTATTTTGTCTGTACTTTGTGACTTGTTCATAGTTTTTCAGAACCATTGTCTTACTACTAAAGCTTTGAATGATGTACTTTTTATGGGATCATGATCACTGAAGTACATTTGAGGTAGATGACACTACTGAAACGAGCAAAGAAATTACTATTGGTTTTTGAAAGTATTGAAAGAAGCTACAACGCTTTTGAGATGTGATTCATCTGTTATGAAGATGTTGTGGTTTGTGAAAAGCGTGTGGGAAATCTAGAATCGTACTTTAAGAGCTATGAAATGTGTGTACATGTGTGAATGTATCACAATCCTGATGGAAATCTTTAGACACTGCTACTCATAAGATTTCGTTTCTACACATTTCTACTGTAATTTTTCGACCTGTGAAATTTTATTGGTATCAAACTGTCACTGTAGCGGAAAATGCTGTCGTAAATATTTAGGTAAAGATTGTAAGTTACCTTGATATAATGTGCTATGGGCGCTCAGCTGTGCCACAGCGCCTGGAAAAAAAAGAAACATTATGGTGTGCCTTTCAGAGGCACAGATGTAGAAAAAGTGGCCATTACCGTCACTACTGAAATTTCTTTGTAGAAAGCGTGGCAGATACGACATGCTCATACTTGAAAACATATTATTACACTTTGGAGCTCATTCTTTCTGATATTTATTGAAACTCCTATAAAATGATGAGAAATATTTTACGTCTACTCACCTGACTATGACTACTGTCTTTCTAGTTGAGAGACTTTTTACTGACTTATGGAATGCCATATGGCTATTGAATGTTATCTTAATGCTTTCCCTTCTATATATTTGCCTATTTCGTTTGATATCTAGTTTATAGCTGTGCTGTAGCATTGGTTAAAATAATATTTAATAGATATACTAATGTAAATACTTTCTGTCTACAGATCAATTAAATAATAATTGTAAGATATACATTCTTTAAAAAAATAGGGACCACTGGGGAATGAGAGAACCACAGGAAGGAGAACAGTTACAGACGTTAGGATATAAATTAACATTTCCCTTCACAGGAATTGCATACACAATTTTTCTCAGCATCTTGGTAGCTTGTCTGGTAGAATAAGTAATTGTGATGCATCACTCTAGTGTTAAGACGTAACATAGGTATTAATGTGTAAATAGACATTTCCTTTATCTGTATTGCTATCTTTACTGTAACATGCTTTCTGTTTGAGCTCTGTCATGTTTAGTTATAGTATACTACGTTTGCTGCTGCTGCTGTTTGTCAGGCATTTTCCAACTGAGTTTTACTTCGCATTAAGCCAGTTTTGCTGCTCATTTATTTTTCATGTTGCTGCACATTAGCTCATATTAGTTGTAAAGTTGCATTTGATTTGATAACGTATATTTATTGCTGCTTGCTTTGCTAAATTGCATTTTTTTCTCGTTCTTGTTTGTGTTAATCTTTGAGCTGCTGCATTGCCTCGTCCTTAGCTTATGCATCTGAGCTCAGCTGATTTAAGTTAGCTGAAGAGGGGGGATACTATATAAGCATCTAACTATGATGAATAGGGAAAGACTGCATTGAAAAGTTATATGAAAAAGATTTGGGCCAAAATGAGTATTGTACAATGAGAAATAATTATTTTGAAAGAGGATATGAATAGACAAGTAGGGCATAGGGGCAACAGGGTTATGTAGGATTTTCTTGAAAACAAATAAGGAGGTAATGAATATGTGAAAATACGAATAAAGACCCCCCCATGAACCATGGACCTTGCCGTTGGTGGGGAGGCTTGCGTGCCTCAGCGATACAGATAGCCGTACCGTAGGTGCAACCACAACGGAGGGGTATCTGTTGAGAGGCCAGACAAACGTGTGGTTCCTGAAGAGGGGCAGCAGCCTTTTCAGTAGTTGCAAGGGCAACAGTCTGGATGATTGACTGATCTGGCCTTGTAACAATAACCAAAACGGCCGTGCTGTGTTGGTACTGCGAACGACTGAAAGCAAGGGGAAACTACAGCCGTAATTTTTCTCGAGGGCATGCAGCTTTACTGTATGAAGCTTTCGAAATGTGGTGCTACAGAAGAATGCTGAAGATTAGATGGGTAGATCATGTAACTAATGAGGAAGTATTGAATAGGATTGGGGAGAAGAGAAGTTTGTGGCACAACTTGACCAGAAGAAGAGATCGGTTGGTAGGGCATGTTCTGAGGCATCAAGGGATCACCAATTTAGTATTGGAGGGCAGCGTGGAGGGTAAAAATCGTAGAGGGAGACCACGAGATGAATACACTAAGCAGATTCAGAAGGATGTAGGTTGCAGTAGGTACTGGGAGATGAAAAAGCTTGCACAGGATAAAGTAGCATGGAGAGCTGCATCAAACCAGTCTCAGGACTGAAGACCACAACAACAACAACAACGAATAAAGAAAGCATGTATAGATAGGACTTTTTGGGAATAATGATGAGCCAAGGGAGATCTCTAAGAAGTAAAGGAGGTTTTGTTTAAAAATGAAATATGATGAATACTGCAATACTGAAAACAAACCCTATCCTTTCCTTTTGTGTTATTCTGCCGTGTGTTTATGTGTACCCTTATGTGTCTATGTTCTTCCTGCCTTTATGTGTTTATCTGATAAGAGTTACGTTGTAGAATTTTTCTAATACTAAGCTGCATTTACCATGATGAGGGGTACTTGCACCCTCAAATACTACCTGTCCTTTCGTTAGAAAAAAATATGTAGATATTACTTATTCTGTTATGTTTTTCTTTTAATACTCATGTATCAATTTGATGTGCTAATCAATATTCTCATTTTTTTCATTTATTTACTTGTGTCACAATTCCTATAATATTGACGTATCTCCTTATTTCCACTCTTTTGTAACACCTGATTTACTACTAATATTATCATTATATTTAATGATGTTTTTTTGTACCTTTGTAATTGTATTCTCGTGTCATAGAATTAGACACCAGTTCTTCAAATTATGTACACAATAGGGTTTCATTTAACTGCACACACTTCTGTTGGTCATAGTGTAGACTCTATTGGATTAGTACTTGTTCCATAGATCAAGAATATAACACTTCATAATGATGTGGAACATGTCAGGTTAATGAAAGGTGTCTGTACATGATATTACATTACACAAAATATTACATGATACTTAATATTTTTAATTTTTTAATTTTTTTATGGGAGTTGGGGAAATTACCCACTTACTATATCCAAAAATTCATCCAATGAGTAGAAGGAGTTGCCATTAAGAACTTGTTTTAATTTCCTTTTAAATGCTATATGACTATCTGTCCGACTTCTGACGCTATTAGGTAAGTGACCAAAGACTTTTGTGGCAGCATAATTTACCCCCTTCTGAGCCAAAGTTAGATTTAACCTCGAGTAGTGAAGATCATCCTTCCACCTAGTGTTGTAACCATGTACACTGCAATTACTTTTGAATTCGTGTGGATTGTTAATAACAAATTTCATAAGTGAATATATATATATTGTGGGGGTACAGTGAAGATCTCTAGCTTTTTAAATAAGTGTCTGCAGGATGATCTTGGATGGGCTCCAGCAATCTTTCTGATTACACACTTTCGTGCAAAGAACACTTTTACTCAATGAGTTACCCCAGAATATGATGCCATACGATAGGAGAGAATGAAAATAGGCGAGGTAAGCTAATTTACTGAGATGTGTATCGCCAAACTTTGCAATGACCCTAATAGCATAAGCAGCTGAACTCAAATGTTTCAGCATATCTTCAGTGTGTTTCTTCCAGTTCATCCCCTCATCAACGGATACACCTAGAAATTTTGAATATTCTAACTTAGCTACCGATTTTTGATCGAAGTCTATATTTATTAATGGTGTCATTCCATTTACTGTGTGGAAATGTATATACTGTGTTTTGTCGAACTTAAATGGGAGCCCATTTGCAGAGAACCACTCAATGATTTTCTGAAAAACATCGTTTACAATTTCACCAGTTAATTCTTGTGTATTTGGTGTGATAGCTATACTTGTATCATCGCCAAAAAGTTTGAGCTTTGCATCTTCGTGAATATAGAATTGGCAAATCATTGATATATATTAAGAACAGCAGAGGACCCAAGACCGAACCTTGCAGCACCCCATTCTTGATTGTTTCTCAGTTTCAGAAATCACCAGTTTTTTTGCATATTATGTGAACTGTGTTTTTCAACTTTCTGCACTCTTCCAGTTAGGTATGACTTAAACCATTGAGCGCTGTCCCAATCATACCACAGTACTTGAGCTTATCTAGAAGTATTCCATGATTTACACAGTCAAAAGCCTTTTAGAAATCACAAAAAGCACAACAAGTGACTTCCAGTTAATCCGAGCATTTAATATGTCATTAGTGAAAGTTTATATAGCATTTTCAGTTGAAAAACATTTCTGGGAACCAAACTGACATTTTGTTACAACTTTATTTTTAAAAAGGTGTGAAGCTACTCTACAATACATTTCCTTTTCAAGAATTTTGGATAAGGCAGTCAGAAGAGACATTGGGCAGTAGATGTTGACATCAGACGTATCCCCTTTTTCATACAGTGGTTTAACAATGGCATACTTCAGTCTACCTGGGATAATACCCTGCTTCAGGGATCTATTATATATGTGGCTAAGAATCTCACTTATCTCTTGCGAACAAGCTTTTATTATCCTGCTGGAAATGCCATCAATTCCATGAGAGCTTTTATTCTTGAGAGAGTTTATATTATCTTCCTAATTTCAGAGAAAGAGGAGAGTGGAATTTCAATTCTATCAAATGGTGTGCTTAAGGCCTCTTCCATTAACTGCCTTGCTTCTTCTAATGAATATTTAGATCCTATTTTCTCTACAACATTTAAAAAACGATTATTCAAAATGTTTTCCACTTTCGGCTTGTTTTTTGTCAAGTTTCCTGCTTTGAGAAACCCTTGCACAAGGAACCTATATCCTCTACCACCTGGCTGAGACATGTACTTGGCTTTAAAAAGTCCGTGACCTGGTACCTGTCACGTAATTATTCCTGCAAAATCTGGCCCACACCTCTTCCATGGCTGCTACCTAGCAACAGAACTTTCGTCTTACTTTCTCCTTTTTTTGAAACAGTTGGTTTCCTGGTGGCATACTGTAGCATCTTAACTACATCTACTTCTACGTGAGCCGCTTCCTTACTTAACTGTAGTAGCAAGGCAAATCTATTGGTTGTGCTAATTGGGAAAGTGTCAGACACTGTCCTCCATCTGCAGCCTCTATTCCCAGCTACCACTTACCACCGCTGTTTACCCTCCTCCCCCCTTAACCTCTTCAGCTCCTTCCTCGCTCTGTTCAAATATGCGTGAGGGACTCTAATTTTCTCCTCCTGTTCAGCTGTAATCCTATGTCTTGAGCAAACCCTGCAAAAGAATGGGAGAGTCTCGTTTGCTTCCCCAATTCCCAAGGCTCTACAATTTCCCCACTGAAACCACCTGTCACAGCAGCTGCACAGAACCCCTGAACTAACTTTCCTACAGCAGCTCACACACTTAGTATCCATGGTAGTTTAGAAATTAGTTAAGAGTTTTACTAAGTGATAACGATATTTTATCAAATACAGATACAAAAGGACACTAATTATGTTTTGGAAACTAATATGTAAGTAATCTATTACCAAATGCACTTAAATTTGTGGTATAAGGCTAAATGTGCACGATCAAAAATTAGGCCTAAACTGCCGAATGTAACCAAAACGAACTTTTTGCGATTACAGGAAGAATACTCACATGGAAGAAAAACCTTTAATGGCTAGCTTGAAGAGCACACTAGTGAACGTATTTAATTAGTTAATCTATACCAAATGCACTTAAGATTGCGGTATAATGCTAAGTATGCACACTTGGAAAGTAAGGCAAAGCCGCGAAATATAAACAAAACTAACTGTTCGTGATTACTGGAAAAATACGCAAATATAAGAAAAACATTTAATGGTGAGCTTGAAAATCACCCTAATGAACGTATTTAGTTAGGTAAATTACAGCAAAAGCACTTACAATTGCAGTATAACGCTAAATATGCATATTCGAAAAATTATGCCTAAGCAGCAGTAAGTAAACACACCAACTTTTCGCGATTATCGAACACTACGCAAATAAAAGAAAAACTTTTAATGGTGAGCTTCAAGAGTACACTAAGGAACGTATTTAATTACTTAAAAGTGTTCAACTACAATTAATTACAACCTAAATTACTTATCTTCCACGAGAGCTCTGTCTACGTACGTGCGGCGTTGTGCAGGGCTACCAACACAATCCACAATATGTGAGAAGTTAGAAAAAGGACTCTTAGTGCTCGCATATGTATTAATATTTCAGCAAAGGACTAGTTAATGACATTGCTGGCTCTAAGGACACTTCAAAATAATTTTTGTCAGTGAACATGTGGTGGTTCATGAACATGCTAATTTATCTGGAAGACTCTTAGATGGTGATTGTGCACCCACACAGTCGCAACTGAAGGCTGCTAGACATCTCTACAATGACTACAGTGGGTCTGCACCATTGGTGGTCCACCATTACAATTATCTGTACGAGGACTACCGTGGGCCTGCACCTGTGGTGGCCCTCTGATATCATAATCTCTACCAGGACTACAGTGGGTCTGCACCTGTGATGGCCCACTTATACCATAATCTCTTCCAGGACTACAGTGGGTCTGCACCTTGGTGACCCACTAATACCATTATCTCTACAGGAAATACTGTGGGTCAGCTGTGTGATGACCTACCTACCAATATTGTTCAAAACTTGGACGGACACTGCTGTGTGTATGCTCTTTAGTGGCCCATTACCTCTCTGAATGTCAAGAATCAGCATTGTCTTAACGATGGATGGACAACACTAAATTTTCAAGACTGCATGGAAATCCACAATTTAGGTGTGCATTTTCCTTTACTGCTCAGCATTTGTGCATTAAACTGTAATTACTACTGTGATTAATGATCAGCACTGTCTTTATGGACCATGAGGACAATTTTTGATTTTGGCCAACAGTGTATCAATAAGTGTGTCCATTTGGAATATTTGCTATCGTTAATATGAAAAATTTTATGAGATAAGTATTGGCCGCTGCCAAAAACAATTTTGCAAAATTTTTTGTGGGGCGCATGGAGGCTGTTTAGATTTTTTGTTGGTGACGTTGTGACACCGCGTAGCGCTCTGTATTAAAATCTCTGACTGCGCTGTGTACAGTCTGTGGCTGGTTGGACTCTTTGTTGGATTATTTGTTAGTGAAGTGTTGGGAAGTAGGATGTGAGCCACCAGCAGTGGTGGATATGGGGAGAGAGATGCCAGAATTTTCAGATGTTAATATGAGTGGACGATGGACGCATGTCCGTCACAAAAAGGAATTTTTTCAAAATAGATGTCAAGAATTTATACATATATTATAACTTTTGAACACTATTAACACATTCTTTGTTCTCCAGCAAAATCTTTCATTTGCTAATATCGCTGTATTGCAATAGTTCGAGAAAGATTTTTGTGAGGTAAGTGATTCATGAAGGATGCAGGTTATTGTTAGTCAGGGCTATTCTTTTGTAGGGACTATTAAAAGTCAGATTGCATTGTGCTAAAATATTGTCTCTCAGTTTAGAAATGATTAGAATAAGTAAAGAGATAACTGTCTGAGTACGTTCACCTTTACTCAGCTGTTTCTGTCTCAAATAACGGAAGATGTTTACCAGTACAGTCTTTCTTTACATTCAAAGGAATAGTTCCATACTCTGCGGTGCGCAATAAATCTAAAGCAATATAAACACTATACCTAACTGATTTATAAAAAAAATAGTCTAAGAATACTGTTTATAAACAACATACCACAGGAAAACCTCCCGGAAAATGTTAAAAATAATATGCTGTGCACAAGTGGGATGTGATACTTTTTAATACATTGTGATATATACGACGATCATTCTGAAATGAAGTCTTCAAAATAAGCCGTTTCATTAAATTAATATGAATGCAGACTGCTGGACCTGGATATGTTTACATTACACAAATGAGATTCAAATCGAATGCGAACAATATAACTGGCGTTTAGATGCGTCGTATTGTAATTCTCCATTAACGTTTTTAAATGCTTCGTCATAACAACTGAGCAAAATAAGCACGCTGTAGTGAGCGTTGTAATGCTCTTACCTGCCAGGGTCAGCTGCTCTCTCCTAGTTTTGTGATTACCGAGAATGGTTTAAGGTTACCAACAAACAATATGACAACTGACAGGTGAAGTTAGTTAAGATGTCAGAGAATGGCAAGAACGTACCACCTCTTGAATCATGATTGTCTAGGAGTTGCCAAATTATTTACTAATTCCAAACCTATGTACGACAGAAAAAGTAATCGTATCTTATGAGTCTTTAATACGTAGTTCACTTACATATTTTGAAGTATATGGATGCCAGGTACAATTCATAAAGTGAAAGTTTTAAATTTCTTTTGCAATTTCAATTCAACATAGTAATTCAAACAGTTCATTTATCCTGATGAGCCAACAGATTAGGGCCAGCCGCTTAACAGCGTCTAGGCAGCCTTTGGAACGCCATACATCAACGACTCCCAGTAGCAGGATTCGATAAGTCTTTGGTAGATACCTGGATGAATGTGACATCATAGTTCTACACATAGGCCAAGCAATTCCTGTAATTTGCGGGTCGATGGTTTGTGGGTACTAGCTGGTTCATATCTTGCCAATTTGATTGCAGAAACGTCAACGCGTCATCACTACCATGCTCTTGAAATCACTGTAACACGAGTCTGGCTTGTGACACGGACAGTCATCTTGCTATAATCCATCGTCGCTGCCGGGGAAGACTTCCATCAGGAAGTGATACAATGGTCCATATTAACGTTTACGCTGTCAGTAGCTGTCTTTGTGCGGTCAGCTATTGCCGCAGGTCCTGTGGAAGCCCGGTTAGTTACCTCCCAAGTGTAATACTGCGTTTTCACCACTATGGATGTGGTGCGGTGCACGTTTGGAATATCTGTTCGCACGGATGACTGGTTGTCTGTATACGACTACAGACCTAACCCATACATACTATAAAACGGGATGAATAAAACTCTTGTAATTATTTGCTCAGAGACCTTGTAGGATCAAGCAAATCATAATGCCTCATGTTAGCATTCTTCCTTATCTTCCTCGATTCTCTCAATTTTTCTTTCCATGGAGTCACTTTCTAATCTCAGGCTACTTTGGCCCTGGTGTCTTTGGAAATTCGTTTTCTGACCCAATATGCCACTTTTATATCTTGCCTTTGTATATATTTCTGTCCTCTATTTCTATTGTACCGGCTTGTGCTTTTTTCTAGGTCAGGTTTTGTGATGTGATTGACCCCTTGCATGTATAATAAGTCAGAATTTTGTTAGTGAGTCTCGTTGGTGGTAGCCTACGGATGTACTAGAGTAACTAATAATGAAGAAATCAATCTCTTCACTTTAATTTGATTTCATAGAGGTATACTTCCAGTTGTACTAACTAACGTAGAGTCTCACCGTTGGTTTCAACACATAGTACTGCGACATTGTTTCCTGTCTTGTTCATAATGTGTTTGGTTTACGGTACAAGCTGTACAATAACTAATTTTTCAAATAGTTGGAGCCTGAAAGTATTTATGTGTTGTTGGAAATGGGTTTTGAAATGAATGCATCTTCTTGCCGCGATATGATTTAATAAAATCTTTTCAGGCTTCGAGCCACGTCCGGCAGTTAAAATCCCACGAGTTTTCGACCGATCTCTCCTCGGCCATTGTCAAGTGGCAAATGCCTGCCACATCACCGTGACATCGCTGTTACATAGGAGCGCTGCTAGCTGTGATGCCACTGGTGCTCGCTTACGCGCCCAATATGGTAATGTTTTCATCCCACGTCTGTCGCCCCACTTCAACCTTGCGACGGCGGGGAACCAGGCTGTGCTGACTGGAAACCACCGTCTTTTTTCATGTTTTTTTCAGATAATTTCATTTCAATAGCTCATTTGTAACGCTTGCCCGAAATCCCATCGACCTCATAGTGACATATGTTTCGTCAAACAGAATTCAGGCTCGATTATCTAAGTCATATTCTACGACAGCTTATTATTCAGTGTAGCTTAGGCTAAAGCCCCTCCTGTGTTCCGTCCATGGTCTAAGATAACTTAATATTAGTTGTCATAGGTTAGTTTGTGTTCTGTTCTGCAGAATATTTATGAGATTAATTTTAATGGAATGCGTCATTTTACTTTCATATAATAGGTTTGCCCTCTTTAACTGCCATAAATGTAAGGTATAATGACAAGTGAGTTAAAGACAATGGACAATATAGATACAGCTTGTTTACAAAGTAAAGCATTACATTTTTCTTGTTTTGTAATGAGAACCTATACATCTAATACAATTCTATAATAAAACTGTTTTTCCTGTTATTATGTAATTACACAGCTTAATCTTAAGTTGATAGAGGGGAAATGGAAATTGTTACTTGTCATTTAAAACTGATCTGGGTATTTGTATTATTTTTAATTATTTCCAGCGTATCTCGAAGATCTGTGTAAATTGTCTCAGTGTAAATTTTTTCATGGCTGGCTTTCTCTTACGTATACTAAATACCATCTTCAAATTCCATATACCTTCTCATTAATATAGTGTTGTGGCTATTTATTATCTCATATACATTTGTTATATTTGCTCAAAAGGGCAGTTTGTATATTCCTTCATGTGCGAGGAGAATAACCGCTACTAAGACATAGGCCTGTCTATGGGAATCTTTTTGTTTTTAATATGTTAAGCGCTGTAATTAGTGAACGCCATTGGCGAGCAGCTTAATGTATGTGCCCTTAGGTGCTCTTCATCAAATTCTTCTTGAAGTTATGATGGAACAATGGGGTAATGTGAACTAATAGTTTGAAAATTGATGAATTTTTGCAACTGGATGGAGATAAGGTTCACTCATCGTCACTAAAAGAGTCCTATTATGCTGTGTATTCCTTCTTCTGTATAACTACAAATTATACAGGCCTGTCCATAGTTGTATCTTGAGTGCAAAGCATGTGAAGGGCCACAGCTATGCTCTGAGACATGAAGATAAAACACGAAGTTCTAAGTAAACAAGCCTGCAGCCTGTATGTTCCCCACTACATTTTCCTCTGCGAAATGTAGCCCAGAATTACACCTCACTCTACAAAAAGTCTATGTATTACGAAAACTATCTAACCACAAACCGTTACCTTTCTTAAATTCGTATCCTAACCTTTGACTAAACAGTACCTAATCCGAATTGAACTGGAACTGGTCTGTACACAACTTGCTTTTGTATGAAATGCGCAACGGAAGTAAAACAATTATTTGGTTCAATCAAAATTTCTGCTTATCTCTCGTCTTGACAACATCGTTTCAGATTTCTCGAATGTACGACACCAAACAGCAAGTAGGCAGCTGCTAATCTAGATCGGTTTTTTTAAATAAAATTTCAAAACAATGTTCAAACTGTTGCATACCACATGGTACTATGTGGTAATGCGCAATATGTTCTTCAAACAGTGGGATAGGGAGAGTGGGATGATATTCGAAGGCAACCATTTTAGAATGAAGTACTTATTAAAAACTACAAAGTAAAACTTGGCGTGATCTTCACACATAACATTGGTGTCAACAATACTGTGCCTAACAAAGTGAACAATGATTTAAAAAGAACAAGGTTAACAGAGAATTGCTATACAAAACAGTCAGCTTAATCAGTTATATGTTTATGCATGGCTCAGGGAAGTGGGTGGTGTTTTCACACTTCAGGTAGTATTGTATCAGACGGCACAGAGGCAAAGACTGTGTCACAACAAGATCAATGATTGTTTAACAGTAATATAACATGCTCTCTCGGTGACGTGCATGTCGATAACTTACATAATTCAAAATGACATGCCCACCTCACAATCCTTCTACAGATGTCCAACCACAGAAGTAGCTCGTCGGTTGTGGAACTCTGTTCGCATGATGTGAGCGTGAAAAAACCTCACTAGGGACTGGGCTAAATTACTAAATGACAGTCAAATTTAGTTCAGGGATGCCAACGGCTTTAATCAAATTGAACGAAGTTGCAAACATAGCAGCAAGACGTATATAACCGATATAATAAAAATCAAACTACAGTGTCAATATCATTTAGTTCACACAGTTACCGATGCTAACACTTGTTCACAAATCATCACGTAATTCAACTGAAAAAATGACTTCCTACGCAAACATCAATACCAGAACTGGACGGAGAGTCACAGTATATTAATATATAGTATAAATGTCTTTATTTCTGTCCTTGATTACAAATTTGTTAGGTCCTCAGATGACCGTTTTCAGATATGTTTCAAAAATTTTTTCCAGTGTAAGGAAGCCAACGTGGTGTAGTCAAAAGGTAAAAACAATCAAAGTGCATATAAGATGTTGTACGTGAAGGCTTGTCCATACCGAACTGACCAGCTGCTGTTAATCGCATGTTCACTCCACACCTCCTCCAGCAATCGACTACTACTGTCAGTCAGAAACATGTTGCTGTGCTGACGTTGCTGGCGTGTCGAAGGCGCACGAAATTCACCGTCTCCACTACACAATAATTACGTTATTAATGAATGCAGACAGTAAAAATGCATTAAATATTGTATACGATAGCTCACAATTGACGAGAGGAGAATGTAACATGCGGGTCACCGATTTTGATCAAGTTTTGCGAGGATGTTGTATATTGTAAATAATTACATAGGTTTTCCACTTTTTCCACGCACTTATTAGTGCACCCAAGTGCTAGTAATGCTTTCCCTGACTGGGTGGTGGGTGTAACCCAACGTCATGCATTGGTCTTGAGTTTCTTGTGCCGGGTGGTTCTCATGGTACTGCACAACAAGTCCGGTCAACATGTGGTTGGTTGGTAGTGGGGTTGGTTCCCCAGACCACTGACGATCCGATTGCGGAAGTGACCCGCTTTCTTGTAGAAGGCCCTAACAATGTTGCAGATCCTGTCCCACATCAGCAGAAGGCCGGCACCCTGATGAAGTTGATGGATGGGGTCCATCTTGGGAATGTGCAGCGGTGGAGTCGGCGTCACACCCCCACACCACGACTGCATATTCCAAAACTATTCAGGCCAGTGTCAGGTAGAGCTTAATGTCATGGTGAGGAGGAAGCAACGACTCGGAGTTAAGGAGTAGAGCACCACTAGGCACTCCACGATCCTATTTCGGATCTCGCGGATGTGCGGGAACCAAGTGAGCCGCTGCTCAAGTTTACCCCGAGATAGGTGGCGGTCTTGATCAACGGGATGGGGCCTCCCGCGACGGTGTCCGGGGGCAGCCAGCGTGACTTGTCTACTGGTGACAACAACAGCCTGGCTCTTAGCAGGGTTGAACCTCTGCCGCGATTTGGTGGCCCAAACACCCAGTACATCACAGCTCTGCTGAAGACTGTGGAGACTGCCGGGGCTGGCACTGTTCTCCGCTTATGTAGCCACGATTGCGACATGTGGCAAGAATCAGAGAGGGCCGAATGAAGCACGCGCGGAATGCGAGTTGGGCAGCTCACAGCAACTCCGCTCATCGCGAGACCGAGGTCCACAAGAAAGGCAAGCAGAGCGCATACGTCACACCACGTGAAACTATAGGCCCTACGTCTGCCAGCACCCGTCTCCGTTAGGAAGCGAGTATCTATTACAGACGAGATTAATATATATTGACCCCGCTGGCACACGACAAAATTAAGGGTCTTAGTGGGTACCTACTGAATGAAATATTTATTACCCGTGGCCTCTGCTCGAAAACGAGCGTTCGCGAAGTGTGGTAGACAAGCCGACTAGTGTGACGTCATAATTTCTTTACAGGGCCCCATGACGTCAGGTAGCGCGAGGGAGTGGCGCCAAGTTTGAAACTGCTTCTCCCGTTCCCTAAGAGCTTCCTTTCAAAATCCAGTCTGAAACCACGTGAGTCTTGGCCCATAGCTAACAGACTGAGATTTCGTTATAAACGAGGTTGGGTTAGTTACTTAAAAGGGTATGGGGGCGGCCTTGGATCTCAAAAGGAACGCGTGACTCTTGTAGGAAGGCGGGAGTGACACCACCAAACGAGACGCTGGTCTCTCGCACCGTCTGACACCACTCAGTCCCACAGTGGCCCAGAGCTGCATTGAGCTGCCCAACCTGTTTTCCGCGCGCGCTTTATTTCAGCCCTGTCTGAGTGGTGCCAGAGGCCGCAACCATGGCTATATAACCAGAGAGTATCGTGCCAGACCCTGTCCTTTGTTATGACACTGTGGCCTGGATCTCCACCCCTCCTAAAATCTATGAAGCCCTCCAAATTCTTGAATTACATGCCCTCCGTCTTGCTTTCGGTATCTGTCTCCCATACCCTGCGAGGGACCTCTATCACCTCATCCACTTTCCACATCTCTTCCTTTTCCTTGAACACGTCTGTATCCTCTACACCAACCGCTGCCTTGAACCGTCTCATCCCCTAGTGTCTCCTTTCCACACCCCACCTGCTGTCACATCTTCACTGATGTGTCCCACCCTCTCTCCATCTCCACACCCCCCAACATCTCCCCATCACAGATGATGTGCTTCGCACTGATATTTATCCTTCCTTCCAACTCTGACTCTCCTCTTCCCATCCCCTCCACTCTTGGGTTCCCTCTCCTTCCCGTCCCCCCCTCTGCTATTTCCTCCCTCCTGCCTCTTCTCACTTCTCCTCTGCTAGTCCTAGTGCTCCTTACTGGGCTGCTGCGTTCCCACCCTCCCCAACTCATGCCCTCTGGTGTGCTACCGACTCCACCCCTTCTCCCCATCCTGCTCCTCCTCCTCTGTTAACCCTCCAATCTCTCTTTCCTGTCTTCTTCCTCTCTGACCTCCACTCCCTTGGCGGGCTCTTCAAGTTTTAATGCAGTTACTTTGTCGTGTTTGGTGCTCGCCGTGTGTCTAAAGTGCAGTGTGTGTTCAGCGTCGGCGTCCCCTACTGTGAACGCCGCTTTTAATTGTGCTATTCGTGCCGCCAATGTTTAGGTGTCTTCATCGAGTGTCACTTTAACTGTATGTGGATTTTATATAAACGTGTCTCATCAAACTACCCTTCCTGTATATTTGAACTCTAATTGTAGCATTTCTGATGTGGAAATTTCATCTCTTATTCCCATATTCTACATATGTACTGTTTTCCTGTGATATTTTATGTAACCTCTAGGCTGCCAGCGCACCCCTGTCCTCATCGGAGAGGGAAATGAAAATAAAAGAAAAAACAGCCCTGGCAGTCAGAGGTTTTACTCTTGAGGAGATAGCCATCGAAATCTCGAGAACCTCATTCAAATTTACGCTGTGTGAAAACCGAGAAGATTTTTTTCAAGCGTATTTATTGATGTAACATGGGGTCCAAAGTTAACAATTTTGAAATAATTAACGTTTATGTGCTATCATGCTGCAGCTGGGGTACCCATCATTCTACGCATCCAGTTTAGCGAGGTTGGGGGTGGAGCGGTCGAGGTGCCCAACTTCCAAACTGCTGGTCCGTGTACAATTTTTGGCCGTATCTTTTGATCGTTCAATATTTTTCCGGTGTATCTGATAATATTCTGCTAATGGGAAAACTTTAAAGTCCTTTTTTTAAAAAAGAAAAAATAAAACATAGGGACGCGTGATTAATAGTCAGGTAAGTTTATGTAATCTATTGACAGTTATCTCCTTTGTGATACATGGCACACTGGGATAGGACTTCCGTAGAAGATGATGACCCGACCTGCATGACGAAGGTGATACCACCAAAATGTACCCCTCTTGGTCAACTGTGAGACGTTTACCTTTTCCGACCGGTAAATAATTTCACCGCGTATCTTTAAAATTTTGTGATGTCCCAACTGAGTCGAGAATTACAAGATACTGCAGAGGCTATCAAAATTAATGCGGTTGTATATAACTAGTTGGCCGCTCCTGTCTGTCAATCTAAGCTTTTATACGCTTGGTACAAATCCAAAATGGATTAACAGAATTCTTTTTAACTATGTGAATCAGATATGTTTTCCACGAACAATATACCGGAAATCTTGTCAATGCGACGACATTTCTTTCGTGTTGCCTGTTTCTATGATAAGTTTTACCCCATTGACTGAGTGAACTCCCACGGACAGTCGATTAATTTGGTTTACGCAACGCTACAGTCTAGGTATATTTTTGAACTATATATCACGATGACAATTACATTGAATAGTTCATATGTCCTTATTTGACTATTAATCATACCTACAGATTTTTTACTTCAGAAGAAAGGAATGAGAGGTACTCCAATTATCAAACTCTTTTAAGCTACTCCGAAAAAAACACCGAAGAAAGAAAAAAAACGACCAAGTACCGAAAAACAACTAGTGGTCTGGCGGTAGCTCATGCCTTGACAAATTCCTCTGCTAGGCGCGCAGAAAGACGGGAACGATCGCTGCAGCATTTAAACACAAAAACCATCATCGCTACAGCATTAAAACACAAAAACCTTAATATCTCGAACATTATTAGCTTTGGCCCTCATATTACGTTAATAAAGAGACGTTTATTGACGATGTTTCGATTTAATGCATTGAAAATGCTATCTTCCGTCACCAACTTACACGTCAATTTCTTTTTTTCAAAAACGAAGGAGTGTCTTGAAAAAAGGTGATATATGTACCTCTTTATTTTCAATATGGATAGCCATTGCAACATTTGATCAAAATCTGTGTCGCACGTATCAGACTCTCCCCTTCAGAGTGTCCTGTTACAACTGTCAAGCAAATCCGAGTGAGACAAAAAAGGATGTCAGTAAATAAAAGAATGTCTGTACATCACTCCACCTCTCACGACATACATGACCTAAGATTATCCTTGAAGAGATTATGAAGTGATACTTAGGATCGAATGGTACGTCTGCAAGTGCCGGAAATGTTACATGATTCACTTCGTCATTCCGCTTACATGTCTTTTAGTGTAAATCCTATGTACGAATATTTAATATCTGCGACTACTTATCATTTAATCAACTAGTACGGTAGCCTTAGTCTTTGTTGTATTCGTTTCTTAAGGAGCATACACAACGAGCAATTGTGCAGATGTAACAGATGTATATGAAATAACTGGGCATAAGCCGATCCACAGTATATATTGTCATTTTGTAAACAAGATAACCCATATAAACTACTGGTAGTTACATCCGAAATGCAGGCACAATCAACACTTCAGTAAATCTCTGCGAAAGACACAGATTTCTTAATTAAGGTGGTTTAAAAAATGTAAGAAATGTGTAATCTCCGAACTAATTTCACGAGAAGGCAGAAGTTCCATCTAATTAAAATCCCCGGCATGGCCAAAGAGCGATTATTTCATGTTGTGTCAGCGCTGCGACGGCTCCCGCCTCATTACTGCGCTGATTAATAATGGCCGAGTCTTTCAATTGGCGGATGTGCTCTGGGGAAAGTATTGTTAATCATAAGAACTCCGTCGTCCGTTCCGAGAACTTTGGCCTCAGTTAGTCGTAGTCAGAAGTGGCGGAACAACCAGTGCTGCTCCATTAAATGTTGGAGTACTTTCTCTTTTGTTTCGAACCGACGAAATGAGTTCACTATACGATCTTCCACGAAAGTACTTTAAACGTGCTGTATATGCAGGACACTCGCTAATTATAATATAACTTTCATAAAAGTACAGATGTGGAAAAATTTGTCACATAGGACCGTAAAATAAATTTTTTACAATATGATTCTCGATGGAATTTTGTTGCAGGAGTTAACGAAACCGAAAGAAGCGCAGTCACCATTTCCAAAGAAAAAAAAAGTTATTATGCCATATGTTGCACCTTTCAGTGTAGTTGGACGCCGCTATAACGAAGATTGACCTTAGTGGATGAGCAATGAATATCATATAGGAGTTCGCCAAATATGAGTTTCGTCTAATTCTTGATCCTGAAACACTTCTACGGGGCAAAAGAGAGGTTATACACTTTTGTTACTGTGGTCAACTGATTTACATTATAGGTGGTAGATGGCAGTATTCTTACGGAAACCGGTACAGTAATTCCTTTGTCCCAAGCAATGCAAAACTGTCTGCGACAGTATTTAGCCTTACGCATATTTCCAGTAGAGCAGCGATTTGGGAACTATATAAACACTTGTACCACAGATATATTTATTCAAGAAGATGTAAGGGAATAGTGGGTAGAGTAACGGCAAGTCTAGTTCGAGAAGCTTTTCCTCACTCGAGCAATGTTTCAAAATATCTGATTAGTGCGACAGGACGGTTGTTGAGAGATGCTTGTTTTAAACTATAATCATAAATGCTAAAATTCACTAATTCCCAAGTTGAGTGTTGTCTTGAAGAACATTACAATTTTAGCAAATCTCGGAAGGAAGAAGATCTGTAATATTTCTGGCCTAAGAAGGCATCACATCTAGCTCCAAGATCCTCTCTTCGGAGCTGCATTTTGCCGACGACGCAATAAGTAGTGTGAGATACAAATAGCAGACGGTATGACAGGTACGTCTTTCGTGGGAAAGACCTCCAGGAATGCAGTCCATCAGCGTAATTGGTTGCTGTGCCTGGAGGCAGCGCTCCTAAATGCAAATTTTCTGTATAAGTATCTCTAAATAGCAGACTATCACCAACTTATTTCAGAAGCCATATGTAATAAGCACAACTAAGAACGAAAGCTAAACGAAAAGGTAGACGAAGCACTTTGGGTGTCTTAGGGTCTCTCATAAACAGCGGGCACTTATGACTGGCGCCCTCTAATCACTCCGTCAAGAACAGTCATTGGGCACAGGCACGTTGTCTGGTGTGACTGGTTGTACTTAACTTCTGTAACGAAGTGATAATTTTAGAATTTTCAAAAGTATAAGCGAATGTTGATCACTTAACGGTGTTTAGAGAGAAAACGTGTGAAATTATTAATCAAGTGTAAATTGTTAAACAGAGATTGTAATTCGCAGTTTGTCGTGTTCTGCTAGATTAAATACAAGTGAGATCCCAAAAATGTGAAAGAATCTGTCATTTAAGTAATACCACTTCCTCGCTAACAGTTCTTTTTCTTATGAGTCATCAGTCTTCTGACTGGTGTAATGCGGTCCGCCACGAAGTCTTCTACTGTGACAACCTTTTTCTTCTCAGTGTAGCACTTGCAATCTATGTCCTCAATTATTTGCTGGATGTATTCTAATCTCTGTCTTCCTCTACAGCTTTTACCCCCTATGGCTTCCTCTGGTACCATGTAAGTTATTCCAAGATCTCTTAAAACATATCCAATCTTCCTGTCCCTCCTTGTCAATGTTTTCCTCGTATTCCTTTACGCTCCGTTTCTGCAGAGAATCTCCTCATTGCTTCCCTTATCAGTACACCTAATTTTCAACATTCTTCAGTAGTACTAAATCCAAAATCTCGTCTGTTCCAGCTTTCTCATGGTCCACATCACTTTGCCATACAATGCTATGCTCGAAACGTACATTCTCAGAAATTTCTTCCTTAAATTAAGATTTACGTTTGATACTTATAGACCTATCTCAGCCAGGGGTGCCGTTTTTGCCAGTGCTAGTCTGATTTTATGCCCTGCTTGCTCCATCCGTCTTGGATTATTTTGCAGCGTAGGTAGCAGAACTCCTTAAATTCACGTACTTCATCATGACAAATTATGATGTTATTTAATATAATCCATTATGGACTCGAGGTAGCAGTTGTCGTTATACTGGCTATCGCTGTTAGCATTCAACCGCGCTTCTTATACATATATTTTAACAACGCGTTTCAAGAGACAATGCTCTCATCATCAGGTTGTAAAGTCTACGTACTCCAACCTCAATGTCTCACCTGACAATAAGGATTTAATATAATTGTGGATTATATTAAATCGTTAGTGTCAGGTGAGACATTGAGGTTAGTGTACATAGACTTTACAACCTGATGATGAGAGCATTGTCTCTTGAAACGCGTTATTAAAATATATGTATAAGAATCGCGGTTGAAAGCTAACTCGCTTCCCACGCCCGGGTTCCCGGGTTCGATTCCCGGGGGGGTCAGGGATTTTCTCTGCCTCGTGATGGCTGGGTGTTGTGTGATGTCCTTAGGTTAGTTAGGTTTAAGTAGTTCTAAGTTCTAGGGGACTGATGACCATAGATGTTAAGTCCCATAGTGCTCAGAGCCATTTGAACCATTTTGAATGCTAACAGTGATAACCATTATGATGTTATGCCTCTCGCTGGCCTCAATTCTGCTATTTGTCATCAGTTTCGTCTTACTTCGATTTGCTCTAGATCCGTATCAAAAATGGTTCAAATGGCTCTGAGCACTATGGGACTCAACTTCTGAGGTCATTAGTCCCCTAGAACTTAGAACTAGTTAAACCTAACTAGCCTAAGGACAGCACACACATCCATGCCCGAGGCAGGATTCGAACCTGCGACCGTAGCGGCATCGCGGTTCCAGACTGCAGCGCCTAGAACCGCACGGCCACCTCAGCCGGCAGATCCGTATCCTTTATTCATTAGACTCTTCACTTGATTCATCACATCCTATAAACCTCCATCACTTTCACAGAGAATAGCAATGTCATCAGCGAATTTTGTCATAGATATCCTTTCACGTTGAACTTTAACCCCACTTTTGAACCTTTCTTTTACATCTGTCATTGCTTCTTCAACGTATTGATTGAACAGTAGAGGTGAAAGACTGCATCCCTATCTAATATCTTTCCTAATCCGACCACTTCATCCTTGTCTTCCATACTTATTGTACCTCTTTGGTTGTTGTACATATTGTGTATTATTCATCTTTCGCTGTAGTCTACCCCTATTATTCTCAGGGTTTCGAACATCTTGCTATACTGTTTTACGTTGTCGAACGCTTTCCCCTGGTAGACAAATCCTACGAATGTGTCTTGATTTTTCTTCGGTCTTGCTTCCCGTATCAGCCGCAATATCAGATCTGCGTCTCTGTTGCCTTTACCTTTCCTAAAGCGAAACTGATCGTCATCTAACAGGTCCTCAACCATCTTCTCCATTCTTCTGGGTATTGCTCTTGTACGCAACATAGATGCACAAACGATGAAGCTAATTCTCACACTTGTCTGCCCTTTCAAACTTGTGAATTGTGTGAATGATGGTATATCGCCAGTCTCATACACTCTACACACAAACATCAGGAATCGTTTTGTGGCCATTTCCCTCAATGATTTTAGAAATTCCGATGGAATATTATATATTGCATCTGCCTTATTTTATTTTAAGTCTTCAAAAGCTCTTTTAAATTCTGGTCTAATTCTGGATCACCTGTCTCGTCTCAATCAACTCCTGTTTCTCCTTCTACCACGTCATCAGATAATTCCTCCCGCTCATAGGGGTCCTCAATCAACTTCTTCGACGTATTCGGCTCCATTCCGTATTTAACAGTGGAATTCACATTGAAGTGTTAATGCTACCAACCTTGTATTTAATTTCACCGATGGTTATTTTTACCTTTCTAAAAGGTGAGTCAGTCCTGAAGAAAGTTTATTTTTCCATTCCTTCACGTTCTTCATGTAGCCATTTCGCCGTATTTCCCTGCACTTCCTATTCATTTCATTCCTAAGTGATTTGCATTTGTGTTTTCCTGAACTTCCCTGAATGTTTCTCTCCTTTCTTTTTTCGTCTATCGTCAGAAACATTTCTTCTGTTACCCGTGCTTTATGCCGCAGTTACCTTCTTTGTACTTACATTTATCCTTCCTGCTCTCGTTTTAGAGTTGTCCATTTCTCTTCAACTGAACTGCCGACTGAGCTATTGTTTATTGCATTATAGCCTACGTGCTGTTTTCTGCTCAGGGAGTACCTGTAGAAGACTGCCTGTCCGAGAACTGTACAAGAAACCTCATGCATGTCACTGAGAGAAGTGAAAGCAACTAGGCAAGTCACGTGTATTGCATGCTCAGTAAAACAGTGAATTGTGTCAGTCTGTTGTAATTCAGAGTAGGTAGATATTCGAAAAGACATACACGACTTCCTCAAAGTAGAATTCTTTTACGCCATACACTCCCTACCTTCAATTCGGGACACGACAACCACGGAGATTTCAATCTCAGCGGTGGTTTCAACCTACGGTTATAGAACTCTACGAATATACGTTTATGTGACATATTACTTTTCGCCGTTACATGTTAGAATATTGAGTCTTGCTTAATCAGCCCACACTCTTTATTTATTTCAGTATTAACAAGTGAATCTGTGGTTTTATTTAAACTGTTTTGCGCGTACTGGTTCAAATGGCTCTGAGCACTATGGGACTCAACTGCTGAGGTCATTAGTCCCCTAGAACTTAGAACTAGTTAAACCTAACTAACCTAAGGACATCACAAACATCCATGCCCGAGGCAGGATTCGAACCGGCGACCGTAGCGGTCTTGCGGTTCCAGACTGCAGCGCCTTTAACCGCACGGCCACTTCGGCCGGCTTTGCGCGTACTCTCGGAACGCATTAATATCAACACAGTGCTCCTTCGTTATCAGCTGGTCAGATAGTACTACCCACGCCCGCCGTAAGCCTGCTTCGTGGTTGTTCACCATCTCCCTCTGCTCCGACGACTGTACAGTGCTCAGTCACCGAATGGCCCTCAGCCACTGTATACCGCCTGCTTCGCCAGCCGCAGCTGTCAGGCGTGCGCAGTGCTGGAAGGGCCTTGGGGAACATCCGCCCCGGTGACGCGGGTCATGGTTTACATGCGAGAATGTGCGCTCGCAATCACACGATGCACCCAGCTACACATACAGTACGTTCATAAATTCCCGTTACAAACTTCTAGGACTTGTAGAGAGGAGTGAGTACATAATATTTTTAGTAAACCCACGTCCGGAAACACCCTCCAGTGAAGCAACAGACCGTAAAACTGTTGGCGGCGGCGCCGGCAACTGTAAATATATGTATACAATGGGCAACTCCGTGACGATGGCACAAATTTTCTAGCATGATGGAGAAGGATAAATGTATCAGTTTAAATTGGGGGTCCCTACACTAGAACGAGTCGAAAGTTATAAGCGAAACCCGTTCTGATTCCCTCACAATGTAATACATGTAGTGGTACTGTTGTTGCTAAGCGTGTTACGTAGGCACATTTTAGAGGTGATAGAATGGACCAAAATAAGGCAAAAATGTCCAGTAAACATGAGCTACAAAATACACATTAGAGGAGCTGTGAGCAGTTTTTCATCTTCGCTACGGTCAGACACATCTTCTCTACTGAACAAGTGCTCAAAGCACATTTTTACTAGACATTCTTTCTTGTTTTGCCCCACGCTGCCCCATCTGTAAGTTGCTTACCCTGCAGTCTTAGCAATAATAGTAGCACAGCTGCACTGAAACGCCAAAGAAACTGAAGTAGGCAAGTGTATTCAAATACAGAGTTATGCAAATAGGCAGGATACGGCGCTCCGCCCGCCAACGGCTACGTAAGACAAGTATCTTTCGTAGTTGTTAGATCCGTTACTGCTAGTACGATAGCCGGTTATAAAGATTTAAGTGAGTTTGAACGTGGTTGTATAGTCGCGCACGAGCGGTGGGACACAGCACCTCCGATTTAGCGATGAAGTGGGGATTTTTCCGTACGACCATTTCACGAGTGCTCAAATGGCTCTGAGCACTATAGGACTTACCCTCTGAGGTCATCGGTCCCCTAGAACTTAGAACTACTGAAACCTAACTAACCTAAGGACATCACACACATACGTGGCCGAGGCAGGATTCGAACCTGTGACCGAAGCGGTCGCTCGGTTCCGGACTGTAGCGCCTCGAACCACTCGGCCACTCCGGCCGGCTTCACTAGTGTACCATGAATATCAGGAATCCTGTTAAACATCAGATCTCCGACATTGCTGAGGCCTGAAAAAGATCCTACAAGAACGGAACTAACAACGACTGAGGAGAATCGTTCGACGAGACAGAAACGCAACACTGTCACTAATTGCTCCAGATTTCAGCAGTGGGTCATCAACAAGTGTCAGCGTGCGAACCATTCAACGAAACATCATCGATATGGGCTTTCGGAGACGAAGGCTCACTGTTGTACCCTTGGTGATTGCTCGACATAAAGCCTTACACCTCGCATGGACCCGTCAACTCCGACACTGTACTGTTGATGACCGGGAACATGTTGCCTGTAGAACGAATTTCGTTTCAAATTGTATCGAGCAGATGGACGTGTACGGGTATGGAGACCACCTCATGAATCCATGTCCTCTGAAAGTCAGCCGCGGTTGGTGGAGGCTCTGTAATGGTGTAGGGCATGTGTATATCGAGTGATATGGAACCTCTGATACGTCTAGATACGACTCTGACAGATGACACTACGTAAGCATCCTGTCTGATCATCTGGATTCATTCATGTCCATTGTGCATTCTGACGCACTTGGACAATTCCAGCAGGACAATGAGAAATCTCAAACGCCCAGAACTGCTACAGAGTGGTTCCAAGAAAACTCTTAAGAGTTTAAATACTTCCGCTGGTCACCAAACCCCCTAGACATGAACATTATTGAGCATATCTGGGATGACTTGCAAAGTGCTGTTCAGAAGAGATCTCACCCCCTCGTACTCTTACGGATTTATGGACAACCCTGCACGATTGATGGTGTCAGTTCCCTCCAGCAGTACTTCAGACATTATTCCAATCCATGCCACGTCGTGTTGCGGCACTAATTTGCGCTCGCGGGAGACCTATACGATATAAGGCTGGTGTATCAGTTTCTTTGGTTCTTCAGTGAATATTCCACTCTCAGAGGTATGATGTCCCTTTTCGCGTGTAACTTTAGACTCTTGCGTTTCCGGTACAGATACCCTTATCTCAAATTCATACTTTTATCCTTTTCCATTATACAACAAAGTCTGCAAAACCATCATGTAATAGTTCTGTAAGTATACACACTTCAGGCGTCAGCGACTACAACTTTGACGCTCTGTAGCGTCACTGGACGACATTTCCGGACATGGGTCCTATTCAAAATATTGTTTACTCACTACCTGTTAGAAGTCCTATAAATCTCTAACGGTTATTTCCGCACACCGTGCATATTCGCACCATTGTTCGCAGAGTACGATGTGATGCCGCATGATAATGCACTCGCAAAGCTACTCATAGCTTACCAGCATTCTTGTTCCGTTATTCATTATGAGACTTACTATTACGTTAACCCTATACGATTTAGTGTTGATAACCCTCTACTCGCCTTGAAAGTTGTCTGTTACTATTTGTGAACATCCAAGCATCATTTTTTAAAGCGTCTGTTACTCGCGAACAATGTATGTCATAGTATCTGCAGCCACTGGTTGATTATCCTTGTCGTCGTTTCCACTTCTGCAGCGCTACTTTAAAATCACAAAGACCTTTGAGCTGAGTGGCGGGTCGTACAATATGAATTCAACACGCAGTTACTGTCCACATCTCTTGCAAATTCAGAGGAAAACAAGCTTCCTTCGTTCTGTTCTATTCGATTCGGGTATGGCGGTTGGTGGTGTACATTTTGCATGAGTGTGTTATGTGTGATTATAAGGGTACTACTTTGAATTAGACTGAGGAGGAAGGAGACTGATATATGAACACAGCCTTGGGTTTGTATATAAGAGGTTAATACGAGTATAGCACATAATATATCTTCGTGCGTATGCTCTGGAAGGCAGAGTAACATTATTGTATAATTAGTAATTTTCCGACAAAAATGAGATGGAAAATTGCTTTAGTACCGAGGCAGTGGCCCCAGCCGAGTGTAACTAGCACATACAATTAATTTAGATCTGTTTCCGTTTTCGTTGGGCGGTGTATTTTCCACGGAACTGATCACATGAAACAGATATTTCATCCATCAGAGGTTTCACGCGTTTTGTTAGTTTCAAAACTACTTTGTGAGTTAAGTCTTCGTCTGATCGTGGCTAGGGGTGCCAGGTGGCTTTTCTGTTATTCACTATGAGTCAACTTGTTAGACTATAGGTATGTTTTGTTTTCACAATAAACATTAGTTATCACAAAATCTCTTCCATTCAATTACATCACATTCCCGCAGCAAATTAAATACGAGAGCAGACTTTTAAGAAAACCTCTCTTTGAATGACATGTGGCTTTGTGCATTTCTATCATGCAGTAACAATTACTTAATACAATTCTGTGCGAAGAGCACTAACATTATTTCCATGGGAAATATCCTAGGGCTACACAGATTTTTCTAAAATGGAAGATAGCATGTATGATTGTAGTTGATTTCTTACAGGTTCCAGAAAATGAGAGAACTTCCAATCAGCAGCGGTGGTGTCATGTTCAATATTATATGTGTTGAAAACATATTATCTCAGCTTCGCTGCATGAAGGTGCTCTGGATTATATTAAAGAATCCTACTTGGTCTTTACACTAGCTTTCCCTGTGAAGTGTAAAGTATCGAACACATGGGGCATCAAGTGTGAGTTTTGTGAAAGTGAATTTGTGCAGTATTGCTTAACAGACAACTTATAACGCCCAATTAAGATTGTTATGGAAGTCAGATTGCGCAGTAAAATTATTTTATGGGTCAAAGCTTGAAAAAGAGAAATCGGTTTCGACAAGATTCTATGGTGATTTTTAATCCATTCAGTTCATTTTACCAAGCGTAGACACCATACTTCCGGCATAAGAAGCCACTCTCATTCTGTCAGCGACCTTGTCAAGGGAGACAGAGGAGCGGACAGAGGTTCACGGCACCTTTTTTGCTTGGGGTGGGAAACTGCCCCTATAGGCGGAAGAACGAGTAACTATCAACAACACGAGGTTGCAGAAGGCGATGGAAACCACTGAATTAAAGACACATAAAGATTATCCACAGCACATGTAGCCTGTAATTGGAAAAGTGTCATGGTGACCTCTCCACTGGAAGAAGATCCCTGAATAGTCCCCCGTTGGGATCTCGGGGAGGTGATGGACAAGGTGGAGGTGGCAATGAGAAAAATATTGATTAACGAACAAAAGGATAACGTTCTACGAGACGGGGC
This sequence comes from Schistocerca serialis cubense, assembly GCF_023864345.2. Classification (NCBI taxonomy): domain Eukaryota; kingdom Metazoa; phylum Arthropoda; class Insecta; order Orthoptera; family Acrididae; genus Schistocerca; species Schistocerca serialis. The sequence goes on from NC_064642.1 coordinate 667,249,816, forward strand.
GTGGAATGTAAGAAGTTTGAAAATTGTATGGAAGCTAGAAAATCTGAAAAGAGAAATGCAAAGGCTCACTCTAAATACGGTAGGGGTCAGTAAACTGAAATGGAAAGGAGACAAGGATTTCTAATGAGATGAGTATAGGGTCATATCAACAGCAACAGAATATAGTATAATGCGAGTAGGATACATTATGAATAAGAAGGAAAGGCAGAAAGTGTGTTACTGTGAACAGTTCAGTGATCGGGTTGTTCTTATCAGAATCAACAGCAAACAAACATTGACAACCATAGTCCGGATATACATGCCGACGTCGGTTGGTTGTTTGATTTGGGGGAAGGGGCCAAACAGCGAAGTCATCGATTTATCGGATTAAGGAAGAGTGAGGAAGGAAGTAAGCCTTGTCCTTTTCGAGGAACCATCACGGCATTTGCGTGAAGTGATGTAGGGAAACCACGGAAAAACTAATTCAGGTTGGCCGGGCGTGGATTTGAACCATCATCCTCCCAAATGCGAGCCCAGTGTGTCATCCACTGCGCCACTTAGCTCGGTGTTGCCGACGTAGCCACCTGAAGATGGAGAGATAGAGAAAGGAGGAGGAGGATATTGGTGTTTAACGTCCCGTCGACAACGAGGTCATTAGAGACGGAGCACAAGCTCGGATTAGGGAAGGATGGGGAAGGAAGTCGGCTGTGCCCTTTGAAAGGAATCATCCCGGCATTTGCCTGGAGTGATCTAGGGAAATCACGGAAAACCTAAATCAGGATGGCCGGACGCGGGATTGAACCGTCGTCCTCCCGAAAGCGAGTCCAGTGTGCTAACCACTGCGCCACCTCGCTCGGTGAGATAGAGAAAGTATATGAGGATGTTGAAGAGTAATTGAAGTACGTAAAGAGAACTGAAGCTCTAATAATCATGGGCGACTGCAATGCAGTTTTAGGGGAAGGAATAGAAGAAAATGTTACCGGATAATATGGGCTTGGGACAAGGAATGAGTGAGGAGAAAAACTGAATGAGTTCTATAATAAATTACAGCTAGTAATGGCCACTACTCTATACAAGAATCGCAAGAGGAGGAGGTATACTTGGTACAGGCAGGGAGATACGAAAAGATTTCAGTTAGAGTACATCTTGGTCAGGCCGAAATTCTCAAGTCATGTACTCGAATGTAAGGCGTACTCAGAAGCAGATAAAGGTGCATATCAGAGAGTAGTAATGATAAACAATGCCGGCCGGTGTGGCCGAGCGGTTATAGCCGCTACAGTCAGGAACCGCGCGACCGCTACGGTCACAGGTTCGAATCTTGCCTCGGGCATGGATGTGTGTGATGTCCTTAGGTTAGTTAGGTTTAAGTAGTTCTAAGTTCTAGGGAACTGATGACCAAAGAAGTTCAGTCCCATAGTGCTCATTGCCATTGAACCATCTTCTGATAAACAGTAGCCTGAAGTTTACGAGATTAGTCAGTAAGAGACAATACACAAAGAAATGGGATTCAGAAGTGCTAAAGAATGACGAGACACGTTTGAAGTTCTCTGCGGCTGTAGAGACAGCAATAAGTAATAGCTCAGTAGGGAGTACAGTTGAAGAGGAATGGTAATGTTTAAATAGGGCAATCACAGAAATTGGAAAGAAAAACATCGGCACAAAGAAGGTAACGGCGAAGAAACCGTGGGTAACAGAATAAATACTTTAGCTGATCGATGAAAGAACGGAGAAAAAAAAAGTCCAGGGAAATTCAGAATACAGATATACAAGTGACTGAGGAATGAAACATATGGGGAATGCAGGAAAAAAACTAAACTCCGTCCGAACAGGCCTTGGAAGGCCTAATGGTCCCGACCGACAGCTGTGTTATCCTCAGCCCACAGACGTCATTGGATGTGGATATGGAAGGGCATGCGGTCAGTACAAGTCAGTTTACGAGACCGGAGCCGCTACTTCTCAATGAAGTAGCTCCGCGATTTACCTCACAAGGGCTGTGTGCACCCCGCTTGCCAACAGCGCCCGGCAGACTTGATGGTCGCCCACCCAAGTGCTAGCCGAGCTCGACAATGATTAACCTTGGAATCTGACGGGAGCCGGTGTTACCAATGCGGCAAGGCCATTGGCATGTACAGGGAAGCTAAGACGAAATGGCTGCATGAATACTGTAAAGCAATCGAAAAAGAATTGATTGTCGGAAGGATTGACTCAGCAGACAGGAAAATCAAAACAACCTTCGGTTAAATTGAAAGTAACGATGGTAACATTAAGAGTGCAACGGGAATTCCTCTGTTAATTGCAGAGGAGTAAGCGAATAGGTAGAAAGAGTATACTGAAGGCCTGTATGAGGGGGAAGAATTGTCTGACGTGAAAGAAGAAGAACATGAGTCGATTTAGAAGAATTAGGGGATCCAGTATTAGAATCAGAATTGTAGACAGCTTTGGAACACTTACGATGAAATAAGGCAGAAGACATAGACAACATTACATCACAATTTCTAAATTAATTGGAGGAAGTGGTAACTGAAATATTATTCACGTTCATGTGTAGAATGTATAAGTCTGGCGACACGCCATCTTACTTTCGGAAAAAAATATCATCCACAAAATGCCGGAGAGTACATGGATACGGAAAAAAATATCATCCAAAAAATGCCGGTGAGTACATGGATCCAAGTTGCTGACAAGAGTTGTATACAGAAGAAAGGAAATTCAGGATTTGTCAGATGACGATCAGTTGGCTTTAGGAAAGGTAAAGGAATCAGAGAGGCAAATCTGACGTTGCAGTTGATAATGGAAGCAAGGCTACAGAAAAAATCAAGAAACGGTCATAGGATTTCTCAACCTGGAAATAGCGTTCGACAATGTAAATTGGTGATGGATGTTCTAAATACTAATAAAAATAGGGGTAAGCTCTAGTGAGAGACGGGTAATATACAACAGGCACAAGAGAAAGAGGGAATAATAAGAGTTGTCGACCAAGAACGAAATGTTCGGATTAAAAAAGGTGCAAGCCAGGGATGTAGTCTTTTGACGCTATTGTTCAATCTGTACATCGAAGAAGCTGTGATGGAAATAAAGGAAAGGTTCACGAGTGGAATTAAATTCAAGGTGAAGGGATATCAATGACATGATCCGCTGATTGCATTACTATCCTGAGTGACTGTGAACAAGAATTACATGATATGATGAAAGGAATGAACAGTCCAATCAGTACAGCAAATGGATTGAGAGTAAATTGACGAAAGGCGAAAGTAATGAGAGCAGCGTGAAACTTAACATCAGGATTTATCGGCACAAAACAGATGACGGAGCAAGTAGGGCAACAAAAGCAAACTAGCCCTGACAAGAATAGCATTCGTGGCCAATTAAAGTTCGGCAGTGTCAAACGTAGGCCTTAATTTGAGGAACAAATTTCTGAGAATTTAAGTTTTGAACAAAGCATTGTATCGTAATGAAACGTTGACTGTGGGAAAACCGGAACAGAAGATAATCGACAGGTTTGAGATGTGGTGCTGGAGGCGAATGTTGAAAATTAGGTGGACTGATACGGTAAATAACGGGGAGATTCTGCGAAGAACTGGAGAAGAAAGGAATATGTGGAAAACACTGACAAGGAAGGACTGGATGATACGACATCTGTTAAGACATCAGGGAATAACACACATTTTACTAGAGGGAGCTGTACAGGGCAAAAACTGTATACTAAGACAGAGATTGGAATAGTTCTGGTAAATAACTGAGGACGTAGGTTGCAAGAGCTACTCTGAGATGAAGAGTTTGGCGCAGGAGAGGAATTAGTGGCGTGCCGCGTCAAACCAGTCAGTAGAGTGATGACTGACAAAAAAAGAAAAGAGAATGTATCTTACAACCTGACCAAAGATCCTGCCACCGCCCTTCACTAAGTCACACTACATCTCAAATATCACGCAACGACATGTATAACGTCAAATCTCAGTTGTCGAATCCCAGATATTCCACTGGAAGACTATTTCACCTGCGAAATATTGTATCCAAGAGAATGTCATCATAATTAAACCCCGTAGCTGAGACGTTTGTAATCGGAAACTACAACCGCTGTAATTTCTCCTTGCTTTTAGCAGTTTGCAATACCAGAACAAGAAGGGTGTGATTGTTTATGCTACAAGACCAAATAAATCATTCAGAGTGTTGGCCGTGCTATTACTGGAAACACTGCTGCTACTTTTCAGTAGCCCCTCCTATTCACACATTCCTCTACTAGATGGCCAAATCAATTATTCAGAGCGTTAGCCCTTCTACTATTGGAAACGCTGCTGCTAGTTTTCAGTAGTCTGTCCTCTTCACACATACATTTACTACGTGGCTACACCTATGATGTGACTGTACCTTTATCATCCAACGACATGAGCACGCCGCTGCTGCAACGTCTATGATTCGGGAATGCGTCAGAAGGTATTTCTACATTGAATACAAAATCCACATTTTCAGCATCTTTTACACTATTATACGAGTTTTGTGAATATTTTTCAGTCAGCAAGAACCATAGGTGGGTCGTGTGCTGTGTGGTTAAAGAAAAATGTTTCAACGTTTTGTGAGCGACACACTGTTCCCATTTCTTTTCGTGAAAACGCAACTAAATGAAAGAACAGCAGCTCGCTGATTCTGAGTCGGTTGTGATAGTTATTCATTCCGTAATCTCTCGACGTGAATGTAATTGTCTGCAGCTTTTTAAGATCCTGTACTGATTTAGTAATGGGAAGAGACTTGCCACAAACCTCCGATTCAACATTTTAATATTTTCATTTGTTTCTTGGCAGACATACTATAATAAATATTCGTTTCTATTGACCATCGTTGATAGAAATAAAAATGTATGCAAACGAGGAAGCTATTCTGACAAACCTTTCTTGCTGTCTACGCTACCTCTCTTTTGAGAGAAACACGTCTGACATTGCAATCTGACAATACACAGTGAAGATAGATATTTAGTCTTTCAGTTTGACGAGGCTTCTATTATGATACTCCATTGTCAGAACCGTCGAATGAAACATTTTTATAAATTAAAATCGCGAGACATTATTTGGGGTTTTATATACTATAGCTCCTAAACAGCATGGTGTACTCGAGGGAAGAGGAAACAAGAGAAAGAATCGTCGGTATATCTCTGTCAGTGGGTAACACACATGTTGTTGTTGTGGTCTTCAGTCCTCAGACTGGTTTGACGCAGCTCTCCATGCTACTCTATTCTGTGCTAGCTTCTTCATCTCCCAGTACTTACTTCAACCTACATCCTTCTGAATCTGCTTAGTGTATTCATCTCTTGGTTTCCCTCTACGACTTTTACCCTCTACGCTGTTCTCCAATGCTAAATTGCTGATCCCTTGACGCCTCAGAACATGTCCTATCAACCGTTCCCTCCTTCTTCTCAAGTTGTGAAACAAAATCCTCTTCTCCCCAGTTCTATTCAATACCTCCTCATTAGTTATCTGATCTACCCATCTAATCTTCAGCATTCTTCTGTAGCACCACATTTCGAAAGCTTCTATTCTCTTCTTGTCCAAACTATTTATCGTACATGTTTAACTTCCATACATGGATACACTCCATACAAATACTTTCAGAAACGACTTCCTGACACTTAAATCTATATCCGTTGTTAACAAATATCTCTTCTTCAGAAACGCTTTCCTTGCCATTGCCAGTCTACATTTTATATCCTCTCTACTTCGACCATCATCAGTTATTTTGCTCCGCAAATAGCAAAACTCCTTTACTAATTTAAGTGCCTCATTTCCTAATATAATTCCCTCAGCATTAACTGCGTTAACTCGACTACATTCCATTTTCTTCGTTTTGCTTTGGTTGATGTTCATCTTACGTCCGCCTTTCAAGATACTGTCCATTCCGTTCAACTGCTCTTCCAAGTCCTTTGCTGTCCCTGACAGAATTACAATGTCATCGGCGAACCTCAAAGTTTTTCTTTCTTCTCCATGGATTTTAATACTTACACCGAATTTTTATTTTGTTTCCTTTACTGCTTGCTCAATATACAGACTGAATAACATCGGGGAGAGACTACAACCCTTTCTCACTCCTTTTCCAACCTCTGCTTCCCTTTCATGCCCCTCGGCTCTTATAACTGCCATCTGGTTTCTGTACAAATTGTAAATAGCCTTTCGATCCCAGTACTTTAACCCTGCCACCTTTAGAAATTGAATGAGAGTATTCTTGTCAACATTGTCAAAAGCTTTCTCTAAGTCTACAAATGCTAAAAACGTAGGTTTGCCCTTCCTTAATCTATTTTCTAAGATAAGTGCCTCACGTGTTCCAACATTTCTACGGAATCCAAACTGATTTTCCCCGAGGTCGGCTTCTACCAGTTTATCCATTCGTCTGTAAAGTATTGGAGTTAGTATATTGCAGCTGTGACTTATTAAACTGATAGTTAGGTAATTTTCACATCTGTCACCACCTGCTTTCTTTGGGATTGGAATTATTATATCCTTCTTGAAGTCTGAGGGTATTTCGCCTGTCTCATACATCGTGCTTACCAGATGGTAGAGTTTTGTCATGACTGGCTCTCTCAAGGCCGTCAGTTATTCTAATGGAATGTTGTCTACTCCCGGGACCTTGTTTCGACTCAGGTCTTTCAGTGCTCTGTCAAACTCTTCACGCAGTATCTTATCTCCCATTTCATCTTCATCTACATCCTCTTCCATTTTCATAATATTGTCATCAAGTACATCGCCCTTGTATAAACCCTCTATATACTCCTTCCACCTTTCTGCCTTCCCTTCTTTGCTTAGAACTGGGTTGCCATCTGAGCTCTTGATAATCATAGAGGTGGTTCTCTTTTCTCCAAAGGTCTCTTTAATTTTCCTGTAGGCAGTATCTATCTTACCCCTAGTGAGACAAGCCTCTACATCCTTACATCTATCCTCTAGCAATCACTGCTTAGCCATTTTGCACTTCCTGTCGATCTCACTTTTGAGACGTTTGTATTCCTTTGTGCCGGCTTCATTTACTGCGTTTCTGTATTTTCCACTTACATCAATTTAATTCAATATTTCTTCGGTTACCCAAGGATTTCTACTAGCCCTCGTCTTTTTACCTACTTGATCCTGTGCTGTCCTCACTGCTTCATCCCTTAGAGCTACACATTCTTCTTCTACTGTAATTCTTTCCCCCATTCCTGTCAACTGTTCCCTTATGCTCTCCTTGAAACTCTGTACAACCTCGGGTTTAGTCAGGTTATCCAGGCCCCACCTTTTTGCAGTTTCTTCAGTTTTAATCTACATTTCATAACCAATAGATTGTGGTCAGAGTCCACACCTGCCCCTGCAAATGTCTTACAATTTAAAACCTGGTTCCTAAATCTCTGTCTTACCATTATACAGGGTGATTCAAAAAGAATACCACAACTTTAGGAATTTAAAACTCTGCAACGACAAAAGGCAGAGCTAAGCACTATCTGTCGGCGAATTAAGGGAGCTATAAGGTTACATTTAGTTGTACATTTGTTCGCTTGAGGCGCTGTTGACTAGGCGTCAGCGTCAGTTGATGCTAAGATGGCGACCGCTCAACAGAAAGCTTTTTGAGTACGGCAGAAGTGAATCGACGACAGTTGTTTAGCGTGCATTTCGAAGAATGGGTGTTTGTGCAAAGGGAAAAGTTCTGGACGGCCGAGAACGAGTGATGAAAATGTAGCACGCATCCAGCAAGCATTTGTTCGCAGCCCAGGAAAATCGACTCGCAGAGCTAGCAGAGAGCTGCAAATTCCACAATCAACTGTATGGAGAGTCCTACGAAAAAGGTTAGTTATGAAACCTTATCGTCTGAAATTGGTTCAAGCACTGTCTGCAGTTGATAAGATTAAAAGAATCGATTTCTGTGATTTTATCCTTGCTCAAATGGAAACAGATGAATCTTTCGTTTCAAAGATTGTGTTTAGTGATGAAGCAACTTTCCACACTAACGGGAAAGTCAACTGTCACAATGTCTGTATATGGGGCACTGAGAATCCGCGGGAAACAACTCAGTATGAACGTGACTCGCCTAAGGTGAACGTTTTCTGTGCCATTTCAGCCTTTTTCTTCTATGGTGCTACTGTAACTGGATGTTGAGGATATGGTGTTTCGGCCACTTCTCCCAGCCACCATTGATGATTTGAAACAAGAAATAACAGCAGCTATCCAAACTGTTACGCCTGATGTGCTACAGAGAGTGTGGAACGAGTTGGAGTATCGGGTTGATATTGCTCGAGTGTCTGGAGGGGGCCATATTGAACACCTCTGAACTTGTTTTTGAGTGAAAAAAGAAACCTTATTAAATACTCTTTGTAATGATCTATAACAGAAGGTTATATTATGTTTCTTTCATTAAATACACATTTTTAAAGTTGTGGTATTCTTTTTGAATCACCCTGTATAATCTATCTGAAACATGTCAGTATCTCCAGGCTTCTTCCACGTATACAACATTCTTTCATGATTCTTGAACCAAGTGTTAGCTATGATTAAGTTGTGCTCTGTGCAAAAATCTACCAGACGGCTTCCTCTTTCATTTCTTCGCCCCAATCCATAGTCACCTACTACGTTTCCTTCTCTCCCTTTTCCTACTACCGAATTTCAGTCACCCACGACTATTAAATTTTCTTCTTCCTTCACTATCTGAATAATATCTATTATTTCATCATAGATTTCTTCAATTTCTTCGTCATCTGCAAAGCTAGTTGGCATATAAATTGTACTACTGTAGTAGGTGTGGGCTTCGTGTCCATCTTGGCCACAATAAGGCGTTCACTATGCTGTATGTAGTAGCTTATCCATACTCCTTTTTTTTTATTCATTATTAAACCAACTCCTGCATTACCCCTATTTGATATTGTATTTATAACCCAGTATTCGCCTGACCAAAAGTCTTGTTCCTGCTGCCACCGAACTTCACTAATTCCTTCTATACCTAAATTTAACCTATCCATTTCCCTTTTTAGATTTTCTAACCTACCTGCCCGATTAAGGGATCTGACATTCCACGACCCGAACCTGATAACAACGTACTCCTGAGTAGTCCCCGCCCTGAGATCTGAATGGGGGACTATTTTACCTCCGGAATATTTTACCCAAGAGGACGCCATCATCATTTAACCATACAGTACACCATTCACATAAGTGAATCACGTTTTCACTAAAATAAGGGAATATTGGTTTCGAGTGGTCACGTCACTGCTGCATAGTAAAAGGCATTTTGTTAGAGCTTTCATGCCTCATTTTCGTCATTTCTTTGTGAGATAGCTTAGGCTATTAATGAAGTTTACAGTGCAAACCCACATAAGACAAGATCAGATATCTGACCAAAACGAAATACTGGAAATTTTGGTCACTGAAGAGTACGAGGTAACCATTTTCATCCACATCACAACAGCATAACAGCACGACGATTTTCAACAATTTTGATACTTATTCCGCTACGCAGCCGCAATGCACCGTCCTGACAACTTGGTGTTTCGACTGTCCAACTGGCCGCCGTCATCAAGACTGAACATTTTTGTTCTTCGTTCTTTCATCCATAAACTGAAATATTTCTTCTGATACCCTTGGTTTGCTCGCAGAACATCAGTTCCCCTTCAACTGACCTATTCCTTATTGCTATATCTATAGCTTTAGAGAACTTCAAACATATCTCGTCATTCCTTAGTACTTCTGTATCTCTTTTCTTTGGATTTTGATTCTTCCTGGCCAATCTCTTCAACTTCAAAGTACTCTTAATCACTACTACATTGTTATCTTAGTTTGTATCTTTTCCTGGGTACGCCTTGCGATCCAGTACCTGATTTCGGAATCTATATCTAACCATGATGTAATCTAGTTAAATCTTCCCGTATCAACATACCTTTTCCAAGTACACCTCCTCTTTTTGTGATTCTTGGACAGAGTGTTCGCTATTACTAGCTGAACTTCAACAGTAACCTTTTCTTCTACTTCTTCCCCTACAACGGCATTCCAGTCCCGTATGACTATTACATGTTCATCTCCTTACATACTGTAATACCCTTTCATATACTCGTTTACTTTCTCTATCTCTTCATCTTCATCTTGCGACGTCGGCATGTATACCTGAACTATCGTTGTCGGTGTTGGTTTGCAGTCGATTCTGATAAAAACAATCCTTTCACTGAACTGATTCTCCGTATTCATTAACCGGGCTGTGGCGTTCTGTGACAGTTTCAATATAGCTGAATCAGTACTGACATCATAAAAACGTCTCGAATGATTAGACATATGTAGACAAGTAAAATTCGTGGTACATTTGGCTTCTCAGCCTGTATGTAATTTGTGTGAAGAGACTCAAATGGCTGCCCCTGCGTCTCGGAATTGGCACTCTGTTTTAAGAGAATCCACTGAAATTCGTATATCTGAAAATCTTATAAATAGAGTCAAGACTTAACTTTCAATAACAGTTGGAACTATGTTTCATCAGACATAAAAAACAACGGTCTTTCCTTTTGCCATCAGAATAGTTTTTTATAGTGGTTTATCGATTTCGGCAGTTTCCACCATTGATTCACTGTGTGTTCACTTACTCTAGACGGCAGTTACGACGATTTCTTGGGCACACGCTGTTGGCCTTCCACAGCGTGTAATGTAGCCTCCGCTCGCAGTCTGTATTTAGTTGCTGCGAGTTAGTGCAGCAGCATACTCACCTACAGCCCGGGGCCAGGTGGAGCGAGAAAATATTGTGTCAAGATGACTTCACTATCCGGCTGCAGACCAGAAGAATTTTATATCTCATATTGATGCAATTGAAGGTATTTTTGGTTACTGACCTAGACGAAAGTATATCAAATATAAGATGCGTTGAATACCCCACAGAGTGGCAGTTCTACGTACATATGAGTAATGTCTATACACAATTGATAGAACTAGTTTGGCATGAGAATAATGAAGCCCTTCACAAAACGGATACACAACTCAGACAAATACCTTGGTAGAAAAGTTCCCAGGATATGAAATTCAACGCCCACATGGTCTCAGTTCTAGGTTCCTTAGGTGGCATACATCGGTTCACTGTCATGAGACTGATGATATACCGTCAATCTATAGATGAGAACGCTTATTTTGACTTGTTGGTCAATTATGAGAACGAGTCAAAATATGACAAACAGAGGATACGGAACGCACACACAGAAAGGCGACACGAATGGCCAGAGGTTTATTTGACTCATGAGAATGTGTCAAGGATGTTATGGAAAACCTGAGTTTACAGGCTCTTGGAGACAAGTACAAATTATTCCGCGAAAACATATTCTCAAGAAATAGTACTAAGTGAAAAATCTTCATCCACCTGTGTATCGCTCCCTGTAGGGACTAGTTAAAACTGTGAGGAGCAGTTATTTCATAGACAGATTGTTTGGGATCAGCTCACGAAAATGTATCTTACGCTATATCCGGGCGAACGGTTGACATGTGAAATTTAGATAACAGAAAAGATGACCGTTTATTACTAACCATTCGGTAGGTATCGATCCGTGTGCTCGTTATCGATCACACTCTTCAGAGACCCCATAGATAGTCCGCACCGAGGTGCTCTTGTGTTTGTCCTGCTACTGATAAAATCCAATGCATGGACTGGACACAGAAGCAACTTGATTTGAAATGCTCGGACATTGATTGCAATGCTTTGTCGAGGCGAATTCTATTTGTTTAGTTACCACCTAAGATGTATCCACCAAACACTGCGTATATCTTAACAATTTGATCTAATATCTAGGTAGCAATTGAACCATGTCATACTGATAACAGTAAGTTGTTATCATATATATTTTCTGTCAACAGTTTTTGTAGTTATCAAAGTTGCAGTTCGATACTGTTAACTCACTTTACAAATGCACATTTTCAGTTTGGATTTTCTAAGTACAATGCCTGCCAAAAAAGTGAAGTACCCAGAGAGGGGGAGGAAGGGGAACTTCGCCTCTTTAGAAGTTATGTGACGCTATTCAGTAATAACGGTATCGAGTCAAATTTAAAAATGACGTGGCTATATGAACTCACTTATCAGTGCAACGTTGCATCCCTCTGGCCCCAATGTACGAGGGGCGTTCAGAAAGTAAGCTCTGATCGGTCGCAAAATGGAAACGACTCTGAAAATCCGATAAAGCTTTGCACAGATGTGTTGGATAGTGTCTCTAGTATAACCCCAGTTAGCATCACGTCGCTCTTCTCATTTCTGAGCTCGCAGTGAGTGCGTAAAGATGTCTAGAAAATAGTGTCTGCCGCCAAGTACGAGGGCCTGGTGAGAAATTTCGCCTGAAGCTATACAGCTAACATTACATAACGGTCGTGCTGTTTCTTCTTCAAGGCAATTCTCAGCCGCATTCTGCAGGGGCAATGAAGATGCTCCTGCATCGTTTTCAAATGGAAATGTTAGATTACCCACAATACAGTCCGCAATTGTCTCCCCCTGAGTTTCATCTCTGGTCACATGAACCGCTGTCTTTGAAGACAACATTTTGACACAGACAACGAGGTGTAGGCCAGCGTGGAGAATTGGCGGAAAGCACTGGCGGCTGCCTTCTATGATGAGGCTATTGAAAAGTTGGTACAACGCTATGACAAAAGTCTAAGTCAGAACGGCGACTACGTAGAGAAGTAGCTGAAAGGTGTAGCTAATTGTTACAAGTAAAACATTTCTGATGTTCACTGTGGTTTCAATTTGGCAATCAATCGGAGCTTACTTTCTGAACAGGCCTCGTATGTACTGATTCTGTTGGCAAAGAGGCATATATCTGTTGTGTCCTCCTCTGTGATAAGATGACCAACAACTGTTGTAATTCATCCTTTATACCTGCACCAGAATGGGACGGAGTTACATACGAGCTGGTCCAAAGCTTGATCTACTGGAGATAGATCTGTGGATCTTGCTGGGCACGGAAATACTTCAGCATCACGCACGAAATTCATTGAGAAATGCGCTTCGTCTGGATAAGTGTTTCCCTGCGTGAGACGTAGCACATCGTTGTTCAATACACCCGTGGCGCACCACTGCGCAGTCAGAGATAACTCAGTTACAGCCAGTCGTAACCTACAGTCCTACCCATTGTCTTCCCACACCGTAACGCAAGAAGAAACACCGTTGTGGTTCTCCGAAACATAAGAAGGGATATTTCCCCATATCGTCACCATATCGGCCGACAATGGTCTTCCGGAGTATGGCGGAACCTCGATCCGTTGCTGAAGGCAGCGCAGTATCACTCATCTGCAGTCCATGCTTCCCTGTGGCGGCACCTCACGAATCGAAGCGTAGGCGTTGTTGTGGTAACGGCAGTCATCGCTTGGGACGGTAATTTCTAGTTCGACTGCTGCTACTCTTCGACCATAGCTGCGAAATGACGGAATGTTACTGGCTCTCGGATGGCAGGCATTAATATGGGGGGTACGACGAGCTTGATGCACAGTATGGCGATCTTCCCTCATGGTGTTCAGGTGTGATCGACTGAAACCTCGACGACCAGTGTGCCTCTCCTCACGTTTCCAGGTAGTCCGGCGTCCAAATGCCCAACAAATCTGAATACTGCAGAATTTGACCAACCGGACAAATGGAGGCCCACAATAAGGCCATTTTTAAATCCTGGATGGTGTTGATTAAGCTTTTTCACACGAGTACGTTTTATCTCTGCGTGCGTCACAATGATTTCAACATGTGAACCGTTCAAGCTCTTTACACATTGAGGCGTTAAAGTCACAGGATACAGATGTATTGCAGCAACTTGACGTGGCATGGAGTCTACAAGGCGTTAGAAGCCCTGCAGAAATACTGAGCCACACTACCTCTATAGGCCTCTATAGGCCTCGATAACTGCGGAAGTGATGCCGGTGAACGAACTGAATTCTCGATTATATTTCATAAATGTCTGATGGGATTCATGTCGGGGATGGGGCGGGGGGGGGGGGGGGGGGTGGCAATTCTTTCGCTCGAATTGTCCAGAATGTTCTTCATCCCAATGGCGAACAACTGCGACCAGGTAACATGCACATTGTAATCAATAAAAATTTCATTGCTGTTTGAGAACACGTAGTTCATGAGTCACTACAAATGGTCTGCAATAAGATCAACATAATCATTTCAGTCAGTGGTAGGTTAAGTTCGACCAGAGGACCCAATCTATTCCACGTAAAAACAGCCCGCATAATCAGCTCTTATCGACTGCAGTGGGGACTAATCTTATCGGGCCACGGTCTTCCAGTCGTCTAGGTTCAACCGAGAGGTCACTAGCTCAGGAAATACGCACAGGCGATGTCGTTCTCTTAGGAGAAGCCCATTCGCGTCGGTTGGTTGTCTGTGCCCATTGCTCATCAGCGCCAAATTTTTCCGGGCTGCCCTAACGGATATGTTCACCGTACGTCCCATTTTGATTCTGGCGGTTATTTCGCGCAGTGTGGCTTGTCCGTTAGCACTAACTACTCAATCGTGGCTGCTCTCGGTCGGTAAGTGAAGGCCGTCGTAACTGCGTTGTTCATAGAGAGAGTTATTCCATGAAATTTGTCTTTTTCGGCACACTCTTGACACATAGGATATGGGAATACTAAATTCCCCATTGGTTTCCAAAATGGAATGTTGCATGCGTCTAGTTTCAACTAGCATTCTGCGTTCCAAGTCTGTTAACACATTGTCGGCCCAAATTCAGGTCGGAAAACTTTTCACATGGATCACTTGAATGCAAATGACAGCCCCGCCAATGCACTGACCGTTTGTACCTTGGGTTCGTGATACTACCGCGAGCTGTGTATGTTCATATCGCGATCCCAAGACTTTTGTCCTGTCGACGTATACTCAACAAGGCCTCATAAGAACAGTAAAGACAAACTAAGCTAATGCAATATGGTGGTCGTTCTGCTGTCACAGGGAATTGTAATGGTTCAAATGGCTCTGAGCACTATGGGACTTAACTGCTGAGGTCATCACTCCCCTAGAACTTAGAACTACTTAAACCTAACTAACCTAAGGACATCACACACATTCATGCTCGAGGCAGGATTCGAACCTGCGACCGTAGCGGCCGCGCGGTTCCAGACTGTAGCGCCTAGAACCGCTCGACCACCATAGAACTGTGAGTCTGCCCACTTACATACTCATGGTGTGCATGTGTACGAATTTACATTGACATCCCACCAGGCTTTCTGGGTACTTCACTTTCTATGTCAGTGTAGTTGTTCCAAATGGCATTGTACATCTTAATTATTACCTGAAAATACAAATTACGGTAACTAGTAACATTTATCATCCTTCCAATTTACATGATTGTGTTCTTGTATGATGTCTCATCACCTATCTGGTAACCTGCAGCACAGCCTAACAGTAATAGAGAAAAGAATTTTTTTTATAACACTCTAAAACATGTGGACACTGTATAAATATAAGTACCCTTCAGTAGTGACCGACTTTTTTGTTCGAGGCGGACGACATAAACGCATTCTACGAACTGTGTTAAGAAATACAGCGCGCATGAGTGTGTGTGTGTGTGTGTGTGTGTGTGTGTGTGTGTGTGTGTGTGTGTGTGTGCGCGCCCTCGTGTGCGTGTGTATATATGTGCATGTGTTTGCGCTTCTGTTTGTAGCTGTGTATGTTTGTGCTTGGGATAGAGAAAGAGAGAGACAGAGATAGAGAGAGAGAGAGAGAAGTAGGGAAAGTGGGGGAAAGGGAACTGCACAAATTAACAGTATGAAACGTGTGGGTTATTATTGCCAGAGACAAGTAAAAATTGCCAGTCGCTACTCAAAAACCGAGTACGGTCACCATCCCCAACCACTCTCCTGGAGATTGCATCCGAACATTCACAAAAACAAAACCTCTATCAGACCTTCAGCAAATTTTTAGAACAGTACAATTTTCAAACTCAGAGTCAAATCTCTTAGACATATACATACATACAAAAATAAGACAACATTTAGAAACACCACTTGCTTCACACGAGCTGTCAAGGTCATGAAAGTGGCAGATGAGAATACATTTTCCTCATGTTACATTTTATACCTATCTGTATCAACAAATCTTACTCTACGCATGTTCCCTGACATCGTACAATAGGTAAAGAGACCACATCAACACTAATTACAGTAGTGATGTATCGACTACTCTTTACATTACTGTTTTAAATCCGATAACAAACACTACAAGCAGTAAACTTCCATGGCAATGGATTATACCATGTAGTTTGCTAACGAAATGTAGGAACAAGATCTTGAAATCTGATCAGCACGCCACTAAAATTATTATTTACTACCAAAAAATGCAAATGATACTAAAAAATAATCCAAAAAAATGCCACATTACAAGGTAGTGGGTTAAAAGAACTCCTCAACAGTTTCTATGAAAACACAGTTTTCATGGTACAATGTTTAATGGTCGACAGTACCAAATTCCTTGACTTAAACAACAGATTAAACAACATGAAACTCTAGGAAGGTTTTTCGAAACGTATCAAAACGCACACTACCGTCCACACTTCAAAGCTCCTATAACGGTTACGTATTGATAGAATGTTAAAATAGTAGTTCAGCTACCACTCTCTGAAGTATAATTCAAGCACGAAAATGAAGTAATAAAACAAACTGCGTTGTAAACGCATCCCCAAATTAGGTACATTGAAGCACTCAATAATTTTGTGATACCCCACAATGAACAAAGTACATAATTAATATAATATTGCCTTGATTCTGTTTGCAATGAATTATTTCCCATCAAATACCTGATATTCCAAAATGTAAAGTTATCACCGTATCTTTCAACAACGACAACAAGATTGAGCATAAATTACCACATATCACCATCATAATAAACACATGACATACAGTGGTCATGCTAGAGATTACAAAATAAATTGCTCTGAGCACTATGGGACTTAACTTCTAAGGTCATCAGTCCCCTAGAACTTAGAAATACTTAAACCTAACTAACCTAAGGACATCACACACATCCATGCCCTAGGCAGAATTCGAACCTGCGACCGTAGCGGTTGCGCGGTTCCCGACTGTAGTGCCTAAAACCGCTCGGTCACCCCGGCCGGCTAGAGATTACAATAAAGACAACATACGTAAGCGCTTTCCGCCCTCTGCTATTACGTTATTGAAGAGGCTATTGCAATAGTGTCCAAAATGGCCTAATTAAGAAACATAGCTCCATAATTGAGTCAGGTGTGATATCTTGTACTAACCAGAGGAAAAACGGTGTTCCCGTACAATAAGGCCGGCTTCCGACGCCGATAGGACGGAAACTGGATTTCGTAGTTCACGACCCGGCGTTGCCGACCCCTACCAACGCAATCACCCACGGGGTGTTTCACGAACAGTAACAGTAGCAGAGTAATGGTGGAGTTAACGGTCAATTTATGCAGGTTGATTCTGTGATGAAGTTACATACATTCATGGATGATGGAGAAGGGTAACTGTATCGATTTGAAGTAAACGATCCCAGTCCAGAAACGTCCGAGTCGTTTTCGCTCTTTACCAGGGTTCTTTTCGAATCGTGACGTATGATTGAAGACTACTCTACTCAACTCGATGGGATTCCAGCCCGAGGACGTCTGAAGACGCCCCGAACATATCTCAGGACCGATTTGACTGAGCGTGGATACGACTCAGTTATTAAGGAGAAGGAGGGGTGTACAATCATCTCACCATTAACTATGTTCGTATTGGGTCTAGTGCCGTCGGTGGCAGGCGCTGCGTCGGTACCGCACGTCTCCTCATTGTTGTGCGGCGCGAGTTGGCTGCTTTCATCGGCAAACGATGCTTTGCCTCGAGGCCCTATCCCCATTCTACCGATGTTTTCTGCATTCCGAAGTTATTGTGAAAGCAGTCATACAACACTTCTTTGTGACTGCGATCTATGCTTGAGACCTGTACAGATTCATGTACATGCTTCGTCTCAGCGTCTGCTGGCATCCGTGCTTCAAAAGGAACCTCCTTAATGTCCAGAACACAGCATTTTAAGAATGCAGACTTCTTGCACACGCCTCCCCATCCGCTTTCTTCTCGCTTTGTGTATGCTCCTCCCACTGCCTGTGGGGTGCTGGAATTGTCAACACCTTTTTTTTAAGGTAGGTACAATGACGGAATCATGGTCAGAAGAATTCACATGCTTCCATGTGTGCAATGTTGATGGCTGCAGACTAGTTTTCGGCACGCTTTTTATTGTCCACCAGCTCTTCATAAAGTGTCCATTCTTAAGCGGGGCGAGAGCGTCCTCTGGCCTACGCCCTGTGTGGTTGTAGAATGACTCCAGTGTCCACATCGCAAGTGATCATTACGTGGGATCCAGTTGGCTTTCTCCTGTGCTGCTGGCGGTGTGAGCTGGGAAAGATGTCCACCAACGGAGCTATCGCACAGCTCTTTGTCATGACTATTAACCCTTCAGTTCGGAAGGTTGAGAGTCATGGCAAAGTGGCCCATTTATGCGCACTTGACCTGCCGCACACACCTTTCAAAACGAGATGTGAAAATCATCTCTCCCTAATAGTAACAATAACACTTGCTAATGTTGGATTTTGTGGGGATATTACATTTGTGCCATAGTGTGTCATGGTTTAAATAGTTCAAATGGCTTTGAGCACTATGGGATTTAACTTATAAGGTCATCAGTCCCCTATAACTTAGAACTGCTTAAACCTAACTAACCTAAGGACATCACACACATCCATTCCAGAGGCAGGATTTGAACCTGTGGTCGTAGCGGTCGCGTGGTTCCAGACTGTAGCGCCTAGAGCCGCTCGGCCACCTCGGCCGGCAATGTGTCATGCCCTGTCGATATTTACACATATGCTTACCCTTAGTAACGCATACGAGATATTCAAAAATAAATAATGATTACAACAAGTAAACAGTACATGAGGAACCTTGATAACACTGAACGTGATGTTACCAACTCAGAGGTACATAAGATGTCCACAAAATAAGTATGTAATCAAGATTTGTAAAAATCTGAAATCAACCACCCACGCTAATGCTGTTCATCATATCACTCGTGAGAATACTATATATTTACATGGCACATAGAACTAAGACATGTGAAACAAAAATGAACTGTACACCATTATAATGTTTATAAAAGATTTATATGTCAAAAACACCAGCATGAGAAACACATAAGATATTTAGAATCAACGCATGTGATACAAATGTTAACATTGTATGGCAGTACATCCCGGCATTTGCCTGGAGTGATTTAGGGAAATCACGGAAAACCTAAATCAGGATGGCCGAACGCGGGATTGAACCGTCGTCCTCCCGAATGCGAGTCCAGTGTCTACCCACTGCGCCACCTCGCTCGGTCCGAAGCACTGTGTCTGTCAGATATCAATAGCTTAGAAAACACTCCCAGCTGACACATATATCGTTCTGCTGGTTTAGATTGACAGTTTCTAATTAAGGAGAATGCAACCTTGATCACCTCCTTTCTAATTCTGCCTTACATCTCGGAGACACGAAAATTGTATCATGATCGGAGAGGACCCTCCTAGACGTGCGACATGCGCACACATAATCCTCCATCAAAATTTATACACAGCTCCTGGTTGTGTTGGGGTTTATGGCGTAAATCCTGACATGCTTGACAAATGCATCCACGGCAGCGTAAATAAAATGCAGCTCGATCTGTTCCTTCGACCGAGGGCTGTAATTATCAACACAAGCCAGGTCATTTGACGCTTCTGGTGTGACGGCATGCATTTAACCTTGCACGATCGCCTTAGGATGTTTCACGTGTTAGCATATGTAGCATTTCCTAATTATTTCAGCAACCTCTGGTCTGAATAAGACACGTTCCCACTCACTAGCGATTGTCAATTACAATTTCGTCGTTCCGCAGCGGCCAAAGTGCCAATGAATGTGCTTGACTGAATCTTCTGGAAATGCGCCAGGGAACCAAATTTTCCACCTTCGTTGTTTCCCCATCCACCGCAAACATAACCTCCGGTCGACCATGCGCAATATACCAGTATTTCTTATTTACACACCCTGTCTTCTGACGCCGTACGTCAGAAACTCCTGTACTCTCAGGATTTCACACTGTTAGATTTGTGCAGCGGCTAACTTACTCCTACAATGGCAGATGC
Organism: Schistocerca serialis cubense; assembly: GCF_023864345.2. Lineage (NCBI taxonomy): Eukaryota > Metazoa > Arthropoda > Insecta > Orthoptera > Acrididae > Schistocerca > Schistocerca serialis. The sequence continues at coordinate 667,269,881 of NC_064642.1, forward strand.
TGGCCTCTTCCCATTGTTGTGAAATTAACATGATGACCTCACTACTTTCTCTCCCTTACAGCGGCAACAAGCGGTTTCCAGATCATATTGGTGCATCGCCATGGCTCACCACCTCACCCGTGTATCTGGCGGTTCTTAAGGACGTTAACACGTGCCGCTCTGTAAGCAAACGAGTTTTCCGGTCGAGCAGGTAAACTCCTAAACTGTTTTCTCGCGCAGACAATGGTCAGTATTTCTAGATCGCTAGTGAAGTACCGTGTCTTTGCGTGCAGGAGCTTCGGGCTATATATGGCCACAACGTGCACATTCACACCCTTGCCATCCTTTTGTAGGCATCCTCCAAAACACTGCACAGTTGCGCCGGTGAAGAGTTGGAAAGGTGCCGGGAAGTCAGGAAGTGCCAAACAAATACGGTCATGAAACGCAATCTTAACTTTCTCGATCGCATTTTCCTCCTTGTTTCCCCAGGTCCAATTGTGGCCTTCCTTCAGCAGCGCATGTAGACGACTCAGCAAAGACGACTGAACAGATGCGCGAAGTTGACAGTGTGGACTATGTAAAACAAAAATCTGCCCTGGGTGATGTCTTAATTCTCGTGCACTAGATGGCCGTTTCATGTCCGTGATATACACTAATTTGCACGTTTCCGGGCGGATACCTTCTGGCGAGATATCGTAGCTATATATAACACCCTATTTGCGCTCAGATTCGCCTTGTCAGGCCTAAGTGTCACGCGATATGTCAGGAGCACTTCCAGCAGATGACTTGTATGGCACTTGCGTTTTTCAATTTTGTATACACGACAGTAGGCAAAGCAAATGTTTTTCGTCTCTGGTGGAGAAAACAATCATGGAATTAAGGGATACATTCTCTTTCCTACTGGGCAGATTACTGGGAACGATACACAGGTTTGGAGTAACTTGTGACAGATCGCCGATAAGAAATGACTACACAATGGTCTGGAAGTACTGGAAAGCTACAAGGAAAGCGATACAGTCGATGGAGGGAGCCAGAATCATACAGCAAACAGCGTCTGAATATGTGAACCCGCTCGCGAATTTTCCTAAGAAAGACGGATTGGTCCGTTCTTAAAGATAAGAAAGATAAACCATGAAAAGAAATATCTCCATTATCTACCAATGTGTTTGGAAATAGAAAATAATGAAGACAGTCCTTTCAAGAAATCCATTTTCTACCAATGATTTTTGGAAGGAAAGAAATAGAAAAAACAGTTAAACAATTTTACTTCACACACATTTAAAAAATTATACAAACAAAATTTTGAAAATAATATGGGGCTGCACAATACTAATCACTTCTTATATGAAATAAACATAAAATTATATAAATTGATAAAAACCTTAACTTATTTTAAAAATAAATTTTAATCTCTTTTGTGGGTACACATTGTGGACAATTTAAAATTATGGACTATGCACATCAAACTCAAAGTTATACCATTCTTACAGAAAACGATGTCATTAAAAAAATTCGGAATAGGGAAAAGAATATTAACAAAAATTTCTATTTACCAGACGCAAGAATTACGATGGGCATTAAGTAGATTTATTGGATTCCAATTGGCAATTATTAAATAAATTCCCTCAAGAGGTTGGTCTCACATCGAATTACCAGCAAAATTAAAAAAAGCTGGTATTAATGTAACAATATCGGTCGAAAATGCTTCCTACAGGCAGTAACTTCTACATTATAACCAGTAGATAGACGGAAATGTGAAAGTCCTGATGGAACTACAATTATAAAGATTTGGCTAAAGAGCTTGAAGAAAAGACACCAGATATTTCTTTCAATAGTGAGATTAATGATATCCCAAATACTGAGAATAACACTAAGTGATCATTTAAGGTTCATTACTTTGAAGGAAAAAATCTTCTAATTAAAGATATTATCATGTACAGACATTAAAAATAACAAAATTTAAAAATGTAAGACATACTAATTTACTACATTTTAAACGAGAAGATACTTGACTCTACTGTTGGAGGACAAATTTATCTCCTCTTCTTTCTAGTCAAATTAATAAAAATTAGCACAAAAATTTCTGATTTGTGTTTATTCACTTATAATAATAGAGAAAAATTAGATGCTAACACTAAATATTATTCGACTAAAAACACTAATAGTGGAGCTACCAAAAAAGGATTAATACAAAGAATTTAAAAAGTATAAATTTAGCAAATAATTTATTAATGAGAATTTGGAACCTTTTTATTGAAAATGCATAATTGGCAACCCAATGAAGAAAATCATTTTACTATACAATATCGAAAACACAAACCAATAGTTTGTAAATGGATGCTATAAAGATCCAATTGTTTAATGAGGACAAAATTGTGGAAGGTATTAAAAAAACAGTTGAAGAAATAAATTAGGGCAATCTACTCCAAAGAAGAAGAAATGAAAATATTAACACCTGAAGAACAATCTACTCATAGGAAAAATACCAAAAATATCCTTAATGTAAAGAAATTATATGAAATATATTAACAATAATGCCATCACAATCATTTAATGCAAAAATATGTAAATCTAGTAGGTAATAAATATAATTTAAATTAAAACATACATTTATCTGTCAATTTAATTTCTCCATTTATCAGGATATGATTCACATTTGCTTGTAAAAGAAAATGGTTCTGATGATAAAGAAACAGATTAAACACCAAATGATGAATATAGGTATATCACTTTTTAATAAACAAACAAACATTTGAAAGAGAGATTTATTGATTCATATAAATGCATGGCTTGAGACCTTGATACCCCTTCTTTAAGGTTAAAAGAGAATAAATGAAACATACAAACAAATTTGTTCCTGAAGATCTAACAAAATTGAGGAACCTAAAAAGGAGTTTACCCTTATGATTATATGGATAATGGTGATAAATCAAGCATACAAGGAACTTAACAATAAAAAGGCAACGACATAAGTGATGAAGATTATAATCATGCTACATTAAGTTGGGAAAAAATTAAGATAATTAATAGAATTCCATGATCTGTATTTAGAAATCAGATGTTTTACTATTAGTTGAGGTTCCAAAATTGTAGAAAATTATGCACAAAACTATTTAGCATGTGTTGTTCTTGGTTTTTTAAGCCACTTGCTTTATTTTGGGATGTGATTTTAAGAAGGAATGATCAAGTCCCCTAATTATTACTCCATTGTGACATGATTATAATGGTTGAGAAAGGTATAAGATGTGGTATATATCAATGTTGTTAAAGACTGTTAAAGCAAATAATAAATATAAGAAAAATTCTGATTCTGGAAACGAATATAACTATTCAGAATATTTAAATGGGATTTATTTACATGGTACTAAAATGAGTCAGTATTCACCATACGGTGAATGTGAATGAGATAAACCAAACCAATTTATATTCTAAAAAAGTAAGTGAAATTTCGACACTTTAGGAAATAGTTGATTTAGAATGTACAAAAGAATTACATTATTGACATAAAGATCTATCGTTAGCCACTGTAAATATCACTGTCTTAGGTACTAGAGAAAACAATTATTAAATACCTTACATAATAAAGATAATTATGTTGTTCAATACAGATATCTTAAACCACATATGTTTCAAGGAATGAAAATAAAAAAACACAACAAGTTTTGAGTTTAAGCAATCTAATTTCTTAAAATGGTACTTAATTTTAATACAGAGTTGTCAAAGGAAGCAAACAATGATTTTGAAAAATATTTCTACAAATTTAAGAATAATGGTTTAATCTGAATGAAAGTAGATAAATGATTAGTCTCTTGTCCTTATAAATGACATAAATTATAGCTATTAATTGCTATACATATAAACATAAAACTAAAATTTGGTTTAATAATCCTACTTTTATAGTAGGGGTTATCGAAATATTGGTATATTGGTATTGGTTTATTGACAGACATACTGTATGATTTTCACTGTAATGTTACGGAACCCAAATATTGAGAAAATATTGGACTTTGATATCAAGATACTGACAATGATATCTGTAATATAAAACTGATGATTCTGTCAAAAGTGATTATATGAAAGGTAATATGCCTCTACAAAATAAAAAAGGTTTAATAAAACTGAAAGATGGCAGTAAAGAAAAAATAATGGATAAAATCTGTGGCTTAAGAGCAGAAATGAATGGTTGTAGTGTGGATAATATGGAAAGATGTCAGGAAATGTGTAATAAATAACAAATTAGGCCTTCAGGACTACAAGAGCTATCTGTTGAGCAATACTGAAAAATATAGAACACTTGGCTTTGTTCAAAGAGAATAACATGAATTCTATGCACTGAAAGTCGATAAGGAACTATAGACTCCTCACAACAACAATTGATATATCTTGGAAATTAAAACAGATATATTAGTGTATGGATAATATAAAATAAATAATTAAATTTAAATATAATACTTAATGTATTTATGTTTTCCATAAAAAAAATAAATCTGGCAAATGTCTAAGTGGTCTTCAGACTGCTGCAGCAGTTGCTGCCGAGACTGGCTGTTGTATTCTACGATATGTTTTTTTAGATTTACTTTATTACTTATCTTTAAAACTAGGAATTTTATAAAATTAATTTAAAACGTCTCTTTATTGACAAATTGCATGTTTTTCGAATTAGTGTCAGCCAAATTGTGATTTACTATGGCTTCAATAGGTAATAATATTTTTGTGAGTTATCAGCTTGGAATAAGGTTAAATGGTCTTTGTAATAATATATAGAATAGTTTTCAAAAATACAAAGAATTTGATTTCTGATATATACTTTATTTATGATATTCGTTTACACAAAATCAACATATAGTACTGTAACTATCATTTTCAAGTTTCTGTGAAGAAAATTGGTATATGATTTCTCAACCCCCCATTTTTTTAAACCTGACATTGCTCACCCTTGATTAAATTAGAAAAAATTAGTAGAAGATTAAACATTAAAAATAAAAAAAATGTCTTTGATATAATTCACTAACATCATTAATGCTTTGTTATTCTGTATATCTATTCCTAAGATTTCTGTGAAGAATAATTGTTAAAACATTTCCTAACCCCACTTTTTTAACAAATCTTAGAATGGTCACCTTCCATATAGTAAAAAAGTAGTATATTAAGAAATTGGAAACTTAAATTTAAGAATTATCCTACATGTAATTCACTAACACCATTATGTAATTGCTTTTGTGTAACTCCCAAGATTAACTTAATTTCTACAGAAATAAGAATTATTACTTAGTCCTTCCTCAACCCTGTGATAAAAATTAATATAATTTAAGTCATTTAATAATGTTAGAAATGTTTTACACTCAAGACGCTCATTCTTAGGATTTTTTTGTTTTCGATTTTTTTACCTTGATATCGGATAATATGTTCCTTATAAATAAAATCGTTTGCAAATAACAGCACAAGAAAAAATTATTGTGTTGTTGAACAAAATTTTGTCTCATAAATTTAAAATTCTCTGTTATAAATTAACAGTTTTATCTAGACTGTTAACATACATATTACAAATTCACTTCATATTTTTTAAAATGGTTTATTTCATATTTATAATTTTCTGTCACAATTTCCATTTCGTTCCTAAATTTGTATTCTCCACATTTTTTAACTGAGGGAAAAACATTGTTAGTATCTCATATTATTAACTTTGTAGTTTTATTAATTGGAAAATTAAATTAAAGAATATGAACCATGTTCATTTATGAAATCTACATTTTTCATTATATGTGAAGTGCATGTGTGCGGCCCACTTTATATTATGATAAATTCTCCAAGTGGGTAACATTCCTCCCTCACTTAAACGAGCAAAGATCATCGCAGTCCTGAAAACTGGTAAACCAGGCGTTAGACCAGAGAGTTATCGCCCAATTGCCCTTCTCAGTATGGTCTATAAATTACTAGAAAGACTGCTCCTTCACAGAATAGGCCAAACTATACTCAAAAAATCCCTATCGAACAAGCAGGATTCTGTCCCTATCGCTGCTGTACAGATCAAGTCCTATCACTGGCAACATACATAGCGGCGGGGCTCCAGAAGAAATATAAAGTAGCTGCAGCCTTCATGGACCTAACAGCAGCCTATGATACAGTTTGGAAACAGAGACTCATGTACAAATTAATCTGTGACGTCCCCTGCAAGAAGATAACCAACCTCATTGATGACATGTTGTCAAGTAGAACCTTACAAGGAATAATGGGGAATGAGAGAAGTAAACAGATGAAACTGTCCTTGCGCCCCTTCTTTTCAACCTTCACATCGCTGACATGCCTGCAACCAGATCGCGCCAATTTGGTTATGCTGACGACTGGGCTCTAGCAACAGCCCACAGAAATATCCTTATGAGTGAAGATATCCTTATGAGTGACCTAGGGATTCCCACCGAGTAGTTTAGAAAATGGAGGCTACAATCTAGTGCTACAAAGGCAGAAGTATCTGCCTTCCATTTGAACAACAAAATGGCCAACAGAGAACTACATGTATATCTGGACAGGAAATTACTAAATCACAACAAACACCCAAAGTATCTTGGGGTTACCCTAGATAGGACATTCAAATAACACCTGACGAAAACGGCAGCCAAACTTAAAACACGCAACAACATATTGCCGAAGCTCTGTGGCACCACTTGGGGCTCCACAGCATCTACCTTAAGAACATCTGCACTTGGCTTGGTGTATCCAGTGGCAGAATACTGTGCCCCAGTGTGGGTCAACAGCAAACTGACACAAATGGTAGATAGCCAACTTAATGCAACAATGCGTATTATATCAGGCACAATCAGGCCAACTCCTACAGTGTGGCTGCCCGTTCTCAGTAACATAGCCCCTCCTAACCTGCGCCGAGAACACGCTCTGGTATCAGAATTTTCAAAAAATCATGACCAACCCTCAATTACAAATCCATGAAGATACTCACCGACATCCAAGGAAACCGACTCCGGGCTAGGCATCCTCCACTAAAGACCGCACAGGCCCTGCACCAAACCAAATTTAAAATAAATCACCGATGGAAAGAGGAATGGAAGAGCAGAACAGCAGTAAACTGTCACAGTATGCCATGCATCTTTAGTAAACCAAAAGGATTTGATCACCCTCGCAAAGTTTGGTCAACTCTTAATCGCATCAGAACCAACTGTGGGAGATGCGCCGACTCCTTACACAGATGGGGTAAGCTTCCTTCGGCCGCTTGCGGCTGTGGCGCTGAGAGACAGACGGTCAAACACTTAGTGCAGGAATGCCAACTAAGGGCATAAGAGGGTGACCCACAGGATTTCATAATGGCGACCCAAGAGGCAATCGACTATATGTTATCTAAGCTAGACGTCTGCTTGTGATTGCTCTTCTGAGAGTGTAAATTTACAATTAGTGGTGTCCTTATATACAAACTGTTATTTATTGTTCTGTTTATACATATGTGATTTTTTTTAATCGTGTTGTTTCTGTAATTTTTGCTGTGTTGTTATGAGCCATACGCTAAATAAATAAAATAAGCAAATATATCAAGTTTAGTTAATGCAAGAGGATACATGGGAATTACTTTTTGCAATTTTTATATTCCAGTGTCAGCTTTCTACTCCACAGCTAAATTATGCCTTTTTTGTTTCTCTAATCCTTTATCACAATTTTCTTGACAATTACTGCCTTTATAATCGCATCTGTTCCACCATCTAATGAATCAAGAGTAACTAGGTATGCGTAAGCTGCCAAAAGTAATGGAAGGAATCCTCCTTCATGTTTTGTTACTCCAGAGCTTTCTCTCTTTCCTGTTAGATATGATAATTTTTTCACAACTTGGATACCTAATGTTGTAACTGCATTTACAGGCTGCTTCTTATCTTCTTTTCTTTTTTGTTCACCAGTAAAATATTATCAGTACACTGTAACTGGTCATTGTTTAGTTTGATTTTAATTGCTTTTGTTTTAGTCTTGCATTTAGGTAGCAAGTACAATTAATGCTTGAGTTATTCATTTATGTAGATAAAATTTTTTATAAACATTAATATCTCTTATAATCCCAAACCATTATCATCAACATCAAAAACTGTACCAAAATTTATCATTCCATACATTATTTCACTATTTGCTGTACCAGGTAATTTTTCTCCATTTGATGCATCAGAAGCATGCATTATTTGTTTTACAGCTGATTTAAGTTGGTTATCTGCTTCGTGTCAGACGAAAAAAATCTATGCAAAGATCACAAACACCTAGAAAATGTGTTCCACAAGAATTTGTACAGCAATCGACAGATCCAGACAGAACTCAGACGACGGGAATGCAGAAGAAACCCTGATAAAAAAGTCTAAAGATGAGGAACAAGGCCTTGCCTTTCTACCGTATGCAGAAAACGTGACGTCAAAAATTTGGAGACTGCTGAAACATCACAGTCTTCTGACCACCGTCCTAGATACAAGCCTTACTGCGGACAGTGAAAACTGGATTTGGCTTCAAGAAAGCTGATGTATATAATATTCCATGTGGTTGCAGCAAATCCTACACTGGTCAAACAATCCAAACAGTCGAATACCAACGCCACACGCGCCTAGGCCAGCCCAAAACAACGGCATTGGTAGAAAACTGCTTGGAAATTGGACACAATGCGACATACTAAGTGACCAAGATTCTTGCTCCTACCAGCTTCTACTAGGGCCGCGTGTTCAAGGAGGCCACTGAAATTCACGCCGCGTAAAATCTCATAATCCGACGCACTAGTTTTCAACTCAGCGACGCATAGAAACGATTAGATAGCTCCATCAAGGAGTCACGGTTGTGTCTCGTTTTCGAAACTCTCCTCGAGCCTGGCGTTTAATTTCCGGTATCAAACTACGCCTGTTATCGGTACGACAGGCCGACCGCTGTTGGCGGGACGGCTGTCTATGTACGGCGCTCCTTGCGGCACCATCCCGTTCACCTCCCTGACCTAGTAGCCCTGGAGGCGACGGTCAGGGTATTCATCTCTATGGGGCAGATTACCTTTGTAGTTGCCTATAAGCCCCTTCGCAGTCTTCTCGACGACCAAGACGCTGAACCTACCAGATCTTGACACATTTTTCATGCAATTCTGCGCGCAGGGGTCTATCATTTCGTGTGTGTAATTTACCGCTCTCTCAGTCTTCAGCCGACGCTCTCAAAAGTGTTTGACTGTTTATACGCCAAAAGGTTCCTCAGGCACGCGGAAACCATGCGTTTACTTCCCGATGAGCTTTTGGATTTCGCAAGGGTCACCCCACGGTGCATCAGCACATGCGACTTGTGGTGGAGACCAAGCAATTGCTGGAGACCCGGGAATTCCTTGGGGCGGTGTTCGTGGCTGTTTCTAGGGCCTTTGACTCCGTGTGGCATGACGGCCTCATATACAAACATTTTGTACACGGGGTCCCGTCGTCGCACGGGGTGCTAATTAAGTCCTACATGGAAAACCTAACTCTCCACGTGCGCCTGGATGACGGAGTCTCTACCCATCGACCGATTCAGGATAGGGTGCCACAGGGGGCAGTATCAGGTCCCCTGCTATATGCCCTTTACACCGTGGATGCTCCTCGCGAGGTGCTGGTGTCGCTGGCGCTTTATGCTGACGACACTGCGCTACTTGTTCGGAGCATGAACATGGTCGAAATGTGAAGGCGTCTCCAGTTAGGGTGCGAAGTATTAGGGATGTGGTCCACGAAGTGGCGGCTCAAATTTAATGCTGCCAAGAGCCAAGCAGTAGTCTTCACGAAAAGACTGCTACCACCAGATTTAGAGCCGGTCACGATAGCGGGAGGCCCCGTTCCGTGCAGCAGAGGCGCCAATACCTCGGACTCACGGTCGACCAGAGGCTAACGTGGCGTCCCCACATTCAGGGTGTAAAGGGTAGAGCTGCAGGGAGTCTTCGTGTTCTGTACCTTCTCCTCAACCCTCGCCCTGGCATCAACACGTTTCTAGCACTGGTTGGTGCAGTGTTGGAGTATGCTGCCATAGTGTGGGGGGGATGCTGCTAACACACACGTAGCGGAGCTCCAGACGGCGCAGAACAGAACACTTTGCCGTGCCCCTTCGAATGCCATGGCGTTACCCGACTGCCCAATTGCACGAACAGACGGGAATCCCATTTCTCAGCGACCGTTTTCGTCAATAGTTCGTAATTTCCATCAAGAGACCTAACGGTCTTAGAATAGGCTCATTCAGGCACTGGGCCGTTTAATCCACCGCAGCTGAAGGAACTGTAAAGTTAACATTTAACTATATTTGAAAACAATTTCATCTATTCATATTTTAATATTTTGGATTGACCATGTCCGACATTGTGGTAGCTGAAAATGGCCAAAGGCCTAAATGATGACTGCGCGATCTGCTGTGTCAAATGCCCCAACTTTCTTTTAAATTGTATTACGTGACTGTTGGCTTCAAAATGTAGTTTAATCTCCTGCATTTTATTTTCCTCTTTAGATAGACGCATTCACGTAGATGGGGATGTCCGATAACTACCTTGCCAATGACTTGACTTATACCGATACAGAAAAAAAATTGTTGGGAGGGGAGTTGAAAGTGCTGTGATAGTACACATTATTACGTTATGGACTGTACCGAACGTTCAGCACCGCGCTTGGGGAAATCGTCATAATAGCCCGTCGCTACTAGTATGATGTCGGGCAATGGATGAGATGAGCTCTGAGTAAAAATATTTACTCATTCAGCTTTGACAGCGATAGTACAATCACAGTTAGATTTTATAAGGATGAGAGCTCATTGTAGTTCAGTTAGTAGAGTGCATTATTCTTAACCGAATGTATTGGCAACGGCTTACGATAAACAACTCGCATGTAATTACTATTCACAAAGTTATCTATGATTTAAGTATTTCGTTTTTTTTATTTTTTGTAAATTTTGGAAGTGGATGTTACACTCAAAGTAAATGTTTGTAACATGACAATTTTTAGTGAATTTATGTGATTCAGCAAATTCTTTTCACACGTTTACTATTAAAGTGCTGTAAGCGTTCACTTTGGTTAGTGGATAAAAAACATCAACACTTCTCAGTTGCTCATGAACCGTAAAGCTTCATCCACCACTTAGGAGTAGTGAGAGGCTAGAATTTTTATTCTGCTACCGGTTCTACGGATACTGCGGGTCTATATGGCGTGTCAATTTTCTTTTCGACTGTACACAAAGTCTGTGATTCTTGTGAAGGTAAAGGCAAATGATGTAAGCAACATTTAATTACTGTCACATATTCAGAGTTGGTATCCCTAATTCATCAAGTGCACTGCTGTCTGAAGGGTATGTGATTGGGAAGGCTCGAAGGCGTAAAATACTTGTATTTTTCCCGGTAGACATGTCAGTGCAATTCTCACATGTTGTATGTATTAGATGCATACTTATGCGTGACAGTATTGACACATGTATGCATTATACGTGAAGACAGTGCTGGTATTCCACAAGAGTTGGCGAGATGGTACGTATGTCCTTGTTCGATGATGCTATATTTATATAGACTTAAACATGGCTGCAAAACAGCAGATGTGTAAGTATGAAAGTGTTGAAAAAAATCAGCCAACCAGTAGCAGAACAAAGGATTATTAGCCCTTGACCTAAGTTCCGATATTCCTAAAAATATCTTCTTCAGGAGGAGTGGGCCCTGTTACATAATGTGATGGTACATTAAATTAGCTGAAGCCGAACTGCTCTTGTCATGCATAAAACTGACAAAAACGAGAATTATTCCTAGCCATGGCTTTAGATAGCAGCCAGATTACATTTAGCGTACTTCTGAATGAGTGCTCACGTCCGTAGGGATACATTTTGACGTGAAAGTGGAATACTTTGTGCTGAGTTTTGCCTTCAGAACTCTGCCTACTTGTAAGTGGGAGATTCCTTCCGCAAGTTGATGCCTAGTTTAAAACGTGTACTGATCGATGTATTCCTCCCTAAATGCCGCGAAAATTTATATCTCTCTTAATACATGCAGGAATGATTGAGCAGAATTGCAATGATGCGATTCTTGTTGTAAAATGAGGCGTTCCTTATACTGTAAATGGAAGGATACGGCTACAAAGCCTCGTATCTAATACTGAGTACTGAAATGTTCCATGCATCTTTAATTGATTATTAATAAGGCATCATACATCAAAGATTTACTTCATAACACCCTTCACAACCTTGCTGTGTAGTGACCACTCAGTTCGGTGCCGCTTCCACTCTACAGCTAATGTCAGAACAGTTTCACACAGTGGCAAGTGAAATACTGCTGTACGGTGAGTAAGTTTTACTGTAATTCATTTCCGCTTTGTTTACTCCGTATTTCTGATTATTCATCTCCCCGCGTGTATGCCTGGACGCAGTGATGTGATTAGTATTCAAACTAATAACTCTGTAACATGTTAACAATATGGACTGGACGTTAGCAGTGTTTACACCGACGGTAATATCTGTGTGTTATTTTGAACAGACATGCTATGCTTGCAGTAAAGGCTATAATTGTTTCTTTATTTGTTGTTAGCTGCAATCTCCATTAAATAAAGAGTAAATGTTTACACAAATGAGATATTATTACCTTATTGTATGTTCGTTAACGAATTGTTTGTCATAGGTAATTGGAAACGTCATAGGTAGCGCATCAATAGTCATCATTAGAGAAGAGGAGTCTTTATGCGCATTCCAATGGATTTTGCTATAACAGTCACGTAATTTCAGAATAAACTTCGTACCATTCTAACTTAGCCTGATCGTTCTACATGCTGTTGTAAACGGAAAGCGAATGTTAAACTTCGTAGGTTTTTCCCTCCTCCTCAGCATTCCTACACGTAGTGTCAAAATTTGCCTCTCGTGGTTTACATTAAATAGCCATGTGAATAGTACTCCTCCGTCAAACCAATGAGTCGTACCCTTAAGAACACTTGTCTGTGGAGGTCGTTTCCCCTGCCTTCACTGCCACCCATCAAAGTCCATAGCAACATCTGTGTAAGTGAGGTATGCACATTCAAGAGCATTCCTTAAAACTTGTTGAAATAAGCAGTGCACGCTCACTTAGGCCCTCAATTGTGTCTCAAGAAAACACTAACTTGCACTATTGTCTCTTAGCGTAGCTGTGTTTTTTTTTTCGTATGCTGTGTCACCGATCTATTTTTCGGCAAGCGTTGGTAAGTTAACCGTGTTCGCCGCGCAAGGTAGCCGCATGGTCTCAGGCGCCTTGTCACGGTCTGCGCGGCTCCCCCCCGTCGGAGGTTCGAGTCCTCCCTCGGGCATAGGTGTGTCTGTTGTCCTTAGCGTAAGTTAGTCTAAGTTAGATTAAGTTATGTGTAAGCTTAGGCACCGATGACCTCAGCAGTTTGGTACCATAGGCTCTTATCACAAATTTCCAAATTTAACCATGTCAGATAATTTAGATATAATACACTTGACACCTCAGTCGATATAGAACACCTGGTTTATGTATGATTCGGTAACGCCTTTCGATTTACGTCTGAAATATATAATTTAATAAATTCGAACACCTGCTCGGTGGCAAAGTTTATAATTAAAAAATAAATAACCAAAAACGTTACCAGCCGCTCCCTGTTTGACACATTAACTTCTAAATGTCCAAGGAAACATTTATTGACACGCTTTCGTAAGCTGAGCCCAGTAGGTGGTTAGGAAACTACGGTTTGTGATGAAAGCTGTTAGGCACTTTTCAGTCGTCGAATGACTGAATCTGACTGCTAGTGGGAGTGTGGGAAATTCAACAGGAAATGTATGAAACAGTTGTACATGCTCACATTTTCAGCTTCTTCGGACAACGTTTAATCAATCTTCACAGTACCGACGCATCTTTTAGAAATATTAGGAAAAACTCATTTTGTGATTGTAAAATTTCAGTCTCTGATCTATCAATACACTGAGTGGAATTTCTTTGGTTCCAGGTTGCAGTAGCTGTTGTGTTGTCTGTGCTATTACATTTCATGTCTTTCATTTCACAAGTACAGCCTATGAACGTCTCAAATTTTAAAAAAGCTGTTTGGGATTATAGTAATATTTGAACTGCATAAGTAAAGTGTGCAGTTTCCTACGCTGAATGTTGACAACTGTACCCCCACTACCATCATAGGTACCATTCAGTGGATGTCTAATAGTTTTTTTATTGTATTTTAACGTTGCTTTTCTCGCATTCTTTTATTGTGCGTAGTATTTCCATTTACATCATTGTACGTAACTGTGGACTTATAATGACTTTTTTTGTAAGAATAATAGATTTAATAAACACAGTATTGAGATAAATTCTTTGTCTCCAGTAATATTACATTCTTGCTTCATTTTATTGAATTTGTATCAATGCCATCTAAATCCACAGTTCTGTGTTGTTCTCCAAGCAAATTATTACCCCCTTGACAATTTGCTACATTATCAACTACTTTTGAAACGCACTTAGTGCTTTCAGAAACAGATTTCAGTTTGTTTCCACGGCTCTCGTGTGTTAGCCTGTATGCGATCCTTGACGACCCAAGATATTTCGGCGAATAACTTTTCCACCATTATCAGGTGGTTCTGATGGAATAGTCTGTGTGCACTACACTACACTACACGTTTCCTTACGAGCAATGCTTAGCTCGTGAGTAGCAGGGTGAGCGGGAAGCGCAATTCCTGCAAAGCGTGGTTTCGGAAGTGAGAGAGAACTGACGGAGGTGGACTGGCCTCTCGGGTGCATGCATCCATTGACTGTTACGGGCTTTTAGGCTCCTACGGACGCCCCACCCAGCCAAACACGCTACGAATCAAATGATTACTACACAGCCACAACAACACGTAATGGCGGCGAAAACTCTAGCAATGTTTTGAAAAATTGGAGATAGTGCAGTGTCAAGCGACCATAGGTCATGAAATCAGCCTATTCACTTAGCCAGCAACATATGACAAAGCACCACGATTTCATACCCGTAAGTTATATACAAAAAACTTGATACATACTCATTGCCGTTTGTAAACGCATAATAAAGAGAAAAATAAAAATTACGTTTTGCTGTTTGTAAATGAGAAGTTGTAGACTGTGTAGCTGAATAGCTACCAAAATCAATGTCCTATAGCATTATGTAAGGTGTGTGAACTAATTCTTACATGCACTCTTTCTGCCTATTAAGTTACAAATAGACCTTTTACATAATGTTATAAACAACGCACATTCATCAGGTCGTTAATACATATCTCCACTGTGAGCTATAAGTAAACGATGTATAATATTTTACAACAACTATTCATTCACAACTGTAAATATTATGTACCGAAAGTTTCGCAAAAAGTTAGTATGTAACAACCATTTTACAGTTATAAAATTAAAAAATTACCCACTGAAGCTACCACAAAAAGTGCTGAAACGTGTATGGGTGAAACAAAACAGAAATGAAAGGTGTCTTGTGTAATGCGGAATTCCTCGTCCTATTTCGGAGCAAGCACGAACATAACAAGAACAACACAAGATGATCATCTGGAACTGTTTACGACATGAATACTGGGCCATTCTGCTGCTTTCATTATACTGTGTCAGTCACACAGCCTGCAGTAAACAAGAAACGTACGGCACATCGTCAGAGCAACTTCCATTCGTCAGCGCCGTGTACTGTGGTAATGCTTTTTTTTTACATATGTTCATAGGGGTGTTTCTCCTCCTTTTCCTGTCAGGAATCTGTCCCTGTGTAAGTCAGCCCTGGACGACGATCTGTAACCAAGTGGGCGAGAGCTGCACTTCTGTCCTCTCAGCATGCTTCTGCCCGTTGTCGTCCGATTAGTATTCGGCCGGAAATTGTCCGAGGCGAAGTCGATATCTTCATCCTCAGCGCCTCCCGTGGAGCTGGTGGAACTCGCCCAAGTGGCGAGTCTCTATAGCACTGACACCAGCTCGCACCTTTGCGCCTGTGGTTCTTTTCTCCTGGCTATGTCTTGATCAGACGACACAGCAATTTATACTATCAATTTTACCATCGTCTTATACCTGATAATTTATTTTGCAATACCGAGCACATTCGTATTTCCTTTGCTGCAGACGCCATACTGATAACCTCTTTATGCGTATAATAGGAATTATCCTCTAATAGTAAAGGACTTCTTACATGGAAAGTTTTATCTAGTGTGTGTTCATAATTATCAGTCATCTACCATTTCATTCTGTGTAAGGTGAAGATGTCATTATTGTTTCATAATATACATAATTATGCTTTATAATTGTAACGCCCCCAAGGACAGAAAACCCCCAATTAACAAATTTTGTGGAAAGTGAGTCATCTCGACAGTGACGGCAACTATTGACGATAAAATTTACACTGGTAATATTTTGATTAACACCTATGTTATTCAAATACTGAGAATGGCATAGGAGATGGGGAGATAAAGGAAAGGACTATCAAACATTCTTTATCAAACATCTATAGAATAAATTCAGAATCATATGAACGAAGGTTAAATCCAAGAAAGTAATTCAGTCAAAGATAACATTTGTCACGGAACTGGGTTGTAGCTGCATCGAACAGGAAATTCAGTGCGACTACAATAAAACCCTGGTATCTAAATGTTCAGTTAGTTAGTTGCTCTTGAGTCGCTCTACTTTCGCAATAGTTGTCTGGACTCAAACGCTGTTAGATTGTTTCAGTTTTGGAAGTCCGATAATTCATGAGGTACAGATTGAAGTATTGCTCAGTCATCCGACTGATGAGATTTAATCTTTACCGTTCTCAATGCGACGGTGTAGTAAGACGAGTGTTAGACTTCAAATAAGCGATATTGGTTTATCGGACTTCGTACTGATGAACAGTTACAAACCTTGATAGCAATGGATCAACGACAGAAAAACAATTTGTAGTCCTGAGTATGACACAATAAAACGAAGACACGAAGAAAGACAAGTAGGCTGCTCAGTCAAAAGTTGTCAGCGTCACGATTAGTGAACTGAAGTTAATCTTGAATGACATATCGGTGTGCGTGTGTTGTAGGGACAAACAATTAATGACAGCAAGAACAATAATATCTGAATTAAAAGGGAAATCTTACGTGTCGCCTAACTCTTTAAATATTTTAAGTGACTAAGTGAATTCATGAATAATGGACAGTGAAGAGTGGTTAGTTTAAAGAAATATTAAGGCGTATTAAAAAAAGAAAAAAACATTTACTCCAACATAAGTTATCTCTGGACCGTTGTTAATAACTGGACGTGGCAACGGCATAGCAACGGAATAGAAGACACAAAAATTTCATCCTCGTTATGTATGACGTGAAAAACGAGCGTAATGATGAAATCAAGAGTCAAGATTTTATTTCATCGCGGAACTATCCTGGCATAAAAATAAAAATAAATTATTGCAGTTTTATCAGTTCGCACAAACTGAGAAGACTGTTGCGGACAGATAACAGAATATTTCTAAACCACGCGAGGAGTTGCGATCTTACGATAATTGCAGGTGCTGTTCCACGTCACATCGACGGGGACGAACATCGTTACGAGTCACGTCTCCCCCCAGCGAGTGAAGAAGGAGGGAAGGGACGTCACATAATGTATGATGCGCTTATAATTGTCATATGAAACAAGGGATTGAATATATTACTAAACTAATTTGGCTCTGCTTATATTTTTTCCACAGATTCTTTCGATTTGTATGATCTATGATTACGCTTGTACATGTGCTCATTCACAAAAGAGTGTAACAATGTACGGATTAGAGAGGTATTACTACATCGATGTGAGATAATTACAGATACTGTGCAGAGATAGAGTCAAAAGTTAAATTTCAATATATGTGTGTGTATGTATTTGTAAGAAAGTAAAAAAAATGTCATAACACTTTATGAGATACATTTATTCTTCAAATACCGTACCATCACTTCTCTCACATTGGTTATTGCTAAACATTATCTTCAAAAGATCGAAGTATTTCACTTTTTTCAATAAGTGGCAATCTTGAGACTGTATGTTAAATATTTCGCAGGATTCACAGGCTATTGTGATGATAGGCGCTTTAATTTTTCATCACCTGCCAATATAATGAAATCTACACGTCTACACAACTCCGACAGCGTGTTTCTGAAGTAACTATGCGCCCTCTTTCCATCCATCGCTGCTGATTATTGTGGTAAGGTGACAACCAACAGTTCATGTTCTACATTTTATCTAGCAGAGTGCTGAATGCTATATCCTGTGCTATTGTGAGCTAGATTTGAGTGATAGCTTGCTTGTCATCTACAAGGATAGCAGCTGCTTGTTTTAAAACAAAATTTCTTATAACATCCTTAACATTTTCTGCAGTTGTATGGATGCTGTCGTCATTATGATAGGATTATGAAGATATCAATATTTTAATTCCATTGACTACATAGTGAAAGATTATTGTTTCCTCTCACCTTCCATGTACTTGCAGCGTTTGAGTCAAGACATATTGACACCTTGAACTAGCATAGAGTTAATGTAGTGGTAGGAGATAGATATGCTTAATCCATTACAGACTCATATTTTCATACGACATTGGTATAACACTGCGCAGTTTTTGACATTTAGGAGTGCATTGTTACAGTGGGGATAAATTGTTACACCGTTGGTAGGGTTAGTTTCACGCAGTTAGCGGTAAGTTGTTACAGTTTGTTATAAACTGGGATAAAATATTACAGTTTTTCGTTCGTTGTCATCTGCACCCTGTTATAAAATGATGATGCATGGGACAGTTTGCTGACTTAGATTGCACTCAGTAATACATGTAAGTTATGAGTTAATGTGAATGTAATATAACAAATTGTAAAAAGAGTACAAGCTGAAGCATAACATCAAAAGAAACATATACCAACATGCAAATCATGTCTTATCTGTTTCTTCATTGAGGAAGGTCGCTAATAATTAATGGAAGAATTTCATGGCATTACAGCGATTCTCTTGAAAAATTGTTGATACCTTTTTTATCCACTTGCGCCTAGTTGTGGGCCTGATTGGAACACCAGGATCAACATTCAACATATTAAATGAACAACCAATTTATGGAATAGAAGTATTAAAACGATGGAAACGAGATTGTAGATCGTTTATGGCTACAGTGGTCTTCGGAAAGCACTGGGAATACTCAAAAGATTATTTCAGTACTTTCAAACGTTAAAGAAATACATATTATCGAATAGTAGAACATGCATTGTTCAAGAGATGACAGTGCAGCTGTTGCTGTTGTGATATTATCTCTCCTAAGAAAGTGCAGTTACTAACATTTGTGCCTTAAACTACTAAGCTTAAGCACTGATCTGTCCGCAGCTCGTCAAGTGACTAGCATGGCTGCCTCTGGATCACGGGGTCACAGGTTCGATTCCCTGCCAGGTGGGGGATAATCTCTGCCCGGGGACTGCGTGTATGTATCATCCTCATCATTTCATAATCAGCATCATTTATGACAGTGGCTAGATTGCAGTGTGCAAAAAAATTTTACTTTCTACGGGCTCTGATGACTGCGCAGTTGAGCGCCCCACAAAGCAAACGTCATTAAGCTCTGATCTAAAATTGAACACAGGACCAGAAGCTTAAGCATTGTTTGGTCCTGACGCTCTGAGTACTTAACTTAGGCTATTTACACACGCCGACGGTTGAACTTATGGCCTCATAGTTTTAAAACTTGGAATACCTAGGAATGCCCAGAGCTGCACACCAGGCATTGTTGTGAAATGTTAAGCTATTTACATAAACTCGTGGTTGAACCCAAAATCATGATAATCCAGGATTCAGGTGTTGTTGTGGGACTGATAGAATTATACAGATATTTTTAAAGGGTTAGGGAAATTGCGATATTTACTTGTGCCAGGGTTGAACAAAAGGCTTTGATCGAAAATTTTGTTTGAAAATTAAGCTATTTACACATGTAGGGGTCAAACGTAAGGCATTAAGGTCCTGGAGCTCAGAACAGAACGTAACACAATAGAAATTGTTATACAGATGTCTGAGACCTCAAGGCACTGAAGTTTGGAGTAATTAACACAACTGCATACATCTCAGTGATGGTTTACAGCTTTGTGAAAAGCTCAGAGTGTGTTATCAACAGATGGCAACTGCTGTGTATTTCTGCATCATAGTTTCTATAGGATATTGACAGTTGAAAGTATGTTACTAAAGCATAGCAATTAATATCCACGCTTTGTATCTCTACGTAATATTGTGTTCCATACAATAAATGATGGCTTCACTTCCAATTAAAGAGGTGTAGTTTGTTTAACGATGTGAGGTTATTCATAAATTGATTAAATGGGTGCGTGAATATGGTGTTCCGCGTATCGATCCGTAGGAACAAATAGCATATGACAGGCCTAGACTTAATAAGTGTATTGAAGAACTGGGAAAAATTTTAATACCTGTATTACAAACGTCTCATAGGTGCAATACAATACATGGACGAAACTACACCTCTCTAAGCCTTGAAGTCCTGTAGCTTAACACAATACACATAGTTACTAAGTTGCTTGATATCTCCAGGCGCTGAAGCGTTTAGTACTTAGCACAATTCCATATACCTCATTGCAGCGATATTTCGCATGTAAATTAATGATTTGAAATTACATGTCTAGTACTCAAGAGATTAAGCACTGTTGTAAAAACATATGCAGATTAAGTTGTTTACTAATTAAGGGGCTTGTACTCAAGATGATGGGGTTCTGAAGCTTAGAGTACTTACCACAATTGCATAAAACTCTGTAGTAGATGTCGTGAAATTTTGATTCAGTTTCATGAAAATAGAACTAATTACAAATGCCTGGTGTTGAACTGAAAGCTTTGAGGCTCCGAAGCTTAGTAGTTGTGAAACGTAAGCTAGTTACATATACCTGAGTCAAACCTAAAGGCAGGAGGGCCTGGGCCTTAGGATATGGACTTGAAACAAAGGCCTTAGGGAGACGAACCTGGGGGCCATGAGACCTAGGGAGGGGGGGGGGGGGGGAGGGTATTGCGCAAAGACCTTGGGAGTAAGGTGCTCGAACATAAGGCCTGGGAGCTGTGAAGCTTAGATTGCTTCACACTTAGTCTTGTTGAGAAATTTTGATTAAATTACTAGAAAGTAGTAATAGTTGCATGTACTTGGGGTCAAACTCTGAACCTTTTGAGTCCAGAGCGTAATTGTTGTGATGACATAGTCTGTGACATCACATGACCTTGAACAGTCATAGGTTGTTTGCACTCTTAGACAACATGACAGCACAAGGCAACTGCTTAAAGGAGGAAGAAGGTCGGAGTAATCAGGATGTGACTTGTGGGAGCAGCTGAACGTCCGGTCTGATTCTACTGTATGTTACCCAGATACACGGTTCTATACTAACTTTCTGCTTCTTGCTTCTTCCATTTGTTTGTCCACACACAGAACTCAAGTCTGCGAGTAACGTCACTGGGTACAAAACCATTTGGCTAGGCTGATCAATGGTAGTACTTGTAAACACATATTGCAGTCGACTACAGTACACACAGCGTATTCAAGTATATCCATATCAGTACACTGTACATCAAGTGCATTGGATTATTTGAGTTTTTTTCGAACCTCCGCCCGTAACTGCTCGTCGGAATTGCCTAGACCACGATCTTAGCAACATCAGTACCTGTACAGGTATTCAACTGTCGTCGTTGTCAGAACGTCTCTCACTTATAAATTTAAGCTCAGTTGTTTCTGCATGATGGTTCTGTACCTGTCCCTGTCGCCTCTGAAGTTCTGTAACATCATCACGGAATAAACCAGTATGAGCAGTGCAGCAGTCATCAAGAATGACCTGAAGACGGCAAGGTATCTGTCTGTCCTAACGACGTGATCCGGGCGGAGACCTGAGAATTCTACAAAACATAAATACGCCAGGTAAACATCAGGTTGCGTAAACAAGTGACACTACATAGATGCACACAACATTGGTCGGACAGGCAGATAATTTGACATCAAATTCAGTGAACACATGACAGCTGTAGCAGGCACCCATCTGTATGAAACAAAACAGTATGTTAACAACAGAGGTGCTACACAGAGGTTGCCTAAGAGGAACACGTGAGACATGGTTAAAGCTATTCAAATGGACGATTTTTTGGTGCCGGCCGCGGTGGCCGTGCGGTTCTGGCGCTGCAGTCCGGAACCGCGGGACTGCTACGGTCGCAGGTTCGAATCCTGCCTCGGGCATGGGTGTATGTGATGTCCTTAGGTTAGTTAGGTTTAAGTAGTTCTAATTTCTAGGGGACTTATGACCTAAGATGTTGAGTCCCATAGTGCTGAGAGCCATTTGAACCATTTTTGATTTTTTGGTGTGGAGGTGGGTAATCAGAATTACAATTAGTGGGATGCCGTTCACCAAGAGTGCCTTTCTTGTGTCTAAATCTTCTTCTCAGAATGGTACTTACACCGGACGTCCTCAGTATTTGTTGGCTACGTTGCAATCTCTGTCTTCCACTACAGATTTCCCCCTCTATACCCCCTTCAACTAAGCTAGAAGATATTCCATGCATGTTCTCTTCCCATACATTCTTTTCCTCGGCAAACCTCTTGAATATCTCTCTTACCTTGTCAGTCCACCTAATTTTGAACATCCCTGTATATCACAAAATGTCAAGTATTTCGATTCCCAACTTATCTATTTTTAATGAAGACCTTGAGTCACTACGATCACTCCCGCCGGCGGGTCGAATCCTCCCTCGGACGTGGATGTGTGTGTTGTTCTTAGCATAAATTACTTTAAGTAGTGTGTAAGTGTAGGGACCGATGACCTCAGCAGTTTGGTCCCTTAGAAATTCACAAACACATTTGAAAACAGTCACTACGATAAAGTGAAGTGCTGAAAACGTATAGTCTCAGTAACTTGTTCCACAAATTAAGATCCAAGTTTGATAACAATAAACGATTTCTTCCAGAAATGCGTTCTCTCCCTGTGCCAGTCTGCTTTTTGTTATCTTCTTACTTCATCGGCAGTGCAACACTTTGCTTCCAAGGTAGTTCAATTCCTCAGATTCATCTATTATGTGGTCATTAATACTGACGTTGGGTTTATCGGTAGTCTCATTCTACTTCTCTTTCCTGTACATGTATGCCCTGCAGACAGACCGCCCACACAGCTGCCAGTACATATGTATCCCCATCGGGTGGAATAGCCACACGCTTACACGAATCTCTTTATGTTTAGCAGGTAGGAGGGGCCGAAGACTAAGGGCATTCATGTACCCCTGGGCCAGATAGTAGGAAAACGTGCACTATATAATGGCGACTCGCTGTTGTTGGTTGGTTGCTTGATTTGGGGGAGGGGACCAAACACCAGGTCATCGGTTCCAACGGATTACGGAATGATGAAGATAGAAGTCGGTCGCGCCCTTGCAAAGGAATCATCCTAGCACTTGCCGGAAGCGATTTAGGGAAATGACGGGAAACCTAAGTCAGGATGTCCGGGGGCGTGTTTCAGACGTCGTGCTCCAGAATGTGAGTCCAGTGCGTTAATCACTGCGCCACCTCGCTCGGCCGACATTGTCTGCATTTCAACGTTCCCATGAAGGCTGCTTTTTTTTTTTTGTCAGAAAGTGACAGAACTTGCGTCTTCTCTTGGTTACTACGATCTTAGAGTCTCTCTATTGGTCGTAAAATGATTTCTTACCCTACGTGAAACAGAAGACTCCAGCACATATAATCTGAAAGCCATGATATATCGTAATGAACTGACATACTAAATCTCGCAAAAGATGAACTATGCAGTAAAATGCACTGTTCAGTCACATTAATGTGACCACCTGCCGTAAGATTGAATATCCACCTTTTACAGCGCACACTGCTGAGAGACATGCGGGAAGAGAGTCACTGAGGTTCCAGGAGATACCGACAGGGATGTGGAGCCATGTCGCCTCTAGTGCCGTGGCCGGCAGGGCTAAATTTCTCGGTTGAGACTATATGGTGCGTACAGCCCGATCGGGATGGTCCCATAGGTCCCATAGATTCTAAATTGGGTTTCAATCTGTGGGGTTTGATGGCCAGAGGAGAACGATGAATCCATCCTGGTGCTCTCCGAAACACTCACCTACGCTGCAAGCTGTTCGACTCGTTAGATTGTCCTGCTAGTTGATGTCATCGTGCATAGGAAAAATGAATTACATGTACTGGTGGGCATGGTCCCAAAGGATAGATGCACTGCTGGGTTGATCCAGTACACCTGCTTGAATGATCACGTAGCGAATGCAACGAAAGCATTCCGTAGACAGCAACGCTCCCTTCCCCCAGCCTGGAACCATCCGACGATTGTTGCAGGACGTCTGCTTCCAGCCGTTTCTTGCTGTAGTCGCCAACAGTCATGTCATCCGTAAAGACCATCTGAAACCACTGAAGGGGGGGACATAGTTGCATTACTGGAGCACAAATTTGAGCCTTCGGAACCAACCAACAGCAGTCAACATGAAAGCAAGAGTCAGGCCCCCTCTGCGGAAGGGCATATGTATCGTCGTATGCTGAACGGTCGTTGTGGAGAGAGCGTTGGTAGCTCCTTGTTTCATATGAGAAGTCAGCTGCAGCACAGTTGCTCGTCTATCGGTCCGTATACAATTTATCTACCGCCTGTGGCGCA
Organism: Schistocerca serialis cubense; assembly: GCF_023864345.2. Lineage (NCBI taxonomy): Eukaryota > Metazoa > Arthropoda > Insecta > Orthoptera > Acrididae > Schistocerca > Schistocerca serialis. Next base: position 667,294,412 of record NC_064642.1, read on the forward strand.
CCACAGTTACACGTTGCCAATTATGGATAGCACTATTTTGCCATGCCCGGTGTACTTTAACCACGATGGCACACCAATTGTTTACACACTTAGCCGTTTAAGAAATGCTTCCACCTTGGCCCGAAAACCAATTCTAGTGCCCTTTTGGACGTCAGATATGTAGTGGCGTAACAAGACAGCTACGCCACACTGAAGTAGCCGAAAGGCACGCGTAATCTCACATAGGCTAGATAGAGGTCTGAAACAGGATACTTATTGAATGATATAAAGAAAAGTACGTAGCTGCTATTACTTAACTTTTAATCCTTGTTGTATACATCGTTCTTGATGAGACATTTCATACGATAACTATCAAACTATGTAAGGCTAATGGCGCCTTGCTAGGTCGTAGCCATGGACTTAGCTGAAGGCTATTCTGTCTCTCGGCTAATGAGCGATGTTTCGTCAGTGTAGTCGCTAGCAATGTCGTCCGTACAACTGGGGCGAGTCTAGTCCGTATCTCGAGACCAGGCTTGTGGTGGCGCTCGGTCTGCGATCGCACAGTGGCGACACGCGGGTCCGACATGTACTAAATGGACCGCGGCCGATTTAAGCTACCACCTAGCAAATGTGGTGTCTGGCGGTGACACAACAAGATATATCGTTCCCTTTCCAAATTAGAACAACGATTTTACTTTCGATGTTCTCCTTCGAAGTTAGCGTAAGTTGTAACCACTGATACTGCACAGTGTGCTAACGATTTAAAAATAATATTATTGAGGAGTGGTTCTATGTGTGCAAGAACGTGCGAATGGCTTACAATAACCGTAGCCTAGAGTGGTCATCAGGCTTTGTCAGCCGTCTGCCGGCCTGGCGCGGAATAGGTTAACGTCCGATAGCCGGCCCTACTGGCAGGGCGCTCGGCCCTAGCAGCTACCAAAGGCTTGTCAGTCCACGTAATTTTCAATATGCTTCTGTGGCACCACATATCAGGAACTTTGATTCTCATATTATCCGCTTTTCAAAAAGTCCGTGCGTACAGTGTTGTACTTCTAACGTACATTGTCAATACATTGTTCCCTAAATTGAGGCCCGTGTTTGACAAGAGGAGATTTATTTCTGGCGCGAATGCCCTCTTTCCCTGTGATAGTGTGCTTTTCATCTCCTTGCTTCGTAAATCATATATTAATTCCCTTCCAAGTTGAATTGCTTAACTTTATCTATTTCGTGGACTTCAGTATTGATGTTAAATTTACCGCTAATCTCATTACCGCTAATACTCTTTATATTCGTCTTTCTACGGTTAACACTCAATCGATATTCTGTACTAATTAGATCACTCATTTGATTTAGAAAGTCCTTAATTCTCGTTCGCCTTCACTGAGGATATGAATGCTATCAACAGATCTTATGACTGACATCCTTTCACCCTTAATTTCATTCCTACTCTTGCACTTGTCTTCTATTTCCGTCATTGCATTTTCGACTTGTAGGCTGAACAATTGGGGAACGGACTATGGGGTGGGGGAGGGAGGTGGGGGAAAGATGGCATTTCCGTCTGCCATCCTTATTAATACTCGCACTTCGTCCTTGACCTTCACTTCTTATTATTCGCTCCTGGATTCTTTACGTATTGCATAATACATGCCTCTCAGTTAAGATGACTCCTATTATTCTGTGAATTTCTTACATCTTACGTCACTGTACATTGTCAAACTCGTTTTCTAGATCAACGTGTCCTATGTACGAGACTTTGATTTTCTTATTACCTTCGAACTAAACTACCGAAAACACACACACACACACACACACATTAAATCAGGAATCTCTCGACCAGGATCACCTCATCAGTATGTACACTACTGGCCATTAAAATTGCTACACCATGAAGATAACGTGCTAGAGACGCGAAATTTAAACGACCGGAAGAAGATGCTGGGATATGCAAATGATTAGCTTTTCAGAGCATTCACACATGGTTGGCGCCGGTGGCGACACATGCAACGTGCTGACATGAGGAAAGTTTCCAACCGATTTCTCATACACAAACAGCAGTTGACCGGCGTTGCCTGGTGAAACGTTGTTGTGATGCCTCGTGTAAGGAGGAGAAATGCGTACCATCACGTTTCCGACTTTGATAAAGGTCGGATTGTAGCCTATCGCGATTGCGGTTTATCGTATCGCGACATTGTTGCTCGCGTTGTTCGAGATCCAATGACTGTTGGCACAATATGTAATCGGTGGTATCAGGAGGATAATACGGAATGGAGTGCTGGATCCCAACGGCCTCGTATCACTAGCAGTCGACATGACAGGTATCTTATCCGCATGGCTATAACAGATCGTGCAGCCACGTCTCGATCCCTGAGTCAACAGATGGGGACGTTTGCAAGGCAACAATCATCTGCACGAACAGTTCTACGACGTTTGCAACAGCATGGACTATCAGCTCGGAGACCATGGCTGCGGTTACCCTTGACGCTGCATCACAGGCAGGAGCGCCTGCGATGGTGTACTCAACGACGAACCTGGGTGCACGAATGGCAAAACGTCATTTCTTGGATGAATCCAGGTTCTGTTTACAGCATCATGATGGTCACATTCGTGTTTGGCGACATCGCGGTGAACGCACATTAGAGGCGTGTATTCGTCATCGCCATAATGACGTATCACGTGGCGTGATGGTATGGGGTGCCCTTGGTTACACGTCTCGGTCATCTCTTGTTCGCATTGACGGCACGTTGAACAGTGGACGCTACATTTCAGATGTGTTGCGACCCATTCATTCGATCCCTGCGAAACCTTACATTTCAGTAGTATAATGCACGAACGCATGTTGCAGGTCCTGTACGGGCCTTTCTGGATACAGAAAATGTTCGACTGCTGCCCTGGCCAGCACGTTCTCCAGATCTATCACCAATTGAAAACGTCTGGTCAATGGTGGCCAAGCAACTGGCTCGTCACAATACGCCAGTCACTACTCTTGATGAACTGTGGTATCGTGTTGAAGCTGCATGGGCAGCTGTTCCTGTACAGGCCATCCAAGCTCTGTTTGACTCAATGCCCAGGCGTATCAATGCCGTTATTACGGCCAGAGGTGATTGTTCTGGGAACTGACTTCTCAGGATCTATGCACACAAGTTAAGTGAGACTTAAATGGTGACATACCCATAGTAACAATGAAGATTCATCTGGGATGTGAACAACAGCAATGTAATATAATTACAAAAATAATCATTAACATATTCCTTTCAATCTTTGTTTCTAGTACTTTATCTTGCTTTGTTGTGCCTGTAGAAAGCGTATGTGATGTAAATACGACAGTTTATTTGATGTAAATACGCCTAAAAAGCAGTTTATGACCACCGAATGTTATCTAAACTTATATTACTGTTTATCAGTTGAGGCCCATTGAAGGCTGTCTAAACTTATATTACTGTTCATCAGTTCAGATGAAGCAGCCACATAGCATCAAATGTTTTATAAATATCCATAAATTACTACAGATTATCCATAATTTCGAACGTACTAACCTTCCATATCGTATAAACTAACAAAAATTCATCCGCTGATAGAGTTTTAATCCTGAAATACAGATAGTGGCAAGAATAATAAATATGACTAGTTACAGTAAACTATTTATAGGGTTTTAAACCTCAGTAGGTAAAAATAGAGCTCGTAAAGCATCACTGCTACGAACTTTTTCTCATGAACATCTTCAAGTACCAGGTTGAAATACATGTTAAACATTAAGTTCTGCGGTCCCTTGGCTGTATGACGAGTGTAAGCTAAAAAGTCTGCGCGATCGTAAGATATGGCCATATAAGTACTCTGATACTCACGTCAAAACCATTCATGAAATTTGGCAAGAAGCAAGGTTTCACAATACAAGTACAGGAAAAAATTCAGAAACTGTCAGTATCCTATTATATTGAAGATAAAATGTTTTTCCCATTTGTTGTCCGTCTCTCTCTTTTCTGGTCTGTTAAGACACCTTTGTCTCAGGAACACGTACAGGTATGAAGTTAAAATTTATGCCAGACTATCTGATAAACCCGGCATTCCAGGGTTTTCGTTTTGCCTTTACGTTTGGCATTCTGGAAATTTTACAGGTTTTATTATGCTGTGGGTTTCCATTTAGGCTATCCGTATTTGGATTTCGTAAATAATTTCTGAACGTGTGTTAAGTTCGAGGAACTATAACGCTAGGTGAGCTGAACGAATGTAATTTAGCAGTTAATGACCTCGGGGACAGGACGAATGGGTCGTATTCCTTGTAAATATTGTCAGGATTCTAGCAGGATTTATGTAGGGTAACCATTGGTAAGTTCAGGATTTGTTGTTATAGTAATTAAGTCTAAAGAGAACCTGCAGAATTTATTTGGAGACGCATAATTCCCAACATTGATATGACTTCGTTTCAGACATTATATTTTCTCATTTGTTTGCTTCAGCGTAACGTAAACCACCAACTCATTGACTTTCAGTGTCATGTCAGTATCGTCTGATGACTGTCGTAGTTAGAATAACATCATTTTTACCTTGATGAACCCCCCCCCCCATCCTCCCCCATAACCTTCTAGTAGTTGTGCACATCTGTCACCACATGTTGCCTCTTCCATCAAAAGTGTATCTTTTCTTCTTCTAGTCGCCCACAGTGATCACAGTACACAGTATACGATGCATATGTTGGGCCAAGGATTTACAGTACCAACTTTAAAATGTCTGCTCTGGAAAAAAAAGAAAAAAAAAAACGGGCACACACACCTTTTCATGTCATAGATCTCAGATCCAGCTACACCATCGGTTTGAGTCAGTAATAATCTCGATTTTACAAAATAAGTAATCAGCACTCATTATGCTGAGAAATTACTAACGAAACGTGTTCTGATTTACGCACCAGCGTAGCACCTGTTTCCAAGGAACTGCATCCGGATATTGCTTACACTGATCCCACAATCTATTTTCGTCAGTGCAGCTGAGACTCCCGCAGAGGCGTGTTTGTTTAGCCTGCACGAGCAGTCGGTTTTGGCTTATTTATTAGCAGACGCAGCGGAAGCAATAAGTTAGATCGGTTTAAATTGGGAAAACAGATTTCAACCGTTCTATCAATAAATATAGTGTCAGATTAAGAGAAAACAGGAGGTGTTCAGCGAAGACCACCTGTGGATGTGTTTACACGTGCCACTGACGTACCGAACTTCAAACAAACCACTGGAGGTGAGATAAAACAAAGTAAGAAGCATGTCGCTCCGCATTCGCTAGCTGTCAAAGTGTATAACAAAGTTGTTGAGATATCTCGCCTCAAGTAAAACCTCACTGATGCAGAGAGGTAACATACATAGTAGGTAAAACGTCTTCTGAGAAAGGAAGACTGTGTCACGAGTGACACGGCGGGTGTGGTCCTTGAATAGGAACCTTCAATATACCGTAGTTCTACGATAACGTGAAATGAAGTGGTACTCGTCGTAAATGCAGGATTTCGATTATCGTTAATCGTAGAAAACAAGTAGAAAAATAAATTGATAAAACAGTGTTGAGGGTTTAGTAATGTCGTAACTCTCGGTTAATATAATGTAAGAAGCAACATTAAGGAAAAATTTCTGGCGATAATGATGAAGTAAACAGAAAACCTGTTTCGTATGCGCACCAATAGTGCGCTAAGGTGCGGGAGTAAACGAAACGACTGGCCAAGAGAAACAGGTCAGATCTCGCTATAATAATAGAACGCAGTTATCGATAACATCAAGACGAATTACAGAGAGTGACACACTTATGTCGAAAAACGAATGGTAATCAAAGACTCAAGATGTACTTTCAGAAGAGAATGGCAAACAGATCACAGGACACCGTAGGAGTCACTGCAACATAAATGTTATGCGAAAATTTACATTTGATTTTACCATGGTCGTTATGAATATGCTTAAGAAACCTGACAAGTGAGAGAAGTAGTCACGCTCTAAGTGTTCCGTACAAACTTAACAATATATATGAACGGTTCATCTACAGGTTTTCGTGAGTGAGTTTATCATTGTCAAAATGTGTGATATAAATGGCCGTAGATTTTGACTGCAATGTCTTACGAGCTTACATTTTTTACGACGCTTAGGAACAGTAGGGCTTCGTGTTCATACATATTATAAAAAATGGATGTTTATATGATTGTGTGTATGGTCCACATCCATTACTAATCCACTGGACAGATTTCAAACGAACGTGTCACACATACCCCTTTCTGTCAAGCAACAATCACTGTGGATATAACAGCCTTCTATCACAGTTCAGGAGATATGACGTCAAAAGCAATGACATACGTGAAAAACTGCAGCGTCAACACATTCGCAACACATTATACAGACAATATACATATATGAAACTGAATGTACCTAAAAAATTATATCACTGTATGATACAAACATCAGGAGACAAGATATCATAAAACCTTCCTTACGTGAAAAATCTGCGGAATAACGCGTCAAGTTTTAGTAGATTTATTCTTTGCTACTAAGACAGTCGTATGGTCTAGTGGACGCAAGGAAATCCGTACACCTAACGGCGCAATAGACAGCTTTCAACTGCAAAGCACGAAGGGCTGTAGGCGAAAGCAGTAGCCATGTATAGAGATAAGGAGAGGCTTTTCCACAGAAGCGTTTAACAAACTGTCAGTAGACATGCGATACAGCTTACATTTCTACAATGAGCATGCTTTCATACTATTTCATACTATTTCATAGTTTCAAATGTGGTTTCCCTAATACACGCAAATGAAATTTTTTTAGTATCAACTACAGTCGTAGTTCATTGTACACTACAAACATAGTTAAATTTTTGTTTTCGTTTCTAATAGAAACATTTCTTCATTTTCTTCTTAGTTCCTGCATCTCAATGAATCTCCTCCTTCATCAAGTCTGCCGTGAATTTATCAGCCTGTGGATACTTCCTTCCATCTCCATATTCTCCAAACAGTTCGTCCTCGCAGTTCAAACAATATATGTTCGCTAAGATCATGAAATAGGTCCACCCATCCTCACAAATTTAATAGACTTTTCTTTCCCAACTTATTGCCTAGATACAGTAGTGCCCTCTACAGAGTCCTACATTCAACTATAGTGGTATACGAAGAGTTACTTTGTAGTTTCTCAACAAACAATGCGTCGATAGGCAGTCACGGATCGAGACATTATGTAAATCACGAAATATGAAATGTACGTCCCTTCTTCCGAGTACAGATTATTTCTAGATACCAGCACAAACAACCTCGCCACAACGCGTCAGATGTGGTAATATAGTCAGTGATTGCCGTTCTAATATTTTAAATATTGTCAGTATGTTATGATTATGTCCTTGGTGTTCTTTCGTATCAAATAGACTACTGAATGTTAGACCAAAGCTTGCTGTAATGATGACTATAAATTATAACTCGTACTCATCCTACACATTCAGCATAACGCAATATACAGGGCGTTTCCGTAAGAGCGTGCAGAAATGTAACAGGACATAGAGAATGTACCTCAGAACAATTTGTGCTAGGGAACCTTGGGTTGGAGAAGGCAGCTTAAGGAGATATGGAAGTAAAGTAGTCTACCACTTCGTTTAGCATAACTGTTTTACAGCTTATTTACAACTAACATTAGTACAAGTTTATTTATTTACGTGTACATTCTTTATTTCCTGTAAGGAAACAAGGAGAATGAGCCTGATCACAAGGAAGTGACGATGCTAGTTTTGGTTATTTTACTTCACTTCACGGCGGCTCTGTTTTTTCGTATATACATTGTCCAAATACAGAACGTGCTGTGAATCAACAACAAACCCATTTATTACTCAGTGCTATTCAGAGAAAAGGTACGGTTTCGCTAAACTCACAGACATGCACCATGTGTATGAGGAAGTACGTTGCAACGCTCCTGCTGCCGAAAGGCTACACAGGAAACGATTTCCTAACAGGCATCATCCGTCACGAGGAGTGTTTATTTCTGTCGATCTACGAATGTGGGAGACTGGCTCATAGGAAAGGAGAAACGAGTGACCTGGCAATATGAGGACCATCCGCTCGCCCGATTTCGAAGATCTTCGCCGATTTGATGCTTGCAATGAGGTTGACAGCCGGTCTGTTTCATCACATTTTTTAAGATACAGTACAAATAGTACGTTCAGTGTGTCAGTGATAGTAATTGCAGTTAACTGTAATGTAAATCAAGTCGTACACAATAGTGTGATTTCATTCTTATTATCTGCTTCTGTGATCCCAGGTTCGTTACCTCAATTTTTTGAGTGGAGATCTTCTACGATCTGTAAAATTTTTGCGCTCCCTTACGGAAACACCTTGTACAACAGGTGGTTTCAACTAAACTTTCTCTATTTAACACGTTATAGCACGGAAAAGAATTACCATACGAGTACCAAACTAGGTAGCATTAATGTCCAGAGTATGGGGTCCATGATTTCCATGCGTCAGAATGCCACCATAAAGTTCCAACTATGGCCACCAGTTGCCATGATCAGTTACCGTGATTCGTAGTCTCACACACCCGACCAGTCGCAGTGCGCTTGTTCACGTGTCAACACCAGCTTGTTGGACTAAAGAAGCAACTGAAAGGACTACGGAGGGGTCCTCATTCTCCACCTGCTGTGCAAAGCAGGATGAAGCAGTTCGAATCAGCTGGAGAACTGGGCGTCGTTCCAGGAAGAGGCCCACGACCAACTGCAACATAGGTGGTTGATGAAATCGTTGTTCCTATAGCAGACAACGCTGATCAGAGCTCCCGATCACAACAGTTGAAGATCCAGTGGTCCACAGTACGGAAGATGCTTCGAACCATTCTCAGCTGTTACCCGTACAAGATCCATATCGTACAGCAGCTTGCACCCCAAGACACTCAATGACTTGTTGACGTCGCTCTCCACTTCCTCGTAAGGATTTAAGGTGACGAGGGCTGGCCCTGGACCACCCTATGCACAGATGAAGCTCATTTTTCTGTGACGGGTGAGGTGAACACACAGAATTGCCGAGTGTAGTAATCTTTATCTCCAGACACTGTGCATAACACTCCTCTTTACAGTAATCATGTCACCGTATGGTGTGGCTTCAGGGCTATGTTTATCATCGGCCAATTCTTTTTTGAACGGGATGGCGCCCAAAGACCAAAGACGTGCAGTGTGCTGTCCAGCGCTACTGAAATATGCTTCGCCAGCACGCCTACGAGAGAGAGAAAACATTGAACTCATCACCTATCATGCAAGATGAGGCCTCACCGTACACCGCTCGTGAAGTTCCTCTGCTTCTCCGAAACACATTTGGAAACAATCGAATTATCAGCCGATCGTTTTAAAATGCTTGACTGGCACGATCTCCTGATCTACTCCTTGTGAATTCTGATTGTGACACTACCTGATGGACAAGGTTTACCACGGGGACATCCACACATGTGCTAATCTGAAGCGCAGCATATCAACAGAGGCAGTCAACATACCCATGGACATGCTTTGTTCTGCTGTGCAGAATGCATTTCTGCAGTTTCAAACTCTTTTCGACGCTGATAACCCCTTTTGTAGCAGTAATGGTACCGGCATGTAGTGGTATGATGTAACGTAGCAGCATTTTAAAAGTGTTTCAATTCAATCGATTCTGCGTTGTTTCTCTTCCCCATGTCCTTAATATGGATGCTACGAAGTTTGGTCCTCGTACGGTAATTATTTTCGTGTTATAGCGTGTTAACTAGGGAAACTTATTATAACCCCACGCTGTAATTGCTAGATAACACACAATTTAAGAAGGTATTAATACTTTCTGATGTGAGTGAGTTCACACAGTAAACATTAACCGGTGATTTAATACTATTCGGTTAACTTAAGCAGCTGCGTAACTTCAACTTCATGAAGCTATGAGCCTCAAAAAATACAGACTTTAAGATGAACTGAAACACGACTGTCTTCTCCTTAGTAACTCACGCTATTCATCATTTACTTATGCTCGTCAGTCCTTGTCAGGAGCACATAAAATACCTGCAGCGGAAATCAAATTTTCGTAATAGCTTTGACAGGTAGTGGAGGCACTTCACTAATTGTGAACTAATACCTCTGACTGTGTATTCAAACCACATACAAAAACTCCGCGTTGAATTCTTATCGTAAGGTAATACACAAAACAATACCCAAATTTTAAATTTACCAACTTACTTGACTATTTCCGTTTCCGCCAAAATGGGGAGATGCTACTCTGTATTTTTCTCCATAACGTTCTCAACGAGAATCAAAGATATATTTTACCTCAGTCAGCGATATATTATATACCCATCTCTTGACATCTGTTTAAGTTATTAGTGAACTAAGATCTATATTATTCTTCGTCTGGTTGGTACCTAGTATACCACACATTCTTATCTGTCGTAATTAGAATAGTACTTATGCTATCCCATTGATCTCTTTCCACTGATATTATTTACGTAAAACCCATTACTCAACAGTGGAGATCAAAAACTATATCTGCAATAGTGTTTTTTTTTGTTATTTTTAAATTATTCTCACTACAAAAATTGTAATAATCTTTTTCTATTAACTGCACTTTCCTATTAACTGTAGTTGAGAATACTAAATGTATAGTTCTTATTTTTATTTTTCTTATCTCATAGATTGCCAAAAATTTTAATATTTTACAGGGGCAAATTGACGAAATCGGTATCCTTGGGTTTTATTTTATTTCTAGAAGTACCAGTACAATAGTGCGATGAGCACCAGCCTGCGTTCGCCCAAGAAGAAATAACGACGCCACTACCACGTTGCCCCTAAATTTAACGCTGGTAGGCAAAGTCAGCATCTTCAGGCGTTGACTCCTGCCTACCTCTTTTTCCCAGGAGCTATTCAATACTTGCAAGGTTTGCTACGGATTTTTTTCTCTTTATTGGTTAATAGCACTGCTCGTTGGTCGCCTTAATGGTTCTTTACCTAATCCAGACGATGGAATAAAACAAGTGAAAATCTTGAAAAATTCTGATACCAATTAGGCTTTATTACGATTCTACACACACCTCCGCAAGCGCAGTGAATGCTGCAAGTCTTTTCTACAATACCTAAATGATTCGTCATTACGCACTCACTGCAATTTCCACACAACCAGTTTCACCGTTCAGTCAGGTACCACTCTTCACGATGAGAGAGTCCTGGGCCAGACCACTTTTCCTATGTATCAGAACACAAAATTGGACTTCCCGACCATTAATAATTCCACCAACACAAATCCACAAATAACATTTAATACCTGAACGAAGTGTACGTTCTCGACGAAATCCCGAAGAAATTAAGTCATCTGTTTACGCCCAACCCTTTGGATCTCTGGCTAACCTTTACAAAATTAGTACGCAATATCTGTACCGCCACGACTTTAGATGAACGTGCTGAACCTTCGCTGACTTTCCCTGTGCATTTTGTGTTCAGACATGTCAGACCTGATCCAAGCCCTTCCCTGTACATGACTGTAATAACTATTAAACCCTTCAAAACTAATGAGGAACCATAAAAAAGAGTAAATGAACAATTTCCTTAGTATTTTTAACAAATTCAAATTGTTATGAGCCGTCGCAACTTCAGACAGTGGCGTTAAATATTTTTTCTGGAACTGAGGATGGAGTTGGATTAGTATACTCGCCACAACAAAATTAGCGGCGTCCTTATCGCCTCACGTGCTTTTATGCAATAGTACATAGACAACAATTTTTAACCGTAACGAAATACTTTAGAACAGCAATATTTTTATCTATAAACCTATCTGCAAATTATTTACGTGATAAATTGAGGTGACAACTTCATCCGTAACGTCTATGACGTAATTTTATCACGTTACAGAGCTTCATCCTCGCCGTAAATTATTACGGATCAGCTGTTACTCCCTATTAGTTTAAAATCTGTTTTATTTTAAAAGTTTGTAGAGGATGACTTTTATTTTCGACGAACTGATTTAAGAAATGAATGAGACAATTTAATTACTCTTTCCCTCAGACTTAGCAGTAGAAGAAGGTAACCATGGTATATCATCATCAATACAGGTTTGCATACTTCCTACAAATGGAAGCATAATCTGTTGAGAAAATTCTAGTCTTTATATAGCTCGGTTTCTCAGTTGAAATGCATCGTGGATTCGATATTTTATTTTTTATTTTTCAACTCTTTGTAGCCATCATGCAACTTTCAAAAGCCACTCAATGTTTCATTGTGTGAATTCCTAAACCCGTCGTCTCTCACGAACATTCCTTAAAGAGAAGCAGGCTCCCTTCTCTGCCTCCTCGAATTTAATTTATTTAAATGATTGAGGGGGGAAAGCCGGCATGGGGCTAAGTTACTAAGCCTCCTCTAAAATAGCTGAAATGCATTAACTAATTACCATTATTTGTTCCTTTTGAATTGACTAAAAAGGTTAATTACATTAGTGATCATGAACTATTCAGTCTCACACTCCAATAGGTAACAACCGAGCGAGCTGGCGCTGTGGTTAAACACTGGACTCGCATTCGGGAGGACGACGGTTCAATCCCGCGTCCGGCCATCATGATTTAGGTTTTCCGTGCTTTCAATAAATCGCTCCAGGCAAATGCCGGGATGGTTCCTTTGAAAGGGCATGGCCGACTTCCCGACTTCCTTCCCCATGCTCCCCTAATCCGATGAGACCGATGACCTCGCTGTATGGTCTCCTTCCCCAAAAAACCCAAATTCCAATAGGTAACAAACCTATTATGTTATTTAGATTAATTAATCTTCCCACTAATATATCCGTATCAAGCCCATTTTAACTGACACCACTACGTATCTCAGACTGACACTCAAAGGAAAACTATAAGCCCACGAAGAAAAGCATCATAATATCTATCTACAGACTTCTTTACACTGTATATTCATACTGTGTCAAGTATAGTAATGTCGCTTAAACGATTACGTAATTGTCATACAGTGCTCAAGCTCATAACATAATGATCCTAAATAATATATTAACTTATATAACTAAGATCTGGCACGACTCTATTCCCCTGAGTCACGTGTCTTTGACGAAGATCCTAAAAACATTTGCTGCTTTCTTCATCGAACCACAACTGATCGTCCCTACACCTAAGACTTTTGCTCTGGCCCTTTGCTTTGCTACCATCCATGAACTTTCTACGAGGATTCTGTCATACCAATGCTCAAATATTTTCTAGCTCTACACTTCACTGAACCTACAACCGTAATCTCTAGCCTACTCCTTCTCTTAACTCTATACAAAAGCATAGCTTTTGCGGATCTGCTATGATATTCACACTTTCATAATACACGTAAGGCCCTTTGGTTGTTATTTTTACTCATTATTACCTCTTTACCATCTAATTTTGAGTAACACAAAAGAATGTTTATATCTATTTGTGTAACTATCAGAAATTCTCAGTCGATTTTAGAGTTACGTTTTCCGTATAGTCTTCAGAAGAATTCTCACCTACTTTCTCATTATAAGATTTATCCATCGGGTGAATTATTTACACCACTGTCGCGAGTATTTCCTTACTACACAGACCTCAAGTTACATTAGTTCCATTACAAGAACTATTCTCACACTGACAACTACTTTTATTTTCTGAGAAACTAACCTTAGAACCACGGAGATTAACTTGTTTCATTTTCTTTACGGCCCGAGTTTGGGTCTTATGTGCTCGTGATCCTAGAACATTCCCTAAGTCGTTATTTGTATTTTTAATTTGCTTATTACAATCATTGAACGTTATTACTTTAATGTCTTGCAGCATTACATTAATGTACATTTCTTGAGACCCTTATATCCTTCTCATTTGACCAGAAAGTGCTCACAACTCACCCACTGTTCCTTTTACTGCTAAATTTTACTATCAACTTCGTCATATTTATTATTAAACTTCTCTATACTTTTCGCCTGTTCGTGTCACTTGTTTAGCTCAATCTTTAAATCTTCCCTTACCGTCTTTTTATCTTTTCTAATATTTTCTCTTTCATATTCACCTCCTTATTATTATTCTTTAATTCCTCCTGTTTTTTCTTTCCGCTAGATCCTGGGTCCTAGAACCCCTTAAATTTCTCTGAGCACTATGGGACATAACTGCTGAGGTCATCAGTCCCCTAGATCTTAGAACTACTTAAACCTAACTAAGCTAAGGACATCACAGACATCCAGGCCCGACACAGGAATCGAATCTGCGACCGTAGCTGTCACGCGGCTCCAGACTGTAGCACCTAGAACCGCTCGGCCACTCCGGTAGAACCCCTTAAATCAACTTTTTATATCCTATACCCGGCCCCACTTCAAACCACAAAAATCAGTTTCGTATAAAACAGCAAGATGCGAGGCATCCCAGATATGCTCAGTAATGTTCATGTCTGGGGAATTTGGTGGCCAGGGGAAGGGCTTATAGTCAGAAGAGTATTCCGGGAGCCATTCTGTACCAATTCGAGACGTGTTGGGTGTCGCATCGTCCTCCTGAAGTTGCCCAAGTCCGTCAGAATTCACAGTGGACCTAAATGGATGCAGGTGATTAGCAAGGATGCTTTCGTACATATGACCTATCACAGTTGTATCTAGACGTATCAAGGGTGTCATATAACTCCAACTGCACATGTTCCACACCATTACAGTGCCTCCACCAGCTTGAACAGTCCCCTGCTGGCACGCAGGGTCATTGGATTCATGAAATTGTCTCCACTTCCGTACACGTGCATATGCTCGATACAATTTGAAACGAGACTCGTTCTACCGGACAATATGTTTCCAGTCATCAACAGCCCAACTTCAGTGTTGACGGGCCCAGGCGAGGCGCAAAGCTTTGTGTCGTGCAGTTACCAAGGTTACACGAGTGGGTCTTCGGCTCCGAAAGCCCAAATCGATGATGTTTCGTTGAATGGCTCGCATGCTGGCACTTCCTGATGGCCCAGCATCGAAGACTGCAACAATTTGGGAAGAATTGCACTTCTGCTGCGGTTAACGGTTAACTGTAGTTCCTGTTCTTTTGGTATCTTTTTCCGGCAACAGCGACGTCGGAGATTTGATCTTCTACCGGATTCCTGATATTCTAGGTAGACTCGTGAAATAGTTGACGGGAAAGTCCCCACAGCTGGCCATGGTGGCCGAGCGGTTCTAGGCGCTTCAGTCCGGAACCGCGTGACTGCTAAGGTCGCAGGGTCGAATCCTGCCACGGGCATGGATGTGTGTGATGTGCTTAGGTTAGTTAGGTTTAAGTAATTCTAAGTTCTAGGGACTGATGTCCTCAAATGTTAAGTCGCACAGTGCTTAGAGCCTTTGAGTCATTTTGAAAGTTCCCACTTCATCGCTACCTTGGAGATGATGTGTCCCATCGCTCGTGTGGCGACTATAACACCACGCTTAAACTCACTTAATTCTTGATAACATGCCATTGTAGCAGCTGTAACAGATGTAACGACTGTCTCAGACACTTGTTTTCTTCTATTGGCGTTACCCTTGGCAGCGGGATATTCTGCTTGTTAACGTATCTCCGTATTTGAATACTTATGCCTATATTAGTTTCTTTGGAGCTTCAGTGTATTTAACCTTGGTAAGCAGAATGTCAGTCACTTCAGGCTTTGGGTCCTTACTAACCCCATTATCCCAGGAACAGTTCAACACTTCGGACACTCGATTCGGGTTTTTTTTCTTTTAAGTGGTTAATAGTATTGTTCGTGGCTAACCTTAATGGATCCTTTCCTTATCCAAACAATGCAAGAAGAAAGCTAAACATTTTGACATATTCTCGAACCAATTATGCTATACTATGAATCTATAGCTTCGCAACCACAATACATAATGCAGGCCTCTACTATAATGAGTCGTCACTACTCGCTCACTGCAATTTCCATACACTTAATCCCACAGCGTGTGCAAAATTTTTTGCAAATCGGATTGGATTCAGATTGAGTCGTCTAAATACTATAGCAAAATGAATTGTTGGTTGTGAAGGATGTAAAGAATGCAGAGGGTGTGATCACAAGAAAAAGAAATTTTTAGCAAAGAGATGGAAGGTTAATAGTTTTATGTTGAGCCTAAATGGTAGGGAAAGCCTTTATTCAAGGAATAATACCTTTCTTCAGAACTGACAATCAGTAAGTTGCTCAAAATGTACCATCCAAATGTATCTAGTGAAGTAAAAGTAAAAAAAGTTGTTCTTTCAGAAAATATTCAGCTGAAATTTTAACTGAGTTGTTGGAACTCTTGCCTTATTTACATCTAGCTACTGCTTCAAAATGTCTCATAGATTGGCTACAGCTGGAAAAATTCTTATTTGGGTGCTCATCGGTTAAGGGCAAAAACTTTTCATCAACTTACGAAAGAGACGCCCCGTAATTCAACAACCTTACGCTTTGATATCCAACAGATACAGGTCCTTCCAAATCAATCAGTCATTGAGGCATATTATTCACGTCAAATATACTGTAACACTCTCTGTGTAAAAGACAGGGACAATAAAAATCCACACTTACCTGTCTCCAAAAAAAAAATTTATTTGACAGAGGTTCTGTTGAGATTGCATCAGGTCTCTGCGATTTTCTGTAAAGATTTGACTCGTCTATTGAGAATGATATCTTGAGGATTTTTGTAGTTGGCTGTGGAGGGCAAAATAGGACTTCCTAATGGCGCAAGCTTCGACTTTCTTTCTAATTAAAAAAGAGGTCCTCAGCGGCTTAAGAACATGTTTCTTCCAATAAAAGGTCTCTCCTTTTTCCCTGCTGTCAGAGTCTTTGGAGTTTTCGAAAAAGTCTTCGGAAAAATTCTGAGATACTAACGCGCAATCAATTACCAAAGTATTTATAAATTTGTAGGTTTAGTTAACGCCTTTTATGGAGGTTGGAGTGTGGAGGATTACAAAGCATTCTGTGAACATTTTAAAAAGATGGGTAGTATCAAAGACATGACACGAATTATGTTACAGAAGTCAACGAAAGATGAAAATGACATGGTCAGAACAAAAATGGTGCCAACACACCACTGTAATCATCCATCCAAGATGTTCAGCCCCATACTAAGAAAGTGAAAACAATATGCCCTGTTTCTCAATCATCAGTAATTTCAACATACAGTAGAGTGAGTGAAGCAAAGACGACTCATGCTGCAAACGTTTTTTGGATGACTGGAAGAACGTAGGAGATTTAAATGTTTATGCTAACGTCTTTAATGCCTTTCCCGTTGTGACTCGCAGTGTGAAAGGAGTTCTTATCCCAGCTTGTGGTTGCTTGAAATAAGAAGGAGGACTGTATCAAATTTGAAGAAAGAAACAGTGTTGCCATTCTGAAGGCTCTATAAATCGAAGATCTTTCCAGAAACACATTTTGTATTAGATGTAAATGATTAATTTGAATATATTTATCGTTTAGTCCAATGGTTTTCATTGTTAGTTGTGACAGAATATACATGAGTTAGTGACAGACTATACACCAGAATTTTTTTGTGAAAACTTAATTTTTGTATTATCAAATAATTTTATTCCAGAATAATAGTCAAAATGAAAGATTAGATATTTAAGTACCTTATTAATAATTTTTTATTTGTATATCTTACTAACTACTGGATCAAATCGTATAAAGTCCAACACATTCCCCTTAAATTTCAAGGACACACTTGCAAACTGATTTCACTTTTTATGTTTCTAGGAATACGTTTCAAACACAACCTCACTTCTTAAAATTTTTGAAAGATTTCCCAGCAAATCACTGATTGGTGTTGTGCTTCTTCTTCAAAATTTGATTTTTGCATTTAAAACGATTTAAAACGGTACTCCTGTGTAAGGAATGCAACATTTCTCCGTTATATTCAATACAGTACAGTACAGTGCATGACGATGCAATGGAGTATTCAGTAACATGAGTCGGTCCATATGATCTCTGCCTGTAATTGGTATGTTTTTGTCACTGATCAACAAACATAGTTTATCTGTCAAAGATTCTAATGATTCCTATGAGAAATAACTAAATAGCAACAAAAAAGTCGGGAGCAACAGGCAAAGTGAAGAGCTAATATATTCTTCTAGCAACGTGGGAGTCACATCGGAGAGGAAAGATTTATACTAGAAGGTAGGCATATTTAACGAGTAACACGGTGAACGTCATGGCTTCCAGTAGCTTATATAATAAAATACAAAATGTGGTTCGCCTTCCTGAATCTACAGTTTGCACGGCGGACTCCATCCCAAAAACAGCAGTGTACTTCTAAGGACAGCCGTGGACGGTGGTGAATGAGCAGCTGTAGTCTACATCTACGTGTAGCCTGGCATTCCACAAATCCCCTTTCCATGTTTGGTATATGGCTTTCCTTCTACGTTTCTGCCCGTTTTCCCACTCTAAATACAAAAGGAACGCAAGAGTAATGACACCATTTATAAGCTAGATTTTTCCACTTTAATCATTTCCGGAGATATATGACAGTGGAAGCAATATGTTGACTAATTCATTTTGAAACGTTTCCCGTCGTAATTTCAACAATAGGTGATCCATAATGCAATTGTTGTAGCGACTGCCACTAGAGATTGACTGGCAGCTCTCTTGACCTTCTCACGCATGCTATGTTTCATCTATCAATCTCAACTGGTGACTTACAAACAGTACTACAGAATTGACGAAAAAAGTATTGTGGAAGCTGCCTCGCTAGGAGAACTAAATTTCCTTATTATGCTTCTGATGAAGGTCAGAGCGGCGTGTGCTTGTAAAAATACTTTCACATGTCTTTGAACGAAAATAGCTTCGCTGCGTAGCTCAAGACATATGATTATTGTAGCTGTTTTATTTTATCACAAATGTAATAATGAATTATACCAACGACCTTACTGCAGTGATAACGCCGGTTCCCGATCGCCGAATTTAAGCGCTGTCGGCCTTGGCTAGCACTTGAATGGGTGACCTTTGGTCCGCCAAGTGCTGTGAGGAGGCGGGGTGCACTTGTGAGGCAAACTGAAAGCTACTTGATTGAGAAGTAGCGGCTCCGTTCACTAAAACTGACAACGTTGGAAAAGCGGTGTGCTGAACACACGCCACCTCCATACCCGCATCCAGTAACGCCTAAAGCTGAAGATGACACGGCGGTCGGCCAGTACCGTTACGATCACCCGAGACCTGTTAGGATGAAGTTTAGTTTTAATAAAGAAATATGTGCTTTTAGACCTTTTTATGCACAAAATGTAGCATTGGTATGCATAGAGAGTCTATTGCCGGTTGCTCAACGAAGTGTCGATTTTCGTGCATTTCGTTACTTTCATACGAAAATGGTAATACATAACCGCCAAATTATGCGACAAACTGGCGTGATCGATTTAAGTTTATGGTATTTTTTTGATGTCTCCTTGTGAAAACGATAATGCAACTCGCTTTTTCCCAAATGCTTGGAATGTTTCAATGCTCCAGCTGTCTATGATTGACCACTCCCACAAGAGTGATAGGGCACAAATCGCAGAATATCTGAGTGACCACCATCAAACGTTCATTTCTGAGGAAGAGGATGTGGAACAAAAATGGAAAAAATTCAGAAACATCGTCCAGTACGCCTTAGATAAGTTCGTACCGACTAAGGTCCAAAGCGAGGGGAAAGATCCACCGTGGTATAACAATCATTTACGAAAGGTACTACGGAAACAAAGAAAGCTTCATCATAGGTTTAAGAGTAGTCGAATCATAGCTGATAAGGAAAAGCTGAACGAAGCGAAAAAGAGCGTAAAGAGAGCAATGAGAGAAGCATTCAACGAATTCGAACATAAAACATTGGCAAACAATCTAAACAAGAACCCTAAAAAGTTTTGGTCATATGTAAAATCGGTAAGCGGATCTAAATCCCCTATTCAGTCACTCGTTGACCACGATGGCACCGAAACAGAGGACGACCGAAGAAAGGCAGAAATACTGAATTCAGTGTTCCGAAACTGTTTCACTGCGGAAAATCGTAACACGGTCCCTGACTTCAGCCGTCGCACGGACGCCAAAATGGAAAATATTGAAATAAACGATATCGGAATTGAAAAACAACTGCTATCACTTAGTAGCGGAAAAGCATCCGGACCAGACGAGATACCCGTAAGATTCTACAGTGATTATGCTAAAGAACTTGCCCCCTTTCTATCAGCAATTTATCGTAGATCGCTGGAAGAACGTAAAGTACCTAGCGACTGGAAGAAAGCGCAGGTCGTTCCCATTTTCAAGAAGGGTCATAAATCAGATGCGAATAATTATAGGCCTATTTCGCTTACGTCAATCTGTTGTAGAATAATGGAACATGTTTTGTGTTCTCGTATTATGACGTTCTTAGATAATACAAATCTCCTTCATCATAACCAACATGGATTCCGCAAACAGAGATCATGTGAAACTCAGCTCGCCCTATTTGCCCAAGAAATTCACAGTGCCGTAGACACTGGCGAGCAGATTGATGCCGTATTCCTGGACTTCAGGAAGGCATTTGATACGGTTCCGCACTTACGTTTAGTGAAAAAAATACGAGCTTACGGAATATCGGACCAGGTTTGTGATTGGATTCAGGATTTCCTAGAAGAAAGAACACAACATGTCATTCTTAACGGTTCAAAATCTGCAGATGTAGAGGTAATTTCGGGAGTACCGCAGGGAAGCGTGATAGGACCTTTATTGTTTACAATATACATAAATGACTTAGTTGACAACATCGGTAGCTCCGTCAGGCTATTTGCAGATGACACGGTTGTCTACAAGAAAGTAGCAACATCAGAAGACTCGTACGTACTCCAGGAGGACCTGCAGAGGATTAATGCATAGTGCGACAGCTGGCAGCTTTCCCTAAACGTAGATAAATGTAGTATAATGCGCATACATAGGGGCAGAAATCCATTCCAGTACGATTATGCCATAGGTGGTAAATCATTGGAAGCGGTAACGACCGTAAAATACTTAGGAGTTACTATCCGGAGCGATCTGAAGTGGAATGATCACATAAAACAAATAGTGGGAAAAGCAGGCGCCAGGTTGAGATTCATAGGAAGAATTCTAAGAAAATGTGACTCATCGACGAAAGAAGTAGCTTACAAAACGCTTGTTCGTCCGATTCTTGAGTATTGCTCATCAGTATGGGACCCTTACCAGGTTGGATTAATAGAAGAGATAGACATGATCCAGCGAAAAGCAGCGCGATTCGTCATGGGGACATTTAGTCAGCGCGAGAGCGTTACGGAGATGCTGAACAAGCTCCAGTGGCGGACACTTCAAGAAAGGCGTTACCCAATACGGAGAGGTTTATTATCGAAATTACGAGAGAGCACATACCGGGAAGAGATGGGCAACATATTACTACCGCCCACATATATCTCGCGTAATGATCACAACGAAAAGATGCGAGAAATTAGAGCAAATACGGAGACTTACAAGCAGTCGTTCTTCCCACGAACAATTCGTGAATGGAACAGGGAAGGGGGGATCAGATAGTGGTACAATAAGTACCCTCCGCCACACACCGTAAGGTGGCTCGCGGAGTATAGATGTAGATGTAGATGTAGTGAACGTTCTTCTGAATGACTTATATGTACTGCCTGACAAAAAATCGAAGCACCCAGAAGGGGTGCAGGGAGGAGGAAACCAAAAGAAGCTTCACGGGTAGCGAGAGAGTGTGGTGTTATTTCAGTTACTAATAAATCGGGTCCAATTTATAAATAACTTGGCAATATGAGTCAATGTGTCAGGATTACCCACCCCACTCGTCTCTCTCTCTCCCTCTCTTCCCCTCTGTCCTGGATATATGCTGTGAAGGGTGCCATGAAGCTGTTGTGGCTTCTCCTGAGTCCAAATGACCCACAGCTGTTGTAATTGGTCCTTGATATCCTGTATGCTAACCCTGGGGTGGTGTTAACGTTAGAGTTCTTCCCACACACATTATAAATGGGGCTGATCTGGGGATTTTGCTGGGCACAATTGTACCTCAGCTTGAAACAGAAGTATGGAGAGTAGGAGATGAAGTACTGGCTAAAGCGGTGATACTCAGTAGTGAGTCGTGTGCTTCAGTAGCTCTGTCAGTAGGGCACTTGACCGCAAAAAGCTAAGGCCCCGGGTGGGAGACCCGCTCCGGCACACAGTTCTAATTTGCCAGCAAGGTTCATATCAGTGCACACCCGTCTGGAGAGATAAAACATCTGTCATCACATTGTCAGTTCACAAAGACACATGCCATGTGTGGACGATCATTGTCCTGTTGAGAAAAGGCTCCACAATGCTTTCACATGAAAAGTAACACAGGAGAATCTAAGATGTTCGTGAACAACCGTCTAGCCATCAGAGTTGCCTCAGTCACTACCAACTGTGACCTGAAGTTATACGCCAGGCCTCCCTTTAGCATAACGCCAGGAGTAACACCACTTGGAAGAATGGACTCTCGCTCATGACGCCGCCGTAGTCGCAGACGAACGAATTCCGAGGTGGAGCCATTCAACACTGAACACAATGCTATGTCGTTCATCAACAGTCCGTGTTTCTCAGTCACGACACCCCTCCAGACGAAGCCATTTGTTTAGTGTTAACGACAGTCTATGGATGGGACAGTAATTCCTTCTTACAGCTGCTGCTAGTCCCCAACTAGTGTTGAGATATAGCACAGAATGTTGCGAGAAAGCCCATTACAGGATGTCCCGAAAGCAAAAATTCATTTCTACGAAAAAAATAATGTAATTATGTCTTCTTTCACAAATTCTGGAGATACTCTCCATCAGTGAAAGAATAGCTGTCATTTTCTGCAAAATTGGTGGTAAAATATACGAAACGGTGCTTGGGCTGTACCATCGAAGATGTGGAAAAGTCACCAATGAGCACCAATATCAGGCGTCTTGTCAGGTAAATCAGATGAAGAGGAAGTGTGCTTAATGCCCAACATATCTGAGCACATATCTGACGACGTGACAGGAGCATTGATGAGACCTCTGTAAGGCGCCCACGCACTTCCGGGTCGCCGAATAAAGTGAGCTGAACATTTCACAATCCACTGAAGTCCTCTTCACTTTACGCTGGAGAAGACAGCTTACCACATCCAGCTAATGGATAAGATGTAGGACGAAGATTGTACCGGCCATATGGAATTGTGTGCTGACAGTTTGGAGACCATGAAAAATGAAACCCTGGTAGATAACCTACCTCTGTACATATGAGTGAGTCGTCACAAATGCCGAATATGGGTCGACACAATGCCCATGAGTTGGAAGAATGTGAGAGAAAATCCTGGAATGTAGTACGAACTCCCACTCTTGTTTTCAGAGCAAACGATTTCAGTTACTAATTACCTTGATATGCTTGGTTTTTACTGGATCTAAATTCCTCTTTGTACCAGTATAACAGGGCCTTGCTCCATTTTGCTCTCTATGATCGAGACTAGCCCAATATTAGCCGTTTAGACATTTTCATATGGAATTACATAAAGTCTCCTTGTAGAAGGCTGACATCAATAGCACCCTGTGTCCGCTGCTTGATTGGAATTTGGATGCAGTGTCTACGGATGACCAAATGTAGTGGGAAAATGCAGACAGAACCGTATTAAGACTCTTCCGAGCTCTCCAAATTATTTATTTGTTTCCACTACCGTGCCCCGTTCATCTCAGTCCGCATCACAGGGTCCCGCAATGCTGAGGCCACCGCCCCAGCGACCCAGTGCAATGCACTGCTGTGTGTCGGCCTTGCAGTGTGGCATTGTCAGGGCTGCGCCAGCAGCCAGTCTAGTCGTCTTCTTCCCCACTGACTCAGCGCTCCTCGATTTAGAGCCACCAAGCGGCCTGCAGCGTCCATCCTCACTGGCATAGCTAGCTGTAGCGAGTTGTGGAGTGGTCCACCACTAGCTGGATGGCTATGAACCCTGCTGTGGACTGGAACACTGGTGCCTCATCTGCTGCTGTGTGTAGCCAGTGGTGTGACATGCCCTTCTTCCCAGGAGAGCTGCCACACATGAATGACTCTCGTTAGAAAACGGCACCTATTTACACTCAGCTGTGCTCCCATGTTTTGCTAATGTGCCGCTCCGAGTAATGTACACACAACACCTGTGTTGCGCAAGTGGGCCCTTCTGCCTGTAACTTGTGCCATGCATACCACTGTGTTTACTCTTTTCAGCAGTTCGATGGTCCTGTTACCTCCATTCCACTTTGCAACTGCTGGTCAGCGTAACTTACTGCAATCTGGCCCGCAATTGGCTGCAACTTGTGCTCAGATAATCGCACAAAACTATCTTTCCCTATCATAAACGGTGGTGCCGCTACAGCGGTTAGCAGCACTGGCCCTGATCAACTACCGAATGTGTTCCGGGCTACTGTGGAGTCAAGATCTCCTGGGGTGACAGCCACATTGGTCAAATTGAATTTTATTGATTTCTTTTACTTTTGTCATCAGTCTACTGACTGGTTTGATGCGGCCCGCCACGAGTTCCTTTCCTGCGCTAACCTCTTCATCTCAGAGTAGCACTTGCAACCTACGTCCTCAATTATTTGCTTGACGTATTCCAATCTCTGCCTTCCTCTACAGTTTTTGCCCTCTACAGCTGCCTCTAGTACCTTGGAAGTCATTCCCTCATGTCTTGGCAGATGTCCTATCACCCTGTCCCTTATCATTGTTTTCCACATATTCCTTTCCTCTTCGATTCTGCATAGAACCTCCTCATTCCTTACCTTATCAGTCCACCTAATTTTCAACATTCGTCTATAGCACCACATCTCAAATGCTTCGATTCTCTTCTGTTCCGGTTATCCTACAGTCCATGTTTCACTACCATACAATGCTGTACTCCAGACATACATCCTCAGAAATTTCTTCCTCAAATTAAGGCCGGTATTTGATATTAGTAGACTTCTCTTGGCCAGAAATGCCTTCTTTGCCATAGCGAGTCTGCTTTTGATGTCCTCCTTGCTCCATCCGTCATTGGTTATGTTACTGCCTAGGTAGCAGAATTCCTTAACTTCATTGACTTCGTGACCATCAATCCTGATGTTAAGTTTCTCGCTGTTCTCATTTCTACTACTACTCATTACCTTCATCTTTCTCCGATTTACTCTCATACCATACTGTGTACTCATTAGACTGTTCATTCCGTTCAGCAGATCATTTAATTGTTCTTCACTTTCACTCAGGATAGCAATGTCATCAGCGAATCGTATCATTGATATCCTTTCACCTTGTATTTTAATTCCACTCCTGAACCTTTCTTTTATTTCCATCGTTGCTTCCTCGATGTACAGATTGAAGATTAGGGGCGAAAGGCTACAGCCATATCTTACACCCTTCTTAATACGAGCACTTCGTTCTTGGTCGTCCACTCTTATTATTCCCTCTTGGTTGTTGTACATATTGTGTATGACCGGTCTCTCCCTATAGCTTACACCTACTATTTTCAGAATCTCGAACAGCCTGCACCAGTTTAGATTGTTTTACGCTTTTTCCAGGTCGACAAATCCTATGAAAGTGTCTTGAATTTTCTTTAGCCTTGCCTCCATTATTAGCCATAATGTCAGAATTGCCTCTCTCGTCCCTTTACTTTTCCTAAAGCCAAACTGATCGTCACCTAGCGCATTCTCAATTTTCTTTTCCATTCTTCTGTATATTATTCTTGAAAGCAGCTTCGATGCATGAGCTGTTAATCTGATTGTGCGATAATTCTCGCACTTGCCAGCTCTTGCCGTCTTCGGAATTGTGTGGATGATGCTTTTCCGAAAGTCAGATGGTATGTCGCCAGACTCATATATTCTACACACCAAAGTGAATAGTCGTTTTGTTGCCACTTCCCCCAATGATATTAGAAATTCTGATGGAGTGTTATCTATCCCTTCTGCCTTATTTGACCGTTAAGTCCTCCAAAGCTCTTTTAAATTCCGATTCGAATACTGGATCCCCTATCTCTTCTAAATCGACTCCTGTTTCTCCTTCTATCACATCAGACAAATCTTCACCCTCATTGAGGCTTTCAATGTATTCTTTCCACCTATGTGCTCTCTCCTCTGCATTTAACAGCGGAATTCTCGTTGCAGTCTTAATGTTGCCACCGTTGCTTTTAATGTCTTCAAAGGTTGTTTTGACTTTCCTGTATGCTAAGTCTGTCCTTCCGACAATCATATCTTTTTCGATGTCTTCACATTTTTCCTGCAGCCATTTCGTCTTAGCTTCCCTTCACTTCCTATTTATTTCATTCCTCGGCAACTTGTATTTCTGTATTCCGGATTTTCCCGGAACATGTTTGTACTTCCTCCTTTCATCAATCAACTGAAGTATTTCTTCTGTTACCCATGATTTCTTCGCAGCTACCTTCTTTGTACCAATGTTTTCCTTCCCAACTTCTGTGATGGCCCTTTTTAGAGATGTCCATTCCTCTTCAACTGTGCCGCCTACTGCGCTATTCTTTATTGCTGTATCAATAGCGTTAGAGAACTTCAAACGTACCTCGTCATTCCTTAGTACTTCCGTATCCCACTTCTTGGCGTATTGATTCTTCCTGACTAATGTCTTGAACTTCGGCCTACTCTTCATCACTACTATATTGTGATCTGGGTCTATATCTGTGTATTCTAATTGAAATCTTCCCGTATCTCCCGGCCTTTTACAAGTATACCTCCTCGTCCTGTGATTCTTGAACAGGGTATTCGCTATTACTAGCTGAAACTTGTTACAGAACTCTATTAGTCTTTCTCCTCTTTCATTCCTTGTCCCAAGCCCATATTCTCCTGTAACATTTTCTTCTACTCCTTCCCCTACAACAGCATTCCTGTCGCCCATGACTATTAGATTTTCGTCCCCCTTTACATACCGCATTACCCTTTCTATATCCTCATACACTTTCTCTATCAGTTCATCTTCAGCTTGCGACGTCGGCATGTATACGTGAACTATCGTTGTCGGTGTTGGTCTGCTGTCGATTCTGATTAGAACAACCCGGTCACTGAACTGTTCACAGTAACACACCCTCTGTCCTACCTTCCTATTCATAACGAATCCTACACCTGTTATACCATTTTCTGCTGCTGTTGACACTACCCGATACTCATCTGACCAGAAATCCTTGTCTTCTTTCCACTTCACCTCACTGACCCATACTGTATCTAGATTGAGTCTTTGCATTTCCCTTTTAAGACGTTCTGGTTTCCCTACCACGTTCAAGCTTCTGAAGTTCCACGCCCCGACTCGTAGAACGTTATCCTTTCGTAGATTATTAAATTTTTTTCTCATGGTAACCTCCCTCTTGGCAGTCCCCTCCCGGAGATCCGAATGGGGGACTATTCCGGAATCTTTTGCCAATGGAGAGATCATCATGACACTTCTTCAATTACAGGCCACATGTCCTGTGGATACAAGTTACGTGTCTTTAATGCAGTGGTTTCAATTCCCTTCTGCATGAATTCTAATGCCTCATATTTACAGAGTTTTTCATAACGCTACGACGATTTCAAATTTGAATAACACTAATCGCGAATTTTACGCGTGGTACAATACTTATTCTTATTGATTTACGAATACTGCACCAAACAAACGACAACCATTTTACTCGACAGTTTCTTAATTACTGGAGGAATTGCGGGGATTTTATCGTGAATTCGGTCTTTTGACTGTCGGAAGCTTTCTGGCCGGTTGCAGTACAGTCCCGTACTCAAATAACGACACTCGTCTGCTACAGAGTTCCGACAACCTCATGACTTTCGATTCGATGCACTGGCAGTTGCACAAGAGTTCCTTACCCAATGCAGTATTTTTCCAAGAGCAGGAATTGCATATCGCTGCTAAGACTTGAAATGCCTAACAAAGGCACGTTGTACGTGAAGACAGACTCGCTATAGCAAAAATGGCACTTCACCGCCAACACACGATGTTGGTTGACCAGTGACACATGATCACTGCCATGTACATAGAATGAAAGATGACATTTCGTACTACTAACAGACGGTGCCATCATCACTCTATCTTGTTTTTAGCGTGCGTCAAAACATAGTGTAACACCCCCTACCATTTATTTTTGCAGATATGTGTTTTCCACATTAAACATGTTTTTCATCAGAATGAGTCGTTACTTCGGCGCACCTTGTACATGATGTCAGGTGACAGATCCAGATGTGAAAAGGTTACGATTTACTTGGTGTACAACATTGGAATCCCTTGTAATGGTCTGACGGACTCGACTAGAGTCTTGACAACGATATCCCTGTACTCACGTTGCCATGCAGTTAAACACAGCATTACTGTCACATTAGAATGACGCACAAATAGGTATATTGCAGTATTTGACTCGCACACCCAATAGACACCCAAAATGAGGCTAGTTATAAACTCTGTCAGGCCCTGATAACCTTGTCTCAAACAGATATGCGTTCTTTCCGTGTGCTTCACCCAATATCTGATGCTGTTCACATTTCTTATATACACTACCAGGCGTGGTAGTAACACTAAACACTATCAACAATATTTCACTTTGGTGGTCGTACTACCTGTCACAGATAGTTGTAACTCTGATCATTGACATATCTGCTGATGGTGTGCAGGTGTACGAAATTACACTAACAATCGACCAAGCTTTCGCGGTACCTCATATCTCTGTCACGCAGTGTGGAATCACGGCGCTACTCTACCAGCTCCAGTCGCCTTCCCTCTGTCGGTAGATCGTAGTTGATATTGTCTTTAGTGGTGACTCACCTGAGGATCCTTCATTTCTATTTTCAGCAGTCTGTTTAGAAAAGGAGCACTTCCATCCTCTTACTCAATGAAACATCTTCAGCAGAACTTCTTAAGTCAAATCTTCGTAACCTTAATCAGGTACGATTTTCTCTATGGTGACATACTCTGTCGAAATAGGCCTCGGAAGGCCCAGTGGTACCTACCAGCCGCCGTGTCATCCTCAGCTCACAGGCGTCACTGTATGCGGATACGGAGAGGCATGCGGTTAGCACACCACTTTCCCCGCTACTTCTCAGTCAAGTAGCTACTCAGTTTACCTCACAAGGGCTGAGTGCACCCCGCTTGCCAACAGCTCTCGGCAGACCTGATGGTCACCCACTCAAGTGCTAGACCAACCCGACAGCGCTTAACTTCGGTGATCTGATGGAAATCGGTATTACCACTGGGCCAAGGCCGTTGGCATGGAAACATACGGTACAGTGTAATTCGACTGCACTTATTATAACTGCAGTCTCAACAGGAATCATAAAACCAAGCAAAATATTTTCCATCACGTTTACTAACGCCACAACTGTTCACATTAATGCATGATTAATATAGCTTAAAAAGTAAGAAAAATATCAAACGGCAATGTAGTTCATGAAAACGTGTGTTGGTAAACCTTAGACGAAACAGCAAATTCGAAATGAGATGTGTCACATTATGGTGTCACTACAAGTGACACATTGATATCCAGAGAAAACTTAGACGTAGACCAAAGGAGGGAGTGATATAAATCCACCCTGTTGTCATGGTGACAGAGTTGTGGAATGAAACGTATTAAACACCTTTTTATATGAAACATTTCGTAACTCCGTGTAACGAGAAATTTCCGTCTCTTGCTGTAACTAATAAGATACCTGTTCTCACCTCCTTTCTCTTCACAAAAACCTTAAATTTAGTGTTCATAAATTTTATTCTGTGGACTGCAGTCTGTAAGGCGAGCTGCTGCACAAATAATGTTTCTTATCTTCAGACTCTGTGGTTGACTTGGAGAGTATTCCCCGTATCCAGCATCGCGTAAGAGTATTCCAAATGGGCCAAATTATACTGTGAACGTATTAGCACTGACGCAGAAGTCACAGTATTTAGTACTGAGGCACACTCAGCCGGCCGCTGTAGCCCAGCGGTTCTAGGCGCTTCAGTCTGGAACCGCACTCTGCAGCTTCGTCCAGTACTGCAGAAATTATTCTCTGATTTTATAGCAAACGTCCTCTCATCCTACCCCTTCTTACTGTCGGTGTTCTCCAATGTGAAAATCTTCTAGTCTCTTCTGCTCCGGTTTTGCCAGAGTCTATGGTTGGTTGGTTAATTTGGGGTAGGGAACCAAACAGCGAGGTCACTGGCACCATCGGAGTAAAGAAGGATGGGAAGGAAGTCGACCGTGGCCTTTCAAACGAACCATTCCGACGTTTGCTTGAAGCGATGTAGAGAAATGACTGAAAATCTAAATCAGGATGACCGGACGCGAGTTTTGAATCGTCGTCATCATGAAAGCGAGTCTACTGTGCTAACCATTGCACCACCTCGCAGGGTCACAATCCGTTTTCAACTACCATAGAATGCTATGCTCCAAACTCACGTTCTGAGAAGTTTTCTTCTCAAACTGATTCCTGTGTTAGATTCCAGTAGAATTAACCTAGCAAGGAATGCCTTTTTTGCAAGTGCTAATCTACTTTACATGTCCTCCTTCTTCCGTATGTCAGGGTTTCTACTGTTGCCTACATAACAAAATTCCTTAACTTCATATACTTCGTGTTAAGCGTATCGCAGCTCTAACTTCTGTTACTTCACATTACTTTCGTCTGTCTTCGATTTACTCTCAGTCCATATTCTGTACCCATTAGCCTGTGCATTCCATTCAGCAGATTCTGTAATTCTTCTTCTTTTTGAATGACGATAGCACTACCAGCAAATCTTGTAATTCATATCTTTTCAACGTGAATTTTAATCCCACTTTTATTTCCATAATTGCCTCTTCGATGTATGGACTGAATAGAAGCGATGAAAGACTACACGCCTGTCATAAACTTTCTTTATACAGAGAACTTAGTTCATGGTCTTCCAGTCTTACTGTTCCCATTTGGTTCCCGTGTATTACCCGTCTTCCCCTATAGCTTACGCTCATTTTTCTGAGAATATCGCACTTCTTGCATTATGTCACACTGTCGAACGCTTTTATCAGCTCGAGAAATATAGTTAACATGTCTTCATTTTTTTATGTTGGTTACATTATCTACCGCAAAGTTAGATATGCCCCTCTAGCGCCTTTATCTTTGCTTAAAGTCAAACTTCGAACAGATATTCTCTTTCCCACTCATGTGTATATTACTCTTGTCTGCAGCTTGAATACACGAGCTGTTCAGCTGATTGTGTAATAATTCTCACACTTGTCGGCTGCTGCTGTCTTCGAAGTCGTGTATAATCTTCTTCAGAAGGTCTGGTGATATCTGTACCGCCTCAAAAATCCTAGAAATCAACTTGATAAGACGTTTTGTTGCCGCTTCTCGCAATAATTTAGAAATTCCAATGGAATGTTAATTTCTGCCTTATATGATACAAGGCTGTTTTAAATTCTGATTCTAATACAGGATCCACTATGTCTTCCCTGTCGACTCCTGCCTCTTCTTCCATTAGAAAAATCGACACCTTCAAAGTACTTTTTCCATCAATCCGCTCTCATCTCTGCATCTAGCAGTGGAACTCCCATTGAACTCATAATGTTACCACCCCTGCTTTGGTTCAAATAGCTCAGAGCACTATGGGACCTAACTTCTGAGGTCACCAGTCCCCTAGACCTTAGAACTACTTAAACCTAACTAACCTAAGGACATCACACACACCCATGCCCGAGGCAGGATTCGAACCTGCGACCATAGCGGTCGCACGGTTCCAGACTGTAGGGCCTAGAACCGCTCGGCCACTTCGTCCGGCTCCACCCTTGCTTTTTAACTACACAGAAAGGTGTTTTGACTTTTCTACATTCTGATTCAGCCCTGCTCGCAGTTATTTCTTTTTCAATTTCTTCACATTTTTGGTACAGCCATTTCGAATTATCTTTCTGGTACTCCCTATTTATTTCATTCCCAAAGACTCGTATTTCTGTATTCCTGATTTCCCTGCACATTTCTGTACTTCTTTCATCGAGTAACTGTAGTATTTCTTTTGTTATCCATGGGTACCTTCTTTGTACCCATATTTTTCTTTGGCAACTTCTGTTATTGCTCTTTTTTAGAGATGTCTATTCCTCTTCAACCAAAATGCCTGCTGAGTTATTCCTTATTGTTGTGTCTATAGCCTCAGAAAACTTGAAGCGTATCTCTTGATTCAGTAGTACTTCCACATCCCACATCATTGCGCAATGATTCTTCGAGATCAGTCTCTTAAACTTCAGCCTACTCTTCATCACTACTACATGGTGATCCGAGTCTATATCTGCTCCTAGTACGCCTTACAATCCTATATATGATTTTCGAATCTATGCCAGTGTACGCCTTACAATTCTATATATGATTTTGGAATATATGCCCGACCAGGGTGTAATAAGTTGGAACCTTCCAATCTTCCCCTATGTCCAGGCCTTTTTCAAACATACCTCTTCCTCTTGTGCCTGTTGAGCAGAGCACTCGCTATTAGTAGCCGAAATTTATGCAGAAAGCAATTAGTCTTTCTTTTCTCTCATTCCTACTACCAACCCCACGCTCTTCCGCAACACTTTCTTCTGTTCCATCGCCTACAACCGCATTCCAAACCCGCCCGACTTCTAGATTTTCATTTCCTTTTACGTACTCAACTACACACGCAATATCCTCATACACTTTCTTCTTTTTCTGCCTGTAATGTTACTCTGAAAATCTGAAGTAAATCGGTCAAGAACTTTCCGAGAGTTCTTCTAACAAAGTTAAACATGGACTTCTTTTTATAAAGTGCTGTATATTTTAATTATTTATTTATGTACTACATATATTTAAAAAAATGTCGTCTTTGTCTGCCTGATGGTTTATCAGAGCAGCAAGTAAAAGTCTGAAGTAAATCGGTCTCGTATTTGTGGAGATTCTTGCTAACAACCTTACAAATTTATGTAATATATGTGTATATGCCATTTATATTAAAATGTGTAGCCTTTGTCCGTCCAGACGTTCATTACAGTACCGTGTGGAAATGGGAAGTTAATTAATTTTTACAGTTTTGGTGTCAATGTTAAATAACGACTTGTCATCATTATACTGTAGTATACCTTGTGACGTTCTCCGGTAAACATGATTTGCAGTCAGATCTCCAGAGCTAAATCAATAACATTTCTTTTATTTGAATACGAGTCTTGAGTATTTTGATCAAAATGTTTTGTACCCAGTAAGATGTTTAATAGTGTTTACTACATTCCTGGTAGTAACGCTTAAATAAACTAGCGTATAGCCTGTATGGGAATGGAGGGGAGAGTATACCTAATTTCTATTACATTTCCATCTTTTCTCAGCCCTGAACAATCGTTATTAAAAATGCTGTCATCCCATTCACTAGTTATTCCCATTCTTCCGAATTCCAAATCAGAAAGGCAGTGTATCGAAGGAGTCTATCATCTCCTCTTGTACTGTAAGACTTGTTATTTTCTCGTTTTACCGTTTCTGTTTCATACACACAACAGCAGCGGAAAGCAGTGACATTGTCTTACAACATTCTTCACACCAATTTCAAGATCTCCCCCAATTGTATTTCTTAGGTAATCCAGATTTTTCTTCTACTGCACTATTTCATTAACCGATACTTTCTTTTAGTCAAGTTGTACCCCAGATTAATGTTCTCCCCAATTATTAGTTATTTATCTGATGTACCAATAAAATATACAGTATTCTCCCGTATTATTACAATTGTCAAGCTTATATTCGCTTCTTCTCTGAACTGTTTATCGACCACGTTGCAGTTCGCAACAGATATCTCCAGAAAAGTCTTCCAAACGTTTCTACGTTGACAGTCGGCCGATCATATCCTCACTACTTTGACCGTCATCCCTTAGTCTGCTGCCCAAATAGCAAAACTTATCCACTTGCTATTGTGTCTCATTTCTTCATTTAACTCCCTTGGCATAGCGTAATTTCATTTTGCATTCCATTATCGTTGTATAACTGTCCTATCCGGGCAATTGATTTTCCGAGTCCTTTGCCCTGTCAGAGAGAAATATATCATCGACATACCTAGGTTATATTTCTTATTCCTGAACGTTAACTATTTTTCCAAATTTTCGTTTGATTTTTGGTAATATTTGCTTGTTCAACATATAGATGTAATGTAAAATTAGAGATGTAATGTAAAATTAGAGAGATTCGAGCGCGCCCGGAGGCTTTCCGGCAGTCGTTCTTCCCGCGAACAATACGCGACTAGAACAGGAAAGGGAGGTAATGACAGTGGCACGTAAAGTGCCCTCCGCCACACACCGTTGGGTGGCTTGCGGGGTATAAATGTAGATGTAGATGTTGATGTAGATAGATTAACTAAACCACTTTCAATCTCTTAGAAAGTAAACACTTCTGCGGTTAGGATAGAACATTGCCACACACACTTCCTGACTACTTCCTACTTTTCATGCGCTAGTACAATTAAAGGATCGTGTAAATACAACGAACAAAACCATTCTCTTTCAAAGTGTTGCTATTCAGTTCCCGCTGCGGATAAGGTTACTAAAACGGCTCCGATTTCATTTTTCTTTCTCGTATCCGTTGTGAAGGAAGGCGCTGGTTGACTACCTCGGGAGCGACAGCAAAACGAGCTACGAGGGAACACAAGGGCGAGGTGATAAGAAACTACAAGGCAGCGCCGCCGTCTCGCCATTGAATACGGGAACGGCTGGAAGCCGTCATCGCTGCCGCGGGGCTGTGTGCCATTCCCGCAGGGCAGCGAACCCATACAGAAACAGTTTCGCCTTACGGCTCTCCGGAGGGCGAACAAATATTGAATGCGATGCAGCGATGTATGCGCAGCAGGCGGCAGAAGCCTGACGAATGACCCGCGGGCCCGCGGCAGCTCCGAACCGCCTCTGCAGCGGCGCGAGGCTTTCTGATCTGCTGTCGCAATCGCCAGAATTCGGAGACAACGAGGGCGCCAAAAAGGCGAAAGCGAAATGGCCGGCATGCATCTTCGGATCCACGCCTGTCTCCTTCCACCGTCCCTACCCGCTGAGGAAAGGGTCTCTCTGGAAAACATTCAAATTGTGCAGATAAAAAACCACTGACAACATGAATATTTCTGCTAATTTTGCTAGTATTAAATACGAAATTTCAGCGACAAATTAGACGTTGTGCAGTTTATTGGTTAACCCTAGGACATATTACTGGGTCAGCCTTCCAGGCTGTAACGTGTTACGGTATTCTTCGACTTTCCTTTAATTACTACTAATATGTCTCCCACAACCTGAAACCCTTTTTGCCGTTCCCTTCCTTCTTCCCCCCCCCCCTTTCCCACAATGCCAACCCCGCCTTGCCTTGATCTATACAGTATTGTTGATGCTGTTGTGGTCCTCAGTCCATGCTACTCTATCCCGTGCAAGCTTCTTCAACTCCCAGTACCTACTGTAACCTACACTCTTCTGAATCTGTTTAGTGTATTCATCTCTTGGTCTCCCTCTACGATTTTTACCCTCCACGCTTCCCTCCAATACTAAATTGGTCATCCCTTGATGCCTCAGAATATGCCCTACCAAACGATCCCTTCCTCTAGTCGAGTTATGCCACAAATTCCTCTCCAATTCCATTCAATACCTCCTCATTAGTTATGTGATCCACCCATCTAATCTTCAGCATTCTTCTGTAACACCACATTTCAAAAGCTTCTATTCTCTTCTTGTCTGAACTATTTATCGTCCACGTTTCACTTCCACACAAGGCTACACTCCATACAAATACTTTCAGAAGCGACTTCCTGACATTTAAATCTATACTCGATGATAACAAATTTCTCTTCATCAGAAACCTTTCCTTGCCATTGCCAGTCTACATGTTACATCCTCTCTACCTCGACCTTCATCAGTCATTTTGCTCCCCAAATAGCAAAACTCATTTACTACTTTAAACGTCTCGTTTCCTAATCTAATTCCCGCGGCATCACCCGATTTAATTCGAGTACATTCCATTATCTTCGTTTTGCTTTCAAGACACTGTCCATTCCGTTCAACTGCTCTTACAAGTCCTTTGCTGTCTCTGACAGAATTACAATGCCATCGGCGAACCTCAAAGTTTTTATTTCTTCTCCGTGGATTTTAATTCCTACTCGGAACCTTTCATTTCTTTGCTTCACTGCTTGCTCAATATACAGAGTGAATAACATCGGTAATAGGCTACAGTCCTGTCTCACTCCCTTCCCAACCACTGCTTCTCTTTCATGCTCCTCGACTCTTATAAGTAAATATATGGTACTTAGTCTTACATACACCACTGTTTATTAAGAACCAAATGATTGACGTAAAAGTTTATTTTATGATCAATGTGGCACGAACTATACGTTGTTAGAACCGAATTAGCGGTTTCTCCTATACAATAGCTTTCTTCAGAATCTAAACTAGAAGTGAAAGAAGATATCAGTACAGTCTACCGCATTAGAAGGTTTAAAGAAACAAAAGCGAAACCATAAAATAAAATGTACCAAAAGTAAAAAGGCATAGCCATTGGAAACAGCGTGGCCGGCACCACGGCATGAAACTTTTGTTAATCACTTGTATAATGACCTTATCGTGCTACTTTTAAACAAAACACAATCTATCTTAAAAATGAGTAAATGACATGTATTTTTTTGTAGAAAGGATAGGAAAGAGACATGAACAATTTTGGCTAAATGGTAAGTTCCATATGTTCTACGATTAATTTCACAGTCAATAAAGAAAAAGTTAATACTATAAATTTTCTATGCCTGAATATAACAGGAAAGTGCATTAAGTTTTCTTTTGACATTTTCAGAAAACCTACCACCACAGAGAGCATAATCCTCAACGATACAAGAAAGCCTTCTTTAATTCGATGACCTATCGTATGACGCAGCTTTCTTTGTCACAATAAGAACAGATAAAGAACTCAACATCCTTAAACGAATAACCTTTGCTACTGGATATGAAAACGGGAAATGAACATTTATTACGAAACTATAAAGAGAATGACCACATACGGAAACAAACATCAGAATGACAACAGAAGGAGAACAAAATGTGTCGACATCAAATTTTGAAGAAAAGTGTCTCAAGAATACGAAAATTATTTTCGTAAATTCAGTGTCAATGTGGGCTTTTCAATTGCGTCATCACTATAGAATTATCCCGAAGTGTAGCAAATTTATAATTCAGGAGTTTACAAAATCACACGTGACGGTTTCGGATGCTTTTATATTGTGCAGGTGGGATGTACAATATGTTAAGAGCACACATACATGCGCAATAAAAGAGTAGTTGGTAATCACTCAACAAGGAAAACTATCAAATAGGGAACATAGCACATCATATTAAAAATTTGCACACTGCTGCTAAACGTAGATATCGCTGCATTTTGGAGGCTGGTCGTCTCCTTAACGAGTAAAGTGATTTCACCCAAAACATTTATTTCGAAATCATCGAAAAACTTGTTTCCTGACGTTTTGAATCCTAGTATGAAGTTCCATCGTGTGCCTACGAATGCTTGCAGAGATCAAGACTGCCACCGTTACCTACGGCTTTGTGGATGTACTACACAAGGGGCTACGCATCGCTCGCTGCAGGAACATCCGCTTCATTGAATAGCACAACAAGAACTGTAGCCATAATAGATAAACATAAAGCGACTAGTAGCTTGTGCCACCTAATCATGCCTTTGCTTATATCCCACTATAATTTACACTATTTCTCATTTTATTGAAACTGTACTGTAATTTACTTTTTTCCGTCACTTGATATCAGAATTGTTTCCCATTTTCATTGTTATTACTTATTTTTCTAACTCTAGTATGAACTGAAATGTGAAAAACATATTAATATACATATCCTCGAAGTTTGCTCCGTGCCCTTCACTTATAATTTCAGAGTGATAACAATGTCTCCTAGAGCTTAGTCCCATCTGATATATTAATCTCAAAACCCACTCCCAGCACCCAATTTCCCACCCACTGATAACCAGTCCAGGCATCCAAAATCCATATTCCACCTTCCATGGACCTCCATGCATTATCCTACCATTCTTACCTGAGTTTCAACCTACTCCCCCTTCCCAGCAATGAGATCCACTCGAAGATACAAACTCCTTTTTCGAAACACAATTACAACGCTCCACTTCACACCATCCCTCCATTTTTTCTGTCCCCCTTCCTCTGACTTGCTGCCTTTTAGTCTCTACCTGAGTTTCTTCAGGGACGCACCGTTTTATTCACAATGAATCTTAAACATTACAGTTATTTGCACGTGTCAACAACATCACCATTACAACAGTGCATAATTCTCATACATGGGTGACTACATTTAACTGCTATATAAATTAGTAAAACTGATCTGATGTGTGGGGTTGATCTGAGATTCTGTTATTTTGCGCAACGGATTAATCTGAGATGTACCCTTTACCCTGTGGCTCCCGCAAGATGCAATTTCCACCCCCTCACTACTACAGAAGTCAGACAGACGCTCCTAACGTTCTAAAGAGAAATGCCTGAAAAACTTTCAGCCATAAATATCTTCTGGAGTCGTCCGCTGTAAGGAAATGACCCAAAAATTCACAAAATTTCATACGTAACTAGTGGGATACTTGGGTACTGGAGTAGTGCTAGTTAGAGTAAGAAAAATATGAAACTATCGAAAGTTATTATTTATTTTGCTAAAACTCTGAGAAATCAAAATGGCACTTTTAGAATGTTGCTAGGTACGGTTGAGGCTGTCGCGTGTGAAAAGCAGTGAAGTGTACTGTTGTGGAGGAAATATGGGGCTCGCAATAGCTGTGGTGCACAATACCGTAAGCTGCGATGACTGCTGTCTGCACCGCACGCTGCTGAAAAATAAGACAACTCTCATTCTATCTGGATCGTCCTTCGCCAATCAAACTCTCCCAATGCTTTGATGAAGTCAAGCATTCCTATTCGCCTCTAGTCTAACTATTGGCGTGGTACACCAGTCAGATAACCAGTCCACCGCGATGACACTCAAAAATCGCTCGCAGGCGTTTAACTACAACTCTGTCCGTTCACACCGCACAATAAGTGTGTCAGCCAACACAGTGAACAACAGTTAATCGCAAGGACTCAATATAGAGTAGCACTTCGATTCGCTCTCGACAGAGGTGCTCTCCCAGTGAATCACTGAGGAGAGACTTGTTCCTCACTCTAAGAGCGACAACGGAACAGCACCTCTCCACGCCACGCGTGAAGGGGTTTATCTTTCGATTTCTTCCATTATTTCTTCAGCTCAAGGCGTCAGAAATATCGTCTGCCAATCGGCATTGTTCTAAAACGGGTGAATGACGTTACGTTTAAGGCTACCAATCCGGAAACCTGTAGCATTGGCGTTTGGTGTTTGCTGTCTCCCTGTGAAAATCTCTGAAACTGTGTGCTATGTGTAAACAATGCGTAGGCTGGCCGCTTCCACAAAATGTAGCAGAATTTGCTTTTAAGCCAAACAATGGGTTGTTCCGGTTTCACTCGGGCCCACATTGTCCGCTACACGCGCGGTCACCGGCCGACATAGGCTGGGACGTCCTCTGACGTGACTGGCGTCCCGTTGTGCGGTTTGTCTCCCGAACTAAAAGCTTCTGTGACCGTCGTGTCTGGAATGTATGTGTGAACGCCAGCGTCGAGTATTTCAACCACGGTGGGCTTTCTTGTTAATTGCATATCGTTTACATGAATTCATACAGCACTGACTTTATCTTATCGAGTTTGGGTTCGAATGAAGCGTCTTGATGTGCGGAATATGATTGTGAGGGCAGAAAATGTAAGCAATGAAGGTGAGGAGATCACGACGTCTTACACACCTCCCTCCTTCTGATAAAATTTTTGTCTGGGGTTTGTCAATGCCGAGGAAAACATTGACAAAATAAGGCAAAAATTGTTCTTTTAGATTTTCCAATAAATTTTTTCTAATGATTTCTTTATAGCTATTGTTTCTATTTTTTTAATTCTGCAGTTTATGTTTTGTTGTTAGGCAAATATAGGCTTTACAAAGGTTGTTATTCTATGTCGTTGCCTGTACATGTCTCTGTTTTTCTTTTTCATTTCCTAAAATTTGTTTTTACAATATTAATTTTTCTAAACTCGTAAGTCTGCAGTGCATCATGTTTTAGTGTGGTTATAACTTTTCTTTAGTTAAGCTAGCGTAAATGTTCGCAAAAGCTCTGTTGTCTTACTTTGTTTTAGTTATTTAGGCATTATCTATTTCTTTATGTGTCTTTTTTTTTTTTTTTTTTTTTTTTGTAAGAATTTAGAAGCGTTGCCTCTTCATTCTACCCTCGGTATTAATATTATTACCCCTTAAAGGTGTTTTTGAATATTACTTAAAGAAGAAAAATCCTGCACAAATCCTTTTCTAATTATGCGTATAAAAGAAATAAATAGACTTTCGAAGAGTTTGTGGGATTATATAACTATACTAACTAAGTTTCTTTACAAAAGGTTTAAGGTATCTATAAATTGTGGATTTTACATACATAATAAAAATAATTACTTTTACAAGAAAGGAAAATGGTGCTGTTTTCAAATATATCATTTTCTTAACTCTAAAATTGTGTTTTATGACTTTTTTTTTTTTTTTTTTTTTTTTTTTGCTGCTTCAGATCTGTGCTCGATGATCCCCACTGAAACTCTGGAAGGCGTCGACTGATTTGTATGAGTGTCACAAATCATGAGAGAAGCACTCTAGCATGCATTGCCGGGTCTTACTTGTTGACATTGTCATCATGGAGTGGTACTTTTAACCGATGATGATGACTGTGGTTTACTGCATAAACAGTGATGTCTTTGTACTGCTTTGCTGCCACACCTGTGACGGTGTGCAGTTCGATGATTGTAGTTGACTACTGACGATCGTCACCCAATATTGTGCTGTGACGTCTTGGTACTTCACAACTGATTCGGTATGGCAATTTGATGATGTAGTTGGGAGAATACTGTTCATTTTGCTGAATCTATTACTAGAAAATAATGGTTGGTACTAATTAATATTCCGTTTGCCGTCCGCTTGTATTTGTTTGACGATTCAAGGTTTATTTTTGGAGGGGTGGTTGTAGTAGTTGCTATAACTCAAAGTTCAGGGAAGGACGTTTGTAGCAATTTGCTTTGTAGGATGGGAAAGAAAGGTATCTTGCTGTCTTCTGCCCTTCTTCATCTTGAATCTTCTTCTCTTCTTTCTTGCATTCTTCTGTTCTTCTTGGGCTAGGAATATGTGAATTTTACTGTAGGAGTGACATAGGATATGTAGGATCTGACTGTCTTTCCAACTGTTACTTGAAGAGTTTGTAAATCTTAGTAATTTTTTGTACCTACATTGTCGTCTCGTCATATTGTGGTTCTCCCCACACTCTTCTGCTGTGTAGCAGTGTCGTGACATATTAAATGTCTATGCTGCATGTTGTCCTCCTGAAGTCCAACCTGGTTGCAACCTGTATTTCCAGTGTGGCGTTGCTCTTCATGTTGTTGTTATTGCCCTAAGTGCTTTCTCAACATGTCTGTACCCTCTCTGTCGCTATCTCGAAGCATCTCGTGTTAAGGGAGCTGGTAATTGGTGTTGTTGGCGATGTCCCCCTGACACGTAGAAATATTTACAATTTTTGTTTTACATATATTTGTTTTTACAAAAATCTCAGATTTTATATAATGCAAAAATTTTCTGATAGTGTCAAAAATTATTATATATATATATATATATATATATATATAACATCTATATATATATATATATATATATATATATATATATATATAACATCTTTTCTTTACTCTAACTATGTCCTACCACTTCTTCATCCTTTTAATTGTTGTGTACCAATTATTGTTTGTGTGCATGTTGTAGTGTATTTGATTCTACAAGATATTAGTGTGTATTGTGTCTCTTTTTCTTTTAATTAATGTGTTATTTTGTTGATTCTTAATTTATTTTTTGATTTAGAGGTTAGTACACGATAGGATGGACGTTAGTTTGGCTAACAATTTCCGCATTTTTCAATTCAATCTTTACGTTCTGTAGAGTTTGGAGGCCTAACTTCTACATCTTGTTTCTCTTTGCTGTAATGTTCTTGTCTCTGTGGACCATAATTTCCTCGGTAATTATACGCGCTCTGGTCTCGCCAGTTGCTGTTTCTAATATCGTGACCTCTTTCAAAGTACTCTTGACTGTTGGCATTTTGTTTCCTAACTCCATATCCGCCACCGTATGAGTGTCTATTAGCGTTCCTATTTCGATATCAATTATTCTGGTTATCGTTTGTATGCCAACTGTCTCAATTGTGCCACTGTCCTTGTCTGTTAAATCGCCTGAAATCATTGGTGTTGAATTACGATTATTATTATTATTGGAATATTCGTTCCTAGTTCTCTCCTTTTGCTGTTCCCTTTCCTTTCTTTTTTCTTTCACCTCGTCTTCATTAAACATGAATTAAAGTTCCCATAAAACCTTTTTGAATTCTTCATTATTTTCATTTTTCCTACTGTCGCCTGTTGATACTTTACCGGTAATTTCATTCTACATAGACGTATCAGCTCTCCGTTACTGTGTGGTTTGTCTACGCATTGATTCTTTTTGTCCATTGTATCAAAGAATTTTACCACGCTTTTCTCTACTGAGTTTTCACATGGTGTCATCTGAAGTAATTCGTATGTATTGCGCCTCCTTGGACCAATATCTTTCGAGAAATGCTGTTCTGAACTGTAGGTAAGACGTACAGGTAGCCGCGATCTTTTGCTTCACCTCTGCTACTGTCCCTGACATGTGTGTACAAATGAAGTCAAGTTTGTGAGCTACGCTCCAGTGGTTCGGTAAGCCTCCTTGAAACTGGTCGATGAATGTGCGTGCATCCAAGCTACCGCCTTCTTCCTTGAAATGTTGAAATTTTCTAACTGTAAGGAAGTGGTCTGTATCAAATCTACTCATAAATCCGGTTTGTGGCTGATTCACGGACTCAAGTGATCTGCCATTGCTTATGTCGTCGTGTTTATTCTGTAGTACTCTACTGTATGTATGCCTTTTCTTAATTTCCTGACTCATATCCGCGTCATATCGTATCATTGGTCAACAAAAGTGTTGTTCGTGTGTTTCAACTCTCGTCGTTCGTGGTATAGTACCTGTGCTGCTATTATGCTGTGTCATTGGATTTACTGATTCAGTTGCCTGTCTTTCGACTGGTATCGGCTGAATGTATGTGTTCCGTTTTTCTGGGTACTGTGCCTGGTCCTGTGGCATGTCATGTATTACTTTAGTCGGGGCTTTCTGTTTCGATTTCTGTGCGAGTGTTAAGTATAGCCTTGGTTGAATTTGAACTTTCTTAGACGGCGCGTGTTCGTGTACTGAATTAATGCTTGACGCGTTAGTTGTTTCGCTACAGATGTAATCGGTCTCGATCTTTCCTTTGACAGTTTGTATCAACTCTGTTCGAAGCTTTTCAAACTGATCTTTGTTTTTAAGTTCTATTTTATTAATCCGCTGATCATACGTTTCAGTGCAACCTTTACGACCTTGTTTTGAATTGCTTGTTCTTCAGAAATTTGTATTGCTGTTCGGGTGGCTTTTTTCGTAAAACGTTCCACCTTTTTGTCAACGTTTACGATGTACAACTGGACCTTGTCCACGTCAGTGCGTAATTGCTGCTGTCCTTGGGTTGACACCTGAATTCTTTCTCTAGATTCTTTCGCGTCTTTGTTTATCTGAGTGATCTGACTATCAATTCTGGCGATCCCTTCTTCCATCTGGATTTTAAACAGTTGCATCTGTGTCTTAATAGCCTGATTGTCCTGCTTCAATTACTGATAATCCTGTTTCAATTCCTGATACTGTTTTGTTATCTGTGTATTCTGTTTCGCCATACTAGCGTTCATTTTTTGTAACATCTCTATGATCGCGTCCTGTTCTGTAGCACTGCCTTCTGCTGAACTATGTATTCTAGATCTATTTTTTCTACTCGGTCAGTTACGTCTTTTACTGGGCTATGCTGTGGCGTTTCTAAGTTTGATAACTGCAATAGCCCGTGCTGTCTGTGTTGAGGACTAGTTGCGTTTGTCATTGAACCATTACGTGGCGCAAACAACTCCGCATTCTCCCCTCTCTGTTGTGTATGTCTTGTGTTTGCAGGTACAGTTGCGTCTGTTACGGAACCTTTTCGTGGCGCTCGTAATTCCGCAAAATTCTGTGTCTCCTGCTGGGGTGTATTTCGAATGTGTACGATAGGTTCAACGTGTTCTAAATGTTTCCACTCTTCTTCACTGTCTATTTCTCGTTGAATGTTAGCTAACTGCCGGTTCATTGACTCTAATGACGCGTATTCTGTCCCTGAATATGCGGCAAAGGAACGCGTTTCCTGTGCTCGTTTCGCTTGTAATCTTTGCCATCTCCTTCGTGGGCTGTCTATTTCTGGCTCAGAATGTGCCCTACCTGGAATTTCATGTTCTGGAAATTCGATGTTCTCATCCCTTCGATTCCCTTCTGTCTGATCTGTCTCAATTTTATCCCAGTCTAACTGAGCCTGCTGGTTCTGCATCTCCCCGACGGTCCTATTCTCTGATTCACCGTCTGTCCTATTTTCTGGTTCATCTTCTGTCCTATTCTCAATAAGCTCGTTTACTTGCTGTCTATCTGGTTGATACTCCCACATCTTGACTACTTGCTGTCTCTCACGTAACCTTTTGGCTTGTGCTCTCGTTAACATCGAAATTCTTTCAACACACCACAGCCCTATCCAGAAAACGGTAAGACCACTTACCAGTTGGTTGAACCAACAACAACAACAACGTCGTGACTTCTCGGCTAATGTTCTGTCTGCTCTGCTACAGTCTCCAATCTCTACCTGTGCACTTGCAATTGGAGAAAAATTTTATATCTTAATTCTAATTTACATGATGCTGCGTCACACTGCGTCTCTGCGTCACTATGTGTCTGTGCCTATCAGCTGAAAATTCTACGCCCTAACAGCTACACAAAAATAGTAAAAAAAATGCAAAATTTTACAACAAAATAACACACGCCCTTATCCCTACAATTCTGCTTTCTTTACTACTTGTATCTATTCTGATCCCAAACTTTACAAATAGAAATTTCATACATGAAAGAAAG
Source organism: Schistocerca serialis cubense (assembly GCF_023864345.2). Classification (NCBI taxonomy): domain Eukaryota; kingdom Metazoa; phylum Arthropoda; class Insecta; order Orthoptera; family Acrididae; genus Schistocerca; species Schistocerca serialis. Next base: position 667,339,293 of record NC_064642.1, read on the forward strand.
TTCTTCAAAGTGCTACTACTGCGTCCTGCCATACCTAACTATACTGACACATTCCTATCCTGATAGCTTACCTATTTTACCTATCCTGGCAGGGTCGCCATTTTCTGTGGTGTGGGGTTGATCTGTTATTCTGCGCAATTGATCAATCTGAGATGTACCCTTTACCCTGTGGCTCCTGCAAGATGCAATTTCCACCCCCACACTACTACAGAAGTCAGACAGACGCTACTAACGTTCTAAAGAGAAATGCCTGAAAAACTTTCAGCCATAAATATCTTCTGGAGTCATCCACTGTATGGAAGTGACACAAAAATTCACAAAATTTCTCACGTAACTAGTGGCATACTTGGGTACTGGAGTAGTGCTAGTTAGCGTAAGAAAAACATGAAACTAACGAAAGTTATTATTTATTTTGCAAAAATTCTGAGACATCACAATGGCACTTTTAGTTATGAATTGAACATGTTATATCCTGGTTAGTTTCGAAATGTGAAGTTACCTCTCAAGGATAGGATTCGCTAATGAAATTTCTATACAAAGTTTAAGATGGTTGTTGACTTGGCAGAATGGATGAGAGGTGCGCCTACTCAACTTGTATTATTATCCTTTAGAATGTTGTTAGGTACAGTCGAGGCTGTCACGTGTGAAATGCTGTGAAGTGTACTGTTGTGGAGGATATATGGAGCTCGCAATAGCTGTAGCGCACAATACCGTAAGCTGCGATGACTGCTGTTTGCACCACATGCTGCTGGATTGACCTTCGCCAATCAAACTCTCGCTGTGTCTTGATGAAATCAAGGATTCCTATTCACTCCTAGTCTAACTATTCGTGTAGTACAACGGTCAGATAACCAGTCCACTGTGATGCCACTCAAAACTCGCTCGCAGGCGTTTAACTATAACTCTGTCCGTTCACACCCAACAGTAAGTGTGTTGGCCAACACAGTGAACAATGCTTAATCGGAGGGACTCAATATAGAGTAGCACATCGATTCACTCTCGACAGGGGTGCTCTCCCAGTGAAGTACCGAGGAGAGACTTGTTCCTTCGCTCCAAGAGCGACAACGGAACAGCGCCTTTCCACGCTAAACGTGAAGGGGTATATCTTTCAGTGCCTTCCATTATTCCTTCAGCTCAAGGCGTCAGAAATATTGTCTGCCAATCAGCGTTGCTCTTCTAAAACGGGATAATTACGTTTCGTTTAAGTGGACCAATCTGGAAACTTGTAGCATTGGCGTTTGGCGTTTGCTGTCTCCCCGTGAAAATCTCTGAAATTTCGTGCTCTGTGTAAAGAATGCATAGGCTGGCCACTCCCACACGATGTAGCAGAATTTGCTTTTAAGCCATACACGGGGTTGTTCCCCCCTTTCACTCGGGCCTACGCTGTCCGCTACACGGGCGGTCACCAGCCGACACAGGCTGGGTCGTCCTCTGAAGGGACCAGCATCCCGTTGTGTGATTTGTCTCCCAAACTAAAAGCTTCTGTGACTGTTGTGTCTGGAATGTATGTGTGTATGCCAGCGTTGAGTATTTCAACCACTTTGCACTTACTTGTTAATTGCATATCGTTTACATGAATTCATACAGCACTGACTTTATCTTATCGAATTTGGGTTCGAATGAAGCGTCTTGATGTGCAGAATATAATTATGAGGGCGGAATGTGTAAGCAATGAAGGGCAGGAGACCATGACGTCTTACACTGATGTTAAAAACAATCAGTATTTTTCGTCAATGTGTTTTTTACAAGAACTTCTTTCAATGTCATCATTTTTTATGTATACAACATTTATTATCCAGAAAACGGTTTTTTACAAATATCATCTCTTAGTGTCACTTTTTCTATACACTGTAAACATCTTCTAAATTTGTGTAACTTTGGCAAAAGAGCGATTTTCATCCAAATTCAGCCCCTTCCCTTAGTGGGGAACTGAAGTAACAATAACTAAAAACAAACCAACACAACGCTGGATTTTAGCATGAATTTCGTAGTCAAATTTTATTTTTGAACAGTTTGTTAAAACTGTTCAGTTGTAAAATGTCACATTACTAATTGTCTTTTCTATATTGCTAGTTACATACAATTATTTCTTTTATAATTTACTTACAATGGAGAATGTTTTCAAGAACTATACCTACAAAAGAACCTTCTATACTTACTTTGTTCAATTACTTGTAGACCGAGCGAGGTGGCGCAGTGGTTAGACACTGGACTCGCATTCGGGAGGACGACGGTTCAATCCCGCGTCCGGCCATCCTGATTTAGGTTTTCTGTGATTTCCCTAAATCGCTCCAGGCAAATGCCGGGATGGTTCCTTTCAAAGGGCACGGCCGACTTCCTTCCCCGTCCTTCCCTAATCCGATGAGACCGATGACCTCGCTGTCTGGTCTCCTTCCCCGAAACAACCAACCAACCAATTACTTGTAGTTATGCGAGCAGCAACGACCTGTATGACAGTATTTCCACCTTCCATATACTTGTTGAATCATGCGTGGCTGCTTGAGTTATTCTTACATGTTCTTGACTTGTTGGCATGCAGCATACTGAGAAGCATGTTGTGTTTATTGAGCCTTAGCGGTGTTTCTAGCGACGCCTTTAGAACTCCTGGCGCCTCTAGCTCCATTTGTCGTATCGTGTCCCTCTGGTTTGAAGTCAAAAACGATCTTTGCTCTACACTGTTGATGGGTACGAGGCGTGTTGTGGCGTGACGAGTTAGGTAGCGGTAACGGAGCGAGGAGGACTGTGTAAAAGTTTCGCCGGGAGAGTAAGGCGAGCATTTGCGCAAGCGTCTAGGGCACGGAGTCCGGCGAGCGGCTGCTGGGCATCTTTGTGGGCGATTTGACCTCGTAGCTGACTTAGAGTGCCGTATTCCTACGTAGCCTGGCCAGCTAGCTCTTGGACTTGACACTCAGAAAAGAGAGTGTAAGTTAGATTCACTGTGCAGAATTCTGGGCCCACTTTGTAAATGGTGAGCTTCACCTTCGATTCGTGAACTTCAGTTGAGTATAGGCTTTTGAAGTCTTAACAGTTATTTTCTTATCGGTACCTATAGGTTTGTTGCAAGTCATTGCGATTTCTTGGGTGATATATTTTACTGATAGTCGATTCCTTGAATTGTGGTTCTTGTTTGCTTTTCCTGAGTTGATACTGGCCTTGGTTGTTTGTTAACACACCATCTTAACCTGTGTGAGCCGATGAAGTTCCTGAGCAGGAGCGATAACGTGTTTCTTTTATGCAGTGGCTGGAAACTTCCATTAACCTCCCTCCCCCCCGCCCCCCCCCCCAACCGACCCGTCACCATGCAGTACCTAGATCGTTAGGCCTTAGCCGACCTCTCTGCCAAACGTCTGGCAGACGTTTCCAATTGGTGAGAGATCTGGAGAATGTGCTGGCCAGGGCAGAACTCGAACATTTTCTGTATCCATAAAGGACCGTAGAGGACGTGCAGCATGCGGTCGTGCATTATCCTGCTGAACTGTTGGGTTTCGCAGGGATTGAATGAAGGGTAGAGCCATGGTTCGTAACACATCTGAAATGTAACGTCCACTGTTCAAGTGCCGTCAATGCGAACAACAGGTGACCGAAACGTGTAACAAAAGGCACTCCATACAACCATGCCGGGTGATACGCCAGTATGGCGATGACGAATACACGCTTCCAATGTGCGTTCACTGAGATGTCACCAAACACGGATGCGACCATCATGATGCTGTAAACAGAACCTGGATTCATCCGAAAAAATGACGTTTTGCCATTCGTGCACCCAGGTTCGTCGTTGAGTACTCCATCACAGGCGCTCCTGTCTGTAATGCAGCGGCAAGGGTAACGTCAGCCATGGTCCCCGAGCTGATAGTCCATGCTGCTGCAAACGTCGTCGAACGGTTCGTGCAGATGGTTTTTGTCTTGCAAACCTCCTCATTTGTTGACTCAGGGATCAAGACGTGGCTACACGATCCGTTACAGCCATGATGCCAAGATGCCTTTCATCTCGACTGCTAGTGATACGAGGCCGTTGGGATCCAGCACGGCGTTCCGTATTACCCTCCTGAACCCACCGGTTTCATATTCTGCTAACAGTCATTGGATCTCGACCAACGCCAGCAGCAATGTCGCAATACGTTAAACCGCAATCGCGATAGGCTCCATTGCGACCTTTATCAAAGTCAGAAACGTGATGGTACGCATTTCTCCCCTTACACGAGGCATCACAGCAACGTTTCACCAGGCAACGCCGGTCAACTGCTGTTTGTGTATGAGAATTCGGTTGGAAACTTCCTTCATATCAGCACGTTGTAGGTGTCACCACCGGTGCCAACCTTGTGTGAATGCTCTAAAAAGCTTATCATTTGCGTATCACAGCATCTACTCCCTGTCGGTTAAATTACGCGTCTGTAACACATCTTCGTGGTGTAGCAATTTAATGGTCAGTAGTGTATATAAGATTCTTTAGGATTTTCACCTCACTTAAGCTATTTGGACCATAGGAAACAAATTGGCGGCCATTTGAAAAAAATAGTGTTTTTTCATACATTTCGGCCAAGTAAAATTATGTATAGTTGATGGTCCTAATAAAAATGGTACAACTCCTAGATAGTTAAGTTAGTTTCGTCGGAAACATAAATTCATGCCAATCGGTTCAGTAGATTTGAAGTTACCATACCGCGTGGTAAAAAAAAAGGTCATTTCGAGAAAAATGCGTTTCAAGTTTTGACTACATATAAATGCAATATTATGCAACGTACGTTCTATCTGCTATTCCGGGTCCATAAACTTTTCCTTTTCCTCACAGAGGGCGTTCTGCTCGATCTGGGCCATCCTGCGCTGCTCGTACGGTTAGTGACAAGCGGTTTTCGCCCGCTTGAATCCGGTGATCGTCCCAATGCTTGTCGAACTGCGTCGAATATAGTCCCAGGGAGACGTCCATTGTTGTCATGGTCTTCAGAATTGGTGAATACCCTTCGGTGAAGCTGCTCACTGCCAGGAAAGTCGCAATCTCCACAGTCTTCGCACCTGAATGCAAGTGCTTGGGAACTAACTTCCAAACACACGCGTTCAAAATTTTACTTGAATTTTGTGTGTTCCCTCCCAAGCACCGGTACAATAACTCGTCTTCCGGAAGAAAAAAAACTGGTGCGTGAAAAAGGCACGTGCATTTTTTTGTTCAACCGCGAATAACAAACATTTCCGTTCGGTATTCGGGAAAATCGTTTCAGGGATGGATTCTAAACACTTTTATGGATCCAAAAATACAAATTAAAAAAAAAACGATTTTTGAATCAAAAGATAGTAAACCTCCCCATAAGGACCAGGACTGGTCTGGAATTCAGTCTTCCTATAGTGCTCATTCATTTTCTATGTCCATCAACAGACAGGACTATAACTCATTTTAACAGTGTTCAGGAGTGCCGATATTAATGGCTTTAAGTTCTAAGTAATGTGACAATTTACTTCTCACTCAACTTCAACTCAAGGAAATCGCTTAATTTACGTATGAAAAAGTAGTCACACAAATGTGCTAAGGTCTTTCCTCCAGTATATACGACTGAAGTCATAGCGGTGAGCAATTTAATGTTTGGTTTGTTTCGTCACCCACACGTCAGCCACTCACAGGGCTGCACGGTGTTGCGTGAGCTCCAGTACTCAGTATCCGTTCGTACTCAGGCTGTAACAGAGCTGCCGGTTGTCGATAGCGCTTTCTTCTTTATTTTACTTTTTTTTTTAAACTGTGGATTTCGTACCACGCGAGTGCATCGATACACACACCCTGCGCGTGTTTTCCATCGGAGGAGCCGGACACTGAAGCTGCCTCCACACTTTTCTGTCAGCTGCCTCCCATGATGCTCACAGGTAAGTGACGACGAATATTTTAGCTGTCGCTGCACTTAAAACAACATGAACTTTGCGTTGTACTTATTATCGTAGCCTTGACTTCTTTGTACACTTGCAGTATAACACTTCACTAATACACTCTTAACAGTTATTCTTATTATGCACGTCACACTGTAGTGTGCATCTCCGCACAGCATTAGTACTCACTTCCTTCGTCGGTAGCGTTCATTTACAAAACAGTAAAATTTGCAGGTTTCCTCCATTGGTACAGAAAGACATACATTCTACTATTTACAATAGATCACTTACGAGCTAATATTTACAATTAAAGGTCACTCCTCTGGTTAAGTCCAGTGAACAACTGCTTTATGAATGAATATCAAGATTTACTTTCACTAGTGAACCCATATATATTATACCAAATCTTTTAAACAAAGGGCTCATCTCCTCATTATGAAAACTACAGATTTCGCAACACTCGTAGCATTTATTCTTTAGTGCAGCAGAGATCATTTTCTACTGCCACGTAGCATATCTACTACTTAACGTGTACGCATTTAACGCTGAACCTTTCCTTTTGTGCTTTCCTTTGTGCTTGCCAAAATTTTTATATTTGAGGGCAGACTGGATAACAATAGGTCTTCCTCTTCGCTTCATGTACTCACCAATCGTTCTCTGTAAAAAAAACAAATATGCCAACGCGTGTCTACTGTTTTTCGCATGAATGGAATTACCCACATGCCACTGGGTTTACGCAACCTGCCCATAACAAACTTTACCAAAGCTAGCGAATTTCATCGCACTACGTGTCTCATTTCTCATTAGCACAGCTTTGCCTCCAAGCACACGTGCCTTTTACAAGTCGACCGCTGGTCTGGGTTAATGAACCAGGACCAAAAGGAACGGGCACAAGGCAAATAGGTTTCATATTAGGAGTGTCTTAGCAGATACTATTTACAATAAAATCTGCATGTAAATAAAATTATCATTATAAACAAGACACATATACACATTTTAACCTCTTTCATTGCAGCATGCCTTGATACTTCTAACTCTTACTCTCGTTATAGTTAATATTTAGTTTAACCATCACTGCATTGCTTGTTCTTTAGAGTAGCCTTCAACTAGGGTATTGAATGGTCGCTATATTACACTACAAAGCATCTGAAGATCTATACTTGGACTTTTTTATGATACAGGGGGCTTGCTGTGTGGTTAATTAGTACCTTGATTCTACAGAAATCAATTTGCCAGCTAACATTCCTCGTATACTACTGAGATTTGGCTCAGGTCACAGGAAAATACTTTACTTTCATGGCAATTTATGGCCTCGGGGTGTACTTACGCTACATTATTCATGCTACATCGTTTGTTTCTCTTTGTACTGTATTTCAACTAATGTAGTTTACGACAGCTTATTGTCTACTTGCGTAAACACATGTGGGTCACCACTTGTTTCCTCATTTAACAGCACGTTTTAACTGAACTTTAAGCTAAGATATTTCCTCTACTCTGAACGCTTTGAACATGTCTTTTTTAAGAGGGTTATTTGGGCGTTCTCCACAGAAGTTCAAGTACTTACATTACTAAATATAAATCTATAAATCATCTAGTACCTTGAGATAAGTTCTTATTTACGCACCTTCCTCCATTTCTCACCTTTACGTATTTATATAGCTCCGGCAAATCATCTCGGAAGCTTTTTTTTTTGTATAGTTACTCAAGGGTAAATTGAAACTCTTTCAGCAACTTTCAATTCCTGCTTCAGCTTGCTGAAGAAATATCAGTTCATGTTCATCAATGTAAACAATTTTTCCATACTTGACATTTAGTACTTAAAGTTTCCATGTAGCAGCCGTTACCATGTTGTCCAGGCGCTGTTCAACACAATACTTATCATTAACAGTTCACACAAGGAAATTTCCAGTACGCAAGGATTCGTTTCCGCGACAGTACTTAACCATTACCATTATAAAATTTCTTTAAATCTTGTTGATGAAATAAGGTTTTTAATCTCTTCGTAGCCGGATCAGTTAATAAATAACTCCATATATGCGGTTTCCTTAATGTAAGGTGAGGACCTTGGTACATATGTTGCCACTTGCGATTTTTATTACATATTAACGATGGCTTGAAATAAGTCTTAAGTAATATCTTTTCACCTACATGGTAATTTACAACTTTGTTCACTTTTTTATCATACTCTTTCTTCCTTAATTGAGCATTGGTTGTAATTGAACTTAAAACTTGTCGAATTTTGACATCTAGATCTACCTCAGGGTTAGGTATTTTGGGAAGAGGATCAACCGACTCATTCTGTTCCTTCCTTCGAGATATCAACTCGTGTGGAGTAAAACCTATGGAAGTGTGTGGCAAATTATTGACTATCTCCTCAAAAGGCGTCACGAGATCAATCCAACGTGTTTGCTTGTCGTGAATGTACATCCGAATAAATCTGTTAAACTCATTGAAGATCCGCCTAGTCGGATTCGACTGAGGCCTAAAACGTGATATTAAGATATGTTTGACATTGTGATGGGCCAAAAATTCACGCCATTTGCGGAAAGTAAAGTTGGATGCATTATTTGAAAGTATAGATTCAGGGACTCCGAATCTAGGGAAATAGTCATTTTCAAAACGGCGTGTTATAGGTGGAGCACTAGATGTCTTTATAACATACATTCGAACATATTTTGTGAAGTTGTCGAGAACAGCAACGAGGTACTCGTATTTGGCACCTCCCCTACCCATCTGTAGAGGCCCAGCCTGGTCAATGATAATGAGCTGATTAGGTCTTTGTGCGATGATCGGATTCGAGGGAATTAAAGTAGGAATATTCAGAGGTTCGCCTTTTGGCAGATGACAGTACTTAAGCAACTTGTGTATCCACCTATGTAGGTTGGGAACTTAACAGTAAGTAGCCATCTTATTTTTACACTTCTCTGGACCATAGTGGCACCAAGAAATGTGGGTATACCACAAAAGGTGTTCGACAAAACTGCTTGCTATACAAACAAGCCGGTAGCCTGAGGACACAGAGGTGCGATGAAATAATTCCTGAATATGAATCTTGAAGAATTTAGATAACCTATCGTTCTGATTTTCTTGAATAAGCCTTATTACTTTTCCTCACTTAGGATCTGTCCTCTGTAGAGTCTGGATTTGCTTGCACAGTTGCAAGAAACATTTCCTATCAATGGGATCCAGCATAAGAAGAACTTTGTAATTCGACATCTGTTCTACCAACTCACTTTTCTCTGATAGACCTCCTGCTGAACGAGAAAGTGCGTCTGCAATAATATTATCCTTGCCCTTTAAATAGGCAATATCAGAGTCGCATTCTTGCAAAAATATACACCATCCGGTCAGTGGCGGATGTTGTAATTTACAGGTCAGAAGATACGAAAGTGCTTGATGGTCCGTAAATAATTTTACCTCTCTACCAAATATATAATAATTAAACCTCTTGAAGCCCCAGATAACTGGAAGTGCCTCCAGCTCAGTAACTGAACAGGAATTTTCACATTCTGGTAAGACCCTATTCGCAAAACTAATCACTCTGATTTGCTGTGTTTCGTCTACTAATTCATTCTACGTTAAATACGACCCAATTCCAACAAACGAAGCGTCTGAGATGATTCAAAATTCTTTATCCATTTATGGATGGCAGAGAATGTTACTGTTTAAAAGACCAATTTTAATTGCCTGAGAAGATTTGTGACACTCTGGTGTCCAATTCTAATGCGTATTTTTTTTTAAATGTTCAAATGTGTGTGAAATCCTATTGGACTTAACTGCTAAGGTCATCAGTCCCTAAGCTTACACACTACTTAACCTAAATTATCCTAAGGACAAACACACAAACCCATGCCTGAGGGAGGACTCGAACTTCCGCCGGAACCAGACGCACAGTCCATGACTGCAGCTCCTTAGATCGCTCGGCTAATCCCGCGCGGCATACTTTTCTTCAGAAGATAATGCAAAACATGATTATTCGTTATTTGACCAGCGAGAAAACGTTGACAGAAAGATCATAGACCGAGATATCCTCTAAGGTGCCTCTTACTTACCGGTGCAGGTTTATTTTTAATCGCAGACAACTTTCCCGTGTCAGGTTTAATCCCTTCAGGTGTAATCACATGACCGAAAAACTTTACCTGACCTTTTCCAAATATTGACATTATGTTCTTGAAATCTCTGAAACACTTTTCGTAGAATAGCTAAATGATCTTCCCAGTTCTTAGTGGCTATCAACACGTCATCTACATAAATAGTTATCCATAAGTTCAGGTCCTAACACAAAATCAAGAGCAGAAATAAAAATTCCGAGCTTACATTTAAAACAAAGGCCATGACCTTAAACTGACATGAGCGGTCGGCAAATACAAAATCAGTATATTTCCGGGATTCCTTGGCCAATTTCTGCCAGTAGCTACTTCTTAAATCAAGTGCACTCAAAAATCTAATGACATGAAATTTCTCTAAGTGCTCCTCAAGCGCTTCAGGCCGAGTCCTTATCGGTTCAATTATTTTATTTATTGATCTGGCGTGCATTACTAGTCTGACACTACCGTCCTGTTTAAGCACGGACAACAAGGGCGTATTTGATAACTCGATAAGATCCTAACACAGAATCTTCCTAATCTCATGCTTTACAGCTCGCCGTCGGGCGTAGGGTACTGAATAGCTTGCTTTGTAGAACGTTGAGTGGAGAAGCACTTCCATTATATACTCGAAACCCTTTATTATTCCTGGTTTCATTAAAAGATATTCATGTAACTTAGTAATAAGTAGAACAACTCATCTTTCTGCTTCTCCCTGAGTTCAGCCGATTCCTTGGATTTAGCATCGATCACGTCTTTGTCGGGAAGTAAGTCTTCGCACTCACTTTCAGTAATGTCATCCCATTTAGCCAGGTCATTTGTCTGATCAGACCACGGTTTGTCTGTCCTGCGTCGTCTTGAAACCTGATGCAATATCAACACCGCCTTCACTTTACTCCTTAACATGTTATAAACAACTGGTTGTTGATTTACGATTAAGGTAAACACTCCAGATTCAATATCTATCACTGCTTTTGTTTGTCGAAGAAGCTGCATTCCCAAGAGACATGGAACTGACAAGTTCTTCACTATCACAAAGTGGCAAGAAACCAAAACACATTCTATCCTCAAGTTGAAGCGGCGTCTGTAAACTAAGTCTCTGTTTCAATGGACCAATCGCTCCCGATGTGGAGCAACCCTGAATCGGCAATGATAAAACTTTTGAAACGGAAGACACCTGTTTGAAGAGACATGATGACATGACACTGATGTTTGCTCCTGTACCAACAATGGCTGTGACAGGAATGTTGGCAATAGAAATCTTAATCGAAGCCTGAACCCGTTCATCATAAATTTCAGAATTGCATTAATATATTCAGAAGCAAAGGATTCGTTAGTGCCTACACTCAAACCAGCAGCGACCTCTAGGAGGCTGAAAGGCGCTTCCTCTGATTTTCCGCAGGATGTATAGTCTGTTTGTCATTCATGGCCTTAAGCGTTTGTTCCGTTTCATATTGGTGCTAGTTATGTTGTACAAATGCCGGTGTATAGGGGTCAAATTCACCGGGTGCATTCACTTGTGAGTAGAATACTTGAGACGGCTGCTGTCGCCCCATCTTTTGGTTGCCGGCAAAACCATTTCCTTGTGAAGGGAAGTTCGCATTTGATGCCGTTTGAATATTGTTCCGCGGTCCTCTACCCTGTGAAAAGTTGTTCTGATCTTGTGCTGGGTTGCCTCCGCCTTGCCCATGCCACTTGCTATTTATCCACCTATAGCTTTGAATGTACACTGGCCAATTTGAAAAATTACCAACGTTTGTGGAGAATTTGCACACTGCTAAGACAAAAAATTAAATGGCCGGTTTCCATCCTAATGTTGTACCCGGTTTGGTGGTATCTCTGCTGATTACTGTAATTGGTTTTCTACTCCTGTTTAAAGCTATTTCCGTTTGTGTTTTCCTAACGACCTGCAGGTTGGTGGTACCAGCGATCGCGGTAACACGCTCTCTCCTTCGGCGCATTGTTGTCCGCGTGCGATGCATTCTGCTTGCAGTCAGGGAAGAATTTGCCGCTGACAACCTTGGAGCGCACATCCTCGTTAATTAAATCTAAGGAATCCAGCACAGAAAGGAATGCATCTGTATCTTCTTCGGGCACTTTTACAAGTTTCTCTCTGATAGACGCTGGGAGTTTGCTTTTGAGAATCATAATTGCGTCCTTGGAAGTAATTGGAGAATCCCAGAATTTAATTTTTGTTAGATACTTCTCAAAGACTTCCAAGTTTCGCTTTGAAAATTTCCGCACAATACACCTCCTTCCTTAATCTCTGCTGTACCCCATTATTCCAAAATTTTGCCAAGGACATTTTTTCAAACCCTCTATAATTCCTACACGTGTCTACCATTTCCGTTCCCCATATTACCGCATCACAGGAAATAAATCCAGTGACGAACTGAATACGCTGTCTGTCTGCCCAGCTTCTGGGAAATACGCCGGAAAAAATCTTTAGGAACACGATCGGGTGTATTTCTGATTTCTGCGGATGGAAACCCGGAAATGTACGATGCTTAATCAGATTTTCCTCTTGCATTAAACTCACAATTGTGGGCGGATCATTTATTTTCCCCACTCGGGGCTGAACAGGATTGTTGTTTTTCATGTAATCAGGCGGTGAACCACAAGGAGTTGACTGACATTCGTCACCGTCCAAGGAGTAGTTACCTATAGTTTGCGCATGCGTGTGCCGATTTTCCACCCAGTTTCTCAGCATTCTGACTTCGTCCACTACTTGCTGCTTCCACTGAGGAAGATCCCGTGTAAGAGTCCTCGTCTCCCGACTTACCAGGAGCAGTTAAGATTTCGTATGTTACATCCTTGACAGTCTCTCTAAGATCCTCCCTGACCTTCTTTTCGATAAAAATATCTTTAGACTTTGTCCATTCACAGTACTGTTCCGACAATGCCTCCGCGTATGCTTTCACGGTGTTCTTTACCTGTTCTTCGATATTGATTGATTCTATCTGCCTCGACAGATCCTCTACTACACTATGTCAGTTACCGTATTTCTAACTGAGTTAATTTCTTCGGTAGCTGCTTGAATTTTTGTGTTTAATATACCAGATACTTCAGGTATTTCACCTTTCACCTGTTTCTGCATTTTCTGAACTTGATCGCTGATCTTACATTGAGCCTCACCCGACTGGGTATTTAATTCAGCCGTAATTTCTTTATGCAGACCTGTTTTCATTGTGCCAAGCTGTGGTTTTTATTGATTCGCTTACAGCATCTAATCGGGTGTTAACAGTCTCATTTTGTGTTTTTACAGTCTCATTTAGTGCGTCAAACTGTTGTTTCAGCATTTCTATTAACGCACCGAAGTCAGTTGTAGCTGCAGCAGGAAGAGTTTGACTTTAAGGTCACTTTCCCCTGTTACAGACATAGTTCAGTTTCCACACGGGAACCTACCGCTCGCGATCGTAAAGAGTACGGACTACTGTTCACGTCTTGACTCCCGTCTCCTGTTGTCACCTGTCTCTGTTTACTATCTGCCATTTTCGTCAGTAGGTCACGTGTTACTGATCCACTACGCAAGGCTTTCGACGTCTGTCAGTGACGTGGTGAATCTCTTGCTGGGAGTCCGCTAATAGCACCGCTCTCGCAGAGCAACAAATGAAATTCTATCTGGCGAGAAGACAAGTGGAACCTAAACGTTTCAGACAAACGAATGAAGGTGCTCTTCACTGCAAATTGCACACAATATCCACCATGTTGAAATGTAATACAGCTATTCTAACATTGGGGAAAAATTATATTATCAGACTACGAAGAATATTACTTTGAAAGATAAAATAAAGCAGATTTTCTATAGCGGTAAGGAGATAGAAAGTGCGTGGATCGACTTGGAAAAGCAACGTCGCTACGGAAGCACTATATTGCTTATGAAAAATTCTGACTTATATTCTGATGGCTTGATTACCGCTATGTAGTCTCAACAAAGTCGCGTCTCTTTTCTTTTCCTTCCTCCGGTAGTTAAACTGCGTTATCGATTAGCATATTTTCCGTCTTGCTCTCAGAGGAATAATGTGTACATGAAACGACAGAACATTTATTAACACAAGCATGTAGAAAACTTTCCAAGTATTTGAACTAATTTTTGTTCAAGGCCCTGTTCGGGTGCCAAGTGTGATGTAATAAAATAAAAGTAATGTTGTTATACAATGGAAAATTTGGACTCTGATATTTCGTTTACTGTTTTATCAACCACAACTGGGGTAAGAATCATGGATAGACCATTGTCATAAGATATAGCATTATGAAATGTGAATAGTTTTTACTTGCAGTTTCACGTGGCTTGATTAAGAAATTGCGTTATCGTCTTTCTAATTACTTCATGATCGTAGATACGATCATACCCGTTTACGAAGCTATTGTTATGACAAAATAATTTCCTAAGGGACCAGAAAGTTCTTAAGGGCGCAAAAACAGCTGTAACATCGCACAAAAATGGAATTCAGTATTCAAACTGATGCAAGAAGACGATAAAATAGTTTGTTTTTTTTTCAATGTAACACGCGCACTGCTGATCTAGGTGTCTGTAATCTTAGCAAAATGCGTAATTAAAAAGAAAATAATACTGGGGAGATGATAGGAATGAGCACTGCTCAATGTTTCATTATTTCTATACCAAATATTTATTATAACTAAAACATATATCATACCTCGTGCTTAGTACAAAAATGACGGTAGATTTTTATGTCCGTTTCATGTCCATTGAGTTCTATTTTATGTAGCCATAGTCTTCTTATGTCACCCGTGCGTCGTCACAATAAGTTATAACAGTTCTTCTTTTTGCACTTCACTCAAACGGAACACGTTTTATACATGCAGTGCGACGCCTTATTATACATTAATAATTCTTTATAAACAAGTATTCGCCTTCTGGCTGAAAGTGTTAACTATTTGCTGTTTTAATGAAGGCTAAAATAATGAATATCACAAGACCTGTCTATTTTCAGTTTGTTAATTTTACTTAAGTGGACTTGTTATCACTGAAGGGTTGTCTGTTTCCTGTTCGGTTATTTTACTTAACTGAAGCTGTTATTATAGACGGACTGCCTGTGTTCTGTTTGGTAATTTACTTAACTGAAGACTTTACTAAAGAAGGCATGCTTGTTTTCCAGTTGGTGATTTCACTTAACTCAAGCTCTCATTAAAGGCCTGCCTGTTGGTATTTTTTAATTTTACTTAACTGAAGCTGTGATTATTGAACACCTGCCTGTTTCCTGTTAATTAATTGAAGGACTATTTCATAATGTTATTAATCAAGGCATGCATGTTCTATTGCCATCTTATAGAGATCTGAATTCGGACTGAATCTGTGGTACAATTAAGTGAAATTGTGATTGCCAAAGGCCTACTCTCAGAGGTATGTAGGCCAATAAGGTAGTAACAGGAAATCATACAAGATGGCACATGGACCCAAACCTTTCGCCTTACATCCGTTTATCCATAATTGTAGGTTACATTTATGTTACAATATGCTTTGTTTTTTGACTTGTTAACGTAGTAGCCCGTAATACTTTCTTCATCGATATCTGTTGTAAATTCTGAAGATGGCTGTTACAAAGCCAAATCCAATAATTCTGTTCAATTACCTTTGGGACCAGGACAACTAAATAAAAAATTGTGTAATAATGGCTAGTCATTTTATATCAAATATTATTCTGTACCATAGATTTGCTCTTATAAAGTGGACACGGTACTTATAGGAAGAATAAAGAATTGCGACTGTAGATCAGAACAAATCTTTTTGCTGATTCTGTTGGCCATTGTTCCCACCGGCAATTTATCGGGAATATGTAAACCTACTACAGTGGCAAAAATGCTGTCACACACAAAATTTCATGCTTATGCTCTACGTTGGACACCTGAAGCATTTTCCTAATTACTACTTAGTTTCTTTCAATGGGAAATGTGCTATTTGTGGTAAATGAGTTACTGGCGATAAAATACTAATAATTACTTCCAACCATGTAAAATGGCACTTGTAACAACGAATCGCGTTTTGAAAGCGCACACTTAGGGACGCCACTAAGTGTATATATCAACTGTTCAAGCAATATCGCCTGTAGGAAAATATTTTAAATGATATTTTTCGTTGCTATGAAGCAGAAGCATTTAATCTGCTTGTTGTTGTTGTTCTGGTCTTCAGTCCTGAGACTGGTTTGATGCAGCTCTCCATGCTACTCTATCCTGTGCAAGCTTCTTCATCTCCCAGCACCTACTGCAACCTACATCCTTCTGTATCTGTTTGGTGCATTCATCTCTTGGTCTCCCTCTACGATTTTTACCCTCCACGCTGCCCTCCAGTACCAAATTGGTGATCCCTTGATGCCTCAGAACATGTCCTACCAATCGATCCCTTATTCTTATCAAGTTGTGCCACAAACTTCTCTTCTCCCCAATCCTATTCAGTACTTCCTCATTAGTTATGTGATCTACCCATCTAATCTTCAGCATTCTTCTGTAGCACCACATTTCAAAAGCTTCTATTCTCTTCTTGTCCAAACTATTTACTGTCCATGTTTCACTTCCACACATGGCTACACTCCATACAAATACTTTCAGAAACGACTTCCTGACACTTAAATCTATACTCGATGTTAACAAATTTCTCTTCTTCAGAAACGCTTTCCTTGCCATTGCCAGTCTACATTTTATATCTTCTCTACTTCGACCATCATCAGTTATTTTGCCCCCAAATAGCTAAACTCCTTTACTACTTTAAGTGTCTCATTTCCTAATCTAATTCCCTCAGCATCACCCGACATATTTGGACTACATTCCATTATCCTCGTTTTGCTTTTGTTGATGTTCATCTTATACCATCCTTTCAAGACATTGTCCATTCCGTTCAGTCGCTTTTCCTAGTCCTTTGCTGTCTGTGACAGAATTACAATGTCATCGGCGAACCTCAAAGTTTTTATTTCTTCTCCATGGATTTTAATACCTACTCCGAAATTTTCTTTTGATTCCTTAACTGCTTGTTCAATATAGAGATTGAATAACATCGGGGAGACCCTACAACCCTGTCTCACTCCCTTCCCAACCACTGCTTCTCTTTGATGTCCCGCAACTCTTATAACTGCCATCTGCTTTCTGCACAAATTGTAAATAGCTTTTCGCTCCCTGTATTTTACCCCTGCCACCTTCAGAATTTGAAAGAGAGTATTCTTGTCAACATTTTCAAAAGCTTTCTCTAAGTCTACAAATGCTAGAAACGTAGGTTTGCCTTTCCTTAATCTAGCTTCTAAGATAAGTCGTAGGGTCAGTATTGCCTCACGTGTTCCGATATTTCTACGGAATCCAAACTGATCTTCCGCGAGGTCGGCTTCCACTAGTATTTCCATTCGTCTGTAAAGAATTCGCGTAAGTATTTTGCAGCTGTGGCTTATTAAACTGATAGTTCGGTAATTTTCACATCGATCAACACCTGCTTTCTTTGGGATTGGAATTATTATATTCTTCTTGAAGTCTGAGCGTATTTCGTCTGTCTGATGCATCTTGCTCACCAGATGGTAGAGTTTTGTCAGTACTGGCTCTCCCAAGGCTGTCAGTAGTTCTAATGGAATGTTGTCTACTCTCGGGGCCTTATTTCGACTCAGGTCTTTCAGTGCTCTGTCAAACTCTTCACGCAGTATCATATCTCCCATTTCATCTTCATCTTCATCCTCTTCCATTTCCATAATATTGTCCTCAAGTACATCGCCCTTGTATAGACCCTCTATATACTCCTTCCACTTTTCTGCTTTCCCTTCTTTTCTTAGAACTGGGTTTCCATCTGAGCTCTTGATATTCATACAAGTGGTTCTCTTTTCTCCAAAGGTCTCTTTAATTTTCCTGTAGGCAGTATCTATTTTATCCCTAGTGAGATAAGCCTCAACATCCTTACATTTGTCCTCTAGCCATCCCTGCTTAGCCTGTCGATGTCATTTTTGAGACGTTTGTATTCCTTTTTGCCTGTTTCATTTACTGCATTTTTATATTTTCTCGTTTCATCAATTTAATTCAATATTTCTTCTGTTACCCAAGGATTTCTACTAGCACTCGTCTTTTTACTTGATCCTCTGCTGCCTTCACTATTTCACCCCTCAAAGCTACCCATTCTTCTTCTACTGTATTTCTTTCCCTAATTCCTGTCAATTGTTCCCTTATGCTCGCCCTGAAACTCTGTACAACCTCTAGTTCTTTCAGTTTATCCAGGTCCCATCTCCTAAATTACCACCTTTTTGTAGTTTCTTCAGTTTTAATCTACAGTTCATAACCAACAGATTGTGGTCAGAGTCCACATCTACCCCTGGAAATGTCTTACAATTTAAAGCCGGATTCCTAAATCTCTGTCTTACCATTATATAATCTATCTGAAGCCTGTCAGTATCTCCAGGCTTCTTCCATGTATACAGCCTTCTTTCATGATTCTTGAACCAAGAGTTAGCTATGATTAAGTTATGCTCTGTGCAAAATTCTACCAGGCGGCTTCCTCTTTCATTTCATAGCCCCAAACCATATTCAGCTACTACGTTTCCTTCTCTCCCTTTTCCTACTGACGAATTCCAGTCGCTCATGACTATTAAATTTTCGTCTCCCTTCACTATCTGAATAATTTCTTTTATTTCATCATACATTTCTTCAATTTCTTCGTCATCTGCAGAACTAGTCGGCATATAAACTTGTACTACTGTCGTAGGTGTGGGCTTCATATCTATCTTGGCCACAATAATGCGTTCACTATGCTGTTTGTAGTAGCTTACCCGCATTCCTATTTTCCTATTCATTATTAAACCTACTACTGCATTACCCTTACTTGATTTTGTGTTTATAGCCCTGTAGTCACCAGACCAGAAGTCTTCTTCCTCCTGCCACCGAACTTCACTAATTCCAACTATATATAACGTTAGCCTATCCATTTCCCTTTTTTAAATTTTCTAACCTATCTGCCCGATTAAGGGAACTGACATTCTACGCTCCGATCTGTAGAACGCCAGTTTTCTTTCTCCTGATAATGACATCCTCTTGAGTATTCCCCGCCCGGAGATCCGAATGGGGGACTATTTTACCTTCGGGATATTTTACCCAAGAGGACGCCATCATCATTTAAACATATACTAAAGCTGCATACCCTCGTGAAAAATTACGGCTATAGTTTCCCCTTGCTGTCAGCCGTTCGCAGTACCAAACAGCTAGGCCGTTTTGGTTAGTGTTACAAGGCCAGATCAGTCAATCATCCAGACTGTTGCCCCTGCAACTACTGAAAAGGCTGCTGCCCCTCTTCGGGAACCACACATTTGTCTGGCTTCTCAACAGATACCCCTCCGTTGTGGTTGCACCTACGGTATCTGTATCGCTGAGACACGCAAGCCTCCCCACCAACGGCAAGGTCCATGGATCATGGGGGGGTTAATCTGCTTGTAAACTTAAAACGTTAATTCGTATTACACTTTGTACTGGCATGTGACACAGTTTACTTTTAGTTCCCTTCTGCTCTTTGTGTTCTTGATATATGGAAGTAAATTGCCCCTACCTCGTGTCGTTAAGAGACTGAGATTGACCCTGTACTCTCTGAAGATGTATCCATTAGCCCGACTCCTCATTCTTGAATATTATATAATTCGTCTTTAAAAATATTGAGAGATCCAAATAACTGATGAATTGTAATGATGTAGCAGTTCCTAGAAACCCATTTTATGTAGAATAGGTTAAATGAGGTATTCAGTCAGGGTGAAGGTTAAATGCCCAGACACTGGCGTCTTCCATATTAGATCGCACACTCAGTTTATATTTAGTGGAGTTTGTGATTGTTTACTCTCATTAAACGATTAACCACATGCATTTTATTTACATACATCTCTTTCCACAGCACTAATTACATATTTTCCAAACATTTCCATTCTTTCTCTAGCTCCAGCACGTCAAAAATACAGCAATCGTCTATTTCTTATGTATTTCATCTGGATCGCCATCAGTCCGTGTTCACTTTCCATCACTCTTCACACTGATAACTAATTATTTACACTGGCTTACATTACTATGGCTTGTATTTTTCTTCTTGACGACACCCACAAAATCGTTTGAGGGTAAATTGTTGCCGCTTACTACATTTTATAGAACAAAACAGCTACATGATGCATGACGTTTTAATTTATCACCTCTTTACTGCCAACTTTATTCATGAGACGTTTTGCAGAAGATGTTCAGATGTACAGTTGAATGTACCAGAAAAATTACACCATTGTACCACACTTATTTCTGGAGACACGATGTCATAAAACCTAAAGGCGTGAAAAACTGCCGAATTGTGCAAGACATTTAAAATTATTACTTCGTTGTTATGAACTCTATTCGCAACACTTTCTGCAGACAGTATCTACATTTGACGCTGAATGGATCCATAAAAATATATGACACACAGTTCAAGAGACTGACGTCATAAATAATAAGAGGCGTGTGAATCTACGGCAATTTCCATGACGTTTTATTCTATTGCTGCTACTAACTATCTTCACATGTTTCGCGGACGGAAGGCACGTATATCTGTGGATGTCCAGGTAAAATTACAACGGTTCAGAGCACGTAGTTCAGGAGATACGACGTAAACATTAAGGTGTTTGAAAATGAAACTGCATAGCGAAACTCGCTAGACACGCAAGTGTGCACAAATAAGCGTAGAATATTAAATAAGTGTAGAATATTGTAGGGGTAAAGACCACCACCATCCTGTTGGGATGAGTTTGATAACGAGGAGAGAGGAGGGAGCATCAGAAGGTCGACAGACAGTGAGCCGGAAGGAGAGAGGAGGCACAAGTAGAAGGAGAAGTTAATCAGAGATATGGGAAGGGGAGATTTAAAGGAAATATAGAGGAGTGAGGGGGAGATGGATAGATAATGGAAAGAGAGGGGAGATGTACTGAGGTAGGTGTATGAAGAGATACAGATGGAGGAGGAGGAGGTGAACAGACAAAGGGTAAAAGGAAATGGACATGAAAGGGAAGGAGGTGGACAGAGAAAGGAGGTGGGAGAAATGGACAGTGAGAGTGGATGGGTTACTGGTGATGGACTGGGAGAGGGGTATAGATAGAGAGAGGATAGCATAATAAAGAGGAGGGGGAAGCATGGAGACTGAGAAGGAGGAGGTGATTTGAGAGATGGGGGAGTGGATCAGAGAGGGGGAGAAGAGGAGATGGACTAATAGAAGATCTGAATAAATATATACTTAGGAAACGCCTGGTTTATGGGCCCTTCAAAAGTAACAAACTTATTCGTCAGGGTGATGGGCCAATACGATTCTCCTGAAGCTGGTCTTATATGAGGCCTGAGAGCGTGGGATAAAGAGGTACAAGAAAAAAAAATGAAACATGGAAGGCCTCTATCTAGCAAAGAAGAGAAAGATTTTAGGAGAAATATCTCGGTTTTGCCGATTATTTTGCAATAATTTCTAAGGACAAAAAAGACGCAAAGGTAATGATAGAAACACTTGGCGATATTGCAGCTGCTACCGGATTACCTATATCTTGAGCGACAACGGAATACTTGTATCATAAACACAACAGAGAATAATATATCCAAGCACAACACAGAAACATCAAAACAGAGTATAAGTTCAAGTATTTGTAAGATTGGATACGATGAAATGGATTAGAAAACACCGCAAGTACAGAAAGAACGAAGAAGATGGAAATAACATATCAATTCATTCAAAACGATATAACAAAAGATCACTATAGTTCGGGGTAAAAATTAAAAACTGCACGACAGTAATTAAACTTGAACCACTATAAGAATCTGAATGACCTGCGCTGAATAGAACTTGCGGACTAGAAGTACTGGAAGAGAATGAAAAGAATTTAGGACCACAAAAGAATAAAGATAACAACTAGACGAAGAGGATAAAAGAAGACCTATACACCAACATAGAAACTAGCATAGCTAAAATAAATCAGAAAAGCTTAAACTTTTACGATAATATACACAGAATGGGTGACAATAGGCTAAAACTGAAAATTCAAAGTGTAATTTCCAAATCAGAAATCAATTCGGGATGGCCGGAAGAGCAGACAAGAAGTGATTTTGGAAACCTCAGCGTCACAGATGGCACCATACAGGACAGGGACATTTTCCGGCTATTGATCAACACGGTAAAATTTCCTATCCAGCAACCTAGGAGCGTCACGTCAAATGAACAGAGACAGGCCATCGGCCAGTGCCTGGACGAGTTCTGGGAAGATAAGAAGAGAAGTAGTGTACCATAGTCTTAGGTTCTGAGTGGTCTGTAATTGCCCATATTCTGTGTGTGTGTGTGTGTGTGTGTGTATCTTGGTGTTGTGTGTGTGTGTATTCTGTGTGTTAAGTCTGTTGAGCTCCATATAGATACAGGAGGTCGCTCCAGAGAATCATCAGGTGCATTTTATCTGGTGTTTCGGCAGATATTTATGGTTTCGGTTTTGGGCGGTGTAGCTGCATTAAGCCCAAACAAACACTGCTCACCACGTTTTTCATGCGACGTGCCAGACCATACGAGAGGGTCGATTTGTTCCCTGTACCAATAAAATGACTTTTAAAGCGGAATTTGAGGTGCCCATTTGATTGAATGGTGTCATTAACAGGATCAGTAAAATAGGAAGTATAATCACTACACTCACTACTCCATCAGCGACAGCACCGCCCTGGTCCGCACTGAGTGCTGCCGCCACGCAGGAGCGTTGGTGCTTAGTCGCTCTTGGAGTATTGGTTATTCTCCGTGTTTTATTATACCTGTTAATTCTCATCGACAAAAAATGTGTCGAGATTGAGTAATGAGGGACGGTTCTATCGAATAAGCGCGTGCAATTCAGCTTTAAGAATCATTTTGGTTTTAACGTGTAACAAACCAACGCCTTCTGCCGGTACTGGCCCTCATATAGACGACGTCGTATGAAATAAGTGATGAGCTGTGTGTGTTTGGGCTGACTCTAGCGGTGTGTGTGTGTGTGTGTGTGTGTGTGTGTGTGTTTGGGCTTGCCGCCGAGGTTATCAACGCCCTGACACACATTAAAAGAAACGAATGTGGACAAATTTAGTATAATGGAAGGATACAAGCAAAGAAAGCGGGAAAAGATGCAAAATCCTATATAGGAAAATAAAACATAAGGAAAACGAGAAAGGAGCGTCAAAGATGCCACAACAAATTGTCACTGGCTGGCCGTCAACGTAAAACATGGGCGAGCCAGTCATCCTGTGAACAAATTTAGACTCTCTCCCTAAAATCTTGGTAAAAACATTGAACAAGTCACAGAACTTTATAACTTTAACCACATTCGTTTGAGTATTTCGTAAAAGAGATCGCAGATCCCCCGGCAAATCAGCCGCTGCCCGCTGGTCGGAAAATTAAACGGGATACAATAAAACGTGGCGCACAGTGATCTGGACGTCACAACTACCAAACATTGGAGGGTCCTCTCTCCGGAGCAGGAAGCCATGCGTCATAGGACTGTGGCCTATCTGAAGCCGAGTGAGGAGGACCTCGTCCCGTCTGCGTGGCTGCGAAGACGTACACCGCACACGTGTTGTGAGCCTGATTAAACGGAGTTTATTGTCAGTCATTTCCATGCAGTCGCCCTCTCACCGACGCATGGCTCGTGGACTCAATGGCGAGGTGAGTGGGTGATGAGGGATGGCACACTGAAATACCTGCAGATCGAGACACGCCTCCTTGGCTGCGAGATCTGCCGTTTCGTTCCAAGCAATGTCGACGTGCCCTGGAACCCAGAAGAAACCACCTCCTTCCCCAGTCGTTGTAGTTGAAGGAGGGCATCCTGAATGTTCTGGCCTATTTTATCTGCTGGATACACACGTTTCAATGAGTGAAGGACACTTAGTAAATCGGAATAGACAAGAAATTTAGGACGGGACTCTAGCTACACATTGCAAAAACGAAACTGCAAATATCCGCTGCATATATAGAAATAAGGGTACCGTTATGTCATGTCCTTCATTGAAGGAGATGCATTGAATGTGATGGCTATCTTTGACAAGAAAGTCTCAACAAAGTCCCCTTCCATTTTCATTCAAACATCTTTGCCACACCATTTCGACTGTAACGTCGTTGCTCTCTCCAGGAATCGTCTATTTTTTACCTATCTGCTGTCTTTAAACTTGCGTGTTGGATGTGAAATGCCGTATACTCAACAGAAGGGGAGACGTTTTGGAGTAGGATGGGAGCAATATGTGATCATTAGTGACATAAACACATCTTCCTGCTTTGCAGCTCACCTTAAATAGATGCGGATTCGTCAACAAGTCCACCGGTATTATGTGGTGCAGATACGAGTACTTTGTTAAATATCTTAGAATAAACTGAAATATTTGCCATATTGGTACTTTTTTATGTTAGAACGCGTAGTGAGCAAACATAATTCCTGAACAGACAATATAGTGCAAAGTTAGGTTCTCTCCTTGAAGATGACTCCTTGGATCCCGTCCCACCTATCTCCTACGACTCTCAGTACACATTCCGTGTACATTATTTGCAAATCTCCTTTGTCTGAAACAATGAAATGCCCAAACGTAAATTTCAATCGTGTATGGAAAGATATTACTGTCTCACATCCACGTACACTGATGTTATCTTACGTGAAACATACGTAGATACACCACTCGGTTTACTTTTGGATTCTCTGCTCATGTTTTGGACGGTTAAGTACACATATCTTATTTAATCAACATTCGTAATTGACATTCCTTTGTATCTTCTATACACGAGGGCCGTTCAGAAAGTAACCTCCGGTTGATTTAAAAAATACACCAAGTTAAATAAAAATATTTTAATATATACATCTTACAACTACATCTTTGCACTACTTTTCTACATAGTCTCCATAGCGATTGAGGCACTTATCGTATCTCTTCACAAGCTTTGAAATTCCTTCTGCATAAAAATCACCCGCTTGTGCCTGGAGCCAGCCTGTGACCGCATCTTTGAGCTCTTCGTCGTCATCAAACCGCTGTGACCCGAGCCATTTCTTCAAATGCATGAAGAGGTGATAATCACTTGGCGCCAGGTCTGGGCTGTAAGGTGGATGGGTGATAACGTCCCACTTGAAGGACTCAAGAAGGGCCGTTGTTCTGCGAGCAGAGTGAGGACGGGCGTTATCGTGCAAAAAAACGATACCGGAAGTCAGCATACCACGGCGTTTGTTCTGTATAGCCCGTCGTAACATTTTTATTGTTTCACAGTACACGTCTTGATTAATGGTCGTACCACGTTCCATGAATTCAACCAACAACACCCCTTTGGCATCCCAAAACACCGTTGCCATCAGTTTTCTGGCAGAAAAATCTTGCGAGGCTTTTCTTGGTTTGGTAGGCGAATTTGAATGTGCCCACATCTTTGATTGTTCTTTTGTCTCAGGGTTCACGTACTTAATCCAGGTTTCGTCACCGGTCACGATTCTGTTTAACAATGGTTCTCCTTCGTCCTCATAACGTGACAGAAAGTCTAAGGCAGAGGCCATTCTTTGAGTTTTGTGGTGGTCGGTAAGAATTTTGGGCACCCATCGTGCACAGAACTTACGGTAACCCAATCTTGCTGTCACTATCTCGTACAAGAGAGTCTTAGAAATCTGTGAAAAACCAGTAGACAACTCCGACATTGAGAAACGTCGATTTTCACGAACTTTTGCATCAACTGTCTGAACGAGTTCGTCACTCACCAATGATGGTCTACCACTCCTCTCTTCATCATGAACGTTTTCTCGTCCACTTTTAAATAAACGTACCCATTCACGGACAACTCCTTCACTCATAACTCTTGGTCCGTACACGGCACAAAGCTCACGATGAATAGCTGCTGCAGAATATCCTTTGGCTGTAAAAAACCTTATGACAGCACGCACTTCACATTTGGCGGGGTTTTCTATTGCAGCACACATTTCAAACTGCCACAAAAACTAAACTAGCGCAGGTACGACGTTCACTCGACCACGGCTTGATGCCGACTGACCTGTTGAGTGCGTGAACGCACAGATGGCGTCGCTACTCCCCCCACAACCCGCACTGTGACCAATCGGAGGTTACTTTCTGAACCGCCCTCGTATATATATATATATATATATATATATATATATATATATATATATATATATATATATATATATATACACCCTCCTGGAAATTGAAATAAGAACACCGTGAATTCATTGTCCCAGGAAGGGGAAACTTTATTGACACATTCCTGGGGTCAGATACATCACATGATCACACTGACAGAACCACAGGCACATAGACACAGGCAACAGAGCATGCACAATGTCGGCACTAGTACAGTGTATATCCACCTTTCGCAGCAATGCAGGCTGCTATTCTCCCATGGAGACGATCGTAGAGATGCTGGATGTAGTCCTGTGGAACGGCTTGCCATGCCATTTCCACCTGGCGCCTCAGTTGGACCAGCGTTCGTGCTGGGCGTGCAGACAGCGTGAGACGACGCTTCATCCAGTCCCAAACATGCTCAATGGGGGACAGATCCGGAGATCTTGCTGGCCAGGGTAGTTGACTTACACCTTCTAGAGCACGTTGGGTGGCACGGGATACATGCGGACGTGCATTGTCCTGTTGGAACAGCAAGTTCCCTTGCCGGTCTAGGAATGGTAGAACGATGGGTTCGATGACGGTTTGGATGTACCGTGCACTATTCAGTGTCCCCTCGACGATCACCAGTGGTGTACGGCCAGTGTAGGAGATCGCTCCCCACGCCATGATGCCGGGTGTTGGCCCTGTGTGGCTCGGTCGTATGCAGTCCTGATTGTGGCGCTCACCTGCACGGCGCCAAACACGCATACGACCATCATTGGCACCAAGGCAGAAGCGACTCTCATCGCTGAAGACGACACGTCTCCATTCGTCCCTCCATTCACGCCTGTCGCGACACCACTGGAGGCGGGCTGCACGATGTTCGGGCGTGAGCGGAAGATGGCCTAACGGTGTGCGGGACCGTAGCCCAGCTTCATGGAGACGGTTGCGAATGGTCCTCGCCGATACCCCAGGAGCAACAGTGTCCCTAATTTGCTGGGAAGTGGCGGTGCGGTCCCCTACGGCACTGCGTAGGATCCTACGGTCTTGACGTGCATCCGTGCGTCGCTGCGGTCCGGTCCCAGGTCGACGGGCACGTGCACCTTCCGCCGACCACTGGCGACAACATCGATGTACTGTGGAGACCTCACGCCCCACGTGTTGAGCAATTCGGCGGTACGTCCACCCAGCCTCCCGCATGCCCACTATACGCCCTCGCTCAAAGTCCGTCAACTGCACATACGGTTCACGTCCACGCTGTCGCGGCATGCTACCAGTGTTAAAGACTGCGATGGAGCTCCGTATGCCACGGCAAACTGGCTGACACTGACGGCGGCGGTGCACAAATGCTGCGCAGCTAGCGCCATTCGACGGCCAACACCGCGGTTCCTGGTGTGTCCGCTGTGCCGTGCGTGTGATCATTGCTTGTACAGCCCTCTCGCAGTGTCCGGAGCAAGTATGGTGGGTCTGACACACCGGTGTCAATGAGTTCTTTTTTCCATTTACAGGAATATATATATATATATATATATATATATATATATATATTACACGTGTCAACTTCATTGCACGATTGATATGTAATTCAACTGAGAAATTATTTGTGCCTTAATTTGGCCTGTTATTTTATGTTAGTTGAAACACAGTACGCAAATTTCCTCTGATAAACACAATTATTCCACAGTTAATATGTCATTTGTATGTAAGTTAGATATTTGTTTGTTTTGTGGGCTGGAGCCTTTCCACGTGTATGGAATGCCGCTGACAAATTTCATACGACATTAGTGTTATGGGCACAATTCGGTTCCATACAGTGTACATTCTCTGATGTATAAGATATCTGCTTGACAGTTCTTTCACTTAGTGTGATTTGCCCAATCTAATGATGAACTCTGGCATGAGCGACTACTGGATAATACACATGAAATTTATGTTATTGAATTTTTATGTACAGTCGTGATCAAAAGTAACCGAGTGACCTGAATTACGTTTCGCCTTATTCGCATGCAACCCACATAAGGCAGCTGTCTAGCAGGTCCTCTAATCGCTCCTAGGTACAGTCGTTTGAATATTGAAAATGGTTCCAACAAGTCACCAATAGAAAACACTGCTCTGTATCGCAATAACTCAAGATGTAAAGTAGTACCAACGTACTAAAAATATAAGGGAACACCTAGTCACAGATAAGACTGTCCTTAAAGCTTGTAAGCTCACATTTATTACAATAAATGATATACCTGAAATGTTACCACTCTCATTATTACTTCAGATAGGTAATGCACGTAGTACGTTCGTCGTATTCATGGTTTCCTCTTCAAAGTAACATATCGTACTTATTATTTAACACAAAATGACATTAAAAATTTAAGTTATTCTCGAGCAGCTACTTGAGAATATGTATGAACATCAAATGATATGATGAACCGTATCGTTCTGCATATGGATTCAAACACAGGTCATGCATACTAAGCAAACATTCCGTGACTGACCGGAAACTAACAGTCATTCCTGCCTAAGCATACACAGAGTGATATACCTCCATTTTAGACAGTATCAGCTAATATCAACTTTATATTACATAACGTAAACATTTTTAACGGACGCGAATTCCTACCCAGCATCTATTACCCTTGTTAACGAACTACGAGAGAGGTTATATATTACTTCTTCACAAGGAACTTACTTGAAATGCCGTGAGGTAAAGCTTTGTGTTGGACAGGGATTCGAACCCAAAACCTAATCCCATTGTTATCGAAGCACAATAAACTGTGACATATCGAATTTTTCGGCAGTAACTAGATGTTTTAACTGAAATGACGAGACGAAACATTAATATTTTCCTTCTCAGGACTCCAGCCTGGCACCTATCGCTGTTATATTCTAGAGAAAACGAACTTTAAATATGGGTTTGTTACATCAATAGCGACATGTGAGCATGTTTCACCTAGAATTAATATGACGAAGAGTTCAGTGCTGACTGGGAATCGAACCCCACACATATCGTTGTTGACTACACAAAGAGACGTCATATATCGAATTTTTCTCCACCAGCAGCTCGGAATAATAGCCTTGAACTTACAGTGATCTCACAAATAGTTCAGTGTCTCACTGGGCGTCAAAAACGTCAGATACCGTTAGTGTTGACAACGAATGAAAATACATTAAAGATCAAAATCATTATCCACCAGCAGATAGGTGTTCTCATGCTAGAGCCTGATAATACATGATGAAAACTTTAGTGCCGGGCCAGGATTCGAACCCATTCACGCGCAATATGTGTAGATGTTGAGGAATCTGCAGTTTAGAACAAACAACAAATTGTAGTCGAGCTGTATTGTCACTAAGGGATCAAATTCCGCGTTAAGGGCCGCCTGAGTTGCATTCCCAGTTCAGAACCAATCTTATCGACATAAAGAAGCTCAAATAAAAGATAGATTAGGTGTTCTGTGAACATACAATGCGTTAGTTTCGTCATTAGAAATAAACAACTCCTACAAAAAAGGTTACTGCTGATACATTTTCTACGCCTCGTGACTCCTGACGTTACTGTGATTCAATCTCACGTCTACTTGGTAGAGAACGATTATCACGTTTAATGTGAATTTTCGACCACAATTCCATTGCACCTTCTTTACTTAACGACAGAAGAGGATAGAATCTGTCTCTTCTTCTCAAAAATTATTAGTAGAAGTTTAAATGGAACCCAGATCGCAAATACATGTAACTATCATCAATCCCATAGACCACCAAACTCTGATCTCTGCAACAGTTTTTTCTATCATAACAACGTTGCGCCACACTGGATGAGAATTCTGACACACAGGCTCCCCGTAGTGGTTTTCAGAGTGTTCAGTACATTCATTTACTTGGTTGACCGAATCTCCATGAACTAGCTGCCTCGGCTACCCAGTGCATATATTCGACACTGTTATGTGATCACCGAAATAAATTAACGTAACTGCCACCTACACAGAACTGCCAACAGTGCAGGATGCAGAAATTTAAATAGAGAGTGTTTCTTTCCACTTGAGCTACTCTATCGCGCTATCTGTTTGTTGAAAACGTCGTGCAGTGCAAAAGAAAAGTTGTAACTGTCTCTCAGAAGTCTAAATACAGCCATATGCATTATCTCACAGCACTGTGGAAAGCGGAAGTTCTGGAGGAATTGTTTATGACTTCTGGAGCTGACGTATCTATGTGTCAGCTAGTAAAGTAACGGTAAGTGTCGCGCACTGTAGATAAGACGACGCGTGATGGAGTACATTCACTGATAAATTTTATAAAATGCAATTCTGCTGTCTGCTGCAGTTATCAATCTAATGGAACTTTGAACATAATTCCCTTCACTTCTCAACACATAATAGTCGCACGTGGAAAAAGGGCTAACTTCCGCGGCATTTTGTTCTTTTCAGGTTCAATAGATGGCCAAGCGGCAGATGCATCTCGAAACTTTTGTATTATGTATGGGGAGAGCGCATCGTGCCAAAATACGTCAGAAAAGTATTTCCTACATTATCTGTCGTGTGGTAGTGGTATTTTATTCTTCATCAAAGCTTGTTTGACAGCTTTAACTCAGAACAAGTTTTCTACATGTATGTAATCAATAAACTGCATGTGCATTATCAGACTGTTATAGATAACATCAGAGAATTCGCATATATCATTGATGATTAATTTCGCTCTCATGTTTAATATTGTTTTAACAACACTAAAAGAAACCTTACGAAAATAGTGCACTGTATAATGAGAAATGAAGTAAAATTACCTATGATAACCTTACGACGAAAATCTGTTTCAATAATACTGTACACAAGCGGGCCTCTATCTGCATGAATTAGTAAAATACTACACACTTAAATTATGTTTGGTTCTGAGTTTGAATTGTATGCTGTGTCATACTCTAGTGGTATTCAAATGTGGCATTTCATAAATAGATGAATGTAATCCTAGAGACCCAAAATTTGCTTGTCAGTGGCGGAAAGAGGCGTTACCTGTTGTGCAGCTTTGTAATGTTTTCACCATTGCAGTATGAGCCGCAAGTATTTTCTTGCGATTTCCTTATAGATGTTTGTTCTGACTGCTTGTAGCTCTTTCAGAGAAGGGATAAAAACGTTACATTCATGAAGATCGGAAGCGCAAACAATAATAGACGATTTGTCACATGTCAGCACGTTATCACAGAGCTAGGGAAGAGGGATGTGTCTTGGCTTCATCTTACGAGGGCTATAGTTGCTAGAACTCGTAAACCCTATTTAAAGGACGATATTAGTTGCGATTTCCACATACAACAACTTTCCTGGGCTGAAAACAGTAAATTTACGGTATTTTGGTACACCTCATGCGATAATAACTCAGATTATTCAATGCAAATGACAGGAAAAATCAAGTGAACTTTGAGGCTTAATTCCGTGCATACCAGGAAGTAACTCGTCGATCACAGAGTTGCAGACATACCTTTCCTTGTTGTCAAATCTCAGTTACATTACCAGCAGGAAGAAGACGAACCGATATGTTCCTGCATCGGGCTGGGAAGTGACCGTAGCTGGCGTCTCAAAGATTCGACTGCTACGCCTGGAATACGTAATCCATCTGATTCACATTTCTGTAACTAAGTTTAGGGACAGGAACGTAGTTACTAATAATACTCAGAGCTGGCTGCAACTAAGCATCATGAATCAGTAACTCCCATAGTTGTTTTTATATTTCTTTCGAAAGTGTACTCAAAACTAAGAAACTTATTGATGGACATTTTCGAGCCTCGCCGGTAGTCGAGCACAAAAAACCGTTAAAAATAAAATAAGAATGTGTGTGTGTGTATGTGTGAATGTGTGTGTGTGTGTGTGTGTGTGTGTGTGAGAGAGAGAGAGAGAGAGAGAGAGAGAGAGAGAGAGAGAGAGAGAGAGGGAGAGGGAGAGAGAGAGTGAGTGAGAGGGGGAGGAGAGAGAGGGGGGGAGCGAGAGAGAGGGGGAGGGGGAGGGGGACAAAATAAAAAAGAATGATAGAGAGAGAGTGATCAGTTGTTGTAAAGAAATTGAATCATGGTATGTAAAGAAAACTTTCATGAAAATGACACATTCCACATCATTACGAAATGTCATATTCATGATCTATGTAACAAGTATTAATCAAATATAATAAAATCTAATCTAATCATATTGCTGACTAGCCATGACGAGGCATGAATTACCGAAATTTTCGACAATATCAATAACCACATCTAAACTTGAAAATAAAAGAGGACACTTTTTGTAATAAACCGCGACTCCTATCAAGACCCTTTCGTCCCTGTTAACTAACCATGAAACATATCCGATGTACCTCCATTCAGAAATAACAAAATGTGTATGCATTTAAAGCAGGCCTTAGTGCACATGATAGGGCTTGAAATGAAATTATGAATCTGTTAGTACTGAATCAGGATTCGGACCTTTAGACCTTTGGAGGAGACCTAGAGAAGATTTCAGTCTTGGGAAAATGAACTAAATGATTGAACTATACTATTCCGAGAGATTCAGGTCCTCGAAAGAGGAGATACGAATTCGAATCTCAGTCCAGAACCAAATTTTTCAACGTCTCGAGTTCAATCAAGCACAAGTAAAATAAGAGCCCTATTCTCTTAAATTGCTATCAGTTCATCAAATAGAATAAAATTTTCTAAAGTAAGTATGTTTAGTGGCGACAGTATTTCTGTTTACCATGACTTCTGCCTATGTCATTTCCCAACGTAAACCGGCTGTGCCCAGTTGGTAATGAAGGATCGTGATGTTTAATGTGGATGCTGGGTTATAACATCTTTCTTTTGAGGTTACCAGAGGTAAAGTAAATCTGTTTGTGCCTCTTAAAAGTAAATGCCTGAACCCACACATTGCACCTGTGACAGTTCGTTCCACCAGACCATTGTGACCACATTTCTCAGCCCCAGGAGTGTGCTGTAACGGATGATGTGCTTAGCCGACAAAATTAGTCACGGTGGAAAAAATGCGAATCTATTAAATGGTTAAGTAGAAGCAAGCTTCTGACTCGGAGATTATGCTATTCTCATGTCAGCAGGATGTAAAGACTCTTCTAGGCATCATAGCCTCGATGTGAAGCCATTTTGAAATTTTCGCTAATTAAGGAAATTTCTTAGTTCGAGACTATCCACTGTGAAGTGTGAAGTTACCGGATAATTCGATTACTACCGTCATTATTACTATCATTTTCTTCATACCGCTGCTTGAACACATGTGTTTGAAGATCATTTAGTGCCTTTTGGTCATTATAGACGTCGTTGCCCAGGAAGAGATTCTTTCCCTGTCTACGGAATACTTTTCATGTTAATATCAAATATCACCAAATGCCTCTAGATTACATTAAAACTAAAGTAATTGATGAAGACGTTACCTGATAACAGAAATGAAATTCAGGTGGTTCTGATACTTTTGAGCACGACTGTACATTGATCAGTGAGCCTTGACTTCCTGCGATGCTCTTGGCAGGATAGTTTCTCTGTCGAAGTTACGCGCTTTGCGGCGTCCTAATTGGCTAGAGCCTTCTATTTAGGATGGCCGTGGCAGGGTCGGGGGCAGTGACAGGGGGGACAGCACACGGAGCATCAAGAGTAGTCAGTAGGCGCTTGGTGTACTGCGAGGACGCATGGTGTTAACACTCCGGCGGCTCGGTCTGGCGTCAAGCGTAACTGGAGTGCGGAAGCAGCCACCGGTCAACATAGGCTCTGGTTAAGAGTCGTGTCTATCTCGAATCCCGAGGAGAGCGAAACAGTTTACCCTGGCGTGCATGTTTAAGCGAGTTCGAGGTTCAAAATTCAAATGGCTCTGAGCAATGTGCGACTTAACATCTGAGGCCATCAGTCGCGTAGAACTTAGAACTAATGAAACCTAACTGACCTAAGGACATCACATACATCAATTCCCGAGGCAGGATTCGAACCTGCGACCGTAGCGGTCGCTCGGTTCCAGACTGTAGCGCCTAGAACCGCACGGCCACTCTGGCTGGCGCGAGTTCCAGGACTACCTTTAAATGGTGAGCCGTATTTATTTTGAATTAGAAATGTGGCCGATATTCGGCGGTTCTTGTTTTATCATTATTGTAAATATGTTCAGTGGTTAGTTTTGTCGATCAAATATTATTCTCTGTCTAAAACTTCAGCCACTAATTTAAACTTGAACCGCAAAGTTCTTCCTTGTTGGCAACTACAATAGTAATAATTTTGCGTCGTCGAATAGTGCTTTGGCATTTAAGGTTGCGTGCGGATTGAAATGCTTCATATGGCTCTAAGCACTATGGGACTTAACATCTGAGGTCATCCGTCCTCTAGACTTAGAACCAGTTGAACCTAAGTAGCCTAACGACATCACACACATCCATGACAGAGGCAGGATTCGAATCAGCGACCGTAGCAGCAGTACGGTTCCCGACTGAAGCGCCTAGAACCGCTCGACAACAGCGGCCGGCTGTGTGCGGATTGTCTGGTCATTACCACAGTGAGCTAGTTGTAGTTTGTAAATTTATCAAGTGAAATTTCACGTCATTGTCGATCGTTTAATGAACTATTGCTTTAATAGTAACTGCCGTTGTCACAATATAACATCTCTCCCTGCATTTGTCGCTACCCAGCACTTGGCTGTTGGTTGTAGTATTTTAGTGAACTACTTATTAATAATGGGTTTGTGTGTTCTAGAAGCCGTTACTGGTGTGCGCAGGCCGGTTGTCACTTGAGCTCTCATGCACGGAATGCAGACACGTTGCGGATGCGAACGCCAAAAGTCGAGAATGTGCTATTTGCTTTGTCGAACTTTGAGGCTATCATAACAGTTCATTCACGTATTCATGAGATCTTCATAATTTGAGTATTCGTGCAATCTATTACACTTTACAAATTGTTATTTTTATATTCACAAAATTTGATAATTACTTAATTTTACAACTAGTGAACTCAGATCTGCAGTTATGTTAATGTTATATCTGCGTAAATTAATTTTTTGTTAATTTAAAGTTGGGGCCATAAGACTGTTTTCCTTTTAAAGTTTTTTTGAATTATTCGCATTCCCTTTACACAATTGAATAATCGGTGTAGATCACCACAATTTTGCAATGATAATTAATCATTGTGATTTTACCAGTGATCTGTTTTAATTACCGTAGTAAAAATATAATTATGTGTCCTCAAATGGGTTCAGCATTCCAGTCCGGCGGCCGACGTGCCCTGCTTCCCAATTCTAAACCTTACTAGTCAATAATTATTCCTGTGTGGACATAAGATTTGCTGTCAACAGTACTTACATACACTGCCTGATCAGACATATCAAGAGAACACTATCTAATTCCGAACCTGCTTCAATAGTTTGCGAGAGTCGGACACACGACATAAATGGAGGCGACGAGTATTGTGCTGTCGTTAAAAAAAAAAAAAATAAATAAATAAAAAAATAAAAATAAGACCTCAAGTGGTCAGTGAGGAAAGCAGATTCACTTAGAACGTGACTCTTCATTGGAGGTCAGGTGAGTAACGAATCCATCAAGGACATTTAAGCCTTTCTAAGCTGCCCAAGTGAAGAGGAAGCGCGAATCAACAACCACACATAATCAGAAGACGAAGCAGATCTCATGTACTCTCTACAGAGGCCGTTTAGGTAACGAAGTTTGGTATTGAAAATCACATGAAATTAGCGGAAGGAATCACGCGTAAGTTCGGATGTACTGCCAGCACTCCAGCTAGCAATATACTCCGTATTGGAGGATTAGTTAACGAATCGGGTAAAGAGTAACACCACTGGATAATGAATGACTTGAAACGAGAAAAATGGAGTGAAGAATCACGCTGTACCGTATGAAAATCCGACCGTAGGGTTTTCGGCTTGGTGAGTGTTTGGAGAACGTTAACCACCATTATGTGTGGTGTCAAAAGTGATGTACAGACGAGGCTGTAATACAATATGGGGATGTTTATCGTGGTTAAGCTGGAGTCCTCCAATTATCCTTAAGGAAAGGCCAAATGTTTAATGACATTAACACATTTTACGGCATTATGTACTGCATACAGCAAAGGAACAGTTTGGAGACGATGATTGTATGAGCAAGACATTGCACCCTGTCGTAAAGCAGCATCTGCGAGGCAATTATCCGAGGGAAATACCATTCCTGAAATAGGACGGCCTACGCACAGTCCCGACCTGAACCCAATGAAACACCTATGGTGTGAGTCAGATCGGCGAATTCACTCCACATCCCAGTGTCATACATCACTGCTTTCTCAGGTTTCGGCTGTTGATGAAGAATGGGCTGCTATTCGTTCACAAACATTCAAGCACCTACCTGAAAGTGTTCGCAGCATTCAAGCCATCATACAGACGAAGAATAGTTGTATATCATTTTAATGTCTGCTAATTCGAGCGTAAATGGCTGGGTACTTTTGGTCGCATAATGTTATGTGATTTACATTACGAAACGCTTCGTAGTGCTGCAATGTTGTAATACTGCGATTATTCATTTTTAAAGCAGGAGTGATGGTTTCTATGCATTACCACGCTACTACTTTTCATGTGTTGTTGGAGGGTTGACTATGCTCACATGCACACAGTGGTGGCTCCGTCTACCATTCATAGGACGATGTTTACTTTCCTACTTGCCACATATAACATGCGCTGAACGATCACCACATTTCCTGTGCCAACATGCAAGAAGTTGTAACAGAGGGGTAATTGACTGTCCAGTATTCAGATAGATTGATAGTTAACATTATCCAAATTTTTCTGATACTTAAATTTGCCTGTTCAGATAACAAAGATTCTTACCTTACATAATCATACTTTTTTCTGCATGCCACACCTACAAAATCTGTAATTGG
The DNA here is from genome assembly GCF_023864345.2 of Schistocerca serialis cubense. Lineage (NCBI taxonomy): Eukaryota > Metazoa > Arthropoda > Insecta > Orthoptera > Acrididae > Schistocerca > Schistocerca serialis. The sequence goes on from NC_064642.1 coordinate 667,376,112, forward strand.
CTTTCCATACGCAACAAGTTTCAGGGTATATCTTAAGATGTCAGGTACCTCGACAGGTTTATTTGTTGTGACTGTTCTTCATGGGTTTGATTTGTCTTACTAGCTCAATTTGCATTTTCCTTCTATGCTGTGGTAAGACACTCCATAGATGATCCATTTTAATATCCAATGAATGTATATGCAATAAATATTTTTTGTGACCTGACAAAAGTATATTGCCCTAATATTTTTTTTTTTTAATGTGGTGCGACGTAGGGTTACAAAACTTGTCAGTCTTTTGTTATTTAGCCGCGGGTATGGAGCTGTATTGATCGAAATTTGTCCATGAAAAATAAAACTGAATTAATTAAAAAAATGCAAGCACCTTTTGTCTACACATATGCATTAAAAAGGATTTTCATGACACACTCCAAAGCTGCAAACCATCCAGTAATCAAGAGACATGTGTAAAGACACACAAATTATGGGGAACTGGTTTTATTTCGGTGTTCATAATTGGCCACTCTCCGTAAAATATATTTTATGTCTCATAGATAGACTGTGCGGATTTGGCCAAGTAAGTGGAACATATCACGAAAACGTCATACTTAAAAAGAAAACATGTTGCATACAAAAATCCATGTGCATCTATTAACTTTTCGTCTTATGGGTCCTAAGTGGAATGGTCGTCATGTATATGATATATCTCAAATATTTTGCTTCTCTTTTTAATTACAAATTCCTGTAACAATTGTCGTAATAACTTTAATTATAGGTATATATCATCAAGTGACATTACGTAATGTACAGTGTAATATATAAGTCAATTAGGTGTGTAATCCATTTTCAGCAACTGTAGGTGTATATATCGAAATAACCAACGAACAGAATCAAAAAGAAAAAGAAATTTAATTTCAAAACTGCGCCTGAAAGCAGTCAATGAATTACCATTCTTTTATGATTGCTGATTATTTCGATATATGCTGCGTAAAACCTACGTGAAACCTACCTTCCACATGTACACAATCATTTATGACTCATACAACTACTTTTACCAATGATTAAATTGTGGTATACAAATGAATCTGCCTGCCTTCCTCCCCTGTCATTTTTTGCCCGGGACATTGACTCCTATCTACTAACGGGTTCCAGTCTCCCAGCACAATAAACTTTTCGTCTCCCTTAATTCATCATATACCACCTTTTATTGAATTAAATTTTTCAGTTTATTCAACCTCTAAACTAGTAGTAGGTAGAAATACCTGCACCCATGTTAATGTGGATGTCCTGGATTTGTGCTGAATGAAAACTGATAATCCATTCATTACTCTGTTCATTACACATGCAAAATCCCGCACACGTGGAAGTGAAATTTTACTGACTGAATTAATTATGAATCAGCCGCACGCTTGAGACTCAGTGCCGATAACAGAGTTACTAACGCTGTCAGTTATTTAGGTCCTAGCAGTGAATCTGATGGTGGGGATATTGACATAATAGTTACCATTCACTCGGATTAAATGTAATAATAAACTCAAGATTTAAGTGCACTCTGTGGTTTATTACAAAAGACAGTAGGAGCTATAAAGCATTAACAAACAATTGTGTGAATATAATCTTTACAATGATGTAGTATCTGATGAAAATTGTAAATTAGAACACCCAACTGGCAAAGTTATTAAATGAAGTGAGATTGCTTACGAATCTTACATCTGACTATATGAAATGTTTTTCAGCCTCACTACGACGATCACAGTGTCTTATTATATGTAACAAAAACCTAAGGGTCCTAAGGATCCAGCAACCACTGACCATTATTAGGTAGCAAAGCCTATCTTGAATTCGAACTATATTACTCTTGCTTGTCTTAAAACCCCAAAGCCATAAGCGACTATCACTGTGATCTTCAGTGTAATGTGAGCAGAGTGAAGACACCCCATCTCTCAGGTCTGAAGTTCTACAATGCGATTGGGCAGCACAGGACTCGAATACTGGACCCCAGACAATTCCACAGCTGATATTATATAAGTATCTCAAAAGTAGACATTGGCTTAATTGCTTCTTTGAGAAAACTTTTCTTCTAGAAGGGGCGACATGTCACCAAGACAGTTCATTTAATTTCTTACCCTCTTTCTAAACAACTTCCCACTAATGTTGCATCCTACTAATGTCACTTCGGACAAAGCAAATGGTGCTCATTTAGCCACCAGCTTGCTTCGTATTACAGGTCCTTTGAAATTGTGAAAAACCTATCCATGTGGCTGGCCGTCAGCTTTGCAGAAACTTCTGATCATTAAGTGGGTCAGCTATTTTTCCATGTTTTCAATAGAGCAATAAGACTGTTATGTGCTCAAGCATTTCTTTTAACAAGCTCTTAACGCCTACTACACAGAGACAGAGGTCCATTTTAAGGAATAAAAGCCTTTATCTCAACGGCCCTGCAGACCATGCTGTAAACCGGAATATTGCCCTCTGGCTGCTCACAATTCAGCTAAGCGACTTTTACCCCAGACATAGTGAGGTCCCTGCATCTACTTTTCGCCTCCATATTGTCCTGCAAAGGCCAACGTTCCCACAACTCCCGGTAACCCGTTTTGCTGGGCCTTGCTGGAAATAACCCATTTGATTTTCATAGTATGCCTCACTCCTAAAGCTAGCACATAAAGCTCAAAAGCTGAAAACGTTTATTCTCTATAATGGTAACATGGTACCATATGCTATTTCACTTACGGTGATTCATCCTGGTTTGGGTATAAATGGACTGAAGATAGCTACACATTAGATGATATCGATCTGCACCTAACTGATTAACAATTTACGTCTGATGCTGACTTTCCTCGTATCTTAGAACAAATTAAAATGAACACATATTTATCGAAACAGAAACGATCTTTCCCATTCACCCTTAGAGCTGGCTTTAGCGCTGAAGGCATTTACTTGTTACTATTACAATGAGCACATCAAAGTAAAATGAACAAAATGAATAAATGAAGTACAAAATCTGTCATAGAGTAATGAAGAGCAAAAATGTACATTAACACATTCTACTTCTTTTACGAATGTACCTGGAACTCTTGCGACAAGTCCTGTTGTCATATGTGAACTGTATATACTGGACATTATAAAAGTACCAACATGAAACTATGATATGTTATAAGATATCTACAGCTAAATTATGTTCTTTGAAAACTTTGAATGTGGATTTATTTGTAAAGATACCACAAAAGATAGGTACCAAGTGAGCGTATGATGTAATTACTTGCGCACATTTATTCTTAGAATGAAACAGCACACTTTATTATTACTACACAATAAGCTATATGAATCAGATACATTAATCAAAAAGCAAAACAGACTCAGGAAATATGAGTCTACTCGAAGAAAACTACCCACAACAATAATTGTGAATCTTATGTGATATTGCAGATGCATCATTGTCACAGGCGAACTGCGGGGCACTCAGTGTGTCATAGAAAAAACGGGTAATCACTTTCTGACATGAGAATAACGGGTTTCCACATTGTCACTAAACGTTCTGGAGACTGGTGTGGACCAGTACTGAGAGTATATGTCTGTTCCTGGCTCTTAGGCTGGGCTTTGTGCTACAGCCAAGCTCATCTCAGGCTGGATACAGCAGACAGATTGTCTTCGCTTCCCACCAGTGATGTTGTGGAACATGGTGATAGCGGGCGTGTCATTGATGTGCTCAGATGAGAACATGACTTAGGTATCTTGTCTCTTCAGTAACAGTGTGAAGGTAGCAAGTGTTTTGTGTTCCTGGAAACATAAACTTTCTGCGTTTTCTCCCCAAAATTCAGCGAGTAATATATATATATATATATATATATATATATATATATATATATATATATATATATATTACTCGCTGAATTTTGGGGAGAAATATATATATATATATATATATATATATATATATATATATATATATATATATATATATATGTGAAATTTAGATCATTCAGTAGATACCGATAAACAGTAACGTGCTGCCTGGCCACTTTTTGTGCACAGAGTTCGTTCTCTTATGGAGAACGTCCATATGCTATCACCCATATCAGATGGCACTAACAAGCACATCAGCTTCCCTCTAAGCCCTTGGATAGCAAGGAACTACCTGTTCATGCTACTTCACAACGGAAAAGGTTCTCCATAAGAGAACGAACACTGTGCACAAATAGTGGCCAGGCAGCACGTTACTGTTTATCGGTATCTACTGAATGATCTAAATTTCACACAAGGAGAGGAAGTGTAAGAACTCCTCATATATTACACGGTTTTTCATTGTATAAACTGCTATAGGAAAAAATCATGTCTTACTCTCCAAAAATTTATCATTATATATACTGTCTTGCTCTTAGCATAGCAGGTTTGCAGTGTAAACAACCGCACCTGTGGCATCTCCAGTTACGGCATTGCCGCATTTTGATGGAGAGATCCTCCTTCGTTCTTCTTCTCCAGTTCCAGCTGCATGGGACTAGCCTACACCGTGAGGCAGTGTCCCATTATTTCTCCTTTCGCTAGTCTGTCAGCAGCGGAAGTGAATGATACAATCCAACTTATTTCCTCTTGACATGCTGCTCGATGAGCAGACAGGTTGGCACACGCTGGTAACACTTCTGACCATCTCTGTGCGCAGGCTGTCCAAGCGGCCTTTTCAGGCCCTGTCTGTGTTCGTGATTCTGCTCATTCCTCGTTAAAAAAATACATGACAATACCGTCCTAATGCAAAGATCATAATAACAACTATGAAATTCCATGTTTGCTTTACATATTTTAATGTGTCCTATTATAATGTACGAATTTTGACACTTTAATGTGTTCCCTTTCCAATAACGGAAATTATGAATTTCATGTCCCTTGCATAACACTAATTTTCCTCTGAATCAACTAACAAATCAAACCAAATTCAGTTAGAAATTCGTAAATTGCTGTAGCACCTGTTATAATTTCGCCTTAGTGTCACTTCAGATCTCTATATTTATGTAGGTTGTCCATTATGGACATATATTTATGATTTTTACAATGTTCCTTTGTTATTGTTTCTCGGTTAGTACTATACTAAACCGATGTACTCGTGGTATCTTACAAGATCAATGTAACGGAAATGATCTGCATGCGCGCTGTGTTCCGCCTATTTATCCTCAACCATGCAACAAATTAAGCTTTTTATGAAGTGGAAAAATACTTTCACCAATGACTTATACAATCTGGGTATGGTTGCTGTTTTTTCGCCTTTTTTATTATAGTATCCACACACCTCAGCTGATGAAGACCATGACTCGCATATTTATCTTCTATTCCCAATTCCATCGCAGTTACCCTTCTTAATTGTTTCTGCATCGAGGTCTGCAGCTGTGGCCAATATCTCCACAAAACACAATGCGAGTATAACATTAAAATTTGTTGAGTGTACATGCAAATTGCCGTCCACTTTACTCGGTAGTGCTCAAAATTTTTAAGTAATTTATGGTAGTACGAACTGTTTTGTTAGTGTACTTAGATATTTCTTTATGATCTCCGTTTCATTCATATCAATGTTATGTCTGTAATTTTTGTTTTTGTGATCATATTGTCCCTCATGGTCTCAGTTCTGTCATTCACCTCCAATCTGGTGTATTCTAAACAACACTGACAAAATATTATTTGACGCAATAATCTCGTTATCAAATTTAATATTATGTTTCTGATAGTCAGATTGTGTCGATCTTTCTTCGTCTGGATTCATTCTATTCACTTGATTTATTCTGATATCATGTTGCGCTTTGCATTCCTCGTAAGACAAGAAATCTTGCTTACCTCTCAATAACCCACACGTTTTTGCTCTCAAAATAAAAAGTTTAAAAATGTGCCCATCAAATTATCATCATGTTCAAATGTACCCTGACGATGAACTTCTCAACATACTTGACTTCCTCACACATACTGTCCAACTGTAACTGTTGAGAACCACAATGTAACATCTCTGTATGAGGTAATCTCAAAACGATTCTCTGGCATAGGCGAAAATACGCGTCATCTCCTATAGAAGACTACCGTCTAACTAAAGAGAAACATAACACCACACGAAATATTACTACTATCTACCATGTAGCAGTATGCAATCTCCCATACAACAGTCAAACCAATACAAAGCAAGTGGCTAGATCATCAATTTATTCTTAGTATTACTATACTAAGATACTCGCTTATCTATGATATCTCGATTTCATAAATGCTTTTAGCTGATTTTGATAAGTTCCAGTACTCACATATCTTGTTCATGATTGTGAACTAATCCTCAATTAATAAAAACATTAGCATTTGGAGATATTGTTCACTCTTCTTCCGTCAGATTATTTCTTATCCAAGACAGTTCACCACTCCTCACACGCAGAGAACTAAACATAACCGTACCCCGTCCAAGATACTGTGCACAGTCACTTGTTCATATCGCTACACTGTGCATTTCCATCTGAGTAACATTTTCATTCGCATACACTGATCTTTCCGTGTCGGTAGTTGGTACTTACACTAAGAAGGCTCCGATGTGGCTTATTAACCAGTTTTGTTTAGCCTAATAGTTTCCAACTGAAATGCATTTGAATTAGTAATTCTTCTTATAATCAATCATTGGACCGTTATATACAAAAAAGAATTTGTGACAAAGCCCCTGCAGGCTGTCTGACAATCTTACTAGCACCTTCTTGCCCACATGATACCCTCACAACCCAGCCTTTCTGTTAGAATATTCCTTTCCCTTGCGTCCTGCGTCTTTTATTTTGTGCAATGTCTCATCGACCTGTTCTTTGTGCTGTTGTCACTTCATTGATGGAAACTCTACTACTTCACTTACTTTGTCGCAAGATTCTGTGGTTAGCAACGAGATATTGTGTGGAATATCAATTATTACTTCTAGGAAATCCTTCAGAAACACGTCTCATGTGGTATATTGATGCTTCAGAATATTCTGCATGTGTGGTACTATCAAATAAAAATAGGCTTCCAGTGTTCCAACTTGAACAAGGGACAAGTTACCCGAAATTATGTTGTCTGTATGGCCGACCTGCATGACGGAATCCCTGCAAAATTCCTCCAATACAAGAAGCGCCATTGCTTTCTGCAGTGGTGTGAATGCTGCAGATTTTGGCATAAGTCCTACAGCAACCAAAACATAGTAGAAATCGGTCCATCGGCGGCACTGGGGTTACCTCCTGAGTTTAACGGACGCTTCCTCCCCTTTGGAATACATCTACTACCGCCCTATATCCCTGTCGCTTGCCTACACCTCCCGTACTACCATTCCCATAAAATTGCTGGCAACCTCTATTAATTCCAGCACTCCTTCGTGGCTGGCAGCACTGCCATTGCATATGAGCAATTCGTCCACAATTAATAACTCACGTTAGGTGTAAATACATATCTTCGATCTGTCACATTCTGTTCTCTAATCTATGAAGTATGCCGCTGCTTCATTACACGTTGGGGACACAATACGCGACTGCTCACGAAGAGACTGCCCCGTTCTCCTACCTGTATCGTTGTTCCAACCCCTGTATGCATTAGATAAAGCTGCTGCGCATCTTACGAACAGCTTCGTTCGTCCTGTCAAACGTAACCTCTAAATCTGCAATAACCTCTTGTCCGACCAACTCCCTGGTTAAAATCTGCTACAAATGCTACCACATCCTCGTACCACTTGCCAGAGAAAGGAGAAGTAAGGCGAGGAATAGCAAGATAGACTCCTAGAACCTGAGATTTCCACAATTCTATTTCGTGATCATTCTCCGTAATTCATTATTTAGAACCACATTATCTGCTCTCTTCTGTACTACATGATGCGCTAAGGATTGCAAAGCCTCCTTCATGGAGGCACTATGTGTCTCTGACCTCGTTTCTACCTGGACTTCACTCATTTTCGCGAGTCAGAACAGCTCAGTGAAATAAAAAGCTAATATAGACAGAACAGGTAGTCGCGAAGTACTCAGTCAACTTACTCCTTCTATCAATCATGAGCCACTTGGTCTCCCTACACTGCCCAGCTCTGTGCTCGAAACTGTTGCGGGAGAATCAATTCACTGCTACACACACGGCGCAGGGGCATAGAGCCCAAGCAAATTACATGCTGTTCAACGTACAGGTACCTAACACTAACCTCTAGAACTCCCTTATAATCAGACAAGTCAGGCAGCTCCTTCGGTGCTAGAGGTAATCCTCGTATAGTTACGTACCTAACATCCAACCACGTGACTATTTCAACACAAGAACAAAAACAGTCTCACTCACCGCAAATGATGAGCCGGCTTCTATGGCCGAGCGGTTGTAGGCGCTTCAGTCCGGAACCGCGCGACTGCTACGCTTGCAGGTTTGAATCCTGCCTCGGGCATGGATGTGTGCGATGTCCTTAGGTTAGTTAGGTTTAAGCAGTTCTAGGGGACTGATGACCTAAGATGTTGTCCCATAGAGCTAAGAGTCAAAAGCCCAGATGATGCTTATCGACTTTCTTACTGGTTTGATGCGAGTCGCTACGAATTCCTTTCCTTCGTTTACTCATTATTGTCAGTAACTCCTTTCCTCACTGATTCTGCCGGAAACCTCCTCATTCTTTACCCTAGCAGTCCGCCTAATTTCCAACTTTTTCTGTAGCCCCACTTCTCAAATAATCTATCCTCTTCTGTTTCAGTTTTCCCACAGTTTATGTCCCACTTCCATACACTGCTGTCCTCCAAACGTATATTTTCAGAAATTCGTCTTCGCATTAAGACCTTTGTTGACGCTAGTGGACTTGCCTTAGCCAGGAATGCCCTTTTTGCCAGTGCTAGTCTGCTTTTTACGTCCTGCTTGCCCCGACCGTCATGGTTTATTTTGTTGATAAGGTAGAAAATTCCTTAACTTCATATACTTTTTGGTCACCATTTATGATGTTATTTTCTCTCTGCTCTCATTTCTGCCACTTGTCATTACTTCCGACTTTCTTCGATTTACTCTCAGTTCATACTCTATACTCATTGAACTGTTCGTTCCATTCAAAAGATTCTGTAATTCTTCTTCACTCTCACTGAGGAAACCACAGCGATCAGCGAACCTCATCAAAGATATAATTTCACTTTGAATTCTAATCCCACTCTTGAGCGTTTCTTTTATGTCGTCATTGCTTATGCCATGTCCAGATTGAACTGTAAGCGCGAAAGACAACATCCCTGTCTTAAACCCCTTTCAATCCGAGCACTTCATTCTTGGTCAGCCAATCTTGTTGTTCCCTCTTGGTTCTTATACTCATTGTGTATATTACCTGTCCTTCCATACACCTTACCCCTATTATTCTCAGAATTTCGAACACCTTACACCATGTAACACTGTAGCAAGTTTTTTTTCCGATTCGTCAAATCGTACTAATGTAACTCGATTTTCTTCAGTCTCTCTTCCAAAAATGGCTCTGAGCACTATGGGACTCAACTGCTGAGGTCATTAGTCCCCTAGAACTTAGAACTAGTTAAACCTAACTAACCTAAGGACATCACAAACATCCATGCCCGAGGCAGGATTCGAACCTGCGACCGTAGCGGTCTTGCGGTTCCAGACTGCAGCGCCTTTAACCGCACGGCAGTCTCTCTTCCATTACGGGCCTCAACGTTAGAACTGTCTCTCTGTTGCATTTACCTTGCCCAAAGGATCTGTTGGATTCTTCTATATATTACACTTGTCAGCAACTTGGAAGCTCATTGTGGGATAATTCTCCCACTTGTGGGCTCTTGCTATCTTCGGATGATGTTTCTCTGAAAGTTTGATGGTATGTCTTCAGTCTCACAGATTAAACACACCTACGTGAATAGTCGTATAGTAGCGACTTTGCCCAACGGTTGTAGAAATTCCGATGCAATGTTATTTATCCCTATGCCTTATTTGATCTTAATACGTTCAGAGCTCTTTTAAATTTTGATTGTAGTTCTGGCTCATCTACACTCCTGGAAATTGAAATAAGAACACCGTGAATTCATTGTCCCAGGAAGGGGAAACTTTATTGACACTTTCCTGGGGTCAGATACATCACATGATCACACTGACAGAACCACAGGCACATAGACACAGACAACAGAGCATGCACAATGTCGGCACTAGTACAGTGTATATCCACCTTTCGCAGCAATGCAGGCTGCTATTCTCCCATGGAGACGATCGTAGAGATGCTGGATGTAGTCCTGTGGAACGGCTTGCCATGCCATTTCCACCTGGCGCCTCAGTTGGACCAGCGTTCGTGCTGGACGTGCAGACCGCGTGAGACGACGCTTCATCCAGTCCCAAACATGCTCAATGGGGGACAGATCCGGAGATCTTGCTGGCCAGGGTAGTTGACTTACACCTTCTAGAGCACGTTGGGTGGCACGGGATACATGCGGACGTGCATTGTCCTGTTGGAACAGCAAGTTCCCTTGCCGGTCTAGGAATGGTAGAACGATGGGTTCGATGACGGTTTGGATGTACCGTGCACTATTCAGTGTCCCCTCGACGATCACCAGTGGTGTACGGCCAGTGTAGGAGATCGCTCCCCACACCATGATGCCGGGTGTTGGCCCTGTGTGCCTAGGTCGTATGCAGTCCTGATTGTGGCGCTCACCTGCACGGCGCCAAACACGCATACGACCATCATTGGCACCAAGGCAGAAGCGACTCTCATCGCTGAAGACGACACGTCTTCATTCGTCCCTCCATTCACGCCTGTCGCGACACCACTGGAGGCGGGCTGCACGATGTTGGGGCGTGAGCGGAAGACGGCCTAACGGTGTGCGGGACCGTAGCCCAGCTTCATGGAGACGGTTGCAAATGGTCCTCGCCGATACCCCAGGAGCAACAGTGTCCCTAATTTGCTGGGAAGTGGGGGTGCGGTCCCCTACGGCACTGCGTAGGATCCTACGGTCTTGGCGTGCATCCGTGCGTCGCTGCGGTCCGGTCCCAGGTCGACGGGCACGTGCACCTTCCGCCGACCACTGGCGACAACATCGATGTACTGTGGAGACCTCACGCCCCACGTGTTGAGCAATTCGGTGGTACGTCCACCCGGCCTCCCGCATGCCCACTATACGCCCTCGCTCAAAGTCCGTCAACTGCACATACGGTTCACGTCCACGCTGTCGCGGCATGCTACCAGTGTTAAAGACTGCGATGGAGCTCCGTATGCCACGGCAAACTGGCTGACACTGACGGCGGCGGTGCACAAATGCTGCGCAGCTAGCGCCATTCGACGGCGAACACCGCGGTTCCTGGTGTGTCCGCTGTGCCGTGCGTGTGATCATTGCTTGTACAGCCCTCTCGCAGTGTCCGGAGCAAGTATGGTGGGTCTGACACACCGGTGTCAGTGTGTTCTTTTTTCCATGTCCATGAGTGTATATCTTCCCGGTCTACCCCTGTTTCTTCTACCATCACGTCATCGAACAAGTTTCCTCCATCACAGAGGCCTTCAGTGTACTCTTTCCACATATCCGCTGTGTCCTCTGCATTTAACAGTGGAATTGACACTGAATTTTCAATATTACCATCGTTACCTTTAATTTCGCTGAAGGTTGTTTTGGCTCTTGTATATGCTGAATCAGTCCTTCCGACAATCGGTTCTTTTTCTATTTCTTCTCATTTTTCATGCAACCATTTTGCCTTAACTTACCTGCACTTCCTACTTTATCTCAATCGTAAGTTACTTCCAGTCTGGTATTCCTGAATTCACCTGAACATTTTTGTACTTCCTACTTCCATCAGTTCTTCCGTTGGCCATGGTTTCTTCGCATTTACCTTTATTGTACTTAAGTTTTTCTTTACAATTCCTGTCATTGCCCTTTCCTAGGGATATCCATTCCTCTTCAACTGAACTGCCTTCTGAGCTATTCATTATCACACTATCTATAGCTTCAGGGAACTTGACGTGTGTCTCTTCAAGTCTTAGTACTTTCGTATCCGAATTCTCTGCACATTGACTCTTCCTGACTTGTCTGCTAAACTTCAGTGTACTCTTCATAGGTATCTCGCTTCCTTTTCTAAGTATACCTCCTCACGCTGTGATTGTTGAACAGAGTACTCTTTGTTGTGAGATGAAATTTACTGCAGAGCTCAATTAGTCTTCCAGCTCTATCGTTCCTTCTACAGAGGCCATTATTCCTGTAACCCTTTCTTCCCTCCCTCCGCTACGACTGCTTTCCTGTTACTCATGACTATCAGATTTTCATCTCTCTTTACGTTATGATTTACCCGTTGAATATACTCTTATACTTCATCTCTTCGTCTTCTTCTTGTGAGGTCGGTATGTACAGAATGTTTCCATAAGAGCGTGCATAAATATAATGGGACATAGAGAATGCACCACTGAACAATTTGAGGTAGGGAACTTGGGGTCGGAGAAGCCAGCTTAAAGAGATATGGAAGTAAACTTGTCTTCCGCTTTGTCTAACACTGCTGTTTTCCAGATTATTTACAACTAACTAGCACACAAACTTATAAGGGCCGTGCTGTTTAGTTACATATACATTCCTTATTTCCTGCAAGGAAACAAGGAGGTTGAGCCTCATATGTTTTCTCTACCTGTCCATAATGTGGCTCTGTGGTATCGTATTTACGATGTCCCAAGACAGAAAGTGCTATCAATCAACGACTGACTACAATACGATGGAGCAGTACCGGTGCAGTTTCACAGAACTCACTGACATGCACCTTGAGTATGGTGAAGTGCGTTACAAAGCTCTCGCTGCTGAAAGTCTCTACAGGGAACGATTCGTAACAGGCATCATTCGCCGCGACGATTGTTTATTTCTCTCTTTCGACTAATACGGGAGACTGATTCACTGAAAGGAAGAAACTAGGGACCTGGCAACTTGAGGACCTTATGCACACTCGATTTTGAAGAGGAGGTACTCCAACATTTTGCAGCGGTTCCCACTACAAGTACTGAAATGGGTGCTGCAGGTACTAGCGAGTACTCCACTAACAACAATTACACCCATAACACCCACAACGAGTCCATGCAACTTTGCACTCAGGGTCACATTGCATCAGTGGTTGCTCCAACAACGGGTTGATCGATCAGATTTCGTCAAGATCTTGCTGTTTACTAATGAGGATAACGAAAATCCTAACGCTGTAACAGAATCACACCATTAAGTTCGTTTTGCTGTGAATATCTGTGATGACATTGTAGGAGACGATCTCATTGGGCCGTACTTCCTGGCCGTCTGAATGGCCCACCTGTGCTTAAGGCTCGTGCAAAGAGCTCTATCTGAGTTGTTGGAGAACGCACCCTTGGCTGTTAGTGAGAGGATGTGGATGCAACATGAGGATGCTCTGCCTCACTTCGGTGAGGATGTCTGCAAGCCACTCAGTACTGTATTACCTAGTCGCTGGAATGGAAGCGGTTATTCTGTTCCATGGCCAGCGAGTTCACCGTTGATTATTTCCTATGGGAATATCTAAAGTCACTTGTGTATGAGACCCCAGTGGATACAGAACTGCAATTAGTTGCCAGAATTGAAGGAGCCTGTGATGTGATTCGAAACTCACCAGAATGTGTCAGGGTACGTCAGAATCCTATTCCCCGATGTCATGCCTGCATTGACGTTAATGGCCGTGAATTTCAGCACATTTTGTGAGATACAGTACAAATGGTATGTTCATTCTGTCAATGACGCTATATGTAGTTAACTGCGACTAATTTAAATATAAAAGTACACAGCAATGTGGTTTTACTCTTATTATCGCCTTAAGCTGGCTTCTCCGACCCCAGGATCCCTACATCAAATTGTTCAGCGAAGCATCCTCGAAGTACTGTTAAATTTTTACACGCTCTTATGGAAGTACGCCATCTGAACGTTTGTTGACGTCGTTGGTTTTCTGATGATTTTGAAGACAACAACCATAACAATGAACTATTCAGTAACTCGCTTTCTTCACTGTCTTCCTATTCGTAACGAATCCTACTCCCGTTATGCCATTTTATCCTGCTATACTCGTCTGACGAGAAATCCCTGCCTATCTAGATTGAACCTTAGCATTTCGCTTTTATAATTATCTAGCTTCCCTACCACGTTCTAACTTCTGACATTCCACGTCCCGATTCGTCGAAAGTTACCCTTGATATGGTTATTCAGGCTTTCTCTGGGTCATCTCCCCCCTTGATAGTCCTCTACCAGAGATCTAGCAGTTGCTATTCCTAAATCTTTTGCTAATGGAAAGGTCATCATTAATTTTTTTTCAGTTACGGGTCACGTGTCCTGTGGATGCACATTACGTGTGTTTAACGTTTTTCCCTTACTTCTGTTAAAGACTAACAATTTTTCGACCAAAGACAGGGTCGCGGCACTACGCTATGGATTCCTTCACAAACTGAGAGCGTAACTAGTACCGGTTTTTCTGAAGCCTAGCCACTCCTTTATTTCTGTATCGTTTTATATTCTGTCCGTAATCACTGATGATAACTGTAGGACTCTACCTACCTTCTTTAAAGGTTAAATGAAGTACCAATTTGTTGATTTAATACTTTCCCCATTTTTACTAAGTGGTTGTATCTCCCATCTCGCAATCAAGATTATCTGTTACTACGTTTTTTATTGTAGTGTGTATTTCCTCCACTGAGAAGCCTATTTTTTTTTGTTATTTTCTAGTTTCAGCTAACACTCTTGCTATGGTCTTATATTGTAATTTATAATAATTCTTCCTTTGAACCTTGCTTACAATGAACAAGGTGTCCATTTACGCTGATCAGCCACAGCATTGTGACCATCTACCAGTGTGTACATCTTTATCACTGATAACAGCAGCGACACATGGTGGCATGGAAGCTATGAGGCCTTGGTAGGTCGGTGAAGGGAGTTGGCACCACATCTGCACACACAACTCGCCTAATTGGCCTAAAATCCGGGTAAGGCGACGATAAGCTCTGATGCAAGATTCATTTATATCTCAGATTGGACTCAGGAATGGCAAGCTGGGGGACCAGCATATCAACTCGAACTCGCCATTCGGTTTCTCGAACCACTCCATCACGCTCTTGGATTTGAGACACGGCGCACTGTCATGTAGAAAAATGCCACTGCCATCAGGGAACTTGATCGTCATGACAGGATGTAAAGGCCGACCGCTGTGGCCGAGCGGTTATAGGCGCTTCAGTCCGGAGCCGCGCTCCTGCTACGGTCGCAGGTTCGAATCATACCTCGGGCATGGATGAATGCGATGTCCTTAGGTTAGTTAGGTTGAAGTAGTTCTAAGTCCAGGGGACTGATGACCTCAGATGCTAAGTCCCATAGTGCTTAGAGCCATTAGGACAGGGTGTAAATCGTCTGCAACCAGTGTCTCCTTGGCCATCATGGTGCCTTGCACGACCTCTATTGGACCCATTGACGTCCACGTGAATGTTCCCCAGAGCATAATGGAGCCGCCGCCACCTTACCTCCGTCCCACAGTGCAGTTGTGAAGGAGCTGTTCCTCTGGGAGACAACGGATTCGCCCTCCCCCCCCCCCCCCATGGGCATGATAAAGAAGGTATCGGATTGATCAGATCATGCACCCATCTACCACTACGCCAACGTTACTTTCCCCTATCAGTCGTAGTTGCCGATGTTGTCGCCGTAACGTTGGCACTTGCATGGGTCATCGACTGGCGAGGCTCGTAGTTAGGACTGTTCGATGCACTGTGTGTTCAGACAGACTAACTATGCACAGCTTTAAAGTCTGAGGTTAGATTTGTCACAATTCTCAGCTTGTGTTGTTTTACTAGTCTGCCCAATCTATGAGGTCGGACAAATGTAATGAGGGTTTGCTGCCCAATTTACGATGTCTGGACGCGGTTTCACCTTACTATCGTCACGTCTTGAAGACACTCACCGCAGCAGTTGTCGAACACCCGACAAGCCGTGCAGGTTCCGAAGTGCTCGTACCGAGCCTCCGGCCCATCACAATTTGCGCTGTCAAACTCACACTATTACTACAAGCACCCTGCGTGTCTCTGACTAGCAGTCATTCCTCGCCAAATGACGCTGCTATCGCTTGGAAGGGGTTATACCCTTACTATGTCTGACTGGTCAGTCTATTCCTTCGTTTGCTTTTAGAGCGTCCATCACACTTCCGTTTTTGGAGAGGCCTAGTTCCATACATTTTATAATATCGCTCACAATAATACTTTCCTGTTCTTCATGCGTTTATCGTATGTATTATGTAGTTTACCCAGCATTAAAGTCTGTCATTAGTTCCGCCAGAGTTCGCCGTCTTTCCTGTTTTATGAGTATGCCGAGAACTACGACGTCCGACATTTGGAATAAGGGGCGACCGTCCAAACCCGCAACGTCTAGACACTACAATTACTGACGCATTATTTTGCCTTCCCCTCATCCACCGACATGGAAGAGCCCTTTCCTGCGGACCAATGGGTACTCCTTCAACATAATTGTTTCCATCGGAAATCTATCTACATGCCAACCTTTCAGAAGATTCAGGAAGCCGAGTTGGCATCTTCTTGTGAATCAGCTTCCATCCACAAGAGTGTCGCCGCTTCTTGCCAGTTCGTTTCCCTTCGCACCCTTTGGAACTGTAGAAAACATGGCTACCTTGTTCATCTATAAAGTTGGCTTCTTTGCACATTAATCGAATACGAGCTTTGCAACCACGAAATGGAAATTTTCCAGAGCTCATTATCAAGATAAGTAAACAATTATTTATCATTTAACGGAACTTCAGTTATTACACAATATTGCAACCGGTAGCGATCCTGGGCAGAGAGGTGAATAATCACCGCCACGTCGCACGCTGATGGCTAGTAGCATGTATAACTAGTTCAAATGGCTCAAATAGCACTGAGCACTATGGGACTTAACAGCTGAGGTCATCAGTCCCCTAGACCTTAGAACTACTTAAACCTAACCAACCTAAGGACAGCACACACACCCATGCCCAAATCAGGATTCGAACCTGCGACCGTAGCGGTCGCGTGGTGCCAGACTGAAGCGCCTAGAACCGCTCGGCCACTCCGGCCGGCTGTATAACTAGTCAATCAAATACAATCCGAAGACATAATGACGCCTCGATTGTCGAAGTTGAAGCCTCCACAGCCCACAATGCTCAAATCTTTTATTTCCGTACAAGGGTTCCCTCTTGTACAAAGACCTTTTTTTTTCTGTCACGCACAACACATTAAACCCATTAACCATGGTTGGTGTATTTTTAATTCGTCATGTATGATACAACCAGCTTAATATACAGGTTGACTGCGGGACGCAACTACTGCGATGACACTATCGATTAGAGACGGACTGAGGAAACCAACGCGGACGACACGATAGACAGCTTCGTCCTACTGGATACCTCTGTCTGCGGAAGTGGAAGGACACGGCCAGCAAAGTGAATCAGCAGGAGCAGTCCCAAGGGAGCGGTCGCCAAAAGGCAGTCGGCCGGCCTCTGCCAGTGCTGGATTCCCAGCTGTAGGCAGTTCCGTCCTCTCGAAACGTTAAAACTGTGCATGAACGTGCGAGGAGTAGGCCAGTGACTCCGTTCACGCATTGCGGATGTAGCTTGTAGACGTATAACACTTTTGCCACTGACTTTTTAATAGTGATCAGAAAGAGAAAGGGAGAGAGAGAGATAGAGAGAGAGAAATACCACAGTGGGTGAGACAGGTGATTCTTTTATATTTTCATGTGGTTGACATAGAGCGTGCGTGAGCTTACTCAGTTAAGCTAAATCCACTTTTTTTTAGTATTCCTATGAAACAAAACCAAAAATACACCTGCCAACTTTACTGTAACATGTTAAATAAACACATCATTGCACTACGTTAATAACAAATAATATTAATAAAAATAATACCATACCAGTTATTATTCGATGGTCGCATCAGAGACTAACAGTATGAGTGAATCGCTCCTAAAATCTTCGACTACAGTGTGGGTGAAATAAAAGTGGCCCAGAAAATAATTACAATAAGACTGGGAAGGAAAGGAATGGATGGAAAACGCTGACAAAAAAGGACAGGATGATAGGACATCTGTCAAGATGAGACTAATGATAGTTTTCCGAAAATTTCGAGAAATAGGAGGAAGCTGTAGGGAAACTCGGGTAATGTGCAGCATGTACAAGAACGAAGTAGGAATAATTAAATTCGATGACTAAGAACGAACTTCTCGATTCACAGCGTTGAAAGGCAGAGACGCAGTCTTTCACCTCTATGATCAGTGTATACTTGGAAGAAGCAATAAGGAAATAAAAGCTCAAGGGTGTGATTAAATTTCATGGTGAAAGGATATCAATAATGAATTCGTCGATTACATTGCAATACTCAGTGAAAGTGAAGAAGACCTGCAGGATATGTTGTGTGGAGTGAACAGTTTCATGAGTACAAAATATAGATTGAGAGGACACCGGGAAAAGACCAAAGTAAGGAGAAGCAGTAGAAATACGAGTAGAGAGAAATTCGACATCAACATCGGTCATCACGAAATTAAGGTATTCTGCTACCATGGATGCCAAAATACCCATATCAACGAAACAAAGAGCACATAAAAATGACAGAAGCATTTGCTATGTGGTGATATCGAAGTATGTTGGAGCTTAGGTGGACTATTTAAGTAAGGAATGAGGAGATTCTCCGCAGAATCGGTGGGGAAGGGAATATATGGAAAACAATTAGAAGAAGAAGGGAGAGGGTGATTGGACATCTGCTAAGACATCAGCAAATATCTTCTATGCTGCTAGAGGGAGCTGCATAGGGTAAAAACCGTACACAGAGATTGGAATACACCAAGAAAATAATTGAGGACGTAAGTTGTAATTGCTGCTAGGAGATGGAAACGATGGCACAGGAGAGGAAATCGTGGCGGGCACCATCAAAGCAGTCAGAGGAATATTGACTACAAAATAAAATATAAAGTAAATAAAAATTAAGCTCCTAGGCATTTATCCTTGTTAGTGATCTCATAAGATGCTGGAATTGGCCACCGTTGATGTCGATGCGGCACTGTGATCGATTTATCGAACTGTGAGATACACGTAGCAGTTCTGCCTGAAGCATAAGAGCAATTGCGTTTTCAACATACTGCTACAACTCTTCCAGTAATTGAGCATTACTTTTTGAGTATACTCTCCCCTTAAATTCGCCCCACTGGTAAAAATAGCGGGAAGAGGTATTGGATGATGGAGGCGACCGGAAGTTTTCGCTACCTCTGCTGATTGTCCACATCTCAATGGACACCACATATACACGATTCGTGACAAGTCCATGTATGTTGCAGCTCTGTCCTGCTGATAAAATCCATATAGACGTTCGTCTTCTGTCAGTTCATCCGCATGTAGATTAAACAATTTCCGGACATATTCGTTAGCATTTACCGTTTGGTAAAAGGAACGTGTTAGGATGGAGACACCAAACATTTTGCATGAAACCCTAATCTCGATATTATACCATGGTTCATCAGAGTATTAACGGGGATTTTATGACGCACAGTGGTGAATATTCTGTGTGTTTATATACCCTGACAGGCTGAACCAAGCTTCAGCTGAAATAATGAAAAACTGAGGATCGGGAAGTCCACAGTGGACGTCATTCAGAAACAAACTGCACAATTCAAAAAGTGAAAGATTTTCTGGGTGCTCTGCATATCTACAACAGCAAACTTTTAAAGATACGGACACAGGTCCTGTTTGGTAATGTATCGACACGGCTATCTCTTACAATGAAGAGCCAAATAAATTGGTACACCTTGTAACCTCCTCCTTCCTAATCGGCCTACTGGACTGCCATATAGCTGACGGTGATCACATTTTCTTTTTTTTCTTGGGGCCTTTGACCCGCGTCACGTGAGGTCGGCCGTGTTACTATCGATTTGGCAGAGTTAGCTGTAGAGGGTGGCACGATGCCCTTTCTGTCGTCACCCCAAATCCCCCAGGACGGAATTAGTGTACCCCAGCTGTCTGCATCTAGTGTAAGCTATGGAGTGGTGCGAACGTTTTCAAATGTCTGCGAGTCGTGTAACTGAGGCAGAACGTGGGAACCAACCTGGTATTCACCTAACGCGATGAGGAAAACTGCCTAAAAACCACAAGGAGGCTGGCGGACATACCGGACTTCGTCGTTAATCCGCTGGGTGGATTCGATCCGGGGCCGGTGCGCCTACCCTTGTCCAGGAAGAAGCGCATTAGCGCTCTAGGCTACCCTGGAGGGGTTAATCGTGATCGCATACGGCTGATGAAATTTTACAATAAGTAAGGCTATCGTTACCGAAGGAAAATAACACCAGTTAGTTGAAGGAAAGTGTACAACAGACTCTTGTGAAGGAAGAATCTATTCTAAATTTAAGGTAATTCCTGATGATAATTTTGAAATGGGTGGAAAATACACCACTCACGAATCACACAGTGGGGGGAAAAGGGTATCACGTAATATTTACGAGAAAAATTACTCATAATTCAAATACACTGATTGGTAAAAAAGGGTATAATTAAACCGACGCCAGCCAGCTAGGGCAAGGAATCTCCAGGATCTTAAGAAAGGTATTGGCATAGAAATTCAAGCAAATAATCACTGGCGTGGCAGCAGAAGATTGTCCACTTTTCCACAGCACAACAGTTCAAGCAAAATAAATGAATCAGTAAGCCTGAGTTTGCTGTTACTTATTGCCAAAAATTTAATTTTGAAAGTTAAGTTAAATGGAGTGATTGGTAAAATTAAATTTGTGATGTAACAAATGACTTTCAGTAACATCAGTGTAATGTAATGCAAAAATTAGAAAAAGGCAAGCAGTTTGCATTTGATTCATGAAAGCTTGAATTGAATTTACTTTAAGCAACTGAACACTGAGTTTGCTTTTTAAAATAACAACAATAAAATACATACCAAGCCAGCAGATGTTACTCGCTAAGACAAATACAGAATAAATGGAATTGCTCACTCTTAATGTGTGCTGTATTGCTGCATCTTTAGTAATTAGTTTTGGCAGCAACATTTTGCGTAAATGAAGTTATTAGTAAAATTTGCAAATTAGTTAACCTGTGCTACCCAGCACAAGAATGAACTGTTAGAGAGGCGGAAAATTGAGACTGAGACTGGTCATCAGCAAACACACATAGCTGTTAGTAAATAGTTAATCAGTTTTCGTATTCTTACGACACTCTGTGATTGCATGTAAAGGAAAAGGGACCCTGCCTGGTAATAATCTCTGAGGACAATGACAGCACAGGTGTCCTACAAGTTTTGACTATTGCAAGTTATTATTAAAGTTAGTCATACTTTGTGAAAGAAATGTAACTGGGTAAAGCGTCTACATTCCGATATCTGCCAGTTAACAGTCTTACCATGTTGTAGCGTGCGGACGATACAATGTAGACGACGACAGTGCTGAGTTGCCATTGTAGCTGCTGCTGCTGTTTGAGATCCTCGAGTCGTCTCCAGAGCCACGGATAGTTACGGGACAGGCAATAGTTAGAATCGTAGCTTGTTACACCTGTCCACTCCTACCCTACTTTCAATACTCGCGGGTTAACTTATCAGGCGCGTCTACACTTCCGCGAGCATAGGTGCACACCGTGTCGGCGAGGGCGCCCAACAAACACTTCCGCACTCTTTCTTCACTCAAACTCTCTGTTTCCTATCTGCTCGTAATGCGGCAGCGACTTACCATACGCAAAGGTAAAGAACGGCGTAGCTACTGCCAATTCGATGTTGCTATCGATACATTAAATAATATTCCCTTGACTTTTACCCAGCAATTTACAATATTGTCACCACAATTACAGTCAATTATATACAGTCAGATATAAATACCCTATTACATCGATTACTTATTATATATAGTGTCTGTAAAGCAGCTTGCAGGTTCCGAATCAGAAGTACAGCACAAGTTATCAACGAATATCAAACGCTGAAAATTTTTGGATTGTGCAGAAAGTATTTCAACTTCATGTTCGATGTTAGAACTTGCCTAATATCGTGTAGGCCCCCGCGAGCACGCTGAACTACCGCAACACGACTTCGCATGGACTGGTCTAATGTCTGAAGTAGCGCTGGGGGCAATTGACAAAATGATTTCTCCAGGGCCGCCCATAAATCCGTAATAATACAAGGGGGTGGAGAACTATTCTGAACAGAACGTTGCTAGGCATCCCAGATACACTCCAAAATGTTCTTGTCTGGGGATTTTGGTGGGCAGCAGAAGTGTTTAAACTCAGAAGAGTGATCCTGTAGCTGCTCTGTAGGAATTCTCAACGTGTGGGGTGTCGTATCGTCCTGTTGTAATTGGCCAAGTCCGTCGTAATGCACAATGGACATAAATGGATGCAGGGGATCAGACAGGATGCTTACGTATGTGTCACTTGTCTGAGTCGTATGTAGACGTATCAGCGAATGCCCCATACCAATACAGAGCGTCCACCAGCTTGAAGAGTCCCCTGCTGAGAAGCAGGATCCATAGTTTCATGATCTTGCCTCCATACCCGCACACGACCTTTCGCTCTATTCAATTTGAAATGACACTCGTCCAACCAGGCCACACGTCTTCAGTCATCAGCAGTCCACTGTCAGTGTTCACGAGCCAAGGCGAGGCGTAAAGCTTTGCGTCGGGCAGTCATCAAGAGTACACGAGTGGGCCTTCGGCTCCGAAAGCCCATATCGACGATGTTTCATTGAATGCTTCGCACACTTTCACTTTATGATGCCCCACCATTAAAATCTGCAGAAACTTGCGAAAGGATTGCACTTCCTTCACGTTGAACGATTCTCTTCAGTCGTCGTTGGTCCCGTTCTTGCAGGATATGTTTCCAGCAGCAGCGATGTCGGAGATCTGACGTCTTCCTGGATTCTTGATATTCGCGGTACACTCGTGAAATGGCCGTATGGTAAAATCCCTACTTCATCGCTACCTATGATATGCTGTGTCCCATCGCTCGTGCACCCACTGTAACAACACTCTCATACTCACTTAAATCTTGAAAACCTGCCATTGTAGTAGCAGTAACCTATCTAACAACTGCACCAGACACTTGTGTTATGTAGGCGTTGCCGACTCCAGCGCCGTATTCTGTCTGTTTACAAAAGTCTTTATTTGAATATGCATGCCTATGAGTTTCTTTGGCGCTTCAATATAATTCCCTCCAGCACAGATTAGCCGCGTCGAGATTTCGTTGGACTTTATTCCAGGTGTGACTTCGCTTGAGCGATGTTTATTAGTGTCCGAATTATTACAGGTATTTTTGGTGTTTATTCTCTACAGAGCACTTTCCGGGCCATTTCTCCACTAAGATTAGTATTGCAGACCTTACGGGTGGTTTTTCCTAAACGCTTTTGGTCTAAAACTCTTGCGCAAACAGTTCTGCATACGCTTTTCCGTGAATTGCGTTTCGCATAATACTCGAAAATCAACACCCACCAGCCGGCCGGTGTGGCCGTGCGGTTCTAGGCGCTTTAGACTGGAACCGCGTGACCGCTACGGTCGCAGGCTCGAATTCTGCCTCGGGCATGGATGTGTGTGATGTCCTTAGGTTAGTTAGGTTTAAGTAGTTCTAAGTTCTAGGGGACTGATGACCATAGATGTTGAGTCCCATAGTGCTCAGAGCCATTTGAATCAACACCCACTGTTTTGTCGTCAGCACCATTTCGTGTTTCTTCAAATTCTCACCAGACGCGACTGGTCTTCTCACTCTATTAAATGTGCTGGCAGCGAAGTCCTGGGGACAGAGCATGCGGGAAATAGATGCACATATGCAAACACGTGATAGCTACCGATTTGTGCATCGAAATCACGGAATCTAGGATTTTTTTCAGTCGTCAGTTCTACTGTTCATTAACAAGGATCAATCCCACGTCATTATTTTGGCAAACACTTTTGCTTTGCCCACCCTGTAGAGGAATGAGTGGCACTAGGCTGTGGAAGTCATACGTGGCTGAAATATGGTAAAGTGATTTGATTAGTATGTGTTATTAAAAATAAGCTTACTTAAGATAACACGTTCATATTGATCCTAGTGGTCCCAAAAAGAGAAGCGCTTACCTATTTGTAACACAGTGGCTCAAATAAATGGTGAGTTTCAAGATGCTTTGGTCTGTTATTACTTCTTTTGGTGTTTATTTCAGTCAGATATCTTCCAAATGATTGCAATATATTACTTAGTGAGTTTTTGATGGAAAAGTGCTACCTTTAAAATAATGAACTGAGTACACTTGGGACCTACAATCCAATGAAATAAGTTAACAGCATCAGTTCGATAGATAATGACTGATAATGGGGCGTCATGAAGCTCATCTGGCAAATTACAATTAGATCAGCAGCAAATGGAATCATTGGTGAATTTGAGCATCTGTGTGGCTAATTTGAAGGAAAGAAACGAATACATATTGAGATGTTACTTTAAGAGTTGCTCCTGATGATAAAATCGCTAACATTAGTGCTACAGTACCCAAACTGGTGAAGTGGGAACTGACAGTGAAGTCCCAAAAAAAATTTCACTCTGAAGTTAACATCAGCCTAGCTACTCAACACTACACGATAAACTAAATTCCTCCTGTAACCAACCTGTAACAGTTGGAGGTAGTATAGACTCCGTCCTGGCATATAATAATAGACAATGAATTAAAAGCCGCTTGTGTTAACGTGCAACAATTTGTGAACTCCATCCTTGCAGAAGTATGTACAAGGAACCCAGAACTCAAACAAGAAAAAATGTGTGGTAAACTGGGCTCTAAAATGCCGGCCTTAAGAACTATGAACATTTGGTAATCTACACTCTCATTCTTTACCCTATTTTGAGAGGTGGTAGTATGAATCAAAAGAAGTAAAGTATGTGTACTACCGTGCGCTCTAAAACGCGTATCTTAAGAACCATGAGCAATTGTCCATCGTCACTTTTGTGAGAGACATCCCTTCTATGGCTCTGAGCACTATGGGACTTAACATCTGAGATCATCTATCCCCTAGAACTTAGAACTACTTAAACCTAACTAACCTAAGGACATCACACACATCCATGCCCGAGGCAGGATTCGAACCTTTGACCGTAGCGGTCGCGCGGTTCCACACTGAAGTGCCTAGGACCGCTCGGCATCCATTTTACTGAGAGATCTTCTTCCGAAAGATTTTGAGAGATGGTAGTATGGTCCAATGCAAGAAAAAGTCTAGTAAACATGGGCTCTAAAATACATACCTTAAGAAATATGAGTGTTTCTTTATCTTCTCCAATGTGAGGTACTTCCATAAAAACTTTTTGCTTATTACATTTCGAGAGGTGAAAGTACAGACCAAAACAAGAGAAAACATCAGGCTACTGTGCACTAAAGGAAGTACCTCAAGAGCTGTTGCTTATCTTCGCTGATGTGAAACTATTAAACACATCTTTTCTGCAGAACAAGTTGTTATAGCTCTTAAAGTATTCATTTTACTACCCCTGCTTACAGGACTTTGGTTCTTATATTGGTACATACTACCTCCTCCCTGAATATGAAAAGCACTCCGAGAATATGGAAAACAAATAGCCTGCAGTATAAGTGATATGTTTCACAGTATCTAAGACGAACAAGTGCTCATGTTTCTTAAGGTACGTATGTAGACATTTTTTTTTCTTATTTAGGTCGCTAGTACCAGTTCTAAATGTTGGTCGGTAGAGTCCTCCTTAGCCCTGAGTAAGTTACATCGTAATATAAACGCTTATGTCTCTTTTTATAGTACTATACAAAAATACGAGTATATATTATGTTAAAATATATTGATACAACGAGCCTCACCGTCCAAAACGCCGAAATACAATGCTGCGTCAGTCATATATACACTCCTGGAAATTGAAATAAGAACACCGTGAATTCATTGTCCCAGGAAGGGGAAACTTTATTGACACATTCCTGGGGTCAGATACATCACATGATCACTCTGACAGAACCACAGGCACATAGACACAGGCAACAGAGCATGCACAATGTCGGCACTAGTGCAGTGTATATCCACCTTTCGCAGCAATGCAGGCTGCTATTCTCCCATGGAGACGATCGTAGAGATGCTGGATGTAGTCCTGTGGAACGGCTTGCCATGCCATTTCCACCTGGCGCCTCAGTTGGACCAGCGTTCGTGCTGGACGTGCAGACCGCGTGAGACGACGCTTCATCCAGTCCCAAACATGCTCAATGGGGGACAGATCCGGAGATCTTGCTGGCCAGGGTAGTTGACTTACACCTTCTAGAGCACGTTGGGTGGCACGGGATACATGCGGACGTGCATTGTCCTGTTGGAACAGCAAGTTCCCTTGCCGGTCTAGGAATGGTAGAATGATGGGTTCGATGACGGTTTGGATGTACCGTGCCCTATTCAGTGTCCCCTCGACGATCACCAGTGGTGTACGGCCAGTGTAGGAGATCGCTCCCCACACCATGATGCCGGGTGTTGGCCCTGTGTGCCTCGGTCGTATGCAGTCCTGATTGTGGCGCTCACCTGCACGGCGCCAAACACGCATACGACCATCATTGGCACCAAGGCAGAAGCGACTCTCATCGCTGAAGACGACACGTCTCCATTCGTCCCTCCATTCACGCCTGTCGCGAAACCACTGGAGGCGGGCTGCACGATGTTGGGGCGTGAGCGGAAGACGGCCTAACGGTGTGCGGGACCGTAGCCCAGCTTCATGGAGACGGTTGCGAATGGTCCTCGCCGATACCCCAGGAGCAACAGTGTCCCTAATTTGCTGGGAAGTGGCGGTGCGGTCCCCTACGGCACTGCGTAGGATAATACGGTCTTGGCGTGCATCGGTGCGTCGCTGCGGTCCGGTCCCAGGTCGACGGGCACGTGCACCTTCCGCCGACCACTGGCGACAACATCGATGTACTGTGGAGACCTCACGCCCCACGTGTTGAGCAATTCGGCGGTACGTCCACCCGGCCTCCCGCATGCCCACTATGCGCCCTCGCTCAAAGGCCGTCAACTGCACATACGGTTCACGTCCACGCTGTCGCGGCATGCTACCAGTGATAAAGACTGCGATGGAGCTCCGTATGCCACGGCAAACTGGCTGACACTGACGGCGGCGGTGCACAAATGCTGCGCAGCTAGCGCCATTCGACGGCCAACACCGCGGTTCCTGGTGTGTCCGCTGTGCCGTGCGTGTGATCATTGCTTGTACAGCCCTCTCGCAGTGTCCGGAGCAAGTAAGGTGGGTCTGACACACCGGTGTCAATGTGTTCTTTTTTCCATTACCAGGAGTGTATCTTACCGTATTTCAAGATAACCTAATTAACATAATTTCTAAATGGTATCACATCCGCATTTGGGATACAACTAGCAGATCACCAGCAAATGGAGTTACAGCTGATTCTGAGTAACTACTTGGCTAATTTGAGGGAACGAAAGTTGTAGCACGAACGTATTATGAGATCTAATATATATTATTACTGCTTTCACGATTGTAGTGTCGACCTTAGGTCCTTTTCAGTTACATTAAGATACAACCGTGGAAGCTGTAGCAATTACTACTGTCAATAAGTAATATGATGTTACTTTAAAAAATTCTGCGTGAATGTGATCGCACAGTAAATATATTAATTAAGATAGTTTAAATTGTTTCTACCCTTTATTAAATATGGATCTATGGCTCGAAGTGTAATATTCATGTTTCATACGAGGGAATACGCTATAGTTAGGAATGGCGTTTGAGATACATCCTTTGATGGTTATTTCACTAGACCCCCTATTAAACCGTTAAACCCATAACGTATGCGAAACTTCCTGGCAGATTAAAGCTGTGTGCCGGACCGAGACTCGAACTCGGGACCTTTGCCTTTCGCGGACAGGTGCTGTACCATCTGAGACACCCAGATACGACTCACGCCCCGTCCTCACAGCTTTAGTTCTGCCAACATCTCGTCTCCTACCACATTACATATGTGACGCTGTCGATACTTGCCCAACTGTGGCTTCACAACATTAAACTCATTATGAAAAGTATTGAGGTTGACGAACTCTGCTTAACTACTTCAGTTTGCATACTTAGTAGTCTTATTTTTTTTGTAGTGCTTCTTTACAGTGCTAATGAATTGTTCCTTGAAAAGGATAATTAAACCAATTACATCTTAATTGGGACGGCTGCCGCTTTAAAACAGGGATGTCCGAGGGATGAGGGAAGATGGGCTTAAGACGAAGCCTTTGACTGGAGTGACAATGGGACGACAAGAAAGGCCCTGCCACGATGAAGGTCCAGCCCATGCGGAAAGGGCCTGACAATAGAAGGCAGTGATTAAAAGGACGGCCTTCATTCAGCAGAGTCTCGGCTGTATCTGCTCTGTTCTCTGCATCTAAAGAAGTAAAACGTGTTCCTTCAGGAGTACCGACAATAACGCATGAGTTTCGCACCATAATATCTGAGTGAGCTATATAGTTAATCAAATAACAGAAACCGCTATTCTGAATTACTTGAATGTTAATTTTTTTCATAAAACCTTCACTTACGTTTCCAATGAAACCATTTGTATATGTATGATAATGAAACAATATAAACAGGGCAAATATGAGACAGTTTGACTTAAGAGACTTTTAAATTGGGGGCAATGGTGATGTACTATGGTTCCAGAAGCAAACATAAGGAGGAGGAGGAGATTAGTGTTTAACGTGCCGTCGACAATGAGGTCATTAGAGACGGAGCACAAACTTGGACTATGGAAGGATGGAGAAGGAAATCGGCAGTGCCCTTTCAAAGGAACCATCCCGACATTTGCCTGAAGCAATTTGAACCGTCGTCCGCCCGAATGCGAGTCCTGTGTGCTAACCAGTATGCCAACTCGCTTGGTGCGCAAACATGGTCAAGAACGTAGAGCACGTTCTTGAAAAATCTATCAAATGAATTTCAGAACAAAATAAAACTTAACATAACACACAGTTGTAAGGCCAGGTCTCACTTTGATAACACGTAACACACAACTGTTTCCAAAATATGAAATACAAAACGCTTTATATCCGATGATAATTTTCTTGAGTACCACAACGGAATTCACTTGAATTCAAGAATAGGTTCCGCCTGCTTCGCAAAATATAAATTTCCCAATCACACGTTTACCTCCCTAAACACTTTGAGAGTCTATACGTTATCAACAGGTCATTATTTTACTAGAAATCTGAAAATATAAATACATGAAGAAATGCAAATATTTTATTAAGTTCTTCTACAAGTAAAACTAAAGAAAAAAGTTCTTATAAACATAGGTCCACAAATGTTTCGTTACGGAGTTACGGTTACTAAAAGATTTTGCCTGAAATTTAGCAACGCCGCTAATATGAAGCAATCGCAAAATTGTACGAGGTTAAAGCAAAGCACGGTTTCAATTTATTTTGTTGTTATTGATCTGGTGAATCTAATAAAACATGTCCCAGACGTGTATATGCAGTTGTTTTCCAGAACATCCTGAAAAGCGTTATACAATTTTTGGATGCGTGAGCTCCTAACCAATTAAAATTTAATTTTACTAACGATATCGACCATTTAATTATCAGAGTGATTGTATAAGACAAAACAAAGGAAGAGTTCTTGCTGCATTTTCCAAATGACATAACACCAATAAAAAGTGAGATAAAATTTAAAACTGTACTTCTTAGAAGAAAATCCATGACTGAGTTATAGTCAACTGCAGACTGGCGAGCTCTCGACCCCCTCCGATTTTGCATGCCTAGTGGCACGCGCTAGAACCTGCCTGCTGGCACCTAAGACTCGTCACTGCTTTTCTCAGTACACGTGCTGTAAGTAGGCTGTTTAGGTTCTTATATTGGTAACGCCACCGCCTCGTAGAGCTCCAGTAGGCTGTTTAGGTTCTTTTATTGGTAACGCCACGTAGCGCTCTGTATGAAAATCACTGGTTGTGCTGAGTGCAGTCTGTGGCTGATTTGCATTGTTGTTGGCTATTGTAGTGTTGGGCAGCTGGATGTTAACAGCGCGTAGCGTTGCGCAGTTGGAGGTGAGCCGCCAGCAGTGGTGGATGTGGGGGAGAGAGATGGCCGAATTTTGAGAGCGGACGATCTGGACGTGTGTCCATCAGAAAGAGTAATTTTGTAATATTGGATATCATCGACTGATATATGTATTATGACTTTTGAACACTATTAA
This sequence comes from Schistocerca serialis cubense, assembly GCF_023864345.2. NCBI lineage: Eukaryota > Metazoa > Arthropoda > Insecta > Orthoptera > Acrididae > Schistocerca > Schistocerca serialis. Next base: position 667,406,163 of record NC_064642.1, read on the forward strand.
GGTAAATACATTGTTTGATTTCTATCAAAATCTTTCTTTTGCTAACTATGCCTATCAGTAGTTTGAATCGTTTATTTAGCTGGCAGTAGTGGCGCTCGCTGTATTGAGTAGTTCGAGTAACGAAGATTTTTGTGATGTAAGTGATTTGTGAAACGTGTAGGTTAATTTAGTGAGGGCCATTCTCTTGTAGGGATTATTGAAAGTCAGATTGCGTTGCGCTAAAAAATTTTGTGTGTCAATTTAAGCACAGTCATGTATAATTTTTCTAAGGGGACGTTTCAGTGCCTTTCTTAGTGGCCAAAAACCTTGGGCGGCTGACAATGAGGATGTTGCCGAACTGGTATGTTTGGATGTCGCTACTCACCATAATCATGTCACAAGGGGTAGAGAACTGAGAGTGCTGAGAAACAAAAGAAACCTTCGATGCTTCACATCGTGTTCATATTATGTCGAATGGGTTTAAACGTTCTCTAGTGGTTTCACAATGTACTCCAGAATAAACAGGCAGCACTCCATAGGGGTACGGTCACATCCATTGTGGTTGCTCCCCTCTTATGTCCCTAGAGAAGAGTTCAATAGTCCAGGAGGATGTCAGCAGTGTGAAAGGTTAACAAGAACAACGTCCTGTCGCTCATAGCATTGCTAACTGTCGTTTCCGATCGGGACATGTCTGGGAATCATAAACCCATCTGACGGGGTGGTTCGATAGAAGCCTTTTGTGGCATACCATGAGTGCTAAAAGGATCTCTTTAAATTTCGGTAACACGATAAATCAGTCTAATCTAAAGGTCGTAAATTCATCTAAATACCTAGGTATTAATTTACGAACAACTTAAATTGAAAAGAACACATAGAAAACGTTGTGGGGGATGGCTAACCAAAGGCTGTGTTTTATTGGCAGGACACTTAGAAAATGTAACAGACCTACTAAGGAGACTGCCTACACTACGCTTGTCCGCCCTCTTTTAGAATACTGCTGCGTGGTGTGGGATCCTTACCAGATAGGACTGACGGAGTACATCGAAAAAGTTCAAAGAGAGTCAGCACGTTTTGTATTATCGCGAAATATGGGAGAGAGTGTCACAGAAATGATACAGGATTTCGGATAGAAATCATTAAAAAAAAAAAGCGTTTTTCGTTGCGACGGAATGTTCTCATGAAATTCCAATCGCCTACATTCCCCTTGGAATGCGAAAATATTTAGTTGACACCGACTTACATAGGGAGTAACAATCACCAAGATTAATAAGGGAAATTAGAGCTCGTACGGAAAGATATAGGTGTTCATTCTTCCCGCTCGCTATACGAGACTGGAATAACAGAGAATTGTGAAGGTGGTTCGATGAAACATCTGACAGGCACTTAAATGTGATTTGCAGAGTATCCATGTAGATGTAGATGTAGATAAGGCCTTCTCGGGTCGATTCTGAGCATTAGCGTGTCTGAAATGATTCCCTCCCCCACTCCTCAGAAATTCGCGTGATTTCTGCGGTGGGCGTCGCGTATCAGAACCTATATCGCGGAGACGTCAAAGGAAGGTGTGACACTGGGTAACAGGGGACGCGAGGACTTTCCAGTCGTTCGACACTTTTACTGTGTTATTGGGCAGAAACGGAGTGGTATTTGGTGCCAACACGACATTATTAATCCACTTTACACCTCACATGAACTTTCTGTGCTCTGGCCTTCTTTTTCTTCAGCGTGCGTCGTCATCTTGCTGTTCCAAGCGACGCCGAGTCCTAAGATGGCGTCGTAGTGCGTCACGCTTTTCTGTTGTTAGAGAGGAAGGTTACAGACACCTGTGGGCCAAATGGGAAAGAGTTGCAGGGTTTCGAAACCACGATCCCTTAACTATGCTGCGCAGTGTGTTTGGCCCACTCAGGATGACATGCACTGATCAACCAAATTATTATGACAACCGACCTAATGTCGATATAAACCCGTCCAGGCGATAGCAGCGTCATCTGATGAGGATGGCTGCTAGTCAGACACATGCTTGGCCCACGTAGCATCAGTGAGCGGGTTGTCTGTGTGTAGACGCTGGAAGATGCGTGATCTATCTCAGTTTGACCGAGGGCAGACTGCGATGGTACAGAGGTTCGGCGTGAGCATTTCGGAAACTGCATGACATTCCGGATGTTTGATGAGTGCTGTGGTTAACGTGTTCAACAAGTGGCAAAACCGAGGTGAATCCACGTCCAAATACGGGACCAGGTTGCCACCTCTTATTACAAATGTCACACGTACACTCCTGGAAATGGAAACAAGAACACATTGACACCGGTGTGTCAGATCCACCATAATTGCTCCGGACACTGCGAGAGGGCTGTACAAGCAATGATCACACGCACGGCACAGCGGACACACCAGGAACCGCGGTGTTGGCCGTCGAATGGCGCTAGCTGCGCAGCATTTGTGCACCGCCGCCGTCAGTGTCAGCCAGTTTGCCGTGGCATACGGAGCTCCATCGCAGTCTTTAACACTGGTAGCATGCCGCGACAGCGTGGACGTGAACCGTATGTGCAGTTGACGGACTTTGAGCGAGGGCGTATAGGGGGCATGCGGGAGGCCGGGTGGACGTACCGCCGAATTGCTCAACACGTGGGGCGTGAGGTCTCCACAGTACATCGATGTTGTCGCCAGTGGTCGGCGGAAGGTGCACGTGCCCGTCGACCTGGGACCGGACCGCAGCGACGCACCGATGCACGCCAAGACCGTAGGATCCTACGCAGTGCCGTAGGGGACCGCACCGCCACTTCCCAGCAAATTAGGGACACTGTTGCTCCTGGGGTATCGGCGAGGACCATTCGCAACCGTCTCCATGAAGCTGGGCTACGGTCCCGCACACCGTTAGGCCGTCTTCCGCTCACGCCCCAACATCGTGCAGCCCGCCTCCAGTGGTGTCGCGACAGGCGTGAATGGAGGGACGAATGGAGACGTGTCGTCTTCAGCGATGAGAGTCGCTTCTGCCTTGGTGCCAATGATGGTCGTATGCGTGTTTGGCGCCGTGCAGGTGAGCGCCACAATCAGGACTGCATACGACCGAGGCACACAGGGCCAACACCCGGCAACATGGTGTGGGGAGCGATCTCCTACACTGGCCGTACACCACTGGTGATCGTCGAGGGGACACTGAATAGTGCACGGTACATCCAAACCGTCATCGAACCCATCGTTCTACCATTCCTAGACCGGCAAGGGAACTTGCTGTTCCAACAGGACAATGCACGTCCGCATGTATCCCATGCCACCCAACGTGCTCTAGAAGGTGTACGTCAGCTACCCTGGCCAGCAAGATCTCCGGATCTGTCCCCCATTGAGCATGTTTGGGACTGGATGAAGCGTCGTCTCACGCGGTCTGCACGTCCAGCACGAACGCTGGTCCAACTGAGGCGCCAGGTGGAAATGGCATGGCAAGCCGTTCCACAGGACTACATCCAGCATCTCTACGATCGTCTCCATGGGAGAATAGCAGCCTGCATTGCTGCGAAAGGTGGATATACACTGTACTAGTGCCGACATTGTGCATGCTCTGTTGCCTGTGTCTATGTGCCTGTGGTTCTGTCAGTGTGATCATGTGATGTATCTGACCCCAGGAATGTGTCAATAAAGTTTCCCCTTCCTGGGACAATGAATTCACGGTGTTCTTATTTCAATTTCCAGGAGTGTAGTATGCTGGGCAGACTGGTATTACTTGACTGGCAGCGAACTGTGGCGGAACTGACATCTAACTTTAAATATGGGCAGAGCACATGTGTGTCTGAATCTGCAGTTCATCGAATGCTGCTAACGATGGGCCTCATCAGCCGACGACCCATGTATGTGCACATGTTAACACCCACATCGGCAATTACAACTGAAATGGGCAAGTGGCCGTCGGCACTGTACGTTGTTGCAGTGGCAGAACAGTGCATAGTCTCATGAATCGCTATACCATCATCCCGATCGGAGGGCACGAAACCGTCGTCTTCCACAGGAATAACTCTTTGACACCTGAACTGCGTGGCAGAGAAAAGCTGGTAGTGGCTCCATTCTCTGGGGAACGCTAACGTGGGTATCTAAGGGTTCAGTGGATCTCGTGGAAGGCAACATGACGGCCAAGGAGTATCTTACATCGATTGCACACCAAGCACACCCTTTCATAACGATCGTGCTCCCAACGGCAGTTTCACCTTTCAACAAGACAATGCGCCATGGAATAAGGCTAGGAGTTTAATGAAGTGGTTCGATGAAACACAGTGGTGAGTTTCAATTGATGTATTGGCCCCCGAACTCGCCAGACCTGAACCGAATCCAAACACATCTGGAATGCCTTTACGAGAATGATGTGTGTGGCAGTTGGGGTATCAGTTCGCTCCAGCGACCTACCAAGGCTTCATTGCTTCAATGAAACGACACGTCGCCACTGTTATACGTGCTAGAGGTTATTAGTTAGGTGGTCATTATGTTCTGTCTGATCATCGTATGTACCAAATGAAATAAGTATATTAATGACTAAAGGAGTGTGTACAAAATATATCACGTGGTCCAGTTTAACAGTGACAGAAGCTCGATATATTAAGATTATCATCATCTCCTTCCAAAGATTAGGTGTACTAGTCACCTGTTCTAATCTCTACAATCCATCTCTCCATCTCTTCAGAAATCGACCTATTTATTTCTTATCCATCAGCCGATAATGCACTACTTTCTTTGTAAATCTATTTTCTGTCATTCTATCAACATGATCCATCCATTTCATTCTGTTCTCTTCTACTTTGTCATTAACTAAAATGGTTTTTCAGTTTGATCTCATCGTTTCATTTCTTACAAATACCTTTCAACCCCTTAAATATCTCATGAACGTAGTCTCTTCTGGCTGTTAATTCTTTTTTTGCTACTGTCAAGGATTCAGTAACATAAACAAGAGGATGTACAGCAAAAATTATATAGAAATTGATGTGTGTTCCTTCTTTCTTTTCCTTCCCAAAGTTCTTCCGATTGTTCTGCAGATCTTCCACTGCTTGTGTTTATCATAGTAAAAAATAATATAAAATCTTAGATAACTGACGTCAGACATGTGTTCTAAAATTTACCGATTTATTACTATTATTTTCGATCTGATGCATTCTCTTCTTTGAAATCCATTAGCTTTGTCTTAAATACAGCTATAGGTGACTTGCACCATGTCGATTTTTGTCTCAGTTTATAAAATGCTCTATGTAAGCTATCTTATGTTTCCTGTATCTGGTCGTCAGCATATAACAGTGTATTGAACGGTATGGTAGATCCTATTTTAGTTCCTAACTGTATATCAACGTCCGACCTCACAAATAGGTCGGCGATATGTAAATTAAATAAATTGTGTGTAGACTGCATCCCTGTCGAACGCCTTAATTTGTTAAAATTTCATCTGAGGTTTTCGAATCAGAACATAGAATTGTTTTTGTATTTTCATGTAGATACTTTATGATATTAATAGGGTATTTAGGAACACGTTTTACTTCCAACATTTGCGATGGAAGGGGTCTTTTTACCTTATCAAAGGCTTTGTCATACTCAATTAAGGCTAAATGTGTTTCTAAGCCAGTACCGTTGACTTTTTTATATATAGAAATAACTGTAGTGAGCCGTGGCGCGGCTCTCGGGCTCAAGACGCTATCGGTTACTCCTCTGGTTGAGGTTGGCACTATGTGCGATCGCGATCGCCTCCTGTCGGAGCGGGTCCTAACGAGGGAGTGAGTGCGAGTACGGGAGTCTGGGGCGGACAGCAGGGGAGAAGGGGCATTGCGGCCGCACTCTGAGGCGACGAGAGAAGAGTCCTGGTGCACGGCCGAGAAGGGAGCGTTGAGCAAGGCGGCAGTCAGCATCGCTTTCCGGGGGACAGAGAGCTGCGGCAGTCCAGCGAGCAGACACCAGCTCCGGGAGCAGTGCTCCGGTTTGTGGACGTGATGTGGGTCGTATTTTGGCGCAGTATAGTTTGCTTGGTACGCATCTGCTGCTCCCTTTATGCCCACGTGTGTTGTTCTGTCCGTATGTGCATTGAAAAGATTACGCTCCGGCTGTAATAGTGGCTTGTGCTTTACGTTCATTCACCCTGACTCATTTGTTTTGCTGCAGGCAGCTGTGATTTCAGATAATTTTTTTTTTTTTTTTTTTTTTTTTGGCTTCGCGATTGTCTTAGCCCGGTGGTGCCTAGTATCCGAGAACAAGACAGCTAACGTGTGTCCTGTTGTTTTGGGTTTTGGAGTTCTATTTGGGCAACCAAATTATCACGCACACAAATGTATTGCTGCCGAGTGAGGTTAGTCCTAATCTTGTGGAACTGAGCTTTCAGTGACTGGTTCGTCTGCAAATTAATTAATTTAACCTTTGTGGTGTGTTGTTTTTTGCTTTCAATGGTGACTTTCTTGTCATTCATTTGTGTATGTTTCGCCGTTAATGATAAGTGTGAGTAAGATAGCACGGTCTTGAAGGGCTTGCGTATCATGACTGTATTTTTGGCAACTGTTTAATTTGATTTCTTGTTTATTGGTCTGGTGACAACTTATGCCAAATTTACTAATTTCCGCCTGTGGTTCGGAAGCTGGTTTGACGGTAAATCCGTTGGTAAATCTTTACTGGACCTAACTGTTAACTATCTTGCGTTGAACTAATGCCTTTATTAAATCGTTTCTTGTGTGCTATAAATTGTTTTACCATAGACAAGGAGACAGGGCACATTCTGTGGTCGAGGGGTAGGCACGGTTGCTGCTTTGCGCGTGGCGTCTTGTCGCTCGCTATCATTTCCCGCGTTAGTACGGGCGGCGTGAGATTTGTTTACTCGCGGTTGTATGGCCGCTTGTCAGCTGTGCCTGCTCCCGCTTCAGGGTGTGCCGTGTTTCGTAAGGCGTACGCCGACTTTCAGTCACTGTTACTCCTGTGTTGCTGTCGGTCACTTACCGAAACGTTAGTCTGTTTTAGCACGGTGGCCAATGGGCCGTGACGATGTCGGTTGATGACCAGCGTTGGGGCGGTCGTCCGCTCTGAGTGGCTTCGGTCGCTTGGACTTGGCAGTTACCTTCTGGTTAACCGGATCAAACTTTTTTATTTGCTGTAAATTCCTAAATAGTTTGTGAGAAAAGTTGTAACTTAGCTTTCATGATTTTACTTAATTTAAACATTCTTGTAAAGCAGTCCTTTATCTACGTCTTATTGATTGGTAATTCTTTATTCGGGTTATTCACTGGTTGAAGGTTAACATAAGTTTGTAACCAAGTTTATGTCCTTGATTAATTGAGATTTGTTAAGAGCCTTTATTGCTGGAAGATCATTAAAGCTTGGGTGCTTGTAATTGAGAATACTGTAGTCTGTCTATGTTGTGGGCTACCCTTCCACTTCCACAGCCAAGTTGTCCTATCTACCAGTACATGTAGCTATAGCTGTGTCAAGATTAACGATAGAATATTATACGCGCTTGTGATGTCGCCAGAGAGCTGGCGGAAGTGTTTCTGAGGTGACAACACATTGCCTCGACGCACATTCGACGATGGCGTGTTAATAAGAGGCGGTGTAGTACGGTGAATAATTAACGCAATGCGACAATAAATTGCCAACAAGATTTCGCAGCAGTTTTATGTCACCGAGGTCTAGGAAAAAAGAGGACGACGTAGGAAGATTTATCGGGCGGCCACAGGTTCCGGATGTGGGAGCCTGCGGCCCCCGACGCCACACGTCCACCCGCGTGATTTAGTGCAGCGTGGCGTCGCGCTGCGGCGCTGCGGAGGCGGCCACGGCTGAGCTGCGCTGCGGGGGTGGCGGTAGTGGTGGCGGTGGCGACTCTCCAAGGCGCCGGCCTGTCCACGTGCACACTAGCGCAGCGGTCGGCGTGCGGACGCCCTGCGCTCTGTTTGGCATTCCTTCGAACGCGTTGATCTCTGTTCTGCGACAAATCGGGCACCATTCCTGCTGGCACCTGGTCACGTTCAGAGCGGTCAGCACTCCGTCCACACGCAGCCTGCTGGAAAGGTTTTTGCAAGCACTCGTGCTGTGCAGTGTCTATACATACTTCCGGCTTGCAGTTAAGCTCGCGATAATAGTGATCTAAAATAAAGTGTAAGGAAACCCACAAGCTACATTCAGTGCTATTACACTGAACAGCCAAACAAACTGATACACCTGCCTAGTATCGTGTAGGCCCTACGCGAGCACACAGAAGTGCAACAACACGACGTAGTATGGCCTCGACTATTGTCTGAAGTAGTGCTGGAGGGAACTGACACCATTAATCCATAAAGCCGTAAGAGTACAAGGTGGTGGAGATCTCATCTGAACAGCCCGTTGCTAGGCCTCCCAGATATACTCAATAATGTTCATGTCTGGGTGGTTTGGGGACAAGTGGAAGTGTTTTAACTGAGAAAAGTGTTCCGGAAGACACTCCATAGCAATTCTGTACGCCGCGCGGGATTAGCCGAGCTGACTGGGGCGCTGCAGTCAGGGACTGTGCGGCTGCTCCCGGCGGAGGTTCGAGTCCTCACTCGGGCATGGACTTGTGTGTTTCTCCTTAGGATAATTTAGGTTAAGTAGTGTGTAAGCTTAGGGATTGATGACCTTAGCAGTTAAGTCCCATAACGTTTCAAACACATTTGAACATTTTGAACAATTCTGTATGTGTGAGGTGTTCCATTGTCCTGCTGGAATTGTCCGAGTCCGCAGGAAAGCGCAATGGACATGATTGGATGCAGGTGGTCAGAAAGAATGCTTATGTACATGTCACCTGTCAGAGTCGTACCTAGACGTTCGGGGGTCCCATATCACTCCAATAGCACGCACCCCACACCATTACAGAGTCTCCACCAGCTTGAGAAGTTCTCTTCTGGCATGCAGGGTTCATGGATTCATGAGGTTGTCTCCATACCTGTATACGTGCATCCGTTCGCTACAATTTCAAACGAGATTCGTCCGACCAGGCAACATGTTCAAAATCAAATGGCTCTGAGCACTATGGGACTCAACTGCTGAGGTCATTAGTCCCCTAGAACTTAGAACTAGTTAAACCTAACTAACCTAAGGACATCACAAACATCCATGCCCGAGGCAGGATTCGAACCTGCGACCGTAGCGGTCTTGCGGATCCAGACTGCAGCGCCTTTAACCGCACGGCCATTTCGGCCGGCAGGCAACATGTTTCACGTCATCAACATTCCAGTGTCGGTGCTCACGGGCCGAGGCGAGGTGTGCAGTCATCAAGGGTACACGGTTGCTGGCCGGGTTGGCCGAGTGGGTCTAGGCGCTGCAGTCTGGAACAGCCGACCGCTACGGTCGCAGTTTCGAATCCTCCCTCGATCATGGGTGTGTGTGATGTCCTTAGGTTAATTAGGTTTAATTACTTCTAAGTTGTAGGGGACTGATGACCTCAGAAGTTAAGTCCCATAGTGCTCAGAGCCATTTTTGTACACGATTGGGCCTTGGGCTCCGATGGAAAAATCGATTATGCTTCGTTGAATGCGTCACACGCTGACGCTTGTCGATGGCCCATCACAGAAACCTGCAGCAACTTGCGGAGATGTTGCACCTCTGTCATGTTGAACGATTCTTCTCAGTCGTTATTGGTGTCGTTCTTGCGGGTTCTTTTTCCGGCCGCAGCTATGTCGAAGATTTGATATTTTACCGGATTCCTGTTATTCACGATACACTCGTGATATAGTCTACAGAAAAGCCCCACTTTACGGCTACCTCGGAGATGTGAGTCCCATCGTTCGTGCGGCGACCGTGACACTACGTTCAAACACCCATTGTGTCTTTTTACATATCTCTGTATTTGAACACGGATGCCTATACCAGTTTCTTTGGTGGTTCAGTGTATATTCAAAGGTATTCTGGCAGATGAACTCAACTCTATGGGTGGAGGATATGTTTTAGCATGTTAACATATGTGTGAGCTACTTCGTTTTACAAGCATATATTTCTATAATTATTACATAATTTACGATATTACAGGGCCCATGTTGTACAGATGTATTATGCGAAGTTTCTGCGGACCTGCGTGCATGTCCAAAGGAACTTTGCATCGTACTTCCGAACCGCACAGGCGCTGCAATATTATATTTATCCACAGATACCACCCTAGCGACTGTCAGTTAAAAAAAAAATAGGAGAGACAGGGGGAAAAAACAAAATTCTCCCCTCTGCGGAAATTTACGTAATGGGTTACGTGCGTAGGTAGTTGACGCATGGTTGACGAAATAGAAGTTAGGGCCCGGCCTCGAAACGTGCTCGCGTATCCTAATGGTAAGGCGACCGCCCTCGATAAGTACGAAAGTCGAGTCTCAGTTCAGCACAAATTTTCACTATCGCATGTCCAGTAAACAACTATTGGTTGACCATACTCCCAAAGGCGAACATGTTTTATGTATATTATACGTACATCTTACGATATACATTAAGAGTTTTGAATAACAAGAATAGCTATGTGGACCGAGGGCTCTCTGAAAAATAATGAATCCTGATTTTGTATGTGAAAACACTTAAAGCTTTTTAAATAATATTCTCCTCATACTATACGAGTGACCCGCCCAGCTTCGCATGAGTAGCTGAAAGTATTACCCTGGTGCATAAGTTGGTGGCGTTTTCTGCATGTTGGTATTCAATTGTTATGGGTTTATTTGTCGATTGTCATTTTCTTTTTCCGTTTACATGTTGTCACTTTGTCTTTTGGAGAGTGTGGATGGGTGTTAAAAACTGTAGTGCCAGGTGGAGAGATCGGAGCATTTCCGACATATTCTTCTGCCTGAGTTCAGTATAGTGGTGACAGCGCCATCTATGAAGATAATGTCATTGAATAGAGTACGGCAAAAATATTTGCGCCATGTATGAAGATAATGTCATTGAACAGAGCACGGCAAGAAAATGATTTTCTCGTTTTAAGGAGGAATGTTTTAAAATTAGTGACTGCACGTCCACGAAGATTTTGGGGTTCTAAGAGGATGAATTAAACGAATTAATCCACAGTAGTCCAATAGTCCACGTCAATGCATTCTAGAACTGATGAATGTGCTGTTCGGCGATCATTCTACCATCGTGTTGTGTTTATGTGTGTCTCTGCTTCCTCGTCATCCACTAGTCGTGCACAACACAGACCATTCCTATTTTGTACCGGTACTGGTCTCGCTGCCTCGTGATGACTGGGTGTTGTGTGCTGTCCTCAGGTTAGTTAGGTTTAAGTAGTTCTAAGTTGTAGGGGACTGACGACCATAGATGTTAAGTCCCATAGTGCTCAGAGCCATTTGAACCATTTTGGTACTGGTCTCGAAAAATGGTATCTTTATGCTGACACAAGGAAAAGAAAGGATTGACTGAGCCCAAACAAATCCGTAATTACCCATACAAAGACTTGCACTCATCCACGTGCTGCTACAGCGACGATGTGGTGCACTACGAATTCCCTGAGGTGTAAACATCACTTCTGACGTTCACGGACGACAACTGAGTCATGTTGCAGGCGCAGTGCAAAAACTACAACCAGGAAGGCTGTGAGAAGTTGTGCTCCTCCACGATAACGCTCACCCGGATTCCGCAAAACTGACAAAAACACTGTACAGGTTTTGGATTTGGAAGTAATAGCGCACCCATCTTATTCACCTGATCTTGAGAACTCAGATTTTCACCTTTTCCGCTATCTATCGAACTCCTTTCGAGAAACTTTCATTCTGGATGAAGGTGCTCCCGAAAACGGATTGACGAGTTGATCGCCTCGAAACGACGTGATTACAATAGTCGCTTAATCGAAAAGTTACCCAGCTTTGGCAGGAGAATATATTATCGATGACTAATTTCTCTGTTATGTGTATCCATTGAGTATTATAAACTAGTGCAGAAACACCACGGACTTATGGGCAAACCCAATATAGCCAAAGATATTACTCTGGCAGATGAATCGAACTGTATGGGTCAACATACACTTCCGAGTGAGTGACATGTTTTATCATATGGAGATATGTGTCACATATATCGTTTTCGAAGTTCATATTTCTGTCATTATTAATTATAGTACGACATACATTAAATTCTTTGAATCGAAAGAATATCCATGTATATAAGAGGACTGCTGAAAAGTAATCTCTCAGTACGTTTTATGTAAAAGTTCTTGTAGCTTTTCAAATACAACATACGTTACTAACATTCTACGCCTTTATTTTTTACATCTACATATTTATTCCTCAGCATAGTTACTCTGGCAACGAACACATTTCTCCCAATAAGACACAAGTTTGGTGACAACGTCACTGCTGAATGTTTGCTGATAGAGCCACAACCAAAGCTCTGCTTGAACCGCTTCTTCGTTATCTTCGAAGGGAAATCTCTACCGCAACGGGTGAGAAAAAGCCCCTAAAATCGAAAGAATCACTAGTGCATGAAGATTCAGAAGGCAATGGAAACCACTGAAACTAAGGCACATAACGTGTATCCACAGGATATGTAGCCCATAACTGAAGAAGTGTCATAACGATCTCTACATTGGCAAAAAATTCCGGAATAGTCCCCCATTCGGGTTTGTAGAAGATGACTGCCAAGTTCACCATGAGAACAAACACCGAAAGGACAATGTTCTACGAGTTGGGAAGTTGAATGTCAGAATTCTGAAGGTGGTATGGAAGCTAAAAGTTCTGAAAAGGAAAATGCTAAGGATCAATCTACATATAATGGGCGGCAGTAAAATTAAATGTAAAGAAGACAAGGATTACTGGTCGCATTAGTATAGGCTAATATCAACAGCAACGGCAGAAGTTGTCACGGGAGTAGGATTCGTTACGAACAGCAGAATAGGACAGACAGTGATTTACAGTGAACAGTTCAGGGATAGGATTGTTCTCACCAAAATCGGCAACAAATCAACACCGAAAACAATACTTCATCTGCACATGCCGACGTCGCAAGCCAATGATGAAGAAATAGAGAAATATGAGGATACTGAACGGCTAATTCAGTACATAAAGGTAGATGAAAATGTAGAGCGGTTGTAAGAGAAGGAGCAGAAGAAAGGGTTATTTGAGAACATAGATTTGATAGTATGAATGGGAGAGCAGGGAGACTAGTTGGATTTTGCAATAAATTTCAGCTAGTAATAGCTAATATCCTGAAAATTCCTGGCAGATTAAAACTGTGTGCCAGACCGAGACTCGAACACGGAACCTTTGCCTTTCGCGGACAAGTGCTCTAGCGCACACTCCTCTGCAGAGCGAAAATCTCCTTCCAGCTATTATCCTGTTTAAGAATCACAAAACTAGGAGGTATTCTTGGAAAAGACCAGAAGATACTGAATGATTTCGGTTAGATCACATCATGGTCATTTCGAAAGCAGATACTGTATTGTAAGGCACACCGAGGAGCAGATATAAATTCGGATCACCACTTAGTAATGGTGAAGAGTAGGCTGAAGTCCAAGAGAGTATTCAGGAAGAACCAATATGCAAAGAAGTGAGATTCGTAAGAATTAAAGAATGACGAGGTACGCTTGAAGTTCTCTGAGCTCTAGACACTGCGATAATAAATCGCACAGCAGACATTTCAGTTGAAGAGGAATGTACAGCTCTAAAAATGGCAATTACAGATGTTGGAGAAAAGAACGTAGATAGAAATAAGGTAACTCGGAAAAGCTCATGGGTAACAGAAGAAATACATCATTTGATTGACAATAGAAATAAGATAAAAAATGTTCAGGGAAGTTCAGGAATACCGAAATACAAGCGGCTTAGGAATAAAATAAATGGTAAGTGAAGGGAAGGTTAGGTTCATTGACGCTGAAGAAATCTATTTTGTGATTGCCCTAAGGAGTGAACTTAAAATCAGGGGCGGTCGAGTCCACTAGGAAATCTACTGCAAAATGCTCAGTAGAGAGGGGATACGTGGGAAGAGTACACTGAGCACCTCTATGAACGGGAGTTTATCTGATGAAGTGACAAGAGAAGAGACAGGATCCGAAAGGGAAGAGATAAGGATCCTATATTAGAAATTAGGAGCCTTAAAATCACATAACGTAGAAGGAATAGTCAACATTCCATCGAAATATCTAAAATCACTGCAGAAATTGGCAAGAAAAAGATTATTAACATTTGTGTGTACAATGATTAAGAGTCGTGATTTACCATTAGAAATTCGAGAATACATCGTCCACGCTATTCCCAAGATTGCGAGCGTTTACAAATGCGAGAATTATAGCACAATCACCTTCTTAGCGCATGAATTCAAGCTGCTAAGAAGAATTATATACAGAAGAAAGGAAATAAATAGAAAATCTGTTACATAACGACGTGTTTTGCTTTAAAAAACGTAAAGGCACAAAAGAGGCGCCTCTGACGTTGCACTTGATAATTGAAGCAAGGCTGAGGTAGAAAAAAGACGTGTTCATGGGATTTGTCGACCTGGAAAAACGTTCGACAATGAAAAATGGTGGTAAATGTTCGAAATCATGAGAAAAGAATTCGTAAGCTATAGGGAGAATGGGTAATATACAATATGCACAAGAACGAAGCGGAAGCAATGAGACTGGAAGACTATGAATGGAACCTTGAAGTCAAGGAAGGCAGGAAACGGTTACGACTATGGAGGGGCCCGTAATCAGTTACTATTGGTTCCCTTTTGCTATTACACACATTTATTTTAAAACGGTAATTCCAGACTTAGTAATAAATAAGGATATCACACGTTATCAATGAAGGAATAAATAACTGTTCATCAATAGTGCTTTCAATGCGTTACAATTTACCAAATGAGCATCAAATACAGACACAGAAAATAATGTTTTAAAAACAAGCCAATGTGATCCCAATAAGAATTTTAAGGCCAATAACCACAGTCATGGCTCAAGGTCTTAAACGCCAAGAACAGCAATTATAAAAAATTTAACAAATACAATAGCAATGCAATATCAAAGGTTAATTTAAAATGTCTGGCAACCAAACAGGTGAGACAAAATGATGAAAATCTTGGTAGAACCAACATTTAAACCTGCTGTGATGCCAAGAATGGCAATTATATAAAACATTTAAGAAAACATACAGTAAAACAGCGAATACAACAACAAAGGTTAATTTAAAAGGACAAGCAACTGATTACCAAACAGTTGGGACAAAATGATGGTAACTTGGTTGCACAATCATTTATACCTGCTGTAACGCCAAGAATGGCAATTACAAAAATATATTTAGAAACATACAATACACCAGTAAATACAATAATAAAACACAAGGGCCAGTCACAGGCGGTGCACCAGGAATCGACCTCTGAGTAGGTCCGGCAAAAAACACTTTCACGAGCGATGAGATAGGCAGCCAAGAGTCGCATTCACTACAAAAGATCGTAACTCAGACAAGTGGCAGTCTAACGAATGACTAATTACAATCTTGCTGAGGCTACCTAACGGCCAACAAACCAAATGCAAAGATGTAAATATACTCCAAAGCCGGAACCGGTGGTCTGGATTCCACCAGTACAATACTGTGCTTAGAGCGCCCGGAACGAGAAAGTAATCACTACCACCAGAGTCAAAGAATCTCTAACCAACCTACTGTCAAGAAAGCTGTCGAGCTATACGCCACACCGGACAAGCAACGCTTGCGAAACCAAGTGGCGCAAGTCAACGCGAGAAGAAGACAAACAACCACATCCATGTCAACTAAACGATACGGTCTGGCCTCCAACAGAGGACAGAAACCTACAAACAACACCCATGCGAGACGCAGCACGACTCAGTGAACTACGTTCACGGAATAATTAGTGTGTAAGACAGCGATATATTGTTTCACCCCTCCTGTTCAGTCTATACGTCGAAGAAGGAATGACGGAAATAAAAGAAAGTTTCAAGAGTGGAATTAAAATCCAAGGCGAAAAGATATAAATGTGAAGATTCGTTGATGATACTGCTATCCTCAGTGAAAGTGAAGAAGAATTACAATATCTGATGAGTGGAATGAACAATCTAATGAGTACAGAATGTGAATTGAGACTACATCGAAGAACGACGAAAGTAACAGACGTAGCAAAATGAGAACAGCAAGAAACTTAGCATCAGAATTGGTAATTACGTTGTACATGAAGTAAGGATTTCTGCTGCCTAGGCAACAAAATAATCCATGACGGACAGAACATGGAGAACTTCAAAAGCGAACTTGCAAAAAGGGCATTTCTGGCAAAGAGAAGTCTACTATAATGAAACATAGGCCTTGGTTTTTGGAGAAAAAATTTCTGTGAATGTACATGTGGAGCACAGCATTTTATGGTAGTGCAACATGGACTGTAGGAACACAGGAACACAAGAGACCCGAAGTGTTTCAGATGTTGCGGTAGAGAAGCAGGTTGAAAATTTATTGGTCTAATAAGGTAAGAAGGAGAGGTTCTGCGCAAAATTGAGAAAGAAAGGAATATATGGAACACACCGACAAGAAGACCATGACGAGATGTTTGTTAAGACATTAGAATATAAGTTCGATGGTAGTAGAGAGAGGTGTAGAGGATAAAAATTGTGGACGAAGACAGAGATTGGATACATCCAGAAAATAATGGACGCCATACGCTGCAGGAGCTACTCTAAGATAGAAACGTTAGCACAGGAGAGCTGGAGAGGAATTCATGGCAGGCCGCATCAAACCAATCTGAAGACTGTTGACTCAAAAAAAAAAAAAAAAAAAAGAGAGACAGAGAGAACAGAACCACCATGGAACCTGGATCACCAAGTGGATCATGTTTGATGATGGTCCTAGAGGATTTATTTATTTCTATCTCTCGCCGTATGAGGGTACTTCCAGAATCACCACACTGAATTGGTTCTCATCAAAGAGAAGCACCTGATTCATCGTCTGTCTAGTTCCTATCCTCTTGGCCCCATTGCAAATGGTGCTGCCTATGAGCGAGTGTCCACAGAAAACAACGTACCTCTCATCGGGCAACGGAGAGATCACCCCCATGGAGTCACCTTGTCACCCCGGAATGTGAAATTACTTACGTTTCAATCCCGTATAATCTGTCTGCAATTTCACCGGCTGTTTGACGTTGGTCCCTTGTTCCCTGTTGCACAATGTAGCGGTCACCTGAGGCTGTAGTTGACCGTCGGTGACCACCTCCTCTTTCTCAGGCAGTGGTGGCAGTGGTTCGGAACTCTCCCCCTGCACACGAAACAATTCTGTGAGGTACACCAAGCGCCTGGGCTACATTCGTTACGCTTCGTCATCCTCGCAATTTCCCGGTTATTCTTCCCTATATGAGTTCATCCAAAAGCCTGTTTCGCGGGACCGTCCCCATCTGGTGCTATAGTTACGCAGACGTCACGTAATATAGCGTCCAGCATTCTGTGCACAACTGGGACACCTCTGATAATATTGTCTCGCAATGTCGTTCATTTTTACCGAGTACTTAACATGTTATTTTAATTTACCTGTTTCGTCACTACGTTTTGCAGACCAGGGTATATACTCCTAATTTTGTCTTGTAGATTTTTTATTCTTGTCTTCATGATTGTCTTTGAATTTATCTTGTACCAAGCAGTAACTCAAATACGCACTTGTGGGTTGGTATTTTCTTCCAGCGACCCCTTAAACTGCAGTAATAACGTTCTAATTCTAACAGCTTTGTTTATACCGGTTTAAGAACAGAGTGGTGACCATGTCGTTTGTATTAGTTCACGCTGATGTTTCACGTGCTGAATGCAGCATGTTGGGTGTATCCCTTGTGCGACAAGCCGCAGAGGTGACGTATAGGTGTCATTCGATTGTGCTTGAGTAAAATAAAATATATTGCAAGTTACGGGATTTGCACGATAAAGTGCAATACAACAAAAGTTTTAAAATCCCTAATACTACAAACAATGTATTTCATCGCCCCGATGTTTGTGAGAGTGCGGTAAAAATTTGTGTGACGTTGTAGTGCATGTGTTATGAATAGTGGCACTCTCTTAGACCTGTTACTGCGAGCATAAGTTGTGACTATATGAAGTGTGTTATTACTAGAGATGGACAAAACTGTTCTTTTCAGAGATCGCATCAGACCTAGTCATTCACTGGAACCAACTAGTACATTTTCATGACTCAACACCCACCTTTCACTCACAAAAACAAGTAAAAGGGAAGATACATTACCTTTTTAGTTCAACTCTCTAAATCAACATGTTTATCTAATTTGGTCGTACTTTAAATCAACATGTAAAGAGAAGGAAATATTTTGTGTTATGTCCGTAGTAATTTTCAGATGTGAAAGTTTTAAATTTCGTCGGCTGTAAAAATTATAAATATTAAAACCAAATCCTAAATATTGCTTATCAAGTAGAAAAAGTTTAACAATGGATATTGATTCTTGTTACATTTTTATAGTTTTACTCAAAAAATCAATATAAAAATTATTACAACTGTAGTTGAAGTGTATCTGCAGTCATCATTTACAGTCAGTATTACAATGTATGTTTCCATAAAGGAAAAATTAATCACAATTGTCATTCATAAATAAAATTGTACTCATTTTACTTTATGTGAGTCACACTAATTTATCGTGTAACCGAAGTTTAACGAGTTCCTTTTAGCACTCATGTGGATGACCTCACACTTTTCGTTATTTAGAGTCAACTGCCACTTTTCTCACCATTCACGTATCTTTTATACATCGCTTTGCAGTTAGTTTTGATCTTCTGATGAATTTATTAGTCGATAAGCGACAGCGTCATCTGCAAAAAACCGAATACGGCCGCTAAGATTGTCTCCCAAATCGTTTATGTAGATAATGAACAGCAAAGAGCCTTTAACACTACCTTGGGGGACGTCAGAAATCACGTTTGGTTTACTCGATGACTTTCCGTCGATCACTACGAACTGTGACCTCTTTGACAGGAAGTCACAAATCCAGTCACATAACTGAGACAATATTCCATAAGCATGCAACTTCATTACGAGCCTCTTGTATGGTACTGTGTGAGAAGCCTTCCGGAAATCCATAAATACAGACTCGATCTGAAATGCCTTGTCAATAGTACTCAACACTTCATGTGAATAAGGAGCTAGTTGTGTTTAACAGGAGCGATGTTTTCTAAGCCCATGTTGACTGTGTGTCAATAGACCGGTTTCTTCGAGGTAATTAATAGTGTTCGAACACTATATATGTTCCAAAATCCTGCTGCATATCGACGTTAACTATTTGGGCCAGTAATTTAGCGGATTATTCCTACCAACTTTATTGATTATTGGTGTGACCTGTTCAGCTTTCCAGTCTTTGGGTACGGATCTTTCTTCGAGCGAACGGTTGTATAAGTTTGTTAAGTGTGGAACTAATCTATCAGCAGACTCCGAACGGAACCTAATTGGTATACATTCTGGACCAGAAGACATGCTTTTATTAAGTGATCTAGGTTGCTTCACTACTTCTAGGATATTTACTTCTACGTTACTCTATGAAATGTGCGTTGAGTGTATAGAAAGTAATGTTGTTAACACTCGTCCACACATCAGATGAAAGACAGACTGCCTTTGCGGTGGTCAAACGATTTTTAATTTTTTCCAAATAACTCAAGATGCAGACGGGGTTTTGCCAAATTATAATTAACGAAGCCGAAAAACGTTCGGAAAGAATGGTTTTCTGTGTAAATCACTCTTACCATCCTTAAAAGCTGTACATCTAATGCCATACTTTTATTCAATGTGAGTAGATTTGCAGTATTATAAAATTTCTTATTGGTTGTTGTAAGCAGTTGGGGTGCAGGCATCACAAAAGGAAGTAAGTGAGGTCTTGATAAGAAACTGACGACACTGGTGGGATGGATACAGCTTGAGATTCAATTTGTCTTTCAGAGAGGATACCTTCACCTGAGGCACAAGCAGACCTGAGTGAGGACGGTTCACGAGAAATAATTTATCGAATTTCTGCATCGATTGATGGCATGATCGGCTTCCTTACCCGCATCGTTCCAGTCGACCGGATGCTTCGATTTTTGATGTTTCTCAGGTTTGATGATAAGTCAGAATCCATGGCAATTATTTGCTGACAATAGCGGCAATTTCCATTTTCTTTCAGTTTGGTAAAATGGTACCGCAAACTGCTCGTAATTCATCTAGGCGGCGGCAGTATGGATGACATGTTGTGCAGCGCTGAAAAGTACACTGGTAAAATTAAAGTATTTACTATTAACATTGCCATTTTAAATTGTAAAATCTTAACGCGAGAAGAAATATACATGCAGCACATTCTATACTCAAAAGTTATAGAGTAGTGTGTAGAACTTTGTGATCTGCGAAACCTAGCCCCACAGTCGTGAAGTTTGTATCATATTCGAAAAGGTCTGGAACAGTCATAGGGATTAAGAAACTCGCGAAGACAAGCCTGAAAAAGAGATGGCAAGATAATGGTGCTGAAAAAGGCTGCAGAAAAGCAGTGCAAATGAACTCTAAGGCCTGCGCTTTAGGAGTATGAACTTGTCTACTCATGCAGCCACTAATTCTCCCAGTGTGTCTGTATTGTTACTGTAGAACATAGTTGGCCATCACTTTTAACTTATTTCGATGAACTTCACCACATATTTCAGAATTACAACAACCATGTCTTTCCTCTAACGAACGTTACACCTGGCAAAATCCAAGCATGCTCTCCAGTTAGCCGGCCGAAGTCGCCGTGCGGCTAAAGGCGCTGCAGTCTGGAACCGCAAGACCGCTACGGTCGCAGGTTCGAATCCTGCCTCGGGCATGGATGTTTGTGATGTCCTTAGTTTAGTTAGGTTTAACTAGTTTTAAGTTCTAGGGGACTAATGACCTCAGCAGTTGAGTCCCATAGTGCTCAGAGCCAGCTCTCCAGTTTCCTAAATATAGATTCCAATACCTAAGACACCACAGAAGTAACAGAGGTTGTGCAGCAGTGGCATACAAACTCTTTGACTTCCTACTGACTGTGCTACTAACATCACGTGTAATAAAGACAAACAAGACAAATACATGTTAGCTAACATCAAATCCACTAAGAAAAAGTGCCTGATGTGCGTCCTCTACAGACCACCGAAAGAAGCAGAGATAGCCTGTTTCAAAATTGATCTTTCAAAATTCAATTCAACTTACAAACATACAAATAATGCTGGGAACAGTGAGATAAATATTCTGCCCTTCAATGTGAAATTCAAGTGAGTAATTCCTTCTTCAAATGTAACAGAATTTCAGCTTTCACCAACACACAACGCAGCCCATAGTCAGGCCAGGAGATCAAAAAGCAAAGATATTCGTAACTGGAATGTCAGCTCACAACATCATATTCATGACTTACTCTCCAAAATATGCAAGGAATAGACTGTGCCAACATACAGAGACTTTAAGTGTACCATTGTACCTCATCTTGCAGCGGAGACACGAGAGATAATTTGGGAGACGACTTCCATACCATTCGTGGACGTGAAAGAACAACTAAATGGATTTATTACCAAACCAACTCTTTTGCACAATAAATATGCTGCCCCAAAGTCCGGAAACGTGAAGGGAAAACCAGCACTTCAGCTAGCAGAAGAGTTAAAACGTTCATGAATCTCGGAGACACTGCACATCGGACATAGAAACGACCTCCTATCCTTGAAAATAAAATTGATTGCAAGCAGAAAGCAGAGTCAATCAAAGTGAGAGAAACAATAAACAAGACATGTCAGTACATTAATCCTAAACATAGAGACCAGATGTTGTATGGAAATGCTTGTGTGATCTACGGAAGTATAGGTAAAGTAGAAGCTGCCACCAAATAACTGAACCACTACTTGACTTTAGTGATAACCATCATTGAACCGCAAACAAAACATAAACTTACTGGTTGTTTCACGGAGGTGAATTATTTTAGTCACGACAAATTCTTTCTTCAGCTCACAATGCCGTCGAAAAATACTTCAGCTTAGTATTTACTGTATAAGGCAGGGTTGCAGTCCCAATGATCAGGCTTTCTGTTGACCTAATACTGCTCATAGTAATTACTGCTCCGTAGGCCTTAAAGCTCTTGCGAGGACAACATAGCGGAAGGAATCGCTCCTGTCAGAATACAATCAGTGGAAATCCTTTTAGTTTGAACGGTGGCTAGGTACGTTCTGTCTAATGGGAGAGTGAATGTAGACATTAGAAAACAACCCAGAGTGGAAAACTTCAGTGAGCAGATTAAAGAATACAGATACAACTGGGTGGATTATGTTATTTGAATCCTGTCTCGGGCGTGGGTGTGTGTGATGTACTTAGGTTAGTTAGGTTTAAGTAGTTCTAAGTTCTATGGGACTGATAACTTCAGAAGTTAAATCCCATAGTACTCAGAGCCATTTGAACCATTTTGAACCTCAGAAGTTAAGTCCCATAGTGCTCAGAGCCATTTGAACCATTTAGGAAGACCGAGAAAAATCAACAATTTCAACCAAGAGATAAATGACAAAATCATCCTGAGAAAGAAGAAGAGAAATTATGTTCAAGATAATATGATTTTTTAAGTAACTGTGATTGTAGTAAATTTTGTAATTACGTATAAAACTCTGGTCTGATGTAAGAGGAAACCTCATGGCATTACATTGTTCAGGTTAAAGGAATAAATAAATAATTATACCCAATATGTAGGCTGCCCCAGGATGAATGCTCAACATTCAGGGACAGGAACGAATATTTGAAGCAGAAAATTTCGTGTTGACATATGCACTATTGTGAATGGTTTTCGAGATAGAACATATTTAATCTACATTGTTCCTTATTTTCTTTATTGTTCAGCACACAGTCAGTGTTTACAATGTACCGTAGTAGCATAGAAGAATAATTTGATATAGGATACGCGGTCTGTCAAATCGGGAAACTACCGCAAGTCTATCAAATCGGGAAACTAACGCAAACTCGCCGATCTACACCTCAACGCATGAACGTAGCGCAAGATTTTCGGTATTCTCTCGCTCTCTTCGCGCAACTTGTAAGTCCTCGTGAAAAAATTAATGACACCTTTGTAAAGGAAATTTAATGTTGTTTAATTTTGTACTGTTCGCTAGAGGCCGCGGATTTGGTGTTATTCAAGAAAAACGTACAGAAGTAACTTTACATATGTTCGATCTCAGAAGCCATTTGCAATAGGCCCTATGTCCATATTTTGCTTTTTTCTTCAAATGATCGTTCCAGTCATATCTCTGCAAATTGACCATAACTACTGAGATAACCTTTATACATGGACTACCACGTGTGTTAAACGTAATTGTGTGTTACAAATACTTTTATATTTAGTACCCTATCATCCCATTGTAACTAAAACCTGCATTAAGCATTCCAGCGCACTGACAACAGCAACCATAAATGCAACAGGTATAGAAGAAGACATGATAGTACCGGTACATCTAACACTAACGGTCACTCAACAAGAAAACAGAAGAGCAACAAAATGAGAAGACAACGAGTAGAAGAATCCAAGTAAAGATACAAAGAATAAAGGGGTGAACTCGGATAGAGAGATGCTGAATCAAGAAAGCGAGTTGCAAGCTGTATCACTGTGCCAAAATCACAGCAAACAGAGTGACGCTTCAACTATCCATGTGTTCTGGTCCGTGCGATCCTATCTGTGGGAGTGGGGGGAGCAGTGAGCTGCCTTGCATCCGATCAGTGAGAATGGTGGGGGAGCAATGAGCCAATGATGTACTTTGGAATCCAATCCCTGAGAATGGAGGGGAACAATGAGATAGAGAGATGGCTTACGGTTCGATCGGTGAGAGTGGTGGGGAGCGCTGAGCTGTTGGGAGGGGAGTGATGCCTGGGTTGCTTTGCGATACGCTCAGACGGCAGCTTTTACGCCGCTCGCTGCTCAAACATTTAGAGTGCGATACAAAGTCAAATGATAAGAAGTAACAACTCACTCAAAAGTATGTAAACGTTTATTGGGCTTCTGAAATTTGAGACATTCTTTTGAAATCAAGAGCGAGAACATCATGCTGAAAATGTTTTCGGCCTTAATGTGTTGAACTGAAGCATAGTTGATTGTCTGCCAAGGTATCTGTGAGGGCTGCCGGCACAGTAGCTTTGCGTGTTCGGTCGGAGGGTTAGCAGCGCCCTGTAGTAAAAATACTGAGTGAATGGATAAAAAACGAACTTCAAAGGGTGTCTTGGGACGTCCGCCCCGAATAAAACGCAACGAACGATAGCAAAAAAAATGGCCAACGCAGCGAATTACGAAGTTAAAGGACCCAGGTTCCATCCCTGGTTGGGTCATTTTTTTTTCACTCAGAGTCTTGGTGCTGTGTCATGCTTACTTTCATAACGTCATAATTTGTGTTACTATTGAAAAAAATTAAATAGAGCTTTCTTTATTTTCTCTTTTCATGTATGAGTAAAACTTCGTGTACTAATAAGATATGCAAATCCACATGTCCACGTGGTCTATAATTCATTGTTTATATCTTGGTAAACTTTTTCTTAAGGATGTGGGTTAGGGCGCCATTCCAGCACCCAAGCGCTGAATTTTTATCCTGCTCATTACAGCCATCAGAGACGCATTTTGAAATCAGATGAGTTACCATTAATTTTTTCCGAATCATCCATCACCCATCACCCACTCTTTAGAAAGATGGGGCTCTTTGAATCAATTCGGCAGCGGACTGCCGACCTCTAGTTACTACTACCAATAAAAAGAAGGTGTGATCATTTGTATTTTGAACTTGGCTGCGCTTCAGCAACAAAGCAGACAACCAGTTTCAACAAAAGGTGGTTTTGTTGAACGTTTACGCACGGCTCGACAGATCTAAACTCGTCTTCTTCAGAAGTACGTGTACCCCGAAGACAATGTAACAACAGTAGGCACAAGACCCGGAAACATATACATCAGAATTACTCGTCTTAGGAGACTAGATCCGCACAAAAGGGGGGGGGGGGAGTGGGCGGTGAATATCTTTAACCATAACCAAAGGATTAAAAGAATTATTTACTAAATTTTTGGATTTTAACTATTCTTACTTGACAAGCCCTGCTCAGAGGAGCCAGCATATTTCATAACATACATGATGATGTGCGCTTACAGCATATTTTCATTGATCAAAAGTCAGACCGCTTCACTATTTCGTGTTCCCACAACGTTAAATTTTAGTAAGTACTACTTTTTATTCTTTTGGATGTGTTTAATGGTATATGTGATATTCCCACTCCTTAGGGTAAACCTAATCTCTGTAACAAGCTTAATTTTGAGATGCAAGTTTCCGGATTCGTATATATTACCGTTACATTGTCATCAGACTACCAGTATTTCTGAAGGAGCTGGGTGTACGTCTGACGAAAATGTGGTCAGAAGTTGAATAAAACCATTTTTCGTTGCACTGTTTGGGTGCTTTGGATTCTTTCAGCCATCTTTTGTTTCTTATCTGAAAGTACTGAACTTATAGTTCTCTACTAGTTGTATAACTTTAATGTTAGAGGTTTTAGAACATGCTGTTCAGTTGCTGTAGAAAATGCATATGTTATACAACAGAGTAGCTATAGCAAAGGTAGTGTTAAAATGTCGAAGGTCCCTTTAGATATCTGTTAGTAGGACAATTATGATTTTTTTTTCAAAAATTAAATTAATTACAAATAGGAATGCAGACTTCATAATCAAACGGCAGAGCTGAATAGTTCTATACAATTAGGAATAACAAGGGCAACTTCGTTTCGTTGAATTAAACATAGTGTTAATACAATAGCCTCTCTATTCCGGAGGTGCATTCACGTATAACAAGCTCTGTACGTGACTGTATTCATTATCCGAACGCCCTATTTTGTTTTAATTACGCGTCGTCAGATATATGACACTCCGCAGAGACATAATTAGCGCTGGATAAGCACCAACGACACACTCTCAGTTCTCACTTACGTCCAGTGTCCACGCTTGCCCCAACACTATTACAGAAAAAGTGCAGCATTATGACAGAGGAGTGGGAAACCGCTCCTTTCGGAGCACAGAAAAGGCGAGCAGTATCCAGTTTATTGAAAATAACGATTGAAATGTGAAAAACCAGCTGCCCCACGCTACCGTCTTCAGCACCTTTTCCCAGATATTTTGACATGCGAACAAGTTTTCACTCTGCAACTCACTCAGATTAACCAACCCATCGCTGCAAGTCGCCCATACCATCCACTCCCACTTCCCCTTTCACACTCACTCATTCAGTCCAGCAGCCGGCCGGAGTGGCCGAGCGGTTAAAGGCGCCACAGTCTGGAGCCGCACAACCGCTACGTCGCAGGTTCGAATCCTGCCTCAGGAATGGATGTGTGTGATGTCCTTAGGTTAGTTAGGTTTAAGTAGTTCTCAGTTCTAGGGGACTTATGACCACAGCAGATGAGTCCCATAGTGCTCAGAGCCATTTGAACCATTCAGTCCAGCATACTGTCATCATCTCGTTGTGTCTCTTTGTCACTGTCTCGTATCTCACAGTCACAATCCCCTTCGTTCTGTTCTACTACTACTGTTTCTTCTCTCTGGTACTGTCCTGCGCTCCCTTACTGCTAGTATCTCATTCATTCATTCCCACTGCTGCTGTGTCTTCCCACTGTCACTATATCTCCCTCTCTCTTCCGCTCTGTCTCTCATTATCATTGTCACCCAGTTGCACATTCTCCTTCTCTTTTGTTCCCCTTCCAATGGCATCATCTTATTCCTTCTTTTCCTTGCACTGTTGTGTTACTGTCAGCTACATTCCACTACCACTGTGTCCTCGGTGTCTCTGACTGCAATTGTCTTCTTCCGTCCCTCTGTACCACAAACATTGTCTCCTACCTTCCTGTATTTATTACTTTTTCGTCTTTTCCAATGTCACTGTCTCCTCTCTCGGCATAAAACAGCCCGAATATCTTCGTATGCCAAAATCTTTGCGAAAATCTTTAAAAGTGCTGAGGAAGGGAGTATGAGGTAGCTGGTACCCAACTTTTCAGTCAGTCTTTTAATAAACTGGACCATATTCTGTTTTTCTGAGCTCCGATGGGAACATTATCCGCTATTTCCTTTCTTTTCCATGCTACGGCAGCCATTCACATGAAAAGAACATTATGGGTCAATAAAATCTCAATAATTTTCTTATTTGAAACTGAAATAAAGCGGAATTGTATAACATTACACCTCAGGCAAATGTTTTCCATGTGCTTCAATACTAGAAAAACATGGGGTTTCCAGAATCCTTCTGATGATAACAGTGACACTTTACAGCATATTTCTCTAAGCTGCTTCATTTTTAATCTACATTTTCCCCTCACGCAAACACGTCTGTATCTTTACAAACAGGAAAACTTTGAAGCTCTTTGTCTCGGGAACGGTAAGAATACAAGAAAATTTTAAAGGTCGTTAGAGAAACGGATCTCACGAATATACAGGGTGTTACAAAAAGGTACGGCCAAATTTTCAGGAAATATTCCTCACACACAAGTAAAGATAAGATGTTATGTGGACATGTGACCTGAAACGGTTAACTTTCATGTTAGAGCTCATTTTAGTTTCGTCAGTATGTACCGTACTTACTCGATTCACCGCCAATTGGCCCAACTGAAGGGAGGTAATTTTCACATTCAACATGTGTGGGCTGACGAGAATTCGCACGCAATTGTGCAATCACGTCATCAACACAGATTTTCTGTGAACGTTTGGGCAGGCATTGTTGGTGATGTCTAGATTGGGCCCCATGTTCTTCCACCTACGCTCAATGGAGCACGTTATCGTGATGTCATACAGGATACTCTACCTGTGCTGCTGGAACATGTGCCTTTACAAGTACGACACAACATGTGGTTCATGCACGATGGAGCTCCTGCACATTTCAGTCGTACTGTTCGTGCCCTTCACAACAACAGATTCGGTGACCGATGGATTGGTAGAGGCAGACCAATTCCATGGCCTCCACGCTCTCCTGACCTCAAACCTCTTGACTTTCATTTATGGGGGCATTTGAAAGCTCTTGTCTACGCAACCCCGGTACCAAATGTAGAGACTCTTCGTGCTCGTATTGTGGACGGCTGTGATACAATGCGCCATTCTCCAGGGCTGCATCAGCGTATCAGGGATTCCACGCGACGGAGGGTGGATGCATGTATCCTCGCTAACGGAGGACATTTTGAACATTTCCTGTAACAAAGTGTTTGAAGTCACGCTGGTAAGTCCTGTTGCTGTGTGTTTCCATTCCATGATTAAAGTGATATGAAGAGAAGTTATAAAATGAGCTCTAACATGGAATGTAAGCGTTTCCGGACACATGTCCACATAACATTCATTCTTTCTTTGTGTGTGAGGAATGTTTCCTGGAAATTTGGCCGTACCTTTTTGTAACACCCTGTATTGTAAGAATTTCAGCAGTCTGCTGTACGTAACTGTCTTGAAATCAGCGGCTCGGTTTTGGTACCTAAAAAACATGTTTGTAGGTTTTTTAGGGAACCGCACATGAACTAAATGTTGCCTCCACAAGCCCCTAAGATACAACGTTCACCACAACTAATTCAAACAGGACCAACGTATTTGCTTCATCTACCTAAGCTGGAGAACGTCTGTAATATTCTAATTTTAACCCTACGCTGTAAGATACATATTAACAATTAGACGATCCATCTGATGGGTATGCAGTTGGTCCATAGCCCATGAGATACCCAAAACACTCGCCAGTATCCACCTACCATCGGTATAACAAGAGGTATGGGTCCCGCAGAAATCCCGTTTTTAAGTGTGGCTTTTAGGAACTTATTAGGTAGCACATTCTGTTGCATGCGTACCGATATTACGAACACGTAGTATAAACAGACTGTCACTGAGTTACCCGTCTGCAACTGTCACCCTCTAACAAAAACTTGAAACGTGATCATCAAAAACCTTACAAAATCTCTGGAAGCATTCTCAGCCGTTAGTTAGTCTGTATGGATGTTTATTCGTGTTAATCTTTCGCCACATCTGAGCGTAAGGCCTTACTAAGAGTATAAGTTGTGGTCTTACTCATCAGCTGTGAGTATCTAGAACTCTAGTATCTCGTATCAGGACGCAGTATACGGTTCAATAGGGTACATTAAAAACAGCGTATGAAACGTAAGGGGATGAAGACCTGTATTAGTGACAGGAAAATGTCAAATAAGGGGCGCTTCAGGGTTACACGATGTAATAACCGCTAAAACGGCTACTGCGCATAGCGTCGAATATTCCCGTGAGAAACGTTTGGAAGATTCACAGAGTATCTTCTACCCTGTAGCTGCAGCTGCAACCTATGCTGGATTTAGTAGGCTAAGAGAATATATGATACCTTCACATCGTGGGAAATCATATAGTGGAGAATACGTGTCGTACTGTTAATGTCCGATGCGATGAACATATGTCACTCAGTCAAACGTTAGCTCTTGCTGTCCACTACCTAGATGTGCGACACGGCTATAATTGCGGTAGAAACAAGATGACCTCGTTAGCACTGAACTTCATTTCGTTATTGTTGTATAAATCCCTACGAGGGGTCGGTCTAACGAGTAAGAGGGACTAGGTCATAATACCTCTTTACGAGTTATTACAGCTTTTACAAAGATACATAAAACAAAATCAGAAATGCCGTAATTATGGTTTTAAGACGATAGGTAAAAGATAATGTGGTGCATTGTCATTATAGACATACGATTCACTTAACGGTTAAAACATGTAGAGATGACGAGAACTCTCCTGCTCTGATGTAGAAGATAGCTATTATACTCACGATGAAACAGTAATGAGGCCACAACGAAATAAAGGGGCTGGGGCAATAAAAAACGCATCTCTGGGATACTATCAATAAAATCTTCTTGGTTTACATCTACATCTACATCTACATACATACTCCGCAATCCACCATACGGTGCGTGGCGGAGGGTACCTCGTACCACAACTGGCATCTTCACTCCCTGTTCCACTCCCAAACAGAACGAGGGAAAAATGACTGCCTATATGCCTCTGTACGAGCCCTAATCTCTCTTATTTTATCTTTGTGGTCTTTCCGTGAAATGTAAGCTGGCGGCAGTCAGCCTCAAATGCTGGTTCTCTAACTTTCCTCAGTAGCGATTCACGAAAAGAACGCCTCCTTTCTTCTAGATACTCCCACCCGAGTTCCTGAAGTATTTCCGTAACACTCGCGTGATCAAATCTACAAGTAACAAATCTATCAGCCCGCCACTGAATTGCTTCTATGTCCATCCTATATCCGACCTGATAGGGATCCCAAACGCTCGAGCAGTACTCAAGAATAGCTCGCATTAGTGTTTTATAAGCGGTCTCCTTTACAGATGAACCATATCTTCCCAAAATTCTACCAATGAACCGAAGACTACTATCCGCTTTCCTCACAAATGCCATTACATGCTTGTCCCGCCTCATATCGCTCTGCAATGTTACCCCCAAATATTTAATCGACGTGACTGTGTCAAGCGCTACACTACTAATGGAGTATTCACACATTACAGGATTCTTTTTCCAATTCATCTGCATTAATTTACGTTTATCTGTATTTAGAGTTAGCTGCCATCCTTTACACCAATCACAAATCCTCTCTAAGTCATCTTGTATCCTCCTACAGTCACTCAACGATGACACCTACCCGTACACCACAGCATCATCAGCAAACAGCCTCACACTGCTATCCACCTGTAGTGTAACGACGTAAGTTTTGTATAAATGATTTTCTTTTGACATATGACCATGTGCAGACTTCGTCACCTACGTCAGTTACAACACACTTCAAAATTATTTAAATTCTTTTTAAATTGTCTCTGAATGGTTCTTGAACGAAACTGTAAAACATCATCATTTGAGTCGTATACGCAGAATTACGTCACTCAGTCCAGTTGCTTTGCTTAAGCTTTTATCATTTTAGATGTCGTTTGTTTCTTCTCAGAAATTAAATTAATGCGCGTTATCTGCTTTAATAAATATTAAAACCACATTGAATAAACTTTTAAGACTGAAACTCGCGATGAACGTTGTCAAAATTAATAATCTTGTAAAATCAATTAGTAATTCATTAATATAATTCTACATAAATAAATTCTCGGAACACGTATTTAAACTTTAGTAGCATCCACTAGTTTATTATCTTCCTACATATAGAAGTGAACCTGAGCCTTGACAAGATAGGACTGAACATTTACAACATGATTAACTTTCTATGACGTCATTGTTGTACAAACATTACAAATTCCTACTTTTTCAGTTTTTAGAAGCACGACGCAACAACTCGGTTTCAGGATCTTCTGTTGCTCTCCGGCTGTCGACCCGCGACGTATAGTGGCCAACAATTCTCTCTCTGGCCCCGGCAGTGAAGATGCTGTCTCCGTTCGTTGCGCCGCCCTCTCCGTACATGAAACATAAAAAATAAATACAAAACTTTAGATAATTCACAACAATTACAAAGATTACAAAAATACATAAACAAACCACTAAATTAAACTTATATTCACCTGCAACCTGGGCTGACACTAGTGGATGGGTGACGCTTCAAAACTTCTTCTATATACAATATTTGACTGTTAATATTATACATTTTTCTCACATTTTCCGTAATCTGAAGTTCTTGCTCTTAGATAAATTCAATCTTTTTTTGACAATATTGTTGTGACTATTTGTCATTTACTTTCAATTGTGCTATCATGGTAATTCACAACCGAATATATAGAGATTACTCCTTTTCATTTAATAGTTGCTGGTAAATAATAATTTAGTACGTTCTTTAACGTTGTTACATTAGGACAGAGCGTTCAAATTGTGATAGGTTAGTTTCAGTTTTATTCAGTCACTAGAGTTACTCTTTCCAAAATGTATATTACTAATAAGTTTCTCACAATAACTAATAGTACTATTTACTTTACGTCGTTCTTTTCCATAATGCTTTATTTATGCCTGAGGTCAAGAAGAAGTCAAGCAAAACTTTCTTTAGAATCTCGGCGCGGTTTTCTTTACCTTCGGAGACTTTGTTGGGTAATGGCAATTTATTTAGGAGAAACAAGCTAGAGAGCCCCGTTTGGTGTGTTCTACATTGACACTATTACAAATCTGTATTAAAAGCACTCTGCTATGTTCTCATGAGCCATATAGCTCTGGACGCCCATGGTCCCTAAAATTATTAACCGTCCACTTTGGTTCCTACTACCCGATTAAATATAAAATATACAAAATTCCTTCTGACCTAATAACAAAACTTTCTTCCATATAAATCCCCTTTTAGTTGCCTTTCCCTTTTTGAAGTACCGGTAGATTATTGTAGAACACTTGTTTACACTTCCTGTCATTTCTTTAAAATAACGCGTAACTATCACAAAAAACTTCACATGAATAAACTATGAACGCTCGTCCATACGTAACATATACTAAATATTAACTTATTAAGAATGAAGGGTTTAATTTGATTGACACAATATAATCCTTTAATTACACCTGATGAAGGTTCCATAAGAAGTAACGCATTGGGATGTACAATCTTATGTGCAACATATGGACCTTCAAAGATTAAGAAGAATTTTCTACATTCCTTATTAATCTTCGAAATTTTAGGATGAGATCGTACTAATACAAGATCTCCTACCTGAAATGAGGGTTCTATAGCATGTTGATCATAACTTTTAATTCTCTGTTCAGCATTTTTAACAATCTGTTCGCAAATTTTTTGTTTGGAATGAATTGTTAGACCTCATTTACTGGTAGAGCAGCTAGTAAAGGCTCACCTATAAATCGTTTGCCTAAAATTTCTATAGGTGATAATCCCGTCGTTAGATGAGGCAATTAATTTAATATGTTTTCGAATTCAGGCATCAGTTTGGCCCACCGAGTATGTTTATATGCACAATAAGTTCTACATAATCGTCCTAATTCTTTCATGACTCTTTCTAGTAAGTTACTTTGAGGGTGATATTTCGAAATTAAGATATGTTTGATTCCATATTGTTTTATCATATCTTGAAACTTTTGACTAATAAAGGCACTACTGTTGTCAGACATAATTCGTTTAGGAATTCCCCAGTTAACAAAGTAATTTCGGGTAAGACAGCGTATAACGCTTGCTGTATTCTCTCGTTTCAAAGTATATAGCTTCACATGTTTGGACCAACATTCCATAAGAACAAACACATAAGTAAATCCCCCTGAACTACGAGACAGAGGGCCGAAAAAATCTAATGACAGTAGATCCCACAGACCTCGAGGAATTACAGCATATAATTTATAACGCTTAGATTTCTTATTAACTTTCACCTTTTGACAGGTTTCACAAGTCCTAATAATACTTCTCACAATATGGGACATATTATTGAAATGATAATACTTCATTAGATGTTTAATACATTTATGGATTCCAAAATGCCCTTAACCTTCATGAATATAAGTAATTAATTCGTACACAACAGTTTTCGGAATGCAGATTTTCCATCTCTGGTGTTCCCT
This sequence comes from Schistocerca serialis cubense, assembly GCF_023864345.2. Taxonomy (NCBI): domain Eukaryota; kingdom Metazoa; phylum Arthropoda; class Insecta; order Orthoptera; family Acrididae; genus Schistocerca; species Schistocerca serialis. Next base: position 667,439,499 of record NC_064642.1, read on the forward strand.
CTGAGCTTTCCAATACAACAAGTCGTTGAAATATAACCACACACCCAGGGTGTTAACTGTTTCGTCCACATTATTATGGTTTTGTGTAAGTTCCCTATATTGATCGTCATTTCTTTCATTGCATCTGATAGCAGTTACTATCCGTGTCACCTTACGTTCGTTCTCCTGAGTTAAAAGAAATAAACATGGTAATTTGTTCCTGGTTCTTCTGCAATCTTAATATTCTTCATTCCTACTGGAAGTCTCGACAAAGCATCTGAAACTACATTTTGAGATCCCTTTATATACCTAATTTCGTACTGAAAATCTTGCAAGCATAATACCCAACGTAATAATCTACGGTGAAGTAACCGACAATTGTTCAAAAAGGTTAAAGCCTGATGATCAGTATATAGAATTGTTTTTCTTCCAATTAATAATCCTCTAAATCTTTGAAAACCCCATACCACTGCGAGAGCTTCCTTCTCGGTTACAAAATAATTTCTTTCATGTTATTTAAAGTTCTACTAGCGGATCCAATAGGCTGATATAATCCCTTTTCCTTGGTCAGTTCACCTTGCAATATTACGCAAGACACACCATAATTAGAGGCATCCGTACACATACAAAACTCCTGATTGAAATCTGGATGGTATAACATTTTAGCTTCTGTTAACGCTCCTTTTATCTTATTAAAACTTCCTCTTCCTCTTTTCCACAGAGCCATACTGATTTCTCTTTTAATAAATCCAGTAATTTAGGATTAACAATATCCTGCCCTGGAAGAAATCTTCTCAGAAATCCTACCATTCCTAAGAATGATTTCAGTTGTTTCCGATTTCTAGGACTCGGGCATCGAGCAATAGCTTCAATACGTGCTGGGTCTGGCCTAATACCTTTACTGTCCACTATATGCCCCAAGAAACTCACTTCCTCCTTTCTGAAGTAAGACTTAGACAATTTTACAGTAATTCCTCTGTCAATTAAACGGTCAAACAATTCCCGTAATATCAGTACGTGTTCTTCCCACGTTTTAGTGGCTACCAGAATATCATCTACATATAAAATAATCTTTTGTAATAATTGCTGACCCACAGCAGAATCTAATGCCCTAATGAAAGTTGACACTGATATATTAAGTCCAAAAGGTAAAACTTGGAACTGATATGATCTGCCTTCAAAAAGAAAAGCCGTATATTGCCCTGAATCCGGGTGTAATATTACTTGGTAGCCAGCAGTTAAATCCATTGTACTCATATAACGAGAACCCGCAATCTTAAGAAGTACGTCCTCCATAGGAATAGGTCTGTCTCTTTCCATCTCTATAATTTTGTTTAATTCACGAGCATCCAGAACCAGTCGTACCCCACCAGTAGCTTTCTTAACTACCCACAAAGGACTGTTAAAAGCACTACATGATCGTTCGATAATATTTTGTTCTAGCATCTTACTTATTTCTCTACTAGCCGGTTCTTTTAATTCTACTGGAATCGGATAACGTTTCTTAACGAATGGTTTTTGATCTTTAATCTTAAGTTTACAAACGTAATCTTTGATTCTCCCCGGTTCATCTGAGAAGACGCCTCTAAATTCTAACAATAAAGATTCCAACTCTTCCTTTTCTTGTTCGGATAGACAATTTGTAGAATAACATTTTTTCTTTCACTTCGGTTTCGATATTATTACTAGCCTCACATTGGTATACTTCATATTCAAGATCACTGTGTGTACTTAATCTGTAAAGATTTGTAGCATTTTTCAGGTACTTCACTTTATTAGGTCTTAGTCATGTTTATCATTATTATTAGATTTTTTTACTGATATTATTATTACTTTTATCATAATCTGTATGTATAGCACCTGTTGTAAAAATACTGCCGCATTTACGTTATTAGGTCTTAGTCACTACTCTTTATTCATATTGCCACTGGAGTAAGCTAGTTTTCTCATTTAAACTATGGTCTTGATGTAACTCTGATGTGTGAAATGCTGCATGTGTGGAAAACTGGTCCGATGTAAGAGAGGGCCTGATATCCCTAATCTGATCAGGTAAAATAAATAAATTAATTAATTAATTAATATTAGAAAACCTCACTTTAAAAGCACATGCCTCCTTATGGATGGTTAAGGAAGAGTCTCTAATATCTAATATAGCTTTATATTTACACAGCCAATCTATACCTAAAATTATGGCCACATTTAAGATGGCTACGACAAGTACAGAGTGAGCAATTGATTGTTTAGAAATTTCAAAAGTTAAATAAACTTACTCAGTAATATTTTGACTTCTTTTACCTGCAACTCCTATAATTTTCACCCCAGTTACTGGTAAAGTTGGGAAATTCCAATATTTTCTTTTAAGTTGAAATAATTCTTTAGATAACATACTTACTTCGCTACCCGAATCGATTATAATATTTACTTCGGTATCTTTAATATAACCTTTAATAACGGGTTTATAAGTTATATTCTCCCTTATCTGATTGTCTTCCTGAAGTAAATCTTCTTGCCAATCACCCTCCTTTTGGCAGCTTAATGATAAATTGCAATTGGGTCTTGTATAATTTTGACTAACAGTTCCCTTTAGTCGACCCGTACAAAAGGACATTACTAGTTTTCCGAACTTTCTATGATAACGTCACCTACAACTTGACCTTCATTAATTACTTGAGGGTGATTTATCTCATTATCGTTATTATGTAATTTCCGCATTTTAGAGTAATTACCCCGACTTTGTTGGCTCTCTTTATCTTTAGATTGACGTTTTATATAACAAAACGGGTTATGATTGTCGTTGTTAAATTTTCGTGGTTCTGCATTATTATTATTTCGAGGATTGTCATTTCTACCAAACCTAAATTTCTCGTCTTCCCGTTCTCTATTAAGTATATCTAACTGTTCTAAATATCCTAATAATTCACAAAGTTGTGACCATTCCCTTTCTATCATTCTTTCCTTTACAGAATACGGTAACCTACTATTACGACTCGTATTAGATGGCTTTCAATAATTGGTTCTTCAATTAATTTAGCACGGTTTAAATGCCATTCGAAATAATTTCTATAACCTCCCCACCGTTTATAATATGGAGGAGGGTCCAACAACTCTAAAGTTATGTGTTGTTGTTTTCCTCTTGACCAATAATTTTGTTTAAACTGCTTAACAAAATCATCCCAGTCCCTAAATTCAGTTCTATGCAGTACTGCCCATTCCGCAGCTTCTGCTTCTAAATGTCCTATTACAAATTGAATCCGTTTTTAATTACTCCAGCTAGGAGATAATGAAGTTTCAAAAGCTTTAAAAAGATTATAGGGTGAAGTTCGCCTCCTGGTTTGAATACAGGAAATCGACTTGCTACATTTTAATTTGTCGTTATATCCTCCCAACATTCTGCGAGAGACATAGTTGGATTTTGTTTAGATTGCCGAGACGGAGTTGCGTCGGATTTGCTTGCCGCGATTTCTTCATTTGTGTTCTTGTCGTCCGAGCTAGCGAACACGATACGACTGTCGTCTCTGATTACGTTATTGCTTCTACTACTTGAAATGTTTTCATTATTATCTAATTCCGATAGCCGTTTAGTAATTTCCTGTATTCGTATTTCTGTACTGGATACGCGGTTAGCTAATATCGATTCTTCACTGCGTTCACGATGTGAACGTTCTGTACCTTCGTCAATGTTATTAGCTTTGGAAGTCTCAAAGTTACTGCATATTTCGGTAATTACAAATTTCATATTTTCTATTTCACTATGATCTTTTTCTACTCGATGAGTTAATGTCTCCAATTCTACATTATCTATTGAAGAAATCTCTACACGTTTGGTAGAAACTTCTATAATAGATTGTAATCTATTCTCTACGAACAGTTTCTGTTTGCATAGAAAATTCATATTGTAACTTATCGTTATTTTTCTCTCTTTCATTTACAACTAAGACATTGACATTATCTAGTCTCTTGGTTAAGTCAGTAATATCATTTCGCATGCGAGCTTTTTCCTCATGCGATTCCTGGATATGTTCTTCTAACCTTTTAGAATTATCAGCAATCTTATTACTAAGTCCTACTAGTTTTTCCTGCATTTCAACTTTAGAAGCCACTATTTTATCACTTAATTCTCGACTGGTTTCATTAAGATGTTCCTGTAACCTGTCTGTAGATTTTGTTAGCTCCTCTTTTAATCTAGCAGTAGATTCTTCGTTAGACTGTTTTAATTCCTCTTCTAATCTAGCAGTAGATTCTTCGTTAGCTTGTTTTAATTTAGCGATCGCCCTAAAAAGGGATCTCATGCTCCTATCGGACACAGATTGCTCTTCGTCTGAAATTTCACTTCCCGACATTATTGTAAGATATTAACTAGTTACACACGCAGACTTGTAATCAACAATCATATTAAAAGCACACTCCATATGTACAACACGGCACTTATGCAGTTTAGCAGGTACGGAAAAAATTTATCAATTTTTTTCAAAATTTGATCGATTATAGTCAAATTTGATACGCTGATTACGAATACGATATTTATTTTCACCCCAGTCAATTATTTACATCAAAAAAATTGTTTTAAATTTTTTTTAAATTTTTTTATTTTTCAATATTTTGTCGATATAGTGAATTCTGATGCGCTGATTTCGAATATAATATCCATTTTCATTTTCCCTTGACTGTCGGCGATATCTTCTGCCCGATAAGCGCGGCGCTGCCGATGACGCAACATTGCGTAATACACTAACTAATCAGTATTTTCAGATCATAGGCGGCCGCTGCCGCTGCCGCATTCCAAAAAAAAACTCCCAACCCAACCTCAAGTGGGCTACGCTACAGATCACTTTATTTATGAAAATACAAAATACAATCACCAACAAACTTTACATATTCACCCACAAAGCTCTCCAAGCCAGATACATTTGGAATGAAAAATTTTTTCCGTACCTGCTAAACTGCATAAATTGATCTGTAGCGTAGCCCACTTGAGGTTAGGTTGGGAGTTTTTGTTTTGGAATGCGGCCGCGGCAGCGGCCGCCTATGATTTGAAAATACTGATTAGTTAGTGTATTACGCAATGTTGCGTCATCGGTAGCGCCGCACTTATCGGGCAGAAGATATTGCCGACGGTCAAGGGAAAATGAAAATGGATGTTTGATGAGCAAGAGTATTGATTGTGGTTAATTAGTAAAAATACGTACCTACCGTTCCGTTAAAATGAACGTATACTGTAATCGACAAAATATTGAAAAATAAAAAAAATAAAAAAATTTTAAAAAAATTTAAAACAATTTTTTTGATGTAAATAATTGACTGGGGCGAAAATAAATATCGTATTCGTAATCAGAGTATCAAATTTGACTATAATCGATCAAATTTTGAAAAAAATGAAAAATTTTTTCCGTACCTACTAAACTGCATAAGTGCCTACAACACTCCACTTCCAACTTAAAACAGACTCACCGGACACTAATATGGTAGTTTGTAGTTCTCGGTGATTATTGTGCTGCTATGGGCTGCAGAAGTAACAGCCGTCGATGCAGCCGCTGAGATGCTGCGACCCCGCTTCCGCAACCGGCAGGACGCTGAGTCGAACACCGGAGACGTCACTGGCTGCAACCACGCCCGGCCCCTCCGTAGACAGGCGAAGCCCTCAGCAACACCTCTAATACCAGCCGGAGGAACGTCCGCCAGCTGACGTACTGGGCCTATTAGTTTAGGGAGAAAAGGTTGTCGGGGTTTGCAGCGTTCAGCTGCTGCCCAACAGATGCGCCTTCTCGTAGAATAACTGCGTGACCGTACTGCTTGGCTGCGCTCCGTCAGTTGCCCACACCCGCGAAGTCGCCGCTGGCTGGTGAAGGCTCCACGAAGACTCTCGTTGACTTCCGAAGGACTCTCGATGTTTTAATTGTTTCGTACTTGTGTGTCTTAGTTGCACACAAGTCCTGTTTATAAGGTCGCCACGGTGTAGTGTGACGACGTAAGTTTTGTATAAATGATTTTCATTTGACATATGACCATGTGCAGACTTCGTCACCTACGTCAGTTACGACACACTTCAAAATTATTTAAATTCTTTTTAAATTGTCTCTGAATGGTTCTTGAACGAAACTGTAAAACATCATCATTTGAGTCGTATACGCAGAATTACGTCACTCAGTCCAGTTGGTTTGCGTAAACTTTTTTCAATTTAGATGTCGTTTGTTTCTTCTCAGAAATTAAATTAATGCGCGTTATCTGCTTTAATAAATATTAAAGCCACATTAAATAAACTTTTAAGACTCAAACTCGCGATGAACGTTGTCAAAATTAATAATCTTGTAAAATCAATTAGTAATTCATTAATATAATTCTTCATAAATAAATTCTCGGAACACGTATTTAAACTTTAGTAGCATCCACTAGTTTATTATTTTCCTACATATAGAAGTGAACCTGAGCCTGAGATAGGACTGAACATTTACAACATGATTAACTTTCAATGACGTCATTGTTGTACAAACATTACAAATTTTTATTTTTTCAGTTTTTAGAAGCACGACGCAACAACTCGGTTTCAGGATCTTCTGTTGCTCTCTGGCTGTCGACCCGCGACGTATAGTGGCCAGCAATTTTCTCTCTGGCCCCGGCAGTGAAGACGCTGTCTCCGTTCGTTGCGCCGCCCTCTCCGTACATGAAACATAAAGAACAAATACAAAACTTTAGATAATTCACAACAATTACAAAGATTACAAAAATACAAAAGCAAACCACTAAATTAAACTTATATTCACCTGCAAACTGGGCTGACACTAGTGGATGGGTGACGCTTCAATTTCGCGTCCCACTACACACCCTATCCAAAAGATCATTTATGTAGATAGAAAATATCAGCGTACTTACCACACTTCCCTGGGGCGCTCCAGATGATACCCTCACCACCGATGAACGATCTCGATCGAGGACAACATACTGGGATCTATTACTTAAGAAGCCTCTGAGCCACTCACATACTTGGGAACCAATCCCGTATGCTCGTGCCTTAGTTAGGAGTCTGCAGTGGGGCACCGAGTCAAACGCTTTCCGGAAGTCAAGGAATATGGCATCCGTCTGATACCCTTGATTCATGGTTCGCAAGATATCATGTGAAAAAAGGGCGAGTTGCGTTTCGCAGGAGCGATACTTTCTAAAGCCGTGCTGATGCATGGACAGCAACTTCTCTGTCTCAAGGAAATTCATTATATTCGAACTGAGAATATGTTCGAGAATCCTGCAACAAACCGATGTTAAGGATATTGGTCTGTAATTTTGAGGAACCGTCCTTCTATTCTTCTTATATAAAGGCGTCACCTGCGCTTTTTTCCACTCGCTCCGGACTTTACGTTGGGCAAGAGATTCGCGATAAATGCAAGCCAAGTAAGAATCCAATGCAGTAGAGTACTGCCTGTAAAACAGAATTGGAATCCCATCAGGACCTGGTGATTTATTTATTTTCAACCCATTCAGCTGCTTCACAACCCCAGGGATGTCTATCACTATGTCCTCCATACAGTAATGTGTACGAGACTCAAACTGCGGTATGTTTGTACGATCCTCCTGCGTAAAAGGTTTCTCAAATGCCGCGTGACTTCGAATTAAATATTCGCGCTTTCGATAGCTCTCTCCATCTTTAAAATGTGGGTTCGCAGGACAGAGCGGATCAGGTTGCGCATAGAAGCATAAATCAGTTGCTGATGGTTTCACAAACATACAAACTTTATTTGCTGTAAACACTTAATCATACATGCCCTTAAATAATTCAGGAACAATACGGCTGAAGGCAAGAATGCAAGTTATTAAACTTGCGTTAAGGAATACACATGGCTGAAGGCCTTAGTTACAAAATGGAAGGACTGAGGGCTTAAGGCCTGAGTAACAAGAGGTACAGTAAGGAAATTTTAAAAGGTTTTAGACAAAGACCTTTCAAATATTCATTTAATCGTAAAATATTTTACGTAAGTTTCGTCAGAAGGCCACATACTGAACATTAAAACAAACTAAACTAATACATGGCAGAAGGCCTCACACAGTTCTTGAGACAAAAGAAAATAATAATCCCAAAGAACAGAACAGTGGTGCTCAGAAGTGCTCCAAGGATCGGCCTCGGGAGGAAACTCTAACGACAGGCTAGGTGAGACAGGCAGCCTAGCGTAACACTAAATAATCGGGTGGCAGCACGACCTAGGGACGTCTGAAGAGCCAACCAACAACCTAATCAATTCCCTTTTACCCAGCCAATGGCACGAGAACTGAAATATCAGTGACGACGAAGATCGCAGCAACACTCTTGTGGGAACTGCCCAGAAAGCAACAATAGCAATGGACGAAGAAATGTCACAGCAGTTGAGGTTTCGAAACAGGTTAACTGGTTACTCAACTCTAATACCCAGGTTCGGTGGGCGTCGAACTTTACAGCTTTCGCAACTAGTACCTGAGAAATCCGACATCGCGTGTACGCCGCCAGCGGCCCCGGTCTCAACACACGCTGTGGAGACTTCCTTGCAGACTACTCCAGTACGCAGACAGAATTCATCTGCTGAGTGGAAGTCACAAAGGCTACACACAGTTCCATGTAAACACTAGCACCAAGAACTACAACAATCCTAAAACCAGTCACCGTGGGACAACAGGGAGAAATGACAAGTCGATACACGCAGAGTTTCCATAAGTGGTCGGCGACTAAATAAACGTCTTCGGATGACATGACCGACCTTACGACCAACCAATGTCGTCCCCACTCAAAGAATGAGTGTCGGCAACGGTCGAGCAGGTCTTGGCTGTCCAGAGCTCACTGCAGCTCGAACCCGACTCAACTCGATGCCCGTTCGGAACATGGGGACACGGCAACCCGGGCTCACTGGCTTGCGCCCACCCCTGCAGAGGTAACTCTTGCCAATCGGTGACAACATCTCTGCACGAGGAAGGGACCGACCCACGTCCGGCGAGACGACCAACTGACGAGGCCCAGCAGAAACGGTCAAAAGACCAAATACACGTCGCCCAATGAGACGACCAACCGAACGACCAAGCGGCGGTCGTTCTCGCTCCAATCTCCTTCTATTGGACAGTTCATGTGTGTGGCCAGCGGTCGGCATGTACTGGCCGTCCGCGCCTCACTGGGGCTCCGTCCCCGACTGAACTCCATACACACAACGACCCGGAAAAACTATCGGACGCTCCAGTCCGACAGTGTACTTATCGATAAGCGCTGTAGCTGCCTCTCACGGGCAAGCAAACCAGCAACCTAGTGACGCCAGTAAATCAAACTGAAAGAAAAGGAGGCGACAGAACCATAGCAACAAGATGACAAGCAATAAGCGGCATGACCGCGAGCCTCGCACAGCTTAGTCATTCTCATGAGGAGCTGCGATCACTGACTGCCGCATATGGCAAGTTGGTCTGCCAGTACAGATGTAATGGCAATGTATCCACTGCGGTGACTCCATAAGGTGCAGTATTTGACGGTTAGAAAAACCGCGGAAGAAGAAATCGCAACTGATGAGTTCTTTAGCATTTTTCGAGGCTGCCGGGACAAGGAGGTAATTCGTCGCTTTGCTGTATCAAGCACCAAATTCGAACTGTGGACAGAATATTGAAGAAGAATAGTCACGGAACAGTGAGACAGCGTATACGACACAGAAAGTACGAGCTTTCTGTTCATGTTGCCATTTACATCTGGCATCAGCCTTGTCGCCATTCGATTGGAAGTGGGTAGACGTAGCGACGGCAGCGCAATAGCGTTCGAATTTGTGCAATACGACATCTAAGCAGTATTCGAAGTGCGACCACATAACTCGCTGAGGTGCCGATATGTAGTCCAGTAAGGCCTACAGGACAGTTGTGAATCTTTACAACTAACAACTGGATGATGGCTCTGTTGTAGCGTTGAGTAAAGGCCGTAATTTTTCTCCAGCACGGCGACGTTTACCAATACTGAATTTGAAATTTCCTGGCAGAGACTAGAACTCAGGACCTTTGCCTTTCGCGGGCAAGTACTCTACCAACTGAGCTACCCAAGCACGACTCACGCCCAATCCTCACTGCCTTACTTCTGCTAGTACCTCGTCTCCTACCTTCCAAACTTTACTGAAGCTCTCCTGCGAACCTGCAGAACTACCACTCCTGAAAGAAAGGGTATTGCGGAGACATGGCTTAGCCAGAGCCTGGGGGATGTTTCCAGAATGAGATTTTCACTCTGCAGCGGAGTGTGCGCTGATATGAAACTTCGTGGCCTGCGTAAGGCAAAGGTGCCGAGTTCGAGTCTCGTTCCGGCACACAGTTTTAATCTGCCAGGAAGTTACATTATTAGCGCACACTCCGCTGCAGAGTGAAAATCTCATTCCGGAAACATCCCCCAGGCTGTGGTTAAGCCATGTCTCCGCAGTGCCTTTTCTTTCAGGAGTGCTAGTTCTGCAGGTTAGCAGGAGAGCTTCTGTAAAGTTTGGAAGGTAGGAGACGAGGTACTGGCAGAAGTAAAGCTGTGAGGACGGGGCATGAGTCGTGCTTGGGTAGCTCAGTTGGTAGAGCACTTGCCCACGAAAGGCAAAGGTCCCGAGTTCGAGTCTCGGTCCGGCACACAGTTTTAATCTGCCAGGAAATTTCATATCATCTTACACTCCGCTGCAGTGTGAAAATCTCATTCTGAATAATCAATTTGTTAGTGGAATAAAAACAGTGCATTAGGCATCTCTGGCACGACGCAGCTGAGGACATCAGACTAACTAGTAGCCGTATCGTAACGAAGGCGAAGCTACGGAAACCCAATATTAGCCGGGAAGAACGACAGGGTTCACGCCTATTACGTGAGAATGAGGACTTGGTTGTATCGTCAACCGATAAAGAATTGCACAGTGGTCATGAACACCGGAGACAACCGCCTGAAGGTGCTGCATTATTTAGAAGATGAAACATATCGGATACTTATTCGCGATCCAATAAAGAGCATCGTCAGAAAAACAACTTACGATTCAAAAAGAAGTAATGAGGAAGTTAATGCCACTTGCCGCTATTCCTCCCAGGCTTAATGGACTGCCGAAGATACACGAGAAAATATTCCCCTGGGGCCTCTAGGTGGTGCAATCAGTTCACATTAGCCAATTTGTTAGCACGCAATCTGGGACATCGCGACCATAACGTCGTCAACCTACAGTCATTCGCTGAGACCCTCAGGAAAATAAAGCTAAACCAAAGTAACATAATGCTTGGTCAGGACATTGTGTTACTTTTCACGAGAGTGAAAGACACGCTGGAACTATTGGCCAAACAGATTCCGCCTGAGATCGTCAAGCTGTTCCGTATGCCTTAACAATAACGTATTTTCCGTACCGCAACGAAGATAATGAGATGACGGATGGCAGAGTCACCGGATAACCACTGCCTGCTGTCAAGAACTTTTTCATAGAACAATTGTGGATCAAGCTTTGAACTCTTCGAGGTGTCTTAAGTTGCCTTAACGACATCGTCTTGATATAGCCTCGCATTGAAAATACACTGCAGCAGTATGTCGAATACATGAACGGTGTCCGTGTCAACATTAAATTTACTGTCGTGTTGGAGAGTGATGGCAAGCTTCCTTTCTTGGATGGATTTATCTGAACGAAATGCAGGAGCCCAGCTTGGTCATTCAGTGTACAGGAAGTATGTGCAAATTGAAGTGTGCTTCAAGGCCAACGGTTTTCACCACCATGTACCCAATAAGGCTGTCCTGGCCGCGTTTGTACACAGGCCAGAGATTCTTTCTGACAGTGACTGTCTGGAGTATGAATTTCTGCGTTTGAAGCACATATTCAGGGAAAATCCTTACGATGACGGAAGCACTGCAAAAGCTTTCAGATGCCACCATGAGGGGCGCCACGTGAATCGGTGGAAGAGGCCACACCAGCTGCATTGCTTTCATATTGTGTAGCAACTACTGTCAAGGTAGGACGCTTGCTGAAGAGAAATGGACTGAGACCAGTGTTCCGACCCGCCTTCAAAATAAGCGATGTACTACAATCCCCGTAAAAGACAACGTAGACATTCGAGATCCTGGTGTGTCTGCGTGAGTGTGGTAGCATTTGCATAGATCATACTATTCGCTGTTCGTTACTGCTGTGCATTGTGCAGAGAATTCACGACATACGATGGTTATTCGGAAAGTAAGGAACGACCGGTCGCCGATGGAAAATACAGTGAAAATCTCATGAAGCTTTGCACAGTTGCGTTGGGCACTGTGTCTAGTATGCCCGTCAATCGCATCATGTCGCTGTTTTCAGTTCTGAGCTCAATGTGAGAACGTACAGATGGCTATAAATTAGCGTCTTCCGCAAAGTTAAGGGCCTGGCGAAAGATTTCGCCTGAAGCTATGCAATGCACATAACATAACTGTCATGTGGTTCGTTGTACATGACAATTCTCGGCCGCACTCTGCAGGGCAATGAAGATGCTCCTGTAGCGTTTTAGATGGGTATCTCTGCTCAAATGAACCACTGGCTATGAAGACAATATTTTGACACAGAAAACGAGCTGCAGTCCAGAGTAGAAAATTGTCGGAAAGCTCTGGCAGCAGTCTTCTATAATGAGGGAATTGAAAAGTTGGTTCGACGCTACAATCGACGCTACGACAGATGTCTAAGTCTGAGCGGCGACTGTGTAGAGAAGTAGCTAGAAGGTGTAGCTAACCGTGGCCAATAAAAGAGTTTTGATTTTCATTGTGGTTTCCATTTCGCGACCTATCGTTATTTACTTTCCAAGTAGCCGTTGTATCATAAAAAGGGAACTTGGGAAGTGGACCGTTGCTGAACATTGCCTAGAAAACGGGCATAAAATACTGCTGGAAAATACGAGAATTTCGGCTCAAACACTATGAGACAGGGATTCGTCCATCAAAGAAGCGGCCGAAATTACAATAAACAGCGATAACTTTAACAGCGACAAGGGGTACACTCTTAGTAGAGCGTGAAGGGAGGGTGTTACACATTTAATGAAGGCAAAGGCATAATCTGGACGCTTTTAGGGATTCGGGAGGGGCAGTTTCAAACCGGGCGCGGTCCCTTAGGTCTTGTCACGTCACTCGGCAGTCTTCGGGACCAACGAAATGTACGTGCCCTGTAACAGACTTGCGACGTCATATTAATCGACTTGTCTGCCACAATTCACGAAAGCTCGGCTCCGTGCAGGTCCCAAGAGAAATTAAGATTGAAACCTTCCCGTCTCCTCTATACCTCTTATGTTAATGATAACCTTCCCTTTTCCAATAAACTATGAAACCTTTCCTTAGGATTTCTATCTCTTGCTTAATAATGACAAATGAAATCTTCCCTTTGAAATTTATTCTCTTTCTCAATCTTCGCATACAAATTTAATTGCTTCCTTGTAAAAGTGATTTTCTGATTATTTCGACGAAACATAGAATGTGTCGTCGTCGTGAGGCCCTCAGTCGTTATCTGCAATAACCCAAAACTACTTCTTAGTTTTTTTTTTACTGTTACTGGATCGCCATCTGACTGCTACCTCGAACTGCGACATGAATATACCTACTCTGTTTTACTATACTCTATTAGCTGCTGGTGGGCTTTCATAATAAGTGGCTGTATTTATTACCAAAGCTGACATTATTCTTTAATTAATTTGACTGAAGTTACGTAATTCATAGTTAAACTTTTTCTTGATAACAATCAAATTTTGCAAAGTTTTACGTTGATGGTTTTTGGGTTGGATTATAATTAGAAATGCAATATTGCTGGCAGAAGTTAATTATATTTTGAATGAAATGATTTTACAAACGTTCAAATGGGACGTACTTTTCATAATAATCTTACAACCAGCAATGCGCAAACATACCTTCAGTAGTCTTGAGTTTCTCAAAATATTAATTTAATAATATTCGTTCCTCTTATTATAATAGTTAGCTGGTGTCTCTGTACATCCGTTTATAATCTCTTGTAAATCATAGCTAGTGGCTGGCAGGCACACCGCTTGTCTCAACCTCTCGCTTCAGACTTGCTATCGACTCGCTTCACTTCTCGCTTACTACTGTCTTCCTACGAACGCTAAAGTGCGGTCTCTCCTGCCAGCAATGCTTTCTGATGCAGACAATCCCTGCTACCATTACAAAATGTATCAATGCGCGGCCTTTCCCGCTCTTTTCTTAAAATGTATCAATACGCTGTCTCTCCCGCCCTTTTTAAAATTATATCAATTTGCGGTCTGTCTTGTCAACAATAGTTTCTTGCAGACATTCCCTGTTAACACAATTATTCCCAACATGACAAATATTACTTATTCCTACTTAATCCTATTAATAAAATACAAACATCTTTCACAAATTGTGATTTGACAATAGACAATAGAAATATACATGTCTTACAAGATGTAATTTAAGAGGTACCCACTAACGGTCTTAATTTTGTAGTGTACATTAAAAGATACTGTCAAGAATTATTAAACTCGTCTGAAATAGTTACTCTCTGCCTTCCGGAGACGGCACTCGGAAGACTTGCAGTCTTACGTGCTATGACGTATGCCCACGGACTGTCTTTCTCGTGGGCCTCCGTCCCGGTGCTGGGCGGAGCTGTTGTAGTTGTCCAACTTTCCTTCGCGCATGTGTCACCCCGGCCAATTCTGGAATATTCTAGACGTTGCCATTACATTTCTGTACAAGCACAACAGCTTGTCAGCCGCAACAGTCAGTGATCTCAACTCCTGATGACGACAGCAGAAAGAATATGAAATGTTTTATTCGAAGTGTCGCACTTCGTAAATCGAGAAGATACTGAAGCATGCCACCGCGATAGACTTCAGGGATACGTGTAGGATACTGTAAGAAATGGCTGCGATGGAACCTTTGTCACTATGGATTTTTTAGCTGTGCGGTGGGAGTTAAGTGAAGCTGCGTCGGGAAACCACTGACATAGCGTAAAAGGACATGGAAGGTGAAATCTGGGTGTTATGGAACTTCATTGTACCTGCTCTGGAGATACGACCGTGCTGTATGGGAGTTTGGGAAAGCTTTCCCCAATTTGTATATTGAGTTTTGAATAAGTTCAGGGGTTCAATGAAATGAGAGTTGAAAAAAGAAGCCAAATGCGGATGGCGAGGCGAAATTCATGTTTCAAAATGTCCGGAAGGATCCATAACGTTTTGGCGGACGTCTGTATTTGAGCAACATTATTGTAGGTTAAGATGGGGTGGATGAGAGATATACAGGGTGAGTCACCTAACATTACCGCTGGATATATTTCGTAAACCACATCAAATACTGACGAATCGATTCCACAGACCGAACGTAAGGAGAGGGGCTAGTGTAATTGGTTAATACAAACCATAAAAAAATGCACGGAAGTATGATTTTTAACACAAACCTAGGTTTTTTTAAATGGAACCCCGTTAGTTTTGTTAGCACATGTGAACATATAAACAAATACGTAATATGTGCCGTTTGTTGCATTGTAAAATGTTAATTACATCCGGAGATATTGCAACCTAAAGTTGACGCTTGAGTACCACTCTTCCGCTGTTCGACCGTGTGTATCGGAGAGCACCGAATTACGTAGGGATGCAAAGGGAACGGTGATGGACCTTAGGTACAGAAGAGACCGGAACAGCACATTCGTCCACATGCTAACACCTTTTTATTGGTCTTTTTCACTGACGCACATGTACATTACCATGAGGGGTGAGGTACACGTTCGACGGGCGTTTCATAGGACGTGGAGGACGCATAAATTGGGCAGCCCGTTCTACTGATCTTACACCTTTGGACTTCTTTCTGTGGGGTACGTTAAAGGAGAATGTGTACCGTGATGTGCCTACAACCCCAGAAGATATGAAACAACGTATTGTGGCAGCCTGCGACGACATTACACCAGATGTACTGCGGCGTGTACGACATTCATTACGCCAGAGATTGCAATTGTGTGCAGCAAATGATGGCCACCACATTAAACATCTATTGGCCTGACATGTCGGGACACACTCTATTCCACTCCGCAATTGAAAACGAAAACCACGTGTGTACGTGTACCTCACCTCTCATGGTAATGTATATGTGCGTCAGTGAAAAAGACCAATAAAAAGGTGTTAGCATGTGGACGTAATCTTCTGTTCCAGTCTCTTCTGTACCTAAGGTCCATCACCGTTCCCTTTGGATCCCTACGTAATTCGGTGCTCTCCGATACACACGATCGAACAGCGGAGGAGTGGTACTCAAGCGTCAACTCCTGATGTAATTAACATTTTACAATGCAACAAACGGCACTGATTACGTATTTGTTTATAGGTTCAGATGTGCTAACAAAACTAACGGGGTTCCATTTAAAAAAAACTAGGTTTTTTTTAAAAAAACATACTTCCGCGAATTTTTTAATGGTTTACACTAGCCCCTCTCCTCACGTTCGGTCTGTGGAATCTATTCGTCAGTATTTGATGTGGTTTACGAAATATAACCAGCGGTAACGTTAGGTGACTCACCCTGTATAGCCAAGGATTGTTGTAGAACAATGTAGTCCCTATGACAGCTAGATAATTTTTTATCCGTTTTAGGTTTCGTGTTGCATGATGTGGAGGTGAGCCGCTCAGGTTACGTCAATATCAAAGATCAGTCCTAATTACTGTTTTCGTTAGACAAATTAAAATGGTTCAAATGGCTCTGAGTACAATGGGACTGAACATCTGAGGTCATCAGTCCCCTAGAACTACTTAAACCTAACTAACTTAAGGACATCACACACATCCACGCCGGTGGCAGGATTCGAACCTGCGACCGTAGCGGCCGCGCGGTTGAGACTGAAACGTGTACAACCGCTCGGCCGCACCGGCTGGCTTAGTTTGTTGAAGAAAGAGAGATGAAAATCAGTACCTTGAAGTCCCCAAGTGGTTCGTACATAGAGCGAGGCTAAACTTATACGACTCGACCAAAATATTCTGCTAATATTTTAGGGAGTACTGGTAGAGTTTGGAGCGTGTAACGGATAGCTTGGTGATTACGCTTCGTAACACTTTTCGAATCCCCGTGATTGTCTCCCATAGAGACAACCGTGTCGCAGCTTGTGATATTTCAACATATTTCGCGGTCGATTACGACGGTTCGCACAGTGATTAGCAACAGGATGACGTCCATGGTAACCTCTGACACTGCTGACACTTCCCCAAGCATTGAACCTTTATTTAAGGACATCGTGGTTTGACAACTCGAATGAATGTGATCGCCTACCTTTGGAGTGTAGGGTGATTGTAGTTTTTCTCGCTATACGCGTTGGAACCACTATGGATCCTTCAAAACTATTCGGCCAAATTTGAACGTGATCTGAAGCAGAAATGTGTGTTTATGCTCTTCCAGCGCTCGTGTTTCCCTGCACCCAATGACGTGGTGACGTAGGGTGTTTGGCCGCGGGGCTGTGACATTGTCACACATGCCTGTATAAAACCGCAAAGACCTCAAGTTCAGCAACACTTGCGGTGCTTCTGCACACATTTGTTGACCATTTTATAAATGGACCTGTACGTTGACAGCCACTCAGTGAGCCCAGCAATGAGTCATCCCATGTCACTGAAGTCGTTACTGCTGGTCGCATCCAAAATTTCGGAGGTATCGAACAGAATGCGTGTTATGAAGACGCCTAAAATCGGCGACAGCGTCAATGGCCTCTGGCCGCGCAACCCACAAGAAATGCTGCGTTGTCAACTCGGCTGAAAGTGCATAAACAGCATTTATGTTACGAACAGCTTAAGTTGCGAAAGTTTAACTGTAAACTCATGAGGCGGGGTCTCTCTGACAGCGCGAATATTTTCTGACTCGCTCTCCAAGACCGTTAGTTGGAACGGAATATTTGCGCACTCCCCTTGCTTCCTCATGCAGCCAACACCATAATTTTTTGTAGTTGTTTTCATTATCGGCTTCTATGTTCGTCGTGACATGCTTTATCGACACGCGATGTCATCTCCTAGATCACACTTTGCGAATTACCTACACCTTTTTCTTCAGTATAGCACAAAATGTGTTAGCCGGAATTTGTCAGTTTTAATGATCCGGCGATAGATTAAACTTTTAATCGGTGGACGGATGAAGATGTCAGTGACATAGGTCAAGAAATAAGTGAAAATTTTACAATAGCCTGTGATCACAGTTCCGCTAGTGAAAAGGACAGTGATTCAGAGGAAGAAGTTCAGGACAACTGCGATGGGGACGTCACTGTTTCTCTAATTAATTACTCAGAATGTTAGTTAAAATCAAATTATTTTGATTGGTGACACAGAAAGATGTAGATCCCAGCGCTGAATGACAATTTTGAGGACTTTCTTCTTGTAATTGTCGAGGGCAGTTTATGCGTGTAAGTTTAAGCTCTAGTATTTAGTTTTATCTGAACATTTACTCGCTACAGACATACTACAATGCTTCAGAATCTGAAATTCAATTCTGTAACAGTTCGCTTCTGTTTACTGCTTTCTTAATAAAACGACAGAAGTATGTGAGTTTAGTTGACAACAAATACAACATTTCAGTTATTATTTAGTGCAAGAAAACCAACGAGGAGTGTCTAACAAAACTTAAATAACTGTAAAAGTAATTTTTATTCACTCGAGAGCCAAAGAAACTGGTACACCTGCCTAATATTGTGTAGCGCCCCCGCGAGAACCAGAAGTTCTGCAACACGACGTGGCATGAACTCGGCTAATGTCTGAAGTAGTGTTGGAGGGAATTGACACCATGAATCCCGCAGGCCTGTTCATAAATCTCTAAGAGCACTAGGGGGTGGAGATCTCTTCTGAACAGGATTTGCAAGGCATCGCAGATGTGCTCAATAACGTTCATGTCTAGGGAGTTTGACGGTCAGCGGAAGTGTTTAAACTCAGAAGAATCTTCCAGGATCCACTCTGTAACAATTCCGGACGTGTGCGGTGTCCCTTTGTCCTGGTGGAATTGCCCAAGTCTGTCGATAAAATTTGAAACGAGACTCGTCCGACCAGGCAACGTGTTTCCAGTCATCAACAGTCCATGTCGGTCGTGACGGTCCCAGGTGAACCGTAAAGCTTTGTATCGTGCAGACGTCAAGGGTACACGAGTGTGCCTTCGGCTCCGAAAGCCGATATAGATGACGTTTTGCTGAATGGTTCGCACGCTGACATTTGTTAATGGCTCAGCATTGAAATCTGCAGCAGTTTGCGGAAGGGTGCACTCCTGTCACGTTCAACGATTCTCTTCAGTCGTCGTTGGTCCCGTTCTTCCAGTATCTTTTTCCATCTGCAGCGATACCTGAGATTTCATGTTTTACAAGATTCCTGACATTTATGGTACACTCGTGGAACGGTCGAATTAGAAAATTCACACCTCATCGCTAACTCGCAAATACCGTGTCCCATCACTCTTGCCTCGACTATAAAACCACGTTCAAACTCACTTAAACCTGCGACTGAAGCAGCAGTGACCGATGTAACAGTTGCGCCAGAAACTTGTTGTCTTATATATGTGTTGCCGATCGCAGCGCCGTATTCTGCCTGTTTGTATAGCTCTGTATTTGAATACGCTTACCTATTCGAATTACTTAGGTGTTTGAGTGTGTAACTTAATGAAACATTTCAAATGATTTGTGCCGCAATGCTCGTGTGAAACATAGTGATCCCAGACACCTCACCTGGTGGGTAACTTACAGAAAAGTCACCCCGTAAGTTGAAGGTTAACCTACCTCACTATGAACTGCTTCATTGTGCACTGCAAACCGTTTCGTCATAAATTTAATTAATAGTAAATAAGAAGTGTGAGATACACAGTAAAAGAATGAGATACACGGTATTTATTGTTTGCGATCCATAAGGACAGCGAGAAAAACCACTGATAAAGACTCTCACAATGCGGAATATATTGTATAATAAACTGCATCTTAAAGAACGGATTACACCCTCTGTTGTCTCTTATACTATTACGTTCTAAAATATCCACAGCATGATGGACAGCATTTTGAACTACGTTGTACTGTATGCACAACACAAAGATAAGTAAAACAAGATTTCTGTTATAGAATAGGTTATGCCCCATACTATTTTCTACTGGACAGGCAGTGTGATAAGAAAGTAAACGTCCCGTGAAAATTACAAAATAAATTTGCGTTTTAGTTAGATACCTTTGTATTCGGATGTTTCACTGCTACTGTCTTCAGAGCTGGAATCGCTGGATGTTGGTGCCAGACTCACAGTTAATGAATCCATTATTTCGCCTCTATCAACTTCTTTCCGGCAAACTTCTTCTTGAAGTTTTTCAGTGCGACTTAAGAAAGATGCAGTAGGCAGTGTCTGCCAGACATATAGGAGGACTGGTTGTAGGAAGGTCAACTGCCTACCTGCGTGACGTGCTGTGCAATGTATCATGCTAAGAGTGTACAAAGTAATACGGCGCAGTTACGAGCTGGCGAAACGCCACCACTAGTAGAATGTCAACGTATGTGACAGCAGTTTGTGCAAACAGCTCACAAAGTCAGGCCCTTTTAGGTTAACTAGGGGCAGCACCACGGACATGCATGTGGAAACCTCCAACCCAGAACGCTGGGTCACGTATATCGCTAAAGTCGTGCCAATGGCAGCGAACACATCAGGGGGCACAAATTTCGCCAACACACCCAATCAAAACCTGCAAAGAAAATCACAGATTAGGGAAAAGTTGGAGAAAGTGAAAAAAACACTAGCAAAGTTGACTCAAACGAAAAACAAGACCGGGAACACATGTACAGGAAATTAGCTCGCTTTCAATGAGTGCAGAAAATTAAAGAGCGGGAACTCTTCAAAGAGAAGGAAAAAACGGAAGAAACGCACCTGAAAGCCGACAAGACAGCGCCAGTACTGTGCGACTAAGTATTAAAAACAGCACGGAACCTAATTGAAGAATATCTTGAGAACCCAGATATGACTCACAAAAGTACAAAAAAAGTGAATTTGATGATGACATCCCAGACCAATGGTAGCAGAGCAATCCATTGATGACCACAGAGAACGGAACAGGCCAAGGAAGAAGGAAGGAAACTCAATGTGCACCATAAACACACTGACCCAATAAGAACGCAGCTTGGGTAGGCAAGTGGGCGGATGAATTTGACTATATGGTTATGGACGAATAAATTACTGGTTAGTAGAAGAAACTAAAGGAACTGTGCCAGGCATAAGAGAAAATGTGTTATAAGAGATTACGAAATATTTTCCCAAAACTATCTCTCCAAACCCCACGAAGTATATGATTACATTTCTGACACAGCTGCTGCATACAGGTTTGCGACTTACTTAAAAGCTAATGCCTCCTTTTCAGGATTACGAGACAATGACCCTAACCGTGAATAGAATCACTTGTGACTAGAAACTATATAGTCTTCGTGAGACAGCTGTCGCAATGTTACAACAAAGTGGACCATAAATTTAATCCTGACATCGGCGTATACGAAGTGCTTAAAAACACCGTCTCATATAGCTGCACGGACAGTGAGCTCGTAACAAATGAGGAAATAATCGCATCGGATGTGGAACGACTGGAAAATGGCAGAGGATCGTCGTGCCTCATTAACAGCATTAGATTTATTAACATCTACGCCGCCCTCTGGGAAACTACTCCAGTTCCCTTCAAATGAGATGCTGTATCTTCTGCGACAAAATCGGGGGGGAAGAGATTGTCGGAGGCGATTTTTACTGTGTCGTAAGGCGAGAGGGACAATGGCCAAACTTTGACAGATGTACAGTCCTCAAAGAAAATGTACGCCACTTAGAATTGGAGGACACTTGAGAAACAAAGAAGATGGAGCAAGATGATTTACGTATCACACAGCCGCAATGACCAGCCGCCTGGATAGATTCTATGAGGGGAAGAACCTGCACGACAAAGTAACTGCAATTGAAACGTGGCCAGCACATTTCTTAGACCAGTTGACGTATCATTCCACCAATCGAATGACAAGACAGAAAACGTTGCGTGGCAGAACTGGGTGGAAATGAAGCGGAAGAGTTCTTTAGGCACTAGAGTTACGCCAACGAGTGCAAGAAATATGAGAGAGTAGTTGGCGCCGACATCTTACCCATCCACTCATAATGTTGTGGTGGTGCATCTAATAAAAACCACGAATAATCAGCTGCAGGAACACTTACAGTTAAGAAAGACACTCGTTGCACAAGTAAATTTAGGAATTTTGTTTTCGATGCCTCAGTGGACTGTATTCTGAAACACCTACTTCACAGGAACCTTTCATAAAAATGAAGAGGATTAAACGAAAGTGATCGCTTCTTAACCGAAGACAAGTGGAAGGAATTAAAATCTGTCTCGTGATAGTAGCAATACTCCTGAGGAAATTCAGTCATTGCCATGTTAGGAAAGAGAGAAGCCCGCTAAAAAAAAATTACTAACCATTTAAAAAAGAAAGACGGTAGCTTTGTGGACACCCAGGCTGAATTAAGGGAATACGTACTAGAATATTAGAAACAAATGTAATAGGGTGGTAGGCTAACAGTTGACGAAGCAACATGCAAGGTACTGTTGAGTCGGGGAATGATGCAGCTGTGCCAAATAAACCCGGAAAGCAAAGCGTGGGGCTATAAAAGTATATAAGCCTGATAATATCTAAGTCACAATAAAATTTCAAGAAATGCACCACAAAGTGAACAAGATAATGATGTTTCTTCTGGAAACTAGTAACCTCCAGTGGAAACAAGAACATTTCGAGATAGAACCATCGGGCAACTATATCGGCTTTCGGTTAATAAGCGAGGAAGAGTCAGCTGCGTGGATTTAAAGTATCGCTGGAGCATAACGTGGAAGAATATCCACATGGAAATGTTAGAAAGCACAATGAAATTGATCTGGTACGAAGTTGTGGATGAAACCGAAAAAAAAACTTCACAGAATACACTTGTCGGAAACTGACAAATGCAGAGAATGTAATCCTATCGATACCCTACCAGACTAACGTCTTTGTGGACAGAACAGCGTTGTATGGGAATTGTGTTAAAAGACTCTGGCTTTGAGTTGAAGAACAAAATAGAACATCTCACTTACGTTGGTGGTACAACCAGACGAAAACTATCGTTTCACACCCAAGAAAAATATCTAGACATGGTTAGCAGGACATGCCCTCCATTCCTTAATCTGTAAGAAGAACGATCATATAGCACATACATCGCACCCACCGTACAACTACTAAAGAAAGACGCTAAATATGGTAGAAGTATTGAAACTGCATCTCATCACTGGAGCTAATGAAAATGTTAGGAAAAAAAGAAGAGTTAAAAATAAGTATGCGGCTATTGCAGTTTTGTCTGGCTGGCTCTTGCTGCTTGATAAGTTAGCCGAAAGTCTTTGCAGGAAAAGAAATGAAGTAACTGAGGTGCCTGGTCCTTTTCTTAAGTTAATGTATTTTTCTTAATGTCTTTTTACCATACACATTGGCTCTGATAGCTATGAGGAGCGATTCATGGAAACTGGGCAGAGTGCAAGGAAAAAATGGTTCGTGTGGCTCTGAGCACTATGGGACTTAACTTCTTAGGTCATCAGTCCACTAGAACTTAGAACTACTTAAACCTAACTAACCTAAGGACATCACACACATCCTTGCCCGAGGCAGGATTCGAACCTGCAACCGGAGCGGTCGCGTGGTTTCAGACTGAAGCGCCTAGAACCGCTCGGCCTCTCTGGCCGGCAGAGTTCAAGAAACCGTGTCCTTGACATTACATTCTGCCCAGAGAAAAACCAGAAGTGGCTTTAAAGAAATATTTGATGACAGAAACACAACAGGCGATGACAGTGAAGATGCTGCATTTTAAGAAGGAGAAGAAACTGACGACCATACTGCAAGAAGGCACCCAGAAAACTACCGAAGGATCTTTGACGAAAATAAAAAACGATTTCCATTGCTTATGTACAAAATGAAGACAAACATTCACTGTACAAAATGATAACACCAATAATGAGGTTATTAGCTTTAAAATATCACAGTCAACTCTCTTGATTACCCTTGGAGTTTAGGATTTTGGACATAAGAGACAGGTTTGGATCATGGATGATTTGACACAATGTGTTTCAACAGGAAATTTAGTAAATAAGAGAAATTATATGGATTTAAAGGTTTTATTAATTTTCTTAACTGGTATTGCGTTGTATTTTGGCAAGGAGAGTATATTTTGGCTTCGAACAATAGGGCTTCTGGCATGGGAAATTTCGACCAGGTAGAATTATAAAAAGGTTTGAGGGGTTGTGGAAGTATGGTTCATGGTATCGGTTGGTTGTAGCTAGGATTCTTGGATGGGAGGGCTGTCAATGCTAAATCTTACAACGGGAATTTTAATTAGTATGTTTACCGAGGATGATGGTTAATAATAGGGTTTCGATTTGTAACGGAGTGACGACTCACAGGGAGTACGGTCAGTCAGATGGTATCATAATATTGATTGAGCTGATATAGGGTTGGTGTTGGTTGTGGTGAAACGAGTCCCTGTTCCATATGTCGCGAGAGTGTAATGTCGGTCATCACCACAGTTACGTGTGGAGCTTGATGCAGCTTGGCTACGTACTTTTTGCACGACTAACTTCAGGTTCGCCGCATTTTAAGAAGAATATAGTAAAGGTGCGCAAATTCTTTTGTAATACTACTTTTAAAAATCGTCGTAATTTTATTTTACTGTTAATGATGAAACTGCGCAAAGACTTAGCGTTGATGTACACACTCATACAATTTTCAGCAAATAGTTTTAGTCTTTGCTATAGTCTCTTATAGTATTGTTCTCTTCGCTGAGGTTGTAATGTGATACCAATGATGATTCAGTTCCTGATATGTTCCTATAGAAGTTAACCAGAGTAACAAGCGGATGTCTTGATATATAAACCGGGTAGGTGCTGGTTTTTCCACTCAAGTGTTCCTTTCATAAATATCGTCTTGGATTTTTCTGTTCTTTTCATATCGCCGATCTGAAGTTTCCCCGTAAGCTCTGTACTCCATGCGGTATGAATGCGCCATAGCCACATTGAATAGTGACATAGCTGTGCTAAGTGCAGGATATTGTATGAAATTGTGATGCATGGTGCTGTTCTTTCCCGAATATGAATGAGCAAAGATATTACTGTTGTCTGTAATGTAATTCTCAGGTATTTATATTTCCCTACTCTTCGCAGTGGTTAATTGTGTAGAGCTATATTGTCTTAGGATGACGATTTACCTCCCATATTGACTTTCATTTGAACTGTCATCTCTTGGTTTATTTTACGTCATTTTGAGTTATCCAACTTTCATGTCTTATGAATGTCCTGTCTGTCTGTTGATCCTGTGACCACGTCGTGGGCACACATGATCATTCCTGATTTTTCAGTCTTCCACTATGTGCTTTGTAGATTTAGGACAGCGTTGGACTCGTAGTGTCTCCTTAGAGGTCTCCATTTGTCTATAAGATTTATTCTCAGACATCAGCGTTGTCGTTAATTTGAAATAGTGTTGAAGGCAACTCTCAATTGTTCTCGCCAGTGGATCTCCCATTCAGGTCACGCTAGTCAGTTACGCTACAAATGTTCCTCTGTTTACTGTGCCGAACGGTTTTCCGGCTTTGGTGGCAAATTAATATTTTCCAACGTTTGCGCGCCATACGGTTTTTTTTCAGTATTGCTACTGCATACAGTTCGTGATCGTGCAGTTCATAGATATGTCAGATCTATGAAACATCAAAATTATATAGATCTTACTTTTAGCAGAATTTAACAAGTTGGTGAAAATTCCATAATACCCACAACTGTGATAATCTTCTTCTTTGGTGTAGAGTGTGAAACTTACTTAAACCGACAAAGTTGGACGGGACATCAGAACAAATATTTTCTATAAGCTATATTTTCCTGCCAGGCCGTAATTTAAAATACGGCTCCATTTTAAGCTTGGACTACCGATCTCTTGATGGTTAAGCAGTTTTATCACAATTGGATGGAAAATGTTATGTCATCTACTTCTTATAGTTTGAAATAAATTATAAATGTGTATCTCTGAAGATATGGCTCTAACGCCGCCAAACTCGTTGGATCAGAAATAATGATTTATCACATAGCTTAACAGGTAATGGTTTCGTGTGAAGATTTTTTTAAAGCTGTAGGAGTTTTCTCTGGATGAAACTAATTAAACAAAAAAGTCATGGAGGTCGCATGGGACGTTGAAAACACTTTTTCAGATTTGTTTGTCTGTGAGGCACCATTTTATGTTTACATAAAATCTTACTTACAGTAGACAAGAGTAACATAAAATTTTTTAAATTCTTTGTTAGCAAGGGACAAGTTCAACACAACACAATTACTCTATTTACAGCAGAGATTCAAAAATGCCTCAATTGACTTGTAAACGAAGGTTACGTTGGCAAGACTTGTTCTGTTTAACACTGTCAAAGATTGCAGGAATGTCCTGAAACTACTTGTTCTGCTCTGCCTTGCAGCAGTTCTGGCAATGCTCTGGCGAGCAAACTGTAATAGTGGCTGCCATTTAATGGCCTAAGTACGTGGTATGGCACAATTAAACAGTCACCAATAATACCTGTCCACACATTAACGTAAATCCACGTATTATGAGAGCGAGTAGATGTGGCAGGTGTATTAAACGTGTATAAAACGTGTGTACCAAGGATGTAGAAGACTCCGTCGTGTTTTAGTAAGCACCAGCCACATCACTGTACTGACTTCATGTACATAGTTCCATTGTTGAACTACTACTCCGTTGGATCAAGACGTATAACTAAATGTGAATGTGAAACTCGTACTAAAACTGAAGAATGAAGAACGTCCTCTACCGGCGCAACAGGAACCATTGTAACAACAAATCAGTCACTACAACTGAAAAGTTGTATATTAAACAATATCCACAGGTAATTACGACAGCAGAGAAAAATATTCGTTTTGGTGCCGCATGCAGCCTATCGGAGTTTGTCATTTTAAATGATTTTCAAGCTTATAGGGTAGGCTTGTTGTTGTTGAGGTATTATATGCGGCGATGTGATAAGCTCGTGCCGTCAACAGTTAACATTAATCCTCGCAGTACATTTAACAAGTGAAAACAAGCAGAACACTTCATGGTTTCCGCTAAACGAAACTTTTACTGTAGTATGCTCGTAAAATTAGCTATTTACAGTACCATGCATCGAACAGACGGCAAAGGTACTCTGCGACTTGCGCAACTTCTGTGTCACTGCATGGTTCAAGTGTTAGTGGTGTAGCTGTCACTACTGCACGTGGTGTCATCATGGCTGCGACTGCTGCTTACGAAGCTGATGTGGCTCCAGCTTATGATGATGGTGATGGTAGTAAAATCACAGTAGCAGCAAGATACCTGGCCAATTTATTACTCTGTTAGTTTGTCCACTACCCTTGAAACACGTATGTAACATAGCAGCGATGGTGAGGCACGTTAAAATCTTTGACCAGAGAGCCTATTATCGTGGTTAGTATGCGCTTGACCGCGCGAGTGTTACGGGCAGTCTGTGAGTAGTAGTCGTGCAGTACAGTTGCGAGCGGTACGCTGGTGGTCGTCATGCAGAGCGGTCGGTCAGTAGTAGCAGCCCAGTGCGGTTGTGTGATGTAGTCTGTCGGCAACACTGGTCAAGATGCTGAATGAGGTATACTGTTAATTAAGATGATCATCGGATAATGTAAAGTTTATTTATTGTAATTAATTTCCAACAAGTGCCCCCAATAATAATTTTGATTTCAAAGCAATTTTTACAAAAACAAATTTATTTAATTTCGTTCCACTTCCCTTAAAGAAAAGTTTCAGTTTTCAATTAGATTACAAAAAAAAAGGAATATTATTATTTGCAATGCAGTTCCTCCAAGCCGTGCGCAAGAATAAGAGCAGAAATTTGACTAGCAGTTACAATGAGGTAAGAATTTAATTCTGATTTTTGCACAGGGCCAAAGACCGATATTTCGGTTTAATTGAATTATCATTTTTACTGAGATTTTCTTATCACTGAGTAGACTTTAATTTTTTGTGTGAAGAATTTATATTTGAGTCAGATCGCGATTCTCACTTTTATTGTCATTAAATTTAATTGCTAGGGAGGTTACACTTGGCTCCCATTCATTCATTATTTCTGTTTTAAAAATTTCAGTGGAGAGGTTACACTTAGCGCAGTGTCCATTAGCATTCCTAAATAATATTGTCTTTCATGTAAAATTTTTGTGGGGAGGTTACACTTGGCGACCCCAGTCCAGGATCGTATTTCGTTGAGAGTCTTTTGAACAACAGTCAGATATCTGCTCTTATTTGCTTAGATATAATTAGGATTTGGCGCAACGCTTTTACTAATCTCGTGACTTTCTTTCTACAGGTCAACGGAAATTCGTTGCTCTGTTGTATTTGTGTGTTGTTTTTGCATTTGTGCTTATTTATTGGTGAATAATTGTGACTATTGTGAAAATGCCGCGAAAGACTGTGAATAGTGTATCGCGAGGTATTTTGAATGGAATTACCGACTTAAACAGCGTGACCGATAGTAATTGTGACACGCAGTGTAGTGATGACAATCCTGCCTTCACTGACAATCAATGCGTTCCAACCACTAGTGATGACTTTTACTTTAATGATGAACAAACGAACTCAATTGTCTCGTCTGTTAACTTGACGACAATTGATGACGCGGAGCGGTCTATTGTAATGAGCGCTGCCGAGCTTAACACACCCGATTTGGAAAATTCAAGTAACGTACAGACAAATTTGTCTAGTGAAAATGAACAGTGTACTGAAAGTAGGACGGATTTATTTAATTCCGAAATAATGTCTGACAGTGTACATCCGACTGACAAACCTTTTTCTAAATCTCAGAATAACCAAATGGTTAGAGTAAGCGAGAAAGTTCCAGATCCACCACTAAACAGCACAGAGAGTATAAACGCTAACTTTGGCTTTGAACAAATTATGGCAAGATTGCTCAAACAACAATTTAGTGAACAGGTCAGACAACAGAATGAAAATTTCAAACAACTTAGAGAACAGTATAAACAACTTAATGCAAAACTTGATGAGCAGAACAAACGACTGGAAGAAGAGAACAAACAATTTAGAGAACGGAACAAACAATTTTTTGAAAGTATTAAACAGCCGAGAGAAAAACACGATAACTTTAATGAACAGAACAAACAAGCTAGCGAACAGATTACAGCTGTTACCGTTCAATGTCAGGACAATAAAGAACAATTACGTGAGGATACTCAGGCTTGTGCTAATAACAGTAATGAAGAAGTTGGCACTGTTGCACAAGAATTAAGTAGTACACGTGTAGGCACAACAGAATCACATAAAGACGAGATTATTGCAGTCACCGAACAATGTTCAGCAAACGAAACACAGATACACGAAATTAATGCAATCACTGAACAATGCTCTAAAAATGCAGTACAGATTCGCGACGAGGTTAATTTAGAATCAGTGGAAGTTTCTCACACTCCGAATACGGAAGTTGACGAGAAATTTGCACGACAGAACAACCAAAATGTCGAAAGCATTAAAGTAACAGAGATGAAAAGTATTTCAGTCACCAATACGTCACAGAAACCGCCACGTTGCGAGCATTTGTCAGACTTACGCAGTGCGTATAATTTGAGCAATTTACAGCAACTACGCGACTTAAAATCCGAAAAGCCACGCGACTTAAAATCTGAAAAGCTACGCAACTTGAAATCCGAAATGACACAGACGAACAGATTCACACACAAACCTGAACGTATTATCAAATTCAGTGACGAGAACGTTGATTGTAAGCAATTTGGATTTGTAAGAAAATGTAAGGAATTTAATAATGACAGCGTACAGGTACACGCTTTGCACTGTATACGACAATTTATCTTTGTACATTCACCGCTATTGCCTGTAATGCAGAAGCTAGCTTTGAACCAGAGGCGACAATTTGCTATTGTATTTTCATCAGCATTACGTATTATGCAGAAACTGGAATTAGCAAGAATACAGCGATTTACTTTTGGAATTTTACCGCTATTGCTTGCAACGCAAAAGCTAAAATTTATTTGCAGTTCGTAAATGACCTCAGGGGATTCATTACGCTTTAATGAATATGTGCCGTAGCGAGCATAGGGCCCCGAGCTGTAGTAGTGCTGTTTCATCTTTAGTTTTCTGCACTGCTGCTTTCTCTTCTACTATCCTTTATATCTATCAAAATAGCTCTTTAACTGCTGCTCTACCTAGAATTAAGAAAAATGTAATGAAAAACCGATATGACAAATCTTTACCGAATGTGACAATTTTCATTAGGCACTCCAGAATCACGAGAACTTTAATAACAAATAAAATCGTAATCATCAGTATGTACAAAATTTCAGCAGTCGCAACCACATTTTTGGTAACAATATACGTTTTTCACCACAACAGCATGAAAGTCAGCCGCTTAGCATACGTAACCAACAATGAAGTCTACAAGGTCAACCAAACTTTAATGTTTCGCCGCGTGCACGTATAGTCCCAGGTCCAACAAATAGTAACGCACAGTAGCAAGGAAATAACTACGTATAGAAAACACAGTATTTGAATTCTTATCGCAATGCACAGTATAGAAGTGACTATCATGACCAACGTAAAAATGACGAGCACAATTTTCAGCGTACATTTAATAACAGTCGATCCTTTCAGCAGCAAGAACATCAGCAACAACACATTATCATGAATGATCCAGACAATAGGTGTCATCCATAGCGTAATACGTCAGGAAGAGTTAACAGAACAGTTCAAATAGTCGAAATGCCACAGCATCCTCCCGTAAATAATAGCACGTACTACAGAATTTGACCAAACACAGTACAGATTGCATATTCCAGTAACGTAAGCACTACCTTTGACACGCAAAATGTTGTTCACGAAAATGTAATTACTTTTGACGATATCAGAGACACTCTCTTGCAGGAAAGACCAGTTATTCAGAAAACCATTTCACATCCTGTTATCGAAATTAAGATTGGTTCATCGAAATTCTCAGCAGTAATTGATTCCGGCTCACCTATATAAGTAATAAATGAGGTGACTTTCAACGAGTGCAACAAAGAGAATACGTATCCGACATTACCATTAGGCAAAACAAAAGTGAGAGGAGCAGTATCGAGTAAAGGTGTAGACGTTAAATTACAGACGCATTTATCATTTTGTATTGCAGGTCACACATTCCACTCAAATTTTTGGATTGTTCCTTTATTGACAACAGACGTAATTTTATGTACGAATTTTCTCGTACAACACGATGCAGTGGTTGATTTTCAAAATTCTTATTTAATGCTGAAGGATGAAAATGTACAACTTGCTTTAGAATTTCAGCACTCACTATCTGCGGAAGAACAAACAATTAATCGCACAGAGGTCATTTCCGCAACACGTAACGTAGACTGTAATTCTGCATTGTTCACGGATACGTACGTACACAACTATAATACTCCAGACGAAGCTGACTACGACGTAATACAGATGATTTCCGATAAAGTTAAACAAAGCAGTGCAAATACAGACGACGAACGCACGCAACTACCCAAAATTCTTTTACAGCAAGCTATATGGACACGCATGTTACGAGCTAGAAACATTTCTCCGATCTATATATCCAAGTACCATGTTTCTTCGAACCCTTGTGAAAGGTTAATGAAAGAAATTGATAAGCTGTGCCGAATATACTGCCACAAAACACATATTGATTGGGATACACACATACTTTCATTCCAAGATGTAATTAATTCCATTCCAAATGAATCCACTATGCTATCTCCGTCTATTATACTGAAAAACGTTGAACCACCAAACAAAATTAAAGAATTAGTTAACTTCCCTAAATGTCGTCAACTAAGACACCACGAAATAATTGACATTGCGCTGAACAACATCAAACGTGCCGCAGAGCGCCGGAGAAGACAGCAAAAACAGGTTTGTAGACGCCGAGACTTTCACATTGGACAGAAAATATTAGTACGTACACACTATTTATCCAGTAAATTAAAAGGTAAGTGCAGTAAATTTGAACTTCAATACGCAGGTCCATATCGGATTCGCAGCATCCCTCACCCCAATGTTGTACACGTCGAAACTTTGAGAACCAGAAAATCGAAAGGCAACCACCATATCTCAAACATTAAACCGTTTATTGAATGAAGACACTGTATGATTTAACACACTATGATGTCATTTACTAATGCAATTATTTCACCTGACTAATTACTGATGATTATCGTATTTTTTCTTGGCAAGTGCCCGGCAAGGTAAGGTTAGCAGGTCGCTTTTCTTGTCGTTACACATCAGACCGTGCACATTTTCCATCTTTTTTGTGTGTATGATTGTATTCCAGTTTTGTTTATATGCACTGTGAAATAGTTAAAATATAACACACACCAGTTGACTTTGACATTTTTTTTGCCCTATGATATCTCAACATCGTGACTGTTTTACGTTTTTTTTTTTTTTTTTTTTTTGCTGCTGCATTGTGATATTCTCCGTACATTTTGGCTTTGAACACTGTCAATGTCTTTGACACATTACGTTTTCTGTCATGTTATGCTGTATGGTTAATTATGTCACCATAAACTAGTCATTATTTAGTGGGTATATGATTTAAATGCAAGACATTAATCTTTGTTCATCAATTTCAGAAAGAAATGATGCGTGTAAGAAATAAATCCAACAGAAATGGGAATTTCACCTACGGAATAAACGAAAGAAGATGCAATAACTTTATGGGGAAGAGTAAATGGATCAGGATTAACAAGCATTAACAAGAATATACTATACTCATCGTAGAATAGCAGTCTTAACTAATTTTTTCTGTCAGAATACAAGGTGATTGATGCAGGCTGTCAGACTGAACTACACATCTTAGTTTTAGTGATGAAATATGCTAGAGATAAGGCATAGTTGTATAATGAGTAATGAAGTGATTTTTTTTGCAGTTGATAATGAATACTGATGAATAATGATGAAGAATATGCTGATATGAATAATGAAGTTTTTCTTTACAGGTGATGATGATAATGGTGTTATGATGAGATGTATAATGAAGTTTTCTTTACAGATGAGGATAATGTTGAAGTTATATATTTATGCTATGTAGTTATTTAAGTATTTGTTGCAGTTTGTTTTGACAGCAGGTGTTATATTGCATAGTAGGATGACAGAAAGTTTTGGAAAGGACAGCTATGGAACACATTTTTATACACACTTCACTACTTGTTAATTCGAAGTTCACTACTTTTCAGCATAGTGTGCGTTTCTTCTTTCAGGTCAATAATGCATTTTGTATTTTTTCCAGGAGAAGCTTTTCATGATACTTACTAAACCTGTTACTTATTATACCTGTTCTAGTACTTGGATTTTTATTTTTTACCTATTTGCGTTTATCATTTATAAATGTGATCACATATACTGCCTTGTTACATAACCTTGCTACAGCTGACTCATGACGAATGACGTTAACTATCCTCATTTGCAGCAATAGGTCAAAAGCAAATAGTATTATGCCTCAGCAATTAATTATCGATCCCAACGCAATGCATTGCTAACAAAAAATGTATTACCAGTCACAAATAGTGATACCAGTTTGAGAAAGTTCTGAGTAATGCTGAACAGCAATGAATAATATGTCACTTGGAAAATGATTAATTAATTATGCTATGCTTTATAATTGGAAATGAATGCGATTGTTTCATAATGCTTTGTAATTAGAAGAAGGCTAATGATTCTTACTATATTGAAATGACTAATGATTAATTAACTGTAATTAGAAGAAGGCTAATGATTCTTAATTATGCTTTGTAACTGGAAATGAATGCGATTGTTTCATAATGCTTTGTAATTAGAAGGCTAATGATTCTTAATTATGCTTTGTAACTGGAAAAGAATGTGACTGTTTAATAATGCTTTGTAATTAGGAAAAAGCTAATGATTATTACTATTGAAATGACAAATGATTAATTAACTATGCCATACTTTGTAACTGGAAAAGAATGCGATTGTTTCATAATGCTTTGTAATTAGGAGAAGGTTAATGATTCTTACTGTATTGGAATGACAAATGATTAATTAACTATGCCATACTTTGTAACTGGAAAAGAATGTGATTGTTTAATAATGCTTTGTAATTAGGAGAAGTCTAATGATTCTTACTATCTTGGAATGACTAATGATTAATTAACTGTAATTAGAAGAAGGCTAATGATTCTTAATTATGCTTTGTAACTGGAAATGAATGCGATTGTTTCATAATGCTTTGTAATTAGAAGGCTAATGATTCTTACTATACTGAAATGACAAATGATTAATTAACTATGCTTTATAATTGGAAATGAATGTGATTGTTTAATAATG
This sequence comes from Schistocerca serialis cubense, assembly GCF_023864345.2. Classification (NCBI taxonomy): domain Eukaryota; kingdom Metazoa; phylum Arthropoda; class Insecta; order Orthoptera; family Acrididae; genus Schistocerca; species Schistocerca serialis. The sequence goes on from NC_064642.1 coordinate 667,473,782, forward strand.
CTTTGTAATTAGGATAAAGCTAATGATTATTACTATTGGAATGACAAATGATTAATTAACTATGCTATGCTTTGTAACTAGGAAAAGAAGGCTACTGATTCTATGTAAAACAATTAATGAACATTTTTCTGTAATACTACATACATGGTACAGAAATGTTCAATAACTAGGCTATGAATGCCGCAAACTACTACTGTAATTGACAATATTATGTGACTTAATGTCCTTCACCTCATGAGCTAACTACCCTGAATTACTGCAATGTCCGTTTGTCCTGTTTATCCTAGTGATCATGGAGCACTATATTTGGTTTTGCACTAATTCTACGTTGGTGTGCCTTGTAAGAGCGTGGTGTTGACACGACATGCTGTCCACCACCGTGAGCGATGAAGACGTTATTATGGTCCCACTGTTTGGTGTACCTAATGTACTGCTAAAATGAAAACATGGAACATTACTACGACAGTTCAGTGTTTTGGCTACACTGATAAATTCTGATGGGAAAAGAACTTCAAATTGTGTCACTTGGTGTTGTACTTCTGTGGAAAGATATGGACTTTCAGAACAGCTGTGTGCAATCTAAAGTGCTACAACCATGATGCAATCCTTCCCTTTCCTATCCTAATTCTTGTCACATAGTGAAAATCATATTTTGCTAACATCATTTATGTTCATGGCTATACATTTTTTTTCGATTTGCTGAACTCCAGTGCGAATACACTTATGTCACTGGTCGACATGATTTTTTGCTATTATGTTTATTTATTGCGAAAATGCCTAAGACTTTTTTTTCGATTTGTTCTGAAGTACAGTATATGTACACTCTTGTCTTTTATATTGTATATACATTTTTATTTTTTTGATGATATGTTCTGAACTACAGTGCATGTGCACTTATGTTAGGTATTAATATGTTCTCTACCGAACTTCAGTGCCTGTGCACTTTTCTCATTTTTCAATATGATTTGTACTCATTCTGTATGTTCAATACTTCAGTGTATGATTTTTTTTGCCATTCTGTTTATGCTAAAGAATTTTTTTAGTGCCTGTGCACTTCGTTTTCTGTCAAATAATTTGTATATACAGTTTTCTGATTTACTACTATGTTTTGTACTCACATTTTGTCTTTGTCTGATATATTTTGTACTCGGTGCATGTGCACAACATTTAATTTATGTACTAAATTTGAATTGTAAAAATTTCTTGCGATGGCAAGTCCAAATGACTCACCATCGCTGCCAAATTTTTGCCCCCCCCAGTGGAGGGTTATGAAACACGTATGTAACATAGCAGCGATGGTGAGGCACGTTAAAATCTTTGACCAGAGAGCCTATTATCGTGGTTAGTATGCGCTTGACCGCGCGAGTGTTACGGGCAGTCTGTGAGTAGTAGTCGTGCAGTACAGTTGCGAGCGGTACGCTGGTGGTCGTCATGCAGAGCGGTCGGTCAGTAGTAGCAGCCCAGTGCGGTTGTGTGATGTAGTCTGTCGGCAACACTGGTCAAGATGCTGAATGAGGTATACTGTTAATTAAGATGATCATTGGATAATGTAAAGTTTATTTATTGTAATTAATTTCCAACAAGTGCCCCCAATAATAATTTTGATTTCAAAGCAATTTTTACAAAAACAAATTTATTTAATTTCGTTCCACTTCCCTTAAAGAAAAGATTCAGTTTTGAATTAGATTACAAAAAAAAAAGGAATATTATTATTTGCAATGCAGTTCCTCCAAGCCGTGCGCAAGAATAAGAGCAGAAATTTGACTAGCAGTTACAATGAGGTAAGAATTTAATTCTGATTTTTGCACAGGGCCAAAGACCGATATTTCGGTAAAATCGAATTTTCATTATCACTGAGATTTCATTAGCACTGAATTGTTTTTCATTATTTTTGTGGGAGCTTACACCAGAGTCAGATTGCGATTTTCACATTTTTGTTGCCTTTGTCAGTACATTTCATTGCAGGGAGGTTATTCTTGGGTCCCACTTATTATTATATTTTTGTATTTAAATATTTCTGAGGGGACGATATTGCCGCTTGGCTCCATTTCTATATAATATTGTCATGTAAAATTTTTGTGGGGAGGTTACACCCTTGATGTACTTTTATACATCTAAATTTTAGCGTGACAACTGTAGCGATTTACTCCAAAAAAGCCTGTCCTTTGTTTCTCCCTAAACAGATATTCGACCTAAATGGTGGATTCCCTTGCCGTCTGTCACAGAGAAGCACAAGAGGTGCACTCACAACTCATAGGCCTCCTCTCAATCACACTACACGATTAATCATTCAGATAACCCGCCACAGTCTGAAGATAAAAGACTCATAAATATTAGTAATGCCGGCTATTATGAAACTGAAGTATAATTATGACGTTTCCTTGTTGTATAATCACTCGTGATAGCATACGTCTACCAGAAGCAATTCTGTATGACATTCAGTATCTGGCATGATAAACATTATCTGATTTCTTCTCTGTCTTAGCTATATGCCATCGTACAAAATAGTAAATGGTACTGTAGTGTTACTCGATTCGGTTTATGAAATGGTGTTGGCTAATTGTCTGTCATAAACTTTGTTATGAGTCGATGATTCTTCAAATTATGTAATCTTTTACAGTAAATGACCGATTTTTAAGCTTAAATTCCAAATGAGTTCTTTCTCGAAGTTGAGAACCTTTTCAGTTCTTTGCTACCATCGGTTCGGATTCGGCTTAAGTATCCTTAAAGATACCTCTCGTGAGTAACACTGACATATAAAGTTCTTAATAGCTCCACCGTCTTATGTTGTCATCGCTGAGCTTCGTCGATCTACGAACGCCACTACACCAAGATGGAATGGATGACCGTGATAATGACGTATCTCCAATGTTAAACGTACTGACTGGTTATAATAAAACGTTTGCTACTTGCGAAAATGTAAACGGAATACTATTTGCCTTATGGTTACTCAACATTATAGGAGCGATGTTGACACTGTACACTGCGTTGTTAGCGATGTTAGTGTAATGACTTTACGTTAGACGCCGGTACTGGTATGACGATCTAGGGTTCAAACACAAGCATTAGTGTGAATTACATCTTCAGGCAGGCAACAAGGTGAACAGGGCTTTTTTCGCAAAGCTGTTTTACCAAAAGAACAGCAATAGCGCTGCTTCTCTTTTCGAGTATCGACACATTAAGGAATACGGAGACATCTTTTGACAGCACAGGGGATGAAAAACATGACTTGAAAGAGCGAATTAACTGGTGATTTGGGAATTGCTTCTGAGAGACACCAACGGACAGTTGTATTACGAATTATTGAAGAAGTTACAGTGCTGAGAATTCTGAACGTAAGATGCGATCTTCAAGCAGCTCAACATCCCATGGTCCACCGTTCGAAAAGTGCTACGAACAGTTGAAATTGTATATCTATTGTATTTCGATACTGTCGTGAATGCAGAAGGTCATCATGCTGAAACACATTTGTAACATGATTCTCAATTAACTCTCATGTGGAAATTAAGATTTGTTTCTTTCAGTATGTATTCGTTTTTCCTCACGCGCATATCCTTACGAATGTTTCTACGACGTATCGTTGTACTACGACGACTTGTTTCCCGTAGGGGCCCTCTCAAGTAGCGAAATTTTAACTGTAGCCTGCCCGTACGTATCGAACAGATTAAAATTCGTGATGTTTTCGTGCGGAGAGTCCACTGTTAGACACTTCGCGACACGCTACAAGTCTCTTGAATCACGGACGGATTCTCGGATGGGAATTCGATTTCCACTTAGTAGGAAAAATGTCTGATACTGCCAACAGTGCACGCAGTTTTCAAGTTTATTCTATGATTGAGGGCACTTATATTTTAATCCACATACACATCTTGTAAAATTCACGAATACCCCATACAGTGGGTGAGCTTCTGTCTTCTTAAACTTGTAAGAGGTATGCGCTGCCTGCGATATGTAAGCTATAAGAGAATCTGAGACCAAAGAGCAGTTTTGACTGCAGTAGGAACTGTGTAGCAGTAAGTTGTTGTTAGCGAGCAGTCTGATGTATCGTGTTGGCTGAGCCGGTCGTGGTGCAGCGATGGCGGAGCCTGGGCGTTATAGTATAAGGTAAAAACAGCCTCGTGCATATCTAGTAATGTTATGTGAACTCCCATGTAAATCTTTTAAAAATGTCCTAATAATAATCTTTGTCATATAAAGTAATTTCTAACAAGCATTCATTTCAATTTAAAGAATTTACTAATTTCTCCAATCCATGATCATTCCGATTGTTGCAAAAGAAAAATCAGTTGCTTCCTTCCATAAATGACAAATCTATGGGCCAGCATTTCACAGAGCTGTGCCGGAAAAAGCTATTGTAAGAGCAGATAGATGCCGACTTCATTGAGGTAAGAAGTTTTGCTTTTTATTCAGAATGTTCTTACAGGGCCATGACGCAGCACTGCTGTCGTCCAAAATTTACCAGGTTACTGAATTTATTTTTTTATTACGAGGTTTAGGAATTTTTCTGTTTCGAGCTTACATTAAATGTGAATGAATTTCTGTAGGGAGGTTATAAATGGGAACCAATTTAGTTCTGAGGTTACACTAAAATTGGAATCATATTCATATTAGTATTTCATTATTTTTGTGGGGAGGTTACACTTGGCGCCAACCGGCCAGGATCGTATTTCTTTGTGAATCTCTGAGAAGTAGTCATATATCTGCTCTTATTTACTTAAATGTAGTTTGCATCTGGCGCAACGCATTTACTAATTTGTCACTCTTTCTTTCACAGATCATCGGCAATTTATTGCTCTTTGTTGTAATTGTGTTCGTTCCATTTTTGCTTCGTCTTTGTTTCATTTTGTGCTTAATTTTTATTTGTGAAAAATGCCGCGAAAAACTGTTAACAGTTCATGGCGATGTGCAATGAGTGAAATAGCGGACTCGAATAATTTGACCGATAATACTTGCGACACTCATTGTAATAATGATAATTCTCCATTTACAGACAATCAGTGCGTACCGCCCACTAATAATGATTTCAATGCTAATGATGAGCAAACATATTCAATTGTGTCCTCTGTTAATTTAATGACAATTGATGACGCGGCACGTTCTGATACAATGAACGCTGCCCAGTCTGATACGCCTAATTTGCAAAATTTACGTAGTGAACAGATAATTGTTTCTAACGAAGGTGAACAATGTACTCAGAATACGTCAGATTTATTTGATTCCAGTGTAGTGACCAACAGTGCACGTTCGATTGGCAAACCTTTTCAAGAATCACAGAATAACCAAATGGTTACACAAAACGTGACACATGCAGACACATCATCACACAGTACAGAGGATAGAGCCGCTAATTTTGGCTGGGATCAAGTTGTGGCGTTATTGCTACAAACTAATTAAGATGTCAAACAGTGGAATGAAAAACTAAAAAACGATTTCAAGCAACTTAATGAAAAACAAGACAACAATTATAAACAACTTAATGAATCGAACAAACAACTTAATGAAAGTTTCAAACAGTTGAATGAAAAACACGACAACCTTAATGAACAGAACAAACAACTTAGTGAACAGATTACAGCCGTTGCCGTGCAACGTCATGATACTAAAGAACAATCACGTGAGGAAATTAAGGCTTGTTCTAGGAACAGTAGTGAAGAAATTACATCTGCTGCACAAGAATTAAGTAATACGTAAGCAGCCACAACGAAATTCCTTTGAGATGATAGTAGTGCAGTCACTGAACAACGTTCTGAAAACGCAACACAGATACGCGACGAGTTTAATTTAATGTCAGCAGAACTTTCACACACTCGGGATGCGGAAGTCGATAAAAATGTGAACAACAGATTAGCCAAATTGACGAACGTTTTAAAGTGACAGAAAAGAAAAATGTTTCAGTCACTAACACGTCACAGCATACGCCACGTTCCGAACATTTGCCACACTCACACAGCCTGTATAATTTAGGTAATTTACAGAGACCACGCGACTTAGAATCCGAAGAGACACAGACAAACAGATTCTCATGCAATCCTGAACCTGCTAAGACATACAGAGACGATAGTTTTTATTACAAACACTTTCTATCCGTGAGAAAATTTAAGGTATTTAATAATGACAGAACACACATTTACGCTTTGGACTGGATACGACAATTTGCTTTTGTATTTTCATCAGCATTGCCCATAACGCAGAAACTAAAATTTATTTGTAGCGCGTAATTGACCTCAGGGGATTCATTACGCTTCGATGAATACGTGCCGTAGCGTGCACAGGGCCCCGAGCCGTAGTAGTGCTATTTCATCTTTAGTTTTCTGCGCTGCTGCCTTCTCTTCTACTATTCTTTATATCTATCAAAACAGCTCTTCAACTATCAGTCTATCTACGATTAAGAATGAGTAAAGAAAACCAGATATGACAAGTTTTACCGAAAGGGACAATTTTCGTTAGACACTCTCAAGATAACAAGAACTACCAGCATAAATTTAATAACAGACAACATTTTAATCATCAGTATCGTCAAAATTATCAGCAACCGCATTTTGGTAACAATAGAGGTTTTTCCCAACAACAGCAACAAAACCAGCCGGTTAGCATACCTAACCAACAATGTAAAGTACAAGGTCAACCAAGCTTTAATGTTTCGCCGCCTACACGTATAGCGTCGGCTCCACCAAATAGTAACGCACCGCAACAAGGGAAGCAGTATGTACAGAAAACACATCACTTCAATTCCTATCGCAACGCGCCATATAGCAATGACTATCATGACAGACGTAAAAATAATGAGCCCAATTTTCAGCGTACGTGTAATAACAGTCGGTCTTACCAGCAACAAAATCATCCGCAACAACAAATTATCATGAATGAACCAGACAGCAGATATCATCCCGAACGTAATACGTTAGGACGAAATAACAGAACGGTACAGATAGTTGAAATGCCACAGCATCCTCCCGCAAATAATAGCACGTCAGATAGAATTTGACTACATACAGTTCAGGTTGCATCTTCCAGCGACGCAAGCAATACTTTTCACACGCAGAATCTTGTTCACGAAAATGTTATTAGTTTTGAAGACATCCGATACACACTTTTGCATGAAAGACAGAATCACAACGTATTTAGACATCATTCTTATTGCAGAAGCTAACTGGTCTGAACACATCTAATTCTTGAACAACTGTTGCCAACTTTTCGTGTACAAGAACTCACAGTTAATCTTAGTAAATCGCACTTTGCCAAGACTTCTATAAAATTTCTTGGACATGTAATTTCAGCAGAAAGCATTGCGCCTGACCCGGAAAAACCTCAAGCTTTACGTGACATTACTGTTCCTACGACGATGAATCAACTATGTAGCTTTCTGGATTTAATTAAGTTTTTTCGTAAATTTATTCATTAGTCTGCTTTAGACACCGCTAAATTATGTCAATTGACGGGTAAAAACGCTATTTGGTCCTGGGATAGCCAAGCACAGTCTGAATTTGTCAATCTGGAACAAGCTTTGTTGAACGCACTACTTTTATCACATCCAGATCTTACTAGAAATTTTTCCATTGCCACTGACAGTTCTAACACCGCTTTGGGCGTACACATTTTTCAGGAAATTGAAGAAGATAGTTCTACAGTAATTAAAAACATTGCCTTTGCGAGTCGCATTCTGTCACCTGCTGAAAGCAATAATTCTGTCACTGAACTTGAAACATTATGTGTTGTATGGGCATTTACGAGATTTCGGCATTTTCTTTATGGAAGACATACGACCGTTTACACAGATGATAGAGAGATCCAGTTTTTACTTTCAGCAAAATTTACACACGGCAGGATAAGCAGATGGAAACTTTATTTACAGGAATTTAATTTTACAATTGTTCACATTCCCGGTACACAAAATATTGTAGCAGACGCACTATCCCGCTCTCTCAGCAACAATCAGCAAGACATCGCAACCAACTTCTGCCAAGCAAATTTCAACGTCATGTATATTCAGCAAGTTGCATTTGAAAATTTCATTTCGGCATCATTACGAGACATAGCACAAGAGCAGAGTAAAGACAACGTATGGAAAGAAATTAAACACCTTTGGCAAGATAGGAATAATGTTACCACCAGAAACCATTACACTGTACGCAATAACATTCTGTTTCGCCGCTCCCACCCTGACAGCAACAACTGGTTATTATGTATTCCTGACGAGCTTGTTAACAAATTAATTTGGTATACTCATTTAAGTTACGCACATTACGGAGCCAGAAAATGTTTTCTTATACTGAGTCAGAACTGTTATTTTGCCAACTTGGAGAAACGTATTCGACGAGTTTTGGCGTCATGTAAAATCTGCCAGAAAGCTAAGTCAGATACGACTTCACATATTCCTCCATTACATTCCATTGTACCTGTTAAATTGAGACACATGGCCGCTGCAGACATTTTGGGTCCGATTCCCAGAACTAATAGAGGTTTTTGCTACATCTTTGTGTCTGTTGAACTCACTTCAAAATTTGTTACCTTCACTCCGCTACGCAAAGCTACTGCTAAAACTGTTTCGAAAGCATTTGTAAAACATTTTCTATTTCATGTAGGACGTGTATTGAAAGTAATTTCCGACAATGGATCACAGTTTCGATCTGCTATATGGACACGTATGTTACGAGCAAGAAACATATCTCCGATCTATATATCGAGGTATCACGCTTCTTCGAACCCTTGTGAACGTCCAATGAAAGAAATTGGTAAACTGTGTAGAATATACTGCCATAAAAGACATATTGATTGGGACACGCACATACTCTCATTCCAGGACGTAATTAACTCGATACCAAAGGAATTTACTATGCTATCTCCGACTGTTACAATGCAAAATGTTGAACCACGTAACAAAATTAAAGAATTAGTGTCCTTTCCTACATCTCGTCGACTACGACACCATGAAATAATTGACATTGCACTGAGCAACATCAAACGTGCCGCAGAGCGCCGGAGAAGGCAGCAAAAACAGATTTGTACACGCCGTGACTTTCACATTGGACAGAAGATATTAGTACGTACACACTATCTATCCAACAGAGGAAAGAATAGATGTAGTAAATTTGAGATTCTATATGCAGGTCCATATCGAATTCGCAGCATTCCTCACCCCAATGTAGTACACGTCGAAACTCTGAGAACCAGAAAAAGTAAAGGCAATCACCATGTCTCCAATATTAAACCCTTTATTGAATGAACATACTTCATGATTTATCACACTGTAATGCCATTTTCTGATTTTTATATGACCAATGATGCAATTATATTTATGTGACTACTTACTGATGATTATCATATTTTTTCTTGGCAAGTGCCTGGCAAGGTAAGGTTAGCAGGTCGCTTTTCTTGTCGTTACACATCAGACCGTGCACATTTTTCCAGATAAACTTACATATTTTATGACCACTTAAGCAATTATATTTATGTGACTACTTACTGATGATTATCATATTTTTTCTTGGCAAGTGCCCGGCAAGGTTAGGCTAGCAGGTCGCTTTTCTTGTCGTTACACATAAGACCGTGCACATTTTTCCAGATCAACTTACATATTTTATGACCAATTATGCAATTCTGTCTAGTGACATATTAATTTTATCGAATTCTTTCTCCATTAAAGTCTTCAACTCTCGCCTCTATCAACTACACAACATACAAGCTGAACACAAAGAAAGTCATTTCTTGTCGTTATATACCAGACCGTGCACATTTTCCATTTTTCATGTATGTATGATTGTTTTCCTGTTTTGTTTGTATGCATACGAAATCTTTAAGATATAACAAACACCAGTTAACTTTGACATTTTGCCTTATGATATCTCAACATCGTGACTATTTTACATTTTTTTTGCTACTACATTATGATACTCTGTGTACATTTTTGCACCTGAACACTGTCTATGTTTTTGACATAATACGTTTTCTGTCATGCTATGCTGTATGCTAAATTATATCACTAGAAACCAGTTTTTATTTAATGGGTATATGATTTAAATGCAAGACATTAATCCTTATTCAATATTTTCAGAAAGCAATAACGTGTAAAAGAGATAAATTAAACAAACCACAGTGGATTACTGTTGTTTTGTTGTGGTCTTCAGTCCTGAGACTGGTTTGATGCAGCTCTCCATGCTACTCTATCCTGTGCAAGCTTTTTCATCTCCCAGTACCTACTGCAACCTACATCCTTCTGAATCCGCTTAGTGTATTCATCTCTTGGTCTCCCCCTACGATTTTTACCCTCCACGCTGCCCTCCAATACTAAATTGGTGATCCCTTGATGCCTCAGAACATGTCCTACCAACCGATCCCTTCTTCTGGTCAAGTTGTGCCACAAACTTCTCTTCTCCCCAATCCTATTCAATACTTCCTCATTAGTTATGTGATCTACCCATCTAATTACTATGAAATGGGAATTTCACCTTCGGAATGAACGAAAGAAGATGCAATACCTCATCACGAAGAGTAAATGGATCAGAATTAATAAACACTAACAACAATATACTATACACATCGTATGATAGCAGTCTTAACTAATTATTTTTCTTTCTGAATACCAGGCGATTGATGCAGGCTGTCAGACAGAACTACACATCTTAGTTTTAGTGATGAAATATGCTAGAAATAAGAAACTCTATACCATGAATAGTTGTATGAAGTAAATGGTGATATGAATAATGAAGTCTTTTTTTTTTGCAGATGATAATGAATGATGGTGAATAGTTATATGAAGAATATGCTAATATGAATAATGAAGTTTTTCTTTGCAGGTGATGATAGTAATGAAGTTATGGTGATATGAACAATGAAGTTTTTCTTTGCAGGTGATGATAGTGACAAATTTTATATGGCCGCTTAACATACAACTTTTAAGTTTATCTTTGCAGATGAGAATAATGATGAAGTTTATATATTTACTATTAGTTAAGAAATGCTATGTAGTTACTTAAGTATTTGTTGCAGTTCGTTTTGACAATATGTCTTATGTCGTATGGTATAATGACTGAATGTTTTGGAAAGGACAGCTAGAGCACGTACATATTGAGTACATGTTCCATTACCTGTTAATTCGAAGTTCACTACTTTTTAGCATAATATGCAATTCTTCTTTCAGCTGAATAATCCATTTTGTATTTTTTGCAGGAGAAGCCATTCATGAAATTAATGTGCTATAAGCAGTTAGTTATTAAACCTGTTCTAGTACTTGCATTTTTTTTTACCCATTTCTGTGTGTCATTCATAAATGTGATCACATATACTCCACTTGTTTCATAACCTTGCTACACCTGACTTATGACGAATGACGTTACTAATCGTTATTTGCAGCAATAAGTCAAAAGCAAATATTTTCAAGCCCCAGCAATTAATTATCGATCCCAACGCAATGAATTGCTAGCACAAAAAAAATGTATTAGCAATTCCAATTAATGCTACCAGTTTAAGAGAGTTCTGAGTAATACTGAATGATGTTTTCTAACCACAGACCTTGAGTAATAGTTACAGTGTGTCACATTATAAATATGTCTTATGTCAGTGGAATGATGAGTTCTGAGTAACACTGAATGATGTTTTCTAAAAATGCATAAATACTATGCCAATAATTTCTGTAAATAATATTTTTGTTATACTCTATAAACCCTATGAAAATAATTAACTCTCATTTTGAATGATGACTTCTGATGGTTTGTAACTGGCCAATGAGTGCCAATAATTATTTTAAATATGTCGTATGTCACTTGAATGATGAAAAATGTTTTGTAATATTCAGTACTTGCTATATGTTTAGTAACTGGCCAATGAATGCCCCTGTTTCTTATATTTTACAATTTGTATTATGTCACTTACATGCTATTATATATGAATACCAGTAGCGTGATGCTACACTCATTAGCTCCTGTTTTGAATGATGACTTCTGATGGTTTGTAACTGGCCAATGAGTGGCAATGACTACTACAACAAGATGAATTATGTAAATGGTATGCCATTAATTAACTCTTGTTTTGAATGATCACTTTTGAATAATGGATAAAAATGATTTGTAACTGGCCAATGAGTGCCAATGTTCACTGTAATCAGATGACTTATGAATAATACCTTGTAATACTACATAGATAGTACAGAAATGTTTAGTAACTAGGCAATGAGTGCCACCAATTACTCAAATCAGTTGATAGACTAGTGTAATTCTCAATGATGACTAGCATAAGACTTAATGTCCTTCACTTTCTGACCTAATTACCAGAAATTACTGCAATATCCGTTTGTCCTGTCCATCCTTATGATCATGGAGCACTATATTTGGTTTTGCACTAATTCTACGTTGGTGAAAGAGTGTGGTGTTGACACATCATGCTGTCCACGACTTTCAACAATGGAGATTTTATTATGGCTATACTATTTGGTGTACCAAATGTACTACCAAAATGATAACATACAATATTAATACAACATTTCAGTGTCTTGGCTACACTGATAAATACTTCAGGAAGAGAACTTCAGATTGTCTCACTTGGTGTTGTGCTTCTGTAGATAGATATGGACTTTCAGTGCAGCTACGTGCAACCTACTGTGCTACAACCATGATGCAATCCTACCCATTCCTTTCCTAGATCTTGTAAAATTGTAAAGACTTATACAGTGCGTTTGAATTCTTGTAAAAAGATAAAGACATGTACAGTGCGTGTGCACTTCATTTCATTTGTTAGCAAGCTCAGTTGTCCTAAATATGCTAATGACTTTTACAGTGCTTGTGCACTTTATTTCACTACATGATATGTTATGTAAAAATGCTACAGACTTCTACAGTGCGTGTGCACTCTATTTCACTCCATGATATGTTCTGTAAAAATGCTAAAGACTTCTACAGTGCGTGTGCACTTTATTTCAGTCCATGATATGTTCTGTAAAAATGCTAAAGACTTTTACAGTGCGTGTCCACTTTATTTCACTCCATGATATGTTATGTAAAAACGCTTAAGACTTCTACAGTGCATGTGCACTCTATTTCACTCCATGATATGTTGTGTAAAAATGCTAAAGACTTCTACAGTGGGTGTGCACTTTATTTCACTCCATGATATGTTATGTAAAAGTGCTAAAGACTTCTACAGTGCGTGTGCACTTTATTTCACTCCATGATACGTTATGTAAATATGCTAAAGACTTCTACAGTGTGGATGCACTTTATTTCACTCCATGACATGTTATGTAAAAATGCTAAAGACTTCTACAGTGGGTGTGCACTTTATTTCACTTCATGATACGTTATGTAAAAGTGCTAAAGACTTCTACAGTGTGTGTGCATTTTATTTCACTCAATGATATGTTATGTACAAATGCTAAAGACTTCTACAGTGCGTGTGCACTTTATTTCACTCCATGATATGTTATGTAAAAATGTTAAAGACTTCTACAGTGCGTGTGCGCTTTATTTCACTCCTTGATATGTTCATTAGTTGTAAAAAAGGTAGAGATACATACAGTGCGTGTGCACTTTATGTCATTTGTTAATATGTTTTGTACTCATTGCGTATAAATTTTGTCATTTCTTGATATGTTCTGTACTCAGTGCATGTGCACTCTATTTCATTTGATGTTGTGCACTTATACATAAATGTATATACTCTGTGACTGTCAACTTAGTTAATTAAGTAGATTTTAGAAAATTTGTTGCTCATGGCAAGTCCAATTGACTCACCATCGCTGCCAAATTTTTGCTCCCCCAGTGGAAGGTTATGTATGAGGTATGCGCTGCCTGCGATATGTAAGCTATAAGAGAATCTGAGACCAAAGAGCAGTGTTGTATGCAGTAGGAACTGTGTGGCAGTAAGTTGTTGCCAGCGAGCAGTCTGATGTATCGTGTTGGCTGGGCCGGTCGTGGTGCAGCGATGGCGGAGCCTGGGCGTTATAGTATAAGGTAAAAACAGCCTCGCGCATATCTAGTAATGTTATGTGAACTCCCATGTAAATTATTTAAAAATGTCCTAATAATAATCTTTGTCTTATAAAGTAATTTCTAACAAGCATTCATTTCAATTTAAAGAATTTACTAATTTCTCCAATCCATGATCATTCCGATTGTTGCAAAAGAAAAATCAGTTGCTTCCTTCCATAAATGACAAATCTATGGGCCAGCATTTCACAGAGCTGTGCCGGAAAAAGCTATTATAAGAGCAGATAGATGCCGACTTTATTGAGGTAAGAATTTTTGCTTTTTCAGAATGTTCTTACAGGGCCATGACGCAGCACTGCTGTCGTCCAAAATTTACCAGGTTACTGAATTTATTTTTTTATTACGAGGTTTAGGAATTTTTCTGTTTCGAGCTTACATTAAATGAGAAAAGAATTTTGTGGGTATATTAAATGGAAACAAATTTTGTGTGGAGGTTAAATGTGAATGAATTTCTGTAGGGAGGTTACACTAAATTAGAATCACATTCATTATTCATATTATTAATTATTAATTTTTGTGGGGAGGTTACAAACTTCAGTCGATTCTTTAAAACCTTTGTCCCTTCTTAGCACACACCAGAAGGATAAATCAGACATCGACACTTTTCAGCAGTTCATTGACGCAGTTGACATTTCTTATCAGAAATTCTCAGTTATTGAATTTTCACCTCCCCCAGGGGTCTAATTCACGAGTGTAATTTTTTGATACTGTTGGTATCTCACACGGCGGTAACCTCATTTTTGCATAATAATGCTGCTTACAAAACTATTGTAAACAGCCTCCGTATTGTCTTCATTTAGCCAAGTATAACCAAAAGCATTTCTGTGTAACCACTTCCAAAACTATTCTCAGTCCAAACTCAAAATACCCTATAAAATTAAAACGTCCACATACCGTAGCTTCAACACAAGCAAGCACATCCGCCTCCTGAGATGGCAACTCATATTTTTTTGGTTCTACAACATAATCTAGTAACTCTAACAAGAATTTACATAGATAAAACACGTGCTTAACTGGACCATCGCATTATTTTGTACACATAGTAACATTTTAAAATCGTGTTACAGTTACAAATGAGACTACATTTACACATCAGACAATAGTTTATAATTCTCTAGTTTGGCATAAGATGTATATTAAGAACACACGCGATATTTTATAGAATAAAACTGGAAAATTAAGAAACGATTTAACATACATATCCATGTATACATGGTCATAAAAAATCCATTTCAAAGTTGACGAACGTGTGGAGAAAGACCGTAAGAAATGCCCTGGTTGAAGGGTGACAGAAGAAGATAAGACGTACAGACCATGTTAACGAGTACTGGGTTAAGATAAATGTGGTGGTGTAGAGCAGAGGTGTTTATAGAAAACAGTTCATGTGGTTTTAGAAGGAAGATCTGTTGCTAATGATCAGTGGCCCCTTTGTCTATGCTGTGGTAGTTGTACGACCTACTTCATTAAAAATACCACTATCCCGGCGGGAGTCTGTACTGCTAATCTACGGGTGTGAGAATGTTCACGTGACCACTGACACCAACATAGTTGCACACCTGACGCAAATCTCCTAAAGGTCCATTCTGCCATTCGGAAAGCCACAATTGGACCCTTTTCAAACTCGCTCAGTTGTCTATAGGAAGCACGAGTGGGTCTCTGATTGCCTGATAAACGTCACACGTTAGCACCACACTTAGCCTTCTAGCTGAGAGCATTCCCTGTTAAAGGACAGACGTAGATGGTGTTCTGGTAGCTATGCTTCTACGCTGCCTGTTAGTGGGCGACGTTAAAGCGATTATCAGTGCATCTACTGCCCCCAGGTGGCATATTCGAACATCGTAACAAATTCGAAGTCCTTTCCCAGGTGTATAATTTTTATTCGGTAATGTTTTTAACGCCTCTAGGCCATGGGCAGGGCTCGACGACTAACTGCTGTGCTTCCGGCGCCGCGAAGCAATAGCTAAATAGCTCATTTCTATGGAATAGTGTTCGAGAATCCTGCTGTGACGTTACGTCCCTGAATGATTCGTTCCTGTCGCCTCCTTGATATATGGTGCACTGATCACGAGAATGACGTTACCCTCGAGAAATGTTGAAGTACTCTAAAACTGGACTACTGTTACTAAGAATACTACCACCGTCGCGAAAGTCGGTTTAGTGGGCTTATTATTATAAATAACGGGGTAGAAACGACACAGATAACCATTCATGAAAAACATTAGTAATAACACACACCTTTTGAACCACGTCTACATCTCATTGAAATCACTATAGCTTCACGAGATCGTGTGAGGCATACACGTACTAGAACATCGCAGTACTGTCATCATATGCAGTGACGACACAGTGTCCATGTTGTGTTCCAAAAAACCTCCTAATGAGGATAACTTACTTATCATGAAAAATTTACACTAAAATTGTAAATCTAACTGTACAAACAATCCATAGGGTTCTCAGAAGAAGTCAATACAACTTTACCGTCCGGAACATGGGAATAAGTGAGTGAAGCGGCGACTCGAAACGTAGCTCTTCCAGGGCAGTAGATGGGCTCATAAAATTGCTGATCTAGAGCCCGTTTCCCTCCATCTGTACCAGTGTTGTCCGTATTTAATAAAGTTTTATGATCTGTTGCGATTTCATATGCATAGTCAGGGTTATCATGGCTACAATTTTCACACTTTGACCCAGATGATCTATAAATGCCTGATATTAATAAGACCCTGGGATGATACCATTATATTCAAATTGCTGTGAGTGCAAAAATTCTTGTTTATTTAAGTAGTAAAGAGTGAAAATCGACTGAGTAAAATGATCGATGTTATACTAAATGTTGGCGCTAAGCAGTAGCGAGTGAAAATCGACCGAGTAAAATGATCGATGTTATACTAAACGTCGATGTCAAGGAAACCTCTGTAACTGTGTCAAAGTAAAAAAGTGTAATGTCTGCGATAAATGTTCGTTGGAAGAAGAGAATACTTTATGAAGAATTAATAATGTTATGAAAAATAATACATGGGAATGTATGTAAGGGATAAATGTATTCACTGTAAGATTATAGTGGCATTAGAACATGTAATTCTTTAAACAAAATGATATCATGAAGGTAGAAGTTCCAATATGTGTTTCCGAACGCCAGTCTTTTGGATGACCTTAGCGCGAGCACTGAAAGGAAGGAAAAGAGTAGAAAAGCAGAGGAGGCAGCTGCAGTCGAGCCTTGGCACTGTACGTATCGTGGCACTGCATGTCTGGCGATGTGAACCTTAAACATAAAATTCGATGTGAAAGTGCTCAGTATTTGGTGTGACAGTAGCTTGTAGATCCTGAAGTCGTCTCCTGTTTGCTTTGTGTTGGAAAACAAGAATATCTGATTGATTTTATATGATGGAGTATGGAGCCTATGATACAGCTAGTCAGCATGAGTACCGCAGGTGTGTGGTAGTTATAAATTAATATCATCACTGGAGACGTGAAGAGCCTATACAAATTTTCATATACCAGCCAACGACTTCAACACCGATACGACTGCAACAAAGAAGGCAAAACTTTCTCGTATTAACAGTCTTAAGTAGTGTAGCAGAGTGTTACAGTCAACCCCGTAGTTTGCCAATAATATGATAGAGTTTTGTTAAAAGTATTTGTTTGAATCATTGTCCCAATGTCATACATCGGTCCAAAGTTCACTGCCCATTTCGTTAAATGTAACTTTTGTGTCATTGTATCATTGTATACAATCAAAAGATAGTAGTTAAATAATTTTGGTGTTGCAACAGTCTTGCATTGTCATTTGAAAGTAACTTCCCCGAATAATTTTTACCTTCAATTTGAAGATACGAAGAGCGTGGTCGCTTTGATATGTCATTGTATTGTTCAATTTTTTGAGATTTCTAACCTTTAAATTTGCTTCATTAGAATATTAACTTTACTTAATTATTCAAAGTAAAGGATTGAAGCCATTATGCCATATGAGAATATCTCAGTCTGCCTCCATCTTTTTTTCAAGTAAAACTGTTGCCACGAAGGTCATTAACGTACATTTATGTCTGGTACATTTAAGGGAGTATAAACTGAAATAAATTGGTGAAATTGCTCCATCAGCGATGTCAGCCAAAACAATCTTCGTAGCTATAGTTTTCTTTAGGTGAATCAGTCGTAAGTTCAGTCTCATAGCGGCAAGCTGTTAGGTGGAGGCATGCAGATAAGACCAAATCCAGGTCAGCCATATAAATTATTGTATATGTAATAACTTCCGTGGCGTTTTTTTGGTCATCAGTCTACTGACTGGTTTGATGCGGCCCGCCACGAATTCCTTTCCTGTGCTAACCTCTTCATCTCAGAGTAGCACTTGCAACCTACGTCCTCAATTATTTGCTTGACGTATTCCAATCTCTGTCTTCCTCTACAGTTTTTGCCCTCTACAGCTCCCTCTAGTACCATGGAAGTCATTCCCTCATGTCTTAGCAGATGTCCTATCATCCTGTCCCTTCTCCTTATCAGTGTTTTCCACATATTCCTTTCCTCTCCGATTCTGCGTAGAACCTCCTCATTCCTTACCTTATCAGTCCACCTAATTTTCAACATTCATCTATAGCACCACATCTCAAATGCTTCGATTCTCTTCTGTTCCGGTTTTCCCACAGTCCATGTTTCACTACCATACAATGCTGTACTCCAGACGTGCATCCTCAGAAATTTCTTCCTCAAATTAAGGCCGGTATTTGACATTACTAGACTTCTCTCGGCCAGAAATGCCTTTTTTGCCATAGCGAGTCTGCTTTTGATGTCCTCCTTGCTCCGTCCGTCATTGGTTATTTTACTGCCTAGGTAACAGAATTCCTTAACTTCATTGACTTCGTGACCATCAATCCTGATGTTAAGTTTCTCGCTGTTCTCATTTCTACTACTTCTCATTACCTTCGTCTTTCCCCGATTTACTCTCAAACCATACTGTGTACTCATTAGACTGTTCATTCCGTTCAGCAGATCATTTAATTCTTCTTCACTTTCGCTCAGGATAGCAATGTCATCAGCGAATCGTATCATTGATATCCTTTCACCTTGTATTTTAATTCCACTCCTGAACCTTTCTTTTATATCCGTCATTGCTTACTCGATGTACAGATTGAAGAGTAGGGGCGAAAGGCTACAGCCTTGTCTTACACCCTTCTTAATACGAGCACTTCGTTCTTGATCGTCCACTCTTATTATACCCTCTTGGTTGTTCTACATATTGCATATGTCCCGTCACTCCCTATAGCTTACCCCTACTTTTTTCAGAATCTCGAACAGCTTGCACCATTTTATATTGTCGAACGCTTTCTCCAGGTCGACAGATCCTATGAAAGTGTCGTGATTTTTCTTTAGCCTTGCTTCCATTATTAGCCGTAACGTCAGAATTGCCTCTCTCGTCCCTTTACTTTTCCTAAAGCCAAACTGATCGTCACCTAGCGCATTCTCAATTTTCTTTTCCATTCTTCTGTATATTATACTTGTAAGCAGCTTCGATCCATGAGCTGTTCAGCTGATTGTGCGATAATTCTCGCACTTGTCAGCTCTTACCGTCTTCGGAATTGTGTGGATGATGCTTTTCCGAAAGTCAGATGGTATGTCGCCAGACTCATATATTCTACACACCAGCGTGAATAGTCGTTTTGTTGCCACTTTCCCCAATGATTTTAGAAATTCTGATGGAATGTTATCTATCCCTTCTGCCTTATTTGACCGTAAGTCCTCCAAAGCTCTTTTAAATTCCGATTCTAATACGGGATCCCATATCTCTTATAAATCGACTCCTGTTTCTTCTTCTATCACATCAGACAAATCTTCACCCTCATAGAGGCTTTCAATGTATACCTTCCACCTATCTGCTCTCTCTCCTCTGCATTTAACAGTGGAATTCCCGTTGCACTCTTAATGTTACCACCGTTGCTTTTAATGTCAAAGGTTGTTTTGACTTTCCTGTATGCTGAGTCTGTCCTTCCGACAATCATATCTTTTTCGATGTCTTCACATTTTTCCTGCAGCCATTTCGTCTTAGCTTTCCTGCACTTCCTATTTATTTCATTCCTCAGCGACTTGTATTTCTGTATTCCTGATTTTCCCGGAACATGTTTGTACATCCTCCTTTCATCAATTAACTGAAGTATTTCTTCTGTTACCCATGGTTTCTTCGCAGCTACCTTCTTTGTACTTAAGTTATCCTTCCCAACTTCTGTGATGGCCCTTTTTAGAGATGTCCATTCCTCTTCAACTGTACTGCCTACTGCGCTATTCCTTATTGCTGTATCTATAGCGTTAGCGAACTTCAAACGTATCTCGTCATTCCTTAGTGCTTCCGTATCCCCCTTCTTTGTGTATTGATTCTTCCTGACTAATGTCTTGAACTTCAGCCTATTCTTCATCGCTACTATATTGTGATATGAGTCTATATCTGCTCCTGGGTACGCCTTACAATCCAGTATCTGATTTCGGAGTCTCTGTCTGACCATGATGTAATCTAATTGACATCTTCCCGTATCTCCCGTCCTTTTCCAAGTGTACCTCCTCCTCTTGAGATTCTTGAACAGGGTATTCGCTATTACTAGCTGAAACTTGTTACAGAACTCAATTAGTCTTTCTCCTCTTTCATTCCTTGTCCCAAGCCCATATTCTCCTGTAACCTTTTCTTCTACTCCTTCCCCTACAACTGCATTCGAGTCGCCCATGACTATTAGATTTTCGTCCCCCTTTACATACTGCATTACCCTTTCAATATCCTCATACACTTTCTCTATCTGTTCATCTTGAGCTTGCGACGTCGGCATAGATACGTGAACTATCGTTGTCGGTGTTGGTCTGCTGTCGATTCTGATGAGAACAACCCGGTCACTGAACTGTTCACAGTAACACACCCTCTGCCCTACCTTCCTATTCATAACGAATCCTACACCTGTTATACCATTTTCTGCTGCTGTTGATATTACCCGATACTCATCAGACCAGAAATCCTTGTCTTCCTTCCACTTCACTTCACTGCGTACGAATCCTCAAAATCGAACCCCATTATCCACACCTACTTTTTTTTTTTTTTTTTTTTTTTTTTTGCTCATCTGAAGAGATATAGAAATTGTTCTGCACATTATCCTTCCATTTTAAACAATATTAGTGGGTAATAAAGCTAAATATTATTATGTTCGTAATTAAAAAGCATGTCTTTCCCTGCTACTTAACATTAAAAACGGTTCGATTACACGCGTTTCGTACATTTAAAATACAAAGGCGAATCAGTCACACGTGGAATCAATGGGTTCGGTTAGAAACCCTGTGGGAGGGACTGCTGGTGGGAAATGCAAGCTGATGTGTCCACGTATGGAATACACAAAATGTAACAGCTCCATCGAGCAACTGACCTCTTTCCAACCCGAACTATAGCAACTGGCTCTCAAAATCTATCCATGCTTGCGCGTGATCCATGTTTCAAAAAAATATAGTGCAAATATACGGAAAAAACGTTGAATGCCGCTACATTACGCGATCTACATATTTGGTTATGACGTTGCGTGTTCTTTTAAAAAATAGAGACAATTTTATTCTAAAATTGCTGTATCACATCGCTAAATTTATCTTCTACAACTTGGGAGTGACGTGAGGATGAGTTTAACTGTAAATATCTGCTATAAGGTAGCCACGTACAAAAAGACATGCATAGATAACCTGGGGGCCAGGGGAGTATCAACCGTTCCTTAATCAGTTCTTCATGAAAAGATTGAAAAAAAAAGCCGATGTTTCTTAGTGTATCAACTATAGCAATTTCCTGGTGAAACCATGTGTATTTTGGCTCGTCTTACAAATTATTGTACTAATACTGTGTAGCGCTACTGTTCGCTGTAGCATCAAAGAAGATTCGCATGGCTGACACAACATATCCGGCAAGATTTAATCCCGGCATGTGAATACGAATGTACCATTCCCACAGCAGGAAATTTCCATGTGAAGTTTGGTAGTGTCTTGGGAAAAACTGCTAGCAGAATGTCGTAAAATGATACACTTTTAACTAATCCTTCCATTGATTCTCGTTTATTTTTTTCTGTATCTGGCTATGCAAGTAACTGCAAAATAATGTTCCCCCCTATACATTTGCTGTTAAATAGTAAATTACATTTGAAACATTATTACAAGCTTTGACAAATTTTACCCTAATTTAAAATATTGCACTAGGATGGTGATTCACATATCGTTGCCTGAGTATCCATCTCTTAACAGAGGATGTCCTGTGCAGGAGAACTGGAAGCATAACAGCAGAAAATCGGCCAGAATGGAATCAGAAGAGCTCAACTGCTCTTTCTTCTACTGCCTTTGTCCCACACCGTGCACAGGGTCAGCAGGGTTAAGCACGGACTTGGTATGGTTAATGGTAAAGGGTAGCTGGATGCCCTTCCTGCCAGCACCCCATACCCCCTAGGATTTAATTAGTGTACCCCAATTGTCTGCATCTCGTGTAAATCATCAGATAGTGTGAATGAGTTTCAAATGTCTTAGATTTGTGTAACTGAGGCGGGACATGGGTATCAACCTGGTATTCACCTGGTGGGATGTGGAAAACCGTCTAAATATGACATCCAGGCTGGCTGGCACACCAGCCCTCGTCGTTAATCCACTGGGAGCATTCGATCCGGGGCCGGCGCGCCTACCCGAGTCCAGGAAGTAGCACATTAGTGCTCTCAGCTAAGAGAGCTCAAATGGCGGATAAGAGCTCAACTGGCAAATATATTATTCAGTAAGGTGCTCGTACAGTGGTTGAAGATGATGGTTTAATAGCTTGTGACGAATTCCAGGCAGCAGTGGCTACCTCAGCATAGCACAAGACTGTGCGCTTGAACACAGCAGTGTGTGGTCGCCTCTTCGATGTGTGACTCAGCGACGTGGCAGCGTCAGCATGCAGCATGACAGCTTGACTTACGTCAGGCATTCAGTAGACATCAGGTACCCGCGGGTTGGGCCACCAGTTCTGTGGCAATGCGACAATTCACAAATCTCAAACTCAGGACCACTTGGTGACTTCCAGACACCAGATGAAGCGAAAGTGGAGGTGGAAAACTGTTGCACGCTCCGCGTCGAACCCAAGAATCATCAGATCTAGCGGTGGATCATAGATCAGAAATTACGTAGGTGAAGCTGACTGGACCACTGCAGACTGTCGGCTGGCATGGGCAGTGCATCGGCATCAGTAGTAGTCGAAGACAAGATATTGCTAGGTCTGAGCTGTGAGTGTTTGTAGTGGCTCTGTCCAGTTTTGTAGTCACTTATGTGACTAAATGGTTCAAATGGATCTGAGCAGTATGGGGCCTAACATCTATGGTCATCAGTCCCCTAGAACTTAGAACTACTTAAACCTAACTAACCTAAGGACATCACACAACACCCAGTCACACGTATGTGACCAATGCATCAAAGAATGAGGATATTTAGCTTGCCACTGCGAGGGAATGAGGTCTTGTACGATACTGTTTCAGTAATATTCCAGTCTGGAATCAGGGATTTAGAGGCACCTGGCTTGCCAGCCTCGCGATGGGTTATGGAGATACCAAGGATGGGTGCCGCCGCAACAGTATTAATGACAACTCAAATATTCGGAAGCCTGATCGCCACACGAATATTCAAAATGCATCAAAGTATATCACCTGTTGGAGATATGTAGTAAATGTGTTTGTAGTATGAGTTTGTACCATTCACCACTATACACTGACCAATCGTGAATCGCCATACATGTTAGTCAGTCTGCCTCATAGTACAGTCCTGTGGCTTCTGTGATTTCTAGACGAAAATCTTCTTATCATTTATCTATCCATGATAAGGTTGAAACTATAATTTATTTATCTGTAATTTTTAGCCTTCCATTATATAAAACTATGGAAAATAACTGAACGAGTAGCTAATGAAAAAGTACTCAGAATAAAATTGCTATATACCTTGACATATGGCTTTTTAGGACTAATTCACTCTCCAATGATCTGTGTACTGGTGAAGCTCTGTACGAATAAAGTACAAATCGAAGACAGCTATTTGCAGCACAGTTTGCCAATGGTTTCAGGGTCATTCGTGTCGTGTAGCTATTTAACGTGATGTTTAGGTCCTCAAGATGTTCATAAAGTGATACAAGTTCGTTGGCAAACCAAGGCCAATGCCCATCTGAGTAAAATAATTTATGGTATTAGGCCGTATCATTAATTAAAAGTAAAGTATGTACATTGCAGTCGTTTCGACCTCTATGAAGACGATCGCTGCGTGACGGTCGAAACTTCGACAGTTTAGTTGCTTTAGTGTTTTATACTCACACGCGCAATAACTAAAATTATTTTAGTATAATATAATGAATAATTCTAGATTATGGCAGTATATACATCGTCGGAAAACAAATCGCCACACCAAAAAATAGACAATAAAGTAATGAAAATTGGAGAATACGTTTTCCTAGGTATCATATTTAACTGATTAACATTGCAAGATCACAGGTAAATTTAATTGAGAGATAAGCCAAACGCTAGTACATTAATTATCGGTGTAACCGCCAGAATGTTGAATACAAGATGCATGCATTCTGTTATACAGGTGCCGAATGTCAGTTTCTGGGAAGGACTTCCACGCCTGTTGCATTTGGTCGGTCAGTACAGGGCTGGCTAATGATGTTTGTGGATGATGCTGAAGCTATCGTTCGATTTTGTCCGACATATGCTCGATCGGAGACAGGTATGGTGATCGAGCAGGCCCTGTAGAGCATGTTTGGTTACAACAGCGTTACGAAGTCGAGCGTTATCCATCTGGGAAACACCCCCTAGAATGCTGTTCATGTATGGCAGCACAACAGGTCGAATCACCTGACTGACGTAGAGATTTGAAGCCAGGGTGCATTTCATAGTCACGAGACTGCTGCTGCTACCATACGAAGTCACCCTCCAGAACATAGGTCGAGGTTTAGGTACGGTGTGACTAGCACGCAGACGGGTTCATTGCAGGCCCTTAACTGGTCTCCTTCTAACGAACACTTGGTCGTCACTGGCACCAACACAGAACCAGCTTTCATGAAAAAACACAACAGACGTCCACCATGCTCTCCAGTGAGCTTACGCTTGAAACCACTGAAGTCGCATCAGATGGTTGTTTGGTGCCAGTAGAAAATACGCTACAGGGCGTCTGATAAGGAGCTGTTGTTGAAGTGACCCATTTGTAACATTTCGTCGTGTCACTGCGGTGCCATGTGCTGCTCAAATTGCTGCTGCAGATGCAGTACGATCCGCCAGACCGGATTTGTTGCTACCGTACATTCCTGTGACCACCAACGCCAGAAATCATGAACAGTGGCGACATTCCAGCTAAGACTTTCTGCAGTATCGCTGAAGGAACAGCCAGCTTCTCGTACCCGTAATAAACGACCTTGTTCCAAATGTTAATAATGGAGTCTTTGTCGTCTTAGTATTCTTGGGGAACCAACTCACCATTTCCAGTCTGGAAGGTAACTAACGCTCACGACCGTTACAGCGTGCAATCAACAGAAACCTTATATACATTCTCATGGTGGCGCTACCAGCGCCACTCGAATGCGCCAGGCGCCAAATACGAACAAACATCGTCTCTCAAATGTAGAGACATGCCTACCAACTATCGTTTATGTCGCACAGCTTCTTTGTGCGTTTGCGGTTTTTATTCTTTAGGATAAATATCGTCCCATACCACTTCCAGGAAGTCCGACCCTCGTAACAGCGCAACGAAATGTCATACCTAACGGCCCGGGTTCGATTCCCGGCTGGGTCGGAGATTTTCTCCGCTCAGGGACTGGACGTTGTGTGGTCCTTATCATCATCATTTCATCCCCATCGACACGCATATCGTCGAAGTGGCGTCAACACGAAAGACTTGCACCAGGCGACCGGGCCACCAAACGCGAGACCCAAGCCACACGGCATTTCCATTTTACTTCTAGGAAGAGTCCCATCACCTTCTCATTTGACGAGTCCTGTCAGAATTTCAGAAATCCGCAAACATCCAACTTTTCATTAGTGATCTATCGTTGTGTTGTACGAATTGAGGGGATAGAATACATATATTCGAGTCCTGTAATTAACTACGACATACTTGTTGTTGTATAATTAATAGGGTAAATGCATACTATAGATGGTATATAATACGAAAAGCAAAAAGAGGCCCAATAAACATGGGTTCTGAAACGCATAACTTGAGAGCTTGAGCACTTCGTCTTCGATACTGTAAAAGAAATCTCTTGTACCGCAAGCCTTTTGCTTTCCATGTTTTGGGAGGGTGTAGTATGGACCAAAATAAGAAAAATAATGTTCAATAAAAATGGGCTCTAAAGTGCATACCTTAAGTGGAATGAGCACTTGTTCAGTGCAGGAGATGTGTTTCACAGTAACGAAGTGGCATTGTGGTTCATAGCTCTTAACGTATGCGTTTTAGAGTCCATGTTTACTGAGCCTTTTTTTCCCTCTACTGTCGTATACTTTTAGCTGTGTGCGTTATGCTGGAATGTACTCACTGATCCACAATTCGATCCGCACAAATCAAACATGGAGAGATTTCATACGAAACTTCACCAGTTACGTTTCTATATGTATCACTCTCGGGCAGGGGAACAGTCGGTCTCTGCTGTGCGAACGCTTAAATTTCGCATGAGTGTAATATTATACGCTCCCGAACTGCGGAATTCGCAAGTTTCATGACGAGTACGGCTAAAACCCTGTCGCATGGGCTCCAACAAAGAGGAATTTGGGTACATTATCGTTAGTGAATTCTGACTGCGTTTAATATTTATTTAAATTTCAAAGCTACAGTCTCAACTAGCCACATATATTACAAATAATGTTTGCTTTAAGCCAGTTTTACTATAAACTGACTGGAAATTTTGCAACAACCTCTGATAGTTCACTAAGATACACGTACATGAGTATTTCACTCCACACTGACGACTGACACTTTCTGCTGAATCACTTTTTCACAAACAGATGGCAGAATGATGATTTGAGAGACAGGAGACATCCTCTAATATAAAATACTCAGCAGCTTCTGGGTAGCGCTTGATGCAGAACTACGTTTACCAAGTGTTTTTACTTGTTGTAGAGACTAACAGATTTGGAATCGACAGAAGCTCGAGTAAAGAGAGCCCACAATGAATTGCAAACCGATTTTAGTGTGTGGAAGCAATGGAACGCAAGCTGATAAAACGCGGCAGACCAGTTGTATGAAACAAGGAAAAATTTCTGTAATACTTATGACAAATAATGAATGTTTTAGGACCCTGATTTTGACATGACTGTTAATCTGGAAGTAGATATGCATCTGTATGTTAGTTGTAGTTGAGGAAAGATCTCACATCAGATGAATAAGCTGTCACAGCTAAGTAATTTCAATGAATCACAATGGCCTTTAAGTACGTAGTGCACTCAAGTTGATTGAAGTGCTGCAGAATTCCTCTGAAACAGAACGTGTAATAGAAGTACGCAGTTTGTAAACTACTTCCAATTAGTTAACCGAAATGTTGACGTAATACTAGTTTGTGGCAGGTATGAAAGGTAAAATTCGGAAAATACGTCTGACATTTTAAAAATATCGCTGGATTTGTCACTGTGATGATGTTTACAGACAGGTTTTTATATGTATATATATAATTTCGTACGCTTCCGCTGCCAGAGTCAGTCAACATAAAAGTTTCCTGGGTATGGTACAGCGTCATATTGTATAAAACTACTGCTACTGTAGAAAAATCAACGTTACGGCCACGGTTGCAGCGGCCTTCTCTTTTCCCATAAACTATTAGAAAAATTTTAATACTAGGGAGTAGAGTATAAAAAAACTGTTATGTTTGCTCTCACCTTTCCCCTGTCCCCGCTTTCCCTAAATACCCATTTTCGCCAGTAGTATGCCCCAGTTTCTAGCCTCCACTTATTTTTTCTCCTTCGTCTTGTTCTTCTCATTTGACACGAAGACACCTGCGGAGTCTAGGTCTTTCAACTGTACAGGGTGTTAGGGGAGTAAATGCGGATATTTTTATTGGTGAAAGAGGACAGTGTACTGAACAACATTACGCTAGTATTTACTTCATCTGCAGACTAATAACCATAGCTCTTAAGAGTAGTATCTTTTTAATATGGTTAGTATGTGCAAGTATCATAGTGTTTATGTTCCCCTGAGCAGCTGGTCAGGCACTGAAGTGTAGACACATGAATGCAGACGGTAAGTGTATAGTGACTTGTGTATTTCACTTATGTCACATTTCCGACCGAGAAGAAAACATGAGGTAGTAAATTATGTGACATGTTTGTGGGAAAAACTAAAACCCTGAAGTTAGTATATATTAAGACACCCACTGATCACAATATTTGTACCTGTCAGCCCAAACCATTTATACACAGTGCGTCCGTTTTCCACGTTCTTCCTCCATTCTGAGTGCTCATTTTGGAAGGAATAGTTAACACAGTGGTCCACATAAATCCCTAGTCATTCCTTAAAAGGAATACAATCTTCACTCGTCATTTAACTATTATTTTTCGTATCTTACACTGCGCAAAACTATCCACGTTTCTCAGTAAAACTAATGCCCGTAGTTTTTGTATTTTCCCCCTCTCAAGTTATACAATTCCTAATAGAATGCCATTCTACTAGTCTCTCTCCCTCTCACAAGCCCGAACAGTTATCAAGGGATTTATCACACAGATCCTTTTGTTAAAATCCTCATCTATAATGGTTCACCCATGAAACGCATATGCTAACTACTAAGAATTTACCTATCGTGATCCTCGAAAAGTTCAATAAATTTTCCTACAAGTCATATCATGGCGAGGGAAGTGAGTTGGGTTTTGCATGCAAGACGGCCCGCGTGCTTTAAAGACGGAATCCTATCAGGATATTGGCGGCATACAGCGCTTCCCAAAGCAGCTGGACACTCTTTGATTACTCGAGGCTGGTCTGACACGACAGAAAGTAGTACATTTCCAGCGGCACTGAGGGCCGAGGTAAAGCAAATAACAGGAAACTTTCCAGTGCGTGTAATGGAACAATCCCGAGTAGGATTTAGAGAGATAATCAAACACGAATGATCATGTATGCATTTTTTTTGTCACAAAATAGTTGGCAGTGTCTATTTTTCACTCCTTGTGGATCCTCTCACGTTTTAGCCATTTTTACTATATTTTGCTGCTCATACGAAGAATTCAATGTTTTCCAGCTGGTATATTAAACTCGTTGTTATTGAACTAGTGTGTGTAGTGTCTCTGTTCGTATGTCTGTGAAGTACAATATTCCGTGCGGCGACGATGACCCCCACAAATGTACGTAATTTCGTACAAGTAGTCAAGTTACTCTCGTGATGGAGAACCGACTGCCGGCTCCAACGTTTGCCTGTAAAATTCTTGAAAAGTAAGAAAAAAAACGTCTATAGGATTATCTCGAATTGGAACAAGGCCATTCGCATTTGGTCATTCGATGATTGTCTGGGAATGAAAATGAGTTCCTTTTAACAGAGGAAATTTTTTCTACGCTTTTGACCGTGTTATTGGAGCAAGTTCTACAGCAAACTTCGGCCACCAAATATCCGAAGTCCTATACAAGCTTGTAGTTACACTATTAGCCATTAAATTTGCTACACCACGAAGATGACGTGCTACTGACGCAAAATTTAACCTACAGGAACAAGATGCTGTGATATCCAAATGATTAGCTTTTCAGAGCATTCACACAAGGATGGCGCCGGTGGCGACACCTACAACGTGCTGACGTGAGGAAAGTTTCCAACCGATTTCTCATACACAAACAGTAGTTGATCGGTGTTGCCTGGTGAAACGTTGTTGTGATGCCTCGTGTAAGGAGGAGAAATGCGTACCATCACGTTTCCGACTTTGATGAAGGGCGGATTGTAGCCTACCGCGATTGCGGTTTATCGTACCGCGACATTGCTACTCGCGTTGGTCGAGATCCAACGACTCTTAGCAGAATATGGAATCGGTGGGTTCAGGAGGGTAATACGGAACGCCGTGCTGGATCCCAATGGCCTCGTATCACTAGCAGTCAAGAAGACAAGCATCTTATCCGCATGGCTGTAACGGATCGTGCAGCCACGTCTCGATCCCTGAGTCAACAGATGGGGACGTTTGCAAGATAATAACCACCTGCACGAACAGTTCGACGACGTTTGCCGCAGCATTACTTATCAGCTCGGAGACCATGGCTGGGGTTACCCTTGAAGCTGCATCACAGACAGGAGCGCCTGCGATGCTGTACTCAACGACGGACCTGGGTGCACGAATGGCAAAACGTCATGTTTTCGGATGAATCCAGGTTCTGTTTACAGCATCATGATGGTCGCATCAGTGTTTGGCGACATCGCGGTGAACGCAAGTTGGAAGCGTGTCTTCGTCATCGCCATACTGGCGTATCCCCCGGCGTGATGGTATGGTGTGCCATTGGTTTCACGTCTCGGTCACCTCTTGTTCGGACTTTGAACAGTGGACGTTACATTTCAGATGTATTACGACCCGTGGCTCTACCCTTCATTCGATCCCCCCTACATTTCAGCAGGATAATGCACGACCGCGTGTTGCAGGTCCTGTACCCGCCTTTCTGGACACAGAAAATGTTCGACTTTTCACCAATTGGAAACGTCTGGTCAATAGTGGCCGAGCAACTGGCTCGTCACAATACACCAATCACTACTCTTGATGAACTGTGATATCGTGTTGAGGCTGCATGGGCAACTGTACATGTACACGCTATCCAAGCTCTGTTTGACTCAATGCCCAGGTGTATCAAGGCCGTTATTACGACCAGAGGTGGTTGTTCTGGGTACTGATTTCTCAGGCTCTATGCACCCAAATTGCGTGAAAATGTAATAAAAAAAAAATGGTTCAAATGGCTCTGAGCACTATGGGACTCAACATCTTAGGTCATAAGTCCCCTAGAACTTAGAACTACTTAAACCTAACTAACCTAAGGACATCACACACACCCATGCCCGAGGCAGGATTCGAACCTGCGTCCGTAGCAGTCCCGCAGTTCCGGACTGCAGCGGCAGAACCGCTAGACCACCGCGGCCGGCAAAATGTAATCAAATGTCAGTTCTAGTATAATATATTTGTCCAATGAACACCCGTTTTTGATCTGCATTTCTTCTTGGTGTAGCAGTATTAATGGCCAGTAGTGTAATTCAGCACGGAATCCTTTGATCAAAATTAAATACGCGCAACTACCTTTGAAAAGTAACAGACTATTATGACCGTTACTAAACTCCACATTAACAATAAACATCTCTAGTGAATCTCAAATTGCCCAAATTATACAATATGGCTGCTAACCATGACTGTTTCATCGAACACACTTCCTACACGTAATCTCGTTATGCTGTTTCGTAAGGAAGTCCCGTCATACTCCGATTGTTTTATTTTTCTTCGTTCGCCATGGAGCAACTCTAAGTCACGGAATAAATATTTCGCTCGTGCAGCCGAAACGTGCCAACTGGCGATATATATTCACTTTAAATCATTGTTAATGCACACAAAATCTTTACGAAAGCATAATGATTCATCAAAACAGGTCCTCGACCGAGTCAGTCAAAACCGTTTAAAGATGAAATTAAATAAGTTTGAGTTGTAACGGGAGAAAGCAATGTTCTTGAGACACAGAATAACAGTCTGATGAGCAGAATGTAGAGAAGGTCAAGATCCCAGTGCCAAAGACAAAGAAGGAATTACAAGCATACTTAATATCAGCAGGATACTACAGAAAGTTCCTAAACGATTTTCAGTACAATTGCAGCATCCTTGAGTAGGTTGCTAAAGTACACCGAAAATCATGATTGGGGGAGCCAACAGGAAGAAGTGTTGGAAGAACTAAGAGTGATATTAATCAATACTCTCACACTTCAGTACTCTGAGAAACCATTTATTATTACAACAGAGGGAAGTGGAATGGCACTTAGGGCCATATTGTTACAAGGCAAGGTCAGAAACGAATTACCAATAGCGTACACATCTAGTCACTGAATGAAGGAGAGAGAAACAATTCATCTACCGAGCATTAGTACGAGCCATGAAATAATTTCCACTATACGTGTACGGAATTAAGTTCATAATAGCAACAAATCACAAGCCGTTAATATGGATTTTTAGTGTAAAAGACCCCTCCCCACGGTAATTAAATTGGAGACTGAAACTAGAAGAATATTAATACGAGATTATATGTAAGTCAGACCTATTGATCACCAATGCATATGCATTAAGCAGAATGTCACAAGTGATACTGAGTGCACTATCCGAAAACTACCTCGAGCAATTAAACAGAGAACCGACTCGTGGAGATCACATCTTGGACCTACTGATAACAAACAGACCCGAATGCTTCGACTCTGTAGGCTCAGAACAGGGAGTCAGTAATCATAAGGCCGTTGTAGCATCCCTGAATATGGAAGTAAATAGGAATATAAAAAAAGGGACGAAGGTTTATCTGTTTAGCAAGAGTAATACAGGGTGTTTCAAAAATGACCGGTATATTTGAAACGGCAATAAAAACTAAACGAGCAGCGATAGAAATACACCGTTTGTTGCAATATGCTTCGGACAACAGTACATTTTCAGGCAGACAAACTTTCGAAATTACAGTAGTTACAATTTTCAACAACAGATGGCGCTGCGGTCTGGGAAACTCTATAGTACGATATTTTCCACATATCCACCACGCGTAGCAATAATATGGCGTAGTCTCTGAATGAAATTACCCGAAACCTTTGACAACGTGTCTGGCGGAATGTCTTCACATGCAGATGAGATGTACTGCTTCAGCTGTTCAATTGTTTCAGGATTCTGGTGGTACACCTGGTCTTTCAAGTGTCCCGACAGAAAAGAGTCACTGGGGTTCATGCCTGGCGAATAGGGAGGCCAATCCACGCCGCCTCCTGTATGTTTCGGATAGCCCAAAGCAATCACACGATCATCGAAATATTCATTCAGGAAATTAAAGACGTCGGCCGTGCGATGTGGCTGGGCACCATCTTGCATTAACCACGAGGTGTTCGCAGTGTCGTCTAAGGCAGTTCGTACCGCCACAAATTCACGAAGCATGTCCAGATAGCGTGATGCAGTAATCGTTTCGGATCTGAAAAATGGGCCAATGATTCCTTTGGAAGAAATGGCGGCCCAGACCAGTACTTTTTGAGGATGCAGGGACGATGGGATTGCAACATGGGGCTTTTCGGTTCCCCATATGCACCAGTTCTGTTTATTGACGAAGCCGTCCAGGTAAAAATAAGCTTCGTCAGTAAACCAAATGCTGCCCACATGCATATCGCCGTCATCAATCTTGTGCACTATATCGTTAGCGAATGTCTCTCGTGCAGCAATGGTAGCGGCGCTGAGGGGTTGCCGCGTTTGAATTTTGTATGGATGGAGGTGCAAACTCTGGCGCATGAGACGATACGTGGACGTTGGCGTCATTTGGACCGCACCTGCAACACGGCGAACAGAAACCCGAGGCCGCTTTTGGATCACCTGCTGCTCTAGCTGCGCGTTGCCCTCTGTGGTTGCCGTACGCGGTCGCCCTACCTTTCCAGCACGTTCATCCGTCACGTTCCCAGTCCGTTGAAATTTTTCAAACAGATCCTTTATTGTATCGCTTTTCGGTCCTTTGGTTACATTAAACCTCCGTTGAAAACTTCGTCTTGTTGCAACAACACTGTGTTCTAGGCGGTGGAATTCCAACACCAGAAAAATCCTCTGTTCTAAGGAATAAACCATGTTGTCTACAGCACACTTGCACGTTGTGAACAGCACACGCTTACAGCAGAAAGACGACGTACAGAATGGCGCACCCACAGACTGCGTTGTCTTCTATATCTTTCACATCACTTGCAGCGCCATCTGTTGTTGAAAACTGTAACTACTTTAATTTCGAAAGTTTGTCCGCCTGAAAATCTACTGTTGTCCCAAGCATATTGCAACAAACGGTGTATTTCTACCGCTGCTCGTTTAGTTTTTATTGCCGTTTCAAATATACCGGTCATTTTGAAACACCCTGTAGAAGGCATATTTCAGACTACCTAACAGATCAAAACGATAATTTCTGTTACGGACAGCGTTAAGTGTTTATGGAAAAAGTTAAAGGCAATCGTAAAATGCGTTTTAGACAGGTAGATGCCGAGTAAAACTGTGAGGGATGGGAAAAACCCACCGTGGTTCAACAACAAAGTTAGGAATCTACAAAGAAAGCAAAGAGAGCTTCACTCCAAGTTTAAACGCAGCCAAAACCTCTCAGACAAACAGAAGCTAAACGATGTCAAAGTTAGCGTAAAGAGGGCTATGCGTGAAGCTTTCAGTGAATTCGAAAGTAAAATTCTATCTACCGACTTGACAGAAAATCCGAGGAAGTTCTGGTGTTACGTTAAATCAGTAAGTGGCTCGAAAGAGCATGTCCAGACTCTCTGGGATGATGATGGCATTGAAACAGAGGATGACACGCGTAAAGCTGAAATACTAAACACCTTTTTCCAAAGCTGTTTCACAGGGGAAGACCGCACTGCAGTTCCTTCTCTAAATCCTCGCGCCAACGAAAAAATTGGCTGACATCGAAATAAGTGTCCATGGAATAGAAAAGCAACTGAAATCACTCACCAGAGGAAAGTCCACTGGACCTGACGGGATACCAATTCGATTCTACACAGAGTACGCGAAACCCCCCTTCTAACAGCCATGTACCGCAAGTCTCTAGAGGAACGGAAGGTTCCAAATGATGGGAAAAGAGCACAGGTAGTCCCAGTCTTCAAGAAGGGTCGTCGAGCAGATGCGCAAAACTATAGACCTATATCTCTGACATCGATCTGTTGTAGAATTTTAGAACATGTTTTTCTGGAAGCCCAGATTCTAATCTGTAGGAGTCAACATGGACTTCGGAAACAGCGATCGTGTGAACCCAGCTCGCTTTATTTGTTCATGAGACCCAGAAAATATTAGATACAGGCTCCCATGTAGATGCCATTTTCCTTGACTTCCGGAAGGCGTTCGATACAGTTCCGCACTGTCGCCTGATAAACAAAGTAAGAGCCTACGGAACATCAGACCAGCTGTGTGGCTGGATTGAAGAGTTTTTAGCAAACAGAACACAGCATGTTGTTCTCAATGGAGAGACGTATACAGTGGTTAAAGTAACGTCTGGCGTGCCGCAGGGGAGTGTTATGGGACCATTGCTTTTCACAATATACATAAATGACCTAGTAGATAGTGTCGGAAGTTCCATGCGGCTTTTCGCGGATGATGCTGCAGTATACAGAGAAGTTGCACCATTAGAAAATTGCAGCGAAATGCAGAAAGATCTGCAGCGGATAGGCACTTGGTGCAGGGAGTGGCAACTGACCCTTAAGATAGACAAATATAATGTATTGCGAATACACAGAAAGAAGGATCCTTTATTGTATGATTATATGATAGCGGAACAAACACTGGTAGCAGTACTTCCGTAAAATATCTGGGAGTATGCGTGCGAAACGATTTGAAGTGGAATGATCATATAAATTTAATTGTTGGTAAGGCGAGTGCCAGGTTGAGATCCATTGGGAGAGCAGTTAGCAAATGTAGTCCATCAACAAAGGAGGTGGCTTACAGAACACTCGTTCAACCTATACTTGAGTATTGCTCATCAGTGTGGGATCCGTACCAGGTCGGGTTGACAGAGGAGATAGAGAAGATCCAAAGAAAAGCGGCGCGTTTCGTCACAGGGTTATTTGGTACGCATGATAGCGTTACGGAGATGTTTAGCAAACTCAAGTGGCAGACTCTGCAAGAGAGGCGCTCTGAATCGCGGTGTAGCTTGCTGTCCAGGTTTCGAGAGGATGCGTTTCTGAATGAGGTATCGAATATATTGCTTTTCCCTACTTATACCTCCCGAGGAGATCACGAATGTAAGTTTAGAGAGTTTCGAGCGCGCACGGAGGCTTTCCGGCAGTCGTTCTTCCCGCGAACCATACGCGACTGGAACAGGAAAGGAAGGTAATGACAGTGGCACGTAAAGTGCCCTCCGTCACACACCGTTGGGTGACTTGCGGAGTATAAATGTAGATGTAGATGTAGTGATGCAGTGGCGTAGGTAAGAGACAAACCAAGAGCCCTTAAGACCGATGACAGACACCAATGAATTAAGCGAACACCAGAAAGACCTAAGCGAGGAACAGAATGCCGCATTTTTGAAGAAAGTACACGACAGTGCATTGGAAGGACATCAAAGATTTCACCGAACACTGGACTGTACAAAGAGATATAGCTCGTGGAAGGGTATGTGGAGGACCACATCAAAACGTGTGATAAATATCAAAGAAATCAATTTACTCAGAGTAAATCCAAAATGCCATTAGTAATACAGAACATTTTTGACCAGTGTTACAAGGACATTATCGCTCAATTATATGTACCTGCAAAAGGCAACAGATATATTATAACTTTTTCAGGATGATTTGAGTAATTTTAGCTTAGCAGTGCCGTTCAGAGAGAAAAGACGCGAACACAGCGATGGAAAAGTTCATAGAAAAAGTTATATTGAAGTATGGTATTGCTTCGATATTGTTGACAGGCCAAGCTTCGAATTTTTTAAGTCTTGCTTAAGAGAGTATGCTCAGTATTGACAATGAAGAAAATACAGACAAGTGTGTTACACCCACAGAGGAATGGAGCATTAGAAAAGACACACCAGATATTCGTGTAGTATTTGGGGCATTTCATAAATGAAGGGCACAACAATTAGGGCACAGTACATTTGTTTTCAATATCACGACATATAGCAGCACAGGATATACCTCTTTCGAATTAGTTTCCGGAGAACGGTAAGCTTACGAGGAGGGTTTCAAAGGGAATCGGCCGCAATAGGATATAACTATGGTGATTAATGTATATCAGTTCAAAGCTAGGATGCAATAAGCTCATCGAGTAACGAGGGATAAAAGAAAAACTGACAAAAATGCGAGCAACATCCACAATAAAACGAATGTTGAATTCCCAGTTCAGAGGCACATACGAAGGAACAGAAACCGAATTGCCTAACTTAGTAAGAAAAACGAATCGGAAACAGGAACTGAAAGTGCGTGGCAATAGATGGAAACATTATTACTAAGATGAAGTTGGAAATGTAATGGAGTAAGATCAGAATTTCGTTTACAGATCCAACATGGTGTCATCGCCCGCATTGTTGTGGCTTCTGATTATCACTGGCGGATGCAGTGTATGGAGAGACCGATAGGATCGTGGAGATTTATATGACAATGAAAAACCTAGGAATACATATCCATTATACGGGTGGCTTCGAGCTAACCATTGGCACATGGAAACTGGTAACCTATGTGAATCTGAAGACACAACACTAAAATTTCACGCCGTGAGAAGCGAAGGACAAAGGCTGGGTCTAAGGGCGATACAACAGCGTAAGCTAAAACTGGAGCAATTAAACTTTAGTCAGGTAGAATGTAATATGGTAAGCAACGGAGTTATACACAATGTAGAACGACAGCTAGAAACCAAGTCCCTAATATGTCAACTAACAAGTCAACTAAGTAGATAGAGAAAGGAAATTCGCAACTTTGTATCAGAAATTATTAAAATTTTACTTGGAACTGTCAACCAGACAGATGCATCTTATTTCAAAACGCCCATTCATAGTATTGGGTCTAGAACAGAACAAATGAAATTATCCAAAGAACAAGTGGCTGTATTGAGAGACACGTCGTCGGGCTTGAAGTGAAATGTAGATTCGGTAGCCACAAATGAAGATTTGCCAAAAACGGAGGGGCTAAACTAGAACATTTCCTACTCTCTGCGGACTAAGATAGTGGTCTAAAGAGGATTGTTGCATTCAGGACGATCAATGAACAACTCTTGTTGTTACAGATTTAAATTAAGGAATTAGGTGTGGACTATCAAAAGGTAGGAAGCGTAATCACTGACGCTTTGAACTGCATCCTTTCCCCCTCACATAGTAAACCCAGCTCTATTTGTCAAGAATCTGATTAACTTAAAATGAATTGAGAGAAGAAACATTTCCAATAACTTTAATCAAAGAATATAGATACAGATTGTTGAAAGTTATCAATCTACATGTATTTGTAAAAAATGAGGTATTAGGTTATGTAATTACTATTCCATCAATTGAAAACAAGAATTTTAATTTACTAAAAATATTACCATTGCCGATTGATTAATTTCTAGTGCATATTAGTATGTTGCCATTCAATCTGAGCAACTGTACACCAAGCTACCAACCGGTCAGTTAAATTCTAAAAAAATGGACGAAGAAGTATTCGTAGACAAACTTTTGGGTTCATATCGGTGTGCAGCCAGGAAGACTGTGAAGTGAAATTATTTTGAAGACAATCACTGCCTAGTAATACAGGCAGGAAAAGATTTCCATAGAACGCAGTTTATAGACTAGTTTAAGTACCAATTAGCGGTTCTACGGAATCCTTAAGGAAGAGGATATAACCATTTTGAGCTGCAGATATCTATATTGGGATATTAATTTAAGTGTATCTGGAATAATTGGAGTTCAGAAAAACTGTAAAGGATAAGGATCACATGTCTACATTCAGACAGAAAAAGTAATCCAGACGAACTCCACCAGGAGGGGCGTAATATCAAATGTGAATTTAAACTGTTGCGACGTAATGGAAACAAAAATCAGTACCTCAGAAATACAGTTTAATTATCTTAACAGCATATCACTTTCACTGACGTGACGAAACACTAACGGACAAACGATTAAAAGAAATTTATAAGTACATAGATAAACAACAATTGGAATTAAAGTGAGAAAACAAGGTCCAAACGTATTTCATTGTGACCTGCATTATCATAATTTTAATTATTTTTATTATTTTATTTATTTGGTGCGAAAACGTGTGTGTGCAAAATGTATTTTTACAAAAATAGTTCGATGAGTCTGGATATGGAAACTCGGGCCGGTTTGTTTGTGTAAAGACAACAGTAAGTGGTTGTGTATGAAAGATATCCGAGAAACACGGACGAAATAGTAGTAATAACCAAAAGACGTTACGTTGTTTTCTTTCAGGTGCGACGTAAAAGAAAACGTATGTAAAAAGCCTTGTAACTATATTTGAAAGCTTTTTTATAGCACACAGTAATGTATTTTTGGGAGAAGGTATCAAGAAATTAGAAATGTTTAAAAAAATTTATTTCATGTCATGTCATAAAGAGAGAAGCAAGCTGCAGTAACAGAGCGAAGCTAGACAGGATGTCGGCGGCAAATAGCGCTTCTCAGAGCAGCTGGACGCTGAATCTTCGACGTTGGTCAAACTCTCCATGGAATAGTTTCTTGATACCTTGCTAATAGCAGCAAGGTTCGAGGTCAACAGAATAATAAGAAATTTCCAATGCATACAATGGAAGAATCCAGAGTATGACTTAGAGAGATAATCAAGCATTAAGGAAGGGTTAGTATTCAGTTTCAGTACTGACCATCAAGAAGGGACTAACGCTCCGTACCAGGAACTGTGGAGCAGTAAACACTTCAGCTTCGAGAAGACAGTGCTAGACTCTGGTGGACACACAGTAACTGAGAGCTAAGTAGCTTTTTACATATCCATTGGAGCGAAGACTGTCTGCCTTTGACTCAAAGGGTTGGAATAGTGTTATTTCAATGATTGGCAATAACAAGGTACTACATAGTACTTGTCCCTTGTACAGCAGGCAATGTGCAGTGTGTACTAGTAACGTAGTTCACAGTATTGATGATTGATTAGTTAGTTCAAGCAGCCAGTAGCAAGCAAACGCAGTAACTGCCATGGAAATCCTTGCCAGTAATTATTGGAAGCATCGGTTTCATCCGACACCTCACTAAGTAATTCTGTTTGTTAGAACAATAAGTTTATTAAAGAAAGAGTATTAACCTGCTACTTCAGCAAACACTACTTGCCAACTCCAAGAGAGTTATCATCTTTCTGTAGCTTACCCCTCCAACCAAGGAGATTTTCTTCATTTAATTTCCCGTATGAAGTTTTATAACAAAGCTAACTAAACCCACGATGTCGTTAACGTCCTGACTGTGTCAGGCAGGGCTAGGCAACCTTTGCAGGGACACAACACACTTTTTTGTTCTGAAATATCTGTAAATTTTATTTGTGATTTTACTTTAGCACAGTGTTTTACCACGAAGAGAAAGGCATGGAATCCTTAAATAACGTTTTTAATTTCCTGCGCCACGTGGTACTATACTGGTGTCTGAACCGAAATTACCTCGTAATTCGATGAGAGAAACGTCAATAGAGGAATATGTTTCGTTTTTCAGTCAATTAGAAGCGGCGAAAAGTGTTTATGTTAATTTTTGTAGGTATTATTCTTCTTTTGGATACCTGAAATCCCACCTGAAATGTCTGAACTGCTTAGACATGAGCATGTCAACCTCAACAGAGATGCTGCGCTGCTTAGAGATGAGTCAGAGGTGATTCGTGCGCTACGAAGAGGCGCGTCATATTTATCTGTTGATCCACAATCATATTTGTCGAGAAAGGCTTACAGGTAATGAGTGAGTTTGTTTTATTTGTGTATTCTTGGTTCGTCAGACATCCAGGCCAGGAATTCTTTTTTTTTTTTTTTTTTTTTTTTTTTTTTTTTTTTTTTTTTTTTTTTTAAGGATATATTGATCGTTGAGAGACAAATGGATTTAAGAATTAGATTCTGAAATATTGTGGAGGTCAATATTTGTAATTTCAATTTTAGTAATTCATGGATTATTGTTATGCGATTTCAGAGAAAGCGTAAGTACTTTTGAAGTTTCATTGAACGTTCTTAAGTCTAAGGAAATGAAGTTGGAATTGAATTCATTGAAAACAGAGTCATTGTCCACACTCCAAGAGTCAATTTATTTTCAATTATTTAGAAACCGTTATCAAAAAATTATGAATCAAGAATGATAGCAATATGAGTACAAATTGCACCTCTGTGTATCGAGTGGTTAGATTTCGCAGCTCAGTTTGCAGTTTGCACCCAGGTAAGATAAAGTGTGCAGAGAACAGATTCGTTCTCTAATAAAATTTCACGGGGATCAGCTTTACTTTCAAAGTAATTAGTTTTCTTTTGGGAAAGTCCATACTCAGATCTTGTGATGACAATAATTTCCAGACAGGACATGATTTTCTTAAGTAACAGTCTCGCAGTTAAATTTATCTCACCATTCTCGCAACT
Organism: Schistocerca serialis cubense; assembly: GCF_023864345.2. Classification (NCBI taxonomy): domain Eukaryota; kingdom Metazoa; phylum Arthropoda; class Insecta; order Orthoptera; family Acrididae; genus Schistocerca; species Schistocerca serialis. The sequence goes on from NC_064642.1 coordinate 667,514,958, forward strand.
GAATTTTGTGACCAATAGTTCGCGTTAAGCTACCAACAGATTTTTTATGTACTTTCACTCACTAAAACAAATCGAAGCAGATAGCCTTCAGCGATTCTCTCATATTGGACATCCCTTAACTCTCGATTTATGACTTTATATTCGAGGCACATGGAAAAAAGCAACTAAACTGTCTTCAAAAGTAATCTTCATAGCTGTTAATATATTTATCCCACTCAGACAAAACGGCCAGTGCCTTCATGGGAAAAACGTCAGCGGCTGCCTACACAACCATTATTGTATCCAAGCGGACACCTCTTGGAGAGGAGATCACGAATGTAAAATTAGAGAGATTCGAGCGCGCACGGAGGCTTTTCGGCAGTCGTTCTTCCCGCGAACCACACGCGAGTGGAGCAGGAAAGGGAGGTAATGACAGTGGCACGTAAAGTGCCCTCCGCCACACGCCGTTGGGTGGCTTGCGGAGTATAAATGTAGATGTAAATGTAAATGTAGATGAAAGCAAATCGACAGCGACGAATGTCTTTTTTCAGATTTCCAAACATATGGAAATCGCATGGGGAGAGATCAGGCATGTATGCAGAATATGGGTTGACTTCCCACTGAACTTTCTGCAACATACTCTAAAGAATCTTGGCAACATACGGGCCCGGCCACATTTCCGTATTTTTGGAGCTCTGAAAAAAGACATTTGTGGCCATAGATTGGCTTCGGACGAGGAGATGCCAACCTGAGTACGATCATAGTCCCGCAGGCAGCCGCAAACATTTTTCCATGAAGACACTGACCATCTTGTCTCATAGTGTGATACATCTATTTACGGTTGTGGCGATTATTTCTCAGATAGTAAAAAGTTTATTAATTTTTTCCATTTGCCACTTTTTCATTCGACTGCGGCTAATACAACTCTGATAACTAAATGACTGTGAGCACTATGGGACTTAACTTCTGAGGTCATCAGTCCCCTAGAACTTAGAACTACTTAAACCTAACTAACCTAAGGACATCACACACATCCATGCCCGAGGCAGGATTCGAACCTGCGACCGTAACGGTCACGCAGTTCCAGACTGTAGCGCCTAGAACCGCTCTGCCACCCCGGCCGGCAATCTGATAACTAACCTAGTACTTGAACGGTAGGGTCGAAAGTCACAAAATTATTAGTGTATAAATATTAAAATTTCGTTGAAACAAACGTATTACTCATTTCGCAAACAATTAAATTCGTCATCGTTTGCCCTTCCATTAACCAGTCTACAAACCTGAAAAAAATCTACATTTTACATTTTCGATACTTGTACTGTGGTCATTACTCAAAAGAAAAGTTTTTATTGCAAGAGTAATGTGCGGTGTTCTCCAATGCCACGTTTTGGGCCTTTCTTCGTGTAGCTAGGCATTGTAACAGCATCTTCACCATTGCAACAACTATGCGCGGTGACTTTTCGATGTGTACGGAAAGTAAAATAATGAATAGCTGACAGAAGAAATCCAAGAGTTATGTATCACTTAGCAAGCCGACCAATATTGAGCGAACTATCGCTGCTTTCCTGCAACGCGCTAATGATAAGTCGAAATATTATCCTATGTGAAATAATCAGACTAGAAAGATTTGGTGGATCAGTTTCGTCTAAATGGAGCACACTGTTAGAAAAATTGACAAAAGTATCTTTTGTGAAACAAAGATCTTCAAGGTTGGAGGAATTGTACTCTGGAAACACCGTTCTTCCTCCAGACACTGACAGTGAACGTACTAATCTAACGTCGTCAGGTGAATGTAGCACAATTTTCCTTGTATGTACCTACCACGTACTTGGTGACAAAAGTTTTGCAATACCTCCAAATATCGTGTCAGAACTTATTTCTCAAGCTTCGACTCTCGGCCTGTTATTATATAGCATTTTTTGTTGATGTTGAAATTTTACAAAAGGATAAATTGAAAATAATAACAATATGTAAGTACAGACGAATATAAACAATTTTGTTTAAAATTGTTGCTAATTTGGATAAAGAGACACATAATAGGTTGTTGATGTATTTTAATTTAAAATTAAAAGTGTATTTCACGGATGTAACAAGAGATGGAAATTTGACTTAGATATAATGTGACAGTTCTTTCCTTCATGCCTTCTGTGCGTATGGTTACGTCTGTTAAAAATGTGTTCCCTGGACATTGACAATACTTAATTTAATGTACTGATTAGTTACATTTTGTGTGTTTCCGAACTCCTTTTGCCCATTATATTGAAGAAATTCTACGTGGCATGGACTCAACGAGTCGTTGGAAGTCCCTGGCAGAAATATTGAGCCATCCTGCCTTTGTACTCGTCCACAATTGCGAAAGTGTTTACTGTGCAGAATTTAGTGTTCCAAGTGGCCCTGTGCTATGTCCCATAAATGTTCGATAGGATTCATCTCGGGTGATCTGGGTGGTCAAATCAGTCTCTCGAATTGGGCAGAACGTTCTTCAGACCAATCGCAAACAACTGTGGCCTGGTGACGTTTTGAGCATTGTTATCCGGAAAAATTCTCGTTCTTCGGTTATATGACGTACATGAATGGCTCGAATTGGTCTACAAGTAGCCGACAATCCAGAGAACACATTCCATTCCAAGTAAACACAACCCACACCTTTATGGAGTCATCATAAGTTTTCACAGTGCCTTCTTGACAACTTGGATCCATGGTTTAGTTCCGATCCCTACCATCAGCTCTAACCAAATTAAATCGGACTCATCTGAGCAGGACACGGTTTTCCAGTCGTCTGTTGTAAAACCAAGATGGTCACGAGCCCAGGAGATACGCTGCATTCGATATTTAGCTGTTGACAAAGGCACAGGCATCGGTTATCTGCTGCCATAGCCCATTAACGCCGGATTCCACCGCATTGTCTTAACGGACATAGATTTCTGTGGTTATTTCATACAGTGTTGCTTGCCTGTTTACATTGACAACTCTAAGCAAACGTCGTTGCTCCCGGTCGTTAAGTGAGGGTGTTTCGGCCACTGCTCTATTCGTGGTGAAAGGTAATGCTGCAAATTTGGTACTCTGGGCACCCTCTTGAACGTGCAGATCGCGGAATATTGAATTCTCTAACGATTTCCGAAATGGAACGTCGCATGCGTCTAGCTGCAACTACCATTCCGCCCTTCAAAGTCTGTTAATTCACTCGTGCGGCCATAATGACGCCGGAAACCTTTTCACATAAATCGCCTGACTACAAATGACAGATCCCTTAACGCATTGCCTTGTTACAACCTGTGCAGGCAATAGTACTGCCATCTGTATATGTACACATCACTGTCCTGTGACTATTGTCACCTTAGTGTAGTTCATTTCTTGGAAGGGTATCTGGTGAGGGATAGTTTCTATGAATTAGACTGATTGTAAAATAAAGCTTTGGTTGAGAGCTGAGTGATTGTTTTATCATGAAATGCAGTGAAACGATTTCACACGAGGGGTAAATAATAATGGTTTTCAACCCATTACAGCGTTACGATTTCGCGAAATAATCTGTTACTGTATTGTGACTGAGGCTTCTCTCGTAACGACAGGATATACGCACGAAGTACGCTCCAAGCTGTTGCAGATATATCGTAATTTTGCCAGCTCCAGCACGCGAAACGCGGTGTGCGATTCTAAACACCACTTTGCGTAATTGCTAACGGGGTGCGTGAAGGTTCACGCACAATAGCCGGGGCGCGCGGATGCTCCACGGAGCGAGCGCTCGGCGGCAGGTGCGTCCCGTTGGCAGCGTGGCACTGTGGCTCTGCCGCAGGGCGGCGCCGCGCGGCGAGGCCTGCCCGGCAATTATCGATATCGCTTACACCGCGCCATCGGGAACCGACCGCAGTAATTGCCCGATGCGGAACCAATTGAAACGTCTGCGCGCGCTTCGCTGAGCTATGGCCCAACGGTTGCCTTCTGATCGGCTGTGCACAAACTAGGCCAGGTATGATGTCAGGGCACGGAAAATACTGTATACATAAACCAAGTTGATACGGTAGTCTAAGGGTGAATAATCGCATTTATTCTTACACTAGATGTGTTGTCAACCGACCAGAAAGTTAAAATGAAGTACTTTTCACCTAATTTCTACCAAATAAATACCGCTTTTTTTAATCTGTGGTGTCTGGTTAGATAACTGGTCTCTTTTTTTCTCATCAGCGTAGGGGGGTAGGACGTCAAACGGGCCGACTTGGAGCAGGAGAGGCATCACAGGATATTTTAATTTCCACTGTCTATACTTTTACAAATAAATTCATAAAACTTTGTCAGCATGACCAGGAAGGATTCAGAATTTACACTCACAGCAGTGGAAGTTCGAAAACGTAACAAAATAATTTTTTTTTACATGTGAAATTTCATCACTTTTTTCACTTACTATTGGCAGCATTTGTTGCTATAGGTACACTTTTCTTCGTAAATAGGAGAGATTCTTCGATGAATTTTGCACAGCATACAAACCATACTCAAAGATGTATGAAACTCTAGAATTTTACAAACTGTGGTAAAAATTGAGGTAATTAACTAGAAAATTTGTGTTCTTTCTAAACATGAAGTTTAAAATATAACAGCTCATTCATTTTTTCATAAATTAAATAAATTCTAGAGTTTCATACACCTGCGCAAAATTCATCGAAGAATCTCTCTAACTTATGAAGAAAAGTGTACCTATAGCAACAAATGCAGCCATTAGTAAATGAAAGAATTATGAAATTTCACAGCAAAAAAAAAAATATTTTGTAATGGGTTAGACCTTCCACTGCAATGAGTGTGAATCCTGAATCCTTCCTGGTGATGCTGACAAAGTTTTACGAATTTATTTGTTAAAGTATAGACAGTGGAAATCAAAATGTCCTGTGATGCCTCTCCTGCTCCAAGTCGGCCCGTTTGACGTCCTACCCCCCTTAATTTCCACTAGACAGAACCTCTCCCACGCTGTGTTAGGCGTTTCTGCAAGTTAAACGTATGAAGAAACTGATTATCTCTTATTGTTGTACACTGAAGAGCCTAAGAAACTGGAACACTTGCCGAATATCGTGTAGGGTACCTGCCAGCACGCAGAAGTGCCGCACCACAACTAGGCATGAATGCGACTTATATCTGAAGTAGTGTTGGAGGGAATTGACATCATGAATCCTGCAAGGCTGTCCACAAATCCGTAAGAGTACGAAGGGGGAGAACTCTTCTGAACAGCACGTTGCAAGGCATCCCAGATATGCTCCGTAATGGTCATGTCGGGGGAGTAAGGTGGCCAGCGGAAATGTTTAAACTGAGGATACTGTTCCTTGAGCCATTCTGTAGCAATTCTGGACGTGTGCGGCGTCGCTTTGTCTTGCTTGAATTTCCCAAGTCCGTGCGAATGCACGATGGACATGAATAGATGCAGGCGATCAGACAGGATGCTTACGTACATGTCACATGTCAGAGTGGTATCTTCACGTATAATGGGTCCTATTTCACTCCAACTGCAGGCGCCTCCACCATTACAGAGCCTCCACCGACTTCAACAGTCCATTTCTGAGATGCAGAGTCCATGGCTTTATGAGTTACCCATGTCTCCGTACACGTCCATCCGCTCGATACAATTGAAAACGAGGTTCGTCCGACCAGGCAACATGTTTCACGTCATGAACAGTCCATTGTCGGTGCTGACGGGGGAGGTGAGCCATAAAGCTACCGTGCAGTCATCAAGGGTACACGAATGACCCTACGACACCGAAAGCCCATATCGATGGTGTTTCGTTGAATGGTTCGCAGGCGGACACTTGTTGATGGACCAGCATTGAAATCTGCAGGAATTTGGGGAAGGTATACTTTTATGTCACGTTGAATGATTCTCGTCTATCGTCGTTGCTCCCGTTCTTGCAGTTTTTTTTTTTTTTTTTTTTTTTTTTTTTTTTTTTTTTTTTTTTTTTTGCGACACCAGCGTTGTCGGGGATTTGATGTTTTACCGGGTCCCTTATATTCACGATCCACTCGTGAAACAGTCATACGGGATAATGCCCACTTCATCGCTACCTCGGAGATGCTATGTCCCATCGCTCGTGCCCTGACTGCAACACCACGTTCAGACTCATTTTCTTGATAATCTGGCATTGTAGCAGCAGTAACCGATCCGACAACTGCGACAGACAGCTATTGTCTTACACAGGCCTTGCCGTCCGCAGCGCCCTATTTTGCCTGTTTACATATCTCCGCATTTAAATACGCATGCCTCCATCAGTTTCTTTGGCGTTTCAGTGTAATATTTACATCAGTCGAGTAATCCCAACTGGTAGGCTAAGGCAACAGAAGCAATCAGGTAATTACAGTAGTGGAAATCATTGTAAAGGTATGGCTGTTTGCCGGCCGCGGTGGCCGTGCGGTTCTAGGCACTTCAGTCCGGAACCGCGTGACTGCTACAGTCGCAGGTTCGAATCCTGCCTCGGGCATGGATGTGTGTGATGTTCTTAGGTTAGTTGGGTTTAAGTAGATCTACGTTCTAGGGGACTAATGACCTCAGATGTTGAGTCTCATAGTGCTCAGAGCCATTTGAACTATTTTATGGCTGTTTGCAGGAAAATTGGCACTGTCGATTGGAATAGTTGTGCATAACGTATACGCAATAGTATGAAATCCAGTATACCGACAAATGCGTCTAATGTTATCGCATTTGATGCTAATTGTGCATTACATAACAAGACATCAACGATTCAGATATGAGAGGCTGGAACTCGGTATCAAGAGAGTAAGCTCTGTAGTTAGCGTGTAGATACGTGCCTTAATCGCAGATTCGAAACAGACGCCATTAGAGACAGTGCGTGTTGCGTACGTAAGTCACGATAGTGAGGATTCCATGCGAAAAACAATGTGACGCAAAAGCAAAAATCGGTAGGTCCAAGGAAATGGGTTCCCTAACCGAGAAATTGCCGAGAAGTTGTACTGTAAAATTACGGTGATCTCTGCGCACGAAATGGACAGAACGGAAAATATGGCCAAAGTAGAAAATTATTTGACGCATAGAAAATGTTATTTTATTCCAAAGAAAGGGCCACAAATCATTATTCATCTCAACTTGCTGGAGAGTTACAGTTGTCAATAGCTGCTAGACGTGTACGACATATTTTGTCGTATGACAAACGTCTTACTTCTAAGAAACGGCTTTAGAAACCCGCTTCAACACCTAATCGTAAACAGGCTATATTGTTGTTTGCTGAAAAACGTAAATCATTTTGATGAAAGATATATGTCATGGAATTCAGGATAGGATAAAACGATCTTCAGTGATAAGAAGTTTAATGTAGATGGCCGGGTGGTTTTCCATGTTATTGGCATCTGAGGACAGGAAAGCAGGCAAGAACGAGCAGAAATTTTCATGGTGAAAGTATTATGATTTCAGCAGCCGTCTGCGCGTGGTTTGGCTGAACACTAGAATCAACTGTAGCATGTACACTGAGATGCCTGAGACAGGATTGATAGATTAAATGACGACCTAGGGGACGTATGTGCAATGTTAAGACAATGCATCTGTGTACGTTTCTGCTCAGACCAAAAAGTGGTTTTAATTTAAGAGGTCGGTGTCTTTCCCAGTCCAGTCCAGCACGTAGCCCGTATTTGAATCCCGTGAAAAATATTAGTGGAGTGCTTTCAAGACGTGTATATCGCAATGGGAGGCACTCTGAGGCCTTATGTGAGCTGAAAAAAGGGATACCAGGAGAGTGGCCGACAATTTCAATGCAAAAAATAAAAATCCTAACAAAATAAATGACGAAGAGAATTTTTGACATAATTAGGAAGAACAGAAGTTGGACAAACTACTAACAATGCAATAAAAAAACAGGACAGAGAGTGCCTTTTATACCAATCTCCATCCTAAAACTCAAACGTTTTATTATACTACTAATTTTATGATAGAAACTTAGTAATTCCGTCATGATTGTTTATGTCTTACATGTATCTGTCTTTACACCCATTTTCCACTACTGTGTGGAAGAATCAGCCTAGTTATCACTAGCTATAAAACCTACTGCAGTATCTTAAACAATAGGCTGCGCATCTCTGATGTAATTTTATTAGACGAACAAATACGTTTTACGAAAGGACGGTCCCGCACAGAACATACTTTTAACATAAAAGGACTAGGAGATAAAAAAAGAAAAGTTCCTTAGAGACGCACATAGTGTTTTCTAGACTATGAGAAAGCTTTTAACAAAATCAATAGACACCTACCGTGAGATTAAGTAAAAAAATATGATTATTAACACCTCCAATTAACTCTGAAAATGCCATTGACAAACAGACAAAGAATATAATTGAAGACGGGGATAACCTGTGTAAGCATTTAATAACAACATAGGGAAGTAGTGAAGGATGTGGTCTGTCTCGAATTCTTTTCAACATCTACATAGAAGAGCTTCTGTGATTTCTAGAAAGTAGGAGACGAAGTAATGACAGAATTGAAGCTGTGAGAACCTGCTCATAATGCACGGCCTGTGCGGGGTGGTTACACGACAATAACTTCCCTGTAATGGACTGGCTTGCAAGAGACTCCTGACCTGAATCCTATAAAACACCTTTGGGATATTTTCGAACGCCGATTTAGTGCCAGGCCTCACCAACCGACATCGATATCTCTCCTCAGTGCAGCACCCTGTGAAGAATGAGCTGCCAATCCTCTATAAACCTCCCAGCACCAGATTAAACGTTTGCCTGCAAAAGTGGAAGCTGTCACCAAAGCTAAGGGTGGGCAAACACCATATTCAATTCCAGCAATACCAATGGAGGGCGCCACGAACTTGTAAGTCATTTTCAGCCCGGTGTCCGAATACTTTTGATCACATAGTGTACCTCAGAGACTTTACCACTAGTGTTCGTCATGGGGAAATATCTCTTTCCATCAAAAAATGGTTCAAATGGCTCTGAGCACTATGGGACTTAACATCTGTGATCATCAGTCCCCTAGAACTTAGAACTACTTAAACCTAACTAACCTTCCAAAGCTGTGGAATGTGTAATACTAACACCTTATCCTGCTTCTGCGCTCAGCTTCCCGCTTATTATAGACAGATGCTGACTCAGTTTCTCAGGCTAGCAACTAGAAAGTTTCGGTACACAACGTGTGTATAATGCCAATATTTTGTGTAGTGACGGGGGGCGAGATATTAATGAAAAGGGTACCTTCAACCTTCTAATTATTAGATAATTTAATTGTGAAACGGTATTGTACAGTACAGGTAAACTGAATGACGTAGCACTGTTTTAAAAAGAGTAGTCTTGTATTCGGGTGTGTGGAGGATCCAATCTTCATCCAGCCAACGTGTTTCATGTTTCACGTGGTTTCCCTAAATTATTTCACGCAAATGCCAGGATTATTCATACACTATTGTTATGGCTGCTCATCCTTGTCTTTCTAGATTGGTACGTCTGTAAGGCTCTGTGTGTTTGAATTATGGTGGATGCTTCCGTAAATAAGGCAGTCGAAGTGCAGGGAAAACGCAAAAACATCATCCGCTGAGTATCATTGCGAATGAAAGTGCTTCTTCAGGGCAATTTACACCACTTGGTCGCTCTCTGGAGTCGTCACTCTGCCTGTGCACACACCAAATGGTCTAAATTGCCCTGAAGATGACCCAATCACGGGTTGAAACCTGTTGGCGGCAAAATAAATAATGCGATTGTCCCTGTCATTTTGAATAATTGAGTAAAACATGGTGTCGAAGCAAGAAAACTTGGGCTATGGACCTGTCGAAGACTGTCAGTTGGTCGGATGAGTCTTGTTTCAAACTGGGCACCTTTAAGTCTAAAAACTAAAACTTGGCGGGGATTCAGTGATGATTTGGGCAGGCATACCATGATATTCCGTAGACCGACTGGTTTCTCTACAAAATTGCAATATTGCCGAGTATTGAGTGGCCATTTGGGCTGCTCAAGTCCATCCCATCGCACAAAGTTTGTCCTGCTAAGATTACGCTGTGTTCTAAGACGACAGAGACCCTTTCTCACACCTCGCATCGTCCATGAGGACGAAAATGATTTGTCACATCTCCACTCGCTACCAAAGTCCCCAGATCTCAATATTACTGAAGCATTGTGTTCTGGTTTTGAGAGAAGTGTGGGCGATCGTATCCACACCGTTATCGATATCTGAACTTGCCTCTGTGTTCCACAAAGAATGGCACGAGATTCGCTGGGAAAGTACACACAACTATTTGTCCATCCGAGAAGAATTCAAACTGTTTTGAATGCCAGCGGTTTTCTTATACCGTATTCGGCAGGGTAATGCAAGGGCTGCCCGGTAAGTAATGTACCGAATATTTTTTCTCAGCCAAAAACAATGCTACGAATACGGAACGTTACGTATGTATTGTCTGAAGTCTCCTGAATGAGCGCGCCAAGTTTCCATTACTTCCGACAGATAGCGTAGCTGCAGGACAGATTCAAAATGGCGGCTGTATGTGATGTACGTTACAAACAACGTTCCATCATTCAGTTTCTCACTGCAGACAAAGGAACTGTGAAGAATATTCACAAACGCTTGTGCAAAGTGTATGTAGCGTCTGCTATCTAGGGAAGGACAGTTAGTTGCTGGGCACGGAGGGTGAGGTCATCAGAAGGCGGTTCGGCGGACCTCTACGATTTGCAGTGGTCTGGGAGACCATTCACGGCTGTCACATCTCACACGCTGCGAGGAGATATGCATTACGATTCGGCAGTTGGCTCTGCATCTGTCAATCAGCAAAGGAAGTGCGGATGCAGTCATCCGCACTCTTGGATATTCAAACATGTGAGCAAGATTGGTCCCATAATGGATCACAAATCGAAAAAAAAAAACATTTGTGTGGACTTGTTACAACGCTTTTAAACTGAAGAGGAGGTTTTCTCGGCCAAGATTGTGACGTGATGAAACCCACTGTCACGATTTTGAGCACTAAACAAAACAACAGTTAACGGAATGGCGCCATTCCCACTCCCAACAGAAGAAAAAATTCAAAGCAACTGCTTCCGACGATAAGGTCATGATCACCGTGTTCTGGGACAATGAAGGCGTGAGTCTCATTGGTGTGATGCCAACAGTTGGTACCATTAATTTAGAAGCTAATGTCAACACATTATCAAAATGGTTCAAACGGCTCTGTGCACTTTGGGACTTAACATCTCAGGTCATAAGTCCCCTTGAATTTAGAACTGCTTAAACCTAACTAACCTAAGGACTTCACACCCATTCATTCCTGAGGCAGGATTGAAATCAGCGACCACAGAGGTCGCACGGTTCCAGACTGAAGCGCCTAGAGAACCGCTTGGCCACACCAGGCGGCTAACACATTACCAAACCTCGAGACGCGCTTCCGGCGACTTCCACACCACAGGATTGCCTGGAGATGTCATGCTGCAACACGATAACGCTCGGCCCCACACAAGACAGACGACAGCTGAACACATCGCAAAACAGTGTTGGACAGTGTTACATCACCCACCCTACAGCCCTGACCTAGCCCTCTCGGAATTTCACTTGATTGGTTCATTAAAGGATGCCATACGTGAACGACATTTTGAGGACAGTGAAGAGGTGACTCACACACTTAAGCACTGGCTCCGCCACCAGGACAAGGACTGGTACCGACATGGCATACACGTCCTTGTTTCGCGCTGGAGGAAGGCCGTAGAAGGGGGTAGAGATTACGTGGAAAAATAGGGTACCTAAATAAAACACTATTCTTTCGTGTGTGTAATTTTGGTTATGTTGAAACACGTATGTAACGTAGCAGCGATGGCGAGGCATGATAAAATCTTTGACCAGAGAGCCTTTTATCGTAGTTAGTCTGCGCTTGACCGCGCGAGTGTTGCGAGTTGTACGCTAGTAGTCGTCGTGCAGAACAGTCTGTGAGCAGTGCAGTATGTCGGTAGTAGCAGCCGAGTGCAGTTGTGTGTGAGGAGTCGGCGAGCGTCAACATGGCATTCTGGTCAAGATGTTGAATGAGGTATATTGTTAATTAAGGTAATCATCAGATAATGTAAAGTTTATTTATTGTAATTAATTTTCAACAAGTGCCCCAATAATAATTTTGATTTCAAAGCAATTTAAAAAAAAATCATTTAATTACGATTTCCTTCATTTCCCTTAAAGAAAAGTTTCAGTTAAATTTAAAAAAAAAATATTATTTGCAATGCAGTTCCTCCAAGCCATGCGCAACAATAAGAGCAGAAATTTGACAAGGAGTTTCAATGAGGTAAGAATTTAATTCTGATTTTTTTGCACAGGGCCAAAGACCGATATTTCGGTTTAATTGAGTTTACATTGTCACTGAAGTCTCATTAGCATTGAATTGTTTTTCATTATTTTCGTGACAGCTTACACCTTGAGTCAGATTGCGATTCTCACTTTTATTGTCATTAAATTTAATTGTTAACGTAGCAGCGATGGCGAGGCATGATAAAATCTTTGACCAGAGAGCCTTTTATCGTAGTTAGTCTGCGCTTGACGGCGCGAGTGTTGCGAGTTGTACGCTAGTAGTCGTCGTGCAGTACAGTCTGTGAGCAGTGCAGTATGTCGGTAGTAGCAGCCGAGTGCAGTTGTGTGTGAGGAGTCGGCGAGCGTCGACATGGCATTCTGGTCAAGATGTTGAATGAGGTATATTGTTAATTAAGGTAATCATCAGATAATGTAAAGTTTATTTATTGTAATTAATTTTCAACAAGTGCCCCAATAATAATTTTGATTTCAAAGCAATTTAAAAAAAAATCATTTAATTACGATTTCCTTCATTTCCCTTAAAGAAAAGTTTCAGTTAAATTTAAAAAAAAAATATTATTTGCAATGCAGTTCCTCCAAGCCGTGCGCAACAATAAGAGCAGAAATATGACAAGCAGCTTCAATGAGGTAAGAATTTAATTCTGATTTTTTTGCACAGGGCCAAAGACCGATATTTCGGTTTAATTGAGTTTACATTGTCACTGAAGTCTCATTAGCATTGAATTGTTTTTCATTATTTTCGTGACAGCTTACACCTTGAGTCAGATTGCGATTGTCACTTTTATTGTCCTTAAATTTAATTGCCAGGGAGGTTACGCTTGGCTCCCATTCATTTATTATTTCTGTCTTTAAAATTTCAGTGGAAAGGTTACACTTAGCGCTATGTCCATTAGCATTCTTAAATAATATTGTCATTTTTAAATTTTTGTGGGGAGGTTACAATGTTCAATAAAGAACTGTTGAAAAAATGCGGTGCATTACATTCTGGGCAACCGTCGTAATCTGCTTTTTCGTGTTTCCATATTTATGTCCATCCCCTGTCATTAATATACAAACAGCACTTTGCGTATTCTGCTTGATGCTGTCACGTAAACACTTGCCACCGCCATCCAACATATAAGACTGTGAGAGTATCTTACACTTACATTAATTATTTGCTGGTACCAAGTCACAAGTGTATTAAATACGGTTGAAATTCCTACAGACGTTCCGTATACGGATATCCCGACATTTCCAACTCCCACCATATACTCACACACCCACATACACTCGTGAAACCGCCGGCCACGGTGGCCGAGCGGTTCTAGGCTCCTCAGACCGGAACCGTGCATCTGCTACGGTCGCAGGTTCGAATCCTACCTAAAGCATGGATGTGTGTAAAGTCCTTAGGTTAGTTAGGTTTAAGTAGTCTTAAGTACTAGGGAACTGATGACCTCAGATGTTAAGTCCCATAGTGCTCAGAGCTATTTGAACCATTTTTGAACTCGTGAAACCATTTTAATGTACGCTGTGCAGTCACATTAACATGACTACGTGTCAAAAGCCTCTATACGACCTTCCGCTACGCGGACCGCTGCGAATATCGTCATCTTGGCAATCACGCTATACTTAAGTGAAAAGTTTACAAGCTCAGCTGTGTCGATAATTCTTCCACCCTGGGTGCGAAAGCCGATGATCATGCCCTTTTCAACGTCGGTTGAAGCGCTCCTTTTCCCGCATTACGGTAACGACTGTGCTGATTTTCCACGTCCGCCGCCCTCTCCCCCAGAAACGCCTTACCTACCCTCCCCTGCCAGTGCTGCCACCTGCTGTCTGCGAATGGGTAAAGCACTTCCACGTTGAACACAGACTGTGGTCGCATTAATATGACTGGACTGGTATGTAGAATGTGTGGGATGGCTCATTTTGGAACCTGTACACATGTTGTTCAGCTATCTGCGTTAATACTAACAAATCAGTCCTTTTCTAACTCTTTCTAGGTGAAATTATACAGATGAGTTAGAAAAAATGATTAAAATATGGTTTCCCATAAATTTATCCCTAATTCTGCCAAGCAGTGTTACTAATATCACGAATCAAGTGAAATTAGATATCTGGTGTTTCTATAATCATATCAGAGTTTTATGACTACCCTTGGTTTCTCATTTTCAGATATCTGTAATGCGAATAGTGACTGCTTTTAAAATTGAATTATTTGATTGTTCGATGTATGTTGTACAAATGAAGTAAAATATTTAACTGACGGGGAGTGGTGATCACATTTCATCTGTTCTATCCGATAAAATCCCTCAGTGCGTCTAAGAAGAGATCTCTGCATTAGATCCAATTCATATCTCACATCGTATCGAATGGGGAAGGGTGGGTGGTACATATTAACCATCAGCCAGTGTGCGGGTGACGCAGATTTGCCCTGCAAAGACATAGGAGAGAAACTCTTTAATTTAGTTCCTGTAATTGTAAGGCCACAACCTTGACAATGCTCTTTGATACAGTATTAATAGTAGCACGCTACATTGCATCAGTGTACTCACTGTGTGAGACTGAATGTTATCCGACTACAAGATTAGTTTATCATACTTTATGTACGCTTCAGTTTATTTTTGCCTCTTTTGTGTATGAGATTAATAGGTTCTACAGTAAAGTTGTGCGTTAATGCGGACCACACAGTCATAAACTTCCGTGAGAGGCAGACCCTTAGCTTTCTTTCATACAACCTCTCATGATTTCCTCCAGGTGCCAGTTTCTTCACCTCAAAGCAGCACTTAGATCCATTATTTATTGGACTTACTTGCCCACTACAGCAAAGTTTTCTGATACACTGGAAAACTACTACCGCTAAGTTGAAGGAGGTACAATCAGAATATCCATGACAGAAATCGAGTGATTTCGAAGCAATAAGAATAAATCTTGTTCACAGGATAATAGAAATAAAACATCAAATCATATCGCAATTGCGAATATTGACTACCACCAGGTGTAGAATGGGATGATGGCAGTGAAATTTGAGAGGGACCGGGACTCGAACCCAGATTGCCTGCTTGTCGCAAAAGGTCGCCTTATCCTTTAGCTATCCGTGTACGACTCAGAAGCTGACCCAAACTTTAATATGTCGTCACCTATGGGTCAACGACCTGTATTCGTTTATCCATTATTTACACTACTGGCCATTAAAACTGCTACACCTACAAGAAACACATCTGATAAACCGGTATCCATTGGACAAATATATTATACTAGAACTGACATGTAATTACATTTTCACGCAGTTTGGGTGCATAGATCCTGAGAAATCAGTGCCCACAACAACCACCTCTGGCCGTAATAACGGCCTTGATACGCCTGGGCATTGAGTCAAACAGAGCTCGGATGGCGTGTACAGGTACAGCTGCCCATGCAGCTTCAACAGATTCCACAGTTCATCAAGAGTAGTGACTGGCGTATTGTGACGTGCCTGTTGCTCGGCGACCATTGACCAGACGTTTCCAATTGGTGAGAGATCTGGAGAACGAGCTGGCCATGGCAGCAGTTGAACATTTTCTGTACCCAGAAACGCCCGTGCAGGACCTGCAACATGCGGTCGTGCATTATCCTAATGAAATGTAGGGTTTCGCAGGGACTGAATGAGGGGTAGAGCCACGGGTCGTAACACATCTGAAAAGTAACGCCCACTGTTCAAAGTGCCGTCAGTGCGAACGAGAGGTGACCGAGACGTGTAACCAATGGCATCCCATAACATCACGCCGGGTGATAGGCCACTATGGCGATGACGAGAACATGCTTCCAATGTGCGTTCACCGCGATGTCGCCAAACACGGATGCGACCATCATGATGCTGTAAAGGGAACCTGTAATCATCCGCAAAAATTACGTTTTGCCATTCGTGTACCCAGGTTCGTCGTTGAGTATACCATCGCAGGCGCTCCTGTCTGTGATGCGGTGTCAAGGGTAACCGCAGCCACGGTCACCGAGCTGATAGTCCATGCTGCTACAAACGTCGTCCATCTGTTCGTGCAGATGGTTGTTGTCTTGCAAGCGTCCCCATCTGTTGACTCAGGGATCCAGACGTGGCTGCACGATCCGTTAAAGCCATGCGGATAAGATGTCTGTCATCTCGACTGCTAGTGATACGAGGCCGTTGAGATCCAGCACGGCGTTTCGTATTACCCTCCTGAACTCACCGATTCCATATTCTGCTTACAGTGACTGGATCTCGACCAATGCGAGCAGCAATGCCGCGATACGATAAACCGCAATCGCGATAGGCTACAATCCGATCTTTATCAAATTCGGAAACGTGATGGTACGCATTTCTCCTCCTTACACGAGCATCACATCAACGTTTCACCTGACAACGCCGGTCAACTGCTGTTTACGTATGAGAAATCGTTTGGAAAGTTTCCTCATGTCAGCACGTTGTAGGTGTCGCCACCGGCACCAATCTCGTGTGAATGTTCTGAAAAGCTAATCATTTGCATATCGCAGCATATTCTTACTGTCGGTTAAATTTCGCGTCTGTAGCACATCATCTTCGTGGTGTAGCAGTTTTAAGGCCAGTAGTGTAGAAATAGAGTGATATCGAAGCAATAAGAATGTTGTTCACGCGTCACTAGAAAAAATACATCAAATCAAATCGCAATTGCGAATGTGGACTACCACCAGCTGTAGAATGGAATGAGGACAGTGAAACTTTGTGCGGGACCGCGACTGGAACCCAGATTGTCCGCTTATCGCGAACGGTCGCCTTACCCTTTAGCTATCCGTGTACGACTCAGAGACTGACCAAAATTTTCATATGACGTCAACTATGCGTCAACGACCTTTACTCGTACATCCATCATGTATATCCCCTTGCAGGTCAGATGTTGTACTAAGGTAGCTTGCCCGGTATTGGCAGATAAATACGATATTGCACTTCCTGCGTTATTTTGATTACGATGCAAAGTTCCTTCCACTGTGGCGACTACAGCAGTTACGAATGCATTTACTAACGAACTTTGCACCTTAATCAGAGTAACACAGGCACTGCAATATCGTATTTATCTGCTGATATCGAGCAAGCGACTTTCATGTACAACGTCTGACCTGTACAGGAACATACGTAATGGATGTACGAGAACAGGTTGTGGACGCGTGGTTGACGACATATTTTTGGTTGAGTGTGGTCGTCAGTCGTGCACGGATAGCCAAATGATAAGGCAACTATTTGCGATAAACAGGAAATCTTGATTCGAGTCCCGGTCTGACACAAATTCTCGCTGTCGTTCTTCCATTCTACAGCTGATGGTAGTCTTTATTCACAATTGGGAATTCCTTTTATGTGTTTCGTAATGAGTGTGGTCGCCGCAGTGCCTGTTCCATCGGACATGCATGCATGTCCAAAGGAACTTTGCATCGCTATCAGAATAACAAAGGCACTACAGTACCGCATCCTAGAGAGAGAAAAAAAAAGGTTGTAGCAGAGCAGAAATGTGATGACGTAGATGGGTACAATCTACCAAAGCTTTATTGATGAGAAATTATTTCATAGCTACGTGAAAGAAGAATACATCGCCGGCCGCTGTGGTCGAGCAGTTCTAGGCGCTTCAGTCCGGAACCACCTGGCTCTACGGTCGCAGGTTCGAATCCTGCCTAGGGCATGGTTGTGTGTGATGTCCTTAGGTTAGTTAGGTTTAAGTAGTTCTAAGTCAAGGGGACTGATGACCTCAGAAGTTAAGTCCCACAGTGTTTAGAGACAATTTGAAGAATACACCAATATGGACACTGGTGGCCTATGTTTACCTTTAGTTCATATCTGAACTCTGAGACGACATTCGGATGTAGGATTAGCTAGAAGATTTTTTACTGTTTCAGTATATTCACTATGTTGTATCCAACTATTATCAGTCTACATGATTAGTTCACTTTGTCACAGCACTGGACACAGTAGCAGCAACAGTCGAGGGGAATAATAATAGACACAAAGAATTCTGTAAATATTCGATTCTGTATGATATTCATCTATGGGATTTATATAAGAGTAAAATTTCAGTAACAATACAGTAGTTCCTCCACAGTACTCGACAAAACAGCTGTGTATGTATTAATCAATGAGCAGTATCTAACAGACGACATGTGCTGCAGTGCTCCATCATTGCAATGCGACAGTTAATCAGAACGACTAACTTCCACGTGCAAACAGCTATTTTCCACCACATGTGAAAAAATACTATTTAATTTGATGTCCTCTTACAGACTCCCAAAATATCTTATTTCCACATCGTTATGGAAAATACTGACATTCAATTTCTTACTTCAATTGCTCTCTTAAACGCGTATATAATTTTTATTATTTTTTTGAAGTGATGCTTATTTAAATTTAATCTAGGTCTGGAACATCGCCATTACGATCTAATAATTTTCTGAGAACGACGACATATTTATAAGCAGGATCTGTGCCCGTAAACGAGTTAATTACAAAGAAACTTTTGTTCCATTTAAGATTTTTACTCCTTTAGTTTTTCTATTTGTTCGTTAGCGTTTCATTTTTTATGCTTCGATATTATCTCAAAATGTAGAGATTGGATAGAAACGCAAGATATTAAAGAGCTGAACTGTACTTCAGCTACATGTGGATTACACTACATCTGCAATACGTTTCAAATTTCCGCATTAGGCAATAAATAAAAAATAAACAAATAAAAGTAAAATATCATTATCACAAACCAACCTCACTTCAGACTCTACACAGAGAGCTGTCTTAACTCGCATGTTTCATTAAAGCCAGGCTACGTAACGAGTATAACCTGGTAACAAATATAACCAAAGCTTTATGTTGCAAAACTATTTGACCGTCCGCCGCTATTCACCACACATCAGAATATCCCATATAGGTCTGGTGTCTAAATGCTACCACTAGCATTGAACCATTGCACTACTAGCCAATAACAAAAGCTCTACAACTGTTTGTGTAGAAAACTAGCTTACATTTTTCCGTTACCCGCATAACAATAAAATGTTAAGCACAAAGCTCATAGACTATATGCTCTCTTAGTTTACCACTTTACAAAGGAAGAAAGAGAGAGATTGGCATACACACAGCAAATTATTGAGGACATACGTTGCAAGTGTTGCTCTGAGAAGATGAAGCTGGTTAAGAAGAGGAGTTCCTGGCATCACTACATCAAATCAGTCGGGAGACTGACTACAAAACAAAGTGTGATGGCTACCTGTGTCTCACTTGTGTGACAGGTGTCACAGACTCTCGTAAATATTAGGAAATGCACAAAAATTTCTAGAAAGTAACGATGTACCCATGGGGGTTCCCGTGACGGCAGACTGCCACGTTGTAGAAGCAGTCTGCAATGGATCACCATATTTCCATTGGAATTTGTGCTGCGATTATTGTGTTAGAAAAGTGGCAGAAAAGGAAAACGAAAAAGCGACTGTACGCAAAGAAATATATAAATAACAGAGGTACGAGAAATACGAAGTGACGACAACGTCTTACATGCAAATGTCAGCAGGAGGTCACAGTGGTATCTTAGACTTCTGATTGTAGTGACAAGGCTGGCAAAACATTTCCTTAGCTGTAACCGGCGACTTCTATACAAATCTAAAATGTTCACGTTGCATTCCAAAACATAGAATTTCCGTGATTATTCCTGAAACTGAGAAATACTGAAGAGAATTTTCTACTCGTTATGTGAGGGTTAGTCAATTTTCAATACGTTAGTAGTTTTCTTATTTATTAGAAAAAGTTCTTTACACAACTTCAATTGTAAAAGATACGAGTATGTAGATTACATTCTCAGACTAAACAAATTTGGTCATTTTATGGACGTCAGAGTGCACTAGAACGGCGGCTGTGCTTTACAGCTTTGTATTTTTTACATTATTAATATCCTTCTCTTCTAGTCCTAGTAGTTTGTTGAGGAGCCACACACCACATCATATCTGCTGTTCAAATATCAAGCTCCTCAGTTCTTATGCTATTAAGTCGTCAGAGCATGAATATTCGTCCTCAGTTTTCATATACACTTTACAGAAATTTATGGCATATTCATCTCTGTTTTCCTGTTTCGAAACGTTATCTTATTCTTTACAGTAATATGATAGGATAACATTTATCTAATACTTGACGCTCAGGGCATGTCAAATTTTTATTCAAATAATATTTCAAAGCAGCCTTCTGTACGACTTTTCTTTATCTGTAAACATCGCTTAATTTATACATGCTTCCTTTGAAGTCAACAGACTTTCATCATCATCATCATCCTTCCTATTCTAGACTGTTGGCCGCTTTGAAGTCACAGATATTATCATTCGATTTTTTTCGATATCTTGCAATATCTCTCTACCCTTTCGGCTTGTAGTTTAGGACCTTCTGGGGAACTCTGTGACCTGGCATTCTTATGTGGTGTTGTCTCTTATCCTGTCTCTTCTTGTGCAGCACTTCTCATTCCTTAGGAACCTCATCTCTGCTATTTGAAATTATTTCCTTGTTTTTATTTATTTATTTTGGTTACCCAGCTTTCTCTTACACAGGGTAGCACGGAAAACATCATAACTTTATAGAATTTCATTATTGTCTCTTTTCGTACCCAATGGCAAATGTTATGCTAATAATACTACTGACGGCTTGGAATCTGTGTATTTTATTTTTAGTACCAAAGTCAAATCTTAAAGTACACCTTAAGTAAGAAATATGACACACTTATTCTAAAACTGTATTAGCTAAAATGGTTCCTTAACTGTCTGCAGATTCCGTCGCAATGTTATAATTTTCGTATCATCAGTAAAAATTTTAATGCTGTATGTCTTGCAATATTGATGAGCTGGAATAGTGGTGTTTGGAGGCCATTTTCATTCTTTTGAATAATAACGATATCATCTGCAAACAAAAGTGCACTCAGATATTCCACATTCATTTATTCCCTTGTTTCCTTTGTATTTCCGTTTACGAACAATGAAGTCAATGTACATATTAAAGAGGGTAGATCATAGTCTGACAGCTAGGTTAATAATTAGTTCTTCTAATCGATTACTACCTGTGGTTATTAGAACCGTAAGTATATTACAAAGTGTGTATTTTTATAAGGTCTATGCACTACATCTATCAGATAATAAGGTTTCAAACATAATCTGGCACAGGATATCACAGCTCACACGGTCACAAGCCTTCTCAAGATCGATAAAGACCATATTGATTTCAATATTTAATTCTTTATTTTTCTAAGACAACGTTTTTATTTACAGACGCATTAGCTGTGCGTGAACGACCTCTTGTATATCCATTTTGTTCTTCAGAAGTAATAGCTTTCGTGATATTCTTCGTGCAGTTGTCGATAATTTTTAAGTATAGTTTCCCTTTCTTGAAAAGAAACATTGCTTCTCCTCTATACTTGGGTCTCGAATCATGCAGTTCGTCCAGCATTCACTTGCATCAACAGACATTATTGCACATAAATCGCTTCACAGCATAACCTCAATACTCTACACAATGAAACACATACGGGCTCCAGCTGCTAAAATTTCCACTAAGGTGGAAAGCAATGCACTTTATGCACGGCCTGCATTTCCAAGAAATTACTCATGCACGTCTGCTCCAGCGTAGCTGCACTGACGGAAATTTATGCGCATTCGCAAAGTTGAGCGGAAAAGAAGCATCGTGTGTACGCACCTTTACACCGTCGCCTTTCACGAAAACTCATAAAGTTATAAAGTTGCCACCCCCCCCCCCCCCCCCCCGTTCCGTTCCCACGGCACAGACGCTGTGTGCGCTCTTGTGTGATACGTCTCAATATGAGCGGCTTTCGTGTGTTGTACACCTGATCCCGATTCTTATCCTTAGCCGAAACCCTTCGCCGAGCAAGTACAAGGAGGGCTGTAAAAGCGAGACACCATGAAAGAGGGATTAGTGAACAGAGCGGAACATCAAACGAAGCATCGATCCTCCACAAGTGCTGCCATCTGTTTTTGTGTGATGTACGTAGTTGTCCGCCTAGGGCTGCAGGCCGGTGCTAGTGCTGCGAATTCCCAATATTTCTGCAGTGCGCTCGTGTTTTCACTTAAACGAAACATTTATACTGCATACTATATCAGTGTATCCTATGTTACATTGTCGTCATATTTATTTATTTCATTATTTTGTGGATGCAAAATTCATTTTATGTCAGAATCTGCTCTTCGTCCAGCCCATGTAGCAGAGTACGACTTAATCTAATGGATACTCTGAACTGTTGAAACAAACTGTAGCGTAACATGTCCAGTGTTGACAAGGCTATATCGCCATATTCCGAGAGATAATAAATTAAAAAATAGTTTATATTTTTCTATACATAGATTAACCTATTTGTATTTTAATCATAATTTCCTAACAAACGTCACCGGAAGAGTAAATCTGGTTGCTGTACATCACCACCTCATTTGTGTGGGTCTATTTTAACCCTCTTCTATTTTTTCCCTCTTTCTTCCCTATCACTGCGTTACACAGACGTTTATTGCACTATTTGATACAGTTCTATGGACGGGAAGAAGTATCGAGTGCGTATGTCTGAAAGCCGTAAAAGTAACTTCGGGCGTACTTCGAGGGATTGTTATAGGACCATTACTTTTCACGATATATACGTGTAAAAATAGTCTAGAAGACAACGCAGGAGCATACATGAGGCATTTAGCATATTTTGGTATTGTATGTAGCACAACGCTAAAAACCTACAGCGAAATGCAGGAAGACCTGCAGAACATCGACGCTTGGTGGCGGGAGTGGCAATTGAAACACAGCATAATCAAATGTTACTGTTGAGAATACGAAGACAGTAAGACCATTTACTGTACGATTACTCGAATGCAGAACAATTACTGGAAGAAGTTACTTTCATAAAATATCTGGGAGAGGGCGTACTGAGTGATGGGAAGTAGGACGACCGAATAAAATTAATACTGAGTAAGACAGATGTCAGACTGAGATTCACTGGAAGAATCCTCAGGAAATATAACCCATCAAAAAAAGAAAGTGTCTCACTAAACACTCGTTAGGCCTATACTTGGATATTGCTCGTCACTATGGGACCACTATCATATAGGATTGATCGAGTAAATAGAGAAGATCCAAGAAAAGCAGTACGTTTCGTTACAGTTTCGTGCAGTACGTGCGAAAGCGTAACGGAGATGCTCAGCGAACACCAGTGTCTGACACTGCCAGACAGGCGTTCTGCATCGTGATGTCGTCGGCTGTATCATACATTCCTTGAAGAGTCAGTAAATACACTGATTTCTCCTACTTATATTCCGCGAAAAACCATGAAGGTAAAATCAGAAACATTCAAGTCCATGCATAGGATTTCCACATATAATTCCTCCAGCGAACCACTTGTGATTGGAGCAGGAAAATCTGGAAGTGACACTGGAGGCAAACCACGCCTGCCACACACCGCAAGGTGGCTTGCGGAGTATAGCTGTACGCGTAGATGTAACCTCTTTCTATCTTCACATTGGTCTATACAGGATCAGTAAACTAGAATGAGTGAATCAATGTGTTACCAAATACGTCGTGTGTGGGACAAAAGAATTTTTTTCCCCTTATGTAGAGTAGATGTCCGGCAATGTATTTACCTCCTTATTCTGACGTTTCCGTTCTTTTCATCCGTACAGTTGGCTAGAGATTTGGCCCTACCAAGCTGAATAAAAATAATCATGATTGTGAAAATAGGCGTTGGACAACGCCATTTACATTGTACTGGGAGTCCTTGTTCTCCAGGACAGGTCTTGGTATGATTTCATTTGAGTTAGTGAGGTTCAAACGTTATTTTTGTAGAGCATTATTCAGCTGTTTTAAATACGGTTTCTGATCTAATTCAAGTCCTATCCCTATGCATTTACTGTGAAATGAGCGAACTTAGCATTGCATTCTGTTCCCACTGGACCCAGCGAAGTGCTTTCAACATGTATGTCTGTTATGTGAATCTTTTCCTGTGTCTCCGAGAATAAATGTCGATCAACTTGCGAACATCTTGTTTCGTTGGAGTAGATATTTTAAAATGAAGCCAGCGATGCTGATTGATGAATTTCGGTGTTGGAGAAGTCTGTAAGTGTTTAGGTTGGTAGCCGCACTAAGCTATCTACCCTAGGTTCTCTAATCTGCTACTGTTAATTTGATAGCAGATTTTAATAGTGTCCCATACGTTGGTGTCTCCAACTTCGTATCTCAGGGTCGACACGATTGGTGAAAGTAACCACACATATCAACAAATGTTTTGCGTCACCCCTTTATTTCGAAATTCGTAGCACACTAAGAAAACATGGATCAGAAACACGCGTATATATTTATTTACGATATGCCCAGGGCACCAAATATTGAAAAACAGAAACAAGCTTTTGCGTAACGACAAAATTATATTTCCCGGGGTGGATTTTCACAGCACTCCCGAGCAAAGTTAATAAGTGAATGCGTATATATTTATTTACTATATGCCCATGGCACCAAATATTGAAAAAAAGAAACAAGCTTTTGCGTACTGTCACATTTCAATATTTGTACTGAAATTATAAAGTTCTGACTGCGAGAGTAATTCTCTAGCGCTGTGGTTTCGACTTTTCTATGAGTATATGCTGAGTCAGTCCTTTCGACAGTAATTTTTTTTTGATTTCTTCAAATTTTTCATGCAGCCATTTCGCTTTAGCTTCTCTGCCCTTCTATATTTTTCGCTCAAAACTGACTCGTGTTTCTGTGTCCCTGAATGTCTCTACACACTTTTGTGCTTCCTTCTTTCGTCGATCAACTGAAGTATACTGTCTGCTATTCATGGTTCCTTCGGTGTTACCTAACGTGTGCATATGGATTTCTTTCCAACTTCTGTGATCGTCATTTTTAGAGATGTCCATTCCTCTTCAGCTGAACTGCGCATTAAGCCATTCATTATCGCAGTATCGGGAACCATCCCGTATCTCTTGTGATTATTGAACAGAGTATTCACTATTGCCATTTGAATTTAATTCCAGAACTCAGATAATCTTCCTGCTGCCTCATTCCTAGTACGAAATCCATATTCTCCTATAATCGCTTTCCATTTCCCACTGACTATACACATTCGTCCCCCCAACACGTACTGAATTACCCGTTCAATATCCTTATCTACTTACATTCCACCCTACTCGTAGAACGTTGTCCTCTCGTTGGTTACTCGATCGTTTTCTTATGGTTACCTCTCTCTCCGCAGTCCCCTCCCGAAGATTCAGTGAGGGACTAGTGTGGAATCTGTTGCCAGTGACGAGATCATCATGACACTTTACTTTTGAAGGCCACATGTCATGTGGATCCAATTAAGTGTCTTTAATCCAGTGGTTTCCGTTGCCTTCTACATAGTTGCAGATTCTTGCTGATTCTTCCGCCTTTTAGAGACACTTTCTCTCCCCAATGGTTAAAGAGTGCCCTGAAACTCAGTCGGCCCCTCCACCCTCTTTGACAAGATCGTTGAAAGGATGAGGGTGACTCCTTGCGCAGGAGGTATTCAGCCATCATTGCTGAAGATTTTCATTCAAAATTTAAGCAGCGGTACGATTCGAACTGTGGACGTTTTGATTACTAATCAAAATGTTAACCCTTGCCCACGGGTAACCCCACACGTTTAGCTAGAGATAAATGGGTAAATGAGATGATTTCATATTTTGAAACACATGAACTTCTGGATGAAGAGGAATTATTTGCCAAAGTACACAATTTAATGCCGAGTTCTACGATCACTCAAGTAATGGAACAGAATGCGTTACTCGATGATACTAATGGTGAAACGGGTGAACGAAGTCGGAAACAAGGAACAAACAACTAGGTACCGTTGCTGAGAATGCTAAACTTACTGTGAAAGTGACAAAATGGTCAATCAAAGAAGAAAGGTACTGGGACAATACCTTTACAATTACCGGTTAATTTTTCGGAACAGAATAATACCAGGCTTTAAATATTTTTATAAATGGTCGGATGAAAGTCAGTCAACACTAGAAATGGGAACTTAATACGATCGTGGTCAACACACATGAGCCGCAAGAAAACTATTGGAGGTAGCAATGCTAGCGATTTTGGTTATTCCCATACAGATAATTTAGATGAACATTGAAATTTATGCCGTGTGGGTGATCATTCTCGGTAAAAAATTACTCTCGCAGGCGAGATAATGGACAGTCACTGCGGTTCTTCAAAGATAATTCTATTACAATAAACGATGAAATTTTCAGTTACAAGCATTGCTTGATAGTTGGAAAAATAAAAATGTTTCGAAAAAGAATGGGAACGTTACACAGAAGGAATTAG
The DNA here is from genome assembly GCF_023864345.2 of Schistocerca serialis cubense. Lineage (NCBI taxonomy): Eukaryota > Metazoa > Arthropoda > Insecta > Orthoptera > Acrididae > Schistocerca > Schistocerca serialis. Next base: position 667,541,471 of record NC_064642.1, read on the forward strand.
TTGTTACTGAGCTGATGGATGTAATGGTGAAATATTTTAAGATTTGCTTGACTAATGAACATAGAAAACAAGACTATACAGAATCCTTTTCTTTTCTTGCATGTTGCGACTACATTAACTTCTTCTTCCACGATATTATCGATTAACTTTTAATGTTATAAATGACCCTACGGATAAATTCTCTTGTGGAAATTTTCTTTCAGGTTATGTAACTTCTCCATTTAGCAACCAGCCATATTTAATGGGAAGGAAATTGAGGGAGGTAATGAATGTGGTTAAAAAAATGTCTCTAACCACATCTGAGGTTATCAGTCCCCTAGAACTTAGAACTACTTCACCCTAACTAACCTAAAGACATCAAACACATCCATGCCCGAGGCCAGATTCGAACTTGCGACCGTAGCAGTCGCACGGTTCCAGACTGTAGCGCCTAGAACCGCTCGGCCACATCGGCCGGCTAATGAATGTGGTAAGCAAAGGTATTTGCCTAAGTGAGCCTTTACGCTGGACAAATATCAGATAAATAAAGATGACTTCCCACCCTGTTACTGTGCATTATCTTTCTCTTATATGATGGTGTGACTTGTATTTAGGTTTCCTAGCTGTATTTGTAATTTTTGTGGTTTTAAGGAGGTAGGCTGAAATATATAAAGGCTGATGAATGATGTGTGATACTGCATGATGCTTTGTGGTGGTCTGAATAGGTCTATGAAAGTAAAAGTATGGTGAGCAATGGCGATAAAATGTAATATGATAATGATAGTTTTGTAATCAAGAAAAATGTGATTAGTACTAGGGAAGGAAATGAGAACTGATAAAGATTGTTGGGTCCTTCTGTTGTGTCTGTTTTTTTTTCCCCGATAGCCTTAGCCAAGTCGTGTTTCCATTATTTATTTAGTTTAACTCTAACGAAAATTCTGAATATGAAGCACCGTGAAAGATCATTTATAACATTGTTTAGTCAATAAGTTGTGTTTATTTTGGAGAACTATTTAAATATCCATGTCTTTCCCATTTTCTTTGTTAATGCATGATGCATGAATTGCTAGACAATTCACGTAGTGAACAGTTTCTGTTTAAAAAAAAAATGTTTTAAAACTATTAAAATAAAATAGTGAATGTCTAATGGTCCGCTGTCGCTGCACTTGTTTAGGTCGATCATAAACCCTCACAAACGGTTTCGCTACTTTTAAGTTTAATCTTCTGTTCCAAATATCTGTACAAAAGGTTTTTTTTTTTTTTTGCTTTGATAATGAGGAATTGCAGTTAACTTAAATATCTTAAAATACTGAATGTCAAGACGTTAACATGGAAGAAAACATTACGCTTCAAGCTATAAAACTGGTGTGCATCATATATGCCCCACAAGAACACCGGTCTCCATCGTTCTTCTAACCATCCCGTGAAATACAGTATCAGAAGGCCGCATTTCGTTCGCTTCATTATCCAAGGCTTTCCACCAAAAGTACCAGGTTTTACAAAGTATAAGTTACGATAAAATTTTGATCACAATGTTAATAAGGGAGTACTGATCAAGAGAAGTTCCACCAACAACTACTTCATGTTTTCTACCACTGTATCACCTGTTAGCCAATACAACAAGAACTCCCACCGAGTTCCTTAGTATAGCTCCATTCCTGCAAGAACGGGTAAAAATTTAAAAAATACTAACACAAATTTAACGTTCCGCAGAACCCATATGAGAAAACAGATTTTTACAAAATTTCCTTTCATCACTGTTCTCAAACGTACATTAGGCAAACGTGTAGGGGTTTCGAAATTTGCTTTAAAGCATATTTCAGATTGAATACATCGAAATCCGCACAAACATTTCACTTACGTGATGATAAACCTCCTATTACAAATCTCCACAACAACGTGGATATACTAAAACAGAGAAAGGGCACAGTCTTAAATATGGTTCAGGAAATATATACCGGCTGATGAAAAAGTCAGTATAAATTTGGAAACTTAATAAACCACGGAATAATGTAGACAGAGAGGTAAAAATTGACACACATGCTTGGAATGACATGGGGTTTCATTAGAACGACCCCATATTGCTAGACGCGTGAAAGATCTCTTGCGCGCGTCATTTGGTGATAACCGTGTGCTCAGCCGCCACTTTCGTCATGCATGGCCTCCCAGGTCCCCAGATATCACTCCGTGCGATTATTGGCTTTGGGGTTACCTGAAGTCGCAATTGTATCGTGATCGACCGACATCTCTAGGGATGCTGAAAGACAACATCCGACGCCAATGCCTCACCATAACTCCGGACGTGCTTTACAGTGCTGTTCACAACATTATTCCTCGACTATACCTATTGTTGAGGAATGATGGTGGACATATTGAGCATTTCCTGTAAAGAACATCATCTTTGCTTTGTTTTACTTTGTTATGCTAATTATTGCTATACTGATCAGATGAAGCGCCATATGTCGGACAATTTTTGAACTTTTGTATTTTTTTGGTTCTCATAAAACCCCATGTCATTCCTAGTATGTGTGTCAATTTTGTACCTCTCTACATCTTTCCGTGATTTATTCAGTTTTCAGATTTATACTGACTTGACCATAAGGCAGTCTCTGACAATACCCTCAATTACCAAACAGAATTAAGGCAACGAGCTATAATGGCCAATTTAGTTTGCATGGTGACCGTAAGTCCTCAGCAGGGCACTAATATCACGCTTTTCTTCCGTGTAGCCTGTCTTAGTTCAATTTCTGCCAACATCTCAGTATCCAGATAGCAACCACAGCACACGCTTCAACAATATGGGACGCTCGTTGCTTATGTTGTCAACAGCTATTTTGGTGGAAGGTACACATGAGCGTGTCGGCTTTTGTTAAGTTTGACCGGCAGCATAGGCTTCTTCCTATCGGTCATTGGTGCCCCCATATTCCCCCTCCCCCTGCTCCCACTAGCAAAACTAAAAATAATTTTGAGTAGATTTCAATGCATTAGATGTACTAACTTTTTTATCCTTCACTCACTAAGGGGCTCTGTACTTCCCCGAATAACATCTATGAGGGGCATTCTGTTGCTTGAAATAGGCCGACAAGAGCAAATTTTAATCGGAAAGTGCACATTTAGCGACTTAACACAGATAAGTCCAGTTTTGTTAGTTGATCCTATGGGGATAATCAAATGTTCAAATGTGTGTGAATTTCTGAGGGACCAAACTGCTGAGGCCTTCGGTCCCTAGACTTACACACTACTTAAACTAACTTAAAGAATCGTATGTTGAGAAGAACACATACAACAATGCCCGAGGGAGAACTCATATCTCCGGCAGGAGGGGCGCGCAATCCGTGACACGATGACTGAAACCACGCTGCCACTTCTCGCGGCAGGGGAGGGGATAATCAACTTTCTATTTCAGAACTCCACAACGACTTGGATATACTAGATAAACAGAGAACGGAGGCTGTCTTAAACGTGCTTGAGAAGATATATATAATAAAGTCAATAAGCCAGTCCCCTGATAATACGTTCAATAACCAAACGGAGCTAAGGCAACGAGCTTCATTGGTTGATTTTGTCTACTACTGTTCCACTGTTTTTAACTAAGGAGCAGTTCTGATTCCTAATTCTATTCTTTCGGTTTCAGACATGACATTCATCACTGATAACGATCTTCTTGCGATTGACGATGGTTTCTTCATGATTTGAGGAGGGGTGAGAACTTTGACGAGGTATGACAACTGTTACTCAACCACACTCTGTAACCTATGACATATAATTTGTAAGTAATTCTCTTTTGATATGAACTTACAAATTATGTTTAGCAAAAATATATAAGCCCGTGTTTGAGGGGCGTACGTGATCTACACCAGTTTTCTAACTTGATGCGTAATATTTTTTCCGTTTTTAAGTCTAGTAATTTAGTATTTTAAGATAAAACTCTAATTCCTTATTATCAAAGCATAAATTTCAAAAACTACTTTTTACAGATATTTGTAACAGAAGATGCACTTTAAAGCTGCGAAACCAGTTGCGTGGGTTTATAATCGGCCTGAACAAATACAGCTGCAGCGGACAATTGGACATTTCATTCAGCCATTTTAATAGTTTTAAAACCTATTTTAGCAAAAATACTGTTCACTCTATGAATAATAAAAGCTATCATATGTAACTATTTTAGCTGTTGTTGCCCCAGTTTTAGTATTATCTTTAGTGTAGAATGGTATATCAAGATATCTTCTCCTGGCTGGTGACTAGTGACTTTCTAACCTGATTGCTTTTGCAGCTGATACGCTGTGTTCAATAAAATCTCCTATAGTTAAGCCAATCAAAGTTGCTACCTGTCCTTACATGTATTTGAAGTTGATTAGTAGTGATTTGTCTTCTGTGTGCAATTGAGAAAGAGATAGCCAAATATCTTAGGTGCGTCACTCAAATAATATTTCTCTTTCATTCTTTCTTGCCGTTAATTATTAACGTGTATGTTTCGACACCTTCTGTTGTGCATATTTTATTGTCATATGTTTTTTGACATTTGACCAATTTCATCCTTTCAGTTGCTGGTGACATCATTTTTGCTCATTTTTACACTGCATGCACAGTTTTACTTTAGTACTATATGGATGATTAGCACTCTAAACTTTTGTATTTGTTTTAAGTTCTTGAGAGAAAATTTGTTATATCTATTTAGCCACTACATACGTCATTCATTATACATGTCACTTCTCGTGTTCTACCATTTTTTTTGCCTTACATACTTTACTCAATTACAGATTGTAATTCATGTTCAGCGATATTTCATGTTAGCTTTGTTGGTCTTGCCACGGGGACAATGATTGTTATCAAAGCACAGGCACACCTGTTCTGAAAGAGATGAACATTCACTGTGCTAATAGGATGCTGTTTCCATTACTACAAATCGATAAATGGAATTGACAGTGTGACATTTAGCACACAAATATGATGATATATGCCGTCATCAGAAATGTAATTGCAAAATGAAATACTGCTCTGGTGGTACACACGAGCCTTCAGCATATGCTTCATTATTATGTCTAATGAATTTGTGTGTCTACATTTATTGGAAATAGTGGTTGCGTTTTCTGCACCAATATTACTTCTCCTATGTGATATAGTAAGGTTTTGAAGAAGATGCTAGATAGCTTGTCAGTGGAAGACATGTCACATATAGGCTTTCCTGAGTCTGCCCACCAGTTCCTACATGGGTACTGTTTCATCAGTTACTACCGATTTGGTTCTCTATTTTAAATTCTGAAGAATATAATTTGTAGTGGTGTGACTTGTATGTAACAATTCCCTGAGCAGAACAATGTCTTTCATTTTCCTTGTAGAATTCGTTTCACGTTACACTACGTCATTTGCATCACTCAATGTTTATTGATCAGCGTATACCTAATAAAAGCGGAAGTTTTATTCCTACTGCTTTCTGAACTCTCAAAGTAATTTTCACAGTTATTTGAAGAAGTTACTTTAAAATAAGGTAATTTATTCATAATTTTGTTCGGAAATTCACAGTAAATTTACTTTTTCGTCTCTTTCCTATGAATTTTTATGTGTCAATTTATTGTAAGTTCCTTGCTATTTGCAAGAAAAGTTCACATTCTTGTTGGTTGGAGGATTGTTTAATGATTCTAGATTACGTTTGGTGTCCAGTGGAAGCGATATGAGTTTTCTTTTTATACGATGTGTCGTATTTCATATTTGTACAATGCATATTTTTCAAAGAGAATTCTTCAATAGTCGATGTGTTAAGCCACAAGAAGTTTTGAGTTCAAACCATGTGATCTTTTTTTATGGTAGTATTGTCGTTGACAGTGGAGCAATCAGAAAGAAGTAAATGTGAATGTTTTAAATTGGCCACACTGCTAACCAGTCTGTAAATATCTAGCAGAACTAAGAGCTGTAGATGCAGAGGATGTTGCTTATTGGAAAGATGATTTTTTAAAAGATTTCTTTGAGATGCCTGTTGCTGCACTGCTTCCTCGATTAATTTATGATGATCTTGAAACAAGGAAAATTTTAGCATGGTTTATCTATATTGGTTTGGGTCAATTAGTTCGACTGTCGAGACGACATTAAACAAAATTATCTTCTCACATAGTTTGCACTCAAGTTATATATTCCCCACTGCTTCTCTATTTCAACAATGTATTTGAGGACATAGTAATATTTCTTTATAAGAAGTTAGTTTTGTGAAGCTGGTTGTTATTTTTAAGGGAACAGAATTTCACAATACAGTTTTTCAGTTCGAGCCTCTTCTACAAAATCCAAGTCAATTGCTTCCACACATCTCCTCATAAATATTTTTTTTGCCATTGTGTGTCGGGACACTGCACTTTGCAGAACACAGTCATTCGAAGTGTTCAGTATAATTGCATTTCCTTGCATTGCACTTCAGCAAGGCTTATTTTCCTTAGCTGGTTTTCTACTAGCTGTATATTAAAATTCATCACTTTTAAGCAGTACTGAGTTTCCATTTTGGCAACGTAATTCACCGAAATTTGATGGAGCCAGTTCGACGTTACAGTCAGGACAGAGTAAAATCGCTCACGGTTAAGCATTGCATTACAATATTACTGTCAGGTTCAGTTTAGGTAAAGTTCAGACCAGATATCATTTCTTTTGTCGTTCATTCTTATTCTTACAGTGAAGTGTTACGTTTTAGCGCGTGTACCATTTGGAATTCGGAATTGAATTTAGGCAGTTCTGTCACGTAAAGATGTATGACAATTTTTACAAAAGCATTTTGGATATTTTCAGATGAAATTGGTGACACTTTTTATCAAATAGCGTTTATGCGATCATATTTGTTGCATTGTTCAGGTTCAGATAACTACGCAGACACACATGTAAGTTAAGAATAGGAAACCAGTAGTAAAAAAAAAGAAAAAAAAACAGTTGTGCAGATTAATGTCTTAAAATTGTCAAAATTGTCACGTTTAGGATGTAAGCAAGCAAAAGTGTAGACTTGGTTTCAAATTACGAGTATATAAGTTCTTCGAAATCTCTACGTACTCTCATTAATAAGCACTGATTTAGTATACTATAGGTAATTTGCTCTTCGTTTTAAGCGTATCGTCTGAATGTTCATGATGTCATATCTGTTAAGCTGTGTGTCGTAGAATGATATAATTTTGCACGTTCATTTAGTTGTATACGTAAAGAGTGCCTCCAATACGTGTCGAGAACAGACTTCCTACTAAAGAGGTTATAAATTAAAACGTCAAGCAAATGCTGAAGTTTCAATGGATGAAAAGCATTTTCTCCTTTCTTCATTATGCGATGGCTTTTTAGCGAGAAACATTTTCGTTAAGGTTTGAAATTATATGTAAAGTTTGTTGGAGATCCACATTTGCTCTCATTCTCAATCGCTAAATGAATGTATTACGCGGCGAAAGTTAAGCTGCCTTACGAAGTTACAGACTTACTTACTGTAATAGTCACCTTATTACGTTAAACCTTTAACATAAGATTATACCTCTTAATGGATATACTATACTAGGCTCTCTAGATTAGACTAACATTTTGAATTTTAAAATTCGGTCATTAATCAAATAATATTGACAAACAAATGTTTTTGACCTCTGGAAGCTGGTAAATAGACAACCTGCAACTAGATTTTAAATATGATCCACGAACAGCGTTACCTCTTAATAATATACATGGCCATAGTATACTAAAAACTTTATAAATGGAGGAAAAAAGAATCAATTTTGTATCTCCAACTGCCCAACTACGAACGTAGCGACCAGTGATGCATTATGCAGTTGAGCTAATGTTCGCCGCTGTTGATTAATCTTAGCCGGCTCGATTGTTTAGGACACCGTGACTGTGGAGGGTGTATCTGCAAAAAGAGCGCTCTTCACTACTTGCTGTTTAATTAAAACTTTGCTCGTTGGGAGCAATAATGAACTTCTTCAGTAACGGGTTCGCGCAACAAGAACACTGCAACTACGTAACTGCCATTTATTAGACAGAAGCCGTTTAAATCAGAGCAGTAATCATTCTAATAGCACAGATGGGCAGAGTATGTAAAACAACTCGAATCAGCCGGGAACTTTTTTGTCACACGATACAGACCTGATAAATCGGAGTCACGCTTTTTCGCTCGACAGCGTCTCCCTCTCTGAAATTCCATAATTTCTCTAAATCAAAAAGTAGGATGCACATACACTCACACGGCCACACAAAATTTCATAACCCTCTATCTTTCTCTCAAGGTGTGTGTTTTATTGTATGTACCACTACCGCGAATGATCCAGTCAAAGACTTATATAAACAAACAATACTGTCCGTTTGTTTGCCTGTAATTCATACAAATCCACGGTTTTACTACGATCTTGACGGAATTTGGCACACTTCTAAATGTGTACTGCACAAATTGGAAGGGTTGTTGGTTGTTTCGCCTGAAAGTAGAAATTTGAAGTAAATCGGCAAAGAACTTGGAAGACAATCGGTCAGGTACTTGGTACTTATCGAGATGTTTAATAACAACGAGTTTGCGATTTTCGAGTTATTATAGAGAAACGTACAAAAGTGATATTAAACCTGTTCTATCTCGAAAAGCATTCTCAGTAGGGCAAATAGGGCATATTTCCAGAATAGATTTTTGTTCTGAGTCACTAATACTAACGCATCTCAAAGCATGCACCTTTCCTCCTGACTCACCCTGTATGAGGGGCAGTTGGGTAATAGTGGAGAGGAGGTAATGGCACACTTTCTACATGTGTAGCTTGCGATAAACATAACAACTTCCTCTTCTCATTCCCATAAATAGCTAACAGCACAAGAAGACCGGCGTTATCTGAGGTGTAGAATGCTTGAGGGTGAGGCAAATGACACAGCCCACCCTGTTACAGTTTTCTGCAGAGGGATAATATGAAGTAATCTTGTACTAGTTACCGATATACTTTTATGTGACTATGATAGTAAAATCTATAATTCATTATATCATTATGATACAGTTTGGCAAAGTGCCATGGGTGGAAACAAACAATTCCGGCAGATATAATATTCTAGCAAACCATTTTATTAAAACCGAATATAAATTTAAATGCAAAAATCCCTTTGCGCATAATAGCCCATCGATTAATTAACCACCCAACTCAACAGCTCTCCGGCGCATATTAACTTTTATGAATGACAAAATAAAACTTACAAAATCACGATACCAGAAATTTCGCGTTTATCTGTCGTTATTTATCCTTTTGTTTCACGTTACTCATGTTTATTAATTAAAGAGAATCACAATGTATTTGAAGAATGAGAGAATGTAGGGCGTTTCAAATAGATGCATCCGGTTTCGCAAGACTAATTTTTTCATGAATGCTGACAGAAAGTTAGGGTAAATTTCAATTTCGGCATAGCAGAGTTTTCGAAAGAATCATCACATTTTACGAAGGTACTAGGGTGTGCTGAAAATTAATGTCTCGTAATTTTGTATATGAAAACTCTTGAAGGATAATAAACAAATGTCCATATATCTGCAGTTTTTTGCCACTACGAAATGTAGCGTGTAACATGGCGGTTGTAACACTCCGGTTTAATCTTACTGCTTATCCCGCTCGATCGGGATATGATAGCAGCCCAAATAGATAATAACTAATGTGACCGTGTACCTAATGGGGCTGACAATCGGATTGGACTGCTACGGAGTTGTTACATTCCATTTTGTCCTTCTCGAATGCTGTAATAATAAAATGTCTGGTGGCAAGAAGAACAACAACACAGCTTCATTAATCAACGACCTATATTCATCACCAAAACACAAAAGCAAGGAGACAGCCACTGCCTTCGTCGTACAGAATTAATAACGACTAATCTCAGCACAGGCCCTTTCGTTAATCATTATCGTCACACGCAATTTCAATCATTGTAATCCAACACTACAATCCAACACTGCAATCCAACACTGCAATCCAAATCATGCCTGCGCGGTAGACGCGTAATTACAAATATCGGCACAAAAATATCACTGATCACTCTATTAATCATAATTTTCCACTTTCCCGTATATTTCTAACACAAAGGGGTTAAACCACGGCGTTGGCCACTCCCTTTGTCGGTACGGTCTTGCATTCCAGCAACAGACCTCCACCCGGCTCGGCCCACAGCGCGTACCACCCTACTCTCTCAACACTCGCTCTCGCTCTCGCAACCCGACACACACTATCGATTGTTTGTCCTGTCGACCTGTGCTGTGCTGTGCTGTTATAGTAAGGGCCTACGGACGCCCTACACGGTGTGTAAAATAACTACGTCGGTGCGTGAGAAACGGCGCGCTGTAATCGAGTTTTGAATTCGAGGAGTCCGTCCACACTTGGAACATCCTGCCTTTAAGCATGAAAATGCCACACCAGATACGAGCGTTGCGTCATTGCAACAAACGGATACCCTGGGTTCGCTGTCATTCTTCATCCTACATCCGACGTCACCTTTTTCCAGAACGTACAGAATTACAGAACACCTCCGAGCACCACATTGACAGTTATGAATCGGTGCCAGCAGTGGTGAAATTGTGACATCGACGACAAATTCAAACATTCTGCAGGGACGGTATGAACAACCTGGTCTCTCATTAGGAGAAACATTTTCGTCGTCAGGGTGACTATGTTGAGGATCAAATACTTAGACATAAGGAATAAAGATGTAGAGTACTCTTTATTTAAAAAGGTTTAAGATTTTGCAGATAAAAAATTCGACATCATTGCTTTCCAGCACGCCCTTGCAATTGTTAACTTTCACAAATGATTAATGTTCCATTCGTCAAACATTCAGACGATATTAAAATCCACTTTACATCTTTGTGAGATTTTCTGCATTTACTGCAGTCGCAGTTGTTATAGATGCCTCAAGAGTTGTTAAAAGGCAGGCACTTAGACACAGTATGTCACTAGCCCCCACCAAATTAAATCAGGTGAGTTTAGGTGTCACTGAAGCAACGGTAAGTCTTTAACCTCTGACGGACGATCTGCTCAAATGTTGTGAATTGTTCCTACGTGCCAATATGGTGGGGCTCCGTCTTGTTGAACAATTCAGTTTTATCCTATGTTCTCACAATTGTGGAAAAACTCAGGTGAACAAATTGTCCAGTTATAAGATATCTGAAGCCCTCTTTTCCGAAAAATTCAAATTGTTCAAATGGCTCTAAGCACTATGGGACTTAACATCTGAGGTCACCAGTTCCCTAGACTTAGAACTACTTGAACCTAAGTAACCTAAAGACATCACACATATCCATGCCCGAGGCAGGATTCCAACCTGCGAACGTAGCAGCAGCGCGGTTCTTGACTGAAGCGCCTGGTACTGCTCGGTCACGACAGCCGGCACTTTTCCTAAAGAAAATGTAAATAGAACATAAAATGGTAATAATAGTGAACGGGTAGCAAATATTTTCTCGCGAAACGGCATAAAACACTGAAGCTGAGGGCACGGCTCCTGCCTGAGGCGCAGGCACTCAGCAGGATAGTGTGTCATTTCTGCAGTGTAATTTCGTCCAGTTGGAGCTGTAATGAAAAGATTACAGCCTAACACGTGTCTATCGCCAGTGTGGTTTACCGGGTAACAATGCTCTCGGTTGACGCAACTACCGCCTGTAGAGCCCGCTCATGGTCTACAGTTGTGTCCAGGTGGTACTTCGCTGTGGTACTGAGGCATTTCGAAGGTGGGCGAGCGCCTGCTCAAGTAAATCATTTAGTACCAGTATGATGGAGGGAGCTGTAGAGGGTAAAAATTGCACAGGTAGATAGAGACTGGGATACGCCCAGCATTGAACTGAGATCGTAGGTTGCAAGTGCTACTCTTAGGTGAAAAAATAGGCACAGGGAAGGAATTCGTGGTAGACCACACCAAACCAGCCATTAGAAACTTGGGGACACAGACCAATAATGGCCAAAGTTTAAACGGAATTTCAAGTTGTGCTCTGAATAGGTATCTGCCGAGTAAGTGGATAAATGGCGGAAAAGATCTTCCGTGGTTTAACAACGAAATTCGGAAAATGCTGAGGAAGAAAGACGTGTTGCGCTCTAGGTTCAAAAGAGATGGGGCAAACGACGACAGACAAATGTTAGTAAAGATTCGTGCACCTTTGAAAATATCTCAGCAAAATATCTTGCTGAGGATACGAGAACATTCCGGGCCTACATAAAATGGCTAAGTGGGTCTGCGGCTTCTATCAAGTCATTCTGTGACCAGACTGGTGAGGCAGTAGAATATAGTAAAAGGGAAGTCGAAAATTTAAGTCTCGCTTTCAAAATGTCTTTCACACAGTGGAATCGCGCCAATACACTGTCGTTTCACTGTCGCACAGACCCTCGTATGGAGAGTAGGCATCTATGGCATAGAGTAACAACTGAAAGAGTTGAAAACAAGTAGGTCGCCGTGTCCTGATGAAACTCCGATTCACCTTTACAAAGCATACACTACAGCATTAGCCCCTTGCTTAGCTTCCATTGAAGGTGAATCTCTCGGTCAGTGCAAACTTCCAAGCCACTGTAAGAAACCACAGGAGACTCCTGTATATAAAAAGGGTGAAAGAACGGGCCCGCAAAATTGCAGACCAGTATCTTTAATATCAATTTCCTGAAAAATTCTTCACCGTATTCCCAGTTCGAATACAGTAAATTTCCTTGAGACTGAAAAGCTTCTGTCCGCCAAACTGTACGGATCTAGAAGGCATCGCTAGTGCGAAAGTCAGCTTACCAGTTTCTCAGATATACTGCGAACCATGGATGAATGGTTACAGACTGATTCTATATTCGAGGATTTCCAGAAAGCGTTTGAGTCATATTAACGAATATACGAGCCTAGGGAATAGGCTCCGCGATATCTGAGTGGCTCGAAGACTCCTTAAGCAACAGAACCCACTATATTGACCCAGACGGCATATGTTGATCGCAGACAGAGGTATTATCAGGAGTACCTCAGGGTACAATGATATGACTGCAATTATTTTCCAAATTCGCATAAATAATGCGGCGAATACGCTGACCAAAAATATGTGACTTTCTGCTGATGATGCTGTGTTGTACGGCAAGGGGTCGCCGTAGATTGATTGGACGAAGACACAGGATGGCTTAGACAAAATTTCAAGTTAGTGTGTTGAATGGTAGCTATCTCCAGATGTAGAAAAATTTAAGTTGATGCAGAGGAGTAGGAGAAAGAATCATTTAATATTCGAATACAGTAACATCAGTGCGCTGCTCGAAACAGTCGCGTCGGTTAAATATTTAGGCGTAACAGCACAAAGCAATTCGAAATGGAACGAGCATAATAAAGACGAGCTGTGGACTTCAGTTTACTGGAGAAATTTTAGCCAATATTGTGGTTCATCTGTATAGGAGACCACACGTAGGACCTACTGTTACCCATTCTTAAATACTCCTCGATTTTTTTGAATCCCTACAAGGCCTGGTTGAAGGAAGACATCGAAGAAACTCAGAGGTGGGCTGCTAGATTTGTAACCTTTAGTTTAGAACATGCAAGTATTACGTAGATGTGTCGGAAACTGTAATGAGAATTCCTGGACGAATGGCGACGTTCTTTTCGAAGAACACTATGGAGAAAATTTTGAGAACCGGCATTTGAAGGTGACTGCAGAACGATACTACTGCCGCCAGCGTACATCTCGCATAAGAACCACGAAGATAATGTGAGAGAAATTATGACTTCCGCGGAGGCACATAAACAGTCATTTAACCCTGGTTCTATTGTCAGGTGGAACAGGAATGAGCATAACTATTAGTGGTTCAGCGTACACTCTGCCACGCACCGTATGATGGCTTACGGAGTATGTCTGTTGACGTAGATATAGATGTGACCTGTTTTACAGAATGGCATCCGGTTTTGGTCGATTTATGCTTGAAGCGAAACAGCTTCAGTTAGCATCCTTCAAAGAATTTAACAGATTAATAAATGAAATTAAAAACGGGTTCCGTATCTTTTCATCCGACTTTAATTTCCCGCCAGAAAACACCTCGAATGAAAAACCTTTACATTACATTAAAAAAAGCGTGTATCTGAATTTGGCGCCGAACATAGTGGAGCTATGTGACGAAAAGCACTACGCACCAATGAGTTTGATAGTGGTAAAATAACGCGAGTGTAATGTAGTAAGGTGCGCTGATTCCGATTTTCCAATGGGAAGTGTTGTAGGACGTCTGGAGTTAAAGTTACAGCTGAAAGTCGTATGATCTTAAAAGCTTGTACATGCACTAATATGTAGTTGCATCAACGAGCGGTGTTTGATGTACGATTGCGTAAGTGTATGTGTATGTATGTGTGTTCTCAAGGTTACTCTGCTTTATACACCTGTGGAAAGTTAAGCGTGCAGTAGTGAAAACAAACAGGCAGAGTGGAACAAATTACAACTAATCAATAGGCACAGTTGTTTGAAATTGACCGGACGTCTTATTGCTACATTTGTGGGAGGTATACCACGCTCGACCATCGCAAGAACATGATAAGAAAGCTACGTATAACTTACAAACATTACTTCGGATATGAAATCGGAGATCATACAAAATCCTGGGCTCCTCATATGTGACCCACCGTCTCATACTCCAGCCTAACCCAGTGCTTAAACGGTAAGCGAAATCGAATGTCTTGTGCTGTTCCCATGATTTAGCGGGAGCAGAAATATCACCACTAGGACTATTATTTTTGCTTGACCAACATATCCGGGTAGAGCAAGAAGAACAAGTAAAAGTCCTGTTTCCGGATTGTCAGTCTGGTCTAAAACCTGTGGTTCATGGTACATATTATGTAGTACCAATGGCTCCTTCATCCGGAACAAAGGAAGCTGATGGTACTGAAGGTAATGAGAGTGACGCTCGAGCTATGGAGTACACGAATGATACCGACAATAACATTAAAAAGCAATATTTTATCAGACAAGCCGAACTGGAAGACCTGTTCGCGATTTCTCCCTGTCGAAAGAAAAGTCTGAGCTGTTGGGTGGCAGAGTGAACGAATGGAACTTACTCCAGAAGGGTGCTACAGTTACGGATTTTCGAGATCGCCACATGACTTTTGCAGCATAATATGCTGTTGAACGTGGTGTTTCCTTGTCTCATGACGTGACAGACTAATAAATGAACTAGTTAAGAAATGCATAGCACAAGAATGAAGACTTATTATTGAGTCTAGTTTAAGCAGTCTAAAAGCTGCACTACCGCACAATAGCAACGACAAGCCCCCACTTCCTGTTGTTCATCCCATGGAAATGAATGAAACCTACGAATCAATGAAAACTCTCTTGATGCTGATAAAGTACTCTGAGGATAATTGGACAGTTTGCGGTGATTTGAAAGGAATGCTAGGAATGCAGACAGGGTACACAATGCTCATGTGCTTTCCTTGTCTGTGTAATAGTCGGGATGACAAGAATCACTACATACTGAAAAATTGGACACTCAGAAATTTACCTATAGTCGGACAACACAACGTTCAACGTGTAACTGTTGTGGATCGTAATAAGATTTACCTACCTTCATGAAATATCATTCTTTGTCTTATGAAACAGAATGTTGCAGCGATGGATAAAACAAATCGTGATTTTCCGTAGATAAAAGGCAAGCTGCGAAAGAAGAAAAGTGGCGCAAAACTGAAAGCAGGGGTCTTCGTTGCACCATAAATACGAAAGTTTATTCGAGGTTCACAGTTCATATGGGAGATCACGGGACGAGAATTAGCAGCTTGGGACGCATTTGTGCTTGTCGTGCACAACTTTCTTCGGAGCCACATAGCAGACAACTGTGCAGAAATGGTGGACAACATGGTAACAGCCTTCCAGGTCCTCGGTTGCCGAATGTCACTAAAGATACATTTCTTTCCTCCAAATGTGGGTACCGTGAGTGACGAGTACGGTGAAAGATTCCACCAGGAGATGTCCACCAAGAAGCTCTTCAGTCTGAATATGATGTGGAATTACTGATGGTTTTTTGCAGAGAGCAACAGCAGATGTTCATAAGACGAAAGCAAGAAGCTCTACACAATTTTAAACCAAGCCACTGTGAATCTTAATGTAGCTAAGTGTCCCTGGCTAATTTCAGAGGTAAATAAACATTTATAATTCACTTTTTAATTGTAATATTTACCGTTCTATCCCAAACTACGCACGTTCTCAGTTCCACGTAGTTAATAGCATTATCCTTGATAACTTTTACAAGCACATAACTTTTTTTCCTGACGTGCCAGAGCAAATCCAACTGCAGTTCTGTATCCAGCGTTTATGAATTACTAAAAAGTACTTATTTTCAACCCAGTAGCAGTGACATGATTTGTTTCGTTGTGTAGTGATTGCTACTCTGATGTTCAAAGAAAAGAGCTGATGGTACTGGGGTAGCATCCCTTTTAGATATTTTGAAGCATGTTTTTTTGTCAATGCATAAGTTCAGGGATGCTTGTATTAAGATTTAAATACTTTTGAAAAATTTAACGATCACTTTTTCGAAACACCAT
This sequence comes from Schistocerca serialis cubense, assembly GCF_023864345.2. NCBI lineage: Eukaryota > Metazoa > Arthropoda > Insecta > Orthoptera > Acrididae > Schistocerca > Schistocerca serialis. Next base: position 667,557,917 of record NC_064642.1, read on the forward strand.
AATTGTTTCCCACTCCCACGTATCACCTTGAAATTTGGTTTAAATGTATGATCAAGCTTTGTCCATGATGGTACAGAAGCGTGGCTCCCTGCGACGTCACCCTCGGGCTTAGTGAAGCTTCAAACAGCAAAGTGTCAACAAATACGAAGGTAAGGTCACAGCTTAGAAGCTCTGGGGGCTATAAGGTACGTTAATGATGTCACATTGGCACCGAATTTCGCCACAATTCTGCCCAACACCATCATCGACATATCACACCTCCCCTTATTCACATTTAAGCCCTTTGTACACACCTCTCCGACAGCAGTCAGAACCGTGACATCCACCGTTAAATTCTCGCGGTTTTCTATTCGGTGGCCGAGGGAAATATTTCAGACACATGTCCATTCTTAATCGACACGGAAATGAGCCCTTCCTTGGGGCACTGTCTCCCACACGTTCCGCTGTCGAAAAATCAGTTTGCATTGTGATTGGCAATAGGACGACTTTTGTGACATCGTTGGACTCCCCGTGGGCGTTTCAATCCTAATCTGACGACAACTTTGACCTCCAACCACACTTTCCGTAATCTGACCTATTTTTCATGTAGTGCGACCGTAATTTCTGCTCTGGTATACAAGGTTATACGGTTACGGGGCGTTCGTAATCATTCAACGAAATTTGAACGTCATCCGAAGCATCGAAGGGGTTTTATTTTTTTCAGCGCTTCTGTTTCGCACTGCCTCCCTCACATCTTTGGCATGGTCAGGGGGCTGCTGCATTGTCATGGGCGGGAATAAAATGGCAAATGGATCTCTAGGAGTCCCCGCGACGTAGGCAACACCATTGGCGCCACCCTCTTACCTTCCTTGAGCTCTTTACAAATGCATCCGTCACAAACTTCAAGACCGTTCAGTATCGCTGTTGCACTAGCGCCTGAACGTAAGTAAACCGCAGTTGCCAATATAGAAGAGCTGAAAAAGAACAAAATGCATTCGATGTTACTGATCAGGTTCAAAACTCGCAGAACGGTTGTGAATGGTCCCTAGTCGTTCCACTGTGTTTACCAAACCAAAAATTACCGTAGCACTATACTCGAAAGAGATCAGATCACGTACAGTGATGTTGCTTCCCGATTTTGTTGAACGCCCAGGAGGTGGAAGTGTCGAACTGTTCAAAAAATGGTACAAATAGCTCTTAGCACTATGGGACTTAACATCTGTGGTCATCAGTCCCCTAGAACTTAGAGCTACTTAAACCTAACTAACATAAGGGCAACACACACACCCATGCCCGAGGCAGGATTCGAACCTGCGACCGAAGCGGTAGAGCGGTTCCAGCCTGAAGCGCCTAGAACCGCACGGCCACAACGGCCGGCTGTCGAACTGTGCGAAGAATGTCATTCTGTTGCTCATCACATAATAAACTTTCGTTCTCGACAGCGAAATGTGTGACAATCAACGCCGCAAGGGAAGGGGTGGTTTCACTGACACGCTTTATGCCACCCCCTGAGCGCGGACGTGTGCCTGAAATATTTTTCTCGGTCACCCAGAAGAAAACTGCGTAATTTCAATGCTGGGTGTCGCGGTTCAGACTTCCATAGCAGAGGCGGCAAAAGGACTGAAATGTGGGTAAGAAGATGTGATAGCCTTCCTGTGACGTGGCAACGTCCACGGTAATGCTGGGCACAATTCTGATGAAATTTTGTGTCAACTGCCGTCATTAACCTGTCGTAAAACCCAAAGGAACTTCTGAGTTGTGGCCTTCTCCTTTCGCATTTATGGACACCTTGCCGTTTGATGCGTCGCTTAGCCCGAGGGTGATATCGCAGGGTACCATGCTGTTCTAACATTACAGAGGAGGTTTGTAGGCACCTTTGAGCCAAATTTCACATTGATGGCTTGAAATAGGAGACAATTACCGGCTTCGGAAAAGTGATCGTTCAGTTTTGTGGCGCAGTTTGTGAGAATAGCAGTGACTGCAGCATCTTGTATCAGCAGAATGAAGAACACAAGAGATAGCTCAAAGTCGAGAGTGGGCTACAGCAGACTGTCCACTTCAGCTAACTTCTCCATAGAATACGACAGAGCTACTATACTTGCCTTCAGTGTCACAGTCGCTAAGGGCTTCTTTCGAAGCACGGAAAAGCAAAGTAAAATTATAATAGAAACACAATTCCTGGAAAGAGATATTTGGCCTTTTTGTAATTATAGCCCTTTTTCTTTTACTTGTTGTTAATTGTTGATGCGGTATGAAGAATTTGTTGGGAGTGGATAAAATAAACTCTTTGTTATGCAGCATAATAAATTCACTATACAGTAGTTGTCATAAACAATAAGATGCCGTTATCTCCTTTTGCAAATTTTGTGCAATTTTTTAATTTCTTTGCTACAATGATACACTTAATTTGTAGTACGTAATGCATTCCAGCGTACATAGCCCATTTACGTAAGTAGAAGAAACTGCATCAACGTTGTTTCATGGGGGTTGAATGTGGAACTGAGAGAGCACCTTCTAACCGTTCTGTCAGGGGCGAAGGATCACCTAGGTATTGCTCTGTGTTGTAGCCATTTTGACTTGACGCGTAGTAATTCAGCGAGCGTGTCAGTCGCTATTTGGAGACCGCCATAGGCATCCGCATGACCTGGAAACTTGCTAAAATTTTACTCGATGCGTAGATTAAAATTTACCTCAAGTTTCTTCCGTTTTCACTGTCGCAGAAAATATAAACTTGTTAAACTTGACGCATTTTTTTGAAACTCACAGTATTATTTTAATGGATATTAAAGTTGAATTTCAGAGAGACATATAGAGAATCTTGGAGTTCTTTTATACCGCGTCTAGAAGTCTTGAGAGGTTTTGTAGTATTACAAACGAATAACTCGGTTGATTATCATCTGGGAATAAATGAAGTTGTAAGAGGTCCATGATTAAGGAATTTGTTGCTAGTGCACTCGAGCAGATGTAATTTCGATGAATTGCTCATGCGCTGCCTGCAATTTGCAAGCTATAAGAGAATCTCAGACCAAAGAGCAGTGTTGACTGCAGTAGGAACTGTGTGTTAGTAGCAGTAAGTAGTAGCTAGCAGTCTGGTGTATCGTGTTGGCTGGGGCGGTCGTGGTGGAGCGATGGCGGAGCCTGAGCATAGTAGTATAAGGTAAATGCAGCGTCGCGCATATGTAGTATTGTTATATCAAGTCCCATGTAAATGTTTTTGAAAAAATCTCTTAGTAATAATCTTTCTCATAAAAAGTAACTTTTGACAATAATTCATTTCAATTTAAAGAATTTACTAATTTGTCCAGTCCATGATCATCCCGATTATTGAAAAGAAAAATCAGTTGTTTCTTTTTCTACATGACATATCTATCTGCCAGCATTGCACTGACCTGCGCCAGAAAAATTTCTTATAGGAGCAGATACATTCACGTTATCCGGCGACCTAATTGAGGTAAGATTTTTCAATTTATTCATAATTAATTTTCAGGGCCATGACACAGCACTGCTGACGTCCAAAATTTACCAGTTTACATTCACAGTCAATTACTGAAAAGTTGCTTAAGTGGGTCACAATTTAATTGAGAGGTTGGTCACATTGTATTATTGGTAGGTTATGGAATTTATCTATTGGGCAGTTACACTGAATGAAATAAATAATTATATTGTTTTTACTGTTGGGTTGTTACGGAATTTTTGAATGATATATAATATTATTTTTTCTGTTGGGAGGTTATACTTGGTGACCCTGCCAGGATCGTATTTTCCTTGTGAATTTCTGAGAAGTAGTCATATAATTGCTCTTATTTACACTATTGTTAAATGTAGTTTACATCTGGCGCAACGCATTTACTGATTGTCACTCTTTCTTCAACAGATCATTGGCAATTTATTGCTCTTTGTTGTCACTGTATTTGTTCCATTTTTGCTTTGTCTTTGTTGGAATTTGTGCTTAGCTTTGATTTGTGAAAATGCCGCGAAAAACTGCTAACAGTGCATCGCGATATGCAATGAGAGAGAAAGCCGACTCAAATAATTTGACCGATAATACTAGCGACACCCAGTGTCATAATGATAATCCTCTAATTACAGATAATCAGTGCATACCGACCACTAGTAATGATTTTAATCCTAATGATGAGCAAACAAATTCAATTGTGTCCACTGTAAATTTAACGACAATTGATGATGCGGCACATTCCGTTACAATGAACGCTGCCCATTTTGAAACACCTGATTTGCAAAATTTACACAGTGAACAGACAAATGTTTCTAACGAAGGTGAACAATATATACAAAACGCGTCCGATTTATTTGATTCCGATGTAGTGACCAACAGAGCACATCCGATTAGCAAACCTTTTCATGAATCAGATAATGACGAAATGGTTACACAAAACGTGACATATACAGATACATCATCACACAGCACAGAAAATAGAGTCGCTAATTTTGGGTTGGATCAAGTTATGGCATTATTACTACAACTCAATGAAAAACACGACAACCTTAACGAATCGAACAAACAACTTAATGAAAATCTCAAACAGTCGAATGAAAAACAAGACAACTACACTCCTGGAAATTGAAATAAGAACACCGTGAATTCATTGTCCCAGGAAGGGGAAACTTTATTGACACATTCCTGGGGTCAGCTACATCACATGATCACACTGACAGAACCACAGGCACATAGACACAGGCAACAGAGCATGCACAATGTCGGCACTAGTACAGTGTATATCCACCTTTCGCAGCAATGCAGGCTGCTATTCTCCCATGGAGACGATCGTAGAGATGCTGGATGTAGTCCTGTGGAACGGCTTGCCATGCCATTTCCACCTGGCGCCTCAGTTGGATCAGCGTTCGTGCTGGACGTGCAGACCGCGTGAGACGACGCTTCATCCAGTCCCAAACATGCTCAATGGGGGACAGATCCGGAGATCTTGCTGGCCAGGGAGGTTGACTTACACCTTCTAGAGCACGTTGGGTGGCACGGGATACATGCGGACGTGCATTGTCCTGTTGGAACAGCAAGTTCCCTTGCCGGTCTAGGAATGGTAGAACGATGGGTTCGATGACGGTTTGGATGTACCGTGCACTATTCAGTGTCCCCTCGACGATCACCAGTGGTGTACGGCCAGTGTAGGAGATCGCTCCCCACACCATGATGCCGGGTGTTGGCCCTGTGTGCCTCGGTCGTATGCAGTCCTGATTGTGGCGCTCACCTCTACGGCGCCAAACACGCATACGACCATCATTGGCACCAAGGCAGAAGCGACTCTCATCGCTGAAGACGACACGTCTCCATTCGTCCCTCCATTCACGCCTGTCGCGACACCACTGGAGGCGGGCTGCACGATGTTGGGGCGTGAGCGGAAGACGGCCTAACGGTGTACGGGACCGTAGCCCAGCTTCATGGAGACGGTTGCGAATGGTCCTCGCCGATACCCCAGGAGCAACAGTGTCCCTAATTTGCTGGGAAGTGGCGGTGCGGTCCCCTACGGCACTGCGTAGGATCCTACGGTCTTGGCGTGCATCCGTGGGTCGCTGCGGTCCGGTCCCAGGTCGACGGGCACGTGCACCTTCCGCCGACCACTGGCGACAACATCGATGTACTGTGGAGACCTCACGCCCCACGTGTTGAGCAATTCGGCGGTACGTCCACCCGGCCTCCCGCATGCCCACTATACGCCCTCGCTCAAAGTCCATCAACTGCACATACGGTTCACGTCCACGCTGTCGCGGCATGCTACCAGTGTTAAAGACTGCGATGGAGCTCCGTATGCCACGGCAAACTGGCTGACACTGACGGCGGCGGTGCACAAATGCTGCGCAGCTAGCGCCATTCGACGGCCAACACCGCGGTTCCTGGTGTGTCCGCTGTGCCGTGCGTGTGATCATTGCTTGTACAGCCCTCTCGCAGTGTCCGGAGCAAGTATGGTGGGTCTGACACACCGGTGTCAATGTGTTCCTTTTTCCATTTCCAGGTGTGTATTTCAAACAACTTAGTGAACAGATTACAGCCGGTGCCGTGCAATGTCATGATACTAAAGAACAATTACGTGAGGAAATTAAGGCTTGTGCTATGAACAGTAGTGAAGAAATTAGATCTGTGGCACAACAATTAAGTAATACACATGCAGACACAACCAAATTACTTACAGATGAAATTAGTGCAGTCGCTAAACAATGTTCTGAAAACGCAACGCAGTTATGCGACAAGTTTAAATTAATGTCATCAGAACTTTCACGCACACTGGATGCGAAAGTAGACACGAAATTTGAACAACAAAACAGCCAAATTGACGAACGTTTTAATCACCACCTACAAAACAGTGAAACGCGTTACTGTAAATTTATACAGGAACAGAACAAAGTAAAGATACAAGTCATGGAAACAATTACTGCACAGAGACAGGAAGATAAGCGTAAGTTATTTACGAAAGCAAAAACATACGTAGACAACAACATTGCTACAGTATCAGACGAAATCAATACTATTAAGCAGTTGAACACTGAATTGTATGGTGAAATATCCGATCTAAAAACAAAAACAGATACTAATATTCAGACTTTGGAAAATAAATATACAGTAGACTTTCGGACGACCAACAAACTAGAACAATTAGAATTAATACAGGATCCCGATGCCATTAAAGCAGACGTTAAGAAATTGATCAAAACCACTCGTAAAATCCAAAAACAAATTAATGTGTCTGACACTAAAAATGACGATCAGGTAAAAGCACTGAGTGAAAAATTTGATGTATTGGCCAGTCGTATTGACGTTATCGAATATAACAATGATACCAAATCAGACGATACGTCATCAATTTCTTTCAATCAAACACCCGAATTGCAAAATTTACAGCAGACAATCTGTGAGATAAGTTCGTCCAACAATACATTGCGTAGAAATGTGTCGTCTTTACAGCAAGAAGTGACAGAGATGAGAAATGTCTCAGCTTGTAACACGACACAGCATACGCCACTCTCCGATCATTTCTCACACTCACACAGCCAGTATAATTTAGGTATTTTACAGAGAGTACGTTACTTACATTCCGCACAGCCACAGACAAACAGACTATCATGCTATCCTGAGCCTGCTCAGACATTCAGAGACGATAATTTTGATTACAAGCACTTTCTATCCGTTAGGATATTTAAGGTATTTCAAAATGACAGATCACAGATTCACCCTTTGGATTGGATACAAAAATTTAGCTTTGCTTTTCCACCAACTGGGCCGGTAACACAGAAACTTGAATTTAGTTGCAGTTTTTTGGAAGGCGAACCGGCAACTCGTATGAGACCGATCGCGAGACAATGTTACTCGGTAGAAGAATTTCAGAATGCTTTTCTTTCAGAGTATTGGGCGAAGACGACACAGCGCGGAATCAAGGATCAATTAATTAGCTTACCGAATTATGAGAATTAAAATTACCCACTGTCACGCAATTTTTTGAACACATGGTCCAACAAAACCAATACTTAAGTGAGCCATACAGTGAATCAGCACTTACCCAATTGTGTATTTCTAAATTACCACGATCGTTAAGAGTATCTCTTTTAACAGGACAGCAGAAAGAAAATATTTCGGCATTTAGAGATCTGTTACAGCTTTTGGAAGTTCAGAAATCGGACTATTCTTTCATAAACAACAATTTTTCACATCATAACCAAGGCCGACAAGCATTCGGCAATTACGATCAGCCACACTATTTTAATCGCAAAGGTGATAGACGCTCCAGGACTGACAACCACCAGACTTTTAATAACAGGCAAAAGTTTAATTATCAGTATCATCAAAATTATCCGCAACAGCAAAGACATTTTAGCAACAATAGAGGCTTTTCCCCACAACAGCATCAAAACCAGCCGGTTAACATACCTAACCAACGATGTAGTCAGCAAGGTCAACCAAGCTTTAATGTTTCGCCGCCTACACGTATAGTATCAGCTCCACCAAACAGTGATATACAACAACAAGGAAATCACTACGTGCACAAGATACATCCTTTCAATTCCTATCGCAACGCGCCGTATAGCACTGACTATCATGGCAGACATAAAAGTAATGAGCACAATTTTCAGCATAACAGTCGGTCTTACCAGCAGGTGATTCAACCGCAACAACAGATTATCATGAATGAACCAGACAGTAGGTATCATCCCGAACCTAAAACGTCAGGACGAAGTAACAGGACAGTACAAATAGTAGAAATGCCACAGCATCCGCGCGCAAATAACAGCACGTCAGATAGAATCTGACTAGTTACAGTACAGGTTGCATCTTCCAGCAACGCAAGCAATACTTTTGACACAGACAATCTTGTTCACGTAAATGTTATTACTTTTGACGACATCCGAGACGCACTTTTGCATGAAAAACCAGTTATTGAAAAAACCATTTCCCACCCTGTCATTGAAGTGAAGATTGGATCATCCACATTTTCAGCAGTAATCGATTCTGGATCACCTATGTCGGTTATAAATGAAGGAACTTTGAACGAATGTAACAAAGAGAACACCTATCCTACGTTACCATTAGGCAAAACTAAAGTAAAAGGAGCAGTATCTGGTAAAGGAGTAGATGTAAAATTACAGACACACTTATCATTTTGTATTGGAGCTCATATGTTCCACTCAAATTTTTGGATTGTTCCCTTATTGAAAACAGACGTTATTTTAGGTACGAATTTTTTGGTACAACATGACGCAATTATTGACTTTCAGAATTCCTATTTGATGTTAGAGGATGAAAATATACAACTGGCATTACAATTTCAGCATGCTTTATCTGCAGAAGAACAAGCAATTAATCGAACAGAGGTCATTTCGACATCGCGTAACATAGACTGTCATTCCACATTGTTCACAGATACGTACGTACACAACTACAATACATCAGACGAAGTCGACTAAGACGTTATGCAAATGATTTCTGAGAATGTAAAGCAAAGCAGTGCAAATACAGACGACGAACGTACAGAGCTACGCAATATTCGTTTACAGCAAGCTCCAGTTTTTGACAACGTCCCTGGTACTATATCCGGTGTTCTGTATGAATTTAAAGTTAAACAGCATGACACATTTAAAGCCAAACATTATCCTATTCCATATATCTACAGAGAACAAGTTAAGAAAGAATTACAAGCTATCCTAGACCAAGGTATTATTGAACCGGCAGTTAGTGCGTACATAGATCCGCTCCATATTGTTATGAAAAAGGATGGCTCACTTCGCCTCGTACTTGATTCGCGTTACTTCATGACATTATTATTAATGAAACAGAGCGCCCACAGACACTAGAAGAACTTCTACAGAAATTTCATGGTACTGCTATTTATTCCACATTAGATTTGAAATCGGGATTTTGACAAATTCAGTTCCATCCGAACTGCAGAAACTACACAGCATTTCGGTGTTTTGGTGATTGTTATCAGTTTTGCAAATTAACGTTCGGTTTAACAATTTCTTCAGCAGCATTTATTCGCGGTTTGAATACTATACTTCCGACAGAACTTAAAGATCGAATCACAACATATGTAGACGACATCCTTATTGCAGAAGCTAACTGGTCTGAACACAATTTGATTCTGGAACAACTGTTGCAAACTTTTCATGCACAAGGACTGACAGTTAATCTTAGCAAATCACACTTTGGCAAAACTTCTATAAACTTTCTAGGACATGTAATTTCAGCAGAAGGCATTGCGCCTGACCCGGAAAAACTTCAAGCTTTACGTGACATTACTGTTCCAACGACAAAGAAACAATTACGCAGCTTTCTAGGATTAATTTACTTTTTCCGTAAATTTATTCATTACTCTGCTTTAGACACCCCTAGATTATGCCAATTGACAGGTAAAAACGCTATTTGGTCCTGGGATAGCCAAGCACATTCTGAGTTTGTTAATCTGAAACATGCCTTATTGAATGCACCTCTTTTATCACACCCAGATTTTACTAGAAATTTTTCCATTGCCACCGACAGTTCTAACACCGCTTTAGGCGTACACATTTTTCAGGATGTTGAAGAAGACGGTACTACAGTAATTAAAAACATCGCCTTTGCAAGTCGCGTTCTGTCACCTGCTGAACGCAATTATTCTGTCACAGAACTTGAAACATTATGTGTTGTATGGGCATTTACGAGATTTAGGCATTTTGTTTATGGATCATAGAGCTATACAGTTTTTACTTTCCACAAAATTTACACACGACAGGTTAAGCAGATGGAAACTTTATTTACAGGAATTTAATTTTACACTTATTCACATTCCCGGTACACAAAATATTGTAGCAGACGCACTATCTTGCTCTCTCAGCAACAATCAGCAAGACATCGCAACCAACTTCTGCCAAGCAAATTCTAGCATCATGTATATTCAACAAGTCGCATTTGAAAATTTCATTTCATCGTCATTACGAGACATAGCACAAGAGCAGAGCAAAGACAACGTGTGGAAAGAAATTAAACGCCTTTAGCAGGATAAGAATAATGTTACCATTAGAAACCATTATACTGTACGCAATAATATTCTGTTTCGCCGCTCTCACCCTGACAGCAACAACTGGTTATTATGTATTCCTGACGAGCTTGTTAACAAATTAATTTGGTATACTCATTTAAGTTACGCACATTATGGAGCCAGAAAATGTTTTCTTATACTGAGGCAGAACTGTTATTTTGCGAACATGGAGAAACGTATTCGACGAGTTTTAGCGTCACGTAAAATCTGCCAGAAAGCTATATCAGACACGACTTCACATATTCCTCCGTTACATCCCATTGTACGCGTTAAATTGAGACACATGGCCGCTCTAGACATTTTTGGTCCGATTCCCAGATCTAATAGAGGTTTTTGTTACATCTTTGTCGCTGTTGAACTCACTTCGAAATTTGTTACCTTCACTCCGTTACGCAAAGCTACTGCTAAATCTATTTCGAATTCATTTGTAAAACATTTTTTATTCCATGTAGGACATGTATTAAAAGTAATTTCTGACAATGGACCACAATTTCGGTCTGCGATATGGACACATATGTTACGAGTTAGATACATTTCTCCGATCTATATATCCAAGTATCACGTTTCTTCGAACCCTTGTGAACGTCCAATGAAAGAAATTGGTAAACTGTGTAGAATATACTGCCATAAAAGACATATCGATTGGGATACACACATACTCTCATTCCAGGATGTAATTAACTCCATACCAAATGAATCTACTATGCCATCTCCGACTGTTATACTGAAAAATGTTGAACCACCCAACAAAATTGAATTAGTATCCTATCCTACATCTCGTCGACTACACCACCATGAAATAATTGACATTGCGCTCAGCAACATCAAACGTGCCGCAGAGCGCCGGAGAAACCAGCAAAAACAGGTTTGTACACGCCATGTCTTCCACATAGGACAGAACATATTAGTACGCACACATTATTTATCCAACAGAGGAAAGAGTAGATGGAGTAAATTTGAGCTTCTATACGCAGGTCCATATAGAATTCGCAGCATTCCTCGCCCAATGTAGTACATGTTGAAACTTTGAGAACCAGAAAAAGCAAAGGCAATCACCATATTTCCAATATTAAACCCTTTATTGAATGACCATACTCTACGATTTACCACACTGTAATGCCATTTCCTGATATTTATATGACCACTTATGAAATTATATTTATGTGACTACTTACTGATAATGATCGTATTTTTTCTTGGCAAGTGCCCTGCAAGGTATGGTTAGCAGGTCGCTTTTCTTGTCGTTAGACATCAGACTGTGCACATTTTCCATTTTTTGTGTATGTATGATTGTTATCCTATCGAAATCAGAATTTTTCTCTGTATGTACTGTGGAATCTTTAAGATGTAACAAACACCAATTGACATTGACATTTTGCCTTATGATATCTCAACATCGTGACTATTTTACATTTTTTTCTACTACATTATGATACTGTGTGTACATTTTTTTCACTTGAGAACTGTCTATGTTTTTGACCTAATACGTTTTCTGTTATGCTATGCTGTATGCTTAATTATATCACTCGAAACAAGTTTTCAGTTAATGAGTATGTGATTTAAATGCAAGATATTAATCCTTATTCATCATTTACAGAGAGCAATACCGTGTAAAAGAAATAAATTAAACAACCACAGTGGTTTACTATTAAATGGAAATTTTACCATCAGAATGAAGGAAAGAAAATGCAATATCTTGTCATGAAGAGTAAATGGATCAGAATTAACAAGCATTAACCAGGATATACTATACACATCATATGATAGCAGTCTTGACTAATTATTTTTCTTTCAGAATACGAGCCGATTATTGCAGGCTGTCAGACAGAACTGCACATGTTAATTTTAGTGATGAAATATTCTAGAAGTAAGAAACTGTATACTATGAATAGTTGTATGAAGTAAATGGTAATATGAATAATGAATAATGAAGTGTTTATTTTTTTGCAGATGATAATAAATGTTGATGAATAGTTATATGAAATTATGGCAATATGAATTATGAACTTTTTCTTTGCAGATGGGGATAATGATGAATTTTATATATTTAATATTAGTTAAGAAATGCTATGTAATTATTTAAGTATTTGTTGCAGTTCCTTTTGACAGTGTGTCTTATGTCGCATAGTGTAATGACTGGATGTTTTGGGAAAGACAGCTAGAATACATATATATTAAATATACGTTTCATTACCTGTTAATTCAAAGATTACTACTTTCTGCATAATATACATTTCTTCTTGCAGCTCAGTAATCCACTTTGTATTTTTCCCAGGAGACGCTTTTCATGATATTAATATGCAAGAAGCTGTTAGTTATTAAACCTGTTCTAATACTTGCATTTTTTGTTTTACCCAGTTGTGTCTATCATTTATGAATGTGATCACATATACTCTATTTGTTTCATAACCTTGCTACAGCCGACTCATGACAAATGACATTATTAATCCTTATTTCCAGCAATAAGTCAAAAGCAAATATTTTCATGCCCCAGCAATGCATTGCTAGCACAAAAAAAATTAATTACCAATCCCTACTATTACCAGTATATAACTAAATAATGCTACCAGTTCAAGATATATTTCTAGTCCTAAAGATAATACAAATTTCTCTGATGTGTTGATTCCATTATTTCTATGTATTATTGGACTAAACACCTTGAATACTAAATCCAATGTCTTACATTTTAAATATGTCTTATGTCACTAACATGATATCATATATAAACACCACTAGCTTGACGCTACTCTCACTAACTCCTGTTTTAAATGATGACTTGTGAATAACACTGAGTAATGTTTTGTAAAACTATATGAATACTTTGTAATTGGGCAATGAGTGCCAATAATTACTTTAATGAGATGACTTATGATGCCAATGATTAATGTAATGAGATTACTTGTGGATTAATGCTATGTCAATAAGTTTTGTAAATAATATTTTGTTGTACTCTATAAATGTAATGCCAATGATTACTGTAATGAGGAGACTTAAGATGTCACTAATTACTGTAATTAGATGACTTATGAATAATGTTCTGTAATAATTACTGTAATGAGATGACTTATGAATAATGTTCTGTAATACTCTATACATAGTACAGAACTGTTTAGTAACTAACCAATGAGTGCCAATAATTATTCATATCGGTTGATACACTAGTGTAATTCTGAATGATGATTAGCATAAGACTTAATGTATCCTGCACCTTCTGACCTAATTACCAGCAATTACAGCAAAATCCGTATGTCCTGTCCACCCTCATGATCATGGAGCACTATATTTGATTTTGGCACTAATTCTACGTTGATGAAATAGTATGGATTCTACAAGAATGTGGTGTTGACATACCAAGCTGTCCACCACCTTGAACGATGGAGATGTTATTATGGGCCTACTGTTTGGTGTACCTAATGTACTACCAAAATGATAACATACAATATTAATGCAACATTTCAGTGTCTTGGTTACACTGATAAATACTTCAGGGGGTGAACTTCAGTTTGTCTCACTTCGTGTTGAGCTTCTGTAGAAAGATATGGACTTTCAGTGCAGCTACGTGCAACCCACTGTGCTACAACCATGATGATGACCTTCCCATTCCTTTCCTAGCTCTTGTAAAATGTTAGAGACCTATACAGTGCGTATGCACTCTATTTCATTTCATGATGTATTTAGTTCTTATAAAAAAAAGAATGCTAAAAACTTCTACAGTGCGTGTGCACTTTATTTCATTTCTTAATGCATTCAGTTTTTGCAAAATGTTACAGACTTTTACATTGTCAATATGATCAGTTGTCTTAAATATGCGAAAGACTTCTACAGTGCGTGTGCACTTTATTTCACTCCTTGACATGTTTAATTGTTGTAAAAATGCTAAAGACTTTTACAGTGCATGTCCACTTTATTTCTTTTCTTAATGTATCCAGTTCTTGTAAAATGGTAAAGACCTTTACAGTGTGTGTGCACATTATTTCATTTGTTAATGTTTTCAGTTCTTGTAAAAAATGCTAAGGACTTATACAGTGCGTGTGCACTTTATGTCGTTTGTTAATATATTTTGTACTCATTGCGTATACACTATCTCATTTCTTAAAATGTTCTGTACTCATTGCGTATACATTTTGTCATTTCTTGATATGTTCTGTACTCAGTGCGTGTGCACTCTATTTCATTTCTTCATATGTTTTGCACTTATCAATGATGTATATACTCTGTGACTGTAGACTTAGTAACTAAGTAGATTATAGAAAAATTTGTTGCTCATGGCAAGTCCAATTGACTCACCATCGCTGCCAAATTTTTGCCCCCCCCCTCCCTCCCCCCCCACCCCCAGTGGAGGGTTATGTAAGAGGTCCATTATTAAGGAATTGGTTGCAAATGCACTCGAGCAGATGTATTGTCGATGGATTGCTCATGCGCTGCCTGCGATATGTAAGCTATAAGAGAATCTCAGACCAAAGAGCAGTGTTGACTGTAGTAGGAACTGTGTGTTAGTAGCAGTAAGTAGTAGCTAGCAGTCTGGTGTATCGTGTTGGCTGGGCCAGTCGTGGTGGAGCGATGGCAGAGCCTGAGCGTTGTAGGATAAGGTAAAAGCAGCGTCGCGCATATGTAGTATTGTTATATCAAGTCCCATGTAAATGTTTTTGAAAAAAATCTCTTAATAATAATCTTTCTCATAAAATGTAGCTTTTGACAATCATTCATTTCAATTTAAAGAATATACTAATTTCTCCAGTCCATGATCATCTCGATTATTGAAAAGAAAAATCAGTTGTTTCTTTTTATACATGACAAATCTATCTGCCAGCATTGCACTGAGCTGCGCCAAAAAAATTTCTTATAGGAGCAGATATATATGCGTTATCCGGCGACCTAATTGAGGTAAAATTCTTAATTTATTCATAATTAATTTTCAGGGCCATGATGCAGCACTGCTGACGTCCAAAATTATCAGTTTACATTCACAGTCAATTATTGAAACGTTATTTAAGTGAGTCGCAATTTAATTGAGAGGTTAGTCACATTGTATTATTGGTAGGTTACGGAATTTATCTATTGGGCAGTTACACTGCATGAAATAAATAATTATATTGTTTTTACTGTTGGGTGGTTACGGAATTTTTGAATGATATATAATATTATTTTTTCTGTTGGGAGGTTACAAAGTATTTAATTTTAGTTTACTTCAGCTATTGTCATTGCAGCAACTGGTAGTAGCTCTATTGCCTGTGTGAGGTGGCTGTGCAAAAACTAAGTGTAGGAGGAGGGACAAATTCAGTTACTGTTTCAGTATAACTGGATCAGCAGATGTATCACTTTTTTTTTTTTGTCATCAGTCTACTGACTGGTTTGATGCGGCCCTCCACGAATTCCTTTCCTGTGCTAACCTCTTCGTCTCAGAGTAGCACTTGCAACCTACGTCCTCAAGTATTAGCTTGACGTATTCCAATCTCTGTCTTCCTCTACAGTTTTTTTCCTCTACAGCTCCCTCTAGTACCATGGAAGTCATTCCCTCATCTCTTAGCAGATGTCCTATCATCCCGTCCCTTCTCCTTATCAGTGTTTTCCACATATTCCTTTCCTCTCCGATTCTGCGTAGAATATCCTCAATCCTTACCTTATCAGTCCACCTAATTTTCAACATTCGTCTATAGCACCACATCTCAAATGCTTCGATTCTCTTCTGTTCCAGTTTTCACACAGTCCATGTTTCACTACCATACAATGCTGCACACCAGACGTACATCCTCAGAAATTTCTTCCTCAACTTAAGGCCGGTATTTGATATTAGTAGACTTCTCTTGGCCAGAAATGCCTTTTTTGCCATAGCGAGTCTGCTTTTGATGTCCTCCTTGTTCCGTCCGTCATTGGTTATTTTACTGCCTAGGTAGCAGAATTCCTTAACGTCATTGACTTCGTGACCATCAATCCCGATGTTAACTTTCTCACTGTTCTCATTTCTACTACTTCACATTACCTTCGTCTTTCTCCGATTTACTCTCAAACCATACTGTGTACTCATTAGACTGTTCATTCCGTTCAGCAGATCATTTAATTCTTCTTCACTTTCACTCAGGATAGCAATGTCATCAGCGAATCGTTTCATTGATATCCTTTCACCTTGTATTTTAATTCCACTCCTGAACCTTTCTTTTGTTTCCATCATTGCTTCCTCGATGTACAGATTGAAGAGTAGGGGCGAAAGGCTACAGCCTTGTCTTACACCCTTCTTAATACAGGCACTTCGTTCTTGGTCGTCCACTCTTATTATTCCCTCTTGGTTGTTGTACATATTGTATATGACCCGTCTCTCCCTATAGCTTACCCCTACTTTTTCAGAATCTCGTACAGCTTGCACCATTTTATATTGTCGAACGCTTTTTCCAGGTCGACAAATCCTATGGAAGTGTCTTGATTTTTCTTTAGCCTTGCTTCCATTATTAGCCGTAACATCAGAATTGCCTCTCTCGTCTCTTTATTTTTCCTAAAGCCAAACTGATCGTCACCTAGCACATTCTCAATTTTCTTTTCCATTCTTCTGTATATTATTCTTGTAAGCAGCTTCGATGCATGAGCTGTTAAGCTGATTGTGCGATAATTCTCGAACTTGTCAGCTCCTGCCGTCTTCGGAATTGTGAGGATGATGCTTTTCCGAAAGTCAGATGGTATGTCGCCAGACTCATATATTCTACACACTAACGTGAATAGTCGTTTTGTTGCCACTTCCCCCAATGATTTTAGAAATTCTGATGGAATGTTATCTATCCCTTCTCCCTTATTTCACCGTAAGTCCTCCAAAGCTCTTCTAAATTCCGATTCTAGCACTGAATTCCCTATCTCTTCTAAATCGACTCCTGTTTCTTCTTCTATTACATCATACAAATCTTCACCCTCATAGAGGCTTTCAATGTGTTCTTTCCACCTATCAGCTCTCTCCTCTGCATTTAGCAGTGGAATTCCCGTTGCACTCTTAATGTTACCACCGTTGCTTTTAATGTCACCAAAGGTTGTTTTGACTTTCCTGTATGCTGAGTCTGTCCTTCCGACAATCATATCTTTTTCGATGTCTTCACATTTTTCCTGCAGCCATTTCGTCTTAGCTTCCCTGCACTTCCTATTTATTTCATTCCTCAGCGACTTGTATTTCTGTATTCCTGATTTTCCCGGAACATGTTTGTACTTCCTCCTTTCATCAATCAACTGAAGTATTTCTTCTGTTACCCATGTATCACTATCAAGGGTATTCAATAACTCTTGTCTCTATGGAGCTTCTGGAAATTAACGGGGAGCATGAGAATGGCGTCTGATGAGGAGTGGATTATCATTTCCTTACAGGCACTTTCTCAGTGTCGAAAACCAGTACGAACCTGCATTCTGGGAGAGGATGTTTCTGGTTAGGACGCCATTGTAGTGGTAATCTTGATAAAAGCTATAAACATTCCTGGTACTTAAAGCCTCTCATTAATACAATCTTTAACAATATGTGGCTTCTACTGACGGTTATCGAACATATGAGTAACTTCGTTACGTTTACCCTTTTCTCTGCTGAACATTTGCCGTTTTTTCCTTTAAATACTATTTGTTATTCTAATCGGAAACGTGAAGTCAGGCAGAAATTATTTTTTGACTCTGCGTTCATCATTAATTACTTGTACTGCGTAATTTGTTTACTAAAGATCGTGTGAGGAATAACAGACATACTACATCTAAGAGACATAGATTTTAAAAGCTCAGCTTCACCAAACGGGATAAAACATCTGTTAATAGCATATAGTAGCCTTTAATTCAACATCGAACTATTTAATAATTAATTGCTTCAGGGAATATTTGAACTATTTTTCATTTATCTTCATCCTTTTGCTCAATTTAATTTTATTTATATCCCTTTGTTTATGGCACATATAAACAAAACACCTGAACGATTTTCATTGAAAACTAAGTAAACCGATATACTATCTGCTGTTAATAGGTCACCTAGTAAACAGTTTGGCCATAAATTTGTGAAGATAGAAATTTTGTGTCGATATTGACAGAACATCTCAATACAATAATCACGTGGAGTCGTGTGTAAACGGAAATAGCTCTTCAGCGAAAAGAAATTGATAATTATGATCACTGCCTTCTCTGTGGACACCAACTGCTGTTTCACTTATTCCGAAAGAGACTCTATTTGTCATGATGATTCCCTAGTAATCATGAGCAAAAATTATCATTTGCTTGTGCTTTGAATTTTTTTTGGACGTGGATAACCTAAAGCTCTCCACTCATATGCCTGTGATTTCAACTCCGTTTCTAAGTTCTTAATCCACATTTCATCAATAGCAACTACTCGATACAAGACTTCTTGACGTTTATTGTCGAATCGTTGCTTGAGCGAGGTTACACTATCCAGGTTTTTCTGCTTCTCTTCGGTAGTCAAACAGTGTGGGATCCATCGCTTTTCTCATCTTCAAATCACTTGTCAGAATACGGAATTCTGATGTTGAGAGAATTCCCGCGGTTTCAGAGAGGTCCTCACAAGTAGCATTGCGATCTTCTTCAAAAGGATTAGCCATTACTTTCACATTTTGTTTATCTGATGACATGTTTGACTTTTCGAGTCTTGGATTGTCGTCTATGCTTATACGACCACTACAAAAACCACTAAGTCAACTTGGAACTGCACTACGGTCCAATGTAAATTCGCTACAAATCTCACCTAACTCAATGTAGATTTCTGTCTGGTTTCTGCCACGTAAAATTTCGATCTTGATGTACGATCTTGATGTATAACAGTCACAATACCCAAGACCCCTGCAGGGTCCATTTCTACCTGTAACCTATTTTATATTAGAGTACGTAGCAAAAAAACAAAAGCATGTACTTGCTCCTCAACCTCCCAACTGCGTCATAAGCAATTTTCACTGTTTTTGAATCAAACAATCCACAGTTACATTAAACTGTACATTATTTATGACATGTCCCTCATCGAACAGCAAAAATTAACTAAAAAATTCTCTCTGAATGCAGTATGCAATCCTCTTTTTCGCGCAACGGTAACACTATTAAAGGAGCGTATGTTTTGACTGAAAAAGATCTCTTACACTTACCTTCAAGACATTAGATATCCTGTATGAGGCCAAATTCACAAGCGTTTGCGAGGAATAGATCATATATAGAACCACAGGTCTGAATATAGAAAGACAGGTCTCACTATCCACAATATTACCACTTACCACACCTGCTTTTCCCCATTAACTTTCTCCCATTGGTTTATTACATTTCGTTATAGTGTTTCGTCATCTCGTAAGCCTTCGGCATACTGCCTGTCTGCTTGCCTGAACCATAACGGATGTTGGACATAGGCACTTCTTTGCAACTTAGACTAGTGATATTACGTTCAATCCTGTAATCAGTATAAAGTTTTATTGTGATACTTTAAACATAGCTGCGCTACAGCAACGGTTCCACGTAAATCACACTAAGAGCAGCCGACCAGTTGCAAAGGATAAAGTAATCTTTACCTAGGTTTCAATAGATATAAATCTATCTTCTTCTGAAGAAGATAGATTTATATCTATTGAAACCTAGGTAAAGATTAGTTTATCCTTTGCAACTGGTCGGCTGCTCTTAGTCTGATTTTATTGTGATCATATTTCTCTCGTTTTCCGTATATCTTCTTGCCTTTTTATTTAGATACCCGATTATAATTTCATTTCAAGCAACGTGTACTGCTAGCTTCAATTTATCAGTTTCCTATTTCGTCTCTTCTACATTTCTTACACATCCTCTCTCCTATCAAAAAGATTATGTACCAAAAGTAGCTTCCCACACTCTACATGTCAGAAAAACATAGTGAGTACAGTATGCGCATTGCTTGATGTTGGTAAATCAAGAATTAAAGGGGTGTAAACCGTGATGAAATTCTCCGAAGAGTCGCCGAAGAGAGAAACATATGGAAAACTTTGAAAAGAAGAAGAGATAGGAATATAGAACAAGCATTACTACATAAGACAATAGCTTCCATTTTACTAGAGCGAACTGCAGAAAGTAAAAACTGTCTGGAGAGAAAAGGACTGGAATACATGTAACAAATAACTGCAGGCGTGCCAGTATGAAATGAAGAGAAGAATTCGTGGTGGGCAGCACCGAACTAGTCGCTAGACTGATCACACAAAAAAGGAAAGAAAAAGTAACGAAGGTAAGTATGGGTAAGACATAATTGGAAATGGAACTGTTCTGTAATGACACACCGTCAACTAAATACACGAAAAGTATCCCTGAACCACTTCCCACATGTGGTCACTGGAATTTAGGTTAACGCTTGTCCTCCCTCCATCCTGCACCCTCTCATTCTATCTCACTCACTCTGTTTCTGCCTCTTCTTCCTCCCCCTGTCTATCGCGCCCCTTTCTCTCTATGTCTCTGTCTCTCTCTCCCTTTCTTGCTGTTTCTCTCTCTCTCTCTCTCTCTCTCTCTCTCTCTCTCTGTGTGTGTGTGTGTGTGTGTGTTTGTGTGTGTGTGTATGTGTGTGTGTGTGTGTGTGTGTGTGTGTGTGTTCTCCCTGTCCTCCTTTCCTCCTTCTCTTCCTTTCTTCCTCCCTCTGTCGATTTCTGTTTCTGTCTCTATTTCTCTCTCTCCTTCCCTCCATCCAACCATCCCCCTCTTCGTAGCTCTCTCTTTCTCTTTCTCGCTCTCTCCATCTCTCTCTCTCGCCCTCCCGCTACTCTCTCGCATCTCACATGCACATTCACATACCCTCACAGATGAGTGCACTATTACCTATGCGTTTTTCTGGAATCTATATGTTACAATTGCTAGGTTGGTTTTATTGGGAAGTAATCTGTACGTGGAGGAAACGCATATGGACCGAAATTTGAGTACAGCGGCGAAGAACTAGTGATGTGACCATAAGCAGACGTATCCTTATTACTAGTGATGAAGCTGCTTGATGTGAATTTCAGAAAAATGTTTGTAACATCGTTTTTTGCTCATGAAATATAGTATGAACGGTGCTCTTTGAGACTATTACCTGAGTGGAAACCTTCTTTCACCTTCACTTTCTAGTTTACCCTTGGAGTTACTGCTGGTATGATCACAGATTGGATCATGTTCTTCGCTGTTTCAGTCAAGGGGAAACTAGGTTAAATTTTCGCATTAGACGTGCAGCGTTGCAACCATTATTACTGAACATGTTCCGACGAGCCAGCCCTAATAGGGCGATTGAATCTTGCCAGCGTTGTAATGGGCTTTACACAATATAAAACGATTACTGCACTAGAAACGTGGTTTTGTGAGTGTGTGTGTGTGAGTGTGTGTGTGTGTGTGTGTGTGTGCGTGTGTGTGTGTGCGAAGAAGCTCAAGAGGAAGTTATTCGGTGTAATTTACACGACTCCGCAAACTCTCTGTTGTTTGATTCAGCGTGATGTTACACAATTGCTTCGCGTCTCATTACAGGTAATCCCATAAGAGCTATCTTATTATCTGCAGCGCAACAGCAGTCGAAACTCATCAAATACGACAGTGTAAGCTCCACAGCAGCTAGCACTGTAATTTTCATCTGCTAAACGTCGGCTTCGTGAGGTCTCCGTTCAGGAGAGCAGTGGCACTGTAGGGCTGTAGCAGACACACAGTAAATTCTCTGTTCCGAGTGACCACAAAAGCAGAGTCTATAATGTTAAAACTAACATATACTGCTTTACGAAAACAACCCACGGTTCAGCTTTTATAGATGAGAATAGTAGGACAAATTGATAATGTCTGTTTTTCAAACATGTTGGACTTAAGCATATAACGCACATTAAGGTATTCCCCAATTTTTTCTCGGAAAGCCATGAAACCACATCTTTATCTCAGCAAAACATGAAACCAAGTTTTATGAGACACTGCGACTGAAACAAACCTTCAGTAATGGGAGTTGGATTCGTTATAAACAGGAATGTAGAGCAGAGAGTGTTTTAATGTGAAGTGTTCAGTGACAAGGTTGTTCGCAACAGAATCGACAACGATGGATCAGGAACACATGCCGACGTCGCAGGCCGCTCTGTAATAGATGTCAGGTAGTAATAGCGACAACTATGTTTAAGAATCAAAAGCGGAGAAGTAGTAGTGATGAAGAGTAGGGTGAAGCGTAAGTGATTAATCAGGAAGAATCAATACCCAAACACTGCAAGATGTGACAAGAGACAGAATTATAACACTATCAGCTTAACATCTCATCCATCCAAGTTGCTGACAAGAATAATATACACTGGAATGGGAAATGCAATTGAGGATATGTTAGATGACGAGCAATTGAGCTTTAGGAAAGATAAAGGCATGAGAGCGGCTATTAAGACGTTGCAGATGCTAAAAGAAGAAGAACTAAAGGAAAATCAAGACATGTTCATAGGATTTGTCGATCAGGAGAAAGCTTTCGACATTATAAAATGGCGTAAAATGTTCGAAATTCTTAGGAAAATAGGGGTAAGATATAGGGAGAGATGGGTACATGAACACGAGCCAAGAATAAATTATAAGTGCGGAAGGCCAAGAACGCTGTGCTCGGATAAAAAGGGTGTACGACAGCGATGTACGCTGTCAACCCTAGTGTTCAATCTGTTCGCTGAAGAAGCAATGGTAGATATAAGAACAAGGTGCAGGAGTGAGATTAAAATTCAAGGTGAAAGGCTATCAATGATACGATTCGCTGATGCCATTGCTGTTCTCAGTGACAGTGGAAACGAATTATATAAGCTGTGGAATGGAATGAACAGTCTAATGAGTATATAATGATAACTGAGAGTAAATGGAAGAAAGAAGAATGTAAGGAGAAACATCAGGGATGAGAACAGTGAGAAACTTAACATCATGATTGATGGTCACGAAGTTGATGACGTCAAGGAATTCTACTACCTAGGCAGCGTAATAGCCCATGACGGACTGAGGAAGTGGGACATCTAAAGCAGTCTAGCACTTGGCAAAAGGGCATTCCTGGCCTGGAGAATTCTGCTAGTATCAAACACAGACCTTAATTTGATGAAAAAGTTTCTGAGAATGTACTTTTGGAGGACAGCATCGTATGGTAGTGAAGTATGAGCTTTGGGAAAACCGGAACAGAAGAGAGCAGATGTACTTGAGATTTGGTGCTACAGACGAATGTTAAAGATTAGATGGACAGACAAGGTAAGGGAATGTGAAGGTTCTGCACAGAATCGACGAGGAAAGGTAAATGTAGAAAACACTGACAAGGGGAAGGGACAGGATGATAATACATCTATTAACACGTCATGGAATGATTTCCATGGTACTTGAGGGAGCTGTAGAAGGAAAAACTGTAGGACAACTGAGAGATTGGAGAATATCCAGCAAGTAACTGAGCATGTGGGTTACAAGTTCTGCTCTGAGATGAAGAGGTTGGCACAGGAGAGAAATTCGTGGCGGCTTCATCAAACCAATCATAACACTAATTACTTAGAAAAATGGTGAATATAAAACTTGTCAGTTTGACTATTGCCTTCATATGCTTCATTTACTTGGTCTTGGTCTAAGTTAAGATATTTTGAATTTATTTCATTAGATTACAACTCTGCGTTTTTATAAGCTTTTATATTGGCTTGTTGTTATCATTTATGTCTTTTGATTAGAAAACCAAAAGATGTGGACATATCAAATTATCTTTTCTTATAATGATTCATAATAGCCCGTGTGTTTTATTAATTAAACTTGAGTACTGTACTTTCTATATTTTATTCTAATTTTTCTGTCTGTGTATTACACATTTGACATGTTTTAAGCGATAATTCACATTATTCCCTCTGATCCACACTATACAATGTGAGGTTCTGCGTTGTAATATTAAATGTGATTCCAGTTTGTGATGATTTTGTGGGTCTTCAGACTTGAGTATATTTATGTGTCTGCTCTGATAGTGTTCCCCACTATTACTGCACATTACAGGTCTAACGGATTTCTTACTTAAGATTACTTATAAATATCTATAGAAGGTAAATGTTTTTTATTTGCTCCATTTAAAGATACTTCCCTAAATGTAATTTTTTATGAGTTATTTGTTACACGCTCCACGTCCATTTAGTCAAGTGCTCAGTTGTAAAAGCCATATTTCCCTGATTCTCTTGTGTTTCTGAATGACTATAAAAAGTTCATTCGCATTCAGTCTGTTGTGTCCATATGCCCTGTAAGTCAGACATATTTTTATGTTGTGTGTGCGTTATTTTCGGGAAATGTATTTTCCTATTCTTCTTATTGACTATAACACTGGGTGTTACATGCTGGATTATTGTAAATTTCATCAAAAATGTGAATACTTGCATTTATAGTACTTCTGCATACTATTGTTAGTGTTCTCTTCAGTATTTCAATGAGTTTTCTACGCTATACACGTCTTAGTTTTAAAAGTGTTTAGTTTTTCCTGTATCTAGAACATGAAGCTTATTAATAATATATTTGGAACTTCAATTTTAGGCATTTACTCAGATATTTCTTGGTACATGATCATAGTGGGGAAATGTGATATACTGAATTGCACTATCTATTGCACTCAGAAAACGTATATCGTTACTATTGGCACCTACGCTTTCATTAATTTTCAGATTTATTTGTCACAGCTTACCTTACTTTTTTATTAGGAGGATAATACATTACAAAGAGTATCTACCACAATATTTATATAAAAATTATGATACAATGATAGCTTTGATTTATTTGATGTCTTATTATCCTTCTTTGAAAAAAAATATTAGTAATAGATCTCCTGTAAATGTTGTCATTATGTTTGTTTTATCCTAAAACTACCCTTAGGTGATATTTTTCATGTCGGTTAGATAGGGGAAATTTTCCTAAGTAATGGTCTTATATTGTCTATATGACTTTTTCATTTTAGGTACAGTACTAACCTCTGCTCTTAGTGTCGATACAGGTACCAGATGACGTTCTTAGGCAGAAAATGTTATAATGCTACTTTGCGTCATGCGTTCCCAGAAACTTTTAAGAAGATCATAGTAATTCCCACTTCAATAAAGCCAGATACTGTCATGTGTGAATATAACGAAACTATCAGTTTAATGAGCCACACTGGAATGGAAACACTGGTAGAAGCCGACATCGAGGAAGATCATTTTGTGTTCCAGAGAAACGTAGGAACACATGAAACAATAATGACACAACGACTTTTCTTAGATAACAGGCATCGGTGCCTTTATGGCATTTGTGGATTTAGAAAAACGTTTTGGTGTGTTGAGTGCAATACACTTTTACAAATTCTGAAGGTAGAAGGTACAAAATATAAGGTAGATAAGGCTCTTTAAAACTTCTACACAAACCAGGCTGCAGTTATAGGAGTCGAAGGACATGAAAGGAAAGCATTGGTTCAGAAGGTAGTGAAACAGTGTTTTAGCCGAATCCTGATGTTACATGGAAAATGATTTGAAGTAAACCAAGTAGAAATAGGAAATGGAACTGAATTTTCAGGAAGAAGAAATAAAACTTTGATGCTAGATGATGATATTGTAATCGTGTCAGAGTCAGCAAAGGACTTCGAAGAGCAGCTGTATCGAACGTACAGCGTCTTGCAAGAAGTTACAAGACGAACAACGGGTTTTGGGATGTAGTCGAAATAAATCAGGTGGTGATGTGGGAATTATACTAGGAAAGGAAACACTAACAGTAGTAGAGATTTGGTGATTTGGAATCAAAAACAACTGAATGTGGGAGAGGATATGAAATGCAGACTGGCCACAGCAAGACTCACAATTTAGTAAAGGAGGAACCTATAACTTCTAACACAGATTTAAGCCTTAAGAAGTCTTTCTTTTTTTTTCCACATATCTGTTTTAAGTATAGCCTTTTACGGACGAGAATTGTGGAGGAGAAGTAGTTCAGACAGTCAGTGTGGCGTCCATTTTATCCCGCCACATGCTGGAAGTTGAACGTCACGAGACAGAAGTAGTAAACGAATTCTTGTTTGTGTGCTACTGGTTAGTGGTTGTTATTCAAAGTATTCATAATGCGCTTTCTTTTAATAGAAACCATCGTATAGCTACTTATTGTAAAGAGTAGTAAGATGGCAAACTACGTGTAATACAACATGTTATGTAAACCGTCTACTCAGGTAATAACTATTTTTGTAAAATATAAAGAGAAAATGTTGTTTCATTGTTTTTAATTATTCCTTTCTCTTTTTGTAGACGCTGACTGCTGCAGATGTTCATTGTACTGTATGATTTCAATTAATAATTGCTGTGTTTAGTTCAAAACTGTATTATTACAGCAAGTTAATTAACCTATTATTCCCTTCATGTTAATCGAATCACAAAAACAATCTTCGGCCGTTTTAAATAAGTGTTTGGCAGTTCGTTTTTTGGTGCAAGAATGTAGCTCAATCTGCGCTCTGCTGTTAGCCATTTTATTAGTTAAGGTCGCACCTGGAATTTTGATACAAAGTCTAATAATCTATCTTTTTTTTCCAAAAGATTTTCTGTGTCAGAATATTAATTTATTTACACGGTCAAATGTCACCAAACATGACGACAACAGATAGTGACTAATTATCCTTTAACTCCAGTTTTTTAAATGAAAGGAAATATTTGAATAATATGCATGGAGTTTCAAGAAAGGTATTCAGAATTTCAACTGCTAATAACATGTGGAAACTAAAGTATTTTTGTTCGACTGCTGTTGATGAGATCCAGTAGATTTATACTTTAGAAAATACCATTGCCTTGGTAATTAAATGAGTGCCATGGAAGGATCAACTTTAATTGCTACAGAAGAATGCTGAGAGTTAGGCTGGCAGATCGAGCAACTAATGAAGAGACACTGCATCGAATGAGGCAATGAAATGGCAGCAGAATTTGAGTGAAAGAAGGGGTCGGTTGATGGGACGCATCTAGTGCATAAAGGAATCGTTAGTTTGGCAATTGGGGAAAGTATGGGCTGCAAAACTGTAGAGGGAGACCAAAGCTTGATTGAAGTACGCATATTCAAATGAATTTGGTTCCAATAGTTATACAAAGATGGCAGGGCTTGCGTAGGAACGGTACTACGGAGAGATGATTCCAACCAGTGTTCGCACTTAAATATACAACAAAATTGAGTCGTTACAAAGAAAATAAATTTGAATTCTAGCAACTAAAACATAATTTGTCTAAAACCATGTTAACATTTGCTTCTGATAAGATTGAATGAGGTTTATGGGCAGCAAGATTTGGGAAATAGGTTATTTAGCGATGCCATTGACGTTAATCGACCGTGAGTTGAAAAATTTTGCTGTCCTGAATATAATAACTTATCGTCTAAGAATAAGATATGGCTCAGCTACATTGTGTAGGTATTGTAAGCATACGTATAGTGTTCGAGAGGGTTAGTAGGCATTGTTATTCGGAACAGAGTTTCGAGCTCCGATACGTGAACAGGTTGTTTTCTCATGTGGGGGAAACGGGTGAGTTACTACCGTAATCACAATCAGTTCTACTGTACAACTGCTTTCCTTTGTTGCCAGCAATCGGTAGTTCTTGATTAATTGCAGCGTATATTAGTGAGTGTTAACCATTCTGTGTAATACAATTTAACAATTGCTTCTTACGGTTATGAGAGAGAAACCTTAACATTCCTGTAGAAATCTGTTTTTAATGACAACTATATAAACTTGGGGGGAGACAGGGCCCCGTAGTTTTTAAGTTGAGTCTGACTACTTACTGACGAGTGGAATTAAATCCTCATCCAAAAAGGACTAATGGCACACACCCGTATAGTGTCCATATTTGACTGCGTTGCCGGCCAGGAAGATGGAGAGTGTGAACTGTGCAGTGAAGCTCCGACTTTTGAGATCCGATTAAAATACTTGGTGTAGATTATTGCTAATTTTGCTTCCAGTGTGTTATTCGAAAGAAGAGTGTACAGCTTAGAGTGCCAACACAGATTTCCTTGCGAGAGCAACGGCGTAAAAAGATACAAGATACGGTACAAATTAACAGGCAGTGAGTAGAGATGGCAAACACAGACGTGGTATGGTTTCGAAAAAAAGAACAAGTAATTCTGTTACATGGAGGCTCTATGGCAACTCCATCCATTATGCGGTCTCCAAGAGAATATTGGGCTCAACAAAGATCTAGTAAATTCACTTCTGTAGTGAGTGTATTAAGAGAGATAACAACATGGTAATATGTTATAAATATTATTTCGCAGGCAAGGAATCAGGTAGTTTTTTCATGGAACTGGAATGGGACAACAACGTGCAATCATAACCGTTAAATTCTCCGTGTTCATTACTTTTAGACAACGTTCATATAAGTGAATTTTACTGAAATCCATGAATTAAGTTGTCAGAAAAAGTCGGAAGAACTGCTTGAATCCCCTGATCTCAGGGTCGTGGGTTCAAGCAGCAAGTTTGGCGAATCTTTTTCTTTATTTGACACGTCTTCAGTACCCACGCATAATAAAGCACGTTTCTTGAAAGTTAACCACAAAGACATTTTATTCATTAGCTTTCTCATGAATGCAAATTCAGAAGAGGAAGGCAAAACAGACATACACCACCTTGGAAAGAAGATTGTAAATAACACTCTTTGCAGTCAGCGCCTACTGCGTACGCACTACGTATGAGGAATGAGAGCGAAGACCCTCACGATGAGAAACCTGTACATGCAAGAGAGAATAAATTGCATACAGAAATTTCGCAACTCAGGAATGATGGAGAAGACACCTCCCAGTTAACAGTAGATAACTTAAATTCCATTGACATCTTGGATTGTCGGGTGTTCTGCCGGACATCGTACTTGCCTGATATTTCAGTCAAGTAGCTCGTAACCTTCATCAGGTGCGACCTGAGACTGCTCCCCGAGTGGACCTGGTCCAGTATTTATGCCTATGGCCTTCCCCCTCCACCAACGGCTGCAGGCGCTTCCTCTGTGTTCCGCGGCCATTCCCTGCGACCTGCTGGAGCGTTGTTGCCCCGTTTTCCGTCTGCTGCGGTTCTAGGTGTTCCCTCTGCGGTCCGCGCCCACCAAACCCGCTCCTGGGGGTTTCATCTACGGTCTGGGGTACCAAGCGTTCCCCCTGCGGTCCGCGCCCGCTCAGCACGACCTTTCGGAGCGTTGCCGCTCCGTTTTTCGTTCGCTGCGGCTCTGTATGTTCCCTCTGCGGTCCGCGCCCACCAGCCCCACTTCTGGGTGTTACATCTTCGGTCTGGGGCGCCTGGCAGTCCGTCAGGGGCTCGTTTTCCATCTCCATGTCTCTGGTAGCAGGGAATGGGCGCGGACCACAGAGGAAGCGCCTGCAGCCGTTGGTAGAGGGGGAAGGCCATAGGCATAAATACTGGACCAGGTCCACTCGAGGAGCAGTCTCAGGTCGCACCTGATGAAGGTTACGAGCTACGTGACCGAAATATCATGCAAGTTCGACGCTGATATCCGGCAGAACACCCGACAACCCAAGATGTCATTAGATCGCCGGGACAGCCTGAAGAGTTAAATTCCATTGTTAATTATTATATACCGAGCGATGTGGCGCAGTGGTTAGCACACTGGACTCGCATTCCGGAGGGCGACGGTTCAATCCCGTCTCCAGCCATCTTGATTTAGGTTTTTCGTGATTTCCCTAAATCGGTGCAGGCAAATGCCGGGATTGTTCCTTAGAAATGGCACGGCCGATTTCCTTCCCCATCCTTCCCTAATCCGAGCTTGCGCTCCGTCTTTAATGACCTCGTTGTCGACGCGACGTTAAAAAACACTAACCTAACCTGTTAATTATTATAATTAGTTTTTTTTATATGAACCTAGCAAGTGTGGTGTCTGGCGGTGACACCGCATTCCTCCCCCGCAAATCGGCGGACGGTTGTGGAATAAGGCTTCCATCCGCCGTGGAGAGGACCCCATGTTGACGTATGCGACGAGGTGGGGAGCCTAACAACAGGCGAAGCTGTGCCACCCGCACCGTGGCATTCGGTCCGAGGGGAGGAAACGCCTGAAAACCTAGTCCAGGGTGCACGCCAACATGCGGTGTACGCGCCCGTAGAGACACAGGAGGGGCCGAAGGGTCGACCTCCATCGGGTAGGGGCACCCGACGGGCGAAGACGCCATGTGATCCGGAGCGGGTAAGAAGTCCATGTCGGAGGACAGCTGGTCACGGGAAGCGATCGGCGGCGCGTGACCCAGGGAGGCGCCCGGCGGTTGCAGCGACGCGTCCACTGCGGGCGTCGCCGGCGGGAGAACAGGCGGCGGCGCGTCGCCATGGGTCAAAATGGAAGGCTGCGTCGGTAACTCCAGGGGATGAGGCGAGCCAGTAGATGGGTCTCCAGGGCGCTGACCGGACGGCACCGTCGCTGAAAGCAGACGGGGAATGCGCCCTGCGAGCCAACGCCGTGAACCTCGATAGTTGCGATTGTATACAACGTCGCCTGGAGCAAAGCAGGTGTCTGCCGCTGCACAGGAACCTGACGCGGCGGATGTAGCAAAGACATCAAGATTCGATGAGGACGACCGTGCAACAACTCAGCCGGTGAGCTACCATCTCGGGGCTGAGAGCGATACGAGGACAAAAAGAGCAATAACGCGTCCTCCCGAGAATGCGACTCTTTTAACTTCTACATCTGTGACTTGAAAGTCCTGACCAAACGGTCAGCGGCACCGTTTGACTATGGCGAAAACGGCGCGGACGTCAGATGTTGAATACCATTGGCCTTGCAGAATGACTGAAATTCGGCGGACATGAATTGTGGGCCATTGTCGGAAACAATAGTCTGTGGAAGACCTTCAATGCAAAAGATAGCGGATAACGCTTGGATGGTGGCAGAAGACGTCGTGGAAGACATCCGGACAACAAAAGGAAAATTACTGAATGAATCTACCACAACCAACCATCGAGCATTCCAGAATGGACCAGCAAAATCGATGTGTAAGCGTTGCCAAGGGGAAGTGGCTTTTGGCCATGCAGTGAATTGTCGCGGTGGTGCTGATTGGTGTTCGGCACACACCATGCAAGAAGAGGACATACGCGTAATCGCAGCATCGATTCCGAACCAAGTACAGTGCTGACGAGCAAGTTGTTTCGTTCTCACTATACCCCATTGTCCTTCGTGGAGAAGCCGTAAGACAGAGGACTGTAACGAACGTGGGACAACCACCCTGGACTGATCATTATCAGAACGCAACAGCAAAACACCACGTCGTACAAAAAGTCTCTCCTTGTGAGCAAAAAATCGGCGAACCAACGGATACCCCATCCGTGACTTTGACAAGGGCCATTGCGTAGCGACAAAACGCAGAAAGGTAGCAAGGACAGGGTCTGCAGCTGTGGCTGTAGCTACACGACAAAAATCAATCGGAAACGATTCGACCACGTTATCGGTTTCCGAATCAATGAACACGCAAGCAAGCGTTTCCGCGCTGAACAGTGGACCGATACAAGATATCGTAGCGGTACTGCGTGAGGAAAATAGACCAGCGAATGAATTTCTGCGCTGTACGTGGAGGTACTGGCTTGTTCGGATGAAAAAGCGATGTCAAAGGTTTGTAGTCTGTGATGATGGTAAAGTGACGACCATATAAGCAATCATGAAACTTTGTAACGCCAAATACGAGAGCCAAAGCTTCTTTCTCGATCTGTGAATAATTTGTTTGCGCAGACGAGAGCAATTTGGACGCAAAGGCAATAGGGCGATCGTGCGAACCATCTTTGTGCGTAAGCACAGCACCGATCCCGAAATCCGATGCATCCACCATCAACAAAAGGGGTTTCTGGGGATCGAATGGCGTAAGGCAAGTATTGGAAAGCAACGCCGATTTCAACTGGCGAAAGGCGCGTTCACATTCCGTCGTCCAGACGAACGGAACACCTTTACGGCGTAAGCGATGAAGCGGAGCTGAAATGGAAGAGGCTTGGCGCACATAGCGATAATAATAATTGATTTTTCCCAGAACACTCTGTAGCTGCTTCAAATTCTGCGGCGAAGGCTAGTCTTGTATGGCACGTAGGTGCTCTGGACTGGGATGTATGCCTTGGGTATTGAGTACATGTCCCAGATAGGGTAAGTCCCGAGCAAAAAACACACATTTGTCCTTCCGCAAGCGAAGACCATTTTGTCGCAAGACCTGAAATAATGTTCTGAGATTGGCTAAATGTTCTTCTTCCGTCTTTCCGGAGATCACAATATCGTCCAGATAGTTTGCTGCAGTAGGGACCGACGCACAAACAGTTTGTAGATATTGCTGAAACAATGCAGGGGCAGATGCACACCCGAATGGCAGTCGTTTGAATCGATACAAACCAAGATGCGTGTTGACCACCAAAACGCGCTGGGATTCTTCGTCCACCGGTATTTGCAAGTACGCATCTGCTATGTCCAACTTCGAAAAATATTTACCCGGGCACAGTTTGTCAAAAAGATCTTCCGGGCGGGGTAAAGGAAAAGTTGCCGTCACTAGTTGTGGATTCACTGTTGCCTTGAAGTCCACGCAAAGTCTCAATTTTCCAGAAGGTTTTTACAAAATTACTAAGGGTGATGCCCAGAGAGAAGCCTGCACACGTTCAATTACACCTTGTGATTCCAAATCGTGTAATGTTTTTGCGACCTCATCACGCAATGCGTGGGGAACATTGCGCGCTCGGAAAAATTTCGGTTGCACGTTGACTTTCAGTTCCAAACGTGCCTTATAGTTCTTAGCACAACCAAGGCCCGGTGCAAAAATATCTGCAAATTCTTCACATAGACGAGAAACACTGGCTGAAGGCACAGTCTGGTTCACTAATAGGACCTGATTTACAATAGACAAGCTAAACAACTGAAATAAATCGAAACCAAACAAGTTCACTGCAGAAGAAGAATGAAGGACGTAAAATGACACAAGTTTTGTTTGTCCCTTGTATGTTGCAAGAAGGCTGCAGTGTCCTAACACAGGGATCGCTTGTCCGGAATAACTACTTAACATTTGCGACATGCAACGGAGGTGTGCCCAGCTGTTTGTACGTGTCGTGATTGAGTAGTGAAACTGCAGCTCCGGTATCGAGCTGTAACAGTATCACTTTACCGTGAATGTCCAAATCAACAAAAAGTTTATTGTCCTGCCGACGACAAGAGCGACTGCCTCGTGCAACGTGAACTGACACTGGTACAAAATCACTTTCGACTTGACGGGATTTCCGGCGATGTCGACGCACACTATTTGTGGGACGAACACCGTCACTGTGAGAGAGAGTGGCACTGGGTGGAGTGGAATGAACTACATGAATTTCCATGGGCGAAGGTTCACGAGCGTGAGTATTCTGGGTTAGATTCCGATTCCGGCGCGAAGCAAAGGGCCTGGAATGGTTGTGAGTGTCCGTTCGGAGCTTTTTCTGGCAAACACTCTGAACATGTCCTCGTTTATTACAGAAAAAGCAAATAGCCTGGCGTGACGGGCAATTCTCATGCGAATGTCTAGTAGCACACTGCGGGCATGATTGTAGCACTGCATTTGCTCACTGGCGCGGCACACGTGGCGGAGAGCTTGGCGGCAGCTTCGCGGACGGGCGCGAGGGCTGTTTACTGTTCCGTGCAGCTCGCCCGGTGGGTCGGTTAATGTGACACACGCTGGGTGAAGTTTGAAATGATTCCTGAGCAAAGTGAAGTGTGTCCTGCCGATCCAATATGTCTATCACTTGTTGAAGGTAGGGATTGACTAGTTTCAAAATCGGTTCCCGTATATGAACATCAGAAACGTTCTGTGCAATAGCATCATGTACCATAGTATCTGAATAAGGGAGACCACATAGACACTCAACAGCACCATCCCTAGTAAGGCCTTGCAAGGTTGCAACCCACTCCCGATTAGTTTGATCGGCAGTACGTTTTGTACGAAAGAAGGTATACCGTTTGGCAACTACATTGATTGATTCTTTGAAATATGTATCTAATGCAGACAAAATTTCTTCGTAGGACAGAAGTGCTACGTCGCGCCGGGGAAATAATTTCACTATCACACGGTACGTTTGCACCCCAACGGATGCTAAAAAAAAGGCTGCCACTCGTTACCTTGCCGGCCGGTGTGGCCGTGTGGTTAAAGGCGCTCCAGTCTGGAACCGCGTGACCGCTGCGGTCCCAGGTTCGAATCTTGCCTCGGGCATGGATGTGTGTGATGTCCTTAGGTTAGTTAGGTTTAATTAGTTCTAAGTTCTAGGCGACTGATGACCTCAGAAGTTAAGTCGCATAGTGCTCAGAGCCATTTTTTTGAACTCGATACCTTGAATTCTGTAGGCGGCGAGATGGAATCCAAATTGGCGTGACCACTCCGTCCAGCTTTCCAGTGCCGCATCAGAAGGACGAAAAGGTGGTGCAACTGCGTGCTGTGCAGCCGTGGGTTCGAATCCCGTCCTCGTCGCCATTTGTTGTGACTTGGCAAGACAGCCAAGTCACTATGAGAGGAAGCCGAAAGGCATGTGTTTAAGATCACATAGGCTGGCGTGAGCTCTAGAACAGTTAAAGGATTTGAGTCTAGCAAATAAAGTACGTAGCTGTTGAAATACTTAACTTTAATCCATAATTCGTGAACATTGGTCTGACGGTACATGCATCACAAGATAAATAGCAAATGAGAATGGCGCCTTGCTAGGTCGTAGCAAATGACGTAGCTGAAGGCTATGCTAACTATCGTCTCAGCAAATGAGAGGGTAATTTGTCAGTGAACCATCGCTAGCAAAGTCGGCTGTACAACTGGGGCGACTGCTAGGAAGTTTCTCTAGACCTGCCGTGTGGCGGCGCTCGGTCTGCAATCACTGACAGTGGCGACACGCGGGTCCGACATGTACTAACGGACCGCGGCCGATTTAAAGGCTACCACCTAGCAAGTGTGGTCTCTGGCGGGGACACCGCAGATATAATTAGTCCTCTTACAAGATGAAGTCCAGTACAGAATT
This sequence comes from Schistocerca serialis cubense, assembly GCF_023864345.2. NCBI lineage: Eukaryota > Metazoa > Arthropoda > Insecta > Orthoptera > Acrididae > Schistocerca > Schistocerca serialis. The sequence continues at coordinate 667,593,302 of NC_064642.1, forward strand.
TGTGTTTGTACGAATTCATTGACATTGGCATTTAGGTGGGATGTATATGAGTACAAAAGTCTCAAGCAGATGTGCAAAGTAAACCAATGCCGTGAGTAATACTGTGATGGAAAGATGAAATCGAATATTCCAACAGATTTCGATGATCACCTGAACTCAAAACAATGCCAACAAATGTTACTTCAGTTATGGAAAGTAATTACAATGCCTTTCTTGTGTACTACAAAAGAAATGTGCACTTCATCATTTGAAAACCTAAAATGCTAAAGAAATAAGATTCCCATTATTCATGACCGCTTATTCAATGTAGAAACAAACTCGCGTTGTTGCTTGCAGCAATAGGTATATATTAAGGAATAATATCGAACAATTGGCTCTAGCATGTTCGAATATCGTGACGTAGATAGAGAAACTGTATCACTAGTATTCTGTTTCTGTAATCTATGTTGAGCTACAGGATGGCTGTCCGTTCTCCGGAATAAACGTGACTATCCCTAATAAACAGCGTCTTCACTTTCATACTTGAACGTGAGAGGTTTCTTGTAATATGCAATATTTTAAGACAAAGTTTCGTGGCAAACCGTCGCTATGAGGGAATATCAAATTCCGCGTCTGGTGAAGATGAATTGACAGATACCGGTGACTATAATAGTGAATTATATGCTTTATCTGCTGCATCGTTTGTCTCGTCAGTGGACGTAGAGCTCGAGATAAATTTTATTCTGCCAACGAAGAGGTTTTGGTATCAGTTCCACATCATCGTAACGTACAGCAAATTATCGAAATATCTGGACGCTGTCACAAAAGTAATTAATTTTCATATAACGGACGCTGTTACAATGTGTTTTCAACGCTTACGATTTATTACTTCTGTTGTTCTGGCCCTGCACATTTCGTTGCTCTCTTGTCGCGAGACAGCGAATTTTAGATTCGACAGCTTGTCACTGACTTCAAATAATAAATAAGTGTCACCACATTTTCTGTCTCGATGTACAGTATATTCAAATGGTCATCCGCATGCTGTTCTGCTGGTATACTACATTCATAGTAGAAAAAGGATAGTACCAGAAATATAATGAGACTGTCTGTATCCAAGTCACTTCCTTCATTCAGCTTGAAAGAGGTCCGAGCAGATGTAATTTTATGTAAGAGGTCCGAGCAGATGTAATACAGATGTATTTTTATGTAAGAGGTCCGAGCAGATGTAATTTAGACGTATTGCTCATGCACTGCCTGCGATATCCAAGGTATAAGAGAATCGCTGACCAGAGAGCAGTGTTGACTCAGTACGAACTGTGTAGCTGTAGCAGTAAGTTGTTGCTAGTCTGCGCTAGCCTGCAGTCTGCTCTGGTCTGGAATAGTGTATGGTGTTAGCTGGGCCGGTCGCGGTGCAGCGATGCCGGAGCCTGAGTATTATTGTATAAGGTAAAAAGCAGCCTCACACATATCTAGTAATGTATCTGAACTCCCATGTAAATGTTTTAATAAATGTCCTAATAATAATCTTTGTGATATAAAGTAATTTCTAACAAGCATTCATTTCAATTTAAAGAATTTACTATTTTTCTCCAATGCATGATCATTCCGATTGTGGCAAAGAAAAATCAGTTGCTTCCTTTCATAAATGACAAAACTATCGGCCAGCATTGCACAGAGCTATGACGGAAAAAGTTATTGTAAGAGCAGATAGTTGACGACTTTATTGAGGTAAGAATTTTTCCTTTTTTTATTCAGAATGATCTTACAGGGCCATGACGCAGCACTGCTGTCGTCCAAAATTTATCAGGTTACGGAATTTATTTTTTATTACGAGGTTTAGGAATTTTTCTGTTTCAAGCTTACATTAAATGTGAATGTATTTCTGTACGCAGATTATAAATGGGAACCAATTTTGTTCTGAGGTTATACTAAAATGAGAATCATAATCCTATTATTATATATATAATTTTTTGTGGGGAGGTTACACTTGGCGACAACCGCCCAGGGTCGTATCTCTTGTGAATCTCTGAGAAGTAGTCATATATCTGCTCTTATTTACTTAAATGTAGTTTGCATCTGGCGCAACGCATTTACTAATTTGTCACTCTTTCTTTCACAGATCATCGGCAATTTATTGCTCTTTGTTGTAATTGTGTTTGTTCCATTTTTGCTTTGCCTTTGTTTAATTTTTGTGCTTAATTTTGATTTGTAAAAAATGCCGCGAAAAACTGTTAACAAAATGGCTCTGAGCACTATGGGACTTAACTACTGAGGTCATCAGTCCCCTAGAATTTAGAACTACTTAAACCTAACTAACCTAAGGACATAACACACATCCATGCCCGAGGCAGGATTCGAACCTGCGACCGTAGCGGTCACGCGGTTCCAAACTGACGCGCTTAGGACCGCACGGCCACACCGGCCGGCAAACTGTTAACAGTACATCGCGATGTGCAATGAGTGAAATAGCCGACTCGAATAATTTGACCGATCATACTACCGACAGTCAGTGTAATAGTGATAATCCTCTAATTACAGATAATCATTGCGTGCCGATCGCTAGTAATGATTTTATTCCAGATGCTGAACAAATACATTCAGTTATGTCCACAGTAAATGCGACAAATGATGACGCGGCACGTTCAGTTACAATGAACGCTGCTCAGCTTGACACACCCGATTTGCAAAATTTACGTAACGAACAGATAATTGTTTCTAACGAAGGTGAACAATGTACTCAAAGTACGTCAAACTTATTTGATTCCGATTTAGATACCAATCGTGCACATCTGATTAGCAAACCTTTTCAAGAATCAGAGGATGACCAAATGGTTACACAAAATGTGACAAATGCAGATACACCAACACACAGCATAGAAAATAGAGTCGCTAATTTTGGCTGGGATCAAGTTATGGCAGTATTGCTACAACTCAATGAAAATATAGACAACAATTCCAAACAGTTGAATGATAAGCCAGACAACAATTACAAACAACTTAATGAAAGTCTTAAACAGTCGAATGATAAGCAAGACAACAATTTCAAACAACTTAGTGAACAGATTACAGCCGTTGCCGCGCAATGTCGTGATACTAAAGAACAATTACGTGAGGAAATTAAGGCTTGTGCTAGGAATAGCAGTGAAGAAATTAAATCTGTGGCAAAAGAATTAAATAATACACATGCAGCCACAACTAAATTACTGAGAGAGGAAATTAGTGCAGTCGCTAAACAATGCTCTGAAAACGCAACACAGTTACGCAACGAGTTTAAATTAATGTCAGCAGAACTTTCACGCACACTGGATGCGAAAGTAGACGCGAAATTTGACCAGCAGAACAGCCAAATTGACGAACGTTTTAATCACCACCTACAAAACAGTGAAACGCGTTACCATAAATTTATACAGGAACAGAATAAAGTAAAGCAACAAGTCATGGAAACAATTACAGCACAGAGACAGGAATATAAGCGTAAACTATTTACGAAAGCAAAAACACACGTAGACAACAATATTGCTACAGTGTCGGACGCAATCAAACAGTTGAACACCGAATTGCATGATCAAATCTCCGATCTTAAAACAAAAACAGACATACACACAGTAGACTTTCAGACAGTGACCGACAGACTTGAACAATTAGAACTAATACAGGATCCCGATGCAATCAAAGCAGACGTTAAAAAATTGAACAAAATCACACGTGAAATACAAAAACAAATTAATTCTTGTGATACTAAAAACGATGATCAGCTAAAAGCACTGACTGAAAAATATGATTAATTGACCAGTCGTGTTGACGTTATCGAAAGTATTAATGACACCAAATCAGACGATACGTCACCTGTTTCGTTTAATCAAACACCGGAATTCCAAAATTTACAGCAGACGATCAGTGAGATAGGTTCGTCCAATAATACATTACGTAGAAAATTGTCTTCTTTACAGCAAGAGGTGACGGAGATGAAAAATATTTCAGCCTTTAACACATCACAGCATACGCCTCTTTGCGAACATTTGTCAGACACACACAGCCAGTATAATTTAGGTAATTTACAAAGATTACGTGAGTTAGATTCCAAACAGACACAGATAAACAGATTATCATACAATCCTAAACCAGCTCACACCTTCAGAGACGATAACGTCGATTATAAGCAATTTTTATCCGTAAAAAAATCTAAGGTATTAAAAAATTTCAGAACACAAATAGACCCTTTGTACTGGATACGACAATTTGCTTTTGTATTTTCATCTGCTTGGCCTGTAATGCAGAAACTAGCACTGGACTGGATACGACAATTTGTTTTTTAATTTTCACTGCCATTTCCTGTAACGCAGAATCTAGAATTTATTTGCAGTGCGTAATTGACCTCATGGGATTCATTACACTTCGATGAATATGTGTCGTAGCGTGCACAGGGCCCCGGGCCGTAGTAGTGCTATTTCATCTTTAGTTTTCTGCACTGCTGCCTTCTCTTTCACGATCCTTTATATCTATCAAAACAGCTCTTCAACTATCGATCTATCTAGGATTACGAATGAGTAAAAAAAGAAAAAGAAAACCTGATATGACAAGTTTTACCTGAAAGTGACAGTTATCATTATACTCTCCAGGAATAACAACCACCAGAACTTTAATACCAGAAAAAATTTTAGTTATCAGTATCATCATAATTATCAGCAACAGCAAATACATTTTGGCAACAATAGAGGGTTTTCACCACAACAGCAACAAAACCAGCCGGTTAGCGTACCTAACCAACAATGTGGATTGCAAAATCAACCAAGCTCTAATGTCTCGCCGCCTACACGTATAGCGTCGGCTCCACCAAATAGTAACGCACCGGAACAAGGAAACCAGTACGTACAGAAAACACATCATTTCAACTCCTATCGCAACGCGCCATATAGCAATGATTATCATGACAGACGTAAAAGTAGTGAGCACAATTTTCAGCGTACGTTTAATAACAGTCGGTCTTACCAGCAACAAAATCATCCGCAACAACAGATTATCATGAATGAACCAGACAGTCGGTATCATCCAGAACCTAATGCATCAGGACGAAATAACAGAACAGTACAAATAGTCGAAATGCCACAGCATCCTCCCGCAAATAATAGCACTTCGGATAGAATTTGACTAGATACAGTACAGGTTGCATCTTCCAGCAACGCAAGCAATACTTTTGACACACAGAACCTTGTTCACGAAAATGTTATTACTTTGGACGACATCCGAGACACTCTTTTGCAGGAAACAGCAGTTATTCAAAAAACCATTTCACATCCTGTCATTGAAGTAAAGATTGGATCATCCAAATTTTCAGCAGTAATAGATTTTGGATCACCTATGTCAGTTACAAATGAGGAAACTTTCAACGAATGTAACAAAAAGAATACGTATCCTACGTTACCAATAGGCAAAACTAAAGTAAAAGGAGCAGTATCTGGTAAAGGTGTAGATGTAAAATTACAGACACGTTTATCATTTTGTATTGCAGGTCATACATTTCACTCAAATTTTAGGATTGTTCCCTTATTGACAACAGACGTTATTTTAGGTACGAATTTTCTGCTACAACCCGACGCAATTATTGACTTTCAAAATTCCTATTTAATGTTAAAGGATGAAAATGTACAACTGGCTTTAGAATTTCAGCACTCTTTATCTGCAGAAGAACAAACAATTAATCGTACAGAGGTCATTTCTGCATCACGTAACATAAGGTTAGGTTAGGTTAGGTTAGGTTAGGTTAGGTTAGGTTAGGTTAGGACCTGACTGTCATTCCACATTGTTCACAGATACGTACGTACACAACTATAATACTCCAGACGAAGCCGACTATGATGTTATGCAAATGATTTCAGATAAAGTTAAACAGAGCAGTGCAAATACTGACGACGAACGCACGCAACTACACAAAATTCTTTAACAGCAAGCTCCAGTTTTTGACAACGTCCCTGGTACTATGTCCGGTTTTATGTATGAATTTCAAGTTAAACAGCACGACATGTTTAAAGCCAAACATTATTCCATCCCGTATATTCACAGAGAACAAGTTAAGAAAGAATTGCAAGCTATGCTTGACCAAGGAATAATTGAACCGGCAGCTAGTCCGTACATAAACCCGCTCCATATTGTTAAGAAAAAGGATGGTTCACTTCGTCTCGTAATTGATTCGCGTCACATCAATGACATTATTAGTAATGAAACAGATCGCCCACACACACTAGAAGAACCTCTACAGAAATTTCATGGTACTGCTATTTATTCCACATTAGATTTGAAATCGGGATTTTGGCAAATTCAGCTCCATACGAACTGCAGAAAGTACACGGCTTTTCTCTGTTTTGGTGACTGTTCTCAATTTTGTAAATTACCGTTCGGTTTGACTATTTCTTCAGCAGCATTTATTCGCGGATTGAATACTATACTTCCGACAGAAATAAAAGACAGAATCACAACGTATGTAGATGACATTCTTATTGCAGAAGCTAACTGGTCTGAACACAATTTGATTCTTGAACAACTGTTACGAACTTTTCGTGCAAAAGGACTCACAGTTAATCTCAGTAAATCGCACTTTGGCAAGACTTCTATAAAATTTCTTGGACATGTAATTTCAGCAGAAGGCATTGCGCCTGACCCGGAAACACTTCAAGCTTTACGTGACATAACTGTTCCTACGACGAAGAAACAACCACGCAGTTTTTTGGGTTCAATTAACGTTTTTCGTAAATTTATTCTTTATTCTGCTTTAGACACCCCTAGATTATGTCAATTGACGGGTAAAAACACTATTTGGTCCTGGGATAGTGTAGTGTAACGACGTATAGATTTGTTTATAAATGACTTTCATTCGACATATGACTATGTGTAGACTTCGTCACCTACGTCAGTTGCAACCCACTTCAAAATGATTTATATTCTTTTTAAATTGTCATAGAATGGTTCTTGAACGAAACTGTAAAACATCAGTTGAGTCGCATGCAAAGAATTACATCACTTGGACCAATTGGTTTTCATAAACTTTTTCGATTAAAATTTCGTTTGTTTCTCCTCAGAAATTATATTGACACACGTTATCTTGATTTAATCGATATCGGAATCACACACTGAATAAACTTTTGAGATTCAAAGTTTCGATGAACGCTGTCAGAATCAATAATCTGGTCAAATATATTATTAATCCGTTCACATAATTCTTCATAAATAAATCCTCAGAACACCTGTTTCAACTTTAGTAGCATACACTATTTTATTAGCTTCCTACACATACAGATGTGAACTTGACCGTTGACAAACAATGACTGACTTTTCAATAAGATTACGCTCTATATGACGTCATTGTTGTACAAAAGGAGTACAAAAAATTCATTTTTAATTTTTAGAAGCACGACGCAACAACTCGGTTCCAGGATCTTCAGTTGCTCCTTGGCTGTCGACCCGCGACGTATAGCGGCCAGCAATTTCCTCTCTGGTCGCGGCAACGAAGATGCTGTCTCCGTTCGTTGCGCCGCCCTCTCCGTACATGAAACACATAAAAAAATACAAAACTTTTAGATAATTCACAGCTATTACAAATATTAAGAAAAATACATAAACAAAACTAAATTAAACTTATAGTCACCTGCAAACTGGGCTGACATTGGTGGATGGGTGACGCTTAATTTCGTCCCACTACAATAGCCAAGCACATTCTGAATTTGTGAATCTGAAAGAAGCTTTGTTGAATGCACCACTTTTAACACATCCAGATGTTACTAGAAATTTTTCCATTGGCACCGACGGTTCTAACACCGCTTTAGGCGTACACATTTTTGAGGAAATTGAAGAAGATGGTACTACAGTAATTAAAAACATCGCCTTTGCGAGTCGCATTCTGTCACCTGCTGAACGTAATTATTCTGTCACAGAACTTGAAACATTATGTGTTGTATGGGCATTTACGAGATTTCGGCATTTTCTTAATGGAAGATGCACTACCGTTTACACATATCATAGAGCTATCCAGTTTTTACTTGCCGCTAAATTTACACACGACAGATTAAGCAGATGGAAACTTTATTTACAGGAATTTAATTTTACAATTGTTCACATTCCCGGTACGCAAAATATTGTAGCAGACACACTATCGCGTTCTCTCAGCAACAATCAGAAAGACATCACAACCAACTTCTGCCAAGCAAATTTCAGCGTCACGTATATTCAACATATTGCATTTGAAAATCTCATTTCGTCGTCATTACGAGACATAGCACAAGCGCAGAGTAAAGACAACGTATGGAAAGAAATTAAACACTTTGGCAAGATAGGAATAATGGTACCATCAGAAACCATTACACTGTACGCAATAATATTCTGTTTCGCCGTTCTCACCCTGACAGCAACAATTGGTTATTATTGATTCCTGACCAGCTTGTTAACAAATTAATTTGGTATACTCATTTAAGTTACGCACATTACGGAGCCAGAAAATGTTTTCTTATACTGAGACACAACTGTTATTTTGCCAACATGGAGAAACGTATTCGACGAGTTTTAGCGTCATGTAAAATTTGCCAGAAAGCTAAGTCAGATACGACTTCACATATTCCTCCATTAAATCCCATTGTACCATTGTAGCTGATAAATTGGGACACATGGCCGCTGTAGATATTTTTGGTCCGATTACCAGATCTAATAGAGGTTTTTGCTACATCCTTGTCGCTATTGAACTCACTTCGAAATTTGTTACATTCACTCCGTTACGCAAAGCTACTGCAAAATCTGTTTCGAATGCATTTGTAAAACATTTTTTACTCCATGTAGGGCATGTATTGAATGCAATTTCCGACAATGGATCACAGTTTCGATCTGATATATGGACACGTGTGTTACAAACAAGAAACATTTCTCTGATTTATATATCCAAGTATCACGCTTCTTCGAATCCTTGTGAACGACTAATGAAAGAAATTGGCAAACTAAGAAGAATATATTGCCATAAAAAACATATTGGTTGGGATACACATATACTGTCACTCCAGGATGTAATTAACTCCATACCAAAGGAATTTACTATGCTATCTCCGACTGTTATACTGAAAAAAGTTGAACCACCTAACAAAATTAAAGAATTAGTATCCTTTCCCACCTCTCGTCGACTACGACACCATGAAATAATTGACACTGAACTCAACAACATCAAACGTGCCGCAGAGCGCCGGAGAAGACAGCGAAAACAGGTTTGTACACGCCGTGACTTTCACATTGGACAGAAGATACTAGTACGCACACATTATTTATCTAACAGAGGAAAGAGTAGATGTAGTAAATTTGAGCTTCTATATGCAGGCCCATTTCGAATTCGCAACATTCCTCACCCCAATGCAGTACACGTCGAAACTTTGAAAACCAAAAAAAAAAGCAAGGGCAATCACCATGTCTCCGATATTAAACCCTTTATTGAATGAACATACTTTATGATTTGTCGCACTGTAATGCCATTTGCAGATATTTAGATGAATACTTACTGATGATTATCATATTTTTCTTGGCAAGTGCCCGGCAAGGTAAGGTTAGCAGGTCGCCTTTCTTGTCGTTACACATCAGACCGTGCATATTTTTTCAGGTAAACTTACATATTTTATGACCAATTATGCAATTCTATCTAGTGACTTATAATTTTATCAAATTCTTTCTGCATTAAAGTCTTCAACTCTCGCCTCTATCAACTACACAACAAACAAGCTGAACACAAAGAAAGTCATTTCTTGTCTGACTGTGCACATTTTCCATTTTTCATGTATGTACGGTTGTTTTCCTGTTTTGTTTGTATGCACTACGAAATCTTTATGATATAACAAACACCAGTTGACTTTGACATTTTGCCTTATGATATCTCAACATCGTGACTATTTTGCATTTTTTTTGCTAGCACATTATGATACTCTGTGTACATTTTTGCGCCTGAACACTGTCTATGTCTTTGACATAATACGTTTTCTGTCATGCTATGCTGTATGCTTAATTATATCACTAGAAACCAGTTTTATTTAATGGGTATATGATTTAAATGCAAGATATTAATCCATATTCATCATTTTCAGAAAGCAATAACGTGTAAAAGAGATACATTAAAGAAACCACGGTGGATTACTACGAAGTGGGAATTTGACCTTCGGAATGAACGAAAGAAGTTGGAATATCTCGTCACGAACAGTAAATGGATCAGAATTAACAAACACTAAGAAGAATATACTATACACATCGTATGATAGCAGTCTTAACTAATTTTTTCTTTCAGAATACGAGGCGATTGATGCAGGCTGTATGACAGAACTACACATCTTAGTCTTAGTGATGAAATATGCTAGAAATAAGAAACTCTATAATATGAATAGTTGTATGAAGTAAATAGTAATATGAATAATGAATAATGAAGTGTCTTTTTTGCAGATGATAATGAATGACGATGAATAGTTATATGAAGAATATGGTAATATGAATAATGAAGTTTTTGTTTGCAGGTGATGATAGTGATAAATTTTATATGGCCACTTAACGCACCACTTTTAAGTTTTTCTTGCAAGATGAGAATAATGATGTCGATTATATATTTACTCTTAGTTAAGAGATGCTATGTAATTATTTAAGTATTTGTTGCAGTTCGTTTTGACAGTATGTCTTATGTCGCATGGTATAATGACTGAATGTTTTGGAATGGACAGCTAGAGTACATACATATTGAGTACACGTTTCATTACCTGTTAATTCGAAGTTCACTACTTTTCAGCATAATATGCATTTCTTCTTTCAGCTTAATAATCCATTTTGTATTTTTTCCAGGAGAAGCTATTCATGAAATTAATGTGCTATAAGCAGTTAGTCATTAAACCTGTTGTAGTACTTGCATTTCCTTACCCATTTGTGTGTGTCATTCATGAGTGTGATCACATATACTCTACTTGTTTCATAACCTTGCTACAGCTGACTCATGACGAATGACATTACCTATCCTTATTTGCAGCAATAAGTCAAAAGCAAATATTGTTATGCCCCAGCAATTAATTATCGATCCCAACGCAATGCATTGCTAGCACAAAAAAAAAAATGTATTACCAGTCCCAGATAATGCTACCAGTTTAAGAGAGTTCTGAGTAATACTGAATGATGTTTTCTAATCACAGACCTTGAGTAATAATTACAGTGTGTTACATTTTCAATATGTCCTACGTTGCTTGAATGATGAGTTCTGAGTAATGTTTTCTAATCACAGACCTTAAGTAATAGTTACAGTGTGTTACATTTTAAATATATCCTTTGTCACTTGAATGATGAGTTCTGAGTAATAGTGAATGATACTTTGTAATAATGCATACATGCTATGCCAATAATTTCTGTAAATAATATTTTTGTTATACTCTATATATGCTGTGCTAATAATTAACTCTCATTTTGAATGATGACTCCTGATGGTTTGTAACTGGCCAATGGGTGCCAACAATTATTTTAAATAAGTCGTATGTCACTTGAATGATGAAAAATGTTTTGTAAAATTCAATACTTGCTATATGTTTAGTAACTGGCCAATGACTGCCACTGTTTCTTATATTTTCAATTTGTATTATGTCACTTACATGCTATTATATATGAATACCAGTAGCTTGATGATACACTCATTAGCTCCTGTTTTGAATGATGACTTCTGATGGTTTGTAACTGGCCAATGAGTGCCAATGATTACTATAACTAGATGAATTATGTAAATGGTGTGCCATTAATTAACTCTTGCTTTGAATGATCACTTTTGAATAATGCATAAAATGGTTTGTAAGTGGCCAATTAGTGCCAATGTTCACTGTAATCATATGACTTATGAATAATATTCTGTAGTACTTCATACATAGTACAGAAATCCTTAGTAACTAGGCCATGAGTGCCACCAATTACTCATATCGGTTAATAGACTAGTGTAATTCTCAATGATGACTAGCATAAGACTTAATGTCCTTCACCTTCTAACCTAATTACCAGAAATTACTGCAATATCCGTTTGTCCTGTCTATCCTTATGATCATGGAGCACTGTATTTGGCTTCTGCACTAATTCTACGTTGGTGAAAGAGTGTGGTGTTGACACATCATGGTGTCCACCACCTTGAACAATGGAGATGTTATTATGGTCCCACTGTTTGGTGTACCTAATGTACTACCAAATGATAACATTGAATATTAATACGACATTTCAGTGTCTTGGCTACACTGATTAATACTTCAGGGAAGAGAACTTCAGATTGTCTCACTAGGTCTTGTGCTTCTGTAGAAAGATATGGACTTTCAGTGCAGCTACTTGCAACCTACTGTGCTACAACCATGATGCAATCCTTCCCTTTCCTATCCTAGTTCTTGTAAAATTGTAAAAAAATACTACAGTGCATGTGCACTTTATGTCATTTGTTAATATGTTTTGTACTCATTGCGTATACATTTTGTAATTTCTTGATATGTTCGGTACTCAGTGTATGAGCACTCTATTTCATGTTCTGCACTTATGTATAAATGTATATAATCTGTGACCGTAAACTTAGTTAATTAAGAAAAATTTGTTGCTCATGGCAAGTCCAATTGACTCACCATCGCTGCCAAATTTTTGCCCCCCCCCCCTCCCCCCCGTAGATGGTTATGTAAGAGGTCCGAGCAGATGTAATTTTATGTAAGAGGTCCGAGCAGATGTAATACAGATGTAATTTTATGTAAGAGGTCCGAACAGATGTAATTTCGATGTATTGCTCATGCGCTGCCTGCGATATGAAAGGTATAAGAGAATCGCTGACCAGAGAGCAGTGTTGACTGTGCTGTACGAACTGTGTAGCTGTAACAGTATGTTGTTGCTAATCTGCGCTAGTCTGCAGTCTGCTCTGGTCTGGAATGGTGTATCGTGTTGGCTCTTACAGGGCCATGACGCAGCACTTCTGTCGTCCAAAATTTACCAGGTTACGGAATTTATTTTTTATTATGAGGTTTAGGAATTTTTCTGTTTCGAGCTTACATTAAATGTCAATGCATTTCTGAACGCAGATTGTAAATGGGAACCAATTTTGTTCTGAGTTTATACTAAAATTCGAATCATAATCCTATTATTATATGTAAAATTTTTTGTGGGGAGGTTACAAGCTTATAAAGCTAATGAGTTCTTATTGGATGGCATTGGCTGTCTTTACACTGCAATTAGCTTGAGTTGTATCTAAGAACTTTTCCTCTCTACGAAACTTGTCAGAGAGATGGAATGTGTTTGTACATCAGTGCATCAATATTGATAGTGTTTCTTTAGTGTAATTGTGGACTATGTAAAAGTTTTTTAAATCACCGTTACCAGTCACAAACTTTGTCAACTGTTGTATTACTTATTTATATAGCGACATGTTTCGAGGGTGAAACCTCATGTCCAGGCTAAATGGCATTTGTAATGTGGTAGGGGGCATGTGACATATAACTGTTCGGGAATCACTTGTATAGCGGTAGGGAAAACTAATGATCAATTAAGAAAAAGTATGGTCAGCATAACGCTTGAGGAAAGAAAGGGACATTGAGTAAAATAAGAATGCTGGCCGGGGTGGCCGAGAGGTTCAAGGCGCTTCAGTCTGGAACCACGCAACTGCTACGGTCGCAGGTTCGAATCCTGCCTCCGGCATGGATGTGTGTGATGTCCTTAGGTTAGTTAGGTTTAAGTAGTTCTTAGTTCTAGGGGGACTGATGACCTAAGCAGTTAAGTCCCATAGTGCTCAGAGCCATTTGAACCATTTGAAAATAAGAATTGTGCCTTATAAACAGGCAGTGAGGGTGAAACTATTTTTATTAGGTTCACTAAAATCTGCCATTTTAACAAATGTACAAGATTGTTAGAACATAATTATCTTTTTTGTTTTACGATAGTACATGTTCAGAACAATTTATCTCTTTCCAGAATTAATCTTCAATCTGCAGAAGGATGTATGCTTATTTGAAAGCTCGTGGCCAATTAAAAGAACTGTGCGCTGGACCGTGTTCGAAACTGGTACCTTGCCTATCAAGAGCAACTGCTTTACCGACTGATCAATTTTCTTGTTTCTGGGCTGTTTGCCTATTCTCATAGACCTTCCACTCGTTCACCGTTGTGGTCTTGTGGGATTGACTTCTTTGTCTTTTTGTTACAAGAAAGATAAGTAAAAATATTTCATTCTTTTATCTTCAGTGTTAAAGCGTAATAATTCCACTGGGACATGGAAGAAATTAACTGACATGACGATTTCTTTTTTATGCGGTAACTTCCTTTTTATCACCTGTTCTTCTTTCACTATATATTGGATCTAAAGTTTATTGCGAATAGAATGAAAGGAATATTTCCCATTTTGTGAAACTGGACGAAAACAGAAATAAACTATTAAACTAATTATTCAAAGCTAAATACTTTTTTGCTCTTTTAAGCTAAACTACTTCCTCCTCCTACGGAAATCCATTAAGTTTTCATCGTTCTTAAAATGAAATTTATGCGTCTGTATAATTGCAAAAATTTCTGATACTGTATTGATATCCTATCACTTTGTTATCGTCTTTCATTGCAGCAATTTCTTCTTACCGTAACACCATTACAACGAGAGGTGTGAGAAGCATATTTCCTAACCCTTAGCTAATGTTACAGACGAAGATGGTGACATGTTCCAGATGTTCACGCCAAGTACCGTGCCTGTTATCTCACATGTGTCAAAAAATATGCAAGCTATGATATGGATTACTTAAAATGACACCATGAACCAAAAAGTACGACAAAAACTATGAATTATTTTTAAAAATAGGAAATTTCACCCGAATAACGTAACCTGGAGGCATTTAGCAAAAATTTTGTTTAAACGGTAAGTTCATCTCTCTCTTTCTCTCTCCCTCTCTCTTCCCTCTTTTTCTTTCCCCTGCCCCCGCCCCCTTTCTCTCTCTCTCTCTCTCTCTCTTCCCTGTCTCTCTATTTCTCTCTCTCTCTCTCTCTCTCTCTCTCTCTCACACACACACACACACACACACACACACACACACACACACACACACACACACACATACACACATTATGTAACATACCATGTTTGTATTTTCACACACAATATGTAACAGTCCATCTTTGTATTTCTTCTCTATGTCTCTCTGTTTTTATTCTTCTTTGGAAAAAATGTTTGTGTGAAATACTGTATTGTCACAGCATTAAAATTCGTATCATATGTGCGCACACAGCATCAAACATTACGTAAATGGCATTACTTACAATAATTCCATGTCTACCTCATTGGTTGTAAATTTCATCTCTCTTTTATATTCCAACAAAAAATACCAAATACTGTATGTGCTCATCGGTAACTTTCATATGTCTTTGTTTTATTCTCCACTAATGTATATGTATAATACTTAACTGCGTCATAAGTAAACTTAACCTGTCTCTTTTCTACACTCTACTAATTTTTGTATCAAAATTTCACTAATGTTTGTATCGAAATCACTAAGTTTCATCTCTCCCTTATTTATACACCTCTAAAAAAAATTCTATGTATTTCAGTTAATTGTTTCTATCTTCATAATTGTGCTCATGGTCGCTAGCACGTTGAAGCCGCGTGGACTCGTAGCGTAGTTTGAGTCGCCATGTCACGGATTGCACGGCCCCTACGGCTGGAGGTTCGAGTCCTCCTCGGGCATGGATGTGTGCGTTGTTCTTAGCAGAAGTTAGTTTAGGTTAGTTTAAGTAGGGTGTAAGTCTAGGGACCCATGACCTCAGCAATTTGGTCCTTTAGGAATTCACACACATTTTAGCACGTTGAACACTGTCTCTGTTATGGAAGTCTAGGTTCAATACTGGATACCAGTGGGACTTTTTTCTCGTTCTTGTCACTCCTGGATAACCTGAAGTCCACTCACTCTGCTGTCAAAATGAGTAGTGAGGACCTTTCCATGGGTAAGGGGCGGCCACGACGAGCTCCCCTCCACGTCACGGTGAATAGAAAGGCAGTAGTGTACCTGTAGTCTGGTAGTCTGGTTGAAATCCAGTCATGGGCTTCCGACACAGACGTTAACTATCCTTTACCATTCTGATGAGTACCTGAATGAAGCATAAACATCTTGATAATACACAGACGGGAAATGGAAGAAAATATTTACTTTAGATGTAAATTTTAATTTGAAAATGTTTGAAATCGAAAGAAAAGATAGGTACACGTTATTTGACTGCATACCGTTTAAATTTGTCAGCAGAGTCAGGCGTGGTGGCAGGGGTTAGTGTACAAAATTTACCATATTTAGCAAGAAGATAAAGCCATCCAATTATAATTTATGCTAATCTGGAATGCATGATAGAACCAATTGCTACTTACAGCCATAGTAGTAATTCTGTTCATATTGTATAAAGTATGTTTACATAAAATGTTCAGTATAGACTGCTACATACAGTGTCGCCATGTGACGGGTATTAAGAGTTTAAATTTGGCAATGATTTACTGTTATCACACATACACTAAAACAAATTAACGTTTTCACATTTTCAGGCGGTGGTGACTTCAGGCTAAAGAATTTACGTCACTTATGATACACTTCAGTTACGTTTTCCACACACACTGCAATCAGTTACGAATAACATTTAACATTTTTATATTTTTCACACTGTAGTGACACAAAGCTAATATGTGCACATCAGCTACAATTCTTGTTTAATATTTGTACATTTTCACAAACACTCAATAAAGTCACTCATCATCATCAACATTTTTAGTTGTTAGTGACCGCTATTTAAGGTATTTGCTTCATCTGGAACTATAAAACTCTTGTCATCTTGAGGTAATAAACTTAGCTTTCGCTAATTAACAGAAGACGTGGGATTTGAATAACATACTGTACAGTAGCTTTAGCTTCAGAATTCAGTACATAGTGTGGGGACTCGTGAATAGGAAATTCTCTAACTGAAGGCTTTTTCACACTCTTTGCTCTGCAAATTAAGCATCCTGACTCAGTATCATGCACGTACATTTTAGCCCGTATACCCACAAATTTAGTAACAGGTTCACCATGCATCACAACTTTCATTCATCTATCTTTTTAATTTGAAGTGGAATGATATATTTGTTACTTGCAGAGGAACCTGAAGTATCAAAACATGTATGTACATCACGCCTGATATCCTGACAAATAGCTAAAGTTTTAATGTGACAAGTTAAGCTATGTGTATCTGCAAAACAGAGATTTGAACAGTTAGCCAGAAAATTGTTTAGTACTTATCAAAAATGAAAATCTATAAGTTGAGTCTTTGAGGCATCTGGGATAGCCATTTATGCTGCAATGGGTTTATCAAACACTATGCTTAGACTGTTTAATTCAGTACCAACTGAATTATTCTTAAAACAATACTGTTCTTGTTGTTGTGCAATCAGAGCACCTTCTGTGTGTATACCCTCAGATGAAATTGTTAGTTATATGCCTCACATAATTCATAAATTACGTATAGCTTTACCAAATGCGCTGTAATTCATCCTTTGGAAAAAGAAATCTTCTCAAAATCATTACTTGCACTCATATATTTCATTGCATTGGTCTCACTATATGGCTTCATCCAACGAACTTGTATGAATAACAAAATACTATGAAAATTTTTACCAGTATTTGTGATGTAAACGTTGATTTAGATGTTTTCTGTACTAAATAACTTAGTTATTGCTATCATATAAAGTCGAAATTAATTTATATGCTTTGTTACTTTGAGATGATGAGGCCATTTGTCGAAAAGTCAGGTACGTCTGTATGAATCATTATCGATATCGTTAGGATATTCGAAGTCTTCTTCCAAAATATGGCTAAAGTCACAAACATCTGGTGCATTTTTCAAATCAAATGTTTGAACATGCTCTGAGGAGAGGAATACTAAATTGGACACGAAATCATAATGTAATATTACCCAGTTGTAAAGGCTGTTCAAATAAAGATACATTGTATTCATCATTTTGGTCATCCTAACTATTCATGAACCAATGGTTTGAAAAATCATATTTCCATGAACTAGTAACAATTCTTCGTTCAATACCGTTTTTCGACAAACTGAAGTTGTGCAATGTCAGTAATAAACTGCAGTCCTGCTCTAGTCATTTTCAGTAGCACATCCTATGTAAGGCCAAGTGAAGTATGGTACAGAACGAGGTTCATTCCATAAGATTCTCAAAGATGCCACAGATTGGTTAGTACACATCAGAAAACAGTAGCTTTTATTTTTCAAATATAAATTAGAATATTCTCCTAGTTTCTTACACTTCAATAAATTCCATACACAGACTTCTTTTGTAATCCTTCTCTGCTATAGTCTCACCTGATGACTGACTTAGAGTTCGCAAATGTATGTAAATAATATCCCAATGGAAATAATTCACTGCTCACAAACAGATATGGGAGAATGCATAATCAGATCGTCTGGGAAATATGTCCTCATTATCTTGAATTCATATGACTTCAAGAATGATGTACACAATTAAGTGAATCCATAAATCGGAAATTTATATAGCATCTCCTGTCTTGGACTATTACTGCTAAAATATTCTTGAGTGATCTATATTTTTCCATATTCAAAGACATAAGATAAATGTGACCTCGATTTACTTATACTTCTAGAGTAGTAACTGTCATCACATCGTTTGTTCACAAATGTTTGTGACCAAGAAATAATATAGTAATTGCTCACATTGTGAGATAAGACTGGGATCCTGAAGTGACATCTGTTATTCAAGTTACTGGTGGCATGCACCGTTAAAATGACACTGTTCTCTATGTTTAATACCTCTTTCCCAGAACTGTTCCAGTCCAAATATGTTAGAGATAAGCTGAGAGAAATCCTAACTTTTCTTTGTGACTTAATACTATCTTGTTGTTTTGCAAGAACATATTCACAGTATCAGCAACTAAATACAGCTGTTCAGTTAACTATTTTATGCGATTTGTGCCTCTGTACAATTTAAATTCTGATTATCCCTGATCACAGTTGGAGTATATGTAATACACTGTACTGAATAGTGCTTTTAAATATTCTTCATTCGAATGAGAAACTGGAATATTCACAAAGAGAGTGTTGTGAGACGCAGGTGATACAAAAATAAAAAATCTGGCATACTATGATTCCTTTCATTCCATAATGTCATACAGGATTACTTTTTGGGGTAACAGAGTGAGGCAAACTTAAGTTCTCTGGGTAAAAATACGTCTCAAAGAATTATTTGTGGTGTAAACTCTAGAACTCAAGCCTGTTTAATGATTTAGATTAAAAATACATATATAAATTTCATACAAACAGCTCAGTTAATGGATTCATCACTAAAAATAACAATAATCTTCACAAATATTTAAAGCCATGTACTTTTCTCCACTATTCAAGAAAATATAATTTCACTGAAATGGCAGGTGTAAAAAGTTTAACTACCAATGAAGTCCATGTTAAGAGGCGCCTAGATGTCTAATGAATGGCCAACTCCATCCATTCAGTTTATGAATTTCTCAGAACTATGTATGTTATAAAAAAACCAAAAATGGTGAGTATTACAACAATCTGACTTCTCTACAGATTCAGTGCAGTAATTTGATCATTATAAATTGTTTCTGTTTGATGATGCATGTCTGCAACAGCCTAATAATTATCATATGCACCTCAGTGTAATGAACTTGTATTATGGTCTGTGACAAGTTGTTTACTCAAATATAAAGATATATTTACGATTTCTATACTTATTCCACATCCTTGATAACCAGTTCTCCCGCACCTGTGGAAGGTACATTAGAATACTTGTAGTTCTTTCTAAATATGTATTTTGTGATTTTTGTTTTTATGACATATTCAATACCTAGAAGTATCCCCGCATTGTGGACCCATAGGATCGAAAAGTCAATTTAATCTGATGTTTGATTTCTAGAAGCAATTGATTCTATCATTCTTTTCGATTCATCATAAATAGAGCTTTAGTTTGTTGATAAACTTTGTACATTTCATTTACTCATTCTTTCCTCTAGAAGTGATTTTGTTGATTGTTTTGTACTATATGCAGTCAACTAAATGTGGATTTAACATTCCTTTAAATAACACAAACAGCGGTCACATACCACAACATAATGACAAGAAAGAGTATTAGTACTAAGTGCTAGCCCTGAAGGAATCTTTATGTAACTGGAGTGTTATGAATCTGTATTAGGAACCTGCAACTGTCATAGATTTACATGTTTCCCACAATGCTGGTCTGTAGTGATACAACTCGAATGTCTCTCTTTCTCCCTCCATCATCCATCTGTAATCAAATGCCAAATATGCTAACAGAAACCTTTTCATTCTGGTTTTAGAATATGTGTGCATGCTTCAGCGTGTTACAGAATAGTATGTTATCAACTTTAAGTTGTCTGAGATTGGATAATAACTACACACATTGTGCATCCCTATTTACAGCATGCATTCCAGCTACAACCGGCCATTCGACGGAGGCATTACAATATAAGTGAACATTTATTACTGAATTTTTAATTTCTATCACTTTGTTTGGTTTTGTGTATTGTTCTCCTAAAAACTCTTCATTTTTAATAACAGTAACACACAGCTGAACTATTTCTTTCAGTGCCCTACAGCAATCTCTCTATTCAAAAGTCTTTAGTTTCTTTAACAGAGTACCTATGAACACTAATTTGAAATGACATTAAACTCGCATTTTTTGTAATTTCATAAGTTTCTTCGCCTGATTTGGGCAAGAGGAAGTTGCAGACTAGTACAAAATCGGTTTTAAGACCTTGGTTAATGTGTCACACCCGTTTCTCAAAGATATAAAACAAAGGCATTCAAGAAGGGGATCTTTATATCCAACCTATGATCTATTGAACACGACATATTCGACGTATAATAGCACATTCAGCAGGAATCCATTCAAGATCAATGATTGGATTTAATTTAATGCTCTTTACGAATGGTTCACCCTTTATTGCAAACAAAATGAAATTGTATAGAGTATAAAAATTGTTAAACATCATACTCCACTAACACAAATTCAATGCTCTTTTGCTAGTTTTGCAAGACACTTCATTTACAATGTAATATTACTGGATTAGCATTTATGTAAATGGTTGACAATGATAATGACGACCAGCCTACCGAGAGTTGGTCAAAACAACAGAAAGCAGTCTCTGGTCTTCAACCACTGCTGCAGTCGGGTGTTAGATGACAGTCGGTACTCTCTGCCTAACAGCTTCAGACTCTGGTAGTCCTTCATGTGCTACTCTGATCGACTATTAGACAAGCGCTGTTGCTTTGTCTCTCCCTGCTCCTGGGTGCTTCAGATTCAGCAACGTTGAATGAGAGAAAAGATTTCTCTAAATTACAGCTAATAATCACTCAATGAAAAATTTAAGTTTTCAATAGTAATTTTATTATATTATCTCCGGCTTATGTCATTTTGGGAAGTGGTACACATGACCAATAAGAAGAAAAGTGCTGAATGATGATTACTGCGTTGACACAATATCAATTATATGCAACTCCTAGTAGGTGTCTCACTTTTATTTCCTACTTTACTGCTGAGAACACGAGTTCTAACTAGTACCGACAAGTAAAGACTTGTCCTAGCAATCAAAAGCGATTAGTGAACAGTTTGTGACATGCTGGAAGAAGTCAAGACTTGTCATCTACATTCAAGAAATCACCACATTTCACTGAGCTGCCTTGCATACGCTCATGCTTCCATGTCTTACACAGTCAAGGTTTAGGGGACATATTCGTAATGTTGAATGCAGGTGCCCTGTCAGGAATTCTACATTCAACGAATCAGTAATGTTTTCTCAGACGCTCGTGTTGCCTCACTAAAAACTGCTTAACAAACTATATGCTTCCATTCAAGAAATCACCACATTTCACTGAGCCGCCTTGCATACTCTCATGCTTCCAGCTTCCTTGAGTTGCATATTCAAGGTTTAGCGAACTTACCCACAATGTCGAGTGCAGGTCTCCTATCAGGGATTGTACATTCAAGCAATCAGTAATGCTCTCTCAGACGCTGATGTTACCTCATTACAAACTGCTTAACAAACGAAATGGTAGCCTTAACTTGCTGCCTACACAACAAGCACTCACCTCTGTTGGGGCATCTGCACTGTGTGCAATGAATTTAATGTTACACGTTTAACCTGTGTGTAGATGCTGGTGGTCTATGAGACCACTAAGAGTATCTTCACATTAATACAATGTCTGACAATTGATTCCAAGAAGTTATCTTCTCTTTACCTAAAAGTGAGCATAACAGGAGTCGTTTGGTATGTGTTACCGGGTATTTTAACAATAGCTGTTCTGGTTAGTTTACGACAATCAGGTCTAGGGTATCACGGATCAGCCGCATGCAGACGTGTCTGCTTAGATTATTCCTGTGCACACTTACATGCAGTAGTTTGTTTAGTATGAGAACACACTTATTCTTGCTTGGTACCTTGTATTAGTGTAGCAAGAAATCCAAGAAAAT
This sequence comes from Schistocerca serialis cubense, assembly GCF_023864345.2. Taxonomy (NCBI): domain Eukaryota; kingdom Metazoa; phylum Arthropoda; class Insecta; order Orthoptera; family Acrididae; genus Schistocerca; species Schistocerca serialis. The sequence continues at coordinate 667,615,794 of NC_064642.1, forward strand.
GTCCAATGGTTGTAATTTATAACAGCATGAACACAGCTTCGATAAATGCCCATATAATTTTGAACACAAACGAGAAAGATCAACCGAGGGAGAAAGAGTTCTTTAGGCAGCTTTCTTATGCAATTCTACAAGACCACCTTTAAACAAAGCGCTATGTCAAAAAAGAAGGTAACGTGCTGAATTGGAGTGCTTTGTGGTGCCAAAAGTTCTGAAGTGGGTTTAACTGTGACCAGACGAGTACGATATCAGGACTGCAAAACAAAAAACAGAAAAAAAGATATATTTATAAAAACTGCAAGAAATACATTCGCTATGTCATTCTGTTACTGCGTACCAAGACTGTATCAACAAAATATTCCTTTGAATGTGTGCAGTATTTTTGTAGCACCTTACTTTTAAGTATCTCCATTTGCTTAAATGCTTTGACCGAAATATACAATTTTTCCTTTAAACAATATATCAAACTGGTAGGTAATGATTTCACTTCGTTTACTAAAACTTCTATGCGTAATATAATTATCATAATGGAAGCTAAAGTCGATGGTAGCTGTGAGAGCCTGTGAGACCAGCTTTGCGTACTGACGCGAGATTAAAGATGTGTGCACCGTCTACTTAACGTCACAATCGTGGACTGTGGTAGACATATAGAGAGACCTTTAGAACCACGTTTTTTTTCATTTGCAGTGTATTCCACGCCTACCAAACAATCGCAGTCTTACAGTCCTCTGCAGCTTGCCTTAAACGTGCTCACATATATTACTGGAAGGACTGTTTTTCCATGCTTAACTATCATCTTCTTATGCGTTTGAAGCTGTCTTCAAAGACGTTCAGTTTGTGTTTGCCAAGAGTTTCTTTCTTTTCTGGTGGTCGGTTTCATTTCGCCTTAACTGATGTTCGTGTTAATGCCGGACAGGTCTGATTAACAACTGCTTTTGTTCATGCTGATTATGCTCCATGATCATTAGTTACAAGTCTAGAATTATTTTCACGTTTAAGGTGATGAGGGCTGAAGTTGTCATATATACATATAAGTCAGCCAGTACGCACATCTAAATGCGGTGTAAAAGACGCTAGTTTTTGACATGCAGTACTCATATAATCTTTGCCATAGCGGTTTGTGGGGTCCAAGGGACCTGATCCTGTCAAAAGGCGGGACGAGTGTTTATGAGTACTGTGTACTGTGAATGTGTTATTAGCTGCCAACATGACTTAAATGTTTTGAATATCCTGTAATGTGTCCCATCTCTTGGAATGTTATCAAGCAAGTATCAGATCACTTAAATCAGTGGAAACAGTTGTTACTTCAGATAAAAACGTTGAAATACAGTTGCAAGGTTAACACATGTATCCAAGCCATATTGAGAATTTTAAAATTAATGCACGGAGAAGCGTACAACTTGGTAAGACTAATCACCGAGAAATAATAAAACGTTTTGCACCACAAAATGGCTTTTTCTGAAAACCTGAGACATAGCTCTCAGATTCTGAGGCCAAGAGATTTTAACAGTAGAGGAGAAGGCTTAAATTCGAAAAACATTCGACATTTTCGGATTTCAACGAAACAGAAGCAACGTAAACGTTACATGTAGGTGTGTCTATACTATATGGAACATCAACATAATGTTACTTCGCTTATCCCAGTACCTTATGGACAAATCTCATACAGGTAGCTAGAACGTCGTTTCATTATTAGGGGATAAGCAGTGATGAAGTTCAGTAATAACCAAAGTTATATTAATATCAGATATCAGATGCTCCACATGGTTTGTATGGTAGACTGCCTACACTTAAAAAATAAAAAAAAAGCTTTGAATGGTTTCTAATCATACAGATTTATTTTCTGGATGAAATACATAACATACAGCTAAGACAAACAATATCCATAAGGCAATATTTAGAGGGCATATTTATTTCACCATTTTTACCCCATCCGTCCTGTTAGTTTCATCCAAATCACTAAATAAGTACTAAAACAACTGTATTTTTCTCCTCTAACAGAGTTAATCTGTCGTCAAATTATGTTCAGATTTGCGAGTAATATACCTTTTTCTTTGTCCAGTTATTATAAAATGTATCCTCAACGATCATTTGCAATATGACACGAAAAGGAAGCGAACAGTGTAATAAAGACCAAGAAACACAAAAACAAATAGTACTTTACTGTAAATGAGTGAACAATGTGGCAACCATACGTTCGCATTCGAAGCTAGGAGACGTCAACGTAAGACTGTCGGCTAGTGCCAGAATGAGATTTTCACCTTGCAGCAGAGTGTGCACTGATCGGAAACTTCCTGGCAGATTAAAACTGTGTGACGGACCGAGAAAAAGGTTCCGAGTTCGAGTATCGGTCCAGTACACAGTTTTAACCTGCCAGTAAGTTTCGTATAGACTAGTGAATCTTTGACAATGACATGCCGTTCCATTGACGTTCTATCGTTATCCGTCATTTGAAATACACTTTCGAATTTTTTGGCGTTCCGGTATGTCCACTTCCGCGCTGTTTTCACGGTCTGTGGGAATGCCGCTACATGAAATTCACTGTGTAATTTTTTGGGATTCCGATTCATTCCACTCCGTTGATATTTTGGTCTGCGGAATGTTGCCTTTTTAGATGCATTGTGGGCTACAACGGTACATCAACGTTTAGAATTAACAATATTGATACAATGGCAAACACCAAACTCCCAGCAACTTCGTGTCAGTGAAACTTTCTTATGCTGCTCAGGTCTGTCTTAAATTTGTATTTCTGACAGTGTTAGTGGTACGGTAACATTAATAAATAGCAACAAGGATAGGTTTACTATTGTAGTGTTTATCGATAAGCATCTCGTATATGGGTTCACCGAATGCAGAAGCAGAGGTCCATGACGCTATGTTGAATTGATCTGCAGCGAGATATTGATTTATTATTATTTGCTATATAGCCTGTACGTATGCTAAGTATCTAGCAAAATCCCGAAAAATTAGTCAGAAACAATGATAATGTAATTCTTGTTTCCAAAGCAGACGTACGTAATTTGGACTGTGTATTCTACGATCATGTTAAACATGGTATCATTTGTAAGCCCTTGGTCTTACTGCTGCCCCATAACTACCTGGGTGATAGTAAGTTAAAAGCTCGGTCGCACGTCAAGGCTCGAACCAGCGCAAAATATATGCGTCGTATGACACTTATATTTCAGTGCAACGAAGGGAACTGCGAAAAAATATAAAATTTCGGCGCAACCAACAGTAATCATGATTGATTCCTCACAGAGACAAATGATTTATTAGTAGCAAGTGGATAAGGTATCAGGAATGACTTGTAACATAGCACTGAATTTACATAATTGCATTTTGATGTCGTTTCATTTCGTTTTCTATTTTTTTTCTACATACTTTACGACCCATTGCTGGATGAGTCGTGGGATCTATATGTTTCAGAAAGTAACTCCAATGTTACACCTGCAGGCTCATTGGTGTACCTGTGTTTGATAATGGTACTTGAGTTTAAAAACTTGTGACAGCATGTTTTGTAACAAAGCTTCTGCTAATGGAAACTCATACTCGACGTAATTCTGTTTATTTTTCCAATTGTCTTGATATTCAGTATATATGAATCATAAAGTGCCATATTATGTGTATAGAAAAGATTATTTGGTACCCTTTCAAGCATTTGTAGCCAATATCTGATGTATTCGGTCCTTAAGAACCAGTCCCCTGTTGTAATCAACAACATGCTTTTTATTGAATGTGGCGTTTTGTTAACTTCCCTATGGTTTGGTAGTTTCTTCAATTTTCTGCTTTAAAAAAATAATGTGGACTCCCATTTATCCTCCAAGTTCAGTGGCAATATACAATGCAGCTTTTCATTATGCATCACCCCAGTTTAATTTTGCTTTAAGGGTAGATGGTGGCAGTCTTGCACTGATATTTTTATAAATCAATATATTTGCTGTTTTTTGTTCAATCTCATTGAAATTTTGCACACTTATGTATGGAGATCTAATAAGATTTTTTTTAATTCATCATTTTTAATAACAATCTAATGCAGTGAGATAATTTGGAATTTCTTATTACATTATTATTTTAAGGTACACCTTTTCATAATGTCGAGGCAAATTTGGCAAATTTTTTTAATGGTAAAATAATCTACACTAATAGGTGTACAGTTAAGTGCAGTAACTTTTTGGTAAATTAATGCTATTATTTTCTGTGATATTTAGGATTCAAACATTTTTTACGAGCGAACTTTTCAATATATTATCAACCACAAAATGTGTATAATATCTTGATTAAAATTTTGTTCTACTTTAATATTGCTTCAACGTAAAAGAATAGGTGTGCCTAATTTCATTGCAATCCTTCCAGTAGTTTCTGATATATGTGTTCCTGAAAGCAGAAAACCTTAAGTTGCAGAAAAGTCATTCTAAAGTTTGGATAAAATGTAAAAAAAAAAAAAATTCTATCATACCTTAGCTAAAACAGTCCATATCCATATTCCATTCCTTCCTCATCATCCTCTACAGCTCTTTTAGCTTCTCTGCTCCTTTGCCTAGCAATTTTTTATATGTTCTGGACTGAAGTTTCTGCCTTCGCAATTCTTTGCTTATCGATAGGATGTGAAGTCTTGCCACATGACCATCATTAAACACTGCTGCAGCTTCCAAAGCAGAAAGCTTCACCACCAAACTGGAAACAAAGACATTCTTTCATTTGGCTTCTGTGTTTTCTCATGCAGACATTTTTCTAGCAGTTCTGGTGAAGCCAGTGCTCTAAAAATTAGTTTAATGGCCATTGAAACCTCATAAGGAAGGTTATTTTTATGAGTATAAGTTTCCCCACTTTCCTTACTTTTCAAAAATTTGCACCATTCATTAGAAAATAGGCCATGTTGAGGTGTAGCGTCTGTCGACAAGTAATGAAACCAAATGGCCCATACAGCTTTCCTCACACTGTCCAAGCTTGTGAGGTTACCTCTAATTGCAGCACCATAATAGACTTGTAGGCTGTCAATTCTCTTCTTTGTTAGTCTGTTTTTACCTCACAGTGGCTTCCCATCCTCTAGTAGCTTGTCTTCGTTATCTTCAACAAGTCTTTGGAGTCATCTACCCATCCTCTTCTGAATAGGGCCTAAGCACTCCAGTTTCTCAATAGTGCAATCTCTTCCATAGGGCTGACTTTCAACTACATTCTTAAAAGCACTAGAGTCTCCATCTCCTATATACTGTATGTACCTTACTCCACACTTTTGCAAAGATCTATGGAAAATGAATTTCATACCTGCAGCTTCCATCCCACCACTGGAGCCCACATAATTTCTGCTACAAACAGCTTTATGGGTTTCTTGCCATTCTGTTTCTTTACCTGCCTCAATATATTTCTTGTCCAAGGAACATGCAGAACAATATTTAGACATCACCTCCAAGTCTAATACTTTTACAGTGTCGACACTAATGATGGTTGAAACTCCATGCAGTGAAGTTAGCCCCCTTCTCATCCAGGAACTGTCACAGGAAACTGCTATATCATTGCTATTAGTTGCTGTACAATTATCTTGAATTGCCCCCAGGACTGCCATTTTCGTGCTCTCTTCACTTACTTCTGCAACTGCATTGAGGAGAGCAGTATTCATTGCAGAAAATTTTAGGGGAGGACAAGGCATGTTCATAATGCCACATAAAAGGTTTCCAGGTTTCCACCGTCTCTTCCAATCCCTATACATCTTAGTGCATAAGCAAATCTCATAATGGCTTAATAGATTTTATTACTGACCTTTGATGTCTTGAGAGGTCTGTCAGCATCACAGTTTTGACACAAAACCTGCAATGTGCAAACCAAACCTTCTCTCTTTCCATCATCAACCAAATCAACATTTCCTCTACAAACAGAGCACTTGCAGGCTATTCTAAGTGCTTCTGCCACCATTTCCAGATCCACAATTCTGAAACCTGTATTTCTGTCATGATTTGTTTCTTCTGACACAATCCCTGTCCGAAGTTTTATTTTAGATGCACTTGGAGACAAGCTAATGTTTGCATCTGCGGGCCTGAACCTAACCTCAGTGTCAGTTTTTCACTTTATATTGGAAATATGGGGCTTACTATATTTTATAATACTTTACCAGGCCTAGGCACTGTAAAAAGTGATCAACAGATTCAACCTTGCACAGAGAATGGCACAATAAATCAAGTGTCACTCGAATTCCACTGAACAGCACAAAACTTGTTTACAACAATGGACAGCCTTCTATACCACACTGACAGAACGAGAAAATGGCTTCACAGCCTTTTTTACAACACTGCTGTAATGCATACAAAACATCACAGCCTTCTAAAGCTATATTTTCTAAGTTCACAGGCCAAATTCTGCAATAAAATATTTCCTCCATTTGGTACAATGAAAAGCGGGTTTGGTGCATTACACTGCTTTAGTGTAGTTCGAATTTGAAGGAAAAAAATTGAGATAATAATCTCAATTGTATTTATTATAAGCAAATAAAAATAATTTGTAAATTTTTCATTATTTCTGCCACTGTCTCCCATTAAAAGAATCACCCAGCATATGTTTTCTATTAACACTTTATGTCCCAACAATTTATGTTCCATTTTCAACTATAGTTACAAATAACTTACACAAATTTGTTTTAAAAAATTTCATATTAACCTGAAGTCCAGTCGCACAATTTATAAAATTCTATCCCAGACCTTATCTTCATCGAGGGATTAAATTGTTTATAAGACTAAGAACAAGAGATCCTGAATCAGAATGAGAATTTGAAGGAGCTTTGGAGGATCAAGTAAAGCAGACGGGGTGGATAAAATTCCTTCAGAATTTCTAAATTAATTTGGAGAAGTGGCTCAAAACGGCTACCCACGTTGGGGTTTAGAGTACATGAGATTGGCGATGTACCATCACACTTTCGGAAAAACATCATCCACAAAATTTTGAACACTACAAGAGCCGACGAGTCCGAAAGTTATCGCCCATCATCTTCACAGTCCATGTAGCCAAATTGCTAACACGAATAGTACACAGAAGATAGGAAACAAAGTTGAGGATTTGTTAGATGACACACGGTTTTGCTTCAGGATTGTTAAAGGCACCAGAGAGGCAGTTCCGACTATGAGACTAATAAAAGAAAGAAGACGGAAGAAAAATCGAGACAAGTCCATAGGATTTGGCGACCTGGAAGAAGTGTCTGACAATGTAAAACGTTGCAAGATGTTCGAGATTCGTTGAAAAATAGGAGTAAGCTACAGGCGAAAAGGTGTAATATGCAATATGTACAACAACCCAGAGGGAACAATAACACTGGAAGACCAAGAGTTAAGTGAACAGATTATATCGGGTATGAGACAGGCACGTAGACTTTCCGCACCACTGTTCAATCTGTACATAGAAGAAGCAATGATTGAAATAAAAGAACGATTCAAGAGTAGGATTAAATCTGAAAGTGAACAGATATCAGTGACAAGAATCGCTAATGATAGTGTTACTGGCAGTAGAAAATGAATTACAAGATCTGTTGAATGGGATGAACTGAGTATAGATTATGGATTGAGAGTAAACCGAAGAAGGACTAAATTAATGGGCAGTAGCAGAAATGAGAACAGCAAGAAATTGGGTGTTAGGGAGTAGATAGAGTTCAGGAATTTTGCTACATAGGCAGCCTAATAACCCTCTACAGACGGAGGAAGGAGGACGTAAAAAGTAGACTGGTACTTACAAGAAGGGTATTCCTGACCAAGAGAAGTCCACTAGCATCTAATATAGGCCTTACATTGAAGAAGTAATTTGTGAAAAAGTACCTTTGAAACACATCATTGTGTGATAGTGCAACGAGGACTGTGGTAAAATCGGAACGGAAGAAAATCGAAGCCCTTTAGATGTAGTGCTACAGAAGTATGTTGAAAATCATGTAAACTAACAAGGCAAGGAATGTGAAGGTTCTGCACAGAATCAGAGAGGAAAGGAATATTAGGAAAAGGCTGACAAGAAGTATGGACAGGATGTTAGGACATTTGTTGAGACAGAGAGAGCTGTAGAGCGTAAAAACTGTAGAGGAAGACAGAGACAGGAATACATTCAGTAAACTACTGAGAACATAGGCTGCAATTGCTATTCTGAGATGAAGTGGTTAACATAGGAAAGAAATGCATGACAGGCCGCATCAGATCAGTCGGAAGACGTAGACGAACTTCATCCTCTTACATTTCTTTAACGATTAATCAATCATAGCGTTCTCTTTCATTATACATATTTCTCTTAAATTTTTCTATTGAAATAGTTTATTGCAAATGTCACTTTACGAAATTTATTACATTTTTCATTTCTGTATTTATTTATCCTCATCTGATTAAGGCCACCAGGACCCTCCTCCAACATACCAGGGTTTCAGATACAGTAACATTTTTACACCCTGATTACCTAAAGAATAATAATTTTTAATATGACAAACAGTGGTACACCCTGATTACCTAGAGAATAACCATTTTTAATATGAAAAATAGTAGTAAACCATTTTGAGTGTCTACAGAGACAATGTGAGTAAATAATACTAAGAACTAATAAATGTAATACTGGCAGAAATTCTGCTACTGTTACTGCCGCTGCCAATAATAATGAAAATACAAATGATAACGATAACAATAATAATAATGGAAATAATAATGACAATTAAAACAATAATTACAGTGGAAGATATAGAAAGAATTTATAAGTGTACAAAATAGAAGTTTTCTGATACAGCGTGCTCTGTAGAAGGGAAATTTAAGGAGACCCCACCAGCTAAGAAAACTGGGAAATGAGAAAGGTTTGGTTGGGAACAAGGATGCACAATGTGACTGGTGTATACAGGAACTTTGATAGATATGTCATTCGCTGTCTAGCGAAGCAGGCGACGTTATTTACTTTTCTAACATAATGAGGGAACAGTTATCTGGAAAATGTGAAAATCTAGTGACTTGCAAAAATCTTTTCAGTGGTATCTTTTTTCTGTATATCGATGTTTCTGTGATGGCTCTCTGAGAATAGTGCAACTGAAATTCTTCTCCTTGAGCCATTGTTATGCAAAAAGCAAACCATATTTTAATATCATTGAGATTGAGATGGATCCATGTCTCATTAAATTCCTTTCTTATACTTTAAGAGATCATTTATTTTTCTGCATATCGATTGGCTCCCGTGACAATATTATTCCAAAAAGCGTTGTCGAGCAATATGCAAAAAAGTCTTACTCTCTCGTACTTCCACCGAATCGTCCTAAAATTGGTACTCCTATGCCAGTAGTCTGCGTCTACTCAAAAATATTTAACTTCTTACCATTTCATTTCCAAATCCTTGGCTTCGATGGCTCAGCACTGATACTGTCTTCATCTTCAATGATCTATCTTCTTGGGCAATTTGGTTCAGGAAAACATACCACAACCATCATTATCATAATCGGCAGGCCCTGCCGAATAACTGTCCACAATAGTAACACACTTATCTCTGCCACCATCATTATTAGATGTTCTCGTTGGAAACATGCTAGGTACTTGGATCGTTTGATGTTTTAGGGTATTATAACTTAAGCATATGTGTACAGTGAAGGAGTACAGGTCAATGACTAAAGGAACTATTGAACCACGAATCTCACTCGTGTTGCAGGCTCATATTGTTCACGTGCAATCCGCACGGACTACCATGTCGGCAGCTTAGGGTCTTGATTTAATTATCGTTTCATCCCATAAGGCAGGTTCGTGCATATTCCTTCTGCCCTACTTCATTAACAGAAGTCTCACTCGTGGCTGTAAACCAAGAGATTAATGCAATCCTCAGAAAGTGTTAACGAGCATGGAGCCAGGTTGCATACAGTTTTCTTGTTGTAACGAGCGTTACTGTATTAACAGAGTAATAGAAGAGGAAAGACTGAAATAGTAATCCGTGGCACTACTAATATATGCAACACTGGCAACACTGCCCGGTGAAATTGTTCTACTCGGATACGTCTATCAACTATTGCTCCCAAGTGCACAGTAATTTAACTCTGGGGGTGTTTTTGCATCCCAAACGCGGATCACCCAAAATTTGGTGTTGATAGCTTTAATCGTATACCGAACATCAAAAACACAGATCCTATTCTGGAATGCAGACGGGATCAACAACAAAAAAGTGGAATTTGTCGCGCTCATGGAGCGTAAGGACATCCTTATTGCACTGCTGAGCGAAACTAAGCTCAAACCACGCAACCAACTAAACTTCACCGGCTACTGCTTCTATCGTGCCGACCGACTGGACGGCTCCGGTCATGGCGGAACAGCCATCATCATACACAAAGACATAGAACACACAAACATAGTGCTCCCTGAACTTGAAAAACTAGAGGTAACCGCTGTCAGGGTCTTGTTCAACGGAGCCTACACTACACTGGTGTCAGTATACAACAGCCCTGAAAACATTAAAACACACGACATCAGCACAATACTCAACATATCACCGTGCGTAATAGCCGCTGGAGATCTTAGCGCAAAACACCCGGACAGGAACTCACGAATACGAAACTCCAACGGCAAGAAACTATACGAACACCCACTAGGACGAAACTACATCACACTAGCGCCGACCGAACTGACGCACATTCCCTACCGGAGGAGACACAGGCCAGACGTGTTAGACATGGCCCTCATCAAGGGCATAACAACGACACTCAACGCTGCCGTTGAAAACGATCTGCCCTCAAATCACCAACCAGTTATACTGTACATTGGAGAGACACTGCAGCACGTGGAACAACGCAGGATGTTAGACTACAGGCGCGCGAATTGGACCCAGTTCAAGGAAACGCTTGACAGTTGCATCCCACCCACCCACGCGATTAACGAGACAGCCCATATTGACGAGGCAGTGGAAACTCTCACCGGCGCCGTCCAGGACGCAATAGCCGACAACATACCAATCCGCACACCACAACAACACAGTGCTGCCCTGCCCCAGGAGATCCCGGGCCTAATCTCAATGAGGACCCGCCTCAGGAGACATTGGCAGCGTACCAGGCGCCAGCAGTTAAAACAGCACATTAACAGGCTCCAGGGTGTAATCCGGGAAAAAATACAAACATTTAAGACACAATAGTGGGACCAGAAACTCGAAGGGCTGGACACCACGCGACCTGGCGTGTGGGAGCTGGCCCGACACTTCACCAGGGAGAAACTGTACACCCCCACGTTACAAGGGCCCGACGAACCAGCATATTCTGCGGAAGAAAGAGCGGAAATGATGGCCCTCACACTCGCGGTGTCATTCACACCGAACCTGGATCCCTCAGACCCAGCGATCACACTTGCTATGGACCAGGAGGTCACACGCATCTTGGCCCAACCAGCGCGCAACATCATCCGACAAGCTACTACAGCTGAAGTCAAATGGACCATCATGCATACCACCGCTAGGAAGGCCCATGGTCACGGTGGCATACAAAACCGTGTCCTCCAGCAGTTCACGGATAAAGCTGTAGACTACCTAACACACATCACGAATGCCATACTCAAGCACCAACACTTCCCCTCCTTTTGGAAGACGGCCAAGGTCATGATGTTCAGGAAGCCGGGGAAAGACCACTCCCTCCCACAAAATTACCGGCCCATTAGTTTGCTAAGCGCGCTCAGCAAGATCGTTGACAAGGTAATATTAAAACGACTCACCAGTCACTGTATCACGAACGACACCCTGAGACCGGAGCAATTCGGTTTCAGGAATCACCACTCAACAACACAACAACTCCTCCGCGTCGTTGAATACATAACACACGGATACAACACAAACAAAATAACTGCGGCGGTGTTCCTAGACATCTAAAAGGCTTTCGATCGTCTATGGCACAACGGCCTAATACGCAAACTCAGCGACGCAGTGTTCGCCGACGGGCTCGTACGTCTCATACACTCATCTCTCACGGACAGGAGTTTCAACACCGACGTGCAGGACAAACAATCGACACCACATGGTATCCAGGCAGGAGTACCCCAAGGAAGTATCCTAGGGCCCTTATTGTTTAACCTCTACATTAACGACCTTCCAGCTACACACAACACGACGGTAGCAATCTACGTGGATGACACCGCCATCCTTGCGCAAGATTGGAAGCCGTCTAACATTAATTCACGATTACAGACTGCGCTCAGAACGGCGGAGCCTTGGTCGGTGAAACGGCGTGTTAGAGTAAACGTCGACAAGTGCGAGGCCGTTCTGTTCATTAGAAGACCGAAGCAACTGCGCAAACATCAGCACTGCAACCCAATAACACTACACACACGCCCAATACGTTTCCGCGAGAAGGTCAAGTACCTCGGTGTCTGGCTGGACAGGAAACTTCTCTGGGGGGACCACATTCAACACGTGACCAACAAAGTTAACGCGAGGCTCAAACAACTCTACCGTATAATCCATTAAATTTCGGGCGTGCAGCCGCGCAAATAAAATTTCTTCTACTGATATTTCGGCCGCGTATCGTCCGGCCATCTTCAGAGCGAGTTCCAAGACTGACGACAAGGTGCCACGCGCGGCCTTATATGCTCCACCGCGGCGGTACTGCGCATGCGGGTCACAGATGCTGCGCCGCCTGTGGCGAAGGCGTACGGACATTCGATATGCTTATCGATGTTTGATCGGCGGCGGTGCCACGGTGACGACTTCTCTGCAATTTAATTACTCTAAGAGCCAGATTCCATGCTTTGTCCAGATTAAATCCATTGTCTCTGTTTATTATATTGTTGGCTAATCGAATTTCTATGGCTTCCTTGAATACAGATTCCCAAAAAGAAGAGGTGGATGTTAAAATCTTCACATCACTGTAATTCATGGAATGACCCGTATCAATACAATGTCAGCTGTGGCCGAACATTGTATTGATACGGGTCATTCCATAAATTACAGTGATGTGAAGATTTTAACATCCACCTCTTCTTTTTGGGAATTTGTATTCAAGGAAGCCATAGAAATTCGATTAGCCAACAATTTAATAAACAGAGACAATGGATTTAATCTGGACAAAGCATGGAATCCGGCTCTTGGAGTAATTAAATTGCAGAGAAGTCGTCACCGTGTCACCGCCGCCGATCAGACATCGATAAGCATATCGAATGTCCGTGCGCCTTCGCCACAGGCGGTGCAGCATCTGTGATCCGCATGCGCAGTACCGCCGCGGTAGAGCATATAAGTCCGCGCGTGGCACCTTGTCGTCAGTCTTGTAACTCGCTCTGAAGATGGCCGGACGATACGCGGCCGAAATATCAGTAGAAGAAATTGTATTTGCGCGGCTGCATGCCCGAAATTTAATGGATTATTCATTACGCCGCGAGAAGTTGAAAATGCACAACTCTACCCTATGCTTAAAAGGTGTAGCACACTGAACAGGATGGTGTCTAGGTCCATGTACATGACACTTATTCGACCCCTGATGACGTACGCAGCCCCTGTCTGGGAATACGCTGCGCCAACTCGCCTGCTCCGTCTGCAGCAAAGTACTCAAAATCATAAGCAACGCTCCGCGCTACACACGCATCGCGGACCTTCACCGGAAATACCGGCTAGTACTATCTTGCAGGTAATCCAAAAACTCTCCACATGACTGTACAATAACACGAGACACTCGCGCAACCCGTTTATCCTTTCTCTGGGTAACTACGACCACAACCATAGATGGAAGCATAACAGACCAAAGACACTACTGGCTAGGAACTAAACATCTATGGTCCATAGAACGCTAACACGACAGTACTGGCGAACCCCTGCAACACAGTCATTACTGGAAACCCCAGATGTTCGACCAGCCGCAAAACAGGCAACCGCAGGGAAACCGTACTGTACACAGCACGCAAACAAGCCACACACACACCCTACACCGTCTGCGAGCCGATCTATGACCGATCGCCCACTAATCTACAACGACCTTGAACTGTTGCAGCGACGCAGCAACTGCAGCAAGCGCCGCAACGAGCTCCAACAACGACAAAGGTAACGATGCACGATACCTCGAACTAACATAACCACACCTTGCATGCACTGTCGCAGATAACAAGCCGCTACTGCCCTTACTACCCGTCCTACTGTCCAGTGGTTTTTCTCCCTTGGCGCTTGCCTTAGCACTTTTTTTCCTCTGCCCTTACAACCGCTACCCTACGATCGCTTTTGTCCACTTCCTATCTCCTGATGGACCATGTTAATGAGTAATCTTACCCAGACGCATGGATAGCATCACAGCCCGCATCCTGTGACTCCTATTTCAAAAACTAACATGTTATACGGAGGTGACAGTAGAACTTTTGGTTTGGTCACCACGTTGGTGTGGGCGTGGAGGGGCCCCATCCTATTTTTAAAAAAAATCAAATTCATTTAAACACGATGAATTGCTAATAGGCTCTGGAGTATTATTTGTAAGAGCACAAAACTATGGATAAGACGGTATTTCTACATTGTGAACACGAATCCTTAATGAAAACGCCTGGTGATCAAAGCCTACAATTTTTCAGGTCATGCTGACATCTGTCTGCTAAGATATGGTAATCTCTAGTTTGAGATTCTTAATATCAAATCCCACCAGCTGACTGACATCCATTGCTTGGTTAAGAAGGTCTTCACAAAGGTATGCGTTATGTAATGCTGAAGCAGTCATTACAATCTCTCTCTTTCATCCAGTAAGAGGCAACACTCATGTGTGCAGCTGTACGCGTAATACGTTTCTCAGATGTTTATGCTTGTATGTATGTGTGTGTGTGAATGTGTGTGTGTGTGTGTGTGTGTGTGTGTGTGTGTGCGCGCTTATTTAGATACTGGAAGAAAATGAAATATTATAAGTTACATCACTGTTTTCAATATCTTCTCTTTTTTCAACATGGTGCATAAAATCAAGATTGTTTGGATACTTACGAAAATGACGAAAAACGAACATACTTTAAGTGTGATTTAGTATTTTGATAAAAAAATACAAGTGGTTCAGATACGGCATCATTCAGATCGTCTTTGTGTGTGTGTGTGTGTGTGCGTTTGTGTGTGAGAGAGGGGGAGAGAGAGAGAAAGTGAGAGAGAGAGGTGAGGTAGAATTTACGCTGAATGATGCCATTTACGGAACACGGCAGATGCTTCAAAATATCATCATAACTGTAATTGAAATACTTTCAGCTGAAGTAGAACCGTTAACCAAAGGTTACCTAATATGTCCTGATAAGAGGTTAGAAAATAAGAGTTTACGTTTCGTTATACTGAATTCGAGATAAACCTTGCGTTCCGGGCAGTCATGTTCAGTGTGGCCGGTTTCATTATATGTGAAGCATACTGGCAGTTGCCCCCTGTATGTAATATATACTTGACAGCCGTGACACCCATTAAGGATTGGATCACTTTTTTAACGTCCATGTTTATAGAGATTCCATTTGCTATGGGGAGCCAGTAGAGTTCTGCCTAGTCCTCGTTCCGAGCTGTACAACGTTTCCGTAAGTCTGAAATTTGAGTTTCATTGCTGTCTTTGGAATTTTGATGAGAATATGAAAAACATGTGCATTTGTCAGGCTAACAATAAATTTCGAGACAGAATCTGTTGCTTACGTTAACTCAGAGCTACAATCGCAATCACAGATGACTCGATCGTGCACTACGCCAGAGCAAAGATTGAGACAGGATGTTGACCATTTATTATTAATTTCTACACCGTTCGCCTGACTTCTTATTAGTTTCCTGCGGGTAATTCGATAGCAGCTCGCAGCTCGTAGCTCGTTTTGCGTGTGAATTCTAGTTTCGCAGTATGTTTCCATCTTTAGGTTTCCATTGTTGCACTTAATTTTTCATACACTTAGGAACCTGTAAAGACTACCACTTTCCGCCCAACGTACCTAGGTGACACACATGTGAGGTGGCACGAATAGTACGTAAGCTGTAAACACAGTGCAGCGATCACAAATAGACCCATCTGACAGAGCGCTACGAACGCCGAGCTGGGACCGCAGCTATAAACACGGCTCATACAGCTCACCTCCACTGCTTCACTTCCACCAGCACATCTTGTCCTACCCTAAACTTCACAGTTCTGCTGCACATACCGAGAGAATAGCATCCTTGGAGTTCAGGTCCGACAAACAGTTGTAATATCTCTGGAAGTTTCGATTTCCTCCTGGTTCTAAGCACATTCGTGCATTTCGTGTGAACATATGGCTTAAGGATACCGATATTTCGCGTCACCTTTAGTCGGATGACAGTTTGTAGACAGTGTCTCTAGTGCACCCTGAAAGGAAACAATCACGAGCATTAAATCCAGCCTCATTAACGAATCTCCTCTAACAATCCTTATGACAGTGATGAATTGTTATCAGGCTACCCCTGACAATCGATAAAAACGCGCCCAACATTTAAAATGCTGCAACCACAATTATGTTTCTAGCGTACATCTAGTACCCACTCTGTCAGTAGCTGTTAAGCAGGTTAAGAGGACCACTTAACATCAAACTGTCTATCAAGAAGTAATGTCACAGAAACTGATGGTGGATGAGTCCACAGTGAATACTAATACTCCAACAGACGGGCAGGTTGTTTTACTAAAGCAACGAATGAGACGTTTGTGCGCGCCAGCACTGACGTGAGAATTACTAATACTTTCCCTACTGTGAAGTCTGAACGTTAATGAAACTGTGAAGTCCATTACATCTACATCTACACCTAGATGGGTACTCTGTAATTCACATTTAAGTGCCTGGCAGAGGGTTCATCGAACCACCTTCCCAAAAATTCTCTATTATTCCAATCTCGTATAGCGCGGAAAAAACGAACACCTATACCTTTCCGTGTAAGCTCTGATTTCTCTTACTTTATTACCATGATCGTTTCTCCCTATGTAGGTCGGCGTAAGCCAAAGATTTTCACATTCGGAGCAGAAAGTTGGTGAGTGAAATTTCATGAGAAGATTCTGCCGCAACGAAAAACGTCTTTGTTTTAATGATGTCCCCCACAAATCCTGCCTCATTTCGATGACATTCACTCCCCCATTTCGCGATAATACAAAGAGCGATACCTTTCAACTTTCTCGATATACTCCATCAATCCTATCTGGTAAGGATGTCATACCGCTCAGCAGTATTGTAGTGTAGTGTAGGCAGTCTCTTTAGAAGATACGTTGCATCTTCTAAGTGTTCTGCCAATAAAACGCAGTCTTTGCTTCACCTTCCCCACAACATTTTCTATGTGTTCTTTCCAATTAAGTTGTCCGTAATTGTAATTTCCAGGTATTTACTTGAATATACGGCCTATAGATTTGACTGATTTATTGTGTAACCGCAGTTCCTTTTAGGACTGATGTGGGTGACCTAGCACGTTTCGTTTTTTAGGATCGATTGCCAATTTTTGCGTCATACATGTATCTATTCTAAATAGTTTGGCAGCTTGATCTTCTGACGACTCTACTAGTAAACGGCAGCATCATCTACAAAATATTAAGCCGACTGCTCAGATTATCTCGTAGATCGTTCATATACACACATCAAAAACATTTTGCATCACATCGGTTCTGAGAGTTCCGGAAACTGTACAGAAAACTGGAATAGAGATCAACATAAACATCATTTCCGCCCTTTTTATTGCTCATAAAAACCACTCATTGCATGTTGTAGTACCATACAGCGAGACCTTCAGAGCATGTGGTCCAGTACTGTACACGCCATTACCTCTAATTCCAAGTAGCACGTCCTCTTGCATTGGTGCCTGCCTGTATTCGTAGTGACATACTATCCGCGAGTTCATCAAGGCACTCTTGGTCCAGATTGTCCCAGTCCTTAACGGCGATTCGGCGTAGATCGCTCAGAGTGGTTGGTGGGTCACGTCATCCATAAATAGTCCTTATCAGTCTATACCCGGCATGTTCGATAGGGTTCATGTCTGCAGAACATGCTGGCCACTCTAGCGAGCAATGTCGTTATCCTGAAGTAAGGCATTCATAGTATGTGTACTATTGGGGCGTGAATTGGTTTCACTATCGGTCGGAGGATGGCATTCATGTATCGTACAGCCATTAAGGCGCCTTCCATGACCACCAGCCGCGTACGTCGACCCCATATAATGCCACCCCAAAACAGCACGGAACCTCCACTTTGCTGCACTCGCTGGACAGTGTGTTTAAGGCGTTCAGCCCGACCGGGTTGCCTCCAAACATGTCTCCGAGATTGTCTGGTTGAAGGCATGTGCGACACTACTCTGTGAGGAGAACGTGATGCCAATCCCGAGCGGTCCATTCGGCATGTTGTTCGGCCAATCTGTACCGCGATGCATGGTATAGTGTTTGCAAAGTTGGACCTCACCCTGAACTTCGGGAATGAAGTTGGGCAGCATGCAGCTTATTGAACACAGTTTGAGTCATAACACGACATCCTGTGGCATTGATGTCAGGATTCCTCCGAGCCATAATCCGTAAGTAGAGGTCATCCATTGCAGTTGTAGCCCTTCGGCGACCTGAGC
Source organism: Schistocerca serialis cubense (assembly GCF_023864345.2). NCBI lineage: Eukaryota > Metazoa > Arthropoda > Insecta > Orthoptera > Acrididae > Schistocerca > Schistocerca serialis. The sequence goes on from NC_064642.1 coordinate 667,634,247, forward strand.
GAGGCATGTCATCGACAGTTCCTGTCTCTCTGTATCTCCTCCATGTCCGAACAACATCGCTTTTGTTCCCTCTTGTTGAGAGCCCTTCTTGGCAGCAAGTAACAATGCGGACACGATCGAACCGCGATACTGATAGTCTAGGGATGTTTGCACTACCGACAACACGAGCCGCGTGCTTTCTTCCTGGTGGAATGACTGTAACTAACTGGCAGTCGGACCTCCTCCGTCTAATAGGCGCTGCTCATTCATCGCTGTTTACATCTTTGGGCGGGTTTAGTGACATCTCTGAACAGCCAAGGGACTGTTTCTGTGATACAATATCCACTGCCAACGTCTGTCTTCAGGAGTTACGGGAATCGGGGTGATGCAAAACATTTTTTGATGTGTGTAGACAAGGAACACATCTGTTTTATTTGACGACTTTCCGTCAGTTACTACGAACTATGACCTCTCTGACAAGAAACCACGAATTCAGTCACATAACTGAGACGATTTAACATAAGCACTCAATTTCAGTGAAAACAGCTTGTATGGTACAGTGTCAAAAGCCTTCTGTAAATCTAGGAATACGAAAGGAAATTCAAAACCCTTGTCAATGGCATTCACCACTTCATGTGAGTGAAGAGCTAGTTGTGTTTCACGAGAACGGTGTTTTCTAAATCCGTCTTGACTGTCTGTCATTAGACCGTTCTCTGCGAGGTAATTCATAATGGTGGAACACAATATAATTTCAAAAACCTGATACATATGGACGTTAATGATATGAGCCTGTAATTTAGTGGATTATTCCTACTATCTACCTTGAATATTGGTTTGACCTGTGCAACTTTCTAGTCTTCGTGTAGGGATCTTTCGTCGAGCTAACGGTTGTATATGACTTAAGCATGTAATTATCAGCATACTCTGAAAGGCACCTAACTGATGTACATTCTGAACCGGAAGACTTGCTTCTGATAAGTGATTTAAGTTCTTTCGCTACTCCGAGGATATCTACTTCTACGTTACTCATGTTGGCAGCTGTTCTTGATTCAAATTCTGCAATATTTACATCGTCTTCTTTGGTGAAATTTCGGAAGGCTGTGTTTAGTAACTCTGCCTTGGCATCACTGTCGCGTATAGTATTTTAATTGCTATCGCGCAGAGAAGACATTGTGTCTTGCCGCTAACATACTTGACATACGACCAGAATCTCTTTGGTTTTTCTGCCAGGCTTAAGACAATGTTACGTTGTGGAAACTATTATAATCATCTCGCATTGAAGTCCGAGCTAAATTTCGAGCTTGTTAAACATGCACTCCACGTCAGTGACTATAGTCACTGAAATACCACACGCCGTTACCAGCCTGGTCAAACTTGGTCACTTTCTCATAAAACAGTTCTGCTATTTGGTATTTCTGCCTACATTCTGCAAGTGCTACAACTATGTCAAATGATTCTTCATCATAACATAACATTATTGAATGAAAAACCATTATCTATTTAGATCACCATAGGTATTCTTAACATTGTGCTGCCGAAATCCACTCCCAAACACAAGCTATGGTATTAACCGTTAAAGAAAAGCGTAACACTTTCTAACGTAAGATACCGTACTCGCATTCGTTCAATTGGTGCAGGGCGATACGTTTCCCAAGCTCTGTCACACGGCACTAATCCGTGATATTGCTCCATTTCAAATTCTCGATTTTAAGTTTTTTTCTCTGTTTTACATCAACTTGCAGGAAAGGAAGTACAACATTTAATTAGCCCTTATCGGCTTAGTAAATCGCATCTAATCACAAAAAACTGGATGCACCGCTTTTGTAATAAAGCGCCCTGCATATCGTCGGGATGCATTGAACATCCTTCGTAAAGGCTTACGCATTGCCCCAAGGAATTTTTGGTCAGGTTAATATAGAGTCTGAGTACGAAACAACCAGCGTGAAGGTAATCTTTAAATGCGATGAGACGTAATCAGTTGCTTGTAGGGACCACCCACCCCAATAGCTGTAATCGCAAACCGGATATGAGAAATATTGCAGGTAAATCCTCTGGCCTGGCCTGTATTATCGTATTTCTGATAATGCTAGTCAAAGAGGTGGCGTGAAGAAGGAATCATGTCAAACTGTGATAATAATTTCAGAAACTGTTCGTCAAGGCAATGTCTAAGATTTCGAGTTAACTCATAGTTCGATCTTTAGGATTTAGTTAATGTAGATGAGTAGATCTGTGATCATAAGACTGATACTGCATAAGTGACTGAAAGCGTTACAAAAATGTTAAGAAAAATAGGAAAATAATTATGCTTCGGAAGAGTCACAGAGTGTCTGTGAGCAGTCAGCATCAAATATTGATCCCTGCAGGTGTAGATGTGGAGTTAGAATGAGTGATATTTCACGTAACTATTGAAATAACACTCTTACTGAGCCACACATATTAAGGAAATGACAGTCATATTTTAAATCAAACATACAAACATCACAGGTGAAGCAAGACGAGCACTTAATTGTTAAAATGCATTTCGTGAAATAAAAAAAAAGTTCTGCTCCTGTCCAACTTTCCTACAATGACATTTCTCACTATCTCTCCTTACCATTGTGTAAAATGCCGTACTACACTGCAACAACAACCATGATTCTCAACTGCTGACTGCGTGCCCACAAATTCATTTCACAGAGTTCGTCTTCTTTTGTGGGAAGTACCAGAAGTCCTGAAAGAGGAGAAATTGAGGAGATATCTGACGAGGAGTCGTACGGGTAATAAAGGCCAGCATCCGTCGCACAAATAATCAGACACTTGTGACCGATCTGCATAAATGGCGGTGTGTGTAGGTCTCCTGAACACCACAGGCGACTCACATTGAGTTGTCTTCAGGGTAAATCTTCTGAAGGCATCACTTGCTCCCAACTGATCATAAAGTGCCACCTAGAATGGATGACAATGGCAAGACAAGGAGCGCAAACCGATTGCCAAATGGAGCTCCAGTTCTCACCGGGATGCTTTCCGGCAACCACATTCGGTGCCCTATCCTGATGAAGAAAGCCATAGACTGCCTTCTTAACCATCAAGTGCATTTGCAATAGTGCCTTACGGACGTGGCTCAGTTCGCGAAATGGAAAGCGGAAATAAATGAAAGGCGGCGGGGCGTTTAAAAGCTGGGTAGGGGCTGAGAGAGGCGTGGAACAAGGGTCTCCCGCAACAGGCCGGTGATACTCGTGGGACAACGGCGCCAATGCAGCATCTGAGATCTAAAAAAAAAATTCTGTTGCTCTGTGAGGGATATGACACATGCCGAAACGACCCCTGCACTGCGGATGGACGAGGGTGTTGTTCCGAATCTCAAACTGCACGCTACGGCAAACACTTAAAACCAGTGCTGCTAGCGTTTTGCAGGCCATGGATGGCGGAATGGACAATGTTGGCCCATGGGGAAGACACTTGAAGCCTAATATACATTAACATATTGCGTCCGCTGCAGAGAATCGAGGGTTCGTAAACGATTATCTGGGACCCCATACAGAGTTTTTGTCTCAATAACGACAAAGGTCAATGCGGATGTTATTGGCACTGCCCAAAGAGGCTTGGTCAGGGTAAACCATGTACCGGCCGTCCGTTTAAGCTGTGCAGTCAACGGCCGAGTAAAGATCTTCGTGTCGTGTCGTGTTGGAAATGAGGTGATCGTCGAGTAAACCGTTGGGAACCTGTAAGACAGGCGACATAAGATCCTGACAAATTTCCGTCCACGCCGATGCTAGTAACGTACGAAATATCTAATAGAACTCTAGTGGGAAGCCGCCTGGGATGGCGATTTGTTTATAGCTCCGGCCTTAATGTCATTAAGGACTTCGTGACATCGGCTAGCTGATCCATATTTGCATCCCCAGGAACCGATAAAAAGGAGAGTCGAGAGATCGTGTCACTGTTGGCGGCATCATGATGTTGTGCAGAATACAGCGTAACGTGATATACGTGTAAGGTAGACCCAATATTGCGATGCGTATCTGAATATCGTTTGTGTTTAGTTGTAAAAACATTAATCAAAGTCCTCTGACGGTGGTGCCGTTCAGCTTTCACGGGGTATGCCGTATGCTCCTGCACTAATCAGTCGTGTGCGTGTGCCATGACCAAAACTCCTTCAGGGTGGCGTCGAGGTACGGCAGAGTGCTACGCCTTGGTACGACTCACCTTAGCCTGACTCTCTGCTAAATGTGGTATGATAGTACATCTGTCCATTCTGCCTTATGTGACCTTAAATTGAGGAAATCTCTTTTAAATTCTGACTCTAATACTAAATCCCCTGTCTCTTCCCTGTCGACTCCGGTTTCTTCTTATCAAGATATCAGACTAGTGCCCCCACTCAAAGGACCTCCACTATTTTGTTTTTCCCTGTCCGCTCTCTCCTCTACATGTAACAATGGAAATGTCATTGCATTTTAATGTTTCGCCCTTGCTTTCAGTTTTACCAAAGGCTATTTCCATTCTTCTAGTAGAAGAGTAAATCCTTTAGGCAATAGTTTTTTTCTATTTCTTCATATTTTATGAAGTCGCCTCACCTTAGCTTCCCTGCATTTCCTATTTATGTTATGCCTAAGTGACTTGTGTTTCTAGATTTCCCCGAACATTGCTGTATTTCATTCTTTCGTCGATCACGGAAGTATTTCTTCATGTATCCATTGTTCCTCCGCACTTACCTTCCCTGTACAGATATTCTTCCTTCCAGCTTCTGTGATTGCCCGATTCAGACATGCCCATTTCTCAATATTTTCGTAACCGACTTCTTTGCGCATTAATTCTTCCTGACTAACCTCTTAAACTTCAAAATACTATTCATCACTACTAAATTGTTATCTGAGCCTAATCTGCTTTTGGGTACGCCTTAAAATACAATATCTAATTTCAGTATGTCTGCCTGACAATCACATAATCTAACTAGAATCTCCCTGTATCTCCCGACGTTTTCAAAATATACCTTGTGATATTTGAGCAGAGTAACCGCTAATACTATATAAAATTTGTTGCTGGACTCAATTAGTCTTTTCCTCTCTTATTCCTTCCATCAACCCTCTATTCTCCCATTTTTCTACTCCTTCTCCTACAACCGCAATCCAATCTCCCATGATTATTAGATTTCCCCCTCGCATTACACACTGAATTAGTCATTCAGTATTCTCATATACTTTCGCTACCTCTTTCAGCTTTTGCTTACGATGGCAGCATGGATACCTGTTGTCGGTGCTAGTTTGCTGTCTATTCTGATGAGAGCAACCTTGTCACTGAATTGTTTGCAGCAACTCATTCTGTGTCCTACCTTCCAATTCATATCGAACACTACTCCTGCTACTGTTCATATTACCCTCTATTTGACTGATCCGAAACCCTTATCTTCTTTTCATTTTCATTTGCGGGCACCAGCTATATGTAGATAGAGCCTTAGCATTTCTCTGTCCAGATTTTCTATCTTCTCTACCATGTTCGGACTTCTGACGTTCCTCTCCCCAATTCGTTGGTTACTGAATATTATTCTCATGGTCATCTCCCACTTGGTAGTCCCTTCCCGGAGATCCAAATGTTGAACTAGTCTTCTTTCTTTTGCCAATGAGAGATCAGTTTTTCAACTAAAGGCAGTATGTCCTGTAGATACACATAAAGTGACTTAACTGCAGTGGTTCTCATCGCCTTCTGCAGCTTGATTCCGTTGATCATTCGTGATTTTTCCTCCTTTTAGGGGCACTTTTCCACCCCAAGGCTAAGAAGGAGCCCAGAACCACCTTCGCGTTAATTGACAAGGCTGTTGTCAGAACACGGGTGACTTCTTGTGCCTGTAGTTTTCGGCCACCATACTACGTGGCGTAATGTCGCTTTGGTTGTGTTCCCGTGTGAGTGTTGTTGAAGGAGTACACAGGACTGATGTCCGCGATTCTCTAACAGCTGCGTGTTGGATAAGAAAAGCGCATATGTTCATTTCAACTTTTTTGTTCAGAATCACCAATACTATCATCCTTCAAAGCATGTTACTTTCGTCGTGACTCACCCAGTATTTACTTGAACATGTATTTCTTGAAGTGGTAGTGAGGAGGAAGATAGATGGTACGTTGGGACTTGCGCTGTGTAGGATGCCAACTCTCACAGAAACTCTTATCCACTGGCTGACAGTTGTCACCATCCGGCTCCTTCGTACCTCGGTTCACAGAGACCACGTCATCTCAGCCCTTGAAAATATGTCAGCTGGCAGCCCTTCTCGAAGTCGTCTTTCACCAGAATGGTTATGGTGAAAGAGAGAGATAGGCGCGTTTTGCGTTATCTCCAATTATGGATCGTGAGAGCGATGATAATAACGAGGAGTCACCAAAGGGTACAGACTTTTTGCTTTAGACGGGTAGCGTTTCCAACAGGATTGCCGGTGTTATTCATAAATACGATCTTAAATTTGATTCCACAATCTCATTTTAGTAACCATTTAAGATTCGTAAAAGATGATCTTCGTTTGTATGAAGTTTGCGTAAGGCAGGTGTGTACCATACTGCTTGCTGTGGCTTGTCGTCATATATTGGTGAAACTGTCATAATTTTGGGGAACCAGTGAGATAAGAGTAAGTGTCACACACGCTTAGAACAGGTGAGAAAATCTGATATTGCAGAATATTCCTTTGGCACCGGTCATCCTATGGAATATTTCAATGCTCAGAGTCTGGCATACAATTTCAGGTAAAGGGACTGTATTGTAAAGCAAGAAGTTGAAAATAAATTAGCAAATACCCATGTAAATACAGACGGAGGTTTTTGCTTAAATTCTGCTTCGAGTTCTGCTCTCTCTCTCCCCCTCAATCTCCCCCTCTCTCTCTCTCTGGTCAAGACACAGAGGGGCAGAGTTAATGCCACCTCTCCTGTAGGTTGTTAAGATTCACTGTCGATAACTTCTGACCAGGGGCATCTTTGGTTGTGTGGTGGCGCTAGTGTTCACAGTCTCTCTCTCTCTCTCTCTCTCTCTCTCTCTCTCTCTGTGTGTGTATGTATGTGTGTGTGTGTGTGTGTGTGTGTGTGTGTAATCTCTCCGTGTACCATATACCGAGGTTTTAATTTTTTCTGTACAGTGCTCTTTCGCTGTATTTGTGTCCCAGTTGAAATACTGGTGGTTGTTGAAGACGACAAGTAGCTGAATTACGTAAGTCATTAGTATAAGTATGATGTTTACAATCTGAAAAAGTGGAAATTCAAACCACTGCACGGGTTCAAATACATGTCAGACATTGCTTCCTTAATGTTACTATTCTGCAGATTTCAGGACGCTTCATGCCCTACACGGAACGCGTTAAATAAAAAATATCTTCCTTTGCCGTATCAGTGGATACTTTCTTGTAATTATCAAGAAATATACTGTCATTAATTCTTACCACAAGCTTCTCCCGAAACGACCGTGGATAATCACACAAATCTGTTCACAAACAAACGCCGTTATTCCCTCATACCATTCCGATAACGAACAGGAAAAGCAGAAAACTTTAATGCCACTTGAAGTACCCTTTCCTGTAATCCATAAGGTGGCTTGCGCAATCTAGATACGATTATAATGAATATGAAATGAGGATTGGCGGGAAGTATAGTCTTCCTGGCTGTTGGCAGACTAATCGAGACAGCTTTTCGATGGACACTGAGAGATCAGACCAGCTTGTTGTGTGGGTGACGTAAGAAGACATGTCGGATCATTTCGGATACAATTAACTGTAGCCTGTAGAGCATGAAAAAATTAGAGCTGTGATAAATCAAGTACAGGTTGATGACTATGATGCTAGTAATGATGGTGATGATGATAATCGTGACTCTCTGACAGAACATAATCTGAAACTCAACAAACATCAATATGTATCTACTGATTGTTATCTTAAAATTAGGAATGTTTGTGTTGAAACTGCCTTCATTTGCACAGTGAAATACCGATGATGCCTCCTAGGGAATTCTATCAATTACAATGCTGAGGGTAAATCAGTCCCTTACTTGTTCTTGAATGAGCGAGTAGTTATCCATTTGGAAGTCTACCAACAGCATACACGCTACAGAGGAAAAAAATTTCACGATGCAAACTGGCCGATAAGGGTTCTTGACACTATGTAAATCCGTAGCTTGGACCACAGCCAGCTGAAACACTGCCAGACGTAACATTTTATTTTGCTTTGCTTCAGCGGATAATTAACTCAGGTCTATATGAGACATCAGATAAAATCGCTAGCGTTTATTACACAACGTCACCCTCATCAAGGTGGTCGTTCTGTACGTTCATTAAATACAGAGCTCCATGTACTCATATACCTTTGCTTTAAACGCTCATGCACTAGAAATTTACTGGGACTGGTAACATTAGAACTATTTTGAATAACTTTCTTTTAGTACAGATGGAGACTTTATTCCACGACAGTCACAGTCAACCTAACTTCCTCGTGAGACACGGGTTATTCGTTGAGAATCACACATTGTAGAATATCCGGTAAACAGACAAAATGCATCACTGGTTCATGGCCACATCTATTTATCACCTCATGATTCAGGGATAAGCATGAATAGGGGTTAAAACTGCTTGTTATACGAAGAGATGCTGAACCTTGGAAGTGTAGAAGATTACTCACAACAAGGTTTTTCACTTAGGTATCTTCATTGTACTGTAAAATGCCATTTACGTAATACAGTAAAATAAAGATATCATCGACGGAGGGTAGCGCATTTTCTTCACAGAACAACGCAGTGTAATAACCAGAACGATCCTAATTCAGTCCGACGATAGCCACGAACGGCTATTTTTCTCCTCCCACTCAATTTATATCATTAGACTATAGCAGCGGGAAATAAAACAAAATCAGAAAAGAACTGATGCATTCGAGTTGTTGGTTAAACGAAAGGATGATTAAAATTAAGGTAACTGAGAAGATAAAGAGCTTCTCCGCAAGAACAGCAAGCAAGTTTCTTTCAGACTGGTTGATCTGGCTATGAGGAAACTACAAGCATAACTCAGCTTCCAAGGAGAACCTGATTCAGAGAGAAAAAATGATTTTAGAGCAGGGTACCAATACAAAATTATTTTAAGAGCAGGAAACAATGGCGACCAACTTTTACCGCTATAGCCTGGGCATCTATGGTAACTGGCTTTTAGAAAGTCACAGAACTTACGGTACAATTACGAAAATAAGCCCATTTGTAAAGTTGACAAGTGGTATTTACTGTATCATCTGTCGGATTCCCAACGGCTGTATCCACAGTGTTGTAGACGATCTGTGCCACACAAGCCATAACTATAATTTCTACCAAGGATTTCTTGCAATTTAGCAAAAACATTTTCACTACCATTTCTGCTTAGACTGCCAAAAATATCGTTCGCATTGTCAGCAGATAAAGGCACAAACTCTGATTCTAGGCAGCGATCATGCAGAATCAACATTACATTCTTATATTTTCGATTAGAAGTTACATTTCCAGTAGAAATGAATTCCACTATTATTTGTTGCGCTTCGCTTTCTGAAATGAAGTATTGGTCATTTACAAGACCCTTTGCATATCAAAGTCACGGCCTGATTTCGACCGATGTATTTCAAACGCGCAACCCTCGAAACAGCAAATACGGACATCGTTTACTGCGGTTTCACAACGGAACGTCGCACAGCGTTAGTGATCACTGAATCTGTTGTAGTATCTAGTTCGAATAGTCTTACGTGGTGGAAGTAAATACCACAATAGTGTAGAGTACATAATTGCTTACACTTTTGTTGGGAGTATGGGTTGTTGCTGAACCACGATCTGAGGAGTTGCACCGGCTGTAGTGGAGAGACATGTGTGACACTCTCTAAGAAGGCCGTCACTGTAGATTTTAGTTTCCAGTTGTACTCTACAAAATGTAAGAAAATGTCTTCCATCAGGAAAAACACATCGTTTGAAAGCTCCCAATTGAAAGATCGAAAGGCGTCGCGTTATATTGTCGTGCTGCGTGAAAGAACACACGTCACAAAGCCAGGCGTCCGGAACTGAAATGAGAGTGAATACTATTTGGGACTACTACGCTGTCTGTCGTGAGTTGTACCACGTTATTGTCGCGATTGAAAGTGTCCCTACCGGTGGTATGAACGAGGTTGTAGAAGAAACTTCCTGGCAGATTAAAACTATGTACCGGACCAAGACTCGAAATCGGGACCTTTGCCTTTCGAGGGAAAGTGCTCTACTATCTGAGCTACCCAAGCACAACTGACGCCCCGTCCTCACAGCTTTACTTCTGCCAGTATCTCGTGTCCTACCTTCCAAACTTTACAGAAGCTCTCCGGCAAAAACAAGGTTTGGTAAAGGTCCCCAGTTCGAGTCTCGGTCCGGTACACAGTTTTAATCTGCCAGCAAGTTTCATATCAACGCACACTCCGCTGCAGAGTGAAAATCTCATCAAGGTTGTATAAGTTGGTAAGTGACATACGGGAGAGAACGTACTCTAAAAAATGAAATAAAGCGTAATCATAAACATTTTCGTAGGTAATGAAAGGGAGTCTAGGAAGTTGTACGTAGAGTGCACTGTTGGGATAAGAACGAAGTGCTCCTTATAAAGAACTTCATTTTGCCGAGCACCATACTTAACTAAAACTGACGGTTGAAAGTCTTATAGAACTTGGAAGAAAGAAGGCATAAATCACGAACTTGTGAACCAATCCGTTCTATTGGTGTCTTCAAACGACACATCGGTCGACACACGGAATACTGAACCGTTCTGGATATCTTTGAAATTTTCAGTTATCAGAGAGGGCCGACCGGGAGACCTCGAAAAACTATATATTTTCCAGTATTTCAACTATCACAGTCTTTGGTGGTCTGGCCAAACCATTAGGTGTGAGAATCTGCCGATATATCTGAGCTACATATCAAGAGTATATCATGGCTATGGAAATAAAGGATTGCTTCGGGCTGCCTACAACACCCGCGAAATTGTCTACACTAAAGATGTGACTGACGAGTAAAGTAAGTAAAATTACTAGTTCGTTTTGCAAATAACTTTGTTACAAAACGTTCGTCACCTGTCGGCGATCTTGTGAACGCTGTACACAGTATCGATATCTGCCTTCTCGAGAGTCGCGCGTTAGATATATATTGATTGGTGGCACGCCACCATTTCCATGTGCAATGTGTCTTGGAATTACCACTACATTTAATTAATAGAGGATAATTTGTTGATTTGTGATTGCTAGCATCGATGGACAAACTTGAAAAGTTTACGCAGTCAACATCTTCTTTAAGAAGTTGATTGCACCAGAGAGTCAATTCATTATCAATACAGGCTACAGCTTAGGTTCGTCCACCACTAGTGTTGACATTATAGAGGCCTTTAATGATATCTGTTGAGCAGTTCATGGAGCTGTAGCCACGATAATGACACGCAGTGTGGTATACAAAAGTTGTCATCTACATCTTCAGAGATATTCTGTAATTCACATGGCAGACGGTTCTTCGAACCATCATCAGACAATTTCGCTCCCGTTCTACCTAATAAAAGTGTGTGGGAAAATATGAAGACGTAAGTCTTTCTGTACGAACTCTGATTTCTCTCACTTTATTTCGATGATCATTTATTTTTTGGCGTCAATAACAGATTTTCACATTCAGATGAGAAAATTGGTGACTGAAATATCGTGAAAAGATGTTGGCACAACGAAAAACGTTTTTGTGTTAATGATCACAACTGCCTTATCACATCCGTGATACTCTCTACGCTATTTCGCGATAATACAAAAAGAGCTCCCCTTTTTTGGAACTTATAGATGTCCTCTGTCAATATTATCCGGTAAGGATCCCATGTAGCACAGCAGCACTCTAGAAGAGGACGAACAGTCGTAGTTTAGGCATTCTCTTTAGTAATCTGTTGCTAATAAAACGTAGTCTTTGCTATGTCTTCCCCACAACAGTAGCTATGTAACTGTTGCATTTCAAGTTGTTCTTAATTATAATTTGTAGGTATTTAGTCGAACTGACAGCCTTTAGCTTTGTTAGATTTGTCGTGTTATCGAAATTTTGCGGAAAAATGGCTCTGAGCACTATGGGACTTAACATCTGTGGTCATCAGTCCCCTAGAACTTAGAACTACTTAAACCTAACTAACCTAAGGACATCACATACATCCATGCCCGAGGCAGGATTCGAACCTGCGACCGTAGCAGTCGCGCGGTTCCGGACTGCGCGCCTAGAACCGCTAGACCACCGCGGCCGGCAAATTTTGTGGATTTCTTTTTGAACTCATGTGACACTTTCTATTATTGCCACTTTTCGTGTACTTTAGATATCGTGTCTAATTCATTTTCCAGTTAGTTTTGATCCTTTGGAGACTATGTTAGACGGTAAATGACAGAATCAATTGCAAACACTCTCAGAGGGCTCCTCAGATTATCTCCAAAATCGTTAATATAGTTTAGGAATAGCCTAGGGCCTACGACACTTCCTAGGAGAACGCAGGATATCACTTCTGTTTTACTCGATGAGATCCCGTCGTTAACTACGTACTGTATACTTTCTGAACTTTCTGAAAGGAAATCACGGGATCCAGTGGTACGACTAAAGCGATCCTCCGTAGGTACGCAATATGTTTAGAAGTCTCTTGGGAGGAACTTCCCTCAGCTGCAGTGAATGTAGCTTCTCCATTTCCTGGAAGTTCACAAATTACGCATTTACTGTTTACACATTATACCTTGGCACCAACTGAAGCTCCAACTATAATGGGCCAACTTTAATTACATGTCTTGTAGCAATTGTGGTGAACTACCAGATGAACACTCATCTATAATATCGTATGTATCGTTATCATAATTGATGTAAAAGCTCTGAGATCCTGGAAATCAAGGACCTGATTTAAACACAGACTTTTAATAAAGCACGTTTATTCTGGTAGTATTTTACACCTCAAAAAGTTTATTCCAAATAAACTACGAAATTAGAATTCTTTAGGATGTGTGAAATAAACTTGCTCTTTTTTTGGTGCAAGAATTGTTTATTTTAGAGTAGTGGCAACTGCAGGAGAATAAGACAGTTTCTGTTTGTTTGAGTTACGGTGCTGAATTGGCGCTGCAAATTTTGCAGTGAACTTCATTCCTAAGTTTCGTCTCTTCGAGGAAACGGTCCATATGCGCTTAGGCATACTAGCTTGGTTAAGGCAATAAACAGTTTTAGTACTACAACTAGTATTAAAATGAATTTAGTGTCTGCAGTGGCATTGTTATTAAATTATGCTTACTACGAAATAAAAAAATTAATAGTGGCATTAATTGTACTACTGCAGCTACAGCCACTAATAGTGAAAATAATAGCACTAATAATGTCAATAACTGTGGCACTAATAATAATGACGATAGTGGCAGTTCAGAGAAGAAAATATAGAACTACATTGTAGATGGTTTCTGATGTAGCTAGTTATGGGAGAACAAAATTTAAGGAGATTGCACTGCTAAGAATACTTGGAAAGAAGGAAGATCAGGCTGGGAAGAGGTATGTGGAAGAGTATCGAGTGAGTACAGGGCCAATGGTAATGTTATTGCTGCTTTAGTAAATATGTCATTACCCATCTCCCGAAGCTGGAACTTGGAACTGTTATTTAGCTCTATAATGTCACGCGGGGAGTTATTCCTGAGTAGAGTTCCTGTTACTGAGAATGACTTTAAGAGGGTGGCTTAACGATGGAGAGGGACAGAAAGAATTTTGCTCTGATGAGAATGAGTGTTTCTCCTGTGTTGCTCAGACAAGAGCGTTATAGTCGAGGAGAGGTATGAGGGTCAATGTTCATTGATAAGACTGTGAAGAAGACGGAGGGTATGGAAATCTCTGCGTTTGTCAACACACTGCAAGCACAGCTCTATATATAATGGAACTTGTATTGGAACAACAGAGAACAACTTCCATGGAACTAACCAGTGTGGCAGTCGTAGAAGACAAAAATGGTACGATTAGAGTTGAATGCATACAACAAATTATTGAAGACGTTAAATATAAATGTTGCTCTTACATGGATTGAAAGTTCCAGGGTAAGAAATCGTGGCGCACAGCCATAAACCAGGTCAGAAAGCTCTCAATTTATTTTTCTCCCCTTCCCCCCAACTGGTTAACCCAAAACTGTTTAATTGTGATCAATAATGATAGTTGCCAGTTTATAGCTTCTTTGTCAAGGCGACGAAAAAGATTGAACGAGAGATTGGTAAATTAAATATCTGAGAACATTTTCTGGTGTTTCATTCCCGACGGATTCGTTACTTGTACGGCGTTCTCAAAGTTCGGTAATCGAATCAGGAAACAAGGGACTATTGTCGTGCCTGTGGAGGAGAATGGATGATTGATAGCCGGGGATGATCCAGAGTGAGTGATGCCCTCAGTTAGGCACCTCATTGTGTAGTGACTGACGTCACGGTAAAAGATCGTCAGCCTGACGTCATAATCTTGATGAATATGCGTCGCACGCCCATACACTTGAGCTATTGCAGAAATTTCGGCTGCGTTATCCGCCCTTCTACGAGGTCCATCGGCATCAGCTGTTAACAACAAGGAACGTTGTATCTCGTCGGATACGGATTGGTAAGAGATCTATCGCTCTGTCGCTGTACTTAGCGGTAGGAATGTTTGACATCGCCAAGAGGACTTTATCGAATCGTCGTGTATTCTGCTTACAATGCATTAACATATCACCAACTGTACACTGTGCGGCGTATGTTCAAAGAATGAACTGCGCACAGTTAAACTGGGAGACTGATTGCCAGATATTTCCACTTGTGTCACTCTCCTCGCAAGTTTAGGCAAAAGGTAAGTCAAATACATTTCTCTACGCTGATCAGAGAAGTAGAGAGCGAAAGTGTACTAAACTGTCTGCATCCAGATCCCGAATTCGGCATCCAGAATTCAGATGGATCAACGAATTAAATTTTATCGTGCACTTGCCTTGGTTTACGGAACTGAAATGTGGTTTACTGGCTAATTCTCACATTTATGTTGAATATACGTACTCGAAAGACCTTTGCGAGTGTTAAGACTGGGATCTAAAACCTAACAGTTTCGTTATATAAAAGTCAGCCGCCAAATAACATTCGGAGCCACAGAGTAATAACGTCCATAAAAGCGCCAATATAATTATTAGCTACTGTACTTTTCCGTACTTTGTAATGTTCTAGGTGTCCTGCGTACGGTGTTCACCATTATTTTTTTGGTAAAGGGTTAAAACATGGAAACTTGTTTCCTTGCTTGTCTCTCTATTTCAAAGTGTCATATCAGCTCCATTGCGGTATATATTTGGTGGTGATCATATCTCCATATTTCTGAGATCTCCGAGACCGTGGAAAAACTAAATTCCCAACAGTTTATTTTTGTGCATGAGCAGGTGTTTGTCCCACTAGGTGAACACGGCAAGTGGCATAACCGAATTTTGTAGGAAATTCTCTCAGTGCGAGAGCGGTCAAATTAAACGAACGCACTCAAGGCTTGCCCAAAAAACGATGGACGAAATTTTCAAGATATTCATGTACCTTTCTGCAGATAGCTAGAGCAGTCGAAATTGGCGCCTCAGCGGCTATGGTCGCGGCGCCACACTTTTCGCCCGTGTTTGAAACCAGATATTTTTTTAAATTTTTTGGTTATTATTATTATTTTTTTGTTGAGTTGACTACCCATACTCGGAAAAGATTCCTACAAATGGGTAATACAATAAAGGAATGAGAAAAATTTAAACTCGTTTTCAGCAAAATTCCTGTTATATGTCTTGTCAGTAATACTGGTGGCGTTTTGTGTTTTCATCCTGCACCCTGCAAAGTGGCTCTCATACTCAGTCGATACTGACCTGCCTAACTTTACTTGTTCTCTTGAGGGAATCAGTAAGGGAAACTCATCGTTCCCGAACTAGTTCTCATAGAAAACAGACAGCAACGGACCATACAAACATATGTTACATAATAAATGTATGACGCTTATTGTGAAACCCTGTCGTAGCTTTAAAATTAATATAACGTCCTTGTATCCCATAACATGATAATAAACACTCTTGTAGTAACCTTTTACAGATATGGGTAGACTAATGAAAAAGAGATAAAATATAAATAATAATCAGATTTCGAAGACAGGCGCAGAAATACGAAGCTGCATCGCTAGCACCTGCGCTGCTGAAATTATCGCCCGATAGCAAGCATCCAAATTGTGTTGGAAACTTAGACGATCATTTGGTCAGAAGCGGTCGAGTATCTGCGGATAAGCCGAGACACGTGTTAGTTTGTTTTGAGCCCTCCTCCACTAAGCTATGGCATTTGCCGTGTTCTCCATGTTAGTAGTACCCATCCTGATCCTCAACACTACTCTGCCACCCAGAATTCTGGTAGATCCCCTAACTAAATATGTATCACTTTCATTGTGCTTTTGCATGGCTTTGGGGAATGGCAGATGTGGTTTGTCGACAAATGCTCGCAGTCTAGGGAAAAACGATGACGCGTTACAAAGGAGTTATTCGATTGGGACGGCTATCGTTAGATGTGATGTACAAGTACAGACAGTTGAATACCGTTTCAGAACAATAGGAAGATTTATTCAAGAGAAATCATCTCGGTCTGTAATCTCACCGACTGGAGTAGCATTGCTTTCAGCCATGAGTCCCATTTCGAACTGAGCCCCGATGACGAGAGAAGGTATGTCTGGAAACACCTCGGATTGCGGTGGGGTACCAGTCTGACTGTACCCTGCCATTATCTCTATCAATCAATGCCAAGTCGAATGACTGATTTCATAAGGTCAAGAGATCTACCAACGCGGTATCGCGTTGCTCACATTCAATTCTTCTGAAACTGTAAGTACTTGTCTTTCTGTATATACACATCACATCTAGAGATTTTCGTCCCATTCGGATACTAAGGAGTCTTACGAAAGGCGAGAATGAAATCTAAAACGTTATAGTGCGGTGATTGAAAACAGCTGTCTTACAACATTCAAAGCTACTGACTATATCGTCAATTATAGCGTGAACACAATCCTTAACTGGTGTACTTTTCCTTATTTTGTGATGTTCTGAGTAGCCTCTTTAAGGTGATCACCATTATTTTTTTCATAAAGAGTGTAAGATGTATGAAATCATTTTCTCGCCTCTTTATTTCAATGTAAATGTGTTACATAAACTCCCTCGTCCATATATCCGGTGGTGATCATATCTCTATACCTTTGAAAACTGTGAAATTCTAGCGTGTTGTCCCATGATCAGGGATCGAAACAAATCTATATACAACAATATAAAATAGTGCTTTCTCGGCTATATAGGCTACAAAATTTGAATATGTTTTCGGTAATCGGATACAGGAATAGCAAATAACGAAATGCAAAAGTGAATGAGTGATGGAATAAGTGTATTCAGAACTCCCAGCGAAAAATGGTCGGGTAAGTGGAATATTAACTCCTGTACTCCATATCCTGTGTTCGAGAAATGTGATTACGAAGTGATCAGTAAATAGGAAATGTGTAGTGCGAAGAACATGAGTTGTGAAGGAGACTTTTCGATGAGTTCATGGTTATTAGGTGCGCAGATGTGGAAAAAAAATTTACTTCATTTTTGTTTTTACTGACGTGTGGCGTACATAAATTGCATCCTGCACCTTATTAAACGAGTGGTATATCGAATATATGTGGTATGCGGAGGGCGGGAGGAGAGGTGGGGAGAGAGCAGGTTTAATGTTGCGCTACTGAAGAATTAGAAGCACACTTTACACAACATACGGAAACTGTTCATTAATGATAAATGTTATCAATTTCGCTTATCTTAAGCTGGAAATTGATTACAGGTGTATCAGCATGGTACAAAATACAAAAAGAGATGTTTCAAATGTGGCAAGTAGGACACATACTTGGAATAAAATCCTCCTCTCAATTCATATTTAATGTTTGCTCTGCGGTATTGACTGCAGTTTGTACATCAATCACAGTCAGGCTGATTTAAACGCTCTTGCTACGTGAATCCCAAATCCAAACGAAAAGAAAATCATTGTTAAGCCATGAAAAAAAGAACAAATTGAACACCATAAAACTAAAGAACAGTGAATAAATCCACCTATAATTATTTCTTTCCTAATATCCAGAGATATATGGCCTCCACTTTGTCTCTTCGTAATGCTCCAGTGGTTGTCAGACGCCGTCGCAGCCCTCTATTTATTGAGATGATGCTCACCAATTTGAGGACATCCCTAGTGGACCTGTTCTCCGTGCTGCTCATTAGACTGTCTGTGCTATATGGGAAAAATTCTAAATTATAATCCGAGAAATGTAATTGAAGTGACATACTACATACGGTTGAGCAGTATGATCTCTGCTGTTCATATGTGAAATCGTGATAGTTATTAGGATTATAATTTCCTAAATAATTGTGGCAGTCGGCTCAGAAAGACAGTTATGCTAAGAACTCTTTATATTCTAATAAAACGTTCTTGACAATTCACTTCCCTAATTTACAATCCTGTTAGATCTCCTTTTCTTATACTATACTTCACTTACTGGATCTGGGAAACTTACCTCACAAACATAAATGAATATAATGTTTCGTCCATTACATATGCAAAGATTTTAACGAGAATCAGCTTAAATATGGACGGATAGAAATTTTTAGGTCGTAAAGGGGTCACTTAGACATTTGGAACCGACTGGTTACCTTCATGTCAAAAAATTGGAAGAACATATAGCCTTCGTCACTCTTTATTGTATTTGCACAGATAATCTTTACGGTTTTACAGAGAACATTAGATGTACTACAGGAAAATAAAAATTAAGGTACTATTGCACAACTGTAAAACTTGAACAAGTCCCTGTTACATAAAAGCGGAAAGAAACAAGTGCGACAATTTGATTACTGTGACTGGCAACGTGATAAACGACGTGTAACGGGGTCGGTGAGAGATACTAAAAAGAATAAATTTAATGACAGTTATTTATTATGAGGAAGTCTAGTCAAAGTTGAGGTTCTTATATTTTCCAGTTACTAATGGTAACTTATATAAAATATAATGCAGTGGTTGATATTTGAACAGAAAAGGCCGTGAATAAACCACGTATACAAATACACTGACGTGTCAAAAGCAGTTGCAGTAGTCCATAATTTATATAACTGGCTTCTTGTTGAGGCTGTTGTTCATTCCAAGGAGGTCACCTTTGCTGAAACTGTGTTGCTTTCTTTCCGTGCTGTCCAACTCTTGGATAAAGCAAAGGCAATCTATACACTGAAACTAATAGCTCAACCTATTGCTTTGAACACTGTCACCGAGATCCGATCGAGATAAAATATGTACAGTAACCCACTTTCTTCAAAGGGAGCTCAAAATTTTGGGTCTGGTTGGGAATCTATTTCTCTGTGAATGTTTAGCACTATATTCACACATTACCAAGTTCTCAGGATGCACTGGTGCCAGCAGTTCTGAATTGTGACATACAGACATTATGGTATATTACATACTGGAAAAAAGGAAGCCTACACTTTTATTTGTAGCTGAAGTGATCCCAAATTTTTGATAGTAAGAGAGTTAACAGTCCATGGTGTGCATTTGTTTATATGGCATTTTTTATACAGTAAAGTCCATATTCTACTTTTAAACAACTTGTCTGGAGTGTAACAGACATTAAAACAACGTATATCCGGGTTGGAAAGTAGTTGCTTTTATAGTTGCCCATTGAGTAATAAAGTTCATTGCACTGTTTTACAAAATAATATATTTCAGGGCTTTTCAAATTTCCGGGTTGTCTGTGCCCTGGTAAAACAAAGGAAATTTGCAGCATTAGCAGCGCCATCAAAGATTTCAGCTAAATTTATATGAAACATGAACATTTAAGAACGTAGGACAGGAACCACTAACTTCCAAGAAATTTTCTCACTGCTTCTGATACTGATACATAAAAGGCTACGAACAACTCACAGCCCGATTGCACAGTATTCCAGCATGACTCGTTGGCAGTGTTGGAATCTCCCATTTCATGGAAACAGACTTCCGCTGTGAAGGTCATACACGGGGATTCTTTGTACGTGTTTGAGTTAGTAGTCAACAGTTGCACCTGCAGATTGATTAAGTTAAGCCACAGACGAATACCCAATGCGCAGCATTTACAATCATTTAATAAAAGAGAGAGTAGCATGCCTAGAAATCAGACACCGACAATCAAAATGGGTCCCGTCATAGATTAGAGTTCCATTCGTAACTACACTATTGACAAAAATCTTGTTGCCGAGTATTATTAATTCGGTTCTGGAATGCTGATGAAGTAGGTTCTTCAATGTAGAATTACGAGATGCTCGTTGCTTAGCGTCTATTTCAGTAAGGAACGTGCCTTCTTATATCTATTGTATTTCAGCATTAATTAGTCCACAAAATTTGAGTTACATATAAATTGTTGTCGTTACGAGTGAGGCACAATGGTCGCAACTGTTACCTAGGCTATCGAACGGTCTATGGTGAGCTTTGCCATCTAGTGATCTACGCACATTTCCCTTTCATACCCGCAGTGTCACCCAACAACTGCGTCACTCACGTGCCAAATGTAGCCAGTCCTCCCTCCCTACCATTCTTGCTTACATGCTGTCACACACGCTCCATTTTCAGAGGGCCCCTGCGGCAACGAACAATTTGCGCACAGCAGGTAACACATTGGCTGTCAGAGCATGCACAGAGAGCAACGAATGGAAGTGAGGGTGTTTCACCTGCAGCAGTCCCACGACAAAATAACGGCATATATGTCGTGTAAAGTCTGTGGCCCCAAACATGGAACCGCCAGTTACAGCTGAAGAACATAGGCGTACCAGGTAATCGATATATGGCGATTCTACCTAAAAGAAAATAAAGGCGTCTAGTGAGACGTATTGATAGTTTCTTGAAACAACTATCACACAACATATCATTGGGTGTAAATGAAATGTGGGTCACCAGAAAACTGGAGAAATCTGGAATGTGGTGCTGTACAATATTCAAAAACCGTAGACAGATAAAAATACGAAAGAAGGAACAGAAAATACAAGTGTCTTACGGTGACCATTTTCTCAAAAAACTGTTCATTAATTGCTGCAGATTACACGAAAAATGATTTTTTATTGCTCCACATTAATTACTTATTTCACATACGCACCCATATGCGTTTCGCCTTTTTTAAAAGGCATCTTCAGTTCTTATTCTGAATTATTACATGGTATTTTGCGTTTTCACGTATAGGATATAGAATGAAAACAGGTCATGGATTTTTTATAATAAAATGGAAAGCTACTTACAGGTAAGTACCCAAATCATTAATTGTAAATCAAGTGCTTTGTCTCATGGGAAAAAGCTTGCAGTTTTTCTTACCGTTATACTGCTCTCGAAACATAGCACTATTTAACCGTTCGCATGCAAATATTAACACAGCACACAAAAAGATAAAGAATTGGAAAGGTAACATGGGACCACATAAGGGTCTTAGAATAACAGTAGAAAATATAAAAATTAACATAGTTTTGAAATTTACCAAAAATCTACGACTGGCACTATCATATACCAGACTTCAAAGTACCCATACTCACGGAAAGAAGCAGCACTCCAGTATATACTTTATATATTCAACACAGTACTACCAAGCGCAGAAAACTGCCAGAAAGAACTAGTGAGCTTCACACAAAGAGGTACAAGCAATGGGTGCACAAAACGCATAAAAAAATTAAACAAATACGACAATGAACACAATACACAAACATCCCACACAAGCAAGTATACACACTGACAGAACAACAATGACACAAAGAATACATGAAAATAAGAAAGACGTTACAGGATGATACACAATGAAATAATAGCACAAAGTCACTTGTAAAATAGCAAACATTTTCAAAGGCAAGTTATAAACATTGCATTCAGTCCAAAAGAACATTCCAGAAATAACAAAATGCACATACATCTACGAGAGGGTAGGAATATAGCAACTAGAATGAAACACATGGAATGAGTGGTACGTAGGTCAAACCAGCGGAACATTCGACACTCGACGGACAGTATATCGTATCATGGAAATATGGGACAAGCGGCTCAACTTTTGCAAAATGTAAGCCAGCTTAAAAAAGAAATGCAGACAGAATAAACAATGACAGACGCCTCATAACTTTACCAGAAAATGTCACGTACACAAACAAAAGCAGAAAAGAAACTACTACTAAATAACGAAGTGAATAAAACCACTTTCTGTTCGCCCTGACTGATCAAATAACAGACAAATATCCAAACAGATGATCACAGATCTTCTAAGTATATAAACAGGGAAAAAGTACAGACACACAGACATACAAAGCTTACATCAACACAGACAGACAAATTTAACTGGAAACTAAAGAAG
Organism: Schistocerca serialis cubense; assembly: GCF_023864345.2. Taxonomy (NCBI): domain Eukaryota; kingdom Metazoa; phylum Arthropoda; class Insecta; order Orthoptera; family Acrididae; genus Schistocerca; species Schistocerca serialis. The sequence continues at coordinate 667,656,563 of NC_064642.1, forward strand.
GAAAACTCGGCAACACTTATAAAAATTAATGACTCTCTAAACGCAGAAAACGACAATCACAGTGCTACGTTTCGAAACAAAGCGACCACAGAAAAGACTGCAAGCTTTCAATGAGTTTTCTACGTGGAAGAAAGCTGCTTGAGTAATAAAAAATGATTTAGATGCCGAACTGCAAGTACCCTTCAGTTTCATTATAAAAATTTTCATGAATTATTTTAAATCTGTAACCTATATGTGAAAGCGACTAAACCATGTAATATTTCAAGAACGCGACTGGCTGCATAAGTAAAGCAAAAAATTTACGTGCAGCATGCAAAAGGCGTTTGTTCTTCTCAAGTGCTGTAGTTTATTGGTTGCTAATACGAATGGGTGAGGTGAACAGGTCATCTCTCCCTACTAGGAGAAGGAACAGGTTGGTGGGCACAATTACAATAATCAGCAGTAGGCAACCGTACAATGGAATGATCAGAAGTGGAAAATAACACGGGCAGACGAAAACTGTAGTATTTAAAATTAGAATTGAGAAGATGCGGGTGCTTTCGTCACATCAAGATGAAAAAATATTAAAAGATTGGAAAATATGAAATACAACGTCACATCAATAGAAAACGGCTGCCTTAAAAGGAATTAGCTCCTAAAATGTACCACAAATGAGGCAACAAGGACGCATTGTTGATGTCAGTGTTGTCGATTAGGATAATTCTTCTCTATGACAGGTCCCTAGAGTATGTAACGGCCTGAGCAAGAAATTTTCTCAAGTGTTATTTAAAATCAAGTTGCTGTGTATTATCATTTCTCCGCACAGTACAGATTCATTCGGGTACATTGTCTAAGAACAACATCGAATACGGAACTGATGATCTTGTCTTCGAGTGGGTTAGGTACGTTTAATTTTTTCAGTCTATAACTGAGAGTCATTTACAGTCTTGTAAGTTCTGGAGAGGGACCACCTGAACTTAATTATGCCAGGAAGAGGAATTTATAGAACTCTGAAACATGAAATCGCAATAGTAACGAAACGACAAAGTGCCATTATTATATATCTACAAGTCGATAATGAAACATAAACGTCCTGAGCATACGGTTGCAAATGAATGAAATTTTTTATTAGATTTTGTGGGGAACGCGTGTTCTCAGTTGTGGATGGATTGCGTTGAACAACAATCTCACTACGTCTTCTTGTCCTCGAGAAGTAGAGCGCTGTTCAGTTTTCAGCTCTTGATCATGCAACTGATTGGAATAGAAACGTCGTAGACTATCTGCTTGTCCTCCAACCATGTCAAGAGTAGTTAACTTCAGTGTAGGCTGCAACAGACACCATTGCATCGTGACCCCACGAACTCAATCATGGACGTGTCTGGTAGTTAGGAAGATTAGCAGAAGACATGAAACTTGAAGAACACTTTGGGAAACGGGAGAAATGTACACGGACATTTTGCTGTTCGATGAACACGAGTACCGATCAATGCTGTCATCTCGCTACTAATAACAGCAAATAAAATAAAGGCAACAATGGTGAAAAGCAAAATACCACACGGTTGTAGCAGAAAATTGTTGATTTACGGAAAAGATAGTTACCTATTGATGCCACATTTATAGCTGAATGATTCATAATCGAAAGAAAAGATTTTATGTAGTCAGTAAGCCGTTTTCATATGTTTGGAACATCCGGGAAAGAATGCTGTACCTTGAGACACATTTCAGACTTCTGCCCATAGCCAGCTCTCTATTAAAAGTTAAATATATTTTCGTATTCTACTTTTAAATAGGGCGTTCATTTTTTATGTGCTGCAGGCTTTTCTAAAATATTATAAAAATTTCATCTGGAACATTAACGTATTTATAAAATTAAAAACACTTTAACACGTTACCAGGTACAGCACGGTCTATTCAATTTGTAAATGCTTTGCAATAGAGATATTTATTTATTTAGCGCGTGGCATTTAAGTACATTTCAGTATTGGATCACGTTAGTCTACAGTATATAAAATTACATATATTCACAGACCAACATCTAGTCCTTGTATATATTCAATGGATTTTAAGGATGCCACGAGGAATTCTTCAAAGTCCCCACTGAACACTCTAGCACTGCATTCTTCTTTGATATGTTGGATGGTCTCCTTAGGCGCGCCGTAGTCACGTGCTGGCGAAGACAGCAGTCCCCATTTGAAGAGTGAGTCAGCACATCTCCCATGCCCAGTTCTTAATCGGTTCAGGGTTGACCAGATCTTGTGGGGCTGATCAAACCCAGGAACTGCCTCGGTAATACAGGGCATTAGGTGGCAAGTTGTTGGGGCATTCTGGAGCCATTCTATTCTCCAAGAGTTGATGTCAGACACAGTGAGGTTGTCTAGAGCAAGAGGAGGATGTCTCGAACGAAGCCTTTTGGTCCTCGTATTAGGTATATCGATGTGTACCAGTAGTTCAGCGTTGCAATCGAGATAATCTTATCAATACTGTATTTAGTCGTCCAACCGTGGTATTAATACTTTGTTACTACTGAAGTACGATTAAGCAGAGGTGTTTTCAAAACCCAGTTGAAACAATTTCAAATGGAAACACATTTCGATTTTCAAGGCGGATAATATTATTAAAAATTACTCAAATTCAGTTAATTCGCAAATATCCCATGTTACATGGTAAAATACCTTCATCAGTTTCAAGGTACAAAATGGTACATAACCAAAGAAGTATGGGTTTACCGTCTACACGCTACATCAATAGATTTAAAAAATTGTAGAATTTTACTCGGCAAAAAATTCTGTAACTGAAGAATTAACCTATATATTCCAAAAAGCGTTAATATACATTCATGTGATAAAAGTGGTGGGATACCTCCTCATATCGTATCAGACATCAGACCGCCTTCTCTCCGGTGTAGTGCAGCAACTCGATGTGACATGGACTCAACAAGTCGTTGGAAGGCTCCTGCGGAAATATTGAGCCATGCAGCGTCTAGAGCCGTCCATAATTGCGACGAGGTTGCTGGTGTAGGACCTTGCACATGAACTGAGCCCTCGATTGCGTTCCATAAATATTCGATGGGATTCATTTCGCGTGATGTGGGTGGCCAAAACATTCACTCCAACTGTCCAGAGTTTTCTTCAATTCGGTCGCGAACAATTGTGGTCCGGTGACGCGGCGCATTGTCATGGGAATATGTAGTCCATGAATGGCTGCAAATAGTCTCTAAGTAGGCGAACGTAACCAATTTCAATGATCGGTTCAGTTGCACCAGAGGACCCCATCAGTTCCATGTAAACATAACCCACACAGCCACCACCACCCTGCATAGTGGCTTGTTGACAACTGGGGTCATGGCTTCGTTGGGTCTCTGCCCGATTCAAGACCTACCATCAACTCTTACTAACTGAAATCCGACTCACCTGAGAAGGCCACGGTTTTCAGTCGCTTAGGGCCAAACCGATATGGTCACGAGCGCAGTAGAGACGCTGAAGGCCATATCGTACTTTAGCAAATGAACTCGGTTTGGTAATCTTCTGCTATAGCCCCTTAACGCAAAATTTCACTGAATTGTCCTCACGGATACGTTCGTCACACGTCCCACATTGATTTCTGCCGTTATTTCACGCCGTGTTGCTTGTCTGTTAGCAGTGACAACTCTACACAAACGCCACTGTTAAGTGAAGGCCGCCGGCCATTGCGTTGTCCGTGGTGAGATGTCATGCCTAAAATTCCCGACACACTCATGACACTGTGGATCTCGGAGTATTGAATTCTCTAAGGATTTCCGAAGCACAGTGTCCTACGCCTGTAGCTGCAACTATCTTTTACGTTCAGAGACTGTTAATTCCCATCGTGAGTCCATAATCAAGTCGGAAACTCTTTCACATGGATTACCTGAGTACAATTGACAGTTCTACTAGTGCATTTTCACTTTTTACCGTGTGTATACAATACTGCCACCACCTGTATATGCTATCGCATGCATTTTGTAACCTCTGTGTCGTATAGAACATTTAAATGTGTAGGATTCAAAAACCACACATCAAAAAAAGTTTTGCATCACCCCGGTTCCCAGAACTCCTTTAGATAGACGTTGACTGAGGATATTGTATCACAGACATAATCCCTTTGACTGTTCCAAGATGTCACTAAACCGTCCCATAGATGTAAACAACCATGCGTCAGCAGCGAGTATTAGACGGAGGGGTCCGACAGCCGTTCCCACATTGATTTCTGCCGTTATTTCACGCCGTGTTGCTTGTCTGTTAGCAGTGACAACTCTACACAAACGCCACTGTTAAGTGAAGGCCGCCGGCCATTGCGTTGTCCGTGGTGAGATGTCATGCCTAAAATTCCCGACACACTCATGACACTGTGGATCTCGGAGTATTGAATTCTCTAAGGATTTCCGAAGCACAGTGTCCTACGCCTGTAGCTGCAACTATCTTTTACGTTCAGAGACTGTTAATTCCCATCGTGAGTCCATAATCAAGTCGGAAACTCTTTCACATGGATTACCTGAGTACAATTGACAGTTCTACTAGTGCATTTTCACTTTTTACCGTGTGTATACAATACTGCCACCACCTGTATATGCTATCGCATGCATTTTGTAACCTCTGTGTCGTATAGAACATTTAAATGTGTAGGATTCAAAAACCACACATCAAAAAAAGTTTTGCATCACCCCGGTTCCCAGAACTCCTTTAGATAGACGTTGACTGAGGATATTGTATCACAGACATAATCCCTTTGACTGTTCCAAGATGTCACTAAACCGTCCCATAGATGTAAACAACCATGCGTCAGCAGCGAGTATTAGACGGAGGGGTCCGACAGCCGATCACTTCCAGTCATTCCACCAGGAAGGAGGTACTAGGCTCGTGATGTCTGTAGTTGAACAACGCCTAGACGGTCAATACCGCAGTTCCATCGCTTCCGCAGTGTTACTTTGTCCATGAAGTGGTCTCAACAAGGGAAGTGTCCTAGGTGTCTCGGAGTGAACCAAAGCGATGTTGTCCGGACATGGAGAAGATACAGAGAGACAGGAACTGTCGATGATATGCCTCGCTCAGTGGACGACCGCAACCTACGGATTATGGCTCGGGGGACATCGTGTTATGACTCAAACTGCGCCAATAGGCTGCATGATGCGCAAATTCATTCCCGACGTCCGTAGCGAGGTCCATCTTTGCAACCTCAGCACTGTGCAGTGCGGAACAGATGGGCCTAACAACATGCCGATTGGACCGCTCCGGATTGCCATCACATTTTCTTCACCGATGAGTGTCGCATATGCCTTCAACCAGACAATCGTCGGAGACGTGTTTGGAGGCAGCCTGGTCAGGCTGAACGCCTGAGATACACTGTCCAGAGAGTGCATCAAAGTGGAGGTTCCCTGCTGTTTTAGGGTGGCGTTATGTGGGGCCGACGTACGCCACTGGTGGTCATGGAAGTTGCTGTAAAAGCTGTACGATACGTGAATGCCATCCTCCGACCGATAGTGCAACCATACAGGCAGCATATTGGCGAAGCATTCGTCTTCATGGACGATAATTCGCGCCCCCACAGTGCACTTCCTTCAGGACAACGACATCACTCTACCTGAGTGGCCAGCATATTCTCCAGACATGAACACTATCGGAAATGCCTGGGATAGATTGAAAAGCGCTGTTTATGGACGAAGTGATCCACCAACCACTCTGAGGGGTCTACGCCGTATCGCCGCTGAGAAATGGGACAATCTGGACCAACAATGTCTTGAGGTATTTGTGGATAGTATGCCACGACGAATATAGGCATGCTTCAGTGCAAGAGGATGTGCTACTGGGTATTAGAGGTATCGGTGTGTACAGCAATCTGCAACACCACCACTGAAGGTCATGCTGTATGGTGGTACAACATGCAATGTGTGGTTTTCATGAGCAATACAAAGGGTGGAAATGATGTTTTATGTTGATCTCTGTTCCAATTTTCTGTACAGGTTCCGGAACCGACGTGATGTAAAACTTTTTTTGATGTGTTATTTACAAACGCTGCACAAAACTCAATCCTATGTCTAGGAACAGTAAAAACTGTGTAAAACATAAAGGTAATTGCTTATGCCTGTCGCTAGTGCCCATTCCTTTACGTGATGGTAAAATTTGTCACTGCAGTGAAGTACCTATTAAAAAACGTGATGTGTTCAAAGGTACACTATACTCTAAGTAGAAGCCAGCTGTGGAAAAGTCTTGAAATTGCCAAAATTCGAATAATAAAACCTATATAACAAAGAGCTTATACTAGTATCCACTCAAGATTTACAATTTTCTAGAAAATTTATAGTCAAATTTTTCTTAAGACATTTGAGTCTCATCTTGACCTACGATATTGACAGAAGCTGGAGTACCGGCCGAATTTTCGCATTACTTCCAACACTGCGGTGCTATTCCAATACCGTAAAGAACCAACATATAATGATGGTCAAGGGAAGGGGAAGGGAATATAAGCTGAAGAGGTGAATTGAAGTTAGTTTTAGTGAGGGCACTGAACCAGGGTAGTCCGTGCAGTTGTGATGGCTATACTGCTTTGGTGGTGCTATGGCTTGCAAGCAAGGAGACCCCAGCCGAATTCCTAGTTGTGTCACAAATTTTAATTCGTTTCCTCAGCTTGTATCATTATTGTAGAAGATATATAAATTAATCAAGCACTTAGACAGGAAGAAGTCTATAACCACTACAATTTACAATTTATATGGATCAATACAGAACTAGAAAGAAGTGAAGCTACACAGTGCTAAATTTTATGTCACATTGAAAACATCATGATTTGCAGATGACAAAATATTATTGGCTAGATGTCAAGATGATTTACAAGAATTTACGAACAAAGTCAAAATAATTTCGCAAAGAGCTAAATGTACACGTAACTTCCAGAGATTTTGAGAAGGGCAATGGCTGTAGCTGGAGGAGAACCTTCAAGGGTAAGAATTTCAGTGAAAGTCGTAACAACGGTACCATTAGCGGAGTTTATGTATTCGGGTAGCCACATTTCACAAATCTGGATATCAAGCAGACGTACTGAACAATTTATAAACTATAATAAATTCCATGAAATACTGAAAAGAATCCTTGGCGAACAAATGACGAAATAAATACAAATCAGGTTACGCAATATGAAATAAAAACGAGGTACTTATATGTGAGTGTTGAAATCTACGTCAAGCAAATAAATTCAGCAGAAACAGCATACAGACTGTACTACAACGTTTGAGCATGAAATGAAAACAGATGAAGAAATCTTTGGTTAAAGAAATACTGAGGTACATAGTGAACAATGAAGCAATCCTAAGTTCACCTATTGGTCCGTCGCGTGCCATAGTGTTTTGGTCTGTAAAGTGACCCAATGTGAAGTAAACGGAAGACGACATCTAGTCAGTCCAGATTATCGACAAACTGAACATCTTCTATGATCGCAACACGTAGGAATTTTTAGGTAATAAAGCTAATAGACACAATGGAAATGACGACGACTGCGATGAAAAGAAGGAGTGTGGACTGCGTGACATTTTGGGCGTATCTGATGCTGACTGTTGGATTATAATATTCGAGTTACCTTCATATATCATCCTGTTACGAACCTCCACTTCCATTTACTGAATACGAATACTTTGAACCAGTGACAACAAATACTTGTAACATACTTAACATATCCTTCAGGTTCTAACAATACCACCACTTGCAAAGTAGGCTAGAAATCAGATTAATAATGTTGCTCACGCAGCATGTGTTCGCTTTATCGGGCGACAACAGAGTTATTGGCTGTGGATGGTATCGTCAGAATGAAAATAATGAAGTCACTGTATAAAAGTCATTAATTTTGGCACTCATCTTGAATGGATTCCCACGTAGATTTCGTCGAGGTTGTTATGGCTCATCTTGTTGATTCTAGGGTGATTCCACTTTTACTGCTTGAAGGTCCAGATCTGTATTTTAGCAATATTTGAAGACATAACAAATGCGTTTTTCAGGAAATTCTTAATGATCAAACAATCCCAGATCAGAACAATGGTATGGTAGAAATAGTTTTTGACTTGGTGTTCACGATCCACATTCTTGTTAAACTTCTTGTAAATTCACATATACGTCTTCCTAATTGTCACATCATCAAGAAAACAGTTATGTATCAATCTTCATAAATTTAATTTCCACTTTAACTAACACAAGATTTGACTGTTCTTTTACAAAGCGAAATAACAACTTAACTTCTGGAAAGTGAAACAAAGACTGCTCTGTGTGCATTCGCTCCAAAACGGTTACGAGTAAGTCAAACATTATGAAAGTCTCACAGAAATGAATTCACACAAGAACCATATCACTGTAATATATCAATACATCGGAGTACCTATACATTAATTAAACCAAATGTGAATATTGTCACAAAAATATGTCTGTTACTTCAAAGAAAAGTTGTACGATATTACTGGTATCGAGAACTGGAGTGCCATAATGGTCACGTAAGTAAAGAACCATTACAAGGTCTTTCGCGGATTAAATGTAACGCTAGTTCTCTAAAATACCACGTTATTGTTAATTTTTCGTATGACAAACAGGGAGATAGTATCACAGAAGAGAAATACATACGTGTCTACGAGACATATGTAGAATATTGAGAGATACAGAATTTCGTGTAAATTGTCAGCCAATGATTCAGTCAAAGGACGGTAGGCTTCCAATGTAAATCTCTTACCGTGATCATCTGTCAATCTTCCTAAGACCGGCATTAGCGAACTACCTAGAAGCACCGCTACTGGTCATTTTGGACCTTGAAGTTTCCCATCTTTGTTTTCAGTTTTATTTTTTAAGTTACTTCAGTACTTTGTCTTTATAGGTCATTAGGGCATTATACTTACCGTACAAACGCGTTATGCTTAACAATTTCTTTATAAAGTAAATTTAATTAAATAAAAATAATCAAAGTAAAGAATATATTTGAAATACAAAATAAATTAAACTATACTTATAAACGTAAATAAACTTACAATCATATAATAAATTTATATCGGTATGACTTGTAATCAGTGAAATACCCATACATGCCATAAACATAGCATATTAAGTCCGAAAAATAAAGAAAAATGGATACAAATTACTGTAGCAATAACAGAAAACTATTTTTTTTTCTCTCTATGACATCTTTCTAATCAAAGCCGCCATCTTTTTTAATACATTTTTCACACACGTGCTGAAGACTTCCAGAACATGGACTGTATTTTTAGTTTTGTTCGAACTTTTGCATCCTCCTGTATGGCAGGTTTCCGTACCGGTACCTTACGTATTTCAGTAGTCGCAGTGAATGTGTGAACAGATCCTTTCCTTGATTGTACATACATAGAGGAGAGTCATTTTGTTAACTTGAAAAGAAACATACTGGTCCAGAATATGAACTCCAGATTTAGTGGAATTGTAGCAACTCACAGTTTCAGGGAGTTTCTTCTGTGTTTGTTCGTCCACTGCAAGTGACTGGTGCACTGTGATCAATAGAAGAACATTTGGCTTGGTCTTCCCCTGATAGAAAGTAACTGTTATGTCACCACATTTGTGTAAAAGAGTATGATACAAAGATCCTGCAGTGGACTTCGCTGATTAAGGAACTTCTCTTCAGGTTTTCTTCAGTGTACCTTCCATGGTTGTGGTCTCTCGCTTCAGGTACTCTGCAAGATGTTTGGCTTTGAAGAAATTGTCACATGTTACATTTCATCGTTTCGGAATGTATGTTGCATGAGAACAATAACAACATGGTCTGCGTCAGGTGTGTTAGTGGGTCTCTTACTTTGTTTATCCAAGTAAGGAAATCCATTCACTATATGTTTACTGCTAGCATCTGCTGCAAGCCAGAACTTCTAATCAAACTTGTCTAGTTTATTACTCGTGTTTTGTATATAGCGGCACCGAGCTTTGAGAGCTCCTCATCTACGGTTATAAATGCACATGGTTTATAGTTCTGTATACTGTTAGCTACAAATAAATTCCAGACTGGGGTAGCTGCTGCGAAACCATCGGCCTTGAGTCATTCGGCACGGGTGCGCTTGTCACCAAACCTTAAAAATCGCATCTCTTCTTTGAACTTATTTCTTCCGTTAGTGTGGGAAAAAAAATGCCGGCTAACATACTTGAGACCACAGAAGTCTAATACATTATAATAATGGCAGCTTCTACTGGGCAATATCAAGTACCCATGAGTCATCTCGGAGGAGTTCTCGGGCTCTAATTTCTGTAAAAAATTTTGTGTTTTGTAGAACGTTACTGTCTATCGGAAGTCGCCACGCAGTCAAGTGACTGCCTGCAACTCTAAGTTTCTTAGCGTTACACGTTGGCTCAGGAGTTTCTACCAAGACGTTGTGACGCCCTAATCTCCCAGTTGCGTGCTCTGGTGGAATTCGAGTCCACTCTGTTCCGTCGGCTACAGTTACTGCATTTCCATCTTCCGGATACTGAGACGAATGCGATTTTTTCCGTTATTTTCCTTGGCAGCGAATGGAAAATTGTGTTACCATTGGAGTCCAAAATGTAAGCACTGGGTTATTCGTTCGTTCTTGTGCAGGGTGCAAACATTCATCTTCCGACTCTGATGATTCGCCTTCTTCTGTTTTGTGGGGCTTATATTCGGTGTCATCTTTATAATTTTTGTAAAGAGAAAGAGGGAACGAGATCACAACAATAAGATAAAATAAGCTAAGCAGATGAAACAATCCATCGTTGCTCCTATACAGACATGAAACAAAGAAGTATCTCAACGGTCAGAATGCCCGGCTGCGGCCCTTTAAGGCAAACACGTTTGTAATTTGTTCGGTTTTCTAATAAACGTTTGTCTTTTACCGAAATTATGAACCATCAAGGTGCATCAAAAGTCATGAAAAACAAGATCCACGAATTAAGACATACGATCTTTATTAAATGTTAAAGAACGCTCACCGGGCATATTAAACGGTACCGTCCTTTCAGTGGTAAGTCTGTAATGTTTCTGAGACGCTATAATTACTCTACATGTGATATCCAGGCGATATGAATTTGCACGGTATTGATCAAGCAGTGTGATGGAAGCATTAGAAACCTGTATTAACGTTTACATTGTAGGGAATTCGTTTTCGTTCTTTTGTAAGTATGTCATATTAATTAATAATTATTTGAGCTTAGTTGCTTGTTGTTCATATCGTAATTCATTATAGCGTACTAACTGCAAGCGCTGCCTATCACGAGTGGTATCTGTGTCATAAAAGAAAGGTGGAAAAATTTGGTGATTTGTGTTAAGTTCTTATGGGACCAAACTGCTGAGGTCATCGCTTCCTTGGGTTGCATACTACGTTAAGGACAACGCACCCGAGGGATGACTCCAATCTCCGACTGGGGGAGTTGCGAGAACCGCGGTACGGCGGCCATGACTGGGCGGCTACCCCTCGCAGCAAAGACACACGTTTCTTATAAACTGTCTCTTATGGCACCTGTAGCAGTGTTTTATGTGTATGTTATTTCCCTTATTATTGTAATGTGACTTGACTTACATGCAATGCCTTTTTAGCGTAAGGCAGTATGTCGTAATAATGGTGTAATAATACGATTATATAATCTACGGCGATTATATGATATACGGCGATGCGGGACTCCCGCATCGTTCCCCTACGCTCTGTGCGGGAGTATGGGACTTCATCATCATCATGATCTATGTATGTACATAGTCAATGAGGTGACAAAAGACATAGAATATCTCCTAACATCTTTTCGGACTCCTTTTGCCTGGTGTAGTGCACCAACTCGACTTAGCATGGACTCATGAAATCCTTGGAAGTCTCTTACAGAAATACCGAGCAATGCTGTCTCTATAGCCGTAGATAACTAAGAAAGTGTTGCCTGTACAGGATTTGGTGAGTGACTGGCCCTTCGATTATGGCGCATATATGTTCGATGGGACTTATTTCGGGATATCTGGATGTCCAAATCAATCACTCGAATTGTCTAGAACGTTCTTCAAGGCAATCACGAATAGTTGTGACCTATTGTCATGGGACATTGTTATGAGAATTCGCAGTCCATGAATGGCTGCCAATGGTCCCCAAGTAGGAGAAATTAACAATTACGAGTCAATGATCGGTTCAATTGGACCAGAGCGCCGAGACCATTCCATGTCAACGCTACCTACGCCATTAGGGATCCCCCACTAGCCTGCACAGTGCCTTGTTGACAACTTGGGTCCATCGTTTCGTAACGTCTTCGCCCCATTAGAATCCTACCATCAAGTCCGAGATATTGAAATCTGGATTTATCTCAGACGGCCAAGCATTTCCGGTTGTCTAGAGTCCAACCGACTTAGTCACGAGCCGAGGAGAGGAACTTGAGGTTGTGTCGTGGTGCTGACAAAGACACTCGCGTCAGTTGTCTGCTGCCGTAGTCCATCATCGCCGGATATCGCCACACAGTCCTAACGGACACTTTCGTTTACAATATCAGATGGCTCTAAGCATAATGGGACTTAACATCTGAGGTCATCAGCCCCTAGACTTGGAACTACTTAAACCTAACTAACCAAAGGACATCACACACATCCATGCCGGAGGCAGGATTCGAAACTGCGACCGTAGCACCAACGCGGTTCCGGACTGAAGCGCCTAGAACCGCTCTGCCATAGCTGACTGCTGTTTTCGTCTACGTCCCAATTGATTTCCCCGCTTATTTCAGGGCGTGTTACTTATGTGTTAGCACTGACAACTCTGTGTAAACACCTTTGCTTTGGGTCATTAAGTGAAGACTGTTCGTCATTGCACTGTCCATGGTGAGAGGCAGTGCGTGAAATTTGGTATTCTCGGGATACTCTCGTCACGGTGTGCTTTTGAAATACTGAATTCCCTAACAATATCCGATATTCAACTACCATTTCGTGTTAAAATTCCGTTAACCCTTTCGGATCCTCTTGCTACAATTGTGTTCATTACCTTTTATTGCAACAGAAGTATTTTTTGCTAATGGAAACGAACGTTCAACCTGTTCATCATGCACAAGTGCTGCCAACTATTGGGCAACACTATAAGTATATTAGCAAGCCAATGTAGCAGTGACCAACACAATGCAGAGATGCGGTTGGTTCCCTACATTCTACTGTACAACTGAATACTGTCATTTTTATTTTACATTATGTTATTTTGAATGATCATTTAATTGTTTATTACAGTAGAGATTATTTTGTATTTAGTAATTTTACTCCAAAAATGAAGTCAAGTCTACTAAGCATTTCTTTGATGTGGGTATGTATTTTTGTGTAATCTTGCATCACAAAATCATTAATAATTCACCTAAGAGCATTATCACACGAAGGAAAATTTTCTTTCCTTCAGGAAAAGTTGAGGTCTGAAAGGGTTAATTCCCACTGTGCGGCCATAATCATGTCGGAAACATTTTCATATGAATCACCTGAGTACAAATGACAGCTACGCGAGTGCCTCCCGTACCGAACCCGTGTACTTACCAACACAAGGATCCTTTACCAGACCATCGGATTCTCAATCCTACTGACTCACACTGAACGCTTCCGAGCAATCTACAACATCCAAAAATTCGACTCCAATGATTTTATGGTTTCCCCTTTGACTTCAAACCCTTGTACACTTCTGTGACGCTACCGACATAACCTACTAACCCTACATCTACATACCTTCTACTAACTCACCAAAACTAAATCTACACCTACACACACTCCACATATTCACTCAAAGAAACATGAACTGCGTCCCTTCATTTGCCCATCTTACCAACTTTAAAATCAGCCCAGCCAGTTCACCTCATCGGGGCGCCATCTGCTTCCCCTCGTCCTGTTTTCCCTAGCCTTTATTTCCCCTTCCTTCCCTTTCGTTCCTCGGTCAGATTTTAGTCTCGCCGATACCACACTCTTCTCAGTCTCACACTTTAGTATCCCAACAGCCACTCCTACCCAACGATACTACACATCAGTCCACCATCCTTATTTCAACATTCTTCTATACTCACCACTTTTGTCCTTCAACAAATAACTGCGTATCCTAGGGAAGGTCCTTCCAGTTTTAGTGCAAGTGAAAGGTTTCTTTATAACATCAACATTCTGCATCATGTTTTTAACATTAAATGTAACGTTATTGTGCTCTACTTTTACCATTTATCAGTACTGTTTTCGACTAAAAGCGGAGGAACTCCCGTTTCTTATGTACACTGAAGAGCCAAAGAAACTGGTGTACCTGCCTAATATTGTGTAGACCCCGCGTGCACGCAGAAGTGCCCCAACACGACGTGGCATGGATTCGACTAATGTTTGAAGGAGTGTTGGAGAGAACTGACACCATTAATCCTGCAGGGCTGTCTATAAATCCGTTTGCAAGATCGCCACATCTTACTTCACCTCACTTTTGTTTGTGGAGTTACATGGAGAGTGAAGTTCGCAATGAATAACCAACAACGTACGATAACACGATTCAGCTTATCACCAAAGCATATAACAGGGCGGGGGGGGGGGGGGCGGAGGAGCAGGTAATCAGCTGTACAGTCATCCTGCTCGTCAGCCCAATGAATTTAAAAATATTTAAAATCGAAAATAAAATGCAAGTGTTTATACACTGACAACCTGGTATAGGCATGCTTATTCAAATACAGAGATATGCAAACAGGCAGAATACATCGCTGCGGTCTGCAATGTCTATATAAGACAAGTGTATGGCGCAGTTGATATATCGGTTACTGCTGCTACAATGATAAGTTTTCAAGACTTAAATGAGTTTGAAAGTAGTTTCATAGTCGGCGCACGAGCGATGTGACGCACAACCCCCGAGGTAGCGATGAAGCGGGGATATTCCCGTACGACCATCCACGTGTGTACCGTGAATATCAGGAACCCGGTAAGAAATCAGATATCCTACATAGCTGGGTTGCACTTCTGTAACGCTGAACGATTGTTTTCAGTCGTCGTTGGTCCCCTTCTCGCAGGATCTTTTTCCGGCCGCAGGGATGTCGCAAATTCGATCTTACCGTATTCCTGATATTCGCGGCACACACGTGAAATGGTCGTGCGGGAAAATCCCTTCATCGCTACCTCGTAGATGCTGTGACCCATCGCTCGTGGGCCGTCTTCAACACCACGTTCCAACTGACTTAAATCCTGTTAACTTGCCATTGCAGCAGTAGTAACCGTTCTATCAACTGCGGCAGACACTTGTCTTATATAGGCTTTGCCGACCGCAGCGACGTATTCTGCACGTTTACATCGCTGTATTGGAATACTCATACCTATACCAGTTTCTTTGGCGCTTTTGTGTATAAATAATTTCATGTTATTTTCGTCTTTACATATTTTTAAATTCATTGAGCTAACGAGTAAGATGACTCTACGGCTGACTATCTGCTCCTCCCCCCCCCCCCTCCCTCCTCGTCCTCTGTATAATGCGTAGCTGATAAGCTCAATCATGTTATTGTACGTTTTTGGTTCTTGACTGTAAACTTCACTCACCAAGTAACACCACAAACAAAAGTCACACGAAGTAAGATGTGGTGATCTGGCAAGCCAAGACACAGAACCGCCTTTAATCGATCCATTGACGACTGTACTCGCGAACTAATACTTTCCGGGCTGCTGCAGAATAACGTGCTCGACAGGTTTCATGTTCAGCGCAACGAAACACCAGTCCTAAGTTGCAATTTCCACTTTTTTATTTCATTTGATAACTAGTTTTGACCGGAACCCAACTAGTCATCGAGTGAATAAAAAAAATCAATAAATAAAGAGTAGATGAAACCTCCATCTTTGGACTGATGTACTTATTAACAGAAGTTCCTGACCCACAGCTATTCCAGAAGGTTGCCACTTCGTTAAAAAGCTTGATGTTGACACCACGTTGTTGGCTCTCAGCACTATAGAACTTAGAACTACTTAAACCTAACTAACCTAAGGACATCACACACATCTATGCCCAAGGCAGGATTCGAACCTGCGACCGTAGCGGTCGCGTGGTTTCAGACTGAAGCGCCTAGAACCGCTCGGCCACACCGGCTGGCACCAAGTTGATTGCCGAAAGCCTAGACAATTTCAGACAGCAAGAGACGAAGATATTTGTCACCATCGGTCCCATCGACAGAGAATGGACGAATGAATTTGTCACCAACTGATGCACACGAAACATTCACAACCTATGAACGCTGATGTCCACCTTGGCGTAATCATTGTGGGTTTACAACATTCCAATAACGCATGTTGCATCGATTAATCGTACCATGGTTCGTCCAATCATCGGATAGCTATAGTCCAGCAAAGAAATTACATGTCTCTATTTGTCGGATCGACCACTGGAAATTGTTACTCGGTTTAAGAAATAATTGCTATGAAGTTCCTCATGAAGGAGAGTATGAAATGGATGATATGTTGTAAGTTTAAAAATGATGCAAACAATAGTCTGACTAATTCGTTATTTACGATTTGATTGCGGAGTGCTATTGTGGGGTTTATTGTTCACTGCAGCCTCTTCAATTATTCTCCCAAGTAACTGTACTTCGACAGTTCCTTTCTCGTGCTTGTTTAGTTCCATCTGTGAAATCAGTCGTATAACGCGAAGAAAAGACGCGCTTGTCCGCACTCGGTTTCGAGAACATTGCGTAAAAAACGGTAACATCATTATCGATGTTCACTGTCGGATATCAAACTTTTGCCCCTCTAGGCACACCATATTATATGCGGGCCCCCCTCCTCCCCCCCCCCCCAAAAGAAAACATGTTTTACGTAATAACTTACAGCCGGTCACTTCACAATTACCTTTTAGGGTGGGAGTTCTGTGTTTCCGTACTCTGCTATTCGTTGTTCTGAAGGACGCGTCAGCGACCACTGGCAAAATGTTACTCGGTTTCATAAATAATTGCCACGAAGTTCCTCATGCATGTCGCACTCAACCAAGAAGTAATATGGTTCGTGAACTCTACTTGGTGTACGGCAGTGGATCAACAGACTTAAAACTGCATTGTGTTTACACATCCTTCTGTCAAAAGACAACAGAAACGAACACAAAGATAACTATTTTTCTATGGCCTAAATACTCAACAGAGTGTGTAGGAGACCACTGATTTTTGTTATTCATTCACTTTTAATCTGTTCTTTTACGTCAAACCGTTGAAAATGAATATAGAAAGTTGTGGTTAGATCTAAAAATGGAAACAAACGTGTCATACATTAGAAATTAATACGTACTTTTACAGAGATGAGTTCAAAATTAAAATTAAACTGTCGTTTTAAGATCTAATAACTTGAATGTATAGCAGATACAAAACACGTTCGTTTTACGATCTAATAACTTGAATGTGTAACAGATAAAAAATACAGGTTCGGTATTAATATGTGAATCTGTAGGAAAGCGTAAGAAATGAAAATGAAATAGAGATTTCGGTGCACGAACCAATAACTAAATATAAACACAGAACCGGATTTGGTATTAAATAATTTATAGACTAGTGTGGAAAAATCATATTTGTTTTATAATCTAATAATTAACGTGTAAATCATTAGGGTCTGTGTAGTTAGATGATGCATAATAAGTGTGCACAATACCTTTAATCCATGTAAGGGCTGAACAGTTTTTTACTGCAGCCACTGTTCTCACCATAGTTCTTTCTAACGGTATTAGCAGAGCTTTTATGTATTTATCGGCAGAGCTGAACTACGTCATTTATTAACACTTTTTCTTCGGAGCGTACTCTCCGATAACGTATATTTCAGCAGACGCCAAGAATACGCATCAGTCGTAATATACTGTAGTATCACTATGAGTTGACTGTATAGCGCCGAGCGGCCTGGGTCAATCGGGTATTGTTTAGTATTGTCTCGCGCCTTCGTTTACGTCTACACGTAAACGAGGTTTAGTTCCGCTTTCTGCTGTTGGCAATTGAAAAATAACCGGCAAATCCAGTGAATGTGCTCTAAGTTATAACAAAAAACTAATAAGAATAAATAAAAAACTCACCAGCCAGCAAAGTTTGCCTCTCGCTTTGACGGAGGAAAACTCGTCGATCATATCTTCAATGTTCAGACGGTTTTCACTTAGGAGATTGCCTTGGATGTGAAGAATGGACAAGGCGTTCAGTCTCTCCTCAGACAACGTAGAACGTAGGTACGATTTCAGCCCTTTAAGAGCAGAAAACGAGTGTTCTGCTGAACAATTTATGCCATACATAGAAATATTCGAAGAGCGATGTCAACATTCACAAACACGGACCTTAACCTCTCTTTTTGTAAGAATTTATTCATTTCGAATGGTATGTCACTTATCTCAGAAGATTTCAGAAGTTCCGCGAAATGTACTCACTCACTAGGAAAGGAAGACCGTAAATCTGTGTCATATGATGCTTGGAGTTTTGCTGCACGTTGAGCAATATCGTCAGGTGAACTGCTCTTAAGGTTACTGAAAACTGTGAAGGAGTCGAACAGTGTTCTATTGCCTCCCTTCCTCCTCACTAATTCAACGTACAAGTTGTTGAGTACTGGAAGAAATGATTCTACTGTAAATTTTTTGCTTCCAGTCAGAAAAACTACTTCTGAGTGCACTTCTTCGTCACCATAAAGTTTGCGTTATCGTGACCTTTTATGGGCCTATTCATAGTCTATATCAGTCACAGTCTCCATGGATTAATTTTAATAATAGTCGAACATGCCAAGAACACATGCAAAAAATCCTACGAGTGATTCATATCATTCATGCACTATTTTAATATCAATGTTTACACTTTGGAATTTCAGATTTGCTCTATTAAATCTCTGGAGTGTGTCCTTCCAAATTGTCATCATGAATACTGGTTCTAGTCTGCTGAGTTCATTCAATACAGCTGAAGCCTCATTTCGCACAAGTGGTTTTTCAAACGTATTATTGGAAATATGTGTGCAGGCATTGATATCGCCCTTCCAGTTTTCATATAGACTTACACACGCTTCCTCTCTTGCTGACCATTGTGTTATTGATAAACATTTTACCGTTTTGCTTCTTGGTTTCATGAAAGAAAGAAGTTTATCCCAGCGCTGTGTAGAAGCACAGAAAAATTGTAACTGTTTTGCGCTACGTTGCGAAATGTACATGCTTCCAGACAACAGTTTGCAGCACTAGTGCCGACTAAATTCAAAGAATGTGCTGTACACGGCACATAATTCGCTCTCGGATATCGTTCTTTAATCGTGCCTGCAAACCAGTGTAGGTTCTTGACATTATTGCTTGCGTTGTCATATGACTGACCTCTACAGCCAGTAATAACAATGAATTTGTAGACAGGAGTTTAGTACGGCCTCAGCTAAGTTTTCGGACTTGGGTCCCCTGTTTAGGAAAAACAGAAGGAAACTTTCAACAGGTTCACTATTCATTTCATCTTAATATGAAAGATAATTGATCAATATGTCAAATATCCGCAGTAAATCTACTATTTCAGAGAAATATTTGGCCTGTTTTATTTTACTTATGATAAATATTTTTATTCGTTCAGAAAGAAGCTCAATTATTTCATCACAGATTGTTGATGAAAGATAACCTGTATGTCCCTACCCAGGATTTCCATATCGTTCATTGTGCTCTGCGAGAAAAGGACCAACCTCGGCTATAAGTTCAAGAGATATCATAAATTGACCATTATTTAATGAATGGAATCTTTCAACGTGTCCACGCAGGGGAAGTCCACGACTTGTTAGCTTCATCACCATTGTAAACACTCTTTTCAACACACTGCGCCACTACATATTTTTCTGTCTCAACATACGACTCGAAATGGTTATCAATTATTCCAAGCGACTTTTTTCTTGTTAAGTGTGATAACTCAGAATTTCTGTGTTCCAGTGAATTCTCATTATGAGATAAGATATTAGAAGTATTTTTCCAATCTGTAGTACCATTAGTAGCAATAGCGGCTTTACCTCCGAACAATTTACATGCTGCACAAAAGACAATACCGGTGCTACAGGAGTATACTAGAAAATCACTCAAAGTTGATTCACCATTAAAAGTTTGCGGTAAAATACATTTTTCTTCCAATATCTAGTTTTATTGCCTTTTGATCTCCTTGAATTATAAAAATCACCGTTACAAATTTTGACTAATTCCACGTTGTAAGAGAATGTTGATTGTTGATTCATTGACACACCATTCTGTAGGATCATCACTAACGAGATTCTTTCTTTTTGTAACATCTGACTCGACACTTCGTTTTTCGTGAAACTCTAAATCAGGAACAATTTGCTTTTCTTCATTTTTAACTTCTGTTTCTTCTGATTTGCTTCTTTTACAGCAGCTGCAGTGCCCGAAATATCATCTGTACTACTTGAACTCGAAGTCGAACCAGCAAAATTTTTCGCGAAAAATTTATCTACTCTGACAAGCTTTTTAGCACATTGGCGTCACGTTCTCGCCTCTCCTTTGTTAGTTTCCGAGATGCCGCCCCACTTAATTTTGCACGTTTGTTTTTTTCACTGTTATTCATGTTAAGGCACTTTGTCAACCAACAGTCAAAATAAAAGAAAAAAATTGTGAAAGGAAGGAAAGACTGCATCTAGTTCCAATCGTACTACACCACACACCAGCACAAAGCTTTTTACTTTAAACGCGGTATACGAGCACAAAGATGTTTCCTTTAATCACGGAGCGATGAACTGACAAACTCGGATTACTCGACGTAGCTGTGCTATGGATGAAAGACATTGGAAAATAATCTAATGTCCCTATCGCCTATTTGTCGCATTGTCAGTAAACAGTAGAAGCACCCCTGCCGGCTGGAATTAGTCTCGTAAAGAAAACGGGACAGTCTCTTTTTTGGATTCTGTTTCCCGCGTTGCCAATTTTAGCTGGGACGCAAATATATTCTGAATATTCTCGGCACTGTGTTTCTAATTTAAAAAGCAAATATTTTTTGCAATTTCTGGCAGTGAGGTGTGCTGTATCGACACTTTATCCCACTTATTCTGATAACATTCTGTGGGCAGAGACGACAGACTACAAAGTTTAAGTAGTCCTGTCGGCAGTTCATGTGATGTGCTGTCATTTGTGTGAGCTTTCCTGTTATGCCTACACGTAAATGCACCTTCTGATCCAGTATAAATTAAGAAATAACCTTTCCTAGAGGAAAATGAGCTTACGCTAGTTAAGAAGTTTAATATAAAATTTGGAATTCCACTCACTATTCGATGACGCAGAGTAGGAACTTTGAAATCGTTCAGGCTGCAGCACAATATATGAGACAAACGAAAGTTGGTTTCTTCTTCTTTTTCCGCCAAAAAGGTAACTAAGGAAATAAATTGAAGAAAATTTTAACTGTTGTGAAGTGTATTTCACACTTTATTAGATATTCTGCTTCTTTTTGCATAAACACGTGTTTAAAAATATGAAACCGTCCCAGTATCAACATGGTTTGTTAAACGGGTGTCATTAAATCAAGGCTTATATACTGAAGACCACAGAGATTTCACGTTAAATACAGTTATGGAGGGCTGACTTGATACTTGCCCGTAATTTCTACAAGCAATATAAGTAGAGTAGGGTTTTTCGTACTGAGACTCACACTTATTACAGCATTTAAGAAACTGCTGATTACTTTATCACAGCTTTTCAGTAGTCCCGGTATTTTCATGGGGAAATTATGGTAGCGTTAAGTAGAAGTTGACAACATTCTCGGAATAATAACGTTACATACATTGTATTCTAGACTGCCTTCTTACAGCTTACTTCAAAGTATTTTGAAGAATCATGAAGATGATACCAGACAGAAACCCAATGTTAATCTACCATTCAGTCATCAAGTAAACTATGTATATTTGCAAGCCTGTGTCGACGAATTTCGTTCTTAAGGCTTATTCAAATTAGCAAGTTGTTTAACAACATTAAAATTTTTTGTTGTTTCTAAGCGTAATTATTTTAAAACGTAAAAGGTTAAAATAAGTGCAGAGCAAATAATGCCGCCTCCCTTAAGGTGCCGTCCCCAGGCCGGTGCCTAGTGGGCCTGTATGTAAATACGCCACTATCGGCATTCACGCCACTTTCTCGCTAAAAGTAAATATTTTCAGTTTCTTCTCCTATCGTAATTACGTGCGTTCTAATTAATAATAAAGTCAGATTATGAAGAAACGTATTTAAGAAAAGAGGGGCGATGTGAACATAATGAGATCCAGTCAGATAATGAACGAATAAATGAATGTGTCAAAAGAACTACACGGAGAAACTGCGAAACGCTGAATTGTTTTATACATTTTCTGACCCGATGTATTTTTCTCAAGGTGATACTGTTTTCGAACTCTATATTGAGTTATTGGTCGACTTTAACGCCGTCTATCGCGCAACGACAAAAATGTTATTTACAAATTTGACATACTTTTTACGGTAGAATAAGAATCTACGATAAAAGTGGGATGTTCCCATTTAGGATATCAAAGTTACTCCCCGCACCATCTCGTGGGCGTGGAGCAGTCGGATCAACATTGATATAGCCAAACAGCATTTTTCAGAATACTGGACACGAATATTTTCTCTGTTTTACACTTCTTTGTCCACGTGTATTTTTCTGTGTAGTCCATATGTACCGTGGTGTTTTTGATAACCATAGTTGTAGATGGTCAGGTAAGCTGAAAATCAGCTAATTAAATACGTTGTAACTGTAGAACGTACAAAACTTTATACTTTTCACTTAAAATTATTATATCGTACTTCCGACAGGCGAGGAAATAATCAATGAAAGCAGTCGATGATGCCTCATAAGATCATTACGGAGCCCTGTATCCTATTGCTCTTATCGGCCTTCTGCAATCTTATCCTCAGTAGCTTCAGGTACGGATTCCCGCCTGCTCTTCCAATTTCTCCAATGTAACTCGCACGCTTCCCGATATTACAACACGTATTAGTTACTCCAACGCTTATTTTTCAGTTACGCGCTTTTCCCCAATAAATGAAAACATAACCAATTTTTCGTTTAGCGTCCGAATAAGTACGCTATCTGCTAGATAGCGAACTCCTGCTCCATAAATCCACCGATCAGATGACATTTTGTACGCATCGGAAAGATGACATTTATTAGGGCTGACTTCCAATACCTGGAATTTGTCGAAATAATCTGTGGCGAGTACAGCTACCGTAATCCCTTCTATCACACGTTCTACAAGTATATTTTCATCAAATGACAAATTGAAGTATTTTCCCATTTATATCCATTTCAGTCGATGTGGTGTACGAAATTCATCTTTTTTGTCCCCTAAAGGAAGCTTATGTGATGTCACTACATGAGGAATGGTATAACAGAAAGTTCAATACACATGGTAAGTCCGGGAGAGTTGGAGCACTGGGTGAGACTAACCAGTGTCGTATTTCACAAAAACTAAGTTCTGGAGCAGCTCCCGATACTTGCAAGGAAGCTCTGGTAAGGGGAAAAGTTTTATTGTGTATACACAATTTTATTGCTAAGGCTTGGTTTGCACAGAATTGATGTAAGTTTTTCATTGAGAGCTTGACAAATTTGTACGAATGAGGCTAACCTAAAACGGCCAAGGACTTCGCTGGTTTACAGACAGAAATCGGGCTATGCCATCTCTCCCAGCCAATCATGAGAAATGCACTACTGTTATTTTGGGGGAGATGGACCACTTGTTTTTATGTGCGAGAAAGAGATGGAGTATAAGAAAAATTTCCTTCAAGGCTTGTGTAATAATCCCATTGAAGATGGCCATAGCGTTAGACTGCGCTCATTTGTCAGAGGATATGTCTGTGGTAACAAGTGGTAAGGCAGAATCCCACACACAGGCCATCTAACCATCAACCAACCATCAGCTCACCAAAAGACCTGCTAATCCCAAGCACACTAAAAGACTAGGGTTACCTGCACAAGTCAAATTTCTTCACTGACAACGTCGAACTCCACTCCTACTAAACCTAAAACTTTCGAGGTTTCTACCTCAAAACTGACTACTCATAAGGCAACACAGACAAAAATTTAGGAATGAATGTCATCTGTTCTTTCTAATGATAAAAGCATGAGTTTCAGGAGGAAGCAAGCAACTGTATCCAAGGTGCTTTACTCTGGTGAAAATATTGGACCTGTAAAAAAAAAATGGGTAAGAAAGGAAACACAAAAGGGGCATAAAATCATTAAAGGGAAACACTAATGAATAGAAACACAGACTGAAAAAGCTAAATAACAAAGATATTACAAATATCTTATCGTGTTCACAAGGTACAGACATTTTAAAATATTACAAAAATATCTTTGTTGATTGAGATGAGTATGAATGTGTTGACTTTGGTAAAGTCTTTTACAAAAGTCTGTTAAGAAATAAATAAAAATTGAGATGGGATTCAGTTTGTTGCCAGTTAATGATGGTCAACAATTGGAACCACTCTAATTGTTGTGGTGAGAGGAAGACTGGCTAATCTTGAACAAAACTAACAATTCATTAGAAGTGCTGATGTTCAACCAAGATTTATAATCAACTGATAAAATTGTTTTGGATTAAAATATTTGATAATATAATTCAGTTTCACTACAACATGTCACAAACAAAAATATGAAAATTTAATTCACTTTTTTATGTACAGGCATTTTATATGATCGATCTCTCCCATGACACTAGTCCATCTCACCCATCCACCCATGGGTGAGATGGACCACCTATGGGTGAGATTGACCACTGATGTATATTTTCATTTGGTAGAATCCCTAGTATTATAAAGTGGCTGTGCCCCAATAGTTTGTTGTACTTAAGTTTATATGGCACGGTATGCTAACATGCCGCCACTAGTCAGAAAGAGTTGAGAAACACACATATTTCACATTGAAAAAAAGTGGTCCAACTCTCTCAGACTTACCCTATTAGTTCCATTGACGTTTTCACCGTTGATTTACAGTTATCTATAGTGTTCACATGATCGGTCTATTCCCTCCGATCAGTTTCCTATTTGATTTTACTTAATAAAAATCGTCATAAGCTGCTACTATTGTGTTTTATATTATCTTACTTGTTGCGCCAGTAATTTTGCTTGTTACGCGCCCTAAATCGTGGAGGGAATTTTTAAATCTACGCTGCCCGCTTCTGCAGTTTATACCGTTCCTATTCCATACTTCTGTTCTGCTTATCCAAAAGTCTTCATGATGTCCTTGCTTTGATGTGATTCATTGCTCTGCAGCTTCTCTTTGGTTCTAGGTACACTCTACTCGCTCAAACTTGCATGCGATGTATCTAAGTGAGAGATAGTCAATGTTTTTTACTCACCATTCACTTTTACATTTAGTTAGTAGCGAAATTTTACAGCCGCCCACCGAGTCCACCGTTAGGGTGCTTTATAAACTATGCAGGAAAAGTTACTTTATAAAATTCATAAAGCAGAGCTACAGCAAGTTATAGCATATAAGAATAATTATTTGCTATATATATATAGAGGACTGGTAGGCGATGGCTGCCAGATTAGCAGCCCATTAACTAAGTGAAGAAATTAAATTACCTGGAAATGAGTCAGCATTTGTCATCGGTAAGGATTGGATTTCAAATTAGTAGTGGAAATAAATAAAATCATCTGCGAGTAAGTTCATTTGCTAATTTTCTGGCGAGGTCGAGCTATATAACAAATGAGAAATGCGTCCTGTGATTCCGAAAACTCGTTGTTGTATCATGCAAACAATGCGAATAGAACTTTTATCTATAACTGCACCTATTAATTTTAATCAGTCATTAAAAGAAACCTATATTCATTGGGATGTCATTATACATCTGAGGATGATCGAGACATCACCCACATAATGTAAGGATATCCACTTTGCAACCTCCCCCCCCCCCCCCTGCGCACCCGTTGCACCCCCCATCCCATTCCCTGCCATGCCACTCCAGCAACACTCTGCCTTACTAGTAGAGAGGTTAGAGCTTAGAGCTGTTCATAGAGTGAGCTACTGGAAAATCTTTACATCTCCCCTGTCGTTGCTTAAGCTGATCAGCCCAAGCCATTTCTTTCCAAACGTCGTCATATAAAGAACATTTTTTCCTTTTATTAAATCCGAATGGTAACGCGTCTTCAAAATCATGCCAAAACACTAAGGAGAACAATTGTTCATCACGATTAATTTTTTTTTACCTCTAGATCCGTATCGATTAATATTATCGCATGGGCTAGTTACACTTCGATTTACAACCTCTTCCGGAATACTATCACACTTCGGCTCGGAGTAATGGGCGGCCATGTTTATGGACAAAACTAAATCTTCGTCTTACTGCTGAAGTTCACCCTTGTGTCTCTGATTGCGTACATATAAAGTTGTTTGAGGTAGGGAATCTACGGTTGGAGAAGCTAGCTTAATGAAATAAAGGAAATGTAGAAGTGAACTGGTCTACCGCATTGTCTAGCATTACTGTTTTCCAGCTTATTTACAACTAACATGCGTACAAGTTTACACGCACTGTGCTGTTTACTTACATGTAAATTCTTTATTTCCTGCAAGGCAACAAGGAAGACGAGCCTGATTGCTAGGACGTCCTGATACAGGTTTTGTTTACTTTACTTGTCCGTAAGGAGGCTCTGTTGTATCGTTCACTAATAGCACGTTCTCTCATGGGGCAATGTAAATACGAAATAACATGACGGTGCACCACCTCGCTTTAGTGTGTATGTCCGCAAACGTCTCAGTGCTGTATTTCCTGGACGCTGGATTGGAAGGCAGGTCATACTCCAAGGTCTGCGTGGTCACCTGACGTGAATCGCCTTGTTTGTTTCCTATGGGACTATCTAAAATCACTTGTGTATGAGAACCCAGTGTATACGGATATGGAAATACTTGTCAGAATTGTAGCGCCTGTGATGTGATTCGAAACACACCATAGATATTTGTCAGGGTGCGTCAGAATCTTGTTCGCCGATATCATGCTTGCATTGAGGTTGATGGCCGTCAGTTTGAGCACATTTTGTAAGATACAGCACAAATGCTACGTTCACTTTGTCAATGATGGTATTGCAGTTAACTGTAACTAATGTAAATAAAAAAGTACACAATAATGTGATTTTATTCCTATTAGCTCTAGACACTGGCTTCTCCATCTCCTGGTTCCCTTCCTCAATTTGTTCAGTGGAGCATCCCCCACGCCCTGTTAAATTTTTGCACGCTCTTACGGTAACAGCCAGTAGAATAAAATAATATTAACCATGCCCGCCCTAGTCGTAAATTCCATGTAAATAACTTCATTATGTGCCCTGTGAATGAAGATGACAAACAGTGAAAGAAGAATAGATGAAATGCAAATAAAGAATAACCACGAAAACCAGAGCTTATGATTACAACACATACTTGAAAAAGAAATTTCTTTAAAAATGAAATTTCTCTGCTTACTGATATTCAACATAAATAAAATAAACAATAACCATTCCGTAATTTCACCTAAAAATTTGTCCACAAAAAGAAGAAAAGCTGTATTTGCTCCAGACGGATCCTATTCGAAAACTAATTTATATGTAACCAAACACAGATAAACGTGTCAACTTCAGTCTCTATATGAATATTTCAACGCCATGCCAAGCAATTCCAAGTTATCTGTAAAGCAAATCACAAACTACCACAGTAACCCTAATCAATCTATTCTAAACATAAAAAACAATAGGCCAACTGTGAGTAGCACTCGCACACTTAATAATACATGCTGATCAGCACAAGTCATCTCCCTCCAAGCTTAATTGTCTATGCAGGTATGCCATCTATCCCGTGAATGGAGAACCTCCAAGATTTCTGCCTCTTATCGACATCGATGCTGGCAACATGTCGGTCCCAGAAAATGCGAGACCATATCAAAATCTCTATGGTAGTTCCTGAGACTAGGCTGGACGAACAAAAAGAAGATAGCAGGGCACCTCAGTTTATACATGTAGAGATTTACTTCTTTACTAAACATGACTACAACTTACGCTTTATGTTGACATGCAGTTGTATTTTTTGTCAGTCTTTTGACGGATGATTAATGCAAGTTTTAATGGAAAAATTATGCGATATGATTACAGTTTAACAGTTTATGGATGTATTCCTTCATTGGTACTGTGAAACCTTGCTTCTCGCCTAATTTCGTGACTCTAGGTCAATGGAAAGTATTATATAACTTTTGATGAGCGAGTTTGCAAAATACAAATGGTGTAGTGGGTGTCAGGAAGAAGCAATCGACGACAGGTTCCTGTGTGCGGTAAACGTCATCCAATGACACTACACTGTGTCGAAGTTACAGTTGCCTGCACCTGCCACTGGGCCACAACTTCGGTAGCAGAGGTCTCTTTGTACCCTGACGCCTGACGGACCATAGTTCGAACGTCCCGCAGTGTTGTCTGCTATTCATTGGGTCGTGTCTGATGGCCACAATCGGCAATGGAGAACTAGCTCAGTTATTGCGCATAAAGGCTTTGTGTCCTGTAAATAAATGCTCTGTTGCCCGGCTGGACGGCGTTTTCGAACACGGGTTTCTATTTGGATCCTACTTTTCTCCTGTACACCAAAAACCATTGGAGACTTCGGAGGATTCCAGAAGGAAAATAAGCTGCTGGTGGAAACCCGCATCCGAAATCGCCATTCACTGCAGTGACAGCGCGTCGCATTCATAGGAGACCAGACGCAGCATCTAGCTCCATCTTTTCCATCGGCGGCCGGCCGGAGTGGGGGAGCGGTTCTAGGCGCTACAGTCTGGAACCGAGCGACCGCTACGGTCAAAGGTCCGAATCCTCCCTTCGGCATGGATGTGTGTGGTTTCCTTAGGTTAGTTAGGTTTAACTAGTTCTAAGTTCTAGGGGAATGATGACCTCAGAAGTTAAGTCCCATAGTGCTCAGAGCCATTTGAACCATTTTTCCATTGGCGATCGAGGCTGGCAATCGCGATCACTCAGTTCGGCATCACTCAATAACAGTCATTTAAGATGTTACACCTATGGTCCGTATGCGTACAGATCCACATTTGTTACCGAAGGGGAGACATAGTAGCACACACTGGTGCCATTAACTTAGACTTCTGTAGCGCCGTTGAACGTCCTTTCCAAACACAGATTCCTATCCTGGATTTGTTCCACAAGACATGCTCTACAACCGCTCTGGGGATGTAAACAGGATGAGGCACTACAATCAAATAATATGTCGGGGAGCAACGTATAGCGGAATATATAGCCAAGCTCATGATGTTTATAGTCGCCTCATTACAACATCGACATTGTTTTTCTGTAATAGAACTACGTACTTTTTCCTACGGCATAACATGTATAGGACTGGATCAATTACCATCACGATAACAGCGCCGCAAATCATCCCGCCGTCAGGACAAGAGGTTCCACAAATGTCAGCCCTATTATACCAAATGTAAGCAAACGATATGTTTTTTCTGTTTACCTCTGCGCCTGAAGCCGATATCTGTGTGTTCTGCTGTTGCTCTTGAAACTACTGACACCTTCATAGTGCATACGAGAGTCGAAAATCTGACAACTGCTAATCGCGAATGTAGCCAAACTACCATAAAAATGGTGCGATTGCATGCTGAATAGTATTCAGATCGCACCAAGCATTTAAGACGTCTCTTTACAGACAATATGGAGAAAATTCTAGAAACTAAAATTGTACAAAATAAAATACGCCAAGGAAAAAGAATAATAACTGATGAAAGATATGAAACTAACATTTTGGCAGCAGTAACACTATTGGACTTAACATCTGAGGTCGTCAGTCCCCTAGACTTAGAGCTACTTAAACCTAACTAACCTAAGAACATCACACACATCCATGCCCGAGGCAGGATTCGAACCTGCGACCGTAGAAGCAGCGCTGTTCCAGAGTGAAGCGCCTAGAACCGCTCGGCCACAACGGGCAGCAACACAACACCCTACATTCCAAGGTATCTTATCCTCCTCGCCGGCCGCGGTGGTCTAGCGGTTCTAGGCGCACAGTCCGGAACCGCGCGACTGCTCCGGTCGCAGGTTCGAATCCTGCCTGGGGCATGGATGTGTGTGATGTCCTTAGGTTGGTTAGGTTTAAGTAGTTCGAAGTTCTAGGGGACTGATGACCACAGATGTTAAGTCTCATAGTGCTCAGAGCCATTTGAACCATTTTTTTGATCGAACTATCTCGGATAAATGGTGTTATTTTACTGTGGTTTCCGCCACATAGCTCGCATAAATTTCAGACCCTAGATGTAGCATTGTTTTTTCTTTTGTATTATGATTACATAAGTGAGACGGTGGATAAGATCCAACCCAGAGAAAATTTTCACTTGGTGGCTAATCCCATCCTTGTTTGCGAAAGCTTTTTTGTATGCTGCGAACATGAGAACTGCAATAATAGGTTTCGAGAAAGCAGGTATTTGGCCAAAGAGTTTCAATGTCTTCTCAGGCGATGATTTTCTGAAAGCTGTGACGACTCATTCTGATTGAAGAAGCAACCACTACCACCGACAATCCCTCAGCAATTCGGTCATCAAATCTGGTCACTAATGCGCCTACTTCCAGATTAATAACTACTTAGCTGGAACCTAGGTCTCAGTGTTCTTTGGGCTCGATACACCATCAATAACTCCAAGGGGTAAGCTTTCCTACTTCTAGCACGGAAAATGTTGCACAAGTACCCAGAGTTACAACAGCGCAGAAATGAGTGAAAAGGAAGCTATTCTTACATCATCCCCCTGAGCTGTACGATGTGGCCAGAAACCCCTGTAAGCTAAAGAACCTAAAAGAAAGTTGCAATGATCAGGTTGCTACCTCGCAAAAGGAAGAAGGTTGTAAATGGATAAGGGAAGGGTTTTCACTAAAAGAATAAGACGACGAAAGAAAAGAAATGGACACTACAAAAAATAAAATATCCGAAAGCGACGAAGAGGCTGCATGCATATATTGGAAGAAATTGTACTGAGCTTCAACGAGGGTTTGACTGTAAGTCAGAAGTGCAAGCGGTGAACTGTAATTCGTACACTGGCGTAGGCCGCCAGACGATGAAGCCCGAATTATTTGTAAGATCTGTCGTGAAAGAAATGAAAAGAAGAAAAAAAAGAGTCCATTTGTGGTGTCGCAAGCACAGCAGGCACCACCACAGTCGTCGACTAGTCGACGACCCATTACAAAGACGGCATATAGCCCAGCGATTGCCACACCAAGAAGTCGCAATGGTGGCCCCACTAGAGAAGTGACATGTGCCGTTGCCACAGCAGAGCGGACAGTTCCAAGTCAGTTCGACTACAAAGAAGACCGCCTTCAACTTGTGTACTTCGCACCGAATCGTCTGCTTCTATCGAGTTTACATCAGCCCGCCTACAGTGAACATGCAAGTGGGACAAGACATGTTCACCATTCAGCCTTAGCTTCTGGAAATATAGTAGAACTTCATGATCTGCTGTCTGAGCCGATTTGGACAAAGTTGAATATTTGTCAGTACATTTTGTGTTCTTGTCACTAATCATTATCAGTGTTTCAGTGTTCTCCTCGGTTACTCCTCATACTATTTCCCTCAACGTTGTATAAATAGCTGAGTGCGTAGATGAGTATAATCTCCTTCGGCGGTTGTATTAAAAGTACGATACTACACATTCCGTCCCTCGTAAACGGTAGAACGTACTTAAAGACACTTTTTTAGTTTATTGATTTAACAAACAAAATACACTATTTTGTTTTTTCTTAATTTGTTAATTGTATTACAGAATTGTTGGAAAAAGGTGGGTGCTTTTCTAAAAATTTTGTTCATCATAGAGACCTTAAAAATTTACTCTAGAAGTTAGGCATGACGTCGTTCCCGGTCCCCCCTAATATTTCATATAATAATTACTACAGACCCCAAGTTATTTGGCCAAATAATTTACACCGTACTTCCGTCTGATGTGACATTTTACATCACTTTACACATTCCCGAATTTACTACATCTGGTGATAACCCCCCGTTAAAAACGACCTGAATCTCTGGGCTCACGAAAATATTACCCCAGCAATAAAAATCAGCCTTAAAAACAAATATGAAGTCACAGTCACCTCCAGTATCAACACACGATATCGAAATGTTTCCTAGAAATAGGAACACAAAACTTAATCCAGAATTATTCCCTCATCAGATTTTTATCACCTCATTAACATTCTACTGCGATATCCCTGACAAGTAAATTTAGGTTTCACACAAGTAAGTTGCAGAAGAGGTTCAAAATGGAAAGAGAGAGAGGGAGAGAGAGAGAGATGTCTCAGAACAGCGTCATTCATACAAAGGTTTCCGGCGGATAAAAATTATATTATACAATTATTACCATCCATTTAGTTGACCAATAAATATAACGCAGTTGTAGAAGCAAACAGTTTAGTATCAAAGCAAACAGTTTAGTCTCCCGGTTTTCAAATGGTTCAAATGGCTCTGAGCACTATGGGACTCAACATCTTAGGTCATAAGTCCCCTAGAACTTAGAACTACTTAAACCTAACTAACCTAAGGACATCACACACACCCATGCCCGAGGCAGGATTCGAACCTGCGACCGTAGCAGTCCCGCGGTTCCGGACTGCAGCGCCAGAACCGCTAGACCACCGCGGCCGGCCAGTCTCCCGGTTTTATTATAAATGAACAAACACTGATTCATTTCTCCACTTCACTTACATATATGTATTTATATACCGGCAAATACGAATATCATTCTCTCGTGGTACCATAAGTTAGATAAAGCTGAAGCTCCAAGTACTCTGCCAGTGCGGTGTCGAAGGCCAAGGCGTCAGCGCATCGCTCCCACGGCCGCTGTCAGCTAGCCAGACTTCGGGGCCTCACTAGTTGCTCCTCAGTTGGCAGCGATCAGGTACGATCACAACGGAGCGTAGGAGGCGCACATGATCCCATTGGAACCAACTCAAAATTTTTTCTAAACATCACATTGAATCTAAATTCTATTTCATGAAATCAAATTTTTTTTGTGGTTTGCTACTAGAATTTCGTTTCTGTGTTACAGAGGAATATAGAGAAGTTCCACTTCGATACATACTTTGATTTTAAGAATGATGGTACCCACTTACACGATACAGACTATCCACTCTCCTGAATACATGCAGCACTCGCAACCGTTCATTTTCCTATTGCTATTAATTTTCCCTTGTTCGGCAAGTTATACTCAGTATTCCTATATGTTTTCACATTTAATGTTCGTTTAAGATAGAACATACACTCTTGTTTTAGGATATCCGACTGTGAAAAACCAGAAGTTTCATATTGAAAAATATATTTAATTTAATTCATTAAAGCATTCGAAGCCATTTTTCTTCTTGTGTCAATTTCGTATGGTATCCATCTAGTGATACCTTATACAAAAAGTCTTGAACTTTTTCTATGTACTCTTGATTCTGAAGCTTACGTTCAGATTTTGAAGCTTACGTTCAAAACTTCTCTGTTACAGTCTTCCAACAGAAGTAGAAGTTTCACTGCATTAGAGTTAAACAGCGAAAAGACATCGCCGAAACGAACGTAGTTGAGTTACATCTATTAAAAAGTACTGTGTACTTTTGTTAGTTATCTGACAATTGTTATTTATTGGTAAGGAGTCTTACCCGATTCAGCGTTCAGCCCAGAATGTCTGTCCTCATGACGTGATGGAAAGTGCAGTATTGATATTAACGAGTGACCCAAGTAATTCAAATACCAGGTTTTTTCTATACTACTGATAAATTTTTTTTGAGCCTTCAATAATTCTTCTTCTGTGCGAACTTCTTCATCTCGGAGTAGCACTTCCAGCCAATGTCCTCAGTTTTTTGTTGGACGTGTTCCGGGTTCTGTCTTCCTCCACAGTTTTTACCGTCTACAACTCCGTCCAGTACGGTACCACAGAAGTTATTCCCTGGCGTCTTACAGATGTTCTACTATCATGTCCTTTCTTCTTGTCAGTGTATTCCATATAGTCTTCCCCTCTCGGATTCGGCGGAGAATCTCCTCATTCTTTACATTCTCATTCCACCTAATTTTCAACGTTCTTCTGTAGCACCACATCTCAAATGCTTCCATGCCCTTCTGTTTCGATTTTTCCATAGTCCAAGTTTCACTGCTATACAATTCTGTGCACGAGACGTATGTTTTCACAAATTACTTCCTGAAATTAATGCCTATGTCTGATACTAGTAGACTTCTCTTGGCCAGGAGTGACAGTTTTGCCACTGCTAGTCCGTTTTCTCCGTACGGTACCAGTAATTTTGCTGCTTAGGTAGCAGAATTCCTTAATTTCATCTATTTCGTGTTCACCATTTCTGATGTCAAATTTCTAGTTTTTCTCATTTCTGCTACTTCTCATACTTCCGTCTTTCTCCATTTTACTCTCAATCTATATTCTGTACTCATGATGCTGCAGTATACAGAGAAGTTGCAGCATTAGAAAATTGGATGTGCAGCGGATAGGCACTTGGTGCAGGGAGTGTCAACTGACCCTTAACATAGACAATTGTAATGTGTTGCGAATACATAGAAAGAAGGATCTTTTATTGTATGATTATATGGTAGCGGAACATACTCTGGTAGCAGTTACTTCTGTAAAATATCTGGGAGTATGCGTGCGGAACGATTTGAAGTGGAATAATCATTTAAAATTAATTGTTGGTAAGGCTGGTGCCAGGTTGAGATTCATTGGGAGAGTCCTTAGAAAATGTAGTCCATCAACAAAGGAGGTGGCTTACAAAACACTCGTTCGACCTATACTTAAGTATTGCTCATCAGTGTGGGATCCGTACCAGGTCGGGTTGACAGAGGAGATAGAGAAGATCCAAAGAAGAGCGGCGCGTTTCGTCACAGGGTTATTTGGTAAGCGTGATAGCGTTAAGGAGATGTTTAGCAAACTCAAGTGGCAGACTCTGCAAGAGAGGCGCTCTGCATCGGGGTGTAGCTTACTGTCCAGGTTTCAAGAGGATGCGTTTCTGGACGAGGAATCGAATATATTGCTTCCCCCTACTTATACCTCACGAGGAGATCACGAATGTAAAATTAGAGAGATTCGAGCGCGTACGGAGCCCTTTCCGGCAGTCGTTCTTCCCGCGAACCATACGCGACTGGAACAGGAAAGGAAGGTAATGACAGTGGCGCGTTAAGTGCCCTCCCCCACACACCGTTGGGTGGCTTGCGGAGTATAAATGTAGATGTAGATGTAGACAGAAATTCTTCTTTACTTTCACTGACCATAGCGATCTCACTAGTGAAACGTACCATTGACACTCCTTCATCTTCAATTTCGATCCCACTGTTGAATCTTTCTTTTATTTCCGCCATTGCTTCCTCGATGTATAGACTGACCAGTAATGGTAAAGACAACATGACTATTTCACACCCTCTTCAATCTCAGAACTTCGTTCTGTGTTTCCCACTCTTATTTTTCCCTCTTGGTTCTTGTATATGTTGTATATCACCGGCCTTTCCAAGTAGCGTACCATTATGAAACGCAGCGTGAGAACTGTGCCTCTGGCCCCTTTACCGCTCTTAAGGCCATACTGATCGTCATCTAACACATCCTCAATTTCCCTGTCAGTCTTTCTGTATATTATTATTACTGTCAGCAAATTGGATGCATGAGAAGTTAAACTGACCATGTAATAATTCTCGGCTCTCGCAAGTTTTTGAATTGTATGAATGAAGTTTATCCGAAGCCAAAGGATGTTTCGCCAGTCTCATACATTCTACACGCCAATGTGAATAGTTGTTTTGTTACCACTTCCCCCAATGATATTAGATATTCCAATGGAATTTTTTGTATATCTTCTGTCTTCTTAGATATTCACTTGTTAAAAACTCTTTTTAACTCTGATTCTAGTGCTGTATCCACTATTTCTTCGCTCTCCACTCATCTTTAATACGTCATCAGGCACGTCCTCTTCTTCATACAAACCTTCAACGTACTCTTTCCACCTATCAGCTATCTTCTCTGGTTTTACAGTCGAATTCCCACTGCAAGCTTAATGTTACCGCCGTTGCTTTTAATATCACCGAAGGTTGTTTTGATCTTTATACTTGCTGAGACAGCCCTTCCCACAGTCAGATCTTTTTTAAGTCACTTAACATTTTCCATGCAGCCGTTTCACCTTAGCTTCCCTGCACTTTCTATTTATCTAATTCGTTAGTGACTTATATTTCTTTATGCCTGAATTTCTATGAAATTTTTTATTCATCCGTCTCTCGTCGATTGCGTTAAGTATTTCTTCTGTTATCCATTGGTTCCTCGGAGTTACCTTCCGTGTACCTATGTTAATCTTCTCATCTCCTGTGACAGCTCTTTTCAGGGATGTCCGTTCCCCTTCGACTGAACAACCTACAACTCTATTCATTACCGCAGTATCTATAGTATTCCTTCGTATTTCAGTATCTCATTTCTTTGCGTTTTAATTTTCGTGACTAGCCTACTCTTCGTCATTACCAAATAGTGAAGAAAGTCTTTTTCTGGTCCTGGGTACGCCTTAAATCCAATATGTGGTTTTTGCAACTGCCTGACGATGACCTAACCTGACTGAAATCTTCCCGCACCTCCCGGCTTTTCCCAGTTTACTTTCTTCTCTCTTGATTCTTCAACGGGGTATTCGCTAGTGATATCTGAAAATTATTGCAGAACTCAATTAGTCTTTCTCCTGTCTCAATCCTACTACCAAGCGCATATTCTCCCATAACCCTTTCCTCTACTCGTTCCCCTCAAACCGCATTCCAACCCCCTGGCTATTAGATTTTCGTCTTCCATTACGTACTGAATAATCCTCTCAAATATCTTCATAACTTTTTTTCTCTATCTCTTCATTCTCTGCTTTCTCTGTCGTCTTGTAGGCGTAAACCATTGTCGGTGATTGCTTACTGTTGAATCTGATGAGAACAATCCTGTCACTGTTCACAGTGACTGACTCTCTCTGCCCTGGCTTCCTAATTGTAACGAGTCCTACTCCCGTTATACCGTCTTCTGCTTCTAATTATATTACCCTACACTCGTCTGACAAAGAACGGTTCACTGAAGCCCCACTATATCCAGATTCAGCCTTAGCATATTGCGTTTGCGATTTTCTTCATTTCCTATCACATTCAGACTTCTGACATTCCACGGTCGAATCGTAGAACGTTCCTTTCGCTTGGTTATTCAAACTCTTTCGCTTGGTAATCCCCCTCTAGGCACTCCCCTCCCAGACGACAAATGGGGGACTAGTCCGGAATCTTTTGCCAATGGGCTGATCGTCAATACACTTTGTCAATTACAATGAACATGTCCTGTGGATAAATACTACGTGTCTTATATTCAGTGGTTTCCAGTGCCTTCTGAACTTACATGCTCTTGATCACTGCTGATTCTTCCGACTTTCAAGGACAGTTTCCCGGGCAAGTGTGTGCCCCGAACCTCTGTCCGCTCCTTCACCATCTTTGACAAGGTCGTTGGGAGAATGAGGGTGACTTCTTATACCCCAGTTGCTGATTATTTTCGTTAAAAATTTTAGCCGTGTCGGGTCTCTAAGCCGAGACCCTTAGACCAAGAATGATGGCAACGTGGAAAAGCTGCCATTTTTGCCTTGTCTGCCTATTTTCGTTGAACCAGTACAATGAAGGCGATTTTCTGGTTTTAGGAAATTTTCTAGCCTTTCTGCTACGTCTGCTTCACCGTCACCAACATGTGTGAGACTAACGTCACCTTCTGGCCGCTTTTCTCTTACATGTCTCAAAGAGCTTTCATGTCTCAAACACAGAATTTTATGTTTTCATTGGGTATGGCACCTATTTATTATGATTGCTTCTCCTTTTGCAGTCTCGTCCAGGAGATCCGAAGAGAGATATAATCTGCAATCATTTGCCAATGGAGAAATCAAAACTACGTTTTTCAAAATTGTTCAAATGGCTATGAGCACTATGGGACTTAACATCTTAGGTCATCAGTACCCTAGAACTTAGAACTACTTAAACCTAACTAACCTAAGGACATCACACACATCCACGTCCGAGGCAGGATTCGAATCTGCGACCGTAGCGGTCGCACGGTTCCAGACTGAAGCACCTAGAACCGCTCGGCCACTAATGCCAGCAACGTATTTCAATTACAGGCCACATGTCCTGTGGGATACATATTATGGGTCTTTAACGTAGTAGCTCCCAGTGCCTTCTACCTCTTCATGGCAATTACCACTGCTCATTCTTCCAAATATTTGAGGCCAACGGCTAGAAAGTGCCTCAAACCTCTGTTAGCTCCTCAGTCCTCATCGACAAGGCTGCAGGCAGAACTCCCGTGAGCCCTTACACCAGAATTGGCTCTGATGATTTTTAGTCTAAATTTAGGTAGTAGCTGCGATTGTAAACAAGGTCTAATAGGTTTTTCTTCTTATATCCATAATAAAAACGGACGACTTGGGACGTCAGCTGGTACATGTTAAAAAATGACGTCATTCCTCCAGCTGTATTATGGTGTTGGTTTCATTGGCAACTAGTTTCGATGTTGTTACAAGATCATCTTCAGGCCCATACTTCTTGACAGTAACGTATGTGTGTAACACTAGTAGTCAGTGGTGAGATAGGCGTGTTCCATGCGGAAGGCAGGTAGTAACTGATATCAGTTACTACCAGCCTTCCGCATGCCTGAAGATGATGTTGTAACAACATCGAAACTAGATGCCAATAAAACCAACATTTTAATACAGCTGGAGAAATTACGTCATTTTTAACATATAATAGGTTTTTGTTACTGGACAAAGAAGCAAGCCGCAGAACGCGGAGGGTATTCTTGTCCAAAGGTAACAAGTCGTTCACGATGGATCTTGTTACATATTGACATGTGTGACGATGAAAAATGACCGGCTTTGGTAGCCCAGCTTGTCTGTTTCAGCCACTGGAGGTTAAATGACTGTACCAAGGAGTCGACAACTCTGCGTTTATAACTAACGCACTGGTTTAATTCCTGGACCTGGGACTGGAACGATGAGGTCACCTGCGCCGCTACTGAGTCTACACACAGGAAGGTCACGGGGCATCACATACCGAAATGTGAAAGCTTGTAGGAGTACCAACAACATAATCTCCTTGCAAGACTGTCATCAACTTCACTAGACAACGGGATGACGGAATTAGTTCAGTCAAGGGCCCAGGACTCAACTTTATGTGAAATACATAAGCCGCTCCGGCTGCAGAAAACAGAAAAATTTGAAGCGATGCTTCTTACCGAATCGGTATAGGAAGTTCTTCAAGAAACCAGCTGGAGACCACACAGACTAGATTCGATACACAGACTTTACCGCGAATGAAAGAGTTGCCAACCGGGATCTGAGGAGAAATCTAAGACGGTGATCCTTTTCCGCAAGAACTATGGGTATGAGGAACCTATTTGAGGACAACATGTATCTGAAGACTGACGCTGATTCCACCAAGGACATGGACAAGATTACCTTACAACTGAGAAAGGTAGTAGTAAGGCATCTTGAGCCTTCAGCTGTACATGTGAAACTATATTTCTAAACCGAATTCATCATCACTGAAAGAAAAGTCATCCTATTTCATGGTGCCATCATTTTGATTTTTTACTGTACAGCTTTTCCTCCAGTGATAATCCTTGTAAGCGAAAACTGTTAAGAAATGAAGTTGCACATATACAACCGAAGGTTCAAGACGATTAATTTCGACTGTATGACGGCTGTAAGCACTTACCGTTACACAGTTTTTAAAGAACTCGGTCCTGCCTGAGGAGAGAACACCTACTCAAGCAACTGTTTAGTCGCGGCATAATGAATTCCCAAAGGCATACGGAGGATGAGTGTCGCTACACTAAAAAATGGTCCGAAGGATTGGTGCTGCCATCCACGTGCTTTGGAAACTCGTCAAGCATGCAGGTAGACAGTACGTGCGTAAATGTTCATATGGAACAGAGCGAACGTTGTATAACGGCTGGCAGAAAGTGTGACATTCAGACCAGCAACATTTCTATCGAGTGTACACTTCAATCGCGTAAGCTTAAATGCCAGCACCAAGGAGTTGTTTAGTTTGCGTTGACAGCTAAGGAAACCGTTTCATTCCTGGACCTCGGACTGGACTAATAATGTCAGCTGAGCAACTCCTAACTCTGCAGAGAGAGTCACAGGGTACCAAATATCGAAATACACTTCTGGAAATTGAAATAAGAACACCGTGAATTCATTGTCCCAGGAAGGGGAAACTTTATTGACACATTCCTGGGGTCAGATACATCACATGATCACACTGACAGAACCACAGGCACATAGACACAGGCAACAGAGCATGCACAATGTCGGCACTAGTACAGTGTATATCCACCTTTCGCAGCAATGCAGGCTGCTATTCTCCCATGGAGACGATCGTAGAGATGCTGGATGTAGTCCTGTGGAACGGCTTGCCGTGCCATTTCCACCTGGCGCCTCAGTTGGACCAGCGTTCGTGCTGGACGTGCAGACCGCGTGAGACGACGCTTCATCCAGTCCCAAACATGCTCAATGGGGGACAGATCCGGAGATCTTGCTGGCCAGGGTAGTTGACTTACACCTTCTAGAGCACGTTGGGTGGCACGGGATACATGCGGACGTGCATTGTCCTGTTGGAACAGCAAATTCCCTTGCCGGTCTAGGAATGGTAGAACGATGGGTTCGATGACGGTTTGGATGTACCGTGCACTATTCAGTGTCCCCTCGACAATCACCAGTGGTGTACGGCCAGTGTAGGAGATCGCTCCCCACACCATGATGCCGGGTGTTGGCCCTGTGTGCCTCGGTCGTATGCAGTCCTGATTGTGGCGCTCACCTGCACGGCGCCAAACACGCATACGACCATCATTGGCACCAAGGCAGAAGCGACTCTCATCGCTGAAGACGACACGTCTCCATTCGTCCCTCCATTCACGCCTGTCGCGACACCACTGGAGGCGGGCTGCACGATGTTGGGGCGTGAGCGGAAGACGGCCTTACGGTGTGCGGGACCGTAGCCCAGCTTCATGGAGACTGTTGCGAATGGTCCTCGCCGATACCCCAGGAGCAACAGTGTCCCTAATTTGCTGGGAAGTGGCGGTGCGGTCCCCTACGGCACTGCGTAGGATCCTACGGTCTTGGCGTGCATCCGTGCGTCGCTGCGGTCCGGTCCCAGGTCGACGGGCACGTGCACCTTCCGCCGACCACTGGCGACAACATCGATGTACTGTGGAGACCTCACGCCCCACGTGTTGAGCAATTCGGCGGTACGTCCACCCGGCCTCCCGCATGCCCACTATACGCCCTCGCTCAAAGTCCGTCAACTGCACATACGGTTCACGTCCACGCTGTCGCGGCATGCTACCAGTGTTAAAGACTGCGATGGAGCTCCGTATGCCACGGCAAACTGGCTGACACTGACGGCAGCGGTGCACAAATGCTGCGCAGCTAGCGCCATTCGACGGCCAACACCGCGGTTCCTGGTGTGTCCGCTGTGCCGTGCGTGTGATCATTGCTTGTACAGCCCTCTCGCAGTGTCCGGAGCAAGTATGGTGGGTCTGACACACCGGTGTCAATGTGTTCTTTTTTCCATTTCCAGGAGTGTATGAACAGCTCTAGGAGCATCACCAACGAAGCCTGTAAGGTGCCCATGTCATTTTGATTTGTATGTGTTATCAATGTGCACGTCTGATTTACGTTACTGTTAAACTTTGGTCTTGTCGTGACACAGTCTTTGCCCTTGCACGATCTGGTACATTTCTAGTTGAAGTGTGGTAAGTGATGGACATATTTAGTAGTGCTGTGTCGATTTGTGATGGTGTCGGTTAGATGAAGGAAGGACAGTAAGTACGAACATGATGTACACATTGAAAGATGAAAGGAATATACATTTTGAATAATGTTTTATTTTTATTTTTTTATTTTTTTTTAAGATAATAAGTTTGAGGCAAGACAGCAGCACTCTGCAGTAATTTTCAGTAATGATTGTTTGCAGCTAGTTAACTTTGTTCACTTGCTCAGAGCTGAGACAGAGGCCGTCCCACTTCCTTGAGTTATGCATTAACATGTTAAGTGATTTTTATAGTAATTCTATTTTGACACTGTACCCGTCTCAAATCATACTTTGTTAATTATAGTATTGCTCAGACCTAAGATCACACGAAGTTTTACTGTGTCTTTGTAAGCGCATACCCCATTCTAAAAACGTTGTCTTGGAATATGATTACATAGGAACAGTTACATTCTCCATCCGATTGATTATCATTGCGCATTACCACATTGCGTCACGGGTTATGAACCGGAATATAGTTTGGAAATTTTATTTAGAAGTGGAAATGTAGCTTAGCCGCCGACTGCTTGCCGTTTCCAGTTATGCTTTCGAGAAATCTGAAACGATGTCTTCAAACCGTGAGGTAAACGGAGATTTTGATTAGGGACAGATAATTGTTATTTTTTACAGTTGCGCATGTAATACGAAGGCCAGATGTATTGAGCTCAGTTACACTTCAGTTCAAATTGGGATCTGTTTATCCAAAGGTTATCATACAAGTCTCAGTTGGAAAACAGTTTGTGAGTACATAGTTTTGGCCGTGGATTTTTTATAGAGTGGGAGGTAAATTTGGGCGTACAGAAATATATATAGTAGAGAGGTTAAAAGTCTTCTTGCAAGACTGTAATGAAACTTGCTTTTACTCAAGTAGAGGAGCCTCATCTTTACGCCCAACACCCAAGTCAGCTCCGGTTACGGACAATGGAGCAAGATGAGGTGGGATTTACTTCCGGAAGAGCTTAATGATTATCTGAGTAAACCGAGTAAAGAAACATTGTCAACAAAGAAATAGTAGCCATCTTTGGTCTGAGGAAACATCTAAATGTTTTACAGCTACTGCAGTCCAGAGCTATAAGTATTTGCTCTTTGATAGAATATACCAAGAGCAGACAAATGTGTTTGCTGTAAGGAGCTCACTTTCCCAGCTGTAGCAAACTTGTATGTAGCGCATTTCGGAGGTAAAGCATTCGATTCTGCATTTCTCGGTGTACTGACGACACTTTCTTATCATGGACATGTATCAGTTGTGAAATGAACAGGCTCCTGGATCAAATTTTTCTTCAGGTATCGAATTAAGTCCAAGTCTGTTGACGTGTCAGTGAAGAGGAAGGCATACGGAACACTGGGCCGCATCGTATACTGCAATAAGATTAACACCGACTTGAACCTACCACCGATAGTACTCGTTCGCCTGTTGTGCCTTTGCACTTTGTAACTGGGCAAATGGCTCAAATGGCTCTGAGTACTGTGGGACTTTACATCTGTGGTCATCAGTTCCCTAGAACTTAGAACTACTTAAATCTAACTAATCTAAGGACATCACACACATCCACGCTCGAGGCAGGATTCGAACCTGCAACCGTAGCAGTCACACGGTTCCAGACTGAAGCGCCTTGAACCGCTCGGTCACATCGACCGGCTGTAACTTGGCAGCGAGTGCTGTCACGCCACAACACAGCGCTGCTTCTATCGCCTGCCCTATTTCAGAGCTCTGCGCGCCCACTCTCGGTGGCTGTGTGTATTCCTCGTATTCCTCGTTTAGCGGCTTCGGGTCTAATTAGCCGCCGTGATTCAAGAGCTGCGATGGAGACATGGTAGCGTTCTCCTTGTGTTGGATGTGAAGCCTGATACCTTTGTCTGCCTTATATCA
Organism: Schistocerca serialis cubense; assembly: GCF_023864345.2. Taxonomy (NCBI): domain Eukaryota; kingdom Metazoa; phylum Arthropoda; class Insecta; order Orthoptera; family Acrididae; genus Schistocerca; species Schistocerca serialis. Next base: position 667,700,108 of record NC_064642.1, read on the forward strand.
ACTTGAGGCGCGGTTTCTGGAGGCATACTCTGTATCCGGGATCTGATGAGACCTCAGCTTGAATATTCTGCTGACTGAAGAGTCGGGTTTGCGGCAGACCCATGACAGTCGTGCGTATACCCCTAGCATTGGACTTCTTCGTTCGACTCACATAAATAATTTTTTTGTGGGAAGTAAATGTTGTTTTTTTTCTGGAAACGTCCAGTCCCAGCTTCTCGCTCTACATTTTATCAGACCTTTACATGCAGAATAGCAGCTTCCACCAACTCGCACAGAGAAACAGAGTTCTAAAAACCTTACTAAAAGAAGACACGTACGCTCTCCGGTATATAGAATCTCAAACGTGAACAGGAACAATTGGAGCAGGTCTTGAAGAAAAGCGGTCAAACTGAGAGAGATGGTTCAAATGGCTCTGAGCACTATGAGACTTATCATCTGCGGTCATCAGTCCCCTAGAACTTAGAACTACTTAAACCTAAATAACCTAAGGACATCCACATCGTAGGATTTGAACCTGCAACCATAGCGTTCGCGCAGTTCCAGACTGAAGGGTCTAGAACCGCTCGGCCACAACGGCTGGCAAACAGATTCGACGTACTAGCTGCCATCTCCGCCAACAGTAGTTGAAATCAGCATAATGACATGGACATTTGTAGGAAAATTAACATTGACGGTTGGAATACTTGAGCACAGTGTTCGTGCAGCGGTATGTGAATCAGTACACTGACAGATGCAGTCAAATGGTATCGCAATTGATGTCAATAGTACAAACTACAATATGTAACAAGACATAACGCCTCAGTTGGTGGGCTGTGGAACTCGATGTAAAGGCAATCGGCTCTGTGTAGTGTTAGAATGTGCGTACGTGCTTTTCATGCAGATAGGAAACAGACAACGATAGTGAGAATCCGTATTTTGTACCACGATTGTGACCTAGCCCAGTGGAAAGCAGTTACCACATGGTGAAAATACAACAAAGGTGCTTAGAAGGAAATGAGACGTTCTAGTCGTTAAATTGCTAACAGTAGTTCCAGTGCAGCGATTAAAACGTATGGCACTCAAAAAACGACTGCAGAACTTGTTCTAACATCCAGATATTAACAGGGTGACTGGAGTTTTCGGTAATACGCATGTCATGGACTTGAGAATGGGATAAAGTGGTCTTCAGTAATGAGAAGAAGTTTAATTTAGATGGACCCGAAGAATTTCAATGTTGGCATGATCTGAGAACAGAGCAGCAGTTAGGAATGAGCAGATATTTTAGTGATGGAAGTGTTAACGATTTTGGCAGTGTTCTCCACTAAAGATAAATCACGCATTGCTTCGGTGAACACTTGAATGAACTCTAATATATACACCGAGATACTGAAGACAGAATGGATTAGAATGTATGAGGGCCTAGCGGGCGAAATTCTAATGATTCAACAAGATAATGCATCTGTCCAGGTTTTTGCAAAACAAAAGGTCGTTTTAAGATAAAGATATCGACGGCTTTCCTTGGCTTGTAAGTATCCCGGATTTGAACCCTATCAAAAGCTTTGGGGAATACTTGCAAGGCAGGTTTATCACAACGGAAGGCAGTTTGCGGATGTATGTGAGCTGAAAAAGGCGATACGAGAAGAGGGGCGACAGTTTCACTACAAGAACTACAAACCCTAACGAAATCAACACAAAAGAGAAATTTTGACGCAGATAAGAAGAACTGACAGTGCAATAACAGAAGAGGCCTGTGAATGTATTTATACCACTTTCCATCCAGGAAATAAAAGAGTCTTATTTTGTTACTCGTGTTATGAAAGAAAGTATGTAACTCCGTCATGATTATTTAAGTCTTGTACGTATCTACAACTTTCATAATAAATTCGGTACATTTATGCATCACACATTAGATATTACTTTCGTAGCAACCCTGACTTAATACTGATTTTCACTACTGTGCAGCATTATCCTCAGTTATAGTGAATGAACTGAAACGAAGCTTTGCCATACACAGGGGCCTAGCTGGTGAAAGGGACTGATCCTTCGGAGCACCACTTCGAGACCTAGTGGATGTGAACTGTGACAATTACGTCACGTCACAGCATTTTAGTTAGGAAATAGATTTTAAGTTTACAGCTAAAACGCTTTTATTTAGTTACTATTGTTATAATTATTATTTTGAGTTCGTCAGGTCCTAGTACTAGTTTATTTGGTCCTTCCATCATTTAGCTCTTCTTCAGTTAATTAATTGGTAATGTCGTGTTTTCAGTCGATTTTGAATAGCTTACAAAACTTCAGAGAATTACCAGCGGCCGTTGTCCTGGTCTGCGAAGATCTCATCGGTTAACTTCAATCTGCTTAATAATATATAGTCTCCTGAAACAGGATGCCGGCCGGGGTGGCCGAGCGGTTCTAGGCTCTAGAGTCTGGAACCGCGCGACCGCTACGGTCGCAGGTTAGAATCCTGCCTCGTGCATGGATGTGTGTGATGTCCTTAGGTTAGTTAGGTTTAAGTAGTTCTAAGTTCTAGGGGACTGGTGACCTCAGAAGTGAAGTCCCATAGCGCTCAGAGCCATTTAAACAATTTTTTTTAAACAGGATCTTGTCTTCCCTCCCACACATAAAATCTTCGGAGTCTGTACGAGTGCATTAATGTTATGAGTTGAGCTGTTGTGCCTGGATGGATATATCTCCACCAAACACCAACGAGCTATTAATATTTCTCGACGAAATGACTGTGCATGCTGGATAGCTGGGATACATCCAGAAATCAATGTTCGAAAATCCTAGGGCAATATTTAATGTTCACAGCTAAGATCAGCCGTTTCTGGATAAATAAAAAATGCCATGTACCTTAAACATCTGACGTTCTACTTTCTTTAAAATATTACACTTCTTAAATCCAGATACATTAATCGGACACTAGTTAAGCCGAAAAATTGACTTTGAGTGAATACAGGTCATGATGGCTTCCAACAACAGTACAGACTGCTACTGATCATTATACACGACAGTACGTGTTGAGTTTACAAACAAAATTGGGTCATAATCGTTTGATACGTTCATTATAAGATTAAAAATCAAACAGTGGAAGCTTTAGGTTGGAATAGCAGCAATATTAGGAGAAGAATGAGTGGTACTCATAGTAAAGATGACTCGTTGTGCTGCAGACAGGAACAACGAAAAGTTCGTTACACTTTGTAGTTTCGTTGCTGAAGAAGGCTTTTGCCGAAAGCTTAGTGCGCAACAGTATTTTTGTTGTTCCTCTCTTCAGTTCAATGAGTCATCTTTAGGGTGAGTAGGGATCTATATTATTTCTAATATTGTTGTAATAATAACATTTGCTCTCCAAGGAGTAACTCTACGCTCACAGAACGCCTAGCGTGCTATCGCAGTTAGAACAGAAACTTTTCGTGATACATTTAATAAACTCCTCAAAATTTAGGGCCATACTCAGTTGTCTTTAAAACCATACAGAAACCCTACAACAGGCGTTATTGAGAAAAGCGCCCAGATCAACCAACCACACATAAAACCCACAACCGGCGTCATTGAGACGAGGACCCACACACAAGTCAAACAACAGGCCATATTAAGAAAAAATGGGTCAAATGGCTCTGAGCACTATGCGACTTAACTTCTGAGGTCATGAGTCGCCTAGAACGTAGAACTAATTAAACCTAACTAACCTAAGGACATCACACACATCCATGCCCGAGGCAGGATTCGAACCTGCGACCGTAGCGGTCGCTCGGTTCCAGACTGTAGCGCCTAGAACCGCACGGCTACTCCGGCCGGCCCCTATTAAGAATGAGGGTCTATAACTCTAGAACAACCCAGCCCACCATATGTCCGTTGTGCGCCAAATCCACAGTCAAATTCAGGCGCCCGACAACTGCACAATGCAATAGGCTTTATTGAGAATGAGTGTCTAGAACAATCCAGCCTACCACATAATCAGGATGCGTCAAAGCTCTGACCGGCAGAATCTATGGCACTTACCATCTGAGGTCATCAGTCCCCTGGACGTAGAACTACTTGAACCTAACTAAGGACATCACACACATCCATGCCAAAGGCAGGATTCGACCCTGCGACCGTAGCAGCAACATGGTTCAGGACTGAAGTGCCTACAACCGCTCGGCCACAGCGGCCGGCTAAACGACTTTCAATTAAAATGTCTCCGCTGTACAGGAATACGCATAACGACTGTACAGGTGCAGGTTGTAGACACATGGTTAGCGACGTATGGAAGTTTGGGTCGAAGTGAGTCGTGCTCGGATAGCTTAATGGCAAGGTGACCGCTCCCGTTGAGAGGGACATCCGTGTTCCAGTCCCAATGTGGCTCAAATTTTCATTGTCGTCTTTCCATTACACAGCAAATACATTTCAGGTGTTGAGTACTCTATCTCTGGACGGCATGTTCTAGCTATACATTAGTGCGTGTGTATGATTTACTCTCGTTTTTGTTGTACGTCTGATTTATGTACATTCGTGTAGCCATGGCAGATTTTGTTATTAGTATTTCCATCTGGTCACTCATCGCTGATCAGTAGTTTTAAACATACCATATGTACAAGAGCAAAAAGTGGAAATCGGTGCTTTAAATTAGTACTGAAGAAAACTTGGTGTAATTAAAAATAATTGTAACTAAAAAATCAAACACACACTTTGTGAAGGAAGACTCTCGAAGGTAGTGTGATTAGGGCTACACGTCCTGTCGACATCGTGGTCATTAGAGACAGGAAGACATTTAGACAAACTGGAAATATCATATTTATAGGGCTAAACGACAAGACTCGGATCAGTTGTTAGACGACTACTGCAAGTTTGCTGGATGTGCCTATTTTAACATTTCTGACAGACACCTCATTCTACAGGGTGATTCAAAAAGAATACCACAACTTCAAAAATGTGTATTTAATGAAAGAAACATAATATAACCTTCTGTTATACATCATTACAAAGAGTATTTAAAAAGGTTTTTTTTCACTCAAAAACGAGTTCAGAGATGTTCAATATGGCCCCCTCCAGACACTCGAGCAATATCAACCCGATACTCCAACTCGTTCCACACTCTCTGTAGCATATCAGGCGTAACAGTTTGGATAGCTGCTGTTATTTCTCGTTTCAAATCATCAATGGTGGCTGGGAGAGGTGGCCGAAACACCATATCCTTAACACACCCCCATAAGAAAAAATAGCAGGGGTAAGATCAGGGCTTCTTGGAGGCCAGTGATGAAGTGCTCTGTCACGGGCTGCCTGGCGGCCGATCCATCGCCTCGGGTAGTTGACGTTCAGGTAGTTACGGACAGATAAGTGCCAATGTGGTGGCGCTCCATCCTGCTGAAATATGAATTGTTGTGCTTCTTGTTCGAGCTAGTTCTGCGAGTCGATTTTCTTGGGCTGCGAACAAATGCTTGCTGGATGCGTGCTACATTTTCATCACTCGTTCTCGGCCGTCCAGAACTTTTCTCTTTGCACAAACACCCATTCTCGGTAAACTGTTTATACCAACGTTTAATACACCACCTATCAGGAGGTTTAACACCATACTTCGTTCGAAATGCACGCTGAACAACTGTCGTCGATTCACTTCTGCCGTACTCAATAACACAAAAAGCTTTCTGTTGAGCGGTCGCCATCTTAGCATCAACTGACGCTGACGCCTAGTCAACAGCGCCTCAAGTGAACAAATGTACAACTAAATGAAACTTTATAGCTCCCTTAATTCGCCGACAGATAGTGCTTAGCTCTGCCTTTTGTCGTGGCAGAGTTTTAAATTCCTAAAGTTGTGGTATTCTTTTTGAATCACCCTGTATATGTCATGAAATGAAACGATTGTATGGGTATTAGCCAGGATACACCATCTGCGCAGCGCGGCGTCCTAGTGCAAGTCTATTCATTTGCCGCCACTTCGGTGACATGGGTGTGGATGATGATGAGTACAACACAGCATCCTGCACCCGAGCGGATAAAATTCGACCGAATTGGGAACACAAACATGGACCCCATTATCTTACTGCAGCAATGCTAACCATTAAAGCACCATCTGTACCTCGCTGCATAACATGTCAGAATCTGCATGTAAACACTGCGAGTGCATGGCGCGTTCAGTTTGCCTTTCGTCTGCCGCCTGCACATGCCCCTACAGTCTAATCTACGAGAATCAGGCAAAGGTATAAAAAAGAAAAAGAATACAACCTTTTGAGAGCTGATGCGATGATAATGTTACAAGCGGCTGTCATGTCGTAAAAGAAAAGACAGTATTTTAGAAAGAATGTACTTGATATTTATAGTGCTGTTCCTTCCATATTTCGCAGTCACCAAACGTGGTGGTATTTTTTTCTGTACGAATAGTAAAACGAATTCAACGCTATCTTCTGTTAATGTAAACATATAATAATAAGATCTCAGTGCAATGGATAAGGATCTTGCATGAGAACAACCACACCCGTAAGTAGACGTCATGAAAAATAATACCTTGGCTGATCTTGTGACTGATTTCGTAGCTTATGAGTTACGTGATCGGATTAGATATGTTAAATCATGACATTAAACTTTCGACACCTACAGTTGTTAACATTTTTTGTTTATGAATAAACGACACAATTAGCGAATCATTAGGAAAGAGCCAAGCACGTGGTGACGGCTGCTCCAGCGTGCCATTAATCCTGGACGGCGTCAGTAGGCCGAACGTAACCGATTAACCAATAGATCGTGGGTCACAATCGATCAAGAGTGGCATAGATACAATAGACGGCGATGCTTAGAGATACAGACGAGAAAGTGCTCAGACCTAACGAGCCCATCCGCATATCTAACACGTGCTTTAGATACTTTGCACTGACTACATTTTCTTCACGAGTTTCTCTGTGGAATTTCAGACTCATTTTGATACATTCAAGTCTAGGCAACATATTTAAATTCCGTGACATTTCCTGCTACTTCTTATAAATACCATTTTGCCTTCTTGTTGCTTCCACGCATTGCTTGCCCCTATCATGTTCATATATTGTGTTTACGAGGTATCAAAATGTACAAGGGCTGGACAGAAACCTGTAAATAGTAAAAGAGAGTTTACCATGCATAATATGATTTTGGAAATCCGTTGGAACTCGAAACAACGTTCAGTCGTCACGGAATGAATATATATAGATCTGTACGGCTTTCGAGGAAACCTTATACCATTCTTCTTGGAAAGTAGCCGCAAATACTGGTTAGGAAGATCTATGTGGATAGCAATAACGCACCAGTGTCTCCAAAGTAAACTACAAAGTCTCACTTGATCAATGTGGTAGCCAGAGGAGATGCGACAATTCATTCTCGTGTTCACAAAACCACTCCTGGACGATGTAAGGTGTAGGAACAGGGAATCTGTCGACATGGAACGCAGTATAACAATTCATTGGGAAAAAACGTGGCCCCATGTATTGGACCTGATCAGCCAAAATAGTCACATAATCCATGGCAGTCACGCGCCCTTATACCGAGACCATGGTGCATAATGAGTACCACGACATGGCTGCCCATAACATCGCCAAACCCCTGTTATTATGTGTCACTGTTAGGACTTAAACTTTACCAGAAGTTGAAAATATCGTGAAAGGGGACTAATCCTGCCAAATGGCATTGTTGCACCTCTCCATAGTCCACGTTTTCTTGCATCGACACGAAGTTTTCCTGATAACGACATACACTATGTGATCAAAAGTATCCCGACAGCCCCCAAAACATACGTTTTTCATATTAGGTGCAGTGTACTGCCACCTACTGCCACGTATTCCGTATCAGCTACCTCAGTAGTCATTAGACGTTTTGAGAGAGCAGACTGGGGCACTCCGCGGAATTTACGGACTTCGAACATGGTCAGGTGATTGGGTGGCACTTTTGTCATACGTCTGTGCCCGAGATTTCCACACTCCTGAAAGTCCCTAGGTCCTCTGTTTGCGATGTGATAGTGAAGTAAAAATGTGAAGGGACACGTACAGCACGAAAGTGTAGAGGCCGATCTCGTCTGTTGACTGACAGAGACCACCGACAGTTAAAGAAGGTCACAATGTATAATAGGCAGACATCTATCCAGACCGTCATACAGGAATTTCAAACTGCAAGTACTATGACAGTAAGGTGGGAGGAGAGAAAACTTTTTTAAGACAGCCCAGTCCTTTTATAATGTTATTGCGTAGTTTCTTATAGTCAGAACATTGTGTATGGTTAAAGTCTGCTGAAGAAATTTTGTAGTGAAGCACATTAACTTCTCTGGTAGCTGAAACGAGTGTCAAGCAAAGTAATTGTACACCAAGTTCCTATTAAGATTTATTTTTGCTAACTTGCCTAGGTGTGAGAACTTCATGAAAAGATGTTTTGTTGTTATGGCTTAATGAAGCATAGCTATACTCAGAGTGTTTATTCTCATTTATCAGGACCGATAAACAACTTCGTGAAGTTTAGTTCCTTATTTTTCATTCTTTACTTTCATAACTGTGTATGCATACTTGCATTGCACAACGCGATTGTTTACTGAGAAATATTTCTATGAAAACTGGTAAAATAAAGTCAGGCATTGCACATCGTAAGTGCGGTAAAGGAACAAGTTTGTTTGTGTGGCCATCCTCCGCAGCAAGCATATAAATACTTGTCTTGTAAGTAAAACTGCCTTTTCCTGTTGCAGCAGGAAAAGGAAGTTTTATTTACAAAACAAGCGGAAAAGGAAATTTCATTTTTCGCATTTACATCACTATCCTAATAGTGACAGTTTTCAGAGCAGACGAGCGTTCCGTGAGCATAGATATGCCAATAAGTTTAATCACTATCAAACTTCACGTCCACTGTTGGGCACAGTGATTGTCGAAGTGTATTAGTGGAAATAATGGTATCTCAGTTCAGAAGCTTAATATCAGTAGGACATCTCGGTAAGTACTTTCTTGTGAATTCTCAACCAGTTTTATCAGAAAGCCAGATACGTCAGTTTCTTACGTTCATTTGTCCTGAAATTACAATTACAGTTCTGGTATAGTGATTGTTTACAAGACTGAGACAAAGGTTATCTACACTGAGGTCAACATTTTTAATCTGAATCATTTTGTTCTGCAGTCAGATGGCATAAGTAAATTTCATTGAACACGGTTTGCTTTTTCACAGACGAATTGTTTGATGTACCGGCTTGAATGCATTTCGCATCGTGTTGCGTGAGCTGTACATATTTTCCGTTCAAAATTAAATTTTCACATATTTCTGTTGTCCTGGACTGAAATTTACGTATTTCGATATCAAAATAAGTTGTAGACATCTTTGAGATACCAACGTGATACTGACACGAGTTAAGAAATATAACAAGGATCTTTCATGGTGGTGAGCCGCCTCTCCACGAACTGCCGCTTTTTTCCAGTTCGAAGGGTTGTAAATGGGCTGATTCTGTGTTGGCAGCGCTCTGTAGAGCTTTGAATTGGATCTCTGACCGCGCTTTCTTTGTAAGAGACTCTGTGGCTGGTAGGACTCGTTGTTGGAAGTTAATCGCCGGTAGTGTTGGGTAGTTGGAAGTTAGTCGCCAGCAGTGATGGAAGTACTGTTAGGCAGTTGGAGTTGAACAGCCAGCTGTGGTGGATGTTAAATGTGAGAAATTAGTACTGATGGAGGGTAGAGATCTGAAGTGTTAGCGCAGGCTAACGATGTGGAAGTATCCGACTTGGAGACTGAAAATTATTGTACCGGATGTCAATGACGATTTATATCCGTGTTTGAACTGGATGTCACGTTGTTAAGGTAAAAAGTACATTATTTGGTTTTTCAACAAAACCTTTCCGTTGCTAACCACGTGGGTATTACTGGTTAGTGGCTTTAGTAGTTAGAATCTGTTATTTAACTGGTAGTATTGACACTCGCTATATTGCAGTAGTTCGAATAATGAACTTTCTTGCGAGGTAAGTGCTTAATGAAATGTATAGGTTATTGTCAGGATTCCTTCTTATTCAAGGTCTTTCTTTTGTATTAATGATATGAAGTCAGGTTGTAACTTTTTTGAGCAGTCAGATTGCGTTGCGCTAGAATATCGTGGGTCAGTGTTGACATGATAAGAAAAAACAATATTTCAAATTGCTCTAAGCACTGTGGGACTTAACATCTGAGGTCATCAGTCCCCTAGACTTAGAACTACTTAAACCTAAGTAACCTAAGGACATCACACACATCCATGCCCGAGGCAGGATTCGAACCTGCGACCGTAGCAGCAGCGCGGTTCCAGACTGAAGCGCCTAGAACCGCTGGCCACAGCGGCCAGCTTGATAAGAAAAAGTAAAGAGAAAGGATGGGCCGGCTTGATAAGAAAAAGTAAGGAGAAAGTAGGCTCAGTACGTACAGTTTCACTCAACTGTTTCAGAATCAAATAACGAAGAAGTTTCATCTTCTCAGTGTCTGCCCCGATAGTGCCTGCCCTCTGTAACAAAGAAATTGAGTTAATCGATCAACAACGAACTTAAACGAGTGCCTTACGACGTCCACCCAAATAAGACGCAACGGACGAAAGCCAACAAACATGAGATTTATTAAAAAAAGGCTAAGTGGTCAGCGTGACGGATTGCCGTCATACGGGCCCGGGTTCGATTCCCGGGTGGGTCGTGTATTTTCTCCGATCTGGGACTAGGTGTTGTGTTGTCTTCATCATCATTTTGTCCCCATCCGGCGCGCAGGTCACCCAATGTGGCATCGAATGGCGGCCGGACCTGTCCCATAAGGGGCCTTCTGGCCAATGACACCAAACGCTCAGTTCCATTCATTTCTATCTTCTCAGTCATTCAGCAATTTAAGTACAGATTCACACATTTAAATGAAGAAGTTTCAGTGTAAACCCAAATTTCATCGCCTGTGACGATGTTTGACAAAAGATCAGCCTCGTAAAGAGCAAGTAATTCCGCACGAATGGTCCTTCGTTACTATTTATATCCTAATGTGAGGCAAGGAACCGAGCGGGCGTACACCTCTGAGTACCCCAACTGGTGGACGAGTGTGTCAGCACTACCAACAGAGACGTCCAGTTGTGCAGCGGAACGTTTGATTGTGATCCGTGGATCGCCTCGAATGAGAGTGGCGCACATTGCGACACTGCAGGAGTCACACCTGGGTGCAGCCGACCCGCACGCGGCAGAGCGGACAGGCCAGCGCGACCTTGTTGCGAGAATGACAGACGCCTCGCCCAGTGACTCACCGTTCTTTTGTTTAGTGCCAGCTCTCCGTAAACATTCAGCAAGCGCCTGTGAATATCTCCCAGGCTTTGGTTTTCCGCCAAAAGAAACTCAACGACTGCTATTTGCTTCGAACTCACCTCCATTACGCAGGCCAATTTGAAAGCTACGTATAGCGCCGCCCCCTTTCGGAACTTCATGAAACTGTAGCGGCTGAAGCGTGAACGTTGCATAATGTCCCACAACAAATTCGGCATTTTTTCAACAGAAATTATCCGAGAAAGAAAAGTGGGTTGCTTTACTTACTGAACGCTCCTCTTCTATTCAGGCATGCTTTTCTCGCCGAATTTCCGTATTTTTATCCAACTCCTGTAAGTGGGGCGGTCAGAAACATTACTAATATACAAAACTATTATTCTACCAGTTATGCTGTATGGGTGTATGGTTGCAAAATGAAAATCCGTTTCGAGTATTTGATAACAAAATTTTGAGGAAAATTTTCGGAGCAAAAAGGGATGACATTAGCGGAGAGTGGCGAAAACTGCATAACGAAGAGGTGTACGAACTTTATTCAAGCCCTGACATAATCAGTAGCTATTATTAAATCACGTAGGCTGCAGTAGGCAGGTCACGTAGCTCGAATGGATGAGGGCAGGGCAGCGCGCAAAGTACTGGTAGCGCACTTAGAGAGGAAACGTCCTGTGGGGAGACCGAGGCGTAGATGAGAGGACATTGTGAAGGCTGATTTGAGGAGCCTAGGTATTGAAGGTGAATGGAAGGAAATAGCCCAAGACACGGACAGATGGCGAAAATACGTTGCTGCGGTAATGGACTCTCGAGTCCAGTATGACCAGTGAGTGTGTGTGTGTTTAAGGTACTTGCCGGGGGCGTTCTATTGAGAAATTACTGTAAATAAAAAAAATTGATAAACTGCCCAATATCCGAGTTATTTAGCATCGGAGTTAGCCAGGCAGATCGACGCGCGTGCAAATTCAACCAGCCTGCCAGAAGCACGGTCGCCAAACTTATTCTTCATTTGCGTCCCATCACACCAAACAAACGTAACATTTGGTCAAATAGCTTAAATTAATCACTTCCGAAAAACGTACATTTGAACTGGTAATGAGCATTCGTTCAAGTGGTAACTCACAGACCCACTGATGTCTAGGCTTGCTGCAGTTTAGCACGTACAAGTGCTTGAACCGGCGAGCGCAACGACCTGATTGGCTGACTCCAATGCTAAATAACTCCGAAATGGCGCAGTGAATAACCCTGTTATATGTTGAGGCGCCATAAAAACTGGAATCGGTATGCTTATTTAAATACAGAGATAAATAAACGGGCGCTGCTGTCGGCGACGCCTGTATAAGACAACAAGTGTCTCGCGCAGATGTAAGATCGGTTGCGGCTGCTGCAATGGCAGGTTATCAAGATTTAAGTGAGTATGAACGTGGTGTTACAGTCGGCGCACGAGCGATTGGACACAGCGTCTCTGGGAGAAGAGGTGAGGATTTTCCTGTAAGACCATTTACGAGTGTACCATGAGTATCGGAAATCCGGTAAAACATCAAATCTCCGACATCACTGCGGCGGGAAAAAGATGCTGCAATAACGGGAACAAAACGACTGAAGAGAATTGTTCAGTGTGACGGAAGTGCAACACTTCCGCAATTGCTGCAGATTTCAATGCTGGGGCATCAACAAGTGTCAGCGTGGGAACCATTCCACGAAAAATCATCGATATGGGCTTTCGGAGGTGAAGGCCATCTCGTGTATCCTTTATGTCTGCACGACACAAAGCCCTACGCCTCGCCTGTGCCCGTCAACACCGACATTGGACTGTTGATGACTGGAAACTTGTTGGCTGGTCAGACGAGTCTCGTTTCATATTGTATCGAGCGGATGGACATGTATGGATATGAGACAACCTCATGAATCCATGGACCCTGCATGCCAGCAGGGATCTGTTCAAGCAGGTGGAGGCTCTGTAATCGTATTTTAAACGTTTTTGTGGCTGTGTGCTCAGCAACCATGTATGTAATGATATAAAATGTAACAGTTAGGCAACCGGTTGCACACTGGGATCCCTGATACGTCTAGATACGAGTCTGACACGTCACACGTACGTAAACATCCTGTCTGACCACCTGCATCCCTTCTTTCCGTTGTGCATTTCGACGGACTTGGGCAATTCCAGCAGGATAACGTGAAACCACACACGTCAAGAATTGCGGAAGAGTAGCTCCAGGAATACTCTCCTGACTTTAAACGCTTCTGCTGGCCACCAAACTCCCCAGACATGAACATTGCTGAACAAATCTGGGATGCCTTGCAACGTACCATACTGTTCAGAAGAGATCTCCTCCTCCAGAATGAGATTTTCACTCTGCAGCGGAGTGTGCGCTGATATGAATCTTCCTGGCAGATTAAAACTGTGTGCCGAACCGAGAGTCGAAATAGGGACTTTTGCCTTTCGCGGGCAAGTGCTCTACCATCTGAGCTACCCAAGCACGACTCACGCGCAGTCCTCACAGCTTTACTTAAGCCAGTACCTGGCCTCCTACCTTCCAAACTTTTACAGAAGCTCTCCTACGAACCTTGCAGAACTAGCACTCCTGAAAGAATGGATATTGCGGAGAGCTTCTGAAAAGTTTCATATCAGCTTCTGTAAAGTTTGAAAGGTAGGAGGCGAGGTACTGGCAGAAGTAAAGCTCTGTGGACGGGACGTGAGTCGTGCTTGGGTAGCTCAGATGGTAGATCACTTGCCCACGAAAGGCAAAGGTCCCGAGTTCGAGTCTCGGTACGGCATACAGTTTTAATCTGCGAGGATGTTTCAGATCTCCTCCTCCTCGTACTCTTACGTATTTGTGGACAGCACTGCACGATTCATGGCATCAGTTTCCTTCAGCACTACTTCAGATACTAGTAGAGTCCATGACATGTCGTGTTGCGACACTTCTCTGTGCTCGCGAGGGCCCTAGACTTTTTGAGGCACGTGTACGGGTTCCTCTGGCTCTTCAATGTATATATGTTCACGATTACCTTTCGCAGCTTTAACATTTACTCCTGCAACTCGTCAACCTCTACGTTTCCTTTGTATTTTACGCATATCTTAAAGGACAGTTAGGGTGTGCTCCGTTTCATTTAGCACAACACCCAGTTAGTGTACAATTTCGGCTACCACAGTTGTAGTATAAATTAATTGTGTTGTGCTAATTTGGTGTCTTTGATAAAGTGTAACAGATCCTCACGTATGCCAAATCCAATTGAAACTACTTAAATTTGTAACGCCACAAGAGCCTCCGAAATATGACCTCAGTTTCGTTTTTAAAGTACGTCACCACTACGTTTATGCACTAGTCTCGCAGAGTGTTTTTATACGCCAGTCGCTTGGCTGCGCAGCAGGGCGAAGTTCCAGAAAAGCATTGGGACGTTTGTGACTCATTACCTTGGACTTTGGTCTAAGCGAGGACGGAACTGTGCCCCCTGAACACGAAAATGAACACGCGCGCGTCGAGCGGGATGCCGGACGTCGGAGGCGTATGCTGGGCAGAAACGGAATCATTTGCATCACAAAAGTCCCTGAGTACGTACTGTTTATCCCTTTAATAATATTATTCACAAAATTTAAGATTTAAATACTGTAACCTTTTTAGCCTACAGTAGTACTGTTTTAAGTAATGTACCTGCTAGTTAAGACTCATCACGTCTATGCCATAAGACATTCCATTTGCAGACTCTGGAATGCAGTTTTACACATTTAATTGACTAAAGAACATTATCTGATCAAAACAATCCTGACATCCTTATATCTTTTGGAACTAACCACTGCATGTCAGGAAGGGCCCAACCTGCCAGTATAAAACGTGGTGGAGAGTACTGTTCTGATAGTAGAAAGCAGTAACAATGGACTACATAGTCATTGTCGCTTGTGGAAATTATGCATCAAAGAAATTCCAACCCTTGTAAAGCTGCCAGGTCTACTGTGGGTGAGGCGGTTGTGAATTGGAAATGAGAAGGAACAGTCATGAATAGACCAACATCAGACAGACTAGATATACCGACGGGCATGGATCGTCGATCATTGGGGAAGTGGTTGCAAAAATCGCATGAAATAAGCGGATGGAATGACTCGTGAGTTGAAAAGATCTACCAGCAGTCCAGATAGCACATTGTCTGTGCGAAGCAAGCAAGATATAATTGAGTACAGTGATCAAGCAGCTACTCTTATGCAATACATTTGTTTACTCAATGCCAAGCTTGAGGTGGAGGAATGTGGATAACTGGAAACATGTGATTTCGAGTGATGACGTCAGTCTCCAGACCACGAATTCTTGTCTTGTGCCACTCTCTTCGTATCTCAGTAGCACATAACAGCCTTAATTGTTTGTTGAAAGTATTCCAGTATCAGCTTTCCCTTTCAATCCTCTACTGCTCCCACTAGTGCTACAGAAATTATTCTCTGTTGTCTTAGCATGTATCTTATCACCCGTGAGTTGAAAAGTCCTTGCAACAGTCCAGCTAGCACGATGTCTGCGCGAATCGAGTTAGAAAGAATGGAGTTCAGTGTCCGTCCTGCTTGTTCCTGTTTTCCATCTGTTCTTTCCTTTGTTGATTTTGTGGACAACCCTTTTACGTACCTAGCTAAGGTAATTTCAAAAGCCCTTTTATACTGTGAAGATCCAAAGAAATTGGTACACCTGCCTAATATTGTATAGGGTCACCGCTAGCACGCAGAAGTGCCGCAGAATGACGTGGCATGGACTCGACTAGCATCTGAAGTAGTGGTGGAGAGAATTGACACCGATCCTGCAGGGCTGTCCCTAAAGCAGTAAGAGTTCGAGGGGGTTGGAGATCTCTTCTGAACAGCACGTTGCAAGGCACCCAGGATATGCTCAATAATGTTCATGTCTGGGGATATGGTGGCCAGCGTGTTTAAACTCAGAAAAGTGTTCCTGGACGTTTGGGGTGTCGCATTTTCCTCCTGGAATTGCCCAAGTCCTTCGGAATGCACAATGGACGTGAATGGATGCAGGTGATCAGACACGATGCTTACGTACGTTTCACCTGTCAGAGCCGTATCTAGACGTATCAGGGATGACATATCACTCCAGCTGCACACACCCCACACCATTACAGAACCTCCAGAAGCTTCAACAGTGTCCTGCTGACACGCTGGGTTCGTGGATTCATGAGGTTGTCTCCATACCATTTGAAACGAGACTCGTGCGAGCAGGAAAAATGTTTCCAGTCATCAACAGTCCAGTGTCTGTGTTGTCGGGCCCGGCCGAGTCGTAAGGCTTTGTGTCGTGCAGTCATCAAAGCCACAGGAATGGGCCTTCGGCTACGAAAGGCCATATCGATGATGTTTCGTTGATAGTTTCGCACGCTGACACTTGTTGATGGCCCATCATTGAAATCTGCCGCAATTTGGGGAAGGGCTGCACGTCTGTCAAGCTGAATGATTCTCTTCTGTCGTCGCTGATGCTGTTCTTGCAGGTTTTCTTCCGGCCTCAGTGATGTCGGATTCCTGATATTCATGGTACACTCGTGAAATGGTCGTACCTGAAAATCCCCCTTCATCGCTACCTCGAATCTGCTATGACCCATCGCTCGTGCAGCGTCTATAACACCACGTTCAAACTTACTTATATCTTGATAACCTGCCATTGAAGCAGCAGTAACCTATCTAACAACTGCGCCAGACACTTGTTGTCTTATGTAGGTGCTGCGACAGCAGCGCCGTATTCTGCCAGTTTACATACATCTGTATTTCAATACGCATGCCTATACCAGTTTTTTGGCGATTCAATGTAGTACTACATTTTAAACGCTTCGTCCTTCTTTTCTTGTTTTCCCACAGCCTAAGACTCACTACCATACAATGCTGTGTTCCAAAAGTACCTTCTCAGGAGTATTAACAGACTTCTATTGACCGTGAATGTCCTTTTTCCCTGTGCTCACCTGTTTTAATGCCCTTCTTGCTACGTTCACCACCTGTTACTTCGTTTCCGAGGCTGAAGCGTTGTTTAACTTCGTCTACATTCTGCTCTCCAAGTCTGGTGTTAAATTGTCTCTAATCTCAGTTCTGGTAATCCTCTTGTCTTTCTTCGCTTAATCCACATTCTGTTGTAATTAGACTGTTCAATTAATGTAAGACGACCTGTAATTGTTCTTCACTTTCACTTAAGATAGCAGCGTTATCAATGAATCTTATCATTGGCATCCTTTCAGTCTGAATTTTTAACCTTCTCTTGAACTTTCGTTTTATGCCTGCTATTTCTCTTTCTATTTGTATGTTGCACAGTAGGGGAAAGTACTTCAGCTCCTAAAATAGAACGGTTTAAGTCCTCCAGTGACATTAAGACACCTCACCGACAGTGTCCTAAGCAGAGTCCAAGCCGTCATCATGGCATGGGATGGACACATCCCATGTTAGTGCCCACTGATAGGTTTCCGTATACCTCTTTAGCTGAGTGGTTGACGGCGGGGGAGCTCAACGTGTTCTGTCCAGAGAATGACCACCCTCTGTGGTTAAAAAGTAAAGTGGGTGAAGTTCTCATCGATGGAACGTCAAATATGTCATGTGAACACAGGACTGGACAAACTTCCTAGTGTCTTGTCGTGATTGACCGATGGTTTCGGGCGTCAAAGGCAGCCGTCTTCTATGATCCAGGACGTAACATTGGAAAAGAAAGGTTCTAGAGCCATATTTCCTTCATGTGCGTCGAGGTCCCTGGCCGAGGGTCATGACATTAGAGATTCGCGGGATATGGTTCGTGGTTGGTCAGGAAACGGACCATGCCATATGTACGACTGTCTCAATCCACACCACTCCTTGATTTTGGAGGAGCTGTCGTACAACCAGCGAATCTTATCACTCACGTCACACTCCATTTGTCACGTGGCTCTTTCCCAAGATTTAAATTGTTGGTATTGCGTCAACAAGGAAACTATTGAAATACGGACCAAAGACAACCAATCAGCCACAACACTGGCTAACTACCTATAACATCGCCAGAGCTTGAGAGACCTCACATTTTGTTTCATTAGGACAAAGGACGAGATTTTTAGAAACAAATATGTAATTAACTACAGGGATTGAAAAGATCGCTGTTTCCACCTCGCCAACACAGGCAAAGGGAGTCGAACCGCAGACTGAACCTGAGTGACTACGCCAGTCGACCCGTCGCCGAAAATCTGGTCTTAACCCTTGGGAGAGGTGCGGAATGATGATAATAAAAATGACCGAAATATTGTTCTTTTTTGACACCAAAAGCCGGCAATACAGTCGTGAATTATTTTCTCATTCAGCTTTTTAAAGTATGGGAGGCTTGCATTTTCAGTGCGTCTTCAGCATAGCGTGAACCTAAATGCTGGTCTTCCTTACCTACAACTGACGAGTGAACAGTTCCTGTCTGACATGCAACAACTTTTCAGAAGACTTACAGCTCGGTTGACGAAAATAAATTTTCCTGGATCTTGGATGGTATGGATCTGGACAAGAGATAATAGTAGCAATTCTACAGACACTGTTGAACTTAGCCTCCATAGTGAAACTTGGATGGTCGATTTCATATGGCATTGGAATCCGATTTGGGGCATGGCGAAGTGATAAAGATTCACTTTTGGTATTCAACTGTATTCCGGACACAGTTATTCGAGATAAGCACGAAGAAATGTTAAAAGTAGCATGTAAGGATTTTGTTGAAAATGAAGTAACATTACGCTGTAGGATCAACAGCATCATAGTTTCCAAACTAAATTTCCCTTAACCAGGCTTCTTATGACACAACAAGCAGGGAGAACTTATAGATCTCATTTGAGGAAACATATTGCTCATCGAACATAGCGTAAGAGATAGGAGAGTTAGAAGTAAGTTGGGGGGGGGGGGGGGGGAGTTAATTGATCACATAAACTTAAATATCAAATTCAGTGGACAGATCCCACTGGCTCCAACAAAAAACTTCTTCGATAAAATATCAACGAAATCGAATTGACCAGTACTTCACTAAACATGTTAAAAACAAACTATCACTGGCCTTCAGTTCGGCTCAGACACTGCTTTACAATCATCTGCCTCTGATTTCTACAGTAACAGAAAGTTTCATAATGAGTAGAAATAGTCTGGTGGAACAACAATTTTCCAATTGAATAAACCAAAGCAAACTCTTTCAAAGAAACGAAAATCTCTTCAACAGGTCAGCCTCTTATTAAATAACATATAAGACATTTCACGAGCAGCAAAGTTCTGTAGGTCTTCTGTCATTTCTCTAAACTTATTAAAGCGAATGTTGAAAAGGACGTAATGTATTGCTCCATCCTTAACCGCGGGGAGATTGTACTCCGTATCTACCTGTCTAGGCATTTAACCTTATTCATAACACGATCGCTGATCAAGTTTATTCCTGCAACACGATCCCTAGACAGTCAAATAGCAATTTACAGAGATTACCTAATCTTACCACTGTTGAATGAAAATAATAGTCAGGAACAGTACAGTGTACCCTTTCAGAAATAAACATGGCTACGGCCAGGAAGTAATAAAATATTTCATTATTTCTATGAATTAATATTCGAGCCTTACGAGGTAGTACACTGAAAGTTTTGCAAACTGTTTCATGGAAATCAATGACTAAGGACCAATTCAGCTTCGTACAGGAGCACTAAATACCTATGGCCGCATGACTCATGGTATGTAGAAATACGCTGAGTATACATAAACCTTCCTCGTTACTCAGTCTAATATTCACGTACATAACTGCAGAAGACTTCAATTTATAATAGATGTAGATCGTGGTCAAGCTAAGCTGCTCTCTTGATTTGTGGTGGCTGGTACTTTATTGCTCGTCCCGCAAAATACCGCCTCGTTTCTATATGAAAAGCTTGGAGTTCCTATCATTACCATGAGATGTTATTGAAAACGCCTATTAAATACAGTGCGTACACAAACCTATCTCGTGAATCAATCTATCCGTTAGTGAAACGCGTGTCTAAATTCCTACAATAGTTCCTCAGATTGGCCTGAACATACAGATAGGCTATAGACGGGGTTAAAAAACTCGGAGGGTCGCGATATGAACATACATGTATGGCCATAGAATCGGGTATACAAGGTATTAAAGGGCAGTGCCTTGACGGAGCTGTCAACTGTGTTCAGATGACTGATGGGAAAAGGTTTCCGCACGACGAGAATTGACAGATTTTGAACACGGATTGGTAATTGGGGCTAGATTCATGGGGCATTCTGTTTCAGAAATCGTCAGGGAATTCAGTATTCCGTGATCCACAGTATCAGGAGTTTGCTGAGAGTAACGAATTTCAGGCATTATCTCTCATCAGACATAACGCAGCGGCCGATTCCCTTCACTTAACGACCGACAGCAGCGGGTTCAGTGCTGACTGAGTGAGACATTCGAGGGAATCAATATTGGACCCACGACAAAAGTATCCTTTCGGACAGTGTGGCGAAATTTGGCGTTATGGGCTACAGCGGCAGATGACCGACGCGAATGCCTTTGCTAACAGCACTACATTGCTTGCAGCGCCTCTCCTTGTCTCTTCATCACATCGGCTTGATCCTGGACAATCGAAAAAACGTGGCCTGATCAGACGGGTCCCAATTTCAGGTGGTAAGAGCCGATGGTAGGGTTCGAAGCCATGGACCCAAGTTGTCAACAGGGCACTGTGCAAGCTGGTGATGGCTCCACACTGATTCGGGCAGTGTTTAGATGGAACGGATTGGATCATCTGGTCAAACTGAACTGATCACTCAGCGCAAATGAGTATGTTCGCCTACTTGCAATCATGTGCAGCCATTCATAGACTTCATGTTCCCAACAACGATGGAAATTCCGTGGATGACAACGCGCAATGTCATTGGGTCACAATTGTCCGCGATTGCTTTGAAGAACGTTCTGGACAATGACTTGGCCACCCAAACCTCCCGATATGAGTCCCATCGAACAAGCATGGGACATAACCGAGACGCCTCTTCGTTCACAAAATTCTGCTCCGGCAAGCTTCCGCAGTTATAGTCGGATATAGAGGCACTATGACTCAATATTGCTGCAGGGGAATTCCAATGATTTGTTGAGTCCATACCACGTCGCGTTTCTACACTACAGCCGACAAAAGGAGTTCCGACGGGATATTAGGAGGTTCCCTGTGACATTGTCACGTGAGAGTTAGATTTTCTACTCAGTCCTGGGGTTCTAAGGTAGCCATAATACTTAAGCTTAATACGTAAAATAATGAAAGGGTGAACAAGTTTTACATGGAAGTTTTAAAATTTGAAGTAAGAACAGTTTCTCAAGTGTAACCATGCTTTCGAACTTTGTATTTTAAGTAATGAAACTTACATATATTGGAAGAGCGTGTGATGTGCATTTTACTCATTTTTTGTCACTTTTGTCAGAATGAAGTGAAGAACATTTTCTTAAGTTCAGCCATGATTCACAAGCTATAAATTTTACCTAATGAAACTTGCACCAATTGGACCACGTTGTAAACTGGCTTTTTACGAGTAACTACCCACCCTATTTGGATATTACATTACGACTGAAACCCACTGGCGATAAAAAAGGGGAAAAGAAAACAGCGTTTCGATGGACGCGAGGATTCGATGCAGCCGTTTGTCTCGTCGAGCATCGGTGGCGGATCCGTGCGCCGACATCCGAATTAACGTCCACACGAGAGCCAGCGAGCTGCGCATGCGCGCTGGGCGACACGTCTGGCCTCTGTAGCGCCTACTGTGCGTGAGCCAGTTGCTCTCGCGGCACTGCGCGCGAAGCATGCTGGGAGGCGGGGACCTGCGTCCGCTCTGGACCCACGGGCGACAGTTGGTGTGCGCACGGCTCTCGCGTAACATCGTAAGCCACTGCGACGGACGGGTCGACGCGGTGTAATACTTTGGTCCGATAGCCCTGCGATTCAGTGGTGCATTATGGATATGAAGCGTCATTTTTCTATGTTTACCTGCTGAGTTCTTAATATGTCTTAGGATATATCTTTCGTACGGAAAAAAAATTATGCGACGCGCCTCTGCTAGCGGGTTAAGCGCTGCTCCATCATAATTTTTCTTTACGTCCTTTACTATCCACGAGCAACATGACATACCTGCTAAATGGCAAGTTACTGCGTTGATGCACGTGTGAAATCCTTACTGTCTCGCTACGAAGCATATATTAATTACATCATGTCTCCTAAGGGTGACAATCTATCCAAAAGCTCTTTTCTCCCTTACTGCACTACAGCATCTGTAAGACTCAATAATTCTAACAACTAAAATCAAGATAAAGTACGTAACATGGTGACAGCATTCAAATAATACTCTCACCATCCATCGCAGGAATGTGAAGACTGCAGTGTTTTGAAGTGAAATTTATATTTATCTTCGCAGTTCAGTGCCTCAGTATACATTGCTGACTGTTCTGTTACTACTGTTCTGTTAACTGCACACATGGGACAACCACAGCAGTCTTTGGACACCGTCCTCGCGGTGTCCACGGTGATTCTTCTACTCTTCGCTTCTGCTGGTATAGTTTCAGCCCAAGGTAAGACCGGAATTTTTTGTTAAATTTACACCGATGAATGTAGTAAAGTCGTTTAGGTACTGGAGACGCATTAAAATTAATATTGTTCAAGTGACATGAGGAATTCTAATTTGGGTTATGTGTAAATACTTTAAGGCGAATCCTGCAACAGTTTTTTTTTTAAATGAATCAATCCGATTTCTGTCGATATCAGAACTTTATTTCCGTCTTTACTAATATCGTTGTCGACGCATCATTAAACTAACAGGAAGTTACATTTCTGTCGTAAAATATGTGAGATGATGTATAATAACAATGCAGGTTTCATGCTTCAATAATATGCTCTCAGGAAAAGTTTTATATTATAGTTTTATATTATTATAGATTTTATATTATTATATTTTATTATTATATTATTTTTATTTTTATTTTATTATATTATTATATTTTATATTATTATAGATTTGCGATCTCTTCCTACCTGTTTCGATCTTATTACTATAAGGCTGGGGAGAGAGAGTTCCAAGTTCCAGGTTTCGTCGCATATATGGAGTAGTTTGTGAACTGAGCAATGTTTGACAGTGAAATGCGTTTTGTAACTTTCTGCTGGATTATTCGCGCCAGCTCCTAAGAGGTTAAGAAATAAACAGGAAACGCAGTGCCGGGTGACTAGGTAGGAGCTTTAAGTCAGTCTCTCCAAAGAAAAGTATAAGATGGAAAGAAGAAAGGAAGTAAGGAAGATTAGTGTTTAACGTCCCGTCAGTATCGAGGTCATGCGAGACGGTGAAGTGTGGAAGTGTAATGTATACGTCAGAAAGTGACAATAAGACGAAGCTTTATGTCAGTTCGTGATGGATTAGTAAGCAGGCACATTAGACGAACTCGTCAAGGCTTTGTTGATCTTTTTGCTTTGCTGTTGTTCACATTAAGATATATATGGGTAGTTTACTCCATCTACCTCAATGGACAACTAGCTCTTATAAGTGAATAAAGATGAAAATTGTTGTAAAATAGAAGCACACACACTTGTTTCTAAGATAAAAAGTATGTTTAGTTCAGAATGTACATTTGATATCAATTTGTTCTTTTACATTTAGAATAAATTACAAAACTATACATAACTCACGGTTTTACCTGAATACTTCATCTTATTCAGGAATACTGAAAGAAATATGCTCTTCGTACTTGTTAAATTTCGTAGTGTTCCCACTGGTAAACCTGCAACAATTGGTATGTTTTAAAAAGTTGCCGACTCAATGATGAGTGTTATACGTTAGTAGGAAGATGTGACACAGATTCGCAGGCGCCTGTCAGCCTTATAGAGATACATGCGAAACGTATTGAAGATGATCTACATAGAAACGACTATAGCTACCGGAATCCACATTCCGATAGCTGTTTTTTTCCCATGCGTGTGAATAAGCAAGCTGGGTTTCTCGTTGCGATGCCTGACTGTTCTTGGTAATGAAGCTCGAATAGATGGTGGATAATGTACTAGTAAGATAGTGAGCCACAATGCAGAGCACAAGATGATTTCCTGGCACCGGAGGTGACAGCACAATGTCGATCTCACGGCCTGCAACGGCACGTGATACGGGGCGTGGTCGTAGGGCTATGCCTTAGTGTCTTAGACCGAGTCAATCCGAAGATTACCCACAAGTAAAAGAACAAATTAGAGGAAGCACTAAAATATAGTGGTTACGCATATATGGAGGAAAGAGCTTATAACAGAGAATGTAAACGTATTGCTGCGTAACACTGCGTCCAGCCGCAAAGCGTAATATTTGCGCCGATGTGTGAATTGAGGCAACAATCCAAACCAAAAAATATTTTACAGTGTTCATTGCTCGATTCCTTCAAATGACAATATTACACATTACAAAAATCCTTCAGGCACATCCATCTTCAATACGTTTCACATATAGAACTATGACAGACCTGAAGATCGGGTAAGCAGAGGTTGCGAAGCACGTGGTTTTACGATTAATCGCCAGCGAAACGCAATGTCTCTTGGCTGTCACCACAAACGTCGACGGAAATACGGTATGAACATTGCCCAGGAATGTAACTGTAGGCTTCCGCAGCCGTTGTCACTTTGAATAAAACTCTTCACGGTACGTAATCGCGTTGTCAGTATGCACTCGTAAAATTGTCTGACGTTTCGGCCACTGTTGCAAGTGGTCTTCCTCGGGGAGTTTTGTTGACTGCTAAACGAGAAAACCTTTTGTTCTTATATGATGGTGGAGGAGATTTCTATCATAATCTAGTAGGGTAATGAGGATGAGGAGGAGGGGCGTCACACGTATTTTATTGGTGTTTTCTTTTTTCCTGTGATTGATGGAAATACATAGTCCGAAGAATTTAATTGACACTTCGGGGAATCTTTAGCGGTATACCACCTCAGACAGGCTGTGGTTCGCTTTATCACTACACTCGCATTTACATTTAGACAGTTACAGTAATAGAAGAACACAGAAGAGTAGATGGATAGATCGTGTGACAATTGAGGAGGTACTAATTCAAACAGGGGAAAAAAGAAATTTAGGCAAGCTTGCCTAAAAGAAGCGGTCGGTTGATAGAATACATCCCGAGGCTTCAAAGAATTGTAAATTTTAAGCTGGAGATAGGTCATTGAAAGGGGGAGATATTGTAGAATGAGACCAAGAAGAATGCACTCAGAAGATTGATAAGGACGTAGGCTGCAGTAGTTCGGAGATGAAATTTGCACAGGATAGCAGCATGGAGAGCAGCATGAAACCATACTGAACACAGCAACAACAACAACAGCAGCAGGAGTAACATTCCCTCAGTTATAAAGTGATCCCAAAGGCACGTATCATCGTAGTCGCTCAGTAGACCTCTTTGTTTGATGAACCGAGTAGTGTGCTGAGCAAAAGAAAACAGCACATTGTGAATGTGGAGAAATTATTTTCCTTTCACCAGCTGATTTATTTGCATTTTTTACTTGATCAGTTTCGAAATATCAAATTCCATTTTGAAGCGCTTGTGTCCAAATACCCCACGCGGTCCGCAACTACGTTTCGTGCCCTGGTCCTAGCGCCATAGCTATCTGGACGAATATAGACAGTGTCAAAACATAGGCTGTTACTTCTTTTAAAATCTTAAGTCATGTCATAGCGTCATTTGAGAAAGAATACGAAACTAGTTTCGTATTTCTCATGTAATGACAGTAAAGGGCACATTTAAAAATGAAATTTGAATCTCCAATCCGGTATAGCTAAAAATATGAATTAACTCGGTGATACAAGGAAAGTAATCAACCCTCCTTGCCCAACACCCACAGCTTTAGTGAGGTGAACCCTGCTTTAGTAAGATGAAGCAACATTAAGCAGTTATCAGACTCAAGCATCTCGAGAGTCGGATATAATCCGTAAACAACGCAAAGTAGGAAATATATATTGAAAAATATATTCGGATGATCAGTGCCCGCTACTTTTATCCGTGAAGACATAAGAGCAAGCATGGTTCCATAATTGGAATTGGAGTCCTTAACGAGAGAAATATGTTTACATTACTATTGTGACTGCTTCAGGGTAGCCTTTCGTCAGATAGGTTTTAAATTCTGCCGACGGTAAGAGAGATAGTACGTAGAATGTTAAGTCTCGGCCCAGTTTCGTGATGTTTACCTTGCAATGAAAATGAATCTTCTTTATCCTTAGAGTTGTCCATGATATTTTTCCTCATTTTGCGCACTGAAACATGGTCGAAGTAGGCCGCAATCTCCTTATTATCCGGGCAATTGGCCACCGTGGGTCATTTTCAGTCACATATTTTAAGCTTCACGCTGCATTTCACTTTCTAATACATTGATCAGCCAAAACTTTATGACCACCTATTTAATAGCGTGTTTTTCCACTTTTCAAACACAGTACAGAAGAGATTCTGCTTGGCATGGATTCTACATGTCCTTGACAGAATTCCAGATGTGGCACCCGATGTCTGCACAGAGGTCAATCAATTCCCTCAAATTACGGGACAGTGGTTTAGAGGTACTTATTTAGCGACATATATGTTACAATGGATACAGATCAGTCACATTTACTGGCCAAGAGATCAATGTGAGTTCACTATAACGCTCCTCAAACCACTGCGGCACTAGTCTGACCTTGCAACACGGACAGTTATCCTGCTGGAAGATGTCACCGCTGTAGAGGGAGATTTCAAGCATAAAGCGATGCAGGTTGTACGCAATGATGTTCACGTGGTTCATAGCTGTTATGGTGTGTTCGATTACCCTCATAGATCCCATGGAAGCTCAACACATAGTACCACATAGTATAACTCTGCCATCACCTGTCCTCATCTGTGGCTCAGTGCATGTTTTGTGAAGCCATTCGCCTGGATGACGGCTTGTACGGACCTAACCATCGACTTGGTGTTACAAGAAATGCGATTCATTCGAAGGGCGACACGTTTCTATTGATCCACGGTGAGAACTCAGTGATGCTGTGCCCACTGCATTCATAACTGACGACGTCATTGGGTCAACACCATAACACGAAGGGGTCGTTTGATGTGGAGCTCGAAGTTCAATACGGCCTTTGAACGGCATGCTCTGAAACACCTGTACCTGCACCAGCACTGTGCTCTGTCGTCCGATTGGCCACAGATCGCTGCCTATCCTGGTTTACACAGTGGGGGATCCTCCAACCTCTCTCCGTTCTGTGATGCGACGTGGTCGTTCAATATCATACGACGATCAACCTCTTTCCATAGGTGCTAACGGCAGTGGTACGCCAACAGGGCACCAGCTTCGTCGTTTCCGAGTTTCTCGTTTCCAGCCCCAGCCCTACCACAATGCCCCCCTTGTCAAAAGCTTATTTAACTGTGGATATCTGCAACTGCGTCCCGTATCTTCGATATAATGATGGCCCATTCGTCTGTCTTTCACTTACATTCTTTCCTTACCGCGTGGCGTGCCCGCAACACCAACCTCGCGGTGGGCAGTACTCATAATGTTTTGGCTCACCAGTATACATCGCTGTGAAATGAAGCGTGATGCTTAAAATATGTGCCTGAAAGGGACTCACGGTTGAAACTGGTCAATTGCATGGATAATTAACAGATTAAAGCCCACTTGGACCAAGCTTTCATTCTCAAAACACATTTGGGCTGTGAACTCCTACAAAAATATATATATATTTTTTTAATTTCCACGTTTGCATGTAACTTTTATAATAATTCTCACCAAATTCTCTCTCTTTTCAACTTTCTCGAATTCCGCTCCGGTACGTACGCGAAATATTTTACAATACTTACATCCACTATGATGTATTCGTTTCCGCATAAAGCGAAAAGCAAATACGACGTTACGTGCCTGTAGCAGCTGATGAACAGTTGTTAGACAATCTTAATGTTTCCCTCGAGAAAAATCCGAGAATTCCCACACGAGGAGGTCATTTCACGTATATCCGAAAAAGAATGTATATGAAATAAAATGTATTTTATAAATATCCATTCTTTTGTTAGATTCTCCATCAGTGGTTAGGGACATGCACGAAACTGTGCAACTGTTCAGTTTTCCATCAGTTCTTCCTTTTCCCGTTCCTTTCACTGTGTCTGTATGTTAATCTGGTTTAGATAATGCTACCGTTAGGCAAGGGCTACATGTTACCCCCCTGTGAAAGTGTGAGGCAGCTATGGAAATATTTGTGAATCGTGTAATTAAAACGGGATGTCAATACCAGGTCGGTATTCACCTAGACGAGTATGGGAAACCACTTGCAAAACACAACTAGCCTGACCGAGACACCCACCCTCGTCGGTAATCCGCCGGGCAGATTCGATCCGGGACCAGAGCTCTCACCGCCCCCTCCCTCCCCCCCCCCCCCCCCACCATTACTCGAATCCCAGAAGTGGCGTGCTAATAACATAAGTGGCTATGCGGATCACCACTCATTTACAGACCTATATTACACTGCGAAAACTCATACGCCATGTCTCGACAGAGGTAAGAACCAAATTACGCTCGCAACATTTAACTATCGTGTCAAACACGTTGACGATCATTCCTCCGGGGTCATTTCAGGCTACTGTTTCGAGTTCGCTTTTTGCACCTCGTTTCACTTCATATGAATGAGCGTATTCCAACACGTTAACCTTATTTCAGTGAATCAAGTGGTGGAATAATGTCGTATGCTACTATTTACTGTAGGCTCTATCTTTTACTCTTAAAAGCTATTGACACATACTTTTTACTGCTGTTTGACATCTCTCATTTATTTTGTATAATAGTTTACCTACAGGACTATGTTCCTATTAACACTGAAAATGCTATATAAGAGTTGTTAAAGTAATGTCTATTATTACAACACAATTCTATCAATGTATTTTCCAACAATCGAGTGATTAGTAAAGACGAAACATTGGCCGTTTTTATCCATTAGTCCTCATTCGAATTTTTCGCAACTACGTATTTACTAAGGAGATAGCTCACCGACACGAATATGCTCCTATTAACATTGGAAGTGCTTTATATCAGTTGCTGAAGTAACTATCTATATTTATAACGCACTTCCATCAATGCGTTTTCCAACAATCCAACGATGTAAAGAAAATGAAACGTTGGCCGTTTTTATTCCCTAGCTCTCATTTAAATTTCTCACAATAGGAGATAGCTATGGTTCACGTATAATCTCGGAAGCACGCTTTCGACCGGGTTTTCATTTTTGTATCGTAAGTTACTTAATTTCCATTTTTACATTTTCGTGACGACTGTCTCTATAGATATCATTCAGCTTTTCTCAAATGGCTCAAATGGTTCGGAGTACTACGGACTAAACTTCTAAGGTCATCAGTCCCCTAGAACTTAGAACTACGTAAACATAACTAACCTAAGGACATCACACACATCCATGCCCGAGGCAGGATTCGATCCTGCGACCGCAGTGGTCGCGCGGTTCCCGACTGTAGCACCTAGAACCGCTAGGTCCAGCTTTTCTCTCCTGCAACTGTGTAATCTACCAGTGTACTACATACTAATGAGATTGATCAGAAAATTTTGGAACTCTGGCATCTACACATTTTAGTTGTTGTCTGAATTTCTTCTCCGTTGGTGACTGCCAGCATTAGAAAAATCGATATGTCTTACATTCAAGCGCTGTTGCAATCTGTACGTATCCTAGCACAGGGATGGTTAAAATATTTGGCTACAGGGGGTAGTTACAACTTTTACATCTTAGTGTTATCTATATCCCCGATCTTTCTCCACTCCTAACGCCTCCGGCGGAAGGGCGCACGGGCTCCGAATGATATTGCGTCTCTCCGTCATTGATCTGCTTGAACAGAGAAACGCATTGAGAATAAATCCCTCAGTATAGAGTGCAGAGTCGTTGAAATGAAATGTGGTGACCATCTCAAACTGTGTACTGAAGCTTAACTCGAACTCATTTCTCTGGCTTTCGGGAGATGCAAAGCTTAAGGCCGTCAACAAAGGATCGAGATGTGGGATTCATTTCTGGCTTGCACACAGCTGTAATCTCGCATAATGGTTCATTTCGCATACGTTATCGAGACGTATTCCAACTACATGCTCGTTGGCGTACTATTTTTTTAACAAAAATTGTCATACCTCAGAAAATGCATGTTTCCTCTTCCTACTTCGTCTTCCCATCGCTTTATGCAGTTAGTTACTGGCAAGACTCCCGTTTCTGTCATCAGTAATGTAATTTAAAGGCATTTAGACGTTGAATTATTAACCGACAATCTAGGGAGAGGTATGGAATTAATTTAGACTTAGTAGTGAATAACAAGCATCATCGTGCCTCGAACTCACTGTTAGTTGTGGACTGATGAATGGTCAGAGAGAGCACCAGCTGTATCGAATATACCTAGATTAACGAGCCTTGACAGGTTGTAAGAGTAGTCTGTTCTTCTCCCACACACTTTTTCTTTGTAGCCACAGATGAAACCGTTAATATTAACAACCATACTTTAATCTATGTATAGATACTGGCATCCATTATTTCGTCGTTGAATGACGCTTCTTCTACTGGCTGCTTACTTGAGTACTCTAAGATTTAAAACACTGTGTACCTGAGGTGAGGGAACTGGCATGGAACAGTCCGTATGGAGCTTTCAGAGACACTTAATTCACAACTTGTAGCTCAAAATGCAAATGTATATTACCATGAAATCGCCAAAGCATGCTCAGCAGTCAAATAGCAGTGAAATGGGTTGGAAATTTGAGTCCAAATTCGTACAGAAGAAAATGGTGACCACTTATAATTTGCACTTTATAAACAAACTCCACAACGGCCAGAACTCTGTTAGCTATT
Source organism: Schistocerca serialis cubense (assembly GCF_023864345.2). NCBI lineage: Eukaryota > Metazoa > Arthropoda > Insecta > Orthoptera > Acrididae > Schistocerca > Schistocerca serialis. The sequence continues at coordinate 667,731,098 of NC_064642.1, forward strand.
CATAGCATCGGGTACAGATTTTATGCCGTCGGAACGATTGTTTAACATAGTTAATCACAATTTCTAATATCTTCGCTTCAGTTTGTGCTTTTATTTAGTGAACTGGACACGTTTTAAAATTAATTATCAGCAGTCGCGATGGTAGAATGAAAACTGCCGTTGGATGAGGTCTAACGTGATTCGTAGTTTCATTTCTACCGTCAAGATTGGTGATAATGAAAGTAAAAGTAGAAACATGTTCGGGTCAAGGTCATTAAATGAAGGATTAAAATTCAGCAGAGGGAATGAAGATAATGTAGTTTAATGAGTTCATGATAACTGCAATACGTGGATCATACAAGACGTTTTAAAAAATATATTTCTATTTGTTACGCTCTCCGTTCGACGGCCAAGGACCTTGGAAGAAAGCAGAATATCAACATTCCGTCGACTGCTAGGTCATCGGAGATGGGTGGTCATCGGAGACAAACATTTATTTACTTCTGATGTCGAGTCGAAATCTGGATTTTGGTATCATGGGGTGGGGGGGGGGGGGGTGCGTTAAGTTTATAGAAATTTTGCATCATCAGGCCGTCTCCTAATTTTCTAGAGTAAACTAAGTTGTTTACTTAATCTTTCGTATTACGAAGTACAATAGCGAGAAAATTTCCGTGACTGTTAATTCTGAAAGCTATGTAGCAAAGAATGTTTTCTCTCTCACTCACTCTTTGTAGAGATGTTAGTGCATTTCTGTGGGAGTATGCAGCCCATAGCCCCTCCACCCCTTTTAGAATAGCTTCTGATGAATTAAGAGATTAACGAGAAATTTAGCAACTATAAAGTGTAATAGTTCTTAGAGGTAGACAGTCTATCAAAATTCAAAGTTTGAAGGTGAAGACTTCTTTTGTGTAAGGGGTCGTTTTCACATTCGTTTCAGATCATTCTCGTTTACGCTGCGAAGATTGTTTGTGGGACGTTCAGAACCGTGCGTCGAATAGTGATTAGAGAGTTACATATAGCGGATATTCAGAAAAAAGTGTGAGGGTGGTGTAGATACCGTATATACGCAGAAATGAAAATCATGTTCACAGTCAGCTTTTACTTCCGCGATATGTAAAAATAACTTTTTACGTATTTGAGCTGATCATGAAGAATTCCTTTCTACTTCTCTGATACTGGTATCGGGATATTAAAGTTGAAGATAAATTTTTTAACGAGACACTAAAATATCACAGCCACTTTGTTTCCAGACGTAGTGGTCTTACCAGCTGATCTTAAACGGTATCAAAGTACTGCGCGCTCATTAAATGTTACAGGACACCTAAAGATTGCTTTGAATAAGTTTCTGTTCGAGAATCGGTAATCCGTCAACAATTGTAATCAGTTCAAATGGTTCAAATGGCTCTGAGCACTATGGGACTCAACTGCTGAGGTCATTAGTCCCCTAGAACTTAGAACTAGTTAAACCTAACTAACCTAAGGACATCACGAACATCCATGCCCGAGGCAGGATTCGAACCTGCACCGTAGCGGTCTTGCGGTTCCAGACTGCAGCGCCTTTAACCGCACGGCCACTTCGGCCGGCTGTAATCAGTTACTGTAGCTACGTTTCGTTTATAAAATAGTTACTTGTCAGCAACTCTTGTCGCACATCCTTAAAGTGACTGAATAATAGTTTTAATGATAGAAATTGGAATTCTCTCTCTCTTTAACCTGGAATTAGATATCAGGAATCCAGTAGAACGGGAAGTAGCCTGTCGCCACACATGAAGGATTTCCTTCGGTCAGAATTCTCCGTCTCACCTCATTTTTCCCTTCCTGGTGTATGAGTGCCAGTGAAACGATAGATAGTACAGAATATAGTAGATTTACAACATAATCGTTAATTCAACTTTCTCTTTAAGTCTTGGCGATATATCGTATCTGTCACTGAGTCGTACGTGTAAAGTGTGAATTTGATAGGCGCAATGGAAGAGCCTGTAAAAGGGTTCGCTTAATAAACCACCGAATGTCAGGGAGTCTATTATTTAATGATATAGTCTGGTTTTCAAACGTAAAATATTTATAAAACGTTTGGGTAAAATGTCTGTTATAGGGGTTGACATTCGACCTCTGGTGGCACTGTAAACGAAAAAAATAATCATCTTTGTGACTGCACTTTAAGAGTCCACTTGATTTTCTAGACTGTTATATACGATTTCAGTCAGTGCTTACACAGCCAAAAGTCACATGCAGCACTGAGAAGAGTGGATACCCCAAAATTACATACACATCCAACAAACAATTACCCTTGGTGCTAACTCGTTCATTGGGTATCATTCACAAATGTTTTCTGTTTTCTTGCCGCCTTCTTTCAAATCTAAGAAATGTTCTTATTTGTTTTGGACTGTAGTATTACAATGGAGACGGATCAAATATAAACATCTCTCTAGTTTTAGTAAAGAGCTAGCTGTTACATTCAGATAACTTAACTATTCGAATTGAATGAGTCACTGGTCTTGTTTATGTGCTTAAGATATTCGTGCTAGATAACTTTGATCCCTCTCGGTTATGACACAGCAAATACGCATTCGGCCTGACAATTTTATTTTTGATATGATGTCATAATGGCAGCTCGTGAAGAGTTATCGAAAATAAATATTGACAGCAAACGTATGACACGCGAACAGCTTGCACTCTTCACAATAAACCACATACGAAGCGTAAGATGCAGGTTTTTAGGTTTACTGGTTACTATGAACAGTTCTCGTTATCCTCTTTTTTTTTCTCTCTCTAACTAACCTATACCTCTCGTGACGTCGTTTTACTGGTTGCTTAATCTCTACGGTGCACTGAACAGAACAGGTAGCCTTGGACTACGAGCAATGTGGGACTCTGGCTAACACATTTTGCTCGCATTCCTGAGGATGGCTGTTCCTAAACTCCTTCGGACTGTTGCATTTTAGATTTTTAATAATTTACCTGAACTCGTTAATGTAAATAACGAAATGATTCCCATAAAGGCGGTCGGTTGACACACATTCGGAATGACAGCTGTGCAAAGCACATCCAGCTATCAAAAAGTAAGTTTATTTCGGTTTCCCCAAATCGGGTAAAGCAAATGCTGGGATGGTTCTCATGAAAAGAATATGACAGATAATATTTCCCATCCCTTGCTAATCCAAGCATACCCTCTATCGACGGGACAATAAAACTTAGTATTACGTACTCCGAAACTATGTTTCGAAATACCCCTGCATCTTACGCTTCGTTTGTGGTTTATTGTGAAGAGTGTCAAGCTGTTCGCGTGTCACACTGTCAATATATATTTTCGATAACTCTTCACGAGCTGTCATTATGACATACTCATCAACTACACTTTACTTAGAATGACTGTTGCTGTGTAACAGCTCATAATGTTAGCATTAATATATTTAAATACACGTCACCATCTCACGAGTTACTAATAACCTTTCTTAAGGTATTCATAGTTAATGATCATATGTTTCCTTGTTCAAGTTCGAGTAATCTTTAAGCGTTTTTCCTCATGCCGATGAAGCATACATATCTTCGTCTAATGTCCTTTATGTTTATCATTAAAGTGAAAGATTTTGTCTTGTAAGAGTAAATTGTGCTTTAAACGTCACCAAATGCCGTTAACTTTGAGATTTCTTAAAGCTGTCTGTGGTGTTGGAGTTGACAATACTACATTTAATCCATAATGCCGTGCATTGATGCGAAACTGTCAACGGAAGCTGTTTGCTGGAACTATGCTAACGAAAAGCAGTCATAGACGGGTCGTTACTGTGACTGTTTCGTTAACATACTTCCAGTAAACAGCTTCATGCGAATAAAATCTGTTGACAGTTTCGCATCCGTGCACGAATTGTACCTAATAAAAATCACTACAATGCTACAAAGGATTCTCTCTGCAGTCGCAACGTCTTCGCTTGATTATCTGTAGTGTCGTACACGGCACTCCCCTCTTCGTGCTCCTGTTTCGTCTCATTCGGCTATAGAGAGAGAAGGAAAAAGAAAGAAAGGAGAAAGAAAGAAGAACCATTGGTTCTGCGTAGAGCGTATAATGAGGAAAATGTGCACCCTTAATGAGACTGTCGACGCTACAAAATATTGGCAAGTTGATATTCCTGTCTCCACTTTACTCGATCGTAGCTAGGGAAGCAGGAATGTACTCAAAACAGGGTAAGTGCTCCTTACGTGACTCATAATGAAAGACGCAACGGCAAACTGTTGAAATTAATAGTGTGGAGGCGTTTGTGGTCTCAGAATACGTGGGACACTGACATCTAATCTTATTATATTGCTCTAAAATAATCAAACCTGAGAATGGTTTGACACTGACTACTCACTTTTCCAGGCAGTTATAGTCTGGAGCGTAGCTGACACATAATGTACATTCCATAATCTGAATTTTTAATGATTCAGTAATTCAAATATTCGCTGACTCTAGCAGATTTTGTCCAGTACATCTCCCTGACTCGACAAGATAAATTGAGCGGGACAACAGCAATTAATGTTCAGAATATCCTTAATCGTTGATGAAGACCTGAAATAGTTAATAATTTTCTCAACAGCTTTTGATCTATTTTTACACGTACTTAAATATACGTCGTATGTACACTCGTGGTACATTCTCTATCTTTAAAAAGTGACAAAAATACCCAAATATGTAACTAAATGAACCCAAAACTACAAACCTACCAACAACATTCCTAGACAGAATTATATATAATAGAGATATAAATATAATACATGTTTGCCCAATGTGTTCCTTAAGCCCTCTATGTATATTGTAATATGAACTGTGTTTGCGCATTCTGGACAAGAGTGATCACTGTTACCCTACGTACATCAGATACTGATCTTTAAGATACATTACGCGAAATTGTTGTCAACCTGTTCTTTTGTCTTCCACAACACAAGCATCTACGTCGTATATTGATTAGTTGCTCATCTTGTTGTTCTGGTCGTCATTTATTTTTCCTTAGAAAAAGTTGTATACTCAAATGCAAGTAATGCAATTCAGACATGGTTAGGAGAACAGAATTTTCTTGATCAATAAGATGATCTGGCTTTCCGACAACAATCAGATTCCTAAAACAGGAAAACATGTTCTTAAAAAACAATGGAGGGTTTAATCTTCTGTGAAAAGTAAATGATGAATTAAATAAAAAGCCAAATGCAAAAGTAAACTAATAAATGAGAAGTTACTGATTAAATGTGCTTACATAATTACCCGCTTCAGTCACAGTGCAAATGTCTGGGAGGTCGTGGTGCTTCCATTCGTATTAGACACTTCAGCAAAACATTGACAGTTTCACATTCGTGCACGAGTTGTACGTAATAAAAATCGCTACAATCATACAAAGGAAACATTACAAGGCGAAATATCCTTTTGAATAAAGAACCACTTCCAATGACACCAGTTGCCACATTCCTCAAATTTTTTTTTCTCGTTGTAGATATTTCACGAGACTTCAGTCTGAGCAAATGATACGTTGTCCGACTCCTACAATTTCAATAGTAGACCTCTCCGTGATGCACAACGACTCTCTTATACCGTCTGCCACTGGAATTTGTTGAGTATCTCAGTAACGTTCTTGTGCGAACTAAACGATACCACGACGAAACGCGACGCTCTTCGTTGGATCTTCTCCAGCCGTTGTGACCGAGCGGTTCTAGGCGCTTCAGTCTGGAAACGAGCGACCGCTGCTGTCGCAGGTTCGAATCCTGCCTCGGGCATGGATGTGTTTGACGTCCTTAGGGTAGTTAGGTTTAAGTAGTTCTAAGTTCTAGAGTACTGATGACCTCTGACGTTATGTCCCATAGTGCTCAAAGCCATTTGAAACTTTTTTTTTCCTCTTCTGTGAGTCCCACTCGGTAAGGTTCCCAAACTGATGAACACTGCTGAATAACGTGTCGAACAAGTGCTTTGTAAGTCACTTCTCTAGAGGACGAATCAGATTTCCTAAAGGTTCTTTCTATGAGTCTCAGTCAGAAGTCGGCATTTCCTACTATTTGTTTAGTAGGGTGTCTCCAAATAAGGTCGCTGCGTAAAATACTACTCAATATTTTACGGTAATTATTGTTTCCAGCAAATTTCCATCAATAGTGTAGGTGTACACTGGTGGATTTATTTTTCTATGTATGTGCAAATGTTACACTAGCTTAGTGCCTGCTGCTTCGCTCGTCTGCAGATATTAATTTGTTTTTATTTACTCGAATATTTATGTTGCTCTTAAATTACAACACCTTCTAAATTTTGCGCGCTAATTACGGCCATACAAGCTCGGTCTTTTCACGATGTACTCTTGCCCAAGAAGCAATTCTGGCAGCTGGAGTCCAAAGTTTTGTTAGTCATGCATCTTGCGTTCTTAAGAAGATATTCCTATAACAACTTTAATCCGCTGACAAATATTTCTTTATGTTTAACCGAGAAATGAAATGCGAGTTTTCGTAAATTTAGTTTCGAAACTTTTTAGTGTAATGAAAAATTTTCTTAAAAATTTTCCTCGTTGAGCCCCCATAGGGGTTGAATTTTCTAAACACTGATACACGCAGTTTTAATTTCTAGCCGAGAAGTCAAATTCACAAATAGCTTTCACCCATTTCCAAAAATGCTGAAACACGTATTTTTTTCATTTTCTGACTGATAAACTTCCCTTAACAGCGATATAAATTCTAAAACCTCTTATCCCCTGTTTTATCCCCTTAGCAGTGGAATGTGGACAATCCTATGATGCCTAATATATAAAATGGACGCCCTTGGCAGGGTTCAAGTTTCTATCCTCAGCGGTTTGCGCTGGGCGGTAATGAGTCAATGAATCAATCTGATCCTATTTCTTTCCCTTCGGGGCTGAATTTCCCAAAATAGTTAAAGACGTATATTTTTTTTCATTTCCAACCGACGGGCCAAATACCAACATTCAAAGATTTAGCTTTAAAACTGCCTTCGCCATGAAATAGTTTCATAAAACGTTTCATCTCATATTTCACCACCTTAGAGGTATTATTTCCAAAAACAGCAACATGCGTAGGTTTTAATTCTAACAAAGAAGCCACAAACAGATTATCATAGATTTAGCGTTTTTAACAGGTACATTTTATTTCTGACTGAGAAACCAAATATAAATTTTCGTAGGCTTAGCTTAAAAAATACTTTCATAATACATTACTTTCATATCAAATATGATCCCCAACTTTACCTCCTTAGGGGTTCATTTTACAAAAACAGTGAAACACGTATTTTTTTTATTTGTAAGCAGAAGTCAAATATCAATGTTCATAGCTGTAGCTTTAAAAATGCCGCAGTAGTTTTTTAGTAATGATATACTTTCAGAAAAATGCTTTCACCCACTATTTAACCCCCAATGTTAAATTTCCAAAAATAATGAAACATTTTTGGCTGAGAAGCGAAATACCCATTTTCATAGTTCTAGGTTGAAAAACGCCTTAATTACGACATTTAAAAAAAAAGTTCATCCCTTATGTCACCCCATTAGGGTTGGAATTTCCAAACATCGCTTCTTAAACGACGCCCACAGTATAAGATCCACATCTTCTCCGGATTTCAAGTTTCTATCCATAACGGCTTGGGCTTGACGGTGATGAGTCAGTCAGTCAGATGATGCTGATAATGATGTCTGATTTGTGGGGCGCTGAACTGCACGGTTATCAGCACCCGTACAAATTCCCAAACTTTGCTCAGTCCAAACTCACCACGTTCATGAAAGGTATTGAAATGATCATGACAACACAAACACCCAGTCATCACGAAGCAGGTAAATTCCCTAACCCCGCCGGGAATCGAACCCGGGACCCCGTGCTCGGGTAGCGAGAACGCTACGGCGAGACCACGAGCTGGGAATCGAACCCGGGACCCCGTGCTCGGGTAGCGAGAACGCTACGGCGAGACCACGAGCTGCGCACACTGTCAGTCAGGACATTGCCCTTTATGTATACATTATGTGATCAAAATTATCCGAACACATGGCTGAAAATGACTTACAAGTTCGTGGCGCCCTCCATCGGTAATGCTGGAATTCAGTACGGTGTTGGCCCACTCTTAGCCTTGCTGACAGCTTCCACTCACACAGGCGTACGTTCAGTCAGATGCTGGAAGGTTTCTTGGGGAATGGTAGCCCACTCTTCACGGAGTGCTGCACTGAGGTATCGAAGTTGGTCGGTGAGGCCTGGCAGGAAGTCGGCCTTCCCAAAACATCCCGAAAGTGTTCTACAGGATTGAGGTTAGGACTCTATGCTGGCCAGTCCAGTACAGGGATGTTATTGTCGTGTAACCACTCTGCGCAGGCCGTGCATTATGAACACGTGCTCGATCGTGTTGAAAGATACAGTCGCCATCCCCGAATTACTCTTTAACAATGGGAATCAAGATGCTGCTTAATACATCAATGTAGACCTATGCTGTGATAGTGCCACGCAAAACAGCAAGGGGCGCAAGCCCACTCCATGAAAAGCACGACCACACAATAACACCACCGCCTCCGAATTTTTCTATTGGCACTGCACACGCTGGCATATGACGTTCACCGGACATTCGCCATACCCACACCCTGCCATCGGATCACCACATTATGTACCGTTATTCGTCACTCCACACAACGTTTTTCTAATGTTCAATCGTCCAGTGTTCCACCCTTACGCCAAGCGAGGCATCGTTTGTCATTTACCGGCGTGATGTTTGGCTTTAGTGGTGCCGCTCGACAGTGAAATCCTAGTTTTCTCACCTTCCGCGTAACAGTCATAGTACTTGCAATGGATCCTGATGCAGTTTGGAATTCCTGTGTAATGGTCCGGATAAATGTCTGCCTATTACGACCCTCTTCAACAGTCGGCGGTCTCTGTCAGTCAACAGACGAGGTCGGTCTGTACGCTTTTGTGCTGTACGTGTCCCTTCATGTTTCCACTTCACTGTCACATCGGGAACAGTGCACCTAGGGATGTTTGGGAGTGTGCAAATCTCGTGTACTGGCGTATGACATAAGTGACACGCAATGACATGACCACGTTCGAAGTCCGTGACTTTCGCGAAGCGACTCATTCGGCTCTCTCACGATATCTACTGACTACTGAGGTAGCTGATATGGGGTACCTGGCAGTAGGTGGCAGCAAAATGCACCTAATATGAAGATGGTGTCTATTCTTTCGGACATGTCCTAAAGAACAGTTACCATCGGTGACCATGGAGCTCTCTTAGATGAAATGATAATTAAATGAAAACCCAAAGCTGTCGACAGGCGTTGATATACATCAACGGGGACAGTTGAAAATGTGACCCGACCGGGACTCGAGCCCGGGACCTACTGCTTACATGGAGACGCTCTATCCGTTTTTTTTAATTTTTTTATCTTGCCTTTTTTGGTATTGTTTGTTGCGTTTGGTCTGGACGGACGTCACAAGACATCCGTTCAAGTTGATCGTTGATTCCTTTACTCAGTATTTTTATTACAGAGAGCAAACAGCCCTCTGATCGAATACGCTGAGCTACCGTGCCAGCTCCCAACTGAGCCACCGAGGGCACAGAGGATAGTGCGACAGGAGGTATTTATCCCTTGCACGCTCCCCGTGAGACCCACATTCCCAACTTAAAGTCCACACACTACATTTATAGTACTCCTGCCCATTATACCCATTACTCGCGGCAGACAATCTTACCGAGTCCCGTAAGAGTTTGGGCAATGCGTGTTCACCCTGCACAGAAGAAGTTAAGGTTAACCGGCCATTACCTTCTTCTTCTGTGCTGGATGCACACGCTTTTCCCGAACTCTTACGGTACTCAGTAAGATTGTCTGCCGTGAGTAATGGGTGCAATGGGCTGGGGCACTACGAATGTAGTGTGTGGACATTAAAGTGGGAATGTTGGTCTCATGGGGAGCGTGCAAGGGATAGATATCTGGAGTCGGACTATCCTCTGTCACCTTGGTGGCTCAGATGGATAGAGCTTCTGCCATGTAAGCAGGAGGTCCCGGGTTTGAGTCTCGGTCGCGACAAACATTTTCAAATATTCCCGTTGATGTATATCAACGCCTGTCGACAGCTTAGGGTCATGATTTTATTATCAATTCGTAATATGAAAAACGTGTGTTTTTGGGAGTGTCCTGATACTTTTGATCGAATGGTGTATTGAAGTTCAACATCACTTATCAATAATATATAGTCCTTCTGCAAAGCGATTCTTTCATATATCGTTGCTACCTTCTCGTGTAAGACAGCGTCATACGTGAATCCTTTAAAAGATTCCGACACAATCTACTAGAGCATTTATACCAGAGGTCATCAAACTTCAGCCCCCGGGCCGCATGCTGCCGGAACCATGATCCATGCGGCCCACAGTTCCCAGCCATGTACAATAATAATACGCATCTAGCAACTAACAACCGAAACCGAAAAAGTCAACAGACGTTAAGAGCTTCTTAGGAGAGTACTTTTCTTGCCCAGTAACAGACAAAAATACTTACAGAGGTAGTAATATTTTAAGATGTGCTTAGCTTTAATTGACGTTGGTGAATTCGGCCGTGGGCTAAACAAACTTTGCCGCTTTAGTCAGGGGCAGAATGGTACGCAGCGCGGCCGCTGCTTGGTTAATACAAGTAAATTCCATTGTGTGTCCTCCAACGCTGAAACTCCAGAGAGTGCGCAACTATCACCGATCAGCTGCTGTGTTATAAATATCAGACGGAAGTAACATGTATTCGTGAATGCAAATACGTTCATCTTCCAATGTGATACATGTTTAAAGCAAGTTAAATGCAGTCAAATTACAGCCATTGGAATACGATGTTATGAGTGAAAGAAAAACATCATTCAATACATGTATGGTCGTGTCTCATGTTGCAACAACTGTCTAACATACTAATTGATGGAGGTTACCAGTTAACAGTGAGACCAGCAGGAGAAAGAGGTGGCCAGCCAGAAAAAGTGGCCATTGCATATTTTTTGCCCTGATCTGCGCTTTTGTCTGCCAAGAAGTGGTCAGACTAGTTCTAATATTCAAGGAGTCCGTAACTGAAGTTCCACTTACAGAGCTCTGTATAAAGAGAACCACTGCTCAGAATGACGTCGTATTTTTACGTGATATTATTGACACAGGAGGGAAGCCTTGAAATAAAAAGAATTTAACGAGTATTTGACCAACAGATGGCGCTGCAAATGCCGGAAAATGCAGACCAACAGACGTCCGAAATTTGGCTGTTCCCCGGTTTGCGTCCGAGACGACCAACATATGAGTTTCTATGAATGAACGCGCGCTGCTGGTAAAGCTCTATTACAATGCGCACCAAAAGCACTGCGAAAGTTCAGAAATCGCGACGCGGTACGGAAGGTACGAGCATATAAACATAGGTCAGAGACAAGTGGGGGATCAATCCAGCGACTGTACAAGCGGCTTATGAGGAGATCCACTGATATAAGCAAGTCTGACAAAAGGTGTCGAGTGTTTAGGAGATGGCGACGCTAGTCGGCTGCTCGAATATTTCTGTCGCAACCATCTTTGTGATGGGAATGAAGGTCGATGGAACAATGAGTGGGCGATAAAGTATTGGACCTCCATACCTCATTGTAGGTTGGAGCTTTTCTAGGCCTGTAAAACAGAATAGGTAGCGATTTGTGGCAGATCCGGTGACAGGGTGTAGCGCCGGCGAAGGCACAAGTGTTTCGGAGCATACCGTTGATCGCATGTTGTGAAACATGCAGCGGAGGACCGCTATGTGTTGCCAAGCTGGTCCAACGGCTTGGTCGATTATGATGACAGTGGCGACGGGATAACGGCGATTGGAGCGTGAATCAGTGGAAACGTCCCACCTTTATCAATAAATCAATTTTCTTGTTACTTTAGGTAGATGGCCGCATCCGGTTACGCCGCTGCTCCAAAACTGTTCTACTCTACGGACGCAGACCGTTGGCGCAGTAGAATAATATTAGTAACCGTATGGTAGTATTCGAACGCAAAGTCATTGCGGACCATCTGTAAACTTTCACGCTTGATTTCTCACGAGACTGCGATGGCATCATCCAGGAGTATAACTGTCTTTGGCAATAGACCAGAATCGTTCTGCAGTGATTAGAGGTATGTGACAACGAACTGTTGTCGATGTTGCTGCTTTAAATTCGCCTGATTTAAACTCGATTGAACACACATGGGACGCTATCGGGCGACAGCTCTGCATCCATAGACTAATGGTTCACGATTTGTGGGAATCTCATAACCTTTGCGTAGATATTTACTGTCACATACCCACGGCAAATTATCAAGAATATGTTAAATACATGCCTCGCTGAATTCCTGGCACAATGCACTCAGAAGGTGACGTAATAAACTACTAATCTGAAGATCATAGTATTTTCACTCATCCGTGTACGTTACATTCATTCTAGAAGCGATTGCACATGAAAGGTTAAATTTCAGAAAAATACGTGATTTTTAACAGAAGACGAATACGAACACCAGACGAACCGTAATAATTCATTCTACTCGTGTTTCGTTAAGTTCTTTATGTATGGAAGCTTACGTCTCCGGTTTGGTGTGTAGTGGAGGGTATTTTGAATACCATCACCGTTTCACTCATTTACCCTTCCATTTCCGAATGGCGCACGAGAAGATCACAGTAATAATTTACATTTGTTTAAAAAATGGATCTATGTTTTTTTAAAAAAAACAATTGACATTAATGATGTAGTCATGGGAAAAAGAGGGTCCTGGTATGTCCTTTTCGAAGAAAACATCGCAGCTTTCACCTTAAGCATTATGAAGGAACCATGAGGCCTCCATATCCTATTCCAGGCTAGGAACTGATTGAAGATCCTTCCACAAGAACAAGAGTAATGTAATAATTCCTGTCATGACCACAAACGTAACTGTACCCACTGCACCACCGAGCTTGGTTTAATGTATTTTACTGTTGTTGAATTTATAATTAATGTAGACATTTATACAATACTCTTGTGCTGTGACACATTGGCATTTATGAACAAAAAAAAAGAAAAGAAAAAAGGACGGAAATAAACGTCTTCAAACATATAAGCGTTTTATCGAGCGACAGAGAGCACTAATACATAGATGATAATTCCAACGACTAACAAAGCCTATATTTCCGTAACATAACCCATTCTTTTGAGACACATACTTTTTCGAAAGCTTTTCTGGAGGAATCTTGCAACAGGGAACTTACCTTTCAACAGGGAACTCACCATAGCCTGAGTGGTGACGTGTTTGCCGACCGTTCAGCAGGCTCGGGTTCAATTCCTGTCAGGCGTGAAGATTTTCTTCGCTCATGGACCGGATTTGTGTTGTTTTCATCATCATTTCACCATCACCGACACGCAAGTCATCCAACGTGGCGTCACCTGAAATAATACTTGCAACCCAACTGCGGAACATCCCTGGTTGGTCCTCCCGGCCATCAATGCCACACGAATATATCATTCCATTGTCCGCCACGATAGCTGAATGAGGCCGGCACGGTAGCTCAGCGTGTTCGGTCAGAGGGTTGGCTACCCTCTGTAACAAGAATCAGAGTGAATGGATCAACGAAGAACCTAAACGGGTGTCATCGGACGACCGCCCCAAACAAATTCAACGAACAAATTAGAACAAAATGAGAGCAAAAAAAAAAAAAAAACAATGGGCAGCGTCACGGACTGCCGTCCTAAGGGGCCCGGGTTCGATTCCCGGCTGGGCCGGGAATTTTCTCCGCTTAGGGACTGGCTGTTGTGTTGTCTTCATCATCATTTCATCCCAATTAGGCGCGCAGGTCGCCCAATGTGGCGTCGAATGTAATAAGACCTGCACCAAGGCGGCCGGACATGCCCCAAACTCTGGTAATCTGGTTGATATAGGTTTATTTCCCATTTTTTATTTGTAGTTCACTGTTGATAAAGGGCGATAGCGGCAGCCAGAAATACTTGCGACGTGAAAGGGGGTAATCTCATTGGAGAGAGCACGGCAAGAAATGGTACTAGGAAGGGTTGTTATTTCATTAATGACAGTTCACGTTCAGGAAGGCCTTCGAGGTTTGATGAAGATCGTTTATACGCATTAATCCGCAATGATTCACGTTATTGACTAGAGATGTGGCAGATATGATGAACTGTGATCGTTCCACCAACATAGGACATTTGCATGCAATGGAGTAGGTTCAAAAATCGGGTGTATCGGTACCGCATACTCCAAGCCAAAATAAAAATAAAAATCATCCGGTGCTCGCATGTGCATCTCTGCTTGCTCATCATCAACGGCCGGTGAACGACACCAACCATTCCTATATTGTACTGTCACTAGTGACGAGAGAAAGTATGCCGGCGAGAGTGGCCGAGCGGTTCTAGGCCCTACAGTATGGAACCGCGTGACCGCAACGGTCGCAGGTTCGGATCCGGCCTCGGGCATGGATGTGTGATGTCCTTAGGTTAGTTAGGTTTAAGTAGTTCTAAGTTCTAGACTTCCATGGTACTAGAGGGAGCTGTAGAGGGCAAAAACTGTAGAGGAAGACAGAGATTGGAATACGTCAAGCAAATAATTGAGGACGTAGGTTGCAAGTGCTACTCTGAGATGAAGAGGTTAGCACAGAAAAGGAATTCGTGGCGGGCCGCGTCAAACCAGTCAGTGGACTGACGACAAAAAAAAAAAAAAAAAAAGTTCTAGGGGACTGATGACCACAGCAGTTAAGACTCATAGTGCTCAGAGCCATTTTTTAGAAAAAGTATCTTCATGCTAACATACGAAAAAGAAAGGAATGGTTGCGCCCACACAGTAACTTCCTGTAAAGAGACCTGCGCGCCTCTGCAAAAGATAATGTTGTGCACCTGGTTCAACAGCGATTGGGCGATGTGTTACGAATTTCTTCCCCGGGGTGTAGCCATCACTGTTAACATTTATTGTCAACAACTGAGACGCCTTGGAGACTAGAGCAAGAACAACGACCAGGAATACTGCGTGAAGTTATTGTGTGCTTCACGATAACGCCCGCTTGCAATCTGCTTGACGGAGAAAAAACACAGTACAGGAGTTGGGCTGGGAAGTAATTCCGCACCCATCTTGTTCACGTGATATTGTACCCTAGCATTTTCCGCTCTCTATTGAACTACCTTCAAGGAATTTCTTTTCTAGGTAAAAATTGGCTCCGTATATGGCTCAACTATTTCTAAGCCTCAAACCCACTTGGTCTCAATAGTCACGGAATCGATAAACTGTCCCAGCGTTGTCAGGCTGTTGTAAATAGTGAATGAGAATGTATTACTGATGACTAAACTCTCTATTATGCTTATCTGTTGTGTTTATTAAGTCTATGGAAAAAAGCTAGGAACCTATGCACCAACCGAATAATTGTAATTTATAAATCAAACTGCCTATCAAACTATTTGTTCTTCAACGGAGTTATATTTAAAATCATTAGATGCTTTTTCTACAAATATTTCACTACCTATCAGGTATATACTAAATCCGAATTTCAGATTACTGCTAATTTAAGATTCTCTCGAGTCAGCCGGCTGTTCTTGTCTACTCTGCTTATTCCAGTATCGGCAGTGCTGCATACTGTCAGAACATACCAACAATGTTCCTACACATTTTACTCAGATTGGTCTCATTCCAACAAATATCATTTTTGATCCACTTCATTATAAATCGGAATGGGAAAATACACTACTGGCCATTAAAATTGCTATACCAAGAAGAAATGAAGATGATAAACGGGTATTCATTGGACAAATTTAATATACTAGAACTGACATGTGATTACATTTTCACGCAATTTGGGTGCATAGATCCTGAGAAATCAGTACCCAGAACAACCACCTCTGGCCGTAATAACGGCCTTGATACGCCTGGGCGTTGTGTCAAAATGAGCTTGGATGGCGCGTACAGGTACAGCTGCCTATGCAGCTTCAACACGATACCACAGTGACTGGCGTATTGTGACGAGCCAGTTGCTCGGCCACCATTAACCAGACGTTATAAATTGGTAAGAGATCTGGAGAATGTGCTGGCTAGGGCAGCAGTCGAACATTTTCTCTGTCAAGAAAGGCCCGTACAGGACCTACAACATGCGGTCGTGCATTATCCTGCTGAAAAGTAGGGTTTCACAGGGGTCGAATTAAGGGTAGAGCCACGGGTCATAACACATCTGAAATGTAACGTCCACCGTTCAAAGTGCCGTCTATGCCAACAAAAGGTGACCGGGACGTGTAACCAATGGCACCCCATACCATCACGCCGGGTGATACGCCAGTAGGGCGATGACGAATACACGCTTCCAATGTGCGTTTCACCGCGATGTCGCCAAACACGGATGCGACCATCATGATGCTGTAAACAGAACCTGGATTCAACCGAAATAATGACGTTTTGCCATTTGTGCACTCAGGTTCGTCGTTGAGTGCACCATCGCAGGTGCTCCTGTCTGTGATGCAGCGTCAAGGGTAATCGCAGCCATGGTCTCCGAGCTGATAGTCCAAGCTGCTGCAAATGTCGTCGAACTGTTCGTGCAGATGGTTGTTGTGTTGCAAACGTCCCCATCTGCTGACTCATGGATCGAGACGAGGCTGCGCGATCCGCTACAGCCGTGTGGATGTCTGTCATCTCGATTGCTATTGATACGAGGCCGTTGGGATCCAGCACGGCGTTCCGTATTACCCTCCTGAACCCACCGATTCCATATTCTGCTAACAGTCATTGGATCTCGACCAACGCGAGCAGCAATGTCGCGATACCACAAACCGCAATCGCGATATGCTACAATCTGACCTTTATCAAAATCGGAAACGTGATGGTACGCATTTGTCCTCATTACACGACGCATCACAACAACGTTTCACCAGGCAACGTTGGTCAACTGCTGTTTGTGTAAGGGAAATCGGTTGGAAACTTTCCTCACGTCAGCACGTTGTAGGTGTCACCATCGGCGCCAGCCTTGTGTGAATGCTCTGAAAAGCTAATCATTTGCATATCACTGCATCGTCTTCCTGTCGATTAAATTTCGCGTCTGTAGCGCGTCATCTTCGTGGTGTATCAAGTTTAATGGCCAGTAGTGTAGATTCTAGCTAATACTAATGTCAGCTACATGATTTACCCTTCTTTTAAGACTTCCATTTCCCATCTTGTGGTTGAATCTTCCAACATTATTAAACCAGTGGCCTGTCACGCATTAACCGAACTTAATTCAGAACAAAGTGGTTTCAACAGTTACCGTTGTTGCTATGTTGCTCTGATAAGATTTTTCAGCTCTGCGTGTGTTTGCGACAAGTGTTGTGTGTCACGGCTATACGGAAATCACCAGAACACAATTTTAGCGATGATTCCGTCGCCTCTCTAATACCTGACTCTGACGTTATACGAGTACATAAACGTATCTTGAAACGTGTCTAAACAAGGATTATTGCAAATGCCATGTTACGCATAAAGTACAGTTTCGGAAAAAACAACGATATATGATTGAGCAGCAGAGGGGTAAAAAAGATATGAAATTTAAAGTGTTGTCAACGGCGAGTGCGACGAATAAACAGAAGCGTTTTATTTGCAGACACTACAAACGTTACGTGATGAACAAAGAGAATGGATTTTATTTTAATTAAGTTTCTGCTCTAGTTCGTCGTTTTATTTTTCAACTAATTCTGTACATTTTATTTTATAGCAGTTACTGATAACTAAAGTATTTTTTTTCATTACTGGATCTAATGGAAACGGCATTTTATACAATCTCGCTAATATGTTATGCTGGCTACGATATCCCAATCAACCGTCGGCAGAACCGTTAATGCTGTACAGCCTCGCTGAAAATTAAATACAGTTTTTATTATTACATTCTTATTAGCGGTACGTAGCACAACCTCGCTCCGCGGTATCAGAATAGAATCGATATATGCTCTAGAAACGATTTTTAACTATAATTTTTTGTTGTTGCCATAACTCAACCAATTCGTTGTATGCAGCCCTCCTCGTATTACTCCCCTGTGACTTTTCAGCGTAGCAATTGCAGCCTACATCCTCACTTACTTGCTGGACGTATCCCAATCTCTGTCTTCCTGTACTGTCTACAGCCGTCTCTAATACCATGGAACTTATTCCGTGGTGTCTCAACTCACGTCCTGTTATCCAGTTCCTTCTTCTTGTCAGTGTTTTCCAGATGTTCCTTCCTTTGCCGAATTTGCGGAGAACCTACTCGTTCCTTATCAGTCCACCTAATTTTCAACATTCTCCTGTAGTACCCCGTCACAAAGGCTTCGATTCTCTTCTCAGTACCCATGTCTCACTGACGTAGAAAGCTGTTGTGCAAATGTACATTCTCAGAAACTTCTCCCTCAAATTAAGCCCTGTCTTTGATACTAGCAGACTACTCCTGGCCAGGAATGCGCTTTTTGACAGTGCTAGTCCACTTTTTATGCTCTCCCGGCTCCGTCCGTCATGAGTTATTCTGTTTTGTTGCACGATTCCTTAACTTAATTTGCTTCTGATCACCAACTATGATGTTACATTCCTCGCTGTTCCAATGTCTGCTACTTCTCATCGCTTCCGTTCCTCTTCGACTTACCCTCAATCCATATTCTTTACTTTGCCTTTTAGAGGCAGTAGTAACGGTCTACATCGCAGAATTACCCATTACTTACGTAAATGTATGATGTAAATCATGAATACGATAATGAATGCGATTCTCCCGTTTTGCTTCCAAAAGCTTGAGTGTGATAAGAGAGGTAGC
Source organism: Schistocerca serialis cubense (assembly GCF_023864345.2). Classification (NCBI taxonomy): domain Eukaryota; kingdom Metazoa; phylum Arthropoda; class Insecta; order Orthoptera; family Acrididae; genus Schistocerca; species Schistocerca serialis. Next base: position 667,749,781 of record NC_064642.1, read on the forward strand.
AACCAAAATCTCTTCTATAACAGAATTAATATAATATCCCTCCCCCTCTACCCAATTGCGAGCGCATACCCCTACTTCCCTCTACTATAAAGAAATTCATGTTGAGCAAACTGAAAACCCTAAGCGGTCTTCTGACGAGAGTCATTTCAAAGTATCTTCATACTAGAGGGCTTGTCCGTGAAAAGTAAGGTCCCGAGTTCGAGTCTCGGTGCGGCACACAGTTTTAATCTGCCAAGAAGTTTCATATCAGCGCACACTACGCTGCACAGTGAAAATCTCATTCGATCTTCATACTGTCGGAGTGATTGGTTTTATATATGCCATGAACGGACTGTTGATGTCACTGTTACAATTTTGGCCTTCATTTCGTAGTAGGATATAATGTAGCCAATCTATTCCGTACAAGTATCTTCATCCACATAAGTATTGCAACCTACATCTTGTATCTTGTACGTTCTTGCTCGTGTCAAGCGTTGATCTCCCTGTTCACTCTTCAGCATTTTATTAGAACATTACATTTCAAAACCGAGCGAGGTGGCGCAGTGGTTAGCACACTGGACTCGCATTCGTGAGGACGACGGCTCAATCCCGTCTCCGGCCATCCTGATTTAGGTTTTCCGTGTTTTCCCTAAATCGCTTCAGGCACATGCCGGGATGGTTCCTTTGAAAGGGCACGGCCGATTTCCTTCCTCATCCTTCCCTTACCCGAGCTTGGGCTCCGTCTCTAATGACCTCGTTGTCGACGGGTCGTTAAACACTAATCTCCTCCTCCTCTCCTCCTCCATTACATTTCAAAAGCTTTTGTTTTAATCCTAACAATTAGAGACGAATTAATGTAATGGGAATTTTACACGCTTTGAGAGAGCTACGTACTCCAAAGTACGGTGTTCGTTGTTATAAATCTCAAATTCTAAACAGCTAACCTAAATAGAGTTAGAGGCAGTCTGCCTCCTGACGAGCCGGCTGGCGTGGCCGAGGGGTTCTAGGCGCTACAGTCTGGAACCGCGCAACCGCTACGGTCGCAGGTTCGAATCCTGCCTAGGGCATGGATGTGTGTGATGTCCTTAGGTTAGTTAGGTTTAAGTAGTTCTAAGTTCTAGGGGACTGATGACCTCAGAAGTTAAGTCCCATAGTGCTCGCAGCCATTTGAACCTCCTGACGAGTTATACTAAAACACGACTCCATGTTGTCTACTCTCTTCATGCATCACAGAATCGGACGTGGTGGTCTAGCGGTAAGGGCTGATTGTACAGCGCCGGTTGAACGGCCATCACGGCAAAATTTTGGAAAATGGTGTGGTTTCATCTTAGTGTTCCTGTTCTACCAATGGTGTTGGCGTCCTCTTGTATCACGTGCTACACGATCTGTTATCAACCAGTGAGAGCCTACTTCGTACTGGACTTAGTGTCACCGATCAATGTAGTCGCTGTGCCTCCATAGAAGCACTACAACATAGATTTAAGTGTCATGGTCACGGTTCTAACTCGTTCCGTTGAGACTGCCTTTCCAGGTGAATTCTGTTGCGTCCTGATTCCTCCTACTTTTCGACAGCAAAGTCAAATGTCTTTGCATGGTTGTTGGGCCACTGTGTTTATTACATTGTGGACGGAGGGAGGGTGGGGGCGATAGGCAGCCGCTCGTCTTCCACCAACATATGGCTATTACATACTGGGAATGTTTGGATCTGCCACTCTAGCGCGACTTAACGACAATATGTGGAATGTTATATATCGCCGTCAAGGTGTCGGTTGAGCTAACCCGTCCTCGTGGTGTACTCGTCGTAATCCCGTTTCAGGAGTATATTTGCGCAGTTTATTTCATTTTCGTGTAGCTGTCTGTCTTGTTTTTTTTTCTTAGTTAATAAAAATAAAAGAAACAAAAAATTCTTGCAGGCAACGACTCGGAACGGATCCTTTCTTTTTTTAAGTTTTTAAAGTGATGTTAGAAGTGATCACTTTCTCAGTAAGGTGATGTTTGAAGTGATCGCTGTCTCAAAAAGCAACAGATACCAGGCATTACATGTTGGCACCTAGTTTGACTTGACCAAAGGTGGGACTCCTCCTACACTTCGTTCAAGGCACGTGAAGATGGAGTAATATATCGCCGAAACTGATAGACCAATAAAATAACAATTAGGAAATTTAGACGGCTGATGGGTGTTTCATTTGACATCGTGTCATTCTTGTCTCCTCCCTTCCTGAAGTTAACATTTCCGTTCTTTCCTGTTTGTACAAGCATTTTCTGTGTCACAAAAAAAGGTGGGAAACGTCGCGCAACAGAAAAGAAAACAACTAGTAAACGTCAGAAAATGTAAACACGAAGTCATGAGTTAGAGGACATTCGTTCCTCTATTTTGAATCGATATTTCGGCAAAAAAATGTAGTAAGCGTCAAAAGAAAACATAAAATAAAAAATAAAATAAAAATAAATAAAAGAAGTATTCAGGTGCGTGCCTGGAAACCGAGAGATCGCGGCAACGATTCACGGTGGGACCTTAAATTTACCCTTCACATCTCAACGATGCGAGGAATCGCAGGGAACGACACTTAGTGCGGATTCTACATCTACATCTACATAAATACTCCGCAATCCACCGTACGGTGCGTATACTGCAGTCAGCTTCAAATGCTGATTCTCTAAATTTCTTCAGTAGCGATTCACGAAAAGAACGCCTCCTTTCCTCTAGACACTCCCACCCGAGTTCCTGAAGCGTTTCCGTAACACTCCCGTGATGAACAAACCTACCAGTAACAAATCTAGCAGCCCGCCTTTGAATTGCTTCAATTTCCTCCCTCAATCCGACTTGATAGGGATCCCAAACGCTCGAGCAGTGCTCAAGAATAGGTCGTATTAGTGTTTTATATGCGGTCTCCTTTACAGGTGAAGCACATCTTCCAAAAATTCTACCAATGAACCGAAGACGACTATCCGTCTTCCTCACAACTGCCAGTACATGCTTGCTTCACTTCATATCGCTCTGCAATGTTACGCCCAAATATTTAATCGACGTGACTGTGTCAAGCGCTATACTACTAATGGGGTATTCAAATGTTACCGGACTCTTTTTCCTATTCATCTGCACTAATTTACATTTATCTAGATTTAGAGTTAGCTGCCATTCTTTACACCAATCACAAATCGTGTCCAAGTCATCTTGTATGCTCCTACAGTCACTCAACGACGACACCTTCCCGTACACCACAGCATCATCAGCAAACAGCCGCACATTGCTATCCACCCTATCCAAAAGATCATTTATGTAGATAGAAAACAACAGCGGACCTACCACACTTCCCTGGGGCACTCCAAATGATACACTCACCTCCGATCAACACTCACCATCGAGGACAACGTACTGGGTTCTATTACTTAAGAAGTCTTCGAGCCATTCACATACTTGGGAACCAATCCCATATGCTCGTACCTTAGTTAGGAGTCTGGAGTGGGGCACCGTGTTAAACTGTAGGTTCCCCTTATCCGGTAGGTTAAAGAGTAGCTTAGGGACACGCTAGTCGTCGCATTGCCGTGGATTTGAATGACTTGAACCACATGAAATTGCTTTGTATTAAAGAAGACCGAAACTTATTCATCCTGGAGTTAAAGGAAGTTTTCATTAGGAAGCAGGATGCAAAAATCAATAGATAACAGACCTTATGTGATAACATTACTAAATCGGAAATCGGTTACTTAGGTGCAAAGCTTACGCTCTGATATCACGCACTTCATATCACTTCTCCGTGCATGCCATAAACGGATATCATGCTTCAAAATTGGTTTCACAGGTGATAGGAAACCACCCTACGCAGGGTGTAAGCGATAGTGGATTATAACGTATCGTAGTGTTAAAATCGAAACGGACAATTTGATAGTGGACAATTATAATCCGTCAAGTATGGAATTTTACACAAATTGGCCTGCAAAATTCACCTATGCTACATCGCACGCGTGGTGCGCTAGATTCTCAGTATTCTACCGCTCTCTGCTCGCAGACTAGTGGTCTCAAAGAAAAATGAATAGGACTTGTTTCGTACGAAACTAAATATTTTTAAATTTCTTGCTTACTCGCTGGAGGCTATGTGTTTTGAGTTATTCAAAAATAAATAAATAAATAAAAGAAAAGAAAAGGATAGGACATTTAGGACGTTTTTCATGTCACTCGTCTCTACCACAGTATAAATATCTGGGAAAACACTTATTATTTCCCATATTCGAACGTTTTTGGTCGTTATTGACGGGCCACTGGCTCAGTGAGCTATTTCATCAAAGTAATTAAGATAAAATTGCCCATGAGTGTAAAGGAAGAAGGAAGACTTTTGTAAACGTCGTGTAAAAACTGATTACCATTACAACTTGATCTAAGCTTAACCCTTGAAAGACAGTAGTTTCATAGTAAGAAAGCAGGACACATACAACTATTTAATTATTAGTTTTTACTGTTAAAATTAACAAAACTCTTAAGGAAAATTTTCACAATGCTAATTGCACAACTAATCCAGTGGCCTAGTAATAGACCAGTCAGTGAAGATCAAAAACTCGAAAATGGTAACTGATTCGTTTATTTGTAAATTTTTGTACCGTGGTATAAGGTAGAGACGTGATAAATATGGTGCGGATGAGTGTGGGGGTGGGGGTCGTTTCCAGATCCATTTGTACGTTTTTTCTAGAAGAGTTCGAAAAATGTGGCCTCTAAAGGAAACGTATCCCTGTGCAAAATTCAAGTATATATATATATATATATATATTTTTTTTTTTTTGGTCATCAGTCTACTGAGTGGTTTGATGCGGCCCGCCACGAATTCCTTTCCTGTGCTAACCTCTTCATTTCAGAGTAGCACTTGCAACCTACGTCCTCAATTATTTGCTTGGCGTACTCCAATCTATGTCTTCCTCTACAGTTTTTGCCCTCTACAGCTCCCTCTAGTACCATGGAAGTCATTCCCTCATGTCTTAGCAGATGTCCTATCATCCTGTCCCTTCTCCTTATCAGTGTTTTCCACATATTCTTTTCCTCTCCGATTCTGCGTAGAACCTCCTCATTCCTTACCTTGTCAGTCCACCTAATTTTCAACATTCGTCTATAGCACCACATCTCAAATGCTTTCATTCTCTTCTGTTTCGGTTTTCCCACAGTCCATGTTTCACTACCATACAATGCTGTACTCCAGACGTACATGCTCAGAAATTTCTTCCTCAAATTAAGGCCGGTATTTGATATTAGTAGACTTCTCTTGTCCAGAAATGCCTTTTTTGCCACAACGAGTCTGCTTTTGATGTCCTCCTTGCTCCGTCCATCATTGGTTATTTTACTACGTAGGTAGCAGAATACCTTAACTTCATTGACTTCGTGACCATCAATCATGATGTTAAGTTTCTCGCTGTTCTCATTACTACTACTTCTCATTACCTTCGTCTTTCTCCGATTTACTCTCAAACAATACTGTGTACTCATTAGACTGTTCATTCCGTTCAGCAGATCATTTAATTCTTCTTCACTTTCACTCAGGATAGCAATGTCATCAGCGAATCGTATCATTGATATCCTTTCACCTTGTATTTTAATTCCACTCCTGAACCTTTCTTTTATTTCCATCATTGCTTCCTCGATGTACAGATTGAAGAGTAGGGGCGAAAGGCTACAGCCTTGTCTTACACCCTTCTTAATACGAGCACTTCGTTCTTGATCGTCCATTCTTATTATTCCCTCTTGGTTGTTGTACATATTGTATACGACCCGTCTCACCCTATAGCTTACCCCTACTTATTTCAGAATCTCGAACAGCTTGCACCATTTTATATTGTCGAACGCTTTTTCCAGGTCGACAAATCCTGTGAAAGTGTCTTGATTTGTCTTTAGCCTTGCTTCCATTATTAGCCGTAACGTTAGAATTGCCTCTCTCGTCCCTTTACCTTTTCCAAAGCCAAACTGATCGTCACCTAGCGCATTCTCAAATTTCTTTTCCATTCTTCTGTAGACTATATTTTTGTAAGCAGCTTCGATGCATGAGCTGTTAAGCTGATTGTGCGATAATTCTCGCACTTGTCAGCTCTTGCCGTCTTCGGCATTGTGTAGATGATGCTTTTCCGAAAGTCAGATGGTATATCGCCAGACTCATATATTCTACACACCAACGTGAATAGTCGTTTTGTTGCCACTTCCCCCAATGGTTTTAGAAATTCTGATGGAATGTTATCTATCCCTTCTGCCTTATTTGACCGTAAGTCCTCCAAAGCTCTTTTAAATTCCGATTCTAATACTGGATCCCCTATCTCTTCTAAATCGACAACTGTTTCTTCTTCTATCACATCAGACAAATCTTCACCCTCATAGAGGCTTTTAATGTATACTTTCCACCTATCTGCTCTCTCCTCGGCATTTATCAGTGGAATTCCTGTTGCACTCTTAATGTTACCACCGTTGCTTTTAATGTCACCACAGGTTGTTTTGACTTTCCTGTATGTTGAGTCTGTCCTTCCGACAATCGTATCTTTTTCGATGTCTTCACATTTTTCCTGCAGCCATTTCGTCTTAGCTTCCCTGAACTTCCTATTTATTTATTTCCTCAGCGACTTGTATTTCTGTATTCCTGATTTTCCCGGAACATGTTTGTACTTCCTCCTTTCATCAATCAACTTAAGTATTTCTTCTGTTACCCACGGCTTCTTCGCAGCTACCTTCTTTGTACCTATGTTTTCCTTCCCAACTTCTGTGATGGCCCTTTTTAGAGATGTCCATTTCTCTTCAACTGTACTGCCTACTGCGCTATTCCTTATTGCTGTATCTATAGCGTTAGAGAACTTCAAACGTATCTCGTCATTCCTTAGTACTTCCTTATCCCACTTCTTTGCGTATTGATTCTTCCTGACTAATGTCTTGAACTTCAGCCTACTCTTCATCACTACTATATTGTGATCTGAGTCTATATCTGCTCCTGGGTACGTCTTACAATCCAGTATCTGATTTCGGAATGTCTGTCTGACCATGATGTAATCTAATTGAAATCTTCCCGTATCTCCCGGCCTTTTCCAAGTATACCTCCTCCTCTTGTGATTCTTGAACAGGGTATTCGCTATTACTAGCTGAAACTTGTTACAGAACTCAATTAGTCTTTCTCCTCTTTCATTCCTTGTCCCAAGACCATATTCTCCTGTAACCTTTTCTTCTACTCCTTCCCCTACAACTGCATTCCAGTCGCCCATGACTGTTAGATTTTCATCCCCCTTTACATACTGCATTACTCTTTCAATATCCTCATACACTTTCTCTATCTGTTCATCTTCAGCTTGCGACATCGGCATGTATACCTGAACCATCGTTGTCGGTGTTGGTCTGCTGTCGATTTTGATTAGAACAAACCGGTCACTGAACTGTTCACAGTAACACACCCTCCGCCCTACCTTCCTATTCATAACGAATCCTACACCTGTTATACCATTTTCTGCTGCTGTTGATATTACCCGATACTCATCTGACCAGATATCCTTGTCTTCCTTCCACTTCACTTCACTGGCCCCTACTATATCTAGATTGAGCCTTTGCATTTCCATTTTCAGATTTTCTAGTGTGCGTACCACGTTCAAGCTTCTGACATTCCACGCCCCGACTCGTAGAACGTTATCCTTTCGTTGATTATTCAATCTTTTTCTCATGGTAACCTCCCCCTTGGCAGTCCCCTCCCGGAGATCCGAATGGGCGAGTAGTCCGGAATCTTTTGCCAATGGAGATGTCATCATGACACTTCTTCAATTACAGGCCACATGTCCTGTGGATACACGTTACGTGTCTTTAATGCAGTGGTTTCCATTGCCTTCTGCATCCTCATGTCGTTGATCATTGCTGATTCTCCCGCCTTTAGGGGCAATTTCCCACCCCTAGGACAAGAAAGTGCCCTGAACCTCTATCCGCTCCTCCGCCCTCTTTGAGAAGGCCGTTGGCAGAATGAGGCTGACTTCTTATGCCGGAAGTCTTCGGCCGCCAATGCTGATTATTTATCAAAATTTAGGCAATGGCGGGGATCGAACCCGGGACCGGAGACGTTTTGATTATGAATCAAAGACGCTACGCCTAGACCACGGATACACGAGTACACAACTAAATTAAATTATCTAAAAAAAGAGTCTAACCTATTACTGCTCTAGGATCAATAACTTGCGGGGAGAGGGCGAGAGAATACCGGAAATCTCGCGCACTACATATACGCTGTAGCTTTTTTTGTTGACCGGTTCATGGTGGTTACCCGACTTGACCGAGCACAAGTGCCCTCTATCAAATTCTTTGTCTCGACTTCCTTTACACCAGTATGGTAAACTGTAAACGATTATCATTTACATCCTGTGTGGTTAAATTTTTTCATTAATGAGCTATACTTTAGTATTTTTATGAGACTAGCTCCACCTACAGCTGTCAGTGACAATCATCCTATGAAAGAGTACCATTACCTGCAAAACCAAAACTGATTTAGAAAAATGTGGGAGGATGAGATGGAGTGACACAGGGTGATTCTTATTAACGTTTAAAAACCCCCGAAGCCACATAGATGACGCTGAGACAAGTAATTTAATAAAAGACACTTAGGGGCTGGAAACGTGGGGAAACACTCAAAAAGTGGACGACAATTGTTAAAAATTTTGCGTCACTAGATGCTATACCTCGCCGTATATGCAGCGGTTGGAGTTGTCGATCCTATCCTCATCGCTAGGGGATAGTTCTACACATCGCTCTCCTAGGCTACTCTGTTTTGATCACGTTTTGTAAATATGATCTCTTGTAAGCGTAAAAGTAACCAAGTAAACGCCGTTCATATTTTGTGTCTCGTTCCTTTTGCCCTTTCTTTTTTTTTGCGGCCTTTACTTAGTTAAGAACGCGTAGGTCGTTTACTGGTAGGGATTCGGTTTGGAAGCTTATACTTATCTGCTTGTGACGCAGTACTGTAGGTACTGTACTTCTAAATTAACTAGCAGAGCCGCGCTGGGTGGCCGCGCAGTTTGAAGCGCCATGTCACGAATTGCGCGGCCCCGACCACCGGAGATTCGAGTCCTTCCTCGGGCCTGTGTGTGTGTGTGTGTGTGCGTGTGTTGTTCGTAGTATGTTCGTTTAAGTATTGCGTAAGTCAAGGGACCGATGACCTCAGCACTTTGGTCTCTTAGGAATTCACACAGATTTGAACACACACAGAACTAGCAGACACCGCGAGACCGTTAAATAAAATAATGACGTGAAGACTTTACTTGGATTGGAGAGATCAGGTGCGACAGATCGACGCGCTTCACCGACTCACGAGCGGCGAGATACGTCATCTGATAACGTCAAATTTGTGACATTTGACGTCCAACTTTGAGGTATTTCCCGACAGCCGATGCCGAATGTGGCTTACATTAAATTAATTATCTCAACGTCATCTACTTACCTCCGAGGTTTGAAAACGTAAATATGAATCACCCTTTTATAATCTCAAAAACTAGGGAAATACTACAAATATCTTGTACATATTATACGCAGGTGCCCAATGTAAAGTAAGAGTAATGTAACCGAAAAAGATTGATATCAGCTCCTCTGTCAAAGCATTACCACTCTCTGCGAGCTAGCAAATAACCAGTAAGTTATTATTTTTTTTCATGTGTTGCTGCTGACACTGAATCAAGAGTCAAAAAGTCAGATTCCTTGTCTCTAGAACTATTCCCAGCAGTAACAGAGGCAGTTTTCACATACGCAATCACGGAAAATAAGAACAGAAATGTGTAAATGGTTAACCGCAACGTTTGGATATTGTCCGAATATACTTCAAGGACAAATGGAAGGTCATGGTACAGAAAGTTTAAAAGTAAGCCTCGAAACGAATTAACTTAACACAAAACCAATTTATAAATAAGTTTTTGAGCAGAAAGAAGTACAGATGAATAACGCAGTCATGTAAACACTTGGCGAGATTTTGTATTTAATGACGGTGAAGACAGTTACTGGAAGGACAGCAGGAGAAGTGGTAGGAGAATAAAACGGCCTAAAGTGTTTTTATAAAAACCCATGCTTCTGATATTCTGGAAAGCAATATTTACTATCACGTACAGTTCTGAGTTATGCCAGTAACATATGAGGTTTTACTGCAAAGATCATTGAAAAACAAATCGAACTAACGAAAGACGCATGCTGAGAAGTAATTCTAGAAAAACTGAAACATACGATGGGACAGCGAACAAGCTGAAACAGAGTTCGCAATTACGATTTTGATGGACGTAAAATGAAGATGGATGGTACGTGCAGAGAGATGACTGGGCAGCGTCAGAACCAGTGAATTTATCCTAGTAATAAGAAAGAATCGCAAAAACGACCCAATATAAAACTGAGATGAATTTATAAATCAGGCAGCAAAAATATGGATACGTACAGCCAAAGGTGGTAAAAAAGAAAAATGGAAGAGGACTTTATCAAAAAATGGTTCAAATGGCTCTGAGCACTATGGGACTTTACTTCTGAGGTCATCAGTCCCCTAGAACTTAGAACTACTTAAACCTAACTAACCTAAGGACATCACACACATCCATGCCCGAGGCAGGATTCGAACCTGCGACCGTAGCCGTCGCGTGGTTCCAGAGTGTAGCGCCTTGAACCGCTCGGCCACTCCGGCCGGCAGGACTTTATCCTTCGGTGGATATCGAATGACTGGTTACTAGTAAACATCATCATTCTCATCAATGGACAGCGTTGAGTCAACACTGCTACTTTCCCGCGGTGTAATACAGAGTGTTTTTCAATGTTTTGACCATCTGAAATTTGAATAACGCGCTTTAAAAGCAAGATACAGGTGATGATAGAATGGGCCCATTAGTAGTCATCCCATATACAGATTAGTAACTATGTCGTAATGGTCGAAGCAACTTGGTGCGTCCTCTGTGAAGTGCTATTTTTGCTAAAGCGAATCAGTCGCCCGGGTGCAACGTGCCTTCGTAAGGATTTCAAGATTCAGCCGCGCGTCGAATTCCTGGTCGTAGAAGAATATTGAACTGGGTAAGAAACTTTCGTACAACTGCCAGTGCATCGAATCGAAAATCAATCGACCCGCCGGGAAACCGTTGAACTCACTGATTTAAACGTGCCAGAGTTTCACCTATTGGGTGGGGGGATATTTGAATGCGGGAGTGACTCTTACCTGCCGAAAGGTTGAAACTGTTCAAAGATCGAATAAGCGATGAAACTTCCTGAACTCCTCCAGTTACTGCGAAATTTGTATTCAAAAGACTGGATGAAACGCCTCGAGTGTTGTGTAGCCACGAATGGTCGTCATTCGTCCGATGTACTAGTTCATACGTATGTTGTACATTGTGTAAAATGTTCAGCTTTGTTCCGCGATTAGTTTGCTTGTCACTCAAATTTGAAATCGTCTAAACGTTGTCAAACGCCCTGTAGGAGCTGCTAATATCTCCTTCTTCGCTTAATATTATAGAGCGAGCCGAATACAGAAGCATATAATATAAATATTTTAAAAGTGGCGGCTGTGTTGTTATTGGTAAATCCAGACATCAAAGAAAAGAGACCTACGCTTCCAGCGTACTTCGTAGAGTTCCGAAAATTCCTCACTCGTAACGTCTTCACCAGAGGGCTAAATTAGCACTACCACATTCTGGCGCCAGCGATTTGTAACACAATGCGGGCAGGCTCCTGATTTAATCCGGAACACTGGCGCCCAGGCTGATCGTCAGGAATCGTTAGCCATCGCTTCTTCTCCCCTCGCTGGCAAAGCGCCAGTAATGGAAATCCTTCAACGGCTGGATCTCGTTTTCTCGAGTAGTGTAATGATTCGTTACTGTTGTTTGCGTCATTAACTATGGAAATGAATATAGCCACGTGAAAAAGTGAAAATCTGTCCAAGTACCTACTGTATCTTTCTTAGCTCAAACTAATCAAGGTCTAGTCAGATGTTATAGCATATCAAACGCATCTGAGGAGAACTCACAGTTCAACAAAACGTCTGAACAGCAAAACTCTATACAATTATCGACATGGCTCGTTAATAGTTTCAAATTTTATACGGGGTGATTCAGTTTCCCCTGCTGATGTCGTTTTATGCAGCCCCACATGACAGAACAACGTTGTCGGCCAGTTCGTTCTGGGGACGAGAAACACATTCTCAGAACAACGCAGTATAGCTGGTCAAGTATACGAAGACATCTTAGTCCTATAATACCAATTTCGTTCATGAAAGTACTTTGGCATATTAACGCCGCGAGGCATATATCAATCTTGCCACTGGATTACGTACCCGAAAGTTGTTTCTTTCACATTTCGCATTTTGATATCTTCTCCAAGCTTCGTTGTTTCTGATGATGAAACACACTTCATAACCCAACGTTTCTGAACTGTTTACGAAATATTAAGTAATGTAAACGGAATAAAGTTACAGAGATATCCGAAACTGGTACTTACACAAAGAAAGATAGTGGACACTTGGATAAGTAAGGCGGAAGTAAGGTACATCTTGGTTCAAAAATACCGTGTAAATCGTATGCAATCCTCATTTGTACTTTTTACAGTAAGATTCTATTTGCTAACATTCGCAGAAAGCTCTGAGAGCGAACATGTAACGATTATGTGGCAGTCGCTTGTCTTGGATACTGTTCCTGATAACAGACACAGTGTCGGTTGCTTAAAACGACATCGGTAAGGGTGGCTGAAACAGCCTGTATAGTTTTTATTCAAATTGTGTGTGTAATCATAGGTGAGCTTTCCGATGTTCACCCGAGGTTTTGTTTTCATTTTACTCGTAACTCCAATGACATACAGAAGACGACTGTGTCTGCCGCATAATACATTATGCATAAAATGGAGCCGGGGTGCACTCAGCCTCATGATGCCAATTTAGGAGCTACTCGACCGAATAGTAAGGGGCTTAGGTCAAGAATACCATCGTCACGGCCGGGAGAGCGGTGTGCTAACCCCAGTCCCCTCCTATCCGCATCCTCAACTGAGGGTGACACGGCGGTCTGATGGTTGCGGTAGGCCACTCGTGGCCCGAAGACGGAGTGCTGTCAAATGGAGCCGTCCGGGGTGGCCAAGCGGTTCTAGGCGCTAGAGTCTTGAACCGCGCGACCGCTATGCTCGCAGGTTCGAATCCTGCCTCCGGCATGGATATGTGTGATGTCCTTATGTTAGTTAGGTTTAAGTAGTTCTAAGTTCTAGGGGACTGATGACCTCAGAAGTTAAGTCCCATAGTGCTCAGAACCATTTGAACCATTTGAACGATAAAATGGAAACAATATCTCGGCTGCATTAACCAAACACGCCCAGAAGACATGAGAAGTAGGTAATCAGTCGTTACCTTACACTCTGCCTGCCACACCGAACATTTGGATAAACAGCACTTCGTGACCGACTGAGTAACGTTCGGAGTACCATCCTACACCCCTCCAACCCTCCTAAATTGTATTCTGCCATCTATCGCATGATTGACTTCTGTAATTATTTCTGTTTTCTTGTGAAATTTTAGGACCTGACGTCCAGGGTTAATCAGTTGAAAAGTCAGAAGGTGACTAGTACATACTGTCTGCAGTAAAAAAAAAACTATACCATTCAAACCAACCTACCTTTGGAGTCTGGAACAGGTGGCACTACAAATATGTCCATAAAGTACGAGGTCTCTTCGGAATGTAAGGCCCGATTGGTAGCGGAATGAAAACCAGAACAACACTGAAAACCAAAAATATTTTATCCGCAACAATTAGCCACACCTTTCAACTACCTCTCTAAGTAGCCGCCGCTCCGACGTTCACATTTGCCGTGGCGTTGTACAAACTTTCCAGTACCCTCGTCACAGAAAGCAGCAGAATGTGCTTTCTGCCAATTCTCTACGCTGGTCTGCCTTTCGTTATTTGTGCCGAAATGTTGTCTTCGTAGCCAGTGGTTCATGCGAGCAGAAATAAACAACGGACGGAGCCAATTAAGAGCTGTATTGTGGGTGATCAAACACTTCCTATTGAAAACTCTGCATGACTGTCTTCATTTCCCTTGCGGAATGTGGCTGAAAATTGTCTTGAAGAAAGGAGCGCAAGACATTTATGTTATGTGGGCTGCATAGCTTCAGGGGAAATCTCTCACCAGATCCACATACTTGGAAGGAGACACAGTTGTGTTAAGCATTTCTACGTAATCGCTTGGTACTCTGAACTGAAAAGAACGACGTTAAGCGATCGACAGGCACACTAAAGACACTGACTATCAAATCTGTGAAAAGTTCCATCGGATTTTCACAGTAGTTTCCATTTCGCGCCTAATCGGACCTTACTTTCCGATAACACCCGTCAACTGGAACGAATGTAGACGCATATCTGTAAAAAAACACATCACGAACATGAAAAGAAACTGTACATTACAGAGATCTTTTCAGCTCTCAAACATAATTCATGTATTTATGAAGACTGAAGGGAATTCGGATTGAGGAGGGAGGTGTGTGTTAGGATAGTGTGTGTAGTTGTCCAGAGTCCCTGCGCTAGGTGGCGTGGTGGTTAGCGCATCTGTCTAGTGAGCAGGAGATTGGGTTCGAATCCTAGGGTGGGTACCAATTTTCATTTGTCGCTTTAGTGTTCATTGATAGTGACTGGGCCAAATATCTCACGAAATAAGCATCAAACGAAAAAACTACAAAGGACGAAACTCGTCTAGCTTGAAAGGGGGAAACCAGGTCGCGCTATGGTTGGCCCACTAGATGGCGCTGCCATAGGTCAAACGGATATCAACTGCTTTTAAAAAAATTGGAACCCACATTTTTTATTACGTATTCGTGTAGTACGTAAAGAAATATGAAAGTTTTAGTTGGACCACTTTTTTCGCTTTCTGATAGATGGCGCTGTAATAGTCACAAACGTATAAGCACGTGGTATCACGTAACATTCCGCCAGTTCTGACTATATTTGCTTCGTAGTACATTACCCGTCTTAAAATGGACCGTTTACCAATTGCAGAAAAGATCGATATCGTGTTGATGTATGGCTATTGTGATCAAAATGCCCAACGGGCGTGTGCTATGTATGCTGCTCGGTAACGTGGACGACACCACCCAAGTGTCCGGACCGTTGCCCGGATAGTTACGTTATTTAAGGAAACAGCATGTGTTCAGCCACACGTGAAACGTCAACCAAGACCCGCCCAAGTAAGTGTTTTAGCTGCTGTCGCGGCTTATCCGCACGTCAGTAGCACACAAATTGCGCGATAATGGGGAGTCTCAAAAACGTCGGAGGTGAGAATGCTACAACAACATCGATAGCACCCGTACGATATTTCTATGCACCAGGAATTGCATGGCGACGACTTTGAACGTCGTGTGCAGTTGTGCCACTAGGCACAAGAGAAATTACGGGACGATGACAGATTTTTTGCACGCGTTCTATTTAGCGACGAAGCGTCATTCACCAACTGCGGTAACGTAAACCGGCATAATATGTACTATTGGGCAACGGAAAAGCCACGTTGGCGGTGACAAGTGGAACATCAGCGACCTTGGCGGGTTAATGTATGGTGCGGCATTATGGGAGGACGGATAATTGAACACCATTTTATCGATGGCAATCAAAATGGTGCAATGTATGCTGGTTTCCTACATAATGTTCTACCGATGTTACTACAAGATGTGTCACTGCATGACAGAATGGGGTTGTACTTCCAACATGATGGATGTCCGGCACATATCTCGCATGCGGTTGAAGCGGTATTGAATAGCATATTCATGACAGGTGGATTGGCCGTCGTAGCACCATACCATGACCCGATAGTTCACCGGATCTGACGTCCCCGAATTTCTTTTAGTGGAGAAGGTTGACAGATATTTGCTATCGTGATCCACCGACAACGTCTGACAACATGCGTCAGCGCATTGTCAATGCATGTGCGAACATTACGGAAGGCGAACTACTCGCTGTTGAGAGGAATGTCGTTACACTTATTGCCAAATGCGTTGAGGCTGACGGACATCATTCAGAGCATTTATTTCATTAATGTGGTATTTCCAGGTAATCGCGCAGTAACAGCATGCGTTCTCAGAAATGATAAGATGACAAAGGTACATGTATCACATTGGGACAACCAAGATAAAATGTTCAATCGTACCAACGTTTTGTATTTTAATTTAAAAAACCTACCTGTTACCAACTGTTCGTCTAAAAATGTGAACCATATGTTTGTGACTATTATTGCGCCATCTATCACAAAGCGAGAAATGTAGTCCAACTAAAACATTCATATTTCTTTACGTACTACACGAATATGTAAAAGGGGGTTCCTAGTTTAAAAAAAAAAACCAGTGATATCGCTTTGACCTATGGCAGCGCCACTAGCGGGCCAACCATAGCGCCATCTGGTTTCCCGCTTCAACCTAGACAAGTTTCGTTCTTTGTAGTTTTTTCGTTTGACGCTTATTTCGTGAGATATTTGGCCGGGTTACGATCAATGGATCACCCTGCATATCATAGATCACCGGTGGCGGCAACCAAAGTTTATACTTGATTCGTGTGAGGGCCGCCTGCGTGTCAAGGTCGGGCCAGTCAGTCGGCTTTGCTCGGTCCTGCTCGGAAGTATGCAGAAGAGCGCCACATTTCATTTAGCATTGCGATTCGGCATTTTGCGTTCGGCACAGCTGTCTGAGTTCGGCGTAAATGTGGTGTCAACGCAGTTTACTCTTCGCTATATGTTCTTGGTGTGAAGGAATTTCACAGGTCCGGTGGCTCCACAAAGAGAGGAAATTTAGCAATCTGTCTTCACAGGGCCGGCCGCGGTGGCCGTGCGGTTCTAGGCGCTGCAGTCCGGAACCACGGGACTGCTACGGTCGCAGGTTCGAATCCTGCATCGGGCATGGATGTGTGTGATGTCCTTAGGTTAGTCAGGTGTAAGTAGTTCTAAGTTCTAGGGGACTGATGACCTAAGATGTTAAGTCCCATAGTGCTCAGAGCCATTTGAACCATTTGTCTTCACAATCCTGTGGGAATGACAAGAGAGAGGGATGAGAATTTTCAATTCGCATATGCGACGAGTACTGCTTATTTGTTAGGAAATAATTTAAATTTTTAGATGACAATTAAAAAGCAAAAAAGTTAAAATGTACGACAGACGAGATTCATCGTTCTGTATACCAAGAAGCACTCTGTGCTAAATATTCAGTCATGGAGCACTTGAAGATATTGGCGGTTCTAATCGTAAAATCTTTGAACTCGCACCAATTATTCCATTTTCAGCACAGCAAATTCCAATTAAATTGAACAAAGAGTGTGACTTCATATGTTACTGCAAAGTTCGGTGGTTAAGACAAGGGGCATGCTTGCAACGATTTTGCGACTTAAATCTCGCTAATGTTTAATTTATGAAAGAAAGTGGAGTGCAGGAATGAAAATTAGAACATCAGCAATGGATTGCAGATATAGCATTTTCTTACCGAACGAGGTGGCGCAGTGGTTAACACATTGGACTCGCATTCGGGAGGAGGACGGCTCAATCCCGTGTCCGGCCATCCTGATTTAGGTTTTCCGTGTTTTCCCCAAATCGCTCCAGGCAAATGGCGGGAGGGTTCTTTTGAAAGGGCACGGCTAACTTCCTTCCCCACCCTTCCCTAATCCTATGTAACTGATGACCTCGCTATTTGGTGTCCTCCCGCAAACAACCAAACTTTGCATTTTAAGTAGACTTGACTGCACACTGCTCACAGCAAGACACCACAAGGTAACTTGTTTCTGGTTTGATGGACATGCATTTAAAAAGAAAATCACGTTGTAGAGAGGACATATTCTGACAAAGACAATGCAGTTCCCAAAGCTCACTGCCGATAAAGAAAGCGCGACGTTTGAAGAATTCATTGTGGTCTAGCAAGAATTTCAACGGTAGTTTTACTAAGATTTTGATGACACTGTCAATCTAAGATTTTGATGACACTGTTGCCGAGGTGTTTTCGAGATCATTTGCCTTTTCCCCTGAAAGAGCTCCTGTGAATGTGCAGAAGTAATTGATTAAGCTGCAAGGTAATTCCAGTTTTAATTAAAAGTCTTTTTACTTTAAAACTGTCCAGACCGTCTACATTCTTTTTCACGGGTAGATTTTCCAGGTCTCCATTCCGATTGGCCTATTTGTGTGAAAGACCTTTTCTCGATTATGAAATTAAGTCATTATGACGTGGAAACTGGAGTGCGAAACTCTGTGAAATCGTCTGCATCTGTCCATATGTTGACAGTTCGTAAAAATTGTATTTTGTCTTCAGGACGCCAAAAACAATTAATTAATACTGAAAACTTGTTTTGTTTGTGATTTATGCTTTCGAGAAATGAGAAATATGAAATCAAGTCATATGCTCTACTGCCACGAAAATGCGGCGTGTTTGCTTTTCTTCCGCTTTTCCCCTCCTCACGTCCAGACAGCACGGGGCGTCGATGGGGGTAATGTGAAGCGAGGCAGAGTGTTTGGCTCTAGGGGGTAACGAAATCTTGGCCACCCCTGCCGTAGATGTTTCAGACTTGTAAAGGTCTCCGAAACCATGCAGTTTCTTTTGACTGTAGTATTATGCTTGGTTTACTAGTAGGATCCCTCACTTTGTTTGGTGCTGTGATGTTGTCCCAATAGAGTTTGAGAGTGTCTGTAATGCTGTTCGAGTATACGCGGAATATCAGCTGGGCTGAGGCGTGAATGGAAATTTGGATTGAGGAGGGGGCGTGGTAGTTTAGCCCATGGAGTTAGGCAAAGTCACGGTACCAGGGTGGCGTAGTAGTTAGCGCATCTGCCCAGTGAGCAGGAAACCCAAATTTCATACGTCGCTTCAGTCTGCGTGTATACGACATGACGAAAAACGGCAGATACAACAAATGAGGAATTTAGACTTCTAAAACTCGTTCCTCTGTACTAGACACGAAATGTGGTGATAATTGAACTGTTCAATCCACTAAATTTTATGAAAGTAAAGTCAGCAAAACAACGTTAATTTGATGTTACAGAATACCAAAGTGGCGTCAAAATTCACTTATTAGCTCTTTAGTTTTCTAACTGTAGCCATTATTACGGCTCCACCGGTACGTAACTGTCAGTATTACGTCTTATCTCTCTTTTTTGAGTCATCAGTCTTCTGCCCGGTTTGATGCAGCATGCCATTTATTCCTCTCCTGAGCCAACCCAGTCACCTCAGGGTAGCACTTGCAACCTACGCCCTCAATGATTTGCTGGATGTATTCCAGTCTTTGGCTTCCTCCATAGTTTTTATCCTCTGCAGCTCCCTTTACTACTATGGAAGTTATTCTATTATTTCCCAAGAGACGTCCTATCATCCCATTCTTTATTCTTGTCAGTGTTTAGCTTATTTTCCTCTCCCCGCTGATCCTCCGTAGAACTTTCTCATTTCTTACCTTATCAGTACATTTACTTTTCGTTATTCTTCTGTAGCAACACATTTGAAGTACTTTGATTCTTATCTGTTCCGGTTTTCCCACAGTCCATGTTGCACTAACACAAATGCTATGCTCCAAATGTACATTCTCAGAAAATTCTTTCTCGAATGAAGTCCAATGCTTCGTACCAGTAGACTTCTCTTCTCAAGGAACTCCCTTTTTGACAGTGCTAGTCTGCTTCTTATGTCCTCCCTGCTCCATGCGTCATATATTATTATGCTGCTTAGGTAGTAGTATTCCATATCTTCATGTATTTCGTGGTCACTAGTCTTAACTCTCACAAAGTAATATATATGATCGTGTACGTTCTCTACACTTGTTCATCACGAGATCAGTAGTGTTGTGGCCGGATAAGCGTCTTCAGTTGATAGGAAGTGTTATAATGAAGTGGTCATGTTTTCGCGCTTCTTGAAATGTTTTCATGAGAACTACGTATAAAAAAACATACCCGAATAACATAAATGTTTGATGAGAAGTGTGTGGGGTTCCCATATTCTTGCCACATCCGCAGGGCTGCAATATGGCTATAGTGATTATCGTCCTAAAAAGCCGCGACAGCCATGTTAGGAACCCGTACTCGCAGAAAATCTGTCCCTGAAACAGTCTTTAACTCATGAAATGAAAAATGTATACGTGAGTCATTGATAGATGCCAGCAAAGTTCTACTTGCGGCAGCACGTGCGTAGTTGGGAGCTACGACAATCTTTGTGGCACTTTAACTCAAAAGTTTCCCAGACCTAGCTTCGACACTGAGTGCTAAAGGGAATGAAGCAAAACGCGTAGCAATACTTAAAGTATTTTTCGATTTGCTTTTAAGGGATCTTCAACGTAGAAAATACCCACCTACTTGACGATGATACGACTTGTTCGGATGAACAGCTGCAGTGTAACATGTGATTATACACTCCTGGAAATTGAAATAAGAACACCGTGAATTCAATGTCCCAGGAAGGGGAAACTGTATTGACACATTCCTGGGGTCAGATACATCACATGATCACACTGACAGAACCACAGGCACATAGACACAGGCAACAGAGCATGCACAATGTCGGCACTAGTACAGTGTATATCCACCTTTCGCAGCAATGCAGGCTGCTATTCTCCCATGGAGACGATCGTAGAGATGCTGGATGTAGTCCTGTGGAACGGCTTGCCATGCCATTTCCACCTGGCGCCTCAGTTGGACCAGCGTTCGTGCTGGACGTGCAGACCGCGTGAGACGACGCTTCATCCAGTCCCAAACATGCTCAATGGGGGACAGATCCGGAGATCTTGCTGGCCAGGGTAGTTGACTTACACCTTCTAGAACACGTTGGGTGGCACGGGATACATGCGGACGTGCATTGTCCTGTTGGAACAGCAAGTTCCCTTGCCGGTCTAGGAATGGTAGAACGATGGGTTCGATGACGGTTTGGATGTACCGTGCACTATTCAGTGTCCCCTCGACGATCACCAGTGGTGTACGGCCAGTGTAGGAGATCGCTCCCCACACCATGATGCCGGGTGTTGGCCCTGTGTGCCTCGGTCGTATGCAGTCCTGATTGTGGCGCTCACCTGCACGGCGCCAAACACGCATACGACCATCATTGGCACCAAGGCAGAAGCGACTCTCATCGCTGAAGACGACACGTCTCCATTCGTCCCTCTATTCACGCCTGTCGCGACACCACTGGAGGCGGACTGCACGATGTTGGGGCGTGAGCGGAAGACGGCCTAACGGTGTGCGGCACCGTAGCCCAGCTTCATGGAGACGGTTGCGAATGGTCCTCGCCGATACCCCAGGAGCAACAGTGTCCCTAATTTGCTGGGAAGTGGCGGTGCGGTCCCCTACGGCACTGCGTAGGATCCTACGGTCTTGGCGTGCATCCGTGCGTCGCTGCGGTCCGGCCCCAGGTTGACGGGCACGTGCACCTTCCGCCGACCACTGGCGACAACATCGATGTACTGTGGAGACCTCACGCCCCACGTGTTGAGCAATTCGGCGGTACGTCCACGCGGCCTCCCGCATGCCCACTATACGCCCTCGCTCAAAGTCCGTCAACTGCACATACTGTTCACGTCCACGCTGTCGCGGCGTGCTACCAGTGTTAAAGACTGCGATGGAGCTCCGTATGCCACGGCAAACTGGCTGACACTGACGGCGGCGGTGCACAAATGCTGCGCAGCTAGCGCCATTCGACGGCCAACACCGCGGTTCCTGGTGTGTCCGCTGTGCCGTGCGTGTGATCATAGCTTGTACAGCCCTCTCGCAGTGTCCGGAGCAAGTATGGTGGGTCTGACACACCGGTGTCAATGTGTTCTTTTTTCCATTTCCAGGAGTGTAGATGCATTTTTTGGAATCTCATCCGGAATTGTTCAGGCCTCATTTGGCGAAGGAAAATACGAATATGGTGACCGACTATACTCAGATATTTCATTGACGAAGTGAAGGTACGGACGGAAATGGTGTTATGTTAAAGTGATTGTTGCGGTGTTGTGACAAGGAACAGTTCTGCAACACAGTTTCAGAGACGGACAAGAAACATATGTTCCTAGCAAATCTGATATAAATTATGCGTAAGAAAAAATTTATCATTAGGCCTAGCTAAGAAATGAGAGCCAATCTATAAATTTAACCTTCATTTCAGGGTCATCTTGAAACAAAACAACATACTACATTTCCCTACAGTATTACATTGTTACCCAGTGGTGTACTGGTTAAAGTGCAAACCTCTAAACAGAGAAGTCGTGACATAGAATCGCCTTTGGACCGCTGACATTTTCACTTCGCTTTTAATCTAATCTACACCTCTCGACGATGTGAGAAGCCGTCTGGAGCGACGCATGATTTTAATTCCAACTGAAAGACTTGCACCACACGAAATTATTATTATAATATTACGTAGTGTCTATTGGATAGTACTTTATAGCTGTATTTATTCCAGATTCGAGCGAGGGTAAAAACCTGCTCCAATGATAACAGCATATGATGCAAGCAGAAGAACAGTTAAACAGTCATTCCAAATATCCAACTCACGATATTGGTTGTAAGCAGTATTGGGAAAATAACACCACAATTTTTCTAAAGGTTTCCATTTATGTACTCTGAGCTTTTCTGATGCAGATTCGTTTCCTTAACGGACAGCGCTTCTGAATTCGACTTCTACCGACACCTCTCGTTGATGAATACCGCAAACAGAAAAACAGTAGTTCATGACTGGTTGTCCCATGTTGCCAATCCGTTAAATGATACACTCCACTACTCCCGCCTTCTGACAACTCTTCCGTCTTACAGTGGCCTCCTATACTACATTTTCATGGTTTTTTTTACGTTTCAGACCACCTCGTGGTACACTCTCAAGACAAAACAAACGGCGCACTACCAAGGAATTATCCGAATGGGGCTAAAATTGGTAGAAGTGATGTACCTGTATAAATAAATAAATGAATACAATTTCATAAAGAATTGGATGAGAAAGAGCTTCACAAACTGAGCACGTCAGAAACGCGTTGGTCCACATATGGCCTTCAATGTAAGCAGTTATTCGCCTCGGAACTGTTTTATAGCCTTATTGGATGCTATCCTAAAGGATGTCACTCCACATTCTGTGCAACTGGAGCGTCAGATCGTCAAAATGCCGAGATCGTTGGAGGGCCCTGCCAAACGTTCTAAAGTTGGGAGAGATCAGACGACTAGACCAAGTTTGGGTTTGGGAAGCACGAGGACAAGTACTAGAAACACTCGCCATGTGCAGGCTGGCATAATCTTGATTAAATGTAACCCCAGGAGGGCTTGCCATGGAGGGCAACAAAACTGGACATAGAATATCGTCGAAGTAGCGCTGTGCTGCAAGGAGCCTGCAGTTCACAATTGGGTCCTGCTATGAAAAGGAATAGCTCCCCAGACCATTACTCCTAGTTTTTGGGCTGTATGGTAGACAACAGTCTTGTTTCTATCGCACCGCTGTCATCGACGTCTCCAGACCTTTGGCCTTGAATTTCTTTGACAGGAGTAGGATAGTCTTTGGTGATGAGTACCACTTTATAATTGACCCTTCACGAGCAGCGAAGACGTTTGTGGAGACGCCTCGGACAGGGATTGGATACCAACCTTTCTGTCGCTCGCCAAACAGCCCGAAACAAGGTGAGATCGTCTGGGGCACTAAAGTTCTTCAAAGCAGATTTTCTTTGTTGTCACCCAGGACAGCCTTAATGAAGAACGGTAAGTCGACGATATTCTGCATCCCGTTTTTTTCCCCCCCTTCATGACAAGCTATCTTGGACTTAAATTTCAGCAAGATAATGCACGCCCTTATATGGCAAGAGTTTCTGGTGCTTGCCTTCGTACTTACAAACCATACTTTGGCCAACTAGATGGCCGGATCACTCCACAGCCGAGAAAGTTTGGAGCATTAAGGGCAGTGTCCCTTTGGACAAACTTTAGCACCATATTCTAGAGGAGGACATCCAATAACTCTGTGCCAGGCCGAATAACTTCTCTCATTAGTAGCCAGAGATGGAACAAAACGTTACTGACGTGCTCAGTTTATAGAGCTCTTACTCCCGAAGCTTTTTGTCTGGAATAAATCATTCATTCTTTGAAACTGTAATAATTGTTTTGCTGTGACCGTACATCAAATCTTCCGATTTGAGTCCTATTAGGAATATTCCTTCTTTGTTCGTCTTTCTTTTTTCTTCGAGAGTAATGAACTTAACTGTTGGGACTGTCCCAGAAGTTTTCCATTTTTCTTGTAATCGGCTACTAAAAGCTTTTTTCACCAACTTACAAACATTATTTTGGATTTAAGGACATACTTTGTTTCCTACAGCGTTTACACTGTCTAGTAAGTCATCCGCTTTTTTTTTCAGGATTATCATTAAATTTGGGGGCCGGATGCCATTCCCGACTCATGGCTGTAAAAGCAACGGAGTGGTACGCGCTATCCGTCTATAAATCGTGTATGTTCTGTCTATTATCGGAATTAGATACTTGCCCAGCACTTCCTATCCCGGCCTGGGAAAACGCATAAAACCCTCACTAAGCCTGGTCCGTATACCACTGCACGGTCGTTTATTTGCAACGACTTTTCGATTCGAGTCTGGTACGCCTTACTATCTGGCACGGTAGAGCGTTGCGCGCTACGCTAAACGAACGGGTCAAATACACTGCGTAAAAAAGTATCACTTTTTGAATACCTAGTAACTGTCTCCTGTTGCGACGAATAAATTCGAAATTAGGCTCCAAGATGCCTACTGCCCTATTCTGTAATTAGTGGAAGTCTATCGTTCTCGTGGACTTGGGGCACCGACTCATGATAGAAATAAAGAAAAGAACCACCACAGCCGTGTCATGAAATAAATTTATTTCAGACGACTATTTTCGGCACATCACACATCCATCTTGAGGTCGACTTTTGTTTACCTGAAGATGGCGCAGGCGTTGTGCCCAAACCAGTCGTTTGAAATAAATTTCTTTAATGACACAGCTATAGTGATTCGTTATACTCCTTTGTAAACATGCCAAAGCGTGGTGCGCTGCGACGTCAATCTCGGGCTCGGCGACACTTCATATAGCAAGGCCACAGCTCAGAAGTTCATGTGAAGTGAGTTAATGTTGTGAATTTGTCACCCAGTTTCACCACGCTTCTGCCAAACGCCATCGTGACCCTGTGGCACAATGGGAAGGTCCTCACAAACCCGCTCACAAATATTTCAGTCATTTCCTTGATGCTTCTGCAATGGAAGTCAGAACCACAACGCCAAGCGTTCAGATCATGTGGTTCCCTATGGGTGACCCAGAATATAATATCAGACACATCGCCGCTCAAAATCGACACGAAAAGTCCTCAGGAGGTGCTGTAAATGACGTCAGTGAAACCGCGGCTTCGCTTGGGGAGGTGATTGCCACATATTCCTATGTCGTAAACGGAAGTTCACAGTGTGATGAGTAGCTGGATGAGGATCTCAACGAAAATTCGACACTGCTGACAGTCCCTGTAGAATTCAACCATACTCTAATAACATCCTGACGCTACATCTTCGATACTCTCACACTTTAGAATAACCACGTGCAGCCACTCAGTTGAATGGATGTGGACGTCTTCGACAGGTACATTTTTAACGTGCTCAACAAAGATGTGTGGGTGGAACCGATGTCGATGACAGACTGGGGGTGGGGTGGGGGATGGGGGGGTTCATAGAGTGCTAAGAGGTTATTTTGCCGCTTCGTTCACGCACATGTCATTGTTTCGCCTCTCCGTTATTAAGCCACAGCAGGGAGAGAACCATAGGGGCTGAAAAGGTATAGACACACTTTGCTGTTTCGAATCACATTCATATTTCGTCGAATGGTTTTTAACGGTAGCTAGTGGTTTCACCCTCTTTAGCTCAACAGATATTACGGCTCCAATACACTCCGAAGGAATTAGATCTCGTTCAGCTTGTAACACCCCAAATGTAGAACCCATAATAACCACCCATTTTGTTGTAAAAGAAATAACGAAATTAGTCATCTTGACAGTGACGGCAGCTACTAACAACCAAATTTACACTCTTCTCAGTTTGATTAAAAGGGATGTTATATAAATACTAACGCTTATCATAAAGAAAGGACTGAATGAAAGAATACCATACGATTCAGAACAGAAACTTTAAAGAAAGAATTCAAAAATTATTATTTACGAAGGTTAAGGCCCAGAGCGTAAATCGACCAAAGATAACATTTATTCTACAAGAGAGGTGTAGTCATATCGAGCTGTAACTTAGTTGTGACTACAATGTAACTCAGCAATGGATATGTTAACTTCTCTCTTGTACTCAGGCAACAGTAGTACGCTTGTTAAGCGCTTCTAGATTGTTTTAAAACTGATTTGAAGTTTCAAGTTCATACGATATAGACTGGAAATATTACTCAGAAATCGGACTAAAGTAGGATCATCTTTACCGTTAGACAACTAACGGGATGTTGATGTATGTGACAGAAAAGTGAATCGTGTGATTACTGATTTGTGATGGGACTTAGCCTTCGTGATACTTAATAGTCACGAGCATCAAAGGACACAGAAAGAGACTGATCGCCGACATAAACTCGGTTATTAGACTTGAGTAGGCTACAACTAATTGCAATCGCGAAGAAATTACAATTTCGCCATGTTGTCAGAAGTTAACGTCAAGGTCAGCTTTACTGATGTTAACGCAATCCTGAATGAGATATCGGTGTGTGTGCTCAGCGTAGGGACAAATAATAATTACGAAAGACTATAAACATTAAGTCAACTTTAATTTTTCGTGTCGCCTACATTAGTTAATGGACATTTAAAGAGTATTTGTGGAATTGACTGAGACTTTGGATAACATAAAAGTGCCAAGTGAATTAGTGATAATTTAAACGTGAACGGTAATAACTTTACACCAAAATGACGACGCTTTCTGAACATTGCTCAAGGGTATGTTATCTCTGGAGTTACGTCGTGCAGTTGTTGAATACGCGATGTAGCGACGCTTTGACGACGGATTAATAATTAACAACTTAATGTCCACGCAAAATTCATAATATGGCCTGGTGACGGAATGATAATTCAAGACACCTTTTTTTAACGTTTGAATAACCATTCTCAGACAGGGAATAAGAACTATAATCAGCGAGTTCGCGTAAACTGAAGGGTCTGTTGAGAAAAAGCAAGGGACTTTTGGTTATTTTAGGTCAATGGAGGCATCGCCTTATCGAGTCGTCTTTATAAGTGAAGAAGATCGACAAACCACGAACACAATTGCTTTCATTACAAGCAAGGGCGGCGCACACACTCCGGGGTGCTGCTCCATGAGACAGTGATATCATTTTCTAGATACAGTATCTTACAAATAACCAAACAACGCGAGGAGATTATTTTTTGCTTCTAATAGTTACAGATTGGCGTTGTCGTGACCGACGGATGCCGTTCCACGTTATCTCCACTGGGACACCCATCACCATCGAGCCTATGGGAAGTTGTTAAGACCAACGTCCTGCAACTCATCGCAGTGTGATCTGTCGTTTTAGACTGCGAAACATGTCGTGATCAGCGCCGCAAGGAGAGGCGTGGTTACACTGACGCCTCTTTCGTATCGATTCTGAGCGTCGATTTGTCTGAAATCTTTTCGTTGACCGCTCATAGGAAAACCGCGTGATTTCAACATTGGCTATACGTCCACGATGGCGTTGGGTCGAACTGTGATGAAATTTGATGCTGATGTGACATAATTACCCACTTTACAATTCAGACGAACTTCGGAGTTCTGACCCCTTTTCAGCATGTGGAGACAGCTTGCTGTTTGAAGCGTCACCGAGCCCAGGGGTGAAGTCGTAGGGCATCGCGCTTTTTCTCCTTTACAAAGGAAGATAGTAGACACATTTCAGCTAAATTTCAAACTCATGCGTCGCCACGGGAGACAGTTATGGGGTTGCGAAAAGTGATCATTTTTTGCTCATTGTAGAGCTGTCGTTAAGTGTAGGAAACAGAGATAATGTCCCTTTGTGCATTTCCTTACAATAGTACTGAGACTTTAATACCTTGTAGAAAATCGCGTCATAAGGAACCCAATTCAGAGAGAGCTATGGACCCTATATGATTCATCGTTTGCATAAACTGCTCGACAGCGGATTTCCATAGCCGTGACTTAGGATTTCGCATTTT
Organism: Schistocerca serialis cubense; assembly: GCF_023864345.2. Classification (NCBI taxonomy): domain Eukaryota; kingdom Metazoa; phylum Arthropoda; class Insecta; order Orthoptera; family Acrididae; genus Schistocerca; species Schistocerca serialis. Next base: position 667,777,830 of record NC_064642.1, read on the forward strand.
TGATACTATGAGGGGCGTTCAGTAAGTAATGGAACATATATTTTTCTGAAAGCAGGTTTTATTCAGGATTCCAATACACCATATCGTTCCCCACTCATTTGGCTACAAAACCCTATTTTCTAACATAGTTTCGGTTCAGTGCGAAGGTCTTACGCCACCAGACTACGAGGGCCTGTACGTATGCATGGTACCACTCTACTTGTCGAGGTCCGAGCCAATTTCGTCCTTCATCAATAGCCTCTCTGTCTTGTTCAGAGCCTTAATGATGCCGTTTTTTCTACTCGAACGGCATCTGAACTAAGTGATCGTTTGACACGAAAATTAGTCTACCTTGCTTATTTTCATTCGCTTATGTCGTATGGTATTATATTTTGGGGCAACTCTTGCCATTCTAAAAGGGTTCTTTTGGCTCAGAAACGGGGGGTTCGGGCAATAAGTGGTGTAAGTTCGCGAACCTCTTGTCGACTCCCGTTCACTGATCTGGGTGTATTGACATTGGTCTCTCAATATGCGTATTCTTTACAGTCGTTTCTTGTTAACAATATCAGCTTATTCCCAAGAATAAGCAGCTTTGACGCAGTTAATACTCTGCAGAAATCAAAGCTGTATTTGCTTCAGAATTCCTTAAGTCTCGTGCAGAAACATGTGCAGTATACTGCTGCATGCATTTTCAATAAGCTACCACAAGAATCCCAAAATCTTAGCAGTACTCCACGTGCTTTCAAATTGAAACTGAAGAGTTTCCTCATGGGCCACTCTCTCTATTCTGCCGACAAGTTCCTTGAAAAAGTAAGCTGATTTTGTTATATTGTTGATTACATTTAGTTAAACTTATGGCTTGACTTATTTTGGGTTCATAAACATTTTATTTTTATCTGTTATTACTTTTATGTTGTAATTTCATGTACTCCCACGTTCTATGATCTTGGGGATTTGCTCCTCAATCTGGTCCAATTGAACTTGTGTAAATAAAAAAAATCAACCACGTACTGCTTCACACGGATAGCAGCCTTTATTGGGCCAAACAGATTGAAGTCTGCGAGATCCTGGCTGTAGCGTGGATGAGGAAGGACGGTATAACGAAATTTTGTGAGCTAACCTCAGTGCAAATTTTGTGAGACTTTCGTCTATCATGGAGAAAGGTTAGTTTACATTTTTTTTTTTTTTTTTTTTTTTGCGACGAACACACTGAAGTCTTCAGTTTCCTGAGAGGAGCACAATACACTCCATAGGCGATTTTTGCACCTGAGGAAGAACATCAAACATGATTAGCCCTTTAGAGCTCCATAAGACCGCAGCCATAACTTTTGCAGTCTGAGAGCCCGCCTTCCTTGGACGATAGATGGTGTGACGCCATTCCACGGATTAACTTTTGTATCCTGTTCGATGTGATGAACAGATGTTTCTTCGCCTGCGATGATGCTCGACAAAAAAGTGTCACGGTCGACCTCGTAACACGCAAGCAGTTCAGCATACATGGTCCTTCGTTGCTCTTTATGGTTTTCTATGAAACGGTGAGGAACCCATCGGTCACACACCTTTGAGTATGCGAACAAGTGGACGAGTGTATTAGCAATACGAACTGGGACGTCCATGTGAGCAGCGAGGTATTTGATTCTGATCTGTCGATCATCTTGAATAATAGTACCGCATGCTCCAATATCACAGGAGTTATAGCTGTGTGCGGGCCGCAGGCACACGAGACATCGCACGGGTTCACGGGACGTTGTTGCGACGATGACAGACTCTTCGCCCAACGGCTCATCGAGCTTTTGTTCACAGCCAGGTCTCCGCAGACATTCTGCAAGTGCCTACGAGTTTCTCAGATGTTCTGGTTTTCCGCTAAAGAAAATAACATCTCCCTACTTAGAATGGAACTGCGCTACAGAAGCCATTTTGAAGGCTACTTACAGTGCCGCCATCAGTACAAGCTTCATGAAATTATAGGGGGTGAAGCGGAAATATTCCACTATGTCTCACAAGAAATTGTGCACCGAAATTGGCCAAGAAACAAAAAGCGTTGTAGGGGACGACCCTCGTGTATCCCTTACTGAATACCCTTTTGATGCCATAAATGGATATGCACAGCCCCCTGTATAACTGAGGTGAAGGTAAACTTCCATGATCAAAGCAGGCCAATGGAACACTCTTTGATCGCTAGTGTTAATGCGACAACGTCGCATGAGTACATTGTTCAGTCTGTCAACATGCCACACATGGTCATTTAATGCTTACGCCGTGAGTGTGTTGTCACTTAACGGACAAGAATGATTGTCACCATGTGAAGCTATTCACCGAATTGGCGTGCGGTGTGCGCTACAGCGAAGTAAACCGCTGTTGTGATATTCAAAACACTTAAAATCAGATTCTTTGTGTTCACACGCGGCCAGTAGCTGATGTCCGATGCCTGCAGATAATGCTATCTGATCAAGAGTATCCGGACTTCCATACGTAATGCGGAAATGACCACTAGATGTCAAGACAGGCGGACCCAGCAGTGCAAAACGAGAGGGTATATGGCGTTACCAGTAGACCAGCAGTAACAGCGGAACGAATCGGTCAGGATATTTCAGTGACAGGGAATGTGGACGAGTATTTGGGTATCACCTATGTGGAGTCCTCCCCACTTGTCTCGTACAGGGTGCCTAAAGGATGCTGCGTTCTCGAAATGCTATAGAACATTTTAAGTAAATCACATTAATTTTGTTTTATTACAAATAAGAAGACTGACAATACTTAACTTTAAATTTGCAACGGTGTCGCAAGCGATGGGCGACATGCAAACAATCAAAGTCCTTTGCTATATACAACGTCCGTGTAAGCAATTGATATGGATCACACGTCACTGATATCGTAGTGCTCTTCGTGTAGTGTGCTAATGCTGTCCGCCCGAGGCTGGCAGGAGCGGAGCTTATATTCTCTTCGGCTAGAGGGCGCTCCTGTCGTGGTACGGTCCTTGTCAGCGGGCTATGGGCTGACGTCGTCTCACCGCCTTCTTTGCTCTTGCGATCTTCATGCCTGCGCATGTCGATACGCCGGAACAACTTGAATAATAAATCCGTCAGGGACGTTTCAACCCTTCTAAAATTGTCCGGGTTGAAAGTTGGAGACGTGATTCTGAGGTGGAAGCACTTTTCAACCACCACAGATAAACAAAGAGCAGGCAGACCTCGTGTAGTGACGCAGCGGGACTGTTGCGCATTGCGAGACTGACGTTACACCGCTTGCAGTGAGCGGAAGGAGTCGCTCTTGAGTGTCAATGCCCTACCACAAGATAAGCTTCCACAGTAACTGTACTTAGGGAGTTACTTAGAATAGTTAACAGTAATAGAGCAGCTTCTTATAACTCAGACACCGCTGCAATTAGTACTAAGCGATGCTTTAGGTGGAAGACTGGCAACATGTGGTTTGGGATATCGAATAACGTTGTACCCTGTGACAATCCAATGGAGGGTCTGAGTTTGGCGATTGCCTGAAGAACGCCATCAAGTGCACTGTCAACATTGAGGCACGGAGGAGGGGGGCCGGCCAGGATGGCCGAGCGGTTCTAGGCGCTACAGTCTGGAACCGCGCGACCGATACGGTCGCAAGTTCGAATCCTGCCTTGGGCATGGATCATTGTGATGTCCTTAGGTTAGTTAGGTTTAAGTAGTTCTGAGTTCTAGGGGACCGATGACCTCACAAGTTAAGTCCCATAGTGCTCAAAACCTTTTGAACCATTGAGGGGCGTTTATGTAAGATAGTGTCCGGACCTGAATAGAATGGATCACCTTTGGGATGAGGTAGGGCGTCGGCTTCACTCCAAATTCCAGTGTCCAACGTAGTTACCTCCTGAGGGTTGGGCTGCTGAGAAATAATGAGGTGCCATTCCTCCACACTCGAACACCTCATTGAAAATAGCCTCATGCTCTTATAACGGTGAACGGATGGCACAGTCCATATCAATGTCCATTGCTATGTGCCCGGAGAGTTTGCTCAGAATGCAACATGACTGCACCCTACCTTTTTGGGGATACTGGGAGTGCCGTATCGACTTATAAAGTATGCAAGCGTCTCTGCATGTTCGATATAGCCTCTAACCGTCTTTTTCAAACTGTCACCGTGCTTCGCCAGGAAGATGTGAAACGAAGCAATTGCATGGAACTGGAGCCTGTTCTCTTAAACGAGAAGTGTAGGATTTGTCTGGCACTTGACGATCGTCGCAGATGTCTGTGGAGGGTCAGGTACGAAGACATGTCTCAGGCATGCTGACTAACACTTTCAACAAGAACGATTTCACATAAAAATAGGAACACCGAAAACTTGACTAATAAGACATTGGAAACCTGTTGGCATTAAACCGCTTCCAGTTACCTCGGAACTCAGAGATATTGGTCCTGTGTTATTTTCATGTAAAACTTATACCTTCCTTCCTACTAAATAGTGAAAGATTCGGGAAACAAAGTTGGAGGTGCATAGTGATACAGCACCCTCCTCTCAACTTAAATTGGAAGTAACACATAGAAAATGTTGTGGGGAAGATTAACCAAAGACTTCGTCTTATTGACAGAATACTTAGAAAATGTAACAGACCTACAAAGGAGACTGTCTACACTACGCTTCTCCGTTCTCTTATAGAATACTGCTTCGCGGTGTGGGATCTTTACCAGATGGGGCTGACGGAGTACATCGAAAAAGTTCAAAGAAACGCAGCACGTTTTGTAATATCGCGAAATAAGGGAGAGAGTGTCACAGAAATGATACAGGATTTTGGCTGGACATCGTTAAAAGAAAGGCGTTTTACGTTGCGTCGGAAACTTCTCACGAAACTCCAATTACCAACGTTCTCCTCCGAATGCGAAAATATTTTGTTGACACCGACCTACATAGGTAGGAGCAATAACCACGGTAAAATAAGGGAAATCAGAGCTCGTACGGAAATATATAAGTGTTCATTCTTTTCGCGTGCTATACGAGACTGGAATAGTAGAGAATTGTGAAGGTGGTTCGATGAACCCTCTGCCAGGCACTTAAATGTGATTTGCAGAGTATCCATGTAGATGTAGATGTAGAAAACAGACCAGAAAGGCTCAATTATGTTGAATCTGCAGACATTAGTGGCCAGGGGAGTTGCAACGATTCGTACTAACAAAACCAGTCTTGCAACATTCGAGCTGTGTGGACAGGAGCACTGTCGCCTTGGAACACATCATCACCAAACATTGTACAACAAACAATGTACTATGGATTGGATGTGATTAGCGATAATGATCACATAAACCTTGGCTTTAATGCGATCTCGCAGAATAAGTACGCGGCCCATGGAAAACCACGATATGGTTGCTGAAATCATCAATGAACACCCGCCATGTTTCACTCCTCGAATGAAAACTCAGCTAGAAGTTGTCAATAGTTTGAATCAAGACTCGTCCGTCAACATGACTTTATTCCATTGATCCATTTCAGACTACAGTAAAGAGAAAGAGAAGCTTCTGAAGACCACATATTTTTTAACTGTTATCCGAGGTTTATTGACTCTAATAATCGTAGTAGTGGTCATATTTGATCATATTGATGTTGCTTGCCCGCGAAAGGCAAAGGCCCCGAGTTCGAGTCTCGGTCCGGTACACAGTTTTAATCTGCCAAGAAGTTTCATATCAGCGCACACTCCGCTGTAGAGTGAAAATTTCATTCTAGAAACATCCTCCAGGCTGTGGCTAAGCCATGTCTCCGCAATATCCTTTCTTCCAGGAGTGCTAGTTCTGCAAGGTTCGCAGGAGAGCTTCTGTGAGGTTTGGAAGGTAGTAGACGAGTTACTGGCTGAATTAAAGCTGTGAGGTCGGGGCGTGAGTCGTGCTTGGGTAGCTCAGTTGGTAGAGCGCTTGCCGCGAAAGGCAAAAGCCCCGAGTTCGAGTCTCGGTCCGGCACACAGTTTTAAACTGCCAGGAAGTTTCATATCAGCGGTCTCCTGTCACAGAAAATGAAGATTGGACTCAAGGTGGACAAAGATGCCATAGAACACGTATGGATAGCTTAGTGTTACAGTGATAGTCGTCGAAAGAAATAAAGGCCATGGTAGAACTTATTTCAATGTTTAGAGGAGGAAAAAGAAAAGTAAAGAATGAAGAATATGTTGATTATCACGAAAATTCACATACATGTTATTCTGTGCGCTACAGTACACTTTTTTAACGAAGTAAGTGGACTATGATAAAATGAAAAATAAATACGTAACAATAGTCCACGATTTACGGCTTGCCTGTTAAGGGCTTTAATATTACTGATGAACGGTTTTGGAATTTCATCTCGCCATTCAGTTCCCTGTTTATGGAACATCCTTCGTGTTGTTTCTGTGCTGATAGGGTTCATGATAGTGACATTCATTTCTGCAGTGACTTTTGCGCTTGTCGTCCTCTTATTTTTCCTGACAACCTTCTTCAATGACCGTTTTGTCACGATTACTCAATACATACTTTCGTCAATGTTGTGACTAACGGGTTATGTTTTTGTACTTTCCCTGCATTCGGTATGAATCTCCGATAGGATGCCTCGTGAAATAACAAACATTTGGGCTACATTGTTCACGGAAGTATCTACCGTACGAACACCAAGAATTTGCTCACGTTTTAAGTCACTTAGCACCGACATAATACACTCGAAAGCACATAGAAGTGGAAGCTGTCATCAAAGCTAAGGGTGGACCAACACCATACAGAATTCAAGCATTACCAATGGAGGGCGTCAGGAACTTCTAAGTCATTTTCATCCAGGTGTCCGGATACTTTTGATCACATTGTGTATAACTGAAGAGATGTACGAAGAAAGTAATTGTAGGAACGGATGTGGGAGTATTTTCTGGAGATGGCAAAATTTTATTGCAAGACAATAGTTTGAGATCCGACACATCCAGCCGGCTGGACACGTAGCGACATACACTGACTGGACAATCATCTCGTGACAGACGAAACGAGAGGAATCCAATCGTGTTGCGTAAATCACCAGCTAGTAACTACGTAAGAATAAGCCGGATGTTCTTTCGAAAAGAAACAGAACATACTGAAATAGAGCTTGCTGGGACACCAGCTCTATGTACAGCGCATTACGTAGTGTGATCACCAAAGTCATTCTTCACTTTATTCGACCAAAGAATTTACCATAGATTACGAAAGAGTTACATATTCCAAACACCATCCACAGCTGAACTGCGATTTGCTATTTTGATATCGACATTCCAGCAGGTGTATTAATATTACGTTGAGACCATAGTGGGCCAACATCTCTATCTACGTTATACCTTAAGTTTGCCAACTTCCAGTATGGTAATACCCGATTCGTAGATTTTTCATATACGAAGAAATGGGTGCTTCTCATCCATTGTGCTCTACCACAGGGAGTGTACAAATCACGGGCAGAGATTGCATATACTTTTGGAACAATCGAATCTTGATTTCTACGTTGGAGTTCAGAAAATTCTCGTCAGTTACACCAAGTAACAAAAAGAGCGTTCTGTGCAACTAGTCTCTTGCTGAGACCTCCTCTCAGTCACAGTTCTGCCTCTAAATACCTTGCAGCTAATCTCGATACGAGCCATGGAGATACGTGTCAGAAAGAAGGTCAAAGCAGGAAACAATATGTAAAGAAATCTGCAAACAACAAGTTGGAGAACAAGTCCAGACGTACTTTGGACATTGGCTCTACCCTTGTGCTGCACGGAAATACAGTATCCATCCGCTGGGTCAACCAGGGTGCAGCACGTAAAACCGACCCGTCGTACTCGACGCGCACCAACCAATCATTTCCTCCGATGTACCGACACTGCGCGAAACTGTGTTGATGAGTAACGCAGCAGCACCCGCAGCCAGTGAAACCTGTCGAAGCCAGTAGAAAATAACGCTTCGTTGTCTGAAGCCGGGTTAGTGTGAGTGGATGATGATGGCGTATACGTTACCAAATCGTGTTGCCATTGTTGAAACGTTCGTTCGCACTGTGCCTTTTGTGAAAACAAAGAATTTGTTTCAGGAGAAATTTCCAGGACGTTGTGTGCCAGCGAAAAGTACTATATAGGAATTGACTGAGGAAAATGGCGGCTTACAAGATCGGTTCTAAATAATAGCAGTAACAGATAACCAACCGTCTGCCCATCTAAGTTAAAGAGGTCTCGTAAGTTAACAAGGAGACTGAGTCAATACGTTCATACGAGTTGCAGTCGTGTTTTAAGGGACTGAAGTTAAAACAGTACCTAACAAGTGCTGGTGGACGACTGAAGCAGCCTGAAGTGCAGAAGAGAGCGCATTTCAGTTTATGGCTGTTGAGAAATGTTGCCAGTGGTGTCCAGGACCCACCAAGGCTCATAATGAGTGATGAGGTGTGGTTCTACCTCTCTCGGTACAAATGGTTCAAATGGCTCTGAGCACTATGGGACTCAACTGCTGTGGTCATAAGTCCCCTAGAACTTAGAACTACTTAAACCTAAGGACAGCACACAACACCCAGCCTTCACGAGGCAGAGAAAATCCCTGACCCCGCCGGGAATCGAACCCAGGAACCCGGGCGTGGGAAGCGAGAACGCTACCGCACGACCACGAGATGCGGGCTCTCTCGGTACATAAATTTCCAAAATATCCTGTACTGGTCGACGGAAAATCCTCACACGATCCACCAAGTACCCTTGTATGACGAGAAGATTGGTTTCTTATTACTGATTTATGCCCACTAGAGAGCGCTTATGACTAGTTCCTCTTCGATGCTCTCTTCTGTTCCCAATAACTCCTGAGACCTGCTGATAATTTCTCCTTCCTCTCCTGTGAAAGGGGCTTCCGATTTTTAGGGAATCTAGCTGGTGGGGTCCATGGTTCTACCATAGCACCAAAATTGGAACGATCTTCTACCTCAAGGAGATTCCTGTGGAATTCAGGTCCTTTAGTATCTCATTAAGCCATAGGCTTCCAGCCTTGTAGCTTTTAACTAATGAGAAGATCTTCTTGGTAAGCCTATTGTTGCTCATTCGTTGTAGGTGTCCACAGAACTTGAGCCTCCTACGTCGTATACTGGTATTGACTGATTCTACCTGTCGATACAGTTCAGAAGTAGACTTCAATCGGTAGGATCCATCTGGGAGCAATCTCGACCCAAGAATTTTTCTGAGAATCCGTCTTTCAGATTTCTCAAGGTCATCCAGCCATCGTGTCTTTTCTGTTCATCAAGAATGGTCTCTGCGGCATACAGGTACTGCGGTCTTACAGCAGTTATGTAATAACAGACCTTAGCATTCTACGAAATGCACTTCTTGTTGTACAGATTGTGGGACAGATGATATGCTGCGTTGAGGTTTTTACGCCTTTCTAAGATGGAGGTGCCGCCTCTACCATTGGGGGTATACCCATTTACCAACATAAGGAAAGCGATTGAACCTCCCAATCGTTCCATGTATAGTCGTCAAAGAGGTGTTACTGGAGCGCCGGTTCTCAAAGTATTTGGTCTCGTCATACGATATTTGTAACTCTGATTTCACCACTATCTCATGCAGGGCTTGGACAGCAATGACAGCATCCTTGGAGTTGGTGGTCAAGATTTCAATGTCATCTGCGAATGCAAAGCACCTTATCCCGATTCTCTGAGTCCTGGATCCAATGGTAACAGGTTTGATTCCTAGATTCCCTAGCGTACACTCCCAGGTTTTGAATACTTTATTAAGACTTTATCAAGGGGTGATGTTCGTACTCCTTTTCTGTCTTAGTTGGAGAATGGTTTCCAGAATGAATATATGCTCGGTACAGGACCTTCCACGTCGATATCGTCCTTGATATTCACTAATTGTTTAACCACATTGACATTCTGCATTGTCCAGTAAAATCCTATTGGCAGCAAAGAAATGCCCCATTAGTTGTTGACATCACTGCGATCACTTTTCCTATGTAAAGGGTGTATTATAGCTGATTTCCAGGCATCAGCATCCTGCTAGTCTCTCAACAGTCAACCAAGATCCGGTGTATGGTCTCTGTGATTACATTTCCTCCTGCTTTAAGAGTTTCGGCAATGATTCCATCTTCCCTGGGTGCCTTGCAGTTGTTATATAGTTAGTGGGTTAGATGGTAGGTGTACATCTTGAGAATCTTCAACAGACAATATTTCCGTGGGCTCTTCACAATTACTAAAATTGCTAATAACGGTTTGCCGAAAGCTCCACGTTCTCGCCGTTATTAGTGACCAGTGAGATGTGCACGGCTCGTGTTCATGCCATTTAATGTTTGACATCTTCTATTACGGTACTGCTGCCTCGTTTTCTTATTCCATTTACTGGCGTCACTAGCTTCCTAGCTTACTTCCCCATGAGCGGCAGCAGCAGCACGTATCGATAAGTGCACTGTCGTAGCATCTCCTGGGCGACCGTTAGTATTTCCGGGTCGTTGTGTGTCTGGGAGTCAGTTGGAGACGAATCAGCAGTGCAGTCGGCCATCAGCAGCAGTGAAGTCGGGGTGGAACGCCGGTGAGGCGCCGACAGCCAGTGCTCGCCGACCGCTGGCGGCACACATGAACTGCCCGACGGAGGGAGATTGGAGTGAACGACCTTTGGTTTGTCGATCGGTTGGTCGTCTCATCGGCCGACGTATGTTTGGTGCATTCACCGTTTCCAGGCCTGGAGGGTTGATCGGATGGCGAGGAGCAGCTAGGGAATCTCAGCGGCGCGTTGTTTGGCCTAGGCCGCAGGTGGCGTCCACGCGCGGTCGGAGTGCGTTGTGCTGTTCCCATTTCTACGGGATCCGTGGCCCATCGATCCTGAACGTGAAAGTTGAGTTTTGACTTAATGTACCAGCAAGTCACAACTGTTCACATTGTGTCGTTTGGATTTCGTTGTCAACTGTTGGTACATTCCGGCGAGAAATAAAGTTGGCAAATTTTAGCCACCCTCCGGTGGAGTTTAACTGTACTTGATTATTTTGAATTGAAGTGCACCAGCTGAATATTCTGCCTTGTGGCCGTTAACGTTCCGGTTACCTGCCCTGGCCGTTGACGTAAGTTCAGGCAGTGTATTTTCCTCATCGTGTTGTCGCTATCCATCACGGAGTGTAGTTTGACAGCTCAATGTATAATTGGTTGTAGGCGCCAATACCTTTTACGTTGTTCCATTGATCCCCCTATTGTGTGCTGGTGGGCTAGAGCGGAAGTTATCTTGTCGGAGAGTCAGTTGACTGTCTGGCGGTTGGATTGTCGTCGGATCGAGAATGGTTGGGCCGACTGCCTGTCTCACCTAAGCGAGCGTTAGTATTCGAATTCCAGGCCGCCGCTGGGCTGGGTGCACTGCCTTTTCTTATTTGTTCTTGTTTGTATTTGTATGGCTTCTAACCAATTTTTTAATTTACGTTGTTTTGCCATTAAGACTTGAGATTGTTTGGGCCTTCAGAAAGATTGTTTTGAGGCAAGGCCTTTGGCCTCTAAAAAATTTATTTTGGTTTGAGTCTGAAGTTCAATGGCTCTGAGCACTATGGGACTTAACATCTATGGTCATCAGTCCCCTAGAACTTAGAACTACTTAAACCTAACTAACCTAAGGACATCACACAAATCCCAGTCATCACGAGCAGAGTCTGAAGTGATGGGCCTTCAGCCGATTTTTAAATTTAAGTTGTCTTGCCCTTAAGGCATGAGATTGTTTGGGCCTTCAGCCTAAGTGAAAGAAATGATTTAAGATAAGCCCTTCTGCCTTTTAAATTTCTGATTTTGGTGTGGGTCTTACGTTATTGCCTTTCAGCCGATTTTAAATTAATGTGGTCTTGCCCTTAAGGCATGAGATTGTATGGCGCATTCAGCCGGTAATTAAGTTCCAAAAATTAATGCAGTGTGTTTTTTTTTTTAAACTTTTCTTGGCTCTTGTAATGTTTGGCGAAATAAATAAAGTTGTATGTTCGAGTGTAACTGGCAGCCGCTTATTTTGGCCCCTTTCCTGCGGGCTTAGCAGAGCGTCTCAACCAGCTCCCTGGCTGTATCCGAAAAGTGAAGACATTGTGGTTTATACCCTGAGAGTTCCTCTTTGAAGGCCCGATAAAAGTTTCTGGTGTTGTACATTTTAAATTCTTCATCCAAATTTTCCAATCATGATCAATCGCAAGATTTCTTCACATGCCTTATGCTCTTGCTTGTCATTCTCCGCACCATTGTGAAATTCTCCCAGTCTTCTTGTCGTTTATTCGAGTTTCACTTCCTCCAAGCTGTGGCACGCTCATCAACTAGAGGGCCACATTCAGAATTCCACCATCTATGACGTCGCTTCCTTCTAGGTTGTCCGAGGTTATTGGTCGCCCCACTTACAGTTGGCCCCAGTCTTTCATTTCTTTTTGCTTGTCAGTTTTAAAGCTTTTTTTATTCTCTGTAAAGAATTGGGGATCTATCCTTGGTGGAACTGTGCTAGGAGGTACCTTTCGATTAGGTAATAGTCTGGTCTTTATCTGTGTGAAGAAATGGTCAGACTCAACATTCTAATATTTGCATACTCTGACGTTCATGAGCTTTTTCCTTGATGTTGGGTATGCCATTTCCGGAACACGCAGTATGTGGCCCATATTCTTTGAGGCGACAGCGAGAAGTGACTTGTATATGGGAATCCTGGAGGAGTTTAATCAAACTTGACAGAAGTTATGTTAGTTCATGGACTTTAAGGGCAAGTTTTCCCTGACACCATTTGCAAACTAGAAAATTAAAGTTCTGACCCAACATCAGACGGATTGCAACTGCGAGATCCGAAAGGAGTTAAATCAACACCAAAGGCAGACGTTCACTGCCAACTCATGAACCTGTTACTTGGCGTCTTCGCAGCATTAAGAGATTTATCTCAACTTGCCTCAAGAGTACACTGATATGCACTTCATGCGTTGCAAACCGAATGGCAGTGCCCTTGAGGCTGCACGATTGTATGAAGATCTTCCTTTCCGCACGCAGCCCAACAGGCGTACATCTAGCCGGTTACATCAGAGCCCTAGAGAAGCCGGGAGTCTTGCACATGTACGAGAAGGTCGACCCACACCCATAACACCGGATTCTGAGGAAAAGGGGGTTACGCACATTACACGAACGTCCGAGTACGTCAACAAGGAGGATTGCTACCCAAGAGTGTATGCTGTCATAGCAGTGTGTGGCGGATTATACACTCCTGGAAATGGAAAAAAGAACACATTGACACCGGTGTGTCAGACCCACCATACTTGCTCCGGACACTGCGAGAGGGCTGTACAAGCAACGATCACACGCACGGCACAGCGGACACACCAGGAAACGCGGTGTTGGCCGTCGAATGGCGCTAGCTGCGCAGCATTTGTGCACCGCCGCCGTCAGTGTCAGCCAGTTTGCCGTGGCATACGGAGCTCCATCGCAGTCTTTAACACTGGTAGCATGCCGCGACAGCGTGGACGTGAACCGTATGTGCAGTTGACGGACTTTGAGCGAGGGCGTATAGTGGGCATGCGGGAGGCCGGGTGGACGTACCGCCGAATTGCTCAACACGTGGGGCGTGAGGTCTCCACAGTACATCGATGTTGTCGCCAGTGGTCGGCGGAAGGTGCACGTGCCCGTCGACCTGGGACCGGACCGCAGCGACGCACAGATGCACGCCAAGACCGTAGGATCCGACGCAGTGCCGTAGGGCACCGCACCGCCACTTCCCAGCAAATTAGGGACACTGTTGCTCCTGGGGTATCGGCGAGGACCATTCGCAACCGTCTCCATGAAGCTGGGCTACGGTCCCGCACACCGTTAGGCCGTCTTCCGCTCACGCCCCAACATCGTGCAGCCCGCCTCCAGTGGTGTCGCGACAGGCGTGAATGGAGGGACAAATGGGGACGTGTCGTCTTCAGCGATGAGAGTCGCTTCTGCCTTGGTGCCAATGATGGTCGTATGCGTGCTTGGTGCCGTGCAGGTGAGCGCCACAATCTGGACTGCATACGACCGAGGCACACAGGGCCAACACCCGGCATCATGGTGTGGCGAGCGATCTCCTACACTGGCCGTACACCACTGGTGATCGTCGAGGGGACACTGAATAGTGCACGGTACATCCAAACCGTCATCGAACCCATCGTTCTACCATTCCTAGACCGGCAAGGGAACTTGCTGTTCCAACAGGACAATGCACGTCCGCATGTATCCCGTGCCACCCAACGTGCTCTAGAAGGTGTAAGTCAACTACCCTGGCCAGCAAGATCTCCGGATCTGTCCCCCATTGAGCATGTTTGGGACTGGATGAAGCGTCGTCTCACGCGGTCTGCACGTCCAGCACGAACGCTGGTCCAACTGAGGCGCCAGGTGGAAATGGCATGGCAAGCCGTTCCACAGGACTACATCCAGCATCTCTACGATCGTCTCCAAGGGAGAATAGCAGCCTGCATTGCTGCGAAAGGTGGATATACACTGTACTAGTGCCGACATTGTGCCTGCTCTGTTGCCTGTGTCTATGTGCCTGTGGTTCTGTCAGTGTGATCATGTGATGTATCTGACCCCAGGAATGTGTCAATAAAGTTTCCCCTTCCTGGGACAATGAATTCACGGTGTTCTTATTTCAATTTCCAGTAGTGTACATCGGCAAGTACTCTGTCCATATCATCGCCAGCGAGTGCAAGCCCTCAACAATGCAGAATTCCCTCCTACAGAGAATTTCTGTAAACGGCTGAGGATGGGTTTACCCGTGACATTGCTTTTAACTACCATAACTGTCACAAAAAATGGTTCAAATGGCTCTGAGCACGATGGGACTCAACTGCTGCGGTCATAAGTCTCCTAGAACGTAGAACTACTTAAACCTAACTAACCTAAAGACATCACACACATCCATGCCCGTGGCCGGATTCGAACCTGCGACCGTAGCGGTCGTGCGGTTCCAGACTGTAGCGCCTTTAACAGCTCGGCCACTCCGGCCGGCTAACTGTCACAATTGGGCCGATATCAATCCTAATACAAAACACGTATCACGACATCAACAGTGTTATTTGTTGAACATTACGACAGGACTGCTAGGCGACCGCATAATTGGACCAGACTACCTACCACAGAGACTAACCAGACAGCGGTACATGCAGTTACTGCGGACTGTACTTCCAAATGCACATGATGATGTCCAACAGAACCAACGCCTGAACAAGTCGTTGATGCATGACAGTGCTCCAGCACATTTTAATTTACGAGTCCGCCGGGTTCTAACTCGAACGTATGGACAACACTGGGTACGTAGAGGAGGGGCTCAGTCATGGTCTCCAACGTCTCTGGATATAAATCCCATGGATTCCGGTGTCGTGTCATGTTAAAAGCATAGTCTAAGCTAACGAGGAATTACGCTTTCGGATTCAAGCAGCCTTCCAGCATTTACAGAATTCCCCACGACTGCCTCAGAGTTCAGTGTCGCATTCAGACACATGGTCAACATTTCGAGCACCTACTTTAAGTTTTAGTCATGCCATGTGTTCCTAGACACTCATGAACCGCCACAGAAAATATGTTGTATCTCGATAACGGTTGATTTGTGGAGCAACGTTTATCGGAGCCCTTTAGCTACTTTCGGCCGGTACTTTCCATGTGTGGCCATAACTTCTGGAAACCCTGTATTGTAACCTTACATCGGAGAACTAACTGCTAACGAGCATACCTAGGATACTTCATGCATTACAGTACAAGAACACACACTGCCAATGGTTCTACGAAAATATTATAACGGTAGTTCCTGCCGTCAAAAGTACATCATTTTACTGTCATAGCCACAGTGCTTGCATGGTATGTCAAACGCCAAGTATATCCAGTGAGTGAACTTCTACGTAGTCATGAAACTAATATTGAAGGGCATTCCGAGAATATTAAAAGGTGTTACTGCGAAACCCACTGTAGAGAATAACACAATATTAGGATATTATTTACATAACATCCAAGCTCCCACGAGTTTAATACACACAAACTCAGGTCTGCTTCCAAATATACGTAGTTGATCCATCGGAAACGAGTAAAAACCATAGGTAGAACGGATTTTGCGATACTAATCCCACACCGCACGAAGGCATTTTTTAAAAATACTGTGGGCGGAATTTATAATACTAAATCTTATATGTTAAATTAATCGCGGTTTTGGATAACATCCCATTAAAATTTTACCAGACGCTTGTCCGATGCGCCACTGCCATAAAACACTTATCACCCTGTCTCACATCCGTGGAATACGCACAGACAAGGAAACAAATTTATTCCCGTTGAACTGAAGCATTACGAGAAACACGTTGTTTTCCATCAGCGATGTTAATGTAAGAGTGTTCCTGTTGTTCGTGGCCAACGGAGAAGCCAAATTGTTTACATAATCCACCAGTCGCTTTATCCTGATGTCGAAAACACTAAGTAACCATACCGTTTCAGAACAAATAGTGGTGTGTGTTAAGTCTGCCTCTGCCTGTGATGATACAGTCTTTTAGTGTGTATGAAACGGCGCTGAACTGAAACCAGTTGTTTAATTATACCGCGCACGCCCAGCTTCTCTGTGCTGGAAGAGACTCGCGGGATTCTGTAGAAACGGCGAGAGCCAAACAGACGGGGGGCAGCAACGTCTGTGGATACAAAAAGAGAGAATGGCTCTACGCCTGATGGCTGGCATCCCAGCAAGCTCGAGCGCCGCTGCGGTATCGAACTCAGGGGGCCGTATGAATAGGCGGCTCGCTCCGAGAAAAGGGAGAGAGTATGAGAGTAGATAGACAAAGAGAGAGAAAGAGAGAGAGAGAGGACGTATCGACTCCTTCAGAACGCTGTAGTGGTTACACGCATGCTTAAAGCTGGCGCGTCAAAACATGACTGTCGTTTGTAGCGTGCAGCGACGTATTCCCCTCGCCGAGAGACTGAATGCTCTGTGTTTACAGTTATTTCCATTGGCTTCCAACCCATCCGGGAGAGGTAATTTAGTAAAATAATTTTGATACTCAAATGTCACCATTACAAAGCTATTGTTTATGTGTTAATATTCTTGTGGCTCATTGGTTTGGTTGCCTCAATCTGAGCGAAATGTTCTACGGGGTGAATCATAGTTGTTATGGGAAACTGACACGCTTTGATGATAATGGTTACTTTGTGAGGCGCTCGATGATGCGGTTATCAGCACCCCTACCGATTCCCACTCTATTCACAGTCCATTCTCACCATTTTCCCGAATGATGACGAAATTATGGGACAGCACAAACACCCAGTTCCCGGTTGGAGAAAATACCCAACCCCGCCGTGAACTGAACCCCGGACCCTAATACGTGTGAGGTCAAACAAGAGAAACAACAGCGTTCCAGTAAATGGATCCGCAAATGAGCGATATGACTACGTATTTTGGTTACACTGTTGACCTCTATATCAAATATTGTCCTACAAATGTAAGTTCAACGGAGAAAAAAATTAGTCACTCCTTGACAGATCGTTGCAAGGATCATTTAGCACCGTATAATTTCGCCCCTGTCTTTGTACCCACCAGGATTCGGTTAGGAAGTGAGTCCACAAGGATGTGCAGATACGTCGCGTCCAGATGAAGGCATTCGGTAAGGATTTGATCGTGCAGTTCCACTTAATTGCAGGTATGCAGCTGTTGGCGTTTTAGCCGTTGTTCCAACATGTTCCACAGATTTTCTAAGGGGTTGAGATCCGATGATTTTCCCGGCAGTCGACATTAATAGGGTGAGGGAGTGTTCAGAAAACCGGTAACATGTTCTTCGAGTCCAATGAACTTCACAGTTTTCGTCTGTGTGTGACTGCGTGAGCAGCGGTCTACTGCGAAGTGACCAGCTCCTAATTTTCACTGCGTGCAGTTCCCGTTGCCAATGTTACCTCACTAACGGGTTCACTCCCTGCAGCAATTCCTGTTGAGTTTCGAAGCAATTTTCATTCACAAGCCAGGAAACACTTGACCGGTTCCTCTGTCAGTATCTTTTCCGCCTGCAATAATGACGGCGTATTTCGTGCCCACGCGCGTTACACAGCTGCTTGTAGGCACTTAGAATAGTCCGCTGTGAAACATCAACAACGTTGGATTGGCCGTGGCAGACCCATTGACCGACCTGCCATATCATCCAACCTAACTCTATTAACCGGAGTGCCACATCACCCGACCTAACCCCGTTAGGCTTCTGTTTATGGAGCTGATTAAAGGAGGATGTGTACGCTACGAAGGTGGATACACGTTTAGAACTTTTCGCTCGCATCAGCGACGCTGTTGGCCGCCTTAAGACACGCCCAGGCGATGTTCAATGTGAAATATAACACATCCTCCAATGCGATGACAGGTAGATTCAGATGGGTGAGGGGTTTCTTGAACACCCTTGTAGGAGGGATCCGACCATAAATCTGTCCACCACAGCGCCTACACAGCACTTCGGTAAGTAATATTCACACTTTGCAATCATTCATCGGTGTATGTAGTCTTCAATCCACTCCAGTTCCGTAAATATGGAAAATCATACACATGTTCAGCGAACTTCGTCATTTTATTTTCTCATGTAGAATCACCACACAAATTATGACATTCCTCCTGATTCGTTTTCGAAAGAACAGACATGACATATGTATGAGACATAAATGTTACACTGAAAGAACCGACATCCCCTCCCCCCAACCCCCACACACTCACACACACACACACTCACACACACACACACACACACACACACACACACGCGTGCGCGCGCGCGCGCGCGCTGTGTAAATTTTAAGTTGGCAAACCAGAATAACTCGAAAAACAAGTTTCACACGAAAAAATGTGTAAAATCCGAAGTTGATTATTTTCGATGGGCACATTTGCTGTTGAGAAAATTAGCCCGCCACCACAGCCCCTGGGGGTGTGGTGGGAGGCAACTTTAAAATTTCAAATTGGAACGCCCATTTTTTATTGCAGAGTCAGATTCTACATAAAAAAACTACGTACATTTTCTCTTAAACATTTATTTGATTCTTGGTAGTTGGCGCTGTAGTTCAAGAAAATCCATGTTCTCATTTTTGCGTGGAAAATGGTTACGGATAAATAAAAAATTAGTTCGCTCGTTAGTAAGTAGGATGTTTGGTTAGTTAGTTAGCTAGTCAGATGATTTTTGATAGTTAAAAGTTGTATGGCCTCATGACCACGAAACCAACAAAACTTATCCGAATCTGCGGAAAAAAGTACTATGTGGGTCGACATTTCTGAAACTCTAATCCCTCTGTCTCAAACCCTACCCTATGGGGAGAGAGAGAGATTTTTAATCTTAGCGAATAAAAATTCACGAAGTAAATAAGTAATTTTTATTCATCCTTAACCATTTTCCACGCAAAACTGAGCACATGGATTTTCTTGAATTACAGCGCCAACTACCAAGAATCAAAACAAATGTTATGACAAAATGTAGCCGATGTAGTTTTTTATGTAAAATCTGATTCTGCAATCTAAAATGGGGGTTTCCATTCGAAATTTTAAAGTTGTCTCGCACCCCACACCCCAGGGGGCTGGGGTGGTAGGCTAATTTTAGCACCAGCAGATGTCCTCCTCGAAAATAATCAAGTTTGGATTCTACACATTTTTTCCTCCCTCTCTCTCTCTCTAGTATCGTATTTCTTGTTCAAATGGTTCAAATGGCTCTGAGGACTATGGGACTTAACTGCTGAGGTCATCAGTCCCGTAGAACTTAGAACTACTTAAATCTAACTAACCTAAGGACATCACACATATCCACGCCCGAGGCAGGATTCTAACTTGCGACCGTAGTGATCGCACGGGCCTACAACCGCTCGGCCACTCCGGCCGGCTTATTTCTTGGTATGTCAGTCCATCTCTGACATCTGAAAACATTACAATAGTGATATTTTCATAGCAACAAGGGCAATATTTTTTTACGGGTTAGTGGCGACTCGTTCGCGTCAGGTACCGAAGTTAAACGCTATCAGGCTGGCCTAGCACTTGAATGGATGACCATCCGATCTGCCGAGCACTGCTGGCGAGCAGGGTGCACTCAGCACTTGTAAGGCAAACTGAGGAACTGCTTGATTGAGAAGAAGCGGATCCGGTCTCGTAAACTGACATATGGCCGGCAGAGCGGTGTGCTGACCATATGCCCCTCCGAATCTGCATCCTGTGACACCAGTGGGCTGAGAATGACGCGGCGGCCTGTCGGTACCGTTGGGCCTTCCTAGCCCTATTCTGATGGAGTTTAGTTTAGTTTAGTGGCGACTCAGCACGACATTTTATTTATTATCTCGCAAGAGGCTCATTTCTGGTCCTATGTTCATGTTTTTTGCTTCCAGTGTCGTTTATTACACACGACTCAGATTTCACTGTTAATTATAATGCAGACGGTATGGTGGCCGTAATATCATGGGAGCCATTTCAACACTGGTCGGTATTTGTTTGTAAGCAGTCAAATAACGATCAAATCTGTAGAGTAAAATCTGTCAAAAAACAGAGGGACAGAGGTAGGGCTATCTCACCTGTTGATCACTATCGATATTTCTGATGTTGGTTATGTTTGGTTGTGTGTTGAGTTTGCGGTTATTTCTTCTGTGTGTGGTATCTTCCTTGTTCCTCCTCTGTGAACCGAGGTACTGAATTCCCTTATACATTGCTTCCTCCTTGCAGTTGTGCCTTGAGAATGGCAGGGTATACTCCTGCCGAAATGTCGGCGGTGGTCGACGACTTCACCCGGCAGCAAGCCCTTAAATTATTTGATCTTCAAATCGCCGGGAAAAGTTAAGGTCTCTCAGTTTCATTAATATTCTCATATTAAAGTATCGATGACTGATCTTTTCGTACTGTAAGAAAAATTAAAGCTTTTCGGTACAAATCGCGGTTTGTTGTGGGAAAATACGCCTTATTAGCCTCGCGAGGCAGTCTGTTACATCCGATCAGTGATGTTATTAAAATTTCGATTACGCTAGTAAGACAAATATTATTAAAGAAGTACTTAATAACCATAGTTCTACGCATTGCTACGCACACGCCTATATCCGAGGATACATTCACTAAAGAATTTTAGTATTATTTTTGCCGTGAAGTTGGAGGCTGACGTAAGTATAGGGTAGTGACAAGGGTCAATGCCAAACCAACTTTAAGATCAACGGCGAAAACGTGTATCGTTGTACTCATTGCTCGGAAGAAATGAGAAGACGAAGAACTGTGTTGAATCGATACTTAAATCAACATCCTAAGCTGTCGACAGACGTTGATACACATCAACGGGGACAGTTGAAACTGTGTGCCCCGACCGGGACTCGAACCCGGGATCTCCTGCTCACATGGCAGACGCTCTATTCATCTGAGCCACCGAGGGCATAGAGGATAGTGCGACTGCAGGTATTTATCCCTTGCACGCTCCCAGTGAGACTCACATTCCCAACTTAATGTCCACACAACGTACTGCCGCTGCCCATTACACTCATTACTCGCGGCAGACAATCTTACCGTCTCCCGTAAGAGTTCGGTCAATGCGTGTGTATCCAGCACAGAGGAAGGAAGTCAATGGCCGGTTAGGCGCAACTATATGAAAATGGTATCTGTTCTTTCGGACAAGTCCGAATGAACAGATACCATCTTCATAAAGAATTGTGTTATTCCGCTGTCTAAGTACCTTTTATTATGACAGGAATCATTGGTACCTACGAGGAGCAAACTAGAAACTAATTCTGGACATCATTTGCAAATTCATTTCCGAAAATAAACGGAATGTAAGAATTGGAGCGATGGTGGGTACTTCAACGGCAAGAAAAGTCCGAGCGCTGTTCCTCCCCAAGTACTGAACTTTGTTCATTATTCATGCTCTAGGACACGTGACGGCAAACTTCTTAATCCACGTTTCTTTCTCTCTTTTTGACGTGCGCTATTGATTAACGAGGTTCTACTTCTCAAGCACTTCATACAATACAAAAGTTTAGCGGAGTGTGATGCTTTCTCCATTTTAATGGGCTGTTTTTAAAGTCAAATGTTCGGTGTTGAACCGGAGAAAAGCGTAGGCCACTCGAAGGAATACATCTGTCTCACTAAAATGTCCTAAATGTCTTCTTTAAACTCGTAAAGTAGGTTATTATTTTGCCTCGCTTTTAATCACTGAATCAGTGCTTTGTGGCATACTGTACCACATACCGGTAAGTAGTACCAATGATTCAATCTAGCTATTAATTAGTTCGGTCAATGAATTGTTGAGACGCTGAAATCTAATTTCGGAGGACAGTGTTCAAATCCCTGTCCGGCCATTTATAAATATATAATCTGTGTTTACTCTAAATCGTTCAGAGCAGACGCTGGAATACACTAGTGGAAAAAGAAACCCCAGATGAATTTCTGAGAGATAAACGTAAGTTGTAGGTGGGGTTCTTTTGCTTCAAATACATGCTGTAACATTCGTGAACGTTGAGACTGGACCTGGTGATTTGATCTTGGACAAGAATGCCTTTACCACAACGGTGATGCTGCTATGAACAGCTCAGGGTGTTTGAACGAGGCTACGAGAAACGATGTTCCTTCCACGATATTGTAGAAAGATTTCACTGAAACGTAGCTACGCTGTACATGGTTGCTGGAAGCGGTGGCCCCGAGAATGTACGGTCGCAAGAAGACCGGGGTCTGAACGGCCACTAAAAGGCATGACGTTTGTGTTCGGCGTACGACTGTGGCTCATCGTATTACGTCTGCAGCAGTCATTCGAGCAGCGGTTGGCACCACAGTGACACAACAAACTGTTAAATATCGGTTGCCTAAAGAACAGATCCGAGCCAGGTTCTCTTCAGTGTGCATTCCACTAACCCAAAACCACCGCTTATTGGAGGGCAGAGTGGAGGTCTGTTGCACTGTTGTATTTTCTGAAGAAAGTCGATTGCGCCCCGGTGCTAGAGATGGCAGCAGGAACACTCTCGCTGTTGTCCCACACACCCTGACTGAGAAATCTTACTTCAGTCTGGTGAGTCGACCTGCTGTGCTGCCATTCATGAACAGCATTCTAGGGAGTGTTTTCTAACAAGATAACGCTCGCCCTTATACCGCTGTTATAGCCCATCATGTTCTACAGGATATTGACTGTTGCCTTTGCCTGCTCAGTCACCAGATATGCCTCCAATCGAATACTTATGGGACATCATCGGATGACATCTCCAGAGTTATTCACAACTTTCATTAACCGTCACTGTATCGACTGGCCAAATGCAGCAGTCATGGGATTCTATTCTACAAACTGACATTCAGCAACTACACGACAGCTGCAATCCACATTCTGTCGGTTAGAGAATCTATTAATGTACCAACATTTCACAGTAGCAGTGACATTTCTCGCGTACATTAACCTGCGAACTTGCCGTGTTAATCACTTAATATATTACCTAGACAAATGTATTCCCTAAATTTCATTAATCTACGTTAACTTTTGCTTGTTTCTTTTGTGTATCAGTGTAGTTTCTTTGAAAGGGCACGGTCGATTTGCTTGCCCACCCATTCCCAAACCTTGGTTGTCCTTCGTCTCTAATGACCTCGTTGTTGACGGATCGTTAACGCTTTCTTCATTCCCTCAACTTAGCTATTTACGTAAAACTCGCACTATCGAACCTGGCATACGATTGTTCACCGTATGTATATAGCTACATTTTGTCATTATAGTGTATATACAGGGTGGTCAGAAAACGTGTGAAATGCTTGTAGGGATGGTACAGGGCAGGTTGTACTGAGACGTAAATGTTAAGAAAAAAATTCGATACATTGCTCCGTTTCCGCGTTATTTAGCATAGAATATAGCCAATCGAGGCGTCACGCGCTCACATTCAAGCGGCCTACCAGGGTTGGTGTTGCCCAATGAGTGCTTTGTCTCGTTAGCTCAAACTTGAATTTACGCGCGCGACGATCTGATTGGCTAACTTCAATGCTAAATAACTCGCAAACGGCGCAAGGTACCGAATTTTTTTCGTAACATTAATACCACAGTACGACCTGCCCTGCAACATCCCTACAAGCGTTTCAGACATTTTCTGACCACACTGTGCATTCTAACAGTATCTTTGAAATACTGAAACCGAGGCTGAATCCAAGATCTGTGCTTTACCAAGCAAATATGAGCACCGAATCAACTCAGGCATGAAGGAACATTGATTTACCTAACAAAAGAGAGGAAATTTCGAGTTGAAGTGTTAATTTTTAAGCTGTAGGTTCGAAGCATTACACGAGGGCTCAAGTAAGATATCTGTTATCACTTACTTGGCACCTAAATTGAGAAAATTTACTGAGAAATACTAATTTTTGTGCTAATAATATACAGAATGGTAAGTGTAAAGGGAAGTCAAGGTTTCGGCTATTGACTGGAATTGAACTGTCTCTAAAGGCTGTACACGTACATACATTTAATTCGCACTGCACTGGTTGTGTAGATATAATGATTTCGTAAAGGTAGTAGATACGTTTCATTGAAGAATAATGTCAGAAATTGGAAACATTGCACTGCTGTATCGGTCTGCATTACCTAGTAACCATTTATCAATTTCTGCAACAGTAAATGTACCGTAATTCAAAACAGTACTTCGTTGCTAATGTTTTTCACTCATTGGGTTGGTTGACTTCCCTTCAATATTTCCTTTTTATCTTATAATTTTACAGGGCTTTAGTCTAATTTTTGAACAGCAGAACTTTCGAGATCGCACCCCACCACAGCGTAAATTCTTTGCTTGACAGTATATTGAACAGACGTTACAGTTCTTCTTATCAGTCTACGGAGATCTCTAACCAAACCAAATAATTCACCCTGGGAACCGGCACCATGATGAAAGGGTTCTACTGCCAGATTTTGTCTACGTTACGTTATAAGCATTTCCGTCTACTGAGTATCCTACAGTATTTACCCTGCTCTTTGGCAATCATAATAAGTCACGAACAACAACTGGAAACCATACAGAGGAAAGTATATTGACTATGCAGAGAAAGACTGTACTTTGGTCGTGATTACAGGAAAAAAATGGTTCAAATGGCTCTGAGCACTATGGGACTTAACATCTTAGGTCATCAGCCCCCTAGAACGTATAACTACTTAAACCTAACTAACCTAGGGACATCACACACATCCATGCCCGAGGCAGGTGATTACAGGAGATTATATGTTTCCACTGATATGTTTGTTCTGACCACCTTTTCTACGCATTTCTGTTTCGGTTGTCGAAAACGACATATTTGGGCTATGTAACTCACAAGTCCATGTTAAAGTTTGTTCACCAGATATCCACATACGGAGGAGTCCATGCATAATGTGGAAGCTAGTCAAGCCACAAACATCGCGGAGCAAATTCAGAATCAAGTGCTGACACGGAATGCAACGCCGGCTGCCAGAAAAATACATTGAAAATCCAAGTCTGCAGGTAGGAGTACGTCAATTTTAAGTGGGCAGTGGACAATGACATCCAGAGAAGCTTCCGATCACAATTGGTTGGGCGCTAGCAGTGGCCACGCCTGTAAGGTTAAATGCTTGTGGCTTACTAGTGTGTGTTTGTAGGCACTGCCGCTAGGTGCGCTGCTTTCTCCACGTTCTGCACAGAGAGGAACCGACCACCAGTGCTACGTCGGCCATATTTCGTCGAAACTGCTGTCATAGGTAGCTATAGCTCGCGTCACGTAGGACGGCACTACCGCGCGTAGAGGCGGAACAGTAAAGAAGTGCGGAGGGGTGAGAATTGCGCATGCGCGGCAGTAAAGCTTTCAAACAAAGTCCACGCTGCCGAACTGCATTGCTGCGGACAACTGTCAGACTCATTTGCTTACGGTGCATAGTACAACACGTTCAAACTTTCGAGGGGAATAGTAAATGTTAAAATCGCCTATGGTACATAGTACAACACGTTCAAGCCTGTGAGGGAAATAGTAAACGTTAAAACCAAGTTCGATCAGTCGTCATGAGAGAAATATTAATTCATGTCTTGACGACACTACACCCACTGCTACATAGATTTACACCGCGTGATGTTGAGAGGCGAGAATAACTGACACAGCTTCGTGAAGACGTGAAGCACAATTTTTATCTAAATGACAATTGTTTAACGACGATATCATTGTAAATGCTAGCAATAATTATCATTTATTGCGATATGATTATAAGTAAATATTTATTGATTGGCGACTCCATAGTGTCCTGTGCACTACGACCAGATAATAGGTATACTTGAAAGGAGAGACAGCATTGGTCGTATATTTTTGTTCACATGTGATCGCCGTAAGCTTATTGACACCAGTGCTTACTAATTTAAGTTATATATTACAGCACTGAAGATGGTCACTAAGTGACCGAAAATCGATTTTGCGATGATAAACAAAAATATACGACCGATACTGTCTCTCCTTTCAAGTAAATATTTAGTATACAACAACATAAACTTCAAGCGCTAACCGAAATCGTATTTGCTTGACAACTGCTTCTACTCGATAGAAATTTTAGAAACGTGCATGTGGTGTGTGTTGATGTGTTTGACGGTAGTTAATTGCAATCACTGCGCATAGAAAAAATAGTAGTAGAAAAGACTATCGTAAAAATGGTCAGTAACTTGTCTTATTTTTCACGGTTATTGATAATTATGAGTGTAAACTAACTCGTTCGACATTACAGTGAAAGGCCGCATTGATAATCCAATGAACATGAAAACAATTCACAATTATTTGCGAATAATTCCAGGGAACGATGATCGATAACACAGAAAACCACCGATGTCTCGACAAGTATCAGTTACTGTCATTTTAGGGCCTTATCCAGTCCAGTGCATTGAAAATGAGACAGGTTTACATGTGGAAATATCGGACTTTCGACGAATTTATCCATGAGAATTCTCGCCTGTTATTAAAGCATACAACATGGGGGGTGCTGAAAAATTAGCTTCTCCTTGGGCAATATGTTGAACATTATAGTCTGCATAATTCAAAGGATACAAAGTCCTAACCAAAAAGGCTAGGAAGTTCTCATTACTATGTAAGCAACTGATATGTTGACAAACACATTTTATTGTACCATGAGTCTTTGAAATAAAGAAATATTATACTGTGTTCTAAAATCTACACCGTAATACCATCATCACTTCTATTTGAGTCTGTTTCCGAACAATCTGACTGTAAGTTTGTGATGACAGGTTGAAGGCATATATTCATCATCACTTCCTTGCCCAATTATTCTTTCTATGTGCCCACGCTACAGGTGGGATATTGTCTATCGCCTCTTGTACAAGCGATTCAGCATATGTTATCCTGAATGTTTTTTCCTTCTCCCACATATCCTTAAACCTTTGGCCAAATTAATTCCATGGGGCTACACTGACAGCGACACGTAGGTAAACACAAAACTGTGTGACGCTTTTCATGTGCAAGGAAATCAAGTTTGTACCCTTTGTCACGTGACTTCAGTAAATTAATCAACTGCAGGAGATCGGCACGAGTCTGGTTTATACTGTACTTAATATTTCTGTTTTTAAACCACAGAAAAAATATCCTTTTTTGGTGTTTATACTTGGTGTTTCCTCTGTAACAGTTGAATTATAACTAGAAATGACCGACTTCGGAGCAAGATATGACAAGAGTCGTTAATCACGTCACGAAATCTATAGTGTTCGTTTTCCGAATGATAGTCACCGCTACTTTTCTTACATGTAAGAACAAGTTTACTCTCAGAAGCAAACCCAGAAGAACAGTCAGTATGCAGAAAGATTATCTGAGAACCTCTTCCTATGAAAACATTAAAACCGCCAGTACCATCACTCATTTTCCAGCATATCTTCCTGCAATGATTCTAATTGACCCACGTTCCATCAAGGTAGTACACTTTTGAACTATCTCCTCTTGTATCGTGAACCATTATATGGGATGTAGTTCGTGCTGTACCGATGTCACTTCTTTGAACTAAAAACTCTCTTCTTGACGTATCTGGAGCCACTGTCTTTTAAAATTCTTTACATTGACGAAGCGCTTACCACTGAAGAAAATTTTCTCCTGCATAACACGTTTTTGTCACGTTTTGTCTACTTTTTCTACGGTTCCTACAGCTCTGAGCTTTCGTTTAGAATTCTGTTTACAGTTCTCTTGCGTAGACCACATGGTTCTGGAGTCCATTCTTGTGTCATCAGATGTCAACAGTAGGAGACCTCCTTTCACATTCACGTTTGAAAAAGTTATAATTACGATGAATAATGCTCCTCGCCTGCTTGTGAAGTACTTATTGCCGTCACCTGACGTTTTTTTAAATCGCGCTTCAGACATATACAGGAACACATTCACAGCTATACTACTACAAGAAAGAAAAAGAAAACAAAAAAAAGACTGACAGTTGAATGAATAATTCAGTTGCCGCGAAGTAGGGCAACAGTGCAGCATGTAGGAGCGAGATTTTCGCTGTTTAGCTGTAGCTCGTAGCATATTATTGGCTGTCAGTGGCTAGTGGAGGGAGATGCGCAGACAGGCTGAAAATTGGGCCGCCTACCAACATGATGCGGGATTTAACAATGGCTGGTACCGGAGTGCATATTCCGCTGCGATGCCTCCGCCACTGACAATGGGGAAGCGCCTACTCATCACCATCGATTTCGCCCAAATTCATGGTATATGCGGGGCTTTGCCAGATATGAAAGTGGGAGCTATTAAATGGAAAAGATAGCACTTCTGGTGTGAGTCGTGCGCAGCATCAACTACTCATGTTAGCATAGTTTGTAGACACGGTGTACTGCAGCAGAAAGGGCACAGTGAAGTAATGCAAGGGTTGTGGTGTAGAGTTCCTTAAGCGCTAACTCTTTTTATTTTTTTTATTTCTATTTTTCTGGTATTTACACAGAAAAATTCTAGTATATTGTACTTATTAATATTTTCTTAAACGCATGAAATGAAGGGCAAAGAAAAATTTTGTACTGCAAATAATTTCCAACTAAAGATTTTGCGTACAGTGCCCACGAGGACTCCACAAATAACTTTCCAAGACTGGGTTATAATTAAAGTGGAGAATTCCTTCCTGGAATTTTATTTGTAGGCTAATCCCAATTTTTCCTTCGCCTTTCGCACCATTTAGGAAAATATTAACAAGATAGTCATATACAATATATTGACCATTATTTAGAATTATTTGTAGTGCAAGTAATGTAAAAATTGAAAACTAGAAATGTTTCCGTATAGTAACTCGATCCCACGACCTCTGGTTACCATTGTCTACTCTTTCCACTCTGGCAAATTTTACCTAGAAACAAGGGTAATGTAAATGACTCATGCCTCCGCTACGGTCGCAGGTTCGAATCCTGCCTCGGGCATGGATGTGTGTGATGTCCTTAGGTTAGTTAGGTTTAACTAGTTCTAAGTTCTAGGGGACTGATGACCTCAGAAGTTAAGTCCCATAGTGCTCAGAGCCATTTGAACCATTTTTTGAACTCCTGCCTCGCCCGACCCCCGCCAAACAGCTATTTTTTTCTAAACGCTTGGCCATCTACAGCACTAAATTGTGTCACACTCACTTATGGCCAAAGCCTGCAGAAACCATAGATTTGGGCGAAATCGGTAATGGTGAATTTCCGCGTTCCGCTGATGAGACGGAAACACAGGATGACATTGCTAGAAATACACTAGTAAAAGACCTTTTAAGTACTGAATCGTTGATAGACAAGTAATAGCTTTTTCAGTTTACTCTAACACTATACGAAGTTCGTAAACTGACAGCCAAAAACTGTTAAGGCACCTATATATTTCTGCTTTAGAGCTTCTTCAGACGGCATGTCATTACACTAACACGAACGTAGACCAGAAAATTAGATGGTGTAAGATTTGCGTTCCCTGTTACGAGAAAAAAAGTAAAAATTGTACAGATGCTGACCAACAAATGTTTGAATGCGTAACAAAATGTAATCACACAACTTTTTATATAATCATTCATGGACTCAGAGTGAGTGTGTTTCACGGATAGCTTTATGAGTAACAAGCACTTTTGAGTTTCTCAAACTTCAAACACTACAAAAATAATGAATTAAAAGAACAAATATAAAACTGTGTACATCACTTAATTTAGACAACGCGTCTGCATATTTGGGATGTCACGAAACTATAAACCACTGCCAAGACGATTAGCTCAGCAAAAATCTTCAAGAGGGAGTGAATTATTTACAGTGAAGAGATCTAAAGCACCCTACTACAAGTGCGGAGGAGATGTGCTAACAAGTTATCCACACCAAGTGTTAGTGATACACCTAAATCGAAAAAAATTTAGGTTCAGGATCGTAATAATATACGCTTCATAAATCTTGGTGATCGTATGCATGAAATTTTAACGAAATGCACTGCGTGAAAGATCATTATTCTGCAATACTCTAGCTGCGAATGCTATTTACAGGAACGAACTGAACCAGCTATATGAAACTTTGAGACTCACTGCGAATGAGGTAAGGAAGCAAAAACCCGGCATAGTGTCAGACTAGCTGCTTAATGAAGGACAGATAGTCAAATACATACCGCACTTCTAAACTTGTAGTTCCATGACGAATAATTTCTTATTTGATCTTTGATGAAGCAATTTTCAAAAACAGGTGAAAGCTCATAACTACGCTCAAAGTCGTAAAATCTATACAACCTGCTGTCTAAACAGAGTCTAAACACGTAAATAACCTAAGTACTTTCCAACTGTTCTTACAACGCTCGAAAAAAGTTTTCCAGCACCGAAAAGTACTTCGAACGTTTAATCGAAAGAACCGCCGTACGAAACATGTCGTCGGAGCTCATCAGCCAATTACGTAAACTTCACCATTCTCACTAGATAGGCTGTCTCCAGATTGCGGTGTCTATCGGCGTCGCCCCGCTGAACCATGCTGACTCATAGCGTAGCTAGCTAACTCACCAATATCTCGTTTTATTTCAGTGAAATTCATGGTTGATGTCCTGTCATCTTAAATTTTAGTTGCACTCTTGAAAGTTTCTTTATTTGGCGTCGTTTCTTCTTTGATGCATGGATTGAAGAGTAGGGGCGAAAAAGTCCCTGTCTTACACCCTTCTTAATATGAAAACATCGTTCTTGGTCTACCACACATATTATTCCCTCTTAGTTGACCCTCGAAAGTTTCGAACGTCTTACATTGTTTAACACTGTCGAACGCAGTTTTCCAGGTCAACAGAACCTATGAATATGTCTTCATTTTTCTTTATTCTTGCTTCAGTTGTCAACTTTTGCTAAAGCCAAAATGATCGTCAGCT
This sequence comes from Schistocerca serialis cubense, assembly GCF_023864345.2. Taxonomy (NCBI): domain Eukaryota; kingdom Metazoa; phylum Arthropoda; class Insecta; order Orthoptera; family Acrididae; genus Schistocerca; species Schistocerca serialis. Next base: position 667,808,971 of record NC_064642.1, read on the forward strand.
ATCACACCTTCAATTTTCTTTTCCATTGTTCTGTATTTTACTCCCGTCAGCAACTTGGATGCATGAGATTTTATGCAGATTGTGCGATCATTCTTTCACTTTTCAGCTCCTGCAGGCTTCAAAATTGTGTGGATGATATTTTCCTGGACCCATAAATTCTACACACCAACGCAAACAGTGGTTTAGTTGCCACTTTCTCCAGTGATTTTAGAAATTCTGGCGGCGTGTTATCTATTCCTTCTGCGTTTTTCCCCCTGAAGACTTCCAAAGCGCTTTTAAATTCTGAATGTAATACTGGGTTCCCTATCTCTTCCGGATCGACTAATGTTTCTTCTTCTATCACATCAGACAAATCTTCGCCCTCTTAGACCGCTTCAGCTTACTATTTCCCCGTGTCTGCACACTCTCTTCTGCATTTTAGAACGAACGTCGGACAAAAAGCTTACTTGTGCTTTAACATATATATCTCCAAATAACTACACCTAAACTTGAGACAATTAGAGACATCACAATAGTTGATATTCTGTGCAATTTTTGTTTGAAAATGCACATCGACACACATTTTATAAGGATTTGAATTTTTAATTACCATTGTTTCTATAATGTACCTTTTCTCGTAAACTAATTAATCAGTAAAACTGGAATTTCACGGTTTACATCTGCATAAGAGGCTAATAAAATTTGTGGAACAGATTTTTGATTAACGTCATACTTTCTCTGAAATTAATTTTTCAGTTTTGTGTTCCCCCGACTGCTCTATTTTTCCAAATTCTAAAGAAGAACGGAAAAGTGCCACACAGGATTATTTAATCAGTAATTCTTAAGAATTAAGTCAAATTTCAGACGCTAGTTTATGTAGTCCTGAGAACGGGTATATTGTTGTTGTTGTGGTCTTCAGTCCAGAGACTGGTTTGATGCAGCTCTCCAAGCTACTCTATCCTGTGCAAGCTTCACCATCTCCCAGTACCAACTGCAACTACATCCTTCTGCATCTGCTTAGTGTATTCATCTCTTGGTCTCCCTCTACGATTTTTACCCTCCACGCTGCCCTCCAATACTAAACAGGTGATCCCTTGATGCCTCAGAACGTGTCCTACCAACCGATCCCTCCTTCTAGTCAAGTTGTGCAACAAACTTCTCTTCTCCCCAATCCTATTCAATACTTCCTCATTAGTTATGTGATCTACCCATCTAATCTTCAGCATTCTTCTGTAGCATCACATTTCGAAACCTTCTACTCTCTTCTTATCCAAAATATTTGTCGTCCATGTTTCACTTCCATACATGGCTACACTCCATACAAATACTTTCAGAAACGATTTCCTGACACCTAAATCTATACTCGATGTCAACAAATTTCTCTTCTTCAGAAACGCTTTCCTTGCCATTGCCAGTCTACATTTTATATCCTCTCTACTTCGACCATCATCAGTTATTTTGCTCCCCAAATAGCAAAACTCCTTTACTACTTTAAGTGTCTCATTTCCTAATCTAATTCCCTCAGCATCACCCGACTTAATTCGACTACATTCCATTATCCTCGTTTTGCTTTTGTTGATGTTCATCTTATATCCTCCTTTCAAGACACTATCCATTCCGTTCAACTGCTCTTCCAAGTCCTTTGCTGTCGCAGACACACTTACAATGTCATCGGCGATCCTCAAAGTTTTTATTTCTTCTCCATGGATTTTAATACCTGCTCCGAAATTTTCTTTTGTTTCCTTTACTGCTTGCTCAATATACAGATTGAATAGCATAGGGGAGAGACTACAATCCTGTCTCACTCCCTTTCCAACCACTGCTTCCCTTTAATGTCCCTCGACTCTTATAACTGCCACCTGGTTTCTGTACAAATTGGAAATAGCTTTTCGCACCCTGTATTTTACCCTGCCACCTTCAGAATTTGAAAGAGAGTATTCCAGTCATCATTTTCAAAAGCTTTCTCTAAGTCTACGAATGTTAGAAACGTAGGTTTGCCTTTCCTTAATCTAGCTTCTAAGATAAGTCGTAGGGTCAGTATTGCCTCACGTGTTCCCATATTTCTACAGAATCCAAATTGATGTTCCCCGAGGTCGGCTTCTACTAGTTTTTCCATTCGTCTGTAAAGAATTTGCGTTAGTATTTCGCAGCTATGACTTATTAAGCTGATAGTTCGGTAATTTCCACATCTGTCAACACCTGTTTTCTTTGGGATTGGAATTATTATATTATTCTTGAAGTCTGAGGGTATTTCGACTGTCTCATACATCTTGCTCACCAAATGGTAGAGTTTTGTCAGGACTAGCTCTCCCAAGACTGTCAGTAGTTCTAATTGAATGTTGTCTACTCCCGGGGTTTTGTTTCGACTCAGGTCATTCAGTGCTCTGTCAAACTCTTCACGCAGTATCATATTTCCCATTTCATCTTGATCTACATCCTCTTCCATTTCCAAAATATCGTCCTCAAGTACATCTCCCTTCTATAGACTCTCTATATGCTCCTTCCACCTTTTTGCTTTCCCTTCTTTGCTTAGAACTGGATTTCGATCTGAGCTCTTGATATTCATACAAGTGGTTCTCTTTTCTCCAAAGGTCTCTTTAATTTTCCTGTAGGCAGTATCTATCTTACCCCTAGTGAGATAAGCCTCTACAACCATACATTTGTCCACTAGCCATCCCTGCTTAGCCATTTTGCACTTTCGGTCGATCTCATTTTTGAGACGTGTGTATTCCTTTTTGCCTGCTTCATTTACTGCATTTTTATATTTTCTCCTTTCATCAATTAAATTCAGTATTTCATCAGTTACCCAAGGATTTCTATTAGCCCTCGTCTTTTTACCTACTTTATCCTCTGCTGCCTTCACTACTTCATCCCTCAAAGCTACCCATTCTTCTTCTACTCTATTTCTTTCCCCCACTCTTGTCAATTGTTCGCTTATGCTCTCCCTGAAACTCTCTACAACCTCTGGTTCTTTCAGTTTATCCAGGTCCCATCTCCTTAAATTCCCACCTTTTTGCAGTTTCTTCAGTTTTAATCTACAGTTCATAACCAATAGATTATGGTCAGAGTCCACATCCGCCCCTGGAAATGTCTTACAATTTAAAACCTGGTTCCTAAATCTCTGTGTTACCATTATATAATCTATCTGGAACCTGTCAGTATCTCCAGGATTCTTCCATGTATACAACCTTCTTTTATGATTCTTGAACCAAGTGTTAGTTATGATTAAGTTGTGCTCTGTGCAAAATTCTACCAGATGGCTTCCTCTTTCGTTTCTTACCCCCAATCCATATTCACCTACTACCTTTCCTTCTCTCCCTTTTCCTACTGAGGAATTCCTGTCACCCACGACTATTAAATTTTCGTCTCCCTTCACTATCTAAATAATTTCTTTTATTTCATCTGTAAGTAGGCTGTTTAGGTTCTTATATTGGTAACGCCGCCGCCACGTAGCGCTCTGTAAGAAAATCACTGGCTGTGCTGTGTGCAGTCTGTGGCTGGTTGGCATAGCTGTAAAACTCGCCATTGTAGTGTTGGACAGTTGGCTGTTAACAGCGCGTAGCGTTGCGCAGTTGGAGGTGAGCCGGCAGCAGTGGTGGATGTGGGGAAGTGAGATGGCGGATTTTTGAGAATGGATAATCTGGAGGTGTGTTCATCAGAAACAGAACATTTGTAAGAATCGATGTCATGAAGTGCTATATATATTATGACTATTAAGGTAAATACATTGTTTGTTCCCCATTAAAATTTTTCGTTTGCTAACTATGCCTATCAGTAGTTAGTGCCTTCCGTAGTTTGAATCCTTTATTTAGTTGGCAGTAGTGGCGCTCGCTGTATTGCAGTAGTTCGAGTAACGAAGAGTTTTGTGAGGTAAGGGATTTGTGAAAGGTATAGGTTTATGTTAGTCCGGGCCATTTTTTCGTAGGGATTATTGAAAGTCAGATTGCGTTGCGCTAAAAAAATATTGTGTGTCAGTTTAAGCACAGTCATGTATAATTTTTCTAAGGGGACGTTTCATATCATATATTTCTTCAATTTCTTCGTCATCTGCAGTGCTAGTTGGCATATAAACTTGTACTACTATGGTAGGCGTGAGCTTCGTATCTATCTTAGCCACAATAATGCGTTCACTATGCTGTTTGTAGTAGCTTACACGCATTCCTACTTTCCTATTCATTATTAAACCTACTCCTGCATTACCCCTATTTGTTTTTGTGTTTATAACACTGTAGTAACCTGACCAGAAGTCTTGTTCATCCTGCCACCGAACTTCACTAATTCCCACTATATCTAACTTTAACCTATCCATTTCCGTTTTTAAATTTTCTAACCTACCTGCCCAATTAAGGGATCTGACATTCCACACTCCGATCCGTAGAACCCCAGTTTCCTTTCTCCTGATAATGACATCCTCTCCAGTAGTCCCTGCCCGGAGATCCGAATGGGGGACTATTTTACCTCCGGAATATTTTACCAAAGAGGACGCCATGTTCATACAGTAAAGCTGCAGGCCCTGGGGAAAAATTACGGCTGTAGTTTCCCCTTGCTTTCAGCCATTCGCAGTACCAGCACAGCAAGGCCGTTTTGGTTATTGTTACAAGGCCAGATCAGTCAATCATCCAGACTGTTGCCCCTGCAACTACTGAAATGGCTGCTGCCCCTCTTCAGGAACCACACGTTTGTCTGGCCTCTCAACAGATACCCCTCCGTTGTGGTTGCACCTACGGTACGGCTATCTGTATCGCTGAGGCACCCAAGCCTCCCCACCAACGGCAAGGTCCTTGGTTCATGGAGGGGTTCATGGGGTATATTATAGTTAAAAAAAGTCAGTTCACTGGCTTTTTAAAGTTTTCATTACAATTTTTGACAATATTGCTGTACCTCTAGTGACTAATGCTGTCCATATCCATAATCATTATTCCCTTCCTCCTCGTCCTGGAGTAATCTCTTCCCCTGCCTCCTATGCCAAGCTAGCTTTTGCATTTTGTCTTCAGATGCCTGAACTTTGTCCCGTTGCGCTTCATCGATGCTTCCGAGTATCTTCAGTGTGAATGCGCCTGGATGGAAGCCTAGTCTCTGCTGGAACTTAATCCTGGCTACATTCCTATTACTGAACTCCGGACAACCTTCACAACAATTGAGGACAAAATACGTATTTTACTTACAATGAAAATTCTGTCACTGTCACCATACAGATTAAGGCCCTTTAACCAACAGTTACGACGTGCACATGAAACATTAATTATATAGGCGAGTTTTTCCAGGTTAGTTAACCTAAATCCTCTGAGAACCTCGTCTTTGGCACTGTACGCTACATTAACAATTACTTCACTAATTTTCTTGTTCGATGAACTCAGTGACTTTGCCGAAAAGTGTTCTTCACACTTATGAGCAGCATCTGTATTTAAATTTTCTGTACCTTTTACACATTAAATTCGACATTCCCCACTTCTTTGAATGTTTGTCCACTGTTTACAACTAACTGCGCGTAAAACAGGTTGATACATGCAAACCAAAAACGTTTGTTGAACGTACTACTAAAAAAACACATTGGAAACAAAAAACAAACAAAGATATTTTTTCTCACAGACTTCTAGACTCATCTGCCGTTTGTTCCGATTGTCTGAACGAAAAATTAACCGACAGACGCAGAAATAATTTCTAGTGTAGAGAAGACGAAGGTCACGGCATACAAAGAGGGGGAGTGGCAGGCGCAGACGCCCAAACAAACTTTTTTAAAACACATTTCTAGTCAGAATTTGATTATGAAACTTTGCAAGGTTATTCTTGAAGAATTAATCTCTTAACTTACGCAATAACAAAAATCGAAGTTAACAGTGGATTCCCCATCACACTTTTAATGTTACCGCCTCTTCTTTGAATTGCACAGAAGGTTCTTTTGATTTTTCTGTGAGCTGTAGCAGTCTTTCCGACAATCATTTCCTTTTCGATTTCTTCACATTTTTCATGCAGCCATTCCGCCTTAGCTTCCACGCACTTCCTATGTATTCCATTCCTCAGCGGTATGTATTTCTGAACTTCCTTGATCATTTTTGTACTTTCATCTTTTATCGATCAAGTGAAGTATTCCTTCTGTTACCCATTATTTCTTTGCAATTACCATCTGTGTACCTATGTATTTCTTTCCAACTTCTTTGAATGCTCTTTTTAGAAACGTTCATATCTCTCGAATTGAACTGTCTACTGAGCTATTCCTTATTGCTGTAACTATAGCTGTAGATAACTTCGAACGGATCTCTTCATTCCTTAGTACTTCCGTATCCCAATTCCTTGTGCATTTATTCTTCCTGACTAGTATCTGAAACTTCATCGTGCTCTTCATCACTACTACGTGGTGATCTGAGTATATCTGCTCTAGGGTACCCGTTGCAATCCAGTATCTGATTTAGGTATCTCAGTTTGACAACGATGTAATCTAACTTAAATCTAAATCTTCACGCATATACCGGCCCTTTACAAGTATACCTCCTTCTCTTGTGATTCATGAATAGAGTATTCGCTGTTATTAACAGCAATTTAGTGCAGACCTCAATTAGTTTTTCTCTCTCTCATGCCTAGTACCAATTCTATATTCTGCTGTAACCCTTTCTTCTACTCCTTTCCCTACAGTCACATTCCAGTCCCCCATGACTATTTGATTTTTAGCTCCCTGTATGTGCTGAATTACCCGTTCAGCATCCTAACGCATTTTCTCTGTCTGCTCATCTTCAGTAGGCGACTTCGACATGTGTAGTTGGTAAATTGTCGTCGGTGTTGGCTTGATTTCGATTGAGATGCTTACTACACGTATTTTCTATAATAATTTCCATAATTTCTTTTGCAGGTAAGCAAAGTGATCTTTATTTGATTTCCCAGCATGAAAACATCGCAGCATCTTTCGTCTAATGTGGCTTCGTACGCTTCTTGGAGCAGCAAACTCATTCCACACTTGACGCAACCGAATGTCAGTAATAGTGATTTAACTTAGAAAATCCTGAGGACTTCTTCTAAACAAACTATCTGTGTGATTCACGAATGTTTAATTTAAGTATGGAAGTCCCTCTTTCTAGCAGCAGTTTTGCCCCAGTTCTTAACTATTTATTTTATAACCAGCTTTCAGTAGGAAGAATTTATACTTACGTTAACGCCCTCCCTCTCGAATACAATAGGTGACTATAGTGCATACAGTATGATTTTTGTTAACTTGCTCTCTCTGGGAACAGATAATAGGGTAAACGAAGTATAATAAAACTACACCTTCAAATGAAATGAATTTTTTGTTTGTGGTATTGGAAGTAAAGCAATATGGGCATTATTTTTCTGTAAACGATCTATTGTGAAAATCTTTAAGAAGATTCTGAGGCATAGATGTTAGTAAGGCGTAGTGAGAAAAACTGTGCATTGATACCATACACAGCGAAGCAATACCACAGATGACATTCTTTAGCTTGAGTGTTCAGCTATCAAAAATAAGCTTAAATCTTTGTGACTTTGTAAAGGCATGATTACATTGAAGAGAATAAGCTCGCTGAAATAATGTATGCGCACAATACACAAAGAAACTGGGAATCAGCTGTCGTATTTAATAATGAGCCATTCCCGAATTCTCTACCTTTAGAAACATGGGTTTTCAATTTGGTTCTTCCAACTGCAAGTCCGCTGCTTCAAGAACTACGCCAGATATCTCTTAGGTAGAAAGTAAGTGCAGTTAGCGGAGGAAAAAAGGTGTTTAAATCCACTTCGCTTGTTTAGTGAACTACACTATAAAGAAAAGAATACAGTGAGATATGACAAAAGCTTTATTATCGTATACGGTTATAGTACAGACGAGTCTGCCGGGTTGCCATTACCAAATGAATGGCAACCGTGCCAGGACAGAGTACGTGCAATGGATAGCGCTTCTTAGAAGACGTCTTTGTACAGGTGTCACGTTTCATTAGGCTGTTGATAAATGTTTTCACCTATATTGTACAGATGCTCCGTCCACAGGCATTGTGAATATTTCGAATAGTTGTTACACTGTAAGGCAAACTCTGGATGTCTTATATAAAAAATAAAACTATCTCCAACACACTCTTCATAAAAACACGCTAGTAACTTAGTTAGAAACCGTATAACAAAAAATGAAAATATTTCTTTCTCTATTCAAAGTTATATCAGGCCCACAGTTTAATGTCAGCGTCTGTGATGGGTCAAGGCTGGATTTCAGGTACCTACTGTATGCCTATCTAGGTAGCACTCTTCTGGAGCTTGTCGCACTACACCTACGGACGATTTACTGGTCATTGTCGGGATAAGTCCATTAGAAATTGTGATGAGTTAAAATGGCTACTGGTACTGGTCACCCTGTGATAAATACGATTGAGTAAATGAGGTAAGAGGAATCCACGTACCTAGTATATTGTGATTCCCAATATACAGACACTGGTAGCACCGCGTGGCACACATGTGCCCTGTGGTATATCCCCAGGTATTAACCCCTTGCTGCACCATATCGTTTGATGAAATCCGTGCCTAAGCCATTGGAGACGACGCTATCGAAACTGGCCTGTGTGATGAGCGAGACGGTCGTAATGCAAGCCGACACGCGGATGCCTGTTATGTAGATACACGGTTACTTGTCTCAAGTGCTACTGTTCTCGTGGACTAGTTTAACTATTGTTCATTATCAAAAAAAGCTTTAAAATATAAATAAAAGCTTTTACCGGTAAACAACGTCCGCTCCTGGTAGCTGAGTGGTCAGCGCAACAGAATGTCAATCCTAAGCACCCAGGTTCGATCCCCGGCTTGGTCGGAGATTTTCTCCGCTCAGGGACTGGGTGTTGTGTTGTCCTAATCAGCATCATTTAATTTTTTTTATTTTAACTAAAGTTCAGTCTTGATCACAACACTTATATCTCAATAACACAGGTGACCGGCTTCGGTTATATTTATATAACCATCTTCAGACCTGTAAATTAATTTTTGAAAATACTAGAGACCAATCTTAAAATAAAATGAAAAGTGTCCAAAGACGAGAAAATTTTTAAACAAGATAATATAAAACTAATTAAACCCATGGCTTCCTTGGAGGATGGTAGGCGGAGCTCTCCTCAAGTCAACTGATGCTTATGAGTGCTGAGCATGAGCTTAAATATGCAGAGGCTCCGCCAACTTCCTCTCACACTACTTCACAACTGCCAATCAGCGTTCATAATATGGCGCTATCGTCAAAGTATAAAAGTACGAAATACACTAATAAGATAAAACTGATTCATTTAAAATGTCTGATTAACAGACAGTTAGTATGTGTAAAACTTATTTATATTTTAGATGAAAACGTCATTACTATGATGTGTAATAGCTGTGCCCTCTATGGGCAACCTTAATACTATTACAGCGTCAGTTAAATCAACGATGTATAAGTCCTTGGAGTTGTGGTATATATCGATTATTCCGAGTCGCCTACTTCACAATTGCTTCTTTGATGGATGTTGCAGAATCGTCTTACTTTAACTGTAGTTTTCATAGTGACATTCTTAATAACAGTAGGGTAGAAGCCAAGAGTACGTTCCGCCTTATGTATGTCTGAATAGCTGATGAGACCGCTGATTAAATATTTAGAACTCATCAATCTAATACACTACTGGCCATTAAAATTGCTACACCATGAAGATGACGTGCTACAGACGCGAAATTTAACAGACAGGAAGAAGATGCTGTGATATGCAAATGATTAGCTTTTCAGAGCACTCACACAAGGTTGGCGCCGAAGGCGACACCTACAACGTGCTGACATGAGGAAAGTTTCCAACCGATTTCTCATACACAAATAGCAGTTGACCGGCGTTGCGTGGTGAAACGTTTTTGTGAAGCCACGTGTGAGGAGGAGAAATGCGTACCATCACGTTTCCGACTTTCGTAAAGGTCGGATTGTAGCCTATCCCGATTGTAGTTTATCGTATCGCGACATTGCTGCTCGCGTTGGATGAGATACAATGACATATATGCGAAACATATCAGATAGAATTACTAATTTATTCAAAAATTCTGGAATAACAATAGCATTCAGAACTGACAATACTTTACAACAAAGATTAAGACATACCATAAGTAAAGATAATGGAAAATTTACGAGATCAGGAGTGTATAAGATCCAATGTACAGACTGTGAGAAAATATATATAAGCCAAACAGGTCGAAATTTTGCAGTAAGGTACAAAGAACAAACGTCAGGTACCTCGCGAACAAAATCTCTATTTGGCCATCACATAACATTTAATAATCATGCTGAGGGGACAGTAGAGCAGAATCTACAAATTTTTCATTACGCAAATAAAGGCTTACTTATTAATATCTTAGAAGAAATCGAGATATATGCTCCTTTGAAAACCAAATCACCAATGCTGCTCAATGAACAATTAGATTTTTGCGAAAAATATTTTTACGACCTTTTTGACGAAATTTTATAATGGAGACTCACCTACTCTTTGTTTTAATATATAAGATTAGTTATACCCATGGCAAAAGCTATATATGAAAAATATGCTCTACAACATACAAAATTTTTATTAAATTGTGGTTGTTTATTATAAAAAGTATTAGATGGATGAGTTCAAAATATTTAGTCAGCGGTCTCATCAGCTATTCAACATACGTAAGGCGGAACGTACTCTTGGCTGCTACCCTAGTGTTATAAAGAATGTCACTACGAAAACTACAGTTAAAGTAAGACGATTCTGCAACATCCATCAAAGATGCAATTGTGATGCAGGCGACTCGGTATAATCGATACATACCATAACTCCAAGGACTTTTATATCGTTGATTTAACTGACACTGTAATAGTATTAAGGTTGCCCATAGAGGGCACAGCTATTACACATTGTAGTAATGTCGTTTTTATCTAAAATACAAATAAGTTTTACACATACTAACTGTCTGTTAATCAGACATTTTAAATGAATCAGTTTTTATGTTATTAGTGTATTTCGTACTTTTATACTTTGACGATAGCGCCATATTATGAACGCTGATTGGCAGTTGTGAAGTAGTGTGAGAGGAAGTTGGCGGAGCCTCTGCATATTTAAGCTCATGCTCAGCACTCATAAGCATCAGTTGACTTCATAGCAGCTGAGGAGAGCTCCGCCTACCATCCTCCAAGGAAGCCATGGGTTTAATAAGTTTTATTTTATCTTGTTTTAAAATTATGTCGTCATTGGACACTTTTCATTTTATTTTAAGATTGGTCACTAGTATTTTCAAAAATTAATTTACAGGTCTGAAGATAGTTATATAAATATAACCAAAACCGGTCACCTATGTTATTAAGACATAAGTGTTGTGATCAAGACTTAACTTCAGTTAAAATGTAATACTCTATAGATCACTGTTTCCAAAAATGTTTACCGAAATCATCATTTCATCCCCATCAACACGCGAGTCGCCGAAGTGGCGACAAATCGAAAGACTTGCAGCCGGCAAAGAGGTTTACCGGATGGGAGGCCCTAGACATATGACATTTACATTTACCCGTAAACAATACTTCCAAAGAAATTATAATCGATTATCGTTGTGGGTCACTTCAAGTGTGATTTATTTGGAAGAAATATAATAACAGAACGCCTAAACGTTGATACTGCAAGAGAAATTTGAATTACAAAAAGAGATGCTACCCTTGAACGAATTTGTAATGGGAAATTTCTAGTTGATGTGATGAATGTAATAAATGTGGAAAAATGTAAGTTAATGTGGATGAGCTGGAAGAATAAACCTGTAATGTTTGCGTACAGTATTACTAGTGTCCCGCTTGAGACAGTCAAGTCCTTTAATACGTGGGCGTAACATTGCAAAGCGGTATGAAGTGGAACGATTGTAGCAGAACTGTGGTAGGGAAGGCAAATGGTCGATTTAGGTTTTCTGGGAGATTATAGGAAAGAGTGGTTCATCTGTAAAGGAGACCATATACAGGACGCTGGTGCGACCTATTCTTGAGTACTCTTCGAGTGTTTAGTATCTGTACCAGGTCGGATTGAAAGGAGACGTAGAGGCAGTCCGGAGGCGAGCTGCTAGATTTGTTACGGGTAGGTTCGAACAACACGTAAGTGCTACGGAGATGCTTCGATAACTCAAATTGGAATACCTAGACGGAAGGCGACGTTCTTTTCGAGAAACACCATCGAGAAAATTTAGAGAACCGGCATTGGAAGCTGACTGTCGAACGACTCTACTGCCGCCGACATACATGGCGCAGGAGGTCCACGAAGATAAGATTCGAGAAATTGGGGCTCGTAAGGAGGCAAGCAGACAGTTGTTTTCCGTTGATCTATTTGCAAGTGGAACAGAGAAGGAAATGACTAGTAATGGTACAGGGTACCATTCACCACACACCTTACAGTGGTTTGAGGAGTATTTATCTAGATGTCCACGTAGATAAAATACGTACAACTCTAAAAATTAGTAGTCCTGCATGACATGGTAGCTTTTAAACCATTGCGGTAGATGTAATGCTTCTTTACAATGCGTCCATTCCCACGTCTATTCACTTCATACTTTGTTTCATGCAAACTTCGTGCGTATATTGTTTTTGAAAGTGTTGGATCTGTACATTTTCGGATGGGTAAATATTGCGCCCGGAGTCGAAGAGGTTTTTCACCTAGTCATGATTTTCCACGCTTCAAGCAGTCCAGCAGTTGGACATTTTTAAACATTATCTCTGCTACATTTATTCAGTAATCAACATATGGTTTTTTTGATAATGTACCTACTGAACAGAGTCACATCTCACACAGAAAAAAAAATGTATGGCCCGACTTTCGTCCCCACTTGTGTGACTCAGTGTACTTTCGTTCGGTCTGTTCTTTTAGTTTTTATTTATTTGCAACATGTTCCGTTACAGTATTCGTAACACTGTGTGTAGGTAATGTGTGAGTGTGTGTAGTGTGTGTTTAGTGTAATGTCTGTGTTGTATGATGTTGTTGATGATGATGAAGATGAGAGGAGGATGAAACCCCTTGTCGGCACATAGCCTACTCCTAGCGAATATTATGAAGGGGGCTGCCAAGCTTAATTTCCTCATCTGACACACGGATCATCGTCAGCAGTACCACACCCCTCACTTCAGGAGACACAGCGAAGAGGTGTGGTATTTAAACCAGGACATTGGCGCCACGTCTGGTGGTCAGGAATTTTTCACCTCCACCTCTCCCCCTACCGCAGGCCAAATTCTAGCAGTGAGAACTTTTTCCACCACCAAGGTTCGAACCGGATTACCCCCGGGGTCTAGTGCAACCGAACAAATGTGGATTAGCATTTGATCCATATTTGTTCCCAAGAGTATGATTCGTCAAAGTAAAGCAAGGAGTAACTACGACATTAGGTGTAGCGAATTGGGATGAGATGTCTCTCAGTTCGGATATAGCAATTTCCAAAATATCCTTGAAGACAAACAACAAAATACAAAAGAGACCAAAATCTGACACATAAGAGGAAGATAAATATAGCAGTTCATGTATATATGAATTAACTTCTAATAGCTGCAAAATCTTAATATATTGGGACGACTGCAATAAATTTCAACATAAATTTTCTTTACTTTACGTCTACGGCCACAAATTTTTTGTCATTAGAGTACCGGTTTCGGTCTGTAATGACCATCTTCAGATCTTTTTTATGAAATAGTGCTGCTGCCAAGATGACTGTTGCATATGCTGCTATTTATATATATTTGAGAATGCTAGTGCTGCAGTACATTAGGACAAGCTTTTATAAAACAGATCTGAAGATGGTCATTATAGACCGAAATTGGTAGTCTGATGACAAAACACTTGTGACCATAGACGTAAAGTAGAGGAAATTTATTCCATATTCGGGTCACTGCTTTATTCAGGGCCATATCGCAGCCTGCAAAATTTTAACATTATGGTCAAACATCATATAAGGACATTAAAGGGCAAATATACCCACTCCACATACACTGAGCATCAAATAAAAGAATATCATCAACACACTTGGATAGAAGAACACACGGAAGTCTTATGGCATAACAACCAATAAAGGGAATGCTCACTGTACTGGATGAACACATTATACAAATGGCCATAAATAAAACTGAAAATCCTCTCAGTGACCTAAAGAAAATGAGACTGACGCACAGTCTACTATGAAAATATATTTAGAAACAAGATGCAGATGCACATGCTAGCACTGCTCTTGGTCTCGTGCTATAGAGCTGACTATGGAATCATGGGAACTGAATGAGGGATCCTGGGAGAGGGAGTTGGGTAGTTATGGAAAAAGGATGGGTGGTGGGGTACGGTTTGTGTGTGAGTGTGTGTAAATGTTCATGTATTTATTTATTATTTATTTCTTTGAGTGCTTTGTTTATCCTTTCTCCATCGCCACACCACTCCTCTCTCTGCCAGGATCACTCATTCACTTCCCACGATCCCAGAGTCAGCTCTATAGCATGTGACCAAGAGCAGTGCACGCATGTGCAATTGTCCACGGTATGGGGTATATGCAGAGGAGTATTAACTGCTAAAAACCTATACCATGTGCATTTATTACCTATAGAACATCAAATTACTGGATGAACAAGTTACAAAAATGAATGAAAGTAGAAAACATAATCATGTAATTGTAAATAGAAACAGAAATACTTAAACAAACTATCAAAAATGGCTACAAAGACCACATCAGAATATGTATAATTAAATAACTTACTGGGTGATCAAAAAGTCAGTATAAATTTGAAAACTTAATAAACCACGGAATAATGCAGATAGAGAGGTAAAAATTGACACACATGCCTGGAATGACATGGGGTTTTATTAGAACAAAAAAAAAACTAAGTTCACAAAATGTCCGACAGATGGCGCTGGACAGCAAGACGTCAGTGACTGCGCATGACAATCGTGTATAAAAGGAGCTGTAATTAGAGAGAGAATCAGATACGCCAGCAGTCGCAGCATGTTGACGTTACCAGAAAATTCGCTTTTAGTGAAGCTGTATTACCAGAATGGGGAATGTGCTAGTACAGCGTTACGATCGTATCGCCACAGTAAGGGGGTTCGAACGGGTAAAGATCCGTTGAAAAATGCAGCTGTGGCGATAATGATTTCGAAGTTCGAAGCCACGGGTTGTTTAGACGATAGACCCCGTGGTGGCCGACCGAGCACAAGGCGTAATGCTGATGAGACAGTTCAGGAAGAAATGGAGACTGTAGTGGGATCGTCTGTGCACGGGGAAGTCAGCGCTCGTGCAGTCGCACGTCGCACCGGCATTCCATACACTACTGTTTGGTTGGCACTTAGGCGTACCCTCCGATGCTATCCGTACAAAATCCATCGGAATCATGAACTGTTACCTGTCGATTTAGTGAAGCGGAGGGTATTTGTGGTGTGAGCGTTTCAAAAGATGGCGGAAGATGACGATTGGTTGAGTGTTGTGGACCCACGAAGCTCATTTCACGCTCCGAGGGTCTGTCAACGCCCACAACTGCATAATTTGGGCTACCGAAAATCCTAGAACTGTCGTGGAAACTCCATTGCACAACGAGAAAGTCACGGTATGGGTTGGATTTTCCACAACTACCGATATCGGGCCTTCGAGGAAATGCGTGATTCTGGTTTTGTAACTGCTACCGTGACAGGTGAGAGGTACGTCGGTATGTTACAGAATCGCATCATCCCCAGCCTGTCTGATAAACACCTGCTGGAACGTACGATGTTTATGCAGGATGGCGCTCCACCCCATATTGCTAGACGCGTGAAAGATCTCTTGCGCGCGTCGTTTGGTGATGATCGTGTGCTCAGCCGCCACTATCGTCATGCTTGGCCTCTCACGTCCCCAGACCTCAGTCCGTGCTATTATTGGCTTTGGGGTTACCTGAAGTCGCAAGTGTATCGTGACCGACCGACATCCCTAGGGATGCTGAAACACAACATCCGACGCCAATGCCTCACCATAACTCCGGACATGCTTTACAGTGCTGTTCACACCATTATTCCTCGACTCCAGCTATTGTTGAGGAATGATGGTGGACGTATTGAGCATTTCCTGTAAAGAACACCATCTTTGCTTTGTCTTACTTTGTTATGCTAATTATTGCTATCCTGAACAGATGAAGGGCAATCTGACGGACTTTTTTGAACTTTTGTATTTTTTGTTTTTTGTTCTAATTAAACCCCATGTCATTCGAAGCATGTGTGTCAATTTGTACCTCCCCATCTACATTAATCCGTGATTTATCCAGTTTTCAAATTTATACTGACTTTTTGATCACCCGGTACTTCCACAATCACCTAGCGTGATTAAATGTGTCGACGTTCTTGATGAATCGCTAGTAAATAAAGTAAATTCTTTAAGAAAAGATTTTGAAAGTAAATTCACGGTTCAATAAGGAGTGGGACCACGTGGTCACATACCCAAAAAGGTTTATTTAAAATAATGACGATCGTCGAATACACCGGTCAGACTGCTAAGTGCTTCAGGTAGAGATACAATGAACGCAGTTGCGCTTCTCGCCGTAATAATTTTTAAAACTCGGCCGTAATTGGCTCGTCCAGAGTTTCATTTCTGCTCACATGAAGCGCAGGCTGTGGCAACATTTTGGCAGGACAACAAGCTGTATACGATCGTAGAGAATTGGTGGGAACAAAGGGGGCTTCCATCTACGACGAGGGTTCTGGAAAGTTGGTACAACGCTACGACAAAGTTCTAAGTAGGAAGGAAGTAGCTGTAAGGTGTAGCTAAGTATTGCAAACAAAACATTTTTTATTTTGTAAGATGTTCCCATTCCGGGACAGATCTGGACCTACTTTCGTAATAGTCCTTGTATGTATGTAACATACAGAGTCCAAGACATACAAAAATCATGACACACTTTGATAATTAGTATCTCTCCAACTACGTAGCAACTCTTTATTAGTATGATTTTCAGCCTATCCGTTGGTTGAGTACCACAACATATACTTTGATTAGGAATATTATTTAAAAGTGGACCAATGAACTGAAACCTCGTGAATATATTTACCGATATAGGACTATCACTGGAGCAAATTATTGGCAGGTTGGGGGGGGGGGGGAGGGGAAGAAGGAGGGGAAGGGGAGTGAAAAGTTGGATGAAGCATATGAAATACATAACGTTATTCAAATACTTTACGAGAATACATAACGTTTAGGGGATGCTGCGCCAGATCTTCGCCAGACATTGCATTTTATTAGAAGTTAAGTGATTCGTGATATGTTGTTTCATTTACTTGTTAAATTCTACTAGCTTTCTTGGTCAGTCTCTCGTCCTCAGCTTGCTCGTCTGTCTCTTGTCCGCATTTGTTAGGCAGTTCGTGTCTGTCTGTATGTCGGTCAGTCTGCCGTACGTTAATAGCTGCCTCCGTCTTGTTAACGAATTTATTGCTTGAACTGTAACGGCCGAATTCCTGAAATATGTTTATATCTCGCCTATCATCTTGAGGGGCGGTATATATGTAATATAGAGCATGTTTGGTCAACCTTGTATATTTTATGTAAGACTGCATTTCATGGGTTTTTATTTAAATGGTGATTTTAGTATATAAAGTTACCACCCTTCCACCGTAAGAGTTTTCTTTTAATCAAGTTGGACCTTCGGAGGCAAGTTAATTTTTTAATGTTAGTGTTTTGTACCATTCCACGGTTCAGAAGGAATATACGAAGTCTTTTCTTTAGGAATAAAATTTGAAATGAATTAATAAACTGAAACCCCATGAGCACTTTTACAATGCGATATCTCAAAGTAGCGTCTTTTGAAAATACGCGTAACGGCAATTGCACTTGAGAATTTACATTTTCTCGAATGGCTCATGTGTATGTGTACTTGTGTTCCTGACGTATTGTGGTATTTTCTAATTTTACCTTTGCGTTAATTTTGGCCTGCCGAAACGCTTCATAAATGATGTAGCGATCAAGAGGTTTCTAAGGAATTACTGTCTGTATCGTTGCATACCGTAAAAATGGAAGACTTCATCAGTGAAATGGGGTGAACCTTGATTCACCAAACTGCAATTCTAGTGTTTTTGCAACAGGGTGATTGGGCCTAGAACTTAAAACTGCAGATTACAACCACGACCTCATATACTTCAAGGATAAAATCAAACTTCAAACGTTCGTTAAAGCTGATACACGTCAAATGACACAGCTGTAAACACGGGGCTAACTAAAAGAAACTGACGTTAGTTGTCACCGTCTGACAAATGACTGTCTCCTTTTCTCCGTGTTTCCCCAGCAAAACTGTTCTTGCGCAAGAAGGATCTGGTAGAATGAGCTGCTCTGGTTTCGCTGCCTTCCTGCTGCTGTGATCTTTTCCTTCTTCTAGGTTACACGTGACCCCCACCCCCGGCCACCAGCAGAGCCGGCCGCTGCGCGGTATTTTCACCGTCCGGTGGCAATGACCTGCCCCCTCCGTCCCCCAACCCCCACCTCATCCCGTGGTGCGGCCTTTCTACAACAGAGCTTCTAGCGTCGGCCGTCGCTGGCTGGCAGTGTGCCCACGCGGTGGCCAGGCGGCGCGGCGGCGTCGGAGCCGTGGGCAGGCGGGCGGCCGTTTATTTCTGCCTGTTCGCGGAAAGCCCCCGGGGACGACGCGAGAAGAGACGGCCGACGCCTTCCACCGGGCTTCCGAGCGACCGCGGCGACAAGAGGGGCGGGATCAGTTCGCGCTAGAACGCTGTGTCTTCAATCTTATTGACCGATTGCCTGGTGGAGGGAGAGGAAAAAAAAAGAATGAGGCCGCCGAGGAGTGCTTTTGTGCCGCTGCTATGCATGAAATAGTTTCCCTGGCATCAAAGTTTCACTGTGCGGCGGAGTGAATGCTCAACTGAAGGTTCCTCGCAGTAGCAGGAGGCAGATATAGGTGCCAGCGGATAGAAGCTTCGGCGGGGTCCGCGAGTTGGACTGGCACTGCGCTGCTTGCCAGAACTGCGACCGCAAGTTCTAACGAAAGGAAGGTAGGCAGCTTGGCACTTAACATAAATCTGGATCTGTACCCCGTGAGGCAGCTTACGATGCCCGGCGGAGGGCAGGGGAGAAGAATGGAGCGGGGGGGGGGGGGGATACGTAACGTACCAGAGTGAATCATACATGTCTACATTGTGGACGGGGGTGGTAGGGGGGCGAGCGGGAAGCGGAGAAACAGCCTTGGCCATTGCATCCTTCCGCCCGTAATCTGTGTTATTCTTAGAGGGCGGAACATTCACGGAAAACACATGCTATTTAACAGGTGTACCAAAACTTCAGTGCTGAAAGTACTACAACGAAATCTAGTACCATGCTTCACAAGAAATTAACAAATTTACTGTTACGTTTCTTTGATTATATATACACTAACGAAAAAAGTGCAAGACCAAAAACATAATTATAGACTAGTGAAATTTCGGAAGTGTATTTGTTTAGGTTACACAGTAAATTGATTAATGCTGCAAGATCACAGATTAATGTAAGCGCGAGATAAGCAGTTACAAATGTGAAATGCCGGTAAGTTACTATACGGTTGAACTGCCAGAATGGTGAATGCAGGCATGCAAACGCCCTGAATTGTGTTCTACATGCGCCGGATATCAGTTTGCGGGATATAGTTCCTCACCTGATCCACTTGGTTGCGCCTGCCGGTGTGGCCGTGCGGTTCTAGGCGTTTCAGTCTGAAGCCGAGTGACCGCTACGGTCGCAGGTTCGAATCCTGCGCCGGGCATGGATGTGTGTGATGTCCGTACGTTAGTTAGGTTTAAGTAGTTCTAAGTTCTAGGGCACTGATGACCATATATGTTAAGTCCCATAGTGCTCAGAGCCATTTGAACCACTTGGTTGCGCAGTACAGGGACGGTTAATGTTGGTTGAATGGATGACGCTGCAGTTGTCGTCCGATGATGTTCCATGTGTGTTTGATGGGAGACAGAGCTGGTGATCGAGCAGGGCAACACAATGTGTGGACACTCTCTGGAGTAAGTTGGATTATAACAGCGGTATGTGAGCGAGCGTTATTCTGCTGGAGTGCTGTTCATGGATCGCCGCATAGCGGGTCGATTTCCCAGACTGGTGTACAAATGTGTAATTATGGGATAACTACGGGAGTGCTCCTGCTACCTCACGAAAGCGCATCCCTGACCATAACTCCAGATGCACTTCCAGTGTGTATAGCACAAAGACATGTTCGTCGCAACCTTTAAGCTGCCTCTTTCTATCCAACACACGGCCATCACTAGCACCGAGGCAGAATCAGCTGACATCAGAAAGAACCACCCTCCTCTCCAAAGAGCTTTCACTTGACACCACTCAGGTCGCAAATGGTGGTGGGTTCGGGTCAGTGGAATACATGCTGCAGGGCGTCTGACACGGAGCTATTCTTGAAGTATTCCATCTGTAAACAGTTCGTTGTGTCACTATGGAGCCACCACCAGAACCATATTCCGAACAAAACGCTCTACCCTCTCGGTAGTTCCATGTAACCGGACAGAGCCTGGTTTTCTTGCCACCGTACATTCCTGTGATTGCCGCTGCCAGCAATTATGTACATTCCTGTCAAGTCTTTCTGCAGTATCGTAGAAGGAACACACAGCCCTTACAACATAACCTCATTCAAACTTTAGTGAGTTGTTGGTAATGGCATCTTAGTCGCCTTAAAGACAGTGTTGACCGACATCAACTCACAGCGTCCAATCTCAAAGGGAACTAACGCTCACAACTGTTAAATCGTGTATTTAAAGCAAATCTGATTTTCATCATGTTTCAGATGTCGAAACACGGCTACTAACTTTCGTTTATGCCTTCTTGTGATTTTTTCCGTCAGTGTATTCAAATTTATTGTGGAATTTAAAAATTCCATTCTCAGAAGATGATATGTGCACCTTTTTCTCAAAAACTATTCAAGATTTCTCGAAAACTCTCGCTGTTTTATCTCCTTGCCAGTAGTAAGCATGTCTCATGAAGTGTTTTGAATATGACGAACAGGAGAAGGTTATTAATTTTTTAACCATAAATCTGTCACCATAATAAAAATTTTATCCAAAATTCCATGCACTTTAACTCATATCGAAGCTTACATTTAGAATTTAAAAATAAACCTGGAGACAACATGTATTGGGTTTTAAAAAATAAGTGTACAAAATTTCATAAATTTTGCCTTCATAGATCCTGAGAGAAAGGTACCTAATCTTTAAGAAACATAATTTTCGGGATATGGAGTCTGAAGTTCAATCTAATGTTTCTTTTCTGATGTTACCCATTCCGACACCCCAGAAACATCTTTCCCTTCAAGGCTTCGCTTCTGGCTCCTCTTTTCCGCCTTCCTTCCTTTACCAGGTCTTCAACTGACTTTTCGGCTGCAGAGGTCCACTGTAAATTAATTTTTCCCAAAATTTCTTGAGTGAAATTTCCTATTTTAAACCCCTTCTCTCTAACATCTGCATCTCCCCTACGTTCCCATTTTAAATACAAGAACTGCACCATAAGTTGCAATTCTGACAAATGTAGTAGATGAAAATCTGGTTTTATGGTATCGTTTCCATATAAGTGAATTTAGAGACTCATTTGGATTCTGGGTTTTTCCATCATACACATTTTTAGAAGTTCAGAGTCAGTGAGAAACCTGTAAGTGTGCTTGACAACAGCATCCAGGAAATAATTTAGAAGCCTCCGGATACCTCCCCTTGTTAATGTAATCCACGGAATCACCGTTTACCGAGCTGGTATTCAAGTGTTGTTCTAAAATTGGGCGTGGCAAGAAAGTCGAGTCACAGATTTGTTTTTCAGGCACTTTGGATGCTATTTCATCACTGAAACTTTGCGAACTTAAAGTCCGTGAGTTCTACTTCTAAATAAAAAAATAAATAAATTATTGAAATTGACATGTTAGGTCGATGTCTTGAAGATCTGCTGTTAATCACATTACCATTCGGTAGCCATCAGTGTTTCATTGGACATGCTGTATTTTAGTGTTTTGTAATTCATTTTACCTTTTTTATCCAGCACTAGTGGAAAAGTGGAAAATACTACTGAAAACGTTATGAATGTATCATCTTTTTCTATATGGGAAAAAAGATATCCCTGCTATTGAGGATATTTTAAATGAATAAATCGAAATGTTTTCTTGTGTAAAATATGGGATTCAGTAGTCTCATTCACAATAGCAGCATAAATAAATTATCGGTATAGCATCTTCTGATACAAGGTACTCACACATAGAGAATATTTCCGAGGTTTCTTAGGAAGAGGCGATGTAATACGACGACAGTCACGTGACTTAAAGTCTCAGATAAAGTTCTTCTTTTATACACGTGAAGTAAATAAAACTCACGCAAGCAATCTTAGTCACCGTTCCAAGATCCCGAGGCAACACACTGCAGAATGCTGTGACACTGTGTTCCAGTGGATCATGGCCCCAGTAATAAATGCTGCTCGTGGTCTACGATTTGAGAAAAAGGCAGCTGTACAACCCTCTTGACTCAAGCTTCTTGAATTTTCTTCTTTTTATTATTAATTTATTTTTTCTTTAACATATAACTAACACCGTAGAGTATAACTATTTACGTTCTCCGACTGACAATGAAACATCAAGTTACACTGAAAAAGATCACTGACAATAGCGCTTTGTAGCATCTGCATAACAAAAATCTCATAAAAATAATTCTGATGAGAGTTTAAAAGAATGAGAAGGATGTAATGAGTGGAGATCAGTTTGGATTCAAGAGTCGATCGCGAGCAAGAGAGGCGGTTCTGTCCTTGAGGCTTCTGATTGAAAACCAGTTACAGAAAATAAGCCACTTTATGTTGCCTTTGTTGACCTGGAAAAGACATTTGATAAAATTACTTCACAAGAGCTGTTCAGAGAGCTGAAGAGAACTAAAAGCAAGGAATATAAAAGACATGGGAGAAGGATAAGCTCTCTCATCTCTTACAGCCAGGGCACTGAGGATAAATTTCGAGCAGCAATAGAGGTGTGAATGAGATTTTCACTCTGCAGCGGAGTGTGCGCTGATATGAAACTTCCTGGCAGATTAAAACTGTGTGCCGGACCGAGACTCCCGAGTTCGAGTCTCGGTCCGGCACAGAGTTTAATCTGCCAGGAAGTTTCATATCAGCGCACACTCCGCTGCAGAGTGAAAATCTCGTTCTGGAAACATCCCCCAGTCTATGGCTAAGCCATGTCTCCGCAATATCCTTTCTTTCAGAAGTGCTAATCCTGCAAGGTTAGAAGGAGAACTTGTAGAGATTGGAAGGTAGGAGACGAGTTACTGGTGGAAGTAAAGCTGTGGGGACGGGGCGTGAGTCGTGCTTGGGTGGCTCAGTTGGTAGAGCACTTGCCAACGAAAGGCAAAGGTCCCGAGATCGAGTCTCGGTCCGGCACACAGTTTTAATCTGCCAGGAAGTTTCAACAGAGGTGGGGTTCAAAACCGATCCACAGATGCCAGAGGTGCTGCGATAAGGAGGAGGGCTTCTGTGAAGTTTGGAAAGTAGGAGACGAGGTACTGGCGGAAGTAAAGCTTTGAGGACGTGGCGTGAGTCGAGCTTGGGTAGCTCATTTCGTAGCACTGGTCACTGAGGGGAAAGAATATCCGGAGAGGTTCCTCATAACAATAGAAAAGGTTTTCACTTACCAGTATGGTACGAGAATGTACAAGACGAAGATAAAGTGATTTATTGAAGAAGAATATGAACCAGTATGAACGAGATATGGAAGAGGTGAAGACGAATTTGAAACTTCCTGGAAGATTAAAACTGTGTGCCGGACCGCGACTCGAAATCGGGACATTTGCCTTTCGCAGGCAAGTGCTCTACCAGCTGAGTTACCCAAGCCCGACTCACGCCCCTTCCTCACAGCTTTGCTTTCTGCAGTACCTCGACTCCTACTTTCCAAACTTCATAGAAGCTCTCCTGCCAACCTTGCAGAATTAGCACTTCTGGAAGAAAGGATATTGCGGAGACATGGCTTAGTCACAGCCTGAGGGATCTTTCCAGAATGAGATTTTCACTCTGCAGCGGAGTGTGCGCTGATATGAAACTTCCTGGCAGATTAAAACTGTGTGTCAAACCGACACTCGAACTCGGGACTTTTGCCTTCTGCGGGCAAGTGCTCTACCAACTGAGCTACCCAAGCACCACTCACGCCGCGTCCTCACAGCTTTACTTCCGCCAGTACCTCGTCTCCTACTTTCCAAACTTCACAGAAGCTCTCTTGCGAACCTTGCAAAACTATCACTACTGGAAGAAAGGATATTGCGGAGACATGGCTTAGCCACAGCCTAAGGGGTGTTTCCCGGATTCTGGAAGAAAGGATATTGAGGAGACATAGCTTAGCCACAGCAGGGGGATGTTTCCAGAATTCTGGAAACATCCCCCAATCTGCGGCTGAGCCATGCCTCCGCAACATCCTTTCTTCCAGTAGTGCTAATTCTGCAAGGTTCGCAGGAGGGCTTCTGTGAAGTTTGGAAAGTAGGAGACGAGGTACTGGCGGAAGTAAAGCTGTGAGGACGTGGCGTGAGTCATGCTTGGGTAGTTCACTTTGTAGAGCACTTTCCCGAGAAAGACAAAGGTCCCAGGTTCAAGTCTCGGTCCGGTACACAGTTTTAATCTGCCACCAAGGTTCATATCAGCGCACACTCCGCTGCAGAGTGAAAATCTTATTCTGAAGCCGAATTTACTCATTTTATAAGCAGGATCACAATATATGATAGAAAACAAAAGGTAATTGTGAGCAGAATACAATAAGTCAAAATTACAGAATGAACTCACCTGAAAGAACATTGGTCTGGATATAGGGAAACTAAACATGACAACATTTGTTCTAGTTGTTTCGTTGAATGAATGGCAGCTAGGTCCAGCTGAAGAAAAGTGTAAGTTGATGAGAATGAGTAGAAGAAAAAAACTCAATATTTGGACGCAGCATTAGTAGTGTCCTGCTTGGCAGCCACGTCATTTAAATATCTGGGCGTAACGTTCCAAAGAGATATGAAATGGATCAAGCATGTGAGGACCATAGTAGGAAATGTGAGGAGTCGACTTCGGTTTATTGGGAGAATTTAAAATATGTGTGTGTTTCATCTGTAAAGGGGACCACATATAGGACCCTGGTGCGTCCAACTCTTGAGTACTACTCGCGTATTTGAGACCCATATGAGGACGGATTAAAGGAAGACATCGAAGTATTCATAGGCAGGCTGCTAGATTTGTTACGAGTAGGTTCGAACAACCGGCCTTGCCGTGGTGATAACACCGGTTCCCGTCAGATCACCGAAGTTAAGCGCAGTCGGGCTGGGCTAGAACTTGGATGGGTGACCATCCAGTTTGCCAAGCGCTGTTGACAAGCGGGGTGCACTCAGCCCTTGTGAGACTTACTGAGGAACTACTTGAGACGTAGTGGCTCCGGTGTCATAAAATGACTTACGGCCAGGAGGGCGATGTGCTGACCATATGCATCCAGTGACGCCTGTGGGCTGAGGATGACACGGCGGACGGTCGGTACCGTTGGGCCTTTTTTTGGTTACAACGACAAGTAAGTGTTACAGAGGTGTTTCGGGAACTCAAATGGGTAGCCCTGGAGAGATGGTGACTCTTTTCAAAAAGTACTATTCAGAAAATTCGGAGAACCGGCTGAGAGTCGAACTAGTCTACTGCCGCCAATACACATTGATCGTAAGGATCATGAAGATACAAACAAACACCGTCTGAACTGACCTTGGAGGCCCAACGTTTTCGACCGGCCGCCGTGTCAACCTCAGACCTTAGGTGTCACCAGGTACAGATACGGAGTGGCAAGTGGTCAGCACACAGCTCTCCTGGCCTTTGTCTGTTTTCGTGACTGGTGCCGCTACTGCTCAGTCAAGAAGTAGCTCCTCAACTGCATAATGGCTGAATGCACCCCGCCAGCCAACAGCATTCGGGAGACCCGGACGGTGTCCCATCCAAGTGCCAGCAAAGTCCGACAGCGATTAACTGACGGGAACCGGTGTTACCACTCCGGCACGGCTGTTGGCAACCCTAAGATAAGATGCGAAAAATTAAGTCTCATACGGAGATGTCTAGATAGTCGTATTCCCTCGCTCTATTTACGAGTGGAACAGGAAAGGAGGTGACTAGTAATGGTGACTAGTAATGGTATAGTGTATCCTCCACGCTCCATGCGGTGGCCTCTGAAATAGCTAAGCAGATGCAGATACAGATGTAGTGTGGCCCTCTATGGATATGAAACATGGACAACAGGAAGAAAAGAGAGAAGATCGATTGAAGCTGTGGAGGCTTAGGATGTTGTAAATCAGCTGGAGAGGGGGAATTGCAAGTGAAACGATGCGGAGAAGAATACTGAAAACCAGATCACTCTGGATGCACATCAAGAAAATGAAGAGTTGTACTCATAGGGCACATTTTAAGACACAGTAGCATCATTACAGTAGAAGAAGGAGCAACTGAGCTAAGAAATCGCCGTGGACGACCCAGGATGTCATGCATGCAGCAGATTATGTGGTATGTATGCTTAAATGAAGAGGAAGGCAGACAAAAGAGTAGCTACCAGCATTATGACAGTTGATTTGTAGAGAAACAAACAGCCATTATAAATCACACGTCATGAAAAAGGTGACAAACAGCGACTGCAGCTAAATTTACGTATACGCCAATAGCTTCTAGGAGATTTTCTGTAGAAATAACTTGAAGATGCGGAGATTTACTATGTTAAGAGAAGTCTGAATGAATTATCGGTAGAAGGCAGCGATTTCAACATTTACATCCTGTTGTTTGAAGTAGTAGCCAAAAACCAAAACATCTTCCTTTATGGTAAAGAAAAGAACAACCACGTTAAGGGCGTGATGGCTGGGTACTGTCAACAGCTGCGACCACACAGGGAAAACTGCAAGACCCTATAAAGGAAATCGCATAAAAGACTATATAGCAGGCGTCCAGAATTTTGAATCCATATCGAGCAATAATGGGGGATGTCGAAACGATTCAGGTCGACGTGTTCCACAGGAAATAGTAACTGAATTTTTGGTTTGTGTTTGTGTTCTTCCACAAGCAGTAAATTTTTGAAAAAGAAAGCCATATTTTTGTACCTGCAGGAATGTTGGTAAAGTAAATCTTTACTCACTTTCAGTTTCGGTCGAAACTATCGTACGCATTAAAGTTAGCAAACCAGCTGATCCTGATAGTGCGTAAAAATGAATTCTATAACAGACAAAGTTAGTAAACCAGCTGATCCTCATAGTGCGTAAAAATGACATTCTATTAACAGACATGTTCAGGAAACTTAAATACAAATCTTCTGAGCAGAGTCGTCGTTGTGCTAGGGCACTCTATTTTGGGCAAATGTAGAGGACCGGCGTTCGATAACAGCTTGATATTTCTACCGTCGCCATCGGATATGTTGATTAGTGACAATGAGAATTAGATAAAACAGATTAAAGTTGTCGACAGGGGAGGAAAGACACTTAATTTTCTCTCGTTCGTCGTGCGAATGAAATAGGACAGTAGTTGGATGTTACTGAATGAAATCGCTCTTCCATGCGGGTTATACATTGGTTCAGAGTGTGTACCAATAGAACAGACACGTGCATTAGTAGCTGTAGTTGGAAGAGGGTGTGGTTGTTAATAGAGTCGGCGGAAAAACTAGTAACTATGGGAGGTGTAGAATGAGAAACCGGCCATTAAAAGAACTGAGGGAAGCCAGCGAGCCGGCAATAAACGTGCTACTTCCGATTTATTTTGCTTGTAAACGATCAACAGTTACGTGCCTACGACAGTGCAATGAAGTTGCGACAATAAGAGCATTTGATAGATGTGGAGACGACCTTACCTTTTCTGAGCGCAGGTAATTAGAATGACGTCTGTGTGTAATTACACTAGTAACATCATTACTAATGCGTCGGAATAAGCGTGTGCTGCTAAACGTATTAGGGCCACGAAAGTATGGAACGTTCTTTGGTCTGAAGTTGAAGGAATTAGCATTCTGTTTGCAATAATTTTAGCAGTTAAGCGTAAAGAACAATTATTTTTCGAAGTAGAAAATGTTGCAGAATCCAGCACGTATGTTCATACATATTCCTCATTTAGGGTACCACAGCCATATGCTTATTAAATTAATGCGGAATTTTTGCACTCAGCCTGTAATTTACTGAGACTTTTCCTTTATTTCACAACCAGTTCCGGATGTTTAAACCATTACCCAGTGCTTAATTGTAAAGAGCCCACTCTAATACCACTACGAAATGGGAACACAACGGTATGAAAGTAAATTACCGGAAGGGCAGTTATCTAGAAAAGCCACAATATGTATAAGAAGTGCAGCGTTTTAACGTTTTGTTTTTCCCTTCTTTCTGGTTTACAAATTTAAGTGTTCTTAATGTTTTCGCATTTAGCAGGTGGACAGGAGGCGGAAAATGTGCAGATATGTAACAATGACCAAAGAAAAAAAGTGAGTGTGGTCAAAAAATTTCGCAACTGTAGTCATGTATATTTATGTGAGAAAAGGAGTTAATCAAAACGAAGCAACTATACATGTTTTAGATTTTTTAACAGACAGCTGACGAAGCTATTTACTACAGACGTTATGTCGACGACCTCCGTGCGGTAGAGAATGGGACATTGGTACTATGGGTGTACCACTAAACAGTATGCATGGTAAGATCACAGTCACCACTCATGGTGAATCAAATAACTGAACTAATTTTTAGTATATTAAAATAATGAAAAAGGATCGAGTGCACAAATTCAGAATTTTTTCTGAAACTAACAGCTATAAACACATATATGGGAACTACAGAAAGTGTACTATCGCAGCTCAGTGAGTCATGGGCGAAGGCATTAGGAAGTTTGGGTATGGCCGTGCCAAATATTTAAGGCGACCGCTAGCGACAAGTGGAAAATTCGGGTTCGAGTCTCGGTCCGATACAAATTTTAAATGTCTTCCATTCTACAGTTGTAGGCTGCCCGCATTCGCAACTGCATATACGTTTCATATATGTTATGCTCCTATCACTTCACACATTTACAAAGCGACCTGAAGAAGGCGGTGCAGAGCCCTGATCACCTATCACTACCAGATATAGGTGTTTAAATTAAGTGTCTGTTGTTTCTGAAGGACACTAGCCCATTGACAGGAGCTAGAACGGAACACTGAAATATAGCGTTTTCGCCTAGTACATTCAACTTTTGCTTGGAGAGAATTCGACTGATAAGAATAACAAAAAAAATAACGACTGATATGACTTTGCTGTTCGTCGAATAGCATATGAAATCGTTGCCTGACGATAGGCGTCAAAGTTTGTGTTGTGGCTAACACGCATACTATTGTCTTTGATTCATTGCTTACTGCTGATATTTATTTACTCAATTAATTAGTTCAATTCTGAACTACACAAATTAGCACAACAGACAACGCAATGGGAGGGAGCAAACTACCAAACGAGGTAGTCGGGTAGAAACATTTGCATCACTGTCTGACACGTTAAATAACCACATGGGATTATGATTTAATTAATGACTGGTTCAATATTGTTGAGGACTGCATTACCAGGCGTGGTCAGGTGTGTGACATCAATAGTATCAATAGTGACACAGATTCCCATTAACGGTACAATTTATTGTGGCATTTTGCCCAACTATCAGTGGAGAACAAAGAACATGTAATGTATTTCATGCGCTGATGGCGCTTAGTATCTAAACCTAAGCGATCTAGTACTTCAGTACGCATGGGATTGAGAGGGAAATTATGTTGATTCCCGACAAATGGTGGTTCTCACAAATAATTACCAAATTCATGTCATCTATACACTCCTTAGTGGCTACTGTTTCTAATAAGGATTCACACAACATGGCTGCTGGTGGGTGGAATGGATTTGGCGGGAAAAATCAATGCGTAATTTCAAGGTAACTTAAAAGCGGGCACATGGAGGTCGAGCAGACAAAAGCAAACGTGATAACATAGATATTATTCATCAGTAGATCCTAGCAAATAGTTCACACGATGACACGTTTAACAAACCATGAAATTCTAGGAGATCGATCCATCGTCAATGGTCGTGCAGCAAACATCATGTGCGTGATTGGAAGCCAATGCCGGAATTACATACTCTCCATGCTGGATCGATCTCGGATTAATAGAAAAATTTCACCCCCATTACATGCGAATCCTATTATTGGATTACACACTCATTACGTGCGAATCCTGTTATTGGATTACACAAGAACGTCCGATTGAATGTTTAGCCAACACCGTGTGGGTTACTGGAAGTCGATGGCACAATTACTGTGTTGGATCGATCTTGAATTAATAACAAATTTTACCCACATAATATCCAGATCCTATTATTAACTAACTTAGGATGCAAAACGTCCTTCCTCCGTACAGTTACGCTCATGTGCGAGCATGTAGACGGAGAACAGCGCGGAAAATCAAATAAAATCAAATAATTCCACATCCTCAAATGCTTACATAGTTCACACTATTCTCTCAGTTATGATCTTAGATTGAAAACAATACCAGAAAATGCCTACTCACTGTTGTTACGACTGAGCCCACATGACTGACTGATATAAAAAATTTGAGGCCCATATCACAAAGGAAAAACATTACCGAAAAGGAATAAACGCGAGTTGAGGGAAAAATGAGTGCAACCAACATTAAATGTGGCGAAGGACCCAAAGAAGTATTTTAATACCATTCTATTTGAAATGAGCTTCTTGTGTTTGTTATATATCCAAGTCTTAAGCAGTGAATTTACTTGAAAAATGATTACAAATGTGGATCCAACAAACGCCTGACTAGGATGCTGCTGAAAACTAATTAGTTTTTTAAATTACAATATCCTCTGAATTTGCCAAACAGCCTGATGGAAATCCGCACAGAGTCCTTCCATCTCCTAGGCCACCCGGAAACTGAATGCCCAAAAATGGCGGATTGAAGCTAACGGACACACTGCTCATCCTTGATGGAGAGGAGGAGGCGATTACTACCCCAAAGAACCAACAACCAAAGGTGAATCTTTGACAGATCACCGCAAGTAGTCGGTTGGCAACAGATTTGTTCAAGAAGCCACAATAAGAACACTAACTCATTCAATAACAGTGAGCGACATAACAGTGATGGAGAAAAGGATTTCCAACATGAAATAAATAAATAAGCATGGCGTGTCCATCTCTATCGCTAGAGCCTCTCGAACAAAATTGTGATGAGTGATATAGAACATAGGGTACATTGAGGCAAATAAATAAGACAGAACAATCAATTCCATCTCAACAGCTTTTCACAGGACTCCTTAGTCTTTATGTTGTTCTGTCAATTATTAAAGCAATAGCTCGTAACAGTTAATGAACTACCTTGAAGAACTCTGTTCTCTTGCGACTGTTGTTGTTGTGGTTTTCAGTCCGGCGACTGGTTTGATGCAGCTCTCCATGCTACTCCGTCCTGTGCAAGCTTCTTCATCTCCCAGTACCTACTGCAACCTACATCCTTCTGAATCTGTTTAGTGTATTCATCTCTTGGTCTCCCTCCACGATTTTTATCCCCCACGCTGACCTCCAATACTAAATTGGTGATCCCTTTATGCCTCAGAATATGCCCTATGCGACTATTTGCCCGAAAAGGAATGGTCAACTCGGAACCTGTAGTGTCACTCAACCAAAGGAGAAGACAGTAACATAACTGGTTGGCTACCACGGGGTGACCAGTCGTGTACCGGTCGTTAGACGTTTAACCGCGGGTTGTATCGTGAACTTTTTCAGTGTCTAAGAATGGGGCTTATTAAATACTGCCAATATACAAGGCTCTCCTCTGTTCCTGCTTTCAATACGACCATGTTGTCGAGCGACGTCTATGAACCCACATTAGCAGCTTTAATGTAATTTAATGAAATTTTAAATTTATTATATCTGCTTTGATATATTTCAATAAAGTGACGTCAAAACAAAAGAGAAATAAGTAGTAATACTATGAACACTGTAATGTATTTTTGATTTAGCCCATCGCGGATCACCAAACTAGCTCAGTACTCAAGGTGATTACGGGATTATAAATAATTAAGTGTCTTTCTCTTGAATCATTACAGATATTCCCCAATGTACGTATATCGAAAGTATAGTTAAAACTCATGTGCTTATAGCACCCGATAATATTTCGTATGTCAGTTCAATGTGAAGTAATGCAACCCATAACTCAATAACGTCGTTTCGTCTCGAATACCAATATAAGATAACAAGCCTAAACTTTTGCAGATGAAATCTTATACGAGAACTAGAATCCTATGACCATTCCTTTCCGCCTGGGATATTATCTCATAACCTTGAGAAAATCTGAAAGTGAAATATATTAATTTATTCATAGCGACTGCATAGCTCGTGGAATCTGAATGAAAGTTTAATGTCCTTACCAGCGGCACGTCTCGAAGATGAGCTGAAAGGAAGTTACTAATTATTTTCTAGTATTGTGTCTAACAATGGTCACTATTCCATTAACATCATATCTACTCAGGACAAGCATAGTTGATGAATACACATTATTAAATCCTGTACGCAAATCTTAAGTATGAACAACTATATTTTTTACTCGTTTTAAACTTACGTAGACAGTTACAGCAAGATGAACTTCAGACAACCGTTCTCTTCTCTTCAAACCCAATAACAGAAGGAGACGACCAAAGAATAGGGAGTTAAGACAAAGAATCTCTAATGTCCAGGGAATACATTGCAGCACAATGCATTTGGTCACTCTTTGGTGCACTGCGCCCGCAATTCATACAATAATTATCACCACATGGCGCTTATAAATTTCAAATTCATGAGCACCCCAGGAAATACAGTAGGTTCTCCTCTATTCTTGCTTTCAATACAACCAGGTTGTCGAGCGACGTCTACTGAATCCATATTAGCAACTTTATGGATTCAACGATCCATATTAAGTGACACTCGATTCTGCGCTCGAGAGTGTTGCCGATGCAGCTCGTGAGAGTCACATTCTGATAACTATTACAATTTTAACAGTTTCTAAAAATGGTTCAAATGGCTCTGAGCACTATGGGACTTAACTTCAGAGGTCATCAGTCCCCTAGAACATAGAACTACTTAAACCTAACTAACCTAAAGACACCACACACATCCATGCCCAAGGCAGGATTCGAACCTGCGACCGTAGCGGTCGCGCCGTTCCAGACTGTAGCGCCTAGAACTGCTCGACCACCCCGGCCATCCTAACAGTTTCCCTTTAGCTACAGAAGTAGGATGATGGTCGATTCTCCCCATGAATTAAGTTATTCAGAATGTGCAAATTAAATTTCTGCTACGGGAAGCTTTATTGTAATGTATATTCGGTGCTTTATCCACACCGCTGTACGCTGTTAACATTTATACACATTTTAACGGAACGTATTTCACTATGTCCCTCGACAGAATCTATAATGCCTCATTTCCACCGCACATAAATTATGTCGTTACACTTACGGCGCTGCTGTTGTCTCCCAGTTTTGCATTCTCAGAAAAGCATATTGTGAAGTCGAGGTTGAAGCTGGTAGGTCGATGAAACTGCGCTTTCGAGAAATAAAAAAAGGAGAATTGCATAGTCAGAGCTGTGACTCTCAGCTTGTTTCCTGCAGTTACCCTCCACTACTAACCGGTAATATAGAGGACAACTAGAGGAATCCTGTTTATTTTTCATATATATTCGTTTCCTTAGGATATTCCACATAACTTTAGAACATATGAGAACATCGTGAAAAGGAACATTAAAGAATGACAAAAACATTGGTATTTATAGCACAAGAATACTCTCGAATGCTCGAAAACACTCTTAGGTAATCTTGTATTCACTTATGTACTAAACAGTGCCCTTGTTTTAAATCAAGTACCATGTCACTCACTTATTAATATTTTGAAGAACACTGAGCACATTCGAAAACATTCAAAATATTCGAAAACAAATGAAAAGATTCCGTTACATTCATAAATATTTCAGAACGTTAAAGGAATCCTGGAACTTCCTGGAGTATTCCAGAACATTCCAAAATATTGAAGACCGTTGTAAAACGTTAACGACCTCTACATGTTAATATGGAACACTCTTCGGTATTGTAGAGCATTCGAGAATATCGCTTTCCATTCATAGTGATGATCTTCTGATGTCAGAAAAAGGAAAACCATCGGTTTTGATGGTACTTGCGCTTGCCTTGTGCTTCTCTCTCTTCAACTGTTTAATTTCTTAGTTATTCTTCTTTTCAAGATAACACTGACAAGATCTCCTCCTCTTTTACATTTCTGCTCCCTGTTAAATGTTCATGTTACTTGTCACACTAACTTCCTCTTAATATGCATTCATGGATTTAATTTAATTTCACTACAATTTACTTCACTTTCTATAAATTTCACTTTTTTTAACCACTCTAATCTGTTTCCTAAAGGATACTTACACACGTTTTTGTGTCGCTATATATTCGCTTCTGAACTGGAACGTTCCAGAAATTTCAAGAACATTGTAGAACTTTTGCTAACATTCTGGAAGATTCCACATTATTTTGGAACATTTTACAACATTCGCCAACTTTATCACAAATTCTTGAAAGAACTTTCTGCGCAGTCGCAGCCACACAGGCACTCAATTCACAACGGCTTCGCCGACTTCCTATAAGATAATTTCGACCTCATCTCTTGCAGCTGAAGTTCACTATCTACCTTTCACCATGACGTTCACGTGCACAAATGGTAGCAAATCTGTCACTAAATGAATATTCATTGAGCACTCAGATGATGAAGAGCGAGTCTTCGCAAATGTGTTCATCAAGATTCGCCCCCATCCCATCTTCTATCTCTCCTTTCTGTTTCTTTCAATCTCCTACATATGAACGAACACATGTGCACATGCTCACACCCACGCGCTTTCGTTCACACTCACAAACACACACAAATACGCGCACGCACAAGCCTCTAATTAGATTAATCACCTGCTTTCTGTTTACAGGGGAAGACCATTTCTCATAACTCGAAAAATGCTGTCATTCCTCTTTGACAATGTAAGACATTGGTGATGTATCATCCACTTCAATGTAATGAACGAAATATTACCACAGATCCTATGAGGAAAAGTCGATTTTACACCAACTCACTCCAGAATACAACAAATTTTTTATGTCATGAACAAATTAAGGCAGGGAACAAGCTAAATAATTTACCACTTTCTGTGGAACTGATAGATTCATAGAATGCTGTACATTCAGTTTCAGCAATATCTGTTTTGTATTGAAGTTCCTCAGGACACTGAGATACTCTTATTGGATCGAGAAGATGATTCAATATTCACGAGAAGTATTCTCCTCTTAGTTGAAGTACTCAGAGTTCTTAACCGAAAATTGAAAAAATGCGAGTAAGTACTACTAGAATATCTCTCCTATAACTTTGTTTCACTGATTCCATAGTGCAGTTTGCCGACAGTCTAGACAGACTTCAATAACTTAACGAATTATTTGTAGACTAAAAGGAAGATTGACTGATAAGAAGACTGTACAAATGAAAGAGGAAATCAAAGAACCATTTCGAGCTTTTTTCTTTTTTCAAACAAAAATAGCCTTGCGTGATGTTGGTGAACTAAGCAGATATTAACAAATTAATCTTCTGATGAGCCTATAACTAATAAGATTTACGATCAGCTTGTTGTGGCCATTTTTATAGCAAGACTGTGACACAGATTTTAATACGAGTTGGGTGCCTAAACTGTTACCTGTTGACACACCATATATATATATATATATGGTGGTAGTGTGTGTGTGAGAGAGAGAGAGAGAGAGAGAGAGAAAGAGAGAGAGAGAGAGAGAGTGAGAGAGAGAATGCGGTGTATTATATAATGCCGTGATACCGAAGAGTACCTCGAAATCACAACCTAACAAAGAACGCTGTCACTTCTACGACGCTATTCAAAAGGTGAATCCCATACTACTCACATTATTAACTCTTAGCAGTTAGATGAAGCAGCATGTCATGCTAACACCATTTATCCTGTTCTGTATATGAGAGAAAACAATGTAGTTGACAGGTACAGAACGTTCAGGATAAGACTGAAATAAAGATTAAGGCATTAATCACCATCCTAATTTCATTTTAACAACTTGTGTATAAATACAAGCGAAGAAACTAATTAAGAATGCCTTGGATTATTGTAAAAAATATTAAAATATAAATTTGTCTGACATTAATATCTCTAACTACGCAAAAACAGCAAGAGCAATGGAACCGAGGATAACTGCTAATGGAATGAAATTACCCGGAGGTGTATCTGATACACTGTATACAGGTTGCAACTGGCCAGGATGAAAAACCGCCATAGTATAGTGAGTGACATTTGATTGTATATTTCGTTCCTCAGATGGGAATAGGACGAATATAAACTCAGTTTTTCATGTGATGCTGATAATGTGAATGTCTGAGGTACAAACAGGAACAAAACTGAGCAACAATAGAGAACATTATAGCTTTTCGCCGAAAAACATCATGCCATTTCTGACATCGACCATTATTTGAATTTATAACGCAAAGTCTTATTTCTGTATCAATCACTGAATTGTCAATTTATGTATTTTATTCCTTTTGCGGTGTAATGCTATTTTCCTTATAATACATTTCTTATGTATGTGTTACATATGTTACTGTTTTATCTTAAAACATGTCATCTAATTCGTTTATAATACATGGTTTTGTAATGAACAAATATCAAAGTACTACATACAAATACGTTATTGGTACTCATCGCTGAGTCGTTGGTTAGTATGCAGAAAAAAATATATCAGCTGTGACGGATGTGATTGTGACTGGAAAGTCTCGGTCTATGTAATTCCGCGAGCAAAGAAAAAACCAGTCACTAACATTCCTAGTAACACTGTATGTGGAAACTCCTATTACGGTGCGCTTCAGCTGTTTCATACGCTTTGATACGAGCACTTCGATTCGGGCATCGAATCAGATGTGCTGATATTTTTGCTGTCATCGCTGCGAGCCGCAGCAGGAGGGATAATTATACCTCAGGCCTTGTGATCACTTTCTCTCGTGGGACTTGGACGACAGCCTAACCAATGGCGCGCATTCTGGTGGGTGGTTAGCGGAGGCGATGCCAGGGTGAAGGCGACGGCAACTTTATGGCTGGCAGCTGACTCACGCACCCACGTGGTCCCGTTCCCGGTAAAAGCATCTGCTGTAAACACTGCGAAGTTTTTGTGTTTTAATTTACGATCTCACGTATCGCTTTCTTTACGCATCGCTATGTCCGCGCTTAGTTTCTGGAGCTTGGGGATATTATTCTGTTCCTCAGGAGTTGACAGTGTAATGGAAAGCGTCCTGTGAGGAACCGCTGTAGTTCGTTCACATTTATTTTATCTATTTCTTTATTTATTTTCACATTACATTGGTAACGGGCTAGGGTTTCCCACATAAGTCTGGGTTCGGATACATGGATAATTTTTTGTCGTGAACAATTCGTGATTCCCGCTGACAAAGCAATACGTCAAGGGACACTCTTGTGTCGCCTTGTGCTGGCTAAAATGGTAACTTCTCCTGGAGGCGGAAGGTGCAAGGCGTTATTAGGGACCTACAGATAGTAGCATGTTAGCTCAAGGGAAATCAGCGGAATAAATATTACAACTTGAAAAGAATATACTGAGATGCAAAACTCAAGCAGTTATTGGGCACAGATTAGCAAGATTAACAATTACAGAAAGAGTGTCATTGGTGGTAGTTACCGGTGATTGAATTAATGTAAACGTTGCATTTCTCTCGGGTGTAGTATTACAAGAAAGAAATGTAATTATATGTAGTGACTGCGTTTTAAAGGAAATTTGAAAGAGAGAACAGAAATGAGGTGTCGATATCAAACGCACTATTTCTTTGCGGTATTTGTTATACTGTAGAAGTTACGGTATAGAAAGGTCTATATATAAGCGCAACTGGAATTATTTTCTGTCATTTCCTAGCCTATAACGTTCCCTCAAGTAGCACGCAACTTAATATTTGATGAGTTAACAAGTGTCCTCTGATCTTGTTCCATCTTTTTGTCAATGTTATCAGCGTCTCCCTCTTCTCACAGCTTCCACGGAGAACCTCCGTCTCCCTCATCAGCTTACCTAATTTTCAATGCTTTTGTATACCACCATATCTCAAGTGCCTTTATCCTTTTCTGTTCCGGTTTTCCCACTGTCCGCCATTCATTACCGTGCGATGTTGTTCTCCAAACTTACTTTCCCACAAATTTCTTCCTCAAATTAAGGCCGAAGATTGATACCAACGATCTTCGCTTGATCTGGAAGGCGCTGTTTGTTTGTGTTAGTCTGCTTTTTACGTGTGACTTGCGTCGTCTCTCATATGTTACTTTGCTTCGAAATTAGCAGAATTATTTCATTTCATGGTCCACTGTTTTGGTGTTAAGTTCATCGTTATTCTCGTTACTACTACTCCTCATTATTTTCTAGTATTTTCGCAAATCGAAGTGTCTTGCAAAGACAGTCTTATGCCCTTGTAACCTAAGCTCTTTACCACTTTCAGACTTACAAGTATTTGACATCGTGGAGGCGCGCTGATGCTCTGTATAAACTGAAATATGATGTTACGAGACATTAATTTCCTTAAGTTGCACACTGGTATCCAAAACGAAGGACGGAAGCAATTTTCGCATGACGTGTCACTGCCAAATAACATAGCTCTGTGGTACTAGCAAACTATAAAGAAAGAACTGCTGTAATGCTTAACTGAAACGAATACGGAATGAGACGAATAAAAATGACACGTTGTTCAAAGCCAGTAATTTCATTGATGTCACCGCGATTTGTGATGGATCCCTTAACATTACAAAATGTGGGACGGGGGTTCTTAATAACGTGTGGGATCACCAAGGACAGCAGTCAATGCTCTGCGTTCTGCTCCCGGGTTGATGTAGAGGACTGTATGGGCGCTCCATTTCTCCCTCAGCTCTGTTGGGAACGGTCGTTAGTGCGTATGAGCGTGCTGCAATACGTGTCCGAAACGCATCAAACACTTGTTGTGTGGGATTTGAGTACGGGGAATGGTCAGGCCAGTTCATTTACTGAATAACTACGATTTCCAAGAGCCCCTTCACCTGCGATGTTCGAATTCCTGGGAATGGGCAGGTCAGTCCATTCACCGAATATTCACTTGTTCCAAGATCTTCTTCATCTACGACGTTCGACGCGGTGGCGCATAGTCATCCATAAAAATGAAGTCATGGCCGAATGCATCCTTGAAAAAACTCACGTGGTCCATCTGGTGCGACCTATTCTTGAGTACTGCTCGAGTGTTTGGGATCTGTACCAGAACGAATTGAAGGAAAACATCGATGCAATTCAGAGGCGGGCTGCTACATTTCTAAACGGTAGGTTCGGACAACACGTAAGTGTTACAGAGATGCTTCGGGAACTCAAATGGGAATCCCTGGAACGAAGGCGACGTTCTTTTCGAGATACACTACCGAGAAAATCTACAGAACTGGCATTTGAAGTTAACTGCCGAACGATTCTGCTGCCGCCAACATACATTGCGCGTAAGGACCACGAAAATAAGATTCGACAAATTAGGTATCACACGGAGGCATATAGAGAGTCGTTTTTGCGAGTGAAACGGGAAAGGAAATGTCCAGTAGTGATACAGCTGTACTCTCCGCCACGTACCGTAAGGTAGCTCGCATAGTATTTATGTAGATGTAGATGTAGGCGTACGCTGTCAGAATAACATTGAATGGTGAGTGTACTGTGCTCAGAGGACAGAACATTCTGCCTTACTAGAACTTGCTTCTATTTCAGATCTACAGGCTGTATTGGCGGTTATATCAATCTAAACTTCACGCTGTGACTGACTTACCTTACCGCAGGCCAAGCGTTCAGTCCGAAGTTTAGTCAGCTGTATCTGATATGAACTGACATTTGCATGAAAGGAAATGTTGTGCTACGTCAACGCCATTTCCCAGAGAAACAGCTTTCAGCGCTGTTCAAATGCTATAGCCTTAGCCGTCAACGAGGTATACTAGCCTTCGTATGAATGAAAATGTCGCGTATGACAAACGAACGCCCGAAGACCGAGAATTTTGCCGCGTTCGATTTTATTCACACTATACATTGACAACGTGAACCAGTAGTTCCTCTTATATTACTGCTTTGTTCAACCTGTAGAACTTTTGTCAGCAATAAAAATCACTTAGTGCTAGTATGCCGTTTTATTTATCCCCAGAGATTGTATTTATTTTGGTCCTTCTTTCAAGTACCCTAACTATCAGAAACGCTAATTTATTAGTTAGCAGTCACCGATCTTCGTCGTAGATTAAGTGCAGACAAAGAACACCCACAAATAACGTAGCGCAATGCATCAGTCTGATTGCCGTTACGAGTGTACGCCGTTCTGGTTGATTTAAGTACAGGTATCCCATGTTTCTAAACCAGAAACCTGTCCTGGTAAGGTCTTATGACTTAATAAGGCGTGCCGTTTACTCCCGCGAAAGTTTAGTTCTAGAATAGCATTTACAACAGATTTCCTAAATTATTTCTTTCCTATTCACATACTTCCCCTATAATATCTGGCCTCTACTGCGTAATAAACAAGCGATTCGATGACACCTTAGCACGTGGTCTATTAAACTGTCCTTTTACACTTCCGACATTATCAGAGTGGGGGTGAACTGTAGTATTAGGAACGCTGAATAAGTTTTCAATTGCCAAGGGCACTAAAATCATTTATTGACACAGGTGATTGGTTTCGGCTGTTCTCTGTTGCCGTCTTCGGATCTGCAAGGGATGAGGCAGAAAATGTTAGAATATGGCAACTAACGTGACAGCACACATAATTATATTGAAAATTTGTAATACATGGAGTAGCAACATACCTGTGTTTACATCATTGCACAATCTCCTCCTTCAGTGCGGTAAGTGATGCTATACAACGTATATCGCGAGCTATACTAGACGTCGGCAAGTCAGTATTAAAATAACAGCTATGTACACTCATGTCACTGAACAGATTACAAGTGCTCACATTCACCACCACTTTACAACAGATAGATCTCAGCGTAAGCATTTTTAGCGATGCTTAAGTACATCAGATGGCGCAGTGGTAGTACAAGTCAATGCTGTCACCTAAAATTAGATTAAGACATAGATCTACTATTCCATACAATTACATATGCCTAAATTATTATGATAACGTATAAGCCAAGTCAATATTCTACCAAATTTTCCTTTATACAAAATCACACCCAATATGACAGCCTATAACTTCTGAAAGCTCTCTACGTACAACTAACGGTATAAAATCTATTTTAATACTTCAGGAGTAGCTCGAAATCTACAGGAATAGATATGACAATTCATCAAGAATATATTCAAAGTATGTGCACCAGCAATGATGCTCTTTAACATTTGTGTTTTTGTTGTCAGTTACAATCTTTATATGAGTTTATCCAAGACAACACATCACTAGAGGTCTAGGTGGAATCTCGTCACCTGATACCTATGTGCAATCTGATCACCTGATATCTAGGTAAACACTCTCCCAATGATTAATACAACAAATGTACGGTTATTAACCCACGTAGGACTGCAATCGCTCTTAAACTGCTCAGCATCTCCTCTATATGGTGAGTAGCAATCATTCCTTTTCATAATGTTGCCATTATCCCATTCTGGAATTTTTTTATGTATACATTACGTTTTATGAATGTTGTGCACTGCTTTACGAGCCGTTTGTATTTAAAATAGACGCCTGGCTTATATGTTATAACAATAATTTAGGCTATGTAATTATATAGAATAGTCGATCCATGACTTAATCTAATGTTAGATGATAGTATCAATTTGTACTTTCACTAAGCCACCTCATGTGATAATGCATCACTAAGAATGATTACACTGAGATCTGTCAGTTGAAAAAGAGTGATGAATGTGAGCAGTTGTAATCGGTGAAATGATAAGTGTGTACGTAACTGTTATTGTAAAACTGACATGCTGACTTCAGCGTAGCTCAAGATACCAACAAGGATGTACACTGTAACTTCTTGGCCAATTAGATCTGTGTGCCGGACCGAGATTCGAACTCGGGACCTTTTCCTTACACAGGCAAGTGCTCTAGCATGTGAGCCATCCAAACACAGCTCACGGCCCGTTCTCACAGCTGTATTTTCGACGTGCCTCGTCCCCTACCTTCCAAACTTGTCAGAAGCTCTCCTGCGAACCTTGCAGAACTAGAAGTCCTGGAAGAAAGGATATTGCGAAGATATGACTTTGCCATAGCCTGCGGGATGTTTCCAGAATGAGATTTGTACTCTGCAGGGTAGTGTGAGCTGATATAAAACTTCCTAGCAGATAAAAATTGTGTGGAGAACCAAGACTCGAATTCGGGACCGGCGCCTTTCGCGGTCGAGCACACGCCCACGCATGGCAAAGGTCTCGAGTTCGATTTTAGGTCTGGCACACAGTTTTAATCTGCCACGAAGTTTCAGAAAAACTACAGTACAGCTGTACGTGACTTGACTTCAGCGACTCTTAAGTGCTACCACATATGTACATAATTCTACTTTCGAAAAAAACACACAATCACTAAAATTAACAACTAAAGTAAAAAAAAAAGATATTAGAGCACTTGCCCACGAAAGGCAAAGGTCTCGATTCCGAGTCTCGGTCTGGCACACAGTTTTAATCTGCCAGGAAGTTTCATATCAGCGCACACTCCGCTGCAGAGTGAAAATTTCAGTCAGGGGCATACACTGTACGGCACCACTTACCATACTGAAGGAAGGAGATTGTGTAATGGTGTAAACATAGGTATGATACTATGCCATGTGTTGCAGATTTTGGATATAATTATGTGTGCTCTTCGTTAGTTGCTGTATCCCAGCATTTTGAGCCCCATCTTTAGCAGATCCAAAACTGGCTCCCGAGAATTGGCGAAACCTGTCATCTACGTGAATAAATCGTCTATACTCATTGACGGCTTTTGGAATTCAAATTCAAAACGCTATCGATCCTGTTTGCGACCTGTTCCGTTCCAGCAAATGGATGACCACTGCTGTGATGGTTCAAATGGCTCTGAACACTATGCGACTTAACTTCTGAGGTCATGAGTCGCCTAGAACTTAGGACTAATTAAACCTACCTAACCTAAGGACATCACACACATCCATGCCCGAGGCAGGATTCGAACCTGCGACCGTAGCGGTCGCTCGGCTCCAGACTGTAGCGCCCAGAACTGAACGGCAACTCCGGCCGGCCACTGCTGTGAGTATGCTCTCTTTTTTTCGCCAGATTCGGAGACGGCGTGCTTTCAGTTGTTAGCCACAGGCCAGTGTATGTAGACAGTTAATAGTTTTGTTGTTGTTCCTGTAACCAATTCACGTGATTTTTTTATATGTAGTGGTGGTCAACAAAGAGTATAGATACAGCAAATTGTGCTCTTATACATCTAATTACTATTCATTAATTATTCGAGAGTTACCTATATGATTGCAAAACTAACAAACAAACAATATATTTTATTAATTGACGGATCTAGTGAAATCGAAGGGATGTGTGTCCTTACAGATAGCCTTTATGTAAATGATGTTTTTTACAGTGATAAATGCACTGACATAGTTGTGTGTTGCGTGGTTGATGACTTCTGAAATATACTGATTCCAAGGGTTTTAGCGCAGCGAGTGCTTAACGGGAAGCTGAAGGTTGCAATAAAAAAGAGATAAAATATCTCACTGGTGATTTCCCGGCTGGTTTTGCTCTGGTGAGTGATTTTCGAACACATGGCAGAAACAGATTTTACTCTCCTGGGTTATTCCCTTTTTAGGCCTACGCATTAGACGTTTCATACATAATACCACCTGTACTGCACCGCACGAAGACAGGAAGTAACGCAACAGCAATAGTCTTACAGTAATTATTATCCGTTATGAATTTTCAGATTAGTATACTCCAGCTTTTGTCCGTAAATGGTGGATCCACAAGACCCATAGCTCGATCCTGTTGGTGTGAGATTAAATCAATGTTTCGCTGGAAGCGAGAAATCGGATTGAAGGAGACGGCTGGCAGTTCATGCAGTATATGGCAGAGACAGAGAGAGTTGCAGTGGTACCAAGAAACTAGACAGTGTGTGTGTATGTGTGTGTGTGTGTGTGTGTGTGTGTGTGTATGTGTGTGTGTGAATTCCTAAGGGACCAAACTGCTGAAGTCGTCGGTCCCTAGACTTACACACTACTTAAACTAACTTATGCTGAGAACAACATACACACCCATGCCCAAGGGAGGGCTCGAATCTACAGCGGGAGGGGCCGCGCCATCCGTGACATGGCGCCTCAAACCAAGCGACCACTCCGCGCGGCAAACTAGACAGCATTATTCATGTGTTTCTACTACAGGATAAGTAACAGTACCTATACCTCAGAAACAATAGAGAAGAAAACATTTTTCATAATATAAACGAGTTCTTTATTTCAAGACTTGCTGAAACTATTTATACCGAACCACCAAAGACACTGGTAGAGGCATGAGTAATCAGATATAGAGCTCTATAAACAGGCAGAATACGGCACAGCGGTCGGCAACGCCTATATAAGAAAACATTTGTGTGGCGTAGTTGTTAGATCGGTTACTGCTGCTACAATGGTAGGTCATCAAGATTTAGGTGAGTTTGGTCGTGGTTTTATAGTCGGCGCACGAGCGATAGGACACAGCATCTCCGACGTGGAGATGAAGTTCTGATATTCCCTTACGACCATTTCACGAGTGTACCGTGAATATCAGCAATCCAGTGAAACATAAAATCTCCGACATCGCAGTGGCCGGAAAAGCA
This sequence comes from Schistocerca serialis cubense, assembly GCF_023864345.2. Lineage (NCBI taxonomy): Eukaryota > Metazoa > Arthropoda > Insecta > Orthoptera > Acrididae > Schistocerca > Schistocerca serialis. The sequence continues at coordinate 667,853,740 of NC_064642.1, forward strand.
TCTTGCAAGAACGAGGCCAACGAAGACTGGAGAGAATCGTTCAACTTGATAGAAGTGAAACCCTTCTGCAAATTGCTGCAGATTTCAGTGTTAGGCCGTTATGAACTGCCAGCGTGCGAACCATTCAACGAAACATCATCGATATGGGCATTCGGAGCCGAAGGGCCACTCACGTACCGTTGATAACTGAACGACACAAAGTTTTATGCCTCACCTGGGCCCGTCAAGACCGACATTGCAATGTTGATGACTGTAATCATGCTGCCTAGCTGAATGAGTCTCGTTTCAATTGGTATCCACCGGATGTATGTATACGGGTATGGAGACAACCTCATGAATGTATGGAGCCTGCGTGTCAGCAGGGTACGTGAGTGGACCTTCGGCTCCGAAAGCCCATATCGATGATGTTTCGTTGAATGGTTCGCACGATGGCACATGTTAATGGCCTAACATTGAAATCTGCAGCAATCTGCGGAAGGGTTTCACTTCTGTCAGGTTGAACCATTCTTTCCAGTCGTCGTTGGCTCCGTTCTTGCAGAATGCTTTTCCGACCACTGCGATGTCGGAGATTTGATGTTTCACTGGATTCCTGATATTCACGGCCCACTCGTGAAATGTTCGTAAGGGAAAATCAAAACTTCATCTCTACCTCGGAGATCCTGTGTCCTATCGCTGGAGGCTTTGTAATGGTGTGGGGTGTATGCAGTTGGGGTAATGTGGGACCCCTGATACGTCTAGATACGACTCTGACTGGTGTCACGTACGTAAGCATCTTGTCTGATCATCTGCATCCATTCATGTCCATCGTGCATTCCGACGGACTTGTGCAATTCCAGCTGGACAATGCAACACCCCACACGTCCAGAATTGTTACAGACTGACTCCAGTGTTTAAACACTTCCGCTGGCCACCAAACTCCCCAGTCATGAACATTAATGAGCATATCAGGGATGCTTTTCAACGTGCTGTTCAGAAGATATCTCCACCCCTTTGTATTGTTATGGATTTATGGACAGTTCTGCAGGATTCATGGTGTCCGTTCCCTCCAGCACTACTTCAGACATTAGTTATGTCCATGGCACGTTGTGCTGCGCAATTCTGCGTGCTCGCGAGGACCCTTCCAGATATTAGGCAGGTGTAGCAGTTTCTTTGGCTCTTCAGTGTATACAGAAAGAACTAGGAGAGTCTGAGAAAGATTTAGTAGAGGCAGTAAATTATTTCCTTGGGAACATTTCCAAGGTTGCACTGAGCGCCAGAAAGTGAGCAGACATTGATGATGCAGTACACAGATCCTCTATGAAAATAAAATTTATTTAAAACATGACGAATTTGATGTGCATTTTGCTAATCCGGATTGGTGTTACCTATTTCTGATTAATGCGTGCGTGCTTATCTGAAGGGTCATTGTTATGTGAAGACACAGACATTGTGTAAACACAGACATTGTACCATCAATCCCGATTCGGAAAACGCTAATCACTTTCGTAATATCTGCCACAGCTGCAATCGTCAGAACAGTGTCTGTTCCCTCAGTCTCGCATGAATATCCCAAGGACATTGCAATGTGAAAATACAGACACTGTATTAACACAGACATTGTATTCATCGATTATTTAAATCAGCGGTAGCTTTAGAATCTCAAGAAACTACTTCGAAGTTACGAAAAACAAGAAATAAATGTAAGGATACTAATTCTGTTGTTCAACATCGAGAAATAATGCACTTATGAAATAACTCTGACGAAAAGTTTACCATAGCCCTGTCGCTATATATATATATATTTGTCTCGTTTACAAAATAAGAGCTTTAAGTGACGCTGTTCATAATAACTTACAGAATACACCTGTATCTAAGACAAGAACAATCACAATATAAAAAAATTGGTTTCGCAGTTCAAAGATACTCATAGTTCTACATAAGCATAACGACAGGGCTAGATGATTTGTAGTAAGTTTTTCTACGACAGTGGCTTTCATTGACCAGCGACACCACAGCTGATTTTCTCCATTTCGCAAAATTTGGTTCTGTCAGTTCAATTAAGCAAGTGTTTTGTCTGTTACTACCTTGTTAAGAAATCAGTGATTTTCAGTATGTTTTCATCCCCCCCCCCCCCCCCCCCCCGGTTGTCATTTTCAATGGATTCCTTACGTAAATTTTTCGGGTTTAGTACCTTCACTGTGCTGTTTTTTATAATATTTTGAAGAACCTTCCTGCCTGCTCAACTTAATCCTTATAGTACTTTCCACATTTTACGCCTTACGCATCCGTTTTTCATCTACTCACAGAGTTTCGTCTTCCAGTGCCTAGATCGCCTAATTCGACATTTACATCGATATTCTGTAAGAATCAGGCTTCCTCTGTGTAGGTCACCTTTACAAGCATGAATTTCAACGTTCCTTCCCTTAGCTTCTAGGGCTCTGCTTTTCGTAGTTTTATTCTATCGCACTTTTATTGTCTCAAATTTGTGGTTGTTAGGCGTCACCACAAGCTCCAAGTTCAGTAATCTGATCAATCTGCGCTTTTTATGTCATTCTGTAATGTTAGTTGCTGTATTTATAGTTGTTAGTGTACGAAAGACGCCAAATTTACGTTTTCTTTTACTTCTTGTAGTGCTTAGATTTCTAGATTATAGATTCTGAATGTACCATGCTATGTAATATCTAGATTCTAAACTATGAATGTACTATGGCAAATGGCAAAAGTCTGCATTACATCGGCTTTGCCCCTGAAGAAGCCACAGGCTGGGTAGCAATTTCGGTAAGAGGTTTCCTTGCCTTTCATTTAGCTCGGTAATTCCTTCTATGTGCTCTCTACTTGGGTTTCTCTTAAATTTTTACTTTTGATGGTCATAGAAGCGCTACAATACTTGTAGTCATGTTTCGTGTTGAAACGAATATGTTTAAGAAAGGTTGGAATAACTTCGTTTCTCTCCTAAGTAGTGCCACATTGTGTTACGTATGTTCTTTCAAGAGAGATGCTTCGTCATATTTCCTACAGAGTACCATAGAATCATCGGAAGCATTTCTTTGCTAATCATTCCACTAGTAGAAGATACCACAGCATGTTCCATACCGCGTAGTAATGGTCTGCGCCTCGTGCTCTGAAATGTAGTGCCACCTTTCTCTAGCTCTTTCCATCAATAAGCGCATTAAAAATATATGAAATCAACCACTATGAATTCCCTGTTTCCCTTCGTGTGCAACCTTATTTAACAGTGGCTAAAAATTTGATTGTGAATCTGTACACTTATACTGTCACTCAGACGTTTGCACTGAAGATTAAATTTAAATATATTTTTAAATTAAAACATATTTAAATTTAAACATACTGGCGATGATATTATTAACTGCATCACTCGTTAACGGTGGAGTGCTTTCAGAACGCGGGTACTGACTACGAAGCCGCATTATATTCTGTTCCAAGAGTCCAGACGTACAATATGTAGCTTTCTCACCGAAGTACAATTTCAGTGCAATCCTTATCGAGTTGCCTCTAGATGTTTGCCCGTAAGAGAAACCTACTCTCGAGATACGAGGGACTCAGTGGTTTCACCGCTATCGTTTTACTTGAAGTAGTTGGCGCAGATTGCCGCAGAACTTTAGCCGAACGTAATGTCTGTTTGCTAGAGTTCCAGATTAATCTTCATCGTTAAAGTTGCACATTTTATGGTGATATGTACCAACTACATCTACATGGCAGCCCTTTAGTTCACATTTAAGTGCTTGATAGAGGGTGTGTTGAATCATTCCGACTTTTTCTCTACCGTACCTCTCGCGAAAACCACTTGGGAGAAATGAACTCTTAAACACATTTCGTCCTAACTTTCATGTCTTTTATTTTATAACTACAGTCATTTCTCCCTGTGTGTGTGGAGGTAAACAAAAGTAATCTGGCATTTGGAACAGACGACTAATAACTAAAATGAAATGAAAATGAACCAAATATCTTTGTGTTAATTATTCACCCCTCAACACACTTATCATTTTCTGATATTTTCTTCCTCATGTTGTAATAACAATAAGTTGGTTTTCTTTGAAACTCCTCAAAGACTTCCATCAATATAGGGTGGTATGGATTCATTACCGTCCAGCAGTACTGCAGAAAACTGGAGACAAGCGTAGTGTAGACAGTCTCTTCAGCAGAAATGTAGCACCTTCTTAGCGGTCTTTCAATAAACCGCTGTCTCTAGTTTGCTTTCCCTTCAGCAGTTTCTGTGTAATGGTTCCTATTTGAGTTGTTCGTAACTGTCGTAACTAGTTATTTAGTTGACAATCTGTGAATTTGTATCACTTATCGTGTAACTGAAATGTAACTATTTTTTTATTAAAATAAGGCTTTGTTTCTGAGGTTTTTATTTTCAAATTTCAGTGACGCGCTTCGTCATTAATAGGCACCTTCAGATTATCTACAATGCAAAAATTTACAAAAACAGGTATAAAGAAACGTCCCGATCCCATCTTGTGCAATAACGTACTCCACGGGAAACGTTTTTATGCACTTTTACAGGAACTGGTCATGGCGCACGCCCTCTGTAGAAAAGATTTATGCGAATACATAAAATAAAAATGCGATTGGCATATCAAAAAATTGAAAATCCCCAGTTCTTTTAAATGTGTTCCTGAAAAGAGCCGGAACCTCATCTGTGTAGTTGTTTGCATTGTAGGTAATCTGAAGATGCCTACCAATGGCGAAACGCTTCATTTAAATTTGAAAATAGAAACCTCCGAAACGGAGACTGTATTTTTACCTAAAACTTTTTTTTTAGTACTCATGCGGATGTACTCAAGTTTTTTGTTTAAAGTTAACTGCTACATTTCACATCGTGCTGACATATTCTCTAGATAATCTTGTAATTAATTTTGGCTTATGCCTTTACTAGACAGTAAAGGATAGCATCATCCACAAACAATCTAAGAGGGCCGCAAAGATTGACTCCTAATCCGTTTACATAGCTTAAGGACAGCACAGGACCAATAAATCTTGGGAAATCCCAGGTATTATTTCTGTTTTATTAAGTTAATTCCGGTCAGTTACTTCTAAGTGTGATCCGTTAGGCAGGTAATTACGAATCTAAAAGCACATCTTAGTCGATACTCTGTAGACACGCAATTTAATGAGAAGGCATTCGCGAGGAATGGTGTGAAGAGACGTCTGGAAAAAATAAAAACAGTGGAGTCAACTTGCGATACGTAGCCGATAGCCCTCATTGGATCATGTTAATTACGAACTAGTTACGTTTCTTAAGAAGAATATATTCTGAATCCGTACTGGCTGTGTGTGTGAACAGATTGTTTGTCTGTAAGTGTTTTATTACGATAGAACTCCATATTTACCCAATCCGTCTCAAATCGGTATCATTGATATGGGTCTACTATTCAATGCAGTACTTTTGTTTCCTTTATTGTGTATTGGTGTTATCTGTAAAACTTTTCAGTAGTTAGGTATAATCTTTCTTCGATTTTTTAAGATTCACAAGCAGATAGTCTCGGTGAAGGTCTTTTATCACCAATGAATGGCTTAATCTGTTCGTTGACACTTATGCCTCATCTATTGCACTAAAACTTCATTGTACAGACAAATGAATGGCTTAATCTGTTCGTTGACACTTATGCCTCCTATATGGCTCTAAAACTTCAGTGAACAGAAAAATCTTTCTCACGTACCATAGAAATTACTGCAAGAAAGTAAAAACAAGGAACTAGTGGCTCCCGTGTACACAATTTTCGCCCTCTCTCGACAGAGGAACTTATAGCGCTGTAATTTTCATTTACTTTACACACAAAAATTCTTGTAACTAGTGCACAGTAGTATCCTGAATACTTTGCAGATACTTACATATAACAGTTTACTATCCTGAATGAATCTGATATCAGACGAGGCGAGCAGCAAAAATATTCTGTCTCTAATGACCTCAGTGTCGACGGGATGTTAAACTCGAATGTTTGTTCCAGTAAGAATATTATATGAGACTGGTAACTGGACACCTTGTCTTTTCAGTGACCTTGAGAATTTTACATTTCTTACAAATATATTACTTCTCTAGTAGAATTTTTGGTTAATAATAAAATTGGGGTGATTCATGGTGTGGGTTCCTGTAGTCAAGTCGTAGTTCATGAACCTAGGGCAATGTATGAGTGGCCAAGTAAGTGGTCCCGACAGTCGGGGTACCAGTTACTTTGGAATAAGGCTGGGCATCTCGGACTTATTCTGAGTCATGGTCACCTTTGTGCTCATACGGCAAAGACTACCAAATCCACCGGTTAGTCCCTCAGCCATTATGGGTAAAACCCAATGGGACTCGGGGCAAGTAAGGCTAGCAACCTGCTTCCCTGGTACTTTAAATATGATGCTGGCAATAATCGAAGCAAAATGCCTCTGACATTTGGAGGTGACGGAGTCCCACCTCTAACTGACAAACCAGGGACTCCTAAGATACGACTTGGCAAACAAATGGTAATGAGATGGGGAGCTATTAACATCAATGGGGGCTACTCTGGGAGGAAGGTAGAGCTGGCAGAGGCTGCAAGTAAGATGGGGCTGGACGTTTTAGCTGTTAGTGACATTCGGGTAAGGGGTGATAAAGAAGAGGAAGTGGGAGAATACAAGGTCTACTTGTCAGGAGTCAAAGCAGGAATAGCACAACGGGGTGTAGGGCTTTACATCAGGAAAGAATTGGAACCCAGCGTATTGCAATAAGGTATGTAAACGAACGACTGATGTGGATAGATCTGACAGTGTCTAACAAGAAAATTAGAATTGTGTCAGTAAATTCGCATTCTGAACGGACAGATCAAGATAAGATGGATAGTTTTTATGAGGCACTCTGTGATGTAGTTGTTAGAGAAAAGGACAAGGACTTCTGCTCATGGGTGATTTTACCGCCATGATTGGAAATCGAACAGAAGGGTATGAAAAGGTTATGGGTAAATTTCGAAAGGATATGGAGGCCAACAGGAACGGGAAACAACTCTTGGATTTCTGTGCCAGTATGGGCTTAGTAATCACAAACTCCTTTTTTAAACATAAGAACATTCACCGGTATACTTGGGAAGGCAGGGGAACCAGATCTGTCATTGACTATATAATAACAGATCAGGAATTCAGGAAGGCTGTTAGGGACACACGTGTATTCAGGGGATTCTTTGATGACACTGATCATTATTTAATCTGCAGTGAAATTGGGATTGTGAGGCCGAAAGTGCAGGAGGTCAGGTTCATATGTAGGAGGATAAGAGTGGAGATACTTCAGGACAAGGAAATGAGGCACAAGTACATATCAGCGATCTCAGAAAGGTACCAGTTAGTTGAATGTAGTCAATTACAGTCATTGTAAAAGGAATGGACAAGGTGCAGGGACACAGTACTAGAAGTGGCTAAAGAATGTCTTGGAACAGTAGTGTGTAAAAGTAGGCTGAAGCGAACAACTTGGTGGAATGACACAGTCAAGGCAGCCTGTAAAAGGAAAAAGAAGGGGTATCTAAAATGGCTACATACTAGAAATCAGGTAGACAGAGAAAGTTATGTTGAAGAAAGAAACAAAGCCAAACCGATAATTGCAGCATCCAAGAAGAAATCTTGGGAAGACTTTGGAAACAGGTTGGAGACTATGGGTCAAGCTGCTGGAAAACCATTCTGGAGTGTAATTAGCAATCTTCGAAAGGGAGGTAAGAAGGAAATGACAAGTATTTTGGACACGTCAGGAAAACTGCTGGTGAATCCTGTGGATGCCTTGGGCAGATGGAGGGAATATTTTGAAGAGTTGCTCAATGTAGGTGAAAATACGATCAGTAATGTTTCAGATTTCGAGGTAGAATGGGATAGGAATGATGACGGAAATAGAATCACATTTGAGGAAGTGGAGAAAATGGTCAAAAGATTGCAGTGCAATAAAGCAGCTGGGGTGGATGAAATTAAGTCGGAACTCATCAAATACAGTGGAATGTCAGGTCTTAAATGGCTACACAGGATAATTGAAATGGCCTGGGAGTCGGGACAGGTTACATCAGACTGGACAAAAGCAGTAATCACACCAATCTTTAAACATGGAAACAGAAAAGATTGTAACAACTACAGAAGTATCTCTTTAATCAGCGTTGTGGGTAAAATCTTCTCAAGTATTGTTGAAAGGAAAGTGCGAGTATTAGTTGAAGACCAACTGGATGAAAATCAGTGTGGGTTTAGGCCTCTTAGAGGTTGTCAGGACCAGATCTTTAGCTTACGGCCAATAATGAAGTGTTATGAGTGGAACAGGGAATTGTATCTATGCTTTATAGATCTAGAAAAGGCATATGACCGGGTTCCTAGGAGGAAGCTATTGTCTGTTCTACGAGATTATGGAATAGGAGGCAAACTTTTGCAAGCAATTAAAGGTCTTTACATGGATAGTCAGGCAGCAGTTAGAGTTGACGGTAAATTGAGTTCATGGTTCAGAGTAGTTTCAGGGGTAAGACAAGGCTGCAACCTGTCTCCACTGTTGTTCATATTATGTATGGATCATATGTTGAAAGCAATAGACTGGCTGGGTGAGATTAAGATATGTGTACACAAAATAAGCAGTCTTGCATATGCGGATGACTTAGTTGTGATGGCAGATTCGATTGAAAGTTTGCAAAGTAATATTTCAGAGCTAGATCAGAAACGTAAAGACTATGGTATGAAGATTAGCATCTCCAAAACGAAAGTAATGTCAGTAGGAAAGAAATATAAACGGATTGAGTGCCAAATAGGAGGAACAAAGTTAGAATAGGTGGACGGTTTCAAGTACTTAGGATGCATATTCTCGCAGGATAGCAACATAGTGAAAGAAGTGGAAGCGAGGTGTAGCAAAGCTAATGCAGTGAGCGCTCAGCTACGATCTACTCTCTTCTGCAAGAAGGAAGCCAGTACCGAGACTAAGTTATCTGTGCACCGTTCAATCTTTCGATTGTTGTATGGGAGCGAAAGCTGGGTGGATTCAGGTTACCTTATCAACAAGGTTGAGGTTACGGATATGAAAGTAGCTAGGATGATTGCAGGTACTAGTAGATGGGAACAATGGCAGGAGGGTGTCCACAATGAGGAAATCAAAGAAAAACTGGGAATGAACGCTATAGATGCAGCAGTCAGGGCGAACAGGCTTAGATGGTGGGGTCATGTTACACGCATGGGAGAAGCAAGGTTACCCAAGAGACTCATGGGTTCAGCAGTAGAGGGTAGGAGGAGTCGGGGCAGACCAAGGAGAAGGTACCTGGATTCGGTTAAGAATGATTTTGAAGTAATAGGTTTAACATCAGAAGAGGCACCAATGTTAGCACTGAACAGGAGATCATGGAGGAATTTTATAATGGGCTATGCTTCAGACTGAACGATGAAAGGCGTAATCAGTCTTAAATGATGATGATGATGAATAAAATTGGGTGCAAAAGGTCTGTAATTCACAACAGCAAATGATATCATAATCTCCTTGCGTCCCTGTCCTAGGTTAAGAATGTTCATACGTCGGAGGAAAAGTATGTCTTTGTTCGCCAACAGACATCAGACGGGAAACAGGAAATCCAAATATACAAGAGCAACAGAAGAGCAGCTTGACAGGTGAAAGAAAGTTTGAACTGAGGAGTGTAACTTCCAATTAACAGTGGTGTTCATAGTAAACAGGTTTCAAATTTAGCAATGTACTAAAGTGACTAAGACATGGGATAGCGGCATGTGCATGTACGGGTGACAGTAGTATCGGGGACACAAGGTATAAAGGGCAGTGCACTGGCAGAGTTTACTCAGGTGATTAGTGTGAAATGGTTTCCGAAGTGATTATGTCCGCACGTTGGGAATTAACAGACTGTTCGTGCTTGGATCTACATGTATCGGACATTCCACTTCGAAACTCGTCAGGTAATTCGATATACCGCGATCCGCAGTGTCAAGAATAGTCCGAGAATACCACATTTCAGTCATTACCTCGCACCACCTACAAAGCACTGGTCTACGTCCTTCAATTAACGATCGAGAGCAGTGGCGTTAGCGTAGATGTGTCAGTGATAACAGACAGGAAACACTGGGTGAAATAACGGTACAAATTAATGCAGAACGTACGAACATTGTATCCGTCACGATAGTGAGGCAAATTTGGGCGTTGATTGGCTACGGCAATAGATGACCGTCGTGCGTGTCTTTGCTAACAGCTCAGTATCGCCTCTCCTGGTCTCGTGATCATATTGGCTGGACTCAACGGTGGCGTAGTCAGATGAGTCCCAATTTCTGTAGGTAAGAACTAGTGGTAGGGTTCGAGTTAGGCCCGGCCCCCAGGAAGCCATGGACCCAGTCTGCCAACAAGGCACTGTGTTAGTTGGTGGTGGCTACAAATGGTGTGCGCCTTATTTACATGGAATGGACAGGGTTCTCTGCATGGTCGGCTACTAAGAGACCGTTTGCAGCCATTCATGGACGTCACATTCCCAAGTAACTATCTAATTTTTGTAAATGACAATGCGCCACGTCACCAGGCCACAGTTGTTCGTGACTGTCTTGCAGAACTTTCTGGACAGTTCGAACGAATGCTTTGGCCACCCAAATGTCCCTACATGAATCGCATGAGACATTTATGGGACAGAATCGAGTGGTCAGTTCGTGCACAAGAGACGGCTAGTAGGTATTCGAAATATTCAGCGGAAAATTTCAGTCGCCACACCCTTTCGGTAGCAGATAACGTACCACCGACTACAAGCGCTGACAACTCATGAAATATCAGTGGACAAGTATCACCAACGAAATCTCTTGAATAATGTAAAAGTGAAAAACACCGTAGTACTGGATACATTAGGCGGGTGGCGTGCCTAACAAAGATAGTAGGCTATAGATAGTGGCACCGGGAGTTCATAGATGGCAGGAGACCACTGAACGATAATAAGGACGATGTTTCTTGGCAATTTCCCAGGTAAGAAGAGAACCTACATTGGGAAGTATTAGACGGAGTGAGTGACTGAGCATGGCTTTGCTTTCGCAGGCGTCTCAATGAACATGTGCAGTTTGTGATGACTAGTAACCGTCTACGGCTAAGGAAGGAATAAGGATGACAAGACGATCGTTGGACAAAGAACACAATATGAGACATAAGATGGATAGGGGGTGAAATCAATATGTGCAAATCAACCACCTAAAGCTGAGGATGTGATCTGGTATACAGTATTGTACCTATTGTATATTAACCGGGAACCTAGAACCGACGGCGAGGCTTCGTCCCCGCCACAGACGCAGTGGTCCACAACCCCACGAAGACTACCGCAGTCCACTTCACCCATCCGCCGCCCCACACCGAACCTAGAATTATTGTGCGGTTCGGCCCCCGGTGGACCCCCCCCAGGGAACGCCTCACACCAGACGAGTGTAACCCCTATGTTTGCGTGGTAGAGTAATGGTGGTGTACGCGTACGTGGAGAACTTGTTTGCGCAGCAATCGCCGACATAGTGTAACTGAGGACGAATAGGGGGAACCAGCCCGCATTCGCCGACGCAGATGGAAAACCACCTAAATACCATCCACAGACTTTTCGGTTCACCGGACCTCGACACAAATCCGCCGTGCTGATTCGTGCAGGGGACCAGGCGCTCCTTCCCGCCCGGAAAGCCGTGGGTTAGACCGCACGGCCAACCGGGCGGGTCTGGTATACAGTTCATTAATAAAATTGTTCAAATGGCTCTAAGCACTATGGGACTTAACATGTGAGGTCATCATTCCCCTAGACTTTGAACTACTTAAAGCTAACTAACCTAAGGACATCACACACAGCAATGACTGAGGCAGGATTCGAACCTGCGACCGTAGCAGCAGCGTGGATCCGGACTGAAGCGCCTAGAACCACTCGGGTCACAGCGGCCGGCTACTCCTACTGCCGCAGCGTGCAGAGCCTCTTGTTTGACGGAGACTTCCATTGTTCTGCAAAGTACACGTTATCCCAATTGATGCTGCATGAGCATTACAGATGAACCACTGCTTCATGCAAAGACTACGATAGGCAGTTGCAGTAATGGCGTTCTGTAGCAGGATCGGAACTGGTCGGTCGAAGCACTGGAGCCACCATGTAAGGTTTTAGTTTGAGTATATGCGGAGTTACGTATGTGAAGATACACTGCTGTTACACCAATGTGAAGTGCTGAACGGTAAAACAGGTTTCTCTGGCGTCAACAACGATTCCCCACTTGTCTCAGTCCGAACAACGTGCTTGAGTGTCATGTGGTTTTTCTTTCTTCACATTTTGTCTGCTAGAGAAAGAAATAACATACAAAGTAATAACAAGATTACAAAATTTAAACGCTATTCCACATTTCGTAGTCTCAGTCAGTGATTTCATTGGCTGTAACTCCTCAGATTTCGTGTCGCCGATGAATACTGATTGGCTATTCTCAGCTACTTCTATTTCATTATTTTGTTTGACGTAAATATGAAACATAGTTACTTTTCTTTTCTCAGATGATTCTAATTGGAGGATCCAGTATAACAGTAAATTTGAAATGCAGAGATGCATATAAAGAGCAATGATTATGAGGATGCTTATGTGAATTTGAGGAGGAGTTCTGTGATGAACTGATTAAGGAAGATATGGGAATGGATCTGGAAGACAGGAGTGATCCAGAATGACGTCAGAGTTTCACAGAGGTTTGGTACACTTACGATAAAAAAAGCGGTGGAAAAGCTACCTAACCTTTCTTCGGAAAAGCTGAAGGGGAATTTACAACCAGGCGGCTATTCAATTTGGTGTACAGAATAAATGATACTGCCTACGTACTAGAAGAAGTTCCTAAAACATCAATTACAAAATTCTCTTTGGTGCAAGGGCTGGTAAGTGCTATCATTAGGGAACATTTTCGTTAACAGCTCATGCGTCGAGGTTACTGGCGATTACAACATTCAGAGGAATGGAAAAGTCTGGCTTTAGGAAAGGTAGGAGCACCAGAGAGGCAGTTCTATCATTAAGCTTGATAACTGAAGCAAGACTTAACAAAAACGATGATATGTTGCTAGGATCTGAAGACCTAGAAAAACTATTCGACGATGTAAAATGGTGCAAAATGGTTCAAATGGCTCTGAGCACTATGGGACTTAACATGCGAGGTCATCAGTCCCCTAGAACTTAGAACTACTTAAACCTACCTAACCTAAGGACACCACACACATCCATGCCCGAGGCAGGATTCGAACCTGCAACCGTAGCGGTCGCGCGGTTCCAGACTGTATCGCCCAGAACCGCTCGGCCACTCCGGGCTTCTGGTGCAAAATGTTCGAAATCCTTAGGAGATATGGGGTAAGCCGTTGAGAACGACGGATAATAGACAATATGAACAAGAACCAAAAGGGAACAGTAAGAACTGGGGACCAAGAACAAAGTGCTCGGATTCAACAGGTTGTCTTGCCCCCCGCCCCTCCCCCCGCCAACCCTCCAGTCACCTGTTCTATCGATATAACTAAGCGAAGAAGCAATGGCGAAACTAAAAGAAGGGTTATAGAATACGATAAAAAGCAAAAATAAAAGAATATCTGTGATAGGATTGTCTGAAGACATGGCTATCCTCATTTAAAGTGAAGAATAGTTACATCAACTTTTGACTTGAATGAGTAGTTTAATTATCCGGTATTATGAATTGAGAGTAAAAGGAAAGGCGAAAGTAATAAGGAGTTTAAGGATAGGATTTGCAATAAATATAACATCAAGTTAAGTTATTTTCATACTTTCGAAGCCGAAAATGGCATGACGGGACGAAATACGGATTAAATAAAAGTTAAACCATCATATGGTAAGAGGGCGTTCTATGCCGTTAAGTATGCCTGTTAGCATCAGCGTTAAACTTAATTTCATTAAAAATTTTAGAGAATATACTTCAGAGCAGTGTACTGTATGCAAGTGAATCATGGATTGTTGGAATACAGGAAAATAAGAGTTTCGAAAGTTTCAAAACGGAGTGTTATAGAAAGATGTTGAAAAGTAGCTTTATTGATATGGAATGATGAGAGTCCGCAGAATAGAGGAAAATAGGGAAGAATGAAATATTTAGGGGAAGTCAGTGACTGGAATGCATCTAACAAATAATTCAGGACTTAGGGTGGAAGTACTGCTCTGGGATGAAGAGGGTGGCGTGAGAGAGCAATTCGTAGCCGACCGCATCGAACCGTTCAGGACTGATGGCTAAAAAATAATAACGCTTTTGAAAATCGCAGCGCCAGAGCGCTGTATCTTTTGCAACACCATCAAAGAGCCGCTGTAGTGTTCAACTTTCCGTTGAGGTGTAAATTGGAAGCTTTAGCATACAAGAAATGGGGCAGGGGACTGAAATCCATTGCTACATCGAGGAACTGAGCAGACGAAGTGCGGGAGAAATTAAAGCTCTCGTCCTACTTCACGTCCAGTACACACCTCCAGGCTTTCATGAAGTGATGAGTTCATATTACATCTGATGTACTGAGAAAGAAGAGAGAGATGTAGTGTATTATGAATTCACATTCTTAGCTGAAAGCTTTCGAAATTTTACTGCAAGTCAGTGAGTGACATTCTCTCCACCGAAACGTACAAAAGGAAGTAGTCACAAGAAGATACCTCGACAAATCTATGTAATGTGTACTTGATTTTCCCACACGTTCACCGATATTCCTTATCAGCTTCATTGCATGTCCGGTGTTGTGTAGAGAGCACCTAGTAATTTCTGAGTTATGCTGCATAAAGTTGTAGTCGCCAGTACACTAACATTTTAATCCGAGGTGGAAAATTCACTCCGTCTGTGGCATTAAAGTACAGACTGGAACAATTAGTTTGCTAGGAGCAGTTATATTAGATTCAGTAAGGAAATATTCAAATGTCTGAAATATCATAATGGTATTACTTCGTATCTTTTCGTAGTGCATGAGAAAGGACTTACCAAAAATTCATCATGACCAGCCTCTAAGTCGAATCTTCTGTTTAGACTCCTAACGCTTGCCTTACCTTTATGTAACTCATAATCCTGCGGATGTCCATTTTTCCTTACTGACAATTTGAAGTTTGTGTGCTTTTCTCGTGTGTAAGTATTCCCGTCCCGTAGGGTACAATGTATAAACAACATTTCGAGTGCTATGAAGCGTCTTTTGATTGTGCTGCATTCCAAGTGTCTGCTGCTACGTGGTTGCGTGTTTCTCGTGTTTGCAGCTCCATCTGTGTGTGTTTGTGTTAAAGGAGACGCGTGCGCAGTCGGTTTGTTCTGAAGAAGGTTTGTTTTGATAGCGGCAGCGTTTGAGAAGTAGTCTGTTTTCAAATGTCAGTTACCAGTAAGGTCTTTCGGCAGTGTAAACAGTGTGACATTTCTGGTGTTTCTCCACTAATGGAGTAAAGCACTTGGTACTAGGAAAATATCTTTAATGTTCATTTTCTAGGGCGTTTAATTTTGATGGTGAGTGTAAGAGTGAGCGTGTTTTTCTTCCCTACGTGCTTTTAGATGTCCTGAGAAATCTGGCTAACAGTAACACATTAGTTAAAGGATTCCTGATATCCGTCAGTGTGATGTGTTTTGTGCAAAGAGTAAAACACCTTTCCAATGTGTAACTTCGTTGGTCTATCGTGAGAAAGTTTAAAAACGTTTTTCCGACTTGCCTTACTGTGTACAGTTCATTACATTACACTACATTAATACTTGTTCCACACATCATGAATACATTTCGTAATGACGTGGAATCTGTCAGTTCAACATAAGGTTTCTTTATACAATATATATATATATATATATATATATATATATATATATATATATATTGTAAATGACGTAAGACTTTACTAGCTACAGAATTCGCCCCTTTCTGTGCCCGAATCAGATTTAACCCAGAATAGTGAAGATCATCTCTTCTTCTAGTCTTGTAGCTATTGTAGCTATATATTTTGCTTTTATTTTTGGACTGGGATAGGTTATTATTAAAAAAAATCGTAAGTGAATATGTATATTGTGAACGTGCTGTGAACATCCCGAGTTCCATAAATAAATGGCTGCAAGGTGATCCTGCGTGGGCTTCAGCTATTATTCTGATTACAGACTTTTGTGTACTGAATGCATTTTCTTTTAATGATGTATTACCCCAAAAATATGATGCCACATGAAAGCAGTGAAAGAAAATAGGCCATTAGGCTAGTTTACTGATATGTTTATCATCAAAATTTGCAATAAACCTAATAACATAAGTAGCCGAACTCAAACGTTTCAGCAGAGCATCAGTGTGTTCCTTCCAATTCAGTTTCTCCTTAATGCACACTCTCAGATCTTTCGAGTATTCTTCCGCAGTAACGGACTTCTGTTCAAGGTCTATATTTATCAATAGTTATGCAGTTTATTGTACAGAACTGTATACACTGTGTTTTCTCAAAATTTTGTCAGAGTCCGTTTGTAGAGAACTACGTGATAATTTTCTGAAGGACATGATTTAGAATATCCTCAGCTAATTCCTGTTTGTTGGGTGTGATTACTATATTTCTAACATGACCAAAAAGACCAAGCTTTGCATCTCCATGAATACAGAGTGGCAACTATATACCACTCTATATTCATGAAGGTAAAAAGCTAGTTCTACCGCAATACTGAAGCTTATCTAGAAGAATTTCATGATTCACACAGTCAAAAGCCATTCAAAGATCACAAAAGCATCCCAGTGTGTGATGTTCAGTTTTCTAGAGCAATAAATATTTTATCAGTGAAAGCATATACAGAATATTTTTCTGACAAGCCTTTCTGAAAATCAAATTCACATTTTGTTATTACTTCATTTTTACAAATATGTGAAGCTACTCTTGAGTACATTACTTTTTCAAGATTTTTCGACAAAGTTGTCAGAAATGAGAGTGGTGGCAGTTGTCAACATCAGTTCTACCCCTTGTTATGCAATGGTTAAGCAATAGCATATTTTAGACTATCCAGAAAAATGCTCTGTGTCACTGAGCTACTACAAATATGGCTGTGAATCTTACTTATTCGTTAGGAACAAGTTTTTAGAGCTCTCTTCGAAATGCCATCAATTCCATAAATCTTTTACTTTTGAGTAAATGTATCTTTTTCTAATTTAAGTAGGAGAGGTGGGTTGAATTTCAGTTTTATAATATTGCATATGTTTTGCCCATTCAGTATGTAGCCTTCCACTTTCTACGGAACTGCTGGATCCTGTTTTCTCTACAACACTTACAAAATGATTAATACAAATATTTTCTACTTCCGAATTTTTAAACAAACTTTTCATACAGTTCGATACAAATACAATCTTTCTGTGTTCTCAGCTGTTTTTTTTTCCCTTTTAGCAATATTGCAAATTGTTTTAATCTTATTGTCAGAACTACTAATCTCTCACATACTGTACACATTTCTGGACATGTTGATAAATTTTCTTAATACAGAGCTATAGTTTTTATAATGTTTGACTGTTTCGGGATCATTTCTCCTTTTAGGTATAAGATACATTTCACTTTTCTGTCTACAAGACATTTTTATCACTTTAGTAAACCAAGGATTCTTAAATGCTTTTTACAACTATATTTCATTGTTTTCTTAGAGGAACTGTTTTCAAGTATACTCACAAAAACACCATGACATACGTTCCTTGCATTACGTTCCCTGCGCACATCATCACAGTCTAAATGTTGCAAGTTTTCCCTACAATTTGCGATTGTTAAATCGCTAACTGAATTCATTATTTTGGAATGTTTTGCATTACTGTATGGAGCTATGTCATATATTGTAATTAGCTGTGCATTGTTGTCAGGGCCGAGCGGTTTAATGCACTACAGTCATGGACTGTGCAGCTGGTCCCGGCGGAGGTTCAAGTCCTCCCTCGGTCATGGGTGCGTGTGTTTGTTCTTAGAGTAATTTAGGTTAAGTAGTGTCAGCTATGTCATATATTGTAATTAGCTGTACATTGTTGTCAGGGCCGAGCGGTCTAATGCTGTACAGTCATGGACTGTGCAGCTGGTCCCGGCTGATGACCTTAGCAGTTAAGTCCTTTAAGATTTCACACACATTTGAACATTTGAATATTTTCATTGTCAGGATGACCATTCTTTAGAGCAAAAGTTTTTATTTGATGACATTTATTTTGCTCTATAAAAATTATCTGTCAGTGTGCTGTTTTCCTGTACTCCCCGCACAGAAAAACCAATAAATGATGTCGATTGGAAAGAACCTAGTAATACTTCAGCGTCATTCTTTCTGTCAGGCTATTTCAAGAAATCTACATTGAAATCCACACATTCAGTAATTTCCTTCCCTGTGTCTAACGGATAACACAAAAAAGAATCCAGGTTTTCAGAAATAGTTGAAACTTTCCCATTGCGGACGTATACAGAGCTACAATTATACACTGATCAGCCACAACATTATTACCAGCTGCCTAATATCCGGTATGTCCACGTTTGGCAGGGATTAAAGCGGCGCCGCGTCATCGCATGAAGCAATGAGACCTTGGCAGGTCATCGGAGGGAGTTGGCACCATATCTGCACACACAAGTCACATAATTCCAGTAAATTCCGCGGAAGGGGTCGATGAACTCTGACAGCACGTTCAATGCTTTGGGTTTAGAACTCGAGAGGTGGGTGGACTTGCATGTCAATTGATACTCGCCACTGTGTTCCTCGAACCACTTCATCATACTCCTGGTTTTGTGACATGGCGCACTACCTTGCTGAAAAATGCCACTGCCAACGGGAAACATAATCGTCATCAAAGAATGTAAATGGTCTTCAACCGGTATAAGACACTCCTTCGTCGTCATGGTGCCTGGGACGAGCTCCACTGGACCCGTGGGTTTCCATGTGAATGTTCCCCAGAGCTTAATGGAGCCGCTGCTAGACTGTCAGCGTCCCACAGTATAGATATCAAGCAGCTGTTCTCCTGGAAGACGACGGATTCACCCCCTCCCATCGACATGATGAATTGGGTATCGGGATTCATCAGACCATACAAAGCTCTGCAACTGCGCCAACGTGCAGTGCCGACGGCCACGTGCCAATTTCAGTCGTAGTTAGCGATGTCGAAGTGTTAACATTGGCACATGCGTGGGTCATCGGCTGCGGAGGCCCATAGTAGAAGTGCTCGGTCCACTGCGTCTTTAGACACACTAGTACTCTGCCCAGCATTAAAGTCTGATGTTGGTTCGGCCACAGTTCGCCGCCTGCCCTGTTTTGTCACTCTGCCTACCCTATGACATCTGATATCTGTAATGAGGGGTGCCCGCCCAAACCCATGACGCCGGGACATGGTTTCACCTTGGTTTCGCTACGTGTTGAAGACGCCACAGCATTCCTCAAACACCCGTCAAGTCGTGCAGTTTCAGAAATGCTGGTGCCGAGCGTCCTGGGCATCAAAATCTGCCGTCGGTCAAACTCAAGACAGATCGTGCACCTTCCTCATTCTACCCACGGACAGCACTCACTGATACTACACACACCGTCCGTGTGCTTGACTAGCGTTTATTCCTCATCATGTACCGCTATTATCGCCTGGATGATTTTATATGGATAGTTGTCGGTTGTGATAACGTTTTGTCTTACCAGTGTGAAAGTACAATTATTTAGTTCTAGCCCACAGGTACATTCTTCTATATGTTGCTCTAAACAATTTTTTTTAGTTTCTACATTTTTGACACATTGATAAATTTTAAGATATATGGACATTCCTCCTCTCTCCATACTATCTATGCTTACATGTGACGAAAGCTTATGCCCGACTACATTTACCTTTTCCATAGCTGTGACTATATGATGTTCAGACAGACAAAGTACATCTATTCCATCCTCAGTTTCTAAATTTTCTACACAAACGAGAAGCTCACCTACTTTTTTTTCAATCTCTTGATATTTTAATGCAATATACTAAAATTACTTTTCACTGTACTTTTATGAGAATCTTGTGATTTTTAATATCTCTGTTACCTGCCTGTCTGAGCTACTCATTGAAATTAATTTCAATGTCTAATCATGGGACACTGTTCTTAGCCTAAAAAAAATGAACTCGTGAGTGTTTCAGTCCATCAACTTAAATAATTTGCAGTCGCCCCGGCCATTTTACTCCTCCGTCTCCTAATAAGATGAAGGCAGTGCCATGTGAAGTCGTACCTATCGGTAATATCCACAGGGTCGAAACATGTCTGACAAAGTATCTGCGCAAGGCAAATGATGTAACCCCATATTGACCCTCCCGACAGTGCTGTTCACCTGAGGCCAATCATATGGTACGAAAACAGGAACAGAGCCAATATTTATATGGTCCTATGTAGAAGATATTTTTACTAGGTCACACTCGATAATCCAGCCCTGATCCCCATCTATACTGTTTCCTGCTCCTGCCACTATCGTAACATTATCTTGCTTTGTAAAACACTTGCACAGTGATCCTTCATCCTCTATCACCAGACTGAGACATGCACTGGGCTTGACTAAACTTGTACCGTGCCCGTACCTGTCTCCTAATTTTTCCTGCAATATCTGGTCCCTGACTCTTCCATTGGTACAAACTAACAACAGAACTTTCCTCCAACTTTCTACTTTTCTTTGAAACAGTTGGTTTTCTTGGCGAAAGTCTGTTGATTATTATCTGCAGTTACAACTAATTGAGTCTCTTCCTTAGCTAATCGAGCCTTGTATCGTTTCACTGTTCATCTGTAAAGTAAACTAAATATGTTCTTAATTTCGTACTAGCAAGGAAAGGAATAGTGATGAGTCTGGTTGTTGATCTCAGTTTGTTCGTAGCACGCAGTAAACCCCCCATTCCCAACCTGTAAAGAATTGAACTCCCATCTCTAAAACAACTTCTAAGCTCTGATTACTTTACAAATGAGTTAATATGTTAGCTATTTGATGTTAAACATGTAAGAGAAGAACATATTAGAAAAGGTCTAAATTATCTTTAAATTTTGTTGAAGTCGCTAAGTAATCTCATTATCAAACACTGGATTAGTACATTCAGGTTTATTTTCCTTCCGTCTTAAGTGAAAGTTAATCTTTCACCAACCTCAGCTGCTAGTAATGAACTGATCAATTAAAACCTCATGTTTGGTACATACGTTTACATCGAAAATGTAATGAGAGATATATAGTTTTTGTTTCATCATTCTCCGGTGTCAGCGATAAAAAGTTTCGTAAAGGTCTCAAATCGTGTATAAAGTAAGTCCGAAGTCGCTACGTGCTCTCATTCTCAAATATTGGATGACTACGGTATGGGTAATTTATGCAGTGTGAGTTAAGCTAAACTCAAGACATATTACGGTTTCTAACTGTAATGCTTTTCTTACTATGTTTAACTTTTAACGTATGATTGTAGCTACTAATGAGAGGATTGTGACGGCTTTTTAAATTTTAAAGCCGGTCAATAATCGTGTTTAGTACTGGAAATCAAATACTTGTTATCCCAAGAAACTGTTACGTAGGCAACCTACAGCAGGAGATGTTTAACGTGATCCGGGAGAGCTGTTTAATAATCATAGTATTAGTCGGTAAACACTTAGAATTTAAGTACATATTCTTAATATTAATTGCATAAGGAGGCCAATACTACTTACATAATAAATGAAAAGCACAAGTTGGCTTTTGTTCTATAATATTAGTTTTATTATTATTATTACAATTTATTATTATTACAATAAAAGTAATATTGAAGAACAAAAGGAAACTGGTGCTTTTCATTTATAACAATGTTGTTCTACCAAGAACTGACGGAAGATTCTGTTAAAACTTACATAATTTGAAAGGTACTTTTCCATAGATGCGCACAAAATATATGTGTTTATAAATCCATTAAGAGAGGAAAGACTCGGTAGACATAACACACGTGAATAAAGTTTTTCTGTGTATCACGCTGCTGGAAACTTCTGCTCCGCATACTGATCAGGTATTATGGTAGAAATGAAGCAGGAAAGCAAAAACGTTGCGTGAAATCGCGTCCTAGGGACATTCAAGTATGAATGTTGCAGGTGGTTCATTTGCAGTAACACGCGCATTCCGGGCAGTTAGTTTCACCAAGTGGCAGGTCATTGATGTTGTCAGCAGTGGAAAACAAAACATCGTACTAACGTAATCTTCAAATGCATTACCGTCGTTCATCCGCTTATTTTTATCTCAGAGTATACGGAATTAGCGCAGTGTTCGTCTGTCGCCGTTACACCAATTCTGAAGGGTCTTTGGCTAACAAACAAAACATCCACGTTCCGGATTAGAACCTAAATACTGCATACAATTTTAGTGAAAATCGCCAGCAATGGCGGCCGATGACTTCTGGCTTAAAAAGTCATCCTCGTTCTCGAACGTCCTCGTCAAAGAGGGTGAGGGAGTGGACGAGCGTTCAGGGCGTCTCCTACCCTATGGGGTAGGAAACAGACCTGAATAAGCAGAAGAATCAGTAATGGTCTACTGCATGAGGATACAGAACGCAAGTATACTAGTCATGTAGTCTGTAATTGAAAAACCAATGTCATGGTGACCTCTCCATTGGCAAAAATTTCCGGATTAGACCCCCACTAGGACCTTCGGGAATGGATAGCCAAGAGGGAGGTGACCATGAGAAAAAGATTGAATAACCAACAAAAGAGTAAGGTTCTACGAGTTGGGGCGTGGAATGTAAGAAGCTTCAACGCGGTAGGAAAACTAGAACATTGGAAAAGTTAATTCGAAGTCTCATTCTAGATATGGCGGTGTCAGTGAAGCGAGGTAGGAAGAAAACAAGGATTTTTGGTCAAGTGGGTACAGGGTAATACCAATAGCAGCAGGAAATGGTGTAACGGGACTAGGATTCTTTGGGACTAGGAAGGCAGACAGATAGTGGGTTAATGTGAACAGTTTAGTGATATTGCTATTCTCATCAGAATCGACAGCAAACCAACACAGACAATAATGGTTCAGGTATACACGCCGTCGTGAGGACACTGAACAGGTGATGCAGTTTGCAAAAGGAGATAACAACCTAATATTCATGGAGAGATTGACTGTGGTTTTAGAGGAGGATGTAGACGAAAGAGTTACGGGAGAATATTGGCTTGGTAGTAGGAATGAGAGAGGAGACAGTCTACTTAGGTTCTGCAACAAATATCAGTTAGTAACAGCCAATACTCTGCTCGAGAATCTCAAGTTGAGGAAGTATACTTGGAAGAGGCCGGGAGATACGGGAAGATTTCAAATAGATTACAACATGGCCAGGTAGATATCCTGAATTCAGATACTGGAAGTCTTACCCAGGACCAGATATAGACTCATATCATAATTTAGTGATGATGAAACGTAGACTGAAGCTTCGGAGACTAGTCATGAAGAGTCAGTGTGCAAGGAAGAGGGACATGGAAGTATTGAGGAATGAAGAGACACGCTTGAAGTTCTCTGAGTCTATAGATACTGCAATAATGAACAGATCAGTGGAATAGGACTGAACATTTTTAAAATGGACAGTGGAAGAAGGTGGAATGTAAACTGGAAGTACAAGGAAATTAACTGCGAAGAACCTGGGGATAACAGAGAATTACTTCAGTTAATCGAAGAAAGAAGGAATTACAAAAAGGTTACGGCAATTTAGGAATACAAAGATACAAGTCACTTAGGAATGAAAGAAATTAGAAGTGCACGGAAGCTAGGGCAAAACGGCTGCAAGAAAAGTGTGAAGAAATCAAAAAATAAATGATTGTCGGAAGGATGGACTCAGCATACAGTAAAGTCAGAAAACTTTCGGTGAAATTAAAAGAAAGGGCGGTAACATTAAGAGTCAACGGCAAATCCACCGTTAACCGCAGAGGAGAGAGCAGATAGCCGCGCGGGATTAGCCGAGCGGTCTTAGGCGCAGCAGTCATGGACCGTGCGGCTGCCCCGGTGGAAGTTCGAGTCCTCCCTCGGACATGGGTGTGTGTGTTTGTCCTTAGGATAATTTAGGTTAAGTAGTGTGTAAGCTTAGAAACTGATTACCTTAGCAGTTGTCCCATAACATTTCACACACACATTTTAGAGAGCAGATATGTAGAAAGAGTACGTTAAATGCCTGTTCGAGAGGAAAGAAATTTCTGATGAATTGGTCGAAGAAGAAACACAAGTCGACAAGGAGCAAATGGAGGAACCAGTACTAGAATCAGAATTTAATGGAGTTTCCTACAACTTGAAATCAGATAAGGCAAAAGAGATAGGTAAAATCGAATCAGAAGTTCTGAAATCACTGGGGGAAGTGGCAACAAAAGAACTATTCAGGTGGGTGTGTAGAATGTATGAATGTGGCGACATGCCATTAGACTTTCGAGAAAACGAGACCCAGAGGATTCCGAAGACAGCAAGAGCCCACAAGTACGAAAGTTATCCCACAATCAGCTTAACAGTTCATGCATGCAAGCTGCTGACAAGAATAATATACAGAAGAATGGAGAAGAAAATGAAGATGTGTTAGATGACGATCCGTTTGGGTCTAGGAGAGAGAAAGGCAGTGGACAGACGCGGCAGACGTTGCCGTTGATAAGGGAAGCAAGACTAAAGAAAAACCGTGACAAGTTAATAGAGTACAGGGTATTTCAAAATGAATACGCAGGTTTTAAGGCATTGTAGCACATATTACATTCACCTTACAATTATAAATAATACAC
This sequence comes from Schistocerca serialis cubense, assembly GCF_023864345.2. Lineage (NCBI taxonomy): Eukaryota > Metazoa > Arthropoda > Insecta > Orthoptera > Acrididae > Schistocerca > Schistocerca serialis. The sequence continues at coordinate 667,878,306 of NC_064642.1, forward strand.
CAAATGAAAGAGAAACACGAAGTTTTCTTGCAATTATTCAGTGTGAACACCGATCACACATCGATGGCTCCGAAACCTTGATAAATGTCTCAGGAGTAACTGTTGCAATAACACTGTTTCTAAAGTCGGATACATCAGCTGGTATCGAAGGCACATACACATGGTCGCGTCAGATCGTGTGTGAACGTGGAGGTCATGTATAAAATGCTGTGTCATCCGGCCCCTTGCGCCAATCCACTGGTCGGATACAACGTCGTTTTACCATTCGCGTATTGAGTTATGCCAGTGAGGCGGCGCACCATCTTGTAGCCAAATAAAGATGTGTTGTTCAGCTTCTTTCCCATTGAGGTACTGGCCATTGCTGTAGTACATCAAGATAAGAAACAGCAGTTACAGTTGATTCACTGAAAAAGAAAGGCCCATAAACTTTTCCGCGGGGATATTTTTTGGGACTAAGGGTGAATGACTCGCATTCGCTCAACACGTTTTTCAGTCTCTCTTTGTCATTCCATACTCTTCCCATTGCGCACAGATATTCAAACAAAACTCTTTGAATATCTCTTTCATTTGGTGTATTATTTGCAATTGTTGTTGAACGTAATAAATGCTACAACGCCTTAGAAACGGTAAGTTCATTTTGAAACAACCTGTATATCGACCTGGAAAAAGCGTTCGACATTGTAAAATGTGCAGGGTGTTCGAAACACTGTGAAAGTAGGGAAAGGTCGGTAATATACAATATGTACAAGAGCCAACAGGGAACAATAAGAGTCGGAGACCAAGCTCGAAGAGCTCCGATTAAAAATGGTGTAAGATCTGGATGTAATCTTTCGCCCCTACTATTCAGTCCGTATGTCGAAGCAGTAATGATGGAAATGAAAGGAAGATTCAAGAGTGAAATTAAAATTCAAGGTGAAAGATATCAATCATAAGATTCGTTGATTATGTTGGTATCCTCAGCAGAAGTGAAGAAGAATTAGAGGATGTGTTGAATGGAATGAACAGTCTAATGAATACAGAATATGGATTGAGAATAAATCGAAGTAAGGCGAAAGTAATGAGAAGCAGCAGAAATGAGAATAGCGAGAAACTTAACAATTGTGGCCGGCCGCGGTGGACTAGCGGTTCTAGGCGCTCAGTCCGGAGCCGCACGATTGCTACGGTCGCAGGTTCGAATACTGCCTCGGGCATGGATGGTGGGATGTCCTTAGGTTAGTTAGGTTTAAATAGTTCTAAGTTCCAGTGGACTGATGACCATAGATGTTAAGTCCCATAGTGCTCAGAGCCAATTGAACCATTTGAACAATTGTGGATCATGAAGTACGAGGGTCACTCTAAAGGAAATGCACACTACTTTTGTAACAATACAGTTTTCATTCTGCATGTGTGAAAGTTTTACAGTGTGTAGATACATCCTTCCCGCTTGTTTTCAAACTTAGTTCAACATGTTCCCGTGAGTGGTGCCATCAGAGCATGTCTTTCAAGATGGCTGCTACACTTGACGTTCGTCAGAAGCAATGTGCTGTCGTAGAATTCCTGTGCTGTGAAAACGAGACAGTGGGAAACACCCACAAGAGGTTGAAAAAGGTGTATGGAGATGCTGTTGTCGATCGCAGTACAGTTAGTGGGTGGGCAAGCAGGTTACATGATGAAAGCGGGCACGGCAACATTGAGGATTGTCCTCGCAGCGGCAGGCCTCGTACTGCACACACTCCAGACAATGTGCAGAGATAACGAATTGGTGACTGCTGACAGACGCATCACAGTGAACGAATTGACACGCTACGATGGGGTAGGGGAAGGATGTGTTTGCAGAATACTGAAAGTGATGGCGTTTGTGCCAGGTGGGTTCCCAGGATGCTGACAGTGGCTCACAAAGAAAGAAGAAAAACTGTATGCAGCGAACTTTTGGAACAGTACGAGAATGGTGGAGATGTATTTCTTGGAAGAATTGTGACAGGTGATGACACATGACTGCATCATTTTTCACCAGAGACGAAGAGGCAATCAATGGAGTGGCATCATGCAAGTCACCCAAGAAAAAAATTCAAAACCACACCTTCTGCTGGAAAAGTTATGGCTACGGTGTTTTTCGATTCCGAAGGACTCTTGCTTGTGGACATCATGCCAAGTGGAACCTCCATAAATTCTGATAAAAATGTGACGACACTGAAGAAACTTCAAGCTCGACTGAGTCGTGTTCGACCACATCGGCAAAAGCAGGATGTTTCGCTCTTGCACGACAATGCACGCACACATGTCAGTCAAAAAACCATGGAGGCGATCACAAAACTCGGATGGACAACACTGAAACACCCGCCTTACAGTCCTGACTTGGCTCCGTGTAACTATCTCTGTTTGGGAAACTCACTCACTTCGTGAAACAAGGTTTGAAGATGATGACTTCCTTGTGCACGCTGCCAAACAGTGTCTCCATCAGGTTGGTCCAGAATTTTACCGTGCGGGAATACAGGCACTGGTTCCAAGGTGGCGCAAGGCAGTTGAGAGGGATGGAAATTATGTGGAAAATGAAAATATTGTTCCTAAAGGATGTATCTACACGCTGTAAAACGTTCAAACATGTAGAATAAAAGATGGATTTAAAAATAAAAATTGCGCATTTCTTTTGGAGTGACCCTCGTATTTGATGCTCTGCTATACAGGCAAGAAGATAACCGATGATGGACTAAGCAAGGAGGACATAAAAAGTGTATCATATATAGGTCTCAATTTGAGACATAAATTTCTCTGCATGTACGTTTGGACCACAGCATTATATGTTGATGAGACATGGGTGTGGGAAAACCGAGACAGAAGAGACTTGAAGCATTTCAGATATAATGCTACAGGTGAATATTGAAAATTAGGTCAACTGATAAGGTAAGGAATGCGGAGGTTCTGAGCAGAATCGGAGAGGAAAGAAACATATGGAAAATACTGACACAAAGCAAGGACAGGATGATAGAACATCTGTTTGGGCTTCAGCGAGTAACTTCCGTGGAGTTAGGGGTAGGAGGGAGTTGTAGAGGATGGAAATAGCGAAACAGTGGAGGACACAGATTGGAATACATCCGGCATATAATGAGATGTAGTTTGCGATTGCTACTGAAAAGATTGGCACAACAGAGGAAATCTTGGTGGGCCGCGTCATACCAGCCGAAAGACTGATGACTATATATATATATATTGTTTCAGGCTGTGCCTTGATGAAGAACACTAACGAATCAGACTGAAAGGAAATAAGCTAGAGAGACACAAATTCTGCGTAGATAATGTAATTGGAATAATGTGGACATTGATAATGATATTTGTATTGTTGATTTGAAAGATACATTTAAATGTGCATTGAACGTAATTCCAAATAATTTTGAGAGCTGCAATTATGGCTTCGATAAATTTGTAGTGCAGACTTTGCTAGAATAACATTTCGCATCTGAGTATGGATTAAATTATCGCTATGTTCAATGTGGTGCTGAACCATGCAGTTACTGGGATACTGGTGTCGTATTGGGTTCGAGCGAGGATCAGATCCCTGTCCGAATGTCCAGATTCAAGTTAACATTAATTTCCCAATACGAATATGAAACATGGTTGGGGTGGTTCTTTTGAAATAGGCTAACCCAGTTACACTGCATCATCGTTTAGTAGATCTGTAATATTATATTGTTACTGAAGGAACATAAAAACCATTTGCTGTATTTAATTATGTCGTTGTTTCGTAGTTCAGATTTTTGCAGAATGGTATCATCCCCCCGCGCGCACACACACACACACACACACACACACACACACACACACACACACACACACACACACGTACCCACATACCTCATACATATTTTGCACACACACACACACACACACACACACACACACACACACACACACACACGTACCCACGTACCTCATACATATTTTGCACAATTATACTTCCAAATCTTACGTTCCTTCTATTACTGCCCTTTAATCTGTACTGTAAATTTGTACATTTCTATCTCAATAGCAAGATAAGCGTAATATCAGCTGAAATGTCATTATTTGCACACTGCATGTAATAAATGATGAGTTCTCCAGTAGCGTGGAATCACGCTAAATTACTATAGGACATAAAGAGCAAGACTGGACATAATGTAGCTTGCAGCAGTTACAAATGAAACGGAAGCTCCTGATATGGTATTAATGTGGCCGACCGTGGAGTCTGTAATGGCGCGCTTCGTAACGATGTCGTGAGGTAGGTAGCGACAATGATCCATCGTGACGATAACTGCTAGATACAGGTACACGCCGAAGGATACCAGTTCCAGGGACACTGAACCCGTGGAAAGCCCGTACCAGAAGAGGCGAATTCTCCAAGGGAGATGGCCGGCGCGTCGGTGCTAGTATTCTCGTGAATGTTCTACGGATGGCCGCTGATATGCCGAATCTGTGCATGGCCAGCGCCCGTAGAGGCGAAGGATCCGAGGGCGATGGCTGGCGGACCGGTGTGGTGTGACTGACGTGATCGTCGACTAATGAGCCACAAGGTGTGGCCGAATCAGTCACCGAGTGTGAGCGCAAACGCAAGCTTGTGCAGCCTGACTGCAGTCGAGTAGCGTCTTGAAAAGGTGACAGGTGGAAGGACATCCGGTGCGGCTTGGTTCGCATGTAACCCACGGATGTGACCTAGTTCCCCGATTGCACGACCGCTGTCGCTGGTGCTCGTGGTGACGTAGGCGCCTCTGGTGGCGTCTGTTGGAAGCTGGCGTGTGAACAGGCGTCCTTGTATTTGTCAGTGCTATCGACAGAACCGCGATGGGCTTCCGTTGCTCGGCGTGTACGGTCTTCGGTGGAGAAGTACATAGAGCAAGACTACTTGTCTGGTTACTTCATACTCAATCTTTTCTTTAGATTTGTTACAGCAAAAAGCCAGGAATACTGAATTGACGTCATTGTGCTCCAACACACGACGTACATAAATTGTGGCTACAGTGTTCTCTTATGTTTATAGATGAAACACCAGAAACATTTTCTTGGTTTGATTCAATCACAACACCTTTCCGGTCCACTTATAAAAAAATACTCACATGTCGTCTTCGCACGGAACCTATAAACATATTATTCTGATTTTTCTGTGCTTTAATCATTATTCATAATAAATTAAATCCCAAACGTGATATTAATCATTTTCGTACTCGATTTCGTAATGCCATTTTCCATCATTAGAGGATCAGGTATTGCCAGATTCTGCCCCGAGTGAACAACACCGTTAACTAAATTTCATCTGTTCATATAGCCTTTAATGCAGGATAACAAAATTTTACAATAAAGAGCACGTCTACTCACAGATGCCTACAAACATCCTCAGACGCTTCCATACGCACATAGTAATTCGTAGGAATTTTTAAATCTATAGTATAGCATTTTAAGCAGCAGTGAAATATATAAATATGAACATTTAGTAGGCATTGTACTAAACTAGAGTACAGAGTTTAGTTGTCGAGGGTGTGCTTAGTTGACTAGTCAGTCTATACTATATACAAAGATGTTACCGCCCTGCCAGTCCTATTTGGTGAAGGTCACGTTTTAACTTCTCGTGGGTGAAGCGGAGGAGGAATGTTATTTCGAGAAGACTCCTCTGTTACACACCCAAGCTCTCGCCGCTCATAATAGAATGTCGGGAATTATCTACAATTAGAAAGTACGAATAGTGTCGCCCCAAAGTTACTCTCATTTTTTATGGGAAGAGACGTGAATTCGACTTCTTTGTTGATTATTTGATCATTACGAGATGAATATGTTCCAAGAGTCGTACAGATAGAAAGTTATTATAGTAGCTGTCTAGACAATGGAGGAGAAAACTTGAATGTGTGTATAAGAACTGCTGCGTTATCCTTGGAGCAAAACCATAGTAGCAATATTCCACACATGTTGCTCTAAAAGGATTGTTTAAGAAATAGCGTAATGTATGGAATGCTGTGTAGAAGTTTGGATGCAGACAACGAGGTGTCTGCGTAGCCATTTTACGGAGTAGTGCATAGTGAATATCACATGGTTTCCAGGCTGCCCACAGCCGGCATGTGTGACCGAGCGGTTCTAGGCGCCTTAGTCTGGAACCGCGCGACCGCTACGGTCGCAGGTTCGAATTCTGCCTCGGGCGTGGATGTGTGTGATGTCCTTAGGTTAGTTAGGTGAAAGTAATTCTAAGCTCTAGGAGACTGATGACCTCAGATGTTAAGTCCTATAGTGCTCAGAGCCATTTGAACCAGACTGTCCTCCGTATTGTTTCATTTATGCTGAGGCCTACTGAATATTCGGTTCTGAGTCAAACAGATCTAAAATGAAGTCACATTATTGAGAAAATAAGTACACACTACTTTCTGGTTCATAACATCACATCGTAAACAGCAATCTCCAACACAGAGACTAGCATGTTGAGGATTGTGCCGCAGCCTTTACATACCCTGTTTCGAATGTCACCTTAGGCGGCTTAATTTCTTCAAATGAGGCTACATAACCGTGGGCAGTGTGATTCACACATGGCATATAGCTAGGGTGAGGAAGGTGCGATGTCCAAGCAGGGCCAGGAGCATCCGCCAAGCACGCTATTCAATGGGGGCTTTCCAGTCAAACAACGACGCACATCCCAGTGTATTCTGTGTCGGGTCTCACAACGTGTTGGAGTGTGTCTCGCAAAATACGAACATATAAAAATGAAATGAAATTCTAATATGCCGATTCATCCTACCACAGCCGATGACAACAGCATTCTCTCAGATAATGCGGTCTGCAAACAATTACCATTCTTCCGGGAATGTTTGTATTATGTGTATAATAATTAGAAATTTTAATTACTGTTAACAAAAACAGGCGCAATATATTGGCAGTTACAAGCAGCTCAGCCAATATGTTATTCGAGACTGCAGCATGTGAATGTGTCTTTGTCTACAGGTCGAGTGAAGCAAGTGCGAGCAGTTATCAACGGAACGGCCCAACTTCCTTGCGACATGACGCCACCTACCCCCGGAGACTCCGTATTACTCGTCATCTGGTTCAAGAATGAGAAGACTGCCATTTACAGGTAAGAAAGATAACTATTTACAAAGTAAAATGAAAATCTAAATGACAATATGTGATAATAGTGACAGCTAGTGTAACGGTGGGTATCGAATTACCCTCCACCTTTTGACTAAACTTTAATTTTTACAGTTTACCAGAAGACATGGTGCTGTACTACTTAAAGTATACATATGATATTATAATGTCGTATGCAAACGATAACGAAAAATGATGCGTCCATTTATGGGAACAGACTTCTCTCAATTGTGATGTTGTATTGGAATTTGATACTCTTAGTTCAGAGATTTGATGTGTTTTGGTCTCAGCCTTTTTCAGAAATTAAGGCGACGGCTCCATATTCCGTCTCATTAGTATTTCTGTTGGTTCGATGTATTTCTCCGCGTCTGCCTGTCTGATGCTAACATTATCATCCTGTGCTACAATTTTGATCCCTAAATAAAGACTACACTCAAGAGTCACTATGGGATGTTTTGAACACTGTTGTTTCAGTCAGTCCCACCAGTTATATGTAGTGCCATGCTACTTCTTCGCGCATGAGGTACCGGTACAGATTTCCCACTAATCAGTCTCTTCCAATGGTAAGGGTTTTCCATACTTGTTTGAAATTCTATTCATTTCAGTAACTCTTAATTTCGAATCGAACCTTATCTGTCCATTTCATTTTTAATATGCCAATATATTTAAATTATTTCCAATTTATTGTTCACTTGGAGGACGTCTATTTTTATTTCGTATCAATATTTTAATAGTGTACGAATAGTGTCGAGTAGATTACGCGTTTGTCTTGAGGCCACCAACTCTGACGTTTTCCATACTTCACATATTTAGTCCTTCACTGAGAAACTGTTTCACAACTCTGATTCTAAATTTTGGCGTTAAACCACGTTCAGCTACTCATAATAATCTTGACTTACCTGTGATACAAATGATCTGGTTGAATCTTATACCATTTTGTAGATACTTTTTGCAAATAACTGAAGAAGAATTGTAATTATAGGAACGCTCTGAGCACTATAAAGCCGTTACGAGGGAACTACGATGATATTCAACACCAAGTGGACGATATGGTTCATTAATTTGCAAATACCGTCACCTCATTGGCGCTTGATTATTTTATGCAGTTAAGTGTTACAATGCAATGGCGTTTTATCGACTAATTTCAATATTTTATCTCCTTGTAATACTTTATGGTGATTTTTTTATTATATAGGTTGAATATTAATAAAACCGACAATCTGTAGAAACAGCATTCAGACTGGAAACGAAGGAAGAATGGTCCTATGAACGTGTGTCCGGAAACGTATCGTTGCCACGGCAGATGGCGCTAACGAATGACACTTCCCCGGACTACGTGCCGTGTGTTTCTTGGGTGTTGCAGACTGTGTGACTGACGCAGCGTACTGTAAGCTGCAGAATGGTCCGGTATTTCTAGCCGATACGGTGTTTGGTACGGCCAAGCAGATCGAAACACACAGGAGACAGCACAGCCATACCAAAACAAGTTCCCTCAAAGACACCAACCGTATCACAAAACTTTTCGATCCATTTTTGGGCATTTGTGTGATTATGGGTCCCCTCAGACCGACGAACGTGCAGGGATGCGGCTGGCTGTGCGTACGCCAGATTTCGAGTACCGGGTTCTACAGGCTATTAAAACGAACCGTAGTACAAGCTCCAGGCAAAGTACGCTCATATACAGCGTGATCCATTGATCGTGATCGAGCCAAATATCTTACTAAATAGCCGTCAAAAGAAAGAACTACAAAGAACGAAACCTGTCTAGCTTGAAGGGGGGAACCAAATGGCGCTATAGTTGGCCCGCTAGATGGCGCTGCCATAGGTCAAACGGATATCGACTGCGTTTTTTAAAAATAGGAACCCCATTTTTATTACATATTCGCCTAGTACGTAAAGAAATAAAATTGTTTTAGTTGAGCCCATTTTTCGCTTTGTGATGGATGGCGTTGTAATAGCCACAAACATATGCCTCACAATTTTAGACGAACGGTTGGTAACAGGTAGGCTTTTTAAATTAAAATATATAACGTAGGTAGTTTTGAACATTTTATTTCGGATGTTCCAATGTGATACATGTACCTTTGTGAACTTATCATTTCTGAGAACGCATGCTGTTACAGCGTGATTACCTGTAAATACCACTTTAATGCAATAAATGCTCAAAATGGTGTCTGTCAACCTCAATGCATTTGGCATTCCTCTCAACAGCGAATGGTCCGCCTTCCACAATGTTCGTACATGCACTGACAATGCGCTGACGTATGTTGTCAGGCGTTGTCGGTGGGTCACGATAGCAAATTTCCTTCAACTTTCCCCACAGAAAGAAATCCGGGGACGTCAGATCCGGTGAACGTGCGGGCCATGGTATTTTCCTTCAACGACCAATCCACCTGTCATGAAATACGCTATTCAATAGCGCTTCAACCGCATGCGAGCTATGTGCCGGACATCCATCGTGTTGAAAGTACATCGCCATTCTGTCATGCAGTGAAACATCTTGTAGTAACATCGGTAGAACGTTACGCAGGAAATCAGCATGCATTGCACCATTGAGACTACCATCGATAAAATGGGGGCCAATTATCCTTCCTCCCATAATGCCGCACCATACATTAACCCGCCAAGGTCTCTGATGTTCCACTTGTCGCAGTCATCGTGGATTTTCTGTTGCCCAATAGTGCATATTATGCCGGTTTACGTTACCGCTGATGGTGAATGACGCTTCGTCGATAAACAGAACGCGTGCAAAAAATCTGTCATCGTCCCGTGATTCCTCTTGTGCCCAGTGGCAGAACAGTCGTCGCCATGCAATTCCTGGTGCATAGAAATATCGTACGGGTGCAACTGATGTTGATGTAGCATTCTCAACACCGACGTTTTTGAAATTCCCGCTTCTCGCGCAATTTTTTCAAATGGTTCAAATGGCTCTGAGCACTATGGGACTTAACTTCTGAGGTGATCAGTCCTCTAGAAGTTAGAACTACTTAAACCTAACTAACCTAAGGACATCACACACACCAATGCCCGAGGCAGGACTCGAACCTGCGACCGTAGCGGTCGTGCGGTTCCAGACTGTAGCGCCTAGAACCGCTCGGCCACACCGACCGGCTGCGCAATTTGTCTGCTACTGATGTGCCGTTTAGCCGCTACAGCAACTAAAACACCTACTTCGGCATCATCATTTGTTGCAGGTCGTGGCTGACGTTTCACATGAGGCTGAACACTTCCTGTTTCCTTAAGTAACGTAAATATCCGACGAACGGTCAGGACACTTGGATCATGTCATCCAGGATACCGAGCAGCATACATGCCCGTTGGGCATTTTGATCACAATAGCCATACATCAACATGATATCGACCTTTTCCGTAATTGGTAAATGGTCAATTTTAAGACGGGTAATGTATCACGAAGCAAATACCGTCCGCACTGACGGAATGTTACTTGATACCACGTACTTATACGTTTGTGACTATTACAGCGCCCTCTATAACAAATGGAAAAAGTAGTCCAATTAAAACATTCTTATTTCTTGACGTACTACACGAATATGTAATAAAAATGGTGGTTGCTATTTACAAAAAAAACAAAAAAAACCGCTGTTGATATCCGTTTGACCTATGGCTGCGCCGTCTAGCGGGCCAACCATAGCGCCATCTGGTTTCCCCCTTCAAGCAAGACGAGTTTCGTTCTTTGTACGTTTTTCGTTTGATGCTTATTTCGTGAGATATTTGGCCCTGTCACTATCAATGAACCACCCTCTATATCGTGCATAACAAACGCTACTATCCCTGCTACCATGGAGACCACTCTGAACATCTGTTGTAACGCGGATGCGATGCAGCTCTGTACTGTGTTACGGGAATATTTGTTGTTGTTGCACGCATACCAGCCATTTGTGGACACGATCATGTTCATAGAAACTTTTTTCCTCCACTTATACCCAGGAATCCATCCCTGCAGTTTGTCCGTTTTCTTTAACGTTCACTCTGTATAGTTGCTACATTTATGATCAGTCTAATCTTTCGTAAAACTCAAGAATTTGGTACCCTCAATCATTTCGTTGGCAATACTTATTGACAAATTTCTACTATAAGCAGTTCCATATGTTTCAGTGGCACGAAGCTGCAATCCAGTTTCAGTAATTTCTGAACCCAGAATATTTTCTCTACCCAGACGGAGGCATGGACTCTGGACGCTAAACGCACAACGTACGTCATTCGTAGCTGTTTGCTACTGGATAACGCGCTGCAACAGCATCCGCATATTTACGTTCTCCAGTAAATATCACTCTCGTGTGTCAGCGCTTAACATTCTCGATCAACAGATTTCGCTGCCCGTCGATTTATGCTTTAGGATACGGCCACATATAATGACGCAGTAACATCTGGAATCGATAGCCTGCAGCTCTGTTCATGCAGTCCTAGCGATTAGCATTAAATCGCAACGAACAAATACCGTTTAAAATTGACAGGCAGTTTGTCCATTTGGAAAATTACGTGTTACTTTTTTCACGAACTCTGGCATAAGGGAATAATAAATGAGCTTGTCTATCTACTGATGAAGTAAATTTGAACTTTAATATTAATCATTGGATGTTATATGAAAACGTATTTGTATACTGGCAGGTCACTGCACCTACGTTCAAACACCACATATATTTTATGTCTGGAAACATTTTGAGGACAGAGATAACCTATCACAAATATAAGTAGCTGAGTACCTGGCGCGCGTGGTTACATATTTATTAGTGCATCTCCTCCATCCTCCTCTCAGCCTCTCTGTCAATCTCCTCAGTCCCCTATCCATGTCCATTTATTACTCCCCTCCTCTCTTTGTTCGTCTCCACTGCCCTCGCTCTTTATCTGTTTGTTACTTTTCCCTCTGTAAATCTCTTCCTCCCTCTTCTCTCTGTCCATCTCTTCCTCAACTCCCTATCCCTCCGCCCCTTCTCCCTCCATCTAGCTTTCTCCTCTCCGTTTCTCTCTCCATCTTCTTCTCCTTCTTTCTGCCCAATCTCCTCTTTTCTTCCTGTGTCCATTTCCCCCTCTCACTGTCCATGTCTATTTCCTCCACCCGAATATTTGTGTCCATCTCCTTCTCCTCCCATCCTGTTTGCCCATCTCCCACTCCCATAGAAGTTTGCTCGTTCTTTCCACCGCAGTATATGTTTCCAGGCAGCATACAGTACCTGTACCACGTCTGGCTAAAAACGATTGACTTGTTTTAGGAGGAGCTTTTCACACGCTCTTTGGCCACACACGCACGTATCACACACACAGTGATAGGCAAAATAATGTGAAAACTTGGGAAAGGTTTATTAATAAGGGTTTGGGCCCCCATTTCCCCATAATACAGCTGTCATTTTTCTTGGAAAATAAAAATTGTATAGCCTCATAAACGGGTATTCATTGGACGAATATATTATACTAAAACTGACATGTGATTACATTCACGCAGTTTGGTGCATAGATCCTGAGAAATCAGTACCCAGAACAACCATTTCTGGCTGTAATAAAGGCCTTGATACGCCTGGGCATTGAGTCAAACAGAGCCTGGATGGCGTGTACGGTACAGTTGCCCATGCAGCTTCAACACGATTCCAGAGTTCATCAAGAGTAGTGACTGGCGCATTGTGACGAGCCAGTTGCTCGGCCACCATTAACCAGATGTTTTCAGTTGGTGAGACATGTGAAGAATGTGCTGGCCAGGGCAGCAGTCGAACATTTTCTGTATCCAGAAAGGCCCGTATCCTGCTGAAATGTACAGTTTCGCATGGATCGAATGAAGGGTAGAGCCACGGGTCGTAACACACCTGAAATGAAACGCCCACTGTTCAATGTGCCGTCAATGCGAACAAGATGTGACCGAGACGTGTAACCAATGGCACCCCATACCATCACGCCGGGTGATACGCCAGTATGGCGATGACGAATACACGCCTCCAATGTGCGTTCACCGCGATGTAGCCAAACACGGAAGTGACCATCATGATCCTGTAATCAGGACCTGGGTTCATCCAAAAAAATGACGCTTTGCCATTGGTGTACCCAGGTTCGTCGTTGAGTACACCATCGCAGGCGCTCCTGTCTGTGATGCAGCGTCAAGGGCAACAGCAGTCATGGTCTCCAAGCCGATAGTTCATGCCGCTGCAAACGTCGTCGAACTGTTCGTGCAGATGGTGGTTGTGTTGCAAACGTCCCCATCTGTTGAGTCAGGGATCGAGACGTGGCTGCACGATCCGTTACAGCGATGCGAATAAGATGCCTGTCATCTCGACTGCTAGTGATACAAGCCCGTTGGGATCCATCACGGCGTTCCGTATTACCCTCCTGAACCCACCGATTCCATATTCTGCTAACAGTCATTGGATGTCGACCATCGCGGTCAGCTATGTCGCGATACGATAAACCGCAATCGCGATAGGCTACAATCCTACCTTTATCAAAGTTGGAAACGTGATGGTACGCATTTCTCCTCCTTGCACAAGGCATCACAACAACGTTTCACAGGGCAACGTCGGTCAACTGCTGTTTGTGTATGAGAAATCGGTTGGAAACTTCCCTCGTGTCAGCACGTTGTAGATGTCGCCACCGGCGCCAACCTTGTGCGAATGCTCTAAAAAGCTAATCATTTGCATATCATAGCATCGTCTTCCTGTCAGTTAAATTTCGCGTCTGTAGCACGTCATCTTCGTGGTATAGCAATTTTAATGGCCAGTAGTTTAAATCCTGTAGTTACGAGGGAGATGGAAATCTGCTCCGGAGTCTGCGCTCCAATACGGCCCTCAAGGTTTCGATAATGTTCAAGTACGGGGATCGACCTGGCCGGGGAAGACACTGCAGTTCAGTTGCGTGCTACTCACACCACGATTGTACTGTCCTGGCTGTGTCAATGGGTGCATTATCACTTGGGAATTACATTTGTATCATGGGGGGCACCTGATAACCTAAAATGTTGACATAACCGTCGCCTGTAACATGGCTTTTGAGTGTAATCATGGGACCAGCGAAATACCATGATATGACCGCCCACACCATCACACTTCCACCTCCATGCTTATTCGTTTGAATCAAGTAATCAGGATTGCAGGCACCTTTCGGCGCTCTCCAGACTTAAATCCTGCCCGATGTTGGAAATAACGAAAACGTTGTCTCGTCGGACCATATGACGTGTCTCCACTGATCATCGGGCCAGGATTTATGCTCCTGACACCATGTTTTACGCTTCTTTCCTTTGGTTGTCGTCACTAATGGTTTCGGTATACCAGATCGTCCATGAATATTCGCTTTATGGAGTTCTCGGCGGACATTGTCGATAGACACGGCGTCTCTAAGATGGCTATTGAGCTCTGCAGTCGCTTTAGCCGCCACAATTTAGTGTTGTTTTGACACAATTCGTCTTAGCGTGCGACGATATTTGCCATTTAGTTATGATTTGCGCCCACTATTCCTTTTACACGATGATGCGTTTTCTTGTTTTGTGTAGGCTGTCATAACTGCTGAAACAGTTGCTCCTGAAACATTCAATAAGTTGGCTGTCTTGGTTACTGATCCTCCAGCTAATCGGGCCCTCTCACTCTGCCTCTTTGGAACTCTGTTAGGTCTTTCATTGCACGCCGACCTCGGCCTCTGAATGCCAATACAGAGTGTGCACTACCCGTAAACAACCTGCACCGATGTCTAGTCCGTACTGAACACGCACAGCCCAGCGTGACACGTGCGTTACCCGCATTGTTGGCCGTCAAACACGACCATGCCATTACTACCACTGTTCACATTATTTTTCCTTATCACCTGTACTCCATATATATTTAACATATTGCGTACATATTTCACCTGTATCTCTAGTGAATTTCGCCCTGCAATTTTGTTTACAAGGTCCGCAATGTTTGTGACATACTCCTGACCTATGTGCCAATGAAATAATTTTGCAAATACGTCCAGTGGTACACGAGGAAACTGTGTGCGAAATGCGTTGGGAACAGAGTTGTTAGGAAAGACATAATAACTTGAAAGGTCGTGCATGATTAGGCAGTTTTACTGCATGAACAGCGAAAATATAGCAAGTGGTAAATATTTTTTGTTTGTCATATTTTGGTGTGTGTGGGGGGTTAGCGAGGAAAAGTCTCCTTAAGGTTTGAAAGTAAGTATAAAGTTTGTAACAAATCACTTGGTGCTCTCATTCTCAAATATTGAATAAATACAGTATGGCTATTTGCACGTCATAAGCTATGTTTCCTTTCCATCCTCACCCCATCCCTACGAGAAGTAAGTCGTTCTTACTCCCACAGCCCTTCCTTCCAGACAGTAAATGATATGTGTGCCAAGGTTGGTTGAAATCGATTCAGCGGTTTCGGAGGATATGTGGAACATACATACACTTCTATAATGTATGTGGATATCTGAGTTCTCTAAACGTAGAGAAATGGCCTATGTCAGACTTCGTCTGGTCATATGAAGACAGGTATCAGGTGCCAAGGTGAAATTGTGGGCGTGGTACAAAACGACGACCGGCCACACTCGTGTGACATCATCGACCGTTCGACTACTTTGCGAAAAGTCGAGTTTTCGTAGAAACGTGGATGTTTTGTGAGGTAGAATGATTATAATATTTATCAGCGATTAATCATAATTTGACATAAGTTAATTCTTTGTAGTGTGAGAACGTTTTCCGCTTAACATTGGTAGACTCACCAAATGCGGTCATATGTCGGCAATATTGCTGGGAACTGTTGCCCGGCAACGTTTGCGCAGTACGTTTCCGGATCAACAGTGTTTGCAGGGGGCACGGTATTGCCGCGAAATGGACGAATGCGAGCTACCCAAAGTCAAATGCGGCTCTCCTACTTTTGCAACCCACAAGAAAAAGTTAGCAAGAGAAAGAGAAATCGGAGTTCGTGGATGCGTTCTTTCTTAAGTAAGCAAACTGCTTCCGAAACTTTAAATCGTTAAATGGTGCTGGATGCTCACCCGTCACAATGCTGAAATTCTTTCTCGAATTTGTCGTAAAAGCAGTTAGACGGTGCACTGTTAATAGTATACCATTTTTGCATTTAGATGCGATCTCAGTCTTCTTTTCTAGCCAGGGTAATTCATGCTGAAGTTTGATGTATTACGTCAAATCACACTTCTTATCGACAAGCCACTTGGTACCAGACATTTGTGACAGTCAAATGTATTTGGTAATGTCACGTGAACCGCCAGTGCACTGAGAAAACTATGACCCTCATATACGAATTACGATAATAATTATTATACCTGAACAATAAGGTATAAAAAGATCTTTTTTTATTCTCCTCTTCCTCTCGAACAGGCCATGAGGCCAAACGGTACCGACCGGCCGCCGTGTCATTCTCACCCCATAGGCGTCATTGGATGCGGATATATAGGGGCATGAGG
This sequence comes from Schistocerca serialis cubense, assembly GCF_023864345.2. Classification (NCBI taxonomy): domain Eukaryota; kingdom Metazoa; phylum Arthropoda; class Insecta; order Orthoptera; family Acrididae; genus Schistocerca; species Schistocerca serialis. The sequence continues at coordinate 667,894,779 of NC_064642.1, forward strand.
TTAGCACACCGCTCTCCCGGACGTATGTCAGTTTCCGAGACCGGAGCCGTTACTTCTTGATCAAATAGCTCGTCAGTTTGCCACACAAGGGCTGAGTGCACCCCGCTTGCCAACAACGCTCGGCAGACCGTATTGTCACCCATCCATGTGCTATCCCAGCCCGACAGCGCTTAACATCGGTGATCTGAGGGGAATTCGTGTTACCAGTGCGGAGAGGCCGTTGGCAAGGTATACCAAGATAACAATAAAAAACGATTGTGGGCATGCTGCTAGGCATGGACATGGAAACACATGTAATGAAACCTGAAATAAAAAAAAGTAGAAGTCTGAAACTACGTAAAGTAGAATTATAGTTCACCGCTGCAGATATTCAACTGAGACGGTAGCAGCGAGAATGTTCTTTCTCAGAGTGCGGTCCTTGTGAACAGTGTCCCAGGAGCAATGTTCAGTATTCAGGGATGTGACACGAACAGTCATTCGAAGCAAAAACATTCAGTGAAGACGAGCTGTAAAATGCGTATCTCAAGAACTTTGATCACTTATTAATCTTCCATAGTGTGAAACAAATCTCTTCTACTGCAAGCTCTTTGCTTTCCACATATTGGGACGAGGTGTTATGGAACAAAACCAAAAAAACTGTAAATATTGGTTATACAATGCATACTTTAAGATTAATGAGCACTTTTTCAGTAGATTTGTTTCAAAGTAGTGGAGACGGGCACATGGTCATTGCTCTTAACACATGGATTTTAGAGCCCATGTTTAATGGACTTTTTCTGTTTTACTAACACCTCTCAAAATATTTAAAGCAAAGAATTTATAGTAAATAGATTTGTTTCACGTAGCGAAGACGAACATTTCCTCATACTTCTTAAGGTAATTATTTTAGAGCCCATCTTTACGACACTTTTTTAGTTCGAATGATAGGTTCGTCATATCCCTGGATGTTGACCATTCGCCCTGGGACATCTTGTGTATTACTTTCTATGTTCCATAACTCTGGCCGTAGACGTACAAATCCGACATATTTGTCCACTTCAACATTCGTGCAGTAAACATATTTAGCGCATCTACATTAGCGCACCATCTTTCGAACTGAAACTAAATAACGTTCCACCGCTCTGATTGCGTGACTTGACAGTGCTGCACTATCGGTGACAGAAAGAGGAATAGAGGGTGAGAGTGAGAGGAGAGCATTTAAAGAAAAGTCCCGTCCATACGGAAATATTCTCCACCTTTGTTGCAATACACTGGCCACATATCGGCCATACCTCGGCAAGTAACAGCACAACCTTTTTAAATAAAAAATATTGCAAGAAGATACAGCTGTTGGGTTGTGTATTGCAATCAGCTTGCTGCAAAGTTGATGGCAGCACTATGGCGACAACATTTTGCCTTAAATTAAGGCCCGTGCGAACGCACCTCAAGAAACACTGTCACCGATTTTCAGTTATCAAAAATTCATACTCCTTACACGCAGATGTATTCAAAACACATGGTATGTTGTTTTACATGCAGGTTGCTCTGAGACACAGGTTAAGACGAGACTGGACAATGTCTGAAACCATACTGCAGTAGCTTGAAAGAAAAAGCTGCGCTGCGCCGTAAATTTCTAATTTAATTTGTGCATCAAGACGCGTTTCTCTTTAAAGTGCAGCATGCAAAGCGCGTTTTTTTAATAAACTACTGGAAATTAAATACAGTTGCTGCGAAACCGGCCATTGCAAGAAACTCGACATACGTGCGGTGTAAGAGACATAAGGCGCTCTTTCTGTAGTCTTTCAGCACCTATCTGAAATTTCGTTTCTGCGTTGTATGCTGGAGTCAGTCCATGCAAATAGTGCTCAGCTTGTCTTTCTTGCGAGACCCAGTGTCGACGGAAAACGTCGGCTTGTTTCCCATTCCAAATAAAACGGTTTGAAAAAGTGAATTTTTCGTGCCCATTCGATAAAGCGGTTTGAGATTAGTTTAGTGCGATATTAATTTTATCGATATGTATTAACAGTGACAGTAGCACACGAAGAATAAGCAGTACTCCAGCAGCAACAACTATACCGTGCTACCACCAACCATTAGCGCTTCCACGGCACTGCTTGAGTACTGTTTATTATTCGTGTTTTACTGTCCCTATTAATAATTACCGATAAAACAAATACCGCACTAAACTCATCTGGGACCGCTCTATTGAATTCCGCTTGAAAAATGTTTTGTTTGTAACGGGAAACACATCGAGACTTTCCGTGGACGCTGTGTGTCGGTTGAAAGACGTGATGACCACTATGTGTTTGGCCTGACTTTAACTATCTCCTGAAGCATCAGAGAAAACGCACCTGACGGCTCTTACGAGAGACACCTAGCTGTCCCTACCGATTGTTCTTGTGACGGAACAATGTTGTTGGCCAGTTCGCTCTGGAGATGTGAAGCGCATTGTAAAAATTTCGCAGTATAACTGGTAAAAAATTCCCAGTCGTTTTCAACCTACTGTACACATTCTGCTCACTAACGCGACGAGTCATATATTAACCATTACGTTGGGCTATATACAGGGAATTTGTTACTTCCACACTTCCCATTCTGATATATCCTTGCAATTTCGTTGTCGTCCATGGTGAAGCATAATTTTCTAAACCATTAACGGAAGATTAAGTATTAAAAACGGAATAAAGTTACAGAGACAACCAGAATCTGTGGAGTTAATTACGCAAAGAAAGAGTGGAGAAACTTGGATAAGTGTAGCAGAAGTGAGATGTACCTTGATCCAAAAATACCGTGTATCCCGTGGCCAATACCACGTATATTATATTTTATAGCATTATTCCGTTTCATGAGAGTGAGAAAAGCTCTGAGAAGGGGCATACATCGATTATGTGGCTTACTTCATTCTGGATACCGTTCCTGATACAGACATTGTATGGGTTGCATAAAACTACATGGACATGGCCAGTTGAAACACACTATATGTTTCCAGAATGAGATTTTCACTCTGCAGCGGAGTGTGCACTGATATGAAACTTCCTGGCAGATTAAAACTGTGTGCCCGACCGAGACTCGAACTCGGAACCTTTGCCTTTCGCGGGCAAGTGCTCTACCAACTGAGCTACCAAAGCACGACTCACGCCCGGTACTCATAGCTCTACTTCCGCCAGTGCCTCGTCTCCTACCTTCCAAACCTTACAGAAGCTCTTCTGCGAACCTTGCTGAAATACCACTCCTGAAAGAAAGGATATCGCGGAGACATGGCTTAGCCACAGCCTGGGGGATGTTTCCAGAATGAGATTTTCACTCTGCAGCGGAGTACTTGCCCGCGAAAGGCAAAGGTGCCGAGTTCGAGTCTCGGTCGGGCACACAGTTTTAATCTGCCAGGAAGTTTCATATCAGAGCACACTCCGCTGCAGAGTGAAAATCTCATTCTGGAAACATCCCCCAGGCTGTGGCTAAGCCATGTCTCCGCGATATCCTTTCTTTCAGGAGTGCTAGTTCTGCAAGTTTCGCAGAAGAGCTTCTGTAAAGTTTGGAAGGTAGGAGACGAGGTACTGGCAGAAGTAAAGCTGTGAGTACCGGGCCTGAGTCGTGCTTTGGTAGCTCAGTTGGTAGAGCACTTGCCTGCGAAAGGCAAAGGTGCCGAGTTCGAGTCTCGGTCGGGCACACAGTTTTAATCTGCCAGGAAGTTTCACACTATATGTTTATACTTAGGTGACAAAATTCATGGATTAAAACGTAATAGCGTGACAGGCCTCCTTTTGCCACGGTAATGCAACAGTTCGATTTTGCATGGATTCAACAAGTGTTTGGAAGTTCCCTGAAGAAATACTGTCATACTGCCTATATAGCTGTCCAAAACTGCGAAAGTATTGCCAGTGCAGGATTTTGTACACGATTTGACCATTCGATTATGTCACGTAAATGTTAGATGGGTGTCATGTCTGGCGATGTGGGTGCCCAAATCATTCGCTCGAACTGTCAAGTATGTTCTTCAAACCAGTCGCGAACAGTTGAGACTGTGTGACCTGGCGCATCGTCATTTATAGAAATACCATCATTGTTAGGGAATATGATGTCCATGAGTGGTGGCAAAGGTTCTCCAAATAGACACAGCCGACACCATTATGGCGGCATCATCAACTTCCACAGTGCCTTGCTGAAAACTGGTATCCATGGCTTCATGGGGTCCGCACTCGAATCCTGCTATCAGCTCTGACCAACTAAAATCGGGCCTCATCTAACTGTGTCACGGTTTTCCAGTCGTCTATGGTCCAAAATAAGTGTTCACGAGAGTTGTAGATGCGCTGCAGGCGATGTCATCGTCTTAGCAAAGGCGTTCGCTTCGGTCGTCTGCTCCCATATCGCATTAACGCCAAATTTCGCTGCACTTTCCTAACATACGTTCGTCGTACGTCCCACATTGATTTCTGCGATTACTTGGCTGGTAGCACTGACAAATCCACGCAAACACCGCGGCTCTTGACCGTTAAGTGAAGGTTGCCGGTAAATGCGTCGTCCATGGTGAGATGTAATAACTGACATGTGGTATTCTCGGCACACCCTTGACATCGTGGATCGCGGAATATAGAATTACCTAACGATATTCGATATGAAATGCCTCGTGTATCTAGCCCTAACTACCATTCTGCGTAAAATGTTAATTCCCGGCTCGCGGACGTACGTCGGAAACCTTTTCACATGAATCACCTGACTACAAATGATAGTTCCGCCAATACACTAGCCTTTTGTGGCTCGTGTAGGAGATACTACCGCCATCTGTTTTGTGCATAGCGCTATACCATGACTTCAGTCATCCCAATATATATTCCACAAGCTTCTATAATATGCGTGACGGAGGGTACTTTGAAGTAATGACGGTGATTTTTTTGTCGTATTACGTTCCAGTATCCAGCAAGGAATAATTAACTGACTGTGCCAATGACCTTGCAGTATAGTAACACCAGTTCCCCTCAGATCACTGAATCTAAGTGTTTACACCGTTGGCTAGCACTTCAGGGTTGATCATCCGGTTCTGCCAGACACTTTGAGCAAGCGGGTTGCACTTAGCTCTTGTGAGGCCAATGGAGGAGCACCTAGAGTTACGAAAAATAAAAAATCCTAATAAACGATTATTCAAGTTGGTGTGAAGAATGTATGAGTCTGGCGATATTCCACCAGACTTTCGGAACAAAAACATCCGCAGAATTACGAATACTGCAAGAGCTGACAAGTGCGACCATTATCGCCCAGTCAGTTTTACAGCTCATGCATCAAAGCTCCTCACAATAACATACAGAAGAATAAAAAAGAAAATTGAAGATCAGTTAGATGATGATCAGTTTGGCTTTAGGAAAGGTAAAGGCACAAAGAGGCAATTCTGACACTGCGGTTGATAATGAAAGCAAAACTAAAAAAAAGCAACAAACAAACACGCTCGTAGGATTTGTCGACCTGAAAAAGCGTTCGATAATGTCAAACGGTGCAGAATGTTCGTAAATCTGAGGAACATATGGATAAGCTATAGGGAGAGACGAGTAATATACAACACGTACAAGAGCCAAGAGGGAATAATGAGAGTGGAAGACCAAGAAACAAGGACTCGCTTTAAAAAGGGTGTAACGCAGCGCTGTAGTCTTCTCCACTACTGGCAATCCGGAGAAGCAATGATGGATAGGAAAGAGAGGTACAGGAGTGGAATTAAAATTCAAGGTGATAGGATAGCAGTGATAATTTTCGCTGATGACATTGCGATCTTAGTGAAAGTGAAGAAGAATTACATGATATGCTGAATGGTATGAACAGTGTAATTAGTACATAATATGGATTGAGAGTAAATCGAAGAAAGACGAAAGTAATGAGAAGTAGCGGAAATGAGAACAGCGGAAAAACATCATGACTGATGGTCACGAAGTAGATGAAGTTAAGGAATTCTGGTACCTAGGCAGCAAAATAACCAATGACGGACGGAGCAAGGAGGACATCAAAAGCAGACTAGCACTGGCAAAATAGGCATTCCTGGCCGAGTAAATGTACCAATAGTATCAAATATAGGTGTTAATCTGACGAAGAAATTTCTGAGAATGTACGTTTGAAGCACAGCATTGTATTGTTGTGAAACATGGACTGTGGGATAAGCGGAAAAGAAGAGAATCGAAGCATCTGAGATGTGGTGCTGCAGGTGAATGTTCATAATTAAGTGGATTAATAAGGTGAGGAAAGAGGAGGTTCTACGCAGAATCGGAGAGAAAAAGGAATTCGTCGAAAACGAAGTAGGGACATTATGATACGACATCTGTTAGGACATCAGGGAATAACTTTCTTGATATTGGAGGGAGCTGTAGACGGTAAAAACTGTAGAAGAAGACAGAGATTGGAAATCATCCAGCAAACAATGGAGGTCGTAGGTCGCAAGTGCTACTTTAAGAGGAAGAGGTTGGCACAACGGAGGAACTGGTGGCGGCTCCATCAAAACAGTTAGAAGACTGATTACCCATAAAAAAATTAAAGAAAAGAATATGTAGAACAGCCATTGAGACTGAGCAACAAGAAAAGTTGTTGGAAGAGGTTTAAAATTAGCTTATTTGTGGCATCAGTGTTTCAAGAGAGCAATCTGCAGTAATTCATCTGCCAAACGAGGCATTAAATCTCTTTTTCCTTCCTCAACGCGTTGTTTCAGATAGTGTAGTGTCGAAGCCTTTGCTCAGATACGAATAAACCACTGTAGCCTTCTCGCTGAAAATATCGGGAACATTAATGTTTTACCTTCTGACAGTCCTAAGGTAATAAGAAATTTCTACTCCTTGTACAAATCTTTGGCAACAATTTTTGTCGTTCATCTAAAGTTTAACCTCGTGTGACAGGGAATGTACGGTTTGTGATCTACAGATCGCGCAAGAATTGCATCTCAATCGTGCAGGCGTTTCCTAATACTTAGTGTAATAAAGTGCAGAACGTTATAGCTTGAATGGTATCTCCGTGACGTTATGTCTTCTTTCGTGAAAGCTTTTTAAGTACTTTCCTGAAATTATCTAGGTCCAAATATGTGTCTGTAAAATGGGTTGTCTGTTGCTAACACATATAGTTTAACGTGTTAATAGTGTAATCTGTCGAAATAATGTTCTTTAATAATTAAGTAGTTAGTAACAGATTATCCAATATTATTCTGTGAACCGAACAATAATTCTCACAAATGTAACTAGTTTGTTCCTCAGACCAAAGTAACTGAATTCGTGATTTCTGATAAGATATTGCTTCGTAAATGAATAGGTATTTCTAAAATTTCTAAAGCACATTGCAACGAATATATTACCACAAACATTCAGAAAAGCTCCCACTACTGTCATGGAAAACCTTCTGATGTTTAGGTTACCCAAAATATCTGTGAAGCAATCGGATTGCTCTTGGAAGTTTCCCAAAAACCATGTATGCTTAAAGTAGAGAAATATCACATCTATTAATGCGTGGCGATGGCGGAGGCACCACTATCGGCAATAGGACTGCACAGATGTTTTGTGGAGTAGACCATGGTAAACAGTTCTCCCTAGCTTGCAGCAGTGACACCCCACTCAAAACAGACGTAAAAGATCACTCTTCCAATACAAATACGTACGGAATAGTCGATTAGCTTCACTATGAAAGATTTTCTGAACTACTGTGTAACAGTTGTACGTGTTTGCTTAGCAGCAAACATTCCAGTTAAGATATGAACTGTTCCGGCGTAAAGTAAAGCGCAGGTCCGCCAGGAGAGAACGGTAGAGAAGAGAGGGCTGTGAGACGACGTCAGCCAATAGCACGCTGACAGACCCCTCTCCAGGACGAACAACGCCACGGCGGTAGAAGACATAATCGCCACGCCGCCTAGCCGCGGCCCTGGTCACCGAATTTGACAGCGCCATCAAGGATAGGCACTTGCATAGCAGCGTCTTAGGGACTGTATTGCAACACTTGTATTAGGAACTGTATATACTGAAGAGATTTCTTATTTGCATTATCTATTCGGTACGTGTTTGTATTGGAAGAGTGATCTTTTACGTCTGTTTGAGTGGGGTGTCACTGCTGCAAGCTATGGAGAACTGTTTACCATGGTCTACTCCACAAAACATCTGTGCAGACCTCCATTGCTTGCGACCCACCTGTATAAATACAAAGTTAAATATTGTCATTTATTTTCTCTAAATAAAATTCATTAAAGCGATTTGCTTGAATTGCTGTCGAGCGATCCGAGAAAGCAGGTTTCCTAGGCATCCCATATTTGACGAATAGGCACGATACAACATAAACTGCAGAAAAAAAAACCATTACTGCATTATGTTTTCGCCTTGTACAGCAACATTCGTTCAGTGCCTCCTAAATAGGCTCAATTCCAAGCATTTTATTAATAATGGCGCTCTTACATTTGATGAATTTGAGCTTCGCTTTAACATTGTCGAATCAATGGCTTTTAAATGTTACTAATGCGTTCTCCACTGTTCAAACAAAATGTGTCATTATTAATAATAAACTTTCAAAATAGACTTATCTACTCTTAAAACAGTGCTCAAGAAAGGTTTTGCGCCAATTTCATGATTTGTATGGTTAACATTATTTGACCATAATGAATGGAGGTAAAAAAAAGAAGGTAAAAATTAATGTATTTTTTCGATGCACTTCTGGATAACGTAGTGTCTTCCCCGATAGTGTATGTACAATACCTTGAAGGGTGAGTTCAGGTTTATGCCATGCGCCCATTGACAGTTTATGGAAAGATTGTTAGCTTGGTAAGTTGCCTGGTGGCGTCTCCCGAAAATTCAGAAATTAAACTGAAACACTAAACATTTTAATTTGTCCTCTTAGTGGACGCCTGTGGTGAACAAAACCAGGTGATGACCACAACCTATAAAGATCGGCTTGTCTGTGCTCTGCATAGAACACAAAGTACTTGGTGCTGCTTTGGAGGCAACTATGGAGGGAGTGTTGACCCAGTTAGTACCAACTGTCCGCACACTCTCTGTTTGCCTTTTAAAGAATTGAGCTGAAGCTCCCAGAACTGTAGTGCCTGAAGAAGGAGGGCAACAACTGGATTCGAACCTAAATCAGAACTGTCAGGGTCTCCTCATTGACTAGTGCGGTATTTATCAGACGTCTCATTTTCATCATAGAAGTGTGCTGGTGGTTAGGTACTGAAGCACATGACAGACAAACAGTCCAGTATCTTCACCAGGCAAATGGGTTACTCATATTTTGGTCCAGTACCTGGAATGTCTATTGCGTACTACTCATCACCGTAGAGCGTGAACTGAAGGCTGAGCAATGCCGGGACAGGATCCTCAAACCATTTTAACCAGAATATCAATATGTCGTTGGTAGGTTCGTGATACTCTCTCCGTGCCTGAACAAGAATCAAATGTATATAGAAGGCTTTGGTATCTGCTAAGATGAACACTACAGAGCATGCATAGTGCCACTTGAAAGGAGCTGACCGTCTTTGCATAAACCTTTATTGCACATAGGATGACGTCAGGAGAACCGCTGTAGAAAGGTTGCAGAGTTAAAAATGGCAGAGGAAGAATGGAAGAGAAAATTGAGTATACGTTAAACAGCCATTAGTCTGGTTTTAGTGCAACAGCATCCGCCTAAATTACACTGAGGAGACAAAAGTCATGGGTTAGCGATATACGAATATACAGATAACGGCAGTATCGCTTACAGACGGCATAAATTTCATTGGCGGAGTTATTATATGCACTCACGTGATTCTCATGAAAAGGTTTCCGGTGTTATTATGGCCGCGACACGGGATTTCATAGACTTTGAAAGCTGATTGATAATTGGGGCTAAATGCGTGGGACATTCCATTTCCGAAATCGTAAGAGAATTCAATATTCCGAGATCCACTGTGTCAAAAGTGTGACGAGAGTACCAAATTTCAATCATTACCTCATTCAACGTGCAACTCTGTGGCCGAAGGCCTTCACATAACGGCCGAGAGCAGCGGCGTTTGTTTATAGCTGTCAGTGCTAGCAACCAAGCAACACCGCGTGAAATCAGTGTCGGAGGTGCGACGAACGGATCAGTTAGGGCGGTGCAGCGAAATCTGGCGTTAATTTGGCACGACAATGGACAACCGACGTGAGTGCCTTTGCGAATAGCACATCATCTGCAGCACCTCTTCTGGGCTCGTGAGCAAATCGGTTGGACTCTAGACGACCCGAAAACCGTGGCCTGGTCGCATAAGTCCATATTTCAGTTCGTTAGAGCTGATGTTAGGGTTCGAGTTTAGCGCTGACTCCATAATGCCATGTAGCCAGCTTGTCAACAGTTCCCTGTGGAAGCTAATGGTGGCTCCATAATTGTGTGGGCTATGTTAACAAGGAATGGACTGGGTCCTCTGGTCCAACTGAACGGATCATTCACTGGAAGTAGTTATCACTGACATCAATCCAATCTAATACTTAGGGGGCACAATCGAGAGGTTAGTTCGGGCACAAAATCCGGCACCGGCAACACTTTCGCAGTTATGAATCGCAGTTATGACTCAGCATTTTTGCAAGGACTACGAGCGACTTGTTGAGTTCATGCCACGTCGAGTTGCGGTACTACTCCAGGCAAAAGGAATCCCGACACGGTATTCGGAGGTATCCCATGACCTTTTCCTACTTAGTGTATTTTAGGGATCAGGTGCGCTGAAAGACACAAGTCCATTTCTGGTGTGACACAGCTCAGTTCTATTCCATAAATTCTGTTTATACTGATTGGTAATTATGGTAAAGTCAAGCCACCTTTCGTTATCTTTTAGTTTCCTCTGTTCTGATTTGGAATGTTTCCATGCAGAGTATTAAATGTCGCTTGTGAGTCTTGGTCTGGGAAGCTAGCGGGATACAACAGCTGGAATTGCATGCCAAGATATCTCCAAATGTAGTTTCCGAAGGTCAGGGACTGAATTCTGATGACCATTCCGACAGGAAGAGGGACACCGGTATTTAGCCATTCAACACTGTTCTGCTGTGCGTTTTCCAACACCGCCTCAAATTTCTTCCCACGAGTCGTAGGCGAACAGTGCACACAGCATGGTCTGGCTAAAACGCGAAAATAATGGACGGTGGAGAGTGCAGCCCTTGGCAACTAAATGGCTATTTTATAAGCAGGCCTGGGTCAGCCAAAGCACGCTTTGCAGAAAGTACTGTACTCCACACAGTGAATTATTGCAAGGCAGGCAGAGAGGGAAACGGTTTAAACAGAATCCCATCTCTTGCTGTTCCGAAGGAACCGACGCAATTCATTTATTTTAATGTGTTTTTGGTCCCCTGCTGAAAGCGAGTTTTTTCGAGCAGGTACCTTTCTCATTGTCATGAGGGTTTCTTTCACGAAAAGTTGAGGCATGTTCTTATTGGACGTTCTTAAAAAAATATTGGGTAGGGGGAGACTAGCGCCGGAAGTTGAGGATACTATGTACGCAGGAAAAACAAGGATAAACAATAAATTAGCGAAATTGTAAATGTTCTAAAAGCGGGCCGGTGTCGAGCCGACAGACTGCAAAATTTTCAATATCGTTTCTTTGGTGGAAGATCAGACAGTGCCGTAACAGTTAAAGCTGTGGCATTAGTTTCAAGTGCCACTTAGATTCTCTTCTTTATACCATGTATTTACATAACCTGGGTCCGATGGATACCGTTGTTTATGTTGTACTGTCATTAAATTAGACTGGGTTATAATCAAGTACATTGTGCTGGACTCGAGATAATTCGTTATTGGAACACACGTGCATAGTTGTGATTGCAGAAAATACATTGTTACAACTTGCAGCTCTGTTCAGCTTTCAGATTGCGTACTTCCGTGTTGTGTAAGAGAGCGAACTGTTGTTGTAGATGGTTACGAATGTGTGAAGCGGTACTGAAATACTGTAGGAGTTTTTATACATCAATGTAGTTTTTGATACTCGATACCCTTTTTTTTAAAGAAAGATAAGGGTCATTTGTGACACTAAACAATAACATGCACAGTGGTCGAAGAAATAAGATAGCACTCAAGCTATTTCTTAATTTTTTTTTTCAGATGTAATGACGCAATATACAAGTAAAAAAGTTACAGTAAAGGAGATGGCATACGTTTTCAAGCTCAAATTTTGAATCAGTTGATTCTCAATGGGTAGGTGAAGATGCCGATTTCTTTCCTGATATACGCGTAAGCACTGGTTCAATGAAAAACATTAAGTTGTTCCTTAGGCTGCGGCATGCAACTCTGCATGTGAATAACAAAGTAGTCGCGGAGATGATGATGCAGGTGACAATGCCTCTGGACTAATAAGCAGTGAAACGGTCCACATTTATATTGTTCCAAGCGGTGTGCTATAGAGAAAAAGCCCCCACCACCACCGCAGTGCAAAATAAGACTTTTGCACACAATTTGGTGAAATGTATGACAGAACTAGAAGGCGCATAATGACATACACCCCCAATTACGCTTGGGATTTATTTACTCCTCTATCCATTGTGGATGAAACTGTGACATGCACAAACCTAAAGGCAGGAATAGTTTATGTATCAAGAAAAATAAACTAGCATGATGTAAGTAAAGAAGAGATGCTGATCTCCAAAGGTATTTTGCTTTATAATGAAGCAGATAAATGTTGGGCTGTTCCAATTAGGGAACTTTCTCCGGAAAAGTTTTCCAGTCCATTATGTGGAGCTACGATGTCTGTGAGCTGGTATGAGGCAATAAGAAGATTCATTAAATTTTATGACAAAAGGACAAGAAAGGCTAGGCTACAAACTGATAAGCTTGCTGTTACGTCCTATGTGTGGAAAGTATCTATACGACAGTGCAGGAATGTAATGATATAGAAGATTATTGTTGTGCTGGATGACGAGCTGGTTCCTTTTACGGGCTGTTGTGGATTCGTGCAACATATGCCAAAGAAGCATGGCAAGTATGGAATGAAAATATTCTGGATGTGTGAAGCTGAAACTTGTTATGCCATTAATTGGAATGCACATCCAGGAAGAGAACAAAGTGAGACACCACAGAATAAATTGAGTCTTGCCACCGTGAAGATCCTTGCAGGCAATATTACTGGTACAACCTAAGTACCATGCGTAATTATGACACTATAGACGAACAACAGCCAAAACGGAAGCCTGAGACTGTGAAGTCTTATAACCGGACGAAGGGTGATGAGGATATTATGAATCAGCTTGTGCGCAGTTATAAGTGTAAAAAACAAACTAAACGCTGGCCCATACCACACTGACGCAATATAATAAACGTGTACACTCTAAATGCCTTTATTCTTTACACAACAACACAACATCCCACATATAACGAAGGGCTTTTGCGCAACATGAGACTTTCCATCAAGGAACTTCCAATGGAGTTGATGCAACCATTTACGATCACATTTACTAATCCCTTTCTACAGAAATCCGTATACCTGGATATGGAGAAGTTCATTACAATCCCTCAAACACGAAGTAATAATAGTAACAACAACAGTAAGGTGACTTATTGCAAGAGAAGATGTTCATTGTGTCCTGTTTAAAAGAACAAGAAAATAATGCCCGTGTGCTGTAAGTGCACAAAACGTTTATGCCTCGACCACAGCAATGTGGTATGAAGCAAATGTAAAAATTAATGCGATGTTTTTTTGTTTAATGATTGTCCTTTGCCAATACCGTACCAACCAACGTGTGACCAGTTTGTGATGAATAACAGTAGTGGCCTATGTTTCAGTTTTCATAATGTCATTCATAATGCCATTTATTTAAAGAAAATTAGTCAAGATTGGAATAAATGCTCTTTATCACTCAATAAAGCTTAAAATGATCTCACGTGTCTTTTATTTTACTGATAAAGCTTGAAACAAAATATTCCTACAGAAAATATAAAAAATACTTAATTTCATTTAAAATCTTGTATTGGACAGAATATGTTCTACGGTCCCAGGATATATAAATGTGTAAGCGATGTAAGTCATGCAAAGAAGAGCCAATTAAGAGATGCTTTCATCCTGTGCAAATTTGAGATCCTTATTAACTTATTTCTTCTACTACTGCATTCTGTGGCAGGACCAGATAATAGGTCCGTGGCTCGAAATCACCGCTTTGCTACCAGTTGTAATGGAAAATTACGACCTGTCGTATGGCTACAAGACTTTACGGAAAGGACTGGGCTAAAGCGACTTCAAATGCTTCATTCGAGGTTTAATACATACGCATAATTTATGAACCAATATTCGTTATAAAGTTAATAAACTCTGTCCTAAAATTTAAAATAAAGTAAGAAATACACAGTAACAAACAGAGCGTGTTACATGGCTTTCATTACTGATGATAACTTGACACCAGTGCCTATGAGTTTAATTTGTACACTACAGCACTGAAGATGATCACTACGTGATTGAAAATCGATTTTGCTGTCAATAAACCATCAAAATTACGGCCAACGCTGACCTTCCTTCTAATAACAAACAGAACAATTAACCCAAGTAACAAATTACCTTTTCAAAAAAATTTTAAACATTTATAACACAAATCATTAACAATTTTAACAGGAACAATAACATAGGAACTGATGGACTGCCACTATACAAATGCCCCTGGATAATATGAACACACAGTACCCAATGACGCTCACTACAAATTTCAAAACCTACTTTTAGATAACAACAGACGTGGGTCGTCCTTTAAGAAAGTTTTTAAAACAGAAACTAGCGGTTTGATTTAAATGAATAACTGACATTGGAGTTTTAAATCAGCAAGGAATAAGTTAAATTCACATACCTTAGAGAAAATATCCAGATGTACATTCAAACAAATATCAGTTTACTAAATATGAACTTAGGTGTGAAGAACGGCAATAAGAAAGATGTGGACGCAGTTAAACAGATTAATCGTTAGAGACCTCAGGAAGCCCTAAAAGATGACACCCATGGAGTGCCTAGGAAACCGATACGTCGAAATCACGGTAACTTAAAGCCCACGTAGAATGTCGCGAATTTGTGGCGGCAAATGAGCAGATACCGCGGCCCAGCTTAAGCAGAACCACAGCACGCTAGCGGGACCAGCTTGGTCGACAGCCTTAGTTTCATGGGGCCGTTTCCAAACGAACCCCGTCACCGTTGATCCCCTTAGAGAAATGTCAAAGACACGCGCCTGCAGTACCGAATAGTTACTTTAAGGAACGGAATACTATAAAGACACTACCATGTGACCCCCTCCCAAATATATATTCTAACGGTAGGCATTCCAAGAGACCGAGAATGGTTTCTTTTAAATAGAAAACAACAGCCTAAAGGCCTGAGCAGGGTCCACAAGCGTCAAGGAATCTACCAATTTTTTTTTTTAAAGAAACTTGAAACCTTAAAACAAAATTACAACTAAAATAGTGAATTTTTAACTCACAGTGTATTTGGTAGAGGCGTAGAAACGCTTGTACAGTCGTCTCAGCACCTCATAATGAAGTAAACTCTGCGGAGAAACCTTGCGACACCGATACACAGTATACGCTGACGGAACTGGTCACTATGTGAGCCACTTTATTACTATAAGCACAAATCATTCAGCCGCTGCAGCAATATCACAACATAGAATAATTTAAATTTAAGGCTAATATTTAAGAGAAAAGTACACCGTGATTAATCACCCATGGAACATGCACTAACGAATAAAGTTATAGTAGAATTGTTACATTAATTAGTGCTGACATAGCAAACAAAAGCCAACTCAAATGAAAATTAGTCCCCGTAAAATAATTTAGCACAGGCTACAATTTACGATATGTATGAGAATTACGATTTGAAGTTCTTTTAAACACCATGAGGGAAAAATACGGAGCGAGTAAGGTCACAATAACAGCCAGAACTGTTTAGCATAGTGGCCTCGTCACTTCAAGAATACTAGACAGCAAAATAATCCATTAAGATACTAAAAATTCATACACACGGTATATTAGAGCATAAGTTCCAGGACACAGCTTGAAAGCCTCACAGAAACAATTAACAGGTCATAATGTCAACTCGCTCTCCTAACCACGTGAAAGCCACCGTGGAGATGAGAATAGCCACAAATCGAACAGAGCAGAAAAACACCCGTCCCTCATGGTGAGCACATCTGTGACAACCCGGTACTCCAGCGTAAACAACTTCGTGCTCATCGAAGATGGCAAACGATGAATAAAAGGTTCTTTCAGGCCGCCTTACCACTAATTCCCCGACAGACGGGACGCCGTTCAAAACTTGTTTCTGATTCGGCTCCTCTGCCCCTTCTGCTACGACCAAATGGAAGCAAAACCCACGGTTCGCCACGGTCCTACCTTCAACACGCTCCCCGCCCCCTCCCCCCCAGGAGGGGGCTACGCTCGTTTCTAAGCCTACGGTCAAAGATAAGAGCTGACTACCAAGATCGATATCGTTCCGTAAGCAAAAAATGGTTCAAAATGGCTCTGAGCACTATGGGACTTAACATCTGTGGTCATCAGTCCCCTAGAACTTAGAACTACTTAAACCTAACTAACCTAAGGACATCACACACATCCATGCCCGAGGCAGGAATCGAACCTGCGACCGTAGCAGTCGCGCGGTTCCGGACTGCGCTCCTAGAACCGGTAGGCCACCGCGGCCGGCGTCCCGTAAGCCGCTACGGCTCAGATGAACTTAGATTCATTCGGGCCAAGATTCTAATTCAGTAGTTAGTGGATTCCTTTCTCTCTGCAGCGTATATTTTGAGAGGCACCCACATGCCTCGCTCATACTGTGGCATCAAGCAGTCAGACCTGCAACATGAGTGGTCTGCCAAGCGAGTGGATTCATTCTTATTTATCGAGTAATACGAACTCTCGTACTCACAATTAAGTTATCAATTATCCTCCTATATGAACAATACGCAACGGAAACGCACATCTGACTATCAGTATTTTTTAGAACTCTGACTGTTCACTACGCACTGTCAATACCACATTTTCTTTCTTTTTTATTTAACGGCTTTTATCAACACGTGGCCATCGCACTGAATATGAGTGGCGCACACATTATAAATTCTAGATATCATGACAACATACACTTCGAAGGAAAAGGCCACCAATCTTTTTCTTTTCCCTATCTTATTTATTTCGATAAATTCTATAACCTAAACACACGAATTCTATAACCTACAACAATAACACGTGAGGAATTCCGCCCTGTGGGCATGGCTTTACATTGGTGAATCTCTATCTTATGGTCTCGTAATTATTTAACGCTACAGTGCACTTTCTGGATAGGATGGTGGATCTTTTGCTATATCTCACACTTCGACTCTCACAGCCATCATCACGAAACTTTCCTCCAGACCGAGCGGTACAAAAGGAACATGCATACCCACTACTTCTGAAACTACCTTGCTACTCTCCCATGCAAACCACACATACTTAAATTACATGACATACACCACACTGCAACATAAAATACAAGACAGGGAATAGTCACAACATTATCACTTTCAGCTTTCCCACTTCAATTAATATTTATCCCAGTTTCACACGACACTGCCCCACTTCGTAATTCTACTTCCTACTATGAACTCTGGAGATATATGCACGTCTTCCTGTCCAATGCAAGCCAAGTGGCGTTGCTGGATAGACGGCTGACTCACCTTGTTTCTCTCTCAGAGTGTTATAGTTTGGATAAAGCATCACACGGAAACATATCTCGCAAAGTAATATTAAGAACATATTCATCACACACACCAGTCCTCGACTGATACCATGGACGAGTACTTCTCTTTATCCTTTGTCTCATACACAGATTGAGACTCACACAGTACTCACCACGTGGAAGTACTCGCCTCTAATTTCAAGTCCTGCATACGCTATTTCTTAAATATTTCAACTTATAGTACACACGCTAGTAATTCAGCTTAACTTAAGCACACGGAAGTATTTCAACTTATTGCTACACGTGGTTTCACTGTGACCGTTGGTCACTTCCGAAAATTACTACGATCCCATTAATATTACCTACCTGACATTTAATTCTCCCAACAAAAGTTCCTGAAATAGAGAAATTATTATTTCAAACTACTCTTAAATATTCCACATGCATACCATGTCTCCACTCTTTTGTCTTTACGGAGCACAACTAAGACAGGTCTTAATAGCACAAGATCCAGCGGCAGAGTGCTGAAACATGGCCGTTCTTCAGGTCCTCTCGCACCTCTGCCAAGGTGGGGGAAGACCATGCTACCGTATTGGTCAGCCACATTTCAGGCGCTCAAAGCTCCGGTAAGTTTCATCTCTTTGGTTCCACCAAAGGTGGCCAAAGGATCGTCTCAAAGTTGATCATATATTCACATTCACTATCTGCGGTTAGTAGACGACCATACATTCATTCATTTCACAGATCTCACCAAACTGGATGTAGGGATTTATTTTGTGGGAATGCACATGTGATCAATTAAATAAATAAATTGTCATTCTTTCCCACACTGGTATCCGGCTTCCCTGTATTAATTGAAATTGAGTTATTATTAGAAAAAAATATGTTGTTCAGACAAGAATAATGAAGTATGTTGTACCTATTTTCTATGTCGGGCGGTACTGTACCCTTTCAATTTAATGACTTTTTGCCAAGCCCAATACCCAGGACCCACTTATTAGGGCTCTGTTGAGCATCTTAAAAATGTACCTTTACAGGCAGAGCCCGTGACGAGTCTACCAGGCGCCTGTAGGCAGAGCTGGGTGATATGGTTCTGACCTCCATTCCAGAGGCGTCAAAAGAAAGGGTTAAATGTGGGTAAGTGTGACGACATTCTGGTCGAGTGACACGTCGACGGAGGCAATGGGAGCATCTGTGGTGAAAATTGCCGCCAATGAGACATCATTAACCCGCCTTACCGTCACGCTGGCTTTTGAGCTCTGGCCGCCTTTTCTTCGCATGTCCACAAATTGTCGTTTGGAGCGTCGCCGAGCCCTCGGGCGACGTCCCAGGACCCACGCTTTCCAACCATTATAGAAGTTGGTCGTACGCAGCTTTGTACTAAATTTCAAACTTGTGCAACACAGTGGTTGGTAATCACTGGATTTTTAACGAGTGGCCGTTTAATTTTGTTACCCCGGGTTTATGAGTAGTCCAGTGGAAACATAAAGTGTCGTTGTGTCCACAGCAGTATCTCACCATCTTCTTATAGTATAAGTTCCTGAAGTTCCACAGGTAGCTGCCACGTTCCAGTGTCCCGGCGTCACTGCTCCATGACATCCTGATGCTGTAGGGGCGCTCTCTGGTTACCGAGTTCCTAATGCTCGTAGCTTCCGTTTTATGCACCATTTGGCAGCACTTTTCTTCATGGGTTCAAATTTCCCTAGCTCATTGTTCGGTACTTCGGGAATATTCCGCCTCTGCAGACTCATATTGTTTTACTGCTGTCCAGCAGAGTTCCTGTTCTGAATCTCTCTAATTGTTCATAAGAGTATGGGGTCTTCACACTCCCTGGCTACTCGTGTTTACCTCTCAGCAACTATTCTCACTTGACTCACTTTCCCTAGACAAGTTGGTCCAGTTCCACTTTGCTCAGTGGTGCACACAGCAGACATGCTAGATCAAAGGTACTGACTGAATGAGTCAGTAATGATTCGGTAACCTTTTTCACGTCGTGTGTACTACTTTCTAACAGCTCACTCATTTTCTTCCATGCGCCCAATCCTTTCAATGTGTTTGTATAATTCCATTTTCTAGGGTTCAAAAAATGGTTCAAATGGCTCTGAGCACTATGGGACTTAACTTCTGAGGACATCAGTCCCCTAGAACTTTGAACTACTTAAACCTAACTAACCTAAGGAAATCACTCACATCCATGACCGAGGCAGTATTCGAACCTACGACCGTAGCGGTCGCGCGGATCCACACTGTAGCGCCTAGAACCACTCGGCCACCCCGACCGGCTTCTTCTAGGGTTCCATTAACATAACTTTTCACGCGAAACTCTGTCAGTTTTAATGCTGTCTCTGTAATTAAGTCCTTTGTACCGTATTCTTCAATACAATGAACACACATCCGTTCAACAGACACAACCAAGTGGTACCGAACCAAAGAACCTCCTACCTGACGACAAGGTTAGAAGAGGGATCTCAAGAAAAACCCAGCTCTAACGCTTTGATGTTATCACTATCAGTCTGAACTGCAGTCAAGGCTCCAATTTGCCGCCAGTACACGTTAAACAAATCCCAACCAACAAAGCGGTTGGTTGTCATTCGTTGGACCTAAACTGTATTGTCCCTTGATATGCAGGTGGTGCTAAACTATTTTTCAGCTGATTGTCTGCATCCATATGCCACTGCATCAGTAAGAACCCTGGTGTAGACCAGTCCCTAAACCAGCGCGAAAATTACTCCCATCGGGACACAAGAAATCCGAATATGTTCCCGTTTATTTAAATGGTTCTGACTGTAAAGTGGGGTACCACCTGCCTCATTCTACCTTCCTAAGCACCTTTGAAAAATTTCCCCATAATTTTGCAATGCATTTATGACTGCATTGTTATCACCATGCAACTCGCCTCATACTCCCACAAATTGTAAGTCACTCACACCCACTAGTTCACTGCTGTAAGTCGGTCATGTCCATCCACTACCAGTTGCCCTTTCTCACTTACTCATTCACCCAACGTATTGTCATTATCTCTTTCTGCCTCTCTTCTGTCATTGCCTCCTGTGTCACCACCACAGTCCCCTTCGTCTGCCCTGCTAGCACAGTCTCCACCCACTGTCACTGTATACCTCTTGCTCTCACTTACTGCTAATATTTCATTCCTCCCTTCCTGGGGGCCTCTTCTCATTGTCAATACCTCTCTCTACCTCGTTGTCATTGCCAAATACCCTACCTCTTGTTATCATTAACTCTTACCCCCTTCCACTTCCTCTTTCTCCTCATTCCTCCTTCCACTCCCAGGTCCTGCCTCTTTCACTCTTTTCGCAGCTCTGTTCTGTCACTGTAAACTACAGACATCAAAAGAAGTTTTGCAACACCTCGGATCACAGAGTTCCGGAACCTGTACAGAAAACTGTTATAGACATCAACATAAACATCAATTCCGCCCTTTTTATTGCTCATAAAAACTACACGTTGCATGTTGTACCACCATACAGGAAGACCTTCAGAGATGGTGGAACAGATTTCTGTACACACCGGTACCTCTAATACCCAGTAGCATGTCCTCTAGCACATTGATGCCTGCCTGTATTCGTCGTGGCATACTATCCACAAGTTCATCAAGGCATTGTTGGGCCAGATTATCCCATCCTACAACGGCGATTCGGCGTAAATCTCTCAAAGTGGTTGGCGGGTCACATCGTCCTTTTCAATCGATCCCAGTGATGTTCAATAGGGCTCATGTCTGGAGAACATGCTGGCCACTCTAGTCGAGCGATGTCGTTATCCTGAAGGAAGTCATTCACAAGATGTGCAACATGGGGGCACGAATTGTCGTCCATGGAGACGAATGCCTCGCCATTATGCTGCCGAGATGGTTGCACTATCGGTCGGAGGATAGCATTCACGTATCGTACAGCCGTTACGGCACTTTCCGTGACCACCAGCGGCGTTCGTCGGCCCAAAATAATGCCACCCCAAAGCAGCATGGTACCTCAACCTTGCCGCAGTCTCTCGACAGTGTGTCTAAGGCGTTCAGCCTGACTGGGTTGCCTCCAAACACGTCTCCAACGACTATGTGGTTGAAGGAATATGCGACACTTATCGGTGAAGAGAACGTTATCCCAATCTTGAGCGGTGTATTCGGCATATTGTTGGGCCCATCTGTAACGCGCTGCATGGTGTCGTGGTTGCAAAGATGGACCTCACCATGGACGTCATAGGTGAAGCTGCGCATCGTGCAGCCTATTGCGCACAGTTTGAGTTGTAACACGTCATCCTTTGGCTGCACTAAAAGCATTATTCAACATGGTGGCGTCCTCCGAGCCATAATCCGTAGGTAGCGGTCATCGACTGCAGTAGTAGCTCTTGGGCGGCCTGAGCGAAGCATGTCAACGACAATTCCTGTCTCTCTGTATCTCCTCCATGTCCGAACAACATCACTTTGGTTCGCTCCGAGACGTCTGGACACCTCCCTTGCTGAGAGACCTTCCTTTCACAAAGTAACAAAGCGGACGCGATCGAACCGTGGTATTGACCGTCTAGGCAGGGATGAACTACAGACAACCCGAGCAGTGTACCTTCTTCCTGGTGGAATGCCTGGAACTGATCGGCTGTCGGACCCCTTCCGTCTAATAGGCGCTGCACATGAATGGTTGTTTACATCTTTGGGCGGGTTTAGTGACATCTCTGAACAGTCAAAGGGACTGTGTCTGTGATACAATATCCACAGTCAACGTCTATCTTCAGGAGTTCTTGGAACCGCGGTGTTGCTAAACGTTTTTTGATGTGTGTATGTTCCACTGACACTGTGTCCCTCTCACACTGCTCATCCTATAACACAACCATTGTCTACTATGTTCCAGTACTCATTACTTTTCCGTTTCTTTGGCGCTGTCTTCTTCGCTCTCAACAGAAAAAAGTCGTTAATACGTTCGCATAAAGAAATTTTTGGGAAAAATTTTAAAGGTTGTGAAGAAGGTACAATGAGCTATCTGGAACTCCATTTTTCCGTCAGAGTCTTTTAAAGAAACAGGAATATATCCGCATTCTTGTTTTTGGCTCCGATAGGAGCATTATTCCGCTGGTTCCCATCTTTTCTCTGTTGCATCATGGCATGTAACTCACATGAAAAAATTTGTATTGGTCAGTAAAATTTAGATAGTGTACTTACGTGAATTATGTGAATTTGTAACAGCTTGTAACTAATTTTAGACCTCAGACGGAATTTTACCTGCATAAAAAGTTTCCCAATACTTCAGTACTGGTTCGCATATGATAATGGATCCACTTTACAAAATATTTCTCAGTTCTACGTCACTTTATAATCCACGATTTCGCTTCACATCGTACTTTAGGTGAACATTTTACGTGCACAAGTAGGTCTGTATCTCGAAAACGTATAAAGAAATGTAGAAAATTTTGTAGGTTATTCCAGATCAAAATCTTAGGAATACACCGTAAAAATTATAGTCATTTTTCGTGGATAGCCGTCTCGGATCCCGGCAAAATTTTGGAAACCAAAAAACAAGATTTTGTGGAGTTTCTCTATAACTGATAAAGATTTTTGGAGTGAGGCAGGTGGCACTTCTAAATAAATGACTAGATAACATACTGTTAAAAATTGAGCAAAGTGTTGCGACTATTTATTATTCATATTTTGCCTCATACCGCATTTTACGTGTAGAAGTAGGGTGACTTGAAACCTATGTCTCTTGGAAACGGGTAAAGATATCAAGAAAATTAATGAAGTTATTCGAGGCGGAGATCTTATGAGTACAATGTAAAAATTTCACCCTGTTTCAGCACTTAGCAATCTTCAAATCCTCGGATGGATTTTGGTCCGCTGTGCACAGGCAGGGTGACGACTCCAGCGAGCGACCGAATGGAGTAAATTGCCCTGAAGATGGCCGCGGTTGGCTGCAAAATAAATAATGCGATTGTGACTATCATTTTGAATAACTGATTATAAGTAAATTAATCGCTATTTATCTCCATACAACTATATAGTCTAAAAATTTAATATTGAAAAAAGGCCGTTTTATGGGGTTTCCCGAGAAATAACCCATAAGCCCCATCAAGCCCACTGTAGGAATCATCAAATGCTAAAAGACTCAATCGTTTTGATGAATTTGTCTAAACACTAAAAGAATCAATCGCTTTTCTCACAATTTACCTAACCGGGAGGAAGT
This sequence comes from Schistocerca serialis cubense, assembly GCF_023864345.2. Lineage (NCBI taxonomy): Eukaryota > Metazoa > Arthropoda > Insecta > Orthoptera > Acrididae > Schistocerca > Schistocerca serialis. Next base: position 667,918,542 of record NC_064642.1, read on the forward strand.
GTAGAATATTCATGTTTTGACCCTGTACCGTAGGATAGTGACACTAAGATGATACTTCTTTTGGGTATGTAAATGGTCCATAGTCCAAGCGCTATCCAAAACTCTTGAGCCAATCATTTTATCATCAACAGAACCCGAAGTATGAGCATCGGAAGTTGCTGTTTGTATGCGGGCCTATCAGGTACGAATCCTGCCATAAGCATACAGATTTTGCAGTAGAAATACACTTATCGATAACGCCAGTTTTCAGCACAGAATAAGTAGTCAACACGAATATAGACAAAGTATATGTGAACGTCCGAAGGAACATTGCATCGTAATTCGGAATAACGCAGGCACTGCAGTATCGTAACTACCAGCTTTAATGTTGTCTCTGTATACCACACCGTAGTATCATATCCTCAAACACAATAAACACACACCTGGTCAACAGACGCAGCAAATTAATACCGAACCAATGAAAATTCCACCCTGTGACCACACTTGGAGAGGGGTTCCGAAGCCAACCCACCTCCAACGCTTTGATGTTATCACCGGCAGTCCGAACCACAGCCAAGGCCAGTCCCTTCGTTGGCACGGATCTGCCGTCCGTACACACTAATTCCGTCGGCATACGGGGCGAGGCAACCAAAGTTGACGTGCACGCAGACGGGATGTCGAACGTCACTAAACAGAGCGCCGTCGGCACATGGGACGAGCTAGTAAACGTGATTTTGCACGCTCAGCCCTCTCCAGTGGATTTGCCGGCTTTATTTGGCTCGCAAATAACAGAGTCTGATCATGAAAATGTAAGCGCGCAAAAATGCTACTTTAGCTCTATTAACACGTCATTACCTCCCTTGTCCATATGCCAGTCGTGTTGTTCTGTCTGTAGTATAGGCCTACATAAACAAAAGCTTCGATATCCGTCATCATGTAATAAGACAATAAGACTTATAAAAGTTCAACCAACACACTCATACAGAGAACACACTTACATTTACATAACATTGAGTATTACGGACATTATTTCTATCAATTTCGTAAGGTTGGGGTTGTGTTGTATGGGGGAAGGAGACCAGACAGCGAGGTCATCGGTCTCATCGGATTACGGAAGAAACTTGGCCGTGCCCTTTCAAAGGAACCATCCCGGCATTGGCCTGGAGCGATTAAGGGAAATCACAGAAAACCTAAATCAGGATAACCGGACGCGGGATTGAACCGTCGGCCTTCCGAAAGCCAGTCCAGTGTGCTAGACACTGCGCCACCTCGCCACTGAGTCTTTACACACTACGCTAGTCTGTGGCTTCGTAATGTCTGATTTCCTGATATAGCCTTTACTCGCCGATATGTTATTAATTTACATTTAGTTATAACAAATCCCAACAAGACCGACACGTTTTTCTTATGAATCGTGTCATTACCTTAAAACGGTTTACATTGGTAACACGCCTCTTATAAAGCGATAATAACTAAATATCATCTCGTATGCGCTTCCCGTAGTTATTACAACAAACCGTACGAGTAACGATTCATCCTCGAGACATTCAGTGTGCTAGTACTTATAAACAGCATTTGTTCATGGCCTGCAAGGTATAACATAAAATCCAGTGAATATGGATTTCTACTGAACTTGATAAGTACAATATGGCACATTGATTTTTGCGGCCCTCAAGCTTTCAGGTTGTGTCGTAAGAAGCGTTCTTGTTTCCTATTGGTTCTACACTCCTGGCCATAAAAATTGCTACACCACGAAAATGACGAGCTACAGACGCGAAATTTAACCGACAGGAATAAGATGCTGTGATATGTAAATGATTAACTTTTCAGAGCATTCACACAAGGTTGGGGCCGGTGGCGACACCTACGACGTGCTGACATGAGGAAAGTTTCCAACCGATTTCTCATACACAAACAGCAGTTGACCGGCGTTGCCTGGTGAAACGTTGTTGTGATGCCTCGTGTAAGGAGGAGAAATGCGTACCATCACGTTTCCGACTTTCTTAAAGGTTGGATGGTAGCCTATCGCGACTGCGGTTTATCGTATCGCGACATTGTTGCTCGCGTTAATCGAGATCCTATGGCTGTTAGCAGAATATGGAATCGGTGGTTCAGGAGGGTAATAAGGAACGCCGTGGTGGATCCCAACGCCCTCGTATCACTAGCACTCGAGATGACAGGCATCTTATCCGCATGGCTGTAACGAATCGTGCAGACACGTCTCGATCCCTGACTCAACAAATGGGGACGTTTCCAAGACAACAACCATGTGCACGAACAGTTTGACGACGTTTGCAGCAGCATGGACTATCAGCTCGGAGACCATGGCTGCGGTTACCCTTGACGCTGCATCGCAGGCAGGAGCGCCTGCGATGGTGTACTCAACGACGAACCTGGGTGCAAAAATGGCAAAACGTCATTTCTTCGGATGAATCCAGTTCCTGAATACAGCATCGTGATGGTCGCATCCGTGTTTGGCGACATCGCGGTAATGCACGACCGCATGTTTCATGTCCTGTACGGACGTTTCTGGATACAGAAAATGTTCGACTGCTGCTCTGGCTAGCACATTCTCCAGATGTCTCACCAATTGAAAACGTCTGGTCAATGGTGGCCGGGAAACTAGCTCGTCACAGTACTCCAATCACTACTCTTGATGAACTGTGGTATCGTGTTGAAGCTGCATGGGCAGCTGTACATGTACACGCCATCCAAGCTCTGTTTGGCTCAATGCCGAAGCGTACCAGAGCCGTTATTACGGCCAGAGGTGGTTGTTCTGGGTACTGATTCCTCAGGATCTATGCACTCAAAATAGATGAAAATATAATCACATGTCAATTTTAGTATAATATATTTGTCGAATGAATACCAGTTTATCATCTGGATTTCTTCTTGGTGTAACAATTTCAATGGCCAGTAGTGTACTTTAAGTGCCACGTCGTTGAAATATCGCAGAGCTCAGGCCTATTTAATGATCCGAACTCGCTAAGCGCCGCGTCAGCTTTAGCTGTCTCGGCTCCTGTGCCGATGTCCTAAGAAGATCTCGGCCACACAGAGCGGTTATTTGTCGATCGTTTGACTTAGTCGGCAATGTGTGTAAGAGCCGTTATATACAGGTGGTATCAAACTATCACCTCGTTCCACATCAGTAGTTAAATTCCGATGACTCGCCGCCTGCGCTCGGTTGTGAAGTCACGTGGTGAGCGCTAACAGCAGGTGGTGCACTGCACGGGAGTCAGCAGCAGCTAGGGCAGAGGACAGAAGGCGGAGGGCGCGCCCCGCTATGCACCACGTCGCGCCCCGCATTCAGACGCGGCCGTCCGGACGCCAGCTCAATGGCGCCGGAAACCCACAGGTCTGCGCCCCGGAGGGACACAATGTGCGCCGCCAGAAGAATGGCCGGCAGCGGGGCCGCACGTGGAGTCCGTCTCAAAGGCCGGAGCAGGCGCCCGCGGCGTTCTCGCCTCTGCTCCTGGGAAACAGGCGATAAATGGACTGCACCTCGTGACAGTCACCCGTTGTCTTGCTACTGAGCCACTTATTCAACAAGCAGAGAGACTGAAAGCAGTACAGTACTACAGAAAAAACACTATAAGACAAAATAAAACGAATCACGAGTAAGGGGTTATGCAAACTGGTTTCCATTTGATATTCACACAGGTTTTTTTTTTTTTTTTTTTTTTTTTTTTCATCAGTCTACTGATTGGCTTGATGCGGCCTGCCGTGAACTCCTTTCCTGCGCTAATCTCTTCATCTCAGAGTAGTACTTGCAACCGACGTCCTCAATTATTTGCTTGACGTATTCCAATCTCTGTCTTCTTCTACAGTTTTTGCCCTCTACAGCTCCCTCTAGTACCATGGAAGTCATTCCCTCATGTCTCTGTAGATGACCTATCATCCTGTCCCTTCTCCTTATCAGTGTTTTCCACATATTTCTTCCCACTCCGATTCTGCATAGGACCTCCTCATTCCTTACCTTATCAGTCCACCTAATTATCAACATTCGTCTATAGCACCACATCTCAAATGCTTCGATTCTCTTCTGTTCCGGTTTTCCCACAGTCCATGTTTCACTACCATACAATGCTGTACTCCAGACGTACATCCTCAGAAATTACTTCCTCAAATTAAGGCCGGTATTTGATATTAGTAGACTTCTCTTGGCCAGAAATGCCTTTTTTTGCAATAGCGAGTCTGCTTTTGATGTCTTCCTTACTCCGTCCGTCATTGGTTATTTTACTGCCTAGGTAGCAGAATTCCTTATTTTCATTGACTTCGTGACCATCAATCCTGATGTTAAGTTTCTCGCTGTTGTCATTCCTACTACTTCTCGTTACCTTCGTCTTTCTCCGATTTACTGTCAAACCATACTGTGTATTCACACAGGTACCGACGGAAAATGCAAAATTATATCACTACTGGCCATTAAAATTGCTACACCAAGAAGAAATGCAGACAATAAACGGGTATTCATTGGACTAATATATTATACTATAACTGACGTGTGATTACATTTTCACACAATTTGGGTGAATAGATCCTGAGAAATCGGTACCCAGAACAACCACCTCTGGCCGTAATAACGGCATTGATACGCCTGGGCAATGAGTCAAACAGAGCTTGGATGCCCTGTACAGGTACAGCTGTCCATTCAGTTTCAACACGATACCACAGTTCATTAAGAGTAGTGACTGGCGTATTGTGACGAGCCAGTTGCTCTTCCACCATTGACCAGACGTTTTCAGTTGGTGAGAGATCTGGGGAATGTGCTGGACAGGGCAGCAGTCCAACATTTTCTGTATCCAGAAAGGCCCGTAGAGGGCCTGCAACATGCGGTCGTGCATTATCCTGCTGATAATGCACCGAGACGTGTAACCATTGGCACCCCATATCATCACGCCGGGTGATACGCCAGTATGGCGATGACGAACATACGCTTCCACTGTGCGTTCACCGCAATGTCGCCAAACATGGATGCGACCATGATGATGCTGTAAACAGAACCTGGATTCATCCGAAAAAATGACGTTTTGCCATTCGTGCACCCAGGTTCGTCGTTGAGTACACCATCGCAGGCGCTCCCGTCTGTGATGCACCGTCAAGGGTAACCGCAGCCATGGTCTCCGAACTGATAGTCCATGTTGCTGCAAACGTCGTCGAACTGTTCGTGCAGACGGTTGTTGTCTTGCAAACGTCCCCATCTGTTGACTCAGAGATCGAGACGTGGCTGCACGATCCGTTACAGCCATGCGAATAAGATGCCTGTCATCTCGAGTGCTAGTGATACGAGGCCGTTGTGGTCCAGTATGGCGTTCCGTATTACCCTCCTGAAGCCACCGATTCCATATTCTGCTAACAGTCATTGGATCTCGATTAACGCCAGCAGGAATGTCGCGATACGATAAACCGCAGTCGCGATAGGCTACAATCCAACCTTTATCAAAGTCGGACACCTGATGGTACGCATTTCTCCTCCTTACACGAGGCATCACAACAACGTTTAACCAGGTATAGCCGTTCAACTGCTGTTTGTGTATAAGAAATCGGTAGGAAACTTTCCTCATGTCAGCACGTAGTAGATTTCGCCACCGGCGCCGACCTTGAGCTCTGAGAAGCTAATCATTTGCATATCACAGTATCTTCTTCCTGTCGGTTAAATTTCGCCTCTGTAGCAGGTCATCTTCGTGGTGTAGCAATTTTAAGGGCCAGTAGTGTAACTTTGGCGACCGGTGGATGAATGTGTGACGGTGCAGCGCAATTACACCGAACAGTTGGTAAGGATAGTGGTCAGGGGACATGTCGGTACTAGGGCATAAAGTCTGCACTAGTTTCATTCCGTGTACTCAGTTGAACAGTAACTTAAGTTCGCACACGGGCTCGTGAACAATATACGCACATGTAAATAGTCCTCACAGGTTTGACGCCTGATGACATTGTGCAATTTCCACGATATTTCCTCGAAGCAACTGTCCGACATCTTCAGGTGGCTGTACCTTGCTGGTGGCTAGTTACCAGCCCATACGTTCCAGTTGAACACCAACGACGATATCCGCGAGTTCCTAATGCCCCCTTCCTTTCCCCACAACCGACTTCCTGTGACCAGAGAGAAAACCAAAGACCCTTCAACTGTCAGAGACGTTGCTCAACACGCTGGGCGTCGGAAACGTTGATCAGTTGCTTTCGAGGAAGTCCCTACATTCCACTGGACTCACCATCCACCATAACCGCCTAGTTCCAATTGCCCCCTTTTTTTTCCACAACCGACTTTCTCTCATCCACCAAAGAGAAAATCAAAGACTCTATAACTGGCAGAGATGCTGCTCAACTCTCCAGGCGTTGGAAATGCTGATGAATTGGTGTCCAGCAGCCTCTACGTTCCATTGGACGTACCGTCCACCATAACCGCCCAGTTCCAGTTGCCCCCTTTCTTTCCCCACAACCAACTTTCTCTCCCAACAGAGAGAAAACCAATGACCCTCTAAACGGCAAAGCCAGTGCTCAGCTCGCGGGGCGCGAACTATGGAACCCGGCGTACGGCTCAACCAATGCCTCTTGTTTTCAGCTGGAGTCCATGTTATGATTAAATGTTGACGGAAATGTCTCTATATCATAATAAAACTCTTTTATTCTGCGTATAAAAGCCCCTTAGTCCATTCGTGGTTGATGGAATTCATGTGTGGACTAAAGTAATATGCAATCTTAAGCGATGGGACATCTATATCTCATTCCTGCCTAGTGTTAACAAATAGCGAGACGCTTCACGAACTTGTCGATAGATGCTACCAAACGTGGGGTGGATATATATGATGTTGCGAGTGATATAATGGAGTATCATGTGTCTATTGTGTGTATGTTTCACGAAAATCAGATCAAATCACACTCTTCTACATCCCAAGAATGTCTGAAGTAACTCATTGTGTTTTCTATGTACCGCAGACACTGTTTATAAACATTACTACAAACCCCAGTAGTTCTGCTGGTTTATACAAATTTGTATATAGCGGGACGTTTATGCTGCAGGAAAATTTATAGAATTTAGAAAACGTTTGTGTGTCGTATGTGAAAGCCATATTCAGATATTGTGTTGAAAACTTGTGTGAAATATTTCATGATTTTCATTGTCAGAATAATAAATGGTTTTGGCTACTGATTCGTTGCACTTTTTGCCATAAATGCCACCCTGATGAAATCGTTCTAAAATTAGAAATTTAACTCTAAAAACCCTAAGATTACATGGAAACATGGATCTAGTTAGGTTCGTGGTACACTTACGTCCCATTTCACAGATTTTCAAGTTTGATCACCGTAATATCATTTTAATAGTGAAAGTTTTATCACGAAGGAAGACAGTTTTTGACCTTTTATTTTTTAAATATATGCAAAATAAATTTTAACCATGAAACGGTTACTCATGTGATCTGAGCTAAGGCCCTGCAAACTCTCTATCGGCCACTCCAATGGATGACCGCGATTTACAAATATGTCTCTTTATAGCATAGCTATGAAATAAATATCGAATGGTTCAACGTCTCTTGCGCTACCTGGATGTGTCTCTCGTACTTCACAAAACTCATCAATTTAAAATGAAGAGAGGAAACGGGCTTGAAGCAGCTTTTTTTGAATGCTTCTGAAATGAACTGCCCTCGAACGTTCGAATATCCTTACCCGTCGCCGTAATTCGTTTTGGGGCCTTGTCAAATAAATGTCAAACGCTCACAGAAATGAGCAGTTAGCTGGCCCGTCGCGTTTCATGGCCTCATGCCTGCCGCTTTTTCCGCTCACCTGGAACCAACTGGATTGAAATACGTTATGACAGCCATCTATCACCGGCTCATACTGGGAGGGCATGAGTAACTGCCAACATGAACAGCTAAACTTTCAGTAACACGCTAATTTTCTCCATTCCACACAATACGAACAGTTATCCGAGGCAGTTCTAACTAGTAGTTTTCAACGCTTGAAGTGACAGGCCAAATGTTCGTAGAAAACGAAAACAATTCGATAGAATTAAGAAAGAGATTTCTCAAGAGTTCTTTTCTTTCTCGTTGCTTTATTTAGATTCTGAAACGGTCCTCACTAAATTGTCTACCTGTTTAATATGCTGTGTTGGTTAAGATGGTTCTCACAAATTTAAAAAAAAGTTTGAAACGTTTTTCTGACAGCTAGTATAAGTACAATTATAAATGGCTAAAATAATCATACTCGGTACCCCTACCTCGTTGTCTATAACGCACCAGTAGTAAAAGTTCAAGGCAAGTGCCCTACTAATATACAACTGTACTAACCAACTGTACACTGATTCGGCTTAAGACAAGATACACTGTTAATTATAATCCGTCCTGATTGCAAAAATGTTTATTCACATGACCGGTTTCGGTTCCTCTAGAACCATCTTCAGATCTGAAATAACAATGATACTAATTTAGCATTTCAAAAATACAAGTCTATTTTGTCCTATCTGATCAACATCAAAAGACCTAAATTTTTTGACCGAGGGCCGTAATAGCATTAACTACAATTTATAAACGATCACTGACTACGCAGCCATGTTGAAAACTGTAAGGTTAATATTTGTTAAAAGTACATCTGCTTGTCCTGCAACTGGCCACCTCCTAAACATTCCTCCTGCTCGGGCGAGATCAAATCTTGTATTTTCAAAAAGGAACCCCACATTTTCATAGAATACTCGGATCCTGGGCAAAAAATTTCTACGCACGGGGTACTCAAACCACAGTTCTCCAATCGAGGTAGATGGCCCTCTAATCGACAAATATCAAGTTTGTATGTTTTTGAAATTAAGAACCGACACATTTGATTCCACATTTCATTTTGAATGTAAACGTAAACCGTTCTGTTCTAATGGTTGATATTTTTTCCGAAATTTACTTTGATGTATCCAGTTTCCTTTTACAGTACATTTCGGTTAGCAGTTTCAATGTCTTGTTAGAAACTAGTTCAGAGTGATACAGGAACAGTGACTTGGATGTAGCAGTTTCCTGAATGAAATTTTCACTCTGCAGCGGAGTTTCATACCAGCGCACACTCCGCTGCAGAGTGAAAATTTCATTCTGGAAACATCCCCCAAGTTGTGGCTAAGCCAAGTCTCTTAAATATCCTTTCTTCCAGGAGTGCTAGTTCTGCAGGTATGCAGCAGAGCTTCTATCGAGTTTGGAAGGTAAGAGACTAGATATTGGCATAATTAAGGCAATGAGTATCGGTCGTGAGTCGTGCTTGGGTAGCTTAGTTGGTAGAGCACTTGACCACGAGAAGCAAAGGTTCCGAGTTCGAGTCTCGGCCCGGCGCACCGTTTTAATCTGCCAGGAAGTTTCAACAGTTTCCTGTTCGCATTGGGATAAAAAATGGTTCAATTTTTCTCTGAGCACTATGGGAATCAACTGCTTTGGTCATCAGTCCCCTAGAACTTAGAACTACTTAAAAGTAACTAACCTAAGGACATCACACACATCCATGCCCGAGGCTGGATTCGAACCTGCGACCATAGCTGTCACGCGGTTCCAGACTGTAGCGCCTAGAACCACTCGGCCACTCCGGCCGGCGCATTGGGATATTTGGTATCAGTGAGTCCCATTGCCTCTCGCCATCGGGGTACCTAATTTCAATGAGTCCCCCTGACTGTCACAATAACTCTAATTCGCGACAAAGCCCAAACACAGAAGATGCAATATACACAAATACGGTTGGTTTCCGTTTCAAATACAAAATTGATTCCACCCATGAAGGAAGGTTGGTTACTAGGTGGCCAGTTGTATCACAGACAGTTGCGAACTTTACTAATTTTAGCTTCTCACCTATAGCATTTTTTTCGTATGATACGTTCCTTAACATGTACACACACCAGAGAGTTGTTTTTTTTCTGCTCAAACAGCCTTCCCGCAAACGCGTCACAAACTTAACGACATGATGTTTCCTGCATGACCGTAACTGTACTACTAAGTGGACTTCGCCTGTCATTATAGACTAACCTTTTGTGTCCACGTGTCCGTACTTCAATACCTGACCAACTACCCAGGAGAAAATATGCATTAATGGGTTTCTCTTAAAGGTATTGAGCAATCAAGTAACACACTACTCCTAGCAGCTATAATTATTAGTCTGTAACTGAAGTAAATACTGATGTAATGTTGTTCAATACACCATCGTCAGTCACCAACACAATCATCTGCACTTACGCCCATTACACCCTAGTTACATACAAACGGTGCCTCTCTTAAGAGTCACCACTCATTTTCTCTGGTGTTTCAGCAGATATCTACAGTTTAGTTTTGCGGTTGTGTAGGAGTCAGTTCAAACAAACAGTGCTCATCAAGTCTTTCATGCGACGCCCATTGTCGAAGGAAAGCGTCAGTTAAGTTTTCCATTACAAACAAAATGATTAAAGTGGAAGAGTTGTCCAAAATGAATCTAGTGCGATATTCTTTTTATCAATGTATATATCAAGAGGGGCACTTAACTCTAAGAATTATCAGTACGCCATCAGCGACCGCACCTCCTTGGTCCGCGCTGATTGCTACCGCCAAGCATGCAGAGCTAAAGAGTGACTCCTGGCTTGCAGTTTATTCTTAGTGTTTTACTGTCTCTGTTGGTGAATATCGATAAAACGAATATTGGACTAGATTAATTTTGGAGCACTCTATCAAAGGGGGCATGTAAAATTCCAATTTAAAAAAATGTTTTTGTTTGTAATGGGAATCAAAATGATGTGTCTGTTGACAATGGACGTTGCACGAAAGGCTTGACGAGTAATAATTGTTTGGGCTGACTCCAGCTGCAAAATGCCAAAACGAAATTGAGATTATCTACCGAAACACCAGAGAAAATGGGCATGACGACTCTTACGAGAGAAATATTAAAATAGGGGTTCCGCAAGGTGGCATATTAGGACCAATACTGTTCCTGATATACATCAATGACTTTCTCAGTAGTGTTATTCACGGTGAAAAAATCCTCTTCGCTGATGACAGCAATATTATAGTCACTGAGAAAACAAGAGAACTCCTTGCCGAGAAAACAAATGAAACTCTCAAGGAAGTTCATGAATGGTATAAGTAATAAAGTGACATTGAACATAAGGAAAACTAATGCCATTAAGTTCAGTTTGAAGAGGAAAAATGACAATGTTGAAGTAAATGTAGATGGTACCTCTATAGACTGTGTAACAAATGCAAAATTTCTAGCAATGAATATTGATTCTGAGTTGAAGTGGTGTGAACACAGAAAGGTATTTGCAAACAGAATGTCATCAGCATGTTATGCCCTTAGAATCCTCTCATCAGTGTGTAACTTGCAGTGTCTTTTAGTTACATATTATTCATATGTACACTCATTTCTTAACTATGGAGTTCTTTTTTGAGGAACAAATGCACAAAATATGAACACCATTTTAAAACTCCAGAAAAGAGCCATAAGAATAATAACCAAAAATACTACTTGAGGTCATTGTAAAGATCTGTTCGGAACAGTGGGGATTTTAACTGCTCCATGTGAATAAATTTACCAGTCAGTTGTACACATCAAAAATGAGATTGGTAATTACTGCACAAACAGCTCTGTCCATGACCATGCAACAAGAAATAGACTCACATTAACCAAGAAAAAATGTACATAAAACTCAAAGCAGCATTTTCTACAAAGGAATAAAACTGTACAATAAATTACCAAAAGAGATTAAAGAAAGTGCCAAAATATACTTAGCTAAAACAGAGTAGGAGTTTGATAAAAAATTTATAGAAATAAATAATAATAATAATGATTATTAAATATCCAACATTCCACATAACACCTTCACTTTGTTTTTTTCCTTCGGTTTTTCTTTCTAGAAATACTTAACCCCAAATCTAATGATTGTCTCGAACTAGAAGTCTGTAAATATATGTGTATACGAATTAGCTTATTTTAAATTGTTCTAAATTTGTAAATACTTTGACATGTCCTATATCCTTTTGAAAAAAGATCTATGGATGAATAAAGCTACTACTGCTACTACTACTACGAACCCGGTTCATTAAATTCCTGCGTAATGTCGTTGTAAATAGGCTGTTTAGGTTTTTATATTGGTAACGCCAAGTAGCGCTCTGTATGAAAATCACTGGCTGTGCTGTGTGCAGTCTGTGGCTGGTTTGCATTGTTAGAATTTCCTATTGTAGTGTTGGGCAGTTGGCTGTTAACAGCGCGTAGCGTTGCGCAGTTGGAGGTGAGCCACCAGCAGTGGTGAATGCGGGGAGAGAGATGGCGGAGTTTTTAGAGTGGATGATCTGGACGTGTGTCCATCAGAGACAGTATATTTTGAAGACTGGATGTCATGAACTGATATATATTATGACTTTTGAACACTATTAAAGTAAATACATTGTTTGTTCTTTATCAAAATCTTTCATTTGCTAACTATGCCTATCAGTAGTTAGTGACTTCAATAGTTAGAATCTTTTATTTAGCTGGTAGTATTGGCACTCGCTGTATTGCAGTAGTTTGAGTAACGAAGATTTTTGTGACGTAATTGATTCATGAAAGGTATAGGTTATTGTTAGTCAGGGCCATTCTTTTGTAGGGAATCAGATTGCGTTGGGCTAAAAATATTGTGTGTCAGTTTAGTGTTGATGAGAATAAGTAAAGAGCTAAATGTCTGAGTACGTTTAGTTCTGCTCAGCTGCTTGAAATTCAAATAACGTAAAAGGTTTATCAGCACAATCTTTCATTATTTTTTCTAAGGGGACGTTTCATCGTGTATGGCCCTAACGAGCCCTCAAAACTGTCGCAACACGACGTGGAATACACTCGACTAATGTCTGAATAGTGCTCGAGGGAACTGACACCACAAATAGCAGGGCTGTCCATAACTCCGTAAGAATACGAGTGGGTGGAGATCTCTTCCGAACAGCTGTTGTAAGGGATCATAGATATGCATGGTAATGTTTATGAAAGGCTAGACGAGTGGTCCTTAGGCTCCGAAAGCCCATATCGATGATTCGTTAAATGATTCGCAAGCTGACATTTGTTGATGACCCACCATTAAAATCTGCAGCAATTTGCGTAATGGTTGCACTTCTGTCACGTAGAACGATTCTCTTCAGTCGTTGGTTCCGTTCTTGCAGGATACTTTTCTGGCCGCAGCGATGTCGGAGATTTGCTCTTTTACCGGATTCCTCATATTTACGGTATACTGATGAATTGGTCGCACGGGAAAATCTCCAATTCATCGCTGCCTCGGTAATCATGTGTCTCATCTCTCGTGCGCCGAATGTAGCACCATCGTTCAAAATCACTTACATCTTGATAACCTGTCATTGTAGTAGCAGTAACGGATCTAACTGCGCCTGACACTTGTCTTAGATAGGCGTTGCCGACAGCATCCCCGTATTGTGACTGTTTTCATACCCCTGTATTTGAATAAGTAAGCCTTGTACCAGTTTCTTTGGCGCTTCAGTAGTAAAAATTATAACCCGCAGGTTAAAGATTAACTGTAAGGTAGTCATTAGGTTCAATTATTTTTGTGATATATGTTGTAATAAGTTCTGCTTTTAATCTTGTTCTTCCTAATCATAAGTGTACCGGTACTTCCCCCAGTACAGAAAAACGTTTTCAGAAAAGTGATTCCGTCCGTAATTACTCATTTCCCAAATAAAACGAAAATTGTGATACTTCATACGCGAGCGCTAATACTTCCACAGTTTCTATTATGCGGTTAGATTACAGATTCTATCTGTGCTGATCTGATTATAATATAATATGCAATAAAAAATGTGTTTCATTGTTTTCTTAATGAACGCTGAATTAGAGTTCTTACGATCAAGACCTATGTAACAGTCAGTTATGATGCTCCCAGAATGAGATTTTCACTCTGCAGCGGAGTGTGCGCTGATATGAAACCTCGTGGCAGATTAAAACTGTGTGCCCGACCGAGACTCGAACTCGGGACCTTTGCCTTTCGCGGGCAAGTGCTCTACCACCTGAGCTACCGAAGCACGACTCAGGCCCGGCCCTCATAGCTTTACTTCTGCCAGTATCTCGTCTCCTACCTTCCAAACTTTACAGAAGCTCTCCTGCGAACCTTGCAGAACTAGCACTCCTGAAAGAAAGGATACTGCGGAGACATGGCTTAGCCACAGCCTGGGGGATGTTTCCAGAATGAGATTTTCACTCTGCAGCGGAGTGTGCGCTGATATGAAACTTCCTGGCAGATTAAAACTGTGTGCCCGACCGAGACTCGAACTCGGGTCATTTGCCTTTCGCGGGCAAGTGCTCTACCATCTCAGCTACCGAAGCACGACTGAGGCCCCGCCCTCACAGCTTTACTTCTGCCAGTATCTCGTCTCCTACCTTCCAAACTTTACAGAAGCTCTCCTCCGCCGCAGAGTGGAAATCTCATTCTGGAAACATCCCCCAGGCTGTGGCTAAGCCATGTCTCCGCAGTATCCTATCTTTCAGGAGTGCTAGTTCTGCAAGGTTCGCAGGAGAGCTTCCGTAAAGTTTGGAAGGTAGGAGACGAGATACTGGCAGAAGTAAAGCTGTGAGGGTCGGGCGTGAGTCGCGCTTCGGTAGCTGAGATGGTAGAGCACTTGCCCGCGAAAGGCAAAGGTCCAGAGTTCGAGTCTCGGTCGGGCACACAGTTTTAATCTGCCAGGAAGTTTCAGTTATGATGCTGTCTTCAAACGTTGTCAGACAAAGCTAGTTTCAATAAAGGGATCGCTAGAATGTTCATTTGCCTCACTTTGAGTCTTCGTCACCGAGTTGGATGTTATTTGGTGTTGGCATTACAACTGTTTTACCGGTTTATGGAACGAGGCTAGATTGTGATTGATATCTTGTCGACAGGAAAATGAATTAAGAAAAGGGAAAATAAAGCTTTGCTGCTTATGTAGTTTAGACATTTTGTTGGAGCAGATCCACCAGCTTATATTTAATAATTTTTCATTTAAATTTCTGTTGCAGTTGTCTGGTGAATAGTTTCCAACGTAGCCGTTCGTTTTTAAACAAGACCTGCTGTAAAATTTCTTATCGACGCAAAATTCCACTGTCATAGATGGGTAACGTCCACACAACACATCGGATAAGGAGTAATCTTATTTCATGCATGATACACTCAACAGGTCCATCTTTTGAATGTATCGTGCTTGTAACCGATGGTTTCTGTTGATACTGGAAGTGCAGTAATTGTTTAGGCTGACTCCAGCTGCACAATACGAGAACGAAATTGCAAATATCTGAGGTGACAAAAGTCATGGGGAGCTTCCTAATATCGTGTCGAATCTCCATTTGTCCAGCACAGTGCAGCAACTCGACGTGGCTTGGGTCCAACAAGTCGTTGGAAGTCTCCTGCAGAAATATTGAGACATGCTGCCTCTACAGCCGTCTATAACTGCGAAGTATTGCTACTGCAGGATTTTGTGGACGAAGTGACTTCTAAATGTCCAATCTATGTTCGATGCTGCGGTCTGTCTGGCCAAATGAGTCGCTCGAATCGTCCAGAATGTTTCGACAAGGTGCATTGTTATCCATAAAAATTTCATCAATGCTAGGGGAACATGAATGGCTGGAAATGGTCTCAAAAGTGGTCAAACATAACCGTTTCCAGTCAATGGTCGTTTCAGTTGGACCAGAGGACCCAGTCCACTCCATGTAAATACAGCCGACACCAATACAAAGTTACCACCAGCTTGCACAGTGCCTCGTTGAGAACTTGTGCCCGTGGCTTCGTGTGTCTAGGCCACACTCGAACACTACCATCAGCTCTTACCAACTGAAATCGGGACTCATCCGACCAGACTACGATTTTCCACTCGTCTAGGATCAGAAGGATTTCGTCACGATCCCAGGAGAGGCGCTGAATGCGACGTCGCGCTGTTAGCGAAGCCACTCGCGTCGGTCGTCTGCTGCCATAGCCCAATAGCGCCAATTTTTGCCGCACTGTTCTAACGGATACGTTCGTCGCACATACTGATGTGTCAGCACAGCATGAAATTCAAC
Source organism: Schistocerca serialis cubense (assembly GCF_023864345.2). Taxonomy (NCBI): domain Eukaryota; kingdom Metazoa; phylum Arthropoda; class Insecta; order Orthoptera; family Acrididae; genus Schistocerca; species Schistocerca serialis. The sequence goes on from NC_064642.1 coordinate 667,934,502, forward strand.
TTTTACACAACGACACTAGCTCAGCTCAACAGGCTGGGGGGTGGTATTACTGGACCAAGTGACACATCGGGCAATCACCATCGACAGTAGCACAGAACATTTATTTGGAACATTTAAACAAGACAAATAACAATAAAACCATCAACACTTCTTTTTAAATTACCATTTAGGTGAGAGCAAGTTACTTCAAAATTTAAACATTCATAAACCATGGCACTTATGGCCTATTACACATTTAGTGAAGTGATTATCTACTTACTGTCATTGTAGGAATTCTCGTACTTTCGTTAACAGAATCTGTTTCAAACTATTTAAACTAACAATAACCACTGGCCTCTCTGTAAGTTGTAAGAAATTGTTAAACTACTCATATAGAGTTAGACAGGTGTCTCTCAGACACACTATCACTTCGGATAGAAACGTAACAGTAATGTCATTGCAATTCGCAGCAAAATATATCCAGGGAAAATTTTATCCGTGTGTATCTATAGTAACTGGCCAGCTTAACTCCGTCGTGTGATATAAATACAATAACCAGGCGGCACTTAGACATGGACCAGCCAAACTGTTTTCAACGGCGGTTAACACTGACTGTAGCAATCTAAAAACAGAATGTTTGTAGACTGTTCGCTTCCCGATCGGCCCGGTAGGTGGCGCCACCGCGCGCTCTGCGCACATCATCGGAAAGATAACCCATACCGGTGGTGGGAGTATCGCTGATCGAGCCACACGGCTCACATACCACATTGATTTCTGCGGTTATTTCATGCAGTGTTTCTTATCTGTTAGCACTGACAACACTAAGCTAACGCCGCTACTTTCGGCCACTAAGTGAAAGCCGTCGGTCATTGCATTGCAATGCCTGCAATTTGATATTCTCGGTGCACTCTTGACATTGCGGATCTCGGAATACTTAATTCTCTAACGATATCTGAAATGTAATGTTCCAGGCGTCTACCTTCACCATTCTGCATTCATGTCCCGTTAATTCCAGTGGTACAGCCATAATCACGTCGGAAACTTTATCATATGAATTACGTGAATGGGAATGACAGCAAGGCCAATGCACTATCCTTTTATACATAGTATAAACGATACTACTGCCATCTGTATACGTGCATATAGCTATCCCATAGATTTTGTCACCTAAGTTTATGTCTGTTGCTTGGCTATGTACTGTACGGACGTTACTCACGTATGTTAGTGGAATTTTTCTTTTATAAGAACTTTCAGTGCATGTCTAGTGACTAGTATAAGTAACAAGCAAGTGTGACAAAAACGTAAATAAAAGATTTTTACTGCTGGTCCAAACATCATCTCGTGGCAGAATGCATTCTGTAAAAATTTGAAACTGTTTCGGTATACGATGCAGGATCGGAATGACAGCTTACCATTACGGACACAGATATGTACTAGTAATAAGGACGACCTCTTAACTAAATGTTTAAATGACAAGTCATCCCATTAGTATTCACTGCTTTGGTGTTCACTCTGACTGAGCTTTCGAACCTGCATCATATCAATAAACAAAAGATCAGCAGTTTGCTCCCGCAAGTAACACAGTCCATAGAAAGGGCAAAATTCGCAGTCTTTTTTGTGTCCAAAGTAACTCCGAATACTGCCAGGAAAAAATCACAGTACATTTGAGTTCTCTTTGCCGGATTCCTTTTGTTTGTATGCTGGTAATGTATTATTGGCTTCTGCCTCCCTTCATTTTTATCACTGCTGTTTGGAAAATTTCACCCTTGTAATTTTGGGCTAATGTTGCTCTTCTCTCTTCCAAATCTTCACCTCTTGCGATATCTGTTTCTGCACTGTTCTTCAGAATTAGTTTTTTTCTTGAAATTTCTGTATGCTACTACAACAATGGCGAAACAATCGTTTTGTAAAGTTTTCGGAACTCTTCTCAACTCCTCACATTAGTGCTATTTTCTTCTTCTCAACACGATGTCTCTGTGATCTGAAACTATTATGCTGTCAATCACAACGAAAACAGATCTGTCTTCTGAAAAATAATCACTTTTTCACTAACTCCTTATATGCACCCGTCTGTCCATATGCATCAGAGTCCAGACCAAGATTGATTGTGCATCGAAAATTTGCGATATTTTTTCAGATTTCTGCTCTTTTTTGCTATTTAGGGAGTAAAATAACTGATGATGGTCGAAGTAGAGAGGGTATAAAATGTAGAGTGGCAATGGCAAGGAAATCGTTTCTGAAGAAGAGAAATTTGTTAACATCGAGTATAGATTTAAGTGTCAGGAAGTCGTTTCTGAAAGTATTTGTATGGAGTGTAGCCATGTATGGAAGTGAAACATGGACGACAACCAGTTTGGACAAGAAGAGAATAGAAGTTTTCGAAATGTGGTGCTACAGAAGAATGCTGAAGATAAGGTGAGTAGATCACGTAAATAATGAGTGGCAACTGTCTCTTAACATAGACAAATGTAATGTATTGCGTATACATAGAAAGAAGGATCCTTTATTGTATGATTATATGATAGCGGAACAAACACTGGTAGCAGTTACTTCTGTAAAATATCTGGGAGTATTCGTGCGGAACGATTTGAAGTGGAATGAACATATAAAATTAATTGTTGGTAAGGCGGGTACCAGGTTGAGATTCATTGGGAGAGTGCTTAGAAAATGTAGTCCATCAACAAAGGAGGTGGCTTACAAAACACTCGTTCGACCTATATTTGAGTATTGCTCATCAGTGTGGGATCCATACCAGATGGGTTCGAGGAGATAGAGAAGATCCAAAGAAGAGCGGCGCGTTTCGTCACAGGGTTATTTGGTAACCGTGATAGCGTTACGGAGATGTTTAATAAACTCAAGTGGCAGACTCTGCAAGAGAGGCGCTCTGCATCGCGGTGTAGATTGCTCGCCAGGCTTCGAGAGGGTGCGTTTCTGGATGAGGTATCGAATATATTGCTTCCCCCTACTTATACCTCCCGAGGAGATCACGAATGTAAAATTAGAGAGATTAGAGCGCGCACGGAGGCTTTCAGACAGTCGTTCTTCCCGCGAACCATGCGCGACTGGAACAGGAAAGGGAGGTAATAACAGTGGCACGTAAAGTGCCCTCCGCCACACACCGTTGGGTGGCTTGCGGAGTATAAATGTAGATGTAGGTATTGAATAGGATTGGGGAGAAGAGAAGTTTGTGGCACAACTTGACTAGAAGAAGGGATCGGTTGGTAGGACATGTTTTGAGGCATCAAGGGATCACAAATTTAGCATTGGAGGGCAGCGTGGAGGGTAAAAATCGTAGAGGGAGACCAAGAGATCAATACACTAAGCAGATTCAGAAGGATGTAGGTTGCAGTAGGTACTGGGAGATGAAGAAGCTTGCACAGGATAGGGTAGCATGGAGAGCTGCATCAAACCAGTCTCAGGACTGAAGACCACAACAACAACTACTAAAAAAAATTGTTCTTAGAAATTGTAGCTGATTTTCTCCTAATAATCTTACACACCACCTCCGTCCATCCTAACACGTCGGAGTCCCGCCGTAGACTTACATCTTTCACTTTTTACTTCAGCGCTGAAAATTTTTATCGTATATTAATCCTAACAATAAAAACGCATCTTCAGTGCCATGTACCGGTATTACCAAGAGGCTGGGAGCTACTGTCCGTTGTGAGGGGTCCACTTGTACATGGAGTCCGGGTTTCTAATATAATTCATGAAATATAACCTGAAACCGTTGTCATTTGTAGAAGGGATTGTATCTTTCACACCAATGGACCAAAGATGTTGCCTGGGTGGCAGAATCGACTGCAAGTGGGAGCGCGAGAACGCAGTAGTAGTTGCGGCTGCACTCTGCCATAGGTAGGGTCTAAGACTTCAAGCTAGCGGCTAGCTGTGAGAATCTAGTTGTTGATCTATGGTCACAGCACAATACAGTTTTTATAAAATGAAGTGATTAATGATATTGTTTGCACTGACACAGAGTTAGTAACTGTTAGGTGGTAGTTATTTCTATAAGACTGTAAGGCTATAAACTTTCATGAATTGGAGTGATACTGATCGCTAACAAATATTGTCCATTGATTCATAGCAATTATAGAAGAGCAATGAATTTATCCTGCAACTCAAAGGGAAAGCAACTGGAACAAATTTGTAAAGTAATGAAATTTTGTGTATTTAGTTATAATTATGCAGTAAAGCGATGTGTGGCTTGGCAGAATTTTACAATACTGACCCTTAAACGTAGGAACCAAGTATTTTCCATCAGATTTAATATAGAGGTGGCTTAGGTAAACCGATTTCTAATATTTGGTGTATTTTGTTATCCTGACGCAGAGAAGTTAGATTTTGGAATCAATGTTGTCGAACGATGTCAGACTTTTTCTTATGTAACAATTCAAGTGTTTTTAGTTTCTACAGTAAGTGAGAATTGTAGAACAGTTGAAAAGTTCACTGATTTTGAATCTAATGTAAAGTGTTTCATGTCAGATTTTGCGGTGGTGAAACTTTATTTTGAATACAATTTTCAAAGTGAAGCATTCAGTCTCAGCATAAGCCCTTATCAGTACCTCATCCACTTCCTCATCGTGTTTGTTTAAATCCAATGAATGTTTTTCTAAATGAAACCATTTTTCGATCAGAAAACTATTAATGTGCCAGAATCAGAAATGTAATAATGTTTCTAACAATTTCAAAGCAGGCAGCATTGCACAACGATTGGCCCATAGCCAGTATTTTCAGTGCACATTTGCAACATTACTCATTTATCACCCACTCTACTGACATTACTTGTATGTGGGTATTTTGCGGCCGACATTGCACTTCGCTGTGCCAAGATTGAATATTTTCATGCCTGCTGTGTACAAACCAGAACACCAAGATTACATCTGTTGCGACTCTAGAGCTAAGGAAAATTTATTTCATTGTTTATTTGCACAAAGAATATTGTCAGTTTATGGTACGGGGCCATATAACTCGGTGCTCACGGGACTGGATAAATTTCAGAGGACTGATTTCAATATCGGCATTGCGTATTTGTTTTCCAGTTGTTTAATTTTTTGAAGTACAGTCAAACTGATTAAGCACACCATTTGCTCAATAACTCATCACACAGTAAATTAGCATAGCACAGACATTACGCATGTGATATTAATTGGCAAACAAACACAAAAATTTTATAAAGAACGTTACACTACTTTTATAAAGAACGTTATCACTTTCACTGCAAATAATGTTAATTTTTATTGACTTGTATTGACAGCATCGTTTTCAAAGAGGTTCTGTTGTGTAAGAATGGTATAGAATCTAACACTATCTCTTAACACAATCTTAGCAATACCAGTACACTTTCAGTATCACGTACCACCAGTGATAGGATACTTTGATAACCATCAGAAAAAAATCATTAATTGTTGGTGACTTTTATCTAAAAAACATACTTTTTAAAGAGACATTGATATGCAGGTAGGATACTGAACCCTAATATATTGAATGTGACATTTATGAAGTATCTTCAAAGATTTTAATACTCTCAGAAAGCTTGTGTAAAGTACGATCTCTCCTTTGGCAGTGCGAAGGTGAAACGTCCCCTACTGGATGAAAGTTTCGATGTACAAAATAGTTAATGATTTTTCATAACACATTTTCAGTACAGTGACCTACGCTCAGTTATAACGAGAAAATCAGTGTTGATCACAAAGCAGAAGATAATGTATCTGTGGTGACCGTTTTCAATTAAAATAGATGATCTTCAGACCGGAAGCCGTCAAAGAAAAGTTAATATAGTTTTTTTACTAGGAGATCAGGAACTATTGAAAATATTAACGGCATACAGAACTGACATTATAAATTACGATAGTATACTAAATATTTATACCCATCAGTAATCAGCGGAAGGCCTGAGCGAAGACGAACTGTACACCATAAGGCACATTCGTCAACTGCTGAACAACGTAAAAGCGCTATGAGTTATGAAGGTGAAGCCCCGCCCACCATCTAGCACCAGATCGGATCAAATAAGTGGAAAGAGATAGATAACACTCAGCCTGAATTTCTAAAATCATTGAGGAATGTGGCAACAAAATAAAATAGTATGTAGAATGTATGAGATTGACGATACACCATAATATTTTCGGATCATCCACACAATTCCTAAGATATAAAGAGCCGACAAATGCGATAATTAGCGCACAATGAGCTTAACAGTTCCTGCATCCAATTTGCTAACAAGAATAATATGCAAAAGAATGGAAAAGAAAAGTGAGGACTTATTAGATGAGGATCGGCTTGGATTTATGAAAGCTAAAGGTACAAGAGAAGGAGCTCTGACGTTGTGGTTGGAACTGGAAGAGAAACTAAAGGTCGACAGGGAAATCAGGTTTCGACCATGTAAAATAACAGAAAATTGTCGAAATTGTCAGAAAAATTGTGTGTATTATGTACAAGAACCAAGAGGGAACAATAAGACTGGAAGTCCAAGAATGAAGTGATCGGTTTAAATAGGGTGTAAGACAGAGATGTAATCTACCAACTCTACTGTTCAATCAGTGCATCGAAGAACCAGTGATTGGAATAAAATGAATTTTAAAGGTGTAAAGATATCAGTGAACATCTTTCATGACCGTCCTTCCAGTTGTAACGCCGAAACCATGAGATACTGATGCTTATTTTGACGAAAGGTTTCCTGTAGGAACTGCAAAGTCAATCTCCATTACAATTTCAAAAAGACGTTTGGATTTTGCACCACCCGAAGGCGCGAGCGACACCCGGAATATTGGCACATAAAAAAGACTAAAATAAAAGAATAAAAACAAAATGTCAAAATAAAAAGGCCCCTACACAACTCCTTTCATTTTTACGTTCTTTCCAGATATATTATGCCTTTCCTTCTCCCCTTTTAATAATAGGTTAGTTCTTTTCACACGCATAGACAGGCACTATCGCCTGAAGAGAGGCAGGTTTTTTTTTGTTAGGATTCTCCAGGAAAAAAGAAGATAGCGTCTTTGAGTGGTAATCAGAACGTCCTTGACCCAGAGTTCCACTCTACCAATGTTTAAATTTTGATACAAATTCGTAAGCAATGGCTGCCGAAGACTTCCAGCATGTGAAGTCATCCTCATTCTGCCAACGGCTTTGTAACAAATGGCGGAGAAGTGGACGGAAGTTCAGGACACTCTCTTTCTTTTGGTGTGGAAGTTACGCCAAAAAGGTGGAAGACACGGCAATGATCCACGGCATGAGTATGCAGAAGGTAATGGAAACCAATAAAGACATTGCGTACATGCACGGGACGTATGCCTGCGACTGAAAATTCTCGTAACAATCTCTTCACTCACAAAAGTTTCCCGACTATAACCTCATTCAGATCTCCGGGAGAGGACTGCCAAGGGGAAAGCAATCGTAAGAAAAAGACTGAACAGCCATCGAAGTCTAACGTTCTACAGAATTGATGACTACTGCCTGAATTTTGAACGTGGTAGCAAATGAAGTGTATGAATCAACTGTTATTTTCGAATTTGAAGTTCTAGTCGTCATCTTGCAGTTAAGAACTGGACTTTGCGTACTTGAAAATCGTGAGCAACGGTTAAGCAATGCAAAATTTGGTCGCATGTGGAAAGTGGTGTAACATTGGCAACACAGTATTTACTTTTGGTATAATAGAGGGATGAATACATAGGAGGCAGCTCGAAAGATTTGAACTATGTGTCGAGCGAGTGCCTTTGGGAAATATACGCTAGAAAAGATATTCTTCTTTGAAGAAAGATCATTCTGGCAAGAATGATTTTCCACATTAAGGAAGTTTCGACTTCTGATATATATGATCCATTACCATTTAACCATTATGCAACATTTGCATTCAACAGGCAAGGCTCAGAACTCTTCTGTAGAGTACTGCACGCAGTAATTCGAAACATCAAAAATCAATGGAGTGACTATTATTGCAGATTTGCTTGAACATCATCAGGTAGCACGTTAAGCATTCCTGTGCAATGTTGTTACTGGTGACGAGTTATGATGCCTTTATCGTTGCTGTCCTAAGGAGAAATGAAAGGCTGAGCCCTACCAAAAGACGTAAATTCGAGCAAAGAATAGTCTGAACATAATATTTCCCATCTGATACTTCCAAATGAATATTATACCTTACAAATTCTTCCCCAAGGGCGTGTCCATCACAGCTGAAATTTTGTTGGCAACAGCTGAGACACCTTTCGCTTGTATTGTATCTGCGTAACTGATTGGCGCATGTGTTGTTCAACAGACAGTAGTCATCAATCGCACTGGAGTCAATGACTGTGTGTGTGTGTTACCGTGTTCATACACAATCTGAATCAATACTATTAACATTAGAGAGACTAGCAACAATAAATATAGCACCAAACGTAAGTGTAAAGTATTTTAATGCAATGGCTAGGTACTACAAACTGCATTTTTCCCAACCCATGTCCCGCATATTACGTTAAGAAAGTGAGATGTATTAACTCCATAGTGTCGTTAGCAGAGACAGTGCGCTCATGTCGCGGTTCGTGACATGTGTAGCAATTATCAGTGCTAAATACCGCAGCGATCTGTTTATGTTGGCTGAGCGTGGACACTGCAGCAGACGTTTCGGCGCAAACAAAAAGAAATCAGCTTGGCTCTGACTGCAGTGAGCGGACACCACTACCTGCATGTTCTTATAGTAACCAACGTGAGACTCTGCTCACAGGTACCACGGAGAAACTGGAACGAGTAGTCATCAGAATATTAACCAGTGATGAAATGTGCACTCTATTTGAATCCCAAGAAAATAGGCACCTTCTAACAAACTAATGTGTGGTGATCCAACACACAAAAATTAAGTTCAGAGCTTTCATGCACGCAATAACAGCACACAAGGAAATATTGTCTTGGCAGCGTATACTTCATTTCCTCCTCTCATATCAGCCCCCTTGTTTTGTATGAAGTGTGAAAATAAACAAAGAAAACTAAAGTTTCTGAGAACTGTGTAAGTCATTTCCTATTTTCATATCATAGCTTTCGTTTTAGTATGAAGTGAAAATTAAACAGTTTAGGGTTCTGAGGCATAATGTGACACCAGATTCTCATCGTAGACTCTATCGGAAACGCAAAAAGCAGGGACTTCTCCATTCTTTTGTCCAACGGTCAGTTTCCTTTCATGCATTACTACTGCTCGCAGGTTCTTATTTAAAGACTTGCGGTCATCAAGTTTTTCATCAGAATGATCCTTCTGTTATTGTGCGTAACAGGTTGAGTAATATCATTTAGGCGCTTCAGTCTGGAACCATGCAACCGCTACGGTCGCAGATTCGAATCCTAGGTTAGTTAGGTTTAAGTAGCTCTAAGTAGTAGGGGACTGATGACCTCAGATGTTAAGTCCCGTAGTGCTCAGAGCCATTGAACCATTTGAATTAGATTTTACTAACATAGTGCTCCATTTGCGAGCTGCTAATGAAATAGTATGACAACAGAGATCATCCTCCAGGTATTACATTAATTCTGCATTGAATTGCTTGACAAATATTGCTGTCAGCTGTGCAGCGGAAATGATTCACTACACAGGTACTCTATGTTGCACTTGGTTAAGTGATCAGCTCGCTGCAATCCTGCTTGTACTCTTTACGAATATACTGAACATTTGTTATTTGACTAAATATGCGATAAAATCTGACTCGCGTGTATATGACATGGATAAGCGCCATCACAAAGCAATGCCTATGAAATGGATACCATTGAAGTCCCGTTACATTGGTGACAAGACAAATGTTCGTAAATCTTCTGTATTGCCTCAAAAAACAATTGCATCCGCCGGCCGGTGTGGCCGAGCGGTTCTAGGTTCGGAATCTGCCTCGGGCATGGATGTGTGTGATGTCCTTAGGTTAGTTAGGTTTAAGTAGTTCTAAGTTCTAGGGGAATGATGACATCAGATTTTAAGTCCCTTAGTGCTCAGAGCCATTTGAACCAATTGCATTCTAAATAAAGAAGGACAGACGTCCATACAGTCGCAGGGCGGTGAAATACAGCAACGGCGACAAATGAAAATTTGTGCCAGTCGGGGTTCGAACCTGGACCTCTTGCTTACTAGGCTGGCGCGCGGATCATTGCACTATCAGGACACAACGACCAAATTCCCTGCGGGAGATGCAAATTCCCACCTTTGCCGCTTACTGCATACGCCTAACCTCCCCCCCACCCCCCACCACCCGCCGGCCATTATTCCACTCACTCACAGCCTCACTGTATTCCCGCGACGAGGGTTCGGACGGTGACGTGCGTCTCGCACTGAAAACTCTCAATGTCCCGTTGAGACCTGGATAATTATACGGGCTGTTTCATGAGGAATGGTAAATATTGTAGGAGGTCGTAGTAAATGCAAATTGCAGAAAAAATGCGATGTAACAAGTGTCCAATGCATTTTCGTTTCAAAAATGTGTGAATTCCTAAGGGACAAAACTGCTGAGGTCATCGGTCCCTAGCCTTACATACTACTTAAACTAACTTATGCTAAGAACAGCACATACACCCATGCCCGAGGGAGGAATCGAACCTCCAGCGAGAGGGGCCGTGCAGTCCGTGGCAAGGCGCCTCAAACCGTGCTGCCACCTCGCGTGGTTTCGTTTCGTTTGTTGGTCCTTACAGGAGCCCGTTGTTTACACTTCGTTGAAAATGACCTTCCAGCATTATTGGAAGAGGTTACTTTGGCTACAGGAATGCGTACGTTCCTCCAGTATGACGGGGCTCCTGCACATTATAGTCATCAGGTGACACATCATCCTAACCTAACATTTCCCGGAGGATAGATCAGTAGATGTGGGCACTTTTCTTGGCCACCAATGCCCCGGACCTTAAACCTTTGGATTTTTGCCTGTGGGGATGACTGAAAGGCGAAGTCTATAAAGAGAAATTAAACCCAAGAGCCGATTTGATCGTTCTACATCTACATCTACATTTATACTCCGCAAGCCACCCAACGGTGTGTGGCGAAGGGCACTTTACGTGCCACTGTCATTACCTCCCTTTCCTGTTCCAGTCGCGTATGGTTCGCGGGAAGAACGACTGTCTGAAAGCCTCCGTGCGCGCTCTAATCTCTCTAATTTTACATTCGTGATCTCCTCGGGAGGTATAAGTAGGGGGAAGCAATATATTCGATACCTCATCCAGAAACGCACCCTCTCGAAACCTGGCGAGCAAGCTACACCGCGATGCAGAGCGCCTCTCTTGCAGAGTCTGCCACTTGAGTTTTTTAAACATCTCCGTAACGCTATCACGGTTACCAAATAACCCTGTGACGAAACGCGCCGCTCTTCTTTGGATCTTCTCTATCTCCTCCGTCAAACCGATCTGGTACGGATCCCACACTGATGAGCAATACTCAAGTATAGGTCGAACGAGTGTTTTGTAAGCCACCTCCTTTGTTGTTCGGATTGTGAATAGTGCAGCCCTCATAAAAGAACGCAAAGACGACCTCAGAAGAGCTACACGTGGTGTTATCAAGAGAAGTCACTAGTCCATTCAAGTTGATGGGGAATTTTTGAAAATCAACTTTGAACGCCCTCATTTGCCTTTGCCTTGAGTTTGTTGGGGCTAAGTAATAACAGCTGTATCTCTGTACTCAATAAAAAGTGGCTACTTATATATGGAATTTTTATGCAATTCGTCTACACTACCACCTGCTAAAATGTCTACTATTCCTCCTGAAACACCCTGTAAATGCATATATGTGTGGTGCTTGTTCTTTCTGACACACCGAATCCGAGCCGGCCGGTGGAGCCGTGCGGTTAAAGGCGCTTCTGTCTGAAACCGCGTGACCGCTACGGTCGCAGGTTCGAATCCTGCCCCGGGCATGGATGTGTGTGATGTCCTTAGGTTAGTTAGGTTCAATTAGTTCTAAGTTCTAGGCGACTGATGACCTCAGAAGTTGAGTCGCATAGTGCTCAGAGCCATTTGAACCATTTTTGAACACCGAATCCGAGTTAGAACCTGGTCAGGAACAAATTTTCATCTCCCGCCGAAGATGGATCAGCCTGGACTTCTGTCCTTCAATATTTAATTGATTAACAAGACTGTCTGTTTCGAATCGTAGTGTCTGTTGTTTCGGACGTGTCCGAAAGAATGGACACGACACACACAAACACAAACAAACAAACAAACACACACACACACACACACACACACACACACACACACACACACACACAAACATACTTGTACCTTAAGTGCTATTCGGAAAATGTTTGGTGTCTCAGTGATAGTGACGGACTGAGGACTGAAGTTGCATTAACCTACTCATTTCAGCAGATATAGTTGTAATTTTATGAACCATTCATGTTTAGTAAGTGACAGCGATCTGGAAAATTTACTTATGGGTTAATTACAGTTTTTCTCATCATTTATTTTGTGGGAAACCTGCTTCTTTCTACCCTAGCATATACCACAGCAATGACTGAATGCTCACATTTTTGATACCCCACTGAATGTGATACTGTAACTGTAATCAAAGATTCCTAACCCGCTGGAAAATTATATTTCAAGTCAGATGCTTTTGGTCCTCCTCTACTGTCATAGGAAACGATCACAACGGAATTAATTATAGGAATTCTATGAAACCCTTGAGTTCATACTACGGTGCTGTGCAGATGAAAAAAGTAGTTTTCACAATATCAGATGACAGATGGAGTTTGCCAGATTCCACTAATTGTGACTGCATTATTAATTGTTGGTTCACAGACATTTTTCTGTCGCTTGTCGTAACTATTTTTTGATGATTGCAGCTAGATGAATAGATTTTCACCATATGGAATATTCGAATTCATCTTTTAGTCTTCACGTTTCCAGCAACAGCAGAATATCCGTCAGAAAAGCTGACAAAAAGGACCAGGTCAAGCCTGTTTTGTGGCTGTTGTGCCAACAATAGTGAGCTCAATAGTAATTTTGTATAGCAAAGATACGTTGCCAACTCAACCACTGGAGAAGCTCCAAAATTGTGAACCGCATCTGGTGAATACGCTTTCAAGGTTTCGGTCCGATTAAGGCAGTAAAACACTAATAATTGTCGCAGTTATTAATTTATGATGTTTCGTTTTCACTTAGTGCGTCGATGTATTACAAGTAATTAGACTATATTCCCTAAACCTAGTTACAGAAATGCGAATAACACTCATTGATGCATAATGAGGTTACTCCAGCCCTTGCCACCCACAACTTTGAGACGAAGCTATAGTCACTTCCGAGGTCACTCACGGAACACATCAGCTGGTATCCTTCCTGGAAGTATAACTGAAACTTAGCAACATTGCAGGATGGCATAGAACTATGGTGCTAAATTCACTTGATATAATCGTGTCATTTCACTTGAATAATGTTAGAGATTTTCTCTTGAGCTGTGATATAAGGATGTCAGTTAATGCTTTTGAGTCCATGAAAACTGTTCCACACGGGAAATAATACTACACTCATTCCTTCTATTGCGATTTATCTGTCATAGCGGCTACTGGGCCAATAAGTAAAACACACATGTCGCAACTCTTCGCTAGCTCTGAGGTAACTTGCTTGCCTGCCAGGTGCCAATTGCTTACGTTCACCTTTCGGGACTCGCTGAAAACCGCATTTTTAATTACTTTTTAGCAAGCTACAAGTAGGCAAATAGAAACTCAATAATGGAATCGTAGGACAACGCGCGAGGGAAATTCGTATTGCTACTTTTAGTACCCCTTAGTGTAGGAGCGAAAACCTTATAGTACCGCAAAATTCATAATGCCACTTTTGTTTTGTTTTTGTGAATACATAATTATATCTGTGAACGGCCACATTTTCATAATACCTGAATATGATACAAAACATGAAGAAAATACAGACCTTTTCGAAGTCAAAAGTCATTAATATCCTACTAATTCGTGTCAAAATACGCACAATTGTCTTACAGACACTTTATGGTTTATTAAAATAGACTTCCGTCGTTATTTTTCTATAGTAAGTTAAACTTAATTTTTATTAGTACAGTGGATATTTTAATAGCGTTTTCCATTAGTTTATTGAACGTAACAGTAATCATGAAAAAGAAATTAATCAGCAAAAGTATATTCTTTCACAATATCTAAAAGAATCTGACAGTGCTAAACTAGTTTACGAATTCTACGCCTGTAGAAAGCTACTGATTATAACGATGTCATTAAACCACTGTAGTTCGAAGAGCATTTTCGTCTAGAAATAAATTATCTTGACCGTTATTCGATCAAGAGCGGGAAATGTAAATGTTTACGAGTATACGATCAGAGAATAAACTTGGTTTCGGTGTTGGGCGGCGGTGGTGTGGATGTACTGCTGTGGCCTGCTGTGGCGTTGCGTACCACTGAAGTCTATGGCGGGACGAAGCGTCTCCGTCTTCTCTAGGTCCCCAGTTCAATACACACACAATGCAATGAGAGAAAGAAGTGCCTGAGAGATGATTTCCCTGTCAATCCAAGTGCCTGAGAGATAACTTCCCTACCAATATCCTGGATAGTTTTGTCTCTCAAATCAACAGAGAGCGTTATCATGCAGTAGCACACGTGATGTAGTTTTGTCGGTCGATTTTCACTGCAACCGAGAGGTGTCTCAGTTGTTGGCATCAAATTCCAGCTGTGATGGATACACACTTGGGGAAGAATTCGTAGTGCAAAACACACTTCTGGAACTATCATATGGAAAATATTATGTTCACACTACTCTTTGCTCGAGTTTACGTCTTTTGGTAGGGCTCAGCCTTTCATTCCTTCTTAGAAAGTTAACGATAAAGGCATCATAACTCATCACCCTTTACAGTATTACATAGGATTGCTCAATGAGCCACCTGATGACGTTCAAGCAAAACTGCAATAATAATCACTCCACTGCTTTTTGTTGTTTCGAATTAGAGCATGCAGTACTCCTACAGAAGAGTTCTAAGCCTTTCCCGTTGAATGCAAATGTCGCATGATGGTTAAATGGTAATCCATCAGTTATATCAGTAGTCGAGACTTCCTTAGTGTGGAAAATCATTCTTGCCAGTACGATCTTTGTTGGAACAAGAATGTATTTTGTAGAGCATTTTTCCCAAAAGCACTCGCTTTACACACAGTTCAAATGTTTCGAGTTGCCTCCACTGCACTCAGACGTCTATTATACCAAAAGTAAATATTGTGTTGCCCAAGTTACATCTTTCTCCACTTACGACCCGATTTTGCAACTCTTAACCGTAGTTCACGATTTTCAAGTATGTAAAATCCAGTGCTTAACTGTAAGATGACAACTAGAGCTTCAAATTAGAAAATGACGGTTGATACATATACTGACAGCGTCGCGCCGCATTCACTTCGGCGGCGCCCGATTTCAGGCGGTGAGTAGCGTCTGGCCGGTGGCCGGTAGCCGCGGCAACGTAAGGAAACGCTCGAGCGTAAGCTGTTGTGATCGCGACGCTGCCACACGCTGTCCTGCGAAATTGTTTCTGGAAGTATTTGTAATTACTGGTGGGTAGAATATGAAAAGAATTATCTTCGATGTTCAATCAGTCATAACTTGAGACGAGGGCCTAAATGTGGTAAAAAAAAAAAAAAAAAAACAGTTGGACGCGAATATAAGTTCTGATGGTACGACGATTACCAACAGACCATGGGCTCACTGAACACCATAATATCTCGGAAGTAGACAACACTTCATCCTGACACTTCCGTGTCTTACAGTGTTGCCAGACCGTGCATATGGCTGGACTTAGCGTTGTCAGGGGCGGTCAGTTTCATTGGCCACTTATGTGAACGACTCAGACTTAGTCTCTGTGGCAGCCAGCCGGCGGTCAGTTTTTATATCTAAGACTGTACACGTTTACGAAAAAATGTCGCTTGATAAAATGTCAGATACTAACACAAATCCTTTACATAATCATACTAAGCAATAAAATGAATAGTTTTAAACAACAAAATCTGTGATATTACCACTGGAGGTAAAAGTAATAAATGAAATGAACGGCACATAAAATACTAACCAAAAATTGTCAAAACATCTGACGAAGAACATAATTACAGCACACTTACGCAGAGTTATGTATTGTCCAATAATAGAAAAACTACATGCACATTCATAAAAAATTTGGAAAACAGAGCACTCATTCACGTTAGATTAAGAGTCAGCATTAATAAGATTGCACAGTTGATTACTATTTGCCATATCAAATGTTCAAATGTGTGTGAAATCCTGTGGGACCTAACTGCTAAGGTCATCAGTCCCTAAGCTTACGCACTACTTAACCTAAATTATCCTAAGGACAGACACACATATCCATGCCCGAGGGAGGTCTCAAGCCTCCGCCGGGACCAGCCGCACAGTACGTGACTGCAGAGACTTATACCGTGCCATATCAATCAATTATGATCTATAAGTCTGCATATGTCGATAGTTGCAGTACAATTCCAGTGGCTGATATCTCAGAAACGTACAACATGATTCGTTTACAGCAACCGATGTCGTTTTGTGTAATCTTGAGTGACAGATAAATGTTGTTGGCCAGTTCGCTATAGAGACGTGAAGCATATTGTCAATAATGCCGCAGAATAACTGGTAAAGTACACGAAAATACTTCAGACCTGTTGTACAATTTTGTTTATGAAAGTTCTTTATATTTCATTAATGCAAAAAGCCAAATATTAAATTCTTCATTCGGTTTTATACTGAAAAGTTGTTACTTCCACACCGTTTTGGTACCGTATGTCCTGAAAATTTCATTGTTTCCGATTGTGAAACAACCTTTATAAGGGAACATTTCTGAACCACTTACGAAAGATTAAGTACTATACACGTAATTAACTTACAGAGACACCAAAACCTGTATGACTGCTCCGTTATTATACAAAGAGATATTAGGGACAATTCGATAAGTGTGTCTGAAATAAGGTATATCTTGAATAAAAAATATTGTATAGCTTATGGTCAACCCTCGCTTGTATTCCACTTGCTAAAAGCCGTCCGAAGCTCTGTAAGCGAACTTTTATCGATTACGTGTTGGCTGGTCACTGTTGCTGATTCATAGTGCGGGTTGCATAAAATGCCATTGGTAGCGGCTACTGAATCACCCTGTATATGTTTCGTGTCGAATGTTACAATGAGAATACGTGACAGTCATAACAATTCAGCATTTTATACTTCATATACAACAGCAAATTACGTCTTTTACAAGATCATTTTTGACGACTGTACTAAACTGCAGAAAAGCAACGGCATCCACCTTCTAGGCTCAAAAATCCAGTGCCCAATCATTCTCAGTCGTAATTCACGATGTGCTGTATCAGCATAGGAATACGTAGGGGTCATCTACTGCGGAGACGCATATTCAGCAATGTGTGTCGACCTTTGTACTCCGAAACAATTGCGCCTGCATCAGCACTGTATTCTGTCGTCAGATCTGCGACAGATCGCCGTCTATCCTGCTTCCAGTCTCCAGGTTGCTATGACGTCCAACACCTAGTCGCCTATCCTTTCACTTTTCATAGATAAGCCTGGCGGTACCACAAATAGCTAATCAGCTTCGTCTCCTCAAGTAAGCACTTTCCTAGACGCCAGGCCGATCTCAGGTATATGGCATATTTTTTCTACACCGGAGAAGTCGTTCAGCCATAATAATTAGTGCTACCCGTTCGAAATCGCAGTGGAACGCCAATCTGTTCACCTTGTAACAAGTGGGCCGCCGTAGTACATTGTTGTCAAATAACATACCTTGCCAGGGTTCCCATCATTCGGCACTTTAACATTGTCCTTTGAAAATCTTATGACGTTTTGTATAGTGATTGTTCAAAAATTTGTGTGAATTGCTAAGGGACTAAGCTGCTGAGCTCATCGGTCGCTAGACTTACACACTACTTAAACTACCTTACACTATCTTACGCTAAGGACAACACACACACCCATGCCCGAGGGAGGAGTCGAACGTCCGGCGGGAGGGCCACGCAACTCGTGACAAGGCGCCTATGACCGTGCGGCCACTCCGCGAGACTATAGTGAATTTCTTGACCACAAACTGGACACGGTAATATAATTCACATAATGCTGTGTAAGGAAATTATGAGAAAAATTAATATTTATAATGCTACCTGCGTATGTGTAATACATTGCATGGAAGAGCTACGAGCTTGGGAATTACGTCGAGGAACTCTTGCTAAAGAAAAGAGTGTAGTTGCAAGGAGACTGGTTCTACACAATCACATGTGAACTCAAATGACAAAGAGTAATGATCCGGGCTGTGCATCAGGCCTTCGAAGAAACTGCAACACACTTAAAGATGTCCTCCGCAGCAGGCGACGAAATATTGGATTTTAATAAGAAATTCATCCAATCACAGCATAAACGTCGAAATATTCTAATAAGTATGACATTTCCTCCTCAGTACTCTTGCCTTATGGACTTGTATCGCTACTCACATAAAACAAGTTTACGCAATGGTTCAAAAATTGTTCAAATGGCTCTAAGCACTATGGGACTTAACATCGGAGGTCATCAGTCCCATAGACTTAGAACTACTTAAACCTAACTAACTTAAGGACAACACAGACATCCATGCCCGAAGCAGGATTCGAACCTGCGACCATAGTGGAAGCGCGGTTCCGGACTGAAGCACCTAGAACCGCTCGGCCACAGCGGCCGGCTACGTAGTGGTAGTAGGTAGTTTTACACTTACTAGAAACTGAGTTCGGCCTCACGCAACATCGTGAAAGAATGATAATAAGTCATCTGTTGATTTAGTAAATTCGTCCTTCAGTCTGAGGATGCTTAAGTCCAACTACATTACTTGTACATAATAAAAAAACTCCTCGTAGGAATCCGGTGGGCAAATGTCTATCGACAAGTCGAAGTTCTCACCGGCGAATTAATGTTAGACCAACTCCACTCAAGTGTCCACATACTGTACCCTGATACTGTTTAACAAACTACACACATAACAGCCTGCTAATTTAAATTATTGCTAGTTACGAGCAGTGATCAGCTTATCAACCACACCGTCGTAACTATGAACTCACTACTGGTAGTGACATATCTGTCTAAACTATTGGCATACCAACAGGAGAGGGGTTGGTTTTAATTACCAACGTGTTTATTAAACGGTTTTCTTCTACATGCCTAAACAAACTAACAGCGATATTAAATAAATCTTTAAACACTGAATTCATATCCAAAAGCGAGACTGATATTTCGCGCTAAATGTCAGGATGGCAAAGCAAACTTGCAGTTACTGATGACGTGAACGACACAAAATGAAGAGAGAACCAATAACAAATAGTTATTCAATTTATTTAAATGTAGGTATGTGATTTATCTCTAACTACTACTTTGCAAACGACAGTTTTGCTGAAAATTTCTAATATTTTTGAGACTGCGAACGGGATAATCCCATGTGTGGAATCCTTTAATGTGTTATTATTCGACTTGCTGCTATAGGTTAACGACCAGCACACTAGCTTGCAAAGAGTGAGTTGCGCCAGATCCGGATCGAAACCGTACAGCGGATTAACGACAGTGGTCTGCTGCAGTGGTAGCCGGAGTGTGGTTTCTAGGCTTAACTCCCGCCTACGATACGCATATAGTTAGAATTTATTAACATACGGAACAAAGTTTACTCGCATGAGAGAAGGGTTGCGCATCCACCTTCGCTCCTTCAATCTACCTTGGCCACTTACCGATTCACGTAATGATGGACCACTTATTACACTGGATAAGCGTTACGTGGAAAAAATAGTTTTACGTCCAGTGAAGCTACACTGCGCAGCACAATTAAAGGGGCACTTTTTCGAAACGCCATAATTGTCTCCCGTCGCGAGATAGAAGTTTGAAATTTTATTCAAAGTTGCGTAGCTTCGATATAATGGGAAGAAATGTCCGGAGCAGGTTTAAGATGGGTTAATGATGTCACATTGGAACCTAATTTCACCACTACACTACCCAATGCAACCATGTACGTGTCACACGATGGGATGGCACTTCGCAACACCTCTGACCTACGCAGCCCTTCTTCTGAGACCTTTGCTGTGGAGCTCAGAACTGCGACGCCCGGCGTCGAAATCACACTGTCTTGTTTAGGGTGGCTGAGGAAAATATACCAAAAACATCGCCGCTCGGACTACAAAGTCAATGAAACCACCTCTTCCCTCATTGTGTTGATTCCCACCCATTTCGCCGTATCCTTTGCCATTCCTAACCATTTACCCCACCACCCGTCCCTGACGATTCAATTCTTGGAGTGCTTTGCGACCGCAGTTTCGGCTCTGGTGCACCAGGTGCAAGGAATAGGGATCGTTTAATATCATTTCACGAAATGTGAAAACGATCCGAAGCAACAAAGGGTGCTTACGCTTTGTTGACCCTCCTGTATTGCTCCTTCCTGTAACGTGATAATAGAAGGGTGGAACACGGACACGTGCATGAATAAAACCCCAATGAACATCCAGTTTGGTAACACCCTCGGTGCTGCTTTCCGCCTTTATTGAGTAAATTATAAACATATTCGGCAGAGACAAACTGTGACGAGAGTGCTAGGCACTTGCAGGAAAGCAACCACTTGATACCCCTTCAGTTGCACAGGCCTGGCGACAGATTAAAATTTCGTCGATTTGTTCTGAACCCTCCCAGCTGGTTCCACCATATACACTAAAGCGAAAATGCGGTCACATCCAGTGGAGTTGCTGTCCCACTATCTCCTACGAGAAGGGTTAAATCGTCAGCACTGTGAAAGGTTGCCAAGAACGTCGTCCTGTTGCACACTACAATGCTAACTAACGTTTTCAACTGCAAAATGTACAGGCATCAAGGTTCTATGCGAAGGGGTGGTTTCACTGAAGTTCTTTGCGCTACCCTCAAAGGCCTTTTTGTGTTGATTCTGAGCGGTAGTGTGTCGGAAATGTTTTCTTGGCCAGCCACAGGGAAATCGAAATAAGGAGTGAAATCTTGTTAAGACGGGGTGTGACGACTTTTTCATCGTGTCATAAATCCACCGTGGCGCTGGGCAGGACTGGGTTAAATTTGGTGCCAGTGTGACACCATTAATTCACTTTCCACCTCACACGATCTTAGCTCCGGCCCTATTACCGCTTGTGTCGATACCTTGTCGTTTGAAGCTTCGCCGAGCAGGAGGATGAAGTCCCAGTGCGCCATGTTTTTGCAGCATCAGAGAAAGGTTGTACGCAGCTTTGAATCGGAATTTAGAACTTCCACGTCGCACTGGGAGACAACTACGGTGTTTTGAAAGATATGATCTTTTAATTGTGTTGCGCATTGTTAATGGTACAGTGCGTAGAGAGCCTGATTACAAATGTTCAAAGGAAGTGCTTTGGATGGTGTAACGTTGCTACTGTAAGATACGGTGTCCATACACTTTCTGATGTTTAAGTCCTCTTACACGTCTCTTCCCTAGTGTCAAATAATAATTGCATACTTCCATTTAAAATGTCGGTGTCGTAAATGATAGATGCAGTCAATAAACATTACTTGTGAAATTCAGAAAATTACGTTTTTTAAGTTCCTCATTTGGTTCTCTCACCGGATAAAATTTCACCTTCCTAACGTGCTGGCATCTTAGGCAGTGGTTCTCAAACTTTAATTTATGAGAGGAATCAGTTCTACTGGTTATCGCATGTTAATGAAGACGCGATCAAAAAATGGTTCAAATGGCTCTGAGCACTATGGGACTCAACTTCTGTGGTCATCAGTCCCCTAGAACTTAGAACTACTTAAACCTAACTAACCTAAGGACATCACACACATCGATGCCCGAGGCAGGATTCGAACCTGCGACCGTAGCAGCAGCGCGGGTCCGGACTGGAGCGCCTAGAACCGCACGGCCACAACGGCCGGCAAGACGCGATCAACTACAGAAAAAAACACTAGTTTTATTTTAACAATTCCTTCTCATCTGCAGAAAACATCATTAATTTCTATAAATTTCACGTGCCATTAAAATATTTGCTCGGTCTGTTGTCTAGATTTAGCTTAACAGATAAGACGCCTACACAATGAGTTAAATTTAACACATTTAGTAGCAGTATGTGCAAGTTTATATACGTCGTGTACATGAACTGGCAGGCTATGAGTCCTTCACGGTGGTGTGAGTGACCAATTGCTGGACTGTCCTTGACACAAAGTCGTTCTCTTCCTAGCGCTCATAAGGTGCAGTCACTTGCTACCTGTTACGTGTAGCGGAATTCGGTGTGTACAGTCTTAAGACTTCCCGACGTAACAGCTGAGTGCGGTGAGTGATTCATAGACGACTTCCTCTGCTGGCTCCGTTGCGCCACCCATCGCAACGCTGGAGAGAGTGGGGCTCGCAGACACTCGCTGGCGAGCTGGTTAAAAGTATTGTCTCCCGCGGAGACGCGAGCGTAGCGCCATTTACTGTGTGTAGTCGACGAAGACTCCCTCGAGACCGCAGTCCTTCCTCTCGCCCCC
This sequence comes from Schistocerca serialis cubense, assembly GCF_023864345.2. Lineage (NCBI taxonomy): Eukaryota > Metazoa > Arthropoda > Insecta > Orthoptera > Acrididae > Schistocerca > Schistocerca serialis. The sequence continues at coordinate 667,956,906 of NC_064642.1, forward strand.
AACCACTTAATGTCTCTCCGTCGTCGCATAGTGTGAGTTCGGGCGACGACGTGGAGGAAGTCAGTGTGGAGGTGCTGCTGATAGGGTTGGCTGCGGCCCGTTGCAGTTAGCACCAACCAAACTGATTCCCTACATATGCTTTGCAAACCACGGGCGACAACAGCCAAAGAACTGTGCGTAGAAAGTCCATCCAGCGGCACAGGAAAGTGCAGAATTGGCGTTACTGAGGACGTTGAAGGATGTACAGCCGATGCAGGCTCGATGTCCGTGGCTGATGACGCTGTGAATGCGACGGATGATGCGGCTGTAGTAGTGGTGGCGTAGGTGGGCAGGGGTACTGGCGTGAGGCACTGGAAGTGTGCAGTAAGAAGTTGGATGTGCATAGTGGTACAGCATAACATGTCCATGAAAATCCTTTGTATGTTCCAATGTACCACCGAATAAATCTGAATAATTGTCAAACAACTGATGAACGCTCGCATAGGAAATCTGCGTATCAGTAGAATACACATTGTCTTGAATATCTACACCAAACAAATTAAGTACATGTATGTCAAAAATATTGGGACTCTAGTTGACTAAACTACCGTGACTGGCACTGACGTAGTTTTATTTACATATTTTGCTAACAAAGAGCATGTCGCGAGAACAGATACAATTTCGCCGTTATAGGCTCTAAGGTGTAGACACGATTTTTGGAGCTGAGGGTGTGAGAATTACTCGAAATATTTTTATTAACCACTGTGACCGAACCATAACTTTCTAACTAAAATGGTATCGACTGCTAGCAAATCTGTAGAAAGATGAATAGTTTGGTGTTTCTTCCCTGAATGCGACTCAGTCTGGCTTTCTCGAAGACTGATTTGTGACTGATAGAGAGTTTGGCTGGTCGTCTGTTAGTGGAGAGGTAATTGGAATGAGCGAAGCTTCGCAGTGTGCAAGTCACTTTCCCATTCCTGGGCTATTGTCCACGGTTCCTGTGGAGTTTGCCAGGAGAGCTGGGTACAGATTCAGGCTGAGAGACCATATTTATTTCCATTCTCTCATTTCTAGACTTGTGGGGAAGAGAATTTACTTAGAATTCTTTTTGTTGGCACACTTGTTCTGTGTGTCATGATTATGGCTATGTTGGGATTCTTTACGGCAGAAGAAGCACTGTCTAAGGTCATATATTAAATAACACGTCACACAAGAGCTTGACCTAGCAGTGAAACCGGGTGGGCGACCATCACCGGGTTCATGCCCCTGCCTGCGACTCTTGTCAAAAACTGTCATTTAGAGTAGTACCGCTGATAACTATCCGTGGTCCCCATTTCAACAACAAGCGCATGTCTTATACTTCCTGAGCTGTAATTGCTTTAAGTACATAATTGTGACCAGGGTTTGCGATGCTTCAGAAGTCTTGGTTCTGTTATTAACAGAATTCTGAATAATCACAATGCTAAGCATTTCGTCTTGTGAAAAAACTCCACAAGTGCAATTACATTTACAGTTTCTAGTCATGCCCTTGAGTTCAGCAAACCTTTCCTTGTATGACTGATTACTGTGACCACGCGCGCGATAAAATTTGAAACAAGCTGCAGCTATATTAATCTGAGCTTCAAAAATTCGTCCAGCTTCCTAACACAGGGTAAGGTTTAGTATTGTAAGTAAGGCAACCGCTTTCTAGACAAACGGAAAATATGCACTCCTACCCAGGAAAAATAGTAAGAACGTCGTGAGTCACCTGAGATGTTGTAGGCAGCAAAGCGTTGTTCTGGCTAAATTTGGTACATCGTCCGCTCCTCTTGTTTTTCATCAAAAAGAGAGCGAAAGGCAGGAGGCGGCACTTCACTACAGTCATTCTGTGCTTCAGTCGTAGTTTCTTGCTGGGCTGGTTGCGCTTCCAGTACTACGATAATGATTCCTGAGAATGTTTGTATTTGTTGGCTCTGAACCTGAATAAGTGCAGTGAGTGGTTGCTCTCCGGAAATAGCCATTTCATACAAAAATTAAAAATACTTCAGTATTTCATTGCAGAAAAGAAAATGAAACTACATGTTACTGTGCCGACGAAGCTGCTACCGAACTATAGTGAACCAGCCTCGTCAGCAGGAATATCTGTTGTTGCTGTAGTTTACGGGGTAGCTCAAGACATCAGACATGTACGAAATGAATTAAATTTTAACACATTTATTTACTTTTCGAAAAGATAAGATCGTTTAAGATGTAAATATTTTATTTACACACACTACCGATTCTGCAGTATTTTAGCTGCATCATCAGGTTGCAATCTGTATAAGTTGATAGGCAAAAACTCATGAAAGGCAAGAAAACATAAAAAATTAAAATATATATGAGATGAACGTACTCACGAAATCAAGTCATGTTCTGAGCGAGGGATGAGAATAGGATGACCTAACGTTCACAGTCAGCAGTTTTTCGCTAAGAGAGGAGCAAAGATCAGAAAATAATACAGAACGCTCCCGTGATGACTAGATAGGACGAAACTTAATAAAAATCTAGTATAAAAGTATTTTACGCCTCAGCACGAAACAGACGTGAAGTGGAAAAAGGCTGAATACAGCGTCGAACCTAAACAGCTCTATCGGCAGAAGGAAGTGCTATATTATTCTTGAAGAATCAAATTTGCCAGGTTAGCTGAGAACAATGAGAAGCACGACCGAACCAACCATTGACATAACAAGTTCTTTAACACTGTCACAGTCGAAATTATTTATTATTTGCAGTGTGTACCAATTGGAATATGTGGTATACGTGACATGGAAGATCACGAGTCCTTCAGCAGTTCTGTGACTGATCAATTGGAGAATCGTTCTTTATACTAACTTGTTCGCTTGGTAGCGATCCTAAAGTACAATCACCGGCTAACAGTGGTGTCGAGCTATAACGATGAATTCTCACTGAAAGTCTTCTGACATCTGTGCATAGTTCGTTGAGCTTCGTCTTAAAAGAACTTGCCGACGAGACAACGGAATGCAGTGAGGCAAAGACGTCGTCTTCTGGTGGCGTCCACAGCACTATGCATCGAAGACGGTGAGCACTGCAGAGCGTGGGTGCGCTGGCGAGAGGTTTAAATATATTATCTTCCTCCGAGCTGGGAACGGCGGTGAGTGGCGTTCCGTGGGCGGTCGACACCCCTTCGACGCCGCAGTATTGACGTCCCTACCCGTAATACATATCATAATAAACTATTCTGAAGTTGACAGACCACTGCGGCCTGCTTAAAAGAGCAAAAAAATCTCTCAAACACGCGTCCAAGCAGCTACTCTCCCACACACATATTTCAACATTACACTACAGTAGCTGCGCGTTGCTGCGCATCAACCCAATCATGTTGCTGAGGCAAGGGAAAAAAAAAAGTAACGTGCACTTGGTGTTACGTAACGATATATGAATTAGAAAATTCATTGAAATTGGATGTATGTTTATATATACTTTGCTGCAATACGACCTGTACTCGTACATGTATTAGGTATATTCCGGTACAGGTAAGACGCTGTACTTGAAAGTCGCCCACCCGATATCGGCAGATAAATACGATATTGCAGTGCTTGTGTTATTCTGATTGACGGCATATGAAAGTTTGGGTCTGTCTGTCAGTCGTGCATGGATAACCAAATGGTAAGATGACCGCTCGCGATAAGCGGGAAATCTGGGTTCGAGTCCCGGTCCGGCACAAATTTTCATCGTCGTCATTCCATTCTACAGCTGAGGGTAGTCCTTATTGGAATGGCGCATTCATTTGATGTGTTTCGTAACGGCTTGGTCGCCACAGTGCCTGTTCCCTTGGACATGCATGGATATCGGAAAGAACTTTGCACCGTAATCGGAATAAGACAGGCACTACAATATCACAGGGTAGTTCCCTAGTCTGGCGGCTCACGTATGGGGCAGTAATTCCCTACACCGGCTGTTGCTAGTGTCCGAGCAATAGTTTACAATTGCGTAGAATGCTGCAGGGAGTCATTAGTTATTGTTCGTTGGCAGGCGCATATTGGAATTGGTTACACAATACAGGAATCGTCCCTTGTAGATCTCAATAGTGGTCAACAAGAACTATGACGTTGTGTGTGCCGTCACGCTCTCTTGTAGTCCAACATCGAGACAGTCACTTCCGAATGAGCCCAATTTTGATACTGAACAATTCAGCCAGTCCGAAGTTTGGAAATCAACAAAGGGGCTCCGTTCAGACTACATCAGGTGCCGGTAGCGCTGTGCCGCATCGGTATAGGCCGACGACATATTCTCCTCGGTGCTCAACATATGAAGATGCTCACGCCTCTTATATAACCTCCCAGACCTAGTACCGACACCAAACAGGATAACAATAATGTTCCCTGGTGACCCGTCTACCTGTCAATGAGAATTGGAAAGGCGGTTTTTACATTCTTGTGAACTGTGTGGATAATGTTTTTCCGAAAGTCCGGTCGTATATTGTCATATATTCTACACACCAAAGTCAATAATCACGTTTTTGTAACTTCAGAAATTGCAATGGAATGGTATCCATCCCTTCTGCCTCATGTGATTTTAAGTCTTTCAGATCTCTTCTAAAACCTGATTCTAATATAGGATACCCTATCTCTTCCCTGTCGACTCCTGTTTCTTCCTCTATCACGACATCAGTTCACACCTCATACAGACCTTCAATGTACTCTTTCCACCTATCCACTTCCTCCTCTGAATTTAACTGTGGAACTCCTATTGCAATCTTAATTTTACCTTCGTTGCTTTTAATTTTCATGGAATTTTGTTTTGGCTTTTCTGTATGCTGAGTCAGTCCTTTCGACAATTATTTCTTTCTAGATTTTTTCACATTTCTCATTTAACCATTTTGCCCTAGCTTTCCTGTACTTACTCCTGATTTCATTCCTAAATAACTTGTATTTCTGTATTTCTGAAGTTCCCAGAACATTTTGTACTTTGTACTTCCTTCTTTCGTCGATCAACTGTATTTCTTCAGTTACCCCTTAGTTTCTTCGTAGTTATCTTCCTTGTATCTACGTTTTTATGTGTAAGTTCTGTGACTGTCGTTTTTACAGATGCCCTTTCCTCTTCAACTCAACTGCCTACTGAGCTATTCCCTTATCAATTACCTCAGAGATCGTCAACCATATCTCTTCATTCGCTAGAAATTTCGTAGCCCACTTCTTTGCACACTGATTCTTCCTGTCTTTTTCCTTAAACTTCAGTCTACTCTTCATAATTAACAAATTGTAATCTGAGTCTATGTCTACCCGTGGCACGCCTTACTGTCCAGTAGGTGATGACGGAATTCGGCCTGAGCATGATGTAATCTAGGTGGAACCCTTCTGTATCTGCTTGTCTTTTCCACATATACCTTCTCTTCTTCGGAATCTTGAACAGAGGACTCTGTACTACCATCTGAAATTTATTGCAGAGCTCAATTACTTTGTCCTCTCCCATTCCTACTATCAAGCCCATATACTCCCGTAAACCTTTATTCGACTCCTTTCACTACCGTTGCATTCCAGTCACCAACTGCTTTTAGATCTGCATCTCCCTTTACGTACTGTACTACTAGTTCCATATCCTCACATGCATTCTCTATCCCAGTTCAGAGATGAGGTTGTTCTCATCACAATCGACAGCATGCGAATACCGACAACTTGGGAATTACCACCCCATTAACACCACAACACAAACGGCCGCTTTCCGAGTGGTGGTGTGGCCTGGAAGCATGGACTGCAGAAGAATAAGTTTGCTTTGGGTTCGGTGGTGAGCTGCGGTTCTGCACTTTGCTAGATGACCAATGACAGCGAGAATGAGGCGACGTGAACGATTTTGTTACGATGTTTGGAAGAGTTAAGCGATGATAGTTCTGTCGTCTCGGAATAGTGAGCCGTCGGATATAACGTCCGGACATGGATGGTAGTGAGTGAGGGAACGCTGACGGCGCAACGGAACGTCATCAACAACCTTAGCCGTCATGCGTTACTTCTCGTGCTGCAGTATCTTGGTACCAATTTTCAGTTGGATAATGATAGTCATCTCATGGCACATGCCTCTGTGATGCATGATGCTAAGGTACGGCCTTAACCAATATTCCCTACATCTGCTCCTGATACAACATGTATGGACTATGTTGGATGTCAGCTCGGCCACAGTACCAGTTTCTGAGATACAAGGGACAACATTCGTGGAACAGTTTGCCTCAGGGAACGGTGCCGGTGAATTATAAGACACCAATACCAACCGAAAGTTGAATGAATACATCCCAGAACGGGTCCAACGTCGTATTGATCAATTGCCTCTTTTCAAATTTGTCTCGAATCTGTGGTCACTGAAATAACTTGACATAACCTCTAATCCCATGAAGTTTCATTTCCTCCCCCCTCCCCCCCCCCCCCCCCCCCCCTCTGGAGCGTCACTTTTCCTTTCAGGAGGTGTACTTATACCGTCTGCATATGTTTCGTTTGCATTCTCTTAGGTTCCTGTGTTTGTATGTATTTAACAATTGGACTCTCTGTTTCGTCAAATATAGACCAGATTTATCTATTTCGGTTCAGTGTGGAATTATAAGATTTGTCAACGATGTCGTTGCTCTGCGGCAGTTGTAACGTTATCTAGCATAACAATTACGTTTACGAACACTGAGTTTCACCGTTACATGCTGGAAAACGCCCTCGTACAGAGAACGATTTCATTATAGCTAAAGCTGTCTTCAGCTTTCGGCAAAAGAACGTGTTAAAGTTCCGACAGGAAACTAGGTAGCCCCGAATCCTGTTGTAACCCACGCACACTGATGTTTCACCTAGCTGAGACTGTTATATACGGAATAAGGTTCAAAAAAATAGCCAGCCAGCATCGTGAGACAGATTTATCACGATACTTCACCAAGGTTTCGATAATGATAAAATTATCGTCTTCAGAAGGAGGCTGCGACAGCTAGACATTACAAAAGGTCGAAGTGGATCAGAAACAGCAAGTGCGGAACACTACTTACGTACTAGAACTTACTGGGTTGCAAAAGTACATTAGAATAAAGAAGTCCTATTGGTGTCAGTTAAAATTTCACCGTAAAAACGATAAAATAATCATTCATGGCGGTGCGATAACATCACTGTGAACTTCACGGATAAATCGTGTCAGCTGATTAACGTACTATGCTCAGACGTTAAGGTAACATTCGTAATGCCCTAAAAATACCCAAATAAACATGGTGAGTGTCTTACGTAATATCAATTGGCAAGTAAAAATTTCGCGGCCATAGGTGGGATAATCATGCTAAGTAACTTACGTGCTTGTAACTGAGGAAAACAGTACATGGTTATGGAACATTACTAGGCTCCCTGTACAGTGCAGTCTCATAGAAAACAAATTTACAGTATACATGCTGTAAAAATTATTTGAAAACTCTTCCCTTAAAACTCGCTACAAGAGCGTAATTCTATACAAATATAACGCCATTAAAACAATTACTGGCACAAAGGATAAACCTTCGCTTTCTAGCAATATGGACTGTTGCTTCGAGTAGATGAAATGTAGAGTTAAATGCTTTTAAATTCTAATTAAATCTCCGATGACGTAAAATAAAATATGACTTATTAAAATAGTCGTTTATATTGTATTTCATGTGTGACAACTGGACTATAAACTATCACGTGCTGGGTGAGTGATGTAAGAATGCGTGTTTGAGGAAAATGACATCATTTGTACTATATAGAGGATACCGATGATTGATTGTAACCACACGGAATTTGTACCTCAAGGAGACGTAAAGGATCAGCTGTGGCAGAGCGCTATCTCCCTGCACAGCGTAAGTTTGACATTTAGAATAAGAACTTATATGTCAAGTGAACTCTCTTGGTAGACCTTCAAGAAGGAATCGACAACAAGAAAGATGTACGAGAATCTCGAGAACATAAGCGAGACCTACTTCTGTTTCGTGTGGAAGCCTGCATAAGCGGCTCTTCAATGGAATCACATCTTGCAGTGAAGAGAGTCTTCGCGGAGATTCGAACGCAGCCTCTAGTGACGGACCGACCTGCGCTACCACTCCCACAACGTCCCATGTCCACGAACAACCACAACAAGCAAGGGCCACACAAGACCGCAGCTTCCACTCCCTGGGGGAAAGGGTGGCAGCCCATCACTCATGAGCTGGGAGGTAGATGCAATATCCTGACGCCTTAGTTAAGTATACTACAACAGTCCAGCAAGTCATCGAAATTACTCTGTATGCCTATAACAAAATTGACTTTCGCGTATGCTACGCCTTCAGTTGCATTGGCTGCGATAATACTGTCCCGGAATTAAATGAGAAAGAATGCTCGTTTCCTCCACTCCCCCAGTTTGTGACAAAAGCCTTCTTGAAGTTTTCCTTGGCTGTAAGACAAATACCGGAAATGGAAATCAACGCCCAAATACTCTCACTGCGACTCCCTTTGCCCTACTACTATTTCGACTGATATTTGGCTGCAAACTCCCTGGCTGTAAGTTAATTCGAACAGCCACCTTTATCTAGAGATTGTAAAACAAAAAAGTAGAAATACGTGGGTCAATGAAAAAGTGATACTTCATGTCTTTTTTATTTTTATTTTTCAAAAATTGCAGATACAACTAATTAGGGTGAAAACCACAATACTGACAACTAATTTATGACTTTTCAGTATTACCTGCGTCCACTTCCACAGTTGTGGTCCATCTTTTAACATGGGCATCGTGTCCCGTGTGGTAAAACTCTCTGCCCTGCTTCTGAGACCACTAACACACGGAGGTTTCCACGGCCTCTTCGTCTTGAAAGTGATGAGCTTTTAGCGATAGCCCTGAAAAGGTGGAAGTCTGATTGTGCCAGCTCAGAGGTAATTGGAGGAATGAGGCAAGGCCTCCCATCCACTTTTCACAATCTCTTCAATGGTGTGACAGCTGCTCTGTGGTGTGGCACTGTCATGTAAAAGAAGAAAATCCGCCATAGCTGTTATCGGGCGATCTCGTTGAAGATGTGCTTTAAGCTGTTTGAGGGTTCTGACAATCTGGACAGAATTTATTGTGTAATTATGCTCTAAGTAATCGACCATTATCACACCCTGAGCATGCCGACCGCAGTGGCCGAGCGGTTCTAGGCGCTACAGTCTGAAACCGCGCGCCCGCTACGGTCGCAGGGTCGAATCCTATCTCGGGCATGGATGTGTGTGATGTCCTTAGGTTAGTTAGGTGTAAGTATTTCTACGTTCTGGGGGACTGATGGCCTCAGAAGTCAAGTCCCATAGTGTTCAGAGCCATTTGAACACCCTGAGCATCCCAGATTACTGTAGCCATTATTAGCCTTACCTATCGCGCAATTTTGAACTTCTTCAGTGAGTTTCCCTGATGCCATTCCATTGGCTACATCTTTGATTCTGTTTCAAAAAAGTGAATCCCTGTTTCGTCTTCGGTCACGGTTTTTATCAGAAACTTTCCTTCCTCCAAATGGAAGCGCTGCAAAAGCTTGGAGACAATTCTTTTTCTTTTTTTGGTTACTCTGATCGGTTGAGATTCTTGGTACGCAAATTGTGCAGACCTTCTAATATCCCACTCGTTGAACAACAGTCACCAAACAGCCGTTGTTGAGGAAGATATTGGACAGAACTCGCCTGCAGTCACCTGCTGGTCACCACGACTGATGTCATGGACAATAAATGTTGTGTGGAGGCGCTGCAGACACCAGCATACCGCTCTATGTTTCTTCAGGAAAGACATATTGTCTTTCTGTTTCGTCACAGCGACGAATTCGTCGTTTAGAAATATTGATATCCACTGTGGCATCCCCGTACATTTTTCGGTCTTTCACGAATGCGAATGGGCGTTTCACCTTCTACATTCGAGAGTTCTATCACAGGACTCTGTTTGATACGAAAATCGTCTTCTGCCATTTTGCAAGCGACAACACTACTGACATCTGTTGACGCAGTAAGTTACTGCTGCAGTGAATTCGAGAAGCAGCTTTGAGAAATTGCGCCAGAGACAACGTTTTCACTTAACAAACTTTATTTAAGGTGAAAAAAAGGAGGCACACAGCAGGCCGTTGGGAAAGATTTTATTCTGAAATATACCAATTTGTCGATAAATAAAGTATGTGTGTGTGGCTCTACAGGTTTGTGGAAATATTGTGATTCGATATACGTTGCTAATGAGATGACATATCTAGATTCCTTAGCATCATTGAAACGAAAGAAACCAGTCAAAATAGAGAAACTTGATTGTAACTGACTGGAGGCGTCTAGTGTGGTCCGACGAATACAGTTTCCCCAGTTTTCGAAAGATGTAAGGTGACTAAATTAGGCGTTTAAACTTTAGCATCTGGACGATGTAGTGCTAGCCAAAGGCGATTCCTACATATTTTAGGGATTTTTTCGCATCATGACTGGCAATAGTGGCTGAAGCGTTGACATATATTACAACTTATATTGTTTTATTGAAAAATTGTACTTTTGTATGCAAGGTGCCAGTCTCGATCTGCGACGTAACTTACCGTTTTGATGTCTGCCGTCTGCTTGAATGCAGACATGCCATTTGAAATTCGCAGAAGGGATTATCAGAGAAAAGGTCCTTCGCAAATGAATAATGGGTCATGATCTTCCAAAATCATTAAATCGTGTAGGTAGTGATGGTGTATAAACGTAATTAATAAAGAGAAGTTCAGTTACACCTCGCTTTAATTGATTCTAATAAGAGCACATATGATAAGTTGAACAGAAAATCAGTTTAGAGAGAAACAAATCATCAATATACATGGGAAGGTATTAGGTTGCGTTGATCACATTTAATATATTCGTGAGTCGGCTGCTAGGAAGCGAAGAAACGAAACGAAAAGTACTAGTGGTAAACCTTTCGGGGCTTAAGGTCGTGGCCCACGAAACACTTCTGTTCCTAACGTTTCGTCCAGAACTGCGCTGGATATCTCCAGAGGCGTTGCTCTTCCGTTGAGTCTTCTGGACGAAACCTTAGGACCAGAAGAGTTTAGTGGACCACAATCTTACATACCGAAATGTTTACCAGCAGCAGTGTATCCGGTCGTGAAAGTCTTCATTCTATCATCGAAAGAAAAAGAGTTTTCTTCAGGGACCACGTTCAAATCTACACTCACCGAGCTGCAGAAATAATTTATGTAGTGCAGTGTGTGAGGTACTGCGATGACGATCAGTAGCCGCATTCAATAAAGCATAAACTCACAAACTGCGACTATGGTTTCGCATCAGCTGCAGAATATTTCTGAACACTTGAATAGCTGTCTGAACCCGTTTGTTCCACTTTTCGGGAGCGTTCTCTAAGCAATTCGTATCCAATAACGGTTCTGGGAGCGGTCCAAATCTACACTCCTGGAATTGGAAAAAAGAACACATTGACACCGGTGTGTCAGACCCACCATACTTGCTCCGGTCACTGCGAGAGGGCTGTACAAGCAATGATCACACGCACGGCACAGCGGACACACCAGGAACCGCGGTGTTGGCCGTCGAATGGCGCTAGCTGCGCAGCATTTGTGCACCGCCGCCGTCAGTGTCAGCCAGTTTGCCGTGGCATACGGAGCTCCATCGCAGTCTTTAACACTGGTAGCATGCCGCGACAGCGTGGACGTGAACCGTATGTGCAGTTGACGGACTTTGAGCGAGGGCGTATAGTGGGCATGCGGGAGGCCGGGCGGACGTACCGCCCAATTGCTCAACACGTGGGGCGTGAGGTCTCCACAGTACATCGATGTTGTCGCCAGTGGTCGGCGGAAGGTGCACGTGCCCGTCGACCTGGGACCGGACCGCAGCGACGCACGGATGCACGCCAAGACCGTAGGATCCTACGCAGTGCCGTTGGGGACCGCACCGCCACTTCCCAGCAAATTAGGGACACTGCTGCTCCTGGGGTATCGGCGAGGACCATTCGCAACCGTCTCCATGAAGCTGGGCTACGGTCCCGCACACCGCTAGGCCGTCTTCCGCTCACGCCCCAACATCGTGCAGCCCGCCTCCAGTGGTGTCGCGACAGGCGTGAATGGAGGGCGAATGGAGACGTGTCGTCTTCAGCGATGAGAGTCGCTTCTGCCTTGGTGCCAATGATGGTCGTATGCGTGTTTGGCGCCGTGCAGGTGAGCGCCACAATGAGGACTGCATACGACCGAGGCACACAGGGCCAACACCCGGCATCATGGTGTGGGGAGCGATCTCCTACACTGGCCGTACACCACTGGTGATCGTCGAGGGGACACTGAATAGTGCACGGTACATCCAAACCGTCATCGAACCCATCGTTCTACCATTCCTAGACCGGCAAGGGAACTTGCTGTTCCAACAGGACAATGACGTCCGCATGTATCACGTGCCACCCAACGTGCTCTAGAAGGTGTAAGTCAACTACCCTGGCCAGCAAGATCTCCGGATCTGTCCCCCATTGAGCATGTTTGGGACTGGATGAAGCGTCGTCTCACGCGGTCTGCACGTCCAGCACGAACGCTGGTCCAACTGAGGCGCCAGGTGGAAATGGCATGGCAAGCCGTTCCACAGGACTACATTCAGCATCTCTACGATCGTCTCCATGGGAGAATAGCAGCCTGCATTGCTGCGAAAGGTGGATATACACTGTACTAGTGCCGACATTGTGCATGCTCTGTTGCCTGTGTCTATGTGCCTGTGGTTCTGTCAGTGTGATCATGTGATGTATCTGACCCCAGGAATGTGTCAATAAAGTTTCCCCTTCCTGGGACAATGAATTCACGGTGTTCTTATTTCAATTTCCAGGAGTGTATAATTCTGCCCGGACAGTCCAAATTGTTAAGGTGACCGCGTTCACAACATTTCTGAAATCCGGATACAAGTCCCGGTCCGGCAAAAATTTTCATTTGTTTTCAAATATTCTACGGCCGTTCCAGTAAAATAATCGCAGTTTACGAGTTCATTTGTAACTGAATGTGGCTGTTGATCGCCAACACCGTGTGTCAAACGCTACACTATAGTATTTCATGCTAAATCAAGGCAATGACGAGAGAAAATAGCGTCTCAAACTGTGCGGGAATCACTGTAATATATGGAAAACAATAAGCCAGTTTTATTACGACTTTAAGGCAATGGCCTTGCCGCTGTGGATACACCGGTTCCCGTGAGATCACCGAAGTCAAGCGCTGTCGGGCGTGGCCGTCACTTGGATGGGTGACCATCTAGCCGCCATGCGCTGTTGCCATTTTTCTGGGTGCACTTAGCCTCGTGATGCCAAATGAGGAGCTACTCGACCGAATAGTAGCATCTTCGGTTAAAGAAAACCACCATAACGACCGTGAGAGCGGTGTGCTGACCACATGCCCCTCCTATCCGCATCCTCAACTGACGATGACACGGCGGTCGGATGGTCCCGATGAGCCACTTGTGGCCTGAAGACGGAGTGCTATTACGACTATGGTTCATACAGTACTTATAATAAAATATTACTTCATACGGCAGATGTAATGGGTACTCCACATACACACAGGACGAAGAGCAACTCTTTACCGAACGGAATCTCCAGATTAGAAGTCGAGTGTCAGCATGAGCGAGAGATCAGTGTCAGCAACAGTATACGAAGAATTAACTACAAGCTTTCCTTAACCACCCCGTTCGCATCCACTGGGTGCACTCAGCCTCGTGATGCCAAATGAGGAGCTACTCGACCGAATAGTAGCATCTTCGGTCAAAGAAAACCACCATAACGACCGAGAGAGCGGTGTGCTGACTACATGCCCCTCCTATCCGCATCCTCAACTGACGATGACACGGCGGTCGGATGGTCCCGATGAGCCACTTGTGGCCTGAAGACGGAGTGCTATTACGACTTTGGTTCATACAGTACCTCGTTCCAGAAAATTCACGGCGTAACTGACTAGTCCCTGTGAAAGAGGAAAGGAGCCCAGCTGCCGGCAGGGGCGGGCTGGGTGCCAAGGCGTCGCTTGTCCAACTGTGTAAGGCCCGACTGCACACCGGAGTGTCTCTGTAACCAGAAAAATTCGGCTACTTGGCATAAATTACAATCCTTTATTAATAATTATAATTAGTCATAGAGTGCCTCTAGAGTGAATGCATGTAATTACTGGAAGAATAAGGGGTTCGAGAGATGATAACCACATGTGTTGCTGTTATTACCGATACCCTTTAATTGGCTATATTAATCATTTTCATCAAGGGCCGAAAATTAGCTTCTCATGAAGTGAGTCAGCCAGACAAGTGGCAAATGGGTTTCAACTCTATTAGACATCTACGGATTCAAATTCAAGTGCCGCCGAAAGGTTTATGTTCTCACAAATGATTATTTTACTACATTAGTAAATACTTTTTGTAGTCCCCTGTGTAAAATTCAAAACGCTTTCTAGCTCTCCGTATTACATAAGACCCGTTCATATAATGCTTTCATGCGTTAGCAAGGACGGATATGATCATTATACTAGAGAATAAGGTGTATTATATTTACTTTCACTCTATCGTTCATCCATCCAACGCTACAACAAGGACTTGCAATACGGCGGCCGAACTTCCCCGAATGGAGCCTCCCGGCCAACAATGCCATACGATCTTTTTTTTTTCATTAAAAATTTAATGAATACACAGCAGGCATGTGACGGACTTGGGAACGATACCACTGCCGCATTTCCATCGCCTGAAATATGTCAGTTTGTGTTGACATGCTACGCCGCGGAGATGATGCGCCATGCGTCGAAGTAGAATAAACAACGAGAAGTCTTGTAGCCACAGGAAACATTTTCAGTAGCGGGACGGTTCTAATTAACAGCTGTCGATGTCGGCAAACCTCTGATTTTTATGAGGAACACTGTTGATATGTAATGTCGTTGGACATCTGTTGCGAAGTGTAAAGGTTGTCGACGGCAGGAGCGGAAGTGTACATATCAAACAGAGTTTCGGGAATGAACTTAAAATGGTCAAATTTCCACATCTAATCTCCAGCTGTGTAGATACACTTGCTCGGGTAGAACACTGTAAGTGTTCGTACCATCTGCATCTCCGGTGATGACTGGAAGCCCATTACACAGGGCGAAACGGGTATACGTCCACATACTTCTGTTGCCGGCTGAAGACGGTGAACTGAACAACACTATGACTGAATGATAGTTCAACAGTTCGACCTTTCAAACCTATTTTATATTACTATAATCATTTCGGCCTTAGCGTTTATCAGTATAGCAGTGTTGGGTGTAAATAGGCCTAGTTAAGTAAAGTTCTTGCAGCATTTATCACTTAAATATGTTACCTAGATAAATGTATTCCCATAATTTCATTATTGTACATAAATTGTTTTTTGGAGTGGCGATTATCTTGCATCTGTGTATTTTGATAAACTAAGCGTGCCATCAAAACATTAGTTATTAATACTGTAGCCTTGATAATGATGTAAATTCGCACAAGGAAATGGCGATAATAATCTTCAGAGCCGGCCGCTGTGGCCGAGCGGTTCTAGGAGCCTCAGTCTGTAGCCACGCTGCTGCTACGGTCGTAGGTTCGAATCCTGCCTCGGGCATGGATATGTGTGATGCCCTTAGGTTAGTTAGGTTTAAGTACTTCTAAGTCTAGGGGCTGATGACCTCCGATGTTAAGTCTCATAGTGCTTAGAGCCATTTTAACCATTTTTGAGATTATTCAGGTATACTGTTACCATTTGAAGGTAATAATTAACGATCTCGTATAGCAACAACATGACGGAGGTGATTAGTGCTACGTTTCACTCACTGTTCCATATAGTTCCCATTTCATTTGAGATTATGATACATTTAGCAACAAGCCGAAGTGCGATAGGACGCAAAAGCCGTTGTCAAACCCAGAACGTAAGCGAACAGATCTGCGAAATCGATTATTGCCGTCTAAAGTCCACAGCATACTCATGATGAAGACGTAGCAAAAAGGGAAACACTTGATTTACTTGCAGCACTTGTTTAGCAGCAAACATTTGTTCTTATTTCATGTCTGTAGTAAACTGGACGAGCGCGCAAAAGTCGTGGGCGAGTACTACCCCTAAAACATTATCACCTTCAGTCACAACTACAGTCTCCACACACTACAGGTTACATACCTGATGAGTCGCTGGTGCACTCCACGCCTCACGCCTTATGGGCAGACGGAGAATCCACTCGTTGGGCGACGCTTTACGTCTTCACTCAGCTCAATCAGCTACTGTCCAGTTTTTGTGTTCTTTGGTCCAACGAAAAAGTGGGGCTTTATGTTGTGCCACAGTGAGTAATGGCCTTTCTCTGACCACCCGACTCCCAATGTGCTCTACATGCACTTCCCTTCATAGTGCTTGCTCGGAAAGTCGGTGACAGGAACCCTGTCATTTTCTAAAGAGATTACCGTTGTGAAACCCGTGATACTCGTCACCAGTCCTTGCCATGTGGCCCATTGATGGTGACCAGGCCAAATATCTCTCGAAATAAGCGTCAAACGAAAAAACTACAAAGAACGTCACTTGTCTAGCTTGAAGGTTGAAACCAGATGGCGCTACGGTTGGCCCTCTAGAAGGCGCTGTCGACGGTCAAACGGATATCAATTGCGTTTTTTTAAATAGGACTCTCCATTGTTTATTACATATTCGTGTCCCGGCGGAGGTTCGAGTCCTCCCTCGAGCATGGGTTTGTCCTTAGGATAATTTAGGTTAAGTAGTGTGTAAGCATAGGGACTGATCACCTTAGCAGTTAAGTTCCATAAGATTTCACACACATTTGAACCTTTTTGAACATGTTCGTGTAGTACGTAAAGAAATATGAATGTTTCAGTTACAACGTAAAGTTTCGCATTCGTAGTATTCTTTTCGGCTGAGAAAGTAATGCGGTGCATTATTTTCTGGGCAACCCTCGTATAAAGTTTTATCCCTGTTATCTGCGTTGTACACAGCCTGAGACATTCACCGTGGTAGTTATCGGAACGAAACCGGAAATAAAGGAAAGTTTTTCGCAATATATATATATATATATATATATATATATATATATATATATATATATATATATATCGGTGTCACTATCTATTACTGACTAGAAATACCAGGACAGCAAATACAGTTTGAAAGGGGTTTCGTGTAGTGAGGAGAGTGCTCATACGCTGTGTGGACGGTTACACGTCAAATCGCTTAAAAGTTTGGAGTGAGTATCTGTGTTGCAACCTATACTGTTATGCTGAGATCACACGAAAAGACTGGAAGAGTATGGGTAGTTAACGAAAACGTGCATATGTCACTGTGCATAGAAATAAGCACCTTCGGATCCAGAAATTGATTAATTTTCTGATGCGCAGCCAGCAGCTCTCTTCTACTGCATACGACCGGGTCGCACCTGCGTTTGCACAATGGGAGCAGCAATAATAGAAATCTTTTTCTGTGGAGTTGATTGCAAGCTGTCGAAGTTTTTGACTAAAGCGTGACTCGAATTTCTTTCGTTGCTAAAGACTGGACATATTAAAATAATGTGAACGTATTACAACGAAATTTCCTAGAAAATAATGGGTCATATTTAGGGAAAAGTTGTCGTACGTCGTCGTGTATATCTGCACAAAGTGGAGTTAGTGTGTTCAGTATACTCCTGGAATCTGCAGAGCTCGGTTGCTCTGACGACGTGATAAGTGGTCACTCATAAAATCACAGTACGTTGCTAATGTGCTCATTACAGTACTTTACTATCTGATCCTCTTTTCATTCTCATCCGAGGGTCTGTTCAGTGAAGTCTTGTTGAATTAATTATGCGCATTAATACTACTTGTTGTGATACATGTGTTTCTCTTCTCTCCCAGGTTTGCGATTCATCTTCATAGTATGGGCCAAAGATTTCCTATACAGATTGTATTCTAATACTTCTAACTAGTGTTCTTCCATTTTAGTTAAAGTGCTCGTTAGTTTAGAACTGGACAGGTGATTGTGTAATATAACTTCATTTTAGTTTTACTTGTCAGTTTTGTGTGGAGGAGAAGGTTCTGTTAGCACTTTGCTGTCTCACTTTACGTTCTGTCTCTCATTTTGTTCAACTAACATAGTGCCCAAAAGTTTGAACTATTAAGGGAGTTCGAATCTACTTTTGCCTACTTGTACATGTGACTGGTTGTCTTGTTCATCTCTGCACATTTGAACTGTCATGTATTTGCATTCTGATCGTTTACTTTTACAACAGCCTTTGGATTCTTCATATACGAGCTCCACAAATAACTGTTTAACCTCTGCTTCACTTTTTCCAATATCTGTGTCATTTGCACACTCTACAGCCTTAAGTTCCTCTTTTTGGAGAGGCCCAGCAGGTACTTGCGTGAGTTTCCTCATAATTTTTTGCAAGGCTTCATTAAAGAGAAAAGGGCCGACTGTCTCCTTGGTCAGATTTTATTCCATTATGCAAAACCCTTCTTATATTATCAACAGTACACATTTTACGAAGATATTAAGTTGAGATTGAAATCCCAGGTCCGTCATTATATTCGACAAGGTTTGAGTGAATGGAGTCATAAGGTTTCTGAAATGCGATGTGCAAGGAATTGTATGTGTAGTGAAGTCATACAACAACTACCTCACGAATCAGCACAGAGAATGCTGCGTGCCAGTTGTCAACGTTTGATACATCTAGCACAACATTCTTTGCGACTATGTTATCCCATAATCGAGTGCTACAAAATAAGGAAACAAATCAATACATCGCAATACTTCACATACTGACAGCTATGTACATGTATTAAACGCGCAAACAAAGTTGACACTCGGCGCGCTGGCTGATGGGAGCGGCTGTAAATGGGAAATGCCTTTTCAGTCGCTACCATCAGCCACCGACCACGCCGAGTGTCAAATAAGGAAACAAATCAATACATCGCAATACTTCACATACTGACAGCTATGTACATGTATTAAACGCGCAAACAAAGTTGACACTCGGCGCGCTGGCTGATGGGAGCGGCTTTAAATGGGAAATGCCTTTTCAGTCGCTACCATCAGCCACCGACCACGCCGAGTGTCAACTTTGATTGCGCGTGCAGTACATACTGTCATACAGTATACCTTAACCAATCTATGGCATTAAGCACTGTCAAAAACAAAAAGTCTGCGGCAAACATGCACTGTCGAACATAAAACTCTTACTAGAACATACTTCTTAAATATGGTCTTCGGTTAGTATCTTTGACTGACAACCGATACGTCGTTCGTCCCGGGTTAGATCCTCGCCACTGCTTCAGTTCCGAATAAAGATCATCAGCTATGGCTTCAGAAGATTACCAACATAAGAAGTCACCCTCGTTTGGCCAACGATCCTGTCAAAGAGGGCGGAGATGTGAACAGAGATTCAGGGCACTCTCTTCCCCTTATGGTGAGAAACTGCCCCTAAAAGGCGGACGAATAGGCATTGATTAACGCTATGAGAATTCAGAGGGAAATGAAAATCTCTTCATTAAAGACATATAATGTGTATCGATAGAGCATGTGGCCTATAAAAGAGAAAATTTCATGATAATCTCTCCATTGGCAAACGATTCCAACTAATGACTCGAGAGGCTACTACCAAGGGGCGTTCGCTAGAAAACCTGGAAAAGGAAATGCTAAGGCTTAGTCTAGATATGTTGAACGTTAGTGAGTTGAAATGGAAAGTAGATAAGGATTTTTGGTTATGTGAGTACAGCGTAATATCAACAGCAGCAGACAGGGATATTACAGGAGTAGAATTAGCTACGAATAGAGTGTTACTGTCAGCTGTTCTGTGATAGGATTGTTCCCATCAGAATCTACAGCAAACCAACACCGACAATATTAACTCTATTACACATGCTAACGCAAAAACAAAGAGTAAGATGACAGAGGAAGTAAATGAGAATACTGAGCGGATAATTCTGTAAGTAAAATGAGCTGAAAATCAAGTAGCCACATGCGACTGGGAGAGAGAAAGACTAATTGAGTTCTGCACAAATTTTAGGTGGTATTAGCAAATACTTTTTTCAAGAATCAGAAGAGGAGCAGCTATACTTGGAAGAGACCGGGAGATACGGTAAGATTCTAGTTAGAGTACATCAGGACCAGAAACAGCTTCCGAAATGAAATATGAATTATAAGGCGTACTCAGGTACTGATATAGACTCAGATCGCAATTTGGTAATGATGAAGAGTTGACTGAAGATTAATAAACTACTCAGGATGAATCAATATGCAAAAAAGTGGGATACGGAAATACTAACCAATGAAGAAATGCGCTTGCAGTTCTCTGTGGCTATTGAAATTGTGATAATTAATAGCTCAGTAAGCAGTTCAGTTGAAGAGGAAGTGACATCTCTAAGAAGAGCAATAAAAGAACTTGGAGAGAAAAACGTAGGTACATGGAAGATAATTGCGAACATACCATGGAAAACAGAAGAAGTACTTCTGTTGATGGAAAACAGAAGAAATACGTCTGTTGATCGATGAAAGAAGGAAGTAAAGAAATGTGAAGGAAAATTCAGGGAAACAGAATTACAAGTCACATAGGAACAAAATGAACAGGAAGTGTGGCGGTGCTCGATCTGCAATCACTGATAGTGGCGACACGCGGGTCCGACGTATACTAACGGACCGCGGCCGATTTAAAGGCTACCACCTAGCAAGTGTGGTGTCTGGCGGTGACACCACATTCCTCCACCGCAAATCGGCGGACGGTTGTGTTATAAGGCTTCCGCCCGCCGTGGAGAGGACCCCGTGTTGGCGTATGCGACGAGGTGGGGAGCCTAACAACAGGCGAGGCTGTGCCACCCGAACCCTGCCATTCGGTCCGAGGGGAGCCAGGAAACGCCTGAAAACCTAGTCCAGGGTGCACGCCAACATGCAATGTACGCGCCCGTAGAGAGACAGGAGGGGCCGAAGGGTCGACCTCCATCGGGTCGGGGCACCCGACGGGCGAAGACGTCCTATGGTCCGGAGCGGGCAAGAAGTCCATGGCGGAGGACAACGGGTCACGGGAAGCGATCGGCGGCGCGTGACCCAGGGAGGCGCCCGGCGGTTGCAGCGACGCGTCCACTGCGGGCGTCGCCCGCGGGAGAACAGGCGGCGGCGGCGGTGGCGGCGCGTCGCCATGGGGCAAAAGGGAAGGCATCGTCGGTAACACCTGGGGCTGAGGCGAGCCAGTAGATGGGTCCCCAGGGCGCTGACCGGACGGCAGCGTCGCTGAAAGCAGACGGGGAGCGGCAGAACCCGTGCGACGTCAGAGGCGCAGCTGATTGAGATGCCGACGCACCTCACCAGAGGCCCCCAAAACCAGATACATAGCGCGGCCGAGGCAGCGAAGAATGCGCCCTTCGAGCCAACGCCGTGAACCTCGATAGTTACGATAGTAGACAACGTCGCCTGGGGCAAAAGCAGGTGTCTGCCGCTGCACGGGAACCTGATGCGGCGGATGTAGCAAAGACATTAAGGTTCGATGAGGACGACCGTGGAGCAGCTCAGCCGGCGAGCGACCATCTCGGGACCGAGAGCGATACGAGGACAAAAAGAGCAATAACGCGTCCTCCCGAGAATGCGACTCTTTCAACAGCAACATCTGGGACTTGAAAGACCTGACCAACCGTTCAGCGGCACCGTTTGACTGCGGCGAAAACGGCGCGGACGGCAGATGTTGAATACCATTGGCCTTGCAGAATGACTGAAATTCTGCGGACAGGAATTGTGGGCCATTGTCGGAAACAATAGTGTGTGGAAGACCTTCAATGAAAAAGATAGCGGATAACGCTTGGATGGTGGCAGATGACGTCGTGGAAAACAGCTGGACAACACAAGGAAAATTACAATGAATCTACCACAACCAATCATCGAGCATTCCAGAATGCACCAGCAATATCGATGTGTAAGCGTTGCCAAGGGGTAGTGGCTTTCGGCCATGCAAAGAATTTCCGCGGTGGTGCGGATTGTTGTTCGGCACACGCCATGCAAGAAGACCACATATTCGTAATCGCAGCATCGATTCCGAACCAAGTACAGTGCTAACGAGCAAGTTGTTTCGTTCGCACTATACCCCAATGTCCTTGATGGAGAAGCTGTAAAACAGAGGACTGTAACGAACGTGGGACCACGACCCTGGACTGATCATTATCAGAACGCAACAGCAAAACACCACGTCGTACAAAAAGCCTCTCCTTGTAAGCAAAAAATCGGCGAACCAACGGATCCTCGATCCGTGACTTTGACAAGGGCCATTGCGCAGCAACAAAACGCAAAACGGTAGCAAGGACAGGGTCAGCAGCTGTGGCTGTAGCTACACGACGAAAATCAATCGGAAACGATGCATCAATGAACATGCAAGCAAGTTCGCAAGAATCGAATGCTCTATCCTCAGCAACAGGCAAACGGGACAACGCATCGGCGTTTCCATGCTTAGCAGTGGACCGATACAAGATATCGTAGCGGTACTGCGGGAGGAAAATAGACCAGCGAATGAGGGTTAAGGTGCCAAATTCTATTCAATTTGCGCGTCATATTGTCCGTATCCCGAGATGGTCGGAGGGTTCTGCTAGTGTTGCTCCAAACTTCCTCAGCTGCAGAAACATCTCGACGTTGCTGGCCAGGGCAGTTTTTGACAAGCACGAAGACAAGTAGTAGAAACACTCGCCGTGTTCGGGTGGCCGATATCTTGCTGAAGTGTAATCCCAGGATAGTTCTCCATGAACGTTCTCAGAACGTGGTGTTAGAATACCGTCGAAGTACCCCCGTGCTATAAGGCTGTTGCGGATGAAAACATAAGTGATCCTGGTATGAAAATAAATGGCATCTCTCACTACTGGTTGTCAGGATTTATGGTGGGCAACTGTCAGGTCGGTAGCCCACAGATGTCCAGGACGCCTCCAGACACGCCTTTGACCTGGAATCTCATTGACTGGAGTAGAAATGGCTTCAGTGATGAATCAATCTTCGAATGGAGCCATGATGACCAGGATCTAAGTGTCTAGCGATGTCTCGGATAGTGGTGAGATATCAACCTGAATACCGCCCGTCAAACAGTGCAACAAAAAGAAGTTATGCTCTGGGGTGCCATTTCATTTCATAGCAGGATCTCCTTTGTTGTCATCCGCGGCACACTTAACAGCACAATGGTATGTCGATGATGTTCAGTGCCTCACCTCATCTTTGCAAGCAAGGTCACCAATGAATGCAGAGCCGAGTAACTGCTTGCGTAAGGGCCAGAGGAAGACCAACGTGTTTTTGACTTTCTCGATTTGTGAAGCTCTTTCTATTGAATAAATATTTTCGGAAACGGTAATCATTTGTTTATCTGCACATATAAATCACTATTACCAATTTCCGTCCCATTCGGATAATTCTTTCGTGGTGCGTCGTTTTATATGTAGCGGATTATTGACGTTGTCTCCTCCTCGACCCTATTTCTGTCCATATCCTCCTCCATCTTATTGCTTTGTACCTCCCCACTACCATTCACCACATCCACCTGCCTCCTATTCTCCCGCTCCACTCACTCTCTCTGTCTGTATCCTACATCCCATGTCTCTCTCAGAATCTCTCTCCCTGTGTCTGTACATCTCCCCCTCTCGTCCATCCCCTCCCCAACCCTCTTTCTGTCCATCTCCTCCATTCCCCTCTTACCGTCTCGTCCTCGTTCTCTTATCTCTGGTCCTCCTGTTGTCTCTGAACATACTCTCCTCCCCCACCTCTCTGACATTCTCCCTCCTTTTCTTTAGGTCCCTCGCTGTATACATGCATCTCTCTACTTCCTCCCCCCTCCTCCCTTTGTTGTGTATCTCCAAGTACCACCACCCTCTTTTCATCTCATTCTCCCGCTCTTATCTATTTTCTCCTCCTACTCTCCATCTCTCCATTTCCTTCTTCCTACTCTGTCTCTGTCCATCTCCTATTGCCAAATCTGTTCCTCTCCTCCCCCTGTACTGTCCATCTCTTCCTCCGTCCTCCCTCTGTTCATCAGCGCCCATCTGCAGGTATACCTCTTGGAATGTATCATTACTACTCATACAATACGCCTGTTATGCGGGGAAGTGCATGTGTTACCAGACGTTCCCAGCGTCACGCCCATCCCAATGGCACGTAGGTAGTTTTTATCCCCACAGTATTCCTGCGCAGACAATAAATATTGTAACAAGTTGGATTGGAGTCGACCCATTTTTTTCTGAGGAGGAGTAGAAAACACACACATTCACATATATATACATACATACATAAATAAATTTCTATATATGTCTGTATGAAAATGGCCACGGAAGGCTACACTCCTGCTTACTAGTGATAGTGACAGAAGAATCATTATTACCAACAGTGATACAATAGAAGAAAAATTCTAGATCTACCGGAGAAGTGTTGCTGCACTATGGAAGAGCACTGGTATTTCACCCAGAGTGTTGGTCCGTATCGACAACTGCGCGTCCATTTCACGGGAGGCGCTGCGTGGCGCTGCCGCAAACACTGTGCTCTGGCTGGCGTGGTCTGAATATCAGGCGACAGCCGGAACCGCACCGCTGCCATTGGTGCCGGCGGGTCTCTCTGGAAGCGAACGTTGGCGGCCGCGGACGTGCTTCACGCTCCAGTCGCATACTCTGCTATCATTTACGGCAGTAAACTGATAATTCTGCTAAATCTCTACAATTTTGCACTTTCAGTCCGCCTGGGCAGCTGCGGAGTCAGCAAGGCTGAATGCCAACCGAAGGGGCCCTGGTTCGATTCCTGCCCATGTCGGGAATCTCCTCCGTTGTTGTTGTTGCTGCATCTGCATGGCGCTCAACATCATGGTCATTTGCGCTAATGCGCTGACTCTGTGAGGGATTGTCTCCGCTCAGGGACCAGGTGGTGTGTTGTGGAGAGAGAGACAGGGAGAGAGAAAGAGAGATAGATAGAGAGATAGAAAGAGAGAGAGCAAGAAAAAGAGCGTGAATCCCTTTAAGTGTTTGTGACATAAATTACTTCTCGTAACACATTCATTTGATTTTCGCATCATGATCGCCTACGAACTCTAGGGATATCGTAGACATTCCTATCATTGAAAAATCAGCTGAAAATCCCAGTCGACTTGAAAAAAGTGAAGGGGCATATCTTATATAAGAAAGTTAAATGAATGGACCCGCAAAACTGCAGAGCAATACCCTTTAAATCAGTTTATTGAAGGGTTCTAGAACAAATTCTAAGTTAGAACATAATAAATTTTACCGAAAGTAACGTATTCTTTCCACGACTCAACAGGGATCTTGAGAGCGTCTTTCGTGCGAAAGCCAACATGCGCTTTTCTCGCCCGATACCATGCGAACTACCGATTGACGGCAACAGGCAGATTCCGTGTATCTAATTTCTGGAAAGCGTTTGACACTGTGAAACATATTAGACGGTAGTGTAATATGAAGTTCAGAATAGACAAGACAGGATGCTGACGCAGCTACTTAGATCTGAAGATGATCCAAAGCGATCGAAGCATGTCATGTGAAAGAAAAAGTGCAATTGAGACTGAAAAATTAGTGAGAATGATTTTAAAGGTAACGAAGATCTCGTAATATGGAACACGTTTTAAGGTATGTGAGACTTTTCAAGTAGTATAAACCAGTACGTTACACAGGATGGCGATTGCACATCGGGGACAAAAGTATCGTTGGGAGTACCTCAGGGAATTCTTTATATACATTAACGATCTGATGGATAGGATGGTCTGCAATCTCCAAATGTGTGTCTTCATTGGGTGATTGTAGGGGGATACAGGACTATTTGAACAGAATTTTTATCTGGACGATGAATGGCAGATTTCTCTAAATGTGGAAAAATGTAAGTTCATGCAGATGCGTAGAAAAAATAGTCATATAATGTTCGAAAACGGTATTAGTGGTGTGCTCCTTGACGTAGTGACGTCGATTGAAATACCTAGCCGCAATGTGACGTTAAATTAAACACCTACGTATGGCCAATTCTAGGGATTACGAATGATCAACTTTGGTTTATCTGGAGAATTGTGCAAAAATGTATACCACCTATGAAGCAGAGCCATTCTTGAGTACTTCACAACTATTTAAGGGGATTATATGAATCCATAGAATCAATTCAGTTGAATGCTACTAAATTTGTTACGTGTCGGTTCGATCAACATTAGAGCATTTCGGAAAGGTTGCGTGATTTCAAATGGGAGTTCTATGACTGAAAAGACGTTCTTCTAGAAAATCGCTATTGACAAACTTTTGAGAACTTGCATTTCCGACGGACTGTAGAACAGTCCTATTACCACCAACATATATCTCACGTGTGGACCACGAAGAGAAAGCTAGACAGTCAC
Organism: Schistocerca serialis cubense; assembly: GCF_023864345.2. Lineage (NCBI taxonomy): Eukaryota > Metazoa > Arthropoda > Insecta > Orthoptera > Acrididae > Schistocerca > Schistocerca serialis. Next base: position 667,983,124 of record NC_064642.1, read on the forward strand.
TGCTCGTTCAGAATCATACAAATATTTTTTTCCCCGCACCATTAATGATTTTAACAGGAAACGATACCCACCGTCATGATCCTTTTGGTGGCTTGCGAAGTATGTACCTTGATGTATGTGTACATGAGAGGGTGTAAAATAATGTTTGATCCATCTCGAAACGTATGCTTCCAAAATCGACAGTAAATCTGTCCACGTGGGCAACGCATCTCTTGGAGTGTGTTGAGCATGTTTGAAGCGATCTCACAATTTCTACGCGTGCCACTGACGAAAAGTTTTACCCTTCTTTCGATCATCTCTGTCAATTCTATTAGTCATACTCAAAAATCGGTCGAACGAGTGTTTTTTCAGCCACCTCTTTCAAAGCTGAATTAAATTTTCTTACTTTATACAAATTAACTCAGTGTTATATCTAGTCTAGTATCTTCCATTCCTAGAACAAGATTTACGTGGCCGCCAAAAATTTCGGTCCCTTCGATCGATTACACGGTTCATACTGCCCCCGAAGGTTTATCGCTGTTAATGTGATGGGAGAGTAATGGATATTTCCAGCTGCTTATAAGCTAAATAGTTGTATGGAATATGAGTCAGTACCAGCCTTTTCAGCAAACGTCAATTCTTTTTAAATCTACCCTGCATTTCGCAGGAGCTTCTCGCATTACAAGATTCCTAGTCCAGTTCCCTTTTCTATTGAACTAAATTTTATGGTTTGGTTGTATTTGGTCAGTAGCAAGAAGAGAAAGCGGAATTATCATAATGACGGGAACTGAGACGGAAATACGTGCAATCAACAATTGTTGGCTCATTTCCAATAAGGTGACGGATGACTGTGAGAAGAAATTTCAGTAATTCAATGCCAATATTTGCTTTGCATTGCAGTGATTCTTTAGGAAGTATCGGACGTAGAAAAATGAATTTAGAATAAATGCAGGTTCTTGTATTTACCATGCGATGTGCATTCAAGACTGATGCAACGGCGGCCAATCAGTAGTATCACTGTATTAGTAAGGCATAATTTAACTTGTTGCTCACCGTTAAAAGAGGCTGCGAAAACATGTAAAAATCTATGTTAGGATAAGGAATGATAATATTAATTACAAATGTTGTACCTTTGGAAGTAAATATACACTCCTGGAAATTGAAATAAGAACACCGTGAATTCATTGTCCCAGGAAGGGGAAACTTTATTGACACATTCCTGGGGTCAGATACATCACATGATCACACTGACAGAACCACAGGCACATAGACACAGGCAACAGAGCATGCACAATGTCGGCACTAGTACAGTGTATATCCACCTTCCGCAGCAATGCAGGCAGCTATTCTCCCATGGAGACGATCGTAGAGATGCTGGATGTAGTCCTGTGGAACGGCTTGCCATGCCATTTCCACCTGGCGCCTCAGTTGGACCAGCGTTCGTGCTGGACGTGCAGACCGCGTGAGACGACGCTTCATCCAGTCCCAAACATGCTCAATGGGGGACAGATCCGGAGATCTTGCTGGCCAGGGTAGTTGACTTACACCTTCTAGAGCACGTTGGGTGGCACGGGATACATGCGGACGTGCATTGTCCTGTTGGAACAGCAAGTTCCCTTGCCGGTCTAGGAATGGTAGAACGATGGGTTCGATGAGGGTTTGGATGTACCGTGCACTATTCGGTGTCCCCTCGACGATCACCAGTGGTGTACGGCCAGTGTAGGAGATCGCTCCCCACACCATGATGCCGGGTGTTGGCCCTGTGTGCCTCGGTCGTATGCAGTCCTGATTGTGGCGCTCACCTGCACGGCGCCAAACACGCATACGACCATCATTGGCACCAAGGCAGAAGCGACTCTCATCGCTGAAGACGACACGTCTCCATTCGTCCCTCCATTCACGCCTGTCGCGACACCACTGGAGGCGGGCTGCACGATGTTGGGGCGTGAGCGGAAGACGTCCTAACGGTGTGCGGGACCGTAGCCCAGCTTCATGGAGACGGTTGCGAATGGTCCTCGCCGATACCCCAGGAGCAACAGTGTCCCTAATTTGTTGGGAAGTGGCGGTGCGGTCCCCTACGGCACTGCGTAGGATCCTACGGTCTTGGCGTGCATCCGTGCGTCGCTGCGGTCCGGTCCCAGGTCGATGGGCACGTGCACCTTCGGCCGACCACTGGCGACAACATCGATGTACTGTGGAGACCTCACGCCCCACGTGTTGAGCAATTCGGCGGTACGTCCACCCGGCCTCCCGCATGCCCACTATACGCCCTCGCTGAAAGTCCGTCAACTGCACATACGGTTCACGTCCACGCTGTCGCGGCATGCTACCAGTGTTAAAGACTGCGATGGAGCTCCGTATGCCACGGCAAACTGGCTGACACTGACGGCGGCGGTGCACAAATGCTGCGCAGCTAGCGCCATTCGACGGCCAACACCGCGGTTCCTGGTGTGTCCGCTGTGCCGTGCGTGTGATCATTGCTTGTACAGCCCTCTCGCAGTGTCCGGAGCAAGTATGGTGGGTCTGACACACCGGTGTCAATGTGTTCTTTTTTCCATTTCCAGGAGTGTAATTATTCTAAGTAGTACAAAGAAAAAAATTGAGACCACTTTATGGTAATAGCGTAGACAGAGAAAGCCTACGAGATAGTGACACAGGAACCTGACCAAGGCTCAGAAAATGTCTTTTAAACAAAATCACAACGAAATTCCTATTATAAAGTTTGCACTTTTGACGGATATATATTTAACGTTATCTCAGAATCTGTTACGCTTATATGCTTTTTACCTACTGTTCTAATATTCTACATGTCACAGGATCATCCACGATCAGCCTCACTCAGCCTTTGACGATTCCCATCCGATGATCTGTATGCTACTTCTACGAGACAGCGTGCTGTAGTATTAAGCACCATGACTGAATAATTCAAACGGTATCGCTGAAGGTGTGAGACAAACGGTCGTTACAGTCCTTCATTGACAGCAGTAATAAGATGTCAGTATGACACGTTTCGTTGGTTAAAAGGTAAGCGAAAATGAGGAGACATCATAGGGAACTACGTGCGTCAGTACAGTCAGTGTATTACTGATTAAATGCATTTAAAGCATCCTTAAGAAGATTTCACATTGGTAAGTTCCGGACGTGCGCAGTTTGTACTGAAGAAACGTTCAATAGAATTCGCAGTGTAGTTGGCAGCAGGGCAGTGCATTAAAAGTTTTGAGATAACAATCATCTAAGGTGAACAGGTAGCTGGTATCATGTAAAAAGCTGGGTGCAGAATGTGCTGCCAAGTTCATTTACCTCAGACAGTTTACGCATCACCCAATGATTTTATGGCGTCGTTATGTAATTGTAGAACCAGAAGTAAACAATGGAGTGGTAACAGCTGAAAAAAAGAAAAAACATTACTTTTGTTAATCCACTGTCTCCAGTACAATTTAGATATAACATTTTGGTTGAAGGTAAAAGTGGTTCAGAAACGGTTTTCAAAAATGTGAAACAGTTACAGTATATTATGATGTAAGGTGGTTTGACTAGTTGCATAACTAAATGAGTGATGCAAAAGTGACACTTTCCTTGTCGGATGTTGTGACAGGCAGTCACAAGGGGCAATTCCTTGTTAATATCGACAGTATGTGGCCGACACATGCTAAGGGAATAATACTACAGTCGTTCTGTGTTTGCGATGTTCTCCAAGAAACCCTATAATCGAAACACGACCTCGTTTCTGTCAGATCACTACTGCAACTTTTGATTCATTCTGTAACCATCGAACTTCGCTTAAACGATGCTGTTCCATTAAATCATTATATGTACGAACTGCTCCGCTTTATCTTTCTTCTGACTTTGTTTTTCGGGTTCGAAACAGTAATCAGAAGGCTAATGATTCCAAAGATATATGATCACTTTGTTAATTTCATGCGACATTGCTGCTCGCGTTGGTCGACATCCAATGACTGTTAGCAGAATATGGAATCGGTGGGTTCAGGAGGGTAATACGGAACGCCGTGCTGGATCCCATCGGCCTCCTATCACTAGCAGTCGAGATGACAGGCATCTTATCCGCATGGCTGTAACGGATCGTGCACCCACGTCTCGATCCCTGAGTCAACAGATGGGGACGTTTGCAAGACAACAACCATCTGCACGAACACTTCGACGACATTTGCAGCAGCTTGGACTATCATCTCGGAGACCATGGATGCGATTACCCTTGAAGCTGCATCACAGACGGGAGCGCATGCGATGGTGTACTCAACGACGAACCTGGGTGCAAGAACGGCAAAACGTCATTTTTTCTGAAGAATCCATGTTCTGTTTACTTACAGCATCATGATGGTCGCATTCGTGTTTGGCGACATCGCGGTGAACTCACATTGGAATCGTGTATTCGTCATCGCCATACTGGCGCATCACCCGGCGTGACGGTATGGGGTGCCATTGGTTACACGTCCCGGTCACCTCTTGTTCGCATTGATGGCACTTTGAACAGTGGACGTTACATTTCAGATGTATTACGACCCGTGGCTCTACCCTTCATTCGATCCTGCGAAACCCTACATTTCAGCAGGATAATGCACGACCGCATGTTGCAGGTCCTGTACTGGCCTTTCTGGATACAGAAAATGTTCAACTGCTGCCCTGCCCAGCACATTCTCCAGATCTCTCACCAACTGAAAACGTCTGGTCAATGGTGGCCGAGCAACTGTCTTGTCACAATATGCCAGTCACTACTCTTGATGAACTGTGGTATCGTGTTGAAGCTGCATAGGCAGCTGTACCTGTACACGCCATCCAAGCTCCGTTTGACTCAATGCCCAGGCGTATCAAGGCCGTTATTATGGTCCGAGGTGGTAGTTCGGGGTACTGATTTCTCAGGACCTATGCACCAAAATTGCGTGAAAATGTAATCACATGTCAGTTCTAGTATAGTATATTTGTCTAATGAATACCCGTTTATCATCTGCATTCCTTCTTGGTGCAGCAATTTTAATGGCCAGTGTTGTATATAGCTCCATTTGCATTCAGCACTACTCCTAGATGGAGTTAACGCGTGATGATCTCCATATTTGGTACACTTGGAATTCTCCTGCCTTACGTCTTGGAACCCTGGAACCAAGAGGCTAGTCACACGCTGCCACTACGCGTCCGAGTCTTGTTATCGAGTTCGAATATTAGCTTCTCCCTTCCGGAGTCAGCGCAAGACAGCGGCCGCCTCTCTGTCAAGAATTTTTTCATAAACTGAATTTCATAAACTGAATTAATGGTTTGGTTGGAATATTTCTTACATTCGCGACAGGGAAAAGATATCAAACATAATGGGGTTCAGTGGTCCGCAGCTGCCATAGTGCCTTCTATTTTTACCACAGGCCCGACAGAGGCCTAAGCGTATGTCTCCTATAGCATTATATTGTCACTACAGTTCGAAATTCGGCGGCGCTGTGCGTGTTTCAAGCAGCCGGTCGCTAGGCTTACGGCGTATCTGGACAAGACCATTGACATCGTGTAGCAAAAGAACATCATTATTCCGACCAGGCAACACAATTCCATTTATCCATGATCCTATCTCGAAGAACCCGTACCCATTCCATTCACGATTAACGATGTCGTTGGATCAACATGCGAACACGTAGTGTTCGTCTCCCTCAGTGTCCCACGCCAAATAAGGCGCGATGAACGGTACGTTCCGAAACACTTGTGTCTGTACTAGTACTGCAGTGCCCGCCGTCCTTGAACCTCTCTTCACAAATGCTCACGACAGCAGCATGCAAACTACGGACCAGCTTCGCCTTTTCCAAGACGCTGGTTCTTAGGCACGGGGAAATAACAATATTTGTAATAAGTAGTCGGTGAGATTCTCACTGGCAGCTTTAGAAAAGAGAACTGTATCCCTCATAGTAAAGTCTAAAGGGTGATGCCATTACGTCGACATGAGAAAGTCTTATCTAGTGTCCTTCGACTGTGAACGACTTGGCTGTGTTTTCTTCCTGCGCCAACCTTACAATAGCAAATTGCTAATTGCAGCTGACTCTCAGAGGGTTGGAAGTAGGGTGGATAAATCAGAATCATTTCTTCAACGGAGAAACCTGTGTGGATGTGTTCTCGTTCACAGTTCACTTTCTGTTCTTTTAAATTTCCCTTTATTGAAAATTGCACCACGCAAGTAACGAGCTGCCCTTAGTGGCTTGCCATCACAGTTTTCTTTATCTTAAATAGCTTTGCGACTAATGCCCTTTTGGCATATTTATTATTTTATAAGTGACATATAAGTTCTGTCAATCTTTTACCATGATTCCGTACTTATACCCTATGATACGTTTTTAGTTATTATTCTGTGACCATGTTATCGAATATAGATCGTTCTTTGTTTTAAATACTGAAGAAGACACTCCTAGCACTGATGAAACCAAGTTAATTTGTTAAAAATATAGTCACCCAGGACTGTTTCTTTTTCAATTGTAAATATTCACGGTTTCTGAACGTGCAGCCATGTACAAAATTTTGCCAATATTTTTTTTCTCCATACTCCACAAGCCACCTGACGGTGTGTGGCGGAGGTACCCTGAGTACCTCTATCGGTTCTCCCTTCTATTCCAGTCTCGTATTGTATGTGGAAAGAAGGATTGTCGGTATGCTTCTGTGTGGGCTCTAATCTCTCTGATTTCATCCTCATGGTCTCTTCGCGAGATATACGTAGGAGGGAGCAATTACTGCTTGACGCCTCGGTGAAGGTATGTTCTCGAAACTTCAACAAAAGCCCGTACCGAGCTACTGAGCGTCTCTCCTGTAGAGTCTTCCACTGGAGTTTATCTATCATCTCCGTAACGCTTTCGCGATTACTAAATGATCCTGTAACGAAACGCGCTGCTCTCCGTTGGATCTTCTCTATCTCTTCTATCAACCCTATCTGGTACGGATCCCACACTGCTGAGCAGTATTCAAACGGTGGGCGAACAAGCGTACTGTAACCTACTTCCTTTGTTTTCGGATTGCATTTCCTTAGGATTCTTCCAATGAATCTCAGTCTGGCATCTGCTTTACCGACGATCAACTTTATATGATCATTCCATTTTAAATCACTCCTAATGCGAACTCCCAGATAATTTATGGAATTAACTGTTTCCAGTTGCTGACCTGCTATTTTGTAGCTAAATGATAAGGGATCTATCTTCCTAATATTATGAAGAAATGGTGCAGTTTCTGGGATTCATATTTGATTTAAAAGGTAACGTGGTGGCCACGCCTTCGATCGTGAATACTATGTCCCTAAAAATGACTAAGGCATAATAAGCACGCCGAAAGTTACTACTTTTGTTTTATCGAGCTTCCTGCTATTTCGGCTTGTTTAAGGGCGCATGGTGTATGGGTTTCCAAGATGGTCCTATCTGAAAGTGCTGGACCTCGTGCGCCGTGTAAGAATTAGGCTGCCAAAGGGATCTTTAGATGCAGCTCCATACCAAGCAGTAGCGCTGAGGCAAGCGAGCTGATGTCATAAGTCTAAATGACGATATCCAGGCCGGCTGGAGTGGCCGAGCGGTTCTAGGCGCTACAGTCTGGAACCGCGCGACCGCTACGTTCGCAGGTTCGAATCCTGCCTCGGGAATGGATGTGTGTAATGTCCTTAGGTTAGTTAGGTTTACGTAGTTCTAAGTTCTATGGGACTGATGACCTCAGAAGTTAAGTCCCTTAGTCCTCAGAGCCATTTGAACCATTTGACAATATCCAGGCCACAGACATCCGCATATCATACCCTTACTCGTTAACCACTTTAAGAACATCTTAATGATCGGCAGAACACATCGTGCGCCAAATGAATTCCCTATAAGGATTATCTATTAGAAACTGATGTGGTTGATTTTCAAGTTTTATGTTAAGGTAGGAGCAGATCTTCAACTTGTCTCTTAAGGAGCGCCTGAATTAATTTGTACTTCAGAAATTTGAAGAAAGTTTTTACTTTAAAGTTTTTTAATAAAATTTTAAATAGACATCATAGATTTAAAGTAGCGCGCAGTAATGATTTAAAGCAAGAGCACTCCCTTCCCTATTCAGTAGTGTTCCCGAACGCATCTTCAGGATTCGTCTGCCCATGAATACGCTGTATTAATCGCAGGGCATCATGCGACCCTGGAGGGACTGTTGCAGGTTAGGCGTCTTCAGAGCAAAAAGTGTCTCATTTGCTGCGATCCCGTAGTGTCTTGCATGGCAGCGAATGTACCGAGCATAAAAATCATCTGCTTAAACCAAGGGAAACTGCTATTTCAGAAGCAAGGAATGGATGCATCATTGTACGTGGCATCGGGCATATGGCGAAACGAAAAAGCAGATCAGAGAACCAAGGAGTCCTGCAGGTAACTCGACGTAACACAAAGTGGCATTCACCTGCAGGCTGTCATTTCGCTGTTAAGTAATACACCTACTCAACTGTTGGCGGAAGAGTGGCAGGCAGTGAGGGTTAGTAGGCTGCGGCTGGTGAAGAGAACCATCCGACCGTGGCGTTCCTAATCGTGGTCACTCTTGTGTTATGCATTCACACTGGTCTGTCACAGAATTAGGCGTTTTCACATATCACTTGGCTCCGTAATCTGCACAGAGGACGTTTAAACTGAAGCCGCTTTGTACTGGGTTAGATATAAATTTGGGTGGAGATAAGTCTTCCATTTTATCTTTTGAAAGGAGGAGTGTGCTGAAGTTTTAAAATGTTGTGAAAAACCTGGACTCCAGCCTATCCTTTCAGATCGCAAATATTTGTGTTTTCCGAGTAGATGGCCCATGTCTTCCACTCTATTGATCAGACTGTAATAGCTGTCTGCTATATTATTTTAACTTCTTCAGCTTATTTTTTCCCTTTTTACTATTATATATAGATCTGTCCAAGAACATTATTTTGCGATAATATGTTCCATTGCGGTCCACGGAAAGGGAAACGGGAATATAGGTCGCAAATGAATGGGATGTAAGTCTGTCATTACTGCGATTGAAAGTGCGGTACCCCTCTCTGTGTTACCACAGATGGCACATCATTGTTTCCACTTGTACTGGAGTAGCAATAGGTGTAAGATACCTAGGTGTGTCTGGCCGCATCATAGGAAAACATAGAGTTTCTAAATTTTCCACCAACCTTCCGTCTTCAACTGACGTAGTTTTCCCAGCACAGAGGTAGCAAGTAGATATTGAGCCCTCTGTATTCGCTGTAACGCTTTAATCGAACTACTAAGTAACACTTTAAAGCGCTCTCTCTGAGAGAGAGCGCTTTAGAGTGTTACTTAGTAGTCTCTCTCTCTCTCTCTCTCTCTCTCTCTCTCTCTCTCTCTCTCCCGCCGCCTCTCTCTCTGTGAGTCATCAGTCTTCTGACTGGTTTGAGGCCACCCGTCAAGTATTTCTCTCCTGTGCCAGCAACCTAGCATCTCCAACCAACATTCTCAATCATTTGCTGGATGTATTTCAAACCCTGTCTACCTCTATAGGTTTCACGCTCTATAGCTCTCTCTGGAATAATCAAAGCGTCCTGTCATCCTTCTTCCCGTCAGTGTTTTCCACATATTCCTTTCCTCGTCGATTCTGCGCAGAACCTCCTCACTACTTATCAGTCCATCTAATTTTCAATATTCGTCTGTAGCACCATATCAAATGCTTCTAGTTTCTTCTGTTCTGGTTTTCCAACAGTCCATGTCTCACTGCCGTACAATGCTGTGTTCCAAAAACTTCTTCCTCAAATTAATACCGGTTCTTTGATACTGGTAGGCTTCTCTTGACAAGGAATGTATTTTTGGGCTGTGCTAGTCTCCGTTTTATGTTCTCCTTGTTCCATCCGTCGTATCATGGGCTATTTTGCTGCATAGGTAGTGGAGTGCCGTAAGTTCATCTACTTCGTGATCACCAATTATGATGCTAAATTTCTCGCTATTCTCATTTCTGCTTCTTTTTATTACCTCCGTCTTTCTTCGATTTACTCTCAACGTATATTCTGTACACATTACAATCTCCATTCAATTCAACAAAAAAAAAAGGTTCAAATGGCTCTAAGCGCTATGTAACTTAACATCTGAGGCCATCAGTCCCCTAGAACTTAGAACTACTTAAACCTAACTAACCTAAGTGCATCACACACATCCATGCCCGAGGCAGGATTCGAACCTGCGACCGTATCAGTAGCGCGGCTCCTGACTGAAGCGCCTAGAACCGCTCGGCCACCGGGGCCGGCTTAGTTCAACAGATCCAGTAATTCTTCTTTATTTTCACCGAGGAAAGTAATGTTATCAATGAATCTTAGTCCGCAGCTCGTGGTCGTGCGGTAGCGTTCTCGCTTCCCACGCCCGGGTTCCCGGGTTGGATTCCCGGCGGGGTCAGGGATTTTCTCTGCCTCGTAATGACTGGGTGTTGTGTGATGTCCTTAGGTTAGTTAGGTTTAAGTAGTTCTAAGTTTTAGGGGACTGATGACCATAGGTGTTAAGTCCCATAGTGCTCAGAGCCATTTGAACCATTTGAATGAATCTTATCATTGATATCCTTTGACTGAATTTTAATCCAGCTCTTGAACCTTTCTTTTATTTCCGTCATTGCTTCTTCAACGTACAGATTGAACAGTAGTAGCCAAAGACTACATACTCGTCTTACACCCTTTCCAATCCGTGCATTACGTTCTTGACCTTATACTCTTGTACAGCCCTCTTGGTTCTTGTATATGTTGTATATTTCCCGCATCCGCTACTGCTTACCCTTTTTTTCCTTAGATGTTCGCTCACCTTGCACCATTTGACAACGTCGAATGCATTTTGCAGGACGACAGATCCGATGAATGTGTCTTGATTTTCCTTCAGCCTTGCTTCTGTAACCTCAACGTCCGAACTACCTCTCTGATGCCCTGACTCTTCCTGAAGCCAAACTGATGATCATGTAACAGATCCTATGTCTGTACCTTATTCTTGCTAGCATCTTTTATGGACGAGCTATTAAGTTTATTGTTGGATAATTGTAGCACTTGTCGGCTCTTGCAATCTTGGGAACTGTGTGGCTGCCTCTTACCAAACAGTAAGTTCAGATATTTAAAAGGATGCCTGAATTTTTTTTTTATTACGTACACTTCGTGAGATGAAACTGAAAAGTGTGCAACGCTGTAGTGTATTAATACGTAAACAAGTTGCTAATCATAGTTAGTGGTGAAAATACTATTCTATCTCAGTTTCGAACTCAGTAGTATAGACTGTTAAAAATGCACATACGATATTACACTTTTATAATCTCATTTGCAGTCGGTACTGCTCAAAGAATAGCGGTTTTAGACGCTCGCTAGAGTCTATCCAACCTAATTGCTCGGCCCCTCCACGAACAGCTGATCTGTTTCGCAATTACCACTTCGGCAATCGCTCATGCGGCGCGAAGCCGATTACACGCGAAACTATTCGGCTCTTTCTAGTAACTCAATTATAATTTTTAAACGTTGGCAATAAAGAGAACTTTCACTTTGTGATTGAATCGTAATTTTAATTCTTCCGTATTATTATAAACAAGATCAGAATTTCATTTTAGCAGTAGTAAACGAAAATAATAGTTTCGGTGCCGCAGGCCAGAGCGTAAAAGCGTCATTGTTTACTGCAACAGCTGTGGTATCCGCCGTTACTCAGTCACCGGCCGAGAGCTGCGGACGTCAACACGCACAAAGTGAGGCCAGCCACGCAGCTGCAAAGATAACACACTCGGACCGGGCATAGATTCTCCGATCAGCCGCGTAGTCCATTTCGAGATGACCAGTAGAGGGCCGGTGTCGCGGGATGGAAGCTAGTCTCCACTCAGCCCCTGGCGTCAACACACGCCGTAGCACCGGGCTACCAGGACGGTATATAGGCCACTGCAACAGCATCGTACATCCAGTCCTATGCCTGCCTTCGCTCGCACTTGTGACCAGTGGCCAGTGACCAGTAACCGCACGTGCTAGGAACCCTGTGGAACTTAGGATACTGTCTCAACGATCTCGGATGGGGACTCGAGGGCCTTGCACTTGTGCAATTGCTAAGGATTGTGAAGTGCTATTGTGAAGCAGTAACGCTGCCAATAAATCATTTAAGTATTTTGGGTGTTATTGTATTATTCTGATATAGCAAAAGTCAACTGAGACGTGGGACTTATGGAAAGGCAATTTCGGTGTGGACGGGGCCTTACTCAGTTACCACTGGTTGCTCAATTACAAAAAAAAAAAGTCATGTACACATTATTTTGAACCAATTTCATGTAAGTTTGACAATAAGGAACAATTATCAAATTTGACTGATAATATAATAGCTAATTAAAAGTTCTTTAGAGAAACTGCATTCTCGGCTGAACGCCTTACTGACCAGAAATTGAAATTACTTGTTGGCTGAAGGCCCCAATTGTAATTACTCAAAACAATTTAACGGTTGAAGACCTAGATAGCAAATTCTTACTAAAATATTATAAAAAAGGGACAACCATATCAAGAGACAATATCTAATTAAAAATTCTTAATGCAAATTGCATTCACAGCTGAAGGCCTTATTGGCGATCATCACAATCCGATCAAGTCAAGAGAGAAGTGGACCTCAGACAGTGCTCCAAGGATCGACCTGGGAAAGTCGCACAACTTCGTAAACGATGAGGCAAGCAGCGGCAAGTCGAGGAAAGGTACACTGCCGCGAAAATACGCTAACCTCCAGGGCAAGTAACTTGGGCGTTAATGGCCACTAGGTTGAAAAAAACCGCTGGTTGAACTTAAACAATAAACACAAGGAATTCAATAATTAATAATAAAAGGTGGAGGATGGCTAATTAATTTCGCCAACTCCAAACACTCCACTCATTACTTTTTGGTCAAATGGCTCTGAGCACTATGGGACTTAACTTCTTAGGTCATCAATCCCCTAGAACCTAGAACTACTTAAACCTAACTAACATAAGGACATCACACACATCCATGCCCGAGGCAGGATTCGAACCTGCGACCGTAGCAGCAGCGCGGTTCCGGACTGAAGCGCCTAGAACCGCTCGGCCACCGCGGCGGGCCGTTGCTCTTTGTCTCAGCGACCCTGCGAGCAGCAACGCGCGAACCAAGGGCGTGAGGTTTCACCACTAGGTTAATGTTCGCTCAGCTCAAACGTCTGTGTTCGGTGGAGAACGAGGTGGCCGCCTTCGCAACTACAACCCATCGATCCGGCAGTGCCTGCGTGCCGCCAGCTGTCCTGACATGTCCTCACGCTGTCGTACCTAACTGCTGCCCCATCCCAACCGAACTCGCTGACCAGGAAAAACTTGACGTCCCTCCAAAGTTAGTACCCCTGTACTAGATATCGAGAACCGCTGCTGCTGCCATTCGCAGACAGACAATTCTAGCTGACGCAGTGGCGTCAGTAAACACAAGAAGACACCGAGACTCCACTATCCCTATGACACAGTGCCTACCTACCAACAGCACCAATGCGAGCCGCAACACGGCTCACCAAACACAACGGAAATCGATTAGGTCCGTGTACTTTCAACCAATGATACAAGTTGGCATCTGTCATTTGTACCTCACATCGCCTTACGACGTATTCGTTACTTACTGCATTTTCCCTCTACTGAAATATGGTATGTGGGAACAAAGTTTATGTCTCTAAGAACCAGGAAGTTGCAGTTTGTGTGTGTGTGTGTGTGTGTGTGTGTGTGTGTGTGTGTGTGTGTGTGTGTGTGTATGTGTGTGAGTGTGAGTGTGTGTCTGTGTGAAAGCTTGTTTCTCGGGACTTAGGAGATTTTTATATTTTTAAAAACTGTAGTTGAAGTTTTATCATTCTGCTACTTTTACCCAGCCTTTTAGTTGGGGCTGTAAAGACCTACCTGTCGTGCGTCCACATGAGCACGTTACGTTCATCACCACCCTGATCCGTTTGTGTGTGGCTGGCCTGTTGCAGCTACGACGCGCGGCGCAAGTCGTGGGAGGGACCCTCCGGCCCGCACTGGAAGCACCCACAGCTGCTGGGCGAGCGCGGCTTCTTCCGCACGGTGGCGACGCCGGCGGCGCTGTCGCTGAGCGACGTCGCGGAGTCCGACGAGGGCGTCTACCGCTGCCGCGTCGACTTCCGCCGCTCCGCCTCCAGGATACAGCGGGTCCGACTCACCGTCATCGGTACGCTCCTAACGTTACAAGTAGATACTGAACGCCTGCGACCCATGTGGAGCTTACTCGCAACCCTGTGGTGTCACCAACACACAGGGTGCTGGAAACATGTGTCAGAAACATTAGTGATTTATTAATAAAATTTTCTTGGTCTTCCAGCCGCGTCAGGTGGTTAAAATCCCACGAGCTTTCGACAGAGCTCTCCCCGCTCATTGTCAATGACCGGGGAGAGCCACGTCGAAAGCACGTGGGGTTTTAACCACCAGACGAGGCTGGAAGCCCAAGAAATTTTTTATTAATTCATATCGCCGCAAAACCATGCATTCATACATGACGTACCTCTAAGAGGAGGAAACGTGGCGCGGCATTAAACGCCTAGGGAACCTGCGTGTTAAGGTGGCTAACCTGTTAAGCTCTCTAGCCTTCCTGCTACGCTGTCGAGACGAGAACACGATTCCACGATTTGCCTTGGTGAGCCTTCACATCAACACCTCGGCAGCCACAAGAATCTACCGTCGTGCCAGCTCTGCCCTGTTGCGGGAAAGGATACATTTCACTAGGAGGCAGCTGCTGGCTATCCATCTGCTACTGACAGAGGTACTTTCGCAAGTAGATTGGTAGTGTATCAATGCGGCCACCACAGCACAACAGGTGTCATCGCAAAAGAAGACCACAGAGAAACAGAAAGGGAAGTTCACGCGGCTATCTCAACAACAACACGGTGCAGAACGGAAATCAACGGAACAAACTGTCATCAACATGATGAAGAAAGAGATCGACGTGGGTACCATTTCGGCGCTTACGAAAGGTCTTAACTTCGCACCAGCGCCTCGGAGCATCCCTATCTGTGATATTATAAGTGGGGATGAACAAGCAATCCGTAAGATGCCTAGGGAGAGTGCTGACGAAATGTGTCGCATCTTTTCAGAATCTAAATCACCGAGGTCTAACTTGACTAGGGCTGACCGCAATGGTCTTCACGCACCCCGCAACGACCCCCTCATCGTGGTTCTGCCACCTGACAAGGGCAACGCATCCGTCATTCTGAATAAATCTTACTAAGACGAAAAAATTCAGTTGATTCTTGAAGAGGATACCTAAGGGAAACTGCCACGGGACCCGAATTCAACAATAATGAGGAAGACATCAGAGCTTCTAAAACAGTAAATACTGAAACAGGGCATTATTAAGAATCTCCTCCATCAGGCGCAGAGACAACCTACGCTTTATGGACTACCAAAACTCCACAAACCGGATTCTCCTCTTCGTCCCATTGTGAACACTATTGGGTGACCCACATATAGACTAACAAAACACCTGGCCAGCCTCCTTGCACCGCATGTGGGTTGTTGTGTGCGGCTATCGCGATGTTAAAACGGGCGCGATGGACGCGGAAGGAAAACCATTACCGTATATGGCGAGGAAGAGAGTACTAGTGACGTCACAGCCAGCAGTGCGGCTATGTAACGACGCCGCCACGGCGACACTTGACAATGACCGGGGAGAGCTTGGTCGAAAGCTCGTGGGATTTTAACCACCTGACGCGGCTGGAAGTCCAAGAAAATTTTATTAATTCATATCGCCGCCAAACCATGCATTCATTAGTGATTTTTTCTTAGCATCAGACTAAAGTGGTGTGCAAAATTTAAACTTAGCTGCCACTGAGAAGTGATTTGAATCAATGGGGAAAGCTGGAAATTGGTATGTACGTTCGTACTCACGACAACAGAGGAATTTGTGTACAATGTTTGCAGCATTCTAGTGAATTACGCTATTGCTGTTTTTCACTTACGATCATTATTGTTTGCAGTGAGGAACAGATAATGATGACCACTTGCGAAATGTAAGTCCGAATAACGTAACCTGTCATGTAATCCTTCTCATTGATGTTGAAGGGTGCCACCTCGCGGACGACAACGAACTGGCATCAGTCTACTACTACACAGAATGCCATCGAACCTAAAATATTGTGCTGTGTTATAATCTCTACGTAACTGATCTCTCACATTTCAAACAAGGCCCCACCTTTCCTCAACCTCATAAACAGCAGCCATTAGGCCTACGGGTGTCACTATAAATACCGAATCATCTGTAATGACATTCCACATAAAATGGTACAAAACTTCATCTTCTAAGGAAAGCAGTGGCCCTACCTAGAATTGGATTAATAATAACAAAACAACTATGCATTGGGCTGTGGCCAAAAAAGGCGAGCATTTCTGACAATAGCTGAGATAAACACGCATCTACAGAAAATTGTATCATAAAATGGTATGTGCAGTGAACTACAAGTGTCAAATATCCACTGGAGAGCACATATTTCAAACCACTCTGTGCTGATGCAACTGAATTAGCTTTGCTAACGTACAATCAATGAGAAATAACAATGGGAAGATCTCAGACAAATCGTCATTTAGATCGGTTGTAAGCATCGGATGTCTGGAGAACGACAGAAGGATCCTACCATCGTCCCACTAGGAGCCAGGGTGGTAATTAGTGATGCTGTGGGGCGCTATGTCGGGACGTTGTACGTACTGACATACCCGTCGTCCTGTAGGGACAGATCACAATGGAATTATTTCAATAGTTGGTCTAGCAGCTTCATCCAACATGGCAGACAACGTTCCCTGAAGCATAAAACGTTTGAAGACTAGTTTCAAAATACAATGGTGACCTACAACACCTCGTATGGCTCCCAGTCGTTGAAGCTGAGTGCACTTCAGCGTCTGATACAAACTTAGGAGAAGAAGCTACGCAATCGAGATTCATCTCGAAGTAAACTATTTTAATTATTGATCGTTACGCAGAAGTTTTTTGGTAATCTGTATTTGTCCACAAAAATCGACCACAGGCTGGAACACAATATGATCCCCAACAGCCTATTGATAAAGATTACATCTCTCTTACAGGTCTCAGAAATGGCTTTGCACAACATATGTAAATAAATGTTGAGTATTACACTGTTTGATATATACCACTAAATTAGTTACGACCACGCGATTGCTACTTTAGTTCTGTTCTTAACTGCAGGGTAATGGTGACTGTTTTTATTTCTTCTCTTTCCACAGTCCCGCCCCAACGACCCAAGATCTACGATGAGCGTGGGGTGGAGGTGGGACCTGTTGCCGGTCCTTACCAAGAAGGAGGGCAAGCACGCCTCACCTGCGTCGTCTACGGTGGTAAGAAACCTCCCATACGTACAAGAGGAATACTTATATACTGCAAAATTGCTAACGGTTTCGATACTACACTGTGATTTCAATAGTTTGTCGGAAGGTGCATTGTACCATCCCGAAATATTACTAGGGTGCTCTCAAGGACGACCACATTATCGAGCTTTTACCATTATCCAAACAAAAGCTCCGTTTGGTCGAGGAATGTAAGTTAAATGTAGACAGTAGGACATAATGGTATAGTGATAATATCAAGTTCTCACCAGGTGCAAAATTTATGAGGCCAGACTGTAAAATTGCACATGATCATATTTAGATCTAAGCGCCCACAATGTGATGAGAGAAAGTTGAAGACGTTTATACTACAGTAGGCAACAGCGAATAGTGCACCACAGCGAGTCTAGGCATCAACACTACGACAAGTCTGGAGACAGTAACCTGATAGAGATGCAAAGCTGCTTGAAACGATGCAGTTGCGTTGTTGATTTGAGTTTATGACTGCAAGCAAAAACAATCTTCTGGTAATACGGAACATGTGGCTTGTTCTGTCACTCTGGAAGCGATGTAACGGATTCCACTCAGAGCGCGGTAACAAGAACGAGGAAAATACATTTTGTTACTGATGTGGTTTACCTTAGTGCTTTCAGTAAACCTATTCATACAGACAACAGTAACCATATTTTTAACCGTAAAGCCAAATAGCTAACTACCTCTGCACCAGAATGAAATAAACAGAAGAACGGATAAAATGACACAGTCAGGGCAGAATGGAACTTTTCTACCACCCCAAAACCAAACAGGTTAAATATTACATAAAGAGTTCTCAAAAATGAACATATAAAAAAGTTACTCCGAAGAAATTTTGGGTACGAGATGGGATATCTCAACTGGTTGACGAAAGAAAAGAAAAGAGAAACATTCAGAAAAAAGCAACAATGCAACAATATAAGTCACTTATAGTTTGTAATTAAGAAGGGGAAAGGTGTGAAACGGCAGTGACGGTAGGAACGAACGTTAATGAATTTAAAAAGAAATGGTTATCGCAAGGTTAGATTCAACATTAGGAAATGTGAAATTAACTTTCAGAGAGTTATAAGCAAAGGCATTGAAAAAACACTGAGCAAGTAATTCCGTTAACACAGAGAAGAGATCAGTTTGGGTAAAGATGTACAATGAGGGCTTCTTTGACTGAGTCGGACTGTCTGATAACGTCACAGAGGAAGAAAGGATTTTCGATTAGGACGACTTACGGGATGCAGTGTTAGAGTCAAATCATAGATAACATTCTTTGAGAATTTTTAAAATCACTGGGAGAAATTATGTTTGTAGAATCTGTGTGATTAGAGACATACCTTCGAAAATCCCGAAGAATAACGTCTCAACAACCCTGAAGACAGCCAGGGACGAAAAATGCTAGAACAGCCGTACAACGTACTTGACAGCTGATATATCCAAGTTTATATATACTAAGATGGTATCTATTCTTTTGGGCATTGTCCTAAAGAACAGATACCATCAGTGACCATGCAGCTCGTTACAATGAAATTACAATGAAATGTACACCCTTAGCTGCTTACAGGCGTTGACAGATGAAAATGTGTGCCCCGACCGGGACTCGAACCCGGGATCTCCTGCTTACATGGCAGATGCTCTATCCATCTGAGCCACCGAGGACACAGAGGATAGCGCGACTGCAGGGATTTATCTCTGGCACGCCTCCCGTGAAACCCACATTCTCAACGTATTGTCCCGCACTACATTCGTATTGCCCCCGCCCATTATACTCATTACTCGCGGCGCATTGCCGATTCCCGTAAGAGTTCGGGCACTGTTTGTGCATTCGCACAGAAGATTAAGATGGTCAAGTGGCCGGCGAGCTTTAACTATATATATACAAAGATGGTATCTGTTCTTTCGCACAATGTCATATAGAAAATGATGTGGGGTAGGTCTACCAAAGACTGCTTTTTGTTGGCAGTACACTAAGAAGATGGAACAAATTAACTAAAAGGAGTGCCTACACTACACTAGTCTGCCCTCTACTGGAATACTGATGTGCTGTATGGGATTCTTATCAGGTATGATTGAGGGAGAACATAGAAGAAGTTCATGGAAAGACACTCGTTTAGTACTATCACAAAACAGACGAGAGATTGGGGTGGCAATCATTAAAACAAAGGCATTTATCGTTGCGGCGAGACCTTTTCACAAAAGTCAGTGTTCCACTTTCTCCTCCGAATGCGAAAATATTTTGTTGACGACCACATGGGAAGAAATGAATATCATCATTAAACATGATAAACCAGAGCTCGCACGGAAAGATTTAAGTGTTCGTTTTTCCTGTGTTCAAGAGTGGAACGGTAGAGAAATCCGATGAAAATGGCTCGATGCATCCTCTCCCCGCACTTACCGGTAACCGTCAATTGTAGAGGAATTACTTAGATACAGCTTATCCATTAGATGAGTATAAGGTTTCAGTGGATGGTAAGTATACGCATCAATGAGCAGTTCTGAAACTACGCCCAAAATAGAAGTGAAACTTCAGAAAAATCAGTAGCTTTAGATTACTACCCCTTTGAAACAAGTCGATGATGTAAAAATAGTGGAAGATATCTGAAAGCCTGATAAATGAAGACACACGCTTTAGGGAAAGATAGGTAATACGCAAGTCATTCCAGAACCAAGCATCAGCAATAACACTCGATGTTCATGAAAGAAATCCCAGTAATGTACAGGGGATAGGTTAGGAATGCTGTCTTTTTATCAACCGTTCAATATTTATATGGAAGCAATGAAGAGCATAGATAAAAGTATGAGAAGTTGTATTAAAAATCAGATTAAACGTGTCTCATTGTCAATATTCGGTAAGGACGTATCTATCTTCAGTGAAAGTAAATTGCAGAGCCTATTCAATGGCGTGTACATTCCACTAAGCTCTGAATATGGATTTAAAGTATACGACGAACTAGTGAAGTAGCAGAAATGAAATTAACAGCAAACTAGTAAGAAAGGGTGACTGAACACACGATAAAAACGGAAATAGTACGGGAGGGATCCATAGGGGGCAAAAATGCAGATAATGACAGAGCTTGAAATACAACCAGCATATAAATGACGATGTCGGGCGAAAGCTCTACTATGTGATGGAGACACTGCGAGCGTTCCGTTTTCTGCATTCTTCCTCACAAACAAGCGGTACTGGGAAATGATAAAAATCTTGGAATTGTAATTTGAAGGAGCGATCCTCAGTTTTCATCGTAGCGTCCTAATTACGTTTTTGCTGCCTTTTACGTAAATCACCTGAGAGAAAAACAGAGTTATTTCCTTTGAAAGGCACACGGACGACCTCTATCTTCCTCCATTCCCTAATCCTAGTCTGCGCTCCGTCTTTAATGATATAATTGTGGATGAAACGTTAAGCCGTAATCCTCCTCCTATTATTATGCCGACCTTCTGCCGAGCAAGTTCACGCTTCGTTTCCACCTATATTTTGATTCATGAAATGCATTGTTTAGTCTCACATCCCGCCATTACGGTTTGGGTATGTGTCCTGAATCCTTTAACGTGAATATCGCGGTGGCAGATTTGAATAGGGATCGATGGATTACTTTCACGTCGAAGTCCAAAGCAAACTTCTGTCAGCTTTTCATAGCATCCACCCTTCTGATAATTCTCATGTTCTTACTTGATGCACAGTTACACGATTCACAATTAGTAGTAGCAAATACGAGATATCTATGGTTAAGTGTCCGAAGTGACGTGAAGTGTAATGACCAAATAAACTTATTGCAGGTACCAGAATGAATTTCACCAACAGAGTGCTAAAGAACGTAAGAATTGTCAACACAATCTTGAGTATTGCCTCTCAGGTTCCAAAGGATTCACAGAGTTGACACAGACTATAGGAGGAAACAGTACATCTTGTCACAGTGACTTTTACTAAGTGCGAGATCGCCTCGAAGGTCTCACCTGACTCTTGTGGCGTACTCTTTGTCACACAGAAAGATTCATTTTTCAGATTCTAAAATCGCATTTTCTACGAAGAGACAAGAAACAGATTACTTCGGCCTATATCCAAGCCGCTAAGCCACTTTGGCAATAATGTCAGCTTATTACCAAACGCGCTGCAGTGAGGTTGTTTCCTTGTACGTGTAATCAATTAATGTACACTCGAAACAATAATTAGTCAAATGCTTCATTAAACCACTGAGATCCTGACGTAATCAAGAAGAAAATCTCCATGTTCCAATAATAGAGAACCACACGTTACCTCGTTTTCACTAATATCTCACTGTTATACAGAAACTTTCTGAAGTCATCAGCTTTCCAGAACATCATTCAGAGACATGCGTTACTCCACTTGTAATTTGGTTCATGCAAAAATGTAGTCATTATTAATCTGTTGCAATATTACCATGCGACTGAATTATTTCATTAATCATTCCATGACCTCTCACGGATACGACAAAGCCAGTAGCAGCAGCTGTGAACAACATAATGGCTCGGCAACATGGGAATATACTCTTCACGACAGTAAAAAATAATTACAGGTTGAGCGAAATAATACACAGAAAGTCCACGAATAACTACTGATTGCAAAACAGAAAAGAAAAATCTCATGGAGCAGCCGGGTTCTCGATAAATATAATGCATAGATGAAACTCTAGAATAGTTTATGATATTTTATGATATAAAGGCATGTCTCCCATCAAGACAATAAACCCTCTATAATGGAGAAGAGGATGCTAAGTTTGAATCTACAACAAAATACATTGAAATGATGCTACTCACGACTACAGTCAGCTTCCATTTCTGGAAAAGTAAGCAATCTAAGAGCCTTATTGCCACCACGCACAAGGATGTCATTTCACATTATAGATCACTACATGTTCTGTGCGTGGAACGAGCGTAAGGTAAATGCGAGGATATTTAGAACTCACGATTGAAATAATCTACCCATCGCTTATCACTCACCACGGCAAGTAATAGTAAAGATATCACACGTTCTCTCTGACATTTCAGCCGTCTGAACATCCTCGCCTCGGACCCAGAACATACCAGAAAGAGCATGAAGGAGACCAGAGAAGAACAGACCAAACAGTAACGAACAGAATGGCTCGACATCCGCGAACGTTTACTATTGGCTGATGGCCTTCCCAGCCCACCAAAGATATGAACATTCTCCACTGGAGACACAAAGAGATAGCTAAAAGAGCTTCAATAGATTAACCGAAGTTGACCGTAGCATAAAATAGCGAGAAATTGCAAGGCTGTGCTAGAGATTTTATAAAACAAAAACGCAGTTGGCATACATGAATGTGCAATTGCACAGACAGCATTCATCAAGCCATCCTTGTTACCAGAATGAGATTTTCACTCTGCAGCGGAGTGTGCGCTGATATGAAACTTCCTGGCAGATTAAAATTGTGCGCCGGACGGAGACTCGAACTCGGGACCTTTGCCTTTCGCGTGCAAGTGCTCTACCAACTGAGCTACCCAACCACGACTCATGGCCCGTCCTCACATCTCTACTTCTGCCAGTACCACGTCTCCTACCTTCCAAAAGGAACACTGTTTTAATGTGCCAGAAAGTTTCATCCTTGTTAATTTGAATAGATTTGGAATGTGCTCCACAGGACGCCATCAGAAGACATTACCATGTGGTACAAGACGTCCTAACACATTGGAAAAATAAAGAAGCTGTAGAATAATAAGAGAATTAATTTAAATAATGTTTTGTTAATAAATCCAGTAAAATACCATAATGAAGAGCTTGCTGGCTTCATACGACATAACATGAACCAAACTATAAATTCCCTAAGTCTAATACAATGTTTTAAATAACATAGCGACAAAGCCCCTAGCCTTGTTATTAGAAATTATTAAGCCATGTGGCTCAAGTTATAAATTCCATGATTCCGATAACGATTTGCGTGATAGTGGAAACGACGACGAAAACGGGAAGTACCAGTGTTAAAGTAAACAAAGTACTCCAAATACTTTGACCTTAAAAGAAGTTAACTACTTAGGATATATGAATGATTTATGCTTTACGTTGAATAACGTTTTAAATTCAGCCATATAATAGTAATGAAATAGAAGTTTTGTTTATACTTTTTATAGGCTCACATATAACATTTTAAACATAAATTTTAGGTTACAGTATTAAATTTAAATCAGACAGTGATAACAGAGTACACGTCAATTCTTGTGAATATTTGCACATTTATCTACAAAAATTATGGTTACTAAAGCATTACTCAAAATATGTTAAAGAAAATGCAGACTGGAAGCGTCAACTACAGCCTGAAGATTGCGCATTGAAGCGCCGGAACTGGTAGCTACAAAATAAATAAAATCATAAATACGGCTGCAGGCATTTCATTTTCTCACAGTAGTTAACAGCCATCGTCTCCAAAACCTGCTGTCAAAAGGCTGGACATGCAAAGTCTTAATGAGGACATTCAGCTGATACAGTTATTTACCAAGTCTGGTTATTTAAGACTTGCGAATGGGTTCAGTTCCAGAAAAATATGGTTATGTAGTTTTATGTCACACAAAACTTATCATGAAAGAGACTAAAAGTCACCTGAAAATAACGAGAAATATCAAAAAAGTATTATACCGTTTATCAGCTTCTTACGAGGTACTACAGAAAAACTGGAAAGCCTGAGACAAGGTCTTATTATAAAGTGTGTAAGGAACGTTTTCAATGTACCGCCACTATTGTTCAACACGTAAGACGAGAAGCAATGAAATAAGTGAACAAAATGTCCGCCCCTGGCAGCTGAGTGGTCAGCACGACGGAATGTCATACCTAACGGCCCGGGTTCGATTTCCGGCTGGGTTGGAGATTTTCCCCGACTTGCACCAGGCGAACGGTCTACCTGACGGGAGCCGCAAACCACACGGCATTTCCATTTAGTGAACAAAATACCGGAATAAGGATGGAAGTGTGAGAGATACAGAAATGATTGGGCCGGCCGCGGTGGTCTCGCGGTTCTAGGCGCGCAGTCCGGAACCGTGCGACTGCTACGGTCGCAGGTTCGAATCCTGCCTCGGGCATGGATGTTTGTGATGTCCTTAGGTTAGTTAGGTTTAAGTAGTTCTAAGTTCTAGGGGACTAATGACCACAGCAGTTGAGTCCCATAGTGCTCAGAGCCATTTGAACCATTTTGAACAGAAATGATTGGCATATTCTGGAGGTGGCGTTCTGTCTTCATTGGATTTCCGATGGTCCTCTTTTCATTTCCATATATACCGTGTTACACCCGTACACATTCAGAAACTTCTTCCCCATATCCATAGTAGAAAATGTTACTTGCTGCTGAGTGAGCTTTATCTGCCTATGGTAATCTACTTTTAGCATCTACATGAAACTCTGAAAAAACTGTATTGAGACGCAATTGTACACTGCCCTGCAAAACTTAAAGACGAGTTACATAAAGTAATATGTTATATATCCAGTGATTATGAGTGGAAGCGAAGGTACATGTTACCAGAGGTCACCCATCACTCACAGAATGCTGGGAATTATATGGCGTGGGGCGAGGCCAGGACGACCATAGCGCCAAATGGGGCTGGCCCTGCAACAAGAAGAAGTAGTTGGAAGAAGGGCTGTTGACAAAGAATGGATAAATCGATATGTTTCCCGAGATATCGATATATTCCTACACCAATTTCTTAATTCGTCATCGAGGGATCCACATCAAAACGGCAATATCGAGTGCCGAATTTTTGCTTTATATTACATTTTTTCGCAATTTTCGATAAACATTTGAAGTTGTTCCTCTGAAATTGTAGTAGAACGTAATTTTACTTTCTACGCGTGAAATAGTCTTACTACTTTTTGAGCCTTCATGACATCGAGTCTTTTTCTTTGACTGTAAGGTGTAGGTATAGGTCGCACAAAAAAATCCGATTGCACTAGCGAATGGCAGTGTGAATAGAATTACAAGATATTTGATTTGAAGAAATAGCACCCCAGTTACCTTAAGAAAACAATTTAACACGACTAGTATTCTATTTCTTCACATTAGAAATCTTCAAAAGCAGCTATTAAAACTGATAGACCATAATCTAAGTGACAAGATTGGTCTTTGCGGTGGTCGGAGACGTGTGAGGGGCATTGCGGACGTAATCGGCGCTCGGTTGCTACTAACGGAAACTGCAACGTTTAACTTCACCACGCAGTCTTAACACTACAACAGCTAGGTCACTTGCGTTTGCTGAAATGGAGAAAACGGGGATGTCGACATGAAATGTTCTAGAAAATCCGATACGTGACGAAACCGAACGACGGATCCATCGGACACCTTTTATTGTGTCACTTATTTGCAGTTACCATTGTTTGCAAAGTGGTTTTCGCCAAGTTCTTTCTCTAAACGGGATAAGCAGACTGCTAGATTTTTAGATGTAAGGAGTATCTAATAATAAATCAATACTTAAATGCACAGCTCTAAATCGGGCAGTATATCTACAATGCGAAGCGAATTTTTTCTTTCTTTAGCTCTTACGTCGATATACTTTCACAGATATATCAACATATCGATACGTTTTGGATATATTGAGCAGCAACAATACTTTTTAAATATCGGTATATTGGATTGGCGATATTTTCAAAAACACACATATGAAAAAAGTTTTGCATCGCCCCGGTTCCCAGAACTCCAGAAGAGAGATATTCACTGTGGATATTATATCACGGACACAGTCCCTTTGACTGTTAAGATATGTCAATAAACCCACCCAAAGATGTAAACAACCATGTACGAGCAGCGCTTATTAGGCGGAGGGGGTCCGACAGCCGATCAGTTCCAGTCATTCCACAAGTAAAGAGGTACAACCCTACATTGTCTGTAGTTCAACCATGCCTCGACGGTCAATACCACGGTTCGATTGCGTCCGCATTGCTACTTTGTGCCAGGAAGGGCTCTCAACAAATGAATTGTCCAGGCGTCTAGGAGTGAACCAAAGCGATGTTGTTCGGACATGGAGAAGATACAGAGAGACAGGAACCGTCGATGACATGCCTCGCTCAGGCCGCCCAAAAGCTAATACTACAGTGGATGACCGTTACATACGAATTATGACTCGGAGGAACACTGACAGCAACGCCAACATGTTGACTAATGCTTTTCGTGCAGCCACAGGACGTCGTGTTACGACTCAAACTGGGCGCAGTACGCTGCATGATGCACCACTTCACTCCAGAGGTCCATGGGGAGGTCCATCATTGCCACCACGACACAATGCAGTGCGGTGCAGATGGGTCCAACAACATGCCGAATTAACCGTTCAGGATTGGCATCACGTTGCCTTCACCGATGAATGTCGCTTATGCTATCAAACAGACAATCGTCAGAGACGTGTTAGGAGGAAACCCTGTCAGACTGAACGCCTTAGACACACTGCCCAGCGAGTGCAGCAAGGTGGAGGTTCCCTGCTGTTTTGGGGTGGTACCGAATGGGGCCGACGTACGCCGCTAGTGGTAATGGAAGGCGCCGTAACGGCTGTACGAGACGCGACTGCCATCCTCCAACACATAGTGCAACCATATCGGCAGCATAATGGCGAGGCGTTCGTCTTCATGGACGACAATTTTCTCCCACATTTGCACATTTTGTGAATGACTTCCTTCGGGATAACGACATCGCTCGAATGGAGTGACCAGCATCTTCGGCAGACATGAACACTACGAACATGCGTGGGATAGATTGGAAAGAGCTGTTGTGGACGACGTGAACCAACCAACCACTCTGAGGGATCTACGCTGAATCGCTGTTGAGGAGTGGGACAATTTGGACCAACAGTGCCTTGATGAACTTGCGAATATTATGCCACGACGCATACAGTCATGCATCAATGCAAGAGGACGTGCTACTTGGTATTAGAGGTAGTGGTGTGTACAGCAATCTGGACTACCACCTCTGAAGGTCTTGCTGTATGGTGGTTCAACATGCAATGTGTGGTTTTCATGAGCAATAAAAAGGGCGGAAATGATATTTATGTTGATCTCTATTTCAAATTTCTGTACAGGTTCCGGAACTGTCGTAAACGAGGTGACGCTAATTTTTTTTAAAGTGTGTATCAACAGTCCTAGTAGGAATGGGAAAAGACGGGGTTTTTCTTCAGCGAGCAGTTACGGCGCACTTAGGTAGTGATCTTCGTTACAACATGTCCTGGAGACTGGAGACCATTTCTGGGTGACTGAATTGGGAAGAATCATCGGGAGACTGGTAGGAAGCCGAAGAGTGACTAGTGTATTCCAAAAGTTTGGTTTTCCTCACAGCACTGATACACGTGCCTGTGGAGCATTCGGAACCGTAGGCACTACTATTCGAAGGAGAGGAGGTGGTCGACCTCGGTGAATTTCAGTGGGAGATGACTTCTGCTTGTACAACAGACATGAAGGTACCCACGTTAAATATCGGGTTCAATTGCAACTGGACTGCGAGGTAGGGAATCTCATGCTCCCCTGCTGCATGGTAATTGCACGTGCGTAGTGCCTTTGTCCGACAACCAGTACGTTTTGTTTTGTTCTCGCCCGGACATTGACACCACTGACGAGGGAAGAACATAAGATCAGGACCAATGATGATAGGATGTCGTCTTCTTAGACGAGAGCAGATTCAGCGTGAGTTGTGATTCTAAACGTTCCCCCGTACGAAATGAGTTTACTTCGCATGGATGATTACAGAACCAACTCGTGAAGGTAACGTCTTAATCCGCCTGGCAGCAAACAAAAGTTAAATTATCGAATCAGTTAATGAAGAGGAAGGTATCAGTAATCATTAAGCTGTGATAGCTACTGTCAGTACAGGTCTTACAAGGAATGTAAAGAACGGGAGGAAAATACTCTTGCTTGGGAAGAGCGCAGAGTATCTGAGTAGTCGACGACAGATAGTCAGTGCTGAGGACGAGGATGTGGCGCATAAATGGATGGAAACCAAAAGCATCGTTCAATATGCCTACGCAAGTATATTCCGAGCTAGCTCTAAATGAATGTAAAAGAGCGCAGAGTATCTGAGTAGTCGACGACAGATAGTCAGTGCTGAGGACGAGGATGTGGCGCATAAATGGATAGAAACCAAAAGCATCGTTCAGTATGCTTACGCAAGTATGTTCCGAGCTAGCTCTAAACGAGTGTAAAAGACCGACCGTGGCAGAATAGCAGTGTTAGAAATCTGCTTCGTAAACATAGAGAGCTTCTTCACAGATTGAAGAAGAGTCAAAATCTATCTGACGAACGAAATCTGAACGAAGTGTGAACGAGCGTCAGGAGAGCAATGAGAGACTCATTCAACGACTTTTCAAGCAAAATTTTGCCTTCCGCGTAAAACCTCTAAGAGGTTTTGGTCTTAAGTGAAATCACTAAGCGGTTCGACAATAGTGGCACCGAAAGGGAAGATGACAGAGAGAAATCCGAAATACTGAATTCGCTGTTCCGAAACTGTTTTACCACGCAAGATCGTAACACGGCATCTCCTTCCAATCTTCTTACGAAAGGCAAATGGAAGACATTGAGACAACTGATCGAGGAATAGAAAAGCAATTACAGTCGCATACTAGTGGAGGGGCATCAGGACCAGATGAGACACCTACAAGGTTCTACAAACATAATGCGAAAGCGCTAGTTCTCCTACTTCTGGAGCAACGGAGGGTACCAACCGACTGAGAAAAAGCACAGGTTATTCACGTTTCAAGAAGCGTCGTAGGAAGGCTGCATACAATTTTAGACCTAAATCCTTGAGGTCAATCTGTTAGTGATTTATAGAACATGTTTTAAGCTCAAGGATTAGGACTTTGTGGAGACAGGCAAATGGTTTCGTCAAACAGAGATCTTAAGAAACTCTGCCCGCTCTGTTACTCAATGAGACGCATAGCGCTGTAGACATTGGCAAGGTCGTTGACTTCAGCAAGGCATTCATTTGACATCGTCCCTCACTGCTGTTTAGTGAAAAAATACGAGCTTCCTGATTATCGGACCACATTTTTGAGAGGATTCGAGACTTCCTTGCAGATAGAACGCAACACGTCCCTCTCAACAGAACAATATCGACGGATGTAAGTGTAACTTCTGGAACACCGCAAGGAAGTTTGATAGGACTGTTACCGTTTACAGTGTATATAAATGATGCAGTAGAAAACGTAGGAAGCTCTTAAACTCTCTTCGCAGATGACGCGGTTGTCTATGAGAACACAGCAATGCTGGAAGACAGTGACGATTTGCCAACTTACCTGCAGAGGCTTGATGAACCGTGCGAGATCTCGCAGGATACCCAGAACGTAAATAAATGTAACATATTGCGCATGCAGAGGAAAAGAAATCCACTACTGTACAGCTACACTACTAACCACAAATTGCTGGTAACAGTATCTACCGTAAAATACCTAGATGTAACCATCCAGAGCGACCTTATGTGGAATGACCATATAAAGCAAATGGTAGGACAAGCAGATGCCAGACTCAAATGCATAGGACAAATCTGAAGGAAGTGTAACTCATCCACGAAAGAAGTACCACAGAAGGTGCTTGTTCGACCGATTCTTCAGTGCTGTCCATCTGTGTGGGATTACTGCGGATTAAGTCTTCGGAGAAGAGATAGAGAAGATCCCACAAAGAGCGGCGCGTCACGTCATGGTCTCGTTTAGCTGGTGCGATTGTTGCAGAAATTCTCAACAAACTCAAGTCACAGACGTTACAGCACAGACTTTTAGCATGACGGAGAGGTCTTCTATAGCAGTTTTGAGAGAGCGGCATATCACTTCCTACCACATATATCTCGCAAAATGACCAAAACGAGAAAATTCGAGAAATGAGAGCTAAAACGCGCCATTCTCATTCAGTTTCAACAGGAAAGGGAGGAGATCAGCCAGGGGTACCAGAAATACCATCCGCCACACTCCATTAAATTGCTTGAAGTAGATGAAGTCATGCCTTTTGTTGTACGAAGTGTAACCTGGCTATGACATGTTGATGATGATGATGATGTTTGGCTTGTGGGGCGCTCGTCTGCGCGGTCATCAGGGCCCAATTTTTTCATAGTCCAATTTTTTACACAGTCCAATCTAGCCACTGTCTTGAATGATGATGATGATGATGAAATGATGAGGACAACACAATCACCCAGTCCCCGGGCGGAGAAAATCCCCAACCCAGCCTGTGATCCAGAGACAGCAACACTGGCCACTAGACCACGAGCTGCAGACTCTATGACCTGATACTGCTCCTGCTTGCTGTACTCTTGAGTTTGGCTGGAAAACACCCTCACTTATACCGTGTGAACTCACGTATGCTTTCAATCATTGAAACCTACACTGCCAAAAGTCTTGCATCTCCATCTTCAAGTTGGTGTACCTTCCTTGGAATGCAGTTCCAGCCGTATGTCCATGTGACGGTTTTTGCTCTCTATACAACCTCAGGTATCGTTCCCACTCAACAAAATCGCCCTATATAAAGGATGCTGAAAAAAAGGCTATCAAGTATTTCAGGGGACGATAGCGTGCATAAAAACAAGACAGAAATATCTGATGACAGGTCCTACAAAGCATACGTTCTTACATATGAACACGTTGTGTGATATCATCCACGATAGTATGTTGTTCTTCTAAAGAAGACTACCGGATAATTAATGTTAATTGCAACCCCTGGCATGGAATATATGTGGTCGAGGATATGAGCACCGTTGCTGCATTAGTTCACCATGTCATAACAGGGTCAACAGCGTGCTGGGATACTGCCATGCAGCCGCGCGCAGGGGCCGCGCGGTTTGAGGCGTCATGGACTGCGCGGCCCCTCCCGACGGAGGTTCGAGTCCTCCCTCGGGAATGGGTGTGTGTGAGTCTTTCTTAGTGTAAGTTACGTTCAGTTAGTTTAAGTAGTTAGTAAGCCTAGGGACCGATAACCTGAGGCTTTTGGTTTATTAGAAATTCACTCACACACCACACACTGCAGTCAGTGGTTCAGTTTACGTAGTGGGATTGTACTGAAGTTTCGTTAGATCTGTTTACATTTGTGTTACGTTTCTCCTAACTCCAGGTGCGTACCATGATGTTCGACCTACTTAGAGGCTAGTTTAAAGTACATGTTAATGTCATGTTTGCGGTGCAGTACAACACGTTTTCTCTCTTGCAGATCTCTGACACAACCTAGCAATGTAGGACTTATATTTGAAAAATGGTTCATATTGATCTGAGCACTATGGGACTTAACTTCTGAGGTCATCAGTCCCCTAGAACCTAGAACTACTTAAACCTAGCTAACCTAAGGGGATCACACACATCCCTGCCCGAGGCAGGATTCGAACCTGAGACCGTAGCGGTCGCGCGGTTCCAGACTGTAGCGCCTAGAGCCGCTCGGCCACTGCGGCTGGCACTTTTATTTCACAAGGGAAAATGCCGACATTGTTTACTGCCAGGGTTTAACAGAAGAAGTTAATGTGAGAGCCCGTAACCTGTACAATGAACGATTTCAAGCACGCATGGTACCATCTGTTAAACTGTTCAGCCGATTGTTCTAGAGTCTTGGGGAAAGAGGTTTCGTAGCACTAAACAAAGTAGGCAGTGAAAGGCCTCGTACAATTTCCACACCTGAAATGGACAATCCTAGAACCACTGTCCGGCAATTAGCAGCAGCTGAAGGTGTTAGTCATCCTCTGATCTCGGATGTACTCCATGAGCAGTTGTTTTGTATCTGTACTATATCCAGTGCGTCCAGACCCTTAGGGCACAAGACCATTCTGCGAGAGTGCACTTCTGCTAATGGTCCTTGCGGCAGTGTGGTGCAGATACACAATTTGCCTCCACAATTTTGTTTACTCATCGGGCAGGGTTTACACAAGATGGCGTTGTAAATTTACATAATCAGCATGTGTGTCCCGATAAAAATCTCCTTGCGGTTCAAGAAACAAGACACCAGGACCAATTCTCAATCAATGTATGGGTAGGCGATCTTGGCAGCAGAATACGAGGGGCATACATGCTACCACAGAGATTAATTAGAACTCTCTATCGCCTGTTTCTGAAGAACGTACAGACCATCTCACTCTAGGATGTGCCATATCAGGACAGACTACAGATATGGTTCCTGCATTGAGACATTTGAAAACCTGTGTATTGGCATGGGAGGTCCCATCCTTGGCCTGCTCGTTCCCTGGACCTAAATCAACTATCGGTTATAGGGGTACATGAAGCCATTTGTCTATGCCACCCTAATAATCAATGTGCTGGCACTACACAACCGTGTCTCCCGTGCATCTCACCACATTCAGAATCAACCATGTCGATATGAAATAGTGCGTGAGTCCTTACACCTAAGGCCAAAGGCATGCACTGGATGAATGGACATCATGTTAAACACCTCCTCAGAACAAGAGGTCATATATCAGAATGTATGTTTTGTAGGATTCATGGTTATCAGATTCTTTTTCTTGTTTTGACGAGTAGAATTATCCCCTGAAATATGGGATAGTTTTCTTAATACTCTATTTGTATTATCATCACCAACATCAATGGGACCTTAAAGAAAGGAATTACTGCAAGTTAGATTTGGCAGACATGAGGCAGATTGAAGTAAACTGTGAACCTCCAAGTACTGAACCCAGGATCCATGTTTGGAAAAGTACCTGCATATCGTCTGTTCCTTTCATCGGGTCATATAACTCTTCCTTATATAAGCCCAACGTCGACTTATGGAGTTTTCATACCTATCGATCGACGGATGAAGAGTTTCCTTATATCCAGATGGGATACAATCGCAAGTGCCATTTATCGTTTTGCAAATGCAGTGCAGTTTTTCACTTTGGTGCAGTTTTGCACTATGTATACAGGATGTCCCAGAAATGTGTGACGTGCATCGCGATGTTGTAGAGGGTGTTTGCAGCGTAGAAGTTACCGACGCCGGCATGTGCCATTAGGTGACCCCTTCGGCAGCAAGTATGACGGTATGCTGACGGACCATAGGCGGAATGTCCTGCATGTTGTTTGCTATTCAGTGATCGTGACTGACTGCCGCGGCAGCCGGTGGAGAAGATCGTGCTATCTGCTGTGTAGAATGCGATGCTCTGTTGCCTTTATCGATGACGGTTTCGTACATGGGTTCCCATTCCAGTTTCTTTTTCTTCTGCACAGGCAAAAAGAGTGCAGTTTTTTGACTGTTCCTGGAGAAAAAATAAACTGATGACCGAAATCCATGCCCGAAACCGTCATACACCGAGACAACAGAGAATCGCATTCATAGGAGACAAGGAGTGTCTACGTAGCAGGGAACCCCATTTTCACGGCTGTCGATCGTGGCAATCAGTAACTACAACACTGTTAGACGTTCTGCCTACGGTCCATCGGCGTACAAAGCACATTCGCTGCTGAAGGGATGGCCTTGTGGCAGAAGCCGGTACCTGTAAGTTCGATACTCTGTAGCGGCGTTCCTAACGTGTATATACAGATGTAACATACACTACTGGCCATTAAAATTGCTACACCACGAAGATGACGTGCTACAGACGCGAAATTTAACCGACAGTAAGAAGATGCTCTGATACGCAAATGATTAGCTTTTCAGAGCATTCACACAATGTTGGCGCCGGTGGCAACACCTACAACGTTTGACATGGAGAAAGTTTACAACCGATTTGTCATACACAAACAGCAGTTGACCGGCGTTGCCTGGTGAAACGTTGTTATGATGCCTGGTGTAAGGAGGAGACATGCGTACCATCACGTTTCCGACTTTGATAAAGGTCAGATTGTAGCCTATCGCGATTGAGGTTTATCGTATCGCGACATTGCTGCTCACGTTGGTCGAGATCCAATGACTGTTAGCAGAATATGGAATCGGTGGGTTCAGAAGGGTAATACGGAACGACGTGCTAGATCAATGGCCTCGTATCACTAACAGTCGAGATGACAGGCATCTCATCCTCATGGCTGTAACGGGTCGTGCAGCCACGTCTCGGTTCCTGAGTCAACAGATGGGGACGTTTGCAAGACAACAACCATCTGCACGAACAGTTCGACGATGTTTGCAGCAGCATGGACTATCAGCTCGGAGACCATAGCTGCGGTTACCCTTGACGAACAGGAACGCCTGCGATGGTGTACTCAATGGCAAACCTGGGTGCACGAATGGCAAAACGTCACTTTTTTTGGTGAATGCAGGTTCTGTCTACAGCATCATAATGATGCATCCGTGTTTTGCGACATCGCGGTGAACGCACATTGAGAGCGTGTATTCGACATCGCCATACAGGCGTATCACCTGGCGTGATGGTATGGGGTGTCATCGGTTACACGTCTCGGTCACCTCTTGTGCGCATTGACGGCACGTAGAACAGTGGACGCTACATTTCAGATGTGTTACGACCCGTGGCTCTATCCTTCATTCGTTCCCTGCGAAACCCTACATTTCAGCAGGATTATGCTCGACTGCATGTTGCAGGTCCTGTACGGGCGTTTCTGAATACAGAAAATGTTCGACCGCTGCCCTGGCCAGCACATTCTCCAGATCTCTCACCAATTGAAAACGTCTGGTCAAAGGTGGCCGAGCAACTGGCTCGTCACAATACGCCAGTCACTATTCTTGATGAACTGTGGTGTCGTGTTGAAGCTGCATGGGCAGCTTTACCTGTACACGCCATCCAAGCTCTGTTTGACTCAATGCCCAGGCGTATCAAGAACGTTATTACGGCCAGATGTGGTTGTTCTGGGTACTGCTTTCTCAGGATCTATGCACCCAAATTGCGTGTAAATGTAATCACATGTCAGTTCCAATATAATATATTTGTCCAATGAATACCCGTTTATCATCTGCATTTCTTCTTGGTGTAGCAATTTTAATGGCCAGTAGTGTACATCGGTTTGCACATTATGTCAGAAGATGAAGCTTTGTTATTTCGGCCCAGAAACAATGACTAAGTAGAGTATACCTTCCACCGTGGATATTCACAGGTCGTCCCCGTATAGCGCGCTGTGCAGGTGGCCAGTGGCAGGTGGTCTGGTCGGGTGTTGCGACCGCCGCGGATCCGATACGCCGGCGGGCTGACGGAATCTCGTTTTCTGCGCCAGAAGCTCCCTCTGTTCCGCCCCCTGCCCCGCCCCTCCCGTATCGATCCCGTCAGAGGGAGCGGCGTGGAGCGGGTCAGCTCAAACACACGCTCGCCGCCTATTGTCACGCGCGCCCTAAAACCGCGGACGGCCTGATTCCTGGTCTGAGTGCCGCGGCGCACGAAACCTCAATTCCACCGCTCTCTGATACCGCTGGGGAGTATCGGACGACGCCTTCTATTAACACACCGTCGTCTCTTGTTTAGATCCCGTGTACCGTTCATTGTCTCATTGTCGAACTGTAGTACTTTGGAATTTTCGAGAAATAAGTGACCAAAATATATTCGATTAAAGAACTGTCAGTGACGTATAGTCGAGCATCGCGTATTTCATTGGAAGCGAAATTAATTCTGCAGCGCCTGCTCGCTCGCTATAGTGAGAGCAGGTGTCGAAAACATTGCAAGAGCGTTGCACCGCTAAGGAGCCTGGTGGTGGCATATACACAGTGCTTGAGATGTTCTTTCCTCTGCTTAAATAAATACATGTCCTGATCACGCCGGCCGCTGTGGTCAAGCTGTTGTAGGCGCTTCAGTCCGGAACCGTGTGACTGCTCCGTCACAGCTTCGAATCTTGCCTCGGACATGGATGTGTGTGATGTCCTTAGCTTAGTTTGGTTTAAGTAGTTCTGAGTTCTAGGGGACTGATGACCTCAGATGTTAAGTCCCATAGTGCCCAGA
This sequence comes from Schistocerca serialis cubense, assembly GCF_023864345.2. Taxonomy (NCBI): domain Eukaryota; kingdom Metazoa; phylum Arthropoda; class Insecta; order Orthoptera; family Acrididae; genus Schistocerca; species Schistocerca serialis. The sequence goes on from NC_064642.1 coordinate 668,019,159, forward strand.
GCCATTTGAGCCATTTTCATGTAGTGATCACGCTTTGCTGTGGCTCAGTTAGTTTAAAAGGAAACGAAAGAAAAGACAACGCACACGTTTCTAAAACGTATGGGAATTGGATGTACGTCCTAAACTTCTTCTCCCTACTATCATTCCTTTTTCTACTTCTCCCTCTATTAGCTCCTCCTCCTTCCGCCTCTATCACCCTCTCCCCCCTTTCTCTGTCCATCCTCTCCTCCCATTCTGTCCATCTCCTCCTGCACGTTCTACGTCCATTTTCTCCTCCCCTCCATCACCTCCAGCTTCATCTACTACCTCCTCCTTTCTGCTGGCTATATCCAGTTTTATCCACCCCTCTCTCCACCTCCTTTCCTATCGCTGATCTTGAGCCATTTTTTCTGGTACTGAAATTCAGATTCTATAGTAACATTCAATCTATATTCCATTAAGGGTAAACGCAACATTCCTTTTTGGTAACTACGTTTCAATACTCGATATATAATGCATATATTTATATGTTGAACATATAAAAGTGAATAGCCTACGCCTGTCCTAATGTTCATTAAAATATTATGTAAAAATTTGAAGCACATCGATCAAGAACTCTTCGAGATTTTTGCTAAATACATATTTCATATTCATTCACGTTTCATATATATTAAAAATGACATATTAAAAAACTAACTTATTCGAATTCAACTCTGTCTCCAAATTTTGAAGTAATCGGAGAATGACGATTTTGTAAACGTACAAGATATTTCTGCTACAAACCTATCCCATCTATTATATAGTTCTTCATCGATTTACTTCAAATTTTTATACAATACTTCAAGGAACGTTCGGAGGCACTCCATGTATACGGCGCTACAGAGTGTAGATAAACACAAACGCCTGTTCGAATGCAATGTTGTATCAAAATTTCAAAGAAATCGGTGCAGAAATTAGGAATATTTACAATCTTGTGCAAACGTTTTTATTTACATAGATAAGTGAATGGACTGTTTATTTAGATAAGTAAAAGTAAGAAACATTGTTCTTTCTGGAGGGTAATGAAGATAATTTATTTACTTATCTTCCTCGCAGTCACAAAAATAAGTTATATGTACGTTACTGCAGTGCCTGAGTTTGTAAGACGAACAATGCAGTGTTCCTTCAGACGTGCACGCATGTCCAAAGGAATAAACACTGCGACGATTACGGCCATATGATATACACGAAATGTACTTGAAGATACGAATATGAACAACCATTAGCTGAACTAGGATTGACGACAAAGCAGATTTGTGGCAGAACGGGACTCGAACCCGGATATCCCGCTTTAAACGAGCGGTTGACTTAACAGGCTCTGGGTAACGATGTACGAGCCCTGGCCAGAACCAAGCTTTGACAATAGGTCGTTCTGCGTCAAGACCCATACTCCAACATACATGATGTAATTCCTGTCCAGGAGAGGATATTTTAATTGAAAGTCACAGTCCGGTATCGGCGGATGATACGATATTGCACTGGTTGTAATTGTAAGAAGAACGATGGATTGTTCCTTCGGTCATACATGCATTTGCGAAGGTTGGTACAAATGGCCCTAAGCACTATGGGACTTAACATCAGAGGTCATCAGTCCCCTAGACTTAGATCTACTTAAACGTAACCAACTTAAGGGTATCACACACATCCATGCCCGAGGCAGGATTCGAACCTGCGACCGTAGCAGCAGCCCGGTTCCGGACTGAAGCACCTAGTACCGCTCGGCCACAGCGGCCGGCCATTTGTGAAGGCACAGGCTCTGCGGTGAGTGGAGCCTTCATGAAATATATGGAATGTAATAGCAGTTGCGAATATGACCAACCATCAGCTGTATAAGGAAATGTCCAAATTGAAAATTTGTTCCGGGCCGGGTCCAGAACCTGTATTTCTCGCATTAAGGGAGCGGTCGCCTTAATTGCTTTGTCCATTTAAGAACGTATCACAGCCAAACACAAACTTCCACACTTCGTCGTCCGTGCATGTAAACATTCCATTGCTCTTCTTAACAACACAGGCACTGCAACAGTGTATATATCCACCGATACCAGGCTGCGACTTTCAATTAAAAGGTGCTCTCTTCAGCTGCAAAATCACCAATAGTACCTGTTCTTTCAGACATGTCCTAAATAACAGATACCATCTACGTATAGATAAGGCTTAGCGGCCCATGATCATCTTCACTGCGGATGCACTCACATTGCTCAAACTCTTACAGAAATCGGTAAATGACTGCCGTGAGTAATGAGTACAGTGAGCAGGGGCACTACAGATGTTAATTTTAATTTTAATAATCAACAGCCTCAGTTGCACCGTTTACCTAGAATTTACATAGGTTTCAATCGGGATAACCCAACCTCCTTCAGAATAACAGTAACTACCGTTTGTCCATAATGGACATCGTCAAGCTAAAACTACAAATCCATAAATTATCGTCAGACTATGAACTGCCTCTGCTCCACTTCGAGACCGCGATGCGGCAGCCACGAGTGCTGTTTTACAGTCTCACGATAATGTATGGATTTGTAGTTTTAGCTTGACGATGTCCACTATCGACAAACGGTAGTTACTGTTATTCTGAAGAAAGTTGGGTTATCCCGACTGAAACCTTGGTAAATTCTAGGTAAACGGTGCAACTGAGGCTGTTGATTATTAAAATTAAAATTAATATCTATACAGTTGCTGACAGGGCGGCGAATTGTTGAAGATATTTACATTCACTACAGATGTAGTGTGTGAACAGTAAATTGGAAATGTAGGTCTCACATGGAGTGTGCCAGAGATAAGTCCCTGCAATCGCACTATTCTCTGTGTCTTCGATGGTTCAGTCGGATAGAGTGTCTGCAATGTAAGCAGGAGATCCCAGGTTTTAGTCCCGGGCAGATCACACATTTTCAGTTGTCCCCGTTTCAGACATGTCCGAAAGAACAGATACCATCTTCATATTCATATAGCAGGGTTGGGTTGGGTTGTTGGGGGAAGGAGACCAAACAGCGAGGTTCAAAATCGTTCAAATGGCTCTGAGCACTATGGGACTTATCTTCTGAGGTCATCAGTCCCCTAGAACTTAGAACTACCTAAACCTAACTAACCTAAGGACATCCATCACATACATCCATGTGAACCTGCGACCGTAGCGAACAGAGAGGTCATCGGTCTCATCGGAGTAGAGAAGGACGGGGAAGGAAGTCGCCCGTGCCCTTTCAGAGGAACCATCCTGGCATTTGCCGGGAGCGATTTAGGGAAATCACGGGAAAATTAAAGCAGGATGGCCGGACATGGGATTGAACCGTCGTCCTCCCGAATGCGAGTCCAGTGTGCTAACCATTGAGCCACCCTGCTCGGTACGATGTATGGAAGTTTGGACCTGGCGGTCTGTCGTGCGTGGATAGCCAAAGTGGTTAACGCGATCGCTAGCATAATGCAGGAAATAGGGTTTCGAGTTCCGATCCGGAAGTTTTCTGTTGTCGTCATTCCCTTATACAGCTGGAACGGAACATTATTTTTTATATCAAGTAGTTGCTGTATTTAAATCACCGGTGTATAAATAAATTTAGATCGTATTGCTAACAATTTCACTTACGGAGCTGTAAACGTATATAACTTTAGGAGCACATGCGTATATGATTAGCTGTGTTCAGATGGACGTTCTGATGGTGAAATGTTCATTTATGAGAGGTGTTAAAGTGAGTGCTTACGTTCATGAAGCTCTTGTTAGATCCCCCTGCGGATAGGAGATTTCCTCCGCTCGGGGACTGGGTGTTGTGTTATCGTTATCATCGATAATCCCTACGTTGGGCACGAATAAACTCCAAACACACCAACACACACACACACACACACACACACACACACACACACACACACACACACGCACACAGATACATACCGTACCTGCACGAACAACTCAGTGGGACTTTTAAACGACCTGGGTACAAGATCCAAATTTGCTGCTGTGGCAAGCTTCGACTGTTCGCTGTGGTTGAAGTCGTTTGGCGTTGTGGACTCGGTAACATGAATACAACTTTTTAGATATCTCCACTAAAATAGATTTTGCAGCCTGAAAAGAATTCTTCTCTTGCACCAGCCTCTTTATTTCGTAGTAGCTTTTAGAGTCTACGTCCTCAGTTAGTTGTGGGATGTATTCTAGTCTCTGTCGTACCCTATAGGTTTTACTCTCCACTTGTTTATTGTCTTAAACCTTGTCCTACGACCCTATCTCTTCATTCTGTCAGACTTTTCGATACATGTCCTTCTTTGGAAATTCTGCGGAGAACTTCCTCATTACTTATCACTCCATCTAATTTCACCATCTTTTTATGACACAATTACTCCAACGCTTCGATTCCCTTGTTCCGGTTTCCCTCTGTTCGCGATTCACTTCCGTACAATGCTGGTCTGGGAAAGTATATTCTCAGAAGATTCTAATTGAAGGCCTCTGTTTTATACTAGTAGACATTGCTTGACCATGAATTCCGTTTCATTTAGTGATAGCCTGCTTCTCCGGCCCTCTTGACTTCGTCCGTCATGTGATATTTTGCTCCCAAGGTACCAGAATTCCTTCATCTACTTCGTGATCCCCAAATCTGAAGCTACGTTTATCGTTAATCTAATATCTACTGCTCCTCAGTACGTTCTACGTTCTTCGATCTACTCTAAATCCATTACACACAGCTTATTACACCGATCATTCCATTCAGTACATTCTTTAATTCTCCACTTTTACTGAGGATAGTAGCGATCCTTATCATTGATATACTTTCATCTTTAATATTCATCCCACTATTCAATCTTTATTTCCGTCATTGCTTCTTATTTGTACAGATTGATTAGCAGGTGTGAAAGAATACATCCCTGTGTTACACTCTTTTACTTGTACAATTTGATTACTTTGTTCTTAATTCTCCAATATTATGCATAAATAAAAAGTTTTGCATCACCTCGGTTACGAGAGTTCCGGAACCAGTAGAGAAATTGGAATAGAGATCAACATACACATCATTTACGTTCTTTTTATTGCTTATGAAAATCACACATTGCATGTTGTACCACCACACAGCGAGACCTTCAGAGGTGGTGGTCCAGATTTCTGTACACACCGTTACCTGTAATAACCAGTAGCACGTCCTCTTGCATTCATGCATGCCTGTATTCGTCGTAGCATACTATTCACAAGTTCGTCAAGGCACTGTTGGTTCAGATAGTCCCACTCCTCAACGGCGATTTGGGGTAGATCCCTCAGAGTGGCTATCCCAGGCATTGTCGATAGGGTTCGTGTCTGGAGAACATACTGGCCATTCTAGTCGAGCGATTTCTTTATCCTGAAGGAAGTCATTCACAAGATGTGACCGCGAATTGTCGTCCATGAAGATGAATACCTCGTGAATATGCTGCCGATTTTGTTGTACTATCGGTCGGACGATGGCATTCATGTTTGGTACAGCTATTACGGCTCCTTCCATGACCACCATCGGCGTACGTCGGCCCCACACAGTACCACCCCAAAACAACAGTGAACTTCCACCTTGCTCCACTCGCTGGACAGTGTGTCTAAGGCGCTCAACCCGACCGGTTTGCCTCCCAACACATCTCCAATGATTGTCTGGTTGAACGCATTTCCGACAGTGCGCACAGCTTGAGTCGTAACACGACGTCCTGTGGCTGCAGGAAAAGCATTATTCAACATGGTGGCGTTAGTCTCAGGATTCCTCCGAGCCATAATCCGTAGGTAGCAGTCATCCAATGCAGTAGTAGGCCTTGGGCGGCCTGAGCGAGGCATGTCATTGACAGTTCCTGTCCCTCTGTATCTTCTCCATGTCCGAACAACATCGCTTTGGTTCACTCCGAGATGCCTGGACAGCTCCCTTGTTCAGAGCCCTTCCTAGCACAAAGTAACAATGCGGACGCGATCAAAATGCGGTATTGACCGTCTAGGGAATCGTTGAACTACAGACAGCACGAGCCGTGTACCTCATTCCTGGCGGAATGACTGAACTGATCGGCTGTCGGATCCCCTCCCTCTAATATGCGCTGCTCATGGATGGTTGTTTACATCTTTGAGCGGGGTTAGTGACACCCCTGCACAGTCTGTGATACAATATCCACAGTCAATGTCTATCTTCATGAGTTCTGGGAACCGGGGTGATGCGAACCTTTTTTTTATGTCTGTATTTTCACCTGTTGGTTTTTGTATCTGCTGTATAGTACCCACCTTTCCCGATGGGTTACTACTATCTTCCTTAGAATCTCGAACGTACTGAACCATTTTACATTATCGAATTCCCTTTGTATATAGACAAACTTAACAAAAATATTTTGAAATTTCTGAGGTCTAGCTTCCATTATCAAGTGAAATCTTAGAGCTATCTCTCCGATACCTTTACCTTTTCCGAAGCCAAACTGAGTGTCATCAAACAGATGCTCTAATTTTTTCTACTCTTCTTTTATCGGTGGTTAAGCGGATTGTGCGATAGTCAAGCATTTAGTTGAGGTAGTTACCTTTGGGACTGAGTATCTGGAATTTCCCCGGGAGTCTGATGGTGTGTCTCCAGAGTCTTACATTCTACACATCAACTTGATGAGATGGTTCAAATGGCTCTGAGCACTATGAGAAAATGGTTCAAATGGCTCTGAGCACTATGGGACTAAACTGCTGAGGTCATCAGTCCCCTTGAACTTAGAACTACTTAAACCTAACTAACCTAAGGACATCACACACATCCATGCCCGAGGCAGGATTCGAACCTGCGACCGTAGCGGTCGCGCGGCTCCAGACTGAAGCGCCTAGAACCGCTCGGCCACAACGGCCGGCCAACTTGATGAGACCTTAGGTTGCTACTCCACCCAAAGATGTTAGTAATTCCCAAGCGATGTCATTTATCCTTTCCGCCTAATTTGTTGGCAAGTCATCAAACTCTCCGTTAAACTTGACTGTCACAGTGGGTCAGCTATCTCATCCGTATCGACTCAACGTCTTCATCTACTACGTCACCTGACAGTTTCTCTCTTTCGTAATGACCTTCAGCATACTATTTACACCTAACTACTCTCGCCTTCAGCTTCACTTAACCGCGTAATTTCCATAGCACTCTTTCTGCTCAGTTTCTGGCATTTAACTTCGCCAAAAGCTATTTTGACATTTTGATATTCAGAATCAATCCCCCCGACAACCGCTTACTTTCCGATTTCTTCATATTTTCCCGTAGTCATTTCGCGTTGGCTTCCCAATATCTCAGTTATCTTCCTTGTAATTCTGTTTGTTTTACCATCTTCCAAGACTGTCTCTTCAATGATGTTACTTCTTCCATAGCTCATCTGTCGACTTTTGGTATTCATCATCTAAGTATCCACAGTCACAGAGAACTTGAAAAGTATAACTCCTGAGAATTGCAGTATTCCTACATTTATTGTTCTGGGCGATATTTTTTAAAATTCAATCTATGTTACGTAGCTGCTTAATTGCGATCCCCGACCTAAACTGTTCCTGGGTGTGGTTTACAATCCTTTATCTGATTCCTAAACTTTTGCGTGACCATGATTTAACCAAGCTGTCATTATTTTATTTCCTCGCCTGTTACAATTATAACTCTTCCCCTGGTGATTTTTGATCAGTATAATCGGTACCACTTGCTGAAATTAATTGCAAGACTCAGAGAGCCTGTCTCTTCTCTCATTCCTACTCCCAAGCCCATTATTTAGAGGATTATTTATATTCTGTCCCTTCCATGCTGCTGCGTTAAAGTGCCCCACTATTATTAGATTAAAATCTCCCGTTACATACTGAATTACCCGTTAAAAATTCTCATTTTATTTCTGCGCCTCTTCATCTTCTACTGGCGTTGTTTCAGGCAACATTGTGGGCCATTGCTGACGACCACTGCGTGATAACTTTCAAGAAAATTTGTTGTTGAATTGTGACACATCCTGTGTAGAGTCATACTGCATCTATCTACAGCCTACCCTTACATTTTCAAGGTGCGCACCTAAATTGTCAATGATACAGTCTCATAATATCTCATTTCTCAGAGTACCAATTATGTATGAACAGATGATTTCATCTCCAAGGATTCCACATCACACAGTAATAGATACGACGTATCCAACTAGGATTTTGTGTGGTTGTAGTGCTTATTACAATAGCTCACAACACCGTTGAAATGTGGTTTCGCAGGATAGAGCGAATCAGGTTATGGTTGTGGAAGGGGCCGTAATCATTAACTCCTGGTTGTAAAAAACACACAGGTTTTATTTTCCCCAGAACCACTTAATTACACGTTACCTTAAAAGGATCAAATTTAAACAATACAGGTAATGGCCTAGTTAAGAAAATTTGCAAAACCTCTTGGGCTGAATACCCAAAACTACACCAGAAACAAGAACGGCTGAAGGCGTGAATACAAGTTATAGAAATTACTTCAAAGACTGCATGTGGCTGATGGCCTTACTTTAAAAAAATTTCACGTAAATACTCGGCCGAAGGCCACACACACGACATTGAACAACTCAGGGATTAGGTCCCGGATAACATGAATTTCATATAGAAACAACTTTCAAATTTTAGTTTCTAGCAAATCAATATTCAAATTTTTATTTAAGTCAGCTGAAGGCCCTTTTTTTTTTAAATTAAAAGAAACTAAATTAATAGACGGCTGAAGGCCTCACACAGACTAAAATGAAAATCACAATCTTAAAGCAACAGAACGGTGGTTCTCAGAGGTGTTCCAAGGCCTTAGGAGGTAGCTCTAACGTAAGATGAGGTGAGATAGGCAGTGAAGAGTAAGGTTAAATAATCAGATGGCAAGCTGACTCAGGGAAGGCTGAAAAACCGACAAACAACCTAATCAATTCCCTTCCACCTGACCTACAGTACGACAACGGAAAATATTAGCCGAGGACGAAGATACCAGCTGCAGTAAATCTTCAATATAGGTATCTAAAATCAGCCAAGGCACAATAACCACTCTTAATATAAATAGACTACTGGCAATTAAAATTTCTACACCACGAAGATGACGTGCTACAGACGCGAAATTTAACCGACAGGAAGAAGGTGCTGTGATATGCAAATGATTAGCTTTTCAGAGCATGCACACAAGGTTGGCACCGGTGGCGACACCTACAACGTACTGACATGAGGAAAGTTTCCAACCGATTTGTCATACACAAATAGCAGTTGACCGGCGTTGTATGGTGTAACGTTGTTGTGATGCCTCATGTAAGGAGGAGAAATGCGTACCATCACGTTTCAGACTTTGATAAAGGTCGGATTGTAGACTATCGCGACCGCTGTTTATCGTCTCAAGACGTTTCTGCTCGCGTTAGTCGAGATCCAGTGACTGTTAACAGAATACGGAATCGGTGGGTTCAGGAGGGTAATAAGGAACGCCGTGCTGGATCCCAACGGCCTCGTATCACTAGCAGTCGAGATGACAGTCATCTTATCCGCATGGCTGTAACGGATCGTGCAGCCACGTCTCGATCCCTGAGTCAACAGATGGGGACGTTTGCAAGACAGCAACCATACGGATGGACAGTAGCATAGATTATCAGGTCGGAGACCATGGATGCGGCTACCTTTGATGCTGCATCACAGACAGGAGCGCCTGCGATGGTGCACTCAACGACGAACCTAGGTGCACGAATGGCAAAACGTCATTTTTTCGGATGAATCCAGGTTCTGTTTACAGCATCCTGATCGTCGCATCCGTCTTTGGGGATTGGTTACGCATCTCGATCATCTCTTGTTTACATTGACGGCACTTTGAACCGTGGACGTTACTTTTGAGATGTATTACGACCCGTGGCTTGTGGTTCTACCCTTCATTCGATCACTGCAAAACCCTACATTTCAGCAGAATAACGCACGACCGCATGTTCCAGGTCCTGTACGAGCCTTTCTCGATATTGAAAGTGTTCGACTGCTGCCCTGGCCAGCACATTCTCCAGTTCTCTCGCCAATTGGAAACGCCTGGTCAATGGTGGCCTAGCAACTGGCTCATCACAATACACCAGTCACTACTCTTGATGAACTGTGGTATCGTGTTGAAGCTGCATGGGCAGCTGTACCTGTACACTCCATCCAAGCTCTGTTAGACTCAATGCCCAGGCATATCAAGGCCGTTATTACGGGCAGAGTTGGTTATTGTGGGTACCGATATCTCAGGATCTACACACCCAAATTGCATGAAAATGTAATCACATGTCAGTTCTAGTATAATATATTTGTCCAATGAATACCCGTTTATCATCTGCATTTCTTCTTGGTCTAGCAATTTTAGTGGCCAGTAGTGTGTGAACAATCAACTAAACGGCTGTCAAACTACACACTGTGCCAGACAGCATCAACACGGCGAGGAAAACACGCTGTCGGAAAACTACGCTAAAGACCAGGGCAGGTAACTGAGGCGTTAATGGCCACAAGGCAGAAAAAGCCGCTGGTGCCTTGCACTGATACGCAACAACCAATACAATAGTTGAAGACCATACAGGAAGACGGCAGCAAAATATCACTGACTCCAACACTATACATTGCTGCTAGCTGGAACGGCCCAGGAAGCAAACACCGGCAATGAACAAAGAGATGTCACAGCAGTTGAGGTTTCATAACAGGTTGACTGATCACTCAACTTCAGTGTCCAGGCTCTGTGGGCAACGAACTTTGTAGCTCTCACAGCTAGCATCTCACAGTCTGACAGCGTGTGCATACTGCTAGTGGTCCCGGCCTGACCCCGCACCGCGGAGACTCACGCGCTGCTCTATCCCAACTGACCAACTTCCACACACACCACCACACGGAAAGGTAGCGGTCAAAACTAAGATGGTACAGCCGTACTAGAATCGATAAGCGCTGCTGCTGCGACTGACAGAGGCAAGCCACCAACATGTTGTGGTAGTAACTCAGGGAGAAATAAGACGCCGCTAGATTGCGACAAAATGCCACAAGGACAAACAGAATGAACACCAGCCGGCCACGGCTCAACTCCCCTCCCCCCCCCCCCCCCCCCTCAAACACCAACCTTGGGGGTAACTCAACAATTGGGCTAACCAAATTTAACTTGGCTATGGTAACCCCAGTACAGCTTACCGGTGTGGTTATCCTTAACCATCAGATTAACTGGGCCTAAAACATGCAGAATGGTACAAGGGTCCAAAAAACAAGGAGTGAATTTGCTAAGATTTCCGACACGCACTTGCCTTACGGGAAAATTATGGACATAGACCTGATCTCCTGGCCTTCAAATGGCTCTGACCACTATGCGACTTAGCTTCTGAGGTCATCAGCCGCCTAGAACTTAGAACTAATTAAACCTAACTAACCTAAGGACATCACACACATCCATGCCCGAGGCAGGATTCGAACCTGCGATCGTAGAGGTCACTCGGTTCCAGACTGCAGCGCCTAGAACCGCACGGCCACTCCGGCCGGCCTCCTGGCCTTCCCCTAAAGGATCACCGATTACTGTTGTAACACTCAGCTTGTTTGTTATGGGCCCTGAGAATATTATGTCAGGCACTTCTTCTTCCGCCGGAATCAGATTTTGAATTCCCCACAAGTTCGAAATGGGGGAATGAATAGGATAGGCAAGGATCAAGGAGGCCGGAGTAGCTTTCAAGGCCTCATGATTATCGGTACTGAAAACAAAACTAAGCCAAGGATGACTAGAATCCCACTTACTAGGCGTCTTATTATGCATATTTAACATTGTGATTGACCTTCTCAGCAAAAGATCCCTGCGGATAATATGACGTAGTAGTGACATGCTTGACGACATTCTGAAAACAGGAAGTCTTGAAGGAAGCCGAAAGGAAGGCAAGCTCATTATCACTGACGATTTGTTTGGGGGGTGCAAAACACTGAAAACATTAGTTAATGAAAAATAGTGGTGGTGGCAGTCACGTTACGGCTCGGAAGAAGCCAGGTAAATCTCGAAAACGCATCAATAATAACCAATACGCACCGATGACCGATCTTAGTACGAAGTAAGGGCCCTTCATAATCGATATAGAGATTGAGCGTAGGACAGGGTTCGCGCTCAGAACTCAACAGACCCTGTTGAAGAGCCATCTTAGGTTTGGCTACATTACACAACCAACATCGAGAAACCATCTCTCTCACATCACGGTCCATGGAGGGCCAAGTCAAATGCTGCTCAGTTTTTTGCAAGGTCTTATAAGTTCCTAAGTGCCCACTAACAAACGAATCATGAAAATGATGAAAAACCAGGCGCACCAGAGCTACTGACAAACAAATCTTGAATTGCTTAGCACGTCCCACCCTTTTACACAAAATGCACTTCTTAATACTGTACTCTCCAACGTTCCCCAGCCAACATGCGTTGCTTAACAGTTGCCCAAGTGGGGTCCTCATCTTGATGCTGAGCAACATCGTCAAATGAAAGAGGAATCTCCCCAAACACGATGCTACTAAGACTGCCTCCCTCTGTTTCCTGGGAGCCCTCAGTAGGTGTAGATTCAGTGAACATCCGGCTGAGAACATCCGCAAGCACACTTTCAGTGCCTTGTACGTGTTTAACTTCAAATTGAAACGCAGAAATTGCCTACTGCCCACTTGACGAGATGGCCAGTTTTAAGTGCCCTGGCTAACACCGAGCTCAATTCCTGATTGTCGGTTTCTAGTTGAAATACCCGATGCTCAAGGTAAAAGCGGTACTTCTTCAGCGCGAACAAAACAGCCAACGCCTCGCACTCATAGACAGAATATTTAAATTCATCACTGGTTAACCGACGAGATGTGTATGCTAATGGAACTCCTGGAGGGGACAGCCGAAATACCCGTATTAGATGCTTCAGTTTGGATAATGAACCTTTTATTAACGTCAGGTACTCCAAGAACGGGAGGGATGGCTATAGATGCCTTAATCTGCTCAAACGCGGCCTCTTAGGCAGGTCCCCATTCAAAATGCACTCCTTTCCGGCACAATTCATTTAAGGGAGCCGCCAACTGAGCAAAATTAGGTACAAAACGCCTAAAATAATTCGCCATGCCTATGAAACTAGCAATTACACGTTTATCAGTAGACAGAGGAACAGCTCTTAATGTCTTAGTTCGTTCCCGGTCGATTCGAATACTCTGACCTGGAACTAGGTGACCTAAGAAGGACACCTACTGCCTGGCTAACAGTAGTTTACCGCGTTTATCAGCTAACCCGGCTCCCTGCACAATCAAAAAAACTTGCTGGATATGATCCAAATGGTCCTGAAACGAACGGCTATAAATGACTAGGTCATCCAAATAATTATACAGACAGACTAATTTCAAATCCCCAAGGATATTATCCAGCAGACGAGTAAGAACCGCTGCACCAGTACCCAAACCAAATGGAACCCTGTTAAACTCAAACAGATTCCAATCAGCACAAAATGCAGTTACATGTTTACATTCCTCAGCTAAGGGACTCTGATAATAAGCTTGGTTCAAATCAAGGACAGTAAACCAATTAGCATCGGCAAACCAAGTAAAGGAGTTATGAAGATCAGATAGAGGAACAGACTCAAGGACAACCTTAGCATTCAGGCGACGGTAGTCAACATCAGGCCTAAAATTCCGCCTCTGATCCTTAGTGACAAGGAATATGGGGGAAGCATAGGCAGATGTCGAAGGCCAAATAACTCCTTCCTCAAGAATTTTGGATATTTTATCTCTCAGTATCTTGACCTTAGGGAGTGAGAGGCGATATGGGGACTGCCTAACAGGAATTTTGTCAGATAGACGGATATGGTATTTAAGAACCTTAGTAACGCCCAAACTATCACAAAGAAGCTCAGGGAACGTCCTTAGCAAATTCTGTAACTGGAGGCCTAATCTGGGGTGATATGGGCGAGATCGAACTCACTGGGCAGAGCCTCAACTGCCAAGATGCCTGCCGGCATTTGCATGTACAATACGTTTAGCACACTCACAGAAACCAGACCTCTCCACAGGAGCGAACTTAAAGAAGATCATGTGCCCGGAATAACCAAGACTAACCCAGTTTTATTGGTGAAATCACACCCCAAAATTAAATCGTCCGTCAACTGCTTGACCAAGACTAATGACAAGGGCCAGGAGAAATCTCCAAACGATATACTCCCTCGGACCCAGCCATGCAGAGGCAATACCTGGCCGCTGGCTCCCTGGCATCGGGACCGACCGAAGTTTCGTAAGATGACCATATCCAAGAAACCATTCGAAGGTCAATAGTGAAAGGGAGCTACCAGAGTCAAAAAGAGCACATATCGGTTCCCCACCTACTCGAGAACAAATATAAGGCAAGGGCGTTGATGAGGGAGCAACAACACGGGCACACCAAGGTTTAAAGGCTCGATCCCTAAATCACTGCCCAGCCTGGGGTCATTTATTGGCTCTGGATGCGCGAGGTTAAGCGCAAGAGCGCACCAAATGAGCCACGCTACTACACCTGAAGCAGCGTTGGGGTTCCCTTTCAGCGGCCTCAGCCGATGTAGGCAATCGGGAATTTCGCTTGACAACGCCCGTGGGCTGGCCCTCAACTTCACGAAATATATCGTTCTCAAGCGGCAACGCAGATATCGCTATAACAGCGGCACGGAGCTCTCCACAGGTTGAATGACGGTGACGAAAAACAAAGTGCGACTTATCCGCAGCTTGCATTCCCCTAAGGACAATAGACACCAACTGTGGGAAATCGATCAACAAGTTCCAGGAGGCTGTCTGAACTCTGTCGGCATACTGCTTTAACTCCTCTTTATCCTGCTGCATCTCCAGAATATAACGACACTCAAGCTGTTTCCAAACTCCGGTGGTCAATCTCTGGTTAATGACAAGTTCCCTCAATTGCTGCCATGGCTCGGGATACGAGGCTCCACAACTCACTTCTAGCTAACAGGTACAATAGCGACAAAACTATTTGGTATGGAAAGCGAAAGGCAGCAGCATGGTGTTCAAGGTGAACCAACAACTACAATAATTCGATCCGCAACTAGTTCAGTAATACCTCGAAGGTAATACGCCAGAGGAATAGGCAATTTTGCAAGCACTGCTTCTAACTTCGCAAAGGATATAACAACACCACCACGGGCTGGCTCCCGGTTCCCCCTTGATATGACAAGCCCCGCTCGTCAGTCCTTTTCCTATCCAATTCTAACCATTTAAGCGTACACTACAATGCATTACCCAAAGACCCCAATTCGACAGTTAATTTTTTATGATGATCCTCGAAACGCTATCCAATTGGTTAAACGCACTAATTGTGTCCGCACACTGCCCAATTGACTTTCACTTGCCTGAGTGCCTTCCAAACCCAAATGGTGTCCTCAAGGCCCCTAACAGCATTAAACAAAAATTCAAAGGCTGTTCCTGTCTCACCCACCACCTCTTGCGTGACGTCAGCCGGCTGAAGAATGGTGGCACGCAATCAGGCCACTAATTCCGGAACACTGCCCTCAATAGGCTGGAGCCTTATCGCCAACTCACAAACAAGGTGGTCCTTCCTCAACAGGCCGATCCGCAGGCACTGCCTGACCACCATTAAAATAAGTCACGTGAAACAATCAACAACCAAAATAATATCGTGCAACAAAGACAGAAAAAAATTAAAACTAACAGTAACTGGAATGGCAATATCACAATCGTAACCACACACTGCTACCAGGTTAAATCTGGTTTTTCAGGATAGAGCAGATCAGGTTATGATTGTGGAGGGGACAGTTATCAGTTACTGTTAGTTGTACAAAACACACAGGTATTATTTTCCTAAGAACCACTTAATTTCACATTGCCTTAAAAGGATCAAAGTAAAACAATACTACTGAGGCCTAGTTCAGAAAACTTGCAATACCTTCTAGACAGTAGATCCAAAACCACACCAAAAACGAGATCGACTAATGGCCTGAACATAAGTTATAAAAATAACTTTAAAGAACACATGCGGTTCAAGGCCTTACATAAAAATAAAATATTTCACAGAAATACTCGGCTGGAGGCCACACACAAGACATTGAACAGTTCAGGGCTTAGGACCTGTATAATAATGATTTCAGATAGAAAAAAAGGTTCAAAACTTTAGTTTTTAAGCAGATCAATCTTCAAATTTTAATTTAAGTCAGCTGAAGGCCTTATATTAAAACTGAAGCAGACTAAATTAATAGACGGGTAAAGGCCTCACACAGTACAATAGACTAAAATGAAAATCACAATCTAAAACTAACACAACAGTGGTACTCAGAAGAGTTCCAAGGGTCGGTCTGAGGAGGTAACTCTAACGTAAGGTGAGGTGAGACAGGCAGCCAAGAGTAAAGTTATATAATCAGATGGCAATCCGACCAAGGGAAGGCTGAAGAACCGACAAACAACCTAATCAATTCCCTTCCACCCGACGTACAGTACGACAACGGAAAATATCAACCAAGGACGAAGATACCAGTTGCAGTAAATCTTCAATATTGGCATCTAAAATCAGCCAAGGCACAATAATCACTCTTAATAAATATATGAACAATCAACTAAAAGGCTGTTGAACCTCACACTGTACCAGACAGCATCACCACGGCGAGGAAACCACACTGCTGGAAAACTACGCTAACGACCAGGGGCAGGTAATTGGGGCGTTAACGGCCACAAGACAGAAAAAAACCGCTGGTGCACTTCACTGATAGTGAAGACCATACAGGAAGATGACTGCAAAATTTCACCGAATCCAACACCATACAGCCGGCGGGGGTGGCCGAGCGGTTCTAGCCGCTACAGTCTAGAACAGCACGATCTCTACGGTCGCAGGTTCGCATCCTGCCTCGGGCATGGATGTGTGTGCTGTTCTTAGGTTACTTAGGTTTAAGTATTTCTAAGTTCTAGGGGACTGATGACCTGAGATGTTTAGTTCCATAGTGCTCAGAGCCATTGGAACCATTGAAACCAACACCATACATTGCAGCTAGCTGGAACGGCCCAGGAGGCAACAACCGGCAATGAACAAAGAGATGTCACAGCAGTCGATTTTTCATTACAGGTTAACTAATCACTCAACACTAGTGTCCAGGATCAGCGGGCAACGAACTTTGTAGCTCTCACAGCTAGTGCCTCACAATCCGACCGTGTGTGCATGCTGCCAGCGGTCCCAACCTGACAATGCTCCGCGGAGAGTTTTTCGTGCTCTGTCCTAACCGACTGACTGCCACATACACACCACCACACGGAAATATAGCGGCCACACCAAAGATGGTATAGTAGTACTAGTATTAATAAGCGCTGCTGCTGCCACTGTCGTAGGGAAGTCAGCACCTCGTTATGGTAGTAACTCAAGGAGAAATAAGACGCCACTCGATTGCGACAAAATGCCAAAGAACAAACGGCATGAGCACGAGCTGGCCACAGCCCAACCGTAATTTGTGAATTCGTTGATTCGTCAGAGAACTTAACACTGTGTGAGACATCCAAAGTGAATTTATTCATGGCTCATTCACATAAATTTATTGTCTGAGTAAGGTGGTTCCTATGCAGCTGCTGTGGCAGAGACAGGTTGTACTGTTCAGGTTGTGACCTTAGCTGTATTCACCACACAGTTGTAACGCTGGTACCAGTGAACACAGTAACATCTCCCAAGTTGGCGTGAGTGGTGAATTGCAGCTGAAACAAATATTTCAATATCTTCACTTGTCGCTCGTCTTCGTTTATTACAGCCGCTCCTTCTCAGTCTGCTTGATTCTCGAAAGTGTTACTCAGTACAAAAGAATATAATGGCTGATGGACAAGGGTCTGTCACGACATAATTCATAGCTGCTTCATTGGCGTCGTATCGACATATGACGAGAATAAGCAGTAAGCCACCGTACTCGCTGGATCTGCATGCAGTTTGTTGATTCCGAACTTCCCTGTTTATGGCAGTGGAAGCATACATTCTACAATCTAACCGAACACTACATGAAACAACGCACCGAGGGAGCTTGATGCTCAGTGACAACTTGTGACATATCTAAAATAAAATTGAAAGAAATGTGATTTATAATCATTTTTCACAATTGGTTTGAACACATCATCAACGTGACAGTGTATACTAACTTTCGATTTAAAACATTACAGATAGTTGCTGGAAAATCAAATTAAAAAATTAAATGACCTACGTTCATAAGACTAAGAAAAATTAACGTCTCTTACCTTTCTTTATCCAAATTACTGTTCCTTTCACTTATCACTTTGTAAGTTAGGGAGAAAAACGACTTATCTCAAACACACTGTATATAAGAGTACCAGGCCTATTTAATACAACCTGAAGGAGGAGGTAACGTTCGGCATGGGAAGAGCAGATGACGCTGTATGTTATACTAACCAGAGGGTGTTTATTTGTTTCTTGTACGATACTACTGAATTATTTATAGCTTAATACCGGTGGGCGGTATTTAATCCTACTTTCCATAGTATATCAACATTTAACAGAGCACGCATATGTAATGGCTCTGAGGCACTGTCGGCGGAACTGGTCTACATTGCCAGCAAGAACGTCCTTCCTTTAATTAGCTGTAATCTATGTCTGTAGCGAGACAATATCATATTAATGTGTTATGCAGACAGTCGAAACGTATATGCAAACATTTTAAGTGTCGTTGCTGTATGAATTAATCCTATGAAAAATTGAACGGGAGCGATTTTTAAAATGTGTTACGCCCAGCAGTATTTGAGAAGTACTTTCGCCTACAGTGATAAAATAATCATGCTCATGAATAATTATCGAGCTGTGTAATATTATTGTTAAACTTTCGTAATATTATCAAACTGAACTGTCTCTGAGGCTGATAACCTATCTGGGGGTACGCACCACGTGTTTGCGCTGATGAGCCTACATTATATGACTAACTACTTGATAGCTTATTTGTCCGTTTTTGGAACTAATTACATCACTTATTCCGCATATCAGGCACCCCACAGTTTGTTGGTAGGTCTGTGGATGTATGTGACTTTAGATGTCTATGCACATGTCATGTATAGGTTAGGATAGGTTAGGTTAGCCTTTTACACGTGGCGCCCCCGCCGCTCATGAAACCTTCCGATCAATTTTGCATTTCACAGAAGTGCCCGGATACTTTTTATCAGAAAGTGTAATACGTTACTGAGTACATTAGTTCCGAATATTTTACGACCTAGGTCCTAAATGTAGTCTGTACACTCAAGAAGCGAAACATCAGGACTACTGCCCATCGCGACGCCAGATGCCACCTAGCGAGCACGTGACGCGGTAACAAAAGATGTAAGCGGAACAGATACCTTTGGGGTGACGGTGGAAATCGACTTCGAGTTATAGACTCCAGTGTCCAACATCACTATCCTCTGAGGTAGTAACACAATAAACAAAATTATAACCATCGTATATAAGTAATTTCGACTTCGCCTGAGCACTGTCCGAGCATGCCACCGATCTAAATTAGCCTCAGTCGTAGGATATGGCGCGAGAGTTTAAACTCAGAAATTGCATCTTGTTAATTCAGCTTCACTAGTGAAAAGAGTCCAGCGAAGAGTGCTATTAAGATTAACGGACACCTAATGCACTATTCCAAATGATACATTTTAGTAACTCAAGCTAACTGGATTTTGGAATCTAGATAAAGGAAAGGATATTTTTGGTTAAAGAACGGCCACAAATGGAATTACTAAGGATATATGAAACTGAGGCCAGTACAAGAAAGTTAACAGAAGATCGCTTACTGCCACTGTGGCTCTATGAATGGGGCTCTTCAGGTGACGGAATGAGGACATGCGAATTTCTCAATAAAATCAGGGAGAAACAAAAGATTTCTTCAACCGTCGAGTGGACTGATACGCTACCTGACTGGTCCTGGCCTGTATGCAACGTACCTGGGCAAAATAAAAAGGCAAATTAATAATAGTAGCGCCTGTGGCAATGTGGACACTCCAGTGCAGGCATCGTTGGACAGCGCCCTCTACGAACATGCAGCGGGAAAAACATCAGTCGTGAGTTGCAGCAGTGGTAGACGTTTACTCGTATACAAAGTCCTAGCACCACAGAAGATGAAACTTCCTGGCAGATTAAAACTGTGTGCCGGACCGAGATTCGAACTCAGGACCTTTTCCTTTCGCGGGTTAGTGCTCTGCCATCTTTTCTTTTTCTTTGTTTTTCTGTTGATGTTCTGTATTGTTCGTGGAATTTGTTCGAGGCGGATGTCCGATGACATCCGTTCAGGTTCTTCGTTTATTCATTCACTCTGTTTTTGTTGTTTTTTTTTTTTATTACAGAGGGTGGCTAACCGTCTGACCGAACACGCTGAGCTACCGTGCCGGCATCCTTCTGAGCTACCCAAGCACGACTCACGCCCCGTCCTCACAGCTTCACTTCGCCATTACCTCGTCTCCTACCTTACAAACCTCATTCTGGAACACATACGATATTTACTATTCTCCCGCAGTATATAAGTGTTACAGATACACTCGAGTACATTTTTTACAAATATGACCAATGACGTGAGAAACAGAAGAATTATTAGTTTCTCTTGTTTTTAGGGTTACATATCTCAAACGGTAAAAACAGGACCCTTATGGAATGACCTTGTTGCCCTCTCTGTCGGACAGTAAGAGACCACTTTTTCTCAGGAGCGGCGTGAAATTTATGATACATACTAAGGTCTACGGTCCCATCTCTGTCAATGCAGTCAAAAGACACGGCCATTTACGTCAAAAATTTCGATACCCGCAAAGTCACTCATCAAAGCCTACAGGGTACTCTCCGTTGAGTTACAATCACGAAACCCAACAAGAAGCGAGGTTTCACAGTACAATAAAGGAAAAAAATCCGAAACTTGTTGATTTGTAATTATATCGCGCAGAAATATTTTTTTGCCACGAGCCCAGACCAGCATGAACGAAAGAGTCAGTTTGCTGCATCTTGGACTATTCTGTAAGCGCCGTATCCAGGAAACCAAGGAAGATTTCACAAGGCATTCAACGACACAGCAGTGTGCTGCCATTCAGGCTAGATCAGATACTGCGCACAGGGAGAGAAGACAACTGAAGTCACCGACCACTGGATGAAGCAGTTTTCCTAAAATCTACATTGCGTTGATGCAAGCGACCAAGGAAGTCTGAATTCTAAGACGTTAGGGTGGAACATGTTCAATCTGTATATTGAGCAAGCAGTAGAGGAAACCAAAGAAAAATTAGGAGTAGGTATTAAAATCCATGGAGAAGAAATAAAAACTTTAAGGTTCGCCGATGACATTGTGATTCTGTCAGACACACCAAAGGACTTGGAAGAGCAGTTGAACGAAATGGACAGTGTCTTGAAAGGAGGATATAAGATGATCATCAACAACAGCAAAACGAGGATAGTGGAATGTAGTCGAATTAAGTCGGGTGATGCTGAGGGAATTAGATTAGGAAATGAGACAAAGTAGGAAAGGAGTTTTGCTATTTGGGGAGCAAAATAACTGATGATGGTCGAAGTAGAGAGGATATAAAATGTAGACTGGTAATGGCAAGGAAAGCGTTTCTGAAGAATAGAAATTTGTTAACATCGAGTATACATTTAAGTGTCAGGAAGTCGTTTCTGAAAGTATATGTATGGAGTGTAGTCATGTATGGAAGTGAAACATGAACGATAAATAGTTTGGACAAGAAGAGAATAGAAGCTTTCGAAATGTGGTGCTACAGAAGAATGCTGAAGATTAGATGGGTAGATCACATAACTAATGAGGAGGTAATGAAAGGCTTGGAGAGAAGAGGTGTTTGTGGCACAACTTGATTAGAAGAAGGGATCGGTTGGTAGGTCATGTTCTGAGGCATCAAGGAATCACCAATTTAGTATTGGAGGGCAGCGTGGAGGGTAAAAATCGTAGAGGGAGACCAAGAGATGAATACACTAAGCAGATTCAGAGGGATGTAGGCTGCAGTACGTACTGGGAGATGAAGAAGCTTGCACAGGATAGAGTAGCATGGAGAGCTGCATCAAACCAGTCTCAGGACTGAAGACCACAACAACAACAACAGGGTGGAACATGGATTCGTTCGTAAAGTGGGAACGATACTGACTCGACCCCAAGTCCAAGGAATTCAGCAGACAGTACAGTTGACCGGAGCGATACGAGGACGGATCCTGCAATGGAAATAAATATGAACGTTTTAGATGCACTCCAAGAAATGAGCGTAAATAAAACATTAGCACTAGAGTAGCATTAATAGTGGGTAATTCATTGATTTTTTATGTCTAATTTTTAGTGGTAGTGAATAATTAAATAGTCACAATATTTTCTGTAGAATTAATTTTTTTTAAACTATTTGTGAGTACCAGAAACAAACAATTAATCCATCCATTTATTGCTATCGACAAAAATATGACTATATGGACTATGTTAGCTTTTTAGATAACAGGTTGTTATGTGGAGAACAAGTAAGTAAATGTAATTAGTACGATCTGTGGTTTCGGCTCTTGAGAATGCATGGGCTGCAATTACTTCACTGACATCGCACTGAAAGTGTCCACAGCAGAGTTAAAAGCGTCATAAAGGCTTGAACGTAACAATGTTATACCAGTATGTCCCGATACATTCAGTCAAATAGTGCATCAGCGTCAGAGGTATTTGGTGCGATCGTAATCACTTTAGTATGCGCAGTACGAATGCAGCCAAATGACGGCAGAGCGTAGGTCATGGTACCCATCTACACAGCTTTGCAGCGCTCCGAAGTTTCAATCGAATTCTAGGCTCTGTGTTTGTCTGTAGCACCGCCAGCACTGTAGATGTTTGACGAAGTTCGACAACAGTACAGATAGCTTCCTTCAGTGTTTAGGATTTTTTGTTAAAATTTATAAAAGAAAAATTTCCGTATCCCAACTTTTAGTGCTTTCAAACAGTTTCTGTAAGTTATTTTGTATATTCTCATTTGTAGAGAGAGAGTAATATTTCATCTTTCGCTTCATTCCCAGATACACACCGTGAAACCAATGCTCTTATTAGTTTATTTTATAGCTTGCCTTTCTACATGCACTATGTGATCAAAAGTATTCCGACACCTGGCTGAAAATGTTTTACAAGTTCGAGGTGCCCTCCATAGGTAACGCAGGAATTCAATATGATTTTGGCACACCCTTAGCCTAGATGACTGCAGGTATACTCTCAGTCAGGTGCTGGAAGTTCTCTTGGGGAATGGCAGCCAATTCTTCGCGAAGTCCTGCACTGAGGAAAGGTATTGATGTCGGTCAGTGAGGCCTGGCACGATGTCGGCGTTCCAAAACATCCCAACGGTGTCTCTAGCATTCAGGTCAGGACTCTGTGCAGTCCAGTCCAATACAGGGATGTTATTCTTGTGTAAACACTCTGCCACAGGCCGTGCATTATTAACAGGTCCTCGATTGTGATGAAAGATGCAATCGCCATCCCCAAATCGCTCTTTAACAGTTCGAAGCAAGAAGGTGCTCAAAACGTCAATGTAGGCCTGTGCTGTGACAGTGCCACGCAAAACAACAAGGGGTACCAGTCCCCTCCATGGAAAACACGACCACACAATAACACCACCGCCTCCGAATTTTAATGTTGTCACTACACACGCTGGCAGATGACGTTCACCGGGCATTCGTCATACCCGCACCCTGCCTTCAGATCGCCACATTGTGTACCGTGATTCGTGACTCCACACTACGTTTTTCCACTGTTCAGTAGTCCAATGTTTAAGCGCTTTACACCAAACAAGGCATCGTTTGGCATTTACCGGCGTGCTGTGTGGCTTATGAGCAGCCGTTCGACCATGATATCCAAGTTTTCTCACCTCCCGCCAAACTCTTATGGTACTTGCCGTGGATCCTGATGCAGTCTGGAATTAGTGTGTGATGGTCTGGGTAGATGTCTTCCTATTACACATTACGACTCTCTTCAACTGTCGGCGGTCTCTGTCAGTCAACAGACGAGGTCGGTCAGTACGCTCTTTGTCTGTACGTGTCCCTTTACGTTTCCACTTCACTATCACATGGGAAACAGTGGACCTAGGGATGTTTAGGAGAATGGAAATCTCGCGTACAAACGTATGACACAAGTGACACCCAATCACCTGACCACGTTCGAAGTCCGTGAATTCCACGGAGTGCTCCATTCTGCTCTCTCACGGTGTCTACTGACTACTGAGGTCGCTGACATGGAGAACCTGGCAGTACGTGGTAGCACAATGCACCTAATATGAAAAACGTATGATTTTGGGACTGTCCGGATACCTTTGATCACACAGTGTATAAGCGTAAAGTGCGATGTTTGTGCTTCAGCCTACGGATTTAAACGGCATGTCTCCTAATAAAATGTTTTCGGACAATACGCATGTTTGTATATTTTAAAGTAAATCAGAAGCGAAGAAACCGCACAAATTAAGGAACAAGAGTAGCTATGAAAGGCACTCATGATTTGAGGATGGGATAAGACAATCGCTATCGATCATACAAGACGCATAGAAGAAGAGAGTTTAGGAGGTGCCTGGCTGGCGTGAAGTGCAGTGCTGACCACTGGAATCCACCAGTGTATGACCAAAGTAATGTAAGGCTCACATACACACACGATAAAAAGAAGTGTGCTAATACTTCAGTCGGTTGATAATGAATGTAGGCCATTTACCGAATAAGCGTATGCGACATTCCCTGCTCGCGCGAAAAAAATAGCGTTGGGATGCGCGGAATTCCGATTACCATTAGGATCGCCGGACATAAACGACAATGCCGCCAGCAACAGCCGCGTGAAACGATCATGGCGTGGCAGCAGAGGAGCGACGTAGAATGCAAATTCGTGTTTCACTACATGCTGGTGTTTCCTGAGGAAACATAAAAACAAAACCGTATAATCAGAAAAACGCCAGTTATTCTTGGACACAGTTTCAACTTATTTTATAGTCATAATTTTTTGTTGTGACTTAGTGACGTCTACTTAGGAATATGCGTAGCCAAACTTTCCATCTGAGCACAATTGGTAAATTATACAGCGTGGTAATCTGTCCTACGCAACTGACATGTACTAGTATCACCAAGAATTTTCTGTTCGTGGATTTAATGTAAAGTATAGCAACAATTCAATTGCTTGGTATCGGTTGTACACAAGTACGCCTCCTATCATTAGACTTCTTAGCAGTTATCCGAGGTGATCGAAAGAAGTAATTAGACGGTAATAATGCGAGTGATATGGCAACGCTGTGTTGTTCTACTTGTGGAGCCTGGAGTTTTCATTCGTTCCAGATGCTCAGTCCGAGTTTCAGCTCCTTACAGCCAAGCTGTGTTTTTGTTGCGTGTTATGGAAATGGAACAGAGCAATTTAAAGTTAGATGCACTCACGTTTTGTTTTAAGCTTCGGGTATCCGTGAGTGCGACGTTTGGAATTGGGAACACTCGTTATCTAGAGAAGAAGTTTTCCGCTGGCACAAATCATTTTTGGAAGATCGAGAACTCGTTGAAGAAGAACCTTGCTCAGGGAGACATTCAAATTCAAAAATTAACTAATTGTCAAATGTGTCCGTGCTTTTGTGAGATCAGACCAACGTTTAACAATACGAATGATGAGTTACATGTTACACATTTCACCGAACATCAATTTTTGACCAAAGTTTTGCACATGCGAAAGGTTTGTGCCAAAGTGGTGAAGAAAAACCTCACTGAGAAGAAGGACAGGTCGAATAAACATGTGCGTTGATCTTTTTCAGAAGATTGCCACTGATCATGAATGGTTCACACGTGTTGAATCCTGAATCTTCGAATACAATCCTCAGACAAAGCGGCAAACCGACAGGAGTGCACACTGCGACACCTCCTCTACTGGAAAAAGCTCGAGTGAGAAAACAGAAGATCAAGACTATTTTGGTTTCCTTTTTCGGCAGTAGGGCTATCGTATACAAAGAACGTGTTTCTCCAGGACAAAGTGTCAACCAAATGTTTTACGAAGACGTCTTCGAAAGGCTCAGAGAGAGAATGGATCAAGTGAGACCTGTCTCTGCAGACAAGTGGATGGTGCATCATGACAACGCCTAGTGTTACACAGTCTGTTCCATCGCGGGATTTTTGACATCAAAAGGCATTTTGTGATTCCACAGACTTCTTCCCCCCCCCCCCCCCCCCCGCCTTCCCCCCTATTCACCTGACCTGAATCCTTGTCGCTGAGAAAGTCTTAAAGGGGTGTCATTTTGGGACTCAGGAGATCATCCAAACGAAAGTGAGTGACGTGTTAAAGGCCCCACCAGATGTAGCCTTTCAGGGGTCCTACCAAGACTGGGAACAACGACTTCGCCGGTGTATAGCTGTCGTAGAGAACTACTTTGACGGGGACAATAATGTCGTTTGAAAAACTGAAATCTGTGTTAGATTAAAAATTAGTTTACTACTTTCCTCACACCCATATTATGTTCTACTGTGGCTAGATTCTCTCGGTTTTTCCTTCAATAGCTCATTTATACTTAATGTCTAATGAAATATGAGTTTAGTAATACACTCCTGGAAATTGAAATAAGAACACCGTGAATTCATTGTCCCAGGAAGGGGAAACTTTATTGACACATTCCTGGGGTCAGATACATCACATGATCACACTGACAGAACCACAGGCACATAGACACAGGCAACAGAGCATGCACAATGTCGGCACTAGTACAGTGTATATCCACCTTTCGCAGCAATGCAGGCTGCTATTCTCCCATGGAGACGATCGTAGAGATGCTGGATGTAGTCCTGTGGAACGGCTTGCCATGCCATTTCCACCTGGCGCCTCAGTTGGACCAGCGTTCATGCTGGACGTGCAGACCGCGTGAGACGACGCTTCATCCAGTCCCAAACATGCTCAATGGGGGACAGATCCGGAGATCTTGCTGGCCAGGGTAGTTGACTTACACCTTCTAGAGCACGTTGGGTGGCACGGGGTACATGCGGACGTGCATTGTCCTGTTGGAACAGCAAGTTCCCTTGCCGGTCTAGGAATGGTAGAACGATGGGTTCGATGACGGTTTGGATGTACCGTGCACTATTCAGTGTCCCCTCGACGATCACCAGTGGTGTACAGCCAGTGTAGGAGATCGCTCCCCACACCATGATGCCGGGTGTTGGCCCTGTGTGCCTCGGTCGTATGCGTCCTGATTGTGGCGCTCACCTGCACGGCGCCAAACACGCATACGACCATCATTGGCACCAAGGCAGAAGCGACTCTCATCGCTGAAGACGACACGTCTCCATTCGTCCCTCCATTCACGCCTGTCGCGACACCACTGGAGGCGGGCTGCACGATGTTGGGGCGTGAGCGGAAGACGGCCTAACGGTGTGCGGGACCGTAGCCCAGCTTCATGGAGACGGTTGCGAATGGTCCTCGCCGATACCCCAGGAGCAACAGTGTCCCTAATTTGCTGGGAAGTGGCGGTGCGATCCCCTACGGCACTGCGTAGGATCCTACGGTCTTGGCGTGCATCCGTGCGTCGCTGCGGTCCGGTCCCAGGTCGACGGGCACGTGCACCTTCCGCCGACCACTGGCGACAACATCGATGTACTGTGGAGACCTCACGCCCCACGTGTTGAGCAATTCGGCGGTACGTCCACCCGGCCTCCCGCATGCCCACTATACGCCCTCGCTCAAAGTCCGTCAACTCACATACGGTTCACGTCCACGCTGTCGCGGCATGCTACCAGTGTTAAAGACTGCGATGGAGCTCCGAGTGCCACGGCAAACTGGCTGACACTGACGGCGGCGGTGCACAAATGCTGCGCAGCTAGCGCCATTCGACGGCCAACACCGCGGTTCCTGGTGTGTCCGCTGTGCCGTGCGTGTGATCATTGCTTGTACAGCCCTCTCGCAGTGTCCGGAGCAAGTATGGTGGGTCTGACACACCGGTGTCAATGTGTTCTTTTTTCCATTTCCAGGAGTGTATATTCAGGGTGTTCCACAGCTGAAAGTCTAAGTTGCAGCGATTTCAGGTTCTGAGAGAGGTTACGGAACTGTTAAACATTTTTCATATGTTATTTACCATACATACATAAAATATAGTATTTTTTATCTTCTTCCTTCTCAGTAACGAAATGCCCAAAAAATTCACCCGAGCATACAAATGTTAGTGGAGGGGTCGCGAATCTCATACCTGACGGGGTAGGCGTGTTCAAACCTAGAAATATTCTTGTTCTCTCTGATATTTACGACACTAGTAGTACAAACTGCTATAGCTTCTTTCCAAAAAGCGCAGTATATACCGATATCTCTATGGACAATGAAATTATTCCTGAAGAGCATACGTTTTTTGGTGGTCAATACCTTGAAATTAATCTGGGTGAAAAAAGAACTGTGGTGTCTTGAAAGGTGTCGATAATACGTGATGTGAATATCGTACCAAAATCTCCGTCAGCGTAAATTCCGGCGTCCCGTACATATAACTTCATTTTAGGTTACACAAAGTTACACCATAAGTCCATCGTCTTATGCTCTGGTTACTACAGCATCTATATGTATACAGTGGGTCAAAGGTAGAAAAAGCATGCAGATGTATCCTTGAAAACTGGAAACCAGAGCATCAAGAGACTGATGCATCGTGTCCAAAAATAAATTGTATTTATTTGTGGGTGTGGCCTAAGATTAGAGAGACATGAATCTGAATTACTGCCGACATTGTTGCTTCATATACGATTCAGAAATAATCGGTCCAACCCTACCAACTTGTATCTGAGCGAAAAGGTAGAAAGGAGTGAGGTAAGTCCTTCAACAAGTGATATAGCACACCTCTTCAGAGAGAAAAAGTGTGGCGAATTTAGGGGTAAGGTAAAACTGGGACAAGAATTTCTGATGGAAATGTGGAGCAGGACATAAGAGACATAGTATGTACCAACATTTGAATCCGAAGCGTCCACGAACTGTGGTAAGATTATTTTATATAATTTTTTGTTCAATAGTGAATGATCGGGCTCTGACAGAAGACGTATATCTCTTGCAATAAGAATGCTTAGTTTTGTGACGGAAGACATAAATTACTTGCGTCAGGAATCGTTTGAAAGATTTAAAATGATACATTTTTGCATAACCCTCCTACTGACTTGATTGCATTGGATGTCAAGGTTGTACATAAAGTCCGGGAACACTTTCAAGCCAGCCGTAGTGGCCGTGCGGCTCTAGGCGCTACAGTCTGGAGCCGAGCGACCGCTACGGTCGCAGGTTCGAATCCTGCCTCGGGCATGGATGTGTGTGATGTCCTTAGAGTTAGTTAGGTTTAAGTAGTTCTAAGTTCTAGGGGACTGATGACCTCAGAAGTTAAGTCCCATAGTGCTCAGAGCCATTTGAACCATTTTTGTGAACACTTTCAATTATTTATTGCACAAGAACTAAACTTCTTTTTTTTTTTTTTTTTTTTTTTTTTTTTTTTTACAAACATTCGATATGCGGACTATGAGTGACCCGGCAGACGTCAATGCGGTAAACGAATTCTTGCCATTCCCGTCGCGACTGTTGCAGTCGCTTCCCGTACTCTATCCCGGAGGTCTGCTACATCCGTGGTAGAGGCGGTAGATACACCAGATCTTTAGTGTGTCCCACAGAAAAATGTCACATCTGGTGATCGAGGAGGCCATTTCATGAAACAGCTGGCCCATCTGTAGCACGGCGATCCATCAGTGCGGCCGTGTTCAGATACCCATGAACCTCACGATGAAAATGGGGTGGAGCCCCATCTTGCTGAAAGATGAACGGAGAGTCCGATTGCATTTGAGGCATCAGCCATTGCTGCAACATGTCCGAGTAGGAATATCCAGTGACTGTGCTCTCGGTGAAGAAGAATAGCCCCTACAGTTTTCAACGTGACAAGGCACAAGAAATATTTACCTTTGGGGAATCACGCTGAAATTCAATGCATTCGTGTGGATCCTTTGTACCCCAGATTCGACAATTATGCCTATTCACGTTCCCATTAGTGTGAAAAGTGACGTCGTCGCAAAAAAAAAAGCGATTAGCAATGTCATCCCCATCCTCATTCAATTATTGCAACTGCGTACAAAACTCAAAACGCTTGTCTTTGTCGTCGTCATTGAGCTTCTGCACTAGCTCCAGTTTCAATGGTTTCATGGACAGCTTCTGTCGCAGGACTTTCCACACTGTCACTGGAGCCATTTCGAGTTCACGGGATGCACGACGCAGCCATTTCTTTGGGATCCTTATGAATATCTTTCGTATGCGCTCCATTCACTTCACTCACACCGGGACGTCCGTTTCTCTTTGCCGGGCACAAGCAATCCGTCGTAACCAATTCGTTGTGCCAGTGGTAGATGGCCTTCCTTATTGGTGGCTTCTTACCGCACTTGGTTCCAAACATCCATTGAACAGCTGTAGCACAATTGTTTTTGTCTAACTCGAAGACACAGAAAGCTCGCTCCGCAATTGAACTCGACATGTTTGCGACTAGCACTTACTATCGCAAATTACCAAACACGCTGTGGAGGTATACATGGAAAAAAAAACTTTTAGAGTTTCTCTTCAAAATGACATTTGTATGATATCTGTACAATGTTTGTTTCTTGAGCAATAAGAAATTGAATGTGTTCCTGACCTTTACGTACTCCCTGTATTTACAGCAGTTTACCGGTTTCGACTATTCTGAATCATCATGATGACTAAAAGATCCAGAAAAGACCAGATAAAATCGAATGCAAGTACAGTATTAAATAAAAGAAGGATAAAAATGTTTCCAGTATCCTGTTAGAAAAGTAGAACCTTGAAGAGTTATCTAACAGCCGTCATGATCATTTGCAATCAACTAGGGTACTCGATCATAAGGTTTCAGAAGTATTCTGCAAATATGGTGCCAAGTATTTATAAGAAAGCCTTTCATATGATGGTTGTTCATTATGGTGTCTATGTTTCTAAACTTATATTCCTCACAAGCGGCTTCAAATCAAATAGCGTACCTGTGGAGTATCGTCTCAGTTGTGCGACTAGATTCGTGATTTCCTATATGAAGATCACATTTCATAGTACTGGACTGGAAGCCACCGTGTGAAACATATGTGGCATCTGTCTCCTATGGATGCAGGTCCGAATCTAAGTCTAGGGGACTGATGACCTCAGATGTTAACTCCCATAGTGCTTAGAGCCATTTGAACCTATCGTTTCTCAAAGAAGTAAAACGGGGCCTCTGCTGTCTCAAGCCTATGTAAACAATTTACGTGACAATCTGATCAGACGTCTTAGAGTATATGTTTGATAGTTTCGAGGTTGTTGTTATGTTTGTCTGGGAACATGTTGTTGGGGCAGTTTCATTTTGTTTATCTTGAGCTATTGGAGTGTGGAGGCCCCAGTCTTCATCCGATCATTCTGAGTTACGTTTCTCGTATGCAGCTTAAAGTTCTCGAAGCAGATGCCAGAACGCTTCCCAATACGAGGCCATCGCCGACCACCTGCCATATCCTTGTCAAACTAGACCTGTAAGTATATAGGCCTAAATTTACATATGTATCAGGTATTTAATATTTGTTGTTCTCAAATTTCAATACGAAGAAATGTCTAATATCGATGTAAAAGTATATATATATTAGTCGGTTCTTTTGTAGTACTACAAAATATATATTTTTGCTGCTAGCAAAAGAACAAACGAACAGACTAAGAATTGCTTACTTTTACTACAAGTTATAAACATACTTTTAAACTCAAACATTCCTGTACCTATGACAGACTCTGGACTATCTAGTCTCTGACAGAAACCTGTCGCTCATTAAAGAACAAATGAAGCAGCAACTTATGGTATTGGATGATGTCATTTCTACAACTAATCAGTATGATTTGATCTCACCTTCAGATGTTGCAGCTTGGCATCATATTATGGAGCAATTTTACAGCAGCATGTCACCATCCAAAAGGCCTACACGTTGCTTTTTGACAGGGAGGCCACCGCCGGAAATCCGCTGGTGGCGCGGCGAGCGGCTGCTGGAGTCCAGGGAGCTTCCAGCGGGGCCGCGCATCCGCGAGAGGCTGCTGCTGCTGCCGCGCCTCTCCAGGGCCGACCTGCACGCCACGCTCACCTGCCAGGCCGTCAACAGCAACCTCACACTCCCCGCCGAGGCCAGAGTTTCGCTGGACATTAACTGTGAGTCTCTCCGTAGCCCACTGGTGCCACATGTAGACTAATGTGACAGTATCTAAACAGGTTTATCAAAACCCAAGGGCGAAAGTAGCTTCCGCATGGTGTGTGGTTGCTAAATACCATGTGTTTATAATGGAAGTGCTGCTACGCACGGAGGTCCATTGTTGTTGTTGTTGTTGTGGTCTTCAGTCCTGAGACTGGTTTGATGCAGCTCTCCATGCTACTCTATCCTGTGCAAGCTTCTTCATCTCCCAGTACCTACTGCAACCTACATCCCTCTGAATCTGCTTAGTGTATTCATCCCTTGGTCTCCCTCTACGATTTTTACCTTCCATGCTGCCCTCCAATGCTAAATTTGTGATCCCTTGATGCCTCAAAACATTTCCTACCAACCGATCCCTTCTTCTAGTCAAGTTGTGCCACAAACTTCTCTTCTCCCCAATCCTATTCAATACCTCCTCATTAGTTACGTGATCTACCCACCTTATCTTCAGCATTCTTCTGTAGCACCACATTTCGAAAGCTTTTATTCTCTTCTTGTCCAAACTAGTTATCGTCCATGTTTCACTTCCATACATGGCTACACTCCATACAAATGCTTTCAGAAACGACTTCCTGACACTTAAATCTATACTCGAAGTTAACAAATTTCTCTTCTTCAGAAACGATTTCCTTGCCATTGCCAGTCTACATTTTATATCCTCTCTACTTCGACCATCATCAGTTATTTTACTCCCTAAATAGCAAAACTCCTTTACTACTTTAAGTGTCTTATTTCCTAATCTAATTCCCTCAGCTTCACTAGATTTAATTTGACTACATGGCTAAGCAGGGATGGCTAGAGGACAAATGTAAGGATGTAGAGGCTTGTCTCACTAGGGGTAAGATAGATACTGCCTACAGGAAAATTAAAGAGACCTTTGGAGAGAAGAGGAGGTCCATTGTGGGCTGCGATTATCGTACGAGAGCGGTTTTCCACATCCTACTAGGTGAATACAGGGCTGGTCCCCACGTCCCGCCTCAGTTACACGACTCGCCGACATTTGAAACACATTCGCGCTATTTAACGATCTGCACTAGACGTAGACAGCTGGGGTGCATTAATACCGTCCCGGGGGGTATATGGTGGCGGCAGGAAGAGCATCTTGTCACCCCTTAACATTAACATGCCAAATCCAGTTAATCATGGACGACCCTGCGTCACCGCGGGACAAGGCGCAAGCAATAGATAGATAGTATCTACCAAGTTTAGCGGCCGTACTATAACTATAAGCCGGCCGAGGTGGCCGCTACGGTAGCAAGTTCGAATCCTGCCTCGGACATGGATGTGTGTGATGTCCTTAGATTAGTTAGGTTTAAGTAGTTCTAAGTTCTAGGGGTCTGATGACCTCAGAAGTTAAGTCCCATAGTGCTCAGAGTCATTTGAACCATTTTTTTACTACAACTATAGCACGCACTGAACCACTGGGAGCAGGTGCACTACAGCCACCCAGTACCATAAAACGACGATACTGGGCCACAGATAGGAAGAACTACGACAGTGCAGTGCAGGAAATAACTGAAGGAAATACACAAATAGATGATCAGAAAGGGAGCTTTCATTCAAATAAAATAACATTGAAGTCATAGCGATTTATGATGGTCGTACGGACATTCCTGTAGACAGCAGATTGTCTGATCACCATGAACGTCAATGCTTGCGCTCCAACATGCTACCATGATGGTTACAGAGGTGATAAGTTCTGTCTGTGAGGTGCACCATTCCTGTTCCTCAAACAACGCGGCTGACGAGTGCTGGATTGTCGATAGTGCACGTGGCCGTGCTAGAATACGTCTCCCCAAAGCATACCAAATGTGATCAATGCGATCTTGAGTCGGGGGACTGGCAGGTAAGGTCCATTCGCTAAACATCCTCTACTTCCAAGACCTCCTCCAGCTGTTCATTCGACGCAGTCACTCAGCGGTGTTCGTCAAAATGAAGTCAGGGCCAAATGCACCGGTGGCAAAACACACATGTGGAAGATATACGATGTCATAAGAACGTTGACGGTCCAGTGTACAGTATTCAAAGATTTGGAAGTCAGCTACATGTGCATTGTAACAGCTGGACCATCAAAACGTTAATGTTCGACAATCCTGAACGTACGCTGAAATGGTGGGAGGAGAATACGCAGTGCTTCCAGAAATATTGTCAAACATAGTCGTTTCGGACGACCAGTTGTTGGACGACCAGGTGTTGTGGTAGGATGAGGCACTCATGTAACATTCCCTAAGCGCAAAACGACGTAGCAGTGACTTCATGTACGAAATGTAGGAAGTATTTTGGGGTATATTACTGTAGAAGTTCATTCTAGAACGTGGTTAAATTGAAAGAAAAGTTAGTGTAGCTATGACCATATGCGTGAAGGCTGATTTGAAAACGTAGTGATTCAGGAGGGACAGAGATTAAGAACTCTTCTTGCCATGCTGAGACAGGCATTCTTCCTGGATCACATTCCTGTGAAATACACTACGCACCATCATTTGTCAGCGACTGTGCCCCATCACCTAGAACCCTTCGTCGACGGGGTGTTAAATCATGAATTACGGCTCCGTCTTCAGGGCACGAGTGGCCTACAGTGACCATCCGACCGCCGTGTCATCCTCGGTGGAGGATGCGGGTAGGAGGGGCATGGGGTCAGCACACCGCTCTCCCGGTCGTAATATGGTGTTCTTGACCGAAGCCGCTACAGTTCGGTCGAGTAGCTCCTTAATTGGCGTCACGAGGGTGAATGCATCCCGAAAAATGGCAACAGCGCATGGCGGCCCAGATGGTAATGAATTACGGCTAGAGTGTAGAAAAACAGAATGAAAAAGAAAGGCCAATATGAATCCATATTGTGCATTTTCAACTTCTCGCGGCGTAATGAATAATCCATTAAATTTCGGGCATGCAGCCCCGCAAATAATATTTCCTCCGCTGATATTTCGGCCGCGTATCGTCCGGCCATCCTCAGAGTGAGTCACAAGACTGACGACAAGGTGCCAAGCGTGGCCTTATACGCTCCACCGCGGCGGTACTGCGCATGCGGGTCACAGATGCTGGTTGGCGGCAGAGAGATACGTTTACACATGCGCCACATGTGGCGAAGGCGTACAGACATTCGATTCGCTTATCGATGTATGATCGGCGGCGGTGAGACCCTGATGACTTCTCAGCAGTTTAATTACCCCAAGAGCCGGAATCCACGCTTTGTCCAAATTAAAACCATTATCTCTATTTATTAAATTATTGGCTAATCTAATCTCTATAGCTTCCTTGAAAACAGATTCCCAAAAAGAGGAGGTGGACGTTAAAATCTTCACATCACTGTAATTCATGGAATTCCCTGAATCAATGCAATGTTCGGCCACAGCTGACTTGCCTGGCTGTAATAAATCGAAGATACGCACTCTTATTACAGTGAGTATGAAATTGAAAAATAATCCAATGCTACTCGGAATTGAACTCTCGAACTCAGATATTCTGACAGAAAACGCAACCGAATTCACTAAATGTACGGCACATTCACTGAAGGATGTTGTTCATGGTGTCTGATCTGAAGACTGGAAATTCTGAGGTAGATGAAAACACTACACTTTATCTTCTAAACATCTGTAAGTGGTACAAACTCAGAAACTGGTTTCTTAATTTGTAGCAGTGGGTACGTAATTTACACCGCTCTTATAAACTATGTACTTGAGCTTAAGGTATGAACTAATTGAACTTTAAGGAAAGGTTCCATACTTTAGTTCTTATACCATTATTTGCAGGTATCGCAATATAACTTTCTCTCTCCTTTCGACACCCCTACACAGTTTTCATGAAGTCACATTTTTCATTTTATGCATCTCATCATTTCTTCCATTGGATATTCTTCCCACAACAGTCTACACGCTTCTTCGGTTTCAGGAATGGATTACTGTTGCAGCTTCCTCACAGTCCCAAAACATTTCATTTTGACAGGTGGAGCTTTAATTGTACACTTTTCTCATCGGTTATCTCTTTCCTCTGTTATAGTGGATTGCTGCTCAGATGACAGATTCCTTGGCTAGGCCTTGGAAGTTTTGTTTCGGCGATTTTTCTTCTATGGATACCTTCAGCCCACATTTTGCTTGCCACAGCTTCCTCCACTGTATTGAAATTATGGGGCAATCCATTTCCTGGAGCAATGTCGAACCCAGCTTTTCTTACGTCAGACATGCTTAAGGTAAACAACATGCCTTCAAATGTAAGAAATGCTCTTCCCTTTCGGTTTCAATTTCGGTGGAAAAAAGATCGTAAAGCCAAAAGTTCTTATGCACCATTTCGATTTATCTTTTTTTGTATTTTCAGCGTGACTATCAATTGTTGGCTTGGATACATTTTATATGTATACACTTTCATTTAATCCATGCCATTTAGATTTACTGTTATAGCTATACGCAATTTAAATGTGCTCCTGTTTTCATAACGCTTTTTTCCTGCCATACTGTAATGCAAATTAACTACACATAGGTGACAGAAGATATGGGCTAGCGATACGCACATATACAGATGGCAATAGTATCGCGTACACAAGGTATAGAAGGGCAGTGCATTGGCGGAACTGTCATTTGCTGTTAGGTGTTTAGCTGGAAAGGTTTCCGACGTCACTGTGACCACGCGGCAGGAATTAACAGACCTTAAACGCGGAATGGCACTTGGAGCTTGAGGCATGGGGAATTCCGTTTCCGAAATCATTTGGGAATTCAGTATTCTGAGATCCACAGCGTCAAGAGTGTGCTGAGAATACCAAATTTCTGATACTGCCTCTCACCACGGACAAAGTAGTGGCTGACGGCCTTGTCTTAAAGACCGAGAGTAGTGGCGTTTGCATGGAGTTGTCAGTGATAACAGACAAGCAACAATGAATGAAATAGCTCCAGAAATCAATGTGGACGTACGACGAACGTATCCATTAAGACAGTGCGGCGAAATTTGGTGTTAACGGTTTGTGGCGGCAGACACACGACATCGCCTTCAACGCCTATCCTGGGCTCATGACGATGTCGGTTGTACCCTAGACGACTGTAAAACCATGACCTGGACAGATTATTCCTATTTCTGTTGGTAAGAGGTGATGGCAGGGTTCGAATGAGGCGCAAGACCTTACGAAACCATGGCCCCAAGCAGTCAACAAAGCACTGTACAAGCTGCTGGCGGCTCCGTAATGGTATGGGCTTTGTTTACTTCGAATGGACTAGGTCCTGAACCGATCATGACTGGAAATAGTTATGTCCAGTTACTGGAGAGCATCTGCAGCCATTCATGAACATTTTGAGACTTTCAACAAGGCACTGTGGAAGCTGCTGGTGGCTCCATAATGGTGTTGGCTGTGTTTTCATCGAATGGACTGGGCCTTGAACATATCGCTGACTGGAAATAGTTATGTCCGGCTACTTGGAGACCACCTGCAACCATTCATGAACATTTCCCCGAACAACAGTTGTTCTTGATTTGTTTGAAGATCTTTCTGGACACTAATTTCTTTAGGACTATATGAAAGCCGAGGTGTATTCTATCTCCCTTGACTCGGAGGTGGAAATGGTTACAAGAATTCTGGCATCGGCCGCACAAATACAGAACACACCACGCATTTGTCGTGAACACAGGACTCTCTGGCACGTTGATACCGGCTGTGCGCTGAGATTAATTGTGGTCATTTTGAACATTCTTTATAATGTAATAGTGATCATAACAGTAAAGTAATGAAAACATTTAACAGCAGTTTGTTCACAATCACACACAATGACCACCTGTGTGTACTCAGTGCTCAGTACTTCAACAAAATGTGCTTCCGATGCATGGTTGATGTACTGAAAAATTCTGTGCCCAAAATAATAGGGATGATACAGGAGACAAAAACGAATATATTTCGTAGAGCATCCACAGATCAGAAACGCATTTTGTGAAGTACTGAGTACACAGTTGGTAATCGTGTGTGATTGTGAAATGTTATGATCACTATTACATTACAATGAATGTTCAAAATGACCAACACTAATCTCAGCCCACAGCAGGTATTAACGTAGCAGGGAGTCCTGTGTTAACGACAAACGCGTAGTGTGTTCTCTATTTGTGTAGCCGCTGCCAGAGTTCTTGTAACCAGTTCCACATCAGAGTCAAGAGAGATAGAATACACCTCGGCTTTCACATAGCCCTAAAGAAATAAGTCTTACGGTATTTGTTCTGGGGGGCCTTGCACGTCAATGTTTTCCCCGTTGTAGGGCATCATGTAGCCACTGCAACTGTTATGCAAGCACCTGTGTCTCTCCTAAGAACCATTTGGCGCATTCCTTCAGGTGGTCATTGTGTGTAATTGTGAATAAACCGCTGTTTTATTTTCACTATATGACACAATATACACGATACCAGTTACTGAAAGGTTCATTACTAGACCTGGCCTCATTGTTGGAATGTTCTACTGAGTGAGTAGTGTCAACACGCACCAGCAACATGCGAAGGGCAAGCAAACATCAAGTGACCAAGAGAGAAGAAGTACCGAAACACACAACAGCAAACGAAACCTTGAAACAAGTAGGCAAAGCGGGAAAGCTGCTCAACTTACGAATCAGCGAGACCAGAAATCCTCGATAAGTCACTACGGTTACGTCACTACGACTACATTAACTGAACTAGTATGTACTAAAGTTACTGAACCGGTTTATTCCAGTAGGCATCTCAATACTGAAAGCAGCTGCGAGTCACGTACATGTAGTTACTAAGTATACCGTGGAACAGGCACTGTTCCTCCTTCAGTCCTGACTGTCGTCCCCGTGTAGCCTCGTGCGGACGGACAGTGGTGGAGCAGGGGTAGTCGTGAACTGCTGGCGCGGCCGGCTGCGTTATTGAGTTAGAAGTTGGCCGCACTGCTGCCGTTAGCCACAGTGGCGACGCCACGTCCCGAGCGAGACCGGGACTTCCCCGGGCATCACGCTCGGTGGCGGCAGTTTGCGCGCACGCCCAGCAGCTCTGCACCCCTGCTGATAAACGGCGGAGACTTCGCCTCAAGTTGCGCCATTACTGCCCCCTGAATTACGTCCGTCCTTGATGCTTTTCGCTGGCGAAGCACAGCTATAAAGCGTTCATTCTATTCAAAGGCACTTTTATTCCAAGAAAATGGCCTCTTCGGAAAGCCAAAGTCGTTGTGCTATAGTCAAGAACCACACGGCGCCATTCTTTATGGACACTAAAACGTTTAGCGAAGCTTAGCGACCGTCCGTAGTACCTACATATGAGAATCTCAGCAAAGACTGAGTCCTGCTTTGTGATAAACCCCACCAACGCTGAGACACACCAGTAAGAAAGTAACTCACTACAGCGTCCTCCTGAAAGGAAAAGTTTTTCAATACCTATTTCATTAGCAATTGCCTACCTTGGTTCTTTCCCCTCACTCAGCCGGCCGAGGTGGCCGTGCGGTTCTAGGCGCTCCAGTCCGGAACCGCGGGGCTGCTGCAGTCGCAGGTTCGAATCCTGCCTCCGGCATGAATGTGTGTGATGTCCTTAGGTTAGTTAGGTTTAAGTAGTTCTAAGTTCTAGGGGACTGATGATTGGATGGATGGATTGTTTGGAGGAAGAGACCAAACAGCGAGGTCATCGGTCTCATCGGATTAGGGAAGGATGGGGAAGGAAGTCGGCCGTGCCCTTTCAAAGGAACCATCCCAGCATTTGCCTGGAGCGATTTAGGGAAATCACGGAAAACCTAAATCAGGATGGCCGGACGCGTGATTGAACCGTCGTCCTCCCGAATGCGAGTCCAGTGTGCTACCACTGTGCCACCTCGCTCGGTGGACTGATGACTTAAGATGTTAAGTCCCATAGTGCTCAGAGCCATTTGAACCATCCCCTCACTCAGACCGGGTGAGCTTTTTGATATAAAGACCATAGTAGACACAAGGTCCTCATCAGACCACCCCCGGCGTGCAGTCGTCAGACATTTTACCGAAGTAGGTGTGAGATATTAAAACATATGACACACTTATATGTCACACCTACTTGGAAGTGAGCTTGGTTACTGCGACCCATGTGATGGCATGTCGATGGCATTTGATACCGAAACCAGGTTGTCAGTAGACAAAATAAAATACTGACTGTGGACTAAAGCAGTTGATTTTCCAACTTTGAAACCATTCTCTCATTCTATCCGCTAACTGCTCAGCGTTTAATACTGTAATTCCTGTTGCTTTTTCATTGATGATGACTTTGGATATAGGACGCTCAGTAGCTTGGTCATCAAAACCCTTACAAAGGGTCAGCATGCCATCGTTCTATGTGTGTAAGCGCGTGTGGGCGCATGTGCGCAATGGAGAGGGAATGGGATGGGGCGACAAAGAAGGATGTTCCCACAGCCAGAGTTCCTTATAATGCATTAAAGTCCATCTCCCCTCCCCAGCACTTAAGGGATGAGATATTTTCTGACAGGGAGATCTTACAATTGCAATCAGCGCACATTTACGCATCCTCGTTCTTTTAAAATTCACTATAACACTCTCATCTTCATGTTGTGAAAGCATTTTCCTTTTCAAAATAATAAAAATGCTAAATCTACTTTATGGCTGACTTCTCTCTATTCTTCTGATATTGATTTCTGCATGAAGATAGGTTTAACATATGACCGAACCCTTCTAAAACGTACGTTGCCCAAGGATTAAAATGTCTGTGATTGATTTTATTTTGTCGTAGACTAATTAGATTCAATTTCAATTGACTATTGGGAACTCCTCCACGGCACTTCGTGTTTCTCTACTGAAGGACAGCATTAGACGGTCAACTCACTCTGTGAAGGAATGGCCGCCACTGTGTATAGCAGGCTCTGTTATTCTTTGGAGCTTAGGCCATACATGTTGATTTCAGTATAACGCATTCATACTGGTGTATAACATCACGATAAGCTGACAACTGGTGGCATTCATTTGTAGGTGACTTCTGATTTAACGTTCAGTTTATACACAATAAAAAATGTTTTGCATCACCGCGGTTCCCAGAACTCCTGAAGACAGACGTTGACTGTGGATATCGTATCACAGACACAGTCCCTTTGACCTGAGACGGCTCTAAACCCGCCCAATGACGTAAAAAACCATCCATAAGCAGCGCTTAGTAGACGGAAGGGGTCCGACAGCCGATGAGTTCCAGTCATTCCACCAGGAAGGTGGTACACAGCTCTTGTTGTCTATAGTTAAACCATGCCTGGACCGTCAATAACGCGGTTTGCTCACAACCGAATTGTTACTTTGTGCCAAGAAGTGCTCTCAACAAGCGCAATGTCGAGGTGTCTCGGAGTGAACCAGAGCGATGTTGCTCGAACATGGAGGAGACACAGAGAGACAGGAATTGTCGATGATATGCCTCGCTCAGGCCGCCCAAGGCCTACTACTGCAGTGGATGACCGCTACCTACGTACTCTGGCGCCGAGAAACCCTAACAGCAACGCCCCATGTTGAATAATGCTTTTCGTGCAGCCACAGGATGTCGTGTTACGACTCAAACTGTGCGCAATAAGCTGCATGATGACAACTTCACTCCCGACGTCCAAGGCGAGGTCCATCTCTGCAACCACGAAAGCATGCAGTGCGGTACAGATGGCCAAAAAAAAAAAAAAAAAAAAAAAAATAGCCAAATGGACCGCTCAGGATTGGTATCACGTTCTCTTCACCGATGAGTGACATATATGCCTTCAACAAGACAATCGTCAGAGACGTGTTTGGGAGCAATCCGGTCAGGCTGAGCGCCTTAGACACACTGTCCATCGAGTGCAGCGAGGTGGAGGTTTCCTGCTCTTTTGGGGTGGCATTATATGGTGACGACGTACGCCACTGGTGTTAATGGAAGGCGCCGTAACGTCTGTACCATACGTGACTGCCATCCTTCGACCGATAGTGCAACAATGTCGGCAGAGCATTGGCGGGGCATTTGTCTTCATGGACGACAGTTCGTGCCCCCATCATGCACATCTTGTGAATGACTCTCTTCAGGATAACGACATCGCTCGACTACAGTGACCAGTATGTTCTCCAGACATGAACTCTGTCGAACATGCCTGGGTTAAATTGAAAAGGGCTGTTTATGGACAACGTGACCCAGCAATCACTACGAGGGATCTACGCCGAATCGCCGTTGAGGAGTAGGAAAATCTGGACCAACAGTGCCTTGATGAACTTCTGGATTGCAAGCCACGACGAACAGAGCAATGCATCAATGCAAGAGGACGTTCTACTGGGTATTAGAGGTACCGGTGTGTACAGCAATCCTTACCACCACCTCTGAAGGCTTCGCTGTATGGTGGTACAACACACAATGCGTGGTTTTCATGCGCAGTAAAAAGGGCGGAAATGATGTTAATGTTGATCTCTATTCCGATATTTTGTAAAGGTTCTCAAACTATCGGAACCCAGGTGATGCAAAACGGTTTTTTGATGTGTGTATTTATCTTAGCTGTGGTATTAAAATTCAGTAAAACATTCTCGACTACAACATATGTTTATTATAGTCGACAACCCGTTTCAATTAAGACAGTAATCACTGCAGTACAAAATTATACGTACTTATTCAAAGGGATTTGTATACAGAGATACGATACATGGCTAAATCATCTGGAGTAGAATCTACATTATTAACAAAATAAGCCATTGTACTCATGATGGTACTAGCGGCGGTAGACGGAGCAAGATCTGTAAGAACAGGGAAGTGAATTATTGGATAAGACAGCATTATTAAAGAATATATTCACTAGTGGACGAAATTAAGAGATGGGTATCCTTTTCCCACATTTCTCAGAAGAAACCAAACAAGACTAGGACCGTGAATGCAATATGCAAACAGTTTGGCGCTGGCGTAGCTAAGATAAGGTTACGAATTCGTGTTGGCCGCCCGACACCAGCGGGACGGATAAAAATCTGCGCAATTACATCCGTTGCGAATTACAGTTGTGTCTGCTTTCGCTTTATTTTCGTTTTTTCAGTGAAATATGTAGACATCATCACTTAGACGACGGTATGAGATGGAGAAACTTGTGTGGGTTTGAGGTAGTCGCAACTCAGGTTGCGAGAGAATTGGACGTAACACCCAGTGTTATCTCGAATATGTGGAAGCTGTTTAAAACCAGTGGGACAGTGACCAAAAGACCAGGACAAGGTCGCCCGATAGCCACAACGGCCAATCACGACTGTATTTGGTGCTTTCAGCCAAGCGCAAGAGGACGTCTACAGCTACACAACTCTCTCGTGACGTCGCTGCTGACATAGTAACAACAGTTGTCAGGAGGACGGTTGCCAGATGGCTTCGCGGAACAAGGCCGTATGTCAGAAAGTCGGCCGTGTGCATCCCACTCGCCGCCTCCCACAAAAGAGAGCTTTAACAACGGCGCATACAATACGGACAGTGGACAAAGCTTCAACAGGCTAAAGTTCTCTTCAGAGATGAAGCCAAATTCAGTCTACCATGTGACTCTCGGCGAGTCTTCATATGGAGGGACCCGCAACATCAGGGAATGGGACACCTATGATGGCGGAGGTGTGATGATTTCGACAGGGGTCTTGCACCAAATCCGCACACTGCTCCAGGCGTTTGGCATTGGTTCCGTAAAAGCCCAGAGGTGCAGAAGGGAGACAGCCCTATGTGCTGTTGGTTCTGATTTCATTTTTATAGACGACAACGAAAAATCACATACGGCCTGACTGGCTAACGGACTGGGTAAATCATTTACCCTGAATCCTATTGAACTTGCTTGGGATGCTCTTAGGAGGGCAGATGCGACACGCCAAACCCAATCCTGAGCCATTCAGGTGTTGAAAACTGCTCTGGAGAAAGAGTGTCTCCGACTTCCTCAGGCACTCCCGAACTCGCTTGTTAATCTTGTGGCTCCTCGCTATACATACTGTGCGTCTGTCCGAGGCGACCACACACAATACTAGCTTTTTGACAGCCATTTTCTAAAATGTGATTTTTAACACATTGTATCTTGGCCATTACTCAAGCTAATCAATGGAATTCGAACTGTTGCTTTTTACAAATGATTGTTGTACAATAAATTATATCCGTACTTATTTTCGTTTATTTGCCTCCAGTATTTCCCGCGTTATTAGGTTTCATGTTATCCATCTTTTAATTTTGTCCAGCAGTGTACTATACCCTCCGTCCATCGCGTACGAATGGATAAAAAAGGCATACAAAAATAGCACACGTAATGCCTCGGAACAAAACCTATCGTAATCTATTCAAAATAACGAAACGCAATAACAGACATGATTTGAACTGTTTTATGTGTAGACTACTTCCCTCGGAATCTGTCTAAAATCGTTGAAAGTAGTCGTAGAAGAGATGGTTGTATTGATACTGATAGGTACGCTCCAGCAGGACACACTAACGACATCGGTGTAGGAGACGGAATGCGGCGGCCACAGCTTATTTACTTAATTTTAATATTTTACATCCATCACTGTTAAATCTTCAGTGAAAGAATGATGTCTAAGATTTTTCTGCAAAAGTTTTTTTATTACAACGGTGCAATCTTGGGCAGCGTTTGGGTGCACTGCAAGATATGTAAGAGGAAGTAGTATTTCGTTCCTCTCGTAAAGCTGTTTGAAAGGAACTGTGACCACCCTTTTTAAGATTAAGATGGCGAATTTACAGACTGAAGCTCAGGAATGATACTGTTAGCAAGAAGATGCGGAAAGTTTTCTATTTGATAGTGTAGATGTCTAAATGTTCGCA
The DNA here is from genome assembly GCF_023864345.2 of Schistocerca serialis cubense. Taxonomy (NCBI): domain Eukaryota; kingdom Metazoa; phylum Arthropoda; class Insecta; order Orthoptera; family Acrididae; genus Schistocerca; species Schistocerca serialis. Next base: position 668,063,945 of record NC_064642.1, read on the forward strand.
TCTCTTGGTTCAATTGTTAAACGTTCCTGGCACAAGATCCTATGGTCCTAGGTTCGATTCCCGGCCTAGTCGGAGTGGTTCTTGGCTTAGGGACTGGATGTTTATGTTGTTCTTATCACTGCATCTTTCCAGGTGGTAGAACTACAATAATACCAAGCGATCATTTTCTTTTTGTCTAAATATTATAAACTGAATAATAACTGACGTTATACACCGAGCTAGTAAAAATACGTTGTTCTTCAGGAATAAATCTCTAGGAATAACAAGGATTCTGACGCGACAGACTCACTACAGGAGTTTTCTGTGTTATCGTTTCCAAATACATTTCACTTCTCATCTCGCTGCGTTTCGGTGCCGTGTATGTAATGACATAAGTAAAAGTCGTAAAGCAGAAAAACTTATTTTGGGTAAAAAGCGGATATTATGGGTAGAAACGTATGTAATTTCCTACAAAAACACAATAAAACATTTCATATGTATTGTTGAGAAATCACCAGAGAACTAAATGCTTCCAGCCAACCTACTGTATTAAGTTCGACTTCCAAGGAAAGCTTCAATTAAATGACTTTCATTGCACCAAATACAGAAATTCATCGCAGAAATAAAACTCAGTTGCATATAAAAACATGAAAGAACGGTGTGTACGATGTATCACAGTGTTCGTTACCCTTTCACCTGTCCAACGTATAAACGAAAACCATCACTTTTATATCGGGAACTTCGGAGAAATTATATTAACTTTACTACTTCATGTGTACTACCAGTGCAACAAGTCCATCAGTTCTTAAAATCAATGCTTCATTTAAGCTGCAAATAGGAAACATTGTAATATTTGTTTCAGTTCAAATTGTGGGTAATGACAGAAACTCGGCCGGCCGGTGTGGCCGAGCGATTCTATGTGCTTCAGTCTGTAACCGCGCTGTTGCTACGGTCACAGGTTCTAATCCTGTCTCGGGCATGGATGTGTGTGATGTCTTTGTGTTAGCTAGGTTTAAGTAGTTCTGAGTTCTAGGGGACTGATGACCTCATATTTTAAGTCCCATAGTGCTTAGGGCCATTTGAAGCATTTGAACAGAAACTCGGCTGATAGCCGTTCGTCTCGTAACTTACATGTTGGTTTCAGACCTTGATGACGCACAGACAGCGGAGTGCGTGGAGTATATCTTTTATCATACATTAAAAAAAAAAAAAAAAAAAAAAAAAGGTCATAAGTCCCCTACAACTTAGAATACTTAAACGTAACTAACCTAAGGACACCACACACATCCATGCCCGAGGCAGGATTCGAACCTGCGACCGTAGCGGCCACTCGGTTTCTGACTGTAGCGAATAGAACCTCTCGGCCACTGCGGCCGGCTATATTTTCAATCTCTTCTCCCTAATTACATGATCGATTTCAACCAAATGGCAGTTTAGCGCCCGCTGTGTCTCCGGCGGTAGCCGCACCATGCACCGATCTTGGGGGAGCTCCGCCCCCTTTTGTTCACCACCGTCCATCTCCATCTGTTGCACAGCGCCGATGGTTGCCGTGCAGCCGTGTATTATTACCATGTTGGCCTGGTCAGTATTGGGAACGCTGGTGTCCTGACTCGCAACGATAGGAAAGACCTCTGGGTCCATTCATCACTGACAGCAGCAGGCTGTGGTGTTGAACTCTGCGACTGGCGATTATGGCGAGGTAGCCATCTCTCTTGGCAGCGGGTGTCGTTCTTCAGTAGCTTGCAGTAAATCTACGACAGAATTGTGCCAGACTTCACTATACTGTAATCAGGGAGTCGAATGCAAACCTTATGTGCTCCATCGACCCGCCTGACCAACTGCTTCACGAGGTAAGATGCTGGGGAATTTATGGAGCGATCTAGAGGCTAACGTTTACTTGACGTCACTTTTCATGTCGGCGTAGGTCGTGTGATGATGTAAGTATCAGCGGTTCTCGCTCTACCGTGCCTGCCTAAGGGGTTTATTATAGCATGTGGCTGCTTCGTAAAAAGTTCTTGGTATGCGTCGTTGCATTAGCAAAAGCGTTTCCTTCATCATGTGACGAAGGTAGAGTGACCCTGTCCAGCTGCGCTGCCCCACTACATTTCTCATGAGATGCGCTGTCTGGCTTGCCGAAAGCGCCGATGTTGCGGTTCTACCTGACTTTCTCTCGGTGGTGAAATGTTATTGTTCGCGTCCGCCTCGCGCCGGAACCGCCGTAATGCAAGAGAGGTAGATTCGCTCTGGAACTTTAGAATTTCAGATGTTTGCTGCCTTGTACAAGGTTGGCGAGCGGCAGTGTAAATGAAAACCTTCCCATTAACTCTGGGAGTTTCGGAGCAATTATGTTAAACGTACTACTACATGGGTAGCACTAATATAAGTCCGTCAGCTAAACTCAGTGTTTCATTTAAGTTACAAATGGGAAACATTGTAACGTCCTCTCCAATTTGCAAGGCAGATTGTGAGGTGTATATCAATTCTCCATCACGTATATTTAACATCTGTTCCTAAAGGCCGGCCGGAGTGGCCGAGCGGTTCTAGGCGCTACAGTCTGGAACCGCGAGACCGCTACAGTCGCAGATTCGAATCATGCCTCGGGCATGGATGTGTGTGAAGTCCTTAGGTTAGTTAGGTGTAAGTAGTTCTAAGCTCTAGGGGACTGATTACCTCAGAAGTTAAGTCCCATAGTGCTCAGAACCATTTTTTGTGTTCCTAAACCACTGGATTGATTTCAGTCAAACGTGGCAAACATATCACTTGTTACCTGGCAAGAATCACTGTGAGATGTAAGATCGACTACAAGTTAACGGCAGTACGGGTTGAGATGAAAAAGTTGCGTAAACATGCAAATTTTATTCGTCTAGTATCTGAGAATGAGAGTGTCTAGAGGCTTCCAACAAATTTTACTTGTAATTTCAAACCTGTTTCGAAACTTTCCATCACTAGCATGCTCCACAAGTTTATTTCCTCTGTTCATTCAGTAAAAGTATCGCAACAAGGATGACGTTTTAATCTATTACTTCATTACTACCGCATCTGTTAGCAACACAGTTCCATTAAACATGCATCCAAACCATATCATCGTACGATACATAATCCAGGAGATATGACTTCACGAACACTGATATTTCTAAAAAATTAGTTTTCTTAAAATGGAGCGCAGATTATCAAGACCACCTCAGTCAGTGCTTGATTATGTGGTAACTTCGTGGCGTCCAACTTGGTTTGTACTTAATTTCAAAACTCTTCTAAAAATTTTCTCTATTACAGGTTTAACATAAAATATTCAAAAATTAATTCATTTGTAAACTAACCAAAATTTTGAAGCTGGTTTGTACAGGACTTAGACTCCCAGAGGGGTCGGAATGAATATGTGGTGACACCGAAGCATAACAGCAACAAGTGGAGCAGTTTCAAGCGAATTTCTTACTTGCAGGTCGTTATATGTATAAAAAATACTGTGGCAGTGTCGCCACAATCGGTAAATGCGGGGACGTGGAGTAAAAAGGTTGACTTAAAAATGTTGTAAAACGATCTGTTGCTGTTTATTTCATGTATTTAATTGACCTAGAATACTTTTAAATGTATGGAGTGCAATTTTTTTTTCAGTTGTGCTGTTCATTCTGTCAGACAGATCACGATAGTGAGCGCTCCACCAAGCCAATAAATTTGTCTACATGTTCCGAGACCTAAGATCAAGCCACAAGGCTGAATACCACGGATAGGAATAACATGCATTGTGCAGTGTTTCGGCGTAACACAGCAGAGAATCAGGACACATATGTGAAATATATTTCACATAAGCATGTGTTCAACATTACCTACTGAGCCCCTGGTTGGATAACAACGAAACGTTGAACACGTCTTACTTACTACTTGGCGGCCGAGCGGTTCTGGGCGCTTCAGTCTGGAACCGCGAGACCGCTACGGTCGCAGGTTCGAATCCGGCCTCGGGCATGGATGTGTGTGATGTCCTTATGTTAGTTAGGTTGAAGTAGTTCAAAGCTCTAGGGCACTGATGACCTCAGCAGTTAAGTCCCATAGTGCTCAGAGCCATTTGAACCTTTTAATATTTGGCAAGAAAAACTTTTGTGGCAAGAAACACCAGTATCATACTCTGAAGGGGTGATACCGGCATGATGGACATATAAGGGGGAAGAAGGACGTGCCCAGAGAGAGGGGTGATGAGGAATGACGGCCAGAGAGGGGGCAGAAGACATGGGGAGAAGAGTAAGTAGTCAGACAGGGGAGGGATGAGATGGATATTACAGAGGGAGGGTAGGAAATAGGGAAGAGGAGGTGAGGGGAAGGAGGAGGAGACAGAGATGGGGGGATATATAGAGAGGAGGGGAGAGATAGACAGAGAGAGTGAAGGGGGAGGATGTGATGGTAAGAAAGGGATGAGAGAGACGGGGGAGCAGATATTCAGAGGCAGGAGGGAAGAGAGGGGGAAGAAGGAGGTGGGTACAGAGAGGATGAATAGAGGGGGGGGGGGGAGAAGATAGAGAGGTAAGAGGAGATGGACGGAGAGTGGGGTGAGGAGTTGGACAGAGCAGATAAGAGTGAGGTGGAGATAGGCCAATACAAGGCCGGAACATATAAATACCCTGGCAACGCCAGGTGTCCCAGTCAATGTATCTGTGATGTAAGGCAATGAGTAACACGGCAGTTAGCTATACATCCGCCAACTCGAGAAGTGGTTAGTGCAGCGGCTGACGGGCGGGTGCGCTGTTGCAGTCAGGCCGCTGTCCACGACCATCCTGAGCAGCGAGCAGCCGCTGACGGCCGGCCGGCGCTACGAGATCGCCTGCCGCACCGTGGGGTCGCGGCCGCCGGCGGTAGTCTCCTGGTGGCTGGACAACACTCGACTGCCCGCCAGCACCGACAAGGTGAGTGGCCGCACGCACTCTCAGAGCGCGAAGTCACCTGCAGCTCGTACAGGAACCAGGCAGCAGTTGTGACAGCTGACGGGCATGGAAGGGAAGGGATTGGGACGGCTGTGTATCCTCTCCCTGCTCTTATTGTCTGTACTTCTCGTAAGCAGTGGAGGAAATGGAGAAATTTTAGGAACTTCGCCTTCGTCGATGTCTTAATCTAATTAATAAATGGCTAAAACGATCACCCTGTCACTAAATCGCAGTTTTAGGTTCCAAATCTAGTGACTTCCAGGGGGAACAGTATTTCCGATATTTCATACAATTATTGACGCGTTTAACAAATTTTAGAAGCTACTTAATCTACTTATTAAGAAGTATAAGATCAAGTTTTAAGTTGTTGTTGTGGTCTTCAGTCCTGAGACTGGTTTGATGTGGCTCTCCATGCTACTCTATCCTTCATCACCCAGTACTTACTGCAACCTACATCCTTCTGAATCAGCTTAGTGTATTCATCTCTTCGTCTCCATCTACGATTTTTACCCTCCACGCTGCCCTCCAATGCTAAATTTGTGATCCCTTGATGCCTCAGAACATGTCCTACCAACCAATCCCTTCTTCTAGTTGAGTTGTGCCACAAACTCCTCTCCTCCCCGATTCTAGTCAATACTTCCTCATTAGTTATGTGATATACCCATCTAATCTTCAGCATTCTTCTGTAGCACCACATTTCGAAAGCTTCTATTCTCTTCTTGTCCAAACTAGTTATCGTCCATGTTGCACATATACTTTCAGAAACGACTTCCTGACACTTAAATCTATACTCGATGTTAACAAATTTCTCTTCTCCAGAAACGCTTTCCTTGCCATTACCAGTCTACATTTTATATCCTCTCTACTTCGACCGTCATCAGTTATTTTGCACCCCAAATGGCCAAACTCCTTTACTACTTTAAGTGTCTCATTTTCCTAATCTAATTCCCTCAGCATCTCCCGACTTAATTCGACTACATTCCATTGTCCTCGTTTTGCTTTTGTTGATGTTCATTTTACATTATCCTTTCAAGACACTGTCCATTCCGTTCAAATGCTCTTCCAAGTCAAGTCAAGTAAAACAAATCAGTTTTTTGTGGGTCATCAGTAATCTGCCTGGTTTGATGCAGCTCTCCAGGAATTCCTCTCCTGTGCCGACGTCTTTATCTCAGAGTAACGCTTGCAACCTACGTCCTCAATTATTTGTTTGAAATATTTCAATCTCTGTCATCCTCTACAATTTTTACCCTCAACAGCTTCATCAAGTACCATGAAAGTTATTCCCACATGTCTTAAGGTGCCCTATCATCAAGTCCCTTCTTCTTGTCATTGTTTTCCATGTATTCCTTCCCTCGCCCTTTCTGCGGAGAGAGTCATTATTCCTTACTTCACCAATGTACCTAATTTTCAAAATTCGGCTTTGGCATGACATCTCTATTGCTTCGATTCTCTTACGTTCCCGTTTTTCCACAGTCCATGTTTCACTACAGTACAATTCTGTGCTCCAAAAGTAGATTCTCAGAAATTACTTCCTCAACTTAAGGGCTATGTTTGATAGTAGTAGACTTCTCTTGGCCAGGAATGCCGTTCTGGCCAGTGATAATCTGCTTTTCGTGTCGTCCTTGATCCGTCCGTCATGGGTTATTTTGTTGCCTACCTAGCAGAGTAGCTTAACATCATCTGCTTGGTGATCACCAATTCTGATGTCAAGTTTCTCTCTGTTATAATTTCCGCTATTTATCATTACTTTCATCAGAGTGCGAGTATAGGTCTTGAGGAACCTAATTCACATCATGGAAATGAGCCAGATTATATTAATTACTTATTTAGTTATTTATTTGTCGTCCTGAGTGTTTTCTCTATCTAGCCATCTAAATCACATGATAACACTGAATTGCATGAAAGAACGCAAAATGGCATTTACAGTATAAAGCCACAACCTGTCATAATTTTGTCCGCCATACGTCGTTAAAAAATACACTTAGAATCGAATTAGACAGTTTTGATTTATCAGCTCATACCATTTCTGAAACGTTATCATAAGAAAGCCGTAAGTATGAAACACACATACCATTGAAGTCTGCAGTTATTTCACAGAATTCTTAATGAAATTACTGTCACTTTACGAAATCGAATGACTCTGGCAAACGAAATAGATGTAGGATGCGGTATGCTATTCCAAGTAATGTCATTAAAAAAATCCAACGGTCCACAGTCCTATTTGGTTCACATAACCAAGATGAGGTTTACAATAGCTTCAGACTCAGAATCACACTCACATGCAGGACAATTCTGAATATTGCTTCATTGTACACGTAAAGGAAAAGAGGAGTGGTTGAAACAGAGTCGAATGATGGTGGAAGTAGCTGATCGGTTCAAATATGTCATCGTAAACTACATCTTTGTAAAATTTCGAGGTTTTAACACCGAATAATGTCCATCTGTCGTTTGTTGGGACACGTTCCACATCTCTTGCCACAGATGTTCTAGATTGCCCTTGACCTCGCGTAAATAGACTGTATACAGCAATTTCAAATCAGTGTCATTACCTATAGACGCAGCTTGCTTAACTAATAGAACTTCCACTTTGTAACGGACACCAGATTGGGAAAGCATCCAAAGGAAATGGATTGCTTGCTCCCTCCGTTTGCTCCGAGCATATTCCTAAAACATATCCAGTATATAATGATTGGTTGTTTTCAATAAAATCTCCTCTGTCTTCAAGCCATGTCGCTACAATTGCGACCTCTGGCATCAGTCACAACTGGGCCGAAACCACGCGGGCGCAGAAAATGATTGGGCAGCTCATAGCAGCTCCGGCTCGGCGTGGAACCAAGTGAGGTCAGGTGGGGTGAGGGGCCCGCGACACCTTTGATACTGTCGCTCCCGCCTCCTTACTAGCGTCAAGTATTCGTCGTTGCTTCCTTTCGACTTCCAAAGTCCGCCCCATACATCCTATTGTGTGTGTAACCCTGATATCTGTTAAAATTATTGCTATTCATTATAAAATCAGCCGCCTCTTTTGTAACGGAATCCCAGTTTGTTGCCGTATGAGCCAAGACCCTCGTGTCTCAAATATTATTTTGTGTGCGTTTTATATTCGATTCACAGCGATGGCCCACGAGTCAGGCTCCCTTTGTTTAATACACTAAGTGATCAAAAGTCTCCAGACACCCCCAAATACATACGTTTTTCATATTACGTGCATTGTGCTGCTACCCACTGCCAGGTACTCCACATCGGCGACCTCAGTAGTCATTAGACATCGTGAGAGAACTGAATTGGGCGCTGCGCGGAACTCATCTACTTCGAACGTGGTCAGGTGATTGGGTGTCACACGTCTGTACATCAGATTTCCACACTCCTAAACATCCCTAGGCCCAATGTTACCGATGGTATGGGTCCCACACATATGAGCAATATTGTAGGCCGGGTCGGACGAGAGTTTTGTAAGTAATCTGTACACTGATCGCATTTCCCCAGTACTCTACCAATAAACCGAAGTCCACTACATGCTTTACTTACTACTGAGCCTACCTGTTCATTCCATTTCATATTCTTCCAACTGATATACCCACGTATTTGTATGCGTTAACGGATACTAATTGTGAGTCATCGATATTGTAGCCAAGAGATTCTACGTTCTTTCTTTTTGTGAAGTGCTCATTTTCTAATTTCTGAACCCTTACAATAAGTTACAAATCTTTCCAAACACTTTTAAATATTCTCAAGATTGACTGAATTTCCACAGGGTGTTACAAAAAGGTACGGCTAAACTTTCAGGAAACATTCCTCACACAGAAAGAAAGAAAATATGTTACGTGGACATGTGTCCGGAAACGCTTACTTTCGATGTTAGAGCTCATTTTATTACTTCTCTTCAAATCACACTAATCACGGAATGGAAACACACAGCAACAGAACGTACCAGCGTGACTTCAAACACTTTGTTACAGGAAATGTTCAAAATGTCCTCCGTTAGCGAGGATACATCCATCCACCCTCCGTCGCATGGAATCCCTGATGCGCTGATGCAGCCCTGGAGAATGGCGTATTGTATCACAGTCGTCCACAATACGAGCACGAAGGGTCTCGACATTTGGTAACGGGGTTGCGTAGGCAAGAGCTTTCAAATGCCCCCATAAATGAAAGTCAAGAGGGTTGAGGTCAGGAGTGCGTGGAGGCCATGGAATTGGTCCGCCTCTACCAAGCCATCGGTCACCGAATCTGTTGTTGCGAAGCGTACGAACACTTCGACTGAAATGTGCAGGAGCTCCATCGTGCATGAACCACATGTTGTTTCGTACTTGTAAAGGCACATGTTCTAGCAGCACAGGTAGAGTATCCTATATGAAATCAAGATGACGTGCTCCATTGAGCGTAGGTGGAAGAACATGGGGCCCAATCAAGACACCACCAACAATGCCTGCTCAAACGTTCACAGAAAATCTGTGTTGATGACGTGATTGCACAATAGCGTGCGGATTCTCGTCAGCCCACATATGTTGATGGTGAAAATTTACAATTTGAGCACATTGGAATGAAGCCTCATCCGTAAAGAGAATATTTGCACTGAAATGAGGATTGACACATTGTTGAATAAACCATTCGCAGAAGTGTACCCGTGGAGGCCAGTCAGCTGCTGATAGTGCCTGCACACGCTGTACATGGTACAGAATCAACTGGTTCTCCCGTAGCACTCTCCATACAGTGACGTGGTCAACGTTTCCTTGTACAGCAGCAACTTCTCTGACGCTGACATTAGGGTTATGGTCAACTGCACGAAGAATTGCCTCGTCCATTGCAGGTGTCCTCGTCGTTCTAGGTCTTCCCTTGTCGCGAGTCATAGGCTGAAATGTTCCGTGCTAAGACGCCGATCAATTGATTCGAACGTATTCCTGTCGGGACATCTTCGTTCTGGAAATCTGTCTCTATACAAGCGTACCGCGCCACGGCTATTGCCCCGTGCTAATCCATACATCAAATGGGCATCTGCCAACTCCGCATTTGTAAACATTGCAGTGACTGCAAAACCACGTTCGTGATGAGCACTAACCTGTTGATGCTACGTACTGATGTGCTTGATGCTAGTACTGTAGAGCAATGAGTCGCATGTCAACACAAATAACGAAGTCAACATTACCTTCCTTCAATTGGGCCAACTGGCGGTGAATCGTTGCGTAGCGTTGTTTTGAGGGAGGAGACCAGACAGCGAGGTCATCGGTCTCATCGGATTAGGGAAGGACGGGAAAGGAAGTCGGCCGCGCCCTTTCAAAGGAACCATCCGAGCATTTGCCTGGAGCGATTTAGGGAAATCACGGAAAACCTAAATCAGGATGGCCGGACGCGGGATTGAACCGTCGTCCTCCCGAATGCGAGTCCAGTGTGCTAACCACTGCGCCACCTCGCTCGGTGCGGTGAATCGAGGAAGTACAGTACATACTGACGAAACTAAAATGAGCTCTAACATGGAAATTAAGCGTTTCCGGACACATGTCTACATAACATCTTTTCTTTATTTGTGTGTGAGGAATGTTTCCTGAAAGTTTGGCCGTACCTTTTTGTAGCACACATCTTCTTTCAGACAGTACTTGACTACATATAGCTGCTTCATCTGCAAGAAGTCCAAGGTTACTATTAATATTACTCGAATGTCATTAGAATACACATGAGTATACATATACGCATGTCTGAAGGACATTGCAAAGTACGTTAGAACAACACAGGCACTGTAATATGATATTTCACACCTAATAACAGGGCTGCGGCTTTAATCATACGTCTCTTCCTGTACGGGACTCACAGAACCTTTACAAGTACAGTATGTAGACGAAACCGGCTACATACGGAAATTTGAGTCGGACCGGGGAGTGGCTCGCTGGCTGGCGTCGTTAAGGTGACCACTCGTGTCATGCGAAAGATCCGGATTCAAGTCCCGGCCCGTGTACGAATTTCCACTGTTACCAATGCGTAGCGCAGCCAAAGTTTAGCAATAGTCGGAAATGCGAATATGATTCTCGTACACTACGAACAGCAAGTGTAGGAGCAAACTTCTCTGGAGAACATCCAAAGTCGGCTGCTGATCTCTGTCCATTCAAGATAATTATCTGTGTATTCCCTACCAAGGAATCGTCAATCCAGTCACGAATTTCGCTCGATACCACATACGACCGTACTTCTGATAATAAGCATAGATAGTAGAAATCCTTGGGTAACAGAAGAAATATTGAATTTAATTGATGAAAGGAGAAAATATAAAAATGCAGTAAATGAAGCAGGCAAAAAGGAATACAAACGTCTCAAAAATGAGATCGACAGGAAATGCAAAATGGCTAAGCAGGGATGGCTAGAGGACAAATGTAAGGATGTAGAGGCTTATCTCACTAGGGGTAAGATAGATACTGCCTATAGGAAAATTAAAGCGACCTTTGGAGAAAAAAGAGAACCACTTGCATGAAAATCAAGAGCTCATATTGAAACCCAGTTATAAGCAAAGAAGGGAAAGCAGAAAGGTGGAAGGAGTGTATAGAGGGTCTATACAAGGGCGACGCACTTGAGGACAATATTCTGGAAATGGAAGAGAATGTAGATGAAGACGAAATGCGAGATACAATACTGCGTGAAGAGTTTGACAGAGCACTGAAAGACCTGAGTCGAAACAAGGTCCCGGGAGTGGACAACATACCATTACAACTGCTGGCCGCCCTGGGAGAGCCAGTCCTGACAAAACTCTACCATCTGATGAGCAAGATGTATGAGACAGGCGAAATACCCTCAGACTTCAAGAAGAATATAATAATTCCAATCCCAAAGAAAGCAGGTGTTGACAGATGTGAAAATTAGAAAGCCACAGCTGCAAAATACTAACGCGAATTCTTTACAGACGAATGGAAAAACTAGTAGAGGCCGACCTTGGGGAAGATCAGTTTGGATTCCGTAGAAATATTGGAACGCGTGAGGCAATGCTGACCTTACGACTTATCTTAGAAGAAAGATTAAGGAAAGGCAAACCTACGTTTCCAGCATTTGGAGACTTAGAGAAAGCTTTTGACAATGTTGACTGGAATACTCTCTTTCAAATTCTAAAGGTGGCAGGTGTAAAATACAGGGAGCGAAAGGCTATTTACAATTTGTACAGAAACCAGATGGCAGTTATAAGAGTCGAGGGGCATGAAACGGAAGCAGTGGTTGGGAAGGGAGTGAGACAGGGTTGTAGCCTCTCCCCGATGTTATTCAATCTGTATATTGAGCAAGAAGTAAAGGAAACAGAAGAAAAATCCATGGAGAAGAAATAATAACTTTGAGGTTCGCCGATGACATTGTAATTCTGTCAGAGACACCAAAGGACTTGGAAGAGCAGTTGAACGGAATGGACAGTGTCTTGAAAGGAGGATATAAGATGAACATCAACAAAAGCAAAACGAGGATAATGGAATGTAGGCGAATTACGGTCGAAGTAGAGAGGATATAAAATGTAGACTGGCAATGGCAAGGAAAGCGTTTCTGAAGAAGAAAAATTTGTTAACATCGCGTATACATTTAAGTATCAGGAAGTCGTTTCTGCAAGTATTTGTATGGAGTGTAGCCATGTATGGAAGTGAAACATGGACGATAAATAGTTTCGACAAGAAGAGAATAGAAGCTTTCGAAATGTGGTGCTACAGAAGAATGCTGAAGATTAGAAGGGTAGATCACAACTAATGAGGAGGTATTGAATAGAATTGGGGAGAAGAGGAATTTGTGGCACAACTTGACAAGAAGAAGGGACCGGTTCGTAGGACATGTTCTGAGGCATCAAGGGATCACCAATTTAGCACTGGAGGGCAGCGTGGAGGGTAAAAATCGTAGAGGGAGACCAAGAGATGAATACACTAAGCAGATTCAGAAGGATGTAGGTTGCAGTAGGTACTGGGAGATGAAGAAGCTTGCACAGGACAGAGTAGCATGGAGAGCTGCATCAAACCAGTCTCAGGACTGAAGACTACAACAACAATATGATACGGAGTAAATGCTTTTCGGAAATCAAGAAACACTAAATCTACTTTAATACCTTCATCCAAGGCTTTCAGTACGTCATGTAAGAATCCTGGTGAGAATTGGATTTTACATCGTCGATGTTTTCGGAGGAGGTCACTCTGTTTGAGATATCTCGTTATGTTTAACCTCAGACCAGATTCTAAGATACTGGACGATAGTTTTGCTGTTCACATCTAAATCCTTCTTCTAAATTTGTAAATGGGTGTGACCTGTGTTTTCTTCCAATTACAGAGGACAGTTTTTTGTTCGAGGGATTTACGATATAAATGAAAGAGGGGCAAACTCAGACGCAAATTCAGTATCGATTCTGGTAGGAATTCCTTCAGGCTCTAGAGCTTTGTTGAATTTTAATCATTTCAGCTGTTTCATAGCGCCACTGATATTAACACTTAGTCCACTCATCTTTTCAGTGGTACGAGGATTAAGTTGGGGCAACACTCCTGAGCTTTAATTTCGAAAAAAATATTTGATAACGGAGTTAAGCGTTTCTTTTTTTTTAACATAAATTTCAATTCCTGCCTCATCCACGAGTGACTGGACTGGACTCTTACTTTCCTATGCAGAGAAGTCGAGTATGCAGGAAAGATTGGGGGGAGGGGGGGGGGGGAGAGCTACATCAAACCGGCGAAGGTTCAAGTTCTCCCTCGGGCATGGGTGTGTGTTGTCCTTAGGATAATTTAGGTTAAGTAGTGTGTAAGTTTAGGGACTGATGCCCTTAGCAGTTAAGTTCCATAAGAAAAAAAAAAGTAAAGCTACATCAAATTGTTTTTCGGACTGTAGACCACAGCAGCAACCAAAAGGATAAAGAGGGGAGGGTTTTCTAAGACGAGATGTTAATGAACGTATCTGCCATCGCTTACGCTTCGCTAACTTGAGCCCAGCGTAAACATTTTGAACGCTTATCAATGTTGACACAGAGGTCGCTTCATCTGTCACAGGTTTCTGCGGACGGCAACGAGACCATATCGACGCTATCGTTGACGCCGGAATATACGGACGATGGGCGGCTGCTCACTTGTCGGGCTGAAAACCCTCAGGTGCTTGGAGGCATCGAGGAGCATTCAGTCAGGCTGGCTGTTTACTGTGAGTATGCCTGGCACAAAGATAATGTCTCCCCAGCAATGTGTCATGAAGTTACTTAAAAGTCACGGTGTACTGTTGTCTAGTCCGAATACATAACACGTTTATTACGAGCCTGTCGGGGTGAGAGCTATCACATACAGGATTTCGCTTATTCGTAGTTCCATCTCGGTTCATTTAATCTGAGTTCTATAACTCATGAATGTTTCATCGCACATAAAATGCTATAGCGTTGCTACATGTCGTGTCACCATCTGAGTATTAGAAATACTTCTGTTGTACTTCAATATTTCGTAAATCCCCTTAACTTGCTCCATTCTTATGAGTGAAACACCGTTACATTATCGAACGCTGTCTGTTATATTTCTTGCATGTATTGACGTTCAGGTACCGAATTTTCCTCCGTTTGAAATTTTTCTTTACGATAAAACTGAACCGTATGAGAACATTTCTGTGCACTGATTTAATGAGACAGTGTTTCTTCATGAACGGAAGTGTAGCTATTTATTACCATGAAAACCAGTTACTGTTTCAGACAGTTACAGTTTCACAAGTAAACTGTCCAATTCGACATTTCGAAACATCCCCTGAAAATCTTTATGCAGTAATACTACATCGAAAGCATTACAATATCAGAATTTAAGCTGCTAACACACAATGCAAGTATTTAAAAAAATGGAGAAATGTACACCGTTACCGGAACTGTAGCAGACATCGCTTATCCTCGATTGACGACACTCGGTAATTCGATAACACGGCAGAACGCGATCGTAATAGGTAAAACGAATTTCAGTTTCCATTGAAAGTTTCACTGACACACTTCTTCACAGTCACTACGCTCAAATTTGCAACTCATTAAATATGCATAAGAGTTTGAAGTTGCCTTTCCGATATTGCTAAGAGTTAACAATGGAAGTTAAACTGAAATAATTTTCCTTGTATTTTCTGTATATATGCTTGCTAATAGCTTCCGTCATCGTGGACATTCCAGAAATTCACACTAATGTGGTATCCATTATGTTAATAGTTTAATTTGTCAACCTCGTAAGGTCACAACGAAAAGGACGTTTTATGCAATCTAAATCACATACTTCTCCTGAGGACCGACATCTGTGCAATTTATTAGCTAATTTCTTGGACATTCATTCTGATAACGCCGAAATTTCGTTAGAAATTGTGGAAATATTAGAAGAAAGAAGAAGTAACTCTGACAGTTCCGTGAATTGCGGTTAGGACGATGATCTTTGTGCTAATTAAATTCCAGAAGAGAATTTGAGGACCTTCCTATCCCAAAGGAAATATGGAGAGTAATAGCTTTCAGGGACAAAGAAACGGTTGGTTAAACGAAGGAAAGAGAAATCGTTTAAAGTTAAGCTATCTGCAAAGCCGATTTCGCTTCTTAAAATCTGAACGTTAATTATGTAAATGTAAGAAAGATTTACATGCAGTACGAAATGAAACTCGCAAAGGTGTGAAAGAAAAACTATTCGAAAGATGTAGAACTGCTCTTGACAGTCAGTGCACCCTTATCGAGGGAAGTCTACGACACCGGGCCATCTGAATTGCAAGTGAGACGAACATTGCTGATTTCCAGGCTTCTTCAGCCTGGTTAAACCGATTCAGAAAATTACACGGAAAAACAAGTCACGTAATTATGAAGTTTACTTCAAATAATAAGTAGAGGGCATGCCATTCATAGGCTACAGTATAAACAAATTCTTATCCCCTAACGTGCTGTGTATAAAGACAGGTTTCGTGCTAGAACTGCATGCAAACCACACATTATCATTTCGAGCTATAAAAAAGAATAAGCCATTTGTTCAGTCGTTGAATGTTATGACACGTTCGTATACTACAATGCCACTGATAAGTATCATGCATTATTGATTCCGCAGCTTATTATCTGTCGGAAGCACAAGGCAAATGAGGGCCAAAAACTGAAAAAAAGGAGTGTTTGGTTGCCAAAATCTTGTAATCGACGCAGCAAAATATGGAAAAATGGGAGAGTATAATTTTCAGCACCATATCCGAAACGCCTGCAGAAAAGAAGACATTGCCTTTGTAGGACTCTTAGCCTGGCAATGACGACACCTCTTTCAGGTGGAGGACGGAAAGGCTATTAGTATAATTCGGACTCCACCTGGAACCAACTGTTTGATTTAGACCCTAGACAAAGAAATTTTTCGGCAGCGTGAAGCATTATTCAGAAAACTGCCATGCAACATAATTTCTGACAGATCTTTGTCATGTCAGTTATGTCATCGTAATAGCATTTAACTTCAGTCATTAGTGCACTGTCAGTTTGCACCATCAAGTTTTACGAATTTGATCAAGTATGCCAGATATGCAGCACATAAGCAGAATAACAACCGTGACCATTTATTACCCAACACAATTCGAGATAAATAAAGCTAGTAATTAGTGTGCAGTGTCTCAATGCATTATTTTGTCTTTTGTCAAGTATGTCACGTGTAAGGAAAATGTTTTTTACTAGTAGCTAGTAATTAGTGTGCAGTGTCTCAATGCATTATTTAGTCTTTTGTCAAGTATGTCACGTGTAAGGAAAATGTTTTTTTCTGTCATCGAATACATACTTCGCATTGTTGTGACAACTATTTGGAGTAACTAGGGAACTGTTTTATTGTTAGTAAAATACACGATATTCAGAAGTTATTGTAAGACTTGTACTACTGTTATTTTTGAAAAATATTTCATGTCAACAAATGAAAGTCCCAACTGACGTTAGTCGCCTGTAATGTAAAATGGCAGACTGCCTTGATTTTTCTGCCTCTGTCAATCACTTGTGTAATAATTACATCTACAGCAGTTCAGCTGCCAAAATGAACTGCTATTTATTCAATAAATTAACTATCTGAGATGTTTTCGCTATGTGTGCACTTTGGACATCATGCCACGCGGCTATACCTACTTGTTGTGTCTCCTTAATCGACGGATCGAGCACTGGGCAAGAATGCCTGTACAAATCTCATTTATCAGCGGTTCTTCATACAACAAAACCGAGTAACTGTATCATTTTTAAGTACTTACAGTGCGCCTTAGCAGCTGAAACTTTCTTTCAGTTGTTCTTCCATTGTGAAAAATTTCAGGGTGGTTTTCGACATTTACGATCATTTCCTTGTCAGAGGCTGTTTCTCTTGTAACTGAAACCCTGTTGATTACTATGGGAGAATAAGTATCAGTACTAGCTGATCATGAAACAGATTATCTTACAGTATTGTCTTGTATACATAGTAGAAGACGCTTCTGTGGTGGCAAATGACTCTTCTGCATCTCTCTGTCTTGCTCGAAAGCACAAATAGAGTAGAATTATATTGATGTTCATATTACAGGGTAATAATTAATGCCACAGAAACAACTGATCAGGTTTTAGTGCTGAGAGTAGGTGAACCCAAGGATTTCATTGGCAGGAATGCAAGTAAACAGAAGAAGAGAAATGCTCACAGTGTACTAGACGTATATAAAATATTGTTGGAAAGACTTTACTTCCAATGTGTGTGAAGAGGGAAATTATAATACGTGTATATACCGGTTCTGATTTACGGATGTAAAGTCTGAAATTTAAATGCAGAAACTAACCATTAACAGAGATTGTTCTAGGAGCAACTAAGAGACGCACGTATTGAATTGGTAGGACAAGTAATGGATAACAGAACAAACTGTAGTAGAACACTTAAGACTGAAATGAAAATACAATGGAGATATTACAAAATCATCGGAAAAGCCAGGCAGTTTCCTTTAATTCCAGATGAGTTTCTCGTCACAATTACATGTTAAATTTTTTACTTTTTAACTCCAAGTTCCATGTCCCTACACTTTTTTTCTGCCAGACAGCTAAACAGTAAATCTGATAAACTGCATCCTTCTCTAAGACCAGCTATTGTTTTATATGACTGATGTACTTATCCTATGAATTTCACTTTACCTATCGTATTTGTTCTAATTTCATGAATTATATTTGTTAATACTGATTTAACACCTCGTTTTCAAATGATTTCATCCAATATTTGTCTGCTTACAGCTTCAGATGCTTTGTAGAAAGCAGTAAATCATATTATAATAGGTTTACAAGTTAACAATCTGTGGAGAATTATTAAGTTCAACTACTGTTCTGAGCAGGATTTTTCAAAGAACCACTTTGATATATTGGCAGTTGTTTATATAAATAATAGGAAGATAAGAAACAACGTGGAGATGCGAAAACATACCGATTATATCAAAGAAATGCGAAAGCGAAGATTCATCTTTGGATAATCCCAATGAGTGACTATACTCTATGGGCTATCGAAACAAAAACTTCTATATTTGTGGGGAAAAAAATCGACGGCACCATAGATTGTATAAATATGAAATGACCTAGATAGAAACCCGAAAGGACTCATTCTAAAAGAAAAAAAAGATTTAAAAATGAAATAACAAAATTCAGTAGCCTTCAAAAACACAGTAAAAAAGACATCAGGAGCAACATGGACAGAAGAAAGAGACGGATAACATGGGGATAAGATGAAGGAGTACTGGAAAAATGTTAAACAACACGCAAATATGAGAAATACAGGTTGTTACGTGACCATCGTTGGTCAGTTTTACGATAAAAATGTGAAAATGGGCAGCACAAATAGCCAGGCGATTGCATGATGGACAATCCGATCAAAAGTATCCGGACAACCCTATGAAATAGTGAACTGATAAGTAGATGCCACAACAGGCGGACGTGCCAGCATAAAAGGTGGACTGCGTTGTCAGCAGGGAGCGAGAACATCAGAATAGTTTTGTCTGGAGAGCTCAGTCACTTCGAATGTGGACTAGTCATTGGATGTCACTTGGGTAAGAAATCCATCAGGGACACTTCTATACTTCTAAATCTGCTGTAGTCGACTGTTGATGAAGTGACTGTGAAGTGAAAATGTGAAGGAACAACCACAGATAACCCAAGACACGCTGACTCACTTAATAACGAACAGGGACTGTCGAGAGTTGTGGACTACGGCTGTAAGAAATGGCATGTAATCTCAGGAAGGAATCACTGGTGACGTCCAAGGCACTAGCAGCAGTCCAGCTGGTAGAGTGTCCTCGCGAAAGCAGTTAAAAACGATGGGGGTACAGTAGTCCAACGACTCCTCATAAGCCACCCATTTCTGTAGGCAGTGATACGCTACGCCTGCGGTGGTGCAAGGAGCAACAGAGCGACAGCACTGGACAGTAGATGACTGGGAACAAGCGATCTGGGGTGCTGAATCACTCTTTACCCTCTGCAGCCCACTGGAAGGGTTTATGTTTAGCCTATGCCTTGAGAACGTTGACTCCCATCATATGTAATGCCAGCAGTGAAGAACAGACGTGTTGATATGTTAGTGGTGTGATTTTCGGGGCTACGGTATGGTCTCCTTACTGCGCTTACCTAAGCGCTGAGTGAGGAATGATATGGACACATCTGCAACATTAAGTACTGCGCCAAGTATAGGAATAGGTCGGAGACGATGGTTGGCACAGAGTCACGATTGACCCTGTTATAAAGCAGCATCTGTCATCCAATGGTCTATGGACAATACCAATACTGAAATTACCTGTTCCACGACCTGAACGCTATGGAACACCTTTGAAATGTGTCACAACGTCAACTTCGCTTCAGTTCCCAGTGTCCAGCATGACTATCTTCATCAGTTTGGAGGCTTAATGAATAATAGGTTGCCATTGCCCCACCGACATTTAGACGTTACACTGAAACCGATCCCAGCGAAGTTCGAGCCGCCATGAGATCGACCCCCTATTAACGTCCGGCAATATTTTTCCGCATACTTTTGATAAGATAATGTATATTCGCCAAGAACTGTTTTTGTATGCTCTGAAGAAGTAAAAGATGAATGGGATGACGACGTAGTGGTTGGTGGCTATATGACATTAGGAAACAAGAAGGATCAACGCAGATACTCATAGTTCGAGAATACAATGCATGGAAAATCTAGTGTAGACATTTGTTCAGGCTTGGATGTCAACGGGCAGATAGTGCTGATTAAAATGCAAGGATTTCTGGACAGGCGAGTGTAGATTAATATCAGCAGCTGCAGAAAAACGTATAACGGGCGTAGGATTCGTTATGAACAGGAAGGTAGGGCAGAGCAATAGTTTGGCGATCAACTTCCGGCTCATTGGTACGCTCCATCGGAATGATTGTTTCTTAGATTAATATCTGGAATGACTTTTCGCAGTGACTCGACCGTTTTTGTACTTCATCTGGTATCTGGTCCTCTAAGAGGTCAATCTGTTGCACTGTAAGAGATTGCGGAATGGCATTCGATCTTTATTATAGCTCCCAGTACTGTGTGGTGTATATTTTAATGTAATTTGTGTACCTGATGCAGATGCGCCATCTACCGAGCTGCGACTGGGCCCTCGACTGCACGCGGACAACGTGGAAGAAGGCAGCGACGTCTACTTCGAGTGCCACGTGCGAGCCAACCCACCTGCCTATAAGGTCTACTGGAAGTTCGAGGTACGTGCCTACTACTGTTCACTTATCCTGTATTTTATACTCAGCAGTCATTCGTACGGTTAACGCATTTCATTTTTAGCACTATGAGTTCTCTTCAAGCGCACGACGATTTTCTGACTATGGCCATTTGAGACAATCTATACCACTTACCGTTTTTTTGCTTTCTTTGGGTCACCGGTCTCCTGGCTGGTTTGACACTGACCGCCACGAATTCCTCTCCTGGTCCAACGTTTTCATCTGAAAGTATCAGTTGCACCCTACGTCCTCCATTATTTGCTGGATGTATTCCAGTCTCTGACTTCTAACTTCTATGACCACTTTAATGCTATCTATTCCTCTTCAACTGTACTTACTCATTATCTGAGTGTCTACAGCCTCAGAGAACTTCAAACGCAACTCTTTATGTCTTAGTACTTCCGTATCCCAAGCTTTTGCGGACTGATTCTTAGTGACTAGTTTCTTAAACTTCAGCCTACTCTTCAGGACTACTAAAGTGTGATATAAATGTATATCTGCTCCTGGATAAGCCTTACAATCCAGTATCTGAATTCGGAATCTCTGTCTGACCATGATGTTGTGTAACTGAAATCTTCCACTCACTATCTCCCGGCAGTTTGCAAGTGTACCTCATCCTCTTGTGATTCTTGAACAGAGTATTCACTATCACTAATTGGTATTTATTGCAGACCACAATTAGTCTCTCGCTTCTACTACCAAGCCCATGTTCTCCGGAAACCCTTTCTTCTATTCTCTCCCCTACAACCGCATTCCCATCCCCCACGACTATTAGATAATCTCCCGTTACGTACTGAATTACCCGTTAAATATCCTCATATACTTTCTCTATCTCTTCATCTTCTGCTTGCGACGTCGGCATGTGTACATGAAGTATTGTAGTCGCTGTTGGTTTGCTGTCGATTCTGATGAGAATAATCCTATCACTGAACTGCTCCAGTAACTCAATCTCTGTCATACCTTCCTTTTCATAACGAATTCTATTCCCGTTATTACATTTCCCGCAGATGGTGATATTACAAAATACTCGTCTGTTCAGAAATTCTTGTCTTCCTTCCATTTTACTTCACTGACCCCCACTGCATCTACATTAAGCTCTAGCGTTTCCCTGTTGAGATTTACTAGCTTCTCTATCACGTTCAGACTTCCATGCCCCGATTTGTAGAACGTTATCCTTTCGTTGGTTATTGACTATTTTCTTCATGGTCACCTCCCCCTTGTCAGGACCCCTCCCGTAGATCTAAAGGGGGAGCTAGCCCGGATTCTTTTTCCAGTGGACAGATTGTCAAGATATTTTTCAATCAAAGGCCACATGTCCTGTAGATAAACATTGTGTCTTTAATGCAGTGGTATCCATTGCTTTCTGCATCTTCACGGTATTGATCATTGCTGATTCTTCCGCCTTTAGAGTAGTTTCCCACTTCAAGGGCGAGAGAGTTCCCTAAACATCTATCTGACCCTCCGCCGTCTTTGACACGGCCATTGGATGAATCAGAGTCACGTCTTATGCCTGAAGTATTTGACAACCATTACTGATAACTTTAATTTAAAATTTAAGCAGTTGCGAGGATTCGAAATCCTGAGACAGAACGTTTTGATTACTATTCGAAGATGCAAACCCTAGACCAAGGGGAAATTAAAGAGATTGGTATATGTGTACCACCGGAATGGCTGCTGACGATATACCTTCCATTTGTTACGAGTTTCGAATCAAACGATTATCAGGTAGCATAATGTTTTTATAGTAATAGTGATCTTACCGACATGTAGCTGTCCTCGTTGGTATCCTTCTTCTGGTCAGTATTTATTCAGAATTTGAATATTAATCTGAAATATCTTCCATGCAGTTGGAATTAGCACTTTGTACTTCACATGTGGACTGCCCCTCTCTGAATGCAGTATTTAATTGGTCCATTTATACACTGCTGACACAGGTCATTACATATTTGTTGTACAATACAGTCTGTCTTCGATTGCAACTGTTAAGTAACATCTGTTTCGTCTGATACACAATGTGACTTGAGCTGTTCAGATACTCACATTGGATTCATTTAGTGTCATTAGGCTCAGTGCGGCACTACTAACTCGACAGACAGCAACCGTGAACTCGGAACCATGACCTGCCAGCTATTCCGCGGGGCGGGCCTTGGGCCGAAAGTGATACAGCATCTCCGTGCTTTTAGCTGCTAATTGGAGCGATACCATGATACACGGGCAAGGGTTTCGACGAAGGCCACATCACATATCGACTAATTATGTAGTCTCGGAAGCAATAGTATGATTTCACCAGAAATTTCTTCTGTTGCATTTCAGACACCGTACCTTATTTTCTTTAATGACTAATTTACTCTCTCACTGAACTACTGACTTTTGGTAGCCTTACGTCGTGGTATGTTTGAAATCCAATTCCGAGTTTATTCTTCTTGTCTGGCTAACACAGGATCACAGTGGTACTTTATTGCAGTCGAAATCTGAACTGAAGAACTCCATACAGTACTTTAAATCAATGTTGCTTATGCGTATGTGTAACAGTTATCAATCTTATTGCACTACTGGCCATTAAAATTGCTGCACCAAGAAAATAACGTGCTACAGACGCGAAATTTAACCGACAGGAAGAAGATACTGTGATATGCCAATGATTAGCTTTACAGAGCATTCAGACAAGGTTGGCGCCGGTGGCGACACCTACAACGGGCTGACATGAGAAAAGTTTCCAACCGATTTCTCATACACAAACAGCAGTTGACCGGCGTTGCCTGGTGAAACGTTGTTGTGATGCCTCGTGTAAGGAGGAGAAATGCGTACCATCACGTTTCCGACTTTGATAAAGGTCGGACTGTAGCCTATCGCGATTGCGGTTTAT
The DNA here is from genome assembly GCF_023864345.2 of Schistocerca serialis cubense. Taxonomy (NCBI): domain Eukaryota; kingdom Metazoa; phylum Arthropoda; class Insecta; order Orthoptera; family Acrididae; genus Schistocerca; species Schistocerca serialis. Next base: position 668,087,340 of record NC_064642.1, read on the forward strand.
CGTATCGCAACATTGCTGGTCGCGTTGGTCGAGATCCAATGACTGTTAGCAGAATATGGAATCGGTGGGTTCAGGAGGGTAATACGGAACGCCGTGCTGGATCCCAACGGCCTCGGATCACTAGCAATCGAGATGACAGGCATCTTATCAGCACTGTTGTAACGGATCGTGCAGCCACGTTTCGATCCCTGAGCCATTAGATGGGGACGTTTGCAAGACAACAACCATCTGCACGAACAGTTCGACGACGTTTGCAGCAGCATGGACTATCAGCACGGAGACCATGGCTGCGGTTACCCTTGACGCTGCATCACAGACAGGAGCGCCTGCGATGGTATACTCAATGATGAACCTGGGTGCACGAATGGCAAACCGTCATTTTTTCGGATGAATCCAGGTTCTGTTTACAGCATCATGATGATCGCATCCGTATTTCGAGACATCGCGGCGAATGCACATTGGAAGCTTTTATTCGTCATCGCCATACTGGCGTATCACCAGGCGTGATGGTATGGGGTTCCATTGGTTAAACGTCTGGGTCACCTCTTGTTCGCAATGACGGCACTTTGAACGGTGGACATCATGTTTCAGATGTGTTACGACCCGTGGCTCTACCCTTCATTCGCTCCCTGCGAAACCCTACATTTCAGCAGGATAATGCACGACCGCATGTTGCAGGTCCTGTACAGGCCTTTCTGGATACAGAAAATGTTCGACTGCTGCCCTGGCCAGCACATTCTCCAGATCTCTCACCAATAGAAAACGTCTGGTCAATGGTAACCGAGCAACTGGCTCGTCACGATACGCCAGTCACTACTCTTGATGAACTGTGGTATCGTGTTGAAGGTGCATTCGCAGCTGTACCTGTACACGCCATCCAAGCTCTGTTTGAGTCAATGCCCAGGCGTATCAAGGCCGTTATTACGGCCAGAGTTGGTTGTTCTGGGTACTGATTTCTCAGGATCTGTGCACCCAAACTGCGTGAAAATGTAATCACATGTCAGTTCTAGTGTAATATATTTGTCCAATGAATACCCGTTTGTCATCTGCATTTCTTATTGGTGTAGTAATTTTAATGGCCAGTATTGTAGATACAAATATCAGTGCTGGGCATGAACACCACTCTCAAAGGGAGGCCGCTAATTGTGAAATTCAGATTCGATTCATACTGCGCATAATAAAAGCTCATGGCCAGAGGTGTAATGTGGCAAAGCACCAAGATGCACTTCTCAGCCGTTGTCGAGAAAATCGACAGTTAATAGAAACCGTTGCGGTGAAATACTCTCTACGATGTATGACTTCCTATGGCGTCGTGGCGCAGCGGTAAGTGCTTGGGTTCGTGAGTCAAAGGTCGCCGGATCGAATCTCGCGCCATGCAATTTTTTTTTAGTATTTGTTTTTTGTAATTCAAAGCTATATATATATATATATATATATATATATATATATATATCATGGGGTCTCTAATTCGAACGTTTGACTTACACTATACGTATTCGTTTCGGAATATCGTTTCTACGTCTTCCGTTAACTACACGTGTAAACATTATGAAGACAATTAATAACATTTGTGAAATACAACTTTGTTGCAGAAAACATAATCATGTTCGAAGTCGCCAGTTTTTCCACGACAAACGACTTTCAACAACTTATTATATGCATAATTGTTACAACTGATTGCCGGGAATTTTATATATATATATATATATATATATATATATATATATATATATATTAATTACAAATAACAAATACTAAAATAAAAAAGCTGCATCGCGCGAGATTCGATCCGGCGACCTTCAGATTACGAAACCGAGCGCTTACCGCTGCGCCACGACGCTGTAGGAAGTTACAAATCGTAGAGAGTATGTCACCTCAACGATTTCTTTTAACTGTCGATTTCCTCGACAACTGCTGAGAAGTGCATCTTGGTGCTTTGCCACATTACACCTCTGGCTATGAGCTTTTATTATGCGCAATATGAATCGAATCTGAATTTCACAATTGGTGGCCTCCCCTTGTCAGTTATTGAGAGGTAGGAGGGGAGGGGAGGTATAAAAAATCTCACCATTCTTTGTACGCGTAATGTGGCGTCATTTGTGGCATTTGGTATGCCGGTACGGCTCAATCAGACTCTCTTAGCTGTGTGGTAGCGAAAAGACAGAGGCATCTCTCATCTATTGGGATGGTTGACTGGCAGCGACTGTCGCATCATAGAAGTTGTGTTATCGCAGTGCTGAGAGGAGGATGTCAGGTAAGGAAACTACAGTGTGAAGTCTGTTGCTTACTTCCAAGTTACTGGACAGTTGATCATGGAGCAGAAAGACAATGAATCACAAAGTGGCTCCTGCTTTGGCGCTGTCTGAGGAACTGTCCGCTTCGCTTCACCTGGCTGTCCTTAGCTCATAGATTACCCGAATTTTTCGTCCTCCCAGTCATTTGAGGACCTAATTTTGGAGTGCCGACGAATAACTTATAGCCGTTTCGTGAGCCCGTCTCTCAGTGCAAGGTTGAAATTACCGATCCTTCGTTGGCTAGTAGTCCCTCTGGAACTTGTGGTTTTCTCACGTTTCTCTTTCATCACCGTTTGTAACACTGACCATAATCAATCAAGCTCTTTAGTCTGCCGTTTCGCTACAGTTCAGTCTACAACAAACTAGCTTGTTGGTAACGGCGATCTGTGTGTGACGACTGGACTTTCTCATACATCTGCTTCGTTCTCGAATCTGCAGGTGTTGATGATTGATAAACAGTTCTCTTCTTACCCACCAAACATTATACACAGACTAAATCCATGTTTTACAGGCTGTTTCTGCATACATTCAGGGTGCTCTTGCTTCTACGTGCCGTCTCATTGACCGCAGTGGTGCGTGACTTATCGACGTAATTCTTAGCGCCCGCCAAGCATTTTCCCACACAGTGCAACACTTCTCCGGCATGCTAGACGTTTCACATGTCATAGCTGATGAGTTACGGCATTTTTGTGACGTCTTTTCCGTGCCTGAAGAGATTTGCAACAGCGGAATTGTCACAATGCATGGCAGGCTGTACGCAAAGCGGGCATTTTTAAACCATCCCTCGTGTGGGTAAAGAATGTGCTCGTGTCTGCGTCTCCGGCTATCGTTGCCTGCGGTTTAAACCTCTCTCCAGTTTCTCAGCTCCCGGTTCTACCCAACAACGAAACTGACCGTTTCTCCCCCCATATACTGTCTAAAAATCTCCCTTCTCGGCGTGCCCGGTGACGCAGGTTATTTCAGTCTAAGGCCAATGCTTGAACATTCTATTCGTCAGAAGTGTTTTATTTTCCTACGCTCGTCTGCTTTTGATGGCCGCTTTGCTTCCTTCGCAATGTGTTAATTTGCATTGAAGGTTGCAGAAATTCATAACTTCATTTACTGCGTTATATTAAAATTATCGCTAATGTCTTATTTTTGGTTTTCTTCCGTGTACAGTCAGTTAATACGTTGTAGGCGTGGCACTATTCATACTTTTATACGGCTGCTGTAATTCATTTTCACTACCTCTGAAGATGACAATATCATCAGCAAATTTTGTCATCGGAATCATTTCACCCCGAAATTCAAATTTATTTTTTAACGTTCCTTTTATTTCCATGACTGTTTCTTCGATCTGTGGACAGAACACTATGGACGACTGACTGCATCCTAGTCTTGAATCAGAGCACATCTTTCCATGACATCACAATCTTATGGTTCCCTATGGGTTCATCTAAATACGAGGCGTATCCGGAAAGAAAAGTCCGATTAGGCGCGGAATGGAGACCACTGTGGAAAGGAAGTTTGGACAGATGTGTTGGGCAGTGTCTTTAGTGTGCCTGTCGATTGCTTCATTTCACCCTTTTCAGTTCAGAGCGGAAAGTGATCATGTACAAATGCCTAAACCAAGAGTGTCTCCCGCCAAGTATGTGGGGCTGGTGAGAGATTTCGCCTGAAACTATGCAGCCCACTTAACATAAATGTCATGCGTTTATTTCTTCAAGAAAATTTTCAGCCGCTTTCTGCAGGGGCAGCGTAGACGTGCAGCGTTTTTGTGGTAAATGATCACCCACAATACAGACCTTAATTGCCTCCCTCCATTGTTCATCTCTGCTCACATGAACAGCTAGCTACGAACACAACAATTTGGTACAAACAACGAAAGGCAAACCAGTGTAGACAATTGGCGGAGAGCACAGGCGGCTGCTTTCTGTGACGAGGGTACTGGAAAGTTTGTACAACGCCACGACTATTTAGAGAGGTAGCTGGAAGGTGTGGATAACGGTTTCGGATAAAACTTTTTTGATTTTCACTGTGGTTTACATTTCACGACTGATAGGTCCTTTTTTTCTAAACAGCCCTCGTATTATTTACTACACGTCATTCCCTGTAACTTACTCCTATTTTTTCTCATAATACCGATTATGTTGCGCCAATATACACTGCCAGATTCTTCTTCCAAGTCGACAGATCCTAAGAAGGTTTCTTGATTATTCTTACACCTTGTTTCCACTATCATGCGCAACATGAGATCTGCCTGTCTAGTCCCTTTTCTGAAGCCTAAAGTAATCGTCACATAAGCGATGCCAAATTTTCTGTACCATTCTCCTGTATATTAATTCTGTCACTAACTTATGTGCCTGAGATATTAAGCTAATTATGGATTAATTCTTGCAGTTATCTGCACTTTTTTCAGCGTGACATAGTGGATCGTATTTTTTCGAAAGCGTTGTGGTATGTCTCCAGTCTGATGTATTCTACTAACCAACGTCAATAGTGATTCGTTCGCCGTTTCTACTACATATTTTAGGAATTCTAAAAGTGTTTTATGTATGCATTATGTCTGATTTGATTGCGTGTGTTACAAAGCATTGTCAAATTCTTCATTGGATGCTCTATGCCTGAAAAATCGATATCTGATCCTTCTTCTATTACGTTAGCAGATTGTTTCCCCTTCTCGTAGAGACGTTAAATAAACTATTTCCACCTATGTGCTCGCTCCTTTACGATTATCAGCGGAATTCCTCCTCGCTTCAGATTTTTAATGTCACCGAAGGTTGCTATAACCTTTCTATATTCTGAATCCGTTCTTCCATCCGTTTTGTTTTCCTCTTCAGTTTATTTCCATTGTGACCGTAGCCATTTCGCCTTAGGTTCCTTGCACTTCCTGTTCATTCCATTCTTGATTATCTTATTTTGCTGTATTACTGTCTGTTCCTGAACATTTTTGTACTTCCATATTTCTCTTGTTATTAAATGATCCTTCTCGGGGCCGGCCACTGTGGCCGAAGGGTTCTAGGCGCTTCAGTCCAGAACAGCGCTGCCTTGGGCATGGCTGTGTGTGATGTCCTTAGGTTACTTAGGTTTAAGTAGGTCTTAGTCTGATGACCTCAAATGTTAAGTCCGATAGTGCTTGGAGCCATCTGAATTCTTCTCGGCTCTGTGTACTTAATTTTTCTTTTCAACTTATGGGATTGGCCGTTCTAGAGACGGGCATTTCTCTTTAACTGAACCGCCTACCGCTGAATACATTATCGAATTACCTACAGTCTCAGAGACCTTCAAACATATTTTACCTTTCCTCAGCACTTAAGTACCCATATTATTTCCACATTGAATCTTTCTGACGATTCTCCTAAACGTCAGCGTACTCTAAATCATTAGGCTATTGAATTGTGGTCTGTGTCTATTATCTGATCATGTGCACGACTTACAGTCCAATATCTGATTTTGGAATCTCAGTCTCACCATGATTTAATCCAGCTGGTATCTTCTCCCGTAACATTACCTTCATTTCACTTCGCTACGAAAGCATTGCCATCCCCACGATTATTAGATTGTCACCCCCTGGAGATAGTCTGTCAACCGTTCAGAGACCTCATGTACTCCGTCTCGTAATCTTTACCTTGTGACGTTGGCAAGTATACCTGAACTAATATTATTGCCGTTGGTTTCCCGTCCATTCTGATGAGAATGACCCTTCATTAAGTTCTTTAACTCACTTTCTGACCGATTTTCATATTTATAACGAATCGTACCCTCTTGGTACCACTTTCTGCTGTTGCTAATATTATATTGTATTCGTCTGACCACAAATCCTAACATTCCTTCCATTTCACTTCACTGACCCCACACTATATCCTGATTGAACCTCTAAATTAAACTTTTCAGATATTCTAGCTTCCCTGTCCCTTTCACACTTCTGATAGTCAACGTCCCAAATCCTAGTATGTCACCCTTTCGTTGTTTTCTCAATCGTCTTCTGATGGTCACCTAACCCCTAGCAGTCACGGAGATCCGTGATGGGGGACTAGTCCGGCATCTTTAGTCAACTAGGAAATCGTCATGACGCGTTTCCATTAACTAAAGGCCACATGTGCTGTGGATACAAAATGGTTCAAATGGTTCTGGGCACTATGGGACATAACTTCAAAGGTCATCAGTCTCCTAGAACGTAGAACTACTTTAACCTAATTAGCCTAAGGACATCACACACGTCCATGACCGAGGCAAGATTCGAAACTGCGACTGTAGCGGTCGCGCGGTTCCAGACTGTAGCGCCTAGAACCACCCGGCCGCTGTGGATACACATTAACTGTCCTCAGAGCAGTTGTTTGGCAGGACGAAGGTGATTCCTTATGCAGGAAATCTTCAGCCGACGTTGCTGATGATTTATATTCAGAATTAAAGCAGAGGCTGAGATGGAAACCGAGTACAAGGAGATTTTTATTACTAGTCAAAGAGGCTGCCATTGTATCACAGGTATGTTAAAATGATGTCCCGCCGTGAACCGGCGAGCTATCTGCACACTGGAAACAAATGGCACCAAATAGTACTTGTGAGTAAATTCATAAATACAAGAGTGTTCCATAATGTTCGTAAATTTACATAACTTCGTTTGAAGAGTAAAATACCTGCCTGTGTAAAAGTTTCTTTGTTGTGACAACTTCTGTCAGTTTACACCTATCATAATCTGATCGACAGTTATACACTATACATTATACCATTTTGGTACCGAACTATTCTTTTGACATCAGAGGTCGGTTGTATTTTTCGTGATCAGAGACTGGATATCATGAGGCTACTGAAAGTGGTATAGTAATTGTGTATCATACGATTATCAGAACTGACAGACTTTTACACAACACCTTCTGGTTTTCCAGAAATCATATTTCTTACATCTTAGACATAACAGTGTACCATAAAGAGACATCTCAGTCTACCTATCTGATATGTGTTTAAAATTACGTTTTCGGTACCGCAAGCTATTCGTACCAGTAAGTATTCGAAAAAAATGGTTCAAATGGCTCTGAGCACTATGGGACTTAACATCTATGGTCATCAATCCCCTAGAACTTAGAACTACTTAAACCTAACTAACCTAAGGACAGCACACAACACCCAGCCATCACGAGGCAGAGAAAATCCCTGACCCCGCCGGGAATCGAACCCGGGAACCCGGGCTTGGGAAGCGAGAACGCTACCGCACGACCACGAGATACGGGCAGTAAGTATTCGAACTATATAAGACAGTCATTCGTAGTATCAGTGTGTTACCATTGACAATTGTGGGTAATCTTCTCAGCAATGAAATCATGGCATTCTCATGCTACGTACCTGTCCAGTGACATCCAATATCAGTTACTTGACGAATTACCAAGTTATCATAAGCTGCATCCCACAGTGACTATGAAAGTGAAATGTCGACACAGCATAATGTGGCGTCCTTGATGATGACAGAATTCTTGTTTACAGGAAAATATCAAGTAGCCTGAGGGGTGAATAGGTATTTTGATATTGGAGGGAGGCGTGCTAGGGTAGTCCCTGCAGTAGTGCAAAGCCATTGTACCAGGGTGGCGTAGTGGTTAGTGCGTGCCTAGTTAGTAGGTTACTAGGTTTAGAATCCGGGTCTTGGTACACATTTTCATTAGTGACTTCAATATACATACACTGAAGAGCCAAAGAAACTAGTACACGGTGCCGAATATAGTGTAGCACGCTCGGGAGCACGCAACACGACGTCGCATGGAGTCGACTAATGTCTGAAATAGTGCTGGAGGGAATTGACCCTATGAATCCCGCCATGCTGTCCTTAAATCTGAAAGAGTACGACGGGTGGAGATCTTTTCTGAAAAGCACGTTGCGAGCCATAAGAGACATGCTCTGTAATGTTCATATCTGGGGAGTTTGATTGTCAGCAAAAGTATTTAAACTCAGAAGAATGTTACTGGAGCCACTCTGTAGCAATTCTGGAAGTGTAGGGTATCGCATTGTCTTGCTGGAATTGATCGAGTCCGTCGGAATGCACAATGCACATGAATGAATGCCGTTGATCAGACAGAATACTTACGCACGTGTCATCTGCCGCAGTCGTATCTAGACGTATCAGGGGTCCCATATCACTCCAACTACACTCGCTCCACACCATTACAAGGCCTCCACCAGCTTGAACAGTCCCCTGCTGACACGCAGAGTCCATGGATTCATGAGGTTGTATCCAAATCACTACACGTCCATCCGTTCCATATATTGTGAAACGAGACTTGTCCGACCAGGCAACTTGTTTCCTTTTATCAATAGACCAGTGTCGGTGTTCACGGTCCCCAGGCAAGGCGTAAAGCTTTGTTTCATGCAGTCAGTAAGGGTACAAGAGTGGGCCTTCGACTCCGAAAGCGCATTCGATTATGTCTCGTTGAATGGTTTGCACGCCGACACTTGTTGATGGCCCAGCATTGAAATCTGCAGCAGTTTGCAGATTGGTTGCACTTCTATCACTTTGAACGATTGTCTGCAGTCGTCGATGGTCCCGTTCTCGCAGCATCTTTTTCCGGCCGCAGCGGCGTCGGAGATTCCCGATATTCACAGTACAGTCGTTAAATGATCGTACGGGAAAATTCTTACTTCATCGCTACCTCGGAGATGCTGTATCCCATCGCGCGTGCGCCTACTGTAACACCACGTTCAGACTCTCTTAAATGTTGATAGACTGCCGTTGTAGCAGAGGTAACCGATCTAACAATTGCGCCAGACACTTGTTGTCTTATATAGGCGTTGCCGACCGTAGCGCCGTATTCTGCCTGATTACATATCTCTCTATTTGAAACACATGCCTATACCAGTTTCTTTGGCGCTTATGATCCAATAGTCCTAATCGAAAATAACACAGGAGATAGAATGAATTCGAGGGAGTTTCGAGTTTCTGTTACAGGAGGTCTTGTGAGGCCTCCACAAATTTGGTACCGACATAAAATAAAGCACTATGCATTAGCTCTTACAAAACAAACCTTCCACAATCTACCTTGGTTAATGAACTGAAAGAGGTGTGCAGTGTTTAGCAAAGTGAGATATATGTATCGTACCAGATGGTTTTGTCATACATGTTGTGTTCGTTCTTGCTTGAGTAATAGTTTTTCAGACACCATAAAGAACAAACAATTCCTTGGGACCGCTAGTTTCGAAGTGATACCACTTTAAGTAAAAATATTCTAGGACATTTTTTCTCAAAACATTTGTTCGTATCTTAATGTAAGGTACTTGAATGAACCTGTGAAAATGCAATACTAAATCTAAAAAATATGCTATTGCTGGTAAGCGTAGAGTTGATGGAGGATGTAGAGGTATACGGCTAGAACTATGAGGACCGCCGAGGGAAGTGGGGAAGAGCAGAATAGAGGACTGGCCTCACGAAAGATGACTTTCGTTGGGAGAGGCAGTAACCGCCACTGCAGACAGGAGAGAAGGAGTTCCCCTCGTTTCTTCTTCACCGCGAGCTAGATGAGAACCGAGGTGAGCAGGCAAGTAAATGCTCTAAGTTCAGCCCTCTCTAACCTCTGCGCAAACTCGTTCTACAGAGGAAAGAAAAATTAGCCCGACTTGAAGCGGTGCGCAGGTAATTGAGTTACATGATGTATTCGTTCGCACATTTCCGCGGTTCTTTATACTAAAAAAGTGTTTAATTCCAGGAACTTTGATATTAGCTTGGCTGAAAACATTTGCTCGGTAGCAAACAACCACGCTGTTGTTTATCCTTTACATTGCTGTTACTTTGTTTCGAACATCTCACGCTACGTGTCCATCTGTTTTGTTTAGAATGTGCCGGATTACTATAGGCAAACGCGCTCGCATACACTGGAACGCACTTGTACACAAAATCGTTAATGAATTGCCGAGGGCTCAACAACAGCGAAAGAATTTCTCTTTCACGCTGTATTACAAAGGGAATGTGCAACAAAGGGTTTCGGGAGCGCTCTGGACGTACGATAAAGAGAAAAGGAAAACGAGGTATTGCATTCTCTGCCCATGGGAAGTCTAACGAAATAAAGTATATATATCAGTCGCTCTCAAAGGTTCACAGAAAAGTGTCAGATAGCCCATATACTTTACAAAACGTTGTGGTTACTGAAAGCGGTCATCGGAGGAAAAGCTATTTATATATATATCTTTTTGACTGTGTGCCGTACGGTAGCAGGAACAGACGATGAAACACGTGTGTATGCAATGAGGTAAGCGCACGTAAAGGCCAGGAGACCAATACCAAACGTTATCGACCGGGAAAATTTAGTTTTTAACATGTGGGAACAGCGATTCATTTAAGGGTGTGAAAAATTTATGTTGCTCCTCTTGTTCAGTATCACGATTTGTTTCTAAGACACCAGCGAGCTTCCTTCTTGAACTAAATGCTTAACCAAATAAAGTCTCTGTGAGATTTCCAGGATAAGCAGAACAACACATAAATGGTGTAACTGTAAAAAATGCATCCTATGCGGCAGACACAGCGACATTTCTCAGTCGGTGACGTATTACGCTTACTGGTGGAAAGAAACACATTCAGTTTAGCTTCTCAGCCGTTTCATATACCAGATGGTTAACTAATACAAATATGAACATACGGAGGAGGAGAAATCATTGAAAATTCCTTAAACTCCGTTAAACTTCGGTTATATGATAAATTAATCTCAAAGGTTGTAATTAAGTACCTAAGAATTACAATTACCAACAACTCAGATTGGAAAGAACACGTAGGAAATGTTGTGGGGAAGGAAACGAACGACTAAATTTCACTTTAAGAACACTTAAAAGACGCAACAGTTTTTGTAAAGATACTGTCTACACTTCACTTTTCCCTCCTCTTTTGGAGTAGCGCTGCGGGGTGTGGGATGTTTACCAGATACGGTTAACGGAGTATATCGAGAAAGTTCACAGAAGGGCAACATGTTTTGTACTATCGAGAAATAGGGGAGAGAGTGTCACTGCCACGGTACAGGATATGTGGTGTACATCATACTCTTTGTGGTGTACATCATACACTTTGTCTCCTCACAAAATTTAATACACGAACATTTCCTTTTTTATGGGAAATTATTTTTTTGATGTCGACATACGTAGGGAGAAACGGTCATCATAATAAAATGAGGGAAAGATGTAAGTGCTCTCTATTCCGCGCGATGTTCTAGAGTGGAATGGTAGAGAACATTATTGTGAAGGTGGTTCGGTAAACCCTCTGCCAGGCACTTACGTGTGATTTGCAGAGTATCCATGAAGATGTAGATGCAACTATACCACAAACTAAATCAAATTAAAGAAGTAGCTTACGGCAGGTTATAGTCCTATCCTAACTGACGACGGAAACTAAAATCCAGGAAATATAATCCAGCTTTTAAGACTAGCAATACGGTTGCCCACCTTCTGTTTAACCGTAAAGATAAGATTTTACCTTTAGAACAGAATGGAATTTATACACTACCGGACCACGAAGATTACGTGCTACGGACACGAAATTTAACCGACAGGAAGAAGATGCTATGATAAGCAAATGATTAGCTTTTCAGAGCATTAATATAAATTTGGCGCCGGTGGCAACACCTACAACGTGCTGACATGAGGAAAGTTTCCAACCGATTTCTCATACACAAACAGCAGTTGACCGGCATTGCCTGGTGAAACGTTGTTGTGATGACTCGTGTAAGGAGGAGAAATGCGTACCATCACGTTTCTGACTTTGATAAAGGTCGGGTAGTAGCCTATCACGATTGCGGTATATCGTATCGTGACATTGCTGCTCGCGCTGGTCGAGATCCAATGACTGTTAGCAGAATATGGAATCGGTGGGTTCAGGAGGGTAATAAGGAACGCCGTGCTGGATCACAACGCCCTCCTATCACTAGCAGTCGAGATGGCAGGCATATTATCTGCATGGCTGTAACGGATCGTGCAGCCACGTTTCTATCCCTAAATCAACAGATGGGGAAATTTGCAAGACAACAACCATCTCCACGAACAGTTCGACAATGTTCGCAGCAGCACGGAATACCAGCTCGGAGACCATGGCTGCGGTTACCCTTGACGCTGCATCATAGACAGGAGCACTTGCGATGATGTACAAAACGACGAACCTGGGTGCACGAATGGCAAAACGTCATTTTTTCGGATGAATCCAGGTTCTGTTTAGAGCATCATGATGGTCGCATCCGTGTTTGGTGACATCGCGGTGAACGCACAATTGAAGCGTGTATTCGTCATCGCTGGTGTATCACCCGGCGTAATGGTATGGGGTGCCACAGGTTACATGTCTCGGTCACCTTTTGTTCGCACTGACGGCACTTTGAACAGTGGACGTTACATATCAGATGTGTTACGACCCGTGGCTCTACCCTTCATTCGCTCCCTGCGAAACACTACATTTCAGCAGGATAATGCACGATCGCATGTTGCAGGTCCTGTACGGGCCTTTCTGGATACAGAAAATGTTCGACCGCTGCCCTGACCAGCACTTTTTCCATATCTCTCACCAATTGGAAACGTCTGGTTAATGGTGGCCGAACAACTGGCTAGTCACAATACGCCAGTCCCTACTCTTGACGAACCATGGTATCGTGTTGAAGCTGCATGGGCAGCAGTACCTGTACACGCCATCCAAGCTCTCTTTGATTCAATGCCCAGACGGATCAAGGCCGTTATTACGCCCAGAGGTGGTTGGTCTGGGAAATGATTTCTCATGATCTGTGCACCCAAATTGCGTGAAAATGTAATCACGTGTCAATTCTAGAATAATATATTTGTCCAATGAATACCCGTTTATCATCTTCATTTCTTCTTGGTGTAGCAATTTTAATGGCCAATAGTGTATGTTTTCCCTCAGCCTTTGTGGTAAATTATACAGGGTAACAAAAATGTACGCCACAAGTTGCAGGATACTTTCCTTACACATCAACGAAGAAGTTATGGTGTATGAACATGGGTCTGGCAAAGCTTTGTTTCCCCAAGAAACATAGAAGAACAGTACATGACAATGCTCGGGAATGTGCACTCTTGGTGGCGTCTAGTTACGTTGTGCTCAGCACGTTTTTATTTTCGTGTTCCTGTTGCCACGGGACGAACGACATCGCCTGTTAATAGGTAGTATCAACTGTTCCAGCGATCAGTACGACCGTTGCCAACAAATGGGTTACTACATACAGTTAATCAGAGATGTGGCTCGTGGAAAGACAATATACACACATGCAAAAATGGCAGATGAACCCATTTGATGTATGGAGTAGCTGGTGGCAATACAGGAAAACGTATGAAGAGATTGATCGTCGACTAAGGGAACATCAGCTATTTAAGCCCGTTACTCGTGACTTGTAGAAGCCAAGAAGGCCTATGACATCGCAACGGGAGACGGTAATTCTTCATGCGGTTGATGGCGATCCTAGTATCAGTACAAGACATGTAGCTGCAACACTGAATCTTGGCCACATGACTGTCTGGCGTGTGTTACACGTGGACCAGCTGTATCTACACCATTTACAGCGTGTGCTGGCACCATCAGCAGCTGATTTTCCTGCACGCGTGCTCTTCTCCGAATGATTTATTCAACAAAGTATCGACCCTAATTTGAATTTAAGGGCGATGTTCCCAGGTGAGGTGTCGTTTCAACGAGATCAGATTGTAAATTTTCACAGTCGCCATTTACTGGCAGACATCATTCATCACGCAAATGTTGAAGCAAGTTATCAACAAAGATTTTCTGTCAATTTTTGGACCGGCGTTGTTGGTGGCTGTTTCGTAGGGCCTCACTTTCTTCCACCCACGCTCAATGCACAAAGTTATCATAATTTCGTGGAGAATGTTCTACCTGACCTGTTAGCAGATGAGTTTTTAACTGTGCGACAAACCATGTACTTCATGCCTGATGGAGCACCTCATCATTTTAGTGTTAATGTCTGTTGGCTTCTAAATAACATGCTCTGTGCCTGATGGATAGGTATACAAGGACCAGGTGCCTGCCTGGAATCCACGATCTCCCTACCTAAACCCACTTGACTTTTATTTGTCGGGGCATTTGAAAGCTCTTGAATATGGAACCACAATAGAAGATGTTCAGAGTCGTCATGCCAGTATTATCGAAGGCTGCGAAACGATACACAATGCTCCAGGATTATTTTATGGCGGTAGATTGATGCATGTATCAATGACCACGGAGGACATAATGAACATCTCATGTGAATTTTAGTTGTATGTGATGTGCCGGTCCGTTCCGCTCGTGTGTTTTCCCCAGGATTAATGACTTGGAGAAAATTAGTTGCAACATGGAAACAAAGCGGTTCCAGACCCATGTTCATAAGATATAATTTCGGCGTCTACGTGTGAGAGTGTGGTCTGAAATTTGTGCCGCACGTTTCTGTTACACGCTCTATGTAGGTCAGTCAGGTAGGCCATAACTAGCAGACTGACTGAGAATGAAAGCAGTTGAAGACTGAAAAAGAAATATTCCACATTTTCTGAACATGCTCTGAGTGATTGTCATTCATATGATAACATATATGATGTTGTCCATAGAGGAATTAAAGGCAGGAACCTAACATTATTCGAAGTTCTGACCATTAATAGACACCAATCAAAGGATTCTGACCTAGTTTTTAATGACAAACGTAGTTCTATTACTCACCCCTTAATAAAGTAGCAACCGCCTGTTATTATTTCTCTCACCATCAGATAACAAGCTTATTATACCTCTTTCTCACCGAATTTCCATAGACTTCTTACCTTCCACATCCCCACTCCTTTTTCAGACAGTTCATCACATTCGCCAATTTGTCCATGTGAAATAATAGCCTGCGGCATTACTCGCTTGTACAACATATTTGCCTTGTACGTACATATAGTTTTGATATTTGGATACTACCATTAAAGATTTATTTGCTTTGAATCTCTTGAGGCATTACATTATGCTTGTGTTGTGTATCGATATGGCTATAAAATACACATAGCCTACGAGTCCGAACGCCGGTTCATAACGAACTATTGAATAAATATTATTGTTGAACGTTAATACTGTGTGTTCACGATTCTAGTATGTCTAATTTCTTAACACATGCTGTCCAACAAGTTTTGTATCGATGACTTTTACAGAAGCTGTGCTGTTACTGGAAGTAACAGAATATAATAGTATTTACGATGAAGCTTATCATGCTTGTTGTACAGGCCCCATGGTAACGTGCGAAGACAAAATAATCGCATGGGAGTTCAAAATGGTTCAAATGGCTCTGAGCACTATGGGACTTAATATCTCAGGTCATCAGTCCCCTAGAACTTAGAACTGCTTAAACCTAGCTAACCTAAGGACATCACACACATCCATGCCCAAGGCAGGATTCGAACCTCCGACCGTAGCGGACGCGCAGTTCCAGACTGTAGCGCCTAGAACCGCTCGGCCACCCCGGCCGGCCGCATGGGAGTCAAAGAGGGCGTTTATTAAGTAAGCAACGCGTACCGTGTTGGCAACACTATGAAACATTTGAGAGTACCATTAATGATGACCGATTGAAAAAAAAACTGAGAAACTAAAATAAAGTAATAGCTTTTAAAATTTGGCGCTCTTCCTAGTTGCAGTTAAAATCCCATGTCTCTCTCTGTAAAGACGGTTTTGTCGCCAATATATACTATTTTCTCCTAGTTCTTCTCAACGGATTGAGCTTACTTCACTCGATGAAAAGTTTAAACTAATTTTTGTACCGTATCACTTTGGCTCCTTGACACTCCACACTGAGTACCGGTCGCTGCACAAAAGAAAAAAGAAAGAGGGGGAAGTATGATGTCACTCATTTACGGCACATATTTCCCAAGCACTTTATCTGACATTTGATACGTATTTGGCCCTGTGCGTCGGATGACGAATACATGACCTTCCCATTCGATCTTTAGAATAGCTCTGAGCTTCCTCTCGTGCAGGCACAGCCTATTGACTAAAAATATGATAATGGAGTTTCCTCTTCTTTTTTTGAGTCATCTATCTGTACATCCTCAATTATTAGCTGGGTGTACTCCAATCCCTGTCTTCCGCTACAATTTTTGCATTTTACCGCTCCCTCTAATACCATGGAAGTTAGTCCTTGAACTGCTTAAGATATCCCATCTTCCTGTCCCCTCTTCCTGTCGGTGTTTCCCGTATATTCCTATCCTCGCAGTTTCTGCACAGAATTATGCCTTTGATTAACAGCCTACCTAACTTTAACATTCGTCTCTAGCACCCGATTCCACATGCTTCCATACTTTCCTGTTCCGGTTTTCCCAAAGTTCGTGTTTCACCGCCATACAATGCTGTGTTCCACACGTACATTCTTAGTTATTATTTCCTTAAATTAAGGCCTGCGTTTGACAGTAGTAGATGCCTCTTGGCCAGGAATGCCCTTTTTGCAAGTGCTAGTACGCTTTTTATGACCCCCTTGCTTCGTCCTTCATGAGTTATTTTGCTGCCTTGCTTCAGTATTCCTTAATTCCATCTACTTCGTGACCACTAATTCTGATGTTAAGTTTCTCTCTGTTCTCCTTTTTGTTACTTCTCATTACTTGCGTCTTTCTTCGATTCACTCTCAGTTCATATTCTGTACTTATTAGATTATTCATTCCATTCAAGAGAACCTCAAATAATGTAGATAACACAACACATAATAATATAATTTAGGTAATATTAACAGCATATTACCGATACACTTCAACATCTATACTGTGGTTATTTAAGGAACTGGAAATACATGAAGGTAAAGGAGAAAAGGATGCTGTCACTTGAACTGTATGCTATATGCAAATAATGTTTTCTTGATACCGAATAAGGAAGTAAACTTGCAATATCTGGTCTGTAAATTACATGAACATTGAAGACAATGCTACAATCTGAAAATATGTACCAATAAAAATTATGTATTCACTTTGGTGAAGTATGCAGTCCCAAACGAAATTGTTATTGAAGACAAAGCACTGGAACTAGTCTCCAAAGACGTACACAACAAAACAAGTAAATTTTATCGCATATGTGGAACTGTATGTAAAAGCTTAACGAGTTAGACGAGGAAAGACTCAAAAATTTATACGAAATGGTAGCTGTGCCTACCTTGCTTTTGCAGTGAATCTTACACTGAAAAACCAACAAACAACATCTTCTGAAACACAAGAGAACGCATATGAGTCCTACTTATGAGAATGGCAACTATGGTGAACAAAATTTCATTTATTATTATAATGTATATCACGACACGGTCATCTACCCAGAAGAAATTTGCCGATACTCTCAGAACTAGAAGTCTGCACTCATATCATGTCAAAGTCTTTGGCGTGACGCGTACTCTCATCGATTAAACATCAAGTGAAGCGTAATAAGCAGCTTATATTCAAGGCAGTTCTGGGGCGTTGGAGGAGTGGGGGGACGGCGAGACGAAGACTGACGAGAAGGGATCTAGAACAAGAGGTTTGCAGACTCAGGCAGAAACTTAATGAGACCTAGAAAATACCAGCGTGCATTATAACTTGTTTTCTATAGTGGTAACATCATCTAGTCTCGTGTGGAGACTCCTGTTCTAGGGTCGTTAAACAGAAATCCATCGCGGTTATTTCTTTCACACTCTCACATGTATGGTCACTAGCATTAGCACAATTGCATCAAAAGTATTAGAAACTTTTCCTGTAAATTCTACAGATTCTCTATTGGTTCGATAACACCCTTTTACATTTTTGGTCTTGGTTAAGTTTTTTCATCTAGAGGTAACTACAACGACCAATATCGTTGATTATCCTCCTTGTAAAAGCAATAAGATATGCTAAACTCTTCTTCCATGTAGAACCACATGTATCGACATCATAACGGATAATATTTGCAGGTTTTTCGTCTTGTGGGTTTTGATGTACTTTGACATAGTATATTTCCGTTAATTCTTTAACAAAATAAATGCTAGCTATAGTTTACAACAGTTTCTGCACTGGCAGCAGCTGCTGACCTCTTTCTTTCCTCACAAAGTGTACAAATAGCAATATATTTATCGTTTAAAATATTTATTTAAATCAAATCATTACAGGTGTCTGATTTCTCACAAATACGTCTTCAGGTGGCTCTTACAAACAAATGCTAAGGCATGTTGGAATGAAAGTTTCATGAAGGTTTCAGATATTACGTCGGGAAAGCCTCAAATAGCACAGCATGAATGACAATAAGTATACTTCATCAGTACCTACAATCTAAGACAATGGTGCGAATGAAATCATAAATTAAATCTTAAACAGTATTGTTTTCTCATCTCATATTTTTTCCAACAAATACTTGAAATTTTGGTCTCCTACATCGCTACAAAGCTGACGTAGTCGAATATATGATTCTTCACTCGTTGTAAATAATTTTTTCGTGGACTCAGATATTCTCGCAATCAACTTTGCGCAGGCGTTTACTTCCGCGTGCTCGCTATTAATTGTTTGCCGTTTAACGACTCCTGCTCCACAACGGTGCATTTCCGGCCGATGCCTGTGTGGTCTTCCACACGACGCCCAGCATGGAGGAAAAGCGTTGGTTTGTTTCCCGATACAAACAAAATGGTGATAAGCGGCGTTTTACGTGCCCATTCGACAGAGCGGTCCCAAATTAAACTAGTGCGAAATTGTTTTTATCGACACGTATTACAGCGGCAGTAAAACACGAACAGTAACCAGTTCTCCAGCAACGACGGCATTGCCTTGGATCGCGCTGACTGCTACCGCCGTTTAGAAGTGCTGCTTAGTCGTTTCTGGACTACTGGTAATTTATCGTGTTGTAACGTTCTGTTAATACACTATGTGATCAAAAGTATCCGGACACCTGGCTGAAAATAACTTACAATTTCGTGGCGCCCTCCATCAGTAATGCTGGAATTCAATATGGTGTAGGCCCACCCTTACCCTTGATGACAGCTTTCACTCTCGCAGGCATACGTTCAATCACGTGCTGGAAGGTTTCTTGGGGAATGGCAGCCCATTCTTCTCGCAGTGCTGCACTGAGGAAAGGTATCGATTTCAGTCGGTGAGGCCTGGCACGAAGTCGGCTTTTCAAAACGTCCCAAAGTGTTCCGTAGTAGTCAGGTCGGGACTCTGTGCAGGCCAGTCCATTACAGGGATGTTACTGTCTTGTAACCACTCCGCCACAGGCCATGCAATATGAACAGGTGCTCGATCGTGTTGAAAGATGTAGTCTCTATCCCCGAATTGCTCTTCAACAGCGGGAACCAAGAAGGTGCATAAACCTCAACGTAGGAATGTGCTGTGATAGTGCCACGCAAAACAACAACGGTTGTACGCCCCCTCCATGGAAAACAGGACCACACCATAACACCACCGCTTCAGAATTTTACTGTTGGCACTACCGAAGCTGGCAGATGACGTTCACCAGGCATTCGCCATACCCACACCAAGTTATCGGATCGCCACATTGTGTACCATGATTCATCACTCCACACAACGTTTTTCCATCGTTCACTCGTCTAATGTTTACGTTCCTTCCACCAAGCGAGGTGTCGTTTGGCATTTACCGGCGTGATGTGTGGCTTATGAGCAGCCTCTCGACCATGAAATCCAACTTTTCTCACCTCCCGCCTGACTGTCATAGTACTTGCAGTGGATCCAGATACAGTCTGAAATTTCTGTGTGATGGTCTGGATAGATGTCTGCGTATTACACATTACGACTCTCTTCAACTGTCGGTTGTCTCTGTCAGTCAACAGACGAGGTCGGCCTGTACGCTTTTGTGCTGTACGTGTCCGTTCACGTTTCCACTTCACTATCACATCAGTAACAGTGGCCCTAGGGATGTTTAAGTGTGTGGAAATCTGACGTACAGACGTATGACACAAGAGACACCCAATCACCTGACCACAGTCGAAGTCCGTGAGTTCCGCGGAGCGCCCAATTCTGTCCTCTCACGATGTCTAATGACTACTGAGGTCGCTGATATGGAGTACCTGGCAGTAGGTGGCAGCACAGTGCACCTAAAATGGAAAACGTATGTTTTTGGCATGTCCGGTTACTTTTGATCACATAGTGTACAAATCGATAAAACGAATAATGCCCTAGACTAATTTGTGACTGCACTACTGAATAGGCACGTAAAACGCCGCTTTAAAAATTATTTTCTTTGTGCCCCATGAAAGAGGCAATGAGCTGTATTTCTTTGGGCCGACTAGCCACAAGATGCAAAAAACAAAATTTGCGAATTGCAATGATCTGCTGAAACACCAGAGAAAATTCACCTGACGTTTCTTGGGGGGCTATTCGGAAAGTAAGTTCTGATAAGTCTCGAAATGGAAACCACAGTAAAAACAAAAATGTTTTATTTGCAACAGTTTGCTACACCTTACTGTTTCTTATTTACGCCGCTCTGACTTCGACATTTGTCGCAGCGTTGTTTCAACTTTCGAGTACACTCATCATAGAAGGCAGCCGCCTATGCTTTCCGCCCCTTCGCTGTCTGCAGTTAGTTGTGTGTGCCAAAATGTTGTGTTCCATGCCAGCGGTTCATGTGAGCAGAGCCGAACATATGACGGAGCCAAATCATGACTGTATGGTGTATGATCAAGCAATTCCCGTCTAAACCACTGTAGGAGAGTCCTCATTACCCCTGCAGTCTGCGGGCAAGAACCACCATGAAGAGGGAAACGCATGACGGGTATGTTATGTGGGGTTGTATGAACTCAGCCGAAACCTCGGAGCGGTCAACCTTGCTTGACGGGAGGCACTGTTGTTCAGTCGAGTGCGCGATGCCACGCCAGACGTATAAAAGTGCAGGTGTGGCCAAGGGAGCCACAGTGGAATCAACGGAGTAACCGAGTTCGACAGGTTCTGAGAACATGACTGATAATTACGTAGTTCAACCACCCAGTCAGGACGAAGACCAAGAGTTTCAATTTTTTGTCCATCAAGGATTAGGCAGAAAACGCAGGAACGTGCACAGACTGAAGTAAATCACGAAACGACAGCACCCTATGTCCGTGTCAAACAAACACAAACCACTACAGCCTGACGAGGGTCAGGTGGAGATGTCAACAGAGGAGAGCGCAGCTGTAACAAGCAGTGCCTGAAACCCTCCACTGACACAAGAACCTCCTATACCACCAGCGAGGATACCACTTATTACCATTCTGTACTCTGGGCAATACCTACTTCTGAGCAGTGAACTGAAGGACCCAGAATGGCGACTTATAAAGGCGATAGAATCGGGTATCACTTCTCATCATTGGCTTATCAGAGCGATGGACAACGAGGTGTCAAGGATTTAAAATTTCTTCTTTTATACACACCAATTGCCACCTGACGTGTCTCCCAAAGTCACCATCGAGTAACTTCCCAAAAGAATCACGGAAGAGAAGACAGCACAAACTCCCTACAAATTGCTTTCCAGCAAGCCTCAGCCAATCAGTTTAAATCGAGAGACGAGAGAACCAGCAAGCTAATGCCACAGCCAGTCTACTGTGTGACCTTGGCATCAGCAGGTAAGTATATGATGTCAAGGAGGAGGAGGAGATTAGTGTTTAACGTCCCGTCGACAACGAGGTCATTAGAGACGGAGCGCAAGCTCGGGTTAGGGAAGGACGGGGGAAGGAAATCGGCCGTGCCCTTTGAAAGGAACCATCCCGGCATTTGCCTGAAAGGATTTAGGAAAACCACGGAAAACCTAAATCAGGATGGCCGGAGACGGGATTGAACCGTCGTCCTCCCGAATGCGAGTCCAGTGTGCTAACCACTGCGCCACCTCGCTCGGTTATGATGTCAAGCATATTCTCGACACCAGAGTGGTAACTGAAAGATATGGATCAAAAGAGGGGTCTTCGCAAAGCAAAAGATGTCAACCTCTCCTACATACAGCAAATTATTGGCACCTGCCACCTTACTGTGTAAAGTGCATGGACCATCGTCCATCCGAGGCATGCTAAAAACCTCCAAACCATAAGACCACACAATAACCGTGTGCTTCATCCACTCAACTGAACGTTGCCTACGAAAAAGAATTTCCATCTTTATGTCAGAGAACTACACAGTTCACAGCTGCTTGGCACCAGAGGTCAACAACGTAGCGCGAATACAACGGATGCATATTCACAGTGAGACTTTTCAGAAGTCATGAAGATGGTCTCGAGTGTAACAGAACATTTAGAGACTTCCTGCCAGAGGAATATTTTTTTCGTCATCCACCTTACGAAAATTTAATGAAGCACCAGACATTCTATCAAAACATTAGCAGATGGAGCCACGAAAATATTCGCCCCTAGCAATGTCCCGTAGACCAGCAAGACTTTCACTCTGCAAATTCAACGTGAACAGCGTCTGCAATAAAAACGCGGAACTCTAGGATATCCCCACACGTTTTAAGACTGACATTCTATTCCTGACAGAAACGCATCTGCAGCCCTGCCGCCCCCCCCCCCCCTAAACCCTTCAACTTACGCAACGTAGTGGGCTACTGGGCGGACAGAGCAAATGACCGAGGGGGCGGCATGGCTATAAATATCAAGTGGTTGGTTATACTCGTTCCTCTCGTACAGGCACAATTTAAATCTCTGGCAGCAACTACAATCTCCATCCGTTTTTCTATCAGTACATTGGCTGCCGTCAGAGACCATTTGTCGAGGATTACCTTATGCTGCTGTTTGCTCGTATGAGAGAATTCTGCTCTGTGGGAACCTCAAAGCCAAGCATTTCGCGTGCGATTCGTGTCGTACCAGCCCACAGGGCTTGAAAAAAAGACTTGAAGCCTTGACATATGGGTGGACTATCGGACTCGGTGTCCCCAACAATCCAGCTCACTGATTCGACCTGTTGGACACAGCTATCGTGAAGAATCTAAGGCTCAAACTGCGCCTCTATGCCGTTAAGGATCTAATGTCCGACCACAATCCGCTGGCCGGTATCATCAGTGAAGCGAGGAACGTGTACGCCCTCCAGTAAAACAGAGCTTGAATTGGGACCAGTTCCAGCTGTGCCTTAGCAACGATGTTCGCCTAAGAACAGATGTGTCTACAATACTCCTCTTAGAGGAGGATGTCTCTGCATTGACGGGGAAGATCCAAGATCTTACCGTCAGGTTACGGCAAAAAGTATGAGGCACGCATTCTACAGTGAAGAGTTCTCAACAGAGCTCCAGAATTAGAAGAACCTTAAAATCAAGATGCGAAAACGCTGCCAGTAGTACCATAACCCCAAAGACACCCAAGAACTTAAGCGTCTGTCCAGGAAGTTACTTTACAGAGCGATGTAATTCCGCCAAGAAAAGTGGGGTGACAAGATGACTGCTCTCACCTTATACACCAACGATGAACGGCGCATCGTCTAGGCCCTTGAAAACCCAAGCCCAGCGAATGTGCTGCTTCTAGAACCAGCAGACCCACTGTTTAACCAATTGCGCAAGGCAGCACAAAATTCCCTAGCACATGATGACGGCGCTGGAGAAGAGAAGATAAGAATATGATGCCGGGCAGAAGACATACGTCAGAACAGCCACTAACAACACCGACGGATATCCGCGCGAGCGAACTACAACGTAACCACTCAGCCCCACTACCGGACAGTTTGACGAAATAATAGGTGAAGAAGTTGCCCCACAAACCACTGGTGTTCATAACCGGCGTTTTAACAGTTGCCTTTAATGCGACAAAGACAACATTGTCATAACCTCACTGAGTTCGTGTAACAGGGCTACTGGCGGCGGAAGTGGCCGAGCGGTTCTAGGCACTACAGTCTAGAGACGCGCGACCGCTAATATCGCAGGTTCGAATCCTGGCACGGGCGTGGATGTGTGTGATGTCCTTAGGTTAGTTTGGTTTACGTAGTTCTATGTTCTAGGGGACAGATGACCTCAGAAGTTAAGTTCCATAGTGCTCAGAGCCATTTGAACCATTTGAACAGGGCTACGAGAAGCTGGATGTTTGCTCTGCGATACTGTAGGGAGACTTGGCGGGAATGTAGCCACTGTACTAACCGCTGGCAGCAGTGGTCACGAGATGTATGGTAGAAAGATGACGGTGTTCCGTATGGCCACGTGGCACTACCCAGAGGGAGATCCACCGTGTTCGGCGTATGGTTATGGAGCATCTTACTCCATCTGCAACAGTAATTTGAGCATCAGTTGGCACCACAGTGACACACTGAATGAAAATGGGATACGTCAAGGAGATCTCCGATCCAGACTCCCTGTAGTGTGCATTCCACTGACCCCAAAACACCGCTATTTGCGACTTCAGTGACGTAAAGCGAGAGGTCATTGGAGGGCGGGGTCGAGTTCTGTTTCGTTTTACGATGAAATATGCCTCTGCCTCAGTGTCAGTGATGGCCGTGTGTTGGTTAGAAGGAGACCAGTAGAGAGCCTACAATCAACGCTCTGCAGGCTAGACACACTAGACTTACACCTGGAGCAGGTATGGGTTGCAGTTTATTATGACAGCAGGAGCACTCGAGTGGATATCCCACCCACCACGACTGCAGATTTATAGGTGAATCTGGCGATTCGACATGTTGTGCAGCAATTTATAAACAACATTCCGTGGGGTGTTTCCAACAGGACGACTCCCGCCCACGGACCACTGTTGTAACCCAAAATCCTCTACATATTGTCAACATGTTGCCTAAGCCTGCTCGATCAACAGATCTGTCTCCTATGGAGCACGTATGGGACAGCATTGGATGACAACTCTAGCGTCATTCTCAAAAACCGTTAACCGTTCCTGTATAGACCGATCAAGCGCAACAGGCATGGATCTCTATCCCACAAACTGACATCCAGCACCTCTGTAAAACAATGCATGCACATTTGCATTCTTGCATTCGACATTCTGGCGGTAACACCGCCTATTAAAGTACGAGCAATTCACAGTTGCAATGGCTTACCTTTTTTTTTTTTTTTTTTTTGTCAACAGTCTACTGACTGGTATGATGCGGCCCGCCACGAATTCCTTTCCTGTGCTAACCTCTTCATCTCAGAGTAGCACTTGCAACCTACGTCCTCAATTATTTGCTTGACGTATTCCAATCTCAGTCTTCCTCTACAGTTTTTGCCCTCTACAGCTCCCTCTAGTACCATGGAAGTCATTCCCTCATGTCTTAGCAGATGTCCTATCATCCTGTCCCTTCTCCTTATCAGTGTTTTCCACATATTCCTTTCCTCTCCGATTCTGCGTAGAACCTCCTCATTCCTTACCTTATCAGTCCACCTAATTTTCAACATTCGTCTATAGCACCACATCTCAAATGATTCGATTCTCTTCTGTTCCGGTTTTCCCACAGTCCATGTTTCACTACCATACAATGCTGTACTCCAGACGTACATCCTCAGAAATTTCTTCCTCAAATTAAGGCCGGTATTTGATATTAGTAGACTTCTCTTGGTCAGAAATGCCTTTATTGCCATAGCGAGTCTGCTTTTGATGTCCTCCTTGCTCCTTCCGTCATTGGTTATTTTACTGCCTAGGTAGCAGAATTCCTTAACTTCATTGACTTCGTGACCATCAATCCTGATGTTAAGTTTCTCGCTGTTCTCGCTTCTACTACTTTTCATTACCTTCGTCTTTCTCCGATTTACTCTCAAACCATACTGTGTACTCATTAGACTGTTCATTCCGTTCAGCAGGTCATTTAATTCTTCTTCACTTTCACTCAGGATAGCAATGTCATCAGCGAATCGTATCATTGATATCCTTTCAACTTGTATTTTAATTCCACTCCTGAACCTTTCTTTTATTTCCATCATTGCTTCCTCGATGTACAGATTGAAGAGTAGGGGCGAAAGGCTACAGCCTTGTCTTACACCCTTCTTAATACGAGCACTTCCTTCTTGATCGTCCACTCTTATTATTTCCTCTTGGTTGTTGTACATATTGTATATGACCCGTCTCTCCCTATAGCTTACCACAACTTTTTTCAGAATCTCGAACAGCATGCACCATTTTATATTGTCGAACGCTTTTTCCAGGTCGACAATTGCTATGAAAGTGCCTTGATTTTTCTTTAGCCTTGCTTCCATTATTAGCCTAACGTCAGAATTGCCTCTCTCGTCCCTTTACTTTTCCTAAAGCCAAACTGATCGTCACCTAGCGCATTCTCAATTTTCTTTTCCATTCTTCTGTATATTATTCTTGTAAGCAGCTTCGATGCATGAGCTGTTGAGCTGATTGTGCGATAATTCTCGCACTTGTCAGCTCTTGCCGTCTTCGGAATTGTGTGGATGATGCTTTTCCGAAAGTCAGATGGTATGTCGCCAGACTCATATATTCTACACACCAACGTGAATAGTCGTTTTGTTGCCACGTACCTCAATAATTTTAGAAATTCTGATGGAATGTTCTGTATCCCTTCTGCCTTATTTGACCGTAAATCCTCGAAAGCTCTTTAAATTCCGATTCTAATGTGGGATTCCCTATCTCTTCTAAATCGACTCCTGTTTCTTCTTCTATCACATCAGACAAATCTTCACCCTCATAGAGGCTTTCAATGTATTCTTTCCACCTATCTGCTCTCTCCTCTGCATTTAACAGTGGAATTCCCGTTGCACTCTTAATATTACCACCGTTGCTTTTAATGTCACCAAAGGTTGTTTTGACTTTCCTGTATGCTGATTCTGTCCTTCCGACAGTCATATCTTTTTCGATGTCTTCGCATTTTTCCTGTAGCCATTTCGTCTTAGCTTCCCTGCACATCCTATTTATTTCATTCCTCAGCGACTTGTATTTCTGTATTCCTGATTTTCCCGGAACATGTTTGTACTTCCTCCTTTCATCAATCAACTGAAGTATTTCTTCTGTTACCCATGGTTTCTTCGCAGCTACCTTCTTTGTACCTATGTTTTCCTTCCCAACTTATGTGATGCCGCTTTTTAGAGATGTTCATTCCTCGTCAACTGTACTGCCTACTGCGCTATTCCTTATAGCTGTATCTATAGCGTTAGAGAACTTCAAACGTATTTCGTCATTCCTTAGTACTTCCGTATCCCACTTCTTTGCGTATTGATTCTTCATGACTAAAGTCTTGAACTTTAGCCTACTCTTCATCATTACTATATTGTGATCTGAGTCTATATCTCCTCCTGGGTACGCCTTACAATCCAATATCTGAAACTTGCAATTAGTCTATCTCCTCTTTCATTCCTTGTCCCAAGCCCATATTCCCCTGTAACCTTTTCTTCTACTCCTTCCCCTACAACTGCATTCCAATCGCCCATGACTATCAGATTTTCGTCCCCCTTTACATACTGCATTACCCTTTCAATATCCTCATACACTTTCTCTATCTGTTCATCTTCAGTTTGCGACATCGGCATGTGTACCTGAACTATCGTTGTCGGTATTGGTCTGCTGTCGATTCTGATTAGAACAACCCGGTCATTGAATTGTTCACAGTAACACACCCTCTGCCCTACATTCCTATTCATAACGAATCCTACACCTGTTATACCATTTTCTGCTGCTGTTGATATTACCCGATACTCATCTGACCAGAAATCCTTGTCTTCTTTCCACTTCACTTCACTGACCCCTACTATATCTAGATTGAGTCTTTGCATTTCCCTTTTCAGATTTTCTAGTTTCCGTACCACGTTCAAGCTTCTGACATTCCACGCCCCGACTCGTACAACGTTGTCCTTTCGTTGATTATTCAATCTTTTTCTCATGGTAACCTCCCACTTGGCAGTCCCCTCCCGGAGGTCCAAATGGGGGACTATTCCGGAATCTTTTGCCAATGGAGAGATCATCATGACACTTCTTTAATTACAGGTCACATGTCCTGTGGATACACGTTACGTGTCTTTAATGCAGTGGTTTCCATTGCCTTCTGCATCCTCATGTTGTTGATCATTGCTGATTCTTCCGCCTTTAGGGGCAATTTCCCACCCCCAGGACAAGAGAGTGGCCTGAACCTCTATCCGCTCCTCCGCCCTCTTTGACAATGCCGTTGGCAAAATGAGGCTTACTTCTTACGCCGGAAGTCTTCGGCCGCCAATGCTGATTATTTATCAAAATTTAGACAGTGGCGGGGTTCGAACCCGGGACCGAACACGTTTTGATTATGAATCAAAGACGCTACCCCTAGACCACGCACACGCGCGCCATAACTATTTATCTTGCAGTATGAACCACTGAAATATGTTACCTAGACAAATGTAATGCCGAAATTTCGTTACTCTATATTAATGGTTTTTTTGGTGTTTCGATTTTTTCCGTCACTATATATATACACATATAGCTATCCAAGATGAATATAAATAAAACCTGTAAACTGCAGGGACGGATTTCTGAATGGAAGTGGAGGAGAAAAGGTCCGATGAACATGTGTCTAGAAATGCATCGTTGCCACGGTACATGGGTCTGTCAAATGAGAGGTCTTCGTACCATGTGCCCTGTGTGTCTGCGCAGCGTGCTGTAAAGAAAACTGATGATAGAAATCTCATTTACTGCGAAGGATGTAGTACAAAAACCATCGACAAACTTCTAGGGTTCGTCTCAAAATCTTATACAATCTGGTCCTCCATATCTGGTGTACTCACAATCCGCCGCCTCCCTGAACGTTCCCCTGCCTGGAAGGATCCATGATCCCAGAAACACCCAAAAAGAGCTTGAAATGTTGTGGTTGGGTCTGTGAGGGTACTTGTCTTGGTATAGCCGTGCAGCCTCTCGACCGTTTCCATCTGCTTGGCGTACACGAATACCATTCGGGTCGTTTCCGACATGAAAACCGGACCATTCTTCTGCTTATAGTAAGTTGCGTCTATCACACATCCTGCAGCAGACAAGAAACACACAGCACGTGGTCAGAGGCCATCTACTGTGACAACGCATAATTTCTTGACACGTGTTCATAGGACCTTTTTTTCCTCTATTTCCAGCCAGGAATCCGTCCCTGCAGGTTTGAGTTTTATTAATTTTCACCACGTATTATATAGGATGTTCAAATAAAAGTGTATGTATGTAGTAGGTTCAAAAAAATGTGTGAAATATATTGAGAGGTGGAATTACTCACCGAAACAAGAAACTTAAGTCCAGTAGACAAGGGTCCGGAA
The DNA here is from genome assembly GCF_023864345.2 of Schistocerca serialis cubense. Taxonomy (NCBI): domain Eukaryota; kingdom Metazoa; phylum Arthropoda; class Insecta; order Orthoptera; family Acrididae; genus Schistocerca; species Schistocerca serialis. The sequence goes on from NC_064642.1 coordinate 668,116,647, forward strand.
ACGCATACCCTTCGAGATAAACACGTGTTTATAGGAAGGGGAGTGCGACGCTTGGTTACGGATATTAGAACAGTCGTTTCATTGGCGCTCGGTCAAATGTGCCGGCGAGGTCTTACAATGGCTTACTGACAGTAATTTAGCTATCAGGTGATATGCAGTCAGTGTGTGGTTCGAGTCGTGTTGTAGGCTACGGTAGTTTTCGTCGTCTTTGTGTGCCTTATTGTACAGGCCTGTCAACACAGGGTACGTACCATGGTGTTTTACCTTCTTCCAAACGCGGATTCACTTATAACTTTTTTGTTATTGCGCTGTTTGTATGTGCAGTGGTGTAGTATATTTATATTTCTCTCTTCCACCACTTGCTAGCATGGGAAGCCTACTACTCGAGAAGTGATATGGTGAATACGATATTCTGCAGTGGTTTAGAAAATGGATGGGACTCCTACCCTCTACGCTGAAAAATACCCACAGCGCAGAGTGCCCTCTCATAATCTATTCGAAAGACTTTTAAAGCGTTTGAGGGACACAGGTACCCTTGCATCTCGGAAAACTGAGTGTGGAGGGCCCCGTACAGTCCACATGGCTGACATGGAGAAAAGTGAGCTACATTCAGTTAAAGAAACCCCTGCGACCAGTGTGTGATGATTAGCAGCAGCAGCAGGCGCGCCTCATTCTTTTATTTGGGGGGTGGGTGGTATTGCTGTTCCCATTTCACCTACGGCATGTTGATGCTCTAAGGCCAAATGATCATCATGACAGACGGCGGTTCTGTCAGTGGCTTCTGCAGAAGTGTGCTGCAGATCCACTGTTCACATACAAGATTTTATTTACCGACAAGCAGGGTTCACAAGAAATGGTGTTGCAAATTTCCATAACCAGCATATATGGGCAGATGTAAATCCCCAAGCAGTTCAGGGAAGAGTGCATCAACACCAATTCTCAATCAAAATATGGGCAGGCGTATTTGTCGATTGAGTGATTTGATCATACTTGCTACAAAAATGGTAACTGGGGTGCATTATCTGGACTTTCTCATTAATGTATTGCCTACTTTGCTGGGGGCTGTGCTAAAGCCGCGGCAAATACAAATGTTGTTGACGCATGTTGGCACTCCTGCACACTTTCGTCACAATGTGTGCGAACATCTGATGCAAACATATCAGGAACTCTGGATTGGTTAATCGGGGGGTAGGGGGGGGGGGAGGAGGCTTTCCTTAGCCTTCTCGTTCCCAAGACAGTCCCCAAGTCTTTTGCTTATGGGGACACTTGAAGGAATCGGTCTACACCACGCTAGTCAACGATGTGCGAACACTACAAAGTCACGTCTTCATTGCGTGCCTGCGGGTGCAAAAGCGACAGGGTGCGTCATTCCTTCCGCCGGAGGGCAGAGGGTGCATTGTCATAAATAGGTGCCATGTTGGACAGCTCCTGTAAAAACACGTTTATCGCAGAAAGTGCGCATTCGCGGACCCGTGTTATATTGGATTTATTTTTCTTGTTTCGATGAGTACTACCACCTCTTAAAGTATTAGGCACTCTTTTCAACAGGTGTATATATAAGGGGTTGGGCGGACCTGTCATCAGGCGCATTTTCTGTTGTGTTTCTGGGGAACTTAGTTATTGCAATGTGTAGTTGGAGGCAGTCCATTGAAATACTGCTTATCACGCCCTGTGCGCTAGTCCAGGTCGACGAAAGCGTTGGCTTGTTTCCCCTTTTCAGATGGTTCAAATGGCTCTGAGCACTATGGGACTTACCATCTGAGGTCATCAGCCCCTAGAACTTAGAACTACTTAAACCTAACTAAGCTAAGGACGTCACACAAATGCATACTACAGACAGGATTCGAACCTGCGACTGTAGCACCAGTAGCGTTTCCTGACTGAAGCGCCTACAACCACTTGGCCACAGTGGCTGGCCCCCTTTTCAAATAAAACAATTTGAATATATAATTTTACGTGCCTATTCGATAGAACGGAACCAAATTAGTCTAGTGCGCTATTTGTTTTGTGTAAATGTATTAACAGGTGCAGTGAAACAGGAAGAATAGCCTGTACAGCAGTGACAACATCGCCTGCCCCCGAGCTGGTGGCTACCGCCATGTTGCAGCACTGGTGATGCTGCTGGAATACTGTGTTATTCTTCGTGTCTTAGAATCCCCATTAACAAGTACAGATAAATCAGCTATCGCACTAGAGTAATCTGGGACCATCTGACGAACAGGAAAGTAAAATTCAGCGTTATACAATATTTTGCTTCTAAAGGCTAACTTAACCGACGCCTTGCTCCGACATAGTGTGTCACATTAAACAGACGATGGTAAGTATTTGTTTTCGCTGACTACAGCTACACATTTCCTCAGCCGACGAAATGCACCTGGCGGCTTCTAAGAGGGACACCCGGATGGATATCACAAGTGAAAAAGATAAATGTATTTCTTTCGTTGTAGGATCGATAGTGATAACACACTGAAGCTGTTTCTGTTCTGTTGCAGGGGAAGACGCTGGTACAGAACCACACTGGCGGTGTGATAATGACGCGAGGAGCCCTGGCACTGCAGTCTGTCAGCAGGAAGAACGCCGGCGACTACTCCTGCGTCGCGTCCAACGTGGAGGGCGACGGGGAGAGCCCCCCGCTGCGTCTGCGAATCAAGTGTGAGCTCCACAAAGCGTCCGTCTAACAGTGTTTCGTACCTTAGGTCTGAATATGACACCACTTTGTTGTTTACAGATTTGGAATCACCACATGCCTTCGTAGAATAAAAGCGATCTCTTTTCTACTGCCTTAAATTATTAGGTTAAAAATTATACGAACGTTTGCTGGCTGTTTCAGTATTTCGGGATTAGGAACAGATGGGAAGAATTGAATAATCCATGCGGACAAGGTGTAAGGTATTGAATGAGCGATGCGTGCATGGCACATGCACTAAATGAAATTCAAAAAGAAAAACGACGCACCACGATAGAATTTAAGGAGGGTAGGACGTCAAACGGGCCGACTTGGAGCAGGAGAGTTACCACAGGACATTTTAATTTCTGCTATCTATACTTTTACAAATAAATTCATAAAACTTTGTCACCATGACCAGGAAGGATTGAGGACTCACACTCATTGCAGTGGAAGTTAAGAAACGTAGCAAAATACCTTTTTTTCACATGTCAAAATTTCATCATTTTTTCACTTATTATTGGCTGCATTCGTTGCTATAGGTACACTTTTCTTCCTAAGTAAGAGAGATTCTTCGATGAATTTTTCATAGCATACAAATAGTAGTTACAGGTGTATGAAACTCTAGAATTTTCCAACTCTATTAAAAAACTGTGGAAAAAATTGAGATAATTAACGATAAAACCTGAGTTTTTTCTAAACATGAAGTTTAAAATGTAACAGTCCATTCATTTTTTCATAAATTAAATAACTTCTAAAGTTTCATACACCTGTAACTATGGTTTGTATGCTGTACAAAAGTCATCGGAGAATCACTCTTACTTAGGAGGAAATGTGTACGTATAGCAACAAATGCAGCCAGTAGTAAGTGAAAAACAGATGAGATTTCACATGTAAAAAATGTGTTTTGTTACATTTTTGAGCTTCCACTGCTATGAGTATGAATCCTGAATCCTTCCTGGTCATGCTGTTAAATTTTATGAATTTATTGGTAAAAGTATAGACAGTGGAAATTAAAATGTCCAGTGGTGCCTCTCCCGCTCCAAGTCGGCCCGTTTGACGTCCTACCCCCCTTAACGAATGGGACGGAAATCGGTAGATGTCATGTGCAGGTACAGACAAACAAATTACTGCAATTACAGAAATATTGAATTATTTATTCAACAGAAAGAGCTTCACAAGTCAGTAGCGCGTGGGTCCACCTCTGGCCTTTATTAAAGCAGTTACTGCGCTTCGCATTTCTTGATAGAACTGTTGGATGTCCTTCTGAGTATATGATGTCCAAATCTATCCAACTCCTGCGTTAGATTGTCCAAATCCCGAGATGGTTGGAGGAACCTGCAACTATTCCTCCAAACGTTTCTCAAATAGGGAAAGATACGACGACCTTGTTGTCCAAGGCAGGATTTGGCAAGCACAAAGATGAGCAGTACAAGCTCTCGTCGTGTGCGATGGGCAATATATTGCTGAACTGTAAGCCCAGGATGGCTTGCCATGGAGAGCAACAAAACGAGGCGCAGACTTACCACTGTCCTGTATGGATGCAGCGGATGACAACCAAAGGGGTCCCGCTATACAATGAAACGTCTCCCCAGATCAGCACTCATGGCTGTTGAGCCGTTTGCCAGGCGACAGTCAGCTTGTGTCGCCTACCTGGCCCAACAAAAATGCCGGATCTCTCCCAAAGTTACAACATTTGGAGCATTATGGGCACTGACCCCGACCAGCACTGGATTTTTACTATATAACGCACCAGCTGGACAGAATTTACCACGATGCCCTTCAGGAAGAAATATGATCACTTTATCAATAAATACCAAGTCGAACCTCTGCTTGCATAAGGACCAGAGGTGGACCAACCCGTTATTGACTTGCTCAGTTTCTGAAGCTCTTTTCTTGAATAAATCATCCACTTTTTCTGAAAGTGTAATCGTTTGTTCGCCTTTACATGCACATAATATCTACCTATTTCCTTCCCATTCACATAATTCCTTTCGTGGTACATCTTTCTTTTTCCCTTATCGTGTATTTTCGCTCTAAGAAACTAGGTCAACAGGTCCACACAGAGATCTCCGAGATTGTGGACATGAAAACGAGACCGTCTCTGATCGTGTAGAAGTACTTTCCTCAATGATCGGTCATACATTATCCCATAAAATGCTCACATAGATGGAAAAAGTGTATATATCGTTACATCTATAGTAGACAAAGTTTTTCAGAAATGTGCCAATATTATATTGAACCCATAGCAATACTCCTTGATTACATCATGCTATAATAAACTATGAAAGATGAGGCCTTCCGTGACAACAGCTGTGTACAGAATACACTGATGAATCTCTCAGCGTTCTCCTTGTTTCAGATCATTAGTAAGCTTTCAAAATCGCTCATACTCAATAATTCACTTATAGTTGTTTAATCTTCGGCAAAGAGGTAACATTGAATGGCGTACATGTAAGGTAATAGCATAAAAACTTATTTATTAATCAGAACTCTGTCTTTGTCTGTACTATCATTATCAACGGATGTATCTCTATCAAACACGTAGACTTTTGTCATTTCTTTATTTGGAGCGGATCAGAAGATGTGACTTTATTAAACAAACTACTAGTGCCGTTGTGTGCCTCATTTTATCCCACGTAAAAATGCTAGGCCTCATTGTATGTCTTTTACAAAACATTCAGCAGAATTCTGGGAGGTGGATAATGTTTCGATACTTGTCATGTCCCGTCCTGATCCTGTGTTTAGTAGAAGAAACTCAGTAATTCTGTTTAGTCGGAAGATAGTGCCGTATCGACGATCGTTGCGTTACAAGTATTTACAATACTCCGGGAGGCTATAACAGAAGCGCACCATCTCCTGCTATTGGTACGTGTTTCGTAAGAGGAAGCAGATGGCCAAAAGATCGACGTAGATTGACAATGGAAGGAGATCGTAATACTGCACAGGCTACTGGAACGTACATAAAATCAACCCCAGTATTTTGACATTTTAATCCTTGTGCATTACCTACATGTGCATTTTTCAGGTTCTCGTACTGATGTCTCATTCACGTTGACAAAGGTGAGGTTATGTACTTGCATACACATTTTTCGAGGGCCTTTCTGTGGTCAACAAGAGAATGGCTTCCTTGAGGAAGACGTTTCTCTATGTAAACTGGTTTTTTTTTTTATTTTCGGAATAATAGCACTCCATCCTCAGGCCACGAGTGGCCTACCGGGACCATCCGACCGCCGTGTCATCCTCCGTGGAGGATGCGGATAGGAGGGGCGTGGGCTAAGCACAGCGCTCTCCCTGTCGTTATGATGGTATTCTTGACCGAAGCCGCTACTATTCGGTCGAGTAGCTCCTCAGTTGGCATCACGAGGCGGAATGCACCCCGAAAAGTGTCAACAGCGCATGGCGGCCCAGATGGTCACCCATCCAAGTGCCGACCACGCCCGACAGCGCTTAACTTCGGTGATCTCACGGGAACCGGTGTAACCACTGCGCAAGGCCGTTGCCATTTTTTTTAATTAAGTGTTAAAAATATAAACATTCTATTTCAAAAATAAAAACAGCCTGGAAAGAAAAAATGATATTCGCAGTGTCTGTGGATCCATGTACACACAAGACTAGTGAGAGTCTCCGAACGCTTGTTGTCTTCGCTCGCCTTTGTCTGCAAGAGAAGAATCCAACACGCACACTTAACCTGACGTATTTCTCTTTACGCGTAAGAACTTATCTTGTAAACCTCGATGGCTTTTCAGAATCTACCTTAGAAAACACTGAATGATATTACACAGTGTATAAATTTTGCCGAAACTTAACTTCTGTCTGCGGATAGGAGTCTTCATGTTGTTTCTTCCAACAAGCCATCAGGATTTACAGTTACAATACAACCTTTAACAAGGAAGAGGCAAAGCAAATATTGAATTTCAATCTCAAAGGCAACGTCGACCACAGGTACAAATGGAGAAGGTATGCCGACGTTCATCCAAAGGCACTCAGGCAATGGAACAGTGGTACATATAAACTCCACTCATGTCCTCAGTGCACAGTGGAAGATAATGGTGTGAGAAAATCAGTCACTTCTTCTAGCGAAACGATTGGATTAGAAATAAAACAATCGTATGCTACCAACACAGTCTCACAACTCGGTAACTCTCACGCTGCTATTTTAATAAATTGTGACCGCGATAGTGTTGACAACGGTTTGCTGAGGTAATTTGACCCCGAGTTATTTATTGGTCTCCAAGACACACTATAATGTTTATACAAGGAAATTCTGATTGTGAAACGTTTCAGTTCGTCACACAAGGCTGTTGTTGAGAGTTGTTGCAAGGTAATATCGCGATCACGAGTCCAAATGAGACATTATAGTAAACGTGGTAACTGCTATCTGTAAACTCAAAATTTCAATAAGAAAACGTAACTTCTTATCTGACTGTTCCATGAGAAAGCTATTTCATGTGATCTGTCCATTTCAGTATTAGTTTTGAACTTCAGTATGAAATACCATTCATGAGTAAAATCACTCTCTCACATGAAAATAGTGTGAATGAATTCGAGTAGAGGAATAAAGTTATCATAGAAGTCTTTCTTTCTTTACAACGTTATTTTGTTAGCACAATATCAGATTGATGGATACACTCAACTCACAACAAAGCAGTCTAGTAATATACCAAATCATAAAATTTGTCTTAAATGCTTGTTTAACAGTTCTGTCAGAAGCAAGTCATTTTCTGAATAATGACTAACTGTTTATTAACTCGAAATATATCTTCATAATTGAACAATAGCTCACTTGAATCATTTCTAGTGGTAGGAACACTACAAATGTTGTGTGTGAACACTAAGTTGGAAGTGTGGGTCTCACAGGGAGCATGCCAGAGATAAGTCCGTGCAGTCACACTATCCTACGTGCCCTCTGTGCTTCAGTCGGATGGAGTGTCTGTCATGAAGGCAGGAGATCCCGGGCACGAGCCCCGGTCGGAGCATTCATTTTCAACTGTCCCCGTTGAAATTTATCAACGCCTGTAAGCAGCTAATTGTCTAGATTTCATTGCAATTTTATGAATTCTTTCTAGCTTTTCTCAATCAGACAATTAATTTTCCAGAATTTACAAAATTCGGACATTGTTTGTTAGGATTAATTAGACAATTTCACACTGGTATTATGACGACAAGTTGTATTTTAGGATTCGGAAGAGGGCCGTGTCAGAGGGAACATGAATTAGGTCAGTAAATTAAATTTTACTGCTATATTCACAAATTAATACACAGTAAATACAGGAATATGTTTGTTAACAATACTAAGGTTAAGTTACTTTGCCTGGACGCTATGATGTGAAGTGCTGCGTCGGCATCGTATAGTATTTCGTGGGTACAACATCAGAGTTCACATTGCTCACACATACCTCTTCCTCTACTGTGCAATTGGGATGTATTTCAATATATTCATTCAACATATTTGTACTCCAAATAAACATCCATTTAAGACTCTAGTTTCTTAGAGTCGTAGGTATTTTGGACTAGCATCCTCGATAGATCGTCCACAGTTTGGTGGCTATCGACGGACTGGTCTGTTGATGTTCACTCACTCGCTCTATTCGCTCCCTCTACATTTTCCATTGGCACGCTTTTGCGGGATTTCCCAATCACTTCGTTGCATATCTGACTATTGACCTCATAAATGGAACAGAAAACTATACCATAGTTTACGGATGACATACCTATACAAAAACGTGCAGTATTCAGTACAGAAGTGTACTATGTGACCGAAAGTATCCGGAAACCCCCCAAACATACGTTTTTCATATTAGGTGCATTGTGCTGCTACCTTTTGCCAGGTACTCCGTATCAGCGACTTCAGTAGTCATTAGTCATCGTGAGAGAGCAGAAGGGGGCGCTCTGCGGAACTCACGGACTTCGAATGTGGTAGGGTGATTGGGTTTCACTTGTCATACGTCTGTACGCAAGATTTCTACACTCCTTAACATACCTAGGTCCACTGTTTCCGATGTGATGGTGAAGTGGAAACGTGAAAATACACGTCGTAAAGCGCAAAAGCGCACAGGCCGAGCTCGTCTGTTGACTGACAGAGACCGCCGACGGTTGAAGAGAGTCGTAATGTGTAATAGGCAGACATCTATCCGGACCATCACACAGGAATTTTAGACTGCATCAGGATCCACAACAAGTTCTATGACAGTCAGGTGGGAGGTGAGAAAACTTGGATTTCATGGTCGAGCGGCTGCTCATAAGCCACACATCACGCCGGTATGTACCAAGCGATGCCTCGCTTGGTGTAAGGAGCGTAAACATTGGACGATTGAACAGTGCAAAAACGTAGTGTGGAGTGACGAATCACGGAGCACAATGTGGCGATCCGATGGCTGGGTGTGGGTATGGCGAATGCCCGGTGAACGTCATCTGCCAGCTTGTGTACTGCCAACAGTAAAATTCTGAGGCGGTGATTGTTGTATCGGCAGCTGGGCCGACACCTTGTAGTTCGAGATGGCTGAAAATGCACGCTAGACTAACGCAGACGGGCGTGAAGTACTGGAACAGGCTACGTTATTAATGTTAAGAAGAAAAGTACGTAGCTTGATTAATACTTATCTTTAATATCATTGTGGTACATCGATCTTGACGATACACAGGAGACTTGAAGTACAATCACTGTATGGCTAATGGCGCCTTGCTAGTTCGTAGCCATTAACTTAGCTGATGGCTATTCTGTCTCTCGGCTAATGAGAGAGAAAGGCTTCGTACATCTGGTCGGTAGCTAGGTTCTCGTACAACTGGGGCGAGTGCTCTCTCGTATCACGAGACCTGCCTTGGTGGTGGCGCTAGGTCTGCGATTACACAGTGGCGACACGCGGGTCCGACATGTACTAAATGGACCGCGGCCGATTTAAGCTACCACCTAGCAAGTGTGGTGTCTGGCGGTGACACCACATTCCTCCCCCGCAAATCGGCGAACGGTCGTGTGATAAGGCTTCCGCCCGCCGTGGGGAGGACCACATGTTGACGTATGCGATGAGGTGGGGAGCCTAACAACAGGCGAGGCTGTGCCAACCGCACCCGGCCATTCGGTCCGAGGGGAGCTAGGAAACGCCTGCAAAACTAGTCCAGGGTGCACGTCAACATGCGGTGTATGCGCCCGTAAAGAGACAGGAGGGACCGAAGGATCAACCTCCATTGCGTCGGGGTAGCCGACGCGCGATGACGTCATGTGGTCCGGAGCGGGCGGGAGTTCCATGGCGGAGGACAGCTGGTCACGGGAAGCGATCGGCGGCGCGTGACCCTGAGAGGCGCTTGGCGGCTGCAGCGAAGCGTCTAATGCGGGCGGCGCCGGCGGGACAACAAGCGGCGGCGGCGGCGGCTGCTGCGGCGGCGGCGGCGCGTCGCCATCGGGCAAAATGGAAGGCATCGCCGGTAACACCTGGGGATGAGGCGAGCCAGAAGATGGGTCCCCAGGGCGCTGACCGGACGGCACCGTCGCTGAAAGCAGACGGGGAGCGGCAGAACCCGAGCGACGACAGAGGCGCAGCTGATTGACATGCCGACGCACCTCACCAGAGGCCCCCAAAACCAAATACATCGCGCGGCCGAGGCAGCGAAGAATGCGCCCTGCGAGCCAACGCCGTGAACCGCGATAGTTGCGATAAAATACAACGTCGCCTGGAGCAAAAGCAGGAGTCTGCCGCTGCACAGGAACCTGATGCGGCGGATGCAGCAAAGACATCAAGGTGCGATGAGGACGACCGTGGAGCAACTCAGCCGGCGAGCGACCATCTCGGGGCTGAGAGCGATACGAAGACAAAAAGAGCAACAATGCGTCCTCCCGAGAATGCGACTCTTTCAATTTCAACATCTGTGACTTGAAAGTCCGGACCATTCGTTCAGCGGCACCGTTGGACTGAGGCGAAAACGGCGCGGATGTCAGATGTTGAATACCATTGGCCTGGCAGAATGACTGAAATTCTGCGGACATGAATTGTGGGCCATTGTCGGAAACAATAGTCTGCGGAAGACCTTCAATGCAAAAGATAGCAGACAACGCTCGGATGGTGGCGGACGACGTCGTGGAAGACATCCGGACAACAAAAGGAAAATTACTGAAGGCGTCGACCAGAACCAACCATCGAGCATTCCAGAATGGACCAGCAAAATCAATGTGCAAGCGTTGCCAAGGGGAAGTGGCTTTTGGCCACGCAAAGACTTTCCGCGGCGGTGCGGACTGGTGTTCGGCACACGCCGGGCACGAAGAACACATATTCGTAATCGCAGCATCGATTCCGAACCAAGTACAGTGCTGACGAGCAAGTTGTTTCGTTCGCACTATACCCCAATGTCCTTGGTGAAGAAGCCGTAAAACAGAGGACTGTAACGAACGTGGGACCACGACTCTGGACTGATCATTATCAGAACGCAACAACAAAACACCACGTCGAACAAAAAGTCTCTCCTTGTGAGCAAAAAATCGGCGAACCAACGGATCCTCGATCCGAGACTTTGACAAAGGCCATTGCGTAGCAACAAAACGTAAAACAGTAGCAAGGACAGGGTCAGCAGCTGTGGCTGTAGCGACACGACGAAAATCAATCGGAAACGATTCGACCACTTCATCGGTTTCCGAATCAATGAACATGCAAGCAAGTTCGGAAGAATCGAATGCTTTATCCTCAGCAACAGGCAAACGGGACAACGCATCGGCGTTTCCGTGCTTAGCAGTGGACCGATACAAGATATCGTAGCGGTACTGCGAGAGGAAAATAGACCAGCGAATGAATTTCTGCGCTGTACGTGGAGGTACAGGCTTGGTCGGATGAAAAAGCGATGTCAAAGGTTTGTGGTCTGTGATGATGGTAAAGTGACGACCATACAAGAAATCATGGAACTTAGTAACACCAAACACGAGAGCCAAAGCTTCTTTCTCTATCTGTGAATAATTTCTTTGCGCAGACGAGAGCAATTTGGACGCAAAGGCAATAGGGCGATCATGGGAGCCAACTTTGTGCGCAAGCACAGCACTGATCCCGAAATCCGATGCATCTACCATCAACAAAAGGGGTTTCTGGGGATCGAATGGCGTAAGGCAAGTATTAGAAAGCAACGCCGAGTTCAACTGGCGAAAGGCGCGTTCGCATTCCGTCGTCCAGACGAACGGAACACCTGTACGGCGTACGCGATGAAGCGGAGCTGAAAGAGAAGAGGCATTGCGCACATTCACTCACACCTTGTGATTCTACATTGTGCGATGTTCTTGCGACCTCCTGACGCAATGCGTGGGGAACATTGCGCGCTCTGAAAAATTTCGGTTGCGCGTTTCCTTCAGTTCTAAATGTGCGTCATAGTTTTTTAGCGCAACCTAAGCCCGGTGCAAAAATGTCTGCAAATTCGTCACACAGCCGAGAAACACTGTCTGTAGGCACAGTCTGATTCACTGATAGGACCTGATTTACAATAGACATGTTAAACAACTGAAATAAATCGAGACCAAACAAGTTCACTGCAGAAGAAGAACGAAGAACGTAAAATGACACAAGTTGTGTTTGTCCCTTGTATGTTGCAAGAAGGCTGCACTGTCCTAACACAGGAATTGTCTGTCCGGAATATGTAGTTAGCTTAACATTTGCGGAACGCAACGGAGGTTTGCCCAGTTGTTTGTACTTGTCATGATTGAGCAATGAAACTGCAGCTCCGGTATCGAGCTGGAATGGTATCACTTTGCCTTCAAAGTCTAAGTCCACAAAAAGTTTATTGTTCTGCTGACGACAAGAGCGACTGTTTTGTGCAATTCGAACAGACACTGGTACAGAATCACTTGCTAATTGACGTGATTTCCGGCGACGTCGACGCACAGTTTTTGTGGGACGATCACAGTCACTGTTAGAGAAAGTGTCACTGGACGAAGCGGAATTAACGACATGAATGTCCATAGGCGAAGGTCCACGAGCCTGAGTGTCCTTGGTTCGATTCCGGCGCGAAGCAAAGGGCCTGGAATGATTGTGATTGTCTGATCTGAGCTTTTTCTGGCAAACACTTTGAACATGTCCTTTCTTATTGCAGAAAAAGCAAATAGCTTGGCGTGACGGGCAATGTTCACGCGAATGTCTAGTAGTACACCGCGGGCATGATTTCACTACATTTGTGGGCTGGCGCGGCACACGTGGCTGAGCGCGCGGCGGCAGCTGTGCGGACGTGCGCGAGGCCCGGTTACCGGGCCACGCAGCGCGTCCAGCGGGCCGGTTAATGTTACACACGGCTGGCGAAGTTTCAAAAGATTCCTGAGCACAGTCAAGTGTGTCCTGTCTATCCAATATGTCTATCACTTGTTGAAGGGAGGGATTAACTAGTTTCAAAATTTGCTCCCGTATGCGAACATCAGAAACGTTCTGTGCAATTGCATCACGCACCATTGTATCTGAATAAGAAAGACCACAGTCACATTCAAAGGCACAGTCCCTAGTAAGTCCTTGCAATGTTGCTACCCACTCCCTATTAGTTTGACCGGCCGTACGTTTTGTACGAAAAAACGTATACCGTTTTGCAACCACATTAACTGTTTCTTTGAAATAGGCATCTAAAGCAGACAAAATTTCCTCGTAGGACAGAGTTGCTACGTCGCGTCGGGGAAACAATTTCACTATCACACGGTATGTGGACACACCGACACAAGAAAGCAAAAACGGCTGCCGCTCTTTACCTTGAATTCTGTAGGCTGCTAGATGAAAGTTGAACTGGCGAGACCACTCGTGCCAGGTCTCATCGGCTGCCACGTAAGGTCGAAAGGGAGGTGCAACAGCGTTTAGTGGCAACGGTAGCGAAGAAGCGGCGGCGGCCGCATCGGTTTGAATGGTACGTTGACCCTGGACGAGCTGTCCAAGGGCATCCAGTAACGCCTGCGTCTGCTGATTCTGCAAGCGATAAAATTCGGACAGTACATCTGGAGAATGTGGCGAAGCCATGACACAATTAAATGTAAGCAATCAGAAAGAACACTTTAAATCGTCGCCAATGTTGTATCGGCAGCTGGGCCGACACCTTGTAGTTCGAGATGGCTGAAAATGCACGCTAGACTAACGCAGACGGGCGTGAAGTACTGGAACAGGCTACGTTATTAATGTTAAGAAGAAAAGTACGTAGCTTGATTAATACTTATCTTTAATATCATTGTGGTACATCGATCTTGACGATACACAGGAGACTTGAAGTACAATCACTGTATGGCTAATGGCGCCTTGCTAGTTCGTAGCCATTAACTTAGCTGATGGCTATTCTGTCTCTCGGCTAATGAGAGAGAAAGGCTTCGTACATCTGGTCGGTAGCTAGGTTCTCGTACAACTGGGGCGAGTGCTCTCTCGTATCACGAGACCTGCCTTGGTGGTGGCGCTAGGTCTGCGATTACACAGTGGCGACACGCGGGTCCGACATGTACTAAATGGACCGCGGCCGATTTAAGCTACCACCTAGCAAGTGTGGTGTCTGGCGGTGACACCACAGTGATGTTATGATACGGTCCTGTTTTCCATGCAGGGGGCTTGCCCCCTTGTTGTTTTGCGTGGTACTATCTCAGCCCAGGCCTTGAGTGATGTCTTAAACACCTTCTTGCTTCCCACTGTTGAAGAGCAATTTGGGGCTGGCGATTGCATCTTTCAACACGATCAAGCACCTGTTTTTAATGGACGCCCTGTGTGCGGAGTGGTTCCTTGACATTAACATCCCTGTAATGGAATGGCCTGGACAGTGTCGTGACCAGAACCCTACAGAACGCCCTTGGGATGTTTTGGAACGCCGACTTCGTGCCAGGCCTCACCGACCGATATCGACACCTCTCCTCAGTGCAGCACTCCGTGAGGAACGGGCTGCTATTCCCCAAGAAACTTTCCATCGCCTGGCTGAACGTATGACTGCGAGAGTAGTAGCTGTCACCAAGGCTACGGGTATGTACATGTCGTGTGACTAGAGCCTCCCGTCAGGTAGACCGTTCGCCAGGTGCAGATCTTTCGAGTTGACGCCACTTCGGTGACTTGTTCGTGGATGGGGATGAAATGATGATGATTAGGCAAACACAACACCCAGTCCGTGATTTGATAAAATCTTCGACACCACCGGGAATTGAACCCAGGGCTCTTAGGATTGACAGTCTGTCGCGCTGACGACTCAGCTACTGGGGGTGGACGGCTAAGTGTGGCGCAACACCATGCTGAAGTCCAGTATTAGCGATGGAGGGCACCACGAACTTCTAAGTCATTGTCAGCCTGGTGTCCGGTTACTTCTGATCACATAGTGTAGAAGCCATCAAGGATATTAATAAATTATGTACAAAATACCAGTAAAAATCTTGTGTAGGATAAGCGAAAATTACGAATGGCCCGAAGCATTGTTGCTACTACCTGCCAATTAAACCAAGGTAGTGACACACAGGTAACACGCGTACGCATCTACATTACGACTTCTAGGCCTGACACTGAGGAGTACGTGGCTTGTTGTGTGCTGCAGACAAGCCGGTGTGCCGGCCTGGACAGCGGCGGGTGTACGCCGTGGCGCGCCACGAGGTGGCGCACGTCCGCTGCGAGGTGGAGGCCTTCCCGGAGGCCGTCGGCTTCCGCTGGGCCTTCAACAACTCCGCCGAGACGCTGGACGTGCCGCAGTCGCGCTTCAACTGGTCGGCGGGCGCCTCGCAGCTGGCGCACGCCCCCGTCAACGACATGGACTACGGGTCCGTGCTGTGCTGGGCCGACAACAGCGTGGGGCAGCAGCGGCGGCCCTGCGTCTTCCACATCGTGCCGGCCGGTTAGCGACCTCGCACGGTTTCCGTGCTTACCCTACCTCCCAACACAGGGCGGCTCTGGAGGCTACTCTACTCTGGCATGTAGCCGCTAAATTCAACCATCTTCACAAGCGTTAGATCTGACACCCAAATCAAGTTGGGGCGGTGGGATGGGGTTGAGTAAAGCAAGACTTATCAGCAAAGGGAACGGACAGATGCAGTTAAGAATCGCTTTGTTTAATATGAGGTGTTCGGAAAGTTGCTGTGCAGTATATCATACGTAGGAAATGATGCCCACGGCTTGCCATACAAGTCTGGTCCTGCTTAATTTTGTTGGGAAACGCTCTCTGCAGATCTACTTTTCACCTGCGCTGTTTATCTACTTTTCACCTGCGCTGTTAGTTTAATTTTTAAGTGACAAAGCGTGCCGGGTCTTTCGCGATACACTACAGAGATTGCTGCTCTCCAAAGAAGAAAGGTTTGTGGATTCTCCGTTGACCGTGGTCGCGTGTTTTGTGTGTTAACGTGACTAGAGATATTGAACTAGACCTCTTCGGTATCGATGAAGACATCATGACTATCAAAGGTGTTCTTGTCAGTAAAACACGTAAACCATTTGCAGTAACGGATTAGAGTCTTGCACTGCTGTCACTTTATACGGGAACAGTTTAAATGTTTTCCTAACTGCTTAATGCGCGATTGCATACACCGTATAATTTCTTCTACCAGTTTACGCAATTAGCTTGTTCAGCTCTGATGCATAGAATTAAAAATATCCAGCAACTTCTGTTCGTTTTGTTGTGGTCATGTTCCAGTTCGTTCCACATCTAATACAAAGACAATCCCTCGAAATTTCTCAGTAAGTCATAGAACGGTATTACGATGAGGTACAGCGGTTTCAGATATATTTTCAGCAAACGCCTCTTGCAATACATATGTATGTCCATCACCTTGTGAACGTTCAACAAGAAAAATACATTCCTCGGTTGAAACCACCACAATCTGAAAACAAATTGAACATTTAAACAATGCCCATCGCACTCAGTATCTTCCGTGAACTGGACCACCTAAATGTTATGCAATACTAGAATGAACTGGAAAACAAAGCAGTATCTTGAAAAAATTGTTCTGCAAACCTGTATTCTGTCAATTGTGGTTCGAACATCCACTGCAATCTCCGTGAGTATTCAGTATCCCAGAGCACAGCGCGTTTCCGAACGCATTGTATAGGTTTTAGGTAACATGTCAAAAATCATGTCGTTTGGTATACAAGATACGATGGAAAAAATAGTAAAAGTACTCATTTCGTTCACGAAACAGAATTTCTTTTGAAATAAGTACATACTGCAATTGTGCATTGTTTGGCTATTAGGGCACAATTTTTGTATCTAAAGTATTAAATAACATGTGTATTTGTATACCAATCAGAAATCCTCTACACTTGTGTAAAATAATGGTGAAACGTACGTACATACCAGTAGTTCCTTATTTTTAAAGCTCCCCATGACAGAGTCCATCATGGCCACCCTACCCATGTGTCAGTTATATCCACCAACAATGAAAAACCTGTCAAGGACAACACACTTCCTGTTAAATTTATCATACGTCTGCACCTGTGATCTACGAATTTATTAAGCAAATGTTGATCTTAATACACCTCTAATCACGGAAATGTCGGCTCCACTAACGTTAGCTACTTACCCTAGCAGCAGTTACACAAAGGTCGAGAGGACTCGTCTGGCAGTGTCCATCCACCGCTCTGGAGTCTGAAGATGACTCTACGAAAGAGTCGAAACCGGTCACTCACTCCAATAAAAAAAAAAACAATGCGATCAAGACTGTTTAAAATTTTAGTTTTAACAAGTTTTAAGATCGCTGACTATGTTTTCAAAATTTTTCGATAAGTTCAAAAACCATAGGGAATACCGACGTTCCTTTCTTTGCATTTGCTTTACATCTACAATTTGGAATTCGTTTTCATCTAATAGGACCAAAGGTATGGAATCATTCCGGGTACGTGTACCTTACCAAAGGAAATGATACAAAGTAATTATCAAAAATCGGGCAATCATTCCGATACCTTGGAACATCCCTTGTTAGAAGTACAGCTACACCTGTGACATCCAGAAATTCTTCTATCCCGTTCCAGTTGTTCGATCCATGATTTCTTTGGCCCTTAAACCTCTAGCATTACGCAAAATACCTAAATACGTAAAAGTAAAGCTTGTAACGAGACTGGGCGTTGTGGCTCTATCTGATGCAGTGAAATATATACTGTGTTAACAATAGCGATACACATTCAAATACCGGTAGAAAGTCTTTTGTTTATCTGATTATCGTACCTACTGCAACATGACTGTCAAAATATACGTGCATTCATTGCAGTATTATGTTGTTACGTAGTTCTGTGTGACAAAACCTTCTCGAAACAAATAATCATAAATAATTATTATAACCTAGAACTGTAGCTGGTAACCCCGACGTGATCATAAGTACACAAATATCAATTTGTTTTAAATTTTACTGCGTGGATTTAGATGAGCGATATGTTGGAAAACCCAATATCAAATAACCAGGCTTGGAAATATGGCGTATAGCTTTGAAAATATCATCTTTCCGGCGATAAAAATATGAAAATAAGAGTTTTACAAGCGGAATAGCAGTCCGTAACCGCAAACTTAAGCAATAAAGTGAGGAGAAATGATGATACTTTGTGACCACTAGAAAGCGATGTTTAGGAGGTAATTTCGGATTTCATTAGCAAACCATTGTCAGCTTTCGTCTACAGATTTAAAATCATCCATTATCTCAGAGTTTTCAGAATCAATGTCACGTAATGTAAAAATAAATGCTAGTTGAAGTAGAACTAGGAGACAATAAAACGTTTATCGTGCTCAGAGAGACGCGTACTCTTGCCAGAGAGCCGTTAAATGAGGACTTTTTTCTTCAACAGCTACTAACCAGCGAAGATTCTATTTTAGCAGCTAATCAAGATGTATCTATCAATGCAGTGGCTTCTATTACTGACAAAATCTTCGAAATTTCGACGACCAGTCAGCTCCAGTGTACTACTGAATTTATTTCGCTTCCAGCTCGTGATGACAGACTTTAGCACATGGAGTAGCAGGTCCCAGAACTAACGAGCCAGAGTCAAAATCCACGAACTGGTACACGATAGAGAATCAAAATAAAATCTCCGCGACGTGCACAGTAACATCCCATATCTTGGCATTTTTATAATCTGAAGCAGAATGGGGAGAAATACGCACCCATAAGAACATTTGTATCTCAACAGTCCACTAATGCTCCAACGGAAAACGTGGTACGGCACTGTGTGTGGGCGATAAACCATCTTGCCTTCTATTCATTTCTTATCGCTACACGAATCGTTGATTTTTCGTTGACTCAGCAGACGTGTCCGCATTGGCAGTAACAGCACTAGGTCGCGAAAATGATTGGAAACGGCAACTCCACACAGCAAGAACACAGTAATACATGTGGTGAACCCCTTCTGAACATCGAAATGGGCCTTCGAATAAGATTTTTATGGCCATATCTTACCTCAGATGTTCGCCAGTCAATTACTGGTTCCAATTTTTAGAGGTGTCGCAGACTGCTGTTTGATATTAAATCCAAGAAGTTGTTTGAGGGACGAATTGTAATCGCTATTTCAGGCTCTGCACTTGTACTTATTGGCAATTTAGTGCTTTTGACTGATCCAGAGTAGAAATACCGAGATTTGCTTAAGATATCCTACAATTCTCTAGGTGAAACGTAATTGTGGTTTGACTCTAGTTAATTATGATGATCACAATTACAGGATCTCCAGTGTATGCACGAACCCGACGACTATTACCAAAAACATTATCTCAAATAAAACGTGAGTTAAAAGAGATGACCAAACTCGGAACATATCCTGGTCATCTAGTTCTCTCCACATTGTTCGGAAGAAAGGTTTACTTTGTTTATGAGAAACATATTTATGTAGCGTTGCATTTCTGCAAGAAGGAGATCACTTATGTAAATATATTCACAAAACGATATAATTTCTCAGAACAAAGTATCAGATGGTATAAAATGAACTTGTGCCAATTAAATACAGTGTCAAATCTGTCTTATATGACACTTCTCACGTTCGAAATCAGCTAACTTCAGAAATACGTACAAATCTCTGAGAAATTAGAGAATGTGGCAGCGCTTCCTGTTTTGTGTTCTAAGGTTCTACTGGAATTGCTTGTGGGACATTGACTAGTATGTTGAAAAACTGCTAAGGAGAAACAAAGTGTCCCGTTGTCGTCTGATCAGTTTTTAAGGAAGGCAAATTAGAATTTATGTCTCATCAGATATGAGGTCATTGCACATGGGGCACTTACTCCACCACGTCTTTGTCCCAGCAAGCATTCTGGAATCTCCTGAAGTGATTTAGGGAAATAACTGGAGACATAAACCTGCGTGGCAGAGAATTTGACACACTGTACTCCTCATTAGAAGTTATCTCAATTATTGCCTCATCTATTTCATTGCCACAGTCTCTCATTATAAACAAATACTATTCTGAGGCGACAAAAGTCCTTGGATACCTCTCAACATCGTGATATCGTTCTGGACCTCATTTTGTCAGGCGTTATGCAACGACTTGACGTGGTGTGGACTCAACAAGTTGATGGAAGTCTCCTGGAGACATTGAGCCATTTTGCCGCTATAGCCGTCGATAATTGCGAAAGTGTTATCGGTGCAGGATTATGTTCTCCAATTGACCTCTCGATTATGTCCCATCAGTTTTCGATGGGGTTCATGTCAAGCGATCTGGGATAGCAAATCGTACCCTCGAATTGTACAGAACGTTCTTCAAACCAATCGCGAACAGCTGTGGCCCGGTGACATGGCGCATTGTCGTCCATAGAAATTCCGTCGTTGTTTGGGAACATCAAGACAATGAATGACTGAAAATGATTCCCAAGGAGGTAAACATAAACATTTACAGTCAATGATCAGTTCAGCTGTACAAGAGGACCCAGTCCATTCTATGCAAACGCATCCGACATCATTCTGGTGCCGCCACAGGCTTGCACAGGGCCTTGTTGAGAGCTTGAGTTCATGACATCGTGGGGTCTGCGTACCACTCGAACCCTACCACCAGCTCTTACCAACTGAAATAGGGACTCACCTGACCATGCCACGGTTTTCCAGTCATCTGGGGTCTAACCGATATGGTGACGAGCGCAGAAGAGGTGCTGCAAGTGATGTCATGCTGTTAGCAAAGGCACTCGCGTCGGTCATCTGCGGCCATAGCTTATTATTGCCAAATTCCACCGCAATGTCATAACGGATACGTTCGTCGTGCGTCCCACATTGATTTCTGCGACTATTTCATGCAGTGTTGCTTGTCTGTTAGCACTGAAAAATCCACGCAAACGACACTGCTCTCGGTCTTCAAGTGAAGGCCGTCGACCAATGCATTGTCCTTAGTTAGTGAAACCTGATTGGTAGGTAGCCAAGGAGCGCTCAGGATAAGGTTAATGTTGTGGATGGGGCCGTAAACAGTTACTGTTAGTCGCACAATCAAACACAGAACTTTATTTTTCTAAGAACCACTTATTTACACATTGGCTTAGAAGATCACAATTAAACAATACGGCTAAATTCCTAGTTAAGGCAAAGTTGAGATACTTTCTGGGCTGAAGGCCCAAACCCAAACAGCAAACACAAGAATAGCTGACGGCCTGGCTTCTATCAAAAGTAATTAAAAATAGAAGGTATAAAAAAAACATGCAATGAAAACGATGTATTGTCAAAACTCTAACTTAACACGGCTCAAAGCCTTTATGTGAAATTTAAAAAAATGAATTCATACACGGCCAAAGCATCGCACAATACTTCAACTAAAATGAAAATCACAATTTAAAACAAACAGAACAAATAGTGCTCAGAAGTGTTCCAAGGGTTGGCCTGGGAAGGTAGCTCAAACGTAAGGTGTGGTGAGACAGGCAGCCAAGAATTGAAGTTAGGTATCCGGATGGCAACCCAAATTAGGGAGGACCCAAGGATCGACCAACAGTTAACCAATTCCCTTCTGTCCGACCAATGGAACAACAATGGAGTATATCAGCCAAGGACGAGAATGCGAACAGCCCTACACCCCTAGGGGAACAATAACGACTCTAAGGAAATATGAACCAAACAACTTGAAAGCCTGTCGAACCACATGCCGTGCTGGACAGCAACAACATGACGAGGAAAAGGCACACTGCCTACATACTACGCTAACGACCAGGGCAGAAAATACCGCTGGTGCACTTCGCTGATACCAGTCAAATTAATAGTTAATCACAACATAGGAATACAGCAGCGAGATTTCGCTGATTCCGCACATCATACAATGTTACTAGCCCAAACAGCCAAGGAGGCAACAACCTGCAAATGAACAAAGAGGTGTCACAATAGTTGACGTTTCATAACAGATGAACTGATCACTGAACTTCAGCGTCCAGGTTGGGTAGGCAACGAATTTGTCTCTCTCGCAGCTAGAGCCCAACAATCTGACAGCGTGTACAAACTGCCAGCGGCCCCGGCCTGGCCTCGCGCCCTGGACACTTGTTTCCTGCTCCGTCCCAACCGACTCCCTGCCTGCAGCACGCAAATGGCATTAAAATAGCTGCTCAACTCGAACAATACTATAACCAGTGACTGTGAAACAACAAGGACGAATCACAAGTCGACACACACAGAGAACGCGGAAGCGGTCGGCGACCAAATACAGGTCGTCCGATGAGACGACCAACCGAACGACCAACCAAGGTCGTCCCCACTCAAATCATGTATGTCGGCAATGGTCGGGCGAGTGATGTCTGTCCGGTCATCACTGTTGCTCCGTCCCCACCCCATTCGGACACACGACTACTTGGAGACTGTGGCTCGGACCCAAACATGCAGAGGGAACACTTGCCCATTGGCCATCCGACATCTCGGAACAAGGAGGGAACCGGCGCAAGTCCTGCAAGATGATCAATTGAAGGGGCCCAGAAGCTATTGGAAGACCAAATACACGTCGCTCAATGAGACGACCGACTGAATGACCAGTCAATGGTCGTCGCCGCTCAAGTCTCCTTCTGTCGGACAGTGGATGTGTGTGCCCAGCGATCGGGCGAGTACTGCCTATCCAGAAGTCACTGGAGCTCCATCCCGTCTGACTTCCTACACACGACGACCTGGAAATACTAGCAGGCGCTTCAAACATAGTACGACAGTGATCTTATCGATAAGCGTTGCTGCTGCCACTCACAGGCAGGCAAGCCAGCAGCTCAGTGACTCCAGTAAATCGAATAAGAAACGGGACGGCAGTAATGCAAATACAAGATGTCAAGCAATAAACTACACGAACACGAGCCGAGCATGGCTCAGTTAGAAGTTATCCCCGAAATTTGGAATTCTTGGCACATTCTTGACTCTGTAGATCCCGGAATATTGAATTCCCTACCGGTTTCCGAAATGGGATGCCCCATGCGTCCAGCTCCAACTACCGTTCCGCGTTCATACCCCGTTAATTTCCGTCGTGCATCCATAATTACACCTAACACATTTTCACATGAATCTGTGAGTACAAAAGACAGCCCCGCCAATGCACTGTCATTTTATACTTTGTATACGGGATACTGCCGGCATCTTTCGCTTCAGTGTGTTATAATCTGCTCTTCTCACACTCTACTTTGTTGTTACTATTGTCTTCAGTCTGAAGACGGTTTTAATGCACCTCTCTACCTTAGTCCATTCTAGGCAGGCGTCTTCATTGCAGCATAACTATTCGTACGTACATCCATTTGAACCTTCTTACTGTATTAAGGCTTGGTCTCCTTTGGTTACCAATGCGACGATTTCCCAATACCTCAAGATGTGTCCTATCTGTGGATCGCTTCTTTTACTCGAATGATGCTCCAGTTTCTCTCCGTAACTCAGTTTACAACCTTCTTATTAGCTATTCGAGTACCTCGTATAGTTTTCAATTGTCTTCTGTGACACCACGTATCAAAGCCTCCTGTTCTCGTCTTGTCTAAACTGTTTTCCGTCAGTGTTTCACTTCCCTACCTGGATATACTCTATAAATTACCTTCAGAAAAACTTTGTAACACTTACTTTATATTCCATTGTAACATATCTCACTTTTTCAGATATGAATTCCCTACTATTACTAGTTTGCACATTATATCCTCTCTACCTCGGCCAAAATCAGTTAATTAGCTGCCCAACTACCAAAACCCATATACGTCCGAAATTTCTCATTTCCTAATCCAGTTCTATTAGCTTTATCCGGTTTATGTTCGTCTTAATACCTCTTTTCAAGGCACTATCCATTCCGTTCGAGTGTTCTTCCAGTTCCTGTGCCGTCTCTGATAGAACTGCAGAGTCATCATATTTTTTATTTTGTCTCCCTGAACTGTAATTCCCTTTTAGAATTCCTACTTAAGTTCCAGAATGAGATTTTCACTCTGCAGCGGAGCGTGCGCTGATACGAAACTTCCGGACAGATTAAAACTGTGTGCCAGACCGAGACTCGAACTCGGGAAATTTGCCTTTCGCGGGCTAGTGCTCTACCATCTGAGCTACCCAAGCACGACTCACGACCCGTCCTTCAATTCTGCCATTACCTCGTCTCCTACCTTCCAAATTCCACAGTTCTGCAAGGTTCGCATAAGAGCTTCTGTGACGTTTGGAAAATAGGAGACGAGGTACTGGCAGAATTGAAGCTGTGAGGTCGGGTCGCTAGTCTTGATTGTGTAGCTCAGATGGTAGAGCACTAGCCCGCGAAAGGCAAAGGTCCCGAATTCGAGTCTGCGTCCGGCACACAGGTTTAATTTGTCAGGAAGTTTCGTTTCTCCTTGGGTTTCTAAACCTCTTTCTCAGTTGACAGACTGAATAACATATGGGACAGTCTACAACTACTGCTTCCCTTTCGTACTCTTGCTGCAGAAACTGTAGGTAACTTTACACTCCCTGTATTTTACCTCTGACACAGCCACTATTTTAAAGTGTGTCTTTCAGTCAATACTGTCAAAAGATTACTCTAATTATACAAATGTTGCGAACGTACACTTGCCTTTCTTCAGTATATCTTCGAAGGTACATTGTCTGTTTGGTAGGGTCTCGTGGCTTCCTACAGGCCTCCGTAAACTAAAATGATCTTCCTCGAGGTTGGTTCCTATCACTGTTCCCATTCTTCTGTGGACAATTCGTGCCAGTATTCCGCAACCAAGTTTCATTAATCTCACTGTTAGGCAATACTCACACGTCTCAGCATCTGTTCTCTATGGGATATTTAACGTTAGAACATTGATAATCTTTGATAGCAACACGCTTGTATTCCATCGAATGGCATACATAGCATCAAGAAGGGCCTTATGTGAGGTAATAAAATTAAGCAAATTATGTGTGTGTTACTCGTGTGTCGTTTTTTGAGCATTCAGTTATAAGCGTGGAAGCGTATACTTCGATAACAGTCACATTCGTTACACGATTTTAACCATTATGTTTATCTCCCATATGATCGAGTGATGCAAAATAGTGTCGAAGATGCCGAAATTGCATTATGGACGAAACTCAATATCTACCAAGATATATAAATATGAATTTGTTCGAAACCATGTGAGGACAAGGATCGCGCTAATTGCAAAAAAAAGTAAATAAATAATTTTTCTGTTTTTTTCACCCATTTATATGAAATGAGTCAGTGAATATCTTAAATGACCTCGAGGTCTGTGAAACGTTGAAATTATAACGTTCTTTTCATTATGTAGACAATCCTTTTTAACACATTAAGTCTCACATAATAAGTTAAGTTAGTAACGACAGAAATGTAAACTGCGGTACTATCGACGTAAGTGTCGAACTATCCAGAGGATGTTTTACTGTCATGATCAGAAAACCATATCAGATACTGTGGCTAAAGTCAAAGGCATCGTGTACGACATTCATTTACACCAAAACCTACAACTAACCACAGACAGCAGTAAAATTTCTGACCCGATGTCTGATTCGATAAACATTCCACACGGATATGTTAAAAATATTTTCGCACATGTTATTTAAAACAGTTCAATTTAATCACCTGTCCGAATAGCCGCCCATGTTTGCACGCCGCTATCGGAATTCATGGTGGCACGCCAGCCACGGGTCGAAACCACTCCTCGGATTATCAAAGAGGGTCCATGTACCGACCACCATGGATGTATTTCTTTGCAATGTCCCGCGTTCTGCCTCACTTACACGATTAAGAAACTTGTAGAAAACGTTCGAACATTTCCACAAGGGATTACACTAGACGCAGACTGCTGGGCACACAAATTCCGTCGCAACGGAAGGATGAGGGCTACTTAAAAAATTTTTTTTCAAATTTGTGATAAGGTCTTATGGGACCAAACTGCTAAGGTCATCGGTCCCTAAGCCTACACACTGCTTAATAAAACTTAAACTAACTACGCTATGGACAACACACACACACCCATGCCCGAGGGAGGACTCGAACCTCCGATGGGGACAACCGCACGGACCGTCACAAGGCGCCCTAGACTGCGCGGCTACCAGCGTGGCAAATAGCCACACGAAGGGCACCCGGTCACCCATTATGACTAACTTTGCTGGATACGACACATTATGCTGAGTCCATGAAAAAACAAGATAGCGGCCTGGGGAGAAAGGGAGCTTTTATTTTGCTTAAAGACATGATTTTATACAACTACACTACTACCCATTAAAATTTCTACACCACGAAGATGATGTGCTACATACGCGAAATTTAACCGACAAGAAGAAGATGCAGTGACATGCAACTGATTAGCTTTACAGAGCATTCACACAAGGCTGGCGCCGGTGGCGACACCTACATCGTGCTGACATGAGGAACCTTTCCAACCGATTTCTCATACACAAACAGCAGTTGACCGACGTCAAATGGTGAAACGTCGCTATGATGCCTCGTGTAAAGAGGAGAAATTCGTACTATCACGTTTCCGACTTTGATAAAGGTCGGATTGTAGCTTATAACGATTGCGGTTTATCGTATCGAGACATTGTTGCTCGCGATGATCAAGATCAAATGACTGTTAGCAGAATATGGAATCGGTGAGTTCAGGAGGGTAATACGGAACGCCGTGCTGGATCCCAACGACCTCGTATCACTAGCAGTCGAGATGACAGGCATCTTTCCCGCATGGCTGTAACGGATCGTGCAGCCACGTCTCGACCCTGATTCAACATATGGGGACGATTGCAAGACAACAACCATCTGCACGAACAGTTCGATGACGTTTGCAGCAGCATGGACTATCAGCTCGGAGACCATGGCAGCGGTTACCCTTGACGCTGCATCATAGACAGGAGCGCCTGCGATGGTGTACTCAACGACGAACCTGAGTGCACGAAAGGCAAAACGTCATTTTTTCCGATGAATCCAGGTTCTGTTTACAGCATCATGACGTTCGCATCCTTGTTTGGCGACATGGCGTTGAACGTACATTGGAAGCGTGTATTCGTCGTCACCACACTGGCATATTACCCGGCGTGATGGTATGGGGTGCCATTGGCTACACGTCTCGGTCACCTCTTGTTCGCATTGACGGCACTTTGAACAGTGGACGTTACATTTCAGATGTGTTACGACACTTGGCCCTACCCTTCATTCTATCCCTGCGAAACCCTACATTTCAGCAGGACAATGCACGACCTCATGTTGCAGATACGTAGGGTCCTTTCTGAATACAGAAAATGTTTGACTGCTGCACTGGCCAGCACATTCTCCAGATCTTTCACCAATTCAAAACGTCTGGTCAATGGTGGCCGTGCAGCTGGCTTGTCACAACTGTGGTACCGTGCTGAAGCTGCATGGGCAGCTGTACCTGTACACGCCATCCAAGCTCTGTTTGACTCAATGCCCAGGCGTATCAAGGCCATTATTACGACCAGAGCTGTTTGTTCTGGGTACTGATTTCTCAGGATCTACGCACCCAAATTGCGTGAAAATATAATCACATGTCAGTTCTAGTATAATATATTTGTCCAGTGAATACCCGTTTATCATCGACATTTCTTCTTGGTGTAGCAATTTTAATGGCCAGTAGTGTATATTCACAATCAACTTGCAGTTTAATTTTCCACATTTGTTTCGAATTATGTAAGGCTACCATAGAAGTCTTCATAATTTATCCTAATAAGATGTGGCCAGTTAATTGAGAAATATTTTTCCTAACCTGATGTAACAACATACACACTCCACTTACATTACATACTTAAAATGTTACAAGTGCCAACTAGACAGATTCATGTCGCGACCCATAAAGGATAGCCCATTTGAAATCAGACCTCGACTGTACGTCAGTACGTGGTACCCCAGTGTCAGTACATCGGCGAGCCGTTTGTGATGACAAGTATGACAGGGAGTGCCGTTGACTGCCGTTGACAGGTCAGCCTGACGTGCCGACCAACTGCTCGGTGCTGAACCAGACGTCGCAGTCGGTGGTGGTGCGCTGCACGCCCGGCTTCGACGGCGGCCAGCCGCAGAGCTTCCTGCTGGAAGTGCTGGAGGCGGCCAACGGCCACCAGCTGTTCAACATGACGCAGCTGCGGCCACACTTCGTCGTCGACGGGCTGGCCGCCGGGCAGCTGCTGCAGCTACGCATCTCCGCCGTCAACGCCAAGGGCCGCAGCGACTCCGTCACCCTGGACGCGGCCACGCTGATGCCGCCAGAGATGCGCGCCAGTAAGTATCAGGACGTAGCGGCTGGATGCTGCAGTAACGCCAGCTGTGTCAGCTCAGTGTTGCTTCTATGTGCTGTGACTGTGTAACAAGAAATAAATAGTGGTGCTTCACTGATGAGCCAAAACATTACGACCACCTGTGACTCCGAAGGCTTTCCCGACGTAATAATTGATAATATTCTTCTAGGGTGTGCAGCCGGATCATAACGTCATCTTGACACAAATCCGATGTCAAGATGATGCTATGATCCGGCTACACACCCGAAAAGAATATTATTATGAGCACCTGCTTAATAGCTTTTTGTCCGTCTTGAGAACGAAATTCATCTGCGTATCAGTGTTCCAACAGTTTATTGGTAGCTTTTTAGAGGAATGTGTGATTAGACGTCTACGCACAGGTCTTGTAATTCGCGTATATAACGCGTCACTAGTTTGTGTACACGGTGATGGCGCCCGGAAACGACCCAGATGTTTTCAGTA
The DNA here is from genome assembly GCF_023864345.2 of Schistocerca serialis cubense. Taxonomy (NCBI): domain Eukaryota; kingdom Metazoa; phylum Arthropoda; class Insecta; order Orthoptera; family Acrididae; genus Schistocerca; species Schistocerca serialis. The sequence goes on from NC_064642.1 coordinate 668,145,299, forward strand.
GGATTCACATCAGACGAATTTGGTCGCCAAGACATCAATGTGAGTTGACGATAGTGGCCTTCCAACCACTGTAGCACGGTTCTGACTTCGAGACACGGACTATTGTACTGTTGAGAGATGACATCGCTGTGGGGAACAACTTGTTGTTGAGTTGGAGCCGGTTGTAAAGCACAAGGATCATCGGAACTACTGATAGTAAGTCAACAGACGATGCCAGCCTAGAGTGAAAGGGCGATTCCTTCATACATTGCTGCCAAATAGACTGTTTAAGAATCTTAAACGTCGCAGCGCGTCAGCAGTCGTTGGTTAATATATTAAAAAACTAAAAATCCGCCTCGACTGCGAAAAAAGCACCTAGTGTTAAGTGTTAACCCAGGTTTCGGCATAATAAATACACCTTCTTCAGAACAACAATAAAACCCACAATTGCCCAAGAAGACCTTTGTCAATTATTAAAAGAACACCATAGTTATACATTTATAAACGAAAAAGAAAAGGAAAACACTGACAGTGCATAAGTACAAAGTCAAAACTACTACTTAACTTAATGGTGTACGCTCCACCTCACACTGGCCTGTGTTCGATGGGCCATGACCCGCCATGACATCGCTATGGTGTTCTTTTAATCATTGACAAAGGTCTTCTTAGGCACTTGTGGGTTTTATTGTTGTTCTCAAGAAGATGTAGTTATCTACGCCGAAACCTGGGTTCACACTTAACACTAGGTGCTTTTTTCGCAATCGAGGCGGGTTTTTAGTTTTTTAATAAATAGACTGTTTTCGTCGGGTTATGTGTGCTAAAACAGAACCAAGAGAGAACAGCTAAGCATACAATTTAGCTGCACTTCGAGGAGGCAACTTCGCTCGTGCAACATAACTACTCTGCCGTCAGGCCCGACAAGAATACAGAAAGTACGTCGACGAGAAGTGACTTAGTTTTATAGCTTGGGGATCGTAGTAATACATTGGTTAATTTCACGACAGTAGTTGTATCATTGCTGTTAAGCCTTTCTCACTCTCTCTCTCTATCTATCTATCTATATATCTATATCTTGTTGGCTTGTTGTCTAATTATCTTCTTTCAAATGAATTTCTTTTTGTGCTATAGTATCACAAATATGGAGGAAATTCTTCAGCTAAGGTTTCGCTTTCAGTGGGACTTAGTGGCAGTTGGAGAATACTTGCTACAAGAAAACCTTAGATAATGAAGCTTGTGTTTTCTATTTGACCCTATCCATGACAATATTGGGTAATGTGTTCAAACTCTCTGTTTCTTCAATTAGTGATTCAACAACCATATGGACTAACAAGGCACCGATGTCTTAAGTTACCCAGAGGGTTCCAAAATTCGTGGTTTTTATATCGTTTTTTGTCAACAGTTAACTGTAAAAGTAGCTCTAATACGTAAGTTTGTAGTTCGTACTCTAAATCCAGAAATGATAGGAAGGTCCTGCCTGTGTTGCTTCAAACGTTCTCAGTTAGGGGGGAGATCCGACGTCAGTGCCGGGCAAGGTAGGGTTTGCAATCACGAAGACAAACAGTAAAAAGTCTTACCGAATGCGGGTGAGCATTATCTTGCTAAAATGATGTAAAGCTCAGGAAGGGTGATATAAAGTGCAACAGAACTTGTAAGAGAATATCTTCAGCGTATTGCTGTGCTATAAGGGTGCTGCAGTTGACAGCCAAAGGGGTGCTGCTATTAAAGGCATAGCATCCCAGGCCATCACTATTGTTTGTTGTGCCGTGTGGCAGGCGGTAGTCAGGGTGAGTATTCCACCGCTGTCCACACGTATCTTCACTGGTCATTGGGGATCAATTCGAAGCGGAACTCATTTCTACAGACAATCCTACACCATTGACGAGATTCCAGGAGTAAGACTTGTCTGGAGACGTCCTGGACAGTGGTGGGGTATAAACCTGACTATAGTCCGCCAGACGATGTCACACACCAATTGGACAGAATTTCGTATGATATCCTTCAGAAGGGCATTCAAAAACTTCATCAGTCAATCAATGCCAAGCCAAATAATTGCTTGCAAAAGAATCGGAGATGGAGCAACTTGTTGACTAGGTCACATTGTTAACTCTCTCACCAAAATAATTCATCCACATTTGTTTTTCCGTACATGTAGATCTCCTAATTTACGTCCCATTCCGGTTATTCCTTTTTTGTTCGTCTTTTTTTCATATTGTAACTGATTTGCCGGTATACAGAGTACGCAATTTAGTGCCCAGTGCACTAAAAGGTCTGGCAGTAACAACGAGGGTAGTCATGATGTCGTATTGGGCTTTAATGATAGGTACGGGTCTCTCATACCTTGCAGGTTCAGCTCTATCAGAATTCATAAAATTTTGTGACGGACGAGTGTGGTGTACCGTCTTTCGACAACGTAGACCAAATGTTTTGAATCGATCTAGAGAACGTGCTGTATCGAAGTAGTGCAGCAAGGACAACAATGAATCTTGCATCATTTTATTGAAAGATAATGATATGTTCATTCTCGTTAGGACCGACACAGACCAGTATTACCAAAGCCATAAAGAAAGCCAAACTGGGACTCGTTCGAAAAGACGACATGGCACCATTTTTGAGTTCAGCTCTGTCACTGGGCACGCTACCAGTGACAGATTCCCTCTTGTGAACATTCGACAAAGACCTGTAGTACCCGCTTCTTGGACGACGATTGTCCTGTAGCGCGTTTTTCTGGGGACGGGATCTGTGATTCCCCGTCGAACAAGGATGATGAACTACATGGCTCGACACTTGTTCAGTATCACTATCACTTGTTATACACATATCGTCATCGTTACGTCTCCATTTACAATGTCCGCCCAGTCGAGCGTGTACGACACCACACATGCGATAGACTTTTCTCGCAGAAACGCTAATATTTCATCTGCCCCTTCTTTCTCATTCTGCGAAATTGCCTGGGCTCCTTTGTGAAGGAAATGTCAACTTCTGCCACTGTTGTAGATAAAACACAATGTTTGCTTTGTTTATCGTTGCCGTGGCTCTCTCTCTCTGAGCACTATGGGACTTAACAGCTATGGTCATCAGTCCCCTAGAACTTAGAACTATTTAAACATAACCAACCTAAGGACATCACACGACACCCAGTCATCACGCGGCAGAGAAAATCCCTGTCCCCGCCGGGAATCGAACCCGGGAACACGGGCGCGGGAAGCGAGAACGCTATCGCTGCCGTGGCTCTGCTTTGTATCAGCACCACTATCATTATAGCTGTGTTGTGAGATATTCGTCGACTATGCATTTCAACTATGCTCAATAGCTTCACGCCGTGCTCACCATTGGACATCTCGAGTTCCACCACCTGTTGCCATTAGCAGCCAATACTGTGGTCGCATAGTTGACAATATGTGGGGCGTCGAAAGCCGTATACATCATTGGCCTTTCGCGACCTCGCACTTATGGTGTACCTTGTTACTGTGTGGCAACTTTCATTAGAAATGCTGGCGTAAGTAGGAAGCAATTTTTGAGACATTATCAGCAGTACCGATTTAGGAGCATGTCGGTGTTCATCCTAGAATGAGGTTTTCAGTCTGCAGCGGAGTGTGCGCTGATATGAAACTTCCTGGCAGATTAAAACTGTGTGCCAAGCCGAGATTCGAACTCGGGACCTTTGCCTTTCTCGGGCAAGTGCTCTAAGATCTGAGCTACCCAAGCACGAATAACGCCCCGTCCTCACAGCTTTACTTCTGCCAGTACCTCGTTTCCTAGCTTCCAAACTTTACAGAAGCTCTATTTAAACATAACCAACCTAAGGACATCACACGACACCCAGTCATCACGCGGCAGAGAAAATCCCGAAAGAAATATCCCCCAGGCTGTGGCTAAGCCATGTCTCCGCAATATTCTTTCTTTCGGGAGTGCTAGCTTCCAAACTTTACAGAAGCTCTCCTGCGAATCTTGCAGAACTAGCATTCCCGAAAGAAATATCCCCCAGGCTATGGCTAAGCCATGTCTCCGCAATATCCTTTCTTTCGGGAGTGCTAGTTCTGCTAGGATTGCAGGAGAGCTTCTGTAAAGTTTGGAAGGTAGGAGACGAAGCACTGGCAGAAGTAAAGCTGCGAGGACGGGGCGTGAGTCGTGCTTGGGTAGCTCAGATGTTAGAGCACTTGCCCGAGAGAGGCTAAGGTCCCGAGTTCGAGCCTCGTTCCGGCACACAGTTTTCATGTACCAGGAAGCTTGTGTTCATCCTAGTCGCCAGTGTCACAGGACGAGCTGCAACACCTCCGGTTCAAATGGCTCTGAGCACTATGGGAGTCAACTGCTGAGGTCATTAGTCCCCTAGAAATTACAACTAGTTAAACCTAACTAACTTAAGGACATCACAAACATCCATGCCCGAGGCAGGATTCGAACCTGCGACCGGAGCGGTCTTGCGGTTCCAGACTGCAGCGCCTTTAACCGCACGGCCACTTCGGCCGGCCAACACCTCCGGGATCAGTAGTGTTCTCAGATGGGCAAACGATTACTGGACCTGTTCCTAGATGTTGTTGTATCTGGTATCGATGTTGCTGTATGTTAACTTTTCTCAGTGCTTCTAGTACGTAACGCTAGTCGTTTGGTTGCACAGTCACCGAAATGCTTGTAGTTTCGCTTGTCGTACTACAGTGACAGCAGCTGTTTGAAATGAGTTGTTCCATATTTATGTCTGTGTGACAACCCGTCCAGTCCCAGTGGCAATCATGTGACCAGAGAGTGACTGAGACGCCGCCCGCCTCAGGTGGAGTGCCGCTGTCGCTGGACCTGCCCACGGCGGTGGGGGCGCTTCTGGGCCTGGTGTCGGCGCTGCTGCTGCTCGCCGTGGCCGCCGTGGCGTGGCTGCTGCACCGCAGGCGGCGGCGCCGGCGGCGCGACGGCTCTCCACCTGCCACCGAGCTGGCGCTCAAGAAGAAGGCCGCCGCCGCCGCCGCAGCCGCCGCCGCCGCCGCAGAGCTGTCCGACAAGGACGACCGCAACCCCGACGTCGTGCCCTCCTACTGCGACGACTGTGAGTACACTCTAGCTTCACTAACTTAACTTGAAGGGTGAATGTCATGTAAAAACTTTTGCATGTTACTTCCAAAAAATTGACCGAGTTTGATTTTTATTTCATCTATCTTCAGCTAAACGTATATAAATGATATGGTTGGGAGCAGGATACAGGGGCTGCTGGAGTAGAAGGCTGAGCAACAAATTGAGGATAGAATATGAAATTTAATTTATTACGCAAGAAAATTCATGCAGGGTACTGGTAACATCGTATCAACATATAACTTGTTCAATTTAAATCTACATGAGCTGATTTAACATGAATCATCAACAAGTTATCTAATATCAAACAATCTGCAAATATGAGATTCAAACCTTTGCCAAAATTTTAATGCTTGTAAAATGTCATTACGAAACACGGAAAATTACCAAACTGGTCACTGCATTTATGTCTTACAAAATCTTGTTGGGCACAATGGCTTATAGGAAATAATATCACATACGTATAGCAATATCTGCCCACTACAGTGCTGTCTTACGTGACCTTTTGTGCCACAATGACTCACAGGACCAACTCATATAGTTAAATGGTAAATATTCCCCACAATGGAACTTGCGTTATAATCTTACGTAGCACACCGATTTACCAAGACAATGCAATTAATTCCAAATACAGTATGGTCCAGAATAACGAGTGCCCTACCTCTGATTAAACTACTCAGAATCAGTAATGAACTGTTTTACAAGTCAAGCACATTCAGTTCAGACAAATTAACGAGACAGTGCCTCCATTAGAATTTTACCACAGCAATCCATCGATAGTCGAAAAGGATTGATAACAAGTTACCGCACTGTTGGCGGTTGGCACTAAAACCCTGGCGTGCGATAGATGTATGGGCCAGAAACCCCTTTGCAACAGGAGCCGTTAACAACTTTACCCACAGGACTCTTTCTAAAACCATACCGTCAAATGATGTCAAAGGGGTTCCCAAAACAGTTTAACACTGAACAGTAGTGAGTAAGAAATGATTCAAATGGCTGTGAGCACTACGGGACTTAACTTCTAGGCTCATCAGTCCCATAGAACTTAGAAGTACTTAAACCTAACTAACCTAAGGACATCACACACATCCATGCCCGAGACAGCCCGAGACCGTAGCGGTCGCGCGGTTTCAAATTGTAGCGCCTAGATTCCCTCGGGCACTTCGGCCGGCAGTGGGTAAGAGAAAAGCACAAAAAAAAATACACGGCACTTACAATTAGCTTTGAATTATTCCTAGCTGTGGTTAAGCTTGAATTAATTTTAATCGAACAGGTAAACAGTGGTGTCACAGTAGACTTAAACTTTACTTGACTAGCGTGACAATTTGGTCGTCCCTTAACTGACATAAGTTCAGTAACAAACTGAAATGCAATTTAAAGACACTCAAGTAAGGGTATTGTGAAACACTTCATCAACAATTTAAGCAAACACGCCCACAGAGGCACTCCAGTTCATACTTAAATCAACCAGGGCACAAGTCAGTATTTCGACACGCGACCTGGGAACACTCACTGCTCAGCAGCGCAGGATCGCGACAGAAAGAAGTCTCGCTGTAACTCCATCAGATGAAGATGCACCAAACTAACAGCTCACCGCCGGCCGAAGTGGCCGTTCGGTTAAAGGCGCTGCAGTCTGGAACCGCAAGACCGCTACGGTCGCAGGTTCGAATCCTGCCTCGGGCATGGATGTTTGTGATGTCTTTAGGTTAGTTAGGTTTAACTAGTTCTAAGTTCCAGGGGACTAATGACCTCAGCAGTTGAGTCCCATAGTGCTCAGAGCCATTTGAACCATTTTTTAACAGCTCACCTTTAACAATATTAATCCTAATGCCGCTAATAAGGGAATGGCCAGAATAACACCTGCCCGTAGCTACAACGTGAAGAAGGTTGAACTCGTAAACAAAAAGAACGACAGCGAGTCACTGCAGCACCTCCAGTTCCGCTGCTCGGCCGGCCCAATTCAACTGCCACACTCACACCAGTTGTCGACGCGACTTCGCGATCTTCCGGCGTCGCTCCGCTCAGGCCCGAGACTCCTTTTCGGCTTCCCGCACGGAATCCCAGAGGGCGCACCAAACCGCGCACCGCAAAGCGAATCGAAAGAGATCGAACACACTACACCAGAACAATCAAATCGCAGGAGCACACGGCACAATAAATTGAAATACCGCCCTCCCCCCTCCACGTCGTTTCTAGCCTGGACGTCCTGAATGTCTTGTCAAATGGTAGGACTATCAATGTAGCACGCTACTACAACACCCTCGACAAATTCAGCTCCCCTTTTCAACGAAAGAGACCAAGGCCCTTGAGTGAAGGTGTTGCGCTCTTAGACGACAACCCAAAAACAACACACTGCAATGCTCACTCAGGATCAGATTCGTCGCTTCGGATGACAGGGATTGGATCACCCTGCCTACAGCCCCGTTCTTGATGTATCGGACTTGCATCGAAAGCTTCACCCTCAGGACATAACTTCCAAACCAATGCTGCGGTGGAGTAGGCTGTACGACACTTTCTTGCGGCACGGGGCATCGCGTACTACCACAGTGATATCTTCAGTCTTATTCCACGCTACGACAAATGTCTCAATGCCTGCAATGTATGTCGAAAAATAGTGCAAGGTGTGTAGTTCTTGATGACATTGTGTACTTGTTTTTGGCAATGTAGTTTCGTGAGAGAAACAAGAATGAAACATGCTTTCGGAACGTCCCTCGCATATATATGTTTGGGTTAATCTAAGGAACTGCTGTAGGGATTATAATAGGAATTTCACTGATAGCTATACTGATTCATGAGGTAGAGTTGTTTACGTAATTTATAACTATATCGTACAAGCTGGCTGAACTATGATGAATTAAAGTTCCCTGCCGCTGTGGAAACGTTCCCATTGACATCTAGTGATGAACAGTAGGTAGGCGTACGGCCACCTGACTGCTAGCATGAGAAAGCATTACTGATCTCCACCCCCCCCCCCCCCCCACCACCCAACTGCCATGGAATGTTGTCTAACCGTGGACATGTTTGAGGCCAACTGTGCGAATTACCATTACCGGGAGTCCGGCACAAGCACCTGCCGTCATCCGAAACGACCTGTGATGCAGGAGAATCAGTTACCAAGCCAAAAGGAAGAGACTTTTTTTGTACTGACAAGCGAAGTTCCCCATGCACCCTCCTCAGATACTGTCGTAAGATGGCCCAGTACACCGATCGTCAAAAACTGGTCACAGATCACGCATGAAAACAGGAAGGAGGTGTACTGAACCGTGAAAACAGAAGCAAAATAGACAAATCGAATGGTCCAATTTGAAGATTTGCAACATCGAGTGAAGTCGAATATCTATGGTGTCGTGGTTGTGTGGTCAGGCTGTTGCGTTACGGACGGGGATATCGATGTCCAAATCTCCCTCGTGCTCCACACATCTCTTCCCACAAAATTATGAACTGTCCTGCAGGTCATTGACGTGTCTGTTCGTTGTATTCAGATCTGTGTGTGTCGTGGTGCAACGTCCGTTTGCAACAGCGATGTGTAAGGAAGGGACTTCCAGAAGCAAGTAACCCCTACTTGTTCTAGAGAAGTACCACACGTTATGAATCTAGCGTCCGGATTTGCAAGTTTTTTTCTCTTGTATTCCTTTGTTGCAACATGGTTTACACCAGTTTATTTGTTATTTTCATTTCTGTAAGACGTCTAGGCAGCATCTCGCCTGCTCTCACTATTTATACCATTTACTTGCCACGGTAAGATATTGTTACCATATGACAGAGGTTGAAAATACCGCTTCAGTTGTAAATTATTTTATTTTCACTCGACCGGTTTCGGACTGTTGTCAGCCCTTCCTCAGGTGTCGTAGCTGTGCTGTGGTCCCCGAGCGCCGCGTGTACCAGACGCAGTGTGTTGCCGATGAGCGCAGAACGGAATATGACTCATATTCTATAACCAATGAACAGTATGACAGTTTTCAAGACCACAGAAGGAGAACAGACACGTCAAATGTCCGGGCGGAAAGTTGATAATTTTGTGCGAAAATAGTGGGGTGCGAGGGAAGTTTGAACAGGGATCTCCCCCTCTGCAGTCCAGCACCAGGACCATGTAACCACGACGTCGAGGTTTTTGTAATTTGCTTGATGTTGCACATCCTAAGCTTAGACCTTTAACTGTTTCTATTTTGTTCTTCTTTTGGCATTTCAGTACACCTTCGCCCTGATTTCATGTGTGACCATGTAAGGTGTCAGGCAAATCCAACACCTTCCATGAAAACCCTGACATGATAAGCAAATCCAGTAGTATGTCACATAGCTCCGAATAAATCGTGACATTAAATTAACCAAAGTAATACGAGTAACGAGTGAGCAAATGGAATACCACAGACTAACACAATAATGCCTAAATGCATGTCATACCTTTCCACTGTGAGACAGACGCAGTTCCGAGGGGAGAAACGAGAACAGAAGCCGAAGCAGAACCGTGTTAAGCTGGAAGGCCCTACGATAAGGGACGGACGCACACCCACGTCGCCAGCTAACTGCTAGGACCACACCACCCGCAAGTTTTAGCGTGAGACTTTTTTGCGTCTCTGTTATGTTAGGACCACCCCCCAGACCATGTTAAAAGATAGAGCCCTCCAGAAGAACAGTATAGATCTTACGATAACGCTAAAAGGACCACACCAGCTGCAAGTTTTAGCGTGAAACTTTTTCACGTCTCTGTTACATTGCAAACTTTATAAAACATTGCCCCACCACAAAAAGTATAACGTTTCTCATTGGATAGGCAGAATTTTTGTAGGTGGAGCTTAAGGTTAACATTGAGACCCTGATTGGTCAGATGAAAACACAGCCAGATAGTTTTTTTTAAACCAACTTCGGTAAATTGTAGTAAGGAGAAGTTAGGAGAGAGTTGCTTTTGAGAGGGCGATCTGGACGGAGCTGCACCGGCCGCCGCCCCCTGACGAACACCGACAAGGTAATGAAAGCACGCGATGCCGCATTTTTGAGCGCATAAGGCTTCACTCAGAACTGCAGAAGTCTCATCTGTTACATCCCCTTTATGTAATACTAGTGTCGATCGTCAATTAAAGATCATAGTGTTCACATTTGCCACTTGAAGTAAAAATCTGAAATGCGATGATTTTTCTGTTATATAGTTATTCAGAAGCCACATCAGCCACTGTAATTTACGACAAGTTAGATAAGTAATTTAAGATAATTGAGGGTCACTGTAGACCATTTTGATAGTTTGCTCTTTTGTGAAACTTGATTTAAACCTAGATTATAAATGTGATATGGCATAGGTCATCCTTTGATCCATTGTAGAACTTGGAAACCCACTCAGGGAATATTCGTTCACATTTTTGTTGAACGCAGTTGGCTTTTACCATCCTGTATTAAAACATTTCCTTTTATCAATAGTGCAACTTATAAACAATGTTTTGTGAGTAGAATAAAATTTCCAATGGTAAACTTAACTGCTTTTTCGACGTTATTTTACCAGCTAACTAAAAATAGGAAAGCCTTGAACCCCTTCCACTAAGTTTAGTTAGTATTAAGATTCTTTTACAGGGAGTGCAGTGGAGCTGACGCTGAAATCATTAAGTATTTGGTTATATCATCGCTAGTCTCACTGAACTCTTCTGAATTCTACATGTCATGCGTGGTCTGGCGTCTCCTTACCAGCAACAGGTCCCAGGTTCAAACTAGTCAATTCCATAAGAAACATGCTCAGAGCGCCGTTGCGCGAAAGTGGTAGGGAGACACGATATAGAACAAACAGACACCACGCAGAATGTTTAGAACCTATGTTCAGTTTCTGACGGACTATTCACTGGGTTATGTTATCACAAAATCAGAAGATAGTGCGATGGGCAGTTTTCCATGTGAGCTAATGTTTAAAACTTGGGAAAGGAAATGTGGGAGAAGGTCACACAGAAAAGTTTGCTCGCTCGGGACTGCCACTGAACCGGGTCAATCGGCAAGTAATCTTGGCTCGCATCAGATTTCCTTGTAGTCAGGTGGATTCAGTGTACTAACGCTGCCAACAGGTAGTGGACAACTGGAAATAGCTCGCGAGGAATAGGCGCTGCAGTCGGGTGGTAGCTCACAGCTCTAGTCATTGCCACAACATGTCTCTCCAAATGACGGTAAAATATGGGACACATAACACCCAATCCTGAGAATTTTCCTAGCGTGCACTGCCTGAGTGTCTGAAGTCGTATGAAAGCAATTATGCTGAGTTACCAAATATTGTTCCCCGAATTTTAGTCGTAAATTTACGTAGTAGCCCGTGAACAAAATTACCGCTATGGCAGACAAGTCATTCTGATTTTCCTACCTGTGGGAAGCTGTGAAAGGTCAACAATTTAATACCAATGATATGTAAAAAATCAAGTTATAGATGAAAGTTTAGAAGTATCTGTATTACGAAACGGATGATAGTGTCACTGAAATTGTGGTAATAAGTTGCGTATCAAAAGGCTTCTAGGGGCAACAAAAATCTGATTTTCATTATTTAATTAACTGAAGACCTCGGCTGTAAACAACTGGAAGAGACAGTTTATGAGAAACGTAATTATTACGTGTAAGGCACTATAGATGATGTGCTTCACTGACATTAGTTCATAATTCCATGAAAAACTGATAAATGGCAGTCTATCTATAATTTCAGATTCTTGTCAGATCTTTGTCATGATGTATGCATGTAATCAGTGATAAGAGCCAAACTATGGGTGCCTTTAGAACCAAGGCGAACAGTGTTCGTTCCAAAAAGAAAAAATCCTGTTGAAGAAAGATTTGTATTAATTCTGGGGTGTTGTGGGAAACTACCGCTTACATATGGATACGGAATCGTTTCCTGAACACAAAACCTCTCCAAAAGTTGTTTCTGATCCGGTGCAGCACGTAAACACTCTCACGACGTGCCTCTTGCCATAGTTTACGTGAATTTACCCGCCATCGTAATCGTAAAAATGTTAACGCCCGTCCTAAACATTGTTTATACTCTTCAGTAAGATGCTTGCTGAAATTAGTGTTTTATTGTGTTGAATCATAGATTACTTTTTCATGTTTCTGTACTTTAGTGTAGCAAAAGCTGTTAGACTAATCTTTATAGCAAACGCTATTAGCATCATAAACTGCTACAATTCGGATATTTTAAATTTGTGATTTTGAGAGATTTTGCGGTAATGTTTCATTAATTGGCTCTGCAAGTAAACAGCTGTAACACAATGGTAACCTATGTTCATTTTACTCAGTATACAGGTAACAAATATTACGAACACACTGTCGAATTTTTAAGAATAAAATTTTTTGTGTAATTTACCGTTGTAAAACGGTGTCGGTACTGCAGTTATACTTAATAAAAAAAATAAAAATAAGAAAACGAAATCGTAATGTACGCGCTTGAAATATCTTCTTTAAAAGATTTTAATCTAAGTTTACAATTCAAATTCTCAAATCAACCATTTTCACCCTTAGATTATTTGCAGCGGTTGTCTTCAATTATTGCCTGAATTAAAAATGTATATACATATAATACTTCAATAATCGACTGATAAAGAACTGGAATCTTACGTCAAAGTTTTGACACATAAGACAAGTAATAACATTATACGCAGTTTACATATGTTGAAAAAGAGCAACTGACAACGAGCAAATTATCCAAAATATATTTATCAAATACTTTAGAATGAGAGTACTTACCGATATACAACGAACCACAAACGTAATATCATACTTTTCAAAACTTTTCCTCCCTTATAGCCTCTCAAAACAGTGAAAGGAAAACAGTTTATCAGTCACTAAATGTATGTTGTTCATGCGGTAAAACTTAAGCAACCGTCTTCATTATTTCTTTAATAGCTCTTCTACACGATTCCTATTTCACTAACAGTATCCAAATACACTACGCCTGATCTGTAACTTGCCGTATCCCTAGTGGCGAATGCGGGCAGCGGGAAGAGTGGAGTGGGTTTGCTAGGGGCAGAATTGGGAAGCGGAGCGGAAAAAGTTCAGCCAATATGTGTTGTAAGTATCCAAAGTAGGTAACACAAAACTGTGTTTTGTGCTTCCACGAGCTCTAGAGAACCGACTTGCTATTGCAACCTAGAGCAGAAGGTAACATGTGCGACGGGCCAGATATGTAATTTTCCGCACGACTGCCAGGCTTACCAACTTCACTTGGTGTAGAACATGGTAACACCTGCCAATATAGAATATTGAGCACACTCTCACAATGGCTTATTAAACTAATAGTTCGGTAATATTCACACCCAGCTGTCGGAACCTGCTTTCTTTGGATTTGTAATCATCACATGCTTTTCCTTTGACTGGCTCTCCCTATGTTACCAGCTTTGAGGGCATATTTATCAGTATCCATTTTATATATTTCATAATAAGAATTAATGATATTGTCTCCATCTTTTGACATCCAGATAACATAAACGCACACATAAATAGTTAATAAATACAACCAGACTTAAATCCTGCACAGTCAATCGAAAGTAAGTGCTATATAGGTGCTGCTGTCTCCTGTGGGGTAGATGGTATATATCGTGAGACGCATATTGATTAAACTCGGTGCCTCAGTTCATTGGGTGGGACCTTTCTCAGAAGTGTTCTGGCGTTGCCACGTGGCTAAACGCTGTCTAAAATGAGTTGGGCATGCACTAACAAAAGTTTGTCTTTTTATTATTTTCCTGAGAATTGCAAATATTGTGCCAAATTTATTTTTCTTTAATTTGTAAAACATCTTCATTGATCAAAGGTGGTGGAGAAGAGGACCAGTATTCCCAGCGCATTATTGTTGTGCCTCCCATGTGGCTGCCGGATTACCATTTATGTCCCTTGCACATCATGGTCAGATCGATAGTTACTTGATGGCAGAACGAATGAAGCACTAAGCTTCTAGCCACCATCTCTGTTGAACTTGTATTACTCTTATAAATCTCATTTGATTCCTGGACTTAACACTGTAATAATATCCCAGACCTTGTCAAAAATTCGGGTATAATTAAAATCCAAATGCTGGCCACTATCGTCCAGTAGTTCTGCTGCCAGAGGTTACCTCATTTTACAAATGTGGGACCTTTGTGCTCCTTAATACCCCATTTTATAGTCCTCCCAGTTTCATTTACGTAACTTGACCACAAACACGTCACTTCGTACACATCCGCAGTGTAGATCGGAAAAAGCTTTTTGTTTTGTACTGACGGAAAAATGAAATCTGTGTACCATTTTCTTCGAAGAATTTAGATGTGCACTCTGTTCCTCGTCCATGACTGTTATTCTTTCTTAGTGAGAAAGATACTCCTTCTTGTTCTAGTCTTAGTACCATGCCCTTCTTTCTGAACTTTTTAAAATTAAACACACCGGTATCCGAGAGATTTTATCTTTCTTTCTTTCATTTTCTTTGTTTTTTGTTTTTGAGCGGTGGAGACTCTTAAAATAAAATGCTGTAAAGACGGAGCAAAATTAGTGAAGTCTAAAATCTGCCATTTCTTTTAAGTGGACACGTAAACAAGAAATAACGGTGAAACACGTATGTAACATAGCAGCGATGGCGAGGCATTGTAGCATCTGTGACCAGAGAGTTTGCGCTTGACCGCGCGAGTGTTGCGAGCGGTTCTCTGTTGCGTCTAGTAGTCGTTGCGAGTCTGTCAGTAGCAGTCGTTGCGAGTCTGTAGCTCTGAGTAGTCGTCGCGTGCAGTACGCTAGTAGTCGTCATGCAGAGCGGTCGGTCAGTAGTAGCAGCCCAGTGCGGTTGTGTGATGTAGGCGGTCGGCAACACTGGTCAAGATGGTGAATGAGGTATACTATTAATTAATATAATCATTAGATAATGTAAAAATCTATTTACTGTAATTATTCTCCAACAAGTCCCCCAATAATAATTTTTATTTCAAAAGCATTTTTTCAAAAATTTAATTTTTTATTGAACTAAAGATTTCGTTGCACTTCCCATTTCATTCCACTTCATTTGAAGAAAAATGTCAGTAAATTCACGTATGTAACATAGCAGCGATGGCGAGGCATTGTAGCATCTGTGACCAGAGAGTTTGCGCTTGACCGCGCGAGTGTTGCGAGCGGTTCTCAGTACTCTGTTGTCAGTCGTTGCGAGTCTGTAGCTCTGTGTAGTCGTGCAGAGCAGTACGCTAATAGTCGTCATGCAGAGCGGTCGGTCAATAGTAGCAGCCCAGTGCGGTTGTGTGATGTAGGCGGTCGGCAACACTGGTCAAGATGCTGAATGAGGTACACTGTTAATTAATATAATCATTAGACAATGTAAAACTTATTTATTGTAATCAATCTCTAACAAGTCCCCCAATAATAATTTTGATTTCAAAAGCATATTTCAAAAATTTTATTTTTTATTGAACTAAAGATTTCGTTGCACTTCCCATTTCATTCCACTTCTTTTGAAGAAAAATTTCAGTAAATTCACAAAAAAAAAGGAATATTATTATTTGCAATGCAGTTCCTCCAAGCCGTGCGCAGAAATAAGAGCAGAAATTTGACATCCAGTTATTCTGAGGTAAGACTTTAATTATGATTGTTTTACACAGGGCCAAAGACCGATGTTTCGGTTTAATTGAATTTTCTTATCACTGAATGGACTTTAATTTTGGTGAAGAATTTATATTTGAGTCAGATTGCGAATTTCACATTTTTGTTGCCATTGTCAGTACATTTCATTGTGGGCAGGTTACGCATAGAGCAATGTCCATTGGCATTCTTAAATAATATTGTCATTCTTGAAAAATTATTGTGGGGAGGTTACACTCGGCTCCCATTTCTATTAAGTATTGTCATTTTTCTTGTAAAATTATTGTGGGGAGGTTACACTTGGCGACCCTGCCAGGATTCGAACCTGGAATATCGGTCTTTGGCCCTGTGTAAAACAACCAGAATTAAAGTCTTACCTCAGAATAACTGGATGTCAAATTTCTGCTCTTATTTCTGCGCACGGCTTGGAGGAACTGCATTGCAAATAATAATATTCCTTTTTTCTGTGAATTTACTGACATTTTTCTTCAAATGAAGTGGAATGAAATGGGAAGTGCAACGAAATCTTTAGTTCAATAAAAAATAAAATTTTTGAAAAAATGCTTTTGAAATAAAAATTATTATTGGGGGACTTGTTGGAGAATAATTACAGTAAATAGATTTTTACATTATCTAATGATTATATTAATTAATAGTATACCTGATTCACCATCTTGACCAGTGTTGCCGACCACCTACATCACACAACCGCACTGGGCTGCTACTACTGACCGACCGCTCTGCATGACGACTACTAGCGTACTGCACGCGACGACTACTCAGAGCTACAGACTCGCAACGACTGCTACTGACAGACTCGCAACGACTACTAGACGCAACAGAGAACCGCTCGCAACACTCGCGCGGTCAAGCGCAAACTCTCTGGTCACAGATGCTACAATGCCTCGCCATCGCTGCTATGTTACATACGTGTTTCAACGGGTAGCCACTGTAAGGAAAACATATTAAGCATTAAAACAAATGAATAAATCTTCCGATATACATAATTCGATATCTTACGTATTAATTATTCCCTAATCAATTTTGTTGTGAGGATGTAATGTTGCCCTTCTAAGCGCCAAGTGAACTTTTCTCTGAAAAAAACCATTTGTCTTTTTGTCCCTAAGAGACGAGAACCTCTTTCAAGTAGTTAAGATACTAAATAATCAGTTAATCGAATCACGGTACACTCCTTATGATCGTTCATGAGTTTTGCTTTTATCAGTAATAACTAACGTATTTCATGGAGTAAAAAATGGGAAGTAAGCAAGTTTTTACTAGGTTCAGTTGGTAGTGCCTTTCTGTATCCATGATTTATTGAAGTTCACATAACTTTTTTTTGTCATCAGTCTTCTGACTGGTTTGATGGGACCCGTCAAAAACATCTCTCCTGCGCCAACGTCTTCGTCTCGGAGTAACACTTGCAAACTATGTCCTCAATTATTTGCTGGACGTATTCCAATCTCTGTCGACCTCAACTATTTTTATCCTCTACAGTTCCCTCGAGTATCATGGAAGTTGTTTCCTGATCTCTTAACTGATGTTCTACCATCAAATGGTTCAAATGGCTCTGAGCACAATGGGACTTAACATCGATGGTCATCAGTCCCCTAGAACTTAGAACTACTTAAACCTAACTAACCTAAGGACAGCACACAACACCCAGCCATCACGAGGCAGAGAAAATCCCTGACCCCGCCGGGAATCGAACCCGGGAACTCGGGCGCGGAAAGCGAGAACGCTACGGCACGACCACGAGATGCGGGCGATGTCCTACCATCCTGTGCCTTCTTCTAGTCAGCGTTTTCCATGTTTACCTTTCAGCACCAATTCTGCGGAGATGCTTCTCATTCCTTACTTTAACAGTCCACCTAATTTTACACATTCTTCTACAGCGCTACATCACCGATGCTTTGAGTCTCTTTTTTTCTGGTTTTCCCAGAGTTCATTTTACGGTGCCATACAGTGCTGTGCTCCAAATGTACATTCTCGGGAATTTTTTCCTCAAGTTAAAGTCTATGTTTCATATTAGTACACGTTTCTTGGCCTGGAGTGCTGTTTTTGGAAGTGCTGGGGTGTTTTTATGTTCTCCTTCCTCTGTTCAAAATGGTTCAAATGGCTCTGAGCACTATGGGACTTAACATCTCAGGTCATCAGTCCTCTAGAACTTAGAACTACTTAAACCTAACTAACCTAAGGACATCACACAAATCCATGCCCGAGGTAGGATTCGAAACTGCGGTCGTAGCGGTCGCGCGATTCCAGAATGAAGCACTTAGAACCGCTCGGCCACCAGCGGCAGGCCTTGCTCTGCCATTATGAGTTGTTTTGCTGCCTACGTAACACAATTCCTTAACTTCACCTACTTCGTGATTACCAATTTTGATGTTCAGTTTGTGAGTTCTGTCTGTTCTCATTACTGTTACTTCTCATTACTTTCATCTTTCTTCGATTCATACTGAGTCCGTATTCAGTACTGATTAGTCTGTCCATTCCATATAGCGCACCCTGTAATTGTTCTTCATTTTCACTGAGCATAGCAATGACATCAGAGTATGTTATCATTGATATCGTTTCATTTTAAATTTTAGTTCCACGCATGAACCTCTCTTTTATTTCCGTCACTCCTTCTTTGATGTATACACTGAACGGTAGTGACGAAAGACTACATCCCTATTTTACACTCTTTTTAATAGAACCACTTCGTACTTGGTATTCCACTCTTATAATTCGCTCTTGATTCTTGTACATATTGTATATTATCCGTCTGTCCCTATAGCTTACCCCTATTTTTCTCAGAATTTAAAACATTTTGCATCATTTCACATTGTCGAACGATTTCTCCAGGTCGATAGATCCTATGATGTCTTAATTTTTCTTCAGTCTGATTTCTATTATTAACCGCAAAGTCGGAATTGTCTCTCTTGCGTCTTTACCCTAATTAAAGCCAAACTGATCACCGTCTAACAAATGCTCAATTTTCTTTTCCATTCTTCTGTATACTATTCTTATCAGAACCTTGGATGCATGAACAGTCAAGCTGATTGTACTATAGTTCCTTATTTGCTGTTTCTTGAGATACTGTGGCCGTAAGTACGAGAGGCATGTAACGAGATCATTCATTTGCTCATACATAACGGCATAATCTCTGTGGCCTAGCAGCCACATAGTAGCATTTGCTTCGATTTTGGTTAGAATCTGAAATCTGGCGCAATGACACTTTCGACAGACACGTGTGCAGTTGTGGATATGTTGATGATCGCAACCATTCTTGTACGGTGTTCCCACACTACTGGGACATTACGACACAGGCAAAGATTTTCCCAGATGTAAAGGATATTACATTTTCTGCTGTTTTCTGAAGTGAGTAGGTTTATGTCCGCAGGACGCTGATTAGTTGGGAAAGTATCATTTACCAATTTATAACACAGTGCAGAAGTGTCTGTTGTCAGGGTTTGGTTATTGATGTTCCCCTACCCGTTTCCAATTCGGGCTAGGAACTTGTGTACTGAGGGTCGACCTAGCAAGTCGACATATGGTCTTCGAGCCGTCCTGTGTGTATCCGTAGCTGTTTGAAGGACATCACTTCTGTTGAGGTATTACTCTTTAAGAAAGGACAGCTGATACGGGAATCAAGCTACCGCTACAAGGGCTTGCTGGGACTTTGGCGGTAAATTCCCAATAGTGCAGCGTTGATTCATCCGGGTTGCTGGTCTGAAAGGTGGCCATGGAGTGAACCAGTAGCGCCCCGGACTTACGCTTAAAATTACAAGTTGCGAACCACAAAGAGCCTTCTGCAAAAAGACGGTCGCTGTTCTTACTTGAAGGATTCCGTGCTTCCGCAGCAACCATATTAATTGTGAGGTTGATATACCCATAAGTTTCGGCATATTTAGGAATTGTGCAACATACGAGGCCCCAGAGAGGATGAAGATGTTTGTTAGGGTAAATTTTGTTGAATATCAATTCACCGAGAGGCATGGTTTCTGCTGACACCCTCTATGGTAACGATGAGTTTCCTGCAGTTTCGTGCCAGAATTTGTTGCGGGCACACAGTGACGTGAAAACGAAGGGTCTTACGGAGTCGTCCCACACGATAGCACTGTCGGTCGACGATGTCCTGGTAGAATCAACACCGTTTTGCGTTTGTCGATGATTGCGTCAGAGGCGCCTTCGTACAGTTGTAATATGGTTCAAATCAAATCAGTATCGAAATCGCGCTTCATGAATACACCAAGGTCATTTGCACAGGCTATTTATTTGAGGGCAGAGTTGAGTACCTACATTTCATTATCCATACCCCTCAGCAATGGATCTACAGCCATGATGTACAAAATTGTCGATAATGGGCAGCCCTGCCGACCGACCGACGCACTTGAATAGTTTTTGTTTCCCAACCACTGGTCATCACCACTAACATGGCTTCTGTTAGAAAGTTGTGAATAATGTTGGTGAACTGAGGGCTGAATCCCGTATCACTCGTCACGAGTAGTAAATTGGCGTGACTTATGCGGTCGAAAGCGTTTGCGAAGTCGAGTGGCGAAATTCCCGGCAAAAGCCTATTAATTGAAGTGTGAGGGGCTATGATGCTACAGGCAGGGGCCAAAGGAAAATGTTACATCGAGTCACTTCACATGGCAGGATTGGACTGTTTATCTTGTCCATAACCTTTTTAATCTTCCGTGCAGATCTTGCCACAAGTTTATAATAAATGTGAAACTGGCATTGTAGGTACAGGTAATCAGTCTTTCGTGCTCGCCCGGCTAGCCGCGCGATCTATTGCACTGCTTACCGAGCGGGAAGCGTACCGGTTCCCGGCACGAATCCGCCGGATTATTGGTGTCGACGTCCGGTGTGCCGGCCAGCCTGTGGATTTTTCTTAAGACGGTTTTCCATCTACCTCGGCGAACGCGGGCTGATTCCCCATATGCCGCCTTAGTTACACTGTGTTGACTATTGCTGCGCAAACCCGTTTCCACGTACGCGTACACCATAATTACTCTACCACTCAAACATTTGAGGCTACACTCGCCTGGTATGAGATGTTCCGCGGTGGTCCACTGGGGACCGAACCGCAAAATAACCCTGGATTTGGTGCGGGGCGGCGGTGGCGTCGTTGGACTGCTTTGGCCTGTTGTGGAGTTGTGAACCACTGAGAGCTACGGCGGGACGAAGCCTCTCCGTTGTTTCTAAATCCCCTGTTTAATACATACGTACGTCAGTGTATGCCTCAATAAGTCAGGGTCCCATTCCAAGCTGAGACGGCTAGAGAAAATAGTGTTTATTACTGCTGGTATTTCAGCTGTGTGGTGCAAAGTGACGTCTATCTACCTACTGTTGTTGGTGCATTTTTCACCCTATGTGTCAGATTAGGAGAGATGTTATACTTGGTACGCTTTTCAGACCGTTACCCTATAAACGTTTGTTATACACTCCTGGAAATTGAAATAAGAACACCGTGAATTCATTGTCCCAGGAAGGGGAAACTTTATTGACACATTCCTGGGGTCAGATACATCACATGATCACACTGACAGAACCACAGGCACATAGACACAGGCAACAGAGCATGCACAATGTCGGCACTAGTACAGTGTATATCCACCTTTCGCAGCAATGCAGGCTGCTATTCTCCCATGGAGACGATCGTAGAGATGCTGGATGTAGTCCTGTGGAACGGCTTGCCATGCCATTTCCACCTGGCGCCTCAGTTGGACCAGCGTTCGTGCTGGACGTGCAGACCGCGTGAGACGACGCTTCATCCAGTCCCAAACATGCACAATGGGGGACAGATCCGGAGATCTTGCTGGCCAGGGTAGTTGACTTACACCTTCTAGAGCACGTTGGGTGGCACGGGATACATGCGGACGTGCATTGTCCTTTTGGAACAGCAAGTTCCCTTGCCGGTCTAGGAATGGTAGAACGATGGGTTCGATGACGGTTTGGATGTACCGTGCACTATTCAGTGTCCCCTCGACGATCACCAGTGGTGTACGGCCAGTGTAGGAGATCGCTCCCCACACCATGATGCCGGGTGTTGGCCCTGTGTGCCTCGGTCGTATGCAGTCCTGATTGTGGCGCTCACCTGCAAGGCGCCAAACACGCATACGACCATCATTGGCACCAAGGCAGAAGCGACTCTCATCGCTGAAGACGACACGTCTCCATTCGTCCCTCCATTCACGCCTGTCGCGACACCACTGGAGGCGGGCTGCACGATGTTGGGGCGTGAGCGGAAGACGGCCTAACGGTGTGCGGGACCGTAGCCCAGCTTCATGGAGACGGTTGCGAATGGTCCTCGCCGATACCCCAGGAGCAACAGTGTCCCTAATTTGCTGGGAAGTGGCGGTGCGGTCCCCTACGGCACTGCGTAGGATCCTACGGTCTTGGCGTGCATCCGTGCGTCGCTGCGGTCCGGTCCCAGGTCGACGGGCACGTGCACCTTCCGCCGACCACTGGCGACAACATCGATGTACTGTGGAGACCTCACGCCCCACGTGTTGAGCAATTCGGCGGTACGTCCACCCGGCCTCCCGCATGCCCACTATACGCCCTCGCTCAAAGTCCGTCAACTGCACATACGGTTCACGTCCACGCTGTCGCGGCATGCTACCAGTGTTAAAGACTGCGATGGAGCTCCGTATGCCACGGCAAACTGGCTGACACTGACGGCGGCGGTGCACAAATGCTGCGCAGCTAGCGCCATTCGACGGCCAACACCGCGGTTCCTGGTGTGTCCGCTGTGCCGTGCGTGTGATCATTGCTTGTACAGCCCTCTCGCAGTGTCCGGAGCAAGTATGGTGGGTCTGACACACCGGTGTCAATGTGTTCTTTTTTCCATTTCCAGGAGTGTATTTCCTTACTCCATTTTGAAACGATGCCACTCACTTTTTATGTCCTGCAGTCTTTTACTGAATTCAAAAAAATTACTGTGATAAATTAAGGTCATTCAAACAGTGAAATCATGCTCTGCGGTACCACATGATCATGTGTCTAGGAACAAATACGCGCTTGATATTTAGAAGTGTTACAGTCGAGACAATCTTATCAAAATTGACTTAATAATCTATCTGCAACGTTATTAATCTATTAAAACTGATTATCAGTAAGTGAAATGAAATTACGCACAATTATTATCAAAAAACAGTTACTAGTTAAACAGTCCCACGGTAAAAGACCTTCTTCCATTTTGAAGTACAAAATGGTGGACGACCCACGAAATGTGGATTAACTGTCGGTGTGTTATATAAGTAGTGCTAGAAATATGTAGTATTTTACTCCACATAAATTTCAATATCTGAAGGATTAACAAAATATTCCAAATACTTTTGATATAGTAAACAGCACTTAAATACTATGCAGAACGCGAAATATTTACAAATGCTGCTTAAAGAACATATCTAATAATAACTAAAGCCGTAAATACGGCAGAAACTGCTTATGGATGCATCTAGTGTGCATTACTCCATGTGATTCTAAAATCAGTCACAAGACTGAAGTACCGACCAAAGAACATCGTGTGTTCCTTGGTACACTATATCATGTAGGTACAACCGTGTGCCATACTGTCAGATATTCGTAAAACAAATATAGCGAATTCTCTTAAGGAAGATTCCGGTCGAACGGTCGATACGTCAGGTTTGGCGAGGTATCTGTACTACGGAGCCGGCTTCGGCTGGAAATGTCGTAGCTTGCTAATGTCTGGCAACCATTCTGTCAAGCAATGGTGTGGAATAAGTTTCAAACTGCTCCGAAGCATCTCACAGAGCAGTGGCACGCCACACTTTGAAGGTGCTGTGACCGTCAGATCGTCTTATTATGCATCTTGTCTACCATATTATATCAAAGAAATTTCGGTTCCATAGTATTCTATGTGTAGAACAAACTATATCTTTAAAATCAAAGTAGAATATCGGACTTCAAATCAGTATCTTTATTACCATACATCGTTGTAGAATTATACTCATAAAAAGGCAACGAACCACATTCGAAAATATGGAAGGGTCTGCGTGTGTCCTTACTGACAAGCGTACTTGGGTGAAACTGGTTATGGAGAACAGTCTTCTTAGTTTTCACTGACAATATTCATGTAAGCTAAAGTCTCACCGCTATTATACTATCACAAAGACAATCTGTCTAGCGTTTTTGAATTAAGTTTAAATCTCTTGAGAAGTTACTGGTTTGAGTTACTTGCAAATTAGGTATTCTGTCTCTCATTAATTAAAGCTCAATAAATTCTTTGCACAAGAGTAAGGGAACAGATCATTTGAGACTATTAGTTCGCAAAATTAAGAACAACTTGTCAAGATTTACTTCAGTGGAACTGATAATACGAATGACGGCGTCACTATAGAGCGGAAAAGTTTGTAGAGTCGATTTTGTGCTTGCTGGAGTCGG
The DNA here is from genome assembly GCF_023864345.2 of Schistocerca serialis cubense. Classification (NCBI taxonomy): domain Eukaryota; kingdom Metazoa; phylum Arthropoda; class Insecta; order Orthoptera; family Acrididae; genus Schistocerca; species Schistocerca serialis. Next base: position 668,169,269 of record NC_064642.1, read on the forward strand.
GTAGAAGTCTCTCCGTTGAAGGGGTATACCCGGAGGACACTGAAGCTTTAGACTTTATTCTTCCCCCATGAGATCAGTCGGAGTCTGTCCTCGTGCAATGACAGTAATCCAATGAGAAATGTTTGGCTGACCTATAAATTTCAGTAATTCAAGACAAGAGAATAATTGCACTCTTTTAACAGCCGTAACCGTGAGCAGCCTCGTCCACCAAATTAGTTCACATCAATTTCCAAAGGGCTTAAGCGACACCGTAATGCTGCTCGTGCGAAATCAAGGACTCGTTAAATTCGATGTATAAATGTAACTTCTGTTTCAGAAACTACTGCTCATTTTCTAGAGAATATTTTCCTGTTACTGAAGGTTGTTGTTGTTGTTGAGGTCTTTAGTCCTGAGACTGGTTTGATCCAGCTCTCCATGCTACTTTATCCTCTGCAAGCTTCTTCATCTCCCAGTACCTACTGCAATCTACATCCTTCTGAATCTGCTTGGTGCATTCATCTCTTGGTCTCCTTCTACGATTTTTACCCTCCACGCTGCCCTCCAGTACTAAATTGGTGATCCCTTGATGCCTCAGAACACGTCCTACCAACCGATCCCTTCTTCTAGTCAAGTTGTGCCACTAGCTCCTCTTCTCCCCAATTCTATTCAGTACCTCCTCATTAGTTATGTGACCTACCCATCTAATCTTCAGCGTTCTTCTGTAGCACCACATTACGAAAGCTTCTATTCTCTTCTCGTCTAAACTATTTATCGTCCACGTTTCACTTCCATACATAGCTACACTCCATATAAATACTTTCAGAAACGACTTCCTGACATTTAAATATATACTCGATGTCAACAAATTTTTATCCTTCAGAAACGCTTTCCTTGCCATTGCCAGTCTACATTTTATATCCTCTCTACTACGACCATCATCAGTTATTTTGATCCCCAAATAGCAAAACTCCTTTACTACTTTAAGTGTCTCATTTCCTAATCTAACTCCCTCAGCATCGTCCGACTTAATTCGACTACATTCCATTATCCTCGTTTTGCTTTTGTTGATGTTCATCTTACTGAAGGTAAGACTAATTAATTCTTTAGTTAACATGACATGAACTTTGCCCAATAAGAATTTATGTAATGGCAGCCTTTCACAACGCACCGCAATACAAAGACTCTCGCTATAGGAAAACTAGACTATCTCGTACACTGGTTCGATTAAAAGTGAGTGCTAATTGTCAGCTTAAGAGTAATACAGACGTAAAACAAACGACAATTATGAATGTCTCAGAGGGTTTAAGGCGCTCCCAGGCGCATATCTCTGCATGCTGTTTGAGGGAAACTATTTTCTGAATATCTTCTCCCACAGCTGACAGTACGGACAATATTATACATTATTGTAACGTAAGATTCGTATTCGAGACCGATTACGTTAGAATACATTTCTGTGTAATGAATACCAGCTTAGTCTTGGTAATTAAATCAGCCAAGCATACAGTAACGTTCAGTAATTAGCTCTCCTAACATTACCTGAAATGGAGGAAAAACAGCCGAAGAAGAAACTCGAGGTACATGTAGCATCAGTAAGTGCCGATTAGTGCATGAAGGAAGAGACAGAGTTGGGTATTAATAAACAACAAAAGTTTTCCTCCTTGAATTAGTTGGTAGCTGACATTGTCATCGCTTTGTATCTCTATTTAAGGTAAGTGTTCTTTAAAGGTTTGTACAGAAAGAGGTTTTTTACAAAAGAGGAGAAACAGAGACGCCCTTTACAGGGTGGTCAGAAACAGTCTGTAAAGCTTGTAAGGATGTTGCAGGATAGGTTGTGCTGAGAAACAACTGTTAAGAAAAAACTAGATAAGTTGCGGCATTTCCGAATTATTTAGCACTGAAGTTAGCCATCAGGTCATCGCGAATGGAAATTCAAGCAGCTTAGCAGAGACAGTGTCGCCAAATGCGTTCCTCGTTTGTTTTCCTCAAAGTAGCTTTTGCTCAGCTAGCTTAAATTTATCACAAAGGCACATTTTAACTGATAATGACAGTTTCCACACGTGCTCGTCCACATGATCGTATTTACAAGCGCAACTACCTAATTGGCTAACTTCAATGCTAAATAACTTGGAAATGTAGCAATGCATCGACTTTTTCGGCGTATACGCTCCTGCAACACCGTACAAGTCTTGCAGACGGTTTCTGACCACCCTATTATATGAAGGGCTTATTTCAATAGTGGTACAAGTCCATTACCTTCACTTTTCTGTCTATAATGCTTCTGATATTAATAGTCGAAACAAACAGAAAGAAAAGTTCATCTCTAGCAAGAAGCTATATGCTTGAATATTTCTGGTATCTCAACTGCACATTTTTCAGCGCTCATTTAACTTTAAGACTCTGTATCTCAGAATGAACAAAAGTGGACTTGTACCACTATTGAACTAATCCCTTCATATATGGGACTAACTTCCTTCTTCGTGACACACTCATGGACTGAGATGCGAAGGCACAGAACTGTGCCGCAGTTTGTACTCACGGTGTGTGACCTAGAAACTGGAGACGGTGTGACCATATTGCCTTCTGAGAGCAGGTGTTCATGCAGGGTCGGAGACGGACGCGGCGTCGTCTTCGCGCGGGACGCCCGTGGTGCCTGCGCCGGAGCTGCCCCGCGACGGCGAGCGCCCCCTGCACCCCGCGCCAGCCTGGGAGGTCTTCAAGGTCTGCCCTGCCGCCTGCGACGCCTACGTGCCGCATCCGGTCAGTACCGCGACGTCGTCCAGCAACCACTACAGTAATAGCGCTACGTGTGAAACGTCCCCTTTTTGAAGAATTATACAAGACTGTGCTTAAACTGACACACAATATTTTTAGCGCAACGCAATCTGACTTTCAAAAATCCCTACAAAAGAATGGCCTTGACTAACATTAACCTATACCTTTCACAAATCACTTACCTCACCAAAAATCTTCGTTACTCGAACTACCGCAATACAGCGAGCGCCATTACTGCCAGCTAAATAAAAGATTCAAACTACTGAAGGCACTAACTACTGATAGGCATAGTTAGCAAATGAAAGATTTTAATAGAGAACAAAAAATGTATTTACCTTAATAATGTTGAAAACTCATAATATACATAGCAGTTCATGACACCCAGTTTTAAAAATTTCACAACTCCGCCATCTCTCTCCCCACATCCACCACTGCTGGCGGCTCACCTCCAAAACTGCGCAACGCTACGCGCTGTTAACATCCAGCTGCCGCTGCCCAACACTACAATGGCAGACAGCAATGCAAACTAGCCACAGACTGCACACAGCACAGCCAGTGATTTTCATACAGAGCGCTACGTGGCGTTACCAATAAGAAAACATAAACAGCCTACTTACACGTGTCCCCGAACACTGAAGCAACGTCTTAGGAGACACAGCACAGATATTTGAGGATCAAGAATCTTAGTGACAAAACGTAGCTTCCAATTCTATATGAGGTGAATGTTAATGTTAACTGACGAACTGATATTGCGAGAAAATAAGCCAAAATCGGTATGCTTGTGACAGCATGCGTACCTAATGTTCCCAACCGCTGCGCATATAAACCGGATTTTCCGGTCCTCATTCCTTGGCTTCTGTTGGTGATAAAAAGGTACGGTCAAGTGTTTTGGATAGCCCTTGGACTAGGGACCATTTGTTTACCCAACAGAAGGCTCGTCTCATTGTCATTACCATACAGTACGTGGTCAAAGTGCTTCTTAGGCAAATGCAGCACAGCGGTCGGTACATTTTGCATTTGGTGTGGTCTGCGGTGAGGCTGATAGGGCTTTGGGAGGCACATTGAGTTCATGGGCGGTTCCTCGTAAAAATCCACAAAATAATTTTTTTACTGTATTCTTGCTGTCACCAGCGGACGAAAACCTACCCAAGGATTCGAAGACGACTGTGCACAGGAAATCGCTGACATTTTTACTACACATTACTGAGGTCCCGATATAGAACCAACTTGACAATTTTCTGGTTATCTTTGTTCGTTTCCGAGATATATAGGTATAAAAGTGACCTACTTCTATCCGTAAAATCCGGTACGTCGTGAAGTCTAAATATTAAATAACGGCAGCATATTGTTCAGATTTTGACAGTATATCCCTTAGACTTTACCCGTTATCGAGCAACAGCCCAGAAACTTGTTTTAGGGTACCAAAACCCAGCCGCGGATTTCGAGACGGCTATGCACAGAAATTCGCTGTAATTCTTACGATGTATTTCTATCATCCCGATCTCGGACCCTTAAAATATTCTTCATATCTTTATCCGTTTCCGAGATGCAAAGGTTGAAAGTTACCCAGCTTGAAGAGTAAAAATACACGTGTTAAATTCGGCGCAAGGAGAAAACGTAGTATAGAAAGTGGTGCAGCATGAAAAATATGCTGCAAAGTGTTTTCGTTATCACTGTAAAACCCATCATGTAACATTAAAGCGCATGAAATTTTACATTTTTAATTTTTTTATAATATTTGTTTTTATTTTTATTGTTATTATTGTCCTTTATCCACCCTAAAATGCGCTATTAGGCGTAATATCAGTTTTGTGTCATTTCACTTTCATATAAGTAAAATATCTATATTTTACTGACCAATACATTTCTTTTTATGAGAGCTGCCTTTGGGAAAATTTTTAAAGTTGCTCAGGAAGATAGAATTAGGCAAGTGGTGCCCCACTTTTCCGTCAGATTCTTTTAAAATAAACAGAAACGTATTGGTATTTTCTGTGGGCCGATGGGAGCATTTTTTGGTTATACAATGTTCATTAACTATTGTACGGCTTCCTTATCACCTGGTCCCGCGATTATGGTGTATGACGAACGTGAGAACGGACACAGTTACCAGTAAACTATCACAGACGTTTTATAATTCTAAAATATGAAGTATTTACTGTAGTCCCATCGCAACTGTGTATTAATTGATATTCAAATATCTGAATCAGTCGTTATAATGATTCTCACTACGCGTTTCGACGCATTATTTCATTTGTAGCAGCGTGCTACGCAGACGTGTCGCGAATAATTCACTGTGTATCAGGATGGGAGACATGAACCTGCAGACAAGTAAAATTCGCTTTACATTATCGAGGTGAATCAAAATCTTATGACTACTCGTCGTACTAGCTAGCATTTGATCCAAAATCACGAACATTGAAGCGGAGACTAAGGACTATCTGTTGTCATTACAGTGACCTCCCTTTTAAGTTAAACAATATTTCTTCTGTTTAACAGGGAATCAGTTTTCCTATATGATTATCTACAGTATCCCAGCTTCTCATTCACTAACTTTAATATAGTGGTAGTCCTCAGCTCCATTCATATTCATCCCAAGATGTGATATCTTTCTATACATTATTATTAGGTGAATGCTATTATGTATGATATACTGAAAGGAATTATCAGCACGGAACTGTATCAGTAATTAATTTAGCATGACCGATTTCAGTGACTGACCGTATTCATGAAACATGTATAAAATAGCTACCATCTTGAAAACACGTGCACTGTTACATCAGGTTAAAGGATAGTTCCTTATAGAGTCAAGTACGTAATTATTTACTTTGCCGCCTGGATGAACAGACAATAATGACGACCGACAGCCGTCCCAAATTAATTCGAAATAAATCTGCTGATTACGAATATATTGGCATTTGCTGTGTTAGGTATAGATGAACTACCTATTAGTGACGCGTAAATGTTTGTGCAGGGCCGGGACATAAGGAAGTTTGGGTCCGTACGGGTGCCGTGAATGGATAGCCGAGGTGGTTAGTGCGACTGCTCGCGACAAGTGGGAAATACAGGTTCGAGACCCGATCTGGTACAAATTTTCAAATGCCCCCAGTAGGAAGTATATCTACAGCTAACAAAGCGGAAGTCAAATATTCGCATTCAGCAAATTTGTTTTGAATTAATGCATAATTACTGTCTGTCGCCAAGAAGCCTTCGTAACCTGGTGTAATTGTGTACATGACTTAAAGATGGTCACTTGGGCGAGACTGCTTGTGGATAAATACCCATGTTCGATTCGGGACAGTTCTGGAGACGTTACTAGCCACGGGAGTACCTCAACATCAAGTAAATAGTTGACAGAGACACGTGCCTGATGTGCACGAGCGTTGTCTGTTGAAAAATTGAAAAATACCACGATGCTGCCGCATGAGTGGTAACACATTTGGACGCATAATGTCCCTGAGATACCGTTGTGGTGTTATAATTCATTCATAACTGTCCAATTTCAGTCCGCAGATTACCTCTTCTTGTTTTCAGGCCATCTGCCCATCTTCAGAACTGTTTCACAAAAGTGAAATTACGCTCAGTTGAAGTCTTATCTCTGTCATCATCATCTCCATTTCCCCTCTATCCAACACCTGGTCGGGTAGGATTATCAATGGTACTTCGCCACTTTACTCGGTCTTTACACCATTCTTCTTCCACAATTTGGTTTCATAGCAGGTTTCTCCTCCTTAAACTCATCTTTATTGTGTCAATCCATCTTGCTCTCGGTCTTCCTCTTGGCATCTTGCACTCAATCTTGAACTCTATCAATCTTCTCGCTATTCTTCCCTCTTCCATCCTCTTCACATGCCCAAATCATCTTAATCTATTCTTTTCAGTTTTCTCACTCAAATTCTCCACTCCTATTTCCTTCCAAACATCGTCATTATTCACTCTGTCTTATGTTTATAAAGCTTCAAAGAACTTTAAGAAATTATTCACAATGCAAAAGTTGTTTACTATACCATTTGTTACAGCTGTGGAGTAACTTGTCACTAGGAAACAGTTACTTTACTGTCAGAATTAAACGTATATCAATCATCTGAGACTTTATTCTTAAATATGTAAGAAACGTAATTGGTGGAACACCAATAGCGCTGCTAAGTTCAGTCTCTCCAATAGGAGGAGGACTGAAATAATTCATACATAAAACATGTTCCTAAGCATATCTTAATAATTATTACCAAAAGCTGATGAGTAATTTAACAGCACTGAAATACTTGAAAAGTGTGTGCTGGAAGAACTGAAAGTTACACTTGCCAGATGAGCACCACAGAATAACTGATTAAGGAACGGAGTGATTTAAGGAATAATAGATGTTACAAAACTGTGAAGACATACTTTAGACTTACTTGTGATTAGGATAGTGCGCTCTACCAAACATCAGCTGCGGCTGCCCTCGTCATAGTGGCAGTGGTGAATTGGACATGGCAGAGGAAACTTCAGCGTGGAGCTGTGTTTGGCATTGCTCAATGAAAGTTCTATCTACCATCACCAAACAGGAAGAAGAGAGACACGTTTTTCAAAAATGTCTTAAAACTATTTCACAGTTTTCTAATGATATTTAATTTCTCATCAATATTTTGTATGTTGTACTTAGAAACAGTTTTCGTTGATGACTTACTTCTGGCCAATTTCCAGGGATGCAGCACTCTTTTCAGAGTATATAGAGCCTCAGCAGGTTGATATCTGTTAAGCTACGACATTGAATTACTCCGCAAATGTAACACATGGTATGTAAGCCAAACTTCGTGTTGTAAATAATTTCTTAACGGTTTTGGAAGCCTTTCAAACAGAACCAAAGTAGTTCTTCAGGCTTTCCCGGAGATCTATTGACATTTTGAAAAAACGGGACCTCTGCCGGATGTTCGCGTCGTTCTCGCACGATATTTCGCCGTCGTAACTCGCTGTCTTCTTCAGGTGCTACCTGACAGTGGTCCTTGGGCGGATATAGTCCAGTATTTATGCCTGTAAGGTACTGGGGCTCCCTAGTCGGTCAGCGCCGCATTGGGTGTTCCCTCAGCAGTCCACGCCAGCCAGATCTGGCTCCCATGGTTATCTCCGGTCGCTGGTGTTCGCACTGCTGCCCGCGCCAGGCTTTACCGCTATGACAGCAAGATTGTCACATAGACGCAAAGGACCAGGCACTACAGATGACGACCGAGACCCCAGAGAGCTACCGAGCCGGGCGCGGACGGCAGTGGGAACACCAGCGACAAGAGAGTACCATGGCAACCGCGCCTGGCGGGTGAAGACCGAAGAGAGATCACCCAATGGGGCGTCGACCGACTAGGGAGTGCCCAGCACCTTACAGGTATAGATTCTGGACTCGATCCACACATCTGCCACGAGTGGCACTGTAGCAAAAAAAAGTTTGCTCGGTGGCGTGCACGCGCATAGGAAATTGTTGTCATGTTGCTGTTCTCACTATAATAAAACAAATTGTTGTGTGATTACGCGCCCCACAATGGGCAGAAAGGGAAGCTAAGGAAGAAGACACAATACGGGAGCCGCGCCCCTGCAAAGTCAACTGAGAGTAAAGCTGCAGAAGACGAACCACGCAGCCCAGATAGCAAGCGTCTGGTAATCTACACATCTGCCAGCTCTGTAGCAGACGGACAGATGACGGAAGGACCAGCAACTGCAGGGCAAGCAGTCGCAGAGATGACGGAAGGGCGAAAAACTTCGACACTGCCAGTCTTCATCCGATACCAAGGAGGTGATGGGCTGGAATTTCTCGGCATGCTATAAGACGAAGCCAAGGGAGAGATCACCCTCAAATTTCCTAACAATGACGCTGTACTGAGGCCCAGATGGAGCTCTGGGCTCACTATGAGGCTCTGAGGCCTCTCCTCGGCCAACACGTGATCCCAGCGACGGAATTGGTGCAAACCAAGAAACCAACAGCAATCAAGGCACTTCTACGAGGATTACCATGGCTATGCAGTGAAGACGTGGTCCACATAGGGCTTTGGCAAGCCGGGTTCGGAGTGGTGGCTGTCCGACTACACAATCGGATGAGCAGGAGGAAGCATCCCCTCTTCATTTTGGCCATAACCACGGCCATGGAGCGACAGGGAAGGAAAGAAGTGGAGCAGTTCTATGAGCTGAATAAGCTCATGGGCTTCAATGTGCAAGTGGAACCACTAACAGCGGGACTTGACACTAAGCCATAGTGCTTCAGGTGTCAACAGGTAGGCCATATGGCAATGGATTGCCGCAACTAGCCAGTATGCGTCAAACTCACCAGCCATGCCTGCCTGCAGAAGAAAGAAGAACCCCTAATGTGCGCCCGTTGCAGTGAGCCATACGTCGCCAGCTGGTGTGGCTGCAGAGCTTTTGCAGAGCAACACCAATCAAGTGACGTCCAGAGAACTGAAGCAAGAAGTAACACAGGAGGAGGCGTAAAGGCAACAGGACCATTGCCTTACCTCCATAGCAGGGCAACAGCAGTCTGACAGCAGCCCCACACCACCAGTGCTGCCACCGGCCTCACCCACCAGTGGGTGGGCTGAAGGGGCGGGGCGGGGGGGGGGGGGCGGGGGGGGGGGGGCGGCTGCCTACAGACGGATGGCGGCAGGCGGACCAAGACCGTCGCGCTGACAAAGTCGTCGCAGTGGCAGAAGGCAGCACACCACCTTGCAGACAAGACGCACTGCAAACGGACATCGACGCCGCCCACTGGATGAAGCGGTATTCCCCTTCCAGTTGGTGTTCCACACAGAGATGAAAGCAGCCTGCCTCACGCTGCTGGTGTCCTTCAAACCTCGACTGCCACTGGACTCATGTTCGTCACAGATGACCGCGCAAACGGGCGTCGATGGGGCTTCACAAATGTAATCCTACTCGCTGCAAGAGCAGACCTCAACAAAGAAGAGGAGAATGGTGGCAAATCGTGGCATACAACTGGCACGACAACTTACTCAACAATGAGGAGCTAGACACGACAGGTCCAAGGGCGGAGGATCCAGACGACGCATATCAGTGCAACTGGTTCGAGATCTGGCGAAGAAAAGAAGCTGAACAACTCGAATTTCAGAAAGAGCTCGAAAGAAGGAGACAAGAGCAAGAAAGATGCCACCAACGACAGCCCTATCGCTACCATATCAGATAGGCCAGCCCCAAAGCATAAGACAGCAAGAACAACGCCGAAATGCTGAGAAGTGAAGCCAAATCAACATATCTCCTCCCCAGCAAAGCGCTATGACAAGCAAAATAGTGCCAACACCAGCAGCTCTGGCTGGGTTTAGCAGGTTTTCCTTAGGCTGTAATTTGAATACCAGAGCTGCCCCCCAAACTTCCTGCAAATAAATGCCCAATTGGGAGATATAAGTACCCTCAATTCCTCTTGCAAAATAAATAAATAAGCAGAGTCAACGCAGAATAACTGACACTCCATGGCTAAATAGCGTCAAATCCCCAAGGCACTCGAACAGCCCGCCTTCCTCCTTAAGAGGAAGAAACGAGATGAGCAAAAAATAAAAAAATACATAAAACATCTGCCGCCTGCCACAGTTCCGCTTGAGCAGATCAGTGACGCTGTGACATAGAAGTTGTTGCCCTGTGGCATGTGCCCATAGCAAATTGTTTTCGTGTTGATGTTCTCACAGCAATGAAGCAAACTGTTGTGTGATTACACGCGCCTCACAATTGGCAGAAAAGTAAACAATGGAAGAAAACACAGGACGGGAGACGCGCCGCCCGAGAAGTCGACTGAGCGTAAAACGGCAGAACACGAACCAGGCATCATGGACAACCTGGTGATCGACATTTCTGCCAGCTCTGAAGAAGAAGGGCAGACGACGGTAGGACCAGCAAGCGCAGGCCAAGCGGTCACAGAGAATACGGCACGCCGAAAAAATCTGACAAAGCCAATCTTCATCCGATACAAGATTAGCTGGAATTTCCTTGCAAGCTAGGGGATGAAGCCAAGGGGGAGATCAGCGCCAAATGCCCTAACAGTGACGCAGTTCTGGAAGCCCGGATGGAACTCTAGGCTGATTATGAGGCTCTGAAACCACTCCTCGGCCCACATGTAATCCCAGCGCCGGAAGCGGCACAAACCAAGAGACCAACAGCAGTCAAGGCACTTCTACAAGGATTTCCATGGCTATGCAGTGAAGAAGTTGTCGACAGAGGACTACAGCGAGCCGGGTTCGGAGAGGTGGCGGTCCAACTACACAATCGGACCAACAGATAAAAGCCGCCACTCTTCACTCTGGCCATCGATGTGGGTGTGGAGCAACAGAGAAGGAAGGAAGCAGAGCAAGTCTATAAACTGAATAAGTTCATGGGCTTCAATGTGCAAGTGGAACAACTTCCAGTGGCCACAGTGCTTCTAGCGTCAGCAGGATGGCCAACTGCCGCACCAGCCAGTATGTGCCGGCTAGCACACCAGCCATACCTGCCTGTCGAAGAAAGAAGAACCCCCAGTCTACGCCTACTGCGGCGGGCCACACGTCGCCAGCTCTTGTGGCTCCAGAGTCTTTGCTGGCCATGGCAGCACTAACAAGGTGACGTCTGGAGACCTGAAGTAACTTAAGAAGAAACGCAGGAGGAGGTGTAAAGGCATCACTACTGCTCCTTTACCTCCAATGCACAACAACAGCGGTACAACAGCAGTCCCACTTCCAGCACGGCCGCCCATCCCACCCGCCAGTGGCAGTGGAATAGGGGGTGGCCGGCTGTGTGCGAACGGACGGTGGCAGACGGCCCAAGACCGCCGTGCTGACCAAGTTGTTGCAGTGGGAGAAGGCGATGCATCACCATACAGCCAAGTCATGCCGTATATGGACATCGACGCCCCCCTGAAAGAAGCGCTATCCCACTTCCGGATAGTGCTCCACCGTCCCCGACCGCGAGTGGAGTCAGGTTCGTCACATATCACCGTGCAAACAGGCGTCGATGCAACATCCCAAACGGAAGCCTGCTCGTTGCAAGCACAGTTCACAACAAAGAAGAAGAGAATGGTGACAAAACGTGCTGTACAAACGACCGGTGTCACCGCAAACCAAGATGACCAAGAGATACAAACTTGAGACTTTGTCAGCTGGCATGACAACATAGTCAACACTGAGGTGCTAGACATCTCAGCCCTGAAGGCGCAAGTTCGACACGACGCGTGTCAACGAAACTGGCTCGGCGTCTAGCGAAAGAAGAAGGCCAGACAACTCGAATTTCAGCGAGAGCTCGATAGGAGGAGACTAGAACAAGAAGAACGACGCCATCGCCAACCCTATCCCTTCCACCAAAGATGGGTATGCCCCAGAGTGCAAGGCGGCTGGAAAAACGCCGCAGCACTGAGAAGTCAAAAACAAAACCTAGCGACTCCCAATTTGGAGATATATGTTCCACACTCCCCCCCCCCCATTTCCCCCGCAAAATAAATAAATAAATAGAATGAAATGATAATTAACTTGACACCCTGGCTGCAAACAGGGGTTGATATACATCGTTGGGGACAGTGCAAAATGTGTGCCTCTACCGGGACTCCAACCTGGGATCTCTTGCTTACATGGCAGACGCTCTATCCATCTGAGTCACCGAGGGCACAGAGGATAGTGCGCCTGCTTGGACTTATCCCTTGTACACTCCCCGTGAGACCCATGTTCCCAACGTGTCCACACCACCATATTCGTAGTGCGCCCAACAGATGTTTGCCCATCACACTCTTATTACTCGTGGCAGATTAATCTACCAAGTCGCGTACGAGTTGGGGCATAGCGTGTGATTTCGCACAAGATGGTCAAAGGGCGGGCAGCCATGTTTTAACTATATATGAAGATAGTATCTGTTCCTGAAAGAACAGATACCATTGATGACCGTGCTGCTTGTCTAGAATGACATGATAATTTACTCGACGCCCTAGCTGCAAACAGGCGTTAATATACATCACGCCTCGGTGACTCAGATGGACACAGCGTCTACCATGTAAGCAGGAGATCCCGGGTTCGAGTCCCGGTCGTGGCACACATTTTCAACATGTCCCCAATGATGTATATCAACGCCTGTTTGCAGCTAGGGTGTCGAGTTGATTACCATTTCATTCCAGAGAAGCTGCACTATCATCAATGGTATCTGTTCTTTCGGGAACTGATACTACCTTCATATATAGTTAACGCCCAACACAGAATAACAGACACACAATGACTGAATAGCGTTCAGTGCCTTAGGCATTGGAACAGCCCACATTCCTCCTGAAAAGGAAGGAATGAAATGGAGAAAAAAAAGCCCAAAGACCATTCTCGAGTAGCACCTGAATAAGACAGCGAGTTACGCCCTCGAAGTATCGTGCGAGAACGAGAATGTCGGAACCAAAGTAGTTTAATTATCGTCTAACACGCCTGAAGATGAGATAGTGGTCCAAAACTGGTTATTGGAAACTAAAGGGAAGCAACATGCAGACAGAAATTCGACAGTTTTGTATTAATAAGAGTAGCGGACACTTCCTAGCGACGATGATGTCCACATTTGGAAAAGATTTATCTGCATAAATACCAACCGCGACTTGTAATAATTTTCTATGTCCCCCCACACAGTGAATAACACCATTGAGTCTCTCCAAATCAGTAGAAGTGTGAGGACATGTCCCAAGATCGCCACTGTACTCGACGATGGTCATCCAGGTAGCGGCTGGACCGAGATCCATCGCTGGACGCAGTGCGGCGCTATTCGTCAGCAGTCCATGCTTCCCGCTCGTGGCACTTCTCGCGACGCAGCCGTTTGTATTGCGGTGTCGACTGCAGCCTACACGTGAGACGGTAATTCCATGGTCAGGGTGCTGCTTGTGTACGGGATGATACAGACTGTTGGAGGCAGTCCATTACTTGTTCTCGGAGATTACGATATGCTTGGTTCATAATACCTGCTCCTCCACTGTGATGGTCAGATGTGATAAACCGGAACCTTGACTACGAATGTGTCTGCCACAACGTTTCCATGCACTCCAACAGCGTGTCACGGTCCTGAATGTGGTCAAATGGAGAAACACCACCATCCCATAAGTACGTGGCATCTCCGTGTCCTTCGCAGTGATCACCCAGCCAACTGACGCTGTTCACATCCGTTACATAGGGTGTCAATACTCCGGGATGTGACAGGACCGATTGTTATACAGTGTGAAATAAACCTCCTCTGATGCAAGTGCTTTGCTTTCAACATTTTTGGGAGACGGTAGTATGAACCAAAACAATAAAAGATCGTTTGGTAAAAATGAGCTGTAAAATGCATACCTTAAGAGATATGAACACTTGCTCAGTGGAACGATGTGCTTCACAGCAGCCAAGATGAAGAAATGCTCATAGCTATTTAGGTATGCACTTTAGAGCCCATATATATATATATATATATATATATATATATATATATATATATATATATATATATATATAGACAGTTTGTCGTTTTTGGTCCATAGTATCACTCTTGTAAATGCGGAAAGCAAAGAGCTTGCAGTAGAAGAGATTTGTTTCACGGTATGGAAGACAAGAAAGTGCTCATAGCGCTGAGGCTGTCAACATTAGAGCCCATGTTTACTAGCCTACTTAACTTCGATTGAACATTTATGTCACACACATATTTACTGATGGTTTTTTCTGGGGTACCTGGTGTGCTCTACCAGGCACGGTAACAACACAAAAGGTGAACAATAATAACGCAGTGTAATGAGCGTGCAACCTGTCACACAAAACCACAATTCTAATCATTTACACACACATATTAAAAAAAGGTTTGCTTCACCTCCGTTCCGAGAGTTTCGGAACCTGTACAGAAAATTGGAATACAGATCGACATAAACTTCATTTCCGCCCTTTTTTTGCTCATGAAAACCACACGTTGCATGTTGTACCACCATACAGCGCACCTTCAAAGGTGGTCGTCCAGATTTCGGTACACACTGGTACCTCTAATAAGCAGTAAAACGTCCTCTTGCATTGATGCATACCTGTACTCGTCGTGGCATACTGTCCACAAGTTCATCAAGGCACTGTTGGTCCAGATAGTCCCACTCCTCAATGGCGATTTGGCGTAGATCTCTCAGAGTGGTTGGTGGGTCACATCTGGAGAACATGCTGACTCTAGTCGAGTGATGTTGCTATCGGCCGGCCGGAGTGGCCGTGCGGTTCTAGGCGCTACAGTCTGGAGCCGAGCGACCGCTACGGTCGCAGGTTCGAATCCTGCCTCGGGCATGGATGTGTGTGATGTCCTTAGGTTAGTTAGGTTTAATCATTTCTAAGTTCTAGGCGACTGATGACCTCAGAAGTAAAGTCGCATAGTTCTCAGAGCCATTTGAACCATTTTTTGATGTCGCTATCCTGACGGATGTCATTTACAAGATGTGCACGATGAAGACGAATGCCTTACCAATATGCTGCCGATATAGTTGCGCTGTCGGACGGAGGATGATATTGACGTATCGGACAGCCGTTACGGTGCCTTCCATGACCACCAGCGGCGTACGTCGGCCCCACATAGCGCAGCAGGGAACCTCCATCTTGCTGCACTCGCTGGACAGTGTGTCTAAGGCGTTCAGCCAGACCGGGTTGTCTCCAAATACGTCTCTGACGATTGTCTGGTTGAAGGCATAAGCGATTCTCATCGGTGAATGGAGAAACGCCACCATCCCAATAAGTACGTGGCATCTCCGTGGGCGGCCTGAGCGAGGCATGTCATCGACAGTTCCTATCTCTCTGTAACTCCTCCATGTCCGAACAACATCGCTTTCGTTCACTCAGAGACGCCTGGACACTTTCCTTGTTGAGGGCCCATACTGCCACAAAGTAACAATCCTGAACGTCCATTTGGCATGTTGTTGGGCCCATCTGTACTGCACTGCATGGTGTCGTGGTTGCAAATATGGACCTTGTCTTAGACGCCGGGATCGAAGTTGTGCATCATGCGGCCTACTGCGCACAGTTTGAGTCATAACTCGACGTCCAGTGGCTTAGCCGAAAAGCATTATTCAACATAGTGGCGTTGCTGCCATGGTTCCTCCGAGCCATAATCCATAGGTGGCGCTCATCCTCTCCAGTAGTGACCCTTGGGCGGCCTGAGCGAGGCATGTCATCGACAGTTCCTATCTCTCTGTATCTCCTCCATGTCCGAACAACATCGCTTTCGTTCACTCAGAGACGCCTGGACACTTCCCTTGTTTAGGGCCCATACTGCCACAAAGTAACAATGCTGTACTGACAGTCTAGAGATGGTTGAACTACAGACAGCACGAGCGTGTATCTCCTTCCTGGTGGAATGACTGGAACTGATCGGATTTCAGACCCCCTCTGTCTAATAGGCGCTGCTCATGCATGGTTGTTTACATCTTTGGGTGTTCAAAACTGTGAGTCAAATCTTATAGGACTTAACTGCTAAGGTCATCAGTCCCTAAGCTTACATACTATTTAACCTAAATCATCCTAAGGACAAACACACACACCCATGCCCGAGGGAGGACTCGAACCTTCGCTGGGATCAGCCGCACAGTCCATGACTGCAGCACCGTAGACCGCTCGGCTAATACCGCGCGGCCATCTTTGGGTGTGTTTAGTGGCATCTGTGAACAGTCAAAGAAACTGTGTCTGTGATACAATTTTCACAGTCAACGTCTATCTTCAGGAGTTCTGGGAACTGGGGTGATGCAAAACTTTTTTTGATGTGTGTATACTCCAATCGTTTGTATGTGAAAAAAGGTTCATTGACAGCCTACCATGTCACCTAGGTATCTCACTCTTTTTGTTGGCCAGTGCATTTTATCTGGGTAGAGATTATTTATATGTAAGTCTGAACCTCAGTGTGCCAATATTGCCTGCTGCAATGAATGCCTACTTAAAAACAATAGAGGAAGATTCTGTACAGTGTAACACGGGACACAGTGTAATATTTCAATTTGTGTGTAATTTACCATTTCGGAACCATTGTGTTTGACCTGTACAACTGCCATTTGTTACCACTTTTGGCCAGCATACGTTGGAAGCAATTAAAATTCACCTTCTGTGTGCAGTGAAAAAAATGTGTTTGAGGCATGTGAAGTAAATTTTTATGGTAGTGTAAAAGTATCGTTTTTTTTGTACTTGTGTAAAATTAATTCTTAGTATTACGGTCATATTGGTATACTAATGTACCACACTGTATTGTGAAAAATTCGTAATGTTTCGCAATTTTTCCGAAACTTACAGAGCTACATACAGCTGCCCTACAGAGCACAATGTAACAGCTCAGTGAGAGGCAGGGCGTAACACTGTTACACTGATGTGACCAGAGCAACCTCCCCTGTAGGAGCCACTGATAGAGATGAGGGCAATAGTTGGTCACCAGAAGACCCATGTTATCTACCATACCAAATGAGGAAGATGCGTCATGCCCAAATTGGGTTAGTCCTGATATTTTTCGAGGTTTTCCGATATCTGGTGAAAGAATCAGCAACCAAAACACTAGAAAGAGTGTAATACGTTGCATTACAAGAGATAGAAATGTTCGAAGATGTTTGAAGAGAGTGGGTGGTAAAAAAAAAATGAAACTAACAAGTGAAATCACTTTTCCAGCTAATATGACTTGCTTGGAACAATGAGAGACAAAATGTGTGATCATTTACACTACTCAGACAATGTACAGAGTTAAAGGTCAAAATGAGGGGAACGAAGAAAGCATTAGACCAGCTGTTCGAGTTGATTATGTTGTAATAGGAACCCTGGCAAGTATACAGATCACTATTTCGGTTAAGTGACCTGGAGTTAGGATCATGATGGCGACTACGATGTGACATTGATCTATATGGTGGGCTAAAATCTTAACGCTTTTATTTATCCTCGTCCAGCAGCTGCAACACGTGTATCAGAAAAAAGAGTATAAAGGGTTTTTATTAAAATATTACGGGCTATTATCCCATGGTCGGACAGATTTCTTATTGTTCGTTTCGAACAAAAAAATCATCTGAGCAGAGGACAATAGTCTTGAATATTTTAATAAGTGTGACATTTCCAGCCATATTAGCAATAGTTTTATCAAAATCTTTTAGCTTGCGGAAAACAAAGGCAGCATCGATATCCTAAATTTTATGTCACTATAACAGTTTTATGTTCGATGAATGCTGCATTGTGAAAAAACTGAAAATTTTTCCGAAGATGTTAAATATTAATTTAGTCTAGCATTCAGCTCTTGCATGTATTCTGAACTAGTTGAAAAAGTACAGGCTGGCGCAGATAAAAGTAGCCCGTATAATTGTAAAGGAAATTCAGTGGAATTACAGAAACGTAGAGCTGAAATGGACTTACCATTTATTTATAGTGATAAATGCAGTTAAAAATTTATTAATAGAAGATGTGGACATTTACCGCCGCAACGTCAATACTCAGCTGTGCACGTCCAAGCATATTTAGATACACCCGGCGTAAAGTTCGGATACTGATGGCGACAACTTCACGGCTGATGCTGTCTTTCAGTTTCTGTGTAGTGTACGAATCTGTTTAGTATACCTCACTCTTCACGTTTTCCCACAGGAAAAAATCACGTCTTTGTAAATCCGGCGAACGTGGTGGCCATAAATGTTTGCTGGCTGTTCGTTCTATACACCTGTGCACGTCCAAGCATATTCAGATACTCCCTGCATAAAGTTCGGATTTCGATGGCGGCAACTTCATGGCTGCTGATGTCTTTCAGTTCCTATATTGTGTGTGGGTACTTTTATAGACCTTACTCTTAAAATTTTCCCACTGGGGAAAAAAATGACATGCTGTTAATCCGGCGTACGTGGGGCATAAATGTACGCTGGCAGTTTGTTCCTCAGTGAGGAACCAGGGACTCGTCCCAGGGATACTTAGACATGAGGCATGTTGCCCCATTTTGCAGGAAGAAGCAGTATAGTCTTCCATATCCAGTCCGCTGAGCACAAAATAATCGAAAATTTCCATAAATGAAACCGTGTAGGGTAGTATCGAAAAATGTCAGTCCAACGAAGGGGGTTTCTATTACGCCACAACAAACGCCGATTTTTTCATCATAGACTGGTTGGTGACACTCAGTGTTAGGATTCTCCGTTGGCCCGTAACTCGTGTTCTGTGAATTTCCATGTTCGGAAAGATGAAACCGTGCTTCGTTATCCGTGATGTAATTGAAAGGGTCTAACAAACCTTAGTTGGTGTTATTCAAAAGCCACGTGCAGTAACCCATATGATCATCCGTAAATTGCTGCGCAACCGTCACAGAATATGGCTTAAAAATAAAGCTTTTCAGTATCCAGCTCCTGTTTGACCTATATACGTGTAGACTTATTTCGGCCCTGAATAATTCTTCGGTGAATGCCTGCAATAACTTCTGGTGTGCGAACTGAAGGAATTCTCTGTCGTTTTACATTTTGCACAGGTCCATAGGTGTGCCAGTTTTTATACCGGCTCTGTGGTGCTCTCGTTGCTGGCAGTTCCCTATCAGGGTACTTAACCCATAAAATTGTCGAATATCCTTAATCTAACCTGTTTTCACATGTGCTTCCACAATTCCATTCATCCTTCTATCGAGAAAGTTATTTTGCAGACCGAGATAACAAAGAGGAACGTCTAACTTCACTGATAAAATAAAGTGAAACGTTGATGGATGAATGATAACAATCGATTATTGTATAAAACTGTCCATTGCTGCAGCTGTTTAGTCTATCTCAGAAGTGGAAACATTGCGTTTGCATTCAAAGGGCAGGCGAGCTACTTTTAAGAGAGCCACCTTACGCAAGTGACGCCAATATATATGTAGTTTCTCTTGTTTGTTACAACGTACCCCAGGATGTGTTAGATTTTGCCCTACTCTGGGGAACGCCTGTAACAGTTTACATTCGTACTTAAGGAGGGTAGGACGTCAAACGGGTCATCTTTGAGCGGGAGAGACACCCCAGGACTTTTTAATTCCCACTGTGTATAGTTTTACTAATAAATTCATAAAACTTTGTCAGAATGGCCAGGAAGGATTCAGGATTCACACTCATAGCAGTGGAAGTTCAAAATTAATTTTGTTTTACATGTGAAGGTTCATCATTTTTTCGCTTACTATTGGCTACGTTTGTTGCTGTAAGTACACGTTTCTTCATAAGTAAGAGAGATTCTTAGATGAATTTTGCACTGCATACAAACCATACTTACAGGTGTATGAAACTCTAAAAATTATTTAATTTATGAACAAATGAACGTGCTGTTACATTTTAAACTTCATGTTTAGAAAAAATTGAAATTTTATCGTTAATTATTTCAATTTTTACCACAGTTTTCAATAGATTTGGAACATTCTAGAGTTTCATACACCTGTAATTATGGTTTGTATGCTGCGCAAAATTCATTGAAGAATCTCCCTTACTTATGAAGAAAAGTGTACCTATAGCAATAAATGCAGCTAACGGTAAGTGAAAAAACGTCAAATTTCAAATGTAAAAAGAAAATTATTTTCTTATATTTTCGAAGTTCCACTGCTATGAGTGTAAATTGTGAATCCTTTCTGGCCGTTTTGACAAAGTTTTATGAATTTATTCGTAAAAGTATAGACAGTGGAAACTAAAATGTCCTCTGGTGGCTCTCCTGCTCCAAGTCGTCCCGTTTGACGTCCTACCCCCCCCCCCCCCCGCCCCCTTAACATTGTAATGAAATACACGAATTTCAGATCCTCACGGTGTCTGTGTGCTTTAAATAACAGTTAAGGATCCGTAAAGAAAAAGGCATGAAAAGGACAACTTTGTAACCATCACATTATTCCAAATTTAAAAAAATAACTATTGTATTAAAATGTATCCCATCTTCCCCTGTATGTGACGATTTCTGTTCTTCTCATCAATAGCAAGTAATAAAGTGGACGCCGTCTTTGGACAGGCGACGCTGCGGAGGCCGCCGGCGACGCGTCTGCAGCAGGCGGGCGTCCGGCCGGAAGTGACGTACGCCGAGCTGCGCCTTCCGCCGCTTCAGGCGGGCCCGCCGATGCGCCGCTACTACCGCCACGAGCCCGTCGTGTACGCACAGATCGCGCACGCGCCTCCACCGGCTGCGACTTCCGTGGCGACCGTGACGTCAGAGGCGGGAGGCGCATGCGCGATGAGGGCGGCGTCGCCGCAGCAGCTGGAGGTGCTGCAGCAGCAGCAGCAGCAACAGCAGCCACAAGAGTCGCGCGAGGTGGTGACCGTCAGGACGCCCCTGATGGTCGGCCAGCAAGAGAGCTGCGTCTAGTTGCGCATGCGCACAGTACCTGCAGCCACGCCACCACTTCTGGACAGTAGGGATGGCGCCCGAACGAACATGCCACAAACCCACAATGAGCTTCTACGTGAGAGTCCGAAAGGAACTCTGACCCGCAATCAACTCTTCATTATCGACGCAATAGATTTTAAATAGTCACCACACCCAGAGGCATAGAATTGCTGCCTAGGAAGAACAAAGTTTGTACTGCAATAGGCTAACATTTTCACGACCCCCCATGCATTGGCAAAGCATCTCAACGGATGGCAACTCAATGGAGGCACTCGTTCGAAAGTATCACTATTCCATAAAGTGTACATAGCTACAGCATGCGAAGAAGTGGTTTTCATCGAGTGTCAGACAATATGCGTTTCTGTGTACAATTCGTCTTTGTGTAACTCTGACGTGTTCTTACAATTCTTACGCTGGTCCGTTATGTAAAGCCTATTATCTAATCAGCGATATCACATGCAGTAAAATATTCCTAGTTATACAATATGGAATGTACAATGAAACATATCTTCGTCACTTTCGTAAACATCCACCTAACCTTATTCAGGTTGGGTATCTGCAACAGTGACGGAAGCGCCGAATTTCTTCATTTGACGTTTTGGAAGCTCAAATTCATTTAAATGAGTTTCACTTAAACAATCGCCTAATTCTGCAGTCATGTCATTATTTAAGTCTTATCTGTCTTGCCTCTTCTTCTACGCTTCAAGGAGTAGGCTTGTCTCCTGTTCCATCCTCACAAAAGCCACATATTCCTTAGCCTTCCGGTATTCTCTTTTCTTTAGGTCTATAGTTCGTTACAAGTCTGACAATTCTTTCTACACTCATTCTGTCAATATGCGTCTTACATTGCGTTATTCCATACATTTTCTATCATTCGAGCGAAATATATTTAATTCTCTCCTTCATAAGAATTCTTTATTTGATCTCTCACTCTACAGTATTCTACTTTCCGCATTAATTTAATATCAGTTATTACAGTCTAAAATAAAATGCCCTACATCTATCACAACCTCTTATCTAATTGAAAGTGGATTGCAGATAAAGCAGTTAACAGTTCCACACATTTAAATTTGTGTTGTTTTACGCGGTCTTCTTACTTCGCTATAGGAGATAATACCTTTTTCAAGTGTGTAGGTTTCTCTTCCAAAATTTTCTTTATATATTAGTGAATATATTAGACTTCCTTGCAAAAGGAATGATAATTTTTTCCACTATAATTTAACCTCATAATTCAGGAACCACGATCGAATTGCCTTTGAAGCATCATATGTTATCTGTTACTTGTTAACCGATCCAGAATATATTGTAGAGTAAAATGTCAACAATAAAGTGCATGTGGAATGGAAGTTCACTGTCCTTCAAACGTTTTGCGTCTGCGACTACAGCTCGCTCATTCCCTCCAGTACCAATGGATGAACTAGTATTCTTTTGTTATAAATAAATTTTTGTCATTCTTTCGAATAAGGCTATCATCAAAATCGCTTCTCTATACGCTGAACCACACTGCACAGTTCTCAAAGCAAGCAATTCGACATCAGAGTTATTCACTGCTTTAACTTTAGGTTATACGGTCAAAATAATTATGTACGTCTTACTGGCAATGCACAGTTTTCGTTGTATGTAGCAGATAACAGGGAAAAGGGTAAGAGACTCTTTAAATTTCATTCCGTTGTACAATCTTGTAGCGCTGATTGATTTAACCTATTCTGGCAAAGGCTGTCGTATGGACTAACGTTGGATAACAGAGCTTGCATGTTTGTGTGTTCTGCCAACACTAAATGAACTTTATAAAATACGATCGAAATGAATGGCAGCTAAGTCTATAAAATACGCGGGTTATAAGAAAATTAAAGATATTGTTCATTCCTTCAGGGATCGACAATGATAATATGTCACGCAGCTGCGTACGTCTGTTCTAGCAACGTCATAATGCACATTTATTGATGATGTGCTCTGTTGTCACACCATTAAACTATTCGACTACAGCCGGCCAGAGTGGCCGAGCGGTTCTAGGCGCTTCAGTCTGGAACCGCGCGACCACTACGGTCGCTGGTTCGAATCCTGCCTCGGGCATGGATGTGTATGATGTCCTTAGGTTAGTTAGGTTTAAGTAGTTCTAAGTTCTAGGGGACTAATGACCTCAGAAGTTACGTTCCATAGTGCTCAGTACCATTTCAACCATTTATTCGACTACAATGGGATTGTTTTCGAAGACATTTTCGTGTATGAGGACGCATGTTTCTCCTAAAAACTGCCATTCCTTTTGATAGGTAATATATTGTAGTTATCTTCCCCACTGTACTCCACGATTTTATGCATAAGCTGGCTTCAGTTCCTGTGCCAAAGTGTTTCATACCCACGCAGTTACCCTTCTGCTGCGTCGTTGGGAATGGCTTTGGTTTCCTCTGTGGCACACCCAGATTATAGTATGTCGGATGTACAGACATCACAGCGGCTTCATACCCTTGGTGCACGTGCCTGGTGTCAACTCAAATGAAAAGTTAGTAGGGAAAGCCATTTTCCGAAGTTACTTCGAGTGGTGGAGATGTCGATGACGCTGCTGTCTGAAAATCCCCAACAGAGTAACGCGACCGATGTTGTCCAAACATTCTTATCGCTTATATATGAATAAACAGATTTTTGACTCCTCCACCTCTACCCCGAACCGTTCTTGTACGTGTAGCCTACTTGAAACTCAGTTTTACTTTGGAATACTCACTCGCACAGGTTTGTTCGGTCGGCGTTACTTTGTTCCGATCCTAAGAATTATGCTTTTGAAGGCCGAGAGATAATCCTAAACTAAGCCCAACGGCACAGTGGGCCATAACACAAAGATTAACACGACATGTGGGAGCGCCTATCTAATCTGATTTCAGCTTACTGAAGGACTAGGGCAAATGACCTAGAAGTGACGATTCTTTACCATAAATGGCACATCCCAGGCCATTACAACATGTTTTTTTGAACACAAACTTGTTCATCAATGAACAACATCAATAGCCTGAACAATAAACGGACACCGCTGCTATCTCAGTCATATACAAAATCAGTGCCAGAAATAGTAATCTCGCTAACCACTCTTGGAAAGCACACCTATTTGAATTGCTAGAGGTAATCACCTAATAATCGTCTGCTTTCATTATTCCCCCATTATGAGCATAGATTGTATAAAGGAGGTCCTCATATTCTTCGATTTGTCACTGTTTTAAGTATCATTAATGAAGATTAGGGGTTTTAAGATACTGGATTTGCAATCAATAGGATCAGGTCACCATCTTCCCCCTCCAACCCAATTAATTTATTCTCCAGATTCTCTACTCAAATTTTCAGAGAAATAAAACCGGCACCGTCGCCACTGTACCACAAAATCCCTATGTCTAATGACGTGACTCTTGTAATCTTCTCGGAGACAGCTTCCTCCAATAATGAAGGCAACTGAAATACGATGCGAAATTCGGTTTCCAGAAACACTGTACATCATTTGTTTAACACCTCGCCTCTGCTTCATGGGATGTGCGTGCTTCTTCATATGTTGGCAGAAAAAGTGCTTCTCAGTTCTGTGCACCATTACACTGCTCATCACAGTCTCGCCCACAAAACTAATACACACTACATCCGAAATAGTCAGTGCTACAAACGGTAATCGAATTTCATCGTGTCCGGCCATGTTGCCTTTGCACTTTATACGCACAATGTTTCGAAGAGTAACCTACATTTGCATATACAAAGTACTATGTCACCCGGTTACAGTCAGATACATTCACCTGTTTCCGGTCATTTGTCCGGTATATGTGGAAGGAAGGAGATGCACTGATGTATTATTTCACTATAGTTGAAACCTTCGTGGCATACGAACATTTCCGTATCGTTTCGCACTTTGTAAGCGAAAAAATGAAGGAATGTCCAACTTTTCCTTTCATCTTCTGCTTCACCTGCACTAGTCCAGTCTCTATTTATCTCGCTAGGCGCACGGCGGGAAATAAGGATTAGGTCCAACGACGGTTTTGCGGGAGCAGTTATCAATAAGAGAGTCTAACATGTGTCTAAGGTACTTCATTCCTGGAGGAATAAAGTTTTTGCTGTTTTCATCCAATGTATCTCAGTCCGAAGATTGTCTCTGGAACAGTTAATTTGGTATAGATGTTTCAGCTTAAATGGTTGCAGATGTATTCGTATTAGATGCTTGTAATTAATGTCACCGAAAATCACTGTTTCTAAAATGAGACAAAAACTTCTATTTATAGGAGATTCGTTTCCGACTTGCTGATGATTTCCATGGAATCTTCGTGTAACATGATTACAGTGCCGAGTATCAGAAAATGATAAAGTGTCGGCATGTAACTAATTTTTTAGCTACAACTTTGTTATTATTATCAGAAGCAACTACGTCAAACCATTTATATGCATAACCCCACGCAAAAAATATATGTGTATTAATAATTATAACACTATTTTGTTTAATTTGTTCTACTGACTTCGATAATTGAAATAGAGTCGATTGTCCAGAACTTGTACCACCAGCTGAAGAATCAGTATTACTAGTACCTTGACGTAATTGTTGAGCAGACCGTGGTAGTTCTTCTATATCCATTTCCGTAGATGCAAAAGTACTCGGAATTTGCAATCCTTGATCTTGTAATTGGTTGTCTATTAAATTAGGTTGTTTATCAGATCTTGAAGAAGGTTCTGATGTAGGCTCGCTGTCTTGTTTACGACGTCTCGCTTCAAATTGAGTCTCACCAAATAATTCAGTTAAAAGAAGATCTTCTGAAGCATAAAAAAAAATCTCTATCTTCAGTAGTTAACTCTAAAGACTCATCTAAAATATCTCTCTTACGTTTTGCGGCCCGTTTACTATTAATCTATCGTATTGCTGACCAAGGTAATTCTTTCTGTTCACCACGAGCGGTATACTTTTTAAATTTCCCACAGTTTGACTCCATAACCCATCGTTGTTGTTGTTGTTGTTGTGGTCTTCAGTCCTGAAACTGGTTTGATGCAGCTCTCCATGCTACTCTGTCCTCTGCAAGCTTCTTCATCTCCCAGTACCTACTGCAACCTACATCCTTCTGAATCTGCTTAGTGTATTCATCTCTTGGTCACCCTCTACGATTTTTACCCTCCACGCTGCCCTCCAATGCTAAATTTGTGATCCCTTGATGCCTCAGAACATGTCCTATCAACCGGTCCCTTCTTCTTGTCAATTTGTGCCACAAACTCCTCTTCTCCCCAATTCTACTCAATACCTCCTCATTGGTTGTGTGATCTACTTATCTAATCTTCAGCATTCTTCTGTAAAAACCACATTTCGAAAGCTTCTATCCTCTTCTTGTCCAAACTATTTATCGTCCATGTTTCACTTCCATACATGCCTACACTGCATACAAATACTTGCAGAAACGACTTCCCGACACTTAAATCTATACTCGATGTTAACAAATTTCTCTTCTTCAGAAACGCTTTCCTTGCCATTGCCAGTCTACATTTTATATCCTCTCTCCTTCGACCATCGTCAGTTACTTTGCTCCCCAAATAGCAAAACTCCTTTGTTACTTTAAGTGTCTCATTTCCTAATCTAATTCCCTCAGCATCGCCCGACTTAATTCGACTACATTCCATTATCCTCGTTTTGCTTTTGTTGATGTTCATCTTATATCCTCCTTTCAAGACACTGTCCATTCCGTTCAACCGCTCTTCCATGTCCTTTGCTGTCTCTAACAGAATTACAATGTCATCGGTGAACCTCAACGTTCTTATTCCTTCGCCATGGAGTTTAATACCTACTCCGAATTTTTCTTTTGTTTCCTTCACTGCTTGCTCAATATACACATTGAACGCATCGGGGAGAAACTACAACCCTGTCTCACTCCCTTCCCAACCACTGCTTCCATTTCATGTCCCTCAAGAGTTAACCCATCGTTAACTAAGTAAAACTAACCAGAAGATCCAATGACTCCGCTTATATACCTGTTCGTGGCCTCACTTGCAATGCAAATGAAGAAATTTCCATAACTGATTACTTGCCAACGACGCCCAGCCGCACACATAAAGTTATTTATGCGCTGTATGTAAGAGAGATCAGCATTTGTACGTTCTATTTGCACCATGATGAGACAGAGAAACTACTGTGATTGGGCAAGAATGAGGACGTAGTCCATCGCATCATTGCCCTGGAACCAAAAGAGGAAAAGGAGAGAGATTACGAAGCCGATTAACAGCCATGATCAGCATAGTACCTGTACCATGATGAAGAAATTAGTTGGAGACAGGAGGAGCTGAAAAACTTGATGAAAACAGTCAAGATACTTGTAACTCAAAGGGAAAAAATAAATGAAGAAGACCACAACTGCTCTCGGTGAGTATCAGCGGATGACGCAGCGCAACTAGCGGCGTTCCACTTTGGGCAGTGTAAGAAGACGCTCGGTCGGTTTCGAGTTGCGCTTTCACGCAGGAAACGCCTGGCGTGGCAATCACGCCTCCGGCGCCTTGCTGCGGAGGGTGAGTAATGCGCGGGGACGGCTAATGGCTGGCGGCAAAAACGCCCGTGGGCCGGCGTTGGCGTCTGGCACGGTGCCCCGGCCGGCGGCGAAAGACGCCGCAGGAACGCGGCGAGTTGTGCCCGTCTGCCGGGCTGGCGGCGGCGGTCGCTTTGTCCGCTCGCTCGGCCGTTGTGCAAGCGAAAATCTGGGGCCGCGTTATTTCGAGAACAATCAGTGCCTGCGCACGGAGGAATACCAATTCACGTCTGCAGCATAGCGAATTATATTCTTTTATCGCACAATGAAGCCTTTCACGACCGATTGTGGTAGCTACTGTTGAATCTTCCGTATTGCTTGGCAGTCGTCCACAACTTTTTTATTCGTAGATCTTTGTCTACCTACAGCAGTGGTTCCCCGCCTCTCTTAGACCATTACCCTTGAGTGCAATCAGACATTAAGTAGTAACCATCACCCCCCCCCCCCCCCCAACCACCACATTATCATCAAATTTATTAACTAAACTGTGGGATGAAAGATCAATTATTCAAAAACAGTCTTAATCGCATTTATTATTATTATACCGCCAACCGGTTTCAACCCGACGTAGGGGTCATATTCTGGGCGTTTACACCATTGGTCGACCGCTGGTGGTGTCACTCCTGTTTCGATAGTTTCCTGCCGTTATGTAGACAGCAGTGACACCACCAGTAGTCGACCAATGGTGTAAACCCCCAGATATAATAATAATAAATGCGATTAAGACTGTTTTTGAATAACTGATTAATCATACTAATCGCTGCTTCATCTCCACAACCATGTTGTCCAAAAAAATTTATGATGAAAGACTTTTCTTGGATCTCTATAATCTTTAAATTGATGAAAGATTAATGATACTTATTTTGTATGTGTGTGTGAGAAGAGGGGAGGGGAGGGAGGAGGGGCTGTTAGAACGAATGACGTAGGAGTTCGTGGTGCATCGTAAGTGCTGCCCACAACAACAGACAAGAAAGCTAGCTACCCACACTGAGGGTAGACACTGCTCACAAAACGTGCTCTCCCTGTGTTTCTCCTCTCCACCACGGCACTTGCTTGACCTGCACACGACAACCCCTTTTAAAGTCGACCAGGTTCAACTGTGTGCATTGTACTTACTGGTTCGTAAGTCACTTCGGTGCTGCACTCCTTACTTCCGAGTGGCAGAAATTGAAAGACTTCAGGCAGTTAATGGTTTGTGTCTGATTACGGCCATTAACAGTATATCTACATCTACATCCACACTCCGCAAGCCACCTGACGGTGTGTGGCGGAGGGTACTTTGAGTACCTCTATCGGTTCTCCCTTCTATTCCAGTCTCGTATTGTTCGTGGTAAGAAAGATTGTCGGTATGCCTCTGCGTGGGCTCTTCGCGAGATATACGCAGGACGGAGCAATATACTGCTTGACTTCTCGGTATGAAATGAAATGTCGTGTGGCTAGGGCCTCCCGTCGGGTAGACCGTTCGCCTGGTGCAGGTCTTTCGATTTGACGCCACTTCGGCGACCTGCTCGTCGATGGGGATGAAATGATGATGACTAGGACCACACAACACCCAGTCCCTGAGTGGAGAAAATCTCCGACCCAGCCGGGAATCGAACCCGGGCCCTTGGGATTGACAGTCTGTCACGCTGACCACTCAGCTACCGTGAAGGTATGTTCTTGAAACTTCAACAAAAGCCCGTACCGAGCTATTGAGCGTCACTCTTCCAGAGTCTTCCACTGGAGTTTCTCTATCATCTCCGTAACGCTTTCCCGATTACTAAATAATCCAGTACAGAAGCGCGCTGCTCTCCGCTGGATCTTCTCTATCTCTTCTATCAACCCTACCTGGTATGGATCCCACACTGGTGAGCAGTATTCAAGCAGTGGGCGAACAAGTGTACTGTAACCTACTTCCTTTGTTTTTGGATTTCATTTACTTAGGATTCTTCCAATGAATCTCAATCTGGAATCTGCTTTACCGACGATTAATTTTATATGGTCATTCCATTTTAAATCACTCCTAATGCCTACTCCCAGATAATTTATGGAATTAACTGCTTCCAGTTGCTGGCCTGCTATATTGTAGCTAAATTATGAAGTATCTTTCTTTCTATGTATTCGCAGCTCATTACACTTATCTACACTGAAATTAAAACAATTACAATAATAATAATACTGTGTACAGCACTATAGTACCCCTTGTGTAGTTACTCCTGTGTCGTGCTGTCGGTTAATTCATTTATCTGTTCCTAGCGACTAATGAAGCAATTTCTGGACTACCGTAGGTACTACCTTCAAGTTAGAGAATACATTTTCTTGACATATCTAACTCTCGTTGCATATATGTTATCATCAGCGACGTACGGGACAAAGCACAGCATGTGTGCAGTGAGTGGACTATGTGAGGAACCTGTAACCTTCATCGCATTAATGCTACTAATTGGAAGTAATTACTGATAATTTATGTAATCAGTATTAGCGTGTTACAATATTTCGATAAGAGGAGTGATCTTTCAGAAATAATTTAGTTTAGTGAGTGAAACAAAATCGAATCGTTTGGTTTTTACCCCTAAGAACATTTAATTTTACCCCTCTGGGGATAATTACCCCCAGGGTAGGAACACTGGTCTACAGCTGCTTTGGACATCTACAGTGGTGCTCCTGGTTCATTGTGTTTTGCCGACTGATGGATCTGGCATCCGAGAGAGATGTAAATATTCTGAAATGAAGGCGTGTTCACCACTCCCTGTCAAAGATAGAATCATCATTTTCCTGACATTTTTCGCGCTTCTTCGCGGGATTGCAAGGTTAATCTTGATTTGTCAGTTTCAGTGATTTAGTGTTACACGACTGTTTTTCGGAACGGCCGCCAACATATCCAAATTCACAATGTTCAGTTTGAGATCCACCATCGAACTGTGTAATTAATTGATCTTAAATATACGAATGGTCATTACTCGCAGTTGGATAAAAATGGACATGCTATTGCGAAGTAAGGAAATGCGTTGGAAGCAAACTGGACGACACAGCCAGTGAGCCGAACGCTGTGACAACCGGACACGCGGTTTCACTTCTTAGGAGAAGAGCCCACGCCGTGTGGCGGCCACACAATGGCTAGATGTTGCCACCGTATGGTCTTATGAAATGTTATTGGGAATTAAACATTTTTATCACAATTGTTAATAAAGAAACCAAATGATTGTCAATCCTAGTTCTTTCATAAAAACATAACCTCAGTAGAGTGGACAGATGCTTTACCTTTCGCCACCCCTTCCCCTTCCTATTCCATTCCCCCTCCCTCTCCAGAGCGGAAACCATGTACTTCACCTGTTTGTCTCTAATGTTATTCAAGTGAAAGTGTGTGAAATATTTCGATCTGCGAAATGGTAACGAATCATGTGCCTGAGTTGCGACACGAGTACCAGCCCGCTATTCACCTAGTCGTATGTGGAAAACCGCCGAAAAGCCACATCCAGTCTGTTCAGCACAGCGGGCCTTGCTATTAACCGTCCGAACGCTAGCAGAGGCGTGACAATGTGAACAGCTAGCTGGGAGGGTCTGGTCAAAGATAAAATGGCAACTTGGAGAACGTTTTTACAGAAAAAAACAAGCCATGAGATTGAATAATCTGTGGACAGCAGCTCTGCAGAATCGGGAAAAAATTGCATCTTTGGCGAACAGCAGTTCATTAAAGGATATCTTCTCAATACCATGAATTGCAACTAGAAATATTTATTTGCCAAAATAGATTTTCGGGTTTATAATCCATTACCAGTGGCATATTACAAATTCCTGTCACAGTGACATATTTTGGAAAATAAACGTTTCTACTACAGCTAATGGTGCATAGATATTGTCCTTTAATAAATATCTGAAGCCTGTGGAGCACCAAGCATTCAAGATTTTTAAACGAAAGATCGATAGTTTTATCGGTGACACACGTTAACTTTGCCGACCCCACTTTATTCACAGTTTAACCTATGAATTATTTCCTACGAAAATTAAAATAGAAAAGTGTATTTCGCTGATATCGCAAACTGTCTATGTTTTGAAGGTGGGAATCGTGCATCTAAAATCAGCAGTGGAAGTAGTTTTGACATGAGTAAATATATGGTGATCCCGTAAGTAGAGGTAAAAACCTGTCAAACGGCGAGTGTGTTTGAAGCAACGGTTACGAAACATGACTTGTATTCTACAGTAGCATCAGTCAGAACCTCGTAAATGCTCCCTGAGTTGGATTTTCTATCATTTCGTGAAAGATTTTTTAATGTAAAAAGTTTTAGATGGTGTTGAGCCACAGTCATGCAATACATCTTAAAAGAGTAAATCGCCATTTGACTTTGTATTATTATATCTATCTTTTGTACTATCCAGATTTCGGCTTTTATCCTTTATCAAGTACATTGCTAAAAGCTGGAACATGCAAATAGACACACATCAAAAAAGGTTGGAAATTTTAAAAAATATCACAAATATAAGCTTACAAGTGTGATAATGTTTACTATGTCTTCTAGAGCCCACATTCTTTGACGGGTTACTTCTTAAAGACATGTGTTAGCCTTATTTACCTGCTTTGACTACCTTAACAGGTAAGACTTAATAATGGTTTAACAAGTAAGTGACTACCTCGTGCATTTAATATCTTTTTTTAATTTTCAGAACTGCTGCTATGTGTATCGCTATTTGCATGTTCCAGCTTTTAGCACTGTTTTGATAATGACATGAAAGCTGAAATCTGGAAAGTACGAAAGATAGATTTAATAAAACACAGTTAAATGGTGGTTTACTCTTTTAAAAATATTTATTATCTCTCTCTCCCTCTCTCTCTCTCTCTCCCACCCATTCCCCCCCCTACCCCGCAACATTTTGTTCAGTCTTCTTATGACACAACTTCCTCTGAGGCGATCGGACATGGTTTACACACTTCGTACGAAACATGACTGAGCTACCTCAAACGACATCGTGTCTGTTTTCTTTAGAATTTTAAAATCATCAGTTTTCAGTTCAAGTGAAAACGTTGCTTTTGAGGGAAAACAGTTGATATCATTTACTTCGATTACTAAGCTCGTAAATAACCCACTTCCTGATAATGATTAGATGCAGCCATTCTCACGTTAGCCGTTAACTTCAGTCCCTTTCACACTGAACTTAGCCATTGTTGTATTGGTTTCCAATAGTGAAGTATCGAACTAAAACAGGAGCCTTAATAATTGTTCAGATAATGTCACAGCTAGTCAACGGATGCTACTGACTAAATTGACGATACTGGTTTGTCCACTGATTGCATGCGTAATTACGCTCCCCCTCCACGAATAAATCAATTAATCAGTCACTGTTACTCTGCTATTCGAGGGATAGCTTCTAAACTCATATTACACCAACAGCTGAAAATTGAACGTAGTCTTTGGAGTCACTCGACTGCATACGACCATTCCACGCCAAACCTGAACAACCACTACCATCGTTTCACGTAGACGTGCGTAATCGGCGTTACCTATGGATGTCCCCTCCAGGAAAAGGAGCATTCAGTTACAAATGTTTCATAGAACCAAAGGTCCTAAGAACGACTGCGTGTGTCATACCACTATTGGCAGTTGTACCCTCTACAACGTCAGGGGAATGCTGTGCTGATTCCTTAGACAGCGCATGACTGATGGTTTCACACTTTAGTCGAACAAAGCTAGATTATCAGTCTAATGAACACACCGGGTACCGGTTTGACATATGTAGATGAATGTATTTATATAGCAACCGAGCTCTCAAAATCGAGGAATTTAATGCGGCATTTCAACGTTCTGTGTTCAAACGAAAGAACAGAGACTCCTTATGGTTGAAAAATTGTATGACGATCGTCGGCACAGTTTACAAAATTGTTATATATATACACAGGTAAAGCATTTCTGAAAGTAATGCTTCTTTCAAAATCGCAAAGTAGGTTACGACAATAGAAATAGTATGCAGTAACTAGGGGATAGTCTGAAATGGAGGATACTTAACAGAGCAGATGGAAATAAACCTCCAGGAATCCGTCTGCTTTAGTTTGCCACACCGTGAGTTGTAAGCTCCAATACATTCTCCACTACATCCAGTCATTGTAAGCATCTGGCTACACTGATCTTTTGAAATACCTAAAATGGGTCTTACGTAAACTACGTGAAGATAAAACATCAAATACGTTGCATGACACACGAAAAAGAACATGAGTTATGCTGTCTAAGTTATCTTTCGAAGAATCCAGCAATGAAAGAGTATCGAGCAAAATAAGTAGTGACTTGCGAAGCATTAGCAATTAGATATATAAACACGAAATATCTGTCTCTAGAGATAACTTGAGCTGTTTTTACATTGTAGGCATTCTCTGTTATTTCCTTCTCAAGCTTTTTCTTTGAAGGAACACTTTTAAAATCCTGGTACTTTCATGGAACACCTTCTCTACTTTTGACATTAATAAAATTTTATCAAGTGAAAATATATTGTTTTGTTCATTCAGTCCCTCAATTTAAAATCGTGCCTAATAACACAGAAATCATAACAAAATTAAAAAGAATGAACAACTATACCGTCAAAATGTTGGCTAAACTGCCATGTAATCAACAGTTTTTCACGGAGCACTTATTCCCTTCTCTTGGAAATTTTTACATATTTTCAGAAGGAACTAAGATCTTGTTAGCATTAGCCGGTAAGTCTGAAACTCTACAACGCCGTCTATCTTTTACATCAACGGGTATTCAGTAGTGGAAATTCTATGCCAATTTGTGATGTACATTACATTTAGCTTGATTCTTATTGACAGCATGTGTTTGTACTGAAATATTATTTACACCTTTATTATGTCACATTTCATAAGAAATGTCTTAAAGACTGTTTTCTATAACTTGTGGTTAACTGGTTCGTTAAAGATGTCCGTTACGATTCTGTGTTAGTCAAAAATAGTGTTCGGTTCGGATAAGGAGACCATAAATAAGAGTTTGTTAATGTTTGTAGCGCCACTTGCTTCAACGATGTCATACACCGAGACAAATTATTATGATCCAGACGCACTTTATACCGAAAACAAACAGGAATTACATTTAATCATAAATAATTGTTAGCCATGCTTACTGTTGTCAGCTTTAGTCGCCACATACATAAAATATTAGAGCTTGCGTCCAGATAATTGGATTTATTTTGGTGTGGTTTGGCATGGAGAGCTCAACGCAGCGTTCATTAGCGAACTGAATTTATTGCCTTCTGGTTAACGGCAATACCTGTCATCAGATTCTGACAATACCGCATATACATTTCTTTCTGTGTACTAAGGATGACTCCAAACATGCTGTGTCCGATAAGATCTGACCTAGTACCATGCAAGGCAGGTTCTCTTTGTTCCATAAACTCTTAACGCGAATATTTGAAGCATTCATCAGTTTCCCGATTGTCGTGTAACTATGCGAGGCACGATTCCTAACACGAATCGTTCGGTTCAAAACAAATTTCTAAGCCATTTCGCCCCTCATCAGAAATTTACTTCATGTAACTTGTGCCCCATGACTTTATTCTGGCGAAAATGAAAGGAAAAATAGAATTCATTGGTAATGAGATATGTATATAAACAATAAACCGTTAGCCGGCCGGGGTGGTCGAGCGGTTCTAGGCGCTATAGTCTGGAACCGCGCGACCACTACGGTCGCAGGTTGGAATCCTGTCTCGGGCATGAATGTGTGTGATGTCCTTAGGTTAATTAGGTAAGTTAAGTCCCATAGCGCTTAGAGCCAATGTACCGTTAAGCGATAGGAGAACAACAATAAACCGTTAGCCGGCCGGGGTGGCCGAGCGGTTCTAGGCGCTATAGTCTGGAACCGCGTGACGACTACGGTCGCAGGTTCGAATCCTGCCTCGGGCATGGATGTGTGTGATGTCCTTAGGTTAGTTAGGTAAGTTAAGTCCCATAGTGCTCAGAGCCAATTAACCGTTAAGCAACCGGTTTATATTTTTCTTGAAGTATACATCACGGAATATCTTTGGGCATTGCCAGGGTGTTTAATTTCTAATCCAGCTACTCAAATAACGTTTTCCGTTGTTTATGTGATTCTTACCACACTTTTGTCTTTTCCGAACTTTCTTCTCGTCTTAATGATCTTGCTTTCGGCAGTGAATTAAACACTTCCTTACTAAAAAAAATTCATCAATGTGTCCTGTCAGAAAACTCAGAATGAATTAACCTGTATACCTACCTTATGCCAGAAGTTCGACGTAAAAATCGAAACTAGTTGTGATCGTACAAAGCAGGAACAATCTCAACTCGTTCCGGTGATTCTCTCTAATGTTATAAATTTAAATCGCTGTTGTCAATCGTTTCATACAAAACTTAGTGATGTGTACATTTCCTTTTTATATTTACCTGGTCTGAAAGCGTAAATTGTTTGTATACTGTTACATCCATTCTCTGGTATTAATTATCTCTCTACACTCAACTTACACTATGTATTCCAGTCAGTGTACATACACTGTATATAACGCAGCATAGAGTGTACCTTGAATGTTCTTTATTATAAAGCGCTTACGCGCATCTCGTTGGGTATATGCTCCGATCGTACTGCAGCACGTACTTACGTTAACTGATAATAAGATGATATCTTTTAAGCTAGGCACCACTCATTTCAATGGAGTATCTGATTTATTAACTCCACTAAACCCCACTGCTATTTTATAGAGACGTAAGATTTCAAATTAATTGTAAGCTATCGGCTTTTCTTACGACAAAAATACAGAAAGTAACGTTGATGCAGAGAAGCAAATGTTGTTTTGCTCTAAAATTATGTGTAAATCCTTAGGAAAATCTTATAGAACCTTTTTTATTCCCTGGTCATTACATGCTTCTGATACTTTGAAATAGTCTTTTGTTTTACATGCTACGTGTACTACTAGTACGTCATTACTCGATTATCATTTCTAATTTTCATTCTTCACATACTGCTCGTTTTTATCGTCTTTCAATAATTCTCAAATCGAAGCGAGTGCCTCCCCTAGTTGCCAACTGTGAAGAGAGCTCTGATGGTTTTGCGAGAAACATGTGTATTCATTGACTACGGATTTTAGTATCATGAATTGTTTTCACTGTATATTGAATTGTAAAATGGTAATATTTAAACTGTGGCTTTTGTAATAAAACTGTTTAAAAATTTTACGTGTGAGTATTCTGTCTCCTAAGACAAAAATTTGCACAACACGATTTTCTTTCTAGCATACCCTACAGATCAGAAACGGTATCAAGCTGGAGGGACGACAGTGTTGCAATGACTAGGACCAGAAGTGACACAACATTAGCGTCAGTATAATCAATTTCTGTGCACTTAGCACAGAAAACTGTGGGTGAAATTTGAATAAAATCCTGTTGGACATTAATCCGCGAGGTTTCTAAACCAAAACTCACTATTAACAGAGATGTTTCAACAGTCGCTGCAGCGGTTTCCATCAGGCGGAACGAACTGCTGGTTTCTATGGATGATCTTCCCTAGACACCGACCTATTTGAGTTGTCGTGTGAGAGCCGATCTCACTACCTCGTAACAGATACCTGTATAGACGGCCAGTGGAAAAATGGTCGATACGTCAGTTTTAAAAGTTGTTTTATAGTATCGACATTACGTGGCCAAAAACACAAAAGGATTTTATTCCAGCTGACGCTATGCACTTGCATACTTGAGATATTGTTGGATCGTACTCGTATATGTAAATAGTAACATTATCATATTTATATGTTACACTTCATTAACTCAATGACATCGTATTTACATACCTTACCGACTGCTGCGAAATCGGGTTTGATATCTATCAGCTAGTTTTACATACCAGCTAGTATGATTGTTGGGTATGTTAGACCTCAAAACAGTCTGTCAAATATAGAACAACACAATACTACTTACAATGGCATGCAGTTTCAGTTCTTTTTCTACTTTAGTAGCACAAACCCTACGGGCACCGATTTCTCTCAGTTGGAAGAACGTACTCAGGGAAATGAGCTGCCAGAGGCGATACCCACTGATGTTCTCCTCCGATCAGAGCAACGTTGTCCCTGAAGTTGGTGCAGCAGGTGTTTCTCTTTCCATTGAGCTTGTGATACATAATGAAGGAGCTCAAATACACCAATAGAAATGTTGAAAGAAGTATCTTTCTATATCGCTCCACAGTTCAACGCATGTCTGGAAAGAGAGCTTTCTTCCGGTCTTGAAAGTGTAACTCACCAATTCCATTATGGTATTCGATTACACCTTAAACTATTGCTTGAGGTTCTTCAAATTCTGAATCACTGAAAAACAAATCATTTGCTTCATTAGCACTTTTAAGAACACTATCAACAAGTTTTTGTAAACACTCATCATCGTCACTAAGAGCTAGCCTCTCTGCCATGTTGGTTGTTTACTATAATCTGCTGCCACGTGACACACAGTGCATTGCGATTCTTTTCAGAACACAACTAAGAGCCGTCTATTAGCTACAAACTGAACTCCATGCATTCAGAGAGCGAAGCGCTCATTAGCGAACTGATTACATCATACGATTTGCATGGCATTACAACTTCATGCGACTACAGCTTGTCATTTGATGCGTTTTGGTTAATATCGTGATTGATTTAAAAACGTAATTAGCGTAATTAACATTAGCAAATGTCCTGTCTTTTGACAGAAAATCGTTCACAGTGTCGTTCCTTCACTAGCTTTCTAATTAGTGGAATTGATACGTACCTGTATACTTGCAGCTTATATATGACGATTTATTAGCAGAGACATAAAATATCCAAAAATGACTTAAATGCGAAAGTACCTCTCTCCGTATATTTTCAGTAAGAGTTACATGTTACCGACTGTAGCACTGGGTGACACAGCGGGATCATTTCCACAAGCCAACAAAACTGGAAGTGATGAAGGAAAGAAATTGTATTCATAGTAATTGAATCCTTACAACTTTTCCATTTACGAAACATTGATGTCATTTATCATTTTTAATAAAATTACGTCCCCCTGCACGAATACAATGGTGAAATTCCTCATTGACCGCTGCAACATCTCAGCTGGGATATTGAAAATTGAATCCCGAATGTTCTGTTTTAACTCATCCAGGATTCTTGGT
The DNA here is from genome assembly GCF_023864345.2 of Schistocerca serialis cubense. Classification (NCBI taxonomy): domain Eukaryota; kingdom Metazoa; phylum Arthropoda; class Insecta; order Orthoptera; family Acrididae; genus Schistocerca; species Schistocerca serialis. The sequence goes on from NC_064642.1 coordinate 668,207,870, forward strand.
CGAGCCATGTAGACTTCGCTCTTGAAGTAACTCCACAAGACAAAATCACAAACGGATAAATCTGGCGATCTAGGGGGCAGGGAATGTCACCGAATCGTGAGATCACACGGTTGCCAAACAATTCTCGCATATATGCCATTGATTGTTGTGCATTGTGTGATGTCGATCCGTCCTGGTGAAACCAGGCTTCTAGACCGTTTGGAAAGTTGTTCAATGCAGGCGTAACGAAAGTTCGTAACATCTCTGCATAACGATCGGCATTGACAGTTATAGTGTTTTCCTGTTCATTTGCAAAAAAATATCGTCCGATAATCCTATGTGATGAAACACCACAATACTGTCTCTTTAATAGCGTGTGAAGGGCGCTCATTGACATCATTATGATTTGTGTTTGCCCAGTAACTGTAGTTCTGTTTATTCACATAACCTGTGAGATAAAAATGTGCCTCATCTAACAACCACAACTTGCTTAGAAATTCATCATCATTGTCTATTTTTGTTATCATTTGTTGAAACAATCATAATCGTACCTGGTAATCGTTGTCCTTCAGTTGCTGCACCATCTGTAGTTTTTACGGATGAAATTTTAAATCAAGATGAAGAATTTTGCGAACACTCTCTCGGGACATTCCAAGCACTGCTGCTCGCTTACGAATTGAACGTCATGGGCTCCGTAAGACAGACTGGCGCAGAACATCAATGTTCGACGGAGAACGCACACTTCTTGGTCGTCCTGCTGGTTTCTTCTTGATGTCAGATGCAGTCTCTTCAAAGTTATCAGTCCTACATTTTATCGCGTGTTTCAACGGAACGGCATCATGACGTGCTAAATTATAAAATCGTCGCAACTTCCTTTGTGCTGCTACCAAACTATCTTTGTTTTTATAAAACATTTTTATGGCTAAGCGTGCGTTTGTCCGTTCCACTGATCCATGATTATTGAGATGGTAAACTGTTTATTCGCCAACTGCCACGAATTCGCAGTGCTGCCACCTGAGCATGGCTGCCACTACACATTTCAAACATTCCCGTTATTCTATGTTATCCTGTATAACTGCCATCCAAAAACGAATCAGGAACTAAGGACAGTTTCATAAAAAATAAATCTGATATATCAAGTCAAATCCTGCACAACTAATCGGACTTATAACACACGTGCTTCTTTGCTGATGTAAGTTGTATTGGCGTCCTAATCATATTAAAGTCAATAAGTATGACGTGTGCCTACACTGTGTGCATCTGAACGTATCACGAAATAATTATGGTGACTTTCATCACGAAAATATATCTGCAGTCTGGGAGCCATCGTATTGTGTGTGGTGGAGGGTACATACTTTACCAGAGCAACTGCCGCCCCCATTCCTTGTTACTCTCTTATGATGAGCGACGAAGTGATTGTCGGCACACTTGTGTTAGTGTTGTGGTATTTAGTCCTAAGACTGATTTGATGCAGCTATCCTTGCTAGTCCAGGTTGTGCTAGCCTTTTCATCCCAAAAAATAGCTGCACACTAAACTCTTTAGAACCTGGCTACTGCATTAATCCCTTGGTCACCCCATCTCACATCACACATCCCAAGGTTTCCTTCAGTACCTGACTGACTATTCCTTCGGCCTCAGGATGTATATTTATTTGCGTCATACTTTGCACACTGGAAATCACAGAAACACCATCACTGCAATATATTAGATTTCAGTGACCAAAACTTCTCCACTGTTTCGACATTGATTTCGTGTGTTGTTCGTCTCGTATTTGCTGTCATTCTTCATTAAATGACAAGCCACCTCTATTTCATTTTCTTCCTTACAGTGTGCCGGCATATTCCTCCTCAAACTATCTAGAAATTCTTTCGGATATACATGCCCTCCCTCTTCTAAATTCTTGGCTGTTGAGCTTCGCTTTCACATATTGTTATTCGAAAAACTCACGACAAACTCTCTTAAGCCTTCTTGTAACTGCTGATTAATTTTACTTGTTTTCTGCTCCACTACTGTAGGTTGTTTCTGCATACCCTCTACCTTGCTCCTGGTTTCTCTATAAATTTCAGTTACCTCTCCCGCACTCTTTTCACAAGCTTTACTTGTTCACAAATCTTTGTCTGCACCTCTCATACAACATTGGCCTTCTCCTGTCAGTTGCCCATTCATTCTGTTCTCTTACACCTTCCATTATCTTGTAATCTTCTTGTCATATCGCTTTGAGTTAATTCTTCAGCAATGACTCCTTCTGACGTGGTATGGGCTGCTATTATGTTCAAGCTAGGTTGGCTAGTTCGCATTTCCTTATTTGCCTTTATTGCGCTCTTCAGTTCTTCTTCGAACTTGCTCCACCTTGCCTGCAATTCTGTTTTAAGTCGTTTTGAAAATTTTTTCTGTTTGTCTTTCTTTCAGTTCAGCTTTTCTAATTTATATTATTCTTGAATAATCAAGTCTGCTAAGATCGCTAGCCGTTCTTCTTATTACTATTACCGGTTTCGACCGAACTGCGCTATCATCATCGGATCTTAACGGTGTTTTACCAAATGAATACAACCAGGTGCGTCTGTGGTATAATTGCCTCAATTCTTATGGAGATCAAGGTCGTTTAGCATGTCGAACGGAACCTTTTTCATTGCCTCACACATTTACTTTCTAATGGAAATGTTATTACATTTATTATGTTGTGATGTTGACAGAATATAAGGTTAGTATTAATTTCACCTGATGTATCTGCCTCTACTGTAGTTTTTAGATGGACTTCTAAGCTACTTGATTCTACTGTCGTCTCCTCGTCCTGCATATTGCTGTTTTTAATGACCTGCTCAACTTTCTCATCAACAGAAGCCATCCTTATACCTTTCAGTTTTTTAATAATTCTAAACACCTTTGATGCCAGAATGCGACGTACACCACTTGATAACAACTACGCCAAAACTGTCACATCACTGTCTATAACAAGCAAGTGGTTAAGGCTTAACCGAGCTGTTATCCATGTTGCTGTACCTTGCCATGTTATCCCCGAAAATTGCACATTGGAGCTCTTTGAAATGACATACTCCTTTAACCCGATTCAGTCTGGCCAGAAAAAAAATTCAATATCAAAAGGAATTTCCCTACTGAGTCTACTCACTACTAGCCCGCATGCCAAACTGGTATAGGCATGCGTATTCAAATGCTGAGATATGTAAACAGGTAGAATAGGGCGCTGCGGTCGGCAACCCCTTTACAAGACAACAACAGTATGCAGCAGTTGTTAGATCGATTACTGCTGCTACAATGGCAGGTTATCAAGATTTAAACGAGTTTGAACATGGTGCAACAGTCGGCGAATGAGCCATGGGACACAGCATCTCTGAGGTAGCAATGAATTGTGGATTTTCCCGTATGATCGTTTCACGAGTGTACCGTGAATATCAGGAATCTGTTAAAAAATTAAATATCCGACATCGCAGCGGCTGGAATGAGATCCTGCACGAACGGGAACAACGACGACGGAAGAGAACCGTTCAACGTGACAGAAGTGGAACCCTTCCGCAAATTGCTGCAGATTTCAATGCTGGGCCATCAACAAGTGTCAGCATGCGAACCATTCAACGAAACATCATCAATATGGGGTTTCGGAGCCGAAGGCCAGTCGTGTACCATTGATGACTGCACGACACAAAGCCTTACACCTCACCTGGGCCAGTCAACACCGACAATGGACTGTTGATGAATGGAAACATGCTGCCTGGTCGGACGAATATCGTTTCAAATTGTATCGAGTAGATGGACATGTACGAGTACGGAGAAAACCTCATGAATCCATGGACCTTGTACGTCCGTTGGGGGCTGTTGAGGCTGGTGGAGGCTCTGTAATGGTGTGGGCTGGTGTGATATGGGACCACGGATACATCTAGATATGACTCTGACAGGAGTCACGTATGTAAGCAACCTGTCTGATAACCAGCATCCTTTTATGTCCATTGTGCATTCTGACGGACTTCGGAAATTCCAGCAGGACAATGCGATGCCCCACACGTCCAGAATTGCTACAGGTTGGCACCAGGAACAGTCTTCTTAGTTTAAACACTTCCGCAGCCCACCAGACTCCCCAGAAGTTAACATTATTGAGCATACCTGGGACGCCTTGCAACGTGCTGTTCAGAAGAGATCTCTACCTCTCGTAGTCTTACGGATTTATGGACAGCCCTGCAGAATTCGTGGTGTTAACTCACTCCAGCAGTGCTTCAGGCACTAGTCGAGTGTTGCAACACTTCTGCGTGCTCGTTGGGGCCCTGCTCGATAATAGGCAGGTGTACAAGTTTCTTTACCTCTACCGGTTATGTAAATCACTACACACATATAAAATAAAAGATGACACAATGACCTAAGTATTTACGATTACTGAAAAGAATCTACTGTTATCTCTTGAAAGCATCTTTGTGGATATGTGCACTTTTTACACTTTGAATTACAGATCCATATCACTAATATATATTTTTAGTAATATCTTGGAACATGTCTTGTGTTCGAATGCAGTGAATTTCCTAGAAAATAAAGGTTTATGGATAAATAGCCAACATGGATTCAGAAAATGTCGTTCTTATGAAACACAACTAGCTGCTATCGACAGCGGACGCCAAATTGATTCCATATTTTTAGATTTCCAGAAGGCTTTTGATACCGTTCCTCTCAACAGACTGCTAGTCGAATTACATGCCTATGAAGCATGGTCGCGGTTGTGCCAGTGGGTTAGTGGTTTTACGTCAGAAAGTTCAGAGTTCGTAGTAACTGATGGGAAGTCATCGAGTAAAACAGAAGTAATATCTGACTTTCCACAAATAAGTATTATAGGCCCTCTGCTCTTCCTGGTCTACATAAATGATTTAGGACACACTCTCAGCAGCCCGTATACGCTATGTGATCAAAAGTGTCCGGACATCCCCAAAAACATACGTTTTTCATTTTAGATGCGTTGTGCTGCCACCTGCTGCCAGGTACTCCATATCAGTGACCTCAGTAGTCATTAGACATCGTGAGAGACAAGAACGGGGACGTCCGCGGAACTCACGGACTTCGAACGTGGTCAGGTGATTGGATACCACTTGTGTCATACGTCTGCACGCGAGATTTCCACGCTCCTAAACATCCGTAGGTCCACTGCATCCGATATGATAGTGACGAGGAAACGTGAAGGAACAGGTACAGCCAATAGCGTACAGGCCGACCTCGTCTGTTGACTGACAGACACCGCCGGCTGTTGAAGAGGGTCGTGATGTGTAGTAGGCAGACATCTATCCAGACCATTGCACAGTAATTTCAAACTGCATCAGGATCCACTGAAAATACTATGACAGTTAGGCGGGAGGTGAGCAAACTTGGAATTCATGGTCGAGCAGCTTCTCATAAGCCACACATCACGTCTGTAAATGCCAAACCACGCCTCGCCCGGTGTAAGGAGCCTAAACATTGGACAATTTTTATAATCATTATCCTCAAAAATAACGTTACCTTAGTTTTCGGAATTCTCATTTGAGTTCTCAAAGCACCTCCGTAGCACTTGCGTGTTGTTTGAACATACTGGTAACGAATTTAGCAGTCTGCCTTTGAATTGGTTCCACGTCTTACTTTAATGAGACCTGGTATTAACCCCAAACACTTGAGCAGTGCTCAAGACTCGGTCATTCTACGTTCTGTATCTGATCTCCTTCACTGACGAACCACATTTTCCCAAAATTCTCCCATTAAACTGAAGTCGAACATTCACCTTCTCGTCAATCAACTATTCGACGCCATAACTGCCACCGGAACTATTGCATGTCACCGAGCTGCAGGCAAGTGCCACAAAAGTACTGTCAACAAATTATTCGTGTAAAGAGAGCACTGTAATGGCTATGACGTACACTGAATGCAGCTGTGTTGTAACTGCAAACAGTGGTCTCGGTGTGAACTCAACCTTAGATATGAATAATCCAATTGGGACTATGTGGATATATGTGTTTTTCATGTTTTAACTTGTATTTACTCGTGTGTATTTTATGACTGACTCACACTTGAAGTTTACACAACTGTACATACAGTAACGCATGAATGATAATTTATTTTACTGCTGCTATGGGTCTTTTAGCTATGACAAAGGCAACACAGTGACCGAACAGTGGATATTTACTATTCATTATTTGCGACTGACTGCTGTACCCCTTACTGCTTGAAATAAATGCAGACACTGGGGGCAGCTGCCTGCCAATGGAATCAAACATGATACAATATGTGTGGTCTCACAATCCAGTAGCTTCAGCAATATTATTATTGAGGTGTGACGTGACCATTGCCTTTACACTTATCTGTCTTTGTATCAATCACACACACAATGCCATTGGTCTACTGTTATGTATAAGACAGCGGCTACTCCACTATGCAAATGTCATACTAAAGCAGCAGGATATATATATATATATATATATATATATATATATATATATATACTTTTTCTTCACAGTGCCGTCAAATGAGGATACTGCATCAACATGTACATAAGGTGCTGACGTAGGTGTGGGCAACCATAAAAAGTTGTGACTGCCTTTAATATGATCAGGATCATTCGAACAAGAAAGTATAACAAACTTTTATTACTTACCATAGAATCGATGCGATTCAAGACAGCCACCATGTGAGTACTGGGAATTCTTAGCTGCTCTTGCCAGCCTAGGTTTCAGACGTGGCCGCTACTTCAACCAGGATACGTACGTGACACGCATAGACCTTTGCCCTAACTCCAACGCAACGCTACGCTGCATCTACGCCGCAGTTACGCCTTATATGACATAACAACACTGCAATTAGCCTCTAATGCCACAATTATGCCGCAGTTACACTACATACACCACAGCCACTCCTGAAATACGACACAGTTACGCTGGAATTACATCGCATATATGCTGTACACGCGCAGCATATAATCATACATACGCCATACATATGTCTAATTACTCTGAACGGACATCATACAGTGATGCAGTAAGATATTTTCACAGCACAGCACAGATTGTCCTTTCTTCCAGGAGAGCAAGTTCTGCAAGGTTCGCAAGAGAGCTTCTGTGAAGTTTGGAAGGTAGGGGACAACGTACTAGCGGACTTAATGCTGTGAGGACGGTGCGGGAGTCATGTTTGGGTAGCTGAGTTGGTAAAGCACTTGCCCCTGAAAAGCAAAGGTCCCGAGTTCGAGTCTCTGTTCGGTACAATTTTTAATCTTCCAGGAAGCTTCATATCAGCGCACACTCCGCTGTAGAGTGAAAATTTCATTCTAGGAAATTTTTTTGAACGATAACAAACTAGCTTATAGTTTATTATGATTATCTCAAAGCAATTTGTCATGAAAAAGATTGTTTGGATACACGCAAAGATGCCTTTTATCAACTGGGAGATACTGCCTGTGACTGTAGTAATTGAATCAGGGGACGTTGTTTATCCACAGTCAGTAGCAAAGTTGTATTCTGTCACCTACATAAGTACTAAACGGATACAAGGTGACTTTATAGTATGCAGGAAGCATATATTTGTAGAAAAAGAAATACTGCAGTATGAAATGCAAATGTACGTCAATGTATACACAAATACAAAATATTATTTCCTGAAAAAACAAATCTTTTTTCCAACACCTAGCATTTTAAGAGGGTGGTGCAAGATTTCAGCATCCAGAATGACTGATCTAGGGATACAGGTGGTAGTTGCGGTGGGGGGTGAGGGGGGTACATCCCACTGGCTCTGTAACCTAATATGTTGCAACAGGTGTTTAGCCAGCCAGCCATACAGCTTCAGTATAGAATCCAGGTGCAGCCAGTTTTCACTCTATAACTAGGAAGTACTCTTACACTATATACCACATCAGTCTTAGTCTGAGAGTTGATAGCAACTTTTCAGTAATTTGTTGGACAGCTTACTGAAGGTAAGGGCGAAAACCCAAATTATCTCCTGCCTAGGAAGAGAACTTTTTGCTGCCTGAGATTTTTCACTGCTATATTTTTCTTCTCTTTCCAGAAACCTCTTTGAATGCCAAGGATTCCACAATACAGACAATCGATTTGTTGCAAAGGAATTTTTGAGGTGTGGGTTGGTGTTCAGATATATTTAATTGCTTATGGTGAGTTCATTCTGGAGTTGACGATGCCCCACTATGAGCTGGACGTAAGTTCTGCAAGACGGTGAATCGATAATCACCATCAGCACAATATGAACTCAGATGATGTGCCATTTGAGGTAGCACTGAGTGGTATACGCTCAGCCGAGTGACATGTCTTTCAGAAGGACGTGGAGAAAGTGAAGTGGTTTAAGGACTTTTTACTGGAATACGATTAGTATTATATTGAGGATGGGAGATGCTCCTCACCCCCTGCACTCAGACTGAAAATGTGTGTTGACAAGTACGAACCAGAGGCTGCTGAGTTAAATTTGAAACTGCTGGAACAGTCATGCTGTGATTTTGGCTCATGAGATTTCTCATATGATGGAATACAAAAATGATAGAAATGTAATGTTTTACGTTAAAATCCATATATTGTAGAAAATCCTATTATTTGTTGGAAAATTATATCTATAATGTATATCATATATATCATGCACAACAACATGAAATAATGATAACTGCTCTCTGGCAAATGTGATGACCACACTGCAGCATGACTGAAACCCTAAGCACACATAACTATAAATGTTACCTACATAGAAAGCTGCACTATGTACTTTAAATGTTTGTGTGAATTTCACTGAAACCATCAGTGCAGCGACGTTTATTACAGAGCATTCATTTTATTTAACTTTAATTATGATGCAAATTTGTATATTAGAAGCTGCTTCCAGTATTCGAAATGTTTCTTTTTTTTCGTCATTAGAAATGGCTGACAGCTCCTCCCTGGTTTCTTCTTTACTTCTTCTCAAATTAATGATCTTTCATGCACCTTTTCATTCATAAAAATACATAAAAATATCGCCCGGAGCCAAAAACTATCTACTAATATGGTTGTGTGTGCAGGTGCATTATCGTGGTAGAAGAACCATTCTCCTGCCTGCCCAAATCTTCTGTTAAAATTCACTGAACCGAACTCCAAGATAACTCACTAATCTCTGACAGTTGATTACTGGGACCAGAAAATGCCGACGAGATGGGATAGTTGCGACAATACTCCCTTAATTTTAGTGTTTTTTGTGCCATAATCTGCTGAAAAGTGTACGGGTATTTCTTTTTCGGTGAAGCATCTGTAACCGATGTTTAATATCTTAATGTTCTAGAACTACGGCTCTTTTATCAGTAGGAAAAAAGTGAAATACAGAACTTCTTTTCAGTAATATGATGCGCTGCTTCAATGGCTCAGCTCAGTATGCGTTTGTTAAACGGCGTTATACCCGACCACTGGATTGGCCGCAACGAATTGGCCGCAACGAGCCGGAAGACAGAGCTTGTTTCTCCTGGTCTCCACATCCACCCGATCTGACATCATGTGATTTTTACCTCTGGGGGTTTACAAAAGATTGAGCTTACGTGACTCCACCACCAGCTTATCTGGCCCACCTTAAAGAACGGGATTCAAGTACTTGATTCAACAGTTAATCGAGACACATTAATGAAGGTTTGGGAAGAATTCGCCTGTCGACTCGATGTTTGACATGAGCGAATGGTCCTAACATTAAACACGTCTAAGAAGAACTGTTTGAGTATATCTTTCATTTCATGTATTATTTATATTTGTGAGTTGAACGCAAAAAATGCTACAAGGCCTTAAAATCCGGATATACCGTTTTAAATACCTGGTATACTGCCGGTAACAATTCTTAATACCATAATGAGTCTGTATGTTGTTCCATTTCCTGAAGCGAGCCTAGTAATGATGATACTGGGAATTTGAAGTTTGCTTAGCATCTTGGATCAAGTGACATCTAGGTAACGATACCATTCGAACAAAAAAAAAGTGACATACATCATTTGACGCCGGCCAATCGCTTGAACCATTTGCGAAAACTCTTCTTCCCATCCAGTGGAGCTGATTGGGAGGACCCCATAAAGGAAATGCATACTTATGAAGGACGTATTCAGGAGGGGAGAGTGAAGGCGGGGAGTGGAATCATTCTTAAATTATAGTAGTGATGCCTTCACCTTTGTTTGTACGCATCATGTACCTTGCAACAAGTTAAAGTATATGGCTGTGAAAGTTAAATCGAAGTAATGCTATAACGTCATCAAAAGAAATTTATGATTGACTGCTACAAATAAAATATTGGAGGGTAGTCTCACGAGGAAATCACTGATCGCTTTCAGCCAATCTTCACTGGAGATCCAAGCCACTTGCTGCCTTGTGTGATCATTCTTGCGCCCTAAGGATTGGGTTCTTTGAAGTTTTTACGGTTGCTCTGTTAATATTTTATGTGTTGTTATAACTGACTGCCGTGAGTTGCCTGATACTGAAGAATGTCAAAAGCAGATTCGCTATATGTTATCCAGTGGGAAGTTTAGAACTCGCTCCCTTAGCTACGTAAGTCCCGTGCGAGGTTATTCGCCAGAAACGGTTGGACCGTTGCGTACCTAGAACGTCAATAATATCTTGATAATGCTACCAACCAACCTCTTGAAGTTTACAAGAAACGTACCATGGCGAAGCGAATGCAGGAGATGATTAGTTTCAGGATGGAACCTCGAATTATCTCGTGTTAGATATTTGCAAGATATTTCCGATTAGGACCAAATCAATACAGTTTCCAGCATGTCGAAAATTTGATAACGTCACCAGTAAATGTAATTTCGTAAGCTGCTCGTACATTGTCTCAAATTTTTTTTTATCGGGAATAAAGATAAATTGAAAACACAAAACGTTTCGGAACTTACTGGCACATTAAAACTTTGTGCCGGGCAGAAACTCGAGCTCGAGACCTTTGCCTTAATCTGCCAGCACTGAGAACCTTGCAGAACTAGCACTTCTGGATGAAAGCATATTGCGGAGATATAGCTTAACCACAACTTGAGGGATGCTTCCAGAATGAGACAATACATCTCGTCCAGAAGACAGTGATGTCAGTTCAAGTTTTTACATCGTATTGTTTTCGAGTTTTAGTGAGATGAAGCAAATTACAATGGATTTAAGTGCGCGACTTGTGAACTCTGCTCCGTGCCTCCACGTATTCCTGTCGAAGTGTTAATCATGAAGTAACTCTGAACAGACTACAGTTCCGGTTACGTGTTTTTGCCTTCGTGAGTGTGTTCACACAATCAATTCAAAAATGCTTCAAATGGCTCTGAGTACTATGGGACTCAACTTCTGATGTCTTCAGTCCCCTAGAACTTAAAACTACTTAAACCTAATTAACCTAAGGACATCACACACAACCATTCCCAAGGCAGGATTCGAACCTGCGACCGTAGCGGTGGCGCGGTTCCAGACTGAAGTGCCTAGAACCACTCGGCCACATCAGCGGGCTCACTCATTCATTTATGAACCCAATAATTACGTCGGTGTTATTAAATAAAAACACATCTCAGTTATTCCTAACCTTGAAATGACTATTTCGTTCGGTCTACGAGACGAAAGTCGTTTCATTTCTGGTTCTAAGCCACGACATCTTTTAACATTGTTACGCAAATATATTCTACTTTTGCTAGACGACGGTGGTGGTAGCAAAACGGCAGTACATTTGTCTCGCGTTGACATTGCGTTTAGCGTCGCATTCAACGACTGGTTCAAACACGAAATGAACCAGTTAATATCTACACATGGAACGACCAACAAACGTGTAATTTACAAGTTAAAAATTCATTCAGAGTGTGCTGTCGCATGGCAGCCTAGTCCTTAATGTATACATATGTGAACACAAAACTGTTCTCTTTCTGGACAGGAAAGGCTAGGCTTCTTATAATTTCCACACCGTTCGTTAAATTTCTATCTGTGTATGCATACGGCAGGGGTTAATGTCTCTGTCGTTAATGGAAATAAGGTCTAGATACGGAAAAGGATGATTCCCGTTGTAAGGTTAGCCTCCTCGACAGGCAGTTGCTAGAAACACACACACACACACACACACGGACAACATACAACTAGCGATTTGTGACACGCAAGGGAATCATTAATTTCTTTCTCGAAGGACTATCTATCACGCAATCACATGCATACAACGCAGTATTTGTTCGAGGCGGCGACAGCAGTTTGCGTGACTGAAGCGACAATACATAAATTTTACTTCGTTTTTATTATTTTAAAATAAATGGAAAACTAGTAGCTCACATAGTGCATGCATTGTCGTCATCCAAGTAAAACACAGGATTAAAGAGACGATCCACTGATGAACTGCAGTAGCAACATTACTCGTATGTCTAAGAGCCAAAATCTCAGCAAATCACAAGCGCCTCTTAACAGCTGTTATGTAACAATTTAATTACTACGTTGCATGTACAATTCGCAAGATAGCTTTGATTTAATGTTAAGAAATGCCGTAATAATAGTTTGGTAATTACGATCCCCAGTAGAATCAGAATTCACTAGTTAACTGAATTTACTCGAGCGATTCATTAATTCCAAAATTTTTGTGTCAGTTAGAATCCATGTGTGATACACAGACAGTGAAAGAATCTCGTAGGCACCAAAGATCGAAGTACTTCTATATTCTGTTTAAAGCAGCAGTGGATGAAAGAAAAGTATACCTTAATTTCATTCAGGCACAGCAATCAGTGACGTCTTTGTGCAGTAGGTAGCGTTATCATAGTAAGAATCATTAGTCAAAGAAAATAGCGAAATTAAGTGAGTACTGTGCATCAGCCCCATCGGGAGACATCGCCTTAAAGAAACATTCACCGTATGGGCGAAGGGTTTAGGTTTTCCAAGTGGTCCAATAAAGTGGACTGCTGTGCCGACGTTAGTGAAATTTGCAACTGACGGAAGGATGTCCCAAGCGAGGTACGTCTCCGCAGACGTTCCAGACAGTGTATGTTTCACAACGTCGTGTCTAGTTTTCCTCTCTGTGATTGTGTTGCAGCATGTGCAAACACCTAGTGTGAGCAGTGGTAGATTCTTGGTAGCAAGGACAACGGTGATGTACATAGGCCATACTGCCGAGGGATGGATAGAATTCCATAGTCAAAGTGAAGACATGCCATCTAAAGAGTAACGACCTGAAACAAAATCTTGCCAGGTGTCCAGACCATGAGGTAGCAGCCCACCAGAAAACTCAGAGGCTGTGGGCTGATAACCCACACCACCAAAAAATTTAAATCACGGAATGGAAAAGAGTAGTAAGCGGATGGATCTTATGGACATGGCCTTTGGCATGAAAAGGAAAGCCCGGATCGGATTTTGGAATGTAATAACACTGAAAGGGATTGGAAAGTTAAGACATATAGAAAAAGAAATGGGCAACTGTAGACTGGATATACTGGGACTAAGTGACCAAAATCTGGGGATGTTGAAACAGAAAATGATGGAGTGCTGCTGTATGTGGGACATAAAGGCAAAGATGCAATCCACAGGAATGGTGTAGGGTTCTTACTATCAAAAAACTGCAAAAGGAGGTTACTGGAATGTAAATCAGAGTCAGAAGGGATAATAACCACACGCTTTAGAACAAATGTGAGTAGTAACGTTGTAATTCAGGAGAATTAAAAGATAGATTTTATACACAGCCAAACGAAATCCTTAGGCAAAGAAATTGTAGAGACGCAAATATTTTTACGGAAGATTTGAACGCAAAAGATTATTCGGAAAACGGAAGGTTTGGACGCATCATGTGTGTACACAGCACGGAGAACCGAAACGAAAGTCGGTGAACAGCTGACGCATGTGTGCTCTGAGCATGACCTATTCATTGGAGGCACACTGTTTCCACATCGCAACTACCACAGGGTAACGTGGTTGTCGCCAGATTGAGTTCCTGAAAATCAGACAGCTGACATAGCCATAAAGCGTAAGTAGCGACACCCTGTACTATACCTCCGAAATAAGAGAGGAGCGTACGTTGGACCTAACCACCACTTAGTTTTGGCGAGATCAATTTGAAGTTAGTGACAAATAGAACCAAGCTCAACCACAGGGGCAAAAAATAGATGAGGTAATATCAGAAGACCAACAAATCAAAAAAAAAATTACATACTAAGATGGTATCTGTCCTTTCGGACATGTCCGAAAGAACAGTCCCCGTTGACGTATGTCAACGCCTGTAAGCAGCTAAGGGTGTTCATTTCATTGTGATTTCATTCTAACGAGCTGCATGGTCACCGATGGTGTCTGTTCTTTCCGACATGTCCGAAAGGACCGATACCATCTTAGTACGTATGTAGTTAAGGCTCACCGGCCACTTGACCATCTTCTTCTTCTGTGCGGATGCACAAACAGTGCCCGAACTCTTACGGGAATCACGGGAATCGGCAACGCGCCGCGAGTAATGAGTGTAATGGGCGGGGGCACTACGAATGTAGTGAGGGATAATACGTTGAGAATGTTGGTTTCGCGGGAGGCGTGCCAGAGATAAATCCCTTCAGTCGCGCTATTCTCTGTGTCCTCGGTGGCTCAGATGGATAGAGCGTCTGCCGTGTAAGCAGGAGATCCTGGGTTCGAGTCCCGGTCGGGGCATACATTTTCATCTGTCCCATTGACGTATGTCAACCCCTGTAAGCAGCTAAGGGTGTTCATTTCATTGTAATTTCAAAAAAAATTGTTCTTGAACTACTAAACAGATTCCAGGTACATTCTGACGAAACCTTCATGCAGGAAAGAATTGAAACAGGTTGGTCAAAACTTAGACAGCCACCTAGATGTTGGAGAAAACATATTAGGATTTAAGACTTACCAAACGGAACAGCTGATCTTTGATGGCATGTGGAAAGAATTAAGCTGCAGGAAAGAACTGAAACAAAAGTTAAACCTTTGTGAGATAAAGCGCATAAAGAAAACACCGAGGAAAACAAAAGAGTACAACAGGGATGAGGCAAGGTAAAAGGAAGTGAATAGATGAGCAGACACAGTTAGCAGAGATAGCAGCAAGACAGGGAAATACAAAAGAGCTGCACAATATCACCAAACGACTCTCTACGAAGAACTTTAGACGTAAAGAGTCGCTTAAGAGCAAGGATGCGGTGAAGTTTCCAAATTGCCAGGCACACCTGAAGAGATGGGACTAACATTTCAAGGAGCTGTTAAATCGTAAGGACAACCAAGAAGAACAGATCAGGGATGTTCCAGAGGAAGTCAAAGCATATCAAGATATAAATCTTCATTGTCACACGATGGGCGAATTTAGGAGCGCTTTGAGGAGCTTAAACAATTCAATGGCTCCAGGCCTACACGACAGCACCGGAGCTGTTTAAAGTCAATAGCGAAAGTACAGCTGAAATACTCCACCGCTTGCTGAAGCATATTTGGCTCGAAGAGAAATCCTCAAAACAGTGGAAAAGTGGACTGGTGGAGAAGATCCCCAAACCAGAATATTGGTCGTATTGTAACAACTGGCGTGGTATTACATTGCTGTCAGTGAGCATTAATGTCCTCACCGGAGTTATTTTAAATAGGATTAAGTATTCAGTCTAACATAGACTGCGTAAAGTACGGGCCAGTTTTCGGGCATGACACAGCTGTGTTCATCTTATTAATACTTTTAGAATGAAATTAGAGCAAAATAAAGAAATCCAGCCAATCATGTACCTGGAGTTCACTGATTCTGGATAGGCCTTTGGTTTTGTTAAACATCAAGTAATGCAGCAGATGATGCGGAAATATAGTACACCACAGAATATTCTAAACATGATCAAAGATCTATACTGTGTGCTGCAAAAGAGGAGTCTCACAGATCCAATGAGGCAACAGTCGGAGTCCGGCAGGGTCGTATTTAGTCACCAACGGGGTTCCCACTTGCTCTTGAATCCGTTATGAGAAGAGCGACAGCAAGCAACAGACGAGGAATCCAATGAGGTATCCATGAATGTCTGGAGGATTTGGATTTTGCAGATGACTTAGTTTTATTAGCTCAAATGCTGACAGATATGTGATCTAAATTAAACTCACTGCAAAAAGAAGCAGAGATTGCTGATCTCAAGATCAGGAAATACAGAGAAAATGGGAATATATTCTGGGCACATAGAAATGCTGCTGCTTTCAAGGGGGCAGCAAGTGAAGACTGTTAATTCATTCTTGTATATGGGTAGTGTGGCGACAGAAAATGGTAAAACGGGAGAAGATGTGAAAAACGGCATAAAGGCAAATGCTACCTTCATACAAATGTATCCAGTATGGAGAAACAGAAACATCGCGTGCTAAATTAAAATTCTTATTTTGACTAAAAATCTGAAAGCTGTCCTACTATAAGCCAACGAAAGTTGGAAAGTAAATAAAAAAATAAGACCACAGTTACAGAGCTTCATAAATAGATCCTCCGGTGTATAATTAATATCTGATGGCCAAAAAAAAAAGTAATGAGGATCTCTAGAGAAAACCGAACCAGACACCTATAGAACAACAGACACATGAAAGAAGTAAAGATGGTATGTATACATTGAGAAAGCCAGAAGTAGCAATCGATAAAAAGGCACTAGAATAGAATCCTCAAGAAACAAGGAAGAAAAGTAGTCCTAGAGGTACATAGAAGAAGACACTGGGAGACGAAATAGAGATCGTTGGCAAGACGCGGATGAAATTAAAGGAAACTGTCAAAGACAGAGATGTATGGCGTGTTCTCCTGGACGCGCAATGTATTCTTAGGGTCCAAAGGAGTGAAGTCAAGTATGTAAGTCAAAGTGCCACAGAATCCGTTTGAACGGTATTTTGTTTCAAAGGCCTGTAGCAGTTGTAGTGGGAACTTAGCAGATTAGGTTTTAATAAGAAACCCATGTCCGGTAACGTATTGTTTGGTAAAACAGGAGATCTGAAGATCGAATAAGTTTCAAATCTTCTGTTTGACGGTAAGATACGTAATGGTAGAACTGTATATGTATCGAAAATGCTTTCCACATCCTCTCAGTGCATTACATACCATTTTCGTCCGACTAAAGCAACGGATACGAGAGGATAGTACGTTCCCTAACAGTGTTTGTGGACCGTGTATATTAAAGCATATGCCGCAGATACGCATAATACAACGAATAACCGCATTTCCATGTGGAACAACTCCTGTCGAGCACTGTTTCTTTTTTCTTTTCGCGCACAGTGAAGTGGGAGATTTAAAATCGATGCGATCATCAAACATGTTTTAATCCAAAAGGTAAATTTCGCGACATGGATTCTTCTCAAAAATTTATCTCCTTAGTCCCCGTTACAATCCCTGACAGCCGATAAAAGAACTGTGATGCGCTCGTATACGTGCGTTAACTAAAGCTGTTATAGCATTGCTAATACGAGGCTGATTTCTAATGGGTCAGAAATAAATTTTTCAAGTTATGATACTGTGTCTTTCATTATTATTTGAAGACATTCCTGACAAATTCCTAGGCGCAAATTAATAGAAAGCATCTATGTAACTAGGATGTAAGCAATACCGCTAAAGGTATTGACTTGAAATTTTTTGTTTAGTGTTAAAATCGTAAGCAGCTACGATAAAGCAACGAAACTGTGCTGGCAACTAATGTTTGTAGAGTCATCTACCTACAAAACATTCCCGTTACGAAGCGTACATTTCATTATAGATGTGACTAGAACACGCACTCAGCAGTTGTTAAGAACTGCGTAAGCGAGGTATCGGAGAAAGTTTACATCACGTATATGGAACAATTAAACGATCTCACATTTGTACTAAGCACTAATTCTGACCATTAATTGAGGAGTCATGTTTTTGTATGGTTGTCTGAGAGTTTGGCACTCCAGTTTCTTTTCGTTCATGCTGTGTTGAGTGATACCCTGGCGGCTGTCAGATTTAGTACTACTCAAATTACGAGATGAATTCAGAAGCTAAGTTACATATTTAATCCTGCGTAAGAACATTGCGGGCCGGCCGGGGTGGTCGAGCGGTTCTGGGCGCTAGAGTCTGGAGCCGCGCGACCGCTACGGTCTCAGGTTCGAATCCTGCCTCGGGCATGGATGTGTGTGGTGTCCTTAGGTTAGTTAGGTTTAAGTAGTTCTAAGTTCTAGGGGACTGATGACCACAGCAGTTAAGTCCCATAGTGCTCAGAGCCATTTGAACCATTTTTGAACATTGTGGAAGAAATTGGTTCATTCTCAGAAGAGAGTACGTGTTCCTAGTGTCCAACAGACAGTTTCACTGAGGTACGGATAACGGGTGCAGCACAGCCTGCGATTGAAATGGTACGGCAATTGGGAACGTATTTGAAATATTCAGGTCATTTAGATGCTTCTGGGGAAAGACGTCTAAATTGCACGTAGATTCATTGTGAAATTCAGGAAGTATATGGACCAAATGCAATGTCACGTCCGCCCATAGTGAAATGGCATCAACAATTTGAACAAGTCCGCACAGACATGGGTGCACTGATTGGGAAGTCCAGATGTTGCACAATGCGATATTCATCTTCTCAGCAAACTGAAAGAACGTGTGAGGGAAAAGGATTCATCAACGATCACGACGTTCACATAGCGATTATCGAATGGCTACGCGGTCAATCGTCGAGTAATTGGACGATTCGTAGAACGTTCTGACCGATGTTTACAGTGTCTTAGTAAATAAGTGGAAAATAATGTAAAGTAGCTGGGTATGTGGCTAAAGTGTAGCGCAGCATTCAGTAACTACGTGGCCTGTCACAACAGTGTGTAACTTATTTCTATAAGTACAACCATCCATATCAGGCTGTTTGACCTCTATTTAAAAACTGGTTTGTGTGGCAGAACAAGTACTCCAGTCAGGTATCCAATATTAGCATTTTATTTACTTCATTGGATATATAACGTATTGCCATACTTTGAAACACGTATGTTGTGTGGCGGCGATGGCGAGGCATTGCAGAGTCTCTGGCCAGAGAGCTATTTGTCGTTCCTAGTCTGCGCTTGACCGCGCGAGAGTTCAGTTCTGTGGCAGTCGAGTTACGAGACAGTTCAGTTGCGGGTTAGCAGTTGTGTGTGAGCAGTCGGCGGGCGTCGACATGGCATTCTGGTCAAGATTCAAGACGAGGTATATTATTTTTAAATAAGGTAATGAAGCAGCATTGCGCTCAGCTAATGATGTAAATTAACTGTAATTAATTTGTCCAAGAATCGCCCCTATAATAATTTTGTTTTCAAAGCAATTTCCTTTAATGAAAGAAATATTTCCCTTGCTATTCCTTAAAGAAAAGTTTCCCATGAATTCAAAATTTTTGCAATGAATTTCCTCCAAGCTATGGCGAAAAATAAGAGCAGATGCAGTTTTACTAAGGTAAGAATTACAGTTTAATTAGTGAACAGGGCCTAAGATCGACATTTCGGTCTATTTGTGTTTTCATTGTCACTGAGATTTTATTATCACTGAATTGACTTTCATTTTTTGTGAGGAACTTATACTTGGGTCAGATAGCTAGTTTTCATTTAATTGTCATTGTCTTTAAATTTATTTGCTGGGAGGTTACATTAAGTTGTATTCTAGTTAACATTCAATTATTGTGTTTCAAAATTTCTCTGGGGAGCTTACACTTAGCTCAATGACTATTCACATTTAAAATAATATCATTACATTTTTGTGGGCGGTTACACTTGACGACATCCAGTCCAGGATCGTATTTCGTTGAGAATCTTCTGAAACGTAGCCAGATATCTGCTCTTATTTGCTTTAATGTAATTAGCATTTGGCGCAACGCTTTTACTAATTTGTGAATTTCTTTCATCAGATCATCGGCAATTCTTTGCTCTGTTGTATTTGTGTTGGTTGCCTTTTGCATTGTGCTTATTTGTTTTGTGAATAATTTTGACTATTGTAAAAATGCCGCGAAAGACTGTGAATAGTGTGTCGCGAGGTATTTTGAGTGAAAATACCGGCTTAAACAACGTGACCGATAGTAATTGTGACACGCAGTGTAATGATGACAATCCTGCGTTCACCGACAATCAGTGTGTTCCAACCTCTAATGGTGATTATTATCTTACTGATGAACAAACGAACTCAATTGTCTCCTCTGTTAACTTGACGACAATTGATGACGCGGGGAGCTCTATTGTAATGAGCGCCGCCCAGCTTAACACACCCGATCTGGAAAATTCAAATAACGTAGAGACAAATATCTCTAATGAAAATGGACAGGATACTGAAAGTACGACGGATTTATTTAATTCCGAAATAATGTCTGACAGTGTATATCCGACTGGCAAACCTTTTTGTAAATCTCAGAATTACCAAATGGTTACAGAAAGCGAGACAATTCCAGATCCACCATTAAACAGCACAGAGAATAGAAATGCTAATTCTGTATCGGATCCAATTATGGCATTTTTGCTACAAATGAATAACAGTTGAATGAAAAAATAGACAGCAATTCAATACGGTCGGATGAAAGATAAGACAAAAATCACAAAGAACTTAGTGAACAGGTCAGACAACAGAGTGAAGATTTTAGACAACTTAGAGAACAGAACAAACAAGCTAACGAAAATCTCAAACAACACTTAAATGAAAAATTAGACAACAATTCCAGACAGCTTAGTGAACAAATTAGAGCCGTTGCCGCGCAGTGCCATGATACTAAGGAATAGTTGCGCGAGGAAATTGAGGCTTGTTCAAGAAAAAGTAGCGAAGAAATTAGGTCTGTTGCTCTGGAATTAAGGGAAATGCAAACAGCTGCAACAGAAACACTTCGAGACGAAATTAGCGGAGTCGCTAAACAATGCTCTGAAAAGGCTACACAATTACGCGACGAGTTTAAAGCAATGACAGCAGAACTTTCGCGCACAATGGATGAAAAGATTGACGCGAAATTCGACCAACAGAACACACAAATTAACGAACGTTTTAATCTTCACATACAGAACAGTGATACACGTTTCCGCAAATTTATTCAGGATCAAAATAAAGTAAAACGTCAAGTCATGGAAAGAATCACTGCTCAGAGACAAGAAGACAAACGTAAAATGTTTGTGAAGGCAAAAACGTATGTAGACGATAATATTGCCACAGTGTCCGACGAAATGAATACCATCAAACAGTCGAACACAGAATTACGTGACGAAATTACGGATCTTAAATCGAAAACAGACACATACACAACCGATTTTCAAACAGTGACCGACAGACTCGAACAATTAGAACTAACACAGGATTCCGATGTAATTCAAGCTGACGTTAAAAAACTGAACGAAACTACACGTAAATTGCAAAAACAGATTAATGCCTCTGATTCTAAAACCGATGATCAGGTAAAATTACTGACTGAAAAATGTGATGTATTGGCCAGTCGTATTGAGGTTATTGAAAGTACTAATGACAATAAATCAGACGATACTGCAGCGATTTCATTTAATCAAACACCTGAATTTCAAAATTTACAGCAGACAATTAATGAGATCGATTCATCTAATAACACCTTACGTAGAAAATTGTCATGTTTACAGCAAGAGGTAACAGAGATGAAAAATGTTTCTGGGTTCAACACATCACAGCAGACGCCACTTTGCGGACATTTGTCAGAGTCACGCAGTGCGTATAATGTGAGCAATTTACAGAGACTACGCGACTTAAGATCCGAAAAGCCACGCGACTTAAAATCTGAAAAGCTACGTAACTTGAAATCCGAAATGACACAGACAAACAGATTCACACACAAACCTGAACGTGTTCACAAATTCAGAGACAAGAACGTAGATTACGAGCAATTTTTATCTGTAAGAGAATCTAAGGAATTTAATAATGACAGAGCACAGATACACGATTTGCACTGTATAAGACAATTTATTTTTGTACTTTCACCGCTATTACCTGTAATGCAGAAGCTAGCTTTGAACCTGATGCGACAATTTGCTATTGTATTTTCATCAGCTTTGCCTATAATGCAGAAATTGGAATTAACATGGATACAACCATTTGCTTTTGAATTTATACCGCTATTGCCTGTAACGCAAACGCTAAAATTTATTTGCAGTGCGTAATAGACCTCAGGGGATTCATTACGCTTTAATGAATATGTGCCGTAGCGTGCATAGGGCCCCGAGCTGTAGTAGTGCTGTTTCATCTTTAGTTTTCTGCACTGCTGCCTTCTCTTCTACTATCCTTTATATCTATCAAAACAGCTCTTTAACTATTGCTCTATGTAGGATTAAGAATATGTACTGAAAACCGGATATGACAAATTTTTACCGAAAGTGACAATTTTCATTAGGCACTCCAGAACTACCACTAGAATATTAATAACAGGTAAAAATCGTAATCATCAGTATGTGTAAAATTAACAGCAAACGCATTTTTTTGGTAACAATAGACGGTTTTCACCACAACAGCATGAAAGTCAGCCGCTTAGCATACGTAACCAACAATGCAGTCTGCAGGGTCAACCAAGCTTTAATGTTTCGCCGCGTGCACGTATAGTCTCAGCTCTAACAAATAGTAACGCACGGCAGCAAAGAAATAACTACGTACAGACGACACACAATTTCAACTCGTATCGCAATGCGCCGTATAGAAATTACTATCATGGTTCAAATGGCTCTGAGCACTATGGGACTTAACATCTATGGTCATCAGTCCCCTAGAACTTAGAACTACTTAAACCTAACTAACCTAACGACATCACACACATCCATGCCCGAGGCAGGATTCGAACCTGCGACCGTAGCAGTCACGCGGCTCCGTACTGAGCGCCTAGAACCGCGAGACCACCGCGGCCGGCAATTACTATCATGACAGACGTAAAAATGATGGGCACAATTTTCAGCGTACATTTAATAACAGTCGATCTTATGAGCAGCAAGAACATCAGCAACAACACATTATCATGAATGATCCAGACAATAGGTGTCATCCATAGCGTAATACGTCAGGAAGAGTTAACAGAACAGTTCCAATAGTGGATATGCCACACCATCCTCCCGTAAAATAAATAACAGCACGTACGATACAATTTGACCATGTACAGTACAGGTTGCATATTCCAGTAACGTAAGCAGTAATTTTCACACGCAGAATCTTGTTCACGAGAATGTTATTTGAAATATGCTTTGTTGAATGCACCACTTTTATCGCACTCAGATCTTACCAGAAATTTTTCCCTTGCCACCGACAGTTCTAACACCGCTCTAGGCGTACATATTTTCCAGGAAATTGAAGAAGATGGCTCTACAGCAATTAAAAACATCGCATTTGCAAGTCGCATTCTGTCGCCTGCTGAACGAAATTATTCCGTTACAGAACTGGAAACGTTATGTGTTGTTTGGGCTTTCACGAGATTTAGACATTTTCTTTATGGTAGACATACCACCGTTTACACAGACCACAGAGCGATACAATTTTTACTTTCGGCTAAATTCACTCACGACAGATTAAGCAGATGGAAACTTTATTTACAGGAATTTAATTTTACAATAGTTCACATTCCCGGCAAACAAAATGTTATAGCAGACGCACTTTCTCGTTCTATCAGCAACAATCAGCAAGACGTAGCAACCAACTTCTGCAAAGCAAATTTCAGTGTCATGTACATTCAGCAAGTTGCATTTGAAAATTTTATTTTGTCGTCATTACAGGACATAGCAAAAGAGCAAAGTAAAGACAATGTGTGGAAAGAAATTAAACACCTTTGGCAAGATAAGAATAATGTTACGATTAGACACCATTACACTGTACGCAATGACATTCTGTTTCGCTGCTCTCATCCAGACAGCAACAATTGGTTATTATGCATTCATGACGAACTGGTTAACAAATTAATATGGTACACTCATTTAAGTTATGCACATTATGGAGGCAGAAAATGTTTTCTTATACTGAGACAGAACTGTTATTTTGCCAACATGGAAAAACGTATACGACGAGTTTTAGCGTAATGTAAAATTTGCCAGAAAGCTAAGTCAGACACAACTTCACATATTCCTCCATTATATCCCATTATACCTGCTAAATTAAGACATATGGCCCCTGTAGACATTTTTGGTCCGATACCCAGAACTAATAGAGGTTTTTGCTACATCTTTGTCGCTGTTGAACTCACTTCAAAATTTATTACCTTCACTCCGTTTCGCAAAGCTACTGCTAAAACTGTTTCGAAAGCATTTGTAAAACATTTTCTATTTCACGTAGAGCATGTGTTAAAAAGTAATTTCCGACAATGGACCACAGTTTCGATCTGCTATATGGACACGTATGTTACGAGCTAGAAATATTTCTCCGATCTACACTCCTGGAAATGGAAAAAAGAACACATTGACACCGGTGTGTCAGACCCACCATACTTGCTCCGGACACTGCGAGAGGGCTGTACAAGCAATGATCACACGCACGGCACATCGGACACACCAGGAACCGCGGTGTTGGCCGTCGAATGGCGCTAGCTGCGCAGCATTTGTGCACCGCCGCCGTCAGTGTCAGCCAGTTTGCCGTGGCATACGGAGCTCCATCGCAGTCTTTAACACTGGTAACATGCCGCGACAGCGTGGACGTGAACCGTACGTGCAGTTGACGGACTTTGAGCGAGGGCGTATAGTGGGCATGCGGGAGGCCGGGTGGACGTACCGCCGAATTGCTCAACACGTGGGGCGTGAGGTCTCCACAGTACATCGATGTTGTCGCCAGTGGTCGGCGGAAGGTGCACGTGCCCGTCGACCTGGGACCGGACTGCAGCGACGCACGGATGCACGCCAAGACCGTAGGATCCTACGCAGTGCCGTAGGGCACCGCACCGCCACTTCCCAGCAAATTAGGGACACTGTTGCTCCTGGGGTATCGGCGAGGACCATTCGCAACCGTCTCCATGAAGTTGGGCTACGGTGCCGCACACCGTTAAGCCGTCTTCCGCTCACGCCCCAACATCGTGCAGCCCGCCTCCAGTGGTGTCGCGACAGGCGTGAATGGAGGGACGAATGGAGACGTGTCGTCTTCAGCGATGAGAGTCGCTTCTGCCTTGGTGCCAATGATGGTCGTATGCGTGTTTGGCGCCGTGCAGGTGAGCGCCACAATCAGGACTGCATACGACCGAGGCACACAGGGCCAACACCCGGCATCATGGTGTGGGGAGCGATCTCCTACACTGGCCGTACACCACTGGTGATCGTCGAGGGGACACTGAATAGTGCACGGTACATCCAAACCGTCATCGAACCCATCGTTCTACCATTCTTAGACCGGCAAGGGAACTTGCTGTTCCAACAGGACAATGCACGTCCGCATGTATCCCGTGCCACCCAACGTGCTCTACAAGGTGTATGTCAACTACCCTGGCCAGCAAGATCTCCGGATCTGTCCGCCATTGAGCATGTTTGGGACTGGATGAAGCGTCGTCTCACGCGGTCTGCACGTCCAGCACGAACGCTGGTCCAACTGAGGCGCCAGGTGGAAATGGCATGGCAAGCCGTTCCGCAGGACTACATCCAGCATCTCTACGATCGACTCCATGGGAGAATAGCAGCCTGCATTGCTGCGAAAGGTGGATATACACTGTACTAGTGCCGACATTGTGCATGCTCTGTTGCCTGTGTCTATGTGCCTGTGGTTCTGTCAGTGTGATCATGTGATGTATCTGACCTCAGGAATGTGTCAATAAAGTTTCCCCTTCCTGGGACAATGAATTCACGGTGTTCTTATTTCAATTTCCAGGAGTGTATATATCCAGGTACCATGCTTCTTCGAACCCTTGTGAACGATTAATGAAAGAAATTGGTAAACTGTGTAGAATATACTGCCACAATAGACACATTAATTGGTATACACACATATTCTCATTCCAAGATGAAATTAATTACATTCCAAATGAATCCACTATGCTATCTCCGTCTGTTATACTGAAAAACATTGAACCACCAAACAAAATTAAAGAATTAGTAAACTTCCCTACCTGTCGTCGACTAAGACACCACGAAATAATTGACATTGCGCTGAACAACATCAAACGTGCCGCAGAGCGCCGGAGAAGACAGCAAAAACAGGTTTGTACGCTCCGTGACTTTCACATTGGACAGAAGATATTAGTACGAACAAACTATTTATCTAATAAAATAAAAGGTAAGTGCAGTAAATTTAAACTTCTATACGCAGGTCCATATCGAATTCGCAGCATTCCTCACCCCAATGTTGTACACGTCGAATCACTGAGAACCAGAAAATCGAATGGAAACCACCACTTATCCAACATAAAACCCTTTATTGGGTGAACATACTTTACGATTTATCACGCTGTAATGCTATTTGCTAATTTTTATGAACATTTATGCAATTATATTCGCATGACTAATTATTGATGATTATCGTATTTTTTCTTGGCAAGTGCCCGGCAAGGTAAGGTTAGCAGGTCGCTTTTCTTGTCGTTACACATCAGACCGTGCACATTTTCCATTTTTTTTATGTATGTACGATTGTTTTCATGTTTTGTTTGTATGCAATGTGAAATAGTTAAGGTATAACACACCAGTTGACTTTGGCATTTTTTGCCCTGTGATATCTCAACATCGTGACTATTTTACATTTTTCTTTTTTTCTGCTGCGTTGTGATATTCTCTGTACATTCTTGCCTTTGAACGCTGTCTATGCTTTTGATATATTTCGTTTTCTGTCATGTTATGCTGTATGCTTAATTGTGTCACCATTAACCAGTCATTATTTAGTGGGTATATGATTTAAATGCAAGGCATTAATCTTTGTTCATCAATTTCAGAAAGAAATGATGCGTAAAGGAAATAAATTAAACAGAAATGGGAATTTCACCTACGGAATAGACGAAAGAAGATGCAAACACCTTATGAAGAAGAGTAAATGGATCAGAATTAACAAGCATTAAAAGAATATATTATACACATCGTAGAATAGCAGCCTTAACAAATTTTTTTCTTTCAGAATGCAAGGCGATTGATGCAGGCTGTCAGACGGAACTACACATCTTAGTTTTAAGTGATGAAATATGCTAGAGATAAGGAATAGTTGTTTAATGAATAATGAAGTGATTTTTTGCAGATGATAATGAATACTGACGAAGAGTAATGATGAAGAATATGCTACTATGAATAATGAAGTTTTTCTCTACAGGTGATGATAATAATGAAGTTATGATAGTATGGATAATGAAGTTTTTCTTTACAGATGAGGATGATGTTGAAGTTTATGTATTTATGCTATGTAGTTATTTAAGTATTTGTTGCAGTTTGTTTTGACAGTATGTTTTATATCGTATGGTATGATGACTGAAGGTTTTGGAAAGGACAGCTATGGAACACATTTTTTATACACATTTCACTACCTGTTAATTCGAAGTTCACTACTTTTCAGCATAGAATGCATTTCTTCTTTCGGCTCAATAATCCATCTTGTATTTTTTCCAGGAGAAGCCTTTCATGATAGTTACTAAACTTGTTACTTATTAAGCCTATACTAGTACTTCCATTTTTTTTTACCCACTTGTGTCACAGCCTTGCTACAGCTGACTCATGACGAATGACGATACCTATCCTCATTTGCAGCAATAGGTCAAAAGCAAATATTGTTATGCCTCAGCAATGAATTATTGATCCCAACGCAATGCATTGCTAGCACAAAAACAAAAAAAAAATGTATTACCAGTCCCAAATAATGCTACTAGTTTAAGAGAATTCTGAATAATACTGATCAGCTCTGAATAGTATGTCACTTCAGTAATGACTTCTTAATGATACAAAAAAATATATAAAATAATGCTTTGTAACTGGCTAATAACTGCCACTGTTTATTGTAATGAGACTACTTATAATGCCCATGATTATTAATGCTATGACTGTAATTAACTGATTTTTAATAATGACTTCCTAATGATCTGAATAATACTGAATGATGAACAATGTTTTATACTAATCAATACTTGCTGGTCACTGAGTGCCAATAATTACTATAACTAAATGAATTATGACTTCATATTTTGCTAACTGGCCACTGAGTGCCAATAATTAATGTCACTAAATAAATTATGTTATTAATTATGCCATTAATTAGCTCCTGTTTCCAATGATGACTTTTCATGTTCTATAACTGGCCACTGAGTGCCAATAATTAATGTCACTAAATGAATTATGTTATTAATTATGCCATTAATTAGCTCCTGTTTTCAATGATGACTTTTCATGTTCTATAACTGGCCACTGAGTGCCAATAATTAATGTCACTAAATGAATTATGTTATTAATTATGCCATTAATTAACTCTTGTTTTCAATAATGACTTTTCATGTTTTGGTAACTGGCCAATGAGTGCAATAATTTGTATAACTCAATGTATTATGTTAATGCTAGGCCAATAATTGACTCTTTTTTTTTTCAATGAAGACTTCTGACGAACATTATTCTGTCATACTAAATATGTTTTGTAACTGGCCAAAGACTGCCGCTGTTTATTGTAATACGATTACCCATGATGCCAATAATTTAATTTTACGAACATTATTCTGTAATACTAAATACATGGTACAGAAATGTTCAATAACTGGGCTATGAATACCGCAAACTACTAATGTAATTCCTAATCAAGACTGGTCTGTGACTTAATGTCCTTCACCTTCTGACCTAACTACCTGGAATTACTGTAATATCCATTTGTCTTGTCCATCCTCATGATCATGGAGCACTATATTTGGTTATTGCACTAATTCTACGTTGGTGTGCCTTGTAAGAGCGTGGTGTTGACACGACATGCTGTCCACCACCGTGAGCGATGAAGACGTTATTATGGTCCCACTGTTTGGTGTACCTGATATACTGCCTAAATGATAACAGGAAATATTACTACGACATTTCAGTGTCTTGGATACGCTGATAAATACTTCTGGGAAAAGAACTGCAAATTGTCTCACTTGGTGTTGTACTTCTGTGGAAAGATATGGACTTTCAGTGCAGCTGCGTGCAACCTAAGTGCTACAACCATGACGCAATCCTTCCTATTCCTTCCCTAATTCTTGTAAAATGAAAAAGTCATATACAGTGCGTGTGTACTTCCTTTCTTTTGTTAATAAGATCAGTTATCCTGAAATTACTAAAGACTTCTATAGTGCATGTGCACTTTATTACACTCCTTGATTCGTTTGTTTGTTGTAGCAAAATACTAGAAAGTACTACAGTCCGTGTGCATTTTTGTCATTTGTCAATATAGTTTGTACTCATTAGGTTTATTTGTCGTCAAAATATTAAACAGTTTTTCAGTGCATGTGCACCTATGTTATGTGTTAGTATGTTTTCTACTGAACTTCAGTGCCTGTGCACTTTCTTCATTTTTCAATTTGTACTCATTCTGTATACCTTTTATGATATGTTCAATACTTCAGTGCGTATGCACTTATGTCATTTGTTACTCATTGTATATACATTTCGTCATTTGCTGATATGTTCTGAACTGCAGTGCATGTGCACTCATGTCACTTGTCAACGTGATTTTTTGGCCATTCTCTTCTGAAAATGCTAAAGAATTTTTCAGTGCATGTGCACTTTGTTATCTATCAAATAATTTGTATATACATTTTCCTGATATGTTTTGTACTCTTATTTTGTCTTTGTCTGAAATGTTTTGTACTCGTTGCATGTGCACCACATTTAATTTATGTACTACATTTGAATATTCTGTAAATTGTAAAATTTGATTAATTAAAGAAAAAATTTTGCCGCGCTTGGCAAGTCCAAATGACTCACCATCGCTGCCAAATTTTTGCCCCCCCCCAGTGGAGGGTTATGAAACACGTATGTTGTGTGGCGGCGATGGCGAGGCATTGCAGTCTCTGACCAGAGAGCTATTTGTCGTTCCTAGTCTGCGCTTGACCGCGCGAGAGTTCAGTTCTGTGGCAGTCGAGTTACGAGACAGTTCAGTTGCGGGTTAGCAGTTGTGTGTGAGCAGTCGGCGGGCGTCGACATGGCATTCTGGTCAAGATTCAAGACGAGGTATATTATTTTTAAATAAGGTAATGAAGCAGCATTGCGCTCAGCTAATGATGTAAATTAACTGTAATTAATTTGTCCAAGAATCGCCCCTATAATAATTTTGTTTTCAAAGCAATTTTTTAACAAAGAATCCTTTAATGAAAGAAATATTTCCCTTGCTATTCCTTAAAGAACAGTTTCCCATGAATTCAAAATTTTTGCAATGGCGAAAAATAAGAGCAGATGCAGTTTTACTGAGGTAAGAATTACAGTTTAATTAGTGAACAGGGCCTAAGATCGACATTTCGGTCTATTTGTGTTTTCATTGTCACTGAGATTTTATTATCACTGAATTGACTTTCATTTTTTGTGAGGAACTTATACTTGGGTCAGATAGCTAGTTTTCATTTAATTGTCATTGTCTTTAAATTTATTTGCTGGGAGGTTACATTAAGTTGTATTCTAGTTAACATTCAATTATTGTGTTTCAAAATTTCTCTGGGGAGCTTACACTTAGCTCAATGACTATTCACATTTAAAATAATATCGTAACATTTTTGTGGGGAGGTTACAACTTACAGCACTAGGTGGAGGCCTTAGATGTCCGTGCTTCCAATGATGTAAAGCCCATCGCTCACCTTATGTTTAAATACCTCCGCCATTTCCTTGTTGCTTCTCTGCTTCGTGACACACCTTCTGGAGAACTGTTCGCTATGTGAGATACCATGGTTGTACTCACGGACGGGCAATATTGGTGCTACCTGAGAGGATAAACAATAAATTCCAATGAACTGGAGCTTCTATCCGGACAAATTTTCAAGTCTTAGAAAAAAAATGGCTTAGGAAAGGGGCATTAGGCGGAATGCAACAGAAGTGTGCATTCCCAAACTGTCAGGCTAAGATATTCTCTCTTTCCACGTAAAAATAGTTGTGTGATTCGGCGATTGTGATGTTGCCGATCCTTCTTGCTATAGTTTATTGGTATAATGTATTAATCTCACCGCTATCTCGAAGTGTTAGACGTGGATCAGCGTTGTCACAGCACATTGTCAGTGCTGTGTGCGTACAGTGAAGCTGGAGCTTTGAAAGTTTTCCGATCATTAAAATTTATTATGAAATAGGCCTGCAAAATATTTCATTCACCTTTTAAGGCGTGCAACTTTTGTGAAGGATGTTAGGACCGTTGCTTCACTTAACAGGGAGTTTTATCATGCCTGCCCTGTACAAAAACGGTGTGCAATGCATGTACCCTTTTTCGGAATAACATTACGAAACTTCTACAGCTGCGTAATCTGAAACGTTTCTCCATGAATTCATTCGTGTTCAAGTAGTGCTGCCTTCAATGAAGATAAAAGTACTTCGAACTGAAATACTTCATCTGGATTTTTTCGGCAGAAATTATTGTGCAGCTTTTCTCTTCTAAAAAATTCTTATAAACCAAGAGATACATTCTAACTGCCATTTGTCGATTAGTCTTCTATAGCCGTTTCCTTCTAATTGATTAAAATAGCCTAATTAATTTAGTTCATTAGCCAAATTCGATATGGAGTCGATGTATAAGGAAAGGCGTTGATCATTATTTTAGTAAGGTTAGACCTTTACGGATGGTTACACGATGGCGAAAATTTTTTTTGTATCCATGCCTACATTCCTCTTATGAAAATTTTAAAAACTTGGAGCTTCCTAGCAGATTAAATCTGTGTGCCAGAGAAAAATTCTAGCTTGGAACCTTTGCGGAGTTCAATTCTCGGTCCGACACAGAATTTTATCTTCCCAGGATGTTCAATACGAGCACATACTACGTCTCAGAGTCACAATTTCATTCTAAAAACAATGTTAATATCGAAATGACTATAAATACATACCTCAGAAAATTGGTACATTCGTTTTCTCAAACTGTATGTACACATTCACGGAGTACTGTATTTCGTATTTTCACTTTCAACAAAGAATACATCACTTTTAATTAATATACTCCTGGAAATTGAAATAAGAACACCGTGAATTCATTGTCCCAGGAAGGGGAAATTTTATTGACACATTCCTGGGGTCAGATACATCACATGATCACACTGACAGAACCACAGGTACATAGACACAGGCAACAGAGCATGCACAATGTCGGCACTAGTACAGTGTATATCCACCTTTCGCAGCAATGCAGGCTGCTATTCTCCCATGGAGACGATCGTAGAGATGCTGGATGTAGTCCTTTGGAACGGCTTGCCATGCCATTCCCACCTGGCGCCTCAGTTGGACCAGCGTTCGTGCTGGACGTGCAGACCGCGTGAGACGACGCTTCATCCAGTCCCAAACATGCTCAATGGCGGACAGATCCGGAGATCTTGCTGGCCAGGGTAGTTGACGTACACCTTCTAGAGCACGTTGGGTGGCACGGGATACATGCGGACGTGCACTGTCCTGTTGGAACAGCAAGTTCCCTTGCCGGTCTAGGAATGGTAGAACGATGGGTTCGATGACGGTTTGGATGTACCGTGCACCATTCAGTGTCCCCTCGACGATCACCAGTGGTGTACGGCCAGTGTAGGAGATCGCTCCCCACACCATGATGCCGGGTGTTGGCCCTGTGTGCCTCGGTCGTATGCAGTCCTGATTGTGGCGCTCACCTGCACGGCTCCAAACACGCATACGACCATCATTGGCACCAAGGCAGAAGCGACTCTCATCGCTGAAGACGACACGTCTCCATTCGTCCCTCCATTCACGCCTGTCGCGACACCACTGGAGGCGGGCTGCACGATGTTGGGGCGTGAGCGGAAGACGGCCTAACAGTGTGCGGGACCGTAGCCCAGCTTCATGGAGACGGTTGCGAATGGTCCTCGCCGATACCCCAGGAGCAACAGTGTCCCTAATTTGCTGGGAAGTGGCGGTGCGGTCCCCTACAGCACTGCGTAGGATCCTACGGTCTTGGCGTGCATCCGTGCGTCGCTGCGGTCCGGTCCCAGGTCGACGGGCACGTGCACCTTCCGCCGACCACTGGCGACAACATCGATGTACTGTGGAGACCTCACGCCCCACGTGTTGAGCAATTCGGCGGTACGTCCACCCGGCCTCCCGCATGCCCACTATACGCCCTCGCTCAAAGTCCGTCAACTGCACATACGGTTCACGTCCACGCTGTCGCGGCATGCTACCAGTGTTAAAGACTGCGATGGAGCTCCGTATGCCACGGCAAACTGGCTGACACTGACGGCGGCGGTGCACAATTGCTGCGCAGCTAGCGCCATTCGACGGCCAACACCGCGGTTCCTAGTGTGTCCGCTGTGCCGTGCGTGTGATCATTGCTTGTACAGCCCTCTCGCAGTGTCCGGAGCAAGTATGGTGGGTCTGACACACCGGTGTCAATGTGTTCTTTTTTCCATTTCCAGGAGTGTAGTTTCAACCCTGATTCTTACAGTCCAATATTATAATCCCAGATACATGGTCGTGTCACAAAAGGTACTCCAAAACAACTGAGCAGGAATTAATTATGTGTAAAAATGAATCATTTCCTCGCTAATTCGCAACATTAATTTAAAAGTGTACTCTGATGAGACGTTGGCCAAAGTCTATCCTCCAGTTATCTCAGACTCACATCAAGTGTTCATACGTCTCCCAAACGCGCATTGCGACTTTGGTGTAAGCATATGTACATCGGAAATTTGTAGTAAGTTCTTATGGGACCAAACTGCTGAGGTCATCGGCCCTTAGACTTACTCACTACTTAATCTAACTTAAACTAACTTACGCCAAGGACAACACATACATCAATACCCGAGGGAGGACTCGAAACTCCGACGGGAGCAGCCGCGCAAATCGTGGCTAGATGCCTGAGACCGCTCGGCGATGTACATCTCTAGGGCAAAACCTCGTTCGGCGGAACTTAAACGCAACTAAAAAAAAGCTAGAAATCAGTTGTTGCGCATCACAGAAACTGATGATGATGATGATGATGAAGTCCCATACTCCGTTACAGAGCGTAGGGGACGATACGGGAGTCCCGCACCGCCCTAATAGGCAAGGCTTAGCGGAGGTGGTTTGCCATTGCCTTCCTCCGACCGTAATGGGCATGAATATGATGATCAAGACGACACAACAACACCCAGTCATCTCGAGGCAAGGAAAATCCCTGACCCCACCGGGGGTCGAACCCGGGACCCCGTGCTCGGGAAGCGAGAACGCTACAGCGAGACCACGAGCTGCGGACTCAGAGAAATTAACAGAAATATAAAATTCGTTTATTTTGTATGTGGTGCTTTCCTGTAGGATCCTCTCGTTGCTTAACGCCTGGTGACCATGCAACCCAAATGGCACTGCTGTACAACATGGATTCTGTGTGCCTTAAGGATACAGCAGGTTCGTTCTCATATCCTGCTTTTGTTGAAGTGATAGTGCTGACTAAGGACGTAACATTTTTATTACTTTTGCGTGCTGGTTCCCGAGTGTGGGGTATAAGGATCATGGTTACAATAACTTTAAGCTATTTCGAGGGGTGTTTCATATACGAGGAGGCGTAGTCTCTGTAAAAGTGTATTGGGTGAGAAACTGACATGCGCCTCTGCGCCAGTGAGTACCGTATTATCGCAAGCATTTCCCAGTTTATGTTACCATAACGCGTTTCAAATTACCTCCTATCTTGCTCAAACATTTCTGTTATTAGCGCATACATATTTCCCTGTTTGTCTGCTCACAGTGAGTTCGTGTATAATAATGAACCATTAATCTGTTGAATAAGCTTCTGATGCCACGTCAGGGAGTGTATGGACCTGTCACAATGCTGAACGGAATAGTTAGCCAATATGAAGTTGTAGCAGGACGAAAACAACCCCGTGCGGCAGCTGACGAAAAGCAGACATTTGGGTTTGCGTGAATCAAAGACACCCACAACAGCATACAATAAATGTCACTGCAAATTCTGAGCCCATTTATAATGAGCAATTTGAAAATCCCGAGAGAAACAATATCACAACAGAGAAATTCCCGACTTACTGTGGAACAGTATTTCGGAATCAGATTTCGGATTTGTCACTTTGAGAGGATTTATTGATTTTCCCACGATGGTGGAAGCCTTTAAATTTAGATTGAAACGACGCCTCTTGCCGGTCTTGAGGTGTAGGTGTGATACCAGAAAGATTCTGTTTCGACTGTCGGAACTGTGGCAGGATGTGCAACCACTGTAGACAGAAAACTTGCCCTTCCCGCATGTAGTCCTTGGTAACAGAATTTTTCAGCAGTTGATATTGGACCTCTCGCTCGCATGTAGGCACCACTGAACAAACGTGAGCGGCTTTGCCACGCTGATGCTGTGAGAGAAGTCTCCAACTATGTAGTAAGAAGTCACCGCATCCAGTCATCCTTTGTCCTCTCTGTTGTTGTCTTACGTGTTCAGACCTCTCTAGCATGTTAGAACCCTCACATACATTCAACTCTTTCTAAAATGCCAGTAGTATCTGGCATTTAAGGCATGTAGTTTTTTCACGTGTTGATTAGATTCCCACAATCTTTGGTTGATTTCTCTGTGAATGTTTCTTTGAATGTATGTCAGTTAGATTGTCAGTGTAGGCTGATCTCGGCTCTTTGTTGGTGAACGAATTGAAACGGATCTTTAGCCCGTTAGTACTGAACCCATTGTCCACCATCCACTGTCTCTAAGCTAGGTAGGACTCCCAGCAGGTAAGGACGAATTCGATTACGGCCCACAGCCGATACTGTAGCTCTTGCTGTTTGCAAAATGTATCCTCAAAAGGCGGAGCAAGTTGTTGCTGCCTGGGAAGTGTGGGGGTTGGAGTGTGAGAAGGTCGGGCTGTTTGCAGCCTGCCTCATAGCGCTTCGTCACAGCTTTGGAGGGGAGGGGGATGTTACAGAGTCACTGCGATCTCGTAGAACTTGATACTGTCCCAGGTTGGGCAATATGCGATGCATCAGCGCAGTTTATCGGCATTAGATGCCTAATACCCAGAACACAGAGCACTTCAACCCGAGTTAATGATTACCCTGTGTTTTTCGCTCCCATCACCCCAACGCTGCACCGTGCGAGGACAAAAACGGCTAGAGTCAACGGCTGTCGGCAGCAGCATGTTGTTGAGAAACGTCACAAACCAGCACCGATTTTCGAACAGCTGATAGCATAGTTGTTACCAATCAGTCCCGATGTTAGTGCTGGATAACAGCAAGCGCTTAACAGTATTAGCACTCAGTAACACCATTTACACATGTTGAAAAGAGTCATGGTCTAACACGTCTGGCTCTACTTTTCAAAAGTCGCGAGTTACAGAGATTAAAATGAGACCAAGAAATCCGGATTTGACCTTCGAACAGTGGAAAAATATTACCCGAATTACAGGTCGCGGGCACGAGAATAGCAGATGCGATCAGCAGAAGGGTGCAAACTTGTATATTGCGAAATCTACATCGGTTCCAGCTTTTGCCACCAATTTCTCCATTACGTTGGGAATGTTCGCAACCAACGGCAAGTCTTGTGGTACGTTGGTGAGAAACTTCCGGATGCGACCTTCTAATTCCGCCAGTATACCTGGTTTGGGGCGACAAACTTCCACCTCAGCCCAACCCCACAGGGAGAAGACGCACCTGTGAGATAAGGGCTCGTAGCTGACCACTCACGAGGATCATAGTGACGCTGGAAAGTGACTATCAAGCAATTTGCGTGCACTGATAGCGAAATGTGTCGGGACAACATTTTGCATAAACATGAGGTCGTTTAAATTGTCCTAGGGTGGACTAAGTGTGCCAGTCCTCATTTTCTAGTAGGATACTGGTCTGAGTTCATTGTGCTACAGAGAAGA
Source organism: Schistocerca serialis cubense (assembly GCF_023864345.2). Lineage (NCBI taxonomy): Eukaryota > Metazoa > Arthropoda > Insecta > Orthoptera > Acrididae > Schistocerca > Schistocerca serialis. Next base: position 668,244,568 of record NC_064642.1, read on the forward strand.
AAGAGACCCATCAGTATGTTTGATGTCATTCCACATCACAGTGTTACCTTGTGAACACGTTGCGTTTTCTGAGCAATTGCATGAGGAGAATCGTTTGCCCGGCAATGGAAAATGTTGTGGTTTGCATGTAATTCCACGTGAAACCCAATTTCGTCATTACACATAACGATTAAAAACTTAAAAATAGAAAATCTCCAGGACCAGGTGGCATATAGCTCTATTATGAATTATTGAAATACGGGGGGAGGCATTATATCGACAGCTTCATACTTTTTTGAATAGTACCGTGAAGAAAGGCAGGGTCCTAAGGAAAAGGAAAGGAAGTATTACAGTTCCGATGTATGAGCAATGAGATAAGTAAGTATTAGATATGGACTGGGCTTGATGCCACCTTAAAACTGTTAACATCAGTAATTAGAGACCGAATTCAGAATTATATAGTAAAGGCAGAAGAACAGCAAGGGTTCAGGAGAAACAGGAGCACAATAGATGCCATTTTCGCTTTAAAGACACTGCAGAGAAATCCATAGTGCTTAATAACCCAATCAGCATACCTGTGCTTCGTTGGCTTCTCAAAAGCCTTCGACAGGATTAGGACAAATGATACAATTCAAACCTTAATCGACAAGAGAGTACTAAAGGACTTAGTGAAAATATATGGTTGAATTACGGACACATTTGTTCTTTTATTCGACATGGTTGCTCTTTCGATCTTTCTTAATGCCTTCATTTCCACCGACCTTAGCTTTTGTTTTATCTTTCCCGTTTCTGCTGCATGTATCAAAACAGGACACGCCATTGTTCGGTATATTTTTATTCCCCAGTAGTTGTCATAACTTCGTTTCCCCATACATTACACTGGAAGCATCTGGCTATCCGTAATGCCTTTCCCACTTGATTTTTCACTTCCATGGGTAACTCCTTACAGCTGGGGATAACAGTCCCTAAAATGTTAAAGTGTATCACCTGTTCAGGTGACACACCACCTACTGCTTAATTTGACCATACAGTTGCTTTTGATATTATCACACACTTAGTTTTTTAGATGAAATTTCCATGTAATATTACTTAGCTCTTTTATGAAACTGGCGAAGCGACCTTGGTACAGTATCCTCATCATTTGCATTCAGTATAGCATCATCAGCATAATATATGATATTAACCACTATATTTCCAATTTTATAGCTCGGCTTCATTTTTACATCATAGATGATGTGGTCTATTATACAGCTGAGCAGAAGTAGACTTAATGAATATCCTTAGTTAATTCCTTTTTCTATTATAATTTCACCTGTGAATCCTTATACAGGGTGAAAAAAATATAAACCGACAAACTATGGGAGGTTGTAGAGGACATCAAAACGAATATTTTTCCTTAATGTCATTTTTTCCTATGAGGAGTATTTAAACCGGTAGAGGATGATTTCTCTGGCGGCAAATTAATTAAACCAACCATCATTTTTCCATTTTTTATGACCAAGAGACATTAACACAACCTAATTTCAATTACAGTAGATTTTCAAAAATGCCCCCATTGACACGTAAACAAAGGTTACACTGTCGGATCATGTTCTATCTGACACGGGCAAAATCCCCAGGAGTATCCTGAATTGTTCCTGCTGCTGTTACTATCCGAGCAACCAGATCCTCTTCTGATGCAACAGGAGTTGTGTAAGCAAGGTTGCGCATCTCTCCCCACATAAAAAAGTCCAGACCATGGTACCGGACCACCTCCGCAAATCCACGTTTCTGGGAACCGTCGGTCCTGGAATCGACGCCCACGACGACTGAAATGTGCCGGCGCCCCGTCATCTTGGAACCACATGTGTTGTCTTGTAGGGAGCGGGACGTCTTCCAGCAATTCTGGCAATGCTCTGGTGAGAAAATTGTAATAGTATCTGCCATTTAATGGCCTAGGTAGCAGATACCGCCAATTAAACACTCCCCAGCAACCTCGACCCACAAATTAACGAAGAACCGCACTTGATGATGGCTAGTAACTGTGGCATGTGGGTTAGCCTCACTCCAAACAAGTGAAATGTACATGAGCTTCATCGGTAAACAACACACGGGATGGAAATGTAGTATGCATTTCACACTGTTCCAGGTACCACTGCGAAAACTGTGCTATGGATGGATAATCAACTGGTTCGAGATTGTGGACACGCTGTAAGTGAAATGGACGTAACAGTTGCTCTCGAAGGACTGTTCTTACATTCATCCGATTCGTCCCCATGTTCCGTGCAATTGCACGAGCGCTGATTGAAGGATCCCGCTCCACATGCTGCAAGACAGCTTCCTCAAATTGCAGCGTTCTTACCGTGCGACGGCATCTCTGTCCAGGTAATCTGCTAAATGACCCGGTCTCACGCAGACGTTGGTACACAGCGGCAAAGGTCGCATGATGCGGGATACGACGATTAGGATATTGTTGTTGATAAACCCGCTGTGCAGCTCGTCCGTTGTGGTGCGCTACGTAGTACGCACCAACCATATCAGTTTACTCACTCCAGTTGTATCGCTCCATTAGTAAACAGAGACAATGCACTACTACACTGGTGGACAGCAGTTGCCTACAACTGAAGAGCGTAATACGTCCTCTAACAACTGAAGATCGTAATATGGCCTCCACCGGTTTAAATATTCCTCATAGGAAAACATGACATCAGGAAAAAATATTTGTTTTGATGTCCCCTACAACCTCCCAGAGTTTGTCGGTATAAATACTTTTCACCCTGTATATATAAAGATGGATATTATTTGAGAACGTTATAAAGAGTTTTCAAGAGGTGAGTTTTCAAGAGGACTGAACATAATTTTCCGTCTAAAGACAGTTAAAAGTGAGGAATAAGTACATAACTAGTAACAGAGGTTGCGTTTAGTGAAGTTTATTGTCGTTGACTTAGTAACATACTACGTGTCTGGATTAAAAGTCGAGGTCTGTTTTTCTTAAATACTTTAATGTCCTGTACTAATGATTATGTGACAATCTTGGTGTTGTAAGTAACCTACGGTACGTGCGAAATGTTTATTTCGATGACAAGGGATTCTGAATTACAGGTTGGTGCAAGGGAAGCTATTGTGAGAGTATTGGAGATTAACTTAACTGATCGAATTACGCGTCGTGTACGATACCTATTTTTCATCATTAATACTGGAAGGAGAAAGGGAGATCTTCGACTCAAGGAAATTTGCATTAGTATACATTTGCTTCTGGTAATACCATAAATAAATCCTAAAAGTGTTTAGAAACATTTTACGTAATGGGTTTCGAGTGCTAGGTTTAAGAAGTTTTCTACATAGCAACGGGTTGACTGGTACTAATAACACATTACGTTAACTATAAAGGAGTGGATATCTATTTAATCCGTAAGTCTTCAATTCTGGTGGGAGGAATAATTGCCATTTTGGATAACATCTCTATTACGTGTTTTTCTATATTTATTCAACATTTATTCTTTCCTGTGCGCTTCTGATATATGTCTGTTGCGTTTCTCCCGTATTATTTAGCAACATTAGTTCCTTTATATTTTATTTTTTCTCGATTTTCTACCCACTTTTGCATCCCAAGACAGCTGTGGAACAAGTGGGCTAATGAGAAGCTGATAGAAGAAAATGTCTCTTATCACAATATTTCTCGCTGTACCTCAAAGAGCCACGTTGGAAGTTAGTGACTTTGTTATTTATGTTAAGTACGTCATTGGAAGAGATCAAATATTAAATTTTCTGACTATCTCATATTACGTCATAACCATGTAGCAATAACTCTCCGAATAGGGAGGTCTATAATAATTTTGCAGAACGTCTGATGATCACATGAGAAGCATGTCCATTATTACATGATTGCCAAATGCTACCAATGTTGTTGCAAGTACCTAACACTAATAACAAAATGTTTCTCGAGCTCAAGCTATATCAGCACTCAGGGGGAATGCGCTTGCGAGTTTAGTGCAGCAGTATTTCCTGGCACTTTATGAAGTGGCGTACTCTCCGCGACAAAATACCCCAACATTCCATTCCTGCAGATCCACTAGTCATCATGTGTATCTTTACCAAGTATGGATAGGAAAACTCTTGCGGATAAACGAATAACAATAAAATAACAAAACATATAAACATACCATTCCTGCAGAGGTCATCATGCGTAACGGTACCAAGCTGGGACAGGAAAGCTCTTCTGAATGAACGAAAAACAATAATAATAGTATCAACAATAAACTAGTAATAAATGAAGTTTATTGCATTACAGAAGAATGTTGATAATTAAAATCAAAAATAAATAAAATCAGGCTTATATTTCATCGGCCTATGCAATGGTTTTCTTAGCATTATGTTACAGAATACTTCTTCGTAGCGTGCCTCTCCGTTTCGGACGTCGGCGATTACATGGCTATTTTGTCTTTATCAGTTGCAATGCGAGGTAGTTCTTCAGAGCTAATATTAAACCAAGATCGAAGGTTGTCGAGCCAGGAAATTCTTCTTCGCCCGGGAGATCTCTTTCCTTCGATTTTTCCTTGCAGGATACGTTGGAGCAGCTCATATCTTCTTTGATTCCTCATGAAGTGGCCAACGTATTGTAGTCTGCGACACTTGTTGATGTTTATCAGCAATGGGCTTCTGTTGACTCGACGTAGAACCTCGACGTTTGTCACTTTTTGAGTCCATGATATTCTCAATATTCTACTGTATAGCCAGAGTTCAGAGGCTTGGAGTCTGTATTGTAGAATACAGTTCCGTCTATTTCCATAGGAAAAAGAAAATTGAAGCGATACACATGGGCAGTCCAATGAGACCAGAAGCAGCGAGTACCCTTATCTTAGATTGTCAGATGAGCATGGCTTCTCGCAGCAACACGACACTGCTTCGTTTACCTCTCTGCTTTAGCACTTGTGGCTCTTATGGTGATTAATACAGATAGTTCACAACATGAAATGTAAGACCAGTTGAAACTTAAGCGTAGAGTTACATTTCCAGGGTACAAAAATTAAGTTTACAGTCTCGATCACATACTTCATCAGTATGAGAAGAGAATATCACAATGATTTAGCAGGATCGCTCAGCACCAATCCCGAAAGTGAGTGAACGATTCCAAACATCGTCAGCAACACTGCCAAGTCTCAACTGCAGTAACAATATGAAGAACTTCACAAACAGCTCACAGTGTCATTACTGCGTTATTAGACGTTGATTTAAGGGACAGCTTCACACCGACTCTAGATTACATCAATAAAAAATACAAATGATTTAGACACTTATCCTGTTCGGCTTGCGGAAAAAACGTATTGTAGCAATACTTAAAATGTATCCAAAACGACCTTGTTCAAAATGTTAATAAACCACCAACTGTTGACCTCAAATGGACTGTGTCTACTTTCAGTACTGTTTCATACACCACAGATATATCGGAAATGTCATCAAAATGTGGATATGCTATGGATAATAGCCTAATACATCGATGAAACAGAGTAACAAATCAAACTTTGCATTCACAGGGAATAACTGAACGTATCAAGCGTTTTCCGGCTCCAGATCTACCATAGACAATGCATAAAAATAAGCTTGTGCATTGATTCCGTAATTTATCCCGTCTTGTTTGATAGCGAGATGATGAACAAAATATAAATCCGTGTCACTGACACCAGCTTCAGATCTGTTCAGAGACTTTATCTTGTTTTGTTGGTCACATAAACTGGTATTCGCGGTGCAGACGACTATAGCAACTCCTGCCAGATTGCCAGGAGATATATGGCACCGAAAGATAAATTTTGTCGCTTAAATTGTGACAGTTAGCAGCTCAGTTTAGGTAGCAGAGAAGGGAAGTGATGAAATACAGCTTTTGCAGAAAAACTGGAGCTGATTTCAAAAGCGGATGGTGTTTCAGAAAGGGAGTACTTTATAACTATGCGGACATTAGCAGGAACAATGATTCGCAAGACAGCAAATGACTGTGACGACTACAGATTTGCCGAACAATATCTACGTAGCAGGAACAATCTTTCGCAAGACAGCAAATGACTGTCACGATTACAGATTTGCCAAACAATATCTACGACGTTAAAGAGTCTTTACTATGCTAACGGCAACAAGAATGCGTTTTCCTGGTTCGAATCGTCCAAGAGTGCATCCGGAAATCCAGTCTATCACAAGACACCGTGTTCTACAAATTACAGATGGGCTTTATTTCCGAAACTCTGTACGGAGCATCAAACGATTTGATGCTATACAGCAATGAAGGACGGTTAACATCAAGTTCTGACTTCCAACTGTATTAAGAATTTCCGAAAACAATGAGGCAGGGAACACTGACAGAAGTTCGGAATAAATTTAGTACATCAACAAGAGATGGTGTGAAATTAAGATTAGAGAAAAATTAAATGGAACCGAACGTAGCGTCGAATTTTATCGATTTTACCTCGATAGCGATTGCCATACGAACACGCTGATGCTTCCGCACTAAGAACGCCTTTAGGTGCAATCAGATAGTACACTGAGGGATTTATTTCGGTTCCTGCAAATTGCTCGTTCACCAGACAATGTTCGCATTAACTGATAAAGACTGCTCAGGCATGATGCAGTAAACATTACGTGAAGAGGACATTTATCATTCTCTTCTTGTAAAGGCGTAAACAGAAGCGCAATAAACTGTAGTCGAATTAAGTCAAACGGTGCACAGGGACATTTACTGAGTAGGCAGCAAAACACCTGACGGTGGTGGAAGTAAACTGTGAATAAAATGCAGATTGGCAGAAGAAAGATGTCCTGCAGTATATATCACTGACATAACCTCAGTCACTTGAAAATGGCATAAAAGGCCGAAACCTGGATCTCAATTAAATAAACAATAATAAAGTGAAATGACGGTGTTTTCATTTAATAATTTTGAGACCTTTTTTTTTTATAATATGGGGGACTATACTGCAGGTTATTTATTTATCTCTTATGTTTACCTGCCGTGTTCAATAAACCATCGAAAGGTGTTGTTTAGTATGTACTGCACTAATACAAATGAATTACAACTCATCTTGTTAGTGTTGCGAAGAAAGTATTTTTCTAATTCAAAAAAATATGCCAAACTGTCACGAATTAGGAGAATAATACGCACATTCGGTTTCGAAACGACCTGTCTCTACGTTCCGTCCAGATTCATACCTTTGTAACATTACAGTACTATTAACAAAGTATGCAAACTTAGCAATAGGTGTAGATACATAACAAAATGCAGCTAACAAATCATTCAATAAAATTATTAAGTAAATGCAACTGACAGGCGCTAAAAAGGCAGGCACTAAAAAGCATGCAAATCAGAAGGTTTTTCACTTTTAGATGTGCAGGGCACAGACAGCGACACTGCTTGTAGGAGGTAAGTTGTCTTAGGATTTCTTTGCTGGTTGTCCATCTGCCTGCTAGTGGCTCTTTTGCAGAAGAGGTAAATATCTTGTCTCCAGTTAGGTTAGAAATTTACAGGAAAGCACATTACAGGTAGGCTAGCATGCAATTGCGTTTAACAGTTCTCCCTTGTTCTCCCGATCACGGCCAGTATGGGGAATTGGCAAGGTAAAAAGCGAATTTAGTTGTAGTTTCTTTACGAAGGAGATTCCTATATTAGATCAGTGACATCAGTATTTCTCTGACATCAAGAAATGGAATGGAATTGTTTACCAAATAAAAAACCAATTCAAGTACTATTAAAATTATATTTTATCATCAGAAATGTTGTACAACCTGATGTAACCAACAGTAATTGTAAATAAGAACATAAAAATTCTAGTACGTCAATGTTTTTTTAACTTCAGTAAAATCAGCATATTCCCCACGGTGAAGTCAAAGCAGGACGAGCAACGTACACTGGCATACGCTCCACAGTCGTATTCTTTCATGTGTTTATCTTGATGAAAAGCAATTTTGCTAATGTTCTAAATACCTCACGATCTGACGATAAGTTAGTGGCAAACCAAGGACATCAAACCATTTTCTCGGAAGTTGGAGCCAGCGATTCATTATATATACTACGGTATATTCATTGATTTCATCGTTTATACTTGTGATTTCCGTTTTCTCTGCGGTGAAAATAGCACTTCTCTAACGTGCGAATGTAATTTTTCACTTGTCAGTAAAAGTAAACGTTATACGAATGACGGAACGGTGTACACTCTCGCGGAATCACTATTAATTAATAAGTCGGTGTTCCATTTTCATCGACAACCAGACCGTCGTACAATTACGGATAGCTCTGCACATCTCACGAATCAATAATGTACAGAAACGGTGCCATGTTTAGGGTTCCGTAGTGCAGTCAGTAAAAACAGAAAATTTGTGTCATTAGTTTGTTGTCCTTTAAGGCACCATTTTTCAGAAACGGTAACAAGTTGAAACTTATGTAAGATACTAAAGTCTATGTTCGCATGCCGATGTAAACTATTTAAACTTCTAAGCCAATTAAATTGGAAGGTACGGCAATTTGTGTCACATATTTTGATACGCAAGCTCGTTTATCGAAACATATAGGTAAATTACCTTCATACCTCATACACGCTAGACTCGGTGGTCTAACGTTGGGGGTCTGTTGGGTGTGAGAAGAAGCTGACTTGCAGACGTGTCATTTCCACGATTCCCATAAGGTAACAGAAACAGTCTCTGACTGTGTGCAGCGGCCCTAGGCACTCTGACGGTTGAAGACTGATGATGCCCATGGAAATGACGACCGCCTCTTACTGGCCGCTCGCTTCGATAAGGTGATCCCAGCGGGAAAGATGGCCCTTTCTCGTTCACATTATCGGCATAATTTTTGGCGTATGGCTCCCTTCTATTTCTTGATTGCTATAAAAAAAGTGACAGTGCGCTTCGATGCTTAGGTGGTAGGAGGAGGGAGACATCAAGGCAAGGCCTAGGAATTCGATCCCTACCATCTTTCCCCCTCCAGCCTGCCGCTGATTGTGCTCCTAAAATTAAGTAAACGAGTAAATTTTGCAGGCGACCCTGGCTCGATTTCCGGGCGATGCATTTGTTTTTAATTTACAGTTCAGTTTCCTTATACAAGAGGTAGAACAAATGCAGTCTTAATTTTTGCCTCCAAGTAAACAAAAGCTCTTTTTTTTTCTAACTGCTGTTGGACTTACGTAGGCTTACTTTATTTTTCCGGCCGAATGATTTTTTTGGTAAAACAAGAAAAAATAATAAGTAAAATTAAAAAGTAACAAAAACAAGAAATATTTAAAAAAGAAAAAATTGGTAGAGCATTTGCCCTCGGAAAAAATTTAAAAAATGGTAAGTCGATCGCAAAAGAAAAAAAATTATCGGTGTATATATATATATGACTGTTGATGCCCATCGAAATGACGACCGCTTCTAAATACATACATATATTATATATAGGGTGGTCCATTGATCGTGACCGGGCCAAATATCTCACGAAATTAACGTCAAACTAGAAACCTAGAAAGAACGAAACTTGTATAGCTTGAAGGGGGCAAACCAGATGGCGCTATGGTTGGCTCGCTGCATGGCGCTGCCATAGGTCAAATGGATATCAACTATGTTTTTTTTAAGAGGGAACCCCCATTTTTTATTACATATTCGTGTAGCACGTAAAGAAATATGAAAGTTTTAGTTGGACCACTTTTTTCGCTTTGTGATAGATGGCGCTGTAATAGTCACAAACATATCGCTCAAAATTTTAGACGACTGTTGGTAACAGGTAGGTCCTTTAAATTAAAATACAGAACATAGGTACGTATGAACATTTTATTTCGGTTGTTCCAATGTGATACGTGTCCCTTTGTGAACTTATCATTTCTGAGAACGCATGCTGTTACAGCGTGGTTACCTGTAAGTACCACATTAATGCAATAAATCCTCAAAATGATGTTCGTCAGCCTCATTGCTTTTGGCAGTACGTGTAATGACATTCCTCTCAACAGCGAGAAGTTCGCCTTCCGTAATGTTCGCACATGCACTGACAATACGCTGACGCATGTTGGCAGGCGTTGTCGGTGGATCACGATAGCAAATATCCTTCAACTTTCCCCACAGAAAGAAATCCGGGTACGTCAGTTCCGTGAACGTGCTGGCCATGGTATGGTTCTTCGACGAGCAATCCACCGGCCATGAAATATGCTATTCAATACCGCTTCAACGGCATGCGAGCTATGTGCCGGACATGCATCATGTTGGAATTACATCGCCACTGTCATGCTGTGAAACATCGTATAGTAACATCGGTAGAACATTACGTAGGAAATCAGCATACATTACATCATTTAGATTGCCATCGATAAAATGGGGGTCAATTATCCTTCCTCCCATAATGCCGCACCATACATTAACCCGCCAAGGTTGCTGATGTTCGACTTGTCATAGCCATCGCGGATTTTCCGTTGCCCAATAGTGCATATTACGCCGGTTTACGTTAGCGCTGTTGGTGAATGACGCTTCGTCACTAAATAGAACGCGTACAAAAATCTGTCATCGTCCCGTAATTTCTCTTGTGCCCAGTGACAGAACTGTACACGACGTTAAAAGTCGTCGTCATGCAATTCCTGGTGCATAGAAATATGGTACGGGTGCAATCGATATTGATGTAGCATTCTCAACACCGACGTTTTTGAGATCCCCGATTCTCGCGCAATTTGTCAGCTACTCATGTGCGGATTAGCCGCGACAGCAGCTAAAACACCTACTTTGGCATTATCATTTTTTGCATGTCGTGATTGACGTTTCACATGTGGCTGAACACTTCCTGTTTCCTTAAATAACGTAACTATCCGGCGAACGGTCCGGACACTTAGATTATGTCGTCCAGGATACCGAGCAGCATACATAGCACATCCCCGTTGGGCATTTTGATCACAATAGCCATACATCAACACGATATCGACCTTTTCTGCAGTTGGTAAACGGTCCGTTTTAACACGGGTAATTTATCACGAAGCAAATACCGTCCGCACTGACGGAATGTTACTTGATACCACGTACTTATACGTTTGTGACTATTACAGAGCCATCTATCACAAAGCGAAAAAAGTGGTAGAACTAAACCATTCATATATCATACGTACTACACGAATATGTAATAAAAATGGGGGTTCCTATTTAAAAAAACGTAGTTGATATCAGTTTGACCCATGGTAGCGCCAACTAGCGGGCCAACCATAGCGCCATCTGGTTCACCCCTTCATGCTAGACGAGTTTCGTCCGTTGTTGTTTTCTCGTTTGATGCTTATTTCGTGAGGTATTTGGCTGGGTCACTATCAATGGACCACCCTATATATATATATATATATATATATATATATATATATATATATATATATATATATATATATATATATATAGGGTGCCTACAAATAGCAAATCGATAGATTGCGGGATCTCATTTCGAAGACATCACAGATTTTCAAGTCGAGGGGTGGCCGGAACTGACATGTGGTTCGGATTCCACGTTATACTAATGGCTCCCTTTTCGCGGTTGGACAACTGGGGGACGGCAGGGACACGCAAGTCGCTGAAGTGGCGTCCATCAGATAAACTTGCAGAAAGACACTGAGCAATAGGAAATTATCACTATTATTATTAATATTATTATTTTACAAGGGGTTGTCAGAAAATGTCTGAAACACTTGTAGGGATGTTGCAGGTAAGAAATAATTTCGATACTTGCGTGCTTTCGGAGTTATTTAGTATGTAAATTAGGGAATCGTAGCGTCACGAGCATGCATTCAAGCCGCCTGTCAGGCGCGGTGTTGGCCAGCGAGTGTTTTGTTTGGTTAGCTGAAACTTTAACATGCGCTCGTGACGACCTGATTGGATAACTTCAATGCTAAATAACTCGGAAACAGCGCCACGTATCGAACTGTTTTCCTTAACATCTATGTCTCAGTACAACCTGCCCTACAACATCCCTACAAGCGTTTCATACATTTCTGATTACCCTGTATAGACGTAAGTAACATTGTGCGGAACCCTCAGACCGCGGAGACGTCTCGCACTTGCATACGGTCGCATATCTTTGACCAAAAGCTGATTATATATATATATATATATATTTCTATGTTTCACCTGGGGGATAGCTGTTTCTGTAACTTTCTCACCTCGAAACGATAACATTTTCTAAATGTAGAAGTGATACTTTCTATCTGATCCGTACACATAACTGAAAAACGGCTGACTTCAGGAACTGTGTTGGAGGTCATGCTTGAATAAATGCTGTTTTTTTTTCAATAATTCATGACATGTAAGCATGTCATAGCTGTTGGTGTATTTGGTGACACGACGCAGCTAAATTGTGTGTTTCCCCTTGAATGAAGCGCACCAGGTCTTTCAGCCTTTGAATTTATATTCCGTCTGCTGCAGCCATTGTCCACTGCCACAGTGCTCGTGTAATAACCACATGCCCACTGTTCCTAGCATCTGAAAAACGATCGAACAAACAAGACTCGATCATTTTAAATTTACGTCAAGTCGGTACTCCGCCTGTCATTTGGAACCTCCATTGTGGCAGATGTTTTGTAATTATGAGTTTGAACTCTCGTGCACAGCCCAGTACGGATTAACACTTCCCGGAAAGCTGTTGCTAACAGTATTTGTTTGTCTCCAACACGCCAGCGACAAATTTGGTCCTCGAGCCGAACAAGATCTAAACCAGCCAAGGAAACGGCATCACAAAGTGTACACAAGAGATACAAAATCTGGAGTGTTCATAAAAATCAGTTATCATCTGTTATTGGACAAATTTTTATGACCTTACATAAAAATACAACCGTTCCTGTAATCATTGACTCGTAGGATGGGTTGGTCATCGATGACACCAGAATACCGACTTTTTAATGAAAAGTAATTCTGCCAAAATGTATGTCGCTCTACCAACCCAACGATGCACACTTTTAATTACAGATGAAACATTAGATTCGTCTATTACAAAAGTGCCCTACTCTCATCACACAACAAACGGAAGCACAAGCAGAAGTTATGAAATTCATAAACTAGAATCTTGGATCCGAAATCAATTGTAGGCTCCATGCTTACAGAAAATGCTTTGATATGCTGGGTTTGCCACGAGTTATCACCATATCATGAGGTATTTAGGACGTTAACGAAGTTGTTTTTCCTGATGATAATCGCATTAAATAATGTGACTATGTTGTATGTGCCTTCGCGCACGATGCTGGTGATGGTTCGATTTTTATGCACTGAACGTTCCAATGATAAATATCACCCTGCGAAATACACTGGTCCTCTTGAGGTCTAAACGTAAAATTCAAAAGTAAAACTGATGTATTATAATTTTTATGTTTTCATTTACGATTACTGTTGGTTTCCTAAGGTTGTATAACATTTGGAAAGATAAAATATAATTTTAATAATATTTATTAGGTAAATAGTTCCACTGTGTTTCTCGACGTCACAGAAATGCTGTGATATCACGTAATATCGTATACTTCCGTGACAACAAAAGGGAAAAAATAACATCATAAGATTGTATATGAACATAAAGCACAGAAATTCGAACCTGTTCTGTTAGCATCTGTGATGTTAGCATGATTCAGATTTCATATCGAAATGATAGATTTTTTTCATCTACCTCGTTTCATCTAAATTCGTTGCCTTACCAATGCTTCACTTTTTCCAATTGTTCCACAGTGATGTAAAGAGTGAGGTGTCTAAGTTTCCATGCCTGTTTGTCGTTCCAATTTTACCCAATTTATGTGACCATCAGCTTTTTAGTTAATCAGGTGCTGATAAAAAAGTTGCCATGCCTGTTTGTCGTTCCAATTTTACCCAATTTATGTGACCATCAGCTTTTTAGCTAATTAGGTGCTGATAAGAAATAGCTTCAGAAGATAAGTTGGTGCAGGCTGTGAATATCCTGAATGTGATATTGAATCCTGAAGGTGAAATAAAAGTGCAGGTAGCGTTGTCCACTTAGTCATATCCGGCCTCAGGTGCCGTTCTGTTTATAGTAGTGGCCTGTTTTAACAATTAAACCTCGGTAATTTACATATGAAACAAGAGAGAAATAAACTATGAGCTATATGCGCCAATGGCAACATATTGCACAGAAATTTCGTCCCGCCTTTACCACGGGTAACCTCTTCGTGAAATGTAATGGTCTAATACGTGTACAGTTGGAGTGATATGAGACCCCTTATCCTTCTAGAGACGACCCTGACAGGTGACACGTACGTAAGAATCTTGTCTGATCACCTACATCCATTCGTGTACAATATGCAATCCGACGGACTTGGACAATTCAAGCAGGACAATGCGGCACCCCACACGCCCAGAATTGTTACACTGTGGCTCCAAGAATACTCGATTGTGTTTAAACAGTCCCCACTGGACACACAAACTCCCTAGGCATCAACAGCATTGAGTATATCTGGGATGATTTGGAACGTGCTGTTCAGAATAGATCTCCATCCGCTCGTACTCTTACGGATTTATAGACAGCCCAGCAGGATTCATGGTGTCAGTTCCTTCCAGCACTAATTCAGGCATTAATCGAGTCCACGCCACGTCGTGTTGCAGGACATGCACTAATGTCTTAGGCTCGTCAGTGTAGTTCGCTTTCGCATGTTATTTTGTCCGACGATATTAGCTCAGGCACTATGTTACCCCAGAGGGCCTGATGACGTCATAAAGAAATAACGTAACCGGTCGCCTCTCGAATAAATCGGAGATTAAAATACAGCTGTTGTTTCATTTATTGCTGGCTATATCTGTACTATTGTCGTCGTATCATCCCTCATAGTAAGGATTAGTGCAGTGAAAACAGAAAGGAGTTCTTCAGACCCTGATAGCTATCTCCGAATCTCCACACTTTAAGTGGCTCAACGAAGTAGCTCTTTTGGATCCTGAGTTTTCTCTCAGCGCAACAGGAGCAATCCCGCCGAAAAAAAAAAAACGAGATCTAGTTTCGTTGTGATACGAAGTACAATAGTGTAATACAGTGAAGTGTAGTGTTACATAGCGTGGTGCAGTCTAGAAATACAAATTGTAACATAGAACAACAGACCAGTACCATGCTCCTTCAGGATTCCAAGTGAATATCTGTGCAGCAAATGGCAAAAGAGTGGTATAGAGATTTTTAAATATTTGTATTATTCTTTTAATGTAGGTGTTTTATGGAGACCTCTCGCTTTAAACACTATAGTGCTTAGTTCTACTGTACATTTGAAATTACGTTAACACACTACATGTTACTTTCATATACATTAATTTATGTGAAACACTGGGTCTGCTCTTGTATCTAGACAGTAAATGAAAGGGGAAAAATAATAAGTAAAGTAAAACTAGTTGCTTTTTGATGACGTATAGGTGGTATGGTAACAACGAATGTGCTCTCCTTGGTGTTGATTTTCATGGCGCGGGCGTTGCTGGTGGGTACTGCTGCTATGTGTCAGAGATTGCAGAGGTGTTCTGCTGACTGACGGACGACAGGTACGCTATCTGACGACGCAGAGTCAGACGCCGCGCCAGTGTCTCGGGACAGGTGATAGGAGCTGCGCCGGGCTGTCTGTCCACCTCGTTGCGAGGAAACACGTGTTGAGCAGACCCACTGCAAATAGCATATGACAGCCACAGTGTTTGGTACATCACCATACACAGGGTAAGAAGTTGGGCTCCTCACTGTTCAGCTTGGATCTTGCTGAACTGGCAGGTAATGGTAATAGTCTTCAGAGCCTTATGCCATGGTGATATACAGGGGTTGGACAAAAATATGGCAACCTCGCGACCGATGGATACTTCAACACAATACAGATTTGAGTCGTGGCGACTAGCGGTAGGGCGTTCTACTTGCATCGCTGATATCGGTATTCGGCTGTCTTGCTACCTTTGACTGCTCGCCCGGCGGTTTTCCGGGTGAACGTATGACGAGAGAGTCTCCGTTTGGCGTTCAACGAGCCAACTTGTGTTGAAAACAAGCTTGAGTCCCTAACCGTGGTGCATGGGTCTCGCCGTGCTCGCCGCCCTTGTCCTTTGTCGCACCGGGTGCACGGTGCCGATCATTGGGCGCCTTGACGTGCAAAATTTTGGTGGGTTCGTCGTCTCGCGCTGAATAGCTTCCCTGCTCGTAATATGGAAGCCCCAAATTACGTATGACTTTTATTCTGTGTTTAAGAAGATTGTTGAAACTTGTTGTGGCATGGGTCTGAACTTGGTTCCACAGTGGCTATTTTAAGGGGGCCGATGTTCCTCATTTCATTTGTGTTTTAAGTGCTTTTGATGCAAATTTTAGCTTTCTTAGGACACATTGACCGCTGTGGACTGGTTGCGGTTGTGTACGCGCCCGGCAGCCGTAGAGTTAATGGTTTAATCATTTGTCACGGCAGGATTTGCTATGTTTACTTAATGTTGAAAGTGCCTTAAGGCAACTGGAAGTGATCTTTAAGTTTCCTGCTAATTTATTGAGAGACGGGTAATGTTGGAGTATTGCTCCATAAGAGTTTGGGGGCATGCTTATTACATATTCCAGTTCGGCTGCAATTTGACCTTGTTTTTATTGCAATCTATATGTGCAGTAGGCCATTTGTTAAGTCTGCTCGTTTCCTGGCGTCGGTGCGGTTATGGATTCTTGTCAGGACCGCTCGTTGTGAGGGCGGTCGGACTAGATATAAATATATACCGCCTGCAAGGGAGCCTGTGCCCAAGCCGTGGAGAATGAACGCTCGTATTGCCTGCCGGCCGTAGCGTTGTGGCTTCCTAACACTGCTGTGGGCCTTAACCGCTGTTCTCTAAAGATAAGTGCAATCTGAGAATCATTCTGAGTTTCTCGCGGTAGCGTTCTCGCTTCCCGAGCGCGGGGTCCCGGGTTCGATTCCCGGCGGGGTCAGGGATTTTCACCTGCCTCGAGATGACTGGGTGTTTGTGTTGTCCTCATCATTTCATCATCATCCAGGAAAGTGGCGAAATTGGACTGAGCAAAGATTGGATAATTGTACGGGCGCTGATAACCACGCCGTTGAGCGCCCCACAACCCCAACATCATCATCATCATCATTCTGAGTCATAATGTCCGTTGGTTAATATTTTACACTTATGTTAATCATTTGTGCATCTTTAATGAACGGGCAACTTGTTACTTTTCCTCTGTGCCAGTTTTGCGATCTTGGTTGGCCAACTTTGCGTTTTTAGTATAAGCATGTTTTACTGTGGACCTTTATGTGAGCAGCTCAGTTTTATTAAGCTTTAAGATCTTTGTTTTTTTTTTTTTAAATGAAGTATTATGTGTCTGTGTAACTTTGGGTTGGAAGTGTATAGTGTTACCAGTCTTTTGAGATATGGTTAAACATGAACGATTGTTTATGATTGATTATTTCACCGTGCCTACTATCTATGATTTTGGTTGCGGGCGCAAAATATGATTCTTATTAGTGTTTATCTAATTCAATTAACGTGAAAACTTGTATATTGCATCAGTAACAGGCCAAATGTCCGAATTGAAGTTTATAATAAAGTTTGTTTGGAATCAAATTGAAATTGTAAAACAGCCACAAACTTGTTCATCACTAATAATCCCGGGCTTCCTATTTCCTTTAAATAACTGTGGTGAGATTGTAACATTTGATTTTCTAAAGAATTGAGTAGTACCACGGTTGAATATAGTTACCAAATCTGCAGGTAGCCCTGTCGTATTTGACTACGAACGGAACGTGTGCTATGTTCTGAAAGCATTCCAAGTGCCAATTGCACAACAGTATTCTGTGTAGTTGCCAATGCATTAGCTCAGAGCTGAGTGAGTTACAACGTTATAAAGCTGTTGGTGCTCCCAAACAAAAGTAGTCGAAGTGTTTGAAATTCCAAGCTGCATCATATCAAAAATTGATACGACATACAGGAACAGGGAAAACCAGTGCCACCAAAGTCACAATGCGGACAAAAGTGAGTGTTGACTGACCTTCACGGACGGTCATTGAAGAGGATTTTGAAGAAAAATAACAGGACGACAGCTGAAACAGTCAGTGCAGACCTAAAATCTGCATTCGCGAAACCTGTCAGCAAAAATAGCACGAAGAGGGCTCCATAAGCTAAGAACTGCAGGGCGAGCTGGAATTTGAAAACCGATCATCATTCATGAAAATGCACATAATAGGAAAAATGGGGCTGAAGTCATAACTTTCGGACTGAGGAGCAACGGAAGAGAGTCGTTTAGTCGAATGCGTCTTGTTTCACGCTGTCTCCAACTTCTAGGAGACTTTACGTACCAAGAGTGAAATGTGGCGTGGGTTCGATGAGGATTTAGGCAGCCATGTCGTGATACTGGATATACCCAATGGTTACTCTGCGATGTTCCATTACTGCCAATAATTATGCGATCATTTCGGCTGATCAGACTGACCCGTTGAAAAATCTTTGTTCCCCAGTGATGATGCTTTCTTTCCAGACGTCAAGGCTCATGTTCACGCAGCTCATAACGTCCAGGATTGGGTTTATGAGTTCGAGGATGAATCGTCGCTTGTCCTCTGGCCACCACAGCCATCAGATCTAAATATAATTGAATCTTTGTGGGCTACTTTGGAGAAAATAGTATGACATCATTCTCCCTTCCATCATCGTCACATGAACTTCCCATATTTTCCAGGAAGACTCCCTTGGAAACCGTACAGGACCTGTATTTATCCACTCCGAGTAGACTGTAAGCTGTTTTCGTACACCAAATTAGGCATAGTTATGTGTTGTTTTTTGGGTCTTTCCGTATTTTTGTCCTCAGATGTACATCAGAACAAACATGGAAACGTGCTGGAACCGTTGTTGTTCACTTTGCAACAGCATGTTCACCCAGCAGGCGACATTAGATGATGCAGTTACCGATAATGAAGTACTGCCAGAAAGAAGCTGATCAAATATTCACTCAGACCTTGACCAGATTTCTAAATGGTGCAAAGATTGACGACATGCACCAAATGCTCAGAAACGTAAACGTGGGTATATCACAAACCGGAAACAATGTGGTATCCTTTGAGTCCGATATCAAAGATTCGCCCCTAGAAACAGTCAAGTCATATAAATACTAGGTTGTGGCAGTTTTGTAGGGATATGAAATGGAGTGGCAGACTTCGTTTCATTCACAGAAAACTGGGAAATTCGATCAGTCTACAAAGGGGATTGCTTACAAAACACTCATAGGAGTCGTCCTAGAATGTTGCTTTAGTGGGTGGGGTCTGTACCAAATAGGACCGACGGGTGATATGAACATACAGAATGAAGACGAGTGCGAAGAGTAACAGGCCTTCTCGACCTATGGGAGACTGTTACGACGACGCTGAAGAACCTGCAATAGCAAACGCTTGAAGATAGACGTAAATCATCCCTAGAAGGCCTACTTATAAAGCCTCTAGAACAAGCTTTAAGCAAGCACCTCAAGAATGTTCTACAACCATGGCAGGTTTGAGATCGTATTCCCACAAAAGAACATATCATTTGGCACTACCTTCCCCCTCCCCCTCCCCCCCCCCCCCCCTACGAAACCTCTCCTTTTTCCTTTGTACATTTTCACCCTTGTCAGCTTCGCTACTAATTGTGACATGCACTGCATACAAAACTTGCACTTCGGCGGCCCAGGCGCCCTCTCAACTTGGCGCACAGCTGTGCCACCTCTAGCGCCCCTCTCAGATTGGCACCCCAAGTGATCACTGACGATACCACCGTATATCCTGTTTAGAAGTCTAACAATCGTGTTGCCGCTAGCACCCTTCTCAGCTTGGCTCCCCAAGCGGCCACTGATGATATTATGGTCTGTCCTGTGCAAAAATCTCACAGTTGTGTCATCTCTAGCACCCCCCTCAACTTGACAGCCCAAGCGGTCACTGACAATATTGTTGTACATACTGTATAGAAATCTGACAGTTTTCTCGCCGCTATCACCCCTGTCAATTTGCCAGCCCCAAGAGACCATTGAAGGTATTGTGGTATGTCCTGTACAGAAATTTCACAGATGTGTCGCTCTAGCGGCCCCTCACCTTAGCCCCAAGCAGCAATTGATGGTATTGTGTTACGTCCTGTACAGAAATCGTACAGTTGTATAATCTCAATGGCTCCTTTCTGCTTGGCGCCGCAAATGGCGACTTGTGCAGCTTGGCCCTTAAACGGGCCATAACTACAATCGACGATGCATCACTCCTGCACTGATCGCAAACACAAGAGTAGACTAGTCGTAGGGCACACAGAGACGTTTAACCCTTTATTTAGCTGTCGGACTTAGGAGTCCCGGGAGATTCAGGGTGAAATTATGTGACTCAATAGCCCGTTAAAAACGTAGAGACACAAGGTGCCATCCACACAAACTGAGCTTTCTACGAAGCATATTTGTACATCCTGCAAGCCATTCTACAGCCTATAGATCAGCCTGGAATTTAAACAGCTGCAGTGAAACTCGCCGCTAAGTGTGTGAGACAACTCTGCAAAAGTAGCTTTTGTATGTTAAATGAGATGAGTGACAACTTTTATGTAGTTACATATTAACATTAGTTTGGATAAAATATCACTACAATAACCTTGTAATATTCAATTATAGCGTAAAATATGACTGGGACTTAACAGTCCAGTCAGCTCCCAAGCAGTAACTTCACTTTCATTCAAATTACCATGGAAATGATTTACGCAGTGCATCAAAAGCCTAGAAGAAGGAAACAATGGTTGAAGTGGTGCAATGAGAGTTGTACAAGATTATAATGAACACATGGATAGCGTAGATAAAGGTGACATCTTGAGATCTCCTTACGTAGTAGACAGCAAGTCAAAAATGTACTGGTACAGATTGTTTTATGCAATGGTGAAAATGATCATAATGAATTCCTATAATTCATACTGTCCCTGAAAATAACACTAACATTGAGTGATCTCAAACGTAGGACTACCATTGGTATACACTCACTTGGAAAGCAAATGTCCAAAAATAAGGTAAGGTCCAAAAAGGATCAGATTTCTCTTGTTTCAACTATAAAGATGAGAGAGACAGCACTTTCGGCATCAAAAGACGTACGTTTTCAGGAGACAGGATTTCCATGGCCCACATTTGTCAGTTCAAATGGCAGATGAGAACTTGGCTCTTGTACGAAGGCGGCGTGTAGACCCCTTTGAAAGTGTTCAGGGTGTAATCGTTTTTTGGCTGTTAATGAAATAAAACAACTTTATCTTACATGTATGATCGTTTTGGTACTTTTGAGCCCCTAATGTACCTCGCCTGTATAATCGTGTCAGGACTCGCATGTCCTCTGAATAATGTATGTATTTTAATGACTTTGATCATTTTTGAGATAAAATAATTTGCTATGGACTCAGTAACAGTCCGTTAACTGTAAAAGTAAAAATTTTGATTCTTGATTTTATATTTTTTACAATTATAGTAAATTAAGGGTCACACGGTTATTTGTACCGCGTCACAAACGTTAATGGATCGAGAAGAAGCTCTAGTAAATGGTGCTATAGATAGTGCTCTACCCCACACACTTCACAGTGGCATGCTGAGTATAGCTGTGGCCACAGAGACAGAAGCAATAGTCATATCCTTAGAGACCACTGTGGAACTTACGAACTGAAGATGGGCCCTTTGACAACAAAAGAAGCAGAAACAGTTACGAAAGTTACATGATGGCAAATGAGACGGAAATACTGTATGGATGAATATATAGGTACAGGAAAAACGGTATGAACCAACATAATCCTAGAATTAGGGTGCTGCAGCGCTGAACAAACATCTGACACAAAGAAATGAAGAACATCGTTAGGTCGTCATTGAGTATGGGAGCAATACTGAAGCAGTACTATGTGCTTACTACGCAAATGTGCATAGTCTCTTACGATATCGCATGCTGTTCTGGAGAAATACAAATTTAATAAAGTTCAGAAACGAGCAACAATATTTGTTGGTGTTGTTGTGGTCTCCAGTGCTGAGACTCGTTTGATGCAACTCTCCATGCTACTGTATCCTGTACAAGCCACTTCAACTCCCAGTACCTACCGCAACCTACATCCTTCTGAATCTGCTTAGTGTATTCATCTCTTGGTCTCCCTCTACGATTTTTACCCTCCACGCTGCCCTCCAATACTAAATTGGTGATCCCTTGATTCCTCAGAACATGTCCCACCAACCGATCCCTTCTTCTAGTCAAGTTATGCCACAAACTTCTCTTCTCCCCAATCATATTCAATACTTCCTCATTAGTTATGTGATCCACCCACCTAATCTTCAGCATTCTTCTGTAGCACCAAATTTCAAAAGCTTCTATACTCTTCTTGTCCAAACTATTTATCGTCAATGTTTCACTTCCATACATGGCTACACTCCGTACAAATACTTTCAGAAACGACTACCTGACACTTAAATCTATACTCAATGTTAACAAATTTCTCTTCTTCAGAAACGCTTTCCTTGCCATTGCAAGTGTACATTTTATATCCTCTCTACTTCGCCCATCATAAGTTATTATGCTCCCCAAATAGCAAAACTCCTTTACTGCATTAAGTGTCTCATTTCCTAATCTAATTCCCTCAGCATCACCCGACTTAATTCGACTACATTCCATTATCCTCGTTTTGCTTTTCTTGATCTTCATCTTATATCCTCCTTTCAAGGCACTATCCATTCCGTTCAATTGCTCTTCCAAGTCCTTTGCTGTCTCTGACAGAATTACAATGTCATCGGCGAACCTCAAAGTTTTTATTTCTTCTTCATGGATTTTAATACCTACTCCGAATTTTTCTTTTGTTTCCTTCACTGCTTGCTCAATATACAGATTGAATAACATCGGGGATAGGCTACAGTCCTGTCTCACTCCCTTCCCAACCACTGCTTCCCTTTCATGCCCCTCGATTCTTATAACTGCCATCTGGTTTCTGTACAAATTGTAAATAGCCTTTCGCTAGCTGTATTTTACCCCTGCCACCTTCATAATTTGAAAGAGAGTATTCCAGCCAACATTGTCAAAAGCTTCTCTAAGTCTACAAATGCTAGAAACGTAGGTTTGCCCTTCCTTAATCTAGCTTCTAAGATGAGTCGTAGGGCCAATATTGCCTCACGTGTTCCAACATTTCTACGGAATCCAAACTGATCTTCCCCAAGGTCAGCTTCTACTAGTTTTTCCATTCTTCTGTAAAGAATTCGCGTTAGCATTTTACAGCTGTGACTTATTAAACTGATAGTTCGGTAATTTTCACATCTGTCAACACCTGCTTTCTTTGGGATTGGAATTATTATATTCTTCTTGATGTCTGAGGGTATTTCGCCTGTTTCATACATCTTGCTCACCAGATGGTAGAGGTTTGCCAGAACTGGCTCTCCCAAGGCCGTCAGTAGTTCCAATGGATTGTTGGCTACTCCTGGGGCCTTGTTTCGACTCAGGTCATTCAGTGCTCTGTCAAACTCTTCACGCAGTATAGTATCTCCCATTTCATCTTCATCTACATCCTCTTCTATTTCCATAATATTGTCCTCAAGTACATCGCCCCTGTATAGACCTTCTATATACTCCTTCCATCTTTCTGCTTTCCCTTCTTTGCTTAGAACTGGGTTTCCATCTGAGCTCTTGATGTTCATACAAGTGGTTCTCTTATCTCCAAAGGTCTCTTTAACTTTCCTGTAAGCAGTATCTATCTTACCCCTAGTGAGATAAGCCTCTACATCCTTACATTTGTCCTCTAGCCATCCCTGCTTAGCCATTTTGCACTTCCTGTCGATCTCATTTCTGAGACGTTTGTATTCCTTTTTGCCTGCTTCATTTACTGCGTTTTTATATTTTCTCCTTTCATCAGTTAAATTCAATATATCCTCTGTTACCCAAGGATTTCTACTAGCCCTCGTCTTTTTACCTACTTCATCCTCTGCTGCCTTCACTACTTCATCCCTCAAAGATACCCATTCTTCTTCTACTGTATTTCTTTCCCCCATTCCAGTCATTTGTTCCCTTATGCTCTCCCTGAAACTCTCTACAACCTCTGGTTCTTTCAGTTTATCCAGGTCCCATCTCCTTAAATTCCCACCTTTTTGCAGTTTCTTCAGTTTTAATCTACAGGTCATAACCAATAGGTTGTGGTCAGAGTCCACATCTGCCCCTAGAAATGTCTTACAATTTAAAACCTGGTTCCTAAATTTCAGTCTTACCATTAGATAATCTATCTAAAACCTGTCAGTATCTCCAGGCTTCTTCCATGTATACATCCTTCTTTTATGATTCTTGAACCAAGTGTTAGCTATGATTAAGTTGTGCTCTGTGCAAAATTCTACCAGGTGGCTTCCTCTTTCATTTCTTAGCCCCAATCCATATTCACCTACTACGTTTCCATCTCTCCCTTCTCCTACTACCGAATTCCAGTCACCCATGACTATTAAATTTTCGTCACCCTTCACTGTCTGAATAATTTCTTTTATTTCATCATACATTTCTTTAATTTCTTCGTCATCTGCAGAGTTAGTTGGCATATAAACTTGTACTACTGTAGTAGGCGTGGGCTACGTATCTATCGTGGCCACAATAATGCCTTCACTATGCTGTTTGTAGTAGCTTACCCGCATTCCTATTTTCCTATTCATTATTAAACCTACTACTGCATTACCCCTATTTGATTTTGTGTTTATAACCCTGTAGTCACCTGACCAGAAGTCTTGTTCCTCCTGCCACCGAACTTCACTAACTCCCACTATATCTAACTTTAACCTATCCATTTCCCTTTTTAAATATTCAAACCTACCTGCCCGATTAAGGGATCTGACATTCCACGCTCCGATCCGTAGAATTCCAGTTTTCTTTCTCCCGATAATGACATCCTCTTGAGTAGTCCCCGCCCAGAGATCCTATTGGGGGACTATTTTACCTCCGGAATATTTTACCCAAGAGGACACCATCATCATTTAACCATACAGTAAAGCTGCATGCCCTCGGGAAAAATTACGGCCGTAGTTTCCCATTGCTTTCAGCCGTTCGCAGTACCTGCACAGCAAGGCCGTTTTGGTTAGTGTTACAAGGCCACATCAGTCAATCATCCAGACTGTTGCCCTTGCAACTACTGAAAAGTCTGCTGCCCCTCTTCAGGAACCACACGTTTGTCTGGCCTCTCAACAGATACCCCTCTGTTGTGGTTGCACCTACGGTACGGCTATGTGTATCACTGAGGCACGCAAACCTCCCCACCAACGGCAAGGTCCATGGTTCATGTGATTGGGGGGGGGCAACAAGAGTTACAAAACTAATTTATCAGTAGCGAATCTCGTGGGTACATTTTTATAGAATATTAAATTGGCTCCTCCAAAATTAAAATGCGAAGTTCAGAATCAGGAGACTGAAGGTAGGAATGAGTTTCATAGTGCGGTACACAATCTCATCAAAGGGATCTGAACGCCCCAGTAAAATTCGGAATCGACCACTATATGTCAGGAGAGGCAGACGTGCCAGTATAAAAGGAGTTGGGGAGTATCATGTTGTCAGTTTTTGCTCCTGCGTACGGTTTGGAACCACTAAGAACCATTCTAATCTATTCGACGAAATTTTAAAGTGATCTGAAGACAACGAAGGCTGCTTTTGCATTTTCCAGCAGTCGTGTTTCATTCCCTCTGACTCGTGATTACGGAGGTGTGAGACATTGACACTTGTGGTCATACAATTGGAAAGGCTACCTACTAGAAACACCAACTGCACTCTCGATGATACCAGTCTGTATCTATTGAGAATTGTAGATACACACATCAACAAAAGTTTTGCATCACCTCGGTTCCGAGATTTCCGGAACCTACACAGAAAATTGGAATAGAGATCAACACGATCATCATATCCGCCCTTTTTATTGCTCATAAAAACCACACATTGCATGTTGTGCCACCACACAGCGAGACCTCGAGAGGAGGTGGTCCAGACTGCTGAACACACCGGTACCTATAATAGCTAGTAGCACGTCCTCTTGCATTGATGCATGCCTGTA
Organism: Schistocerca serialis cubense; assembly: GCF_023864345.2. NCBI lineage: Eukaryota > Metazoa > Arthropoda > Insecta > Orthoptera > Acrididae > Schistocerca > Schistocerca serialis. Next base: position 668,270,473 of record NC_064642.1, read on the forward strand.
CTCGTCGTGGCATACTATCCAGAAGTTCATCAACGCTCTGTTGGCCCAGATTGTCCCACTCCTCAGCGGCGATTCGGCGTCGATCCCTCCGGGTTGTTCGTGGGTTACGTCGTCCATAAACAGCCCTTTTCAATCCATCGCAGGCATGTTCGATAGGGTTCACGTATGGAGAACATGCTGGCCCCTCTAGTCGAGCTATGTCGTTATCCTGAAGGAAGTCATTCACAAGATGTGCTCGATGGGAGCGCAAATTGCCGTCCATGAAAACGTTTGCCTCGCCAATATGCTGCCGATGTGGCTGCGCTATCGGCCGGAAGATGGCATTCGCGTATCGTACAGTCGTTTCGGCTCCTCCCATGACCACCAGCACCGTACGTCGGCCCCACATAATGCCACCCCAAAACAGCAGGGAACCTCTACTTTGCTGCACACGTTGGTCAGTGTGTCTAAGGCGTTCAGCCTGACCGGGTTGCCTCCGAACACGTCTCCGACGACTGTCTGGTTGAAGGCATATGCGGCACTCATCGGCGAAGAGAACGTGATGCCAATCCTGAGCGGTCCATTCCGCATGTTGTTGCGCCTATCTGCATCGCGCTGCATGGAGTCGTGATTGAAAAGATGGACCTCACCATGGACGTCGGGAAGGAAATTGCGCATCATGCAGCCTATTGCGGGCAGTTTAAGTCGTAACACGACATCCTATGGATACACGAAAAGCAGTATTCAACATGGTGGAGCTCCTGTCAGGATTCTTCTGAACCATAATCCGTAGGTAGCGGTCATCCACTGCAGTAGTAGCCCTTGGGCGGCCTGAGCGAGGCATGTCATAGACAGTTCCCGTCTCTCTGTACCTCCTCCATGTCCCAACAACATCGCTTTGGTTTTGTCCGAGATGCCTGGGCACTTCCGTTGTTGAGAGCCCAACCTGGCCAAAGTAACAATTCGGACGCGATCGAACCGCGGTATTGAACGACAGACAACACGAGCCGTATACCTCCTTTCTGGTGGAATGACTAACTGATTAGCTGTCATATCCCCTCCGTCTAATAGGCGCTGCTCATGCGTGGTTGTTTATATCTTTGGAAAGGTTTAGTGACACCTCTGAGCAGTCAAAGGGACTATGTGATACAATATCCACAGTCAACGCCTATCTGCAGGAGCTATGGGAACCTGGTGTGATGCAAAACGTTTTTTTGACGCGTGTATTTGCCTTTACAGAGGTAGCCTGCAGTGTAGCTCCAGACGCCTGCCTTACGAGAAATTGCTCGAGCATTGCACCGCACTTTTCTTACCTCCCTACGTAAAGTCATTGTACTAGCTCGTCCGCTGGTAGCACTTGTAGATTCACAGCTCATTCCTCCTATTGGTTTCGTGCAATTTTATTACAGCCAACCTCCGCAGTTCTCGACGGTATCTGTTTGTCAGCACATGATGTCTGCCTGGCCTTTGTTTAATTATCCTTTTCCACTTTGCAATCAAATCACCAACAGTCGACGTTGGCTTCTTTAGAAGGGTAGAAATGTACCTGACTGATTTGATACTCGCGTGACATCCAATGTCTCATTCACCTTTGAAATTACCAATCTCTCCTGACTTACCCATTCTGCAGCAGCTGCAGAGGAAGGTTTTTGCACCTATGAATCATATTTCGAACTTGGTAATGGGACTCAGATAAGCAATTTGAACAAGTGGTCCACTAATTGTGTTGCACAGTGCAGATTAGAGAAGCTTGGATTTTGAATATTTTTCGCAAATGATTCCTAAAACTAAGTGTTCTACAGTTAATACAGATTCTGAAAATTACTTTTATTCTGTCACTTGAAGATTTCTTACAAAATAAGGTATTTTATCTTTAGTATCGATAAACAAATGTAGAAAAAAATTTCAGTTATGTGCTGTATGAGTACCGCCTCTCGTGGTTCTTTGTTGCGCCGATATGGTAAAGGAATTTAACAGTATTATTAGGGTTTTTCAAAATATTTCCAGCAATTACTGATTTACATTGCGGCTTCCTAACAGAAGCTTTAATCCTTTCTCACATCGCTTCGTAATACCACGACCTCCTATGCAACAGAGTAACAACTAATATACCGTGGTATACACAGGGGAGGGAGAGGGGGAGAAGGAGTAGGGAGGAGGAATGGACGGAGAGAAGTATGAGTCTATTACCGATGTTCTTCATATGACGGATCGGGAAGGAAAGGACATAAGCAACTGTGTTTATGCAACTCATTCATCCGTCGATTTTATCGATTTGTGTGCTCTCGTGAACAGTTTTTTCAGTAACGATCGGATGGAAAAGTGCAAGGGTGTAGTATACTTTATTTGCCTAACGCCTTTTCCTTTCTCTATAGCAGGTACCACTCTTGTCCCGTGGCCAGATTTGCAGTCACACCTCTTTAAAAATATCTGCTTATAAAATTTGGACACACGTCATAGTCCCATGCGGAATAGACCTCTTAGCGAGGTTGGCGGCCTTTTCACTCATTCTGATATCACAGTGCTCCATTACGTATATAATAACTCCCTCTTCGTGACAGTCTGATTCTGCATTCTGTTCTTCCGGCTGGTGTTACCGACTGCACGGTTCTGTGTTCTCGTGAGTGAGACGGTGAGCTCCACTCAACGTGAAAAAAAGATAAAAAAGACGCCTTCCTGAGAAAGGTGGAATTGCCTACCGTGGTGTGTCCCTTCGACGTCGATTGCGCTGTCAGCGACATCTGAGTTACGTTACCCATGAGTGTAAAACCGGTACGATTGTTCCCATCCATATGAAAGTTCAACAGTTCAGTAATGTTGTTTACGGGACCCATGAGTATAATGTTCCCATCCATACGAAAGTTCAACAGTTCAGTAAAGTTCCAAGTCTAGTGTGTCAGCGATCGGTCGTTGCGATGAAACAGAACTGTGATTTGCCTTTGTGCCACGTTGGACGAACGTTGCACCAACGTGTTCAGCACTTGCGGAGGAAGGCAGATACAAGCAGTAATCACAGGTCCTTTTTTGTAGGCAGCACATTCCGCGGGGCAATATGTACCTTCGTATACTCTCAAGGGAAACTTTCAGGGTAAGACATGCGCCAGTCTCAATACCTTTTAATCCATTCCTTTGTATGGACTGCAGACTTTTAGGAGCTTAGGGGAATTATGAGCGCTTCTCTAGCTGAAATTGCGAGCGTCAAACAGCTACATTTCCCATTTGTCTACCGCTAATGCAGGTAAACGAATGTATTTCTATATTTTAACTTGAAACGTTTTTTGTACGGGCTCACTGTATTTATATACGTTTTTGCATCTGTGGTGAAAATTATGAGCCCTAATTCTCTATTTCTTTCACATATCTATCGCTATAGCAGTCAGAACAAAATCAGTTTATTTATTTCATTTTAGTTTATTTAATTTGGAAGTGCATTAATATTGAGTCCCGGAATTCAACACCATCTTCTGTTCCCGTCAGGTACAGCTCGGTTATATTGGTCCTCTGCCGTCCCCACGTGTCTTGGGTCTTGTAATAGCCTAAGCTCCCAGACACCATGGTGTACTTTTCATCTCGTTTGGAAACAGTTTCAATTCCGCAACTTCCTCAACTTTTGCACTTCCGGGGATTTGTTCACGTCGCAGGCGGCAGCGTCGTTGTCGTCGCACACAAATAAGTGCAAGACACTGAAAGAAAGCGAGTGTACATGAGCATGGGTTTACTACAAGTACAAGCTCAGATACCACAGCATACCTTCATATCGTTCACAAACTTCGACGCCGCCAACTTCTCAGCTTTTGCGCTTCCAGCGACTTGACGGCGTCATGGTGCTCAAATAAATACGAGGCTCTGAAAAAAAGAGAGTACATGAGCAAGAGTTTACAGCAAATCGTGGGAGCCAGTACCTGCTCAGACACAACGTCATACCTTCGTATGGTCCGCAAACATCTTCGACAGCCACTTCCTCACCTTTTGCGCCTCCAGCGCCTTGTACATGGCTGCGGCCTCGTCGTCGATCACACATAAATTCAAGGCTCTGAAAAATAAAAAGAATTAAAAAAACAGTACATGTGCTAGAGTTTTTGCGAGTCATGGAAACCCGTACGTGCTCAAATACTACGGCGTACCTTCATATCGTTCGCAAACAGTTTCGATGCCGTCACACCCTCAGTTTTTGCGCTTCCAGCGACTTGTACACGATGGCGGCGGCATCCAAATACATTTGTCTTCTGCAGCTTGCTGTCTACTTGAATCGAGCTCTTCAGAACTTCTTCCGAAGCCTTCCAGCCGCTTCTCTTATATAGAAGCAAGACAATGGTAAGCGTGGTTTCCGTGGAAACGTTCTCTGACATAATTTCTTCACCCATTGTCCGTTACAGTGCCACATTCCGCATGCATATATCGATACTACACAACCATTCGTGAAAGATGAAGCGAGGAAATGCAATCTGGCCCACCCTCTGGATCTATGTTGGATGTCTAAAACTTGGCGATTTTAGCTGCGAGACATTTTTTACGTAACTTTCAGACACTATCCTCCACAATGAGTTTTTATTGTTTATTTTGTTTTTTTATGCCATCTAGAACGATGTCGATGAGTTTCTGACTTTGACGAAGGATTCATACAATGGCCGTTCATTATACTCTGTACTTTTAAAATTAATGGGAGAGGTGGACCTGCTCTTAAGGCACCAGGGTGGTTTTCGGAGAGTGGTTTTCGAATGATACTAGCCTCGCCTCTCCATATAGTCGGCTGTATATTATTATTTTGTGGTTTCTGTTCACAGCTTAACACAATCAAATATCTGTCAACTTTTTTATCTCATGGCATTCACTTCTTGTGCCCTGATGGCGAAAGGACGTTAAATTCTGAGATTCGTCTCTCTTACTTTTTAACTGTATGTGTTATCAGGCTAGACATTCGATACGATAAATCTTTATTACACAGTCAACGGTCTTTTCAAAGTGGGCGATGGAGGAAAAGTGTTTCAGGCAGATGCGGGCAAGATTTTGGCTAGCAGACTGTGACCGAGTACGAGAACCAAAGCGCTCAGCCTCACGTCACATTTCGCCCCACCACCACGCCAGACTGTGTGAGGGCGAGGAGGGGGAAGCGGGAAAAACTGTGAATGCGCCACATTCAAGTAGTAGTGCAGTCGCACTGTATACTAGTTGGTTTTATATTTCATATTTATTAACAACATAGCTCACAAACTAAATAATATTACATTATTATTTAACAATTTTGGATACCCTGAAGACATAATATAATTTTTGTCTGCTACAAACTCTCAGCATTTTCACAATATTACAGAGTTTTGCACTCAAGTTGGCACGTAATCGTCACTTATTTAGTTTCATAACCGAAAAAAGGCATTTACACAAATTTTTTCATTCGAAATGTAACACTTTTGCAACCTGGTCTGGAGACGTAGAAACTCTACCTTTGGAAAGCAATTCAGACGCTTTGGACAGTTGTCATTCGTCATTAAAACTGGAATTAGCTTGCAGGTCAACCAATTACATCATCACATCCACAGGGGCGCTTTTAACTGCAACGGCAAACGGTCTCGAAAACAGCAGGGAAACAAATGTAGGACTGATAACGTCCTCAATATCTTTTTAAAACTACCCTTATAATTCTTCGAAGGCTACAATGAATTCTTCAAACTTCGTGTTTTTTTAATGCCAGTGAGATTGGGGAACTGGACTGTCTTTGTCAGAATGCTTGAATTCTTCAGCGTGATTTTCTTTTTAAATAGAGCCCCATTAAACCAGAAATAAGTTAACTAGCAGCATCTTACTGTGGGCTGTGTGCAATATGGTCCTCTTAAAGTGCGAAGTCTGCAATCGATTTTGGATATTTTAATTTTCGTTCCTGTACCCACTTTTCCTTCATAAATTCAACAATTGCTTATTTTCAACCGAAAAATCGTTCTATTCATGTTCCTTAACTTAACCAACGTACTTTTCAGTAGTATATGAAGTCTCCACACTCATTGTTCAGTTCCATTGAGAAAGGTTGCAACTGACAATGGAATAATTCTGAAATTTTACTATTTAACGCACTCCACACTTGCAAGTTTAGCAGAAAGTGCTATTTTATGTACAGAACAGTCATTCCGTCAGTCAGTCGTTTTATACTACTGGCCTTTAAAATTGCCACACCAAGAAGAAATGCAGATGATAAACGGGTATTCATTGGACAAATATATTATACCAGAACTGACATGTGATTACATTTTCACTCAGTTTGGGTGCATAGATCCTGAGAAATCAGTACCCAGTACTACCACCTCTGGCCGTAATAACGGGTTCAAATGGTTCAAATGCCTCTGAGCACTATCTGTGGTCATCAGTCCCCTAGAACTTAGAACTACTTAAACCTAACTAACCTAAGGACATCACACACATCCATGCCCGAGGCAGGATTCGAACCTGCGACCGTAGCGGTCGCGCGGTTCCGGACTGAGCGCCTAGAACCGCTAGACCACCGCGGCCGGCGTAATAACGGGCTTGATATGCCTGGGCATTGAGTCAAACAGAGCTTGGATGTCGTGTACAGGTACAGCTGCCCATGCAGCTCCAACACGATACCACAGTTCATCATGAGTAGTGACTGGCGTATTGTGACGAACCAGTTGCACGGACACCATTGACCAGACGTTTTCAATTGGTGAGAGATCTGGAGAATGTGCTGGCCAGGGCAGCAGTCGAACATTTTCTGTATCCAGAAAGGCCCGTACAGGATCTGCAACATGCGGACGCGCATTATCCTGCTGAAATGTAGGGTTTCGCAGGGATCGAATGAAGGGTAGAGCCACGGGTCGTAACACATCTGAAATGTAACGTCCATTGTACAAAGTGCCGTCAATGCGGAGAAGAGGTGACCGAGACGTGTAACCAATGGCACCCCATACCATCACGCCGGGTGATACCCCAGTATAGCGATGACGAATACACGCTTCCAGTGTGCGTTCACCGCGATATCGCCAAACACGGAAGCGACTATCATGATGCTGTAAACAGAATCTGGATTCATCCGAAAAAATGACGTTTTGCCATTCGTGCACCCAGGTTCATCGTTGAGTACACTATCGCTGCCGCTGCTGTCTGTGATGCAGCGTCAAGGGTGACCGCAGCCATGGTCTCAGAGCGGATAGTCCATGCTGCTGCCAACGTCGTCGAACTGTTCGTGCAGATGGTTGTTGTCTTGCAAACGTCCCCATCTGTTGACTCAGGGACCGAGACGTGGCTGCACGATCCGTTACAGCCATGCGGATAAGATGCCTGTCATCTCGGCTGCTAGTGATACGAGGCCGTTGGGATCCAGCACGGCGTTCTTTATTACCCTTCTGAACTCACTGATTCCATATTCTGCTAACAGGCATTGGATCTCGAACAACACGAGTAGCAAAGTCGCGATACGATAAACCGCAATCGCGATAGGCTACAATCCGCCCTTTATCGAAGTCAGAAACGTGATGGTAAGGGTTTCTCCTCCTTACACGAGGCATCACAATAACGTTTCACCAGGCAACGCCGGTCAACTGCTGTTTGTCTGTGAGAAACGGTCGGAAATTTTCCTTGTGTCAGCACGTTGTAGGTGTCACCACCGGCGCCAACCTTGTGTGAATGTTCTGAAAAGCTAATCATTTGCATATCACAGCATCTTCTTCATATCGAATATATTTGGCGTCTGTAGCACGTCATCTTCGTGGTGTAGCAATTGTAATGGCAAGTAGTGTAATTATTTGCTGTTTCGCTGCCAACTAAATGTTTAAATTCTTTCTGTATCGTACTGAAGTGTTTCACAGGAAACGTACAGTACTTGTAGTTTATGCGAATTACGAATTCTTATTCCTCCCTTCTCTCATTCTCATTCATTTTAAACGACTGCTACGATAGATCGGCTAGAGTGCCTCATTTTGTGCAAAACGTCACTGGACATTTGAACGTCTTTCACACCAGGAATGAATAGAGTAGGTTAAACAGCGTTTCAGCACGGTTTTATCGAACTTGGGGAGTTGTGTTGACTGAGAAATGCCGCGTCGCATAGCTAAACGAACGGTCGCGCTGTACGGAATACTTGCGGGAATGACGGAGGATAGCCGAGTGACATGCCGGCCTTGGCCCAAGGGCAGCTCGCACCCGCAGTACATGTGAAGCATAACAAGCAGTGGCCGGTCTTGTTTTCAGGGATCCCTCTTGCCCTTGGGGTGGGAAACTATGCCTAAGATGGAGAATAATTAGCAATAATCAACGATATCAAGACGCGGATGACAATGGATATTATGGTATTAAAGACACATGATGTGTATCTACAAGATAGCTTCGCATTACAAATGACGGGTCATATAAAACCAGGCAGAAAACTGATGATTCCTCACCCTAAATAAGGTAGATTACATCATTTACGGAGGACTGTGGTTGGAAGACAGCTACGGAGATACGTTGCGACCTTGTGGAGACCGCTTAAGCAGAGAAAGAGGCTGCGGGCGCTCTCTATACCAATGTCGTAACAAATGATACAGCTGTAGATTTCACTTCATGAATTTATTAGAGTCTTCATCGTTTTGTGGGCCTGCGTCCCTACGATCACTTGTTACTGTGAGGGAGAAGGAATTGGTGTATGACATTCCTAACACGTTTAACGAGAAGCTCACTAAATACACAGGCAAAGAAAAAAATGTAAAGCACCTGGAAAACATGTTGAGATGTCAATGTAACTTCGCATGCGTGCACACCATCGGCGGTATGTAAATATTTAGAGCTGCAATTCCCGGTGACAAGTGGAACAGCCACCAGAGTGCGTTAGTATCCTTCGTGTTTAGTGCACTTAACCAGGACTGGAGGGTATATAAGTGGTGTGAGTAAAATCCGATGATGAGTGATTGCTAGAGACCGGATTATATGCCATTTGCATGTCGCACTTGCATTTGCATATTTGGTTCCTTTTCACCGGTTACTGCATATTTTAGCTAAAAACTAGTGACGATGTATATTTTCGCTCTATGTTTACAATATTTTAAAAATCTAGACCGGTGGTCTCTAGCTCGATCTAGTTTTGATGCTCACAGATTGATCGCGACCTAGAACTGAGTATAGTCTCTAACCGAGAGGCCACTGCCTAGCGATATCATTACAGAAGAGGAAGAGGAACAGGCAGACAGAGTCAATGCTTCTGGGCCGCGCCCCCAGTTAAATCCCCTCCTGTCATAACTTAAGCGTCAGCAACAACTAAATTATATGACGCAAGCTTTTAGACGCACGTCCATTGTTTCAGTTTAGCTTTCTATTCACTTAAACACAGTGTTAACGGCGTGTAGTGTTTAACGTGTTGTTCGCCATGACGCCCGAAAAGAGAAACGTCGTTTCGTGGATAGCTGTACATCCTGGATCATTTACATATGACGGAACTGTCTTATTGTCGAGTTTGCGAGAAAAACGTTTCATGTAGAGAAAAGTTTCAGATAGACCAGCATACGAAGAAAAGTCTTCATATCGCAGGAATGCAGAAGAAAGGACCACGACAACAATTTCTGACAGAAGTGAGTTATAGTAGCAGAGATTTGTCCAAAGGTAACCAAAAATGTCGGTTTAGCATGGATCTATGTAAAGCATTCGTTGTATGCAACATTCCTCTTCAGAAACTTACAAATGTTATCCTCAAAGGCTTCACGCACAAATATTGCTTAAGTCGAAATTTACCAGATGAATCAATATTGCTAAAAAATTACATACCGACAGTTTACGTAAATGTTCTGCAAGAAATAGCAATGAACTGAAGGAAAGCATTATCTGGATTTCAGTTGACAAAACTACAGACGCTTTTGGCCGTTTCACTGCAAATTTAATTGGTGGTGCTTTAAAAGAAAAGCCTCCTTCTTCCTATTTAGTGACCCGCAAAAAACTTGAAAAAATAAATCATTCTACGATCACCAGATTTGTGAATGAGGATATTAGAAAAATATTTCCAGAATCTCCTGCAGATGAAAGGATGTTTGTGTTTATTTCAGATGCTGCTCCCTGTATGATGAAAACAAGAAAAGACATCCGAATATTTTATCCCAATTTGATTCATGTGACGTGATTTGCATATGGAGTACATCGCCTTGCTGAGGAAGTACGTTCCACGTTTGTGAACGTAAATAAACTGATTTCATCCACAAAGAAATTGTGTCTAAAGGCTCCTGCTCGCATTACAACCGACAAAGAAAAACTAACAAATGTGAATTTACGTCCAGAACCAGTGGTAACTCATTGGGGTACGTGGGTCGAAGCTGTGTTGTTTTACAATGAACATTTCAAAGCCATTAGAGGGGTAGTAAATGACTTCGATAGTGCAGAGGCTTTGGCAGTTTGCCGGTGCAAGAAAGCTCTGATGATTCCAGTATTAAAGAAGACATTGCTGTGACTAGCACTCATTTTTCCCATATACTTGGAAGTATTAAAAATCTTGAAACTCAAGATTTGGCGCTGAATAAATATGTTCAGTAATGAATAAAATTATTGCAGTGAACTCATTGCTAGAGGTATTCCCAAGGAAACTTGAAGAAAAGTTTGAAAACATTTCAAACAATAACGAAGACTTTAAAATCTTGTGCCAAATTGATAGTTTTATTAATGTAACGGATGAACTTTTACCAGAAACAGTACGCACCTACATAGCACCCAAATTCAAATAATGCCCAGTTACCTCACCTGATGTCGATCGGTCCTTTTCTGCTTACAGAACTGTTTTAAGTGATCGAAGACATTATCTTGATACTAAACAATTGGAGCAGTACTTGGCCGTTTATGATTACAATACTAGAAATATGTCAAATAAATTGTAAATGATGCTTTGGTACAATAGTAATAATTAAAAATTAATGCTGTTAAAAATTAATGATTGTATCCTGTTTTTTAAATAAAATTTTACGGAGTTTTTGAGCGTGCCCCTCTGCGTGCGATATATCTCGAAGTTGGTCCTTTACATATCAATTGTTTCGCTGCGACTCACTCACATCGCATCCGCTTGTTGCCGAGAACAATAGCAAAGAAGGAACAATTCTTGAAACACGGTATGCTTCCGTATTTTGCAAATTTTTAGAAAATAGTCCCAGAAAGGCTCCCTTCCTAAACTCTAGTAGAAAGTAATCAGAAAATGATATCAGCGTTCTAAATGTACCGATTTTTCACGTGACCGGCGCTCCTCCTCGTAACTGATATGCACAGGTTCGATTCTTGAGATGCAATCCACGCAGTAACTACCTCGTTTTTCTTATTTTATCTTGCATATTTCGACACTTTTCGTGAATTTTTAAGCATTTTCATGCATAATTGCATGGATGTTTTTAGGTTTTTATAACGCATGTAACCCGGTATTTAGTGATTACTGTGGAAGATACGGAGATGGCGTGTACTCATGTGAAACAGTATTGTCAACAAGAGTTTTAAAGTGGCCTCACCGTGTGTCTCCATTTGGCTGGCTGTTAGAATTGTACAGTATGTTGCTTTGTCGGGCATTCGGATGAGAAAACTGTCCGATGTTGGACTGCATGGGAAAGTAAAGTGAGAGCAGACATACTCTTCGTTAAGGTTCTAGTCGACCATGTATGACCGCCACAATGGAGAATACCTGTAGTTTGCACCAGCCACATCATAATATCTTCACACTTGTGCCAGGCATCCAAGAACAAGTAATTGATTCCCAGAAACATTCTTTGTCTTGCTGGAGACCAGGCAGCAAGCAGACTATAGAATTACCGTCCCACGAGTAGCGTATCATTAAAACCGCAATAGAAACATATGAGATTCTAGTTGGGCTGTGACTGAGAAGGATGTTGCATTATGTCCAGTGATGAATCAATGCTATGCACTGCCCCTCCTGATGACCACCACCAACAAAAATGGCGGAGACCAGCAGAGAGATCGCATTCTTCCAGAATATTGCAGAGGAGCAGCTACATACATACTCGGCAAACCACTGTATGGTGCGTCTCATCGTTTCCTTTTCCACTCGCAAAGAGAGCAAGGGAAAACCAACTGCCTATATGACTCCGTACAAACTGGAATTTCGCTTACATCTTCACGGTCCTAATGCAAAATGTATTATGGCCGCAGTAGAATCGTTTTACAGCCAGGTGCTAATGCCTGTTCTCTACGTTTCCTCAATAGTGTTTTGTGAAAAGAAAATTTCCTTACCCCTCCCCACCCCCCAACCTCCTCCACCCCTCCAACAAGAATTCGCATTTGAGTTCATGAAACATCTCTGTAGCATGTTAATCGAACCTGTTGGTAACAAATGTATCAGCATGCTGCTGAACATCGTCGGTGTCTTCCTATAATGTGACCTGAGCCCACCCTCGAGCAGTACTCAAGATTGGGTGCCACAAGTACTCTGCACGCAGTTTCCTTTTCGCATGGGATACACTTCCCTGAAACTCTTCCAGTAAACAGAAGTCGACCATTCGCCTCCCCCACTACCGTCCTTACTTGCTCATTCTTTTTTATATCACTTTGCGCCGTTGTGCCTATATAGTTAGTCGATGTGACTGTGTGTACAGCATAGCAGTAAAACCATTTTCGAATATTAGATCCCAGGCAACAAAAAAAGGTTGACATCATATTAGAAAACACGCAAGGGTTGGATGCAGAGAAATCTCTGTGTCAAGTCAAGATAGACATTGGGAACCTGCCAGCTGTTAGTGACACTAGTATAACATTATTAAAAGTTCAAAATTTTATTCTGAATGTTTACAAGTTGTCGTTCTTCCACACTAGCATTTGGTGTTGTCCATTAACCTGCATGTTGGATTCTAGATAATGTCCGTTGAGTCACCTCAAAATCTGCATGCCCAAGAGTAGACGTCAGTCACCCCGGCGCTGTAGCGTATTGCCAGCGAGCAGGTGTGGCCATTAACTTTCACAAATTGGTCTTGGGATGTGGCTGAAGTGTCCTTGGTCTCACGCTGAATCTACGATGACCCTTAATGACCCATCCACGATACACCTGATGGCGGTAGTCGTATAGTCAGTCGATGTCCTTCCTATACCTGGCAGGTTTCAGCACCTGATTGTTGAATGGGAACGTGGACTCCAAGACGCCCTTCATTCCATGTTGAAGTTCAGTGCTAGCAGCACCCCATGGTACGGTACTGTTAGGAGACAGTCAGTTCCTCCTTCAGTAGAAGATAGGAGGAGAGCAACAAGAAGTTCATCAAGTGAAATACATATTAATCTAGTTCATAGACTGTGTACGAGCATCTGGAACATAGATTCGCTACACTGTCATAATCACGCCATTTACTGCTGCTACTATGACTGCCATTGATCTCAATGATCAGCTCATGATGAAAGATGGAAGATCTAACAGGATGTAGCGTGAGTCTTTCACAGAAGGCTTGTTTCTTACAGACAGCATGTCTCCTTTTTATTCTGTTATACTTAACAAGCTGTTAACTGCAATGTCAGTTCCTCACTATGTGCTATTGTGAAAGACATAGACGAGGTAATGAATACGCTTGTCTCACTTCCTGCTAAATGTGCATCCTCTCTCGGCAGGCAGTGCCATAAAGTGGTGACAACCTAACCCACTTGCAACATACTGGCTCGCGTCCTGCACATGTATCTGTCTCTAGAGTTTCACTATGCCAATATGACTGAATTTTTAAAAAAAATCAAATTTATACTCCTTATTATTCTGTGCCGTAGCATTGCTGACTCTGAACTATGCCCGGCCGAAGTGGCCGTGCGGTTAAAGGCGCTGCAGTCTGGAACCGCAAGACCGCTACGGTCGAAGGTTCGAATTCTGCCTCGGGCATGGATGTTTGTGTCCTTAGGTTAGTTAGGTTTAACTAGTTCTAAGTTCTAGGGGACTAATGACCTCAGCAATTGAGTCCCATAGTGCTCAGAGCCATTTGAACCCTTTTCTGAACTATGGAGACTGCTTCTGGATTTCAAACTAGATCTCAGTGGTTGATGGCCATGGAGAGAGTGGAAATAGTTTATTGCAAACTTTTCCCTTTCAATGACTGTAGCTATCTTATAAAGCACATAAGTACGTGCAATATCAACCTAGTCAGTATGTGCCACTTTCAGACATGTAACAGTAAATCATGCAGTTCCATTCAGTGTGATGAACACTTGCTTTGTCTGCGCACAGCTGTGTCATACACGGCGAACCTTCTCCCTGTAAGGAAACAGAGTGCCGCGGCTGCGGTTCTGATGAAATGAGGTTGGACACCGCACCAGCTGCCACTGATTTTCCAAACGATGTCATTTTAGGCTAATATTTTTAGTTTGGTGTTGAGACATTGATCGTGATATGTCCTTGACTCCAAGGTATTTATATGTAAGGCAGTGCTCCAACTCGGCACCCTCCCAATTAACTTTTAGTTTTATCACAACTGTCATACACTGATAAGTCAAAACATAGTGACCACTGCCCACCGCGAAGTTGTATGTCACCTGGTAGTGTTGTGGGCACGTAATGCAGTAGCAAAAGTATATAAGAGGATCAGATACGCTTGAGTGATCACCCTAGCCGGGAAATGTGAGACTACGTTGAGAAAAGCGACTTTGACAAATGGTACATTACTATTAAACAGAGCCTATGGAAGAGAGTCTCAAAAACGGCACACCTGGTTGAATGTTCAGATGCTACTATCGTGAGCATCTACGGAATGACGTAGAAGGACAGTGAAGCTACCACTAGGCGCGAATTTGGTGGACATCCAGGTGTCTTCACAGGAGGCTTGTCTGCTCTGTAAAGTGGTATATATGATGGGCTGTGGCATCTCTGCCGAAAGAGCAGAATGATGGTGTATAACAAGTGCTTCGGAGAGGACCGTTCATCGTACTTCGTCGAACACGGAGCTCTGCAGCAGTCCATCCCTACGTGTTCACATGCTGAACCAACGATATTGTGAGTTACGACTGCAGTGGGCATGGCACCACTGGGATTCGACTGTCGATCAGTGGTAACGTTTCGCAATTTAGCTTCGCTAGGTGGACGGTCGTCTCCACAAACGCCGTCATCAAGGTGAATGGCGGTTCGAAATGTGCAGTGCGACGCAGATGCAGGCTGGTGGGAGTAGTATTATGCTATGGGAGACATTATTCTGTGCTTGCGTGGGACCTGAGTCAGTAGTTGGAGATACGCTGACTGTTGTGCACTGCCCTCCACGCTTGGTGTCTTCCCCGACGGCGATGTCATTTTTCAGCAATATAATTGTCCGTGTCTCAGAGCTGGAACCGTGTTAAGTGATATGAGGAGCATTATAGTGAGCTCATGTTGATGTCTCAGCCTAATATAAATCGTATAGAACCCATCTGGAGGCCAATGGGCATCATCGCCGCGAACACAAATAAGCGGCCCGTTATTTACGCGAATTACGTGACCTGTGCGTAGACATCTAACGCCACATAACTTCGAAAACCACCCAACTAACTGTCGGAACCCTGATACGCAGAATCACCGGTGTATTTCGTTCAAAGACGGAAAAAAGAACTGTTAAGCAGGTGATGATAATGTTTTGGCTCATCAGTGTAAATGGTTCTTGATATCGTTAATACTAACACTGAGATGGAGTTGACGTCGGAGCTGGTACCACACACGTTTGTTGGGGACAGATTAAGGGATCTTTCTGGCTGTGGGAGCGTCTCAACATCGTACACACAGTTCATAGTGAGACGTGGGATAAAAAATGGCATCTCAATATTGTCACATGACATGTAACATATAAGGACAGAGGACGCTGCACATACCATCTCTGATGCTGGAGTTCTCTCATTTACTGCCAGTCATGACCCGAAGTCATACACGATGGATGCCCACACTAACTATGATGCTACAAGTAACAAAAATGTCCAAAACACTGGAAGAGTGGGGTCTCACGGAGGTCGCTGTCATACTCGCCGTCTAGGTCATCTGGGCAGTGCAGAACCGCAGCTCATCGCCGTTCGCTATGTGACGCCAGTCAACAGCATCCGTGCATCCCCGTCACGATACCACTCGAAACACACAAGTTTGCGTTATGTTTTTAATAGCTGCGTAGGGATGGGACCAAAAATCAAGAAACCTTCATAGGGTTTAAGGACCTGCAAAAACCGCTCTACGATGTCAAATAGTGCAAGGCGTTCGAAACTGTGAGAAAAATAGGTTAAGCTGTAGAGAAACACGGCTAATAAGTAATATTTCCAAGTGCCAAGAGGGAAAAATAAGAGTGGAAGACCAAGAACGACGTGCTCAAGATTGAATTGTATAAGATACTGATGTAGTTTTTCGCTCCTACTGTTCAGTCCTTCCGTCGAAGAAGCAATGATGCAAATAAAAGAAAGGTTCATGGAATTAAAATTCAGGGTTAAAGTGTATCAATGATAAGGTATGCTGATGACATTGCTATCCTGAGTGAAATTGAAGAAGAATTACAAGATCAGCAGAATGGAATGAAAAGACTAGTGAGTGCAGAATGTGGAATGAAGGTAAATCGAAGAAAGACGAAAGTAATTAGAAGTAGCAGAATAAGAACAGCGACAAACTAAAAATAAGGACTGGAGATCGCGCAATAGGTGGAGTTAAGGCTTTCTGCTACCTAGGCAGCAAAATAACGAATGACAGATGGAGCATGGAAAACATCAAAATCAGACTTGCACAAGAAAACATGGCATTTCTAGCCATTAGAAGTCTACTAGTATAAATCATAGGGCTTAATTTGAGGAAGAAACTTCTGAGAATGTACGTGTGATCACAGGAAAACCGGAATAGAAGAGAATCGAGACGTGGTGCTACGGGCGAATATTGAAAATCAGGTCGACTGATAAGGAATGAGGAGGAGTGAGGAGTTCCTGTGCAGAATCGATAAGGAAAGGAATATATGGGAATCACTGACAAGAAGAACGGACCTGATGACAGGCCATCTGTTAAGGTATCAGGGGAATAATTTCCATGGTACTAGAGGGACGTGTAGAGGGTACAAACTGTAGAGGAAACAGAGATTGGTACATATCCAGCAAGTAACTGAGGACGTAGATTACAAGTGCTATCCGAGATGAAAGGATCAGTAAACGTTCTCCAATAATCTGCCTCCAGTCTGGTATGCGACGTGTCAAAGCAGCGACTACTGAAAATACATTTAACGACAATTGCACATGAAAATGTACATTCTTCTTGTATGAGCTTTGCTAAGTACTTATACTCAATGTGTACTTTCATTCCTGATGTTCATTGGTCTTGTATTATTTTATTTACGCTTTTCTAATTTTGCCTTTTGTGTTAATTTTGGCCACAGGTGTCTGATGACGATTACTCGAAAGGCGTGATAAATAAAGTATTTAGCGACCAAGTCGTTTCCAGTGAATTACTACATCAAAGTCCGGATGGCTGCATACCTTAAAAATTGATGACCTCATCAGTCGAATGGAAGAAGGTACCACTTATATGAATTTTCGGTCTATTTAAGATAATATACATCTTTCATTTCTGGACATCTGAAACTAGCAAAAGACACCTGAGTCTAAAAGACACCACGGCCGGCTCCTGCACGTCAGCAGGAGACTTTTCAAGCTGGTGGAAGCTCTGTAATGTTGTGGGGAGTGTGCAGTTGGAGTGATATGTGACCTCTGATACTTTAGACTCTGACAGGTGACACGTACGTAAGCATCTTGCCTTATCACCTGCATCCATTCACGTCCATTGAGGATTTCAACGGACCGGGGCAATTCCAGCCGGACAGTGCGACACCTGATACGTCCAGAATTGCTGCAGAGTGTCTCCAGGAACACCCCTCTGAGTTTGACCACTTCCGCTGGCCACTAAACTCCCTAGACGTGAATATTATTGAACATATCAGGGGTGCCTTGCAACCTGCTGTTCAGAAGAGATCTCCACCCGCTCATACTCTTACGGATTTATTGGCAGCCCTGCAGTATTCATGGTGTCATTTCCCTCCAGCACTACTTCAGACATTATTGAAGTCCGTGCCACGTCGTGTAGCGGTATCTGAGCGTGTTCGCGGGGACCTACACGAGAGGCAGGTGTACCAGTGTCTTTGACTTCTCCTTGTATATTAATTATTTAGAATCTGATTGTCATTAAATTCATGATCTCCAATTGCCCACTAAAGATTTTCCAAACTTCTACCGCCCCAAAAATCAGCAACCAAGCGAATCATTTCTAGAGGGTGAAATCCATGTCTCATAGGAATTCGGGCTTAGGACGTTTCGTCACTTCAACTCACCCACTGTTACGGGAGAGCTAGAATCAAATGATGACAATGCAGAATAATGCATCGCACTAGGTAAGTAATAAATATTGCATCTGCTACGGGCATATATAGCTTTAGGATGTTCGCCTTCAACAGGAGAATAAATCCTCGACCCCCTGTGACTGCCGAGCTGGCGAACTTGATCGGAACATTCAGTGAGCAGCGGATTAAAGCGGCCGTTCCATTATACGCTGTGCTCGTTTCGCGGCCCCGACCCCATCCCTCTTGACCTCTTCGTGGCGGCTCTTCAGGAAGCCGGTGCGAGAGACGGCAATTCAATCGAAGGAAGGAACCGTCGATCGTCCGCACGCTGCCTCAACTCTGTGCTCACAGTCGAAAGCAGTCTGCGGGGCACCGTGGGGCGCGTCACAAACGAACGTGCAATTCCAGGAGAAACGGCTGCAAATTAACGCGTCTGTCTGACTGAAACTTCAAAGAGAATATGCTTCAAGTCGTATAGCCGCTCTAATTACTAAAATAAAGCCGTACCGAAGCGGAAATCCATCGTAAAGAAACCTTCTCAACTGCTAAATTAATTATTTACAACTTTTTACAAGCTCGACCTGCCGGTTGCAGCCAAGAAGACGGTTTTCCAGTGCTGCTACGGAACAGTGCGATGAACTGATAAGCAATGTTTTAGTCTTTTTTTTAAGGGTCTGGTTATTTGTACAGCTATTGTCTCTTCCAGTGTTTCATTCTCAGACACTTGTATGCGCCAAAGGATGAACAATCTTAGCGTTTGAAACTCACTTGGTCTTTCGTGGCTGTTTCCATTGAAAGTAAAATTATCTACTACATTATATGAATACGTGGTGTATGCCTTTCAGACATATCCAAGACGTTTTGCCATTCGTGCACCCAGGTTCCTCGTGGAGTACACTATCGCATGCGCTCCTGACTGTGATGCAGCGTCAAGGGTAACCACAGTCATGGACTCCGACCTGATAGCCCATGATGCTGTAAACGTCGTCGAACTATTCGTGCAGCTAGTTGTTGCCTTGCAAACGTCCCCACCTGCTGACTCAGGGACGGATAAGATGCCTGTCATCTCGACTGCTAGTGATACGAGGCCGTTGGGATCGAGCACGGCGTTCCGTATTATCCTCCTGAACCCACCGATTCCATATTCTGCTAACAGTCATTGGATCTCGACCAACGCGAGCAGCAATGCCGCGATACGACAAACCGCAATCGCGATAGGCTGCAATCTGACGTTTATCAAAGTCGGAAACGTGAGGGTACGCATTTCTCCTCCTTACTCGAGGCATCACAACAACGTTTCACCAGGCAACGCCATTCAACTGCTGTTTGGGTATGAGAAATCGGTTGGAAACTTTCCTCATGTCAGAACGTTGTAGGTGTCGCCACCGGCGCCAACCTTGTGTGAATGCTCTGAAAAGCTAATCATTTGCATATCACATCATATTCTTCCTGTCGGATAAATTTCGCGTCTGCAGCACGTCATCTTCGTGTTGTAGCCGTTTTAATGGCCAGTAGTGTATGTGCCAACGATTCAGTATGCTTCGTGTTTGAAGGTCACCTGGTCTTTCGTGGTTGTTTTCATTGAAAGTAAAATTATTATATGAACACGTGGTGCCTGCCTTTCAGACCTGTCCAAGAGAACAGACACCACACATTCATATAACTGACTTGTCTAAATGCTCATTGAATCCACCACTTTCAATACGGATGCATAATCACTTTCGACCTCCTGTTGGACTCTCAAAGTAGCGAGCATGGAGGACATAGACGGGGATTGGGAATAGATGGCGCTAGGTGATAATGTGTGTCGGCCGGAGGCGTGGCGAGATAGTCGGCGCAAGTGCGATTAATAGTGTGTCTGCATGGTACAGTGGTTACCGTAGCTGCTAGGTAAGCAGGAGATCCTGGTTTCGATTCCGTTCCGGTACACTTTTTACTCGGCTGTGCTGATTCTACATAAAGTCCCGATTCATCTGGTGTCATTAGTTCCTTCTCTTTCTTTCCTCCCTACTCGCACCTACACCTTCAATTTACATACAATTATCTAGGTCCTTAGGCTGCGTCATGTTCCTCATCGATTTCTTCTTAAGCAATCGATGTTCCTCTGCTTGGATGTTCTTCAAAATCTTCTGATGTTCGCGGTTAGCTAACTGCGGGATCTCTACGTTCGCGAAGAAGCGTCGAAACGTCGATTGTGTAAGATGAATTAGAACATGACGTGGCGTATCGACCAAGAACAGTGGTTCCCAAACTGGAATAATTATTCCCTTCTGGGTAAATTGTAATCATCCGGAAGGGTAAAAACAAAAGGATTCATTTATGTTTCGGTCATGAATCTAAACTTTTTTAAAACATT
This sequence comes from Schistocerca serialis cubense, assembly GCF_023864345.2. NCBI lineage: Eukaryota > Metazoa > Arthropoda > Insecta > Orthoptera > Acrididae > Schistocerca > Schistocerca serialis. The sequence continues at coordinate 668,291,038 of NC_064642.1, forward strand.
ATTATTTCATCAGTATCATTGTCATTATTACTACAGATTACGTAAGTTACCAATAATTGCTACCTTCAGTATGTGACACGATAAGGTTTGTGAAACGAATGTATGAATAACAGCGTCTTCACAGGTCCCCTCTACACATATACTTTGTACTTTATATCATACACCTATGAGAGCAAAATCAAGATCTATTTGCTTAAATATATAATGAGAAAACGTTCTCCCATTTGTAGGTAGTTCCCACAACAGACCAGAAACTGGTTCGTTATTCACTGTACATTGTGTAAACTAAATAATTACAGTACAAGACAACAATAACTATGTAATGGCCACTACACTGCTGTAGGGCCTGTACAGTATTATTATTATTATTAGTATTATTTAATATTGTTAATGTTATTACTCGTATTAGACGCAGCGGTTAGCGACAAAACATTGGCAGATTGAAGTCTTCCAATCTCTACCAGTGCAAAAGGAAGCAGTCTGGCATTAAAGTGATTTACAAACAATAGGCTTAAGTATGGTGCACATATTTTAATTTGGTTGGTTTTGAATGACAGTGTGGCTGAAGCAAGTTCCACTAAGTGAAGCAAGGGTCCGAAGGCGGCACGTTTTGTAGCAACTGCCTACCCTCAGTGCATATAGCTAACTTCCTTCTCTGAGAATGAGTTGTAGACAGCACTGACGATTCACTCAGAATTGCTTCGTCACTGTAAAAGAGAAAGTTTGTGAAACATAAGCACTACACATTGTTACACTGACTCTTTACTTTGTGGTTCAATAAAACACTTACATGTGCTAAATAGAATTTATTTTTCGTAATTTAGAAGTGAAAGTGTTTAAAGAAAATTCTGTTTCTTTCTATAGAAACGGTCCATGGACGGCCAAGTCAAATGCTCCTTAATTTTTTGCAAGGTCTGGTAAGTTCCTAAGTGCCCACGAACCAACGAATCATGAAAGCTATGAAAAATCGGGCGCACCAGAGCTACTGGTAAAGAGATCTTGAATTGCTTAGCACGTCCCACCCTTTTACACAAAATGCCTTTCTTGATAATGTACTCACCCAATACTTCCCCAGCCCACAGGCGTTGCTTAACGAGTGTCAAGTAGAGTCCTGATCCTGGTGCCTAACAACATCATCAAACACATGAGAAATCTCGACTAACACTATACAACTAAGGCTGCCTCCCTCTACTTCCTGGGTGCTCTCACTGGATGTATGTCAAGTGAACATTCTGCTGAGGACGTCCGCAAGGACATTTTCAGTCCCTTTTATGTGTTTGACTTCAGACTGAAATGCAGAAATGCGTACTGTCCACCTTGCGATACGGCCGGTTTTACGTGGCCTGGCTAACACACAGCTTAATGCTTGACTGTCGGTTTTCAGCTGAAATACCCGATGCACAAGGTAAAAGCATTAGACAGAACATTTAAGTTCGGCACTGGTTAACCTACGAGATTGGTACGCTAATGGCAGACTGCGACCTTAGAACTCTTGGAGGAGGAGAGCCGAAATACCCGCCTTAGAAGCGTCAGTTTGGACAATGAACTTTTTATTAAAATCCGGCACTCCGAGAACCGGAGGGTTGGCTATAGCTGCCTTAATATGCTCAAACGCGGCCTCTCGGACAGGTCCCATTCAAACCGCACTCCTTTCCGGCGCAACTCATTTAAGGGAGCGGCCATCTGAGAAAAATTAGGGACAAACCGCCTCAAATAATTCGCCATGCCTATGACCCTGCCAATTACACGCTTATCAAAGGTAGAGCTCTTAATGCTTTAGTTCGTTCCTGGTCGATGTGAATACTCAGACCTGATACAAGGTGACCTAAAAAAAGACACCTGCTGTCTGGCTAATGTCAATTTACTGGGTTTAACAGTTAACCCGGACCCTGCAATCTCGCGAAAACTTGCTGCATATGACCTAAATACTACTGCAACGAAAGGCTATAAATCACCATGTAGTCCAAATAATTATAAACACTGACAAATTTCAAGTCGCCAAGGATATTATCCAGCAAGGGAGTAAGAACGGGTGCCCAAGTAGCCAAACCAAAGGGAACCCTGTTAAACTCAGTAAGATTCCAATAAGTACAAAACGCTGCAACATGTTAACATTCTTCAGGTAAGGGAATCTGATAATATGCTTGATTCAAATCAAGTACAGTATACCAATTAGCACCGGCAGACCAAGTAAAGGAGTTATTAAGATCAGATAGACGAACAGGTTTGAGGACAGACTTGGTGTTCAGGCGTCGGCAATCAGCACCAGGCCTAAAATCCCGCCTCCGATCTTTATGTACAAAGAATATGGGGGAAATATAGGTAGATGTAGAAGGCCTTATAATCCCTTCCTCGAGCATTTTTGATATTTTAGCTCTTAGTATCTTCATCTTAAGGGGTGAGAGACGCTATGGGGACTGCCTGACAGGAATATCGGCAGACAGACGGATACGGTAGTTAGGAACATTAGTAACGCCCAACCTTTCACAGACAAGTTCAGGGAACCTCAGTGACAAATCCTGTAATTGAGAAGCCTGATGTGTCGAGAGATGAGTAAGATCGAATTCATTAGACGCAGCCTCAACAGCCAGAGTACCGGCATTTCGATGCACAGTAAGTTTAGCACACTCTCAAAAACCAAATTTCTCCTCCGGAATAATCGAAAACTAAACCAGTTTTATTGATGAAATCACATCCCAAAATTAAATCAACAGGCAGCTCCTTGACCATGACTAGTGACAAGGGCCAGGACAAATCCCCAACCTATATACTCCCTCGGACCCAGCCATGCAGAGGCAACACCTGCCCATTGGCCACCCGACATCTCTGCACAGGAGAAGGGATCGACCGAAGTTTCGTGAGATGACTAAATTCCAAAGACCATTCGAAGCTCAATAGCGAAAAGGAGATACTAGAATCCAAACGAGCACAAATAGGTTTGCTACCTACTCGAGAACAAATATAAAGCAAGATCGGTGATGCAGGAGCGGCAACACGGGGAACTCCAAGGTTTAGAGGCTGGATCCCGAGGTCGCTGCCCAGCCCAGCGTCATTTATTGGCTCTGGGCGCGCGAAGTTGAACGCAAGAGAGCACCAAATGAGCCCTGCTATCGCACATGAAGCAATGCCGGGGTTCCCTTTTAACGGCCTCAGCCGATGTAGACAATTAGAAATGTCCCTTGACATCAACCGTGGGCTGACCCTTAACTTCACGGCATACATCGCCCGCAAGTGGCAACGCAGATATCGCTACAACAACGACACGAAGCTCTTCCTAGTTTGAAGGACGATCACGAAAAACAAAGTACAACTTATCCGTCATTCGAATCCCCCTGAGAACAATAGACACCAACTCCAGTTCTGGCAAATTGATGAACAGGGCCAAGCAGGCCGTCTGATCTCTGTCCACTTTATCCTCCCCTTTATCCTGCTACGTCTCTCACATGTAACGGCACTCAAGCTGTTTACGAACTCCGGTTGTCAATCTCTGGGCAATCACAAGCTCGCTTAATTGCTGCAAGGAAAACCCTTCTGTCACGGCTCGGAACACGATGTTCCTCAACTCACCTCCAGCTAACGGGTACAATAGTGACAAAACTACTTGGTGCGGAACGCGAAAGGCAGGCGCATGTTGCTCAAGACGAAACAACAACCATAATGAGTTTTCAACCTGCTCATGTCGGTCTAAAAGTAATTCAGTAATATCTCGAAAGAAATACGCCAGAGGATCAGGCAATTTGGCAAAGGCTGCGTCTAACTTCTCAGAGGATATAACAACACCACTCCCGGACTGGCTCCCAGTTTGCCCTTGATACAGCAATTACCGCTCTTCATTCCTCTTCCCATTCACTTCTAAACATGTAAGCCTAAACTGCAATGCATGAACCAAAGACCCCAATACAGCAGTTAGTTTTTTTATGATCTTTCAAGCCTAACAAGCCTAAATCCGCTATCCGATTGGTTACATGGACTAACTGCACCCGTCCCTTGTCTAACTGACTGCCACTGGGTTGAGTGCATTCCAAAACCCAAATGGTGTCCTCACGGCTTCTAATAGTCTTAAACAAAAATTCAATGGCTGCCTCTGTCTCACCCACCACATCCGGCGTGCCGTCAACAGAGTGAAGACCGGTAGCACGCAAACGGGCCAGAAAGTCCGGAACACTGCCTTCAAAAGACTGGTGCCTTATGGCCAACTCATAAACAAGGTGGTCCTTCCTCAACAGGCCGCTGCCCGGGCACTGCTTGACCGCCATTAAAATAAATCACCTGAAACAATCATCAACCAAGACAATATGGTGCAACACTAACACAAGTACCATTCCAACCAACAGCAACTGTAATGGCAATATCACAACCGTAACCACGTTCTGCTACCACTTGAGACCTGATTGGTGGTAGTCAGAGAGCGCACAGGATAAGGTTAAGGTTGGGGATGGGGCCGTAAACAGTTTCTGTGACTTGCACAACCAAACACACAGCTTTATTTTTCTAAGAACCACTTATTTCATCATTGGCTTAAAAGACCACATTAGAACAATAGGCTGAAGGCCTAGTTAAAGAAAACTTGAGATGTTTTCTGGCCTGAAGGCCCAAAACCACACAGCAACAACATGAACGCCTGAATGCCTGGCTTAGAAATTAAAGGAATTAAAAATAGAAGGTAAAAAAATATTTTAAACACGCAATGGAAACAATTAACGGCTGAAGGCCTACATTACACGTCTGAAGGACACTATAATTAAGGAATATTAATAAAAAAAATTTTAAGAAAGAAAATTTATTTTAAACTTTTAACAGAGCGGCCGAAACCTAATTAAAGGCCACAAACAAATTTGAAACAGCGACTGAAGGCCTCAACAACAAGTCAAATAAATTATTTAGAATAAACCCGTCGCTTCTTATATTCCCTTAGAGAATATACATGGCTGAAGGCCTTATTAAGGGGTTCACGCAAATCCTCGGATGAAGGCCACACATAGCACATGGAACAACTAACGGCTTAGGGCCTAGATTACAAACAATTTCAGATAGAACAAGAAGAATTAAAAATTTTTTTCTTTCAAAAGCAATTAATGCTCATAATTTTAATTTAACACGGCTGAAGGCCTTTATGTGAAACTTAAAAAAAGAAACTGAATTAATACAGGGCCAAAGGCCTCGCACAATACTTCAACTAGAATGAAAATCACGATTTAAAACAAACAGAACAAGTGGTGCTCAGAAGTGTTCCAAGGGTCGGCCTGGGAAGGTAACTTAAACGTAAGGTGAGGTGAGACAGTGAGTCATGTAATCGGATGGCAGCCCAAGGACCGACCAACAATTTAAGTAATTCCCTTCTGTCCGACGAACGGCACAACGATGAGGAATAACGACCGAGGTCGTGAATACGGACAGCACTACGACTCCAGAAATCGGCGTCTAAAAACAGCCAGGGGAACAATAACCACTCTAAACAAATATGAACTAAACAACTTAAAAGGCTGGCGAACTACACGCCGTGCTGGATAGCAACAACACGACGAGGAAAAGGCACACTGACTACAAACTACGCTAGCGACCTGGACATGTAACTCCCTCACATCGTACGATGCTGCTGGCCTGAACGGCCTAGGGGGTAACAACCCGCAAATAATCGAAGAGGTGTCTCAGTAGTTGAGATTTCATAACAGGTTAACTGATCACTCAACTTCAGCGTCCAGGTTCGTTGGGCAACGAACTTGTTTCTCTCGCAGCTAGCGCCTCACGATTCGACAGCGCGTGCACGACACCAGCGGCCGCGCGACCTGGCCTCGCGCTGCAGATACTTGCTTGCTGCTACGTCCCAACCGACTCACTAGCACACACACCACCACCCGGAAATACAGCGGTCACACCAAAGATAGTACGACACTACTACAATCGGTAAGCGCTGCTGTAGCCACTCAAGGAGGCAAGCCAGCAACTTAGTTATGCCTGTAAGTAAGGAAGAAACAAGACGCAACTCGATATAAAAATGCCAAAGAACCAATAGCATGAACGCGAACCATACACGGTTCAGAACTTATACTGGTAAAGGTGGTGGAATGGGGAGGAGGTAGTACAACTAGGAGATTTTACTTTCAGTGACTTTCATGACCTTCAGTTTTTAAAGATCCATAATGCCGGTATTCCTTGAAATTCCCCAAGAAAACAACGTTTTGCCTACAAAAAGTGCTCCTGGGAACTGTTTACACGTAGTATTTCCAATTCCCCTAATCATTGCTGTGTTGGCTTGTTTAATATACAAGGAAATGGAACCTTTCATCCCATCCACAGTGCCATAAACTGGCAGTATATGGTGACGAAATTCGTTTAATCCAAAGGCACGGAAGATTTATATGGATCTGTAGATTTGGGCATAATGAGGGTGTTATTTAGCCGTCTGGTCTGGAAGGGAAATATTCCTTCACGCAAAATGCCCTCTTTTCACTCGATTTACCTATTTAAAAAATGGTTCAAATGGCTCTGAGCACTATGGGACTTAAGAGCTGTGCTAATCAGTCCCCTAGAACTTAGAACTACTTAAACCTAAATAACCTAAGGACATCACACACATCCATGCCCGAGGCAGGATTCGAACCTGCGACCGTAGCAGTCGCGCGGTTCCGGACTGCACGCCTAGAACCGCGAGACCACCGCGGCCTCCTATTTAGTAAATGTGAATGTAATCGGTGTATGTATACAGTGGTTTAATGGTTTTACTGTACGATGACGAGAAAAGGAAGAGGAAGAAATCCAGTACTGGCCCATAGCCTAAAACTTTAGAATAGTATTAAGGGGACTCCCGCCTTAAGGGGACTGCTTCGTGAGTACGAGGGAAAACCTAGATAGATTTGTCAATTTTCAAAATATTGTACGCCCATGTAATTCTTCCCATATTTTAACATGCCATTTAGGAATAATTTGTTGTATGAATCACAGGTTTTGGTCTCACAGTTTTTTCCTAAATTGTATTTTGTGTTGCAAGAGAAATAAAGCATGTTAATTATTTATGCACCGCATAGGTATAAATACCTCGAAATAAAACCGAGGTAGAAGCTAGATTTTTTTTCCGTTAGCCGGCCGGAGTGGCCGAGAGGTTCTAGGCGCTACATTCTGGAACCGCGCGACTGCTGTGGTCGCAGGTTCGAATCCTGCCTCGGGCATGGATGTGTGTGATGTCCTTAGGTTAGTTAGGTTTAAGTAGTTCTAAGTTCTTGGGGACTGATGACCTGAGAAGTTAAGTCCTATAGTGCTCAGAGACATTTGAACCATTTTTTTTTCTGTTACATTTAAAGCAGACTTCTAAAAGATTGTTGCTGTCGTAAAGTACGGTTCACAAAATTTTTAATAATGGTTATAAAAAGTTTCAGCAATTAACTTACAGTTTTCCTTTAAAAAGTGTTTAATTTTAAAATTTAAGTCATAAATCCCTTGATACTGACTACCATAGAGAGTATACCTTTTTATGAACCTCTCTGTTGTTATGACAAATAAAAAAGTTTTTTTAGTTAAATGTGTTTTATGACAGTATACAAAATTTCAGCCATCTATCTTTAATAGTCCTTAAACAATGTGTACCAGTTCATCAAAAAAGGAAATTCCAGGACATTCAAGTTAAAACTCGTTTCTCTGCCTACCCCGAATAAACGTAACGCTTTCCAGGTCCACATTCATTCTGTTATTAGTGTTGTTCCCCTCACTCTCCTTCTTCGAACTTCTTCTTACTCTTGGTTCTTTGGTGGCTTCCAACATAGATTTATCTGCTTCGAAGAGTCTCTTGCGGTCAACGGCAATTGAAGCTCTTTGCATATTTGGTTCGCCAGGCAGTCCCGTCCATTCAGTAACATTAAACCCCGATACTGCACCATCACTAGAATTAGCAGATCATCCAGCACACTAATTTTGAAGTGTTTAGTTCTATGGGAACAGTTTTTGGTATCCATTCCCATATACAGTTGTTCAAACAATCATCTGGGTTTGGATTCCTACGATATAATTTTATGAGAGACCAAAAGTCATTAAAAACAGGCGAGAAAAAAATTCTTTTTCTAATGGAGATGTCCGCGTGACATGGAGGCGTCGTCTGTGTGCAGATACGTTCAAATTCTTCTTATTGTGTGGCTTTCTTCAGTACGATGTCCGCCCCCGGTAGCTGAGTGGTCAGCGTGACTGACTGTCAATCAAAAGGGCCCGGGTTCGATTCCCGGCTGGGTCGGAGATTTTCTCCGCTCAGGGACTGGGTGTTGTGTTGTCCTAATCATCATCATTTCATCCCCATCGACGCGCAAGTCGCCGAAGTGGCGTCAAATCGAAAGACTTGCACCAGGCGAACGGTCTACCCGACGGGAGGCCCTCGTCACACGACATTTCGTTTCATTTTCAGTACGATTACATCGGAGTAAGCTTCTTCTTGTCCAGAAAGCTACAGAGAATCCTTTAAGACAAGAAATTAAAAATATCAATTTTTTGACACGTATTCACGCACTAGCCCCTTAACGAAATCATCAGGATCATCATGAAAATTGTGACATGCCCTCACTTTAAGACACGCCGTATAAAGGTGTCAAACCTAATCCAGGTCATTGGTGTGGTAAACGGGAACTTTAAGCTATCACCTCTCCACCTCTTGTCAGCCAAATGGTGGTAGCTAAATTTTCTTCCTGCACCAGGCATCGGAACGATTACCTCCGAGTACAGTATAAAAACTGAATGAAAAAAGATGCAGAAAATAGTCTGCCTTCGGCAGTGACACAGTGCGGACCGTGTTGCCTGCCGGCCGCGCTGTGGTGCGCGCGCCTGTTTGTTTACGCCGGAGCAGCTTCGCGTGTGCGGTGTTGTGAGTCTAGAACGAGATGGCACACTCGTACAGAAAAACGACTTTGAAGTTCAGTTTTGCGAACGACTATACACGACCAAAGGCACACGAGATTGAACGTTTCTTCAGAGAAGAGGTAAAAATCGATCCACAGGAAATCGTGGGAATCAATTTATCGCTCGTTTCAAGCGTCGTCTATGTCAAGCTTGTTGACGAGGCTGCTTGCGAAAGACTTCTACAACGATCACCGAACGGGTATCGTTTCTGTCATGCTGACGAGAATGTTGGTGCGGTTACAGTCGATCACGCGGGAATGGGGATCCGCACTATACGAGTCTTCGAACTTCCGTTTGAGGTCCCATCTGAACTTGTTACCGACGCCTTTCGACCATACGGTACAGTTCTATCCCATGTGGCCGAAAAATGGACGAGTTTTACCACGTACCCCGTTTTAAATGGGGTGAGACAAATACGTCCCCTCTTATTTGTACATAGGAGGTTGTCGAGCGATTATAATCTATGATGGGCAACCTCGCACTTGCTCGGGGTGCGGGAAAGAAGGTCACGTCCGCTCGGAATGCCTCCAGCGACGTTTAGTGCAGACTCCACGGGATGACGTTCAGGCGCCACAACCGACGACTGTCTTACCGTTGACCTTTGTGGAAGCCCTGAGAGGCGACGTGAGGGAGACTTCCGTTGGGCACCAGCAGCTGCCCCCTATAGAGAACATGGACACCAACGGACTGGAACTCCGACCACCGGTTCCACCACAGCAGACACAGGACACCGCACAAGAGATGCAGCTGACGGCCGCTCCAGGCTCACCCGTGGTGGCTGCCAGTGCTTCCACCGAGAGCGTGATAGGCCAGGCCCAAGACGGAGGATACGCAACCCCAACAGCCGATGCGGAAGCAAGGCAACGGGAACAGCGTTCGCCGAAGAGAAGAAAGAAGCGTCGACTGACTTCTGCTGACGATAGCCATAGTCCCGAGGGGACAGTGGACGACAACGACAGTATCGACCTGAGGCCAGTGGATTCAACGGATACCGAGATGACGATGCGGGAACTACACAGCGACGAAAACTTGAACTCTCCTTCTGATGACCGGAAGGCGGAAGTGGAGATGACTACTGTCCAACATCAGAGCGATGACAACGTTACCTCCCATCCTTCGACCAGTTCCGGCAATATGCTGGGGGACTGGGCGCAAGAAATGGACCAACAGGAACAGGATGAAAATACGAACGCGACGATTGAGGACAGTCCTGCCCAGAGGCCGGGAGGGGTCGGGAAATGTTGACCAACTTAGTGTGTTGAGGAGCGCCGGGGGTGCAGATGGACGCTTAATGACACCGCCCTACAACTGATGAACACAAGCCAGGCGTACCGCATTGCCACGATAAACATTAATGGCATACGGACACCGCTTAAAATTCAAATGCTGAAAGATATGTTACGCGCTGCGGACGTGGATATTGTACTCCTACAAGAAGTGCGTTTCACATCGCCGCCAGAGTTCTACGGTTACGAGGCACATTATTCCGTACACGATGAAAGTGGATGCGTTGTGGCGATTCTCACCAGGGAAGGAATAGGAGTGGAGGACGTCAGGTCTCTCCCTTCGGCACGCGGCATAGCGATCACTGTCGACGGCGTTCGTTTCATCAATTTATACGCACCATCTGGCTCCACAAAACGAAGAGAAAGGGCGGCTTTTTACACCGCAGAGATAGCACCGTTGTTCGCTGGACGCTTTGATAACTATATAGTGGGCGGCGACTTTAATTGTGTCGTCGACAAAAAGGACCAAGTACCTCATTATGTGCCATGCATGGAACTGCGTGCGTTGATTACCGAAATGGCGCTTCTGGATACCTGGGAACTGCAGCATGGTGACAGACCGGGTTATACGTTTGTCACGGGACACTCGGCGAGTAGACTTGATAGAGTGTACGTGACACAAGCTCTACGGACGACGATACTGGATGCCGAAATCTGGCCAGCGGCTTTTACGGATCATATGGCGTACGTCTGTACGATTTCACTAACGCGTCAGAAGATATGGCGGAGTAAAGGTCACTGGAAAATGAATTGTGCACTTTTACGTGACACTGAATGTCACCGGTCGATAGAGGCGGCCTGGGAGACCTGCGTTCGCCGCCAACGAGCATACACCTCGGTTCTCCAGTGGTGGGTTAAATGCGCAAAACCAACGTTACGGCGAACGTTGATACGATACGGGCAGGACAAATCGCAGTGGAATCGCACAACGGCTGATTTTTATTTTACAGCCCTGAGCGAGCTGATGACCCAACAACCATCGCCGGGAAGGCACACGGCCATGCGCAGGATAAAAGCCAAGTTATTACAGCTGACGAGACTAAGAATGGAAGGTATAATGGTCCGGGCGAGATTGGCGGACACAGTTGCTGCCGAAACCCCCTCCATGCACCACGTGGTACGTGAACGCCAACGACGACGCAGGACATTGATCAGGGAACTAATCTCTGAAACTGGCCAGCAAGTTGTGCACCAGCGTGATATTGCGCATGTGTTTACCGACTATTTCCGCCAGTTATATGGACCTGTACATGTGAACCACGAGACACTACATGATGTCATCTCGGAAATGCCAGACAGAGGACCACCACTTGATGCAGAGACTTTCATCACAGCGATAACAGAGGACGAGCTGACAGACGCAATTGCCAGGGGGGCTCCGAACAAGTCCCCAGGACAGGACGGCTTCCAAATTGAATTTTACCTCGCCTTTGCATACCTCATGGGGCGGACCTGAATTCAGATGTACAACGAACTCCTGTTACCGCAGACTGAAATACATGCCGAATTCACGGAGGGTATCATCATCCCAATACCCAAACCACGTGGTGGCAGAAATCCAGGAGATTATAGACCACTCACTCTCTTGAACTGCGACTATAAGGTTTTCGCGCGCATCCTTGGGGCTCGCCTGCGGTCTTCACTTTCTGATAGACTCCTCATAGCTCAAACTTGCCTCGGCGGTAAGAGCAACGTACATACGGCGCTCAGTGACTACCGAGATATCATCGCATTAGCAGCGGATGCCGAGTGCGTGGGGCACTCGTCGCTATTGACTTCGATCATACGTTCGACAGAACCGATCATACCTTTTTGCATGCGGTGATGAGCAGATTGGGAATCCCACAGGCCTTCATCCTAGTGATCATGCGACTGTTAAACGGCGTACGATCAAAGGTCTCGGCGAATGGGCGGGGCACTGACTACATTGTTATTTCAAGGTCAGTTCGTCGAGGTTGCCCCCTTTCGATATTTTTGTATGCAATGGCTTTGGAACCCTGTCTATATGGTCTCCGAAGACGGTTGGAGGGAGTGCCGTTGCCACAACTGACCTTTCATTGCCGCGCTTATGCTGACGATGTGACGCTGGTGGCACGGACCGGCGAAGAAGTACGTACGGCGTTGGCATGGATACAGCGATACGGGATGGCGGCAGGATGCGTGCTTAATCTACAAAAATCACGCTGCATGAATGTCGTCGAGGATTACAACCGGGGGAGGAAGGCCCGCTCATCTTTAGTTAAGACCATAAAATGCTTAGGTATTACGTTCCACGCGGATGTGCAGCGGACAGCAGCGGATAACTACCGACGCATATTGAAGCTGATGCGGACAATGGTGCTGTTACAGAAATTAAGAGCGTTGGATATGATTCAGAGGGTGACCTATGTTAACGTATACCTAGCACCGAGACTCACTCACGTAGCGCATGTCCTGCCTTTAACGCGCACGTACGGCATCACGGATACAAGCAACTTTCGGAACCTACGTGAGTGTGCGACACCTGTTTAAGATCCGATACACAACGCTTACGGTACCACCTGGAGAGGGTGGACTTGGTCTAGTTAACGTATATGAAAAGGCACGGGCGTTATTCGTCAGTACGATGTTCCGACAATGGCGCGGTCAATTTCGCAATATCTCGGGTGCGTTGGCCGATGTACTAGCGCCCACTTCAATGCTGCCCCCAGTCGATGTGGGCCATATTTCACCGAAGCTGTCACATTTCAAGTCTTTTTTTTTTTTTTTTGGAGCTTAGCTATGTCAGAGATTCCTTCCCAACAACACGACTACCGACGACGCGAGACGTATACCAACTCTTACTGCGCCGGTGCCCCAGGAATACCCCGGAAAAGAAGTACCCAGACAAGAACTGGCGACAGATATGGCGCGTTATACGGAACGTTTACCTCCCAACGTCGGTACGCTCAACATGGTATGTGGTGTTAAATAGGAAGTTCGCAACGAATCAACGGCGGCACGCGATTCATTTGGCAGACACTCCACTATGTTTAGGCTGCGCAACAGTGGACACTGATGAACATAGTTTAGCATGTAGTGGGACGGCTCCAGTGTGGCACTTGGCACAACAGATATTGGCGTTCCTGTTACCCTCCGCCCCTCACACAATTTCATCAGACACACTTTTTTTCCCCCAAGAATCTTATTTCCCGGTCCAAAAAACCAATGCAGTGACATGGGTGCGGGGAATGGTGGTGGGCTACGTGTATAACGAATCGGAAAAGGACAAAATTGATTTTTGGCATTTTCTCCTAGATGGACACACGAAGCTGCAACAGCATAAGAAATATAGGCAAGACTTCGCTAATTACTTGCGACTTACATTTACCGACCCTCCGGCCAGATGGGGTGTGACGGGTGAGAGATGAGATAGACGAAGAAGCCGAGATAGACATCGATCACACTTACGAACCCTTAGTTAATTTCGAGAAGACGACCCAGTCTTACACCAACGTCTGGAGAACGAGTCGATAGATGGCTCTCTTGCTCTATCGAACGTCGGGTCGTGAGCAGGTGTCGCCTCCGACACGAATTTCATTTCATTGCTACAGGAGAATGTTTATTTTGTATTTGTACTATCCGCAATGTCTTCATGTCTTTCATTTGGGCATTTTCAATTTTATTCATTTCCTTAATTAACTAATTTTCTAATTAGCCAGTATTAGTCAACATATGGACTTTGTAGACAGTCTTTATGCGATAGTACAACAACATGTATGTCAGCAAAGGTGGTAAGCCTGACATTGGATACAAACAAAAAAAAAAGAAAAAAAACAAACAAAAAGAAACAAAAAAAGTTGGTAGAGCATTTGCCCGCAAAAAAAATTAATAATATAAAAAAATTAAAAAAAGATGGATATAGCGCCTGCCATGTAAGCAGGAGATAAAAAAAAACCCACGGCTTTCCGGGTTGGGAACGAGCGCCTGGTCAACGGCACGAATCCGCCCGGCGGACATATGTCGAGGTCCGGTGAGCCGGTCAGTCTGTGGAAAAAAAAAAAAAAAAAAAAAAAGTGGTAGAGCACTTGCCCGCGAAAGGCAAAGGTCTCGAGGTCGAGTCTCGGTCGAAGAAAAAAAAAAAAAAAAGAAAAAAAAGAAAAAAAAGAAAAAATAAGTGGTCAGCGTGACAGACTGTCAATCCAAAGGGCCCGGGTTCGATTCCCGGATGGGTCGGAGATTTTCTCCGCTCAGGGACTGGGTGTTGTGTTGTCCTAATCATCATCATTTCATCCCCATCGACGCGCAAGTCGCCGAAGTGGCGTCAAATTGAAAGACTTGCACCAGGCGAACGGTCTACCCGACGGGAGGCCCTCGTCACACGACATTTCATTTCATTTTCAGTACGATTACATCGAAGTAAGCTTCTTCTTGTCCAGAAAGCTACAGAGAATCCTTTAAGACAAGAAATTAAAAATATCAATTTTTTGACACGTATTCACGCACTAGCCCCTTAACGACATCATCAGGATCATCATGAAAATTGTGACATGCCCTCACTTTAAGACACGCCGTATAAAGGTGTCAAACCTAATCCAGGTCATTGGTGTGGTAAACGGGAACTTTAAGCTATCACCTCTCCACCTCTTGTCAGCCAAATGGTGGTAGCTAAATTTTCTTCCTGCACCAGGCATCGGAACGATTACCTCCGAGTACAGTATAAAGACTGAATGAAAAAAGATGCAGAAAATAAAGCAGGCAGCAGGAAATACACAGGTCTAAAAACGAGGTTGACAAAAAGTGCAATATGCAAAAGCAGAAATACAGAGGATCAGTTAGGATTCTGCAGAAGTGCAGAAATAATCTTTTACATAGGCAGCAAAATATCTGACGATAGCCGAAGCGGAGAGTAGGGAAAGTATATAATATATTGCTTGTGAAAAATAGATATTAGTTAACAATGAATACAAATTTCAGTGCTAGGACGCATTTTCTGAATGTAATAGGCTCTCGAACAGAGCGTTTCCTAAGCTAGGTGTGGACAATAAATACAGAAGGGTCCAGAAAAATGTAGACACTCGTCGAAGGTTAAAGTCTCTGCAACGAAATGACATATCTGTGGTGTCACCGCCAGACACCACACTTGCTAGGTGGTAGCCTTTAAATCGGCCGCGGTCCGTTAGTATACGTCGGACCCGCGTGTCGCCACTGTCAGTGATTGCAGACCGAGCGCCGCCACATGGCAGGTCTAGAGAGACGTCCTAGCACTCGCCCCAGTTGTACAGCCGACTTTGCTAGCGATGGTTCACTGACAAATTACGCTCTCATTTGCCGAGACGACAGTTAGCATAGCCTTCAGCTACGTCATTTGCTACGACCTAGCAAGGCGCCATTATCAATTGCTATTTATCTTGTGATGCATGTACCGTCAGACCGATGTTCACCAATAATGGATTAAAGTTAAGTATTCCAGCAGCTACGTACTTTTTTTACTAGGCTCAACTCCTTTAACTGTTCCAGACCTCACGCCAGCCTGCGTGAGCTTAAACGCGTGCTTTTTTTTCGGCTTCCTCCTAGTGGCTTGGCTGTCTTGCCAAGCCACAACAATATCATTCCAATTTTGCACGGTAGAATGATCCGTTGCTTTCTGAATAGATCTTGGTGCACCTTTTCCAGCAGATGACGATGTAGCAGTGAATGAAGTAAAATCGTCGTCTGAAAAGCACAAGGTAAGGCATTATTGAAGTGATACTGGACGTATGAAAACATGATGGAGGTATAGCGGTAAATGGTTCAAATGACCGGGCACTATGGGACTTAACAGCTGTGGTCATCAGTCCCTTACAACGTAGAACTACTTAAACCTAACTAACCTAAGGACATCACACACGTCCATGCCCGAGGCAGGATTCGAACCTGCGACCGTAGCAGTCGCTCGGGTCCGGACTGAGCGCCTACAACCGCTCGGCCACCGCGGCCGGCGTATCGCGGCAATGGCACAATGTCTACGGAACTAAGCCACCAACAGGTACTACAAACTATAGTATTTGGGACAGATTTGAAGCGCATGGCACGGTCAGGATGTGCATAAGCAAAGGTCTGGCCGAACAGAAGTATCAACAAGTCTAGCTTCCACGCGCAGGAGTGTTGCAACATTTTTCTAGGTCACCTCAAAAATCTGTGAGGACAACCCGGATCGAAGGATGGAATACTACGAGTCGTTTGAAGGAATGCTTCGTGATGATGGACGGGTTGCAGGGATGGTTATGGGGGTCTGATGAGGCTCAATTCAAACTGAACACCGCTTGTACTGGGCTCCTGAAAATCCTCCGTTCACTAGCACAAACATGTTAATTTACAGGATGTAGTCTGTCATCGCGCGTTTTTATTGGCCCTGTCTTCTTTGACGGTATTGTGACTGATCAGGTGTATCGTCACATGTTGCAAACACCAATTATACCTTCCCATGGGATAGGTGTTTCGAAATGAAAGATTTTTACCGACAACAAGGCGGCTCTTCGTCTCACAACCACTTCGAAGCAAATCTACCTGGATGATGGATAGGTCGAAATAGGTCGAAGAGGAGCTGTTGAGTACCGACCACGGTCTCCAGGGCTTACGCCTCTTGAGTTCTACGTACGGGGGACCTTGAAATATGAAGTTTGTCAGAAGAAACCAGCTACAATGAACAAGTTACGAGACACCAATGAGATGTCTTGTGCGGCTGACACACCAACAACACTGAGAGGCGTGGTTCGGTTAACAGTTCAGCGGCATCGACGTTCATTGTTTGCTAATGGGGAACATTTTTAGCACATAAAGTAACTTTCCCCCAGGAGAAAATTGTAATGGTATGTTATTTTGTTCCATTAATATTGTCTATCAAAGAGAGTCTAGAATTTCCTGGACCCTTCTCTAGTCGGAACAAGAGCAGAAAATAAGGTGTTGAGGCTAGATAGTAGATGGATTAAGTAATGAAGAGAAAATAAATTTTTGGCCTAAAGTGCCTGAAAGAAGTGAGAGGTCGTTAGGAGATTCCTGTGGCATCGGAAAGTGTTCAGTTTTTTAACAGAAAGAAGTGTGCGTGGGGAGGGGGGGGGGGGGGCGAGTTACAAATCGTAGGTCTAGACCTAAGTTTGACTCAAGTAAGCAGACTGTAAAGGTAGATTGCACAGATAATTCAGCGTGGAAAACTTCATCATGCTTAAATGAAATTTGCATTCTGCAGCAGAGTGTATGCTGATACGGAACTTCCTGTCAAATTGAAACTTGGTGCCGGATCGGCACTCGAACGTGGACCTATGCCTTCAGCGGAAAAATGTTTTACACAGGTGAAAGCAGCTATCAATAAGACCACCATCGTAAGTGTTAACAACCAGGTTGGTTAGCTCATACGCAATAGATCCACTATGCCTCTAATGATTAAAGTTACTGATAATAGACCCGAGCGCCAACAACCACTGGTGCCCTATGACGCAACTAGTACTTAGTCTATAGCGCACTGGGCACAAAAGAACGACTGAGGACCCGCCGTCATTGGCGGAAGTAGAGCTGTGAGGACGGTTGCTGAGTCGTCCTTCGGTAGCTCAGACCGCAGAGCACTTGTCCGCGAATTGCGAAGGTCTCAGCTTCTAGTCTCGGTTCAGTATACAGTTTTAATGGGCCTGGAAGATGCTTTATACCAGTCTCCGGCAGAATATCACAAACACACTGTAACCACGCAGGCGTGCGGTAGTGTGCTCGGCTACAGTGATGAGTAGACGTTTCAAACACTTTCAGGATAGCACTTTTAGAGGCCAAACTCTCCTAATAATGATCTTAGGCCATTCGTATAATTAGGCTGAGTAGTCGGGTAACGAACCTTGTTCCCAGAGGGTCGAATGAGACAACAGAAAATGTAGGGGAGAAGTATAAGTGAAAGAAAAACGTAGTGCTCCCAAATGTCTATGGTGTGATACTGCTCGACAGCAGCATTCTGAAACTAGACCTTTGAGTAGAAGCTAATGGAATTTGTCAGTAGCTTAATGCCAAATGAAACGCTTTGAATTTGACAAAAGGAACATTTAAGGCGGCGGTACGTCTTGGTCACTGTCTTTTGAACAATCGACTTGGATAGATAGCGCTATTTCGAATATGACGTGAGTGTGTTCCGGTGAAATACTTTTAGTGTCACATGCAGACTACCTGAAAGCTCAATTTTTAAAAGTATTTGTCGGTTAGCCGTATCTGTCGGTTAGTGTGCGCTCTGCACTGTTGATTGATGACGCGTTATCATGGACAGTGGTATCAGAGTGCGACGTCCTTGTGAGCTCTATGGAGGTTGCCGATTGGTGAAGAGGTGTCCCGCACGTTCTACAAGGGGAACGTCATCGTCTGTTGGCTCTTATCTGAGAAATTAGCAAAGTATAGGGTGTTGTCCAACCACCGTTGCCTAAACTGCTCCTCAAATCAAGAGTGCTCCAGTCTCTTGTATGGGTGAAGTTCATTGCGAATGCCACATCTGAAGAACGTAAATGTAATCCACTTTACGCCCCTCAGACGTGGCATTCGCAATGAATCTCGCCCAGACATTGTGTTCCTTTCTACGTAGCTTCGCTTGTTGCTTCGATCTGGTGTGTCTAATTCCACTTGCAGCGAGAAATTTTAAGACAGTGATTGTATGCTTATGCGTGGAATAACTTTTTGTTGCCGTTTTCTGGATGCGACTGCTTGGTTTATTGCCGCCATTCAGTCCTAGATGGAAATCTGGTAAATTTATGTGGGTTCTCTGTGTGTAATGGTCATAGTAGTATGGTCGCCGTGGTTAATTCATACTCGATCTTAATGGATAGGCGCTGTAGCGCAAACGGTTGACCAAGTGGCGAGTAGCGTTATTACGTCGTGCCCACACTAAACCCTGTGCTGGAAGGGAGGAGCTAATCCCCCTAACTTAACTAAAACAACATTAGTATCACGGGCTAGTGCCGGCTTGGAATAAACGGATTAGTGCCCGAGAGTCAAAGCAAAGTTAACCGTTAGCGCCTAGTGTACCATAGACTAAGTACTAGTTGCGTCGTAGGGCAGCAATGGTTGTGGCACTGGGGTCTATTACCGTAACTTTAATAACTAGAGGCATAGTAGATCTATTGCGTATGAGCTAATCAACCTGATTGTTAACACTTACGATGCTGGTCTTGTACATAGCTGCTTTCACCTGTGGACTTGCTAAAGCATGTGGTTCTTTTGGAAGCTATTACTTGTGTGTACGAATGTGTAGCTGAAATTTGAAAACATTTTTACTTTCATTGGTCTTTCTACTTTAAAT
Organism: Schistocerca serialis cubense; assembly: GCF_023864345.2. NCBI lineage: Eukaryota > Metazoa > Arthropoda > Insecta > Orthoptera > Acrididae > Schistocerca > Schistocerca serialis. The sequence continues at coordinate 668,310,460 of NC_064642.1, forward strand.
ATAAATTTTCTGAGATTGCTAGTATTAAATTTGAATCCGCAGATGGAACTTCATTTGAATAGTTATTATCGCAGAAAAATTTTAAACAGAGATCTGATATTCAAATACATACCCCGGGAAGCAAACAAGCCATCTTTCCTTTTTTAAAGGACATCATATTCGCCGTTGGCTGTAGAAATTACTAATTTCATAACTGTAGTTTCGGTCTTCGGGCCAATTTTTAAGCGGTGCTGCAAACGATTTTGCTTCAGCACAAGTAAGACTTTAAAATCCTCCTACATGTAAAAATTTTCACTGTACAAATACAGTGTTATCAAACGAGTCAAAACTGTGTACATTATGAAGTGATGTAAATTACTTGAAATGTTATCATCCTTCGCACTCATTTGATATTATTCTATATCTACAGTGAAGAGGCTTTTTATTTTATTTTATTTATTTATTTATTTTTCTTTTTGGTGACGTGTGTACATGTCGGAGGATTTTAAAGTCTGATGTGTGCTGAAGGCAAATCGTTTGCAATACCACTTTAAAATGGCTCAAAGACCGAAATTGCAATTCTGAAACAAATAATTCCTATAGTCCACAGAGAATACGATGCCCTTTTAAAAAATTCTACATTACTGTGAAACCCAACCAGGAGAAGTTAAAGTGATCTTTCTGTTTCAGTTTTACTTAGAACATATTTAAATCTAAAGAATCAGACACAAGAATAAAGCAAAATTTAGCGTTCATAATGGAGTACAGTGTGATACGAACTGAAACACCGAGAAATACACAGCCTAACATTACACTCACTGAAATCTTACGCTGAGATTGATTTCCTGATTTACCTTCAGAAAAATCTTCATAACCACATAATCTGCGAAAATAATACCATAAACGTATAATCTCAATCGTAATCCAAATTCGTTCTAATTATTAACAGATTTGTCAAGGACTTCCTAAATCATTTGCTCCAGAAGTTTCTCTTCTTTACTGCACATTTAGAGCACAAAATAAACACTAGGTACAGAAAACATACGAAACAAGAAGATACAGAACGTCATCTAACGACTACGAAAGAAGAGACTATAAGTTAAGTTTCAAAAACGACGATTTTGTCAATTGGTACCACCACTACCATTCGGAAAATACAATGAAGCCAGTGCGACTTGACGGATGTATGTGGGAGCCGTAAATATACGTTTCACAATGTGGAAAATCATCATAACTGGCGGTCTGGCAAAAAGATCTCCTTTGCTGGAGATGCCAATGTGTGACTGATGCGGGAGAAGTATCGATCGATAGAAGTGTATGTGCCATTTTTAACAGGCACAACGGCTTTATTTTGCCGATGAATATATCATGAGGGTAAAGATTAATTGAAATTGCTACTGACACCTCATAAAGACCCAAGTTAAGCCAATTTGTTGGGAACCATGAAGAGGAAGAAATCTGGTTCCCATAGTTCAGAGTCACAGGTCACACCTCTTGGCGTTCTCTAGAAATTTTGAGACGGTCCTTTACTGGACGTCTTCTTTCTTCAGAAGAAGAAATTGCCTAGCCTACAGGGTCACCCTATTTATCACATTCTGATTATTTCCTTGGAGACACTTAAGGGCTCAAGTGTACAAAACATCTCTCCACAGTCCTGCAAGTACGTAAAGAAGCAATCATCCAGGAAGTGTCTGCCATTCCATCGGAAATCACACTATGGAGGCGCTATTTACTGGACATAATTTTTAAAAATAGCTATAGTAAACTGGCATAGTACATTTTGTTCAGAAACAAAAGCATGTTCTCTGTGTTTTTCATTGATTGTAACTAGCTTTGAAAATACAGAAGTCCTTTTGCCAGACTCTGTATTAAGTCCGCCTCACATTCCCGTTTCCAGCAAGCGCCGTAATATTACTTCAGCCGCTTTCTACATGTTTACATGTTAATGTTCACCAGTAATTAGTTGGTTGTCCGGTGTTGACGCGTGTTGATTACCCGTTTGTGTTCTCACGTGTTGTGTTTCTTGTGGATGCGGGCCAGTCACCAAAAATTCTGTAAGCTACCATTTAAGAACGGTGGCAACCAAAATTTGAATTAAGTTACTGAACCCATTTGTTTGTTGGGCTTTGGCGATACTCAGGTTTTGAAGGATGGTGAAAAATCTCGTTAAGTCTTAAAAAAATGTTTCAGTTAATGGATGTTTTCTGTTTTCTGGGATTATTTAATATTTAATGATTATCATTTGGCAAATTTGCCAACGTTGCCGTCAGGGGTGTGCCAGTCAGAATGGTCAGTTTATTTACTTTTGTTTCAGAGTAAACAGCTTCTCGAGTCTGGTTGGTTTCCGCCCCTGCGACCGGGAAGCACGGAACTGGCATTCCGAAAATGCGGGCGGACTTACTTCTTCCTGGAGTTTAAAATAAAAATAATATTCAGTTGAAAAGTCTAGCGGTCAATAAAACCCAGCCCTACATTCCCCAACCATGTTGCACAGCACAAATGTAACGGCTCAAACGTCCTTCAAAAATGGTTCAAATGGCTCTAAGCACTATGGGGCTAAACATCTGTGGTCATCAGTTCCCTAGACTTCGAACTACTGAAACCTAACTAACCCAAGGACATCACACACATCCATGGCCGAGGCAGAATTCGAAACTGCGACCGTAACAGCTACGTGGTTCCGGACTGAAGCTCCTAGAACCGCTCGACCACAGCGCTCGGCCAAGTAGCTCTCTCATGATACGTCACTGCCAAGCAACATATCTCGATGGATCTTGGAGCGTAAATAGAAAGAACTACTACAGCATGCTACAAAAGGTAAATGATAGAAATACGCAGTAATAACACTTTTATTTAAAGACACTCAAGTCATTGCAGTATATATCTGGACATTACAAAACGCTGGTCATGGTACTTACAAGGGAACCTCCCCATCACATCCCCCTCAGATTTAGTTATAAGTTGGCACAGTGGATAGGCCTTGAAAAACTGAACACAGATCAATTGAGAAAACAGGAAGAAGTTGTGTGGAACTATGAAAAAAATAAGCAAAATATGCTAACTGAGTAGTCCATGCGCAAAATAGGCACCATCAAGGATTACGTGAGCTCAGGAGCGCCGTGGTCACCTGGTTAGCGTGAGCAGCTGCGGAACGAGAGGTCTTTGGTTCAAGTCTTCCCTCATGTGAAAAGTTTAATTTTTTGTTTTCAGACAATTTTCAAAGTTCAGGCACTCACACATAATCAACTTCGCTCTCCAAAATTCCAGGACCTGTTCAGATTTGCTCGGACATATGCAGGATTTGACGGTCTACACACGGAAAAATTTGAAAATGTTAAAATCATATGTTTTGACAGAGCACAGAGAAATATGTGCAACTGTGAAACTGTTGCATTGATTTGTTGCAGTTTATGTGACACACTCTTATGTTTTCATCAATTTTTTGAGAGTGATTATCACATCCACAAGAAAACCTAAATCGGGCAAGGTAGATGAATCTTTTTACCCATTCGCCAAGTGTATAAGTTAGGTGGGTCGACAACATATTCCTGTCATGTGACGCATATGCCGTCACCAGTGTCATATAGAATACATCAGACGTGTTTTCCTGTGGAGGAATCGGTTGACCTATGACCTTGCGATCAAATGTTTTCGGTTCCCATTGGAGAGGCACGTCCTTTCGCCTACTAATCGCACGGTTTTGCGATGCGGTCGCAAAACACAGACACTAAACTTATTACAGTGAACAGAGACGTCAATGAACGAATGGACAGATCATAACTTTGCGAAAATAAACTTCTCACTCGAAGGAAGACTTGGACCAAGGACCTCTCGCTCCGCAGTTGCTCACGCTAACCACGGGACAGCGGCGCTCCTGAGCTCACACAATCCTTGATGTTGCGTATATTGGACATGGACTACTCAGTTTGTATACTTTACTTATTTTTTCATAGTTCCACACAACTTCTTCCGGTTCTCTCGATTGATCTGTGTTGAGTTTTTCAAGGCCTATCTATCGTGCCAACTTATAACTAAATCTGAAGGGGGTGCAATGGGGAGGTTCCCTTGTTAATAGCGAGTGTGATCAGCACGGACAGCAACGGTCCCCCCATGTTGGTCACAAGGTAGGTCAGGATCTGCTGTGTTGGGGCGTTCCAGTCCTTCACCAGAATGACTGATAACAGCTGGTTGGTCGTTCGTGCATACTGACGTGCTGCAATAATTCTCCCCAAAGTACCCCAAACGTTGTCGACGAAATGTAAGTCGGAGTAACGGACGGTCCAGATCATTCACCGAATGTCCTGTCGTTCGAAGAGCTTCTTCAACTGTGCTGTTCAATGTGATCACGCACCGTCATCCATAAAAATGAAGCCAGCCCCGAATTCACTCCCGAAATGGCGCAGATGGCGAATGAGATCAGTGTCACAATAATGTTGACCGGTGAGTGTACTGCGTTCAGAGACATGGAGGTGATGCAGAATGACTCCTCCTCACATCATAACAGATGGGCCACCAAAATGACAACGTTCAACAATACTCCTGGGTGAATTTCCTTCTCCCACATGAGGGTATGCCTACAAGCAGTAAACGCAAGGGGAGGTCACGACGTTGAGGTCACAGATTTACTTCAAACGTTCTACATCTTTAGCAGGCCATTAAAACAACATAATGTGCAAGTAGTAATGTGCACTACTCTGGCAATTTCTCGGAATTCACGAATTCATGGTGTGCAAGTGCTTAGCTTTCAGCTTCCTAAGACGAATGTGCATGTTGCGTCGATACGATTCACTTTCAGACTTATTTTTAAAATTTTTGTCATCACTGATCATATTATTTAATTTCTATAACATTTTGAGAGGTAATATAATTTTTAAAAAATTGCATGAAGTTTTAGTGAATTTCATGTTATTTGACTGCTTACTATTTTTAATTAACTTTCATTATCAAAACAAACATACACATACCAAAAATAGTTTTGCATCACCCCGGTTTCCAGATCTCCTGAAGATAGACGTTCACTGTGGATATTGTATCACAGACACAGTCCCTTTGACTGTTCAGATATGTCTCTGAACCCGCCCAAAGATGTAAACAACCATGCATGAGCAGCGCCTATTAGACGAAGGGGGTCTGACAGCCCGTCAGTTCCCGTCATTCCACAAGGAAGGAGGTACACGGCTCGTGTTGTCTGTAGTTCCACTATGCCTAGACGGTCAATACCTCGGTTCGATCGCATCCGCATTGTTACTTTGTGCCAGGAAGGGCTCTCAACAAGGGAACTGTACAGGCGTCTCGGAATGAACCAAAGCGATGTTGTTCGGACACGGAAGAGATGACTTGCCTCGCTTAGGGCTACTACTGCAGTGGATGACCTGTATCTACGGATTATGGCTCGGAGGAACCCTAACGGCAACGCCACCTTGTTGAATAATGCTTTTCGTGCAGCCACAGGACGTTTTGTTACGACTCAAACAGTGCGGAATAGGCTGCACGATGCACAACTTCACCCCGATGTCCAAGGCGTGGTCCGTCTTTGCAACCACGACACCATGCAGCACGGCACAGATGGGCCCAACAATACGCCGAATGGACCGCTCACAGTTGGCATCACGCTCTCTTCACCGATGAGCGTCGCGTGTGCCTTCAACCAGACAATATTCGGAGACGAGCTTGGAGGCAACCCGGTCAGAATGAACACCTCAGACACACAGTCCAGCGAGTGCAGCAAGTTGGAGGCTCCCTGCTGTTTTGGGGTGGAATTATGTGGGGCCGTCGTACGCCGCTGGTGGTCATGGACGGTGCTGTAACGGCTATACGATACGTGAATGCCATCCTCCGACGGATAGTGTAAACATTGCGGCATCATATTGGCTGGAATTCGTCTTCTTGGACGACAATTCGCGCCCCATCCTTCACGTCTTGTGAATGAATTCCTTCGGGATAACAAAAGTGCTCGACTAGAGGGGCCAGCATATTCTCAAGACATGTACGCTATCGAAGATGCCTGGGATAGATTGAAAAGGGCTGTTTATGGACGTCGTGTCCCACCAACCACTCTGATCTAAGCTGATGAACTCTAACATCCAGCACCTACGCACAGATACGCAAGTCACATAATAGTAGCGTAAAACTTCTCTTAAGATATTCTCGGAATTCGCAGAGCAGTGCACCTTACTACTTTCAATGGACTGGTATAGGTGTACAAAGTTTGAAGTAAATCCTTGATTCCGTCGTCGTCGCCTCCCCTTGTCAGACTGAATCTGCTCTCGTCTGAGAAGGGCACATTACCCCAGTTCTCGTTGCTCCTGTTGGTATGCTCTTGGAACCATTACAAGCGATGCCATCGATGTGTGGAAAAAGAGACCACCACCACCCAGTCACCGTGTCACTGTTGAGCTTGAGACTGTGAGCCCCGCGCTCCAGTGACATGCCTCTGGAGTTGCACACGTTTTTCGTCGTGCGCCTTTCTTGACTGTTGCACAATATAACCGTCGTCTCCTCCTGTACTTCACCATGGTCTATCACATGCTGTACTTCTGACAGCAGTGCTGCGGTTTACAACGTTTCCTATTCAGGTTAAACTAAGCTGTGAGCGATAACAAATGTTTCAGTTACACTCGTCACACACTTTCCTTCCTGTTTTCCAATGATTCCTCTCCCTGTATTAAAGTCGCCCAAAACCTGTCTCTAGGCTTGCTGTAATTAGGCAAAGTACTGTAGAGCTCATTGATCGACACACGGTGTCTAAACTTAAAAAACCTAAACTCCGTCCGAATAGGCCTCAGAACTCCTAATGGTACCGATCGGCCGCCATGTCATCCTCTCAGCCAAGAGGAGTCACTGGATGTGGATACGGAGGAGAATGTCGTCAACACACCTTTGTCACTTTTCATTTCCAGGAGCTCTCTCTCTCAAGTAGCTCCTCAGATTGCCTCAGAAAGGCTGGGTGCATTCCGCTTGCCAACAGACCCATCCAAGTGCTTGCCCAGAAAGATATCGTTGAAATTCGGTGATTTGGCGGGAACGGATGTTACCACTGCGGCAAGGTCGTTTTCAGAGTGTCTTCTCCCGTTTCCCCAACTTCCTCGTGCTCCAAATCCAGCTCCATCTGGTGCTATAGTCACATTGATCTTAAATTCGGTATTCTGACGGGAACCTGTGTTACCTCTGCAGCAAAGCCAATGGCACACAGTGTCTTCTCTCATTCCTTCAACTGCCTCGTGTTGCAGATCCAGCTCGATCTGGTGCTATAGTCACACTGATCTTTACTTCGATGATCTGACGGGAAACAGTGTTACCACTGTGGCAAGGCCATTGGCACACAGTGTCTTCTCTAGTTCCTTCAACTGCTTCGTGTTCCAGATCCATCTCCATCTGGTGCTTTACTCACACTGATTTTACGCCCTGTGACGTCCAGCTTTCTGAGCACGACTGGGAGACCTCTGCGAACATGCTCCCTCATTTCAATTCATTTTCACCAAATTTTTACTATGTTGTGTTACTTTATCTACCTCGCTCATAAGTATTTGAGAGCACTATATTACCTGATATATGGTGGTTCGAGTCCATTAAGCAGAATGGATTGTGATGCCACTGTTCGTTTAGTACATCTTTCATCGAAAGCTGTTATTGAATAACAGTAAAAAAATAATGCTCCGAGAGTGCAATAAAACTTCAACTCCACGGATGCATCAATCTTCCATGATATTCCCTACTTGCGAATTGCTGTTTGACCTTATTCCTAAAGGAGACTATAAATTTCCGGTATTTATTCCGACAAAGTGTTCACGACATCGGGGGATTTCAGTTTAGCCGGAAACAAAGATCCATTTGGTTATTTCCGAGCGCATAAAATGCTTGACAGTGTGCTGTCGTACTTCACAGAGTTTGTATTAGTCCTCATATCGATTGTGAAAGAATTGGAAACGAAAAGTAATATCCGCCTGTCAGATACATATCGTAAGAAAGCCGACAGTTCTCTATGGTCGTTAAAGCGCAGTGTCAAGTAGCAGTAACACTGAGACTCTAAAATGTTTATTCTAAATTTCTTTAAAAGTATTGAGTACTTTAAGATAAAGATTACCGACAAAAGCCTTGCAATATCTGAATGCTTGTAAAAGTAAAAGGTAAAAATAATTGTTCACAGTAAAACCTAAGTTTTCTAATTCGGTTTGCAGGGAATTAAATTAGCTAAACTGTAAGTGTCATAAACGTCAATTTTTTAACCTCAATTAATAAATATTAACGGAGATTTAAGGGGAAGCAGAACGTCGTATTTCGGCAGTGTTAGGTTTTGTTATATGGCTTCCATGTATTTCTAAAAACACTGTAGCAATGGACATGGAACTCTTGCAGGACGTTACACATTATGTTCTTAGTATACTGACCTAGACACTTTGCATTTCAGCCAGTGTTAGGAAAATACAATTTTTTAACTATATAAATAAAATTTTTTGTGCTTTTTGAGTTTCTCCCAACATAATTTCTGTAGTTGTTAGTATTTTTCTAGCCGGCCACAGTGGCCGAGCGGTTCTAGGCGCTGCAGTCTGGAGCCGCGCGACCGCTACGGTCGCAAATTCGAATCCTGCCTCAGGCATGGATGTGTGTGATGTCCTTAGGTTAGTTAGGTTAAAGTAGTTCTAAGTTCTAGGGGACTGATGACCACAGCAGTTAAGACCCATAGTGCTCTTCCAAGGTGCATCTCCACATAGTCGTCAAAATATAAAAAAACTCTAAAATGGTGTCGCCTATGGTGTTCAACATCTAACCACATGACTCTCTCCTCCGTCGTTGTAAACCGCCCGTGCGTGTTCGTTGATACCACACACCACGTAGCCAAGCACGACACTGAAACGCGAGTGAGCTCACGTGCAAGTAAACAAGGGAGTCACAGAGATGCCTATACAAACCGTTAACAATAGAGGAGAGAGCCATGTGGTTAGATGTTGAACACCACAGGCGACACCATTTTAGAGTTTTTTATATTTTGACGACTATGTGGAGATGCACCTTGCAAGACACGGCTGCAACAAGGGAAGTAGCCACGATGGTTGCTTTACTTTTTATTATTCCGATGATGGAAGCTTGATTTCCGAAACGTGTCAATCTTAGTGTTTTACACTATAAACAAGTGGTTGAGCCGATATATTTTTTAACATTCTGTGATGTAGTTTACACCAGGAATAATTCCTACATGCAGTCCGCTTTCATTCTACAGATGTTTTCTTCATTAAAAACAATAGCAGCGTCATAGATACCTCATTATAGTGTCTTCCTCCGAAGAAGAACATCTTCTGGTATGCGAGTTACCACGAGATTGTTGAAAGACATATTTGGATTTAGAGTCTGCCCATGGAGAGTTTTCTTCAAGAATTCTAGATGCGTCAGATATCTGTGAATGGGATTTATGACATCCATTACTGATGCTGATATGGAATATTTCCGGCTGTATGAAGCATGAATATTGGACGTTGCGAAAGTTCCACCATGAATCTTCTGGAAACCCATAGCTGACGCACTGATTTGTCATCTGTTAAGAATTTAAAGTGTGTGTCAATTCCTAATAGCCAAACTTCTCAGGTGTTCGGTCCCTAGACTTACACACTACTTAAACTAACTTAAACTAAATTATGCTATTAACAACACACGTCCAGGCCCGAGGGAGGACTCGAACCTCCGGCGGGAGTGGCCGCGCAACCCGTGACATGACGCCTGTTGAGAGTTTGTTGAAGAAGGTATCCCAATATGCCTGCCCCATTCTGAACAATTCATCAGTGATGTTCGTAATGCCCATCTCGTAGCACTGTTGTAATTCATCAATAATTTTGTCTGCCAGCGTACCTCGTATGGTCTTACCGCCACGAAGTTTCTTGTTTCTCAAAGAAAGTTCCCACCGCCTCTGCCTAAAGCATATACTCTTATGGGCATGATCCAAACATTTTAGTCTTGGGTTGGTCTTATAAGCATACGGCCGTCTTCCCACTACACTGCTGTATTCTTCCGACTCCGCTCATCTAAAAATCTGGAGGAACAAACACCCGTTTCATTCATGGATCAACTGAAAGTTTTAATAACTGCACACTTGGTCCTTTATGGTTCTTATCACATATATGTTTTTCGTGGTTCACTGATACACATTTATAGCAATGTCTTGTCTAAATTGAAAGTCATTTATCTTTCCGGTATCTACACTGAGCACAGTACCAACAGAATTATTTTAATTTCTACATACGACATGGGTGTATAATATGGAAACCTACTGTATTGTCTTCGATAGTGCTAATAACACAAACAGCTTAAATCAACGTTTTTAATACCATGATCCACAGCCTTCCATATGAAAATAATAACAGACTTTATTTGTTGTTAAAGTAATGCACGTAAATTTCTTGCAAATCAGACATGAGCCGCAGATATTTAAAAAAAACCTTATAATGCTATTTCACAAGTGAGTATGTATGATTTTATTAAGTAAAGTGCAAATTTTACAATGGGATAAAAATACGAAATTATATGAATTTTTCCCCCCCTAACTCCACTTAGCTCAAAAAAGAATAGAATCTGTTAGATCAGGATCATTTAGGCTTTTGGAATTGTAAGCGCACAAGAGAAGCTCTTCTGACTTTGCTGTTGATTATGAAAGCAGTAATTAAAATAAATAAAAACACGATCACATGATATGTCGTCGTGCAGTAAGCTTTCGCCATGGTAAAATGCTTTTAGTTGTACAATGCTCGGAATAAAAGCAGTGTATGACAGGGATATAGAATTTCGCCCCTACTGTTCAGATTATGCATGAACAACTAAAGCAAATGCTTTAGAATGGGATAAATATTTTGGGTGAAAGGATATCCCTTATAAAGTTCGCTTATCACATTGCTGTCCTTAACTTACAGCGAAGAAGATTTATACCAAGTCTCGAATGGAGCGTACAGTCTAACTCGCGTGAAATATGAATCAAGAGTGACTGGAAAACAACCCAGGCAGTGATGGGCAGCACAGATAAGATTCACTATAAATGTAACATCAAAAACGTTGTTCACAAAGTAAATGAATTTTAGGAATGACGGAAAAAAGCAATGAGGACATAAAAAGCAGATTAGCATGGGCCAAAATGCCATTCCTGCCCAAAATGAATCTACTAATATTGGTCTTAAAATGAGTAAAAAATCCTAAGAATATACATTTGGTGTGGGCATCGGCCTTGCCGCAGTAGATACACCGGTTCCCGTGAGATCACCGAAGCTAAGCACTGTCGGGGGTGGTCGGCAATTGGATGGCTGACCATGAAACGCGTATGTATTCATTACCAGCGATGGCGAGGCATGACAGAATCTCTGAGCAGAGAGTTATTTATCGTTGCTTGTCTGCGCTTGACTGGGCGAGATGGCAGTAGTGTGTGGCGAGTCGGCAGAGGGAGTAGTTAGTCGACAGTAGTAGCGAGTGGACGGTTGTACTGAGCAGAAGTCGGCATGCGTCGGCGGCGTGCTCTTCTTGCGACTCTGGTCAGGATTGTGGTGGACGATGAGTATTGTTGTTGAAGATAATGAAGCAGCATTGCGCACATCTAGTAATGTATGTTAATTGTAATTAATTTGTTCAAAAAATGCCCCAATAATAATTTTTTATAAAGTAACTCTTTTAAAGACATTCATTTCAATTTAAAGAATATGTCCTATGCATTTCCTCCAAGAATCAAAATTAAACATACGCCCGCATTGCATGAAGCTGTGTCGATAGACAAGAGCAGATATAGATGCAGTTTTTGTTGAGGTAACAATTTTTGCTTTTATATTCAGAATACAGGGCCGAAGGTCAGCGCTGCTGTCCTTATGAAATTTTTCAGGTTTAATTATTTCTGTTGAGATGTTAGATACGGTTCATGGTTCATTATCTAATTAATATTATTGTGTGGTTTTTGGTCAATTATCATTTATCAATTTTGTGGGGAGTTCACGCATGGTTCCATTTCACATTTTTTATTAAACATTATTTTCGTGGGAGGTTACGCTTGGCTGCATTTTCTCAATTATCATTTAAATAATTATTGCAGGGAGGTTACACTTGGCGACATCCGGACCAGGATCGTATTTCTTTGAGAATCTTCTGAGAAGTAGTCATACATCTGCTCTTATTTACTTAATATAATTAGCATTGGAGCAACGCATTTTCTAATTTGTCAATCTTTCTTCCACAGATCATCGGCAATTTGTTGCTCTTTGTTATAATAGTGTTTGTTGGATTTTACATTGTCTTTGTTTCATTTGTGAATAATTGTGATTTGTGTAAAAATGCCGCGAAAGAGTGTTAACAGTACACCGCGAAGTATAATGAGTGAAATAGCCGACTTAAACAACTTGACCGATAGTACTTGCGACACGCAGTGTCATGATGACAATCCTCCATTTACGGACAATCAGTGCGTACCGACCACTAATAATGATTGTTATCTTGATGATGAACAAACGAATTCAATTGTGTCCTCTGTTAATTTGACGACAATTGATGACGAGGGGCGTTCTGTTGCAGTGAGCGCTGGCCAGCTTAACACACCCGGTTTGCTGGATTTACGTGACGAACGGACAGATATTTTTAATGAAAACGAACAGTGTAATCAGAATGCGTCGGGTTTATTTAATTCCGAGATAGTGACTAACAGTGCACATCCTATTAGCAAACAATTTCAAGAATCACAAAATGACCGAATGGTTACACAAAACGCGATAATTGCAGGTACGCCATCAAACAGCATAGAGAATAGAGTAGGTAATATTGGGTTGGGTCAAATTATTGCACTATTGCTACAACAGAGTGAAGATAACAAACAATTTAGAGAAAATTTTAAACAAATCAATGAACACAACAAACAACAGAGTGAAAAATATGACAACCTTAATGAAAAATTAGACAACAATTCCACACAGCTTAGTGAACAGACTACAGCCGTTGCCGCGCAATGTCGTGATACTAAAGAACAATTACATGAGGAAATTGAGGCTTGCGCTAGGAAAAGTAGTGAAGAAATAAGATCTGTTGCGCAAGAATTAAGGGATATGCAAACAGCTGCAACAGAATCACTTAGAGACGAAATTAGTGCAGTCGGTAAACAATGCTCTGAAAAGGCAACACAATTACGCGACGAGTTTAAAGTAATGACAGCAGAACTTTCGCGGACACTGGATGCTGAGGTAGACGCGAAATTCGACCAACAGAACAGTCAAATTGACGGACGTTTTAATCATCACCTACAAAACAGTGATACGCGTTTCCGTAAATTTATACAGGATCAGAATAAAGTAAAACGACAAGTCATGGAAACAATCACCGCACAGAGGCAGGAAGATAAACGTAAATTGTTTACGAAAGCAAAAACATACGTAGACAACAATATTGCTACAGTGTAGGACAAAATTAATACCATCGAACAGTTGAACACCGAATTGTGTGATGAAATTTCCGATCTTAAATCAAAAACAGATACATACACAGTAGATCTTCAAACAGTGACCGACAGACTCGAACAATTAGAACTAACACAGGATTCTAATGTCATCAAAGCCGACGTTAAAAAATTGAACGAAACCACACGTAAATTACAGAAACATATTTATGCTTCTGACACTAGAAACGATGATCAGGTAAAAATACTGACTGAAAAATATGATGAATTGGCCAGTCGTATTGATGTTATCGAAAGTAATAATGACAGCAAATCAGACGATACCTCACCGATTTCGTTTAATCAAACACCTAAATTCCAAAATTTACAGCAGACGATCAGTGAGATAGATTCGTCTAATAATACATTACGTAGAAAATTGTCAAGTTTACAGCAAGAAGTAACAGAGATGAAAAATGTTCAGCGTTTAACACATCACAGCAGACGCCACTTTGCGAACATTTGTCAGAGTCACACAGCCAATATAATTTAGGTAATTTACAAAGAGTACGTGACTTAGATTCCGAACAGACACAGACAAATAGACTCTCATACAATCGTGAACCTGTTCAGACGTACAGAGACGATAATTTTGATTACAAACATTTTGTATCAGTGAGAAAGTTTAAAGTATTTAAAAACGATAGAACACAGATTCACCCCCTGGATTGGATACAACAATTGAGCTTTGCTTTTCCACCGACTTGGCATGTAACACACAAACTAGAATTTATTTGCAGATTTTTGAAAGGCGAACCGGCAACTCGTATGAGACCGATCGCGAGACAATGCTACTCGGCAGAAGAATTTCAGAATGCTTTTCTGTCAGCGTATTGGTCGAAGACGACACAGCGCGGAATTAAAGATCAACTAATTAGTTTACCAAATTATGAGAACTCAAATTTTCCCAGTGTGACGCTATTTTCTGAGCATATGGTCCAACAAAATCAGTACTTAAGTGAACCATATAGTGAATCTGCACTTATTCAATTATGTATTTCTAAATTGCCACGATCATTAAGAGTGTCACTTTTAACAGGTCAGCAAAAAAAAAATATTTCGGCATTCAGGGATCTGTTACAGCTTTTGGAAGTGCAGCAATCGGATTATTCCTTTGTAAACAAAAATTTTTCATATAATAACCAAGGCCAACAAACTTACAGTAATTACGATCAGGCACGCAATTTCTATAGCAAAGCTAACAGGCGCTTTAGGAACGACAACCACCAGAATTTTAATAACAGGCAAAATTTTAATTATCAGTATCGTCAAAATTATCAGCAACAGGAACCACATTTTGGTAACAATAGAGGTTTTTCTCGGCAACAGCAACAAAACCAACCGGTTAGCATACCTAACCAACAATGTAATGCACAAGGTCAAACAAGCTTTAATCTTTCGCCGCGTACGCGTATAGCGTCGGCCCCAAAAAACAGTAACGCACAGCAACAAGGGAATCAGTATGTACAGAAAACACAGTATTTTAATTCCTATCGCAATGCACCGTATAGAAATGACTATCACGACAGACGTAAAAACAATGAGCACAATTATCAACATACGTTTAATAACAGTCGGTCTTACCAGCAGCAAAATGATCAGCAACAACATATTCTCATGAATGAACCAGACAGTAGGTATCATCCAGAATGTAATACGTCTGGAAGAAATAACAGAACAGTTCAAATAGTCGAAATGCCACAGGATCCTCCCGAAAATAATAACACGTCAGATAAAATTTGACTAGATACAGTACAGGTTGCATCTTCCAACAACATAAGCAATACTTCAGATACACTGAATCTTGTTAACGAAAATGTTATTACTTTTGACGAAATCCGAGACACTCTTTTGCAGGAAAGACCAATTGTTCAGAAAACCATTTCACACCCTGTCATCGAAGTTAAAATTGGATCATCGAAATTTTCTGCAGTAATCGATTCTGGATCGCCTATGTCAGTTATACATGAAGAAACTTTCAACGAGTGTAACAAAGAGAATACCTACCCTACATTACCATTAGGCAAAACGAAAGTAAAAGGAGCAGTATCGAGTAAACGAGTAGATGTAAAATTACAGACACTTTTATCAGTTTGTATTGCAGGTCATACATTTCACTCAAATTTTTGGATTGTTCCCTTATTGACAACAGACGTTATTCTAGGTATGAATTTTCTGGTACAACACGACGCAATTATAGACTTGCAAAATTCCTATTTAATGTTAAAGGATGAAAATGTACAACTGGCTTTAGAATTTCAGCACTCTTTATCTGCGAAAGAACAAACAGTTAACCGTATAGAGGTCATTTCTGCATCACGTAACATAGACTGTAATTCCACATTGTTTACGGATACGTACCCACACAACTATAATACTCCAGACGAAGCCGACTATGGCGTTATACAGATGATTTCTGAGAAAATTAAACAGAGCAGTGCAAATACAGACGACGAACGCACGCAGCTACGCAGTATTCTTTTACAGCAAGCTCCTGTTTTTCACAACGTTCCTGGTACTATGTCCGGTTTTATGTATGAATTTCAAGTCAAACAACACGACACATTTAAAGCCAAGCATTATCCCATTCCATATATCCATAGAGAACAAGTTAAGAAAGAATTGAAACCTATGCTTGCACAAGGAATTATTGAACCGGCAGTTAGTCCGTACATAAACCCGCTCCATATTGTTAAGAAAAAAGATGGTTCACTTCGCCTTGTACTTGATTCGCGTCACATCAATGACATTATTATTAAAGAAACTGATCGCTCACAGACACTAGAAGTACTACTACAGAAATTTCACGTTACTACTATTTACTCTACATTAGATCTGAAATCGGGATTTTGGCAAATTCAGCTCCATCCGAACTGCAGAAAGTACACAGCTTTTCTCTGTTTTGGTGACTGTTATCAATTTTGTAAATTACCATTCGGTTTAACTATTTCTTCTGCAGCTTTTATTCGCGGTTTGAATACAATCCTTCCGACAGAACTTAAAGACAGAATCACAACGTACGTAGACGACATTCTTATTGCAGAAGCTAACTGGTCTGAACACAATCTGATTCTTGAACAACTGTTACAAACTTTTCGTGCACAAGGACTCACAGTTAATCTCAATAAATCGCACTTTGGTAAAACTTCTATAAAATTTCTTGGACATGTAATTTCAGCAGAAGGCTTTGCGCCTGACCCGGAAAAACTTCAAGTTTTACGTGACACTACTGTTCCTACGACGAAAAAACAACTACGCAGCTTTTTGGGTTTAATTAACTTTTTTCGTAAATTTATTCATTACTCTGCTTTAGACACCCCTAGATTATTTCAATTGACATGTAAAAACACTATTTGGTCCTGGGACAAGCAAGCAAATTCTGAATTTATGAACCTGAAACATGCTTTGTTGAGTGCACCACTTTTATCGCACCGAGATCTTACTAGAAATTTTTCCATTGCTACCGACAGTTGTAACACCACCTTAGGTGTACACATTTTTCAGGAAATTGAAGAAGATGGTTGCACAATAATTAAAATATCGCATTTGCAAGTCGAATTTTGTCACCTGCTGAACGAAATTATTCCGTTACAGAACTTGAAACATTATGTGTTGTTTGGGCTTTTACGAGATTTCGGCATTTTCTTTATGGAAGACATACTACCGTTTATACAGACCACAGAGCGATACAATTTTTACCATAAAGCAGATGGAAACTTTACTTGGAGGAATTTAATTTTACAATTGTTCACATTCCCGGCACACAAAATGTTTTAGCAGATGCACTATCTCGTTCTCTTAGCAACAATCAGCAAGACATCGCAACCAACTTCTGCAAAGCAAATTTCAGCGTCATGTACATTCAACAAGTTGCATTTGAAAATTTCATATCGTCGTCATTACAAGACATAGCACAAGAGCACAGTAATTGTATCGCTCTGTGGTCTGTATAAACGGTAGTATGTCTTCCATAAAGAAAATGCCGAAATCTCGTAAAAGCCCAAACAACACATAATGTTTCAAGTTCTGTAACGGAATAATTCGTTCTTTCGGCTAAATTTACACACGACAGATTAAGCAGATGGAAACTTTACTTGCAGGAATTTAATTTTATAATTGTTCACATTCCCGGCACACAAAATGTTCTAGCAGATGCACTATCTCGTTCTCTTAGCAACAATCAGCAAGACATCGCAACCAACTTCTGCAAAGCAAATTTCAGCGTCATGTACATTCAACAAGTTGCATTTGAAAATTTCATTTCGTCGTCATTACAAGACATAGCACAAGAGCAACGTGTGAAAAGAAATTAAACACCTTTGGCAAGATAGGAATAATGTTACCATTAGAAACCATTACACTGTACGCAATTACATTCTGCTTCGCCGCTCTCATCCTGACAGCAACAATTGATTATTATGCATTCCTGACGAACCTGTTAACAAATGAATCTGGTATACTCATTTAAGTTACGCACATTACGGAGCCAGAAAATGTTTTCTTATACTGAGACAGAATAGTTATTTTACGAACATGGAGAAACGTATTCGACGAGTTTTAGCGTCATGTAATTTTACGAGCTAGAAATATTTATCCGATCTATATATCCAGGTACCATGCTTCTTCGAACCCTTGTGAACGATTAGTGAAAGAAATTGGTAAACTGTGTAGAATATACTTCCATAAAAGACATATTGATTGGGACACACACATACTCTCATTCCAGTATGTAATTAAGTCCATACCAAATGAATCCACTATGCTATCTCCGTCTGTAATACTGAAAAATGTTGAACCACCTAACAAAATTAAAGAATTAGTAAACTTTCCTACATCTCGTCGACTACGACACCATGAAATAATTGACATTGCGCTGAACAACAACAAACGTGCCGCAGAGCGCCGGAGAAGACAGCAAAAACAGGTTTGTACACGCCGTGACTTTCACATTGGACAGAAGATATTAGCACGTACACATTATTTATCCAATAGAGGAAAAGGTAGGTGCAGTAAATTTGAACTTCTATACGCAGGTCCATATCGGATTCGCAGCATTCCTCACCCCAATGTTGTACACGTCGAACCTTTGAGAACCAGACAAACCAAAGGAAACCACCACATATCGAATATCAAACCTTTTATTGAATGAAGATACTTCATGATTTAACATGCTGTAATGCCATTTGCTAATTTTTGTGACCACTTATGCAATTATATTCACATGATTACTTATTGATGATTTTCGTATTTTTCTTGGCAAGTGCCCGGTAAGGTAAGGTTAGCAGGTCGCTCTTCTTGTCGTTACACATCAGACCGTGCACATTTTTCCAGATAAACTTGCGTATCTTATGAATAATTATGCAATTTTATCTAGTGACATATTAGTTTTATTAAATTCTCTCTCCATTCTAGTCTTTAATTCTCGCCTCTATTAACTACACAACATACAAGCTGAACACAAAGAAAGTCACATTTCTTGTCATTATTTTTTATGTATGTATGACTGATTTCCTGTTTTGTTTGTATGCACTATGAAATAGTTAGGGAATAACAAGCACCAGTTGACTTTAACATTTTTGCCTTATGATATCTCAACATCGTGACTACTTTACTTCTTAATTTTGCTGCTACATTGTGATACACTGGGTACATTTTTGCCTCTGAACACTATCTATGTTTCTGACATGTTACATTCTCTGTCATGCTATGTTGTATGCTCAATTATGTTACTATAAACCAGTTTTTATTTAATGAGTATATGATTTAAATGCAAGACATTAATCTTTGTTCATCATTTTCAGAAAGAAATATCGTTTAAACGGAATACATTAAACAGAAATGGGAATTTCACCTTCGGAACGAACGAAAGAGGATACAATACTTCGTGATGAAGAGTAAATGGATCAGAATTAACAAGCATTAACAAGAATGTACTATACACATCGTAGAATAGCAGTCTTAACTAATTTTTTCTTTCAGAATACAAGGCGATTGATGCAGGCTGTCAGACAGAACTACACATCTTAGTTTTAGTGATGAAATATGATAGAAACAAGGAATAGTTATATAATGAATAATGAAGTGACTTTTTTGCAGATGATAGTGAATGGTGATGTACAATGATGAAGAGTATGCTACTATGGATAATGAAGTTTTTCTTTACAGGTGATGCTAATAATGGAGTTATGGTGATATGGATAATGAAGTTTTTTCTTTGCAGATGAAAATAATGATGAGCTTTATATATTTGCTGTTAGTTAAGAGATGCTATGTAGTTATTTAAGTATTTGTTGCAGTTTCTTTTGACCGTATGTTTTATATCGTATGGTATGATGACTGAAAGTTTTGGAAAGGACAGCTAGAGAACTCATATTTGTATACACATTTCACTACCTGTTATTCGAAGTTCATTACTTTTCAGCATAATATGCGTTTCTTCTTTCTGTTTAGTAATCCATTTTGCATTTTGCAGGAGAAATTATTTATGAAATTAATGTGCTATAGGCAGTTGTTCATTAACCCTGTGTCATTTATGAATGTGATTGGATATACCCTACTTGTTTCATAATCTTGCTACAGCTGACTCATGACGAATGACGTTGCACATCTTCATTTGCAGCAACAACTCAAAAGCAAATATTTTCATTCTTCAGTACTTACCCAACGCAATGCATTGCTTAATAATTAAAAAATATATATGTATAATGCTTTATAATTAGGCAATGATTGCCAATGTTCTCTGTAAAACGATGTCATTTATTAGCTCCTGTTTTCAATTATGACTTCTGATGGTTTATAATTAGGCAATGAGTGTCAATGTTCTCTGTAAAACGATTTATGTACATTATTCTGTAATACTGCGTCACTTATTAGCTCTTGTTTTCAATTATGCCTTCTGATGGTTTATAATTAGGCAATGAGTGCCAATGTTCTCTGTAAAACGACTTATGTACATTATTCTGTAATTCTATGTCATTTATTAGCTCCTGTTTTCAATGATGACTTCTGATGGTTTATAATTAGGCAATGAGTGCCAATGTTCTCTGTAAAACGACTCATGAACATTATTCTGTAATACTATGTCATTTATTAGCTCCTGTTTTCAGTGATGACTTCTGATGGTTTATAATTAGGCAATGAGTGACAATGTTCTCTGTAAAACGACTTATGTACATTATTCTGTAATACTATGTCATTTATTAGCTCCTCTTTTCAATGATGACTTCTGATGGTTTATAATTAGGCAATGAGTGACAATGTTCTCTGTAAAACGACTCATGAACATTATTCTGTAATACTATGTCATTTATTAGCTCCTGTTTTCAGTGATGACTTCTGATGGTTTGTAATTAGGCAATGAGTGCCAATGTTCTCTGTAAAACGACTCATGAACATCATTCTGTAAGACTATGTCATTTATTAGCTCCTGTTTTCAATGATGACTTCTGATGGTTTGTAATTAGGCAATGAGTGCCAATGTTCTCTGTAAAACAACACTTGAACATTATTCTGTAATACTACATACATGGTACAGAAATGTTCAATAACTGGGCTATGAGTGCCATCAACTATTACTGTAATTCTCAATGAAGACTAGTATGTAACTTAATGTCCTTCACATTCTGACCTAATTACCTGGAATTACTGCAATATCCGTTTGTCCTGTATATCCTCATGATCATGGAGCACTATATTTCGTTTTTGCACTAATTCTACGTTGGTGTACCTTGCACGACATGCTGTCCACTACCGTGAGCGATGGAGATGCTATTATGGTCCCACTGTTTGGTGTACCTAATGTACTACCAAAAAGATAACATGGAATATTACTACGACATTTCAGTGTCTTGGCTATGCTGATTAATACTTCTGGGAAAAGAACTTCTGATTGTCTCACTTGGTGTTGTGCTTCTGTAGAAAGATATGGACTTTCAGTGCAGCTGCGTGCAACCTAAAGTGCTACAACCATGATGCAATCCTTCCCTTTCCCATCCTAATTCTTGTAACATAGTGAGAATCATTTTTGCTAACATGATTTGTATTCATGATCTATACATTTTTTGATTTGCTGATATGTTCTGAACTACAGTGCGTGTGCATTTTTGTCATTTGTTAATATGATTTCTACTAATTGCATATACAATTTTGATTTGCTGATATGTTCTGAACTACAGTGTATGTGCACTTTTGCCATTTCTTAATATGTTTTGTACTCATTTTACAGGGTTATTACAAATGATTGAAGCGATTTCACAGCTCTACAATAACTTTATTGTTTGAGATATTTTCACAATGCTTTGCACACACATACAAAAACTCAAAAAGCTTTTTTTTGGCATTCACAAATGTTCGATATGTGGCCCTTTAGTGATTCGGCAGACATCAAGCCGATAATCAGGTTCCTCCCACACTCGGCGCAGCATGTCCCCATCAATGAGTTCGAAAGCATCGTTGATGCGAGCTCGCAGTTCTGGCACGTTTCTTGGTAGAGGAGGTTTAAACACTGAATCTTTCACATAACCCCACAGAAAGAAATCGCATGGGGTTAAGTCGGGAGAGCGTGGAGGCCATGACATGAATTGGTGATCATGATCTCCACCAAGACCGATCCATCGGTTTTCCAATCTCCTGTTTAAGAAATGCCTAACATCATGATGGAAGTGCGGTGGAGCACCATCCTATGGTACGTTTAGCTCCCTGCTTTCTTTGTTCGTCGACTTCCGCGGGCTACACGTGAAACTTGCCCGCATGCGTTCAACCGTTTCTTCGCTCACTGCAGGCCGACCCGTTGATTTCCCCTTACAGACGCATCCAGAAGCTTTAAACTGCGCATACCATCTCCGAATGGAGTTAGCAGTTGGTGGATCTTTGTTGAACTTCGTCCTGAAGTGTCGTTGCACTGTTATGACTAACTGATGTGAGTGCTTTTCAAGCATGATATACGCTTTCTCGGCTCCTGTCACCATTTTGTTTCACTGCGCTCTCGAGCGCCCTGGCGGCAGAAACCTGAAGTGCGGCTTCTGCCGAACAAAACTTTATAAGTTTTTCTACGTATCTGTAGTGTGTCGTAACCATATGTCAATGAATGGAGCTACAGTGAATTTATGAAATCGCTTCAATCATTTGTAATAGCCCTGTATATATATTTTGTCATTACCAATTATGTTCTGTACTCGGTGCATGTGCACTATATTTACTTCATATTCTTCACCTATATATCTGTATATTCTGTGATTGTAAAGTTAGTTAGTTAACAAAAATTTGTTGCTCATGGCAAGTCCAAATGATTCACCAATGCTGCCAAATTTTTGTCCCCCCCAGTGGAGGGTTATGAAACACGTATGTATTCATTACCAGCGATGGCGAGGCATGACAGAATCTCTGGCCAGAGAGTTATTTATCGTTGAATTTTTCTCTGGGAATATTCACTTACAAAGGGAAGGCCTCAGACACGGCCAACCGATTCGGTTCAAATTTTGCAGGTCGCTTGTGTACAACCTAAAACGAAGGAATCTACGATATTTTCGGTCAACACCCCCGCAATTTTGAGAAAATCACCCCTAAAGGTTATGATGAGCCATCGACTCAAAATTGGAGGGATCGATGGATATTTGTAAATAGAGCATTTTTCATCATCAGGTATGGGGTCCGCAAACGCATACTTTTCCAGAAATCGAGGTAAGAAACCTTTACAACTGCCACTTCTGTACCCACATGGTAAACGGTTTTCGCCGACAACGGCGATAGCGCAACGGCCTAGGTAACTGGCTGGGAATTGGAAAACCCACGTTCGAATGTCGACGAAAGCTCGAAGATGTTATTCTTTTCGTTTGTATTTTTCCATATCTCAAATGATAGGGATTGGAGGGTTAATAAGGTAAGTAAATCAATAAGGAATGATAATAATAAGGTAGGCAAACCAATTTCCCAAACGCCGTGTGTTAGTAAAGTATTAAACTTTAAAGCCTTGTCACATGAAAATAACTCCGAGTAAGAGTGCTTCGAATTCCTCACTAGGGATCACAGGTAGCCAACCGCGCGACGCTTGTTTGCAGTGAGGCACGGGACAGATAGCACGCGGTGTAAGTAGGCTGTTTAGGTTTTTATATTGGTAACGCCACGTAGCGCTCTGTATGAAAATCACTGGCTGTTCTGTGTGCAGTCTATGGCTGGGTAGCATTGTTGTAATATTCGCTATTGTAGTGTTGGGCTGTTGGCTGTTAACAGCGCGTAGCGTTGCACAGTTGGAGATGAGCCGCCAGCAGTGGTGGATGTGGGGAGAGAAATGGCGGAATTTTGAGAGCGGATGATCTGGACGTGTGTCTATCAGAAACAGTATGTTTGTAAGAATGGATGTCATGAACTGCTATATATATTATGACTTTTGAACACTTTTATGGTAAATACATTGTTCTCTATCAATATCTTTCATTTGCTAACTATGCCTATCAGTAGTTAGTGCCTTCAGTAGTTTGAATCTTTTATTTAGCTAGCAGTATTGGCGCTCGCTGTATTGCAGTAGTTTGAGTAACGAAGATTTTTGTGAGGTAAGTTATTTGTGAAACGTATAGCTTAATTTAGTCAGGGCCAATCTCTTGTTGGGATTATTGAAAGTCAGATTGCGTTACGCTAAAAAATATTGCGTGTCAGTTTAAGCACAGTCATGCATAATTTTTCCAAGGGGACGTTTAATAAGGAAAAATTATACATGTAGTGATTTTCCATCGTTAATGTGCCGAATGAAATACGTTTTGTGAATGAATACAGTGTTGTTCCGTAAGTAACATATGACGAGTACTGTATGTAGTTTGTAGGAATTAGCTCGTCTGTTCATGCCGTAGTAACTAGTGTCATATCATTCAGGTGCATAATCTGAATAATGGAGGATGTACACCTTTCGACTAGCGCTGTAATATGTAGTTAGGAGCCTGTCACAGACGATGGCAAGCGGGAAGTTACCAACGCTGGTTTTGGTTTGTAAAGGTGGTGCAAGACAGATGAATTATCAATGCACTACTGGAAGCAGACAGTTCTGTTTCTCGGCGTTCCAGATTGATAGGAGCGGCCATCGTCGAGCGATTTTTGGAGCTGACGAACGAAATGACTTTTGTCGATACTGAAGTACTATACCATGAAGACGAAGCAGGTGATTCAGTGGAAGACTTCCCGACCAGTGAATCGCAAAATGGTCATAACACTTTGGAAATCTCCACGTCACTGAGAATATGTGTTTCATCTGTTCCCGATGAGTATTACGAACCGGTTACTAAACGATTGGACTACGGCGCTATACCCCTTGAAGTAAAGGTAAAGGCGGTAGCGCTAGCCAGGAATCATCCAAATTGGAACTTACAAACACTGCAAAAGAATGGAGTAACAACAGTCCTGAAAAGGAAGAAGGACTTGAAATTGTGGAAAAGTGATATCGTTAAAGGAGGGACAAGATACGACAAATACCAGGCGATAAATAAGTGGACGTACTACAGATTTGTCGAATCTCGTTGTCGCAACGAGAATGTAACGACGAGAATACTTCAGGAGTGCCCTGCGGATGCAGCGCTTCAGTATACGGCCAACAATGATTTTACGTTTGCTGCATCATTACCTTGGGCAAGAAATTTCAAATCGGAGTATAAAATTCGTCAACGGCACGTCACTAAATACGTCTCTCATAAGGAGGTACAAAATATAGTAGATATACAGAAAGTGGCGGCTCTAATCAGCACGAAAACGGCGTCACTTATGACCGGTTTTAATCGTGATTACGTGATCAACACCGACCAACAGGATGTGAGTATCGGGTGAACATTCGACGCACGTTATCGCATAAGGGAGAAAGACGAACCCTTGTCGCAGTTGGTAGTAAAAACAAACTAACACATCAGTACACGGCGCAATATGCCATCACAGCCTCTGGAAAAGTGTTGCCTAAGGTTTTCCTGTGTTTACAAGAAACGAATGTTACATTTGGTCCTCGGGTTATAGAAGAGATAAATCGTTTAACCGACTCGTTGAAAAATGTTTACATTACCTGCTCCAAATCCGGGAAACTGACGAATGCAATTTACAGAACATTTCTTGAGAATGTTTTAAAACCATATGTTTCTGATACCAAGTTTTGTCTAATATTGGATTCCAGGAGTGGACAATTTAATACTACAATATATGACACAATGTTTATAGATGGCGAGGGTCTGCCAAACTGCACACCTGTATGCCAACCGTGTGATGTTTATTTCTATCGCCAGGCTTCAGAATTGCAGTGTGGTTCTGGAAACCCAGAGGGAATTGCACAACCGCACGGATGCAATAACTATTCACAGCATATTTCATAACCAACTTTCAGCACCAATTTTAAAAAATGGCTCTGAGCACTATGGGACTTAACTTCTCAGGACATCACTCCCCTAGAACTTAGAACTACTTAAACCTAACTAACGTAAGGACATCACACACATCCATGCCCGAGGCAGGATTCGAACCTGCGACAGTAGCGGTCGCGCGGTTCCAGACTATAGCGCCTAGAACCGCTCGGCCACTGCGGCCGGCAGCACCAAATTTTTGAGGCAGTGATATCGTATGCGTGGTACGCATGAAAATTAATTCCCGAAAAAGACATTTTTAAATGTAAACCAAGTTTGTTTTCCGCCGACTCTTTGGAAGGATCAGTGTAGCTGTCGAAAGATTGCATTCATTAGATGTTCTTGGTGTCGTGAGTATATTTGTTTCGAATGTTTATATGACAAGTACCATCCATCTAGTTGTTCGAAGAAAAGTGAGGACACGTAACGGTGACTGGAAGAGACATTGTAATGTGACCTGGAGTATCATTTTAGTTGTTGACTATCCTAAGAGGTTTGAGAAATTAATTTGCCTACCTTATTATTATCATTCTTTATTGATTTACTTACCTTATTAACCCTCCTATCCCTATCAATTGATATATGGAAAAATACAAACGAAAAGAAAAACACCCGGTAGGTTTCTTCGAGATTCGTACCCGGGTTCTGCGATTCCCAGACAGTTACCTTTTTTTATATCTCATTTTGTTCTATATTGTTCGTTGTATTTGTTCGTGGCGGACGACCGATGACACCCGTTCAGGTTATTCGTTGATCTGTTCACTCAGTTTTTATATTACAGAGGGTAGACAAACCCTCTGACAAAACACGCTGAGCTACCGTGCCGGCATACCTTGGCAGTTGCGCTATCGCTGCTGCCGGCGAATAAGCGTTTACCATGTGGGTACAGAAAGGGGAGTTGTAAAGGTTTCTTACCTCGATTTCTGGAAAAGTATGTGTTTTCGGACCCCATACCTGATGATGAAACATGCTCTATTTATAATTATCTATCGATCACGCCATTTTTGAGTCGGTTGCTCGCCATAACCTTTAGGGGTGATTTTCTCAAAAACGCGGGGGTGTTGACCGAAAATATCGTAGATTCCATCGTTTTAGGTTGTACACAAGCGACCTGCCAAATCTGAGCCGAATCGGTTGGCCGTGTCTGAGGCCTTCCCCTTGTTAAACATACAGTGTAACTCGTGCAAGGAACCATGTCGGCCAAGGAGTATCGTAAACTGGTTGCAGATCATTTACACCCCTCTTGTTTTTTGACAGCATTGCCACATTTCAACAAGATAATGCGCCATGCCACAAATCCAGGAATGTGATGGAGTGTTTTGAGGAACACAGCGGCTAGTAGCAATTGATGTCCTAGCCTCTCACCTCGCCAGATCTGAAACCATCCGAACACATCTGGAATGTGACTGAACGTGTCATCAGAGTTCATCGCCCCTCTCCCCTAAATTTACGGAAATTAGGAGGTTTGTGTCTGCAGTCAAGGAGCCACATCCCTACAGCGACCTTCCAAGGAGTCTTTGCTTCCACCCCGCATGCCATGAGGCGTCGCCGCTGTTATCCTTGCCAAAGATGGTCGTACCGAATTTTAGGTAGGTATTTATAATTTTCTCGCTGATCAGTGTAAATGGGAAAAACTCCTAAAATATGAACTAGGTAAGTTAATTATTATTATGTACGTGAAAACCTATGTATTTAAAGGACAACTACACCGTACAGATTCCCTGGAAGACAGTTCCAGGCAATCGATAATGGTTTGAGACACTACGGTGTTATCTGTCACATAAAATGATTAAGATATTACTCGACTGATATTTGTCAATAAAAGCACAGTAGAAGTGCTCCTGCAGATTCGAATATGTTACCGGGAATCTGATGAGAGCAGTAGCACCTAGATTAACTTAAGGCATTTAGCCGTTGTGCAAAATTGTAGGACGAGACAGAAACTTCTGTTATTTGCTGGCCTTGTGAAGAAATTTATAAAGGGAGGGGGTGGCTATGAATTTCTGTGGTAACTGAACCTTATTTACCTGTATTCAGTTGTGATATACATTATGAAGTTTCATAAAAATCTACTTCTATTTTCACAATCTACAAACCACACTACAGTGCCTTTAAGAGGGTTCGCCGAACCACCTTCACAATATTTCTCTATTATTTCTCTCTCGAAAAGCGCGCGGAAAAACCACCTATAACTTTCCGTGTAAGGTCTGATTCGGAAATGATCGTTTTTCCCCGTATAGCTCGGCGTCAACAAAATATTTTGTCGTTCGGAGGAGAAAGATTGTGACTGAAATTTCGTGAGAAGATCCCACCGCAACGAGAAACTCCTTTGTTTTAATGATGTGCACCTCAAATCCTGGTAGCCGCGCAGTCTATCACCGATCGCGTAATTCCCCACGTCGGAGGTTCGAGGCATCCCTCGGACATGGGTGTGTGTGTTGTCCTCAGCGTAAGTTAGTTTCAGTTAGATTTCGCAGTGCGTAAGCTTAGGGACCGATGACCTCAGCAGTTTGGTCCCATAGGATCTTACTACAAATTTCCAAATTCCCAAAATTCATGTCGTTGATACTCTCTCCCTTACTTCTCGATAAAACAAAAACTGCTCTTCTTTGAACTTTCTCAATGTACTCCGTTAATCCTATCTAGTAAGAATTCCACAACGTCCAAGAGCACTCGAAAAGAGGAAAAACAAGAGTAGTGTAGGTAGTGTCTTTGGTAGATCTGTTGCATCTTCTAAGTGTTCGACCAATAAAGCACATTCTCTGGTCCGCCTTTCCCACAACATTTTCAGTGTTATTTCCAAATTAAGTTGTTCGTAATTTTAATTCCTAGATATTTAGATGAATTTAGGGCCTTCCCTTTAGCAGTAATGCGGATGGCTTCACACTTTTCGTTTCTTATGGGCAACTGCCAATTTTTGCACCATACAGAAAACTTCTCTAAATCGTTTTGCAATACGTTTTGATCTTCTGATGACTTTACTAGAGGACAGAATCTGCGAAACGATCATCAGCAAACGACCTAAGACGGCTGCTCAGATTGTGTTCCAAACCGTTTAAATGGCTAACGAACAGCAGAGAGCCCATAACACTACCCTGGGGAACGCGATAAATCACTTCTGTTTTACTGGATGACTATCCGTCAGTTACTACGAACTGTGACCTCTCCGACAAGAAATCACGAATCCATTCGCGTTACTGAGACTATATTCCGTAACCACACAAGCCGCTTGTGAGGTACAGTGTCAAAAGCCTTCTGAAAGTCTAGCTCTTTTCAAAAAAAATTCTGTGGTAGAAGACCTGCATTAAACTACACCCTTGGTAATCTTTTAAAGCACTGACTTAGACAGTAAGAGTATCATGACGAAATCAACAGTACTATCGGTCTAGTGTTGAACGAAATGACTCTGTTGACGAGCGGGCTAAGAGGACAGACCAAAACGTTAGGCGTGAAATAGTACTACCACACAGAGGAGAAACGCTGCACTCATGTCAGTGTGGTATTAGTAGGTTTATTTTCTTATTTCTTCCTGAACCAAAGGTCATGGCAAACGCGGACTGTGAAAACGTACGTCAGAAATAAGCGAATATCTTAAAATCAAGTTAAACACATCACTGGAGGTTTACGAGGTTGCTACAGAAAATGTACTGCATAACAATCATACTAAAGCATTTGTAATTGAATAGAAGCACTAAGCAGAATTTTCTACTCCACAGCAGAGAATGTGCTATCTGTGAACCTTCGTTTTTGTAGCAGTGATATGTGTGACGACGTGCAGCGCTCACTGTATGAACTCGCGTTGCGTTGTGACAGAACCGGGCGGGCGCTGTCAGTGCTGACTGCCTGTCACACAGGCCGCTGTTATTTTACGAAATAAAAAGAGAAACAAAAGCTAAAAGCATTTCACGAAACGGTAGCGCGAGCGAGTGCCAACGCAGCGAGCGTAAACACAGACGGCGGCAAAGGCGTTGTGAGATCAAATGTAAAATAAGTAAGTGAATAAAAATGTAAAAAAAAAAAAATTCTGCTGTCAACGGGGATAATTAGGGGCGGCGAAACGTAAGTCAGCGCAAGTGCTCCGGAGCAAAAATTTCAATCAGCAATGGAAGTCTTTTTACAGATTGAATGTTTAGCGGGAAACCTGGCGTGAGAGACGAACGGAAGGAAAACAAAACGAATTCCGAACTTGCTGTTGAGAACAAGCTTAAAAGGCTTAACTACATGACAAATGGTTCAAATGGCTATGAGCACTAGGGGACTTAACTTCTGAGGTCACCAGTCCCCTAGAACTTAGAACCACTTAAACCTAACTAACCTAAGGACATCCATGCCCGCGGCAGAATTCGAACCTGCGACCGTAGCAGCCGCGCGGATCCAGACTGTAGCGCCTAGAACCGCTCGGCCACACTGGCCGGCACCTCACAAAAAACCGGATTTTGGGTTACTTCAGCGGCTGAAATTCTGGTGATAGTTGTGATAGTTATTTTATTCATAAGACGGTCACTCTTGCAAGAGTGTAGGATATGTCGTGATATTACAGATTAAGAACAAAAATCATGAAACAATTACGCACATTTACATACCCATAGGTGTAATTTGACAGGGGGAGGACAGGCCTTATGGCAGGAAACATCACGGTATTTTCCTCAAGTAATTCAGGGAAAACACCGGTAACCTAAATCTGGATGAACCGAATCTCTATCATTCCGAACACAAGGAGGGATATCAAAAACTGGACACCATCAATAAGCATAACTCCAATGAAAAATACTAGTTTGCTTATACAGCCTTCCAAGGAAATTACTTCATAACGTAAAAAGCTAGTTGCTGCACTGCTCTCCTCTCAACATCAGTCAGTGCACACACTCCACAAACACAATAGGAGCATCATCTGTAAAATGGCGATGATGATTGTATTTCATTTTGTTTGTCAGAACTTCTCTTTCGCTTGTGTGAAAAACTGGAACCGCATACTCCATAATTAGTGAGATTTCGAATCCAAAATCGGAAAAAGATGCTAGTGTTATAGATTCTTCAGCTTTGTTGTAACCTTTGGAATATGGAAGTGTCCTGTGAATTGATAGACAAGTTAACTTTTATTTACCTGTGTAAATTTTTCATTCACTACTCTGTAATCCTTTACTGTTTTATGTGTTTTTGAGGTACTTTCTGACTGCTTGAGTTTGTTCTGGTAAAGCTATTTGGACAATTTGTTCTACTATGTCATTTCTTGGTAGAAAACTGTGCTTTGTGTTTTTTTGTTTATTCATTCTTCGTCTTAGTTTTTTCAGTAATTCTCAAGGTTATTTTTCATGTGCTGTAATGTCTTGTGACTGTATTCACCTGGTGAAATTAAAATCCTCAATGTTTTTGAAGGGTCTTTGCAATGAGCAATAAAAATCACTTTTGGTAATTGTTATAATCGTTCGTCTCTGTGTATTAGGTCTTTTAAATATTTAACCAGGACGTGAACATAAACATCTGCTAATGCAATGTCATCTTCGTACAGTTTCCTTTCTAAGAGGTGGATGGTCAGTTCTAACGAAACTTTGATACGTTATTGTAAGTAAAAAACCTAACTAAATTAAATGTGCTGAACGATAGGTAAGACAACATTTCAAAAAGCAACTGAAGGACGAAGAAGTTCTGAAAAACCTGAATTTAATCTTGTGAGAAACAAAATTTAATAGTGAGGTACGGTAAAAACCGGTTTGAGGCACACAGCAATCGTCGAAAAACATGTAGAGAGAACACATGATATTCTAATGGAAACGCAGATATGAAAAACGACAAGTTGTCACTGAAGACTGGAGGAGGTACAAGTAGTTATTCACTATTTATAGGGTCACATTTTTTTCAAACATTTGTTACGTGATGATTTAGAATTGCCCTTTGAAAGTTAATGGTAGCCTAAAACTGTGTGCTGGGCAGGCAGCCAAAACTGGGAGTTTAGCAAATGTGCTCAATCAGAGACAAATTTCTTCTGTACTGGTCAGCCCTTGTTTGCCGAAGCCGTACGTGAGTCGGTGTTTCTAAATGTCTGAGCTTACTTTTGGTCAAGTCAGAGCATTTTCACTCTCAGGGAATGAACCTAGTGGAGCAGATGCCTTTAGGAATGAAGGGTTTTATGTAGGAAGTTTTCTGTTGCCTTCCGCCGACCTATTGTGAAGTGTGCCTTGTGTAACTGTCACGTGGATGAATGTAATGAGTGCTTATACAGCTTAGTGTTTGGTTTGTGCTGTTGTGTATCGAGGGAAGTGAGAGGGTAAACAGCCAGTGCCGGCACGTAGCTTACTTCTCTCGAGTAGCAATAAGGGAGCCGCCGACCATAACGTACCCCCTCCCCCCCCCTCCATCAGACGGACGGGTCCCCATCGACAGTGTTCAGTGTTGCAAGTCGTCATTACGTCACTACTTGAGACACTTTGGAGAGGTTTGGAATTTAATCCAAGAATTTAGCACAAACACTGGTGACGAACACCTCTTCGTCTTTGGCAGCCAAATACTGGCAGCGAAAATTTTCCATTTCCAGGTTTCGAACCTGCCTATCTCCAAGCACTTTTTCCGGAGGTGTTGTTGTTGTTGTTGTGGTCTTCAGTCCTGAGACTGGTTTGATGCAGCTCTCCATGCTACTCTATCCTGTGCAAGCTTCTTCATCTCCCAGTACCTACTGCAACCTACATCCTTCTGAATCTGCTTAGTGTATTCATCTCTTGGTCTCCCCCTATGATTTTTACCCTCCACGCTGCCCTCCAATACTAAATTGGTGATCCCTTGATGCCTCAGAGCATGTCCTACCAACCGATCCCTTCTTCTGGTCAAGTTGTGCCACAAACTTCTCTTCTCCCCAATCCTATTCAATACTTCATCATTAGTTATGTGATCTACCCATCTAATCTTCAGTATTCTTCTGTAGCACCACATTTCAAAAGCTTCTATTCTCTTCTTGTCCAAACTATTTACCGTCCATGTTTCACTTCCATACATGGCTACACTCCATACAAATACTTTCAGAAATAACTTCCTGACACTTAAATCTATACTCGATGTTAACAAATTTCTCTTCTTCAGAAACGCTTTCCTTGCCATTGCCAGTCTACATTTTATATCCTCTCTACTTCGTCCATCATCAGTTATTTTGCTCCCCAAATAGCAAAACTCCTTTACTACTTTAAGTGTCTCATTTCCTAATCTAATACCCTCAGCATCACCCGACTTAACTCGACTACATTCCATTATCCTCGTTTTGCTTTTGTTGATGTTCATCTTATATCCTCCCTTCAAGACACCATCCATTCCGTTCAACTGCTCTTTCAAGTCCTTTGCTGTCTCTGACAGAATTACAATGTCATCGGCGAACCTCAAAGTTTTTATTTCTTCTCCATGGAGACTGATGACCATAGATGTTAAGTCCCATAGCGCTCAGAGTCTTCTCCATGGATTTTAATACCTACTCCAAATTTTTCTTTTGTTTCCTTTACTGCTTGCTCAATATAGAGATTGAATAACATCGGGGAGAGGCTACAACCCTGTCTCACTCCCTTCCCAACCACTGCTTCCCTTTCATGCCCCTCGACTCTTATAACTGCCATCTGGTTTCTGTACAAGTTGTAAATAGCCTTTCGCTCCCTGTATTTTACCCCTGCCACCTTTAGAATTTGAAAGAGAGTATTCCAGTCAACATTGTCAAAAGCTTTCTCTAGGTCTACAAATGCTAGAAACGTAGGTTTGCCCTTCCTTAATCTAGCTTCTAAGATAAGTCGTAAGGTCAG
Organism: Schistocerca serialis cubense; assembly: GCF_023864345.2. Classification (NCBI taxonomy): domain Eukaryota; kingdom Metazoa; phylum Arthropoda; class Insecta; order Orthoptera; family Acrididae; genus Schistocerca; species Schistocerca serialis. The sequence continues at coordinate 668,344,011 of NC_064642.1, forward strand.
TATTGCCTCACGTGTTCCAGTATTTCTACGGAATCCAAACTGATCTTCCCCGAGGTCGGCTTCTACTAGTTTTTCCATTCGTCTGTAAAGAATTCGTGGTAGTACTTTGCAGCTGTGGCTTATTAAACTGATGGTTCGGTAATTTTCACATCTGTCAACACCTGCTTTCTTTGGGATTGGAATTATTATATTCTTCTTGAAGTCTGAGGGTATTTCGCCTGTTTCGTACATCTCGCTCACCAGATGGTAGAGTTTTGTCAGGACTGGCTCTCCCAAGGCCGTCAGTAGTTCCAATGGAATTTTGTCTACTCCGGGGGCCTTGATTCGACTCAGGTCCTTCAGTGCTCTGTCAAACACTTCACGCAGTATCGTATCTCCCATTTCATCTTCATCTACATCCTCTTCCATTTCCATAATATTGTCCTCAAGTACATCGCCCCTGTATAGGCCTTCTATATACTCCTCCCATCTTTCTGCTTTCCCTTCTTTGCTTAGAACTGGGATTTCATCTGAGCTCTTGATGCTCATGCAGGTGGTTCTCTTATCTGCAAAGGTCTCTTTAATTTTCCTGTAGGCAGTATCTATCTTAACCCTAGTGAGATAAGCCTCTACATCCTTACATTTGTCCTCTAGCCATCCCTGCTTAGCCATTTTGCACTTCCTGTCGATCTCATTTTTGAGACGTTTGTATTCCTTTTTGCCTGCTTCATTTAACGCCTTTTTATATTTTCTCCTTTCAACAATTAAATTGAATATTTCTTCTGTTACCCAAGGATTTCTACTAACCCTCTTCTTTTTACCTACTTGATCGTCTGCTGCCTTCACTACTTCATCCCTCAGAGCTACCCATTCTTCTTCTACTGTATTTCTTTCCCCCATTCCTTTCAATTGTTCCCTTATGCTCTCCCTGAAACTCTGTACAACCTCTGGTTCTTTCAGTTTATCCAGGTCCCATCTCCTAAAATTCCCACCTTTTTGCAGTTTCTTCAGTTTTAATCTACAGGTCATAACCAACAGATTGTGGTCAGAGTCCACATCTGCCCCTGGAAATGTCTTACAATTTAAAACCTGGTTCCTAAATCTCTGTCTTACCATTATATAATCTATCTGATACCTTTTAGTATCTCCAGGGTTCTTCCATGTATACAACCTTCTATCATGATTCTTAAACCAAGTGTTAGCTATGATTAAGTTGTGCTCTGTGCAAAATTCTATCAGGCGGCTTCCTCTTTCATTTCTTAGCCCCAATCCATATTCACCTACTACGTTTCCTTCTCTCCCTTTTCCTACACTCGAATTCCAGTCACCCATGACTATTAAATTTTCGTCTCCCTTCACTATCTGAATAATTTCTTTTATTTCATCATACATTTCTTCAATTTCTTCGTCATCTGCAGAGCTAGTTGGCATATAAACTTGTACTACTGTAGTAGGTGTGGGCTTCGTATCTATCTTGGCCACAATAATGCGTTCACTATGCTGTTTGTAGTAGCTGACCCGCACTCCTATTTTCCTATTCATTATTAAACCTACTCCTGCATTACCCCTATTTGACTTTGTGTTTATAACCCTGTAGTCACCTGACCAGAAGTCTTGTTCCTCCTGCCACCGAACTTCACTAATTCCCACTATATCTAACTTTAACCTATCCATTTCCCTTTTTAAATTTTCTAACCTACCTGCCCGATTAAGGGATCTGACATTCCACGCTCCGATCCGTAGAACGCCAGTTTTCTTTCTCCTGATAACGACATCCTCTTGAGTAGTCCCCGCCTGGAGATTTTCCGGAGGTAATTTATTAATATTAAGTGTATAATCTTTGAAGGCAGTACAGACAATTTCGCATCGCGGAGCGTACACAAATGTCCTTTGTTGTGTTGCTGTGATCTTCAGTCCGAAGACTGGTTTGATGCTGCTCTCCGTAGTATTCTATCCGGTGCAAACCTTTTATCTCCTTCTGGATCTGTTTGCTGTATTCATAACTTCGTCTCTACTGTTCGTAGCTCAACAAGTCACCCCAATATTACACTGCTAATCCCTTGATGTCTCACAATGTGTCCTACCAACCGATTCCTTCTACTAGTACTCACGTTGCGCCTCAAATTTCTGTTGTATCCTATTGTATTCGATACCTCCCCATTATTTACATGATCTGCCCATCTAATCTTCAGCATTCTTCTGTAGTACTGCAGTTGAGAAGTCGTAATCTCTTCTTGTCTGAAGTGTTTATCGTCCATGTGTCCCGTCCATACACGGTTACACTCCATACAAATACTTTCTGAGAAGACGTCCTAACACTTGAACCTATATTTATGATAGCAAATTTGTCATCTTCAATTAGGCCTTTTTTGACACTGACAGTCTACATTTTATATGCACTCCACTTCGTCTATCATCAGTTATTTTTCTGTCCAAATAACAAGGTTTATCGATACTACTTTTAGTGTATCATGTCCTGATCTAGTGTTATATGTTTTACGCTTTATTATAACGGTAATTAGCATTTCGTTTTATTAGAGGCTACAGTTACAGTAACATACGAGGTAAATACCGAGTATCTGACTGACTTCTTCTTCCTCTTCTTCCCCTGCTTCACAATCTTCACTGCCATCTCTTGGCTGCATTACTGCTCTGATGAGTTTATGCCATCAGCTTCTTCCTCCAATACTTTCTTCCGGTTTTTCTCGGTACAGCACGTAATGTTTAAGAAGTTGGTCCTTTGCTATCTTCCCAATTTCAGTCAATGGCTGTTAAAATCTATCAGTGCCGCTGACTATGGCACAAGTACTTACATGACACCGCTATATATATATATATATATATATATATATATATATATATATATATATATATATATATATATATATATATATATATATACTTGGGTTAGCGTCCCCTTACGCACCGGATTAAACACTAGTGCATCAATTGAACGCTACAAATATTCAAAAATGTGGTGCTATAAACACAGTCATATCGCCTTTGTGCCTCAGTGCTCTTCACACCTGTCGTAGCTGGCATTTATGAGACCTATCCAGAACAATTGGCAAGAGTTCGAAGTGCAGCTTGCCATACCTTAAAAGAACTGACGAGGATGCGACAAAAATAACCAATTAGTGTTAAGATCACCAACAAACCCGCAGTCAGAATTAATGGGAGACGCAATCGAACCGGATTATGTGCCTGTGGGAGTGGTTTCGAGACAGTCTCAGTTATACAGGCATGCAGCAACCTGACGCTGAAGAGTGGAAGGATCGCGAGGTCTTGGGGCGGAAGTACCTGTTCCTAGGTAACACAAATTTTGTTACGGAAACGAAATTCAACTACAGACCAAAGTCCCTTGTACACTAGAATTATGCCAGGAATAAGATACAACAATAATAGAAACCAAAATAAAATATACTGAAAGGCAAAAATTCTGGCAACGAAGTAATTTTTAAATAAATGAATCAGTGCAGCGTGTCTTGTCACTAACTTCAACATCAAACCTTACCCATAAGAAGTGAGAAATAATATGCAGGGAATTGATAGACGGTATACTGCTTGATATCTTATTTTAGTGAAGTAAAATGTTTTAGTAAAATAAAATATCAAGCAGCGCACTGTCTTCCAGTTCTCTGCATAATTACGTTCTGTGACATTATATAAGCTGCAGGCCCACAATAAAAAAAAGTGAACTAAGATACATATTCATTTACCACTTACAATGGCCGAATGATACATTAAGCTAATTCTTTGTAAGCTTCGATAATGCATAAAAGCTTCCAACAGTCAATTAAACACCAGTGTTTCTATGGCGAATAAAGTAGAGGGCACACAATATAAAAACACAGAATTGGCCGCTACAGACAATTTCTGCAGACAATTCAGATTAATTCTAGTGAGATACATTTGATGGACTCCTGATAAAACATGTGCAGTTATTGATAGTGCAGTGATACTTCGCATTGTAACTCCGTTGTCCACTCCTGCATGTTTCAGAAAGGTGGTCACCAAAGCACTGTAAAAACCAACTTTTGTTCTTGCATTGACTGATTATTACCGCAATTTTTATTCCTATGTTTAGTATTTCATGCAGAGAAGACGCCTTCCTCCGTTGGAATTACTGTATTTCATGGCATTCAATGAATTTAATTACAAAACTCGCTTAAGCTTGGGCAGTCTTGCAAGAATTAGATAACAATGGAACACAAATAACTTCATCAGCTTTTACTGATAAATGGGGTGTTAGTCAGTGTGATTGGTAGCTTCATATCCTAACTGTTGTGTGAATTATCTTCAGAGCATGACGTATCTGAGGAATGAATGGCTACGAGAATTCGGTTTGCAATCTTACAGTAGACAGTTCTACGAAATAGTTAACTGATCACGTTTCAGTTTACGCAATGAGTGTCTTTGAGTGGCTTAGAGGCCTTATATTCCGAAGTATTTATATTTCAAAGTCACTTTTTACAACCTTTTAGGTGAAATGGAACTGTCAGCGTTAGAGAAAGATCTTGGATGTAATTGAATTTGGCCTATAGAAGGATTCCGCCGTTCTCCTGAAAAGCCTGACAGAGAGCACAAAAATTAAGATACCAGAGTGGCAATTTAGCTTTAATCTTTCCAGAAGTGAGTGCAACGTCTTAATAAGCACCCCCATCTTTCTATTAGCAAAACTGGCGCAATATTAAGATGTGGGAGTGAGCAATATACTTCGTAACAGTTAGAACTGCGAAAGAAGCTGAACCAATAAAAATGTTCAAGTCTTGTAACATTATACGTTCCTTAAGTACTGTGTAAAGCTTACCCCTGCTCCGCCTAGATACACCTCAAACAGTCGGACTTCGGAGACTTATATTTATCTTGAGGACACACTGCTTGGTAGTTATTTCTGACCAAGTCGACATACACGGAATGTTTAGTTAAAAGTGGTTCAAATGGCTCTAAGCACTGTGGGACTTAATATCCGAGGTCATCAGTCCCCTAGACTTAGAACTACTTACACCTAACTAACCTAAGAACATCACACACATGCATACCCTAGGCAGGATTCAAACATGCGACCATAGTAACAGCGCGGTTCAGGACTGAAGCGCCGGCCGGCTAATGTTTAGTTAGAGGAGACTCCGACCAAACAATTAAATTTTATTACACTTTGCTGACTTCAGCCGAATTTTATAACCACATTTATCGCATGAAGATGTCGCAGTACCCAAGCTCAGAAGTCCAGTATCTCATTGGTACTGGGGTGACAAAATGAACTCAGTTGCATGCGCTGATATTCTCGTCATGAGTTTGGATTCGCGTACTGCCTACCCTTCACGAGCTACGCAAATTTAATTTGTACTCTGTGCGTAAGTTTTAGAATTGGTCCTGCCACTGTATGGAAGATCAGCACGAAATTTAGCTGTGACTGTAACTGCCTAATTCATGTCGTTCTGACCGCTTCGGCTGCCTGTGATTTTGTTGTTCATAAAAATGGTTGGTAACACCGTCAGCCTGCTCCACATACGTGCTAAAAAGAGTGCACATGTCAGTGAAATAGTAATCTCCTTTGACTGCTTCACACCGTTTATGTAAAGTTAAAATTTTTCAATACTAATTTTCTCATCTATGTGACTGATAACTGTTGAAGCAAAAGTGCGCCTCAAAGACATGTTTATTAGCGTAAATTTTCTGCTTTCTATCTATAGGTTTACTAGTAACTTCCTTTGGCTGTTTCACTGCCATATATTTAAAGTTTTAATTTTTTTTCAAACAAAATTTTTCATCTATACAATTGACATACTTTTACGCAAAAGTGTGCTTCACAGAAATGGACATTTCAAATTTTTCGCATTCGAAGATCTCACAAACTAGTGAGACACGAGTCACCTCAGGTTACTTTACAACTGTGAATGTAATTTTTTTGAATTTTTCAAAAATGGTTCAAATGGCTCTGAGCACTATCGATCTTAACTTCTGAGGTCATCAGTCCCCTAGAACTTAGAACTACTTAAACTTAACTAACCAAAGGACATCACACATATCCATGAGCGAGGCAGGATTCGAACCTGCGACCGTAGCGCCTAGAACCGCTATGCCACCCCGGCGGGCTTTTGAATTTTTGCTAGTAATTCCCGCGGGACGAAATTCCCCCTCGTCCCCTTATGACCGAGCGTGTAAATTAACTATTATTAATTTTTTTGCCTTATTGTTTTTGTATTTATTGGTGCTACAGTCTATTCCATTTGTCGCAGATGTATTTGTTACAGCCAGTGTTACAGCCAGTGTCAACAATCTGCTGATGTGTGTACAGAAACTATTGTTTGAGGAAATTACATATAAAATTTTGCACGAACAAATATTACTTCCTTTGGCAAACTAAAAATAGGTATCTGTTTCTTTCAGACCTTATTTTATTTCCTCTCAGCACCGTACTACTCCTAGTTCATAGCTTTCTACGATTTAAAACGCATCAAAACTGGGTGGTGATGTATTTGGTAACAAGACGCTGTGGAATTTTTTATTTCTCCTTGAAGAAATCGCACCAGGTGTCTGAGGCCTTATACGCAAAATCTTCCTATCGAAATTCAGGTCTGTATGCTAGTCGGACACCCACAAATCGATTATTCTATATTTATTTCGAGTCGATCCTCGGCTTGTCAGTTTGTTTCTCCACCACGATATCTCTTTTTATTTGCGAGAGTTTGCCCTCGAACAGTGCCCAGTACAAATTAACACTCTCCGGAAAAGTGTTGTTCGCTTCATAGAAGTCAGGGACTAATTTGCACCTCGAATCTAGCAAGGCGTAAACCAATCATTGGAACAGCATCAATTTTTCGACAATTTTTCGTGGCCGTACGTAACAATGGAGCCGCTTTTGTACATTACTGATTCGTGTGATGGGCAAATGGGCAAATCTAACACTCCTTATACAATTGCCTGATTGTTGAAGAAATCGGAATTTCGACGGTTTCACTGAAAAACATTTTACCAGAGTGTACGCCGTTCTGCAAAACCTGTGACCAACACTGTTACTGAGAGGTGAAGAATTACATTCACCCATCACATAAAGCACAGCAGAGGAATCACAAGCAGAAGCGACGAAATTAATGAAATATACGCCTGGATCCGTAAGCAGTTGCGTGATCCAGGTCTCTAGAAACCGCCTTGATATGCTTTATTTGCCAAGAAATTATCACGAAATCGCAAAGTATTTAACAATGTTAAATACACCGCGATTGAAATTACTGTATAACTGACAGACTGTAGTGGCAGGGGAGCCGTCGAACAAGCTACGGTTCATAAGTCCCACCGTCTGTGTACGAAAGTGGCGCAACAGAAAGCATGTGGCACTGGAGAACGAACTACTATTGGGTGGCGGCTGACCCCTATCACTCGCCTCGTTGGGTCGTCAAAGTAATTTTAATCGGCATCTAGCTTGTTATTCCTGAAGATATTCACACTAACGAATGTGACTATGGCACATGTGCATTCACACGTTGCTCGTAGTCCTCTGCACCTCGAAGCTTTTAATGTTTTTATGATCTAAATCACCTTAGGAACGCACTATTTCTCTTGAAGTATAAAAGTAAAAAATTAGAAATAAAACTGAAATACAAGAATTTATATGCTATGTACATTTATGGGATTTGAAAGGCGTATTTCTTTTGTTAGTGATGAAGTTGTCTTTCGCGATGTCACGAAAATATACGATACTTCCTTGACAAGAAAAGAACAACACCGAGCAAAGAATTTCGAAACTTTGCTCTTAACCATTACCCTACTCATACTCATGCTTTGCTGACATGCGCTCCAACTGATGAAGTAGCACAATAACTTTGTGATTCTTTTCGGAAACTATTGAGTGTTTGTAATAAACCTTTTGCATTTTCTTTATGTTTTCGTCTTCTTTAAAGGCAAAGAGAGAAGAAGAAGCGGTAGCCCATCATAGAGCCTATGCCTACCGTCATGTATTTTTTGACTTTCAGTTGTTAAAAAACAGGATTTTTTCTGGTACCAGAGGGAGGAAGGAAGGATTCGCGCTCAGCTAGTGAACGAGTGAGAAGCACGCCATTTTTAGCGAGTTATTGTAGACCGCCATTTTGGGGTCGCTATGAATAAGTGAGGAGTATGTATTTCATATGTGCACCGTTTAGAAAAACACGGTAATGTTTTATTAACAGAAAGGTCGTGTGAGTTGTTATTTCAAATAGTACAATAATTACAAGAACTGAAGCCCACCTGTCCGCAGCTCGTGGTCGTGCGGTAGCGTTCTCGCTTCCCACGCCCGGGTTCCCGCGTTCGATTCCCGGCGGGGTCAGGGATTTTCTCTGCCTCGTGATGACTGGGTGTTGTGTGATGTCCTTAGGTTAGTTAGGTTTCAGTAGTTCTAAGTTCTAGGGGACTGATGACCATAGCTGTTAAGTCCCATAGTGCTCAGAGCTATTTGAACCATTTAAAGGGCTTTAAATGGTTCAAATAGCTCTGAGCACTATGGGACTTTGGAAAATTACGAAGATCCGATAAGCTTAATGGGAACACGGTCAAGACTTCGAAGGTGAACACGGCGACCAAACGTAGCATTATAAAGAATGGTAAGCACAAATCTACAGCGGAGGAAGACACTACTTCGCCCTGCAAAATAATATTAACTAATACGAACTTATTTCCAGGCATAGCTCAGCTTATTGTGCTTGTAATTCATGCCGAAAAATTAATCTCATTAATTCAATACATTTTAAAAAGCCACGCATTTCAACATTTTATTATCATCTATTCCATTATTTTATTATACTATAAAGTGGCGACAGGTGACAGGCACGATACGTAGTGGGCAAAACTGTGAGTACTAGTATTGTTAGGAAAATGATTGTACATGTATGTTAACAATTTCTTTATGTTCCATGTACGCTGATGATGTGACGGAGACAGTGATGTGATACTGAAGAAATACTATCAAAAGGAAATAATAAATAAATTAGAAGGAAGAAGGCGACAATATCAAGAGCACACAACAAAGCACAATAGAGGAAGTACCGTTTACAAGACAACAATCAGGTAGGACCGCGCAATGCATATAGAGAATGCGTTCCCAGTAGACCTATTAGAAAATCCATCCACCTATTTCCTAAAATCCAGAACCTAAAGCTTCAGAGATTAACGCTATTGTAGTCAAGTAGAGATAATAACATTTCTTTATTAGTACGGAAAATATATTGATTGAAGAACAGTTGAGACTACAATTACATACAATTGTATATGCATTTTTTCGCGTGAGAAGTAGCGCGGAAGTGAAATTTTAAAAAAGAAAATTTTTACTTTGATAACTGCAGTGGTATAAGGATTTCTATAAAACAATAAGGAAACGTCATTCGGAAATCAGAATGCCAATGTAGTGGATGTTTATTTGCAAAGTGCAACAATTAGTGGTTTGGAACCGTTTAGCGGTGATTATTTGGATGCTGGGCGCGACATGGCATTCTTGCATTCGACGCCCGTGAATACAGAACATTTAATTACAAGCGATACGTTAATTACAGTAGACGTAACTAACGGCACCTCGAGGCAAGAGAATATATTAAATGAGAGTAGTACGCGTAGTACTGACGCAGATGCTGACAGGCGTAGGCCGGAAGTGGATACGGAAGATATGCAAGCCTTATTTCGAGCCTTAACAGAATCCATACAAACAGGCATGAATGCAATGAAAGCAGACATAAATTCAAAAATGTCGGGTTTAGAGACTGAAATGTCAAGTTTACAAACGATACAAGCAGACATGACTAATATGAAAGCAGGTATGACCACAGTAAAGGCCGAGATCGAGAAGGTTAATACAAACATGACACACATTTCAGACGAGGTAAAAAATTTGCGCACAGAACTCAATAGTCTGGACACGAAGTTCACACAGCAGATTTCACAAATCTCCACGGAGGTGGATAGGAAAATTAATGAACAAGTACAAATTTCGGTTCACGATATGGGTGAGAAATTAAAAGGCATAATGGGTGAAAAATTTGAAACACTAACACACACGTATCGACAGGAGCTATCCGGAATTAGAGAAACCCAAGAGAATTTACAGGCAATGCAAAAGAATACGCAGGTCAACTTAGACAATGTACAATCAGAAGTAGCGAAACTACATTCTTTCGGTGACGACCTGCCAGAAAATGTAGAAAAAATCACATTGGAGGTAGGATTACTCAAGTTAGAACACAAGAGGATCAACTCAGACATTGTGCAGCTTTATAAATCCGTAAAGAGGAATGCAAAGGACAAAAATACAACGTTCGCAGAAAAATACGTACGTGAACAGCGAACCTATGTGGAAGCGGTAAAGGAATTAATGGGGGACAAGGAAGAAGAGATCTTAAAACGCGTAGGACATGATATCAGACAGTTATAACAACGGTTAAGAGACGAAATAGTTAAACAGGGTACGGTAATATCATCGCCGAGGGCGGTAAGCGGAGCGATAAACAGCCATCCGCCAGTGGGAGAAATCAGTGGCGCGGACAACAATGCCCAACCCACGCCGCGCAACCGCATGTCGACGCACGACGCGAGCAGCGGGCAAAACTTTGCTGAAACAAATATACCATCACCGCAGGGAAATGCTCTTCCGCCGTGCTGGACAGCGTTGTTAATGGATGAGAGCTTAATAAAACATCGGCAGTTTCCCGTATTCTCAAATGAGAAAAAGCGAACGCACCCGGTAGTGTTTGTCCGAGCCTTTAGAAATGTACTGCCCAGGACTTGGACAGAAGCTCAAAAGATTAAATATGTAGTAGGACACACCGAGGGTGATGCCCTTTTGTGGGCTACGGAGATGTCAGAACTTTGCGAGACATATGATCAGTTTGAGAACGCATTTTTAGATAAATGCTGGTCAACAGCTATCCAGGAGAGGTTAAGACGAGAGGTATTTAACCCAGTACCATATCATTCAAAATTCGGGGGGCTAAGAAGCTATTTTGAAAAATACCTAAACAAGACCCGTTACTGGAATAATCCGATATCTCATGTCGATGTACTGAAAATCTTAAAGAACAAGTTACCTGCAAATGTTAGAGAAAAATTAATAACTGTTCCCGAATATGATCTCGAGTATTTTCTTTCAGTGCTCGACTCAATAGATCTGATTCATGAGGATGGGCAAGACACGCCTAGTTATCGTAACGGTAATGGGCACAACCCAAACGGGAAGAACTACGGTAACGGCAATGGCTTTGGAAATTATGAGTATTTTCTTTCAGTGCTCGACTCAATAGATCTGATTCATGAGGATGGGCAAGCCACGCCTAGTTATCGTAACGGTAATGGGCACAACCCAAACGGGAAGAACTACGGTAACGGCAATGGCTTTGGAAATTATGAGTATTTTCTTTCAGTGCTCGACTCAATAGATCTGATTCATGAGGATGGGCAAGCCACGCCTAGTTATCGTAACGGTAATGGGCACAACCCAAATGGGAAGAACTACGGTAACGGCAATGGCTTTGGAAATTATAACAGTCGTGTGCGCATGAATGAATGGCACCGCCGCGCCACAACGGAAATCCGTACAATCGGTCTACCCATCAGCCACAGGGTGACCGAGGGTACGAAATTAAATATCAGCCCCATAGGTACGGTAATTGCCGAGACAATAGAAATTCGAGGGAAAACTTCGACAATAGGCGACAAGGAAATGCAAATTACCAGGAACGGAATATGCAACACAGGGATCCGAGAGATAACAGGCAGCCCGTACAGTCAAATCGAAACAACCGGGACACGAACTGGCGAGCACGCGAACATACGGTAAACATAGTAGAAGTGACGGCAGAAAATGAAACAACACCTTTACCGGCCCCAGGAAATAATAATCGAGCGTGGCTAGAGGAAGAAGGTAACGAACTGTCAGTGTGCCACAGTACTAATATGAGCGACTTAAACACTAAAACGAACAGGAACGGAAAGGAGGAAGCAGACATTGAAACAAACCTACACATACAGCATATCCGGAATCTATTTTTAAGGTATGATAAGGACGCAGAAATGAAAGAAGACTTGTTTATCGAAGAGAAAGGAACAACACGCAAGGTAAGTGAAATTATTCAAGCAATAATAAAGGTAAATGTGGGAAACATAGATGTACTAGTTGTTTTGGATAATGACGCGTCGACAAGCCTATTGTCTACTAGCTTGTTCAAAGAGATAGCGAGGGAAGTAAATGTAGAGAACTGTAAGATCGTAACGGCGATGGGAAGTAAATCTAAAGTTATAAAATTACAGGCCTGCATACCCATTAGTGTATGTGGTGTGATTTTGCAGTGTCTTTTCTTGTTGGTAGATAAACTTATAGTGAACCGTTCGTTATTATTTTACTGCACACTTGGTATGAAGGTGTCAAGAAGGTAGGAGGTTTGTCGCTCTTTGACGAATAAACCGACTGGCGCTCGGTTCCTCTCGAGCTAGGGGGTACAATATTTATATTTACGGTGCCTTCTTCCTCTTCTACTATCCTGCTTAATCAATAAGGAATGTTCAATTTTCTTTTACTATCTAACATGCAGAGAGTGAGATGCAGCCTAGTGAAAATAAATTTTCCTTGTATTTTGATATTGTACTTTCTTAAGACTTAATTCACAGCGCGCGAGCTTTAAGCGAGAGGCATGAGCGATGAGGTATACTGAGCCGTGCTGCCGCGCTTAAAGCAGAGCGTACTTCAACAGTTATACACGACGAGGCTAACAGCTGATCGTAGGGGCCAAGTAGGCAAAAAGCAAGGTTGAGTTCAGTGTCCCCTGTACGATGCGCAAAGACACATTGCGCACCGCGACGGAAACCATTCTAGAATTTAAGCGAATCGGCATCCACACCGCGCAACCAGCTGGACAAAACGGAAGGGACGCGAAGTGGGGTACCTATCAGCTAGTTACTCTGACGTAAATGAGCAACACAAACTAAACGAATAGAGACATTTATTCCTAAGTTGGCGACTGTACTATAAAGAGCACTAATTTTAAGAGTATATCGTTAAGTTAAGCATATGCAACTCTAAGAAAATGAGCGCATTGGCGCAAGTAAACCATAAGGAGAGTAGAATACGCTAAATTTGTGAACTTAACACAATCCATTGAACGTACATAGTTATACTTATTTCTCAGTATTCAAAGTAGAAGAGAATAAACACAGGAAATGACCTATCCGACTATATACAACAGGATTAAGACAAGTTGAAAAGGGAAGTAACAACTTGTTCACTTGAAAGAACGCGATTAGCACATAACTTAAGAACTAAGCAACTTACATACAACACATAAGTGAGCGACGATGTGAAAGGTAGAAAGACATATAAACATAGAAAAATGCGTGTGAGTGAGACGTGCGTGTGACTGAGACGTAAACTATAAATCATTACAGAACTCACCTACGTTATTTGCTATTAATTACACGATAGCTTATAGTATAATCAGCAAAATAAAGCTGTAAACATGAATTGAACAACACGCTGGAGATAAGCTAAGTAAATACAAACACCAACCAATACGCACACAACGTAATTGCATGAACTTAAAACAAAAGAACTGAGGTAAGTACTGTATGTTACAAAAGCGATATGGAGAAATTAATGATATTTCACTGCTGGATAATATTTTGAAGTAGAGAGAGTGAAAGGTTTTGTTAGATTCGATTGAAGGTATTAATTAGTTAATCCACGTATGTGGTGACGTACCGTGCATGGAATGAATCTAGGAAGAGAATGAAAGTGTATTAGAGTAATACGAGTTTATTTATATTTGTGGGAAGAAATAAATAGTGCGGTGGTTCTAGTGTGAGAACCCTATAGGTAGTACATGAGTATAAATGGCGATTTATGTGGAATATTTTTAATGAATAATTATATGGGTATACGGCGATGAATATGAAGATTAATATTACAAAGGTACCTAGGAAAGGGCCACGAAGCCGACGTAAGAAGGAATACACTATATAGTTTTAAGTCTTAGAATGAATGGTTGTATGATTGTGGAAAGCAAAGCATGATGATGCAGGTACGGTAAGTAATTATGAAAACGAACATCACGAAGAAGCAGTGAGGAGTATAGAAGAAACAGTGAAGTCGATAGTAACAAGGGTACATGATAACACTTAAAACGCACCACAGCACAGTGATTTACTACACAGACATCAGAATGTAAAACAACCTAGTATGAAAAATATATCCTTAGCGACTAACTGTTACAGCTCGAGAAACTATAAGGTTAATATAAATGAAAATATGATACACGATTCGTATGAGGAATGAACACAAAATGCAGTGAAACAATATTTTCTACACGGACTTCTTGACGCACGCAGGAGCGAAAGCATTATTTTAGCACATGCGCGTTCTTATTTGGCGATAATGAATTATGAGTGGAGCTACACATGACAACAATACGGTAAGTTTATCGGTCACACGTCACAAAGGTAAACATGTACATGTCGTCGAATCAATAAGGCAGAAATATGGCGTGAAATATGTGTTCACGAATGTGGAATATTACGACGATTAACAAGCAGTGATGAAGTCAGGATTGTCAAGCGATAAAACATCCCCCACACTCGCTCACAAATGAGCACTTGTAAATATCATACACAGTATGAAGATTTATCAAATGCCAAGGATAGAATAAGTACACTAACGACGCACTACAAATAGCAATCCTAGAAGCAGCTTGATCTCTGAAGCAGACCTTAGCAAATCCTGTTTTCCACGTAGTGAGTAGTGCTGGAACGTATTTTCTATGTGTATTTGTGATGGTAAAAACGCGCAGGAGGTTGGGCCTGCAAGTCAAGAGAAAAACAAAAATTCAGAATAAATGAGAAATTCCTTCTAATTTACTTATTAGTGTGTAAGATGGATGATGCCTAGCATGGAACCCATATAGGAAATGTGAATGTGACTTGTACCTTTATGTGTCAACTTTACTATTGCCAATGTCGATGTCTATGAAAATATGTATGTAGTATTTTCTATTGTAGTTGTGGATGTAAAAACGCGCAGGAGGTCGGTCCTGCAAGACAATAACAAGAAAGAGCAAACATTCAGAACAAGTGCAAGATTCCTTCTAATTTACTTATTGCTGTGTCAGATGCTGCTTAACATAGAGTCCATATACGAAATGTGAATGTGAATTGGACATTTATTTGCCAACTATATTATTGTTAATGTCGATGTCCATGTAAAATGTATGTATGTACTCGTTTCTTCTTTTCTATGTGGACGTAAAAACGCGCAGGAGGTCGGTCCTGCAAGGCAAGAATAGAAAATGCCAATATTCAGAATAAATTAAAGATACCTCCTGATTTACGTATTAGTGTGTAAGAGGGTGCATGTCATGGAGTCCGTATATGAAATGTGAATGTGAATTGTAAATTTATGTGTCAACTCTATTATTGTCAATGTTTATGTCTATGTATGCACTATTATCAATTTTATGTGAGATTTTATACTTTTAACAACTTATGTATGTATGTGAAGTGCAACGCGACGGACGAGTAAAATACACGTGTGAAGGGATACAAAAATATTAAGGCGTAATAATATTGAAAATAACGGCTCAGCCGTAATATGAGTAAACGCTACAGTCTAGCAAAGTGAATACAGAGAGTGTGATGCGTGTGCGACGGAGATATCAGAGGAAATCTGTACAACCACGAGTTGAGGTGTGAGAACCGCTGAACTATAATGCACGACGGAAGATAATGCCGTATCCTGCAGTGCGGCTCTTACCTTCAATGTCACTGGCCGAAAACCTCGCCCAGGCGCGAAATGAGGTATTGGTGTTCTTCGGGTTGAGTGTTGGAGCTGAATCCGTCGTATCCAGTCTCCGGACTGGAGGGCAAATACAACACCGACTTCATGAGCCTGGAGCGACATTACAGTGTGGGCGCGGGCAGTGCTGCTGCTCACGTGGCGCTTGCGTCACTGCGTCGGGCGCTTTAAACAATGAGCTGCTGGTGGCCATAAGTGCAGCGAACAATGAGATAACGTGTGCCGAAAGGACAGCTTCTCAGAATGGCTAATGAACCAAAAGCCAAGGAGAAAAACAATTATTAAAATATAGTGAAAGGACAATTTAAGGAATGTAACATTTTCCCCCTGGTAATACTGCTTAACAAATGTAAGGAGAAATAAGAGACTACGACGTTAGCACGCCATTGACGTGCGATATGTAATATGAATATATGTGAATGCAATCACGTGATATAAGTATATATGAATGATTTATATGTTTGAATTTGTAATGGCCGAGAAAATGAGCTTTGTAGATATACTTGTAGTAGCATAAGGATATTAAAACTCCATTGACGTGCACCAAGTGACTGAACTATGAGCCCCAAGGCTAATAAGGCTACTGTATACTGTCTCCCAAAATAAAGAGACTTATTTCCGACAGTATACAGTAAGGGGGCATTTGTGATAAAGCTTTTGCATTTTCTTTATGTTTTCGTCTTCTTTAAAGGCAAAGAGAGAAGATGAAGCGGTAGCCCATCATAGAGCCTATGCCTACCGTCATGTATTTTTTTGACTTCCAGTTGTTAAAAAAACAGGATTTTTTCTGGTACCAGAGGGAGGATGGAAGGATTCGCGCTCAGCTAGTGAACGAGTGAGAAGCACGCCATTTTTAGCGAGTAATTGTAGACCGCCATTTTGGGGTCGCTATGAATAAGTGAGGAGCATGTATTTCATACGTGCACCGTTTAGAAAAATACAGTATTGATTTATTAACAGAAAGGTCGTGTGAGTTGTTATTTCAAATAGAACAATAATTACAAGAACTGAAGCCCACCTGTGTACTTTGGAAAATCACGAAGATCCGATAAGCTTAATGGGAACACGGTCAAGACTTCGAAGATGAACACGGTGACCAAAAGTAGCATTATAAAGAATGGTAAGCACAAATCTACAGTGGAGAAAGACACTACTTCGTCCTGAAAAATAATATTAACTAATAGGAACTTATTTCCAGGCATAGCTCAGCTTAATGTCCATGTCATTCATGCCGAAAAATTAATCTCATTAATTCAATACATTTTAAAAAGCCACGTATTTTATTATCATCTATTCCATTATTTTATTATATTATATGTTGCCATCTATGTGAAAATAACTGTACCTTTATCTTCACCCTTCCTGCACCAAGTGAAGTTTGGACTGTGTTAAAAAGCGACCTATTTGAGTTCCCCTTGTTAGCCGCACTTTCCGATGAAATTTCAGGGTGCTAGCTGGGCATTATGTGGACGCTGAAAGCGGTGCATTTTTCCGTTCCAGGGGTTCGAATATGGAACTTAATTTAAGGTTCCAATGTCCCTGAGCACTATGGGACTTAACTTCTGAGGTCATCAGTCCCCTAGAACTTAGAACTACTTAAACTTAACTAACCTAAGGACATCACACATATCCATGAGCGAGGCAGGATTCGAACCTGCGACCGTAGCGCCTAGAACCTCTATGCCACCCCGGCGGGCTTTTGAATTTTTGCTAGTAATTCCCGCGGGACGAAATTCCCCCTCGTCCCCTTATGACCGAGCGTGTAAATTAACTATTATTAATTTTTTTTGCCTATGTTTTTGTATTTATTGGTGCTACAGTCTATTCCATTTGTCGCAGACGTATTTGTTACAGCCAGTGTCAACTATCTGCTGATGTGTGTACAGAAACTATTGTTCGAGGAAATTACTTATAAAATTTTGCACGAACAAATATTACTTCCTTTGGCAAACTAAAAATAGGTATCTGTTTCTTTCAGACCTTATTTTATTTCTGTTGTGACTTGGCAAGACAGCCAAGCCACCAGGAGGTGAAGCCGAAAGGCACGCGTTTAAGCTCACGCAGGCTGGCGTGAGGTCTGGAACAGTTAAAGAATATGAGTCTAGCAAAGAAAGTACGTAGCTTTTGGAATACTTATCTGTAATCCATAATTGGTGAACATCGGTCTGACGGTACGTGCATCACAAGATAAATAGCAAATGATAATGGCGCCTTGCTAGGTCTTACCAAATGACGTAGCTGAAGGCTGTGCTAAGTATCGTCTCGGCAAATATGAGCGTAATTTGCCAGTGAACCATCGCTAGCAAAGTCGGCTGTACAACTGGGGCGAGTGCTAGGAAGTCTCTCTAGACCTGCCGTGGCGGCGCTCGGTTTGCACTCACTGACAGTGGCGACACGCGCGTCCGACGTATACTAACGGACCGCGGCCGATTTAAAGGCTACCACCTAGCAAGTGTGGTGTCTGGCGGTGACACCACAATTTCCTCCCAGCACCGTACTACTCCTAGTTCATAGCTTTCTTCGATTTAAAACGCATCAAAACTGTACGCTTATCTTTGGTGGTGATGTATTTGGTAACAAGGCGCTGTGGAATTTTGTATTTCTCCTTGAAGGAATCGCACCAGGTGTCTGAGGCCTTATACGCAAAATCTTCCTATCGAAATTAAGGTCTGTATGTGAGTCGGACACCCACAAATCGATTATTCTATATTTATTTCGAGTCGATCCTCGGCTTGTCAGTTTGGTTCTCCACCACAATATCTCTTTTTATTTGCGAGAGTTTGCCCTCGAACAGTGCCCAGTACAAATTACCACTTTCCGGAAAAGTGTTGTTCACTTCATAGAGGTCAGGGGCTAATTTCCACCTCGAATCTACCAAGGCGTAAACCAATCATTGGAATAGCATCATCAATTTTCCGTGGACGTACGTAACAATGGAGCCGCTTTTGTACATTACTGATTCGTGTGATGGGCAAATGGGCAAATCTAACACTCCTTATACAATTGCCTGATTGTTGAAGAAATCGGAATTTCGACTGTTTCGCTAAAAGTAATTTTACCAGAGTGTACGCCGTTCTGCAAAACCTGTGACCAACACTGTTACTGAGAGGTGAAGAATTACATTCACCCATCACATAAAGCACAGCAGAGGAATCACAAGCAGAAGCGACGAAATTAATGAAATATACGCCTGGATCCGTAAGCAGTTGCGTGATCTAGGTCTCTAGAAACCGCCTTGATATGCTTTATTTGCCACGAAATTATCACGAAATCGCAAAGTATTTATCAATATTAAATACACCGCGATTGAAATTACTGTATGACTGACAGACTGTAGTGGCAGGGGAGCCGTCGAACAAGCTACGGTTCACAAGTCCCGCCGTCTGTGTACGAAAGTGGCACAACAGAAAGCATGTGGCACTGAAGAACGAACCACTATTGGGTGGCGGCTGACCCCTATCACTCGCCTCGTTGGGTCGTCAAAGTAATTTTAATCGGCATCTAGGTTGTTATTCCTGAAGATATTCACACTAACGAATGTGACTATGGCACATGTGCATTCACACGTTGCTCGTAGTCCTCTGAACCTTGAAGCTTTTAATGTTTTTATGATCTAAATCACCTTAGGAATGCACTATTTCTCTTGAAGTATAAAAGTAAAAAATTAGAAATAAAACTGAAATACAAGAATTTGTATGTTATGTACATTTATGGGATTTGAAAGGCTTATTTCTTTTGTTAGTGAAGAAGTTGTCTTTCGCGGTGTCACGAAAATGTACGATACTTCCTTGACAAGAAAACAATCAAAACTGCGGCTAGATAACAACACCGAGCAAAGAATTTCGAAATTTTTATCTTACCCATTACCCTACTCACGCTCATTCTTTACTGACATGCGCTCCCACTGACGAAGTAGCACAAAACCTTTGTGATTCTTTTCGGAATCTATTGAGTGTTGCCTTCTGTGCGAAAATAAGTGTCCCTTTATCTTCACCCTTCTTGCACCAGGTGATGTTTGGACTGTGTTAAAAAGCGACTTATGTAAGTTCCCCTTGTTAGCCGCACTTTCCGATGAAATTTCAGGGTGCTAGTTGGGCATTATGTGGACGCTGAACGCGGTACATTTTTCCGTTCCAGGGGTTCGAATTTGGAACTTAATTTAAGGTTCAAATGGTTCAAATGGCTCTGAGCACTATGGGACTTAAGTTCTGAGGTCGTCAGTCCCCTAGAACTTAGAACTACTTAAACCTAACTAACCTAAGGACATCACACACATTCATGCCCGAGGCAGGATTCGAACCTGCGACCGTAGCGGTCGCGCGATTCCAGACTGTAGCGCCTAGAACCCCCTTAACTCAAGGTAAACCGGCTGCTACAGAGACGATGGTGGTACAGAATTGATGAGTTGTTTATTTTTTTAGTATCAAGGGGTATAACGAGTCACATAGTAAGGTTGCACGTGGCATCTCGAGGGGACTGTGAGGGCAATAACATCCGGTAGTGGACGCTCCCTGCAGATAGCTCGACTCGGAGAAGTATTCAATGATAACTATTCGGATGATGCATAAATTAGTAGCATTTTTCCTTAAATTCAATAAACAAAATAGATACACATAACGGAGACTTTTGCCAACAATAACGTATTCTTCTTCACCTTTTACAACTGTCTGCCATCGCTGGGGTAACATCTCGATTCCGTGACTATAGAAATCACGTGGTTTTGAAGCGAAGAACACGTCGAGCCATGTTTGGAGCGAATTTTCTTCCGGAAGGGAAGTTCCTTGTTTTTCGAAAGAGAGCGTGGAAGGAGAGAATCTGAGGGTGCAGGGTCAGCTGAATAAGGTGGTTACGGAACGACTTCCCAACACCGGTACGCCTATAGTAGTATTTGTGAGCCTATCAGAATGGAGGCTGGCATTGTCGTGAGTAGCATCACTTCAAGTTTTCTTCCTGGCCGTAGCAATAGCAGATACATATAAAACGACGATAGGGAATAAACCCATAGTCGCTGGACTATCACCATGCAAAACAAAACCGCTACGAACTTGTGCACGAACCTAGTATTTGGCGTTTATTAGTGGCATAGAGGCGATTTCAAAATCTGATTACATAGAGAAGCAATGATTTAGGTTTGATATCGAGTTGTTTAATTTATTTCATCAGGCTCGTTTTATCTAAATTCTTTGGCTTCACTAGAAAAAATAGAGCAATGTGAAGTCAAAGTTACTCCAAGATAATATAAAGAACGAGGAGTCTAAGCCCCATGTCTATTTGTCCTTCTGGGTTTGTCCTATTGACGTGACCCCCAACGTTTTAGTTAAGCAGATAGAAGTTGATCTGCGATGTATCTACCTTAAAAGCGGTGCCATGTGCGTTATTAATCCTTTCAAGCAGCCTCCAACATGAAATTAATTAAACCTACAATTGCCCAATGGGTTAGATTCGGCAGCAGACGCCGTAATATTTACCACAGCAGTCTTTTTTGGGTAATTATACTTCGACAATTGTCATATGAATGTTGAGATAGTATAATGATGTCATTAGTATGAAGCAGCCGATAAATAAACTACAAGCAAAATGCTTCAACTGAGTGGTACTGCGTATTAACTCCATTACACGCTCGCCTAAGGTACTCCCTCCTTGGTATTTCGTTTCCTTGCTGTCTTGAATTTTCTGAATATCGAGAATCTTATTCATTAGGTTTTTATTGACAAAGTATCACCTCCAGTTACATTGTAAGCCTTTTATGTTGTAATCCTCACAATTATCGATTGCACTTATCCCCACTTGGTTTTTAGAAAAAGGAAGGCAGCTTTGTTTAAAATGACATATTCGACATTTTTCTATGAACACATTTTGTTCCTTGTTTCACTTTATCATCATAATAGCATTTTTTTTCACGTTATCAGAAACTGGAATCTAGTTTACACTGCAGTCAGTCACTTGGAGCCATATTCTCTGTTCATTGTGAAACATTTTCTTGCACATATTGCTTTTTGAAACTAATATATTATTCGGAGCTTGTGAAATTTCTTTGTGGACAGACGCGATTTGTAATCAGTGCTGTCTTTTCATTTGTATTATTATGTGTTACACGTGGTGTCAATAAAAGTGATCATAAAAACAACTGTTTCCAAATATATAATACTAAAACGGATCTTATTTACTCATAATGTTAACAACGGTTGGTGATACTAAAAGTGAGTCGCTTCCGGTGAATGAGTGTTTTTATTTTTCGTTTTACTTAAGGCAGGAAAACAAAAGTAAGTATGGCAGATAATGTACAGGGAGGCTGCCTTGGTCTTTATTTATGAAGTTCGAGTGGCAGTTAGTGTATCTGGACATCATTTGTAACTACACTTTTGATCCATATCATACAGAAATCCGAATAAAACAATTGCACTATACTACGTACATATGGCCCCAGTCAGCTTAGTAGCAGCCAGCGTTACCGTTTCTAACCAGCGAGAGAAACACATCGGCTGAGGAATCGTATTCCGCCTGTCGCTAGTCTAATGGAAAATTGCTGTGTGACATTTGATTTGCTTCCTGGAGTGGTTCAAAATTATCGTGGTAAATTCACAAACTATTTCTTGCCATTTAGATTAAGTATTCTGAATTATTCTCATCCAAAGGATGACAAAGAGGTGGTAAATTCCTATTTCTGAGGCCAGGGAAACTCACTCTAATAGAAACTACAGCTTATTGCGCATTATGTTGCGAATTCTCTGTCTTATCAAAAAATGGTTCAAATGGCTCTGAGCACTATGCGACTTAACTTCTGAGGCCATCAGTCGCCTAGAAATTAGAACTAATCAAACCTAACTAATCTAAGGACAACACACACATCCATGCCCAAGGCAGGATTCGAACCTGTGACCGTAGCGGTCGCTCGGCTCCAGACTGTAGAGCCTAGAACCGCACGGCCACTCCGGCCGGCTCTCTGTCTTATCCATCAATGAGAAAACAAAGAGCGATATCTACAGCAATTGTGTGATAGCTTAGCAGTGAAGCGTTGGCTGTTAAAGGAAGAGACTGCTTTCATTATCGATTCTAATCTTGCTGGAGAAACAGCTAATAGCAGGCAAATTGAGTCTTTTGTTATTTTTTATTTAATTATTTCTTTGAGTCATCTGTCTTCTGACTGATTTGACGCGGCCCGCCACAAATTCCTTTCCTGTGCCAACCTCTTCATCTCCAAGTAACATATCCAACCTTCGTCCTCAATGATTTGCTGGACGTATACCAATCTCTGTTTCCCTCGACAGTTTGGAAGCTATTTCGTGATGTCTTAACAGATGTACTATCATCCTATCCTTTATTCCTGTCAGTGTTTCCCATATATTTCCTTTCTCGCTGATTCTCTGTTTACTGAACAAATCAGCTAAAAAAAGAGACAAATTAGTGAGCAGCAATAGAAGCTGTTCGAATATATATATATATATATATATATATATATATATATATATATATATATATATATGGGTTTTAAGGCTTTGTAGTATTCAACATGTAAATAATACCCCAAGTAAAAGAACAAATCAGCCAGTTTTTCTTACTAGTGTTAAACGTGAGCACCATTCGTCACACACTGAGTTGACAGGCGAGTTCTTCCCAAACACTGCTCAATGTGTCCGCAGTATTTGTTGCAAAAATGCTATTTGTGTGGTCCGTTACATTAGATGGTAGCAGATAGACATACACCTGATCTTTGCCCCACTGATACAAATCGCATGGTCTCGGATCCTGTGTGACACTGGAGCTCATGCGAAACAAGTTCTGACACCTGGTCCCTTGCGGCCAGTCCAGCGGACAGACAGAATGTCCCTTAACCAAACGCTTACTGAGTTTTGCCAATCAAGAGGCGCAACACTTTGCTGCTGCTTCAGCTTTTTCCAGTTGAGGAAAAAGCCGTAGATTCACCGCATCAAGACAAGAAAAGCTCATAAATTTTCCTTGGGTATGGCTCAAAAAACATTCAGTTTAGGGTAGTATCATTGCAACTGTAGCGTCTCGTGCGGATTTAACGAACCGCAAACGCGCACATTAAGTGTCTTCACATTTCCACTTACGTGAAATGTCGTTTCATCACTGAAGCGGCCGCGGTGGACTCGCGGTTCTAGGCGCGCAGTCCGGAACCGCGCGACTGCTACGGTCGCAGGTTCGAATCCTGCCTCGGGCATGGATGTGTGTGATGTCCTTAGGTTAGTTACGTTTAAGTAGTTCTAAGTTCTAGGGGACTGATGACCATAGCTGTTAAGTCCCATAGCGCTCAGAGCCATTGAGCCATCACTGAAGGTTTCATCAATGAAGACGCCATGACACAGAAAATGCTGACCGTCATGCAGCAACCATTCGTGTGATAAGGTGGCACGTAAACCGTAGTCTGCAGGCTTTAGAGCTTGTAACTAGCGCAATCTATAAGACCATTGTTAGCGTCTGCTTAAAACTCTCCACGCAGGCATCACTGGAATTCCTAATTCACGACTAGCCTTCCGAACCGATTTCTTGCGGCTAAGCGTGAAAGACTCTGACTCATTCAACAGGTTTTTCTGTCCCTCTTGATTGTTCCATACTTCTCCCTTTGCGCTCATGCCTCTAATCAGACCTGTCTGAGCTACTCCTCCATTGGATTTATTATTTATAATTGTAGGTTGAATGTAACGTATGCTACAGAACATTAAAAACCGTATATTCATTTTGAAACACTGTATAAACTCCCAAATTATCTACAACGGGCTGAAAATGCACGAACAGGTTTTTGACTTCACACATGTAGACAATATGTTGGTAGTTGCATGTTACACTGGTTAAGAGACAGTGAAGCTCTGTGGTTCTGTATAAAAATAAGGCTAGTGGTCTCGCGTATTCTTTCACAGTCTGCAAACTGTTGACTAGCGGAAAATAAAGTTATTGGAAGCATATGGTATATTTTTTTTAAAAAAAAAGTGCTTAAATGAAGTGTGACAGAACGAGTAAGAATGGATGTAAATTGATTAGAAATAGATGGCAGAGGTTGATGGAACATTCTGCTGTCGTCTGCAGAAGTTGGTTCATTGGTTACTTGCTTTATTTGGGGGAGGGGACCAAACAACGATGTCATTGCCCCCATCGGATTGGGGCTGGGAATCGGCAGTTCCCTTTCAAAGGAACCATCCCGGCATTTGCCTGAAGCGATTTAAGGAAATCATGGGAAACCTAAATCAGGATGGCCAGACGTGGGTTTGTACCGTCGTCCTCCAGAATGTGAGTCCCGTGTGCTAACCACAGCGCCACCACGCTCGGTACCTGCAGAAGTAAACAACTAGCTGCTTCAGAGATTAGTAAAACGTCAAAAACCACCCGTTTATGCTAAACAATTTAAACAAAATAATGCTAGTAATGAATTAGTGAAAACGAAAATATTGGCACGACAGAGAAAACGATGATAGCATAGAATCTACCCCATTACTAATGGCTTCAGATTCTATCGAAATTTATTGCAGCGTATTCTGACGAGTCAGTTAGTGTTACAACTGACTCTAGAGTGTCTCTCACTGGCCTTCCTGCTGTTCCGGTGTCGACCGGCAGCCGCATCTGCTTTCCGAAGTGTGTGCAACTCGCGCTCGGGGCCATTAACTGGAGACGTTTAGCATCTCACAAGCCTGCGGTTTACGTCCCGAGGTGGAGGGTAATTACCACAATGGATCGATACTCGACGTAATTGCCTGGCCACTATCATGACGTGGAGTACATGCCTAAGCACTAAGATTAGCGTACCACAACAACGCCGAGTTCGCCATTCGTAGTACTGCGAACAGAGCTTGTTGCTAAGTGGTGAAGATAGCTGAACAAGGCTCGAGTACTCTACGGTAAGTTTAGATGCTGCTTTTCATCCAGTTAGATGCAGTAAAATTTCAAATAGTGTTATTTCACATTTCCTCTTTCATCAAGGTAATTTGGTAACGACAAAAAACTTAAAGCTAATCTGACATTGTAAGTAATGTGAAGGAATCTCAGTGGATTCATAACATTAAACTTGAGCATTTAAAGGTTCCAATATGTTGCTTTTTTAACAAAGTGAGTATTTTATCACATTACGTAAGGTACAGTAATTCACATATGTTCAAGGAAACCAACATTGTGGTGCCTGTTAGGTGATCCTGATTTATGTGTTCTATGTATCCTCAAATTACTTCCGGCAAATGCCTAGATCGGCAGTTCACAATTTTTTTGAGGCTAATACTCTTGAGTGCTTTGCTCGTACTCACATCTCTTCCCTTCCTCAGCTCCCCCCCCCCCCTACCCCCCCTCCAACATTGGCGCGTAAATAGACTTTAGAATAAATGTGAATTTGATTTGAACGCCCTTATTTTTTGAAAGTTGGAAGATAAATTATATTTACTTTTCTTAGGTGTCTTATTAAACCCTGAAATAATGAGTCAATGAGACAATTAGTAGCGCTGAAGTCTAACAACATTTTGTTTGCATTTATAGGAACATGAGGTAATTCTCAGATCAACGTGAGTGGTACCTACAACTCCTCATCAGAAATGACGGCTAATTACTCACATTAATGGCAGGTACTTATTACAAACCGTGCTTCCTCTCCGAAAGACACTTGCGTCACTCACACCCTGCAGCCCCATTTTAAAATCAAGCAAGACAAAGGGTGTACACTATACCTACTGCTTGTGTACCACTTGATTCCTGGACTCTTAATCCCTGAATTGGCAGAAACTGGAAAACTTTAAGCTGCCAACGCTTTGCATCTGACCACTGCAGCGCATCATTATAGTAGCCTTTACGTAATTATTTCTGTGTAGTGCTTTCAATTAGATTGTTTATTGCAGCGAAGTAAGTAATGAAGCAGTTTCTGGTCGACTGTGCAAACTACGTACAGCTCGGAGAAGACGTTTTCGTGAGATATTTACCCATATATGTATCGTGTCTGTGTGTCCATCTTTTCAAAGATGGTTGTGGGACTCGGCTGTTCGAACCAGGATGTCAAATCAAATAGCTTTCAGCCATCTAGTTTCCACACTTATTTTATTTTGGCTACGAGTTTGGGCGATTTACTACACCTTCTTCTACATTTGACCAGAACCGAGGTGGAATGTACCTACACGTCGATCAAGGGCCTGAAAATGGCGTAGTAAATCGCCGAAACCCGTAGCCAAATAAAATAAGTTTGGAAACTAGGTGGCTGAATCGTGTTTGATTTGACATCCTGTATATGTATCTTACTGTCACAGAAGTGTGGTACAGAGTACATGTGCAGTAGGATGTTGTGACGAATAAGGAAGATGTTATTCATATGATCGTTTCACAAAAAGTAACCTCCATCACTATGTCTCATCCGTTAATGCTAGTGTTTCAAATAAAAAATATAATTATTGGTAACTTATGTAATCAGTGTTACACTTTCACGAGAAAGTCATGGTAATAATAATGATCTTTTCAAAATAGTTCAATTTCAAGACCTAAACACTATTGAACCCTTTTTTTATACCTTATAAAATTTCATTTTACGTCCCAGGGGATAATTACCGCCATGTCGGGAACCACTGCCCTAGATGATCCTTTAATAAAACCACATATGCTTCTGTCCCCTACAATTTTCCATCTAACGCTCTATCTCAAATGAAATTAAATTATAGCTAAGCAAGCGTACAAATTTGTTGCGATACGAATGTCAAACCCTTTTAGGGATATACAAGTGAATCGAAACCATCAATATTGTTGCTTTAGTTAAATAGTACACATATGGTAGAATACATAGTCTTCCATTGAAGTAACTTACATTTCATAACTTAGACGCGAACTAATAAGAAATATCCAAAGCTACGAAATGATGTAAAAACCTTATCCAGACATTGCTGTATCCTTCCTGAATAATGAGCCGCGTATCTAGGGTCTTGTTGGCTAGTGATCCTACACTTTACACCGGCTACTCATATGGCAACCAAAATTCATTCAACGCCTCACAAACGCAAGAGTGAGATTAGACGAATATGGCATTTGTTTTTCATGTGCTCGCAGGCATTAGTATCTCGGTGAGGTGTTGCACCGCCATGTTGAAAGCACGCCCCGTCGCAGGAAGATACACCGCACCATCTCCAGTATAGCAGAAATACCGTAAAAAATGGCGAAGTGAACGTAAGCAGTGGAAAGTTACGTGCACTGCGGCTTATTAAGCCTTCTTATCACCTAAACGGTGGTCTTCAAGGCACATGCTCAGTGCCCACTAGACACTGCCGAAAATTGGTATGTAGACTTCCGGTTCCACACATTACACCAGCCAGCACGAATTTCGCAGTTTTGGTTACACGAAGATAACACGGACACTTTAAAGTCCCTAACACTGTTCTGCATTCACGTCCTGTACCTTCACTGATTATATGGAGGTGTTTTAGCTCACCTCATGCCTTCTACAAATGTCTTGTGGATGCCGTTCGTAGTTATTGATGTACCCATTGGAGTATTCTCCTTAGCAGGTTGCCAGTTCCTTGCCCCTATATTGAGCGGTGCAAGGACAAACAGTGGAGGAAAATAAAAGTCCAAATTATAATTCGGCCGAAATAAAGGAACGGACAGTGACTTACCATGCCACAATTGCGTCTCCAAATTCATTCACACTTTTCCGTGAACAGCCTGCAGATGCACAGATCCGGTATAAGTAAATTTTGAAGCTCAAAATATTTCACGAACACAGTGAATAACAATCTCATTACACGCAATATGCTTTAACATTTACTTTATATATCTTCCGGGAATATCACGCGAAACGTTTCAGTCGTACGTCTTCACACCTTTCAGACTCGATCGCGACGCCTGCAGACGCTTAACCACCATTTGACGCCTGCCTCCTCCTGCTCGCTTCTAGTTGGTCCAAGTCAACATCAGATAAAATTCTATCTTAATTAAAATATATAACTTCTAGCATAAAAATTATTAAAGTTTTTAAAATTATTAAGTGATTGTTCTCCGTACAAGCAAGACCACCGGTGTGGTTGGAAGGTACAATTTGATGGTAATCTCCAAAATCAAATTGTGAGTGATGTGTGGCTTGAGGTCCCGTCCAAACCGTTAATCCCCACTGATACATACAGCATAGGAAACCTCTCGAACGCTCCATGTTCCCACGCTACGTGACCATCTGGCGTCGCGTGATTTGAGGTCAGCTAGCGACTACCGGTTACTGATGCAGCTTCGCTCTGTTCACTGAAGCCTATAATCTAATGTAGGAACAAAAGCGGGGCAAAATGTGGCATAAATGCCCCACCAGCACAGGCTCTGGCGGGCGCAGGCAGGCACAAACAGCCCACGAAAAATGACTGTGTCTATTTCGTGTCCACTGCCATATTCTAGTTCCGCTATAAGGGAGACCCCGCGCACTGCCGTCAAATTCAGACGCTCCCCCCACTGTTCTTACGTTATGACAACTCACTGCAACAATGCTCCGTACGAACACACACCCCGCGGCCTGTCACGCCCTCTCTTCAAGCCGCGGCCAACCAACCTTAGTGCTCCTCGCTGAGCCTCAGCGCTCTGGCAAGTAAAACCAAGGCAAGACAAGAACATCACAGGGTGTTACGGATCACTATTGCTCATTGCATTTAATTACAACAGCCTTAATTAATTTAACATTCCTTGATACAAATATACCACATGAATATGACCAGTGCAGATGACCTCGTCTGTAATCCAATTCATTTCCGTGTCAAAATTGGTACCTTAGCAGTTAATTCAAAATGGCCCTGAGCACTATGGGACTTAACTTCTGATATCATCAGTCCCCTAGAACTTAGAACTACTTAAAACTAACTAACCTAAGTTCATCACACACATCTGTGCCCGAGGCAGGATTCGAACCTGCGACCGTAGCTGTCGCGCAGTTCCAGACTGTAGTTAGCATTTAATTGGTACGAGTCGCACATGCCCGTGAATTGAAAGTACTGGAAGACAACAACAAAAGATTACGTCTCTCATATCCTCGAACCCTATAATGTCTGCGCTAGTTACACCTTTATCCCCGAGGTAAGCAGGCAACTTATCTCACAGCCGAATTCATCAATGTCAGTTAAAATTGACCACATCATAAAATATCATTGTGTCTGTCACTTTTGGTTCTTACTAAGAAGTAAAACTATACTCTTTAAGAATCTCTTAACGTTAGTTGACGTTTTTGGGTTCGGCCGCTAGTTGCTGGATGCGTTTTGTTATTGAATACAGCTGAGAACCGCGGACCGCACGAATACTTTATTCGAGACACAGATGGTCCGCGGGGCCCTTGTTTGACGAAGACTGGTCTGTGGAAATCCATCAAGTGGAACTTCACCCATAAGCGTAATACTTGAATAATGATGAAAAAACCAGCTTCTGTTTTAGAATCTCACGTCGTTTATTCTTTTTGAAAGATGCTACCAGTTTCGACACTACATGGTGTCATCTTCATGCCCCTAACGTGCCATCCACAACCGCTTTCATGTAAAATGAACAGAATCGTATGAAGCGGGCCAAAATTAAATTAAAGGCATGAAATTCAGTTAATTTTGGCCAGCATCATACGATTCTGATCATTGCATATGAAAAGGGTTGTGGGTGACAATTTATGTTCGTGGTCTGAAGATAACAGTATGTGGCGTCGAAACTGGTAGCATGTTTCAGAAAGAATATACGAAGTTAGATTCAAAAACTTTCGCTGGTTTTGACATCATTATTCAACTAAGACTGGTCTCGCCTCTGTGCTCTTGGCAACATATCAAATTGTGCCACTTGTATGCGAATGTCAACGTGTAACCTCCCCCTCACTTATTGACCTTAATGAGAGTGAAAAATTAAACCGCGTGCACCAAATGGAAATTTGAGAAAAGCAATCGTCACCGAAGTTAATCTGTCGGTAAAGAGGGAGGAAAGGGTTACACCTAAATGAAAGGAAAAATGCAAATGAAGTTGGTGGAAATTAATTTTGAAAAGGGGTAAAGTTAATAAAGAAAGTAAATGTGCGGTCGTTACGTTAACAATTAATTGGCGTTAATTAGATATTTGATATTTGGGGAAAATTACGGTCGCCAGTCCCATGGACAACTACTATAATAACTGAAAATGAAAGATTAATGCACATATATTCAGCACTAAAAGCGTGGCAACTGAAGGTTGACACCTATTGTGTGAAAACTGAATGTTTGTCAGAAGTAATTAATTTCGCTACACTCTGACTTAATTTAGCAAAAGAATTAATAAAATCGGAAAATTGAAAGTTAATTTAGTGACTGAAATTAATAGTGAACTTTGTTTCTGAAGCACTACGAATTCAATAAAATAAGGTTAGTCTTGGGATACCTCAACAATCATTTCAAAAGCTACTTGAATCTACGCAATTTAGAAATAAGAGATTTAACTTTGAACTTGAATTAAATGATTCTGAACAATTAACAATGGTAAAATTTTGTACTTACCAAGCTGAGCTGCAGTCACAGGTAAGCTAAAATATGGTAGCAAAACTCGCACTCTTGATTTGTGCTTGTGTAATCTAAATATTGCAGCCAGCTATGAATACTTCAACTGAACTTTGAAATTAAAGCAGTGAAATGGAATGATATTACTTTAATGCTGGCGTTTGAATTGCAACGACACTCGGGTTCATTCCGGAAAAGGAAGGGACCCTGCTTGGTAATGAAATTGGGACAATGAGCAAGAGAGGTTCATACTACGTTGCTGTAATTTGTGAGACAGATTGGACAGTTTGAAAAGCTGAGGTCTGCCATACAGTTCTAAAACTTGACGTGCTTCCAGTCTTCCTTGTTGGTTGATTGAAGGTTTGAAGTCGTCGATCGTGGAGGTGGCGACAGTCATTCATTGTCGGTCGTCGCTGTTGCAGAAGCTGGATGTTGGCGCGCCTTCTTCTCGACACGGTCACCAGGCGAAACGGGCTCTTGATGTGCGCCAGCTATGACATCCCGTCCGTGACACCGTGTCAGAAACTATCATAGCATGTCGGACGAAATTACATGCTGCCAAACCCCGAAAGCGCGGCAACTCGCTGGAGCGTCACACAACACACCTGCCCCACCGCCCTACTCCAGCCAGATCCCCTCTGCCGGCGCTCCATGCGGCAGAGTTAACAATACTAAAGCTCCTAAATATTTTGGTTCTCCACAAGACCTATCGATGTAATCGTTCGATAGCATAGTTTTCCCTAGGCAAGACCCAGCGTAAAAATACAAATAATGTTCACAAAACAATCCAATTATATATCGACATATAAAGACACAGAAATGACATATCTTCAGGTAACAAAATAAGGAAAAAATTTATAGTGCAATAGATGGAAATAGGAGAATATGCATTTCCGGCGTTACACGTGCCCCACATTGTCTGAGGATGTTCGTGTAACCTAAACAGACTCAGAAAATGTACCAAAAAGGTAAAAAAAGCAGCGGAAATGTATATGCTCAAAATATCAAGAAAATTTAGCATTAGGCTAATTAACCATAAACCAATTTTTAGACCATAACAATTGAGTGGAGACACTCCTAACCTTATTGCACTCTGTCATCTTACACGAAAGACAACAGGTTGACAATATATTAAAATTCATAGAAAACATAGAAAATGGTTCAGCTAGTCTAAAACAGCAAAATTTCTAGCAGTATCAAGAAATGGAATACTATTCACAAAATTAACCAGAGTACATGGTCATAGAAAATAGGAACATCAAAATACGCAAATTAATAATTAATTACATAGAATACATATTTTTATATAACCTTCTCATAATTAGTATTCTCGTCATGGGAGTCCACTTCACGCTAAACAAGAAAATAATATACAGCAGATCGAAAAAAAAAAAAATTGACAGTAGAATTCTTTCACATCAGCTGTCCGGGAAGAAAAACAACTCCGCCTTCCGTACCTGCAAGTACAAAGAATGCCGATAGCGGCACAAGAGCCGACAGCAGCACCGCCCCTCCAGTATTGTTGCGCCCTCTTGTGCGGCACGCTAGATCTCACTCGCCTGTGTAAGTGCATTTGCTGAACGTCCGTTTCACTGGATTCTTTCGGAATAATTCACTCCCGAGTAATCTCAAGGAGTCCATTAACACTATCACAGTGGATAACTCAACACTGTCCATCATCACACGCATGTACTTGCCTGAAACTTAAAACAGCGTCTAAGTACATCGGCAATGACTAGTAAATCACACATTTATGAAATCTTACAGCTAGTTCCAAAATCATATTTACATTCCTTAATCTACTGTGACTCAGCAGAAAACTTAAACTAGCAGCTTGGATTTTTCAATTGATTAATAATCAGTTACTCTTAAATCATTTAGTCAAAATTAATTACTTATTAATTACAACTTCTTTAATGTCCTCTTGGTCAGGAAAAAGCATGGCAATCCAGCAAATCCTTAAATCTTACACTCTATATTTACATACTGTACAAATTACCCATTCTGTGGTATTAATCAAGCCTAGGCTGGTACAATTTCAAGTCTACAATGTTCCGTATACCTAATAGTTTTCTAGAGCTTGGATACTCTAAGCAATAAGCATTTGTGTGAGGTATACTAATGACTTTATATGGTCAATCATAAACAAACTTAAATTTAGAGATTTCATTGTCTATCTCGCTCGATTTCTCATGAGCTTTTACAAGTACTAAGTCTCCGATTGCAAACCTAGCAAAACGCGCTTTAGCGTCATGACGACGTATGCGAGCATCGGCTTTTAGCTTCATTATTTCTCGCAAACGATCTTTTTTCACACTAATGCTAATGTCAATCCGAGGAGGGTATTTGATTATCACTTCCACTAAACTTTTACTTCTGTCCTCTAACAGGATTTCCTCTGGAGAAAATCCCGTAGACTCATGTCTCAAGGTGTTCATAAGTCTCTCAAATTCTGCTACATATTTGCCCCATGCCCTATGGTTGTGGTGGCAATAGGTACGGCAAAGTCGGCCTAGCTCGCGCATATACCTCTCAGCTGGATTTCCGGCCGGACAGTAAGCTGAAATATGGATCACTTCGACCCCATTACTTGCCATGCCTTCATTCCACAACTTAGAAGTAAATTTTGCCCCTTTGTCTGATAGAATTGCATTGGGCTTACCAATATGAGCAAAATAATCGTTCACAAGCTTGCTGTAGACGGCTTTGGCTCTAGCTTTCCTAATCGGGTATAGTTTGATGAACTTGGAAAAAGCTTCTAGCACTACTAAAATATAGGCAAAGTTTCCTGATGATTTGGGCAAAGGTCCGTACAAGTCCACGAACAGTGATTCAAAGATGTCGTTAGGCCTTATACTTTGCGTAGGACCACGACTCGTACAGTTGGTAACCTTCACCTTCTGACATAAATCGCAAGTTTTCACTCTGTCAGTAACGCGTTTTAGCATGTTGTTAAAATGCACTACTTCACTCAGCTCTTCCGTACATTTCTTTGGTCCAAAGTGACCATACAACAAATGGTAGTAGTCTGTTGTTTCCGTGACGTATTTTGTGGGCCAGCATACCCGCCAAATATTACTACCTTCACCCTTACGTATGTACAAGATATGATCGTATATCTTGTAATACTTATTTAATTTCTCTCCTTCTGGACTCCTTCCGTCATATCGGGTTTTCACCATATTTAAACAACCGTCCTCGTTCTGATGACGACGTAGATTCTTACAGATGTTCACTATTAAGTAACGTCCCTCAACTTCTTTAAAATAGTATAATTTGACCACTCCATCTGACTCATCTTTCAATACATCTTGATTAGACTCGGGCAACAGCGACAGCGCATCCGCTACGCAATTGTCGGTCCCTTTTACGTAACAGATGTCATAGTTGAATTGCTGTAAATACAGCGACCACCTAGCCAGTCTTTCGTGAAGTAGTTTACAATCTTTCAGATAAGTGAGCGGCTTATGGTCCGTATGAATAATCAATCGCCTTACGGTCCCATAAGTAACCCCTGAACTTCTTGAATCCCCACACGATAGCGAGACACTCCTTCTCAGAAATCGTGTAATTTCGCTCACTACTTGATAAAGTTCGACTCGCGAACGCTTTCATCCGGTGTTCCTTGTCCTCTCCTTTACCAACTTCTTGGAACAGTTCTACCCCCACCCCGTAATTCAACGAATCCGTTCCCAGATGGAAGGGTAGCGATAAATCAGGATGAAATAGTATGTTAGATCTTAACAACTCGTCTTTCAATCTCTCGAAAGCGGCCTGACATCCGTCAGTCCACACAAACGGAACATTTTTTAGTAAGAGGTTATTCAAATTTTCATCATTAAACACCTGTCCTTTTACAAATTTACGGTAAAATCCTGTGAGCCCTAGAAAACTTTTTAACTGTTTCCTAGACTTGGGTGGAGGACAATTCCTTATTGCCTCTAGTTTATCTGGGTCTTTCGTAATATCAGCAGTGGTAATTACATGCCCTAAAAATTTCAGTTCCTGCTTCACAAATTCGCGTTTGTTTACCTTTAGAGTCACTCCGCCACGGCGCAATGCTCTAAAAACTTCATCTAATAGGTCGCAATGATCATGCCAAGTGGCATTGACCAACAATAGGTCGTCAACATATACAGTTAATCTTGAACTCAAAGGCGGCCCTAGCACTTTATCTAGGGCCCTGATGAATACGAACACAGATATATTACGCCCAAACGGCAGTACTCTATACTGATAACACCTGCCCGCAAACAAGAAGGCGGTGAATGGCCTAGATTCCTCTTCGAGTTCTATTTGCCAGTAACTAGCCGTCAGATCGAGGATAGTCATGAACTTAACGTCATGAAACCGTTGCAAAATCTCCTCCATACTCTCTGGTCTGTCTGTTTCGCGTTGAACGACCCTATTCATCGTGCGTGCGTCAATCACAATACGCACACTACCATCCCGTTTTGCTACAATGACCAAACCGTTATTGTATGGACTCGTACTACTTTCAACCATTCCCCATTCGATCATCTTATCTATCTCCCGTTGCACTGCTTCCTTTTTGAACAACAGTATAGCATACGGTCTGACGAAGAATGGTTCGTGCGGAATTACATGCAACTTGCTTTTGTATCCTTCCACAAGTGCCGGTTTGTCTGAAAACACACTCTTATTCCTCATTATTACTTCATACAGGCCTCGTCTTTGTTCGTGTGTTACGTTTGACACACGGTCTACAATACTTTCCAATTCACTTTCTACACTTTTGTCGATGCCGAGATTTCTCATGTTACAGTAGTTCAAATTCATACCTACGTCAACGGCATCCGTCCAGTTAACAATGTGTATAGGCTGGTATTGCACATACACACCATCTCCTGCCTCGTCAAAAGTAACTATTATTGTGCCACTTGTATGCGAATGTCAACGTGTAACCTCCCCCTCACTTATCGACCTTAATGACAGTGAAAAATTAAACCGCGTACAACTAATGGAAATTTAAGAAAAGCAATCGTCACCGAAGTTAATCTGTCGGTAAAGAGGGAGGAAAGGATTACACCTAAATGAAAGGAAAAATGCAAATGAAGTTGGTGGAAATTAATTTTGAAAAGGGGTAAAGTTAATAAAGAAAGTAAATGTGCGGTCGTTACGTCAACAATTAATTGACGTTAATTAGATATTTGATATTTGGGGAAAATTACGGTCGCCAGTCCCATGGACAACTACTATAATAACCGAAAATGAAAGATTAATGCACATATATTTAGCACTAAAGGCGTGGCAACTGAAGGTTGACACCTATTGTGTGAAAACTGAAAGTTTGTCAGAAGTAATAAATTTCGCTACACTCTGACTTAATTTAGCAAAAGAATTAATAAAACCGGAAAATTGAAAGTTAATTTAGTGACTGAAATTAATAGTGAACTTTGTTTCTGAAGCACTACGAATTCAATAAAATAAGGTTAGTCTTGGGATACCTCAACAATCATTTCAAAAGCTACTTGAATCTACGCAATTTAGAAATAAGAGATTTAACTTTGAACTTGAATTAAATGATTCTGAACAATTAACAATGGTAAAATTTTGTACGTACCAAGCTGAGCTGCAGTCACAGGTAAGCTAAAATATGGTAGCAAAACTCGCACTCTTGATTTGTGCTTGTGTAATCTAAATATTGTAGCCAGCTATGAATACTTTAACTGAACTTTGAAATTAAAGCAGTGAAATGGAATGATATTACTTTAATGCTGGCGTTTGAATTGCAACGACACTCGGGTTCATTCCGGAAAAGGAAGAGACCCTGCTTGGTAATGAAATTGGGACAATGAGCAAGAGAGGTTCATACTACGTTGCTGTAATTTGTGAGACAGATTGGACAGTTTGAAAAGCTGAGGTCTGCCATACAGTTCTAAAACTTGACGTGCTTCCAGTCTTCCTTGTTGGTTGATTGAAGGTTTGAAGTCGTCGATCGTGGAGGTGGCGACAGTCATTCATTGTCGGTCGTCGCTGTTGCAGAAGCTGGATGTTGGCGCGCCTTCTTCTCGACACGGTCACCAGGCGAAACGGGCTCTTGATGTGTGCTAGCTAATGCTTCCCGTCCGCGACACCGTGTCCGCGACAACGCAGGAAATGACTTCCTTCGGGGGACACATATTACTTCTCGGTACACACGGCCTTCCATGCCTCTTGGATAAAAGGGGTGCACATAATAGAAACTGAATAAGAAATCAATTTTTAGAAATGTGTGTCAGACTCTATGTGTCTTGAATGAATAATGTCACTGAGCCAAAAGTGTATAATGTATTTACATTCCATGACAAATAACTGAGTGAACGGTACAAGGGCTTCATTAGGAAACGGAGTGACACAGTTGTTGCCGACTGGAGATAAGCTGTTATATGGTAAGCTGCTTTGCTACTGCAGATATGATCCTCAGAAGAGTTCGTGTTCAGCGCGTCGAAATCACTTTGCTCGGAGCTTTGTAAATGTAACAAGATGAGAAGGTAAGCGTGAGAGAACTCTGTCAACTCATGCGGTCTGCATTGACCGTACCAGTAAACATTTCAACCGAGTCTGTGAGACAGGTTGTTGACGCTGTTCTCTTTTGTAAAAATATATTGGGGTATCTTCAGGACGACGTGTCAGGTTTCGAAGTTGCCTCCCCGTCGTGAAGACAAGTTTGCGAGACGAGTATAGATCGCCCTTTATCATTTGGCTGACAGAGTTCATGCTATTCGTACGGTCAACAAAAGCCCCTCGCTGTCAGCTGAAATTCAAAATTTGCTGCTCAAAGTTTTGGCTCATCAACAGCAGATGTTATCCTTGAGATAGTGTGATGAGGAACAGAATGTTGACACCAACATCAGTGAGGGAAGGCATGAACTTACAATTAAGAGCCCGTTCAGAACGTCGCGTAATTCGCTAATGGCCGTTCTTAAATGGGTATTGAGATTATCCGTAGATAGTATTGATCTGTTAGCTGTATTGTTGTGGTTATAGGATAAGTTAAATGAACAGGCTAAAGTTTAACAAGTGGATAATAGTGTGGTGCTACAATTTATTTATC
The DNA here is from genome assembly GCF_023864345.2 of Schistocerca serialis cubense. Taxonomy (NCBI): domain Eukaryota; kingdom Metazoa; phylum Arthropoda; class Insecta; order Orthoptera; family Acrididae; genus Schistocerca; species Schistocerca serialis. The sequence continues at coordinate 668,382,286 of NC_064642.1, forward strand.
CATTGGCCATAGGCTGTCTAGCCAGAATTATTGGAAGCATTAGAGAATGAGGAAACGTTGTGGGATTTCAGGTAGAGGCTTTTGAGTAAGTGTCTTGGTATTCGTGAAAAGAAATAAATAATAGGTAAACATGTGTATAGAGTAGAAGGCATAAATGAAACTTTGGCTTATTATATCAGTGAAGTGCGTCTTTCCTTCTTAGCCTTGTGTGTTGAGATCCCTGAAGTTAAGGCGTAGCTAATATCTTAGAAGGTATGAGGTCTGATGGCAGGTCTAGGATTCTGTATTGTGATACGCCGTTATGTTTTGTTGATTTAGATAAATTAGTGGTTCGTATTGAAAATGTGCATTATGGCAAGAGTAAGAGGGGGTTGTTTTCAGGAGAGGGTGAAAATGTTGATGTTCAAAAGATTACCCACCTACTGTTGCTAAAGGGGTGTATTACCACTGTGGTGAACCAGGGCATTTTTTTAAGGGTGCAAAAATGTGGCGCCCTATGACGTCACACTCGGGTTCGGCCTCACTTCAAACAGCAAGCTGTAGACACGAGCGGAAAAAAGGCCAGAGAAATTCATTTGAGATGGAAGGTAAGCTAATGCTGCTGCATTGGTACATGGGTGGAAAAAACGGCAAAGGGTCCTCTAATACCGGCCACTCTGTGTCACCCATTTGCTAAGCGCTATAAAACAACCTGCGCAAAGAAAATCCGTGAGAGAGTCCCGGACACTTGCTAGAAGGCACGCCCGAACGTTGAGCTGTTAATTGGTTGCCTAATGCATGCGCAGAGGACTGTCGTCATGGGTTTTCTCTATGTAGCTCAGCAAATATGGTTGGATAGCATTGACAATGTTCAGTGTTTCCATACAGGGGGAGGAAAGGGGGAGGAGGTGTTTAGTGGGACTTCCTGCCATTTTATTTTCACACGTGTGTCAATGTCGCACCCTAAAGTCATCACACCAGAGGAGGTATGAAACACAATAAACACACTTTGCTGCTTTGGATTGCGTTCAGATTTCGTCGAATGGGTTTGAGGAGACCCTCGTGCCTCCACACTGCACACCAGAGCAAAAACTGTGGTCGCATTGCACTCCATAGGGGTGCGACCACGTTCGTTGCGGATGCTAGCCCATGATGTTCTCAGTGAATGCAAGCATTCATGGGGAGTCAGCAGTCTCAAAGATTGTTCAGCATCTTGTTCTGTTGCACATTGTACTGCAAACTGTCATTTTCGACCGCAAAATGTATGGCCGTCACTGTCTCAAGTGAAGGGGTGGTTTCACTGACGCCCCTTATGCCACCTGCGGATGCTTTCGGTCTCGGTTTTGAGGGGCAGAGTGTATGAATCGTTTTCCTCGGCCACACATAATAAAACCGCGTGATTTCAGCGCTGAGTGTCGTGGCTCTAACCTCCATAGTGGAGGTGTTAAAAGCAGCGATAAAATGTGGATAAGTGGGGCTGCCACTATCTTCTCATCGTGTTACACGGCCCCACATTTGAGCCGTATTTCAAACATCTAACGACGTGATTTCGGAAAAGTGATCCTTTAATTCTGTTGCGCAGTGCACTTTATTTGAATACGATCAGTGATGTCGTCTTTTCATTCTGAAAGTATATAGTCTTTATTGCCTGTGCGATTTGATGTCCATTGCTATCTGGTTAGTAGGCAATAGGACTGCTTCAGAATCAATTATTTGCTAATCTAGGTAAATTTAAGGAACGCTGTATCATATTTGATTTAATATATTTCTGGTACGTGTTTGTGTCACAGCAGTTTGAACATGTGAAAGCCAAGTTTGCGACTGAATTATAGTGGTCTCTTCATTTATCCACTAAGGTTTGCACACTGATGCGGCGAAACATGACTATCGATCATTGCGGGATAGAGCGCCGCCTGGAAGTGTTACTGGCTTTCCACGATGTAAAGAAGGGATATAACAGTGACGTGATCGAAGAATCGTTCTAGCGACAGTAAGAACTAAAAACCACTATCCGTAATCTGCGGTAATTGCGTGACCTGTTGGTAGACATCTGGTCCCACATACCTCCGGAAACCACCCAAAGACATGGAGTATGTATGCTACGCAGAATCTCTGTTATATTACGTCTCAGTGGTGGAATACCACACTATTAAGCTGGTGGTCATAATGTATTCGCTCATCAGAGTTTCTGATCACAGTAATGCGTGTACAGAAAAAATCCTACGTATTGTCAATGAAAAGAAAAGATAGTGCGGCATTGTTGGCCAGGAGGTTCCATCCGGGACTGGCTTACAAGTCCTGTTTCAGGTGACATCACAATGGGTGACTCTGGTGTCGGCGGTGATGAAATGATGATGAGGACAATATAACAACCAGTCCACGAGCGCAGAAAACCCCCAACCAGGCCGGGAATCGACCCCGGGCACACTGTATGGAGGCAAACACGTTACCACTCATCTAAGCAGGCGAACTGTATTGTCATTGTGTGACCTAGACGTGGTATATTTCCTTGAAAGAATCTGGACTTGTGTAAATTATGTGTTAGGCCTTCATAATGTAATATGGAGAAGAATGCAGGCAAACAATTTAAATACTAACTGGTGACTATCCATGACAGTAATTTAAAACAGTTATTTGATACACCTTGTAATTTTTAGGGTAATTGCTCCCAATTCTTTTTTAAAAAGGTTATCGTTTCTCTCAGTTGCAGATGAAAAAGTGTATTATAACTCAAATGCAACAAGAAGCATCGAAAAGTTACGAACAGACGTTTGTGAGGCAAGGTCTAGAGAGATCTGCTTTCAAACTTGCAGAGCTTTTCGCATGAACACTGAAAGGGATACAACTGTGTCAAGTGCTGTGCCGAGTGATGCTTACATTGAAAACAAAAATAATATTTCCAAAATAAAATCGATTAAAAGTATAAAATTCAACCAGATAAACATTCCTAATCACATATAGTCATGCAAATATGTGTTTGTGAACTTTTAGCAGCCGTGAGAGTACGCGTAAGATTTACAAAACATGCACTACCTTGCAGATGCATGAATTTTCAGGAACGTTTGCATATATTAAGGATCTGCACTGGGCTAGGTGAAATTATTTTATACTTTTTAGTCCGATTTAAAAGCCTATTGTATAAAATTTACTTTTATATAAATAAATATACCCTCAGACTTCGAGAAGAATGTAATAATTCCAATCTCAAAGAAAGGAGTTGTTGACAAATGTGAAATTAACGAACCATCAGTTTCATAAGTCACAGCTGCTGAATACTAACGGGAATTCTTTATAGACGAATGGAAAAACTGGTAGAAGCCGACCTCGGGAAAGATCAGTTAGGAATCCGTAGAAATATTGGAACACGTGAGGCAATATTGACCCTACTACTTATCTTAGAAAATAGATTAAGGAAAGGCAAACCTACCTTTCTAGCATTTGTAGACTTAGAGAAAGCTTTTGACAACGTTGACTGGAATACTCTCTTTCAAATTCTGAAGGTGGCAGGAGTAAAATATATGGAGCGAAATGCTGTTTACAATTGGTACAGAAACCAGATGACAGTCATAAGAGTCAAGGGGCATGAAAGGGAAGCAGTGGTTGGGAAGGGAGTGAGACAGGGTTGTAGCTTCTCCCCCATGTTATTCAATCTGTATATTGAGCAAGCAATAAAGGAAACAAAAAAAATTCAGAGTCGGTATTAAAGTCCGTGGAGAAGAAACAAAAACGTTGAGGTTCGCCGATGACATTGAAATTCTGTCAGAGACAGCAAAGGACTTGGAAGAGCAGTTGCACGGAATGGACAGTGTCTTGAAAGGAGGATATAAGATGAACATCAACAAAAGCAAAACGAAGATAATGGAGTGTAGTCGAATTAAGTCGAGTGATGCTGAGGGAATTAGATTAGGAAATGAGACACTTAAAGTAGTAAAGGAGTTTTGTTATTTGGGGAGCAAAATAACTGATGATGGTCGAAGTAGAGAGGATATAAAATGCAGACTGGCAATGGCAAGGAAAGCGTTTCTGAAGAAGAGAAATTTGTTAACATCGAGTATAGATTTAAGTGTCAGGAAGTCGTTTCTGAAAGTATTTGTATGGAGTGTAGCCATGTATGGAAGTGAAACATGGACGAAAAATAGTTTGGACAAGAAGAGAATAGAAGCTTTCGAAATGTGGTGCTACAGAAGAATAGAAGAATGCTGAAGATTAGATGGGTAGATCACATAACTAATGAGTAGGTATTGAACAGAATTGGGGAGAAGAATAGTTTGTGACACAACGTGACTAGATGAAGGGATCGGTTGGTAGGACATGTTCTGAGGCATCAATGGATCAACAATTTAATACGGGAGAGCAGCGCGGAGGGTAAAATTCGTAGAGGGAGACCAAGAGATGAATACACTAAGCAGATTTAGAAGAGTGTAGGTTGCGGTAGGTACTGGGAGATGCAGAAGCTTGCATAGGATTGAGTAGAATGGAGAGCTGCATCAAACCAGTCTCAGGGCTGAAGACAACAACAACAACAACAACATGTTCATGTTCGACATTTGGTCCCATGGACGTGAGAAACTTGACGAGTTCGATGAACACGTCAATGGGATTAACAGTGAAATGCATTTTACCACGGAGGTAGAAAAAGACTAATAATTGCCCTTCCTCGTCGTCCTCATTCGCCCCAAACGAAATGGATGCCATGGGGACCGTGTCTTTATAAAACCTACCAACACCGATCTGTACTGGCATGCCATCACCCATCATCACCTGGCATAGAAGCACACTGTTCTACAAACACTGGTGCGTCGTTCAAGAATGATATCAGACGCTCATAAACTGCCCGATGAGCTGAACCACCTACGCTAGGTCTTCAGGAACAGCGGCTATAATGTCCATCAAATAAATCAGGTAATTTCAAGCAAAACTCACAAGACCACTGACTAGGAGTAGGAAAAGAAAGTTGCTTTCTTCCAGTTCTGTGCAAGAAACTGAACACTGAAATAAAAATCATCGAAACACCCTAGAAAGAGACAGTGATCTGCAGATCAGCACGGCGTGGGATCCAAAGAATGCGTGGTTGAAGCTGGCGCATCGAATGTCGAGTCAACATATGCCCGTGAACGGCGATGCCACGGGCACCAGTGACGTCACAGCCGGCCCTATTATATGCGTATATAAGGGGCAGTCTACCACTTCTCAATGGCCAAGAGTGCTTGGCAGAAAGCTCATGTAATTTTAATTATTTGATGCTGAGTCTCAGGACTTATTACTCAATTACTTTCTGCATTTTGTTTTAGGTTTGTAAAACATTTTGATGAGATTATAATTTTATTTATTTAATTATTTATATACTAGCTGTTTCACACATGTACACGTACAGTATGTCACATGTTTCCCCCTCCTTCTCTCTCTGTCCATCTGCTCCTACTCTGCTCAGGCAAACCCGCACGCTCGTATCGGCTGGAACGCAGTCTGCGGATTTCAGTAAGAGATCATTTTAACAGTTTTTACAAAGAAACTCTGTCCCGATATCTTGCAAGAAATATATAGAGACTGTGTTCGCATGCATCCACCATTGACAAGGTACAATCAGTACCTCCACTGCGCTAAAACGGTGTTATGGTTGACATTGCCACTACATCAGAGATACTCAACACGAAATTGCGAAATTTCTTTATCAAGTAAGACGATATACATACTCCAGAATTCGAATCTAGAACAGCTGTCAACATGAGTAACTTAGAATTAGATATCTTATGTGCAGCGAAGCAGCTTAAGTCTCTTAATAAAAGTAAGTTCTCCTGTCCGGGCTGTACATTAGTCAGGTTCCTTTCATAGTACGATAGTAGAGTATCTCCGTACTTAAATTCATACACAACAGCTCGCTCTACGAAGATCTATACCTCAAGACTGGAAAACCGGACAGGTCACACCTATGTTGAAGAAAGAAAATAGGAGAAATCCCCTCAATTACAGACCCATATCACTGGCGTCCCCGATGAACAATGCACCTTGCCGTTGGTAGGAAGGCTTGAGTTCCTCAGTGACGGGGAGATAGCCGTGCTGTAGGTGCTTATTGGGAGGCGAGACAATTGTGTGGTTCCTGAAGATGCACAGCAGTCTTTTCTGTAGCTGAAGCGGCTACAGTCTGGTTGACTGGCTGATCTAGTCTAGTAACTTCAGCCAGCATAGCCTTGCTGCACTGGTTCTGCAGATGGCTAAAAGCAAGGGAAAATTCAGCTGTAATTTTTCCCGAGGACGTACAGTTCTTCCGTATGGTTAAATTATGATGACGTTCTCTTGCGTAAAATATTCAGGAAGTAAATCGGTCTCCCGTCGGATCACTGTAGAAGACTGAGGACGTTGCCATCAGGAGAAAAAAAACTGGCACTCTACAGGGCAGAGCGTGCAGTATTAGAGGTAATAATCGGTCAAGTAGGTTTGGAAATCTAAAAAGGGAAATGGATAGGTTGAAGCTAGATACGAAGTTAGCGAAGTTCTGTGGAAGGGGGAGCAATACTTCTGGTCTTGTGAGTTCAGGGTTATAAATACAATACTGTATCAAATAGGAGTAATCTATTAATAAATAAGAAAATAGGAGTGCAGGCAGACAGGCTACTATGAACAGCGTAGTGAACAGTTTATCGTGACCAAACTCGACACAAAGCCAACACACAACACAGTGGTAAAAGTTTATATGCCAACTAGATTAAAGTAATGCATCCTGAAGTAAATAAAATTATGCTGATAGTTAAGAGAGCCGAAATAGGACAGTAGGAAAACAAAGAGAAGGAAAATAGATGAATGTGGACTGGGCGAATGGATTGTAAGAGTGTTCCGTATAGTAGAACATTGTATATGTGGAAGGGAAACTGAGACACTGGTAGGTTTCAAACTGATTATATAGGGTGGAGCAGAGGAAACGCATGTTTTCTGAACCGCTAGTACGCTGCGACAAGAGGGGGTATTGACCTTGAATGAATGTTGGCAGACTGCCTATACAATGCAGTTTCAGTCGTAATGGAGCGTTGGAGCGTAGAGCATCGTGTGTTCTTTGTTGTGCAGTGCTTTAGAAACAATGATTCCGTAGTCACAGTGCAACGCCTTTTCCGTCAAAATTTTAGAGTCGGACGTCGAGGTGCAGTGCCTGATCGAAATACTGTACTCCGATGGGTTACAGCATTTAGAAGTACAGGATCTGTGATGAAAAAGAAACCACCTGGTCTTCCTCATTCAGTTCATACTCTGGAAAATGTAGACCGAGGGAGAACGGCAATTCTTGCTAGTCCGAAACGATCGGCTGGACGACAGGCTGTAGCGCTGGGTATGTCACGTCTTTCGCTTCATCACATCTTACATGATAATCTTAAGTTTCACCCGTACAAGATTATGATCGTCCAGCAGCTTAGTGAAGGGGACTTTGTGCAGCGCAGAGTGTTTCGTGGCGTAATGGACGAAATTTTTACGGAAGGTGGAGATGCTACAGTCTTCATGAGTGATGAAGCACTTTTTCATGTAGACGGTTACTTAAGTGTTCAAAATTGACGGTATTGGGCTCCGGAGAACCCACATGCATTACACCAAAGACCTCTCCACAGTTTAAAAGTAACAGTGTGGTGCTGCATTTCAAGAAATTGTTTAAATGGCTCTGAGCACTATGGGACTTAACATCTGATGTAATCAGTCCCCTAGACTTAGAACTACTTAAACCTAACTAACCTAAGGACATCACACACATCCATACCTGAGGCAGGAGTCGATCCCGCAACCATAGCGGTCACGTGGTTCCAGACTGAAGCGCCTAGAACCGCTCGGCCACAGAGGCCGGCACTGCATTTCAAAGATAGGGTTTGTTGGATCCTTTTTTTTTTTTTTTTTAAGAGAAAGGAACTGCAGTTACTGTGACATCAGCATGCTAAGTTAAAATTTTAAACAACTTCCTTCGTCGAGAACTTGTGAGGCGTCAAGTGAACATGAGAGAAATACGGTTTCAGCAGGATGGTGCCACAGCTCACACAGCGAGAGCACCCATGGAAGTGGTTTGACAAATGTTCTCAGGACATATTATTTCGAGATATGGTGATGTTTACTGTCCTCTCCGCTCACCCAGTTTGTCGATATGCGACTTCTTTTCGTGGGGATATTTAAAATCAAAAGTCTACATGAACAAGCCTCGCACAATCGATGACATGAAGAATTCCATATAAAAGATAATGAGAAATATGGAAGTTGAACCTGAACATAAAATGTATGAGGTCCTACACCTGAGTACCGCAACATTTCAATTAATTTCTTTTACAAATGATTCGTAATCGCTTGGCGAATATGGACGGCCATCAACTGTAGAAAAGGATGACGGCAATGAAAATTCATGCTGGACAGGGATTCGAGTCCGGATATCCTGCTTATTGCGAGCAGTCGCCTTACCATTAGGATACCCGAGCACAAATCATGGCCAGACCCAAACTGCCATACGTCGTCAGTCATGTGTCTACAATCTGCGTCCGCTGCTCGTGGTCTCGCGGTCGCGTTTTAGCTTTCCGAGCTCAGGATCCCTGCTTAGATTCCCGGCAGGGTCAGGGATTTTCCCCTGCCTCGAGATGACTCGGTGTTTGTGTTGTCCTCCTCATTTAATCATCATCCATGCAAGCGGCGAGATCGGACTGAGCAAAGGATGGGTATTTCTAATTGCGCTGATAACCGCACAAATGAGCGCCCCACAATCCAAACATCATCATCATCTACAACCTGAAGCCGTACATTCATTATTTATCTTCCTGTACAGGTGAGACATTTTAACTGGAAGTCGGTTGCCCGGTATCGGCGAGCAAATGCGATATCGCAATTTAAGTAAGGCTGCAGGCTCTCGTGGCCCATGGCACTCAAGCTAAATTCTTCTGGATTATTAGGTCGCGTTATATTTCCTCGAAAATAATCGACGTTTCGACCCCTCTGCTGGGATGTTTCTCAGCATCTTCCGGTGTCCACTAGCAATAGTGGACAACGGGACATCCTGAAGGAAGAGTCCAGCAGAGGGGTCGAAAAGTGGATTATTTCAGAGGAAATATGACGCGGCATAATAAACGAGAAGATTTTAACTTGAACAATATTGCATTGTCTGTTGTTCAGAAGCACGATGCAATGTTTCTTCGGATATGCATGTATCGTACTTCTGAACCACGCAGGCACTGGAATATCATAAATTGCTGTTGCTTGAAAAATTATAGAAAGGCAACTGGTGCCGATCAAGGGATTATAGATGCAAACAATTTAATTTGGAATAATTTCATGTAAAATACTTGGGGAACTGAAGACTGCGTTTTTCCGCAAGAGCACTTTGCAGATGTAACTAACTGCCTAAAGACATGATCTACACTGCCCTCCCGCTTCTAGGATATTGCTACGTGGTTTCGGATTATTGTCAGACAGGACTGACAAAGGACATCGAATAAGTTTAATGAAGGACAGTTAGTTCTGTGCTATCTCGAAATAGACGAGAGAGTGTCAGGGATATGAGAAGCGAGTTGTAGTGCCGCTCTCATTAAAACGAAGACGGTGTTAGCTGCAGCGAGATCTGCCCACTAAATTTCAATTAGCAGCAATCTCCTCCGCATGCCAAAATGTCTTCCCACTGACCATGGAGTAACAACTATTGAAATAAAGTGAAAGAAATCACAGATCTAATCATAAGATTTATGTGTTCATTTGTCTAACATGCTATTCGAGAGTAGAATGATCTAGAAATGCTCTGAAAGTTGTTCTGTGAAACATCCGGAGAGTTCTTAAGTGTGAATTGCAGAGTAATCATGCAGCTGTATGCGGAGAACGTGACAGTTAACACGTCCTTTTCATTCAAAGCGTTCAGTACCCAGACGCCCGTATATCTGGTTGTATGAAAATAGATTTCTTGGGCCGTTCACAGCGTTCGAAAAGGATTCAGGGCATCAGGAAGAAGACACGAATATTGCTCCAAAAGGTGGACCTATTGCACCGTATAAAGAGTTTCAAAATTTCAGGAAGTAGAGATGGATTCCAAAGTCCCTAATTGTATTCATAGAGATGCATCCCAAGAATCTGGTTCATTACTTTACTCAACTTCGTTTGAAATTCCATGGCAGAAACTCTTCGACGGTCCTCTGTGACTGCTTAATCATTTGAACTTTATTCAGCCATTCTGGAGCTGGTAGAGTTGCCAGGTGGTTAATATCACTCCATTAGAATGTGTATTTGTAACTTACAAAAGGATCATTACGCACAGCCCGCTTGTGAAGCCCAAAGTAATTACGAAATCTTCTTTGTCGCCCAATCACACACCAATTGTTCTTGAAAAACGTTTCGACAAAGTAATGGCGGCGCATGGCCGATAAATGCTTTGTACTAACAGAAATCCGCAGCGTTGCACTCACGCATCACAGTAACCCTGCATACTTACTCCTCCCCTTACTCCATCTCTCTCTCTCTCTCTCTCTCTCACTCTCTCTCACTCTCTCTCTCTCTCACACACACACACTCACACACACACACACACACACACACATAATGATACAGGGCGTACATGCAGGATCGTCCGAGAGAATTCTGCACTTCCGAGTAGATTATGTGATGTTTGTGGCTTTATCTTGTGCCTGAATAATAACGGTACACTAGAGAATTTTTTTGTCTACCTGAGCAGTTTATTACTAATACATAAAATATAAATTATGCCAGTAACTAGTAAGGCAATTATTAACAACTAATTGGATTGAAGACAGAGGGTAAATAACCTTGAATCTCGAAGAACGGTTCTGAAGTGGAATCAAGCATCTTCCTTACTTACGCGGAGAGTTGAAGTTCTGATGTTCGTACCTGGGAGAACGATATGGACACTTTACGAAGTCCTGTGTTTCATGCCTGATTTAGATGAAATACCAACGGTTCAGAGAACTGCCTGAGTTCAATTTGTTCTTGTCTCCGAGACATACGATATTCTGTGAAAGTAAGTTTAGACGTGTTCTTGCTAGAATTCTAATCACGTGAGAACATAGTTATTGTATTATAAACAAGGGTGTTAGTAAAGAAGGTCGTTTCAAAGACCAAGACTTTGCCACATATCGATCACGCACTGAAGCGCCAAACAAGCTGGTATAGGCATGCGTATTCAAATACAGAGACATGTAAACAGCCAGAATACACTGCCGCGGTCGGCGATCCCCATATAAGACAACAAGCGACTGACGCAGTTGTTAGATCATTTGCTGCCGCTACAATGGCAGGTTATCAACATTTAAGGTGTTGTTCCAGTCGGCGCAAAAGATGAGACACAGCATCTCCGAGATAGCTATGAAGTGCATATTTTACAGTACGCCTTTTTACGAGTGTACCGTGAATATCAGGAATCCGGTAAAACATCAAATCTCCGACATCACTGTGGCCGGGAAATGATCCTTCAAGAATGGGACCAACGGTCGTTCAAGGGGACAGTAGTGCTACCCTTCCCCAAATTGCTGCAGAATTCAATGCTGGGCCATCAACAACTGTTAGCGTGCGAACCATTCAACGAAACATCATCGATATGGGCTTTCGGAGCCGAAGGCCCACTCGTGTACCTTTGATGACTGCACGACACAAAGCTTTACGCCTTGCCTGGGCTGGTCAACACCGACATTGGACTGTTGACGAATGGAAACATGTTGCCTAGTCAGACGAGTCTCGTCTCAAATTGCATCGTGCGGATGGACGTGCACGGCTATGGTGACAAGCTCATGAATCTATGGACCCTGCATGCCAGCAGGTGACTGTTCAAGCTTGTGGAGATTATGTAATGGCTTGGGGCGTGTGCAGTTGGAGTGATATGGAATCCCTGATACGTCTGGATATAACTCTGACAGGTAACACATAAGTAAGTATCCTGTGTGTTCACCTGCATCCATTCACGTCCATTATGCCTTCCGACAGACTTGCGCAAATTTAGCCGGAAAATGCGACACCCCACACGTCTAGAATTGCTACAGAGTGGCTCCAGGAGCACTATCCTTAGTTGTTCCTCTGGCCACCACACTCCCCAGACATGAACAATATTGAGCATATCTGGGATGCCTTGCAAAGTGTTGTTCCTAAGAGATGGACCCCCTCGTGCTCTTATGGATTTATGGACAGCGCTGCAGGATTCATGGTGTCAGTTCCCTCCATCACTAGTTCAGACATTATTCGAGTCCATGCCACGTCACGTTGCGGCACTTCTGCGTGCTCGTGGATACCCTACACGATGTTATGCAGGTGGACCAGGTTTTTTGACTCTTCAGTGTATATGCGCCTGCAGCTTGTGTGTCTTTCTAGAAATGTAACTGTACAAGAATAAGATACAGTGCTACATTCCACATTAGAGACAACTGAAGCATTTTAGTAAATCAGAGAGCTACAGACAACTGGTGGTGTTACAATAATGCCTAATATTTTGTTTAAAGTGTAACTGTAAAATCATTAACATCACTGAGATGAAACCTAAGATAGCGATAAATGAACTTCAAAAATTTTAAGTTGCTATTTACGGAATTACCCAAACTATTTCCTTGATAGAAGGAAATTGTAACCTCCCGGACTATCCCCAACATTCTGCAGCATAAATCGGGTGTGGTATTCAGCGTGCCTCATGTTTTTTATGTTATTACACTCTTTACGCCGGTCGTTGTGGCAGATAGGTTCTAGGCGCTTCAGTCCGGAGCCGCGCTGCTGCTACAGTCACAGGTTCGAATCCTGCCTCAGGCATGGGTGTGTGATGTTCTTAGGTTAAGTTAGGTTTAAGTAGTTATAAGTCTAGGTGGCTGATGACCTCAGCTATTAAGTCCCATAGTGCTTAGAACCATTTGAACCATTTAAACTCCTTACGACGCACTGACTCCTGTAGTGGAGACGTTAAGGAAACAGACAGACAACTGGAAAGTGTGGAACTAAATATCCCGATGGTTGTTGTTGTTGTGGTCTTCAGTCCTGAGACTGGTTTGATGCAGCTCTCCATGCTACTCTATCCTGTGCAACTTTCTTCATCTCCCAGTACCTACTGCACTCTACAACCTTCTGAATCTGCTTAGTGTACTCATCTCTTGGTCTCCCTCTACGATTTTTACCCTCCACGCTGCCCTCCAGTACTAAATTGGTGATCCCTTGATGCCTCAAAACATGACCCACCAACCGATCCCTTCTTCTAGTCAAGTTGTGCCACAAACTCCTCTTCTCCCCAATTCTATTCAATACCTCCTCATTAGTTATGTGATCTACCCATCTAATCTTCAGTATTCTTCTGTAGCACCACATTTCGAAAGCTTCTATTCTCTTCTTGTCTAAACTATTTATCGTCCATGTTTCACTTCCATACATGGCTACACTCCATACAAATACTTTCAGAAACGACTTCCTGACACTTAAATCAATACTCGATGTTAATAAATTTCTCTTCTTCAGCAACGCTTTCCTTGCCTTGCCAATCTACGTTTTATATCCTCTCTACGTCGACCATCATCAGTTATTTTGCTCCCCAAATAGCAAGACTCTTTTACTACTTTAAGCGTCTCATTTCCTAATCCAATTCCCTCAGCATCACGCGTCTTAATTCGACTACATTCCATTATCCTAGTTTTGCTTTTGTTGATGTTCATCTTATATCCTCCTTTCAAGACACTATCCATTCCGTTCAACTGCTCTTCCAAGTCCTTTGCTGTCTCTGACAGAATTACAATGTCATCGGCGAACCTCAAAATTTTTATTTCTTCTCCATGGATTTTAATACCTACTCCGAATTTTTCTTTTGTTTCCTTCACTGCTTGTTCAATATACAGATTGAATAACATCGGGGATAGGCTACAGTCCTGCCTCACTCCCTTCCCAACCACTGCTTCCCTTACATGTCCCTCGACTCCCATAACTGCCATGTGCTTTCTGTACAAATTGTAAATAGCCTTTCGCTCCCTACCCCTGCCACCTTCAGAATATGAAAGAGAGTATCTCAGTCAACATTGTCAAAAGCTTTCTCTAAGTCTACCAATGCTAGAAACGTAGGTTTGCCTTTCCTTAGTCTTTCTTCTAAGGTAAGTCGTAGGGTCAGGATTGCCTCACGTGTTCCAACATTTCTACGGAATCGAAGCTGATCTTCCCCGAGGTCGGCTTTTACCAGTTTTTCCAATCGTCTGTAAGGAATTCGCGTTAGTATTTTGCAGCTGTGACTTACTAAACTGATAGTTTGGTAATTTTCACGTCTGTCAACACCTGATTTCTTTGGGATTGGAATTATTGTATTCTTCTTGAGGTTTGAGGGAATTTCGCCTGTCTCATACATCTTGCTCACCAGACGGTAGAGTTTTGTCAGGACTGGCTCTTCCAACGATGTCAGCAGTTCTAAGTGAATGTTGTCTACTACCTGGGCCTTAGGTCTTTCAGTGCTTTGTCAAACTCTTCACGCAGTATCATATCTCCCATCTCTTCTTCATCTACATCCTCTTCCATTTCCATAATATTGTCCTCAAGAGCATCGCCCCTGTATAGACCCTCTATATACTCCTTCCACATTTCTGCTTTCCCTTCTTTGCTTATAACTGGTTTCCCATCAGAGCACTGGTTCGCTTTTCTCCAACGGTCTCTTTAATTTTCCTGTAGGCAGTATCTATCTTACCCCTCGTGAGATAAGCCTTACATCCTTACATTTGTCCTCTAGCCATCCCTGCTTAGCCATTTTCCACTTCCTATCGATCTCAATTTTGAGACGTTTGTATTCCTTTTTGCCTGCTTCATTTTCTGCAAATTTGGATTTTCTCCTTTCACCAATTAAATTCAGTATTTCTTCTGTCACCCAAGGATTTCTACTAGCCATCGTCTTTTTACCTACTTGATCCTCTGCTGCCTTCACTATTTCATCCCTCAAAGGTACCCATTCTACTTCTACTGTATTTCTTTCCCCCATTCCTGTCAATTGTTCCCTAATGCTCTCCGTGAAACTCTGTACAACCGCTGATTCTTTCAGTTTATCCAGGTCCCATTTCCTTAAATTTCCACTTTTTGCAGTTTCTTCAGTTTTAATCTACAGTTCATCAGCAATAGATTGTGGTCAGAGTCCACATCTGCCCCTGGAAATGTCTTACAGTTTAAAACCTGGTTCCTAAATCTCTGTCTTACCATTATATAATCTATCTGAAACCTTTTAGTATCTCCAGGGTTCTTCCATGTATACAAACTTCTTTCATGATTCTTGAACCAAGTGTTAGCTATGATTAAGATATGCTCTGTGCTAAATTATACCAGGCGGATTCCTCTTTCATTTCTTACCCCCAATCCATATTCACCTACTACGGTTCCTTCTCTCCATTTTCCTACTACCGAATTCCAGTCATCCATGACTAATAAATTTTCGTTTCCCTTCACTACCTGAATAATTTCTTTTATCTCATCATACATTTCATCAATTTCTTCATCATATGCTGAGCTACTTGGCATACACTGTAGTAGTTGTGGGCTTCGTGACTATCTTGGCCACAATAATGCGTTCACTATGCTGTTTGTAGTAACTTACCCGCACTCCTATTTTTTTTTTATTCATTATTAAACCTACACCTGCATTAGCCCTATTTAATTTTGTATTCATAACCCTGTATTCACCTGACCACAGGTCTTGTTCCTCCTGCCACCGAACTTCACTAAATCCCACTGTATCTAACTTTAACCTATCCATTTCCCTTTTTAAATTTTCTAACCTACCTGCTCGATTAAGGGATCTGACATTCCACGCTCCGATCCGTAGAACGCCAGGTTTCTTTCTCCTGATATCGACGACCTCTTGAGTAGTCCCCGCCCGGAGATCCGAATGGGGGACTATTTTACCTCCGGAATATTTTACCCAAGAGGATACCATCATAATTTAATCATACAGTAAAGCTGCATGCCATCGGGAAAAATTACGGCTGTAGTTTCCCCTAGCTTTCAGCCGTTCGCAGTACCACAACAGCAAGGCCGTTTTGGTTAGTGTTACAAGGCCAGATCAGTCAATCATCCAGACTGTTGCCCCTACAACTACTGAAAAGGCTTCTGCTCCACTTCAGGAACCACACGTTTGTCTGGCCTCTCAACAGATACCCCTCCGTTATGGTTGCACCTACGGTACGGCTATCTGTTCCGTTGAGGCACGCATGCATCCGCACCAACGGCAAGGTCTATGATTCATGGGAGGGAGGAAGGGGGGGGAATCCCGATAGGATAATTAATATAGGACATCCTTGGGTTATCGCTGCTGTCGACAGGTATCTTTGAAAAAATAAATGGCACAGGCGAGTCACTACTGTCCAGTGAAAACTTGTATGTTGTCTCGAATGAGCTGATCCTCTTTGTTAGATGACAGTTTTTACTTCTCGCTTTTCTTCATTCTATTTCACGCTTTGGTATTAAAACATTGTCGAGATAAGCAAAATTTGGACCGTGCGGACTGCGTGAAGTGACAATGTACGTCGCAAAATGAAATATAAGGACAAACAAAGCGACCCGAATTTAAACAAAAAGCAATACAGATACACGAAGTAATAATTTTGCTTACGACAACTGACAAAGACTCAGTTACTTTCCATTAAAGTGCTGTTTCAGTTGCCAAGCCAGTTTCACATGTACAGCTTATCAGAATGGTCGTATTTTAGTCATTATGTGTGAGTTCTTCAATCCACAATTCCAAGCACAAATTGAAAAATAGTGGCACAGGTAATTAGTATAGTTTTGTGCAAAACTTGCGTATTTGTGGCAACGGTGGATTATAAGGAAAACAGGTATGTCCGGGTATCACTGTCAAATGTATGTACCTTGCTCTTTATAGTGGAGTCACTGCTTCTTAAACAAAAATTAGAAAAAGTTTGAAATGCTCCCAAATTTATCTATTACATACATTTATTCTGTGGCGTTTTATTTATATTATAATGAACTGACGAAGAAACTTCAAAAGTGATGCAAAATCCTATACCATCTATAGAACTTACGAAATCAGTTTGCAGTTCTGTCACAATGATTGACTTTGTACATTAAAGAAATATGTCTCATACTTCCATGATGAGAGTGTTGTTCGCACTTTCGCCTGTGTTGCCTTGTCAAGTTGGTTTTGGTGTCACTTTATAAATTAGTCACGTCCATAAGTTGTCTCGTTCATGTCCCACTAATCTATTAAAGATTGTGACTGAAAAGCATATTGAGGTGAATAGGATGTATGAAAGTCAAATATGAATTTGTCGGAAGGGTAGTTAATTGTACCTAATTTGGGCTAAATTGTTGACCTACGGTGTAGTCACCTCCAACATCAGATTGGTTCCAGAAATACAACAGTAGAAATAAAAAACGCTTTATCGTTGAAGTCAAAAAACTCAGTTAGCAGTCAATGCAGACTGATTGTTGCTATATATAATGTATCGCTCACCAACTAATAATACGCATAAAAATATTGAGACGTAGCGCCATATTTTACTTCGCTTGTGTCTTGTCTGGCGCGACTGGCTCAAACTTGCTATTGATCTACCATTTGTTCAGTAAACATCTTTGGTAGATGTCGACTAGGAGGGAGCGCTGACTGTTTAGTGTGTTTCTGTGTGGGAAGACAGTTGGTCTGAGAAGGAGGAGTTGCACGGTTAGAGACGAGTTGTTTCTGACATCGAGTTCCTATGTGAGACCTGAGTTTGGCTGTTTGAGCCAAGCTGGTCTGCGAAAGCCGCATCCTTCCGACACAGGAAATTGGCTGTTGGACGAATGGTGTGTGGGGCGTGTCGATTGGTTGGTGGGGTTTGCCTTCGTCGTGTCCGCCAGCTAGTAAAATATAATTGTCTTGTGACTAGTGTCTCCCGTCGGGTAGACCGTTCGCCTCGTGCAAGTCATTCGATTTGACGGCACTACGGCGACTTGCCCGTCGATGAGGATGAGATGACGATGATCAGGACAAGACAATACCCAGTCCCTGACCGGAGAAAATCTCCGACCCAGTCAGAAATCGAACCCTGGTCCTTAGGATTGGCATTTTGTCGCGCTGACCACTCAGCTACCGGTGGCGGACCGCCAGCTAGTGCGGTCCTCCGACTGTGGAAAGGGGCAAATTTGTGGCCATCCGATCGTTAGTTAGTGACACCGCAATTCATCGGGTTGTATGGACTGCCGCTTCACGTTGCTCGCAGCCTGTTTGTCTGCTTCATCCTGGACCGATCTGCCGGATACGCCAACCGACTGTCTGTTTAATACTCACCATCTCAAGGCACCTCTTTAATCCATGCAGCGCCGACACCTTACACAACATGAGGATTAAGTGTGGCTTTGTTTGACTACAGTAGTCTGAAAAGGTCAACCTTGTAGTCATATTTCTCTAAACTGTGGCGTTAAGATTTAAGTTGCAAATTCCACCTGAACTTTTACGTAGTTGGCCCTTTTCTTCTTGTTATTAGTATTATTATTGTTATTATATTGCTCTAAACTGTGGCCTTAAGATTTACGTTGCAAATTAGACCCGTACTTTTGCGTAGCTGGCTCTTTTATTATTATTAATAAAAGCGTGTTATATTTCTTTTAGAATGTTGCAATCAGATTTAAATTGCAGTATTTATTTCTATGATTTTAAGTTAAATTTTAACTAAGCAATAAATTGTTATTTGCGTGAAATAATAACCAGCTGATTTGTGGACTCGGTCCTTCCACTTTTGCTTAGTTCCAGAATGTCCGATTAAATTTCAAACTAAATAATTATGGAAAATAATTATTGAAAATTCTCATTCTGGTTAGTAATTATTATTTTTCAGAATATAACGCGTACTTAAATCGGACCAGAGAGTATAATTTCTGCTGAATATCTGTTAACGATGACAATATTTGTAAGATACGTAACGAAAAACTTGGGGCACATTCAATACACAATTCATACGTAAATATTTCACCACCTAACTATTACCTACTGCCCCACCTTATTCTTTATTAATCTTAGAAGTATTGCCATAAGTATTAAAAATTCAGAAGAACAACGTTTCATAACTGTAAGTACGGGGTTAGGAATCCGTACTCGGCTAGGAGAAATTATTATATATTTAAAAACAAGTTATACTTAAAATTTATGTTTGTTTAAATAATTCTTTTATGACATTTCTCAGTGTATTTTAAACCTTTGGACGATTAATTACATATATCAGATTACCTTCGATTCAGAAGGCTGTTGCACGCAGCCACTGTTATATTGACTTGTAAATAATAGACTTCAGCTATTAGTCGTCCTTTTGAAATTTTATTGGCAGATGTAGATTTCAGCTAGAAACTAGCCATTCTCAATGCACTATCATTTTTTATCAATGCCCTGAATACTCAATGAACTATGGATGAAGCCCGACCAACAGGCATTACATGCAATGATAAAAAATGATAGTGCTTTGAGAATGGCTAGTTTCTAGCTGAAATCTAGATCTGCCAATAAAATTTCTCAAGGACGACTGATAGCTGAAATCTGTGATTTACAACTCAATTACATATATACTAGCTTTATTCTCGTTGCGTCTTTCGTGTACGTGTGTGTGTCATGTCTAATACACACATCACCTCTTCTCCGCCCTCTCTCTGCTCAGCCGAACCCAGCCACTCGCGTACTGCCTGGAATTCGGCGCACTTCATCTACGTCTACATCGTGCTCTTCAAGCCACTCTCTGGTGTGTGGGGAAGGTTACTTCTAGTACCACTAACTGATCGCCTGTTCGCTGTTTCACTCATTAATGAGGCGTGGAAAGAATGTCGGTAAGCCCCTGCATTAGCTCTAATTTCTCGAATTTTGTCGTCGTGGGCACTTCGCGAGATACTTTGCCATGAACTAATATCTTCTCCGAACATTCCCGGTAAGTTGTTGTTGTTGTTGTTGTGGTGTTCAGTCCTGAGACTGGTTTGATGCAGCTCTCCATGCTACTCTATCCTGTGCAAGCTTCTTCATCTCCCAGTACCTAATGCTGCCTACATCCTTCTGAATCTGCTTAGTGTATTCATCCCGGTAACTGCTGTGTCGAAATGTCAATAGGAAATCTGCCCTTGATGCACAAAGCCTCTAGTAATGTGTGCCACTCGAGTTTGTTGGGCATATCTGTTACGCTCTCTCGCTGACTAAACGACCCCTCTATTTCTCCTATCACTCATACCTGGTTAGGATACTTGACTGACGAAAAATACTCAAGAATCGGTTGAACAAGCGCGTTGTAAACCACTTCCTCTGTGGATAACTTAGATTTCCTTAAGATTCTTCCTGTGAATCTCAGTCTGGCATCTGTTGTCCCTACTATTTGTATTGTGTCGGCCGGCCTGAGTGGCCGTGCGGTTCTAGGCGCTACAGTCTGGAACCGCGAGACCGCTACGGTCGCAGGTTCGAATCCTGCCTTGGGCATGGATGTATGTGATGTCCTTAGGTTAGCTAGGTTTAAGTAGTCTTAAGTTCTAGGGGACTGATGACCTCAGTAGTTGAGTCCCATAGTGCTCAGAGCCATTTGAACCATATTTGTTTTGTATTGTGTTGGCATTCCATCTGTGGTCGCTTTGAATAGTTACCCCTAAATATTTTACCGTAGATCCTTTTTCCAGAAACTTGTCGTCAACAGTGTAGTTGTGCAGTAGTGGATTTCTTTTCCCATGTATGAGCAATATGTTACATTAATACATGTTCAGGGTCAACTGTCAGAGCGTGCACCATTCTTTAACCCTCTGCTGGTGATTCTGTAAATCGATGTTGTCTTCTGGCATTGCAACTTTCTTACAGAGAACCGCGCCGTATGCGAATAGCCCTACAGAGCTTTCGACGTTTATACACATAGCAAACAGATGCTCTTAACAGTTTTCACAAAGAAACTGCCTCGAAATTTGTGCAGGAAACCCGAAGGGATTCTGGGCGTGTGTAAAGTACACCAGCATCAAGAAAATAAATGTCTTCAGGGAGCAACAGAGAGAGCATTGTTACCAATTAAGAAGAGTTGCTAAACACAGTTGACCGAAATTCCTTCAGCAAAGAAGACGAATAAAATATTCCAAATTCGAATAATGAATAGTTGCCAAGATCAGTAACTTTTAAGTATATATCCTGTTTGTAGCGAAGCACATTAAATCAATAAAAGTCAAGTCTTCCTATCCAGATTGTGTACCAATTCTGTTCCTTTCAGAGCATGTCTATGTAATGTCTCTTAACACAGTAACAACACACCTAAAGACACGTAAGTTGCGCAGGTCACACCAACAATCAAAAAATAAAATATGAAGAATTCACTGAATTACATACCCACATCGTTGACGCCACTTTGAGATAGGACTTTTGAACATTCACTGTGTTGAACATTGAAGAAAACGATCTATAGAAACACAGTCAGCTCGGATTAATTGAATATCCTTCATATCGTTCTCCTGAACGCGACCAGCTCTGTATCCAAACAAATTAAAGAGTGCTGTCGACAGAAGATCTCAGATTGATTTTGTATTTCTATGTTTCTGGAAGGTTTTTGACACTGTTCCGGCAAGAGGCATCTAATAAAGTTGCGTACATATGGACTATCGTCTCAGTTCTGCGACTGGATTCGTAATCTAACATTTAGTGGTAACTGGGCCTCCGCAGTTCCTAATCTATATAAACGCATTAGCAGACACTCTATGCAGTTAGAATGTTGGCACATGGTGCCGTAGTTTAGCGCCTAATAAAACCACCAGAAGACCTAAAGCAATTGTAGAATTATTCAGGAAAAATATACAAGATACCTGTATCTTGCGAAAACAGGCAACTGGTTCAAAATGGTGAAACGTGTGAATTTGTCCACAAGAGAACTAAAAGGAATCCGTTAAATTTCGGTTTCACGACAAATCACATAAAACAAAGGCTGTCAACAAACAAATTACACTGGATCGATCTCACAGATAATGCTGTGGGGAAGAGATACAAGACCGGCAGAATATTTGACAGATTTATCAGGTCTACACTACGCTTGCCAGTCCGCCTCTGGAGTATTGTAGCGCGGTGTGGAATCCTTACCAGATGGGATTGTCGGAGGACATCGAAAATGTACAGAGAATAGTAAGTCGTTTGATGTTGTCGCTAAATGGTGGAGAGAATGTCACTGATATGAAACGCGAGTTGCTGTAGCAATAAGTAAAACAATCGCTTTTTTCGTTATGGCGAGATATTTTCAAGAAATTTCAATGACTCACTATCTCCTCCGAATTGGAAAATTATTAATTGACGCCCAGTTACACACGGAAAACCGGCCATCTCTAACAAAGGAACGGTAGAGAAACGAGGGGAAAGTGGGTGAATGAACCTTCTGCCAGGCATTTAAGTGTGGATTGCGAAACAGTCATGCAGATGTAGATATAGATACACAACACGAAGGTCCTGTAGGGCAGCTGAGATGTCAGGAGTTAGCAAAGTTTTGATAATCTCACTCCCATCCGTAACGGCCAGACCGAATAGAAATCGAGATAACGTCATTTTCAGCCAGTTATAAGATGTTGAAACCGTTTTGGGGTAAATTTCGTTTTTTAAAGATATATGGAAATTTGTGGAGTTCAATTTTTAACAGTAATGGAATTCTGGTTTAGATCAAAACAGAATCATGAATTATAATGAAATCAATTCTCAACCATCGGACTGGGAGTTTAAAAATATCCTCTAACGTCTCCTAATAACTGCTTTGCTATGACAACTCGTACCTCGTCTTGCCGCTTTAGCTGCGTGATCAGAAACTTACTAGAAAATTTCAAAAAGCAATGCTGCGATCCATGCAGAGTACTAAAGCTAAATCACAGTAAGACTCAGTTTTTACAGTTTCTAACACACAATTCAACAAAACCTGACGTTTTAATTTCACAGAACGGGCTTATGATCAGTGAAACAAAACAGCTCAATTTTCTAGGTGCTCAGATAGATAGTAGGCTATCGTGGAAAGTCCACGTTCAGGATCTTGTTCAAAGACTTAATACTGCCATTTTGACTATTCGAACGGTATCAGAAGTGAGTGATCGTTCGACACGAAAATCGGTCTACTTTGCTTATTTTCATTCGCGTTGGTCGTATGGTATTATATTTTTGGCTAACTCTTCCCATTATAAAAGGTAATTTTTGGCCCAGAAAGGGGCGGTTCGCGCAATAAGTGGTGTAAGTTCACGAACCTCTTGTCGACCCCTGTTCACGAGTCTGAGTATTTTGACACTTGGCTCTCAATACTGTCTACTGTCATTTTTTGTTAACAATTTTGGCTTATTCCCAAGACTAAGCAGCTTTCACTCGGTTAATACTCGGCAGCATTCGAACCTGCATTTGGACCGGACTTCCTTAACTCTTGTGCAAAATGGTGTGCAGTATACTGCTGCATCCATTTTCAATAAGCTGTCACTCGAGTTCAAAAAACTTAGCAGCAATCCACGCGATTTCAAATCGAAACTGAAGAGTTTCCTCATGTGTCGCTCGTATTCTGTCGAGGAATTCCTTGAAACATTAAGCTGAGTCTTATTGTATTGTTGACTGCGTTTACTTAAATTTATGGACTGATTTTTTCAGGTTCATAAACATTTATTTTTAACTGTTATTACGTTTATGTTGTAATTTCATGTACTGACATGTTCCATAACCTTGGAGATTTCCTCCTCAATTTGGTAATACGGAACTTGACGTGTAAATAAATAAATACTACAATGTGTGGACTAATAGCAACAATTACTACCATACTTTTATAAATAGAAATTGAATGCTCGGAGGGGTCTGGTCAACTAACCTCAAACGATGTAAAGAAAAATGATAAAAAACAATAACAACTTTTAATATACTGTATACGAAAAATTGATTACTTTAATGCTGACAAACTTTACACAGACTTTTAATTATTCCACAATGCCTATGCTCAGTGAACACATTTCTGGCCGCAACGAAGATACGAATACTACGCTGAATGTATCCATTCACAAATCTGACAAAATCTCACCAGTGTGCAAGCAACCAACAACTACGTGCAGCGAAAACGCAAAGTAACAAAACATCCGCAATTAATACAAAAGTACTGCTCCTAGCACGATCACTACAGGCTGCGACCTTTCATGCGTCCGACCTCAGCAGAACCATAGACGTCCAACTTTCATAATCCCCACCCTCACTTTTAAGAGTTTTGTGTGGTGATTCTTGCCTAACATGTTGGCAAGGAGCAAACGCAAAATTCTTACAAAACAAAATTGAGAAGAATCAGATGTTTTACAAAAGTAGTAGAATACATGAACATAAGCATAAGATGACATAAGTTTTGTACATAATAGGAAATTGAAAAGCTGTACAATATTGTCAATAAAAATAATATACAAATATCATAGAATAGAAAATTAGCTATTCTCGAAGATACATGTACATGCACAGTGAAATTGTAGGTAAAACATCAAAATATGAAGCTCATATAATTCCATTTCAGTGGGAGATATTTAAGAAAAAATATATGTGAGTATACATGCAATTCCTTCTTATAAATATGAGTGACTTGAGTTTGAGTACATGTAAGTTAGAAATGATTGTCATTTCTTATAACTGCATTTTCAGTTTAGTTCTCATAACTTATAACATATTCAGTCATTGAGTAATGGGCCTGTGATTATCTCAAGCAGTTCCTTATTGATACAAAATAATTCATTCCTCAAAAAGCACACCAATGTTTACATGATGATCATCGAACAGAAAAGGGCAGGTAGCAACACAAGGTCAGTGTCATCAGATGTCAAATGTCAACTTGTCTGTGTGCAGAATCAGAATTGTGTGGCCATATGTAGTTAGTAACAACATCAAAATAAATACGATATTCAAAAGACGTATATTATAAAGTCACTAATAATGACAGAACTTACTCTAAGATACAACACAAAAAAAAAATTCCCTGAACTGTTCAGTAGTAGCTGAAAGAAATAGTTTTTTAACGGTAAATGAAGCACATAATTTCTGTTGAGGTTCAGCATTGCTTAATAAGAAGAGAAGAAAGTCATCATCTTACAATCATTAACTTGACGTGATAGAATCGGCAGTGCATCACTGCTGTAGCAGAACCATAAGAGAAAGTCTGAAAGAAAATTGTTTAAATAGAAGGACACTAATGTATTGAAGTAACTTATTTTTTGCAATTATTTACAAAATGCATAAAAATGTAGCTGATCAACTTAAATCGAGGTATAAAAATGCTACACACTGAAAAGTAAAGGTTGTCAAAATGCGTAACATATTTAAACTGAAGTCATGGATTAATGTTTTTAGCACGACTGGGTACTTCTGGAATGTGTAGTTCTCCATAACATACCACTGCAGCATTCGTATTGTTAGAATGTAACTCGCTCTCTACGTACGTAATACTCCGATCTGAAAAACATTATTCAGTTCCTGCAAATGCGTATAGTTCTGTGTTCTTTTTACTACTTTCGCAATAAAGAAAAATTCAGTTATGGTCAAGTCACATACAAAAAGAATGTACAATAAGTGTAAACAGTAATATGTAGAAAAACTATTTACTCTCAGTAAAAAAAAAAAGTTTTTCATTCCACAACTTCACAAAGCTAGAAAATTCATTTCGAGCATTCTTCACGTAGGAAAAAAGTCTTCGTAAAGTTATCCATGCTCATTACTCGACGGATACATCCATACATGCACTCTTATCTCCAACTAGATGGAAAGAAATGTGTCATATGCAAGCGCTGGTATTTTATACAGACAAAATTTTCGCATTTTCTGTAGCTGGTATGATTGATATCTCAAACTGTAATTCGTTTTCTTTCCATAATCGATAACTCTCATCGTCATAATACACCTCGTCAATAGCAACAAACTTCAGCAGTACTGTTCTCTCCGGAATTATTTCAAGACAAAATACATCTCTTATGAAGATATAACTGCCCTTCGTCAATAGCAACAAACTTCAGCAGTAATGTTCTCTCCGGAATTATTTCAAGACAAAATACATCTCTTATGAAGATATAACTGTGACGTTACCTTCGAATAAAGTGTGCACAAACAGAACCTCCTTGTATCTAATACAGCTGTGGGTTGCTTCGTTTAAAGAGTGTACTTTTGTTACCTTGGCTTGTTCCATAAATAGCTGCAAGAAATGCTTCCTCACTAAATCGTACATACTGCCTCGTCTCGTCTGTCTTCCTCAAAACAACATGTTTCGTTAACCTTCAGCATAACATCCTACGATTCATAGTTCTCCTCAAATAACATAACTTAACTGCACCAAAAATATACAGTAATTGCACCGTAATAAATACTAACATCATAAGCCTCACACGGCAATCCTAAAGAAAAGTTCCTCATCATATTCCATATCTATAGCGCACAGTATTCCCTAGATTCACCATGTGTATGCGCACAACTCTGAAATTAAGATTCTTCAAAAATAATTCATAAATAGGACAACAAGCTCGTCAGAAATATCCCAAGGTAAACTACTGCCCTTCAAAAACACCTTCCTCAATTCAGAACCACCAGTACCCAGTATCGTATTCAAAATAATGTCATCTATTTTACCTCTACAGTTCATGACCTACTACACAAAATATGTACCTGCAGAAAAAGTCGTCGCATGCACTTTTCTGAAAAATAACACAGCATTCTGTCCGGTAAAGGTAAAGCAACACGTACATGAGAGGTTACTAAAACACAAAAAACCTCAAATGTGCGAACTATCTGCCTGAAGAAAAAGAATGAGTATATTAGAACTTCAGAACCCAGTCTACTCTGCTATACGAAGATCTCAAAAGGAAAATTCCAAACTCAAGAAATAATCTAACAGTGTCAGATCTCGATCACACACTTCACCAGTAAGCTCAAAATAATACCAGCTGAATTCAGATTGTTCACGGATGGCTTTCAACTCCTACTTTTCATGGTGTAAATATATATGCAAAAAAAAAAAAAGCCTGATTCGACTGTCTTATCAGCTTGTCAGACCACGCTTACCAAACTCAAAGCACTTTTCTTCAAACATCACAAATCATAGAACATCACTATCTTGTTCGCGGCTCCTGATCTTGCGGCAGCGTTCTCGCTTCCGCGCAAGGGGTCCCGGGTTCGATTCCAGGCGGGATCAGGGTGTTGTGTGTCTTTCATCATTATTTCATCCTCATTCACTCGCGAGTCGCCGTAGTGGCGTTAAAGAACTTGTGGAGCGGCGGCCGAACCGCCCCGTGAGGGGTCTCCCGGCCACCAATGCCATTCGCTCGTTATTATCACTATCTTTTTAAAATTCCTTATGAAGTACATTGACAGTAGGAGGTACATTAATAAGTACACAGATTAGGTGAAGAATATGAAACAGTGCTGAAAGCTAAAGTAAGAAAATCGACTGTAAAAGCTGGGGCACCTATGCCCGACACTGCAAATGTTTACCAAATTACGGTAAACCTCCTGGGGTACTATTTCTTGTACAGTATGGTGTTCGATACATGATGTAGACCTCTTAATTTATGTGTTCTTATGGTTTCAAGTTTCACAGTATTTGCATGTGCGATTCGGCATACGTGAAAAGAACATTCATACACCAAGAAAAACTTGCTACTTAAATTTTTTTCTTTACTAGATAAACCATGCGATTTGAGCAACACTTTCTCACCTACCTTAAGACTCTTGACGTTCGTTCGTGAATTCCATAGCTTCTTCTTGTTCTCTGCGACTTTCTTGATGTTTTCCAATACTAAATTATTTCATTGTATCTTAAACGTCGTTGTGTCGGGAAGGCTACTAGCTATTTTATGCGGTCTGGTGGTGGTTTATTCTTTATTATGAGGTGTGGAGGTAAAGTTGTAGAATCATTCGGTAGTTTGTTAATGATATTTTGAAAATAAGATAGATGTGAATCGCAGTTTCTGTGTTGACAATAGCGGCACAATCTGCAAAGTTTACCTAGTTCTTCCATAATACGTTCTAAAGGGTTACAGGATGGCATAAAGCGTGATATAAGTATTGATCTAGTTCTTCTACGTTTCTTAAGTTCTACACCATATGTTGGGGCGCAACTGTAGACGATCCACAGAAATTTTTGTGTAAACATACCCTAATTCCTCCGACAGTACCAAACATTTATCTATAAATACGAAGATGTAATACAATAACTACAAAAAAGTCAAAACAATCCTTGGTAGTTATAAAGAAGTTGCTTCACATTGCAAATATAATTTTTTTTATATAATGGACTTGTAGTCCGGGGTGATAAGTTACAATACAGCATCACCGGTCTATTGTGGTCTAGCTGTGTCGGTGAGGCAGTAAATTCCCACAAGGCAGTGCTATAGTGTTAAAGTAACATATGTCCCGTAATTTAACTGCGAGAAAATATTTGTGATCAAAATCAACATTGTTCTGAAAGAATGAGTTTTCTCTCATATTGTATGTATCTCGCTTTCCAGTCCTCGTGTCCCGCAAACATATCACATTCATGAGAAAAGTGATCAGCATTTCCAAAATTAGTGCGTTCATTGTGATTTCCATCCTGAGAATGATTTAACCTACTGGTATCGTTATCGCAACCGATCTTTCGTTCGATACGTCAAGCTGTTGTCTCATATTAACAATATCAACAGATTGTACATGATCAATCCGGACTCAATATTATTAAAGTCTGACTTCAGTTACTAATGTACCAGAATTTTCAACCGTTGAGGCATTTCCTCAAATTTACGATTTAAACTGTCATTAATCTCATCCTGAAACAATTTGAAATTCTCTTCCTGTAACTTCAAGTTTTGTTTCTGTTTGCTGCTAGATTCGTTGCTCTTGTCATTTATCTCATTAGATTTTTTAAACTCACTAAGTTGAGCTAATATTAATTGTATAACATTATTACTGGAAGAGGGGAAAACAAAATTATTTTGCTCTGTAGAAGTAGAAGCAATACCTTAATCTTTCATAACAAAATCGGATTGTGTTACGATATTTTGATCGCCTGAATTGTGTGTAGTTCCCTGCAGTTCATCACGCATACTCGGCAAGTAGTAACCTATACTCTGATTATTCACAGCATTGTTTGAAAGTCCCCTGACATAATTAACCTGAGAAGAATTTTCTTCACCATGCCTCAAATTTTCCGAAACTTCATTTGAAGGTACATCTACTGTCCTATCCATTCCTGCCTGTGCTCTAGTTTTCATTTGTCGTTATAGCAATAAAATAAACGGCACAAAAATGCAAAACAACTATCTTAACACAAGACTGGTAACTTCAATGTTGCAAAATAAATACCGAACTGGGAAACTGCTGAACTAAAAGTTTTGAATTAACGCAAAGCAGCGTGCAAGCAACAACAACTGCTATGCTACAACTACTTAGCGTAATTACATAAAATTTTGCAAATGCAGTAGCAAAACGATGCACCTTTAACTGAGAAATCGTCCAACGAAACGAAATCCTAGCAGGCATGTCGACAGGTGAAGTTCTTTGTGTAAATTACTTTAAAAGATGTAAGGAAATATGTGTGTACCGTTCCAACGATGGCAATAACTGTATTCAGGAAACTGATGACTTAAACTCTGACAAACTTTACTCATACTTTCAATTATTCTACAATGACTATACTCAATAAACACGCTTCTGGCCACAACAGAGATACGAATATTACTCTGAGTGTATCCATACAAAAATCTGACAGAATACATCCTGTCCGCAAGCAACCAATAACTACGTGCAGCGAAAAGCCAGAGTACCAGAAAGTCCTCAATTAATTCCTAAGTCTCCTCGAGCGCTACTAGAATGATAACGGCATGCTGCGACCTCTCGTGTCGTAGGGCTTCTCTCCACCTCACCCTACCTCCCGCCACTTCAGACTCCTCTCGACAACTGTTCATTCGTTAATACTCTCGATAATAATATCTCACACTCAGAGTTTACATATGCTCACAGCAGAATCATAGACGTCCAACTTCCACTCATTGTAAATTTTCAAGTAGCCTCTGTATCGGGAAGTTATTTTCAAATCAACTGCAGTAATTGCACCGGACAGAGAGAGACAGATAAGGAAACGTCCTAATATAAATGTGTTAAAACAACTTAAATCTGTAATCACGAAAGCAATAACGAGAATGCTAATACTTTTTTGTACTTAAAGCAGCCATTCTTCTCTGCAGATGATTTACTAGAAACGAAACATAATTCGCTGTCTTACTTCTAAATCGATATCAAAATACTAGAGCCCATCGAAAACTATTTTCCAAAAAGGCTAATACAAAGAAAAAGTATTCATGATGAACGCAAAAACTCGTTGTTACCAAATATTTGTGCTTCACCTATAAGGGCATTAAAATATGTAATAGAAAGAGCTAACACATGTACCAGGACTTTAATATGAAATACAGTTGTTAGTTTCTGTCCAACATTAAGAATCATACAAGTTTCGGAACCGACACGTTTTATATCATGTAAATACTATTAGCTTGTATATTAGATTCTCGTTTGTTTGTGGAGACATGGCAGAGAGCAATTGGTCGTTTTCACTAGCATCTAAAAGGGATTAATCCGAGGATCCATATTACCAGGGAGAGTGAGGCAGGTGAAAGACTGTATTTTCTTCGTGTGCTAGTTCTCAAGAAAGAAGTCGATAACTCTGGCCGCATACTTTACGGAAAACCCACACACACGTCGAGATTCGAGGCACCACCGATAGCAAAAGTGGGGCATCATAAAAATGTTGGCGGATAGGACAATGAAGATCTGCAAACAAGACCTCCTTGAAGCGGAACCAACAAATCTCACCAATGCATTGCTCAAGGATGCTTATTCGTCCGCTGTGGAAATACAGCAATAAGACAGCCACGCATAAACCATAGCAATTCACAAGTGCCTGAGAAATAGAACTCCTTTCATTAAGGACGTTACTGACCGCATGCGAAAACTCTTGGGAAAAATGGAACATCGCGGTTTTCTATAAAACCATTCGGAAGATACAGTATCACCTAAAATTGGCCAAGGACGCTCGTAAACCTCTAGGAAAAACAGGAATTTTTTGAATTTCTTGTAGCTGTGGAGAGGTATACGTGCGTAATGCAAGAAGAGCGGTGAAAACCGACCAGAAGAGCACAAGGCAGTTACAGAGGGGGGGCGAATGACAGATCCGTTGTTGCGGAACTTAGTTTGCAGCCAGGAGACCACCACATTTATTTAGATAGGACGCAAATACCATCAGCCACAAGCAGGTTGCATGAAAGGCTATAGACAGAAGTCATTGAGATTGTGAAACACTCCAGGAATAGCAGCAGGAAGGGCGAGGGCTAAAACTGAATGACATCTCAATGACGGTGCTGAAAAACATATGTACCACTCTTCCAGCATTGGGTGATAGCCACAGTGGTCGACGGCAACAGACAACGGCCAATCGCGCTCGGCTATTCATAGCACGTAACGCCACGCTATTGCGCGGGAACACGTGTGAACGGAATTTTGCTGCAGTCACTAGCGAGCGAAAGTGTGTATTGGACACTAAAAGAAGCTATGATCCCCCCTTGAAAAATATCCTGCACACATGGGGCGCTACGGTGGATTTCAAGGTGAAACCCATTCGACCATGGAATAACAGCCCGGAATGTTCAGCTAAGAGTGAGTGGCTTAAATATGATATTCGTGACTTCCACCACTAAGGTATATAGCCTTAGTTCCATGGTAGAGCAAGGCAGTTGAAAGGGACGGAGATTATGTGGTAAAATAGTATTTAGTCTTTCAAGTATATATCATCATACTGTAAAAATATAAAAGGTGTAGAATATAAATTGGATTGTTTATACGAAGAAACCTTGTGAATATCTATTGGTGTAGCCCTCGTGTATAACACTAAGAAATATTTTACATGATCATGAATGATAGGCATTCATCATAAAAGTATATTTATTGTGACCCTTAACCACAGTCTAATACATACAGTCGCGACACAATCTCGTGTAAAAGTTGTTATCGTTTGACACCTGGAGCGGCACTAACGCTCCAAGCAGCGAGAAAGCAGACTGTGACGTGTCATAAGTATAATTTATATTTTATTTATTTGCTGCTTAATTAACGAAATAATTGTTTTATTTTCGCGTTCCATGCATTACTAAAGCGCCATGGAAAATAAGTTATCGTCAAATAAAAGTAGAAACAGAGGAATTTCACTGATTCATGACACAAGCTACAACATATTGATGAAGATATGCTTTCTAATGTGTGCATAATTGCAACAAGAGCATATAAATACGCATTTGACTTACGAAAAGCACATGCTTCTCTTGATGTCTGTTCTTCGTATGATAGGCACTTTTGTTGACACGTACAAAATTTCTGTGAAGTCTAATGATTTACCCATTCTTACACTTCACTCAACTTTCTGATATTCGAGTATTTTTGTAAACGCAATTACTTTTGCTTCGAAAGCGAATATGTTGAAGATTCTTGCCGTTTGTGTCAATCAGCTGGAACTGGTTTCGTCCCAGTTTAGAAACAGTGTTACTGCTTTCTAACGTATTATTATGACATCTGACCTAAAGCTATGGTACCATATTTGGTACGTTAAATATGTAGGTAGGAACTTAAGTAGTGGCAAGACTGCTGTATAGACACCATGCAATGAAATCTACTATTGTCGCTGATATCACACTTTGTTGACATACCTACCCTATCTCTGAGCAAATGGACTAGCCCGTCCCACGTCACAATCGACGGAAACATACTTGAGAGCAAGCGGTCTAACGTAAAGGTGTCACTTTGTTTCCCAAACAGGAACAACGGAGGTGGATCAAAATTGAATGTGCCAGAGGTCGTACAGCACGACACTATCATGAAGGTCTTCAAGAGGCGTGCGGGGAATCGGCATTGCCGTACAGAACAGTGGCAAGTTGGGTAAAAGCCTTCAACGAAGGTCGGCAAACTGTGGGAGACATGCATCGGCCAGGTCGTCCTAGCGTCTCTGAAGAAGAAGCGCATGCTGTTGCCGCGTTAGTGGACAGAGATCGACACCATACGATTCGTGAGCTCGCACACGAAATTGGATTAGCGTATACGACTGTGCTTCGAATCCCGAAGGAACGCCTGGGCATGCGAAAAATCACGATGGGTTCCGCTCGACTTGACGGAAATTCAGGAATGGATGCGTTACGACGCTGCTGAGACGCACTTGGTGCACTGTGAGCACTAAGGAGTGGATTTCTTACGCCGTATCGTAACACTGGATGAGACATGGGTCACATCGCACGATCCAAAACTGAAACGCCAATCCAACGAATGGCGTCATTATGGGTCGCCGCGAAAGTCGAAAGTGCGTTACAGCCTCAGTATGGTGAAAGTTAAGGTGATTCTCGTGTACGACTGTGGTGATGTTATCCTAACACATTACATTCCTCTGCGGCAGACCGTCAGTGCACAGTATTACTGTTCATTTATGGAGCATCACCTGCGACCAGCTTTGCGAAAGAAGTGGCAACACTTTCTGCGCAACTCACCCATCATTTTGTACGACAACGCGCGGGCGCATACAGCGCAAGCTGTGGCTGCTCTGTTCGGTCGATGGTACTGGGAAGTACTGTACCATTCACCATACTCCCCGGACTTAAATCCTTGTGACTTTGATCTGATTCCGAAGATGAAGGAGCCACTAAGTGGCACTCGCTCCAGAACTGTTTCAGAGATTCGACAGGCAGTAGACCGCTTCGTTCGCACCATCAACAGAACAGTCTCTGCTAACGGTGTACTAGGCCTTCCACATAGCTGGCTCCGGGTTCTACACAACGCTTGTGACCTCTTTGAAGGACAGTGAGAGGTGCAAACATGTGACTCTTATGTATCGGTTGTCAATAAATAGTTGCCACTATGTAAGTTCCAACCCTCGTAATACAGATATTACATGTCATACAGGTTTCCTTCGCTTGATATTCACTGATTTGGCTGGAAGTCTAGCGAGTAAATCTTCGCGTCACTGAGAAGGTATATGACGTCTTTCTACAAAAAGTCACATCTTCTGGCGTTTATTGGCAATGTTTTGTTAATAAATGATTACCACACTCTTCAGAAAGTGTCCGCACTCTAGATGACCATCATAAATAAACTATCCTGCAATTTACCGTTTTAAACGTCCTAGGATCCTTAAGAAACTGAAGAATGTGAAATGCATGGTCCCTGTTTAGTTGCCCTATTGTAAAAAATATGCAGAAAACGTGTATAAACGATACCATTCGCATTCATTCGATATCGTGCACGGAAGTGTCACTTGCTGGCCACTTGCCCCCCTGCTGACACAGTGGGTAACGACCAACAGATGGAGTGCCGCGTCCGTTCCGTGACAATGTGCCCTTAACTAACATTAATATAACACATAATTTTCTGTCCACAGAGGATTCATTAGCACTCTGCAGTGCCATCATGCGACTCATCGGTGTTGGAACCCGACTCTGTTTCCGCTGATCGTCACTCATTCACGCATGCCACGCGGGCGCTCGTGATACCGTATCGAGTCCGGTGCGTGCCTTCAGACGGCGTTCGCTGATAATAGCGGTGCTATCCGGCCGTCGCGGCTGGTCAATGGCACTACGACCGACTTGGCATGCCGGACTCCGTGGCGCCGCACGCGATCCGCTCTCCGCAGGCGATCTGCGGCCTGCAGATAAGACCGATTTACGGGTGTGCCGGCAGCGGCAGCACGCCAGCACAAGGTGAAGGTCTCGACCTGCGCTAAGCAAAAAACAATGCGACCCTTGCCTGTGCGACTTGTGTCAACGACTTTTCAAGAACATCCACACGGACGGAGCAAAATCCCAACATCAAGAAAGAGCTGAGCAAACAAAAGTAGCTTTGCATGTTTTTAAACTGGAAACATGGTGTTCATTCAGATTCCACGACAGTCGCGTAGGAGAGCCACTAATGGTGCCACTATGACGACGCACATCAGGTTTGCTTTAAAATTACTCTATAACTTGTGAGAGTTAACATCGGACATGGTGAGCTGATGAGAGTCACGAGTACCTCTAACCGACAAATACTCCATTATCAACACCTCAGTGAGTTTGAACGATGTCTTGTAACAGGACTACCAGAAGCTGGATGTTCTTTCAGTGATATTGCAGAAAGATGTGGAAGGAATGTAGCCACTGTACGTGATCGTTGGCAGCTGTGGTCATGACCATGTACGGTCGCAAGAAGACCAGGCTCCAGACAGTCACGTGGCACTAACGAGACAGAACACTGTCGTGCTCTACTTCGGTCCCAGTGAGAAACCTGTGTTGGTTTGGAGCCTGCAGCCAACCTGTCTGAGTGCTTGACACACTGGACCTACACCTGGAGTTATTGTCTGGGGTGCGATTTCGCATGACAGCGGGAGCAGTTTCATACTTATCACATGCACCCTGACTGCAAATTTATTCGTCATTCTGATGACTTGACCTAATGAGCTGTCACTCATGAACAGCATTTGAGGGTGTATTTTCCAGCAGGATAACGCTCGTCCACATACCACTGTTGTAATCCAACATGCTCTACAGATTGTCGACATGTTGCCTTGGCCTGCTCGATCATCAGCTCTCTCTCTAATCGAGCACAAGAGAGCATCGTCGGACGGCAACTCCAGTTTGTAACCTCCCCGCAATAATATGTCAATAATAATGTAAATGGAAATAGAGTCAAATATCGTTAAATTGAAATGAAGCCAAGCATAAACTCCACACAAAATTAAAGAATAATAATTGATCATAAATCCACAATAATATTAATCAAATAATGAACCATGAACCGAATGTGACATCTCAACAGAAATAATAATATCCGGTAAATTTTATAAGGGCAGCTGCGCTGACCTTCGGCCCTGTGAAATAATTAAACCTGATAAATTTTATAAGGACAGCACCGCTGACCTCCGGCCCTGTATTCTGAATAAAAAGCAAAAAATTCTTACCTCAATAAAAACTGCATCATAAAAACTGCATCTATATCTGCTCTTATCTATCGACACAGCGTCGTGCAATGCTGGCGTATATTTAATTTTGATTCTTGAAGAAAATGCATAGGAAATATTCTTTAAATTGAAATGAATGTTTTTCTTTAAAAGAGTTACTTTATAAAAATTATTATTGGGGCATTTTTTGAACAAATTAATTACAATTAACATGAATTACTAGATGTGCGCAATGCTGCTTCGTTACCTCCCTGCCGCCGTTGGATAAGCAGCTGCAGCAGCAAGTCGTATACTCCTAGCTCACTCATTTGTTACATAGTTTAATTCTTAATTTCTTTGCGTGTTTTTGGTACTTGCATTGTTTAATTCATAAATTTCGGGCGTATTATAGTATTTGAGTGTTGTAGCATCGCGTTTTAGTACCTGAATAGTGTAAAATCGCGTAGTCTCCTTCCGCCGCCGAGCAGTGTCAGCAGTGCGCTAGTAGCAGCACTACTGCATTTACTAGGCAATCTTGTACTTTAATAACAGTTTAAATTTTGTCGATTTGTTTGCGCTCTCTGTAGATTAGTTCAGACGTTCTTTGCAAAACAGTTTTTAGCATGGATAGGGATGGCAACTGCAGTGTTCGGATGCAGGCTGAGTTGGCATCCCTTCGCTCCCAGCTTCAGGCATTGTTGGCTTCGGTCACACAGTTTGAGGTTGTTGCCAATAGGCATCACTGTGGGGGTCCGGATGGGGGTTTGTCGGGGACGGCCAGCTCGTCCCACGCATCCCCCGATCGGACTACGACTATGGTTGCCTGGGATACTGCCCGCATTGAGGCTGATCCCTCACCTGTGGTAGAGTGGGAGGTCGTCTCCAGGTGTGGCAGGGGGCGAAAGACATTCCGGAGGGCTGAACGGAAGGCCTCTCCAGTTTGTCTGACGAACCGGTTTCAGGCTCTGTCTCAGGCTGATACTGATCTTCGGCCCGACATGGCTGATTACCCTGTTCCAGAGGTTGCCCCTCAGTCTGCAAGATCCGGGCGGTCGCAGAGGTTGGGCTTACTGGTAGTTGGGAGCTCCAACGTCAGGCGCGTAATGGGGCCCTTAGGGAAATGTCAGCAAGAGAGGGGAAGAAAACCAATTTGCACTCCGTGTGCATACCGGGGGGAGTCATTCCAGATGTGGAAAGGATCCTTTCGGATGCCATGAAGGGTACAGGGTGCACCCATCTGCAGGTAGTCGCTCATGTCGGCACCAATGATTTGTGTCGCTATGGATCGGAGGAAATCCTCTCTAGCTTCCGGCGGCTATCTGATTTGGTGAAGACTGCCAGTCTCGCTAGCGGGATGAAAGCAGAGCTCACCATTTGCAGCTTTGTCGACAGGACTGACTGCGGACCTTTGGTACAGAGCCGAGTGGAGGGCCTGAATCAGAGGCTGAGACGGTTCTGCGACCGTGTGGGCTGCAGATTCCTCGACTTGCGCCATAGGGTGGTGGGGTTTCGGGTTCCGCTGGATAGGTCAGGAGTCCACTACACGCAACAAGCGGCTACGCGGGTAGCAGGGGTTGTGTGGCGTGGGCTGGGCGGTTTTTTAGGTTAGATGGCCTTGGGCAAGTACAGAAAGGGCAACAGCCTCAACGGGTGAGGGGCAAAGTCAGGACATGCGGGGACCAAGCAGCAATTGTCAACTGTCGAAGCTGCGTTGGTAAAGTACCAGAACTTCAAGCGCTGATAGAAAGCACCGAAGCTGAAAACGTTATAGGTACAGAAAGCTGGCTTAAGCCAGAGATAAATTCTGCCGAAATTTTTACAAAGCTACAGACTGTTTAGAAAGGATAGATTGCATGCAACTGGTGGTGGAGTGTTCGTCGCTGTTAGTAGTAGTTTATCCTGTAGTGAAGTAGAAGTGGATAGTTCCTGTGAATTATTATGGGTGAAGGTTACACTCAACAACCGAGCTAGGTTAATAATTGGCTCCTTTTACCGACCTCCCGACTCTGCAGCATTAGTGGCAGAACAACTGAGAGAAAATTTGGAATACATTTCACATAAATTTTCTCAGCATGTTATAGTCTTCGGTGGAGATTTCAATTTACCTGATATAGACTGGGTCACTCAGATGTTTAGGACGGGTGGTAGGGACAGAGCATCGAGTGACATTATACTGAGTGCACTATCCGAAAATTACCTCGAGCAATTAAACAGAGAACCGACTCGTGGAGATAACATCTTGTACCTACTGATAACAAACAGACCCGAACGTTTCGACTCTGTATGTGCAGAACAGGGAATCAGTGATCATAAGGCCGTTGCAGCATCCCTGAATATGGAAGTTAATAGGAATATAAAAAAGGGAGGAAGGTTTATCTGTTTAGCAAGAGTAATAGAAGGCAGATTTCAGACTACCTAACAGATCAAAACGAAAATTTCTGTTCCGACACTGACAATGTTGAGTGTTTATGGAAAAAGTTCAAGGCAATCGTAAAATGCGTTTTAGACAGGTACGTGCCGAGTAAAACTATGAGGGACGGGAAAAACCCACCGTGGTACAGCAACAAAGTTAGGAAACTACTGCGAAAGCAAAGAGAGCTTCACTCCAAGTTTAAACGCAGCCAAAACCTCTCAGACAAACAGAAGCTATACGATGTCAAAGTTAGCGTAAGGAGGGCTATGCGTGAAGCGTTCAGTGAATTCGAAAGTAAAATTCTATGTACCGACTTGACAGAAAATCCTAGGAAGTTCTGGTCTTACGTTAAATCAGTAAGTGCCTCGAAACAGCATATCCAGACACTCCGGGATGATGATGGCATTGAAACAGAGGATGACACGCTTAAAGCTGAAATACTAAACACCTTTTTCCAAAGCTGTTTCACAGAGGAAGACCGCACTGCAGTTCCTTCTCTAAATCCTCGCACAAACGAAAAAATGGCTGACATCGAAATAAGTGTCCAAGGAATAGAAAAGCAACTGGAATCACTCAATAGAGGAAAGTCCACTGGACCTGACGGGATACGAATTCGATTCTACACAGAGTACGCGAAAGAACTTGCCCCCCTTCTAGCAGCCGTGTACCGCAAGTCTCTAGAGGAACGGAGGGTTCCAAATGATTGGAAAAGAGCACAGGTGGTCCCAGTCTTCAAGAAGGGTCGTCGAGCAGATGCGCAAAACTATAGACCTATATCTCTGACGTCGATCTGTTGTAGAATTTTAGAGCATGTTTTTTGCTCGAGTATCATGTCGTTTTTGGAAACCCAGAATCTACTATGTAGGAATCAACATGGATTCCGGAAACAGCGATCGTGTGAGACCGAACTCGCTTTATTTGTTCATGAGACCCAGAAAATATTAGATACAGGCTCTCAGGTAGATGCAATTTTTCTTGACTTCCGGAAGGCGTTCGATACAGTTCCGCACTGTCGCCTGATAAACAAAGTAAGAGCCTACGGAATATCAGACCAGCTGTGTGGCTGGATTGAAGAGTTTTTAGCAAACTGAATGCAGCATGTTGTTATCAATGGAGAGACGTCTACAGACGTTAAAGTAACCTCTGGCGTGCCACAGGGGAGTGTTATAGGACCATTGCTTTTCACAATATATTTAAATGACCTAGTAGATAGTGTCGGAAGTTCCATGCGGCTTTTCGCGGATGATGCTGTAGTACACAGAGAAGTTGCAGCATTAGAAAATTGTAGCGAAATGCAGGAAGATCTGCAGCGGATAGGCACTTGGTGCAGGGAGTGGCAACTGTCCCTTAACATAGACAAATGTAATGTATTGCGAATACATAGAAAGAAGGATCCTTTATTGTATGATTATATGATAGCGGAAGAAACACTGGTAGCAGTTACTTCTGTAAAATATCTGGGAGTATGCGTGCGGAACGATTTGAAGTGGAATGATCATATAAAATTAATTGTTGGTAAGGCGGGTACCAGGTTGAGATTCATTGGGAGAGTGCTTAGAAAATGTAGTCCATCAACAAAGGAGGTGGCTTACAAAACACTCGTTCGACCTATACTTGAGTATTGCTCATCAGTGTGGGATCCGTACCGGATAGGTTTGACGGAGGAGATAGAGAAGATCCAAAGAAGAGCGGCGCTTTTCGTCACAGGGTTATTTGGTAACCGTGATAGCGTTACGGAGATGTTTAATAAACTCAAGTGGCAGACTCTGCAAGAGAGGCGCTCTGCATCGCGGTGTAGCTTGCTCGCCAGGTTTCGAAAGGGTGCGTTTCTGGATGAGGTATCGAATATATTGCTTCCCCCTACTTATACCTCCCGAGGAGATCACGAATGTAAAATTAGAGAGATTAGAGCGCGCACGGAGGCTTTCAGACAGTCGTTCTTCCCGCGAACTATACGCGACTGGAACAGGAAAAGGAGGTAATGACAGTGGCACGTAAAGTGCCCTCCGCCACACACCGTTGGATGGCTTGCGGAGTATAAATGTAGATGTAGATGTAGATGTACATCAATACTCATCTTCCACCACAATCCTGACCAGAGTCGCAAGAAGAGCACGCCGCCGACGCATGCCGACTTCTGCTCAGTACAACCGTCCACTCGCTACTACCGTATCCGACTGACCACTCCCTCTACCGTCCACTCGCTACTACCGTATCCGACTGACCACTCCCTCTGCCGACTCGCTACACACTAGCACTGTCGTCTCGCGCGGTCAAGCGCAGACTAGCAACGATAAATAACTCTCTGGTCAGAGATTCTGTCATGCTTCGCCATCGCTGGTAATGAATACATACGTGTTTCATAACCCTCCACTGGGGGGGGGGGGGGGGGGGGGGGCAAAAAATTGGCAGCGATGGTGAGTCATTTGGACTTGCCATGAGCAACAAATTTTTTTTTTAAACTAACTAACTTTACAATCACAGAATATACAGATATATAGGTGTAGAACATGAAGTAAATATAGTGCACATGCATCGAGTACAGAACATATCAGGTAATGACAAAATATATATACAATGAGTACAAAACAAATTAACAAATGACATAAGTGCACATGCACTGTAGTTTAGAACATATCAGCAAATCAAAATTGTATATGCAATTAGTAGAAATCATGTTAACAAATGACAAAAATGCACACGCACTGTAGTTCAGAACATATCAGCAAATCAAAATTGTA
Source organism: Schistocerca serialis cubense (assembly GCF_023864345.2). NCBI lineage: Eukaryota > Metazoa > Arthropoda > Insecta > Orthoptera > Acrididae > Schistocerca > Schistocerca serialis. Next base: position 668,423,274 of record NC_064642.1, read on the forward strand.
TATGCAATTAGTAGAAATCATGTTGACAAATGACAAAAATGCATACGCACTGTAGTTCAGAACATACCAGCAAATCAAAAAATGTATGGGTCATGAATACAAATCATGTCAGCAAAAATGATTTTCACTATGTTACAAGAATTAGAATAGGAAAGGGAAGGAATGCATCATGGTTGGAGCACTTTAGGTGGCACGCAGCTGCACTGAAAGTCCATATCTTTCTACAGAAGCACAACACCAAGTGAGACAATCTGAAGTTCTTTACCCAGAAGTATTAATCAGCGTAGCCAAGACACTGAAATGTCGTAGTAATATTCCATGTTATCTTTTTGGTGGTACATTAGGTACACCAAACAGTGGCACCATAATTGCATCTCCATCGCTCACGGTAGTGGACAGCAGGTCGTGTCAACACCACGCACTTGCAAGGTACACCAACGTAGAATTAGTGCAAAAACCAAATATAGTGCTCCATGATCATGAGGATATACTGGACAAACGGATATTGCAGTAACGCCAGGTAATTAGGTCAGAAGGTGAAGGACATTAAGTCACATACTAGACTTCATTGAGAACTACACTAATAGTTGGTATCACTCATTGCCCAGTTATTGAACATTTCTGTACCATGTATGTATTATCACAGATTAATATTCATGAGTTGTTTTACAGAGAACATTTGCACTCATTGCCTAGTTATAAACCATGAGAAGTCATCATTGAAAACAGGAGCTAATAAGTGGCATAGTATTACAGAATAATGTTCATAAATCGTTTTACAGAGAACATTGGCACTCATTGCCTAATTACAAACCATCACAAGTCATCATTGAAAACAGGAGCTAATAAATGACATAGTATTACAGAAAAATGTACATAAATCGTTTTACAGAGAACATTGGCACTCATTGCCTAATTATAAAGCATTATTTGGGTAATTACTAAAGAATGAAAATATTTGCTTTTGAGTTGTTGCTGCAAATGAAGATGTGTAACTTCATTTGTCATGAGTCAGCTGTAGCAAGATTATGAAACAAGTAGAGTATATGTAATCACATTCATAAATGACATAGGTTTAATGGACAACTGCTTATAGCACATTAATATCATAAATAATTTCTCCTGCAAAATACAAAAATGGATTATTAAACTGAAAGAAGAAACGCATTTTATGCTGAAAAGTAGTGAACTTCGAATTAACAGGTAGTGAAATGTGTATAAAAAAATGTGTTCCCTAGCTGTCCTTTCCAAAACCTTTAGTCATCATACTATGCAACATAACACATACTGTCAAAAGAAACTGCAACAAATACTTAAATAACTACATAGCATCTCTTAACTAACAGCAAATATATAAACTTCATCATTATTTTCATTTGCAAAGAAAAACTTCATTATCCATATCACCATAACTCCATTCATATCATCACCTGTAAAGTAAAACTTCATTATCCATAGTAGCATATTCTTAATAATTATTCATCACCATTCATTATCATCTGCAAAAAAGTCACTTCATTACTCTTTACACAACTATTCCTTATTTCTAGCATATTTCATCACTAAAACTAAGATGTGTAGTTCTGTCCGACAGCCTGCACCAATCGCCTTGTATTCTGAAAGAAAAAATTAGTTAAGGCTGCTATTCTACGATGTGTATAGTATATTCTTGTTAATGCTTGTTAATTCTGATCCATTTACTCTTCATCATGAGGTTTTTTTTTTTGCATCTTCTTTCGTTCATTCTGAAGGTGAAATTCCCATTTCTGTTTAATTTATTTCTTTTACACGTTATTTCTTTCTGAAAATGATGAACAGAGATTAATGTCTTGCATTTAATTCAAATACCCATTAGACAAAAACTGGTTTATAGTAACGTAATTGAGCATACAGCATAACATGACAGAAAACGTAATATGTCAAAAACATAGATAGTGTTCAGAGGCAAAAATGTACCCAGTGTACCACAATGTAGCAGCAAAAAAAAAGAAGTAAAGTAGTAACGATGTTGAGATATCATAAGGCAAACTGTCAAAGTCAACTGGTGTTTGCTATATCTTAACCATTTCATAGTGCATACGAACAAAACAGGAAAGTAATCGTACATACATAAAAAATGGAAAATATGCACGGTCTAGGGTGTATAACGACAAGAAAAGCGACCTGCTAACCTTACCTTCCCGAGCACTTGCCAAGAAAAAATACGACAATCATCAGTAAGTAGTCACATAAATATAATTGCATAAGTTGTCATAAAAATGTGTAAGTTCATCTGGAAATGTGCACGGTCTGATGTGTAACGACAAGAAGAGCGACCTGCTAACTTTACCTTGCCGGGAACTTGCCAAGAAAAAATACGACAATCATCAGCAAGTATACATGTGAATGTAATTGCATAAGTGGTCATAAAAATTAGCAAATGTCATTACAGCATGTTAAATCATAAAGGATCTTCATTCAATAAAAGGTTTGATATTCGATATGTGGTGGTTTCCTTTGGTTTTTCTGGTTCTCAAAGTTTCGACGTGTACAACATTGGTGTGAGGAATGCTGCGAATCCGATATGTACCTGCGTATAGAAGCTCAAATTTACTGCACCTACCTTTTCCATTGTTCGATAAATAGTGTGTACGTACTAATATCTTCTGTCCAATGTGAAATTCACGGCGTGTACAAACCTGTTTTTGCTGTCTTCTCCGGCGCTCTGCGGCACGTTTGATGTTGTTCAGCGCAATGTCAATTATTTCATGGTGTCGTAGTCGACGAGATGTAGGAAAGTTTACTAATTCTTTAATTTTGTTAGGTGGTTCAACATTTTTCAGTATAACAGACGGAGATAGCATAGTGGATTCATTTGGTATGGAATTAATTACATACTGGAATGAGAGTATGTGTGTGTCCCAATCAATATGTCTTTTATGGCAGCATATTCTACACAGTTCACCAATTTCTTTCACTAATCGTTCACAAGGGTTCGAAGAAGCATGGTACCTGGATATATAGATCGGAGAAATGTTTCTAGCTCGTAACATACGTGTCCATATAGCAGATCGAAACTGTGGTCGATTGTCGGAAATTACTTTAAACACATGCCCTACATGAAATAGAAAATGTTATACAAATCCTTTCGAAACAGTTTTAGCAGTAGCTTTGCGTAACAGAGTGAGGGTAACAAATTTTGAAGTGGCTTCAACAGCGACAAAGATGTAGCAAAAACCTCTATTAGTTCTGGGAATCGGACCAAAAATGTCTACAGCGGCCATATGTCTCAATTTAACAGGTACAACGGGATGTAATGGAGGAATATGTGAAGTCGTATCTGATTTAGCTTTCTGGCAGATTTTACATGACGCTAAAACTCATCGAATACATTTCTCCATGTTCGTAAAATAACAGTTCTATCTCAGTATAAGAAAACATTTTCTGGCTCCGTAATGTGCGTAACTTAAATGGGCATACCAGATTAATTTGTTAACAAGTTCATCAGGAATGCATAATAACCAATTGTTGCTGTCAGGATGAGAGCGGCTTAACAGAATGTCATTGCGTACAGTGTAATGGTTTCTAATCGTAACATTTTTCCTATCTTGCCAGAGGTGTTTAATCTCTTTCCACACGTTGTCTTTATTCTGCTCTTGTGCTATGTCCTGTAATGACGACGAAATAAAATTTTCAAATGAAACTTGTTGAATGTACATGACGCTGAAATTTGCTTTGCAGAAGTTGGTTACGATGTTTTGCTGATTGTTGCTGAGAGAACGAGATAGTGCGTCTGCTGCAACATTTTGTGTGCCGGGAATGTGAACAATTGTAAAATTAAATTCCTGTAAATAAAGTTTCCATCTGCTTAATCTGTCGTGTGTGAATTTAGCCGAAAGTAAAAATTGTATCGCTCTGTGGTCTGTATAAACGGTAGTATGTCTTCCATAAAGAAAATGCCGAAATCTTGTAAAAGCCCAAACAACACATAATGTTTCAAGTTCTGTAACCGAATAATTGCGTTCAGCAGGTGATAGAATGCGACTTGCAAAAGTGATGTTTTTAATTACTGTACAACAATCTTCTTCAATTTCCTGAAAAATGTGTACGCCTAAAGCGGTGTTAGAACTGTCGGTGGCAACGGAAAAATTTCTAGTAAGATCTGGGTGCGATAAAAGTGGTGCATTCAACAAGGCTTCTTTCAGGTTCACAAATTCAGAATGTGCTTGCTTGTCCCAGGACCAAATAGTGTTTTTACCTGTCAATTGACATAATCTAGGGGTGTCTAAAGCAGAGTAATGAATAAATTTACGAAAAAAGTTAATCAACCCAAAAAGCTGCGTAGTTGTTTTTTTGTCGTAGGAACAGTAATGTCACGTAAAGCTTGAAGTTTTTCCGGGTCAGGCGCAATGCCTTCTGCTGAAATTACATGTCCAAGAAATTTTATAGAAGTTTTACCAAAGTGCGATTTACTGAGATTAACTGTGAGTCCTTGTGCACGAAAGGTTTGCAACAATTGTTCGGGATTCAGATTGTGTTCAGACAGTTAGCTTCTGCAATAAGAATGTCGTCTACGTACGTTGTAATTGTGTCTTTAAGTTCTGTCGGAAGTATTGTATTCAAACCGCGAAAAAAAGCTGCTGAAGAAATGGTTAAGCCGAACGTAATTTACAAAATTGATAACAGTCACCAAAACAGAGAAATGCTGTGTACTTTCTACAATTCGGATGGAGCTGAATTTGCCAAAATCCCGATTTCAAGTCTGATGTGGAATAAATAGCAGTACCGTGAAATTTCTGTAGTAGTTCATCTAGTGTCTGTGGGCGATCTGTTTCATTAATAATAATGTCATTGATGTGACGCGAATCAAGTACAAGGCGAAGTGAACCATCTTTTTTCTTAACAATATGGAGCAGGTTTATGTACGGACTAACTGCCGGTTCAATAATTCCCTGGTCAAGCATAGCTTGCAATTCTTTCTTAACTTGTTCTCTATGGATATATGGAATGGGATAATGCTTGGCTTTAAATGTGTCGTGCTGTTTGACTTGAAATTCATACATAAATCCGGACATATTACCAGGAACGCTGTCAAAAACTGGAGCTTGCTGTAAATGAATTTTGTGTAGTTGCGTGCGTTCGTCGTCTGTATTTGCACTGCTTTGTTTAACTTTATCAGCAATCATCTGTATTACGTCATAGTCGGCTTCGTCTGGAGTATTATAGTTATGTACGTACGTATCTGTGAACAATGTGGAATTACAGTCTATGCTGCGTGATACGGAAATGACCTCTGTACGATTAATTGTTTGTTCTTCTGCAGATAATGAGTGCTGAAATTCTAAAGCCAATTGTACATTTTCATCCTTCAACATTAAATAGGAATTTTGAAAATCAATAACTGCGTCGTGTTGTACCAGAAAATTAGTACCTAAAATAACGTCTGTTGTCAATAAAGGAACAATCCAAAAATTTGAGTGAAATGTGTGACCTGCAATACAAAATGACAAATGTGTCTGAAATTTAACGTCTACTCCTTTACTCGATACTGCTCCTTTCACTTTCTTTTTGCCTAATGGTAATATTGGATAGGTATTCTCTTTTTTACACTTGTTGAAAGTTTCTTCATTTATTACTGACATAGGTGATCCGGAATCGATTACTGCTGAAAATTTCGATGAACCAATTTTAATTTCGATGACAAGATGTGAAATAGTTTTCTGAACAACTGGTCTTTCCTGCAAAAAAGTGTCTCTGATGTCGTCAAAAGTAATAACATTTTCATGAACAACATTCTGTGTGTCTGAAGTATTGCTTACGTTGCTGGAAGATGTAACCTGTACTGTATCTAGTCAAATTCTATATGATGTGTTATTATTTTCGGGAGGATGCTGTGGCATTTCGACTATTTTAACTGTTCTGTTATTTCTTCCAGACGTATTACGTTCTGGATGATAGCTACTGTCTGGTTCATTCATGAGAATACGAGTTGTTGCTGATCATTTTGCTGCTGGTAAGACCGACTGTTATTAAACGTATGTTGAAAATTGTGCTCATTACTTTTACGTCTGTCGTGATAATCATTTCTATACGGTGCACTGCGATAGCAATTGAAATAGTGTGTTTTCTGTACGTACTGATTTCCTTGTTGCTGTGCGTTACTATTTGTTGAGGCTGACGCTATACGTGTATGCGGCGAAACATTAATGCTTGGTTGACCTTGTGCATTACATTGTTGGTTCGGTATGCTAACCAGCTGGCTTTCATGCTGTTGCGGTGAAAAACGTATATTGTTACCAAAATGGGGTTTCTGTTGCTGATAATTTTGTCGCTACTGATTATTATAATTTTGCCTGTTATTAAAGTTCTGGTGCTTGTCGTTCCTAAAGCGTCTATTACCTTTGCTATTGAAATTGCGTGGCTGGTCGTAATTACTGTAAGTTTGTTGGCCTTTGTCATTATATGAAAAATTTTTGTTTACGAAGGAATAATCTGATTGCTGCACTTCCAAAAGCTGTAACAGATCTCTGATTGCAGAAATATTTTCCTTCTGCTGACCTGTTAAAAGTGACACTCTTAATGACCGTGATAATTTAGAAATGCATAATTGTATAAGTGCAGATTCACTGTATGGTTCACTTAGGTACTGGTTTTGTTGGACCATGTGTTCAAAAAATTGCGTGACACTGGGAAAATTTGAGTTCTCATAATTTGGTAAACTAATTAGTTGATCCTTAATTCCGCACTGTGTCGTCTTCGACCAATACGCTGACAGAAAAGCATTCTGAAACTCTTCTACCGAATAACATTGCCTCGCGATCGGTCTCATACGAGTTGCCGGTTCGCCTTCCAAAAAACTGCAAATAAATTCAAGTTTATGTGTTACGGGCCAAGTCAGTGGAAAAGCAAAGCTAAATTGTTGTATCCAATCCAGTGGGTGAATCTGTGGTCTGTCATTTTTAAATACTTTCAATTTTCTCACTGTTAGAAAATGTTTGTAATCAAAATTATCGTCTCTGTATGTCGGAACAGGTTCAGGATTGTATCAGAATCTATTTGTCTGTGACTGTTCGGAATCTAAGTCGCGTACTCTCTGTAAATTACCCAAATTATACATGCTGCGTGAATCTAACAAATGTTCGCAAAGTGGTGTCTGCTGTGATGTGGTAAACACTGAAACATTTTTCATCTCTGTTACTTCTTGCTGTAAACTTGACAATTTTCCACGTAATGTATTATTAGACGAATCTATCTCACTGATCGTCTGCTGTAAATTTTGGAATTCAGGTGTTTGGTTAAACAAAATCGGTGCAGTATCGTCTGATTTGCTGTCATTATTACTTTCGATAACATCAATACGACTGGCCAAATCATCATATTTTTCAGTCAGTATTTTTAGCTGATCATCGTTTTTAGTGCCAGAAGCATTAATCTGTTTTTGTATTTTACGCGTGGTTTCGCTCAATTTTTTAACGTCTGCTTTGATGACATCGGAATCCTGTGTTAGTTCTAATTGTTCGAGTCTGTCGGTCACTGTTTGAAAATCTACTGTGTGTGTATCTGTTTTTGATTTAAGATCGGAAATTTCATCACGCAATTCGGTGTTCAACTGTTCGATGGTATTGATTTTGTCCGATACTGTAGCAATATTGTTGTCTACGTATGTTTTTGCTTTCGCAAACAATTTACGTTTGTCTTCCTGTATCTGTGCAGTAATTGTTTCCATGACTTGTCGTTTTACTTTATTCCGTTACCGTATAAATTTACAGAAACGCGTATCACTGTTTTGTGGTTGTGATAAAAACGTTCGTCAATTTGGCTATTCTGTTGGTCGAATTTCGCGTCTACTTTTGCATCCAGTGTGAGCGAAAGTTCTGTTGTCATTAATTTAAACTCATCGCGTAACTGTGTTGCTTTTTCAGAACATTGTTTACCGACTGCACTAATTTCGTCTCTAAGTGTTTCTGTTGTAGCTGTTTGCATATTCCTTAATTCTTGAGCAACAGATCTAATTTCTTCGCTACTTATCCTAGCACAAGCCTCAATTTCCTCGCGTAACTGTTCTTTAGTATCATAACATTGCGTGGCAACGGCTCTAATCTGATCACTAAGCTGTTTGGAATTGTTGTCTAATTTTTCATTAAGGTTGTCTTGATTTTCATTAAGTTGTTTGATCTGTTCACTGATTTGTTTGTAATTGTTGTCTTGTCTTTCATTCTGTTGTTTGGAATTTTCATTAAGTTGTTGTTTGAAATCTTCACTAAGTTGTTGTTTGAGATTTTCACTATTTTCATTAAGTTGTTTGAAATTTTCCCTAAATTGTTTGTTATCTTCACTCTCTTGTTTGGAATTGTTATCTAGTTTTTCAATACGTTCATTAATTTGTAGCAACAATGCCATAATTTGATCCGAGCCAAAATTAGCAGCTCTATTGTCTGTGCTGTGTGTTGGTGTATTTGTATTTGTCACGTTTTCTGTAACCACTTGATTATTCTGTGATTCTTGGAGATGTTTGCCAATCGGATGAGCACTGTTACTCACTACACCAGAATTAAATAAATCTGTCGTACTCTGAATACTCTGTTCATTTTCAATAGAAAAATTTGTCTGTTCGTCACGTAAATCCTGCAAACCAGGTGTGTCAAGCTGGGCAGCGCCCATTGCAACAGAACACCCCGCGTCATCAATTGTCGTAAAACTAACAGAGGACACAATTGAATTTATTTGCTCATCATTAGCAATTAAATCATTACCGGTGATCAGTGCGCATTGATTGTCTGTAAATGGGGAACTGTCATTATTACACTGCGTGTCGCAAGGACTATCGGTCAAGTTATTTACGTCGGCTATTTCACTCATTATACATCGCGATGTACTGTTAACAGTTTTTCGCGGCATTTTTACACAATCAAAATTATTCACAAATGAAACTAAGACAATGAAAAAATCCAAAAAACACTATTACAACAAAGAGCAACGAATTGCCGATGATCTGTGGAAAAAAAGATTGACAAATTAGAAAAAGTGTAGCGCCAAATGCTAATTATTTTTAAGTGGATAAGAGCAGATATATGGCTACTTCTCAGAAGGTTCACAAAGAAATACGATCCTGGTCCGGATGTCACCAAGTGTAACCTCCCCGAAATAATATGTCAATAATAATGTAAATGGAAATAGAGCCAAATATCGTTAAATTGAAATGAAGCCAATCATAAACTCCGCACAAAATTAAAGAATAATAATTGATCATAAGCCCACAATAATATTAATCAAATAATGAACCATGAACCGAATGCAACATCTCAACAGAAATAATAATATTTGGTAAATTTTATAAGGGCAGCAGCGCTGACCTTCGGCCCTGTGAAATAATTAAACCTGATAAATTTTATAAGGACAGCACCGCTGACCTTCGGCCCTGTATTCTGAATAAAAAGCAAAAAATTCTTACCTCAATAAAAACTGTATCATAAAAACTGCATCTACACTCCTGGAAATGGAAAAAAGAACGCATTGACACCGGTGTGTCAGACCCACCATACTTGCTCCGGACACTGCGAGAGGGGTGTACAAGCAATGATCACACGCACGGCACAGCGGACACACCAGGAAACGCGGTGTTGGCCGTCGAATGGCGCTAGCTGCGCAGCATTTGTGCACCGCCGCCGTCAGTGTCAGCCAGTTTGCCGTGGCATACGGAGCTCCATCGCAGTCTTTAACACTGGTAGTATGCCGCGACAGCGTGGACGTGAACCGTATGTGCAGTTGACGGACTTTGAGCGAGGGCATATAGTGGGCATGCGGGAGGCCGGGTGGACATACCGCCGAATTGCTCAACACGTGGGGCGTGAGGTCTCCACAGTACATCGATATTGTCGCCAGTGGTCGGCGGAAGGTGCACGTGCCCGTCGACCTGGGACCGGACCGCAGCGACACACGGATGCACGCCAAGACCGTAGGATCCTACGCAGTGCCATAGGGGACCTCACCGCCACTTCCCAGCAAATTAGGGACACTGTTGCTCCTGGGGTATCGGCGAGGACCATTCGCAACCGTCTCCATGAAGCTGGGCTACGGTCCTGCACACCGTTAGGCCGTCTTCCGCTCACGCCCCAACATCGTGCAGCCCGCCTCCAGTGGTGTCGCGACAGGCGTGAATGGAGGGACGAATGGAGACGTGTCGTCTTCAGCGATGAGAGTCGCTTCTGCCTTGGTGCCAATGATGGTCGTATGCGTGTTTGGCGCCGTGCAGGTGAGCGCCACAATCAGGACTGCATACGACCGAGGCACACAGGGCCAACACCCAGCATCATGGTGTGGGGAGCGATCTCCTACACTGGCCGTACATCACTGGTGATCGTCGAGGGGACACTGAATAGTGCACGGTACATCCAAACCGTCATCGAACCCATCGTTCTACCATTCCTAGACCGGCAAGGGAACTTGCTGTTCCAACAGGACACTGCACGTCCGCATGTATCCCGTGCCACCCAACGTGCTCTAGAAGGTGTAAGTCAACTACCCTGGCCAGCAAGATCTCCGGATCTGTCCCCCATTGAGCATTTTTGGGACTGGATGAAGCGTCGTCTCACGCGGTCTGCACGTCCAGCACGAACGCTGGTCCAACTGAGGCGCCAGGTGGAAATGGCATGGCAAGCCGTTCCACAGGACTACATCCAGCATCTCTACGATCGTCTCCATGGGGAATAGCAGCCTGCATTGCTGCGAAAGGTGGATATACACTGTACTAGTGCCGACATTGTGCATGCTCTGTTGCCTGTGTCTATGTGCCTGTGGTTCTGTCAGTGTGATCATGTGATGTATCTGACCCCAGGAATGTGTCAATAAAGTTTCCCCTTCCTGGGACAATGAATTCACGGTGTTCTTATTTCAATTTCCAGGAGTGTATATCTGCTCTTATCTATCGACACAGCTTCGTGCAATGCTGGCGTATATTTAATTTTGATTCTTGTAGGAAATGCATAGGAAATATTCTTTAAATTAAAATGAATGTTTTTCTTTAAAAGAGTTATTTTATAAAAAATTATTATTGGGGCATTTTTTGAACAAATTAATTACAATTGACATGAATTACTAGATGTGCGCAATGCTGCTTCATTACCTCCTACATCGTCCACCACAATCCTGACCAGAGTCGCAAGAAGAGCACGCCGCCGACGCATGCCGACTTCTGCTCAGTACAACCGTCCACTCGCTACTACCGCATCCGATTGACCACTCCCTCTGCCGACTCGCTACACACTAGCACTGTCGTCTCGCGCGGTCAAGCGCAGACTAGCAACGATAAATAACTGTCTGGTCAGAGATTCTGTCATGCCTCGCCATCGCTGGTAATGAATACATACCTACGTGTTTCAAGTTTCATCCCCAACCACCAAAATCCGTCCCCGTATTGAATGACCAAGTCCAACAGGCATGGAAAGCCATCCCACAAACTGACATCCGACACACTTACGATGCAACGAATGCGCTTCGGCATTTTTGCAGTAAGCCTTCTGGCCGTTACACCAATTAATAGTGAACCAGCACTTCGCAAGTTCAATGGTTTACCTCGTGCTTACATTAATTTGTGATCTTTCAAAGGTAAGCTCTAAAATTTGTTACCTAGATGAAAGTATTCCCGAAATATCGTTACTCTACATTAGTTATCTTTTGGTGTAACGATATTTTTTCCGGTAGTTATTTCAGCAGCTGTAGTCTCCTATGAAGGTGCTATGTGATTTTACGTGTTGGATGGCCTCAACGTGTTCTCGCTTAAGTTTCTAGCGTTTATAGGAGGCAGTCCTGCAGTTAGCTGTTCACCGAATTGTAGCCATGTGGTACTATTTCGGACGAAATCCTACATAACCACATCTGCATCTACATACATTTACTGTAGACTTTCTGATGCCCATCGCAATGTGTACTTCCCGTTGTACCATTTAGTAGGGATTCTTAACTTTTCATTCACGTAAGGGCAACGGAAAGAACGCGTGCCTAAACGGCTCTGTGAGCACTGTAGATAATCCAGTCTTGTCCTCATGATCCCTACTGGAGTACTATGGAGACGTCTGTAGTATATTCCTTAATTAATTATTTAAAATAGTTAAATGGCTCTGAGCGCTATGGGACTTTACTTCTGAGGTCATCAGTCCCCTAGAACTTAGAACTACTTAAACCTAACTAACCTAAGGACATCACACACAGCCATGCTCGAGCATTATTTAAAGTTAGCTCTTGAATCTAACTAAGGAGGCATTCTCGGAAAAGTCTATACATCGTTTCAACCATCCACCACTTCAGTTTTCTTCAGTAGCCCTGTGACATCTCCCACGGGTCAAACAATCCTGTGATCTTTCGTCGTGCCCTTCTACATACACTCCTGGAAATGGAAAAAAGAACACATTGACACCGGTGTGTCAGACCCACCATACTTGCTCCGGACACTGCGAGAGGGCTGTACAAGCAATGATCACACGCACGGCACAGCGGACACACCAGGAACCGCGGTATTGGCCGTCGAATGGCGCTAGCTGCGCAGCATTTGTGCACCGCCTCCGTCAGTGTCAGCCAGTTTGCCGTGGCATACGGAGCTCCATCGCAGTCTTGAACACTGGTAGCATGCCGCGACAGCGTGGACGTGAACCGTATGTGCAGTTGACGGACTTTGAGCGAGGGCGTATAGTGGGCATGCGGGAGGCCGGGTGGACGTACCGCCGAATTGCTCAACAAGTGGGGCGCGAGGTCTCCACAGTACATCGACATTGTCGCCAGTGGTCGGCGGAAGGTGCACGTGCCCGTCGACCTGGGACCGAACCGCAGCGACGCACGGATGCACGCCAAGACCGTAGGATCCTACGCAGTGCCGTAGGGGACCGCACCGCCACTTCCCAGCAAATTAGGGACACTGTTGCTCCTGGGGTATCGGCGAGGACCATTCGCAACCGTCTCCATGAAGCTGGGATACGGTCCCGCACACCGTTAGGCCGTCTTCCGCTCACGCCCCAACATCGTGCAGCCCGCCTCCAGTGGTGTCGCGACAGGCGTGAATGGAGGGACGAATGGAGACGTGTCGTCTTCAGCGATGAGAGTCGCTTCTGCCTTGGTGCCAATGATGGTCGTATGCGTGTTTGGCGCCGTGCAGGTGAGCGCCACAATCAGGACTGCATACGACCGAGGCACACAGGGCCAACACCCGGCATCATGGTGTGGGGAGCGATCTCCTACACTGGCCGTACACCACTGGTGATCGTCGAGGGGACACTGAATAGTGCACGGTACATCCAAACCGTCATCGAACCCATCATCCTACCATTCCTAGACCGGCAAGGTAACTTGCTGTTCCAACAGGACAATGCACGTCCGCATGTATCCCGTGCCACCCAACGTGCTCTAGAAGGTGTAAGTCAACTACCCTGGCCAGCAAGATCTCCGGATCTGTCCCCCATTGAGCATGTTTGGGACAGGATGAAGCGTCGTCTCACGCGGTCTGCACGTCCAGCACGAACGCTGGTCCAACTGAGGCGCCAGGTGGAAATGGCATGGCAAGCCGTTCCACAGGACTACATCCAGCATCTCTACGATCGTCTCCATGGGGAATAGCAGCCTGCATTGCTGCGAAAGGTGGATATACACTGTACTAGTGCCGACATTGTGCATGCTCTGTTGCCTGTGTCTATGTGCCTGTGGTTCTGTCAGTGTGATCATGTGATGTATCTGACCCCAGGAATGTGTTAATAAAGTTTCCCCTTCCTGGGACAATGAATTCACGGTGTTCTTATTTCAATTTCCAGGAGTGTATTTCAGTATCACCTGTTAGTGTGTCCCACAAGATATGTAAACGATCTCCTCCATGGACTGACCGCGTGTTCCACATGTAATGCTAAACAAACCAGCATATATTGACATTTGTGTCTGCTGTAAGGCCGCGCTAAGTGACCTCTTGGTTTGAGGTGCAATGTCACGGACTGCAGATGTTCTTAGCATAAGTTAGTTTCAGTAGTGTGTAAGTCCAGGTGTCGATGACCTCAGCAGTTTGGTATCTTAGGAATTCACACACATTTGACACTTTTTGTTTGCTGTAATCTTATGATAAAACTTCAAGACGAAGAACTTCAAGCGACGATTTTCAACAAAACTCACTTCAGCCATTCATTGGGGAAATGCTATCTGGGAGTAGAGGGAAACAGATCGTCACAGTCGCATCACGGTAGCTAATTGAAACTGCTAGCTACGTGGGGAGGAACTGGGGAGCTGGCTTGTTCGCGGCTATGGTTCGCTTGGGTTGACACATTTTTTTTTTTTTTTTTTTTTTGTTTTTTTTTTTTTTTTTTTTGCCGCGTGGGATTAGCCGAGCTGTCTAGGGCGCTGCAGTCACTGGACTGTGCGGCTGGTCCCGGCGGAGGTTTGAATCCTCCCTCGGGCATGGGTGTGTGTGTTTGTCCTTAGGATAATTTAGGTTAAATAGTGTGTAAGCTTAGTGACTGATGACCTTAGCAGCTAAGTCCCATAAGATTTCACACACATTTGAGCATTTTTTGATTTAGTAAGAAACTTTACTAGACATTATAAGACAGATTAGCGGTCGCTTGAACCTACATAATGCCAACAGACACTTATTCATAAACAATGACTCACATTATCAGAACTAGACATAACATAAAATAGGTTTCCAATTTAAAGTGTGGAGCTAGCTGAAAGATGTCTGTCTTGTGGCTATTCTGAGCATGTCATGGGCTACAAATATGAGTTAATTAGTAAATTCCATAAATGTCTCAAGCCTTGTAATATCGCTGTAACATTGCCTTTGGAACTATGTTCTAGACCAGAGATGTTGGTCACATAGGCTGATTTTAATTTGTCAGAGTAGAGTCAGTGGGTCTTAGCAGCAACTTTGTGATAATATTCTTGATTTGAAACGGACGGAGCCGGCCGGGATGGCCGAGTGGTTCTACGCGCCTCAGTCTGGAACCGTGCGACCGCATCGGTCGCAGGTTCGAATCCTGCCTCGGGCATGGATGTGTGTGATGTCCTTAGGTTAGTTAGGTTTAAGTAGTTCTGAGTTCTAGGGGACTGATGACCTCAGATGTTCAGTCTAATAGTGCTCAGAGCCATTTGAACTAAACGGACGGAAGTTGATCTGCCATCGACTTATTTTCAATTACTATATTTTCACTTACTATATTTTTAATTACTTAATTTGCTGATTATTAATAACTGTTCGTGTGGTTTAGATTGTCTGTTAAGATGTTCTGTAAAGAACACTTTCACTGCAGTCTTTCACTTCAGTCATAAATGCTAAACACACATTTTGCGAATTGGTTCATGTGTGAGAAATGAGAAAAGTTGTATTGTGGTTAAGACTTAATGAGGTTCCGTTAAAACCTAAGCTGTCGATTCAGTTATTTCTTTCTCGGTGAGATTAGTACCCAATTTTTTAGTTGCATTCGTGGGTTTATTTAACTGCACACCAGCAATGAATATCGCGATCTGCGTGCTGAGTGCTCATGAAGTCCCATCTCGCATAGTACACTCGAGTGCAGTGAGTGAAACATAATTTTGACAGTCATTATTTTATTAAAAAAACAAGGTTGCAGAGCAGATGAGCCGTCCATTGCACACAGGTAAGCCATATATTTCATTATCATTGTAGTCCATATTGAGAGTAACTACGATAATAGTTCTGGTGCAGCTATTCTTTGCTAAAGTAACAAAGAAACTCATCATTCATGCCCAACATTTAACGCAAAGTCATTTTGTCAGACGTTATATTGAGTACAGATATCTTTCTCGTGTTCGTATTGTTTGAACGACCGGTTGCCCTCGATTTAACATCGTGTACAGTGAGCTTTTCGTACTTCCGTCTCGAATAAGCTTCAAAGATTTTCAGGCAACATTTCTGAATAACTCAGCTTTGCATATTTTACCGTCTGACTACAGAATTTCACCCCATATAATTAGTCAGGCACCAACCCTACTAAAAAGTAAAACCCGGCATACAGTTGTAGACGTAATACTAACGAGCGCCATAGGCTAATTTATGACTAAAGGAATCAAAACTGTTCTCGGTGTAAGACTTCGCAGACGAAAGATTAAGACCGCCACTGAGGAAAGTATACCACTTCGACAACGAACGCATGTCCTTTGTTCCTTGTACAAGACAAAGGCTCAACACGTCCATAGAAGAACCAACGCCGACAAGTGTACGAAATTTTCACCCAACAAGCTACGAGGACCTCGTTCCTTAGCAGCAGCCATAACACACAACGACAATCCTTAAGCCACACCCCGATCATCAGACAAGTAATATCACAATTACGAACAATCAAAACAAATACAAAGGAGCGTGAGGCGACGACACACCTAAGCATGCCCACGTTCGTCTAAACCAAACGATCAACAAGGTCATCACAAATTAATAAAACACAACCATTTAAATTTATTATTCTGTGAGACGCGGCTTTCGCAAACCACATGTCGTCGAAGAACATTGTGATCATGTAACGCACTATGGTGTCAGCAGTCTTAATCTAGTTGCTCAAGACTCACTCAAAAAACACGCGAAGCTTCTTAGACGTTTCCCTCATATGACATGCAAAACTTATTTCTTCGTCAAAGACTCACTACTCGTATCTTACCACATAGATTCGGAATAATCAGATTTAAAGAAGGTGCCACAAAGATGAAAAAATAACACCTCATACAAGACACCAGAGACAAGCCACTAAGCTTCAAGTAGCTTTCAAGTAGCTGGACTACAAAATCACATAGGACACATGTATGCCTAATCATCGATCACACGTCATAGCAGAACCAATCACAACGCAGCTGAAGCTTATCTCCAAACACGCGATACATGATAGACCACGAAAATATAAACCAACCAAATTCACAAAGCTACTCTGACGGCAATTTGTCGGCGTTTGCTGCAGGAAACGATACCTAGCCAGCTGCTGACGGAACATGACCGAAGCTAGCCAGCACCTTCACATTCCATAAGCAGGTAATTAAGCGATGTGGCAGCAGAGAAAACAATTCAAAAACGCTCCCATTTCCAGGGTCATACCGCATAGCATCTAACTCTCTGCAAGTTTTGTATCAAATTAATAAATGCACAACACGAACGCTGCAAACATTACTACGGAAATAGAATACAGATTTGTAATCAGATAGCGCAACTCAGCTCACAAAGTACAGCTGACAGAACCAAGCATCGGAAAGAAACTTACGATGGTTAAATCTCCGAAGGTTTCGCATGAGTAGCAAAAGTAAATGTTCAGTTACGAACGAAACCTCCTAAGGGATTCAAACTGATTTCACTAGATGTGGCTCCTAAACCTGTCGACAGCATACCAAACAGGTGCAAACCATGAGACCGATAAGAAATTAAAAACTGTTCTGGTTCGGGCACACGATTCAAAACAACACGTATTCCTAATCACTAACCACGGGACGTTTTCTAGCATTCACAGTGGAGGCATTGCCTTTCAGAACTTGTGGTTCATGTTTGATTATGAACACAAATACACACTACACTCACTGCGAATGCACGTATGCGTCAGCTAGCCAGTCCATATAAGAAACCTCTTACAAAAGATGGCAGAAAGTGAGAATTCTATTCGATGCTTCAAACATGCGACAAATATGCAACAACTGTTAAACAAATAAAGTAAATACTTGAAGCACGTCACCTATCGGGAAGAATACCTCACCCATGATGGCGCGATGGAAAGCTTGTTACATCTACATCTAAATGAATGACTTCACGCCTCAACTCAAAACTGGCTCTGAGGCTCTGAGCACTATGGGGCTTAACATCTATGGTCATCAGTCCCACGCCTCAACTATATAACGATTAAAACCTGTGACGAATACCTCTAGATCTTCGTACATTCATATTTAAATCGGATGATGGTGGGACATCAGCTGGTATACTTTTTATTAAAAATAAATCTGCTCCAGCTGTACTTAAGATTTCATATGTATTACGCCAAATAAATATGAAATCTTAAGTACAGCTGGAGGAGTTTCATTTTTAATAGAAACGGCTAGAGGTGTCCTATACTGCTACCTAGTTCCACTCTCCTGAAAGTCACTATGGAGAAAACCATCTCCCCGCCCGCTGAAAGCGTCAGGTCGAGGGAAAAAAGGTAGCGTCTCTTTGGCAGATAGCGCCGCTGACAATATGTGGTGGGATTTTTAAAATCTGCGCAAAGCTGGGCCCCACAGCTCAGTATTATTAGGTTTAATAAGTTTTAGACACATTTCGTTTGATCTAATTTTTCGCCCTTCTTCTAGACCCTCTTTCTGGCATTTTATCTCTTATCTCCGGCATCAGCCGTGTTAATTTTTGGATTTCTTAGTGATGGATCTGCACCCGATGCATCTTCTATCGCTACTTATATCCCCGAAGTGACGGAATACGTCATTCTACATTGCGTACGTATAATGTTAGCTCATGTGAAAATATGCGAAAGTTTTCTAAATGTCTGAGAATTGTGTAACTGAAACAGGAAGTTGGTACCAGCCCAGTAGTCACCTAACTGGAAGAAACAACATCCGTGGTACCAGGAACATCGGCCCTCGTTCTTAATCTACCGGGCGGATTCGAGCCGGGGCTAATGCGTCTAACCGAAACCCGTAACCGATGTGCTAACACGCGCAGCTATCGGAAAGGGTTACCTAATTTTCCGTTCTTCTAGATAAAATATTGTCATCATGTCTTTCCAAGTATTAGGTATTGTGGCGACCTGTTCCAGTCTCAATAATCTATCCATCCTTCTCTTACGAAATTTACCTAGTTCTCTCTTTCGAGGCTGCCGATCATTAAGTATCGCCGACCACTGTAGCCGAGCGGTTCCAGGCGCTTCAGACCGGAACCGCGCGACTGCTACGGTCTACGTCTACATCTACATACATACTCCGCAATCCACCATACGGTGTGTGGCAGAGGGTACCTCGTACCACAACTAGCGTCTTCTCTCCCTGTTCCACTCCCAAACAGAACGAGGTAAAAATGACTGCCTATGTGCCTCTGTACGAGCTCTAATCTCTCTTATCTTATCTTTCTGGGCTTTCCGCAAAATATAAATTGGCGCCAGTAAAACTGTACTGCAGTCAGCCTCAAATGCTGGTTCTCTAAATTTCCTCAGTAGCGATTCACGAAAAGAACGCCTCCTTTCTTCCATAGACTCCCACCCGAGTTCCTGAAGCATTTCCGTAACACTCGCGTGATGATCAAACCTAGCATTAACAAATCTAGCAGCCCGCCTCTGAATTGCTTCTATGTCGTCCCTCAATTCGCCCTGATAGGGATCCCAAACGCTCGAGCAGTACTCAAGAATAGGTCGTATTCGTGTTTTATAAGCGGTCTCCCTTACAGATGAACCACATCTTCCCAAAATTCTACCAATGAACCGAAGACGACTATTCGCTTTCCCCACAACTGTCATTACATGCTTGTCCCACTTCATATCGCTTTACAACGTTACTCCCAAATATTTAATCGACACGACTGTGTCAAGCGCTACACTACAAATGGAGTATTCAAACATTACGGCATTCTTTTTCCTATTCATCTGCATTAATTTACATTTATGTATATTTAAAGTTAGCTGCCATTCTTTACACAAATCACAAATCCTGTCCAAGTCATCTTGTATCCTCCTACAGTCACTCAACGACGAAACCTTCCCGTACACCACAGCATTATCAGCTAACAGCCACACATTGCTATCCACCCTATCCAAAACATAATTTATGTAGATAGAAGTCTCTGAGCCACTCACATATTTGGGAACCAATGCCATATGCTCGTACCTTAGTTAGGAGTCTGCAGTGGGGCACCGAGTCAAACGCTTTCCGGAAGTCAAGGGATATGGCATCCATCTGATATCCTTCATCCATGGTTCGCTAGACATCATGTGAAAAAAGGGCGAGTTGCGTTTCGCAGGAGCGATGCTTTCTAAAGCCGTGCTGATGCATGGACAGCAATTCTCTGTCTCAAGGAAATTCATTATATTCGAACTGAGAATTTGTTCAAGAATCCTGCAACAAACCGATGTTAAGAATATTCGTCTGTAAGTTTGAGGATCCGTCCTTCTACCCTTCTTATATACAGGCGTCACCTGCGCTTTTTTCCAGTCGCTCGGGTCTTTACTTTGGGCAAGAGATTAGCGATAAATGCAAGTTAACTAAGGAACCAATGCAGTAGAGTACTGTCTATAAAACCGAAATGGAATCCCATGAGGACCTAGCGATTTATTTATTTTCAACCCATTCAGCTGCTTCACAACCCCAGGGATGTCTATCACTATGTCCTCCATACGGGAATCTGTACGAGACTCAAACGGCGGTATGTTTGTACGATCCTCCTGCGTGAAAGATTTCTCAGATGCTAAATTTAAGATTTCAGCTTTCGTTTCCTTGTCTTCCGTTGCCAGGCCAGACCGATCAGTGAGTGACTGGATGGAAGCCTTCGACCCGCTTACCGATTTTACGTCAAGACCAGAATTTCCTTGGGTTTTCAGCAAGATCTTTTGCTAAGGTATGACGATGGTAGTGGTTGTATGCTTCGCGCATCGCTGTTTTCACAGCAGCACGCATCTCTACTAACTTTTTCCTGTCCTCATTCTCCCGATCTTGTACCGCGAGTGCAACTGTCTTTGCTTCCTGAGCATTCTACGAATTGCGCTGTTAAACCACGGTGGGTCTTTTCCGTCCGTAATCCACTTTTTCGGCACATACTTGTCTAATGCGTGATTTACAATGTGTTTACAATTTGCCCGTAATTCTTCCACATCCATCGTACCGGAAGAAAATGAAGTCGATTCGTTTACTAAGTGGTCGGTTCAAATGGCTCTGAGCACTATGCGACTAAACTTCTGAGGTCATCAGTCGCCTAGAACTTAGAACTGATTAAACCTAACTAACCTAAGGACATCACACCCATCCATGTCCGAGGCAGGATTCGAACCTGCGACCGTAGCAGTCGCTCGGCTCCACACGGCAGCGCCTAGAACCGCACGGCCACCTCGGCCGGCTACTAAGTGGGATACTAACAACTGCTTATCTGCTCGTTCTAGTAAGAATACTCTCCTACCCTTCTTGACCGACTTTTTAACTTTCGTAACCATAGTCGTAATGACAACATCATGATCACTAATCCCTGTCTCAACACTGGCGCCGTCGATGAGGTCTGGTATATTCGTGGCTACCAGATCTAAAATCTTCCCATTACGCGTTGGCTGTCGGTTTAGCTGCTCAAGACAGTTTTCGGATAATGTGTCAAAAGTAATTCACACGACGGCTGGTCTGTACCACCTGTAATGAATCCACAGACATCCCAGTCTATACTACGTATGTTGAAGTGGCCTCCAACTAATATAGCATGATCCGGGTACTTCTGCGATACAGAGTGTAGACTCCCATTGAATAATTCTAGAACTGTCATGGTGGAACCTGGTGGCCGATAATAACCCCCAACAATTAACTTTATTTCTCCTAGCCCTGTTAAACGTGTCCAGATAACTTCACAACCACACTGTACTTCAACCTCAATAGACACAATATTTTTGTCAACTGCAATGAAGAGACCACCTCCTACGGTGTCTAATCTGTCTTTCCGATACACGTTCTAACCCTCACTAAATATTTCAGAACTTCCTATCTCATGGGTCAGGTCGCAGGTTCGAATCCTGCCTCGGGCATGGATGTGTGTGATGTCCTTAGGTTAGTTAGGTTGAAGTATTTCTAAGTTCTAGGGGACTGATGACCCCAGATAGTGCTCCTATAGTGCTCAGACCCATTTTTTAATTTATTGCCGCGCGGGATTTATTAAAATTTCATCTGATGATTTCGAACCTGAACCTCTATTTCTGTGCTTACCTATTGACTCTTCATTGTAACAAAATACATCAACATTAGGAACACAGTAAAGAGTCTATACGTAAATACAAAGATAATTATAAGCTCAGGTAAAATAGCAGGAAGAAAATCTCAGTGTGGCTAGAGTGGTACATGAAGCAGAGGAGGAAAATAAAGTAACCAATTATTAGCTAGGTCTACGAAGGAACTTTCAATAGAAAGTTTGTCAATTATATTTGGCTGAGCATTTCTATGTTTAATTACTTATAGATCAGTAGTACCGAAAAGAAAAAGAAAAATTTATTGTGACATTCGTAACTGTCTGGATAAATATTCTGGATGCGAATGGAGGTTATGTTATAACTGGTAAAAGTATCTGCAGTCTAGACACTCTGGATTCGCACAGTAAACCCGTTTATCCTCTCCTTTCACGTTGGCAATAACATTTTTAGCGCGGATGAGCCACTACTACTGTCGATGCAGTCAATAAATTATTCGCTTCACACGACTGCAAGTAATCCATTCAACTAGCGATGTGAACAGCTGCAGGATAAATGTTCGTGGCGAACAGCGAGGAGCGATGCGCTGCAGGGAGGTTGCAACATAAACGTACCAATGCGTTCTACAATGCCGGTGAAGAGTCTAAAATTTTACTCTCTCTTTATTCATTTTGTTACATACCCTTCATTCAGCCCTCTCATATTTTTCATTTTTATGGGCTGTGGGCCGTTTCAAGAAGGGTATTTCATACGTAATGGTGTCTGATCCATATCGCCAGTCAGGTGAGATATTATAATAAATCTTCACACATTCATATTTAAATTGGACGATGGTGGGACATCAGCTGGTACAATTTTTATTAAAAGTGAAACTCTCCAGGTGTACTTAAGATTTCATATTTATTTGGCTACTAGTTTTGACGTTGCATCAACGCCATCTTCAGGCCCGTACGCTTTGATGAAATCAATTGTGTGTGGCTGAGTACTAGAAGTCCGCTGTGAGACCAATACGTGCTCCACATGGATGGCAGGCAGTAACTAGTAAATAAATATGAAATCTTAAGTACACCTGGAGGAGTTTCATTTTTAATGAAAATTATAATAAAAAGTTGCGAAAGTTGCCTCCTTTCTGTTGGTGGTAATACGGGTTCACCGTTCATTATGTGCTGAAAGAGTGCACTGAGCAAAGCTCCCAACATGCGTTTTACCGAAACCCTATTGAACGGCTCTGACTGTCATCCCCACTTTAACCGCAAAATTGCCTGTACATAAAAATATTCTTGTACACGATGTGCGAGGATTCTTCCAATTGCACAATAAACTTCATCTAGGATGAATTCATCACAGGAGAGTATTTATATGTTTCCTTTATTGCGGCAGTCCCGGAGGTTTTTCGCACAATTCTTGTTGCAGTTTTTATCGCAGATAATTGTCCAGATTTATTAAGTCTGAGTCCGTTTCGATAGTACGAAAGCAAACATACAGTTTATTGCACAGCATGATTTCGTAACCTGTACTCTTCTGACATGGAAATGGCAGCTGACTCCTATCGAGTTTAGTAATCCAGTGTACACACTCATAATCAACGCAATAAAAAGCTTCACATGAGAAGCTTTCTGTACATCTCCAAACATGTTACAAAGATTTGTAATTATCTGTACGGAATGGATAGGACTCCCGTTATGTTGGTAACACGAGGATTGCCTCATGTCTAGTGGTATGTTTTCCAAAAAATACAACAGCGTAACGTTAGATAATTATGGGTTTTTGCAGAACCATAGTTAATAATGGGACGAATGACGTGATCTTGGAAACTTTTATCGAATATCTCTGTATCATTCATACTCTTGTATTTGTACTCCACAGTGCATCGCATCGAATGCGGAAGGATGTAACATATAGAGCGCTCATGATTTCAATCCCTTCCTATTCCCTTTGGGAATGGTGAGTAGGAATGAGGGTTGTCCTTAGCCTCTTGGTCGCAGCCTGACAAGTATATTGGAGGGATTAATGCGTATCTTGACGCGTAGAATTTCGATTTTCAGATACTCTGATTTAAATAAGTTGGATACCCTGCAGTCAAATGGATGAGATGAACACAGTGAAAACATAAAATACTAATAGCAAAATGAGGAATACGCTATCTAATAACCATGTCAAGGAAATGAAAATTTAAATGACATCGAGACTCGAAAGATCTATGGATGATGCAGTTGTGTATTATCCGATATACTCCAAGGCAGAACATCTACTCGTTTTGACGGAATAGCATGGGAAATATCTAATTGACAGCACTTGCTTATGTTGGCCCCTGGGGGTGTTGCTTCGAGTCCCAGACTGGTACAAATTTTAATTTGGCAGACAGTTTTTTTTGTTTTTGTTTCTTTGAACTTTCAGCATGTTGGATTGGCTTAGGTCAGCAACTTCTGTTAATCAGTAGAACCAAAAACCAGTCCAAGTTGCAAATTTTTACTTTTTGTTCATTCGATGACTAGTTTTGGGCCGAGACGCATTCTCAAATCATCCTAGGGCGCCCCCTTCCCGAGGTTTAGGTACGACAGAAAAACTGCATGCACTGTAATGTTCATTGCTCATTATTCGGAGATGCAAATGCCATTCTCGGTTATGTTATGGAAGTTTGAAACGATACGTTCTGCATCTTTGGCATATGCTTAAAAATTTTGGCAATAACTGTACTATACGTGGGTGTAAGTATTGTTTTCTGCCCTGTAGAATGATTCGAAAATGGGCCTCTGCCCGAAACTAGTAAGCGAATCTGTAAAAAGTAGAAATTCGCATTTTGGACTCCTTTCTTTCTACTGAGTTTTTTTTGTAATTGATTTCACCATTTCCAAACGGAATTCATCGGTCTGCATCTGTGACACTGAGGTGTATTGTTTCACTCCCATTCCTAGTATTTAATCTCCGTGAGCTTAAGTCATCTAAAGCATCTCCCTATCGCATAGTATGACATGCATCTCAGTAATACCTCTTTGTCTGGTAGTAGGAGAGAGGAGAGTTCCTTGATACCAGTTTAATACATTTTATTATTCTGTTTTGAAATGATGCCACTCATTTCTTATGCGTTGCAGTCTTTTGCTGAAATTACAAGGAATAACACAGGCAAATCGTAGTTTTCCAAATGTGAATGCATGATGCCACTCATTTCTTATGTGTTGCAGTCTTTTGCTGAAATTACAAGGAATACGCAGGAAAATCGTAGTTCTCCAACTGTGAATACGTGATCCAAGGGATAACATAGTCTTGTGTCCAGAAACAAATATTTTACTGAAATTTAAAGGTAGTGAAATCGAGGAAATTTTGTTGGCATTATATTTACTCGTCCATATTTTACGTTATTACTCTGCTACACACGAATAATCAGTAAGTGAATCAAATTAGCCAGAAGTATTATCAAAAACCAGTTTCAAAATAAATACATTCTGAAACAGATGCTACGTAAAAATATAACTAATTTTCATTTTGATGGCAGGTACCCTATGGCCAGCACATAGCACTGCTGTCTGTGGTCATCAGCCACTCTATTGGGGAGTAGATGTCGAGTTTTGTAATGTCCAAGGGGCCATCATATTTCCCAGTGGCTTAAATGGAACTATCGTCTTTGAACAAAAGTGGCATTTCTTTCCGTCTCACTGCATATTGCTTCATTTACCTTCTGTACTGTACTGTACTATAGCAACTGTTTCTACACATGGTCCAAGTTTCATCGAGGCATATTACATGGCAGTGACTCTTCATGCGATAGGTACTTTTGCATACCAGTGTACACTGAAGAGACGAATGTTAAGGGATACCTGCAAATATGGTGTCGGTTCTGCTTCTGGCTGGTGTAGTTCAGAAAATCGACGCGGCATGTTAGGAAGTTAGATAGTTACAGGTTCCAAGTACAATTTAGCATGACAGATAGTAATGATGTAGATCGAGTCAAATAGTAAATTTTTTTCTACATATGGTTACATTCTGAACATTTCTAAGTTTCATTGTTTTTAATTACGAAAAGAAAGGAGATACAGAGATGTGACTTAATAAGTCCCACCCACAACTCTTTTCACATTACAGTAGTAGAAATTCGTCTACGGAATAGAAGGAATTTTAGAAGAGAAACTTTCTCAGTTTTTTTTCAAACTTTACTACTCTTTCTGTTAGACATTTTATGTCACAGGGTAAGTGGCGCGACATTGTGCATTCTTTTTTCTGCTAAAGGCAACCATAATTTGGAGTAGCGAATATCGTTTTTTCTTCTGGTATTGCGATTATGTCAAGATTGTTCCTTTTGAACTGTAGTGGATTATTTACAATAGCCTTCATGAGGAATACATATGCTGTGAAGCAGTAGTCAGAATGCCCAACTCCTTAAACACCTGTCTACACGATGATCGCGGATGAGCATCTCATGTTATTCTTGCAGCACGCTCTTGCGCAATAAAGGCCTTCTTTCTTAAAGATGAGCTGTCCCAGAACATTATTCCATATGACATTATTGAATGAAACTGTGCAAAACACGTCACATAACTTATTTGTCTCTCCCTAAGATTTGCAGTCATTCTAAACGCAAATGTGGCCGAACTATGTTGTTTTAGGAGTTCCAAAACGTGCATTGGTCAGTTTAAATTCTGATCAATAACGAATTTGAAGGTTCCATTCTATTTATCACCATGTGTTACACTTAGGGCGCTGGTGTGGTACCCCTAGATGTGCAGCATTGGCTACGTTGCCTCTTTCCAAAATGGAGTGTTGAGACCATTCGCAGAAAACCAGCCAATAACACTTTTAAGAGCTTTGTTTTGCATTTCTTCTGTGTTTGTTATGTTCACCGAGGCAAAAGTCGTTGGAAGTTCCTTGAGGAAATATTAAGTCATGGTGCCTCTAAAGATACCCATAATTGTGAAAGTGTTGCCGCTGCAGGATCTTTTTTGGTTGGGTAGTTGACCTTGGGAAGGGAACCGAAAAGTGAGGTCATCGGTCCCATCAGATTATTGAAAGATGGAGAAGGAAGTCGACCATGCCCTTTCAAAGGAACCATTTGCCTGGAGCGATTTAGGGAAATCAGGGAAAACCGAAGTCAGAACGGCCGGATGCGGGTCTGAACCATCGACATCCCGAATGCGAGTCCAGTGTGCTAACAACTGCGCCACATCGCTCGGTGCAGGAATTTGTGCACGAACTGACTTTTCGATTATGCCCCATAATTGTTCGTTGGGATTCATATCGGGCGACCTGAGTGGCCAAATCTTTCTCTGAGATTATCCCTAATGTCCTTCAAAATAATGGCGAACAATTCAAGCCCATTGAAACGTTTGGGAATATGAAGTCCAAGAATGGCTACAAGTGGTCTCCAAGTAGCCGAACATAACCGTTTCCAATCAATGAGCAGTCCAGTTCGATGAGAGGACCCAGTCCATTCCATGTATACACAGCCCACACCATCAGTTTGCACAGTGCCTTGCTGACAACTTGGGTCCTGGTTTCGTGGTGTTTGCGTCACACTCGAACCCAACCATGAGCTCTTACCAACTGAAATCGAGACTCATGTGGCCAGGCCACGGTTTTCCAGTCGCCTGTGGTCCAATCGATGTGGCCACAAGCCCAGGATGGGCACTGCAGTCAATGTAGTGGTGTAGCAAAACGCACTCGCGTCGTTCGTCTGCCCCATTAACGCCAAATTTCGCTGCACTGTGCTAACGGATACATTCGTCACACGTCCGATGTTGATTTCTGTGATTATTTCACGTAGCGTTTCTTGCCTGTTAAACAACTCTACTCAACCAGAATGAGATTTTCACTATGCAGCGTAGTGCGCGCTGACATGAAACTTCCTGGCAGTTTAAAAATCTGTGTGCCGGACCGAGAATGGAACTCGGTACCTTTTGCCTTTCGGGGGTCAGTGCTCTACCAACTGAGCCACCCAAGCACGATTCAGACCCCGTCCTCACAGCTTTGCTCCTGCCAATATCTCGTCTCCTACCTTCCAAACTTTACAGAAGCTCTCCTGCGAACCTAGCAGGACTAGCACTCCTGAAAGAAAGGGTATTGCGGAGACATGGCCTAGCCACAACCCGGTGGATGTTTCCAGAATGAGATTTTCACTCTGCAGCGGAGTGTACGCTGATATGAAACTTCCTGGCAGATTAAAACTGTGTGCCGGACTGAGACTCTAACTCGGGACTTTTCGCCTTTCGCGGGCAAGTGCTCTACGAACTGAGCTACCCAAGCACGATTCAGGCCCCGTCCTCACAGCTTTACTTCGCAGGAGAGCTAATGTAAATTTTGGAAGGTAGGAGACGAGATACTGGCAGAAGTAAAGCTGTGAGGACGGGGGGTGAGTTGTGCCCGCGAAAGGCAAAAGGTCCCGAGTTCGAGTCTCGGTCCGGCACACAGTTTTAATCTGCCAGGAAGTTTCAACTCTTCACAACCACCGCTGCACTCGATCGTTAAGCGAAGGCCGTCGGCGGCTGCGTTGTCCATGGTGAGACGTAATTTCTGAAATTTAGTATTCTAGGCACCCTCTTGACACTCTGGATCTCTGAGTATTTAATTCCCTAACGATTTCCGAAATAGAATGTCCCGTGCGTCCAGCTGCAACGACCATTCCGCTTTCAAAGACTGTTAATTCGCGACGTGCGACTATAACCACGCTCGAAACCTTTTCTCTCCTCAGTACAAATGAGAGATACTGCCGCCATCTGTGTATGTACGTACCGCTGTCCCATGACTTCCGTCACCTCACTGTCTTTCGTTTCACAATTACAGCGGCGCGTAAGAAACAAAAGTGAAAGCGTGTGACGAGCTGCTGCTGGTCGTTTAGGGCAGACACGTTGAGAGCTGGCGTGCTACCTGGTGTGCAGTTTGGAGTGCAGTGCAGGTACCGGGGCGCTCTTGTCGCCTGCTAGTTCGGTCGGTGGCGCGAGGTGCGGACGAGGTGGGGAGTTGGGGTAGGGAGGGGGGTGGTACTTGCCTTATGTGTGGCGACCAGGCCCCGCATCCCGTTTTAATGAGGAGGCGACCGGCGCGCCACGACCCTGTACTGTACAGGCGCGTCTGTAATTCCCGGCCGCATTCTACGGATTCCGCTCGCAGTGGCAACACGCGCGGCCGCACAATGACTCCCCCCCTCGGCAGTTCCCAACCACCGACGAAAATTACACGGCAAGCAAAAAGCGCGCCATTCATACCGCAGCCGGCAAAAAAATTAGGAGTGCCGCGCGGAAGGTCGTCTACACGATGAGATCTGCTCCGGCAGCTGCCAACAGGCTTTTCGGCTTTGCAGCTTTATTGAAAGGTTAATCAAGTGCTTCTTCAACTCGCACGCAATTACACGCCGATTTCCCAAAAATATGCCCAAACCTTCCGAAATAGTTCTCAGTGCCTAAGTCTTGGGAAACACTAATTATCAGACGCAAGTACTTTTGAGAAAGCAATTACGTGGATATCGTGCAGAGTCAAGAAAAATACTAGCTATTGTACAATATACACAACAACTGATAAATGTTTTTCACTCTCCGATTGGTCACGACATGGAAACCACAGCGAAAATCAAAAATGTACCTTTTGTAACATTTAGCTACAGCTTCTTGCTACTTTTCTATTTAGTTGCATATCAGACATTAGTCGTAGCATCGTACCATCTTCCAAATCCCTCGTTGTAACAGGCTGCAACCTGTGATTTGCCCGATGCTGCTCTGCAGCACGTTGTCTGTGATAAAATGCTGTTCTCATACTCTGCGGCTTACGTGAGCGAAGAGACGAAATTCATAGGGACCGAAGTCTCCGTTGTATGGTCGGTAATCATCAATTCCAAACGAAAACACTGCAGAGGCGTCTTCGTTACATCTGCAATATTCATCCGAAAATTGTCATGAAGAAGGGAATGCATGACAGTTGCGTGATGACGGCTGCATTAACTCTTGTGAAACCCCTCTCGGCGGGAGATACTACTCGTGCATTCCATCAGAACTGAAAACTGTGAGGTTATTTTGCACAAAATATCTGCACATGTTTTTACCGGATTATCTTTGTGGTTTTAATTTGCGATAGATCTTAGACTGAAAAGCCGGCCGGAGTGGCCGTGCCGTTCTAGGCGCTACAGTCTGGAGCCGAGCGACCACTACGGTCGCAGGTTCGAATCCTGCCTCGGGCATGGATGTGTGTGATGTCCTTAGGTTAGTTAGGTTGAATTAGTTCTAAGTTCTAGGCGACTGATGACCTCAGAAGTTATGTCGCATAGTGCTCAGAGCCATTTGAACCATTTTATACTGAAAAATAGATAGCTATCTTATCCTAGGTGAAGAAGGAACAGTTTAAAAGGATCACTGAAATTTACAAGAATGGTAGCAGAAGGGGCTGTTAAATATTCTTGATATCAATTTCTATGGAAAAACTTGTGACATATTCTAAGCTCAAATGTAACGAGATATCTTGAACAGAATAACCTCATGTATGAAAAGCAACATGAATACCCGAAGCAGGGATCATGTGACCTCCAACTCCCATGACATCACAAGGGCCACTGACCTAAGCATTCACGTGGATGTACTATTTATTGGCTTTGAAATGTATTCGACCCTGTTGTGTTCATAAGTGTATCGAGATGGATCAAAATTCTAGAACACATCAAACACGATCTTGTATCCAATTGTTCCTCTGCAGCCTCTCTCTGTCTCCCACTATTAAATGGTTTACGTGTTCGTAAGTGTAACGAGATGGATCAAAATTCTAGAACACATCAAACACGATCCTGTATCCAATTGTTCCTCTGCAGCCTCTCTCTGTCTCCCACTACTAAATGGTTTACGTGTTCATAAGTGTATCGAGACGGATCAAATATCTAGAACACGTCAAACACGATCTTGTATGCAGTTGTCTCTCTGCAGCCTCTCCTTTCTCTTTTTTATTTTTCCTTTATTGTGATTTCATTCCCCTGCCCCATATGGGCAGGGGAGGGGTGTCAGCGGCACAATCCACCGCTCTTCAGCCGAGTGACATGACAACTGAAACAAGAATAAAATTATACATACATAAGGAGATAAAAAAAGGGGAACATAAAACAGAGTAAGGGGAGAAAATAGAGGTAACAATAAACTAACATGGAGACGTTCATGGGGGATGGTTAAAAAAGTCACCAGATAGTTAAAAAAACGGTTGGTGATTCTCCGGAACAACACACTTAAAACCCACTTAGAGCACACACGACGAAGAATAAAACTGCCAGGTGGGACCTGCTGAGGGAAAGGTCAGAGAGGATGGAAAAGGAGGGGAGAGCATGGGGCAGCTGGGGAAGCAGCAGGATGAAGAGGGGAGGGGCATCAGTGGGTTCACGAAGAGGCAGGAGACACATGGGGTGGGAGAGGAAGAGGGAGCCGCCCGGAGTGGCCGTGCGGTTATAGGCGCTACAGTCTGGAACCGCGTGACCGCTACGGTCGCAGGTTCGAATCCTGCCTCGGGCATGGATGTGTGTGATGTCCTTAGGTTACTTAGGTTTAAGTAGTTCTACGTTCTAGGGGACTGATGACCACAGTAGTTAAGTCCCATAGTACTCAGAGCCATTTTGAGGAAGAGGGAAGACAGGGCAGGAGGGAGCGCAGAGACACTGAAAGGAGGCACAAGAGATGGAGGCGGAGTAGGAAGGAAAGCTGCTCAGGAGGAGGGAGGGGGAGGAGATGGAGCCCTGAGGAGGAGGCAGGAAGATGGGGTTAGAGTTGGTAGGAAGGGTAGACGTCAGGGCGAAGCTCATCATCCGGGAGGGGTAGACGGTGGATGTTGTGTTGGGAAAGGTGATGGAGGGTGTGGAGATGGAGAGAGGGTGGGACACAACGGTAAAGGCACGGCAACTGGTTGGGGGTGGAGAGGAAGGGAGACAGCAGGGGGTGAGGGGGATCAAGGCGGTGGACAATATATAGTGTGCGGATGTGTTCAAGGAAAAGGAGAAGGTGGGGGAAGGGAATGAGGTCCTAGAGGATGCGTGTAGGGGATGGAAGGCGGATGTGGAAGGTGAGGCGGAGCGCATGGCGTTTGTGGATTTGGAGGGCCTTATTGAAACGGGGATGGGCGGAAATCCAAGCGATGCTGGCATAACAGACGATGTGCCGGATCAAGGATTTGTAGTTGTGAAGGATGGTGGAAGGATGCAGACCCCACGTCCAGCTGGACAGGAGTTTCAGGAGGCGGAGGCGGTTGTGAGCTTTGTTTTGGATGGTAAGGAAATGGGGGGTCCAGGTGAGGTGGCGGTCGAGTGTGAGGCCAAGGTATTTGAGGGTAGGAGGGAGGTGGATAGGATGGCCATAAATGGTGAGGTAGAAATCATGGAGGCGGAAGGAGCGGGTGGTGCGGCCTATGATGATCATCTGGGTCTTGGAGGGATTAACACGGAGGAACCACTGGTTGCACCAAGCGGTGAATTGGTCAAGGTGGGTTTGGAGGGTACATTGGGACCATTGAAGGGTAGGATAAAGGGCTAGGAAGGCGGTGACATCAGCGAACTGGAGAAGATTAACAGGAGGGGGAGGTTTGGGCATATCAGCAGTGTACAGGAGATAGAGGAGAGGGGAAAGGACAGAACCTTGGGGCACGCCGGCAGAGGGGTAGAAATTATGGGAGTTGGAATTGTGGATAGTCACATTGGAGGGACGATGGGAGAGGAAGGAAGCAACGAGACTGACGAAGTTGACGGGGAGGGCGTAGGTCTCGAGTTTGAAGAGGAGCCCAGCATGCCAGACACAGTCATAGGCGTTCTGGAAACTAAGATAGCGGAGCGATGGGAGTTAAGTTGGAGGGAAAGAAGATTGGTAAAGATAGCGGAGTGACGGGAGTTAAGTTGGAGGGAAAGAATGTTAAGGAGCTGGTCGTCAATGGAGAAGGAAGGCCGGAAGCCACTTTGGGTAAGAGGAAGGAGGCGGTGCTGGGTAAGATGGCGGTGAATACGGCGAGAGAGGATGGCCTCGAAGACCTTACTGAACACAGAGGTGAGGCAGATTGGACGATAGGATGAGGTATCAGAGGGGGGTTTGTTAGGTTTAGGGAACAGCAGGACACGGGAAGTCTTCCACAGGTCGGGGTAAAATCCAGTGGACAGGAGGACGTTGTACAGGGTTGCAAAGACAGACAGGAAGGATGAAGGGGATTCCTTGAGGTGACACTAGGTGACGCCATCATGACCAGGGGCGGTGTTGCGTTTGGAGTGGAGGACGAGTGTGATGTCGTGTGGTGATAGGAGTGTTGATGTCTGAGGGGGTAACCGATCCAAGTACTGGAAGTTAGGGGCGAGTGGCGGAACAGAGGTGTTGGTGCGGTCAAGGATGGTGGGGAAGAGGAGGTAATCAAAATGGGGATTGTCAGGAATGGAGAAGACCTCGGATAGGCGGGAAGCAAAGTGGTTAGCCTTACTGAGGTTGTCAGGAAAGGGTCGATCGTCATGGGGGATGGGGTAATGGGGAGTGGGATGGCTACCAGTAAGGCGGCGGAAGGCTGACCAGTACTTGGAGGAGTTGACAGGGAGGGTGGAGTTGAGGCAAATGCATGTCTGGCGCCAGTACCGGCGTTTCTTTGCTGTAAGGAGGTTCCGGATATGTCGCTGTAATTGGTGGGTGAGAGTATCCCAGTCACGAGTGTGGAGGAAGGAGCGGTAGGGCCTGTGGGATTCACACAGAAGCTGGATGGCCTGTGGAGGAAGTGTAGGGCGGTGAGGGTGGATGAGTTTGGTAGGGACATGAGCCTCCACAGCATCAGTGATGGTCTTCTGAAGGAAGGAAGAGGCATGGGTGATGTCATCAGGGTGGTGAAAAGTGAGGGGGTGGCATTCGACCTGTAAGGCAATGGATTCCTGGTAGGCATCCCAATTGGCATGGTGGTAGTCATGGACAGACTTTGCAGGGGCAGATGGGCGGGTGGCTGCAGTGGCGGGACAGGTAGAGGAGATGGTGAGAAGGACAGGGAGATGGTCACCACTGACAGGATGGAGGACATCAACGGCGATGCGACCAAGGAGGTTGGGGGAAGCAAGGATAACATCGGGGGTGGAGTTACTTTCAGGACGGGTGTGCTGTGGGAGACGAACAAGGTCACCATGGAGGGTGGCAACAACTGATGCCACCACCGAAGGGCGGCAGGGTCATGGCTGTGGATGTTGAGGTCAGCGGCATTCACATAGGTGGAGGAGGTAAGGTCAACATGGGAAATGAAGTCAAAGGGGAGAGGAGCTGCGGGGCAGATATAGATAGTGGCACAGGTGACGGTGAGGGAGGGAAAAAATAGGTTGAGGAGAAGGTGTTCGGTCGGGTCATTGAGGAGGGTTTGTGGCCAGACAGGGAGATGCCTGAGGTGGCCTATAGCGACCCCGCCTCAGGCTAGGGGAAGGGGATTGTCAGTGCTGTGAAGGAGATAAGGGGAGGTGCGGACAACATGGTGGGGTTGGAGGAAGGTTTAACTAAGGATGAAGGAGTCAACCTGGTGCTGGGAGAGGGTATGCATGAAGAGGTATTTGTTTGCAGGGAGGGACCAAATGTTGAGGCAGAAGAGACGATACTGTTGACGCGCCAGGAGGTTGGAGGTGGGAATGGCGCGGCAAGGGGAGAGAGGGTCTTAAACGAGGGTGTCTAGGCGGGTGAAGGTAAAGTGGGCCTGGTTGTGGGAGTATGTGGCGTAGTGTTTAAGTGGAAAACAGAGCGGGCGGCAAGGGAAATCTACTGGACCTCTCCTTTCTCTGTTCCACTAATAAATGGTTTACTGTATTAACTACCAATCTCAACAGCGTTGTAGTGGGTTCTTAAAGTTTTCACTGCTCTGTCTTGATGTGGTCTGAGAGTTGTGTGAGCATAATCTGATGATAATCTGAGGCAGAACTGTGAGTGCACCTCCCTAAAAAGATGCGCGAAACAAACACAACTGGAGGCAGTGAGGTGATACGAAT
The DNA here is from genome assembly GCF_023864345.2 of Schistocerca serialis cubense. Lineage (NCBI taxonomy): Eukaryota > Metazoa > Arthropoda > Insecta > Orthoptera > Acrididae > Schistocerca > Schistocerca serialis. The sequence goes on from NC_064642.1 coordinate 668,458,038, forward strand.
TCTGAGACATCTGGTGGCGTATTTAGCAATGGCTCACGACAGCTAGTGTGTATGATTGTTCTGCGGAGATACGAGGGTCGCGTGACGCGCCCTGTGCGGCCGACGAAGACACAGTTGGTAGCACAGACTCAGGACTATAGCAGCACTTATTATCGAAAGTACGATCATACGGGATACTAAGCGAAATTTGTCAGTGGTCTGAGGATTGCAATGGAGCGAGAACGCAGCATTTCAGTCACGTTTCTTCCATGCAGAGTCATGGATAAATATAGAAATAACTTCAGATGTGCTCCAGTGAACTGTGTAGGGAGCCGTTCTGTTTATACATCTTAATGATCTTGCAAACCATATAGATAGTTAGCTCAAAATTTGCAGTTGAAGCAGTTATCTGTGATGAAGTGCTGAGTAAAAAGCTGCAAGGGTAATCAGTCTGATCTTGACTAGGTATCGAAGTGGCGTACAGATTATCAACTTACTTTAAAAGTTCACAAAAGTAAAACTGTTCACTCCACAAACGGAAAGCATGAAGTATACCATCAGCACAACAACAGTGAACGACAACTGAGATTAGTCGAGTCATACAAATATCTGTGTCTTACAATATGTGTTGTTGTTGCTGTGGTCTTCTGTATTCATGCCTTGGTCTCCCCTCCAGTACTAAATTGGTGATCCCTTGAAATCTCAGAAAGTGTCCTAACAACCACCCCTTCTTCTACCCAAGTTGTGACACAAATTTCCTTTCTCTCCAACTCTGTTCCATAGTTCATCATTTGTTATATGATCTACCCTCCTAATGTTAAGCACTCTTCTGTAGCACCACATATCAAAAGCTTTTATTTTCTTCCTGTTTGAACTGTTTGTCGTCCATGTTTCACTTCCATACATGGCTACCCTCCATATAAATACTTTCAAAAAAAATTTCCTGGCACTTAAATCTATATGTGGTGTTAAAAAACTTCTATTTTCCAGAACGACTTTTCTGGTCATTGGCAGACTACATTTTATATCCTCTCTACATCGGCCACCATCTATTATTTTGCAGCCAAAATAGCAAAACCATCTATTACTTTAAGTGCCTCAATTCCTAAACTAATTTCCTCATCGGCAGCTGATTCAATGTCCACACCCAGTAGCTGAGTGGTGCCGGCACGGTACCTCCACGTGTTCGGTCAGAGGGTTGGCTGCCCTCTGTAATAAAAAAACTGAGTTAATGGATCAACGACGAACTGAAAGGGGTGTCTTGCGACGCCCTCCCCGAGCAGATAAAACTAGAAAAATTAAATTAAAAAAAAGGTGGTCAGCCCAACAGAATGTCATTCCTAAGGTCTTAGGTTCGATTCCCTTCTGGCTTGGAGATTTTTCTCTTTTCATGGAATGGGTGTTGTGTTGTCCTAATCATCATCATTTCATCCCCATCGCTGCGCACGTCACTGAAGTGGTGTCAGATCGAAAGACTTGCACCCGGCAAACGGTCCACCCGACGGGAGGCCTTACACACAGGACATTTACATTTACCTGATTCAGTTGCACTATGTTCCGTTATCCTTGTTTGGCTTTTGTAGACGTTCATCTTATATTCCCTTTCCAAGACAGCCCATTATGGTCAACTGCTCTTCCAAATCCTTTACTAAGACAATTACAGTGTCATTGGCAGATCTAAAAGATTTTATTTCTTCTCCTTTTTCAAATATTTCTTTGGTTGCCCATACTACTAGCTCAGTGCACAGGCTGAATAACATCGGCGATAGGCTAGAGCGCTGTCTCACTTCCTTTTCAACCACACGCTCCTCAACTCTTACACCTTTGTGCAAGCTATAAACAGGCTTTCGCTCCCTGTATTTTACCCTTGCTATCTTCAGAATTTCAAAGAGAGTATTGCAGTTAACATAGTCAAAAGCTTTTGCTAAGTCTACAAATACTATAAACTTAGGTTTGCTTTTCCTTAACCTGTCTTCCAAAAGAAATCGTAGGGTCAATATTGCCTCCCATGCTCCTACATTGCTACTGAATCCAAACTGATCTTAGAAGAGGTTGGCTGCTACCAAGCTCTCCATTCTTCTGCAAATAATTAGTGTCCGTATTTTGCAACCATGACTTAAGGAATTGATAGTTCGGTAATATTCACACCTGTCAGCACTTGCTTTATTTAGGTTTGGAATTATTACATTCTTCTTGAAGATAGAGGGTATTTCGTCTGTCTTATATATCTTGCATGTTGGATGAAAGATTTTTTCATGGTTGGCTCTCCCTTGGCAATCAGTTTTTCTGACCGTATGTCGTCTACTCTCAGGGCCTCGATTCGATTTAGGTCCTTTAGCCCTCTGTCAAATTCTTCTCGCAGTATCGTATCTCCGTCTTATCTTCCTCTACGTCCTCTTCCCTATCTAGAACATTGTCCTCAAGTAGATCTCCCTTGTACAGGCCTTGTATATACTCCTTCCAACGTACAGCTTTCTCTTCTTTGTGTAGGACTGGTTTTCCAACTGAGCTCTTGATGCCCATATAGCTGCTTCTCCTTTCCCGAAGGGTCCCTTTAATTCTCCTGTAGGTGATATCTATTTCTTCCCGTGTAATATACGTTTCTAAATCTTTACGTTTGTCCACTAGCCATTCCTACGTAGCCATTTTGCATACTGTATGTTAGGACATGAAATGGAACGATCACATAGTTTGAGTCGCAGGTGATGTGGGTGTCAGACTCTGGTTCATTGATAGAATAGTGAACAAATATAACATTAGATGATTTCTAGCAACACACACGTGTGACCCATCCTAGAATATTGCTCGACTGTAAATGGGACTACAAGGAAAGACTGAAGGTTTACAAAGACAGGTGGCATGTATGCTCACAAGTTTGTTTTCGGAGAGTATCATAGTGATGCTGAAGGAGCTGAACGGGAAAATTCCTGATTTCAGGCGCAAACTACATCTACATCTACGTACATACTCCGCAATCCACCATACGGTGCACGTGGCGGAGGGTACCTCGTACCGCAACTAGCATCTTCTCTCCCTGTTCCATTCCCTAACAGAACGAGGGAAAAATGACTGCTTATTTGCATCTGTAGGAGCCCCAATCTCTCTTATCTTATCTTTGGGGTCCTTCCGCGATATGTAAGTTGGCGGCAGGAAAACTGTACTGCAGTCAGTCTCAAATGCTGGTTCTCTAAATTTTCTCAGTAGCGATTCACGAAAAGAACGCCTTTCATCTACAGACTCCCACCCGAGTTCCTGAAGCATTTCCGTAACACTCACGTGATGATCAGTCCTACCAGTAACAAATCTAGCAGCCCGCCTCTGATTTGCTTCTATGTCCTCCCTCAATCCGACCTGACAGGGATCCCAAATGCTGGAGCAGTACTCAAGAATAGGTCGTATAAGTGTTTTATAAGCGGTCTCCTTTACAGATGAACCACATCTTCCCAAAATTCTACCAACGAACCGAAGACGACTATCCACCTTCCCCACAACTGCGATTACATGCTTGTCCCACTTCATATCGCTCTGCAATGTTACGCCCAAATGTTTAATCGACGTGACTGTATCAAGCGCTACGCTACTAATGGATTTTTCAAACATTACAGGATTCTTTTTCCTATTCATCTGGATTAATTTACAGTTATCTATATTTAGAGTTAGCTGCCATTATTTACACCAATCACAAATCCTGTCAGCCGGCCGCGGTGGTCTAGCGGTTCTAGGCGCTCAGTCCGGAACAGCGTGACTGCTACGGTCGCAGGTTCGAATCCTGCCTCGGGTATAGATGTGTGTGTTGTCCTTAGGTTAGTTAGGTTTAAGTAGTCCTAAGTTCTAGGGGACTGATGACCACAGATGTTAAGTCCCGTAGTGCTCAGAGCCATTTGAACCACAAATCCTGTCCAAGTCATCTTGCATCCTACGACAGTCACTCAACGACGACACATTCCCGCACACCACAGCATCATCAGCAAACAGCCGCACATTGCCATCCACCCTATCCAAAAGCTCATTTATGTAGATAGAAAACAACAGCGGACGTACCACACTTCCCTGGGGCACTCCAGATGATACCCTCACCTCCGAAGAACACTCACCATCGAGGACAACGTACTGGGTTCTATTACTTAAGAAGTCTTCGAGCCACTCACATACTTGGGAATCAATCCCATATACTCGTACCCTAGTTAGGAGTTTGCAGTGGGGCACCGAGTCAAACGCTTTCTGGAAGTCAAGGGATATGGCATCCATCTGATATCCTTCATCCATGGTTCGCTAGATATCATGTGAAAAAAGGGCGAGTTGCGTTTCGCAGGAGCGATGCTTTCTAAAGCCGTGCTGATGCATGGACAGCAATTCTCTGTCTCAAGGAAATTCATTATATTCGAACTGAGAATTTGTTCGAGAAACCTGCAACAAACCGATGTTGAGAATTTTGGTCTGTAATTTTGAGGATCCCTTCTTATATACAGGCGTCACCTGCGCTTTTTTTCAGTCGCTCGGGACTTTACGTTGAGCAAGAGATTCGCGATAAATGCAAGCTAAGTAAGGAGCCAATGCAGTAGAGTACTCTCTGTAATACCGAACTGGAATCCCATCAGGACCTGGCGATTTATTTATTTTCAACCCATTCAGCTGCTTCACAACCCCAGGGATGTCTATCACTATGTCCTCCATACGGGAATCTGCACGAGACTCAAACGGCGGTATGTTTGTACGATTTTCCTGCGTGAAAGATTTCTCAAATGCTATATTTAAAATTTCAGCTTTCGTTTTGCTGTCTTCCGTTGCCAGGCCTTCGACCCGCTTACCGAATTTACGTAAGAGCAGAATTTCCTTGGGTTTTCAGCAAGATCTTTTGCTAAGGTATGACGGTGGTTGGTTGAATGCTTCCGCATCGCTCTTTTTACAGCAGCACGGATCTCTACTAATTTTTGCCTGTTCTCATTCTGCCGATCTTTCTTGTACCGTGAGTGCAACTGCCTTTGCTTCCTGAGCATTCTCCGAATTGCGCTGTTAAACCACGGTGGGTCTTTTCCGTCCGTAACCCATTTTTTCTGCACATACTTGTCCAATGCGTAATTTACAATGTGTTTAAAATTTGCCCATAATTCTTCCACGTCCATCGTACCGGAAGTAAATGAAGTCGATTCATTTACTAAGTGGGATGCTAACAACTGCTCATCTGCTCTTTCTAGTAAGAATACTCACCTAGCCTCCTTGACCAACTTTTTAACTTTCGTAGCCATAGTCGTAATGACATCATAATGATCACTAATCCCTGTCTCAACACTGACACCATCGATGAGGTCTGGTCTGTTCGTGGCTACCAGATCTAAAATATTTCCATTGCGCGTTGGCTGTCGATTTAGCTGCTCAAGACAGTTTTCGGATAATGTGTTCAAAAGTAATTCACACGACGGCTTGTCTGTACCACCTGTGATGTATCCATATACATCCTAGTCTATACTAGGTAGGTTGAAGTCGCCTCCGACTAATATAGCATGATCCGGGTACTTTTGCGATACAGAATGTAGACTCCCTTTGGATGATTCTAGAACTGTCACGGTGGAAGCTGGTGGCCGGGTATAACACACCACAATTAACTTTATTTGCCCTTTCCCTGTTGAACGTGTCCAGATAACTTCACAATCACACTAATTCGACCGCAGGAGACACAATATTTTTCTCAACTGCAAGAAGACACCAGCACCTACGGTGTCTAATCTGTCTTCCCGGTACACGTTCCAACCTTCACTAAATATTTCAAAACTTTCTATCTCAGGGTTCAGCCAGGTCTCAGTCCCGATAGTAATATTGCTATCCGTCGACGCGCCAGACCCTCCGCCGTCGTTGCACCTCGAGGCAGCAGCCTGAAGGCTGTTGACTGTGGCCAACAGCACGTTCAGCTGCTCGCGAACCGCGGCCAGCTCGTCCTGCGCCCGCACACAGCATGCACACGCCCTATGCATCCTACTGCTAATATCTAACGACTCCGCGAATTTGTACTCTACAGCTATCAATAAGCAATATTAGTGTCCGGTGAGAGCCTGCTTAATGCTTCCAGGACCAACGTTAACGGATTAATATAGGAATATACTACAACCCCATATGTATCACTCCTCCAGGGATCGCAAAGAATATATCAGAATAATTTTACTGTGCTGAGAGACATTCCCGCAGTCCATACGAAAATAGAGGAGGAAAAAGTTCTAATGAGTGATACAACAGAAATTACCCCCTGCCACGCACTTTACAGTGATTTGCAGAGTTTGAATGTGGATCTAGAAGTACATACCGTTATGCTACTTCCATATTTGCTTTTCATAATCTGAAAAGATAATAAGTACAGTTGACACGCCTGATTTATTATTGGGGTCTCAATAACTATCCTCTTGGTACTACAGGTCACAAAAGCCTCGTAGAAGTGAACGTGCCGTGACATATGCTAATGCGACGACCCAGACGGATCCCAGGCAGCTCCGACGACGCGAGAACAGACACAACCGTCTCCCCAGAGGCTACACAGACACCGCAGTTCTAACTGTAGAGGTCCCAAGTGCGTAGACCGAAGCCGGCGCAGCTTCTAGCAACCGGCAAACTGTGTTGAACAGTTCTGAACCTACAAACAACAAGCACAATATTAGCCATCTTCCACTGTGAAAGACTAAAAAGACCTGCCGAGTTTGTCTGAGTAGCAATCATACGCAGCAACAGCATGAATATTAATTTCGTATATTGAAACACCCTTTTATTGTCAGGCTATCTTTATTAATGTTCCAGATTTAATACGGAATAAAACAGTTCTGTTTTTATAAGCAGTACTTAAAGATAAGAAAATTGATGCCGTCAAAATTGTTACGCTAATAATTTTTTACATACCGTTATTAATTTTTCTCGGCTTATTTCATTTTTCAGTTATTCATTTTCCTGCTTTGTTCATTAGTGATCGCAAGTCACTTCACATAGAAAATATAAATACTCACGTCACTTTTCTTTTTCTTTTTTGTTGATATTTCGTGGACTGCTGGCTGATACGGCACGACGAGAACTGCCATAGCTACATGTTCACTTGGTGCGTTTTCTTATTTGTTTAGACATATGTGTACGATCCAACTATGTAACTAGTGTCAAAATAAGGATTGTGCATTTCTGTTCCTTCTAACTCTCTCTGGATACGATAATTTGTCCAAGGTTAGACGGTGTCTTTTATTGTTGTATATACTGTTATATATTGCACCAGACGCCACTATGCTATGGATCTCATCAGTCTGTTTTGCCACTGACATGCACTGAGTACTCCGTCTGAGTTGTGTAGTCACCCACTGCAATGCAGGTAAATTTAAAGGGATCATGAGCACGGAAAAGGAAAGAATGGCTTGACCCTAACACGTGGACTGCAGTTGTGAGCCCTGATTAAACTTTAATAATTACTAAATAGTGAACGGGACTATCATCCACCGTAATGAAAAAAGGGTTGCAATTTACATACGTTTATTGTTATGACTTCAGTGATTGCTCAGAACAAATAAGGATTAAATACTCAACACGGGAGAATGAGTGCATATACACCTATTAGCGTGTGATTATTATGGATCTTCAGAGTGACAATACTGGAAAAATTCTTATGAAATACAACAAACGAACAGGAAATCGTGTCAACTGAAGGTTAGTCGCGCAATTTAATGGTTGGTGATGACGACATCGGAAGGTTATTGAGTAACGGGAGATAGAATCCCAAAGAGTAAAATCGCGGTCTAAAGGTCGCCACACAGTGACTGTCTGATAAGCCTGAATTAACGCGCCCATCATTCCACGCCAATTTCGTACCCGTGGCTGCGACGCTTTTGCACGAGACGAGGTGCAACTAGATGACAGGCAGGACGGGAAGCTAGCGTGGCGCGGCAAGTCTGTCACGATGAAGAAGAGCGTTTTGATCCTCTCGGCGGCCAAGTACGTCTACTATGACTCCCGGCGAAGAAATGCTTACTACGACATTCAGCGACGAAGTCCCTGATACTCACCTGCTCCTTCTCGCTGTGGGACCTCCAGAATTGCCATTTTGGCCGATTTGAGGCCGCATACTTTATTTCACTAATCCGAAACCACAAAACACATTTGTTCTGCAAGATTTGGCGTCAATTCTTTTGGAAGATTCCGAACGCCGATCTATCCAATTTCCTCTTTCTAGCAACTTGCCAGTACCGCCCTATGACCCATTTCCGTTCCCAAGGATTCCGAGTTCCGATCTATCAAACGGCGTCCCGCCAACACCTAACTCTGTCTTCCCGATGTTTACTCTTAGGAGTCGGCGGCACTAGACAAAGCACTCGCCTGTGGAGATACCTGGTGTTTAATTCACAATACTGCGAAATTATCGCACGGGACACTCCATGTTCGTGGGTGGGCTGTTACTCGGAGAGATGTCTCTATTAATATTTGCCAATTGCCTAGGACAGAGCGAGTTCGATGAACTCAGCATGAAAGTGCATTCTTCCCCAAGCGTTGCTGTAAATCATCTTTTCACTCCCCGCTAAATACCGGAATTTATTTGGCATGCATTCAGAATTAAGAGATATTACTCTTTTGGACGTATATTGGAATTGTTTGTTTAATTAGACCTACCTTATCGATGGATTAAGTGTCTCAGTAGACAGGAAAATGAAACTCGAAGCTGCCTGCAGCCTGATGCGTTTCACCACACAGGTGAGTGTATAGAAAAAACAAAACCAAAAGTTATTTTGAATGACCAAGTACAAGTGAAAAACAACAAAACGTTTACACTAATACACAAAGTACTACAATAACATTCCAAAACATCATCGAGAGAATAGTCCCCCGGAACCCGTTTCCCTTCACTCTTCCTGATCCCCAACATATAACCTCCAAACCTAAAATACAACTACCCAAACAGCTAGAACTTTTTACCTACTCTCTGACAGTTATTAGATCCACACTTAACAACCATGTCCTTGACGAGGCGTTTTTCCACTCTCTCAAATGTCTGAAGATGATATTAATAATTAAAAGACAAGAACACCTTATACGAGCATGAAAAAACACGCGCGTGCACACACACACGCACACGCACGCACACACACACACACACACACACACACACACACACACGTGCGCGCGTGCGCACGCATAGCCAGAGAAAAAGAGAGTGAGAGTAAGAGAGAGAATTGAACAGTCATTAGTCTGACAATAGTTGCTGCATTAGGATGGTAACACGTACGTAAATAAATAAGAAAAGAAACACGAAGTCAACGTATAGTTGTGACAGAACTCAGTGCCAGTTCTCGTAAAAAAAAAAAAAAAAAAATATGCAGTTATTGGCAGATCAGTAGTGGTGTTCCACTGCAATTACGAACAATGAAACCAAAAAAGGCGTGACGTGAATATGTAAGTATTTATTATATGTGAACCGACTGTGAGATGCCTAACCTATGATTAGATGAGAGGAAGCTCAGATTTCAACCAGAAAGACAAATAACTGTAAGTAATAAAATAATAACGTAAAATGACGTGAAGTGTTTAGCAATCTGCTCGTAAGTACCGTGAATAAAAACAAAGCTTTATTGTTTCAGATATAATCCATTGAAGATAGCTTAATGTAAAATGCGGAACACTTCTAGAACACAAACGGAGAAAAGTAAGAAAAACGCTTTGGAATTTATAAAACGAATAAAAAGACCTATCACAAAAATATGTTGAGAGAAAGCGGCAATCAAAAATGGCCCATAAGGAAATGAATTCATGACAAACCTCTAAGATGCACCACTGTACAAAAAACTCCCGATTATCATGATTAATGAACACCCTAAACTGCACGGATAATCGAAATACGCGGATAATGCCAAATTTAGAGGTTTTCTTGTCTGCAGTTTACAACAATTACAAATTTCAGTTTACAACGTTACTATTTTCTCCATCCGCCCAAGCATTATCCTTTTTCGCTGTCTGAAGCCTCTGAGAAATCGTAATGTTCCCACAATGAGATTCTCACTCCGCTGCGGAGTGTGCGCTGAGTCTCGGTCCGGCACACAGTTTTAATCTGCCAGGACGTTTCAATCGTAATCAAATTCTTCCTGCGTCTACTCAGCATGTTCTGGAGATACGCTGCTGTGGAAAGCTTTCTTCTGTTCCACTAACTTTCCTTTCTCTGCCTGTTCTACACCCATAGTCTTTATTTACTTGGACATCGCACATTAACTAAGTGGCTCTGAGCACTATGGGACTTAACTTCTGAGGACATCAGTCTCCTAGAACCTAGAACTACTTAAACCTAATTAACCTAAGAATATCACACATATCCATGCCAGAGACAGGATTCGAACCTGCGACCGTAGCGGTCGCGCTGTTGCTGACTGTAGCGCCTAGAACCGCTCGCCCACTTCGGCCGGCATTAACTAAGTGCAATCAAGTACCTCACATGCTATGATTTGTAATATATTCCCTGTCGTACCAACAACGACATCAGTAATCTATTACCAATTACACATACCACATCAGACAAGAAGAACAAAACAGGAACAAGACAATAACACTTAATGTAATACTATTCTAAAAGGTCTCAACAAAACTCGTCTTCACCTACTGAACAACTGCACATAGTTAACAAAAAAAAAAAAATGGTTCAAATGGCTCTGAGCACTATGGGACTTAACATCTGTGGTCATTAGTCCCCTAGAACTTAGAACTACTTAAACCTAACTAACCTAAGGGCATCACACACATCCATGCCCGAGGCAGGATTCGAACCTGCGACCGTAGCAGTCGCGCGGTTCCGGACTGAACGCCTAGAACCGCTAGACCACCGCGGCCGGCAGTTAACACCTTATCCAGTTCTGGACAATGAGCCACACCCAGTTTCTCGCAATAAGACCCACTAACCACAAGGAAAAACTAACATTTATATTTACTTCTCCTCAGAACACTGTCTACGTTTACTTACCACATTTCTCAAATAAAAACAAAATGAAACAGCCCTTGAAGGTCCTTTCGACGCTCCATGACTTCTGCTGTACTTAAAAAGGAAAAAAAATTCTTCACTCAGTGTACTGCATGGTTCAACAGCTGTGGCTGCTATGTGATGCCAGACCCAGCCGCAGACGTCTGTCTCAATAATCACTGAGGCCGCTGTACCTACCTCTGTCACCAAAGTGTGGTGGCCCAGAAAGGGTGACCTCCACACTGGCAGGGTTGAGTTGTGGCAAGGATCAGGATGATCAGCAACGGCTAGTCAGAGAAACATCAGTAGTAGTAATATATTTGATTGAAGGAGAAACTGCAACACTTGTAGTAAAAGTCAGTGTGTGCCTAAGAAGTTGGAAGCCGCTGATGTAAGTCAGTCCACGAACCGCTGTAACACTAGTGGCGCAGCAGGAGTGTAGATGTGCGAAGTATGTGGCGGGACATGTACCATCTGGATAAAGTTTTGCTGAGAAGTCAGAGTACACTGTAAAGTGCGTAACCCCACTGTGATTCTTGAAAAGGAAGAGAGCCTCCAGTAAGACTGGCAGTGGAGAATGTGTAGTATACCTACATGGGCGAAGGTGGTCAGATGGACGCACCGTCCTGGGATCAAACAGGTGCCTTCCAGAACAGGAGGCTGGCAGTGGCAGCCGATAGTTCCCTGTGGCCTACCTGCTGGAAGGCGCTGTCCGCAGCATAGGACTTAAAGCCAGCAGTAGGCCTGCAGTTAGTGGTGGCTGTTTCTAGGGCATAGAAGTATCCTCGTAGACAATGAGTGGCAGAGTGCGATCCGTTTGACTAGTGATTAGGGATATTCATACTAGCTCGGTGCATACTTGTGTTACTGCACCTAAGTCATGAGGGGCACAACATATACGCGGGTCTCGGGTGAAGGCCATCAAGTCCGTGATCTGTTAGCCTTCCAGCCGTCTCAATATTAATTACGTTCTTGCCACCTCTGGTTGGCGGCAAGATGAGGTAACCACTCTGACATCGGCAGGTAGGCCAGGTGTAACTTCTGCCCGGGATCTTACCCTGCTTCTCTGGCGTTTTGCATTAACCAAGGCAAGTGTCTTACTTTTACCCAGCCACATCATGTAATACCTTTGCAGTAAAACAATGTCATCTACGTCTTCACAACCAGAAATTTGTAAATTGAACGTAATTATACTCTCTAATAAAGATATAGTACTTCAGGTTTTGTTTTCCATTTTCTAAAAAATCGACCTAATAGGCGCGAATAACCCCCAGGCCAGATAATCCACACCCAGATAATCGTCAGCTTGCTGTATGTTGAAAATAAACGAGTAAAATAGAAAAAGGTTACTAAATTTAAATATCTTGCAGAAACAATGCAGAACTATATCGAATGCCTTCCAGAGATCAAGGAACCTGACATCAACTAGGCGGCCATACTCCACAGCCCTCTGGATCTGGATAGCTGAGTTTCGACACATCTACATAGTAATACGTCAGCATAAAACTTTTCCTCCAAATCTACAACATACTCAGTTCAACGATATTGTCGTACCTCACTTGCAGTGTTGGGGGCTATAATAGACCAGTGTTTATTTCCCGAGCAAAAGGAGTCTTTCTTGCATACGTAGTGGACTTTCTACGTTGACGACTTGGACATTACCACGACACCTGCCAGTTTGGTATCTCCTAGTGCCTGAACTAAACTTTAATAAATTTCACAGAAGTGCGGGCCATTACGTTAAGGACACCTTAAGTTGCACATATAAATTATCTACCGTGCATTCCAACCTGTACATACTACTGGAGTGGCTTTAAGTATGGACCGGAAGTCCAACGCGGTAGCGATCTGTCGTTGAGAGAGCATCAATCCCATCATGATTGCCTACGAGCAGGAGGGTGGTCACTAGGCCTCCAGGACTCCATTCAATGGCTATTAGGCCAGGTATCCTTTGCTGTCACAGGATGTCGCCCATGTGGAGCGGATCTTCTCGGGTCTGTGGCACCAGGCTGGATGACCCGCAGTGGAACAGATCATACTCACCCATACCAGTGACAGTGCCAACATGGCCGTTTCAGTGGATACAAAGCCCATTTTTTAATGTTGAAGCGTTACTGGGACACCAGACGATCCTGGCGCCTAAGAGGGTGATAAGGGGGCCGTCCATGGCAACTGAGGTGGAACTGACGTCCTGGCATCACTGTAGAGGGGTGTGGGGAAGGGGTTGCTTTGCATAGGGGTGTGTGAACGCTTCATTGGGCCAAACATAGATGGAAAGCGAGAGGTTGGCTTGTGGAACGATACCTGGTGCCACCGCGCTGGTTCGAGTTTAACTGTAGGCTTTCTATCATTGGAGAAAGTGAGCCTGCTCAGGAACCTTTGTGTGGCCATATTGTCGATCATATACTAAGGCTTTTTATTAAATGTAGTAATTCTGTTCCCACTATTAAATTGTGGATTTTCTAACTGTAAAGAATTCAACAGTTTTCACAATAACTACTGTTCAAATGTACATAATTTTGTAAGACCTGTATTTTACCACTTCCTAACCACATATCTACTGCTTCAAGCAGCTCCATCGACCACCACACTCAATGTACCAGTGGTAAACACACTGAAACCTCCCCTTAGAAAACTTTATGAATGATTATGCTGATAAACCCCTTACGTTATTTGATTTTCAAACAGCTGAGCAGAACTGAACGTACTCCGACATTTCGCTCTTTACTTATTCTGATCAACACTAAACTGACACACAATATTTTTAGCGCAACGCAATCTGACTTTCAATAATCTCTACAAAAGAATGGCCCTGACTAACAATAACCTATACCTTTCATGAATCACTTACCTCACAAAAACCTCCGTTGCTCGAACTACTGCAATACAGCAAGCGCCAATACTGCCAGCTAAATAAAAGATAAAAGATTCCATCTACTGAAGTCACTAACTACTGATAGGCATAGTTAGCAAATGAAAGATTTTGATAGAGAACAAACAATGTATTTACCCTAATAGTGTTCAAAAGTCATTATATATATATATATATATATATATATATATATATATATATATATTAGTTCATGACATTCAGTCTGACAAATTGACTGTATCTGATGGACACACATCCAGATCATCCACTCTCAAAACTCTGCCATCTCTCTCCTCACATCAACCACTGCTGGCGGCTCACCTCCAACTTCGCAATGCTATGCGCTGTTCACATCCAACTGCCCAACACCACAGTACCGAATATTACAACAATGCTAAACAGCCACAGACTGCACACAGCACAGTCAGTGATTTTCACAGACAGCGCTACATGGTATTACCAACATAAAAACCTTAACAGCGTACTTACACCTAAACAGCCAACTTACATAGCCCCCATGGTCTCCACAAAAAATTTTACATATTGATTTCGGCAGTGACCAATAATGATTTCATAAAATTTTTCATTATTACAATAACAAAAATAACAAATTATGCATTGTTGATACACTGTTGGTCAAAAGCAAAAATTGTTCTCGTAAAGATAGTACTGATCATTTATCACAATAGTGATTGCATTGCACAAAGTCTGATCAGAAAGAGTTAATGAACATGGAAGTAGTGGATCTCCATGCAGTCTTGAAGTAGTGTTGTCCTTCCAATGGAAAGACAATGCTGACTCTTGACATGCAGACAGGTAATGGGCCATAACAGAGCAAACCGACAGCAGAGTTAGTCGTAGTGCAGAAGAATATTGTTAGGTAGGTCATCACAGACCTGACCCACTGTAGTCCTGGTAGAGAGTATGGTATTGGTAGGCCATCAACGGTACAGACCCACTGCAGTCCTTGTAGAGATGGCCAGTAGCCATCTGTTGCGACTGTGCAGGTGCACAATCACCATCAAAGTGATGTCCATAAGTGAAGTCCATAAACCACCACTTGTGCGCTCACAAAGTTTTTGGAATTGTCCTTAGAACCAGCAGTGCTGTAAACCAGTCCCTTGATGAATTATTTACACACATGCAAACAATAACAGTCCCAACTTCTCACATATTGTGCATATACTACGACCAATAGAAATGTGTGCACTGAAATGAATGCTTACAAGTTACTTAATTTGATGAACTGGTGTCAATTACAATTTTATAACATGAGAATACAATTTCAAAGGTACAGAAAACATCATTAAAACATAATAATATGGATAACATTTGTAGTAATCCAGGCTTTACAAAAGAATAGAAACAAACATGTACATCAGTGTTACAGGAATTATGACATAAGTAAATAAATAAAATAATGAGAATAGTTTTTGCAACATTAATTGCACACATGAGCATTCAAACAGAACACAATTAATAATGTCTGAACATCTTTACAATGTAAATATCATACTATTAGAAAAATTCTACAACATAACTCTTATCAGATAAACACATAAAGATAGGAAGAATACAAATACACAAGGGTACACAAACACATAGCGGAATAACACAAAAGGAAAGGACAGGGTTTGTTTTACTGCAGAATTTTGCAAACAAAACTTTCTTTACTTGTTGGAGATCTCCCTTCATTCATCATTATTCCCAAAAAGTCCTATCTATACCAGTTGTCCCTAAACGCTATTGCCTGCTGGAGTGGCCGAGCGGTTCTAGGCGCTACAATCTGGAACCTCGCGACCGCTATGGTCGCAGGTTCGAACCCTGCCTCAGGCATGGATGTGTGTGATGTCCTTAGGTTAGTTAGGTTTAAGTAGTTCTAAGTTCTAGGGGACTGATGAACCCAGAAATTAAGTCCCACAGTGCTCAGAGCCATTTGAGCCTAAACCCTGCTGTTTTGTTCATATCCTCCTTCAAAATAATTATTCTTCATTGTACACTACTCATTTTGGCCCAAATCTGTTTCATGTAACTTCTCAATGCATTTCTTCCAATTCATCACAACTCATTGTCTTGTATAGCCTACCCTCTCTTAAGCTAACTTAAATCTACTGAGCTCAGATGCATAAACTAAGGGAAGAGGCAATGCAACAGCACAAAACAATTAACACAAACGGCAATGACAAGAAATGCAAACATGACAAAGCTGAAGCAGAAAAAATATTACAGTAAAGATGGCCATGTCTAATACCTATGTCACATCTTAACACTAGAGTGATGCATCACGATAACTTACTCTGGCAGACAAGTTACCAAATCGTTAAAAAATTATTTATGCAAATCCTGTGAAGGGAAATGTCTATTTGTCTTTCCCCCCTTTTTTTAAAGAAAGTAGATCATAAAATTATTGTTTAATTGATCTGTAGACAGAAAATATTTACATTAGTACATCTATTAAATTTTATTTTCACCAATGCTACTAGAAGCTAGATATTAAACAAAATAGGTAAATATACATACAAAGCAAAGCACGAAACATCATTCACTAGCCGTATGGCATTTCATAAGGCAGTAAAAAAATCTCTCAACTAGAAAGACAGTAGTCATCATCAAGTGTATAGACACAAATTATTTATCATCATTTCATTAGGCATTTCAGTAAATATCAGAAAGTATGAGCTCAAAACTGTAATCATATGTTTCAAGTATGAGCATCTCTTATTTGAAACGCTTTCTACAAAGAAATGTCAATAGCGAGGTTAATGGCCTCTTTTTTTTCACTTAATAACTTTTTCTCCAGGCGACTGGCCCAGCTGCGCGCCCATAATGCATTACGTCAAGGTCGCTTAATTTTCTTACCGAAATATTTACGACAATAGTTTGCGCTACAGTGACATCTCATATAAAAAATTTCACAGGTCGAGAATTTGCGTTACAAATGTGTAGAATCCTATAAATATAACACAGTCCAAAAAATTTTCGTCAGCATTGTGATACATTCACGCATTTACAAACATTTTATAACTCTTAAAGTACGATTCTTGGTTTCCAACATCCTTTCTCACAAACCAGAGTCCATAACCACTACTCATTATTCGTTACTTTATTACACATATACATATTCGCCGACACTTCTTCAATATTTCATAATAATAAATACATAGCATAATCGAATTCCTGATATAGCATTAGCTTATTGATCATAAACATACCTCAACAGCATAATACATATCGTCATCGTAATAATAAAATCGTAACACCTCAGTCAAATCTCAAAAACGTCGTAGCTATCTCCAATAATTTCAAAACCAAAAAAAAAATTATCTGCTCATTTCAATAGTGTCATCTCCCTCAAACGTACTTTAAAAATCATGATCCCATACCAAATACATCATTCAAAGCTCTCCTAGTATCACAATGGTTCCGAAAACCTATGAACAGTTCACAAAGTATAGAAAAAATACAATTTCATAAGTGTGAAGTTATCCAACTGTGTAATTACGTAAACATCTGTCACTGAAGTAGTAAAACAAATGTTTGTCTCTCTCAGTTAAATGATCAGATAACTGTGTAATTTGTGTGTTAGACAAATAAGGTACCGATGTGTACAGTTGTATAAGCAATTACCGTATTAGCTAGGGCTCCTTATACTTGCAAACACATGGTACACAAAGTAAGCATGTACCCCCCTGAGGATTAAAGTAAATATACCATCAGGTGTTACAGATTACAGCAATGTAATGAAATGTATCACGGAAAACCTTTGTATCTTTGTAATTGAAAGATCTTTAAAAATAAATGTTTTAAGTACAAAATTAATCACTCAAATGCGTATCCTGTAGCGCTAAATTTGCGTCTTGCTGCATGATAATTCTGTGGAAGTGTTGTAGTTATCGTCCTCCGTAAGCCAAGTTCTGCAGAAGTCAATGTACTCATCTCATCATAAACAAAAGTGAAATGCTTTGCGTATAGATATCGTAGTTGTTATGCTTATTGCCGTGATGAAGAAAGTACTGTACTGTAACGTATTGTTGTGCTACGGAAAAGGCTGTTTCATTGTAGCTATACCACAAAAGTTACTAGTAAAACATGTTTTACTTCCCAGAATAATACAGAAAAACTGTGCAGATATAAAACAGTTACACCACAAAAGCAACAATGAAAATTGTGTCACTCATTAGTGGCGTCGTGATATAATCGTGTAGCTGTCAAACAAACTAATCACTGAGTCAACTGCTATCTCTCAGAAAATACTTTAAATGCAGAATGTATTTTCAAGTAAACCAAAATGTTGCATTAAAATCTCAAGCAGTACCAGAATATGTTCTAAGTATGTAAGCCTTATAGTCAGTTCCCTAGGTTCTTGACTGGGTAGTTAACTTTAAAACATAGTTGCATGTTAGCAGTTTCTAAGTGTGACAAAGAGTACTAGTAACGTGAAGTGAAAAATTTTATGGCAGAGACTAAGTTAAAAAACAAATTATCTCCCAATAAACTGTTTTACGTGTGAATTGTGGTGCAATCTTTTACCCTTTCTAGTGCGCAGAGTTTCAACTTCAAAGCAGTTATCATGTTGTATACGTCGGTAAGGAATGCTAAAACTTTTCTCAAGGTGAGCGTCTATGTTATTTTTCTCTGAACCAGCCGGCGCACGTAGCTGCCTGCGGTGTAAGTCATTGTCTGTCTCTTTGTTGGCGCGCATCGTTATTAGGATTAGGATACGTAACTTCTGCAAATTCACCTTGTCGAGAGGACCCTGACCTGTTTGAATCTCGCCAGTTCTGATGACATTCAGGGCTGTCGATGTGATTATATCGTCTATCGTCATGTCGGTAGATTCCATAGTTTCTTTCATGTCGGTCACGTGGTGGAGAATTTCTCCCTGAGTCATAACTGCGTGGTGGACCGTTGCATCTGAAGTAACTCTGTCTCCCTTGGTAATAGTTATTTTGGTTCACATATTGTCTGTTTCTCTGAGCGTCTGTGCCATAGTCATTACTATGGAAATACGATGTTTCTCTGTAACTATTGCTACTTTGCCAACGGCTATCATACGGGTGGTGTCTGTTTTGGTCACGATTTGCGTTGTAATAATAGCCTTGTCGTGTCCAGTTATTATTTCTTTCATCGCGGAATTGTGAAGGATGTGGCCTGTAATTGTTCCTGTTTTCGCGTCCCGCGATTGTCAGTGTCAATTTCCAATTCTTGTAACAGTCCCTGAAAAGCTTCAATGTCGTCTTTGCAATGTCCTTCCAAAACAGTATGTCGTAAATGTTTTAGGCAATTTGATTAAGCAAATGCGGATGAGTTCTGAGGGGCTGTATGGGTTTGACAGATACTGATTCGTATGCAAAATATCTTCAAAATATTTCACAAGACTGGAAAATTCAGATTGTTCGAAATGTTTCATCCTTATGATGCTATGTTTTACTCGGTCTTGTGTAGCTTGAGACCAATATGCTGAGAGGAAGGCATGATAAAATTCTCCTTCACTGTGACAGTCGTGAATGACCGATCGCATTCTTACAGCTGGTTCATTCTCTAAATAGTCACACATAAATTCTAATCTGTGCTCTAATGACCAGTTGGGAGGAAAAGAATGAGAGAATTGGTGAAGCGACGCTTGTCGATGAATGTCGTTGCCGGAATTCTTAAATGTTTTGAATTTACGTGTAGTAATGAACAGGTTATAGTCAAAGACATCGTGTCGGCGAGTCGCATATCGATCATGGTTACGTCGTGTCGGCGGTTCCATCTCAAAAATCGGTGCACCTTGCCAATTTCTTTAATAATTTCCAAAATGCCCTGTGTTATTATTTTGTGGATTTTCCATATTTCTAAGTCCCTCTTCCCGTGTTGGAGCGCGAGTGTCCTCTGAAATTTGTAATTCTTGTATTACTTGTGCCAACCGATCTAGTACTTCCCGGATTTCTCTTTTGTGTTGCGTATTAATTTGATTCTGATTTTGTTTGAATTTCTTAATTTGTTCATACTTATCTGTGTCAGTGAAGGCTACGGGTCGTGTCTCATTCAGATCATGATCTATCTTTGTAGATAAGCAAGTGAACTGATCCGAAGTTCGGCTACTTTCTCCGATAATGAACTGATTTCCTCAGTGTGTTTTTCTGAACCAAGTTTCAAGGTGTCTGTTTGTGTTGAAAACGTATCTACTGTGTCCTTTAAGTTTTCCTGAGCTTTTGCAAGTTGCGTAACCAAATCGGTAGATGCAACTGAGTCAATTTTAGCTTACAAGGTGTCGTGATTTTCATGAACAATAGTTTGCAATTCCTTTATGGCTGCTTCGTGATTCTGTAATGCATTTTCATGACGCGAAAAAATAGGTTGGAAATGCTCACAAATTTGTGTTTTTACGTCATTACAGACTTTTTGACATTCAGATTCGATTTTAAGTAACGCAGCAGTTAAACCTTCACGTGTTTGTTCAAGTGTGGTGTCTAACATTTGAAGCTGTTGCTGTGTTTGTCTCTGGTGTTGTTCCATTGTGTTTAACTTTTGAATATTTTGTTCCATTGCGTCTAACTTTCGAGGATTTTGTTCCATTGTGTCTAACTTTCGAAGATTTTGTGCCATTTGTTTTTGATTTTGTTCAAGCGTTGTGTCTAACTTTTGTAGCCTTTGTCCCATTTGTTGCATTAACTGTAATAACAATGCACTGGTGTC
Source organism: Schistocerca serialis cubense (assembly GCF_023864345.2). NCBI lineage: Eukaryota > Metazoa > Arthropoda > Insecta > Orthoptera > Acrididae > Schistocerca > Schistocerca serialis. Next base: position 668,478,521 of record NC_064642.1, read on the forward strand.
TGAAACATGTTGCTCAGTGCTATTCGGCAGTTCATTTGAACCGGCAATATTTTGAAAAGCAGAAAATGTGTCTTGACTTATTTGAGAAAACGGTGAGGACGCAAAACCTGAAACTACAGTATTTGAAAGATTGTGTCCTGTCATTTCGGAATCCTGAGGCGAGCTGTTGCCGACCGATCAATCGATGATGCTTCCCTGTTCACTAATTGTTCCACTGTCTACACCATTATTTGCCGCCCGCTCCATTTCCCTATCCACAATTACCAAATTACTACTTTGAATGTCTGTTAATTCATCACGCGGAGGTGCTGGTAAGCTACGTTCGTCGTCACTATTATTTCTCAATTTACTTTGGAGCCTAGTGTTACGTTTCTCACACGCCATAATTATCACGAATTTCACACGATAACAAGAAAAGCACAATTTGAAGAGCAAAAAGAGAAAACACATTAAAATACCACTGAAAACAATATACAATTAATTGGAAGCGCGGCTGTGAAATACTTGGTGCAAATATACATGCATGCCACAACTGTTTTACTGTACGACAATGAAAAACTACAACTACGAAGAAAATTCTCTCTACAATTACGAGCTAGCAATAAACAATAGCTACACTAATTAAACAAAATACAAGAAAAAATCAGAAGATTCAAGTGAGGTATTCTCAGCTAAGGGTCGACATATGAAACCTCCCCTTAGAAAAACTTATGAATGACTGTGCTGATAAACCCCTTGCGTTATTTGATTTTTAAACAGCTGGGCAGAACTGAACGTACTCAGACATTTCGCTCTTTACTTATTCCGATCAACACTAAACTGACACACAATATTTTCAGCGCAACGCAGTGTGACTTTCGATAATCTCTACAAAGAATGGCTCTGACTAACAATAACCTATACCTTTCATGAATCACTTACCTCACAAAAACCTTCGTTGCTCGAACTACTGCAAGACAGCGAGCGCCAATACTGCCAGCTCAATAAAAGATTCTAACTACTGAAGTCAGCCGGCCGGAGTGGCCGTGCGTTTCTAGGCACTGCAGTCTGGAGCCGAGCGGCCGCTACGGTCGCAGGTTCGAATCCTGCCTCGGGCATGGATGTGTGTGATGTCCTTAGGTTAGTTAGGTTTAAGTAGTTCTAAGTTCTAGGGGACTGATGACCACAGATGTTAAGTCCCATAGTGCTCCGAGCCATTTGAACCATTTTTGAACCTCTTACATAACCCACCACTGGGGGGGCAAAAATTTGGCAGCGATGGTGAGTCAATTGGACTTGCCATGAGCAACAAATTTTTCTTAATTAACTAAGTTTACAATCACAGAATATATACATATATATAAGTGCAGAAGATTTTTACTGAAGTCACTAACTACTGATAGGCATAGTTAGCAAATGAAAGATTTTGATAGAGAACAAACACATACTATGCAGCAGGTGTGGCACTACAGGAGACACGTCTCTTAGAAACCCAACTCCCTGCTACTGGAAATTACAAATCCTGCTGTACAAATCGCAGTAACGCTGAGAGGGAAAACGGTGGTATCTGATACTTTCAGAGAGAAAGTGCCAGTAACCATACTGTTACAAGCCGTAGTTTTAAACGTCCGCCTATCAATTAAGCTAACTGTATTCCACAGTGTCACAAACTCGTCATAATTTCTGAACCATTTGCGTGAGGACCTTGAAACTGCACTTTGGTCGCGGTGCATTACGGGAGTCAACATGCGGAGTATGGTTTGGTTTAGCGACGAAACCCACTTTCAATTGAGTGGGTTCGTCAATAAGCAAAACTGGCGCATTTGGGCGACTGAGAGTCCACATTTCGCGATCCAGAAGTCTCTTCACCCTCAACGGGTGACTGTGTGATGTGCAATGTCCAGTAACGGAAATGTCGGTGCGACATTCCGTAATGGTACGGCGACTACCAAACGGTACATGAAGGTTTTGGAAGATGATTTTATTCCAGTTATCCAAAGACAAGATGCGGTTCATGCAAGGCGGAGCTCAACCCTGCCGAAGCACCAGAATGTTTGACGTCCTGGAGGAGCACTTTGGGGATCGCACTCTGGCTCTGAAGTACCAAGAAGCCATTGGCATAGGCCTCGATTATCCGCCATATTTTCCAGATCTGGACACATACGGCTCCTTTTTGTGGGTCTATATTAAAGACAAGAGTACAGCAATAGCCCCGAAACCATTGCTGAGCTTAAAACAGCGGTTCAGGAGGTCATCAACGGCGTCGACTTTCCGACACTTCATGGGTCATGGTGAACTTCGCTATACATCGGCGCCACATCGCCGCCAATGATGGCAGGCGTATCGAACAAGTCATAATGTAAACCAGAATATCTGCAGTGACGTTTACATGTTGAATATAGTGTGTGCACGCCCTAGTTTGTAACTAATTTACCCTTTATTTCATGTAGTTCAGTAATTTTCACCCTGTGTTAACCACATGACAGATCAAATACCATATCACGAGCTGATCCAGCTAGCAGAACAGCTGCCTTCATTCTTTCTCTTATTGTGGGACTACTATGCCACAATCCTGTGTGAGGCTTCCTAACCATATTCAGCAGGAGTCAAGAAACAGAGCATTTAATTTCAGAACTGGAAGTCTGCGTCCTTAGCACTAGAGCTGCAATACTTTTCAGTACTGCCCATGGAAAATACTCAGCCATAGATACTACAGTCTGCAACCCGAGCATCCCAGCGTTTATCCAGTGGTACGCCTATGGCGACCCCTGAATAGATAGCACAATCCTATCACTCTCTCTTCTCGACCCATCGACAATGAGATATGGACCACGTTGTTCAATATGGAAACCTAACTGGTAAACTTGGTAATATTTCAAAGCAGTCAAAAGAAAGATTTCTTCCCAATGCACACCGTTGCAATGATTGTTTGAAGAAATTGCTGCAGCTATCAGGGAATATCGCAGGCCACTTTAGGATGCAAACTCCATCGACCTACGAAACAATTAAGAGCATTCAAGGAACTTCGAGCATAGGCACGGTTATTAATAAAACGAGAAATCGGGAATGTTGTGAACAGCACGTGCCATCTATGAAAGCCCACAACCATTCATCTCATGTAAGTACTAAACTCCACCGCATTCGCGGCCACTCACCGTCCACATTAGATCCTGTCGTCTCCGTACAGGGCTCTTGATTGATAAAGCGTATTATTTTCAAGTTATTTTTTATCACTTGAAGTGTATTTTGGAAGTTACTGTAACGACTCCTTTAGGATTAAACTGCTGAAAATAGATTCGGAGGCATAATTCAAAGGGACAAAAAAATTGGTGGTGCTCTCCGACACTTGTGGTCTGGAGTATAAAATGGTGCTAGCCTTCTTTCAACTAACTTGAACGTTCCTCTCTCTTACTTGCTTTTGTCTTATTAGCTAAACAGAAAATAGCTGTACAGCCTACACTGTTTCCTAGCAAATGTTCTTTGCTTCCTCATCACAAAACTCCTAATTGATCTCGTTACGTCTGTTCAGTTGATAACCACATGCACAGATGAACAACATTGAAACGCCAGCTAAACCCTCTGGGCAGAACAGGTAATAGGATTGCGGAAAGGGCCAAATAGGTTGAGGTCAGTTTTACCTTCTAATTGTAATTTATTGTAATTTAATAACTTTTACAAGCAAAGCGGCACATAGCCAGACCCTTACCGAATGCTACTCTTTCACGGCTGATGGCCTCCAAACAAGAAATTTTAACAAACCAACAAGATAAAAATCCAATTAAGATAGCAACAAAATAATTAAAAAAATATCACAGCAAGGTAGACAGAACAAACATACGCCAGGTGCAATACACATGGCTGAAGGCCACAATTAAGTTTCAAAATTTTAAAATATATTATCTTAATCTTTTAAAGGGCAGAAGGCCGCAATGCTTAAGCCTGAAAGATAAATTTAGGAAGTAATTTTGCTTAATTTTTAAGAAAAAAGAAAAAATAACCATAAGCCTTAAATTTTAACTAGATTAAAACAGATAATTACGCACCGGTGGCATTCAGAAGCCTCCAGGAAGATCAGTCTGCCCTCGTTCACTTAGGTGAGACAGGTGATGAGCCCAGCTACACTTGACCCATCGAAACCCAACCAGGGGACTGCCACGGATCGACCAACACGACTTGCTTCCCATCAATCAGTACATGAGAACTCAAACAGAAAAGGTTACAAACGTGATAATCCACAATGGAGTATATATTAGCTGTCAAAATTACGTACCATAATGGGCAGCGACAACAGGTGAGGAAAGGACGCTGCCTGAAATTACGTTAGTGGCCAGGGCAGGTAACCGGAACACTAACGGCCACCAGGCAGAAAATTCCACTGGTTCACTCGAATTTTAGTCAAGCAAAATAGTTAATTGCACCAGATGGCGGCTCAGTTTCAGCAGAAGAGACACCTGTTGTTGCTGACAGTAAAACGTAACAGGAAACCACCGAAACGAACCAGCACAACATGAATAGACGTAGCTTGTGTAGTTTAAACCTCTATTCAACTTTGACGTCCTGGGTCGGTGAACGACGAAGCTCGTAGCGATCGGACAGCTCCACACACGCTCAGACACTGCGCAGGGGCTGCCAGCGGCCCCAGCTGACTGTACCACCCTCGTCCGCAACAACCGACCGACTCCTTCTGGTCCGTTCGCGACTGCTGCTCCGTCGCGACAGCACTACTGGTCCGTCTTCCAATCACTCCCAGACATACCACGGCGGAAAACTGGCTTGGACACAACAATGCAGAGGAAACACGCCCACTGGCTAAACGACGTCCCTGCGCCAGGAAACGGCCGACCCAAGTTCCACAAGATGGTAACTGAAGGGGTCCAGAAGCGCTCAGAGAACCAGATACACGTCGGCCGACGAGACGACCAACCTCTCAGAGCCAATACGCGAACAACATTTAAAATAATTTGTCAATAAAAATCATACTAACTACACACACAACCTGACAAACACTTGCACGAAGACCTGAACGATACCCAACAATAACTAGGCACACACGATGACATTCGGGAGTCGATGCACACACACACTCCGACTCATAAACGATCGGCGAGCCAAAACACATCGTCCGGTAGGACGACCGACCGACGATCCACCAAGACTGTGGCCCGGCTCAAGTGAAGCGTGGCGGCAATGGTCGGGCGAGCCATGTGGACACAGACCTCACTGCTGCTCCACCCGACCGTGCTAGTGCCGCATTACAACTTCCCAACTGTCAGGTCCGGACTGCACTCCAGACGAGTTCCAACTGACTGCCAGACCCGAAGTCGCCACCCGAACTCCCTTACACAACCGGCCTGCGACACACAACGACCGGGATCTAATAGCAGTCGAACAAAGATACTACGACAGGGGATATATCGAAACGCGCTGCTAGCGCCGGTCACGGTCAGGCAAAGCAGCAACTCAGTGACAGTAGAAATTTTAAATTAACGTAGTCAGGTGTAAGTACGTTAAAAACAGAGTGTAAAATACACTACTGGCCATTAAAATTGCTACATCATGAAGATGTCATGCTACAGACACGAAATTTAACCGACAGTAGGCAGATGCTGTGATATGCAAATGATTAACTTTTCAGAGCATTCACACAAGGTTGGCGCCGGTGGCGACACCTACAACGTGCTGACATGAGGAAAGTCTCCAACCGATTTCTCATACATAAACAGCAGTCGACCGGCGTTGCCTGGTGAAACGTTGTTGTGATGCCTCGTGTAAGGAGAAGGAATGTGTACCATCACATTTCCGACTTTGATAAAGGTCGATTTGTAGCCTTTCGCGATTACGGTTTATCGTATCGCGACATTGCTGCTCGCGTTGGTCGAGATCCAATGACTGTTAGCACAATATGGAATCGGTGGGCTCAGGAGGGTAATACGGAACGCCGTGCTGGATCCCAATGGCCTCGTATCACTAGCAGTCCATATGACAGCCATCTTATCCACATGGCAGTAACGGATCGAGCAGTCACGTCTCGATCCCTAAGTCAACAAATGGGGACGTTTCCAAGACAACATCAATCTGCACGAAAAGTTCGACGACGTTTGCTGCAGCATGGACTATCAGCTCGGAGACCATAGCTGCGGTTACCCTTGAAGCTGACGCCTGGATGAATCCAGGTTCTGTTTACAGCATCATGATGGGCGCATCCGTGTTTGGCAACATCGCGGTGAACGCACACTGGAAGCGTGTGTTCGTCATCGCCATACTGGTGTATCACCCGGCCTGATGGTATGGGGTGCCATTGGTTACACGTCTCGGTCATCTCTTGTTCGCATTGATGGAACTTTGAACAGTAGACGTTAAATTTCAGATATGTTATGACCCGTGTCTCTACCCTACGTTCGATCTCTTCGAAACCCTACATTTCAGCAGGATAATGCACGACCCCATGTTGCAGGTCCTGTACGGGCCTTTCTGGATACAGAAAATGTTCGGCTGCTGCCCTGGCCAGCACATTCTCCAGATCTCGCACCAACTGAAAACGTCTGGTCAATGGTGGCCGGGCAACTGGCTCGTCACAATACGCCAGTCACTAATCTTGATGAACTGTGGTATCGTGTTGAAGCTGCATGGGCAGCTGTACCTGTACACGCCATCCAAGCTCTGTTTGACTCAATGCCCAGGCATATCAAGGCCGTTATTACGGCCAGAGGTGGTTGTTGTGGGTACTGATTTCTCAGGGTCTCTGCACCCAAATTGCGTGAAAACGTTATCATTTGTCAGTTCTAGTATCATATATTTGTCCAATGAATACCCGTTTATCACCTGCATTTCTTCTTGGTGTAGCAATTTTAATGGCCAGTAGTGAACATGATAGCGGGAGCACTAGCCATACACGGCTGAAACAGTTTTTCGTACCTGCACTGTCTCACATTTCTCCACTGACAGTACATTTATGCACACTGACTCAAATCATGTAACAAAAATACAAAGAACGGTAAATTTCAATAATGCTAATTACGTAACTAAATGATGTTGCATGTGTACAGTTTAACACAACGTGTCCCGAAACTCTGACCGTTTTCCAGCAACTTCGCTACTGCAATGCCACCAAGCGGATAGCATGAGTGAACACACTGAAAAACGATTGTGTATTATTTTCAGTTGAGAGCATATTCAAATATAAATGAGGTCACAGTTCAGAGCTTGTAGTGTCGATATAAATAAGGACAGGCGACATACAGGGCGATGTTTTTCACCGTGTACAAACTCTAGGAACAGATCGATGAGAGGTTACGGAACAAAACGGGTCTAATGAACTTACATACGAAAACACATGGTTTTAGTGCTAGAGGATGTCTATTCATACATTTTTACAGAGACTGCTGTCTATACTCGCTGCACCGTGCAACCACAGTTAGGATTGAAAATGGTTTCCACATGGCTCAAAGCATAGTTGTACCCGCCGTAACATTTTCTGTCTCACAAGTTCACATCGACCACGCTGCATCGGAACAGGGTCAAAGGCAGAATGAATAAGCTACTCCAGTGACTCCACGTCTGGAATGGGCTCTGCATACACGATACTTTTGAGATGGCGCCATTCGTCTGGAATGGGCTCTGCATACACGATACTTTTGAGATGGCGCCATAACCAGATATCTCACTGGTTGATATCCGGTGAACGAGAAGGCCTAGCAACTGCACCCCCTCGCAAGATTCGTCGACCAGGGAAGATACGATTGAAATGCGTCTGGACTTAAATAACGGCGAAATGGGCTGGAGCACTGTTATGTAGCAGCCACATAACCTTTCGAATCATCAGTGGCACATCTTCCAGCAGGGGAGGCAAAGTCAACCGCAAAAAACCCCGATAGTTCCGACCCGTTAGGCGACGTGGAAGAAAGACTGCTCACCAAATAGCTCGCAAATTTTCTGGCCCAAACTTTCCAGCTACACTGATGTGGCTGTTTTGAGATCACAACAACACGGGGGTTCTGCTTGCTATCCCACAGACAACTGTTAAGGAGCCGTGTGCCGGACCGAGACTCGAACTCGGGACCTTTGCCTTTCGCGGGCAAGTGCTCTACCATCTGTGCTCTACCAGCTGTAGGGATGGGGCGTGAGATGTGCTTGGGTAGCTCAGATGGTAGAGCACTTGCCGGCGAAAGGCAAAGCTCCCGAGTCCGAGGCTCGGTCGGGCACACAGTTTTAATCTACCACGAAGTTTCATATCAGCGCACACTCAGCTACAGAGTTAAAGTCTTATTCTGGAACTGTTATGAAAGTTGAAGATAACACTCCGCGTTAAGTTGGCCTCATTTGTGAATAGGATGGATGACACAAATCCCAGACTCATGGTTGCCTGGTGAAGAAACTAGTGACCAAATTGCTCCTGATGTGGCAAAACTGTCGATAGTAATCCCTGCACACGCAGTAAGTGATAAGGTTAGTACATGTATATACATATACATATACATTTACTCCGCAAGCCACCCAACGGTGTGTGGCGGAGGGCACTTTACGTGCCACGGCCATTACCTCCCTTTTCTTTTCCAGTCGCGTATGGTTCGCGGGAAGAACGACAGTCTGAAAGCCTCCTTACGCGCTCGAATCTCTCTGATTTTACATTCGTGTTCTCCTCTGGAGGTATAATTAGGGGAAAGCAATATATTCGATACCCCATCCAGAAACGCACCCTCTCGAAACGTGGCGAGCAAGCTACACCGCGATGCAGAGCGCCTCTCTTGCAGAGTCTGCCACTTGAGTTTATTAAACATCTCCGTAACGCTATCACGGTTACCTAATAACCCTGTGACGAAACGCGCCGCTCTTCTTTATACTACAGCATCAATTGTCGTGGAGAATGTTCCACACGGTCATCTGGCCTAGCCTGTATTGGAAGACAATTGCGTGGCATTAGCACGGCGATCACCTTCCACAGTGTTTATTACGTTTTTCTACAAGTCTGGTGACCGAACATTTCATAGTTTTTGAAACGACCATGTCTCAGGCACACGGTGAAACAATGTCTCAAAGATTGAATGCTGTGTCAGCGCGGAATGGTCTCCTGATACAACGTTGCTGTCCGCCGCCCGTTACCTTTTGCCTTTCCGTAAGTAAACAACATATCGCAAGAACTCGAGTGGCATACGGAACCATTGTGTTCAGCGCTGTATCACATCGAGTCAGCAGGAGAAATGAATTGGATACAACACTACCAAATACTGTGGCAGGAGAGGGCGCTAGGGCGTGACGTGTTGAGGAACAGTACCACTCACTAGGAAGAAACCGTGCACGCTATAACTGTGGTTACTTGGTACAGCGCGTATTAGACCGCAGTCTCTGTAACAAAGTGTGACTGAATAAATGGTCTCTAGATTGGAAACCATTCGTTTGTGCACATAAGTTCGTTACACCACTTTTATCCGTATCCTCTTATGATCAATCCCAAGTGTATGTACACAGTGGAAAACATCACCCGGTATAACGTGGGATGAAATGTAATGTTTTCTTCTTCTTTAAGAAGTGTGGTATCGACACCAGGGAAAGGGGGAAACCCACCCTCTTTCTTCAAACGAATTAGTACAGTCGGTATTGGCAGATTTATATAATAGGTAAAAAGCAAGAGAGATGTAAGGCAAGTTCAATGTCACCACTGATGTTTGCTTATTCATCGAAAAGGAACTTAGAAGAACGTTGTTTTTTGTGAAGAATAAAAAATTACTACACTACAGTTAACTGGTGATGCAGTAGTGGTAGCCGAAAGTGAACGTGAATTAGATTTTGGGATAAGTGTAAAGGAACAAATGCTACCAACAGGTGTACATAAATAAGAAACATCACAGCTGGTTATTGAGGAGGACGAACCATTAAACTGGGAAAGAGCATTGAGGAAGGATACATACATTTTAATACCAAGAAAGCAGGATGGTAAGCCATGACACGAGAATCCATAGCCCACGCCAAGCTCCTAGGTTCCTTAGATTTTACTCTGAAGAGCGTCTGACGTTATGAGGCACGAATGGTGTGTGTCGACTTCTCTTGGCGTGATAGGAGACAGAGAACAGTCTGCCACCGTACAAGCGAGTCCCCTTCGTCGACGGATGTAGATATTTGCTGCCTGTATTCAGCAAGCGTGCTCTGCTTGTAGAACGCAAGGGCAGAGTCAAGTCGTGCGGACGGAGCGTACAGGAACGACAATACCGGGAATCAGTCTTTAGCGGTCGCAACAGGAAAATTTCCGCTCGGCGAACGTGTCCGCAGTCTGTGTTGCTCACGGACGGCAACCGAGAACACCGAAATCCGCGGCACTTCAGATCAGGTCGTGTATAGAGTATTTCACGAAGGAGGGTACCATCAGCCGTGAGACTATGGCCACAACACCTGTGCGAGTCTGCTACTACCAGAAGGCCCCTGTCAGTAGAGTACACCAGGTGAAGCCGTTTTAGAACAGATAAAATCATGGTAGCTCGTTTGCTTTGTGTGAACTAATTGAAATAATTATAGTTCGACGTCCGCTGTCGAAGGGCATGTTGTGTGACTAAATTGTGTATCCTTGCGTCAGTAATGTTAAGCTGGATCTCTAAGTAATGTTTGCTTAAGGCTGTATTAATTCGCAAGACTCAAAGATTCATTGCCTTGATCCAAGGTACAGTTGGCCCTCTCATTATCTACATTTATTTATGAATTATAATTTTGTTTTTACGGTTCAGTAATATATTCTGAGGGTTATTAAAATTGCGCTGTTATTTTGTTAACTGGTATTTCTTATGTAACTCTACTGTCGATTCAAGACTAACGTGTGTCGCATTCGTAATTTGTTCCGCTTATAATGCTCTGCTTGTTGGTGAGCCAGATGTGTTAACAATAAGAAATTTTTGTTCACTTGCATTTTGTCTCAATCGGTACCAAACTGTTGTTGTTCATACATTGAACTTTAAGAGTGGGGCAGTAGCTCACAAACTTAGCACTTGACTGTTATTTGAATGTTATATTTTGTTTTTTCAAGGAAAGTATCTGATTTTACTCAGTTTGATACTCTTTCTTCTTCTTTTCAATCTACTGGCAATATCCTCAACTCATGTACATTTTTAAACTGTTTGGTTTATTAAGAGTTACAGTTCGGGGGTGTATTTGCACTTGTTGCGTGGGTGTGTCTTAGAAGTGTTAAGTGTTTGTGCTACCTGACAGAGTGTGTTGTGGTGCATCCCGCCTAGTGGGTGATGCCGACGTGTTGCTATCAAGTGGCCCTATCGTATACTGCTGAAAAAGCTGCCATTGATATTGTGTTATCAAGTTGTGACTTATTTGTCCATATAATGCAGCACTGAGAGACCCAATAAACTTTGTTATTGCTGTGAATTATTTCCAGCTTACATTTCCCAATCCTTTCACTCTTCAAGAAGCCACGTATCATTCTCGTAGCATAGCATGGTTGCCTTGGGAGTAGACGTAATTAGTTAGTTAATTAACTTTCTACCATCCGTAATAAGGAAACATTTTTACGGTTATTTTGTGGGTTAAAATTTCCAAGGCAAACTGTACCTAGGGTGTTTCTAAGTGAGTTATAACATGCCGGCCATGGGCGTGCAAGGGGTTGGCTGCCTTAAAAAGGAGCAGTTACAATGTGGAACTCGTGTATGCACCCAGTCAGAAGAGACTAGGATTTGGCAGCTGTGCGTGTGGCTACGTGACGTTGCAGGTAAGTAAGTGATGTTGCACGCGGAAGTTAGATACTCGAACTATGAGGTGTAGGCAGTCGCTGTGCCTTTTGAACCCGAGAATTTTAATTTCTGTTTGTGACAACAGCAGTTTATGCTCGAAATGGATAATCAGGCTCTTAGTTGGATCTTTGAGCATTCGTGTTACACCAGGCAGATCGCGCGCTGGATGGTGCAAATCTCGGCTTTTTCTTTCAGTGTTGTACATTAAGGGTAACAAAACACGAAACATCCTTAATCGAATGGTTGAGGAGAGGTAAGAACCTGTTAATTCTGAAGATTCCGGGGAGGCGTGGGATGTATTCACAATGTTAACTCTCCCTGTTGGACGATTTGCGAGAACGACAAAAGCAAAACTCTGAGGTAGGGGCATTAAGCACAAAGTGACGGCATGAGAGGGAGTACCGCTTTGTGAGTTGCAGACACGGTTACTTTGTTACCGTATGTGGCTAAAATTTGTCTTCCCGTCGAGTCCGCTACGGCGGTGTTCAAGTACTACCACAAGTCCGTTATAAGAGAACCGCTGATAGTCTCCAGTACAGAGGTCGTCCGTACATAAGGATCCATTAGGTCAAAGAGGCTCTTGTGTTGATCGTCCTTGCATAAGGATATATAGAGGTTGGTGGGTATGTGACAGAACTGAATATCGCCAAACCTAATCCCAAATGTGGAAGGGGGGGCTCTCCAGTTCATCAATACCGAACATCACGTAGACAGGTTCTTTATTGATTATGTGGGACCTCAAAACCTGGGGGTCCACAAGTATAGTTTTGTAGATATGGACGCCTTTCCGAGCCTTATACAGGTAATGCTCGGTGGTGAGGTAACTGCAGCTTTCGGCATATGACGAGAACTTTTCTCTGTTTGGACCTTCCTAGATACTAGTTAGTGGTAATGCTCTAGAGTTTGTGTCAAGCGAGTTCCGCCAACTTTGTTTCCAACATGGCATAACTCACACAACCACCTCACCATATTATTCCCAGCTGTACTTTGCTGAGAGGCTTAACTGTATTATTAAGGCCACATTGGCTATCTTCCACGCCAATTCCAGAATTCTCATCTCGGCATTCATACTCGAATACAGTTATGTGCACCTTGATCTGCCCAACACTGGAGCTCGAAGGCGAGAGACGTACAGTTTGAGACTAGTAATTCTAATTAGAAGTAATCTCTGTTGCAGTTTGTAAACCTCAAAACGGGAGGGGTGAGTTTACAGGAGGGAGACTGAGCCTTGCTGCAAGGATCGAAAACTCACATCACTCTCCTAGGTTCAAAGATGTTACTCCCGGGAGTGTTTTCCGATAGGAATCGCGCCTGTTGCACGTCGAGCTCTCTTAGCGTGACACAAGCCGGAGCAGATGATCAGTGTGAGGAAGGGCGAGCTTGCTTGAAGATGTCATTCTGTCGTCATCCCAGCCTGCTTTCTTCTACTGTGTCGGGGCTTACCAGCCATTTGACGACAGCAAGCTGCGCATGTAGAAAACGAGGACACAGAGCAACTGGGCAAGTGGAGCAGTGCTGTACCGGCAATCAGGCTTTAGCAACTAAAGCAGAAGGATGTCCCTTTGACGAGTGGTCACACAGGCTGAGTTGGTCTTGGCAGCTAATACCACATGCACCTGCGGAACATCAGATCAACAGTATCCATACAGCCAGGGTGTGGACATGACTTGGGTATGGACGTGAGTTTATGTGGCGAGCAGTTCACGCAGGAAGGTCACAACTCCTATGAAGTGCTCTACCACCGACATGGCCCTTCCCAAAGGGCTACACCAGCCCCTGAGTGCGTTGCACCGACATGGCCCTTCCCAAAGGGCTACACCAGCCCCTGAGTGCGTTGCTGAACTAATCAAATCGTGGATGCTCGCTGCTTTCTGAGAGTCATTCAAATTGTGTTGCTATCGTGTTAACTGGATTTCCTTACACAGTTTTACTTCCGAGCCAAGACTAGTTTCTGTGACATTAATAGTTTTCTTCGCTAATCATGTTTTGCTTATTGGCGAGCAAGTTGTGTCTGTATTAAGAAATTTTTGTCTCCGACATTACCGAAATGTTACTGTTCATTCACTGAACTGTAGTTGTGGGGCGTTACCTCGCGAATTTGACTCGTGCCTGTTATTAGAAATCTATTCTATTGCTCATTTTGTCTTCTTTCTCTTTTGTCCTCTTGTCTCCGCAGTTTCACATTACATGTTGCGTAAGTTAACTACCGTCCTCAGTAACTGTAACAAAAGTCTTACTAAAACCAGACGCGTTTCGCTTTATTTTAAAGCATCTTCAATGATCACTAGGGCAACGGCAGTGGATACACGGGTTCCGGCAGATCACCGAAGTTAAGCGCTGTCGGGCGTGGCCGGCACTTGGCTGGGTGACCATCAGAGCCGATATGTGCTGTTGCCATTTTTCTGGGTGCACTCAGCCTCGTGATGCCAATTGAGGAGCTACTCGACCGAATAGTAGCGGCTCCGGTCAAAGAAAACCGTCGTAACGACCGGGAGAGCGGCGTCTTGACCACACGCACCTCCTATCCGCATCCTCAGCAGAGGATGACACGGTGGTCGGATGGTCCCGATAGGCCTCTTGTGGCCTGATAACGGAGTGCTTTTTTTCAGTGATTACTGCAACAATATGATTTTTGACTTAAGGTTTTGTTTGTTTTGATTATTAACAGTTCGCATGCTTTACTTATTACTATTAACAATTTTTATTCTTTCCGTTACTACCGTTTTTTTTTTTTTTATAGATTATTCCATTTTTCTACGACACCCACATTTATGTGTTGAGCAAAGAGCACTGTCACTGCGTTTAAGACATTTACACATCTGTGCAGTGTCCTCTCATCATTTTGCGTGTTTTGTTTTGCTGTTGCGGGATGCGTTCACGTTTTCTTTGTTTTGACAGTGATGGAGGTGTCTGCATCTGCTCTGTGACTGTTCATATTTTCAGGCTGGGAAGAGAGAGAGAGAGAGACTGAGCGAGAGAGATAGAAAGAGCAAGAGAGACATATTTCGCTTGTATGTGTGTGTGTGTGTGTGTGTGTGTGTGTGTGTGTGTGTGTGTGTGTGTGCGGTATTTGTGTGCGTGAGTGTTTGAAAGGAGAAAACATGTCCTCGATAGTGTGTATGGGAGTTATTGCCTTATTATGGTATGGTGGTGAATGATCTAGAATGGGGATATAGCCTAGTTATATGGTACAGTTTTGTATTGTATGTGGGGGTTATTCTTCCTCAAGACACATTTACTTGAGCTTTAGAAGTGTTCGGTGCTTGCGCTACCCGACCACTACGCCCTGTGGTGCATCCCACCTAGTAGTGCCGAAGCAGCTGCCTTTGATATGGTTCTATCAAACTATTACTTGGTTGTCTACTTAACGCAGCAGTGAGAAATCTAATTAATTGTGTTACTGCTGCGAATGATGTTCGCTTTCCCATTGCCCGCTCCTTCCACTCACAAAGTAACAACTAAAGGGTGCTACATATCAAATAAACATAAATGGTAGGCACATGGATTGTATATAAGGAAAGAGAAGGTCAAGAGGTCTCTTTGAAGAATAAGCAGTGCCCAGTGCTCAAGAATGTAAGAAATTGTGCCTAGTTTTTAATGAATTAAATTAATCTGAAATCCGCCAAGAAAATCACGAATAAAACTATAATCGCTGCAATGCATCAGGTTAGAGTTCATTGCTAGTGAGCGAGGTGGTGCAATGGTTAGCACTCTCTTCGCGAGGATGATGGTTCAGACCCGCGTCCGACCATACTGAATTGGTTTTCCGTTATTTCCCTAAACAGCTTCTGGCAAATGCCGGTATTGTTCCTTTGAAAGGGCACGGCCGACTTCCTTCCCCATCCTTCCCTAAGCCGATGACTTCTCTGATTGGCCCCTTCCCCCAAATCAACCAATCATTGCTCGTATTAAATGATTTTCGGTGAAATGGTTATAACTGGGCTACTGTGAATCTTTATCTTCTATCGCACACGTATTTTATTATTTCGCATTGACGTTACAGGAGGTTGATTATAAGATTAAATACTTTTTCCTATTTGTATTGGAAAAATCGCTGCCCATTTAGTGACTGGTAAATATGGAATTTGGCAGCAATAAAAACAAGTTTCTCAGTTGGAATGATCCTACTTTACAGTTATGTGACGTCAGCCTCTTTGCAGAACTGCGTCTCCGACGCCAAAATCTCGTTGTACGCTGTTCCAAATTTTGTGCTTGTATGAGGTTGACTCCAACGTACGTAAATCCTTACACCACCACGATTAACGAAGTAAAATTAGAATATTAAACTTGCATTCAACAGCGAGCAGCTTACTCACGTTTTATATACAAGATATCTGTAATAAGTAACTGCGAGAGAGTCTAGTATGCTCCTTGCTGGTAAGCAGAATTTATTTTTCACAGTTTCAAAATTCCAGTCTAGTTTTGGCATTTAATTCCTGTTTTAAGGTTTATTGCTGATAATGTATTAAGTCACTAAACTGTACTGAAAATCGGAGTTTATTAGTTTCACCATCTTTAAGTAAACAACGGAGTGTGTTTGCAAAAA
The DNA here is from genome assembly GCF_023864345.2 of Schistocerca serialis cubense. Classification (NCBI taxonomy): domain Eukaryota; kingdom Metazoa; phylum Arthropoda; class Insecta; order Orthoptera; family Acrididae; genus Schistocerca; species Schistocerca serialis. The sequence continues at coordinate 668,494,769 of NC_064642.1, forward strand.
CGAGGCTACACCTACTCAGACTAATGAAACGAAGACATAATGGCGCTAACAAAGACACCATATTATACACTTACAAGGCTTTTGGGCTCCCAGTTATGGAATACACGGACTCGGTCTGGATGGGAAACCAAACAAATACTCTGAAGCTTTCGGTAACAGAAAGAAAAATTCTCATAATTGCCACCAGGATGAACCCTAGAACAAGAAACACCAATATCAAACCAATAAGCCAAAGATAGCTACAACTTACAACGAAAATAGGAGCGAATTGTTTCCAAAACTAAACTGCCACCACAAAACTACTAGAAGAGAAATGTACCGAATTCAGATCCCAAAGTGAACATACCCCTATCCACCCAAAGTAATTAAAACCTTCATAAAGTCTACCGACACACCAACACCAGCAACGACACCTGATAACAGCCGAGTGTCTTGTATGCACTAACTTGACTAACGCTACTTAAATCGGCGGATCTCTGAGAGGATCTCACACCCGCTAGTTATCATCTCGCTATTTAAATCACTTGATTTTTTTGGCAGAATTCAGTCCCCCGTGATAAAGCTTTCTTCTAATTACGTGCTTGCTGTTTATTTTGTTGGGCCTTTGGTGAGAGAAGTAAATTTTGCCGCTGTGGACAGCGCAAGGCTTTGGTATGACGTATTGCTCCACCTGGGTTCTTTACGGTTGCTCCTTAGGAGGTTGGCCCACCCCGGGCTCCCTATGCTATTAATGGGATTTCGTGTTAACGTTACAGGAGGTGGACTATAATAATAAAGCACTGTTGTGCCGGATTTGCAACCAAAAGTTTTTTACCGCTTGCAAAGGCAGCAAAACTGTTTTAACTTATTTTAGTTCTTTGTTATGTCACCTGGTAGCAGTAATTTTTACTTGTCCTTTTTTATATTATAAAACTGAATAGTATTCATGGAAGGGGAGCAGCTAATCGCTAAGTATATTTGCCAGAGTATAAAATTCAGCTCTTTGTTGCCATGCTCTAGTGCGTGTGTTAATTTTCTGGGGTTTGTCATAATAGCCTCTTGTTTGTTTTAGAACGAGTTAATTTGCGCTACTTTGCCGTGTTCTTGTGCAGTGTCACGGGTTCTATTGCCCAATGGGAACCATTTGCAAAATCAGAAGATTGCTCAGAGTATTTCATCTTCAAATTTTTTGTTACAGCCGTACATAGCTTTTCCTAAAACAGTATTTAGATTAATTTAAATGTCACTGGATGTGTCCCGTTAAGGTCCAGTTGGGTGTTTCTGTGATTTTATGTAAATTATTTCACACACTGCCGAAAGTTTTTAAATGTTGTTTAATTTCATTTAGAGGCTTGCGCCGTTAAGATAATTTAATTTTACTGTCAAATATTCATTAGTGTAAAGTATATTTGGTAAATTTTATCATCTCTAAGTCTGCTTTCCAGTACTCTCACTTTGGAAATTGGTAACTACACTCTTTGGTTTTTGGCGGCAGCCCTTTTAGTTTGCTGACTTGGTGAATTACGTGAATTTTTGTAATTTTAATAACCTGCAGTTCAAATGTGCATTAACGAATGATGTTCAGTCTCCATTCGTCCTTCCTAGAAGACGCGTGTTGAGCCGTCTCAGAATGTTTTATAGTAAATCTGTATTGCATGGTAGAAAGCGTTCACATTCTGGCTCTTTCTTGAGTTATTATGTTTCGTAATGACCCAATTCCGGTTCCACCAGTGGCCGTAACTCACGCGTTTTTCATCGAAACACAAGAAATTAAACCATTAGAAATTGACTTAATAGTGGGTTAGTAGCTGTTTCAACAGTGTTACCTTTCTAGTTCCATAATTGACTTTTTCTATAGAAGAGTATTTCATTTTCTTCGTGGTCGGCATGGTGACCGCTATCTTGCTATTCACGCGACATCAGTTAGCATAGGGACGTAATTGAATGGGGCGCTACCTCATTGGTAACAGCCACGGGGAGGAGCAGAGGTATCGCTCACGCGTAGCAGATTCTGTTTGCCCAATACTATGCCCCCACTAGCGGATGCTCTGAAGTGACAGGCTAATTGTTCCCAAGATCGTTATCGGTTTATGGCTGTTTACAATACAGTCTGGTATGACAGTGCAGCAATAGCCACAGCGGCTCCACGCCACTAGAGACGTGTGTGGATGTCTCACCAACATTGTACAGCCTCTAATATCTGATGTACTTTATTTTCCATCTCTTTCTGAACTCGCTTCGACGATTATGCTAATATTGAAAGATAGATAAAGAAGATGTCATCGTTGTGTTACTGGAAATAATTATAAAAGCGGTGTTATCATCGAATTGAAACCCGAAACAAAGGCTAAATATACCAATCCGGGAGGCCTCTTGCGGTGCGTAGCAGAGGACACTTCGTACACCGCTATCACTGCACTTCCGCATCTCCGCCGTCTTTCTTTTTACTGGAGGTGAGAATGATTGTTCTTAATGCCCCAACTGAACTCGAAACACTATAATTGGATTTTTCGCGAGATATGCTAAGGAGAAATTAGTGTATTGGTTGTCTCTTCCAGGCTCAATTCTAGCGTGACCAACATGAGATGAATGAGCATCTCCGTGACCCTTTCGTACTTACTGCAAGCAGCTGTGATGAATCGAGCTGCTCTTCTTTACTTCCTCTGTCAGTGTCATCTGGAACGGGTTCCAAGTCGACGAGCAATATTCAAGTACTGATGGAACAACGTTATACAAGCTACGTCTTTCATGTGGTGACTACATTTCCTGAGGATTCTTGAAAATTAATCTACAGCATCTGCATTCACTACAACTACTTTTGTGCGGTCATTCTACTTCAGTTTGCTCCGTACCCATACCACCACATGTTTAATAGACCGGACTACTTCAGCAATTGCTTATTCATACAACAACGGGTCTTTTTTGCCTATTTAAGCACTCTACGTTACATTTGTTTACGTAGACGGTTAACAGCCAGTCCCTGCACTAAGCACTGATCCACTGTCGGTCTTCTTGCACTTAGCAACAGTTTTCTAGGTCGCGACTTCTCTTTATTCAACAGGGCCACTCGCGAGAATCCTCACTGAGCTTCCAGCGTAATGCAATACATCATTTACATACAAGGTGACCAAATGTAAGGTAATCGAACGCCACAGGACTAACATTTGCATACCAGCAGTACAATAGAGTCCCTCACGAATTACTGTCCCGCAAATATTTCCGGTTCCAAAAGGATGTGAAACAAACACAATTTCGCCGGCCGTGGTGGCCGAGCGGTTCTAGGCGCTTAAGTCAGGAACCGCGCGACTGCTACGGTCGCAGGTTCGAATCCTGCCTCGGGCATGGATGTGTGTGATCTCCTTAGGTTAGTTAGGTTTAAGTAGTTCTAAGTTCTAGGGGACTGATGACCTCCGATGTTAAGTCCCATAGTGCTCAGAGCCATTTGAACCAAACACAATTTCGCAGCCTTGTGATAACAGATATGAGAAGCACGCTGTCAAGTCACATTAATGTGACCACCATTCAAACGCCAGAATACCCACCTACAGCATCGTGGACTGCTGGGAGGCGTGCAGGAAGGTACGGTCCGGGGTGTGGAGCCATGCCGGCTCCGAAGCCGTGGCCACCTGCGATAGGATCCTCGGCTGAGGAACCATGGCAAGAGCAGCTCGATCAAGGTGTCCCACAGATTCTAGATTAGAATCACATATTAATATCTTCAGCTGCTGACGGGCATGTCCGAAAGAACAGACACCAATCCATATAAGTATATAGTTCTGGTAATACCGGCCTTGACATTCCTCTTCTGTGTGGATACACACATTCACTACTGGCCATTAAAATTGCTACACCAGGAAGATGACGAGCTACGGACGCGACATTTACCGACAGGAAGAAGATGCTGTGATATGCAAATGATTAGCTTTTCATTGCTTTCACACAAGGTTGGCGCCGGTGGCGACACCTACAACGTGCTGACATGAGGAAAGTTTCCAACCGATTTCTCATACACAAACAGCTGTTGACCGGCGTTGCCTGGTGAAACGTTGTTGTGATGCCTCGTGTAAGGAGGAGATATGCGTACCATCACGTTTCCGACTTTGATAAAGGTCGGATTGTGGCCTATCGCGATTGCGGTTTATCGTATCGTGACATTGCTGCTCGCGTTGGTCGAGATCGAAACTCTTAGCAGAATATCGAATCGGTGGGTTCAGGAGGGTAATACGGAACGCCCTGCTGGTCCCAACAGTCTCGTATCACTAGCAGTCGAAATAACAGGCATCTTACGCACATGGCTGTAACGGATCGTGCAGCCACGTCTCGATCCCTAAGTCAACAGATGGGGACGTTTGGAAGACAACAACCATCTGCACGAACAGTTCGACGACGTTTGCAGCAGCATGGACTATAAACTCGGAGAGCATGGCTGCGGTTACCCTTGGCGCTGCATCACAGGAGCATCTGCTATGGTGCACTCAACGACGAACCTGGGTGCTCGGATGGCAAAACGTCATTTTTTTTTGGATGAATCCAGGTTCAGTTTACTGCATCATGATGGTCGCATCCGTGTTTGGCGATATCGCGGTGAACGCACTTTGGAAGTTTGTATTCGTCATTGCCATACTGGCGTATCCCCCGGCGTGATGGTATGGGGTGCCATTGGTTACACGTCTCGGTCACCTCTGGTTCGCATTGACGACACTTTGAAGAGTGGACGTTACATTTCAGATGTGTTACGACCCGTGGCTCTACCCTTCATTCGATCCCTGTCAAACCCTACGTTTCAGCAGGATAATGCACGACCGCATGTTGCAGGTCCTGTACGGGCCTTTCTGGATACAAAAATGTTCGACTGCTGCCCTGGCCAGCACATTCTCCAGGTCTCTCACCTATTGAAAACGACTGGTCAATGGTGGCCGAGCAACTGGCTGGTCACAATATGCCAATTACTACTCTTGATGAGCTGTGGTATCGTGATGAAGCCGCATAGGCAGCTGTACCTGTACACGCCATGCAAGCTCTGTTTGACTGAACTCCCAGGCCTATCAAGGCTGTTATTACGGCCAGAAGTGGTTGTTCTGGTTATTGATTTCTCAGGATCTATGCGCCCAAACTGCGTGAAAATGTAATCACATGTCAGTTCTAGTATAATATATTTGTCCAATGAATACCCGTTTATCATTTGCATTTCTTCTTAGTGTAGCAATTTCCATGGCCAGTAGTGTATTACCCGATCTCTTACGGAACTTGGTAAGCATGTCTTCCACGAGTAGTGAGTGTGTTGGGTAGGGACACTACGAATGTGGTGTGTGGACAGATAAGGTGAGAATGTGGATCTCGCGGGAGGCGTGTGGGAGATAGTCACTAAAGTCGTACTATCCTCTGTGCCCTTGGTGTATCAGATGGATAGAGCGTCTGCCATGTAAGCAGAAGATCCCGGGTTCGAGTCCCGGTCGGGGCACAAGCCCGTCAGCAGCTGAAGGTATTAATACATAATTCTAATTTCGTTATAGACGGCTGCAGGTCATCAATTGTGTCTTTTCTTTCGGACATGTCCGAAAGAGCAGACACCATATCCATATAAGATTCTAGATTAGGTTAAATTCTGGGAGTTCTATGGCGAAGGTAGTACAGTAACCTGGTGCTGGTACTCTTCGAACCACGCACGTAGACTGCGAACATTTTGACGCGTTGCGTTTTCCTAGCGGAAGATGCTACTGTTCCGACGAAAATCCAACTGAGTGTGGGGATGTAAATGATCCCCAAGTATATATTCACATTTATCGTAAAGTATCCCACAGACCACAATGCTCCCTCTTCTAGCTTGGACCCTTCCGATAATACAACATCCTCTGTTCGATGGAGCATAAAACGTGGTTCATCTGGAAAGGCCACCTTTCGCCTCTCAGTGGACTTCCAGTTACGGTATTGTCGTGGAAATCCCAGCCGTCATCGCCGATGGACAGCAATCCCCAAAGGCGCTTGAACCATGCACCTGCTGCAGCAGTGTTGGCTGGACAGCCTCACTGTTGGTAGCCTCTTGGTTCACTTGGACGCTCGTTGCTCAACAGTCGCAAATCTGTTCATCCGTACACGTCTCCGCAGCCATCGTTCACCCCCGTCATCTATGGCCCGTGGTGCACCACAGTTGCCTCTGCTCCGGTTTTGGTTAGCGCCATTTTACCGTGCACGATATACTTTAACCGCGGCGGCGCGCGTACAGTTTATAATATTAGCCTTTTCGGAAATGCATCCTACCTTGGCCCGAAAGCCAATGATCACGTGCTTTTGGACGTCAGACAATTCGCTCCCGTTTCCGCACTACGTTTCCGCGCCCGAACGACACCTAGTACACATCGTTCTCTCCTAGTGTTGCGATCTGCAGTCTGTGAGTGTTTATTGCACGTTCACGAAGAACACAGGCGGTGGTCAGATTAATCTGACTGTACCGTGTGCATTCATTCAACACTGTGTCGACGTGGGTACAGTTTTGTGTTCGAGAGTTAGTTTCCTGCTCTGGTTGTAATTATCTTTTTGTGGTGTCACCGCCAGACACCACACGTGCTAGGTGGTAGCCTTTAAATCGACCGCGGTCCGTTAGTATACGTCGGACCCGCGTGTCGCCACTATCAGTGATTGCAGACCGAACGCCGCCACACTGCAGTTCTAGAGAGACTCCCTAGCACTTGCCCCAGTTGTACAGCCGACTTTCCTAGCGATGGTTCACTGTCTACATACGTTCTCCTTTGCAGAGACGACAGTTTAGCATAGCCTTCAGCTACGTCATTTGCTACGACCCAGCAAGGCGCCATATTCAGATAATATTGTGAATCATGTACCGTCAAGAGCGACATTCATCATCAATGGATTAAAGTTAAGTATCAAATTATATCCGCTTTCTGAATTCTAATTCCTTGTCAAATTCCAGACCTCACGTCAGTTTAGTTCTTCCCTCCTCACGCCAGCGTGCGTGAGCTAAAACGCGTGCATTTCGGCCTCCTCTAGTAACACGGTGTTGGCTCTTCAGCCAACACAACACTTTTATTTTCTAATTTGAGACTAAGTAATTTGGCATCTGGCTTCTTGGTCGCTAGACAGCAACGACAATTGGTCTTACGCAAAATATGTGCAATTGTTTAATACCAACACAGAAATGAGAACACAATAATTTCTCTTATTCCAGTTTTAGAGACGTATTTTGCCTATAAAATCTTACTGTTTTCTCATATACACACTACAACCTACCATGCCTTCCTGTCCAATGTCAGCATTGCTTCCTTGTTCGTGTGACACCCACCATACCTCCACTCTGAAGTAAAAACGACCGACTCCACTTCTCTCCTTCTCGGTCTGCTTCTGTATCCTAGGTAGTGCCCATAGGTAGTGTTTCGAACTATTTCATCAACTGCATTCGAAACTAGTTTTCGGTATTCTGTACTGCCATTGGTTCTGTCCATCAGTACCAACTATCATGTCTACCACTTTTATGTCCATTACGTCACCTCGCTTCGCCGGTAGTTACGAAAACCCCAAAACTATATGTTATCAGCATTATCATCACGCAACGACCACGAATTATGACTGCCAGCTTTGAGCTCGAATATGTTATTATTATTGGCTAAATCGATGGCTACCTGAGAAAGTCTGGTCTTTGTCGCAAAGAATACAGCGTGGTTAAAATTTCACGCCTTTCACATGTGGAAGTGTTAAGCTAGCTAATGCAGAACAAAAGCTGTGTTTCTATAAGTCGTGAATCTAAATTTTAGCTGCCAACTAATTGGAATAGGGACTGAGAACATTATACGTATCGCAGCTAATTTTACATACGTTAAATATTAGTCATTAATTAGTTATTCCAAAATCCTTTAAAGCTCTAAAGCAAGAATCCCAGTGAACTACACATCAGATAGCAAGACAATACATGTCTCGCAGCACATGGTCAATGACGTGTTGCACGATGAGGGGGAATACTTCTCAATCGAACGTCTGCAGCCTGAAAACAGCTTCCTGCGTATGATGTTTTCTGAATGGTGCTAACAACAGCAGGAATAAATTTATATGGTCTCTCGAAATTGCGCCCACACATGACAGTATATTTAATACATGCCCACCATTGATATGAAGCCACACAACACTCACGATATCAGGTTCAGCTCGGGATCAACGAATGGGCTGGAATACTGGTAGACAGTATTCTCTCTCTGTGTGTTCGGCCTAACAAGTTTACTGACAGAAGGTATCATGCATTGCTTACAAACAATTTGCTTGAAGCACTACAAAATATTCTAGTTTTCATTCTACAAAGTCTGTGGTTTCAGTACGATAGTATACAATATGAAAATATTGCTGATGACGAGTAATACATTTTTCGTCTTTTTTTTCCTTCAGTTTCCTTTCACTGTATACATCTGTTTTCGATGGTTTAGAACTTTTTTGGTCTTTAGGATAAAATATGTGTAACTATGTTTTCTTTAGTATGTGTTGCTTCAAGAATCTCTTTAATCTAGTAGGTAAAAATGTCAGCCTTCTTTTTTGCCTTTTTTATTATGCGCAGTGTGAAACTATATGCAATATGCAGAACTGCCGTATGAACTGTGATACAAGGGAAATATCTACGGTTGCAGTCGAACAGAGACTGACAGTATGAGTGAAGTGGGTGGTAAGGGCTGGAAATAGTGTGTGTATCACGATAGTACCACCACGTCGGATAAAAGCACTGGCAAAATTGATTCCGACTTCTTGTGTTTTGGACACGATTTAGACTAGACATCAATACGAACGTTATGAAAGGAAGTGTTAGAGTGAATACTGGGACATTCATGGACTGCTACGAACGGCAGTGACCAGGTACCCAGGCACTTCTGTCGTTATTAGAACCAAAATGTTTCCTTCTAACAGAGTTATACAAATTAATGTACATTAATAATCTAATTTTATTTACAGTTTCATTAATTTTCACCAAAATTGAAATAGTAAGCTGTGGAAACACTTAAACTGCTTAATTTATATGGATTGTCTCTCCAGACTGTGAATTCGCGAAAGTGATACGTTCACAAACGAACTAACTGTAGCTTGGGATCAACGATTTAAAGTGGCCTTTACACCGTTTCAAAAGAATTTATGGGAGTTAATAACAGAACTGTGTGCGTGAGGAACGTTATAATCGTACACAAGCGATCTTTGGATTTATGCAACAACCATTACTTTCCACAGTCTGTGAACAAAGGAATATGGCGGAGGTTAATATTACAACCAGGAGAATCATATACTAAGAAAATGGACGTAACCATTCCCATACGCGACTGATGAAGCTTCTATAATTAAGCTGACACCACTTCATTGTTCACCGCCTGCGCAAAGACAATCAGTAACACGACGCGCTGTTCAAAATGGTTCAAATGGCTCTGAGCACTATGGGACTTAACTTCTGAGGTCATCATTCCCATAGAACTTAGAACTACGTAAACCTAACTAACCTAAGGACATCACACACATCCATGCCCGAGGCAGGATTCGAGCCTGCGATCGTAGCGGTCGCGCGGTTCCAGACTGTAGCGCCTAGATCCGCTCGGCCACCCCGGCGGGCACGACGCGCTGTGTCATCCTACAAACCAGTAGTCTCTTAACATTTCTTACTGCAATGTTGATTCCTTTGTAGCGAAGTGTCGGTAGCTATTTCTCTTCAGACAAATAAATGTAGTTCCAGTGAAAATTTATCGCAATCAGTGTCGACTTTGTGCACCCTGCTATCAGAAGGACACAGCTTAACGCCTTGTTATCCGTTTCAAGGGCGGCAAATGCCTCTTATTCAAGGACCGAATCTTTAGGTTGGCAGGAGACAATGGCCTGGAGGCATACGCAACAGGTAATCTGTGGCTGCATTGTTCCTGCAACAAAACCACCACGACACCTGAACTAGGTGCGCCAGAATATCATGTCCATTATAATTATACGGGCTGTTATGCCGTGGTCGGTTGATGAATTTGGTTCAAATGGTTCAAATGGCTCTGAGCACTATGCGACTCAACATCTATGGTCATAAGTCCCCGATGAATTTGGGAATCGACACAGAATTCATCAACCGACCACGGCATAACACTCTGGATAATTATAATGGACATCATCTTACGTGTTCCAACTCTTTTGCATTGTTTGAAGTTATGCAACCATCCACTGCTTCCCATGAAATTACTTTATGTTGCGCACAGCTCGATATGTTAACATAGTGCGTTAAATTCACTGACATCTCTAAATTATATCGAGCATCCTTGAAATGCGCAAATACCTTTTTTTGTAACACGTGCGCCTCGTCCACTATTGAACATCCGTACTTTTTCTTATGCACTAAATAGTCATATTGCTGCGGACTTACTCGAAATCAGTTCATAATTGTTTTTTTACTATGCTGCGAATGATGTTTAGTATCGGCTCCTCGGACAACGATTATCCTTTGCTGTGTTTCAATGGAGACGGGATTTGTGGCTGGGATGGTGAACTACATGACTCGATATGCACACGTCACGATTTTACTTCTCATATACACTGTCCGCACATTTAAACGTGTACAGCACCACACATTCCACTTGCTCATCTCGCAGAAACGTTAATATTTCATCTGACACATCTTTCACACTCTGTGAAATTCGTTTGATTGCTTTGTGACGAAATGTCAACTTCGGTAATAGTTGTTGTAGGTATAATGCAATGTTTGCCCTGTCTACCGTTGCCGTTTCCATTGCTCTACTTTGTAGCACTGCAGCACTGTTGTGAGTTGCTAATCAACTAAACAGCTGTAACGAATCTCTGTAGGCTCATGTGCTCATCATTAGATACGTCCAGTCTCACCCCCTGTTGCCGTTAGCAGCCAATACTGTGGTAGCTGGCAAAATGTGGGGTGTCGAATGCCGTAAACATCATTGGCCATTTACGACCTCGCTTTCAAGGGGTGCCCCATACACTCACTCACTATCGCTCCCTCTTATCCGACTGTTAACCTCGGCCATATTCTCATGAGATAGAGCACTCTCCTCCTTATCGCCAAGTGAAGTGGCGTCGCGCTCTAAAGCATTCAACTTCATTTGGAATTCCATGCCTATTCTGGAATTTATTAATGGTGGCTTCCTGAACCTGTTTAGTATTAACAACTTTCATGCCGTGAATACAGTTATGTGTATGATTAAATTGCACTTGATATGTCTGTGCGTAGGACAGATTATTCAATTCCAAGATATGATTATATTTCCAAGATATGATTATAATCTCCTATGCTCAAGACCGTCGTGGTACAAACAGAAACCCCACCGTTTAGTTGGGATTAGTATCCTGTCCACTGCAAGTCAGCAGTAGACATGACACTGCCCCCAACTCAACGACCATGCCCTTAACAGACTGGTCACATCACCAGAGATCTAATTGTAACTGCTCCTGCAAGTACATTATCCCCAGCACGTCTATTGGTTACATAGTACAACAGACTATACCTAAAACAAACAAAAAACATAAAAATCTGCCTATAATTATTTTTAAAAGTATTTCGTCCTTTTTATAAAAGAAATTGACACGAATGATGCTTAATTGAGATTGTTAACTTGCCCAGACCCCAGAGAAACAAAGTCTGCTACTGATAAAAGTAGCCTTCCGCGGCCGTTGTCACAGTCAATAAAATTCTTCTGGATTTGACGTCGCATTGTCAACTATAAAATTGTTGCACGGCGTCTTCCTCAGGGTGCTTTTCTTACTGACATAAGCACCTTTCGCAAAGTAAAGAGTTTTATAAAAATGAACCATCACTGCACTCATTAAGTAACACGACACAAATTGTTGCCCATAAATTTGTAATGAAATTAAGAATTACAGCAAGTTTCCAATTACCTTCCTTCTACAATCAACCGAGTGTGAGCAGGGAATGAAGTTCCGGCAAACAGCGCTAATCTGGACTGGACCGTATGTGAAACTATACTCCATGGTGCAAGTGTACAGCAAGAGAAATTTTCTAACATGTGGCCACAAAGTTCAGTTCCCTTTGTTTGAACAGGGCTATAACTTGAAGTAGTTGGTAAACCAATTCCACTTTGATTGCGCCCTGGGATACAACAATTCCTCTCATTTCACCTCTTGTCTGCACGCTTGCTTAGTCGCTGCATCACGTAGTGCATTTCACCACTTGCTGCTCTGGAGGCACACACTTTTGTGCTCTCGGGATGGACCCTGCGCTTCTGTTGCCTCTCCTTGACCGCCTGACACACTTTATCTCCAAAGCTACACTCCTATAAAAACCTTCGAAGTCACTGCACGTGCCCTTTCAGGCACCACACACAAAGTAATTGCTGGGTGACAGCCATAGTGTGCAATCCTGTGTAGTATCAATAAGAACTGTCATCCGTCACACACATTCTCACAAGAGGGAAGAAACTGATAAAACCTTTCTGTTAGGTGGCACACCACTATGGATGTAGAGAAAGGTGTCCGCATTCCCGATAACACTTCACTTCGTCAGTCCGCTGTAGCTCACAGTGTTCGGTCAGAGGGCTAGCTGCCTTCTATAACAAAAAAAATCTAAGAAAAAATGGCTCTGAGCTCTATGGGACTTAACATCCGAGGTCACCAGTCCCCTAGAACTTAGAACTACTTAAACCTAACTAACCTAAGGACATCACACACATGCACGCCAGAAGCAGGATTCGAACCTGCGACCGTAGCGGTTGCGCGGTTCCAGACTGAAGCGCCTAGAACCGCTAGGCCACGGGGCCGGCAAAAAAACTGAGTTCATGGGTCAGTGATGAAGTTTAACAAGCGTAATGGGACGTCTCTCTCGAACAAACGCAACGAACGATACCCAAAAAGTTAGATCAGCAGAAAAAAAAGTGGTCAGCGCGCCGGCTTTTCATTTCGGGGGTCCCGGGTTCGATTCCCGGCTGGGTGGGAGATTTTCTCCGCTCCGGGACTGGGTGTTTCTGTCGTCTTCTCCATCATCATTTTATCCTTAACGACGCACAAGTCGCCGTAGTGGCGTCACCTAAAAACACTTGCACCAGGCGATGAGGTCTACCTGCCGGGAGGCCATCGCCATACGCCACTTCATATTTCACTTCGTCAAGGGAAGAGTACTAAATACAGTTAGAAACCTGCCCTCATTGTGGCACATAACAACTGTTGAATTTAGTTCTGATTGAGCGAAACTCTATTGTAATACGTTCGTAAGCGGACACTTTCGCCAACGCGCCTCGAGCGGCCGAGCCGGACAACCTGCGACGAGCCGCCGGGCGCAGCCCTTTGGCAAGGACACAGCGATGAGCCGGGGCGGACGACCGCACCGCGCTCAAGGGCGGACACGATGCGAAAGGCCTATCTGACAACGAGAAGCGTGCCGTGCCGAGAACTCATGGACATCTGCAGCCTCGGAAGGTAGGAAAACATCCCGAGAATGTGTAATCGTGAGAAAGATGCCAATTTACGAGGCACGTACCAGCCCACGCCAGATAGAAAAATTCCACCCTGCATGGAGAGGCGTGGCAATGAAATGGCGGTCTGTCATTGCGCTACAATGAAAATTTCGTCCACCAATAACAACGCCAAAAGGAATAATGTTTCGAAGAGGAGTTGAGCTGAGAGTTGGATTAGAAGCAAAAAAGGGGAGTCGTGCAGCACAGCTCCGACGCGCCTCGCCGCGCCGCCCCGACGCAGCACCTGCCGCTAAAAACAGTACACGACGAATGATAACAAGAATGGTGAGACGATTAGTTCCTCCCTCCTTCCCCTTAATAACTGAGTAGTGTCCACGCCCAGTCAAATCTGCCCTCAGATTCATAATTTTGTTTTGTTTTGTGTAAACAGCACGAAAATAAATACATTCTTTTCTTGTTTTGAACATATAAGCAATCATTTACATTCATACACGAACCCTTTAAGTTTGTAAATTGTGGTTGATTTCATTTCATTTCAAGAGTTCACTACATTTTCTGCACCCATCGTGGGGTGACCGGTAACTGATGTCACAAAATAATTCCCCGAGTTGATCGCTACAATTTATGCAGCCCATCGTTGGGGCGACCGGTATCTGATGTCACAAAATAGTTTTATGAGTTCACTAAATTTTTGGCGCCCAACGTTGACCGACCTCATGGGTAATGTTCATGGTGTCTGATGTCACACAATAATTTCCTGAGTTGACCACTACACTACGTATCAATTCAGTTTCCAACAGTGAAAACATGATACCAGAGGCTTGTCGTTCACTCTTCTCCGATAAACAGTACCCAAATCGACCCATATACAGGCACAAGAAATGTTATTGAACTCAGAAAAATGCGTGTCTCATGTCCTCATCTCATTAACAAATTTACAAGAAATGTAGGAGATATCATCGCAATTTGTCCAGCCAGAGCGATACTCAGTAACGTACAGGGACGAGCACAGTTGTCATTAGGGAAAACAGAAGTATAAGATTATAAATGGGGAGTGCTGACAACACAACAAAATATCCAGAGAATGGGAGAACATTACACTTACTGACGTTTGTCATCGGAAGGTGTCATCACGAACGATGGGAAGGACCGAAACAGAGCTGCGAAACCGTGATGTATCAGTAAATGTTACATCTTGTGGTAAAGCTGAAGCTCAATTCCATCTTGCAGCTACTGTCACGGATACGAACACGAGCCCGTTCCCCCATTATACGTTCTATGGGCTGTAAAAACCGGTATAAGTGTTACCAGTGCGGAAACGTAACATTTGTCAACAGCCCCTTGAAACCTGACCTATTGCATTCACTAAACGAGCTGACAGCACGACAAATAGGACGAATTTCGGCACAACAAATGTTACCGCATACACAAAACTACAGAAATAAACAACAGTATAACATCACGTCTATAAGTCTATCCATTAACCGACCCGCCTTGGTTCTAGTAACCGTTTGTGCATTCTACTTTTGCTTGAAATGTAATACGACGGATCCACCTGTATTACTAATCCGTCAAATACCTGTCAAGTGGCTAAATAGTAGTAACAAGGAACAAAAAGTGTACTAGAGTATAAGAATTCAACACAGACAATATAAGTTCATGAATACAACAAAAAGCATTGTGAGCAGGCTTTCCAAACATTTAAATAACAGAATACTTTACAATGTATAGTTATTGAGTCGTACGTGGCTCGTGTCCGTGCCATATCTCATTTGACATCTTGTTTTTACTGTACTACCACCTCGTTATGTTAATTTCAATTACTGGTGTCACTGAGTTGCCGCCTTGCCTGACCGTGAGTGGCAGCAGCGGCGCTTGTCGATATATGCCCTGGCGTATTATCTTTGCTGACTGGTATTACTTCCCCGTTGTCGTGTGTTACCAGAGAGTTCGGATCTTCCAGTGAGTTGAGAGGCGCTAGCAGTGCAGTTCGGACCTGGCAGAGTTTGACTTAGGACGCGGCAAAAGTTCAGTCGAGGCACGGCTGCAGTGATGTCAGGACAGCCACGACTCGCCCGACGGTTGCCGATACATAGCACTTGAGTGGGGACCACCTTGGTATGTCGTCAGTCGGTCGTCTTGTCGGACGACGTGTATATTGGCCGGCGTTCGCTTATGGGTTGCCTGCGTGTGCCGACTCGTGATTCGTCCTTGTTATTCCATAGTCGCTGCCTGCTGTCTCCGAGTGGGTGTGCGGCAGTCGGTCGGTTGGTGTGGATCAGCGAGGAAATCTCCTCGCGGCGCAGTGGGCCGTGCCCACTGGCGGTCTCTACGCAGTGTCGGAGTGTGTGGGAGCTGTTCCGATTGCTACGAGGCTCGTGGAACACCGACCCAGGACTTCAAAGCTGAGTGGTGATTTATTTACCGAAGCAAGTCTGTTCACATTGTGCTGTTGGTTTTCATGGTTGGCTGTTGGGTGTATTCCCATGAGCAGCAGTGAGTGTTCGAGTTGGGGAATGTTTGCTCAACACCCGGTGGAATTTAAGTGTATTTTGGTTATCTGAAGTCCTGCCCTTCGGCCAGTTACCTGTCCTGGCGGCTGACATAAATTTCAGACAGTGTCTTTTCCTCGCCGTGTTGTTGCTGGCCAACATGTGTGTGTAGTTTTGACAGCTTATGCGTACTTGGTTGTGGGCGGCTACACATTTTACGTTTTGGCATTGAAGTTCCTTGTGTACTGGTCAGGTGGAAAGCAAATCGTCTTGTCGGTGGGTCCGTTCACTGTCTCTTTGTTGGGCTGCCGGTGGATCGGATATAGTTGGGCCGACTACCTGTCTCCCCTAAGCGAACATTAATATTTCAAGTGCAGACCGACTCCCCGAAACTTCTGAGCGCCGCTGGCTGTACTGCCTTTTCTTATTGGTGTTTGATTGTGTATTTTAATGGCTCATAGCCGATGGTTTGACTTTGTATGCTTTTCTTTGGTTTTAAATAATGGATCTTCAGCCGTTTTAAAATTGAAAGTCCCTTACTTGTCAAGTCGTGCATTGTTTGGCCCTTCAGCCTCATTTAAAATATTTTTTAGGATAAAGCTTTGGGCCATCTGCCTTTTGAAAATTCATTCTAGTTGTCTTCTTCAATCATGGGCATCCAGCCGTCTTAAAATTAAAGTTCCCTAATTGTTAAGTCTTAGACTGTTTGGTCCTTCAGCCTCATTTAAAAATAAATTTTCTGGATGAAGCTTTGTGCCATCTGCCTCTTGAAAATTTATTGTATTTGCGTTTTTCATTCATGGGCCTTCAGCCGTCTTAAAATTTAAATTCCTTACTTGTTAAATCATAAGATTATTTGGGCCTTCAGCCTAAAAAAAAAAAAAATTACTTAAGGATTAAGCCTTGGGCTTTCGGCCTTGTAAAAATTTATTGTAGTTGTTAATATTAATTTTAATAATTCACAGCCTCAGTTGCACTGTTTGCCTAGAATTTACCTAGGTTTCAGTCGGAATAAACCAACCTTTTTCAGAATAACTGTAACTACCGTCTTTCCATAGTGGATATCGTCAAGCTAAAGCTACAAATCCATAAATTATCGTCAGACTATAAAACTTATCTAGAACTGCCTCGGCGCCACTTCGCGACCGCGATGCGGCAGCCACAACTGCTGTACTGGAACTGCAAACAGTGCAACTGAGGCTGTTAATTACACAGTTCCCGACAGGGCCGCGAAATGTTGAAGATGATTATATTGTAGTTGTGTTTTTAAATCATGAGCCTTCAGCCATTTTAAAATTAAAGAGGTTGTTCCCTTAAGACATCAGATTGTGGGACATATTCAGTCGATAGTTAAGGTTGGAAATTTGCGCTGTAATGTTTAGGCAACTAAATACAGTTATATGTGTTCGAGTGTAACTGACAGTCTCTCATTTTTGGCCCCTTTCCACAACTCAAACTACCTGCTCTGTCCTGTGGATTTAACCAGGCGTTTCCGTTATCAATACGACAGGCAGGCAACTAAGAAAAATATGAGATGAATTTCTTAAAAGAGAGGGGAATCATATACCGCAGAAATATATCAACGGAAAAATTAAAATTTTCTCCAAGTCCTGTCGAGTCAGGACAAAGTCAGCGCAAACCAGGCAAAATTCACGTGTCGCACGGAACAAACACGGGAGATACTGCCTCACCTCGTGAGAGCGAGGGGTTGGAAACATAAACTCAGCAATCTCATCTATGTGAGGGGAAGACATAACGGCATTCTAACGGAGGGACATGAAAGGGAAGCAGTGGTTGGGAAGGGAGTGAGACGGGGTTGTAGCCTCTCCCCGACGTTATTCAATCTGTATATTGAGCAAGCAGTAAAGGAAACAAAAGAAAAATTTGGAGTAGGTATTAAAATCCAGGGAGAAGAAATAAAAACTTTGAGGTTCGCCGATGACATTGTAATTCTGTCAGAGACAGCAAAGGACTTGGAAGACCAGTTGAATGGAATGGACAGTGTCTTGAAAGGAGGATATAAGATGAACATCAACAAAAGCAAAACGAGGATAATGGAATGTAGTCGAATTAAGTCGGGTGATGCTGAGGGAATTAGATTAGGAAATGAGACACTTAAAGTAGTGAAGGAGTTTTGCTATTTGGGGAGCAAAATAACTGATAATGGTCAAAGTAGAGAGGATATAAAATGTAGACTGGCAATGGCAAGAAAAGCGTTTCTGAAGAAGAGGAATTTGTTAACATCGAGTATGGATTTAACTGTCAGGAAGTCGTTTCTGCAAGTATTTGTATGGAGTGTAGCCATGTATGGAAGTGAAACATGGACAATAAATAATTTGGACAAGAAGAGAATAGAAACTTTCGAAATGTGGTGCTACAGAAGAATGTTGAAGATTATGTGGGTAGATCACGTAACTAATGAGGAGGTATGAATAGGATTGGGGAGAAGAGAAGTTTGTGGCACAACTTGACTAGAAGAAGGGATCGGTTGGTAGGACATACCCTGAGGCATCAAGGGATATCAAATTTAGCATTGGAGGGCAGTGTGGAGGGTAAAAATCGTAGAGGGAGACCAAGAGATGAATACACTATGCAGATTCAGAAGGATGTAGGTTGCAGTCGGTACTGGGAGATGAAGAAGCTTGCACAAGATAGATTAGCATCGAGAGCTGCATCAAACCAGTCTCAGGACTGAAGACCACAACAACAACAACAACGGTATAATTTTATTTCGTAAGAGACAGTTGAGGTATCATAAGAACACCTATCAGCCTGCTGATATGGCGGAAAGAGATCAAACTGCAGCCATGCAGACCATTCTTGGGTAACGTCATTTCTTTAGATGAGCAGTAATGATTACTCAGGCTTCAGAATTACGTTGTAGAAAAGAAACTGTGAGGCCAAAGGTGTGATGTACTGCTACTGCCTGCTCACTTAGATGACTTACGCCTTGAATCATCTTCTAATCTATTGTACCCGATCACTGTGATCTGCTCACCTCGTATCCAGGAAGAATTGGTTACTTTTACATCAGGCTTTCTGATCCGAATTGATGGTGTCCATATATCCCATTATATGGGAGACGCATTAACCTCTACTTCCCTCGGTTAGTATCTGTAAGCCATCATTGACATTGCTGGCTTTCGTTGGTGGGAGGGCTGTGCTGCTGTCTATCTCCACACCGTGCAGAGTTGCTAAGAGATTAGCCGAGCACATCCCTGCAATGCCACGAGAGTACTCTGGTTATCTCTCCTGGGCAGCAGATGGTTGAGACAGCGTCAACACGTTCCGAGACCGTGCGATACACTGCCATTGGCGTGGTCGCCACTGTAGATAAGGAGATACGATTGTAAACATTAATGTGACAAATTCTTGTCTCACTAAAGGTGAAACATTAGTACTTAGCACACGGATCGGCCTGCATTTTCGCGGTTCATGTTCCGTCATCCGACAACACTAGCGATCTAAACCAACGTCCCTACACCGTTAAAACAGCTCCTCTCCTCCACTGAAGACCACGTTAGAATGTCTCAAAAAAAGTTGGAGCTGAGGGTATCCTTTGCTTCACTTTAACGACCATCCGACCGCAGGATCTAATAGTCACCATTCGTCACACTCCGATGATAATGATGATGATGTTGGTTTGTGAAGGGCACGGCATGTGATCATCAGCGCCCTTACAAGTTCCCAATACTTCCGTTTCCAATCTCTCCACTTCGCAAATGATTATGGGATGATGAGGACAATACAAACATCCAGTACCCGGAGATGACTATCCCAGACCCGGTCGGGAGTTGAATCCCTCGATTAAAATTCCGACTTCTTTATTTAAAGAAGCACTGAAAGACTTATGACAGGTCCCTACCAGTGTCACTGTCTGAATATGCCATGAGTACAAAAAGTAAATCTAGTGCAAATTGTCGGGCGTCTGGAAATAACATAGCATCGAAATATATTCCTTGTTACTCGGCTGTGTGGGCCGTTAGTGCATGCTGAAAGACCACACAGCGTTGTAGCCCAGTGCAGTGCTGTAAATGCCAGGTATTGTTTCACCTCGTTCGCTATCGCACCATGCAAAGGAGTGAAGTGTGGGTAATGACACTACAGTTACCAATGCACATCTGCAACAAAACGTCAGTGAAATATAGAACATTTGGCCAATTAAATTCAGAAATTCTGGCCAAGTATATTCAGGCAGCTTTAAATGCAAGAAGAAGCGTGAAGAGATATCCGTAATTGAACGCAAAGAAATGAAAAGACACCAGGACATCCCGCTGCACTGCATGTCTGGATGCTGCACAGCACGATGCAGTTCCAGCAATATCACAGTCTCTACCATCGTCAAAGCTGTCCGCTCTTTAACGACTACAGAACCAGAGAACCAAACAGTTGCTACTACAACAGTACACTTGTTGAAATTCAAGCAAAGAAGAGTCAAAGTGCGAGCGACTTATCCAAAACTAACTGAGGTCACCGAACTGATCATTCTTTGTTAAGACCATAGCAGTGGCCAAAAATGCACCTGCTGAACCATCAAACACTATCGCCGACTTATTTCAAGTATCTTCCGAAAGTCTTTCGCACATCAGTACTATCATTCTGATGGAACATGTCCAGAACTAGACATCCAGCTGATAGTGAAGTGGAATGCCGATGGCATTAGATTTGTTACAATTCCGACAGTTCATACAAGACCAGAACATTGGTATATGTTAGATTATTAGACGCACTTAAAAGCAACTCTATAACTGCAACAGAGCTAACAGAGTCACAACAGAGACGGCACAGGAATTTGTGTCAGAAGATCGCTTCCGCACTATGCAGCGCCTGCACCTGCTTTGCATAACACCGGAGCCCCAACTGCCGCCGCAGAAACTACACAAGTTGTTATGACAGTCACGCCCCGAGTCGATTACTGAGATGACACCTGGAATAAGGAGACGCCTGGCAGGTACACAGACAACCTTACAAACTCTCAGCGCCGGCCGATGTGGCCGAGCAGTTCTATGCGCTACAGTCTGGAACCGCGTCACCGCTACGGTCGCAGGTTCGAATCCTGCCTCGGGCATGGACGTGTGTGATGTCCTTAGTTAGGTTGAAGTAGTTCTACGTTCTAGGGGACTGATGACCTCAGAAGTTAAGTCCCATAGTGCTCAGAGTCATTTGAGCCAAACTCTCCGCAGCAAAGACTCAAACACAAAACAAGCAGCTTGAGACCCACGAATGATCATCGTTAGTGGTTACCGGCTTTTACATTCTTCTGAACAAGCTGCTCAGAGGGGCATACCACCGACCCAAAGGGCAGAGAAAGACCCGATGTCTGGGTAACGCCGTCTTGAAAGCATTTCAGAAATTCATCACATCTTCCGCATGGCAGCAGAGGTCACGAACGTCAGCATAAAACATAACACCAAAATGGCTGACAGGCAGATGTTCTGGTACAACATGATGACCCTCTTGCATGTGACTAAAATTATAGCAGGATAGAAAACGGAACTCAGTGCTTTAATGTATTTACGCCTGACTGACCCGGTCTGTCATTGTTGCAGAGCTGGGACTGTTACGTAAAGACCAGAATCTGACAGTCAGCATAGTGCCGATGACGCAGCCTACCGCTATGTTGGGCAAGTCAGCCGTCTCGGGAGTACGACGTGAGTGCCCAGCCATCCTACGTCCACCGACAACGTTTTGTCCTAGGACGCTGGAATAGATGCTGTCGAAGTACACACAGCTACCACTGGGCAGCTCGTACTCTGTCGAGGGAATGTGAGCCTTTCTCAGCGCAGTAGCAACTGTAGCGGGGCGCCTGCTTGTCACCCAGAGATCGATGTACCGGGAGACCCTATCACTTTCAACTCCCATGATCGTAAGCAAACAGCAGTAAAGAGGAGCAGGAAGAGGTTAGTGTTTAATGTCCCGTCAACGACGAGGTCATTAGAGACGGAACAAAGGGTCGTACTAGGGAAGGATGGGAAAAGCAACGGGCCGTAACGCTTTAAAGGAACAATCCCGATGTTTGCCTTAAGCGATTTAGGGAAGTCGCCAACCTAAATCAGGACAGCCGCACGCGGGTTTGAGCAGTCATCCTCAGGAATGCAAGTTCAGTGTGCTAACCAATGCGCTACCCCGCTCGGTAATAGCACTAAATCTCAACCGGACTTTCTTAAGCCGCCATCGCATTCTTGTACGACAGAGAACCCGCCATCCGAGGAATGCCACAGTATCCGATAGTACAGAAGCCAGCCACCCACTGCAACTTTATAGTATGAGCAACATTCAGTTTTTCCAAACTAGAGAAGATGTGAAGATAGTGTAGCGTTTCTGTTATTTGACGTGGTTATCTTGAAATACACTCCTGGAAATTGAAATACGAACACCGTGAATTCATTGTACCAGGAAGGGGAAACTTTATTGACACATTCCTGGGGTCAGATACATCACATGATCACACTGACAGAACCACAGGCACATAGACACAGGCAACAGAGCATGCACAATGTCGGCACTAGTACAGTGTATATCCACCTTTCGCAGCAATGCAGGCTGCTATTCTCCCATGGAGACGATCGTAGAGATGCTGGATGTAGTCCTGTGAAACGGCTTGCCATGCCATTTCCACCTGGCGCCTCAGTTGGACCAGCGTTCGTGCTGGACGTGCAGACCGCGTGAGACGACGCTTCATCCAGTCCCAAACATGCTCAATGGGGGACAGATCCGGGGATCTTGCTGGCCAGGGTAGTTGACTTACACCTTCTAGAGCACGTTGGGTGGCACGGGATACATGCGGACGTGCATTGTCCTGTTGGAAGAGCAAGTTCCCTTGCCGGTCTAGGAATGGTAGAACGATGGGTTCGATGACGGTTTGGATGTACCGTGCACTATTCAGTGTCCCCTCGACGATCACCAGTGGTGTACGGCCAGTGTAGGAGATCGCTCCCCACACCATGATGCCGGGTGTTGGCCCTGTGTGCCTCGGTCGTATGCAGTCCTGATTGTGGCGCTCACCTGCACGGCGCCAAACACGCATACGACCATCATTGGCACCAAGGCAGAAGCGACTCTCATCGCTGAAGACGACATGTCTCCATTCGTCCCTCGATTCACGCCTGTCGCGACGCCACTGGAGGCGGGCTGCACGATGTTGGGGCGTGAGCGGAAGACGGCCTAACGGTGTGCGGGACCGTAGCCCAGCTTCATGGAGACGGTTGCGAATGGTCCTCGCCGATACCCCAGGAGCAACAGTGTCCCTAATTTGCTGGGAAGTGGCGGTGCGGTCCCCTACGGCACTGCGTAGGATCCTACGGTCTTGGCGTGCATCCGTGCGTCGTTGCGGACCGGTCCCAGGTCGACGGGCACGTGCACCTTCCGCCGACCACTGGCGACAACATCGATGTACTGTGGAGACCTCACGCCCCACGTGTTGAGCAATTCGGCGGTACGTCCACCCGGCCTCCCGCATGCCCACTATACGCCCTCGCTCAAAGTCCGTCAACTGCACATACGGTTCACGTCCACGCTGTCGCGGCATGCTACCAGTGTTAAAGACTGCGATGGAGCTCCGTATGCCACGGCAAACTGGCTGACACTGACGGCGGCGGTGCACAAATGCTGCGCAGCTAGCGCCATTCGACGGCCACCACCGCGGTTCCTGGTGTGTCCGCTGTGCCGTGCGTGTGATCATTGCTTGTACAGCCCTCTCGCAGTGTCCGCTGCAAGTATGGTGGGTCTGACACACCGGTGTCAATGTGTTCTTTTTTCCATTTCCAGGAGTGTATGTGCCAAACCGCAGTGTGTTCGGAACTCCCTTTTCTGGGCGCTTGAATACATATGGAGTTCGATCTCAGGTGAAACGTCCATCACGTAGTGGGCATAGTGCTAAAAATCCCCTGATATCGGCAACGTATAACTGACCAAACCCTGTATTTATGGCCTTAAATGTGTATCTGACAACATGTTGAATAAAGTTCGTCTCTAGGTAAAACTTTTAAACTCCAAAGTTTCACTTCATATTGTCCACTTTCAATAAATATCTTACATTGTATTTAATAACCTGAAAGTTCTCTCAGTCACTCATGCTTTCTAAAGAACCAAGAAAAACGAAGTTATGCTGAATTAACACACAGCAACATACTGTATATCCTCGAGAATGAAAATGACGAGCACTGCAAATCGTAAATTACTACCTACCCTTTCAATCATAGTATGAAAGCTTTCACGACCGGATGACATATCTTCTGATAAACCTTCCGGGATGTAAGGTCGTGGTCCACGAAACTCTTCAGCTCCTAACGTATCGTCCAGAGCTGCGCTGGACGTCTTCAGAGGGGTGTTTCTCCTCCGGTGAGTCTTGCCGACAGTCAGCAAGACTCACCGGAGGAGAAACACCCCTCTGAAGACGTCCAGCGCAGCTCTGGACGAAACGTTAGGAGCTGAAGAGTTTCGTGGACCACGACCTTACATCCCGGAAGGTTCACCAGAAGATACCCTTTCAATATTTCAATAAGGTTTAACAGTAAGTTCATTCAAGGAAATTAGTCTGACGCGTCTGATATCATTACGTCAATCCCATAAGCATAAATTATAAAGAGTGACTTTTTTCTGAGCTTAGCTCATATCTTCAACAAATCGTGTGGGCCTCTTTATGCTCCTTGCCTATACCCATTGTCAAGCTGCTGCGCACGTAGCTGCTGCAAGCTTCATCTTTCCCCATCGAGCCGAATTCCAATGTGGCGACGAGTAATTTGACTAAACAGTATTTCAAAGTGATTAATAGATTATTTATCCCCCGCTTGTAGCTCAATTGTGTCATTCTGCAACATTTTTTTCCAAATCGCCCTGGCCTTATTGCTTAGTAAGAGGATATGAAAGAGTGTATGAACGGCAGAAATAACCGGATGGTCACAATCGTCAAAACCTTCAGCGGCACTGCGACGGACGGAAACCTCTTCGACGCTACGCCGCAGATGTTCTGAGAGCCCAGCCGCCGCATTGCTTTTGGAGACCGTGTGCGCGATACGTGCGCCGGACCGTCTCAGAACCAGCTGCACACTCACACGCGATTCCGTCATCAAATGGCGCGTGAGCCTTCTGAGAAGTTACGTCTAGACTGCAGTCACCAGTTATCGCAATCAAAGTTGGCAGCTGCTCTCAGCACTGCAGTGAGATGAAACAACTTGGGATACGACGCTTATTTTCTCTCAACCGCCCCCTCGACTGCCACCAATAACAAGTATACTGGGTCCATCTACATCTGTCAATAATGGTTCAAATCGCTCTAAGCACTATGGGACTTAACATATGAGGTCATCAGTCCCCTAGACCTAGAACTACTTAAACCCAACTAACCTAAGGACAGCACACACATCCACGCCCGAGGCAGAATTTGAACCTGCGACCGCAACAGCAGCGTGATTCCGGACTGAGGGGCCTAGAACCGCTCGGCCACGTCGGCCGGCTACATCTATCAGGTGTTTTCGATAGGAACGCTCATTCCTCTGAAAACTGTGAGGATACTCATAACACGGAACTCAAAAAAAATCCACCTCCAGTTATTCTAGAAAGTCTACCTAACAAAAAGGCACCTGAACATGCGTCAACGGGAGAAAAAGAGCTACCGCAGGAAGGAACACGCAATGTTCCAGCAGGAGAAGGAGAAGAGTAGTGTTTATGTCCCGTCGACAACGCGGTCATTAGTGACGGAACCCAAGCTTCGGTTAGGGAAGGATGGGGACGGATATTGGTCGTGTCATATCGATGGAGTCATCTCGACATTGGCCTGAAGCGATTTAGGGAAATCACTAAAAAAACATAAATCTGTATGGCCGGACTCGTGTCTGAACCGTTGTCCTCCCGAATGCGAGTCCATTTGAGGCGAAACAAGTGCTATATCATCCAGAGATACAGAGGCGAGCGAGTGTGCCGGGGCTTACCTCAGTTCCCTGGTACCATCGTCGAATCACCATAACGCGTCTCCTCTTAACAGACAAAGGGTTGTGCCATAACCTAAGAGTGAAATTAAAAATTAAAAGACCTTTCCCAAACGTTGGCAGTGCGTGCTTCAGTATATTAACGTTAAAATCGTAAGAGCACAGGGGCGATTGCAGAAGAGGTGCTACTGACAGAAGAGCTGTTGCTGAACATGCCTCACAGCCAGGAGACTACCACTTTGATAGCACCCAAGTACTGGCAGCCACAAGCGGACACCATGAAAGGACATACAGAGGGTCCATAGAGATTGGAAAACCCTCCCAAGAATTTCAATAGGAAGGGTGAAGGTGTGAAATTGAATGTCATTTGGGTTCCGTTGCTGAAGAAGAAGTGTACCAGTCTTCTACCAAGGGATGACAACAAAAGCGGAAGACGACAGTCGACAACGACCAATTGCGCTCGCGTATTCAAAACATATAACGTCACGCCATTGCACGGGAACACGTCTGGACGGAATTTTGCTGGAGTCAGAAGCGAATCAAGCTGTAAATCGGTCACTCAAAGAAGCTATGATTCCCCTTCAAAAGTGTCCTCGACACATTAGGGCCAAACGTCGGGTTTTGAAGTGAAATCCATACGACTACAGCGTAGTAGCCAGGGAACATTTTTTAACTATAACATTGTAAGATCTCAGAATGATTAAATGAATATGTTAGACAAATATACAGTCTTAATAAACAAAATTAGTGGCGCTGAATAATGAGACTTCAAAGCTAAAAGTTGTTGAGAATACGCAAATGTACGTCACAATTAAAACCTAGAAGTCTTAAATGGATCAGAGCAATATTTTGGTCAAAATAGACGTTTTTACGAAACATTAAAGGCGCTAAATATTAGACCTCAGAAAGATAAAAATTCATATATAGCCCAGTTTCATGTAAAAATCTTGTATGTGTGACACCAATAAGCTACCTCTATTAGCTTTGAAGTTATTTACTAAAAAACCTATGTCCGTATGCATAATAGATAATTAGTATTTGTAACAGAAAGTTCTAATTAAGGCACTCGATTACATTCCCGCTACAAAACAGCTGCACCAAGTTTCAAGACTATTGTAAATAATTGTAAGTACAAGGAATCTTAAAGAGGCAGTTCAGAGGTCCCGTTGTACTGTCGGTCTTGTTCTAAAAATTCTATCTAGTAAGATTTGAATGTAGTCGAGGTAAAACTTTTTCAGTAATTAAAGGAATCTGAACTCTCTTTATATAAAAATGAAAAAGACTGTAAGCTGTTCAAACACAGAGCCATTAATTAATACTTGTCCAAGAAGGGGCCATTTAGATACTGCTGCCTGTGCCTACGGCGGTTGATAGCAGCTGTTCCGTTTGGCGGTCTGCTTTCCCCATATAAATACAGCCGGAAAGACAGGAAGGAAGGACACTTCGCACCGAGATATCCGAGTCAATCTAACACCAGTGTGAGTTGTACCTCGAATGACGTCCGAACTGAACAGATTTAAAGGCGTTTTCGGTAAAAGTAGGAAGTGAACTCGCGAGGACTGTACACTGTCCTGAATTGCTTAGATTTCACGGAATAACTGTGTGCCACCCATAATGTTGACAAAACCGCGTGGCAAGTGGCGAGATTATTTTCCACTCTCAAGGCGATCAATTAACTTTTGATGATTAGAAGTCACGGCGGTAAACCATTTTACTTGGAACTTCTCATAGAGGTCGCCTCTGAACTGGTCTATTGCTGTTTCCGATAGCAATATTATTGTCATAATTAGAGATATTATTATATTTTTTGTGTGTAAACTTTTACTTAATAGATCAACCACTTAAATTTCAACACTTTTATTTATAATGTGAGTTCCTGATCCCACTGAGTAAATACCTAGAAGGAACGTTTTCTTTCAGTGAGTACAAAGAGTAATGTGGACTTGCAGGCTGTAAATTATCGTCAGTATGTTCTCCATCGCTTTCTGGCTGACCACAGAAGTAGTTTACAGGCTCTTGTAAAGGGCGAAGTTAAGTATAAAGCACATACAGACAATACAAGTGTCTTTGAATGACGATGTAGCGAATACCAATAGTTAGGATTATTTCCCCCCACCCCACACCACATCGCTCGGTAGCACTGTATCAAAATAATTACCAAAATGAGATGACGGAACGCATGGAAGTACACCATCATAGTCGCAGTTCCGAAACCAGTTCCGTGCACATGTACACACACGACAACCCGATTTCATGTAACGTCTGTCACCACTTAACTTGCCTACCGCAATGGAATATACCACGAGGACGTTATTCGGGCATTGGTCAGCTATCAAGAGGCCCAAAACACTGACATTATACCTCTTAGTAATCGCCATCGGTAAAGAACACCAGTGGATGACTTACAAATTACTGTTAGCATTACGAGAACGCAACAGATTAGCACGTTTCAACTTTGAGAATTCTTTCGATCTAGACAGCATGATACCGTCACCATATAACAAATGTAGCCTCTAGCCATCAGTTACGAACAACAGTAGAAAAAGAACACTTATTTCTGAAAACGGTGTTTTAGCGAACACGTGGAACTGAATCTGATACTGTGGTCTGCATTCTACTCACGAGTGTACGATCTGTGTGACACTTGATAATCATCATATACGACTGTTCTGCTAGATAACACAGCACGTTTCATGCTCGCGGTATGCATGTGGGTCTTGTTTGGGCTGGTATCTGGATCTGGCATCAATATCGGACGGCCTAGAGCACAGTACGGTGTCGTGACTAAAGCTTCTAACATGTAGTGGACAATTCGGCTGCGGGTTCGTCATTCGAAACGATAATGGACGAACACGATGCGCCAATTCGGGGAACACTTTTTTCGATGAGGCGAGAAACAACCGGACTAAGTGGCCTGCAGTGTCTGCTGACATGAACCCTAATAGGCACACGTCGGAAGAGGAAAAATTACAGTGCCACGACTCAGGAGCCCTCCTCACACAATGAATGTCCTCAAGCTGACCGCTGTCAAAGAATGTGAAAGTTGTAAGATGAAACGTCGAGACCACTTTGTTAACAACTTGCACCAACTGTAGGAATACGGTCGCAGGTTCGAATCCTGCCTCTGGCATGGATGTGTGTGATGTCCTTAGGTTAGTTAGGTTTAAGTAGTTCTAAGTTCTAGGGGACTGATGACCACAGTAGTTAAGTCCCATAGTGCTCAGAGCCATTCTTCTTGTAGGGATACGGAACTGAAGTTAACTAAACAATGGATTATGATTTCACACACGGGCGGAGATGTGCGTATTATATCAGACTACATTTATTTGGTTTACAATTTTCTTATTTCATAGTTAAGTGTTTCTTGGTTTCATACGTCTTACTCTACTGCCTGCTCCAATTGAGTCTATGCTCACTGATGTTCGTGGATATATGGCTGGTGCCAAATGTTCATTGAGCAGTTACCTCTTTCGAAATTATCTCCTTATTCTCACAAACCAATGACCAAACTTCGAGGATCATCATGATTTGCAACCAGGAGCTGCTGATAAAATTTTTTAGTTGAACAACCAGTTTCGGTCCATAGATCACCATCAGGTTCATAAAATAATTTACAACAGATCACTGGACGTTGTAATGTCAATGGGTTCAGATAAAAAAATACCTTAAGTGTCACTGTTGTTACATAGTAACATAAATAACATCGTCAAACATAAAACGTGCCTGAGAGCGTACTCCCTCGTGGTATATCAACATTCAGCTACGAAACGCGGCTTTCTAGTATCAGCCATTCTAGTAGCATTTCATATGAAATGCGGACTTTTTGTCTGAAAAGCATGTTGAAATCAGAAGAGTGGTAAGTATTCCCTTATACGAAGTATACTCCATCGTTTGTTGTACATTTTTCCCATCTTTCGGGCAATCTGCGAATACCACGCCAGTAAAAATTTTGCTCTTTTGCTGCGAATCAATCATCGAGACATTTTTTCACATCTTCGTAAGAACCAAAGCGCTGCTCAGCAAGTGCGTGACCCATCAATGGAAACAACTGTTAATGGGGAGTAGCAAAGTCTGGAGTAGAGCTTCCCAGCCAAGTGCTTCCAACGTGTGGTGAACCGGGTTTGTCGAATGTGAAGAAGCACTGTTACGAAGAAAAATTACTCTGTGTTCCCTCCCTCGGTATTGCGACTCTTTTTTTCAAGCAGCGAGCGGTTCAAATCGGTCAACTGCTGATGGTAAAGTTTAGTATTATCCGTTTTCCTATGTTTTAACAATTCATAATAGACCGTGCCCCTCTGGCCACACCAAGCACAAAGCATCGTCAGTCTGCCAAAGCGATTAGATCTTGCGATCGATGTGGATGGCGTGCCTGGGTCTACATAAGATTATTTGCGCTGTGGATTCTCAAAATAAGTTCACTTTTCATCCCCTGTAACAAAACGATGCAAAAATGTCTTCCTTACGTATCGAGCGAGCAAAATGTAACATGTGTTTCCGCGCTTTTCCTTTTGCCAGTAGTTCAACTCATGTCGTACCCATCTACCCGTCTTCTGAATCTTTCATATCTCTCGTAGCCTATTGTAAACGGCTTTGTGACTGACACCCAATTGTTCGACTAGTTGTTTCGGTATTTCCGAATCATCTTCGTTCAACACAGCTTCCAATTCCATATATTCGTATTTTTTGGCGGTTTTCCACGTTACACGTATCTTGAGACGGAGCCTGTTCACGATGAGCTTCGCTTGTCGAAGTAGTCAGTGTGATTCAGCAGCAGTTTTCTACAGATGGATACTAAAAATTAATGGTGTCCGCGAATGCTCTTTGTTCTGTATACATTTCGACATATT
The DNA here is from genome assembly GCF_023864345.2 of Schistocerca serialis cubense. NCBI lineage: Eukaryota > Metazoa > Arthropoda > Insecta > Orthoptera > Acrididae > Schistocerca > Schistocerca serialis. The sequence continues at coordinate 668,525,416 of NC_064642.1, forward strand.
GAATATAACAATGCAAGACTATGCACTCACTTTTCCAATTTATCACTCCCGCGTCTGATGCTTGTTAATGACATAAAAAAATGGCGTAGTGTCTAATGTTTGTAGCACAAACTGCATTGATGCGATATCTGTTGTCTGAAATCAGCATTTAATACATGTACACGTGGTTTTATAAATACTTTATGATCCTCATGATGGACCGCGGATCTCATGACTGTAAATTATGATGTTCCTCAAATGTATCGAAGGGGTGGGCCACCACCTTCTGAATATGCCTTAAACAACCCACTGTCATCTACATGACAGGTTTACGAAACGTGGTCCAAAAGCTTTAGCATTGATTACGCTTACAGCACCATATATAACGGTGCAACATTCGGAAACTATCATGATCTGTCCACCAAGTTACTGTGGTAGCGATTATGGTTATGGGCGTGAAATGGTTGCTCTTCTGAACGGCGAGAGATAGGTCGCTACGGTCGCAGGTTCGAATCCTGCCTCGGGCATGAATGTGTGTGATGTCCTTAGGTTAGTTAGGTTTAATTAGTTCTAAGTTGTAGCCGACTGATGACCTCAGAAGTTAAGTCGCATAGTGCTCAGAGCCATTTGAACTATTTAGAGATAGGTCTACATTGATGCAGTGTAATGTAAATGACTGATTAGTCAGATGCGTCGCTAACCGTACCCACCCACACCACGTTCATTGGAATGTAATTTTTGTACTCTGAGGACCAGAAGAATAATCTCGTCAGGAAGAATAATTTGGTCTGTTCTAAGATGCTGAATCGTCGCCTGGATTATGAGCGGTAACGGGAGAAAGCAGTAACTCATGCACAAGTGCTAAGTAGTTGCCTGAGAAATACCATTACGTCAGACATTGGGAGGAACTTGGAGATTAGTTCCATCCCATCTCCCACGTAATTGGAAGACGAGAGTGACCAGTGAGCCCGAGGGCCTCATGGTACACGACGTCGAAAGTGTTAGCCATTAGGAAAAATGAAAATTGAATCTATAGACTAAACGAAAGAACTTTTCTGCTCTTTTTAGCATCTTTATGAATTATAAATGGTAACTATAACTACGAGGAGACAATACCGGGGCATCTCCTTCAAATAACTCGAATTATTTCTCAACACCATTTAAATTTCATTGATAAACGTTACAACAAGGTTGTCTAATAAGTTAACTCGAAAACGGTGGGAAAATTAGGACTGGGGCTGCTGAATAATTTTCCCATGTACCTCGCTCGGTTCCTACGTGCTCATAGTTTCGTTATCTGTGTCCTCTTGAATTTTCACGTAATATCGATATATTTTTGTTTGTACTGTCTTAATAACCACATGAGATTTGGTAAACATATGAGATTTGGTAAACAGCAACATGGAGTCGCCAGCCGTTTGCCTATGATCGTTTTGAATGGTTATTATAACCTTGTGAAGCACGTCGTCACATTTTCGTGACTTCTGTTCAATGATTATTTAAAATATTTTAATCATCTATAAGATAAGAAAAGGGCAGAAGCTGTCTTGTGTATCCACAGCATCATGTTTTGATATCCAAAGTTGTGCGCTCTATTTCTTTTCCATTTGCACTGTTACGTAAGAATATCGATGTCACCAAAAGGGAGGTCAGACCATATTGTGTGTTAGAGAGGGACTTACGGCTTTTTGTGACGTATGCCTCAAATGTACGCAGCCACCGCTTACGATATCCACGAACCGTCATGTTGTAGGCTGAAGAATGCCCAGGAGTTATGACGTTTTTGGAAAATGAACATCTCTTCTTTAAAAATCAACGTGGATTACTCAAACAGAGATGTTGCTGAGTGCGAAACTCAGATCGCTCTGTTTCTTCATGAGATCCACTGCGCAGTAGACAACGGCGCCCAGTTTGATGCCATGTTCCTTGATTTGAGTGAGGCATTTCACACCGTCCCGCATTGCCGTTTAATAGAATAAATGCGAGCTTACGGAGTATCGGAGACTTTCTTGCATATAGATCTCACCACGGTGTTCTTAACGGAACAAAATCGACAGATTTAAAATTAATGTCTGGAGTACCACAGGGAAGACATTGCTGTCTACAGTATATATAAATGATCTAGTAGGACGCCGGGTTCCCGGGTTCGATTCCCGGCGGGGTCAGGGATTTTCTCTGCCTCGTGATGGCTGGGTGTTGTGTGCTGTCCTTAGGTTAGTTAGGTTTAATTAGTTCTAAGTTCTAGGGGACTTATGACCACAGCTGTTGAGTCCCATAGTGCTCAGAGCCATTTGAACCATCTAGTAGAACGCGTCGATGCCCTTTAAGGCTATTCGGAGATGATGCGGTTGTCTATACCAAAGCAGTAGTGCCAGGAGATAGTAAGAATTTGAAGAACGACCTGAAGAGAATTGATGAATGGTGCAGGCTATGGCAGTTGACCCTGAACGTAAATACATGCAACATTTTGCGCATACATAGGAAAAGAAATCCACTACTGTACAGCTACACTAATGATGACAAACTGCTGGAGACAGAGCGACCTTAAGTTGAATGACCACATGAAACAGATAGTAAGGAAAGCAGACACCAGACTCAGATTCATCGGAAGAATCTTAAGGAAATCTAAGTCATCCACGATAGAAGTGGCTTATAAGACGACTGTTCGCCCGATTCTTCAGTATTGTTCATCTGTTTGGGATCCCTGTCAGGTAGGACTGATAGAGGAGATAGAGAAGGTCCAACGATGAGCGGCGCGTTTCGTCACGGGATCGTTTAGCTGCCGAGAGAGCGTTACGGATATGCTAAGCAAACTCCACTGGCAGACGCTACAAGAGAAAGTACAAAAGTAGAAAGAAGGGCAGCTCGTTTTGTATTATCGCGAAATAGGGGAGATAGTGTCACAGACATGATACGTGAACTGGAGGGGCCATTAAAACAAAGGCGTTATTCGTTACGAAGGGATCTTCTCATGAAATTTCGATCACCAGTTTTCTCCTCCGATTGTAAAAACATTCTGTTGGCACCCACGTAAATAGGGAGAAATGATCATCACGATAAAATCAGATAAATCAGAGCTCGCAGAAAAAATTAAGTGTTCGTTTTTCCCGCGTGCCGTTCGAGAGTGGAACGGAAGAGAGACAAATGGTTCAAATAGCTCTGAGCACTATGTGACTTAACTTCTAAGATCATCAGTCCCCTAGAACTCAGAACTACTTAAACCTAACTAACCTAAGGACATCCACACACATCCATGCCCGAGGCAGGATTCGAACCTGCGACAGTAGCGGTCGCGCGGTTCCAGACTGTAGCGCCTAGAACCGCTCGGCCACCCCGGCCGGCGGTAAAGAGACAGTTTGACTGTGGTCCATTGAACCCTCTACCAGGCACTTTATTGTGAATAGCAGAGTAATCACGTAGATGTAGATGTAGAGGCGTTGTGCATTACGGAGAGATTTACTGTTGAAATTTTGGGACAGTACTTTTCAGGAGGAGTCGGACAATATATTACTTCGCCTCCCCCCCATATATCTCGCGTATTGACCAAGAGGAGAAAATTCGAGAAATTAGAGTCAATACAGGGGTTTACCGACGAACATTTTTGCCACGCACTATTCGCGAGTGGAACAGGATTAGATTGATCAGATACTGGTACCGAAAGCACCCTCCACCATACACCATTAGATGGCATGCGGAGTATGATGTATATGTAGATGGACTACAGTGTTCTCGATATTAATTTCGAAACGAAGTTATTTTGCTGTGACTTGTGAGAGTCATAACTCTGCAATTAGCAGAATTCTGAGAGATGTTCTTATGATGCTTTCACAAGCCGCTTTTAATCATGCACCCGTCATCAGCATACGTCCCCTAATGGGGGAATCATTTTAACTACCGTAGGCTGTCAGTTTTATTCCTGTACTGCAGCACGCATATAAATTATATTACTGGGTACTTTCGTCCTTAGGCCACTTTCAGATCTCTGCAAAGTACAGCAAATATCAGACGTTACGCTTGCGTATTTCATTTGTTGTTTAAATTAATTACATTGTATTGGTGTTGTGTTTGTATGTCATATTTAAATATTTTGTTTCGTGCTTTTTGGTAACATGTACAAATATTTATCTTCCTTAATTATTATTTCGTCCCCCTCGCGCCATATGGACAGGATTTGGGCTGTCAGCGGTACTGTATTCCGCTCTTCCGCCAAAGGTATTATAACATTGCAACAACAGCGAGAAAAAATTAGGACTGCTTTTCTATTTTAAATTAAAAATCAAAGCCGAGGGGCAAACGTATATACGTTTTAAATACGCATTGCTGAATAGCGAAATTCTTCTCAGAAAACAGTGAAACACTGCACATTCACTTAAATTCTTAACAACTTGCACTTGGTGTTTTGGGAGGAGAGAATATGTTCCATAGGGCTGAGGTGTGTGGGTAAAGATATAGTGGTCTTGTTGGTGGGAAAACAATGAACATGAATGTAGGCGTTGGGGAGATAGTTGGAATACACAAGATGGTAAAGTCAGGGACTGAGAAGGGGTTTGGTGTGTTGATATCGGAAGTGACAACATGAGGAAAGAGATGAGGTATGAAGTGATATCAGGAAAGGGGATCCCTGGTGTAGAGTGGAGTAAGTGGGGAAGAGATGATGTTGGTGGGAGATATGAATATTGGGATGGATATCATTGTCTCGGAGAAGGTTGAAATTTCGTTGGGGTACGATATGGACTGTGTTTAGATATAGGGACGGTGGGATATATTTGTAAAATCGCGGCAGCATACCGAGGTGATCAGAAGAGAGAGAATGGGATTATAAAATTTAGCTTGCAGATAATACGGGAAGTGTTTTTTATATGAGTGAGGACGGGTGGGAATTTGATGAGATGGTAAAGGAATGTGGGAGAAAGTAAACAGAAAATGGGACACAGTGCACGACATTGAAGAATTTGGAGTGATTGATAAAACTTTGGTGGGGCAGATATTCATGCAGCATTCACATAGCCTGAGTCAGATCATGGTTTTATACGTGTGGAGAATAGTGGACGGGTATTATCTGCAAGTTAGACGTGTTAGTAGTTTAGTCTATTAAGATCTTTCTGTCATATGGTTCACGTTTCTACATTAGTTGCTGGGCGGGGGTTGTTCCAAGATATTGCATAGTTAACTGGTTAGGAAGGGTGTAAATAGTCAGGTAAAAGTCATGGTGATAGAAGATGCCAGTGGAGTTTGAGTGTATCCTGGTTAAAAATCCACAAGCAGTAGAGGTAAAAGTAACAGAGTTCTTGGAGAAGAAGTAAAGCTTTTGGGGGAGGGTGGGATGGTGAAGGTATATGGCTGGAATAAAGCTGAATATACCATCTCACAAGATCTGCTGCAGGAAGTATTTTGCATGAGAGACATAGTCAGATTGCTGGACAATCAGGGGGTGGCTCCCAGTCTAGTTTTCTATAGACTGCCAATAGGCATCCAGTTGGTGCAGAAGTGGTCTTGGATGGCTCAAGGGTGGAGACTGGGATGATTCTGTATGCTGTGGCAAGGAGTTCAGGTAAGTGGTCACTTCCATTGACACAGAGGACTTCTACAGTGAGGTGTCCTAGGAGGTTAGGAGAACTAGGGATGGCATTTGAGGTGGTGCTGCTTTCAGTGTGGGTGTGGTCTTGGATGGGCATAATGACACTCTGCAGGGAATGAGTAAAGTGGCACAACGGCTGGAGTTCAGTGGGGAACCTGCTATGGGTGCCGAGAACAGATATATAGGTAGAAAAAAGTGCAGTCAGTGTGGGTGAGGAAGTCATAAGGGATGAGAAAATTAGGTCCAATGTAGACGGTGGCACAGGTAATAGTTAGGGTTTGTAAAAAGAGGGTTAAGATAAGGCATTCAAAGGAGTATAGCGAAAGCGCTATGACTGAACAGTACTTTACTTGGGGTGGCCAACTGCAGTGCCACCTCTGGCCAGGAAAAGGGGGTATCTGGGCAGTGGAGTTTATAGAAGCATGTTAAATGGTGTGACAGGGCTGCAGTAAGTTTTCATTTAGTATGAAGGTATTTGCATGTCACGAAAGGACATGCATAAAACAGGTTAAGTGGTAGGTAGGGAACCGATGACGTTGTACAGGATATTGTCACGCAGCGACACCATTATAATGGATAACAGTGGCTTATGTGGGCGAGGACTAGACATTTTGTCATGGCAGTTAAAGAGAAGTGGGAGGAGGCGTTTTGACATGGAAAACGTTGCAGACAGTGATATTTGTTGAATGATGTGTGGTAACTGGAATGAATGTTTTGGAGGACAATTTCATGAATTTACTGATGTCTTCAGTAGTGGGTTGGGCAGAGGGAATTATTTTGTTGAATGGGGTATGAATGGAATGGATTGGGACAATGTGTTCATGTTTGCCTGGTTGAAGCTTGGCTTTGCACTTCACAGAAAATGTGCAGGTGTTACAGGTAGGAGGGGAAGCAAGAGTTTTTGCAGAGTGGATAAGCTGATGGGTTTTTACTCTTGTGTCTCGGAATCTTGCATACTCAGTTTGCTAGACAATCAACTCTTATTAATGAGCTTTATTACAACAAGACAATTATAATACTTAGCTTTGGTAGATGTATCGCAAGCAAGAGGTGACATACAAAATAATCAGTCTGCTTCAGAGTAGAGAAACACAACTCTGTGCTACGTAGGGAGTACTAGCGAAAGAGCTACGATGCGTCAGCTAAAGAGGTGGCTAGCGTTGAAGCTGCTATCGAAGTAGGCTCCCACCAGTCAGGCGCGGCGCTTGTGTCCTCTTCACCTAGGGACCGCTGCTGTCACATCGTCGTTCTGGAAGGAAGTCGGTTAGCATGCGATTGGCTGACCTCTTCTCACAGCCGTCTCATCTCTGTCGTTCCAGACTGACGAGCTGGCGCTGACTTTACAACATAACATTTACAGTCAGCAGTTAGGTGATCACTGTCGCAAGGACGCTTTTAACATTGGTAGGACTGAGGATGGAATTTTGAAGGTTCGACCTTGTGACGCTAGTGTTATATGAGGGCTCCTTCTTTAAGGAGAAAGTGTATGGTGGAGGTGGATTCAATAAATGCATGGATGGAATGAGTGGGACCATGATTGTTGCTGATCTGAAGGGATTTTCGAACTTCTGAATTCAGGTTGCTGTTCATTTCAGATTCCACTTCGTCAAACGTGATCTCAAGGTCGACCATGATTATAACTGTGGCGAGAGTAGGAAGATGATTGAGAGCTTGAGGTTACTGACATTTAGTGTTATTGTCTAAGAAGTCAAGGACTGCTTAGGACCAGTGTAACACGGGGAATTTTGGAGAGATGGTGATTGTGGTCGTTGGTGTTCAGGAATTTCAGACTTTTTTACGGATTATTTGTTGGATGTGGACGCTTGGTACGAATTTTTTGATTCCGAGGGTGAGGGATTTGAGTGCGAGGAATTTTGGGTCTGGGTAGGAAAGGATGAAGATGTGGATGGCAAGGGAAAATGTTGAAGGGGGAGGAGCTGTGTCCATTAGCTAAATATCCTCACGATTAATTTGTCTGTTTATTATTTTTAGTATGGGAATGGGACTGATTTCGACACTTGACGATTAGTTGGATTTTTAATGGCTGTTGGTGGAATGACACATGACGGGATATGATGTTTTTAGGGTTACCTCAGAGTTGTGTAGGTCATTCACCACGGCAAGCATTGGTTGGTGCTGTGAGACTTTAGGAAAGGGAGCTTGTGATGTGATGTGAGGAGTATCTCGACGGACTGTTACTCATGAAGCTGTGGTGTGTGTAATGGCAGATGAGTATGGCTGAAAGTGAAAGGAGAGAGGAGCTCGGGATGGCGAGAGGTGCGTGTGATACTGCAGTGGTGGGACGAGATAATATAGGTAATGGAGGTAGTTCTAGGAGAGTGGGTGAGAGGACAGGTTCCATGTGGTGACAGTAGCGGAGAAGTAGCACAGTAATGAGAGATGTTATTGGGGTGAGCGGCCTCCAAAGACACGCTGGGATGATGGTGGCAAGGTGTGGCGGAGTTGTGAACATCTACATCTACATGGATACTCTGCAAATCATACTTAAGAACCTGGCAAAGAATTCATCGTAACACCTTCACAGTAATTCTCTATTATTCCAATCTCGAACTGCGCGCGAAGGAAAACTAATATCTATATGTTTCCGTGTGAGCTCTGATTTCCATTATTTTATTGTGATGCTCGTTCTTCCCTGTGTAGGTTGGCGTCGACAAAATATTTTGGCATTCAGAGGCGAAAGTTGGTGTTTGAAAGTTCGTGAGACGTTTCCGCGGCAACGATAAACGCCTTCATTTTAATGATGTCCTTCACAAATCCTTCATCATGTCAGTGACTCTGTCCCCTTATTTCTCGATAATACTAAACCTGCTGCTCTTGTTTGAACTTTCTCGATGTATTCCGGTAATCTTTTCTGGTAAAGATCCCACACTGCGAAGCAGTACACGAAAAGAGGACGAACAAGCGTAATGTAGGCGGTCTCTTTAGTAGATCTGTAGCTTCTAAGTTCTCTGGCAATAAAGCGCAGTTTTTGCTACCGATGTGACAGGGATGAAAGCAGCGGATGATGCGGTAGCGATGATAAACAGATGGAGGTGGCGGTTGTGACGGCAGCGGTGGCAGTGAGAGGGTGGGTAATGCGTGACGGATGGTTTACGTCATCGACGGCGTTGACGTCGGCGGCGGCGGCAGCGGCAGCGGCGGCGGCGGTGGCGGCGATATCGATACGGCCGCAGTGACAACCCACACGCACAGCAGAAGTTCGACGAAGCAAATAGCAAACGGAAGAAATACTCGATGACGGTAGTAATAAACGGAAGGAAGTCTCGATAACGCAAATAACGCATGGATTAAAGTCCCGATGAGGGAAATAATACACTGATGAAAGTCGTGATGACGCAAATAACTCACAGAAGAAAGTCTCGGCAACAAGCAAACTATAGAGAGACGGACAGGTACAGACGCAGAGCATAGGGGAGTACCCCTACCAGACTCTGCCACAAAAAGCCAGCAACAAGTGAACCAGTACTTGACAGTAGACTAGCTGAGTGGTGCTGGAAACACGACATATAGGCAGATTCCTGACTAACAGGTATATTACTAATCCTATGTCTGACGTTTAGCATTGTATCATGGTAACAACAGAATTGAAGGCACTGAACAAGTCTGAAGAGGATTTTTGAGGAAGGATATTAAAAAGTAAATGGATAGAATTCGAAATAATGAGGTACGAAATGGAACGTAATTCCCTAGTGAGTGTACAACTGTTACTACATAATAAATACAATTGTAGTAAAAATAGGTTATAGGGTACTTATTTTAACAGCTACATCCAGGTGCGACCATCACAGCGAATCAGTTATTTGTATTGCGCCAAGTGATCAGCCCAGAGCAAAGTTTATGAAACATAATGTTCAGACAGCGTGTGGTTAGGAGTGTGCGTCCAAAGATCGCGATTCCACACCAAAGACGGCAACACCATAGAGGTTAGCTTGGTCTCACTGCAGTGACAAATGGGAAGCGATGCAGAAGACATGCCCTCTCTCTGAGCTCCGCAGATCCCACACACAGCGGTCAACATAGATCCAAATTGGGAAGAATTCGGATCCAGTTCGTTACCTCATCTGAAGGAGTCAGAGTATGATTAAAGATTTATTCAAGTTCCAGGCGAACATGTACTTTTTTAAATGTTGAACATTGAACTTCAAGAGAACAGTTTGTTAATTAACGCATCAAGAAATGGCTTAGTAGTCAGTGATAATTATAAATTGCCAAACACTCCTGTGGCGAAGAATTGTGTCAAGTTAAGTAAATACTTTAATTATTCAAGTAATGAAGTGAACTAATATTTCCTACGTTGTAGTCCGATGAGCCATCTTCCAGAACAGTTAACGAACCCTTAGTTATGGCTGGATGAATGTAATTTCATCAGGAAATAATAAAAAGATACTTGTCGTGCTAACTCCCATTTCCTTCCTTCAGATTGCGGATCGTAGATTGAATGACTGACTGCTAATTGGGAGAAGTGAAATTTCTTTGATTTTCCTTTCATGGTCATTTTGCATGATCTGTGTTAAAGGAATTAACATGCTGTCAGATTATCCTTGAAACCGAAATTTTAAGGGTAACCATCCACGAATCTCAACACCAGTCTCGTAACATAAGCCGGTGACGACTCATAGTTATCTATCTCATGCTCTTGCACTTACCCAAAGATCTAATGGTTGAACACATCGCTCTTCTTTAAATCTTCGTCTCCTTCTCTGTTCATGGCATCTGATTGAGTGTGAAGTTTAACCAACAGAAAAATGTTTCACACATTTTATCTCATTTGATTCACTCAACCTTTGGCTGAACACGTGACCATCAGGTAACAACTTGTCACTGGATGGTGATCTAATAAGCACAGGATTAAACAAATATTAATAGACCATAAAGTAGTTTATCTCTTTTTCAGTCTTAAATATAAAATCATTGTCCCTAGGAAATACAGAAAAATCAATTGACATGATTTCCTTTCATTTTCATTATCCATCAGTACTGATTGCTGCCTTGAACGCCTTCCGAGATTACTTGAAAAGTGACACACATACAGTGTTCGCATAAAGTGGATCCTCCCCGAAACTGAAATTCAGTCTGGCGTTGAAATTTGTCTCTACCCGTTGAGAAGAACGGTTGTTTCAGAAACAATACCCTGCAACGGAATAATATTTTGATACATAGTTAAAATGTTAATTCGTACTGTGCAATTTGTTTCTGTTGTTCTGGCGGTGATTCTAAACGGTATTATGAATTTATCGTTATTTCGGACCTCGCCAGTTAGCATTCAGGACGCTACAGACTACATATGGGAGAACCATCAATCTGAATGACAGCTACGCGCAGGTGTGTGGAATTTCAAAACGTCAAATAATAGCTCATCACCGGGGATTTATGGCGCAGCGCTCGAGCCAGGGCCACCGGAACAAAACACGCGCCACGCACTGTACTCGGCGATCGCTTGTCATCCGGCCGGCTTAACTGCCATTGGCTCTCGTTGTAACAGTGACTCCTGTCAGTCAGTCCGGCGTCCACGCTGCAGACGCTGCCTCTGTGCCCTGTCTGCTCTGTCCGCTGATCTGCTTTAACTCTTGCGATATAATTTCAATTATCAGCTGACTTTCGTACATCGTAGGTCGACTGCACGTGCAACATTGACAACCACTCAACTCCTGCTGACTGGCATATCTGTGGCTTGTTGCCCTAAGGTGCGTGATTTTTAACCCTTAACTGGCCGGGTGAAAAAAAATTGCATTAAAATTCTAGTGGGGTCTGAGAAATAACAATGATTGAACATAAGATGTTACCAGAAATAATGGCATTTACTTGTCAAATAAGATACATATTATTACATGTGAATGTGTAATACATGAACTATGTGTATATACATAAGTTATGTGTCATCACATAATTAATTTGTGCATGTAAAAGAAGCCATGTTTTTTTTGGAACAGTCTGGGCAAATACATACACTGTGTTCGAAACAAAGCAACTTAAGACACTTCACACAAGAAAATTTCTTCTTTCTGTCTTTTTCTCGAGGGCGTAACTGACAACGCCCCTTTCTGACACGTGGCTCTGGACTCCCCACTCTTCATCTCCACGTCTATTTTTGGCAACAACCTGCTGCAGCTCCCTTGGAAGATATCTGGTTTCATATCTAACCATATGCTCTTTGATAAGTGCCATGCCTAATGAAGTCAAAAATTTCCTTCTTGGCATCCTCTGTGCTGTCGAATTAGGCTTGCAGTATGACACGGTAGCACTGTTTACATCGGTTATGTCCAACATTGCGAAGAAAATAGCCATAGACCATCTCCTTCTGCGTCTCGAAGTAGTGTATGTACCACATAGATGGTCAAGGATATCCACCACACCCTTTCTCTCATTGTAGTTGGTTATCACTTTAGGTTTTACAGAGTCTGTTATCTTCTCGTCGTGATGCATGATCGACAATAAAATAACTGCTTTTTTTTCCTTCGGAACATATTAACAAAGACTGAGGTCTGCAGTATGTCCAAAGAGAGTAGATCCAATTTGTCTAGTCCGGCTAGCTTTGAAATCTTGTGGACTTTCACGTTTGATTCCTCTCACTGTTCCCTGGATGGTGAGCTTCTGTGTTTTCAATTTCTCAGCAAGTTCAATGGAGGTGAAGCAATTGGCAACAGTCACATTTCAATTTGTCCTTATGATGAGTTCAATTAATCGCACCACTGTTTGCGTTGGCACTGACATGTTTCTGCGAACTTCACTTTCAGAACCAATGTAAACGGAAGCAGTATTCATATAGAAGTCCCTGGAATCTGCAAGGCATAGAACTTTTATTCCATATTTATTAGTTTTTTTAGGCATGTACATTTTAAAAGGGCATCGTCCCCGAAATGGTACCAGCATTTCGTCAACAGTCACAAAGCTTCCAACAACAAAATACTGAATACAATTATAGATAAATACATCCCAAATTTCACGAATAGGAGCAAATTTATCTGTTTCCTTTCGCTCTTCTCGTGTCTGGGCACAGTCAAACCCCACGGCTGCAAGAATGAACAAGAATCTTTCGGCACTCATAGTGGCCCGGAAGATCTCTCTGCCTGTACCACCTGAAGCAAAAAGGCATACACATCTTCGTTTCCTGATTTCAATCCTCCTGCTTTGATTTCAGTCACATCAACATCACTCACAAATGATGGCATAGGTTGTTTATACCTGCTTCTCATTTGACGGATTTTGTCATTTGAATGAGTCACTATAATTTGTAGCATGGTGTCAGTGAAGTATAATTGCCATGTACCAAAAATGTCATTGTCACGGTCATCCTTTGCAGCTCCACGAACAGCTGGCAATCTGATAACAATGTTATGCGCAAATGTACGTCCAAGTGCAGGGGGATTCGTGCTCCATTTGAAACATTTATTATCCCCATAGAAATAGTTGGAGTCACAAGTGGGCACACAGTCTTTTTCCTTGCTGACATCAGTTTCATCTGAAGATGATATGTCACCAGGCTCCACTACACCATCTGAGATTTCCAAGGTAGATGATAACTCATTCTCGCTGATATCACTGAGAGTTGGGTCATCCAGTAGACGCCGTATTTCTTCGTCTGTCAAACGCTTCCTCAAAGCCATGGCACCGTAACTCCTGCAAATATTACAAAAGTTTAGAGCAAAAAAATGGGAGAAAGCTCCTTAGAAAATATTCACCTTAATGGGAAAAACACTAAAGTGAACGCTCTGGTGGGGTCTCACACACCCAGGATTGCTCGCAACTGACAAACCGTTTGGAATGAATTCAATGTAATGGCGCGCACTGTCATCTACAGACCATTAGAGAATACCAAAACTGCGAGCGCCATCTGATGCCTTGATATAGAGGTACGTGCAGAAAAAAAAGTCCTGGAGTCTGTCAGACCCCACTAGACCAGTTAAGGGTTAAATTGAGGTTACCCACATGTACATTTTGACAACACCTTGGTTTTGCTTCGATCTCTGTGATACGTTTCATACAGCACTTGTTAAATTCATTTACTCACAGAAGTAGTTGTGAATCCAATGCACCCGTCCAGCATTTAGTTTAATTTCCATGTCAAATATTGCTGCTCATGGGAGAAAGCTCAAATAGTTCCTAGAGAGGCAGTACGGTAGTGCACGACTTGCTCATTAGTCTGTCACCCACTTGTGTTTTCTTCCATAGTTCTTTTCCAGCTTTCATTACAACCCGTATCGGACACTGAGCCATAGCAAGCGATAAAGAGCGTAAAATTACCTATATTTATTTCAGTTAATATTTAACCAATGACAAACTGCTCCAATCGGAGCACAAAAAAGGCGAATATACTCCTGTTTGCTACATCTTGCTTTGCACGTTGTCTGGTTCTTTAGTGGACACAGGAGAGGACAGATGCCATTCATGAATTGAGAATTCAGATATTAATTAATTAATTTATTTATTTATTTAACCTGATCAGATTAGGGGCATCAGGCCCTCTCTTACATCGGACCAGTGTTCCATACATGCAGCATTTCACATATCTGAGTTACATCATGACAATAGTTTAAATAAGAAAATTAGATTACTCTAGTGACAATATGAATAAAGAGTAATGACTAAGACCTAATAAAGTAAATGCTGGCAGAATTTTTACAACAGGTGCTATACAAACAAATTATGATAAAAGCAATAATAATAACAGTAAAAAAATCAAATAATAATGATAAACATGAGAAAAATGGTCAATAGTAATGAAGACTTGTGCAGATGTACATTAATATCTTGGTGTGTAAAGCAGATGTTTACTAGTATAGCGAGTTTTGGGGAAGGGAGATTTAAGGAGAGGGAAAGAGGAGAGTAATGAGGTGAAGTGCATTCACGTACAGAGGAAGGCTTTACTGTTGCTTAAGTAGATTCGTCATTAACTGTTTTTTGAAGCAGGACCTGTTTTTAAGTTCTCTAACATAACGAGGGATGTTATTCCAGAGTCGGGTTCCCGCTACTGTAAAGGATTTGGAGAAGGTGACTGAGCGATGCAGTGGAACAGAGAGGATTTTTTTAATGATGGGATCGTGTGTTTCTGTCATGTTGTTCCGACGTAAGCGATAAGAACGAGGAGTGATATGAGGGACAGTGTACATTTATAAGGCAGTAGATGAGAGAGAGTGTATGGAAATCTCTGCGTTTGTCTGCTCGCAGCCAGGACAGTTGTGCGTATGCTGGTGAAATGTGATCAAAAAGTCGAACGTCACAGATATATCGGACGCAGGCATTCATAACCAGTTCCAGACGTCGCGAATTTTCCTGAGAGAGACCTTGTAGGATAATATCGCTGTAGTCAATGATAGGGAGTATAAGCATTTATACTAATTTCTTTTTCAGATCGAAAGGGAAGAGCTTTTTACATTTTTGTAGGACATGAAAATGTATTTTACATTTGATATCAAATAGTAAAAATAAAACCATAAGATTGTTGTTAAAGTTGCAGCGTCAGATGCTAACAGTAGATCTGAATGTAGAAATATGTACAGATAAAAAAGATTTTAAATCCGTCACTCTCCACTATAATGTGTATTCAGAAGATGTCGAGCCTCAGCCACTATGTAACTGGTAAACACTCAAAATGTGCTCTGCGCATAAATGTTCGAATATAAGGAACTCGCCGCAGGAGTTCGCAGGGGGGATACCTGCACCTTATTGGGCAGCGGCCTAACTGTTCGTGGCAGCGCCCTCGTGCCGCGGTGGCAGCTGTAG
The DNA here is from genome assembly GCF_023864345.2 of Schistocerca serialis cubense. Classification (NCBI taxonomy): domain Eukaryota; kingdom Metazoa; phylum Arthropoda; class Insecta; order Orthoptera; family Acrididae; genus Schistocerca; species Schistocerca serialis. The sequence goes on from NC_064642.1 coordinate 668,540,714, forward strand.
AAAAACCGTCGGTGTGACTGGCGGTTTGCGTATTTGAAAGTGCGACTGACCGTATAGTGGCCGATATCGAACACCTCCCAGCCCAACTTGAACAATAGGAGGGAACGTCTTTGCCGTGGATCTCGATGAGACCGGGCAGAGCAGCCCGTCCCGCGTCCCGACTTTGCCTCTTGCGAAGGCCAGGGAAACTGCTGCGGAAAACCAGGCATAGGACGCATCCTCCGGCACAGGTAGGAACATGGAGGGTGCCGCAGAGGTTTCCGGCGACTAGGCGATGGCGTCGATGTTCATGGGAGAGGAAATCTGCGGCCTTGGCTTCAACGGCGTCGTAGGTGGGAAGGCAGAGACTACCATCGCTAAGATGGCTGCGGTGGAAGGCACCCTCTTGCAAAGCTGCATTGGAGGCAGCGTTACGGCGGATGGATGTGGCAGCGTCACGGTGAATGGACGTTGGGCAGTGAAGGAATCTGAAACAGTTTGATCTCAGGCATGATCACTGAATTCAAGAAGCAGTAGTTCATTTTGGTGGCGCTGCTGCGTGCGTGCCTTGCTGCGAATGGTATACTGCGCTCTGTCAGCTGATGTGAGATCAGCATCGGATACACACAAATGTGGCTTGTTGTACATTCGATATAGAACTCTAACGTTCGGTTTAAACTTCGTGATGAAGTCTGAAGCTGGAGAAGAGCGGTACGGATGAAGCAAATGCAGCAAGGTCGGATGGCGTGACGACGCAAACGTTCTGCCAGTGAATGTATGAGCTCAGAAACATCAGTAAGGCATTTCCACTTGATTGTGAAGCTCTAAGTTCTGACATTTGTGCCTTGAACGTTCGAACTGAACGTTCGGCCTTGCCGTTAGAGAATGGTGACGTTCTGACATATTCTATTCCACTATGTTTCCAAAATTATGCTAATTCCTTGGAAGGAAAAGAGGTACTTTGTAGTAACAATTGTTGGTGACACGTCTTCGAGAGAAAATACAGAAGCGAGCACCTTGAGAATGAGGTAGCCTTCGACGAATGCGCTGGGATAACAAAAGGGCGTTTGCTGTAGGGACAGACCAGGAGAAATATGCCTGGCACAGATCAGGCTGATGGTCCGCGCAAGCGTGACATTGTGACGTCACACGTTCTGCTTATTTGTGTTAAACAAACCACGTACAGTGTTGGTGTGCCAGCTGCTTAGTGCGAACTGTTCTCCAAAGACCCCTATGTAGAAGACTTAACATCTTCTGCTGCGATCGCCGGCCGCGGTGGCCGAGCGGTTCTAGGTCCTTAAGCCCGGAACAGCGCGACTGCAGGTTCGAATCCTGCCTCGGGCATGGATGTTTGTGATATCCTTAGGTGTTTTTTCTTTTTGGTCATCAGTCTACTGACTGGTTTGATGCGGCCCGCCACGAATTCCTTTCCTGTGCTAACCTCTTCATCTCATAGTAGCACTTGCAACCTACGTCCTCAATTATTTGCTTGACGTATTCCAATCTCTGTCTTCCTCTACAGTTTTTGCCCTCTACAGCTCCCTCTAGTACCATGGAAATCATTCCCTTATGTCTTAGCAGATGTCCTATCATCCTGTCCCTTCTCCTTATCAGTGTTTTCCATATATTCTTTTCCTCTCCGATTCTGCGCAGAACCTCCTCATTCCTTACCTTATCAGTCCACCTAATTTTCAACATTCGTCTATAGCACCACATCTCAAATGCTTCGATTCTCTTCTGTTCCGGTTACCCCACAGTTCATGTTTCACTACCATACAATGCTGTACTCCAGACGTACATCGTCAGAAATTTCTTCCTCAAATTAAGGCCGATATTTGATATTAGTAGACTTCTCTTGGCCGGAAATGCCTTTTTTGCCATAGCGAGTCTGCTTTTGATGTCCTCCTTGCTCCGTCCGTCATTGGTTATTTTACTGCCTAGGTAGCAGAATTCCTTAACTTCATTGACTTCGTGACCATCAATCCTGATGTTAAAGTTCTCGCTGTTCTCATTTCTACTACTTCTCATTACCTTCGTCTTTCTCCGATTTACTCTCAAACCATACTGTGTACTCATTAGACTGTTCATTCCGTTCAGCAGATCATTTAATTCTTCTTCACTTTCACTCAGGATAGCAATGTCATCAGCGAATCGTATCATTGATATACTTTCACCTTGAATTTTAATTCCACTCCTGAACCTTTCTTTTATTTCCATAATTGCTTCCTCGATGTACAGATTGAAGATTAGGGGCGAAAGGCTACAGCCTTGTCTTACACCCTTCTTAATACGAGCACTTCGTTCTTGATCGTCCACTCTTATTATTCCCTCTTGGTTGTTGTACATATTGTATATGACCCGTTTCTCCCTATAGCTTACCCTTACTTTTTTCAGAATCTCGAACAGCTTGTACCATTTTATATTGTCGAACGCTTTTTCCAGTTCGACAAATCCTATGAAAGTGTCTTGATTATTCTTTAGCCTTGCTTCCATTATTAGCCGTAACGTCAGAATTGCCTCTCTCGTCCCTTTACTTTTCCTAAAGCCAAACTGATCGTCACCTAGCGCATTCTCAATTTTCTTTTCCATTCTTCTGTATATTATTCTTGTAAGCAGCTTCGATGCTTGAGCAGTTAAACTGATTGTGCGATAATTCTCGCACTTGTCAGCTCTTGCCTTCTTCGGAATTGTGTGGATGCTGCTTTTCCGGAAGTCAGATGGAATATCGCCGGACTCATATATTCTACACACCAACGTGAATAGTCGTTTTGTAGCCACTTCCCCCAGTGATTTTAGAAATTCTGATGGAATGTTATCTATCCCTTCTGCCTTATTTGACCGTAAGTCCTCCAAAGCTCTTTTAAATTCCGATTCTAATACTGGATCTCCTATCTCTTCTAAATCGACTCCTGTTTCTTCTTCTATCACATCAGACAAATCTTCAGCCTCATAGAGGCTTTCAATGTATTCTTTCCATCTATCTGCTCTCTCACTCCATTTAACAGGGAAATTACCGTTGCACTCTTAATGTTACCACCGTTGCTTTTAATGTCACCAAAGGTTGTTTTGACTTTCCTGTATGCTGAGTCTGTCCTTCCGACAATCATATCTTTTTCGATGTCTTCACATTTTTCCTGCAGCCATTTCGTCTTAGCTTCCCTGCACTTCCTATTTATTTCATTTCTCAGCGACTTGTATTTCTGTATTCCTGATTTTCCCGGCACATGTTTGTACTTCCTCCTTTCATCAATCAACTGAAGTATATCTTCTGTTACCCATGGTTTCTTCGCAGCTACGTTCTTTGTACCTATGTTTCCTTCCCAACTTCTGTGATGGCCCTTTTTAGAGATGTCCATTCCTCTTCAACTGTACTGCCTAATGCGCTATTCCTTATTGCTGTATCTATAGCGTTGGAGAACTTCAAACGTATCTCGTCATTCCTTAGTACTTCCGTACCCCACTTCTTTGCGTATTGATTCTTCCTGACTAATGTCTTGAACTTCAGCCTACTCTTCATCACCACTATATTGTGATCTGAGTCTATATCTGCTCCTGGGTACGCCTTACAATCCAGTATCTGATTTCGGAATCTCTGTCTGACCATGACGTAATCTAATTGAAATCTTCCCGTATCTCCCGGCCTTTTCCAAGTATACCTCCTCCTCTTGTGATTCTTGAACAGGGTAATCGCTATTACTAGCTGAAACTTGTTACAGAACTCAATTAGTTATTCTCCTCTTACATTCCTTGTCCCAAGCCCACATTCTCCGGTAACCTTTTCATCTACTCCTTCCCCTACAACTGCATTCCAGTCGCCCATGACTGTTAGATTTTCGTCCCCCTTTAATACTGCATTACCCTTTCAATATCCTCATACACTTTCTCTATCTGTTCATCTTCAGCTTGCGACGTCGGCATGTATACCTGAACTATCGTTGTCGGTGTTGGTCTGCTGTCGCTTCTGATTAGAACAACCCGGTCACTGAACTGTTCACAGTAACACACCCTCTGCCCTATATTCCTATTCATAACGAATCCTACGCCTGTTATACCATTTTCTGCTGCTGTTGATATTACCCGATACTCATCTGACCAGAAATCCTTGTCTTCCTTAGAAAATTTAAAAAGGGACATGGATAGGTTAAAGTTAGTTATAGTGGGAATTAGTGAAGTTCGGTTACAGGAGGAACAGGACTTCCGGTCAGGTGACTACAGGGTTATAAACACAAAATCAAATAGGAGTAATGCAGGAGTAGGTTTAGTAATGAATGGGAAAATAGGAATGCTGGTAAGCTACTACAAACAGCATAGTGAACGCTTTATTGTGGCCAAGATAGATACGAAGCCCACACCTACTAGAGTAGTACAAGTTTATATGCCAACTAGCTCTGCAGATGACGAAGAAATTGAAGAAATGTATGATGAAATAAAAGAAATTATTCAGATAGTGAAGGGTGGCGAAAATTTAATAGTCATGGGTGACTGCAATTCGGTAGAAGGAAAAGGGAGTGAAGGAAACGTAGTAGGTGAATATGGATTGGGGCTACGAAATGAAAGAGGAAGCCGCCTGGTAGAATTTTGCACAGAGCACAACTTAATCATAGGTAACACTTGGTTCAAGAATCATAAAAGAAGGCTGTGTACATGGAAGAAGCCTGGAGATACTGACAGGTTTCAGGTAGATTGTATAATGGTAAGACAGAGATTTAAGAACCAGGTTTTAAATTGTAAGACATTTCCAGGGGCAGATGTAGACTCTGACCACAATCTATTGGTTATGACCTGTAGATTAAAACCGAAGAAACTGCAAAAAGGAGGGAATTTAAGGAGATGGGACCTGGATAACCTGAGAGAACCAGAGGATGTACAGAGTTTCAGGGAGAGCATAAGGGAACAATTGACAGGAGTGGGGGAAAGAAATACAGTAGAAGAAGAATGGGTAGATTTGAGAGATGAAATAGTGAAGGCAGCAGAGGATCAAGTAGGTAAAAAGACGAGGGCTAGTACAAATCCTTGGGTAACGGAATATATATTGAATTTAATTGATGAAAGGAGAAAATATGAAAATGCAGTAAATGAAGCAGGCAAAAAGGAATACAAACGTCTCAAAAATGAGATCGACAGGAAGTGCAAAATGGCTAAGCAGGGATGGCTAGAGGACAAATGTAAGGATGTAGAGGCTTATCTCACTAAGGGTAAGATAGATACTGCCTACAGGAAAATTAAAGAGACCTTTGGAGATAAGAGTACCAGTTGTATGAACATCAAGAGCTCAGATGGAAACCCAGTTCTAAGCAAAGAAGGGAAAGGAGAAAGGTGGAAGGAGTACATAGAGGGTCTATACAAGGACAATAGTATGGAAATGGTAGAGGATGTAGATGAAGATGAAATGGGAGATACGATGCTGCGTGAAGAGTTTGACAGAGCACTGAAAGACCTGAGTCGGAACAAGGCCCCTGGAGTAGACAACATTCCATTGGAACTACTGACCGCCTTGGGAGAGCCAGTCCTGACAAAACTCTACCATCTGGTGAGCAAGATGAATGAAACAGGCGAAATACCCTCAGACTTCAAGAAGAATATAATAATTCCAATCCCTAAGAAAGCAGGTGTTGACATGTGAAAATTACCGAATTAGCAGTTTAATAAGTCACAGCTGCAAAATACTAACGCGAATTCTTTACAGACGAATGGAAAAACTGGTAGAAGCCGACCTCGGGGAAGACCAGTTTGGATCCCGTTGAAATGTTGGAACACGTGAGGCAATACTGACCTTACGACTTATCTTAGAAGCTAGATTAAGGAAGGGCAAACCTACGTTTCTAGCATTTGTAGACTTAGAGAAAGCTTTTGACAATGTTGACTGGAATACTCTCTTTCAAATTCTGAAGGTGGCAGGGGTAAAATACAGGGAGCGAAAGGCTATTTACAGTTTGTACCGGAGCCAGATGGCAGTTATAAGAGTCGAGGGACATGAAAGGGAAGCAGTGGTTGGGAAGGGAATGAGACAGGGTTGTAGCCTCTCCCCGATGCTATTCAATCTGTATATTGAGCAAGCAGTGAAGGAAACAAAAGAAAAATTCGGAGTAGGTATTAAAATCCATGGAGAAGAAGTAAAAGCTTTGAGGTTCGCCGATGACATTGTAATTCTGTCAGAGACAGCAAAGGACCTAGAAGAGCAGTTGAACGGAATGGACAGTGTCTTCAAAGGAGGATATAAGGTGAACATCAACAAAAGCAAAACTAGGAGAATGGAATGTAGTCGAGTTAAGTCGAGTGATGCTGAGGGAATTAGATTAGGATATGAGACACTTAAAGTAGTAAAGGAGTTTTGCTATTTGGGGAGTAAAATAATGGATGATGCTCGAAGTAGAGAGGATATAAAATGTAGACTAGCAATGGCAAGGAAAGCGTTTCTGAAGAAGAGAAATTTGTTAACATCGAGTATAGGTTTAAGTGTCAGGAAGTCATTTCTGAAAGTATTTGTATGGAGTGTAGCCATGTATGGAAGTGAAACATGGACGATAAATAGTTTGGACAAGAAGAGAATAGAAGCTTTCGAAATGTGGTGCTACAGAAGAATGCAGAAGATAAGATGGGTAGATCACATAACTAATGAGGAGGTATTGAATAGGATTGGGGAGAAGAGAAGTTTGTGGCATAACTTGACCAGAAGAAGGGATCGGTTCGTAGAACAAGTTCTGAGGCATCAAGGGATCACCAGTTTAGTATTGGAGGGCAGCGCGGAGGGTAAAAATCGTAGAGGGAGACCAAGAGATGAGTACACTAAGCAGATTCAGAAGGATGTAGGTTGCAGTAGGTACTGGGAGATGAAGAAGCTTACACAGGATAGAGTAGCATCTAGAGCTGCATAAAACCGGTCTCAGGGCTGAAGACCACAACAACAAACAACATCCAGCTTGTGAATACACTACTCTTAAACTTTTGATAAACGCTATATTTTGGACATTTTACCCATCCCCTCCTTGCATTTTTTAAAATTTATTTTTAGAAGAAGAGAGGTGGAGCCGCTCCACGCCCACACCGGCAAGATGGTCATCACAAAAGGTCCACTGCCGTATCTGCGTTGAGGGTTAATTTTCTCTAAAGTGAGGTCTCGCAGGACGTGGGTACTGTCATGTTTGCCTACGTCTGGTTAAGGTTGACCATTAATACGTGCTCATCTGGAGATACATTCGGTCGAAATCTGAACGAACGGTAGCAGTTTGAAGGGCAGAGCGGTAAAAACTGCCAAGGCAAGAGCCAAGGGTTGTAAGAGCAGTAGCGGTGTCCTTGCTTCCTGCGGCATGTCATGCAAGGGTAGGATTTGTTAGTAGTTGGTATCATCCAGGTCGATACCTTTGACATTGTGCGATGGTGTTACTCGGCGGCTGCTGTTCGGTGCCGGTGTTGGCTTCTCGGTCAGTGTCAGCATTCCTGTAACAGCTAGGTTCATCATCGTTTTGTGTCCGATTGGTCATATATCTAATTCACAGTACAGGGTAGTGTTGGCGGTTTGTTTGTGCGTTAGTGTACGAGCTTGTCAGTTTCCCTGCTGTAGCCTGCTGGTTGGGTTTAATAGCAGCTGGCATATCCCGTCAGTGTTGCTGATTTGCAGAGGCTAGCCGATATCGTCGCTTGTCCATGTATGTCAGCTTGCCATAGGTGTCATGCCTTGGACAACAGACGCCTTCGCCGCTTATGCTTATGCTCATGCACCCACATCTCACGAACAGATGTTTCAATACTGACGCGCAGGGCAAACAATTGACACAACACGGTACCAAGCTGAAGTACCCCAGGGAAGCATCCTGTTCAAATGGTTAAAATAGCTCTGAGTGCTACGGGACTTGACATTTGAGGTCATTAGTCCCCTAGATTTGGAACTACTTAAACCTAACTAACCTAAGGACATTACACACATCCATGCCCGAGGCAGGATTCCAACCTGCGACGGTAGCAGCAGCTCGATTCCGGACTGAAGCGCCTAGAACCGCTCGGCCACAGCGGCCGGGCAGGACGATGTACGAACATCGTTTAACACATGGAGCACGACATTAAACGTTAACAGTAACTTTTAGTTCATACTTACTACTTGTACTTCTGATTCGTTACTGAAATCGCAGCCAGAAACGATAGCGCGACATCAGTCTCTTAGGAATAAGTACGAATTTCTGCCAACAGGCTGCACACGGGTTTGAATGTTAAATGCTACTTTTAGTTGCTATTTGCAGCTCGTAACTTCTGATTGTGAATGGAAAGTTGTTATCGTGAGAATTGTGAATTCTCGATATCCAGCATTTGTAAGAGGCACATTAAAGTGAACTTTTACAAAATAATTGGATGGGTAAAAAATAATTCTACATAGAGATAATAGTGTATATCATATAAAAAGTAAATCCGTTTGAGGACTGTGTGATCACGCAAACCATTAAAATCCTCTGGGATGGTGGGTCAAACATTTTAAACTCAGTTTAATTAACGCCCTTGTACTCATAACGAGAGGAAGGTTACTACACACTTGTTAACAAGTAACTGATTAAAATGGACGTAGACATTGTGCTTTTCAGTGAACCCATTCTGCTCCCTCACGATGTCTAATGACTACTGAGGTCGCTGATACGGAGTACCTGGCAGTAGGTGGCAGTACAATGAATCGGATATGAAAAACGTATGTATTTGGCGGTGTCTGGATACTTTCGTTCGCATAGTGAACTTTGTAAATGATCGAACAACCGTTACGTAGACTCGTTGTGGACGCTAGAAAGCACATCGGATCGTGATGGGGACTCAGGCGAAAGTGCACTACTGCGATCTAGGGTAGCTACTCCGAAGCTGAACTATTCCAACTGGTGTTGGGTCCCTGACCCTACCTTATAGCTCTACCTCTTTAACCCACTCAAATCGTAGGAATGAGAAGGAGCAGAAAGATATTCTTGTGTGGTTTTAGAGAGTACGTGTTCATTATCGAGTTTCGCTAAAGGGTAACTCCCTCACTTACATTCGCCATTACAAGTGCCCTTTGCTCTTCTGAGCAGTTGAGTACAATATGCAATATGATATAGTAGGCAACTCAAAAGTCAGCCAAACCTATTACTTGTACTGTTAGCAGTACTTAATGAATGTCCTCTGATTCTCTCTCTCTCTTTCTCTGTAACGCGCACACACACACACACACACACACACACACACACACACACACACACACATCTTGTGTTTACTCATACTTCTTTCGAAGGTGGAGAAATAAACTGAATGATCTGCTTGCATAACCAAAACTGTAATTGAATGTGAAGCTACACACTTACAATCTACAACAGTTTAACATAAGGGTGGCATCAGCTGTTGGTATACTCTTGACAAATTCCGACTCCGTCGCAGAAAACGGTGTTCTCTTCATAAAGGAGGCGAGGGAAGGAACTTCAACATTTTTGTCATATAGCTCTGCCTCTTCCGGAGACGTGGTACGTGGAAGCCCGCAGGGTTTTTGCCTGGTTACTGTCATTTGTATGCGTTTTTTCAGTCCGAACATCGCAGTGCGTAAATCACAGTCCATGTTGTGTGTGTATAAATGACACCCGTAAATTTCCATGGCAGCTTGAAAAATGTGGCTACGCTGCAATGTACTGGGAGAGACGTTGGAATACTGCTCATTGTGTGCTTCCCATCCGTAACGGTGACCTGAATATTAGAGTTATTTTGTACCATATCTTACCCACACACCAGTCTCAGTTCATATAAAATTAATCGAAATGTGTTATTCGAATACCGTATTCCCACAATTTCCAGTTGTATTTGAAACCATATTGCTTTTAATTTTTCGCTTGCTTTGTTAACGGACTCTTTTATAATCTGCTTGAGAACTGTCAACTATGGACGACGATACCGCTCAATTACCTATCTTGCATCCTGGTGTATAGTTTGTGTAATCATCATTATCATCACTTTTCTGCTGAGGGAGAACTCCTTTCCGGTCTCCATATATTGTAATCTATTATGTCATTCTTCAGGTCTTCATTTATTTACATCAATTAAACAAATGGTACTTGATCAGAATCCTCTTTCGTCCTTGCAGTCTCTTCCCCTGCACATTCAATCCTAAAACTGTATTTAGTTTTCCTTCACACTTTCGTAGTACATGAAAAATCTACTTCCTTTTTTATAAGCAATAACTTCCATTAAATGTTTACGAGTATTTTCGCCCTCTATGCTTAACACCGCTACGTAAGTCAGTCCCGTTGTTTTCTTATATTATCCATCATTGTGGACAGCTTCACCTTCGCGGTCCGAATTTCGGCGCTGTAGGGTCGGACATTATCAAGCATTTACTTTCCACACTACTAATGGCGTTCTCTAATAAAAGAGGCTACTTCTTTTACCTCTTTCAAATACCAAACGAATTATGAAAATTTAGTGCTCATGTGCCACTATGCAGGTTGACTTTTCCTTCACTGTACCATAAGATACGTGTTCTGCGTTGAAGGATATTCCACACTGGGGAGTGAATCTTGAGATCTTTAATTATGCGTATAGGAGGTATTGCTCGCATTGACTTACGAGCTTTACGTTGTCGACCATTTCTGTTACACCTTACACTAGTAGAGACTTCCACCATACATGGTCGCTTCATTTAATGCTCACGGCGTACCTTGTTAATCAGCTTTGGTATGTCGCCTATACAGCTGAAGTATACTGCATTGTAAACTATAAAAGCATACTGAAAGCAGTCCCTATCCTTCGAACACGGTAGTTTCCCAGTGCTCTACAAAGAAGTCGAAGCCTTTGCTTTGCAAAGAACCATTGAACTAAATCGTCATTCTATCAAAATCAGACTAGATGACATTACACTGCCAAATAGGGTATAATATTTTGTAGACATCCACGCCATCTGTGTCTTATGTTGTAACAAATGTATTGGCTTAGGTTAAAAATGAACATACTGGCCTATACACTTTAACCTGTATCTTAACTGGAACTTACTCTTTGTACTGCTTTTTCTTTTCGGTATGGTAATGTGCTATGTTCCTATGCTCCAGACATATTCAGTGATAAATGGAGGTCCCGCTGTATCGATTTTCTTTAGTATAATTCAATGTCGTTCTGAGTTGAAAACATTGTGTGAGCTTAGAAACACATAAATCAAACTCGGTGCCTCTGTCGACGTCTCTTCTACAATACACGAATTGTATCAGTCTTATTGCGCATAATCGTTGCTTCTGTCATGAGGCAGAATATTTTTTCCTAGATACATCTCAACATGGAAAACTATTGGCCCTATAATTTCAGTGGATGTGAATGGTTGATCAGTAGGCCTGTGGATCTGTATTGCTGTGTGACGTCATTATATTATTAATAAGAAGTGTGGTTACAAATAGGAGAGGGAAGTTTAGAAACAAATCATAATTAATATTACGAACATTCCCGTCATTGTGTTTTAGTACGTAGGAGCGCTCCTTAGTAAATGTAGACTCATTATTCCCCAACTGTAATGGAGGTTTCACATGCATCGAGTTATGTCTGGCCCTGCTACTAGCCTAACTATCTGTAAAAGATGACGTATTGTAATTGATTCTTTATACAGGGTGAATCACCTAAAACTTGCTCCGCAGATATTGTGGAAGTGGAAAGTGCTATTGATGTGCAGTTTTCGGGGAATGGATTGGTAGTCAGTGGATAGCACTGTTAGTCAATAATCAGATAGTAATATTTTTTTCCAAACATACACTTTGTAAATGGAACAACCCCTACTGACATAAACAGTCTTAAAGTAGGGTAAATTACAACCTCAGTCGTCTTTGTTGCAGGATTCTAGTACGAGTCGTTTACGAGGTATCATATTTTGGAAAGTTTCCGAACTGACACTTCTTTCTACCATTCAACCTGCGTAATTGTTGGGTACAATTTTATCAGAATGAAATTTTCACTCTGCAGCAGATTGTGTGCTGATATGAAATTTCCTGGCAGACTAAACCTGTGTGCTGGACCGAGACGAACTCGGGACCTTTGTCTTTCGCGGGCAACTGCTCTGCCGAAGCAACATCGCTTGTTACAGGAATGCTAGATCTGCAAGGTTCGCTGGAGAGCTTCTGTGAAGTTTGGAAGGTAGGAGACGTGATATTGGTGGAAGTAAAGCAGTCAGGACGAGTCGTTAGTCCTGCGTTAGTAGCTCAGTCGGTAGAGCACTTGCACGCGAAAGTCAAAGGTCTCGAGTTCCCGTCTCGGTCCGGCACACAGTTTTAATGTGTCAGGAAGTTTCACAATGTTGTTATGTTTGCTTACAGTGGGTTTGTGTGTTTCTTGAGTGCACTGCGACTTGCTAGCCACTTATTGTTCAACTGTCCAAGAAGTATGGTGTGAGTGGACGATGGGATTTACTAATGCAGAAGAATCCGACATGCTCATGGAGTATGCAGAGTGTAAGAGGAATGGGGTACGTTCTTGTACGGTGTACGCGGCAAAATATCGCAATAGATGTCAACCATCTCGGCAATTATTTATCAACCTCTTCAACTATTTACATGAAAGTGGTAATGTAACAAATAGACAACGTAAGCGAAGGAAACAAGTGACGACAGAGAGGGAGAAATAAACGTTCTTGCTGCTGTTGCAGTTGATCTGCATCTTCGCTCCCGCAAAATCGCACGAGGTAGTGGCAGGTTTTAGGCAAGTGTCCTACGCCCTCTATATCGACATAGGTTCCATTACTATCACATCTCTCTCCATAAAGAACTGCAAGGAAACGATTACGAGAATCGTCTTTACTTCTGTACATGGTTATTAAGACAAGATAACTGCGGATTTATTACGTATCTTCTGTAGTGATGGAGAAACATTTCCCAATCATGGCCAGGTAAACCGCCAAAACGTAGACTATTGTTCCTTTGACAATCCCTGTTGGCTTCTTTACGTAGAACGCCAACGTCGATGGCGTGTAAATGTGTGGTGTGGGCTAGTGATCCATCAGGTCATGGGCTCGTGTTTCATAGATGGAACACTGAACGCGCACAAGTATCGTAGCCTCCTAACAGACCATCTTCCACGGATGCTAGAAGACGTTTCCTTGCAGACTACAGGGAATCAGTGATTACCAACATTACGGCTGTTCAGACCATAGTGTACAAAGAATTACAGCATGTCTTCACCAAACGTTTCCAGTCATTGGCTTGAACGTTTTTTTTTTTTTTTTTGGTCATCAGTCTACTGACTGGTTTGATGCGGCCCGCCACGAATTCCTTTCCTGTGCTAACCTCTTCAACTTAGAGTAGCACTTGCAACCTACGTCCTCAATTATTTGCTTGACATATGCCAATCTCTGTCTTCCTCTACAGTTTTTGCCCTCTACAGCTCCCTCTAGTACCATGGAAGTCATTCCCTCATGTCTTAGCAGATGTCCTATCATTCTGTCCCTTCTCCTTATCAGTGTTTTCCACATATTCCTTTCCTCTCCGATGCTGCGTGGAACCTCCTCTTTCCTTACCTTATCAGTCCACCAAATTTTCAGCATCCGTCTATAGCACCACATCTCAAATGCTTCGATTCTCTTTTGTTCCGGTTTTCCCACAGTCCATGTTTCACTACCACACAATGCTGTACTCCAGACGTACATCCTCCGAAATTTCTTCCTCAAATTAAGGCCGGTATTTGATATTAGTAGACTTCTCTTGGCCAGAAATGCCTTTTTTGCCATAGCGAGTCTGCTTTTGATGTCCTCCTTGCTCCGTCCGTCATTGGTTTTTTTACTGCCTAAATAGCAGAATTCCTTAACTTCATTGACTTCGTGACCATCAATCCTTAACTTCATTGACTTCGTGACCATCAATCCTGATGTTAAATTTCTCGCTGTTCTCATTTCTACTTCTTCTCATTACTTTCGTCTTTCTCCGATTTACTCTCAATTCATACTGTGTACTCATTAGACTGTTCATTCCGTTCAGCAGATCATTTAATTCTTCTTCACTTTCACTCCGGATAGCAATGTCATCAGCGAATCGTATCATTTATATCCTTTCACCTTGTATTTTAATTCCACTCGTGAACCTTTCTTTTATTTCCATCATTGCTTCCTCGATGTACAGATTGAAGAGTAGGGGCGAAAGGCTACAGCCTTGTCTTACACCCTTCTTAATACGAGCACTTCGTTCTTGATCGTCCACTCTTATTACTCCCTCTTGGTTGTTGTACATATTGTATATGACCTGTCTCTCCCTATAGCTTACCCCTCCTTTTTTCAGAATCTCGAACAGCTTGCACCATTTTATATTGTCGAACGCTTTTTCCAGGTCGACATATCCTATGAAAGTGTCTTGATTTTTCTTTAGCCTTGCTTCCATTATTAGCCGTAACGTCAGAATTGCCTCTCTCGTCCCTTTACTTTTCCTAAAGCCAATCTGATCGTCACCTAAAGTGCGCGTCATTTTTTGTTGGCGGCCGAGTTTAGGTTCGTTCTGCGCATCTGACGTCACAAAACACAGTCAGCCAATGAACAGAGAACGACGTTGCCACATCTCGACTACAGTGCAGAGCATGGACGAGTGTCTTCAGTTTTAGAAACGTTCAGACATAAATAAAGTAATAGAACAAAAGCAATGTCTTGATAGCAGACTTTCTTTTATAGAAAGTTTGGAAAAAGCATTCTTTATACCAATTGCTTCATATTCTATTAATTAATGAAACCAAACAAGCAATAAGACTCCTAATTCAGGCGATAACAAGGAAAGGTGTTTGTATCACTCTCACGAACCGCTTTTTCGCAATAAAGAACAGCGGTAATTATTTATTTCCTATTGTACTTCGACGAAGCGTGAGTAATTCATAGTCATACCAACAGTGTTTGTCAGTATTTTGCGTGACGTGTTATAGTCCTCACGGCGTTTTGTAGTCAGACGCGGTGCGTTGGCATAACGTTTAAGGTGTTGGGCTACTATGCAAAAGGTTATGAGTTCGAAACTTACGAGGTACTTAATATTTTCATTATTTAAAAACAATATCGAAGTGCCTTACTTCACGAATTATATTCGTTTGAATGCAATTTTTTGAAATTTCTAGTGCTTTGTCTCTTCATTAATCCTTTCGCTGCTGCAGACACGTGCTCCCCGCATTCCGCGCTGTGCGCGATTTTGTTTTCACTGCACTGCTCGCCTGTGCAGACACAGGTGTTCCCACTGCTTTGACGCACTTATCATTCGATTTCACAAAAACTATTTGGCCAAAAAATTTGATTTTTACACGTCTTCTTGACCGATACCTTCGCCCCCATAAATGACTTAATTTTGTGTCGATGTTTAACGCAGTTATTATACAGCATTAAATGTAGTAAACCATTGCACGAAATTTTGAAGAGTTTGCAGAGGTAGAAGTCCATAGCGTATACTTTCCGTATGGTCGATTTTAGTTGCCACAATGTTGAGAATGAAATGTGGACAAGATACCTAAATTTCATATAAAATTTACTGGATGACAATATCTCATTTAATTTAAGTACGACATAGGTGTCGTATGTAATATTGAGAAATATTCCGTCTTTCGCGACTTTAATAAAAGTATTATTTACACCGGACGCGTTTGGCTTTATTTTAAAGCACTTCAATCAAGGAAAGGTATGGCACATACACAATGGTACTCATGTTCTCTTTCTCGTTTTTGTTCCACAGTCGCAGTTTTACCAATGGTACTGAAATATATTCCTCTTCTGCAACTGTAATAAGGGACTTATTTAGACCAGACGCGTTTCTCTCTTTTGAAGCATCTTCAGTGGACAGTATTTTGTCTCCTCCATTGCCAAGTCACCTTTCGTAGTTTTGTGCTGCGGTAACACAATATTCAACGTTTGTGTTGGCAGATCAGTGTTTTAGCAAATAAATGATGTTTGTGTGTGCCACACACAAAATTTATATTTGACATAGCTCAGAGCACTTCACTGATAGACGGTATATTGAAGTCCTAATGTTTTTGTAAGTCCACAGTTTTGATTACTGTATTTTGTCTACTTCCTTTTGATTGATTGAAGTGCTTTAAAATAAAGCCAAACGTGCTCAGTATAAATAAAACGTTTGTTACAGTCGCGAAAGACGGAATATTTCTCAATATTACAGACGACACCTATGTGGTACTTAAATGAGCTATTGTTATACAGTAAATTTTATATGAAATTTAGGTATCTTGTCCACATTTCATTCTCAACATTGTGGCAACTAAAATCGACCATACGGAAAGTATACTCTATGGACTTCTACCTCTGCAAACTCTTCAAAATTTCGTGCAATGGTTTACAATATTTAATGCTGCATAATAATTGCGTTGAACATCGAAACAAAATTAAGTCATTTATTGGGGGAAGGTACCAGTCAAGAAGATGTGTAAAAATCAAATTTTTTGGCCAAATAGTTTTTGTGGAATCGATTGATAAGAGTGTCAAAGCAGTCGGAACACGATGTGTCTGCACAGGCGAGCAGTGCAGTGACAAAATCGCGCACAGCGCGGAATGCAGGGAGCACGTCTTTGTAGCAGCGAAAGGGTTAATGCGGCCGTGGTGGCTTTACTTCGTGAACTGCGCGCTCCCCCCTACACGTAAGCTTGCGAACTATGCTATACTATGGCGCTGCTTTTATTGGCGCGTGCGTCGTGTACAACTGGCAACGTAGCAATCTCCCGCGTCTGGGCGGGCATGCCGCGAGCCGCCAAGATAAAAGAATTGAACTATAGCGCATTCTCAATTTCCTTTTCCATTCTTCTGTATATTATTCTTGTAAGCAGCTTCGATGCATGAGCTGTCAAGCTGATTTTGCGATAATTCTCGTACTTGTCAACTCTTGCCATCTTCGGAATTGTGTGGATGATGCTTTTCCGAAAGTCAGATGGTATGTCGCTAGACTCATATGTTCTACACACCAACGTGAATAGTCGTTTTGTTGCCACTTGCCCCAGTGATTTTAGAAATTCTGATGGAATGTTATCTATCCCTTCTGCCTTATTTGACCGTAAGTCCTCCAAAGCTCTTTTAAATTCCGATTTTAATAATGGATCTCCTATCTCTTCTAAATCGACTCCTGTTTCTTCTTCTATCACATCAGACAAATCTTGAGCCTCATAGAGGCTTTTAATGTATTCTTTCCACCTATCTGCTCTCTCCTCTGCATTTACCAGGGGAATTCGCGTTGCACTCTTAATGTTACACCGTAGCTTTTAATGTCACCAAAGGTTGTTTTGACTTTCCTGTATGCTGAGTATGTCCTTCCGACAATCATATCTTTTTCGATGTCTTCACATTTTTCCTGAAGCCATTTCGTCTTAGCTTTCCTGCACTTCCTATTTATTTCATTTCTGTATTCCAGATTTTCCCAGAACATGTTTGTACCTCCTCCTTTCATCAATCAACTGAAGTATATCTTCTGTTACCCATGGTTTCTTCGCAGCTACCTTCTTTGTACCTATGTTTTCCTTCCCAACTTCTGTGATGGCCCTTTTTAGAGATGTCCATTCCTCTTCAAGTGTACTGCCTACTGCGCTATTCCTTATTGCTGTATCTATAGCGTTAGAGAACTTCAAACGTATCTTGTCATTCCTTAGTGCTTCCGTATCCCACTTCTTTGCGTATTGATTCTTCCTGACTAAAGTCTTGAACTTCAGCCTATCCTTCATCACTACAATATTGTGATCTGAGTCTATATCTGCTCCGGGGTACGCCTTACAATCCAGTATCTGATTTCGGAATCTCTGTCTGACCATTATGTAATCTAACTGAAGTCTTCCTGTATCTCCCGGCCTTTTCCAAGTATACCTCCTCCTCTTGTGATTCTTGAACAGGGTATTCGCTATTACTAGCTGAAACTTGTTACAGAACTCAATTAGTCTTTCTCCTCTTTCATTCCTTGTCCCAAGCCCATAAGCCCATATTCTCCTGTAACCTTTTCTTCTACTCCTTCCCCTACAACTGCATTCCAGTCGCATGACTATTAGATTTTCGTCCCCCTTTACATACTGCATTACCCTTTCAATATCCTCATACACTTTCTCTGTCTGTTCATCTTCAGCTTGCGACGTCAGCATGTATACCTGAACTATCGTTGTCGGTGTTGGTCTGCTGTCGATTCTGATTAGAACAACCCGGTCACTGAACTGTTCACAGTAACACACCCTCTGCCCTACCTTCCTATTCATAACGAATCCTACACCTGTTATACTATTTTCTGCTGCTGTTGATATTACCCGATACTCATCTGACCAGAAATCCTTGTCTTCCTTCCAGTTCACTTCACTGACCCCTACTATATCTAGACTGAGCCTTTGCATTTCCCTTTTCAGATTTTCTAGTTTCCCTACCACATTCAAGCTTCTGACATTCCACGCCCTGACTCGTAGAACGTTATCCTTTCGTTGATTATTCAATCTTTTTCTCATGGTAACCTCCCCCTTGGCAGTCCCCTCCCAGAGATCCGAATGGGGGACTATTCCGGAATCTTTTGCCAATGGAGAGATCATCATGACAATTCTTCAATTACAGGCCACATGTCCTGTGGATACACGTTACATGTCTTTAATGCAGTGGTTTCCATCGCCTTCTGCATCCTCATGTCGTTGATCATTGCTAATTCTTCTGCCTTTAGGGGCAATTTCCCACCCCTAGGACAAGATAGTGCCCTCTATCCGCTCTTCCGCCCTTTGACAAGGCCGTTGGCAGAATCAGGCTGACTTCTTATGCCGGAAGTCTTCGGCCGCCAATGCTGATTATTTATCAAAATTTAGGCAGTGGCGGGGATCGAACCTGGGACCGAAGACGTTTTAGATTGTGAATCAAAGACGCTACCCCTAGACCATGGGGCCTTTACTTCGGCCGGCCCCTTTCGTTGATTCGACGTCTATAGGTATCTTTCTGTGAGGAAAGCTGAGTGACGCTGTGTGTAAGGACACACCAACTACACCAGATGATATTTAATAGTGCCGGCCGGTGTGGCCGAGCGGTTCTAGGCGCTTCAGGCAGGTTCGAATCCTTCCTGGGGCATGGATGTGTCTGATGTTTAAGTTGTTAGGTTTAAGTAGTTTTAAGTTCTAGGGGACTGATGACCTGAGATCTTAAGTCCCATAGTGCTCAGAGGAGTTTGAACCATATTCAGTAACTAATTACTGCAGCCTGCTCTGACTTCTCCACTGAAATACTAAAACGTGTGCAGAGTCGTTCCATATCAGACCGGAATAGTGTATTGCCGGTTCTCATTTTGAACGCAACCTACGATAGTCTATTGTCTCGTTACTGCTGAGAACCCACATAACTATTGTATGCACTTGTGTTGATTCTTAGCGTGAGTTATTGAAGAAATTGTACAAGCGCTGCTACGGGATCTTTTCAAAATACGGTATCTCATAAACGACTCACACTAGAATCCTACACAACTGACATTCTAATTTACCGTACTCTTAGTTTGTTAGTGACAGCAAGCACTATTAAATTTAAAAAAATATGTTTGCACAAAAATTACAATCTATTTCTTGACTAACAATACTAGCGCCTGACCACTAATTCAATCTGTGAAAACAGCGCATCTTAGTACTTTCTATTTCCACAATATTTGCGGTGCCAGTTTTGGTGATTCACCCTGTATACAGTATAGAGCCGGCAGGAGAGGCCACCCAAAATTCAAGGCGTCTCAAAGTCTTTGCATCAAACATGTAGGGGAGCAACTTTTGTAAGAGAATGTATTACCTGATGATGCTGCCCAGCGATGCTCGGCGTCTTTTTACACTAGTTATGCTGCTGCAACTCTACAGGGCGTATGCACTCTGCGGGGTATATGTGCCTTATTTGTTGCCCATAATTCAGTCGTTTGCTCAATATGAAACATAGTAAGTCCAGCAAAATTAAATCTCATGGGCTGCTTCTAAAATATTTTTTATCTGTTTAGAGACAATCATTCTTAAAAACTCTTGTTCAAAATCAGTCTGTCAATTAAGTGGCATAGATAGCATGCAGGTGAAGAACACCTAAATAGTAAACGCTGCTAGTTCGGTAAAATCTCATATTCCCAGGACCGGTGAATACCGAAGGGTGCCTGGAGTAGCCTGGAAGTTTTATGCAACATTTTGTCTCGAACAACATTTCTGCCCATGACGTCATCTGTTACTCCTAGATGTTTCGTGCACCCTTCATATCTCGGACTAGTAGGTATAAGAAGGCGCTGTTTACAATAAGCTATAGAGGTTAATGTGCAGAATTTTCCGACATATCCAAGCAATTTTTTTAATTTTAGATGCGGCAAAACTATGACACACTTTCGTCTTTAATAGAACTATATACATTTATCTGTAAGAGTGCCTTAGAAAAGAAATTTAACAACCTAACATAGGTGGGTCTTGGTCTGATAGTATCATGATAATAGCACCGAAAAACGCTGTGCGTTCGTTAGAAGATACCATTCAAACTTGTGCCCTATGGTACCAATTTTTTTTCATTCGTTTCATTTTTTTTCACTCGTGCGTTATGTCCGTGAAGCTTTTAGGGGTATACAAGAGTCGAAGAGAACAAGATAAATTCCAACGGGTTCACGATCCTATAAGAAATATATTTGAAACACGTGTAAGAATATAAACAGTGTCAAAACGTAGTTACCATTGGCCAGCATTGCTCGTACATTCTTCGAATCGTCTATCGTAGTCGCAACAGAAAGACGGAGGACATAATAATAAACTAACTAACTGAAAATATTGATTGTGACATACCTTTCATAAAGAAAAGTTATACGGCTTTCGATAAAAATGCACATACATGATATTCAAAAAAGTATCATAATATCTAGCGATCCCAGAAATTTGGGTACCATAATGAAATAATCCACTCAAATCAACAGCGTAAATATGAACAATAGGAGGTGTTTGTGTGCTACAAGAAAAACGTAAAAACAATAACACTTCTTAAATAAACCAATAATTGACACTGTACAACAGTAACACAAATTCGGGGCAGATATTTAGAAAGGGTGTAGAAAACTGAGTGTAGGAATAATCAGGAAATCAAATTTATATTGAATCAATGGAAAACAGTGTTTTGCATCAGTCTCACTTTTAGTAACGTTCACGTCACGTACTGGAAGTTTTTATGGTTGCAATCTGTCTTCTGCTTTTGTCTTGGGAACGTATTTCTGTATATAAAACTGAAACAAAGAAAATGCCATTGCTGTTACACAGCTGTAGTGCCAATGTAGACATGATTCGCTGAAAAATGAAGACAGAAAGCAATAAAACGTGGTATTTTTGTTGATAATCAACCTGTCTGATCTAGTTATCTATTCTCTGCGCTACATGCTGTGAATTTCGAAATAACAGCTCATCATGTACGAAACAAAACGTACACAGTCGCCTATGATTAAAACTGAAGGAAGAGATCGATTGGTACACAAATTTTTACAGCAAGAATTTGAAATGCAAATGAAAACTTTTCGACCATACTAAGAAAGCAGTAACGAATTTTCGTACAAGGTAACTTAGTAAATTTTATGAAAAAAGAGAAATTAAACCTCGCGCCACAAAACAAAGTAGGTCCATTGATAAGAACAAATTGAGCTGTTTTACCTACTCCCCGTACTTCGTTCTTTTTCCCCTTGGAGGAAGATGTCGAAGCACCAAGAGTGCCGTCCACATTTACAAGTGTTTTGTAGACAAGCAATCGCCGGCGACGACGATAACAACGTCTACGAACCATTGTACAGAGTACAGTCACCCACAATGCGACAATCTTCCAAAGAGGATGAACCACTTGCCTTCACCCACAAGTGAATATTGCAATCTGAATTTATCTTAACACGTCTACGACAAGTCAAAGATAAACTCCCATGTGGCATAAGGTAGGAACCCTCACCAGAGATAATAATCTCAGACACAGGTATAGTACGGTAAGCACTCTGGGGCACTCTGGGATGCTCTCTGGGTAACTCTCTGGGTGCTCAATAGATGGCAGCACAGTAGAGCGCATGACCTTGAGCGTGCGAGAGAGAGCGCTGTGGAGTGTGTGAGAGAGAGGAGCCGCGAGCCCTAGTATTACTAGGCTCGCGGCGGGCTAAAATCAAGTTTTTGCAGAGTCATTTCCGGCGCGCTTATCAATGGGCGCCCAGCAGTCCACATCCGCTGCGTGCGCCAGGACTGATGCTATATAAGGAGCACACTGTCCTGTCTAGCGCATTCACTCTTGTGTGAGTGAATAGCCACTGAGGCTCTGCTTCTTACAATGGTTCGTAAACGTTGTTATCGTCGTCGCCGACGATTGCTTGTTTACAAAACACTTGTAAATGTGGACGGCACTCTTGGTGCTTCGACATCTTCCACTAAGGGGAAAAAGAACGAAGTAAGGGGAGTAGGTAAAACTGCTCAATTTGTTCTTATAAATGGACCTACTTTGTTTTGTGGCGCGAGGTTTAATTTTTCTTTAATGAAGAGTTCTACTTCTTCTGGTTTAGGTAATGGGTGGATAACTGTTGCTTTCGTTGCATGTAACAGTGCGGCTCCTCTCTCTCACACACTCCACAGCGCTCTCTCTCGCACGCTCAAGGTCACGCGCTCTACTGTGCTGCCATCTATTGAGCACCCAGAGAGTTACCCAGAGAGCATCCCAGAGTGCCCCAGAGAGCTACAACACCAAGAAGAATCGCTTCTCGGCTTTTGGCAAGATCAATGTGTAGTATTGTGGCCCTTAAAAGGGCCTTTTTTTGAGAACTGCTTCAATGGTTATACAGAGTACAGTCACAGAGTTCGTAGACGTTGTTATCGTCGTCGCCGGCGATTGCTTGTCTACAAAACACTTGTAAATGTGGACGGCACTCTTGGTGCTTCGACATCTTCTGCTAAGGGGAAAAAGAACGAAGTACGGGGAGTAGGTAAAACAGCTCAATTTGTTCTTATCAATGGACCTACTTTGTTTTGTGGCGCGAGGTTTAATTTCTCTTTAATGAAGAGTTCTACTTCTTCTGGTTTAGGTAATGGGTGGATAACTGTTGCTTTCGTTGCATGTAACAGTGCAGGGAGAGCTGGTTTGGAATCCTTTGAAACCCGTGAAATTTTGGCTTACCGTACTATACCTGTATCTGAGATTATTATCTCTGGTGGCTTGTCTACAAAACACTTGTAAATGTGGACGGCACTCTTGGTGCTTCGACATCTTCCTCCAAGGGGAAAAAGAACGAAGTACGGGGAGTAGGTAAAACAGCTCAATTTGTTCTTATCAATGGACCTACTTTGTTTTGTGGCGCGAGGTTTAATTTCTCTGTAATGAAGAGTTCTTCCCCTTGGAGGAAGATGTCGAAGCACCAAGAGTGCCGTCCACATTTACAAGTGTTTTGTAGACAAGCAATCGCCGGCGACGACGATAACAACGTCTACGAACCATTGTAAGAAGCAGTGCCTCAGTGGCTATTCACTCACACAAGAGTGAATGCGCTAGACAGGACAGTGTGCTCCTTATATAGCATCAGTCCTGGCGCACGCAGTCCCATGCAGGGATGATGAGATGCGAATAGTGTAAGATGGTAACCACACAGGAAGACATTGGAATAAGGTATTTCTCGCTCTGAAATTTATTAATGCCAAAGCTTAGAAGGCAAGAAACGAGGAACATAACTCGACCTTTGAAAATAACTAGTAAGATGCAAGAAATACGAGGACAAATAGAGACCAGACATAACTAAGTACTTTCTAGAGCACTAACTCGAATGATTAGTAACTGCAAAAGAAAAGTAAATATATTGGGCCATGTAGGTTCGGAAATTCTGCGATTAACGATTGCATTGAATGTTCAGGAAGCAGTGCTGCTAATACAGCAATATATCATTAATATATGAAGCACCTTTATCAGACATCCTGCATAAGACGCTTCACACCCATGAACAAAGTGGGCTTACCTCTTGGCCTGCATACATCTAAAAAAGAAGTTTTCATTGAACACCAGAAAGAAAGCAATATATGTGGCTTCATTGATATGGTGATGTGAGCATGGATGTCTCAGTATCTAAGCCGTGATGACCGCCATTCAACATTGTTCCAATACCAATATGTGCAACAGTCAATTCGTACGGAGCATAACCACATGACGATTTGGAAACACAGCGCGCCTTTCCGATCAGTTTAATTCCCGGGAAACTACAGCGAGAGTTAATGAATATCTCTCGACGAGTTCGCTTTGAAGAAGAACAAACGTAGAGGAGAAACGACTTGATTGGGCCCACCACAAAGGGTTTAATAAGGAAACTTTCTGAGTTTTTTCTGTAACAAAACGAGCAACGTTATTACAATAGCCCTGCAGGTTATAAAGTATGCTCCTTTTATAAACTGTTAATATGGAGAGAAGTTGGACTCCACAACAAATGAATTATTCCTTTTCGACGCATATAATCGTTTTAGGTTGCAGTCCTGTCCCCACCTTCTGTCATTCGCTTTCAGTGAAGAAAATTTTGCACATTCTACATGTATTATATGTTTGTTTTTATTTCGTTTCTTCGTTTGGTAAATACGTTTCTGAAAGTTAAATCAAACAACTAACGTGTGTGATGAGTAAAAATATCGTTGTTTCCTCCGACATCCGTAGCAGAGTCATGATACAAGGTATTTGTATCTATAATTTTATGACTTATGAAACGATAGTATCACTCTTCATGTGTATTAGAGTGAAAAAAGATGAATACCTCACTGGCAGTGTCACGGGTGTTAAAGAAAGGGAACTAACTTCATAATTTACGTGGCAGCTTCAGATAAAATTAAATAAAAATATCATCCTAACAAATTCGCTAATTTTTGCTTGCTAATATTAGTAAGCATGTCATGTAATACAATGCATCGTGTCAAGTAAAGCAATATTATACTTGACGTCATGTCGTGTAGCACAACATATGTCATCCAACATGTTATTTATCATGTCGTGCTGAATGACACAACTTGTTTTTAAAGTTTACTGTCGGATAGATGCATCCCACTCTCTAGAAGCACACAAATTTTTGTCTATTTGTTCTAACACCCCTTATCATACATGTAACAGAAGGTGGGTACGGCAGAGAAATGTAGGAACAAATCTACGCCAAGAAATTTAATGCCACCAGAAAAACTTTCTAAGCTGTTACATGTCTGCTCTTTGCCATGTGATATTACACATTGTTTTCTATGGCTGGGGAATCTTTTGGATTTTAGACAAACCATCGGTGACTTTAGTCTATAAATTGCAAGATGCAGGTGTGCCAATATCTTACGGTTAAGAGAGGTCAATGAGCTTGAGAAGTAGATGTATCCTGTACAAATGAGCGAATATATCGAGATATTTTGACTTAAATGTCTCCCAAGTCGCTAGATAAATCTAAAACCTAGTTCCCGTCTCTAAATCCCTCACTCTGCCCAGGCCATTTATCGTAAGAATTGATTTTCATTTATTTGATTCAGTTTAAACTGTTCTCACTCATTAAATTCACGGAAGAGACGGTTTTACGTGCTACATTTAACTGGAATTTATAACATCGTTTCTCAACAACGGATAAAGACTGTTGAACGAAAAAAATTCGTTTTCACTTTATCCATTTATTTACTTTCGTGCAAAGTTTGAACAGATTAATACAAGATTCCAGCATAGAAGTGGGGGCGTCAGAAACCTCCGGCCCGTAATGGGACAATATATTGATGTGGTGAAACGGTAATTTTTTTTTTTTTAGTCATCACTATTCTGAAAGGTTTTTATGCCTCCCACCGTCAATTCCTCTCCTTTATCTTAGAGAAGCAGTCTCAACCTATGTCCTCAATTATTTGATGGATATATGGCAATTTCTGTTTTCCTATACAGTTTTTACCCTCTATATCCCCCTCTAGTAGCATGGAAGTTATTCCGCGATATCTTTACAGATGTCCTACCATCGTGACACATTTCAGTTTTTGTTTTCCTCTACAGTTTTTACCTTCTGCACCACCCTCTAGTAATGAGGAAGCTATTCCGTGATGTCTTAACAGATGTCCTACCATCCTGTCACTCCTTCTTATCCGTGTTTTCCATATATTCCTTTTTTCCACATATTCCTTTCCTCGTCAATTCTGTTGATAACCTCCTCATTCCTTACCTTATCAATGCACCTAGTTTTCAACGTTTTTCTGTAGCACCACATCTGAAATACTTGGTGGTGTGACTATTTTCATAAATAAAGTCTGTGACCTTCAGAAAGAATCTACACATTGATCTTGCCAAAACCCGAGAAGCGATACCTGGTGTTGTAGCTCTCTCTGTGAGGCACCCCTGTGCATCCCTGCGAGTCGCAGCTCGATTGCGTGTTTGTGGCGTGGTTTTTCGGGTTGCCTATATAAGATTTGACCCTCGAGGAGGCACTGGCTTTGCTTGCTGCCGGAGGCTGCGGTTTTGACAAACTCGCACGGCTATATAACTGGTGCCACATCCATTCTCGCTGGGCACTGGTACTGCGACAGTGTTCCTCCTACCCTCATCGAGGAGTCGATTCTTACCAGGCTAACTATAGCCCTCGTAGAGCCACTAGTAATTTGTCAGTTTTGACACGGCCAATCGTTATGTGAAGTCCTTGAAACGGCCACCATTATAACTACCAATGTAGTCGTGTCACTTCTTACCGGCAACCGTGAACTGTCACAGTCAGAGGGTGGTACGGGACCTTCAACGTGCAATAAAATTATATCATTCCAACGCTGTCAATGTACGATAAGTAGATTTTAATCTTGCACCAAGACAGACACTCTTAATCGGTGACACTGTGCCGCAACCAACCACGGAAAAAGGCCTCTCTGGCGCTGCTTTGAACGACTGACGAAATGAGCCGGGGCTCAACGTAAAAGCCGAAAGGTCCATATACATACCGTGTCATCAGCTGAGCATTAATTTTAGCCGAACTAAAATCTTTTGCTAAAGGAATTAATCGATTCGCTCGATTCACCTTGGCACCGGCTTCATTTCGTCTATAGAACCTTGCTAAATATATTGTAACGTAGCTACGGTAAAACATCTTCGATTTCCTACACAGATGGCCGCTCGTGCGGCATGAGCCAAAAGCTCAAATAGAAAGCGATCACGAAGACGCCCCCCCCCTCCCCCACCAAAAAGCACGACTCTGTACATGATTTTTTCAGTCCTCCTAATTATAGCGCTTCCGTAACGATTAATTACATGGTAGGTAAACAAAATAGCTGTTATTCTGTAAAATGAATGTCACCAGTATCGACGGGAAGTTTTGATCAGTTTTTGATCACCCTCAGACCTCGTACCGTGATGGTGGCGGAAAACGGAGCGCGTCAACGTGGATTCGTAACACCTGCTCCGTTCACCGGTGCCATCATGGTATGTGGTCTGAGGATGGTCAAAAACTGACCAAAACCGGCAAGCACAAAACAAAGGTTTCTTGCAGTCAGTGTTTATGTTCACTTTAGAGTACTAAAAAACCGCTGTTCTCCATGAGAAATATTCTCAAAAATTACTGTTATTCTAATTCCTCCAAAGTAAGTAATTTTATACATTTATCTATTGGGGCTCATTCCCAAATGAATATTCGGCAAGTCCTACTAATGCAGTTATCCGAAACAATTTTTTTGTTCCTGAGAAGTAATGCTACACATTTGATCCTTTGACATCTTTAACAAATTTAAATTTCTAAATTACGGGCCACATACGAGAAACTCACAGAAATGGAACGACAGCAAAACTATCGATCATATCGATGACTAAGAGATGCACAAGTGTCTCATGCAATGTGACACTGATTGCCAAAGGTATTACACTTCCATGAGTATTGGCTTCGATAGTGTGAAGGTAATGGGTATAGATGTTAATATTTTGATGTTAAGTTTATTGCTACAATCATTTTTGCTACTTCCATTTATTATATGAATATATTAATACTTATTTATGTTAATTGTTTAATATATTCATACCATAAAGAAAAGTAAAAATTAATGAAGCGATAAATTTAACATTACTGAACGTGAAGTAGACGTAGTTAAGAAATTCTGCTAACTTGGATGCAAAATAATCCATGAATAACGATGCAAAGAAAACATAAAATGCAGACTATGACAGGCAAGGAACGAATTCCAGACCGAGAGAAGTCTACTGGTATCAAACATAGGACTTAATTTGAGGAAGAAATTTCTGAGAATGAAGGCTTGGAGCCGTGTATTGTATGGTAGTGAATCTCGGACAGTCGGACAACCGGAACAGAAAGCAATCGAAGCGTCTGAGATGGAGAGCTACAAAAAGATACTGAAAATTAGGTGGACTGGTAAGATCGGGTATGAACAGTTTCTCCACACAATCGATCAAGAAAGGAACGTGTGGAAAGCACTGAGAAAGAGAAGAGACAGCATGATAGGACTTACGTCAAGACATTAGGGAATAACTTCCACGGTATTAGAGGGAGTTGTAGAGGAGGAGACTAAAACTGGAATACATCCAGCAAGTAAATGATGACGTCGGGTGCATGTCCTATTTTGAGACGAAGAGGTTCTTACCTTGCCACACACACACACACACACACACACCCACACACACACACAGGTGAAAGACTCGTCTAAT
This sequence comes from Schistocerca serialis cubense, assembly GCF_023864345.2. NCBI lineage: Eukaryota > Metazoa > Arthropoda > Insecta > Orthoptera > Acrididae > Schistocerca > Schistocerca serialis. Next base: position 668,569,230 of record NC_064642.1, read on the forward strand.
GATACCTACAACGCGGTTATCCCTTAGTCCCGGTGAAATGAACTGTTCGATCTCACGTCATTGATTTTCATCATGAACTTCGATACATTGACTATTGTTTTGATTTTACGATTGACCAATAAAGAAATTATTATAGTTGTTTCATAACTTGATCCTCAGACTCTAAGACATCAAGTCCTCTTCCCATTCTGTCCCTGTCCGCAGCTCGTGGTCTAGTGACTGGCGTTGCTGCCTCTGGATCACGGGGCCCGGGGTCGATTCCCGGTTGGGTTGGGGATCTTCTTTGCCTGGGGGCTGGATGTTTGTGTTGTCTTCATCATTTCATCATTATCATCATTCGTCACAGTAGCTAGATTAGATTGCGAAAAAAATTGGACTGTCTAAAAATTGGGACTTCGTACAGGCGCTGATGACTGCTGAGTTGAGCGCCCCACAAACCAATCAACATCATCATCTCCCTATTCTATTACCCTTTAAGAGGACTCATAATAATAGCACTGACGATTGATGTAGCCCCATCCAATTATACTTATGATACGAACACCGTATGTATGTTGCAGGACACCACGTTCAGTTTTTTTCTTCACTTAGGCTATGTCTTACGTTTCCGCACGTTGCATCAACAGTTTCTACGACCGTCACCTTCTCAACTTTCCCACATAGAGGTCCCCTCCAATGAAAATTGGGTTTGTTCATTCTATTTCTACCAATATTAAAATGCTGCCTTTCTGTCCTATACTTTTTACTCTCATATTTTCTTCTTTCATCCCGAAGATGGAGTTTTCGAAAGTTTGTTATAAGATTATCAGTGCCATTTTCACTAATGCTGTAGTTGTTTCCGTTTTCGCTACATTTCGTTTCATCCTACCGACTATCATCATTGCTTTACTTCACCTTTTCCTCAGATTTTTAAAGAGTGTTTTGATAAATGCGCACTTTTTCGAATTGAGCCTTATGTTCTTAATATCACGTTTTTACGTTTGTATCTCGCACTATATTCTCTTTATGTAATAAAATAGGACACCTACAGCCGTCCTTATGACGTCATAAATTGTATGGCTCCAGATTCGGTGCTTCAGTGCATCATCTTCAGGCTTTATCTGATGCTGATGAGTTAACACCATCCGTCTACACCGTGTATCATTGGCCAACATCTATAACTGGGTATCGCAGACAATCTGTAACCTCGATGCTGCCTGTCCAACCATCAACTATCAATAACATTCTCTTTAGTTTCCGCTAACCTTGTTATTGCAGCAGGTTGTGTTCCAATTACAAATTTTCACGATTATTCCTTTCATAATCAAATTATTTGTTCCTGAATCCTTGTCCAAGACGTCCAATTGCCTGTTCCCCGCACCTCCTGATCTTCTCCAATATTTTTTTTTTCTTCTTTCGCGCTTCTGGAAAAATTTACTCGCTTAAATCTGTTGAAAACTATTGCTCAGATCTCTCGCCCAGATGACAATCTGTACAGTTACTGCGTTCAGGTGACACCCCACACTCATTTCCATTACGTTTTTAACTTCCTTTGGGTATTTTATCTAGTTCTTTAGTTCTTGATAGATTCTCCGTGTTTCTGCTTGTTGGATTCTGAATCGCTACTGACGGCTGAAGCATTATTTCATCTTATCGCTACTGACGGCTGAAGCATTATTCATCTTGAAAATTACAGCAAGTCATATCCCTATGACGTCCACCTGAAAATACATCAGATCGTCTATACCAGGAGGGTGAGTCCGTTCCCACGCGAACGTAGAATGGATATGGATTAATGAGGAAAAATTTAACAGAGATATCTTTTTTGCACTTACCACTTTTTATTTGTTTCTTCAGTATCACTTCCTCCGTAACTGTAAAAACATCTGCTTCGGTCGGCGACGGAGACTGCTACATCCAGATTTTCGTCAATTGTTTCCTTAGAGAAAGCCAGTGATAAAAATTTCTCTAGATAAAAATTATGCATATGACTCAATGATCGAAATTAACTCACACGATAGCTAAAATGGTCTACTAAAATGAATATAATTGTAAAACTATCAACCAATCGATTCCTGTCTCTGAAAGCGAGACGTACGACATATTGCGGCGCCTGCTATACCGCTCGTTGATGTTATCGTCCGAATAAAATTCTGAATCATCTTTAGGTATTACTAAAGTAACCCTGATTACGGCTTGATCATCTCTGTTCCTATACTCTTGTTTCTCAATCAAGATAAATTAACGAACATTTCCTGTTCTGATTAAATAAAAAAAATGCTAGCTGCCTGATCCATCGTATATAGTTGGCAACGAACTTTTCTGTGACGCCGCAACTTGAATATATTTTGTACATGTTGGATGTGGACATGCTTTCTTTCGATGGATGCAATGGGTTCCATTGCCTTTGGTAAACACAAGATAGCGCTGATTCTTATGTACGCACGAAAATTTCTTCATATAAATGAAGTGAAGCTGCAACGCACGCATCGGTTTACCCTGTGGATAAATAACTGAAAATCACAGGTTTTGGACCCTCATGTTTCTCTGTTAGGTAGTAGTTCTGAAAAGACTGCCATCAACTGGATGTCATATAGGCGACATGTATGTCCTTGAACAATCATCACATCGGGAAAAGGGGACTTCCAGTGTTACGTGGAAACCGAGACACGTTGAATTTTGGCGAATCTCCACGTCATTGAGAGGTGAACGCTTGATTAAAAGGCAGAATGGAGAAAAGGGACCCTGCTGAGATTTGATCCGGTAACTTTCGTAATCTGCCACTAGACCACCAAACCAGATTCGAATTGGGTCACGCTTTCTGTTAACTCAAGACACTTCTGCTCTCTTGAGTTACGGCCGCTGTTAGTTCGGTGACAGTGGAATTTTCTGCACACCTTAACTTCAATTCATCATAATTCAGACAGTTTGTATCTAATGTTTATAAATTACGCAAAAAATCTTCCGCGTGAATGGGTGTATCTGTTAGAACCGCAACGAACACCGTACAGCAGTTACTGAGTTTAGCCTGCACTTACAGATAGGCTGCAGGAGGCGATTCGAAATGATTTATGTATATAGATAAGAGATATAAGAACTGAATGGGTTCCACCGGTTTTATTTATTATTGTGATTCTAAGACGTTAACCGTGGATGAGATTTGAAACAGCATATGCGTTTCTGCAGTAGTTTATGTAGTAAACAATAATTTGTTGAACAAACATAAGCAAAAATTGAACCATAGAAATATTTCTCGCCATACAACGCTAGTTGTGCAAGTAGCGCTACTGACAACATGACTCGAGCATATGCTGTTAATTATACAGGGTGTTACAAAAAGGTACGACAAAACTTTCAGGAAACATTCCTCACACACAAAGAAAGAAAATATGTTATGTGGACATGTGATGTGTCCGGAAACGCTTACTTTCCATGTCAGAGCTCATTTTATTACTTCTCTTCAAATCACATTAATCATGGAATGGAAACACACAGCAACAGAACGTACCAGCGTGACTTCAAACACTTTGTTACAGGAAATGTTCAATATGTCCTCTGTTAGCGATGATACATGCATCCACCCTCCGCTCCATCGCATGGAATCCCTGATGCGCTGATGCAGCCCTGGAGAATGGCGCATTGTATCACAGCCGTCCACAATACGAGCACGAAGAGTCTCTACATTTGGTACCGGGGTTGCGTAGGCAAGAGCTTTCAAATGCCCCCATAAATGAAAGTCAAGAGGGTTGAGGGCAGGAGAGCGTGAAGGCCATGGAATTGGTCCGCCTCTACCAATCCATCGGTAATCGAATCTGTTGTTGAGAAGCGTACGAACACTTCGACTGAAATGTGCAGGAGCTCCATCGTGCACGAGCCACATGTTGTGTCGTACTTGTAAAGGCACAGCCGGTCGGAGTGGCCGAGCGGTTCTAGGCGCTACAGTTTGGAACCGCGCGATCGCGACGGCCGCAGGTTCGAATCCTGCCTCGGGCATGGATGTGTGTGATGCACTTAGGTTAGTTAGGTTTAAGTAGTTCTAAGTTATAGGGGACTGATGACCTCAGAAGTTAAGTCCCATGGTGCTCAGAGCCATTTTTTTGTAAAGGCACATGTTCTAGCAGCACAGGTAGAGTAACCCGTATGAAATCATGATAACGTGTTCCAATGAGCGTAGGTGGAATAACATGGGGCCCAATCAAGACATCACCAACAATGCCTGCCCAAACGTTCACAGAAAATCTGTGTTGATGACGTGTTTGCCAATTGCGTGCGGATTCTCGTCAGCCCGCACATGTTGATTGTGAAATTTTACAATTTGATCACGTTGGAATGAAGCCTCATCCGTAAAGAGAACATTTGCACCGAAATGAGGATTGACACATTGTTGGTTGAACCATTCGCAGAAGTGTACCCGTGGAGGCCAATCAGCTGCTGATAGTGCCTGCACACTCTGTACATGGTACGGAAACAACTGATTCTCCCGTAGCACTCTCCATACAGTGACGTGGTCAACGTTACCATGTACAGCAGCAACTTCTCTGACGCTGACATTAGGGTTATCGTCAACTGCACGAAGAATTGCCTCGTCCATTGCAGATGTCCTCGTCGTTCTAGGTCTTCCGCAGTTGCGAGTAATAGGCTGGAATGTTCCGTGCTCCGTAAGACACCGATCAATTGCTTCGAACGTCTTCCTGTCCGGACACCTTCGTTCTGGAAATCTGTCTCGACACAAACGTACCGCGCCACGGCTATTGCCCCGTGCTAATCCATACATGAAATGGGCATCTGCCAACTGCGCATTTGTAAACATTGCACTGACTGCAAAACCACGTTCGTGATGAACACCAACCTGTTGATGCTATGTACTGAGTACTGATGTGCTTGATGCTAGTACTGTAGAGCAATGAGTCGCATGTCAACACAAGCACCGAAGACAACATTACCTTCCTTCAACTGGGCCAACTGGCGGTGAATCGAGGAAGTACAGTACATGCTGACGAAACTAAAATGAGATCTAACATGGAAATTAAGCGTTTCCGGACACATGCCCACACAACGTCTCTTCTTTATTTGCGTGCGAGGAATGTTTCCTGAAAGTTTGGCCGTACCTTTTTCTAACACCCTGTATATATTTTAAGACGCTGGTGCTGATTTTTCATTTAACATTTGATGATGCCACTGTGTCTGCATTATATTACGACTTTGTTTTTATGAAACAGATGTGATGATGGTCATTATAGACCGAAACTGGTAATCTGTTAACAAAAAGTTTGTGACAATAGACGTAAATTAAGGGAATGCTAGTTCTCCTGCTGTTGACTGCATAACTAGCTGCAAAACGAGATGTAGAAAGTACTGATAATCTACTACAATCTGGAAATACATTTCCACAGTTGTTACTTTAATGCTGTTTCTCTTCTGAATAACAATAGCTGGCTTCTGAGGTTTGTTTCGTGTTACTGCTGCTTTTTAACTAGCATGTTGTACCTAATAGTCACACGGAACTACAATCGTTTGTAATGGAAGAAAAACCGCATTTAATAATATGAATATTGCGTTAACTTAAATGTACTGCTAAGGAAAGCTATTTGTAGGAAGGCTAACTGAGAAAAATTAATGAAACAATGTGGCAATATTTGTTTTATTTATTTGTAGGCCGTTGGGGATGCCAGAAGCAACAGTGGAACACGTTTTATAAAAATAAAAAAAATATAAATCATTGCATATCGTAACTAACAGCTATACATATCCAGGAAATGAACAGCATAGAACATTAGCAATGATCTTAAAGTATTCGCGTGGAATATAAAAAATTCCAAATGTCTGTCTAACCTTAAAAAGTCTGGATATGTCAAATCTGATAATATATGTTTGACATTACCTCAATCGTTCGAGGCAATTTGAAGATTTTATTATTCCTGAAGAATCAAATTTGCCAAGATCGCTAATAATTCTTTTTGTTACTATTACTGGTGTCGACAGATCTACTCTGCCATCATAGAATCTTGTAACACAAGTGTATATACATGCTTTTTGCAACACAACAAGGTACATTGCGTTGTTGCATGAAATTATAATAAAAAGAGACACGCTTGTCTTCCCTGCAACTTCTTATTACAATTTTCCGCAACATCGCTAAGTGAATTTCATTGTTGTGAAAAGCATGCACATGTAATAATGTTGCAATACTCTATGATGACATGCTAAAAACATTCAACAGCCAAGGATGTATAAAGATATCTTTATTTTAATACTACCGATTTCGATAGAATTTGCTGTAATCTTCAGGATTTAAATAATCTTTCTGTTGAGAAACATATTCATTTTACTTGGACCTCACGCCAAGTTGTCGTGTGGATGAAAATCTGCAGTTCATAAAAGGTTTGTCGTAACTAAAGATATTTGAAAACGTAGAACACTTTGCTGAAATGGCCATGCTCATACATACATCGCTCACATATCCTTGTTTCATTACAAAAACACAATGCACAGTAGCACATCTGTTTACCTAAGCTGGACATGTTGTAAACATCGAAAATCCGCTTTAAACGACATGCAGGGTACAACTCAAAATATTTTAATTAAGGCAAACATTTTAAGAAGTGCATGTTTTTAGCATGTAAAACAGGTCGCTTCTTCGGTATTCTCAAAATGAGAAAATTCAGCCCTATGGTGACAGCATGTATCTGTCGAAAACGGTAATAATAATAAAAAATTACTAGCGATCTTGGCGAACTTTATTCTTCAAGAATAAAGCGAATTTGTAAGTAATATGCTGCAGCGCCCAAATTAATCTCATAAAGCATCGAAGAACTCGAATTATAAAACGTTTTAAAGGAGAAAACATTTTGCATTATCGGCAGTGTATGATTAGGGGAGACTTTCCTTTTGGAACGATAACCGTTTCTAAATAAGGGTTTGAATCAGTAATAAAGCGCGGAATTGTTTCCTCCGTTCAGCCTCTTAGAGCTTGAGAGAGAGTGTCCCGCTACCGACAGAGGAGATGGAAAATTAATTAAGTGGCAGGTGCTCTCTGTAATTATACGCTTTGAATAGACGCTTTAATGAACGACCCCTTCCGGGTAACTTGGTCTCGGAGGGTACGACGATACTTGTCCAATGTTGCTGGTCTGTAACTAGCATTAATTATACAAAGATATTGCGCGGTTTGCTGAGCTTGATTGTGTCGCTTTCCATTTCTGAAGACTATTTTATGGGGAATATCTTTCTATTGAAAGAGACGCGTATAAATTTACAGTCTATTAAATCCCGGTAACTCCTTAAGTGAACGTTAGTGATCAGATTTCTTGAATCTAGATGTAAACATCGTTCTACACACAAATGTTTAACTTATTTTATTTCTTGGTAGCTTCCTTCATCTATCATGCCAAATTTTTCAACTCAAACAAAGGCGGCAGAGCACCTATAAATAATCAAGGTAAAGAGGAAAAGCTAAATGTAATCTCGAGTGTGCACTGCCGTGTTTACGTTTTCCTGTGTCCTGCTTGATACAGTCACGTCGTTAAAATATACGGGCTCAACGTTGCAAGGCGGTATGAAACGGAACACGCATGTTAGGGTTGTGGTAGGAAAGGCGAACGGTCGACTTCGGTTTTTTGGGAGAACTGTAGGAAAATGTGCTTCATATGTAAAGGAGACAGATTGAAGCTGACTGAAGAATGATTCTGTACCCTCCATCATACATCGTGCGCAAGGACCATGAAGATAAGATTCGAGAAACTAGGGCTAGTACAGGGGCATATAGACTGTCGTTTTTCCCTCTTTCTGTTTGCAAGTGAAACAGGATACAAATGACTAGTAGGTACGGGTACCCTTCGCCATGCGCCGTAAGGAGGATTGCAGAGTATCGATGTGCAAGTAGATGGAAATGTAGACAGTGATCATGGTATACAAGCAGGAGAAATATCGTTACAAGGCACACAATGAAAATAGCGTTGTGGCTTTGGAGACAAGATTAGTGTCGATCTTTAGATTGGAGAGTTTAAAGGCAAGACAGCGGCGAAAATAATCGTCGTGGTGTGTTGATACTGTGTCGATATGAAGACTGATGTCCAGTGGTCACTTTCATTGATAGAGGAATATTTGTCCTAAGGGATTTTCTGTCTTATCTACATATACGTGATACTCCGCAAGCCACTGAACCGAATGTGGCGAACGGTAATGGTCCCCCGTTCCCTGTTTCACGACGAAATGGCGCATAGGAACAATGATTGCCACTAATCACTATATTATCTCTGATTTGTCGAAATTACCTATCGTGGTTCCCTCGCGATATCCATATGGCAGTGAGGACGTGATATGTTGTTCGACTCTTCCTGGAAGACATGCTCTCGAGATCTTAATACCAAGATTCTCCGTGATGCAAAATTCGTCTCTTGTGACGTTTGCTACTTGGGTAACGCTCTTGCCCCAACTAATGGATCCCATGACGAAACGCTCAGCTCCTCGATGGATCATCCCTTCTGTTAGTACTACCTTCCTAATAACCAATATTCACTTTTCCACATAATCACTAGCCAATTGGATACATTTCCGCCAACGATGAACAAGTTTTCTGAAGCTGTCACGGAAGAAGTCGACACTTTGTTTTCGCAACCACAGGTAAGGATTCCACACGGATGAACGAAACTGCAGTATCGGCCGAACAAGCGCCACATAAAACACTGCCTTAGTGGATGAGTAACATTTCCTTCAGGTTCTTCGTTCGAATCTCAACATGGCATCTGCCATTCCTATTGTTCGTTTTACGTGGTCATTGCTCCTAGGTATTTTACGGTAGATTCTGTTTCCGTTACTTTCTCATGAATGGTGTAGTTAGGCTGTAATGGGTTTCTTTCCCTATAAATGCGCAATATGTTACATCTTTTTACGTACGTAGTTATCTGCCAAAGCCTGCAACGTTCATCAATCCTTGGTAGGACAGTCGACAAATTAATACTGATTTCTGGCATTGCTGCAGTCTTACTCTGCGAACAATCTTAAAGAGTTTCCTATGCTTTCTGATAGATAATTTTTTTTCTGTAAGCAGTAACGGTCCTATCACAGTTCCTTGAGCTATTCTGAACATTACCTTTACATCTGTCGATTTTGTTCCGTTAAGAGCGACGTGTTGAATTCTATCTGCAAAGAATTCTTAAACCCATTCGCAAACCCGTTCCGACATTCGGTAGGTTAGTGTTTTTGTTCGCTAAACGGTAGTGCCGGATAGTGTCATAAGTTTTCCTGAAGTCAAGGAATACGGCAGCGACGGAGCACTACTGTCTGCAGCGGTATGCATGTCACGGAAGATCAGAGGAAGCTGAGATTCACAGGATACCTATTTGCGAATCAATGCTAATAATTTTACAGATGATTTACGTTCTCCAAAAACAGTGTAATTCTTTAGCATAACTCATGTCCATTAATTCTACAACAGCCTCACATCATGTATACAGCGCTACAATTATGTGTAAGTGTCCTAGGACCCATCTTGAAAACGGGCATAACCTGTACTTCTTTCCAATCGCTAGGTGTCGTCGCTACGCAGTCCCACATTCGGATCTACGCGAGGGGACTGCCAAGAGGGAGGTGACCATGAGAAAAATCTATGTATATAAAAGAAAATCGTGTTAGTTACACTATTTATAACTGAAGAACGGCTGGACCGATTTGGCTGAAAATTAGTTGAGAAGTAGCTTAGAACCAGGAGACGGACATAGGGTACTTTTTATCCCGTTCGACCGCTATAAAACGTGGTATAAAAAAAACGGATCTGGCATGGAATAACAAAACGCAAATGTCAGCTATACGTCACTATTAAACGTGGTATAACAAAAACGCATCTGACATGGAATAACAAAATGCAAATGACAGCTAAACGTCTATGGTTAAGTATCAGCATATATGATTAACCAGCTGAACCGGCGAACTCTTTTCCGCCTTAAAGCCAATAAATAATCAGATTTTGGATGTTAAGTTCAATTTTTTATTAGGAAATACAAATAAAAAATGAAGTATTTTAATGATTCTTTATTCTCTATGTTTTTTGGTGCATAGCTTCCACTCTTCAATTGCGTACCTTGTATTACACGACATTTTTCGTTTTATTATCAGGCACAAGAACAAACAACGCAGATGGTCTTCCGTCCCGCGAACATGCCACATCTAATTGACCATATGAAAAACTTGGATATTCCAGATTTAAACCACAAACTTTCAAGGATTGGCCTTGTGATTTGTTAATGGTCATGGCGAAGGCACGACAGATCGGAAATTGAAGTCTTTTAAACTCAAACGGCACATCGGTTGGGATCATCGGGATCCTCGGAATGAGAACTTACTCACCTTCGAACTTTCCTTTGCGTATCGTCGCGTAAATAACATTGTTCATCGATTTACTTACCACCAAACGCGTACCGTTGCACAGCTTTGGTTGGTTTATGTTTCGAAGCATGATTACTACGGAACCAACTTTATGCGTATATTGTGCGATGGTAAGGCAGGCACATACAAGGAGTTTAAAAATTCAGTTCGATAGTTGGTGGCTTCATCTTCATTTGTTGCACAATCAATAGATTTGAATGAATGTATTTTACCAATGATCTCATTCTGAATTACGTCGTTTAGGTCATCTACATCTTCATTCTTAGCCGCTAAAATTGCTCTCTCACTCAACCATTCATTACTTTTCTAGTTAGTAAAGATGTTTAGGAATACTTTGTTGATAAGTTCGTATTTCGATGAGACAAATTTACAAAAATTATGAGGAGATGAAATCAATCCGCTCGATTCTTCGACAGGTACTCGACCATTACCGATAGTCAGCAACTGCTCAGAGAAATCTTCAGCAGATATATCATTAAGCAATCTAACTCTCATGTTTGTTGTCAGCTGAAGTTTCTTCACATAGCGCCATAGATTCGATGTTTGACGCAAGCATTTATTTCGTCTTCAGCCGTTGATCTTGGAAGTACTGGCAGTGCTTGGCGGAAATCGCCAGACAGTAAAATCATTGCTCCTCCGAAACATCTCGAGTCATTGCGTGGATCTTTCAATGTTCGGTTAAGTGCCTCTAATGCACGTTTATGCGCCATTGTGCATTCGTCCCAGACGATGATCTCGGAATATGATGAAACTATGGCCATGGCTGAGTTTTTTGTAATATTACATCTTGGTTCTCCAATAGCTTGAAAATTTAACGGTAAATTTAATGCTGAATGAGCTGTACGGCATCCATCTAACAATGTGGCTGCTATTCCAGAAGAAGCAACTGCAACCGCAATGGTGGATCTCGCACGAACAGTGGCCAAAACTACTGACGTGAGGAATGTCTGGCCAGTTCCACCAGGGGCATCCAGAAAATAAAAACCACTATTTCCATCATCAACTGCCTTCATTAATGTATCATAAACTTCCTTTTATTTGGGGGTTCAACAGGGGTACATTCGTAGGAACTACTAAATCTAATTCCTGATGATCATATTCACGTTTCCTATCCAATTCTCGATTAAATGCGGCATTCATTTCACGATTTAGCACTGGCATTCCTAACCTAATAACTTCCGCACATGAGGTAATAAAAGTCTTCGATCAAGAGTAAAGTCCGATAATGAATCTCCTCATTCATTTCAAGATCTTGATTTCTGGAACTGACACGAATTTGATGTAAAATATCTCCTAATAAAAAACTGAACTTAACATCCAAAATCTGATTATTTATTGGCTTTAAGGCGGAACAGAGTTCACCGGGTCAGTTAGTATTGAATAACCAAAGAATGTACGAGGCATGTTTTTTGAGTAAGGTCCGTTTGAACATAGGTACACAAGGAAAGGTTATTTCAAAAAAGTAAATTTATTTTCAGAAGGTACATATTTCACTCTATTTTTCGACATAGTTGCAAACCAATTTTAAAATACCCTCTTCATAAAAACTAGCCGCCTGCGCCAAAAACCAAGAGTTCACTGCCGTTTACATGTCGTCGTCATCATTGTAACGGTTACGATTGAGGTGTTGTTTGAGGTGGAGGAACTGATGGTAATCGCTCGGGGCAAGATTATGACTGTAGGGTGGGTGATCTAAAACTTCCCAGCCAATAAATCACGGGTGTGACCTGTAGTGTGAGGTCTTGCATTGCCATGGAGAAGAACGATTCCCTTTATCAGCATTCCGCTTCTCTTGTTTTGAATCGATCTGCGTAGCTTTCTCAAGGTTTGGCAGTATGCGTCTGCATTGATATTTTGGTTCATCATAGCATGAAGTAGACCAACAAAACACCATGCCTATCCCAAAACACCGACGCTATGATTTTGCTCTGGGACAGTGTCTGTGTGTGTCTCCATTCCATGCTCTGTTGCTTCGATTCGGGAGTGATATGCGAAACCCATGTTTTGCCTCCAGTCTCGATCTGACTCAAGAAGCCGTCACCTTCTTCGTGATTCGTGATAACGAGTTAAGAACTTCATCGCACACTCAAATCTTTGGTTTTTCTGGTCTTGTGTTAGGAGTTTCGGGACCCAACGGGAACACAGTTTCCTAAACTTTAGTGTTTCAAGTACAATGTTGTAAAGCACTGATCAAGACACGGCTGGAAATTCTTTTGAGAGATCTGTTATTGTGAAGCACCTGTTCTCACGAATTCTCGCTTCAACTGAAGCCGCCAAATCGTCTGTAGTCAAAGATGAGCGACCGGAGCGGTCCTCATCATGGACATTGTCACAGCCATCTTTCAACTCTCGTACCCACTTACGCACAGTATTACCGTACACATCGCAAATCTGTCGATGAATTTCTGCAGCAAACAGGTTCCTTGTTGACAAAAACCGTATCACTGAGCGAACCTCAAACGCGTCGGACGAGTTGATAGACTTAAACATTTAGAAAGCACAGAACAGAACCGTACAGGTTAGCTACAGAGCGGAAAGCGACCACAGTTTTTCCCGAGGCGTGCCGGCACAGGACGCAATAGCTCGTTGAGGTTTGCGCGCGAACTACTAGTGTCTACAACAAAACGGACCTTACTTAAAAAAAAAAAAAAAAACACGCCTCGTATGTTCTACGAGACGGGATGTGGACAAGCAGAACCCTGAAAGTGATAGGAAAGCGATAAAATCTGAAAAAGGGAAACACACAGGCTCAATGTTGATATACGAGGTGCATTCAAGTTGTAAGGCCGCCGATTTTTTTTTCTAATTAACTACTCACCAGAAATCGATGAAACTGTCGTTACTTCTCGACGTAATTTCCCCGCAGACGTACACATTTTTCACAACGCTGACTCCATGATTCCATGGCAGCGGCGAAGGCTTCTTTAGGAGTGTGTTATGACCACTGGAAAATCGCTGAGGCAATAGCAGCACGGCTGGTGAATGTGCGGCCACGGAGAGTGTCTTTCATTGTTGCAAAAAGCCAAAAGTCACTAGGAGCCAGGTCAGGTGAGTAGGGAGCATGAGGAATCACTTCAAAGTTGTTATCACGAGGAAACTGTTGCGTAACGTTAGCTCGATGTGCGGGTGCGTTGTCTTGGTGAAACAGCACATGCGCAGCCCTTCCCGGACGTTTTTGTTGCAGTGCAGGAAGGAATTTGTTCTTCAAAACATTTTCGTACGATGCACCTGTGGCCGTAGTGCCCTTTGGAACGCAATGGGTAAGGATTACGCCCTCGCTGTCCCAGAACGTGGACACCATCATTTTTTCAGCGCTGGCGGTTACCCGAAATTTTTTTGGTGGCGGTGAATTTGTGTGCTTCCATTGAGCTCACTGGCGCTTTGTTTCTGGATTGAAAAATGGCATCCACGTCTCATCCATTGTCGCAACCGACGGAAAGAAAGTCCCATTCATGCGGTCGTTGCGCGTCAACATTGCTTGGCAACATGCCACACGGGCAGCCATGTGGTCGTCCGTCAGCATTCGTGGCACCCACCTGGATGACACTTTTCGCATTTTCAGGTCGTGATGCGGGATTGTGTGCACAGAACACACAGAAATGCCAACTCTGGAGGCGATCTGTTCAACAGTCATTCGGCGATCCCCCAAAACAATTCTCTCCACTTTCTCGATCATGTCGTCAGACCAGCTTGTGCGAGCCCGAGGTTGTTTCGGTTTGTTGTCACGCGATGTTCTGCCTTCATTAAACTGTCGCACCCACGAACGCACTTTCGACACATCCATAACTCCATCACCACATGTCTCCTCCAACTATCAATGAATTTCAATTGGTTTCACACCACGCAAATTCAGAAAACGAATGATTGCACGCTGTTCAAGTAAGGAAAACGTTGCCATTTTAAGTCTTTAAAACAGTTCTCATTCTCGCCGCTGGCGGTAAAATTCCATCTTCCATACGGTGCTGCTATCTCTGGGATGTATTGACAATGAACGCGGCCTCATTTTAAAACAATGCGCATGTTTCTATCTCTTTCCAGTCCCGAGAAAAAAAATTGGAGGCCTTAGAACTTGAATACACCTCGTAGTAGAGGCGAGAGAAGAGAAATGGATAAAATCAACAGCAACAGAGAATGGTATAACGGGAGTAGGATTCATAAAGAATAGGAAGGTAGAGCAGAGAGCGTGTTACTGTGAATATTTGAGTGAAAGAGAAGTTTTTGTCAGAATCAACACCAACTAAGAAGTATACCTCCAGAGGTCGCAAGCTGAAGATGAAGTGTTACAGAAAGTATACGAGGACATTGAATGGGTACAAAACTGGAGATGAAAATCTAATAGACATGGGGGATTGGAAATCTGTTGTAGGGGAAGGAGTAGAAGTAAAGGTTACAGCAGAATATAGAATTGGGACAAGGAATGGGAAGAAGGGAAGACTAATTGAGTTCTATAATAAATTTCAGCTAGTAATAGCGAATACCCTATGCAAGAGTGATACAGGTGATACAGGTGGCCAGGTGATACAGAAATACTTCAGTTAAATTACATCCTGGTCAGACAGAGATTCCGAACTCAGATACTGCATTTTAAGGCGAGACCCAGATATAGATTCAGATCACAATGTAGTAGTGGTGAACAGTAGGCTGACGTTCAAGAGTTTAGTCAGGAAGCATCAATAAGCAAACAAGTGGAACACAGAAGTACTAAGGAATGACAAGATACGCTTGAAGTTCTCTCAGATTATTGAAACTTCCTGGCAGATTAAAACTGTGAGCCGGACGGAAATTCGAACTCGGGAACTTTGCCTTTCGTGGGCACGTGCTCCACAATCTGCTACCCAAGCACAACTCACGACCCATCCTCACAACTTCAATTCTGCCAGTACCCCGTCTCCGACATTCCAAACTTCACAGAAGCTCTTCTGAGAACCTTGCAAAACTAGCACTCCTGGAAGGAAAGATGTTGCGGAGACATGGCTTAGCCACAGCCTAGGAGATGTTTCCAGAATGAGATTTTCACTATGCAGCGGAGTGTGCGCTGATATGAAACTTCTGGCAGATTTAAACTGTGTGCTGGACCGAGACTCGAACTCGGGAGCCTTGCCTTTCGGGGGCAAAATGAATTTTGTTTTCCTGTCATTTACGTCTAATCCAACATCCTTTGCTCTTTGAAACAGCTCTCTTATCACTATTTTCAGCTTGTCTAGATTTTCAGTGATTAACGCCATATCTTCAGAAAAACGATAGTACAATAATTTTTATTGCTATGTAATTTCCTCGTCTAATACGATTGCTGTGTTTTCTGCTTCATGTATTATTTTATTCACTAACAAGAGTTCTATTCTCCCTCATTTCCTTAATTTTTGCTAATTTTATTTTAAAAGACATGGCACGGAATATTCTCCGGCTAGTTTCACTATCTCTTTCGGGCCATCCAGTGCGTCTTTTACAAAATTTTCGTTTTCTCCCACAGGTTTTCTCTGTTTATGATACTATAGTTTTTCTTAAAGTCAACACAAACAGTATTGACTTTGTTTTATTATATTCCCAATATTTAGGTATGACTAGTGATAAGTATCTGTTGGACAACTTTTCTACCCTCTGTACACCCCCCACCTCCACCCCTCCGTCACTATAGAACCAACATAAACTTTAAATGTAAATTGTCACTGAAGACAACCTCATCGAAATGTAAGGTCTAACAGTTATTACCCCTTATTGCACAATTTATGTATGATTCAGTCAGGAAGTGATTTAACAAAATTAATTCTAAGTCGCCAGTATTCTACTCTGTTGATACTCTCTTTCGACATTTTCTATCATATGTTTATAGTTTCTTCACTTCGCAGCTAACACACCCAAAGTTCTCTCTAGTCTATTTCACATATTCTTACATACATGTGCTGCTACCATTTTACTCCCCTGTAGCACCTTCCAGCACCTAATTAACTGATGTTTGGTGCTATAGCCGACGGAACATTAATTCGTCTCAACTTCTAGTAAGGATCTTCCGCACATTTATTTCCCTATATATTCTTTTCAGTACTTTATTTTGAACTTTATTCTTCGAATTTTATTTTTAACATATTTCTGTGGCACTACAAATAAAATGCTCAGTTTGAAACAAAGTATCTCTCACTTTCATACAACGCTGTATATCAGACTTATACTTTCAGCAACTTTCAGTGAACTATTTCTATATCCACATTATTAAGAGGTCACCCTTTCACCTGATTACATGTAGTTTCCAACGGCTTTCTGGGACAACAAATATTTGTTACTTGGTCTTATATATAAATATAAATATATATACATAAATATTATATATATTATATATGTTATATATATAATTATATATAAATATTTGTCAAATTTAAAAAATTAAAATCCTGTATTAATCTTTTCAGTAAAATGGAGGGGTGGTACGGAGGTGTCTAGTTGTAACACAAACAATTGTCCGCCGTGCTAAAATTAACTTTTCACTTACAACTTTTTTTTCCTACGAAACGTCGTTTTTGATATTTTTATTTACCTCACGTGAAAAGAAACTCACTGTATGTCTAACAGAGCGTTTTCGTTAAATGAGCGTAAGCGGCAATAAACTGTGTCTGAGAGGGTAAGGAGCAAAAAAGGACTTATGGATGTGGTTGGAAATGCGTTTCTCGGAAGCTAAATCGGCCTTAATGTAGAGGTAAAAATTGTTTGACAGCGTAGGTTTCAATGATTGAAGGTATCCACGACAACACATCAGGCAAATGGAAATCTTCTGCCTGTAGTGATGGACAAAACTTTTTCTTTCATTGTTCTATGACAGGTGTCAGAGAGAAAAAGCTTCAGAGAGATTTAAAATTGTGTAAACCTCGTTCGAAGTCGCTATCTGATCTGATCCTCAAATAATGTACACAGTTTCTGACATTAATACTCGACTTATTGCGAATATGTTTTAACAGTTTATTGCACACTGGCCTTATCACAAAATACAAACGGTTTACTCAAACCATTGCTTTCCATCCGCGGTAGATGGCGCTGTAATCGTCAAATATCACGTCTCCCTGTTTTTGCAATTAAGAACCTACGCATTTGATTCTTCATTTTATTTGAAGTGTAAGTGTAAACCTTTGGGTTCAAAATTTACTACAGTGTAGAAAATTTGATTGTATTGCACAATATGATTAGCCGTTTTACTGTCGGGTTAGGAATTGCATATAGCGTTATCCAGGAATAACGACGGGGATACAACAGTTTGCTGTTCCCATCGAGATGCTTGATATCTGTATGCGCGCCCTAGGCACACAATCAGAGTAATAGATTTTACTGTGTGTTTTCATGAAATCGCCGCAATGCTCGGACTGACCACTGCCCAGCTGTCGGTGTAATACAAACGACAACCGTCGTATTGGGCCTACGATTTCCTTTCAGTGTTTTTGGTCGAAGTTGGACGCATTACTGTGAAAAACTTACAAGAACTGCGATTCGAAGTACTGGCCGTTGGCCACTACTTTCTCTCATCTTTCGGTCGGTGCAATAATCCTGGGAATTCCTGGTGACTCACCACAATCAACCCCGTAGGGAGCATAAAAGTACGTTATTTGTCAGAAATGCCAATCTCTAGCCGTATTATCTGTAGTGTACAATGACATTCCCAACATTCAAGTAAGGTTTGGAAATCAGTATCAAGCGTTAGAACACAACGGTTTATATTTACATTGTATTTGTGTATGTGTGTGTGTGTGTGTGTGTGTGTGTGTGGGCGGGTGGGTGGGTGGGTGGGTGGCGGGGGGCGTGGGGGTGGTTCGCGTTTGAAAATAGGAAGTTGACCTCTCCCACTATGGAAGGGTGCTTAAGGGGTTCAGTTGTAGCAGAAACAGATATCCGTTTTAATAGTATTATCTTCTCAACTAGTACGTTGCTTCGTCTTGAGATATTTAGTTGTCTCAAGTTAAGACAGACACACTTATACACATAGTGATTCAGCTAAACTTACCTACGGGTTTTATGCCACCTGCAACGCTTTCAAATATTACCTACGAAGTTTTCATGTTTTCTCGCTCGCTACGTGCAAACTGTTAGTCCTACATAAAAAAATAAGCGGAACTATTTGTATGCAATTTAATGTAGTTGAATTTTGTACTGGGATACATTTTCGCTAGAGGCCGCAATTTTCGAATTATTATAGAAAAATTACTAAAATTACATTCAAACGCGTTTTTTTCAATGAACTGAAAACCGTGGCCTCAAGTGAAAACCCAGTACAAACGTAACTGCGTAACATTTCCTGTTCATTTATCTGTAGAACTCTTTGCTTGTAGCGAGGGAGAGAATATGAAAATCCCTCATGTGGTTTTTGAAGTCGTTGCGGGTTGCGTTGAACCCGAGCATAGAAGAGGTGATGTGTGGACTGTAAATAAGGGAGGAGTGTGATTTTATACTGACTTAGTGTGAAGAGTGATAAGTTACTATGTAGTACTTTTATCAGCGGCATTTCGCATTTACAGTGGGGACTTGATTATCGTGGTTTCAGTTATACAGATTCGTGATTATCCTTATTGTCAACTGCGAGTAAATATCTTTTACTTTAGTCCGACCTGTCACAACCAGCCCGCGTCATCTCTGCCCTCGCGTGCTGTTATTGTTTGAGCTAGACAGCTGCTGTACTTTGTCGCGTCTGTGCCTAAAAATTTAAAAGACCAAGAGAATGAAGCTATTGCGTAAAGATATAGTAAATATTTTTGATTCAGTAGAAGAAAGGAGCTGCTGGCTGTTATTTAGCAGACAGGTATGGTGTAAGTGATATTATGAAGAATACCGATTAAGTTTTGAAGTACATATGCAAACTGGATAGTGAACAGCATCTAAAAGTGATGAAGAAAATGACAAATGAACATTTGGAAAAAGCTTTGCATTGTTAAGTTTTACTAAAGCGATTAAATAGGCGATCGATATCTGGTCCTTTGTTCTGTAAAAAGGCATTACAGTTAATAAAAATAGAGGTGGCTCTGAATTTTTTGTGGCAAGTAACGAATGGTTTTACAGATTTAAACGTCGTCACGAAATTCGCGAATTCGAAATACGAGGTGAAAAAAATGTCAACTGTAGATTTTGAATTTGACGAAAGTGACTATGAGTTTAACTTTACAAAGCGAAAAAATATCAGCTACAGATGCATCAATTCTTTTGAAGATGGTTTTAGAAAAGGATTTGATGAAACTAGCTATGACTTGAACTTTGTTTAGGACGCTGATAAAACCATACTACAGCAGGAATCACTACCTTCTAAATCTTTAGCTTCACGGCGAGAGAATTCAGTTCCAGGATATAAAAATACTTAAGAGCGAGTAACTATATAAGATTACGCGAACATTACAGGGACCTATGAAATTCCTTAGCTCTTCATCGAAAAATCTGAAAACCCCAGATCTTTCAAAAATACCAGGATTCCCTTAATTAAGGAAAACGAAAATAACGCATCGATGACACCGAAATATTCACAGACTGGTATGATAACACTTTTATCTTTGAAGTAAAAAAAATAAAAAATAAAAAACGAATGTGGCAAACAATGAAAAGCCCTACTTCCTACTGGAAATAAATGGGAGAATATTCTTTGTAATTCTATGTTTTCTATGATGTCTTATGTAAACTACTGATTGCCTCATGTCGATTCTACTTTCTGTTGAAACTGAAAATAAATTTTATTCGTGAAGTTTTAAACCAATCTTAGATCATGTCTTATCCCAATCCATTCAAAGACTATTTAAATTAAACAAATGTTGGGTTCCCGTTGTCCAGCTTAAATCGGAACGGTGATAAGGTTTGCTCTACCTCCAAAGATAGTGCATTTGTTCCCCAATAGTTACGCAATACAATACAAAGGTCAGGAAGAAAAGTTAAATAGGGATAAGGAAACGGCATGTTTCACTAAGTCAAAGGGTTAAGTATAAATTCAGTTCTATAACCGGTATAACACAGTTGTCTTTCAAGGTTGAAAGACAAGACATAGCAAAACTACAATAAATAAATCAACAGTGTGCAATATTACATTTTTAGCAGTAGCTATCTTGTCTTGTGTAATGTATAGGTGTACAATACAAGATATTTGCATGAAAGATATATGTACGTCGTACATTATGATTGTAATTTTGACATAGAAGTGAAGCATAATTAGCTGGATAATCTGCTGACGGAATAATCTCAGGAAGCAAAGTGAGTATTGTAATGATGCTTTATTGAAAGCGAAGAACACAAACTTCCTTCAGAGAGTATCTCACTAGCGTATGTGAGAAAATTGGTGTACGATATGTGGATCATCTGTTTCAAGTAATTGAAGTACGACTTCCTCTTGCTTCAAGTGTTGTCTTTTATTTGTTCGTTCTCGGGAATCGACGTGCAGAGAAAGAGGTTCTTTATTTCATTTGTAGTAGCCTCCACCGAATAATTAAAAATGCGATTTCATTCGTTATGATCCTGTCCTACTAACTGCGTGTCATTTATATGTTTCCAGCTAATCAGACCTTTGGAAGTGGACGGTTTGATGACGTGACCCGATTGCGCGCCGTCAGCGCGTTGTCGAATGTATATTTACGTTTTCATAAGTCGACTCTGCAGTCTAATTTTCTTTCTTCGAAGTCCGAATATCATTGCTATTGTCATGCAAATCAGTCATTACATTATAATTTAATGTTATCACGTTCCTGCGTCTACTACCTTTTCCGCTCTCCAACAACTACATCTGAAACTGTCTTAACAAGAATTTGGGAACGTGACATTTTTCGACGCAACAGGAGTTTCAGTTTCATCATCACTACACAATTTCACGTGTGCATGTCATAATTATTATACTCCTGCTGTGGACAATGTGATGAGTTTCCCCTTTCGAACAATCAACATTAAAAAAATTAATTTTACTTAACCTTTCTTATACGGATATTTTACAGTAACTATACAGTTCAAGTACCTTCTTATAACCCACTGTTTCTGTGCTTTTAAGGTTTCTTAGATTGTTTGAAAGGTGAGCTACATCGTAAACTAAGCAGTAATAAAATAATAAATTTATTGTGCCCGCTCATAAAAGCACGGAGAATGGGTACTGAGCGCAATTTCTACACAGACTTACCCTAGCAAAATTATAGATCACAAAATGCGCTAACTTATTAGTACGTGATATCCCGTCATAAATTTCCAAGCAGTTAAAATCTTTTTGTCGTAAGATAAACATTATTGCTGTAACATCTGTTCAAAACTATAATTCTGCATATTTGGGTAGAAATACAAAATTAGGTCTTCCTTTCATTTCGCCAGCATGCTAGTAGTTCCAACAGTAACATCTCTACAGTCATCTGCTGGAGCACTACTCCCACTAAATGGTGCTTAGCCCAAGTATTGTAAGCAAGAGAACTTCATCTTCGAGGGCCCCGCAGTTTCTCGTTCTTCCCCAGTATATGTGGACGTCTGAAGCTGAAGTATTTGGATCCTATTCGTGGCATGGTTCATTTTTTGATTAGTTACAGTCCGTACACGGAACGCTTCAGCCGCATGGGCCTTAGCCAGAGCGCTACGTGCACATGTAGGGCATATGCGTCTCCTGAACAAGTGGCATTACATTGGAACACTCTCAAACACGTAAGATCCGTAAGTGAACACAATATCAAAGAAATGTTACGTGACCCAGGCAAATGGTGTGCCCTACATTGCTGATAACGTTTCAAGAACACTGCTTGACATTTATATACAGGGTGTTCCATTTCTCGTGACCGGGCCAAATATCTCACGAAATAAGCGTCAACCGAAAAAACTACAAAGAACGAAATTTATCTAGATTGAAGGGCGAAAACAGATGGCGCTCTGGTTGGCCCACTAGATGGTGCTGCCATAGGTCAAACGGATATCAATTGCGGTTTTTTTTAAATAGGAACCGCCAATTTTTATTACATATTCTTGTAGCACGTAAAGAAATATGAATGTTTTAGTTGTACCACTTTTTTCGCTTTGTGATAGATGGCTCTGTAATAGTCACAAACAAATGGCTCACAATTTTAGACCAACAGTTGGTAACACTGTTTTATATTGAAATACAGAACGTAGGTCCGTTTCAACATTTTATTGCGGTTGTTACAATGTGATACATGTACCTTTGTGAACATATGATTTCTGAGAACGCATGCTGTTACAAATGGTTCAAATGTCTCTGAGCACTATGGGACTTAACATCTGAGGTCATCAGTCCCATAGAACTTAGAACTGCTTAAAATTAACACACACATCCATGCCCGAGGCATGATTCGGACCTGCGACCGTAGCGGTTGCGCGGTTCCACACTGTAGCGCCTAGAACCGCTCTGCCACTCCGGCCGGCACATGCTGTTACCGTGTGATTACTTGTAAATACCACCTTAATGCAATAAATGCTCAAAATGATGTCCGTCAACCTCAGTGCATTTGGCAATACGTGTAACGACATTGCTCTCAACAGTGAGTAGTTCGCCGTTCGTAATGTTCGCACATGCGTTGACAATGCGCTGACGCACGTTGTCAGGCGTTGTCGGCGCCTCACGGTAGCAAATATCCTTCAACTTTCGCCACAGAAAGAAATCCGGGGACGTCAGATCCGGCGAACGTGCGGGCCATGGTATGGCGCTTCGACGACCAATCCACGTGTCATGAAATATGCTATTCAATACCGCTTCAAACCGCACGCGAGCTATGTGCCGGACATCCATCATGTTGGAAGTACATCGCCATTCTGTAATGAAGTGAAACATCTTGTAGTAACATCGGTAGAGCATTTCGTAGGAAATCAGCATATATTGCCCCATTTAGACTGCCATCGATAAAATGGGTGCCAATTATTCTTCCTCCCGTAATACCGCACCATACATTAACCCGCCAAAGTTGCTGATGTTCCACTTGTCATAGCCATCGCGGATTTTCCGTTGCCCAGTAGTGCATATTATGCCGGTTTACGTTACCGCTGTTGATGAATGACGCTTCGTCGCTAAATAGAACGCGTGCAAAAAATTTGTCATCGTCCTGTAATTTCTCTTGTGCCCAGCGGCAGAACTGTACACGACATTCAAAGACGTCGCCATGAAATTCCTGGTGCATACAAATATGGTACGGGTGCAATCGATGTTGATGTAGCATTCTCCACACCGACGATTTTGTGATTGCCGATTTTCCTGCAATTTGTCTGCTACTGATGTGCGGATTAGCCGCGACAGCAGCTAAAACACCTATTTGGGCATCATCATTTGTTGCAGGTCGTGGTTGACGTTTCACATGTGGCTGAACTCTTCCTGTTCCCTTAAATAACGTAACTATCCGGCGAACCTTCCGGACACTTGGATGATGTCGTCCAGGATACCGAGTAGCATACATAGCACACGCCCGTTGGGCATTTTGATCACAATAGCCATACATCAGCACGATATCAACTTTTTCCGCAATTGGCAAACGTTCCGTTTCAACACGAGTAATGTATCACGAAGCAGATACCGTCCGCACTGGCAGACTCTTACGTGATACCACGTACTTATACGTTTGTGACTATTACAGCGCCATCTACAACGAAGCGAAGGAAGTGGCTCAACTAAAATATTCATATTTCTTTACGTACTACACGAATATGTAATAAAAAATGGGAGTTCCTAGTTTTAAAAATGCAATTGATTCCCGTTTGACCTACGGCAGCGCCATCTAGCGGGCCAACCATAGCGCCATCTGATTTCCCCCTTCAAGCTAGACGAGTTTCGTTCTTTGTAGTTTTTTCGTTTGATGCTTATTTCGTGCGATATTTGGCCCGGTCACTATCAGTGGTCCACCCTGAATAAGAAAATCTGTACCGCAGATATCTAACACACACACATACACACACACACACACACACACGCGCACACAACAAACATGACAACAGGATCCCAGGGAGGCCACTAACTGATACATAGCCACAGACGCTTATGTAAATACATACACTGAAAATGAGACAAACAACAATAACAAATGGTACTATGGGAGTTAACTGCTGAGGTCATCAGTCCCCTAGAACTTAGAACTACTTAAAACTAACTAAGGACATCACACACATCCATGCCAGAGGGAGGATTCGAACCTGCGACTGTAGCGGTCGCGCGGTTCCAGATTGTAGCGCCTAGAACCGCTCGGCCACCCCGGCCGGCCCAACAATAACATTAGGCCCAGAACATAAACATCTAAATAGGTAAATAAGGGATTTATGAGAAGGACACACATAGCACGTGACTGGTTCATGTATCTGAACCGCCCTTTAAATATGAGAACTAAATAATGTAAAGGAAAATGACTGACACAACCAACGAGACAATCATTACGTGTAAGGAATACGCCATACGGGGAGGCGAGGCTCGAAATTTAAGTTCCGTGGCTGCTCTCCTACCTACGGCACTGGTTAAGGGAAAAGCACCATGCACACAAACATACAGCACAACAGCACACATATGTTGTGTAGAACTGCGTCTACAAAAACCGCATTCGGTCATCACTACATAAGCTCTTATAAGAAGTAATAAGTAGTGTTTGGAGACAAACAAATACACACAGAGTCACTCATGATGTACTTCATTTAGTAATATAAGAAAAATCTCTATGCCATTTCAGGTGGGACAGGCTCGATGTTTCTGCCGACGCCTTCCCACCTAGAATAGCACAACAGAAACCATATTTTATTTCTCACATTTTGTTTTCACAGTAAACGAAAATTTTCAGTTGGTCCCTTTCCCATTTTGCTGTTATTTACTTGTAAATTTGTATCATTTATAATTTTAACACGGTTTCCCAAAAGTAATGAAATGTTCTTTCTAAAACATGGCCATTGTCCTTGTTTACTGTTCAATTCAAATTTTGCTGGTAATGTGGAATAATGCACCATAACACGTAAAACTTTATTACGTACGATGTGCTTTTTGAAATATCAGGAAGCAGATCTTTAAATATGCACTAAAAGAAATGAAATGAAAATTGAAATGCATATTTTCAGCTGTATGAAATATTATCAGGGAATGCTTCATTCTTAACCTCCCCCCCCCCCTCCCCCACTCCCATTTCCCTGCATAGAGGAACTAGCTTGTCTTTATTCTGCAGTTGATTAACACGCAGGAACCCAAATAATACTAATATTCGAAATGAGAAGCACCAATACCTCGCCTGAAAAGAAACAATTCATTGTTTTACATTCAGTAAGTGTATGCATATTTGCTTTCAATTTAAGGAGATTGTAATGCAGGTTGAGTGTTTGTGTATCTATTCCTATAATATACGCATACTGATGTTACAAACGTGGCTGAGAACATCAACTTCATGAAGCGCGTCTGCGAAATCTACGCTGCAGCCAGTAAATTTCGAAGGACAATGTCGATGGCGAATGTGAAAAATAGTCGCAGGCACCACGAGACCAGGAAAGACATGTATCAGACGTCTGACGCCTCTTGTACTATCTTTTTTCATTATTTATTTCGTGCCTGCAGAAAACTTGACGTGCGCCACAGTAGCTTGTAGCGCGGCGGGAAAGAAACAGAGTATATGTTGCGAGTGATAGACGGTTGTGAATTGACGTTGTGTAAAGGATTGCTATGAATACTGCAAGGACCACAGAAAGCTATGTTTGAATGGAAAAAGTACCTGGGTGTTCAGCAAGGAAGATGAAATTCCCTGGCTGTTAGGTCTGATTAAAGGAGAGGGAAAGAAACACAGGTGACGAGTATTGAGCAGTCGGTAACAAATCTATGTAAATATGCTACACGAACATGCTAGACCTATAGAAATCGATGTCTATACGAAGCGTGACCTGGGTTGCCATGAACAGGACAAAACACTCACCGTGTAGCTTATTAGTGACCAGAAGTAATAAAGCTACACAAGGTGACCATTCTGTTTGTAGCATTAGCAGGAGAAATATTAATTCTATGGAATTTCAACACTGCGTTCGGAGAAGGACCAGAAACGTTCCTAAATATTACTGTTTCTTTTTTATTGGTTTTCTGGAGATATCCGTACAACTACATCAACAGTAGAATGTCAGTTAGTATGATATGAACGTAAGGACGACACCCAGTCCCCTGACGGAGAGAATCTCCGACCCGGCCGGGAATCGAAACCGGGCCCTTTCCGGCCATCAAACTGCCACGCTGATGGGGTAGCTACACAGGCGGACAACTATTTACTTGGTTTTATGTTTTAATTGCAATAACACTTGCGTTAATGATGACAAGAATATACCGTATTTCTTTCATTTTCCAAAAGATTACCTGAGAGGTTTTCGTGGGCTTAAAAGAGGGATATTTCGTGGTTCAAATGGTTCTGGGCACTAAGGCACTTAACATCTGAGGTCATCAGTCCCCTAGAACGTAGAACTACTTAAACATAACTAACCTAAGGACATCACACACATCCATGCCCGAGGCAGGATTCGTACCTGCGACCGTAGCAGTCGAGCGGTCCCAGACTATAGTGCCTAGAACCGCTCGGCTGCACAGGCTGGCATGATGTAACATTTATGCACTTTAAACTGTCCCCACAACTTCACACCTAAGCATTCTGTGTATTTGTTGCTGTTACCTACTATACATTGAGCTATCTGTCAGCTAGACACCTTGTTTTGTTACAAAAGCTCTATGTGTTCATACCACCGCAAACCACGAGTTCATTTTAAAAAATGGAACAATTGTATTAATTTTCTAAAATACAGTGCGTATAAGTCAGCCAAGCGCAGTCCTGTAACACATTTATAGATCAGACAAGAACGTACAGAGTACAAATGCGTAAACTATAGCAGTTTTTTTACTTTTGACAGGAAAGTTTGTGGGACGTTGGGAGTATAGCTGACGTTGTGGCACGAATTTCAGTGTACACTGTCGGTCCTATAAAGGTGTTATGGAACTGAATGTATCTTATGCAGATCTACCATTTTGCCGTCAAAAACACCATTCACCCACATTGTTTTGTGTTAGTGCTTTTTAATTTTTTCTAACAGGGGCTTTCAGTCAGTAATGCAACTCATATTTTGCCGTAAGTAGGTTAGTTTTCCGCAGGATTACAATAAACCATAATATTCCCAACACTTTTGGCTATAAAACACTTTTTCCTTCAACAAATCTCAGTTCAATGAGATGACCTTACGCCACATTACTGAGAGGGCCTATGTTCCATATGTCACCACTTCACTGGTCGTTGGAGCCAAAGTCTTGCTGCATCCTTCAATGTGCCAAACAGTTGGAAGTCGAAAGCTACGAGAAGCGGGCTGTAGGATGGATGAGGAAGACTAGCACAATGAAGTTTCGTGAACTCTTCTCGGGTGCGCAGATTTGTGTGAGGCTTTGTGTTGATACGGAGAAGAAGAAGTTCGTTTGCTTTTTTGTGGCGACGGACGCGCCGAAGTCTTTTCTTCAATTTGACAACTGTGTGCGGTCGGCCGGCACGCGAGAGATCGGACAGGCTGGCGCGACCTTGTTGAGAGGATCACAGACGCATCGCCCAACGACTCACCATGCTTTTGTTCTTCACAACGACCCTGTAGACTTCTGCAAGCCCTTTTGACTACCTGCGATGCTCTGGTTAAGCGCCAAAAGACTCTCAAACATAGCTTTCTGCTTGAAAAGCACCTCCGTTATAAGCGCCATTCTGAAGGCTATGTATGGCACCACCAACTATAGGAACTTCATGAAACTATAAGGGCAGAAGCAAGAATATTGCGCGATGTCCCGCAACAAATTCCACATTTTTTCCAATCGAAACCGGCAGCTGCGCTAGACTACTTATTGAAAGATCCTCGTAATATATTGTTCCAGAGATATTCGGTAGAGTAACTTCTGAAAGCATAGGACGTCTTTCTCCTTCATACACACACACTGCCTAGCAGCACGCACGCAATTTTAAACCAACTGTGTAATCAATTTACTAGGCACCACTTCCTTCCTCTGGAACAATTTTCTCGTGACATCTAAATTAGTACAGGTCTTTCAGACCGCAGACTTAGGTGTGCATATAAATTACTCTGACGTACGTGTGTCGTAATACAGTGGAAGAGAACGCTAGGGTGCTGGAAGAGAGACGCGCATGTCGGTTGTACGACGGCGAGTGGCGAACTGCACTTAGGACAGCGAGCAAGCAGAGTGCGGGTGGAAACTGTGTACAAAAGTTGGCCACGTAGAGTGCTGTGCGCAGTGCAGTCGCTTGTGTAACAACAGGTAGCGAACAAGACAGCGGAGCCGGCAGCCGTACATTCGCTGCCTTGCCACTCCAAAGTGCAGCGTGTGTAGAGTACCAGGACGCCGGTTTTAATTTGTTTGCTTCTAAATGCGGTGCCGTAGAGCCCGTGCGAACTAAGTGGACAAACGAATGCGTCCCGCGTGATTCAACTACAAGGAGGTCTCATCAGCAAACATGGCGGGCGCCAACGTGCGGACGTATTCGCAGTTCATCTCTTACTTTTCGCGGTCTCTCGCAAACAGTCCTGGTGACGCAGCGGTTGATAAAGCAGACGACAAACGGTGAGCTGAGGGAGCGTTTCTGCGGCCACACATGGTGTGTGTGCGCCCTAGTCAGTGCTGCGGCCGATAGCGCATGAGGTTGGGGGCTGACGGCACTGGGGACCGTGTGGCACGTGAAGCCATACCTGCCCCAATCACGCCGCAAAATGCGAACATGGCGGACCTTGTAACTGATGTACTTTTCAATGACTCACAAATCACCCGCTCTGTCAGTACGTCCTAAACAGGTCTTGGCGTAACTGAAGAGTCCACCGCCATAAAATGTATAAGACAGCACAGATGGGCGTGTCTTCACCGCAAGGCAGAGGCTCAAGGTGAGTATATGTGTGTGGAGTACATATAACACTTCCGTCCGCTACTGTTATTCTGTAACCTAAAATCTGGAGGCAGTTCGTATAGTGAAATTATTTTTACTAAAGCAATCACAGTATAATGAAGCATTGAAGTGTTACCCTCTGAAAGGAATTTTGTTGTGTTGACCGTGATGTACCTAACGGTGGTGGCTTATCGGAAGTGAAAGTCAGAATTACGTATATATATTTAAACAGTAACAAGCAATAATTTACCTATCCACAATGTCCAAATCATAATTCAAACGGTCGCTAGCCTAATTAGACAGAAGAATGAGTAACATTCTTGTTCAAGAAACTGATAATAAGTGCAATGAACTCTGGCACCTGCATATGTTCACGTTAAGGTCGGAGCTGACCGAGCAGAACAAACTATTTGCATAAATATAACATATAACTAAACACACTATTATCATGAGGACTTCGTCAAACTGAATGGTCTCAATAACGGTACTATTAATATTCACTGTAGAATCATAAATTGGACATAGGTTCAGTATTACTTTTCAAACAACAGATTATATGAGAAAGATAAAACATATAATTTGCTCATATTGTACATATCGCAGAGATTACACTTCCTATTCCCAAAAGACATCAAAGTTTTTAACAGAGAAAAGAACAGACACTGTCATGGTAACGATTCAATCCAACAACATTTGCAGAAACTCAACGTTATATCATTAAACAAAACAAAAGGCAAAATAAATCATTACAGCATTAGAATTCTGGTGGTTCAAACAGTCTAATTAACATCACGGAAACGACAGTAACTGACAGTACGGATACTAAAAAAATGGAAACACCGTGAGAAATGCATGCTTGAACATAAATGCAGATGCTAGTCCACTGGTTAGTGCGTTTTTCGTAAGGATCCTTGATTTTGAAGCTGCAGTTCCGCCCCACAGTTTACCAGCAGCCACTAGAATTTTTGAGAAAGCCAGCAATTCGGTCGGTGAGGTCGAGAGGTGCTACCGCGATAGGTACTGAAACCATCTGACGGAGCACAAATCCGTTCATAATGCTCTAATAGCAACCAAACGTACTTAAACCCCTCTCTGTTAACGCGGCAACTGCAGTCACACGCAACGATGATTTAGCCCTCCGTCTAGGCAACCCGTGTTGCGCGCTCAGTCCCCAGACTTGCCAAGCGCTGTGGCAAATAACATGATGGATGCTTTGAACTACACTCAGTGCCGAAATAGGTCGAACAGCGCCTCAGTGTCGCACGTATATGTTGGTGTCATCGCCGGCGATCACCTACTTTACAATTACCAACTTTACCTTTCCCTAATATCACTAAACTGCCAACATTATCCTGGCAGAAAAGAGTGCCGTTGTAGTGGTCTGCCTATTGGGAAGAGAGTACTAAATGTTCTTACAGTCTGTGTCTACTTTGACACTCACAGTCCTGGAGGGTAAAATGATATATATTCCGTTTTAGGTGAGACTACTCATGGTAGGGCCTAATATGAATTCCCAGTCAATGTGCAAATCATGGCCCTGACGAATTTTCTGACATCACTGAAGTTCGTCGCTGCATATGATATAAAAGTTTCAATTCCCCAAGACTATTTACGAGTTCCAAAGAGTAAATTTTTGAAACAGTCGTAATTATTTTTCAGTAATAGAAAATATTAACCAATAACTTAAACACACAATCAGTTCAAGCTATAAAGCTTTAACTGAAGGTCGATACATCTGTAAAATAAAGCAAGTAATGCACCTCATATGACCTTCAGTATCTTTTAAGGACTCAAGTAATTCAAATCCAATATCTGTTCAGTCAGAAGTGGCCTGATGCAAAACGAGTGAACCACACGTCTACCAAAAATACAATACAGCGACTGACTGTACATGATTAGATTCTTTTATGTTTGTTGTTCAGTAGCAGTGGTGGCCCCACGATCTTTGGCTGTCGGTCTATTACATCCCTTCTGTCATTGCTCAAGTAGGCGAGCGCAACGTATGTAAACAACTATTAGCACAATAGGAATTCCCCACTCATGGTTTTGTCTGGTCATTCGGAATTTCTTTCTAGTATACGCAAGAGGACTATAATTACTTGCTGATGGCCGTCATAAGTGCACTGTCATACACTTTTAAAAAATTTGTGCAACAAATGTTACAATAATATTTTTTATTTCATACGTTTAGACAAATCATTACACAAAACGTTTGACTTTCCTTTAAGAAATTTTGGAAGCTTTACTTGTACAGACTATTGCTTACACTACTAGCGACATCTGCCATCCCACTGTTTCATTCTGCATGATGTTGGTGCACAAGTTCGTAGCATTTTTGGTTTCCTTGTTGGTATTCCGGTTGCCATGGGTTTAGTGACGATTCTAATTTTTTATTTGCAGTTCACTGTAGCCGTTTGAGTTTACATTTACTCATTTTGTCATGTGGAGATAATGATTGGAGTTGCCAAGGCTAGAAAATGGTGTGCTAAGTGGAAAAATCAGAAACATTTCCGACATATTCTTCTGTTTGAGTTCAGTAGAGGGGTGATATCACCGTGGCAGCAGGAAACATTTGCATCTTGCATGGGAGAGAGAGCACGGAAACAAAATGGTTTTCTTGATTTAAGGAGGATGGTTTTGACATCAGTGAAACGCAACATTCAGGAAGACCTCTGAGCTTTGATGAAGACAGTTAAACGCATAAATGACAATGACTGACGACAGTGTACGCGAGAACTGGAAAATTTGATTGACAGCGACATTCCACCATCTTGTGGCATTTGCACGCAGTGGGGAAGGTTCAAAACTCGAGTATATGGATAAGGCCGTGTCCTACGTGAGCGACAGAAGCGAGCGACAGCGAGCAGCTTCTGTATACACGACGCTCCAGACCTGTAGAATACTGTAGATGGAGAGTAAGGCTACAGAATTAGGTTCACTTAAGAAAATAAAGCGAAAAGGAATGTTGTGCATGAAATTTACAAAGGGAGGAATCTCCATGGTGAACTTCATAAGAATCGTTAACTAGAAGATCACCTGTCAAATTCTTCGAATACACGTGAGTGAGCAGAGGAGCATCCGACTATCTCATCAATAAATTAAATGCGAATGTTTTTTTACATGATCAAGAAGTTTTAACAGCCAATAAATGCGGAGGAATGACTATTACATGACTAACTACGCTAAATACAAACATAAGCACCCAGATTGTTAAGCTGGCTGTGGTGTAGGGGTAGCGTATACAGTTCGCAATTACGTGTTTGGTAAACGTCGTGGGTTCTATCCCTAGCTCAGCGTGTTCGGTCAGAGGGCTGCTCGCCCACTGTAATAAAGAAACTGAGTAAAAGAATCAGCGATCTACTTGAACGGATGTCGGGTGACGTCCGCCCATACCAAACGCAACGAACAATACCGAACAAAACGCAAAAAAAATAAAAAATAAAAAATAAATTAAAAAATGAAAAAAATTCTCGGGCCGACCTTATATTTTCACTGACTCAGTTATGATTCTGAATACTAAGTTTTATGTATACTGTTTACATTGCATCGCTCAGTATATTTTTAAGGTCTTGCCAAAGAACTTTATCTTCACACCTATCCCAGTATATCACACATATTTAATTCCTAATAAATTACAATGAACCATGAAAGTTTTCAGATATTTCATGTTGCGAACGTAATTCATCAGCAGTCAGTGTTAAGGAAAAGCGTTTCAATTACTCTAAATAGTCTGAAAAAGTAAAGCTTCCAAATTTGTTTTAAAAGAAAGTCAAACGTTTTGTGTAATGATTTGTCTAAAAGTATGAAATAAAAAATATTATTGAAACGTTTACTGCACCTCATTTTCTAATCAAGACTTCGAGCATCATTCAAAGGCACGTAGAACCTTTCTCTGATCTACTTATTTCTTTTACGCAACCCATTTCATAAAATATTTGACTGATTTCTTCCATTTTAGAATTTCAGATTTTATTCAGAAAGCATGATCTTACTGATTTCTCGTTTGCCTTGCTAACGTACTTGACTCGAATGAAGCCTTTTTGACATTTAAATACCACACCAATGTATCTTTTAATGTGCAAAATAGCTAGATCTTGAACAGATGAAATATTTGTCACTTCATTTAGAGCATCTTTTCATGAAATATTTGAATTCTTCTCAGCTTATTAATTAAGTGTTCGTTCATCACCCTGATTACCTTCAAGCAGTTAAATATTTTAATGCCAAACTAGACTTCATGCTGGTCACCTGTTTCTCTCCTGTTGCTTAGCTATGAAAATTTGAACAATACCTCATGGTGTAAGTCATAGGGAGTCTTGTTTTCACTCTGCTCACGCGTTTACAAAAATGTATCGAGTGTTAATCATATGATAAAATAGTCCTTCCTGCGTGCTGTCATTTCCAAAATTCGTCGTTTCAATACCTTGAACCTTTTATTCGATACGACGATTTTTTACGACCACTTGATTCCTGAAGCGAAGGAAAGGTTCGGACGAGTCGCGAGCGACCCGTCCTCGCATATAACAACCAATATCTCAAGAATGATGAGAGGTATCATTCCTGTCTCAACTTTAAATACAATTTAGATTTATTGGTTACATTTCATACGCAAAAATGTATGGCCTTAAATGAACAATACGGAAAGTCTACACAATGTGATTTTACCTCTGCAAATTCTTAAAAATTTCGTGCAGCCATGTACTCAATTTCGTGCAGCACAGTAACTATGACGAATTACGAAAATAAATTCTGACCTTTATCATTTAAGGATATCAAGGAATAGATTGCGGAAGAATCAAATTTTTTCGCAGAATAGTTTTCTTAAAATCGAATGTTAAGTACTTCATAGTTGCCGTCGCGTCCGCTACACTGCTTTGCCGAGAAGATACGTAACTGTCGCTGTGTGTCGCGCGTGCTGCAGCGACAAGATTCAAACACGCTTGAATTCAAATATCGCCAGTTGCAGCGGGAGACAGGCAGCGACACAGATGTCGCTCACATAGGACACTTCCGTAACTACACCTGCGGTTGCGTTTTGTCGCCTGAAGCTGTCGCGCGCTGTCGCTCGCTTCTGTCGCTCACGTAGGACACGGCCTAAGGCATGCTTTAAGTCAAAATCACAAAAATCTGCGGGTGCCCATATCTGCATCTCTGTTTGCCCGTCATCAGTTTGCTTGTGAAAAGCACGTACCATTCATATCTTGTGTCTTTGTACTAACGTAAATAATAGAAACGAATGTTTGAGGCCACACAAAGCAGCTACTCCTTGTACAAACACCTGTGCACATCCACAGAAGATAATGTTATCTATCTGTTGTATCAGCGAAGACTTGGTGTACTACGAATTGCTTCCACAGAGTGTAACCATCACTGTGGACTTGTACTGTCTTGCAGACGTCAGTAGTGAAAAGGGTAGTTTTTAACATCTCTCTTCTCGCCTTTCATATTACGTACGAGGACATTCAATAAGAAATGAAGCACTTCTTTTCTGAAAGCAGATTCGTTTTATCCATGGTGGAGATACACTATTATTCCTCACTCATTTGGTTAGAAAAAGCTGTTTTCACATACTGCCTGTTTAGTGGGACGCTCTGAGCCTCCTTACTGGTAAGGCTTCTATGGCCACATGCTACCCCTTTACAGGTCGACGCATTGCCAACCTCTTTCTGCATCTACAACCTTCCAATCATCCACGAACTGTGTTCTGCGGTGTGCATCGTTTATTGGGACAAACAGTTGGAAGTTTGATGGTGTGAGTTTCCTGTTGTAGAGTCAATGAGGAACACCAGTCTAATGAAGTTTTGTGAGCACAGACTTGCGTCAACGTGGAGAAGAAGTTCGTTTGCATTTTTATGACGTCGAACACGCTGAAGTCGTTTCATCAATTTCCTGAGGGCAGCAAAATATACCTCATTGCTGATCGTTGAACCATGAAGGAGGCTATAAATGAGAATAACTCCGTCGCGGTCCCAAAAGACAATTGCCAAGGCTTTAACGGTTGAATATGGGACTTTGAAATTTTTTCCGATGAGAAGTTTGTGGCGCCACTCCATGCATTACAGTTTTGTTTCCGGTTCGAAGAGATCAACCTGTGTTTCATTTACTGCGCAAATGTTCGACAAATACTGTCACGATGAGCCTCGTAACGAGCAAGCAACTCCGCACACATGGCCCATCCATGCTGTTTATTGTCTTTTGTTAGGCAACGAGGAACGCAGCAGGTATACACTTTTGAGTACCCCTACTGGTGGACGACAGTATCAGCACTACCAACAGAGATGTACTGTTGTGTAGTTAGGTGACTGACTGTAATATGTCGATCACCTCGAATGAGAGTGTCCGCACGTTCCAACATGCAGGAGTCAGTGCGCATGGCGGGCTGGGACGCTGAGGACCAAACAGGTTTGTTCGACCTTGTTGCTATGATGCAGGCGCCCCGATCAGCGGCTTGCCGTGTTTTTGTTCACTGTCAGGTCTCTGTAGATATTCTTGAAGCGCTTATGAATATCCACGATGCTCTCGTTTTTCAACAAAAGAACCTCAGTGACAGCTCTATGCTTTAAACACACCTCCGTTACAGAAGCTACTTATAGCGCCTTCACCTATCGCAACTTGATGAAACTGTTGGGGCTGAAGCGGGAGAAACCACTATTCCCACAACAATTCCTGAAATTTTTTCAACTTAAATTGGCCGAGAAAAATATGTGTTACATTACTTACATCTACATCTACATACATACTGCGCAATTCACCATACCATGCGTGGCGGAGGGTACCTCGTACCACAACTAGCATCTTCTCTCCCTGTTCCCCTCCCAAACAGAACAAGGGAAAAATGACTGCCTATATGCCTCTGTACGAGCCCTAATCTCTCTTATCTTATCTTTGTGGTCTTTCCGCGAAATATATGTTGGCGACAGTAAAATTGTACTGCAGTCAGCCTCAAATGCTGGTTCTCTAAATTTCCTCAGTAGCGATTCACGAAAAGAACGCCTCCTTTCCTCCAGAGACTCCCACCCGAGTTCCTGAAGCATTTCCGTAACACTCGCGTGATGATCAAACCTACCAGTAACAAATCTAGCAGCCTGCCTCTGAGTTGCTTCTATGTCCTCCCTCAATCTGACCTGGTAGGGATCCCAAACGCTCGAGCAGTACTCTAGAATAGGTCATATTAGTGTTTTATAAGCGGTCTCCTTTACAGATGGACCACATCTTCCCAAAATCCTACCAATGAAAAGAAGACGACTATCCGCCTTCCCCACAACTGCCATTACATGCTTGTCCCACTTCATATCGCTCTGCAATGTTACGCCCAAATATTTATTCGACGTGACTGTATGAAGCGCTACATTACTAATGGATTTTTCAAACATTACAGGATTCTGCTATTCACCTGCATTAATTTGCATTTATCTATATTTAGAGTTAGGTGCCATTCTTTACACCAATCACAAATCCTGTGCAAGTCATCTTGTATCCTCCTACAGTCACTCAACGACGACACCTTAGCCGGTCGAGGTGACCGAGCGGTTCTAGGCGCTACAGTCTGGAACCTCGCACCGCTACGGTCGCAGATTCGAATCCTGCCTCGGGTATGGATGTTTGTGATGTCCTTAGGTTAGTTAGGTTTAAGTAGTTCTAAGGTCTAGGGGACTGATGACCTCAGAAGTTGAGTCCCATAGTGCTCAGAGCCATTTGAACCATTTGAACGACACCTTCCCGTACACCACACTATCGTCAGCAAACAGCCGCACATTATCGAATGGCCCTCGTAATTTATTACAAAAGAAGCTGCTCGTATCGGTAAGTTTAGTGTTATTCAAGTAAAGAGCCAGTGCGCCACTGGCAGCACAGTGTTTGCCTGCCGTGATATACGACGCTGCTCGCACGACTCAGCGGATTGGACAGCTGCGGCAATCGACACAGTAATCCGTAAACAATAAAGCGTGACGCGGGCGGCTGGAATGGATGTGTGCGGAGCCACAATTAGCAAGCCCCGCGGCGGCGCTCGGACGGCCCCGCTAATTGCAGCGGAATGGCCGGCGCCCGTGGGTGGGCGGCGCTGGCCTGCCCGCCGGCCGCCAGCTGCACCGAGGCGTCACCCGCCGTCCGACCACCGCGCCGCCAGCTGTTTAAACAATGGCCGCCAGATTGATTTATCGCCGCGGCCAGGGCGCCGTAAGCGCCGCACATCGCGCTAGAACGTGTACCGTACCGGATATTCGACCAGCGCTCATTACTAGCACAAGTAAAGGTCGAAAGTTAGTTGGGATATTTCTATTATTACTCCCATGAAAGCGATATCTAGAGGATAGTACCCAAATCCGACGACATAATTGTTTCGATTTAAAAAAAAAATACTAAATAAATACCCAGAATGAGATTTTCACTTTGCAGCAGAGTGTGCGCTGATATGAAACTTCCTGGCAGGTTAAAACTTTGAGCCGGACCGAGACTCGAACTCGGGACCTTTGCTTTTCGCGGGCAAGTGCTCTACCAACTGAGCTACCAAGCACGACTCACAGCCCCTCCTCACAGCTGTACTTCTGCCAGTACCACGTCACCTATCTTCCAAACTTAACAGAAGGTCTCCTGCGAACCTTTTTTTAGGAGTGCTGGTTCTACAAGGTTCGCAGGAGAGCTTCTTTCAAGTTTGGAAGGTAGGAGACGAGGTACTGGCAGAAGTAAAGCTGTGAGGACGGTCCGTGAGTCGTGCTTGGTTAGCTCAGATGGTAGAGCACTTGCCCGCGAAAGGCAAAGATCTCGAGTTCGAGTCTCGCTCCCGCACACAGTTTTAATCTGCCAGGAAGTTTCACTAAATAAATGTATTTTAAACCTTTTACTACAGTTGGGACATACGGTGATTCATAGGCCCCTACCGATGTCGTGTTATGCAACCCTCATTGTCTATATGGCCTTCAAGGAACACGTGCGAGATTTTCATATTCTCTAGTCGCAGCTATTCCTGCAGAACAAATGAATAGGACCCTCTTGTTAGAAATTTAGTGTAGTTAAATTTTGTGCTGGAATACATTTTCGTTAGAGGCCGTAGTTTTCGAGTTGTTCAAGAAAAACTTAGGAAAGGGACATTCAAACGCACCTCCACTTACACACTCACCCCACCGGTCAGTATTTCTAGTCTGTTGTTCATGGCACTCCCTCTTACCACTGTACAAAAATGTTTTACGCGGGGTGGGAAGTCAAACGGGCGACTAGGAGCAGGAGAGGCCCCACAGGACATTATATTTTCTATTGTATATACTTTTACAAATAAATTCATAAAACTTTGTCAGCATGACTAGGAAGGATTCAGGATTCACACTCATAGCAGTGGAAGTGCGAAAACGTAAAAAAATTATTTTTTTTAGTTATTAAATTTCATAATTTTTTCACTTACTGTTGGCTGCATTTGTTACTGTAGGTACATTTTCCTTCACAAGTAAAAGAGATTCTTTGATCAATTTTGCACAGCATACAAACCATACTTAGAGGTGTATGAAACTCTAGAATTTTCCAAATCTATTACAAACTGTGGTAAAAACTAAGACAGTTAACTACAAAATTTGAGTTTTTTCTAAACATAAAGTTTAAAACGTAACAGCTCATTCATTTTTCAAAAATTAAAGAGATTCTAGAGTTTCAGACACCTGTAAGTATGGTTTGCAAGCAGTGCAATATTCATCGAACAGTCTCTATACCTATAGCAACAAATGCAGCCAATAGTAAGTGAAAAATGATGAAATTTCACATATAAAAAATTATTTTGTTATGTTTTTGAACTTCCGCTGCTACGAGTGTGAATCCTGAATCCTTCCTGGTCATGCTGACAAAGTTTTATGAATTTACTTGTAAAAGTATAGACAGTGGAAATTAAAATGTCCTGTGGTGCCTCTCCTGCTCCAAGTCGGTCCGTTTGACGTCCGACTCCCCTTAAGACAGTAGGAATTATTTCCCTAACTGGACCTTTTGTGGTTTACATTGAGTGGCGTTATTAAGCACCAGCTTAGTCGAGCATTTAAAAATAGTAAAATTGAAATGTCAGTAAATTTCACTTAACAGTTTCGTGAATTTGAACAGCATGAAGTAAATAATTACATCGCTGTATTAGTCAGGCCTTCTGACTACGACGTGTTAAGTTCGGATCAAATGGCCTACGCAATTAATTTTACATAGGTTGACTCTTACACAGATTATTACAGCAACCAGCCACTTTTTACAATGCTATTTATTTATTTAAACAGTGCCGTTACCGGTTCCGAAACGATATGTTCGTCTTTACACGGCTAGTTCACGTTTTATTTTACATTTTGTGTTTTGTTTCCCCACCTGACGAAACCTTCTTCGGGTGGTGGTGCCCAACAACCAAGACAAGATGTGAGACAACGTCTTTTTATTTGTAATTGTGCCTCAGGACGATTTTAAACGATGTAAACCAATTAATACTATTAAATGGAAGATGTTTCGGTTACTTACTATGAAGAATCCGCACCATTACATTACAGTGCTGGTTGATTATAATAATTTATTTACATAGTTTAAAATCGTCGTGAGGCCCAATTACAATTAAAAAGACGTTGTCTCCCATCTTGCTTTGGTTGTAAGGCATCAGCACCCCAAGGACGTTTCGTCAGGTGGGGAAACAAAACACGAAAAGTAAAGTAAAACGTGAACTAGCTGTGTAAAGATGAACCTATCGGTTCGGAACCGGTTACGGCATTGTTTAAATAAATAAATAGCATTGTAAAAAGTGGCTTGTTGCTGTAATCTTTTGTGTAGTATCATACTATATTTTGTACACAGCCTCAGGGCTCAATATTTTAGTTTCTGACAAAAAAGCAGTTAATTTTAGCGCCATGTTTACAAAAGTTGTATTTCTTTTATTACCCTCAGGGCTACGTTTAAATTAATAGTGTTAACGAAATATCGAGCTTTGGTGTTCGAATGTGGGAGCAATTCGAAGGAGCGAGTGCCACGAACCACATACAGGGTTGGGAGGTGCTTTTCAAGGTCACATTTGTGCGTACCCCAGTACTAAATTTAACTACGTTTCCTTCAAAAACGTCTAATAGTTTGCGCGTAGCGAGGAAGAGAATATGTACGTAAACGTCACGCATGGTTTTTGAAGACAAGATGTAACTTTGCGGATTTCACACGACAGCATCTGTAGGGGCAGCTGAATCGCACTGTGTATATTCTATGATCAGAGGACCAGTGAAAATTTTCTGCATTTAACACCAATCAATGTATGACTGCGAGAACGAAATTTTCACTCTGCAAAGAGTGTGCACTGATATCAAACTTCCTGGCAGATTAAAATTGTGTGCCGGACTGAGACTACAACTTGCGACCTTTGCCTTTCGCTGTAGAGTAAAATTTCATTCTGGAAACATTCCACCGCCTGTGGCAAGCAATGTCTCCGCAATATCCTTTCTTCCAGGA
The DNA here is from genome assembly GCF_023864345.2 of Schistocerca serialis cubense. NCBI lineage: Eukaryota > Metazoa > Arthropoda > Insecta > Orthoptera > Acrididae > Schistocerca > Schistocerca serialis. The sequence continues at coordinate 668,609,858 of NC_064642.1, forward strand.
GTGCTAGTTCTGCGAGGTTTGCAGGAGAGCTTCTGTGATGTTCGGAAGGTATGAGACTAGGTACAGGCACTACGGCTGTGAGAAGGGGTAGTTAAAAGTGTTTGGCTAGCTCAAATGTTAGATCACCTGCGCGCGAAAGGCAACGGTCCCGAGTTCAAGTATCGGTCCGGCTCACAGTTTTAAACTGTTTGGAAGTTTCAATACATCAATATAAAGGAATAACCTGAAGAAACACTTTTATTGAATGACTTTAAAGCTGCTGAACTGAAATCCTCTAGCTTTCATTTTGTAAGGCAACCATCGCAATAAAACATGTATTTGATCATCTGCAACATAACACAATTGCAGGGATTAGACTGTGCAGCGTGTATCCATTTGGTGCGGATTTATTGTTCTTGCTGTCAGTCTGTTGAAAGATTTCCAGGCTTCTGAGTTGTGCTGTTCACCAGAGGTTAGATTATCTGTTGACTACTTCTGTTAATAATCCTTTATAGTAAACCAGATGCCCTCTCTCTTAGTCTACGTTATGTAGACAGTCAAATACCTATAGTTGCTGTTATTTGGACACGTGGCACACATTTCCTCTTTGTTGTCAGTTGCCCCTCTCCAAGTTTTCGAGTGGAACGATTTCGGCCAGGAGACAGCTCTCGGAGGAAGCGTGTTTCAGACAGCTGGGGATGAGTCTGAATATATTTAGTTGATAACAATGTTGAGAGTTCTGATCATGAAGGATCAACAATTTTGATCAGACAATGTTCATTGTCTCTACGTTCTTTTTATACCCATGAAAAACTATATTTAACTGACTAGTTCCTCGGTGCAATGTAGCCGAATAAGCCAACGTCTAGTGGGGCCTTGTAAGCTGGCAGTAAAAACTGTTAATGACATCCGAGAGGTCTTTGGTTCGAAACCAGGTCGGACAAGGGAAATTTGGAGATTGTCTTTAAACCGACCTCCAGTTCTATGCAATGTGAAGAGTCACCAAGAACGACACATTGTTCCGATCACGTTAAATTGTAAGTCCCCTTTAGCCTTAAAGATAAATCGGTTAGATTAGGGACGCACAAGCCATCTACGTGATGTAGAATTGAATGATCTGAATTCGGCCGTTGAAACAGACGAAATTATTATCCAACGAGAGGTACGTCGAGATTTCAAGAAGGAAGTGACTTAATTTGTTGAGATGCCTCCTAAAAGCTTGCGGATGCCAGGTATCAAACAGCCAGTGACCCGTGCGTTGGCAGAAGACAAACCTCAGCTGGACTCATTTATGTTGCCAAGTTTCAGTTGCTTCTTTTCCGTTAGGGCAGTGCAGTCTAGTCTAGTCCCAACTGTGTTCTTCTTATGGTTTGTGAGATTGAAAATCAATACCATAAAGCTTGATATACAGCGAGGGATGGAGCGGGGGTAAAAATATGGGTACATGGCAAACACAAAAGAGTATTACGTTGACAGGAGTATACTGGGAAACATTTGTATGTGGTACCCGAATATGATTTTATAAATGGTATATGTCTTTGATAGGCTTTATATTGCAGACCCAGAGATACTGCTAGTATTAGAGTGAGAGAGCGCTTGGCGCACAGTTCTAGCTATCTATGAGGGAAAGACGATGGAAAAGGCAGTTTTTGCGGAGTGCTGTGTGAAGCCACCAAGAATCACATTAATTTAATTATCTCAATAATGTACAACTTTGAAGCAGAAGTCTTCATGTGTTGTTGTTGTCTTCAGTCCTGAGGCTGGTTTGATGCAGCTTTCCATGCTACTCTATCCTGTGCAAGCTTCTTCATCTCCCAGTACTTACTGCAACCTACATCCTTCTGAATGTGCTTAGTGTATTAATCGCTTGGTCTCCCTCTACGATTTTTACCCTCCACGCTGCCCTCCAATGCTAAATTTGTGATCCCTTGATGCCTCAGAACATGTCCTACCAACTGGTCCCTTTTTCTTGTCAAGTTGTGCTACAAACACCTCTTCTCTCCAATTCTATTCAATACCTACTCATTAGTTATGTGATCTACCCATCTAATCTTCAACATTCTTCTGTAGCAACACATTTCGAAAGTTTCTATTCTCTTCTTGTCCAAACTATTTATCGTCCATGTTTCACTTCCATACATGGCTACACTCCATACAAATACTTTCAGAAACGACTTCCTGACACTTAAATCTATACTCGATGTTAACAAATTTCTCTTCTTCAGAAACACTTTCCATGCCATTGCCAGTCTACATTTTATATCCTCTCTACTTCGACCATCATCAGTTATTTTGCTCCCCAAATAGCAAAACTCCTTTTTTATGTAACTTCCCCACAAAAATATTTAAAAATGAACCAAGTGTAACCTCCCCACGAAAATATTAATTAAAATGAATTTTAAATATTGTAACCTTTGAACAAAATTGGTTCCCATTTGTAATCTCTGTGCAGAAATGCATTCACATTTAATGTACCCACAAAAAACTTTTCTCATTTAATGTTAAGTTCGAAACAGAAAAATTCCAAAACCCCAAAAATAAAAAATTCAGTAACCTGGTAACTATTATGATGACAGCAGCGCTGCGCCACGGCCCTGTATTCTGAATTCAAAAAAAGGCCAAAATTCTTACCTCAATAAAAACGGCGAATATATCTGCTCTTACCTAAAATTTTTTTCGGCACAGCTCGGTGCAATGCTGGCCTATGCTTTGTGATTCGTGAAAGGAATAATCATCCGTTGGATAAAATCTTTAAATTGAAATGAATGCTTTTTTTTAAAAAAAATTACTTTATATTATAAAATTATTATTGGGGCATTTTTTAAAAGAAATTGCATGACAGTTAACATACATTACTAGATATGCGCAAGGCTGCTTCTTTACCTTCTACAATAATACTCATCCTCCAGAGTCCCGACCAGAGCAAACTGCCGACACGCGATGACACGCGCAGACTACCGCCGACTCACGTAGACTACTGCAGACTAATGCCGACTAGTGACAACTAACAACATACTGCTCTGGTCAGAGACTCTCCTAAGTCTTGCCTGTTGTAGGCAGCGCATACCTCTTACATAACCCACTACTGGGGGGGCAAAAATTTGGCAGCGATGGTGAGTCAATTGGACTTGCCATGAGCAACAAATTTTTCTTAATTAACTAAGTTTACAATCACAGAATATATACATATATATATAAGTGCAGAAGATGAAATAAAATATAGTGCACATGCACTGAATACAGAACATATGAAGCAATGACAAAATGTATACGCAATGAGTACAAATCATATTAACAAATGACAAAAGTGCACACGCACTGTAGTACAGAACATATCAGGAAATCACAAAATGTATACGCAATGAGTACAAATCGTATTAACAAATGACATTAACTGTACACGCACTGTAGTTTTTTTGTTTACTATTTTACAAGAACTAGGATAGGAAAGGGAAGGATTGCATCATGGTTGTAGCACATTAAGTTGCATGCAGCTGCATTGAAAGTCCATATCTTTCTACAGAAGCACAACACCAAGTGAGACAATCTGAAGTTCTTTTCCCTGAAGTATTAATCAGTGTAGCCAAGATACTGAAATGTCGTATTAATATTCCATGTTGTCATTTTGGTAGTACATTAGGTACACCAAACAGTGGGACCATAATAACATCTCCATCGCTCAAGGTGGTGGACAGCATGTCGTGTCAACACCACGTTCTTGTAAGGTACACCAACGTAGAATTAGTGCAAAAACCAAATATAGTGCTCCATGATCATGAGGATTGACAGGAGAAACGGATATTGCAGTAATTTCTGGTAATTAGGTAAGAAGGTGAAGAACATTAAGTCACATGCTAGTCTTCATTGAGAATTACACTAGTCTAACAACTGATTTAAGTAATTGGTGTAACTCATTGCCCAGTTATTGCAAATTTCTGTACCATGTATGAAGTATTACAGAATAATGTTCATAAGTCAACTGTTTACAGAGAACATTAGCACTCATTGACCAGTTAGAAAACATCAGAACTCATCAGTCAAAACAGGAGTTAATGAGTGTAGAGCATCCATGCATTAATACAAAATATCATTCACCATTGCTCAGAACTCATCATTGAAGTGACATAAGACATATTAAAAATGTAACACTCTGTAACTATTACTCAAAGTCTGTGGTTGGAAAAAAATCTTTCAGTATTACTCATAACCCTTTTAAATTGGTATCATTATTTGGGACCAGTAATACATTTTTTTTGGCGCTGGCAATGCATTGCGTTGGGATCGATAATTAATTGCTGGGGCATAACAATATTTGCTTTTGATTTATTGCTGCAAATGAAGATGTGTAACATCATTCGTCATTAGTCAGCTATAGCAAGGTTATGAAACAAATAGAGTGTATGTGATCACATTCATGAATGACACAGGTTTAATGACCAACTGCTTATAGCACATTAATTTCATGAATAGCTTCTCCTGCAAAAAATACAAAATGGATTATTAAGCTGAAAGAAGAAACGCATATTATGCTGAAAAGTAGTGAACTTCGAATTAACAGGTAATGAAATGTGTATTAAATATATATGTTCTCTAGCTGTCCTTTCCAAAACCTTCAGTCATCATACCATGCGACATAAGACATACTGTCGAAACGAACTGCAACAAATACTTAAACAACTACTTAGCATAAATACATAAACTTCAACATTATCCTCATCTGCAAAGAAAAACTTCATTATCATTACTATCAGCACCTGCAAAGAAAAACTTCATTATCCATATTAGCATATTCTATATCACTATTCATCACCATTCATTATCATCTGCAAAAAAAGTCACTTCATTATTCATTATACAACTATTCATAGTATAGAGTTCCTTATTTCTAGCATATTTCATCACTAAAACTAAGATATGTACACTCCTGGAAATTGAAATAAGAACACCGTGAATTCATTGTCCCAGGAAGGGGAAACTTTATTGACACGTTCCTGGGGTCAGATACATCACATGATCACACTGACAGAACCACAGGCACATAGACACAGGCAACAGAGCATGCACAATGTCGGCACTAGTACAGTGTATATCCACCTTTCGCAGCAATGCAGGCTGGTATTCTCCCGTGGAGACGATCGTAGAGATGCTGGATGTAGTCCTGTGGAACGGCTTGCCATGCCATTTCCACCTGGCGCCTCAGTTGGACCAGCGTTCGTGCTGGACGTGCAGACTGCGTGAGACGGCGCTTCATCCAGTCCCAAACATGCTCAATGGGGGACAGATCCGGAGATCTTGCTGGCCAGGGTAATTGACTTACACCTTCTAGATCACGTTGGGTGGCACGGGATACATACGGACGTGCATTGTCCTGTTGGAACAGCAAGTTCCCTTGCCGGTCTAGGAATGGTAGAACGATGGGTTCGATGACGGTTTGGATGTACCGTGCACTATTCAGTGTCCCCTCGACGATCACCAGTGGCGTACGGCCAGTGTAGGAGATCGCTCCCCACACCATGATGCCGGGTGTTGGCCCTGTGTGCCTCGATCGTATGCAGTCCTGATTGTGGCGCTCAACTGCACGGCGCCAAACACGCATACGACCATGATTGGCACCAAGGCAGAAGCGACTCTCATCGGTGAAGACGACACGTCTCCATTCGTCCCTCCATTCACGCCTGTCGCGACACCACTGGAGGCGGGCTGCACGATGTTGGGGCGTGAGCGGAAGACGGCCTAACGGTGTGCGGGACCGTAGCCCAGCTTCATGGAGACGGTTGCGAATGGTCCTCGCCGATACCCCAGGAGCAACAGTGTCCCTAATTTGCTGGGAAGTGGCGGTGCGGTCCCCTACGGCACTGCGTAGGATCCTACGGTCTTGGCGTGCATCCGTGCGTCGCTGCGGTCCGGTCCCAGGTCGACGGGCACGTGCACCTTCCGCCGACCACTGGCGACAACATCGATGTACTGTGGAGACCTCACGCCCCACGTGTTGAGCAATTCGGCGGTACGTCCACCCGGCCTCCCGCATGCCCACTATACGCCCTCGCTCAAAGTCCGTCAACTGCACATACGGCTCACGTCCACGCTGTCGCGGCATGCTACCAGTGTTAAAGACTGCGATGGAGCTCCGTATGCCACGGCAAACTGGCTGACACTGACGGCGGCGGTGCACAAATGCTGCGCAGCTAGCGCCATTCGACGGCCAACACCGCGGTTCCTGGTGTGTCCGCTGTGCCGTGCGTGTGATCATTGCTTGTACAGCCCTCTCGCAGTGTCCGGAGCAAGTATGGTGGGTCTGACACACCGGTGTCAATGTGTTCTTTTTTCCATTTCCAGGAGTGTAGTTCTGTCTGACAGCCTGCATCAATCGCCTCGTATTCTGAAAGAAAAAAAATTAGTTAAGACTGCTATCATACGATGTGTATAGTATATTCTTGTTAATGTTTGTTAATTCTGATCCATTTACTCTTCGTGACGAGGTATTACATCTTCTTTCGTTCATTCCAAAGGTGAAATTTCCATCTTTATTTCTTTTACACGTTATTTCTTTCTGAAAATGATGAACAATGATTAATGTCTTGCATTTAAATCATATACCCATTAAATAAAAGCTGGTTTCTAGTGATATAATTAAGCATACAGCATAGCATGATAGAAAACCTAATATGTCAAACACATAGACAGTGTGCAGGTGCAAAAATGTACACAGGGTATCACAATGTAGCAGCAAAAAAATGTAAAATAGTCACGATGTTGAGATATCATAAGGCCAAATGTCAAAGTCAACTGGTGTTTGTTACATCTTAAATATTTCATAGTGCATACAAACAAAACACGAAAACAATCATATATACATGAAGAATGGAAAATGTGCACGGTCTGATGTGGAACGACAAGAAAAGCGACCTGCTAACCTTACCTTGCCTGGCACTTGCCAAGGAAAAATATGATAATCATCAGTAAGTGTTCATGTGAATATAATTGCATAAGTGATCATAAAAATAAATCAGGAAATGGCATTACAGTGTGATAAATCATAAAGTATGTTCATTCAATAGAGGGTTTGATGTGGAGACAGGGTGATTCACTTTGGTTTTTCTGGTTCTCAGAGTTTCGACGTGTACTACATTGGGGTGAGGAATGCTGCGAATTCGATATGGACCTGCATATAGAAGCTCAAATTTACTATATCTACTTTTTCCTCTATTAGATAAATAATGTGTGCGTACTAATATCTTCTGTCCAATGTGAAAGTCACGGCGTGTACAAACCTTTTTGCTGTCTTCTCCGACGCTCTGCGGCACGTTTGATGTTGTTCAGCGCAATGTCAATTATTTCATGGTGTCGTAGTCGACGAGATGTAGGAAAGGTTACTAATTCTTTAAGTTTGTTAGGTGGTTCAACATTTTTCAGAATAACAGACGGAGATAGCATAGCAGATTCATTTGGTATGGAATTAATTACATCCTGGAATGAGAGTATGTGTGTGTCCCAATCAATATGTTTTTTATGGCAGTATATTCTACATACTTTACCAATTTCTTTCATTAATCGTTCACAAGGGTTCGAAGAACCATGGTACCTGGATATATAGATCGGAGAAATGTTTCTAGCTCGTAACATACGTGTCCATATAGCAGATCGAAACTGGGGTCCATTGTCGGAAATTACTTGCAATACATGCCCCACATGAAAAAGAAAATGTTTTACAAATGCTTTCGAAACAGTTTTAGCAGTAGCTTTGCGTAACAGAGTGAAGGTAACAAATTTTGAAGTGAGCTCAACAGCGACAAAGATGTAGCAAAAACCTCTATTAGTTCTGGGAATCGGACCAAAATTGTCTACAGCGGCCATGTGTCTCAATTTTTACAGGTACAAAGGGATGTAATGGAGGAATATGTGAAGTCGTATCTGACTTAGCTCTCAGGCAGATTTTACATGACGCTAAAACTCGTCGAATACGTTTCTCCAAGTTGGTAAAATAACAGTTCTGTCTCAGTATAAGAAAACATTTTCTGGCTCCGTAATGTGCGTAACTTAAATGAGTATACCAGATTAATTTGTTAACAAGTTCGTCAGGAATGCATAATAACCAATTGTTGCTGTCAGGGTGAGAGCGGCGAAACAGAATGTTATTGCATACAGTGTAATGGTTTCTAATGGTAACATTATTCCTATCTTGCCAAAAGTGTTTAATTTCTTTCCACATGTTGTCTTTACTCTGCTCTTGTGCTATGTCTTGTAATGACGACGAAATGAAATTTTCAAATGCAACTTGTTGAATGTACATGACGCTGAAATTTGCTTTGCAGAAGTTGGTTGCGATGTCTTGCTGATTGTTGCTGAGAGAACGGGATAGTGCGTCTGCTACAATATTTTGTGTACCGGGAATGTGAACAATCGTAAAATTAAATTCCTGTAAATAAAGTTTCCATCTACTTAACCTGTCGTGTGTAAATTTAGCGGAAAGTAAAAACTGTATCGCTCTATGATCTGTGTAAACGGGAGTGTGTCTTCCATAAAGAAAATGCCGAAATCCCGTAAATGCCCATACAACACATAATGTTTCAAGTTCAGTAACAGAATAATTGCTTTCAGCAGGTGACAGAATGCGACTCGCTAAGGCTATGTTTTTAATTACTGTACAATCATCTTCTTCAATTTCCTGAAAAAAGTGTACGCCTAAAGCGGTGTTAGAACTGTCGGTGGCAATGGAAAAATTTCTAGTAAGATCTGGATGTGATAAAAGTGGTGCATTCAACAAAGCTTGTTTCAGGTTCACAAATTCAGAATGTGTTTGCCTATCCCAGGAGCAAATAGTGTTTTTACCTGTCAATTGACATAATCTAGGGGTGTCTAAAGCAGAGTAATGAATAAATTTACGAAAAAAGTTAATTAAACCCAAAAAGCTGCGTAGTTGTTTCTTCGTCGTAGGAACAGTAATGTCACGTAAAGCTTGAAGTTTTTCCGGGTCAGGCGCAATGCCTTCTGCTGAAATTACATGTCCAAGAAATTTTATAGAAGTTTTGCCAAAGTGCGATTTACTGAGATTAACTGTGAGTCCTTGTGCACGAAAAAAAATGGCTTCAAATGGCTCTGAGCACTATGGGACTCAACTGCTGAGGTCATTAGTCCCCTAGAACTTAGAACTAGTTAAACCTAACTAACCTAAGGACATCACAAACATCCATGCCCGAGGCAGGATTCGAACCTGCGACCGTAGCGGTCTTGCGGTTCCAGACTGCAGCGCCTTTAACCGCACGGCCACTTCGGCCGGCTGTGCACGAAAAGTTCGTAACAGTTGTTAAAGAATCAGATTGTGTTCAAACCAGTTAGCTTCTGCAATAAGAATGTCATCTACATACGTTGTGATTCTGTCTTTAAGTTCTGTTGGAAGTATTGTATTCAAACCGCGAATAAATGCTGCTGAAGAAATAGTTAAAACAAACGGTAATTTACAAAATTGCTAACAGTCACCATAACAGGGGAAAGCCGTGTACTTTCTGCAGTCCGGATGGATTTTAATTTGCCAAAATCCCGATTTCAAATCTAATGTGGAATAAATAGCAGTACCATGAAATTTCTGTAGAAGTTCTTCTAGTGTCTGAGGGCGATCCGTTTTATTAATAATTATGTCGTTAATCTGACGCGAATCAAGTACGAGGCGAAGTGAACCATCGTTTTCCTTAACAATACCGAGCGGGTTTATGTACGGACTAACTGCCGGGTCAATAATTCCTTGGTCAAGCATAGCTTGCAATTTTTTCTTAACTTGTTCTCTGTGAATATACGGAATGGGATAATGTTTGGCTTTAAATGTGTCGTGCTGTTTAACTTGAAATTCATACATAAAACCGGACATAGTACCAGGAACGTTGTCAAAAACTGGAGCTTGCTGTAAAAGAATTTTGGGTAGTTGCGTGCGTTCGTCGTCTGTATCTGCACTGCTCTGTTTAACTTTATCAGAAATCATCTGTATAACCTCATAGTCGGCTTCGTCTGGAGTATTATAATTGTGTACGTACGTATCTGTGAACAATGTGGAATTACGGTCTATGTTACGTGATGCGGAAATGACCACTGTACGATTAATTGTTTGTTCTTCTGCAGATAAAGAGTGCTGAAATTCTGAAGCCAGTTGTACATTTTCATCCTTTAACAATAAATAGAAATTTTGAAAGTCAATAATTGCGTCGTGTTGTACCAGAAAATTTGTACCTAAAATAACGTCTGTCGTCAATAAGGGAATAATCCAAAAATTTGAGTGAAATGTATGACCTGCAATACAAAATGATAAATGTGTCTGTAATTTTACATCTATTCCTGTACTAGATACTGCTCCTTTTACTTTAGTTTTGCCTAATGGTAACGTAGGATAGGTATACTCTTTGTTACATTCGTTGAAAGTTTCCTCATTTATAACTGACATAGGAGATCCAGAATAGATTACCGCTGAAAATTTGGATGATCCAATTTTTATTTCGATGACAGGGTGTGAAATGGTTTCTTGAACAACTGCTCTTTTCTGCAAAAGAGTGTCACGGATGTCGGCAAAAGTAATAACATTTTCGTGAACATGATTCTCTATATCAAAAGTATCGCTTACGTTGCTGGAAGATGCAACCTGGACTGTATTTAGTCAAATTCTATCTGATGTGCTATTATTTTCGGGAGGATGCTGTGGCATTTCAACTATTTGTAATGTTCTGTTATTTCTTCGTGACGTATTACGTTCGGGATGATATCTACTGTCTGGTTCATTCATGATAATATGTTGTAGCGGATGATTTTGCTGCTGATAACACTGACTGTTATTAAATGTACGCTGAAAATTGTGCTCATTATTTTTACGTCTGTCATGATAGTCAATTCTATACGGTGCACTGCGATAGGAATTGAAATGGTGTGTTTTCTGTACGTAGTTATTTCCTTGTTTCTGTGGATTACTATTTGTTGGAGCTGACGCTATACGTGTAGGCGGCGAAACAATAAAGCTTGGTTGACCTTGTACATTACATTGCTGGTTAGGTATGTTAGCTGGTTGGTTTTGTTGCTGTTGCGGAGAAAAACCTCTATTGTTACCAAAATGTGGTCCTTATTGCTGATAATTTTGACGATACTGATAATTAATATTTTGTCTGTTATTAAAGTTCTGGTGGTTGTCGTTCCTGAAGCGTCTATTACCTTTGCTACTGAAATTGCATGGCTGATCGTAACTGCTGTATGTTTGTTGACCTTGGTTATTATATGAAAAATTTTTGTTTATAAAAGAATAATCCGATTGTTGCACTTCCAAAAGTTGTAACAGATCTCTGAATGCTGAAATATTTTCTTTCTGCTGACCCGTTAAAAGTGACACTCTTAATGATCGTGGTAATTTAGAAATGCATAATTGAATAAGTGCAGATTCACTGTATGGTTCACTTAAGTACTGATTTTGTGGGACCATGTGTTCGAAAAGTTGCGTGACAGTGGAAAAATTTGAGTTCTCATAATTTGGTAAACTAATTAATTGATCCTTGATTCCGCGCTGTGTCGTCTTCGACCAATACGCTGACAGAAAAGCATCCTGAAATTCTTCTACCGAGTAGCATTGTCTTGTGATCGGTCTCATACGAGTTGCCGGTTCGCCTTCCAAAAAACTGCAAATAAATTCAAGTTTGTGCGTTACAGGCCAAGTCGGTGGAAAAGCAAAGCTAAATTGTTGTATCCAATCCAAGGGGTGAAGCTGTGTTCTGTCATTTTTAAATACTTTAAATCTTCTCACGGATAGAAAATGCTTGTAATCAAAATTATCGTCTCTGTATGTCTGAACAGGTTCAGGATTGTATGAGAATCTATTTGTCTGTGATTGTTCGGAATCTAACTCACGTACTCTCTGTAAATTACCTAAATTATACTGGCTGTGTGAGTGTGACAAATGTTCGGAATGTGCCGTATGCTGTGACGTGTTATTGACTGAAACATTTTTCATCTCTGTCACTTCTTGCTGTAAAGGTGACAATTTTCTACGTAATGTATTATTGGACGAATCTATCTCACTGATTGTCTGCTGTAAATTTTGGAATTCAGGTGTCTAATTAAACGAAATCGGTGACGTATCGTCTGATTTGCTGTCATTATTACTTTCGATAACATCAAGACGACTGGCCAATTCATGATATTTTTCAGTCAATATTTTTACCTGATCATCGTTTTTAGTGTCACAAGCATTAATTAGTTTTTGTATTTTACGTGTGGTTTCGTTAAATTTTTTAACGTCTGCTTCAATGACATCGGAATCCTGTACTAGTTCTAATAGTTCAAGTCTATCGGTCACTGTCTGAAAGTCTACAGTGTGTGTATCTGTTTTTGATTTAAGATCGGAAATTTCATCAAGCAATTCGGTGTTCAACTGCTTGATAGTATTAATTTCGTACGATACTGTAGCAATATTGTTGTCTACGTATGTTTTTGCTTTCGTAAACAATTTACGCTTATCTTCCTGTCTCTGTGCAGTAATTGTTTCCATGACTTGTCGCTTTACTTTATTCTGTTCCTGTATAAATTTACGGTAACGCCTTTCACTGTTTTGTAGGTGGTGATTAAAACGTTCGTCAATTTGGCTGTTCTGTTGGTCGAATTTCGCGTCTACTTTTGCATCCAGTGTGTGCGAAAGTTCTGCTGACATTAATTTAAACTCGTCGCGTAACTGTGTTGCATTTTCAGAGCATTGTTTAGCGAATGCACTAATATCGTCTCTAAGTGATTCAGTTGTAGCTGTTTGCGTATTCCTTAATTCTTGAGCAAAAGATCTAATTTCTTCACTACTTTTCCTAGCACAAGCCTTCATTTTCTCACGTAATTGTTCTTTAGTATCATGACATTGCGCGGCAAGGGCTGTAATCTGTTCACTAAGTTGTTTGTTCTGTTCACTAAGTTGTTTGAAATTTTCATTAAGGTTGTCTTGTTTTATATTAAGTTGTTTGTTCTGTTCACTAAGTTGTTTGAAATTTTCATTAAGGTTGTCTTGTTTTTCATTAAGTTGTTTGTTCTGTTCACTAAGTTGTTTGTAATTGTTGTCTTGTCTTTCATTAAGTTGTTTGAAATTTTCATTCTGTTGTAGCAATACTGGCATAATTTGATCCAAGCCAATATTTCCTTCTCTATTCTTCGTGCTGTTTGACGTACCTGCAATTGTCACGTTTTGTGTAACGATTTGGTCATTCTGTGATTCTCGAAAAGGTTTGCCAATCGGATGTGCACTGTTATTCACTACCTCGGAATCAAATAAATCTGACGTATTCTGATTACACTGTTCATTTTCGTTTGTCTGTTCATTATGTAAATTTTGCAAACCGGGTGTGTCAAGCTGGGCAGCGTTCATTGTAACAGAACCTCCCGCGTCATCAATTCTCGTTAAATTAACAGAGGACACAATTGAATTTGTTTGCTGATCATTAGCATTAAAATCATTCCCAGTGATCAGTACGCACTGATTGTCTGTAAATGGAGGTCTATCATTAAGACACTGAGTGTCGCAAGTATTATCGGTCGTACTATTCGAGTCAGCTATTTCACTCATTGTACATCGCGATGTACTGTAAACAGTTTTTCGCGCCATTTTCACTAATCAAATTAAGCACAAATGAAATAAAGACAAAGCAAAAAAATGGAATTAACAATTACAACAAAGAGCAATAAATTGCCGATTATCTGTGAAAGAAAGAGTGACAAATTAGTAAATGCGTTGCGCCAGATGCAAACTACGTTTAAGTAAATAAGAGCAGATATATGACTACTTATCACAAGATTCACAAAGAAATACGATCCTGGCCGGATGTCGCCAAGTGTAACTTCCCCACAAAAATATTTAAAAATGAACCATGTGTAACCTACCCACGAAAATATTAATTAAAATGAATTTTAAATATTGTAAACTCTGAACAAAATTGGTTCCCATTTATAATCTCAGTGCAGAGATGCATTCACATTTAATGTACCCGCAAAATTCTTTTCTCATTTAATGTTAAGTTCGAAACAGAAAAATTCCTAAACAACAAAAATAAAAAATTCAGTAACCTGGTAAATTTTATGACGACAGCAGCGCTGCGCCACGGCCCTGTATTCTGAATAAAAAAAAGGCAAAAATTCTTACCTCAATAAAAACGGCGAATATATCTGCTCTTACCTAAAAAATTTTTCGGCACAGCTCCATGCAATGCTGGCCTATGCTTTGTGATTCGTGAAAGAAATAATCATCCGTTGGATAAAATCTTTAAATTGAAATGAAGGCTTATTTAAAAAAAATTACTTTATATTATAGAATTATTATTGGGACATTTTTTAAAAGAAATTGGATGACAGTTAACATACATTACTAGATATGCGCAAGGCTGCTTCTTTACCTTCTACAATAATACTCATCCTCCAGAGTCACGACCAGAGCAAACTGCCGACACGCGCAGACACGCGCCGACTACCGCCGACTCATGCAGACTACTGCAGACTAATGCCGACTAGCGACAACAAACAACATACTGATCTCTGGTCAGAGACTCTCCTAAGTCTTGCCAGTTGCAGGCAGCGCATATAGCGCATACCTCTTACAACTACTTTAAGTGTCTTATCTCCTTAATCTAATTCCCTCAACATCACCCGACTTAATTCGACTACGTTCCATTATCCTCGCTTGTTGATGTTCATCTTGTATTCTCCTTTCAAGACACTGTCCATTCCGTTCAACTGCTCTTCCAAGTCCTTTGCTGTCTCTGACAGAATTACAATGTCATCGGCGAACCTCAAAGTTTTTATATCTTCTCCATGGCCTTTAATACCTACACCGAATTTTTCTTTTGTTTTCTTTGCTGCTTGCTTAATATACATATTGAGTAACATCAGGGACAGGCTACAACCCTGTCTCACTCCCTTCCCAACCACTGCTTCCCTTTCATGCCCCTCGACTCTTATAACTGCCATCTATTTCCTGTACAAATTGTAAATAACCTTTCCCGACCTGTATTTTACCCCTGCCATCTTTCGAATTTGAAAGAGAGTATTCCAGTCAAGAGTCTTCATGTAAGCAAGGTAAATATTTTATATAAATATATTTTCTGATTTTGCTAGCGCGTTAGTATAGATGAGTTGGCTGATAATTTGTAGTTGTGGAGTAACCTCCGAACGGACGTAATCCGTTTTGATAAAATGCTAGTTAGGTACATCACTTTGTAATGTTTCTAAGATTTGTTAAAAGAACTATGTTCGATTTGATGATTTTCATTTACGTTGGATTTATGAAGTTAGATGATACTTGCTTTTAAATCACATTGTTTGTGAATCAATTGTGAGTAATGTAAATTCAATTGTCAGATGCTTTTGAAAAGCGTAACTTAAGTTGCTATATAATTTTGCTAAGAAAACTGAGTGTTAGTAATTCACCATAATCAGTACCGCCTCCCTGTCCAGGTAATATATTTTTTAAAGAAGTTGTATTTTCTTAAACGTTCTCGTTTATCAGCCAAAAGAATTTCATGTGCATTTCAAACTATTATGGCCAGCATTGCACACTGTTGAGCCTGTAGCTACACTATGTGATCAAAAGAATCCGGACACCCTCAGAAACATACATTTTTCATGTTAGGTGCATTGTGCTGCCACCTACTGCCAGGTACCCCATATCAGTGACCTAAGTAGTCATTAGACATGGTGAGAGAGCAGAATGGGGCGCTCCGTGGAAATCACGGACTTCGAACGTGGTCAGGTCATTGGGTGTCAGTTGTACGTCTGTATGCGAGATTTCCACACTCCTAAATATCTCTAGGTCCACTGTTTCCGATGTGATAGTGAAGTGAAAACCTGAAGGGACACGTAAAGCATTAAAGCGTGCAGGCCAACCGCGTCTGTTGACTGACAGAGACCGCCGACGGTTGAAAGTGGTTCAAATGGCTCTGAGCACAATGGGATTTAACATCTGTGGTCATCAGTCCGGTAGAACTACTTAAACCTAACTAACCTACGGACATCACACACATGCATGCCCGAGGCAGGGTTCGAACCTGCGACCGTAGCGGTCACGCGGTTCCAAACTGAAGCGCCTAGAACCACACGGCCACACCGGCCGGCCCGACGGTTGAAGAGGGTACTAACGTGTAATAGCCAGACATCTATCCACACCATCAAACAGGAATTTCAAACTGCATCACCATCCACTACAAGTACTATGACAGTTAGGCGGGACGTAAGAAAACTTGTATTTCTTGGTCGAGTGGCTGCTCATAAACCACACATCACGCCGGTAAATGCCAAACAACGCCTCGCTTGGTGTAAGGAGCGTAAACGTTGGATGATTGAACAGTGGAAAAACGTTGTGTGGAGTCACGAATCACGGTACACAATGTGGCGGTCCGATGGCTGGGTGTGGGTATGGCGAATGCCCAGTGAACGTCATCGCCAGCGTGTGTAGTGCCAACAATAAAATTCGGAGGCGGTGGTGTCTTGGTGTGGTCATGTTTTTCACGGAGGGGGCTTGCACTCCTTGTTGTTTTGCGTGGTACTATCGCAGCACAGGCCTACATTGATGTTTTAAGCTCCTTCTTGCTTATCACTGTTGAAGAGCAATTTGGGGATTGCATCTTTCGACGTGATCGAATACCTCTTCATTATGAACGGACAGTGGCGGAGTGTTTACACGACAATAGCATCCCTGTACTGGAATGACCCGCGCAGAGTCTTGACATGAATCCTATAGAACACCTTTCGGGTGTTTTGGGACGCCGACTTTGTGCCAGGCCTGACCGACAAACATCGATGCCTCTCCTCAGTGCAGCACTCCGTGAAGATTGGGCTACCATCCCTTAAGAAACTTTCCAGTACCTTGCACTCCTTGTTGTTTTGCGTGGTACTATCGCAGCACAGGCCTACATTGATGTTTTATGCACCTTCTTGCTTATCACTGTTGAAGAGCAATTTGGGGATTGCATCTTTCGACGCGATCGAACACCTCTTCATTATGAACGGCCAATGGCGGAGTGTTTACACGACAATAGCATCCCTGTACTGGAATGACCTGCGCAGAGTCTTCACATGAATCCTATAGAACACCTTTGGGGTGTTTTGGGACGCCGACTTCGTGCCAGGCCTGACCGACAAACATCGATGCCTCTCCTCAGTGCAGCACTCCCTGAAGATTGGGCTACCATCCCTTAAGAAACTTTCCAGTACCTGATTGAATATATGCCTGGGAGAGTGGAAGCTGTCATCAAGGCTAAGGGTGGGCCAACACCATATTGGAGGAGCCACTAACTTGTAAGTCATTTTCAGCTATGTGCGCGGATACTTTTGATCACATAGTGTAGCATTCATATTTTTTGTGAGAGACCACAATATATCGCGTTCCACCGTTGCTACTTTAGAGGTACGATAATTTAATTTATTCGTTATGTGCACAAGGACCAAAGTTATCAGTTTTGAACAGGACCAGATGATTCAGTGCCTAAGTGGCTGGATGTACACTCCTGGAAATGGAAAAAAGAACACATTGACACCGGTGTGTCAGACCCACCATACTTGCTCCGGACACTGCGAGAGGGCTGTACAAGCAATGATCACACGCACGGCACAGCGGACACACCAGGAACCGCGGTGTTGGCCGTCGAATGGCGCTAGCTGCGCAGCATTTGTGCATCGCCGCCGTCAGTGTCAGCCAGTTTGCCGTGGCATACGGAGCTCCATCGCAGTCTTTAACACTGGTAGCATGCCGCGACAGCGTGGACGTGAACCGTATGTGCAGTTGACGGACTTTGAGCGAGGGCGTATAGTGGGCATGCGGGAGGCCGGGTGGACGTACCGCCGAATTGCTCAACACGTGGGGCGTGAGGTCTCCACAGTACATCGATGTTGTCGCCAGTGGTCGGCGGAAGGTGCACGTGCCCGTCGACCTGGGACCGGACCGCAGCGACGCACGGATAGACGCCAAGACCGTAGGATCCTACGCAGTGCCGTAGGGGACCGCACCGCCACTTCCCAGCAAATTAGAGACAATGTTGCTCCTGGGGTATCGGCGAGGACCATTCGCAACCGTCTCCATGAAGCTGGGCTACGGTCCCGCACACCGTTAGGCCGTCTTCCGCTCACGCCCCAACATCGTGTAGCCCGCCTCCAGTGGTGTCGCGACAGGCGTGAATGGAGGGACGAATGGAGACGTGTCGTCTTCAGCGATGAGAGTCGCTTCTGCCTTGGTGCCAATGATGGTCGTATGCGTGTTTGGCGCCGTGCATGTGAGCGCCACAATCAGGACTGCATACGACCGAGGCACACAGGGCCAACACCCGGCATCATGGTTTGGGGAGCGATCTCCTACACTGGCCGTACACCACTGGTGATCGTCGAGGGGACACTGAATAGTGCACGGTACATCCAAACCGTCATCGAACCCATCGTTCTACCATTCCTAGACCGGCAAGGGAACTTGCTGTTCCAACAGGACAATGCACGTCCGCATGTATCCCGTGTCACCCAACGTGCTCTAGAAGGTGTAAGTCAACTACCCTGGCCAGCAAGATCTCCGTATCTGTCCCCCATTGAGCATGTTTGGGACTGGATGAAGCGTCGTCTCACGCGGTCTGCACGTCCAGCACGAACGCTGGTCCAACTGAGGCGCCAGGTGGAAATGGCATGGCAAGCCGTTCCACAGGACTACATCCAGCATCTCTACGATCGTCTCCACGGGAGAATAGCAGCCTGCATTGCTGGGAAAGGTGGATATACACTGTACTAGTGCCGACATTGTGCATGCTCTGTTGCCTGTGTCTATGTGCCTGTGGTTCTGTCAGTGTGATCATGTGATGTATCTGACCCCAGGAATGTGTCAATAAAGTTTCCCCTTCCTGGGACAATGAATTCACGGTGTTCTTATTTCAATTTCCAGGAGTGTATTTTGTAGTGACTCCTTTTCTTTATTGGTACTGGGAGTTGTATTGCCAAATCAATTCGTGTAAAGTTTTGCTAATAGTAACACAGAGTAAGCACCCCACGTGCACTTAAAACACGCAACACGACAATTCGAGTTCATTACTCATTCTACACATCAGTCATACATTCAACGTAATAATTAGGTTTATTATTTATCTTTATTAATTAAAAGAAGGTCACAATGTATAATACGGTGTAGGAAAACCGATGGCATTCAAAACAGCACCAAGTCGTATCTGAATGGATAAATACATGTCATGTACTGTTTTAAAGTGAATCTTATACCATTCTCCCTGTAGACTAGCAGTAAGTTCAGGTAAAGATCATGGAGGTGGGTAGCCATCACGCACGCTTCTCTACAATGTTAAACAAGAAAGGCTCTTTTGTGAAACTTTGTTCTTTCAGATCTGGTGAGATTGGTGGCCAGGATAGAAGCGACAGTTCATCACTGAGTTCACAAAATCAGTCCTCGACGATATATCGCATTATGTCTGCTCAAATCGTCCCCGAAACCCCGCCTTGTTTCGATCTTGGAACATAATCTCAGCCAGAAGTTGGGAACTAAGTGAAACAAGACTCGCCCTATAAAATGAAATTATTCCATTGCTCTATAGACCAGAGTTTACGGTACAGTTGATTCACAAAGTTTCCCAGTTAGATATGCAACACTGATGAGTGATTTTGAACACATGACAACAAATGTGCAAACGGACAGTTTCAGTGCATAGAGATAAGTATTATTTGTGCGCACCGTAAATGTTAATTTGCACATTTTTGACGCGCTTTTGCTTAGATAATATCGTTTTTGACTGTGTTACGATGATTTGGAAACGGGTCCCGTCTCGAAACAAGTAATCGAGAGAGTAAAAAAGGGAAATTTGCTGCCTTGGACTGGTTTTTTGTATTCCTGATGAACAAAAGTTGCTGACCCACAGCTGCCTCAGCATCACGGAAGTTCGTGGCTTTTATATGGTCTGAGGCTGGTTGTATGCAAGGTGTCCAGAAGCTATTAGCAAATAAAAAATTCTCCAGATCACTTACGTTGTTGTTATTACAGTCCTCAGGTAAAGTTTGTTTTGAACATTGGCGTTGCATATTCCCACGTTTATGACTGGAACTTGCATGATAACAGAGGATTCGGAGTGGCTGAGGCACGTAAGTCACAATTAGACTGCCTCAGCCGCAAAGGTAACGATCAGTAGCCATGAAAATGCAAAAGCAGCAATTTCGATTCTGAATAAGTAATCCACGAAGACCAAAGTAGCTGAGCTGTGCGCTGGGGCACGCGATCACACCCGATAACAATGTCCTTGACCGCGCTACTCCGATAACGTTGATATTGTCGCATTACTTGGTTGACAGACATTCGAAATGGTACAGTGTAATGACAGTGACATTCCAGTATTCTTGATAACCTTGTGCTACGTAGCTGACTCGTGTTAATATTAATATGAATGACTGTGGTGTCACCGTCAGACACCACACTTGCTAGGTGGTAGCTTAAATCGGCCGCGGTCCATTTAGTACATGTCGGACCCACGTGTCGCCACTGTGTGATCGCAGACCGAGCGCCACCACAAGGCAGGTCTCGAGATACGGACTAGCACTCGCCCCAGTTGTACGACGATTTTGCTAGCGACTACACGGACGAAGCCTTCTCTCATTTGCCGAGAGACAGTTAGAATAGCCTTCAGCTAAGTCCATGGCTACGACCTAGCAAGGCGCCATTAACCGTATCTGAAGATAGTCTTATTTGTATTATCAAGAGCGATGTACCACAAGGATCGAATAAAGTTAAGTATTCGAGGAGCTGCATACTTTTCCTATTAGCATTCACTACTTATCTTGTTCCAGAATTCACGCCCGTCTGCGTTAGATAGCGTGCATTTCGGCCTCCTCTATCTACAAGGTGTTGGCACATTTGCCAACACATCAATGACAATAGCTGCATAAGGCGCATTTGTTATGCCACGGCCGCTTTTGTTCTATGATCATCATCAAGCGATCCCATCAACAGTCTTAAAGGGACTACACCGTGGTTCAGTCCAAAACAAAATCGATTTTCGATTTTCATCATGTTTCGATAGATTAAGGTTTTATTTAAGTACTCTGAAAAAGATGTTGCTGAAAATTTTTTTTTTTTGAGCCTTTGAAGAGCATTTTCCTACCACGTGTGCCACACCCACTTTTCTGTCACCCACTTTTCTGAATATATTTTAGATCTTTATATCCCGTACATTGCACATTAGGGATTTTTTTTTTTACTCCCGAGTGTGTTGGCTATCCCTGAAATACAACGGTCGGTATTCTTTTGTTTATAGACGACGACGAAAAGTAAAGGCATTTTCAAGAAACGACAATTTAGAGGAAACAAACTTTCTGTACAATAGGTTATGTCGCCTGGCCACTATGTTTCTAATTGTAATTCTTCAACAAGTGCATCACCATTTCAAGAGAGTTGCAACGAATTTACTGTAAGTGACAAGGGGTGCAGCAACATTATTATAAATTTGAGAATATTATCAGATGTAATTTCTAAATTTGTACAATGTAGACAGAGTGGTGAGTCATAGAGTGTGAAAATTTGTGAGAATGCCAGTGGGAGAAATGTCCTAGCAATTGCTTTGGATTTAATTGGCACTAAATGCTCAGCTGTGATTTCAATTATGAGTTCTTATGAAATCAATACTAGATTAGTTTATGCCTTACGATCCATTGGCAAGGGCATGGCTGCAGGGAGAACATTTTTTTCAGTGATGAACTTACATCGACCACCAAATAAATTTGAAAAACTGACTGCAATATTAGAGAAAGCTGTATGTGAGGTCAGTGAGGAAAGCATGAAACTGGCTGCTAGGGAAGCAGTGGAAGAAAACGATGGATGATCGGATGTTGCAGTTGCACTTGATGGAAGTTGGCAGAAAGGAGGACGTATATCTCTGAATGGAGTAGCGACTGCCACGAGTGTAGACACCGGTAAAGTGTTAGATGTGGAGATAATGTCTAAATACTGCAAATGTTGTAAAGTCAATGAACATAAAGAACACAACTGTGTGACTAATTTTAGAGGAACAATTTGTGGTATGGAAGTTCATGGAGTACAACAAATATTTCATCGCTCTGCAGAAACAAGAGTCGTATGGTACACCAAATATTTGGGCGATGGTGACAGTTAGGCATACAACAATGTCGTGAACTCTAAGCCATATGGAGATGCCATTATTAGCAAAATAGAATTTGTAGGCCATGTTCAAAAATGTTTGGGAACTACGCTGAGAAAACTAACTGTTGATATGAGAGGAAAAAAATTAGAAGATGGAAAATTGTTGACCGGACAGGGTCGGTTAACTAAAACTGAAATAGAAAACTTCTAAGTATACTATGGGAAGGCAATTAGGAGAAATAAGGAAAATCTGGAGGCAATGAAGAGAGATGTTTGGGCCATATTCTTCTATAAGTCCTCTACTGATGATAAGCCATGTCATGGATTGTGTCCATCACGAGAAAATTCGTGATACAAATGCAATAGGCTCAGGCAACTGGAGAATCTTATTCTCATCAGCATTCTCTTATTACAGCAATTAAACCTGCTTTCAGAGACTTGGCTCATCCTGACCTTCTAAGGAAATGTCTGCATGGCAGACACAGAACCCAAATGAATGATTCAAAAGCTAAATTTGAAACCGGCTTCCTAAAAATGTATTTGTAGGCATGCATACAATGAAACTATTAGTTCATGATGCTGTATTGCATTTGACATTAAATTGTGGTAATATTGGAAAGTTTCGGGTACTGAAAAAGCTGGGAATTAATCCTGGTGAAAATTTGATCACTGGGATGCAACATTGCGAAAAAATGAGGATAGCCGATGCAGACAGGTCTGCATCTAATATGGCCAAGAAAGCAAGACAAATATCCAGGAAGGTGAAAGAGAAGGTGGAAGACCTGCTAGAGGCCAGAGAAGGGCCATCATATGCAGCAGGATAGTCTTAATTAACTGTAAGTAACAAATTTCAAAAGTTTTTTCTTTAAATTCAGTTTCCCGCAAACTAAAATTTTCAGTACATATGCCCATCATATCAGAAACTATCATCGATAAATGAATGAAATTTTCTGAGACTCAGCGTAACATAAAAAATCACCTGTGGTACTACATTCATTAATATTCACCTGTTAGGAATTTCACAAGAAAATATTTTTTGTAAAAAAACTTAATAATTTTTGTTAATAAATTAAAAAAAAGTATTTCTTAAAAACTATAAAATGGATAAAGTATATTTTAGTACAGTTGGCTCTATTACCATCATGTAACATAGTAAAATATTAAGGTCCTGCATCAAACAATTTTTTCAGAAGTGGGTCAGATACTTGTCTAAATTAACATCGGTTAGATAGGCTGTGTGTGGTCCCCTTAAAAGCAAATCGTCGCAGAAAACTGACGATATCATGAGTCAAGAGGTCCAGTTGGCACATTCTGGAACACAACGCGCATAGAATAACGGAAAAGAGAACAGGGGATAGGTTACATGACCATCAGTTTGACTTCAGAAAAGATAAGGCTATCAGGGAAGCAGTTCTGAGGGTTGCACTTGAGATCGGAAGCAAGACTAAAGCAGAATCAAGATACATTCATAGGATCTGTCGACCTGGAAAAAGCGTTCGACAGTGTAAAATAATGGATGATTTTTGATCCTGAGAAAAACAGAAGTAAGTTATAGGTCAAGACGAGTAATATACAATACGTGCAAGAACCAAGAGGAAACAATAAGAGTAGACGGCCAAGAACAATGTTCTCGGCTCAAAAGGATCTTGCGCCCCTACTGTTCAAGGAGCAGTGGCGGAAGTAACTGACAAATTTAAGATTAGCATTAAAATTGAGGCTGAAACGGTATCAATAATAAGATTCGCTGATGACATTGCTGTCCTCAATGAATGGGAAAGAGAATAACACAATCTGTTGGATGGCGTGGACAATCTAGTCAGTATGGAAAATGGATTGAGAGTAACAAGAAAAAATTAATTAAATGTAGCAGAAACGAAAAGAGCGAGAAACGTAACATCCAAACTAGTGATCACGAAGTAGACGTCGTTAAGGAATTCTGTTACCTTGTAAACAAAACTACTCATGTTGGACGAAGAAAGGACGAAAAAAGCAGATCAGCGCTGGCAAGAAGGTCATGTCTGGCAAAGAGAAGTCTGACAGTATCAAACATAGTCCTTAATTAGGGGGAAGAATTTGTGAGGATGTACCTTCGGATAACAACATTGTGTGGTTTTGAATCACGGGCAGTGTGAAAAACGGAACGGAGGAGGATCTAAGCATTTGAGCAGTTGTAGTACGGAATAATGTTGAATATTAGGTGGATTAATAAGGTAAGGAATGAGTAGGTTCTCCGCAGAATGGGCAAGGAAGGGAACATTTGAAAAACACTGACCAGAAGAAAGGGCGGGATAATAGGACGTATGTAAAGACATCAGACAATAGCTTCCAAGGCACTGCTGGAAGTAGCAGTGCAGGGTAAAAGAATGCAAAATCTGTCAGAAAGAAATGACTTAAAAAGAAAAAAGAAATCGAGCGGCAGAAGCACAGTGATAGCGAGTGCAGGAAACATGCCATGCTCTAAACATTAGACTGTCTAGGCTAGTCACAGCATATTTTGTAGAAAATGTGGTGTTCCGCTAAGATCCTGCGTGGTTTTGAGTGTGGCCCTCCTGAAGTCATCCATTGATTTTTCGCATGACTGGTGAAATTCCGGCCAATCCTCGCAGCATTATTGTGAACGATAAACAACAGTCTCCGTAGGGCACGATAACGTGTCTGTCGATTTTTGCTACGTGCTGATAGACGATTTTCCTTCTCAAATGAAACAGAACACTTCCTTTTCACAAACAAATTACATACGGATGCGATTTCTGGACGAGAAATCCACTGATTAACCTTTCCTTACACACTTTATATAGATTGCTTTACCCCTGCCTACATTGTGTGTTTGCTCCGGATAGCCAACTATTTCCATATCCTAGTGTTTAGTACACATCACGCCGAGGTACTGTTTGTTGTACGATTCTTCGTGGTGTTGCGTAAAGCAGAAAGGGACAGGTCCTTTGTTACGTCCCTTTGACAAGGGTAACGGTGATTTGTTTTATGGTTGTAAATAACATTTCATCATTTAGATTTTCCATTTCTATATTGTGTTAAATATATGCCGTTTTGATGGCACTTTTTGTACCACAGGACTTGAAGATAGCTACTGAAACATGCCAAAGGATAAACAGTTGTGATTAAAATATTCCTTAATTTGTTGATACAACGAGCAATCAAAAAGTTTCAATTCGAAGGCCATACAATTCAGAATCGGTACCCCAGTTATGCAAAACTGCCGTGATTATTGAGACAATCATCTCACCGAAGCACGAATTTGGAGAGATACGGGCTAGATAACTCACCGTGTCTTGTTGCGCGAAGAAGTACTGAGCTGCTTGCCGCACATCATCGTCCGACAGACCTTTTTCTAGGGACCAAAGGCATATGAGTCTCCCACAGGCCTTGGCCGCCCAGATCAACCGGCGTCTTCTCTCGAATCGCGATTAGCCTGGAACTTGACTCACCATTACACAACGGTGGTTTCCGATAGACATGCTGTCCCATTTTCTGATGGTTGTCTATCGATGTTTGTCCTGCCGATGCCGAATTGGTTCCTACTAACTGTCACCGTATGTATGCGGGCTACTGATGCATATTAGCTGCCATCCTATTTTTCCATAGCGTACATGTTGGTTCCCATAAACTGTAAACAATGCCACGGGATGGGAAGAGTGAAACTGAGCGCTCAATTTAGAGCGGAACGCCGCTAAGCAGTTAGCAGTCCGTTCAGAACTGCTGCTGAAGTCGGCCAAAGAAATGTGTGAAAAGTCACTATCTGCAAGAATATAGGTACGAAGTCAATTACCAAGAAAGTCATCTGAATGTTCGTTGCTAGATTTGTGGGACGCTAGTTCTTCGGCGAAGCAATTTTCAGTTCGATCAGAGTGCAGGAGAGGCAATCCAAACAATGTTTTACGAAGTGTTTCGATTTCAGGCTCCACTGACTTAAAATCATTTGATAATGCCAATGGGTGAATCTTTCTCCATCATTTGTGCCAAGATGAGATCTGCAACCCTTTATATTCGTTTCGGGTCAGACATAAGCAACTGCCTGGCTACTGTCCGGACTGATGTTATCAACAATTAAGTATAAGGTTTTTTTTTTCATTTACCCAAAGAACTACAAATAGTTTTTCAAAAAACTTAGGGCAACTCCTGAAGGACCCGTCTACAAAACATGTTTTCGATCCTTTGAGACAGTTAAGTTTTCTTTCACATGAGAAACCCACAGTATTCTTTTCAGAGTTGTTCATAAATAAAATTTTTCACCGCTGTTTGTGTGCTTCATTTAATTCTGGTAAATTAGTGGGCAGCATCGGCAGTTTGCATAATCCAGTGGCATCAATATTTTCCCTTATTCGGATCAAATCCTTAGTTCTGACAGTGTCACTAGCACCATTAGCCAACTCGAGGCGTATAAGTTTTCTTCAGCCTTTACCTTCACATTAATAATGAATCTGCAGGTTCAATACACCAGAGTCATCCTTTTCATGATTATGGTCTAATTGCGAACAAACAACACAATTTAAAAAATTAACTTTCAGAAAACACTTATTACATTTCGTCTTAGTACATAGGTATCTATCAAAACATGGAAATAGTTCCTTATTGTTTTCGCTTGTCATTCTATCAATCTCGATGGCCCACACACAGTTCACTGACTAATTACTAGCCTGATGACCTTCCGCGTGGCGGTGGAATGGAGCAGCGAAAAATCGTCGCCAGCCGAAATCAACAAAGATGCTATTCCAGAGGCTGAAAATACCGATACAGTTGTAACTTTCCTTTACTTAAGAACACGACCAGTTTCGGACTCTTATAAGCCCATCTTGAGGAGTCGTACTGGGTGCTGTGACCCAGAGAGCCGCGGTGGACAAGACGCTGTGTGCTACCAGAACCTTACAACTCTAGCGTTATTTTCAACCTCTAGTGAAAGGGTCAGTTGCGGATGTTCCTCCGACAGGACTGTTTATGGATGTTATTGTTCGGCGAACTTATCTAAAGTGTGAATCAATTCGTTTATTTTTCGACCGCTGATAAACGCAAAACGGCTACAGCGGTTTTTAGGCGGCCAAGAAAAGAATGACAGCACACCTGTCATGTTTGGACGCATTTGCCAATAAGTCCACCGTAGTTCACGTTTCCGCATTTAACGACGCTGGTCGGAAGAACACGAATGCCATAATAAACCTTGCCTACATGTCGGTGCTTATACAGCGACATTGAAGTCGAGTTACGTTTCATATACGCTGTAGCACGCCCTCAAACGAAAATTGTTTGATCGCTCCTTATAGTAGAATTCGCTTCATTTCAGAGAAGTATTGTGTACTGTGAGAGGCTTCGGCTCGCTGTAGCCTTAAGTGGTTCACAACCCCACAAACCGGCCACAGCATCCACCCACCGCTAACCCCTACCACTGCCCGAAAACGTCTCATGTCAGTCGAGTGTAACCCCAAACGTTTGCGAGGTACATTAATTATAATGTACGCGTACGTGGAGACAGTGTTTGAGCAGTAATCCCGGACTTAATGTAACTGAGGCGGAAGAAGTGGAATCAACCCGCATTCGCCGAAATAGATGGAAAACCTCCTTAAAAACCATCCAGCTGGCCGGGTGGATTCATGCTGGGCACCGGCACGCCTTCCCGCTCGGGAAGCAGCGCGCTAGACCGCGCGGCTAGCCGGGCGGGCCAGATCAATATTACTCGTTTAATGACCTATCGATCCAGAACACTTAATCCTACATTGGAATAACATGAATATCTATTCCTCACAAAAGAGTCTGGGAGTAATAACAGATGAAAATCTAGATGAGACTCAGACCGTTGCTGCAATGCGCAATACGGCATCAGGGCATCTCTCCATGCCCCACAAAAATATAAAGAGCGTTTCCATCTTGAACTGAAAAAGAATCTTGTATAAACGTTCGTATTTCAAAATATTGCTTACAGGGATGTAAACCTGCAAAGCTCGCAGCACACAGAAGTGGTTACTAACGCCTGTGCTCAATGCACCTCTGAAATTCGACTCTTTGATCTTATTTCCCTACTACATCCACAGAATGCTCAGCTATCGTGACTCTTAGATCTTATTTCCCCATTATATCCACAGTATGCTTGGCTATCGTGACTGCGTGCAAAAAAGTACTGAGATATACATGTACTCTTTTATCTCTACAGTCTCATTTACGTACGCTGATTCTCATACCTCTCCTCGACATTAACGCTCTTGCCTGAACAACATGGCACAAACACACGTTCCCAAACGAGCAAAATCCATTCTTCTCCATTCTTTCTCGAAGTCCTTTCCCGTAGCAAGAGCGCCTCTGACATAACGTCCCTCACCACAGGAGAGATCTGCATCACATCTCCAGTTTCTAAAGACAGTTAATAACAAACTGAACAACATCTCCAATTTCAAAAGACAGTTAATGACACAATCTACTGAACCAACTGAGACGTTCTTTATCGTTTGCGGAGAGTTTACTGCTTGTCAAAAGACAGTTAATGGCATATAATATCTAGTAAATTGGTCGTCTAGCCACATTGATAGGACACCTTAAGTGAATTTCTCAATCACCTGAAATCGCTGCACCCTAACTTACGGTTTGACATGAAGGCGGAACTGCATGGCGCCTTCCCATTTCCTGCCGTGCGAGTGATTTGGATACCGGATGGCAAGCTGGCATTCAGCGTGAACAGGAATCCTACACACACAGATCGGTACCCGCACGCCTCTAGTAGTCACCGCAACTCACAACGTGAATGTGTTTTACGTACATTTTTACAGGGCACGATGCACCTGCGACCAAAAGAGCCTGCCAACGTAGCTGAAGCACCTCGACATTCCCAGCAGGTAAGGCGTGCGTTTGCGTAGGCTGTGCCTAGACAACAGCAGAAGAAAACGAAGAGCTGAAATAAGTTACGCTATACCGTTTGTTGGCAATACTTCCAGGAAAAGAGGCAGGATATCTGGGATCGACAGTGTTAAATTAGTATTTCATCGACCCCCTAAAACATCGACACCAGTAGGTTCAGTAAAGGATGATCCGGGCCTTCGCAGACCAGGAGTCTAGCAAATTACTTGCAAATGCGGCACAGTATACGGTAGGTAAACCGTCCGCGCTGTACAAGAGACGTGCTGTGAACATAGGCGCCACACTGGATCATGCCAAACAACCAAAAGAGCCGTCGTCGATCATAGTATAAAAACTAACAACACCAAAATACTTGAGCAATATTCCTCCTTCTGGGAAGCGATGATATCAGCGCCCAGCTGGTCTAATTAATAAAGATATTTGCCTACAATTGAGGCAAGCGTGGAACACCGCACCGAGTCTAGGAGAAGAAAAACGTTCCATACAAGGGCCCTGACAGGAACACCTTAAAAAGACTGTTTGATGAAATATAGTCGAGTAATTACGACGTGAATCGGTCGGTCACCGGAGAATTGTACGAGCTGCAAATACGCCAGCTAAACATCAAATCACATACGCATATCCTAAAGCGTCCGCAGTATATGTAAATACACTCCTGGAAATTGAAACAAGAACACCGTGAATTCATTGCCCCAGGAAGGGGAAACTTCATTGACACATTCCTGGGGTCAGATACATCACATGATCACACTGACAGAACCACAGGCACATAGACACAGGCAACAGAGCATGCACAATGTCGGCACTAGTACAGTGTATATCCACCTTTCGCAGCAATGCAGGCTGCTATTCTCCCATGGAGACGATCGTAGAGATGCTGGATGTAGCCCTGTGGAACGGCTTGCCATGCCATTTCCACCTGGCGCCTCAGTTGGACCAGCGTTCGTGCTGGACGTGCAGACCGCGTGAGACGACGCTTCATCCAGTCCCAAACATGCTCAATGGGGGACAGATCCGGAGATCTTGCTGGCCAGGGTAGTTGACTTACACCTTCTAGAGCACGTTGGGTGGCACGGGATACATGCGGACGTGCATTGTCCTGTTGGAACAGCAAGTTCCCTTGCCGGTCTAGGAATGGTAGAACGATGGGTTCGATGACGGTTTGGATGTACCGTGCACTATTCAGTGTCCCCTCGACGATCAGCAGTGGTGTACGGCCAGTGTAGGAGATCGCTCCCCACACCATGATGCCGGGTGTTGGCCCTGTGTGCCTCGGTCGTATGCAGTCCTGATTGTGGCGCTCACCTGCAAGGCGCCAAACACGCATACGACCATCATTGGCATCAAGGCAGAAGCGACTCTCATCGCTGAAGACGACACGTCTCCATTCGTCCCTCCATTCACGCCTGTCGCGACACCACTGGAGGCGGGCTGCACGATGATGGGGCGTGAGCGGAAGACGGCCTAACGGTGTGCGGGACCTTAGCCCAGCTTCATGGAGACGGTTGCGAATGGTCCTCGCCGATACCCCAGGAACAACAGTGACCCTAATTTGCTGAGAAGTGGCGGTGCGGTCCCCTACGGCACTGCGTAGGATCCTACTGTCTTGGCGTGCATCCGTGCGTCGCTGCGGTCCGGTCCCAGGTCGACGGGCACGTGCACCTTCCGCCGACCACTGGCGACAACATCGATGTACTGTGGAGACCTCACGCCCCACGTGTTGAGCAATTCGGCGGTACGTCCACCCGGCCTCCCGCATGCCCACTATACGCCCTCGCTCAAAGTCCGTCAACTGCACATACGGTTCACGTCCACGCTGTCGCGCATGCTACCAGTGTTAAAGACTGCGATGGAGCTCTGTATGCCACGGCAAACTGGCTGACACTGACGGCGGCGGTGCACAAATGCTGCGCAGCTAGCGCCATTCGACGGCCAACACCGCGGTTCCTGGTGTGTCCGCTGTGCCGTGCGTATGATCATTGCTTGCACAGTCCTCTCGCAGTGTCCGGAGCAAGTATGGTGGGTCTGACACACCGGTGTCAATGTGTTCTTTTTTCCATTTCCAGGAGTGTAATTGCTATCTACTTGAACAATACTTGGAAGTAACGTTGAATTTTATAGGTGAACGTGCCCAATATTTGAGCTTCGCTAACGCTCTACCTATTTAGGTATTACATATTCGACCTATGAGGTGATAAGCAACTGCTACGCTGAAATATTGTGAAGCTTTCACAAGAGTATCTCATTTACGACAGAGAACTATTCAACCAGTTCACCACAGACAGTACCGTTACTAACCAGCCTTGGTTTAAATTTACGGTAATACTTGTTTTACATGAATATCAGAGGTTTGTTAGTTAAACAAGACTGAAAATATAAAAGGAATTCTGTTTCAACGTCCTATTTACAACACTTTAATTTGGGAGGATATTCACGTGCGGGACAGTGTGGAGAAGGGAATCTGAGGTGTCCTTTTCGAAGGAAGATACCTGGTATTAGCTTAAGGGATTTAAGAAAACTTGTATTCTCTGTATCATGCATTCACAGTCATGACCATGCACGAGGTCGTTCGCTAATAGACGCAGCTTTCGACTTCAACGTTGAACGCTTCAGTCTCACAACGGAGTTTTCCCGAAAATGAAGACATTGCGCCACTGTACAATAGATTTTCCTGTCTTGCTTCTACTGATGGATGGTTTGGTTTCTAAGACGAGACTCAATTGTGGACCATTGATACTGAACGTCGTGACAAGGATAAAACCATTCTTCCACCTCACCTACACAACATTATTACTATTATTATTATTATTATTATTATTTGGACGATCAAAAAGTTACCATCTGGAGGCATTGCTGCAACTTAATTGCAATCCCGTGCAACTCCGATGCTCGTATATAAGTACCGGTGTATTGGAAACGGGTTGGTGTTGCTTTCGAACAGAAACTTCTTGAGCGCCCTTATGTTTCTTTTACATCGAGTTTTTATCACACATTACCCATTTTCAGGCAGTACGTAACTTTTGGCTAGCTGTTAGAGATTTCTGCGACCATCAAGATTTCTCACATAACGTTGGTTTCCTTAGTTAACAGCCCTATGTTCTTATTTTTCTTCCACAGTCAAAATCTTCAAATGTGTGTGAAATCTTATGGGACTTAACTGCTAAGGTCATCAGTCCCTAAGCTTACACACTACTCAACATAAATTATCCTAAGGACAAACACACATAACCATGCCCGAGGGTGGACTCGAACCTCCGCCTGGACCAACTGCACAGTCCATCACTGCAGCGTCTTAGACCGCTCGGCTAAGCCCGCGCGGCTTCCGCAGTCACTTTGTTTGCTTATCCCGGCAGTTTGCTTACTATCCGTATACTCCGTAAGTCGTAATTTACAGCAGAGTTGCTTCAGTGACGTGGTGTAACGTAGCAAATTATTTCGAGTTGATCCACATGGCAGTGAAGTACGTGGTCTTGAAGTGAGCTTCTTTTCATGCATCCGGGGGCGTAGCAGTCTTTTTTTTTCCTTCTTTGCCGGCCGGAGTGGCCTTGCGGTTCTAAGCGCTTCAGTCTGGAACCGCGCGTGACCGCTACGGTCGCAGGTTCGAATCCTGCCTTGGGCATGGATGTGTGTGATGTCCTTAGGTTAGTTAGGTTTAATTAGTTCTAAGTTCTAGGCGACTGATGACCTCAGAAGTTAGGTCGCATAGTGCTCAGAGCCATTTGAACCATTTCCTTCTTTCTTTTTTCTCTCACATCAGCGCAACTTTCGCTGGCAGCTGGGGCAAGTTGCTTACCTACGTTTCGTAGTGCAGATTCCTTGTGATTCTAGAGAAATGGCATTAAATTTATCTAGATATTTTTTATATTCCATAGACATACTTGCATTAATAATATACCTATACCGTAAAGCTCTCAGCTCAACATCTTCAACACTTTTCGACATATAAACGTTTACCTAAAGCCCATGACAACTTTTTTGGAGTTACGAAACTGTAATGCATTCGTTCGTAGTGTCAGCCGAAACTGCAGTTAAAAAGATTTAGTTCATAGGAGTTTTCTAGATTTTTCTGCGTTTTCAACAGTATAGCTGCTGACGTAATAGTAAGCTGTGTGAAAATTGAATATTATTTCATTATCCTCTGTTGTATGAGTCTTGTGGAGAGGGACAGTGTGTGAGGGGCGGACATACATAAAGTGTGGGTATTTTTTTAAATTAACAGGTATGTAATTTATGTGTGGGAAAGTCATTGTACTGTCAGGAACCTGTGACGTGTGTTCCAGTGTGCATGCTTTAGTACAAAAACAGCCAGAAGAGAAGTTAGTTGCTAAGTTACTTTGTAATTTATTTCTGGGGATAATTGATTCTTTGTTTTATCAAAATTAAAATTCGGTTTCGTAAATATAGAATTTCTTTCACAAATTACTTTCTGCAATTCTGCTGGATAACTTAGGGATTAGCGCGGGTATTTGAGGGTGGGAGCTGTTCCGACTGGCTGCCTAAATCATCAGCCTGCTGGAATTAAGCATTTCCCGCGCTTTGTGTACAGGTTTGTGCTACAGTTCTGTATCTCTGCTAGTCACTCGGGTACATCGTTACGGCAGAGATCAATGTTAAACTGTGATACACAAATTTGTATCAAAATGAAGGAAATCTTGTATTTCATTTGTTTCGTTTCGTAGCTATAAACAGTTTTTAACATTTTTGTGAAGTTCTGTGTTTTTTAAGTGGTTTTGTTTGGAAGTGTGTGAATTTTCTTGTTGTACTAAAACTACTCGTGGCGTGTTTCGTGAACATCACAAACCATTGTGGAAAACATTTGTTTTAACAAGCCCACTGAACGATTCGCGAATAGCTGTGGATAAATAACTGTACAGAACTTTAAAATCATCCCGGTCAGACTGGTGAACTTCTGACTGCTTTCGCGTATAGAATTTGAAGTAAAAGACTAACTAAAGCACAGTAGTAATACGTTGACAGTTACTGCGGTCCTGATAGCTGTATATAACGTCTTTTGAAGGCAATAATGCCCAATAAGTTCAACATTAAGACATTTTCAAAGATATTGTTGAGTATCCCGAACGTCCGATATTTTATGGACTTTCAGAAGCTGCATCAAAGCTTGAGTTACGCGGTGTTTTCTTCATAGGTAGTCGAATTTTCTTCAACGTTGCTTTTGTTGGCTGAACCAGTCACTATCAACGCAGGATGAAGGGATGAATAAAAAGAAGACCAGTGAGATAGGTCTATTGTAATGGCAGAACGAGGAAAAGTTATAAAACACCCGACCGCAGTGGGCCTGCAAATGAATAAGAACTTAACAGCTAAAGTGTATCGTACTGTAGGAAACATATCTATTAAATTCATGCTGTTTGTAGAACGACAAGTAAAGGAAATACTTATATTTTCCCGAGTCATTTCTTATGTTATTTTGTCTCATGATTTCTCTGTAATACTATTAAGTAGTTGAAGAGGTTGACGTCGACAAGAACAAGAAGCGTTATTGAAGATGAGTATGAGTCTGGTGTTACAAGAGCGGAACATAGACACTTATTGTGGAAATGAGTTAGGTTAAGATGTTTAAAATGAAATACATGTAGAACTAGAAAACTAATCACAAATTCCAGTTTTTGGCTTTCTCTCACTCTCTCCTCCATCGCTATTTGCCTCCCATCTGCTTGTTAATGGTCGCTTGTAATTAGAAATGTGTGTGACCCATATGAGTGTGTGTGTAGGTGAATGTGTGTGTGTGTGCTTGGGCGTACATGAGTGTGGACGCGGATATGTGGAAAGAGAAAGAGTGAGTGAGTGAGTGAGAGAGAGAGAGAGAGAGTGAGAGAGAGACGATACATTTCGGTGGGGAAGATGATCTGTCGCCGTTTGCCCCCGTATAGATAAATTTTGTACTTAACGACAAATATTTCTGTAGTCATGTACAACGGCAAATTCGTATAGGTTTATGAGTTAACAGCGGAAGCTTTTTAATGCCACGTTTAAAATTTATATCTGAAGCTATCAACACGATACCTGTCAATGTCCCTGATGCAGTGACATCTGCACAGCAGCGATTTTCGTTGACACCGCCCATTAAATTCCACCGTGTAATAATAACAATAATAACAAAAAAGTGAAGTTGATTCCGATGTCATTTATTATTTCACTGTACGTTTAATTATATTTAATTATATATATAACTGATCTCTTAGAAGACAGAAACCGGTCATACAAAAATAAAACTAAGCAACTTAAATGCGATCATGGCTGTGTGAACTGAAATAGGTTTTTATATAAATAGATTGCTGTTTTTCCTGGAACAAGTTACAGATAATTTTAAAACTGGACAGTTCTAAATCGCATCAGTTCGGACCATGGAGGACGTGCATGGAAGAAGTGCAGACTCTCCACAAGTGGGGCAAATCTTCATCACCACATTGTGACGGTCCTGAACGACAGACAGTTGCTCACTTTGCGTCGATATGTCCCGCACGTATCTGCAAGGATAGTTTCAAAATTTCCTGACGGTGACGAGTTATGAGAAAGACTATGGACATTGCCTTTTTTGTAATATTATGCTGGTCAGTCGTGTTGAAGAGATGATACACGAGTATAGTAGTTTAGTAATCCTTGTGTATCTAAGGGACAGTCCAGTGAAAACGAAATGGAAATAAAATAAGTAAACTGTTCATTATTTTCAAGTAACCACCCTGACTGTTAATGTATGCATATCGCTGTCAGAGTGGACGGTCAATGCCTTCACGAAGATAAATTTGCTGTTGCCTGCTGTACCATGATTGTACCTAGGCGCACATCTCTTCGTCCTAAGCAATCAGTAATCACGGATGTCTTTCCACAGAGCTTCACAAATATGGATATCGCGCGGAGGGAGGATGTGTAAGGGCTTCCCAGTGGAACGTCTGCAATATAGTCGAAACAACCTCGGCAACATGTGGGCGAGCAGATGTCTCCCCATTAGATTTCTATATATTTTTAAATCCCTGAAGAGAGATATGCGTGGCTGTTGATTTCCTATGGACGAATAGATGAATATCTTGAAACGTCCCCTTAGAAAAATTACAAATGACTGTCCTTAAACTGACACACAATATTTTTTAGCGCAACGCAATCTGACTTTCAATAACCCTACAAAAGAATGACCCTGACTAACATTAACCTATACCTTTCACAAATCACTTACCTCACAAAAATCTTCGTTACTCAAGCTACAGCAATACAGCGATCGCCACTACTGCCAGCTAAATAAAAGATTCAAACTACCGATGGCACTAACTACTGATAGGCATAGTTAGCAAATGAAAGATTTTAATAGAGAACAAACAATGTATTTACCTTAATAGTCATAATATATATAGCAGTTCATGACAAATTACAAAACTCCGCCATCTCTCTCCCCACATCCACCACTGCTGGCGGCTCACCTCCAAATGCGTAACGCTACGCGCTGTTCACATCCAGCTGTCGCTGCCCAACACTACAATGGCAGACAACAATGCAAACTAGACACAGACTGCACACAGCACAGCCAGTGATTCTCACACAATAAGAAAACCTAAACAGCCTACTTACGTAGCCCCCATGCTCCCCACAAAAAATTTTACAAATTGTCTTGGGCAGTGGCCAATAATGATTTGATAAAATTTTTCATAATTACAATAACAAAGATATCAAATGCACACACTTATTGATACAATGTTGGTCTAAAGCTAAACTTTCTCACAGTCCATAAAGACAGTCCTAATAGTTCATCACAGTAAAATAGCAGTGTTTTTCTGAAAGTCTGAGCAGTAAAAGAAAATGCACAAGGACTTAGTGGATTTCCATGCAATCTTGAAGAAGTAGTGTTGTCCTTCCAATGGAAAGACAGTGCTGACTCTTGACATGCAGACAGGTATTGGTCCACAACAGAGCAACCCCACCGCAGAGTCAGTCGACGTTTTGAAGAATATCGGTAGTTAGGTTATCACAGAGTAGACCCACTGTAGTCCTGGTAGAGATTACGGTACTGGTGGGCCACCAGACGTGCAGACCCACTGCAGTCCTTGTAGAAATAATGGTATTGGTGGGTCATCAAAGGTGCAGACCCACTGCAGTCCTTGTAGAAATTGGTGGGCCATCAAAGATGCAGACCCACTGTAGTCCTGATAGAGATGGCCAGCAGCCATCTGTTGTGACTGTGCAAGTGCACAATCACCATCAAAGAGTCTTGCGGAGAATATAGCAAGTCCATAAACCACCACTTGTCCATTCACAAAAAATTTGTTTGAAATGTCCTTAGAACCAGCAATGCTGTTATCCAGTCCCTTGCTGAATTATTAACACACGTGCAAACACTAACAGTCCCTACTTCTCACATATTGTCCATATACTATGACCAACGGAAATGTGTGCCGTGAAATGTAACTTACAAGTTAATAATATGATGACCTGGTGTCAATTAAAATTTTATAACATAAGAATACAATAACAAAGGTGCAAAATACATCATTAAAGAACATAACAATACAGATAACATTTGTAGTACAGGCTTCACAAAAAAATCGAAATAACATATACATCAGTGTTACAGGAATTATGACATGAGTACATACATAAAGATCAGAATAACTTTTGAAACATCACCTTCACATATGAGCAACAAAACAGATTAAATAATGTCTCAACATCTTTACATAGTATTAGAAAAATTCTACAACATAGCTCTCATCAGCTAAACACATAAAGACAGGAAAAACACAAATACACAAGGGTACACAAACATATAGAGGGATGACACAAAAGGAAAGGACAGGGTTTGTTTTACTGCAGTATTTTGCAAACATTACTTCCTTTACTTCTTGGAGATCTCCCTTCATTCATCATTATTCCCAAAAAGTCCTATCTATACCTACTTTCTGTATTCTATTCATATTTCTTTCAATATAATTATTTCTCAGTGTACAATACTCATTTTGGCCCAAATCTTTTTCATATAACTTCGCAACGCACTCTTTACCTATTCTCCATAGTCAGTTTCTTATATATTCTACCCCTCTTAAGCTAACTTATATCTTCTGAGCTCAGATGCTAAGCTAAGGGACGAGGCAATGCAGCAGCACAAAACAATTAACGCAAACACCAATGAAAAAAAAGGAAATTTGCAAAGCAAGCTACAGTAAATCTAAATTACCAAGCAATTCAACATTACAACTAATATGAGGCAATGCGCAGCAAACGAGAAAAACAAATCTGGCTTAGCAGAGTAACACAAATTGAAATTCAGTAGCACTATGCCTGGCAACCAACAACAGAAAATGAAATAACTTATACCTAAACATGACAAAGCTCAAGCAGAAAAAATAGTACACTAAAAATGGCCATGTCTAATACCTATGTCACATCTTAATACTAGAGTGATGCATCACAATTTATTCTACAAAAGAAATTACCAATTACTTGAAAAGAAAATTATGAATGCAGTTCCTGTGAAGGTAAATGCCGTTTTGTGCTCCCCCATTTTTTTGAAAAAAATTATTATTTACTCGATCTGTAGACAGAAAATATTTATATTAGTACATCTATAAAATTTTATTTTAACCAATGCTGCAGTGCAGCTAGAAACTAGATATCAAATGAAATAAGCAACTATGTACAAAGTAAAGCATAAGAACATCATTCAGTAGTCATTAGGCATTTCATAAGGTAGTAGAAAAATCTCTCAACTAGAGAGACAGTAGTCATAATCAGGTGTATAGGCATAAAAATATTTCTCGTCATTTCATTAGGCATTTCAGTAGATCATAAATTAAGAGCTCCACAGTGTAATCATATGTTTTCAAGTTCGACCGTGTCTTTTTTCCGATGCTTTGTACAAAGGAACGTCAATAGCGAGGATAATGGCCTCCCTTTTTTTTCCACCTGTGCCTCTGGAAGGCACACGCTAATGGCTTTTTTTTTTAAGGCAACTGTCGCCCAGCTGGGTGCCCACGACGCATTAGGTGCAGGTGGTCACTTAACTTTCTTACCGAAATATTTACAACACCAGTTTCCCCTACAGTGACAGTCTCATATAAAAATATTTCACAGGTCAAGAATTTGGGTTACAAATCTGTAGAAACAAAATCCTATAAATATAACAGCGTCCAAAAAATTTTCGCCAGCACTGTGATACATTCACGCATATACACACATTTCATAACTCTTAAAGTACAATTCTTGGTTTCCAACAACCTTTTTCACAAACCAGAGTCCCTAACCACTACTCATTATTCCTTACCTTATTCGTCGACACTTCTTCAATATTTCATCATTACAGATATGTAGCATAATCAAATAACTCATATAGCATCAGCTTACTGATCATAAACATACCGCAACAGCATAATACACATAGTCATCGTAATAATAACATCATAACACCTCAGTCAACTCTCAAAATCGTCGTAGCTTCCTCCAATAATTTCAAAACCTAAAAAAATTATCTGCTCATTTCAATAGTGTCATCTACCTCAAACGTACTTTAAAAATCATGATCCCATAAGAAATACGACATTCAAAGCTCTCATAGTATCACAATGGTTCCGAAAAATATGAGCATTTCACAAGGTACAGACAAAATTCAATTTCATAAGTGTGAAGTTACCCAACTGTGAAATTGCGTAAAAATGTGTCACTGATGTAGTAGAAAAAAATGTTTGTCTCTCAGTTAAATTATCAGATAGCTGTGTAATTACATGTTAGAGAAATATGGTACCAATGTGGAAAGTTGTATAAACAAATACCATATTAGCTAGGGCTCCTTGTGCTTGCCAAACACATGATACACAAAGTAAGCGTGTACCCCCCTGAGGATTAATGTAATTATACCCTCAGGTGTTACAGATTACAGCAATGGAATGAAATATATCACGGAAAATTTTCTTTGTAATTCAAAAATCTTGAAAAATAAATGGCTTAAGTACAAAATCTCTCAAATGCGTGTCCTGTAGCGCTAAATGTGCGTCTTGCTGTAAGATAATTCTGTGGAAGTGTCGTAGTTATCGTCCTCTGTAAGCAAAGTTCTGCTGAAGTCAATATACTTACCTCATCATAAACGAAAGTAAATGCTTTGCGTATGGATACCGTAGTTATTACGTACCTTACCATGATCAAGAAAGTACTATAATGTAACGTATTGTTGCGCTACGAAAAATGCTGTCTCATTGTAGCTATACCACAAAAGTTACTACTAAAACATGTTTTACTTTCCAGAATAATACAGAAAAACTGTGCAGAAATAAAACAGAAACACTGCAAAAGCAACATTGTATATTGTCACTCATTAGTAGTGTCGTGATAAAATCGTGTAGCTG
Source organism: Schistocerca serialis cubense (assembly GCF_023864345.2). Classification (NCBI taxonomy): domain Eukaryota; kingdom Metazoa; phylum Arthropoda; class Insecta; order Orthoptera; family Acrididae; genus Schistocerca; species Schistocerca serialis. Next base: position 668,650,148 of record NC_064642.1, read on the forward strand.
TCACATAGACTAACCACTGTGTCATCTGGTATCTCACAGAAAGTACTTTAATTCAGAATGTATTTTCAAGTAAACCAAAATGTTGCATTAAAATCTCATTAGCAGTACTGGTAAATGTTCTAAGTATGTGAGCCTTATAGTCGTTACGTAATCGTGCAACTAACAAGCAAGAATGTACAAATAACAACATTGTGTCGTCTGTTCACTATAACAATGCATTCATAATTTCTGTTGAAATAAGTTCTCTTGGTTCTTGACTGGATATTTAATTTCAAACATTGTTGCATATTAACAGATTCTTAAGTCTGACAAAGCATACTAGAAATGTGAAGTGAAAAGTTTTATACCAAAGACTAAGTTAAAAAGCAGATTATCTCTCAATAAATGGTTTTACATGTGAAATGTGGTGTAAACCATTACTGTTCCTAGTACGCAGAGTTTCAACTTCAACGCAATTATCACGTGGTATACGTCGGATTCTGTATGGTCCATTGTAAACTAGAAAGAATTTGTGACTTAAGTGTTTCTTCTTATGTGACAATGAATGAGCTTTAATGAGAACTTTCTGACCAATATACAATTTCTTTGCATTTGCTTGACCGTGTAGTTTTCTCCTTTTGTCTGCTGCAGATTTTATATTTTTAAGAGCCAAATCAATTATGTCTTTGTGTCGAAGTTTACGTGTATTCGGGAAAGGTACAAGCTCTCTGATTCTGTTCGGTGGTTCTTCATTCTTTAGTACAAGAGTAGGTGGTAAAGCAGTGGAATCATGAGGCATTTCATTCAGCACATTTTGAAATAAGTGTAAATATCTGTCCCAATGCTGATGCTTTCTGTGACAATAAAGTCTGCAAAGCTTATTGATTTCTTTCATAATCCATTCGGAGGGGTTACAATGTGGTGAGTACAATGAAATAAAAACAGGTTTGATTTTATGGTTGCAAAGCATGCGTGACCAAACAGCAGATCTGAATTGCGGTCCGTTATCTGAAATGACTTTACTAACGTGTCCAACTTCACGTAAGAAATTTTTAACAAAGGCGTTGGATACAGACTGTCCAGTGGCTTTACGTAACGGTGTGAAAGAAACAAATTTTGAAGTAAGTTCAATAGCGACTAGAACATACGAAAACCCATTAGATGTTCTGACAAGCGGTCCCAAGAGATCAACAGCAGCAAATTCTTTTAATTTGGAAGGAATAATAGGAAACAACGGAGCACGATGTGAGACAGTAGATGGTTTCGCCTTTTGACAAAGTTTACAAATAGACAAGACTCTTCGAATTCTCTTTTCCATATTGTTAAAATAACAAGTCGTTCGAAGAATATGATAACATTTTCGTGGACCAAAATGTGCGTAGCTGAAATGAATGTACCAAATGAGCTTATTAACAAAATCGTCTGGAATGCAAAGTACCCATAGCTTGTCATCAACGGTGCAGCGTTTGAAGAGTATATTGTTTCTAACCAGGTAATAATGCCGAATCTGAGTGTGTGTCTTTTCATGCCATTTACTTTTGATGTCTTTCCAAATCGGATCTTTATCTTGTTCATGAGCAATGTCCTTTAAAGATGTGGTGATGAAGTTTTCAAAGGCGACTTTCTGAATGTAAAGAATACTGAAATTTTTCTCAATGTTGCCTTCTGTGTTACTTTTCTCAAGCCCAGCCGGTGCGCGTGACAGCGCGTCCGCAACAATGTTCTCCTTGCCGGGAATGTAGACTATTGTGAAGCGGAATTCTTGCAGAAACAATGCCCAACGTTTTAACCTGTCATGATTTAATTTTGAAGACATAAGAAATTGTAATGCATGACGATCACTGTACACTTTTACGTGCTTACCAGAAAGAAAGAAACGGAATTTGTTAAATGCCCAAACGATAGCTAAAGCTTCTAATTCAGTAATGGAATAATTTTTTTCAGATTTTGTTAGCACTCGGCTAGCAAAAGCAATGGTTTTCTGAACAGTAACGTCATTTTCTATGGCTTCTTGAAATAAATGGGCACCAAGACCGACTTTAGAAGAATCCGTGGTAAGGCAGAAATCTTGTGACAGATCTGGATGAGCTAGTATTGGCGCCTGAAGTAGCGATTCTTTCAAAGAATTGAATTCCAACTGTGCTTGTTCGTCCCAGTTTCAAATAGTATTTTTTCCAGTGAGAGAACAAAGTTTTGGTGTAACAAGAATTTGCATATTCAGAAAACGACGGTAAAAATTTACGAGACCTAGAAAACTGCGGACTTGTCTTTTTGTGGATGGAACTGGAATGGCTCTGATTGCTTCTAACTTTTCAGGATCCGGCTGAATGCCTTCAGAAGAAATAATATGGCCCAAAAACTTCACCTTTGTCCTACCGAATTCAGACTTTTCCACGTTAACGGTAATTCCAGATTCTGCAAAAATACGTAACAAACTGTTGAGGATGCGATTATGTTGTTCCCATGAAGCTTCTGCTATTAGAATATCGTCTACATATAAGGTGATGTGACGTTTAAGAACTCAGGTAATATGGAATTTAGCCCGCGAATGAATGCTGCCGAAGAAACGTTCAAACCAAAAGGAAGTTTCCGAAACTGATAACAAACGCCGAAACAAAGGAAAGCTGTGTATTTTCTACATTCTGGATGAAGTTCGATCTGATAAAAGCTGGATCTGAGATCAATGGAAGACAACACTTTTACACCATTAAAATTTTGAAGAAGTTCTTCCATCGTCTGCGGCCTGTCTGTTTCAGGAATAATGATAGTATTGATTTGTCTCGAATCTAAGACAAGCCTGATCGATCCATTTTTCTTCTCAACAACATGTAACGGATTGTTGTATGAGCTTACTGCAGGCTCAATAATCCCCTGATTAAGCATAGATTGTATTTCTGTTCTAACACGGTCCCTATAATGTGCTGGAATTACGTATGGTCTAACACAAAATTTAGTATGCTCACGAACACGAAATTGGTATTGAAATCTCTTGATTGTTCCTGTTTTGTGAGTAAAAACTGTGGAATGTCCTTGTAAAATCTCAAAAAGGTCCTGCCTATCAGTGTCATTACAATTCTCAATTGTTTGAATTTTATTCTGAATTAACTCATTAGTTTCAAATATGCCGTCGATATCATCCCTGTCAGTACTTGCAGAGCGATTGTTAGTGTCTAGTTCCGTAGAAACAGAAGGTAAAGCCGATTAATTTCTTCGTCATGGTTTGAGAGCCAATCTTCAAATTTCAAAGCTATCGACTTACCTTCCTTCTCTTCTAAACTTATTTCAGCATCGTGAAAGTTTAAGATTGCTTTGTATTCATTCAAAAAGTCTACTCCCAATATAATTTCCGTCGACAATAATGGAAATATAAGAAAGTTCATAGAGAAGCTGTGGCTTTGGCAAAAGAATTCTAAATTGGTTTGTTGGCGTACATCTACATTTTTCCAAAGATTGCTCCTTGTAATTTAATCTTACGTAACGGAAGTGTGGGGCAATCGTTCGATTTGCTGCATTTGCTAAAAGCTGTTTCACTAATTACTGAAATGGGACTGCCAGAGTCAAGTACTGCCGTAAATTTTACGTCATTTACAGTAATGTGAATCACAGGTTATGCAATGTTGTTATGTTTTATGTCGTGTTCCTGGAGTAAGATGTCCCTAATGTCTTCCATTTTTACGTAATTACTAGCTATGGCAGCTGCGTCGTTAGTTTCATAAGTACGTTTTGTGGCTGCCAGTGGTGTGAGTCATTGCCTATTGTCTCTTTGTTGGCGCGCATCGTTATTGGGATTTGGAGACCCAACTTCTACAAATTCACTCTGACGAGAAGGCCCTGCCCTGTTTGAATCCCGCCAGTTCTGATAGAATTCAGGTCTGTCGTTACGATCATATCGTCTGTCGTCATGTCGGTAGATTCCATAGTTTCTTTCTTGTCGGTCACGTGGTGGAGAATTTCTCCTTGAATCGTAACTGCGCGCTGGACCGTTGCGTCTAAAGTTATTCTGTCTCCCTTGATAATAATTATTTTGGTTCCCAAATTGTTTGTTTCTTTGATTGTCTCTGTGATAGTCACTACCGTGGAGAAGTGATCTTTCCCTGTAATTATTACTACTCTGCCAACGGTTGTCATACGGGTGGTGTCTGTTTTGGTCACGATATGTGTTGTGAGAATAGCCTTGTCGTGTCCAGTTATTATTTCTGTCACCGTGGAATTGTGACGGATGTGACCTGTAATTGTTATGCTCCAGTTTTCGCGTTCCGCGAATGTCAGTGTCAATTTCCAGTTCTTGTAAGAGCCCCTGTGAAGCTTCAATGTCGTCTATGCAACGTCCTGCCAAAATAATATGCTGTAAATGTTCAGGTAATTTGATTAAGCAAATGCGGATGAGTTCTGAGGGGCTGTATGGGTTTGAAAGATACCGATTCTTATGCAACATGTCTTCAAAATATTTCACAAGACTGGAAAATTCAGATTGTTCAAAGTGTTTCATCATCATGATGCTATGTTTTACTCGGTCTTGTGTAGCTTGAGACCAATATGCTGAGAGGAAGGCGTGGTAAAATTCTCCTTCACTGTGACAATCGTGAATGACCGATCGCATTCTTACAGCTGGTTCATTCTCTAAATAGCCACACATAAATTCTAATCTGTGTTCTAACGACCAGTTGGGAGGAAAACAATGAGAGAATTGATGGAGCCATGCTTGTGGATGAATGTCGTTGCCACAATTCTTAAATGTTTTAAATTTACGTGTAGTAATGAACAGCTTATAGTCAAAATCATCGTGTCGGCGAGTCGCACATCGCTCATTGTTACTTCGCTTCGGTGGTTCCATCTCAAAATCCAATGCGCCTTTCCAATTTCTTTCATAATTTCCGAAGTGTCCAGTATTTTTATTTTGTGGCTGTTCCATATTTCTGTGTCCCTCATCCCGTATTGGGGCGCGAGTGTCCTCTGAAATACGTATATCTTGTATTACCTATGTCAGCTGATCCTGTACTTCCCGGATTTCTCTTTGGTGTTGCGTATTAATTTGATTCAGATTTTGTTTCAGTTTCCTAATTTGTTCGCACTCTTCTGTCACATTAAAGACTACCGGTTTTGTGTCATTCAGATTATCATCTACCTTTGTAGATAAGTTAGTGAACTGATCCGTAAGTTCGGCTACATTCTCCGATAGTGTACTTATTTCCTCAGTGTGTTTTTCTGAACCAAGTTTCAGAGTGTCCATTCGTGTTGAAATCGTATCTACTGTGTCCTTTAAGTTTTCTTGAGTTTTTGCAAGTTGCGTAACCGAATCGGTAGACGCAACTGAGTCAATTTTAGCTTGCAAGGTGTCGTGATTTTCATGAACAATAGTTTGCAGTTCTTTTATGGCTGCTTCGTGATTCTGTAATGCATTTTCATGACTCGAAAAAATAGGTTGGAAACGCTCACAAATTTGTGTCTTTACGTCATTACAGACTTTTTGACATTTCGATTCGATGTTATGTAACTCAGTAGTTAAATCTTCACGTGTTTGTGCAAGCGTGGTGTCTAACTTTTGAAGATTTTGTTCCATTGTGTCTAACTTTCTAAGATTTTGTTCCATTGTCTCTAACTTTTGAAGCCTTTGTTGTGTTTGTCTCTGATTTTGTTCCATTGTGTCTAACTTCTGAAGATTTTGTTCCATTGTGTCTAACTGTTGCTGTGTTTGTCTCTGATTTTGTTTCATTTGCTGCATTAATTGCAATAATAATGTGTTAGTGTCTGGAATCGGTTCCTCTATGCTTTTCGGCACTGCATTTGCACCGGCAACATTTACATTTTGACAAGCGGAAAATGTGTCTTGACTCATTTGAGAAAACGGTGAGGACGCAAAACCTGAATCTGCAGTATTTGCAAAATTGTGTCCTGTCATTTCGGATTCCTGAGGCGAGCTGTTGCCGAGCGATCGATCGATAATACTTCCCTGTTCACTACCTGTTTCACTATCTACGCCATTGTTTGCAGCCCGCTCCATTTCCCTATGCACAGTTACCAAATTACTACTTTGAATGTCTGTTAATTCATTACACAGTGGTGCTGGCAAGCTACGTTCGTCATCACTATTATTTCTCAGTTTACTTTTGAGCCTAGTGTTACGTTTTTCACACGCCAGTATTGTCACAATATTTCACACGATAACACAGAAAAGCACAATTTGAAGATAAAATAATAGAGAACACATTAACATAGCACTGAAAATTATATCTAGTTAATTGCAGCTGCGAAATACTTGGTGCAAATCTACATGCATGCCACAACTGTTTTACTGTACAACAATGAAAGACTGCAACTACAAAGGAGATTCTCTCTACAATTACACGCTAGCAATAAACAAAAGCTACACTAATTACACAAACTACAAGAAAAAAATCAGAAGATTCCAGTGAGGTATCCTCGGCTAAGGGTCGACATATGAAACGTCCCCTTAGAAAAATTACAAATGACTGTCCTTACACTGACACACAATATTTTTTAGCGCAACGCAATCTGACTTTCAATAACCCTACAAAAGAATGACCCTGACTAACATTAACCTATACCTTTCACAAATCACTTATCTCACAAAAATCTTCGTTACTCAAGCTACAGCAATACAGCGAGCGCCACTACTGCCAGCTAAATAAAAGATTCAAACTACCGAAGGCACTAACTACTGATAGGCATAGTTAGCAAATGAAAGATTTTAATAGAGAACAAACAATGTATTTACCTTAATAGTCATAATATATATAGCAGTTCATGACAAATTACAAAACTCCGCCATCTCTCTCACCACATCCACCACTGCTGGCGGCTCACCTCCAAGTGCGCTACGCTACGCGCTGTTCACATCCAGCTGCCGCTGCCCAACACTACAATGGCAGACAACAATGCAAACTAGACACAGACTGCACACAGCACAGCCAGTGATTCTCACACAGAGCGCTACGTGGCGTTACCAATAAGAAAACCTAAACAGCCTACTTACAATCTGAGGTCAACTGTGTTTCCTTTTTCTATGAGGGCACTGGTCGCGTTGACTCACAGTAGGTCAAAGATATTGACAGTTATGGAGGTGTTATGGAGGTCACTTTTGAAATAACGAACAGTTTACTTATTTCATTTCCGCCCATCTCGTTTACATTGGACTGCCCCTTATATACAGTTGTTCTTATGATTCAAAAACTCTTAATCCATATCATACGATAAATTAATAAGTAAATAAAATCAATTTTGTGTATCGTTAAGCAAGTAAGGAATTAAACGGAAGATCCTGTAGCGTGACTAATTTCACTGTGAAGGCATCTGAGCGATAAGACACGCTCATGTTATTGCTGTCCTCCGTGAAAGTGACGAACGAAGTTATCGACATTTGGAATGAAATTAACTGTATAAAGAAGATGAAATGTGGTCTGAGATTTAACCAAAAAGGAGGAAAGCATTAAAATTAGCATAAAGTAGATTAATGACAAACTTTGCATCAAAACCGGGGAATTTGTAATAGACAAAGTGACAGATGTCGGCTACATACGTAACGCAATAACCTGAATATTTCACTGGCAGCAATAAAATTCTTTTGGTGTGAAACTTAGGTCTTACCCTGAAAACGGGATTACTGATAAAACAGATTTTTTTGCATAACAGTAGATGCCTATCATATAATCTCGAAAACTGGAAAGACTGAGAATTGGTGCCTTTGCACTCAGAACGATTTTTCCCTCTGCAGCGGAATGTACTCCGATTAGTTACTTCCTTTATGCCAGGCCACGAGTCGAACTGGGACCATGCTCTGGATTTACAAAGGATGCTGCAAATTAAATGGCGCAAAACAAATAATCCGCACATTCTCTAGAGAAACGGCCAGGAGAGCAGTATATGCAAAATAGGAAGATGATAAGAGTTAAGATTTCCATGGTACTATAGGGACATATAACGATGTTCAAGGAACCGAGTTGTTGACCAGGATGAATTCTGCTCCATAACTGTGCTGCACATCTTAGCCCTGCACTTGGCCATATTTGTAATTTTTCCAAAACGCCCAAAATGGCAAACTGTTCAAATTTATCACTTCAATACAATAAAGCCACTTTATAAAAAGGGAGAAAGGGATAATGTAGACAATTTTAGACCTGTTTCTATGCCATCAGTATTTGTTAAAGTTATTGAAAAGGCTGTGTATGTAAGGATAATTGATAATTTTTTTATCACAAAATGGTTCAAATGGCTCTGAGCACTATGCGACTTAACTTCTAAGGTCATCAGTCGCCTAGAACTTAGAACTAATTAAACCTAACTAACCTAAGGACATCACACACATCCATGCCCGAGGCAAGATTCGAACCTGCGACCGTAGCGGTCGCTCGGTTCCAGACTGTAGCGCCTAGAACCGCACGGCCACTCCTTTTGGCACAGAAACTTGCGGTTCCGGCAATAAGTGGCGTAAGTTCATGAACCTCTTGTCGACCCCTGTTCACTAGTCAGGGTATTTTGACATTGGCCTCCCAATGTATGTATTCTTCACCGACATTCCTTGTTACGAATATAAGCTTATTCCCAAGAATAAACAGCTTTCACTCAGTTAATACTCCGCACAAATCTAGCCTGCATTTGGATCGGACTTTCTTAACTTTTGTGCACAAAGGTGTGCAGTATACCGTAGCATTCATTTTCAATAAGCTACTACAAGAATTCCAAAATCTTAGCAGTGATCCATACGCTCTCAAATCGAAACTGCAGAATTTACTCATGGGTCACTCTTTCTGTTCTGTTCAGGAGTTGCTTGAAAAATTAAGCTGACTCTTATGTTATATTGTTGACTGCGTTTACTTAAACTTACGGCTTGACTATTTTTGGGTTCATAAAAATTTTATTTTATCTGTTATTACTTTTGTGTTGTAATTTCCTGTACTTACACCTCCAATGAACTTGGAGATTTGCTCATCAATTTAGTCCTACGGACCTGGTTCAAATGGCTCTGAGCACTATGCGACTTAACTTCTGAGGTCATCAGTCGCCTAGAACTTACACCTAATTAAACCTAACTAACCTAAGGACATCACACACATCAATGGCCGAGGCAGGATTCGAACCTGCGACCGCAGCGGGCGCCAGGCTCCAGACTGTAGTGCCTAGAACCGCACGGCCACTACGGCCGGCCCCTACGGAACTTTACGAGTAAATGAATAAATAAACTAATAAGAGTAGTAACATGTGAGTAGAGTAAAATGTTTTCGACTGTTTTTGGGAAGAGTTAGTTCTGCTTCGTATGTAGCGAGAAAGCAGTTAGTTGCTCTTTTCACACTAAGAAGGAGCAGGGCATTGTCAATAGATATTTCTAATGATACGCATAAAATTAGTTTTGTAATGGACACTTCATCTTTGTAACAGACTGAAAATAAAACGAGGACTACTTCCAGCCATCCGCGTACACCAAATGAGTGATACATACGTTTATATTCTGATAATCATATGTCTAGAAACCAACACGAGCTGAGATACATCCACAGGACGTTAAACTCTTCTTTCCAGCTGACACATGGGCCAAAACCCCCTGGTCACGTGTCTGTTACGTATGACGAGACACTATTGGCATTGCTACCTGACTGGTGTCTTGATACGTCGTTCAGCCATTCTACACTGAGAATCATGCACTATTTCACCATCCGGCTCCAGTTGCATTATCTTACACGCATTGGCCACACGCTACTGTTAACGGCTGTACACTGCCGATGAAGTGCAAGTGGAGCCAGATATTGATTCGCTGCGAAACAGCGCTGAAGGATGAACCATGATTCGTGATAACAACATGTACAGTGCCTATAGTGTATAGTTCTGCATAACAGACAGTGGTAAATAAAATGACAAATTGGTCATTATCTCTGTATGTATCAATCATTATAGAAATTTTTCTTGTTTTGACAAACATTTCGTACCTTTTTATTAACATTCTTGTGGAATTCTTCTTATACCCAGTGATACACTGAAGAATGGAAGCTCTAGGTTACGTTTAGTTACAAAATAAGAATTGATTTCTTTTCTTGGAGAAAAAAGAACTGTTCTCTATTCGGTACCGTTTTCTGTCAAGAAGGAATCTTCTCTTCGTTTTCTTTTGTGTTTATTAAACTGTAATGTCTTATTTTGTTTTAGTTTTTTTGTAATTTACAAAATCTAAATTAATGCTGATGGGAATGATGTATAATATCCGGTACTGGTACAATGCGTAAAGAATATAGTTTAATTTAAAAGAGGAACCAGACTAAAATCCTTTTCAACATTTGTGATGCCACACCGACAGAGTGAAAATGTGTTGTATATTATTGCTATCTAGAAGTAACATGCAATGAAAACTAGAAGAGAATTATAATCAATAATGTTTCAATTCTAAATACGAAACGATTCTTTGAAATTCGTTCTCCCTACCATCATCAAGAAACTTGTTTTATTGGTAACACTGATTTTCTACAGAGTACGACCAAACTTGCCCAACGGAGAATTGTGTACTTACACAATTCTGTTCAGCTGTTCTAATCCTGTGCCATTCTCGAATTCTGAAGGTGACTAACGAACCCCTCCTCCCCTCCCCTTCCCCCTCAGGCACAAAAAAGTCGCACCTGTGTTTTTACAGATAAAGTGTAGCTACTATCTTAGGTTTGGGACGGGTTGTGCATACACTCTGTTTAGTCGGCATCTCGCCATGTACACGAACAACACGCCTATATAGACGTCACATGTCGGATGTGGTCAGTATAATGAAATTCGACGGAGTGTTACCGGGGTATTAGTGTTCCAGAGCAATTTATGCCTGTTGATAGTATAAACGGCATGCATAAAAAACGAACGTGATTAAATCAGTAGTCTCGCTACATAGCTGACGTGCAAGAAAAGCCGTTTTAATATGCGAGAAACATTATTCCACCTCCAAGGTTGCGAACAGGTTCGGCGAGGCGTGAGTGTGATACCAGACATTGGCTCGGTGATAGCAAGTGGCGTTCCTTGCACGCAGGGCACGTCCGCTGTGGCCACACGAAATACGCCACTGCTCCCTCTCCCCTCCCTCCTTCCCTCTATCCAGGGGTGGCTCTCCCTGCACACGGCAATCCAAGCTTTCACGCGAATGAAGCCCCCAACCCTGCCGAATAGTAAACAACCGGAAACTATCTGCAGCCCCTTCTCGCTATTGCACCGTGGGGAATATTGCCGACGGTTTTTAAGATGCCTCAGTTTCTTGAAAGGCTGCCAGTTTACACCAGTGTTGACTCAACGCTGTACAATTACTTCCTTGGTATTTGGATGCTACTTTGTGGGATAACACGGAAGGTACCCAGATTTTTAATAGAACTCCGGAAGAAAAGCCTTTGTACAAAATAGAAAATGATTCTACTGTGCACTTTCGATAGGGTAGCAATATCCACAGAGTGAGCATTCAGATGAGTAGAGCAGTATTTTTGTCAGAAACATGCTTTTCGTCATAAACATACTCGTACATTACCTCGAGATCGCACGTGAGTACGTTGCGAAGTAGTGTTTGTTTGTACTTATGGGTTTCGCGAATTTTGAGTATTATTACAAGAACATCACTAACACAAGCAGATATAAGGTACTGTGCATGATGAACAAGCACATCATCCGTCATATAGTCTGCCTTCGGTACCTGTAGAGAACATCGTTTACACCTTGACGAGGTTATGCCTATTTTCGACTAGTGTCACAGCTCAGATGTTTCTGCTACATTATATTTGTTGCTATACGAAAAGAAAGAGTGGCCACCGTTACTTTTGAACTTTACCGCAATATTGAGTCTCTTTTAATAAATAAAGCAGCTGAAGCATAATTGAACCGCTTATCAGTGCTCCAATGACAAATGCCTTCGAAAAAGGATCGAACTTGGACCTGTGATATGCACCAAATCAGGGACATATCTCACGATGGAATATTTTTAAGTATGAAACTACTCCCATACGTCCCTTAATATTGGTTCATCTCTTTGCAACTACTTTATTAATCGCACATACTCAATTGGCAGTAGATTACATTTTCAGTCTAAGACAATTATTTAATAAATGCTGGGAATACAGTCTGCTCGTCGATTTGCATCGTGCATGCAACAGCACACACAGGAATAACCTATGCAGTGTACTGCGTGAGTTATGAATCCCTGAGAAGCTAGTGGGAATGGTGTAAACTTGTGTGAATGGGTCAAAGGCAGCAGTGGAATGTTGGAGTCTCAGACGACTTGAAACAAGGTGATGTTCTCTCCTGCGTTCTGATCAGTGTCATCGTAGAGAAAGTAATGAGGGAATGTAGACAACATGAGTGGGCTGCAATACAGATGGATTTCAATTGCCCCACATATGCTAATAATTTAGTCCCACCAAGTGAATCAAACCGTGAGTTAAAAGAAACGTACTGGAAAATGGACAGCCATGCACGAGAAGTTTGCCTAAAGATGAATCAAGACAAAATAGATTTCGTGTAGTCAGGTAGACGCATAGAAATGGACATCAAGGAAAGAATAGCAAAGGGAATGAAATGCATGTATTTCCTCAGGCAGCTGCTCAGTTCAAATTTAATGTCAGCGAACACTGCTATGAGAATCTGAAACGTCCCCTTAGAAAATTTTATGAATGATTGTGTTGATAAACCCCTTACGTTATTTGATTTTCAAACAGCTGAGCAAAACTGAACGTACTCAGACATTTCTCTCTCTACTTATTCTGATCATCACTAAACTGATACACAATAGTTTTAGCGCAACGCAATCTGAATTTCAATAATCCCTACAAAAGAATAGCCCTGACGGACAATAACCTATACCTTTCATGAATCACGTACCCCACAAAAGTCTTCGTTACTCGAACTACTGCAATACAGCGAGCGCCAATACTCCCAGCTAAATAAAAGATTCTAGCTACCGAAGTCACTAACTACTGATAGGTAGTTAGCAAATGAAAGATTTCGATAGAGAACAAACAATGTATTTACCTTAATTGTGTTCGAAAGTCATAATATATATATCAGTTCATGACATCCAGTCTCACAAATTTACTGTCTCTAATGAACACACGTCCAGATCATCCGCTCTCAAAACTCTGCCATCTGTCTCCCCACATTCACCACTGCTTGCGGATCACCTCCAACTGCGCAACGCTACGCGCTGTTCACATCCAACTGCCCAACACTACAGTAGCGGATATTACAACAATGCCAACCAGCCACAGACTGCACACAGCACAGCCAGTGATTCTCATACAGAGCGCTACGTGGCGTTGCCAATATAAAAAAACTTAACATCCTACTTACATATCTATAACACAGTGATACGTACAGCATTAATGTATGGTTGGGAAACCTGCAGCATGACAAAATCGGAAAAGGCAAAACTATTAATATTTGAAATATAAATAGTGAGATAGATATGGGAAACAATCTTAGCTGAAGGAAAACGCAGGAGGAGGAAGAACGGGGAAATGTATCTCTGATGCAGGGACCAACAATCTTAAAAATCCAGATGAGCAAATGAATCTCGAGGGCGGGCCTTGTAGCCCGTTGCCAGAAGAAAGCCGGATGAAACAGGCTTTTGACGGGATATCAGACACCCCACAAGACGACCGAGACAGAGCTGTATGGACGATATGGGGAAGAACCTCATAGCCCTGGGTTTGAAACATCTGGAGCAACGGAGCGCAAAAGAGAGGGTAATGCAGGCAGCTTATGGAAGCAATGCATGGTCTGCAGGGCCTGTGATCGCTATTCACCGTGACAGCCATTAGTACTGCGATATCCTACTCTGATGAATACAGTAGTTTATAGATCTGTGTAATCCGCAGGTAATAACTAAAATTTTCGAATTCAAATATCTGTATGCGAAAAATGGTCGTACTCTGCACACATTCAACGTATTGACTGGCAGCACACTCCCATCCCATCGAATTTATCTAGCAATCTCCTCGTAAGTGTACGACCATAGAGTCACACGCATTATAAATACGACATTAACCGTTTATTGCACTGTGTCTCAGCATTTGCAACAAGTAAAGCATTTATTTCTGGCATGACAACTGGAATTACACCTTTGTTATAATCAACTACGAGGAGTAAATTTTTTCTATGATGGTTTTCTATTGGGGTCGATAGCAGCAAGGGCTATACCTCACTGCAAATACCACTAAATAAATGTATAACAACTGGACAATGAGTGTAATATTGCAAGACACAAAGGAATTACGTCATATAGCTGCTGCAGGTATAGATTTACGATAATGGAGGAAGTTGAAAATTTATACTGCACAGGGATTCGAACCTGGGTATGCTTATTAGGCAGGTGCTCTGACCACTGAACCATTTTCTTTTTATCTGGCCTCCAGTCGTCCGTACAGGCCAGCTTTGCGCTCTCCAAATTATACCTTCATCGGCTAGCTTCCTTCAGCTGTTATTAATCTTCCTTAAGTAAATAATTTTTTCTTCTTTAAATGTAGCTAAAAACTTTAATTTCCTCTCAAAACCGAAACTTTCTTCTTTTTTGAGGGCAAGTTAGAAGAATTAAAATTATGTCCTGACAGTGATTGAAATAAGCGAACTAAGTATACTTCTACATAAACTCAAGATTTTCTCTGAAAAGCAATAGTTCGGTGATTTTATTTTTAAATAGCGACATTTTTATAAAAAGAATAGGAATGGGCCAAATTTTTCCATTTTACAGTTGTTTCTGTTAATTTTGTCCCTTTCTTGGGACAAATGCAGTTTGAACTCAGTTACAGAGCCGTAGTTGCGCTCGAGCATCAGAGGCGTGCGCAAAGCTACCTGTGCTTGGGCAGAAGGAGAGCTGCAAAGCCGTGCACGAACTGTGGCGTGACACAGAGTGAATTGTTGTGCATTGTTTTTACGACACCGTAAAACTGTGGTGTTATCACGCCACAGAATGGGCAGAAAGGGCCAGAAGAAGAAAAAATGGTTCAAATGGCTCTGAGCACTATGGGACTTAACATCTTAGGTCATCAGTCCCCTAGAACTTAGAACTACTTAAACCTAACTAACCTAAGGACATCACACAACACCCAGCCATCACGAGGCAGAGAAAATCCCTGACCCCGCCGGGAATCGAACCCGGGAACCCGGGCGTGGGAAGCGAGAACGCTACCGCACGACCACGAGATGCGGGCCCAGAAGAAGAAGGCGGACGCAGAGAAGAAGCTTTAGGTCACAGCAACCCACCAGGAATGCGGGACGGAACGCGAGGAACGTCATGTACCTGTCCCCAGTCTCTACATTCAGTGCAGTAGAGGGTCGTGGGCAGAGATGTACGATATCATAGCCAACGGCCAGTTGTAGGCAGCGAGCGTGGCCCACCACCGCGCACTGGAGAGAGTTGTGGCCGACCACACAGTTGATCCACCTTCTGTGGAAAAGATGACAGCGCCGAAAGAGCGCGAGAAGCTATCCAAGGCTCCAATCAGGGAGCTGCCTTGGAGCTGCGGTGAGAAGAAGAGTCCAGGAGGTACTGTTACGTGCCGGATCCAGGGGTGCAACTACTAAGCTGCACAATCGGACGAATAAGAGGAGACGAACACAGTACATTGTCGTAGTGGAAATTGCGACAGATGGCAGCGACATCTTCGGGATAAGGAAGCTTTTATGCTTCCCTGTGACAGTCGAAGTTCTCCCCTAGGAATGGGCCCTAAGCCACAGTTCTTTAGGTACCAAGTTGAAGGATAAGTGGCTAGATACTGCCGCAACTCACCGCGATGCGTCAAGTGTACCGGCGCGCACGTCACCCGCGCCTGTGACAGACGCCGAGACGAGGCGCCAACTTCTGCTCGCTGCGGCGAGCCACATGCGGCAAGCTGGCGTGGCTCTACGGACTTTCCTAGTGACGGCTGCGCTGGAGACAAGACGCAATCTGAGAAGACACGACGACGGCTCCATAAGTGCCACCGGACAAAGACGCTACCGAGAGGTGAGAAGACAGCTCCCACTGCCCACACGCGGCCGGAATACCGCGCCACTGAGAGTGACGCAGGGGTACCGGCCGCCGGCGGTGGCTCAGCAGGTTCAAAAATGGCTCTAATCACTATGGGACTTAACATCTGGGGTCATCAGTCCCCTAGACTTAGAACTACTTCAACCTAACTAACCTAATGACATCACACACATCCATGCCCGAGGCAGGATTCGAGCCTGCGACCGTAGCAGCAGCGCGAGTCCGGACTGTAGCGCCTAGAACCGCTCACCCACAGAGGCCGGCAGCTCAGCAGGCGCCACAGGTACAGGAGATGGGCCCTTCAAAGCCGCCATGGACGCACATACAGCAGCTTTTAAGGTCACACTGTCTGCAGAGACGGAGGAGGCGTGCAGTGAGCTGCGTAAATTGCGCTCACAGCTAACTGAGTAAGCAAATTTGTAGCATTAATATCGTATCTGTTGTGTCAGATTCGTAACTTCCTTTTCTGCGGAATGCAAGAATACGTCTATCGCAAATTACTGGTGCACTCTCATTGTATTAGCCAACTTATATGCAATCTTACGCAACATAAGGACACTATTTAATGTCGTAAAAGAGACGCGTACTGATACGCCAAGTAAATAGTTCTGATTCATTATTACGTGAGTTTGTCAGGAAGCGATCTTTAAAAATCGTATAGTTTTGTGGTTTATGAAACATTTTTATTGCCCAAGATCGCTAGGAAGTACACATCGATAACTAGTTTCGACCAGTGAAATGGCCATCTTCAAATTTAAAAATATACAGTCAGCTAAAGACCAATATTCGTAGTACAAAGAATAGGCGAAATTAATGGTTTCCTGATAGTTGTACGAGTCCGCTGCGGCGTAGCGCCTTCGCATCGCTCCTGTCACTTGTTAGGACGATATCGTTACAGACATGAGTCATCGACAGACGTCACCAGCTTACATGGACTTGAGTTACAGAGCTGCATGTAGTTGTACTAGTAGGTGGCAGAGGTCAGCAGTTGACGGACAGTGCTAGCAGTCGTAGTCAAAACAATGTTGTAACGTTATGTTTGATTAATATTTAATGTATTTGCGTAATTTTAATTGTTTTATATGTATAGTAATTAGCAGTGTGAGTGTTGTATGTGTGAAGAAGAACACAAGTAGATGGAAATTGTTTTGTTTATTCAAGAAGTACCAGTTAAACTATACAGGGGATTTACTATAATTAAATGTGCAGTCAGTTTATGGTACTTATAAATCGTGAGTAGAACACAAATTAATAGGTAATTTCAGAAGGAGTAATTTTATATTTGATACTTTTCTAAATTTATTTATTTAGCAATTGCCATAGAAAAAATTTTTGTACTATGATTGGTCGTTGAAGTAAAGCGCGGGTTAGTGCGGGATAATACTACATCCTGACTTGCTGTTTGTGAATCAGAAAAATGCAGGCTCGCGCCAACCTATGCTGGGAGCAAAGCCTTTGGTGTGATGTAAGTAAGTCGGGGCTGAGGGTTCGAACTAGTAACATCTCACTGAAAGCAGCTCCGATGAAAGCACTGTAAAATCGCTGAAAAAAAGCCAATTACGAGTTCTTGAAGTAGTACAAAGCGTATTTAAGTGAACGGTATAGTGGAATTCGTGTGGAATTTCGGACGGAATATCAAAATTATTGCTTTTGACTGTTAGTTAAAACCGCGTGGCGTATTGTGCGGTCTAAAACTGGAACAGGTATTACGTGTGGAGCAGAGTGCACTAACTGAATGATCTATTAACTTCGGTAACGGGCTTAAATACCATAAATTGATTACGTGTGTGATTATGGTGTGCATGGGAGCTTTACACTGTGTAGACACTTAGTACGGACTTGGAAGTATTAACTGTGATCTTTATCGTAAAAGTACACCTGAAAATTTATATTGCCAAGTTAAAACTTTTATTTCAGGAGCTGGCCACATCCCATTTACCGGACAATTCTATGTATGTTGCGACCTGCAGTAGACAGTAGTGGTCTAGTATTTTCTACTACAGCTTTTACCTAGACAAATGAACATTGCTGGACACTGACAGGGCGGTAAAAAGTAACGTGCCGCGCCGCACCGCATCACATTGCACAAAGCAGCGTCTACGTCGACTACTGAGCAAAAACCGTTCTGTCAATACCAAACTGTTAGATTAAGCCGAATAAAATTTATGAAAATACTCCATAGTCATCGGTAAAAAATTTTTGTACAAAAAGATGTTTTCAACAACACGTATTTCAAAAATTGTGATAGTTCAGTAAACATGCATTATTTTTACAAAATAATAGAAAATATGCAGTTGTTTAAAAAAGTTAATGAACAAAACAATGTTTTATATGTAATAATGTGAATGCTGCCTTGACAGTTATAGCTAATGGATGGCGTAAACTATAAAGATTCTAGTAGTGCGATACACAGGGCTACAAGTAAATAAAGGTAAAAAGCCAAAGACTACATTACACTGTAGAATGTTTAAAATCATCAAATGAAAATAGAATGGAATTTTACACATTTCATATGTAGTTAATCTTGGATGCTCGCCACACAAGTAGCGAACCGTTGACGCAGTAGTGGCACAAATTATATAAGAGAAGAGTATTTTGACTGACTTTACGGGTACCTGAAAGCAAATTCACGTATCGGCCTTGTTTAAATGCGTGTCAGTGTTTCATTCTGAATGACAGCAAAAAATGCGATACTGAATGTTCCAACCACAAGATGATTAACCTGTCTCAGGCAATTGGAAATGTTTTATGCAAGTAACGAAACAAGTATGTATGAAGGCACAAGTAATATAAGTACATACAGGGATGGGCAATGTGTAGGTGTAGAGAAATATGAGTTCTAGCTTCCACACAACCAACTTGTGAGAATAACGTGTAGATCGTGTAGCATTCAAATAAGTTCCATGTGATATATGTGTACCAATGTAACAAATATGGTAGCCAAACCACATCAAGTACAATTTTATAAATTTAATCATTACAGCATTTTCAAACTTTAAAACGACAGGCTTGGAACCAATTTTTTACAAAACAGAAGTTGCATATAAGTAAAACTTTGTGCGGTGATCGCTGTCTACGCTAAATGTTGACTTGAGAATGTACACTGACGAAAAGAAATCGCAACACCAAGAAAGTCTTGCGGCATCCCAACGAAAGTTGGTAGACCAGTCTCTACATGTGACTGTTGATATCTCTCCAAATTTCGAGCCAGTCGCTAGTTCCGTCTCTATAAAGATGCAAGGTTTACTTTAAATACACGCTGCAAGGGTCGTGAGCGTTGGTTACCTATGAAGTTGGACGTGGTGAGTTAATGTTAGTCAATAATGCTTCTAAGGCGACAAATATGTCATTATTAACAACTAACTGTGTTTCAACGAGGTTGTGTAGTAGGGCTTTGAGAAGCTGAATGTTCCTTCTAAGATAACTCAGACAGACGTGTCAGGAATGTAGACACTGTACATGATTGCTGGCAGTCAAGGTCACGGGAAAGGTCGATCGAAAGAACACCAGGCTCTGGATGGC
Organism: Schistocerca serialis cubense; assembly: GCF_023864345.2. Lineage (NCBI taxonomy): Eukaryota > Metazoa > Arthropoda > Insecta > Orthoptera > Acrididae > Schistocerca > Schistocerca serialis. The sequence continues at coordinate 668,669,631 of NC_064642.1, forward strand.
CACATTGCATTACCAGAGGGAAGACTATTGCGGTCGGCGTATGGCTCTGGTGCATACTATCGCTTCTGCAGCAGCAATTTAAGCAGCAGTTGGCTCCACAGTGAGACAGTTCACTATTACAAATCGGTTACTTCAAGGACAGCTCCGAGCCAGACGTCCTGTAGTGTATATTACACTCACACTAATCACCACCGTTTGCCATTTCAGTGGCGTCAAGCGTGTGCTCATTGGAGAGAATGATGGACGTCTTGTGTTTACTGCAGAAAGCTGATTCTGCCCCAGTGCCAGAGACGGCCGCATTTTGGTTGGAAGGAGGCCAACCTGTCTATGTACTAAACACAGTGGACGTACAACTAGAATTATGGTCTGGTGTGTGAGTTCGTGTGACAGCACTCTCGTGGCTATCCTACAAGCCATGAGTGCAAGTTTTTACGTCAGTCTCTTAATTCCACCTGCTGTGTTGCCGTTTATGATTAGGATTTCAGGGGATGTTTACCAATAGGACAATGCTCGCACACGTACAGTTGTTGTGCCGACATACCCTACAGAGTATCGACATGTCGACTTCGCCTCTTCGATCACCAGATCAATCTCCAATTGAGCACATATGGTTCATCATCGGACGACAACTCCGGCGTCATCGACAGCCAGTATTAACTGTCCTTGTATTGTCCAACAAAGTGTAACAGGCATGGATGCCATCCCAAAAGCTGACATTAGACGCCTGTATAGGCCCCTAATACAATGCATGCACGTTTTCATGCTTGCATTCAGCATTCTGTCGCTTACACCAGTTATCAGTGTAGCAACTACGTTTTATCTCTCGCTTACATTAACCGTGAGCTTACAATGTTAATCAACTAAATATGTAATCTAGAGAAATGGTTTCCCAAGATTTCATTGCTCCGTATTAATCATATTTTGGTGTTGCCATCTTTTTCCGTCAGTGTACATTAATCGGAGAGTTAACGTAGAAATAATTCAACAAATTATTGACAAAAGCTCGTGATGTACCTACTGTGCAGTAGTTCTAATAGAATTTTAAAAAAAGAGAAGGACAAATATTTGTGTTACGTAAAGAACGGGACTTCATTTCCATTTCCAAAGAACATTGAAAGTTTATATAATGTGAATTTTAAACCATTGTTCTGATCTCCTGCATTGTAAAGCTGACACACCTGTCTTGAAGCTAAAAGATCCCATTTCGGAATGTTTTCGTACTAAGTGTGCTATACATAGTCAAATGTCTACATAACCATCTTGTTATCAAGTCAGGTAACATGTGGCCTGTTTCCCGTATTTTATTAGTCAACAGTAAAGCTGTAGAATAGCTGAGGAACCAGTCTTGAAGCTACAGAATCATTAATTTGAAAAATTATATGAATGAAGTATTGTATATGTCACTCCATGTCTATGTTCTAATGCGACTTACGGAGCATGTGAAATGTAGCATGATGTTAAATTGGTATTAATTCTTTAACAATTGGTTATATTAAATTACAAACATTTTTAATTTATGCTGGCAGAACTGTACCACGTTCAGAGGGATGTGTGTATGCTAAAACCGATAACAATGGAAATACGTAAAGTATCAGGAGCATCACAGTATATGCTCAAAATTTTGAAATGTATGAAAACTGCTAAGCATAAAAATAAATTAAAATGAGGAAAACACTCCACTGGATACCTAACGCTAAAGGTTTTTATCAGACAGCAGATACCGCAAATAAATTACATCACAAATGTAGAAACAAGTTTACAATGTTGTGAACTAAGTGAGGTGCATATGAAAACAAGTCATTTGCTTAACAACAACAAGGAAGCAGCTGGAGAGATCAATACTGGATTTGGATTTCCAACAGAATGCCCTTAAGTGTTGATTTGTAGATCTTTGTCTGTATGATGTTTCTAAGGCATCATTAGGACATATCATATAATATTATTGACTGAACCAGTTTCAGCCCATCTTGTAGCGCATCTCGTGTTCTGAAGGATGGTCATTCGTTTTTCCTTTGAAAAGTGTAGCAAAAAGTACAAAATTCCTTTAAACATCTTACTTCGAGCGTAGATTATAGTAGGTAATCACAGTTTCCTGTATTACACTGTTCGTGCTTATAATCTCTACGTTTCAGCTATAGAAATATAATATTTACAAATGGTGCTACATCCGGTTACGCATGAAGTTCTTGATCCACCTTATCTATGTCGTTACTACACGTGCCGCTGTGTTATATGGCATTCTCATGTGGTGCAGTTATTTAAGTTCACCACAGACAACCGTTCCCGCAGTGCTTTTCTTGCTGAGCCGTATGGCTCCTTCCTTTCTGAGACTAATAGAATACTGAGTGGCTCACTGCTGTCCCTATTTTTCCCTAGCGCTTAGATGTACCCTGTCCGGACTTCTGAGATCGAAGAAACGCTTACAGGCAACGTCGGTTCATGAGGCCTGCCGCTCTTGCGTCTCTTCCTCCGGAAATCCACATCCAGCAATCTGTGCGGGAATTGGCTTATATCTCAAAGCTCTAGGAACGCATTTCTGGGGATAAGACGCTACTCATCCGTTTTTTTCCTTCTTGTTGTACTGCTAGATGGCCCAGCATCTACAGAGTGGAGTGAATGCGGTGCACTTCTATTTTGTTGCGGGCTTATAGTCCGTATGCAGTGCCTCTCAGAATTACCTTTGGTAATGAGAAATGACAGCTGATGTACAGCGCTGTTAATCAAATTCGTAACATCTTAAAGGATTCCTATACTCTTCATAAGATGCAATCTATGTTTTTCATACTTGTATTGAGTCGAGTAGCAGGATGAAGAAATTGCTACATCAAAGTAGGGAGCACTTTTCTAAGGTCCTGTAAAGTTTTTTGCAATTTTCACTGAACGGTTTGCACGGTCTTCAGCCACAAGCAGGTGACAACCGCCTGCAATAGTCACTCTTCAAATAATGTAATCGCACATCACAGAATTCTAACGCAGTTTTCTACGAAAATCGCAGTCATCTCCAAATGATGTTAACGGATACCTAATGGAATTACACAGTTATAGCTGTATGATAAATTTTCTTATTGTTACAGCTTCCTTTTGTATACAGTCAACACATACCATCTGTTCCTCAGTTTTCTGTATTACTGTTGTATCTTTGTGTTTGTATTTTTTTTTACTTTTCTTCGGTTTCCTTTCACTTATTAGTTGGTAATGAACCAAGAAACTCATCAGGGAATAAATCCGATTTCTTCCTGAGAGTCTAGGCACCGTTTATTGTTGTCCTTAAATTGGTCTGCGTATTTGGTGTTCGTATATCTACTGCCTGCGGAGGTATTTAAACAACTATGTTTCTTTAATTGAACAAAATGCTAGCCTTAACAAATTATGTTAATGGAAATAAAAATTATTTTCTTTAAAAGTAGTTGCAAAACATGAAGCTTTGCCTCCAGAGATTCCACAATCAGACCTAAAACATTTCAGCGTAAATAACGCTTGGTCTACATATGTAGATAACATTTTTTACGTAAAAATTAGCATGTAGCGTTTGACAGCAGGGTTCTCACAAGTTTAAAGCATGAACTGAGTGTTCAAATACTTGTGCTTTTCCTTTCAGTCATTTGAAAAATAAATGTTTCCATACCTGGTACCGTTTATGAATAATTAAGAGGGTTATGAACTGTGCGTTACACATTGCACAAGGAACAATTGCTGACATTAAGAACTAGGAATAGTCAAGAAAAATTACAAACCGTCTTTCATTAGAGGCACGAAAAGTGCATACCCCAGATTTTCCTAAGGTACTATTTCGAATTATTTATCTAAATTTACTGACTTACTTTGTTCTGTTTATGGAACCAAAGAAACAATGAATGATCGTCATTTAAAGGGAATGAGGTCATGAAGACATCACTAAGAGACGTTGAAGCTAGTTTCCTCTTATCTTTACTGGCAAGTTAATTGTTGTTGTTGTTGTCTTCTGTCCTGAGACTGGTTTGATGCAGCTCTCGATGCTACTCTATCCTGTGCGAGCTTCTTCATCTCCTAGTACCTACTTCAGCCCACATCCTTCTGATTCTGCTTAGTGTATTCATCTCTTGGTCTCCCTCTACGATTTTTACCCTCCACGCTGCCCTCCAATGATAAATTTGTGATCCCTTGATGCATCAAAACATGTCTTACCAACCGGTCCCTTCCTTTTGTCAAGTTGTGCCACAAAGTCCTCTTCTCCCCAATTCTATTCAATACCCCTTGATTAGTTATGCGATCTACCCACCTAATCTTCAGCATTCTTCTGTAGCACCACATTTCGAAAGCTTCTATTCTCTTCTTGTCCAAACTATTTATCGTCCATGTTTCACTTCCATACATGGCTACACTCCATACAAATACTTTCAGAAACGACTTCCTGACACTTAAATCTATACTCGATGTTAACAAATTTCTCTTCTTCAGAAACGCTTTCCTTGCCATTGCGATTCTTCATTTTATATCCTCTCTACTTCGACCATCATCAGTTATTTTGCTCCCCAAATAGCAAAACTCTTTCACTACTTTAAGTGTCTCATTTCCTAATCTAATTTCCTCCGTATCACCCGACTTAATTCGACTACATTCCATTATCCTCGTTTTGCTTTTGTTGATGTTCATCTTATATCCCGCTTTCAAGACACTGTCCATTCCGTTCAACTGCTCTTCCAAGTTCTTTGTTGTCTCTGACAGAATTACCATGTTTTAAGCAGATAACTGGTGGCGGGAGGGGAGAGGCAGGAAGAAAAGGAGAAAGTAGAGACTGGAGGAAAGTGGAGCGTGGTGTACTCTGAGAAGGGAAAAAAGGCCAGTAGAAGTAGTGCTAAGGTTGTCATGAGTGTGACGTAACAGTAAAACATTATACAATCCTGCGTCAAAAGAGAGTCTTACGCTAAATCAAAAAAAAAAAAAAAAAACTATGTATGAAAATTGCTAGCGTATTAAGAGTACAGAACACAGAGAGGAAAAGGAAGAGAAGGAAAAATTGTGGAAGAACATGCAATGGGTGAAAGGAACGAAAGGAGGATGCCACCTGGCAGGATTTTGCAAAGAATGATAACTACGTCTCCCTAACACTTGGTATAACTGGCGTGCAAATAGTGTTGCACGCGTGAAAGAGACATGGAGACACTGAAAGGTTTCACATTAACCGTTTAGTGGTAAGACAAAGATTCTGAAATCTGATTCTAAGCTGTAAGTCATTTTCAGGGCCAGATATAACAATAATTTATTGGTTAGGAACTGCAGACTGACACTGAGGAAACAGCAAAATGGTCGGGAATTAACGAATGGAAGCTCAGTGAACTGAAAGAAGCAAAGGTTGTTGCGTGTTTCAGAACGAGCATTAGGAAATGTTGGACTGAACCAGGGGACAGGAGGGTAGTAGAAGGCGAATGGGTAGCTAACTATAAGACATGAAATAGGGAGGGTAGTAGCAGATGATCACATTGGTGAAATGACAAGACTCGGTAGAAATCCCTGGATTCCACAGCAGACATTAAATGTAACTGAAGACAGTAAAATATATGTAAATATCCCGTGGAAGGGAACGCAAACGTCTTAAAAATAAGCTTCACAGTATGTGAAAACTGGCAATGCAACAATGGAGAAAGGAAAAATGCAAGGCAGTAGGAGGATGCACAGATAGGGCAGAGATTGATACCACCTATTACAAAATTAAATGGACCTGTGCCGAAAGGAAAACTTGATGTATAACTAGCAAGAGTTCAGTTTGCGTGTCAGTACAAAGCAATGAACGAAAAGATGAAAGGTGGAAGGAATCCCCTAAATCCTGCACTGCAAATATTGTGGATATGGAAAATGCTATTGACGTGCGGTTTTAAGAATGGATTCGTGGACAGGGGCTCTTACTGTTAGCCCATAAACAGGTTGTGATAACACTTAGTAAAGTATTTTTTCTGCAAACATACTTATTTAAATAGGATAATGCCTATTGACATTAGAAAACTAAAAGTGGGGTAAATGAGCAAATCAGTGCTATTCCTTGCAGGGTTCTAGAGCTAGTCGTTTACGAGACATGGTATTTCGAAAGCCTCCACACCGAACACTGTAAAATACCTGTGGTAGCACTTACTAACGATCAACGCAAGTGAATACTGAAGATGACTCTGACTAGTAACGAGACAACTGATTATCACAGGTTCTGTTAAAAATGACCACCGGCAGCAGCAATACACGCTGCTATGCTAGTATGGAAAGATTGCTAGCATTTCAGCAGAGAGATCCCAGCAGGCTGCAGTAACACGTCGTGGCACATCACCACGTGTAGTGGGTATTTCCTTGTAGACAGCGTCTATCGGCTATCCCCGCAGAAAAACGTTATACAGGCATCAAATCCCGTGAACGGACCGGCCAAGGTACAAGCTTTCAGCGACATTTACGTGAGTTCAGTGCGCCGTCTATGAAAAACGGGCGTATTGTTTTATGGTTAATTATCCAACAGCACACGTTTACACTCCATGGAAACTGGCGTTCCCCCTGACGAAGCCAAGGGGGGTAGTCAACAGACCCACAACGCATGTTTCGGAAATTTACCTGGCGATGCCGTAAATGTGGCTTCATCACCAAACAAGATACATGATACATCTGGTTTATCCATTCAATGCCCATGTACAGATGTGAACGCGATTCCTCGTGCCATTGCGCCATAGCTAACATGCGCATCACCTGCAACAGCAGTAACAACATCAATTTGCCCCCCACGCCTCTAATGTCGTCACTTGTATCCTTCTGTTAAGATGTCTTTGCGTTACACTACCTTTTTGACGTCACTGGTTGAAGGGAGTGATAAATAACTGCCGAGATTGTTAATGACAGTTGGGATGTCTGGTCGTATACATCGTACAAGGACGAACTGTCTTCTTCCTATAGTCTCCATACACACGTCGGATTCTTCTGCATTGGTGAATCTCATTGCCCACTCACGACCTGCTGCTGCGACTGTCACATACTAACAGACTAGCAAGTCGCAATACGCTTGAGGAACACACAAGCGCACTGTAAGTAAGCATAGCAACATCCTACGTAGCAGTTACACAGGTTGAATGGCACAAATATGTGTCAGTGTGGAAACTTTTCAAAATACGGTTTCTCGTAAGGGCTCGCACTAATTCCTGCAACAAAAACCACTAACTTTCTAATCTACCCTACTGTTGGATATGTATATATATATGGTGTCTCATTTTTCTTGACCATCCTAAATAACTGTTTGTCCAGATGCAAATCACAAAATGTTTCAAGCAAATGTTCTTTAGCCTCAGTGGGACATCAAACACCATGAATGTCTTCGTTGTAGCTTTGTTTTTTTACAAAGATATGAACAGTGGTATGGCTTTTTTAAATGGCACTCTGTGCTTTTTATTCGGTAATTCATTTCCTCTCCTAAAGACCCATTAAAAATATATCCCAGTGTACCATTCACTGAAACACAACGTTATTAATTACTAAAAATGACATTGACGGGGACGCTTCCACTGCTTAGTGCAGGTACTCGGGGTAATGAAACACATCAACGTGCTGACGTTGACATAGGACCAATGTAAACATAAGTACAATGCTCACCCGTCATTCCGTCAAACATCGTCAGTTCAAGAGTTGTGTGAGTAGAATGTGCACCAACGAAGAGAAGGTAGAAGTGCTACACTCATCTAAGGGGAATGTAAGTTAGCAGAACAGAATTGCAATACTGTTTTCTTATGTACAGGTACATTTAGTACAGTAGTTTAGTCCTTTTAAATACTGTTGTGTAGAGTAGGCATGCAGTAATGGCTGTTTTTCCTACAAACTGCATCTACATAACGTTTCTTTTATTGTTGTTGTTGTTGTTGTTGTTGTTGTCGTCGTTGAACGTAGGCGAAATGCTACGGAGGCAACTGAAACTGTGCAGGGAGCGATATACTGACAAGAACCCACCTCCCCGACGGATGTTTTCTAGTCTTGTTGCGAAACTTCAGGAAACGGTAAGTTTCAAGGCACGACAGCGCACTCATTTCCGTTGCTATGAATCCACATGTGAGCACGCGACAACTTGAACACGAGATTGGCATTCCTAAAACCAGTGAACATAGTATTCTTACACGTACCTATTCCATCCTTACCATGCACACCTACATCAAGAATTCCTCGTTGTCATTGTCTATACTCTGTATCTCATTATCAATGGCTCTCACTCATTGCCAGTTTTTCCTTCTCTTTATTCCTCTCTCACAGGCACTGTCTCCTTCACTATTCCAATAACACTGTTCTGTCACTCTCAATTATGTACAGCTTCCCCTGTGTCCCTCTCTTTATCTCACATTGCCAGTGTCTCCTTCTCTGTGTATTATCTTACAACATTTTTTAATTTTCTGTTTCTCTCCATATCCGATGTCCCCTTCCCCCTGATTATAAAAGAAAACATGAATATGATTGTACACCAAACTTTATGGAAGAAATTTGAAAGGTTTTGATGAAGGTAGAAAGAGGCAGCTGGTAACCCACTTTTCAGTCAGAGTTCTTTAATAAACGGTTTTTTCCGCTACTTCCATTCCTTTCTTTGCTACAAAATGGAAGGTCATTCATATGAAGAGAACTTCGTGGTTAGTAAAATTGTTATGGTTTATTTTACACCTCAGATCAGATTTTCCGCGCACAATAATTATCCATGTAGTTTAGTACTACTACAACACGGGGTTCCCAAACGATTTTGATGTTAACGGAGGGTCTTTTTGTCACATTTCTCCGTGATATGTCACTATATAAACTACGTAATTGTCTTACTTTCAATTTCACGTGCGTATTTTACGTGTACAAGTAGGATAATACAGAGTCTCTGTGTCCCAGAAACGGGTACAAATGGTAATAAAATTTTCAAGGTTGTTCGAAGTGGTGATATCAGGAGTGCACGTGTTGTTTTTTAAGTAAGTACCGTTCTGAAACAAAAACTGAATGAATTGAAGAGCACGGAAGGCAAATATCCTGACCTCGAGTCTGGCTCCTACACATCGTGCGAGAAAGTTTCATGTAGATTTTTCGTAGCAATTTTTATTTCTACATGAAAGTCTGTATTTTAATCTACATCTCTACATAATTCCTACCAATATTAAAGCACTTATCATTTCGGACAACAGCTTTGAATACCGTCCTCGTGGAAATCTGCCGCCTCAGCATAGCTTTCGATATTTTAAGCGCCCTGTGACAACCGTATAAAGTACACTTCATAGTGTGCGATGGGATGGTACGTAATTGGATGAGAGCTTTTATAGTTGATTCAATGAATGTTCACGATAAGGAACAAAGTGGACGACCTTCAGTCATTACTGACTATATGGTGTAGAAAGTTGATGAAAAAGTGAGAGAGAACCGACACTTTACGATTCCTACGCTATGCGATGAGTTTTCTCAAGGGGCAAGAAGTGTTCTTTATGCAGTTGTTACAAAATCTTTAAGTTACCGACAGTTCAGGTGGCAAATTTCAACGAGGATGATATTCAAAGCTGGTTCTACGACGCGATAAATTCCTTACCGTTGGTGAGAATTAAATGGAAGAGTAGACTAAAGTATAGATTTTCATGTAAAAATAAAATTGTTAAGAAAAGTCTAACTGTTTTATTACAATTTCGGAATGTTACTGACTTTAAAAAAGTCTTGCACATCTCGTAAAAAACTATTTGCTGTGTATATCATCATGATATCTGCGGAAAGGTTCTTGATACCTTGTTTGGGTTTCCTCAGGAACCGCCCATGAACTAAATAATGGCTCCACAAGCCCCTTGTGGTGCATCATAGACCACATGTAATGGAAAAACAACCATAAAACTGCCCATTTGCCTAAGCTGGAGGAAGTATGTAATATTCAGACTTTGACCCAATACTGGGATAGTTACAGTAAGAGGACCGTTCTGATGGGTGTATAACTGGTCCCTAACAGAAGGCTATCCAAAACACTTGACCCTACCTTTTCCTTACCGACAGGACCCGAGGTGTGATCCCCGGAGAATGTCCGTTTTTGTGCGCGGTGTTTTGGAACGTAGTAGGTAGCGCATGCTGTCGCATGCGTACTGATACGCGCCAGAGAGGGTCTTTTATGGTGCTGCGGCTGCTGAAATTACTTAAGATGTATGCCGAAGTGCCTCCTGCTTCGGTAATCGTCTTCACAGTCCGACGGTGTCGGTCGGAGAGTTGTGTGGCACAAAACTGGGTCAGCGTACTGTAGCAGGTAGCCCACTTACAGGGATTAAGCCTCTCTGCTTATACTGTTTTTTTATACTCTTCCCTTCTGCAAACATCACACGCTGCTGGTGCACCTGTAACTATTTATTCCTCAACAGAGGCTGAATAATACTCTTTGGCGCAATCTCTGGCGCTGTGGCTCAGTGTAGCCACCTTTCAACGTTGGTGATTAATAAATAAATAAACTGATACAGCTTCACTTAATTTACTTAACCATCGGGTCAAACATCAAAAACAACAAATCCTTTTAGCTCTATCAGTGTTACAGGCAAACATTTTCGAAAAAGCAGTTTACACCCTATTAATGTTTTCGCTCTCATAAACACAGGGTAATGAAGCAATAAAATATGAAAAAGATGACATCTATGAACTTTCATAAAAGACTATAAAGAAACACAGTAATTAACTAAATGCCTTCACGGGGAGCAGTGCGTTGAAATATGGTTTTAAAACAGTTGCAATTCGTAGCCTTCTTAGGGAGCGTCCAAGATAAATTTAAGCAAAACAGCTTTTGGCACGGATCTGACGGGAGTCAGGAATTAATTATCCGACTCAGATCGTCAATTAGGCTTCAAATAAGTTACCACTGTGCTATATTTTAAGATTTTAAAGTCCTTACAATGTAAGGACCCATAAGTAGTAAGAGGCTGAGTGAAATACACCAAAAGTCTTCAAGCTTTTAAAAGTACTACTACGATAATGTCATTGTATTAAACTTGAATTTAAAATGCACAAAGCAGACCAAATATTCAGTCTTCAGCCAGCAGGAATAAAATAAGCATATCAAAAGAAGTTTTGCATCACCCCTGTTACCAGAACTCCTGAAAATGGACGTTAACTGTAGCCATTGTATGGCAGACACTATCTCTTTGACTGGTCAGAGATGTCAGAAAACCCGCCCAAAGATGTAAACAACCATGCATGAGCAGCACCTATTAGGCCGAGGGGGGTCCGACAGCCGATCAGTTCCAGTCGTTCCACCAGGAAAAAGGTACACGGCTCGTATTGTCTATAGTTAAATCATGCCTAGACGGTCAATACCGCAGTTCGATCGCGTCCGCATTTTTACTTTGTGCAAGGAAGGTATCACAACAACGGAAGTGTCCAGGCATCTCGAAGTGAACCAAAGCGATGTTCTTCGGACATGGAGGCGATGTAGAGAGACAGGAACTGCTGATGACATGCAACGCTCAGGCCGCCCAAGGGCTGATACTGCAGTCGATGACCGCTATCTACGGATTATGGTTCGGAGGAACCCTGACAGCAACGCCAACATGTTGAATAATGCTTTTCGTGCAGCTGAAGGACGTCGTGTTGCGAATCAAACAGTGCGCAATACGCTGTATGATGCGCTACTTCACTCCCATTGACCATTGCGAGGTCCATTTTTGCAACCACGACACCGTACAGAGCGGTACACATGGGCCCGACAACATGTTGAATGAACCGCTAAGGATTGGCATCACTTTTTCTTCACTGATGAGTGTCGCATATGCCAAGAACCAGACAATCGTTGGAGGCAACCTGGTCAGGTTGAACGTCTTAGACACACCGTCCAGCGAGTACAGTAAGGTGGAGGTTCCCTGCTGTTTTGGAGTGGTATTTGTTGTAACGGCGACCGGAACGGTCGCGGGGTAGTAGTGACGGAAAAGCGGCGGGACCCGCGGAGCAGCCCGCGAACAACAACACAACGGGAGAGGACAGACACGACCAACGGAGGACGTTACGACACAACACGAACAGACAGACAACAGAGTAACGAACCAAACAAGACAACCACGTCGACTGGAATAGAAACACGCAAGTCAATACGCTGTCTCAGACGATAAGTCCTGAGAACACGCGATGTTAGACTGCTGGCTGAGCTTTTTCTTTTTTTCCTTTATTGAATTTCGATTCCCCCCGAAGTGGGCGGGCTGGCAGCAGCTTAGTAAGCCGCTCTTCAGCCTACAGACTTTGTTTGAAAAAAAAAGGAGAAGATAATATATAGTAAAAAACAAGCGACAAAATCGGAGACAAAGGATAACACGGCGAAAAAATCGTGGAACTTAAAACATAGAACAAAGGGATGATGATGCTAATAAAATACATATGAAGAAGACAGGTAAAATAATAGACAGACAATTAAAAAACACGGCGACAGTCTGGTTTCTGTTCGCAAAAGACATTAAATTCACACCCAGAGAGAGCATGGTTTCTGTTCGCAACACGGGAAAAGACGAAACAACACTGAACAGTCACTGGAACACTGCACTAAAATATGACATACCACAGCCGAAAGCAGGTGGGGGGGGGGGGGGGGAACTGGACAGATGTTAGGAAAATAAAAAAAGGGGCAAGGTGAGGAGAAGCGAAGGGGGGGGGTAGGGGGGAAAAGAGTCAATGGAGGATGAGGACCCATAAGAGGGTTGGGGGGGGGGGGTGCTGGGAAGATGTGACAGGGAGTGGGGAAGGCAGGGGACCGGAAGACAAAAGGACTCGGAGGGGAGGAGAAGGGGAGTAAGGAGAGGTTAGGCAGGGAGAAACACAAGATGGAAGGGGGGAGAGGGAGCCCAGGGAAAGGACACAGGAAAGGAGGGGGGATGAGGATCAGAGTTAATAGGAGAGATAAATGAAGTGAGAGAGGGCATCATCTGGGAGGGGGGAGTTGATGGAAGCCACCTTGGGAAAGGAGATGAAGGGTGTAGAGATGGAGGTTAGGGGAACAGAGCAGTGAAGGCATGGTAGTGGGCAGGGACAGGAAAGGAGAGGAGCAACCAGGGGGTGAGGGGGATCAAGGCGGTGGGAGGTGCAGAGTATGCAGATATGTTCGAGGAATAGGAGCAGATGGGAGAAAGGAATGAGGACATAGATGACATAGATGATCAGGGACGAGAGGCGTATACGGAAGGCGAGGTGGAGTGCATGACGCTCAGGTATCTGGAGGGACTTATAGAATTTGGGGGGGGGGGGGGGCAGATATCCAGGCGGGACTGACATAACTGGGGATGGGACGGATTAAGGATTTGTAGGTGTGGAGGATGGTAGAGGGGTGCAACCCCCATGTGTGGCCCGAGAGGAGTTTGAGGAGTCAGAGACTGTTGTGGGCTTTGGATTGGATGGAGGGGAGATGAGAGATCCAGGTGAGGTGACAGTCAATGGTGAGGCCAAGGTTGGTGAGGGTGGGGGTGAGGTGGACAGGACGGGCGCAGATGTTAAGGGAGAAATCCAGGAGCCAGAAGGAGCGAGTGGTACGACCTACAATGATTGTCTGGATCTTGGAAGGATTGATTTTCAGGAGCCACTAGTTGCACCAAGCGCCAAAAAGGTAAAGGTGATTCTGGAGAAGGCGTTGGGACCGTTGGAGGGTAGGAGCGAGGGCGAGTAATGCGATGTCATCGGCATATTGCAAGAGGTGTACTGGAGAGGGGGTTGGGGCATATCTGCGATGTACAGGAGGTAGAGAAGAGGGGAGAGGACAGAGCCCTGGGGCACACCTGCTGAGTGGTAAAAAAGTGTGGGAATTGGCATTGTGGATGGTAACATAGGAGAGGCGGCGGGAAAGGAAGGAGGCCATCAGACAGATATAGTAGACAGGAAGGGCGTAGGTTTGGGGATTAAACAGGAGACCGGGATGCCAGACACGGTCGTAGGCCTTTTCGAGGTCGAGGGAGACAAAAATGGCTGGAGGGAGAGGCGATGAGTGCGGCGGAGGATTTGGTCGTCGGCAGAGAAGGAAGGTCGAAAGCCACATTGAGTGTCAGGGAGGAGGTGGCTTTGGTGAAGGTGGGGGTGGCTGTCTGACCGCTTAAGTATGCTATCGGGGGCGCCGCTATTGGCCGCTGAGACCATGTGTTCCACGGTGGCGCCCTCACACTTAAAGCGGGCCAGGAGGCGCACGCCGCCACATCTTACAGCGCGATGGTGCAGAGACCTCTGTGGGTCTTCGACGTCCATGATGTCTGGCGCGGATTCAAATTCCGCGGCGCAGGGTACCAGAGTATTATGTGGGGCCGACGTACGCTGCTGGTGGTCATGGAAGGCGTCGTAACGGCTTTACGATATGGGGATTCCATCCTCCGACCGATAGTGCAACCATATCGGCACCATACTGGCGAGGCATTCGTCTTCATGGAAGACCATTCGCGCTCTCTTCATGCACATATTGTGAATGACTTCCTTCAGAATAACGACATCGTTCGACTAGAGAGGCCAGCAAGTTTTCCAGACCTGAACCCTGTAAAACATGTCTGGGATAGATTGAAAAGGGCTGTTTATGGCCTGCCGGAGTGGCCGAGCGGTTCTAGGTGCTACAGTCTGGAAACGCAAGACCACTACGGTCGCAGATTCGAATCCTACCCCGGGCATGGATGTGTGTGATGTCCTTAGGTTAGTTAAGTTTAAGTAGTTCTAAGTTCTGGGGGACTGATAGCCTCAGAAGTTAAGTCCCATAGTGCTCAGAGCCATTTGAACCTTTGGCTGTTTACGGACGACGTGACCCATTAACGACTCTGAGGGATCTAAGCCGAATCGCCGTTGAGGAGTGGGACAATCTGAACGAACAGTACCTTCATGAACTTGTGGATAGTACGCCACGATGAGTAAAGGCACGCATCATTGAAAGAGGATGTACTATTGGGTATTAGAGGTACCGGTGTGTACAGCAATCGGGACCACCAGCTCTGAAGGTCTCGCTGTATAGTGGTACAAAATGCAGTGTCTGGTTTTCGTGAGCAATAAATCGGGCGGAATGATGTTTACGTTGATTTCTATTCCAAGTTTTCCGTAACTCTCGGAACCGAGGTGATGCAAAACTTTTTTTGATGTGTGAAAAAAATTAGACCGAAGGGCAATCACCAAAGGCCCACCAGCGAGAGAGGTTACAAGAATCAAGATATATATATATATATATATATACAGTTAACGATGAAGCGGCACAGAACATGTCGAAAGACAAGTAATAGAAAACATGAGCAGTACATCTGTCAGTGCCACCATCCTCACGCAATTTTATGTAAACATAAATGAAATACTAGAATTACATTCACACTTGCGAATATGATGAAACTCTGGCTTCACTGTTTATTGGTGACAATGAAAATTGGTGCCGGACCAGGACTGGAAACTGGAGATCCCATTGTACGCGAACTGTCGCATCAGCCAACTTTGTTTTTAGCTGACAAGCTAATTATAATCAAGAGGCCTGGCCACAATGCTCCCCAACATACAGCTGTGCCGTATTCTCACACTGCTGGTGTTTATTTTGTTTATTTATTTACATTGAAGCTTGTGTTCCGCGGAACAATTAACTAAAACTTGTCCACTCTTCCATACCCTGAACATCTCGTAAGGTGATAAGGAATGGCAGGAGAGCAGAGTCGAAAGGTCGCAGAAAACACGCGACCCCAGCAGTCAAATATTCGCAACGGCTACACGGTAGAATCGGTACATCTACATCTACGTCTACATTTATACTCCGCAAGCAACCCAACGCTGTGTGGCGGAGGGCACTATACGTGCCACTGTCATTACCTCCCTTTTTTGTTCCAGTCTCGTATATTTCGCTGGAAGAACGACTGCCGGAAAGCTTCCGAGTGCGCTTGTATCTCTCTAATTTTACATTCGTGATCTCCTTGGGAGGTTTAAGTAGTGGGAAGCAGTATATTCGATACCTCATCCAGAAACGCACCCTCTCGCAACCTGGACAGCAAGCTACACCGCGATGCCGAGCGCCTCTCTTGCAAAGTCTGCCTCTTGAGTTTGCTAAACATCTCCGTAACGTTATCGAGCTTACCAAATAACCCTGTGACGAAACGCGCCGCTCTTCTTTGGTTCTTTTCTATCTCCTCTGTCCACCTCCTTAGTTGATGGACTACATTTTCTAAGGACTCTCCCAATCAATCTCAACCTGGCACCCGCCCTACCAACAATTAATTTTATATGATCATTCCACTTCAAATCGTTGCGTACGCATACTCCCAGATATTTTACAGAAGTAACTGCTACCAGTGTTTGTTCCGCTATCATATAATCATACAATAAGGGATCCTTTTTCAATGTATTCGCAATACATTACATTTGCCTATGTTAAGGGTCATTGGCCATTCCCTGCACTAGGTGCCTATTCGCTGCAGATTTTCCTGCATTTCACTGCAATATTCTAATGCTGCATCTTCTCTGTATACTACAGCATCATTCGCGAAAAGCCGCATGGAACTTCCGACACTATCTACTAGGTCATTTGTATATATCGTGAAAACCAATGTTCTCATAACACTCCCCTGTGGCACGCCAGGCATGCCAGAGTGACCGAGCGGTTCTAGGCGCTGCAGATTTTCCTGCATTGCACTGCAATTTTCTAATGCTGCATCTTCTCTGTATACTACAGCATCATCCGCGAAAAGCCGCATGGAACTTCCGACACTATCTACTAGGTCATTTATATATATATCCTGAAAACCAATGGTCCCATAACACTCCCTGTGGCACGCCAGGCCGGCCGGAGTGGCCGAGCGGCTCTAGGCGCTTCAGTCTGGAAAGGCGAGACCGCTACGGTCGCAGGTTCGAATCCTGTATGTGTGTGATGTCCTTAGGCTAGTTAGACTTAAGTAGTTCTAAGTTCTAGGGGACTGATGACCTCAGATGTTAAGTCCCATAGTGCGCAGAGGCATTCGAAACATTTTGGCACGCCAGAGGTTACTTTAACGTCTATAGACGTTTCTCCATTGAGAACAACATGATGTGTTCTGTTTGCTAAAAACTCTTCAATCCAGCCACACTGCTGGTCTGATATTCCGTAGGCTCTTACTTTGTTTATCAGGCGACAGTGCGGAACTCTATCAACTACGGCAGACGGCGTAGAGGGGACAATCCGCCAGTCGTTTAGCACGGAGCCCCTGATTAACTGGATGCTTCCCACGGGTCACATAAGACCCAGTTGACTTGACATGCCACGGAAATAATGTGTGATGATTGTACCGCCCAATCGCAGTCAACCGCAACAATGGAAACTAGCGTTTTATGACGTTACGGGCAATACTAGTTGTCGACGGGACGTTAAACACTGACCACCACCACCACGGGCAATACTATGCAAGGAAAGGACATAGAAATCTTTTGTCCGTGGCTGGCGCGTTTGTGACAGCTCGGCGCGAGCATAACTCGGTTCAGCAATGAACGCCGCGATGTGTGGAAATGCGGGCACGATGCTACCGACCAGGACCGGCGGCGACAGGGATACGGGCACAAGAAAGGAAAGTAAATGGTGCGTAATGGAGGCCTCGACACCGCGCCATTGTTTATACATCGTGACCATGTAAAGTGCCGCCGCACGACAGCGATCGTTCGTAAGGTCAAGCGGACTGCATGCGGGGTGCGATTAAGTGTGTCACAGTGTACTTTGAAGATGGACCCAGTAAGAAAATATTCGAATGCCTCTTGAATACAACATCCTATCGAAATCGGTATCGGCAACGATATTAACTATTCTGGATGCCACGTAAGCTCAAAATGGTTCAAATGGCTCTAAGGACTATGGGACTTAACATCTGAGGTCATCAGTCCCCTAGACTTAGAACTACTTAAACCTAACCTAAGTACATCACACGGAGGTTTCGAACCTGAGACCGTAGCAGCAGCGCGGTTCCGGACTGAAACGTCTAGAACCGCTCGACCACAGCGGCCGGCGCCATGTAAGCATTCAGGTAGGCGCCAAGCTGCAAAGGATCGAGATTGCGTAGGTAGTTGCGACTGATCATCATGTGGGTATTTCTCAAACTTGACGAAAGCCCTGCGCCATATCTTGTCGACGTCAAATCCCACACTGGCAGAGACGTTGGTGCCATATCTCCTGGAGACTAATAGCGCCGTGAATTTGTACATGTTCATCACACTTCCAGGTCCCCTCCCATGAAAAGTAACGCTATTGAGAATCTGTGCAACCTCCTCCAGAGAACGAAAGCGGCAGCAGAAAGTCTCCTGCGTATACGCGACATAGGGAGATGTTACCGCGTAACCAGAGATTAGACAACTGTAACGTCAGGCGGCCTACGAGCGGCTCCAGCGCCACTGCATAAAGGTGCAGCCATGGCGGACCGACCGTTCGATCGGTATCGGACCCGCCTCACGCCCACCGACCTGGACCAACGAACGCTCGCTGTTAAAGAGCCGCCGAAGGACGCTGATGAACCGTACGGGGAAGCCCATAAGTTCTGAGACAGAATATAGAAAGGCATGGTGCACCGTATCAAATGCGCTGTCAAAATATACAGCCACGATCGCCGCACGATGTCTGCACGCCTCTGGCAGAGCAATCACGTCACGGCAGTTTCCAGTGACTGCACCTTAACTGTGCCACATGGCACAGTTTGCTCAGTAGAGAGGACAGGTGGTAAGAGGGGTCTGCAACGCGACGCCAGTAACCTCGAGAAAATCTTGTGATCTCAATTTAATTAGGTCAAAAGGCTGTAGTGGGGCATCGTACCTCCAGGCGCCGCTTTATGAAGGGAAACAATAACGCCGTTGACAAAAGATTGCCTGATTGCAGCTGCAGACATCGTTTCATTATAAATATCCGTCCATCGTGTAGACATGAGGCTTCAGTAAGGAGTCCGCTGAAGCATGGCTGCTTGCACAGCGTACCCCTGAAGATAGCATTAGTGACCTCCTAGGAGGTGAAAGGTTGCATTAGCGTAATACCCTCGTCAAGCGAGAGAATAGGATCGAAGTCCAGGACGGCCCCATCATCGTCATTGTAGACTCGGCGATAATGTTGGCTAAAGCTACGGACTATGTCCTCTTGGCAGGTGAACCGCTGCGCATGGGGATCGACGAGTTTGGTGGCTAAGATTTGTCAGTGGAGTATGCGATCGTGCACAACATGACGCATAGAGGGATTCTCATGCCACACATCAGTCTGTAGTGTGCCTGTGCCAAGCGGCAACCTCCCTGAGTTAAGTGATGAATGTGCGACGGAGTCCATCATTGATGCATTGAATCGGAGACGCTGTACGCTCCTTGTCCAAGTCTCAGCGATACGTTGACAATAATCAGGGTGCTACAGGTGCTGACTGTTGAGTTTCCACCGTGCTCGACTCCTCCAAACCTCCTGTCAGGGAAGGAGCAAATTACACATGCAGGCGCAGTGGTCAGAGAACACCGAAGACCAGCGGTCTCCATCGAGCATCGCATCGACCAGCCCACGGGAGACATAAATGGAGTCTAACCGACATGTCTAATGGCTCGTGTAAAATATGAATCACGGGTCGCCTGCGTGCCGTGCTTTCTAGGCGCCCTGAAAGGCTAGATCGTGAACAATGAGTTGCAGCTCCTGCCACGTCGTAAAATTTGGATACTGATCTTTCTGGCCGAGTGCGCAGCTAAAATCCCCTCCAAGGAGAAGACATTCATGTCGATCTAAAAACAGTAGGGCAATCTCCTACGCATGAAATAGTGCTCTTTCACACCGACGCCAAGCAACACGTCGTTACAGCTATCCGATCACGCTCCCCGGGCAGACCCGAACGTCCATATTTCATCGTTTTACCTACAACCTACGGCCGCTCAGATATTGCGAATTCCGTACAGGCATGAAACACTTTACTCCTGTTCCTGTACAGTTTTTATGTCCTCTGCATTGTTCCCGGCGGGGTCAGGGATTTTCTCTGCCTCGTGATGACTGGGTGTTGTGTGATGTCCTTAGGTTAGTTAGGTTTAAGTAGTGAAACACGTATGTAACATAGCAGCGATGGCGAGGCATTGTAGCATCTGTGACCAGAGAGTATGCGCTTGACCGCGCGAGTGTTGCGAGCGGTTCTCAGTCTGTCAGTAGTCGTTGCGAGTCTGTAGCTCTGTCTAGTTGAGGGCAGTACTCTATTAGTAGTCGTGCAGTGCAGTACGTATGCAGAGCAGTACTCAGTCTGTCAGTCAGTCGTTGCGAGTCTGTAGCTCTGTCTAGTTGAGGGCAGTACTCTGTCAGTAGTAGTCGTGCAGTGCAGTACACTAATAGTCGTCATGCAGAGCGGTCGGTCAGTAGTAGCAGCCCAGTGCGGTTGTGTGATGTAGGCGGTCGGCAACACTGGTCAAGATGCTGAATGAGGTATACTGTTAATTAATATAATCATTAGACAATGTAAAACTTATTTATTGTAATCAATCTCTAACAAGTCCCCCAATAATAATTTTGATTTCAAAAGCATTTTTCAAAAAATTTTATTTTTTATTGAACTAAAGATTTCGTTGCACTTCCCATTTCATTCCACTTCTTTTGAAGAAAAATTTCAGTAAATTCACAGAAAAAAGGAATAATATTATTTGCAATGCAGTTCCTCCAAGCCGTGCGCAGAAATAAGAGCAGAAATTTGACATCCAGTTATTCTGAGGTAAGACTTTAATTCCGATTGTTTTACACAGGGCCAAAGACCGATATTTCGGTCTAATTGAATTTTCTTATCACTGAATGGACTTTAATTTTTTGTGAAGAATTTATATTTGAGTCAGATTGCGAATTTCACATTTTTTTGCCATTGTCAGTACATTTCATTGTGGGCAGGTTACGCTTAGCGCAATGTCCATTAGGATTCATAATTAAATATTGTCATATTTCTTTCTTTCAAATTTTTGTGGGGAGGTTACACTCGGCTCCCATTTCTGTTAAGTATTGTCTTTTTTCCTTTTAAAAATTACGGTGGGGAGGTTACACTTGGCGACACCCAGTCCAGGATCGTATTTCGTTGAGAGTCTTTTGAACAACAGTCAGATATCTGCTCTTGTTTGCTTAGATATAATTAGGATTTGGCGCTACGCTTTTATTAACTTGTGACTTTCTTTCTACAGGTCAACGGCAATTCGTTGCTCTGTTGTATTTGTGTGTTGCTTTTGCATTGTGCTTATTTGTTTTGTGAATAACTGTGACTATTGCAAAAATGCCGCGAAAGACTGTGAATAGTGTATCGCGAAGTATTGTGAATGAAATTACCGACTTAAACAACGTGACCGATAGTAATTGTGACACGCAGTGTAATAATGACAATCCTGCGTTCACTGACAATCAATGCATTCCAACCACTAGTGATGACTTTTACCCTGATAATGAACAAACAAACTCAATTGTCTCGTCTGTTAATTTGACGACAATTGATGACGCAGAACGCTCTATTGTAATGAGCGCTGCCCAGCTTAACACACCTGATTCGGAAAACTCAAGTAATGTACAGACAAATTTGTCTAATGAAAATGAACAGGATACTCAAAGTACGATGGATCTATTTAATTCCGAAATAATGTCTGACAGTGTACATCCGACTGATAAACCTTTCTGTAAATTACAGAATGACCAAATGGTCACGCAAAACAAGACAATTTCAGATCCACCATTAAATAGCACGGAGAATAGAAATGCTAATTTTGTGTCGGATCCACTTAAGGAATTGTTGCTACAAATTCTTGAATCAAACAAACAACAGAGTGAGAAAACAGACAACAATTTCAGACAACTTAAAGAACAGAACAAACAAGATAATGAAAATCTCAAACAACACTTAAATGAAAAATTAGACGACAATTCCAGACAGTTAAATGATAAATTAGACGACGATTCCAGGCAGCTTAGTGAACAAATTAGAGCCGTTGCCGCGCAGTGTCATGACACTAAGGAACAGTTGCGCACGGAAATTGAGGCTTGTTCACAAAAAAATAGCGAAGAAATTAAGTCTGTTGCGCAAGAGTTAAGGGAAATGCAAACAGCAGCAACAGAAACACTCAGAGACGAAATTAGCGGAGTCGCTAAACAATGCTCTGAAAAAGCTACACAATTACGGGACGAGTTTAAAGCAATGACGGTAGAACTTTCGCGCACAATGGACGCAAAGATAGACGCGAAATTTGAACAGCAGAACACTCAGATTAACGAGCGCTTTAATCAGCACATACAGAACAGTGATACGCGTTTCCGCAAATTTATTCAGGATCAAAATAAAGTCAAACGTCAGGTTATGGAAACAATCACTGCACAAAGACAAGAGGACAAACGTAAAATATTCGCGAAAGCGAAGACGTATGTAGACAATAATATTACTACAGTGTCCGGCAAAATTAATACCATAGAACAATTGAACGCGGAATTAAGGGATGAAATTTCTGATCTTAAATCAAAAACAGATACACACACAGTGAATATTCAAACAGTGACAGATAGATTCGAACAATTAGATCTAACACAGGATTGCGATGTCATCAAAGCTGATGTTAAAAAACTGAGCGAAACTACGCGTAAGTTGCAAAAACAGATTAATGCGTCTGATTCTAAAACCGATGATCAGGTTAAAATGCTGTCTGAAAAATGTGATGAATTGGCCAGTCGTATTGATGTCATCGAAAATACTAATGACAATAAATCAGACGATACTGCACCGGTTTCATTTATCCAAACACCAGAATTTCAAAATTTACAGCAGACAATTAATGAGATCGATTCATCTAACAACACGTTACGTAGGAAGTTATCAAATTTACAACAAGAAGTAACAGAGATGAAAAACATTTCAGTTAATAACATGCCACAACAGACGCCACTTTATGAACATGAGTCAGACTCACGCAGCGTGTATAATGTGAGCAATTTACAGCAACTACGTGACTTAAAATCCGAAAAGCCACGCGACTTAAAATCTGAAAAGCTACGCAACTTGAAATCCGAAATGACACAGACGAACAGATCCACACACAAACCTGAACGTGTTATCAAACTGAGTGACGAGAACGTAGATTTCGAGCAATTTGCATTTGTAAGAAAATCTAAGGAATGTAATAATGACAGAACACAGGTACACGCTTTGAGTTGTATACGACAATTTATCTTTGTACATTCACCGCTATTACCTGTAATGCAGAAGCTAGCTTTGAACCAGATGCGACAATTTATTTTTGTATTTACAACAGCATTGTCTGTAATGAAGAAATTTGAATTAACACGGATACAACAATTTGCCTTTGAAATTTTACCGCTATTGCCTGTAACACAAAAGCTAAAATTTATTTGCAGTGCGTAATTGACCTCAGGGGATTCATTACACTTTAATGAATATGTGCCGTAGCGAGCATAGGGCCCCGAGCTGTAGTAGTGCTGTTTCATCTTTAGTTTTCTGCACTGCTGCCTTCTCTTCTACTATCCTATATATCTATCAAAACAGCTCTTTAACTATTGCTCTACCTAGTATTAAGAAACTAGTAATGAAAACCCGATGTGACAAACTTTTACCGAATGTGACAATTTTCAGTAGGCACTCCTGTAATGACAACTACCGCCGTAATTTTAATTACAGATAAAATCGTAATCATCAGTATGTATAAAATTTTCAGCAACAGGAACCACATTTTTGTAACAATAGATGTTTTTTCACCACAATAGCATGAAAGTCAACCGGTTAGCATACCTAACCAACAATGTAGTGCACAAGGTCAACCTAACTTTAATGTTTCGCCGCGTGGACGTGTAGTCCCTGGTCCAACAAATAGTAACGCATGGCAGCAAAGAAATAACTACGTACAGACAACACACCATTTCAATTCCTATCGCAATGCGCCGTATAGAAATTACTATCATGACAGACGTAAAAATAACGAGCACAATTTTCAGCGTACAATTTAATAACAGTCGATCTTATGAGCAGCAACAACATCAGCAACAACAAATAATCATGAATGAAACAGACAATAGGTGTCATCCATAGCGTAACACGTCAGTAAGAAATAACAAAGCAGTTCATATAGTGGATATGCCACAATATTATCCCGTAAATAACAGCACGTACGATAGAATTTGACCAGACACAGTACAGATTGCATATTCCAATAACGTAAGCAATAATTTAGGCACGCAGAATCTTGTTCACGAAAATGTTATTAATTTTGACGCCATCCGACACACGTTTGCATTAAAGACAGAATCACGACGTACGTAGACGACATTCTTATTGCAATAACTAACTGGTCTGAACACAATATGATTCTTGAACAACTGTTACAAACTTTTCATGCACAAGGACTTACAGTTAATCTTAGTAAATCGCACCTTGGCAAAACTTCCATAAAATTTCTTGGACACGTAATTTCAGCAGAAGGCATTGCACCTGATCCGGAAAAACTTCAAGCTCTACGTGACATTACCGTTCCTACGACGAAGAAGCAATTACGCAGTTTTTTGGGCTTAATTAACTTTTTTCGTAAATTTATTCACCATTCTGCTTTAGACACGCCTAGACTATGCCAATTAACAGGTAAAAACAGTATTTGGTCTTGGGATAAGGAAGCTCATTCTGAATTCATGAACCTGAAACATGCTCTGTTGAATGCACCACTTTTATCGCACCCAGATCTTACTAGAAATTTTTCCATTGCCACTGACAGTTCGAACACCGCTTTGGGCGTACATATTTTCCAGGAAATTGAAGAAGATGGTTCAATAGTAATTAAAAACATCGCATTTGCAAGCCGCATTCTGTCACCTGCTGAGCGAAATTACTCCGTTACAGAACTTGAAACATTATGTGTTGTATGGGCTTTTACGAGATTTCGGCACTTTCTTTATGGCAGACATACCACCGTTTACACAGACCACAGAGCGATACAATTTTTACTCTCGGCTAAATTTACTCACGACAGGTTAAGTAGATGGAAACTTTATTTACAGGAATTTAATTTTACAATTGTTCACATTCCCGGCACACAAAATGTTATAGCAGACGCACTATCGCGTTCTCTCGGCAACAATCAGCAAGACGTAGCAACCAACTTCTGCAAAACAAATTTCAGTGTCATGTACATTCAGCAAGTTGCATTTGAAAACTTTATTTCATCGTCATTACAGGACATAGCAAAGGAGCAAAATAAAGACAATGTGTGGAAAGAAATTAAACACCTTTGGCAAGATAGAAAAAATGTTACGATTAGAAACCATTACACTGTACGCAATGACGTTCTGTTTCGCCGCTCTCATCCTGACAGCAACAATTGGTTATTATGCATTCCTGACGAACTGGTCAACAAATTAATTTGGTACACTCATTTAAGCTACGCACATTACGGAGCACGAAAATGTTTTCTTATACTGAGACAGAACTGTTATTTTACTAACATGGGAAAACGTATACGACGAGTTTTAGCGTCTTGTAAAATTTGCCAGAAAGCTAAATCAGACACCACTTTGCATATTCCTCCATTATATCCCATTATACCTGTTAAATTAAGACATATGGCCGCTGTAGATATTTTTGGTCCGATTCCGAGAACTAACAGAGGTTTTTGCTACATCTTTGTCGCTGTTGAGCTCACTTCAAAATTTGTTACTTTCACTCCGTTACGCAAAGCTACTGCTAAAACTGTTTCGAAAGCATTTGTAAAACATTTTCTATTTCATGTAGGGCATGTGATGAAAGTAATTTCTGACAATGGATCTCAATTTCGTAGTACCGTATGGACACGCATGTTACGAGCCAGAAACATTTCTCCGATTTATATATCCAAGTACCACGCTTCTTCGAACCCCTGTGAAAGATTAATGAAAGAAATTGGTAAGCTGTGCCGAATATACTGCCACAAAAGACATATTGATTGGGATACACACATACTGTCATTCCAAGATGTAATTAATTCCATTCCAAATGAATCCACTATGCTATCTCCGACTGTTATACTGAAAAACGTTGAACCACCGAACAAAATTAAAGAATTAGTAAAATTACCCAAATGTAGGCGACTAAGACACCACGAAATAATTGACATTGCGCTGAAGAACATCAAACGTGCCGCAGAGCGCCGGAGAAGACAGCAAAAACAGGTTTGTACACGCCGCGACTTTCACGTTGGACAGAAGATATTAGTACGTACACACTATTTATCCAGCAAATTAAAAGGTAAGTGCAGTAAATTTGAACTTCTATACGCAGGTCCGTATCGGATTCGCAGCATCCCTCACCCCAATGTTGTACACGTCGAAACTTTGAGAACCAGAAAATCGAAAGGCAATCACCATATCTCAAACATTAAACCGTTTATTGAGTGAAACCACTGTATGATTCAACACACTATGATGTCGTTTACTAATGCAATTAATTCACCTGACTAATTACTGATGATTATCGTATTTTTTCTTGGCAAGTGCCCGGCAAGGTAAGGTTAGCAGGTCGCTTTTCTTGTCGTTACACATCAGACCGTGCATATTTTCCAAATGAACTTACGTATTTTATGAATAATTATGCAATTCTATGTAATGACGTATTAATTTTATCAAATTCTCTCTCCATTAAAGTCTTTAATTCTCGCCTCGATTAACTACACTGCATACAAGCTGAACACAACGAACGTCACATTTTGTCTTTTTATGTATGATTGTATTCCAGTTTTGTTTATATGCACAGTGAAATAGTTAAGATATAACACACACCAGTCGACTTTGACTTTTTTTTTTTTTTGGCCTATGATATCTCAACATCGTGACTGTTTTACATTTTTCCTTTTGCTGCTGCATTGTGATATTCTGTGTACATTTTTGCATCTGAACACTGTCAATGTCTTTGACATACTACGTTTTCTGTCATGTTATGCTGTATGCTTAAGTATGTTACCATAAACCAGTCCTTATTTAGTGGGTATATGATTTAAATGCAAGACATTAATCTTTGTTCATCAATTTCAGAAAAAAATGATGTGTGTAAGAAATAAATTCAACAGAAATGGGAATTTCACCTACGGAATAAACGAAAGAAGATGCAATAACTTTATGAGGAAGAGTAAATGGATCAGGATTGGCAGGCATTAACAAGAATATACTATACTCATCGTAGAATAGCAGTCTTAACTATTTTTTTCTTTCAGAATACAAGGTGATTGATGCAGGCTGTCAGACTGAACTACACATCTTAGTTTTAGTGATGAAATATGCTAGAGATAAGGAATAGTTGTATAATGAGTAAGGAAGTTATTTTTTGCAGATGATAATGAATACTGATGAATAATGATGAAGGAAATGGTATTATGAATAATGAAGTTTTTCTTTACAGGTGATGATAATAGTGAAGTTATGATGATATGGATAATGAAGTTTTCTTTACAGATGAGGATAATGTTGAAGTTATGTATTTATGTTATGTAGTTATTTAAGTATTTGTTGCAGTTTGCTTTGACAGCAGGTGTTATATTGCATAGTAGGATGACGGAAAGTTTTGGAAAGGACAGCTATGGAACACATTTTTATACACATTTCACTACCTGTTAATTCGAAGTTCACTACTTTTCAGCATAGTGTGCGTTTCTTCTTTCAGGTCAATAATCCATTTTGTAATTTTTCCAGGAGAAGTTTTTCATGATACTTACTAAACCTGTTACTTATTATACCTGTTCTAGTACTTGCATTTTTTTTGTATTTTACCCATTTGTGTTTATCATTTATAAATGTGATCACATGTACTGCCTTGTTACATAATCTTGCTACAGCTGACTCATGACGAATGACGTTACCCATCCTCATTTGCTGCAATAGGTCAAAAGCAAATAGTGTTATGTTTCAGCAATTAATTATCGATCCCAAAGCAATGCATTGCTAAAAGAGGTATTACCAGTCCCACATAATGTCACTAGTTTATGATAATTCTGAATAATACTGATCAACTCTGAGTAGTATGTCACTTGAGTAATGACTTCCTAATGAGACAAAAAAAATATATATATATGTATAAAATAATGCTTTGTCACTAGCTAATAACTGCCACTGTTTATTGTAATGAGACTACTTATAATGCCCACGATTATTAATGCTATGATTGTAATTAACTGATTTTAATAATGACTTTGTAATGATCTGAATACTACTGAATGAGGAACAATGTTTTATTGTAATGAGACTACTTATAATGCCCATGATTATTAATGCTATGACTAATTAACTGATTTTTAAAAATGACTTCGTAATGATCTGAATAATACTGAATGATGAACTATGTTTTATTCTATTCAATACTTGGTGGCCACTGAGTGCCAATAATTAATGTCACTCGATGAATTGTTATTAATTATGCCATTAATTAACTCTTGTTTTCAATGTTCATACTTTGTAATTGGAAATGAATGTGACTGTTTAATAATGCTTTGTAATTAGGAGAAGACTAATGATTCTTACTATATTAGAATGACAAATGATTAATTAACGACAAATGATTAATTAACTGTAATTAGACAAATGATTAATTAACGACAAATGATTAATTAACTGTAATTAGGAAAAGGCTAATGATTATTATTGGAATGACAAATGATTAATTAACTGTAATTAGGAGAAGGTTAATGATTCTTAATTATACTCTGTAACTGAAAAGAATGCGATTATTTCATAATACTTTGTAACCAGGAAAAGAAGGCTACTGATTCTATGTAAAACAATTAATGAACATTTTTCTGTAATACTACATACTTGGTACAGAAATGTTCAATAACTGGGCTATGAATGCCACACACTATCAATGAAGACTGTAATTGTCAATATTATGTGACTTGATGTCCTTCACCTCATAAGCTGACTACTCTAAATTACTGCAATGTCCATTTGTCCTGTTTATCCTAGTGATCATGGACCACTATATTTGGTTTTTGCACTAATTCTATGTTGGTGTGCCTTGTAAGAGCGTGGTGTTGACACGACATGCTGTCCACCACCGTGAGCAATGAAGACGTTATTATGGTCCCACTGTTTGGTGTACCTAATGTACTGCCAAAATGAAAACATGGAACATTACTACGACAGTTCAGTGTCTTGGCTACACTGATAAATTCTGATGGGAAAAGAACTTCAAGTTGTGTCACTTGGTGTTGTACTTCTGTGGGAAGATATGGACTTTCAGAACAGCTGTGTGCAATCTAAAGTGCTACAACCATGATGCAATCCTTCCCTTTCCTATCCTAATTCTTGTCACATAATGAAAATCATTTTTTGGTAACATCATTTCTGTTTGTAGGTTATACATTTTTTTCGATTCGCTGAACTCCAGTGCGAGTACACTTATGTCACTGGTCGACATGATGTTTGCCATTATGTTTATTTGTTGTGAAAATGCTAAAGACATTTTTCAGTGCATGTGCACTTTGGACATGATTTTCTTGCCATTATGTTTATTTATTGCGAAAATGCTAAAGACATTTTTCGATTTGTTCTGAAGTACAGTATATGTACACTCTTGTCTTTTATATTGTATATACATTTTTTTATTTTCTGAACTACAGTGCATGTGCACTCATGTCACTTGTCAACATAATATTTTTTGCCAGTCTGTTTATTTGTTCTGAATATGCTAAAGAATTTTTTCAGTGCCTGTGCACTTTGTTATCTGTCAAAAAATTTGTATATACATTTTTCTGATTTGCTACTATGTTTTGTATTCACATTTTGTCTTTGTCTGATATATTTTGTACTTAGTGCGTGTGCACAACATTTAAATATTCTGTAAGTTGTAGGATTTTGTTAATTAAAGAAAAATTTTGCCGCGCTTGGCAAGTCCAAATGACTCACCATCGCTGCCAAATTTTTGCCCCCCCAGTGGAGGGTTATGAAACACGTATGTAACATAGCAGCGATGGCGAGGCATTGTAGCATCTGTGACCAGAGAGTATGCGCTTGACCGCGCGAGTGTTGCGAGCGGTTCTCAGTCTGTCAGTAGTCGTTGCGAGTCTGTAGCTCTGTCTAGTTGAGGGCAGTACTCTATTAGTAGTCGTGCAGTGCAGTACGTATGCAGAGCAGTACTCAGTCTGTCAGTCAGTCGTTGCGAGTCTGTAGCTCTGTCTAGTTGAGGGCAGTACTCTGTCAGTAGTAGTCGTGCAGTGCAGTACACTAATAGTCGTCATGCAGAGCGGTCGGTCAGTAGTAGCAGCCCAGTGCGGTTGTGTGATGTAGGCGGTCGGCAACACTGGTCAAGATGCTGAATGAGGTATACTGTTAATTAATATAATCATTAGACAATGTAAAACTTATTTATTGTAATCAATCTCTAACAAGTCCCCCAATAATAATTTTGATTTCAAAAGCATTTTTCAAAAAATTTTATTTTTTATTGAACTAAAGATTTCGTTGCACTTCCCATTTCATTCCACTTCTTTTGAAGAAAAATTTCAGTAAATTCACAGAAAAAAGGAATAATATTATTTGCAATGCAGTTCCTCCAAGCCGTGCGCAGAAATAAGAGCAGAAATTTGACATCCAGTTATTCTGAGGTAAGACTTTAATTCCGATTGTTTTACACAGGGCCAAAGACCGATATTTCGGTCTAATTGAATTTTCTTATCACGGAATGGACTTTAATTTTTTGTGAAGAATTTATATTTGAGTCAGATTGCGAATT
Source organism: Schistocerca serialis cubense (assembly GCF_023864345.2). Taxonomy (NCBI): domain Eukaryota; kingdom Metazoa; phylum Arthropoda; class Insecta; order Orthoptera; family Acrididae; genus Schistocerca; species Schistocerca serialis. The sequence continues at coordinate 668,700,230 of NC_064642.1, forward strand.
TCACATTTTTTTGCCATTGTCAGTACATTTCATTGTGGGCAGGTTACGCTTAGAGCAATGTCCATTAGCATTTCTAATTAGTATCGTCATTTCTTTTAAAATTTTTGTGGGGAGGTTACAGTAGTTCTAAATTCTAGGGGACTGATGACCACAGATGTAAAGTCCCATAGTGCTCAGAGCCAGAACCTCTGCAATGTACTTCAGATGTCCAGGCAAGTCTGAAGAAACAGGCAGTGCTGTGCAGTTCATTAAAAGATTATGACATACATATCTTCATGAAAGAACGAAAATGCACTTGACTTTCCCTTTTAGAATAATCGAAATGAATTGGTGGAGTCGTTAGATTTCTTGGTAGCTTATAAAGCGGTAGACTATAATTAACACAGAATGAAAAACATTGCCGGACGAAAGTGGTGAAAGAACCCCAATGACAAGGTCATTTTATTTACTTAGGTTGCAGGTAGGTAGTTCATCATTGGAGGCGTATGTGACAAAACATTCACACCAAACAAAACGCACCTGTTAGACTAAAAGTTGCCAAAACACCTTCTGGCGGCAGTGCAGGTGTGAAAACTCGCATGAAAAGTATTGCAAAAGTGACAAATGATGTACTGCGAAGGAGTATCCTAATTATCTTGCAGCTTTTATTTACATCCGGCAAAGGTTGCCTTGCCGAACTAATAAGTACTCACTTCATCATGTCCCACACGTTTTCAGTTGGCGAGAGATTCGGAAGTCTTCCTGGCCAGGAAGGCTGTATAGCTCGAAGAATACGTTTCATCATAGCAGCTGTATGGGGACGTGCACTGTCGTGCTGAAAAAGCACGTCAGCTTTCTGTCGAAGAAATGGCTATACCATAGTGATAACATCCTATAAAACATGGGGGGGGGGGGGGGGAGGGCATTGCGGTACTGCTTACGTACCCCTGCACAAATACGAAATGTGACAGTGAGCTCTATGTTGGGCCCCACACTACGAAACATGGGCTGGGACCTGTGTGTCGTCGTGGGTTAATACACTCTGGAATATTTCCATCACTCGCAAGTGACTGTAACTGCTTTCATCACTGAAGACAAAGGCGTGCCATTGCACTCTCCAGTCGACTCTTTCTTTCACACCATAGCAGACATAGCTGGCGGTGTCTTGGTGTCAGTGGTAGTTCTGCCGAAAGCATACGTGGTCTTAATCTTGCTGCAAGTAAATGGTTCTCAGCGGTCCCTCATGACCCAGCAGGTGCAACATGTGGCCTGATTTCGTCCCTAGATGACCGTCGGTCGATCACCTCTGCTTGCAAAAAGCGTCTATCTGTACTATACGGACATGCAGAACCTGGTATGCAGGTGTGGGAATGTTCCACACGCCACTCTTCTTAGCAGCACCCATACACATTCTCCAACTTGTGTAGCAACCCGTTGATACATCCATCCAGTCCCCAGCAGGCGACCACCATCAGATGGCTAATTATGTTCAACGAGAGTGTGTACTCGTCGGTGGCGCATGGTTCTACCGTAAACTGAATGTTGCAAAATTGTTCATCTCTAAACTTGGCACGTTTATTGTCTGCCTTGTCAAATGTGAAAATCTATACACTGATCTGTCGTTGAGGCTGTTCCTTTTTTTTGGCAGTGTAATTTCAATAAAAGAGGAACTTTACAATGCTTCGATTACCTCAATTATTGCTTGAAGTTACAGAGGACGTCTGATTGGTTTAGTTATTTATTTATTTTTAAATCATCAGTCTTCTGACAAGTTTGATGCCACCCGCCACGAATTCCTCTTTTGCTCCAATTATTAGTTGTCAGAGTAGCTGTTGCAACCTACGTCTTCAAATATTTGCTGGATGCTTTCCAGTCTCTGCCTTCCTATGCAGGTTTTACTCCCTACAGCTCCCTCTAATATATGGAAACTATCCCGTTATGTCTGAATAAATCTCCTACCATCCTTTACGTTATTCATGTCAATGATTTCCATATATTGCTTTTCGTGCCTCATTCCTTACCTTACCAGTCTAACTAATTCCCAACATTCTTCTGTAGCACTATATCTCAAATACTTGAACTCCCTTCTATTCCGGTTTTCCCGTAGTCCAAGCCTAACTGACATACAATGCTGCGCTCCAAACTTACATTCTCAGAAATTTCATCCTCAAATTAAGACCTATAATTGATACAATAGTGTGTTTACATTTCACGGCGTGCGGTTGCAGCTGTAGCAGTTGTGAAGCTGAGTACTGACAAAGTTGTGTGGGCACTCTTAGACAGTTTCTAAATTAAATAGTTTTCAACGGTGTTTCGTGCTTTGTTGCGAAATAACGATTTAATAAACTTTTCGAAAAGTTCGCTCGCTGCGCCTTTTAGAGTTTTCTGTGCGTTTAAGTCGTTTAGTAAATTTCGTGCTTTAGTTTTCTGCTGACGTTTGTTATTCTCTTTAGTCAAATATGTAAGCTGGAACTTAAATAGTGGCAACACTGCTGTGGAGAGACTATCCAATGCAATCTACCATTGTCGCTGATAGCACACATTGTTGACATACATACCTTACCTCCGAGCAAATGGACGCGCCCGTCCCACGTCACTAGCGTACGCACAGTCGAGGGAAACACCTGTGAGCGAACGGTTTAACGTAACGGTGTCACTATGTGTTCAAAACAGGAACAACGGAAATGGATCAAGATTGAATGTCCCAGAGGTCGTACAGCACGACAGTGTCATCAAGGTCTTAAAGAGGGGTGTAGGAAATCGGCATTGCCGTACAGAACAATGGCACGTTGGATAAAAGCCTTCAACGAAGATCAGCAAACTGTGGCAGACATGGATCGGGGAGGTCGTCCTAGCGTCTCCGAAGAAGAAGTGCTTGCTGTTGCCGCGTTACTGGACAGTGATTGACGCCATACGGTTCGTGAGCTCGCCCACGAAACCGGATTAGCGCAGACGACTGTGCTTCGCATCCTGAAGGAACGCTTGGGCATGCGAAAAATGGTTCAAATGGCTCTGAGCAGTATGGGACTTAACTTCTGAGGTCATCAACTTAAACCTAACTAACCTAAGGACGTCACACACATCCATGCCCGAGGCAGGATTCGAACCTGCGCCGGCAGCGGTCGCGCGGTTCCAGACTGTAGGGCCTAGAACCCCTCGACCACTCCGCACGGCCGGGCATGCGAAAAATTGCATCACGATCGGTTCCGCATGACTTGACGGAAATGCAGAAATAGATACGTTACGACGCTGCTCAGATGCACTAGGAGCGCTATGAGCGCGAAGGAGAGGCTTTCTTACGCCGTATCGCAACACTGGATGAGATATGGGCCACATCATACGAGCCAAAACTGAAACGTCAGTCCAACGAATGGCGTCATTATGGGTCGCTGCGAAAGTCGAAAGTGCGTCACAGCCCTAGTATGGTGAAAGTTATGGTGACTCTCGCGTACAACTTTGATTGTGTTATCTTAACGCATTAGGTTTCTCAACGGCAGACCGTCGATGCACAGTATTGATGTTCGTTTTTGGAGCGTCACCTGCGACCAGCTTTTCGAAAGAAGCGGAGACACTTTCTGCGCAACCCACCCATCAATCTGCACGACAATGCGCGGGCGCATACAGCGCAAGCTGTGGCTGCTCTGTTCGGTTGATGGGACTGGGAAGTGCTGTACCATCCATCATACTCCCCGGACTAAAGCACTTTTGCCTTTGATTTGATTCCGATGATGAAGGAACCACTTCATGGCCTTCGCTTCAGAACTGTTCCAGAGATTCGACAGGCAGTAGACCGCTCCATTCACACCATCAACAGAACAGGCTCTGCTAATGGTATACTAAGCCCTCCATACCGCTGGCAACGGGTTCTACACAGCGCTGGTGACTACTTTCAAGGGCAGTAAAAGGTGCAAACATGTAACTCTTTTGTATCGGTTGTGAATAAATAGTTGCCACTATTTAAGTACCAGCCATCGTAATTCAGTAAAATTTTCATTCACTGTTTTAAATTCGTTGAGTGTTACAGTGGCCGCTTGAATGTTCGTTTTTAGCTAATTAATTTTGTCAAGTTCTGTTGGTATTGCTATTAATTGCGGTTTAGCAGTATTAATAAAAATTATTGTTTTCTTAGTAGACAGAGAATTTCAAGACCTCTATTGACCGCCATTGTTAGTTCTATGAATAGTTCTACTGGTGTAATTGAACTTAGGTAACCGTAAAATTTTACCATGAGTGAGAAGTGTGGACTCTGTCGTAGGTTTGTGAGTAATGGGTTACGGTGTGGGATTTGTTCAAAATATTTTCATTGGCGGGAATGTAGTGGGAAAGCCAGTGGGAAATCTAGCAAAATCCTCTCCTGGGGCTGAAGCATAAGGTCGTGCCCTCAGGTCCTGTTACAACACGCAAAGGAGGAACTAGATAGGTTGAGGAGAGTGAAGGGTGCTGGGGAATGGGAACTAGCAGTTGGCAAGAAGGCAGCTAGGAGGAGTAGGTATTCAGACCGTTATGCTTTGTGTATATGCAATAGGTTTGACCAACTGTCAGAGTTGAGTGGAGAGGGCCTCTAGTAGCTGAAGGCGTAGAAAACACACAGCATTCCTAGCAGTTAGGAGCCCTGAGTCAGTTGCAAAGTCTAACAGAAAGAAGAAGGTTCTCCTGCTAGGTAGTTCACAAAGTAGAGGTTTGGACCAGCAGTTTGCAGGAAGTGTTGGGGAGTGAATACCAAGTCACCAGCATTGTGAAGTCTAGTGCTGGATTGACTCAGGTGACTGATAGCGTAGGAGTGTTATGCATAAATTTTACGAAGAACGATCAGATAGTGATAATGGGTGGAGCAGGGAACAGTCTTGATAGGGACGGGGAATATGATGTACGTGGTCACCTGGTAAAGATAGCTACTCAAACTGGTGGCACTAATGTGCATTTCACGCAACTGTTCCAACGCCATCATCGGTTTATCTTAATGCAGTTATTACTTGCGTCTACGTAGGGCTGGAGAAGGCACTGATGTCAGAGGGCATGGGTCACATTGAAATGGAACCAGTTGAGTCTATCAATAGATTATGTTTCACTAGGCATGGCCTTCACCTCAATAGGTATGGGAAGGGGAGGCTGGCAAAGCTTATAGGTGACAGTATAGCGGGTGGTGGTGTGATGACTCATGAAAAACTTCGTGTAGTAATTGGTGCTAGAGCTGCACCGTTTTTAGATTGAAGTCAGATGATAGGTATACCTGCTTAAAGGAAGTCCCTCTGACTAACGATTAACCTTCAGAGAACGTCTTGTTTGCAAGTAGAGAAGGAATTACCATATTTCGTCTACATTAAGAGGTATTAGAGGCAAAATTAGTGAACCGCTTATAGATGTTGACTATGAAATTATTGGTATGTCGGAGCACCACTTAAATAGTAGGACAATTCAGAGTCTTCCTTTACCACGATGCTGATTGGCTGGCTGTTTTTCAAGGAGTTCTTTGTGGAGTAGGGAAGTGGCCATGTACGTAAAAAACAGTATTCCATTTGGGTCCTTAGACATATCACAGGACTGCATTGAAATGATATTTAAATGTTGTGCAGGGGGATTTGAATTTAGTGAAACTAAACTTCTAATATTTCTTGTTAATAAGTCCCCTAATCTCATAGCATTTCTTCTCAAGCTAGAGAGGGCTCTTGATACCCTTTGAAGGAAGTACCAGAAATTAGTTAGAAGTAATTTCAATATAAATTTTGTATATTATGGTGCAAGAGAAAGGACATTGGTAGATCTCCTAAATTCAAATGATCTGATACAGAACGTGTTTTTTCCAGCTAGGATTAGTTAGATGTAATTTCAATATAAATTTTGTATATTATGGTGCAAGAGAAAGGACATTGGTAGATCTCCTAAATTCAAATGATCTGATACAGAACGTGTTTTTTCCAGCTAGGCTGGAGGAGAACAGTAGCAAAGCCACAGAAAATATTTTTGTTCATTCTTCATTGCTAGATGGGCATTCTATTTTTAAAAGGGTGCATGACCTTTCAGTTCACCATGCACAAATTTTAACACTAAAAGACTTTTGTACTCAAACAAGTGCCACATATAATTACAAACCATGTAGGAAAGTTAATCCCAAAGCAGTACAGAGTTTTTAAACCTCATCAAGGAACAGGACTTACGTGGAGTCTATAGGGCTGATAACATAGATGACAAATATAATGTTTACCTTAACACATTTCTCATGCTCTTTGAGAATTGCTTTAGATTAGTTTAGATTAGATTAGTTTTTCGTTCCATAGATCCGTGCTGAGGAGATCCTCGTGGATGTGGAACAAGTCAATTTTTTTTAAGCTGAAATAACAATACTAATAGTATGAATATATACAATACATCATTTGTTTCTATTAAAAAATTCGTCAGTGGAGTAGAAGGAGTTGGCCACTAGTAAGTCTATCAGGCTCCTTTTAAACTGATCTTCATTTGTAAGTAAATTTTTTTATATGTTTACTGGCAAATTATTGAAGATGTGTGTTCCTGAGTAGTGGACCCGTTTTTGAACTAAAGTAAGTGCTTTTAAGTCCTTGTGCAGATCATTTTTGTTCCTGGTATTGTATGTATGAACTGAGCTGTTTGTTGGAAAAGGAGATATATTATTTAGGACAGATTTCAATAATGAGTAAATATACTAAGAGGCAGTAGTTAGTATACCCAGTTCTTTGAAGAGCTTTCTACAGGACATCTGTGAATTTACTCCACAAATAATACGTATTACACGCTTTTGGACTCTGAAAACTTTTGTTTGACTTGAAGAGTTACCCCAAAATATTATACCAAATGACATTATGGAATGAAAGTAGGCAAAGTATGAAAGCTTTTTCATTTTTATGTCGCCTATGTCTGCTAACACTCGAATTGCAAATACAGATTTGTTAAGGCGTTTCTGCAGTTCTGTGGTGTGCTTTTCCCAACTGAATTTATTATCAAGTTGTAATCACAGGAATTTAAGACTGTCAACCTCTTCTATCTGCTCTTCTTCGTATTTTATGCATATGGTGGGTGGAAACATCTTACAGGTTCTGAATTGCATAGAGTGAGTCTTTTTGAAGTTTAATGTCAGTGAGTTGGCTTTAAACCATTTATTAATATCCATGAAAATATCATTAGCAGATCTTTCTAGAACTACACTTGACACATTATTTATTGCAATACTTGTGTCATCTGCAAACAAAACGAACTCTGCTTCTGGCAGTGTAACTGATGAGACATCATTAATGTACACAAGAAAAAGCAATGGCCCTAAGATGGATTCTTGTGGGACACCATATGTAATTTCTTCCCATTCCGATGATGACTGATGACTTAATTCACTAGTCCCCTGCACTGACACCCTTTGTTTCCTGTAAGTGAGGTATGACTTGAACCATTTTGCAGCACTTCCCCTTGGCACCATAGAATTCTAATTTACTTATAAGGATGTTGTGGTTCACACAATCAAATGCCTTTGACAAATCACAGAAAATACCTGCTGCTTGTAATTTGTTATTTAATGAATTAAGTACAGTTTCACTGTAGGTGTAAATAGCCTTCTCGATATCAGAACCTTTCAGAAATCCAAACTGAGTTCTTGATAATATGTTATTTGTGGTCAGATGGTTGAGCAGCTGCCTGTACATTACTTTTTCTAAAATTTTTGAGAATGCTGGCAAAAGTGAACTCGGTCTGTAGTTTGATGGTATCTCTTTATCCCCTTTCTTGAATAGAGGCTTAACATCTGCATATTTTAGCCAGTTAGGAAATGTCCCAGTTATAATTGACTGGTTACACAAGTAACTTAGAATTGTACTAAACTCACAAGAACATGCCTTAATTAACTTTCCATTGGAACGTTCTAAATGGGGTTTGAGCATTAGAAGGCAGCCTGGTTGGCTGACTAGTGGGATAAGGATGTCATGTAGAACAGAGTGGGAGTTATGTCAAAATGTTAGAAGTATTCCAATCAAGTTACAACAGGCTATTACAAACAGTGTATAAGGTGCTTAAAAATGTCATTAAGCAGGCCAAGAGTATGTGGTACACAAACAGAATAGTTAATTCACAGGATAAAATTAAAATCATATGATCGGTTATGAAGGAAGTGTCTGGTTAGGAGCACAAGGTCGACTATATAAAGTCAGATCGTAGTAAAAACATTTCTGTTATTGATAAATCAGAAATGTGTGCAGTAGCTCTCTAGGCAAATGTCTTTATGAGATTAATGTCTGAAAGACTCGTCTGTGATACAGACAAGGGAGAGATTGAGTCAATAATGAAATCACTGATGTCTAAAGACTCTCGTGGATATGATGGAATGACTAGCAGAATATTAAAGTACTATTTTGCACGTTTTGACACTATACTTAGCCATATTTGTAGTTTTTCCTTTAGGAATGGTTAGTTTCCGGAAACATTAGAGTACTCAGTGGTAAAGCAACTTTATAAAAATGGAGGAAGGATAATGTAGACAATTTTAGACTTATATCAATTCAATCAGTGTTTGCTAAAGTTATCGAAAAGGCTGTGTATGTAAGGGTAATTGACCATTTTATACCAGATAATTTGCTATCAAACGCAAAGTTTAAAAGTCGTTTGACAACTGAAAATGCTATATTCTCTTATCTCTGTGAGATAGTGGAAGGGTTAAACAAATGGTTTCGGACGCTAGACTTATTTTTTGACTTAACTAAAGCATTTGATTGTTCCAGAAGCTGGACCATTTAAGAATACGTGGAGTAGCTCACAATTGGTTCACCTCTTACTTTAACGTCACTGTTCACAGTGTTGAGAATGGCTGTGATGTGACGTCTGAGTGGAGTACAGTCAAGTGTGGGGTGCCCTCGTATCAGTGTTTTGGCCACACCGCCACTCCTGTTCCTTGTTTATATAACTGATATGTCCTAAAGTATTATGGGTAATTATAAAATATTTCTGTTGCTGGTAACACTAACATGGTGGTAAAGGTTATTATGTGCAACATTGGTTCCGTTTCAGATAGTACAGTTCATGACATAAGTTCATGGTTTGTAGAAAATAAACTAACGCTAAAACACAGTAGTGCTCAGTTTTTACATTTTCTAACGTACAATTAAATAAAATCTGACATTTCAATTTCACAGAATGATCATATAATTACTGAAACTGAACAGTTCAAATTTCTAGGTGTTCAGATAGATAGTAAACTGTCGTGGAAAGCCCATGTTCACGATCTTGTTAAAGACTTAATGCTGCCATTTTTTCTGTTCGAACGGTATCTGAAGTAAGTGTTGGTTCCACCCGAAAATGAGTCTACTTTCCTTATTTTCATTTGCTTATGTCGTAAGGTATTATATTTTCGCGTAACTCTTCCCATTTTAAAGGATATTTTTGGCTCAGAAAAGAGCGGTTCGGCCAATGAGTGGTGTAAGTTCGCGAACGTCTTGTCGACCCTTGTTCACTAGTCTAGGTATTTTGACAATGGCCTCTCAATATATAACCATATCAGGTTATTCCCAAAAATAAGCAGCTTTCACTCAGTTAATACTCGGCAGAAATCCAACCTGCATTTGGATCGGACTTCCTTAACTCTTATGCAGAAAGGTGTGCAGTGTACTGCTGCATCCATTTTCAGTAAGCTACCACAAGAATTCGAAAACCTTAGCAATAATTAATGGGCTTTCAAATCGAATCTCAAGAGCTTCCTCATGAATCACTCCTATTCTGCTGAGGAGTTCCTTGAAAAATTAAGCTGATTTTTATGTTTCATTTTTGATTGCGTTTACTAAAACTTACGACTTGATGTTTATTGGTTTCGTAAACAATATATTTTTTGCTGTCATTACTTTTATGTTGTAATTTCAAGTACTGACACATTTCATTACCGAGCGAGGTGGCGCAGTGGTTAAACACTGGACTCGCATTCGGGAGGACGACGGTTCAATCCCGCGTCCGGCCATCCTGATTTAAATTTTCCGTGATTTCCCTAAATCGCTCCAGGCAAATTCCGGGATGGTTCCTTTCAAAGGGCACATCCGACTTCCTTCCCCGTCCTTCCCAAATCCGATGAGACCGTTGACCTCTCTGTCTGGTCTCCTTCCCCAAAACAACCAACCAACCAACATTTCATTACCTTGGAGATTTGCTCCGCATTCTGGTCCTACGGAAATTGACGTGAAAATCATTAATAAAAAAAAATACAAATAAATTTCTCCTAGCCAACAATGCCTTTTTTGACCAGTGCAAATTTGCTTTCTATGTTCTCCTTGCCCCGTCCGTGATGGGTTATTTTGCTGTCTAGGTAGCAGAATTCCTTAATTTCATATACTTAGTGATCACCAAAGTTAATATTAAGTTCCTCACTGTTCTCATTCCTGCTACTCCTTATAAGTTTCATCATCCATCGTTAAATTTACCCTCACCCATTATTGTTTACTCATTAGAGAGTCTGTTCATTCCATTCAACACATTTTGTAATTCTTCAGTTTCACTGAGGGTAACATATCATCAGCGAATCTTATCGTTGATAATCTTTCACCTCGAAGTGTAATCTTACTCTTGAATCTTTATTTTATTTCCATCATTTCTTGTTCGACATATAGATGTGAAAGACTATTTCCCTATCTTATACAATGTTTAATCCCTGCACTTCATTCTTTGTCTTCCACTCTTATTATTCCCTCTTGAATCCTGAACATATTGTGTACTACTCGTACTCACCCCTATTTTCCTCAGAATTTCGAATATCTTGCGCAATTTTAGGTTATCTAACGCTTTTGCCAGGTCAACAAATTCTATGAACGTTTCTAGTAAACGTATGATGAAAATTATTAACAGCGTGATTTACGTATCAGTGTTGTGTAGAAAGTGGCGACAAGAAGTATGTAAGGTTTACATTCTATTACCAGAAGCTAGGAGTGAGAGAGAGAGAGAGAGAGAGTTATGGATACTGACAAGCGAATGGGGGTGGCTGTCATTAAAATAAAAGTACTTTTCCATCTTTTCACGGCCTTTCGACCTTCCACCTACGAAGGGAAAACGATTAGAGGAATCGCATGGAAGAAATTACTGCAAACTACTCACCAATAAGAAATAACGTAGAGCATTGCGTTGGATGGTATTGCCTAAATTGCAAAATATTTCTACAAGACAATTTCTCGTCGTCCACGGTATTAATTTTTCTCAAAATATCCATCTTTAAAACTTGTACACTTTTGCGTGCAGTAGTTGTAGAAAGCGACTGGCAGCTGGCACCGGTCTCTGAAGCCAGGGCGAGCGTCAATCGTATCTCACTTCCCGGGAGGTGTCCGGCAGCTGTGGACAGCTATTGCGGCACCTGAGGAGCGGCCTTGGCTTCTCATGCTCAAATTAGTGCTAGATATATTTTTTCCGAAAAATTTTTATAACTGCCTGCCAATGTAATCCTACTGTAAAGACTTGTAGAGAGTCAACATTGGCTTTTGAGTTTCTTGCTTGTACGTTTCTGTTCCTTGTTGCTTGACAGGCGTCGATGCATCATATAAGTACGAAATTGTATTTCCTAGATTATGCGTACCTTCGAGATCATGTTCCTTGAAATGTGGAAAATATAATTTGATGTATGTGTCGACAAGAGAAGGCTTTGTAGTTAATGTTGCAACTTGCTGACTAATCATATTGTATGGCTGTCAGAACTGTTTGAACTTGTTGACTCGACTGTACCTTGTATTACAAAGAGCAGAAGACCTACTGTGAATATAATGACAGATCTGCTGTACTGCCATAGATGCAATTATCGTTGAAGTCGTCTTACTCGTCACCAACGTTCAGTTCATTCTATTTTCTGGATGCAAAATTTAAGTCTGATATGAACTACCTACATATTCTACTAATAAAATTTATTGAGATACAAGGGAATTACAGAGTTGACTGCAAGCCTGTTTATAAAAGTAGCTAGTGGTCAATAATGCATTTTCTGAAGTAAGGTAATTATTTACGTGTGTGTGTAATCCAAAAACTAAATATTAAAATTCATTTCCTATTTCTGAAATACCATGCAGTAGAACTGTAGGAGATATTTACACTTGTTCTCCATAAGATGTTGTAGCTCTGTTTTGAATTAAGAAGTGTGTTTAGTACTCAAGTACCAAGACACTATTTTTGGCTACGAGCCAAATGCTTTCTCCGATATGAATGTAAAGATACTACAGTCGCTTAAGAAGGAATTACTTAGAGAATATGAGTATATTGTTGGTTTGAAGTGTATGATAGTATGAGTGTATTTAATAAATCGGGCTGTCAATATAACCAACAGTTTGATTGTAGTTCAAATAACTGTTAATACAAGCTTCTTTGAGGCAAGATGGTCATTATCTTCAACGAAAAATGTTTGAAGTTGCATGTGAAGACATGGCTGTACCCAAAGTAAATCGATGATCATAAATGTCATTCTTCAGGTAGGACTCACATGTTACCAAGGATCTTTCGATTACGCTGCAGAAGTTGCGCAGGAAAGCACTTTCCCAGCCTCCATACGTTCCGATTCTGCTGCGATTTCCATGCTTTTGGAGCCCCGAAGAAAGACATTCATGGCGGTCGAGTTGCTTCAGATGAAGAGGTGCATGTTTAGAAACAATGATGCTTCTGTAGGCAAACGTGAACTTTTTATCCATGAAGACACTGACCGTCTTGTCTTCCAGTGACATAAGGCTGTTGATAGTTATGGCGATTACTTTTAAATTAGTAAACAGTTTACCTACTTCATTTCCATCTGTGTCTTATTTTCAAAGAGAGAAAGGGAGAGAGATGATTAGGGGGTGGGAGAGGAGTGAATTTACTGAGGGTGTACGGTATTCCAGAGAACAATATTGTTTTTTTGTATAATCAGAGAGATGAGATTTAGTGATTGCAATGATGATGTAGTTGGGAAAATAACTGTATGTGGCTTTTGATGAAGTACGGTTGGCATCCCGGCCTTTGCATGTAGGCAGTCCAGACCCTTAGGAATTTTTTCAGTGTTGGGAAAACACCACATGTTGTCCCGAGTCGCCATTGCATCCCTTCTCTCGCGTCTTTACTAATCTATTTAAGTAATCTTCTTTAAAGAACTGTTACACTCTCCCACGATCCTAATAATTAACTGCAATATACAACCTACTTCACCTACGATTTAGCATTTGAGTGTAGGAAGTGTAGTAAGAGAAGAGTCTTTATTCTTCACAAATTACCTCCTAATTTCTAGAAGCAACAATGTAACTCACAACAACAACAAAAAAGTCATTCCGGAAATATTACCGACGCCCTTCGCTTATAATAAGTTGGCAACTGAACATTACAGTATATTTCAGAGTAGTGTATACTACAAACTTACCACTGAACTACAGTTTTAATGTGTACTTTTTTGTTGTTTTTGATAAGATTTGCCATGTCATTTCATGTTCTGTACGCATGTATGACTGCGTAATCACTCTGTGATACTTAAAACAATAGTGTTGTGTACACCTCTCTGTGCACATTTCGATCAGTTTGCCTTCACGTTGTTGAAGATTTTCGCGTTACTCGGAATCAATTGTCGTTCTGTACCAAATTTTTTTTAGACATTCTGGAAGATTTGAGGTTATATTTATTGCACGTACAGCGTACGATTGAGTCTCATTTTGCTAGACCATTAGAGCCCAAAGTGGTAGGTATGTACGGTCGTCAAAACAAAGCTGTTCGTGCGGAAAAATGAACATCCCACAGAGGAAGTATTCCGTTACAGCGGCAACATATTATCTTACTAACGAGAAGTATTTTACACTACCTGGAAATTAAAAGCAATTGCCAATTATACAGGGAAATATAGAATTCTGACGGCCATCGTGAAATATGTGGGAAATTGGCCGCCAGCATTAGAAGAGGTCCGAAGGTGTTACCGTACCTATGCAGGTAGCTCATGGTCAAGGAGCATCATCATTACTCGCTGGATCAGCTTTCCATTTAGCCATTTGATCAATATCTTTTCTATGTCTCCTTTATCGTAGTAGCTTCTCTTGTCTTGATGAGTAAAACGCTGGTGATTGTGGGGGCTTTCAAATAGAAAATGCATGAAATGAGAGTGATGGTGGTGTGTGGTGGCTCCTAGTAGCGGGCTTTCAAACAATATAAATGTAATGATGGTGTGGTGGCCCTCAACTACGTATCCTCCGACTCTACGTTGCAATATTAAAAGTTTTCGCTGGTTTCGTTGTCTAGGGGCTGGGATAAATAGTTGTTGCATTGCAGGCCAAATACTGCTAAGTCTACAGTATAAGATAAGAATACACAGATGAATCGAATGGTCGAAGGTTTCTATCACTCGGCAATTTGGAATTATGAATGTAACATGTAAATTTATATATGAAAGCTTGCATTTAAATAAAATTTGCAGGTACTATCTTAACGACTTTAGATGATGAGTACGATAGAAGAAGTACTTTTGAGAATGCGGTATATTTCTGCAAAACACTTATTGATGTCGATGGTCCAGCAATTAAATAACATATTAGTTGAATAACAGGGAAACATTAAATTCCTATTGCACGTAATTAGTTATGAACGTAACATACTCGCGGCATATTCACTTCTAAACGCATACTACAACTTCACTGTAGGAACCTCGGAAATCTCACAAGTTCGTAAGTCCGCACTCCGAAGTATTTCTGCCTCGCGTCCACGCGCAAACCGCTCCACACTCCAAGTCCCTCTCACGACCGTGCGTCTGCCGCGCCATCGCGCCCAACACCCTCTGTCCGCGTCCGGCACTCACTCCCGTGTTCTGTGCGACCCTCCCTCGTGCTGCACTGTTCCGAACTCCACGTGTCCTCTCCGGAAACGATGCTCCCATTCAGTCTCCCCATTCACGAGCGCTGTGATTGGCTAGAGCGCTCGCGCCATATCTTCAAACCATTGCACCCACACACATATTTAAGCACAAACGAAATACTGGATTTATATTTAAACACTTGAAATTAAATAAGTATTCCTACGCTCTAACACACATTATTAGATACATAAACAAATTAAATAAACATATATCAAATGAATAGAACAAAGGGTAGGCCAGTAGCCTAATGTCTCTGTGCTTTATACACACAGTGAATACTTAACCAATTTCTTCATGAATAGTATATATCAGATATAAACAAAGACACAGATGTATAAATATATTTATAAGCATGCTGCTACCGTGTTTTCGTGTAATTGTGGAGTACTTATGGCCTGACGCGATCGGTAGTAATCGGCTACTTTGACCTCCTACAACTCATGTACTATTCAAGTTACATGCCTTAATTTATACCAATTTCGGTTTACACTGATAGATTTCTGAAGACACGTCGGTCGACGAAATCGGATGAAGCGTTTACATTTTGAGAATTCGTTGCTGGGTGTTACTTGTCTAATTTACAGTCAGATACCAAACTTTAAACTAATAAAGATATTGCAAATCTAATTACACAATCAGAATCGTCGTACAAATAATAGTAATGTACAATTTTTTTCAGGTATCATGATTCATCTGGCTGTCAATTTCTATACGAACTGCGAAATGTCTACCATTAAGGTTTCACAAAGTCTGCCATCTTTGGCACTCCCGGCGTGTCTCCTTCAACGCATTGTCACAGCGGAATTCCCAGTCACGCGGCTGGACCATGCGCTGGGACTACCCCTCTCGTCCGGCTAAGGTTCGCCACCACGTGATAGCTGCCGGGCCCCGGCTGGCCGTGGGGCCCGAGCGGCCACGCCAACTTAGAATATTTTCAGGGCGCCGCATTTCGCCCGTTACCTCACACCTAGTATTTGTGTTCTTACGAGAACCACTGTAGTGCGAGTTAACAAAAATTGTATCACAAAGCTCACAAATTAGAAAAGAAATTGTCCAAGTTGTTCTGAGGGCACTCGTTTTGAAAGAATGAGAGTTAAACTTATGAGGAATATATAGTTTTAGATCGATGAGACATCGACCAATATTTTCACTTCTAAGCAGTTCGTATTTCAGATATAGAAGACAGTAAGTAATTGAATAATTATTCAGTTCTTTGACACGAACGGGGCTGGTTAATGATATACTTCTCTTCAAATTACTCACTCAATCGTAATTTGAGCAAAGCTCAACATTCTTTTGAACTTTTACTCGGGAACAATAAAATTTAGATTTACTCTCAATTTCGAGCACAGTCAGGCTCAAATTAGGTCGGTGAAGAGTAAGTTTTACTGTTGTGCATAAAACTGTCCTCATAAGTAGCAGACAAGAGCGGAAACAAAATGCAGCATAAAAAATCTTTAAGATGAAATTCAATAAGACAGAATAAATGTTTAAATAACAGATTACTATGTTCGGTCGCTAACTAAAATTAGAAATATGGCGGGATAAATAAAATGAACTCCTTACCTGAAGAGTCTGAATAATGAGATAAAATTCTGCCAGACAATATTTACTAACATTCGACTGGACGTGTATAACGATCTGGTGGAGGTAATCAGGTGCGAGACTACGAGAAATTCCAGTTAATAGAATATTAGTAGAATATAGTTTTCCAACGGAATTTGTGGTTATTTTCTCCCTGATTTTCAAGGAAAATAGAACTCAATAATTTCGTTGGACTGTGGGTATGGAACTATGGATAACTGATAACGGAATGCACTACGCTTTGTAATTAGAATTTAATTTGAGATGATAACTATTTTTTTCTGATTTGACATTGCTTTTATTTTGGTCACATACACTGTCGTAACTGAAAATGATTTGGAATATTGGGGAAAGGTGCTTATTATAGGAGAATTTGTTGATGTGAGACAGGTTAGATTTTGAGTGCCCTTCAAAACGAGCAACGTAACTATGAGGCTAGGTTTCTAGCCCAAGACAGCTTCCTCCTAACATACGATGCCGGGAGTAGCACAAAACGCGACAGTAATGCATATAACTTCAGCATGGCACCTTAGTAGCTGAATTCAGACTCACTTGGTTGAATCGACGTCTTCATTTATATTTATAGAGGCAACGCTTCTCATCCAGAAAAGTCAATGCAATTTAGTGAATCAATTTAAGATAGTCTAACTCTCTAGTTCGTGTGGAAAACGATCAAATTTGTTAATTATTCTATACACTCTAATCATAATTTCATCATTCATGCTAATTAAGCGGAGGTAGAGTTAGTGAACTTCATGTAGGCTTGAATAACATTCTTTAAATGTATAAATAGAATGATCTTTGTATTCATCTGAAGGAAATTTTAGCAAACATAAGGCAGGAAGAGCTCGGCAATAAATCCATTATTATGGTTCGCGATGGCATAAGTGTACACCCAGTAGCAGCATATTACAGCTTTTAAATCGTCTGAGATTTATTTACTTCGACAATAGTGACTTGACTCTGCAGAAAACTTAATATCCGTAATCAAATTTTGTTTTAGATGTTCTACCTGCTCTCCTCCTGAAAACAAATCAACCGAGACAAATAAATTAACTCCAACTTTCAGCACCGTGACGTGCTAGAACGGTCGACAAAGATAAACAATTCCCATGTCTACATAGGCTCGGGTACCTTTGGTTGTTGTGCTCGCGTCAGTGGTAACGTAACAGACGCTGACAACTTCGCCGTTGTATTTCTTCCCTTTTTTCTGTAGCGATTCTACTTGTACAACCTTTTGGCACTGCGTGTAATTACCGGATGTTGTTTTGCTTACAACACATTCTTTATCTGTCTGAAACGGCGAGATTCTTCTGCCTCGATTAAAAAAATAATAGAAGATCTGGGTTGGCAGCGTGGCAGCGTTTAACGCTCAGGAGCTCCAATGAAGTAATTAAGGTTCGATTTGCCTCGATCGTACTTTTATTTCCATTGTATTGTTTGCTGAGCGTAACACGAATACTGAGGAGGCATGCCGAACACAATTACACAATGCGCCATAGACGGGTATAAGAGAAACAGTAACTTAGTGCTGGATGTGACAACCTACTCTGGCTACGAGAGATAAACCCTGCTACTCTTCCAGTGTGATGGTTTCAAAGCGTGTGAAGCATCATCCAGGTGTGGCGTTCAACCTCGCTGTGTCCAGCAGTGAATAAAGAGGTGGTGCGAGAC
This sequence comes from Schistocerca serialis cubense, assembly GCF_023864345.2. Lineage (NCBI taxonomy): Eukaryota > Metazoa > Arthropoda > Insecta > Orthoptera > Acrididae > Schistocerca > Schistocerca serialis. The sequence continues at coordinate 668,718,273 of NC_064642.1, forward strand.
AGGGGCAGTTGGCAGGCATCGAGGGTCGGGCTTAGGAATGATGTCGACGCCTAACCAGGGCAACGTGTTAGTCATCACCTGTACGTTTTAAACGTAGTCCAGCTCAAGAGTAAGACCAGCCTCCCCGCATATTCACAAGCGGTTCGCAATTGCTTCCAGGATACTAGGCTTAGAGCAATAAGGCTAGTACTAAGTGTAGACCTAATGTGGCTTAAATTCAAAGAAATAATATCAGCAGCAGTCGATAGATTTATACCAAATAAATTAACAAACGACGGAGGTGATCCTCCTAGGTACACAAAACTGGTTAAAACACTGTTGCAGAAACAACGAAACAAACATGCCAAATTTAAACAGACGCAAAATCCCCAAGATTGGCAATCCTTTTCAGAAGCTCGAAATTTGGAACGGAGTTCAATGCGAGATGCTTATAACAGTTTCCACAACGAAACTTTGTCTCGAAACCCGGCAGAAAATCCAAAGAGATTCTGGTCGTATGTGATGTATGTTACAGGCAAGAAACAATCAATGCATTCTCTACGCGATAACAATGGAGATACTATCGAAGACAGTACTGCCAAAGCAGAATTACTAAACACAGCCTTCCCAAATGCCTTCACAAAAGAAGACGAATTAAATATTTCAGAATTCGAATCGAGAACAGCAGCCAAACTGAGTAACGTAGAAGTAAATATCCTCGGTGTAGTGAATCAACTTCAATCACTTAATAAAAGCGAGTCTTCTGGTCCAGACTGTACACCAGTTAGGTTCCTTTCCGAGGATTAGCTCCATACTTAACAATCACATACAACCGTTCGCTCGACGAAAGATCCGTACCCAAACACTAGAAAGTTGCACGGGTTACACCAACATTCAAGAAAGGTAGTAGGAGTAATCCACCAAATTAAAGGCCCATACCGTTAACGTCGATATGCAGCAGGATTTAAAACATATATTGTGTTCGAACATTATCAATTACCTGGAAGGAAACGGTCTATTGACACACAGTCAACATGGGTTTAGAAAACATCGTTCCTATGAAACACAAATAGCTCTTTGTTCACATGAAGTGCTGAGTGCTACTGACAAGGGATTTCAGATCGATTCCGTATTCCGGGATTTCCGGAAGGCTTTTGACACTGTACCACACAAGCGGCTCGTAGTGAAATTGCGTGCTTATGGAATATCGTCTCAGTTATGTGACTGGATTTGTGATTTCCTGTCAGAGAGGTCACAGTGCGTAGTAATTGACGGAAATTCATCGAGTAAAACAGAAGTGATTTCTGGCGTTTCCGAAGACAGTTTTACAGGCCCTTTGCTGTTCCTTATCTATGTAAACAATTTGGGAGACAATCTGAGCAGCCGTCTTCGGTTGTTTGCAGATGACGCTGTCGTTTATCGACTAATAAAGTAATCAGAAGAACAAAACAAGCTGCAAAACCATTTAGAAAAAATATCTGAATGGTGCGAAAAGTGGCAGTTGACCCTAAATAACGAAAAGTGTAAGGTGATCCACATGAGTGCTAAAAGGAAAGCGTTAAACTTCGGTTACACAATAAATCAGTCTAATCTAAAAGCCATAAATTCAACTAAATACCGAGGTATTACAATTACGAACAACTTAAATTGGAAAGAACACATAGAAAATGTTGTGGGAAAGGCTAACCAAAGGCTGCGTTTTATTGGCAGGACACTTAGAAATTACAACAGACCTACTAAAGAGACTGCCTACACTACGCTTGTTCGCCCTCTTTTAAAATAATACTGCTCGTTATGGGATCCTTACCAGATAGGTCTGACGGAGTACATCGAAAAAGTTCATAGAAAGGCAGCATGTTTTGTATCATCGCGAAATATGGGAGAGAGTGTCACAGAAATGATGCAGGATTTGGGCTGGAAATCATTCAAAGAAAGGCGTTTTTCGTTGCGACGGAATCTTCTCACGAAGTTGCAATCACCAACTTTCCTCTCTGAATGCGAAAATATTTTGTTGACACCGACCTACATAGGGATAAACGATCACCACGATAAAATAAGGGAAATCAGAGCTCGTATGGAAAGATATAGGTGTTCATTCTTTCCGCGCGCTATACTCGGTTGGAATAATAGAGAATTGTGAAGGTGGTTCGATGAATCCTCTGCCAGGCACTTAAATGTGATTTGCAGATTATCCATGTAGATGTAGATGTAGTAGAGAAGACCTCTCTGACCACAAACTTCGTAGGCCTGCCTATGTAGACCGCGTCTGGCAGCATGTCATCTTTTCAGGTGTGTCAGGGTCTGAGGATGGTCTACAAGACACGAGAAGTAGATTAGGACCCACACTACCTGGCGCAAGGATCTCGTGTTTGCTGTATGACGGCCTCTTTATGAGGATTGATGTCACCATATGGAGTAGAGATACTTCATCGAATTTTTGCATTACTGAACGTAAGTGAACATCATGAAACATACAAAGGTGCTGAGGGAGAATATGAGCTATCCCACTTCAACATTCACCGGTTCACGAGAGTCAAATCGTTCACATTGATTTTCGCAACAAGTTGACGTTGACCTGATCGACTGACGTTTTAGAGAGCCGGCCCTGAGTACCACTGAAAATTTATCAGCCAAAATGAAGTGTCTCGTGAGCTAACACAGGATGTCTGCAGCCCCACGTACACATGACCAACAGTGGGCCGTAGTGTTGCATACATGGAGAACTTTCGAGGACATTGAGGTACATTTTCAGAGGTTGATGGCTTGTATTCCTCTTCGGATGTGACAGGTAAGTCATGCCTCATCCATGATGTGAAACTTTCCTCGTCTCGCTTTACTGCATATTGCACTACTTCGTGTGACATAACTATGTCTGTTAATTGGAAATGTACGTTATTCATGGAATCTGTGCTACTTAACACTTAACACATACAGATTTGAAAAAATAAAAAAGCAAGTGTATCTGAATCGAAATAAAATTGGCGTCTCAGTGTTAGAGAGAGAAAACATTTAATATCGACCAATACAAGGGCAAGTATCCACCAAAATAATATTTTCTGCATTTACTGGGCAAAAGAAGTACAGCCTGGACGTAGAATAGCCCTTTTTCATGCTAACATTCCTCGGTAGCCGAAGGATAACATTCAATGCACTGTGGCCTCTAGTTCATGTTTGTCTTCCTAGAATCGTGTTTCCTGCACGGAGACGATGTTAGCTACTTGAAAGAGTTAGAATGTCCAGATTTAATTAAAGTTGACGGCTTTTGATGTGGGTTGCTGAGTTTGTGAACTGGCCAGATACCATTTGCTCTTACATTTATTCCGTTGCTTGCATCTTGTATTCGAACTCATGTTATATTGCAAAGTCATTATCTCTAAGTATAATCTCGTTACGTGGGGAGTGTCCCGCTTTGTAGAGGCCGCTTCAATAATTTTCCGTCGTAACTGGTCTCCAATAAGCCGCTCCACATAACCTTGTAATAAAAAATGAGGTTATTACATGACCTCGGTTATTTATCCACTAGGTTTCTGTTTCTTGGAGATAATGCATTTTAAACGCACCCGTAAATTTCACACAAGAAGTTACCTTTTATGCGTAGAATGGGGTGATAAACAGGCTGTGTTGTTATGATTTTCTAATCCTGCAACGTATTGATGGACATTCGTCTTGTCACCTTCAAACCTTTCCTCTTTTGAAAGAACAATAAAATCTTTTAACTGTGTTAACATTAATTTTAGCCAGTTTTAAATAGCCATTTCCAAGGCAAAATCATCACAACACTTCATCGACCTCTTTTTGGGTAGCATCAGATCTTCCTTGCTTTCAAACGATCAACGTGTTGTATAAAGGTAACTCTTTGCTGTGGGTGAGCTTGCTCGGCATGCTCTGTCTGCTACACCCCAAGTGCTGCGGACGCGTTTAGGTGCAGCCTATGGGTTTATCTTCAGCACTATTGACGCAACAGCCTTCTCACAGATGTGGACGAGATTAAGCTCATTGAGCCACAGGTACACGCGTGCTCTAGAGGTGTTAACATGCAGAGCAGCGTTCTTTCAAAGTTTTTCGGAGTCCCGTCTGCATAGTCCGACCGTGCGTCTACGTTTGCTGCTGTGGTCCCTTACTCCAGATTTCCACTTCGCTTTGCGTTTTTTTTGTCAGTATTAACTTTGTGTTCTTGTGTTTTGTGGGAGAAATGTCACGTCGCTGTGGCTGCGCGGATAGAGATATCCTTAAGATACTCACTAGGAGCGACAATAGGTGTGAATTCTGTGATTTGCAGCAATGCTAAGTCTTCAGTATAATCTCAGGGTAACAGTCATCAGCGTTGTACATCAGCTGGTATAAAACGCGGGTTTGGTGTTACTGCTATAGGTGCAGTCGGCTGGGGAAGTAGAAAATTGACTGGAAACAAACTAATTTTTAGTCGTTAAAGCAAGCGTTTGTGATGAACTGACTTCAGGGCACTGTATCAGCTGGTTGACGACTTAAGCATTCTGCCATTTTTATGGTATTCTCGTCAAAAGACGTTTTTCATGTTATAGGATACGAAACGAATCCAATTCACAAGAACACCACGGCAAAACCCTCTCACTGTCGACTGTCAAGGTGAAATGAGGATATGAGGAGTATTGATATTTTGTTTCTGTTTTTCGTCTAATAACTCAGAATATAAAGTTGAAAACTAGCTATTATTGGTACGTAGATGTAATTTTAATACTCAGGTTTTTAGCGAAATTATGTCCCGAGACTGCTTTATTTTAGTTTTGAAAATGCTGCTCTTTGGTGACAACTGTGGAAGAACTGGTGGTGAGAATTTTTTTTAAAATTAGGAATTTTGTTGCTGGCCGAAGTGGCCGTGCGGTTAAAGGCGCTGCAGTCTGGAACCGCAAGACCGCTACGGTCGCAGGTTCGAATCCTGCCTCGGGCATGGATGTTCGTGATGTCCTTAGGTTAGTTAGGTTTAACTAGTTCTAAGTTCTAGGGGACTAATGACCTCAGCAGTTGAGTCCCATAATGCTCAGAGCCATTTGAACCATTGTTTTTAGGAATTTTGTTGATGAAGTTCGTACGACGCTTCACATCCTGTTTATTACAAATCAGGAGAATTTCATTGACGAAACTGTCTTGTTCTTCAAAGTTCGATTATCTTTTAAACAGCTTATTCTACACAAGAGAAGCAGAAACACATTTGCGCTGCCTGACTGTCAGACAGGGTACATTTTGGAATTCATTGTATATAAGGATGTAACAAAAAAATTGGTTCCACAATTTAAAGAAGAGTGGTGACATAGCGGCATTATTCATGAGTCAAGATTTCGAACAGTGTTCACAACACTATTACAGCCTGGATCTATTCCTGTGGCTTCAAAATCAACAAAGAACTGCATGTAGCACTATTCGTTACATGCATGTAGCACTCTTGAAGAGTGGTCAGTCCTGTTGACGTGATGCAACCGTCTCATTAGTCCATCACCAATCCGGTCCTAAGCCTGGATCGAAAAGTAGGCCCAGAATAGATACAGTGTTTCTGGAAAGTATTCGAACAGTTCCTGACTTCGTCTGTTCTGATGAAGTACACTGGTGACCATAATTAAAGCCACAAATGGAAATTTTGCAGGGTTTCGTATATTTTGCTACAATACTGTATAAAAAGGTGGTAGTAAAGTGGAAACAATGCAAAGAATTGAACGTAGACAACTACAACATGCATATCGATACACGAAAATATTCCTCGTTTCTTCCACCTTAACGGATTGCACACACATCCCGGCAACTGGTGTATTTGCTCAGCATTGTGTGTGACCACCTCTGGCAGCAGTAGAGGCCAGACAACGACGGGACGTGCTGTGAACGGCGTCATGTTGAGGCAATGACGATCATCCTTCCTGCTGAGATGCTCGCAAGTCTTGAAGAGTGGTTAGTGAATGATGACGTGATGCAACCCGTCTCCCTCATCCATCGCAAATATGCTTTGTGGGATTCAAATCGGGAGAACGACTAGGTCACGCCTTTCATGAAATATCTTTCGTTTCCAAGGAAACGTCAACCAGTCGTCCTCTATGAGATCGAGCGTTATCGTCCATCAGTACGAAGTCTGCTTCCACAACACCTCACAACAGCTGCACATTAGGTCCTGAGATCTCGTCACGCCGGCCGAAGTGGCCGTGCCGTTAAAGGCGCTCCAGTCTGGAACCGCGAGACCGCTACGGTCGCAGGTTCGAATCCTGCCTCGGGCATGGATATTTGTGATGTCCTTAGGTTAGTTAGGTTTAACTAGTTCTAAGTTCTAGGGGACTAATGACCTCAGCAGTTGAGTCCCATAGTGCTCAGAGCCATTTGAACCATTTGATCTCGTCACGATACCTTAAAGCAGTTAAAACTTGCCGATTCTCCCGTACAGTTTTATGAAGAGGTGTACGAGTGGTCACTATAATCCCTGCCCACACCATTAGCGATCCTCCTCGACATCGGTCTCCTCCCACAATGTTTGGGTTCCAAAATCGTGTTCCACGTTCACTCCAGATGCAAATCCGTCGAGAATCACTCTGACCAAATCGGAAGTCATCTATGAAAAGAGCATTCAAAAATGGTTCAAATGGCTCTGAGTACTATGGGACTTAACATCTAAGGTCACCAGTCCCCTAGAACTTAGACCTACATAAACCTAACTAACCTAAGGACATCACACACATCCATACCCTAGGCAGGAGTCGAACCTGCGACCGTACCAGTCTCGCGGTTCCGGACTACAGCGCGTAGAACCGCATGGCCACCGCGGCCGGCGAAAAGAGCATTGGCACACTGTTCGACCGTCTGTGTGGCATGTTGATGACTCCATCCTAGACGTTCCCTTCTGTGAAGACGCGTCAGAGGTGCACATAGAACAGACCTCTGACAGTAAAGGCCACTCTGCCGAAGCCTTCTGCACACCGTCTGCCTCGATACAACACGTCCAGTGGATGCTGCGAGGTTAGATGCCAGTTTCCGTGCAGCACTGAGGCGGTACCGTCGTGCCGTTACAGCCAAATAACGGCCCTCTCTTTCTGATGTCACATGCGGTCGGGATACAATTTCGGTCTCTATAAACGGTCGCCACATCCGAGAAACAACAGAATTATTCACATTAAGCCATCGGGCCACATCAGTTTGCGACTGTCCTGCTTCCTTTCTCTGTATGGCCCTCCAGCTCATAGAGTATGGTAGGCTTCTTCCCTGGGCGATACTGCGCCGTCTGTGGTTATGAACACAGCGACTGTGGATGTGGGAACACACGGTGAGCACTACTCGTGTTTGATAGGTGTCCTCCCGTCATGGTTGCCGTGATTGTTTGTTGACCGGAATACCGTCTTCTCTGCAGAACACGATTGTACGGACATCTGCGTGATTAAATACTGTATTAGAGATAGGACAGAGAAATAGCGGTTGCTTGCTTTAATTTTGGACACCAATGTATTTCGTTGGCAAACTTACAGTTTTGGTGCTATAGAAGCTACAATAACTGTTCTGTATATAATGTAGGCCTACTTAAATAGCGTGCATTACAACACTAAAAACAAACTTATACATCTTCGTTTACTTGCAGTACGCTAAAATTATGACCACGCGACGCAATTATAATCCGGTATCTTGATTTTTGGCAATGAAAATTATCTGGGGACATGAAGTGTTCAAATCATTTTTTCTGTTTCCTGTCGTTCCTCGGTTGCTTCAAAATTCACAAGAGTATGTTCTGTCTTTGCAACTAAATGAAAGGCAGTTTGTTTTTTGCCATAAGTGTTTCGCTTCTTTTATTTATGAAGCATTTTCAGTAGTCTGTAAGACATGTTTGTTTTATAGATGTAAAATATATAGTGGTTACAAATACGTTATTATGTCACGTTTTCTCATGTTTTCCAGATCAGAAACAAGTTTTATAGCACAAGTAACGTGAGGTTAAACTATCGTCAGTAACACCAAACAATAATTTATCCTCGTGAAACCTGTGCTAAAAAGTTGCTTCTAATCTGAAAAACTTGAGAAAACATAACATAGTAACATATTTGTAGCCATTGCATAAATCATTTATAAAATGCCAATGAAGATGCTTCATAAATAAAAGAAGCGGAATGGATATGGCTAAAACCAAACGCCTTTCATCTGGTTGCATTGACGGAACATACCTTCATGAAGTATTCAAATGCTTCAAGTTCTTAAATTTAAAGTACTTTTCCATGTGATGTGATACGTTGGCAACAAACCGATTGTTGTTTTGCAGTAACTTCACAGTACGTGACGCAAACACACAGAATTCATTTCGCCGTTTAAACTAGAACTGTAAATATTCATCAGTTTTCAATGTGATGATATTATTCCAGCCTGAAACAAACGATTGTGCCCGGGTACGCTTATTTTTGAACCGTGAAAATTGACTAGAAAAGTAAATAAGGATTTTAAATACATATTGACTAATGTAAAATGTATTCAGACGTTTAATTTTCCTCGCTTTGTAGCGTACCATCAAACGTAGAAGTACACTAAACAGACTTGATGTCTCTGATGATGCTATATCCATTTTGTACATGATGTAATTAAAGAGCATACACTGCGCAGGTGAAACAGCAGTTGAACATCTTAATCTTCTTACGATACGCCAAAATAAATTCCCAAGTAACGTAGACAATGTATCATGATTTTTTTGCCATGAATGATTTCTAGGGACGTGAAAATGATTGAAAGTACATGCTGTACTTCCTAAACATTATTCAAACGCTAAAAGATTCCGAAATATATATGCTCCTCTAGACACGTAGTTTTCAAATATTCAAATGTGTGTGAAATCTAATGGGACTTAACTGCTAAGGTCATCAGTCCCTAGGCTTACACACTACTTAACCTAAATTATCCTAAGGACAAACACACACACACACACACACACACACACACACACACACACACACACACACATACACACACACATGCCCGAGGGAGGACTCGAACCTCCGCCGGGACCATCCACACAGTTCATGACTGCAGTGCCTCAGACCGCTCAGCTAATCGCGCGCGGCACGTAGTTTTCAGGCAACAGACGGACCTGCTACTATATGTTCAACAATATCTATTCAAGTAAATACACAGCCTACATAGCATCAGTCAATACATAATTACACAAACTCTCTTTATATTGTGATTACATTATTCCAAGGTATAGGAAGAGAAGGATTTTGTATCCGAAAACATTAATTTCTGGCCTTAAAGTTTGCCTCAGGAGAAATAATTTTATTTGTGTACCCGTAAGGTGTTCGGCTGTGTTTAATCCAACTCTACACCTATGTTGAGAACTGTCAGTGTATGACTGACCGTGCAAGTCTGCACCAAGGGCACGGACGAACTGGAGAGAGATGATTTGCCGACTGCAAAAGATTTAGCTCATAAGGAACCGCTGAAATATTTATCACTCAAGAGGCCGGCGAAGGTTATTTCAGCAGACAGGGAGGGTGCAGGTGCAAGTAAACGACTTAGTCCAGAGTGACTTGGCATGGCGTGTAGTAAGTACTTCAGCAGCCGCGAAAAGAAAAGCTCAATAAATCTCCACATCCAACACACGCATACCAACAGTATTTCTCCTGCTACAGTGTATGCTAGTCATCAGGATTACTGTTTCGCCTGGAAGTGTTGGTTAATGTCTGGCTGGGCCATACGGCTTCCCAGCCCGTGGTGGTGGTTGTTTGGATGTTTAAGGGGGACTAAACACCCCAGCCCGTCATACAGGAGCTATCTACAGGGACTTTGTTCTGAACACTCTCCAACACCTGTTGGAAGATCGACCTCTGCAAATAAGAAGAATCATGTGGTTTGTGCATGGTGGACCCCGAGCTCATTTTAGTGTCGGTGTTCGACAGGCGGCCGGCCGGAGTGGCCGTGCGGTCCTAGGCGCTACAGTCTGGAGCCGAGCGACCGCTACGGTCGCAGGTTCGAATCCTGCCTCGGGCATTGATGTGTGTGATTTCCTTAGGTTAGTTAGGTTTAATTAGTTCTAAGTTCTAGGCCACTGATGACCTCAGAAGTTAAGTCGCATAGTGCTCAGAGCCATTTGAACCACTTTTTGTTCGACATGCGCTCTCTGGTATCTATCATGACAGATGGATAGATATCGGAAGATCATTTCATGGCGTGCACGTTCCAAGCATTATCCTTTGGATTGTTAGCTCTCCGGCACCTAGAAGAATTGGTCAATGCAATAGATCATCTGGATGTAGAAACACTACATTGAAATGTCATGGAGGGTGCAAAAATATTCGCAACCATCAGGGAGTATTTGAAGGGGCGGGCCAGCCCATGATTCGAATGAGTGCACGGCTGTTTAGAAGAGGACAACATTTCGAACATTTATTAAGAGTTTCTTTGTTGATGAACTCCAATTACCTAAATTGTAAATTTCCATCAATAACTAGAAAATGAAAGATTTTCGGAAATATTGTTCAGTGACAGTATTTTATTCCTTTGATGTAAAGAACCTCTCCCATATTTTTGTAAATCTACTTCCTGTATCGTAATACTGAAGCATCAACATGAATATTTTCAACGGTCAAAATCAGAAATTAACAATATTATGTCCGTGATCAATAGTTACCTAAAATGAACACGGCAGAATAGTGATAAAACGCCTGCTCTAAACAGATCAATACTTTCCTGAACAGAAATCTTGCGTGGCCCTGTTGGTGTTACAAGTGGGCACGAAAATAATATCACAGATTCTGCCCTCACAGCTTTACAAGTGGGCAGGAATCACGATCCATAACCAAGATTAGCAACTGCCACAGAAAGATCTACCTTACCAGGGAGAATATCTGCTGTATATCCAAACAGTGCTATGAGCAACATAAATTCACAGAGCTATCTATCACACAGACAAAACACAGTAGCACAACACAGAAAAACTTGGCTGTATATAATAACTGAATGGCGTTATCTGAATAAATGCAGTAATCACAACGCAATAAAATCTCAGTCTTATATGTACCACTAACCCAACGTGCTATATAAAATTTCACTTCATACGACCGATTCCGGCTTCACTGTGTTTGAAAACATTATAACAGGCATCATCTTCAGCTGCATGTTTCACACAAGATAGGTGTCCGTGCAGCACGGGATTAGCCGAGCGGTCAAGGGCGTTGCCGTCATGGACTGTGCGGCTGGTCACGGTGGAGGTTCGAATCCTCCCTCGGGCATGGGTGTGTGTGTTTGTCCTTAGGACAATTTAGGTTAAGTAGTGTGTAAGCTTAGGGACTGATGACCTTAGCAGTTAAGTCCCATAAGATTTCACACTTATTTTTTAGGTGTCCGTAGATTAACCAAGCCATTACATCCTACTTAGAGTTCAGCAGAAGTGATACACCTTGCATCTTCAGTTGTTTTCAGATGTTTCTCCATCTGTATCAACTTTATAACGTCATTCATGTCGGTGTCCTGTATTCTCCGCTTTGAACATGAGCTCTACCTAGAGGCAGCAAGTGCATATAAATGCCCATTCGCATTTTCTCTCATGCACACCCATATGTAGTCTTTCTTTTAGTACCTCGGTCTTAAAATTCTTTTGATAAAAAAGGTCAAATAATATTTGCAGTAGCTATAAAGTTTACACTTCATACAAAACCATCGTTTCCTGTAATAGTTCTGTGTATTAAACTCAGTGTCCTGAAACAAATGGAATATTTCTTTAATAAAAATACACTATTTTTAAATGGTCAGGGCACCATTGTTCTACACCCACACACGATGAACTCTGACGTGCCTCAGAACAAATTAGAAAGAAAAAAGCCCGCATCTCGTGGTCGTGAGGTAGCGTTCTCGCTTCCCACGCCCGGGTTCCCGGGTTCGATTCCCGGCGGGGTCAGGGATTTTCTCTGCCTCGTGATGGCTGGGTGTTGTGTCCTGTCCTTAGGTTAGTTAGGTTTAAGTAGTTCTAAGTTCTAGGGGACTGATGACCATAGATGTTAAGTCCCATAGTGCTCAGAGCCATTTGAACCATTTGAAAGAAAAAATAGAAAGATAAATCACTGCGCTTATGAAAGAGAACAACATCCAGATGCATACAGGAAAATCAGTCACTTCAGTTACGATCAAACATACAGTAAACAGTTCATGGCTCACGTTTCCCCTAGTATTATGACACTGCTTTATTTACACGGAAAGTTATTAAAGAATTACTGATTTAATACAAACAAGAACTAATCATTCCGCTTAATCTAGTTAAAAATAGAAAACACCTTTCAGGTGCAATTACATGTAAAAAAAATTTGCTGTTGTTTTCTTGTGCTTTAAAACTAATGTGAAATGCTTCGTATTTCATTTGCTTGCTCCAACAAAGACGATCCAATTCTCAACAGTTCCATTCTCTAAATAGAAAATACAGCCTATTCAGTTTTGTGCACCGCAAAGGTTCGTGTCGAGCTTTGGAACTGACGTACTTCTATCGAAATGTCTATCACTTATGAATTCGATTTCAGTATGTATTTACACGTTATTAATAGACCAGCTTATTACCTGCTTTTTCTAAACACGTTGGTATGGCAAATATATCCTTAAGAAGATTTAAGACAATGTCTGTTTTCATTCACTATCAACACAAGTATTTACAAGAACTTAATGCACAGGCTAAACTGGTTGTCTGTCCTTTATGATAGTGTTTCATGACGAAAGTGCAAGAACTGCCCACAAATGCATGAAAATTAGTTTTTTTCAATTTCATGCTCCAATATTGGAAACTGTCCAATAGATATTTATACAGCATATAAGAATGAATCGTAAGAGCCTTCATCGTATATATATTTCATGTCCTTACGATGATATCGGTCGTTGATTGGCATCATAATCGGAATACGCTATAAGATAGCATCTCTCATGTGGGATTCTACTTATTTTGTATGGACTGGTGTTCAATAATTGCTATTTTTTATTTTTACTCTTAGAAGTGAGAGCTTACGATGTGTCTCAGTAGTATTTTACACGAAAATGTGGAGTGCGGTCCAACCTTTTGTCATAATCAGACCTCAGCTAGCGTGCAGACACTGTCAGCGAAATGACGGTTTGTCGAATATTTTTCTTCCCTTGTGACAGGGTTTCCCTATTTCTTGTTTCCCTTTAGTCCCATGGCATGAAATTTTTGTGTGGCAGTATGTTTCGTGAGGCACCACGTCCGTATGATACTAGTAACCGTTTTTGATTCCCGGTTTACTGGTAAAGACTTTGGTATACAAGAATAACAAAATTGCTAGGTGAGATCTTTGTATATCCTTTAAGCCGTGAGATTCCATAAGTTCCCTATGACATCTAGGCGTAGCGTCTTTCGGTCCCAAGTTCGAACCCAGCCACAGCTTGAATTTTGAATAAAAATCATCAGTAATTGCGGTCGAAAACATTCGTCATCCGGTCTTTTCATAGAAGGCTGGGGAGCAGGTATAGATTCAGGGCATTCTCTTGCTGTTGGGGTGGGAAACTGCCCCTAAAGGCGGAAGAATCAGCAGCGATCAACGGCATGAGGATGCAAAAGGCAATGGAACCGCTAAATTAAAGATACATAATGTGTATCTACTGAACATGTGGCCTGTAAATGAAAAAGAGTCAAAATGATCTCACCATTGGCAACAGATACCAGACTAATCCCCCATTCGGATCTCCGTGTGGGGACTGCCAAAGGGGGAGGAGGTCATGAGGAAAAGGTTGTATGACCAACGAAAGGATAACGTTCGACTAGTCGCGGCGTGGAATGTCAGTGTTAATTTCAACAGCTTCTTTAATAACACTATCCGATAAGGTGGAAGTGCATGCCAGAATCTCCGTATTGTTATATTCCACAGGATTTCCGGTGCCAAGACAAGGTTCCACAACGGCGGATCTACTCGGCTGTTGTAAGCTTGTGTGCCGTTTGAGCTCATTACACCGGTCCTCCACAATACTGATAGTTTGACCACTGTACGACGTGTCAAAACTCCAATGATTACATTCTGGCGTGTACTTCCAGCTGTTGGGATATTGTTGTTAAGGAAGCTGTTGAAATTAAATTAGCAAGTAACCTTCTGACGTCGGTCATCTTTGGTTTCTGATGGCGCTAGTGTTTACAGCGTGTGTGTGCTTTATCTTCAAGGACTTCCACTGAAAACGGAGGTTTTAAATTCGCTTGCACAGAGCTTATTTGTTTCAGCTCTGCCTTGAAAATGAAAGGATGTGACCTGTCGTAGTATCGGCGGTTGTCGATGACGTCACCCGCCTGCATTCCCGTGAGTTATTTGAACTTTTAAGTTCTTGTTGATATGTTGACATGATTCACAAAACTAGCTAAGTTTTATTTCATTTCGTATTTTGCAGTAGCATTCATATTCTTGCTTACAGTTATATTTTCCCACATCCAGACGCATACTTCAGTCCTTCTTCGCAGTGAATCATGCCCTCTTTCAAACACACCTGACTGCATCCGAACTGCGTAACAGTGTATTGACCACGGCTCCTGTAACATCTGCACATTGTCGATGGGTTGAACATGCAACAATGCTTTTAAGTGTACATATAGCCAGGTGTCCAACGGATTCGGCTCCATTGAACGAGAAGGTCACGCTACCGAACCTTCTCGACCAGTTCATCGTCCATGAAACGTTACTGTAACGTACCACTTTAGAACATGTGGTGGTACACCTTCTACAAGGGTAACCCTCTCCAACAGCGCTGGTAATTCACCGCGGAGAAATCGATGAGACACAACACCTGTTAATCTGCTTGGTAAAGTGTGTGGCCCTGAGTCCGTCAATGACTGTTCTTCCCCATACTTTATCTTTGATAACGAGCCTATCTTGATGTCTTACTTCAGTGATTTCTCGAGGATTGGCAATTCTGGCGCGTGTTGGGTGACTTACCACGCCATCTTTTATGAACACAGCTTCATCTGAGAATAAGCATTACTACTAACAAGTATAGTGGCCCATACCTCGACAGGTGCTGGTTTCCGGTTACGTAATTATAGGAAATTTTCGTTTTGTTTGGCCAGCACTACCTCCTGTTGAAATAGGTGGCCCTCTTAATAAATCCTGTACGTATTATTCACAAAAATTACAGCCCAGAAATCCTACGGAAGACTACCTAGAACTATAACTACGCGATAACACACCATACTAACTGAAGCTTCGTGACAAATAATTCGGTTTGCATGCATAGCTAAG
Organism: Schistocerca serialis cubense; assembly: GCF_023864345.2. Classification (NCBI taxonomy): domain Eukaryota; kingdom Metazoa; phylum Arthropoda; class Insecta; order Orthoptera; family Acrididae; genus Schistocerca; species Schistocerca serialis. The sequence goes on from NC_064642.1 coordinate 668,733,443, forward strand.
TCAGTTATGGCATCGTTCGCAAATAATTAAGTGTCCATGAATTTCACGTGTCACCAAAAGTCAATGCGGCTACACGTTTAGTACTGTGTCTGGTTATTAGAAACCAAGTACAGTGAATAAGAAATAAGAGCAACAGGATGCTAAATATTTTCTGATATGAGGATATTTTCAGTTCATTTTCAGCACATTCATTCGTACTGTGTAAACTGATGAGATTACGTTCCTAAAAACACTAACATGTAGACTGGAGAATAGACATATTAATAAAATTTTAATCAATAACAATTCCCTTCGTAACTAATTTCACTTCACACTCATTTCGGTGCTTCCATGACTTTAGTATACAACGTACCAATGCAGTATACTTCCGCCACAAATGGAAATAAGAAGTTCCTAAACATTCTACTTGAAGCAAGATCATGCTTAAATCAATTATCTTCTGCGAAATTTAGAGTAAGGAGAGCGCGCAGAGCTGAAGCGGCATGGAGCTAAAGGTACACGGAGTCCTATAAGGCATAATGAAATTACAATGGATGTAATTTGTCTCAGAGACGCACTAGTACTCTACGGGATTTGCATTGGCTGCGCCAGGGCCAATTATAATGTCGTTATAGCACTGGGTTTCATTATCTCGTCGTTAGAACTGTTTAAATCAATTATGGCCTGATAGCGCAATAATAGAACCGTAGCAGCTACGTGGCAATTAGTCCTTTGTAGCGGATTAGACTTCTGGATGACAAATTGGTGAGGAGATCTGCTTTATCTTCTGTTGGTAATAATAGTAGAGGATGCAACATTCTCTAGAAAAAGGGGTGAATTATTATACCAGAAAACGATGTGGTCTTAATGGGTCTTTCGTGATTCTCTCAGGTGTTCGAAAGATTTTCTAAGTCTTTTAGAGACAATATAAATAGACTAAGGGCGTACAATACACGCTCAAGCCATTAGTGAATCAAAATCCGCCCAATGTCTCCATTACACATGTGTGGTCCCACGGTTTAAACTATATTGAAAAATACTCGTATATTACTGGAAGTACTTATCTCCGGTATGGCATTCATTGCACCATAAAAATAGCGTTACATTATTAATTGCTGTAGAGACAAACAGTCATTAAAGATGATTCTGACGAAAAATAAGAGGACGACAGCTGCAAAAACTACTGCAGATTTTACTGTCGCACTCGTGACACCTGTCAGCATCAAAACAACATGAAGGGATCCCAATAGCCAAGGAATTGAATTCCAAGCCAGACATCACAGATGCAAATACCCGTTACAAGAGAACGTTGCGCCAAAGCCATGAGTGAAGGACAATGACGTAATTGAAGGAAGTCTTTTGACAGGATGAGTCTTGTTTCACATTGTTTCCGTCTTTTGGTCGTGTTTACGTCCCAAGAGGGAAACACGGCGCGGGTTAGGTGACGATTTCTGCAGCTATATCGTGGTGTTCGATGGTACAATGTAGGTTCCCTAGTACGAAGTTCTGTTCCTGTTCACACAGCTCACTTAGTTCCGGAATGATTTTGTGGAAACGAAGATGAATTATCGCATCTTCCCTGACCACTTAATATTACTGAGCCTTTGTGGTCTACTTCGGAGAGAAGGCTGCGTGATCGCTATCTATCTCCATAATAGATACTTGAACTTAGTAAAAGATTCACTTGAAAACCCTGCAGACTGGAAGGAGTTTTGAATGCCCACGGTTTTCGGGCCTGGTAATGTGATGTATTACAGTATTTTCATTCTAAATGGTCATAAGCTACGCTAATTTGAACAGCTGTAATGATGTTTTTTTGTGTCAATTTATTATTAAACTGCCACCAGATTCCGTCTAAATTGCTTGGGATCTTTATGACCCCAGTGGTACCCAGTGAAACAAAATATTCTGGTAGTAGGTGGATTAATGGCACAGCGTATAGGTAAATAATGTGTAATTTGTCAGTTTTATGTAGTGGAAAGTTGTTTAAAAAATAAACGACTTTCAGAGTGAATTAACTGAAATATTTTCGTAGTTGAAGGAACCATGTTCATAAAAATGAATATTCATTAGTCAACAGCTCTCATGACTACAATCAAAAGGAAAAATGAAGACCATATCTTACACATGATATTACTTGTGCTATGGTGGTATTACTTATAAACTCGCGACTGTACTCGTATTTTTGTTAAAACATTTTAAATATAACTTCATGTTAACTACAAATTTAAATTATAAATGAATGTTACGTACCTGGTGGTTGTTAAAAGATTAGTGATATATGTAATTTCATCACTACCGATCAAAATTAATTGTGCTGCAACAGACGACCAGTTATATTTCTGTTACCGCATCTGAACAAAATCCGTTGTAGCATCTGAACAAGATGTGGTGCCATGTTATAGATTCTTGTGCGATATGCTTTATAATGAATCGCTGTAAGGTGGAACACGCAAACCTTGTCAAAACCAGGCCAAAGAAACCAAACGCGAGAGATCGAGGAAGTTGGATGGCAATACGGAGAAGGTGCTGGTAGCACGTAATTCCTCAATGATATACTGATGCATGGGGCATGTGATATACCTCCTGAGCCGGCAGGAGTGGCCGAGCGGTTCTAGCCGCTACAGTCTGGAACCGCGCCACCGCTACGGTCGCAGGTTCGAATCCTGCCTCGGGCATGGATGTGCGTGATGCCCTTAGGTTAGTTAGGTTTAAGTAGTTCTACGTTCTAGGGGACTGATGACCAAAGAAGTTAAGTCCCATAGTGGTCAGAGCCATTTGAGCCATATACCTCCTGACGTTGACAGTATCACATCTAGATAGACAACGAAACCTTGCTTGTCCTCTTCTCCCATCTCACCAGTCTTCTGACTCGTTTGATGCGGCATGCGACCCCCCACGAATTTCTCTCCTGTGCCAACCTCTTCATGTCAGAGTAGCACTTTCAGCCTACGTCCTCCATTCCATTATACCAATCTCTGTCTTCCTCTGCAATTTTTATCCACTACAGCTCACTGTAGTACCATGGAGGTCATTCCCTGTTCTCTAAACAGATGTCCTATCATCCTGTCCCTTCTCCTTCTCAGTATTTTCCAATATTCCTTTCCTCTCCGGTTACCTTTCAGTCCACCCAATTTTCAACTTTTGTTTGCAGCACCACATCTCAAATGCCTCGATTCTCTTCTGTTCTGATTTTCCAGCAGTCCATGTTTCACATCCTTAGATGTGCTCCAAACGTACATTATCAGAAATTTCTTCCTCAAATCAAGGCCTATGTTTGATAGTAGTAAACTTCTCTTTACCAGGGATGCCCTTTTTGCCAGTGTAGTATACTTTTAATGTCCTCCTTGCTTCGTCCGTCAGTGGTTATTTTGCTACCTAGGTAGCAGAACTCCTTAACTTCATCTACTTTCTGACTATCAAACCTGATGTTAAGTTTTTCGCTGTTCTCATTTCTGCTACTTCTCATTACTTTCGTTTTTCTTCGATTTACTCTCAGTCCATATTCTGTACTGATCAGAGTGTTCATTCCATTGAGAATTATGTAATTCTTCTTCACTTTCACTCAGGTTAGCAATGTCATCTGAGAATCGTATCATTGATATCCTTTCACCTTGTATTTTAATTCCATTCTGGAACATTTCTTTTATATCCATCATTGCTTCTTCGATGTACGGATTGAACAGTAGGGCACCGTCTCTGGCTGAGCCAGATGCAGCTGCCTGCCCTGTTTCAGAGGATCATTCTCAGCCTTCAAGGTCCGGGCAATCGCAGAAGGTGGGCGTATTGGTAGTTGGGAGCTCCACTGTTAGGCGCGTAATGGGTCCCCTTAGGGATATGGCGGCTAAGGAAGGGACGAAATCCAGTGTGCACTCCGTGTGTATTACAGGAGGAGTCATTCCTGATGTGGAAATGGTCCTTCTGGATGCCATGGCCGGCGGGTGTGGCCGTGCGGTTCTAGGCGCTTAAGTCTGGAACCGCATGACCGCTACGGTCGCAGGTTCCAATCCTTCCTCAGTCATAGATGTGTGTGATGTCCTTAGGTTAGTTAGGTTTAAGTAGTTCTAAGTTCTAGGGGGATGATGACTTCAGATGTTAAGTCCCATAGTGCTCAGAGCCATTTGAACCATTTTTGAACCGGATGCCATGAAGAGCACAGGGTGCAGCCAGCTGCAGGTGGTGGCACATGTCGGCACTAATGACGTGTGTCGCTTTGGATCGAAATTCTCTCTGGATTCCAGCGGCTATCTGATTTGGTGGAGGCTGCCGGTCTTGCTTACGAGATGAAGGCAGAGCTCACCATCTGCAGCATCGTTGACAGAACCGACTGCGGACCTTTGGTGCAGAGCCGGGTGGAGGGTCTGAATCAGAGGCTCAGACGGTTTTGCGACCGTGTTGGCTGCAGATTCCTTGACTTGTGCCATAGGGTGGTGGGGTTTCGGGTTCCGCTGAATAGGTCAGGAGTTCACTACACTCAGCTGTCGGCTACACGGGTAGCGGAGGCTGTGTGGCGTGGACTGGGCGGTTTTTTAGGTTAGAAGGCCTCGGGAAAGAACGGGGTGGGCTGCAATCTCAAAGGGTGCATGGCAAATACAGGACGTACTTGGATCACGGAACAGTCGGGATTGTAGTTGTAAATTGTTGTAGTTGTGCTGGGAAAGTCCCTGAACTACAAGCGCTAATAGAAAGCACAGAAGCTGAAATCGTTATAGGTACAGAAAGCTGGCTAAAGCCTGAAATAAGTTCTGCAGAATTGGTGGTGGACTGTTTGTGTCTGTCAGTAGTGGTTTATCTTGTAGTGATGTTGAAGTAGATACTCAATGCGAATTGGTATTGGTGGAGGTTATACTTATCAGCCGAACTAAGTTAATAATTGGCTCCTTCTACCGACCCCCAGACTCCGATGATACAGTTGCTGAACAGTTCAGAGAAAATTTGAGTCTCGTAACAAATAAATACCCCACTCATACGGTTATAGTTGGTGGGGACTTCAACCTTCCCTCGATATGTTGGCAAAAATACTTGTTCAAAACCGGTGGTAGGCAGGAAACATCTTCCGAGATTGTTCTAAATGCTTTCTCCGAAAAGTATTTCGAGCAGTTAGTCCACGAACCCACGCGAATTGTAAATGGTTGTGAAAACACACTTGACCTCTTAGCCACAGACAATCCAGAGCTAATAGAGAGCATCATGACTGATACAGGGATTAGTGATCAGAAGGTCGTTGTAGCTAGGCCCAATACCGTTTCTTCCAAATCCACCAGAAACAAACGCAAAATAGTTTTATTTAAAAAAGCGGATAAAGTGTCACTAGAGGGCTTCCTAAGAGACAATCTCCATTCCTTTCGAACTCACTATGCGAATGTAGACGAGATGTAGCTCAAATTCAAAGATATAGTAGCAACAGCAATTGAGAGATTCATACCTCATAAATCGGTAAGAGATGGAACTGATCCCCCATGGTACACAAAACAGGTCCGAACGCTGTTGCAGAGGCAACGGAAAAAGCATGCGAAGTTCAGTAGAACGCGAAATCCCGAAAATTGGCTAAAATTTACAGACGCGCGAAATTTGGCACGGACTTCAATGCGAGATGCCTTTAATAGGTTCCACAACGAAACATTGTCTCGAAATTTAGTAGAAAATCCGAAGAAATTCTGGTCGTATGCAAAGTACACAAGCGGCAAGACGCAGTCAACTGTTACCGACGACTGTGCCGCTGAAGCGGAGTTATTGAACGCAGTTTTCCGAAATTCCTTCACCAGGGAAGACGAATGGAATATTCCAGAATTTGAAACACGAACAGCTGCTAGCATGATTTTCTTAGAAGTAGATACCTTAGGGGTTGCGAAGCAACTCAAATCGCTTGATACGGGAAAGTCTTCAGGCCCAGATTGTGTATCGATTAGGTTTCTTTCAGATTACGCTGATACAATAGCTCCCTACTTATCAATCATATACAACCGCTCGCTCACCGATAGATCTGTACCTACAGATTAGAAAATTGCGCAGGTCGCACCAATGTTTAAGAACGGTAGTAGGAGTAATCACTCGAACTACAGACTTATATCATTGACGTCGGTTTGCAGTAGGGTTTTGGAGCATATACTGTATTCAAACATTATGAATCACCCCGAAGGGAACGATCTATTGATACGTAATCAGCATGGTTTCAGAAAACATCGTTCTTATGCAACGCAGCTAGCTCTTTATTCGCACGAAGTAATGGCCGCTATCGACAGGGGATCTCAGGTTGATTCCGTATTTCTGGATTTCCGGAAAGCTTTTGACACCGTTCCTCACAAGTGACTTCTAATCAAGCTGCGGGCCTATGGGGTATCGTCTCAGTTGTGCGACTGGATTCGTGATTTCCTGTCAGGAAGGTCGCAGTTCGTAGTAATAGAAGGCAAATCATTGAGTAAAACTGAAGTGATATCAGGTGTTTCCCAGGGAAGCGTCCTGGGACATCTGCTGTTCCTGTTCTATATAAATGACCTGGGTGACAATCTGTGCAGTTCTCTTAGGTTGTTCGCAGATGATGCTGTAATTTACCGTCTAGTAAGGTCATCCGAAGACCAGTATCAGTTGAAAAAGCGATTTAGAAAAGTTTTCTGTATGGTGTGGCAGGTGGCAGTTGACGCTAAATAACGAAAAGTGTGAGGGGATCCACATTAGTTCCAAAAGAAATCCATTGGAATTCGATTACTCGATAAACAGTACAATTCTCAAGGCTGTCAATTCAACTAAGTACCTGGGTGCTAAAATCACGAACAACTTCAGTTGGAAAGACCACATCGATAATATTGTGAGGAAGGCGAGCCAAAGGTTGCGTTTCATTGGCAGGACACTTAGAAGACGCAACAAGTCCACTAAAGAGACAGCTTACACTACACTCGTTCGTCCTCTGTTAGAATATTGCTGCGCGGTGTGGGATCCTTACCAGGTGGGATTGACGGAGGACATCGAAGGGGTGCAAAAAAGGGCAGCTTGTTTTGCATTATCACGTAATAGGGGACAGAGTGTAGCAGATATGATACGCGAGCTGGGATGGAAGTCATTAAAGCAAAGACGTTTTTTGTCGCGGCGAGATCTATTTACGAAATTTCAGTCACCAACTGTCTCTTCCGAATGCGAGAATATTTTGTTGAGCCCAACCTACGTCGGTAGGAATGATCATCAAAATAGAATAAGAGAAATCAGAGCTCGAACAGAAAGGTTTAGGTGTTCGTTTTTCCCGCGCGCTGTTCGGGAGTGGAATGGTAGAGAGATAGTATGATTGTGGTTCGATGAACCCTCTGCCAAGCACTTAAATGTGAATTGCAGAGTAGTCATGTAGATGTAGATGTAGATGTAGATGTAGGGGCGAAAGACTACATTCCTGCCTTACTCCCTTTTTAATCCGAACATTTGGTTCTTGGTCATCCCTCTTGGCTCTTGTACGTATTATTTATTACCTGTCTCTCCCTACAGCTTACCCCTATTTCTCTCAGAATTTCAAATATCTTGCACCATTTTACATTCTCGAACGCTTTTTCCTCGTCGACAAAACCTATGAACGTGTCTTAATTTTTCTTCCATTATCAACTGCAATGTCGTAATAGACTTTCTCGTGTCGTTACCTTTTCTGAAGCCAAACTGATAGTCATTTAGCACATTCTCAATTTTCTTTCCCATTTTCATGTATATTATCCGTGTTAGCAACTCGGATGCATGAGCTGTTAACCAGATTGTGCTGTAGTTCTCACACTTGTCAGCTCTTGCAGCCTTCGAAATCGTGTGATGATATTTTTCCTAATGTAAGATGGTATGTAGTCACACTCATACATTCTACACACCAACGTGAAGAGTTGTTTCGTTGGCACTCTCCCCAATGATTTTAGAAATTCTGATGGAATGTTATCTACCCCTACTGCCTTATTTGGGAGACTTTCATTGTACGCTTTCCACCTGTCCGCCCTCTCCTCTGCATTTAGTAGGGGACGTCCGTTGCACTGTTTATGTTACCACCCTTGCTTTTAATATCACCGAGGGTTGTTTTGACTTTCCCATATGCTGAGTGAGTCCTTCCGACAATAATTTCTTTTTCGGTTTCTTCACATTCTTCATGCAGCCATTTCGTGTTAACTTCCCTGCACTTTCTTTTTCTTCCATTCCCAAGAGACTTGTATTTCTGTATTCCTGAATATCCCTGATAATTTCTGTACTTCCTTCTTTGATCTACCAACTGAAGGTTTCCTTCTGTTACCCATGGTTTCTTCGTAGTTACCTTCTTTGTATTATGTTTTTCTTTCCAGTTTCTGGGACTGCCCTTTTTAGAGATGTCCATTCCACTTCAACTGTACAGCCTATTGGACTATTCCTTATTGCAGTATGTATAGCCTTAGAGAAATTCAAGCGTATCGCGGCATGCCTTAGTACTTCCGTATCCCATTTCTTCGCGTACTGATGATTCTTTATTAATCTCTTGAACTTCATCGCAATCTTCATCACTACTGCATTGTGATCTGAGTGCATATCTACTTCTGGGTACGCCGTACAATCGAGTATCTCATTACGGAATCTTTGTCTGACCAGGATGTAATGTAGCTGAAATCTTCCCGTATCACGCGGTCATTTCCAAGCATAACTCCTCCTGTTCAGATTCTTGAACAGAGTAGTCGCTATTACTAGCTGAAATTTATTACAGAAGTCAATTAGTCTATCTCCTCTCTTATTCCTTGTCCCAAGCCCATATTCTCCTGTAACTCTTACTTCTACGCCTTCCCCTACAACTCCACTCCATTCCCCCATGACAGTTAGATTCTTATCTCCTTTTAAGTACTGTATTACCCTTTCAATATCCTCATATGCTTTCTCTATCTCTTCATCTTCAGCTTGCGATGTCTGCATGTATACCTGAGCCATCATTGTCGGTTTTTGTTTCCTATCGATTCCGATAAAAACAACACTATGACTGACCTGTTCACCGTAACACACTCTTTGCACTACCTTTCTATTCATAAGGAATCCTAGTACCATTTACCATTTTCTGCGATTGTTGAAATTACTCTATACTCGCCTGAGCAGAAATCCTTATATTCTTTCCATTTCACTTCGCTGAACCGTAGTATATCTAGATTGAGCCTTTGCATTTCCCTCTTCAGGTTGCCTAGCTTCCCGACCATATTCATGCTTCTGACATTCCTCTCCGAGGGTCGTAGAACATTATCCTTTCGTTGATTATTCAGACTTTTTCTCATAGTCACCTCCCCTTGGCAGTCCTCCCCCATCCCTATCCCCAACCCCTCCTCCCCGGAGATCCGAATGGTGGACTATTCCGAAATCCTTTGCCAATGGAAAAATCATCGTGACACTTTTTCAACTAAAATTCTGAATACACATAATGTGTCTTTAATGCAATGGTTTCTATTGCCTTCTGCATCCTCATGCCATTGATTAATGCTGATTCTTCCCCCTATAGGGCAGTTTGCCATCCTAAGGACAAGAGAGTGCTCTGAACCTCTGTGCTCTACTCTGCTTGCTTTGACAAGGCCGTTGGTAGAATGAGGTTGACTTCTAATACCTGAAGTCTTCTGCCGCCAATGGTACTTGTTAATCAGAATTTAAGCGTTGGTTGGTTTCTAACCCAGGACGGAGGACGTTTTGGATGCTAATCAAGGAGGTTAGCTTGCAGTATATTTAATATCATTTTCTTCGTTATTAAGCGATGAATTTGCTCGGGGCGGACGCCCCATGAAGCTTGGTGAAGTTCATCATTCAGCCATTCACTCAGTTTTATTATTACAGGGTACAGCTAACCCTGTGACAGAACAAACTGCGATACTGTGCCGGTGCCCAGACCATGAGTCTATAACTGCTTTCCGGTTGCCGAAAATGTCACAAAAACCGTTCGCTTTTGGACGGTCCTGGCACAGGCAACTTTGCTTCATCGGTCACTCCTTAGTGCGGTAACAGGTAAACGATTTTCACAGAGGCCTTGCCTCTACGAATTGTCGCAGTTTGTGTTCCTGGCGTGTTTTGTACGAACTCCATTGAAGCTGCATATGTAGAATATTACTCGCTGCTGGTAAATGCAACTTCCCGTTTATCTCTGTAGGGGATTTTGAAAACAAACGTTTCTCTTATATTTGGATATTCTTAACGTCCTTTCCTTACCTCGTAGAGAAGGAGTTATTAAGGATTAAGAGCCGATCTTTGTCTAGATAGTAAAAGCGGAGATAGATCTCGGACAGTAGAAGGTTTGGAAGGGAAATTAGTGGGATCTGAACTGCAAATCGAGATTTTTATTAACGCCGCCATCTCTCACAGTAAGTTCCCCATTCCTTCAAACCGATGTTCCAATACATGCCAGACTAACTAAAAACCGCCTAAATATCCGCAGACTGCCGCCAACACCTTAATCAGGGTTGGTCGATATAAGTATGCCAGAAACTGCATCCCATAAACAAATGCATACGTCGAAACTTCTCTTTGAGACTGCGGTGACATCTTGTTTTGATGGGTAGACAGCAACGACAACACATCTAAACGATCTGTTTGATGATAGAACCGAGGCCCTTTGCAAAGTACGCTGTCTTTATAGGCCTGTCGTGATCCGCCGAAGTTATTATTGTGTGCAGGAAAGTTTAGTTGATCCTCGCTTGGTGCGAAGATTGGTAGCACAACATATATTAAATGCAATGATTGAAAACAGCCAAAGAGATCTAATCCAGTTGACTAATTGACACGAGATCAGTGAAATCTCTTGCAGTGATCGGATATCTGGGAATATCTGCCCAAAGTTGTTTAAAGTGGAACAGCCAGCTGAATGTATCCTTAGCGAGCACATGTGCCAAATTTAAACGTATCATAAGTAACCAAGCTTGATGTCATTCGTGAATAGAAGACGTTGCGTGGAAAAATCTCAGTCGACCACAACATCCTTCGAATGAATCTTAGCCTTGCATTACTTTTTCTACAATCAGTTTCTTGTGGTCACTTCAATCTAGGTAGTTCCAGACGGGTTTTGCTTAGCATCTTACTGCATGAGCTTTTTTTCTTATTTGTCGGCAATAATTTAATAGCCCACTGATGGATCTCTTCTTGTATTTGTACTTTAATTTAAATCCAGCGTCAACAGCAAGTCCCTGCGCTAATCGCCGATCCTCTGCGTCTTTTCGTACATTTCTTGACAGCCTCCTGCCTTTGAGAATTTCCCATAGACAATAAGAACGGCTGCAAACAAGCCCTCAGAAATTCAGCATCTATAAGATAGACCATATACAGGATGAATTGCCTAAAACTTGCGCCGCAGATATTACGAAAATCGAAAGAGCTATTTATGTGCGGTTTACACAGAATGGGTGATAGTCAGGGGCTCGTATTGTTAGCCGTTAAACAGATTGTAATAGTACTTATAAAGTGTAATTTTGTATAAACATAGACCTTTTTAAATGAAACAATGCCTACTGACATTGACAAACTAAAAGTAGGGAAAACTAGAATGTCAAGGTGTTTGTTGCACGATTATAGTGCAAGGAGTAGTTTACGAGATATCGTATTTTGAAAAGATCCACCACCGACACTTTTACAATACCTGTGATATCACACTCTAAAGGACAACCCTAGTCCGTACACCAGTTATGTGGATTCCGACCAGTAATGAGACAGCTGACCAACACAGGCTATGCTGAAAACGAACGCAACCAATGGCAATACCTTCTTCCATTGTGGTATGGAACGACTGTTACGCAAGTGCTAACATTTCAGCGGAGATGTCCGAGCGGGCTGCAGTAATACATCGTTGCATGTCATCGGATATAGCTGACATGACCTTGTGGACAGAATCTTTCAACTTTACTCGAAGGGGAAAGTTTACAGGCGTCAAATCTGGGGAACAGACAGGTCAAGATACATGTCCTCCGCATCCAATCCAACGATTTGGAAACAATTCGTGAAAACATGCTGTAGTACTTCGTGCAGTATGGCCTGGTCAACCATCATGTTGGTACCACAGTTTCTCCTAGTCCGCAGGGGAAAGTCTTCTAGGATCTGTGGGAGACAGTCTGTTAGGAGGCTGCACGTTCAGTGCCCGATCTATGAAACACAAGTCTTTCATCTGATGGTTCATTATCTCACACCACACGTTTACATGCCATGGACGCTAACATTCCACCTGATGAAGCCAACGGGGCTGTCAACAGAACAATAGAGCATATTTCGACGGTTTATCTCGCCATGATTGGTAAATGTGGCTTCATCATTGAACAAGATACAACCGACGTATCCTGTCTCAGTAGCCATGTACAGAAGTTAACAGGATTCTCATAACTTTTTCCATGCAGCTCTTGGTAGAGGGAGAGATACTAAAGTTATGGAACCTATCTCGATCGTGATGCCCGCCCGGCTAGCCGCGTGGTATAACACGCTGCTTCCCGGGTGGGAAAGCGTACCAGTCCTTGACGAAAATCATCCCGACGGATTAGTGTCGAGGTTCGGTGTGCCGGCCAGCCTGTGGATGGTTTTTAAGCCGGTTTTCCATCTACTTCGGCGAATGAGGGCTGGTCCCCCTTTTTGCGCCTCAGTTACACTGCGTCGGCGATTGCTGTGCAAACACTGTTTACACGTACGCGTACACCATAATTATTTTTCCATGCAAAGATTTGCGGTTACTCTCGTCTGGTATGAGAAGTTCCCAGGGTGGTCCACTGGGGGCTGAACCGCACAGTAACCCTGGGTTTGGTGTAGGGCGGCGGTGGGGTGGGTGGTCTGGTGTTTCCTGTTGTGGGGTTGTGAACCACAGAGGGCTACGGCGGGACGAAGCCCTTCCGTCGTTTCTAGGTCCCTGGTTTAATACATACATACGACGGAGAATGCTTAAGACACTTGCCACAGTCGTGTACTTCCTCGCGTGACTGCGCCGGATCTAACATGCGAATGAAGAGCAACAGAAGAAAGAACATTAAATTCCCCCTCTTCTGTCGTTTATTGTTTCCTTCTTTTACGTTGTCTTGCTGTTACACTACTACTTTGACATAACTGGTTAAAGAGCCTGGTAGATAACTGCCGAGATGGTTGATGTCTTTTGGTATATCTTGCAGCATGCGCCATGCAAGGACCAGTTGCATTCTTCCTACACTCTCCATACATCGTGAGCATGTTAGTTTATCTTCATTGGTAAATCCCAGCGTCCATTCATTTCCTACTGCTTGGACTGTCTCCCACTAACCTACTAGCAAGTCGCAGTGCACTGAAGGAACACGTAAGTACCCTATAAGCAAATATAAGAACATCGTACTTCACAACTATGCAGGTGGAATGGCACAAGAAAGTGCCGGTGAGGAAATTTTTGAAAGTATATCTCGTAATCGAGTCCCACTAGAATCCTGGAACATACACCACTGGCATACTAATTACCCCCTTCAAGTTTGTTAATGTTAATAGGCGTTGTTCCATTTAACACCTGTATGTTTGCAGAAAAAGTACACTTCCTGTGTGTTAATACTATCTGTTTATTGCGTAGTATTACGAGTCCCTGACCACAAATGCATACTGTGAAAACCGCGTATCAGTAGCACTTCCCTTTTCCGCCAAATTTGCGGTGCAAGTTGTACGCGATCACCTGGTGACTGAGGGTGTGCTGAACAACGCTGCACAATTACAGCTATTACAGCTCGTATGTTTTTAGATAAGTTAGTACATCAAGGTATGTGTGGCAAGAGCGAGCTATTGATGATTATTTCCCACTACGTAGGTGCTGAAGTGTGGACACGTGGATGCAAAATGCTTAGTCTACACTCACTGGCATAACCTACTTAGTAGTTCAGTTACAACGATGCAGAAATTACCAGGTCGTGTGGATTGTGACGACTTTGTAAGAAGACTGCTCGACGCAGAGAAATAACCTTTAAATCTACGTCCTGTCAATCCCTGCATTAGCGATACATAGAAGGTTGTACTATTCTCTGAAAAGCCCGCTAAACCCGCTGGTCAGAACAGGTGATTAGGATTGTGGAAAAGGCCAAACAAGGCGTCGGTCAGGTTCACTCTAAATTGTAATTTAATAACACCTTTAAACCAAAACGGCACATAGCCGGACCTTTAAAACTACGAGTTCCAAAAAGGCAATTATTTCACAGCGGAAGGCCTCCAAACAAGAAATCTTAAAGCAAGAAGATGTATCTCAAGTGGTAAAAGTCAAGTGGTAAATCTCTAAGAATAAGGATTTAAGTGGCTGAAGGCCCACATTTGATTTTCCAAAGATCAAAAATACATAAAATCCAATAAAAGCCAGAATTTTTTAAATCATTCGGTACGATGGATTATAAACACGCAATTAAACACCGCTGAGAAGGACAATAAAGAAAACGGCACTCAGAAGCCTCCAGGGTGGTCGGTCTGCCCTGCTTCGCTTTGGTGAGACAGGTGGTGAGCCCAACTGTACTTGATCCGCCGGAACGCAACCACGGGACAGCGACGGAACGACCGACAAAATGACTTTCTTGCCACCAGTCGGTACATGAGAACTCAGACACAAAAAGTTACGAACGTGATTATCCACAATGAAATATGTATTAAGCTGTCAAAACTACACACCATGTTGGACAGCGAAAACTGGTGAGGAAGGGACGCTGCCTGAAATTACGTTAGTGGCCAGGGCAGGTAACTGGAACACTAACGGGCACAAGGCACAATATTCCGCTTGTACACTTGAATTTGAGTCAACTAATATAGTTAATTGCACCGCATTGTGGCTAAATTTCAGCAATAAAAACACTCGGTGTTGCTCACAGGAAAACATCACGAACAGCGAAGCACCGAAACGAACCACACCACATGAACGGACGTGGCTTGGGTAGTTGAAACCACTACTCAACTTTGTTGTCCTGGGTCGGTGAACCACGAAGCTTGTAGCGATCGGACAGCTCCACACACGCTTCGACACTGCACAGGGACCGCCAGCGGAACCAACCGACTGCAAGGCGCGCAGACAACTTCCCTGGACCGCAGCAACCGACGGACTCCCGCAGAATGCCTACAACATCCAAAATAGTCGTCAGGGGAAATAAACGCCAACTACACACACAACCTCACAAATACTTGCATGAAGACCTGAACGATACCCGACAGTAACTAAGCACGCACTAAGACAAATCGGGAGTCGATGCACGCACACGCACGCACACACACACACACACACACACACACACACACACACACACACATACACACACACACCTGACTCATGAACGACCGGCGAGCCAAAACGCGTCGTCCGATAGGACGATCATACCAAGACCGTGGCCTGGCTCAAGTGATGCGTGGCGGCAAAGGTCGGGCGAGCCATGTCGACGCAGACCTCACAGCTCCAACCCGACAGCACTAGTGCCGCACAGCAACTTCCCGACTGGCAAGTCCAGACTGCGCTC
This sequence comes from Schistocerca serialis cubense, assembly GCF_023864345.2. NCBI lineage: Eukaryota > Metazoa > Arthropoda > Insecta > Orthoptera > Acrididae > Schistocerca > Schistocerca serialis. The sequence goes on from NC_064642.1 coordinate 668,748,829, forward strand.
CAGACGCGTTCCAACTGACTGGCAGCCCCAACTCGCGACTCGAACCCCTTTACGACAGACAACGACAGGGAAGTAATAGCAGTCGAACGAAGATACTACGGGAGGGGATATATCGATACGTGCTGCTAGCGCCGGTCACGGTCAGGCAAAGCAGCAACTCAGTGAGAGTAGTAATTTAAACTATCGTAGTGAGGTGGAAGTACGTTAAAAACATGGTCTAGATACATGAGGGCGGGAACAAGAGCCACGCACGGCTCATAATCCAAAGGCAGTTGTTGAAAGACTGATGTTGAAACACTCTAAGCTTTCTCGAGATGATTTACGTCTATCTTCAAGAATCTGTGGGATTAATTCCTGGCGGGTCAGGGTTTTCTCTGACTCGTGATGACTGGGTGTTGTGTGATGTCCTTAGGTTAGTTAGGTTTAAGTAGTCCTATGTTCTGGGGGACATGACTGGACCGCGGATTTTTGGTAAAAACCTATTTTGTTCCTGAGTCCCTATTTGCATAAAAACTTGTACTTATGTTTTTCATGACTATTTACGCTTAATAGCGTTAATTCTATAGGACCTAAAAAAGCCTATTTCGACGTTAGTGCCTATTTTTGCCTATTTTGGCTTTAATATCCTAAAATGTGCCTATTTCATCATATAAGACAGTGGCTCCAAGTTTTTCTACACTATACGACACATGGAAAAAATATTTTCTGCCTAGCGTGCAGCAAGGTGGCTAGTTGCGCTCATGCTTCGTATTTGCCTAACACTTAGGTCTTTTTTTTAATTTTTTTGTATCGCTATCCCTTTTCATACCAAATACTCTTTATAGGTGTTTTATTATTCATATATAAGAAATAGATCACGGATCTTTAGGTTAAAACCTATTTTTTTTTCCTAAGCTCCAATTTCCATATATTTTGGGACTTATGCGTTTCATGACTAACTAAACTGAATACCGATAGTTCTACAGGACCTAAAATTGCGTATTTCGACGTTGACACCTAATTTTGCCTATTTCGGCAACAAAATCCGAAAAAGTACCTATTTCGTTAATCTGACATAGAGTTCTTGTGTTTTCAAAGATTAGAAAAAGAAAGTAAACTTAGGGCTTTAGGTCTCGTCGAAGGCGAAGGTTGTTAGAGACTGTTTACAATTCCTTTTCTTGTCTTACTACCAACAGCTCTCGGCACGGTTGAATGGTCATCCATCCAAGTACGCGCCCAGCGCGACAGTGCTTAACTTCGGTGAGCGAATGGGAACCGGCCAAAGATTTGAGTTACACATTAGAATCGAACGTGGGAGTACTACATGTTATATTTGAAAATATTTCGTTCGTAGGATTCTGGCCAGCTGTGTATTTTCGCAAAGAAACGGTCTCATAGGCCTTAAGCTAAGCACGGATTAAAAAATCACAGTGTTAATCGTAGACGCCCTCTATAGCTAAATTACTACCCTTCGCGCATTTTCTCTCTGCTGTCTACAGGCAGTCCCATCAAACTACTCTGTTTCCTGAAAGGTATTATACGTGAATTTTCCGGTTCGAAAAATAATTTGCTAGTAGTGAGATGTTTTCATCTGAAGCACCGGAAGATTCCATTCGCTTGTTCAGAAGGAGCGGCTATCTGTCAGGTGCCCTATGTCCAGCAGCGAGTACGGTACTTCCCCTACCGCTCCCATGCACCGCAGTAAAAGGGGGGGAAAAAGCAGGTCATCGTTCACTTTTTCCTAGCGAAAACAAATCAGTACATTGTGTAGCGACGGACGTGTTAAGTGTTTGCTGACGTTCTAAGTGCAAAATAAATTCTAGTTTCTGTGTGAGAATACTATGCCATGCCGAAAACCGCTAGGTCAAAGTACTCATGTAAGGCAGTGGTTGCTAGATTTTCCGCATTATACAACAGATGGGAAAATTATTTTCTGCCAAGCATGCAACAAGGAGGTTAGTTGATGTTCTTAGACTTCTTATTTTCCTGTCACTTAGGATTCTTTTTTATCGCTATCCTTTAGTAATACGAAATGCTCTTTATATGCGATTCTAAACTGCATTTCCCTTTTCTCTTCTATTGGGTTTCGAGTGTTAAGAAATCTCACTTAAATCAGCATGCAGATGGAATCGCACATAAAGCTAATGTTGAACGAAAGTCAAAATTGAAGCAAACTCTTTTAACCAATAAATCTGGTGAATCATCCGAAAAAAACAAGTTCTACAGTGATTTGTGTCATGCAGTTGTGGCAGCAAACATCCCCTTTCGGAAGCTAGAAAACCCTATTTTCAGAGGTTTTCTTGAGAAGTGCTAACAACGGTCCATTCCTGCAGAGACAACTTTACGTAAGAATTATGTGGATTCAGCTTACAATGCTGCATTGCACAGAATCCGAGAAGATCTTGGAGAATCTTGTATATGGATTTCTGTGGATGAAACTACTGACAAGTCTTGGCCGTTACATTGCAAACGTGATTATTGGCAAGCTAGATCCAGATGCTCCATCCAGGACTCATTTGATTTACTCAAAACAGCTTGCAAAAACTAACCAACAAACAATAGCACAGTTTGTGAACAGTGGGCTTAAGGTGCTATACCCAAACGGAGTGGATGAGTATAAGGTGCTTCTGGCCGTCACTGATGCTGCTGCATGTATGAAAGCAGTGTTTCAACTATTAAAAGTAATCTACCCATTGATGCTGCACGTAACTTGTGTAGTGCATGGGATCAACCGCTTAGCAGAGCAAGTAAGGCTACAATTTCCTAAAGTAAATAAAGTAATATCTATGGTGAAGAAAATTTTTGTTAAGGCACCATAGAGAATACAGGCATTCAAAGAACAGCTTCCAGATGTCCCATTGCCGCCAGAGTCTGTTGTCACCCGCTGGGGCACGTAGCTGATAGCAGCAGAATACTATAGTACGCATCCCTCAGCTGTACAGAAGGTGGTTGAAAAGATACCAGAAGAAGCTGCATCCGTAACTGGAGCAATGGAGTTACTCAAAGCTTCTTCTTTATAACGGGACTTGTCTTACATTAAGGCCCACTACACATTTATGGCAAGAATAATTTCACAATTAGAAGGCTCAGGAAGACCTATCTATGACAATATTTCTTTGCTTGAAGAAGTCAAAATGAAAGTTAATGAAGCGGCAGGTGAAGTAGGGGAAAAAGAAGTACGGGCAAAAATGCAAACAGTTTTGCAGAACACTGGCCTGGAGGAGATGTGTGCAGCTGCCGACAGACTTAGTGGAAAATCCAGCACTCCTGACTGCAGCATTCCTGTCCAACATTTGCCGAAAATGAAGTACGCCCTGTCACATCTGTTGATGTAGAACGTTCATTTTCAGCGTATAAATTGATTCTGACTGACAAGCGCCACAGTTTTTCACTAGAAAACCTAGAAAAGATTTTGGTTATTTGTTGTGAAGCCAACTATGGTCAGAATATGTGAAACTACAAATGTATTAATTAAACCATTCCCACATCTTTTTTATGGAGATCTTTATCTTGCAGGAACTCAAAAGTATTTGGAGTTAGGTTCAACATTAATGTTGTGGATTGCTGTACTCTGTAACTGTATAAAAATTCATTCTCCTTGTTTTAATGACTAATAAGATGTTCATACTGTCAACAGTGTGTATTTTAATTTATTTTTATTTTCTCGGCATCGTTTTTATTAGAGCCTATTTTAGGTTTTATATAACCTAAGTGAACTACTGAAGGAGCCTATTTTAGGTGCCTAAAACACACTTTTTTACTACCTAAAAATCCATGGGCTACTGATGACCACAGATGTTAAGTCCCATTGTGCTCAGAACTATTTTTTTAATTAATTCCTTCAGCACCTCTGTGACACTCTCCCACTGATCAGACAAACCACTTACCATTCGAGTTGCTGTTCTCTGTGTACTTTTAATATTGCCTGTTAGTCCTATCTCGTACAGGTCTCGCAAAGATGAGTCATATTGTAGGATGGGTCGTACCAGTGACTTGTAAGCATTCTCCTATGTAGACTGATTGCACTTCCCTAGTATTCTACCAATAAACCGAAGCCTACCACCTGCTTTAACACACGACTGAGCCTATTCGTAATCGTATAAAGTGTTACACTCAGGCGAGTAGATCGATTTCAAGTGTGAGTCTTTCATATTATAGACATAGGACACTACTACTTTTTTCATGACGTGCACAATTTTGAATTCCTCGACACGTGAACCAAGTTTTGAATCTTCACACCATTTTGAAATATTATCAAGTTCGGTCTCCAAATTTTTGTAACTTCTTTGAGACAGCATTATGTAACTGCATCATCTGCAAAGGTCTGAGGTTACTATTATTATTCTCCGCAAGGTCATTAATATACAACACTAGCGACCTGGCCCGGCTTCGCACATCGTGACGACTTGTGTGGCGTAGTGTATTTTATTTTCAGGCTACTTTATAGCGTAGTGAATAAATTTCAGAGTACTTCGTTAGGTATCTGAATATCTTCGCAATCACCTAACTTATGTGATACAAGCAGCACAGAACAGAAAACTTTTCAAGAGGCATGAGTGTTATTTGTTCCATATTGACTTGGCGGTTCAGGTGACATCTCTGGCAGTGATGGCAGGATATAGTGTTAAAAGTAATACGTTTACAAACATTGTAAATATTGTATGCAAATCACAAGTGCGCGCGCGCGCGCGCGCGCGCGCGTGTGTGTGTGTGTGTGTTTTGTGTGTATGTGTGTGTGTGTGTGTGTGTGTGTGTGAGAGAGAGAGAGAGAGAGAGAGAGAGAGAGAGAGAGTGAATGATTCAGTATGGATCAAAGTCTGGCTGGAGTCGCGCAAATTAAAGTAATATAAGAAAAAACACGCATGATTCACATGATTAGTTCATGTTACATCACTGCTCTTGTGAAGATTAGTATGCACTGTGACGCTTTCTAGAGGGTCTTTGCTGCAGTTCTTTATCGTGAACTCTTTATGGCAGACTTCTTTGTCATGCAGGCAAAGAATCGTGTCCACGTATAGATTTTATTCAAAGAATGGAGACAGATAAAATATTAGTCATCTTCTGCACTGCTGGAAACATGTGATGTATGTGAAGGAAGCAAATTTGCTGAAGTTGCTGAATTTTTCGGGAAACGTTTTACGTATGGCTTAAAAAATAAAACAACACATACTTTGGATTCGACTGTTTTTTCGCTACACAGTTCTTTTCAAAGGATTGCAGAGGGCTACGGGTTAGAAATATTGGTTTATTTCAGACCATAAGTCTCACATCATACCCTGATGATGAGGTGGTTCTCTTACCGTTGTTGTTCATATTTATTCGGTACTTCAGTGCTGAGTTGCTCACTGCCAGTTGTTCGAAAAATTTGCAGTGAATTAAGAATGTGAATTATGATTGCTGATCTGAGGGAAGCAGAAATCGGCAGCTGAAATTATCGTCATATTTTGAAATGTGAATGTCCTCATCAATGGGAGTTGAATGGTAAGTGAAAAGGCAGAGTAAAATCCTGTCTGAGATTTGGTACCACATCCTTTCGGTTTGCTGCCACTCTTACTACCGCTAGACAAACATACCATATGGCAGTAGGATCAGCTTGCTGGGTTCTGAAGGCAATGTTGATGTACGGAGCTGTGGTGGCTGTTTTCTAGGTGACATGGACATTATTTTCAAAACTTCAATTCGTTGTAATTCAGACAATTTGAAACTTGATAAATCTTCAAAACCTAAGATTTTATCCAGTGGCCGGTTTCAACAGAGCTATGCTGTCGTCATCAGCTGGAGGTGACCATGAACACTTTTGGTCGACGGAATCCAGTTTTGCTTATGTTTGTACAAAGTAAATTTGGATTTGACATTTCACTTTGTAGTGATCTTCATGATACTGAGAAGCATATATGCAGTGCGAAATTACTTGTTACAATAATGGGCAACATGTTGTAATATTTGAAAGCATAAAATCCGATAACGACAGCATAGCTCTGTCGAGATTAGTCATCTAGTGAAACTCTTTTCTAGCAATCTTGTTTTGCAAGTTTTCTCCAGCTGCCATGAATTTCAGATCACCCACATACTGACAATGTCATGACTACACTACTGGTCATTAAAATTGCTACACCAAGAAGAAATGCAGATGATAAACGGGTATTCATTGGACAAATATATTATACTAGAACTGACATGTGATTGCATTTTCACGCAATTTTAGTGCATAGATCCTGAGAAATTATTACTCAGAACAACCACATCTGGCCGTAATAAAGGCCTTGATACGCCCTTCATACGCCTGGGCATTGAGTCAATCAGAGCTTGGATGGCGTGTACAGGTACAGCTGCCCATGCAGCTTCAACACGATAACACAGTTTATCAAGAGTAGTGACTGGCGTATTGTGACGAGCCAGTTGATCGGCCACCATTTACCAGACGTTTTCAATTGCAGAGAGATCTGGAGAATGTGCCGGCCAGTGCAGCAGTCGAATACTTTCTGTATCCAGAAAGGCCCGTACAGGACCTGCAACATCCGGTCGTGCATTATCCTGCTGAAATGTTGGATTTGGGCAGGGATTGAATGAAGGGTAGAGCCACGGGTCGAAACTGATCCGAAATGCAACGTCCACTGATCAAAGTGCCGTCAATGACAGCAAGAGGTGACCGAGAACTGTAAACTATGGCACCCCATACCATCACGCCGGGTGATACGCCAGTATGGCGATGACGAATACACGCTTCCAATGTGCATTCACCACAACGTCGCCAAACACCGATGCGACAATCATGATGTTATAAACAGAACCTGGATTCATCCGAAAAAATGACGTTTTGCCATTCATGCACCCAGGTTCGTCGTTGAGTAGACCATCGCAGGCGCTCCTGTCTGTGATGCAGCGTCAAGAGTAACCGCAGCCATGGTCTCCGAGCTGATAGTTCATGCTTCTGCAAACGTCGTCGAACTGTTCGTGCAGATGGTTGTTGTCTTGCAAACGTCCCCATCTGTTGACTCAGGGATCGAGACGTGGCTACACGATCCGTTACAGCCATGCGGATAAGATGCCTGTCATCTCGACTGCTCGTGATAGGGGGCCGTTGGGATCCAGCACGGCGTTCCGTATTACCCTCCTAAAGCCACCGATTCCATTTTCTGCTAAGAGTCATAGGATCTCGACCAACGCGAGCAGCAATGTCGCGATACGATAAACCGCAATCGCGATAGGCTACAATCCGAACTTAATCAAAGTCGGAAACGTGATGGCACGCATTTCTCCTCCTTACACGAGGCATCACAACAACGTTTCACCAGGCAACGCCGGTCAACTGCTGTTTGTGTATGAGAAATCGGTTGGAGACTTTCCTCATGTCAGCTCGTGGTAGGTGTCGCCACCGGCACCAACCTTGTGTGAATGCTCTGAAAAGCTAATCATTTGCATATCGCAGCATCTTCTTCCTGTCGGTTAAATTTCGCGTCTGTAGCACATCTTCGTGGTGTAGCAATTTTAATGGCCAGTAGTGTATATAGTCATACAATTTGTACGAAATATTTTTGAATTATATACATAAATCTTCCTCTTGAATTAGCGATCTATCTGCGAAAACCGGATCCAGATATCTGCTGAACTTCCTAAGAACAGCCTTCACATTCAGACGAAAGCAAGCAAGCGACAGTATTTGCAGAGACGAACAGCAAGTTTCTCAATACATATTTCACTAGTGAACACCGAAGTTATTTCGAGATCTGTCGATGACTCTCCATCCTAGGTAACAAGATACGTTCTCCCTACGAAATAATCCTCAAACTAGTCGCAAATTTCGCTTGATAACTCATATGATGGTGCTTCTAATGGTAAGCGTGATTGTGGTACTGAGTCAGACGCTTTTCGGAGATCCGTAAGTACTGCATAACCTGACTGTCTTGATCCGGAATTTTTAATACGCAATAGAGAAATGTTCAAGGTTGGTTTCACATGATCGATGTTATCAGAATCAGTGCTCGGGGGTGGAGAAAGTCATTTTATTCGAGATATCTCATTATGTTTGAGCTCAGAATACAATACATTGATGTCAGGGATATTGGATGGTAGTTTTGTGGATCATTTCTACTGCCTGTGCTTTCTTCGAAGTACTGGGCACTGGTTTTTTTTCTTCGAGGGATCTACGGTTCATAACAGATAAAAAAAGGGGCTTACTGAGCCGCAAATTCAGTACAGAATCAGATACGGATTACTTCGGACCGTGGCACTTTGTTCAGTTCTAACTATTTGTATTGTTTCTCAACACTTCTGATACTTAACATTTGTTTCACTAACATATTTAATAGTAAAAGGTTTAAATTGGGGAATATCTTCTGGGTTTTTCTTCGTAAAGGTACATTTGGAAACTGAGTTAAGCATTTCTGCATTTGCTTTGCTACCATCAATTGCTGTTCGTGTCTCACCGATGATCGACTTGTCCCTAACTTTGATGCCACTGACAGTAGATTTTACTAAGGACCAAGATATCTTTCAGTTTTGTGAACGGTTATCTCACAGTATCCTTTCACGCCAGTCACAAAAGTCTTCACAAAATACCCTCTTGATATCTAAATGCATCTCATCCAGAATCACTCTATATACAACCGTAACTTTTGTATTACACCTATTATCCAATAGTCTCTGTTTCTTTAGAAGTTTCCTTGCAGTGACCGTACTCCACGGGAGTTCCCTCCCGTTTTGAACTGCTCTGCAGGGTACATATCTGTCCAGTGCTTGATGAGTTATTCTTTTAAAACTGAGCCATAGTTCGTCTACATGCTCCTGTCATGTACTAAGAATTTCAAGATCCTTTATCAAGTTCCACATTGGGTTTTGATGTTTAATATCTTTTTTAATTGACATATATATCTTCCTACTTGTTTTAGTTGCCCTTTGTACTTTGGTAATCATTGATGCCACAACCACCTCCTGCTCGCTGAACTAGTTTTAAAGTGGACTTTTTCAATGAGGTCCGACCTGTTTTCTGGCATTAGGTCTCTTGTATTTCCATCATGAGTGGGGTTCTGAACGTTCTGTTCCGATAGATTTCAGGGAAGGTACTCAATAATGTTTGACATGAGGTCTTCTCACGTCCACCACTTACAAAACAGTAATTTTACCAACCGGTTGTTGCATGATTAAAGTCTCCAGTGACGATTACAGTGTCATCGTGGAACTTGCGTACAAACTAAATAGACTGTCCGCAAAATTTTAGATTGGATCGGAAGTATGTCTGGATGTCAATAGAAGTTTTCAACTACCATTCTATGCCCATCCCTGTTAATGAGTCTAGCCCAAACAATGTCGCATGCCACTTCAGTTTCTACTTCGCTAGATTTGAGTGACTTGACTACTACAACAAATACATTACCTTTCTTCGCCATTAGCGTATCTTTGATACATGCGCTTAAATTTTTCCCAAATATCTCACTGATATAAGCTCCAAGTTTTAACCAGCTTTCTGTACCTATCTTCCCTGCTTTTCACCGGCTCCTCAAACGCGTTTACTTTGTTGCGAATGATTCAGCAATTAACAACTAGATTTTTAATACTTTCACACATTCTAGGTCTCCTGCAGCTGTCATTATCTGGACTGGACGGTGAGTCAAGAAATCTAATTTGCTTCCTAGGTAGCAGCCGTTGATATGTAGTGCACATCTGCCGCATTTAAGAGGACCCTACAGTGGTGAAATCTCTGTCACAAGTCCAGGAAACCACAGCCTAACTCGTCACAGAACCTTCGAAGACTTCAATGCTTCAACTCACCTCAGAACATGCGACCGCGATCAGGTACGGGGACATTGTTCAACTTCTGGTTTTTGATGGAATTCCATGCCCAAAGCTGGTCCACTCAAACTTGCAAGGAAATTATAAATCCAGTCACAAGTCAGATCCATGCTGTTGCTCAGCAACAGCGTGAAACTATGTCCAATACTTTCCGAAAGTTTTGGAGCTTAGCATCAGCCTGGGATCTGTTGCCAACGGCACTCTGGAGCCCATGTACAAACAGATCAGGCTGTCTCGCGAGATGTCTTTTGTTTGCGGTTGTTCTCCTACAATTTTCTTCACTGAATCAATAAGAAAATACGATTGGGGTATAACGCCACGAGGAGGTAATTAGTCACGGAGGACATTAGCTTCGGTTGGTTGGTTGGTTGGTTCGATGAGGGGACCATACAGCGAGGTATTCGGTCCCACTGGATTAGGATGGGGAAGGAAGTCAGCCGCGCTCTTTCAAAAGAAACATCCCGGCATTTGCCTGAAGCGATTTAGGAAAATCACGGAAAAGTCAGGATGGTCGGATGCTGCATTGAACCGTCGTCCTCCATCCCGCGTCCGACCATCCTGATTTAGGTTCCCCATGATTCCTCTAAATCGTTTCAGGCAAATGCGGGGATAGTTGCTTTGAAGAGGGCACCTCCGAATTCCTTCCCCATCCTTTCTTCATCCGATGAGAGCAATGACCTCTCTGTTTGGTCTCCTCCTCCCCCCCCCCCCAAAAACAACCCAACCCCGTCGTCCTCCCGAATACGATTCCAGTATGCTAACCACTGCGCCACCTCGATAGGTTCGGTTGGGGGACGGAAAGGTAGGGAAATCGGAGTCCCTTTACAACTTATTTTCCTTGATACGTAAAAACCACGGAAAGCGCAAATTTGGATTGCTGAATTGCGTTTTGAATCAATATCAGCATCTTAACCTGTGCTCCAACTCGCTCAGATGCCTTAATTTCCTCCTTGCATCTATATTTATGTACTTTATTTTAATATATCATTTAATAAGGATTTTCAGACAAATAACTTTCCTATTAATCACAATAAATTGACGCATTCATCTGTAATTGCGTTTCGTCGCTAGGTAGAATATATATTATTTAGTAACTGCCCATCTTACACTATTCAGAACTTCTCACATCTCTGCAATCTGTAATGTACCCCATTCGAAATAAAGAAAGAAACGTGATTGAAAAGAAATAAATGTACTTAATTTCTCTAGAAATAAAGTGTTCGGAGTCGGGATTACACAGTGGCCACAGCAGGGTGTAATAGAGAAAAATGAGTCACGAAGACTACAATTTTGATGAAATTCACCAAATGCTGTCCAAAGCTAAGGCAGTTCTATTATATTTTTTAGAAGTGGTAAGGTTCGGAGGCGTTGTTGGTGAGCAGATAAGCCTGGTGACGGCGAACTGCGATAAAATGAAGTATAACGCGACAAAATATTTGGCATTATACAAAAAGCGTTGATCGAACTTTGTGACAAGTACTTAAGACAGCAAGGCTGACTTGTAACGAATGCAAATCTGCATATAATGGGGCACGATGTGGTGTAAATTCACACGTCTCCTAATACGTCGCTTCCAAATGTAATTAAAACTGAACAGAGGTATATTCTTAACGTATCATTGGTAACAGGTTCTCTATTGTTGTAAATCTAAAACCAACACTTTTAAGTATTTGAAAACTTATATTATTTGTGATAGCATACGTAACAAGAAAATACTTCCTTTAATTGAGTTTTAGGGACATACCTAGGATTTTAAATATACAGTGGCATATGAGACAGTTGGAGCTTCTGCTTAGCACATCAAATTAATTGGTAACATCTCCCCCTTTAACGGCTGTGACAACGTTTGATAACAATGTTTACTTCGTATGTCATGGAAGACGACAGATCTACAATCATGTAACGAAAAAGTGTTTCGTTTCTTTGTTGGGTCACTGCAGCAGAACGTTCACCGACTTACAGTCGCTGTTGACTGACGTAGACCCAAATGTCTATAGTAAAACTACGTTCATCTCCTTCTAGCCGATGAAGGGACAGGTATTTATCATGCGATATTCTTGTAATTCTGCTTCTCACTTGAAAGTCTCTCTCGCTGACATGCCTTACTTTATTGTGGGGAACTACAAGCTGTAGAAAACTGTGGTACGGGGATAATAGGTGCCTCTGCTCTAGGAACGGTTTCGTAGAAAGTTCGAGAAGCGCCACTGTTGGGAGCTTTAGCTCTAACTGCAACACCGTTTCGTATATCCGATAAAAAAAGCGGAAATACAAGGATTTCACGTCCCGTCGACGATCAGGTCATTTGAGACGTATTATGGGTTCGGATTAGGGAACAAACTTGGCCGCGCTATTTCTAATGCTCGTCGTGATATTCAGCTTAAGTAGTTTAGGAAAATGGATGAACTGTGTGCCCTATCGAGGATTTGAGCCGCCGTCCTACCGTATACGAGACCATTATCAACCATGCAGCCATCTCGCTCGATTTGTGTGACCAGCACTTCACTTTCTTCAAAAGATCCCAAAATGCTAGTACTCTCAGAGAGTAAGAGGGTTACGATATAAACTGGAGTGTTTATTTGTGGTACAATGGTAATACTTTTAATTTGTAAGTATTTCACCTTACATCGTCAAAATGGAGAGTTCTGTTGCTGTCCCTAAGGTCGCATCGTAGCATGCTACAGTATTCAGACTGCAACGCTGGTATTCCAGAAGAGTCTTCCCTCGTCGGCACAGCGAACGCCTCAACTAATATGGAGCCTTACTCCAGAAGGAGCTTTCCTTACCCCTCCGAACTGCAGCGCCGCCTGCTCAGCACCGAAATGAGCCCAGACCGGCTCTTTTGTGCCACATTAAAATTTCATTGCCTGCAGGGAAGGCAGCAGCGTGGCAAAGCGTGAGCCAGCCGGGTACTGTTTCACAGAGGACGAAATAAGAGAATGTGCCTTTGATCGCGAAAGCGCAGCGCTCCATACTTCGTGATTCCCTCTAGCAGAACGATCGAGAAGTGAGGGCCAAAATCATTTTACACTTCTCTGGATTTATTGCGGCAGAAGTCTTACTTATGCTTTCCTTCTCAAGAATAGAAACAAATTAATTGCAAAAGCGCAGTATGTAGATTTTTTGTGGCGGTACACTGAAGAATATGAGTTTACTTGCGTACAACGATTCCGTTAACGAAAAACCATCTACTGGTATTAGATATCGATTGTAGATCTAGAGAGCAACAATTATGCGGAATCAAACGACCGGCCACTGTGGCCGAGTGGTTCTAGGCGCTTAAGTTCGGAACCGCGCTGCTGCTACGGTCACAGGTTCGAATCCTGCCTCAGGCATGGATGTGTGTGATGTCCTTAGGTTATTAAGGTTGAAGTAGTTCTAAATCTATGGGACAGATGACCTCATATGTTAAGTCCGATAGTGCTTCGAGCCATTTGAGCAATTTTGGAATCAAAAGTGGAAATCTAGACAACTGCAGATTAGAAGCACTTCAAATTTTATCTTCTTGGATAATGTTATAAATTAATTAGTATGAGACATACACTGATAAGACCACCGTTACGTTGGACGCCGCCTGGTGGCAGTGCGGTTGCGTGACGTCATAACAAAAGTGTGTAAGTGGAACAGACACGGACGAAGAATCACCCTAGCAAAAGTATTGGCTGTATATGGGGAAATCCATTGAGATACGCGACTTTGACAAAGGACAGATCGTAATACATTTACTTTACTTTATGTCTATGGACACAGATTTTTTGTTATCAGACTGTCGGTTTCGATATATAATGACCATCTTCAGATCTGTTTCATAATAACATGTCCTAATGTACTGCAGCCATAGTGGCATCGTCAAATGTTAAACACAAAATTTGCAGATTGTTATTACACTGAGCCTGTGGATGAGTATCTCGAAAACGGGGAAGCTGGTCAAATGCTAACGCGCTACTGTCGTGAAAGATGTAGAAGGTCAGTGAAACTACCACTAGGCGCCAAATGGTTGGACGGCCGCGACTCCTCAGAGAACGTGGGGTTCGGTGTCTTGTCTGCTCTGGAAAGTAGGATAGATGGTGATCTGTGGCGTCTCTGCCGAAAGGTTTTCCCTACGTGTTCACATGTTGACTCAACGACATAATCAGTTACGATTGTAGTGGGCACGGGACAATCGGGATACGACCGAAGATTAACGTAAACGTGTCGGCTCTTCGGGAGGATCAGTTTTTTGATACAGTAGGGTGACGATCGTCTTCAGAAAGGCCGTCATCGTGGTGAATGGCGGCTCTAGAAGTGAGCCGTATTATGCTGTGGGAGACATTCTCCTGCGCTTGTGTGGGATCTGTGTTAGTAATCGAAGACGACGATGTCAGCTTCCTGGAGTATATTTCTCCGTGACTCGGGGCCAGAACCCTGCTACAGTGGTTTGAGGAGCATTATAGTGAACTCACGGTTATGTCTCGGCAACCAAATTAGCCCGATATAGCTCCTGTGGAATCCATCTGGGTCGCTGTCGGGGCCATCAACGAGTACGCAAGTTAGCGGCCCGTTATTTACGCGAATTACATGATCTGTGCGAAGGCATCTAATGCCATGTACCTCCCCCAACCTACCAACAAACTGTCGGTCCCTCATACGCAGAGTAAGTGAGGTATTTCTTCACAGAGATGGAAAGACAAGCTATTAAGCAGGTGGTCTTAATGTTTAAGCTCATCCGTGTATGTAGAGCAGTTTTCCAGTGAGTTGGAAGACTTCATTCAGGAGGTGAAAAAAGTATGCATGACAGGTATGCGTGACAAGACGTCATAATTAATGGGCGTATTTATTGAGAAAGAACGATATTTTGAAATGAATGCCAGTATAGAGAGGATTGAAATGTGGGATTAGCTGTTCAGGAAGGTAGATGGCACAGTATGGTATAACAAGTCTAGTGAACCATCGAACGTTATTTAAAAAAATCAGAATTGAATATGAGAACAGCAATATTACACAAATAAAGTCCTGCCGAAGATTGGACAAGATGTAACACAACGTTATTGCAGGAAAATAGGCAAGACTACAAAGAAGAGTAAGAAGATAAGATTGCACAAGAAAACGATATAGAAATAACGGAAGTGGTGTGAAAGCAGCGTTGACTGAAGCAAAAGTAAATACAGTCCTAGTACCAGAAAATACACTAGTAGAAAGTTTGAAATATGGAAGAAATTTTCTGATAAGTTAGCAACAGAGACTTTTAGGGGAAATAAGGCGGGAGAAGGTCCACCTACGGAATGGAATTTGTCATACATTCAAATGACTCTCAGCACTATGGTTATCAGTCCCCTAGAACTGAGAACTACTTAAACCTAACTAACCTAAGGACATCACACACACAGCCATGCCCGAGGCAGGATTCGAACCTGCGACCGTAGCGGTCACACAGTTCCAAACTGAAGCGCTTAGATACGCACGGCCACACCGGCCGGCCGATGTACGAGTAAGGTGACGAAATGCTATGCACAGTTTATAAAGGAATAAGTGTCGTTTCTTCAACAGGTCAGCTTTTCTCTATTATTTTGAGTCAGAAAATAGAAAAAGATGTGCCGGCGTTAAGTGAAGAGATTTTAGGCAAGGACGAAAATAGCTCGATAAGATTCACAATATCAGACGGTTATCGGAAAAACGCAGAAATGAAACTAAAATTAAAACTTCATAGAACTGCAGAAGGTGTACGACATTATCCGCATAATAAAATTAGGGGAAGCAATGAGAAGAATTAATGTGGTGTAAAATGGATCAACCTGTTTACAAACCTATAAAACAACACAAAAGTAATAACTAAAATTGGAAGCAATAGTTTACGAAGTATTATCGTTGAGAAAAGTCTAAAGCAATGTTCTGGAATGTCATCCATTCTGTTTAACATTTATTTGAAACAGGCACTGAATGTCTGCTACAGGCAGGCATGCAAATAAACTTTTGTGACGATAGTCTTCACCCTCTTTCAGTTCTCTCAAGACCAACAAAATTGGAGTTCGCGTTGAAAATATTTAAGGAGCAGAACAGGAAATGGCGACTGATAACGAAGCAGGACAAGACAGAATGTATGTGTATGGAACAATATTTCGTGAACAGTCACACACAGGAAGGAAAAATAAAATTCTGCAGAAGCTACAAATATTTGGTAACAATTATAAATAACTCTGATACTTGTGACAAAGCTATTAGTTACAGAACTGCCATACGTGCGAGGGGGACTGAAACTTCTCATGGGGTAGTATGGCATTACAAATTTTGGCAGGACACTAAGAGAAAAATATTTCACAGTGTGGTGGAGAATATAGTGCAGAATGGAGCTGAGACGTGGCTGAAACAAGGAAAACCGCAGAGAAAACCAAAACAGTCGAAATGGACTAAATGAGAACGTGTCTGTTGTTAACGAGGCGAGATGGGATATTAAATGAGAAGATACAGAGGCGAACGGAGGAAACGAGCTCATAACAAATATAGAATAGAGTGCTTCAGTTGTAGGGGCAGGTACAGAGAGTGCCTAACCAAGTGGCCAAGGAAGAATTTAATCTGCCAGCCGCCCGGAAGAGGGACTAGAGGAAGGACAGCGCTAAGATGGGAAAAATACGTACAGGAAGGAGTAGAACCAGAAATCTAGAACTGGATGACTGGAGCTAAACATACCTGTGGAGGTCGAATACGGTTAACACAAAGGGGGGAGGGAAATAAAAAGTAATGAACTAGCAGGAAATAAGAGAATCGTAGCGTTTATGATATGGTACTATAGGAGGGTGAAATTTAGATGGACTGAAGAAATGAAGAGGTTCTCGACAGAATTGGCGATACAAAGATTTGGGAAATGCTGACAAGAAAAACCGCAGGATGGAAGGACTTTTAATACAATAGATAATAACTTCACTGGCACTGGAGAGAGCGGTAAATGGTAGGAGAAGACGGAGACTGCAACACAACCAACAAATAATTAAGGCCGTAGTGTACAACTGTTACCATGAAATGAAAAGTTTGGCAAAAGAGAGGCATTCGTGACAGAACGCAACCAACCAGTCAATAGCCTGAAGCACAAAATTTTCTTTCTCTGTCGGACTTAATTTCTTCCAGTCACACATTTTATCAAACTGCCATCATCAGATCGATAAATTATCGAATTAAGACAATGAATTACGTCAAATATGATTATGCCGAGTATAAATGCACAGCACTTATTATGGTAGCGCACTACTTGGCGTAATACGTCCAGTTGTTTCTTTCAGTTGTTGATCTAATGTTGGCACTCTGCAGAAATGCACAATCAGAAGAATTAAGTGCGACATATACAGCAAATTTTTTGTGTGAATGAAGCGTTAGAGAGATTCACGCCAGCAAGCAGGATAGACGCACTCTTAGTTCCCGCAAACCTTTCCACGCGGGAACAGGAAAAGGCGGAAGTAGGATAGGCACACGAAGAATCACTCTCTCCACAAAGTATTCCCAGTGCACACCCACTCCCGCCGATTTGGTAACAGCCCCACTCGCTCCCCCCCCCAACCCCCCCCCCCCCCCCCCCCCACGACCACTGCACCCCCCTTCCGGCCAGAAAAAGCAAACCGGCTTGCGGAATATCGATGGAGATGCTTAAGCACTTCCTTTATTCCATCATCAAGTAGACTGATGACCAAACATAAACGGGAGATAGAGACATTCTCTAACATGTCAAAGGACAGATGACTTAAAAGTATATGTACTACATCGCAACAATCAAAAGGATTCGGAAAGAGGAGAGCACGACATATTAAGTATCAGACACTTCCCGTTTCTTAGGAGTAAGTTACTGGAACCTATAACACACGATTATATTTTACATTTATGTAGCTGTTAGTGATGAGGTCTATGAACTTCAAAGTTATTGCATCGGAGCGTACTTACTGCTGTAAGCTATTACCCAACGATTCACTTAATGAAGAGTATAGTTATATATTATCCAATACTTAGTACAAAAGTCGCATCTCGTTGAGGTCGAAAAGCTAAAACTACTGGACACCAAACGACGTCTGCGAGTATACCAATATTTTTTGTTCTGTACCCTACGTGAGTGATGGAGACGAGAATCAGGAAGACATTGTATCATGATAAATCACCTCTCTTTCTTTTTTTATGTGCGTACAATAATCGTCCTGGTCGTTCTCATCAAATATATTTATTAATAATAATCGTGACTCCAATAATTCTATCATTCGGCGCAGGGCAATTCAATATACTGAAGATACGGCCCCTAGTTGCTACAGAGAACTAGATCATGATTCGGAAAGAATTTTGACCTTTTTTCCACAGCTGGTGGAAGATGTTAAAATAATTAAATTCCAGCTGTAACTTTGCTATATTATTGCACAATTTCAGCATCAGACAGTCCGCCCCCGGTAGCTGAATGGTCAGCGTGAAGGACTGTCAATCCTAAGGGACATGCTTACCGGTACGATGCTGCACTCGTTCTGGCGTGGATGTATACAATCATTCGGTTGCGGAGACTGTCATAAAGTTTTATCCTCTCCTCAGCTAAGCCAACTCACGAAGTTTGTGACTTGTCCTTGATGTCCTGAATACTACCGCTGGGACGGAGTTTAGGCCCACGCTGGTTCCAGGCTTGTTCTCTCGGAGATAGACCTGGAGATCATGCTTGTCACGGGTGCACCTGAGACTCACGCAGACAGTCCATTGAGACAAGCACCTCGTGTGTGAATAAACATCCTGAAGTTGAGCAGTGGTACCACGCTTTTGTCGCCTGACGGTAACATATGAGTGTTGTCTCTTGGGTGGCACAACAGTGATCCGTAGACTAGGGAGCAGGAGACAGACCTGGTTGGCCAAGCACGCTTGAGAATATCGATAGACAGTGCTGTAATTGAATAAACAAACACTTTTACTTATCTTTTGAGAAGAAGTCATGTAGAAGAAATATTTCTAATCTCTGAAATAGTCAACAATAAACTGTCTGTCTAGCTGCAGTGGTTCTGTTAGACCTAAATAACTATGACGGCGGCAGCCGCTGTCCCGTGAAACTGAGTTGTCGAACTGAAGGGACGATCTGTGCTGACGACTGGCTCCCGAACGCAGTTGTCGGTGTCCTTTACGCCAGCGCAAGAGAGGGGCAAGAAAGGGGCAGGGTACCCCTAATTTGCGCTTACTGCCAGGCTGGAACCACCCCTCAGGGTCCGCAGGTACTGAGGTTCATGCTGGAGGGCTGGTACTGTTATGCCGTCAGAGTTTCCTCCACCATTACCAGCCGTGACCTGAAGTCATACAAGATGGTTGCCCACACCACGATGCACGTAGTAACACCACTGTGCCTCTCCAAACACTGGAAGAATAGCATCTCTTCGCCGATTAGCCGCCTCTCCCACCGACAATGGCCGTCCGAAATAGTGCGCGGCTGCGATTCATCACTGAACTTTAAACACACAAACCGTGCTTCTCAGTCATGAGGCCACTCCAAGTGCAACTGTTTGTGTGTGTGTGTGTGTTTTAACGTGTTAACAGTAGCCCATGCATGGAGCGGTAATTCCCCAGTCTGGCTCCTACCACTCTCTGGTGAATGGTACGGGGTAACACAGTATGTTGCAGGAGCAGATGTGAAGAGTTGGCGATGTACTTGGTGCACAATTCGACGACACTCCGTCGTGACGGTTAAGGTGAGTTTACACCTGTGTGCCTAGCGTCTAGTCGCCGTGCGGCTGTAGTTTGCCCTCACATAAACAGAAGCGCCCAGTGTGATCACATCTGTGAGAGCAATCACCTGTGTGTACAAGTTAGGGAAAAGGTATGCCCCTGCACACGAGTGTCTATTTATGTGTGCAGCAAGCTACAGCCGCACGGCGACTAGCCTCAAGGCTCACAGGTGTTAACGGCACCTTTACATGTCGTCGTCGAAATGCGTGATGAAGAGTATGAATGCCCCGGCGTTCCCAGCTGTTCAACATTGGGCCATGAAAGTGGTGTTATGTTCAGAAAGGAGAAATTACGATCTCTGCCGCACTCTGGCAATGAAAGAATTTATTGGAGACAACTAATAAGTTGTGTTAAGCCTGGAATTATAACCTGTGTCTCCCGCTTACTATGCAGCTGCCTTAACCATCTACGCTCTCTTGGAATTGGGTTAGGTACAACTGGATGGACTATCCAAGTAACTCCCTACTCAATCCACAACTCTCATTTACCGCACACCACCAAAGTAGCGTCCCGTAGTTCAAAAATGGCTCTGAGCGCTATGGGACTTAACTTCTAAAGTGATCAGTCCCCTATAAATTAGAACTACTTAAACCTAACTAACCGAAGGACATCACACACA
Organism: Schistocerca serialis cubense; assembly: GCF_023864345.2. Taxonomy (NCBI): domain Eukaryota; kingdom Metazoa; phylum Arthropoda; class Insecta; order Orthoptera; family Acrididae; genus Schistocerca; species Schistocerca serialis. Next base: position 668,768,912 of record NC_064642.1, read on the forward strand.
CCCATGCCCGAGGCAGGATTCAAACCTGCGACCGTAGTGGTCGCGCGGTTCCAGACTGTAGCGCCTAGAACCGCTCGGCCACCCCGGCCGGCGTCCCGTTGCTCGTTTAACTCTATTTGCTAGTCGCATTACGAGAAGTCACGCACGAGGTCGGCGAAGAGTGCTCTGCACTAAATGCACTTATTAGCCTTCACGGAGGATATATTTCCACATGAGTTGTGTCTGTTCTTTCGGTCATGCTTCATCCCTGGCCAGACACAGAATATGTACAGAAAGGAAACTGCGATCGCATTCGGGTGAAAGGAAAATGAACGTTTGTACTGAGGTTGGAATTTGAACGCTTGTCTCCTGCTTACTAGGCAGATGTGCTACCATCTATGATCCTTAGGACAATGGTTAGACACAACTGCACTGACTACGCAAGGATGCCTCATTACTCGATCCAAATTCCCTTTTGCCATATCCTTCCAAAGTAGTGTCCACTAGTCCTTTTTCCTCCTTTTGCTCGTGGCATTTGCCTATTAAGCAGAAGACTTGTATTCGAATTCCAGCCTTGTTGCATATTTGTATTTGGCGCTAATGAATTCTATCACTGCCTGAATTCTTCAGAGATCGTAATTTCTCCTTTCTGAACATAATATATGTTCGGACACAGGATCAAACACAGAAATGGTTCGTGTTCCTTCGGAAATGTTAGAAAGAACAGAAACCCCTCTTATAGATAAACTTGTTGTTGTACGATTCCACTATAGGCCTATTTTAAAGTGTCAAGTGCTCATAACGTTGTCTCACACGAGATCAGCAATTCAGTGTCGTTCATAATGTTCACTCAACATCGGATGTCGTTCACGTCCATTATATGCCCAACCACGTTTTGTAAGATCACTAAACGTGAACAACACTAACGCATTCTGATGGTCGTTCTATCAGTCACAAAGATGGTTGGATGTGAAACGCCCTGCTGAACCCGCAGGACAGAACAGTTAGTTGCAATCGTGGAAAGGGGCCAAAATGAGTGGCTGTCAGTTACACTCGAACACATACAACTTTATTTATTTGAGGAAACATTACTGCACAAATTCATGAACTTAGTTATCGCCACACTATCTTTTGCCTTAAGGGCACTACCACTTTAATTAAAAAAACATCTAAAAGCCATTACTCAAAATTCAGACGCCAAAGAGAATATTCAGAGGGCAGAGGGCCTCACGTTAAGTAAGTTCTGGAATTTTGCTGAAGGCCCAAAAACTAACACTTGAAAAGCAACAACTTTAAGGACGGCTGAAAGCCCATGACTTAAGACTCAAGGTAAAATAAATTTAAACAACAAAGGCTTATCTTAAAGTAGGCTGAAGGCCCCAAACAATTTAATACTTGACAAGGAAGGAACTTTAATTTTCAAACGGCTGAAGGCCCGTGACATAAAACATAACGAAAATAATTTTTAGTAGGCAGAAAGCCCACGGCTTTATCTTTAAACAATATGTTAATCAGGCTGAAGGCCCAAACAATCTAACACTTGACAAGCAAGAAACATTAATTTTAAAACGGCCGAAGACCAATGACTTAAAACTCCACTATAAACAATTCAACTTTAATTCAAAACTATTGGCTATGAGCCATACAAATACACACAGCAGAAAATAAGAAAAGGCAGTGCAGCGCTCAAACGTTTCGGGTGGTCAGCCGGCACTTGAAATGCTAACGATCACTTAGGTGAGACAGCCAGTCGACCCAGCCATTCTCGATTCGACGACAACCCAACCACAAGACATTCAAAGGACCCACCGACAAGGTAACTTGCTCTCCACTCGACCAGCACACAACCAGGAGTTCAATGCCAAACGTAAAAAGGCATGGACGCCCACAACCAAGCATATATTAGGCTGTCGAACTACACACCATGCTGGACAGTGACATCACGATGAATAAAATATACTGCCTGAATTTACGTCAACGGCCAAGACAGGTAATCGGAACGTTAACGGCCACCAAGCAGAAAATTCCGCAGGTGCCCTTCAATTGCAAATAACTAAATACAGTTAAACTCCACCGGATGATGGCTAAATCTTCGCCAACTCGAATACACACGTTGTTGCTCGTGGGAATGCCCCAACAGACAACAACGGGAACCAAATGGCACAATGTGAAAAGTCTTGAGTTGCTGGTAAATTAAATCCCAACTCAACTTTCGTGTCCAGGGCAGGTGAGCCACGGACCTCATAGCAATGGGAACAGCCCCACGCAGTCCGACACTGCATAGAGACCGCCAGCGCCCGGGTTCCCGGGTTCGATTCCCGGCGGGGTCAGGGATTTTCTCTGCCTCGTGATGACTGGGTGTTGTGTGATGTCCTTAGGTTAGTTAGGTTTAAGTAGTTCTAAGTTCTAGGGGACTGATGACCATAGATGTTGTTAAGTCCCATAGTGCTCAGAGCCATTTGAGACCGCCAGCGTGCCCAGCCAAATACGCCCCAGGGAGATATCCTCGCTGCTACACGCCAACCGACCGACTGTAACATATCAGCACGGAGACAGCTTTAGAATAACTGAGCAGTTGACATCACAAGCTACACACAGTTTCACTAACACTTGCATGAAGGACTGGACAATACTAACGGCAATGATTCTGCAATAACAAGAACGAATCACTAGTCGGCACATGCAGGCAACCCATAAGCGATCGCCGGCCAACATACACGTCGTCCTACATGACGACGGACTGACGACCAACCAAGGTGGTCCGCACTCAAGTAATACGTATCGGTAACCGTCGGGCGAGTAATGGCTGTCCGGACCTCACTGCAGCCACGCCTTGACTGAACTTATGCCGCGTCCTAAGTCAAACACTGCCAGGTCCGAACTGCATTGCTAGCGCCTCGCAACTCACTGGCAGATCAGAACTAACCCGAACACATGACAACCGGGAAGTAATTGCAGTCAGCAAAAATAATACGCCAGGGCTTATATCGATAAGCGCCAATGCTGCCACTCACGGGCAGGCAAGGGGTAACTCAGTGACACCAGTAATTGGAATTAACATAACGAGGTGGTAGTACAGTAAAACCAGGATGTCAAATGAGATATGGCAGGAACACGACCCACACACAGCTCAGGATGGTTGGTTGATTTCGGGGACAGAACCAAACAACGAGGTCATCGGTCCCATCGGATTAGGGAAGGATGGGGAAGGAAATCAGCCATGCCCTTTCAAAGGAACCATCCTCGCATTTTCCCGAAGCGAGTAAGATAAATCACTGGGAACCTAAATCTGGTTTGATGCGGCCCGCCACGAATTCCTTTCCTGTGCTAAACTCTTCATCTCAGAGTAGCACTTGCAACCTACGTCCTCAATTATTTGCTTGACGTGTTCCAATCTCTGTCTTCCTCAACAGATTTTGCCCTCTACAGCTCCCTCTAGTACCATGGAAGTCGTTCCCTCATGTCTTAACAGATGTCCAATCATCCTGTCCCTTCTCCTTATCAGTGTTTTCCACATATTCCTTTCCTCTCCGATTCTGCGTAGAACCTCCTCATTCACCTTATCAGTCCATCTAATTTTCAACATTCGTCTATAGCACCACATCTCAAATGCTTCGATTCTCTTCTGTTCCGGTTTTCCCACAGTCCATGTTTCACTACCATACAATGCTGTACTCCAGACGTACATCCTCAGAAATTTCTTCCTCAAATTAAGGCCGGTATTTGATATTAGCTAGACTTCTCTTGGCCAGTAATGCCTTTTTTGCCATAGCGAGTCTGCTTTTGATGTCCTCCTTGCTCCGTCCGTCATTGGTTATTTTACTGCCTAGGTAGCAGAATTCCTTAACTTCATTGACTTCGTGATCATCAATCCTGATGTTAAGTTTCTCACTGTTCTCATGTCTACTACTTCTCATTACCTTCGTCTTTCTCCGATTTACTCTCAAACCATACTGTGTACTCATTAGACTGTTCATTCCGTTCAGCAGATCATTTAATTCTTCTTCACTTTCACTCAGGATAGCAATGTCATCAGCGAATCGTATCATTGATATCCTTTCACCTTGTATTTTAATTCCACTCCTGAACCTTTCTTTTGTTTCCATCATTGCTTCCTCGATGTACAGATTGAAGAGTAAGGGCGAAAGGCTGCAGCCTTGTCTTACACCCTTCTTAATACGAGCACTTCGTTCTTGATCGTCCACTCTTAGTATTCCCTCTTGGTTGTTGTACATATTGTATATGACCCGTCTCCCCCTATAGCTTACCCCTACTTTTTTCGGAATCTCGAACAGCTTGCACCATTTTATATTGTCGAACGCATTTTCCAGGTCGATAAATCCTATGAAAGTGTCTTGATTTTTCTTTAGCCTTGCTTCCATAATTAGCCGTAACGTCAGAATTGCCTCTCTTGTCCCTTTACTTTTCCTAAAGCCAAAGTGATCGTCACCTAGCGCATTCTCAATTTTCTTTTCCATTCTTCTGTATTTTATTCTTGTAAGCAGCTTCGATGCATGAGCTGTTAAGCTGATTGTGCGATAATTCTCGCACTTGTCAGCTCTTGCCGTCTTCGGAATTGTGTGGATGATGCTTTTCCGAAAGTCATATGGTAAATCGCCAGACTCATATATTCTACACACCAACGTGAATAGTCGTTTTCTTGCCACTTCCCCCAATGATTTTACAAATTCTGGTGGAATGTTATCTATCCTTTCTGCCTTATTTGACCGTAAGTCCTCCAAAGCTCTTTTAAATTCCGATTCTAATACTGGATCCCCTATATCTTCTAAATCGACTCCTGTTTCTTCTTCTATCACATCAGACAAATCTTCACCCTCATAGAGGCTTTCAATGTATTCTTTCCACCTATCTGCTCTCTCCTCTGCATTTAACAGTGGAATTCCCGTTGCACTCTTAATGTTACCACCGCTGCTTTTAATGTCACAAAAAGGTTGTTTTGACTTTACTGTATGCTGAGTCTGTCCTTCCGACAATCATATCTTTTTCGATGTCTTCACATTTTTCCTGCAGCCATTTCGTCTTAGCTTCCCTGCACTTCCTATTTATTTCATTCCTCAGTGACTTGTATTTATGTATTCCTGATTTTCCCGGAACATGTTTGTACTTCCTCCTTTCAGCAATCAACTGAAGTATTTCTTCTGTTACCCATGGTTTCTTCGCAGCTACCTTCTTTGTAACTATGTTTTCCTTCCACTTCATTTCACTGACCCCTACTATATCTACATTGAGCCTTTTCATTTCCCTTTCCAGATTTTCTAGTTTCCCTACCACGTTCAAGCTTCTGACATTCCACGCCCCGACTCGTAGAACGTTATCCTTTCGTTGATTATTCAATCTTTTTCTCATGGTAACCTCCCCCTTGGCAGTCCCCTCCCGGAGATCCGAATGGGGGACTATTCCGGAATCTTTTGCCAATGGAGAGATCATCATGTCACTTCTTCAATTACAGGCCACATGTCCTGTGGATACACGTTACGTGTCTTTAAAGCAGTGGTTTCCATTGCCTTCTGCATCCTCATGTCGTTGATCATTGCTGATTCTTCCACCTTTAGGGGCAATTTCCCACCCCTAGGACAAGAGAGTGCCCTGAACCTCTATCCGCTCCTCCGCCCTCTTTGACAAGGCCGTTGGCAGAATAAGGCTTCCGAGCGCTGATTATAACTCTGAGCCAGCACGGGATGCGTCTCCTGTTTGGCCAGCGGTTGATTTTCCTACCCAGTCCGGACCAGTACAGAGGATGAGTATGCTTGGCATTGAGAGCTCCAAGCTAGGCAGGTGATGAATCACTCCGGGAGATAGCAGGCAAGGCAGGAAAGAATTCCACTGTTCATTCGGTATGTCTGCCGGGAGGTCTCATCCGCATTGTGGAGGAGGCCCTGCCGGTGGCTATCGAGCGCAATGGGTGCAATAGGCTGCGTGTGGTGGCACTTGTCGGTACGAATGACGCCTGCCGCTGTGGTTCTGAGGCCATCCTCGGCTCCTTCGGCCGCTGGCTGATTTGGTGAAGGCAACTAGCAACACTCGCGGGGTGCAGTCTAAGCTATCTATTTCTAGCATCGTACCCAGGGTTGATGATGGTCTTCTTTTTTGGAGCAGAGTGGAATGTCTAAACCAGATGCTCAGACGACTCTGCGACGGTATCGGATGCGAATTTCTCGACCTCCGCTATCGGGTGCAGAATTATAGAGTTATCCTTAATAGACCCGGCGTGCACTACACACAGGAAGCGACTACTTGGGTAGCGGAGTACGTGTGGCGTGCCAATGGGGCTTTTTTAGGTTTGAGACCCCTCCCTCTCATAGAGAGAAAAGTTTAATATGATTTTGGACAACTGCAGGAGCATTCAGGGAAAGGTCGCAGAATTAGTATGGCTTACTGAGGGTAATAATGCACAGAAAATATTTGGAACAGAATGCTGGTTGAAACCAGACGTCAATGTCAGATTGGAATGTTTGTCGTAGGGATAGTGTAGTGTAACGACGTAAGTTTTGTATAAATGGTTTTCTTTTGACATGTGCAGACTTCGTCACCTACGTCAGTTACAACAAACTTCAAAATTATTTAAATTCTTTTTTAAATTCTCTCTGAATGGGTCTTGAACGAAACTGTAAAACATCATCATTTGAGTCGTATGCGCAGAATTACATCACTCAGGCCAATTGGTTTGCGCAAACTTCAATTTAGATGTCGTTTGTTTCTCCTCAGAAATTATATTAATACAGGTTATCTGCTTTAATAGATATTAGAACCACATTGAATAAACTTTAAAGACTCAAACTCGCGATGAACGTTGTCAAAATTAATAATCTTGTCACGTAAATTTAATTCATTAACATAATTCTTCATAAATAAATTCTCCGAACACGTATTTAAAGTTTAGTAGCATCCACTAGTTTATTATCTTCCTACATATAGACGTGAACCTGAGCCTTGACAAGATAGAACTGAACATTTACAACATGATTAAATTTTCTATGACGTCATTGTTGTACAAGCATTACAAATTCTTAATTTTCAATTTTTTAGAAGCATGACGCGACAACTCGGTTTCAAGATCTTCTGTTGCTCTTTGGCTGTCGACCCTCGACGTATAGTGGCCAGCAATTTTCTCTCTGGTCCCGGCAGTGAAGATGCTGTCTCCGTTCGTTGCACCGCCCTCTCCGTACATGAAACATAAAAAATAAATACAAACTTTAGACAATTCACAACCATTACAAATATTACAAAAAATACATAAAAAAAAACTAAATTAAACTTATATTCACCTGCAAACTGGGCTGACACTGGTGGATGGGTGACGCTTCAATTTCGCGTCCCACTACAATAGGTCATTCGCCTATGGTGGCGGCTTCTTGATTGCAGTAAAAAAATCGATAAAATCTAGGGAGGGTACCACGCAATCCGAATATGAATTAATCTGGGTGAAACTGAATATCAAAGAACGGTCGAAAACGTGATCGGATGCTTTTATAGACCACCTGAATCAGGGTCCGTAGTTGTAGAGCGCTTCAGACAGAACTTGAAGTATCATTAGTAATTGTCCATATCATATCGTTGTAACAGGGGGTGACTTCAATTTGCCAGGTATAGATTGGGAGTGTTATGCCACCAAAACTGGTGCCCGAGACAGGGATTCGTGTGGCATTGTTCTGGATGTCTTTTCCGAAAATTACTTTAAGCAGATAGAGAACCAACTCGTGAGGGTAACGTCTTAGACCACCTGCCAACGAACAGACCTGAACTTATCGAACAGCTAATCTAGAGGAAGGTATCAATGATTATAAGGCTGTGACAGCATCTATGACGACGGGTCCTATAACGAGTGTTAAGAAAGGTAGGATGATATATTTGGTCAGCAAGGATGAAATGATACAAATTTCAGAATATCTCAGAAGTCAGCATCAAACATTCGGTGATGAGGACGAAGATATGGAGAACAATTGGAAAAAATTCAAAGGCATCATTCAATATGTCCTAGACAACTATGTTCCGAGTAAGGTTGTAAGGGATGGGAAAGATCCACCATATTTTAATATCCGTGTTAGAAAACCGATACGTAAACAAAGAGCACTTCGTCTCAGATTCAAGAGAAGTAAAATACCTAGCTGACAAACAAAAGTGTAATAAAGGAGAGCAATGAGAGAAGCTTTTAATGTTTCTCTCAGCGACCACACCAGCGCCGAAATGGAAGATAATAGAGAGACGGCCGAAATACTGAATCCGATCTTCCGAAGTTCTTTCACCGCGGAAGATCATAACACTGACCCTCCATTCAATCGTCGTACGAACGTCGAACTGGCGGATACTGAGATAACCGATCGCGGAACTGAAAAGTACCTACAATCTTTTAATAGTGGAGAGGCGTCAGGATCAGATGATATACCTACACTATGTCATCAAATGCATCCGGACAGTCCCAAAAACCTACTTTTTTCATATTAGGTGCATTCTGGTGCCATCTGCTACCAGCTACTTCATATCAGTGACCTCAGCAGTCATTAGACCTAGTGAGAGAGCAGAATGGGGCGCTCCGCGAAAGTGACAGGCTTCGAACGTGGTCAGGTGATCGGATGTCTCTTCTGTCTGTACGCGAGATTTCCACAGTCCTAAACATCCATAGGTCCATTGTTTCCGATGAGATAGTAAAGTGGAAACGTGAAGGGACTCGTACAGCTAAAAAGCGTACAGGCTAACCTCGTCTGTTGACTGACAGGCATCGCTGACAGGTAAAGAGAATCGTAAAGTGTAATAGACAGACATCTACCCAGACCATTACAAAGGAATTCCAAACTGCATCAGGATCCACTGCAAGTACTATGACAGTTAGGCGGGAGGTGAGAAAGCTTGTATTTCATGGTCTATGGCTGCTCATAAGCCACACATAACACCGGTAAATGCCAAACGACGCCTCGCTTGGTGTAAGGAGGGTAAAAATGGACCACTGAACAGTGAAAAAACGTTGCGTGGAGTGACGAATCACGGTACACAATGTGGCGGTCCGATGGCAGGATGTGGGTATGGCGAATGGCAGGTGAACTTCATCTGCCAGCGTGTGTAGCGCCAAAATTCGGAGGCGGTGGTGTAATGGTGTAGTCGTATTTTACATGGAGGGGCCTTGCACCCCATGTTGTTTTGCGTGGCACTACCACAGCACAGGCCTGCACTGATGTTTTGAGCACCTTCTTGGCTCCCACTGTCGAAGAGCAATTCGGGAACAGCGATTGCATCTTTCAACAGGATCGCGCACCTATTCATAATGCACGGTCTGTGGCGGAGTGGTTGCACGACAATAATATCCCTGTAATGAACTGGCCTGCACTGAATCCTGTCCTGATTCCTACATAACACCCTTGAGATGTTTTGGCACGCCGACTTTGTGCCAGGCCTCAAAATTTTTTTATGCTCAAGAATTACGACGTTTTAGGAGAATGAACATCTCTATAAAAAACAACATGGATTTCGCAAACGGAGATCCTGCGAAACTCAGCTCGCTCTGTTCCTCCATGAGATTCACAGCGCGGTGGACAACGACGCTCAGTTTGGTCCCGTGTTCCTTGATTTCAGTGACGTGTTTGACACCGTCCCACATTGCCGTTTAATGAAGAAAATAATCGTTTACGGAAATCGGAGCAGATTTGTGATCAGATTCAAGATTTTCTTGCAGTTAGAACTCAACACGTCGCCCTTAACGGAACAAAATCGAGAGATGTAATAACCAGAGCACAACAGGGAAGTGTGATGGGAACGTTGCTGTTTACAATATACATAAACGATCTAGTCGAAAGCGTCGGTTACTCTTTAAGGGTATTCGCAGATGATGGAGTTGTCTATATCAAAGCAGCAACGCCAGAAGACAAGTAAAAATTTACAGAACCACCTGCAAAGAAATGATGAATGGTGCAGGCTCTGACAGTTGACTCTGAACGTAAATAAATGAATCCGAGGCGTAACTATCGAGAGCTACCTTAAGTGGAATGACCACGTAAAACAAATAGCGGGAGAAACAGATACCAGACTTAAGATTCATCGGAAGAATCTTAAGGATATGTAACTCATCCACGAAAGAAGTGGCTTATAGGGTGCTTATTCTCCCGATTCTTGAGTATTGTTCATCTATCTGGGATCCCTATGAGTTAGGACTAATATAGAAGATAGAAAAGATCCAACGAAGAGCGGCGCGTTTCGTCAAGGGATCGTTTAGCTGGCTAGAGAATGTTACGGAAGTGCTAAATAAACTCCACTGGCAGACGTTACAAGAGAGGCGTTGTGCATCACGGTGAGATTTGCTATTGAAATTTCGGGACAGCACTTTTCAGCAGGAGCCGGACAACATACACTATTACTTCCCCATATACTTCTCGCATATTGACCACGAGGAGAAAATTCGAGAAACTAGAGCCAATAGAGAGGCTTTACAGACAATCATTCTTCCCACACACTATTCGCTACTGGAACAAAGTTGTATGGATCAGATACTGGTACCGAAGGTACCCTCCGCCATACACCATTAGGTGGCTTGTGGAATATGATCTAGATGTAGATTTAGGTTTAGACCTGTTATTTCAAACATTTTGAGCAGTTGTGGAGATGCATAGATGTCTCCCAGTCTGTCGGATTAAAATGTTAGACGACGTAAGAAGCGAAAATATGCTGTCAGATAACAGCTATTTACTGTACCAGTGGCTACACATTTCTCAAATCAGTTGTTTTGAGCGATTTGGGAGACTCATTTGTCACCTATTCTCCTTGTTCTTCTTCTAAAAACAGATATGTTTCAGATTATTAAAGCCCAGTATATAAGAACTCTGCGTGTCAACCATCTTTAAACAAATTTACATTACAGCTTGTCTTGAAGAGTGACATCGTTTCCATCAGAACTATAGTTTGTTATTATGTTTACAGATGCAGTTGACAATGAGAAAATGTCTAATGGCGTGACATAAAGGAGTGTTTTATAAGAAAGTCTTGGTGCAAACGAAGTCATTCTTCAAATTTAATAAGGCCGCGACGCTGACCTAGCCTAAAATACGATAAATCGTCGCAAAAAAATTATAAGGGAAAATAACGTGTAAATGAAAACATATCGAGAAACTTCTTGGGGCTGAAGAGAGAGTTTTGAGGAATGGACTAACAAGGGAATACCACGACGTCTGGATCACGGGCTTACTTCATATTTCGTACGCTTTTAATAGTACACTAGGATAATATAACGTGCTAGTAGTAGGAGTAGTACTGACGAAATTTCTAGAAAATCACAGTTTAAAACTTATCCGTCGGATATGGACCGGTGCGTTGCGACTTTTAGTCCCACATGGTGGCAGTCAAGTGTTTTGGATAGAGACCCCAATCTCTCCATATATTCTTTTTGTCTGATTACTTCATGTACATAACATTTCAGAGGTAATATAATGAAAACACACGCTTACTTGCTTGAACTTTCTTTAAATTTCTAACGTATCTGGTTGTTTACCAATATTTACAATTACAACTAACATTATACTTATAGTTATCGAAAAGTAAGACACCCATACATAAAGATTTTATGAAAATATATGCTCATTGTGCCTGTAATCTGGTAAGGTGCCCCGAAGTGATTGGCATCTGGACGCTGCGATGTGCAGACACATTAATGGCCTCATTTGGCAGTAAACTGTATAGCAGTGAGAGCTTGCTACTGTAACAAGAAGGAAAAATTTAATTTCTAATTTCTTGAAAATCACAAAATGTATATTTTTACTGCAAAATTAGAGGTGAACCGCGTTTCATCGACTACTGCTTGTAACGAATGTCATAAAGATTCAGTGCATTATGCAGCTGCAAAACGTCAGTTCAAAGATGCGTTCGTGTGCTGTGACATTCTTGTTCAATAGGTGCACCTTATCGAAACAGAATGATCAGCGACGATTTCTGTAGACGCCATGGCAATTATAGAAGAAATCTATCAGTGTACCGTTAAACTGATGGGGAGATAACGACACTTAATACTGACGAGGGTCATTCTGTAACATCGCTTGTCCCGTACTAAATAGCAACAGGAAATGATTGATACAACAATCTCTCAATACTTTTCGGTTTAAAGTGAAAATATATCACGAGGTGGCACGATTTGCCTGCGCGAGCGAAATGCTTATTCCTTGTCTCCGCCTTACTCCATGGCGAGCGAAGAAAAGTAAGAAAATAGGAATGTGACGGGACTTCGTTACGAGACACAATAACAAGAGGACGTGTAGGAAGTGCGTCGTTCTTAGCTGCCATATTGGATAATTTGTGTTTTTTGAGATTCACAAGCGATATGTAATGTTAATGTAGAGTTTAGTAACGTTCATAATACAGTCTGTTGAATTTCTAAGGTAAATGCGCATATTTAATTTTGATCAAAGGATACTGTGATGAACTGTTATATACTACAAGCCTGTATAAGACTTCGCACATTTTGTGGTCGATGTTTGCTGTACAACCTGCTTCAATAACACGGTCAAAAGGATAGAGATAGTTTTCTCTGTGAAAAAGAACTTACGCCGATAAAGATAGTTTCCTTCACAGACATACAAAGAGAGACTTCACAAAGTAGCTCAATAACAAAAAGTTTAATATTACCAGCTATAAAACATTAATTTCTTCTTTTGAGCAGAAGAAAAATAATATTAAAACGTACGGGGTGCCAATTATTGAACTACATGATATAAAATGGTCATAACCTCTGAGCGGTTTTCGTTAGGAATTTAAAACTGCACGATTGGTCGCGGGGCATGATGGACTTTAGCATGCGCATGTATGGCTGGATTTAGCGACGAAGCCCACTTACATCTGGATGGGTACGTCACCAAGCATAATTGGAGAGTTAGTCACGGTGACTAACGAACGGTACGTTCCAAAGTGGCCCTGATTTCCAGAATATGTGATTCATCCAATACGTAGCTCGACCCCATCGAAGCAGGAGAGTGTTTTGTGTCCAGGAGGAGCACCTTGGGGACCGCATTCCGGTCACTGATATGGGCCTCCATCGGTCGCCATATTCTCCGGATATGAACACATGCGAATCCTTTTTCTGGGGCTGTATTAAAGACATAGTGTACAGCAATAACCCCAAAACAATTGCTGATCTGAAAACAGCCGTTCAGAACGTCACTAACAGCATCGAAATTCCGAAACTTCAGCAGGTCTTGCAGAATTTTGCTATTCGCCTGCGCCACATCATGAACAATAATGGTAGGCAAATCGAACAAGTCATAACCTAAATCCGAATATTTGAAGTGAATGAAGTGCGTGCACGCCGTGGTTTGTAAACAATATAGGTGTTTTTCATATGGTTCAATAACTGTTATCCGGCACATTCCAACGAAGTAGATGAGGAACATATATGTATTCCGTGAAGTTGTTTTCCGACGATGAAGATTACGAACCAGCCGAAAAGAAGACAAGGGGAGATACTTTCCTTTGGAGACAAAAAGAAATGTAGTGAGACTGGCAAAATGAGTCCAGTGTGGAGTCTGCAGGTTATCCAAATAAAAGGATCTAGAAACTTCAAAAGAAAGGACGATTTGGAGAAGGGAAGACAACATAGAACCTGAAGCAACAGCGATCGATAAATATCCCGAAGACCTTCGTGAGGTTCGCTTAACTCACCAGCATGTAAGCGCACATGTTTATCAACTTAATAACCATTTTTTGTGGTCTTCAGTTCCCTCAAGTGAACAACAAATTATGGTAATGGAATGAAACTTTTACCTGACTTTCCATTTTGTATGGTGCAGCCCCTCCCACCCCCCCACCCCCACCCCCCCACCCTCCAACGCATACACCGACATGATGGCCAAGACGAAAGGTCTACTGCCATCTCTGCATGTTGGTTAGTTTTCACTAAGTGAGGTCTCACCGGATGCGGTTACTGCGATGTTTGCGTACGTCTGGTTATGATTAACCATTAATATGCGCTCATCTGGAGATAGGTTCAGTCGAAAGCTGAATACTGGGTAGCGGTTTGAAGGGCAGAGGAAACAAAAATGCCAAGGCAAGAGCCAAGAGAAAAAAAAAACCTCTGCGATAGTTGAGTAGGGTTCTGAGAGCAGTAGAGGATTTATTGCTGCCTGCCACAGGTCATGCAAAGGCAGACTTCGTTAGTTGTGTGTCTCATGCAGGCGGATACCTTTGACATTGCGGAGAGGTGTTACTCAGCGGCTGCGGCAGGGTACAGGCTGTAGCTTAGCTGGGTACTGGCTACAGCTGGGTACCGGTGTTGGCTACTAGGTCAGCATCAGCACGCCTGCTGGGTTCATCATCGTTTAGTGTCTGGTAGGTCACATACTGGTTTCACGGTGTGGGGTAGTGTTGGCGGTTTGTTTGTGCGCTAGTGTGCGAACTTGTCGGCTTCCCTGCTGTAGCCTGTTGGTTGGCTTTAATAGCAGTAGCCTGTTGGTTGGCTTTAATAGCAGCTGGAATCCCCAGTCAGTGTCGCTGATTTCCAGGATCTTGCCGATGTTGTCGCTTGTCAGCGTCTGTTAGCTCGGCATAGATGGTTATACCCTAGCTAGTAGTGTCCTTAGCCGCTTATGCTTCCACTTATGGTTGTGATCATAGTTTCCCAGTCTAGGGATGAAAGATTTGTTCCAGTGTCTCAGCCGCGCGGGATTATCCGAGCAGTCTAGGGCGCTGTAGTCATGGACTGTGCGGCTGGTCCCGGCGGAGCTTCGAGTCCTCCCTCCGGCATGGGTGTGTGTGTTTGTCCTTAGGATAATTTAGGTTAAGTAGTGTGTAAGCTTAGGGACTGATGACCTTCGCATTAAGCCCATAAGATTTCACACACATTTGAACATTTTTTCGAGTGTCTCGACTTCCTGTATAGCCGTGTGGCGAGCTTTCTGAATATTTTCTTGAGGGTTTCAAGGCGGTATTCATTGTGAAATTCCACGGTTCGGGTGTATCGTGGTGCGTTGCTAATAATGCATAGCACCTTGTTCTGTATGATCCGCAGGCGGCGCGTGCATGTAGGAACTGCGTATCCCCAGACGGGAGCTGCGTACGTCATCAGAGGTCTAATCAGTATCATGTATATGGAGCTCAACATCCTCCAGTGTACTTTCCCTGTTGGGCAGAGGATAAAGTTGTTTGAGCCTCATGGACCTCTGTTGGCAACGTATCCTTTGTGGTCCTCCCATGACATTTTCGGTCCAGCCCGACAACGAGGTATCTGACTTTCACTCGGAAACCTTTTGGGTGTTCGTGTAGTGTCACCTGTCTACAGTGTTGGTGTTTGCTCCGTAGCTTCGGTCTGGGTATGAAAAGAACTGCTTAGTAATTGTCAATGTTGACTTTGATACGCCATCTTTCCAGCCAAGGCTGGGCAGTTCTCAGTGCCGTCTGTATTCGTGAATTTGTGTTCGATGGTTTCCATTCTTGCGCAAGAAGAACTGTGTCATCCACGTAGATGGCTAATATCGTGTTTTGTGTTGCTGGAAAATCATTATTGTAGAGGCTGATCAAGATGAGCCCCAGAATGCTTCCCTGGGATACTACAGCTTGGATACCGTGTTGTGTCCATTGTTTGCCCTGCACGTCAGTGTTGAGACATCTGTTCGTGAGATATGAGTGTATGAGACTTACGAGTCCATTGGGGAAAAGCAGCGTCTATTAGTTTGCGTATAAGACCTTTGTGACAGAGATCGTCGATAGCTTTTTGGACCTCCAGGAATATGGCCCCTATGGCTTTGTTCGCCTTGTAGCCGTGTGTTGTATGTTCGACTACGCGGAGCAGTTGTTGTGTTGTTGAGTGGTGATGCCTATAGCCGAATTGCTCCGGTCTTAGGGTGTCACTGGTGATGCAGTGCTTAGTGATCTGTTTTAGTATTACCTTCTCAACAATCTTCCTGAGTGAGCAAATACACTGTTGGGTCGGTAATTTGGTGGGAGGGAGTGGTCTATTCCTGGCTTCATGAACATCAGAATCTTGGCCACCTTCCATAAGTCAGAGAAGTGTTGATGTTTTAAGATGGCAAGGTATTCTGCGGCTCTATCCGTGAACTCCTGGAGGACACCGTTTAAAATGTCATCGGACCCAGCGACTTTCCTAGCATTGGTATGCTTGATAGCCCAAATAATTTCGTTTGTACTACCACGTCTGATTCCTTTGCTAGCGAAAAAACGTACTAAATGCAGTGGACCTTGGCTGCTGTAGACCACTTTCAATCGGAGGACTTGATTTTTAAAGCATCATTTTCATTTGTTAACAAAACTCAAACAAAGGCACAGAATTCAGCAGAGGAAACTCACGACTTCTGTGACCAACAGACAACCTGTGACTTGGAAAATAACAGTAGAAGCCGGAAAAAAGTTTCGATGCATACGAAAGCAGTTTTCCAAATTTTGAGTAAAAATTATTAGATTAATACAGACCAGGCAGGATGCCAGTACTAGCCGCTTTATGAAAGAACCCTAGCTGGAAAAAAATTAATAAGGTATGGAATTATTTTATTAATTTTTTTTTTTACAGACGCGATATAAACTGGGTAGTACATTCATACATGACACAGTACTAGATGACGATATCTGGCGAATTATTACCACAAGTATTTCTGTGTTTGGAGGAAGCTACGGGGGAAATGTGGTCAACTGGATTCAAAAAACTGCTGAAAATTTAACGAATAACTCCGAAATGTCTTCATAACGTGTTCGATATCTGTAAAGTTACCATATAGTTCTATAACCCGTTTTTTTACAAACGTCATGTTTACTTACATGGGAAAACATAAATTCTTGTTAATAATATATTCTTGTGATGGCCAAAGGAATGTTATTCTGTACGGTTCTATCCTTACCGCTGACACAGGTCTTGGAAGTTGCGCGGTTACCCCCAAAATCTACTGAAATTAGCAACCATGTCACGTTTGTTTGTAAGACAAGTAAAAAACTTTATCAAGCGCCTTCAAAATTGTTAATATTTGAATGACACCGAACAAGAAATACCTTCTCGAGAAGATGCATTTAAAATAGATTCTCATTGTCTGCAGGACAACTGGATTCACTCGACGAACAGTTTGGGTACAATTAAACTTAGCTACTTGAGCTAGCGCAGACGGAAAACTATTTAGCGTGTGGGTATCCAACTTTATACGAATGATATTCAGACTCAGCGCTGCAGGATTTATGTTGTTAGTGGTGTTAGTGTTACGACTTGCCGTTTGGAGCCTGAGCTGGTACGGCGACGTACGTTTGATATACAAGTATCAGTGGAGAGAGTCAAAATGGGTCTGGACAAAGTAAGGACGGCTTTACTCGTGAAGATGTTTCATCAAAATAACAGCAGTAGTGCTGCTGCTATTCGCGTGTCGATGCATTAAAGGAACACGGAGAGGCCCTCTGGCTGGAACTAGGTCGATAACCATATTTCGGAAGTTTGAACTGTTGGCAATTTGAGAATTACTCCTGGTGGAGGTCGTCGGCCAATTGCGCCAGCAATTGTTGAAGATGTTTATGTTGCCATGGCTAACAATGCTGTATGCAATGTGTGATCTTCAAGCAGTGCAGGAGCTGGGCCACGAGAGGCAAACACTCCACCGTCCACAGCTCGAGAAGCAAGGTGAACCGTTGTTAAATGGTATCTCTTGTGCGGTACCATGCTATCGTGGATTCAGGGGATCGCCACGCTGAGATACGTATGTAAACTGGAACGTAAACATGGTACGCCGTTAACAAATATTAACAAAAATTACAAATATGTGGAAATTTAAATGTGTTTTTTATTCAATACTGTACTCCATATTCTTCTTCCAGTGATTTTACAAATGCTTACATACAGTTTAAATCTTCTACGAACACTTTACTTTTATGGGGGCCCTCTCAAGCAGCGAAAGTTTAATTATAACCAAGCAGTAGCAGCTACCGTTTTATGTTTTCCGTGTCTGTATGAAAAATGTCGTCCTGCTACTTGTGATGTCGAAGGCACATTTGGGGATAAATTGCACCTTGTTTTCTGACATATTTTAAATCATTGTATTATTGAAAAAAGTTGTTTACATCTTTATTCATCAAAGTTTGAATTGAGCTTCCCAAGCCTGCCCCTTCATTTTGAAACCTCTGTCTGCAGACCGAAGCATCGAGGTCCAAAGCAGCTCCGGCTACCTCACCCGATTGCAGGTATACAGGATTTCACAAATCATGACAGCTACGCATTTTCAAAAGAACTTTAGCGTTTTCTCGTTTACTTGCCAGTAATTAGAAATATAATATCTATTATAGAATTACAGTTAGTAAACAGCGAAATACCATTCTAAATTCAAGAAAAGTTCATGCAGATATAGCTTTTCCTTCATTATATACCTTTCAAATGTCACATATATGAAATGTTATGAAAAGCATTGAAAAAAATACACATTGAAAAAAGAAAGAAAGATAGACAGGACTCCAACCAGCGATCCACCCATTACTGAGCGCCGCGCGGGATTAGCCGCGCGGTCTAAGGTGCTGCAGTCATGGACTGTGCGGTTGGTCCCGGCGAAGATTCGAGTCCTCCCTCGGGCATGGGTGTGTGTGTTTGTCCTTCGGATAATTTAGGTTACGTAGTGTGTAAGCTTAGGGACTGATGACCTTAGCAGTTAAGTCCCATAAGATTTCACACAGATTTGAACATTTGATTACTGAGTGAAGCCATCTCCTACTTGAAGAAGCAAGGCACCCGTACGTGTTCGACGCGGAAAGCTTCTGTTGCGAATTTCTCGAAATTGCCCTACTACTTGCCCTTTATGTTGTCCTAATGGACTACAAATGTGGTAAAGTGTTAAACATGGCTGCTTGGTTCAGTGACAGTTTATAAATTAAAGTTAAAACAAATGAGACTTCGGTCACATTTTTTAGTCTTATTAACCAGGTTTCAACACTTCTAAGAGTGCCTTCATCAGAATTTAAATGTTTAAAGTGGCCTATAACGTAATTACAAATTTACGGGAAAAGAAAAATTTTATACAAGAAATATAAGTACTGACTAACAAATTTTCTTTTCCCATAAATTTGTAATTATGTTATAGGCCACTTTAAACATTTAAATTCTGATGAAGACACTCTCAGAAGTGTTGAAACTAGGTAAATAAGACCAAAAATTGTGACCGAAGACTCATTTGTTTCAACTTTTGGCTACCAATGTGTTCAAAATCCGAAGCACATCCTTGCTCTGAACGTCGTCTCCCTTTCTAAGTCTATGACCCCATCGCCGTAGGTCTAAATGTTATTCGACGACTCTACACAGCGTCAGAATTACAGCACAGATAAACGCTACCTCTAGGCCACGCCCTTAGCGGCAGAGGTGAGTTTGTATGCTGACAGACAGTAAGCATCGTTCCTGGTTATGAGCCAGCGGGCAATCAATACGTTGTAAGGCGTTCAACGCATACACTCTCGCCTCAATAACAACGTCCAGCGTACAAACACACAGTTTATCAGTTATAGCAGTGTCTGCGTTTTTCAGTGCCAGTGTAGAGCAAACGTCATTCAGATATTCATGCATGTCTGAAGGAACAGGGGCTTGTATTTTCTGCCTGAAAGCTCGCCGAATTTGCCTCTCGTCATGTCCTCCAACCCGTGAAGGTGTGCAAAGTACAGTGGTACAAAGGATCCGAACTATACCGAAGAAGAGGGGCTACTAAGGGAGCTTAACAACCGTATGGAAGCTTTTCTTTAAGAAGAATGGAAATGACGAAGAGGAGAAGGCAATAGCGTATCTGCCGTACGCCGGCAACGTATCGAACAAAATCGAAAGAATCCTGACTCGACGTAACAGTAAATGCGTTTTCCGTCCAACCGAAAACGTGTATCCTATTAGGTACGGTGAAAGGTGACTTCGAGCTTAGTAAGTGAGGTGTTTATCGTGTTCTTTGTGAATGACGTAAGGCGTATATCTAGGAGACTGTACGGACAATCAAAGGAAGATGCAAGGAACACAGGATACAGACCGAACTTTTGCAACCAACAAAATTTGTGGTTGCACAGAACACTGCATGTCTACTGGGTCCTCTATGAAGTACGAAGAAACGGAACTACTAAGACAGAGCCCGTCGTTTTGGGACCGTGCTCTGAACGACGCGATTGAGATACTAGTGGCCGACGGTTTCATCAACAGAGACACTGGGTTCAGTGTCAAAAAAGCCTGGGACCCTCACTCTGCCAACAGAAATCACGGCGTCGGCCGAGAGCGACCTCTACCCCCGACACAGGCCACAGGATTGGAATACTGAGGAATCAGTGTTCGCACCCAGCATCCGCTGTGCCGTCCCCCACCCCCCCCCACCCCTCCCCCCTCCCACCGCCCCTTCACAACCATCAGCCCATTGTGGCGAAGGGTTGGGCGCGATAATAGTATGAAGGAGGCGGGATGTAGCAAAGACGCTCATTCTACAGGTATCACCTGAAGATCATTGCAAGCTGAGCTGTCGAAATATCGTTTTACGAAGACGACTGCACCTGACTGGATACCCGGAAACAGTACAAACTGGTGTGAAAGACATGAATACGACGATCTGACCTTAAGTACCACACTTAAAATCTAGATGACTGTCTGGTACAGAACGCTAATGCTACGTAATGAAGATGTTATCGGAGTTACAATAGCAGGACAACTTAACTAGTTCATTCCTTGATCACTATTTCGAAACATCATTCATTTGCGGTTTTCTTTACCGATATAAGGTTCCTTTTTGTATGTTCAGTGTCAATGTAAGGTACATGAAATGAACAACTTCACCCTTTCGCTGGGTTCACTAAATAAACAGAGGGAACAATGTGTACTATAAGACATTTCTAAGTGATACTACTAACATATATTTCCGTGAAGGAATTCTTATTCCTTCGCAAGCTTTTGTTTCACTTTGAAATTATCACTTTATTTCGTAATTTAACATTTACCTAATTTGGCCCCCTTGGAATACTGTTAAGTATATTGCATAGTACAATTTGACAATGTACTCTCCGCCATGCACTTCATGGTGACTGCGATTCACGTATGTAGATGCAGAAATTTTCTGCACGTACATTTAATTATGTCCCTAGTAGTAATTTCGCACCAGTGTATTAGGTACGGGCACATTAGAAGTCCATAGTAAATAGTTTAAAAATCGAAACATACTGCGATGCCACGTAGAAAATAAAACAGCCACAATTCTTCGCGAAGTGAGATTTCTGGTCTTTCTTCTTTTTCTTTTTTTAGGATTTCGCTATTTGGTTTTCACTAAAAGCATTACAAATTGAAAGGTGACTACACTGAGCCACAGCGCCAGAGATTGCGCCAAAGAGTATTATTCAGCCGCCTCCACTGCCAGTTCTTGTCGAGAAGTCGTCGTGGAGAGTGCTTAGTGAGATGTAGCAGTGGTGCGTCGTTGTTGAGAAGTCGTCATGGGGAGTGCATATTCAGATGTTGTCATATTGTTTTGATGGGCTAGACTCCAGACGTTGTTGGAGTGGGGATGGTGTAATGATCAGAGTGTGCTTTTCGTCAATATATATGAAGGTAAAAAATTCCGTTTTTTTCATTATTTCAATGTCTTAAACAATAATGCCTCTTGGTCACAGGTTCAGTCAACAAAACATATGGCTCGTGTTCTTGTATTAGACTGTATTTCTGGTTTCTATGTGCAATTATAGTATTTCTGTTTATTTTTTAATTACTTCAGTATAAATGGTGTTTAAAATATCTCGTCTTATTGAGGAAGAACCGTGCTTCCATTGTTCCCATATCAGTTTCTAACCGTGTTGCCAAAGTTCCCATCTCTGTTTTTAATTCAGATCGTAACTGTGATCCCAGTGAGTCTAACCGTGTTTCCATTGTTCCCATCTCTCTTTTTAATTCAGATCCTAACTGCGATCCCAAATTTATTATAGCACCCATCAACTGCTCCATATTAACTGGTTCGAAATTCTTTTCGCCCCTAACATTTCCCGCAAAACCAACTTCTTCCGTCAAAGCTGTAAAGCTATCTGTGTTCGATACTATTCCAGAGTCTTCTGTCGTTAATCTCGTATTCTGAAAATGTTTTGATTGTGAAAAATTTTGAACTGGTTCTGGACTATTTGCCTGCTTATTAAATTGTTTTCAACTCCATTATTCATCATCCTGTTCTCCTGTGTTGGCGAGTTCGCCATGTTAACAATTTCGTCATTCTCACTATCCATCATTTTTGCCTTTTCCATCGATCGCGTAATCATTTACAAAAAATACAAAACTCGTCACTATACGAGAATTACACACAATATAACACTTTATCACCAACAATACCATTCACACGAAATGTTTCCCGGCAAACACGTCTAACGAACAATTAAAACCTTCACAATTGCACAAAATTGTCAGACCTGTATACAAGAGATCAAAAATTAAATTCTGCCAAAATACCATTAAAAGAATGACAAAACAACTACAAATGTTCAGTTACCAAATCTGCACATGCAATATAGACCACAATTACTAAACTACAAATTACTACAACAATACTACTGTCTGCTATTTTTTACAATCAGAAGAATTCCAAGGGACGATCCTAAGCAGCGGTCGCCACGTGCATGGGGGCTTAATTATATATAATGCAAATATTTTTAATTTTCAGTCGCTGTCTGTCCGGTTACGAAGTCTCGTACCGGTTGGCCCTGACTAGTGTTAGTACGCAATCTGACTGCATAGAACAACAAAAAAGAATGAAAGAAAATTTCCGTTAACACAATTAATTAATTAAGTCCCCAGCAACTATAAAACCTAGGAAACAACAAAACACAAGTGTAGCTGTTCTGTGTGTGCAAGTGTGATTCAACGTACACATCTGGCACGGTTCTTCCTCAATAAGACGAGATATTTTAAACAGCATTTATACTGAAGTAATTAAAAAAATAAACAGAAATACTATAATTGCACATAGAAACCAGAAATACAGTCTAATACAAGAACACGAGCCAGATGCTTTGTTGACTGAACCTGTGACCAAGAGGCATTATTGTTTAAGACATTGAAATAATGAAAGAAAAGGAATTTTTTACCTTCATATATATTGACGAAAAGCACACTCTGATCATTACAGCATCCCCAATCCAACAACGTCTGGAGTCTAGCCCATCAAAACAATATGGCAACATCTGAATAAGCACTCTCCTTGACGACTTCTCAACAACGACTCACCACTGCTACATCTGAATAAGCACTCTCCACGATGACTTCTCGACAAGAACTGGCAGTGGAGGCGGCTGAATAATACTCTTTGGCGCAATCTCTGGCGCTGTGGCTCAGTGTAGCCACCTTTCAAAATTTTAATGTCATTCCTCCGTGTTCGCCATATACACTGGAGAGACAAAGGTCATCGGATAGATCCTAATATTGCGACGGACTTCGTTTTGCCCAAAGTAAGGCTGAAACTCGACGTGGCATGCACTCAACAAGTTGTTGGAAATACTGAGCGACGCTGCCCCTTTAGCCTTCAATGGTTGTGAAAGCGTTGCAAGAGTAAGTTGTTGTGCACGAAATGACCTCTCCATTTTGTCCCATGAATGTTCGCAAGAATTCATGCTGGGAGATATGGTGGCCAAATCATTATATCGAATTGTTCAGAATGTTCTTCAACAAACAAGCCGCGAACAATTGTGACCCAGTGACATGACATCTTTGTTTGGGAACATGAGGTCAATAAATGGGTGCAAGTGGCCTCCAGGTAGCCGATCATAAACATTTCCAGTCAATGGTACTTCAATAGGACCAGGGAACCCACACCGTTCCACGTAAACACAGTCCACACCATTACGGAGCTACCGCCAGCTTGCACAGTACCTTGTTGACAAAGAGACCATTGCTTCATGGGGTCTGCGCCACACTCGAATCCAACATTAGCTCTTACTTCCTGAAATCGGATCTCATTTGACGAGGCCACGGTGTTCCAGTCGTCTCGGATCGAACAGATATGGTCATGTCCCAAGACGAGGTGCTGCACGTGATGTCGTGCTGTTAGCAAAGGCACTCGCTAGTGCAATAACGCCAAATTTCGCCGCACGGCCATACCGGTGTGTACCTCCCACACTGATTTCTGCGGTTATTTCACGCAATGTTGCTTGTATGTTAGCACTGACAACTCTACGCAAACGCCGCTGCTCTCGCTCGTTAAGTGAAGGCCGTCGGTCACTGCATTGTTTTGAGAGGTAATGCCTGAAATCTGGTATTCCCGGCACACTCTTAACACTGTGGATTTCGGAATGTTGAATTCTCTAACGATTACCAAAACGGAATGTCGCAAGCGTCTCGTCTCAACCACTACTGCGCACTCAAAGTCCTTTAGTTCCTGTCGTGCGGCCTTAATCGTGTCGGAAACCTTTCCTTATGAATCAGCTGAGTCGAAATTACAGCTTCGCCAATCTACTACCTTTTTTTAGATTGTGTACGCACTACTACAGCTATCTATGTACGTTCACATCCTTGTTCCCTGACTTCTGTCATCTCAGTATAATTTTGGTGATACGTCAGCTGCTCTCTTGTGATTCAAATGGTTCAAATGGCTCTGAGCACTATGGGACTTAAGATCTGTGGTCATCAGTCCCCTAGAACTTAGAACTACCTAAACTTAAGTAACCTAAGGACATCACACACATCCATGCCCGAGGCAGGATTCGAACCTGCGACCTTAGTCTCTTGTGATCATTACACATTTTATACGAAATCGGGGTTACGTTTCCCTACACATACAAGGTACAGAGTGATAAATGAGTCACTGCAAATATGTCCAGAATAGATATTATAACCTAAATTCGCTAACAATTATTACAAGATGGAATTCAACAGAATACAGGAAGGAATATTTACTTCTCGATGTTTCTAGTGTGTAAATTACTAGAACCAATGAAATATTTCAGTCTTATTCTTTAGAGGTGTTACATATTTGCAGAACGAATATTTTAGTTAGTTTGTAATATACTAGAAGCAACATAATAAAAGATCGTGAACAGTGAAGGAGATACTAAACTTTAAACTATCATTCCTTACAAGTAATATTGTTCTCTACTTCGAAAAGGTCCATCTACATACAGAGATTACGTTAGATACACAAAGTTTGTGCTTATTTTTTTACGCATCTATATTATCATTGCGTTTATGTGAACCAGCATGTTTGTCTACATTTCATTGCTGATGTTTACTTTTCACTGCTGACGTCATAGGTCGAAGCGGAACATACACTAAACAATGGCAACGTTCTATTATATAAATCATTTTTATGAATTTATTTGCGACAGTAATACTTTCTTACTCCCGCATAATTTGTATATATGCTTTTTTTGTAAATTTACTTATGTGTCTTCCAAAAGACATTCTATTAATTCTTTACACTGTTCTTTAAAGTGCAATGATATGTCTGTAGACTATATATATATATATATATATATATATATATATATATATATATAATTTGAACATTGTTTATTTCCCGTTGATAAATGTCCTTGTATCAAAGTGTATTGTTATCAGTTGTACATGACTGTTATAAGGGTTTGAAATAAATGTCTTATGAAAGCTACAGACTCACTGTATGATGAAACTACCTTTTCCACTTTTTCATTATAAAATTAGTTCCCCCCGCATGAAGATTGCAAAATAATGATTCGACGATTCTCATTTCGAAGTTTGATTTGTGTGCTGATGCATAAGGACTTTCCTTTTAACTTTCGACTTATTTGCTGCTGCTATTTATTCGTTTTGTTAGCTTTAGAGAGTGCTAAAATGTAACTGGGATAACTTGGCGCTGGAAACACAGTACTTCGTTAAGCAATATTATCAGACTTCTATGACTAGTGTGTTCTTATTATGAAGGTAAATTTGAGGGAACTGACTAGTGAGATCTACTGTGTAGTTGAAATGACGTCTTCTTTGGAGGGTGTTAATTGCGAAATAAAAGTGAGGTAATAGTTTTCCTGCGACAAAATTACTACAACAAAAATGGTTCGCATTTCATCAAGCGTTATGCTTCAAATGGTTCAAATGGCTCTGAGTACTATGGGACTCAACTGCTGAGGTCATTAGTCCCCTAGAACTTAGAACTAGTTAAACCTAACTAACCTAAGGACATCACAAACATCCATGCCCGAAGCAGGATTCGAACCTGCGACCGTAGCGGTCTTGCGGTTCCAGACTGCATCGCCTTTAACCGCACGGCCACTTCGGCCGGCCGTTATGCTTCAATTACAGCTGAAAAGTGTATGTGTCATGTGCTTTATGTGTAATAGCTACTTAAGATGGGGAGATACGTCGAGCGGTGTGGTGCAACGGTTAAGCCATTGGACTCTACCTCTCTTTTGAATCTCTGTGCAGCCAGCCAGATTTATTACGAGCATTCCCTAAATCACTAAGTGCAAAACACAAGTCCTTGTTTTAACTGCTGCTTCTCGTCGACGTTTACTCTTTCAGAAAAGGTTATGTTCCCACTGCCTTCACATAAGGCTTCTTAAGACTTAGATTTATATTGAAAATTATTAAATTTCCCTTCTTCAGAATCGCTTTTCTTCCCAGCGTCAGTCCACTTTTCATATCATCTCTACTTCATCTACATCAACATTTACATAGGTACTCGGCAAGCCACCGCACGGTGCGTTTTTGATGGTACCCTGTACCACTCATTTCCTTTCCTGTTCCAGTCGCTAACAGAGTGAGGGAAAAACGATTGTTAATACGACACTAATTTCTCGTACCTTATCTTCGCTGTCCGTACGTCCAAAGTGCGTTGACGGCAGTAGAATCGTGGGGCAGTCAGCTTCAAATGCCCGTTCCCTGAATTTTCTCAGTAGTTTTCCGCGACAATAGTGTCGCCTTCCCTCCTCTAATTCCTATTTGTGATCCGGAAACATCTCCGGAACAGCGTGTTGCTCGAAACTACGAGTAACAATTTTAGCTTCGCTGTCTTCCTTCAACCTGATTTGGTACGGATCCCAAACACTCGAGCAGTACTCAAGAATAGGTCACGCCAGCGTTCTACATGCGGTCTTCTTTACAGAAGAACCACTCTTTTCTAAATTTCTCCCAGTCAACCGAAGTCGACCATTCGTCTTCACTACCACAGTTGTCACGTGCTCGTTCCATTCCATATCCCTCAGCAACAATATGCCCAGGTATTTCAACGACGTCACTGTGTAAAGCAGTATATTGGTAATACCTTACCGAATATTACAGGTTTCTCTTCCTATTCATCTCTATTAACCTACATTTTTCCATATTTTAAGCTAGCTGCCATTCATCACACCAACTGTAAATTTTGTCGTTTTGTATCTTCCTATAGTCATTCAACTTCGATATCTTACCGTATACCACAGCATCATCAGCAGACTGCTGTCCACCCTGTTCGCTAAACCATTTGCGTATATGTATAGAGAACAAGGGCTGTCCTATCACACTCCCCTGAGACATTCTTGACGATACCCTTGTCTCTGATGAACACTCGCCGTCGAGGACAACGTACTGTGTTCCATTACGTAAGAAGACTTCGAGCCACTCTCATATCCGAGTACGTATTCCACTTGCTCGTATCCTCGTTAACAGCCCGCATGGAGCACCGCGTCAAATGCTTGTCGGAAAGAACCTGCATGTTGTCCTTCACCCACGTGAGAAAAGGGCTAGCTAAGTTTCGCACGAGCGGTGTTTTCTGAGACCATGGTTATTCGAGGACGTAAGCTTCTCAAACTCAAAGAAGTTGAATATATTCGAACCAATAACACGTTCAAGGATTTCGCAGCAAACCGAGGTTAGATATATTGCTCTTTTACACTTTTTATACAGGGTGTAAATTTTAAATCGACAAACCAGAATAACACGAAAAATGAGCTTCACACAAAAAATGTGTAGAATCCAAAGTTAATTATTTTCGAGGGGGACATATGCTGGTGCTAAAACTAGCCCGCCACCCCAGCCCCCTTGGGGTGGGGCCTGAGGCAACTTTATTAAATTACAAACGGGAACCCCCATTTTGTATTGCAGATCAGATTCTACATAAAAAACAACGTACATTTTTGTCTTAAACATTTGATTCTTGGTAGTTGGCGCTGTAATTCAAGAAAATCCTTGTTGTCATTTTTGCGTGGAAAATGGTTACGGATAAATAAAAAATACTTCTTTACTTCGTAGGATGTTTGGTTAGTTAGTTACCTAGTCAGATGATTTGTCTGATAATTAAAAGTTGTGTGGCTTCAGGACCTCGAAACATAAAAAAAACTTATCCCAATCTGCGGAAAAAATTAATATTTGGGTCAACATTTGTAAAACTCTAATTCCTCTCTCTCAAACCCCATCCAATGCGGAGAGAGGGAGAGTTTTAGTTTTAGTGAATTAAAATTTGCGAAATAAATAAGTATTTTTTATTTATCCGTAACTATTTTCCACGCAAAAATGAGAACATGGATTTTCTTGAATTACAGCTCCTGCTACCAGGAATCAAAACAAATGTTTGAGACAAAATGTACGTAGATTTTTATGTAGAATCTGATTCTGCAATAAAAAACTGGGGCTCTCATTTGAAATTTTAAAGCTGTCTCCCGCCCCACCCACACGGGGCTGGGGTAACGGGATAATTTTAGTACCTGCAGATGTACCCCTCGAAAGTAATCAACTCTGGATTCTGCACATTTTTTCGTGCGAAGCTTATTTTTCGAGCTATTCTGGCTTGTCAACTTAAAGTTTACACCCTGCATATTGGAGTCACTTGCAATTTGGATTTTTTGCTGGGTGAGAATTCACGACAAACGCAGGCTGGGTAAGGAGCCAGTGCTTTAGAGTACCGTTTGCAGAGTGGAACTGAGATTCCATCCGGACCTAGTCACTTATCTGCTTTTAAAACTTTCAGTTGATCCTCTACGCCAGGGATGCCTGTTATTATATCATTCATACGGGAGTCTGTCCGGTGGACAAATGATGGTATGTCTGCACGATTCTGCTGTGTGAAAATGAAATTTTAAATTTCGTATTTCGTTTTGCTATCTTCTGCTGCCACACCAGACTGGTCAACAATGGACTGAATGGAAGCCTTAGACTCGCTTAGCGAATTTACATGGCACCAGGATTTTCTCTGGTTCTCTGCCAGATATTTTGTTAAGGTGTGAAGGTGCTAGTTATTGTATCCTTAGCACATTGATCTTTTCACAGACGGACGAATCTCTATTAATCTTTGCTTGTAGTCACCCGTCCTTTGCCTTTTGAAACGAGAGTGCAACAACCTCTGCTTCTGCAGCATCTTCCGAATTTCGCTATTAGCCCATGGAGGATCTTTTCCATCCTTTATCCACTTACTAGCCATATAACTCTCCAGACAAAGATTTATAATCTGCTCAAGCTTTGTCCATAATTGCTCTACATCCGTCTTACTGTACTAAGTGATGTCCTTTCATTGTCTAAGTGAGATAATGACAATTTCTTATCTGCTATGACTAGCAAAAATGCTCTCCTAGCTTTCTTAATTGCTATAATGACATCATCATCGCTAATCCCAATTCTGTACTGACGTTACTGGTAAGATCCGGCCTATTTATAGCTACAAGATGTAAGATATTTACATTGCTTGTGGGCTGCCGAGCTAATTGTCCCAGACAATTTTCAGAAAACGTGTTCAAAAGTATTTCGCATGATTGTCTGTTTGTACCCCCGCAATGAATCCCATCCCAGTCTATACTCGGTACGCTGAAGTCGTCCCCAGCTAGTATTGTATGATCTGTGTAGTTACGTGCTACCGACCGTAAACTTCCTTTTAATGCCTCCAGAACTGTCCTAGAGAACTCGAGTGGCCGATAAAAGAATCCAACAATTAACATGGTTTCACTTAGACCTGTTATACGAGACTGTCACACTCAACGTCCATCTCAATATAGACAATATTTCGGCTATCATCAGTTGCATTATTGCCAAAATAGCAAAACTAATATACTAATTTCCTAATATAATTTCCTAATTCAGCTACATTCCATTGTCATTGTTTTGCCTTTGTTGGTTTTATTCTCATATTTTCCTTTCATGACACTGTCTATTACCTTTAACTGCTCTCTCATGCCCTTAGATTTCTTCTCCCGGAACGATAGTTGCCAAACATTTTTTTTTTTCGTTGTTCATATTGAATATCATCGCGGATAGCATACAACCCTGTCTGAATCTCTTCTCAAACACACGCCATTCGAACCTATAATTTCCCATTATTTTGTTGTATATGTCTTTTGGTTTCGTATGTTTTACCACTGATGCCTTCAGAAATTTAAAGAGTTTATTCTGATCAACATTATAATATTGTAGAATAGAATGTTTTTATTCATAATTATCAAAAGCTTTTCAAGGTCTTCAAATGCTACAAATATAGGTTTGCCTTCGCTTAACCTACTGTAAGTCGAAACACCAATTTTGGCTCTTACGTTCCTACATTTCTGCAGCCCAAAATGATCTTCCCGGAGGTCGAATTCTCCAAATTGTTTTCATTTTTACGTAAATCTATCGTGCCAGTATTTTCCCTCACACGACACGTTAACCTGATAGTTCTGCAACATTCATATTATTTGTCAGCACTTGTTTTCTTTGGGACTAGAATAACCATTTTTAATTTATGAGGAGATATTCACCATTTCAAACACCTCGAGTACCAGGTGAGATAACTGTCATAGATTTCTCGCCAAAGTATATCAACTGTTCTGAGGGAAAGTCGTCTACTCCAGCGGAATTGTTTCGACTTCGGTCTTTCAGCGCTCTGTCAGATTTTGCTCATAATACCGCATCTGCAATTTCATCATGTAATTTATCTCCCCGTTCTATAGCATTATCTTCAAATGTATTTTCCTTGTATGGCCCCTTCATGTATTCCTTTCATCTTTTACCCGTCTCTTCTTTGGGCAGTACTGGCTTTTCATTTAAGCCCTTTATATTCATTCAGCTGCTTCTCTTTTCTCCAGAGGCGTCTTTAATTTTGGTATATGTGCTAGCTGTCTTCCCCTAATTATACACACATCAAAACAAGTTTTGAATCACCTCCGTTCACAGAACTCCTGAAGATAGACGTTGACTGTGAATAGTGTATCACAGACACAGTCCCTGTGACTGTTCAGTGATGTCACTAAACCCGCTTAAAGATGGAAACAACCATGAATGAGCAGTGCCTAGTAGACGGAGGGGGTCCGACCGCCGATCAATTCCAGTCATTCCACCAGAAGGAGTTACACGGCAGGTGTTGGCTGTAATTCAACCATGCCTAGACGGTCAATACCGCGGTTTGATCGCGTCTGCATTGTTACTTTGTGCCAGGAAGGGCTCTAACAAGGGAAGAGTCCAGGCGTCTCGGAGTGAAACAAAGCGACATGAAGGAGATACAGAGAGACAGGAACAGTCGAAGACATGCCTTGCTCACGCCGCCCAAGGACTGCTACTGCAATCGATGACCGCTACCTACGGATTATGGCTCGAAGGAACCCTGACAGCAACGCCACCATGTTGAATAACGCTTTTCGTGCAGCCACAGGACGTCGAGTTACATCTCAAACTGTGCGCAATAGACTGCATGTCGCACGACGTCTCTCCCAACGTCCACGGCGAGGTCCATCTTTGCCGCCACGACACCATGCAGCGCGGTACAGATAGGCCCAACAACATGCAAATGGACCGTTCAGGATTGGCAACACGTTCTCTCCACCGATGAGTGTCGCATATGCCTTCAATCGTCCGAGACGGGTTTGGAGACAACCCGGTCTGGCTGAACGCCTTACACACACTGTCCAGCGATTGCAGAAAGTGGAGGTTACCTGTTGTTTTGGGATGGTATTATGTGGGGCGGAAGTACGCCGCCGGTGGTCATGGAAGGCGCCGCAACGGCTGTACGATACGTGAATCCCATCCTCCGACCGATGGCGCAACCACATGGGCAGCATATTGGTAAGGCATGGACGACAATTCGCGCACCCATCGTGCACATCTTGTCAATGACTTCGTTCAGGACAACGACATCGCTCGAGTAGAGAGGCCAGCATGTTCTCCAGAAAAAAATATTATCAAACATGCCAGGGATAGATTGCAAAGGGCTGTTTGCGGTCGACGTGAACCACGAGCCACTCGGAAGGATCTACGCTGAACCGCCGTTGAGGAGTAAAACAATCTGGACCAACAATGTTGAACTTGTGGACAGTATGCCACGACGAATACAGGAAAGCTTGAATGCAAGAGTACGTGATGCTGGGTATTAGAGGTACCGGTGAGTACAGCGATCTGGACCACCACCTCTGAAGGTCTCGCTATATGGTGGTACAACATGCAATGTGTGGTTTTCATGAGTAATAAAAAGGTCGGAAATAATGTTTATTTTGATCTCTATTCCAATTTTCAGTACAGTTTCCTGAGCTCTCGCAACCGAGTTTATACAAAACGTTTTTTGCTGTGTGTATGTGATACGATAAACTTGCGTTTTTCCTCTAGATATTCCAGACGGGCCATTTTGCACATTCTGCCATTCTCATTTTTAGTCGTCTTAATTCCTTCCCGCGACCTTCAT
The DNA here is from genome assembly GCF_023864345.2 of Schistocerca serialis cubense. Classification (NCBI taxonomy): domain Eukaryota; kingdom Metazoa; phylum Arthropoda; class Insecta; order Orthoptera; family Acrididae; genus Schistocerca; species Schistocerca serialis. Next base: position 668,801,404 of record NC_064642.1, read on the forward strand.
CTGTTGCGCTTTATAATTTCCTCTAACACTTATTAAATTCAATATTTCCTGTGATATTCCAGGATATCCACTGGGCGACGTCTTTTTACCAATTTCATCCTCCACTGCCTTCACTAGTTGATATCCCAATCCTATTCATTCTTCTTCTATCGTTTTTATTTCCCCTGTTTCACACGGTAGTCGGATAATTCCATTTTAAACTTTAAACAGCCTCTGGTTCTTTCAACTGATAAAGCTTTCATCAGCTTAATGTCATGTCTTTCTGGAGTTTCTTCCATTTTAATCTACAGTTCACAACCAATAATTATACGTCAGAGTGAGTGTCTGCGCCTGGAAATTTCTTGCAGTTTAAAATCTGGCTCCGAAATATGTTGGTTAACATTATACAATAAAACGTAAGTTTACAATGTCTCCTGCTCTATCCTACGTGTACAACCTTCCTCCACATTAGCCGGCCGTCGTGGCCAAGCGGTTCAGGAGCTTCATTCCGTAACCGCGCTGCTGTTACGGTCGCAGGTTCAAATCCTGCATCGGGCATGGATGTGTGTGACGTCCTTAGGTTACTTAGGTTTAAGTAGTTCTAAGTTCTAGGGGACTGATGACCTCAGATGTCATGTCCCATAGTGCTCAGAGCCATCTGAATTCAAACCCTCCCTCATGATTCTTAAAACAAGACCTATCGATAGTTATATTAAGCTCTGAGCAAAATTCTACTATGTGGTATCCTCTTTCATTCCTCTCCCCCAGCACATATTCTCCTACAATTTCATTTTCTACCCATCAATACAATAAACGTTATATAGGCTGAAATGTAAACGTATCCCATCAACTAAGTAAAGCCATACAAAAAGTGGTTCGTGGCTGCATTTCATTAAGTAACTGAATCCACAAACAAAACCACAACCACAACGATCATATATAAATTGATCTACTACTGGTCGAAATCTCCCCAGATCCATACATTCTAACACTCGGGACAACGTGTTGACGATCTCGTCAAAAACATGAAATAAATGGCATTCACTTAGTATCCATTTAACATTGTGTCAGCTGTTGGGTACTTGTAGTTACAGCAAAGTCCGATTGGTTAAGGTTCGGTAAACATTAAAATAATGTCCAATGGATTCGGTAATTGTAATTCTGACGGAAAATATCTAATCTCTCACGAACTCTAATCCATCAATACAATAAACGTTATATAGGCTGAAATGTAAACGTATCCCATCAACTAAGTGAAGCTATACAAAAAGTGGTTCGTGGCTGCATTTCATTAAGTAACTGAATCCACAAACAAAAACCACAACCACAACGATCATATATAAATTGACCTACTACTGGTTGAAATCTCCCCAAATCCATACATTCTAACACTCGGGACAACGTGTTGACGATCTCGTCAAAAACATGAAATAAATGGCATTCACTTAGTATCCATTTAACATTGTGTCGGCTGTTGGGTACTTGTAGTTACAGCAAAGTCCGATTGGTTAAGGTTCGGTAAACATTAAAATAATGTCCAATGGATTCGGTAATTGTAATTCTGACGGAAAATATCTAATCTCTCACGAACTCTAATCCATCAATACAATAAACGTTATATAGGCTGAAATGTAAACGTATCCCATCAACTAAGTGAAGCTATACAAAAAGTGGTTCGTGGCTGCATTTCATTAAGTAACTGAATCCACAAACAAAAACCACAACCACAACGATCATATATAAATTGACCTACTACTGGTTGAAATCTCCCCAAATCCATACATTCTAACACTCGGGACAACGTGTTGACGATCTCGTCAAAAACATGAAATAAGTCGCATTCACTTAGTATCCATTTAACATTGTGTCTGCTATAGGGTACTTGTAGTTACAGCAAATCCCTATTGGTCAAGATTAGGTATAGATAAAAATAATGTCCAATGGATTTGGTAATTGTAATTCTGACAGCAAATATCTAATCTCTCACGAACTCTAATCCGAGCTGTGAAAGAGTGTGAGTAGGCCAAATATTTATCATCAAAATGAATCACCGATCAAGTGAATACTCTTTCAGCGATTGGTGTGAAGCTGGAGAGGACGTCATATTTTTTCAGTGGAATGTGGAAAATATAACAATGATCTGCTACACTATAAAACGTTCACATAACAGTTGAGTGCTTCTAACAGCAATAATTTCTTAAACTGATCAACCAAGCCTCTATCGATACTGTTCCATTTGTCTTCGTAAATTGGAGTTTTAATACTACTTTAAATATCTCCATGAAACCTCCGTAGTAGTTGAACTTTGTAAATCTTTGTTAAGATATTAACATTGAGCGATAGGACATTTAGTGTGTTTATCTTCATGATGACGGTGTACTTGGATATTAATTCCAGAATATTCACAGTGTACATGCCTTAAATAAGAAGTAAAGTCAATATTATCTGGTACCATGTTTTCAGTATTTTGTTCAAATTCAAATGTGTGTGAAATCTTATGAAACTTAACTGCTAAGGTCATCAGTTCCTAAGCTTACACACTACTTAACCTAAATTATCCTAAGGGGAAACACGCACACCCATGCCCGAGGGAGGATTGGAACCTATGCCGGGATCAGCCGCACAGTCAGTATTTCGTATTGGATTAAAAAAAAAAAATAGCCTATCTCTAGTGCCCGATTTCTAATGGCATGCCAGCAAGCACTTTACCACAATCTCACTTCATCATGAAATAGCAGATACATTAAACTGTAATACCGACAAAAATTTTCGAATGTGTCGATTACATTTTACGTCCAAAATATCTGTACTACAGATACGGAAAACATACATACTTGAGTTAACCAGGGATCAGCACACAAAAAAACTGGCAGCTACATGTTATCCGGTCCGTTGTTTCTTCACGTAAACATCACCTTTTGTTAACTGCTGCATTACTAATCTATAATCTGATGTCCCCTAAATCCGAGGACGTACAAGGACGTTCACCTAAATCATGTGATGAAAACCAACATAAAGTACCTCGGTTTCATTCCTCTGACTAGGAAACATAGACGTAAGTACTCATGTGTGTTTTACAGCTGCGTTAACTTACCATGTCCTGACGAGGAAGCATTAGGCTCAAGCGCCAGAGTTGCAAACAGGGGTAACCGGCACTCCATCACGGCCTGCGAACACTACGCATCAATTTGGGCCTCTCCATCGAACAAACTTCCGCTGCAGGTCATTAACTGAGACACCGCAGCAGATCTGTGAGGCCGAATTCTGGGTCAATCTGGAGTGGAGCTGCAAATTAATGGCTGAAACTCAGTTAGCAGAATTACGCAACAGTTCGTAACCACCATGCAGCCTCATGAATGAGTGATTCGCGAGCCAGGTAGAAGCAACAAAGACGAATTACCGCGAGGTTCAAGAGCTTAACAGGCACTAGGACGAAATAACACGTTAACTCGCAGATTCGGCTCAAATAACCGGCGCCCATTGGGAGTATGCGTTGTGATAAGAAAACCAGGAATTATATTTATGATGTTCTATATTCAGATGGTGACATAATGGAGGGTACGTCAAAGAAACTGAAATACATCTGGATTTGTGGATAAAATAAGGTTGATATGATATGAAAGGCGATCGACGTTTCGTTTATTCACAGCGAACCAAACATGTTTTAAATTATACTAAGACAGATAATGTGTGTAATGACGTTAATTTCAGTAGCTATTTTATGAGATATGGTTAACCATAAAGATTACTGTGGTGTGTTACTGTCCCGTGTGGAGGCTCTACTCTCACGTTACATTCATCTTCAATGAGTATATAGGGTGAGAGATGGTTAGTTAATCTACGGAAAATAGTATAATTCTACTTCAAATAGATCCACTACTGCCGTTACTATCGTATAAAAGATTCCAAATCCTATTTTGCGCCTCGCCGTTTTGCATATATTCCCGATTGCAACATACGAAGTGTAAAAATGGGTTTTGGAGAATATCTCGGTCATTGATCTTAGGCAAGAGGTCAGTTTCACAGAGATGGACAGATAACTCCCCGGGATTAGTATAACATATATTTATCCGTTTGCCTTCGTCGTAACTGTTGAAAAAGAAACCGGTTAATGGCAGTCGAAGCATGTTTAATCCGCCAGTACTAAGCGGAACACGAAACGGCGAATATCCAAACTGGACGTCATGGATTTCTGATGTTTCAGCGTTTATTTGAAGGTTGGAAACTGTACTGCCTGATGGTATGTAAGCGATAATGATTTGTTACACGTACCAGCGCTTTCAAACTCCATTCTATTGGCGAAATGCTAAAACTCTCTTCCGTTCTCTTTGGTAAATTACCGAGTTTCATTGCATGCTACACATATTTGCCATTGCTTGCAGTGTTTATCGCTTTTCAACACACCTACAGAGCCGGATGAATTACTGATCGACGAAAATTCTTATTTAGTCATTTGTCACCAAGCTGCTTCACTGTTAGTCTCAATTTTTTTTAATGGCCTCATTATAGAGAAGCAGTGAATAAACTTGCCATAGTTAATCCATTTAAATATTCGAAATGCAAACAGTCTTGGATATAATTTATTCTTTTATTAACGACGTGTATCTGATTCTACATATGCTTCAATATAGCACAGAGCCGTATTATATTTTTTTAAATGGTATGAAAAGGAAGGGTCTCAGCAGGTTCATCTGATTCGGCGCATTGTTCAGTCTCGCACATACTCGTTATATGGTTTTTGAATGCTGTAAAAGGAAAATTGTAAGACAAGCTGGAGATGCCCCACGAAGGCGGAACGCATTGTTCATAACAGAATAATCTACAACCAAGACTGTTTTAATTCAAATATTCTACTTACGGTTAGTACATCAGGCTATCTAAGGGAGTAAAAGATAGTTTACCATTTTCTGTTGCAGAAAATACGAAACAGGGATCAGGAAAAAAAGCTATAGGTAATTCTAGAAACCATTTTTGTTAACCATTGGATTATCGACGGAATCTGGTGGTCGTAGTATTGTACTTCATGGATTAATTATTAATGTTAATAATATCTTAAAGTTGTTCCAGGAAACGCACAGCTATGTACGTATAATAACTCGCCTAATGTGGTACCGGATTAGGAAAAAGACGCTTAAAGGAGAAACTCTTATAAATATCTGTTGCGCGAAAGTCTCACTCCCGTCAATACAATCACTGTATCGATCGTACAACAAAACTGTGTAAATCCACACTGTAAGAAAACGCATCGTAGTTCAACGAATTTGAATAGAAATTCGACAGCCACTTTCATTAAAAGAAAGATGTTCAATAATAACGATGCATTGAAAAAAAGAATATCTTGAAACGATTGACCAAAATGCCAGCTACATTGGATGTTTCGTTGAAATGGTTTAGAATCTCTGTCAACTGCTGTGGATAACCTTGAAGACTGCTGCTAATTGCATTTCTAGTAGATCGCGTGCCGTGGCTGATTATGATTTCTGACAAACCAAAGCGCTGGATATAACTTCAGAGAAGTATCTGGGTGATACTGTGGATGCACCTACTCAAAATATGTTATAGTTGCCAATAGGTTAAGCATATCCCATGGTCTGTGGCACATCGTTTTTCGTATCTGATAATCGGCTCATAAAAAAAGGTACATATCTTACTACCTTAATTGATACTTTATTTTTCGGTGAATGAGACCTGTTCGGTACCACATCTGAAAGAAACATGTATGTCTTCTTATAAATAGCTCAAGCTTCGTTCTTTCCCTCACTTGACCGTCTTAACTACAAACGAATGAAAAGTTTCATGTCTAAAAACTGCAGACACACACACGCATACACACACGTACGTGCACAAACAAACCAAGAACACAGGTTACTTTATTATGTCATAATTAATACTTGTTACGCATAACATTTAAGGTTACTGGAAGGAAGGCTGTAAAATAGTCTTTGTAGTTTTCTTTAGGCTGTGGTCAGAGCTTTCGCTTGTACCTGCATGCAGCGACGTTATGTGAAGCACTTCAGAACACGTAACAAGAAACTTAATGGCTCGTTACTTATCGAGGCAAAATTGTACCACGGCATTCACATAAAAGATGTTTCTCTTTACAGCATGCTGAGAGTAATACTTTTAGTTTTAACTTTCATGTGGAAGTGAACAAACTATTTTTGTTTCCCTGTTGGCGAAGAGACTGACTAACGGATTTCTACCGCAAAGGGTAGTGACCGTGCAAGTTTTGATGGCAGTCTCATTGAATTCCAAGTTGGTTATATAAAACCCATTGTTACAAACGAATACAAATTGTAAAGTTCTGTTTATTCTTCATATTACTTCAGTCTGTTTCTTGGCTTCATTTATTTCTCCGACCACCCTCGCCCGAGGTTCGAGTCCTCCCTCTTGCATGGGCGTGTGTGTTGTTCTTAGCATAAGTTAGTTCAATTTAGATTAAGTAGTGTGTAAGTCTAGGGACCGATGACCTCAGCAGTTTGGTCTCTTAGTAATTCACACGCATACATACATTTATTTCTCTGCAAAATTTCCTCGACGGAAAAAAATTAAATCGTAAGTACCTCTACTTCAAATATTATTGAAATTGAAAGTACTACTGATATGCGATTTTCACAGAAGGGATTGGTAGTCAGGGGCACGTACTGTTAGCCAATGAACAGATTGAAATAATACTTGGAAACTGTACACGTTCGGCAAAAATATACCTTTTTAAATGGAACAGTGCCTGTCGACATTAACATACTGAAAGTAGAGTGGTGTCGGCGACAGGAATCTAGTGCTAGTCGTTTACGAGATATTGTACTGTGCAAAATTTCCATACCGACACTTGTTTGTGCCATTCCACATGTGTGGTGGCTAGGTACGATGTTGTATGTTTGCTTATAGTGTGTTGGTGTGTGAGCCTTAAGTCCATTATGACTTTCTAGCCATTTATTGTGTCACAGTCCAAGCATTAGGCCGTAAGTGGACTATGGGATTTACCAGTACAGAAAAGGCCGGCATGCTCATGGTGTATCGGCAGTGCAACAAGAACGCAGTTCGCTTTTTTATGATGTATGTGGCAAGATATCCCAAGAGATGTCAACCATCTCGGCACTCATTTATCAACCTCGTCAACAAGTTACGTAAAAGTGGTAATGTAACACCTAGACAACGTAACAGGAGGAAACAAAAGACGAGAGAAGGTGAAATTAATGTTCTTTCTGCTGTTGATTCGCGTGTTAGCTCCCACCAGCCACACGATGAAGTTGCATGAGTCAGGCAAGTATCCCAAGCATTCTCCATCGACACTGGTTCCAAATCTCTCACATCGCACTCCATTAAAAGTTGCATTGAAAAAATTATGAGAATCGTGTTAACATCTAATACATGGGCATTAAGAGAGGTTACTCCAGATGTCTCATGTACCTGCTCTAGTGATGAAGCCACATTTAACAACCATGTCTTGGTAAACCGACGAAACATGTACTATTGGCCTGTTGACAAACCCCGTTGGCTTCTTCTGGTGGAACGTCAGCGGCCATGGAGTGTAGCTGTGTGGTGCTGTATTGGTAGCTCATAGGCCTGCTTTTCGTAGACGGATCACTGAACGCATACAAGTATCGCAGCCTCCTAAGATACCATCTTCCATGGGTGCTAGAAGACGTTCCCCTGCCGACTAGGAGGAACCTGTGGTACCAAATTTACGGCTGTTCAGCCTATAGAACTACAGCATGTATTCACGAATTGTTTCCAGATCGTTCCAAGGATTTTATGCCAATAGACTATTCCGTGTGTGGAAAACTGAAAGACGCTATCGAAAATTCATATCAACTACACCAAATGATATGCAACGACGTTTTAATGTAGCTTGCTAGGACATGCTAGCACAAGTGCTGCAGTCGTTCCGCGTATTGCCGCTGCCGGTGGTCATCTCGAACACAACCTATGATAGGCAGTTGTCTCGTCAATTGTCAAAACCCACATAAAAAGTGTATGCACTTTGTTGTTCTTTAGTGTTTGCTGCCACAGCTATCGTACAAGTGTCGGTGTGCGAACTTTTCAAAATATGACATCTCGAAAACAAAACGTACTAGGATCCTGCAACAGACATAATTGACATTTACCCAATTTCAGTTTCTTACTGTCAACAGGCATTGTTTCATTGAAGAAAGTGTATGTTTGCACAAAAGATTCACCTTCTAAGTATTGTTACAATATGTTGAGTGGCTAACAAGACGAGCCCCTGACTACCAATCCATTCTATGAAAACCTCACATCAATAGCACTTTCCATTTCAGCAATACTTTAGGTGCCAGCATTAGGCGATTCACGCTATATATCATCAGCATCAGTGCAGCCGGAATGTGTGGGCCGGGATAATTGGAGGCCGTATTTTGGGACCAGTCTTCCTTCCACGTCACCTAATAGGACGGAACTATAGACGTTTCTTGTGGGCGACTTTGCCTCTGCTGCTGGAAGAAGTGTCGTTGATGATTCGAAGGGTTATGGGGCCTGCAACATGATGGTGTTCCAGCCCACTTTGACGTTAGCGTCTGGATGCAGCCAAATCACGTCTTCCCTGGTGTATGGATCAGACGAGGGTGTTGAGCTGCATGTCCTGCTCGTTCGCTGGATCTCAACCCATGCGACTTCTGGTTATGGAGCCACCTCAAAAGTAACTCGTATGCAGAGTTCATTCCAGAAGTAGAGCCTTTGGAGCAGCGTATTCATGCTGCTTTTGACACTGTTCAGGTGCAGCCTGACCGTGTGAGACAGAACATGCTACAGCGCGTACAAGCATGCGTTCTACATCTACATCTACATTTATACTCCGTAAGCCACCCAACGGTGTGTGGCGGAGGGCACGTTATGTGCAACTGTCATTACCTCCCTTTCCTGTTCCAGTTGCGTATGGTTCGCGGGAAGAACGACTGCCGGAAAGCCTCCGTGCGCACTCGAATCTATCTAATTTTACATTCGTGATCTCGGGAGGTATAAGTAGGGGGGAGCAACATATTCGATACCACATCCAGAAACGCAGCCTCTCGAAACCTGGACAGCAAGCTACACCGCGATGCAGAGCGCCTCTCTTGCAGAGTCTGCCCCTTGAGTTTGCTAAACATCTCCGTAACTCTATCACGCTTACCAAATAATCCTGTGACAAAACGCGCCGCTCTTCTTTGAATCTTCTCTATCTCCTCCGTCAACCCGACCTGGTACGGATCCCACACTGATGAGCAATACTCACGTATAGGTCGAACGAGTGTTTTGTAAGCTACCTTCTTTGTTGATGGACTACATTTTCTAAGGACTCTCCCAATGAATCTCAACCTGGTACCCGCCTTACCAACAATTAATTTTATATGATCATTCCACTTCAAATCGTTCCGCACGCATACTCCCAGATATTTTACAGAAGTAACTGCTACCAGTGTTTGTTGCGCTATCGTATAATCATACAATAAAGGATCCTTCTTTCTATGTTTTCGCAATACATTACTTTTATCTACGTCAAGGGTCAGTTGCCACTCCCTGCATATCTTCCTGCATTTCGCTGCAATTTTCTAATGCTGCAACTTCTCTGTATACCACAGCATCATCCGCGAAAAGCCTCATGGAACTTCCGACACAATCTACTAGGTCATTTATATATATTGTGAAAAGCAAAGGTCCCGTAATACTCCCCTGTGGCACGCCAGAGGTTACTTAAACGTCTGTAGACGTCTCTCCATTGAGAACATGCTGTGTTCTATTTGTTAAAAACTCTTCAATACAGCCACACAGCTGGTCTGATATTCCGTAGGGTCTTACTTTGTTTATCAGGCGACAGTGCGGAGCTGTATCTAACGCCTTCTGTTGAGGCACATGGAAACCATTTTCAACACATACAGTCGCTGTTGCCGCATATTACAGTGTCCATCAGACCACAACCTCTTTGTACGATGGAATAAATGGTCTCTACTATGGAAACCTTGCATTTCCGGACATAAGTTTTGTAAGTAGACTATTTAGGTTTTCTTATTGGTAACGCCACGTAGCGCTCCGTATGAAAATCACTGGCTGTGCTGTGTGCAGTCTGTGGCTAGTTTGCAATGTTGTCTGCCATTGTAGTGTTGGGCAGCTGGATGTTAACAGCGCATAGCATTGCGCAGTTGGAGGTGAGCCGCCAGCAGTGGTGGATGCGGGAAGGGAGATGGCGCATTTTTGAGAGCGGATGATCTGGACGTGTGCCCATCAGAGACGGTACATTTGTAAGACTGGATGTCATGAACTGATATATATAATATGACTTCTGAAAAATATTAAGGTAAATACATTGTTTTCTTTCTATCAAAATCTTTCATTTGCTAACTATGCCTATCAGTAGTTAGTGCCTTCCGTAGTTTGAATCTTTTATTTAGCTGGCAGTTGTGGCGCTCGATGTATTGCAGTAGTTCGAGTAACGAAGATTTTTGTGATAAGAGTGATTTGTGAAAGGTATAGGTTAATGTTAGTCAGGGCCATTCTTTTTTAGGGATTATTGAAAGTCAGATCGCATTGCGCTTAAAAATATATTGTGTGTCAGTTTAAGCACAGTCATGTATAATTGTTCAAAGGGGACGTTTCATATGGCGACCCTGCCAGGATACCTCACTGGAATCTTCTGATTTTTTCTTGTAGTTTGTGTAATTAGTGTAAATTTTGTTTATTGCTAGAATGTAATCATAGAGAGAATTTCTTTTGTAGTTGTAGTTTTTCAACACTTGTGGCATGCATGTAGATTTGCACCAAGTGTTTTGCAGCTGCGTTTACAGTTAATTAGATATTATTTTCAGTGCTATGTTAATGTGTTTTCTTATTTTTGCTCTTCAAATAGTGCTTTACTGTGTTGTCATGTGAAATATTGTGACAATAATGGCGTGTGAAAAACGTAATACTAGGCTCCAAAGTAAACTTAGAAATTACAGTGAAGACGAAAGCAGTGTGTTAGCGCCACCGAGTAATGAATTAACTAATGTTCAAAGTAGTAATTTGGTAATTTGCATAGGGAAATGGAGTGAGCTGCAAATAATGGCGTAGACAGTGAAACAATTAGTGAACAGGGAAGCATTATCGATCGATCCGTTGGCAACAGCTCGCCTCAGGAATCGGGAATGACAGGACACAATCTTGCCAATACTGCAGATTCAGGTTTTGGGTCCTCAAATAAGTCAAGACACATTTTCTGCTTGTCAAAATGTGAATGTTGCCGGTGCAACTTCACTGCCGAAAAGCACTGAGGAACATGTTTCAGACACCAGTGCATTGTTATTACAGTTAATGCAACAAATGGGACAAAGGCTACCAAAGTTAGACACAACACTTGAACAAAATCAGAAACAAATGGGACAAAATCTTCGAAAGTTAGACACAATGGAACAAAATCTTCAATAGTTAGACACAATGGAACAACACCAGAGACATACACAGCAACAGTTAGCCACAATGGAACAAAATCAGAGACAAACACAGCAAAAGCTTCAAAAGTTAGACACCACGCTTGAACAAAGACGTGAAGCTTTAACTACTGAGTTACAGAGCATTGAATCGAAATGTCAAAAAGTCTGTAATGACGTAAAAACACAAATTTGTGAGCATTTCCAACCTATTTTTTCGCCTCATGAAAATGCATTACAGAATCACGAAGCAGCCATAAAAGAACTGCAAACTATTGTTCATGAAAATCACGACACCTTGCTAGCTAAAATTGACTCAGTTGCATCTACCGATTCGGTTACGCAACTTGTAAAAACTCAGGAAAACTTAAAGGACACAGTAGATACGATTTCGACGCAAATGGACACTCTGAAACTTGGTTCAGAAAACCACACAGAGTAAATAATTTCACTATTGGATAAAGTAGCCGAACTTTCAGATCAGTTCACTAACTTATCTACAAAGGTAGATGATGATCTGAATGACACAAGACTTGTAGCTTTCATGGACACTGAAGAGTATGAACAAATTAGAAAATTCAAACAAAATGAAAATCAAATCAATACACAGTACAAAAGAGAAATCCGGAAGTACAAGGTCAGTTGGCACAAGTAATACAAGAATTACGTATTTCAGAGGACACTCGCGCTCCAGTATGGGAAGAGGGACATAGAAATACGGAACAACCACAAAATAATAACACAGGACACTTCTGAAATTATGAATGAAATTGGCAAGCCGCATTGGATTTTGAGATGGACCCGCCGAAACGAAGTAACAGTGAGCGATGTGCGACTCGCCAACACGATGATTTTGACTATAAGCAGTTCATTACTACACGTAAATTCAAAACATTTAAGAATTCTGACAACGACATTCATCCACAAGCATGGCTTCATCAATTCTCTCATTGTTTTCCTCTCAACTGGTTATTGGAGCACAGGTTAGAATTTATGTGTGGCTACTTAGAGAATGAACCAGCTGTAAGAATGCGATCGGCCATTCACGATTGTCACAGTGAAGGAGAATTTTATCATGCCTTCCTCTCAGCGTATTGGTCTCAAGCTACACAAGACTGAGTAAAACATAGCATCATAATCATGAAACGTTTCGAACAATCAGAATTTTCCGGTCTTATCAAATATTTTGAAGATATGTTGCATAAGAATCAGTATCTTTCAAGCCCATACAGCCCCTCAGAACTCATCCGCATTTGCTTAATCAAACTGCCTGAACATTTACGACATATTATTTTAGCAGGACGTTGCAAAGACGACATTGAAGCTTTTCAGGGACTGTTACAAGAACTGGAAATTGACACTGACAATCATGGGATGCAGAAACAGGAACACGACAATTATAGGTCACATCCATTACAATTCCGCGATGACAGAAATAATAACTGGACACGACAAGGCTATTCTCACAACACAAATCGTGACCAAAACAGACACCATCCGTATGACAACCGTTGGCACAATAATAGTTACAGAGAAAGATCGCTTTTCCATAGTAATGAATGTGACAGAGACAACCATGAAACAGACAATATGGGAACCAAAATAATTATTATCAAGGGAGACAGAATAACTTCAGACACAACAGATCAGCGTGCAGTTACGATTCAGGAAGAAATTCTACACCACTTAACCGACAAGAAAGAAACTACAGGAACTACCAACATGACGACAGACGATATAATCGTAACGACAGACCTGAATTGCATCAGAACTGGAGGAATTCCTAGAGGGCAGGGCCCTCTTGACAAGGTGAATTTGTAGAAGTTAGGTCTCCTAATCCCAATAACGACGTGCGCCATCAAAGAGACAGACAATGACTCGCAACGCAGGCAGCCACGTGCGCCGGCTGGCTCAGCGAAAAATAACATAGACGCTAACCTTGAGAAAAATTTTTGCATTCCTTACCGACGTATACAACATGACAATTACTTTGAAGTTGAAACTCTGCATACTAGGAAGAGTAAAGGTTTACACCACATTTCACATGTAATACCGTTTATTGAAAGATAATCTGCTTTTTAACTTTGTCTTTGCCATATAACTTTTCACTTTACATTACTGTATGCTTTGTCAGACTTAGAATCTGTTAACATGCAACAATGTTTGAAGTTAAAAATCCAGTCTAGAACCAAGAGAACTTATTTAAACAGAAATTACGTTGCATTGTTATTGTGTGTGTACATTCTTGCTTGTTACTTGCACGATTACGTAACGACAATAAGGCTTATGTACTTAGAACATTACTGCTAATGAGATTTTAATGCAACATTTTGGTTTACTTGAAAAGACATTCCTTATTTGAAGTAGTTTTTGTGAGATTAAAGATGACTTAGTATTTGCTTTCTTTGACTGCTACACGATTATATCACAATGCTACTAATGTGTGACACAATTTACATAGTTGCTTTTGCGATGTTTCTGTTTTATATCTGCATAGTTTTTCTGAATTCTTCTGGAAAGTAAAACATGTTTTAGTGGTAACTTTTGTGGTGTAGCTAATAGGAGACAGCCTTTTCCGTAGCACAACAATATGTTACAGCACAGTACTTTCTTCATCTCGGCAATAAGCGTAATGACTGAGATATCTATACGCAAAGCATTTCAATTTTGTTTATCATGAGGTAAGTACATTGACTTCTGCAGAACTTAGCTTAACTACCATACTTCCACAGAGATTATATTACAACACGACGCACAGTTCAGCGCTGCAGTACACGTATTTGAGTGATTAATTTTGTACTTAAAACATTTATTTTTAAAGATTTTTGAATTACAAAGAAAGTTTTCCGTGATACATTTCATTCCATTGCTGTAATCTGTAACACCTGAGGGTATAATTACATTAATCCTCAGGGGGGTACATGCTTACTTTGTGTACCATGTGTTTGGCAAGCACAAGGAGCCCTAGCTAATATGGTATTTGCTCATACAACTTTACACTTCAGTGCCATATTTCTCTAACACATAAATTACACAGCTATCTGAGAGACAAACATTTGTTTTTACTACATCAGTGACACATGTTTACGCAATTACACAGTTGGATAATTTCATACTTATGAAATTGTATTTTGTCTGTACTTTGTGAACTGTTCATATTTTTTCGGAACCATTGTGATGCTATGAGAGCTTTGAATGATGTATTTGGAATGGGATCATGATTTTTAAAGTACGTTTGAGGTAGATGACACAATTGAAATGAGCAGAGAATATTTTTTATGGTTTGAAATTATTGCAGAAAGCTATGACGATTTTAAGATTTGACAGAGTTTTTATGATGTTATTATTATGATGACAATGTGTATTATGCTGTTGAGGTATGTTTATGATCTATAAACTGATGCTATATGAGGAATGTGATTACGTGTTTATGAATACTGAATAAAAGTTAGGGACTCTGGTTTGTGAAAAAGGATGTTGGAAACCGAGAATCGTATTTTAACAGTTATGAAATGTGTGTATATGCGTGAATGTATCACTACGCTGGCATAAATTTTTTGGACACTGTTATATTTACAGGATTTTGTTTCTACAGTTTTGAAACGCAAATTCTCGACCTGTGAAATTTTTATATGATACTGTCACTGTAATGCAAACTGGTGTCGTAAATATTTCGGTAAAAAGATTAAGTGACCACCTGCACATAAAGCATCGTGGGCACCCAGCTGCACAACAGTCGCCTGGAAAAAAGCCATTAGTGTGTGCCTTTCAGAGGCACAGGTGGAGAAAAAAAAGGGAGGCCAGAACCCTCGCTATTGACATTCCTTTGTAGAAAGCATTGCAAATACGACACGCTCAAACTTGCAAACATATGATTATACTGTGGAACTCTTAATGTATGATATTTACTAAAATGCCTAATGAAACGATGAGAAACATTTCACAGCTATTGTCTTGCTAGTTGAGAGAAATGCCATATGGCTTGCTTTATGTATTTATTTACTCATTTTGTTTAATATCTAGTTTATAGCTGCACTGCAGCATTGGTTAAAATAAAATGTAATAGATATACTAATATAGTTATTTTATGCCTACAGATCCAGTCAATAAGAAATTTATGATCTACTTCCAAGAAAATGAGGGCACATAAATAGACATCTCCCTTCACAGGAATTGCATAAATAATTTTTTTACGATTTGGTAACTTTTCTGCTAGTGTAAGTTCTCATGATGCATCACTCTAGTGTTAAGATGTGACATATGTATTAAACATGGCCATTTTTACTGTAATATTTTTTCTGCTTGAGCATTGTAATTTTTAGATATAACTTATTGCATTTACTGCTGCTGTTTGCCAGGCATAATGTTACTGAATTTGACTTTGTATTACTCTGTTAAGCCTGTTTTACTACGGATTTATTTTTCTTGTTTGCTGCACATTGCCTTATATTAGTTGTAATATTGCATTTGCTTTGCCAACTTATGCTGCTTGCTTTGCCAATTTGAATTTTTGTCGTTGCTGTTTGTGTTAATTTGTTATGTGCTGCTGCATTGACTCATCCCTTAGTGTATATATCTGAGCTCAGTAGATTTAAGTTACCTTAAAATGGGGTAGGCTATATAAGAGAACGAGTTGTGATGAATTGGAAGAAATGCATTGAGAAGCTATAAGAATATGGTTTGGCCAAAAAAGTATTTTGAAAGAGGATATGAAAAAAAGGTAGGGTTTAGAGACAACAAGTTTAGGTAGGATTTTCTTGGGAATAAATGATGTAAGATAATGGAAAATAAATAATGAGGTAAGAAATATGTGAACATATAAATACAGAAAGCATGCTTGGATACGATGTTTTGGTGAAAACAAATATTGAAATAAGACGAAAGATCTATGGAATGAAGTTCTGGGTTGGACTGCAGTACCAAACGTTACACTGAAAACGAACCCTGTCCTTTCCATTGTGTTATCCCCCTATGTGTTTGTGTACTCTTGTATATTTGTGTTTTTCCTGTCTTTATGTGTTTAGCTAATAGGAGTTATGTTGTAGAATTTTTCTAATAATATGTTATTTACTTTGTAAAGATGTTAAGGCATTATTTATTCTGTTTTGTTTTAATGCTCATGTGTGAAGTTGATGTTTCAAAAGTTATTCTGATCTTTTATGTATGTACTTATGTCATAATTCTTGTAACACTGGTGTACATGTTTATTTCTATTCTTTTGTAAGGCCTGCATTGCCACAAATGTTATCTGTATTGTTATGCCACGTAGCGCTCTGTATGAAAATCACTGGCTGTGCTGTGTGCAGTCTGTGGCTAGTTAGTCAGGGCCATTCTTTTTCAGGGATTATTGAAAGTCAGATTGCGTTGCACTAAAAAAATATTGTGTGTCAGTTTAAACACAGTCATGTATAATTGATCTAAGGGGACGTTTCTGTTTATTAGACGTTTTTGTTCTGTATCCTCTCATAAATCCGTCCCTAGAGTTTGTACACACCTCAAAAAATCATGAAGCAACTGTTGCACAACACATAAACGCTTATAACGCTGATACACAGACCCACATTACCAAAGTACGCTGTGCAGTCCCAATAAAGTACCACCTGTCAAAAGCCAGAATAACCAAGTTTTTCAGGAATCAACTACGACCAAGTGTACCACAAACTATGGTGCTGTGAATATCATTTGACAATCCTATGCCAGTGCAGCAGTATTTTACCCTTTCACCCTGATTCAGGTGGCAGCAGAAACCGGCGCTCTGTGGGCAAGGAGCGGTGGGCTGCGGCAGCTATAATGTTTTG
This sequence comes from Schistocerca serialis cubense, assembly GCF_023864345.2. Classification (NCBI taxonomy): domain Eukaryota; kingdom Metazoa; phylum Arthropoda; class Insecta; order Orthoptera; family Acrididae; genus Schistocerca; species Schistocerca serialis. Next base: position 668,818,580 of record NC_064642.1, read on the forward strand.
ACGCTCCTATGAAAATTTGCAAACTACGTAATCTGGCGATCTGATTATCAGAACGAGGGTAACTTCCCTATCGAAGCCCTGAAATACCAGCAAATTTCAGAGTGAGGTGCATTCGTTCGCTGGTCTGGCCAGACCAATCTGACTCACAAGCACGACGGTTCATACAAGAATTGTCAAACGTTAGACGGCGACTCAGGACGAATAAGTTCACCCTCATCAGATATGTCTGAGATGGTATAAAGTTCCACTGTCGGTATAATTGCAAACTGCAACTGGCTCTTAATCCACCTGAAGATATAGACTACAAGCCTGACCCTCTAGTCAAAGTCCTGAAGTTCTCCACCAAGGGTGGACAAGAAGATGAAGCTGGCAATGAAACACAACCACTTTCCAATAATTCTTGAACTGAAGCTGAATTAGCAAAAATGAACCCCCCCCCCCAAATTGCGCAAACCTGTCAAACCATGCTGACCCTCCCCTCTTCACTACTCTGTTTCCCTGGCAACCAGTCCAGATACAGCACCGGATTTTTCAAGCTGGGGCAGCAAGCATCCACGTTGCATATCCTAAGAGGAGCCAATGAGCGACTCCAGATCTGTCTTGACTGAAAAAAGAATATTTCAGACTGGGAGGCTTCGTTCTCACGGTAAGTGTGGCCCTGGAATGGCAAAAAACATTTACCTAGTCAAAGAGATCTTTCAGGACCGACCATTTCCAATATCTGAAAGAAAGCTGTTAAGCTTTGCGGGCATTTGTACCCATCGGACTGGAGCTGAATTAGCAAAAATGAAACCGCCGCCCCCTCCCCTCCCCATTTCGTAAACCTGTCAAACTAAACTGAATTTTTCCTCTTCACTACTCGCTCGCTCAAATTCATGGCGACTTCCTGGAGTCAGAAGAATTAGTCTTGCCTCCACTAAACACATGCACCAGCTGCTCTGTCCATGTCGTCCCAGCTTCTAACATGAGATTGCTGGAGTCTTATGACCATCGTTTGCACAGAAGCTGCAGTCTCTCTTGAAGGGCTGCTTCCACTGACTTTGTGCCAAGTGGCTGCCTTTGTGACCGACTACCGCCTGCCCCAGGTAAAGTGTTTTGTGAACCGGCGCCCTCCTGTCCAATCCTAAGCGGAAGGAGGAGAGGGCTTTGGTCAGAAGACTATCTGCAAGTACGATCCATTGAGCGATACTTCCCAGAATCACTCACACAGCCAAGTCGCAGCACTCAAAATTTATGGCCCTGGATTCATCTCTCTCCCCGCTCTCTGCTACCTACACTATGGCATCTCGGGTACAAGTTCTCTACAGGTTAGTTATGCAGTTGTATTACCATTCTGTCAAGAATTTCCCCATGTAAAATATTCATAAACCACACGCATGACCTAAAAGTAAGCACGTTAATCTGAGTGGTAATGTTGCTAAAGTGACAGGCTGGTGTGCCGCCTCTCAAATGAGGTTCTGGGAGCTACTGACTGCTGTGGCAGGTTTCACTAGGTTTCTCTGTTGAGGATCCAAGGCGTGAACAGCCTGATCCAAGTGGTGAGGTGGATTGTTGTTTGGGTTTAAAACCGGGGAGTCTGGTGGCCAGGACATACTGAGCCATGCATGGTTCAGGACATTATCTCTGCTGACAGCTATTACTTCCCTGTTGTCGTGTGTTCGGAGTTAGTTCGGATCTGCCAGGGAGTTGCGAGGCGATAGCAGTGCAGTTCGGACCTGACAGTGTTTGAGTTGGCACAAGTTCCGGCGGGGCGCGGCAGCAGTAAAGTCCGAACCGCCATGACTCCCCAGACGGTTGCCGACACACATGATTGGAGTGGGGACGACTTTGGTTGGTCGTCGGTCGGTCGTCTTGCCGGACGACGTGTATTTGGGCGGCGATAACTTATGGGTTGCCGGTGTGTGCTGACTCGTGATTCGCCCCTGTTATTGTACAGTCACTGTCGTTAGCATTGTCTACTTCTTCTTGTAAGTGTTCGTGAAACTGTGTGTGGTTAGTGTGATTTCGAATGACAAGTTATTTTAAATGTTGTTGGCGTACTGGCTCTGAGGAGGCGTCAGTTGGTGTGGATCAGCCAGGAAATGCCCGCACGGCGCAGTGGGCCGGGCCCGCTTGTGGCCTACTCGCAGTGTCAGAGTGTGTGGGAACTGTTCTGATTGCTACGAAGTTCGTGGCTCACCGAGCCACGACATCAAAGTTGAGTGGTGATTTAATTTTCGATGCCAGTCTGTTCACATGGTGTCATTGGTTTTCATGGTTGGCTGTTGGGGGTGTTCTCGACAGCAACAGCGAGTGTTCGAGTTGGCAAAACTTTGGCCACCATCCGGTGGAGTTTAACTGTATTTTGGTTATTTGAAGTCCAAGTGCACCAGCGGAATTTTCTGCCTTGTGGCCGTTAGCGTTCCAGTTACCTGCCCTGGCCGCTGACGTAAGGTTCAGGCAGTGTCCTTTCCTCACCATGTTATTTCTGTCCAACATGTGTGTGTGTTGTTTTGACAACATATGCATGCTTGGATATGGGTGGCTACGCCTTTTATGTTTTGGCATTGGAGTTTCTTGTGTACTGGTCAGGTGGAAAGCAAGTCGTCTTGTCGATGGGTCCCTTGACTGTCACTTGGTTGGGTTGCCGGGGGATATAGTTGGGCCGACTACCTGTCTCCCCTAAGAGAGCTTAATATTTCAAGTGCAGACCGACCCCCGGAAACTTCTGAGCGCCGCTGGCTGTGCTGCCTTTTCTTATTGGTGTTTGAGTGTGTATTGTAATGGCTCATAGCCGATGGTTTGAATCTGTATGCTTTTAGTTGGGTTTTAAATAATGGGCCTTCAGTCGTTTTGAAACTGGAAGTTCCTTACTTGTCAAGTCTTGCATTGTCTGGGCCTTCAGCCTCATTTAAAATATTTTTTTAGATAAAGCTTTAGCCCTTCAGCTTTTTGAAAATTCATTGTAGTTGTGTTTTTCAAACCTGGGCTTTCAGCATCTTAAAATTAAAATTACTTAGTTGTTAAGTATTAGAATGTTTGGGCTTTCAGCCTCATTTAAAATATTTTGGAATAAAGCTTTGGGCCTTCTGCCTTTTGAAAATTTATTGTAGAGGTGTTTTTCAATCATTGACCTTCAGCTGTCTTAAAATTAAAATTATTTACTTGCTAAGTCTTAGATTGTTTGGGCCTTCAGCCTCATATAAAATATTTTTTCTGGATAAACCTTTGGGCGTTATGCCTTTTGAAAACTTATTGTAGTTGTGTTTTTCAGTCATGGGCTTTCAGTCGTCTTAAAATTTAAATTCCTTACTTGTTAAAACTTACATTGTTTTCAGCTTCCTTTTATAAAATTATTTAAGGCTAAGGCTTCAGGCCTTGAACCTTTCAAAATTTATTGTATTTGTGTTTTTAAATCATGGGCCTTCAGCTGTTTTAAAAATTAAAGTAGCTGTGTCCTTAAGACATAAGATTGTGTGATATATTAAGTTCGGAAATTTCCTCTGTAATCTTTTGGTAACTAAATAAAGTTATATGTGTTCGAGTGTAACTGACAGCCGCTCAGTTTTGGCTCCTTTCCACAATTCTAACTACCTGTTCTGTCCTGCGAATTTAACCAAGCGTTTCACGTACTTTAAACGCATCCGGGCTCTCTTAGAACATTGTACATGTACTGCAATGTTGCACTCTTCTGCTGGTAGATGCCATCATGCCAAGGAAAAGCGAACTGCCAGTAGAGATGAACATGTTTTCAAAGGGCAGATGAATATTAGTTTTGATTGATTGTACTTTCCAGCACAACGGTACCACCCAGGGAAATGCCACATAACGTTAGCCAGACCATAACACTCCCTCAGTTGTTGCACGGTGTCTGCTTTCGCACGTTTCGCGCCCTAGACGCCAATGGCAATCTTTCTGACGGAGCATAAAACGTGATAAATTCGAAAAAGGTCACCTGTCGTCACTTTGGACGTCCAGTTGCGGTACTAGAGTGCGGATTCGAGCTTTCGTCGCCGATTAACTGCAATAAGCGTGTATGCATGAAACAGGTATCTGCTGCGATGTCTCATACTGAGCAGAGATCACTGAACGATAGCTGAGCAGGCATTGTTGGTAGCCTCTTGGTTCACCTGGGTGGCCAGTTGTTCAGCAGTTGCTCGTCTGTTCGCCATTACACACTTCTGCAGCTTTCGTTAACCCCTGTCATCTGTGGCACATAGTACACCGCAGCTGCCTTGGAGCCAGGTTTGGACAGAGCCATTTTGCCACGCACGGTATCCTTTAACCAACGCAGCACATGAACAGTTCACAAGTTTGTCCGTTTCTTAAATTCTTCCGCTCCTGGTCCGAAATATAATTCTAATGCCCTTTTGGGCATCAGATAAATCGCTTCGTTCCGAGGTACGAAAAGGAATGCACTGTTTTCCGCGTCCCTCCGATACTCTTTATATACCCACCAATGCAAGTGTTGTCACATGATGCCTGTGAGTCGGTTATTCCTCGAGTTCAAATGTGTGTGAAATCTTTGGGACTTAACTGCTAAGGTCTTCAGTCCCTAAGCTTACACACTACTTAACCTAAATTATCCTTAGGACACACAGCCATGCCAGAGGGAGGACTCGAACCTCCGCCGGGACCAGTCGCACAGTCCATGACTGCAGCGCCTGAGACCACTAGGCTAATCCCGCGCGGCAGGGTTTTTCCTCGCTGACGTCGAACATAGGCGGAGTGCACATTAATGTGAAGTCTTTGAAATCGTGGCAAATTTTCTGTATTTTGTTTCCTTTCTCCTTACCTTCAGTTACAGCACAAACATAACCGTGTATGACAATAGCACACCGTATTATCGTCCACATGACATATTTACGAAAACCGATCGCTACAGCGAGAGAGAAATGGATCTTCCTACAATATCTTTGTGTGATACACGGACGTTCATTAGAACTGATGGTACGTTCGTCTGTGAAATAAACGTAAGTATGCTGATGGTAAACATTTTTAACTTTATGCGGGAGGTAATTCAGGACTTCCGCACTTCCACTAAAAGTTAACTAACTGGTCATTGTGGCAATAGATTATGAATTGTGAGTACTCTCAATCAGCTGACATGAAAAATCATAGATAATGTGCAATCGCTGAAATCACCGTCCAGATTCATCCTGTATCACGACACCATGTGTTGTTTACTTTTAGTAAAAACAGCTTGCCGAGCAGTCACACACTTAATAAATTATAATATTAATATGATTACACAAAAAATATTAGTAATGCCAGCACTCACTTTACGACTGAAGCTGCTATTACTCTGAATTCTTTTGAGCAGAATATGAGAGGTGCATTCGATAAGTAATCCAACACATTTTCTTTTCACAGCCAATTTCGGCTGAAATTGTGAATTTGTGAAAGGTGACCGTGTTGAACATAGCCTTCAAAATGCAGTCTATAATGGGTGTGCCTTCCAAGCAGAGAGGTGTCAATGAGTTTGTTTTGATGGAAAACCAGAGCATAGCAGATATTCATACACGCTTGGACAATATCTACGTATACCTGGCAGAGAAGAAAAGCACCGTGAATCATTGGGCGAGACATCTGTCGCCATCGCAAGAAGTTGCTCAAACCTGTCCAGTCCCCTTGTGTGTCTCCGGTCCGCACACAGCTGTAATACTTGCAATGATGGAACGTGCGGACACTCATTTCGAGATGATCGACAGATCACCAGATTTTTAACTGGTTGTTGTGGAGATTTCTGGTGAAGCGATACTCTGCCTCCGACGGCGACCGGAAGAGTAGTACCATGCGGGCATACATACACTCCTACTAAGATAGAGTTATGCCGTCAAATTCAACGAATATTCTGTTGAAACATAGTGTTTTGCAGCCAAACGAGTGAGGAATAATGTAGTGTGCTGGAATTGTAGATAAAACCAACCTGCTTTCCGAAAAAATTGTTTCATTTCTCACTGAATAACCCTCGTAGTTTTTGCTACAGCTGCAAGATGTGGACAAAACTAGACTGACATGGCCATTGGCAACATCTGATGCGGACTTCAGACTCCTATTACCACGTTAGTATCTCCCATTCTCTTTTTTTTTTAGTCACCGCTCTTTTGACTGGTATAATGTGGCCTGCCACGAATTCATTCATCTCCCAAACTCTTTATTTGAAATATCACTTGCAACATCTCGCCCGCTACAGCTCCCCCTAATACTACATCCTAACGTATTTTCCGTTCTTCTTCTCAGCGTCTTTCACATGTCCTTTTTTTCTTTACAGATTCTGTAGACAATCTGTAAGTAAGCTGTTTAGGTTTTTTTAATGGTAACGCCATGTAGCGCTCTGTATGAAAATCACTGGCTGTGCTGTGTGCAGTCTGTGGATGGGTGGCATTGTTGGAATTCGCTATTGTAGTGTTGGGCTGTTGGCTGTTGACAGCGTGTAGCGTTGCGCAGTTGGAGATGAGCCGCACACTGTGGTGGATGTGGCGGCGTTTTGAGAGCGGATGATCTGGATGTGTGTCCATCAGAAACAGTACATTTGTATGAATGGATGTCATGAACTGCTATGTATATATCATGACTTTTGAACACTATTAAGGTAAATACATTGTTTGTTCTCTATCAAAATCTTTCATTTGCTAACTATGCCTATCAGTAGTTATTGCCTTCAGTAGTTAGAATCTTTTATTTAGCTGGCAGTAGTGGTGCTCGCTGTATTGCAGTAGTTCGATTAACGAAGATTTTTGTGAGGTAAGTGATTTGTGAAAGGTACAGGTTAATGTTAGTCAGGGCCATTCTTTTGTAGGGATTATTGAAAGTCAGATTGCATTGTCCTAAAAAATATTGTGTGTCAGTTTACTGTTGTTCTGAATAAGTAAAGTGAGAAATGTCTGAGTACGTTCAGTTCTGCTCAGCTGTTTGAAAATAAAATAATGTAAGAGGTTTATCAGCACAGTCATGTAAAATTTTTCTAAGGGGACGTTTCATATGGCGACCCTGCCAGGATACCTCATTGAAATCTTCAGATTTTTCTTGTAGATTGTGTAATTGGTGTAGCTTTTGTTTATTACTCACGCATAATTGTAGAGAGAATCTCCTTTGTAGTTGCAGTCTTTCATTGTTTACAGTAAAACAGTTGTGGCATGCATGTGTATTTGCACCAAGTATTTTGCAGCTGCGCTTGCATTTAACTAGAAATTATTTGCAGTGCTATGTTAATGTGTTTTCTTATTTTGTCTTCAAATTGTCCTTTTCTGTGTTATCATGTGAAATATTGTGACAATAATGGCGTTTGAAAAACGTAACACTAGGCTCCAAAGTAAACTGAGAAATAATAGTGACGATGAGTGTAGCTTATCAGCACCACTGTGTAATGAATTAACAGACATTCAAAGTAGTAATTTGGTAATTGTACATAGGGAAATGGAGCGGGCAGGAAATAATGGCATGGACAGTGAAATATTTAGTGAACAGGGAAGCATTATCGATCAATTGGTCGGCAACAGCTCGCCTCAGGAAACCGAAATGACAGGACACCATCTCGCAAATACTGTAGATTCAGGTTTTGGGTCCTCACCGTTTTCTCAAATAAGTCAAGACACATTTTCTGCTTGTCAAAATGTGAATGTTGCTGGTGCAAATTCGCTGCCGAAAAGCACTGAGGAACATGTTTCACACACCTGTGCATTGTTGTTACAATTAATACAGCAAATGGGACAAAAGCTTCAAAAGTTAGACAGAATGGAACAAAATCTTCAAAAGTTAGACACAATAGAACAAAATCTTCAAAAGTTAGACACGATGGAAGAAGATCAGAGACAAACACAGCAACAGCTTTGAAAGTTAGACTCACTGGAACAAACGCTTGAACAAACACATGAAGGTTTAACTGCTGAGTTACTTAAAATCAAATCGAAACGTCAAAAAGCCTGTAATGACGTAAAAACACAAATTTGTGACCATTTCAACCTATTTTTTTGTGGCATGAAAATGCATTACAGAATCACGAAGCAGCCATAAAAGAACTGCAAACTATTGTTCATGAAAATCATGAGACTTTGCAAGCTAAAATTGACTCAGTTGCATCTACTTATTGGGTTACGCAACTTGCAAAAACTCAGGAAAACTTAAAGGATAGAGTAGATACTCTGAAAATCGGTTCAGAAAGACACATTGAGGAAATTAGTACATTATCAGAGAAAGTTGTTGAACTTTCGGATCAGCTAAATAATTTATCAGATGATAATCTGAATGACACAAAGCCGGTAGTCTTTAATGACATAGAAGGGGCAAACAAATTACTAAATTCAAACAAAATCAGAATCAAATTAATAAGCAACACCAAAGAGAAATCCGGGAAGTACAAGATCAGCTGACACAGGTAATACAAGAATTACGTATTTCTGAGGACACTCACGTTCCAATACGGGAAGAGGGGCATAGAAATACGGAACAGCCACAAAATAATAACACGGGGTACTTCGGAAATTATGAAAGAAATAGGCAACGTACACCGAATTTTGAGTTGGAATCGCCGAAACGAAGTAACGATGACCGATATTCGACTCGCCGACATGATGATTCGGCTATAAGCTCTTTATTACTACACGTAAATTCAAAACATTTAAGAATTCCGGGAACGACTTTCATCCACAACCGTAGCTTCATCAATTCTCTCATCGTTTTCCTCACAACTGGTCATTAGAGCACAGATTAGAATTTATGTGTGGCTACTTAGAGAGTGAACCAGCTGTAAGAATGCGATCGGTCATTCACGATTGTCACAGTGAAGGAGAATATTATCATGCCATCCTCTCAGCATATTGGTCTCAAGCTACACAAGACCGAGTAAAACATAGCATCATAATGATGAAACATTTCCAACAATCTAAATTCTCCAGTCTTGTGAAATATTTTTAAGACATGTTGCACAAGAATCAGTACCTATCAAACCCATACAGCCCCTCAGATCTCGTCTGCATTTACTTAATCAAATTACCTGAACATTTACGACATATTATTTTGGCAGGACACTGCAAAGACGACATTGAAGCTTTTCAGGGACTCTTACAAGAATTGGAAATTGACACTGACAATCGTGGGACGCGAAAACAGGAATACAACAATTACAGCTCACGTCCATCACAAGTCCGCGATGACAGAAATAATAAGTGGACACGACATGGCTATTCCTACAACACAAATCGTGAACATAACAGACACCACCCATATGACAACTATTGGCAGAGTAATAGTCACAGAGAAAGATCGCATTTCCGTAGTAATGAATATAACAGAGACATTTATAGAAATAGACAATATGGCAACCAGAATTATTATTATCACGGGAGACAGAATAACTTCAGACGCAACGGTCCAACATGCAGTCATAATTCAGGGAGAAATTCTCCACCACTTAACCGACAAGGAAGAAACTACAGGAACTACCTACATGACGACAGACGATATAATCGTAACGACAGACTTGAATTGCATCAGAACTGGCGAGGTTTAAACAGAGCAGGGCACTCTCGACAAGGTGAATTTGTAGAAGTTAGGTATCCAAATCCCAATAACGACGCGCGCCAACAAAGAGACAGACAATGACTCGCACCGCAGGCAGCCACGTGCACGGGCTGGCTCACAGAATAATAACATTGACGCTAACCTTGAGAAAATTTTAGCATTCCTTACCGATGTATACAACATGATAACTGCTTTGAAGTTGAAACTCTACGTACTAGGAAAAGTAAAGGATTGCACCACATTTCACATGTAAAACCGTTTATTTAGTCTTTGCTACAAAACTTTTCACTTCACATTTCTAGTATGCTTTGTCAGACTTAAGAATCTGTTACCATGCAACAATGTTTGAAGGTAATTATCCAGTCAAGAACCAAGAGAACTTATTTAAACAGAAATTTCGAATGCATTGTTATAGTGAACACACGACACAGTGTTGTTATTTGTACATTCTTGATTGTTAGTTGCATGATTACATAACGACTATCAGGCTTACACACTGAGAACTTATACTGCTAATGAGATTTTAATGCAACATTTTGGTTTACTTGAAAAGATACTCTTTATTTGAAGTACTTTCGGTATTTTAAAGATGACTTAGCATTTGGTTTCTTTGATAGCTACACGATTATATCACAACGCTACAAATGTGTGACACAATTTACATTGTTGGTTTTGAGGTGTATCTGTTTTATATCTGCACAGTTTTTATGTATTATTCTGGAAAGTGAAACATGTTTTAGTAGTAACTTTTGTGGTATAGCTACAGTGAGACTGCGTATTCCATAGCACAACAATACGTTACAGTACAGTACTTTCATCATCACGGCAATAAGCATAGAAACTACGACATCTATACACAAAGCATTTCACTTTTGTTTATGATGAGGTGAGTACATTGACTTCAGCAGAACTTTGCTTACATAGGACGATAACTACGACACTTCCACAGAATTATCTTACAGCAAGAGGCACATTTAGCGCTACAGGACACGCATTTGAGTGATTAATTTTGTTCTTAAAACACTTATTTTTAAAGATTTTTGAATTACAAAGAAAGTTTTCCATGATACATTTCATTCCATTGCTGTAATCTGTAATACCTGAGGGTTTAATTACATTAATCCTCAGGGGGGTACATGCTTACTTTGTGTACCATGTGTTTGGCAAGCACAAGGAGCCCTAGCTAATATGGTATTTGCTTATACAACTTTACACATCGATATCATATTTCTCTAACACATAAATTACACAGCTATCTGATCATTTAACTGAGAGAGACAAACATGTTTTTCTTACTATGTCTGTGACAGATGTTTACGCAATTACACAGTTGGATAACTTCACACTTATAAAATTGTATTTTGTCTATACTTTGTGAACTGTTCATATTTTCTTGGAACCATTGTGATGCTATGAGAGCTTTGAATGATGTATTTGGTATGGAATCATGATTTTTAAAGTACGAATGAGGTAGATGAAAGCTACGACGTTTTTGAGATTTGACTGAGGTGTTATGATATTATTACGATGACGATGTGTATTATGCTTTTGAGGTATGTTCATGATCAATGAGATGATGCTATATGAGGAATCTGATTATCCTATGTATTTATTACGATGAAATATTGAAGAAGTGTCGACGAATATGTATACGTGTAATAAGGTAAGGTGTAATGAGTAGTGGTTAGGGAATCTGATTTGTGAAAAAGGATGTTGGAAACCAAGAATCGTACTTTAAGAGTTATGAAATGTTTGTAAATGTGTGAATGTATCACAATGCCGGCGAAAATTTTTTGGACACTGTTATATATGAGTTTTTGTTTCTACACACTTCTAATGTAAATTTCTAACCTTCGAATTTTATTATTTTATATGAGACTGTCACTGTAGTGGAAACTGGTGCCATAAATATTACAGTAAAGAAGGTAGATGACCTTCACGTAATGTGCTGTGGAGGCCCATCAAAGCGACAGTCACCTGGAAAAAAGCCATTAGTGTGTGCCTTTCAGAGGCACAGGTAGAGAAAAAAAATGAGGCCATTATCCTCGCTACTGCCATTTCTTTGTAGAAAGCATCGCAAATACGACACACTCATTACTTGGAAACATATTGTACTTTGTGCTACTTACTGAAATGCTTATGAACTGATGGGAAATATTCTTATATCTGCACACCTGATTATTACAAGTGTCTTTCTATGAGAGTTGAGAGAATTTCTACTAACTTATGAAATGCCACATGACTATTGAATGATATTTTTATGCTTCACTTTAGATAGTTGCTTATTTCATTTGATATCTGGTTTCCAGCTGTGTTGCAGCATTGGTTTTATAAAATAAAATTAAATGCATTTGCTAATGTGAACACTTTCTGTCAACAGATCTATTAAATAATAATTTTATGATTCACATTCTTCAAAAAATGAGCACTTGGAGCATTTGAAAAAGAAAGAACAATAAGAAGGGACTAATAACAGTAACTGCATACATAATTTTCCTTCCAAGTACTTGGTAATTTTTTGTATATTAAGTTTTTGTGGTGCACCACTTTAATTACATAGACATTAAGTTGTGAATATACATTTCCCTTATCTGCATTGTTGTCTTTAATGTACTATTTTTTCTGCTTGTGGGTTTGTCATGTTAAGATATAAGTTGTTACATTTACTGCTGCTTGCTTTGACAATTTCCATTTTTTTTCATTGCTGTTTGTATTAATTGTTTTGTACTGCTGCATTGCCTTGTCCCTTAGTTTAGCGTCTGAGCTCAGTAGATTTAAGTTAGCTTAAGAGGGGGTAGGCTATATAAGAGAATGAGTTGCGATGAATTGGGAGAAATGCATAGAGAAGTTATACGAAAAAAGTACAGAAAGCAGATATAGGTAGGATTTTCTTGGAAATAAAAGATGAGGTAAGATAATGTAAAATAAATAATGAGGTAAGAAATATGTGAAAGTATAAATACAGAAAGCATGCTTGGATAGGATTTTTTTGGTGGAAACAAATGTTGAAATCAGATGAAAGATCTATGGAATGAAGTTTTGGGTTGGACTTCAGTACCAATTGTTACACTGAAAACAAACACTGTCCTTTCCTCCGGTGTTATTCTTCTATGTGTTTGTGTACTCTTGTGTATTTGTGTTTTTTCTGTCTTTATGTGTTTAGTTAATAAGATTTACATTGTAGAATTTTTCTGATAATATGTTATTTACTTTGTAAAGATGTTTAGACATCATTTATTCTGTTTTGTTTTAATGTTCATGTGTGAAGTTGATGTTTCTAAAGTTACTCTGGCCTTTTATGTATTTACTTATGTCATTATTCCTTAAACACTCATACACATGTTAATTTCGATTCTTTTGTAAGGCCTGTATTACTACAAATGTTATCTGAATTTTTAGCTTTTTAATGATGTTTTCTGTACCTTTGTTATTGTATTCTCATGTTATAAAATTGTAATTGACACCAGTTCATCAAATTAATTAACTTGTAAGCATTCATTTCACTGCACATATTTCTGTTGGTCATAGTATATGCACAATATGTGAAAAAAAGAGGACTGCTAGTGTTTGCACATGTGTTAATGATTCAGCAAGGGACTTGTTAACAGCACTGCTGGTTCTAAGGACAATTCCAAAAACTTTGTGAGTGCACAAGTGGTGGTTTATGGACTTGCTATTTTCTCTGCAAGACTCTTCGATGGTGATTGTGCACCTGCACAGTCACAACAGATGGCTGCTGGCCGTCTCTACAAGGACTACAGTGGGTCTGCACCTCTGGTGGCCCACCAATACCATACTCTCTACCAGGAGTGCAGTGGGTCTGCTCTGTGATGACCTACTCACCAATATTCTTCAGAACTTCAACTGACTCTTCTGTGGGTTTGCTCTGCTGTGGCCCATTACCTGTCTGCATGTCAAGAGTCAGCACTGTCTTTCCATTGGAAGGACAACACAACTTCTTGAAGACTGCATGGAAATCCACTACTTCCGTGTACATTCTCTTTTACTGCTCAGACTTTGAGAAAAACACTGCAATTTTACTGTGATGAACGATCAGGACTGTCTTTATGGACTGTGAGAAAATTTTAGCTTTTGACCAACATTGTATCGATAAGTATGTGCATTTGATTTCTTTGTTATTGTAATTATGAAAAATTTTTTCAAATCTGTTTTGGCCACTGCCCAAAACAATTTCTAAAATTTTTTGTGGGGAGCATGGGGGCTATGTAAGTAGGCTGTTTAGGTATTTTTAATGGTAACTCCACGTAGCGCTCTGTATGAAAATCACTGGCTGTGCTGTGTGTAGTTTGTGGCTGGGTGGCATTGTTGGATTTCGCTATTGTAGTGTTGGGCTGTTGGCTGTTAGCAGCACATAGCGTTGCGCAGTTGGAGGTGAGCCGCCCGCAGTGGTGGATATGGGGAGAGAGATGGCGGCGTTTTGAGAGCAGATGATCTGGACGTGTGTCCATCAGAAACAGTACATTTGTAAGAATGGATGTCATGAACTGCTATATATATATTATGACTTTTGAACACTATTAAGGTAAATACATTGTTAGTTCTCTATCAAAATCTTTCATTTACTAACTAAGCTTAACAGTAGTTAGTGGCTTCAGTAGTTAGAATCTTTTATTCAGCTGTCAGTAGTGGCGCTCGCTGTATTGTGGTAGTTCGATTAAAGAAGATTTTTGTGAGGTAAGTGATTTGAGAAAGGTATAGGTTAATGTTAGTCAGGACCATTTTTTTGTAGGGATTATTGAAAGTCAGATTGCGTTGCGCTGAAAAATATTGTGTGTCAGTTTACTGTTGATCACAATAAGTAAAGTGAGAAATGTCTGAGTACGTTCAGTTCTGCTCAGCTGTTTGAAACGTAAGAGGTTTATCAGCACAGTCATGTATAATTTTTCTAAGGGGACGTTTCAAATCTTCTCATCTGCTGTCCTGTCAGCCAACCTAATATCCTTCTTTAGCACCATATCTGAAACGCTTCCTTTCTGTTCCGACAATCCTTGATTGACCGTCATACAATTCTGCGTTCCAGGCGTACTTCCTCTGAGAATTCTTCCTCGCTTTAAGACCACTGTTTGATATTACCAGACTTCTCCGGGCCAGAAATGCCAAGTTTTCGGTGCTAGTCTGGTTACTGTACTTGCTGCTTCTCATAAATTTCGTCTTTCGTCTTTCTTCGGTCAATTTCTTAATACATATTCTATACTTATTAGACTGCTATTCCACTCAGCATGGGCTGCAATATATATTCGCTTTCACTGAAGGTACGAATGTCATCAGCGAATCTTATCACTGACGTGCTTTCACTTTAAATTTTAATCCTACTATTGAACCTTTCTTTTATGTTCTGTAGAAAAAAAGTGGTCCGTAGTAGGGTATAATGTAAACGTTCTTTATCGTACTGTTAGCTAATTTCGACTATAAGTAATTTTTTCCAAGTATAAAACCAGTCGTCATATTCGATAAATGAATGCTTATCAAGAACTTCACAACCTCACTGCTGATATTAGTATTTTACGTGAAGTTTCAACGTTTTTTATGAGGATTCCTAATGTAATTATGGACTACGACGTCTGATTTAACATATGCGAAGTAAAAGAATCTGATAACTGCAACATATAATATGTAATATGAAACATGTCTTTCAAAATAACTTAGGGTCGGATTGTGTAACTGCATGATTTACAAAAAAACAAAGTTAACGATACACACTACTACGGACCATTTTATAATGTATTTAGAGAGAGTCGAAACACACGGAAATTTTTTAAATTTCTTTTATATCCTGTTTTGCTTCTGCGGTATTGGGGTTAAACTGTAGGGATGAAAGATTACATTCATGTATTACTCCCTTTTCTATCCGTGCAGTTCGTTCTCAGTCTTACATAACAACTTTCCCTCATGGTCGATGTCCATATTATACACTATTCGCCGTTCCCTGTAAATTACTCCAAATTTCCTCAGAATTTTCAGCATAATAAGTCTTGTTTCTACTATTAATCGCAACATGAGATCTCCCTCACTGCAGAAAAAAGAATGATAATAGTTGATGCATTTCAATTGTACTACGTACATATTTTACATGTTGGATGTCTTGAAAGGTACATTATACACTGTAGTTTTCCTTAATCTTCAGTCTTACTTGATGGCTTGCTTGTTCACAGTTCAAATACACCAGCTGCTACATTAACTATTGTTAACCATTGCCATAATATAAAATGATTCATAGGCCCTTTTCAACATTATATATGAAGTATAACAATTTACAAATGAAGTACTATGGCTTATTTGCCTACAGGTAAATAGAAACAACGTATGTTCGCGAAAGATCATTCAAAGTCTTGTTACCGTCACACCGTCACCTTTGAGTCACGACATCTATGTTTAATATGTGCTTTTCTTTAATAGCTTCAAAGTAGAGTGTGGTGCAGTCGAAATATTCCATAGAAATAAACAATGAAAAATGTTCACCTGTATGGCGTATCTAGAAGTACTTCGCTGAAACAAAATGTTGGACGCTGAATGACATTTTACGGTATCGTAAATTATCGAGTTCATTCTTTCATTCAGACATTTATATTCCGCACACAGTCAAGAAGTTAACGCGATGAATGGTGGAACTAGCCAAAATATTGTTCAGAATCTTCATTTTTAGTCAGAATGTTCCGGACAAACGTAATACTTCTTTAATAATATTGTTGTGGGACGGGTAGTCGCTTTTTTATTGTCTACATACTTTGTTGCTGAGAAGCTAGCTGTGAACTAAATCGAAGGTCAATCATATGCTACAACAAGCATCATTGAATAGGCACAAAATTAATCTTAGGAGCAGTACGAGTTAATAATCTGACATCCTAACTTCATGATAAAGGACTTTTAGTCAGATTACGTTAAAAAGGCCAGCACAGAAACCTAGAATCAAAAATTTCCTTACCTGTCCGGTTTGTTGCAAGAATACGTCCTGAAATATGAGTATTATCATAACACTATTAAAACCACAGGACAGATCCTCCGGAACCAACTAGAAATGAACAGAGATGAAGATGAAACAACATAAAATGTAATTCTCATTCTTTCTTTTAGACGGGTAGCCGATATCAGGAAAGTTGAAAAATTAATGTAGACGAATGGAGTTACATATTAAGAGAAATGAATGCGTCTTTGAAAGATAAGAGCAATTGGTAAGAAAAGTACTTGTAAAACAACATTCTGTAGCGTGTTGCAAGTTATTTGTCATCATTGTGCAGAATTAATATCTTTTTCTTAAGGATTGTTAGTTGTTAAACTGAAATTGGAAGTTGAAATAAAAGGACATACAAGCGTTATACAAAATTATAACGTTTCAAAAATAATGTATTGGACGTTATACGAGATACAAAATAATTCATTCAGTAAAATTTCTAATACAATAAATTAAACTGTGTTATGTATGAAGCACAAATCATGTGGAATCACAAAACGCTTTTGCTTACGCAGTTTTTTCTAATAAACTCACCATCATTCTATTCAGAGTTTTTGTCTCATTATTCTCAGGAAACAATTAAACCTCCACATCATCTCGGTATCGCTAAGTCTCTTGTGTCACATTTTTTTTGATTGAACTTGGACGATGCCAGATGGTAAGTAAATCACAGCTCAGCGCATGATGTGAGAGATATGTTCCTCTGATCATACGACAGATTTTATTATGGATAGTAAGGCGACATGTTTAGTATTAGAAAATATGAATGTCATTCAGTTAATATAAGCAACTGCTTGGAAATACATAGGGATATGTACAGTTAACTGTAATGGAATATTCTTATTACAGTGGAACCTTAATTTGTCAAATAGGAGTTAAAGTTGCAATGATAATATATAAGTGCTAAAAACAGTTCTCCTCCAGGCAAAGTCCGAAGTTCACACTGCGCTACTGTGCAGCTCAGAGAAACACATGGTGATGTATTGACTGTGCGATTTCTCACTCGGCGCAGTCGCCCGTATCACACCTGTAGCCTCGAGGGAAAAATTTATGACTGCAGCAGAAAAACGGCTTTAGCTGTACTCATTGGCTGATAACAAAGATTTAATTTAGATCTTATGAAGCTGAATGTTCCTCGGCATTAAGTCGGCGTTTCCATTTTAGCTTTCGCAGTAATTCTGTGCACACTGTTGTACTCTTCATGCTTCCTACAAACAACTTACAAAGGATACTCCGATAATGGGTAAAGGGTATTTGCAGATACACGGAGTAGTCAGGAAAAGGTTATCATAAATTAAAACTAAAAAGCCATAAACAGGGAGTAAGAAAAGAAATTAAGGAAGGACCGGAGAACAAACTCTCAAGAAATTGTCACACATGATTATAACGGAATGAGAAATTATTGGACAGAGGCGTGGAAGTGCGTGTAAAATCTCTATTCATACTTATGATATTCTTCTGCAAGTAGTATGTTAATGAACTGTTTCAGAATAATAGCTGCTCTCATGAAGTTCTCTGTCAACAAAACCACTACTCCCGTAGTTACTTTGTTGAACTACGATATTCAGACGGAGAGGATCACAATTAATTACGCAAAAGGTGCCGTCATGAAAGCTCACTATTTGTTAATGAGGGACCTAATGTGTAAATATGACTTCAAAACTGACCAATGAAAATTCACTTACTTAATTGTACGGTTCTGAAGTTTTGATTGTATTGTTATAAACGTCCAATTGCTTCACCGCTGTTTATATTAAATCTAACAAGTGCAAGTCCAAAGTAACGGAATTACAGACTAATCTCTCCGGTGACCAACAATGTTTCATGTGAACCCTGTTATCAAGTTCATTCCAGTGCAATAATGCCACCAGTATCAATATAAAGAAAAGGTGTTCTTTTTCAATTCTGCAGACAATGAATATGACTGTGACTGTTCGTCATATTGCTAGGTAAGGATCATGTGAGCTTCCTACTATAGGTATAATTCTCCACTTACCTCGCAAAACCGTGTAAGTATTGAATACAAAATATACTTCAGAGTCTTAATAAAGAATGGTTGTGACTCTGAAAAAGTAATGTAGTGGGACCACGTTGTTGACGTCAAGAAAACTTGTTTTTCGGGGTGGAAATAAAATGTGCTGGATGTATTCCAATCTCTGATTTCCCCTACAGTTTTTACCCTCTATAGTTCCTTCTAGTACGACGCAGGTTCTTCCCTTGCCCTAACGCATATCCTTTCATCCCGTCCGTTCGTCTTGTCCGTGTTTTGCATTGTTACTGTCATCTCCAATTCTCTATAGAATCTCCTCAAACTTTATCTTGTCAGTGGATCTGATTTTAAACATTTTTATGTAGCACCACATCTCCAACGTTTCGATTTTCCCCTGATGCGGTTTTGTCGCTGTTCATGATTCACTAGCATACAATGAACAATGAACGTTCATTCTCAGAAATTTGTTTGTCAAATTAAGGTCTCTGTTTGATACCATTAGATTTATTTTTGCCAGGAATGTTCTCTTTACCTGTGCTAGTCTGGTTTGTCAATTAAGTTTTAATTTGGTTCCAAGGCAGAAGGATTCCTTAACTTCGTGAGCATCAATTTTGATATTAGGTACGTCGCTATACTCACTTCTACTACTTCTTTTCACATTCATCTGTTTCCACTTTCCACAAAATATGCATATTGTACTTCTTACGCTGTTCATTCCATTCAACAGACTCTGTAATTTTTCTGCGCTTTCACTGAAGACATTATTCTTGTGGCAGCTTGGATGCATGAGCTGTTGATCTCAGTGTGCGATACTTTTCTAACCAATCTGCCTCTGCTATTTTCGGCATTGTGTGTCTGATGTTTTTCTGAAAGTCTGGTAGTACGTCGCCAGTTTCGTAGGTTCTACACACCAACCTGAATAGTCGTCTAGTTGCCATTTCCGACAACGATTTAAAAAATCCTGACGCAATGTTATCCATTTTTTCTGCTCTTAAATTCCGAATCTAATTATGGTTCCCCTCCCCATCCACTAAAACTTCTTTTTCTAACACGTCATAAGACAAGTTTTCCGTCTCATGGATGTGATCAATGTACTCTTTTCACCTACCTACACTCTCTCCTCTGCATTTACCAGTGGAATTCCCACTGCACTATTATTGTTACAGCCCTTCCTTTTAATTTCACCGAAGATTGTTTTGACTTTTCTTTACACTTAGTGAGTCCTTCCGTCGTCCATATCCTTTACGATTTCTCCACATGTTACCTGCAGCTGCTTCGATTGACTGCCGTGTACTTCCAATTTCTTTTGATTTCTAAGTTATTGATATTGCTGCATTCCTGTCTTTCCCTGAAAAGCTTTGTAATTCCTCCTTTCGTCGAGAAATTGAAATATTTATTTTGTTACGCAGAGTGTCTTTGGAATTACCTTCCCTGCATCTGTCTCCGCCTGTCCAACATCCATGACTGCCCTTTTCAGATGTATCCCCTTCTGTTCCATTGTACTTGGTGAACTTAAAATTCATCTGACTACTCTTCAGTTCTACATCAGTCCACTTGCTTCCACACTTATTCCTCCGTACGATTCACTTCAATATTAGTCTAATTTTCATCATTTTTTAACTGTGATCTGATTCTATATCGCCCCCTGGGCATTCCTAACTGTCTACTATCTGATTTCCGAGTCTTTGACAGACTATTTTGTAATCTACCTGATATCCTTCCGTTTTCCCTGTCTTTTCCAAGTATACCTACACCTCTTGTGATTATTGAACCGAGTATTCGCTATTACTATTTGAAATTTATAGCAGAACTAAAACTTCTCTCCCATTCCAACTGCTTAGACTATGTTCTGCAATAACCCTTTCTTGTGTTCGTTCCTCTATACCCAAGTTCCACTCACCCTTAAGTGTCAGATTTCCATCTCACCTCACGTACTGAATTACCCACACTTTCCCTGTCTCTTCATCCTCCGCTTGCGACGTTGGCATGTACACTTGATGTATCGTTGTTGGTGTTGGTTTGCCGTTCGAGTCGAATGAATTGTTCACAATAGTTCTACATACATAATCGATCCTTCTTCAGTTACACCCTTTTCTGCTGGTATTAATAGTATCCTATATGCATCTCACGAGAAATCCTTCTTTCTGTTTCACTTCAGTGACATCCGCTACATCTAGATTGACCGTCACCATTTCCCTTTACAAATTTTTTAGATTCCCACGTTTTACATTCCATGCTCCATATCGTAAAAAGTTATAACTTCGTTGGTTTTTCCATCTTTTTCTCCTGGTCACGTTGTGCTAGCTAGTAACGTCCTGGACATTCGGACGGAGGGCTAATCATGAATTTTTTGCCATTTTCAATTTGAGGCCATTGAAATCGTAAGTTACGAAGATCAGGGAAATGACATGGAAGTACTAGGCCACTTTATCTAACATCATTTGTCTTTTTGACATCAATCATTGTAATTTTTTCGAGTAGAAACAGGTCGCTTTTAAGAAAAGGTGATAGGAAAACTCCATGTTAATATGCCATATTCAGTTTTCAGACATGAAGAAGTTCAAATGGTAAACAGCACAATCATAGCATTATAATAACAACAACCTCAAACAAAAGTCAAAAAAATAAGACTTCAACAATATAGATCTTTAAAAACCTTAAGTTAAAAACAAATGAAATAACCTAGCCAATAAAAACAATTAAAACTGAGTTCTAGAAAAATTTATTCAAGCGAGCTCAAGACCAAGACATTATCAGACCCCAAAAAGATAAATATTAACTAGTTAAAAAAAGATAACAAGGTACCTTTATAACATACCCAAAATATTTTCACCAAATAATTTACTATAAAATTTAGCACGAGGCAACAAAAAGTGTTAAAAAAAACAATAACATTACAGGTAAAATTTCCTGTACGTCGCCAGGTAAACTAAGGCCCATTGGCCGACAGCAAAACTTCATTTACAGTGCAAGTCAGATGACTTAAGACACTCAGCTTGAACATAAAATCAGGACGCACGGCTGGAAGCAAATAGCAAGCCGCATTAGGAAATGCTCGAGAGCCGTGCACAAGGCCGCAAGTAAGCCAGGCCCACGCGGCAAGAGACCGCCGACACGTAACGCTTACCCAGCAACTTAGTAGGTGCTATTAACAAAATAAAAAAAAAAGTTTCAAATGGCTCTGAGCACTATGGGACTTAACATCTAAGGTCATCAGTCCCCTAGAACTGAGAACTGCTTAAACCTAACTAACCTAAGGACATCACACACATCCATGCCCGAGGCAGGATTCGAACCTGCGACCGTAGCGGTCGCGAGGTTCTGCTATTAACAGACACCGAACATAAATGTCTCACTGAATTACACTACTATTTAACCACGATTGCTCTAACAGAGCCTTTCCAATAAGGTCATACACCGTAGAAAATAAGCTCCGTTAAAAATGTAAGGCATAAAAGAGAATTACTCAAAGCGAGCTGTAAACAGTTCCAGGAAACAATATAAACTACAACTCGCTAAGATCTTACCATTAGCTGGATCTCACGACACACAAGACTTAAAGGGCTGGACAATAGTATTACCAGAGAGCCCGCCAACTTCAAAGACATTGTGGAAACTAATATTAAAATTCAGAAACAGTCCGTTGTCTTGCAATAAACAGTTTCAAAACAAACACAAAATTTTTAAGAAATTAGATATTTCGTAGGCTCCTGATATAATTATGCGTTAAAGCTGGCCACTTTACATAGCCATAACAACATTAACCATGGCAAATTTTTACCGAAAACGTTGAGCAACACATTAACACAAGTCACTTCAAAAACACACAGAGCAGACACGGTAATAAGTTGGTCCTAGAATCACGAAGAGTCAAGTAACAAATAAAAACACGATTTGATCAAACAGCTTGCAGAGCGGGAGATCGGTACACAGGGCCGAACAACCAGATACCCACAGCACAGACGAACCAAATCTTTTGCCTTCGTCCCAGTCCTAGAGAAGAGGACTGCTCGACGACCCGGAAAAGAAGTATAGCCGATCGGCACCTCGTGTCCGCTGCTCCAAGCACTGCCGCCAGCCCCAGTTCCACACTGCGAGAAGACGCCAGGTAAACTGCCTGCATTGCGCTATTCCAAGGCTTCCTGACGCTGCTCGAGCGGTCGCTTTTGAATCCTAGCCGTGGCAGGGAGTAATCCGCGCCACCTGGTGAGACGCCAGGAAGAATCTATAGAGAGGGGAAATGAGCCGCCACGGCCTCCACTGAAGCCAAAAACTCAAGCTTTTCCCTTTTAATACAAATAGGAGAGAATGAATCACTTAGATAGTTTTTTATTTGGCTTACATGTACCTTCAAGGTTTTCCCAGTTACAAGATTGTGCACTAGCAGATTAACTGGACTTAAGATCTTAGCAATGGTACACTGTCCAACAAACCTAGGAGCAAACGTCCTTGTAGTACCATTACCCTGATTACCTCCCGTGCTAAAATTCGTCCGAAAAATGGCCTCCTTCGCTGATTGTACAGTCTTTTGCTGACGATGATTTACGTCGTTATAAGCCAGAAGAGAGTTAATACTTCCTCTCTTGATGGCGGTGCGCTAGCAATGATTTTCCTATGTCTATTCCAATTTTCTTTAATTCGACAAGGAGTAATCCTCTAAGGCAACACGTCGTTTATACTCCAGAAATAAGCCAGGTGAGAATTACGGGACTAAAAAAAACATCAATACCAAAGGGATCTGCTTTAGAAGCCTCATGCTGTACTGAATCGAACGTAGCATTAATGAATGGGTTGGAAGTGTCCCATTTGGTTTGATTCTTAGTGTGACAAATAATTAAGACGGCCTTAAGATTGCAGTTAACCCTGTCACAAAATGAAGGTTGAAAATAATAGGGGGTGGCCACAATGTGCTTAATAGCGTTACCGAAACGAAACTGCTTAAATTCTGCAGGGAAAGGGCTTTGTCACCGACGAGCGCCATCGGCGGACTGAACAAGGAAAATATTTGAGTTCAATGACTAATACTTATCGACATGGTAACCCCTCTGTTTGGCGAAAGCCACAGAAAACGAGAAAAAGCATCAATAGCAATTAATATGCAAAGGTTCCCAGCTGTTGTTCGAGGCAGGGGACCAACAGATTCAGTGAATACTTTATGCATAGAGCTTTGCTTCTGCACGGAATACAATGAGCCTTTGAGTGAGTTGGGATTAGACTTGGCCATTTTGCAAGATTCACACTCTTGAACCAATCAGCGAATATCCCTGTATAAGGACGGCGGCATAAGATGAGCAAGGACATTAGTGAAGTTTTAATAGAGATCCACATTCCCACCTTGTAACGACCTGTGAAAATAACAAAATACAAATGGCACGAGTTCACCAGGTAAACAAATTTTGAGCATTTCCCACTTTCATGACAGAGTATACCCTTTCTGAAGAAACAGCTGGGAAGTTCTTCATCTGCCAACAACCGCCTTCTTACAGGTCCTAAATAAGGCTCGTGGCCCTGCTTAGTCCTGAAATCAGAAAATAATTGAACGGAAGGTCTGATGCCTGAATAACACTCAGATATGCGGATCACCTACTTCAAAATCCTGCCAGTCTTTCTTGGGCGGGACGAACCCAGTTCAAGGCCATGTTGTCTGTCGGTGCTCCAGATAAAATCTAAACTTTTCAAGAGCCAACAGAAGAGCCAGAGCCTCACACTCATATACCACATACTTAAGCTCAGTTGCTATCAATTTTCGTGAAGCAAAAGCAACAGATCGTCTACGAACTGCGTCTGATTGTAAAAGGATTTCGGCCACCCCGTCATTCCTCGTGTCTGTCTGGAGAATGAATGTTGCCTAGACATTAGGAGTGGCTAATACGAGGATGGCGGTGACGCTTAGAGCTGACATAATCGCTCCCCAAACAAATTCGCGACCCCTCTTACGAAGATCGTTAAGAGGGGTAGCTAACTGAGCGAAATTAGGGACAAACTTCCGAAGTAGTTGATCATCCCGATTAATCGGGTGAGTCGTTTTTGTTCACAGGATGATGAAACTTCTTGAGATCGCAAGTACGTTCTTGATCGATTCAGATTCCATATTTAGAAATAAAATATCCGAAAAACTAAATCTGCTGCTTCTCGAGAGTGACCTTGGAAGGTTTGGCCGTTAAATCAGCAGACCAAAGACTCAATAAGATCTTGCTGAAGATGCGATAGATGTGCAGCAAAGGAGCGACTATACATAAAAACATCGTCAATAAATTTATATATACAGTTGAACTTTAAATCCCTCCAAAGCATGATACAAGAACCGTGCAAGCATGGCAGCCCCAGTTGCTAGGCCAAAGGCTACATGTTTGAATTCACACGAATTACAGTCCGTACAGAGCGCTGTAACGGGCTTGGAATCCTCACTCAAACGTATTGATAATAATCCTAATTTAAATCAAGCACAGGAAAACAGAAGGCATCAGAAAACTAAGTGAAGCAGATATTGAGATCAGAAAGGGGACTAATTCTAACAACCTTTTCATTGGTGACCTTATGATCAACACAAGGTTTAAATTCTTCTCCCCGTCCCTTAGGCAACAAAAATATAGATTAGGATATGGAGAAGTTGAAGGTCTAATTACTCCATCGCGAAGCATAATATCAATCTTTTGCCATAAAATCTTCATTTTAGGAGGTGAGAGACGATAAGAAGCCCGGAGAACTGGAGCGTCATCCACTAAATGTTTTTTATATTGAATCTAGTCGGTCACCACCAACCGATCAGTTAGTATGTCTGGAAACTCGCTGAAAAGGTTCCTTAACTGAATAGCCTGCGGCTCACTAAGATGACCAAGATCCAACTCCGACCTCTGAGTGTGATAGGTATTAATATTAAGACCACTAGCAGTACAGGAACAGAAGGCTATCTTCTGTGACGACGAAACCTATTGAAGAACGTATTACGGGGTAAACAGAGGACCAATCTACTACGCTGGATAAAGACACATCAGAGCCATAGGGTGACAGATAGTTTCGTCACAACTAGCAATTGAACCATTTGAAAAACCAAGGATCCACAGGCACACTCGCACCTCATCTACCAAAGGCAACTCCTGCCCACTGGCAATACGACATCCCTGCCGGGGAAGGTCTAAGAGAGGCTAACTTACACAAATGTCGAAATTAGAGGTTCCAATCATTATCTAGTAAAGGAACAGAACTTCTGGAATAAAGGTGACAGCATTCTCTGTTAATTTGATTTGGACACATACATAAGGAAGAAGTGGTTTATTACAAGCACGAATACGTGCACAAAACCGGTAGAACCTTTCACTTAAGCGTTTACTCGCTTACGACGGCGTCAGCTGTTTGGCCTAAACCGGTGCTCAGCCGGACACTCCCGCATTAAGCGATTCCGGGAACCACATCGAATAGACGATCTAGTAGCTGATAATATAGCGCTGATCCGCGATAGGTGTCGCTATAAGAAGAAGAAACAGGTGGCTCATCCTCGCTTCGTTTACGCTGCTCAGCAGCAAATGTAACGGCTTCCATAGAGGTTACCAAACCATCCAGTTGAACAAAGGTGGACGGCTGTTATAAATGCAATTCTCTTCGGTGACGTTCTTGCTCAATCATTCATCAGTAGCATGTACTTGCCAATAATACAAGCGCTCAAGTTCATTCCTAATACGGGCTAACAATTTCCTTTCAATTATATGGGTTGTAAGCTGCCCTAGATTTCCCCCTCTTCTGAGTACATGCGACAGCAACTCGCTTAGCAAACCCCTTAGATAAAGGATTAAGGAAAGAATGACTAAATGCGAAATCGTTCAAATGACTCTAAGCACTATGGGACTTAATATCTGAGATCATCTGTCCCCTAGACAGTCCCCTAGACGCCCGAGGCAGGATTCGAACCTGCGACCGTACCAGCAGTGCGGTTCCGGACTGAAGCGCCTAGAACCGCTCGGCCACAGCGGCCGGCGAAATGCGAAATCTGCAAGGTGTTAGCACGTAATTCAAACTTCACAATCAGCCATTAACACTTCGCGAACTTGGTTCAGTTGGTGAACCGATAAGTCGATAATACGATTTAACGAACACAAAACAGGATTCGGCGATTTAGCAAAGGAATCTAATACGGGTTCCCCAAGATTTTTGACTTCGGTATTTCTAGCTTGGAACTGATCAACTAAAGCACCCTCTTCCTCACACGGCCCTTCAGTCTCTAAACCTAACGCTCTCGTGCTAATCTGTAATTGTCTAATCCTCAGGCTTGGTTGTCTTACAACGCCGCTCTGCTGATCACTAAGTTCAAGGTGGGCTAGATCGGCAAAACGATTATTGAAACAGCACAACTGGGCTTCAAACCTACACATTTTCTTACGGGTGGTTTGATTCCCTCTAAGAATTTAATTGATCCAAAGCTGAAGAAATGGTGGGAAAAGCGGCATCAAACTCACCGATCGTTTCGGATGAAATGTGAAGTGGCTCAACCAGCGCTGCACGCAGTCCTGCTACCAGTTCTTAAACGCCAACCTTGATAGGTGTGCGACGGATGTCCAGTTCATTTTCAAGATATTCGCGCTTGAGATAGCCTATTCCTGCATAATTCCTTGCCTCAATAATGGTTATGGAACACCGAACCAAATCGAAATCGGTTACAAATGTTACATTTGATAAGGACAAATGCTGTTAACAGGGGTAGACAATTGTCCCCGTCCCTTCCAGGATTAATCAACAGGAACTCAAGCACTATTTGTGGATACCATTAAAATCTGGAATTACCAGTATCAAGGAAATGACATGGAAGGACTAGGCCCTCTAAGTAACATCCTGCCGACCACAGCATTCATTTATTATATTTTTTAGTAACAGCAGGCCCCCTTTAAGATAAACACGTGGGAAAATTCAAAGTTAATTTGCTGTGTTCAGTTTACAGACAAGAAGTTGTTCGAAATGGTGAATAACATTGAATTACAATAATAATGGCCTTACAAGAATTCAAAAAAATAAGGTTTGAAGAATATTAGCTCTAAAAGAAGTATAATTTGTTCACATTAACTAACCCACGCAATAAGAATAACTAAAACTGAATTCTGGAAAAATTCCTTCAAGCGAGCTCAAATCCAAGACACTATGTTGACCCCAAAAAGATAAATATTAACTAGTTTACAAGTGATAGCAATTGACCTTTAATGCGTACCGAAAAGGCTTACATCAAATAATTTACAACAACGTTATTAACGAGGCTACAAAGTGTGTTAAACAAAACAATAACATTACAGGGAAAATTTCCTGTACGGTGCCAGGTAAACTAAGGCCCATTGGCAGATGGCAAAACTTCATTTACAGTGCAGGTCACATAATATAGGATAGCTTGAGCACAGACAGCCAGGACGCACGATTGGAAACGAACAGCAAGTCTGGCTTAAAAATGCTCGAGAACCGTCCAAACGGCCGCAAGTAAGCCAGGCCCTAGCGGCGAGAAGCCGCAGACACGTAAGCCTCTCCCGGCAACATAGTACTTGGCGCTAACAAACACCGTGCATTAATGTCTCACTGAATTACGATACAAGCGAAAGTTATTCTCTTACGTAGAGCCTTTCCAGTAGGGTCATACGCCCTAGGAAATAGGCTTCGCTAAAAATGCAAGGTGTAATAAGAGAATTTCTCGAAGAGGGGTGTAAATAGTTCCAGGAAGGAATATAGATAACGACTCCCTAAAGTCTTACCATCAGCTAGTGCAAATAACACATAAAACTTAAGCGCCTCGATAACAGTAATAAGAGAGAGCCTACCAGCTTCCAAAACATAGTGCTAACAAATACCAAAACTCATAAACGTTTGTTCTCTCGCGTAGATAAATTTTAAACAGACACAAAATTTTTAAAAACTACGTAATTTGTAGGCCACTGATATAATTATGCATGAAAGCTGGGTACATTACGTGGGTGTAACGATATTAACTATGGAAAATGTTAGAGAGAACGCTGGCCAGCAGATAAACACAGGTCACTTCAAAAGCACATGGAGCAGGCAGGGCAATAAATTGGTCCTAGAATCACACAGAGTCAAATAATAAAGGCGTGCGTGACGACTCGACACGAACATCTGCTCAAATAGCTTGCGGTGTGGGAAATCCTTTCTCAGAGGTGAAGAGCCAGATACGCACGCCACAGACGAAGGAAAACTTTTGCCTTCTACCCGTCCTGACGAAGAGGAGTGGTAAAGACAAAGAAATGACCTCGTGACGATCCGCACCTCGAGTCCGTTGCTCTATGAAAGATATATGCTAATGTCTGATCAGGGCAGATCCAGAAAATAAAGTCGGTCGTTGCCAACCGCAAGGTGGAACGAGTGTAATATCTTTGACTATGAGGATCTTTGATGGTTAAGAGAGCCGGGCGCGCTCAGTAAAAAACCGAGGAGTCGCAGGTAGGTGCCCGGAGGAAGCAGACGTGTGCAGACAGCTCTAAGGGAGGAGTCGCGCTCGCTGTGCGGTTATCCTAAGAAAATTTTAGCACATAACTGAGAGAAGATATATAATGATTTCAAATTGGTTTTTGTTAGATAATGTTCAGAGTTAGGATTTGTATGTCCAAGGTTCGCCACAGTAAGCGTTTTGTAAATTTTTTTGTAAGAGTGATTCGTGCTATAGAAATGTTGGAAATGGTATGTTTTGTGTACAATTTAAAATTTTAACAATATATATATATATATATATATATATATATATATATATATATATATATATATATATATATATATAGAGAGAGAGAGAGAGAGAGAGAGAGAGAGAGATAAATTTTAGCACATAAATGAGAGAAGATATATAATGATTTCAAACTGGTTTTGTTAGATAATGTTCAGATTTAGGATTTGTATGTCCAAGGTTCGACACAGTAAGCGTTTTGCAAATTTTTTTCTAAGAGTGATTGGTGCTACAAACATGTGGTAAATGGTTGGTTTTTTGTATGACTTAAAATTTTAACAATATATAAATTGAGATCAACATTGTGTTTAAATCAAACAGCCTGAATCATAATCCACATCCTATCCTTATATTGAATGTGAAAATGAGTAGTAAAGTAAAGTTACCCACCAACGAAAGAGCATAAGGAAAATGAGAGCTCTATGCAATAAATACGTGCAGTTCATGGTGTCAAATCGATTTTGGTACAACTAACGTTAGCAGAGCAATGTTATTTCAAATAACTAATTTTATGCCATTGCACAACTGGCATTATTCAAGTAAAAATATAATTTCATTAAGTAAACATCAGCGCCAAAAGTTAATTGTCCAGTACCAACTTAATGCCATTGCACAAACGGCATTATTCTCTTACAGTTGATTGCTGAGTCAAATACATGTTACATTTCTGGCAAAATGGTGGAGTGCAAGAAACAAGTTCACAGACGCAGTCAGATGCAGGTTTGTTGAATAATTAATTTACAACGTTCTTATCATCACAACCACTGCCGCTGGCTCCAGCTCGACACTAATCGGTGACTCCAGGTAAAACGCCTGCACTGCACTATTCGAAGGCTCCCTCACGCTGCTCCAGCGGTCGCTTTTGAATCCAAGGCGGGGCAGCGATAACCGCACAAGGGAAGTAACCTGAACCTCCGTCTGGATCTTTCACTCTCTTTGAGGAGCCTGTTGGCAGAGTGTTGGAAATCTTATGCTGCAATCTTTGGCAGTTACTTTGGATGAGTTTTATTCGAAAATCAAGCAGAGGCCCGTTTTGACTCTAGGAGCCATGACGTTTTGATTAGTCAAAGACGCTACCACTAGACTATGTGTTCCTCTGAAGAATCATAAGTAAGAGTAAATCTATTTTGTAAATTGTGATGCCGGGAGTTGTACACATGGAACTGTGAAAAATATGTCAGCACACATACACTCCTGGAAATGGAAAAAAGAACACATTGACACCGGTGTGTCAGACCCACCATACTTGCTCCGGACACTGCGAGAGGGCTGTACAAGCAATGATCACACGCACGGCACAGCGGACACACCAGGAACCGCGGTGTTGGCCGTCGAATGGCACTAGCTGCGCAGCATTTGTGCACCGCCGCCGTCAGTGTCAGCCAGTTTGCCGTGGCATACGGAGCTCCATCGCAGTCTGTAACACTGGTAGCATGCCGCGACAGCGTGGACGTGAACCGTATGTGCAGTTGACGGACTTTGAGCGAGGGCGTATAGTGGGCATGCGGGAGGCCGGGTGGACGTACCGCCGAATTGCTCAACACGTGGGGCGTGAGGTCTCCACAGTACATCGATGTTGTCGCCAGTGGTCGGCGGAAGGTGCACGTGCCCGTCGACCTGGGACCGGACCGCAGCGACGTACGCATGCACGCCAAGACCGTAGGATCCTACGCAGTGCCGTAGGGGACCGCACCGCCACTTCCCAGCAAATTAGGAACACTGTTGCTCCTGGGGTATCGGCGAGGACCATTCGCAACCGTCTCCACGAAGCTGGGCTACGGTCCCGCACATCGTTAGGCCGTCTTCCGCTCACGCCCCAACATCGTGCAGCCCGCCTCCAGTGGTGTCGCGACAGGCGTGAATGGAGGGACGAATGGAGACGTGTCGTCTTCAGCGATGAGAGTCGCTTCTGCCTTGGTGCCAATGATGGTCGTATGCGTGTTTGGCGCCGTGCAGGTGAGCGCCACAATCAGGACTGCATACGACCGAGGCACACAGGGCCAACACCCGGCATCATGGTGTGGGGAGCGATCTCCTACACTGGCCGTACACCACTGGTGATCGTCGAGGGGACACTGAATAGTGCACGGTACATCCAAACCGTCATCGAGCCCATCGTTCTACCATTCCTAGACCGACAAGGGAACTTGCTGTTCCAACAGGACAATGCACGTCCGCATGTATCCCGTGCCACCCAACGTGCTCTAGAAGGTGTAAGTCAACTACCCTGGCCAGCAAGATCTCCGGATCTGTCCCCCATTGAGCATGTTTGGGACTGGATGAAGCGTCGTCTCACGCGGTCTGCACGTCCAGCACGAACGCTGGTCCAACTGAGGCGCCAGGTGGAAATGGCATGGCAAGCCGTTCCACAGGACTACATCCAGCATCTCTACGATCGTTTCCATGGGAGAATAGCAGCTTACAATGCTGCGAAAGGTGGATATACACTGTACTAGTGCCGACATTGTGCATGCTCTGTTGCCTGTGTCTATGTGCCTGTGGTTCTGTCAGTGTGATCATGTGATGTATCTGACCCCAGGAATGTGTCAATAAAGTTTCCCCTTCCTGGGACAATGAATTCACGGTGTTCTTATTTCAATTTCCAGGAGTGTAATTCTGTATCCCAAACGGACTGTTTTCTGCTCAGAAAAGAACATCCTGCTTCACGTTTTCCGTTCTTGCTGATGACGGTGAATGGTGTGAGACGAGGAAACAGGAGTAGTTACCATTATCGGTTAACCTCTTATTGCCGAAACATATGGTTTATCCCTTATTAGTGCGCTGACGAAGTAACTGCAATGATGAAATGCCAAAACCGTTATCAAAAGACTTAACAACTAACTGGTTGGCAATTAATTACGTTGAAGACTTCGTAACACATAACTCTAATGCACAAGTCACTTTATGTTCCTGGACAATACCGGGTGTTACATAAAGGTACGGCCAAACTTTCAGGAAACATTCCTCACACACAAAGAAAGAAAATATGTTATGTGGACATGTGTCCGGAAACGCTTACTTTCCATGTTGGAGCTCATTTTATTACTTCTCTTCAAATCACATTAATCATGGAATGGAAACTCACAGCAACAGAACGTACCAGCGTGACTTCAAACACTTTGTTACTGGAAATGTTCAAAATGTCCTCCGTTAGCGAGGATTCATGCATCCACCCTCCGTCGCATCGAATCCCTGATGCGCTGATGCAGCCCCGGAGAATGGCGTATTTTAACACAGCCATCCACAATACGAGCACGAAGAGTCTCTACATTTGGTACCATGGTTGCGTAGACAAGAGCTTTCAAATGCCCCCATAAATGAAAGTGAAGAGGGTTGAGGTCAGGAGAGCGTGCAGGCCATGGAATTGGTCCGCCTCTACCAATCCACCGGTCACCGAATCTGTTGTTGAGAAGCGTATGAACACTTCTACTGAAATGTGCAGGGGCACCATTGTGCATGACCAACATGTGTGTCGTACTTGTAAAGGCACATGTTCTAGCAGCACAGGTATAACGTGCTCCATTGAGCGTAGCTGAAAGAAACTAAAATGAGCTCTAACATGGAAATTAAGCGTTTCCGGACACATGTCCACATAACATCTTTTCTATATTTCTGTGTGAGGAATGTATCCTGAAAGTTTGGCCGTACCTTTTTGTAACACCCTGTATAGTTACCTTCAATGTAACATTTCCATAAAATAATTAAAACACGTGAGAACATATTATGAAGACTCTCAAATGAAATTGGTATTTCTGGTATTCAGTAATATATCTATAGGTGTCTTAAATGAACATTACGTTAAATTCGCTTTAATTCTCATGTTCACAAGTCAATCTAAAGTCCATTAAAAAGTTCTATTGACAAAGCCAACGACGTGATCATCGCGTTATAGTACCACGATTTGAATTTGTCCAGCGAAGAAAACATTGGCACAGGTCAGTTACATCGCTGCAGCTGCCGTAAAGCAAAACATGTGAAGTAAGAAAATTAGCGTTGGCAACCCTGATGATCACCCGTGAAGTCAGTGTCGACATTGGAAACGGAGTGAAGCATCTGTCAACGACCAAGTACTCAAAGAGAGACAAGGCAAGTGTCTCAAAGATGAGAGGAGTGGGAAGAGCTAAAGAAGTGTCCCAAATAGGTCCATAGAACACTATTTTGAAAAAAATTGTGACTATAAAGTCTCGAAAGACTCAAGAACGCAGAAGGAAGAGGTAACAGTGGCGATAGTGTGTAAATTATAAGGAGTCTGCCCCATTATCTGAACAGTCCGCACATTGGATTGCCACGCACGGGGACCCGTGTTCGATTCCCGGCTGGGAGAGGACATTTTCTCCGCTCAGGGACTGGGTGTTGTGCTGTCCTCACCATCGTTTCATCCCCATTGTCGACGCGTAGGTCATCCAATGTGGCGTCGCACTCAATAAGACCTGCACTTGGCGGCCGAACTGGGAACTCCCGGCCACTGACGCCATACGCTCATTTCCATTTTATATTGAGTCCTGGTGTAGCTTAGGTGGGTACAGAGTGCCAAAAGAGCGGGGAGTACCGGGTCACAGAAAATCCGTCGAAATTATACATCTGTAAATTTTAGATAATGTATGACGACGGATTTTCCATGTTCAGAGTCTATGCAGATTACTGTTCAGCCATTCATTCATTCAGGGATTTGCCAGTGGGTGGTACCAACCAGGGAAATCATACGTCACAGCAGGTCGGTTACTAGCTTCTATACGTCAGGTGCCGTCGGATGACGCCGCAGCAGAAACGGAGACGTTGCTTTGTGTTCGCTAATAACGTCCGTTCCTCCAGGAAACCAGGACTCCGCCCACGTACTGGAGTTCAGAAGACAGCGTAATGTTCCGTCTTAAGCAGAGAGGGGAAACACAGAATATGCTATATCTGTAACCCTTCTCGTCAGTATATCAAACACTATCCGATTAAGACTAATCACCTCGTCCATCATCTACTAATTAATCATAATCCACTAATCTCGTACCAAATAATTTCCCATGAAGGAAGCTTCATGTGAACTAGTTCGCTATAATGTTAGTGGATTAAGATGCAATTAGGTTATTGCACGCTGGAATGTGATTACTGGCAGTGAAGCGCAACTGTCAGTCTGTGTCGCGAAGTACAGCGTGATTTATTTGGATGAAGCGTAATGGGAAACAGGCTGGCAGGTAAAGACATTAAGCAGATAAGCCCGCTGCAGCTACAACAAGAAAAAACACGCTTCCAATGACGTGAGTTAGTTGAAGATGATTGTGAGGTCACCTAGTGGAAACTAACTGACCGGAGCTGTCTGCACATCCATCGTTGCTCCAAACCACGAGAAACCATACCTGACCTAACTCCACTCATCCGTTTTAATTGTCATCTCAACAGACGCCAAGCTTCTGCTGGGATACCCTCGTCACTCTTCAAACTTCATTCATTGAATTTAATTGTCGTTTCTGAACTCACTGATAACGTCATTATCCGGGCAACTGCTAAGTTACATACTTAGACCATAAGTGCAATATTTAAAGAGCCTAATTATCTCTTGTCTCATAAAATTGTCTTCTATTACCTAACAGGTAAAGAACCTTGTATGTCCTTAATCCACATGCTACATTGTTTTCCTGATCAGTGACGTAACGGTGGCAGTACAACAGTGAAAACTGAGTTTTATTAACACTGTCGTATCATTGTCTCACTGTGTTCTGTGGACTGCAACCGAAGTGCTGTGTAACAGCTGACAACGATCTCTGATGTCGGTTTAAGGGATATAGTTTCGCGATCAGTATCAATTAAAATTACGCATAATAAAGTGATAGTTTTATTTCGAGCTTCCCCGATTTTGCGCTCTACAGTAACATAAAGCGCTTTACAGTGAGATAAACAAAGGTGGTCGTACACACGCTAATCTGCAACAGGTTATCTTCGTTATCTTCGACAGTACATTCAATTTTTTTGATTCTCTGCAGTGGGTTGATCAATTTCTCTCAGTTCTTTTCCTTCCTCATTCTGACAGCTAATAATTCAAAACCGTTTACACTTAGGTACCAACTGACATCTGGCTGATGCGACTAAGGGGGCGTTGAGTGTAAATGGTAGTAGAGTATATTGAGTTCCGGATTTCTCTTGTAAACACGTCCTCCACAAATATTTCGGAGACTGTTGAGCTTGAAGTGCGGCAACATTAGCGTACTAATTCATTGTATCAGTGCCCTCGAGGTATGGAATTGTGGTAATCTTCCGCAGTCCCCGGGTACCATCCTGCTGGTCGCTTCACCAGTTTTAGAGGTATACTTACGTGTTGATGCTCGTCTTAATTTGGGAATCCATTGTTTACAGAGAAACTGTACTAATACCAACGGGCAGGAAGAGTGCCAGTGAGGTACTGGAGGATACCGACTGGGATGTAGATCTTTGCTGGTTCCAGTGCCGTGGTCATCTGCTCTGTTTTTCTTGGTTGAGGATCCATGTCGGGAAGAGACTGACCGAGATGGTCCAACAGATTCTTGATTGGGTTTAAATCCAGGGAGTTTGATGGGCAGAAGCGTACAATAAACACATCTGGACGCAGTTCGAACCACCCTCGTACACTGCGGGCTGTTTGACAAGTTGCAGTGCCCTGCCGGTAAATGCCATCCTGCCGAGAAGATACAAACGGCATGCAGGGTAGATATGGTCCCAAAGGGTAGATTCATACTTGTGTTGATCCATTCAGCTTTCCACAATAACGAGATCACCCAGGGAATCCAACGAAAAAAATTCCACACGCTGTAATTGTTGGAGGGTGTTTACTTTTAGACATTTCACGCCGTACACGCCACCGTCCATCTGTCCTATGGGGCATAAAACGCGACTTACCTGAAAAGGCCACATGTCGTCGCTCAGTGGACGTGCAGTTGCGCTACTGGGGCGGAAATTCCAGCCATTGTCGCCGATGGAGAGTAATCAGAGTCTGCTGTGCAAGCAAATGAGCTTGCTATTTTCGACGTCTGAGAGATTTATCCGTTTATGCATTACGACAATGATGACTGTATTTCTTCGCGTTCCCCTGACACGCTTTACATAATCAGCCAGAACATTGCGACCGTCTTATGGCCAGTATTTCACCCTTTGACACGCATAAGAGCTTCGACGTTTCGCGGCATGGAAGCAATGAGGCCTTGGCAGGTCGGTGGAGGTAGTTGGCACCACAGCTGCACACACAAATACTTAATTCCCGTAAATTCCGGGGAGGGGGACGGGGGGGTGGAGGAGTCGATGGTCTCTGACGCCACATTCAATCCCATATCTGATGTGTTTGCAGGGGTCCAGCACATAAATTGGAACTCACCACTGTGTTCCTCAAACACACTCCTCGACTTGCGATTTACGCAGTGTCTTGTTAAAAAATAATACTGCCGTCCTGAAACATGATTATGAAGTGGTGTAAGTGATCAGAAACCAGTGTGCGATGCTCCTTGGCATCATGGTGACTCGAACGAGCTCAATTGGATCTATGGATGCTCATGTGAATGTTCCGCAGAACATAATGGAGCCGCCGCCAACTTGTCTCTGTCGTGCAGTACAGGTGTCAAGGAGCTGTTCCGCTTGAAGATGACAGATTAGCGCCCTCTCATCGGCACGATGAAGAAGGTAATGGATTCATCAGACCATGCAGCGATCTGCCGTTATGACAACTTACGGTGCCGATGGTCGTGTGCCCATTTTAGTCGTTAGTCGTAGTTGCCGATGTCGTGGTGTTAACATTGGCACACGCATGGGTCGTGGGCTGCGGAGACCTATCGTTGAGGAGTGGTCGATACACTGTGCGTTTAGACATACTCTGCCCGGCAGTAAAGTCTGATGTTCGTTCCGCCACAGTTCGTCACCTGTTCTGCTCTGCCACTATTCCCAGCCTCTGATCTCCCACATCTGTAATGATGGTGGCCACTCATTCCCACGACATCTGGAAGTGGTTTCACCTCGGCTTCGTCTCGTGCTGAACACACTCACTACAGTAATCCTCGAACACCCGACAAGTCTTGCAGTTTCCGAAATGCTCATGGTGAGCCTCTGAGTCATCAGAAACTGAGATAGTGCGCGTTCCCCACTCTACACATTGACATCACGTTCACGGATACTATGTGCACCAAGTGTGTGTCTGACTAGCAATCATCCTTCGTCAGGTGACGCTGCTGTCTCCTGAACGGGTCTATATTGACAGTCGTCGGTTGTCATAATGTTCTGGCTGGTCACTTTGCACGCTCCAGGGGTGTGAGTCATTATTGCTCGTTGACGTGGAACACAGGCGGTGGTCATTTTAATGTGACTGGACAACGTACGTAAGTGGAACTGAGATGAATGAGAATCATTTTAGCGAGGCTGAACATTGAATCATTCAACTAGCGTGGCGACTTTTACAAAGACCAGAATGATGCTGCCGATCCATAGTAGCAGGCACCTCAGAAACGGCATTGTAGGCTCTGGTGAGCATTTATGGAAAGTGAATCAAGGACGGTGTGACCACAAGCAGTCGAAAAGGTTTCGTACGTCAACGCCCCGTCACTGAACGTTGAGATTGGAGGCGTGTCAGCCCTGTGAGGCAGAATAAAGAGCTATCTGTATAAGATCTGCCAAAACAGAGGCTGCTGTAAAAACCGGTGTTTTGTACCACACCGTTCAGCGTACATTTTTGAATGCGGAGTTCAGCAGCGGACAGTCTTGATGTGACCATCTTGATGTGTTACCATGTTGACCCAACAATCTTCAGTTACACTTTTAGATGTCACAACAGTATTGCGAGTGCACAGTGAATTAGTGGAAACGTGGCACCTGGTCCGGCTGATCGAAGTATGTACCGCGCCACACCGGTGGCGGCAGTATTGATCTACTGGAGATTCTCAGGTTAGTTCCCACGGGATCTGTGGCAGAAATCGAAGGCACCATGACAGTTCTGGACTTCATGAACGTTACTTCATGTCTGATGTCTCCCGTGATAGAGTTTGATATCTCCCCTAATGGTGATGGTACTGTCCAGTGAGAAAAATGTCCGTGCCTCAAGACCCAAATCGTATTCAGCTATACGATAGTGGATGCCTTGGCAGCCAGATTAGTCTGATCTGCTTCCATTGTTGCTTATCTTGGACACTACAGGAAGGTACTTCCTCGCCCGCAGACAGCTTACACTACACTCGTTCGTCCTCTGTTAGAATATTGCTGCGCGGTGTGGGATCCTTACCAGGTGGGATTGACGGAGGACATCGAAAGGGTGCAAAAAAGGGCAGCTCGTTTTGTATTATCACGCAATGTGGGAGATAGTGTGGCAGATATGATACGCGAGTTGGGATGGAAATCATTAGAGCAAAGACGTTTTACGTCGCGGCGAGATCTATTTACGAAATTTCAGTCACCAACTTTCTCTTCCGATTGCGAAAATATTTTGTTGAGCCCAACCTACATAGGTAGAAATGATCATCAAAATAAAATAAGAGAAATCAGAGCTCGAACAGAAAGGTTTAGGTGTTCCATTTTCCCGCGCGCTTTTCGGGAGTGGAATGGTAGGGAGATAGTATGACTGTATGATAGTATGAACCCTCTGCCAAGCACTTAAATGTGAATTGCAGAGTAATCATGTAGATGTAGATGTAGATGTAGATCACCGGCCAGTAATTTACAGGAACTGCGTAACGTGGGCGTACACATCTGGTACCACACACCTCCGGAAGTATTCCCAAGACTTCTCGAAGCCACAGGATCCGTAATCGCTTCTCTAGCAGGTTCCAAAGCTACATCGCACACTGTGAAACATGTCGTAATGATTTGGTTTACCAATGAATAAGTGTAAGCCTGTGTCTTACCACTATCTTGTCGTTATCAGCATACAGTCAGTAGTAGTTTCCTTTCTTGTCACCCACAAGAGAAACATCACTGATCTATTAACCGAGGATGAGTAGCGGCCCATATTAATGACAGCCCTTTCAAACTACTGAATGAAGTGCTAGCATTCACGAGAGACCCTTCTTGACTAAAGGTATTATATTGTTATTACTTAAGCAAGCGTTTGTATGCGTACTAATATCATATTTCCTGGGAACGTTATACGGGCTAAGAAAGTTTATTTCGCCTCTTGTAACCAAAAGGGGCCAAAGCGACTCCCATTATTTCACAAAATATTCGACAATGTTATTAAAATTTAGACATGACTAGTGCTCTCTGCACAAGTATAGTAAAACACTTTATGGGCTGCTACTGGAAATGAGTTCTCTACGAGCTGAAGAGCTGTTACAGACGAGGTTTTTTGGTACTCAAACATATTCTGGTTGAAAAATATGACTGAGGCTTCAGCAAAAGCAATAATCACTTCGAAAATAAATAACTACTTGACAAATAATTAACAGAGTAAGTTATCAGTTCACATGTTTGTTTAAGCTGAAGATATACTTAAAATACATCGAGAAATAAGAATTCAGTAAAAGATGACGTCAGACAGTTTTCTTGTTGATCTCCCGGATTCGGAATTAGCATGTGCTTCTATAATATAATACACACACACACACACACACACACACACACACACACACACACACACACACAAACACACATACACACACACACTCACGCACGCCCACAGTTCGCGCTTGTGTGTGTGCGCGCGCGCTCACACACACACAGTAGGTTCCTATTCCTTGCTCGACTGACTTGAGCACCTTAAGGGCTCTGTAACATTCTGTGCCTCCATACTGCGTCTGAAAGGTAACCGAAATCGTTGGTGCACTAAATTTCTTTACCTTCATAGGCATCAGTTTGTACTGTAAGATCAGGTACAGAAGTGTAATGTGTGTCTAGGCCTTGTAAGAGAATTGTCAAATCATTAGATTCTGACACCCTAGTATTGTCCATCACATTACTGGTGTTACTAGGCGACCTCAGGCGCGAAGTGCATACGCTTTGGTAATTACACGATTACCACTTGCGTTGCCGAATCCACTGGGACGCTGTGTGGCACACCGAATTGCGGAACAATAGGATTGCAGTTTTCGTGCCTTGTCTTTCTTTCCTTTCTGTGTCTCTCTACATTTTCTCCCCCCAACTTTTATCCTTCTGTTCATGCCTTTGTTTTTCCTATCTGGTAGATGCGTAACTGCTCAACTCAGTGCACGAAGGTAAGATGTAGGACGTGATGTTCCGTTAGCTCAAATGGCTCTGAGCACTATGGGACTTAACATCCGTGGTCATCAGTCCCCTGGAACTTAGAACTACTTAAACCTAACTAACCTAAGGACATCACACACATCCATCCCCGAGGCAGGATTCGAACCTGCGACCGTAGCGATCACGCGGTTCCAGACTGAAGCGCCTAGAACCGCACTGCCACACCGGCCGGCTGATGTACCGTAATAAAAGTTACAATTAATGCTGAAGTTGAACTGGTCTATTGAACCCCTGTAAATTGCTAATTGAGGATGTATAATGACCTTCGGCTGTTAAGTCCCAGAGGGCAGTGAATTTTTTTAATATGAAGAGACGTAAGATGTTGCTTTATTGACGTTATTTGTGAGCAGGTAAGAGGTGCTGTGGTTCATGCGGTTGAGTACCCTTACATGCAGGCGAGAGTTCCTGTATCAATTGTTATAAGTGAGGTTATTTCTGTTGCACAGGTAATGTTTTGTGGTGGAAGATGAGAAAGATGCAATGAATGCTGATTATAGTACTAATTGTGTGAAAGAAGATTACTGAGCGATGTTAAATGGTCTCTTTTATGTTGTCGCTGTCGCCCTCGCAAGTTAGAGCAGAACCGTGAAGTATGATTCATTTTAGCGCGTAACGAGTTTCCAGCTGAGACAATTACGTGTTTTCGAGTCGTTTAAACTGCAGCTTCTAGTCACCTGTGAATGCTTGCTGTAAGCAGAGACAATACGGTACAAACTTGTGGGCTGGCACAGATGTGCCTTGCGATAAGCGAGCCACGCTAATATTTCACTTCCCCTTCTTCGTCTTGTATGCAGTAATTAAGGCTAGTTATCAAACGCTATACGTTTTGAGTGAGCATAAATTGTAAGGAACTTTATGGGAAACTATTACGTCATATTTTAAAAGGTCTTTTGCGTACTGGCTGTCTCTCAAGTTGTAGTTTTCTCTGTGACTAATAATTTATTTGGGAAAATGTACTTCCGCAGTTGACTAGATAATAGAGCATAAATTTTTGTTGGTTGTAAGTAAACGTTAATAATTCTTGTGATAAGGATGGCCCAAGTGTATACTTATTTGTATTCTGTAGAGAGTTTAGGTGTTTCTGAAATTTTTATGTGCTTAAAGGTGCTCCTCCTCCGTCTACAGTATAGGTCTTTGACATGTGGTGAATTAAGCTGTTGCATTATTCAGCTTTGTTGTAGATTTTTGGTGTTGCATTGTATTTCACTTTTAGATCACTTTTGTCGTCTAAGATTTTGTTTTGTCTTTTGAAAGAATGCATTAAATTTACCTTAAAAATTTTTCTACAATACTTCGTCTTGCAGTTCCGCTTTGTTGAGTGTTTCTTTTTTTTCTCAAGTCTAGAAAGTGCACTTTCTTTCTGTTATGTCTATCTTGTTAATCTTCTGTTGCTCAGCAGATCGTTATAATTCGAAATTTCGTGTAATTTCTGTAACTAACGTTGCACTGCTCTCCAGACAAGTTAAGTTCAGAGTCGATTTGGAAGCATTTATTTTCGTCATTTTCTCTCAAGGTGCCGCTCATAAAGGTAAAAATAATTGCGCATTTTTAATTCCCGAGTCCACCAAGCTTTACAAAATTTTCTTTACAAAATTTTCCTGGCTGGGGTCCAGTGAAAGTAACATTTAGTTTTTACTTACCTATGTGTTTTACACAGTGTGCTGTTGAAAATCGACACAGAAAAGCGTTGTCTCATCTTAGTTCTGTTTCAGAATTAATACAAGCACTGTACTAACGATCTGAGCTGAGTGTTCTTAAACCTCGTTTTTTGTCGTACAAAAGTTAAGATCAAATCCTGAACAAATTTTGTGTCCGCCTGTGCTGATTGTTGTCAGCGTTTAAACCTGCTTTCAGACAGCATCGTCCAGCTCTGTTCTTACGCGTGCTCAGCATTATACCGCTGGAATACATTCCCAGCTGTTCAATAAAAATGAGTGCTCACCATCCGCTTCACCTTTCTCCCCTCTCCCTCGCAGCCTCAAGTAACAGGAATACAATAACACAGATCCTTTCCCCCTCTCCCGCCTCCCGTCTTTCCTTCTCCATAATGGTACCACGTTCTTTCCTTTTTGCCCCATCCTTAAGCACCTGTCACACCTGTGCCTTGCGATGCTGTTTTTTTCCGCTGTTTCCCCTCCCACCAGGAAGCAAATTGCGCAGCTCTTCACCTGTCACTTGGTAGCCGGCCGGTGTGGCCGTGCGGTTCTAGGCGCTGCAGTCTGGTACCGAGAGACCGCTCCGGTCGCAGGTTCGACTCCTGCCTCGGGCATGGATGTGTGTGATGTCCTTAGGTTAGTTAGGTTTAATTAGTTTTAAGTTCTAGGCGACTGATGACCTCAGAAGTTAAGTCGCATAGTGCTCAGAGCCATTTGAACCATTTGTCACTTGGTACCTGTTTACAAACATGCGCATTTGTCACACCGATTGGCATTCCACCCTTGAATATTCTGGTATTTTGTGAACTTAATAAAAACTCTCTGCATTCTTTCCTTTCCTCTGTGTGAAGTTTTCATGAACAGGACGAGGATATTGTTGGTTGCTTCGTCATTGTGGACAAACATTTTATTTACTTTTTGTAGAGTTTTGCCCGTGTATTCCTCCATGCCTGCTACTTTCTTTTACAGGAGTATGTTATGCCAATGAAGGTTCCCTGATAACCTAAAAATTGTAAACTCTAAGAGCAATTGACAATACAGACAGTTTTCTCAAACTATGTTATTTTAGAGGAAAAATAAGGTTGTAATTGTTCCTCATTTTCTACTGCTGTTTTCGGTCCTGACTTTCAGTTTTTTTAGTTATAATTTTAGTGCTAAAGGAGAGCTTCTTAATAAATATTGTATCATAACACGTTTGAAGAACATTGTGGTTGTGTTACACTGTTGGGAAAAATATTGAGGCTTTGTGTTATTCTGAGCGCTAGATCTTGTCCTTTTGCGGTGTATTTTCACATTTTATCTCATTACTTTGAAAGGAGTTAAAATTTTTCATACGTTTTCCTACCAAAGGGACTTAGAGAGGTATCGTGGTTTCGATGAGGTAATGAACAGTATTCTTAAGTAAGATAACGGATATTAACGATTTGCCACAGATCTATTTCGCACAGTACTTTTGCTTTGCGTTCTTTCGATAACTGTGATGTAATGAGGTGACACATGTTGATTTTATTTTGTGGTTCTGGGAATTCGATAAGCATTTATGGGCCTTGGAAATTAATTTGTGTAAGTCCAAACCGCCTGATGACTGGAAAGTTATTATAAAAGATGCATTCACACCACAAATGTTCAAGCTGACATGAGCCCTTCTTTTCAGAACTGAACCATGTTACATCTTGGGCAGTAATGTAGGAGAAATAGAAAAGGTAACCACTTACAAATGCAATACTGTCTGATGCGCAAACCGTTAACCATTCAGATCACAACTTGGTCATATTTCACCCTTGTTAATTTCGAATGGCCGCAATTATGCGTAGTTAATCTAGATTTGTGTCATTTTAACTAGATGATGTGCATAAGGACTTTCACCCCATGTGGTAATTTAAGATGTTTTTATGTTGCTTTTCTGAGATTTTCACTGTTGTTTGGCTGTGTTGGCCACTTCCAATCATACATCTCAGTTGAGACAGTGGCAGTTTATCAGATGCTCAGGCTAGTTTATGCTTCGCTTTTACCAGCTAAAGTTAATTAATAACTTTAACCTAGGTGTAATACTTCACTGTGTCTCTCTTGTTGTGTATTCCCAAATATATCAATACGCAGTGTATGAAGGACTGTTACTCAGTGAGGTGGTGTACGATATTTTTAAAGCGAGTAGGAAGAATTTTAATAATAGAAATTCTGCATGTTTTCTTATGTAGCTTTGATATCTCATAGATTTGCCCATAAATCTAGTACTTTGTTAGTATACAGTCATCGTCATGGAATCGCCAGGCTAAATATTTCAATGATTGCTTTTAAAAACTGTATTTTACTTCTACTCAATTTCCTTGAGCAGCTAAACATACCGTTTTGAGTTTTGTTTGCCTCTTTAATTTGGGATCTACTTTGCACCCTCTTTTTAAATCTTAAAACCAGGACTACTCCTTCGGTT
Source organism: Schistocerca serialis cubense (assembly GCF_023864345.2). Taxonomy (NCBI): domain Eukaryota; kingdom Metazoa; phylum Arthropoda; class Insecta; order Orthoptera; family Acrididae; genus Schistocerca; species Schistocerca serialis. The sequence goes on from NC_064642.1 coordinate 668,863,019, forward strand.
GGAACAATCTTCTTGTATTTCGTGATTTGTTATTTTATCATTACTATACAACAGCACTATTATGTTAGAGTATAAACTCCTGGAATTCTATGGAAATCAATCACCTGATTGTATCAAGCAGTTATAAACTGTTATCTTACTTTGCATGGGAATGTGCTAAGTAAAACAAAAAAAGACTTTTTACTTCTGTATTTTAACACAGGTTAACGTAAATGATCGATTTATGCGTTTATGGTACACTATAGCAACTGAAGTCTACATTTTATTAAAATTGTCTTAATATGTTGTAGGCTATAGAGATTTATACAACCACTGCCCATAACTAACATACGGAGGATGTGGAAAGCTTTTACATTTGTTATTACTCTTTTTACTTCTCCTTAAACCTGTTCTAACCCAAGTCATGTGCTAATGCTCTGCAGTAAATTGTTTTCCTGTGGTTTTTATCCAAAAAGTTTGATTATCATGTAATTAAGTATTCTGTCATGTTGTTGATGCATTTTACGTTTTGATTTTATTTCCACTAAGTGGCAACTAGATTAATATTTGCCAGACAACAAAAACAACCACACATTTCTAGGGTCGCCTGAAAACCTTTAAAAGATCATAGACAATTAAGTTCGACCTCTATCCACTCATTGACTACACCAAGTTAAAATAAATCACATAAGATGTATGGAGACTACATACAAAAGGACACTAAGTCGAATTATCTAAAAATGTTTGAGTTACCATTTACAGTGGTAAAACCACCCAAGGGATGTGACACATGTCAAAATAAATGTTGTCTCTTTCAGCTGTAAATTTCATGCACACGAATATGAAAACAGAAACATGTGCAAGGCCTAAACTTACCGTAAGAGAACCGACCTGCAAGATACTCCCTACGGGGCACTTCGCCACCTAATAAAATGCTGAATAATCAAGGAATCGTGAAAACAAGGTACCAATATAATTTGTATAAGTAAGGGAAATGCGTCAAGTAAAAGGTCTGGGGTGTATTATGGGCATGTGGACTCGCATGTAGAACCAAAATAAGAATAAGTTTAGATTGACTGATAACGCAAATAACGACTTCTGCAAGACTAATTCCAAATATCGTATTTCTTGAAAAATAACAGAAGAAATTATGCAGTGCTGACTAGTCTTAGAGAGAGAGAGAGAGAGAGAGATCAGTAGTGTAATGCCTTATGAATGCAAGACGTTGAACTGAAGAAATAATTTATCTCGTCAAAATCGGTGCATTCTGTAGTGTAAACAAAGTAGTTGCTTACATAAAAATATCGTAGAATAAATGCTGAAAAATTTTCTTTTCAAATTCATGCTGCTGAAATAAGAGTGCGTATGATTTCGTACATAATCGCAGCCGTATTCTTGGAGCTAAAACTTTGGTATTTCAGTAATTTATCATATTGCTATACGATAGAAAGTGAAATTCCGTGCATATCATTCAGTTGTTCATAGCGGCAACAGAGGTAAACAATGTACAAATTCAGTGAATCAGTTGAAAATCGTGTGTCACGTAGCAGTCCGTGAAAGAGAAATCGTGTAAAAGGTAATTTATGTGATGGCAGAATCTGCTATGTTGTATTTTCGTAGCACAATATAATTGATCCAGCTCTATGTTGGGCATGGCATAATCTTTTTGAGATGAATATAGATGTGATTACTTTTGGAAATACACTCCTGGAAATGGAAAAAAGAACACATTGAAACCGGTGTGTCAGACCCACCATACTTGCTCCGGACACTGCGAGAGGGCTGTACAAGCAATGATCACACGCACGGGACAGCGGACACACCAGGAACCGCGGTGTTGGCCGTCGAATGGCGCTAGCTGCGCAGCATTTGTGCACCGCCGCCGTCAGTGTCAGCCAGTTTGCCGTGGCATACGGAGCTCCATCGCAGTCTTTAACACTGGTAGCATGCCGCGACAGCGTGGACGTGAACCGTATGTGCAGTTGACGGACTTTGAGCGAGGGCGTATAGTGGGCATGCGGGAGGCCGGATGGACGTACCGCCGAATTGCTCAACACGTGGGGCGTGAGGTCTCCACAGTACATCGATGTTGTCGCCAGTGGTCGGCGGAAGGTGCGCGTGCCCGTCGACCTGGGACCGGACCGCAGCGACGCACGGATGCACGCCAAGACCGTAGGATCCTACGCAGTGCCGTAGGGGACCGCACCGCCACTTCCCAGCAAATTAGGGACACTGTTGCTCCTGGGGTATCGGCGAGGACCATTCGCAACCGTCTCCATGAAGCTGGGCTACGGTCCCGCACACCGTTAGGCCGTCTTCCGCTCACGCCCCAACATCGTGCAGCCCGCCTCCAGTGGTGTCGCGACAGGCGTGAATGGAGGGACGAATGGAGATGTGTCGTCTTCAGCGATGAGAGTCGCTTCTGCCTTGGTGCCAATGATGGTCGTATGCGTGTTTGGCGCCGTGCAGGTGAGCGCCACAATCAGGACTGCATACGACCGAGGCACACAGGGCCAACACCCGGCATCATGGTGTGGGGAGCGATCTCCTACACTGGCCGTACACCACTGGTGATCGTCGAGGGGACACTGAATAGTGCACGGTACATCCAAACCGTCATCGAGCCCATCGTTCTACCATTCCTAGACGGTCAAGGGAACTTGCTGTTCCAACAGGACAATGCACGTCCGCATGTATCCCGTGCCACCCAACGTGCTCTAGAAGGTGTAAGTCAACTACCCTGGCCAGCAAGATCTCCGGATCTGTCCCCCATTGAGCATGTTTGGGACTGGATGAAGCGTCGTCTCACGCGGTCTGCACGTCCAGCACGAACGCTGGTCCAACTGAGGCGCCAGGTGGAAATGGCATGGCAAGCCGTTCCACAGGACTACATCCAGCATCTCTACGATCGTTTCCATGGGAGAATAGCAGCTTACAATGCTGCGAAAGGTGGATATACACTGTACTAGTGCCGACATTGTGCATGCTCTGTTGCCTGTGTCTATGTGCCTGTGGTTCTGTCAGTGTGATCATGTGATGTATCTGACCCCAGGAATGTGTCAATAAAGTTTCCCCTTCCTGGGACAATGAATTCACGGTGTTCTTATTTCAATTTCCAGGAGTGTAATTCTGTATCCCAAACGGACTGTTTTCTGCTCAGAAAAGAACATCCTGCTTCACGTTTTCCGTTCTTGCTGATGACGGTGAATGGTGTGAGACGAGGAAACAGGAGTAGTTACCATTATCGGTTAACCTCTTATTGCCGAAACATATGGTTTATCCCTTATTAGTGCGCTGACGAAGTAACTGCAATGATGAAATGCCAAAACCGTTATCAAAAGACTTAACAACTAACTGGTTGGCAATTAATTACGTTGAAGACTTCGTAACACATAACTCTAATGCACAAGTCACTTTATGTTCCTGGACAATACCGGGTGTTACATAAAGGTACGGCCAAACTTTCAGGAAACATTCCTCACACACAAAGAAAGAAAATATGTTATGTGGACATGTGTCCGGAAACGCTTACTTTCCATGTTGGAGCTCATTTTATTACTTCTCTTCAAATCACATTAATCATGGAATGGAAACTCACAGCAACAGAACGTACCAGCGTGACTTCAAACACTTTGTTACTGGAAATGTTCAAAATGTCCTCCGTTAGCGAGGATTCATGCATCCACCCTCCGTCGCATCGAATCCCTGATGCGCTGATGCAGCCCCGGAGAATGGCGTATTTTAACACAGCCATCCACAATACGAGCACGAAGAGTCTCTACATTTGGTACCATGGTTGCGTAGACAAGAGCTTTCAAATGCCCCCATAAATGAAAGTGAAGAGGGTTGAGGTCAGGAGAGCGTGCAGGCCATGGAATTGGTCCGCCTCTACCAATCCACCGGTCACCGAATCTGTTGTTGAGAAGCGTATGAACACTTCTACTGAAATGTGCAGGGGCACCATTGTGCATGACCAACATGTGTGTCGTACTTGTAAAGGCACATGTTCTAGCAGCACAGGTATAACGTGCTCCATTGAGCGTAGCTGAAAGAAACTAAAATGAGCTCTAACATGGAAATTAAGCGTTTCCGGACACATGTCCACATAACATCTTTTCTATATTTCTGTGTGAGGAATGTATCCTGAAAGTTTGGCCGTACCTTTTTGTAACACCCTGTATAGTTACCTTCAATGTAACATTTCCATAAAATAATTAAAACACGTGAGAACATATTATGAAGACTCTCAAATGAAATTGGTATTTCTGGTATTCAGTAATATATCTATAGGTGTCTTAAATGAACATTACGTTAAATTCGCTTTAATTCTCATGTTCACAAGTCAATCTAAAGTCCATTAAAAAGTTCTATTGACAAAGCCAACGACGTGATCATCGCGTTATAGTACCACGATTTGAATTTGTCCAGCGAAGAAAACATTGGCACAGGTCAGTTACATCGCTGCAGCTGCCGTAAAGCAAAACATGTGAAGTAAGAAAATTAGCGTTGGCAACCCTGATGATCACCCGTGAAGTCAGTGTCGACATTGGAAACGGAGTGAAGCATCTGTCAACGACCAAGTACTCAAAGAGAGACAAGGCAAGTGTCTCAAAGATGAGAGGAGTGGGAAGAGCTAAAGAAGTGTCCCAAATAGGTCCATAGAACACTATTTTGAAAAAAATTGTGACTATAAAGTCTCGAAAGACTCAAGAACGCAGAAGGAAGAGGTAACAGTGGCGATAGTGTGTAAATTATAAGGAGTCTGCCCCATTATCTGAACAGTCCGCACATTGGATTGCCACGCACGGGGACCCGTGTTCGATTCCCGGCTGGGAGAGGACATTTTCTCCGCTCAGGGACTGGGTGTTGTGCTGTCCTCACCATCGTTTCATCCCCATTGTCGACGCGTAGGTCATCCAATGTGGCGTCGCACTCAATAAGACCTGCACTTGGCGGCCGAACTGGGAACTCCCGGCCACTGACGCCATACGCTCATTTCCATTTTATATTGAGTCCTGGTGTAGCTTAGGTGGGTACAGAGTGCCAAAAGAGCGGGGAGTACCGGGTCACAGAAAATCCGTCGAAATTATACATCTGTAAATTTTAGATAATGTATGACGACGGATTTTCCATGTTCAGAGTCTATGCAGATTACTGTTCAGCCATTCATTCATTCAGGGATTTGCCAGTGGGTGGTACCAACCAGGGAAATCATACGTCACAGCAGGTCGGTTATTAGCTTCTATACGTCAGGTGCCGTCGGATGACGCCGCAGCAGAAACGGAGACGTTGCTTTGTGTTCGCTAATAACGTCCGTTCCTCCAGGAAACCAGGACTCCGCCCACGTACTGGAGTTCAGAAGACAGCGTAATGTTCCGTCTTAAGCAGAGAGGGGAAACACAGAATATGCTATATCTGTAACCCTTCTCGTCAGTATATCAAACACTATCCGATTAAGACTAATCACCTCGTCCATCATCTACTAATTAATCTTAATCCACTAATCTCGTACCAAATAATTTCCCATGAAGGAAGCTTCATGTGAACTAGTTCGCTATAATGTTTGTGGATTAAGATGCAATTAGGTTATTGCACGCTGGAATGTGATTACTGGCAGTGAAGCGCAACTGTCAGTCTGTGTCGCGAAGTACAGCGTGATTTATTTGGATGAAGCGTAATGGGAAACAGGCTGGCAGGTAAAGACATTAAGCAGATAAGCCCGCTGCAGCTACAACAAGAAAAAACACGCTTCCAATGACGTGAGTTAGTTGAAGATGATTGTGAGGTCACCTAGTGGAAACTAACTGACCGGAGCTGTCTGCACATCCATCGTTGCTCCAAACCACGAGAAACCATACCTGACCTAACTCCACTCATCCGTTTTAATTGTCATCTCAACAGACGCCAAGCTTCTGCTGGGATACCCTCGTCACTCTTCAAACTTCATTCATTGAATTTAATTGTCGTTTCTGAACTCACTGATAACGTCATTATCCGGGCAACTGCTAAGTTACATACTTAGACCATAAGTGCAATATTTAAAGAGCCTAATTATCTCTTGTCTCATAAAATTGTCTTCTATTACCTAACAGGTAAAGAACCTTGTATGTCCTTAATCCACATGCTACATTGTTTTCCTGATCAGTGACGGAACGGTGGCAGTACAACAGTGAAAACTGAGTTTTATTAACACTGTTGTATCATTGTCTCACTGTGTTCTGTGGACTGCAACCGAAGTGCTGTGTAACAGCTGACAACGATCTCTGATGTCGGTTTAAGGGATATAGTTTCGCGATCAGTATCAATTAAAATTACGCATAATAAAGTGATAGTTTTATTTCGAGCTTCCCCGATTTTGCGCTCTACAGTAACATAAAGCGCTTTACAGTGAGATAAACAAAGGTGGTCGTACACACGCTAATCTGCAACAGGTTATCTTCGTTATCTTCGACAGTACATTCAATTTTTTTGATTCTCTGCAGTGGGTTGATCAATTTCTCTCAGTTCTTTTCCTTCCTCATTCTGACAGCTAATAATTCAAAACCGTTTACACTTAGGTACCAACTGACATCTGGCTGATGCGACTAAGGGGGCGTTGAGTGTAAATGGTAGTAGAGTATATTGAGTTCCGGATTTCTCTTGTAAACACGTCCTCCACAAATATTTCGGAGACTGTTGAGCTTGAAGTGCGGCAACATTAGCGTAATAATTCATTGTATCAGTGCCCTCGAGGTATGGAATTGTGGTAATCTTCCGCAGTCCCCGGGTACCATCCTGCTGGTCGCTTCACCAGTTTTAGAGGTATACTTACGTGTTGATGCTCGTCTTAATTTGGGAATCCATTGTTTACAGAGAAACTGTACTAATACCAACGGGCAGGAAGAGTGCCAGTGAGGTACTGGAGGATACCGACTGGGATGTAGATCTTTGCTGGTTCCAGTGCCGTGGTCATCTGCTCTGTTTTTCTTGGTTGAGGATCCATGTCGGGAAGAGACTGACCGAGATGGTCCAACAGATTCTTGATTGGGTTTAAATCCAGGGAGTTTGATGGGCAGAAGCGTACAATAAACACATCTGGACGCAGTTCGAACCACCCTCGTACACTGCGGGCTGTTTGACAAGTTGCAGTGCCCTGCCCGTAAATGCCATCCTGCCGAGAAGATACAAACGGCATGCAGGGTAGATATCGTCCCAAAGGGTAGATTCATACTTGTGTTGATCCATTCAGCTTTCCACAATAACGAGATCACCCAGGGAATCCAACGAAAAAAATTCCACACGCTGTAATTGTTGGAGGGTGTTTACTTTTAGACATTTCACGCCGTACACGCCACCGTCCATCATCCGATGGAGCATAAAACGCTACTTACCTGAAAAGGCCACATGTCGTCGCTCAGTGGACGTGCAGTTGCGCTACTGGGGCGGAAATTCCAGCCATTGTCGCCGATGGAGAGTAATCAGAGTCTGCTGTGGAAGCAAATGAGCTTGCTATTTTCGACATCTGAGAGATTCATCCGTTTATGCATTACGACAATGATGACTATATTTTTTCGCGTTCCCCTGACACGCTTTACATAATCAGCCAGAACATTGCGACCGTCTTATGGCCAGTATTTCCCCCTTTGACACGCATAACAGCTTCGACGTTTCGCGGCGTGGAAGCAATGAGGCCTTGGCCGGTCGGTGGAGGTAGTTGGCACCACAGCTGCACACACAAATACTTAATTCCCGTAAATTCCGGGGAGGGGGACGGGGGGTGGAAGAGTCGCTGGTATCTGACGCCACATTCAATCCCATATCAGATGTGTTTGCAGGGGTCCAGCACATAAATTGGAACTCACCACTGTGTTCCTCAAACACACTCCTCGACTTGCGGTTTGCGCAGTGTCTTGTTAAAAAATAATACTGCCGTCCTGAAACATGATTATGAAGTGGTATAAGTGATCAGCAACCAGTGTGCGATACTCCTTGGCATCATGGTGACTCGAACGAGCTCAATTGGATCTATGGATGCTCATGTGAATGTTCCGCAGAACATAATGGAGCCGCCGCCAACTTGTCTCTGTCGTGCAGTACTGGTGTCAAGGAGCTGTTCCGCTTGAAGATGACAGATTAGTGCCCTCTCATCGGCACGATGAAGAAGATAATGGGTTCATCAGACCATGCAGCGATCTGCCGTTATGACAACTTACGGTGCCGATGGTCGTGTGCCCATTTTAGTCGTTAGTCGTAGTTGCCGATGTCGTGGTGTTAACATTGGCACACGCATGGGTCGTGGGCTGCGGAGGCCTATCGTTGAGGAGTGGTCGATACACTGTGCGTTTAGACATACTCTGCCCGGCAGTAAAGTCTGATGTTAGTTCCGCCACAGTCCGCCACCAGTTCTGCTCTGCCACTATTCCCAGCCTCTGATCTCCCACATCTGTAATGATGGTGGCCACTCATTCCCACGACATCTGGAAGTGGTTTCACCTCGGCTTCGTCTCGTGCTGAACACACTCGCTACAGTAATCCTCGAACACCCGACAAGTCTTGCAGTTTCCGAAATGCTCATGGTGAGCCTCTGAGTCATCACAAACTGAGATAGTGCGCGTTCCCCACTCTACACATTGACATCACGTTCACGGATGCTATGTGCACCAAGTGTGTGTCTGACTAGCAATCATCCTTCGTCAGGTGACGCTGCTGTCTCCTGGACGGGTCTATATTGACAGTCGTCGGTTGTCATAATGTTCTGGCTGGTCACTTTGCACACTCCAGGGGTGTGAGTCATTATTGCTCGTTGACGTCGAACACAGGCGGTCGTCATTTTAATGTGACTGGACAACGTATGTAAGTGGAACTGAGATGAATGACGAGTCATTTTAGCGAGGACACAGGCTGAACATTGAATCATTCAATTAGCGTGGCGACTTTTAGAAAGACCAGAATGATGCTGCCCGTCCATAGTAGCAGGCACCTCAGAAACGGCATTGTAGGCTCTGGTGAGCATTTATGGAAAGTGAATCAAGGACGGTGTGACCACAAGCAGTCGAAAAGGTTTCGTACGTCAACGCCCCGTCACTGAACGTTGAGATTGGAGGCTTGCCAGCCCTGTGAGGCAGAATAAAGAGGTATCTGTATAAGATCTGCCAAAACAGAGGCTGCTGTAAAAACCGGTGTTTTGTACCACACCGTTCAGCGTACATTTTTGAATGCGGAGTTCAGCAGCGGACAGTCTTGATGTGACCATCTTGATGTGTTACCATATTGACCCAACAATCTTCAGTCACACTTTTAGATGTCACAACAGTATTGCGAGTGCACAGTGAATTAGTGGAAACGTGGCACCTGGTCCGGCTGATCGAAGTATGTACCGCGCCACACCGGTGGCGGCAGTATTGATCTACTGGAGATTCTCCGGTTAGTTCCCAAGGGATCTGGGGCAGAAATCGAAGGCACCATGACAGTTCTGGACTTCATGAACGTTACTTCATGTCTGATGTCTCCCCTGATGGAGTTTGATATCTCCTCTAATGGTGATGGTACTGTCCAGTGAGAAAACTGTCCGGGCCTCAAGACCCAAATCGTATTGAGAAATACGATAGTGGATGCCTTGGCAGCCAGATTAGTCTGATCTGCTTCCATTGTTGCTTATCTTGGACACTACAGGAAGGTACTTCCTCGCCCGCAGACAGCTTACACTACACTCGTTCGTCCTCTGTTAGAATATTGCTGCGCGGTGTGGGATCCTTACCAGATGGGATTGACTGAGGACATCGAAAGGGTGCAAAAAAGGGCAGCTCGTTTTGTATTATCACGCAATGTGGGAGATAGTGTGGCAGATACGATACGCGAGTTGGGATGGAAATCATTAAAGCAAAGACGTTTTACGTCGCGGCGAGATCTATTTACGAAATTTCAGTCACCAACTTTCTCTTCCGATTGCGAAAATATTTTGTTGAGCCCAACCTACATAGGTAGAAATGATCATCAAAATAAAATAAGAGAAATCAGAGCTCGAACAGAAAGGTTTAGGTGTTCGATTTTCCCGCGCGCTTTTCGGGAGTGGAATGGTAGGGAGATAGTATGACTGTATGATAGTATGAACCCTCTGCCAAGCACTTAAATATGAATTGCAGAGTAATCATGTAGATGTAGATGTAGATGTAGATCACCGGCCAGTAATTTACAGGAACTGCGTAACGTGGGCGTACACATCTGGTACCACACACCTCCGGAAGTATTCCCAAGACTTCTCGAAGCCACAGGATCCGTAATCGCTTCTCTAGCAGGTTCCAAAGCTACATCACACACTGTGAAATATGTCGTAATGATTTGGTTTACCAATGAATAAGTGTAAGCCTGTGTCTTACCACTATCTTGTCGTTATCAACATACAGTCAGTAGTAGTTTCCTTTCTTGTCACCCACAAGAGAAACATCACTGATCTATTAACCGAGGATGAGTAGCGGCCCATATTAATGACAGCCCTTTCAAACTACTGAATGAAGTGCTAGCATTCACGAGAGACCCTTCTTGACTAAAGGTATTATATTGTTATTACTTAAGCAAGCGTTTGTATGCGTACTAATATCATATTTCCTGGGAACGTTGTACGGGCTAAGAAAGTTTATTTCGCCTCTTGTAACCAAAAGGGGCCAATGCGACTCCCATTATTTCACAAAATATTCGACAACGTTATTAAATTTTACACATGACTAGTGCTCTCTGCACAAGTTAGTAAAACACTTTATGGGCTACTACTGGAAATGAGTTCTCTACGAGTTGAAGAGCTGTTACAACCGAGGTTTTTTGGTACTCAAACATATTCTGGTTGAAAAATATGACTGAGGCTTCAGCAAAAGCAATAATCACTTCGAAAATAAATAACTACTTGACAAATAATTAACAGAGTAAGTTATCAGTTCACATGTTTGTTTAAGCTGAAGATATACTTAAAATACACCGAGAAATAAGAATTCAGTAAAAGATGACGTCAGACAGTTTTCTTGTTGATCTACCGGATTCGGAATTAGCATGTGCTTCTATAATATAACACACACACACACACACACACACACACACACACACACACACAAACACACATACACACACATACTCACGCACGCCCACAGTTCGCGCTTGTGTGTGTGCGCGCGCGCTCACACACACACAGTAGGTTCCTATTCCTTGCTCGACTGACTTGAGCACCTTAAGGGCTCTGTAACATTCTGTGCCTCCATACTGCGTCTGAAAGGTAACCGAAATCTTTGGTGCACTAAATTTCTTTACCTTCATAGGCATCAGTTTGTACTGTAAGATCAGGTACAGAAGTGTAATGTGTGTCTAGGCCTTGTAAGAGAATTGTCAAATCATTAGATTCTGACACCATAGTATTGTCCATCACATTACTGGTGTTACTAGGCGACCTCAGGCGCGAAGTGCATACGCTTTGGTAATTACACGATTACCACTTGCGTTGCCGAATCCACTGGGACGCTGTGTGGCACACCGAATTGCGGAACAATAGGATTGCAGTTTTCGTGCCTTGTCTTTCTTTCCTTTCTGTGTCTCTCTACATTTTCTCCCCCCAACTTTTATCCTTCTGTTCATGCCTTTGTTTTTCCTATCTGGTAGATGCGTAACTGCTCAACTCAGTGCACGAAGGTAAGATGTAGGAAGTGATGTACCGTTAGCTCAAATGGCTCTGAGCACTATGGGACTTAACATCCGTGGTCATCAGTCCCCTGGAACTTAGAACTACTTAAACCTAACTAACCTAAGGACATCACACACATTCATCCCCGAGGCAGGATTCGAACCTGCGACCGTAACGATCACGCGGTTCCAGACTGAAGCGCCTAGAACCGCACTGCCACACCGGCCGGCTGATGTACCGTAATAAAAGTTACAATTAATGCTGAAGTTGAACTGGTCTATTGAACCCCTGTAAATTGCTAATTGAGGATGTATAATGACCTTCGGCTGTTAAGTCCCAGAGGGCAGTGAATTTTTTTAATATGAAGAGACGTAAGATGTTGCTTTATTGACTTTATTTGTGAGCAGGTAAGAGGTGCTGTGGTTCATGCGGTTGAGTACCCTTACATGCAGGCGAGAGTTCCTGTATCAATTGTTATAAGTGAGGTTATTTCTGTTGCACAGGTAATGTTTTGTGGTGGAAGATGAGAAAGATGCTATGAATGCTGATTATAGTGCTAATTGTGTGAAAGAAGATTACTGAGCGATGTTAAATAGTCTCTTTTATGTTGTCGCTGTCGCCCTCGCAAGTTAGAGCAGAACCGTGAAGTATGATTCATTTTAGCGCGTAACGAGTTTCCAGCTGAGACAATTACGTGTTTTCGAGTCGTTTAAACTGCAGCTTCTAGTCACCTGTGAATGCTTGCTGTAAGCAGAGACAATACGGTACAAACTTGTGGGCTGGCACAGATGTGCCTTGCGATAAGCGAGCCACGCTAATATTTCACTTCCCCTTCTTCGTCTTGTATGCAGTAATTAAGGCTAGTTATCAAACGCTATACGTTTTGAGTGAGCATAAATTGTAAGGAACTTTATGGGAAACTATTACGTCATAGTTTAAAAGGTCTTTTGCGTACTGGCTGTCTCTCAAGTTGTAGTTTTCTCTGTGACTAATAATTTATTTGGGAAAATGTACTTCCTCAGTTGACTAGATAATAGAGCATAAATTTTTGTTGGTTGTAAGTAAACGTTAATAATTCTTGTGATAAGGATGGCCCAAGTGTATACTTATTTGTAATCTGTAGAGAGTTTAGGTGTTTCTGAAATTTTTATGTGCTTAAAGGTGCTCCTCCTCCGTCTACAGTATAGGTCTTTGACATGTGGTGAATTAAGCTGTTGCATTATTCAGCTTTGTTGTAGATTTTTGGTGTTGCACTGTATTTCACTTTTAGATCACTTTTGTCGACTAAGATTTTGTTTTGTCTTTTGAAAGAATGCATTAAATTTACCTTATTAAAATTTTTCTACAATACTTCGTCTTGCAGTTCCGCTTTGTTGAGTGTTTCTTTTTTTTTCTCAAGTCTAGAAAGTGCACTTTCTTTCTGCTACGTCTATCTTGTTAATCTTCTGTTGCTCAGCAGATCGTTATAATTCGAAATTTCGTGTAATTTCTGTAACTAACGTTGCACTGCTCTCCAGACAAGTTAAGTTCAGAGTCGATTTGGAAGCATTTATTTTCGTCATTTTCTCTCAAGGTGCCGCTCATAAAGGTAAAAATAATTGCGCATTTTTAATTCCCGTGCCCACCAAGCTTTACAAAATTTTCTTTACAAAATTTTCCTGGCTGGGGTCCAGTGAAAGTAACATTTAGTTTTTACTTACCTATGTGTTTTACACAGTGTGCTGTTGAAAATCGACACAGAAAAGCGTTGTCTCATCTTAGTTCTGTTTCAGAATTAATACAAGCACTGTACTAACGATCTGAGCTGAGTGTTCTTAAACCTCGTTTTTTGTCGTACAAAAGTTAAGATCAAATCCTGAACAAATTTTGTGTCCGCCTGTGCTGATTGTTGTCAGCGTTTAAACCTGCTTTCAGACAGCATCGTCCGGCTCTGTTCTTATGCGTGCTCAGCATTATACCGCTGGAATACATTCCCAGCTGTTCAATAAAAATGAGTGCTCACCATCCGCTTCGCCTTTCTCCCCTCTCCCTCGCAGCCTCAAGTAACAGGAATACAGTAACACAGATCCTTTCCCCCTCTCCCGCCTCCCGTCTTTCCTTCTCCATAATGGTACCACGTTCTTTCCTTTTTGCCCCATCCTTAAGCACCTGTCACACCTGTGCCTTGCGATGCTGTTTTTTTCCGCTGTTTCCCCTCCCACCAGGAAGCAAATTGCGCAGCTCTTCACCTGTCACTTGGTAGCCGGCCGGTGTGGCCGTGCGGTTCTAGGCGCTGCAGTCTGGTACCGAGAGACCGCTCCGGTCGCAGGTTCGACTCCTGCCTCGGGCATGGATGTGTGTGATGTCCTTAGGTTATTTAGGTTTAATTAGTTCTAAGTTCTAAGCGACTGATGACCTCAGAAGTTAAGTCGCATAGTGCTCAGAGCCATTTGAACCATTTGTCACTTGGTACCTGTTTACAAACATGCGCATTTGTCACACCGATTGGCATTCCACCCTTGAATATTCTGGTATTTTGTGAACTTAATAAAAACTCTCTGCATTCTTTCCTTTCCTCTGTGTGAAGTTTTCATGAACAGGACGAGGATATTGTTGGTTGCTTCGTCATTGTGGACAAACATTTTATTTACTTTTTGTAGAGTTTTGCCCGTGTATTCCTCCATGCCTACTACTTTCTTTTACAGGAGTATGTTATGCCAATGAAGGTTCCCTGATAACCTAAAAATTGTAAACTCTAAGAGCAATTGACAATACAGACAGTTTTCTCAAACTATGTTATTTTAGAGGAAAAATAAGGTTGTAATTGTTCCTCATTTTCAACTGCTGTTTTTTTAGTTATAATTTTAGTGCTAAAGGAGAGCTTCTTAATAAATATTGTATTATAACACGTTTGAAGAACATTGTGGCTGTGGTACACTGTTGGGAGAAATATTGAGGCTTTGTGTTATTCTGAGCGCTAGATCTTGTCCTTTTGTGGTGTATTTTCACATTTTATCTCATTACTTTGAAAGGAGTTAAAATTTTTCATACGTTTCCCTACCAAAGGGACTTAGAGAGGTATCGTGGTTTCGATGAGGTAATGAACAGTATTCTTAAGTAAGATAACGGATATTAACGATTTGCCACAGATCTATTTCGTACAGTACTTTTGCTTTGCGTTCTTTCGATAACTGTGATGTAATGAGGTGACACATGTTGATTTTATTTTGTGGTTCTGGGAATTCGATAAGCATTTATGGACCTTGGAAATTAATTTGTGTAAGTCCAAACCGCCTGATGACTGGAAAGTTATTATAAAAGGTGCATTCACACCACAAATGTTCAAGCTGACATGAGCCCTTCTTTTCAGAACTGAACCATGTTACATCTTGGGCAGTAATGCAGGAGAAATAGAAAAGGTAACCACTTAAAAACTGAATACTGTTTGATGCGCAAACCGTTAACCATTCAGATCACAACTTGGTCATATTTCACCCTTGTTAATTTCGAATGGCCGCAATTATGCGTAGTTAATCTAGATTTGTGTCATTTTAACTAGATGATGTGCATAAGGACTTTCACCCTATGTGGTAATTTAAGATGTTTTTATGTTGCTTTTCTGAGATTTTCACTGTTGTTTGGCTGTGTTGGCCACTTCCAATCATACATCTCAGTTGAGACAGTGGCAGTTTATCAGATGCTCAGGCTAGTTTATGCTTCGCTTTTACCAGCTAAAGTTAATTAAAAACTTTAACCTAGGTGTAATACTTCACTGTGTCTCTCTTGTTGTGTATTCCCAAATATATCAATACGCAGTGTATGAAGGACTGTTACTCAGTGAGGTGGTGTACGATATTTTTAAAGCGAGTAGGAAGAATTTTAATAATTGAAATTCTGCATGTTTTCTTATGTAGCTTTGATATCTCATAGATTTGCCCATAAATCTAGTACTTTGTTAGTATACAGTCATCGTCATGGAATCGCCAGGCTAAATATTTCAATGATTGCTTTTAAAAACTGTATTTTACGTCTACTCAATTTCCTTGAGCAGCTAAACTTACCGTTTTGAGTTTTGTTTGCCTCTTTAATTTGGGATCTACTTTGCACCCTCTTTTTAAATCTTAAAACCAGGACTACTCCTTCGGTTGGAACAATCTTCTTGTATTTCGTGATTTGTTATTTTATCATTACTATACAACAGCACTATTATGTTAGAGTATAAACTCCTGGAATTCTTTGGAAATCAATCACCTGATTGTATCAAGCAGTTATAAACTGTTATCTTACTTTGCATGGGAATGTGCTAAGTAAAACAAAAAAAGACTTTTTACTTCTGTATTTTAACACAGGTTAACGTAAATGATCGATTTATGCGTTTATGGTACACTATACCTTCGACGTAGCAACTGAAGTCTACATTTTACTAAAATTGTCTTAATATGTTGTAGGCTATAGAGATTTATACAACCACTGCCCATAACTAACATACGGAGGACGTGGAAAACTTTTACATTTGTTATTACTCTTTTTACTTCTCCTTAAACCTGTTCTAACCCAAGTGATGTGCTAATGCTCTGCAGTAAACTGTTTTCCTGTGGTTTTTATCCAAAAAGTTTGATTATCATGTAATTAAGTATTCTGTCATGTTGTTGATGCATTTTACGTTTTGATTTTATTTCCACTAAGTGGCAACTAGATTAATATTTGCCAGACAACAAAAACAACCACACATTTCTAGGGTCGCCTGAAAACCTTTAAAAGATCAGAGACAATTAAGTTCGACCTCTATCCACTCATTGACTACACCAAGTTAAAATAAATCACATAAGATGTATGGAGACTATATACAAAAGGACACTAAGTCGAATTATCTAAAAATGTTTGAGTTACCATTTACAGTGGTAAAACCACCCAAGGGATGTGACACATGTCAAAATAAATGTTGTCTCTTTCAGCTGTAAATTTCATGCACACGAATATGAAAACAGGAACATGTGCAAGGCCTAAACTTACCGTAAGAGAACCGACCTGCAAGATTCTCCCTACGGGGCACTTCGCCACCTAATAAAATGCTGAATAATCAAGGAATCGTGAAAACAAGGTACCGATATAATTTGTATAAGTAAGGGAAATGCGTCAAGTAAAAGGTCTGGGGTGTATTATGGGCATGTGGACTCGCATGTAGAACCAAAATAAGAATAAGTTTAGATTGACTGATAACGCAAATAACGACTTCTGCAAGACTAATTCCAAATATCGTATTTCTTGAAAAATAACAGAAGAAATTATGCAGTGCTGACTAGTCTTAGAGAGAGAGAGAGAGAGAGATCAGTAGTGTAATGCCTTATGAATGCAAGACGTTGAACTGAAGAAATAATTTATCTCGTCAAAATCGGTGCATTCTGTAGTGTAAACAAAGTAGTTGGTTACATAAAAATATCGTAGAATAAATGCTGAAAAATTTTCTTTTCAAATTCATGCTGCTGAAATAAGAGTGCGTATGATTTCGTTCATAATCGCAGCCGTATTCTTGGAGCTAAAACTTTGGTATTTCAGTAATTTCTCATTATTGCTATACGATAGAAAGTGAAATACCGTGCATATCATTCAGTTGTTCATAGCGGCAACAGACGTAAAAAATGTACAAATTCAGTGAATCAGTTGAAAATCGTGTGTCACGTAGCAGTCCGTGAAAGAGAAATCGTGTAAAAGGTAATTTATGTGATGGAAGAATCTGCTATGTTGTATTTTCGTAGCACAATATAATTGATCCAGCTCTATGTTGGGCATGGCATAATATTTTTGAGATGAATATGGATGTGATTACTTTTGGAAATATATATTTTCAAATAAATGTGCTTGGCAGTTTGGCGCTCGTGGTATTGAACTCTGGATATTTTATTGTTGACTGATTTGCTGCTGATATCTTCGCGATCTATTTCATAGGATCTGTGCATTGCTGTTAAATCAGATTGGCTTCGCGAGTACAAGGAAGTAACTTTGACGTTAGTGGGTTTGATATATGCCGAGCAGAATTTTGTTTTGGTCGGCGTACCGCTACATTGCTTTGAAGTAAGCTGTGGCGTGCCATTGTGCGGTCCAACGGTATTGTTGACGGCGCCTTTGCTGGTTTGAAGGACGGCATTTACCTGTTGCAGATATCATACTCTTCTGTCCGTGACCTCTATGTTTTCAATAGGCTGTACTACCCTAGTTAATCAAGAGATGTAACATTTCAGAAATCTCAGCTTTATTAGAGATGTTTTCAGTCTGAATAGGATAACTGTGTGGGGTCAATATATCGAAATCTCTGTTTGCTTGTATTAAATAAACGGTGAATGGAATACACTCCTGAAAATTGAAATAAGAACACCGTGAATTCATTGTCCCAAGAAGGGGAAACTTTATTGACACATTCCTGGGGTCAGATACATCACATGATCACACTGACAGAACCACAGGCACATAGACACAGGCAACAGAGCATGCACAATGTCGGCACTAGTACAGTGTATATCCACCTTTCGCAGCAATGCAGGCTGCTATTCTCCCATGGAGACGATCGTAGAGATGCTGGATGTAGTCCTGTGGAACGGCTTGCCATGCCATTTCCACCTGGCGCCTTAGTTGGACCAGCGTTCGTGCTGGACGTGCAGACCGCGTGAGACGACGCTTCATCCAGTCCCAAACATGCTCAATGGGGGACAGATCCGGAGATCTTGCTGGCCAGGGTAGTTGACTTACACCTTCTAGAGCACGTTGGGTGGCACGGGATACATGCGGACGTGCATTGTCCTGTTGGAACAGCAAGTTCCCTTGTCGGTCTAGGAATGGTAGAACGATGGGTTCGATGACGGTTTGGATGTACCGTGCACTATTCAGTGTCCCCTCGACGATCACCAGTGGTGTACGGCCAGTGTAGGAGATCGCTCCCCACACCATGATGCCGGGTGTTGGCCCTGTGTGCCTCGATCGTATGCAGTCCTGATTGTGGCGCTCACCTGCACGGCGCCAAACACGCATACGACCATCATTGGCACCAAGGCAGAAGCGACTCTCATCGCTGAAGACGACACGTCTCCATTCGTCCCTCCATTCACGCCTGTCGCGACACCACTGGAGGCGGGCTGCAAGATGTTGGGGCGTGACCGTAGCCCAGCTTCATGGAGACGGTTGCGAATGGTCCTCGCCGATACCCCAGGAGCAACAGTGTCCCTAATTTGCTGGGAAGTGGCGGTGCGGTCCCCTACGGCACTGCGTAGGATCCTACGGTCTTGGCGTGCATCCGTGCGTCGCTGCGGTCCGGTCCCAGGTCGACGGGCACGTGCACCTTCCGCCGACCACTGGCGACAACATCGATGTACTGTGGAGACCTCACGCCCCACGTGTTGAGCAATTCGGCGGTACGTCCACCCGGCCTCCCGCATGCCCACTATACGCCCTCGCTCAAAGTCCGTCAACTGCACATACGGTTCACGTCCACGCTGTGGCGGCATGCTACCACATCTGCATGTATACTGGTCTTCTGAATATACTTCCTACCACGTTGATTTCGTTGCTTAGGGTTTTCTGTACTGGTCCTGAAAGTATTACTCTGAGTGTTTTCACAAATTCTACCTGAAATATCACCTATGTTGCTTGACAGAGTAAAGTCAACTGCGACAGAAGATATTTTTTTTTTATGAAAGCTGCTTCCAATTGTAGCTGTCTAACGTAATCAGAGTGAATATGCTGTTCGTTACAATTTGACGTGGGCTGTTGAAATAAATTGTAACTGTTGTGACCATCATGTTTTCGGGCTGTGACATCAGATTGGACTGTCTTATTTTCGATAATAACTGCGATGGAGCTCCGTATGCCACGGCAAACTGGCTGACACTGACGGCGGCGGTGCACAAATGCTGCGCAGCTAGCGCCATTCGACGGCCAACACCGCGGTTCCTGGTGTGTCCGCTGTGCCGTGCGTGTGATGATTGCTTGTACAGCCCTCTCGCAGTGTCCGGAGCAAGTATGGTGGGTCTGACACACCGGTGTCAATGTGTCCTTTTTTCCATTTCCAGGAGTGTATGAAGTATTTTCTTCCCCTTGCTTTGTCTGTTACGAAGATAATTTGGAACTGTTTTTAGCACTGTCCTGACGGGCTGTCTCGTTAGACAGAACTGATTAATCGTAGATAGTAAAATCCTGTTCACATTAGAATGACATCTGCATGTATACTGGTCTTCTGAATATACTTCCTACCACGTTGATTTCGTTGCTTAGGGTTTTCTGTACTGGTCCTGAAAGTATTACTCTGAGTGTTTTCACAAATTCTACCTGAAATATCACCTATGTTGCTTGACAGAGTAAAGTCAACTGCGACAGAAGAAATTTTTTTTTTATGAAAGCTGCTTCCAATTGTAGCTGTCTAACGTAATCAGAGTGAATATGCTGTTCGTTACAATTTGACGTGGGCTGTTGAAATAAATTGTAACTGTTGTGACCATCATGTTTTCGGGCTGTGACATCAGATTGGACTGTCTTATTTTCGATAATAACACCCTGTTTGCTAAAAATAACACCCGAATCCGTGCTGAAATTCGGAATGTGACTTCCACGAAGTTGCTGTGTTTTATTTTCCGTAGTAGTGGACATCGTCTTCTTGCAGCTGTTAAATTTGTGTTCTGACTGTAGGTTGTGATGATTATATACAGCTGCTTTGAAAGAGATAAACGGAATGGTGATATATTGCGTGGTTTCACAGGAATGCGTAACAATAGTAGATCTGACAGAAGCAGGGGCGTTAGAAGTCGGTAAAGAGGGGGGGGGGGGGGCTAATGGTGAGGGGTTGAGGGGGTTTGAGGGAGTGGAATATCACTTAAGAAAAGGAGAGTTTGTGTCCTCCGCCGACAAATTGGTAAAATTTGGTGTTGCTTAAAGTAATTTGTGGTAACTGTTTTAGAGTTCAGGGTAAAAACGCGTCTACAGAATGTGTGTACCCAAGAAAATAATACGATTTGACCCAGATGTCCGGCGATTTCGAAGTTTTTCTCTGGTGTCAGCAATTTCAGTGTTGGTAGGCATACGTGGCATATTTAGTTTTCAGGATTATTGTAAATGGAACTGTTACATAAATATACATCCAATGTATATTAATATATAATAAGACGCCCATTTCAAGTTAAAAGATATTTATTGGTTTACATAGTGATCTATTTGACGCTGTTATTCTTTTGTTAAAATGTGTTTGAAATACCTTACAACCTACATTGCTACATAATTATTAAAAAATGATTGAATCTGTTGAAATAATCGGGGGAGAGGGGGACGGAGACTACAGCGACATGAGGCGATCACGAGATCCGAGCGGGCGAAGCCACGAGCTACGCAAGGAGGGCCTGCACAGAGTGGAGATAAAGGAGTACTTCCCCGGGATCAGCGCCGGCTTAAAGCAGCAGGCCGACATTCCGTCGGTTGCTGGACAACATTCATGTCGGACGACCGCTCACGCCCTGGCTGCCCCCTACTACCTGACTGTCATCGGCAATACTCAGTAACCACCGCGACGCTCCGTGTATCCATGGAGCTGCTTGCTGATAAAGAGAATTAATATTCTGTTATCCTCATAGTCATTGGTGCCATCGTCTACACGACCTGCTAATTATTTTCTAGTTTGTACCCGACCCTCAGAATTTTACTGGGTCGGCTCTTTGGACGTAAATATAGACCGTAGTATTGTACTAGACGCTAGTTGTCTGAAAATTTGTCCTGATATTATATTGCCCTTACTTTCTAATTTATACCCTGTCATTAATGCTTTAATGACTCAGCTCCTGGTTGGAAGTACAGTCGAAACAATTGTACGAAGGCACAGGTTTCTGTTAAACAGCAGGGGTCTTGTGGTTAGATTTAGATGTTAACCGGTTCAGTTCCTTGACTGTAATTGCATCTGAGATAATCTGAACTGCTTGTTGTACTAAGCTGTGCATTCCTGTCATTGAAAGACCGGGTATATTTTAACTGGATGTTTTGGTTGCAAGGACAGAGTTCTCTTGTAGTAAGTGCTCATACGCAATGTTTTAAAACATTCCTTCGGAACGGCCTTCATAACTGACAAGCAGTTAACCTTTAATATATAAACAACCAACTGCCACCAGCGCTGTAGTCAGAATAAGATTGTGAAAAGGGACGGGTTAGGGTACAGTCGCATCTTGTTTGCTGATTGAAATGAAAAGGTTGCTCGCTGTGAAGCAAGCCTTATCGTCTGTCATAATTGTTTCCCAATTTTCTTAACCTTTAAGCATACGTGCGCATCCTAACCCCGAATCTTTCAACATACAGTTTACAAATGAAAAAATATCACATCATCTGTTCGAATAATTGAAACACTCTTGTTATCAATATTACTTACATGTTTTCACGTGTTGCAGACGGGCATTTAACAAGAGAAACTGTGTCGAGAGCAGTAGTAAAGACCGCTGTTTCACCTGATAACGGGCGGTCTGCAGGTTCTGCGCATAAATTTATTGTCATGTTGTTCTTGTTTTGATTTCTCTGGTAAAGGCTTATTCATTTCACAAATTTGTTAATTTGTAAAGAATACAAATTTATGATTACACGTTATTAAATAAACAGGTTGTGTGAAAAGAAAGTTTAATTGGACGGTCCTCCCTTCCACGTTTTCCTTAATATGAGTAAATCCCACGTCTCAACTATCATTCTCATACACATCAAAATAGTTCTGCATCACCTCAGTTCCGTGAATTCTGGATCCTGCACAGAAAATTGGAAAAGAGATCACCATAAACATCATTTCCGACTGAACCTTGCTGCGGTTTGCGTTGCTGCTGTTTATTTGTTTCCGCTCTCTTTGGGAGGCCAGACCGTATGAATTTAGTTGCCATGGTTGTGGCTGCTTGTCTTCTTCTCGTATTGACTGGTGCCACTCGTTTCGCAAGTGTTGCCTCTCCGTTAGTGGCGGAAGAGGCGGTTATCACTACGAAGTAACTGTTGCCCTATCTTTGGGGTGACGTCGTTGTTTTAACGTGTCGTGTGTGGTAGTTCGGTTGGGAACTGAGGAGGAGCTATGTCCGCGCAGTGCGAGGACATGCCGGGACCACTGGCACCACGCATGGACTGCCAGATCGAAGGGCTGTGGTCACAAGCGTGCACGACCTCGTCGTAAACCAGATTCTGCAGGCTTCAAGATGAGTGCATTTCAAATCAAGTAGAGAAAACTCCACCATTGTGCAATCTCGCGATTCTCCAGTGACTTGGGTTCGTGTTTCTGCTCGTAGTGTCGCCGAAGCGAAGAGCAGTAAGTGGAGTGCTTGGGGAGAGGGGATCTGATTAGCTTTCCTCGACTTCTTATTACTGTTTACCGCGTTCAGATTGTTACAATTTTTTAAATTCAACCAGCGGTATTTTTTTCTGTCTGGTGGTCGCTGACGCCCCAGTTGCCTGCCAAGTTGGTTAGCGTATGTGACGGCAGTGTAGGTTTCCTCACGTTGCCGGTGCTGTCGAGTAAGGCGTGTAGTTTTGACAGCTTTGTTGATAGTAGACCGTTTGTGATTCTCTTACTCTGGTGGTAGTCATTCAATTCCCGCTCCGGGTGCTCTAAGCACAGTATTCAGGGGACGTAGGGCAGTCAGCCGGTTTCGGATTTTTGCGTGTTGTTCGATTCTTGTATTTGATTAGTTGAACATTAGGTAGGTTCTGCAAGATTGTCATTAGTCATTCGTTAAACTGCCACGAGTATGAGTTACCATCTTGTGAAGTGAATGCAACTCTTGGCTGCATATCTCTTCACTCACGGAAGTGTATGTTGCCGGACTGTCGCAGAATTCGATTCCTGGACTGGTCCTTGTGTATTATTATTGTATTAATTATTACCATACCTTGTAATACCTACATTAAAGGTTATGTATATCTAGTTAAGAGTTCCGGTCGCCTTCTGGAATAAATCTAGCAATATAAGGGTTGTGTTATAAGGTTACCTTCATTTTCTTTCACCCGTTTGGTGGTCAGTTGCTTGTTTCTTTTAATTAACCTTTGCTTGTATTTTCTGTTTTACAGGAGGTTTCTAAATTTTTTATATAATTGCCGTTCCTGGCGTGTAAGGCCTTCAGCTGTGATTGCGGTCATTTGCTTGAAAAAAATTATTCAATATTGGTATTTTAGGAGTAAGCTTTAAACCCTTATTTACTACCATTCCTGACGTCTGATACTTTCTGCTGTGTTCGTGGCCACTTATTTTTTAATATTTCAATACCTGCAAGTTCTTAAACAGCGAGTTATTAAACATTCTTAATTTATTGCCATTATTGGCGTGTAAGGCCTTCAGCCATGATCACAATGGTATGCTT
The DNA here is from genome assembly GCF_023864345.2 of Schistocerca serialis cubense. NCBI lineage: Eukaryota > Metazoa > Arthropoda > Insecta > Orthoptera > Acrididae > Schistocerca > Schistocerca serialis. Next base: position 668,886,962 of record NC_064642.1, read on the forward strand.
TTTGAAAACATTATCTGTATCTGTATTTCATGGTGATTTGCTAAGTTGTAACGCACTGAAAACACTGTTATTTACACAGTTGTTTATTCTTTTATTAATAACTTGTGATTTTTTTATTTATTGTTGAGACTGGAATTACTGTTATAAAACTAAATGTGTGTAGCTGTAAGAGGCAAAGTATAGTAACTGATTACGGCCTGGTCCACAATCGTAACCGAATCCTGTCTTCCCTTGACTAACGGTCGTCTTGGCATACGATCCACAAGTTCATCAAGGCACTGTTGGTCCAGATTGGCCCACTCCTTAACGGCGATTCGGGGTAGATCCCTCAGAGTGGTTGGTGGGTCTGCCGTCTGAAAACAGCCATTTTCAATCTATCCCAGGCATGTTCGATAGGGTTCATGTCCGGAGTACATGCTCTCCAATCTAGTCAAGTGATGTTATCCTGAAGGAAGTCAGTCACAAAATGTGCAGGATGGGAAACGAATTGTCGTCCATGAAGACAAATGCCTCGCCAATATGCATCCGGTGTGGTTGCGCTATCGGTCGGAGGATGGCATTCACGTATCGTACAGCCATTACGTCACTTTCAGTGACCACCAGCGGCGTACCTCGGCCCCAAATAATGCCATCCCATATCAGCAGGGGATCTCGACCTCGCTACCTTCACTGGACAGTGTGCTAAGTTGCTCAGCCTGGCCGGATTGCCTCCAGACACGTCTCCGACGAATGTCTGGTTGAAGGCATATGCGACACTCATCGGTGAAAAGAACTTGATACCAATCCTGAGCATTGTGTTGGGCCCATCTTCAACACGCTGCATGGTGTTGTGGTTGCAAAGAATGACCTCGCCATGGACATGAGAGTGAAGTTGCTCATCATGTAGCGCATTGCGCACAGTTTGAGTCGTAACACGACATCCTGTGGCTGCATGAACAGAATTATTCAATATCGTGGTTTGCTGTCAGGTTTCATCTAAACGACAATCTGTAGGTAGCGGTCATCCACTGCAGTAGCAACCCTTGGTCGGCCTGAGCGAGACATGTAATCGACAGTTCCTGTCTCTCTGTATCTCCTCCATGTCCAAACAACATCGCTTTGGTTCACTGCGAGACGCCTGGACACTTCGCTTGTTGAGCGCTCTTCCTGGCACAAAGTAACATTGCGGACGCGATGGAACCTCGGTATTGACCGTCTAGGCATGGTTGAAGCACAGACAACTCGAGCCGTGTACCTCCTTCCTGGTGCAACGACTGGAAGTGATCGGCTATCGACCCCCTCCGTCTAATGGGTGCAGCCCATGCATGATGGTTTACATCTTTAGCGGATTTAGTGGCAACTCTGAACAGTCAAAGGGACTGTGTCTGTGGTGCAGTTTCCACAGTCAACGTCTGTCTTCAGAAGTTCTGGGAACTGGGGTGACGCAAAATTTTTTTTAGGTGTGTGTATATGGCTACTTTAATAACAAAGATTTCACGAAGCGAGCGACTGGTAGAGCTATCGCCAAGTGTAATGTTCTTTTTAGTAGTTTTGTTTTCTGTTGTTTTCGAATGAATACAAAATGCGTAATGTTAGTGTCATGCAAATTTACTGTGTAACCTCTTGTTGAGCAAATGGTGTGCTTAATCAGTTTTACTGTAATAAAAAAAAAAATCAACTTCATCTGTAACCAGTATGCAATGCCCATAATGAAATCAATTCCTCTGAAATTTACCCAGTCTCCTGAGCACCGAATTCTATTGCCCTGTGCAATAAACTGTAAAATTCCCTATGCAAATAAACAATGAAATAAATTTTCCTTAGCTCTAGAGTCGCACCGGATGTAATCCTCGTATTCAGTTCTCTCCACAGTGGGCGTATAAAATATTCAGTTTTGGCACAGCGAAGTTCAGTTCCAACCGTAACATAGCTTCTTGCAAGTAATATCAGTAGACTGGATGATAAATGAATATCCTTGCAAATTTTCCGTGAAAATACTCGATATTGGCTCAGCGCTGGGCAATGCTGCCTGCATTGAAACTGTTACAAACATTAATACTCTTCTGATTCTGACACATTAATATTTTTCTTATTCTGATTGAAAAATTATTTAGTTTAGAAAAATATTAATTCGATAGAAATAAACACGACATGCAAGAGGATGAGGTACTGATAAGGGGATATCGTAAGACCGGATGTTTCAGTTTGAAATTTGTATTCAAAATAAAGTTTCTCCTACGCAAAATCTGATATGAAACATCTTATATTAACTTCAAAAGTAGTGAACTTCTCGACTGTTCTACAATTCTCACTTGCTGTTGCTGGCCGGTGTGGCCGTGCGGTTCTAGGCACTTCAGTCTACCGTCGCAGGTTCAAATCCTGCCTCGGGCATAGATGTGTGTGATGTCCTTAGGGTAGTTAGGTTTAATTAGTTCTAAGTTCTAGACGACTGATGACCTCAAAAGTTAACTCGCATAGTGTTCAGAGCCATTTGAACCAATTCTCATTTCTGACGTGATTAAAAATACTTGCATTCTTACATGAGAAAAGTCTGACATCGTTTGGCAAAATGGACACCAAAATTTAACTTATCTATATCATGATTACAAAACACACAAAATATTACAAATCGTGTATACCTAATCAACCTATACATTAAATCCGATGGAAAATACTTGGTTCTTACATCGAGGATCAGCACTGTAAAAATTAGCGAAATCCACATTGCGTTGCTGCATGCTTGAAACTAAATATACAAAATTTCATTACTCTACAAATTTGTTCCAGTTGTTTTGAGTTACAGTATCATGCATCATTTCATTTTATAAAAGCTGTATTATGATGTGTCCATAGACCAACAACTAAATTCTCACAGCTTGGCACTAACTTTAAGTCTTACATCCTACCTATGACAAGAGTGCAGCGGCAACTGCCATTGCGCTCCACGCACCCTACTTACAATCGATTCTGTCACTCAGTGGTGTCAAAAATACAATCTCTTCTACATATTGCAGTCGTTTCACATCATTTTTCATGAATTATATTACAAAATCGGGCTCCACATATAAGTGGACCCCTCACACCGTTAACTGCTCATGGTGGTCTCTAGTGCGCATTCCTTCATGTGATTCAATAGTCGGTCACTAGATTCAAAGACCGAGCAGAAAATACGTTGTATTCGTAGGTACAACACTCTGCTCTACAAATTGGAGCAGATAAATTTGAATTTTTTGTTACCTTACAATTTGATGACATTCGCACGTGATGGTCTACGATTACAACATCACAGAAGTAAGTGATAGATAATTTTTCGGCAATCCATTGCTAAATGCTAGTGTAGTTGTGTTAAACATTAATCCTATGACAGCGGGTGCATGTCCAGATTAATAGAAATTGTGGTTGTGTTTAGTAGATAAGTAACGTACATTCTAATCCACACTATCCTTTCTTATTACTGTAGCTTGGTGCTCAGTTTAAAGTAAAGGCATTTCCAGATGATTAAGCTCTGAAGGTACAACTTACTTGTTGGGTTACATACAACAGTTTATAGATTGCTCTTTGTCCTTAGGCTACATATGTGATAGACGTTCAGAAATTAAACAAACTTATGTAGGAAATACAGTTTATTTTTAGAAAATGAGATTTTACTAATTTTTAACATAATTCCCACCAGTATTAACACACTTATCCTAAAGATTTTCTTTATACCTGATACAAATAAGTGTTGGTTTTGTTGTTTGAAGCAGATTCCCTAAAATTCTTTCACCACCGCGTTGCTGCTGAACTTCTTTGTACGAAATGCCGCCTTGAGTGGACTACACAAATGCAAATCCAAGCGGGAAAAATCCGGACTGTATGGAAGGAACGTGGTATCTCCCATCCCGTTTTATTAATGTTTTATAGAGTCAGATGGGTGATATGACGACGAGCGTTGTCATGTGGCAATACCGCGGCTTTTCTATCAGATTCGCGACATTACTCTCTCACTGCCGAATTTACTTCGTTCATGTGGACTTCTGAGGCACTTTTTATGTTCACAGTCGTTCCAAATATTCTCAAAAGACGACACCTTCGGCATTCCAGAAGTACGTCAACGAGACTTTTTCCATTGATACTTGCGTTCTGAATTCCTTTGGGATACGTTATCTCGAGAGCTTAAATTCCATGCTTTGCCTTTTTTACTATGGTTCAAAATGATTAACCAAAGTTTCATCGCACGTTAAAATCTTATTTAGAAAATGGTTACCTTCCCTTTCATAGCTTTCTTTGACGTCTGTTTGTTGGTGTTGTTACGTTAACTCTCTTCGGACCCACCTTTCACTTGTTTTTAAGCTCTTGAGCTTGTTACTGAAAACATTATGAACAGTGCTGACACTTACTACAACTGTCTTTGCGATTTCTACAACTCTAACACGACCTTCAAAAATAATGCGGTTATGCGGTTTTAGAGCAAAGGCTTCGACCCACCTTACCGCCCAAGACACTGCTTGTCAGTCACTGTGGTCTGATTGTTTTTGGGCTGTCCTACACACTCATAAAAATGTCCGTGCGTTATACAGCTTTCATACTCTAAAACCGTTTGAGAATAGATTCTAGCCCATTTTTCTTCCTACGAAATTATTCAGAAAATAAAAAAGAAATAGAACTGTGAACATTATTTAGCTGTGTGGAAATTTCGTGCGGACAGTCATCGTTAAATGCAGTATTAACGTTATAAACAAAATAGTTTTTATTTGTGAGCTGTTCTCAGCTCGTCCCAGTGTTTCCAACGTAAAGTGATGATAAGTACAAAACCCTCTACGAACTGTTTCGTTTCTACATCACTTTGTCTTTTTAATTATTGAGTGTCCCGCATACAGATAAAAAAGTGATTGCCATTTATTCGCTGTGAATTAAGCTCCACCTAATTAAGAACCTTATATTCTCTTTGTTTATTTTATTGAGATACCGTATAGCTACATGCGAATACCATGTTATAATTAGATTGTAACTGAATTGTAATGTTGTGATCATTTTACATGTATTGCATGTGTGTGTGTTTCTGTCTGTCTGTGTGTGTGTGTGTGTGTGTGTGTGTGTGAGTGAGTGTGAGTGTGTGCGTGCTCGTTTGTTGGTTGAGTAACTGTAATGAGGCCGGCCGGTGTGGCCGTGCGTTTCTAAGCGCGTCAGTTTGGAACTGCGTGACCGCTACGGTCGCAGGTTCGAATCCTGCCTCGGGCATGGATGTGTGTGATGTCCTTAGGTTAGTTAGGTTTAAGTAGTTCTAAGTTCTAGGGGACTGATGACCTCAGTAGTTAAGTCCCATAGTGCACAGAGCCAGCCAACTGTAATGACTGAGGCCACACTAGCAAAAAGTATGACAAAGTGAAGGAAAGACGCCTTCAGTCTTATTTCTCCACTGAGAATATTTGTTCTGTGAGGTTTTTTTTTTTTTTTTTTTTTTGGTCATCAGTCCACTGACTGGTTTGATGCGGCCCGCCACGAATTCCTTTCCTGTGCTACTGTGCTAACCTCTTCATCTCAGAGTAGCACTTGCAACCTACGTCCTCAATTATTTGCTTGACGTATTCCAATCTCTGTCTTCCTCTACAGTGTTTGCCCTCTACAGCTCCCTCTAGTACCATGGAAGTCATTCCCTCATGTCTTAGCAGATGTCCTATCATCCTGTCCCTTCTCCTTATCACTGTTTTCCACATATTCCTTTCCTCTCCGATTCTGCGTAGAACCTCCTCATTCCTTACCTAATCAGTCCACCTAATTTTCAACATTCGTCTATAGCACTACATCTCAAATGCTTCGATTCTCTTCTGTTCTGGTTTTCCCACAGTCCATGTTTCACTACCATACAATGCTGTACTCCAGACGTACATCCTCAGAAATTTCTTCCTCAAATTAAGGCCGGTATTTGATATTAGTAGACTTCTCTTGGCCAGAAATGACTTTTTTGCCATAGCGAGTCTGCTTTTGATGTCCTCCTTACTCCGTCCGTCATTGGTTATTTTACTGCCTAGGTAGCAGAATTCCTTAACTTCATTGACTTCGTGACCATCAATCCTGATGTTAAGTTTCTCGCTGTTCTCATTTCTACTACTTGTCATTACCTTCGTCTTTCTCCGATTTACTCTCAACCCATACTGTGTACTCATTAGACTGTTCATTCCGTTCAGCAGATCATTTAATTCTTCTTCACTTTCACTCAGGATAGCAATGTCATCAGCGAATCGTATCATTGATATCCTTTCACCTTGTATTTTAATTCCACTCCTGAACCTTTCTTTTATTTCCATCATTGCTTCCTCGATGTACAGATTGAAGAGTAGGGGCGAAAGGCTACAGCCTTGTCTAACACCTTTCTTAATACGAGCACTTCGTTCTTGATCGCCCACTCTTATTATTCCCTCTTGGTTGTTGTACATATTGTATATGACCCGTCTCTCCCAATAGCTTACCCCTACTTTTTTCAGAATCTCGAACAGCTTGCACCATTTTATATTGTCGAACGCTTTTTCCAGGTCGACAAATCCTATGAAAGTGTCTTGATTTTTCTTTAGCCTTGCTTCCATTATTAGCCGTAACGTCAGAACTGCCTCTCTCGTCCTTTTACTTTTCCTAAAACCGAACTGATCGTCACCTAGCGCATTCCCAATTTTCTTTTCCATTCTTCTGTATATTATTCTTGTAAGCAGCTTTGATGCATGAGCTGTTAAGCTGTTTGTGCGATAATTCTCGCACTTGTCAGCTCTTGCCGTCTTCGGAATTGTGTGGGTACATTGTAGTTAATATTTGTTTCACGTTAAGCTATGTATTGTCTGTCTTTTTATTACAGGACATTTCTATGATATGCTTTTATAATTTGAAAGTATTTAAATGGTGTTTTAATTGTTTTTAGATATTAGTATAACAAGTGAAGTTGCAATTTTATTACTGTCTAACGAGGAATAATTAATGTAAAATCTAGGTCCTGCAATACGTTATCGTATTTTAGAATAATATGACGTGCTGTACATGTTTGTGAGATTATATCGATAGTCAAAGTGTTTGGAATATAAAGAATTTGAAAAGTAAGGAGTTTGGACAGACGCAGCAGTAGACCAGGCAGATTTACTAGTTTTGTTCCACGCACATTAGTGTTAGCGTTGGTAGTCAGAAGAATATTTTGTAAAATCGCATTTTACATCCAAAAGAAGTATTAGAAGTATGATTAATTACTGCAGTTGTGCAATACACAATACGACTTCCGTAAGTGTATTCGTTGTGTAATTAAATGACACTTTGTGTATAATGCCTGTGTACACGATGGAAAACATTTTATGAGGCACTGTGTACAGTTATCGTTTGCACTTTGTGCCTAGTTATTGTTGTTTGTTAGAGATGGTTCGGGGGAAGTCGGAAGGTGACCCAAATCGGTATGCAGAACTGAAATTAGCGCAGCTGTGTATTACACGATATTTACTTCCATGTTTGGATGAACAAACATTAATGAAGATTAACAGCAATCCTAAATTAATTAGAAATAAAAACGCCGAATGTGAATAGCTTTTGCATCAACTGTGTTAGGTACAGATACACTAGCTGTTAGCGACATACGTGCATTCAGCGAATTTTTTAGAATTATTTATTATTACGTTTGGTGGGAGTTCAGTAAGTGAGTTACGGACGAAACAGTTGCGGAAGCAGTAAATATCACCTGGATAATGACAACATAAACGCAGCTGCATATACGTTAACCTAGAGAAAGTGAATGAATAATCCGTAACTAAAGGTGATTGTTATGACTTTAGTATTATTGACAGATGTGAGAGGTGATTGAATGTGTGTAATATTTTAATTGTCAGAACTGCAGTCCAGAAATTTCATAGTTCTCTTAGAGTAGCAGGTTTTTCATAGTGAGAATCACTTTATTCAAAGCTTTGATTAATTGCTTGAAGTGCGGGGGTGGGTGCGTGAAAATGGAGCATAGAAATTTGGCTTCATATGGAGAGAACGGCAGATCGAACAAGGAAGTCAGAGTGTAGCGTACAAGGGTGCAGGCCTCTAATTGTGAGAGTTCGCGGACGGGAAGTGCAGATTGAAAATTTTTACGCGTCAGCAGGTGGCGGTCGCTTTCCATTGTCACCCAGTGCATTCCATCTGCCGCACGCCGGGCTGCTCGCGTAATTACGCGGATCGCATCGATCGAATGGTAATTGCCCGAGGCAATTCCAATTGGAACGCCAGCGGGACACGCGGTAAATTATGAACTGCGCCGCCTTTCCCATCTCGCTATGCAGAGTTCATTAGTCCAACTTGCTTCCAAGTTTAGTAGCCGCAAAGTGTGAGCGGGCGAGCGAGGAGTAACTAGGGAACAAATAGCCGTTTCTGTCACTGTTGATCTATAGGTTAGTCACTGGTTCAGTTTCACTGAATGTATGTGATAATAGTTATGGAGAATAGGTACAGCTTCCACTTCTAATTATAGAAGTTAAGAGTCCATTCATAACAAAAATCTGAACCTTAATAAAGCACTTAAGTTGAGTGAAACTGCGTGCAGACATACACTCATAGCCAGTTGATTTCTCGTAACATCAGTTTTCGTTCATTTCTGTATTCTCTTATGAAGCTATATTCCTCTTCATTTGCTTCCTTTAGGCAGCTGCCGAATCAGATATGTCAAATCTACGGTGCATATAGAATTTCTTGATTCTTTTGCTTTCTGTCTTTTTCTTCCGCGTGCTCTAACATCGCCTTTGTAACTTTGTTATCACTATGGCTCCTTAATTTTTGCATTCTCTTTCTGATACTATTTCTATTTTCTTTTTCCTCTAGATAATGTACTTTTCTAGCTAAATTAAGTTTATCTTTTCATGTTTAAAAACGTTCTTAACTTTTCTTGTTATCCTACCAGTTCATAAGTTTTGGTATGCTTGTAAAATGTTGTTGTTTCTTGCTAATTTAATATAGACTTTTAATGCACATAATCAATTTCAGTCATTATGTACGTAGATTTTATATTCTTTAGATGGATAACGATCAACACAGTCCCCTTTTTTTCTAAATTTTGCATTAATCTATTAGTCGTAAAACATGTAATTAAAGTCATTTGTACAGTGTAGCTGAATGATTATGTTGAAAAATGTTCAATTTCTGATCAGTGATTTTCGTTGTAAGTCTTGTTACTCCTAAGAGCAGGGAGTAGTTGGATCTTGCTGTGATGGTTTGTTCCCTCATCTATGGGAGTTATATGTTACATGTAAGTAAAGTCTCCTTTAAATATTAAGATTCGAAACCCAGCAACTTGTGGTATTTACTTATATCTTTTTTGTGATGCCTCTATAATATCGACCATTATACGAAATAGGATCCACATACTATGCAATAAATCCTCTATTACCTGCATTTCAAAGTCCTTCGCAGATTTTTGCCAATTCATCTGTCGTTACGTTATTAATTTTTCATCTCTACAGTTCTACTATTATGACATTCATCCATCGTGTTTGTCAATCTTATTCTTCCCTAATTATTTAGGGTTTTATATTCCTTAAGGTTTCTTGTCACTGATTCCAATGTATTCTAAATACTCTGACATCATCATAGCAACCGAGTTTTAATTTAGTATTACATGCAGCAGTGTGACAGGATTAGTCGTCACGAGCAGGAACGAAATATAAATGGCGAAATCGTGCAGGAGTACCTTTTATCGCTGAAGCCGCAACCTATCATGCAAAATCTGAAACGACTGTTCACAGGCAATAATTTGCTTTCGAATTCCATTAAAGTCATATTAGTTTTGGAAGAGGATGAGAGTGACATTCTGAATCTGATGAATTGACGATTCTTACTCTATACAATGGCCTGTTCTTAAAATACAGATTCTCCATTAATTTGCTAGTTATATACCAAAATTCATTATTGGTATATTGATTCTGTCCCACAGTACTTATTCCGCTTGTGATAGACAACTACTCGCCGTGTAATGTATCTCGTTCAATTACTGCCCAGTACCTTCTCGACACTTCTGTAACAAAAGGTCGCTTCTGCCTTGCAACATGATTTAGCGTTTCTTTCACCTAACAATACGCATTTTGAGTTCTCTTTTCAAGATTTTTGTCTCAGTGATACTTCCGTAAATTTCTCTTCCTTTTTTCTCACACTCTTTGTGTTTATTGTCAGCCCTACGTCTTATGAGTCTTTCGGTTCTGATGTACAACGTCTTCCTAAATACTTCAGAGCCTCACGTTCTAGATTCTGATAAATGGCCAAATATGTCTTGTTCTTCGTTTGACACATTACAGTCGTCGAAATCCGAAAACACTCGCGATATTCTCCAGGTGCAAATCTTTACCCTGCGGTAGTTTCTGAAAAGCATCGCCGAGTGTGCATCTACTTTCTAAAGATACATGTGGAGAGAAAGATATACCTTCAGTGCTCCGTGAAGTCTCAGTTCAGAAGGTCTAGCGGGACTGTGCAGTGCTCTTCCACTTTCTTCACGAAAGTACTACGCGCTTCTTGTCCTTGACTAAAAGAAACAGAGCACAGATGCATCTCCCGGTATTTCCTTTCTTGAGCTTGTGGTCAAATGTCTCTTCTTACGTTTCAGTTGCACTGAGACGATATTGCTCTTTGCGATTCCCCATATGACTGAGGAGTATCGTATACCACACTCTGCATTCCCCTTCTCTCCCTTACACTCTCCCTCTTCATCCCCCCCCCCCTTTCTCTCTCCCCATCGAACGCAGCCTTCCCTCTCCGACGTTGTTGAGAATCCTTCTTTTAGAGACACAACTCATTTCTGTTGATGGTACCCGACATCCTTTCCGTTGGAGAGCAAAGCTGGTTTCTGTTCGTTTTACTGACTGGAATATGCAGCAAATGATTTACAGTTGTAAAGTCATTTATGAAGTTAACAGTCTAATACCATAATTATGCTGACGGAATTTTGTAATGAAGCGTATCAGGTTGCTTCTCTCAGCCCCCGTATTCCTGTAATATGGTCCCTTCAACAGTTGGCAGCACATGTAACATTCTTACATATTATTATTATGTATTTCCAGTATTATTCAATGTCACCATTTACATGAAAAAGAGTTACACTTAACTGAAGATTAAATCTGTAATACCTCTTTTTAATATTCTGCATGATGAACTTTGCAAAGCGTTCCCACGGAATTCTAAATGTAAGATCTGCTTCCAGCTACCGGTGGGAATAGCTATAGTGGTGCCGTAATGTGAACATTGGTGCTGGACTGCACACCGTGAGATCAACACCTGTACCACTGAAGAGAGATTCTATGGTTATTTTGTCTCATACGTGATTCTTTAAATATAGGGTGATTCACGAATATATAAAAATATTTTAATACGTTATTGTACAAGGAAATCTAAAGAAAAAAGTTCGTATAAACATAGTTCTTCAAATATTTAGTTTCGGAGCTACGACTAATAAAATATTTTGCCTGAAATTTATCAACTTCGATAATATGAAGCCATGGCAAAACTGTATGAAGTTAAAGTAAAGCACGATTTCCATTTGTTTCGGTGTTATTGGTCTGGTGAATTTAATAAAACATGTCCCAGACTTGTATTTGCAATAATTTTCCAGAACATCTAGAGAAGCAAAGATAGTTGTACAAGTAAATTTGTTTACTTCCATTAGGAATGTGGAAACGTTAATTTCATTGTTGGCAACCGTTAGCGACTTGTTTCAGTCGTTTCTTAACCTTGAAACGAGATAGTTTTCTGTAATGTTCAGTGAAACAACATAATAACAACAGTGTATTTAAGTGAAACCACATAGCAATGGTTGTAGTTTGTAGATTGTTGATGAAATAAGGATGTCTTTCAAATTTACGGCAGAGGATTGCTCTGGTAATTACTTGTTTTCTTAATATGAATGCAAAAGACGAAATTAAGAACAACCCTGTGAAACCGAAACAAAATCTGTTCACGCATGTGCAGCTAAATGCATTGAACTCCGTGGAGACACTTTTGAACGTTTAATGTGAATGCATTGTGAAATTGTATGTACACTGTGCAACTTCCGTAACATTGAGCTTTGTTCTTTTTCGGTTTAACATGAATTCACGTGTGCTTTGATATTAATAAAAGTAGATTATCTGACACATTCATTCAGTTTCCCATGTTATTGCGATCATTTTTTTGTTAAATTATATTCTCTGAAACTTCTGTTGAAAACTGTGTGCAATTGTCCGTAATTTAAGAATCAGATTGGGCCAAGCAGTTAACAAATAAAAAATTTTACCAAATTACCTCTTTGCGTCTCTGGATGTCCTCGAAAACTACTGTAGATACACGTCTGGGACATGTTTTGTTAGATTTACTAGATCAATAATAACAAAATAAATGGAAATCATTTTTTTTACTTTAACCTCATACAGTTTTGCGATGGCTTCATATTATCGAAGTTGCCAAATTTCAGGCGAAACCTTTTATTAACCGTAACTCCGTAACTAAACATTTGCGGGTGTATGTTTATTCAATTTTTTACATTAGTTTTACTTGTATAATAACATGTTAAAATATTTGCATACCTTCGTGAATCACCCTGTATATTTCGACAGTCTTCTAGTCACTTAATTGTGTATATTCTGGATCATATGAAATAATGACGCCTGTTGTGAGCTTTAATCTATAATTTTCTTCTATAATTTGTGTTGGTGTTGTGCAGAAGTGTTTACATACAAGCTTTTCCCAGTAAAGTAAAAGGAACCTGGCAAGGTGAGCAAATTATGAGAGACGCTGGCCAAGTCAGACGCCACAGACGGAACATCGAGGCTAAAAGGCAACGCATTGATTTAATGTAATAAATAAAAAAAAAAAGCTTCAGGATCACATTTTCTTTTGTTAATGTCTACCGATCATTGTCTACACTGCATATCGCCTTCATGTTTTGTGCCGCAAGATACAGTTTGTGGACAGTTGTAATAATGACATAAAAATCTAAGATAAGCCATCCTCCGATGATGAACATAGCTAAGCAGAGGTAAGCAATCTTAGATATGAATTATTTATTGTAATTTCGTCGCAGTTGCATATTATTGTTCTGGTGACTAGTTTCGAATTACAAAGTTCAATTTCCAGCCAAGAATATCAAAGCTGCACTAACAGTGTTTCATTAGGTCACAGGCAATTTACACGTAGGTAATATACCAGAATACAGTACATGATTACGTGGAATGTCAAACCGACTTCACAATGTAGACGTGTCCCAAAGGAGCAGTTGAACTAGCCTGGATTTCAGAGGAAAGGGAGATATCAGAAGCAGATGAAATCTTTTACAGTAATAGAAGGCTGCCGGTATCCGAACTGTCGCTCAAATGTTGAGAGGTGAAGCTGAACGATCTGATCATAGCACTTTATGTAATTTAAAAGCGTATCATCGATAATTTTAAAAAGATGAAACTCAAGCAATCAAAATGTGGTGTAAGAGTAGAATATTTGAAATTAAGTGGACAGATAATGGGCGAAGTAAAGAGGTTTGCAGCGTACGTGTTATGGCGTCATGATGTATTGAGCTTGCTGTACGAAGAAGGAGTGACTGGGAAACGTAGTAGGTTTGGGACTATAGAAGAATTTGTCTGTGATAGTGATGTGGAGACGGAAAGATAATAATAAAACACATGCATGATGAAGATACGTAGCATTGCAGCAGTAGACAGTGTAATGGTAGTGTGAAACAGTGGGCACTGAAATGAATCGTATAGCTGATACCTCCACAACAATGACCATTCTACTTTGCTGAGGATGCCTGTGTTTGGTTCAAGTCTTTACATGAATTACTGATAATAGATATCTGCTCCCTTCTGATAGCAATTATATTAAAGCACGCAGGAGTCTTGACGTGCTTGATAGGCAGAAAGAAATTTGAGGCAGAGGGAGAAGGAGAGATGACTTTTTGCGGAAGTAACAAGCCATGTTCGACATAACTAGTGTTTTCTAAAGCCGATAGTAAACTCTGCTCACGCATCGACGCTGTGATATCCTGGACCTCCATCAAGCATCTGTGAATAATCTACGTCATGTATGAACTTAAAATCCGTGGATGAAGTAAGAAATAATTTCCCGTGTTGGGCTATTAATTTCTTTGTTAATAAGTTGATTGGATAATTTCGACAACGAAATCTTCAAAAGCGGAAAATGGTTTAGATCAAACAGTGTACGCATTTGATACGATCTGCAAAGCAGTGATAGGCTGTTTTCGGTGATATGTTCTTATTCAGTTCTCTACTAAAATGCTGAGGTTAAACAATTCCTCTTTCTTGAAGCCAATTTCACGGAAGCTCTTTTGTATAACCTGTGGGGCTATCTCTCCCGGAAGAAAGGATATCGCAGTGGAGTGTGCGCAGTTGTGAAAGTTTCCCGCAAACAGTAATTTTAATTTCTAAGCGGAATGTATCACACTCAAAAATGTGTCCTGGCTGTGTCTAAGCTACTCACACGAGATATCTATTCTTCTAGGATATATATACGTTTGACATTGCTTCTAATACTGGGGGCTATGTGAATTGTTACATTATTCTTAAATACGAGGTACGCAATGTAAATCTTTCTATCTGTTAACAGTTTCGATAAATCTATGCTGCCGTTATCGAAACTTACACAACATTACCAGAAAATTCACGATCTTTACCAACTTTCTAAGGTAGGAAGGAACATCAACATGTCAAACATATGGTATTTTACGTGTGATATGTTAATTGTCTTTGCTGTATTTTATTGTAAAGCGATGGAACATCGCTACGTGACTTGCAAATTTTTACAGATCATGAACTTCTGCATATATGTTACAAGATCAGATGATGACAGCACAGATCAGTGGAAATCCGGTAACCAACAAAGAGATTTACAAGTCATCATGGGGTACCTGATATTTAAGAATAATATACCTTCTGGGAGGGCTATTCTCGCTAGATGCTCTGTAAGGTTTCTGTAAAGTTTGGAAAGTATGGCAAAGATACCACTCCAATTAAAGCTTTGAGGACTATTCGTGGGTCGTGGCTAGATGTGTCTGCTGGGAGCAGCACCGCCTGTAAGAGTCTAGGTTCCGGGTTCAAATTATGGTCCGTCATACACTTTCACTGTGCCCGGAAGTCTCCACAGGGAGCATTTTTTGGCAGTATTCACCTACTTGGTAATAAAAATATACGAAATGTCATACACGTTCAATACAACAAATGGCTTACTACATATCAAATTAAAGCTATGTACTTAATCCAAGCGATATCATAACGTCAAATCCAAGAATGTAATCTACCGGTTCTTTTATTGTTATTTACATTGCTGAAAAGTAAGAAAGCACGTACTAGAAGTCCTGTCAGTTCAAGTAAGAAATTTTTGCACATCGGACCTACAATGCAGAATTTCATTCGGAGGCACGTCTGAGCTTCTTAAACAGCTTGGAACGAGGCGACGCAGTGGTCAGTCACCAGAGGCCTCTTTGGAATGACGGCGTCTTAGGTCCCTTATCGGCCGTCCGGACTGAAGTTTTCCGTGACTTTCTTAAGTAGTTTCAGGCGAATACCGTGCAACTAATGCGCTTTTGTGAAAAAGATACATTGTGCCTCCTCTACTTGTATGTAGGCTTAAACATATTGATATTTCAAGAGAAACTATTGCAATCTGAATAGTCGCCTTACTGAAAGCAGACACAGCCTTGGAAGGTTACATGACATTTGACTCGAATGTATCAGTGAATAGCCGCAAACGAACGCTAGTATTGGAAAGTTGCCTAGAAATTCCTACTCCTTTGATAATGCTCAAAGAATATACACTCCTGGAAATTGAAATAAGAACACCGTGAATTCATTGTCCCAGGAAGGGGAAACTTTATTGACACATTCCTGGGGTCAGATACATCACATGATCACACTGACAGAACCACAGGCATATAGACACAGGCAACAGAGCATGCACAATGTCGGCACTAGTACAGTGTATATCCACCTTTCGCAGCAATGCAGGCTGCTATTCTCCCATGGAGACGATCGTAGAGATGCTGGATGTAGTCCTGTGGAACGGCTTGCCATGCCATTTCCACCTGGCGCCTCAGTTGTACCAGCGTTCGTGCTGGACGTGCAGACCGCGTGAGACGACGCTTCATCCAGTCCCAAACATGCTCAATGGGGGACAGATCCGGAGATCTTGCTGGCCAGGGTAGTTGACTTACACCTTCTAGAGCACGTTGGGTGGCACGGGATACATACGGACGTGCATTGTCCTGTTGGAACAGCTAGTTCCCTTGCCCGTCTAGGAATGGTAGAACGATGGGTTCGATGACGGTTTGGATGTACCGTGCACTATTCAGTGTCCCCTCGACGATTACCAGTGGTGTACGGCCAGTGTAGGAGATCGCTCCCCACACCATGATGCCGGGTGTTGGCCCTATGTGCCTCGGTCGTATGCAGTCCTGATTGTGGCGCTCACCTGCACGGCGCCAAACACGCATACGACCATCATTGGCACCAAGGCAGAAGCGACTCTCATCGCTGAAGACGACACGTCTCCATTCGTCCCTCCATTCACGCCTGTCGCGACACCACTGGAGGCGGGCTGCACGATGTTGGGGCGTGAGCGGAAGACGGCCTAACGATGTGCGGGACCGTAGCCCAGCTTCATGGAGACGGTTGCGAATGGTCCTCGCCGATACCCCAGGAGCAACAGTGTCCCTAATTTGCTGGGAAGTGGCGGTGCGGTCCTCTACGGCACTGCGTAGGATCCTACGGTCTTGGCGTGCATCCGTGCGTCGCTGCGGTCCGGTCCCAGGTCGACGGGCACGTGCACCTTCCGCCGACCACTGGCGACAACATCGATGTACTGTGGAGACCTCACGCCCCACGTGTTGAGCAATTCGGCGGTACGTCCACCCGGCCTCCCGGACGCCCACTATACGCCCTCGCTCAAAGTCCGTCAACTGCACATACGGTTCACGTCCACGCTGTCGCGGCATGCTACCAGTGTTAAAGACTGCGATGGAGCTCCGTATGCCACGGCAAACTGGCTGACACTGACGGCGGCGGTGCACAAATGCTGCGCAGCTAGCGCCATTCGACGGCCAACACCGCGGTTCCTGGTGTGTCCGCTGTGCCGTGCGTGTGATCATTGCTTGTACAGCCCTCTCGCAGTGTCCGGAGCAAGTATGGTGGGTCTGACACACCGGTGTCAATGTGTTCTTTTTTCCATTTCCAGGAGTGTATCTTAACGTATCAAGTCTTGAACTAGCGAGATGACTCTTTTCACAATAATCGTTAGGTCAACGCAACAGAATTTCTCTGTAACACTGCAGCTACAGACTGAAACTAAAGCGAAAAATAGTTTATATGCAGAAGTTTAACATGGAACAGATTGATAATTATATGTTGCAGCTGGGTGCAATTGCAAACTTAGGCATGGTGGAGATAAAGTAGTCAAACAAAGCGATCACTATACACGTTGGTTAACGTTCTAATACAAAATATGTATTATTGTACGTAAATCTACATCTGTACTCCATAAGCCACTTTCACAGATAGCAGATGACGCTTCGCGTACTACTCACACCTTCCCCTCTTCCTCATCCAATAGCGTGTGGTTCGTGGGAAGAATGAGTAGCAGTGAGCCTCCATGTGGACTCTGATCTTTCTAATTTGTTGTTCACGATCTATTCGTGAGATAGACGTAGAAGGATGTGACACATTTGTTGATTCTTCTAGGAATATACGCTCTCGGTCCTAAAACTGTAAAATATACCATGATGCAGAATGCCTCTCTTGCAACGCCTGCCATTGATAGTTGTTCATCATCTCCGTGACGCTTTTGAGCTCATTAAAAGAATTTGTAACGGAACGTGGTGCAATTCGTAAGACCGTCTCCATTTCCTCTACCAGTCTTATGAGGTACAGAACAAGTATTGATCGAACGAGGTTTATGTAAGCTACCTCCTTTCTTAACGAAATACATTTCCTGAGAATTGTTCCAGTGAATCAGTCTGCCCTTCATGAGATTTGTTTTATGTGGTCGTTCCGTGCACGTACAGCTAGATATTTTGTGGAAGCGGCTGCTTCCAGTGATCGTGCTGCAATCGCGTTTTCATACAACAAATGGTCCTTCTGTCTAGATATTCTCAGTACCGTACACTTGAGTATCCTCTTCAGTCCCGACGTACACATATGTGCACATCAGGTATTTGTAGTGTCATCCCGGCAAGCGTCATTCCCCGAATTCAGACCTGATGTGCTCGACTGTGCACATCCTGCGCTTTCCGTTTTTGCCGCTAGGTCGTGCGCAAGTTAGTTTTGGCGGGTTTTCTCGCATCCTGAAACTTCCGATCTTAAGGATGGTGTCATCTGCGACACGCGAGATAGGTAAATTCAGTTTCAATATTCGTTTTTTAATTGAATTGCTGTTTTTATCGTGTCTTACTCCAAACAAGACATCAAGGAAGTGATTTGTGCATGCAATTAAAACGATAGTTTCGTAGTTTTACAAACATCGACGGTTGAATTTCAAGTACATATTTGTGTACATCAGGTCTTAGCTCACAGAATGTAGTGGTACTAACGCTAAGACTTATCTCAATGTGAAATCGTAATTTAAAACGAAATCTAAATTAAAATCTGAAAGTTTAGCTACTAATACGGTAGAGTAGGAGCAAAGTCGTCGTGGGTGTTACGGGTAGCATGATGGACATGTAATCTATAGGTCTTGGGTACTAGTGTCAGTAAAAGCTCTAAAATTGTTAATTTTGTTATCAGGTTAACTTTCATTTCTTTATTCAATTAATTCAACAGTTACCTTCACTTTATTTAATTTTCGCTTCTCAGCTCTGACAGACGATGAAATTATGAAACTACTTAAGGCGAATGACTTGAGTGCCTTGTCAGATGAAGACGAGGATTCTGTTGATTAACTTCCAATTGCACCTGAACGTATTGGTGTGCCACTATTAATTCATGTATTATGGACAAACGGCGTTGTCAAAAAGAATGGATACCAAAACAAATGTGAATGTCCCTCATTAACTTCAGAATTCACTTGGCCCATGACTTGGTGAAGTCTTCAAAAATTGTAGACTCACTGGATCGGTTGAAAGAAATGTCTCCGAGTGTAACACAGGAGAATGTCAGCAGTTCTGATGAAGATGAGGAGCATCAAACCTCACAAAACGAAGATGAATTGTGCCAAAGCCAACTAGAGAAAGCAAATGTGACAGGGTTGGTCACCTTCCTGAATATATTGAGAGTATTTTTGCCTCAAGATGTCGGCTACCAGTGCGCAAGTCACGTTCTCGCATAATGTGTGAAAAGTGCAAAGATTATCTGTTCGTATTAGAAAACAATTGTTTTGCT
Organism: Schistocerca serialis cubense; assembly: GCF_023864345.2. NCBI lineage: Eukaryota > Metazoa > Arthropoda > Insecta > Orthoptera > Acrididae > Schistocerca > Schistocerca serialis. Next base: position 668,906,260 of record NC_064642.1, read on the forward strand.
AAATTCCATAAACATGAGAAGTAATGTGTTCATAAAATGTAATGTGTACATAAAAATGAGAAGTAATGTGATCGTTTTTCATTGTAAATAAAAATATAAAAATACTACGAGATGTGCATTTTTTTCTCTGTTAAGACCCAATGTACACATATGTGTACATTCAGTTATTCAAACATTATTTAAAATAAAATATCAAAATTAGTTTTTTTGGTGCTACTTTGAGATCAACTGCACCAAAAAAAAAAATAACTGAAACGTTTTTCCATTCTTTGTTTATCTTCGGGATTGAAGAGGGTATGGTGAGGATCATTTGCCACCAAGTGCACCGTGCGTGTAGTGCCTGTGTCCTCTGCTGCTCTTCCTGCATATCGCTTCAGTTTTCTAACATTGCGACTTCTCAGCACCAAACAGCATTATCCACGAAAGAGCTAATGGATCTTCTTACGTATATCTGAAACGTACCGATACCACTCTATTCGGTTACTTTTACGAAGGAAAACTTTACTTTTACGAAGGAAAACTTCCCTTCATTGAGAAAACATTCTGAGTTCAGTTTGCTTGGAACTCTTCAATACAATCACACAGATGGTCCGATATTCCGTACGCTGATATTTGGTCAATCGGCGGCAGTATGAAACTGAGTCGAATTCCTTACGGAAGTCAAGGAACATGGCGTCTTCATCTCCAGCCTTCTATAGCATATAGACCGACAGACCGTGCTAGGTGTTACACGATCGTTGTTTTCGTTGTTGAACATTACTGTGATCATTTCCGACCTCCATAAATGACACTATATGCTTGCGTGAAACATATCCCGAAATACTTCAACACACCGACGTCAGAGATATAGGCCTAGAATTTTGTCCGTCTCTTCTTGAAAACGAGATTGACCTGCTAACTATTTACAAGTGGGACTACTGACGCTCCTGTAGCAAACTAATTCCATATTAACATTTTCTTTCTCCGAACTCCTATGGCAAAAGCTACCCTGTCTGGAATAAGAAAGTATCTTATCCGGCCTGAGGAGGGATTACTATGTGGGATTACTATGTGGACTCCTCGCGTACTCCGCTACTCCTAAGCCGTTTCCTACGTTTAGCACACGGCTGTACCATTCGCCATCCGATATTGGAGATTGAGAAGTCCGCATAAAAGGTCGACAGAGGGTCGTCCGCGCTTCTGGTTCAAGCCTTCTACTCGGCTGCAAACCAGAGGACGACGATAAGTTCTATGAACGATGCTGCAAAACGATACCTCTCCTTCCACCTCACGGGCGAGGCTGTTTTTACTAATTCAGCCCGACTCCTATAGGAACTGAGGATGGACTCTGAATTCGGGCGAAGAAGTCACTCATGCCGACAGGGGCGACTGACTGCACTTAATCGCACCAGCAAAGCGACCTCACAGCCGGACGAGATCCCTGGCAAGCATACTTTACCAGTACTTCCCTGAGGGGCTCAGTAACACGTCTAACATTGGCGTTTCCATTGGCAAGCAATCTTATCCTCTCCATTTGTATGGACCAGTCCGGAAGATGGGCCACAATTCCAACAGGCGAGGCATTGCGTGCTGGCTTAGATGTACCTTGAGCAGTAGGCAGTATTTTAAACTTGTTTTTGATACGTACGGGGGCAGCCGTGTTGCTGGTTCCCAATTTCGCCTTCCACCCAGAGATTCACGACGCGATCACAGCTAGCCAGTCACCATCAGGTAACTGTCCACCGGAGGGAGATGCGGAATCAGGGATCCCAGGCAGCACTGAAGACTCCAGAGATGCCAAAGAAATCGTCGCGGGTGCCCCAGCGCCACTGGAGCCCGGAGCAGGAGTACGAATCCTTTCAGCCATAGTTATGACAGCTTCCCTCTATTTAAGAAACGTCGCAATTCCCTGTGGGTCCAGTCCCTACCCTTATTTAATCGATTTTTGTCTGTGGCACAAATAATATAATACTAAACCGAAAAGATAAACGCACTCCATACAAACGAGCGAAAAAATGCAAACCCACATATCAAAATAAGGAGCAGTAGCTACTGTGTTTTTAAATAACTGACATTCCTTATCTATATTTTTATATATATTAAGCATTTTAGTGGACTCGGCACATCTGAAGACAGCAATTATATGCCGAAACCGGTAATGTAAATGTTTTGTATATATCCAAGCGATCGTTGCCGTAACGAATTTTTATATAGACAGCTACCATTCACTTTTACGCCGAAGCATATAAGGATATCATTAAATGAACCGATGTTTACAATCTGTGTACAAACGATAAACTGCTAGCACCTAATCCTACTTTGCTCTGTGGTTGGTGCTCATTAGTAGTTACTCTCAAGACACATGATCAACAGCTGAATACCTGAATGTTTACAATCAAATAGCCACGTATTGCTCAAGCAATGTGTGAGCAGCACATAAAGCCGTCATTTCTTCAATCTCGTGCTTATGGCTGAGAAATAAATCACGTCCGAAAGAAATATCGGATAACATAAAATTGAAAGAAGAGGTTCCAATATCCTCGGGGGCTCCAACGGGGATCTGACTGTCGATCCAATGTTACCTAGCTGTCGTTAAAAATACAAGTCATTTGGATACTATCCAAGAACAAAACAAAACATAGTAAATGGAAATTTTTAGGACTGGATATCGATAAAAATGAGAAGGAGATATTTCCATACAAACGAAAATAGTGTTGGCACAACAAATGGAATGTTTTTCCACCACATACAAAACACTTATCGTGAACTGATGTGAACAAAGATTCAGAGAATCTAAGAAAACACTGACAGAAATCACGGTACTTAAATTCTCTTGTACTCAAACAAGGAATAGGCTGACGGTGGTTCAACTGAAAGCATAGCGATATGCAATTTTTTGGTGACTCCAACACACGCTGTGCAGAATGGCCCGTACATTACGTAATGTCCTCTCTTATAGAATCACGACAGCAACGTATCTGTCCTGTACCCACCTCGGGATGAGAGTAAGCTGACATCATCACACTGATCAACCCTACAGACAAATTCAATGATTCGAGGATGCAGTATCAACGGGATGAAAAGGCCTAACTTCTAATGCTCACCCATCATTGGTGCTATTGGATCTATGGGTTTGTGACGATTCCGGAGGGCTGACATGATAAAATGGCGTGTCAAAAAGACAGACGGTAATAATGTAATTTCTTTATTACTCCAGCATTCTACAGGAGTTACAAGTGCAAGTTCTCTTCAAGTGGCACGGTCTGGTTTCGATCACGGCATCCATGTTCCACGGGCGAGATAGGCATCTATCTCAAAGCCTATGGTGGCAAGAAGTAGTGTCACTCAGGTGGTGGTAGCTGCTGCTCCTATAGTCTCAAAGTCTTGGGCTGTCTATGTGTAGTAGGCTGCATCAAATGCGGCTGCCCGGTGGTATTAGAGTGTAGGCGGAGCGGCTGTGCACTGCCTAGCTTAGGTGGGAGTCGTGCACCAGCAGTTTATGAGAGCATCAGCGACTGATTTCACATCGGTCCATCGATGTCCCAATCCTCCAGTGGCCTGCAACAGGAAGAATGTTAGCCGTCTCACTGCCGATTCGTAGCCAAGTTGTATTGATAAAGCTGCCTGGCAAATTTTTTTTGGCGAGCGAGGCAAGAGCTGTTGAAGTCGAGGTCACGTATGTTACGAACAGACGAAACTACAATCGCCTGGTAATAACTGGGGATTCTTTGATTACTCAGGGTATCCCTCATTGTAACTGCAGATTAAAAATTAGTTCACTTTATTACATGAACGATAAAAGCATTTACTTAAATTGATATAACTCTTAACCACAGGAGTACTTCTTAACTTACAATTGACTACCAAAGCATCACGAACCCTCTCTTGAAGTACAACGTTAAAATTTTACAAAAGTACATTTCCATCTTAGATCTGAATAACTCTTTAGTCCTACTCGATGATGATTGCTTCAGCTGAGGTGTCGAACGGGCAGAGTGCTTCCATGCTCGACTCCACGGGAGGGCGCTACAGTGCTGAAAGTAAGATTTAGTTTTCCGGAGCGCCACTCGTTCGTTGTTGCGGATTGCAGTGAGACGTCACTAATGTCTGTGCCATGCATGTGCGTTGCCGAATTTAGTGTGGTACCTCTACCTCTAGACGATGCCACAGTGTACACAGCCTGCCAAGCACATTCAAAATGTCACGAAATGTCGGTCCTTTCCCGAGTGCATTATTGATACCAAAAGTTTGTGACCATGTTAAGTAAGGAGAAGTTACAACCTTAAGTACATTTTGAGAGATTTTATTACATTGTCCTGTGTATTACATTTCTAGACTCAGGTAAGCCAGGACTCACTTGCGCCCTTAATTTGTGTGTCCAAGATAAAAGGCCTGTTAAGATGTAGAAATGCTGAGTTACGCAGATTGTCAAACACTATTAACACAACAATACTAATTATACATATTTAATCCACCTCCTAACATGATTATTGGGCCATTAATTGTTACATAGAATTGAGTTGTAATGCAGTTTGATATTACAATTATGTTAGTGAACTACAGTTTAAAGTTACTACAGTATGGTTAGTTTTCTACAACAATGGGCACTTTAGTTTAACCTACTTTATTTATTTAATTATCTAACCTAGAAATGACTACTAACTGCAGCGTCACAGGTGTGCCAGTAAAGTACAAACCTACTTAGAATAGCCAGGCTCCTCGAGCTAGCCCCGAGGAACATGCCCCTGGCACTGGGCCGGCCAAGGTTAGTATTCGCTGCAGTTTCCTAAATTAGTGTTCTAATCTAAGTCCTACTAAATACTAACATAACCTACGTCATCATCGGTGCTTTGGTCGCAGTCGATGTAATTGAACCCATCCCTCCTAATCCCGTATGTGGCGGTTTCCAACTGGTGGAAGTCGGCCATTCAACACACAGGCGGTATGGGAATGGGATCAGGTCTTGATCGGTTGGTCTATGAATTGGTACCTATTCTTGGTACCTCAGGTAATCAGTTAACACTTTTCGTGATACCTCATCCACCAGAGCATTCAAAGTATGAAAAGTGTCTTCATGTCTAAGTAGATTGTATGTGTCGTTGTTCGGAAGTCTGTCTCGGAGTGTTGTCGCGACGTCATTGAAGAGAGGGCACTCGAAAACCACATGGTCGGGAGTTCCCTCCGCCACGCCACAGTCACACTCAGGGGCTGCCCTTCTTCCAAACCGACATAGATATGTCGGATAGGGTCCATGACCAGTGAGAAAATGAATGAGTCAAATGAATGAGTCCTCGTGTAGGTTCAAAGTATTCCGTGACCCCACGCTCTTTTACGTCAGGTAAGAACTGGAAGGTTCTTCTCCCCGTTTCTTCTTCCTCTCAAACCCTGTGCCAAAGTTCCTCCTCTCTGTTTCGTATTTCTCGATTATCCTCTACCCTCACACCCATGATCTCTATTATTTTCTCCCCATTCCCTTCTTTGGCCCGGTACCATGCCGCTTGTTCGCGTATCTTAATATCTAGCGGGCAGAGCCCCATTATGACTAACAGAGCTCCCCCTGGTGATGTCCTGTAGGCCCCTACTGATCTCAAAATTATGCTTCTTTGGACTCTTCTCACTGTCATGGCGAGCACGACCCACGTGAGCCTGTGCGCCCAGACTTCCGAGCCGTAACCCACTACTGAGGTCAGAATACTATTATGGTAAAGTTTGATGAGATGAGGAGGGAGATGAAATCTTTTATGTCCAATGGAGATGAGATTGTTTAGTAGTTGGAGAGCTCTCTGGGTTACGGTTTCTATGTGTCTTCCGAAGTCAATTATGACCCCCAGGTATCGCGCCTCCCGTCGCCGAAGGACTGGTGAGCCATCGATTCTGACAGTGGGACTCCTGATAAGCTGATCTTTTAGGAGTAAGTACGTACATTTACTCAGAGATATTTTCATCTTCGTGTTTAGGCACCATTGTTGCAGTTTCTCTATGGCCCTTTCGATCTTTGGCTCGATGTCCTCTCGGCTGCGACCGCCGACCAGCAGGAGGAGGTCATCTGCGTAGGCTATCACCTCTAGCACTTCTTCACTTTGTTGTAGTCCGTCTAGCAATGGTTCCATATTGATGTCCCAGAAAAGGGGCCCCAGAACAGAGCCTTGGGGCCACCCCTTGGTAATTACTTCCCCAATTCTCCCGGTAGGGGATGATAGCCAAACCTCCCGGTCCTTACAATAGCTCCTCAGACACCCATATAGCGGCCCTGGACGCACTTTCTCCCGGTCAAACTGTATTAGTGCAGTTGACATGGAAGGTGTATCTTAAGACTGGATTTGGGCAAAGGATTAAAATAGGGTACATCGGAAATTGACGCAACGTGTGGCCGACTTATTTGACGTATATATGTTGAGAGACGTTCGAAATCTCTCATGGATAGCCGATGGAGAGGTATTTCATCGCTCGTGGAAAGTGGAAAAAAGATCAACAAACTGTTGCGGATCCTACTGCACACTCTCCCGAAAGTTTGTTGGTAATTAGTCACAGTCCAGTGATGTGTTAAATGCATTTTCCTGAACTGTAGAGTCAAAAGCAGAGAGAAGATGGCATGGACGTAAAAGACGAAAAACTATCTTCCGGTGGTCCAGTCACTGTATAACAAAGGGAGCAGCAGCGCTATTCAGCCCTTGTTACGGAAACGGTGTGTATCGACGTAACTGCGTCGAGAATTGCCGTTACCACAAGTGGGTCACGATAAAAAGGAAGAATGAAGGGGAACAGTGTTTGTGGCGCGTCGCAGCCGCCGCCAGCGGCGCGTCGGCACGCAGCCAGCGCCCCGCCCCCACCCGCACCCCAGCCGTGATTTACGAGGGAGGCAGCGGCGGCGCAGGGGTGGCGTCGGTGGCGGCGGCGTCGGCGTCGGCGGCGGGCGCTGACGGCGCAGATAAGCGGGCGCGCCTCACGCCGCGTTGCTCCGCCCGCCGTGAAATGCGCGCGCCTGAGAGGGCGGCAACCTAACGTGCACCCACGATGCGCGCCGCTGCTAGCGATTAGGAGCTCGCCAGATTTCCCCGGACGCCTGTGGCGCTCGGCGACCGACCTTTATCGCAGCCGAGGACTGAAGGATAACGAGCGGCAACTCGGAAAGCCTCCCGCATGGGGAAAGGACGGCAGCGAGCGGTGGGATTGCAAGAGGGAATCGGGATCTGAGACCCTGCCGGAGATACACGAACGGAACTGTGGAATTGGCCTCTGGACTGTTAACACAATGGCCGTCTCGTCCACGTGCTAGGCGGTGCGCGACTAATACTCTGTAAGAGACCTTACGACAATTGTAAATGTGCCCCGTTCAACATCTACTACACAGCTTACTAGCGATATACGCAACACTAAATCCGTAAATTATTTCCTAATTTTCACTCAAGATATGTGCGTTGGGCTACACTGTACTTGGAATCCTCTGAGTTCAGTGGGAACATATTCTATAATACTAATTTCAGATTGGAGGATAACCGGCACGCTTTAATACTGAGAGACAAATTTTATAAGAAATAAATGAAACCATGTTTTATTCCGTTTGGAAGCATTTGTGGCAAGCGATTGTGTTTATATCAGGTAGAGCAGGGTACAACAATCACTGGGAAATATTTTTTATAGCATGTCCAGATATAGGACAACGTGTCGCCTGCGTCAATGCTAAAAGACATACAAAAAGGCAGTTACAATAACGTGATATGCTTGCCTTATGAAATGTACAGTTGTATGAACTTTAAGGTCAGTCAGATATCAAACAGGAAATGTAAGTAAAAACATTGAAACCGTCGTATAAGTACTTAGTCCCAGCTGGACTATACATGTGAAAGTTTGAGTTCACACTGATGTCGATGAGTACATTTACAACACAGCTGGCTTCATTTTATATCTTACCAATCTGCTGCACCCTCTCATGCGTCATGCGTTGACAACATATACCAAGTGAGTTTTAAAATTCGTATGTTTCATCATTCTTGATACTAATTTATACGTCAAAAATCGTGTTTACCTAAAACAAATAAGGAGGGGCGTGTAACTAAAGACAGTGACGAATGTGGTTAAGTCTACACTCTTCACAATCGACAATAGTTTAAGAAATACAAAACATCTTGTTCAGTGCACCTAAGTTTATAAAACAGTTCATGAAACCGTGTTACATACGAGTACTAAGCACAGTTGAAGGTGACAAGTGTTATAAGTCAGCTTACCAGCGGCGATATATTAGAAGGATTAAAATCATCCTGCTTTAAATAAATAAAAAACTGAAGTACAAACCGTTCTTCTCCGAAATGACAACATAACCGCCCTGTAGGTTCACAAATAACAGAATATATACATAATATGAACTGCTGTACTGTTCTGATATCCGCTTTCCTTTGTGATTCACTGGAGATATAACTCATGGAAGACTGGTGTGACATATTGACACGCATAATATACCAATGCTATTGGCCTCTTCTTGTATAGTGTTTTCTGAAAACGTGGACACGAGAGAGAGGTAGAGCGAGAGAGAAGAGTGAGAGAGATGGGATGGGGTATCTACAAGTCGAACCTCGCTTTCATTCATTGTACGTTTCTTATACGGTCAACAAATAGGAAATGCCAATATTTCATGTTTTGGACAGCGAGTTACTGAGGATAGTACAGAAGTTTATACATAAAGTGCTTATAAGTAAAGTGTCACATGCTCCTACAGCACGTAGGATTGGTCAAAACTGGATGGAAACTTCATATAATCATACGACGGAAAACAAGTATATTTAAAGATATGAACCAAATTTTCCTCTCATTACCGTCCTTCTGTGACGTAAAAGTAGACACTATAGGTAATAGGTAATGCTGCACGTGGCTTCAACACATTTTGAACCAGAGCAACGCACATGCTTTCAGCGACACTGACTCTATTCGGATTGAAGCACACGCGTTGGTCACCTGCTCCTTTCATTTCTGCACATAGCTACAAATCCAATAGATCCTCAAACGTTCCAGTTCCCATCAATCGTTGCAATGAGATTCTGTTGCACGAATCGTAGAAAATGGTGTGGTACACCGTCGTGCATAGACCATAGAAGTTTGTCTTTCTGCAAAGGTAGCGGCGGTTATACATTGCGCACATATCGTTGATACGCTATTGCTGTTAATCAGTTTGGTAAGGGAAGTAGCCCTGTGAGGCAGTCAGCGACTGTTGCTGCACATCCACTGATTCTGAAGCGATCCTCATGCATTTACCCCCATTATGATTTCTACGTCTGCCTCGTACCACAAAACACATATTGTTTGCAGCAAGTAAAACAGTTCACATGTCAACAGGCATTGGTTTCTGGACATAAAGGAACTTTTCTTGTAGTTATGACCAATAACTCCTCATGCAGAAATATATTACATTTTTTTTCTAACCACCCACTACACACACAAATATTTCAAAACGTATGCGTTGAACACTTCCTCCACTCGCATCAGCTGGCATAGCTTATGCAGGAAATCCTAGGGTTTCAGCATAGAAGCTGAAAAGCTTTACGCTCATTTGCTGTAATGTGTTAATTAACTGAAGTACCACAGGCAAAAATGTAATTCTTGCTCGAGTGGAGAGTAGAGGTGTTAAACGTTGGCCTTCACTTCAGGAAGGAATTTCTGATAATGTGCTAGAAGAGTACTGGCCTGGCAAAAGTGCTCTTCACCGGAGAGCGTTCATGACTCGACTGCTGTCGAACGATGAGGTGTCATTCTGTGTGGCGTTATGGATGTAGGTATTTCTCGTTCTCTCATCGCTGATGACAGCTAGCTGTGGTCACGAAAAAAAAAACCCTAATTGAAATAAATGGTTTTAAGTCTGTCATATGTTGCATTCAGATGTATCTACTTTATTTCTTGCTGAGTTCTAGTTTCGGACACCTGTGTGAATTTTCAACCCTTCCGTGCCGCAAGAGTGACAAATACAAGCGACAGACCATGTACAGAAACTGCCCCTGCCTTAATCAAAGCGATATATGGCCGACTTAACCAAGAGGAAAATATATCACATAGAACGGACACATCTATGTATGTCTATGTGGTGCACTTTCCTGTTGTTAAGTCGGCCATGTGCTGCTTTGAACACTGCAAGGGCTGTTTCTGTAGGTGGACTATCGCCTGTATTTGTCACACAGCACGGATGGATTGAAAATTGACACAGATGTCCGAAACTAGTCGCCATCAAGAAATAAGACACTTCTCAATGCAACTTATGAGAGAGCTACAACCATTTATTTCAATTGGAAGGCACGTTGCGGACCTATTTTTCACCTGCAGCATGCTCCAAGTTCGTAAACATAAAGTATTTTGCATGGAGTGTATTACAAGGTGGATCTCAAGATGGGGCTGGTAGACCCCATATCTATTATGCAGTAGAGAAATTTAAAACACCGATGCTCCCAGCGTCTAAAAATTTGCAATTGAAAACCATATCATTAACTTGTAGTTAAAGAGAATGTCAGTTAAGTTGTATGTGAGACTATTGAAATGCTGGACAAATGCCACAAGCAACCCTTTATTGTCTTCAGGGTGCAGGAGGGTAATGCATATAAGGGAGGAGAACGGCAGTTTATCGGCTACGATGACAGTACCCAGCTGTTACAGACGACCGGTCGAATGGCTCCGAGGCAGCAGTTACCTACCGCAGTATAACGGATGGCCATTAGCAAACTGATAGCAGATCGCGTTCAGAAAATACTTTATATGTGGTGATGTTTTCACCTAAAGGTTACTGACAGACAATGAAGGAAACGGCAACTCACAGTACTTATTTTTCCTACTAAAATTTCAGACAAATGTGATTAAGGACTAGACACTACCTACTACACTTGAAATGAAACAACGTAGACTTAGTATGGATTTCTGTTAGTCTGTTTCGCATGTCACAGAACGCTGTCGGCAGTATCAAGAGCTGATTCAGTAGTGGGTATATGTAAGGTGTAGACTAAACTGTGAGGTAGGTTCCGATTAAGAACGTTTATGAGAAAGTACACACATGTACTTGTATTCCTGCATCACTGCATCATTGATAATGCACAGTGTGCGCAGTTTTTTTCTATTGACACTTATTTGGTAGACAGATATTCACCATTGTTAGACAACCAGATCATTCGACAGACATCAAGAAAAGCTTTCTGGATTGTGTAAAAGATGTGGTGTAAAGGGCAGAGATTAAAAATAATTTAGGACAATGCAAGTGTGATACTGCAGGAAATACATTGGAAAATTCTCACAGAGAGCATAATTCATTACAGAATCTTACTCATAATGCAAAACACTCATTAATCGAAACAGTTTGTCCCACATAAATTAACTAAAATACGATAATGCGTTTCATGCAGAAGAATTACTGAAAGTTTTATCCTATTAATATCATTTATTCAAGGAAAATTATACGTACAGTATTATGTACTTTATTATTCAAGATACGTAACTAATTCTTTCTCACTAGGAAGCTATCTATAGTCATTTGTTTCTGTCGAGGCTTCCACACTTGGTGAAAATGCGACACAGCAAAATGTTCAAATGGCTCGGAGCACTATAGGACTTAACATCTGAGGTCATCAGTCCCCTAGAACTTAGAATTACTTAAACCTAACTAACCTAGGGACACCACACACATCCATGGCCGAGGCAGGATTCGAACCTGCGGCCGTAGCGGTAACACGGTTCCAGACTGAAGCGCCTAGAACCGCTCGGCCTCAACGGCCGGAGTGACACAGCACTATCGTCAAATAAATTTCTGACATGCGTAGCTACTGCTTTGTTGGGATGCTGATTTTCAGTGTATCGCCTCCTCCTCCACCTCTGAAGAAGTTCTCTCCACTTCCTGCTGTGAAACACACTGCAACTCCATAAGCTTTTCAGTGCTCATTTCTTGGTTGTGCTCTTCCACAACGTCATCGTTTTCATTGTTATCTACTTCTAGTACCGTACTTTTGACCAAAGATACAATCTCCTTGACTAAACGCTCCTTAAGTACTGTCTCAAATGCCACAGAGTCACATTCGACAACGCACTCCGTCGAAAGCTTCTTCCAAGCAGAAGTGAGATTTCTCTTGGCAACCCTTTCGATCATCTTGACGCAGCCTACGATGTTTAAGTGATATTTCCAAAACTCTCTGAGAGTGAGATTGGTAGCTTCAGTCAACTCAAAGCGATGCTGGAAGAGTGCTTTTGTGTAGAGCGTTTTAAACTTAGAAATAATCTGCTGGTCTGTAGACTGGAGTAACGGAGTAACGGAGTGGTGTTGGGAGGCAGAAATTGGATCGTGATGAATTGAAATTATTCAAGGAGGCGGTCATAAAAGCCAGGATGATGGGCGGGAACGTTGTCCATAACGAGCAAGACATGAAGTGACAGATTTATCTAAAGCAAATATTTCACTGAAGGACCAAACACTTCATTGATCCACTCACAAAAAAATATCACGTGTTTTCGGAGCTCTATATCCCAATTAACCTCCTCTTCCGGACTTGAACTTCCCGAAGGCTCGTTGAGTTTTTGATAAACAAGCAGCGGTTTAATTTTCAAATCGCCGCTTGCATTGGCACAAAATAGCAGTGTGAGACGCTCTTTCATTGGCTTGCCACCAGGCAGTGCTCCTTCCTCTGCTGTTATAAAGGTAGGCTTCGGTATCTTGTTGCAGAACAGACCCGTCTAGTCGCAATTGAAAACCTGTTGCGACAGATAACCCTGAGAATCGTCGAGCATCTTGAAGTTGCTGATGGAGTTCTTTGATGCCTTTGTGTCGGAGCTGGCTGATCCGTCGTACCTCACGGCGCTGTGGATCCCGATTCTTCTCTTAAACTTCTCGAACCAACCTCGGCTTCCCTTGAACACTTCTTTGGCCGCTGTTGTTCCTGGCGTCATCTTAACGAGGTCGGCAAAAGTAATTCTCGCCTTCGCCCAAATGATGTTCTGTTAATAGTGTCCTCTTGCAATTTCTTTTCATTTATCCATATAAGGAGCAACATTTCGACGTCGTCCGGAATACCGTTGTTTAGATACACTGGTCACTCACTTTGAAACACCTATCTCCTTAATCTGTTCTTGTTCTTGAGGATAGTGCAAATAGTTGATATAGACAGATTTTATATGTGCGTTAAATCAGCAGCGCTCACAACAAGTTCGCGTTTTTCAACGATTTTACGTTTAATTTATGAGGACATTTTCTTTCTTTACGATCGCGTTTTACTTCTATGCTCATTTTCTTTCTCGTCTTCTTCCGGCTTTATCTCCGTGAACTTTTCTACGAAGGTTATTAAAATCTGCGCACACATACAAAAAATACACTGTGTGAGGAAAAGTTTAGAAAAATGTGAAATCACAAGCTGCGCTAAAATTGTAGCAAAAAGAGCGCTAAACCCAGGCTACAGTACGTACAAAAGACATTGTTCATATACCGCTGTCGACAATGAAAGGTGTTTATATTGTTGAAAGTTTCCCCCGCCGTGCGCGAACGGCTGGTGACGTCACACTAAATCGTTGTCACTCGTTATCTGAAACATTGCTCGTTAAGCCACTCATTTTTTTACAATTTGTTTTGCTCGTTTGCTAAGTGTGGGTTATGGGAGGTGCTCGTTAAGCGAGGTCCCACTGTACCGAAATCGATGTGTAAAATATCATTTAAAACAAAGAAATGGGGTCTATTTTACTGGGCGGACTAAGAATGTTAGTCATATCATGTTCTGAGAATTGATTAACAGAAGGATTACTCCAACAGATAGACGAAACAAAGAAGTGCAACAATTTTCTGATGAAGGAAGGAATTAACCAATGAAATCATTTAGGAAAAACAAATGGGAATGGCAACGAAGCAAAGACTGAATCACCGCAGACAAATTTGCAAAAACAGTAAGAAAGGAAAGTCTTATCTGAAGTCGTAAATCAGGGTATAGTGAAACCAAAGAAGCTACAATGATATTACATGTAGGGGTATCAGCATTAAGAGCGCAAGTGCAATTCCATGGTTAAACGCGGAGGATGGCGCTGATATACGGAACGAGTACGTAGAAGGCCGTTACGTGGGGAAGGAAGTGTCGGATGTAGGGAGGAAGACGAAACACTAGTCGATATGGAAGACATAGATAGTGTTACAGTCAAAGTGTAATAGGCATTCGGAAGACTCTCGACGGAATAAGGCAGAAGGGACAGACAACATTGCCTCGTAATTTCTAAATCCAGCAGGGGAATTGACAACCAAACGACTACTCACTGTGCTGAGTAGATTTTACAAATTTGGAAACACAACCACACTTTCGAAGAAACATCACCCACACACACTCCCAAAACTGCCAAGGGCAGATTAAGAGCGAGAACTAGCTCCCAATCAGAGTAACATCTTATACATCCAACATGCTGACGTTAATATTTTACAAAATAATGGAATAATATTGAGGTTCTGTTAGACTGTGATCAGTTTGGCTTCAGGACAGGTAAAGGCATTAGAATGCCCATTCATAATAGAATCAGGACAAAAAACTTCAACACGCGTTCATAGTATTTTTCCATCTATATAAAAGTGTGCTACAACGTGAAACGCTACCGGAATACAGAAATTTTCTGAGAATTTGGTTTAAACTACAGGCAAAGATGGGTAATATAATATAGGTTCGAGGATCAAGAGAGAGAAAGAAGGAGTACAATACGAAGTGCTCGGATTAGGAAGATCGTAAGATATGGACTCAGCGTTTCGCCCCAACTCCTCAATCTGTACGTCGAAGACGCTAATACGAAAAGAAGATTTAAGAATGAAATTAAAATTCTGGGTGAAAAGTTATCAATGTCAGAAAGAAATGCAGTTCGGTGGATTGGAGTACAGAGTACGGATTTAGAGAAAACCGAAGAGCAGCGCAGGGTAGCCGCGCGGTCTTGGGCGCGTTGTAACGGTTCGCGTGGCTGCCCCCGTCGAAGGTTCGATTCATCCCTTGGGCATGGGGGTGTGTCTTTTGTCCTTGTTGTTGTTGTTGTTGTGGTCTTCAGTCCTGAGACTGGTTTGATGCAGCCCTCCATGCTACTCTATCCTGTGCAAGCTTCTTCATCTCCCAGTACCCACTGCAATCTACGTCCTTCTTAATCTGCTTAGTGTATTCATCTCTTGGTCTCCCTCTACGATTTTTACCCTCCACGCTGCCCTCCAATACTAAATTGGTGATCCCTTGATGCCTCAGAACATGTCCTACCAACCGATCCCGTCTTCTGGTCAAGTTGTGCCACAAACTTCTCTTCTCCCCAATCCTATTCAATACTTCCTCATTAGTTATGTGATCTACCCATCTAATCTTCAGCATTCTTCTGTAGCACCACATTTCGAATGCTTCTATTCTCTTCTTGTCCAACTATTTATCGTCCATGTTTCACTTCCATACATGCCTACACTCCATACAAATGCTTTCAGAAATGACTTCCTGACACTTAAATCTATACTCGATGTTAACAAATTTTTCTTCTTCAGAAAAGCTTTCCTTGCCATTGCCAGTCTACATTTTATATCCTCTCTACTTCGACCATCATCAGTTATTTTGCTCCCCAAATAGCAAAACTCCTTTACTACTTTAAGTGTCTCATTTCCTAATCTAATTCCCTCACCATCACCCGACTTAATTCGACTACATTCCATTATCTTCGTTTTGCTTTTGTTAATGTTCATCTTATATCCTCCTTTCAAGACACTGTTCATTCCATTCAACTGCTCTTCCAAGTCATTTGCTGTCTCTGACAGAATCACAATGTCATCAGCGAACCTCAAAGTTTTTATTTCTTTTCCATGGATTTTAATAGCTACTCCGAATTTTTCTTTTGTTTCCTTTACTGCTTGCTCAATATACAGATTGAACAACATCGGGGAGAGGCTACAACCCTGTCTTACTCCCTTCCAAACCACTGCTTCCCTTTCATACCCCTCGACTCTTATAACTGCCATCTGGTTTCTGTACAAATTGTAAATAGCCTTTCGCTCCCTGTATTTTACCCCTGCCACCTTTAGAATTTGAAAGAGAGTATTC
The DNA here is from genome assembly GCF_023864345.2 of Schistocerca serialis cubense. Classification (NCBI taxonomy): domain Eukaryota; kingdom Metazoa; phylum Arthropoda; class Insecta; order Orthoptera; family Acrididae; genus Schistocerca; species Schistocerca serialis. The sequence continues at coordinate 668,922,273 of NC_064642.1, forward strand.
CAGTCAACATTGTCAAAAGCTTTCTCTAAGTCTACAAATGCTAGAAACGTAGGTTTGCCTTTCCTTAATCTTTCTTCTAAGATAAGTCGTAAGGTCAGTATTGCCTCACGTGTTCCAATGTTTCTACGGAATCCAAACTGATCTTCCCCGAGGTTGGCTTCTACTAGTTTTTCCATTCGTCTGTAAAGAATTCGTGTTAGTATTTTGCAGCTGTGACTTATTAAACTGATAGTTCGGTAATTTTTACATCTGTCAACACCTGCTTTCTTTGGGATTGGAATTATTATATTCTTCTTGAAGTCTGAGGGTATTTCGCCTGTTTCATACATCTTGCTCACCAGATGGTAGAGTTTTGTCAGGACTGGCTCTCCCAAGGCCGTCAGTAGTTCCAATGGAATGTTGTCTACTCCGGGGGCCTTGTTTCGACTCAGGTCTTTCAGTGCTCTGTCAAACTCTTCACGCAGTATCGTATCTCCCATTTCATCTTCATCTACATCCTCTTCCATTTCTATAATATTGTCCTCAAGCACATCGTCCTTGTATAGACCCTCTATATACTCCTTTCTGCTTTCCCTTCTTTGCTTAGAACTGGGTTTCCATCTTTTGTCCTTAGCGTAAGTTAATGTTGGATTAAGTAGTGTGTATGCTTAGGGACCGATGACCTCAGCAGTTTGGTCCCATCGGATCTTACTACAAATTTGCAAAATTTCCAAAACCGATGAGAGACGAGAGATAAATGTATGAATTTATAACGTAGCAGCCTAAATGAGATCTGCAATAAACGTCAAAACGGCGGGCCACGAAGGAGACGAAATCAAGAAACTGTGCTAGACTGGAAGCAACACGACTATGACAGACAAAGCAAGGGGACATAAAAGGAGACTAACACACGAAAAGAGAGCATTCCAGGCCAAGATATGTCCACTGAAATCGATTTGTGGAAGAAACCTGAGAATGTTCGGATAGAGCACGTCATTGTGAGGTAGAGAATCACAGACCGTGGAGAAAACTGAAAAGGAAGATAATGGAATCGTGAGTGACATCGTGTTATAGAAAAAGAAACGTTGAAAATTAAGTGGGCTGATAATAGAAGAGATGAGGACTTTCTGCACACTATCGGCGAGCACTTGAACGTGGAAAAAGAAGGACAAAAAAAAGGTTAAGATGATAAGACTTGAGATAAGGCACCAAGAAATAACTTTCGCTATTCTAGAGAAGGATAGTCAACAGGCAACTGAAGACTTTGGATGCTAGTGCTACTGCTACGGGTCGTATCAAAAAAGTGAGAAGACTGATATCCCAAATTTAAGTTGTGTACCAGTCGTTTCTGAACTTATTTTCTAACTTGTTTGTAATCGTATACGCAATAAAAGCGTTGTACACAACATACTAATCCCATTTAAACTAAACACAAATATAACAATATCGTTACAGCGCGGAAGCTCTGTAACAAATTTGGCTGAAAAGGCCACATGGACAGTCGTGGTATTGGGTGAGGAGGGGGCGTGGGGTTTGGTTCAAATTCAAATGGCTCTGAGCACTATGGGACTTAACATCTGAGGTCATCAGTCCCCTTGAAATTAGAACTACTTAAACCTAACTAACCTGAGGACATCATACACAACTACGCCCGAGGTGGGATTCGAACCTGCGACCGTAGCGGTAACACGGTTCCAGACTGAAGCGCCTAGAACCGCTCGGCCACAACGGCCGGAGTGACACAGCACTATTGTCAAATAAATTTCTGACATGCTTAGCTACTGCTTTGTTGGGATGCTGATTTTCAGTGTATCGCCTCCTCCTCCACCTCTGAAGAAGTTCTCTCCACTTCCTGCTGTGAAACTCACTGCAACTCATAAGCTCTTCAGTGCTCATTTCTTGGTTATCCTCTTCCACAACGTCATCGGTTTCATTGTTATCCACTTCTAGTACCGTACTTTTGACCAAAGATACAATCTCCTTGACTAAACGCTCCTTGAATATCTACCTTACTGTAGCTATCCAGCATTCTGGTTGCTGTATGTAAGAATCAATCAACTTTAAAAAAAAATTGTGTCCTATAAGGTCGATGTTTGTCGTTTCATAAACAGCAGAATGACAGCACTAAGATGATACGCGATTGATATTAACGTACACTTCGATATAGTGGCATAGTGCGCAAACAATTAGCAGGAGCATTATGAATCATGGAACGCAGGACAAACTTAACTATCATTTGTACAGAATAAATAAACTGGAAACAAATGTTTATTACCTACAGAGAATTAAGACTATAACAGCAAGATGGCCAGTAGATTAAGGAGACAATGATAATCCAACTACCTAAAACGTCTTTAAAACACACTAGTTAAATTACGAAAGGGCTTCTCAGAATTTTTTTTTTCACTTCGAAATGTTTATGTTCAGTAATCAGTTTGTTTGTTTTCTTGCATATACGTATCCGCAACCCTAGAACTGAGTCGGCGTAAGTCGTAAATTGATCACTGACAGCTGTCGTCGCTGTTGCCAGCTTTCAGCTACGAAGTGAAAATGGTTGCAGGCGTAAACAATATCCATCAATAGATATCCGGCAACACTGCCGCGTTGCCACACAGACGTTTACGAAATCGCGTAACATGATTGGTTCCTGTAGATACGCGGATCTCCTGCACCCAGCCCATTGCTACTGTCAGGAATCTCCTTACAGCGACTCTACTGTAGTATGGAAATAAAAAAAAGTATCACAATCCATTGATGAATTGGAGTTCCGTTAGGTAATTGGTTTCCTGCATGTAAAGGGGAAAATTCCGTTTCTCTCAATTTCATCTAAGAATTTTCTCTACATATGCATCTCACCACCACCATTCTTTTAAAAAAATCGTAATAGTTGTACGTATATCACTACCCTAGAGAAAACTAAATCACGATTATTGTGAAGTTGGCGTATCAGTTATATTATGAAACACCTAAGTGTGTTTTGTCCTCCCGCTATTCATTAAGTAGGCATGGAGTTAATTTAGAATTAATGTACACGTATTTCGTTATTGGAGCCTAACACACTTCACGCCGAATCTGTTAGACGAATCTGAGAAAGAATCATCTATTAATTCGTAATACTTGAACCTTAATGTGCCATGTGTTTAATGAGCAGTCTTTATATGGCTTCTGCTTCTTACGTGATTTCTCCGGTTCAGTCTTCTCCTGTTAGGCTGCTGAAAAATGATGTCCTAGAATTAACGTTATGTGACCGTGTAATTAGAAAAATCACTTACAACGGGAAGGAATACGTATCCAACGCTGCTTGTACATTATTTAATGGAAGGTGGACAATAGTTGTCGATATTAGTTCTTTTTTAGTAGATGGTGTAGCCCTGATGGAAGAACTATATTCCCAAACGGGATTAACGCTGCTGAGGTGTTCATTTTGCACATACACTTAAGACATTCGTGTAGAAAACAAATATTTTTTCTGTTTACTGTAGATATACTTTTACACACTTTGAGGCGTAGCGTCGTATAATGATCCTGCCTTGGAGGCGGTGAAGTGGGAGATGTGTCTCAGAGCTGGATAGTGACAGATGGTGACGCGAGACTGGACGCGCACATAGTTTCTGTATCAGCCGATAGAGGACAATATTGGATAGGGGGACTGTGATTTTAGTTTCGATTGTGCCCGCTAGAGTGCACTAAAGTAATAGAATGTTTTCACAAACTGTTCTAAAATTTTCTTAAAGTGTTATTATTTCTTTTTGTGTATGTAAAATGATATAAATGTGTTTTAGCAGTATGAATGATGCGTGAGTGTGATTTTAGGTTAATATGAAGATAACTGTTTAGCGAGTTATGTAGTAGAAATTAGTGTGGGAACATTTCAAAGAAGTACGGATATGAACAAAGGGGATTTTTGTGGAATAGATTTGTATAGTAAGTTTATGGTAAAGGGAAGTTAATTCAGGTATAAATAACAATAGTAAATAATTTTGTGCATAAATAAAACTTCAGCATATTAGATAATTACGTCGGTAAAAAGTGCAGTCGACAGGTTTACTATTTTGCGATTGGTTAGGATGAAAAGCGTGGACTGACGCGGGAGAGTGTTGTTTTGCTATTGGCTGTTGAGTAAACTGACCAATGGTAAAGCAGTATTCTTCGCGCGTATTTCTCTGCTAGTAAAGAAGACTTAGAGTATTCTAGAGAAGATTCGAAGCCTAGCCATGAAAGAGATCGGACGTGTGCAGTAGTAGTTCCGATGAAAATGATAAGTTGCGGATCTAGCAGTGTTTCGTGCATCAAAAGTGTTAGAAAGTGACGGCATAATTATTCCGATGTGTGTGTAGAAATTTCGGAATTTTTAAGTGAATTCTGTGACGAGAAAAGACATATATTCCGCGTGGCGTATTGAGCAGGTCGGTGGCTAAAACATGTGACTGCATTTGATACCGACAGACTTAATATTTGGCGAGCATTCTCAATCAAAAACAATCAGTATTTTTGTAGCTATTGCGTTTTCGGGAAATGCAACACCATAAACTTGCGTGAGTGAAAGGGATTGTGAGTGACTGTGTTAAGACAGCACGGGATTGGCAGTGATACTTGTTCACCTAAGTTTCAGAATATATTAATTGAAGACAAAATTTCCAACCTTTCATTCCGTGTTTCTCCCGAAACGTAGATTAGTGACTGTAATTGCAGTCTGGTTCACGTCGAAGTACAGTACGTTTCACTCGGCTTTCCTACTGATGATCTGTTGAGACAATGTTCACAGGTAGGTGCAGGTACGTTGTAAAAGGTACGGAAAGAACCGCGCCGCCGCAACTTGAGCACTGAAATCATAAATAAAGTTATAATTTAGATTGTTTAATGTATTAACCATCTAAACTGCATACTAGGATAACACAACAATGAAATACTCGAATATTGTAATCATGTGTGTGTAAATTTTACTACACTAGGCCTAACATTTATTTACAGTTTTTATACGTGTATGTGTTTCTTGAAAGTGAATTTTGTACATTTAACGCATTTCATTGAATTTTCGTCGTTAGTTCTTCCACACAGACGACGTCTACCTCTCTTCTTACTCTTAGGATCGTTTTCTTTCGGTATGAAAGGTGCAGATTCAAACTATGTTCTTGTCTCTACAACTTCTCTTATAGCATTTCTTCTTGGAAGATGTTCTTGGCTCTTCATATCCCCATCGATTAGCTGCTCTCCAAGAGTTTCTAGAAATAGTCTTCTTCACTGTGCGATGTTTGCTTTCCATTGGAGGTAAGTTGCTTTGTATATGACATATGAGTTATATGGATAGATGTCGATCGTCTTTGACAACATAACAACAGGCTTCTGTTTTTCTTCCTCTTTACTGTATAAATCACCACCATCTCCTACAGTATGTCCACAGCTTTTTTTGTAGCGCTGTAGTCTTAAAAACTTTAGGTTTTCTCTTGGTGCCATAACTAACTTTTGCAACTCAATGCAGAGTTCTTCGCACATTAACGCATTTGCTTTTCTTTTGGGATGAGTAATACAAGAGTTATGTCCTTTCTGAAAGCAAATGTTGATATGTAATTAGGAATCCCCATGGTCTGTAATCGTTTTGATGAGATGGAAGACTTGTTTTTTCAAACAGTTTCAATCACTATGATATTTCTCTTCATCAGCACTTGTCCTAGTTCGTGGGAGGTGAAATAGTTGTCAACATTATGATATGTCCTTTCAAGCCAGAAGGCAAATCAATTACAAACACTAGACCTTGGTTCTATCCAGGTGCACTACCTTGTCGTTGTCATTCTGACAAAGTACCTAAGACTTGATGCCATACTTTGTCTGTTTACTAGGCATATATAGGCGGGAAGGGCAGTTTCGCCAAAATGCAACAAATTGTTCGTTTACTGTAACAAACATGTTGGGATTGTGTAACTTAGGTAATATCTCTACCCATTTCTCCCAAATCCCATATATTGTTGGCGCAAATTTTCTTTTTAATGGATTGTTGCCTTGTCTTAAGGTTATCAAATCGAGTAACTCTTGATCTCTTTTTAAATGTTTCTAGTGAAGTTGTAGTTCAGAAAAGAGCACGACCTTGGTACTCGTCCCATGAAACTCCAGTAGACTCATTATATATCTCTTAAACTCCTGCTCATAACAACAGACATATGTAAGCATCTAGGTCAACAACATCTAATTCTTTCCACTTATCTTCACAAAAATATATACCTCCAGGATTAGAATGGTTGGCGGTAATTTTTCCGGTTGATGGGGGGAGGAACAATCTGAAAGTTGAGTATTCACTTGTAACGGCAGAAGTGACATACTTTGCTGGTTCTGGTGTCGGGTGAACTATGTTATATGTTGGATGCCGTCCCAGGTCAGGTAACGGTTCTGTCTTCCGTTTAATTGATTCATCAATTGACATCATAATTGCACTGCTAAATATTCGCTGTTATGATGTATTATCTGCGTCCTCTGGTGAAGATGAAGAGCTGTGTTGTGAAATGTGATCTTCATCCCTCAAATTACTCTCTCTACTATTAGATTGGCTTGTCACTATTTCTGCTATTTCATCATCTTGCAAAGAAGGCATTATCTTGACGAAAAAAATATACAAAATATATGAATTTTAAAGATAGATAACTAGTGAGATGAGCAGAAGGGAATCGCTTTACAAACTAATTCGGCTACAAGCAAAAACCAATGACTCGCACTCCACCAGCCATCCTTTCCACACAAACAGACAATCCATTGCTCAAACCAACAATGACTTCACCTCTTCATACCCACCTTACTGCATCGAAATATGTTCCATTGTTAGTAGATTAAACATGGTCTGAATTTACTGTACTAAGGAATGTTAAAATAGAAATATTTAAGAAGTTCCGAAAAGCTTGAGAAGTATTATTTCTGCGGATGAAAAACTAATGCTCCAAAATAGTTTTTCTTTCTGTGCGAATACACTAAGTGAAAACAAAATCAGTAAAGAGATTTTATTAAAAGAAGATATTTTCAGAACTATAGACCATCAAAACTCCTTTTCTTCAAAAGAAACCTGAATATCCTATGCGGGTTACAAAAGGCTAACGTGCGCAATCATCCGCTATTCTTTGAACCTTGCGATCTTAAGGTAAGCCAGTGTAAAATGACCAGGTACATAGAATATCATGAATTACAAGAGACGCATACCTTTTATAAACAACGTCAATCATTAGAGCGTAGATCCATAACATTTTCACTAAATTCTCAGTTCACTATCCACAAGAGGACTCTTCCATATATTCTAATTTCTGTTTACACAATGGCGATTATATGTCACTTATTTCTCAATACTTCGGCCATACATACAGACTTGCGTCTCCGAGAGCTACTTAACGAAGTAAGGAAATACCGTTCTTGCTTTTTATCTGCCTACACATTTTCTAAGAACTACTCTACTTTTATTGCAAGTAACTTTTCGCGCTCGCAGGTATTTGCTTCGCTGCCTTATGAATTTCTTGTACAGCGCTGAAGCCAATACTGCGTCCAGTAGCAATACTTCGTAAGTACGGCATACGTACCTTATGTTGGGAGCCCCCACTGACCCTCCGGTGGGGCTCTCACCGTCCTCAGACGTCCGCCATTTGGCTGAATTGTGCAGCATCCCCCCAATGGACCCGATCTACAACACTCACTTCTTCCAGTGGAGACGATTCTTAACATTCTGTGTTTCATTTGGAGTAGAATCAGATTACACACAGCTGTGATGGAAACTGGTTCATTTTAAAGGCAAAAACTATATGTGTAAAATAAAACATTGTGCTATGGTACATAAGAAACCTGGCTGGTCGATTAGAGCTGTGTGCTGGGCCTAGATATGGACTCGGGATTTTGCCCTTCATGGGGAAAAGTTCTACCGATTCCAGCTAAGGTGGAGAGGAAAGCCAGGGAGCTCTCGGGAGGAGGTGAGGGCAAGAGGAGGGTCAGAAGTATAAAGGAAGGCGAGATGTTGGATGTTCCTCTGGGACAGGTGATGGAGTGTGTGAGATGGAGAGAGGGTGGGACACATTGATAAATGCATGGCAGCAGGTGGGGAGTGGAGAGCAAAGGAGACACAAGGGGCTTAGGGGGATTGAGAAGGTTATGGTGTAGAGGATATGGATGTGGTATAGGAAAAGGAGATGATGTGGGAAAGGGATGATGTCATAGAGGATCCTCGTGGGGGATGGGAGACGAATAGAGAAAATGGGGTAGAGCAGATGGCATTCAAAGATTTGGAGGGCTTTATAGAATTTAAGAGGGTCAGAGATCCTGGAGTAAATAAGGATAGGATGGATCAAGGATTTGTAGGTATGAAGGATGGTGGAAGGATGCTGTCCTCATGTTCAGCCCAAAAGGAGTTTCATGAGGAGGATTAGGCATTGCATTGAATGGTAAGAAGAGAGGGAGTCCATGTGAGGTGAAGGTCAAGGGTGACGTCAAGAAACTTCAATGTGTGGGTTAGTTGGATAGGATAATCATAGATGGTGAGGTACAAATCGTGGATCTGGAAGGAGCGTGTGGTATGTCCTATAATCATTGCCTGGATTTTGAAAGGATTGATTTGAAGGAGCCACTAGTTGCTCCGAGTGGTAAACTGGTTTAGGTGAGATTGGAGGGAGCGCTGCGACCGTTGAAGGGTAGGTCAGAGAGCAAGGAAGGCGGTGTCATCAGTACATTGATGGAGGTGGAAGGGTGGGAGTGGTTTGCACATATCAGCGGTGTACAGGAACTATACTAAAGGAGAAAGGATGGATCCCTGAGGCACACCTGCAGCAGGGTTGAATGTATGGGAATGAATGGTGACATATGAAGACAGTAGGAGAGGATCTGGATGAAGCTGATGGGAAGAGCAAGGATCACGAGCTCGAAAAGGTGCCCAGAATGCCATAATCAGTCATAGGCATTCTGGAAGTCAAGGGAAACAAAAGTAGCAGAGCAATGGAAGCTGGAGGGTGAGGAGATGGGAAATACTAAGGAGAGCCGAGAATCACATGGTGGCGGTGTTGAGTTAGGTTGCGATGGATACAGTGGGAGAGGATGAACACAAAGACCTTACTGAATACGAAGGTGAGGCATGCAGGGTGGTAGGAGGAGGTGTCAGAAGGGCGTTTTTTGAGTTTAAGGAACAACAGGTTGCAGTAGGACTTCCACAGGTCGCAGTTTAAACCTGGGGAGAGAATAGTGTTGCACAGAAGGGAAAGGGCAGCGAGGAAGAAGAGAGGGCATCCCTTGAGGTGATGGTGGTGATGCAATCATGACCATGGGCCATGTTGAGTTGGGAGTAGAGGATGCATTTTATGTCTTGTGCTATGTAAGGATTGTTCAGTTCTAAGGATGATAACTGGTCCAACTACTGAAATCTGGGAACAATCAGTGGAATGATCATATTGGTGCTGTCAGGGAAGTCAGAGTAATCAAGTGAGGGTCATCGGGTTTGAAGAAGATTTCAGATAGGTGGGAAGCAAAACGGTTACCTTTACTGCAGTCATGGGCATGTATGGTGCCAGTCCCAGCGTTTCTTTGCTCTCAGATGGTTTCGAATGTGTCTTCGTAATTGCCATTGGCGGAGGAGTGTGCAGAGAAAGGCATGGTAGAGCCAGTGGGATTCACAGAGGAGTATGGCCTGTGGAGGAAGGGTAGGACAATGAAGGCAGAAATGTTTGGTGGGAATACGGGCCAGCAGAGCATCGGAGAAGGTCATCGAGAGGAAAGACGAGGCGTGAGTGATATCATCAGGATGCTGGTAGTGGAGGGGGTGGCGTCAGACCTTGGTGTCAATGGATTCCCAGTAGGCATTCAGGGTGTCATGGAGGTAGTCGTGAATGACCTAGGTGGGGGAGTTGTGGGTGACAGGGCAGGGAAATTAGGGAGGGTGCTGGGCAAAGGAGATGATGAGAAGGACTGGCAGGTGGTATCTGGCAATGGGACTGAGGACCTCCATGGTGATAGGGGAAGTTAGGATCACATTGGGGAGTAATGTTACTTTTGGGACAGGTATGCTGAGTGAGGGGGACAAGATCGCCTTGGAGGGTGTAAAGGAACTGATGCCACTGCTGGCGGGTGGCAGAGTCATGGCTTTGGATGACAAGATATGTGGCAATCATGTTGGTTGGGAAGGTGTGGCCAGTATGGGAGGGAAAGTCACAGGGGATAGAAACAGCTGGATGGACATACATGGTAGCAAAGGTGACCGTGATGGTGGGGAAAAAGGTGCTGAGGGTAAGGTAAGATCATTGAGGAGATGAAGAAATCCTTAAGGTGGCCAGTAGTGAGCCCAACTCGCGCTAAAGGGGGGGGGGGGATTATTGCTACATTGAAGGACATAGGGAGAGGTGAGGACAATGTGGTCAATTTGGAGGAAGGCTTCATTGAGGATGAAGGCGTCAACCTTGTGCTGGGACAGGATATGCATGTAGGGGTATGTTGGCAGGGAAGGAGCGGATGTTTTGATAAAGGAGGTGATACTGTCATTGCGCCAGAACGGAGAGAGAGGAAGAGGATGAGAGGCTTAGACAAGAGTGTCGAGGTGGGTAAAGACGAAGTGGGCTCTGTTGTGAGAGTATTTGGCATAGGGATTCAAGTCGAAAACGAAACGAGTGGCGAGGGTTATCTGCTAGAGTGGGTGTGGGCGTTGGAAGGGGTGGATGTTTTGAAGGGCTAGGGTAAGAAAACGGATGAATTCTTCGGCTGTGGAGGGGGGGGGGAGGGGGGATGGAGGAAATTGTTGGTTTGGGAAGGTTGATGAACAGGACTAATGGGGATGGTGAGCTCTAATTTGGTAGGAGCGTGTAGTTCCCAAATCGTTGCTGTTGTGGCCTTATATAGCCCAAAGACGTATTCTGATTGGTCGGTACTTTACGTCATGCTGTAGCAGATGGTGTCAACGTCTGCGCTGGTGGCGCCACTGTCCTGACGAAGCGTAAACATGCGACGAATATCTCTGGCCCTTCTCTGCATCGAGAGCACGCTTCACGCACCGCTAAGATTATTTCTACCGTCATAGTTGACGGTTTTCTCACACATTCTTATTTTTTCAGCCTATTTAATTACAGAGTACCAGAATGTGTGAGCTGTTTCGTCAAAGAGTATTTTATGTTCCTCTGTGAGGCTGTGCTCAGCAACTGCGTATTTTCCTGATCACGATTTTTAATATATCGTTGATGTCCTGCATGGCGGTCGGAAATCTTGCGGATCGATAGATATATGTAATTGCTTCTGCGTTCTCATGGCATGTTGTAAATTCCAGGGTTTCATGCGATTTTGTGCAGCCATCGTTCTCGATAATCGAGAGACCCTGTACGTCAGTACATGTGGTCTGTCTAGTCTTGATTTAGGTTGAGCCGTTGCTTGCCATTTCCACTTCAAATCACGTATCCAGCATTCGACGTGGGGAGTTTTTTAAGTGTTGAAATGTACGTGATGGTTTGTTACTTTTTGGATATAGTGAGTGGGTAATTTCCCCACCCCACATTCTGCTTCTCTAGTCACAATGCTCCCCAGCATATTTTGCACTAGAGGTTTGCCTCTCGTGAGTTATAATGATCAATTACACATTAAATAAAGATGTTCAGGTACTTTTGATCAAATGGTGGAGGTTTGGTTGAAACGGAGACAAACGCTTTCTGAATATCCTACGAATACTGGAAAGTCATACTCGCTGTTTCTTTTTTATTCTTGGGTTGAAATGGTCCATTATGCTACTCCTGCATCGACTTCTTTGAAATCTAATGATTTATATTTCGCCAAAGAAAATTATTGTGAATTTTTTGTACATTACGGAGAGGTGGACAACCAGTCTAGTTTTTGCCTGTTCTGTAAGCCCTCTCATATAACAGAATAACAGTTCCTCATTTAGAGAACTTCAAACCTTCCTTCTACCCTGCCCATGGTGCTTACGTGTCGGTTCACAAAATTTGAGCCGAAATCTTGGCCTGAATCCCCATTCTCTACGCCTTAGGACGGGCGAGAGGCTAAATGCGCGACCTACTGCTTTGTCGAGTTGATTATGGGAACTGAATTCATTCTCTGTGCTGCTAAACGTTAAGTATCGTTGTAAGCACGAGACGCCAGCATCTCTATGGACCAGATGAATTGTTAAAACTTTTACCTCTCCTATGCAACTCAGTGCCCTCTAGCAATCCAGCTACTATCAAAAGAACGTAAACTCTGGACATAATAGTGGAAAACGAACAAACATGCACTATGCCTGCTGCAACCGGTTTTTTGCATTTGCATGATAAACAATTCGTTGTGTTTAATGTTGAAATAACAGAGAAAGAGATAGGATGGTGGCAGGGTGGGTGGGGACAAACGTATCACACTTTAGGTTTCCAACGGAAGAAATGAAATTTATTGTCTTCTGTCTCCAATAAGATCCAGCCAAGTTCGCTGCGTTATCAAACACTACCTTTAGATAATTATATAGCTGACATCTGCACGTCCATCGAGCATATGCTTGCCACGTGCAGTGGGCATAAGGTTGCTTACTAAAACACATCCTCATTCACTAAAACCGGAAAACCACTTAGCCCTTTGCACTAATGAAGCGCAAATATACTGCTCATTGTTGTGTCTATTGCTACATTTCTTTTCATCTTAATTGCTAGTAAGCTATGTTTGCCGAACTTTCCTACAGGTATGATGCTGTGATAAAAAAGAAGCTGTACTGTCAGTTCGTGTTGTTTTACTAACATCACTAGTAATTACGGTAAAAAGTTGATCACAGTAATCGCTACAATATATACCAAAAATATAGAAAACTACAAAAATAAAACTAAAAAGACAACGCAACACAAAGGAGTTTTCTGAATGGAACGGAAATCGACAGATGTGATGTACGTGTGCAGACAAATAAATGATAACAATTTGAGAGAAATTGGATGATTCTTTCAAGAGCAGGAGCTTCAAAAACTGAACAAGTCAATAATGCGTGGCTCAACCTCTGGCCATTATGCAAGCAGTTACTCAACTTGGCATTATTTGATAAAGTTGTTGGATGTCCTCATGAGGAATATCGTGAAAACTTGCGCCCAGTTGATGTCTTATATCGTCAAAATCCCGACATGGTTGTGCAGTCCATCCCATAATGCCCCAAACGTTCTCAGTTGGGGAGAAAGCCGGCTACCTTGATGGCCAGTGCATGGTTTGAAAAGAAGACGTGTGGTAGATACTGTCGCCATGTGTGGGACGGTGTTGTCTTGCTGTAATTTAAGCTAACGATGCATTTGCTGGTCAGTGGGGCATAGAATATCATTAACTGGATTAGAAATGGATTCCATGATGAGTCCTACTTCTAGTTTACTCCTACGACCTGCGAAGATTGTAAGGTGGCGTGGTCTCCTGACCTTCATTTCTTACATATACCGTCCTTACGATCGTATTCTGCACATCAATACGCTTCATTCGAACCCAAACTCGATAAGGTAGAGTCAGTTTTGTAAGAATTAATGTAAGCGATATGCAGCTATAAGTAAATCATAAGTGCGCACCAAGATTGAAAAAGTCGAGGCTGGTGTACACGACATGACAACCACAGGAATTTTCCTTCTTGGGAGGTGGCTGGGCCACTGGTAGGCCCGTTCCTTCAGAGAGGTTGATCAGCACACACCTACTTCGGCCGAAGCGACCACCCAGAGAGAGGACAGCTTTTGCCATAATGAAGGGATAACGACCCCCGTGTTTGATTTAAAAGAAAATTCTGCTACATTGTGTGGGAGCGCCAGGCAGTTGTATTTTTTGACAGACTGATTGTGTAGTTACGGAGTTCTCATAGGAGGACAGAATATGCCTAACAGATATGCTACATATTTCCACACTGGTCGCCTCAAACGAAACGTCATTCTCCCATTTAAAAGAACAACACTGATCGGCGAAATATTTCTGACACAAAGAGCCAGAGGAGTGAGCGAAGACAGCGAATGATATACCCTGGCAACTTTTCCAGAGAAAGGGGCCATTCTGATCTCGCTATTGGAGTGAGAACACGCATCAAGAGCGAGTGCGCTTGTACGTGTACGCAAAGAGCAAAGAACAAAGTCTCTTCTCAGTACTTCACTGGGAGAGCGCCTCTGTCATTAGCAAATTGGAGTGATGCTCTATATTTAGTCGCTCACGATTAAGCATTGTTCACTGTGTTGGCCGCCACACTTATTGTGCGGTGTGAACACAGACAGAGTACTAATTAAACGCCTGTGAGCGAATATTGAGTGGCATCATGGTGGACTGGTTATCTGACTGGTGTACCACTCCATTAGTTAAACTAGGGGCGGATAGGAGTCCTCGACTTCATCAAGGTGTAGGGAGTTTTTCATATGCGAAGGTCAATCCAGATAGAAAGAGATAGTTGTGTTATTTGTCACCAGCGAGTGAGGCAGGCAGCAGTTGTTGCAGCTCACAGTATTGTGCACTACAGCGTATGTGAGCCCCATCTGTCCTCCATAACAGTACACTCGATTACATTTCTCACACGACAGCCTCTACAGAGAAAAGTTGTTCAAGTTGTGTAGGCGTAGCTCTCAGCCATTCTTCCGTGTAAATAACATTCTTGAAGAAAAGAGAGAAAAGAACCTTTCCATACTTTGTAAAATAATAGCATTCCTATCCATAAGAGGCAATCTACTGTTCCAAAAAGAGCCCGGAAATTTATTATTTTTTTATAAGAATGTTTCACTTGAATTCTCATAACTTTTTCAATAAATAACATTTTTCGTTTGATTCGTGTTTCTCTTACACTAACTAGCAATACTCCAGTTCCCAAGTATTCCACTAGTTACGTGAGAGTATTAGAATATTTTTTTGTCTTTTCCTTACAGCGGACGACTCCAGAAGATATTTGTTGCTGAATGTTTTTCAAGCAGTTCTTCTAGGTACATTAGGAGCGTCTGTCTGACATCTGTAGTAGTGTGAGGTGGAAATTGTTTCTTGCAGGAGCCAAAGGGCGCTTGTTGGATCAATCCATTTCGCAACCTTGAAACATAAAAACCCACACACTCACAAGATGTGTCTGGAGACAGCCCAGAGAGTGGTGGGAGACCAACCTGCCTATCGCCTGCCATACTGCCCGACAAAGGAGTGAAGGTCTAGGGAGCCATTTCATTTCAAAGCAGGATCCCTTCAGTTGTCATCTGCGGCATCCTTACAACACAGTGGTATGTCGACGATATTTTACGCACAGTTTGTTGTCCTTCATGGCAAGCCAAATGGTTCAAATGGCTCTGAGCACTATAGGACTTAACATCTGAGGTCATCAGTCCCCTAGACTTAGAACTACTTAAACCTAACTAAGGACAGCGCCCACATCCATGACCGAGGCAGGATTCGAACCTGCGACCGTAGCAGCAGCGCGGTTCCGGACTGAAGCGCCTAGAACCGCTCGGTCACAACGGCCGGCACGGCAAGCCATCCTCGGGTACATTTCAGTAAGATAATGCTCGCACTAACACGGCGAGTGTTTCTACTGCTTGTTTCGTACATGGTTAACCCTACCTTGGCCATCAAGATAGCCGAATCTCTCTCCAAATGATAACGTTTGGAACATTACGAGCGGGGCCCTCCAACCAGCTCGGCATTCTGACGGTCTTACATGTCACTTGGACAAAATCGTGCATGATACCCCACAGGTGCACAGCCAACAACTGTGTCAGTCGATGCAAAGGCGAATAATTGCTTGCGGAAGTGCTGGAGTTGAAGCAACGCATTTGCGACGATCGTTCACTTTAATGAACCATCCATGTGTTCCTTCTTTGTGCGTTTTGCTGTTTCTTTACAGCGTATTTTTGGATTTACTTTTTCTTTTAACTTTTGTCAAGAACATCTAGTTTATGCTAGATTTTACTAAAGTACGTACCCACTAATGAAAGCACAACGCCACTGAGTCGTTTCTGACCGGGAAAAGTAACGGAAGAAGAATGTACGCTTTGCATAATCAGACGTACTTCAACTTTTTTGTAACATTTTTGGGAAACAGCTATATTGTGCGGTATATAAAATCAGTGAGAAAACAGCCTAGATCGAGATGACTATTTTAATAAAATGACCGTTACAGCAGTTTCAGTGACTGAGGTCTACTAACTGTTGTACACATCGTCAACTTTATCTGGTGGTGGTGTTCTGAAGATGGCGTGAGGTTGGGCCGAAACTGGTCCTTTTAATAAAATACCCATCCCGATCTGGTTTATTTCGCTGATTTTAGACATACTTAAGTGGCTAGGAAATGTATCCTCCTGCAGAGCACATTAAACAAATAGAAACTGTATGAATTACTCTGAAGTAAACGGGTAGTATAATGGTAAAACAGTACGTTTACGATCTTAAACACTACCATTCACTATCAATGCGAGCTTATTTCCATCAATGTGATTTTTATTATCTTCTCCTCATTCAGTTTTCGTCGATGGGTTTTGTCAAAGCTTTCGTGTAATATTTGTGGCGTCACCTCATCAAGCGTTTGCTTAAAATGGTTCCTGGTGTGTTCTGCCCAACCAGACCTACTCTTTGTTTTCTGTATGTACCTGGCATTAGATCTGCTACTGTACTAGCATATTCCATGCGGCTACATTTCGTACTACTCTGCACGTGATATTTTCACCACTATAAATCGTAGTACGAGAAAGCGAAGGCGACAACCGTTTCATTACCACGACAGAGGCCGGAGTGCACGTATTGATATACCACACGGACGGTGTCGTGTTCCTTGGTGCAAGCGTGGCTGTTACGTCACCTCAGTTATGGAGGCAATTTGTCTGCTGCGCGTCTGAGCAGAAAACTGCTAAGCACTCTGTCGCAGCCCCAGGCGCTCCTGAGATCGACGCGATGCAAAGAAAATTGTGCGAGGAATGAGATTCAGGTACGCTGTAGAGGCAAACCAAAGAGTGTTTTCCAAGGAAAAATAAGAGATCGACACGGGAGAACGCTATTCTTCATGTACACAGCGTCACTTCCTTCCTTCAGAACAGCGATAACGTTAGGCAGTGCGTACAGCATCAGCTATTTTATACTTCTTTTGATGAGATGGGCTTCTGATAAAAGGAAATGCAAGTCACTTTATTTACGCTGGCTTTTAGAGCAGTTAAGCAAATGTTCAAAGTCTAATGTTTGTGTAGGTAGCATCAGTTGTTTGAGATTGTCGATGCAACGTTGAGCAGAAGATACGTCTTGCATAATATATTCCTTCTCTTATAACGATAATGATGGCAGCTGAAGAAAAGAATTGAAATTTGTGGCACAGGCGGAACTTGAACCCAAGTCTCCGTGCTTACCAGGCAGGAAGGAATGCTAACCATTACAGCACTTGCATGAGGGCTCAATTAAATATAATGCAAATAATTTTAATTTTCGTTTTAGTAGCTGTCTGTCCGGTTACTCAGTCTCGTAACCGGTTGGCCCTGTCTAGTATTAGTACGCAATCTGACTGCATAGAATAACAACAAAGAATGAAAGGAAATTTCCGTTAACACAATTAATTAATTAAGTCCCCGGCAACTATAAAAGCTACGAAACAAAAACTACGAAACAACAAAGCACAAGTGTAACTGTTCTGTGTGTGGAAGTGTGATTCAACGTACACATCTGGCACGGTTCTTCCTCGATAAGACAAGGTATTTTAAGCACCATTTACACTGAAGTAATTAAAAAAAACAACGGAAATACTATAATTGCACATAGAAATCTGAATTACACTCTAATACATGAACACAAGCCTGATGCTTTGTTGACTGAACCTGTGACCAAGAGACATTGTTAGTTAGGAAATTAAAAAAAAATGTTTTTTACCTTCATATACGAGGGTCAGTCAAAAAGTAATGCCTCCTATTTTTTTTTCTACGTTTAATTGTCAGGAAATTTAAATGCAATTACATAGGTTGAAAACCACAACATTGAGGATCATTTTGTCATTTTTCAATGTAATCTCCGCCCATCTCTACAGTTTTGGTCCATCTTTGAACAAGGGCATGTATCCCAGCACGGTAAAAATCACAGCTCTGCTTCCTAAGCCATTGACGCACGGATGTTTTGACGGCCTCCTCATCTTCAAAATGAATCCCACGATGAGCTTCTTTTAGTGGCCGAAACAGATGGAAGTCTGATGGTGCCAGGTCAGGGCTGTATGGGGGATGAGGCAAAACTTCCCATCCAATTTTGACAGTCTCGTCAGAGGTGTGACGACTGGTGTGTGGTCTTGCATTGTCATGCAAATGAAGAACATCTGCCATTGATTTTGTTGGGCGAACTCGCTGAAGACGTGCTTTAAGTTTGTTGAGGGTTGTGACGTATTGAACAGAATTTATTGTGCATCCTTGCTCCAAAAAATCAACCAGAATCACACCCTCTGTATCCCAGAAAACTGTTGCCATAACTTTCCCTGCCGATCGCACAGTTTTGAATTTTTTCTTCCTCGGCGAGCTTGTGTGACGCCACTCCATTGACTGCCTCTTTGATTCGGGTTCAAAAAAATGCACCCATGTTTCGTCCCCGGTCACAATTTTTTTCAGAAACTCATCTCCCTCCAAACGGAAGCGCTGCAAGTGTTGGGAGGCTATTGTTTTCCTTGCCTCTTTATTCTGATCGGTTAACATTCTTGGAACCCACCGTGCACAAACTTTTGAGTACCCCAATTGTTTAATAATCGTGATCACACTGCCTTTACTAAGAGAAATAATGCGACACACTTCATCTGCAGTCACCCGACGGTCACCACGAATGATGTCATCAACTTGCTGAATTTTGTGTGGAGTCACTGCACTCACCGGCCTGCCGCTCCGCTTTTCGTCAGTCAACGGTGTTTGCCCTTCAGCTTCCTTACAACGACGAACCCATCGTCTAACAGTGCTGACATCCACTGTCACAACACCATACACCTTCTTCAGTTTTTCATGAATGCGTATGGGCGTTTCACCTTCTGCATTCAAGAATTCAATCACACAACGCTGTCTCAAACGAACATCGATGTCGGCCATCTTACAAACTTCTGCTGTGCTGCCACCTGTTGACACAGAAAGTTACTACTGCAGTGGATTGCAGAAGAAGGTTTGAGGAATGGCGCCAAATTCAAATTTTTCACTTAACTTAATTTCTTTAAGTAGAAAAAAAATGGGAGGCATTACTTTTTGACCGACCCTCGTATATTGACGAAAAATACACTCTGATCATTACAACATCCCCATTCGAACAGCATCGGCTGTCTAGCCCATCAGAACAGCTGCACACGACATCCTCTCAACAAGCACTGACCACGACAACCTCAGAACTACTACTGCCCACAGCAACTTCTGAACAAGCACTGCCAGTGGAGGCGGCTGAATAATACTCTTTGGCGCAATCTCTGGCGCTGTGACTCAGTGTAGCCACCTTTCATATGCCCCTCCTCCACGGGCTAGAATTTGATGGTATTTTTGCCAGCATTGATGGTGAAAATACCACCAAATTCGTCAAAAAAATACAGACAAAAATAAAAGATAATATTAATATCACATAACTAGATAAATTTTGGCTTTGCATTGACCCTTCAATAACCTAATATATATACTACAGTAAAGAATACAAATGCTTTCATACATGTGATTGTACATAATAGTTTACACAAGTATCATGTGGTTAAACAATTCAATCAATAGCGTCAACAATGACGAATATGTGCGGGTAAGAGTCTCATAACATTTCATAAACAGTAAAAACACAATAAATCAGTTTATTCAAATATTCACATAAAATCCTTTCAATAGTTCAATAAACAAGTAGCACTCCTCAGAGTAGTTGACAGTTCCAACAGTAGCACCCAGCAATGGTCAACAGGTGCAAATAGCAGTCTCATAACATTTCATCAGCAGTATTCAAACAGCTCCAACAGTGGCACCCAGCAATGATGAGCAGGTGCAGATAGCAACAAGTGACATTATCTCAGTAGAAGCAGTTCCATCAGTGGCACCCAGCAATGTTGAACAGGTGCAGACACCAACCAGTGACATCATTTCAGTATAAGCAGTTAAATCAGTGGCACCTAGTAATGTTGAACAGGTGCAGACAGCAACAAGTGACATCATTTCAGTAGAAACAGTTCCATCAGTGGCACCCAGAAATGGCGAGCAGGCGCCTACACCAACAAGTCACATTATCTCAGTAGAAGCAGTTCCATCAGTGGCACCCAGTAATGTTGAACAGATGCAGACACCAACAATTGATATCATTTCACTAGAAGCAGTTCCATCAATGGCACCCAGTAATGTTGAACAGGTGCAGACAGCAAGTGACATTATTTCAGTAGAAACAGTTCCATCCGTGGCACCCAGCAATGTTGAACAGGTGCAGACAGCAACAAGTGACATTACCCCAGTAGAAGCAGTTCCATCAATGAACCCAGTATTGTTGAACAAGGGCAGACAGCAACAAGTGACATCATCAGTAGTAGCAGTTCCATCAGTGGCACCCAGTAATGTTGAAGAGGTGCAGATAGCAACAAGTGACATCATTTCAGCAGAAGCAGTTCCATCAGTGGCACCCATCAATGTTGAACAGGTGCAGACACCAAAAGTGACATTATGTCAGTAGAAGCAGTTCCATCAGTGGCACCCAGCAATGTTGAACAGGTGCAGACACCAACAAGTGACATTATCTCAGTAGAAGCAGTTCCATCAGTGACACCCAATAATGTTCACAGGTGCAGACAGCAAATAGTGACATCATCAGTAGTAGCAGTTCCAGCAGTGGCACCCAGTAATGTTATCAGGTGCAGACACCAACAAGTGACATCATTTCAGTATAAGCAGTTCCATCAGTGGCACCCAGTAATGTTGACAGGTGCAGACAGCAACAAGTGCCATCATCTCAGTAGAAGCAGTTCCATCAGTGGCACTCAGCAATGTCGAACAGGTGCAGGTAACAGTCCATAATATTCACTATCACTAATCAGACAGTCCATCAGAGTTCATTAGCACAAATTAAACATTTCCAAGTGGCACCCATCATGTTGAACAAGTGCAGGTAACAGTCAATAATATTCACTATCACTAATCAGACAGTTAATCAGAGTTTATCAGCAGAAATTAAACATTTCCAGTGGCACCCATCATGTTGAACAAGTGCAGGTAACAGTCCATATTATTCACTATCAATAATTAAACAGTTCATCAGAGTTCATTAGCAGAAATTAAACATTTTCAAGTGGCACCCACCAATGTTAATACGTGTAAGCATGAACAACATTTTGAATGCACACACAATTGCTTTTACAAAATTATTATCAATGCTTTTACAATAAACATACAAATTATAATAAACACACAAATGATATCAGATAATTGTCATATCAACCATTACAAATACACAAATATTAATAAACCTATAAAATTTATGGGTGTCAGTGCAAGCCCCAACAAACAAGTAAAATAATATTTAAGAGATAGGTCGGTACCAATTATTTGGGATTAGGAAAGGAAAACACACAAAACACACTCACTCATCTTTCATCCACATTAAGTACTACTGTGTAATTGAATAGTGTTAACTGTGTCAATACAATTCTGTCAAAGATTTGATCTTCGACATGTGTATCAAGTAGTAGTGGCAGCAATGTATAACAGTCAATAATAGTTAGTCAACGTCATAGTCATCACGTCAAGACCAATGTTTGCCAATCCAAATCAAATGTACGATTGCTGAAGAACTGTCAGTATGCCAAGATATGCACATACTTCCTCTGTCAAAAAAAAAAAAAGTATATACTGCTTAGTGATTTAACAAAGTGTGTGAGTAGACAATCTTCCTTCCACTTGAGTGTTCTAGTCTGCCATCTCCATCCTCCTTGTTCCATATAAACCAACAAAAAAATTTGCTCCTCACATACTTTACCTCTTATCCACCAGAACTCCAATAATCATCAACTTCACACAATCACAATACCTTAATAATACCTCTTCAATACGTCGACACATATAAACCTTATCGCCACTATCATTTCACTTCCATAAGAACTCTTTCCTCTTGTCAGTCTCCTCGAACAAGTACAGATAAAGTTCTAGTGCAAACTTCAATTCATCATCCCATACAATCCGAAGACATAATGTCCACACACAACCTCTGTGTAATCCATCTGACCCAAATCTTCTACTCATTATGAATTATAAAATACATTTTGGTTACCTCGTCCATCATTAAGTAAAAGAAATGCATACATGACCTCTAACAGCCTTTAGTTTGAATAACTTTGAGTAAGTAAGTACGAGTACAGAGTGTGAATTATCGTAATATTTCACAGTGTGTACACCACTTCAAGAATCATGGCAAAACAGAAGCAAACATATGGAGTATTTCTTGTGTCAAGTGTCACTTGCTATTTCAATTGCACACAAAGAATGCAGTGTAATAGCTGTCAATGATCTAAACCTAGTGTTGGTATGTCATGTCGTTAACTTCCTTCCTACTAGCGTAAATTTATACAGCTTCCATAAAACCTCCAGCTCATGTGACTTCAATGAAGTTTCTTGTACCAACGTCGTTCGTAGAATTACAGCAGTTCATTTTCTTATATTAAAAATATAAGGCACTGAGCGTAAGCAAAACATGCAGTAGCGAGTAAATATACCAGAAGAGAACAGAATGTGGATGCAGCACAATCCCTACAACGAGGCTCTGCCAAGCAAACAATCTATAATTAATACCATAGTGTAACCTAAACTCTATGTTCCTACAAAGTATATCAGCATTTCTATATACCAAATTAGAGAGTAGTTATGACAACAAACAAATGTATAAATATGCAATGCATACGCAAAGCAGCAAATATATATCTTACATAATAAACAGGTCATCAGCATCATATCAGCATAAGCAAATAAATGTTCATATGTAATCTTAATAAGTAAACATGAGGATGCAAGCAGATAAATCACAAAGTATAACCTACCCATAACCATATCAGCACAATTAATCAGATGACAATTATAACTTAAATAAATAAGCTCAGCAGGCACATAATAAAAAAATATGACATCAGTGAAAAAACATAGCAGCCAAGCGATGGATAATATACACAAGTAACAACCCTGTTCATTAATCAATCATTGTCAAAATCAGTAAACACAAAGTACAAAATCACGTAATCGCGAGCAGCAAATTACGTCTAAAGTACGTACCAAAGTGTAAATATGTTACCTGAAAAATAAACTCAATGAATAATTACCTTTTTAGTTTATTAGTTTCTTCTTCGAAATTACATTCTTCCTGAAAATTTCTCGATAGCAAGTCCTCTTAACATCGGACACACACAGAATTTACCTGAAGTTCTTAAATATTTTATACAACTGTATCCTGAAAAATACTGAACGTTAATAACATAATTTATCAAGTCACTACAGCTTTATACTGAATTTAATCAGAGAAATTAGACTGTGTATTTGTTTACGGCTGTCAGTGCATTCGCACTGAGCGCTCGATCAGCTGTAGGTACGCGTGACGTAGGAAGTAATTGTTTGCGGTCAACGACTGCCTTGTGCGGCGCGCAGGCTTGACTGTTGCTTTGAGTATGTGCCGCCGCCGGAACACGGCGCGGTATCCTTGTATTCTCTACGTGTTTACGTATGACTGATAGCTTCTCAAAAGTATGTCATTCCACAAAAATTTTAATGTTCGATATGTGATGTACTCCCATAGAGCGCCGAGATTTAAGAGTTTCTTCTTCGACAGTGTTGATGATGATGATGATGATGAGTCCCATAGTTCTTTACAGAGAGTAGGGGAGCGACACGGGAGACTCGCGCCGCCTTACTAGGCAAGGTCCTAGAGGAGGTGGTTTGCCATTGCCTTCCTCCGACCGTAATGGGGATGAATGATGATGATGATGATGATGATGAAGACAGAACAACACCCAGTCATCTTGAGCCAGGAAAAATCGCTGACCCCGCCGGGAATCGAACCCGGGACCCCATGCTCGGGAAGCGAGAACGCTACCGTGAGACCACGAGCTAATTTACTGATATGTATATCGCCAAAATTTGCAATGACCCTAATGGCATAAGTAGCTGAACTCAAACATTTCAGCAGATCTTCACTGTGTTTTTTCCAGTTCAACCCCTCATCAATGCATACACCTAGACATTTTGATATTCTACCTTAGCTACCGATTTCTGATCGAAGTCTATATTTGTTAATGGTGTCATTCCATTTACTGTGTGGGACTGTATATACTGTGTTTTGTCAAAGTTTAATCAGAGCCAATTTGCAGAGAACCACTTAATGATTTTCTGAAAAACATCGTTTACAATTTCATCAGTTACTTCTTGTCTGTTGAGTGTGATAGCTATACTTGTATCATCAGCAAAAAGTACCAGCTTTGCATTTTCGTGAATGCAGAATGGTAAGTCATTAATATACATTAAGAGCAGCACAGGATCCAAGACCGAACCTTGCGGCACCCCATTCTTGATTGTTCCCCAGTTTGAGAAATCACCAGTCTTTTGCATATTGTGTGAACTGCTCATTTCAACTTTCTGCACTCTTTCAGTTCGGTATGATTTAAACCATTTGAGTACTTTCCCATTCATACCATAGTACTTGAGGTTATCTAGAAGTATTCCATGATTTACACAATCAAAAGCCTTTGAGAGATCACAAAAAATCCCAATGGGTGACTTCTGGTTACTCAGAGCATTTAATACTTTTTCATTAGTGAAAATGTATATAGCATTTTCCATTGAAAAACCTTTCTGTAAACCAAACTGACATTTTGCTAAAACTTTATTTTTACAAAGGTGTGAAGCTACTGTACAATACATTACTTTTTCAAGAATTCTGGATAAGGCACTCAGAAGAGAGATTGGGTGGTAGTTGTTGACATCAGGCGTATCCCCTTTTTTATGCAGTTGTTTAACAATGGCATACTTCAGTCTATCTGGGAAAAACCCTGCTTCAGAGAGCTATTACATATGTGGTTAAGAATCCCACTTATCTCTTGGGAACAAGCTTTTATTATCTTGCTGCAAATGCTATCTATTCCATTTGAGCTGTCATTCTTGAAAGAGTTTATCATCATCCTAATTTCAATTGTATCAAATTGTGTGGGTAAGGCCTCTTCCATTAACTGCCTTGCTTCTTCTAATGAACATTTAGATCCTATTTTCTCTGCAACACTTAAAAAATGATTATTCAAAATGTTTTCGACACAACTTGTTGTCTGTCAGGTTTCCATTCGCTTTGATGGCAATGTCGTCATTCTGTACTCTTGGTTGCCCTGCCTCCCTTGTA
Organism: Schistocerca serialis cubense; assembly: GCF_023864345.2. NCBI lineage: Eukaryota > Metazoa > Arthropoda > Insecta > Orthoptera > Acrididae > Schistocerca > Schistocerca serialis. The sequence continues at coordinate 668,947,494 of NC_064642.1, forward strand.
ATAATATTCCAAATTGTTTTGATTTTGTTATCAGAGGTATTAATCTCAGACGTGATGCACATGTTTCTGGACTTTTTAATAACCTTCCTTAATGCAGCACAGTAGTTTTTATAATATTTGGCTGTTTCTGGGTCATTACTCTTTCTTGTTATTAGATACAGTTCCCTTTTGTGGTTACAAGACATTTTTATTCCTTTAGTAAGCCAAGGATTTTTGCGTGGTTTCTTATAATTAGATTTAACTACTTTCTTGGAGAAACAAGTTTTCAAATTCTCTTACCAGTGTATCATGAAATAAGTTGTATTTTAAATTAGCATAGGGTTCCATGTATACCTCATCCAGTCTAACTGCTGAAGATTTTCCCTGAAATTTCTAATTTTTGAGTCATTTATTGAAAGCACAACTTTGCAAGGTAGTTTTGAATTACTGAATGGAGCTATGTCATATACTGTAACTAGCTGAGCACCATGATCAGAAAGGCCATCCTCAACAGGACAAGAATTTATATTTTTAAACTTATCTTGGTCTATAAAAGTGTTATCTATTAATGTGCTGCTGTCCTTTACTACCCCAGTAGGAAAATCAATGACAGACGTCAAACTGAAAGAGCCGAGCAAGACTGCCAGGTCATTCTTCCTATTACACTCTTTAAGTGAATCATCATTGAAGTCCCCACAAATAATAATTTGCTTTCGACAGTGTTATCATGAATAATTTTGCGAACTCTATATGGATCGTTATAAAGCAGAAAAAATTTGCGACACAAGCCTTTTCCTTTGTGAGACAAACGGTGAGACTTAATTAACACCTTTTGACCAACTGACAGGGTTTTTAAAAGACCAGGACGTTTAGCTGATTTCTCTCTTCTAGCAGCCGCAGATGCAATACTTTGTAGAGCCAGGTTGACAACTTCAGAATGCCGCAGTTTCCGTGAAGGCGGAAAAGGAACGATTTCAGAAATGCGATTTGTCGGTGCTTTATTTTTTAATATCAATATAGGCGGTAAAGCAGTTGAATCATTAGGGAGTTCATTCAGAATGTTTTGAAAAATCTGAATATACTGATCCCAAGTTCTGTGATTCTGATGACAATAAAGACGACACAATTTATTGATTTCCTTCATCCACATCTCTGAAGCGTTAGATTGAGGGTGAAATAGTGAAATGAAAATTGATTTAATCTTACGACGCCATAGAGTAAGAAGCCAAATTTTAGAGCGAAACTGTGATCCATTATCTGATATAACCTTATCAACATGACCCACTTCTTTAAGAAAATGTTTGATGAAAGCGTTAGATACTGAACGAGCTGTTGCGTTGCGTAAAGGTGTAAAACACATATTTTGATGTCAATTCCACTGCTACCAAAATGCACGCAAAACCATTAGTAGAACAAATCACTGGACCGAACAAATCGACTGCAGCCATCTCCTTTAATTTCGCTGGAACGATAGGAAACAAAGGTGCTCTATGAGAAATAGTTGGCGGCTTAGCCTTTTGACATAATTTGCATTTGGCAAGAACAGATCGAATACGTTCTTCCATATTACTGAAGTAGCAATTTTCTGGTAATTAATGAAAGCATTTTCTGGGACCAAAGTGTGCATAACTGAAATGTGTATACCAAATCAATTTATCAACCCACTCATCAGGAATGCAAACTAACCAAACAGAGTAGTCGACCGATTTTCGTTTAAAAAGAATATCATTGCGAACTAAATAATACTGTCTAATCGCTACGCTTTCCTTTCTCCTCCACTTCTCCTTAATGTCCTTCCAGATTGGATCCTTGTTTTGCTCCTTAGCGATGTCCTGGAGCGAAGACGAAATAAAATTATCAAACGCAACACCTTGAATATACATCAAACAATAATTGTTTTCTTTGCAGTCCTCCTCAGCACTTTGTTTCAAACCCACAGGTGCACGTGATAAAGCATCAGCAATAATATTTGAAGAACCCTGTATGTAAACAATACTGAAATCAAATTCCTGTAGATACAGCGCCCATCGTGACAATCTTCCATGTGTTAATTTTGTTAACATAAGAAATTCCAGAGCTCGATGATCGGTGTAAACCTTAGTGTGTCTGCCATACAAAAATATGCGAAATTTTCTGAAAGCCCATACATACAATAGCCGAAGTTTCAAGTTCGGTAACCGAATATTTCTTTTCTGATTTAGAGAGAACACGACTTCCTAATGCAATAGTTTTCTGTACTACAACGCCGTTTTCTTCTATCTCTTGAAATAAATGTGCAACTAGGCCTTTGTATCATGAGTCCGTCGTCAAACAAAAATCTTTAGATATATCCGGATGTGAAAGAAGTGGAGCAGCAACTAAAGCATCAGGAAGTTATTCAAATTCTGATTGAGCTTCCTCATCCCAACACCAATTAGAATTCTTTCCAGATAGTTCACATAAACGAAGTGTGGCCAAATCATCCAATTTAACAAAGCGTCTAAGAAAATTACAGACACCAAGGAAACTACGAACATCACGTTTTGTAGTAGGAACAGCATAATTACGAATAGCGTCTAGTTTCTCTGAATCAGGAAGAATACCTTCTGTAGAAATAATATGACCAAGAAATTTCATCTGAGAACGACGAAATTCAAATTTTTCCAAGTTCACTGTAATGCCAACTCTTGCAAAAATACGTAATAATGAATCCAAAATTTTGTTATGCTCACTCCAAGAACGTTTAGCAATACAAATATCGTCAACATATGAAGTAATATTGTCACGAAGATAAACAGGTAAAATTTCGTTCAAACTACGAATGAATGCTGCTGAAGATACAGTAAGTCCAAACGGTAATTTCCGAAATCACTTTTTGGTAAAATAGTCATATCCGGTTATTCGTTACCGAGTCCTTTTCTAGATAGATTGATAGTTGAAGAGTTGTTTTAATAGATACAAAGAATAGTAAAAGAGTAGGCAGCAGTGCAGAAAACTAAAAGGGAAATAGCACTACTACAGCTCGGTGCCCTTTGCACGCTACGGTACATATTCACTTAGCGTAGTGAATCCCCTGAGGACTTTTACATCTTCCGGCTAAAGCAATGTTTCTTCTCGATTGTGGCAGCTTAGTTAAACAAATGCGAATTAATTCAGTCGGGCTATAAGGGTTGGAAAGGAATTGATTCTTTCGAATCTTGTCTTCAATGTATTCTGCCGGCGTGCGGAACTCCGACTGTTTAAAATTACGCTGCATAATAAGACTATGTTTGACTCTGTCTTGCGTGTTTTCGGACCAATATGCCGATAGAAATGCATCATAAAAATCATTTAAATTATTACAATCTCTAATAAGTGCGCGCATACGCGTCGCCAGTTCGTTTTCTAAATATCCACACATAAATTCCAGTTTGTGACTTTGTGGCCAATTTGGTGGAAGTGCGTACATAAATTGATCTAACCATGAACATGGATGTATGTCATTCTCAGAATTGCGAAAGATCTTAAAGTTCCGAACAGTTAAAAAGTGTTTATAGTCAAAGTTTTCGCCTCGTGGCGACAAAGACCTACCGCGTCTGTCCCAGTCCGAATGCCGATTATTGTCAAGTTTGCGCGCCTGGCACTCTCTTGTTGCCTCTCGTAAATGAAATACATTATTATCTTCAAAACCCGCTGCTATCGGTGATTCCAAATTTCTTCTACCGTCTTTTCCTGCGATTTCGCTTTCAATTTGTTTGACTTGCTTTCGTAACGCCTCAAATTCCCTTTTAACGCGTTCATTAAATTTTCCCTAATTTTCAACTCGTTTACAGGTATTTATGTTCTGGTACTCTTCGGTTTCTGCAAATGGCATTGGAGCTGTATCATCTGAATCTCTGTCCCCATTTAAACTAAGACTTGTCAGTTTATCTGAAATCTCCTCAACTCTTTCCGATAAGTCACCTATCTGTTCTTTCTGTTTATTTACGTCTTCCGTAGATGTCGCGACTCGGGTTTCGGTATTGACACATTTAGTAGTTAACTGTTCATACTGTTGCGTTAGGTTATTTATTCTGTCAATTGGTACTGATTCCTCGATTCATTCAAATATTTCTTCCTTATCGTGTGCACGTTTTAAATGTAACTCTGAAAATTTTTGTACTATCACGCGATCTCTTTCTCTCTGTTCTCTATCCTGTTCCTTTTGTCTAATTTCTTTTGAAATTAATCTATTATTGTGAGAATTCAGAATCGGTTGTACGTCTTCTCTAATTTCTCTCTTTAATTCATCTTTCATGTATTTAAAACATGTCCCTATTCGTGAGTCTAACCGTGTTTCCATTGTTACCATATCAGTTTCTAACCGTGTTGCCACTGTTTTTAATTCAGATCCTAACTGTGATCCCAGAGAGCTTAACCGTGTTTCCATTGTTCCCATATTAGTTTTAATTGTTCCTATTTGATATCCCAGTGAGTCTAACCGTGTTTCCATTGTTCCCATATCAGTTTTAATTTCAGATCGTAACTGTGATCCCACTGTTTTTAATTCAGATCCCAAATTAAATAGTGCACTCATCAACTGCTCCATATTAACTGGTTCGAAATTCTTTTCACCCCTAACATTTCCCACAAAACCAACTTCTTCCGTCAAAGCTGTAAAGCTATCTGTGTTCGATACTATTCCAGAATCTTCTGTCGTTAACCTCGTATTCTGAAAATTTTTTAATTGTGAAAATTTTTGAACTGGTTCCGGCCTATTTTCCCGACTTATTAAATTGTTTTCAACTTTATTATTCATCATACTGTTCTCCTCTGTTGGCGAGTTCGCCATGTCAACAATTTCATCATTCTCCCTATCCATAATTTTTGCCTTTTTCATCGATCGCGTAATCATTTACAAAACATACAAAACTCGTCACTATACAAAAATTACACACAATGACACTTTATCTCCAACAATACCATTCACACGAAATGCTTTCCGACAAACACGATTAACGAACAATTGAAATCTTCACAATTGCACAAAATTGTCAAACCCATATACAAGACATCAAAAATAAAATTCTGCAAAAATACCATTAGAAGAATGACAAGACAACTACAAATGTTCAATTACCAAATCTACACATGCAATATAGACTACAATTACTAAACTACGAATTACTACAACAATACTACTGCCTGCTATTTTTACTATCAAAAGAATTCCAAGCGACGATTCGAAGCAGCGGTCGCCACGTGCATGAGGGCTTAATTATTTTTTAATGAAAATAATTTTAATTTTAGTTTTAGTAGCTGTCTGTCCGGTTACTCAGTCTCGTAACCGGTTGGCCCTGACCAGTATCAGTACGCATTCTGACTGCAAAGAATAACAACAAAGAATGAAAGGAAATTTCCGTTAACACAATTAATTAATTAAGTCCCCAGCAACTATAAAAGCTACGAAACAAAAACTACGAAACAACAAAGCACATGTGCATGTGTAACTGTTCTGTGTGTGGAAGTGTGATTCAACGTACACATCTGGCACGGTTCTTCCTCAAATAAGACAAGGTATTTTAAGCACCATTTACACTGAAGTAATTAGAAAAAACAGAGATACTATAATTGCACATAGAAACCAGAATTACAGTCTGATACATGAGCACAAGCCAGATGGTTTGTTGACTAAACCTGTGACCAAGAGACATTGTTAGTTAGGAACTTAAAAAAAATGTTTTTTACCTTCATATATGTTGACGAAAAATACGCTCTGATCATTACAACATCCCCATTCGAGCAGCATCGGCTGTCTAGACCACCAGAACAACTGCACACGACATCCTCTCAACAAGCGCTGACCACGACAACCTCAGAACTACTACTGCCCACAGCAACTTCTGAACAAGCACTGCCAGTGGAGGCGGCTGAATAATACTCTGTGGCGCAATCTCTGGCGCTGTGACTCAGTGTAGCCACCTTTCACACTGCACCACTATGGCTGATATTGCTCCACAGATCGCTTAACTCCGTTGCCCACCGCAACACAAACTTCAGTTCCTATCTTCTGCTTTTTTTTCCCCTTGTTAGATCGTTACTTTTGACGAGGCTCTCCGGCGTTGTAATAGCACCCCAGCGTTGGACGTAGTGGGGAAGTCCTGTGCAAATCATGTGTAGGTGATCTAACATTTTAGTCTCATCTTTATCTACGATAATTCATTTCTTTAGCTGTCATCATTATTGCAGATAACGATGAGACTATGTAGCGAGGAAAATTTTATTATAAACTCTAGAGATCTCTGTCTTACATCTGGATTAGGGAGGTTGTTCAATAAAGTGAGAACTTAAATTACTCGTCTAAATTTAGACTCATTTTTTCCTCTGTTACCCCTGTATCAATAGTGAGGTTGTAATACCGACAATGCGAAGTAATAAAATAGTTAGAACAGTGATCGTAACCGTATTCTCCCTATTGGCAGCTTCTTGATACTACTGCTGTCCATCTGGTCTTGTACCATGCCCACTGCATTGTAATCTCTTTTCACTTTATCTATTATGTTTATTCCTCTCCTTCCCATTCTCTTCTTCCACTGTACTTTTAAATTGTTATTGTTAGACTTTCCTTCCACCTTCACCCTTTTCATAACCACTTTTAGGACAGTTCTTTGTTATTTCACTATTTCTAGCTCTATACTGTGCTCGACTTTATGCATCTTTTTTTTTTTTAATTTTCGCCGTTCTCCTCTAAACCCACATCTCTACCATCTCAGTTTCGTTTATTTCTCACATCTTCCACGTTCAGCTTTCAGCGACACGTTAGAAAAACTCTTTACACACGAATTATTTAAACAACCATTTTGATAACTCTAAACCAAATTTGCTGGAGAATAAACTCTCCTTTTTCTGGAAACCTTGATGGTGAAACACAACAACCCTGTCCTACAACTGATATCAAACCAGACTTTCATACTTTTTCTTTACTTCGTTCTTGCATTCAGTCTATTGTGTATCTCTTTGTGTCCTTATCCTTCCTCATCACTTGTAGTTTTATTATTTCCTAACTTAGTCCCTTTAGAATCGCACATAGCCCTTTTCCAGATCTATGAAGCACGAAGACAGTCCCTGTCTTATTCATTTACCACTTGAACCAAAACTCCACCAACAAATTTTTAGAGATAGTATGATAAGATAATGGCGTTTGGATTGTGGGGCGCTTAACTGCGCGGTCATCAGCGTCCGTACAAAGTCACAATTTTTACACAGTCCAATTTTGTCACGAATAATGATGATGAAATCATGAAGATGGTAGTATCTAAATTACGTACCTTAGGAGGTAAGGGCACATGCTCATCTTCACTAACGTGAAACACATGTCTTTTAAAGGAAAATGTACGCATCGCTCTTAAGTACGCATTTTAGAACCCATTATCTCTGGACATTTATTCTCGCTTTCATCTATACTACCTCCTCACGGTCTCAGGTACAAACATGTGTTCACACCTCATAAGATATGCATGTTAGAGCCCGATTTTGGCATTTATTTCTTTTTTTGGTTTTACTCCATTCCTACAATCGCCAGTATACTCTGTATAAAATTCGCGAATCATTTCAATTAGTTCTCTTGGACTCTCTCTTTAGCAGTATTCTTAAATAGTGTGTTACGTAGCCCATGTACACTCTTAAGAAAAAAGAGAAAAAACCGACGCACCACGAAAGAAATATCCGAATGGGACGTAAATCGGTAGATGTGATGTACATGTACAGACAAACAAATGTTTACAATTTTAGAAAAAATCGATAATATATTCACGAGACATACAGGGTGTTTAAAAAATTACCGGTATATTTGAAACGGCAATAAAAACTAAACGAGCAGCGATAGAAATACACCGTTTGTTGCCATATGCTTGGGACAACAGTACATTTTCAGGCGAACAAACTTTCGAAATTACAGTAGTTACAATTTTCAACAACAGATGGCGCTGCAAGCGATGTGAAAGATATAGAAGACAACGCAGTCTGTGGGTGCGCCATTCTGTACGTCGTCTTCCTGCTGTAACCGTTTGCTGTTCACAACGTGCAAGTGTGCTGTGGACAACATGGTTTATTCCTTAGAACACAGGATTTTTCTGGTGTTGGAATTCCACCGCCTAGAACACAGTGGTGTTGCAACAAGACGAAGTTTTCAACGGAGGTTTAATGTAACCAAAGGACCGAAAAGCGATACAATAAAGGATCTGTTTGAAAAATTTCAAGGGACTGGGAACGTGACGGATGAACGTGCTGGAACGGTAGGGCGACCGTGTACGGCAACCACAGAGGGCAACGCGCAGCTAGTGCAGCAGGTGATCCAACAGCGGCCTCGGGTTTCCGTTCGCCGTGTTGCAGCTGCGGTCCAAATGATGCCAACGTCCACGTATCGTCTCATGCGCTAGAGTTTACACCTCTATCCATACCAAATTCAAACGCGGCAACCCCTCAGCGCCGCTACCATTGCTGCACGAGAGACATTCGCTAAAGATATAGTGCACAGGATTGATGACGGAGATATGCATGTGGGCAGCATTTGGTTTACTGACGAAGCTTATTTTTACCTGGACGGCTTCGTCAATAAACAGAACTGGCGCATATGGGGAACCGAAAAGCCCCATGTTGCAGTCCCATCGTCCCTGCGTCCTGAAAAAGTACTGTTCTGGGCCGCCATTTCTTCCTAAGGAATCATTGGCCCATTTTTCAGATCCGAAACGTTTACTGCATCTCGCTATCTGGACATTCTTCCTGAATTCGTGGCGGTACAAACTGCCTTAGACGACACTGCGAACACCTCGTGGTTTATGCAAGATGGTGCCCGGCCACATTGCATGGCTGACGTCTTTAATTTCCTGAATGAATATTTCGATGATCGTGTGATTGCTTTGGGCTATCCGAAATATACAGGAGGCGGCGTGGATTGGCCTCCCTATTCGCCAGACATGAACCCCTGTGACTTCTTTCTGTGGGGACACGTGAAAGACCAGGTGTACCGCCAGAATCCAGAAACAATTGAACAGCTGAAGCAGTACATCTCATCTGCATGTGAAGCCATTCCGCCAGACACGTTGACAAAGGTTTTGGGTAATTTCATTCAGAGACTACGCCATATTATTGCTACGCATGGTGGATATGTGGAAAATATCGTACTATAGTGTTTCCCAGACCGCAGCGCCATCTGTTGTTGACAATTGTAACTACTGTAATTTAGAAAGTTTGTCTGCCTGAAAATGTACTGTTGTCCCAAGCATATTGCAACAAACGGTGTATTTCTATCGCTGCTCGTTTAGTTTGTATTGCCGTTTCAAATATACCGGTCATTTTTGAAACACCCTGTAGCTTCACGAATTGAGACCGTCATTAATGTGTTGGTCCGCCTCTGGCATTTATGCAAACAGTAATCAGTCTCGGCGTAGACTGATAAAGTTGTGGCATGTCCAGTGGACACGTAAAATTTTTAGGATCCCCAGATGACTGCAGCTCCCTAACCACAATGCGAACGCTCTCAGTTGGAGAGAAATCCTGCCACGTTTCTTGCCAAGAACGATGACAAGCAGTGGAAGTGGGAGGGCATTATCTTACTGAAATATAAACCCAGGGTGGCTTGACATGGATGGCAACAAAGCGATTCGTTAAACATCTTCGACGTACCGCTGTACTGTTAGAGTACTGCGGATGATAACCACTATGAAAAGAAATGGCATACCAGACCATCACTCACGACTGTCTGGGCACTGACAGGCGACGGTGAGGTTGGTGTCGCAGCGCTGTGTGGGGCGTCTGCAAACAAGTCTTCGCCGGTCACTGTGGGGCAAATCTAAGCGGAACTCATCACTGAAGGCAATTCTGTAGCAGTCAAGGAGATTCCAGACGCAAAACTTGTTATGGAAACGTCCTGGTCAGCGGTGGGATCTCCTTTTACACACCTGCAGAGCAACAAGTTATGTATCAGCCTTCTTTGCGTTTTCTTACTAACATACTTTTCTTTGAGTTGGGGTCTTTAACTGTTTAAGAGGTTTAATCTCGCGTTTTTTGTAAGTGTACAGTGTAGCTGAGACAGGCAATCTGTGGCACAGTGGTCATTTTCCTGAACAGCTAGCTACCTTCTTCATTAAGTCATTAACATTCATTGGTGTCAGGAGTGGGGCGAATTGCATAATTATGTATCATTTCTGTGTGCTTTTAAGTTTACTTCTTAAATTAGTCGTGCTGGGATTGGTAGGATGTGTGTATGCTGTGTGCGGATTCAGGAGGAGCTGTCCGGTTTTGTCTATGGACAGCGTCTTCATACTACTGCTACGTGGTGTATGAGACATGTCGGGTGTTACTTGCTAGGCAACTCCTAGAGTACACGATGCGGAGGATCCGCCCTCTTCGCAGGGTAAGTAGCGGATGGTGACGCATTTCAGACGATAGAGGCGATGAGCAAGTTTGGAGGCTCGTTAACCCTGTGAGTGGACGGGTGGTCGCTTCTTCAGCAGGATCCGAGCACGCACAAGAGCGGAGTAGTTTTTTATTTATCGGGAGCTCCAATGTTAGACGCATTATGAAACCATTTGCGAAAATGTAGTTCAAGGCCGAAAAGAAAGCCAATGTCCAATCGGTATGTCTGCCGGTGGGCGTCAACCGAGATGTGGAGGAGGCATTGCCTGAGGGTATAGAGTGCACAGCAGTCGGGCAGCAGTAGCAGTCCGCGAGAGAAGCAGCAACAGGGAGGTAACCGATTTTGTGACTTTTACGAGTTCCTAAGCAGGAGCAAATTTTATAATAACATCTGTGTCCTTTAATAGTTTAGCTTATTGTGTTTCTGCGTGTTTATTTAATATCTAATAGCCACAGTTCTCGTGTTTTCGTTTGCGTTGGAAATTAAATCGATTTTGTGATGTATTAAAAGTTCCTAATTAGCGGATAATTATTTAGTTTCACCTGAGTGCTTCGGTAGTTAGGTTTTTGAATCTCTGCATGTACATCTGATTTATTAGACATAGTTCTTGCGTTTTCATCAGGGTCTACTGTAGAGTTGCGCAGCACGTGCCGATAATCCGTTTATCTGCATAGTGTAGTTTTCCATGGTCTTTGTTATGCACAGGGACTGCGATTGTTGTGTGTGAATGCGAGCCGGGTTGGTGACACTTTGCTATCAGCTCCAGGCTGTGACGGCTTCAGTTACACAGCTTGGGGCTGCAGTGGATGGACACCACTGTTGTGGGCCGGCCGTGGGGATCCAACGGACGTTTAGCACGTCCAAGTCCTCCGATCGTCCTCACCGGTGGGCAGTCCAGTTAGTGCTCTCGCTACGGTTGACCCCTAACCTGCGGTCGAGTGAGAGTTCGCCCCAGGTCGTAGCAGGCGGCGAAAGACTTCCCACGCGGCCGCACGTAAGGGCTCCCCCGTTTGTCTGACAGGTTCCAGGCTCTGTCTGTGACTGACGCTGTCGCTGAGCCAGATGCTGTCGCCGGTCCTGTTTCAGAGGAAACCTCGCAGCCTGCAAGATCCGGACTGTCACAGACGGTGGGATTATTGATAGTTTTGAGCTCCAACGTTAGGCGAGTTATGGGGCTCCTTAGGGACATTGCTGCCAAGAAGGGAAAGAAAGCCAATGTGCACTCCGTGTGGAATCATTCCCGATGTGTCTAGGTCCTCCCGGATGCCATGAAGAGCACAGGGTGCAGCAAACTGCAGGTGGTTGCTGACGTCGGTACCAATGATGTGTGTCATTTTGGATCAGAAGAGTTTCTCTCTGGTTTCGAATGGATAACAGAAGTGGTAAAGGCTGCCAGTCTTGCTTGCTAGATGAAATCAGAGCTGACCATTTGCAGCATAGTCGACAGGACCGATTACCGACCCCTGGTACAGAGCCGAGTGGAGGGTCTGAATCAGAGGCTCTGACGGTTGTAGGACCATGTAGCCTGCAGATTCCTCGACTTGCGCAAAAGGGTGGTTGCGTTTCGGTTTCCGCTGAATAGACCAGGTGTCCACTATACGCATGAGATGGCTACACGGGTAGCAGGGGCTGTGTGGCGTGGACTGGGCGTTATTATTTTTTTAAGGGTTTCGGGAAAACACAAGAATGGCTTCAGCCATATAGGGTGCAGGCTAAACACACGAACGTGGATAGAGGAACCATAGGTATAACAGTTGCAAGTTGCCGTAGCTGTGTTGGGAAAGTACCAGAGCTCTAAGTGCTAGTAGAAACCACTGATGCTCAAATTGTTATTTGCAGTGAAACCTAGCTAAAGCCGGAGATCAGCTCAGCGGAAATTTTTGCGAAGAAACTAACGGTGTTCCGAAAGGATACTCCAAATACGGTTGGTGGAAGCGTGTTTGTTGCTCTCAGAAGCAGTTTATCTTGTCACGAAATTGAAGTAGGTAGTTGCTGTGAGTTAGTATGGTAAGAGGTCATTGTTGGCAACCAGAATAATGTAATAATTGGATCCTTTTACCGATCTCCCAATTCAGATGATACAGTTGCTCAAAGGTTCAAAGAAGACTGGAGTTTGATTTCAAACACGTACCCGCCTGACAAGATTATAGTTGGTGGTGACTTTAATTTACCCTCAGAATGTTGGCGAAAATACATGTTTAATTCCGGAGGTACGCACAAAACATCATCCGAAATTGTGCTAAACGCGTTCTCTGAAAATTATTCCAGCTGTTAGTTCATGAGCCCACGCGAATAGTAAACAGTTGTGAAAACACACTTGATCTCATGGCAACAAATAATCCTGAGTTAATAACGACCATCAAAACGGATACAGGGATTTGTGAACACGGGGTTATCGTAGTCAGATTGAATATTGTAACCCACAAATCCTCCAAAAATATACTAAAGTATACCTATTCAAAAAAGTTGATAAAAATTCACTTAACGCCTTCCTGAGTGTAGACCAGATGTGGCCCGAATTCAGAGAAATATTATCGGCAGCACTTGAGAGCTTTATACAAAATAAATTAACAAACGACGGAGCTGATCATCCTTTTTACAAAACGAGTCAGAGCACTGTTGCCGAAACAACGAAATAAACACGCCAAATTTAAACAGATGCAAAATCCTCAAAATTGGCTATCTTTTACAGAAGCTCGAAATTTAAAGCGGACTTCAATGCGAGATGCTTATAACAGCTTACACAACGAAACTTTGTCTCGAAACATGGCAGAAAATCCAAAGAGATTCTGGTCGTATGTGAAGTATGTTAGCGGCAAGAAACAATGACTGCCTTCTCTGCGCGATACCAATGGAGATACTGTCGAAGACAGTGCTGCCAAAGCAGAGTTACTGACCACAGTCTTTGGAAATGCCTTCACAAAAGAAGACGAAGTAAACATTACAGAATTGGAGTCAAGAATAGCTGTCAACATGAGTAACATAGAGGTAAATATCGTCGGAGTAGTGAAGCAACTTAAATCACTTAATAAAAGCAAGTCTTCTGGCCCAGACTGTATACCAATTAGGTTCCTTTCATACTATGCTAATGAATTAGCTTCATACTTGGCAATGATATACAACCAAGGGCACACCAATATTCTAGAAAGGTAGTAGGAGTAATCCACTTAATTAATGGTCCATATCATTAACGGCGATATGCAGCAGAATTCTGCAACATATGTTGTTTTCGAACATTATGAATAACCTCGAAGAAATCGGTCTATTGACACACAGTCAACATGGGTTTACAAAACACCGTTCTTGTGAAACACAACTAGCTCTTTATTCGCATCAAGTGTTGATAGATTTAGGATTGGTTCCGTATTTCTGGATTTCCAGAAGGCTTTTGACACTGTACCATACAAGCGGCTTTTAGTGAAATTCGTGCTTATGGAATATCGTCTCAGTTATGTGACAGGATATGTGACTTCCTGTCAGATGGGTCACAGTTCGTAGTAATTGACGGAGAGTCATCGAGTAAAAGAGAAGTGATTTCTGGCACTTCCCAAGGTAGTGTTGTAGCCTCTTTGCTGTTCCTTATCTATATAAACGATTTGGGAAACAATCTGAGCACCCGTATTAGGTCTTTTGCAGATGACGCTGTAGTTTCTCGACTAATAAAGTCATCAGAAGATCAACAAACTGCAAAACTATTAGAAAAGATATCAGAGTGGTGCGAAAATTGGCAGTTGACCCTAAATAACGAAACGTGTGAGGTCATCTACATGAGTGGTAAAAGCAATCCGCTTAACTTCGGTTACATGATAAATCAGTCAAATATAAACCCATAAATTCAACTAAATACCTAAGAATTAAAATTAAGAACCACTTAAATTGGATGAAACACATATAAAATGTCGTGGGGAAGCCTAACCAAAGAGTAGGTTTTATTGGCAGGACACTTAGAAACGTAACAGATATACTACACTACGCTTGTCCGACCTGTTTTAGAATACTGCTGCGCGGTGTGGGATCTTTACCAGACAGGACTGACGGAGTACATCGAAAAAGTTCAAAGAAGGGCAGAAGGTTTTTATCATCGCATAATACGGGAGAGAGTGTCACAGAATTGATACACGATTTGGGTTGGACATCATTAAAAGAAGGGCGTTTTTCGTTGAAACGGAATCTTCTTACGAAATTCCAATCACCAACTTTGTTCTCCGAATGCGAAAATATTTTGTTTACACCGACCTACATAGGGAAAACGATCACCACGATAAAATAAGGGAAATCAGAGCTCGTACGGAAAGATACAGGGGTTCGTTCTTTCCGCGCGCTATACGAGATTGGAATAATAGAGAATTGTGAAGGTGGTTCTATGAACGCTCTGCCAGGCACTTAAATGTGATTTGCAGAGTATCCATGTAGATGTAGATGTAGATGCAGGTTACAGTCGACTTCAAATGGTGGCTCACGCCGGCCTCTCGCTTGAGTTCTGAGGCCATGCTCAGGTCGTACGGGTGTATGGCGAAAGCGGTGAAGGCTGCTGGGCGGTGGAACGCAGAGCTCGCAAATTTCAGAATTATTCCTAAAGTTCATCGCTGTCTTTAGGTTTGTAACCGACTGGACCGTCTCAACCAATGCCTTCGTCCAGTGTGTAACAATCGTGGCTGCAAATTTCTGGACATGCGTTATCAGGTGGAGAATTGAAGTACTTCCTTTGATAGTCATGGCTGCACTACACAAAGGAAGCAGCTACTGTATTTGTATTTTTTTTTATCTGGGCGGTACTTAGAGACACTCTGCTGAAGCAATCGCACTCTGATGTACACTCAGCAGTCGACACGCAAGTAGCGAAATCAGACCACGTTCAGAGTAAAGACACTTCGACTGTCCAACTTATATCAGCAAGTTGTCGAAGCATACGTAACAAAGTTCCTGCGATAACGAAATCTGGCTGAAACCCGAAGTAGAAAGCTCAGAGATATTTAGCTAATCATGGAACTTATTGCGGAAAGACAGATGAAACCCTATAGCAGGGAAAGTGTTCATTGTAGATTACGAAAGTCTTGCACCTGTATCGGAGGAATCTGAGCGTGACTGAGAAGTTATCTGAACGCATGTAAAAAGGTCTAGGTTAATTCAAGTTAATTGGTCAATGTTCTTACTAGCCACCCGATTTCGCAGTGGCAGTTTTAGCACCATTCAATGAAAGTCTACGCTCAGTAGCGAGGATATACCCAGAACATGCAATAATAGCAGGAGGCTACTTTTACCTACTGAGTATAGATTGGCATGTTTATTGAATCGTTGCAGGGGCTACGGACAGCCAGTTTTACCAAGACTGTCAAACACATTATCCAGAACCATATCGAGCAGGTAATTCAGCAGTCCATAGGCAATGGAAATCTTTGAGACCTCGTAGTGTAAGTAGGCTGTTTATGTTTTCTTATTGGCAACGTTACGTAGCGCTCAATATGAAAATCACTGGCTGTGCTGTGTGCGGTCTGTGACTGCTTTGCATTGTTGTAATACTCGCCATTGTAGTGTTAGGCAGCTGGCTGTGAACAGCGCGTAGCGTTGGGCAGTTGGAGGTGAGCCGCTAGCAGTGGTGGATGTGGGGAGAGAGATGGCGGAGTTTTGAAATTTGTCATGAACTGCTATATTTGTATATGATGATATCAAGGTAAATACATTGTTTGTTCTCTATTAATATCTTTCATTTGCTAACTATCCCTATCAGTAGTTAGTGCCTTCAGTAGTTTGAATCTTTTATTTAGCTGGCAGTAGTGGCGCTCGCTGTATTGCAGTAGCTTGAGCAGCGAAGATTTTTGTGAGGTAAGTGATTTGTGAAAGGTATAGTTTACTGTTAGTCAGGGCCATTCTTTTGTAGGGAATTTTGAAAGTCAGATTGCGTTGCGCTAACAAAATATTGTGTGTCAGTTTAAGCACAAATGTTACACTGAAAACGAACCCTGTCCTTTTCTATTGGTGTTATCCCACTATGTGTTTGTGTACCCTTGTGTATTTGTTTCCTTCCTGTCTCTGTGTAATTTCATAGAATTTTTTTCTTCTTTTATTATTTAGCTACATTCACTATGATGAGGAATACTGTTATCCTCGAATATAATTGGCATTAATAATATGTTATTTACTTTGTAAAGATGTTAGATATTATTAATTCTGTTCTGTTTAATGCTCATGTGTGAAGTTGATGTTTCGAAAGTTACTCTGATCTTTTATGTATGTACTTATCTCATAATTCCTGTAACATTGATGTATATGTTTATTTCTATTCTTTTGTAAAGCCTGTACTATAAATGTTATCTGTATTATTATGTTCTTTAATGATGTATTTTGTACCTTTGTAGTTGTATTTTCATATTGTAAATTTATAAAATTGTAATTGACACCAGTTCATCTTATTATTAACTTGTAAGTTACATTTCACTGCACACGTTTCTGTTGGTCATAGTATATGGACAATATGTGAGAAGTAGGGACTGTTAGTGTTTGCACATGTGTTAATAATTCAGCAAGGGACTGGATAACAGCATTGCTGGTTCTAAGGATAATTCCAAAAACTTCGTGAGCGCACAAGTGGTGGTTTATGGACTTGCTATGTTCTCCGCAAGACTCTTCGATGGTGAATGTGCACCTGCACAATCGCAACAGATGGCTGCTGGACATTTCTACGAGGATTGCAGTGGGTCTGCACCTCTGGTGGCCCACCAATACCGTAATCTCTACAAGGACTACAGTGGGTCTACATCTTCGATGGCCCACCAATACCATTATTTCTACAAGGACTGCAGTGGGTCTGCACCTCTGGTGGCCCACCAATACCATACTCTCTACCAGGACTACAGTGGGTCTGCTCTGTGATGACCTACCTACCAATATTCATCAAAACTTCGACTGACTCTGCAGTGGGTTTGCTCTGTTGTGGCCCATTACCTGTCAGCATGTCGAGAGTCAGCACTGTCGTTCCGTTGGAAGGACAACACTACTTCTTCAAGACAGCATGGAAATCCACTACTTCTGTGTGCATTCTCTTTTACTGCTCAGACTTTGAGAAAAACACTGCTATTTTACTGTGATGAATCAGGACTATCTTTATAGCCTGTGAGAAAATTTTAGCTTTTGACCAACATTGTATCAATAAGTGTGTGCATTTGATATGTTTGTTATTGTAATTATGAAAAATTTTATCAAATCATTATTGGCCACTGCCCAAAAATATTTTGCAAAATTTTTTGTGGGGAGCATGGGGGCTATGTAAGTAGGCTGTTTATGTTTTCTTATTGGCAACGTTACGTAGCGCTCAATATGTAAATCACTGGCTGTGCTGTGTGCAGTCTGTGGCTGCTTTGCATTGTTGTAATACTCGCCATTGTAGTGTTATGCAGCTGGCTGTGAACAGCGCGTAGCGTTGCACAGCTGGAGGTGAGCCGCCAGCAGTGGTGGATGTGGGGAGAGAGATGGCGGAGTTTTGAAATTTGTCATGAACTGCTATATTTGTATATGATGATATTAAGGTAAATACATTGTTTGTTCTCTATTAATATCTTTCATTTGCTAACTATCCCTATCAGTAGTTAGTGCCTTCAGTAGTTTGAATCTTTTATTTAGCTGGCAGTAGTGGCGCTCGCTGTATTGCAGTAGCTTGAGCAGCGAAGATTTTTGTGAGGTAAGTGATTTGTGAAAGGTATAGTTTACTGTTAGTCAGGGCCATTCTTTTGTAGGGAATTTTGAAAGTCAGATTGCGTTGCGCTAACAAAATATTGTGTGTCAGTTTAAGGACAGTCGTGTATAATTGTTCAAAGGGGACGTTTCAGTAGTTGCAAACAGCCCTGACCTTATTGACAGTATCATTGTAAAGACATAGGTAAGTGATCATAATGTTTCATAGCGAAGATGGTAGGGTGAACTTCAGAAAGTGATCATGAAGACTACAAAAGAATTTTTGCTAGAAAGAGCATAAAAGCAGTTGCTAACATCCCACTTGGGCAATGAATGGAGATCTTTTAGTCCAATATGATGGAAGTAGACGCTGTATGAAATTTTAAATTTGTGGTAACGTCTTATGGGACCAAACTACTTAGGTCATCGGTCCTTAAGCCTACACACTACTTAGTCTAACTCAAAATAATTTCTGCTATGTATAACACACACAGACATGCTCGAGGGAGGACTCGTACTTCCGACGGGGGCAGTCGCACGGACCTTGACAAGGCACCCCAGACCGCGCGGCTACTCAGCACGGTAGACAATGTATGGGCAAAGTTTAAACAGACCATATATCTATTTCTGGAGAAGAATGGTGATTAAGTGGATTAAGTACGGAAAAAACCCACTGTGGTTTAAAAACAAAATTCATTAAATACTGAGGAAGCAAAGATTGTTGCACTCTCCATTCAAAAGAGAACGCGCAAATGACGACAGACAAGAGTTACTATAAATTCCTGCGTCTATGAACAGATCAGTGTGTGAAGCGTAGAACAACTACCGCTGTCATGCCGCATCTGAGGATCTAACCGAGAAGCCGTTAAAATTCTAGTTCTACTTGAAATAGCTAAGCATTACTTCCTCGATGTGTCTGTTGAACATTGTGGGTGATACACTAATTCCCTGTATTACAGCCTTTTTAATCCGAGCAGTTGTTGGTTTTCCAGTCTTACTATTCACTCTTGGTTATTGTACATATCGTATATTACCCGTCTCTGCCGATAGCTAAAATTTCGAACATTTTAATCCATCTGTCACAGTCGAACGCTTTTTCCACATCGCCAAATCGTACGAAAGTGTCTTAATTTTTCTTCAGTCTTGCCTCAATTATTAACTGCAACGTCAGAACTGCCTCTCCTGTGCCTTTACCTTTCCTAAAGCCAAACTGATCGTTATCTAACTGATGTTAATTTTTTTTACATTCTTCTGTATGTGATACTTACAGAAACTTGGATGAATGAGCTATTAACCCGATTGTGCTGTAATCCTCGCACTTGTCAGCTCTTGTTAACTTCGGGAAAGTGCAGATGATACTTTTCCGAAAGTCTGATGTTATATCGCCAGTCTCCTACATTCTACACACCAACATTGATAGTGGTTAGCTTGCCACTTCCCCAATGGTTTTAGGAGTTCCGCCGGAAAATTATCCATCTCTTTTACCTTAATCAATCTTAAATCGTTCAAGCTCTTTTAAATTCAGACTCCAATACTGGGTCCACCAGCTCTCCCTGTCACCTCCTGTTTCTTCCTATATAACGACATCAGTTAAGTCCTCCGCCTAATAGAGTCCTTGAGTGTAATATTTCCACTTATCAGTTCTCTCCTCTGCATTTAATAGTGGAATTTCAGTTGGAATCTTAATGTTACCAACCTCGTTTTTAATTTCAGCGATGGCTGCTTTGATTTTACTGTATAGTGAGTCAGTCCTCTGACGATATTTGTTTTTCGATTTCCTCATATTTTTCATGCAGCAATTCCTTATTATCTTCCCACCAGTTCCTATATACTTTGTTCCTAAGTGACTCGTATTTCTGTATTCCTGAATTTCCTGCAACATTTTTGAACTTCCTTTCTTTCGACGATCAACCGAAATATTTCCTCGCTTCATCTTCAGCTTGCGACTTCGGCGAGTATACATAAACTACCGTTGTCGGTCTTGGTTTGCTGTCGATTCTGATGAGAACAACACTGTCACTGAAATGTCACCCTCGCTACGGTCGCAGGTTCGAATCCTGCCTAGGGCAAGGGTGTGTGTGTGATGTCCTTAGGTTAGTTAGGTTTAATTAGTTCTAAGTTCTAGGCGACTGATGACCTTAGAAGTTAAGGGGCTCCGGAAAGGCTCAAAATCATGAAAAGTTCAATTTTCACTTTTTTGCGTTTTCTGAATCTGCAGACTATTACCTTTTAATAGATATATAATTTATTCAATTCCGAAGACTACAACTATTTTTTTATTTTTTTTGAAATGTGTTCTACATGGGCGTGACCCACTGTGGTGCTGTTAAACTGCTGTCAAATGGTGTTATTATTAACGTCCGTGTTCATCAGGTACATTTTAGTGATGTGAGATAAAGTATGTGTTGTGGCTAACCTGTGATGGTTCAATATATATTGCTGGTGTAATTGTCGATTGTTTCATGTTTATTTACTCTGTTGTTATCTCGAAAATATTCGTAATTAATTGTGTTTCTTGAGTCTCTGTTTTGTTGAAGTGTAATAATGAGTAAAAGTAAAGTTATTAGAAATCCTCTGAAGGCTTTTAAGAAAAGGAGAAATGTTAGAAAGCCAAAGGTATGTGTTATTACTGTAAATAATAAAGACGATAACCAAGTGAGTGAACCTAACCTCTCAAGTACACCTGCCCATAGCAGTCAAAGTGGGAAAGAAAATACTTCACAGAAGAAGCTTGGTTCAATGAGTGAAAACTATGAATGTTTTATGGGCGAATCAGATGTGAATGAAATATTTGATATGTCGGTCCTCAAAGGAATTTTTTCAAACTGTGTAAGATGTATTCATTGTAGTGAAGTTGGTCTGTAACTCTCCATAATAAAGCACGTAGGACTTGCTAGTGAAATACAACTGAAATGTGATAAGTGTTCATACATGACCACCTTTTGGAACAGTGTTGCAGTAACTGCAACTGAAGAAAATGGTAGCAAAATCTACGAACACAACAACGAGCGATGCTTGCTTTAGACAAAGAACGCCTTCGGGCTGCAGACAGGGCAGTAAAGAGTCTAGAAATACAAGCAAGAGTAAACAGGAGGTGGAACAAGAGGATTCTGGAGGAGGAGTTTGCAGAGGATGAAGATAATCCATCCTATGGACCTGGAATGCACTAAAAAGTTAATCCAATCTTAGTCGCTCTATTCCCAAAACTTTTATTTTCTCATACTAATTACATGTTTTCTAAGGATCTTCCAAACATATTTGTTTCAAACTTTCAGTAAATGTTACACAGTACCTTCTGCATAATTTAACACAGTCTTTTTCCAAAAAACTGTATATTTTTGAATATATAAATAAAAAATTGCAAAAAAATGTTGTGAATTTTCATTACAATTGAAAAAAAATCATCTTTAATAACTGAACTAAAATTTTGTAAAATCCCTGTGTTAAGTTGTAGCCCATATTCCAATAAATAATCTGTAAAAAGTTCAACTTCCTACCTCAAATACTTTGTGAGGAAAGATGTAATTTATAAGCGTTATTTTAACATTGCAAGTATAGGGCGTTCCGGAGCCCCTTAATTCGCATATCGCCCAGAGACATTTGAACCAAATGTCACTCTCACTATGTCTGTCACTCTCTGCCCTAACTTCCTGTTTGTAAGGAATCCTACTCCCATTATATCACTTTCTGCTGCTGTCAATATTACCCTGCACTTCTCACCATAAATCGTTGTCTTCTAACCATGTCACCTCACCGGCCCCTAGTTTATCTAGATTTAGCCTTAGTATTTCCATGTATCAGATTTTTTAGCCTCCATACCACGTCCGAAGTCAGACATTCCACGCCCCGAGTCATTAGTTTCGTTGGTTATTCAACATTTCTCTCATGGACGCTTCCCCCTTGATAGTCCTCTCAAGGAGGTCCTAATATGGGCTATTCGATTTTTCTAATTACAGCTCACGTGTCCTGTGGATACACATTATGTGTCTTTAATACAGTGGTTTCCAATTATCTCTGCATCCTCACGCCGTCGATTAGTGTTCATTCATCCGCCTTTTAGGGGCAGGTTCCTACCTCAAGTGCAAGACAGTGCCCTGCACCTCTGTCCACTCCGCCACCTTCTTTGACTTTTTCGCAGAACGAGGGTGACTTCTGGAACCAAAAGTCTTTTGCCGCCATTGCTGGTGGCTTTTATTCAAACTTTAACCAGTAGCGAGGTTCGAGCCGTGGACGCATGAAGTTTTAATTACTTGTCAAGGAAGATAACCCTAGACCCTCGGTACAATAGTTGTAGGTCTCAGAAAACCGTTTCTCACGGTGTCTCACTGCACACTTTTAAGGAATAGTACGAGCACACGGAATAGGTACCCTGATATGAGATGGCTAGAAGAATTCTTATGTAAGAAGATCCACAAAGCTGTCCTGACGGCCATTGTTAATCAGAGCAAGGGTATCCCCATGCCCCAGAGAATTATGTCAGATCCACTATTATTCTCTTTACACATAACTGATGTGTCGGACACGACACGCCGCAATCTGTGTGTGTTTGCTAATGATGGGTTGGTGTACGGGAAGCTGTTGTCGTTGTGTGGCTGTAGGAGGTCTGTGGAGGTTTTAAGACGACTTAGACAAAATTTGTAGCTGGTGTGATAAATGGCAGTTAGCTTTGAGTGTAGAAAAATGTAACTTATTGCAGATGAATGGGTAAAACAAACTCGTAACTTTCGAATATAGAATTAGTAGTGTCCTATTTGTCGCAGTCACGTCGGATGAGCGTAAGGACGTGAAGTTCCAAAGCAACTTGAAGTGAAACGATCATCAAATAATTGGAGTGAGGAAGGTGAGTGATCAAATTTCGGTTTATGGGGGCAGTTTTAGGAATGTGTGGTTCATCCGTACAGAAGAAAGCAGGTAGAATAATGGTGCGAGGCATTCTTGAGTACTTGAGTACTTGGGGATCCACGCCATAGTGTAACATGCACATTCACGATCCTCACTACTGTGAAAGTTGTTACCCTCTAACAGTTGGTGCGACACTAGCACCCCAAGTTGCGAGAAAGCAGAAGTAAAATTAAAATTAGTTTTTAATTTTTTTCAGTTAATTAGCAAAATAGTTATTAAATTTTTGCGTTCCAAGCGTTAATAAATACAAGAGACACAAATGATCGTGAAATACATGTAAAAACAGCCTAATCTCCTTGATTCAGTGCCATAAGCTACTACTCAGTGATGAAGAAAGACCTTCGAATATGAGTATAATTTCAGCTCACTCCTTTGACAACAAGAGAATATTAATGCATATTTCATGTACGAGAAGAATATAATCCTTTTATTGTTTGGTCTTATTATGACAGACACTTTCCTTGACACGTAACTATTTTTTGGGAACTTAATGTTTCCCACAGTCGTACACTTCACTCGGACTTTCTAATACAAAAATATTTTTGTTTCAAAGGCGAATGTGTTGAAGATTCTTGCAGTTTGTGGCTCAGATGCAGTTGCCATTTTGCAATTGGTTTCTTCTGTTTTAGGAAACAGTTTTGTTGCTTCTGTTCCTTTATTTGTCAGATCTGTGTGGTTTTCTCTTCAGCTACAGTTGTGATAGCTAGTCTGCTACATAATAATGTAGGTATTGCATTCCATATACGTTACCTATGTTCCACATTCACTCATTTGACTGGAAGTATAGCGACGGATACACCACGTTTTTGAGCAAATATGCGACTCCTTTCTGCAAAAGGTCAGGTGTTCTGCTGTTTATTAGCAATGTTTTGTTCTTAAAGAATACGACAATCTCCAGTGAATATCTGTAGGTTACAAGAAAATCGTAAATAAACTGCTCTGTAATGTGCCGGTCCACCCTCCTAGGTTCGTTAGGAAATAAAAAAAGTGAAGTGTGGTGTCTTCTTTTTATTTCACTACCATTTATTGCGCTACATACGCTCCCGTTTGTAAAAACGATTCTTCAGGCCAATATAAACAATTACGATTTGCTTTCTCTTTCACAAGATATTACCGAATTCAACAGTACAACTTCCTGGCGATTGCAGTTGCAGTGGGTAACAAAGAAGAATCGAAGTGTCGTGACTGTTGTTTGGACTGTGGTCACACTAACTCAGATTACAGGAAGACTTCGAAGCAATTCCGAGTGGGGCTCCCAGATCTGTTAACCGAAGTATTATGGGGATGCTACTGGATCTCAAATGGTAGTCCCTGAAGGAAAAGTGAGGTTCATTTTGAGGAGCGCTACTGAAAAAAATTAGAGAACTGTCATTTTAAGCTGACTGGACAACGATCCTAGTGCCAACGACATACATTTTGCGAAGGGACCAGATCTAATGTAGAGGTTTACTGTCAACCTTTCTTCCCACGAGCAATTGGTGGGTGGAACTGTGAAGGGGGTCTCAATTAGTAGGTCCAGAAGTACTCCCCCCCCCCCCCCCCTCTCCCCAACCACACACCGTTGTGGGACTTGTGATGTAAATCCAGAAGACAGTGTACGATCCTGGTATAATGTGAAAAACTGAGGAGCCACCAGCAACAGGGGGCAAAAGAACCTAAGTATGGCTTCAACATACTCCGAAACCGGTCATAATACACAAATGTTGTTGCGATCTCAACTGTTGTTTTGACACAAATATAGCACCAGATGGCTGTCCTCAACGGACAATGTCGTCTAAATTTATAGATCCAAAAAGTAATGGCTGATGCTGAAGCTGAATTCAGGAACAGCGAAAATGCAGTAAGCGATTAACTTATTTCCTTTCATTATTTTATGGTGAGTGTTAACGAGACAAAATTTCTAAATAGCTTGAAATTAGGTGTAAAATTTGCTGGTTGCAGCTACGCGCTCTCATTCTCGAACAGTGGATGAATGTAGTCTAAGTAATTTACACACCGTTATTTACGCTGCCGCAAGATAGATAATCTTCACGCTGTTTCTAATTTTGATACTTGACTTACTGTACATCTACAGCTACATACAACTCACAATCACGTGTCTGGCAGACGATTCATCGAACCTCCTCCAAGCTATTTTCCTACAGTTTCACTCTCGAACAGCGCACGGAAAAGACGAAAAGTTAAAGCTCTCCGTGTGAGCTCTGATTCCTCTTATATTATTATTATGATAATTTTTCCCTGTGTAGGTGGGTGCCAACAAAATATTTTCGCGTTAGAAGGAGAAAGTTGTTGTTTGAAATTTCATGAGAAAATCCTGCCGCAACGAAATAAGCTTTTGTTTTATTGATAAACAACTCTTATATCGGTGGCCCTTTCTCCTCTGTTTCGCAATGGAAAAAAGGGAGCTGCTTTTCTTTTATGATGTGCTCTGTAAGTCCTATCTGATGCGGATCCCATACTATGCACCATAACTCCAGAAGAGGGCGTAGTGTAGGAAATCTCTTTAACACGCCTTTCGCATTTCTTTCTGCCAATACACCTCAGCCATCCTTCAAATAAAAGTTATTCGTAACTGTAATTCCCAGGTAATTAGTTGAATTCACAACACTTGTAATCGTTTGATCTATCGCATAACCGAAATTTAATGGATGCCTTTTAGTACTTATTTGTATGAAATCCCGCTCTGCATTGTTGTCATCATCAGTCCAGAGACTTTTTTCATGCAACTCTCTTTGCTACTCTAGCCTGTGCAAGCTTCTTCACCTCCAAGTACCATCCTTCTGAATCTTCTTAGTGTATTCATCTCTTGGTCTCCCTCTATGATCTTCACCCTCCACGCTGCCCTCCAACACTAAATTGGTGATCCCTTGATGCCTCAGAACGTGTCCTACCAACCGATATCTTCTTCTAGTCAAGTTATGATACAAATTCCTCATCTCCACAATAATATTCACTACCTCTTCATTAGTTTGGTTATCTACCCATCTAATCTTCAGCATTCTTCTGTAGCAGCACATTTCAAAACTTATATTCTCTTCTTGTCTAAACTATGTATCGTCCATGTTTCACTTCCATACATGGCTACACTCCATACAAATGCTTTAAGAAAAAACTTCCTGATACTTAAATCTATACGCGATGTTAACAAATTCCTCTTCTTCAGACACCCTTCCCCCTCAGCACCACCTGACTTCATTCGACTGCATTCCATTATCCACGTTTTCCTTTTGTTGATGTTCATGTTATGTATATCCTCCTTTCTAGACACTATCCATTCCGTTCAACTGCTCTTCCAGGTCGTTTTCTGTCTCTGACAGAATTGCATTGTCACCGGCCAACCCCAAAGTTTTTATTTCTTCTCCTTGGATTTTAATTCCTACTCCTAATTTTTGTTTTGTTTCCTTTACTACTTGCGCAATATATAGATTGAATACCGTCTGGGGTAGGCTACAATCCTGTCTCACTGTCTTCATAACCTATCTTCTTTATTTAAAGTCAATTGCCGTTTTTCATACCACACAGATATCTTTTCAAAATTATTTTGCAATTGATTTTCATCTGTTGACGTTACAAGCCGGTAAAATGTGTTAAACTTTTAAAGTAGGAATATACCTTTCATAAGTAGGTGATGACAGAATTTTACATTTTTAAAATCGGTGAGTAGCTGTGTCAAGAACTGAAAATCCAAGTTTTGTGACCCCAGAAAATCGTTAGATCTTCCTCCTATTACCTGTTTAGAAATATAGATTTCAAGCACTGTTTACACGTTTTAGGTCGAGACAAAATGAACAAGACAATTCAGTACTGTAGTAATATTTTGCTCATTAACAGTGGTGCAGTGCCCCCATTTTCAGACTATTAAATAATAAAATAAAAAGTAACACTTCGATAAAATTCCTCTGGCTGAGGCCGAGTTATGATGTAATGTGTCCACCGACATTTAGGCTACTGGCTGGCTCTGAGCACTATGGGACTTAACTGCCGAGGTCATCAGTCCCCTAGAACTTAGAACCACTTAAACCTAACTAACCTAAGTACATCACACACATCCATGCCCGAGGCAGGATTCGAACCTGCGACCGTAGCGGTCGCGCGGCCCCAGACTGTAGCGCCTAGAACCGCTCGGCCACTCCGGCCGGCATTTAGGCTACTGAAGGCACGTTTCACCAGGTTAAAACATCCTCTTTTAGTGTTACTGAAATGTGCTGCGACTACGAAAGCCTTCACTCTTAAAAGAAATCGAAATAATATGTCATGTTGAAAACGATAGATATGTTCAATAAGAAAGTACGGTTTTGTATTAAATATCATGTGTTATGAGCATGTGATAAAATGTTCATACATGAAACAGAAGGAGGAGTCAAGAACAAATTATTTCAGATGACATTTAATAGCTGTCATGCTGTCAGGAATTTCTCTTTATTGGACAGGAAAAACATTAAATAGATTTGCACCAAGGTATTCATATACTTTTATCAGTCACTGAGGGCTCTATCAATGATTAACAATGGTTAAATCTTCTTCTCGTGTTGTAGCTGTAGGGACGCTATTCATCTCAATGAATTTTCTGTGATGTATTTCTTTCGTTTATATTCGTCGTTTGTGAAGGTGGAGGTACAAGGTATAAATCAATGAAGTGGCACCAATAAGAATACTGTGAGTAAAAAAAATAATATTCTTGTCGTTCACACTGTTAAAGCATACTGACTGTCCCCTTTCACGTCCGTGGAGAAGGAGCCTTAATTCGCATTGTCCTGTTTGGCAGCATGCTAGATACAGAAGACGGCAGACGGAGTAAACGCACCGGCAACTCGCAGGACATATTGGTTCTCTATTGTATCCTTATCTCTGGCCAGAGACGGAGACGAGGAACATCTGGCTTTGTGCCAGCAAGATGACCGACTGCCTGTGATTCGGGCAGGAAGGGAGATGCAGTAGAATAACCACCGCCGCCTTCCCCCAACCCCAGATGCATCAAAACGGCTCCGCTTATCACGCTTCCCACATAAGTTACAGCCTCGCCCATCAGGCTGCCCTGAGAGGTGAATTTTATTTCCGTCTTGCCTGGCGTGAAGAAAAAATAAAAAAAGAGCCGGAATATTCCCCTTGTCGGACTGGTATAAAGCTGAGGAATTACACAAACACGTTTCCAGAGTAAGCAGCTTTCGCTTTATATTTTTTAGAATGACCTTGGAGCCTATTTCCCTCTTTCAAGTCTGTTGGATGGGTAGAGCTGAATTTTACTGAAGGTTTCAGAGAACGCCCAAATCTCTCCAGTGACGAAAGCACAAAACGTGGAGCCAAAATTCTGCCTTTGAGTGCAGTATCTATTAGCGATCCAATTTAAGAAGCTGTATAGTTTTAGCTCCCAGTGGAAGTCATATGAATAACAGCTAATGATGCGATTCACCTACTGGTAAATGAAATTGGAGAAGTTATCAGCGTGACTCAAAATGAATGGAGAGATGTGTTATTGTTAGTGAATGAACCCTTCACCCGTGATTACTTAAAGAATCAATGTCTCGTGTGTATAACATCTTAAACAGCTTCAAACGTCTGATTAGTTTATAAATGAGTCAATGTGTCAAGTGCTTAATTTTAAGCATGTAAGAGAAAGAAGGTTTAGAAAACGCTTCAAACTGTATTTACAGTTTGATGGAAGTCGGTAAGTTCTCTCTTTATGAGACACAGGATGAATAAAGTCCGCATAATTAGCGCTCTGTTTCAACCAAAGCTGATTTTTTACGCATCTCTGTGTCTATGACATCATGAATTCTGAATTATGTATCAAGCAATGATGTAATTTTTTCAGTTGCATTCAGTGGTAGGTAAGGATACTACTTGAAAAAATGTGTTGCGAATAGAGCTAGTAGCAAAGAAGTGATGAATTAAAATGTCTTGCCTGATGTTGAGGTTTTACAGCGAGAATGAAAATAAACATTTTTCTTGCAAGATTTTGTGGGGCAGCATCGTTCAAAATGGTTCAAATGGCTCTGAGCACTACGGGACTTAACTTCTAAGGTCATCAGTCCCCTAGAACTTAGAACTACTTAAACCTAACTAACCTAAGGACATGACACACATCCATGCCCGAGGCATGGTTCGAACCTGCGACCGTAGCGGTCGCGCGGTTCCAGACTGTAGCGCCTCGACCCGCTCGGCCACCCTGGCCGGCTGGGGCAGTAAGGGAAACAATGTTTCGTCAAGATTTGAAATTATGAGTAAAATAGGTTCTAAGTCGATAAGAGCACCCATTCTCATACGAGTGGTGTATCGATAATTTGCGCGGCAAGTGCTACACTGTCCCACGATACACACACTTTTTCCAAGTGTAATACCTGACATATCATCTCAAACGTTTAACAAAAGATTAGTCTTACACTTCACAATCAGAACACATTATGACAGTATTTTAAATTTTTATCAAAACTGGTTCATTAGACTGTTAGACTTTTCTCAACACGTAATTATTTCAACAGGATCGCATAAATTGTCCCATTCCTACGTAAAGATTACGAATCACATCAGGAATAAATGCAATAATCGCCACCACTCGACTTTGTAAAGATCTATTACTCACTTCAGATGATATTTTGCTCTCCTGCTTTCCAGTTTCAAACGAGATACTGCCTTTTTTGCCAGTAATTCTGTCTATAGTATTAAGAACATGGAATCCAGAGGTAACGCTTTTAAATGTTAACATAAGAGCCCTTGGAAATGCTATACAAATTATTCTTAAGTGTGGTGAGCGGTGAGTGGACTCAAATTGTAAGCGGTTAACACGGTACTAACTGACACATATATACATCAGTATGGACCCATATACTGCTTCAACAGCAATCTGCTAGAGGAGACGCCCTGAGAGTAGAGTGAGATTATTAAGATACGGAGTCGAACTCCACTTCAAACCCCACGGTCTGGGGGCACTATCTGCCTTTGTCGGCAGACTGATGTTTACGCCCTCGCTGCCGCGTGCTTTAGAGGTGTTTACGTGCTACAGTGACTTTCGCGCAAATGCGTGTCTTTCGAAGCAAATGGCCAATTGATGTCGGAAATAGAAGCTGAAATTCTGTTTCTCGAATGAATATGTACGTCGAAAAGCACTTGAACGATTTCTTCGAGACGATGTCAAGATCCATATCACCGATCTTATTGGAATCCATCTCTCAATTGTGAGCAACATGGATTACGTTAAATTAGTAACTGATGCTGCATGCGACACGATTTTAGAGAAAATGGAAGATGGGATCAACTTCCAACATATGGACAGTAACATTGGTCCACTGATTATGGATCAAGTGTGTCTCAGACTCAGGGCGATCCACATGTTTGAAATCCTATCTGAACTGCCAACGGATGATATGGTGCCTGCCCTCAGGCCCTATGTCATGGGGAAGTGCGTACGGTTTACCACATGACCTATATGGAATAGAATGTGATGTGTACGCATTGAACTGTACACTGGGGGATAGAGAGTGATTATCGTATATGACAGCCGGTCAAAGACCTGCTCGAGTTGCGGAAAAGAGGATCACGTTCGCTCAGAGAGTCGCCAATGGACTTCTCACCTACGACCGACGGATCTAATGCCTTCCACCACCCTGACATCTTTACCTCTCACGTATCTCTCTCTGTTGTGCCTGGGCGTCGTGCCTCACTTCCATTATCTGACACTGAGACGAGTCTCGGAAACAGCAGTCCCCGAAGAAGCGTACGAAGCGGAAGATGACCTTAGACAAAGTGCTCGCGACACAGTCGCGAGCCGATGAGATCTCTCAGTGCCCCGAGGAACATCTAATGGACGCCACCATGCCGGATTGCGACGCGTGTCCTTCCACCGGACTGGCCGCCAATTCGCAGCCGTTGATTACCGACCAGCATGATGAACGAAGCCTTGTCACATTTGAGGTTTCCTGGAAGCCATCACGTCTCATTGGGGAGGCCTCTGACGAGCTTACCACTCACCTGATAGCATGGACGGATGATATCGCCCCAGCATCTTCGGCTGAGGATACAGACGTGATTGTTGCCACGGCAGCGTGGGAACGATAGTGTGTTGTGCAAGGAAGCGGCGACTCGGCGTGGTTGATCTGTTGTTGCTGTTACACTTCGTCTCCATGTTGTTAAGAACGCCCCACTGCCTGCACACCAGCTGCAAACTTACAAGGTTGCCTTTATCTATCTCAGCGTGATCAGTACACGTATCGAACTTCAACTGCTGCGTGATATGCTCAGAGCAGCAGGTGTAGATGTTGCTCTACTGCAGGAAGTTCGGCTGCGGACCTTTTCATACTTCTACAGGATTACTGCTTACGTCACTTCCGTTGCTATGGGAGACGGTGGGAGAGCTTCCCTTGAGGTAGATGGAATGGAAGTATCCATGTGATGTACTGACCATCAGCATGGGGATTTTCGTTCGATATGCAAGAGACTCGACATCTTAATATCTAAGTACCTTCTGGGACAGATAACAGGCGAGACCGGTTATGTTGCACCTCTCTCGTAAGGCCACTCTAACAATTATTATTCGTGGAGACTTCAATAGCACATTATCTCAGAGAGACCAACAACCGAACTACACTCCATGCCCCGAACTGTGTCCCAAGCTACAGCACCTGCACTTTGCTGATACTTGTGGCGTATTACACAGTGAGTGCCGTTGCCTTACTTATGTGACCAATCACTCCACCAGCAGACCCAGTCGCATCTACATCTCCTCTGATGCGGGTACGTGGGCCTCAAGTGAATGTAGATTGCTGCGGTATCCATTACGGCTTCAGTGGTGGCTTAAATGTGTCAGACTGGCATTTCACCGTGCGCTGGTTGGGTACAGTGGAGAAGGATCTCCCTGGCACCGACAAACGACGCGCTCCATATCCCTCAGATCTTAGGGCGCTCCCACCGTCCCCCAATTGCCAGATGGAGATCGCTCACGCCAAAGCGAAGATTCTTACCCTTACCCGCCACAGGCTTGAAGGTGTTGTGGTTAGAACGACATGCCAGGACAAGACTGGCAAAAAACCTCCATCCACACACCACATTTTCTCCGAGTTATGATAAAGGCGACGAAAATTGGTACAGGGTGACAACCCATGTGAGTGTCACCTGTGCGATCATCAATCAACCACACTGACTGTATGTGGAGGGCCACCACCATGATGCAGTTTCGGCAGCGGTCCCCCAGCACCTCACTGGTACACTTCGTAATACGGCATTGGCATCCGTTTTGGAGGAGATCACGGACAGAGATGACAGTTAATAAATCACCAGGACCACACAATTTTCCACTGAAATTCTTCGACCATTTAGTACCTTATGGTACCACAGTAAAAGCATTAATTTCATTAGTGGAGCCGTGCACGGATCGCGTTTTTCCCATTTATTGTTTGTCATCTTCTATTACAGTACTGCCGCCTCGTTTTCTTATTCCATTTACTGGCGTCACTAACTTCCTGCCTTACTTCCCCGTGAGTAGCACCAGCAGCTCGTATCGATAGGTGCACTGTCATACCATCTCTGGAGCGACCGATAGTATTTCCGGGTCGTCGTGTGTCTGGCAGTCCGTTGGAGACGGACCAGCAGTGCAGTCGCGATGCAGCAGCAGTGAAGTCGGGGACGGAGCACTGGTGAGGCGCCGACAGCCAGTGCTCGCCGACCGCTGACGACAAACATGAACTGTCCGATGGAGGGAAATTGGAGCAGGACGACCATTGGTTGGTCTTTTCGTTGGTCGTCTCATCGACCGATGTATATTTGGTCCTTTCACTTTGTCTGGGCCTGGGCAGTTGGCCGGTTGGCGTGATGCAGCAAGGAAATCTCCCCAGAGCATAGCTTGACTGGGCCCACTGGCGGCCTCTATGCAGTGTCGGAGTGTGTGGTGCTGTTCCCATTGTTACGAGGTTCGTGGCTCACCGATCCTGGACATGAAAGTTGAGTTTTGACTTAATCTACCACTAATTCACGTCTGTTCACATTGTGTCGTTTGGAGTTCGTTGTCGGCTGTTGGGATATCCCTGCGAGCAACAACATGTGTTTTGAAGTTGGCAAATTTTAGCCATCCTTCAGTGGAGTTTAACTGTACTTGGTTATATGAATTGAAGTGCACCAGCAGAATCTTATCCCTTGTGGCCATTAACGTTCCGGTTACCTACCCTGGCCTCTGATTTAAATTCAGGCGGTGTATTTTCCTCATCATGCTGTCGCTGTCCAGCATGGTGTGTAGTTTGACAGCTCATTGTATAATTGGTTGTGGGCGCCAATACCTTCTACGTTGTTCCATTGAACTCACAGTTTTGTGTTGGTCGGATGAAGCGGAGGTTATCTTGTTGCTGGCTCCGTTGACTGTTTGTCTGTTGCGTTTTCGTCGGATCGACAATGGTTGCGCCGACTGCCTGTCTCACCTAAGCGAGCGTTACTGTTTGAATTCCAGGCCGACCCTCGGAACTTCTGAGCGCCCTTGGGTGTCTAGCCTTTTCTTGTTTGTTCTTGTTGCTTGTACTTGTATGGTTTCCAGCCGATTTTTAGATTAAGGTTTATTTTTCCCTTAAGAAATCAGATGGTTTGGGCCTTCAGCCTAATTTAAGAACTGTGTAATTTAAAGCCTTGGCATTATTTTTTTAAATTAATATTATTGGGTCTTAAATGTTGGGCCTTCAGCCGATTTTGAATTATGTTGTTTTGCTCTAAAAGTGTCAGATTCTTTGGGCCTTCAGCCAATTTTGAAGTATAATTGTTCTGCTCTTAAGCTGTAAGATGGTTTGGGCCATCGGCTTAATTTAAGAACTGTTTTATGTAAAGCCTCTGGCATTTTAAAAATTAATGTTATTGAGTTTGAAGTGATGGGCCTTCAGCCGATTTTGAATTTGAGTTATTTGCTCTTAAAGTGTCAGAAATACGATCCTGGCCGGTTGTCGCCAAGTGTAACCTCCCCACAAAATTTTGATAAATATTATTTGGTTAATGATTCTAATTTTTGTGTGACCTCAGAACAAAATTGGTTCCCATTTATAATCTCCGTACAGAAATGCATTCACATTTAATCTACCCACAAAATTCTTTTTTTATTTAATGTAAGCTCGAAACAGAAAAATTCCTAAACCTCGTAATAAAAAAAAAAGTAAATTCAGTAACCTGGTAAATTTTTGGACGACAGCAGTGCTGCGTCATTGCCCTGTAAGATCATTCTGAATAAAAAAGCAAAAATTCTTACCTCAATAAAAACGGCGAATGTATCTGCTCTTACCTAAATTTTTTTCGGCACAGCTCTGTGCAATGCTGGCCTATACATTTGTTATTTATGAAAGGATGCAAATGATTTTTCTTTTGCAACAATCGGAATGATCATGCATTGAAAAAAATATTAAATTCTTTAAATTGAAATGAATTATATACTCAGGCTCCGGCATCGCTGCATCGCGACCGGCCTAGCCAACATGATACACCAGACCAGACCAGAGCAGACACACGCACACACTGGCAACAACTTACTGCTACTGCTACACAGTTAGTACAGTCAACACTGCTCTCTGGTCAGCGATTCTCTTATACCTTGCATATCGCAGGCAGCGCATGAGCAATACATCGAAATTACATCTGCTCGGACCTCTTACATAAAATTACATCTGTACTACATCTGCTCGGACCTCTTACAGAAAATTACATCTCTATTATATCTGCTCGGACCTCTTAGAAAGAGTTTTGGAAAATAAAGTACTGCGGGAGATATTTGGAACGAATTGTGAAGGAGAATAATGGAGAAGAACAAGAAACTCAGTGGCATTTCGAAAAGCATGGTACGATTTCAAAACTCCATATTTATTGATAAAAATGCACAACAAACATGGTAACTGTTGTATCATACAAAATCTTAATGTTGTAACTGTGCTATTATAAATGTTCTGTGTGTCCACTGGCAGCAGCACGAACAACATTTAGATGATAGCTACATACGTCGTTAACTTTAAACAATGAATCTGCTTTTACAGAAGTTATGGCGGTTGTTACTCTGTTCTTCTATTTCGCGACGTCAAGGGGAGCTAAAAACACGTTCCTTCACATATATCCACAAGAAAATTCTGGAAGAGGTCAGGGCTGGCGATCATGTTGTTGTTGTGGTCTTCAGCCTGAGACTGGTTTGATGCAGCTCTCCATGCTACTCTATCCTGTGCAAGCTTCTTCATCTCCCAGTACTTACTGCAACCTACATCCTTCTGAATCTGTTTCTATCAACCGGTCTCTTCTTCTTGTCAAGTTGTTCCACAAAATCCTCTTCTCCCCAATTCTAGTCAATACCTTCTCATTAGTTATGCGATCTACCCATCTAATCTTCAGCATTCTTCTGTAGT
Source organism: Schistocerca serialis cubense (assembly GCF_023864345.2). Classification (NCBI taxonomy): domain Eukaryota; kingdom Metazoa; phylum Arthropoda; class Insecta; order Orthoptera; family Acrididae; genus Schistocerca; species Schistocerca serialis. The sequence continues at coordinate 668,982,741 of NC_064642.1, forward strand.
ACCACATTTCGAAAGCTTCTATTCTCTCCTTGTCCAAACTATTTATCGTCCATGTTTCACTTCCATACATGGCTACACTCCATACAAACACTTTCAGAAACGACTTCCTGACACTTAAATCTATACTCGATGCGATCTTAGAGGCCAAGAATACAAGGTAGTGTCTCGGGGTCCCTTGCGTCCTATCCAGCTTTGAACTACCTTGGAATGCTGCAGCACTGGCTTGTTCCAAAACTTCGGATATACTCCGACGACTTTGTTTTCCAACAGGGTGAAGGGTGGAGTTGCGCCACCGTAGCACAACAGCGCTGTCAGTTTCTCAACAACACTCTATGCAGAGCAGGGCGTGCTGGACCTCGAGAAACTGCCTACATTCTTGGCCTAAAAGATCGCCACACAGATCCAGTACGATTTTTTCTTGTTGGGATATTTGAAGGAAAGTTGGTTCATCTCCCCTTTACTTCGTGAAGTAGAAGAGGTCAAGAACAGAATAACAGCTGTCACAACTTCTGTAAAAGCAGATATATTGATCGAGATACAGGTATTGTTCGTGTTGCTGAAGGTGGACACGCAGAGCATTTGTATTGGCATAGGTAAAATTTCAAGAATTTGTATGTTGGGTTGGGTTGTATGGTGAACGAGACCAAATAGTGAAGTCATCGGTCTCATGGGATTAGGAAGGGGTGGGGAAGGAAGTCGGCCGTGTCAAAAAGATGGTTCAAATGGCTCTGAGCACTTTGGGACTTAACATCTGAGGTTATCAGCCCCCTAGAACTTATAACTACTTAAACCTAACTAACCTAACGACATGACATACATCCATGTCCGAGGCAGGATTCAAACCTGCAGCAAATCGCGTGGTTTCGGACTGAAACGCCTAGAACCCCTCGGCCTCGAAGTTTCCAAAGAACTATGGAATTTTTATTGATAATGATGCGCCATGTCACCGGGTCACTGTTGTTCGCTATTGGTTTGAAACACATTCTGGGCGACTCTGGTGAATGAGTTGGCCAGGCTGGTCGCCCGACATGGGACATAATCGAAAGGTCAGATCATGCACAAGATTTTGCTACGGCAGCACTATCGCAATGGTGGACTGGTATGGAGGCAACATCACTCACTATTTCTGTAGGAGACTTCTAACGACATGTGGAGTCCATGCCAAGTGGAGATTCTGCCCTACGCCTGGAAAAATGAGGTCCAACAAGATATTAGAAGGTACCCAGTGACTATTGTCTCCTCAGTGTAAAATTAATTACTCTCTGTAGAGTCGACTGTTTTTCTTAAGTGCCGAGGGTTTAACCATACACTCGCGACACTCCTACTCTTATTTCTTATATAAAGCAAAAGCAGCGATCCAAGTGGACAGTGGACTACACATTTTAATATGAGATCAAATGCCTGTAAATTGTATCAAATGGCTCTAAGCGCTATGGGACTTAACATCTGAGGTCATTAGTCCCCTATAGCTTAGAACTAATTAAATATAACCAACCTAAGGGCATCACACACATCCATGCCCGAGACAGGATTCGATCCTGCGACCGTAGCAGCCGCGTGGTTCCGGACTGAAGCGTCTAGAACCGCTGGACCACAGCGGCCGGCTTAAATAGTATCGTTTACTTTAATTTGTAGCAGTCCTTAAAAATGTTAAAATGTGTGTGAAATCTTATGGGACCTAACTACTAAGGTCATCAGTCCCTACGCTTACACACTACTTAACCTAAATTATCCTAAGGACAGACACACACACCCATGCCCGAGGGAGGACTCGAACCTCCGCGCTGGGACTTAGCAGTCCATAGAAAAGGATTTTACGTAGGGCAAAAAATAGCAGCACATTAGAAAAGATGAGATCACATTTTTATTGCCAGCCAAACCAGCTGATGAACGTGGTAACAGGAAACTGGTACTGAATGGTGTCCTTACGAGCAGATTATTTAATGTACCGAATAACTGCCCAGATGTTTAGCTGAAGGCAAGATACCACACAGACTAGATAACAAAGGTCAAAAGTAATTAAACTATTTATATCAGAAAAGAAACCAGTTACGCAGTTTTTGCTGTATCAAACCCACAAATGAACCACAAACGGCGGAATCTTGGACGCAATGGCCTTTTCAATACAACAAATTACAATTACAAACACGTGTGGATAAAAATCCGATGTGAAAGTCACTAATTTTCTTTACTGATCACCGGTTTCGGCTCATTACTGTGACACCTTCACATCAATCTAAGAAGTTGTTCAGTGTGTGGCACTCGTTACAAATTGCCGTTTTTTTTAAAGCAGTCTCCCTAGTTAGATAAAATATTCTACAGTGGAAACTGCGGTTCGTTATGTAAATTGACAACCAATTATGATTTTCACTTTAGGATATTTCATTTAACGAAGGCGGTTTAACTTTAAAAACTACGACGATGTGCGATAAGTGTCACACACTGAGCAACATTTTAGATTGATCTGAAGATGGTTCAGTAATGAGCCGAAACCGATAACCAGTAAAGAGAATTTGTGCTCTTGACGCGTGACATTTATCCATATATGTTTTAAATGAACATATCGTGTGTCTCTCCATTGACAATGTCAAAGAATAGCTCAATTACAAGCATATCCGTCTAGTAATGTGGAAGAGTGCGTGAATCATTAGATTCCACGAAAAGCTGTTAGGTTTCAAAGAATGTGCCTATCGTAATGGGCACGACGAGCTAGCGAAATTTGTAATTCTCATGAAAAAACTACTTAGTTTATATTTTCTTGCTTTCGGAAGCGTAAGCTGCAATACAGGCAACTTCTAAAGCAATTCTCTTATGAATATTTTGTAGTATGTGCCACTGAATCAGTGACGTTCGGCTGTTTCTTACAATTATTTCGCAACTAATTGATAATTTACTATTGCTTGGGACGCATATATGTATTAAGTATTTCGTAAATTAAATAGTGAAATATGGGCAGTGGGCAAACCGGAACAGAAGAAACTCGAACAATTTGGGACGTGGAATTATTGAAGAATGTTGAAAATTTGGTGGTCCGGTAAGAACGAGGAACGAGGAGGTTCTCAGGAGAGTCGGTCAAGAGAGGAACATACGCAAAAGTGACCGGATGAGACGGCACGTATTAAGACATCAGGGAATAATGTCGGGGTTACAAGAAGGAAATTAAGAAGGGAAAACCTGTAGGTGGAGATAGAGATTGGAATACATCCAGCAGATATAATGGCGGACGTAGTCTTCATGTGCTTCTCTGAGATGAAGAGGTTGGCGCAGATGAGGAATTTCTGGAGGGCCGCATCAAATCAGTCAGAAGGCTGACAGCTTAGAAACAAAAGTAGAAAAATAATTCGCTCCAACATTGAGACTGTGGTTTTCAATAGCAGCGACAGATGGAGCTGTCTCTCAGTTTGCTAGTGGATTTACTACAGGAAAATGCTTCCTCCCCTATAGGAAATCCACCAGTCCTCTCAATCAACATGAAACCTGCGATTATTCGCCTTTTGGTCGTAGTTTTTCAGTTTTTCTGGTTGCCTGAGGCATCAGATATTCATGAGAGGCTGCCTATTTTGTAGAGATAAACTGTTTAAAACCTTTAATGAAGGTTTCTCGGGTCTCCAGCCGGGTGATAGCGTTGATATCTCGCGACGTTTCGGGAAGTCTCATACTACCCATCTTCTGGCGAGGTGTCGAGATTCGCGAAGAGCGGGCTATTTATATGAGCGGTCGCCCCCCGCCACTGGACCTCCGGTGGCTGCGGTGGGGATGGCGGTCGCCCCCGGCGGCCGCGTTCGGTTCTCGGTGTAAGCCTTCTGTCTGCGTCCGCGGCGGAGGACGTTGACGAGCGCGCTCCCGACGGATTGCCGCTATCGCAGGGTTCCATGCTGCGCTGAGTTGGTATCCCTCGTCTCTGTCGACCGTATTGTCGTGAATCCTTATTTCTATGGATTCTTTGATAACGCTTTCCCAAAAGCCAGATGCTCGGCACAGTACCTTCGTGTTTTCGAAGTTGAAAGTGTGCTGTGTTCTGCTATGGCTGATTTTTCTGTGTGACCTAGTCGCACACATCTAATATGTTCTTCGCAGCATTTGGATATGCAGCGCTGTGTTTGCCTAATGTATTGTTTTCCACATTCGCATGGTATGCTGTATACTCCTAGTGTGTTAAGGTTCAGCGCATCTTTGGCAGAACCTAGGAGCTCCCTCGTCTTCGGTGGTGGTCGGAGAATGGTTTTGATATTGTATTTGCGCAGAAGTCGTGCAATTTTGGCCGAGAGCGGGCCCACGACGGAAGAAACGCGAGTCGTTTGTCTTCTTCTTCATCATCATCATCTTCTTCCGGGGTTCTCACTGCCTCCTTCTTCCTTTTAAGCGCCGAGTTGATCTGCCTTTCACTGTAGCCATTTTGGTGAAAGTCTTCCCTCAGGTGTTGCAACTCGGATGGTAGGCTGTCTTTGTCACAGACGGCGCGCGCCCTATGTACCAGGGTGGTCAGGACTGTTTGTGCTGGATGGTGGCAGCTTGTTGCATGAAGGTATGGGGCTGTGTGTGTCTTTTTCCTACGTACTGCATGGCCTAGTGAACCATCTGCCTTCCTCTTAATTAAAATATCAAGGAAGGGGAGGCATCCATTTTCCTCCATTTCCATTGTAAATTTGATGTTCGGATTGGTGCTGTTGAGGTGTTCAAGAAACTCATCTACTGCCTGTCCCCACACTACCAAAGTGTCGTTGACATAGCGGAAGAAGTGCCTTGGTTTCTGTCTGGCAGTTTGAAGGGCCACCTCCTCAAAATGTTCCATATACAGGTCTGCAATCGCTGGAGCCAGTGGGGAGCCCATGGCCACACCGTCGATCTGCTTGAAGAATTCCCCATTGTACTGAAAGTAGGTGGTTGTTAGTGGGTGTTCGAAGAGGCTGACTATTTGTGGCTCAAAGTGCTGGGCTAAAAGTGCCAAGGAGTCTTGAAGGGGCACTTTGGTGAAAAGCGACGTCACGTCGAAGCTCACGAGTAGGTCCTCCTTGTGTAGTCGCATTTCTACAAATTTAACTGAGTTTCTCATATGGTGGCTGCAGTGTCCCACAAGGGGTTTGAGCAGTGTCGCTAGGTATTTAGCAAGTACGTAACTGTGAGAATTGATGGAGTCCACAATGGGAATGGACCGACTGCAGCACGTACTCTAACAGCGAGGTACAAAAACGGGGCTCTACATCTAAACAGACGATAAATGTTGCAAAAAACATCTGCATAACATTTTCATAAAAGTTTGGCGTAAAGCATTTGGTAAGTAATTGTTACTGTATACTTTTACTTGCTGTAAAACTACTTGATACATTTTACAAATTAAAGCTACTTCCGTAGTTCATAAGTCACCATTACTGTGGAAAAAGTGGGCAGTTTAATCGAATAAAAATATCTGGGTTCCAAACACGTGGTTGCCAATTACATGAGCCAGTAAAAACAGTAAATGTGGTTAGGAACTATGTTCAGGTTTGGCACTCCCTAGCTGTGGTGATAAAATATAAATGTAATACGTTAATAAACCGCTGTTATTCGACCCAGACATTGGCAATAAAAAATGTTGATAAACGAGCACATGAAATATTAACCAAAGCAAGTAGCGACAGGCGAATGTTCAGTGCCAGTTTCTCACCGAAATTCGAGAGACTATTTCTGCGTAAAGCTTTCGTCCTGGAGTAACGGATTCGTGGTGCCCTACATCGTGTGCTAAACTTATGGGCCCAGAGCGCTTCCACGTCATCCAATTACGCTAACTTCTATCATAAGGTGATTCTATAAGTTAAAAGCCAGGCCTGGACTGCAGAAACCGCACCGGAAGTCGAAGGCACAAAGAAGAACTTTCGCACTCTCGGCCACACCATGGAACCATAGGGCAATGTAGCGCATCCATCTCGTCGTTATTAAATTGTCCCAACTAACTCAACATACTCCAGCACACAACTGAATCTGCGAACGAGGCAGATCCGCTTAAAGGTAAGACCACACTGAACGGAAATGCGTAGCAGCGTAGCGGAGGGCACGGCGCCGTCCTGTTTAGTGTGCTGAATTAGAACTGTAGCGGCGCAACTATTCGTGGCATAATTTTGAACGTACATTGCTCGGCAATCTAAGTGCAAAGTAGATGATAGTGACGACTATGTGATAATTTCTTTGTTACGTGCGGAAAACGACGATATGTGAACGTTGGTAAAAATGGTAGGAACTGGAATGCGGGTGTCTCTTCACTGTCAGATTTAGCAACGAAGGAATAAAGACTTTGAGGTTGTCTGGTGACACTGTAATTCTGTCATAGGCAACAAAGGTCTTGGAAGAGCAATTGGCTCTGAGCACTATGGGACTCAACTGCTGAGGTCATTAGTCCCCTAGAACTTAGAACTAGTTAAACCTAACTAACCGAAGGACATCACAAACATCCATGCCCGAGGCAGGATTCAAACCTGCGACCGTAGCGGTCTTGCGGTTCCAGACTGCAGCGCCTTTAACCGCACGGCCACTTCGGCCGGCCGAAGAGCAATTGAACGGAATGGACAGTGTCTCGAAAGAAGGACATAAGATAAACATGTACAAAAGGGAAATAAGTATTAAAGAAGTAAATGAAATGTAGTCGAATTAAATAAGATAATACAGAAGGAATTAGATTAGGAAACGAGTCACTTAAAGTAGTAGAGGAAATAATATATCAGGACTGCAAAATAACTTATGATGGGTGAAGTACAGAGTGTATAAAGTGTAGAGTGGCAACTGCAAAGACAACGTTTCAGAAGAAGAGAAATTTATTAATACCGAATATAAATTTAAGTGTTAGGATGACTTTTCTGAAGGCATTTGTTTTGAGTATAACTATATATGGAAATGAGAAATGGACGACAAACCGTTTAGACTAGAAGAGAAGTGATGCTTTTGAAATGTATTGCTATGGAAGAATGCTGAACATTAGATGGGTAGACCACTTAATTATTGGCGAGGTACTGAATAGAATTGGGGGGCAATAAATTTGTGCCACAACGTTACAGAAAAGAGGGGTAGGACACATTCTGAGACATCAAGGTATCACCAGTTTAGTATTGGAGGGAAACCAAAAGATGAATACACTAAGTAGATTCAGAAAGATGTAGGTCGCAGTAGGTATTCAGAGATGAGGAGGCTCGCACAGGATAGAGTAGCTCGGAGAGCTACATGAAACCAGTGTTTGGACTGAAAACCATAACAACAATGAGACCTTGTCCTGCTACACAATTAGCTGACCAATCGAAAAATGTATGCCACTACAGAGTTAACACAACCCGGAGATTTTCCGAAACGCTTTTGAAATATTGCACCAAAAACTTACTATTTACTATAATAGGGTCTGTCTCAGTTCTGGAAGATGTAAACAAGTGATTCTTGTCACTTGTGACACTCATACGTTTCTCACAAACAACACAGTGTTGTTTGACGATGAAGAGACTGAAGATATACAATTACGAGACTTACTTCACTTAGAAAGCAATTTCGTAGAGTATGCTACTCGGACAGGATATTAATTTAAAGAGTATGTCAGTTCCCTGACAGATAGTTGAATCTTTCAGAACGACATGGTAAAAAAGGGATGTTGTCCAGGAGGAAATCCGCTGTTACAAAAAGTAATAATGAGCATGCAGTCGTGAAATGATGAACAAATTGTACGTTTAACACGTTAAAAAAGAGGAATTTGTGGGTACTCGTACGTTACGTATACTCCAATTTCCTTGGCAATGTCTTTCCAAATATTGTTTTTCGTGTTACCATTCATATAACGTTCACTTTGAACGTCATATAACTCTGGGTATTCACTTATACGTACAGTTAGCTTTTCCACGAATAACACCACTTTGCGGAATGGACTGTCGTTTCTCACATCAAAAGACGTACGATTTAAATGACGTGCAGTTTTGCGACACTTGCTATACCTCACTTCTTACAACGGAACTACGCGACGCCACACGGCCATCATAGTTGGCCAGTTGGTCAACCTTGCCACGTAATGCTGTATTGCGCCAGTCCACTGCCGCGTAATGCGATCTGTGGCATACGATTTCACACAACCAATATCTTGGTCGCGTCGTGAAGCATCGCTCTTCTGCAATGAAGTTCGACTCAGTGCGATCTTACCTTTGTATTGTATTGCATTGAACTGGGCACCTAGAAACGACGGAGAGGCTTCGTCCCCGCCATAGCCCTCAGTGATTCACTACCCCACAACCGGGTACAGCTGTCCTTTCACCCCACCACCGCCCCACACCGAACCCAGGGTTATTGTGCGGTTTGGCCCCCAGTGGACACACCTCCGACCCTCCCCGGAAACGTCTCGCACCAGACGAGCGTAAGCCCAATGTTTGCGTGGTGCAGTAATGATGGTGTACGCATACGTGGAGAAAGTGTTTGCGCAGCAACCGCCGACATAGTGTAACTGAGGCGGAATAGGGGGAACCAGCCTACATTCGCCGAGGCAGATGGAAAACCGCCTTAAAAACCATCCACAGACTGGCCGGTACACCGGACCTCGACACTAATCCGCCGGGAGGATTCGGGCCAGGGACCGGCACACCCACCCATCTGGAAAGCAGTGCGTTAGACCGCACGGCTAACCAGGCGAGATCTTACCTGTACCCGTCGGTAACTACGGGTGACTCACAACCAGCTGCTTGTTCCAAGTGCGTTATTACTTTGGCATCTGTGGGATGGGCGGAGTAACTGCGGTTGCTTCTTAGTGTTTCTTCTTCTCTGTCAATAGATGGCATGACATGTTATCTAGAACTGGAAAGCTGAGATGTCGATCTCTACAGAGGTGTTAAACACACTCGGTTTCTTTCGAGTTTCGTTTTCTGGTTTTGTTAGGTTTATTTCTTCCCCCCCCCCCCCTCCCCCCCAATTCCAACGAGAAAACACACTCCAGATATTTTATAGTGTGCAAAGCGAGGAAGAAGAAAGTGGCACACGGTATGAGGGTGAGATATGTCCAGTGGCGTTGGAGATGCGTGTAATTAATTAGATATACCACTCCAAAGCAGTATTATTTTCACTCTTCATCCTTACAAACAGTAAGGATAGATTTATAAAGACTTCCTACCAAAAAATTATATAATTTTGAGAAAAGTATCCAAGATAAATTATGCTTATTTTCGTAAGTATAAATAGTAAATACAGAGTCGACTATATGGAAAAATATTATTAAGTAGATGGGTTAAGGAGGCGAAACACCGGCTTCCTCCTATGAACGTGGAAAGTAAATATGTTCTCGCGACTTAAACAAAGGTAAGACATGCCGCGCACCCGAATTGGACAGAAAACTGGGATACATTTGTTTTAATCACACAAACAGATTGTTTAGAGTTTAAATACGGTTGCCATAAACTTTGACAGCATAAAATAGCTTGGAAAATAGCGCGAGTTTGGAGCACATGTGAAGTACACGAAAGGAACGGTCTTCACCCAAAGAAGTCTGGTAGAATCTGACATACAGGGTGAAGAAAAATTGCCGCACTTGGAGATCAGCATTCAGTTTACCATCCCACTTCAAGACAAAAGTGTGTTTACCGAAATTTAGAAGAAAAAAAAAGACTCTAGGGACGCTGTTACTGCGCGCATCATGGATGGTGGTCACGAACAGATATCATGAACTCTGGACTTCGGGGGAGCTGTCCTAATAGCTCAGTAAGACGAGCAATGGTGATGGGGCCACACCACGATATCTTGCGTTTTCTCTTTGTGTTATTATTAGCTTTAGTTAAACATTAAGACGTAACAAGAACTCCTTATAGATGTAGACGAACCACTTCCTCGCGTCCAATGGCATAAATAACGCCAACAGAAAATAATAGTGGATACAGTATAACAGTTTGTGTCCAATGACATACATAAAACGCAGTAGGTAGTCTACACTAGATTGCACATTATTATACGCATAATAATTCCATTTTGTACTTGTACATTTGACGTGCGGGCTTTTCTTCACAGCCAGCCGCGGTTGCCGAGCGGTTCTAGGCGCCTTAGTCCGCAACCGTGCGACTGCTACGGTCGCAGGTTCGACTCCTGCCTCGGGCATGGATGTGTGTGATGTCCTTAGGTAAGTTAGGTTTAAGTAGTTCTAAGTTCTAGGGGACTGATGACCTGAATTGTTAAGTCCCATAGTGCTCAGAGCCAGTTGAATTTTTTGAGCTTATTTTTACAGAGCCGGTTCGTAAACGTACAAGCAAAGTTACTTTTAGAGAACATATTCATAGCGACTGGAACGTGCTATTTGCATCCAATAACAACACAGGAAGCCGGAGGGCCATAATTACCAAACATACACAGCTTGTGTCAAACAATGTTTATTACCTTGCACAATTCAATACAGTGAAACACATTTTCACTGAACAACCTCAAAGGAGCACAATAAAAATTTTTCTTTAACCCCTGTTAAAATCTGCATAACAAATGCATAAAACATTGACAACATTTCTTTTGCTGTAAATAAGTAATAAAATCAGAACTTGCCAAACTCTGAACCCGCAAGACTATGCTGTACAATGACTTCTCTTTTGCAGTATCAATTCATACCAAGGTGTAATATTAAGGCGTAACATAAGACACACAAGTAATAATAAAAGCAACTTCTAAAACTTCAACGCTCGGCAGTGAAGACATCGGGGACACTAACGTCTGACTAAGGAATAGTCCAGTTGATGCCAGTACAGGGAGCCACCAATTAAATAAAAAACAGCACCACGGCATCTGATCATTCCCTGAGAACATACGCACGTGAAACCTTCCTTTATGAAAATTGGACTTCACAGCCAGCAAACAAGGTACAAATATAATAAACAAATGGCTGATAAGGGAACAAAGAATAAATGAGGCGGAGCCTTCAGCAATCTGACCGGGAGCTAATTACAAAGTGAAACCCAGTTTTACAGTTTTAAATTCATATTTCGAGCGAATTGTGCATTCGCCAAAACGGCGTAGGAACGAACAAAGCTTAACGACCTGACAGAGCCACGAACAAAGAGAACAGCAATACCCAAGGACGAGAGAAAGACAGAAGGCCAGTAACATGGAGTCCGGCCTTACGAATCACAGTTCCACTGGCAAAGGCCAAGTCGACAAGCTCTGGTGCTACGCCCCACCGTACCGGACGAAATGCACTGCGGTCCGCACAACTGAAACGTAGATCAACTGCAGCAGCACACTTCCAGTTCCACATTCATGTTACATAAAAGAATAAAACATAACAATAAAATAGGAAAGCTCGCAATTTTTTTTACTCAACACTTAAGAATGCATTTAAACATTACAATACAAGTGTAGATAAGATTGTTCCTTGAAAGGTGATAGTAACAACTGAGTACTATTTTAAACGTGCAAGAGCCCCCCAGAACTTTAATGGAATCTGATGTAGTTTTACGAGACACCATAGTATTACGTTACTCGTAAACTAAGGTGCAATTTTGGTACTTAATCACCAAGGTTACAACAACTCTACATGTACAATCACTCAATAATGTGGAATCTCGCCGGGCTTCCTTACATATAGCTGCAGATTCTTCATCAAGTGGTAGGAAACTAAGATGGAAACCACAAGCGCCGTTATTATGATACGTGTGACATAACTTTGACATATCAGACTCTTCAACAAGACTCACAATGAAGACAACATTAGTTAACCAGTAACAAATATAGATAAGCACACAGTTACATCTGTTTAAATCAAACACACATCAAATACCCAAGCGAACGGTTAATGCTAGGCGACGCTCCGGGAAGCTCTTTCTCTCAAGATGCACTGCGTGGCGAGAAAAGATAAACACCACCCCTCGTGTCGGAACCCAAACCTTTCCGCCGTCTCCGCCCGCAGTACTTCAGTAATACCACTTGCAATGGGCATGCGCACCAAGTAAAGGGCCAACCTCCTGACCCCTTTGTAACAGCTAACGGCAGACCACACAGTGAGAGCGGCTGCCTCGACGATGCAGGCTTAAATAGCCGGACCCGAGATGAACAACTGACTTGCGGCCGGCGAAATCGAAATCGATGGAAAAGATAACACTACAAGAAAGGGGTACTGGCGCCAGCCGCGCGACGTATCATCGACCATCTGGCGTTTCCAAATACTTCGCTACTCGCTGGATCATATTTTACTGTATGCGCCATTGCCGACGTGGCATGCATGCGAGCTATTAGGTCGTGTACATCCATGGGTGAAGTACCATAAATTTGTTTCGTTAAGCGCCCCCACAAATAAAAAAATGTTGTTGATTAAGGTCCAGGAAACGTGGAGACGCGAATGTTGGAGCTCCACCACCAAACCATTTCCCTGGGAATGCTTCATTGAAATAGTTACTCACATCCATTTTAAAGTGTGCCGGTGCACCATCACGCAGAAACCATAGCTGACGCCGAACACCAGGGGGCACGTTTCCTAATGCGACGGGAAAAGTATTTGAAAGAACCCTACGATGAAAGGACCCATTCAACTAGTCTGGAAATAGGAAAGGACCCCCCCCCCTTACCTCCACGATTCCAGCCCGTAGGTTTATGCCAAAGAGTGCCTGAAAGCCATGTACACGGGTTACATATGGGTTCCGTTCCGACCACTAATGGTTGATGTGGAGGTTCAAAATACCTCCACTAGTGAAGCTACAATCTTCACTCCATACCACATGATTTGTAAACTGTTCATTATCTTCCATATGGTGTAAAAGCCATTCACAAAACTGTACTCGTCGAATGCAGTCGAATGGCCGCTGGTAGTGAGTTAACGTATAACGATTCTGATGCAGTTCTTCATCGGACAACACTTCGACATCCAGTATTTGAGACACCTGGAACCGCCTCGGAATATCATGGGTACTTCGCCCAGGTAATTGGTGAACGGTTTCAAGAACAATCCAGTCCTTGGACGACCTCTGTCCATTACCTGTGGAATGAAGTTTAGCGATATCCCGAAGGCTTTGCTCCAGACATTGAAAATCACTCTTATCGCCTTAGAGGGTACACACAAGAACCACCAGCAGCAGCAGCGGCTTTGTTATCGGATAAACTCAGCAAAAGCACATCGACGTAACCATCGTTGAGTATTCCATCAGGAAGCCACCCTACATGAACTTTACAAGGCCAATTACGGTTGAACACTGCATGATTAGTAGACGCATGCACGCAGTCTAATGATCCCAATGTCATTTGATAGGCTACTGTCAATTGATAAAATGACTTTTTACGCAGCTACGAATGAAAGAAGGCGATCTTAATTTTCCGAAGGATTCTTCCTGGCGCCGGAAGGGAGGGTTGGGGATAAAGTGGGCAGAGGTCGGTACACGAGGACTGGCTACAATGTCCTGTTCTCTCCCTAGGAATCAAGGGAAGTGTAGTGGACTTGGAGTAGAGCCACAAGGCACATAGATGAGACAAGATTTAATTTTAATTTTAGTTTACTTTTTTTTCTAAATATACTACCAAATGTGGCAGGAAGCCGACATTACGAGGACTAGGGAATGGCAATTTGTCACATTTACTGGGGTTACATCACTTAGTTATTTTGAGAAGAACACTCCTAGCAGTAACACCCCAACTCCATGGTGGTTTAAGAAAGACACTACAAATAAAATTTGAGAAAATTGTATTTGGGATTGCAAACAATTGTACAATGTCTTCCACTAAGGAAGTGGCAAAGACAAGGACACCCTTCTCGCCATCAGAAAACCAGCAGTGAACTGTGTGTCCACAAATCCACTTCACAGAGTTCGTTTTCGTTTGTGGGAAGTATCCGGGGTCCTGAAAGAGCAGCAGTTGAAGAGGTATCTGATGCAGAGTCATAAAGGTAATTAAGGCCAGCATCTGTCGCACCAAGAACTAGACGTGTATTGCCGACCTGCACATCAGGCGATGCTCGTCAGTGTCCAGAAGATCACAGGCAACACAAAACGGGGTGTCTGCAAGGTCAGTCTTTTGATGGCGTCCCTCCCGGCATACTTGTTTTCCATTTATCATAAGGTATCATGCACACCACACGTCATTGTCAGGGTAAGAAGCACACACCGATCGCCAATCGGCGCGCCAATCGGCGTGGGGATGCGTCTTGTCAATCACATTTGATGACGATTTTCAGTTAAGAAAGCCATACGAGTAGATCGCGCTCTTGGATGTCAAGCAGTTCTGGCGTAGCTCATTTCGAGGGAAAAATGGCGGAAATAGAAGAAGGACGGGGCGAAGCTGGAAAGCTGGGTAGGAGATGATAGAGAGCTTGGCGCAGAGACCTCGAGCAACATGCTTGTAAGGCACGTTGGACTACGGTGCCACAGCACCATTTGAGAGCTGACGAAATGGGCTGTTGTTCTGTTGGGGACATGATACAGACATAAACCGGCCCTGCACCACGGGACGATAAGAGTCTCGTGCCGTATCTTGAACATCAATCTGTGGCAAACATATGAACCCAATGCCAGCAGCATGCGACGGGCCATGAATGGAAAAATGGGAATATCTCTGCCACGTGGGGGAACGTGACGCCAAATATTCATTATTTTGTCCGTTGCAGAAGACTGAGGGCATGTAAATGTTGACCTGGGAACTGAGCTAGTACTTGGGACAGTAGGCGCCAGGCGCCAACGTTTGAAGGAAATCATGCGCCGTAGACTACTTGCAAAATCGAGTCCTAAGTATCGTATAGTAGCAGCTACGAGTACTGGAGCAGCAGTGTCCATAGGAAGCCCCGCACCTGTAGCCATAGCGCTCGGTTTGCGGGCTTAAAGGCAGCTACCAGAAGCATCATAATAGGTGGTAACCAATGCTAATGAATCTCTGACCTCGGCATCGTAGTGCAGCTGAATACATGGCCACCAAGAGATATCCCAAACAGGCGTTGAAGAAGGCCACAGAGCAACGGTTCAATGGGGAAAGCATACAACAGTGCTAAGAGCGGGCAGCCTTGGAGAACTGAATGATGGACGAAGATGGGAGGAGTGAGACAGCTATTGTAGAGTACAAGGGAAATCGCTCCGCGAATGAAGTGCATTAGGAAGTCGACAGTGGTGTCAGAGTATCCCATATTATGTAGAACCCCTTCCAGTTAGTCGTCATCAGCCCTACTGAATGCGTGAATGAAGTCAAGAATGGCCAGAAATCCAAGTATATGAGGAGTGTGAACAAAGCAATTATGTCTCGACAGCGACAGAGACAGTGAGGATGTTATTGACAACTCTCAAGGGGTTTTGATCAGGGGATACCACATACTGGGCTAGCAGTTTAAGCTGTGGAGCCAACAGCCGGGTAAAAGTCTTCGAGTAGTTATTGAGCAAAGTCAAGGCGCTATATGCATGATGCACCCCAAGTCCTGTGGATGGGAATCAGACCATTGAGGAAACCACCTGGAATCTGCACGATAGGCGACAAACGGTCCTGACAAATTTCGGTCCACACTGGCACCAGTAGCGGTTAAATGTCCAACAACACTCTAGTGGGAGGCCATCAGCACCACACGACTTCTTCGTAGAACCCGTATAGATAGCATCATGGACTCTGTCGTCCGTGACGGCGGCAAGCAGATTCTACGATGCATCCCCAGAGATCACTATAATGTTGGCAGGGTTGTGATGTTTTCCAGACTACCATGTTGGGTATCAAAGCGTCAACTATTATCAGCAATAAGAACATTTATCAACGGCGCCGTTCTGCTATCACCTGGTACAAGACGGACGCTCCTCAGATAACTTGTAACGTGTACATGCTCTGATCATAGCCCCTTCTAGTTGACATCGAGAGAGGGCAGTGAGCTGTGCCTTGGCAAGTGTCACCATTGCCTGATACCTTGCCAAATATGGCTTTATAGTGTATTACCAAAGCATGGTGAAGTACAAATCCTTGGTTCGTTGCCGCCATGCCACGACCTCCTTCTCATAACCAATTAAGGCCTTACGGGGGGCAGGCTTCGCATGCAGGACCACCAAGACAGTGCATACTGATAACAGGGTGCGATTTGTGCTTTTACCAGTGGGGGGGGGGGGGGGGGGATGTCTGAGGGGGTCATTAGAATTATACATGTTACTAGCTTGGACCTTGGCGTTATGCATGGTTAAACATCTATTTATAAATAGATGTTAATGCCGAATCTCACTATTCACACGTATGCACAATTAGAAAAGCCATCCCTTGTTATATCTTTAAAAGTACATTATAGGTAAAGCTTATTTACAGAATCATCTACATAGAGGTATACGAGGGGAATACAGAAAGTAGAGGCGCATTTCTGAAAAGCTGTACTTATCCTGATGATAGAAAACTGAAACTTATTAATAGTATTAATAGTAAGACTTATTAAAAACTTTCAGTGTTCGGCTCCACAAATTTAAATTATATGTAAAGTTTTACTCCAGTGCGTGGGAAATAAACATCCCAGGTTGGGACGAATAAACTAAAACCAGAGTAGGGGATGGTCTGATGCAGAGGGGGCGGGGGGTGGGGGGTGGGGGGAACTCCCACCCATCATCATCATCATCATCAGTTATCTGCTATATTAGCAGGTCCTTTGCCTCTCCATTTTCTGCGATCCATTGCTTCCTTCTTAAGGCTGCTGTATGTTGTACCGTCCATCATGTCATCCAGTATCTGGAATCTCTTCCTTCCTCGCTTCCTTTTCCCTTCTACATAACCTTCTAAAACTGTTTTTATCAGTCCGTCATTCTTTCTTAATATATGCCCAATCCAATTTCTTTTTCTTCTCTTTATTACATCTAGTAACTGCCTTTTCTCTCCCACTCTTCTCAGTACCTCTTCATTTTTTACTCTGTCCATCCAACTTATTCCTTCCATCTTCCGCCATGTCCAGATCTCAAAAGCCTCCAGCCTTTCTCTGTCTTTTTTCCTCATAGTCCATGTTTCAGCGTCATATAGAATAACACTCCATACAAGACATTTTATGAGTCTCTTTCTGAGTTCTCTGTCCATACCGCTGCAGAAGATTCTCCTTTTCTTATAAAACGCCTCTTTTGCCATTGCTATCCTTGTTTTAATTTCTGTGGTGCACTTCCAGTCGGTGTCTATCCTGCTTCCAAGATATTTAAAATTTTGCACCTGTTCTAGTTTTTCTCCACTCAGCACAATTTTTAGTTCCTTATTTCCTCCTATTGCCAATACTTTTGTTTTATTTGTGTTAATTTTCATTCCATATTTTTTTCCGTTAGTTGCAATGGTGTCCACCAAATCCTGTAATTCTTTTTCCCCTGTGGCTAGAAGGACCATGTCATCAGCAAATCTCAAGCACCCTACTCTTCTTCCTCCAATTTCTACTCCTTTGTCATCTAATGAGCATTGGTCAATCATATTTTCCAAGTACAGGTTGAAAAGAGTAGGTGATAAACAGCATCCTTGTCTTACTCCTTTCCCTAGTCTGATCCAGTTTGTACTTTCTCCTCTCACTTTAACTGAAACTTTTTGATTAAGGTACAATGAGTTTATAAGTCTTCTGGTTTTCCAGTCCACTCTCTTTTCCCTCATAATAGTCGCCAGCTTGTCCCAAACCACATTGTCAAATGCCTTTTCTAAATCGATGAAGCACATATATAGGTCTCTTCCTTTTTCAATAAACCTTTCTCCTAAGATTCGTAGGAGCCCTATTGCATCTCTGGTGCCCGTATTCCGTCTAAAGCCAAACTGCTCCTCGCCGAGATTCTCCTCTATTACTTTTTCAAGTCTTTTATTAATTATTCTTAACATCACTTTGGCTGCATGTGAAATGAGGCTGATTGTCCTGTGCTCGCTGCATTTCTTGGTTCCTTGTTTTTTCGGCAATGGAATCATTACTGTTGTCAAAAAGTCCTCAGGCCATTCACCACTGTCATATATTTTATTGCATAACCTCAATATTTCTCTTATTCCATTGTGGTTCAAGCATTTTAGTATCTCTCCCGGTATTGTATCTGTACCTACTGCTTTGCTATTTTTCATTGCAGCAATAGCAGACTTTACTTCTTCCATTATGATGGTCGGTCCTTTCTCTTCATCACTTACACTGTTGTGTGATTCAAGTTCCAGAGTTTCTGGTTTGCTATTTGTGTCATATAGCTCTTTTATATATTCTTCCCATCTCTGGAGGACATCGTCACGATCTTTATACACTACCTCTTCGTCTTTACTCAAAATTTCCATAGTAGCACTACCTGCTCTGTTTTGTTCCCATGTCATAGTCTTTACTCTGTTGTATAGTAAGTCGTATCTTCCTTTCCTGTCCAGTTCTTCAATTTCATCACATTCCTCTTTTAGCCATTTTTTCCTAGCCTGCTCTGTTTCTCTTCGCAGTTCGTTATTTAACCTTCGGTATATCTTTCTTGCATCTTCAGTGTTCTTGTTTTTCAATTTTCTTCTCTCCTCCATCTTGGAAATCATTTCTTGTGTGACCCATGGTTTTTTTGACCTTTTCCCTTTTACATATCCTATATTTTGCTGTCCTGCTTTAATGATTCCTTCTTTCAGCATATTCCAGTACTCGTTGGCATTATCAGGTGCTTCTTTGTCTCGTAATGTGTTTAGAAAGTCCCGAGACAGCATTTCTGTAATTTGTTCTTTGTTGGACCTTATCTTCTCTAGATCCCATTTCTTCACCATTGTCGCCTTTTTCAGTTTTTTCATTCTTATTTCTATTTCTGCCATAAGTAAGTTGTGGTCACTATTAATATCTGCACCTGGTAATGTGTGCACCTTCTTGATTCCATTCCTGTATCTTTCTTCTACCAGTATAAAATCGATTTGGTTTCTATATTTATCCCCTGGTGATTTCCAAGTGTAGAGCCGCCTCTTATGGTTCTTGAACCATGTGTTTGCCACTATCAGCTGCCTTTCCCTGCAGAAGTCAATTAACCATTCACCTCTGTCATTTCTCTTTCCAAGACCATGACTGCCTACTATGTTTCCCTCTTTCCCTTCTCCCACAATGGCGTTCCCGTCTCCCATTACTATTTTGCAGCATTTTTTATTTTCGTCCATTTTTCTCTCTATTACATTGTACGTTTCCTCTACAATTTGGTCATCATGTTCTGAAGTTGGCATATACACCTGGACAATCAGTAAATCTTTTTGTGCTCCTTTCAGCCTTACACCAATAACCCGGTCATTTGCATAGTCTACATATTCCACACATTTAGCCAATTCCTTTGTCATAATCATTCCTACTCCATTAATTCCTTTTACTTCTCCTCCTGAGTAGTAGAATACATATTCATCTGACTGCAACTCTCCATGTCCATTCCATCTTACTTCAGCAACTCCTACGAGGTCCATATGATTCTTTTCCATCTCTCTTTTAAGGTTTTCTAGTTTTCTTGCTTGTAGCAGAGTTCTGACATTCCAGGTACCAATTCTCGTTTTGATTTTTTGCCTCCTTTCAAGTTGTCCCCCCCGGAGATCCGAATGGGGGACTATTTTACCTCCGGACACTGATTTAACATGAGAGGAAGCCATTTTTTGTGCATAAAATGGAGACTGCATTATGCAGGGAAGATAATCTGCGGTGGTATTCCGTTGCCTTCCGCAGTTCTGGAGGCCGCCCCTAACATGGGATACAGACGCCTTTTGCAGCCGCCCGCTCCGGGTCAGACGCTGCATGAGAAGTATAGGTTGGAAAATGAAAGACCCCTAGCCCTCGAAACCTAATAGCGTCAGGGTCGGAAAAGAACAAGAGCTGGCCGAGGGTGGCCAGATAGGAAAGATAACAGTGAGGAGCCTGGCATAAGTAAGTGGAAGCAATGCCAGGACTCAGCTCGGGGCCCCGTGGTCGCCAGCCACGTATCACTAGGTGTGACTCCCTCCAAATCGCACACTGACTGATAAGCATCACAACATTTATGACAGGCGGTCTGTGTGGTCTCGATGAGATGAGAGCAGTCGGGTTAAGTGAGATGGATATTGTTGAGTTTTCATGGTCCCCGAACAAAACACACGACTCGGCGGCAAAGATTGATGGCACAGATATATGCATCACAGTTAGAGACCAAAACGGGCCACACTTCAGCATCCTGTAGACTACTGACAATATCGCTGGGGGTATAAACACAATCAAGACGACTGGTAGAATCTGTAAATCCTGAATGAATACCATGAACGTATTCCCAAGATCCCAGAAGGTTGATGTGCTGCTCTACTGCAGCTAGCGCCGAGTGAGGACAATGCAGTTGGCTTTGGGCGCCCGGGTGAATTTAAAGTCTCCTATGGTTAAGTCATCGTGCCGAGACAAGACTTCCACTGAAAAGGAACGTTCATGGTGGCGACCCAAACTAGATAACGCATGATGTTGATGATCTTGATACCACCAAACATTAGGACCATATCTCTGGCGTCTGTGAGGTATGCAACTGCATCATCGAGGACACCATCACGTAACAGGATTGCCACCCCACTACCAGTAGGGGAAGCTTGGAGATGCGTGCCGTAAGCCATGAAGAGCACAAAAGGTTAGTGTCCGCAGCATGCACCATTTCATGGAGTAAGGCCAAATTTTGACAAGTGCAAATGGTATTAACACTGATCGTAACTATGTGATAAGTTTGAAAAGCTGCACTGCCAGGAGGGTAGGTGATGTAAACATGAACAAAGCACAGGGAGATCCACATTAGGTGCCCATGGAATGGGGAATTACATATCATTGTAGAGAGTAGGGAGCCAACCTCACCAAGAGTGGGGGGCTCCTTCATTCTGTTCCTGTTCACTTCCAGAACGTCGACGTTTTCTGTCCAGGAGTCAGACGTCTCGCTGGGCCAGTGCAGTGGATGCTGATCAGGGATCGTGATTGCGAGACGTCACGTTGGCTGGGGCTAGTGTGTCAAAGTACAGCCCGTAAGTAGGACACATCCGATGGAGGCAGTGATCGCGATCAGATGGGGAATGAGGTTGACTCATCCGTTTTGTCCGCGACCGTTGCTTCCTAAATGTTGTTCTGTATCGGATGGCTGTCTACCGAAATGGAACCAGACGACAGAAAACTGAAGGTCGGGTGAACTCCGTGATGAACAACAATGGGGTGGGGACCAAATCTTGCGACGACTAACAGCCATCGTCAGTTGGTACTTCCGCCTGCGGAACGACAATCGTGAAGTCGAGAGGAGTCGACGCCGGCGCCGACTGATTCACAGTGGGCACAGCAGGCAGCCTTGCCGGGGAGGAGTAAGATAGACGTAACACAGCGGGCATCGAAGGAAGAGCGAAGTCGCTGAACCAGTCTACGTCGTAGAATCAGAACTGACGTGACCTTCCTTGCCGCAATCGGAACAAGCGTGCCGCTGGTCATCGGCAATAACCAAATAAGAAGGCATGTGTTTCTGTAACTACGTATGTGACGGACACTACTGAGAACACGGTAGGTTTCTAACGTTTTCCACGTTTCAGGAAAGAGTCTGACGACGTTGTCACAAGACATAAAATCCATCACCACAAAACGCCGAGGCGCCTCAAACGGCAAGTCGAAACCCCTCAGTGTTCGGAGACCAAAACAGCCTAATGAACCACGACACATCCTCCATGACCATCCGAGTATCTGAACTTGAGACCAGTGTCGTGGCCGCGCAGGATTAGCCGAGCGGTCTCGGGCGCTGCAGTCATGGACTGTGCGGCTGGTCCCAGCGGAGGTTCGAGTCCTCCTTCGGGCACGGGTGTGTGTGTTTGCCCTTAGGATAATTAAGTCAAGTAATATGTAAGCTTAGTGACTGATGACCTTAGCAGTTAAGTCCCATAAGATTTGACACACATTTGAACATTTGAACCAGTGTCATGGCGCCGCACAAAATCTGC
The DNA here is from genome assembly GCF_023864345.2 of Schistocerca serialis cubense. Lineage (NCBI taxonomy): Eukaryota > Metazoa > Arthropoda > Insecta > Orthoptera > Acrididae > Schistocerca > Schistocerca serialis. The sequence goes on from NC_064642.1 coordinate 669,004,521, forward strand.
GCATATCTCTTCATTCGTCATCTTTATGTACACAAAGGCAGTAAAGAATGAAAAATGAATTCCGAGAACATCTTGCGGTGGGAGACGCCCTTCACCTTGTACAAACCGTTCCACTTCCGACGCTTTTCATTGTTCGTGATCCAAAGAAAACATTAATGTAATCGTGGCATGGCGGTAGGAAAACGCCACGATGGTCGATGAATTCGGGAACCAAGACAAGCCGTAAGCGGAAGTAAAGAACAACGCGCTCGCTCGTAGGTCATGCGAGACGCAAACAAGTTGTGCACGCTTCATCACTGCCGAAGGCAATCTGTGACTCATAGGGCTATGACGGCTGGTACTTTGGTGTGGGCTGATCCGTTTTCCTCTTTACATTCCGATGATCCGCACGATGTGACAGTGTTGCCAACACCTCGTTTTCGTATATGCGTTTTGAAAATGCATCCCACCGGATTTTGCCACATAAACTTTTCTCTTGAATATGGATGAGGAATCGCATGCCGACCTACATGTTGGGTTTTTTTCTTCGCCCTTCATACTTTATTTTGAGAAAGAAATGTGGGGGAATCTGCTCCTGGATCACGGTATTATTCACAGACTGTCAGAAAAAAGGAAAAGAAGGTAATCGAAAGGTCTGAAATGTGGCCCTATTGTAGTGTTATATGTTCTAAGTGGTTTGAAGTGAAATGAGTTCTCTGCTAAATCGATGAGACATTCTTTTGTATGCAACTGTCTTACAGAAACGCTATATTATCTGGCATTATGATTATCTGATGCCTTTGTCCTTCTCGGCAGACAGTTGTTAGAGCCTCGCGAGCTGCTATTTGAATGTTTCTACAAGTTATATAGCACGATTTGAGATTTCGGAGATGGGACAAATAGAGCAGAAATACAACATTGTGTACTGATAATCCAAGGCTTTACGCATACCTCACATTGTCAGTCGTTTTATTTATTTATTTATTGCTTAATTGGTGGCAAGGGCTTATTGGACAAAACTGCTGAGGTCAGCTGTCCCTAAGCTTACACACTACTTAAGCTAACTTAAAGTAACTTACGGTAAGGACGACATACTCACACACACAGACACACACACACACACACGCACACACACACACACACACACAGACCCATGCCTGAGGGTGCACTCGAACCTCCGACGGGCCGAGCCGCGCGAACCACGCAAGACACCCAAGCGACACCCAAGACCGAGCGGCTACCCGGCGCGGCTGTATTTATTGCTTATTTAGCCTGACCGGATTAGGGCCTTAATACCCTCCCTTACGTCTAAGCAAGTATTACAGAACAATCACAATAATAATAGTTTCCATTATTAATAAAAATAATTACTGGCAATAATAATAATATTAATCAAGATAAAACTATGGAGGAGTTGAAATGATATTGATTAGATATAAGATAAAAATTCAATAACAGTAATTATTATTTGTAGTAGGAAGTTGTTGTTGTGGTCTTCTGTCCTGAGACTGGTTTGATGCAGCTCTCCAAGCTACCCTATCCTGTGCAAGCTTCTTCATCTCCCAGTACTTACAGCAACCTACATCCTTCTCAATCTGTTAAGTGTATTCGTCTCTTGGTCACCCTCTACGATTTTTTCCCTCCACGCTGCCCTCCGATGATAAATTTGTGATCTTTGATGCCTCAGAATATGCCCTACCAACCGGTCCCTTCTTCTTGTCAAGTTGTTCCACAAACTCCTCTTCTCCCCAATTCTGTTCAATACCTCCTCATTAGTTATGTGATCTACCCATCCTTCAGAATTCTTCTGTAGCACCACATTTCGAAAGCTTCTATTCTCTTCTAGTCCAAACTATTTATCGTCCACGTTTCAGTTCCATCCATGGCTACACTTCATACAAATACTTTCAGAAACGACTTCCTGACACTTAAATCTATACTCGATGTTAACAAATTTCTCTTCTTCAGAAACGCATTCCTTGCCATTGCCAGTCTACATTTTATATCTTCGCTACTTCGCCCTCATCAGTTATTTTGCTCCCCAAATAGCAAAACTCCTTTACTACTTTAAGTGTCTCATTTCCTAATCTAATTCCCTCAGCTTCACCCGACTTAATTCGACTACATTCCATTATCCTCGTTTTGCTTTTGTTGATTTTCAGCTTATATCCTCCTTTCAAGACACTGCTCATTCCGTTCAGCTGCTCTTTTAGGTTCTTTGCTGTCTCTGACAGAATTACAATGTCATCGGCAAACCTCAAAGTTTTATTTCTTCTTCCCGGATATCAATACCTACTCCGAATTTTTCTTTTGTTTCCTTTACTGCTTGTTCAAAATACAGATTGAATAACATCGGGTAGAGCCTACAACCCTGCCTCACTCCCTTCCCAACCACTGCATCCCTTTCATGCCCCTCGACTCTTATAAGTGCCATCTGGTTTATGTACAAATTGTAAATAGCATTTCGCTCCCTGTATTTTATCCCTGCCACCTTTAGAATTTGAAAGAGAGGAGGTAGGCCTAATAATTTACAGTAATAGTAATAATAGTAACATAGGTAATAATAACAAAATAATACACGCGTTAAGAATGGTATTGATTAATTTAGCACTTTTGAAGCCTTATCTGGTATTAGGAGAATTGAGAGGGATAATGAACGACGAGGAGGTTGAAATATAAGTGATAACGACTGCTAGTTGGGATTGTACCTGTAAGAGTGTAACTGTGTGCTGTGTGGTGTGCGGGTTGCTGTGGGAAAATGCTCATGCTACAGTCCTATTTCAACGGTCTTCTCACGTTTGTAGTAAAGGGAGTCTCGTTCAAGAAGTGTTCATTTTTCCCATTACGATTCTTGTTCGTATTCACACTGAAGTGAACGTAATTCTCAACTTACAAATTACGTGCGTATTACAACTTGTAACTTACTTAGTAATAAGGGCAAACAATGTAAAGGAAGACATTGGTATATATAGAGCTAATAACTGAGGGCATTAAGTGTACGTTTTTCTGTGAGATGAAATAGATGGAAACGTTATGAATGGCATCAAAGCTGGTAGAAGACAAACTATTTCAAAAAGGTAATGAAATGTGTCACATCGTTTCGTGCATTTAAAAATTGAGGCTTTTCGGTGTTGTCCTCCAGTCCTTAAGATAACAGTGCTTCAGTATCATGCTAGATCACGTAAAAAATTACTAATTTTTTACGCATCTTAGCTATCCTGCCACGTAAAGACGAAAAAATCTGTTAATGTTATTCGTAACGTGCAGTAAATTACGAAAGCAACACGAAGATTAGGATGCAACCGAGAGAGGCTCCATCAGCTTAACGTACATCAAGAACGGGGCGATGACCGACGTCAGAGGATCTAAAAAGTGAAAATAGAGCTTCTTGGGGCGGAAAACGAACTGAGCTGAAGATACCTCCGAGCAAACTGCGGGCGGAAATTAACTCCAGAAAGCATTAGTACAAAAGCCGGTCTCCTGGAAATGCGAAGCGTTTCCGTAATGGCTTAGAGAGTGGGCGGAAACTTGTCTGAAAGTCGGCTAGCCATGTCACGGTAGCCACAGAGAATTTCTCTGGGATGCCAGCGGAAGTTTCAAGGCTCTGCCCGTGCCGTCCACAAAGCCACAGGAACGTAATTAACCTTGTCTCCTGGGCTGCAGCAGGAACACCGTGCTACAGTCACCATCCTGGTAACACAACAAGGAGCAGTTGTAGGACTATTTCAGCCAAATAACAGTTTCAGATACTAACAACACCCAACTTCACCGGGCTGTAATGAATGAAGGAGGTAGTGTTGGCTGTTTCGTGCCGGTTGAAACCCTCCGAAACTGTGGAACAGGAGAGGTGGTCGACCGTTTCATTGCACACAAGGGTTAGGCGAAACTGCTTCTGCTAGGTACATCGGGTGACAATGAGAACACTTTTTTTATAGAGACAGAAATTGCCGAGGAATCATCTGTGATATCTAGGATGTGATACCAGCCAGTAAAATTCACAGATCAGCAAACTGTCAGCTATTCTTCTACGACTGTCTTACAACTGTGAACAACATGTGCAGAGTGGTAAGAGTTCTGAGGAGATAGACAATGCATAGTTATAAAGCACCAGAAGAGTGTGCACATTGGATTAACACAGTATAATTTCATGGTTTCTTGTAATTAAAACTAATCGAGAGAAATACAACTGTGTTTCAACTCATTGCATCTCACTGCAATTCTTCAGCTGTTTGCTGTTAGTAATAACAAAGGGAATTCCATTCTGGTGGACAATGGTTGAAATCACTGTATGTACTTCCCTATTTAGGTTTTCCATTGCTTACAACAATTTCTTTACTCAAATGACGAAATGGCATACTTTCTTTGAAATTGACGGGGCGATGTTTTCTCACTCACTTTCCCAAAGTAAGATTGTTCTCAATCACGAACCATCCCCCTTGATTATGGAGCCGCTATATACTATTCATTAGTTTTTCTTTGCAGTTGTCACTAAATCCATTCCGTTCATACGTTTCTCAGTATCCCTCCATTATGTTTCCTTGTCTAGATACAGGTAGCGATGTCCACAATTAAACAAAACCTGACTTTTCAATTTCACAGAATGGGCATATGATTAGTGAAACTGAACAGTTCAGATTTCTAGGTGTTCAGATAGATAGTAAACTGTCATGGAAATCCCACGTTCAGGAGCTTCTTCAAAGAATTAATGCTGCCTTTTTCACTAGTCGAACTGTATCTGAAGCAAATGATCGTTCGACACCAAAATTAGTCTACTTTTCTTACTTTCATTCGCTTATGTCGTAAGGTATTATATTTTGTGGTAACTCTTCCCATTCTGAAAGGATAATTTGGCTCAGAAACAGGCTGTTCGGGCAATAAATGGTGTAAGTTCACGAACCTTTTGCCGACCCCTCACGAGGCTGCGTCTTTTGACATTTGCCTCTCAATATATATATTCCTTACGGGCATTTCTTGATAACAATATTAGCTTATTCCCAAGAATAAGCAGCTTTCACTCAGTTAATAGTCAGCAGAAAACAGACCAGTATTTGGATCGGACTTCCATAACTCTTGTGCAGAAAGGTGCGCAGTATACTGCAGCATCTATTTTCAATATGCTGCCACAAGAATTCAAAAATCTTAGCAGTAATCCACGCGCCCTTGGATCACTCCTGCTATACTGTTGAGGAATTCCTTGAAAAATTAAGCTGATTCTTGTTTTATTGTTGACTGCGTTTACTTAAACTTACGGCTTGACTTTTTTGGGTTCATAAACTATTGTGGACTGGCAAGACAGCCAATCCACTATGACAGGAAGCCGAAAGGCACGCGTTTAAGCTCACGCAGGCCGGCGTGAGGTCTGGAACAGGTCAGGGATATGAGACTAGCAAAAATAGTACGTATCTGTTGGAATACTTAACTTTAATCCTTAATTGGTGAACATCGCTCTTGACGGTACATGTTTTACAGCATCAATAGTAACTGGTAATGGCGCTTTGCTAGGTCGTAGCAAATGACGTAGCTGAAGGCTATGCTAACTATGGTCTCGGCAAATGAGAGCGCAATTTGTCAGTGAACCATCGCTAGCAAAGTCGGCTGTACAACTGGGGCGAGTGCTAGGAAGTCTCTCTAGACCTGCCGTGTGGCGGCGCTCGGTCTGCAATCACTGATGGTTGCGACACGCGGGTCCGACGTATACTAACAGACCACGGACGATTTAAAGGCTACCACCTAGCAAGTGTGGTGTCTGGCGCGACACCACATTCCTCCGACGCAAATCGGCGGAACGGTTGTGGCATAAGGCTTCCGCCCGCCGTGGGGAGGACCCCATGTTGACGTATGCGACGAGGTGGGGAGCCTAACAACAGGCGAGGCTGTGCCACCCGCACCCTGCCATTCGGACCGAGGGGAGCTAGGAAACGCCTGAAAACCAGCTCCAGGGTGCACGCCAACATGCGGTGTATGCGCCCGTAGAGAGACAGGAGGGGCCGAAGCGTCGACCTCCATCGGGCTGGGGCTCCCGACGGGCGAAGACGACACATGGTCCGGATCGGGCAAGAGGTCCATGGCGGAGGACAACTGGTCACGGGAAGCGATCGGCGGCGCGTGACCCTGGGAGGCGCCCGGCGGTAGCAGCGACGCGTCCACTGCGGGCGTCGCCGGCGGGAGAACAGGCGGCGGCGGCGGCGCGTCGCCATGGGGCACAATGGAAGGCAGCGTCGGTAACACCTGGGGCTGAGGCGAGCCAGTAGATGGGTCCCCAGGGCGCTGACCGGACGGCACCGTCGCTGAAAGCAGACGGGGAGCGGCAGATCCCGTGCTGATTGAGATGCCGACGCACCTCACCAGAGGCCCCCAAAACCAGATACATAGCGCGGCCGAGGCAGCGAAGAATGCGCCCTGCGAGCCAACGCCGTGAACCTCGATAGTTGCGGTAGTAGACAACGTCGCCTGGGACAAAAGCAGGTGTCTGCCGCTGCACAGAAACCTGATGCGGCGGATGTAGCAAAAACATCAAGGTGCGATGAGGGCGACCGTGAAGCAACTCAGCCGGCGAGCGACCATCACGGGGCTGAGAGCGATACGAGGATAAAAAGAGCAATAACACGTCCTCCCGAGAATGCGACTCTTTCAACTTCAACATCTGTGACTTGAAAGTCCTAACCAAACGTTCAGCGGCACCGTTTGACTGTGGCGAAAACGGCGCGGACGTCAGATGTTGAATACCATTGGCCTTGCAGAATGACTGAAATTCTGCGGACATGAATTGTGGGCCATTGTTGGAAACAATAGTCTGTGCAAGACCTTCAATGCAAAAGATAGCGGATAACGCTTGGATGGTGGCAGAAGACGTCGTGGAAGACATCTGTACAACAAAAGGAAAATTACTGAATGAATTGACAAGAACCAACCATCGAGCATTCCAGAATGGACCAGCAAAATCGATGTGTAAGCGTTGCCAAGGGGAAGTGGCTTTTGGCCATGCAAAGAATTTCCGCGGTGGTGCTGATTGTTGTGCGACACACACCATGCAAGAAGAGCACATATTCGTAATCGCGGCATCGATTCCAAACCAAGTACAGTGTTGACGAGCAAGTTGTTTCGTTCTCACTATACCCCAATGTCCTTGGTGGAGAAGCTGTAAGCAGAGGATTGTAACGAACGTGGTACCACGACCCTGTACTGATCATTATCAGAACGCAACAGCAAAACACCACATCGTTCAAAAAGTCTCTCCTGGTGAGCAAAAAATCGGCGAACCAACGGATCCTCGATCCGTGACTTTGACAAGGGCCATTGCGTAGCAACAAAACGCAGAACGGTAGCAAGGACAGGGTCAGCAGCTGTGGCTGTAGCTACACGACGAAAATCAATGGGAAACGAGTCGACCACTTCATCGGTTTCCGAATCAATGAACATGCAAGCAAGTTCGTAAGAATCGAATGCTCTATCCTCAGCAACAGGCAAACGGGACAACGCATTGGCGTTTCCGTGCTTAGCAGTGGACCGGTACACGATATCGTAGCGGTACTGCGAGAGGAAAATAGACAGCGAATGAATTTCTGCGCTGTACGTGGAGGTACAGGCTTGTTCGGATGAAAAAGCGATGTCAAAGGTTTGTGGTCTGTGATGATGGTAAAGTGACGACCATACAAAGAATCATGATACTTAGTACCACCAAATACGAGAGCCAATGCTTCTTTCTCGATCTGTGAATAATTTCTTTGTGCAGACAAGAGCAATTTGGACGCAAAGGCAATAGGACGTCCGTACGAACCATCTTTGTGCGCAAGCACAGCACCGATCCCGAAATCCGATGCATCCACCATCAACAAAAGGGGTTTCTGGGAATCGAGTGGCGTAAGGCAAGTATTGGAAAGCAACGCCGATTTCAACTGGCGAAAGGCGCGTTCGCATTCCGTCGTCCAGACGAACTGAACACCTTTACGGCGTAAGCGATGAAGCGGAGCTGAAATGGAAGAGGCGTGGCGCACATAGCATATGATAATAATTAATTTTTCCCAGCACACTCTGTAGCTGCTTCAAAGTCTGCGGCGAAGGCAAGTCTTGTATGGCACGGAGGTGCTCTGGACTTGGATATATGCGTTGGGCATTGATTACATGTCCCAGATAGGGTAACTCAAGAGCAAAAAACACACATTTGTTCTTCCGCGAGCGAAGACCATTTTGTCACAAGACCTGAAATTATCTTCTGAGATTGGCTAAATGTTCTTCTTCCGTCTTTCCGGAGATCACAATATCGTCCAGATAGTTTGCTGCAGTAGGGACCGACGCACAAACAGTTTGTAGATATTGCTGAAACAATGCAGGGGCGGGCGCACACCCGAATGGCAGTCGTTTGAATCGGTACAAACCAAGAGGCGTGTTAACCACCAAGACGCGCTGTGATTCGTCGTCCACCGGTATTTCCAAGTACGCATCTGCTAGATCCAACTTCGAAAAATATTTACCCGGGCACAGTTTGTCAAAAAGATCTTCCGGGCGGGGTAAAGGAAAAGTTGCAGTCACTAGTTGTGGATTCACGGTTGCCTTGAAGTCCACACAAAGTCTCAATTTTCCGGAAGGTTTTTGCAAAATTACTAAGGGTGATGCCCAGAGAAGCCTGCACACGTTCAATTACATCTTGTGATTCCAAATCGTGCAATGTTTTTGCGACCTCATCACGCAATGTGTGGGGAACATTGCACGCTCTAAAAATTTTCGGTTGCGCGATTACTTTCAGTTCCAAACGTGCTTTATAGCTCTTAGCGCAACCAAGGCCCGGTGCAAAAATGTCTGCAAAATCGTCACATAGACGAGAAACACTGGCTGAAGGCACAGTCTGGTTCACTGATAGGACCTGATTTACTATAGACAAGTTAAACAATTGAAATAAATCGAAATCAAACAAGTTCACTGCAGAAGAAGAACGAAGGACGTAAAATGACACAAGGTTTGTTTGTCCTTTGTATGTTGCAAGAAGGCTGCACTGTCCTAACTCAGGGATCGCTTGTCCTGAATAACTACTTAACATTTGCGGCACGCAACGGAGGTGTGCCCAGCTGTTTGTACCTGTCGTGATTGATCAGTGAAACTGCAGCTCCGGTATCGAGCTGGAACGGTATCACTTTGCTGTGAATGTCCAAATCTACAAAAAGTTTATTGTCCTGCTGACGACAAGAGCGACTGTCTCATGCAACGTGAGCTGACACTAGTACAGAATCACTTGCGACTTGACGGGATTTCCGGCGATGTCGACGCACACTATTTGTGGGACGAACACAGTCACTGTTAGAGAGAGTAGCACTGGGCGGAGTGGCATGAACTACATGAATTTCAATGGGCGATGTGTCGCGAGCCGAAATATCCTTGGTTCGATTTCGGCGCGAAGCAAAGGGCCTGGAATGGTTGTGAGTGTCCGATCTGAGCTTTTTCTGGCAAACGCTTGGAACATGGCCTTTTTTATTACAGAAAAAGCAAATAGCTTGGCGTGACGGGCAATTCTCACGTGAATGTCTAGTAGCACACCGCGGGCATGATTTCACTGCATTTGCTTGCTGGCATGGTACAAGTGGCTGAGAGCCAGGCGGCTTTGGCACAGCCGGGCGCGAGGACTGTTTACTGTTCCGTGCAGCTCGCCCGGGGGGCAGGTTAACCTGACACACGGGTGGCGAAGTTTCAAATGATTCCTGAGCAAAGTCAAGTGTGTCCCGCCGATCCAATATGTCCATCACTTGTTTAAGGGAGGGATTGACTAGTTTCAAAATCTGTTCCCGTATACGACCAGCAGAAACGTTCTGTGCAATTGCATCACGTACCATAGTATCTGAATAAGGGAGTCCACATTGACACTCAAAAGCACAATCCCTAGTAAGGCCTTGCAAGGGTGCAACCCACTCCCTATTAGACTGACCTGCCGTACGTTTTGTACGAAAGAAGGTATACCTTTTCGCAACTACATTGACTGATACTTTGAAATATGCATCTAATGCCGACAAAATTTCGTCGTAGGACAGAGTTGCTACGTCGCATCAGGGAAATAATTTGACTATCACACGGTACGTGTGGACGCCGACGGACGAAAGGAGATAAGACTGCCGCTCATTACCTTGAATTCTGTAGGCAACGAGATGGGATCCAAATTGGCGTGACCACTCCGCCCAGCTTTCCAGTGCCGCATCAAAAGGACGAAGAGGTGGTGCAACTGCGTGTTGTGGCTGCGGTAGCGGTGGAGCGTCGGCTGCCGCATCGTTTTGCATTGCACGTTGACCCTGGACGAGCTGTCCAAGGGCATCCAGTAAGGCCTGCGTCTGCTGGTTCTGTAAGCGATAAAATTCGGACAGTACATCTGGAGATTGTGGCGAAGCCATTACACAAGTAAATCAGGGCAGTATAATTACGAACGCGAATTGACCTCATTGCCAACTGTTGTGGAGTGGCAAGACAGCCAATCCACTATGACAGGAAGCCGAAAGGCACGCGTTTAAGCTCATGCAGGCTGGCGTGAGGTCTGGAACAGGTCAGGGATATGAGACTAGCGAAAATAGTACGTATCTGTTGGAATACTTAACTTTAATCCATAATTGGAGAACATCGCTCTTGACGGTACATGTTTTACAGCATCAATAGTAACTGGTAATGGTGCCTTGCTAGGTCGTAGCAAATGACGTAGCTGAAGGCAATGCTAACTATCGTCTCGGCAAATGAGAGCGTAATTTGTCAGTGAACCATCGCTAGCAAAGTCGGCTGTACAATTGGGGCGAGTGCTAGGAAGTCTCTCTAGACCTGCCGTGTGGCGGCGCTCGGTCTGCAATCACTGATAGTTGCGACACGCGGGTCCGACGTATACTAACAGACCACGGCCGATTTAAAGGCTACCACCTAGAAAGTGTGGTGTCTGGCGGTGACACCACATAAATGTTTTAATTTTTTCTGTTATTACTTTTATGTTGTTTTCTCATGTACTGACACGTTACATGACTTTGGAGATTTGCTCCTCAATATGGCCCTACGGAACTTGATGTGTAAGTAAAATAAAATATAAATGGGTACCAGTATAACTTCTCGAATGCCCCTGGTTCAATACCTCCAAAGTTTGTAAATCCGGCAACTTTGAACGATATCTGATATCAGTCAATAACCCAGCCATATTTCTGACCTAACGAAACATCACACGAGAAAATAATAATCCTAGTTTTGAAGAGGCAAAAGATGGACAATGCTTAAGATGCAGACTAACCACTCTCAAATGTGCACTATGTGATCAAAAGTATCCGGACACCTGCAAAAACATACATTTTTCGTATTAGGTGCCTTGTGCTACCACCTAATGCCAGGTACCCCATATCAGCTGCCTCAGTAGTCATTAGACATCATAAGAGAGCAGAATGGGGCGTTTCGCGGAACTCACGGACTTCGAACGTGGTTATATGGTTGGGTTTCACTTGTGTCACACGTCTATATGCGAGATTTCCACACTCCTAAACATCCCTAGGTCCACTGTTTCCGATGTGATAGTGAAGTGGAAACACGAAGGTACATGTACAGCACAAAAGCGTACGGGCCGACCTGGTCGTTGACTGGCAGAGACCGCCGACAGTTGAAACTGTGTAAATGTGTAAATAAGCAGACATGTATCCAGACAGTCACACAATAATTCCAAACAGCATCAGGATACACTGCAAGTACTACGACAGTTAGGTGGAAGGTGAGAAAAGTTGGTTTTCATGGTCGAGTGGCTCCTCATAAGCCACACATCTCTCTGGTAAATGTCAAACGACACCTCGCTTGGTGTAAGGAGCGGAAAACATTGGACTATTGGACAGTTGTGTGGAGTGACGAATCACGGTACACAGTGTGGCGATCCGATGGCAGGGTGCGGGTATAACGAATGCCCGGTGAACGTCATCTGCCAGCGTGTGTAATGCCAACAGTAAAATTTGGAGGCCGTGGTATTATGATGTGGTCGTGTTTGTCATGGAGGGGACTTGCAATCCTTGTTTTTTAGCGTGGCACTATTACAGCACAGGCCTACATTGATGTTTTAGGCACCTTCTTGCTTCCCACAGTTGAAGAGCAGTTCGAGGACAGCGATAGCATCTTTCAAAACGATCGAGCACCTGTTCATAATGCGCGGCCTGTGGCGGAGTGGCTACACGACAATAATATCCGTGTAATGGACTGGCCTGCAACGAGTCCTGACCTCAATCCTATGGAACACCTTTGGGATGTTTTGGAATGCCGACTTCGTGCCAGACCTCACCGACCGACGTCGATGCCTCTCCTCAGTGAAGCACTTCATGAAGAATAGGATGCCCAGGAAACCTTCCACCACATGATCGAATGTATGCCTGCGAGAGTGGAAGCTGTCATCAATGCTAAGGGTGGGCCAACACCTTACTGAATTCCACAGCATTACAGATGGAGGGCGCCACGAACTTGTAAGTCATTTTCGGCTAAGTGTCCGGATACCTTTGATCACATAGTGTACATGTTTCCATTTTTACTGAAGAAAAGAGTGAGTCAATGAAATGGTTGTTTGTGTTTATTCTTGAAAATACTTTTTCATATTTCATAATTCTGCAAGAGCCATTTCCCACTGCAAATAGTGCTCAGAGATCATGTGGTACCTCGTGTTTGTTTTCATTTACAAAATTTTCAAACGTATATCACATCTGTAAGCTGTGGCAAACAGAATCAGTGTCAACATGAGAATATTTTTCTAGACAAACGACTTATCATTTGGCGCCCCACTCCACTCTTTCCCTTCGTACACTTTTACCCGTCCACGTCTTATGACCTCGATGTGGATTGGTTGTCCTAATCTTCGTTCTTTCTTCATTCCTACACTCACCCTTATCAGATTTAGCTACTAATTGTGATACTCCCTGTATGGAAATCTTACAGTTGTGCCGCCTCTAACGCCCCTCTCAGCTTGGTGGCACAAGCGGTGGCTTGACTTACGAAAGCTGGGCAACGCTTCTGATTCGGAAAAGGTCAAAATTTTGGACCCATTCAGTCACCAATGTGGAAATGCGTCTTTGAATATATTAGGATGAACAGCTAAACATTTAGATCATAGTGGAAAACGTAATTATGACTGCTGTGATGATTAAATGGCTAGGATTGTGGAATTTGTCTGTAGGTGTTTGTATGTTTGATATCTAAAGAAGTTTCTTTACTGAACTGCAAAAAATTAGAGAGAAAACAGAAGGAGATCTTATGTAAACGAAGACAGTAACATGTTCTCGAAAGAACAGTTACTGTTGATGACCTTGCATATTTTCCCTGTAATAAATGATGACTAACTGACAACCTCAGCTGCCGACAGGTGTTGTTGATATACTTCGATGTGGACAGCTGAAAATGTGTGCCCCGACCTGGACTCGAACCAGGGATCTCCTGCTTAAATGGCAGACGCTCTATCCATCTGAGCCACCGAGGACACAGATGAATAGCGCAACTGTAGGGACATATCCCTTGCAGCTTCCCGTGAGACTCACATTCCCAACTGTCCACAATTCTACATATGTATTGTACCTTATAGACATATGCCCACCCACTGATTACTCGCGCACGCTGTGGCGATTCCCGTAAGAGTTTGGGTAATCTGTGCGCATTCGCACATACGAAGGTCAATGGCTGGGTAGCCTTTGACTATATATGTAAGGTGAGCCGATCATGTTAGGAAACGTGCTCAGGATGTCTCACGGATCTTGTGCTTTTAGAAGTACAGAAGAGGCCTATCTAGAGCAGCGCCGAGTCATTAATTATTACTGTACTATAATGACGCATCTGCATCGTCTTCCTTTGACAGATGGCTTACATGCAAGTGCAAGAATTGGCAGTGCCTTTATTTGCAATACTTTCTAAAGACCTCATACCAAGATTTTTTATTAATTGAAGAAGATGACCTAATAATCAGCACCGGTAATCTGTATAACAATGTATGATAAAGATGAAAGAAACTACTCTTGAACCCAAGTGGTGCAAATAGAGATTTACGTAATAATGTACACTGTTCGTAGACCATAACCAAATCCCTTTTGGTTTTGCCCTTAACAGTGGTGTGTGGTTTGTGGGGAGCTCAACTAGTCATCAGCGCCTGTACAAAGTCCCAATTTTTACACAGTCCAGTTTTTTTCACAGTCCAATTTAGCCCCCGTCACGAATGATGATTACGATGTTGAAATGATGAGGACAACACAAACACCCAGTCCCCGTTCAGAGAAAATCACCAACCCCACCGGGAGTCGAACCCGTGACACCGTGATTCAGAGGCAGCAACTTTAGCTACTAGACCATGAGCTGCGGACACTCTAAACAAAGTTTATGTTTACCTGCTAATAATACAATGAATAATTTCACTGATGGTGTTTACATCTGTTAAAATTTCTGGGCTGAGCAGCAGTGATAAAACACAATTCACTGACATTCCGTCCCCCGCCTAAAGGAGACAACCAATACTTGATCTAAAGTTCTAGTTCCCGATTTTATAAGCATTTTATAACCCGTATGGGAAGCACTAGTATTGGTCAAATGATGCTGACAGCGGGACTATCTCTTGCCGGTGGCTATCTATTTCATGAAAAGTAGTCGACCATTAGTCTCTTGTCTCGAAGTTGGCACCCATACTTTCTTTACTCTTCTACACTACAACTGTAGGTTAAAAATGAATGGAAGTGAAGAGTGAGTGAAATTTGGAACAAAGTCTGAGGTCAAACATGGAGTCAAGCATATGTCCATTGTGTTTCATCGAGTTGAATGTTACCGGCCACAGTCAATCACGCATTCGGCATCATGTGTTTGTATACATCGGGAGCACTTAAAGTTTTCCACCTTCTTCTTCTTCTTGGACCTTTGCCCTCAGTGGCGTACGTTCATCATTGTTATTAATGGATTTGGCACAGTTAATGTCAGAGGCGGTTGGAATCCCTCCCTATCGGCACGCCGTTACACACAGGACTGGATAACTTGAGAGGTGGCATGCTACTCTCTCACTTAAAGAACACTGTCAGTCAGTTTAACAATCATATTTTAGGGAGTGATCTCGGTGTCCCACGGTGCTACATTTGCGACGAGTGGTTAATGACTTTTTCTACTGAGTAAAATGCGGGCAGAATGTTCTTGTAACAACATGCGCAACCTGTAGAGAGCTTGTACCCAGGGGTCCATAGCGGAGGCGATCAGGAACAGGTAGCGAGATGAACTGGGGACCATAAATGCTGAGTGCATTCACCTGGTCACGCGAGTGATTTTGGGAAACAATCTTCAGTGGTTCTTCTGCTTACGATTGGACAGAAGGACGCAGGTTCACAAAAATTTTACCTGGGCCCGGCGCTTGTCCATCATGGAAAACAGGTGGATGTTTGAAAGTGGGTGGAGGAAGCTATTTAAGGGAGACTGCAGTAAATTGAGGTTTTGTGCGACAAATGGAAGAGTCATAAAATTCCATGCATTCTCATGTTAGAAGCTGGTACGATACGGACAGAGTGGCAGGCGTACGTCTTCAGTGGAGGCAATGCTGTAGCGCTCCCTGACGCCACGAAGTCGCCAGGCTCTTTTAGTGTGCGGCAAAAATACGTATTTCACGGATACGAGTGTCTAGGAAGCGTAGCAGCCTTCTTTTAGAAACTGGAAACGGTTGTCATGGAAACATTAGATCACTCTGTAAATGAAGGACTGTGGTCCCATCTAGGTAGAGGTTTTCTGCAAAAACATGGCGTTGCTTACTGTGAGAACGAGGCTTCCCTAGTCTAAATCTTCTTTTTTCAGACAAGAGAGATTTGGAATCGCTGATCGGCTCCTCTCAGGATATGCAAAGTAGAGGCTTCCTCCCGCGAAACCCAGTGCGGTGTCGTGATTGTGTACCAGGCCACCAGAACAGTGAAGAGGGGAGATTCAATGACTGTTCTACTGGTTTGTGCAGTGTCTGATCGGTTTCGTTTTTGTGTTAGCAGAAGAGCCAACACCATGTTACGAGTGAAGGCCGAAATGCACGCGTTTTAGCTCACGCAGGGTGGGGCGAGGAGAGAACTATACTGACGTGAGGTCTGGAACATGACAAGGGATGAGAATTAAGAAAGCGGACCTAACTAGTTTGATACTTATCTTTAGTCCATTAATGATGAACGTGGCTCCTGACGGTAGATGATTCACAATATTATCTGTTCAGAATACATTCTTGAAGATAGTAATTATAGTAACTGAATATGGCGCCTTGCTAGGTCGTAGCTGAAGGCTATGCTGAACTATCGTCTCTGCAAATGAGAGCGTATGTAGCCAGTGAACCATCGCTAGCAAAGTCGGCTGTACAACTGGACGAGTGCTAGGGAGTCTCTCTAGACTAGACCTGCCGTGTGGCGGGGCTCGGTCTGCAGTCACTGATAGTGGCGACACGCGGGTCCGACGTATACTAACGGACCGCGACCGATTGAAAGCTACCACCTAGCAAATGTGGTGTCTGGCGGTTACACCACATTCGTTCTACTAATTCTCCTCCTGTACCAAGTCTTGATGGAAAATGGTTGTGAATCTTCGAGGTCTTTTTCTTCTGGTCTTTCCGTGGAGGAGTCCTTCAGGTTTTTCCAAAGTGGGTGGGACTTGTGGTCTGCATCTTGTTGTTGATGAAGTGCCAGTGGCGGTTTCCAACTGTACCAACAGTGGAACTGCTTATCATCTCGAATATACCGTGTGTCACGGCGATGAACTTATTCGTCCTGAGTCTGCCGTCTGACGTTTGACAATTACAGCGCGCACCGTTGTGCCTGTGAGTCAAATTGGTTTGACCGCACCAGCGAACGGGTGCACCTAACATTGGTACCTGCCGGAATTTCTGAAATTTGAGGGGAATTTTTGATAATCAGAACGCCAGACTACATAGTTTGCATATTTTCGTAGACGCGTCAAAACATTACAGCTGCCGCAGCGACCGCTCCTTGTCCACAGCGCGCCGTTTTTCGCTTCCGCCTGAATCAAGGTAAAAGGGTAATGTACTGCTGCACCGGCATAGGGTTGATATATGATATCCACAGCTCCCAATTCTCATTTGAGCTATAGTTTATGGTACAGTTGATCGTAGCTGATTGTGTTTGAATGGATCTGGGCCTCGCAGTGGATTCATGTAAAATAAGTCATACTGCGCTGTAAAAAAGAATTAATTGACGGGAAAATTTATATAGCTTCAACCCCGATGTATGTGTTGCCTGTCAAGCAGCATTCCTTAACTGATTTGTGTTTGTCATTTTTTTTAGGTTTACCAGCTGGTTTTCCATAAACTTGTAGTTGCTAAAGGTATAATGAAACTTGTCATTGTTTTGTGAACTTAAGTGCGCCACTGTTCTAATTCATACTCGCTCTACTACTTACTGATTTTGTTTTATTCTGGTGGTACACGAGTATACCAGCAACTCAAAATTCAGTAATATTAAATAAGTTAATTTGATTATTAATTTGACTTCTGAAAGTAATGCATAGGGCAACGAAAGTGCCATGAGTATATTCACAAATTCACATAGGAGACTTACGTGAGTATTACATGATTTGAAGATACTGACCGGCTAATACTTTTCTTTATTTAATGATAATAACATTTAGTATCAGTCATACATGATTGAAGGGATCCACGGTTTGCAATTGGTCTGCTTGTAATGTTGGTCGTATGAATGTGAGCGGAAATTATGTAAGTTGGAGGTGGAAAGAGAAGAAAGGAAAGGGACGGGAAGGAACTATGAATGTCAGCTGCATCTGGGGCTCACGAGCAATCAGCGGCGATAAGCTGACATCCATAGTTCCTTCCCATTACTTTTATTTCTGCCCCCCCCCCCCTGTCCACGCACACATTTAATTTATATAGTAGGTATCATTGTGTTCTAAATGTTGGCGAATTATTTAACTTAGGTACGAACTGGGTACCAGCATTATAATGACAATGCAGGGCCGACCACGTCATGCCATACAGCACGCCAGCCGAATAAGTGAGCTACATTCAGGCTGAGGCACGGCCTCTCTAGGGTTTGCTCGGTCCTTCACGGATGTACTTAGTATTGCGCTACTTTTTATTTAGTATTTGGATATGCCATTTTTCAGTCGATAGATCTCTCTTCAGTTCGGTAGAAGCATGGTGTTGGCGTGGTGTTTCGCTATTTGTTCGTGGTGCGACGGACGTCCACAAGTCCAGTGGCTGTTCACACAAAAAGGGGATGTAAAGCCTTCTATAGCCACAAACCTTTAAAGCTGAATGGGAATGACGGAAGAAACGGACGAGAATTTTCAATGCCTATTACGCAGTCGCATGATAGATGGATACCGCAAATTTGCTTGAAACGACATTACAGTACCATGCTGAAATATTTTAAAGATTCAGCTGACAGTGAAAAAGCAAAAAATTATAACGGTCGACAGAGGTATTTATACACAATAGTCTTGGAGTACGTGAAGAATCTGGTAATACGAATAGTGAACTTTCTGATGTCATATGCATTATTACACTGTCGCATTCAACAGTTTTCAGTAGAACTGAACGAAGTCTATGGAGACTTTATGTATTGTTGATATGTACGTTGGTTGGGTCAAGGGGTACTCTTCTGGGCGATTTTTCGTTTTGGAACCCACTGTTGCTGATACAGATGCACATTTATAGTTAGCTCGTAACAACAGTGTGTGAACTCGATCATGATTGAGCCAGAAAAGGATAATAGCACCATGAAATACTGTACCGCATATAGATAATTTTCATTATTTTCATTTTACAATTTATTTTATTGTAATTCGTTATGCAGTCAGGGGTCTGCAAAACTGTAAGGCGGAATCTCTTTACGGTGACCGGCTGAAAATACTGGCGGTGGAAAAAAAGGAAACATCAAAAACGCAGTATGTTACCGTGAATAATAAGGTGCAGGAAAATCATTGGGATTGAAAACAGCTCACAGTCGTGAGGTTTCGAAGAGAATCTGGTACAGTTCTTCATGCAAAATAATGGCAATTTCTGGTAAAGATGATGGAGGTGAGTGGGTGAGTAGCGTTCATGCATCGTTCTCTATCAGAAGTGGACTGCAAAAGCCAAATAGTACTGACATCTGGTGACAGTGGTGGACTAATGAGATGCGACAGTTCATCCTCGTACTCACACGACCAGCCTTGGATGATGTGAGCTGTCTGAAAAGATACCCTGTTGTCTTAGAATATAGCATCACTATTAGCAAACAATCATTGTACTATGGCATGAACCTAATCAGCCAAAATGTCACATAATCCTCGGTCTTTGGCAGTACTGTGACACTGCCGAGTAACCGTGGGCCCCATGGAATACCGTTATAAGGACGTAAAAAACGTCAGGAAACCCCAGTCATTTTGCATTCTTGGGACGTTAACTCGGCCGGAATTTGCAAACAGTCTGAAACAAGACTGATCACACCAAATGACATTCTTCCGTAGCTGCGTAGTGCAGATTTTATCTCTTCGGCACCATGTTTTCGTATTAAGCGTATTTGCCTCAGAGATATGCGGTCCTGAAATTCCAACTCGCCCTGTAGTTCTCAGCTTATATAACTCCTTTGATGTTGCTTAGGTGCTGACAGGGTTCGCCGGTACGACGCTGTGTGTAAGTAGCCTGTTTGTATGTTGGCAGCACTGTAGACAATGTTAATATCGCTGACAGCGCTCCTTGCCGTTGGTAAGAGATTCTGTAGTTGGACGGACTAGCAGTTAGCGAATGGACAGAGAAGTGTATGGACTTATAATTCTTAGTGGAGACTCTGTGCTGGTAGGACATGCATTGTAAAATGAGGACGAATGTTGTTGGTAACGTTTGGATAGTGGAATTATTGACAAGTATATAATTTTTCGAAATGGACGTCACATGAATAAGGTAAAATTTTCTAAATACATTGTTTGCTCTTCAACAAAATCATTCTTTTGCCAACCATATGTTTCCTAGTAGTTAAGACTCTATAGTAGTAGTAGTTGTTGTTGTTGTTGTTGTGGTCTTCAGTCCTGAGACTGGTTTGATGCAGCTCTCCATGCTACTTATCCTGTGTAGCTTCTTCATCTCCCAGTACCTACTGCAACCTACATCCTTCTGAATCTGCTTAGTGTATTGACCTCTTGGTCCCCCTCTACGATTTTTACCCTCCACGCTGCCCTCCAATGCTAAATTTGTGATCCCTTGATGCTTCAAAACATGTCCTACCAACCGATCCCTTCTTCTAGTCAAGTTGTGCCACAAACTTCTCTTCTCCCCAATCCTATTCAATACCTCCTCATTAGTTACGTGATCTACCCACCTTATCTTCAGCATTCTTCTGTAGCACCACATTTCGAAAGCTTCTATTCTCTTCTTGTCCAAACTGGTTATCGTCCATGTTTCACTTCCATACATGGCTACACTCCATACAAATGCTTTCAGAAACGACTTCCTGACACTTAAATCTATACTCGATGTTAACAAATTTCTCTTCGTCGGAAACGATTTCCTTGCCATAGCCAGTCTACATTTTATATCCTCTCTACTTCGATCATCATCAGTTATTTTACTCCCTAAATAGCAAAATTCCTTTACTACTTTAATTGTCTCCTTTCCTAATCTAATCCCCTCAGCATCTCCCGATTTAATTTGACTACATTCCATTATCCTGGTTTTGCTTTTGTTGATGTTCATCTTATATCCTCCTTTCAAGGCACTGTCCATTCCGATCAACTGCTCTTCCAAGTCCTTTGCTGTCTCGGGCAGAATTACAATGTCATCGGCGAACCTTAAAGTTTTTATTTCTTCTCCATGGATTTTAATACCTACTCCGAATTTCTCTTTTGTTTCCTTTACTGCTTGCTCAATATACAGATTGAGTAACATCGGGGAGAGGCTACAACCCTGTCTCACTCCTTTCCCAACCACTGCTTCCGTTTCATGCCCCTCGACTCTTATAACTGCCATCTGGTTTCTGTACAAATTGTAAACAGCCTTTCGCTCCCTGTATTTCACCCATGCCACCTTCAGAATTTGAAAGAGAGTATTCCAGTTAACGTTGTCAAAAGCTTTCTCTAAGTCTACAAATGCTAGAAACGTAGGTTTGCCTTTTCTTAATCTTTCTTCTAAGATAAGTCGTAAGGTTAGTATTGCCTCACGTGTTCCAACATTTCTACCGAATGCAAACTGATCTTCCCCGGGGTCCGCTTCTACCAGTTTTTCCATTCTTCCGTAATGAATTCGCTTTAGTATTTTGCAGCTGTGACTTATTAAACTGATAGTTCGGTAATTTTCACATCTGTCAACACCTGCTTTCTTTGGGATTGGAATTATTATATTCTTCTTGAAGTCTGTGGATATTTCGTCTGTCTCATATATCTTGCTCACCAGATGGTAGAGTTTTCTCATGACTGGCTCTGCCAAGGCCATCAGTAGTTCTAATGGAATGTTGTCTACTCCCGGGGCCTTGTTTCGACTCAGGTCTTTCAGTGCTCTGTCAGACTCCTCACGCAGTATCTTATCTCCCATTTCATCTTCATCTACATCCTCTTCCATGTCCATAATATTGTCCTCAAGTACATCGCCCTTGTATAAACACTCTATATACTCCTTCCACCTTTCTGCCTTCCCTTCTTTGCTTAGAACTGGGTTGCCATCTGAGCTCTTGATATTCATACAAGTGGTTCTCTTCTCTCCAAAGGTCTCTTTAATTTTCCTGTAGGCAGTATCTATCTTACCCCTAGTGAGACAAGCCTCTACATCCTTACATTTGTCCTCGAGCCATCCCTGCTTAGCCATTTTGCACTTCCTGTAGATCTCATTTTTGAGACGTTTGTATTCCTTTTTACCTGCTTCATTTACTGCATTTTTATATTTTCTCCTTTCATCAATTAAATTCAATATTTCTTCTGTTACTCAATGATTTCTATTAGCCCTCGTCTTTTTACCTACTTGATCCTCTGCTGCCTTCACTACTTCATCCCTCAGAGCTACCCATTCTTCTTCTACTGTATTTCTTTCCCCCATTCCTGTCCATTGTTCCCTTATACTCTCCCTGAAACTCTCTACAAGCTCTGGTTCTTTCAGTTTATCCAGGTCCCATCTCCTTAAATTCCCGCCTTTTTGCAGTTTCTTCAGTTTCAATCTGCAGTTCATAACTAATAGATTGTGGTCAGAATCCACATCTGCCCCTGGAAATGTCTTACAATTTAAAACCTGGTTCCTAAATCCCTGTCTTACCATTATGTAATCTATCTGATACCTTTTAGTATCTCCAGGATTCTTCCAGGTATACAACCTTCTTTCATGATTCTTGAACCAAGTGTTAGCTATGATTAAGTTATGCTCTGCGCAAAATTCTACAAGGCGGCTTCCTCTTTCATTTCTTCCCCTCAATCCATATTCACCTACTATGTTCCCTTCTCTCCCTTTTCCTACTGACGAATTCCAGTCACCCACGACTATTAACTTTTCGTCTCCCTTCACTACCTGAATAATTTCTTTTATCTCGTCATACATTTCATCTATTTCTTCATCATCTGCAGAGCTAGTTGGCATATAAACTTGTACTGCTGTAGTAGGCATGGGCTTTGTGACTATCTTGGCCACAATAATGCGTTCACTATGCTGTTTGTAGTAGCTAACCCGCACTCCTATTTTTTTATTCATTATTAAACCTACTCTTGCATTACCCCTATTTGATTTTGTATTTATAACCCTGTAATCACGTGACCAAAAGTCTTGTTCCTCCTGCCACCGAACTTCACTAAATCCCACTATATCTAACCTTAACCTATCCATTTCCCTTTTTAAATTTTCTAACCTACCTGCCCGATTAAGGAATCTGACATTCCAAGCTCCGATCCGTAGAATGCCAGTTTTCTTTCTCCTGATAACGACGTCCTCTTGAGTAGTCCCCGCCCGGAGATCCGAATGGGGGACTATTTTACCTCCGGAATATTTTACCCAAGAGGACGCCATCATTATTTAATCATACAGTAAAGCTGCATGTCCTCGGGAAAAATTACGGCTGTAGTTTCCCCTAGCTTTCAGCCGTTCGCAGTACCAGCACAGCAAGGCCGTTTTGGTTAATGTTACAAGGCCAGATCAGTCAATCATCCAGACTGTGGCCCCTGCAACTACTGAAAAGGCTGCTGCCCCTCTTCAGGAACCACATGTTTGTCTGGCCTCTCGACAGATACCCCTCCGTTGTGGTTGCACCTACGGTACGGCCATCTGTATCTCTGAGGCAAGCAAGCCTCCCCACCAACGGCAAGGTAAATGGTTCATGGGGGGCTTTGGTAGTTAGAATCTTTTTATTTAGCTGGCTGTTGTTTGCTACTTGCTGTAAATGCTATAGTTCGTGTTATGAAGATTTTCTGTGAGGTAAGTGACTATCGGGATTCGTGATTGAAATGAGTTTAGGCAGTTAACAGAGTTGGAGGTAGGTTCATATTTCTTTAATTTTATATTATTTGGACTTGTATTATTGTTAGGATTTCTGGCAATTCAGGACCATACCTTTGTGTTAGTTATCGGAAGTCATGTTGTCAATGTATAGCAGTCAGATTGCGTTGGGCTTGTGTCAGCAGGAAACACATACCGACTCGCAGGAAGACTTGCAAAGAAGTGGACGTATTCAAGGCTTCCAACAAATAGCCGCAACATATCATCACGCCTATGGCACCGCCACATATGCCCGATCCGATATTGAACATGCACACCTGCTGTCCACAAGCACAGAAAACAACATCCATGTTGTTGGTATAAAAGTAGACAACATAGGACTTATAAATGTCTACAAACCACCAAACCAAATCTGGCCAAGTATTGTACTACCCGTACATGAACACCCAACGATATATGTCGGTGATTTTAATAGCCATCATGAAATGTGGCGATACACCCAAAATAATGAACATGGAGAAGCGCTGGTGGAATGGGCCGACGAGAACAATCTACATCTTATATTCGATGCCAAGGAGAGGGGCACATTCCACTCGGCCGCCTGGCGCAGGGACTACAGTCCGGACCTCTGCTTTGTAACTACCGATAACGAGGGAAAACCAGTGCCTATACATAGAAGGGTTGCCACAGATTTCCCACACAGCCAGCATAGGCCTGTTATTTTAGACATCGGTGTCACTACACCCCTGATACGGTCCTTCCCTCGACCTAGATGGAATTTGAAAAAAGCTGACTGGGAGAGGTATTCAGCGGACCTTGTTAAATGAATCCGGTTTATACCGTCACTACCTAAATGCTACGATCGTTTCAGGAAAGTTATAATTACCACAGCTAAAAAACACATCCCTAGGGGGTTTCGAAAAGAATACATCCCAGGATGGGATGCAAAATGCCATCAGCTATATGAGGATTTTACTAGTAGTGGTGACCAAGAAATAGCTGATGACCTCCTCCACAATCTAGATTCCGCAAGAGGACAACGATGGACTGAAGCAAGTAGGAAGGCATGGAGTTTGTTACGTAAACTCGGAGGTACGACAAGACCAGCCCAGAAAAATCCAACCATAACACCAGAGAAAATTGCAAATAACATTGTCGAAATGTCAAGAGCTCCGAGAGACAAACCACATACCAGGATGATTAAGCGCGAACTCAGAACACTAAAAAAGAATACTCCAAATATATCAGAGCTTTCCAGACCATTCACTGAGGATGATGTCATTACTGCCCTCAAGGATATGAAACCGGGCAAAGCCCCAGGTTTTGACAACATACATCCAGAATTTCTAACCTACGCTGGAAAGAACGTAGTCAAATGGCTGGCAAATTTCTTTTCGAACATTTTGACTACAAACCATCTCCCTAGAGAATTCAAAAAGGGAAGAATAATAGCTTTGCTGAAACCAGGGAAACCAGCAGACCAACCGCTAAGCTACAGACCAATAGCACTTCTTAGCTGTACATACAAACTTCTCGAACGACTTGTCCATAATCGAATTAGCGGCATTATTATGGAGAACTTACCTATAGAACAGGCAGGCTTCAGACCTGGCCGTAGTTGCTGTGACCAAGTTCTGGCATTAACATCCTACATAGAGGCTGGCTTTCAACAGAAATTGAAAACATGTGCTGTATTTCTAGACTTAACATCTGCATATGATACTGTTTGAAGAGATGGAATAATTTACAAACTCTTAAGAGTGATTCCCTGCCAGATTCTAACATCCTTAATACATAATATGCTGAGTAAGAGAACCTTCCAGGTCACCCTAAACGGAAAGACAAGCAAAACAAAACTCATTAACAACGGGCTTCCGCAAGGCTCCGTATTGGCCCCTCATCTGTTTAACCTCTGTATAGCAGATCTTCCAAACACAAAGTCAAGAAAATTTTGCTATGCGGATGACATAGCACTGGCTACAAGAGACAAGTATCTCTTCAATACAGAGGAAGTCCTTAATAATGACGTTGAAATACTATACAATTATTTCAAGAAATGGAGACTCAAGACAAATCCTAACAAAACTGAAGTATCTACATTCCATCTTAATAAGAAAATGCCAAATGAAATTATTAACATAAAACTCGGAAACACCAACCTCAAACATAATACGTTTCCAAAGTACTTAGGTATAACATTGGATCGCACTCTTTCTTACCGAAAACATTTGGAGAACACCACTGCAAAAATTGGAACACGGAATAACATCATCCAAAAACTTAGCGGTACTACTTGGGGAGCTAACGAAAAAACATTACGCACCTCATCTATCGCCTTAGTGTTATCTGTGGCTGAGTACTGCGCTCCAGCCTGGATTAATAGCTGTCACACCAAACTTATTGACATGCAATTAAATAACACAATGAGGTTGATTTCTGGAACTGTTAAATCAACGCCCACGTACTGCTTACCGGTGCTATGTAATATCCTGCCCCCGGACCTGCGTAGAAAAGCGGCCCTACTGCACGAATTCAGCAAGATTGAGACAAAACCAGAACTACCAATTAAAGAAGAATTCTCACAACTGCGACACACTCGATTGAAATCAAGAAAGCCACCCATACGCACAGATGAGCAGCTTCAAAATAATAACTATGACCACATGAAACAATGGAGACTAGATTGGAACCAAAAGACAAATGACCAACTACAGACCTGGTTTGAGAGCTATGTCTGCAACATCTCTGGAATGGAACTAACACGGAAAACATGGACCGCATTAAATCGAATACGTACTGGACATGGCAGATGTGCGGATTCACTACACAAATGGGGAAGAGCGATGTCACCAGAATGCGACTGCGGTGCCCCTAGACAGACGATCCAACACATCCATGGTGAATGCTCCTTGCGAGCATATGCAGGGAACTGGTCCGACTTCCTGGAGGCATCCCCATCGGCGCTAGAATGGATCTCAAACCTCGATATAACCTTTTAACTGACCAATATAAACATAAATTATATTTATGATTGTTATAAGATTTTAATGTCTGACACTTGATGTATTAATGTTGCATGTGTAGCCATACGCTAAATAAATAAAAAATAAACCACAAGAAATTAATACATGATACACTCCTGGAAATTGAAATATGAACACCGTGAATTCATTGTCCCAGGAAGGGGAAACTTTATTGACACATTCCTGGGGTCAGATACATCACATGATCACACTGACAGAACCACAGGCACATAGACACAGGCAACAGAGCATGCACAATGTCGGCATTAGTACAGTGTATATCCACCTTTCGCAGCAATGCAGGCTGCTATTCTCCCATGGAGACGATCGTAGAGATGCTGGATGTAGTCCTGTGGAACGGCTTGCCATGCCATTTCCACCTGGCGCCTCAGTTGGACCAGCGTTCGTGCTGGACGTGCAGACCGCGTGAGACGACGCTTCATCCAGTCCCAAACATGCTCAATGGGGGACAGATCCGGAGATCTTGCTGGCCAGGGTAGTTGACTTACACCTTCTAGAGCACGTTGGGTGGCACGGGATACATGCGGACGTGCATTGTCCTGTTGGAACAGCAAGTTCCCTTGCCGGTCTAGGAATGGTAGAACGATGGGTTCGATGACGGTTTGGATGTACCGTGCACTATTCAGTGTCCCCTCGACGATCACCAGTGGTGTACGGCCAGTGTAGGAGATCGCTCCCCACACCATGATGCCGGGTGTTGGCCCTGTGTGCCTCGGTCGTATGCAGTCCTGATTGTGGCGCTCACCTGCACGGCGCCAAACACGCATACGACCATCATTGGCACCAAGGCAGAAGCGACTCTCATCGCTGAAGACGACACGTCTCCATTCGTCCCTCCATTCACGCCTGTCGCGACACCACTGGAGGCGGGCTGCACGATGTTGGGGCGTGAGCGGAAGACGGCCTAACGGTGTGCGGGACCGTAGCCCAACTTCATGGAGACGGTTGCGAATGGTCCTCGCCGATACCCCAGGAGCAACAGTGTCCCTAATTTGCTGGGAAGTGGCGGTGCGGTCCCCTACGGCACTGCGTAGGATCCTACGGTCTTGGAGTGCATCCGTGCGTCGCTGCGGTCCGGTCCCAGGTCGACGGGCACGTGCACCTTCCGCCGACCACTGGCGACAACATCGATGTACTGTGGAGACCTCACGCCCCACGTGTTGAGCAATTCGGCGGTACGTCCACCCGGCCTCCCGCATGCCCACTATACGCCCTCGCTCAAAGTCCGTCAACTGCACATACGGTTCACGTCCACGCTGTCGCGGCATGCTACCAGTGTTAAAGACTGCGATGGAGCTCCGTATGGCACGGCAAACTGGGTGACACTGACGGCGGCGGTGCACAAATGCTGCGCAGCTAGCGCCATTCGACGGCCAACACCGTGGTTCCTGGTGTGTCCGCTGTGCCGTGCGTGTGATCATTGCTTGTACAGCCCTATCGCAGTGTCCGGAGCAAGTATGGTGGGTCTGACACACCGGTGTCAATGTGTTCTTTTTTCCATTTCCAGGAGTGTATTTTAGAATGCAACTCAGACATTTAAGGCATATTAAACTCACCTGAAGCGCCTGAGAGCTTGGCAAAGACTAAAATGAGACAGCTGAAATACCAAGGACTTGACAACATACTAAGCTTTCAGATAAGTTTAATATGACTCTTAATGTGCACATTAATTATCTTAAATATTTCATTCTCCTTTTCCTTGGAAAAATATATTTATAATGATTTCTAACTGGCTGCACAACCACTTAAAAAGGCTCCAGGACGAAGTCGATACTGGAATGATTAACTATCATACATTAGACACTCTCCCGGCGAATATGTTGTCATTTCATCTTTTATAGGTATCTCTTCCAAAATTGTGTTCGTTATGGAAGAGAAGATACGGTCCCAGTTCATCCGAACACCAACCAACTGTCCTTTCCGTCCACACGTAGCAATCCCCTTATCCACACTGAAACTGTTGAGTGTCTACATCTCTATTGCTTTAGTGAGATATCACAGGTAGCAATCTCTAACTACATACGAAGGCTTCTTGTGGCAAAACGCCAGTAACCTTCTCTGGTTATATAAGAAGGTTTCCTAAAAGAATACAATTGATCACAGAAAATAACATTGCTGAATATTTCTTATTTATCTATTAAAAATTGATGATCCGTCTGCTGCATAGAGCAACGCCACTCCAACGCTTTCTACGGAATGGTAAACAGGACACTTAATATTAGTTTTCGCACGTCGCACGGTAAAAGGCATCCATTTGCAGGTATGGATTCTCACCTTTTTTTTACGAATATAGAGTGGTATTTCGAAACAATTCTATAGCGTTCTTTAGTACTGGTGAATGGTTCATTACCGTAGAAAATGGTCCTATTCTGGGAGTCGAAATATATCACGGGGCTATGATTCAACGGCTCCTCTTGTGGTCCCAAGCTCAGAAACATCCTGGTGCCGAACAGAAAGGAAATATTTAGGACTGGCGGGTATGAAAATTTAGCCCCGCGGCTCGCGGCACGTGACATGCATAATCCAGGATCAGCGCGCTGCGCCAGCGCCGCCCAGCGCCACATCCCCTCCATACTCTGCCCCGCGCCCCCTTCCGATCTCATGATGTGACCCCCTGGATGGGAGCGTCGGGTTAACAAAACGATACAAACGCGCCGCGTACGTCACCCATAAAACGCAGGCCACACAGCACGCCCTCGCGCGCCAGGAACGGTCGACGAGGCGCTTGAAAAACAGAGCGGCATCCGCATAGCGATCCATATGCGGTGGCATAACTTCCACAGGTCGTGTTTCTACATGCGACTTCTACTTCAGTGAAGAGTGTTACAAGGGAATGCGGGGTGTTCTGTTAGCGGACTAGAAATCTACTCTGTAGGAATCAGCACTGGTTTCGAAAAAGACGATCGTGTGAAACCCAGCTCGCGCTATTCGCCCACGAGACTCAGAGGGCCATAGACACGGGTTCCCAGGTAGATGCCGTGTTTCTTGACTTCCACAAGGCGTTCGATACAGTTCACCACAGTCGTTTAATGAACAAAGCATGAGCATATGGACTATCAGACCAATTGTGTGATTGGATTGAAGAGTTCCTAGATAACAGAACGCAACATGTCATTCTCAATGGAGAGAAGTCTTCCGAAGTAAGAGTGATTTCAGGTGTGCCGCAGCGGAGTGTCGTAGGACCGTTGCTATTCACAATATACATAAATGACCTTTTGCATGACATCGGAAGTTCAGTGAGGCTTTTTGCGGATGATGCTGTGGTATATCGAGAGGTCGCAACAATGGAAAATTGTACTGAAATGCAGGAGGATCGGCAGCGAATTGACGCATGGTGCAGGGAATGACAACTGAATCTCAATGTAGACAAGTGTAATGTGCTGCGAATACATAGAAAGAAAGATCGCTTATCATTTAGCTACCATATAGCAGGTCAGCAACTGGAAGCAATTCATTCCATAAAATGTCTGGGAGTAGGCATTAGGAGTGTTTTAAAATGGAATTATCGTATAAAGTTGATCGTCGGTAAAGCATATGCCAGACTGAGATTCATTGGAAGAATCCTAAGGAAATGCAATCCGAAAACAAAGAAGTAGGTTACAGTACGATTGTTCGCCCTCTGCTTGAATACTGCTCAGCAGTGTGGGATCCGTACCAGATAGGGTTGATAGAAGAGATAGAGAAGATCCAACGGAGAGCAGTGCGCTTCGTTACAGAATCATCTAGTAATCGCGAAAGCGTTATGGAGATGAGAGATAAACTCCAGTGGAAGACTCTGCAGGAGAGACGCTCAGTAGCTCGGTACGGCCTTTTTTTGAAGTTTCGAGAACATACCTTTACCCAGGAATCAAGCAGTATATTGCGCCCTCATACGTATATCTCGCGAAGAGACCATGAGGATAAAATCAGAGAGATTAGAGCCCACACAGAGGTATACCGATAATCCTTCTTTCCACGAACAATACGAGACTGGAATAGAAGGGAGAACCGATACAGGTACTCAAGGTACCCTCCGCCACACACCGTCAGGTGGCTTGCGGAGTATGGATGTAGAAGTAGATGCAGATGTAGCAACGTGGCATGGCAAGCGTGAGTCATAAGTGTAGACCCCACTAAATGCGGACATGAACTGATAAGAGCAGTATAATAATTTATTACGCTACCATGAAGAATGATCAGATTAAAAAAAATCATAACTAGTAACGTTATTTGAGATATGTAAAAATGGTGTCGGGACAACAGGAAGTGTTTTGTGTTCTACGTTTGGCTCTGTGGGGTCAGTAATAACTGTTCAGAGTGACTTTTGTTCTAGGCATGGTGTGGATCCTCTTAGAGCACAGAGAATTAGACATTGGCCTGAACAATTTCGAGAAAAAGGTCGTTTATGTTAAGGCAAATCGCTGGGCCGTCCCCGAGTGTCTGACACAGACGGCGAACGCATCCGCCATAGTGTCAGAAGGAGTCCGGTAGAAATCCGTTTGCCAAGCAGCTCGACAGGTCGACAGCTCAGCATGCCCCTTATGTCAGTGTGGCGTGCGATGCGTCGACGTTGCACATGAAACCATAAAATATTCAGCTACTGCAAGCTCTTCGTGAAGGTGACAAACAACGACGTGTGTTCCCCAATTTCGTCCTTGGCAAGATGGAGGAGGACAGTTATCTCCTACGCTTAATGTTTAATGACGATGCAGCATTCCATTTATATGAAAAGGTGAAGCGACGTAATGTGAGAATGTGCGATACGTAGCAAAAACATGCAGTTGTGCAACATGAGAGGTATAATTTTACCCTCCCACGCATCACTATTAAATATTTCTTAGTGCCGTCATTAGTTTCAAAAGCTCAGAGAGACGTAAGACAGACAAAAGAAAAACATGTTACTTAACTTCATTTTCTCTGGGTTCAGGTTTTGCGTCTAGGGGTACATTCTTGAGGCTGAAATTTTGATTTAACGTTGTGGGTTCGTGATAACTAAGTAACTGGTGAAGATTAGCCTGTACTACTCTTGAATTTTATTCACTGTCTCATTTTTCAATATCACGCCGTCTTTACAATTTCCAGTTATTCCGCAGCACTCACAATATTCCATAGAGTTTACAAAGCAAAAGACTTTACAAACTTTCTTGACAAAAGAAGGATCTGTACCAAGTTATATCATTACTTTAATAAATCAGTCCAGAAACGAATTTAATAAATATCGTCAGATTGTGCAAATTAATAGCAGGAATTTTAAGTATGGTAGATATTTTGTAATTTCAAATATTTCTAAAAGAACAGTAATTTTAAACGTACATACAGAGTGTAACAAATTAATTTCTTTTTACATATTTTAGTCTGAAATACAATACATCGCATGCAAAAAGAAATGAATTTTTTTCAGTGAAACAGAGGAGAATTTTCACCTATACTAGATTTGGGATTAGTCCTGCTATCAACTACTTCTTTAAAAAAAGGTTATCTTAGAAAAGGATGTCCCATTACAGAGGGACTCTCTAAAATTGAATTTGTTTTGAGCAGTTTCACATGAAAGGGAGTGTGGTTTTTGCCGGGAACACTGTTACAGGAAGCACATAACTCGATATGGTTGAGAACTCTCTTTTCTCACACATGGAGACTGATTAGAACGGCTTCATCTACCAATAGGGTGGAGCACCGCCACATTGGCATCTGGAAGTGCACGAATTTGTAAATCGAAGGATTACTGAACGGTGGACTGGTCGCACTGGACCAAGTGATTCAGGACACGAGACTATATGTAATTATTTCTTGTGTGTTTTTATAAAAGACTCTGTTTATGTGCCTCTGTTACCGACAATAATGAACAAAATAAGACATTGTGTAAGGACAGCTGTGGAAGCTGTAACTCAAGACATACTCGTTGCAGTGTGGGAACAATTTGAATACCACATTGACATATGCCGGGCATCTCAAGGGGAGCATACTGGACACCTACGTGAAAGTAAGAAAAAAACTTTTTCAGTTTCCCTTTCATCAAGAAACAAACTTTATTTTATATTTTTATTAGTTTCAGAAATATAGACGTGCCAAATTGGATGAATCTATTTAATATACCTGTATATGTAAAACATATCATCATCATCATCATTCATCCCGGTTACGGTCGGAGGAAGGCAATGCCAAACCACCTCCACTATGAGTACGGTGCTGCCGGTCTCCCGCATCGTCCCCTACGCTCTGTCAAGGACTATGAGACATCATCATCATTATGTGTAAAACACACACACTACCGCTTTCGGCACGTAGTTGTCGTATTCACCTGTCACAAAATATATAACAAAGCTTCATACACATGTGGAACAGAAGCAGAAATATTAAGGCAGGCCGGCCGGAGTGGCCGAGCGGTTCTGGGCGCTACAGTCTGGAACCACGCTACCGCTACCGTTGCAGGTGAGAATCCTGCCTCGGGCGTGGATGTGTGTGATGTCCTTAGGTTTGTTAGGTTTAAGTAGGTCTAAGTTCTAGGGGACTGACGACTTCAGAACTTAAGTCCCATAGTGCTCAGAGCCATTTTGAATATTAAGTCAACTAAAATATTTCAGTGACAGTCTTATTTAGCATGTCGCAGTATAATGTCCTCGTACGTTCACTGAAATATTGTAGTTGGCTTATGATATTCGAATTGTCTAACTCCTTTTGTTACAACTGTATAAATCTTTGTAGTGAAATTTGTCACATATGAGTATGACAGCTGTATGCCAAAACCAGTAATGAGAATATTTTATATATTTCATAGAAGGGGTGAGGTAATAAATCATCATAAGACCATCTACAATGGTTTCATTCTTCCAGTTGATAATATGTTAGGTCTTAAAAAACCACTAGAGCAGTGTTTACCGCACTTAGTGATGATTATTTCAGTTTTTTCTTAATGTCTGAGAGGCGGTTGTCGATATATACACGATTCACTGTCGTTTCGGTCTTGTTTTCCCGAGAAATCTTTAGAGATAAATAGAAAACTGTTTCAAAAGCATATAACTTGCCCGGGTCGCTGTGCATGCTAAACCGCCGCTTCTGCGATAGGGGAGTGAGCTGCCCCAGGATCGAATTCTCCAGCCACATTGATGATGATGGGCGACTTGCTGGTCAGCCTATGAGTGACTTTTTGTGGGAGTTTCCTACATCCCACTAGGTCAGGGGAGGCCAGGAATTCGGCTTATAAGCTATACACTGGCACAAATGTTAAAGGCATAGCCTGGCTGCACATTCTCCCCCCCTGCCCCCCCCCCCCCCCCCACAACCATGGCACACTGTCTTATGGTAAGGAGAGAGAAGATGAGGAAACTGCGAATCTACCGCATTTACACTGATGTGACATATCATCGGATTACGATATGCACATATGAAGATGGCGACATTCTCATGTACACAAGATATTAAAGGTCAGTGCATTGGCGGGGCGTCATTTGTACCCAAGTGATCTTTACGAAAAGGTTTCCGACAGTATTATTGCCGCACGACGGGAACTGACAGACTTTGAAGGCGGAATGGGAGTTGGAGCATGACACATAGGACATTCCATTTCAGAAATAGTTAGGGAATTCAATATTCCGAAATCCACGGTATCAAGAGTGTGCTGAGAATACCAGACGCAATGGCCAATGGCCTACACTTAACGACTGAGAGCAGTGGCGTTTGCGTAGAGTTGTCAGTGCTGCCAAGCAACTTTATATGTATTACAGAAATTCTTCCTGTCCATATGTCAGGACAAATTAGAGGCTGGTAGGCTATAAAAGATCGATTGAATGTGTTGCCATACGACTTGTATCTTTCTGCGTCGGCAATATTTGAGCCGTCGACTTTTGATTTGTGTATGCAACTCACAAATGCCGTCATATGGAAAGAGAAGCAACTCATTCTGCAGAAGCATGCTCGTAAATTTGAAATTTGAAATACTTAGATTGTGATGTCCAACTGCTATTTCACAGCCAAATATTACTCCTAGAAATGCCTTCACTTTCGCTAAAAAAGTGATTAATCTCACCCAACTTACATTCGATGTAAAACAATCTCGGCTTCTGGATAAAGGCTTAAAATATACTATTCAGCCTAAGCTTGATGGTAGAAAGATCGCCACTTTAGTAGCAGATGTAAAAATGGCCATCGACGCTTCGAAGTGTACTAAAGAAGAAAATGTCTAATTGGCCTGTAGGACGAATGATTTAAAAAGTAAGGCGGT
Organism: Schistocerca serialis cubense; assembly: GCF_023864345.2. NCBI lineage: Eukaryota > Metazoa > Arthropoda > Insecta > Orthoptera > Acrididae > Schistocerca > Schistocerca serialis. Next base: position 669,039,109 of record NC_064642.1, read on the forward strand.
AAAGAGACAAGCGCATAATGGTGAGATGTCAGTTCTGAGATCTATAGACAAGAAACTCGAGGTAGAGGAAGCCCTTGTTACTCGCGCAGGTAAAGGGAACTCAGCGGTTATTATATATCTACAAGTATATGTGGATAAGGTTCTTTCATTCTTCGATGAGAACGTCCACCGGTTAGACCACGATCCATCGGAGACTTATGCGAGGGAACTTCAAGATTGTCTTGATGGATGTTTGTTTGTCATTCCCCCTAACACTTTGTCAAGATTGCGTGTTATGAGTCCTAAAATTCCTGCATTGAGGGCCCAAATTAAGACTCATAACGAAGGTTTCCATATCCGCCTGTTGATTAATACAAGAGGGAATATAGGTGAACCTGCGCAAAGATTTCTCTTGCAGATTTTGAGAAAAGAATTTGCTTTTGGGCAGACTTTGACGTTAACGAGTCGAAAAGAACTGGTTACGTTGTTATAGGATCAGGTCTTCCCGACAGGCTGTCGTCTGTTATCCCTTGACATAAAGAATTTGTATACAAATGTGCCGATAGAAGGAACCATTATGATTATCCACGAGAATCTCTTTCATAATAAGCGATTGATGACAGATGAAATTATCGAGGTTATCTCTCTTCTTCCAATTCTTACGGCATATAATTATTTCTCGTTCAATGACAATATGTACAGTCAGAGAGATGGCCTGGCTATGGGCAGCGTTTTGGCTGGTTTTTTAGCTAATGTCTTCGTTAACTACATTGAGCTCCAGGTGTTCAAACGCAATTCCTACTTCTGCCAAAAAAATTATTTTATCGGCGTTATTTCGACGACATTCTGGTTCTGTTTAAAGGCAATGAATCAGAAATTTCGGGTTTGGTTGATGAATTTAATGCCCTTCACCCAAAGATGATTTTCACATATGAGGATATGAATACTGACGGAGTCCCCAGTTACCTAGATCTGCATTTACAGCTACGTGATAACCAAGTATCCATAGATATTTTTAGGAAACCACGACAACAGATGCTATTATTCATGCTTCTTCCTGCCATCTCCGCCAGCACAAGATTAGTTTTTTTAGAGCTATGATTACCCGTCTATGCGAATTGCTATTATCTGAAGACGCAGTTAATAGAGAACTTGACAATCTAAAGTATATCGCCCGTAATAATGGCTACAGTGTTGCGCTCGTTGATAAGATATACCAAGACAAAACAACGATGCCCCTTCGGAGTTCACCCACTGCACCATCTGTCGCGGAGCACAATTACATATATTTGCCATTTATTGGCTATTTTAGTTATGAACTTTGCAAAACTTTTCCGGGGAGTGGGCCCTCGTATAGTATTTTCCGCGGCTACCAATCTCCAGTTTAAGCACATACATAATGAATCTCATAAAAAGAACAGCCTTTTGGCATCGGGGATATATCTGCTGGAGTGTCGAGATTGCGATGCAGGATATGTTGGACAAACAGGCAGAATCTTCAAATTTAGATTGCAAGAACATCTTCTTAATAGTTGGGACAGGTAAAATAGAGCTCTGCCTTTGCCCAACACATTAAAGCCAGTGGCCACAGTCCTCCGCAAGAACAAAATCTTAAGATTTTGCATTTTGCGCAAAAGTGTAAGAAGATAAACATTTTCGAAGAAATTGAAATAGGCATATGAAGACAAAGATTTGTCTCTCCTTAACGGCCAAATATTTGGCGCCAATCAGGCCTTTTTAGAAGTTATGAAATCGGTGTTATTAATGTAACCCTGGTGCTCTCGTAGTTCTGCCTAAATATGAGCCCTGCTCCTCTCTGGTCTTATGCCGTCTTCTTAGCAAAGGCATTAGGGTTTTTCTGACTCAAATAGGATACTTGTGAGTTTGTCACTTTAAATGATGACGCATTTTACACATTTCAATGTAGCTATATATAAAGAAAAGGGGGTGGGAAGTTTACCCGCATAACGTCTGTTTTCCACGTTGGTGTGTCTTTTTTAAGCCCCATCTTACTATTACTCGCTCCTGTGAAGGGGAACGCGTTATGCAGATCTTGGTGCCTCTCGCGTCCTTCTAGAAAAGGTAATGATTTTACTATTTTATATTTCTCGTTTTTACCGAGTTTCACGAAGGCGATGTAGGCTTGATATTTTCGACGATGCCCTTTGGCTACAGTGACTAAAGTATTCTTAATAAATACCAAATGAAGGTGTTTGCTCTTTCAATAGGTGATCTGTTTATATTTTCAATAGGTGATCTGTTTATACATGCTTATAGGTTATCCAAGTCTGCACAACGCGATCGCGATTCTTAAATACATGTATTTGTTCTCTGTTTTCTATTTATATAACCTGAAGATGGCTAAATAAGGCGAAACGCGTCGTTGAAAAATAAAAAAAAATAAAAACTAAAATTGCAACCAAGACTGTTATTAACCGATACTTTATATATATTATCTAAGAGGGATGGAACTTCAATAGTGGCAAATATTAATTTACAGCTCGTACAAAATAGATACGTGTTTCAAAGCTTTAATGGCCTTCGAAGTAATCACCAGCATTGTGTAAACCCAGTTGCCAGCGACGTGGAAGTCGCAGGATACTCTTAGCGGTGCCAGTTGTGTTGAGAGTTCGAGCGGTGTGGCCTACTGCCCGACGAATTTGTAGCAGTTCTGAAGCGAATGCACATTCAAATACGGCGAGATGTAAACAGGGAGAATACGCGCAGCAGTTGGCAACGCCTATGTAAGACAACGAGCGTCTGGCGCTGTCGTTAGATCGGTTACTGCTGCTACAATGGTACGTTATCAAGATATAAGTGAGTATGAACTTGGTGTTATAGCCGGTGCACCAGGGATGGGACACAGCATCTCCAAGGTGTCGATGAAGTGGGGATTTTCCCGTGCGATCATCTCACGAGGGTACCGTGAATATCAGGAATCCGGTAAGACACCATATCTCCGCTATTGCTGCGGCCGGAAAAAGATCCTGCAAGAACGGGACAAACGACGACTGAAGAGAATCGTTCAACGTGACGGAAGCGTAACCCAAATTGCTGCAGATTTAATGTCCGGCCATCAACAAGTGTCAGCGTGTGAAATATTCAACGAAACATCATCGATATGGGCTTTTGGAGCGGAAGGCCTGCTGGTAGACACTTGACGACTGCACGACACAAAGTTTTACGCCCCGCCTGGTCCTGTCAACACCGACATTGGACTGCTGGTGACTTGAAACATGTCTGGTAGGACGAGTATCGATTCAAATTGTGTACGGGTATGGAAACAACTTCATGAATCGATGCACGTTGCATGTCACCAGGGACTGTTCAAGCTGGAGGAAGTTCTGTTATGGTGCGGGGCGTTTGCAGTTGGAGTGCTATGGGACTCGTAATACGTCTAGGTACGACTCTGACTGATGAAACGTATGTAAGCGTCTTGTCTTATCACCTGCATCCATTCATTTCCGCTGTGCATTCCGACGGACTTGGGTAATTCCAGCAGGACAATGCGATACCCCGCACATCCAGAACTGCTACAGAGTGGCTCCAGGAACACTCTTCTGAACTTAAACACTTCAAAAATGGTTCAAATGGCTTTGAGCAGTATAGGACTTAACTTCTGAGGTAATCAGTCCCCTAGAACTTAGAACTAGGTAAACCTAACTAACCTAAGGACATCACACACATCTAGGCCCGAGGCCTGATTCGAACCTGCGACCGTAGCGGAGTTCCAGACTGTAGCGCCTAGAGCCTCTCGGCCACTCTGGCTGGCTTATACACTTCAGCTCGCCACCAAACTCCCCAGACATGAACCTTATTGAGTATGTCTGGGATGTTTGCAACGTGCTGTTCAGAAGAGATCTCCACCCCCCCCCCCCCCCCCCTCCCACTCTTACTGATTTATGGACAGTGTAAATTCCCTCTGGCACTACTTCAGACATTAGTCGAGCATATGCCACGTCGTTTTGTGGCACTTCTGCGTCCTCGCGGGGGCCCTACACAGTATTAGGCAGGTGTACCACTTTCTTGGGCTCTTCAGTGTAATAAAGGTGATAGAAAACCTCTAAAGAGGTACCAAATTGAGCGTAAAGACTAAACACGGTATATCAAATGGCAAGCCCGTAAAGTGTGACTCTATCAATCACACTAATACAAATACAATGAGTGCATGATTGAGACATGGAGGGGAGGAGAAAATTAGTGTTTAACGTCTCGTTGACAAAGAGGTCCTTAGGGACGGAGCACAAGCTCACATTAGGGAAGGATGAGACAGGAAATCGGCGATACGCTTTCGAATGAACCATCCTGGCATTTACCTGAAGCAGTTTAGGGAAATCATGGAAAATGTAAATCAGAATGGCAGGATGTGAGTTCGAACCGTCGTCCTTCCAAATGCGAGTTCAGTGTACTAACCACTGCGCTATCTCTCTCAGTGACTGACACGTGGAAACAACGAATTGATCCAGTCTTTACATTATCACATTACATAATTTTTAATAGAAAGCTTGTAATCGTGTAGAATAGTGAATCTTCGCTACAAAGTACCCTCCTCAGTCAAATATCTAACGAATTTAACATGAAGACATGCATTCCAAAACCAACAGTTGATATTTTCTAAACATGTTTTGAGGATAAGCGGGCGATGATGTTTTGACTTGTAGTTCCTTAGCACGCCCCAAGCGTGCACTGTTTTCGGATAGGGGGTCTTTGGAAAAGCCGGGCAAGAGTATGAGGGAGAGGAGGTCCGGGCTTAGGCGGTACATGTTGCAGCAGTCAGCCAGCAACCACGAGTACATGGTGACTGTCCATGAACGGAGAGAGGGTTACCTTGTAAGAGTGTCAACTTTCTCCTGTTTGGAGGTGGCTATGTGAAAGGCACGTACGAGCACGTCTGTTCCAAGGCAGCATTTACTTGTTGGTTTGGATCATTTCCATGAAGAAAGCTACTTCTAATTTCACAGCAAAGGCGCTTAGTTACATCTAACTGCGGGGCCACTGTGTCGATTATCATCGCATAACGGAACTCAGTCGTGAGCTTCCGTCTGTCGTATTAAATGTAAGTGGGGGACAAACTGAATGAAATTATTCATTGTTGACAGTGCTCGTAGAAGCACAGCTACCTCAGCATTTAAATGTTACTTTGCCCAAAATTTCAAAAAGGAAGGCCCAGTAATAAATTGTGGTAACTATTAACTGTAACTACGCCCTGACTGGACGGCAGCTGCCATTAAGCTATTTTCGTGCTTAATCGTTTGAGCTGGCACTCGGTTCATATAGTAAATTAATTTCCGTTCTTCAATGGTAAAACGAAAAGAGGGCATAACTGGTATATTCTATAAGACTATGAGTATTTATTGAAGTTGCTATTTTATGTTGTTGTTTTTCTTTTTTAGAGTTGTAAAACCTAATTGTATTCAATCCACGAAAAACTGGAAGGACGGCCACTGGCTCCTAGTGCCCAATCTAAATGTCGTCCCCGATCATGTTTTCAGGCCGAGCCCCTGGCGTTCGTCTTTGGTAAACTATTTTGCACTACTGGTGTTTCTCAAATAACTCTTTTGGGCTCATTCAAATTATTCTTTGATATTTTTACCTAGGGGCGCATCTGAAACTATTGTAAGTTAGTAATGCTTCTAGACTAATTTTTATAAGTGGTATAATCTGATTTCGTGCATTAAAGTAATTTTTTTTATTGTTACATACTGAAAACTCTGAAATTATTTTGCGTTAGTGGTGTATTTGAAATAACTTTGATAAGTGAGCTCATCTGTTTTGGGCGTATTTATATAACTCTTTGATGTTGTTATTTATTGTCACCTCTGAAACGTAGGGTGCATTAAAAAGAATCATTGAATATAGCACATCAATATTTCTGAAACTAATAGACATATAAAATGAATTATGGTTTTTGATGAACGGGAAACTCAATAAGTTTTCATTTCATACCTTTTCATTGGTGTTTAATATGCCCCACCGCCCTTAAGATGCACGAATATGCCAATGCGGTATTCAAATTGTTGCAACGCAGCAGCCTGCATGTCTTGAGTCACAGATGCTGTTACGCGACGTCTCAGAGAAGTCATTGTTGTTGTTAACGGAGGCACACAAACAGAGTCTTTTATAATCTCCCACAAGAAATAATCACACACAGGCAGGTCCGGTGACCTAGGAGACCTGTAATGTAAAGCTCAGTCATTTCGTCTAGTGCGACCAATCCATGGTTCAGTAATCCTTTATTTTAAGAATTCCAGCTCTTCCAAATGCCAGTGTGGCGTGGCCATGTAAAATTCAGGAATTTGCTCTTTCTAACAGTACATTGTTCACGCACATATCTCAAATAACATAATAGTCAAATAACAAAATAGTAATGATTTGACATAGCTTGTATTTTGTGCTACTAGTGCATTTAAAATGATTTCTGTTATGTGTTCCGAGCTGTTTTTGGGCACATTTGAATAATTCTTTCACGTCGTTTCTCATCAGCACTTTTGATTTTGGGAGAATTACAGTGCAAGTAATTGTGTTAGAAATGATTGAAGCAACTTCATACATCCACTGCAGCTATATTAAATAATATATTGTCACAAAACTAAACACTCATATGGGAACACTTCAAAAGTTCTGTGTTGAAGCTACACTTCATATGTCTGCCATGAGAGGCTGCCCTAAGCAGCTAGGTAAGACGGCGACAAGTGGCGACTAGACGTATGTTGTGCTTGAAATGCATTCACATCAGTGCTCTGTAACAATAAAATGCCAAATATGTGTAGATAAAAATCCAACATCTAAATCGCAAATCTCCTCCATCAATCACCGTTTGAGGTCATTGATGAGCCTGCCTCAGATCTAAAAGCCATAAAATTGAATACAGAAGGTGAAGCAAAAAAAAAGTACAGTCAATACTTGAATCTCTGTTATGCAATAAGTACAAATCTAAAATGTTGTTAATGTGAGACAATCGTTACACATCGCATTATTCCAAGAGCTAAGTCGCCCTAGTAAAATAAAAAATTATATAGGCATAACGCGAAATATTAAAACATGACACAGCAAAAACAAGCAAAATCAACAGCAGTGTAATTGAGCCATTATGTATTACAGACGATAAATATAAGGCTCTGAGCACTATGGGACTTAACATCTATGGTCATCAGTCCCCTAGAACTTAGAACTACTTAAACCTAACTAACCTAAGGACAGCACACAACACCCAGCCATCACGAGGCAGAGAAAATCCCTGACCCCGCCGGGAATCGAACCCGGGAACCCGGGCGTGGGAAGCGAGAATGCTACTGCACGACCACGAGATGCGGGCGATAAATATAATATCGAGGGACAACAATTTTGTCAATGTGACATTATATTGTTGTTTCTTATAGAAAATAGCATGGCCAGCTGACATGTACAATTCATGTCAAAATGCAATAAGCTAATGACAAATGGGCAAAATTCCACTATAGTTTGTAATACAATCACGAAGCCAATCACATATGAAGACTGCAACCCAGAAGCGATTACGTACTTGTATGTACACAGCTGGCTTAAGATACAGGTATTTCATACATTGCACATAAGGTATACAACAATTCGTGCTTCCTATAAAGGCAGTCAAGATCTAAAGGTTACATAGTATTATAACTGTACATCTTGGTCTAAGTACAAACGGCACTAGACATGTCTATTAATAAAACACCTATAATAAATAAAATAGATACAGAAATTGTTTTTAAAACATTAGATACCAGTTAGAATAATAAGTAAACTTAACTCGGTGTATTATGTACAGAAAAAATTTACCTTCTGATCATAAGCAGTTTACTGAATAATAAAAAATAAGCTTTATTTTATGGTGGTAACTAGAAACAGTAATGCTTGTAGACGCAGGAATACCAAATAGTGTCAATATATTAATGTCAGTGTATATATATATACTGAATAGGCATAAATGTAAATGCAAGATAACACTGAATTTAGCTACATTTGAAATCTAAGAAAATATTGACTGAAACACAAAGTACTATAGTTAAGAAAGAACGTGACATTGAACTAGGTCACCAACATTTATTAGTATGTAACATCATTTACAAGGAACCACATAGTAATTTTCTGAAAGACAGTATTGACAATTTCATCAGTTAATTCTTGTTTGTCAGGTGTGATTACTATACTTGTATCATCAGCAAAGAGAACTAACTTTGCCTCTTCATGAATATAGAATGGCAAGTCATTAATACATAATAAGAACAACAAAGGACCCAAGACTGACCCTTGTGGAACCCCATTCTTGATAGTTCCCCAGTTTGAGGAATGTGCTGATCTTTGCATGTTACGAGAATTACTTATTTCAACTTTCTGCACTCTTCCAGTTAGGTACAAATTAAACCATTTGTGCACTGTCCCACTCATGCCACAATACTTGAGCTTGTCTAGCAGAATTTCATGATTTACACAATCAAAAGCCTTTGAGAGATCAAAAAAAAATCCCAGTGGGTGGTGTTCGGTTATTCAGATCATTCAAAATTTGACTGGTGAAAGCATATTCAACAGAAAATGCCATATATGCTTTCACCAGTCAAATTTTGAATGATCTGAATAACCGAACCCCACCCATTGGGATTTTTTGTGATCTCTCAAAGGCTTTTGATTGTGTAAATCATGAAATTCTGCTAGACAAGCTCAAGTATTGTGGCATGAGTGGGACAGTGCACAAATGGTTTAATTCGTACCTAACTGGAAGAGTGCAGAAAGTTGAAACAAGTAGTTCTCGTAACATGCAAAGATCAGCACATTCCTCAAACTTGGGAACTATCAAGAATGGGGTTCCACAAGGGTCAGTCTTGGGTCCTTTGTTGTTCTTATTATATATTAATGACTTGCCATTCTATATTCATGAAGAGGCAAAGTTAGTTCTCTTTGCTGATGATACAAGTATAGTAATCACACCTGACAAACAAGAATTAACTAATGAAATTGTCAATACTGTCTTTCAGAAAATTACTAAGTGGTTCCTTGTAAACGGACTCTCACTGAATTTTGATAAGACACAGTACATACAGTTCCGTACAGGGAATGGTATGACACCATTAATAAATATAGACCTTAATCAGAAGCATATAGGTAAGGTAGAATATTCCAAATTTTTACGTGTGTCCATTGATGAGAGATTAAATTGGAAGAAACACATTGATGATCTGCTGAAACGTTTGAGTTCAGCTACTTATGCAATAAGGGTCATTGCAAATTTTCGTGATAAACATCTTAGTAAATTAGCTTACTACGCCTATTTTCACTCATTGCTTTCATATGGCATCATATTTTGGGGGAATTAATCACTGAGGAATAAAGTATTCATTGCACAAAAACGTGTAATCAGAATAATAGCTGGAGTCCACCCAAGATCATCCTGCAGACATTTATTTAAGGATCTAGGGATATTCACAACAGCTTCTCAGTGTATATACTCTCTTATGAAATTTGTTATTAACAACCAAACCCAATTCAAAAGTAATAGCAGTGTGCATAACTACAATACTAGGAGAAAGGATGATCTTCACTATTCAAGATTAAATCTAACTTTGGCACAGAAAGGGGTGAATTATACTGGCATTAAAGTCTTAGGTCACTTACCAAATAGTATCAAAAGTCTGTCAGATAACCAACAAGTATTTAAGAAGAAATTAAAAGGATTTCTGAATGACAACTCCTACTCCAAAGAGGAATTTTTAGATATAAATTTAAAAAAAATTAAAGAAATTTAAAAAATAAAAATAAAAAATAAAGAAAAACAAAAAACACAAAAAATAAAGTTGTTATATTAACTTAAGTATGTTCTTAAATTAACCTAATTATGTCATGTATTGGAAAATTCGACTCGTTCCACATCATTACGAAATATCGCATTCATGATCCATGGAACTAGTATTAATCTAATCTAATCTAATCTACTCATAAACGCCCTGTGATCTAGGTCATACAAATACAATAGATTCTACGTGACTTGAGATATGTGAGAAAACCTGTGTGCTGGCTAAAATGAACTTGAAAGTTTGATATGAATCTGGATGTCAACAGTTCGACAAACAGTTTCAATAAATTGAAATAGCGTTTACTAATATTCAAGTAAACTAATATATTACTCCATGTTTAAGGCATCATATATACAACAATAACAGTATATGAAACTGTGTAACGCTCTATACAATAAGTATCTAAGGAATATACCATATGTTCTCAGTGGTCAATTTATATTATATCCCAAGTCTAGAAGCAATTGTAGATCAAGGTCTACCTACAATCACATGCCAGGATTATGTGTTTATAATGACACTTAATTATGCAGCCCAGGATCTATGGACGAATAATGTCCCAAGATCTAGGTGCCAGCTGTCGTCCTAGGTCTAGGTGATAATCGTAGCCTGAGGTCTAGGCTGCACTTAGAGCCCAAGGTCTATATGTAAACTGAAGCTCAAGGTCTAATAGACCAAACGTGAATGGAGGAGGATGTTATGTAACAGCAAACAAGAACTAATCAATTTCTAAGTATAAATGTTGAAAACAGTAGCTTAGGTCATTACTTTTTAAATATAAATACAGGAGATTAATTTTAACTCAATGTCCAGCATCAGTTGATAAGAAAGTGACCTAATTGTTAACGGAAAAGCAGACAGGATGATAACAAATAATGTACTTAAAATGACAGACTGAAAATATGTTTACAAATAATTCCGATTATATTCAAGCAGGTGATTCAGTAAACCATCAGGTACATATTTATTATGAGTGTGTATTTCCAACTCTTCCAGAAGATCCATTTTCCTACTTCTAAGCACATAACTGGGATTTTCATATTACACTTATGGTCACATTTTGTTCGTTTTGCTGGTATTAAATGTCTACCAAAAGCTGTTTTTTACATGAATGTGTGTGATCCTGGTATCTCATTTTTAAGTTGTGGCCCCTCTTCTAGCTTATTTTGTAGGCAGTCTACTGACTGGTTTGATGTAGCCTGCCAAGAATTCCTCTCCTGAGCCAACCTTTTCATCTCAGAGTAGCGCTTGCAAACTACGTTCTTAATTACTTCATGTATGTATTCCCATCCCTGTCTACCCCTATAGATTTTACCGTCTACAGCTCCCTCTTCAACTAAAGAAGTTATTCCCTGTATTCTTAACGCCTGTTGTATCATCATGTTTTTTCTTCCTGCCGATGTTTTCCATATTTTACTTTCCTCGCGGATTCTGTGGATAATCTCCACATTATTTACCTTAGCAGCCCACCTAATTTACAACATTCTTCTATTGCACCACGTCTCAAATGCTTCCATTCTGTTTTGTTCCAGTATTCCCACAATACGTGTCTCACTAGTATAGAATGCTGTGCTCCAATCGTATATGTTCAGAAATTTCTTCCTAAAATTAAGAGCTATGTTTGATACTAGCAGACTTCTCCTGGCTAGGAATGCCTTCTTTGCCTGTGCTAGTCTGATTTTTATATCCGCCTTGTTCTGTCTATCATGGCTTATTTTCCTGCATAAGTGGCAGGAATCCACAACTTTACGTACTTCCTGATCACCAATTCTGATTTTAAGCTTCTCGCTGCTCTCATTTCTGCTATTTCTCGTTACTTTCACCTTCTTCGATTTACTCTTAGTCTATATTCTTTCCTCATTAGTCTGTTCATTCCATTCACCCAACCCTGTAATTCCTTTTCAATTGCACTGAGGCTAGCAATGCCATCGGCTAATCTTATTGTTGATATCCTTTCACTTTGAACATTAATTCTACTCTTAAACCTATCTTTTATTTTCGTCATTCCTTCTTCGATGTCTGCACTGAACATCACTGTCTTACATACTTTTTAATCCGAGCACTTGGTTCGTGGTCTTCCACTCTTATTGTTCCCTCTTGGTACTTGTACATATTGCATATTACCCAACTTTCCCTATAGCGTACCACAATTTTCCTCACAATTTAGAACATTTTGCACCATTTCCCATTGTCGAACGCTTTCTCCAGCTCGACACACCCCATGAATGTGTCTTGATTTTTCTTTAGTCTTGCATCCATTTTCAGCAGCAATTTCGAAATTGCCTATGTGGTGCTCTTATCTTTCCTAAGCCCATAATGATTATCATTTAACACATCCTCAGTTTTGTTATGCATTCTTCTGTATATTACTCTTGTCAGAAACTTGGATGTATGAGCTGTTATGCTGACTGTGCGATAATTCTGGCGCTTGTCGGCTCTTGTAATCTTCGGAATTGTATGGACGATGTTTTCCCGAAAGTCAAATGGTATATAACCAGACTCATACATTCTACACACCAAAGTGAATAATCGTGCTGTTGCCATTCCCCCTAATGATTCTGAAATCATGATGGAATTTTTCGGTCCCTTCTACCTTATTTTATCTTAAGTCTTCCAAAGCTCTTTTAAATCCTGACTCTAACACTGGATCCCTTATCTCTTCTTTATCGACTCCTGTTTTTTGTTCTATCACGTCATCAGACAAGTCTTCCCTCTCATAGAGGCCATCAATGTACTTTTTTGACCTATCCGCTCTTTCTTCCGCATCTGACAGAGGAATGCCCATTTCACTTTTAACGTTATTACACTTGCTTTTAACTTCACCGAAGGTTCTTTTGATATTTCTATATTCTCAGTCATTCCTTCCGATAATCGTTTCATTAGCAATTTCTTCACATATATCTGTTCCCAATTATCACAGTTAGGCTTGTACACACTTGAATTACTATATTTATTACTTTTTTGACCTATGCGATGTAATAGTTCTTGTTGGTATTTTCAGTTTCGAAACCAATAGAACATTTGATTTCTTAAACTAATAGTGAGTTCCATCAGAAAGTATTGCTCTGTATAGCATGGCTACATATTTCCTGGTATTTGGTGATTATCTTGGTTTCGAACATTATTGGTTATTTTAGGAGATCTAGCTTTTCTTTTTGATATGTTATAAATATTAATCACTATAGCGTTACTCTAGCAATTTGAAATAGCAGTTTGTTTAAGAATCAGTACTTCTTTAACTACCACTTCCTGTTGTAATGGTAATGGAAACAGCCAATTAATGATTGAATAGAAGTATTGATGGGGGTTGTAGATTATTTTATGCGTGAGGTCTGCAGGAGAGCATTTGTGAATTTTGGAAGGTGGGAAACAATTTACTGGCGGAATTAAATCTGTGAGGAGATCTCGTGCATATTGAGGTATAATAACATTTAGACTTGGGCTATAACTTAAATTGAACTTTGTGTACATGCAATATACTCTGTAGACACTTATTGTAAGACTATATACATCTGCCGCTGCCGATGTGTACACAATGCCTTAACCATGGAATACTAAATCAGTTTACTTGAAAATTAGTGAATGTCATTACAAGTAATACAAGCTTTTCATATAATTATTGGCATTCGATTTCGTATCAAACTTTCGAGTTCATTTTAGTCAGCACAGTGGGTTTATCATAAAGCGGGGTCACAAACAATCCATTGTATGCACAACACCTAGACCTTTTGTAATATAACATTCTTCCTCAACTATAGTAAGTTATGTTTAAGCAATATTTTTATTATTTCAAGTCTAGCCCTGTTTAATGCTACCTGGTAGTTAGATTTAAAGTTGCTTAGTATATAATTTCATATACTTGAATATATTGAGAGCATTTGGTATTCCTATATTTACAAGCACTACTGTTTGTAGTTAACATCGTAAAATGAAGCCTTTCTTTTATTATTTTTATGCACACATGTTTTAAATCAACAGACTGCGTATCTCCCCAATAGCAAAAAATAATGCAACGACACTGCAAAACGAAGTTCGACAAAGATCAAATAACTGCCAACTCCATTCGGCGATGGTACGCGCAGTTTAATGCTTAACGACACTTCTGCAAGGGGAAAGCATCGGTTCAGTCTGTGATGAACAAAGAATCGATTTACAATGTGTGGGCTAGTTTCGCATGTAGCCCACAGAAGTCAATGAATGGACCAAGCAGAGAGTTGAACATAGCACAACCGACAGCTTGGAAGATCTTAAGGATGAAACTGACAACTCACCACTTACAACTGTCACATGTCCTGACTCCTGACCCCAGTGTTAGAACGTTTGAATTTCCGATACACCTGCAACATTTTATTGATGGGAATGGGTGCCATGAGAAATTTATTTTCAGTGACCAAGTAACGTTTTTTTTTTCTTAAGTGGCATAGTGTACAGGCATAATCTGCGAATGTGGGTGACAGAGAATCCCCACGCCATCGTGCAGCCCATTCGAGATTCACCAAAAGCCCATGTGTTCTGTGCAGTGTCGGTGTTAAAAGTTTATGGACCTTTTGTCTTCCGCGAAAAGAATCTAACAGGACACGTGCATCTGGACATGCCGGAAAACTGGCTCATGCCACAAGTGAAGACTGACAGTGTGGAACTCATCTCCCAACCGGATGGGTCTTCACCTCACTTCCATCAAGATATTCGTGGATTCTTAATCAGGAAATTGAGAAACTGATTGTTCGGTCATTGTGGTGCGGACGATCGGCTACTCATGCAGTGGTCTCCCCTCTCTCTCCACCTAACCACACGACAGTTCTTCGGGTGGACTTCTGTGAAGGAGTCAGTGTTTGCACCTTCTCTACCAACCAAGCCACTAGAACTGCAAGCTCATATCAGAAGTGGCTTTGAGTAGATAGCGAGGGACATTATGCTCCGAACGTTGAAAGAACTTGAGTATCTACTGCAGTATCTGTAGGATGGTACATATGGAGCACTTGCAATATCTCAAAAAACATTTTAGTTTTTTTCGATGTGTGTGTGTAAAACTTGTGACAGTTTGTCAGATCATATTACAGCTGCAAATCTTTTCAATCGTCTCAATTACTTATAATAAGTTTTTTCACCGTAACGAAGGTGCTCAGGTTACTCGTGTGTGTGAACCGTGTTGCGGTTCGCTTTGGTCCTGTTGGTAGTTTAGCATTATGGCGTCTCGCTTTCTTCTTGTGTGTACTGGCGCCACTACGTTTGCTACCATTGTCTTTACCTGAGTAGCAGGAGCAGTGGTTATCGATATCCAGTACATTGGTACTATCTTTGGAAGGATGTCAGGTGTTTTCCAGGTCGGAGTGTGTCGGGGAGTTAAGTTCGGATGGAGCAGCAGTGAGGTCCGGCAGCGCTAGGACATGCCTGGATCGGTGGCGGCACGCAGGCACTGCCGGAATGAGGGCTGTAGTTGCGAGGGCTACAACCTCGTGGTCCACCGGACCCAGGACGTTTAGATTGAGTGAACATTAACCCAATAGTGAAACCTCCACTATTTTGAGATCACGCTGTTTCTTCGCACGCTGATGCTCGCAGGGTCGCTGAGACGAAGTGCAATGAGTGGAGTGTTTAAAGCTGGCGAAATTAATTAGCTGTCCTCCCCTTCTTACTATTAATCCTTGAATTCCTTGTGTTATTATTGGTGAGCTTCAACCAATGGTATTTTTATGCCTAGTGGTCATTAACGTCTCAGTTACTTGCTCTGGAGGTTAGCGTATTTTTGCTGCAGTGTACCTTTCCTCGCCTTGCCTCTGCTGTCCGTTAAGGCGTGTAGTTCGACAGCCTCCTTGATTGTGGTTCGGATATTTTGTTTCTTTTGACCTACTTTGGTTGTAGTGGTTCCTTCTGCTTCTGGATGTTCTAAACACTGGTTTCTGAAGACGCAGTGCTGTCCGCCGGTTCCAAGGTTGTATTGGTTATGAGACGTTAGGTAGATTTTGCAATAGTGCTGATCTGTCTTTAAACTGTCACTAGTTTGAGTTGCCATCTGGTTAAGTGAATACAACTCTTGGCTGCCTGTCTCATCATTTACTAAGTTGAGTGACCTTCCCCGGTCGTTCCTTGGAGCACTGTCTGAGGCCCATTTGTCTCTTGATTTGGTCAGTTTGTGATGATTGCTTTTTTTTTAAATATTAATTTTGAACAATTACTGTTTGGGGCTTCAGCCTACAAAGAGTTTGGATTTATTGTTAATAAGGCCTTCAGACATGAGTGTAACTTTTCTTAAGAAATATTAATTAGACAAAATATCTTAACACTGAAATGTTGATGATTGTCTTTTAAATATCTATCGAAGAAGTTTAATTGCTTCTAAAAATTTGATATCTAGGTCTTCAGCCGTCTAACTGTTTTTTGAGTTATTACTATTGGGGCCTTAAACCAACAAATAATTTGAATTTCTTGTCAATAAGGACTTCAGCCGTGAGTGCAACTTGCTTAAGTTGTTTTTAATTAGACATTGTGTCTTAACAGTCAAATTGGACAATTGTTCCATATTGTCAAAGTTGACAATAAGCAACAATTATTCAATTATTGTTTCCAAATAAAGTGTATGTGATTTTTTTTTAAAAAAAAACTGAGCAACCCACAGTAACTGTTTACGGCCCCGTCCACACTGATTCCTGCCTTTCACTATGTGCCACGTCTCAGTGGTAGGAGAGCTTGGTTACGATTGCAAATTGCCATTACAGTTACCGTTGGTTCGAATTGTAACTCTATCAGTCTTATACCGTATTTGTCTTCGCTATTTTGTTGTTTCAGGTGATCTATTCTAATGATGGTCAGGCAGTGCCCCGGGATCGGCCTGTTGAGGAAGGACCACCTTATTTATCAGCTCGCAATAAGACACCAGCCTATTGAGGATAGTGTCTCGGACGTAGCCGCCCGTTTGCGAGCTACCGTTTTTCTTCCGGTTGACGTCACACCAGATGTTGTGGGTGACCAGAAGCAGCCACTGAGTTTTTTTTTAAGGCTGTTAGGGTTCTTGAGAACATCATCGGCTTTTTGGAGGGCATTCCACCCAGTATCAGTCAGTTAGACTGGGTGCGGGCACAGTTAATAAATTTAACCCACCGGATAGCTGATTTAAGAAGGACGTTAAAGTTAGAGGATCGTTACAAGGAATTAATCGCTGAATTGGAGTCATTGATTAATGAATTGCTGTTTAAGATTACATGTTAACAGCTTGATAGGAAGAGGATTGCGGAGCAGGAGTTGCTGTCTTCAGGGTGGGGCGCGATCCAGCCCGGGAATAATTCACTTATGTCTCCCGAGAGGTTAGACGCAGCGTTAGCTAAATTGCCTAATCCTCTGGTGCACCTCTTTCGGGACATCACAGAATTAGCTATAGACAGACTGGATCAAACTGAAACGTTAATACGGTTGTTGGTTCGCCTTGAGCAACACGCTGATGCCTTTGGCGTTTCACATCAGGTAGTTTTGTCGCTATTGTATCCGTTAGCTAGAGGAGAGTTTAGGAACCTCGCATTCAGAGTCATGGTAGACGGGCTTTCCTTGCAGCTGTTAAGGGAGCTTGTAATTAACGAAAGATTGACCATGGGAGTTCGCAAACAGCTCGAATGTCGCTATATTTGGGAGATGCAGCAAGATAAAGAGGAGTTACATCAATATGTGGACAGAGTCAAGTCGGTCTGCTTGGCCTTGTTAGTCGACTTGCCAGAAAGGGAATTAGTTTCTATTGTCCTGAGGGGAATGCGAGCTGTGGATAAGTCGCAATTTGTTTCTCATGGTTGTCTCTCCACCTGGGAAGAGCTTGGTGTTGTTGTTGTAGCGATATCTGCGTTATCGCTCATGGACGATCCATGCCGTGAAGTTCAGGTTCAGCCTGAGGGCATTATGAAGGAGATCTCCTGATTATCTGCATTGGCTGAGTCTACTAAAAGGGAACCGCGGCGTTGCTTCAGGTGAAGTCGGACAGGTCATTTAGTTCGTTCTTGCGTTCAATAGCGCGCACCGAGAGCCAAGAAATGACGCTGGACTGGGCTGCGCTCTCCGTATGAAGCCTTTAAACCTTGGTGTGGTCGTGTCGCTGCTCGATCATCAAGTCCTCTGCCTTATATTTGTTCTCGACTTCCTTTTCGCTGTTGAGCTTGGAATGGTTTCCTGAGTTAGGCCATCTCACGAGACATAGGTCAGTCCCTTCTTCGGTGCAGAGATGTCGGGTTGCCAATGGGCTGGTGTTGCCTCTGCATGGTTTGGTGAGAGGGACTATCTCGGTTGGGGATTTCTCCTGGCCCTTGTCTTTGGCCTTGGTTAAGAAGCTGCCGGTCGATTTGATTTTGGGATGTGATTTTATCAGTAAAATTCGTCTTGTCTTGGATTATTCCGGGTACACATTTAAGTTTGTTTCTGCTCAGAAGTTGGGTATCTGTGAATATGCCAAGTGTACGGTGCTTCGGAATGCCAGCATGCTGACTGTTGATGCTAAGGTTAATGAGTTTGAGCTCACCCATCTGTCTTCACAGCAGGCCCCTGAACTAGGGGATTTGTTGCAGCGGTTCCCCGAGCTTCTCTGTGATAGACTGGTGGTTACTAATGGCCTTGAGTACCATATTCGTCTATCTGACCATATTCCCGTCAGGCAGTCCCAATATCGTTTCTCACCGTCAAAGATGAAGATACTAAGATAAAATATCTATAACATGTTCGAGCGAGGAGTTATTAGTCCTTCTACATTTGCTTGTGTTTCTCCCATATTGCTTGTTCCTAAGGCCTTTAGCTGACAAATAATTTGAATTTTGGTCAATGGGGCTTTCAGCCGTGAGTGAAACTTGCTTCAGTTTTTTAATTAGACATTGTGTCTTAACAAATGGTTCAAATGGCTCTGAGCGCTATGGGACTTAACTTCTGAGGTCATCAGTCCCGTAGAACTTAGGACTACTTAAACCTAAGTAACCTAAGGACATCACACACATCCATGCCCGAGGCAGGATTCGAAAATGCGACCGTAGCGGTCGCTCGGTTCCAGACTGTAGTGCCTAGAACCACTCGGCCATTCCTGTCTTAAAAGACAAATTGAATAATTGTTCCTTATGGTCAAATTACAATCAGTTGTTTCCAAATAAAGTGTACGTCATTTAAAACAGAGAAAAACTGAGCAAACATCGGTAACTGATTACGGCCCCGTGCACAACCAATCCTGCCTTTCCCCAAGTACCAGATCTCAGTGTGCTGTAAGTAATTCTGTGGTAGTGGGATAAAATTATTTAATTTTTTAGCTGAATCTGTGTCCTGTACTTTACCACTGCCAAAACCCGCCCTTTTAAGCATATCAGGTGAATACACAAAGATGCCGGCGCAAATTCACCTCGGGAGTGTCAAGAGCGCACAGACGTGAACAGTGGAATGAGGTTGCATACAGAGTCTGTGAAGGATATCCATAGTTGTCGCTTAAAGTAGTTATATGATTTTTTTGTTTCAGTCTAAGATCTTCATATCTCGGTACTGATATAAGGGTCCTTTTGACTCTGTCGTAAGCCAGACGTGGCATTAACTTCACAATCTGCGACATGATTGCGAATATAACAGTGATCAAGAAAATGTAGAATATACTAGAAGCAACAAATTACCACTGTGATCTGAAGATGGTCAACGCTGACTGAAATCGATAGTCTAAGGACCTAACAATTTTGTGATCGTGGATGGAAGTGAAAGAAATTCCTTCTAGAATTTCTGACTCGCCGCCCTTTTCGCGACGATGTCGCAGCTTGTGATATACACTGAAGAGCCAAAGAAAATGGCACTCCTGCCTAATATCGTGTAGGGCTCCCCGCGAGCAAGCAGAAGTGCAGCAAAACGAGGTGCCAAAAGCTCCACTAATGTCTGAAGAAGTGCTGCAGCGAATTGACACCATGAACCCTGCACGACTGTCCATAAATCCGTTAGACTACGAGGTGGTGGAGATCGCCTCCGGACAGCACGTTGCGCTCAGTAATGTTCATGTCTGTGGAGTTTGGTGGTCAGCGGAAGTCTTTAAACTCAGAAGAGTGTTCCAAGGAGTCACTCTGTAGCAATTCTGGACGTGTGGGGTGTCGCATTATCGTGGTGGAATTTTCCAATTCCGTCGGAATGCTCAATGGACATAAATGGGTGCAGGTGATCAGACAGGGTGCTTACGTACGTACCACCTGCGAGAGTCACATCTAGACGTTTCAGGGTCCCACATCACCCCCACACCATTACAGAGACTCCACCTGCTTGAACACCCCCCTGCTAACATGCTGGGTCCATGGATTCATGAGGTTATCCCCAGACCCGTACACGTTCATCTGCTCGATAGAATTTCAAACGAGACCCGCCCGAACAGGCAACATGTTTCCATTCATCAACAGTCCAACGTCTGTGTTGACTGGCCCAGGCGTTGCATAAAGCTCTGTGTCGTCGAATCATCAAGTGTACACGAGTGGGCCTCCAGCTCCGAAAGTCCATATCGAGGATGCGTAGTTGAATGATTCGCAGGCTGACAATTTTTGATGGACAAGTACTGAAATCTGCAGCAATTTGCGGAAGGTTTGTGCTTCTGTCACGTTGAACGGTTCTCTTCAGTTGTCGTTAGTCACTTTCTTGCAGGATCTTTTTCCGGGCGCAGTGATGTCGGAGACTTGATGTTTTACCGGATTCTTGATATTAACGGTTCACTAGTAAAATGGTCGTAAGGGAAAATCCCCACTTCATCGCTACCACGGAGGCGCTAACACCACGTTCAAACTCACTTAAATCTTGATAACCTGCCACTGGAGCAGTAGTAACAGATCTAACAACTGTGCCAGGCACTTGTTATCTTACATTGGCGTTGTCGACCACAGCGCTGTCTTCTGCCTGTTTACAAATGGTTCAAATGGCACTGAGCACTATGGGACTCAACTGCTGAGGTCATTAGTCCCCTAGAACTTAGAACTAGTTAAACCTAACTAACCTAAGGACATCACAAACATCCATGCCCGAGGCAGGATTCGAACCTGCGACCGTAGTGGTCTTGCGGTTCCAGACTGCAGCGCCTTTAACCGCACGGCCACTTCGGCCGGCGCCTGTTTACATATCTCTGTATTTGAGTACGCATGCCTATACCAGAATCTTTGGCGCTTGAGTGTAGATGACAGTCAGAATATTTAATTCTTCCAAAGACACCTAAAATGACTGAATCACAGTAATGAAACTAAGAGGTTACTAATAATCAAAACATTGTCGCACGTAAAGGGAAACTTTGAATTACCCCAAGTAGATAAAATGTTAACACCATCCGTAAGTAAATAATACAGTAAGATAAAGACCAAAAACAGGCATTATCACCTAACAGGGGGCGATAAAAATTCTTAAAACAGTAATTCCAGACTCAAAAATGTGTATGAATGAATCAGTTGGGGAAGAGCGTGATGAAAGGGGGGGGGGGGGCGGTTGAGGGAGGAGATGGAATTAATAAAACCGAAATTGAAATACATTGGAAGAGCATCATCAAAATTATGCAATAGTTTTAAAAATTGACATCTCTGAGTCATAGTGAGTAATCCTACTAATGCGCAGATCGTTCATCAGTCGTTCACCGACCGTACACATATGCTTAGAGAATTCCGACTCTTTCAATAAATGAAGAACGATACTATGTGAGCATTTGTCAACCAAAAAAAGTCGTCTGCGCCTACTCTCTGCATTTGCTGAACATTCGACGACTGCAGATCACCAGCCACCCACTCTCAAAGACCTTTGCTTGTTGGAAATCCTTAAACGTACGTTCGCTTACCATCTGGAAGGGATGAACACACCGACCTATACAAACAGAACAATGCAGCGTTGCCATATAGCTCGCAGTGTTATGTCTCATTACTTTTCTCATACATCTGGTAAGCAAGGACGAACTTTCGTTGAGCTATGCCGCCACACTGTTGCACCGTATAGAATGATAAGGTCGCACAGCAGATAGGCTGTTCTCACGCAATTTGCTTATGTAATACACTGTGTTGTATATAATTTAAGCAAACACAAAAATATTTCTTTATATAATTATGTGACGTAGCTGTTACAATAATGAAGTCAGAATGCAAAATTTTACATAGTTTTGGTTACGCTGTCAATGAGTTTCCATTTCGTTTTTCTTTCCCTCCCCCTGGCTTCCCGTCAATGGGTTCATTGTTCGACATTACACATTTCAAAGTCGAGTCGGGACTTTTTGTTTTAAGAATTTGTTTCATCCCTGATTGTCGGGATGACGCCCACCATTTGTGGTTAAGTTTCGGTTTTATTTACTTACGGCTGATGTTATTCTTTTATCTGTTAAGAGTAATTCAATGTTTCCCATCACGTGCGATAGGCTTCCGCATTCTTCAAACGGACATAATGCTCATTGGCCTGTGTCTGACTAGCATTCATTCCTCGCCAGGTGACTCTGCTATCGCCTGGACGGTTTATACCGACAGAACGTCGGTGCTCATAATATTCTGGCTGATCAACGTATTTGTTTTTATGTTCTCTACCTCGTATATTAATTTGATCGATTAGTTTCGAACACCATGTATGAATTTAAGTACTTACTTTTATCTTTCACATAGTAATGTTTCTGTAGGCACGAGGACGGTGAAACGGGAAGTGACACCACTTGAATTATGACGTTCTGTTTGACACCATCACACATTCACGAAAATTCGGAGAAGAGCTACTTCAACGTCGTGCCCTGTGCGCAGTACTGTGGTTGCCGCCGTCGGCTTGGCTGATCTGCAGCCCGCGCTGATGCAGAACTCGTTGCGTCCGCTGACAGTTTAGACGGTGTTTCCGCAACCCGCAGTATGAATGGGACGACCAACGGCCCTTGTCTCGCCGCGTGCGAATGACAGGCCGGCTCGACCGCTGAGTGCAGCCGTGTTGTTCTGGTGTCGCGTGTGAAATCACTCGGCGAGCTGTGGGTGCGTCTGCTCTGTTAAAAAGCAGTCTACGTGGCGGCGTAGCACCTACATACGACTTGCTCCTGACAATATCAGTGAAGGATATCGTAAAAAGAAAACAACAGAAGCATAAAATTATTCCAGTATTCTAGACAAGTTAACTTCTTTATTGCGTTCAGGCAAAACCCATTTCACCACATGAAATCACATTTGTTGCATAATATAATACACGCTTTATTGCTTAGGGAAATGGTGAAAAAAAAAGAGATCTGCTATGCGCATCATTACTCTATACTGTACAACAGTTTGGCTGCGTAGCTCGACGAATCTTCGCCCTTGCATACGAGATGTGGGACAAAAGTAATGAGACTGACATCACTGCGAACTATATGCCAACGCTGTGTTGTCTGTTTGTGTAGACCGGTGTGTACATCCCTTCCAGATGTCAAGTCCAAGTGTCAGCTGCGAACAGCCGTCACTTGATTTTTTAGGGCGCCTTCAGTGAATTTGTGTTTCTGTTGAGTGTGTAACATTCCCGTTAAAAAAAAAAAATATATAAAATAATGATGTGTAACCTTCCCGAACAGAAAATAAAAATAAATTTGGATAATTAAATTCTTATGTATGAAAACTGATAAATCTTAACCCATGAAAAACTGATAAATTTTGACGTAATCAGCGCTATGCCATGGCCCTGTGAAGTCAATCTGAATCTGTCCGTGAGAAATATACTGAAAAATTCTAACCTCGGGATGGTGTCGCCGGATAACGCTATCTATATATCTGCTCATAATCGGCGCATCTTGGTGCAATGCTAGCCTATCTCTTAATACTGGATTATATTTGTCTGAGATCTGAATTAATAGAAAAACTGACTTTACTTAGTGACACAGCTGCACAGCCGGTCGTCTGATTACTAAAGAACACATGACTATGATCTGACAAATATTATGGAATATTTTAATTTAGATCAATGACTGGATCGGCACTGGCAATGACTTAAGGGGAAATTATACTTGTATAGTTGACTTGTCAAAACAATTATATTCTGAAAATGTTTTACGATATTGATAAAGATCTACAATCCATTACACGAGAAAACTGAATCAATTACAAATCTGGGTCAAATGGTGCTGATGAATCACAAAAGAAAAAATTGAAACAGATTCATATTAACATCTGAGACAAGTGACTTAACTACGCGCATACCAAAAAAAAATAGTAAAATGTACCTTACAATAGATGGTTGACTTAACTATACTATTGATTTTTCATTATATTAACAACTATTCATTTGTTCATCGTCATGTCATTCCATGCTATCATTTAGCTCTGCGGCTGATCACAATTATTATTCAGTTCCATATAATAAAATTTTACAATTTGTTCTGCACTGTGAGTTTAACAACTACTACCTGTAAAATGCGCTGTACCAGCAACAGACTACAACTACACTGCAGCAGCGAGCGACTGTAACTGCGGCAGAGACTGCTCTGACCTGCGACTCTATTGCAGATCTCTTTTAACAGGGGCAAAGATGTTTTATATCTCAGGCAGCGCCTGTGAATTGTCGTTCTAGCAAGTAAGCAATACATCGAGATTACATCTGCTCCAGCAGGGTGACGAAACCCTTACAAGTGTTACGAAAATGCAACTGCGGAATTTAGAGCAACGTTATGCAATGACGTTTTGTGTTAAACTTGGGGAAACCATGAGTGTGACTTTTGAAAAGTTGAAGCAGTAGTATGGGAAATATTCCTCATCAAGAGCACAAATCATTTTGAAATGGCTGAGAACACGTTGAAGATGAACGTATTTCAGGAAAACCTTCATCTTCAAAAACGGACGGAAACATCGAACGTGTGCATGCTGTCGTGAGATCAGACCTCCAGGACAAACTGTGACATAACTGTTTTACAAAGACGTCCTTCAAAGACTCAGGAACAGGGTGAATCGAGCGAGACCTGGCATTGCACACAGGTGGTGCCACTTCCATCAAGGAATTTTTTACCTCAAAATGCATTCGTCTTGTACCAGAGCGCCCCTCCCCCCATTCACCCATTCACTTGATCTGAGTCTTAAGAGGACGTCATTTTGGGACTTTGAATAACATTTAAAAGAGTGTCAGCGCCATGTTAAATGCCCTACCACTGGAAACCTTTCAGCGCTACTGCCAGGAGCACGAACGACTCCGCCGGTGTGTAGCTGCCGAAGGGATATACTTCGAAGAGGACAATTTTGTTTTTTGAAAAAATAAAAACTTTGGTAGATAAAAACCAGTGTCATTAATTTTCTTACACACATTCTAGAAGGAACTTCTACATTATAGTAGAGAAGGAAACATGCTGTGGGACCAAGAGAAATAACACATTTATTCAAAGACAATAATTACACTGAAGACACCACGATTTAAATCTATCCCCCAGAAGTTAGAAAAGGCTGGACATAGTTCTTAATAAGGTGGGTGAATGCCACGGGCAGCAATACACCCTCTGCAATATGCTCAAAGATTCGTAAGGCGCTCTTGTAGTGGGGTGGTTCACTCCACCACGAGCGCGGTTGACAACTCCTGAATGACATTATTCCGACACTGCCTCACCACAACCTATTTTCAATACAATAGTGACTTTTATGAACAGATTGACGGGGTGGCTATGGGCAGTCCCCTTAGTCCTGCTGTGGCTAACTTGCTTATGGAGACTTTTGAAAAACGGGCGTTGCAGACTGCCAGTAAGAGACCAGCCCGATGGTATCGCTATGTCGATGACACATTCGTTGTAAGGGTACATGGAGCAGAGGAGTTGGATGCCTTCCTGACACATTTAAACAGCATTAATACAAAAATCCAATTTACTATGGATATGGAGAGTAATGGGCAAATGAATTTCCTAGATGCGTCTGTGATTAAACGACGAGACGGATCGTTGGGCCATAATGTGTATAGAAAGGCCGCACATATTGATCGTTATCTGCATAAAGATTCAATCCACCACCATAGACAAAAAAGAGGTGTAATGAAAACCTTGGTGGACAGGGCGTACAAAATTTGTGAAACTGTTTATTTAAAAGATGAGATTGAACGTCTGCGGTCAACTTTCGTGAAGGATAGCTATTCTAGCGCGGATATAGATCGAGCACTTCGTTCTAGGCAGATAATCAGGAGCAACGACGCACAACAGTCACCAAAGGTCAGAGTTTTTCTTCCTTTCATTAGTAAGGTCACAGATGCATTGGCAAAGTTTGAACCAAGTGTGGGGTGGAAAATATTTTCAGACCAACCAGGAAAACAAAAGAATGTTTAAAATCGGCAAAAGATTCACTACACCCTTTGGATACAACGAGGGTATATAAAATTCCTTGTACGACTGGACAGGTTCATATCGGTACCACAAAGAGAAGTGCGAAACCCCTCGTGTTGAACATAGGAGGAACTGCCGCCTGGGTCACACGGATAAATCGGCTGTACCGGAACATGTTTACCAGGAAGGTGATCACGAAATAAAATTCAGCGAGACGACCGTCATACCGAAAACCTCCTATTATTATGCACACATACATAGAGAGCCTATCGAGATTGATAAACACCGTAATGGAAGACGATGGTGTTAAACTGGATAAGATTTGGATGTCAGCGTTGCCCGCAAGCGTGACGATCGATTACTTTCAATCGAGAATTTTGGCATTACCAGAGACAGACTCATACCCTACGCCATGTGATGGACCGTTGCGCCTTCTGTACTGCCTATATAATCAACGCTTCTTCGCGTTGTCTTCCCGATGATTCACACCCAGCGTCTTTTCTCGTTTCTTCAACTACCTCGTGTTGGGAGGCTAGCCCCGTTTGGTGCTATATCTCATGCCATGTGATGTCCGACTACCTGTGTACGATTTGGAGACTCCTGGGAACAAGCTCTCGCACATTTCCACCGAGCAGTTAATATTATGCTGCTTTATCCAGCTGGTCCTTAAATTTTTCCGATCAGTGTACGCACATGGTTTTTATAGAAAAGTGTTTTGTAACCCTGTAGTAGGCGGTAGTGATAAAAACCAGAAAAAAGTTCCGAAAATTATATGACGGGAAACCCATACCTCTTGAAACACTGGTCAATCTGTCCCACACTCCCATTTCCTTGTTATGTAGAAGTAGACACTGAAGGCAGAGCTGCATTTAGTTACCATACATGCCTTTAAATGTCTCCATGGTCAGCTATCAAAAGTAATCAGGTCCGGTGCACGTGCAGGCAATGCTAATGGACAGCATCGACCAATCCTTCGTCCATGAAATGCTGCGATGAGGTACTGTCTAATGAGTCGAAAAAAATTAGCTGGTGCCTCTACCTGGCATTAACTTTCTGCAAGAGCTGCGTTCTGCGTTAATGCTGGTACTAAGTCGCACAGAATTCGGTGATACACACACGTGCTAATCTGTTTGGTGAACGTCTCTCACCGACCACTCCTGCCCATACATTAAATGTGAAACTATCTTGATGCCCTACGTCCATGAACGCGCATTTTGTGGTAATTTACTGTGCCATCTAAGGATGTTGATAAAATATTAATATATAGACATTTTTCCACAAAAATATCGATGTAAGCCTGGTACATTTTTTCTTCGATATATCAGTATCAAAAAGGCAATATCAAGTGCCGATATTTTTAATTTATATTATATTTTTTTCACAAGTTTCGGTAAATGTTTGAAGTTATTCCTTTGAAATTGTAGTAGAAAATAATTTTAATTTCACTGCGTGAACGAGTCTTACTACTTTCTGAGCTTTCGTCACGGCAGTCATTCTCTTTGAGTGCGTCAAGCAAGTATATGTGGCACAAAAGAAGTAGTCCGATTCACTGGGGGGCTGGAGGTGTCAGTGGAATAACAATTTTTAAAGCATGTAGTGTGCTATTTCTTCACATAGGAATTCCTCAAAAACAGTTGCTAATAATTATGAACAAATATCTAAATGACAAGACTGGTCATTGCGCTGGAAGGAGACGTGTGAGGGGAAATGTTGGCGTAATCAGGGCTCGGAGGTACCAAGAGAAACTGCAACGTTTAACATCACCACGCAATTTTTACACTGCAACTGCTAGGTCGCTGGTGTTGCAGAAATGAAAAAAAAGAGGGAAGTCGACATAAAGTGTTCTGAACAAATCCGAAGTGTGACAAAACCGAACGACGGACCCATCGGACACCTTTTCTTGTGTCACTTACATGCACTTACATTGTTAGTAACGTGGTTATCACCAAACGTGAATATGCGTTGTTTTCCTTTCAATTGTTGCTCTAAGAGGGACAGGCAGGCTGCTAGCATCTTTATGTACAGAATATCTAATAATAAATCAATAATTAAATATACAGCTCTAAAACTGGTAGTGGATTTATGATGTGCAGCCGTTATTTTGTTAGGGAGATATGTAGCGTTTCTCCGTCAATACAATCATACTTTTTTCGATATATCGAAAACAGCTGTGATATTTTCTTTAAAATAGCAACATGTCGAATTCCCTATATTTTTAAAAATATTATCAGGCCTAGTGCCATCAGTAGTGGAAAAGACTCACCTGTAAATAAAATACACATATACTGAGACGACAAAAGTCACTGGATATCTCCTAACGTCGTGTCGGACATTCTTTTGCCTGGTGCAGTGCAACAACCCGACCTGGCGTGGACTCAACTAGTCGTTCGAAGTCCCCTGCAGAAATATTGAGCCATGCTGCCTCTATAGTAGTCCATAATTGCGAAAGTCTTACCGGTGCAGGATGTTGTGGAGGAAGTGACCTCTCGGCTACGTCCCGTCATTGTTCGATTGCATTCATGTAGGGCGATCTGAGCGGCTAAATCATTCGCCCGGTGACACGACATTGTTGTTTAGGATCACGAAGTCCTTGACAGGCTGGAAAAGGTCTCCGGGTAGTCAAACACAACCATTTACAGTCACTGATAGATTCAGCTGGACCACCAGAGGACTCAGCTCATTCCATGTAAACAAAGCCCACTCACAGAGCTACAAACACCTTCCTTAGTGCCTTGTCGACAGTGGGTCCATGGCACTACGAAGTCTGCACCACGACCCAGTCCTATCATCAGCTTTTATCACCTAAAATCGTGCCCCATCCGACCAGGCCACGATTTTCCAGTCGTTTAGGTTCAAACCGATATGGCGTAGGAGAGGCCCTGCAAGCGACGTCGTGGTGTTAGCAAACGCACTCGCGTCGAACCCTCGTTGCCATAGCCCATTAACGCAAAATTTCACCCCAATGTCCTAGCGAATACGTTCGTCGTACATCTCACATTCATTTCTGCAGTTGTTTCGCGCAGTTTTCCGTTTCTGTTAGGACTGACAACTTACGCAGAGGACGCTGCCCTCAGTCGTTAAGAGAAGGCCGTCGGCCAGTGTGTTCTCCTTGGTGAGATGTAATGCCTGAAGTTTGCTATTCTTGGCACGTTCTTCACGCTGTGGACCTCGGAATATTGAATTCTCTAACGATTTCCGAAATGTAATGTCGCATGCAACTTCCTCCAACTACTATATCTATTATATCTATTAATTCCGGTCGTGCGGCCATAATCACGTCGGAAAACTTATCGCATGAATCACCTGGATGCGAATGACAAATCCGCCAATGGACTGCCCTTTTATACCTTGTATACGCAATACTGCCGCCATCTGTATATGTCAATGTAGCTGCCCCCTGATTTCTGTGTCCTCAGAGTAATTCGATACAAGTAAACTGGCCTATGTCTTAACACGTACTGTTCACAGTATAATTTTAGGAATTTTTCTTGTGGGTTTGACCAATATAACACTATTAAATTTCGAGGCGCGCTATCAATGGTACTACGGATGAAATGGTAATTACATTTAGCAACTCCCTCTTTATCGAAGTAATGAGCTATTCCAAGAGATAAATAATCCATAGTTTTCAATATAGTGTACATTGTAATTAATATTGGATGATGGCGTTTGTTACATTTTTTCGTATACCTACACTCTCTTCTTCAAATGATCAGGAGTCACGGAGTAGAAAAGGTATTATTTTAACAATTGCCTTTCATTAGTATTCATGTAACGTGATTTTAGTCTGCTAATAGTTATAACTTCTTTTCTCCTGAGTGTCGAGTGTAGCAAACCAAGGGTGGCATGTAATGTGTTGGATAATCTTCCAACAATAGGTTGCTTTGATGATATTGTCCATGTTTATTAACATTCTTCGTTACGTTTCTCCCTGGTTTTGAAGATCGTAGATGTGTGTGTGTATATGTATTGGTTCATGTAGGTGCGAAGTAGCCGCTGCGCCGTTTTCGGCAGTTGGTACGTTCGTTGCCTCTAACAACAATCAATCAATCTAACTACAATCAATCAGTTGCGGCAGCCCGTATTTTCTACCGAGATTTCTCGGTATACAGCGTGCCAAATGATTTACAATATTTCCTTCGGTTCCCCTCACAAGAGACTGTAGAGCACCCATTATGTCGGAGGGCATTAGGATTTTTTCGAATTTTTAATCGAATACTTAGAAAGAAGAAAAAACTGGTGCTTGATGCGTCGTAATCGAATTGAAACTCGAGATTTCGAATACATCCGGCGTCTCCATCGTTGGAGTTGACTCGCTACAGAGCAAAACCCGAGAATTCGAATACATCCGCCATCTTAATTACGGGAACTGACTCATCACCGAGTTTGTCTCGACGTTGAAACTGAGTTATCCATTTAAACGACTAAGAGAGAAATGTTACGATGAAAAACGATCTAATGCAAGATAGCAACTTTATCCACAACTGTTAATTATACATATCGAAGGAAAAATTAAGGAATACCTGGACGAAAGTGCAGGTGGAATTACTGTTCATGATGTACAGGTATAGATTATTTGAATCGCTGTTGACGTTGCTATCACTACTGAAAGGGAAGGACAGGTTGGTGTCTGTTGAATAAAACGGAGAGACAACATGTGGACTCAGAGTAAAAGAAAGGAAGACGAAAATTATTAGGAGTAGTACAGATGACAATAGCGATAAACTTTAAAATTCAGCTACCATACAAGCAAAACAACTCTAGGCAGACGAAACGAGGAGGATATAAGATTCAGATTAGCACAGATTATTAGATTACCAAAATATAGTAACCTGTATCACTCACAGGCCTTAATCTGACGGTTCAATCCCGCGTCCGGCCATCCTGATTTAGGTTTTCCGTGATTTCCCTAAATCACTCCAGGCAAATGCCGGGATGGTTCCTTTGAAAGGGCACGGCCGACTTCCTTCTCCATCCTTCCCTAATCCGATGAGACCGATGACCTTGCTGTTTGGTCTCTTCACCCAAACCAACCAACCTTAATCTGAGGAAGAGAGAGTATTAGCGTTTTATGGAAGTAGATTGTGGACTTTTTAAAAAGACCAGGAAAAAATACCTGGCAGTTATTATTGAACTTACACTACTGAAGAGTGGTCCATGGAAAACGAGTGGTCGTAGGACAATGAAACTTCGAGAAAACATTTTTAAGGATATGCCGAAGACCACATTTCCACATGAGAAGGTAACATTCGTTAATTGTATGCCATGTTTACATTCCAACTAACAAACGTTGCTCAGTGTGAAGACAATGTACATCCACGGTAGCCTGGGATGGCACTGGAGACACAATTTCGCAGCCGCTCGCAGCACTTTTCGATCGGTGGACCATGTAGTGTCAGGTGTCATGTCACAGTTCGCGCACTGCTTGAAGATCGCTCATTGACTTCTCGACCTACCAGCAATAACTTCTTCTAAAATTTGTGGTGCCAGTAGCCGTCGACTTCTCGCGGGAGCAACTGCCAACTAGTCAGGTAACTCGAACTTTCGAATTGTGTTCATCAATCTAGGTGCGGACAGAGGATCTCTCTGTATTCCAATAATCCATCGACACTCGCGAGGAGCAGCAGCACGCTTGCTTGTAAGACAGTTTGACGATCACATCTCTGTTCTCCTGTCACACCGATTCCTAAACTTTAATATACGATGATTATCAACGAAAAGTAGTTTCAAGCCCTATTATTCCTCTGAGCGTCCATTTAATCCATGGAATAGCTTCTCTGCTACCTATGTTTTCTCTTATGAAAAGAATGATTGGGATCTTGCCGATTAGCCGTGAAAGAAGGAAGATGTATATGTATGTATTGTTGAGCTAGTCGCCATCTTGAGGAGTTTCTGTATGAGAAGGAATTTAATACACGAACTAAACTAAAGTAAGTGTGTTCGCGTTTTATTTAACTGATTATTATTGACAGTGTCTGCTTACTACGCTGTGTTGCACGGGATCAGTGGGGAACGTCTGATTTACCCTGGACGAATCTGCCATTTTGTATGCTCAAGATATCCAGTTCATTACTTTCAGTAAATAGGCTAACACGGTCTTACCAGCAGATTTCCGGTCTTCCCCATGTGATCACCGAAAGTTAATAATTATTACAAATGTTTTCAAGAGATCGACAGACAATTTTCGTCGCACCGAGACTTAAAAATTGCTTCACTGCCTTATGGAATTTAAGTTAAGCTCAATTTAATCAGGACAGAACAGTATTGAACTGTGTGAATGTGATAAGCCTGCTTTGTGAATGAAAATTCCCTTAATATAAGCATGGTTTTTACTATCCTGATCAGTGAAGCTAAATCAGGCCGGTGTGAGAGAGGTTTTTAAATTTTAGATACTGACACTTTTGTATCAACGTGGAACTACATACTCTTTCTACTGAGAAGAACAAACAAATTCTATTCAATGATATCAGTGTGGAAATGTGTCCGAGTTGATGAGACTAGTCACTACATTTAGATTACACGTAGTGACTAATCTCGTCATCCTGCTTCTATAGTAACCATAATAGATTGCAATGTAAGCAAAGAAGAGAATATGTACACTCCTGGAAATTGAAATAAGAACACCGTAAATTCATTGTCCCAGGAAGGGGAAACTTTATTGACACATTCCTGGGGTCACATACATCACATGATCACACTGACAGAACCACAGGCACATAGACACAGGCAACAGAGCATGCACAATGTCGGCACTAGTACAGTGTATATCCACCTTTCGCAGCAATGTAGGCTGCTATTCTCCCATGGAGACGATCGTAGAGATGCTGGATGTAGTCCTGTGGAACGGCTTGCCATGCCATTTCCACCTGGCGCCTCAGTTGGACCAGCGTTCGTGCTGGACGTGCAGACCGCGTGAGACGACGCTTCATCCAGTCCCAAACATGCTCAATGCGGGACAGATCCGGAGATCTTGCTGGCCAGGGTAGGTGACTTACACCTTCTAGAGCCCGTTGGGTGGCACGGGATACATGCGGACGTACATTGTCCTGTTGGAACAGCAAGTTCCCTTGCCGGTCTAGGAATGGTAGAACGATGGGTTCGATGACGGTTTGGATGTACCGTGCACTATTCAGTGTCCCCTCGACGATCACCAGTGGTGTACGGCCAGTGTAGGAGATCGCTCCCCACACCATGATGCCGGGTGTTGGCCCTGTGTGCCTCGGTCGTATGCAGTCCTGATTGTGGCGCTCACCTGCACGGCGCCAAACACGCATACGACCATCATTGGCACCAAGGCAGAAGCGACTCTCATCGCTGAAGACGACACGTCTCCATTCGTCCCTCGATTCACCCCTGTCGCGACACCACTGGAGGCGGGCTGCACGATGTTGGGGCGTGAGCGGAAGACGGCCTAACGGTGTGCGGGACCGTAGCCCAGCTTCATGGAGTCGGTTGCGAATGGTCCTCGCCGATACCCCAGGAGCAACAGTGTCCCTAATTTGCTGGGAAGTGGCGGTGCGGTCCCCTACGGCACTGCGTAGGATCCTACGGTCTTGGCGTGCATCCGTGCGTCGCTGCGGTCCGGTCCCAGGTCGACGGGCACGTGCACCTTCCGCCGAGCACTGGCGACAACATCGATGTACTGTGGAGACCTCACGCCCCACGTGTTGAGCAATTCGGCGGTACGTCCACCCGGCCTCCCGCATGCCCACTATACGCCCTCGCTCAAAGTCCGTCAACTGCACATACGGTTCACGTCCACGCTGTCGCGGCATGCTACCAGTGTTAAAGACTGCGATGGAGCTCCGTATGCCGCGGCAAACTGGCTGACACTGACGGCGGCGGTGCATAAATGCTGCGGAGCTAGCGCCATTCGACGGCCAACACCGCGGTTCCTGGTGTGTCCGCTGTGCCGTGCGTGTGATCATTGCTTGTACAGCCCTCTCGCAGTGTCCGGAGCAAGTATGGTGGGTCTGACACACCGGTGTCAATGTGTTCTTTTTTCCATTTCCAGGAGTGTATATTACACGAGTTGGCAGAATGTCTGAATAGCATATGGAACGAATAACGTACATCCTGAAGTGGATTATCTCGCAGTACATATTAGTTATCTATTGGCGCAATCTGCGTTTGAAAGTGTAATGGAACCAAAGCTGAAATTTTTTACGACAGACGTGCTCGAGGCACAAGGTTGTTCCGAATAATCACTCTTGTAATTTGGCTTGAATGTTTTCGCATCTCGCTTGGAAGGCGGCGCTTGGGTATCCTCCTGCAAACTGAAGGGTAGGCCGAATGTAGGAAGCGAGTAGGAGCAGGTGAGGTAAAAATATTGGTACTGCCAGTACAGTAAAAGCGGTTTTACTATATCTCAACACACTAAAATATATGAATACATAACTTTGTACTGAGGTGCACGTAGGTGTGAAGCCGGATGTATGCAAGCTAATACAGGCATAATCTGTAGTGGTTCGCCCAATATGAATACGAAACAATGTTGGCTGGTCGTCTGCTCGGAATGATATGGGCTGAATCTGCAGTGGCGCTCGTCGAACTCCACAGCGTCGGCTAGAGGGCGCTGCAGATCTTCGTTGTTCGTTCGCTTTCGTAGTGCCACTTTACGAAAGCGCACCTACGTTGTGGCATCGTAGCTACCGATACCACAAATGCAAAAGGAAGAAGTAAGTTTAGTATTACAGGTGACATTAGCACAGCTCGGCGCTTTCGGTTGTTCGTAACAGGGCCAGCAGTGGTACCGAATGTGACATGCTGCTCAAGGAAAATGTCGGCGGTCGGAACCCTAGAAAAATGTACAATAGTTGTACCACAGTGATAATTGTTATAAGAAACCGTAACATCTTTTACGTCAATAAAACTGTCAATCTATGAAGTACATCATGAAGTTCCCTTTTCTGACAACGATTTTGCCGGCCGTTGTGGCCGAGCGTCTCTAGGCGCTTCAGTCTGGAGCTGCGCTGCTGCTACGGTCGCAGGTTCGAATCCTGCCTTGGGCATGGATGTTTGTGATGTCCTTAGGTTAGTTAGGTTTAAGTAGTTCTAACTCTAGGAGACTGATGACTCAGATGTTAAGTCCCATAGTGTTCAGAGCCATTTGAACCATTTATTTGATAACGATTTTGCATATCTTACTGATTTCGATTTGGATGTGTTTTGGACTCTTTTTATTTTGCTGGCGACAACTTATTTAGAGACAAACCCAGAAATCCGTATAAAATAGATTTCCCCCATATCCGGGCTTGTGTTAACACTGCACTGTTAAACCACTGTGGCACAAATTTTCACTAGGCATTAACTATTCACTGAATATCCGTTACGACATTTCTGACCAACTTGCCTTACTATCTTTTCATGACATTGAATATTCATTTATTTTATCCCACATGGCCATTTATTTCATTTCGGTGACCTTTACTACATCATCGCTATGCTCAACGTTCACCACCGCTTTGCGGAGTCACTACATGTTTAATAAAAGGTTTTCGTTAGTATCATATGACATGCTAAGTGGGCGGCGAGGACTCTTACACTGTATGCATTGTCTAGTCGCAGAGACTCAGCTCATATCGGCATTTTTATGTTTCTTCGCCAAATATGGTATGCAAGTGTAAAGTGTTTACGTTACACACAAATTCTGACAAAGACATTTTAAAATCGCTATGCTGCCCAAAGCAGGCTATTAATATATGTAAAGAGCAATGAAGATTACAGGCAGAAGTGGCTATTGTTGCCACGATTTTCTGGTCTTATTATGGTGCGGAAAATCAGTATATTAAATTTAGCTCTTATCCCGTGATTCCTACAAGCTCCTCGCCTGGCAGTGAAGGCCCAAGAGATGTTGACCGGACGCCGTGTGATCCTGTGCCTTGCGGCGTCGTGCGGGTGTGGTATGGTGGTATGGACGGGCGTGTGGTCAATACGGACGTTTCGCACATTTTCGAATCATGGAGCCGCCATTACTCTATCAAGTAGCTTCTCAACTTGCATCACGAGGCTGAGAGCACCCAGTACCAGTCCTCCCATCAACTAAAAATCCTTGGCGGTATAGGGAATCGAATTCTGCACACGACAGCCTTCTACCCTTAGCACTCAGCTATGGGGGCAGACCCTGTCTCCCTACGCCTAAATGAAATTCTGTGGAATTCTACGTCGGTGCTTGACAGGCCGCGACCATAGTACAAAATGGGAAAGACATTTCAAATGTAGGAAAGCAGGGAAGCTTTTCCTAAAAACTTGACTCTGGTCTAAATTTCCTAAATTACACGAAGTGAACCCTGATTTACACTGATCATCCAGAACATTATGATCACCTACCTAATAGCCCGTATGTCCACCTTTGGCGCTTATAACGTCGTCGTCGCATCGTGGCATGGAAGCAATGAAGCCCTGGTAGGTCACTGGAGAGAGCTGACACCTAGTTCCCGAGGAAACGGGGAGGGGGGGTGGGCGATTGTCTCAGCCGCCAGGTTCAATAATACCCCAGATCCGTTCAATCGGTTTCAGATCTGGCGAGAGGGGGAGGGGGAGGCAGCACATCAACTGGAACACACCACTGTGTTCCTCGAACCCATGCCATCACACCCCTGGACTTTTGAAACATGCCACCGCCGTCGGAAAATATGATCGTCATGGAGAGGTATACGTCGTTACGACCAGTGTACGTTACTCCTTGGCCGCCGTGACGCCTTGCACGAGCTCCACTGAACCCACGGATACGCACGTGAATGTTCCACAGTACATAATGGACCCGCCGCCAGCTTGTCTCCTTCCAGTAGAACAGGTCTCAAAGACCTGTTCCTCTGGATGACGATGGATTCGCGTCCATCCATCGGCATGACGAGGAAGGTATCGGAATTCATCAGACCATGCAACACTCTAACACAGCGCCAAAAGTCCGTGCCGGTGGTCAGGTGCCCATTTCAGTCGTAGTTACCAACGTAATGGTGATAGCATTGGCACATGTATGAGTCGTTGGCTGCTGAGTTCATCATTACAGGTGTTGTTCGGTGCACCGTGTGTTCAGACACACTTGTGTTCTGCCCAGCATTAAAGTCTGATGTTAGTTCCGCTACAGTTCTCGACCTGTGCTGTTTTACCAATCTGCCCAGCCTGTGACGTCCGACATCTGTAATGGGGGTGGCCACCCAACTCAATGACGTCTGGATGTGGTTTCACTTTGGTTTCGCTACTTGTTGAAGACACTCGCCACAGTACTCCTCGAACACCTGACAAGTCGCACAATTTCCAAAATCCTCTCGTCCGAGCCTCCTGGCCATCACATGCACTCAGATAGATGACACGTCTTCCCCATTCTACACACAGACAGCTCGCTCGCTGACACAACATGCACCATGCATGTGTATAATTGGCAATCATTCATCGTCAGGTGACGCTGCCGTCGCATGGATGGGTTTGTATCTATAGCAGGAGGGTGGTCATTATGTTCTGGCTGATCAATGTACGCATCATTACATATTTTTATATTTTCACAGAATACTGATAATAAAGCCTGATATCGTTTCTTTCGTTTGCATATGCTCAGTACGTAATGTTTAATAATTAATAGCAAAAACTGACAGGGATGAAAGAAATCGATAATTAATTACACAGAAGTCCAGGGAGCGTGGCTCCTTAATCAGGCTGTTTGGGAGATGGTTGCCAGTGTGTGTTTTTCAGCTGCCGTATGAAATATCTTCCTAGTGTTTCAGATGCAAATATCTCGAATATTACCGTTTAATTTGGTTCAAATTACACCCGTGGCCCACTGGTGGGGAATTTTTACACACTCATGATGGAATGCCACTTCAAGTTTGCCGCTGAAACATCTAATCTGCGGTTCTAGGCGCTACAGTCTGGAACCGAGCTACCGCTACGGTCGCAGGTTCGAAACCTGCCTCGGGCATGGATGTGTGTGATGTCCTTAGGTTAG
Organism: Schistocerca serialis cubense; assembly: GCF_023864345.2. NCBI lineage: Eukaryota > Metazoa > Arthropoda > Insecta > Orthoptera > Acrididae > Schistocerca > Schistocerca serialis. The sequence continues at coordinate 669,077,054 of NC_064642.1, forward strand.
TTAGGTTTAATTAGTTCTAAGTTCTTGGCGACTGATGACCTCAGAAGTTAAGTCGCATAGTGCTCAGAGCCATTTGAACCATTTGAGCCATCTAATCTGCTAATACGAGCCAAGCCAATACGTATGGCTCAACCAGGCCCACTACCTGTTCTACCAAGACGACTTGAGCTCTGGATTTCTCTGTCTGTGGTCATCACAATAATATAGAGAACAACCGTCGCTATCCGTTAGTTGACTACATTACTGATATTAGAGTGAAGCGAAGAGTGAGATTGCCGCAACAAATCACACCTAATTTCGAGTCGTACCAGAGACACAAAAGCAGCGAGGCTTCAGAATTAGACACAGTGTAACGCAACTAGTCCAATAGCTGGAGTTGACAATAAACAAATGGAAACAGAAGGAAATTGCAGACAAAAATGGTTCAAATGGCTCTGAGCGCTATGGGACTCAACTGCTGAGGTCATAAGTCCCCTAGAACTTAGAACTACTTAAACCTAACTAACCTAAGGACAACACACACATCCATGCCCGAGGCAGGATTCGAACCTGCGACCGTTCCAGACTGTAGCGCCAGAACCACTCGGCCACCAGCGGCCGGCAATTGCAGACAGGTCATTCAGTCAACCGTCTTCAGTAGAAGGTTTTTGTGGGAACGATGTACACCAAAGTAGAAAAGGAAAAAATACTCCTCATTTGGGATGGTAAAAGTAAATGGGACTGTCTGAACGGTGTGCATATTCTTTCTGAGTTCATTTATTGACTCTGCGTTTCAGCAAGTGACCAAGTTACGTCACCTTGTCCACCTACCATGTGTGCTAGTACAGGGGAGACAAAGTCGCTTTTGTGTTACATTTTTAATAATTACATGAGTAGTACGCTTTCAGATATTTCTGAATAGTTGGTGAAGACAGAAATTGGATTACTGAAAAAAAGTTAGTGTTATTTCTTATTTTAAAAAAGAAGACATACTTATTTTTATATAGTTGTAGCAGACAAAGGTATAAGAAAGGTATTCACACTGATTAACAGCCTCTCGGTGGCTAAAGAGCATTTGCGTGATACATTCATTTTTTTAGTTTTCTTCTGGTCAAAAACTGTTTGGTTTATTCATTATATATATTTTGACTAGCCTCTATTGTTAATACATACTGAGAGAGGACAAGTTACTCTCTCACCTATTTTTAATATACAAAAAATGATTAAAGATTTCATTACAACCTGACGCACCTTGAGCGAGACTCTAGAAATTTAACGGCCTGAGCAGACATTGATGGAGCCAGGTAAGGTGCTAAAAGCATGAGATATGTTTATGATTTTTAGCTAGTAGAAACGGGAGTTGAAAGATATTGGCGGCGAGCCCATGACTTAGTAAATCTTGCCCGTCAGGCTCACAGGCATACAGGGCAGGCCCTTCTCGAGACAGGTTTCCAGCAGAACAATGTTGCGCTACCTGCCGTGGAGCCAGTGGAAGCTTTGGCTCGGGCAACGGTCTAAAGGAACATGTCCACAAAGCAGAGTCGTAAAATAGGTATTGTGTGGAGAGGTACGCAAAGTAAAAATTCACCTGTTTTCGTGTTTGCAGAAGTGCAAATAGGCCAGTGCACCACTTCCCCCAGCTGCTTTGGTTCTATAAGAAAAATTCGGTGTCTGAGAAACGTTTGGAGATAGAATCTTTATTACACCTCATAGCTAGGACTAACATGCTCCAAGGCACAGGCAATTAGATAAAGATCTTTCAGATTGTATATGTTCAGTTGTTGCTGTGGAAAGAGACACGACTTCAGAAAAAACCATCTCTTCCCCCTCTGCAAAAACTTAATAAAGGCAGTAATTGGCGGTTTCTTTTATTTTTCAGAGAAGCAGGTTTCTTTAACTCTTGCGCTGGTTCGACATGAGTTTGTGCTGTCGTGTGGGAGGGGAGATTTAGCACATCTACAATTCTGTGATTGGCTCAAGATGATGTCCAGGCGATGTCGTTTGTGCACTTTGCGGTTTTTTTTTCTTTTTTGGAGAGGTGCGAGGCACTGTGGCGTTGGACTTCGGTCTGGTAAGCACTTTGGGTCGAAGCTCTGGCTTATGTAGTTGGTACGTGGGACCTGTCCTGAGACTGACTTCACTTGCTAGTAGTTTAGACTGGGGAGCCTCTGGTAAAGCTCTTATTGTACTGAGAGTGTGACTTGAAACGTCCCTGACTACTCGTTTGCCGAGGGCAAACTTATTCATTTTTGGTCTACCTGTCTTGACGTTGGGTATCCTTTTGAACTCTGTCGTATAAGTGAGCCAAATTGGTCCTTGGTATGACCAGCGAACGGGTGTGTCACACGCTGAAATCTACCATGATTTCAGGGCTCTCGTAGAGAGTGAATTGCGATCTGTCTGCCTGATCGCTAGACTGTGAGATTTTAGCATTTCTCTCGTGGCTGCGGTCGATTCACAGGTGGCGCATCCACGTCCCTCCTCCTCCGCCGCACACATATCGCCAGCTGCATGTCACGTCGCCGCACGAAACAAACAGGGTAACGTACTGCCGCTCCGGCATTGTCAGGCCGTACAGATCTCAATCGCCACTTGTTCTCATCTCCACCTATGTACAGAAACTTCAGTAGATTTGGTCAATCAAAGTCTGCTCAGCGTCAGATCAATTCAGAATGTGTTATCCACATTTTTAGGGCCAGAGTACTTCACTCACACCACTAGTTATACTGTCTCTGCCACCCTGGATCCTTGTCCAGTGTAGTCTGTTAGTTGTTTGTGCCATTTGATCAATAACTTCTTTAGCATAATTTATGTCTGCTTTGGGACAATAAATGCTCTTAGTACACTAAATTTGCCGGCATTCTCAACCATCTAAATAGTGCCACCAGGGTTATCTTTCAATACCCTGCATATTGTATTTGTGTTGAAGCCCACTTAGCTGTAGATAAAGTCTCGAGTGCAAACAAACCTCTGCTGTATCACAAAGATATTCCTGGGAGCTATAAAAGAACGTCCTAGATATAAATTTTAACAGTATCAACTGTAGAGGTTGTAGATTGTTGGCTTAGGGTCATAATTACAGAGGTTTAGATAAGCTCACTTGGTAGTATTGATTTATTGTTGCCCTACTTGCAGCCAAATGTTTCGGAAGAAGTTGGTGACAGCACCCATAGTATCTTACCTGCGGGTCCTTAGAAATACTTTCGGAAAGCAAGTTTTTGACTTCAGCTTCTAATGGCGTTAATGTGGAAGGTTGTAAGGAAACTGGTTACATGGGGTGCGTGCTTTAAAGTCAGGTAACAGTGGGTAAGTTACATCTTGACAAGTAAAGTGTTGCAGTGGGAGGATGACATCCGTGATTATGAACTGTTCTGTGCTAAGGCTACTTTTCTTCTAAGTGGAAAAGTAAATTCTCACGATGTTCGTATCTGGATGTCAGGACATCCTCAAGAACTTGTGAAGTGTCAAAGAGAATCCGCAAAAATAAACGTTTTCTGCGCTATGATGTGACGTCGAAAAAACGGACCATGTTTTTACCCTGGCGGTGGCATATCGGTATATGCTGCGTGAATGTAAAGTTCCCCAATTAGGAGCTGAAACGGGAAACATTATTTGGGAACGAGTTGGAGTCCCACACCTTTGGCATCTCTTTGTATGAGAGTGAACGTCGAAGTCCCTAACGGTTGGATTCGTCGTAATGGCCAACAGGATAGAGCTGTTTTTCGCTGGTCCCTGCTTTCACCTGACCTCACGCCATATGACTTTTTCCTTTGAGGCTTCATAAAGCCTCGTGTCTGTGTCGTGGCAGTGGGTAGTGATTTGCCACTGTAGACCGACAGAATGGAAGAGGCTATTTGCTCCGACTACTCCGGTCTTTTAATCAAAGTGTTAGAACAATTGGATTTTAATTGGCTTTTCTGCTGTATAACTAAAGTGCACATATCAAACATCTGTAAGATAAAAACTAGGTTATCCAACAATTTGATTCCTGTGAGGAAAATTTCTTATAAAGAGCGCAAGTTTTTCACGGTCACAAATCAATTATGGAAGGCCGAGAACCCGTTGAAGATGAGCCTATCTTAGGGAAACTTTCAACTTCAAGATGAAAACAACGCAGGTGTGTGTACTCTTGCGAGATCAGACCGACGTTTAACAACAAGGATACTGGGTGACCTATTAAACAGTATCGCTGCACATCAACTTTGGACCGAAGTTTTGCACATGTCAGAGATTTGTGGCAAAATGTCGCCGAAAAATCTCACAATTGAACATAGTGACACTCAAAGAAATATGTGCTTTGTTCTTCTTGAGAGAACTGCCAATGGTTCAGTCGTCTGATGACAGGCTAGGAAGCCTGAATTTGACACTATGATCGCGAGACAAAGCAGCAAAGTGAGGAGTGGTGCACTCAGTCGTCTCCTCTACAGAAAAAAGGTCTAATGAACAAATCAAAGAACAGAACATTGTTGATCTGCACGGTTGGTATATCATGCATAAAGAATTTGTTTCCCCAGGACAAACTGTCAACCACATGATTTACAAAGGTGTCCTAGAAATGTTCAGGAAAGGGGCGATTCGAGTGAGACCGAACACTGCAGACAAGTGGATGCTGCATCACAACGCCCCATGTCGTACGTCGCTTCCATCACACAATTTTTGTCCTTAAAAGGCACTTCTGTTGATCCACAGCCTCCCTTTGTCATCTGATCTGTGCCCTTGTGACTTTTTTCTTTTCCCGAAAATAAAACAATGGCTCAAAAGGTTGTAATTTTGGGATTCTGGAAAACATTCAAGTGAATGTGACCGAACGACATATTAAAGGCGCTAACAGTTGAAGCGTTTCGGGGTTTCGACAAAGGCTGGTAACAACGACTCCACTGGCATGTAGCTGCCGAACGGAATCACTTTGAAGATTACAGCATTGGTGTTTGAAAAAAAAAAAAACTTTTCTAGATTAAATTAGTATCATTGCTTTTCCCACACATGTCGTATATTGGGATAAAGTGTACAAAGTCAGAAGAGCTGGCACCGCGATAATTCCGCTTACAAGATGAGATTGTTGACCTTACCGCCATAGCACACGCCTCCAGAGCGCAACAGATGACGAACTTGAGGGATGTTCACGGAGTAACTGCATAATTTGATGGATGCGCCGGCGTAGGCCGAGACTATGGCAGGCAGCGTGAGGCGGTGTCAGCGGGCGGTAACTCGGGCGTGACGTAGCGACCGCGGCGGCCAAACTTGGGCGGTCACCCTCAACCAGGCTGAGCGACACCTCGGTTGGCTAGGGTGTAAGGGGGGGTGGGGGTGTAAGGCGCTAAGCCGCAAGTTGCGTTCACCCGCCCAGAATCGGCCAAGCGTCGCCTAGGACTACAGGGCCGGCCGCTGGCAGTGGCTTGCTGTTCCTCCAGCCCTGCTGATTGCGCATGACGTCACAGGAGGACTGGTAATCGGCTGTACAGTGACGTCTATACTACGTGTCTGTGTGCATCTAGCGTCAGTGACTGTACTGTTTTCTGTACCACCTATGGACTGTTTCTTCACATCATCTTCCACCTTACACTTAGGAAAGAAAGTTTCGCTTTCTATTAACCAAGTCTACTTTGTGAGTGTGAAATGATTATTTCCCGCTGTGCAGAAAACTGTACAAATAAGTGAATCAAAGTAATAAGGTAATGTCATGAAACTGCAAGAACCTCTTAATACTTGGTTGGTCCTTAAGTCATGCTGATTTTAGGTTTCCGTACCTCAGTCGGTATAAACGTAGCCCTTGTATGATCACAGCGTTGTCTGTCTGCCTGTCAGACTGATCAAACCTGCATTTTCTCAGGAGGCTAAACGCATCAAGGTAAAATTGATGTCAAATATTATACTCTACTGCACTTTGGCAATGTTAAAACATGAAGCTTTTAAGTCAATGCGTTCGAGAGATAGGTCTTTATGTCACATATTTTTGTTCTCCCGAGATCACTCGTCTTAGGACAGTTCTCGTTGATGTAGAATCATGAAATTTGCCACGAAGCAAGGTTTCGCCCTACAAACAAAGGAAAAATCCGAAAAGTGTATCATTTGTAAGTATATCGTAATAAAAGAAATAAATTCTTGGCGGCCGCTGTGACCGAGCAGTTCTAGGCGCTTCAGTCCGGAACCATGCTGCTGCAGCAGTCGCAGGCTAGAATCCTGCCTCGGGCATGGTTGTGTGTGATGTCCTTAGGTTAGTTAGTTTTACGTAGTTCGAAGTCTAGCGGGCTGCCTCGGGCATGGCGGGCATGGATGTGTGTAATGTCCTTAGGGGGTTGGGATTTTTGAGGAAGAAGACCAGACAGCAAGGTCATCGCTCTCTTCGGATTAGGGAAGGATGGGGAAGGAAGTCGGCCGTGCCCTTTCAAAGGAACCATCCCGGCATTTGCCTGGAGCGATTTACGGAAATCACGGAAAACCTAAATCAGGATGCTGGACGCGGGATTGAACCGTCGTCCTTCCGAATACGAGTCCAGCGTCGATGTCCTTATGAGAGTTTTAAGTAGTTCTGTGTCTAGTGGTCTGATGACCACAGATGTTAAGTCCCATAGTGCTTAGAACCTTTTTAATTTTTGAAACAAATTCTTCCTCACTGATTTTCTGACTGTCTCTCTGTCCGTCCGTCTGTTAAGTATCCTTTTCTGCAGGATTGGATAGAAGTATCACGCTAAGGTCGATAGTTCCTTGGCGATGTAATAAATGTAAGCTTCTAAGTCGACTCAATAAAGAAATAGGTTTATTTACGTCAAATATTTTGATACAGACTCATTAAAACCTATTGCGTACTTCCCGTTGGCTTATAAAACTTCAACTTCGCAAGAAGAATGGATTCACTGTACAAGTAAAGGAAGAAAATCAGAAAATTGTTACTTTGTAATAATATCACACCAAAACAAAGTTTCTTTTGTCATTTGTTTTCCGACGTCAGACTTGAAGGTAAAACGTTTTCGAAACCGTTGGAATGCACGGGACAGATATTTGCATCAGTGTCATCGATTACTGGAAAAAATCGTAGAGATCCTCGGTTGCTGGAATGTGTGAACTGTCTGTATGCATAATTACTTTTGTACGGAACCCCCAATGGGGAGACCTTCTCCCAGCTGGCCATTTTTTTAAAGTAACACTTTGCGTGAAAAATAAGATTTTCCGCATTGTGTTTTATGTTTTTCGATAGATAATTAATTGCTCTACAGAATAGAGTGTTTAGCTTTTTATGTTGATACCCTTTTTTTTCAGGTCATAAATATGGAGTGTCACGTGGACACAAAAGAACATTTAAGACAACTTCTGCTCTTTGACTTGAATAGAGGTGCAAACCAACGGAAATTTCTCGAGAGCTGTGTGAAGCGTATTGCGAAGAAGCGATGCCTCTTACGACGCCTAAAAATTAGTTTAAGCGAATCAAGGGCGGCAAGTTCGAAATCAAAGACATGCATGATCTTCCACGAATTGCGAGATCGGAACCTAAGAGTGAATGCGGAACGTTACGTCCAGCAAAAAAACTCAACAGTGCTATCAAGGAAAAAAAAGGATCTGACATACGACGTTCTTCTCCAACACGACAACGCCCCCACGTCGGCAAGGAAGCCATTAACACTTAGCTGGCTAGCGATGCCACATCCTCCGTATTCTCCCGAGTTGTGCCTTTGGGTTTCCATCTGTTTCGATCTCTCTCGAACGCTTAACGTGGGGTTTTGCTCAGTAACTGCGTGCAGTTGAAGGCTGGGATGGACTATTTCTTCGAATGGAAGCTAGTTGATTTCTACGGACGAAACAATGAACAGCTTTTTGAAAGTTGGGAAGAAACAACGGAGAATACGTTATTGGCTGATTTTTGTTATTAATTTCTTGTTTATTTCTGAGGAAACCTACACAGGAAAAGGGAAACAATAGAACTTGTGGACCAACCTAATGTCTCGACCGTGGTCTTGCATGTTACAATGTTTCTTCTGCTTTGAACTCGTTTCCTCCCCAAAATCTGTACTTGTTTAATGAATGGGAGACAGCCACGAAACGTAAAGGCTTTATGCCCAGGGGAAAGTTTTTTATGTGGACATTACTTCTTAGAACAAGATTACTTAGTGAAGTCTGGTACTTCGAAAAGACAACACAGACTAGAAGCAGTGCCGTTACAGGTTGCATTTTCAATGCAATAATGCCCAACATGCAGTAATCAAGGAGAATCATCAGAATAACAACTAAATACTATACTGTAGAAATCCATCACCATATTCAACAGGTTAACCACTTGAATTCGCTGGCACATAAATGTTGCATTTGTTTCCAAATAAGCGCATTTTCTCATTAATATTCCCAAAGCTCAGCTTCATATCTGTACTGCTAGGATTCTTTCCTTTTTTCAGCTGAGTTGAGCGACATCTAAGGGGTTTGGAACTCAAGACACAAACAGAAATGGTTGACAAGGCCACTAGAATGTGAAGTATTGTACCAGATGTTGACCTGTCACTGAGAAGAAATGTCAAACGTAAGTAGGAGAAAGTTGAGAGAAGGACTACAGAAAATCTATTTCATGAAAGACATTATCTGAAAGAAAAGGTTCATCTATCAGAGAAACTACACGAACTCCTGAATCAGCAGACACGGACTATTTTGCAGTTAATGTGTAGACTGTTAAATAATATTGTGTCATTCAGGGTAAATATGTACAGGACAGACATTAATATGTTTGCCATGACTGTTTTTACTCCTCCGAGTCATATGAATAAATACAGCCATTAATGCCTCTGCCTCACACACTACTGATTTCTCGTTGGGCAGTGAACATGAATATTGAATCTGTTTGTTTGGATGGTGTGTTCTGGTAACAGTGCTGATCAACGTAATGAAAAAAATAAAATCCATATTTGGTCTTTACCCTTTTTTTCGGTTTTCTGGTTCAAACATATTTGTGCATGCCAAACGTTTACGATATTCAGCACTTTATAAATGGGAAGGAAGTATATGGGTGTATGAATGTGTCCGTTGAAATATTAATGTTAATATGTGTTAACTATTTATCTAATTTGATGGCAAATCCTCTTTCGTACACGTGCATTAGTTATAATGAAAGCTATTTAATTTTGTAAGAAATTTCAACCTCGTGAAATAACTCGTATTCAGTTTTCGACACCCCGTTTCACGTTTAAATAAACGCTGTTAGATTTCTCTGACGTAACATGTCAGTTCACCATCGAAAAGTACGTTACATATATTAATAAAACTACTGCTTACCCCACGGGAATAAATATCGTTTCATTTGTAGATACATTATATTTACGAAATTACGTTAGACTTTAGCGTTCATGAACACAAAACGAAATTGTTAGTTTCCTGCTTTAATGTTAACATGGGCATTTTTATTATCGTTAAGAATGTAATTACTTTTGAACTAAGACACATGGTGTCTTTCGAACTGAAATATCATATGTATTTTCTTGCCTAACTGCGACAGGGCGCCGTTGACCATCGTGGCACGCAAAATTACCGGAGGCGGTACTATAGCGATTGGTGGCACTAAACAAAAGTTTGACACAGCGATGTTATATGACTGTCTCTACTTATAAAGTACCAGACGTTATGACTAATTTTAAATATCGATACTGGAGTCTTTAAAACACCGTAACATCGAAACATCGTTTCGTAATTTTGATGGCGATAAAGTGAAAATGGCTACTGTTGCTATCTGTGAATTACCAACATCACACACAGGCGAATATATTTGGATCATGGTATCACAGGCTTGCAACGAATGGGAAATAAATAACAGCAATGTAATGAATCATGTTACTAGTGAAACAGCAGATCTGGCTAAAGGAATAGATCCAGCATTAGCAAGATGTCAGAAATCGTGTTTTGATCGCATGTTCAGTTTGGCAGCAACACATTTGTTGAATATACGAGCAAAGTGTTGGAGTTGCTTACTGCTGTGAAAAGGATTGTTCAAAAATGGTTCAAATGGCTCTGAGCACTATGCGACTTAATATCCGAGGTCATCAGTCGCCTGGAACTTAGAAATAATTATACCTAACTAAGCTAATGACATCACACACATCCATGCCCGAAAGAGGATTCGAACTCGCGACCGTAGCGGTCGCTCGTCTCCAGACTGTAGCAGCTAGAACCACATGGCCTCTTCGGCCGGCTAAAAAGGATTGTAATGCATTCCAAAGTGTAGTAGTAAATTATTAGCTAAGAACCAGATCATATAAAAGTGTAATTCAAGAAGTATCCACTGGATGGGTTACAATGTAATACATATGTATTGCAGTTGTGTCCAACGAATAATATCATTAGTTGCCACGCCAGTGCACCACCCAAACTAACGATGCAGACACAGATCTGGCATATGTCTGCAACATTCTACAGCCGATAGAAGTGGCTTCTCATGAAATTTTCCATAGAGTAAAACCTCTCCTACCCTAACGTGATAGCAGTAACTAGAATGCGGAACATTCAAATATCTAGTATGCAACCAGTATAAAACATTGAATGAGAATCTGAACTCCATCATCACAATTGAAATCAAAAACTGTTTACTACAAGATGAACATCAGTCCATCGGCCATATCAATGATGCTCGATAATAGAGTCAAGAAAATTACTTTTATTACGTCGACGGCCATCAAATCTATGAAGGACTTGTCTGCAACGGTTGAAACGACTCACAGTGAGGATGAGTAATACGAAGACAAATTAAAGAAAAACAAACGAAGTAAGTCAGAGGTATGGAGTACAAACTAACACAAGAGAATAATAACTACGAAACTATAGCATAGACGTAACTGCCTTCATAGTTCATTTACTTTCAGAAAGTCGCCTTCTAGATCACAAATACGATCCATTACAAGTTTGAAGTCATATCATTGGTACTAACTGCACATAAGTATTTCAACAGTATGGCAAATTTTCAAAATGATATTTATCTCGAAAATGCGTACTGCGAAACGTCTCTCAGATACGTTACTGTTACAGTCAGTAGGAAGAAAAGGTGCGTTAAATATAATTTTAATTGTTTCTCTGTTTATTGTTTAACAAATACTAAATTAGACACATTTTTTGTACATTGCTTTGCATGCACTTTGAATATCGCCATTTAACATCAATGTTACAAATATCGTTGTCTTGAGTTCGGTTATTGTCGATGTTTAGACGATTTTGAAACTTAAATGTGCATCGATGATCTATCAACACTGAACCTCACTACATTTAAGTAAAGCTACGATGATAAAGACTAATGTAAGGAAAAAAAATATATAATGTGTGTGAGAAGGGCAGTGGGAATAAGATGAGGATAACTGAGAATAAACACGAACGTTTCGTCACAACACAGAACTGTGCCGTCTATGTAAGGGAACGACATTCCTTCTATCAATAGGTTCATGTTTCAATGGTGACAAAAATTTGCGGTTTAGGTCAGCATTATGTGATGTTTACACTTTGATTGTGAGAATGATGTAGTCCATCGCATCCTATATTGAAATTTGCATTGTCTAACAGTCATGTACATAGTGCAGTGATGCTTTTTAGTCGGAATTTTGAAATATAATTGTGATTGGTGATTGATTTATGACATCATTTGCTGAAGAAGACAGTGTACACTGTATAAATCTGAAAAATTCCTAGCTACGCATTTCTCTGTGTTATTTATAATCAGTGAAAGTAAATGATAAGTGTCATAGTTTCAGGAATGTATGTAGATAGTAAACGCAGTTATTTCAACAAAATATATCTATTCAATAGTAGTTAGCCATACAAACTTATGTAATAACTTATTTTTAAAATCTTTAAAAAAGATGCAAAAGTGAAAAGAATGATCCCAGAAAGAACTAATACCTCAGGATCATATGTCTAAGTGTTACTACTACTTTTTTACAACAGAGAAGTTCTGTGGCAGACTTTAGTAAATTTCATTTTCAGGTGGCTTTTGGTTAGACTGACAATTATGGTATTTGTTGTGTGCACTGGAGGAAATACTTCAGAATAACATCTTTTCAACACTCACGTAACACGAAGAATACTGCAGTGAATAACCTTAAATCGTTTGGAGAACACTGGCGAAACCCCTACAAATAAAATGGCTGGAATAAATGATTACATAGAACAAATAAATACTAACTTTCCCTAAATTTGCATGTGAGTTAAAAATTTATAATCCTTATCATAATATATTATTTTAGTAGTTAAGTGAATATGAATTTGATCCGTGTGATCTTATTATGTTCAAATATATAAGAAAGGAACATGTGAAATCGGAATATAAAACTAAGTCTGGCAATACTGAATCCTTCACAAAGACACAAAAATAACATGCATCAGTTAAAGTCGAACAAATGTAATGGCCGTAATGTAAGGATGCAGTCTTTCTCCCATACTACTCAACCTGTTCATCGAAGAAGTTATGACAGAAATAAACGGAATGTGCCGGAGTGGGATTAAAATCTGGCGTTAAAGTATATCAGTCATAAGATCCGTTGATGCCATTACTGTATTCAGGCACGGTAAAGATATTTTATAGGACCTTTTGAATGTAACGACCAGTCAAACGAGGAAATAATATAAACCGATTGTAAATCATGGAAAAATGATGGTTACAAAGAGTAACACAATTGAAATTAGGTATTATCAATAAGTTAAGGGTTAAATTTCATGTTCTTTAAAGAAACGTAAGAAATATCTTCAATGCCAGGGTTGGTGTTACATAAAACACCCAACAATATTAATTAAATAATCAATAAGTTGTAATCCAGGGAAGAAAAATAAGTGTACCAATTTCAACTGGCAACCGCTAGCTTGTTCTACAGTCCCCAAAATCCATTATTGGGGTGGTGCTGCAATTGAAGAAGTCAAAGATGGCGATGATGATAAGTTGAAGAATGTCGAAGATGGAAGTGGCACGAAATTTCTAAATGTCCTAGATGACTGAGGCGGAAAATTATAAAAAATGAAACAGATAAATTAAATGACAGAATGGGGCCACTGATATGCAATGTGGAAATGTATCAGAATGATAAAAATGCTACAGTCTAATCACGGTAGTCATACAACAATGTTTAAGAAAAATACGTTAAGTCATTGAGAGTATTGGAAGTCTGTTCGGGTTTGCTCCCAGATGCTAATATCAACTTGACTCGATATTTCGGCGATCCAACTGGTCGCCATCTTCAGGAGAATGCTGCTTCAGCTGATGAGTCCCGCTGAGTCTCAGTGGGTTTCATCAGCATAAGCAACATTCTCCTGAAGATGGAGGCCAGTTCGATCGCCGAAATATTAAGTCAAGTTGATTTTACGATCCGCCATCAAACCCAAAGAGCCTTTCAAGACTTATTACGCCGGGGAAGCCGACGAAGTCACATTGACATTATTGCAGTATTATCATGTCACATGTGTATAAACTTCACTTTAATTATCTAAATTGGTATTATTTTCCGAAGCATCTGAATGATCTAAATTTTCCTCCTTACTGGAAAGTATCTGAATGATATGAATTTTGCACCATGTTCAAAAATATTCGGTTAATTATTATTAGGACACACACACACACACACACACTCATTCACACACACACACACACACACACACACACACACAAAATGTCAATGTTTATGTGATATGTCACAATGTTATATGTGCAATTAAAACACTTGAAGAAAGTAGCTTATACTATTTTGAGAACGAAAATCTATGCCAAATAATACTTCAGAAATACAATGTTGGTATAAGTGTCACAGGGTTGTTTGTAGTTCTAAAAATCCACCAAAAAGCTTAAAGAAAGTAACGTGCAATATTTCTATATCTAAAATGTATGTTAGAATACACAGCTGCAGCACACTTAACTTTGATTCAATTACCACAACATTAATTTCACATGTAAACTGTGAGTAAAAATATGTAAATTTTGTAACTTTTAGATTTTTTTCCCAAAAAATGTGTCTGCATCACAGTATTTATGTGAAGTGTTGAAATGATTTTTCTAGGTCCAAAACGTTTGTCAGAACATCTAATTTACTACTAAGCAGGCAGATGAATTTCATTTTAGACTGATGTGTGAAAACAAACATGACCAACCCTATGTTCAGAAGTAAGAGGTGATAGTTGACACAAACAAAAGACAACATGAATTATGTTCTTTAACTGTCAGCTACAGGAAGAATGCTATGAATGAGTAACACACTGGACACCTAAAACATTAACGTGGACTCTCAAATTGTCACAATGCTATTCACATGTTTAAGATTTTTATTGAAATACATAAAGATATTGGCATTTTGATTTGCTCCCTACTTGAGTGTACGTTACAGGTGGTTTCCAAGGTCAAACTTTCCTTACAAGACGGTTTTGAAAGTTTTCAGTAATTTCAGGAGTGAAGAATATGATGCATCATGTTCTGCAGTAACTAAAGATTCCAAAAATGATGCATCTTTATATGATGTGTAATACATTGTGTCACTTAAACTATATTATATCATGGCACACAAGAATAACTTTGTAATGTTCCACACACGTAAAGTAGATATGCAACATGGCCAAAGACATTGGAGAGGTTCCAACCACGTGGAAAACATTCTATATCTCGAAAATATGATATTCTCATTAAAATAAAATTATTTATCAAATTTCCGGTAAAAAATAACGCTGATTGGTTATTGTGTTCACAAATATAGTTACAGATGTCTGATCGCAAACGAAAATTCTGTCTGTACTATCTTTCATAACCTGTAACTTCTTTGAGTACATAACACACGTTACAATACTAAATAACTGAGTTGTTCTCTAAGATTTAAACAAAAATACACATGGTTCACATACTGGTGCTATTGATGTACCTTACAGGTTATGTTCCATTTGTCGACGTGAATAGCTCAATTCTTGTATCACATCGTACATTTTTCAGCAGGTAAAATGGGTGTATTACTTATAAAAATACTGGTGATTCACTTATTGAGACTACTGATAGTATCTACAATTGTCAATGAGAGTAGCTTCATTATTGTACCACACTTTTCAAGGCAAAATGTGTCCTCTAATTAAGTATTTTCACATCTAAATTAACTGTCATATATATCAAAATATTCGCAGCTCACTTACTGGCGCTACTGATATAACTTACAGGTTAAGCAGCACGTGGCAACCAATTTAGTTTAACAAATTTCTAGTAATTTTATAATTCTCTGTCTAATTCTCTGTATCAAAATACGTAGCTGTGTCATCTATAACATTACAAAACATCTATTGACACAACTTTTAATCTGAATTGTAGCTGGAAGTGCACATATCGACCAAAATGCGTCCGATCATTGTACTACACTTCAAAGAAATAAAGGAACTGTCTCCATTATTTCCCAAAACACAAATGAATTACCGATCTAAGTTACAGGATAAAGTGCACTCGCTGGTGACTGACTAATACTGTCACACAGTGGAAACTACAAGATGGTCCAGTCTAACAACATGCAGAAGAAACAAGGACTCCTGTGATACAGCTATCCACTTTCGACTACCTCTGAAAGTTATTCAAACATCATAGCAACTCCATGTTAGGCTATTAACTTTACTTATGGTACAAAATGTTTGCTCTTTCCTGCTGATAATGTTAACAAATGGTATTGCAACGTGGAGATTTTATGGCATCTACCCCCTATAAATCACCATGATACAGATACATTGCCGCATACTATATTGTACGGTAGCAGGAGCACTCTCGCGGTTAAGGTAGGCATGCTGACTGAAAATTTGTACGTCAGTCTGGTGATTTGACTGGTTGGGCTGCCATTCATTAACAGCAATCAGGGGCGTATTTTCCAATAGGATAACCCTCTCCTCCTTCCGCTGTTGTAACTCAACATGATCTACACGATGTCGACATGTGGGCCTGCTCGATCACCAGATCAGTCTACAATCGAGCATGCGTGGGACAACATCGCAAAGCAATATCAGTTCATCCAAAACCAGCATTAACTGTCCCATTATTGACCGACCAAGTGCCACAGGCATAGAGCTTCGCCCCAGAAGCTGACATACTGTACGGCACAATGCATGCACATTTGCATGCTTGCATTCAACATTCCGACGGTTGCGCACGTTATTACTGTTCCAGCATCTCACATCTGCCGGCCGAAGTGGCCGTGCGGTTAAAGGCGCTGCAGTCTGGAACCGCAAGTCCGCTACGGTCGCAGGTTCGAATCCTGCCGCGGGCATGGATGTTTATGATGTCCTTAGGTTAGTTAGGTTTAACTAGTTCTCAGTTCTAGGGGACTAATGACCACAGAAGTTGAGTCCCATAGTGCTCAGAGCCATTTGAACCATTTGAACCATCTCACATCTGCCATGGCTTATATCGCGCTCGTATCAGCCTGTGAACTTGCAATGCTAATTACTTAAGTACGTAAACAATTTAATTTCCGATATTTCAGTACTATACCTGCCAACGACCCAGCCACGTTGCTAACACCGGCTGCAGCTTCACCTCCGACGTTAATGAATGTACTCTGTCGGCTGCCCACCTGAGCACATGGCTCTCGGGCTGTGTTTACAAGTGAGTCGGCCGCGGTTGGCGGCGGTCTTCGAGGCGCATGCTTCTTCGTTGGTGATATCCACACAGAGTGAGTAGCAAGTGTTCTGAAAATTGGAACAATTACATTTATGGTACCTTTGATGACAATGTTACGATACCGTTAGTCTTTGAGATTCTTAAAGGGATCAAGAAAGAAATTAAACTGCCGAAAATTTGAAGTTCTTGGATCTCTGATACATTTTTGAACTCGTTATTTTTGAAACTAAAAACACCCATAATGTGTGACGAACGTGTTAACGTGAATGGAGGTATTCCTTCGTGGGAACCTTAGCAATATTACACTGTCACATATTGGTTCTGGAGTTCTGAATATCCATGTGTTCAGTTTGCCTATTCAAACAGTAAAAAGAAGACTATTTCTCTTAATTTGATAACATATTGTATTGTGCTCTCAGTTACGAAGGAGAAATGGTAGTCTCCGTACCTTTATCAGGTTCAGAACGGAATTCGCAGGGTCGAAATGATTGTTTGAAGAAGCATCCCGTCGTTTGTTGTTATCGCCGCTCACCGGGCGTCCATATCTTACAGTGGCCAGCCGCATACTTGGTCTTATAGTAAGGACACGGGGCATTATCAAGAAGATTGCCCTATGCAACTACCGCTCGGAAGACGTGACGGTAGCCAAGATATTGTCTTGCGTCGTACCAGTAGCCTTAGATGCCCTTCTCCCCCCCCCCCCCCCCCACACACACACACACACGTAGACACAAACTCCCAATCCCCTATTCACTTTACGCCGCACGGCTGTCGACACGATTCTGTATGAATGGCCGTAACTCTTACTGTGTCTCAGTGTGCTACTGCACGGGAAAACCCAGTGGTTTCTCAACCGGTAGCTGTGGAAACGGCATTGTTCGCACCAGAGACTTTCCAGGAATTTGCGACCCCGACAGTACCAGAACCTACTTCGGCACTGGTTCCGTCTGTTGTGATTGAAAATGCATCCGCTTCTGCACCTCTTACTGACCAGTAACAGTACAGAGAAGACGCACAACAAGTTCTAAAACTGCGCATTGAAAAGAGTGTTGCTGGCAATCACCATTCACAACATTTCCAAAGAGCTAGTAGCCTCTGCACTTTGGAGACGTAAATTTCTTACGGAGGAGAGAGCAATCCGTCTCCAGACTGGTGGCCTTCTTGGCGTCCCACTCCAAAATAGAAACAGAAATCTGCGTCACATTCCGTGCCCCATGTGGAACTTGACCCGAAGCTGTCAGCAGCGGCCTGTTGCTCGTAGACAGTCCGAACTGCAGAAAACTGCTACGGATTGTAAGCTTGAAGCGGCAGTACGTAAGCTCAAATAAATTCTGAACAAATGTGAAACTAAAACTGGTATCGAAATAGACATGAAACCAACGCAGTCGTCTGTTAAGACACTCGTAAGATTCTCATCAGCGACGGATTTGCCCACAAATCCAATCTTGCGGGTCCGAACGTCCCCCGGACCAAGTAATAACAACGGCGGAACTTTCGAGAACTGAACCATCAAATGATTTCGAAGAGGCCCGTCAGCATTGTGCTTTAGTACACCGATGGGTTAGGGAGAGGAAGTCTAATTGCTGACCTAAGTGGTAAATTCCTCCAGTTCATGGTAGCACATTTTACTACTTTCCTTGTTACCTTTAGCGTGGACAGCAGAGTGTCTAAAGCTTGCCTCTTTTATATATGTTGTCTTCCACTTGTCATGGAGTGTTGTAACTGTTGATTTACATAACATGTATGGCCAGTATCCACCGCTGGCCTTGCACGGTTTCTGTTACGGACAAATAAAAGTTGTGCAGCTTTTTACTAGGAGTGTCATGTGCAGTTTGATTTTATATAACTGTGTTTACCGTCTTCAAGCAATGTGGTTTCGGAGCTGGAATCCGACATTGTTTTCTTATTTTGCCCGGATGTTGCTCTCCGATACCGTCGAATATCTGTCTCCTGGCTGCGCCACAGCTTGTTTCGGCAATGAAATGATTTTTGTGGAATGTTTACGCTGCCTAAGGTGACAAAGCAGGGATATTTTCTATAGTCTACGGCAGAACATTCTGTATCTGTTGCTGCTACCTTTAATTTGGAGAGCCGTGCGTCTGAAGTGTTTTCTTCTTCTGTATGGATGCTGGTACTCAACAGTGAAGCATTTTAACTGTTAATGCCAATAAAATGCGTAGCCATTGTGAGGCATTGCCCTTGAACAGGTTTTGACGGGAAAAGAGCTATCACGTGGTGTAACATACAACGTGGACGGCCAGATGTTGTTGTCCAAGACACTGAATACTTGCCTATTGGCCGCGCCATAGTTTGTACTGTCACTCATAATGGTTTCTTTGATATTCATGCTCCCTCTGGTGACAAAGCGGCGAGACGTCGCTTTTACGGAAAAGTACTTTGTCACCTTTTACTCCGAAATCCTAACAAACTGGTCATTGGTGGTGACTTTACTGCTTTTCTCGCCGATGTCGGTCAAATACAACAACCAAACAGACTTCTAGAATTTCGTAAACTGACTGACAGCTTTCGGCTAAAAGATAAATGGCGTGTTCTTCACTGGGATAAAACCGACCACAATTTCCTTTATGCAAGCGGTCATAATAGACTAGACACAATTTATGATATCTGAGCTTACAAATGAAATAAGTAGAGTAGTGGTTCAACCAGTCGTCTTCTCAGATCATAGCAGGTACCTTTCTCAAATCACCTTTCCAAACGGCCCCGTTTTGCGGCGTAAAAAATTTGGAAAATTAACTGTAGCCTTCTCAGCGAAGACGGTCTCACGGAAAGGCTTACTACCTTGTGGCGAACGCTCTTACGGGACCAAAACATTGCATGTACGAGGTGCATACAACTTCTAAGGCCTCCGATTTTTTTTCTCCGGACTGGAAAGAGATAGAAACATGCACATTGTTTTAAAATGAGGCCGCGTTCATTGTCAATACGTCCCAGAGATGGCAGCACCGTACGGCAGATGAAATTTTACCGCCTGCGGCGAGAATGAGAACTGTTTTAAATACTTAAAATGGCGACATTTTCCTTACTTGAACAGCATGCAATCATTCGCTTTCTGAACTTCCGTGGTGTGAAACCAATTGAAATTCATCGACAGTTGAAGGAGACATGTGGTGATGGAGTTATGGATGTGTCGAAAGCGCGTTCATAGGTGCGACAGTTTAATGAAGGCAGAACATCGTGTGACAACAAACCGAAACAACCTCGGGCTCACACAAGCCGGTCTGACGACATGATCGAGAAAGTGGAGAGAATTGTTTTGGGGGATCGTCGAATGACTGTTGAACAGATCGCCTCCAGAGTTGGTATTTCTGTGGGTTATGTGCACACAATCCTGCATGACGACCTGTCATCCAGGTGGGTGCCACGAATGCTGAGGGACGACCACATGGCTGCCCGTGTGGCATGTTGGCAAGCAATGTTGACGTGCAACGACAGCATGAATGGGACTTTCATTTCGTCGGTTGTGACAATGGATGATACGTGGATGCCATTTTTCAATCCAGAAACAAAGCGCCAGTCAGCTCAATTGAAGCACACAGATTCACCGCCACCAAAAAAATTTCGGGTAACCGCCAGTGCTGAAAAAAGGATGGTGTCCATGTTCTATGACAGCGAGGTCGTAATCCTTACCCATCGCGTTCCAAAGGGCACTACGGTAACAGGTGGATCCTACGAAAATGTTTTGAAGAACAAATTCCTTCCTGCACTGCAACAAAAACGTCCGGGAAGGGCTGCGTGTGTGCTGTTTCACCAAGACAACGCACCCGCACATCGAGCTATCGTTACGCAACAGTTTCTTCGTGATAACAACTTTGAAGTGATTCCTCATGCTCCCTACTCACCTGACCTGGCTCCTAGTGACTTTTGGCTTTTTCCAACAATGAAAGACACTCTCTGTGGCCGCACATTCACCATCCGTGCTGCTATTGCCTCAGCGATTTTCCAGTGGTCAAAACAGACTCCTAAAGAAGCCTTCGCCGCTGCCATGGAATCATGGCGTCAGCGTTGTGAAAAATGTGTTCGTCTGCAGGGCGATTATGCCTAGAAGTAACGCCAGTTTCATCGATTTCGGGTGAGTAGTTAATTAGAAAAAAAATCGGAGGGCTTAGAACTTGAATGCACCTCGTACTATGACTGAATGGTGGGTGACAGTAGCTACACCAGCCATTCATAATTTTTTTGCGAATTACAATCGTGAAGCGGCACACTGGTGCAAGGCGACAACGCAGTGTTATCAGTCATGTTTACAAGAAACTAGTACAACAAGTTACGACGCAGCCCAATTTACTTCCCATTTTTAAACAATTTAAGGGAAGAGTTTTAAATGAATTGCGGCGCAGAAGTGGCGGTGCAGTTACGCTCAGCTAACAGCTCGGCGCACTAGCCTGGGAACCAATATCTATTTATCAACTACGCTGGGAACGCAAACGACGAGAAAAACTAGAGGTAAAAGCATGGATAAAACGGAACCGGGCAAAAAGGACTGATTTGAAAGAAATCAAACAGGGAAATATTTCACGACAGGGATAGCGATCTCGAGGCGTTAGGCACTTTTTTGCGGAGAACCCTCCATGTCTGTACTCGGAAAAATCGAACACACGTCAACGAGCCCTTTACAAATGATGATTTGGAAGACGCCGTTAAAAGGAGTCTTAGGGGAAAGTCTCCCAGACTAGATAGGATTCCCATCGAATTTTATATGAAGTACTTTCATTTCTTGAATGATACGATAACTAAGATCGCTACTGAAATTCAAAAAGCCGATCGCCACACTTGAACCCGAATGCACACGCTTTGCCCGAACTCTTACGGAACACGTCAGCTTAGTCCGGCGCTAGTAATGAGTACTACGAATGTAGGTTGTGGACAGTTGAGAATGTGGGTCTCGCGGGAGGTGTGCTAGGGATAAGTCCCTGTAGTCGCACTATCCTCTGTGCCCTCGGTGGCTCTGATGGATAGAGCGTCTGACATGTAAAAAGGAGATCCCGGGTTTGAGTCTCAGTCGGGGCACACATTTCCAGCTGTCCCTATTTGCTTATATCAACAACACCTGTCGGCAGCTAAGGGTTTTTATTTAATTATCATTCTAGTGTTTGTTTAGCTTTTTAACAAATAACGTCCACAATCAGTGACTGCACCCTGTGTCACAATGTGGCATTTCATCCACATTCAACTTCGTGCGACGTTTTTATCACAGAGTGCTTTACAACGAAATGACATCAGCAAAGCAATTGCAGCGCTTTGTGGACTTCCCGCCAGAAATAAGTGGGAGTAGGGTCTGTCACACCTGGATTGGAAGACTGTCTGGAGAAACCTTGCTCCTACTGCCATCTCCTATATTGTTCGTGAGAAATGGTACAGGATGGTTAACTGGACTATACCAGTCAATTCAAAACATCATTCTATTCATCTCATACAGTCGAGAGAATGCGAACTATGGGCAGCAGAAGACTCCATACAACACTGTTTCCTGTGCCACAAGTTCAGCTCAATATGGGACACGGCAAGGGACAGGCTACAATTAATTGTCCCTCTGCACAGTGTGCCAGTGACGGAGATCATCTTGTCACAGAGGAATCCATACCACAAAATTAAACGGAATTGCATTCTACATTCTCTCTTACGATCACTGAACGATTTGATTTCCTGCCTGATCACTACAAAGAACAGGCGCGGTTGGTTTGTACAATGACTTTCGCAAATTTTCGTTTATGACCCGTAAAACTCGCATTCGCAAGGCTACCCTGACACAGCGCTTTCATTAAATAATTTTGAATTGTGTTACTAAAAGTAATGTACGCGTAGAAATGAAATGGGGAAGGTAAATTCAATCGAACAGGTTATATTCTCATTTCAGGGAAACGGCATTTGGTACGGAGTTTTTACATACTTCTTCGTTATTCATTGTTCTAAAACTGAGTAAATGTTTTAAGTGGATCTGATTTTCTTTACTACAAAGTACTATTTATTTAAATCATGGCAGCTTCTTATTGTCTGTGGAGAGAAGGAGCATACAGGACTTGTTCAATCTACCTACGATAATACTTTTGTTGGTCTCCTTCAAACTGTCGTGTGTAGACTTTACAAGGTGTTTTACATGTTTGGCAATAGGAGTGTTTTGCGTTTTTAAAGAGAAAAATCTGCGTTTTCGGAATAAGGAAGCATTCTTGGGTTATTTAGTGGACTTTTTATTTTGCATGTGAAATAGAACTTTTTACCGTTTAAGATGGCTGTTGGGTGGAGCCGGCCGTGCGGTTAAAGGCGCTTTAGTCTGGAACCGCGTGACCGCTACGGTCGCAGGTTCGAATCCTGCCTCGGGCATGGATGTGTGTGAAGTCCTTAGGTTAGTTAGGTTTAAGTAGTTCTAAGTTCTAGGGGAGTGATGACCACAGAAGTTAAGTCCCATAGTGCTCAGAGCCATTTGAACCATTTTTGTTGGGTGGACATGAGTTGGCGGTTCATCTAGGGGATTCTCTTTCCGCGTTAAATCCCTTGACGTCCACAAAGCGTCATTTCCATGTCTGATGCAACTTCAAAAATTTTTGCAGAGGACCTTACTTTAGTCTTGCAGCGTGGTTAGGTATCACCAGGTCTTGCATTTTTGGCTCAAATGACTCTGAGCACATCTGAGGTCATCAATCACCTAGAATTTAGAACTACTTAAACCTAACTAACCTGAGGACATCACACACATCCATGCCCGAGCAGGATTCGAACCTGCGACCGTAGCGGTCGCGCGGTTCTAGACAGTAGCGCCTAGAACAGCTCGGCCACCGCCGCCGGCCTCTTGCATTTTTGTTTCGTCTTACTGCATACCCGAAGATGTCGCATGTTTCTTTGGAAACAAATCACTGGTCACTATTGACGGAAGATTTACTTTACCTTTTGTATTTGAAAGCAGCAAAGAAAACCCTAATTAAGGCCCTAGAATCTCGCCACTGATGCTAATACCTGTAGGGTGCAAGGACTGTAACACTTAAAAAAAATTAAAAAGTGCATTTGGTTTTTAGGACACGCTAGTCGCCAAAGTGGCGTCCAATTGAAAACCTAGCACTAGGCTGTCGTGCCACACGGAATTCTTATTAGTATTGTACATTAGTTATTTCTTGGTATTGGGATGTTTTTTCGTCAGATATACAATTGCCCGTATGGATGAACATGCTGAATTGTGCTTTTGGTTGTAATCGGCAATACTAGGGCGTCTAAGGTAATGGTTATGCTTAAGTAAGTAAGACTGCCTCTGAGGTATGTGAATATATTTAATGATGCTCTAAGGTGTATATATTTGTAACGTAATACTCATCCATGTTTGTGTATTTTTTGTAGGTGTGTGAAAGAATAGAGTTGAAATTGGCCATTCGCACAGCTAATAAAAGATATTACTGTACAGCCCAGGTCAGTGTTTTCTTTCACAAAACTCTTCGGTGCCGTGGAAGCAGATACGAACAAATTATCATGACACTACCGTGTAAGGTGGCCACCCGGTATAACGCGCTGCTTCCTGAGAGGGAATGCGTGTCGGTCCCCGGCAGGAATCCGCCCGGCGGATTAGTGTCGAGGTCCGGTGTGCCGGCCAGCCTGTGGTTGGTTTTTAAGCTGTCTTCCATCTGCCTCGGCGAATACGGGCTGGTTTTCCTTATTCCTCTCCTCAATTCGACCATGTCGGCGATTGCTGTAAAAACACTGTCTCCACGTATGCGTACACCATAGTTACTCTGCCAAGCAAACATTTTGGGTGCACTCGTCTGGTGTGAGGCGTTCCCGGGGGTTGGAGTGGGAGTGGGGGAGGGTGGGGGTTTCCACTGGGGGCCGAACCGCATAATAACCCAGCGTTCGGTTATTACAGAGCATATAAACGTTACAAATGTGTTCCTGACCGGGACACGGATTCGGGAACTTTTCCTCTTGCAAGCAAATGTTCCAAATACTTAGCTATCGATGCACAATACACAACGTGTCCTAGTACCTTTACCTACGCTCGTACAAGGATCGGAGTAACAATGTGGAAACACTGAGATAAATGCATGGTTGAAAATAATGGCAGATTCTAGGGAAGGCTGCAGGTTGTACTTCTGTATTTGAACATTAACGACACCTCTGCAACGTCCTCAGTACGTTGGATGTGTCAGTCATGATCAGAAGAGTCTTCTGTGTAGTTGTCGGAGCTAAGTAAATGAGAACGTGCACAAATTGTTGGTGCGTGAATGCTGGCTGCTTCCCAACCAAGGGACTCGAAGCGTTACGTGATTCAAAATGCACCGTATCGCAGATTTGTACTGTATACAGAGCAAGCGGAAAAATACCATCCCGTAAGTCACAAAGCTGACGTACTTGTGTGTTGAGGGTTCGTGACAGACCGTCATTGAACAGGACTGCGATTGGACGAAAGTCGACGAAGGCTGCAAAAGTCACTGCAGAACTGAGTGTCGCATAGCAAAGCCTGTCAGCACAAAACAACGCTAAGGGAGCTCCATAAGCAGTGAACTGCAAAATCATTCATCTCTGATGGAATTATGGAAGAAACTCATTTGATCGGATGAGTCTTGTTCCACACTGTTTCCAACATCTGGCCGAGTTTAAGTGCCAAGAGTGAAGCATTAAGGCCGGCCAGGGTGGCCGAGCGGTTCTAGGCGTTTCAGTCCGGAACCGAGTGACTGCGCATTCGGGAGGACGACGGTTCAATCCCGTCTCCGGCCATCCTGCTTTAGGTTTTCCGTGATTTCCCTAAATCGTTTCAGGCAAATGCCGGGATGGTTCCTTTAAAAGGGCACGGCCGATTTCCTTCCCAATCCTTCCCTAACCCGAGCTTGCGCTCCGTCTCTAATGACCTCGTTGTCGACGGGACGTTAAACACTAACCACCACCACCACCACCACCGAGTGACTGTTATGGTCGCAGGTTCGGATCCTGCCTTGGGCATGGCTGTGTGTGATGTCCTTAGGTTAGTTAGGTTTAAGTAGTTCGAAGTTCTAGGGGACTGATGACCTCAGATGCTAAGTCCCATAGTGCTCAGAGCCATTTGAACCATTTTTTTTTAAACATTAGCTAGCCTTAACGTGGTATGGTTCAAAATGGTTCAAATGGCTGTGAGCGCTATGGGACTTAACATCTGAGGTCATCAGCCCCTACTACTTAAACCTACCTAACCTAAGGACATCACACGCATACATGCCCTAGGGAGAATTCGAACGTGCGACCGCAGTGGCCGCACGGTTCCAGACTGTAGCGCCTAGAACCGCTCTGCCACATCGGCAGGCTAACGTGGTATCCCATGCACCGCAGATACTCTGCAAGGTTGCTCAGCTTCCACGAATTGTCACCATTTTGGCTAATCGGTACCATCTCATGGTACAACGTTTGTTCGTTTACTGCTAAAGCGGTGTTCCAAGATGACGGGGACCTTATCACTCGCCTCGCATCGTCCAGGACTCGTTTCGTGAGCACGACGATGAATTTTTAGCTCTCAATATTAGAGAGTCTCTGTGGCCTGCGTTGGAGAGAAAGGTATGTCAACGCTGTCCATCTGACGAAGCAAAGCTATATCGGCAAGTCGTCCCCTGTGTCAGGGGATCGTACTATGAACCAGTCAACAGAGTTTAATAATACCTAGAATGTGTATAATTTATTAAAACATCCACGTTTTTAACAGGAGCAGTACCTGTTGACGTTTAAGATAAATTACAATAACAGCGGTGTTTGTTGAAGGAGTCAAGTACGAGTCGTTTCCAAGAAAACATATTTTGAAAGTTCTCCACACTGACACTTCTTTGTGTTATTCAGCCTACGTATTTGCTACGTAAGATGTTGTTAGTTTTGCTTACAAGTGCTTGTGTGTTCCTTTGGTGCACTGCAACTTGCTTGTCAGTTAGTGCGTGACAATCCAAGCAGTAGGTGAGTGGACCATGGGATTTACCAGCGCAGAAAAAGCAGACAGGCTCATGATGTAGGTATCGTGAGGGAAAAATGCAGTTCGTTCTTGTACGATGTGTGCAGGAGGATGTCCCAATAGACGTCAACCATCTCAGCAATTATTCGTGAGTCTCTTCAATCATTGACGTGAAATTGGTGTGTAACAACTAGACAACGCAACAGAAGGAAGAAAGTGACGATAGAAGAGGGGAAAATTAATGTTCTTGCTACTGTTGCAGTTGACCGGGATGTTAGCTCCCGCGCGAGGAAGTGGCATGAGTCGGGCAAGGGTCCTACGCATAACTCATTCTCCGTCGACATAGGTTCCATCCCTGTCACCTCTCTCTCCATCAAGAGCTGGATGGAAACGAGTATGAGAATTTTGTTTACTGCTGTGATTAGGCATTAATTCAGGATTCACCAGATGAATCATGTACCTTGTTTAGTGATGAAGCCACATTTGCCAATTACGGCCAAGAAAAATCGACAAAACATGCACTATTGGTCTGTTGACAATCCACTTTGCCTTCGTCAGGCAGAACGTTCGCGTCCATGGGGTGCAAACGTGTGGTGTGGGATAGTGAACTAACAGTTCATAGGGCCGGAACACTTGTCTTTCAGCCTCCTTATAGACCATCTTCCACTGAAGTAAGATTATCCTCTGTGACTAGGAAAAACCTGAGCTAAAACCGCAGTGGTTAGCTCAATGGACTTGCATTCGGGAGGACGATGGTTCAAACCCGTGTCTGGCCATCCTGATTTAGGTTTCCCGTGATTTCCTTAACTCGTTTCAGGCAAATGCCGGGATGGTTCCTTTGAAAGGGCACTTCCGACTTCCTTCCCCATCCATCCCCAATCCGAGCTTGTGCTCCGTCTGTAACGACATCGTTGTCTACGGGACGTTAAATACTAATACCCTCCTCCTCCGTTAACAATACGATGGCTGCGCGCCCATAGTACACGAAGTACTCAGACTTTACTACGTGGGGAACGCTGAATGGCGCTCTCCACGAGGACATGCCAACTACAGCTGATGATATGAATAACGTATTACTGCAGCCTGCTCGGACATCTCCACTGAAATGCTAGCACATGTGCAGCAGTCTTACAGTACCAGCCTGGAACAGCGTATGGGGGCTCCCGGTGGCTACTTTGAGCAGAACCTATGATGGTCAATTGCCTTGTTACTGGTCAGAATCCACATAGCTACCGTATGCACTTGTGTTGTTCTTTAATGTGTGCTACCACAGGTATTGCACAAGTGTCGGTGTGAGAACTGTTCAAAACACGTTACCCAGTAAACTATTCACACTAGAATACTGCAACAAATATCACTGACATTCTAATTTTTCCTTCTTTTAGTTTGTTAACGTCAATCTGCATTGTTCCATTTTATAAGTGTATGTATCCACAAAAAACATAATTTCTAATTATTTTATAATGTGTTGATTGGTTAACAAGTGGTTCAAATGGCTCTGAGCACTATGGGACTTAACTTCTGAGGTCATCAGTCCCTTAGAACTTAGAACTACTTAAACCTAACTAACCTAAGGACATCACACACATCCATGCCCGAGGCAGGATTCGAATCTGCGATCGTAGCGATCGCGCGGATCCAGACTGTAGCGCCTAGAACCGCTCGACCATTCTGGCCGGCGATTGTTTAACAATTCGAGCCCCTAATTACCAACCCATTCTGTGAAAGCAACACATCAATAGCATATTCC
Organism: Schistocerca serialis cubense; assembly: GCF_023864345.2. Lineage (NCBI taxonomy): Eukaryota > Metazoa > Arthropoda > Insecta > Orthoptera > Acrididae > Schistocerca > Schistocerca serialis. The sequence goes on from NC_064642.1 coordinate 669,105,254, forward strand.
ATTTCCGTACCATTTCCAGTGCCGGTGTTAGGACATTCATCCCGTATACATTTGGAGCTGCATTGCGAGCTTCAGCTAAGTTAAAAATATCAAGCTCATCGCAGTAAAGACGAAACAAATCGTTCATCCAAATGATGTTACACCCTGGACAAACGTACCATACGTTTGTTTCATTTCCTCGGTTCACCGAAGAAAGAAACTGATAAAACATTTATAACCATTTATAAGGAACGGGTCGACCAAGGCACATGTGATTTTCGTCCAATCCAGCAATGCAGAAGCAATTCGTGAGGACATCCTACAGCATATGTTTTTTTCCCCTATTAGACACTTTGTCTCCATGTAAACTGGCCCAATCCCTGTAATTCTTTTGGTTATTAGTTTCACTTCCATGGCTCGTGGCCATGCACTCATTATGAAATGGCTGATTTAATACATGCCTACTAAACAACTATTTTCGTACGTGGAGTTAACAGAAATAACGTCTACAAAATAAGGGAAGAGACTTACAGAGTAAGTTTTTGTTAATCATGTTATCGTAAGTGTGTGTACAGTAGGTACAAAGTAGTCTAAAAATACTGGTTTCAACTAAGAGGCGCAAAGCACTGTATGCGATTTAACACAACAAATGATATTAATTTAGAAGTGGGCCTAATAAATTCAAAGAAGAACTTTTCTAGATTGCTTATGATTAATTAACTTATTATGATGTGGACTAAGAAAATAAAACAACTAGTTAATTGATCTCCATCACTCTTTGTGTGAGCGTAATTAATGTAATAATTTTACTCTGCGAGGAAATAAATTCGAATACATTGTGTTCAGAACACTTCACTTATGAGTACTATTAATATTTCTGCATTTAATTTCACTTTTTTCTCCTTACTGACATGGTTTCCCTTGCAATAAAAAGAGATAAAGTAAATGATACCACCAATGAAACCTCAATTACGAATGCTATACATAAACCCTGCAGATTATTTCGAACGTGTAACTGATGAGCGGAAATATTTCATTAGTTCCTTCACCCTGCGTCCATGCCGCGCTGCACGTTTCGAACCGCCGCTCACCTCGTTGACGGCGGTTGTGGACTGTCGACCTAGTGTAGCAAAAATGTTATTCACCCGAAGCGACGACACCTTTCCATTGATCGAAAGCCGAATCCCGATCGTCCCGTGCCCACTGCTGTCTTAATTGACGATGTAGTTGTGTCTTCTTGGGAGTGTGGGGTCTTGCCCACTCGTCTCTTATAGAATGCCTGAAGGATGCTGCATACTGTGGTAGCTATACAACAATTCAAGCAAATCACATTAGTGTTTATGGTTACAATATAGTAGATTAACAATAATTAACTTTGGTTTACAAGAACGTATCGCGAGCTATATACAGACAATAAGTGTCTTTCGCATTATACTGCACTACTGGCCATTAAAATTGCTACACCACGAAGATGACGTGCTACAGAGGCGAAATTTAACTGACAGGAAGAAGATGCTGTCATATGCAAATGATTAGCTTTTCAGAGCTTTCACACAAGGTTTGCGCCGGTGGCGACACAACGTGCTGCCATGACGAAAGTTTCCAACCGATTTCTCATACACAAACAGCAGTTGACCGGCGTTGTCTGGTGAAACGTTGTGGTGATGTCTGGTATAAGTAGGAGAAATGTTTACCATCGCGTTTCCGACATTGATAAAGGTCGGATTGTAGCCTATCGCGATTGCGGTTTATCGTATCGCGACATTGCTGCTCGCGTTGGTCGAGATGCAATGACTGTTAGCAGAATATGGAATCGGTGGTTTCAGGAGGGTAATACGGAACGCCGTGCTGGATCCCAACGGCCTCGTATCACTAGCAGTCGAGATGACAGGCATCTTATCCGCATGACTGTAACGGTCCATCAGCCACTTCTCGATCCCTGAGTCAACAAATCGGGACGTTTGCAAGACAACAACTATCTGCACGAACATTTCGACGACGTTTGCAGCAGCATGGACTATCAGCTCGGAGACAGTGGCTGCAGTTACCCTTGACGCTTCATCACAGACAGGAGCGCCTGCGATGGTGTACTCAACGACGTACCTGTGTGCACGAATGGGAAAACGTCATTTTTCCGATGAATCCAGGTTCTGTTTACAGCATCATGATGGTCGCATAAGTGTTTGACGACATCGCGATGAACGCACACTGGAATCGTGTACTAGTCATCTCCATACTGGCGTATCACCTGGCGTGATGGTATGGGGTGCCATTGGTTACACGTCTTGGTCACCTTTTGTTCGCATTGACAACACCTTGTACAGTGGACGTTACATTTCAGATGTGTTACGACACGTGGCTCTACCCTTCATTCGAGCCCTGCGAAATCCTACATTTCAGCAGGATAATGCACGACCGCGTGTTGCAGGTCCTGTACGGGCCATTCTGGATACTGAAAATGTTCGACTGCTGCCCTGGCCAGCACATTATTCAGATCTCTCACCAATTGAAAACGTCTGGTCAATGGTGGCCGAGCAGCTGGCTCGTCACAATACGCTAGTCACTACTCTTGGTGAACTGTGGCATCGTGTTGAAGCTGCATGACCAGCTGTACCTGTACACGCCATTTAAGCTCTGTTTGCTTCAATGCCCAGGCGTATCAAGGCCGTTATTACGGCCAGACGTGGTTGTCCTGGGTACTGATTTCTCAGGATCTATGCACCTAAACTGCGTGAAAATGTAATGACATGTCAGTTCTAGTATAATATATTTGTCCAATGAATACCCGTTTCTCATCTGCATTTCTTCTTGGTGTAGCAATTTTAATGGCCAGTAATGTATGTTTGCTTACATAGGCATATTAGATATTACAACAGATTACGTTTCATGGCTCTCTGAATAAGTTTAATAATTTCTTACTTTGAAGCGGATTACAAAGGCATCAACAAGTATTAGATACTGATTTGTGTAGCTTCTTATTCCCAACCATATCGGAGAAACTTTCATAGTACGGTATCTGAAAGTATCTGGGGAACTGGTTCACAATCAGAATACCGGAGGCAGTCTTGGATTAACGTGTAAGCAACGCAGCAAATATCATTTTTACGTTCCCTTGTACAGAAAACTATGTGAAGTTCTGACAAACTCCACAATTTCCTTTTTACGTACTATACACGCGAACATACGCTGCATAATAACACAGTCACACACGCTTGCAGTTTTCAAAAAATAAGCAACAACTTTCAGGCAGACGGGCGAGTAATTGCGTTGAGCGGCTTGCGTCCCTGCGCAAGGGCCAATAAAACGGCCACGAGGAAATTTGCTGGCTTCAAAGGCGGTAAATTAATCACCCCTCCCTCCCTTACAGCGTTTTCGCAGCTCTCGCCAGCGGTCGCAACTGCAAATTATTTCCCCTAGAGGCAGTGTCATCAGAGGGACTGCATTTTTTGCCCATCTTTCCTTGCTAGTAAATGATATTCTACATTCTCACCGTACCACATGTGCCACAGCAAGATTTTTAAAGGTATTTTCTGTTTAATGTGAAGTCACATGATGCCGTTGGCCAAACTTCTCTTCATTTCCACGCACTGATGTCTTTCCTTTAGGACGCACGAATTTCTCGTAATTAAGTTTGCTTTTTAGCCTTAAAACATGAGGAAGGTTTATGTTCTAAGACTGCGTTTATGATGAAGTCAACCGAAAGGCCAATTTATTGGGTAGTTTTAAGATTTATTACATCATTTTGTATGTTCATTTTACATTTGCATTTTTAAAAAAGTGAAAATTGGTTAACAAGCTGTTGCAAGGCTCTCGATTCGTGGTTGTTAATTTGGTTTCGCTGCTTATTTACTCAGGGCAATTCCCATTTCGCCTTATGAGGCTGCCTGGAACCTTGTTTAGAGCATCCCAAGACAAAAAAAATTAAAGTGTTCATCGTGGCGGTATACTTTTATTTAATCAATAAATGAAGATCAAGCAGTAGACATGGTAGGCGTACATCGTTGCATAAGTAGAATGAAACTGTTCTTTAGCAAAAGATTGGTTTGATCATTTTCTTGTGATGAAAGTGGTATACAGTTGCCAGAGACCGACGTCTGACGTACATCTTTAATCTACAAGTTACAGGGAAACTTACAGTTTAACGACGTCGCCGAAGTTCGAAGATCAACATATTTTTAACATCCATAAAATGTTACAAAAATGTATGTACGATGGACCAGCTACAACCAAAAGTGGTGCATATATCACAAAGATTCATCAAAGAATCGCTGTGGCATTAAGAAATACTTACTTATCAAACAATATGGGCTGGGGTCGGAAAAGAAGTGTACCACACGACGCAGGAATATACAGAATTTATTCAACGCGGGTTTCGGAATGATAGTCCTTAATGACTTGCAAAAATTTTGGACGTAATTTCACAGCATTAAGAAGGTATTTCTCGCTGACAACATGAAGAACACGATGAACGGAAAGTAAACATTATGGCTTCCTACATTTCGACATTCATGCAGTGTAACTGTGACATCATGCATGACGTTTAAATTTATTACTTCTTTCCTACTGATCCTATTCCCAACACATTTTGCAGGCACTATCTATACATGCCGTTGAATGTACCTGAAAAAATATTACTGTAGGACCCCTAGTTACTTACAAAATTATGTCACTGGACGACATGAAGTAGAGGAGATATGATGTGGTAAACATTGAGGTACGTTAAAACGAAACTGCAGGGCAAAGTTCACTACAGATACTTGTGACGTATGTGTAAAGGTATTTGTAATATACAGGGTGTGTCCGTAAGAGCGTGCAAAAATTTAACAGGACTTTCAGTACGCTACAGTGAACAGTTTGAGATAAGGAACTTGGGATCCGAGAAGCCAGATTAAGGAGATAATGGAAATAAAATCACGTTACTGCGCCCCTTTTTATTTACTTTGGTTACAGTTAACTGTAAATACCATCATTGAAGAAATGATCGTACCATTTGTTTTGTTACAGAATGTGCTAAAACTGACGGCCGTCAACCATAATGCAAGCATGACATCGGTGAACAAGATTCTGACGCTCCCTGACAAATATCCCTGGTGTGTATCGAATCACATCACAAGGAGCTAAAATTGTGGCATTCATCGATCGACAGAAATAAACATTCGTCGTGACGGATAATGCCTAGGAAATCGTTCCCTGTACAGCCTTTCAGCAGCGAGAGCATTGCAACGTATTTGCCCATTCGCGAGGTGCATGTCAGTGGGTTCTGCGAAACTGTACCCATTCTGCTCCATCGTATTGTTTTGTACGTCTCTGAAAAGCACTGAATACTGAATGGGTCTGTCGTAGATTCATAGTACGTTCTGTCATGGAACAATATAACTACGATATAACATAGCCAACTTCTGGACATGTAAACTAAACAAAACCTACGTCATGACTGCCTATTAATCAGGCTCGTCCTCTTTTTGTCCTTGCAGGAACTAATGTAGGTGCAAATAAACGGTAAAGTACTTGTAAACTTGGACGCATTTTAGTTTTTATTTAGCTGAATAACGGTAATGCTAAACAAAGTGGTAGTCAAGTTTATTTCGATATATGCTTAAGCTGCCTTCCCCGACCTCATGTACCCTACATCAAATCATTCAATGGAGCATTCTCGACGTCCTGTTAAATTTTTGCACTCTCCTCTGAAATTAATCTGTATATGTGACATGTGATAGGCGTGTAAGGCAACGGGAGAAAGGTCGTCCGAAACCCATGGATCGACTCCAACCACACATGCTGTACATACAACTTAGTATCTGCAAAGACATTCTTCAGGGGTAATAACCAACCATGTCCTTTAAGGGTAGGCATGAAAGTGGAGATGGATAGCGAAGAGAAAGATAAGGAGATGGACAGAGACAGGGGGAGGAAGAAATAGACACAGTAAGAGGGAGGTGAACTTAAATCGGGATGAGATAGACAGAGGGAAAAGGACCAGACAGATAATTAAAGGAGGGAGCCTGAGATGGACAGATGATTGTGGCAGGAATAGATGGACAGATGGGAGGGATGGAGATTAACAGCGAAAGTGCCGGCCGGAGTGACCGTGCGGTTATAGGCGCTACAGTCTGGAACCGAGCGACCGCTACAGTCGCAGGTTCGAATCCTGCCTCGGGCATGGATATGTGTGATGTCCTTAGGTTGATTAGGTTTAATTAGTTCTAAGTTCTAGGTGACTGATGACCTCAGAAGTTAAGTCGCATAGTGCTCCGAGCCATTTGAACCATTTTTGAACAGGAAAGTAAATATGGGGAGAAGGATGGAGACAGAGAAAGAAGAAGAGAAAGTAGACAGAGGTAGGAGGGAGAGATGGACAAAGAGAGGTGGAAGGAGGAGTTGGACAGAGAGGGGTGGGAGGAGGAGATGGTAAGGAGGAGGTAGAGGGTGAGGAGATACTGACTTAGGGTGGGGAGTTACGGACAGTTGGGGGACATGGGAGGAAAAAGAAGATGGACAGAGAGACCGGGAAGAATAGGTGGATAAGGAGGGGGAGGAGGAGATGGACGGCGTGTGGAGGTAGAAGGAAGTGGCCAAGACAAGGGAAAACGAGGGGGAGGAGGTGAACAGAGAAGGGCGAGTAGATGAAGTGAGGTGCAGGAGGAGATGGACTTAGAGGTGATGGACTTAGAAGAACATACAGGGGGAGGAGGATATTGACTTTAAGAGGGGAGGAGGATTTGGTCGTATGGGGAGGCAACAGAGAGGAATGGACCATTTGAACAGATAGAGGGGAAAGAGGAAGTGGTTAAAGAGATGGGAGGAGGAATAGACAAAGGGAGGGGGAGCACGAGATGAACTTAGAGAAAATTGGAATAAATTCGAGAAGCAATCAGCAAATAATACAAAAACATTTTCTCGTCTAATTTCGGTTGAAAAATTACGGAATTTGTTGTGGGCGTCATGAAATATTCTCGCGTCAGCTCCTTTAGTTTCGTGGGGTTCCGATAGTTGGTAATGCTACACGTGGCCCTCAGAATGGCGTTTGTGATGGAGATACGTTCCACGCAGAGAGCTGTAAGTGGGTTCATTTTGGCGGAAAACCACAGCATGGCATACATGCGTAGTGCTTGCTGGATGTCTACGGAGACCTGACAATGAAGAAAAGTACGCAGAGTCGTTGGGCGAAGCGTCCGTCAACATTGCAACACGGTAGCGTAGAACTGTGCGACCTCCTGCGTTCCAGCTGGCCGCGCACAGCTGTGACTCCTGCAGTGTTGGAACGTGCGATCACTCTCATTCGAGGTGATCGACAAATCACAATCAAACACTTGCTGCACAACTTGATATCTCTGTTTGTTGTGTTGACACACCCGTCCACCACCTGGGGTACTCAAAGGTGTGTGCCCTGTTGGCTCCTCGCTGCGTAATAGAAAATAAAGAGCTACGCAAATCCATCTGTGCGAAATTGTTTGATCGTTACGACGCTGATTGTGACAATTTTCGTAGATCATCATCACAGTTGATGAAAGATGTGTTCATCACCTCGAACCGGAAACAAAACGACAATCCTTGGAGTGGTGCCACATCGCCCCTCCTCCGAAGAAAAAGTTCCGTGCCGCAGCATCAGCCGGTAAAGTCATGGCGACGCTCTTCTGGTACTCTGATGGAGTTACTCTGTTTGATGTCCTACCCCTCATGGTGCAACGGTCAGCACTGAAGTGTATTGGTTTAGCATTAGGAAACTAACGATACAAATTCAGCGTATTCGTCGCTAGAAATATGCAAATGAACTCCTCTTTCTCCATGATAATACAATGTCTTACGTAAGTCTGCGTACCCGACACTGCTCACAAAACTTCATTGAACTATTCCTCCTCATCGAACCTGACTGTCCGAGGCTTCCGACTTCCATCAGTTTTGCACAATGGAGGGTGCACTCCTTGGGGAACAGATGATGGGGAGATTATTGATGCAGCAAGACTCCGACGTCGGCCGGAAGAGTGGTACAATGAAGGCATACAGGCCCTCCCAGTAAGTTCGCGCAAGATCGTCGCAATGAATACGGATAAAATTGAAAAATAACTTGTTACAGTCCGAAGAGTGTCCAATAATACGGTGTACTGAAATCCTAAATAAACCCAGCTTGCTTTCAGAAAAAAAGTGTTGCATTTCTTATTAAAAGCCCTTCCTTTATTCATATCAAATTAGCAGTTGCACCCTACGTCCTCGATTATCTGCTGGATGTAGTCCAATCTCTGTCTTCCTCTACAGATTTGACCATTTATAGCTTCTTCTAGTACCGTGGAACTTACCGCTGACCCCCTTAGCTGATGTCTTATCATTCCGTCCCTTCTTCCTGTCGGTAGTTTTCATATGTTTCTTTCCTCACCGATTCTGCGGAGAAACTCTTAATTTGTTTCTATATAGGTCCACCTAACTTTAACATTTTTTCTGTAGCACCACATCTCAAATGCTACAAGTCTCTTCATTTCCGGTTTACCCGCAATCTTCGGCAGCCATTGCTGATGATTTTTAATCAGAGTTTAAGTCATGGCGGGGTTCGAACCGGGGACTGAGGACGTTTAGATTACTAATGAAAGACGGATGGATTACACAACTATATACTGTTCCGTCCAATTTCCATTTTTATATGGGTTTATGACGGATGGGTTTTATATCCAGCTAATTTTACATACTCTGATGTTGCCTCAAAAGGCTGAAACGCATCATTGATACCAATAATTTCGCAGCCAAGACTGTTTTTATTCTGAAACAAGAGAAATACTCTAATTGATCGACGAACGAACGATCACCAGAGACGTCGAGGAATGTAAGTCACTTAGGAATGAAGTAAATACAAACGGCAGGGAATTGAAGGTAAAGTGGCTGCAGAAGAAAATTGAAGGAATTGAAAATGAAATCATCATTGTAAGAAGTCATCGCTTAGAAACTTAAAGAACCTTCGGTGAAATTAAGAGCAAAGGAATCTAAATTGAAAGTGCTCTGCGATTTTTAATTATAAAAACCGCGCGGGGTAGCCGCGCGGTCTACAGCGCCTTGCCACGATTCACGTAGCTTTCCCCCCCCCCGTAGGAGATTCGAGTCCTCCCTCGGGTATGGGTGTGTGTGTTGTCCTTATCGTAATTTAGTTTAAGTAAGATTAAGTAGTGTGTGAGCCTAGGGACCCATAATCTCAACAGTTTGGTTCCATAGGAATTACGCCTTTCATAAAGGTTCTCATATAGTCCTGTATGTCGTCACAGGATAGCCGATTCCCGTCGTACGGGGCTTCGATAAACTTGTTGGCAATGTCAGTACTGTTCGTAGATAAGTAGGGAAGGGACGTGATCGAAATCGGTTTCTTTAAGAATTCTAGGAAAATGTAGTTCACCTATACAGGAGCCCACGTATAGAACACTGATACGACGCATTCTTGTGCTGCTTGAGTGTTTCGGATATCCACCAGATCGGATTAAAGGGATTTGGAAGGCCACTGCTAGATTTGTTAACGATAGGTTCCATTATCATGCGAGAAGCAGGGACATGTTTCGTGAACTCATTTGTGAATCTCTCTGGGATAACGACGCCCTTTTCGCGTAACACTGCCGACAAAATTTAGAGAACCAGTATTTGGCACTGACTGCAGAACGATCCTACTGCCACCAATATACATTTCGCCAATTGTCGCTCGTCTTTTGAATGTAACTTCTTACTGGTTGTAAGAGATAGTACAAACAAAAGTGAGAAAGGGCAGCTATAATTTTGGATGGAATGTTTTACAGAATCAGTTAAGCAGGTATTGGCGGCTGATCTTTATGCGATGATGCATGAACTTGAAAAGATAAATAGAAGTTTGGCGTCCGATTGAGCGTGTAGTAAAATGACTGTCAGAAAGGGACATTGGACTTCATATTAAAGCTTCCCAGCCAAGAAGGTTGCAAAAATGGTGACCGAACTACTGCATCGTATCAAGACGGCCGACGTACAATATTAGTGCCAAGTAATTTGCTGAAACATTAAAATTACGATTACGACATACATAAATTAATTAATAGGTAAGGTAAATATTCTTAACATTGCAATTTAACTCAAGTATCGCTTCAGTACATGACGCAATATTTTAGTCCATCCTTTCAGAGGAACGCCACGAAGCACGAGCGTAGAAGACGATCCTCAGACACCAGTATCTGTCGCTTCAAAGCGAAGAAGAAACAAAAGAACACAAACTTCTAAGCAATTTAGTTTTTTGGTGGTGGAGGGGGGAGGGGGGGGGATGCATCAGTCCTCTCAGTGATTTGACGCGGCCCGCCACGATTTCCTCTCCCTAGCAGTCGCACTTGCAACTTACCTCCTGAATTATTTGTTAGGTGTAGCCCAACCTTTACCTTCCTCTACAGGTTTTACCCTCTACAGCTCCCTCTTGTACCATGGAAGTTATACCCTAATATCTTCTCAAATGTCCTATTATCCTCCCACCCCTTCTTGTCAGTATTTTCCGTACATTCCTTTACTCGCCGATTCCGCAGAGACTCCCCTCATTTCTTACCGTGCCGTTCTAGGCGTTTCAGTCTGGATCCGCGTGACCGCTACGGTCGCAGGTTCGAATTCTGCCTCGGGCATGGATGTGTGTGATGGCCTTAGGTTAGTTAGGTTTAAGTAGTTCTAAGTTCTAGGGGACTGATGACCACAGATGTTAAGTCCCATAGTGCTCAGAGCCATTTGAACCGACCATTTCTTACTATATAATTCCACTTCATTTTCAACATTCTTCTCTGGCACCCCATTTCAAATGCTTCGATTCTCTTTTTTTCCAGTTTTCCGATGAACCATATTTCACTGCCATACAATACTGTGTTCCAAACCTACATTCTCAGAAATTTCTTAGTCAAATTAAGCCTGGTAGATTTCTCTTGGTCAGGAATGTCCTTTTTGCCAGTGCCTATCTGCTTTCATATGTCCTCCTTGCTCCGTCTGTCACGGATTATTTTGCTGTCTGGGTAGCAGACTCCCTTAACTTCATCTTCTACGTCATCAGCAATTATGATGTTAACTTTGTCGCTGTTCTCATTTGTGCTACATCTCATTGGTTTCGGCGTTCTATCATCTAAACTGTCTATGTTTTGTTTTCATAGGCTGTTCATTCCATTCAGCATCTCCTCTAATTCTTCTCCACATTCAGTAACGATAACAATCCCATCATTGATAACTTTTCATGATGAATTTCATTCCACTAAGTTTTATTTCCGTCATTGCTTCTTCAGCGTATAAATTGAACAGACGAGGCGAAGAACTACATCCCTTTCCTACACTGTTTTAATCCGAGCACTTAGTTCTTGCTCTTCCACTCTTATTATTCCCTCTTGGTTCTTGCACATGTTGTACATTATTCTCTTTTCTAACTGCTTATCCCCGTTTTTTTTCCAGAATTTCGAACATCTTACATTCTTTGATAATGTCGAACGCAGTTTCCAGGTCGACAAATCCTATGAAAGTGTCTTGATTTTCTTTTAGTCTTGCTTCCATTATCAATAGCGTCAGAACTGCCCCTCTGGTGCCTTACCTTTCCGAAAGCCAAACTGATCGTCATCTAACAGGTCCTCAATTTTATTTTACATTCTCCTGTATATTGTTCATCTCAGATACTTGAGTGAATGGGCCGTTAAGGTGACTGTGCAATAATCCTCGCACCTTTGCTTCCCGCAGCATTTGGAATTGTGTGGATGACGCTTTTCGGAACGTAAGATGGTGTATAGCCGGACTATTACATTCTACACATCAACGTACATAGTCGTTTCGTTGCCATTTCCCCCAACGATTTTAGAAATGGCGATGGAATGGTATCTATCCCGTCTGCCTTATTTGATTTAAGTCCTCTAAAGTTCTTCTAAATTCGGATTCTAATACTGGATCCCCTGTGCCTTGTTTAATGACTCGTGTCTGCTCTTGTATCACGTCGTCAGACAAGTCCTCACCCTCACTATCCGCTCTCTCCTCTAAATTTAACAGTGGAATTACCACTGAACTCTTCATGTTATCGCCCCCTCCTTTTAGTCTCACCGAAGATTGTTTCCACTTCTCTACATACCGTGTTCGTCCTTCGGACAATCATTTGCTTTTAGATTTCTTTACACTTTTCACACAGCCATTTTGCCTTAGCTTTCCTCCACTTCCTATTTATTTTGTTCCTAAGTTCAAAATGGTTCAAATGGCTCTGAGCACTATGGGACTCAACTGCTGAGGTCATTAGTCCCCTAGAACTTAGAACTAGTTAAACCTAACTAACCTAAGGACATCACAAACATCCATGCCCGAGGCAGGATTCGAACCTGCGACCGTTGCGGTCTTGCGGTTCCAGACTGCAGCGCCTTTAACCGCACGGCCACTTCGGCCGGCTGTTCCTAAGTGACTTGTATTTCTGTATTCCTGAATTTCCTTGAAATATTTTTATACTTCCTTGTTTCATCGATCATCAGAAGTATTTCATCTGTTATCTATGGTTTCTCCGTAGTTGTCTTCCTTCTGTGATTGTCCTCTTTAGAGATATCCATTCCTTTTTATTTGCACTGCCTACTCAGCTACTCAATGTCACTGTTTCTATAGCCTCAGAGAACTTCAAGCGTAGCACTTCATTTCTTACTACTACTTTGCACTTTCGTTCTTCCCAATCTCTTAAATTTCAGCTTACTCCTAATCACCGCCAATTTTTTATCTGAGTGTATATCTGCACCTGAACACGCCTTACAATCTGGTACCTAATTTCTTAATCTCTCCCTGAACATGATGTAATCTAAGTGAAATCTTCCCGCATCTCCTGGCCTTTTCCAAGTATACCTCCTTCTCTTGTGATTCTTCGACAGAGTATTCGGTATTATTAGCTGAAATTTATTCCAGAACTCAATTAGTCTTTCGCCTCTCTCAGTCCTACTACCAAGCCCTTACTCTCCATTAATACATTCTTCTACTCCTTCACCTACAACCGCATTCCGATCCATCGTAATTATTAGTTTTTCATCGCCATTTACGTAATGAATTACCCCGTTTAATCCCTTTACACTCTCTGTATCTGCTCGTCTTCGGCTTGCATTTTCAGCTTGTAAACCCGAACTATAGTTGTCGGTTTGCTGTCGATTCTGATGAGAACAACCCTGTCACTGAACTGCTGACAGTAACACATTTTCCGCCTCACCTTCCTATTAATAACGAATCCTACTCCCGTTGTACGCTCTCTGCTGCTCTCGATATTATCCTATACTCGTTTCACCAGTAAACCATCCCTTCCTTCGGTTTCACTGAACCCTACTACATTTAAACTGAGCATCTCCATTCTCAGGTTTTCTAGCTTCCCGGCCACGTTAAAACTTCTGTCATTCCATGTACCGACTCGTAGAATTTTATCCTTTCGTTGGTTATTCACTCTTTTCCTCATGATCACCTACTCATTGGCCGCCAGCTGCCGGAGATGCGAATGGGGGACTATTTTGGAATCTTTTGCCAATGGGAAGATTATCATGACACTTTTCCAATTACCGGCCACATATACTGTGGATACACGTAGTGACTTTCATGGAGTGGTTTCCTATGTATTCTGCATCATCATGTTCCTGATCACTGCTGTTTTTCAGCCTTTTGGGGCAGTTTGACACTCCAAGGGCAAGGAAGTACTCTGAAACTCTGTCCGCTCCTCAGCCCTCTTTGACAAAGCTGTTAGTTGAATGAGTATGAGTTCTATGCAGGAAGTCTTCACCGGAATTGCTGCTGATATTTGTTCAAAATTTAAGCGGTGGGGGGTTTAAACTCGGGACCGAGGACGTTTCAGTTAAGCTATTAACCAAAGATGCTACACCTAAACCACGAAGACAAGGTAAAACGAACTAGTGCTCGTATGAAAGAGCTGTATGGAAATATCTGTATTAAACAATATGTAGAGGAACCAAGTGGAAAAAATAACAATGGACAATTATGAACTATGCGATAGGATTAAGCATGATGTGAGACAGGACCGGTCTTTCTCTTTTTACTGCTCAAGCTAGATATGGAAGAGGCAATAACGGAAGTAAAAGAAAGTTTAACGGGTGGGACTGAAACTCAGAATGAACGGTCATCAAAATTAGGGACAATGAAGTGAAGGAATTCTGCAACCCTGGAAACAAAATAACACATGACTTACGAAGTAAGGAGGAGCTGAAATGCAGATTAGCAAAGGCACTGTGGGTGTTCCTGAAGAAAAGAAGTCTGCGTCACACCCTGAGGATTGAAATGGCTGCTATGAAGAAAAGATTGTGGTTAAGTAAAAACAAAATATTCTTACAGGCTTACATAAGAAATGTATCTGGCGTTCAAGACAGCAATAACAAGCTACGAATAAAAAGCGCCCGAAAGCTAAACTTCAGAAACTGTTTTAGACATGAAAAGAAACGGAAGGAAACACTGAGACCAGTAACATCAACAAGAATCAGAAGTGCACTACAAGTGCACTACAGGAAGTCAACTAAGACACAACATTCCACATGAAGCACTGCTGAATTTCGCGTACCGAAAATTCAGTGTACCAGCGGAAAAAATACTTCTACTGGAGCACAAAAAAGGCGAATGTGCTACTGTATAAAAGACTGCCTGAAAAGGGGAATAACAGTTGTCTCTTTCTACCTTTCTGAGCAACTTGAAAAATCTCATCAATGATTTTGTCATGCGAAAATATTCGTGCTCCTTTTAACGTGCAGCTCACGTCACATTTCCATAGGTTCCCCTAACTGTAACTTGCTCACAGCCAGTTGTTCATCGCTGTAAGTCGCTCATATCCATCCACTCCCACTTCCCAATTCTTAGTCATCATTCAGTCCAAATCATTGCCATTACGTCTTTGTGTCTCTCTAAATGTTTCAGCCCACTGTCTCACAGCCACAGTTCCCTCGTTCTGCTTACTAATACTGTTTCATTTCACTGCCACTGTCTCCCTCTAGCACTCTCTTACTTCCACCATCTCATTCATTCATTCATTCCAACTGCACTTGTCTCTTCTCATTATTGCTGTTTCTGTCTTCGTCGTTGTCATTTTCATAGCTTCTGCGTCTCTTTAACACTGGCTCTCACCCACTTCCACTTTCTCCTTCTCATTATTCCTCTCTCAACGGTAGTTTCTCCTTCACACATTTCCTACCAGTATTCCATGGCCAATGAGTCCTTCCGTTTGTCTCCGCTGCGATTGTCTCCTTCGCTCTTTGTATATGACATCGAACGTCTACTGTCTTCCAGTAGTAATTATTTTCCGTCTATTTAAAACAGCCGCTGTCTCCATGTCTTTCAGCCTGAAAAAGCGTGAAGAAGCTCACCTGCCAAAATTTTTATGAAATTTTTAAAGTTGCTTAAGAAGGTAGAATGAGGCAGTTGGTACCCAACTTTTCAGTCTGACTCTTTTAACAAACAGGAGTATATTTGCCTTTTCTGCCCCCGATAGGAGCATTTTCTTGCAACATTGTGGCATATCACTCAAAATGAAAGAACTTTATGGATCGGTAAATTTTTGATAGTTTACTTGTGTGCAATTGAAATAACGCAAAGCTACATATATAATTTCACACTTGGGACCGGATTTTATGTGCTGAAAAGTTTAGCAAGTGCTTCAGTACTACTACAATATGGGATAATAGGACCTTTCTTATGATTACGGACACACTTTGCAGCCTATTTCTCCGGACCACGTCACTTTATAACTACCTTCTCCCATCACATCGGATTTTATGTGCGTATTTTGCGTGTCGAATTAGGATGACTCTTAACCTCTGTATTTAACTAACTGGTGAAGATATCATGAAAATTTTCAGTGTTGTGCGAGATCTGGATCTTAGGAATATATCGAAAAAATTTCAGCCATTTGGTGTGCATAGCCATCTTGGAATCCTTTGTTCAGTTTTCGAACACAAAATCCCGATATCCGGGATTTCACAGGATACGCCCGTGAAGTAAGTGATGCCTACAGAAGCCTCTCAAGGAACACTGTCGACCACAGATAATATAAAACAACCAACTTAATTGATCCATTTGCCTAACAGGAGTAACTATGTAATATACTGAAATTTCCTGGCCGATTCAATCTGTGTACCGGACCGAAACTCGTAGTCGTGACCTTTGCCTTTCGGTGTAAAGTGCTCTACCATCTGATCTACCCAAGCACGAGTCACACCCCGTCGTCACAGCGTCACTTCTGCCAGTACTCATTCTGGAAACATCCCCCAGGCTGTGCCTAAGCCATGACTCCGCAGTATCCTTTCTTTCGGGAGTGCTAGTTCTGCAAGGTTCACAGGAGGGTTTCTGTAAAGTTTGGAAGGTAGGAGACAAGGTACTGGGAGAACGGCAGAGGTTCCGATTTCGAGTCTCGGTCCGGTACACAGTTTTAATCTGCAGACTGAAAATCTCATTCTGGAAATGTAATATTCTAATTTGACACTGTACTGTAGGATAGTTTCGGTAACACAACACATCTGTTGGGTACACCGGTGGTTCCCAAGCTAAGGACTACCCAAAATACTTGACCCTACCTTCCTGTCACCAATATAATTCGAGCTATGGACCCCAGAAAAAATCCGTTTCGATGTGCGGCGTTCTGAAAAGTAACAGGTAGCGCATAGTATCGCATGCGAAACGATAAATCAGAGAAGTAGAATACTTCACTTGTGAAGGACACCGGGAGAGCTGAAGAATCACAAATCAGAGGAGCGGTTAACGTGTGGACCCTAGTGAAGGGCACACAGTACA
This sequence comes from Schistocerca serialis cubense, assembly GCF_023864345.2. Classification (NCBI taxonomy): domain Eukaryota; kingdom Metazoa; phylum Arthropoda; class Insecta; order Orthoptera; family Acrididae; genus Schistocerca; species Schistocerca serialis. The sequence goes on from NC_064642.1 coordinate 669,121,967, forward strand.
ACGCACAGGCACAGTCAGTGTACTCCTACAGCAAGAGTCTGCAAGCAGCAGGAAGCAAACCTACCGCCACTGCGTTGTGTCCCCAACGTGGTGAACATCGTGCAACTCTGTTGGCCCGGCGTTGTTGTGCCGCTGACTGTGTGAGTCGCTGCTGCTACCGGCCAAGGGTCCACAGAGTCGCTTCAGTCGGCAGATGCTGGACACCGGGAACTGTCGCGGCCTCCTCTCTCACTTGCAACGTGAAACTGCCTGCAGGTGTGGCGCCGTTTGTTCAGCTGGACAGAACCACTATGTGCCGCAAAAGTGCCACACCCTTGTATCAAACAATAGATCTTGACTTAGGTAAAAATATTCGGAGAATGTACAGTGTTTGACAGTTGCTAAGGAGCAAAGCCATTGATGGACAGAAATAATGGCAAGCAACATTGGACGACATGAGACCCAGTACACACGTAACGGAGTCGGAGTGGTATATTAATAACGAAAAATGTTACAGATTTCACCGTATGGAGAAGCAGGATAACAAATATGAATAAGTTTGTGTCTGACACAGGTCAGGCTGTCGACAACGGATTCGCAGTAAGGAATAAGCTCTCCTCAGCCCCCCCCATGAACCATGGACCTTGCCGTTGGTGGGGAGGCTAGCGTGCCTCAGCGATACAGATAGCCGTACCGTAGGTGCAACTACAACGGAGGGGTATCTGTTGAGAGGCCAGACAAACGTGCGGTTCCTGAAGGGGGGCAGCAGCCTTTTCAGTAGTTGCAAGGGCAACAGTCTGGATGATTGACTGATCTGGCCTTGTAACATTAACCAAAACGGCCTTGCTGTGCTGGTACTGCGAACGGCTGAAAGCAAGGGGAAACTACAGCCGTAATTTTTCCCGAGGGCATGCAGCTTTACTGTATGATTACATGATGATGGCGTCCTCTTGGGTAAAATATTCCGGAGGTGAAATAGTCCCCCATTCGGATCTCCGGGCGGGGACTACTCAAGAGGATGTCGTTATCAGGAGAAAGAAAACTGGCGTTCTACGGATCGGAGCGTGGAATGTCAGATCCCTTAATCGGGCAGGTAGGTTAGAAAATTTAAAAAGGGAAATGGATAGGTTGAAGTTAGATATAGTGGGAATTAGTGAAGTTCGGTGGCAGGAGGAACAAGACTTCTGGTCAGGTGACTACAGGGTTATAAACACAAAATCAAATAGGGGTAATGCAGGAGTAGGTTTAATAATGAATAGGAAAATAGGAATGCGGGTAAGCTACTACAAACAGCATAGTGAACGCATTATTGTGGCCAAGATAGATACGAAGCCCACACCTACTACAGTAGTACAAGTTTATATGCCAACTAGCTCTGCAGATGACGAAGAAATTGAAGGAATGTATGATGAAATAAAAGAAATTATTCAGATTGTGAAGGGAGACGAAAATTTAATAGTCATGGGTGACTGGAATTCGAGTGTAGGAAAAGGGAGAGAAGGAAACATAGTAGGTGAATATGGATTGGGGGACAGAAATGAAAGAGGAAGCCGCCTGGTAGAATTTTGCACAGAGCAGAACATAATCATAACTAACACTTGGTTTAAGAATCATGAAAGAAGGTTGTATACATGGAAGAACCCTGGGGATACTAAAAGGTATCAGATAGATTATATAATGGTAAGACAGAGATTTAGGAACCAGGTTTTAAATTGTAAGACATTTCCAGGGGCAGATGTGGACTCTGACCACAATCTATTGGTTATGACCTGTAGATTAAAACTTAAGAAACTGCAAAAAGGTGGGAATTTAAGGAGATGGGACCTGGATAAACTGAAAGAACCAGAGGTTGTACAGAGATTCAGGGAGAGCATAAGGGAGCAATTGACAGGAATGGGGGAAATAAATACAGTAGAAGAAGAATGGGTAGCTTTGAGGGATGAAGTAGTGAAGGCAGCAGAGGATCAAGTAGGTAAAAAGACGAGGGCTAGTAGAAATCCTTGGGTAACAGAAGAAATATTGAATTTAATTGATGAAAGGAGAAAATATAAAAATGCAGTAAGTGAAACAGGCAAAAAGGAATACAAACGTCTCAAAAATGAGATCGCCAGGAAGTGCAAAATGGCTAAGCAGGGATGGCTAGAAGACAAATGTAAGGATGTAGAGGCCTATCTCACTAGGGGTAAGATAGATACCGCCTACAGGAAAATTAAAGAGACCTTTGGAGATCAGAGAACGACTTGTATGAATATCAAGAGCTCAGATGGAAACCCAGTTCTAAGCAAAGAAGGGAAAGCAGAAAGGTGGAAGGAGTATATAGAAGGTCTATACAAGGGCGATGTACTTGAGGACAATATTATGGAAATGGAAGAGGATGTAGATGAAGATGAAATGGGAGATACGATACTGCGTGAAGAGTTTGACAGAGCACTGAAAGACCTGAGTCGAAACAAGGCCCCCGGAGTAGACAATATTCCATTGGAACTACTGACGGCCGTGGGAGAGCCAGTCCTGACAAAACTCTACCATCTGGTGAGCAAGATGTATGAAACAGGCGAAATACCCTCAGACTTCAAGAAGAATATAATAATTCCAATCCCGAAGAAAGCAGGTGTTGACAGATGTGAAAATTACCGAACTATCAGCTTAATAAGTCACAGCTGCAAAATACTAACAGGAATTCTTTACAGACGAATGGAAAAACTAGTAGAAGCCAACCTCGGGGAAGATCAGTTTGGATTCCGTAGAAACACTGGAACACGTGAGGCAATACTGACCTTACGACTTATCTTAGAAGAAAGATTAAGGAAAGGCAAACCTACGTTTCTAGCGTTTGTAGACTTAGAGACAGCTTTTGACAATGTTGACTGGAATACTATCTTTCAAATTCTAAAGGTGGCAGGGGTAAAATACAGGGAGCGAAAGGCTATTTACAATTTGTACAGAAACCAGATGGCAATTATAAGAGTCGAGGGACATGAAAGGGAAGCAGTGGTTGGGAAGGGAGTAAGACAGGGTTGTAGCCTCTCCCAGATGTTGTTCAATCTGTATATTGAGCAAGCAGTAAAGGAAACAAAAGAAAAATTCGGGGTAGGTATTAAAATTCATGGAAAAGAAATAAAAACTTTGAGGTTCGCCGATGACATTGTAATTCTGTCAGAGACAGCAAAGGACTTGGAAGAGCAGTTGAATGGAATGGACAGTGTCTTGAAAGGAGGATATAAGATGAACATCAACAAAAGCAAAACAAGGATAATGGAATGTAGTCTAATTAAGTCGGGTGATGCTGAGGGAATTAGATTAGGAAATGAGGCACTTAAAGTAGTAAAGGAGTTTTGCTATTTGGGGAGCAAAATAACTGATGATGGTCGAAGTAGAGAGGATATAAAATGTAGGCTGGCAATGGCAAGGAAAGCGTTTCTGAAGAAGAGAAATTTGTTAACATCCAGAATTGATTTAAGTGTCAGGAAGTCATTTCTGAAAGTATTCGTATGGAGTGTAGCCATGTATGGAAGTGAAACATGGACGATAAATAGTTTGGACAAGAAGAGAATAGAAGCTTCCGAAATGTGGTGCTACAGAAGAATGCTGAAGATTAGATGGGTAGATCACATAACTAATGAGGAAGTATTGAATAGGATTGGGGAGAAGAGAAGTTTGTGGCACAACTTGACCAGAAGAAGGGATCGGTTGGTAGGACATGTTCTGAGGCATCAAGGGATCACCAATTTAGTATTGGAGGGCAGCGTGGAGGGTAAAAATCGTAGAGGGAGACCAAGAGATGAATACACTAAGCAGATTCAGAAGGATGTAGGTTGCAGTAGGTACTGGGAGATGAAAAAGCTTGCACAGGATAGAGTAGCATGGAGAGCTGCATCAAACCAGTCTCAGGACTGAAGACCACAACAACAACAACAGCCACTAATGCACATTTTGCACCTGGTATTCACGTAGGTTGTGGATTCCTTGGGGAATATTGTCATACCCCTCTCTCATGGCGGCTGTCAGTCTTTTCATTCATATTCGCTCAGAAACGCATCAAGAGCATCCCATACAGGGTGGATAGGGTTTCGGTCCGGGCAGTACGCAGGCCGTTCCATACATCCAATATCTTCACTTTCCAGCGTATCCGACATCCCAGCGGTGCTGTGTGGGTGGCTACTGTCACACATAAACAGAAATTCAGAACTTACCACAGCCGTTAACAGACTTACACGATCCAGAATAACGCCCCTATAACACCACTGTGCTGTTACGGTACCTCACACAGGGTATTGCAGCTGGGTCCTACAATTTTGCACACTGCCTGCCCACACCAAAACGCCTAGACCATACCGATGACGTTTTGTGGTGTGTAACATGTTGCCATTTCTCACCACAGTTGCCACAGTGAAGCGGAAATCGTCTGAGAACATCACTGTGGATTTCCGTTGCTTACCACAAATCCCTACACCAACGAAATCTTCTCTACGATGGCCTAGGTGAAGTGGGACGCATTTATCAGGCTTCCGTGCAGACAAGTCAGTCTGATTTAATCACCACAAAATGGTTCTGGCACATTCATGTGTGCCGGTAGCGGTTGCAACGATAGCAGCGATTTGCCTAGGAGGGAGATGTCCGTTTCTTTGCACCGCTGAGGCTACGTAAAGGTCCGCTTGCGCTGTTTCGGGCCTTATGTGACCGCCGGAATGGTTTTCACGTTCAGCGGCCTGTTTTAATTGTGAGGTAACACATTTACACACATCCATTTATGTGGTGACAGTAGGGACACTTTGACCACCTTCGAGCAGACCAAAGCCCCTCGGCAATCGTGAGGATTCAAATGATGTCTTGCAGACATCTTGCCTTAGCACACGGAGTGTCGACTAATCGTTTCCATAGCAGCCCTCATCTTTTGTAAATCCTCGCCGCCAGTTTTGTAAAGGTCTCGTCGCTACTGTTGTGGAGGCGTAGTTGCCACTGTTGTTACGATAGGCCAAGATTTTGAGTTCGTGAAACGGATTCTGGTGCAGTACACTGCTGAGACAATTTCTCCTTGTCACTATCACACAGCTATGCAGGGTCAGGTAACAGGACAGGAGAACGAAGGTTCTGCAGCACACCAACAAATTAGTAACAAAGTCACACAAATGCGTTAAAGAGCTTTAATTATCCTCGTGACTTGTCGAATAATGAAGTCTGCAACACTGCATGTAGCATAACACATAAAAGGTCCTCAAAGAGCAAATAATCGTAGGTAAACTTCACAGTACATGGCAAATGCAGTTTACAACAACTGCCTGTTCACTTCTAAGAGTTCGCTAAACGACATTCCCTGTCTACGTCAGCCCTGGACGATGATCTACAACCAAGTGGGCGAGGGCTGCTCTTCAAATTTTCGAGTATGCTTCTGACCGTTGTCGTCCGGTCATTGGCGGCTTGTACTCGGCGGGCAATTCGCTGAGGCGAAGTCGATATCTTCATCGTCAGCGTCGCCCGTGGCCCTGGTGGAACTCGCGCATTTGGCGAGTCTACGTCACTGGCACAAGTTCGCATCTTTGCGCCTGTGGTGCTTTTGCCCTGGCTGTGTCTTGTTGGGATGGCACAGCATCATCCAGCGCCCTACTGCGTGAACTGACAAATGCATTCATAGTATCCGTGCACAGGATTCGTTGCGATTAACGTGTCCCACTCTCTACATATCCTTTTACTGTGATTGGTTTGGTGTTCGAAGCAATTGCGATTTTCCCTAGGAATTGTTAGCTGTTCCTTAGCTATTGGCAAGTAGATTACATATGGCGCACAGCATTATGTGGAAGTGAATCACAGAAGAAAGGGAGAGAATCGGAGCGTTCTAGAAGTGGTAATATAACACTCATAGAATACTAAAACTTAAGTGGGCTGACATGTTAAGAAAATAAGGTTCTATGTGGAATGGGTATTGAGATAACCGTGGTGAAAAAATGACAAGAAGAAGCGAAAGTACGATAGGTTATATTTAAGACATTAAGGATTACCTCACATGGTACCTTGGGGAGCTCTAAGGAGTAAAAACTGTGGATTAACACAGCTATTTAAATGCTGTTAGATGAAGAGGTTGTTGGAATAGAACAACTCATAAGGGTTGCATCATATCAGTCAGAAAGCCGATGATGGCAAAACAAACGTAATGCAGCATGCTAATACTAAGAAGGTGATGTACCACCGAGTTTCACATAGCGGAAAAGACACTCAATAACACACTACCTGTCGTAATTGATAGACGTCAGGCAGACTACAGGTTGTAAGTTACTGAGTCATGTGCCTTCTACATAATGTAGCACGGACATTGCTGTACAAATTTCATCCGCCTCTCAGAGCAGTTGTAATGTGGAACTTAAGTGATGCAAATTTAGCTGTAACTACATGACCCAAATCCGGCGACATTTGCCATAATTTCTAAAACTATTCTAATGTGGTAAGTTGAATCACATGATGCCAACTGATAGTGTTACTGTACGTTGTAGGGTTGGTTTGAATAAAGATGGATAATTATAAGTGGTTTATTCTTATATATAAAACTATGAGTTATGTAACTCCACAATGAACTCTTTAAGGTGCAAATTTAGATAATAGTTTCACAGGGTTTGCAGTTGGGAGCAATCGTTAAGATGTGGATCGAGCTCCACTTATATGTCTGTACGTGTCAACTAGCTGCAACTACAACAAATTTTGATAGCGAGGAGTTTTGTTCAGGCAAACTGAATAACTGTTTTGTCATGGTCTGTATGTTATTAAAATGTCTTACGACAGAAAGACATAAACATTTCACATTGAGCTAACCAATTTGTACCAGCCAGGAAGCTTCACACTAAAGACACACCTTTTAGACTATTGCATTGTCAGTTGTGCTGTGTAACGTAAATATAAATAGTAAAAAAAACAATATAAGATTTATCAGTGAAGTTTGTAATAGAGACCAGTAATAATGGAACATACGCAAAACGCAAAGAGAGTACACATGAGTCTTGTACATGTATTTCTTATGCTTCTTACCAGTTTCGTAATATGGGAGCTTTTTCTGTGGCTTTCATAGTAAGGAACCTCTTTCGTGAGCCTGTCCTTTCTTTTTTATTATTGTCAGGCGAGAGATAATCAACCAAAAATAGAACAATCTAAATCATTGATACTCCATATGGACATCTTTCCTCCAAGAAATCGTTTTGTGTACCAAATCTGTGACAGTAGTAAAATGATCCGACTTTCGACGCCGTATTTGTACACCATACAGACATCTATCTTCTAAACAAGACATGAATAAGTCCGAAGACTGTCTTTATGCAGCTCTCCATAATTACTCTATCCTGTGGGAGCCTATTCATCTCCGAGTAACTACTGCAATCTACAGCTTCCTAAATACGCTTAGTGTAGCCATTTGTTTGTACCCCTCTATGATTTTTACCTCCCACACTTACTTCCAATGCTAAATGGGTACTCCCTTGATGTCTCAGAATGTGCCCTATCAACCAATGCCTTCTTTTAGTCAGGCTGTGCCCCAAATTTCTTGTCTCTCCAATTCTGTACAGTACTTCCACAATAGCTAAATAATCGACCCACCTAGTCGTCATCATTCTTCTGTAGCACCACATTCTTGAAGATTCTATTCTCTTTTTATATAAACTGTTTATCGTCCATGTCTCACTACCGTGACGCTTCAGATACGTTCTACATCTACATCTACATCTACATCTACATCCATACTCCGCAAGCCACCTGACGGTGTGTGGCGGAGGGTACCCTGAGTACCTCTATGGGTTCTCCCTTCTATTCCAGTCTCGTATTGTTCGTGGAAAGAAGGATTGTCGGTATGCTTCTGCGTGGGCTCTAATCTCTCTGATTTTATCCTCATGGTCTATTCGCGAGATATACGTAGGAGGGAGCAATATACTGCTTGACTCTTCGGTGAAGGTATGTTCTCGAAACTTTAACAAAAGCCCGTACCGAGCTACTAAGCGTCTCTCCTGCAGAGTCTTCCACTGGAGTTTATCGTTCATCTCCGTAACGCTTTCGCGATTACTAAATGATCCTGTAACGAAGGGCGCTGCTCTCCGTTGGATCTTCTCTATCTCTTCTATGAATCCTATCTGGTACGTATCCCACACTGCTGAGCAGTATTCAAGCAGTGGGCGAACAAGCGTACTGTAACCTACTTCCTTTGTTTTCGGATTGCATTTCCTTAGGATTCTTCCAATGAATCTCAGTCTGGCATCTGCTTTACCGACGATCAACTTTATATGATCATTCCATTTTAAATCACTCCTAATGAGCCTACTCCTAGATAATTTATGGAATTAACTGCTTCCAGTTGCTGATCTATTTTGTAGCTAAATTATAAGGGATCTATCTTTCTATGTATTCGCAGCACATTACACTTGTCTACATTGAGATTCAATTTCCATTCCCTGCACCATGCGTCAATTCGCTGCAGATCTCCTGAATTTCAGTACAATTTTCCATTGTTACAACCTCTCGATATATCACAGCATCATCTACAAAAAGCCTCAGTGAACTTGTCATCCACCAGGTCATTTATGTATATTGTGAATAGCAACGGTCCTATGACACTCCCCTGCGGCACACCTGAAATCACTCTTACTTCGGAAGACTTCTCTCCATTGAGAATGACATGCTGCGTTCTGTTATCTAGGAACTCCTCAATCCAATCACACAATTGGTCTGATAGTCCATATGCTCTTATTTTGTTCGTTATACGACTGTGGGCAACTGTATCGAACGCCTTGCGGAAGTCAAGAAACACGGCATCTACCTGTGAATCCGCGTCTATGGCCCTCTGAGTCTCGTGGACGAATAGCGCGAGCTGGGTTTCACACGACCGTCTTTTTCGAAACCCATGCTGATTCCTACAGAGTAGATTTCTGGTCTCCAGAAAAGTCATTATACTCGAACATAATACGTGTTCCAAAATTCTACAACTGATCGACGTTAGAGATATAGGTCTATAGTTCTGCACATCTGTTCGACGTCCCTTCTTGAAAACGGGGATGACCTGTGCCCTTTTCCAATCCTTTGGAACGCTACGCTCTTCTAGAGACCTACGGTACACCGCTGCAAGAAGGGGTGCAAGTTCCTTCGCGTACTCTGTGTAAAATTGAACTGGTATCCCATCAGGTCCAGCGGCCTTTCCTCTTTTGAGCGATTTTAATTGTTTCTCTATCCCTCTGTCATCTATTTCGATATCTACCATTTTGTCATCTGTGCGACAGTCTAGAGAAGGAACTACAGTGCAGTCTTCCTCTGTGAAACAGCTTTGGAAAAAGACATTTAGTATTTCGGCCTTTAGTCTGTCATCCTCTGTTTCAGTACCATTTTGGTCACAGAGTGTCTTTACATTTTGTTTTGATCCACCTACCGCTTTGACATAAGACCAAAATTTCTTAGGATTTTCTGCCAAGTCGGTACATAGAACTTTACTTTCGAATTCATTGAACGCCTCTCGCATAGCCCTCCTCACACTACATTTCGCAATGCGCAATTTTTGTTTGTCTCCAAGGCTTTGGCTATGTTTATGTTTGCTGTGAAGTTCCTTTAGCTTCCGCAGCAGTTTTCTAAATCGGTTGTTGTACCACGGTGGCTGTTTTCCATCTCTTACGATCTTGCTTGGCACATACTCATCTAACGCATATTGTACGATGGTTTTGAAGTTTGTCCACTGATCCTCAACTCTATCTGTACTTGAGACAAAACTTTTGTGTTGAGCCGTCAGGTACTCTGTAATCTGCTTTTTGTAACTTTTGCTAAAAAGAAAAATCTTCCTAACTTTTTTAATATTTCTATTTACGGCTGAAATCATCGTTGCCACAACCGCTTTATGATCGCTGATTCCCTGTTCTGCGTTAACTGTTTCAAATAGTTCGAGTCTGTTTGTCACCAGAAGGTCTAATATGTTATCACCATGAGTCGGTTCTGTGTTTAACTGCTCAAGGCAGTTTTCAGATAATGCACTTAAAAAATTTCACTGGATTCCTTGTCCCTGCCACCCTTTATGAACGTTTGTCTCCCAGTCTATACCCGGTAAATTAATATCTCCACCCAGAACTATAACATGGTGGGGAAATCTACTCGAAATATTTTCGAAATTATCCTTCAGGTGCTCAGCCACAACAGCTGCTGAGCCCGGGGGCCTATAGAGACATCCAATTAACATGTCTGAGCCTGCTTTAACCGTGACCTTCACCCAAATCATTTCAAATTTCGGATCTCCGTCAATTTCCTTCGATACTATTACACTTTTTATCGCTGTAAACACACCTCCCTCTTCACTGTCCAGCCTGTCTCTGCGGTATACATTCCAATCTGAGTTTAGGATTTCGTTATTGTTTACGTCTGTTTTCAGCCAACTATCTGTCCTCAGTACTATGTGGGCGTTGTGACAGTTTATTAATGAGAGCAGTTCTGGGACCTTTCTATAGACGCTTCTGCAGTTTACTATTAGCACATTAATATTGTTATTCCCTGTTGCATTTTGCCTACTCCTACCTTGCCGCATCTCAGGAGGCGTCTTGTCGGGCCTAGGGAGGGAATTCTCTAACCTAAAAAACCACCATGTGCACTCCACACGTACTCCGCTACCCTTGTAGCCGATTCCGGCGTGTGCTGCACGCCTGACCTATTCAGGGGGACCCTACATTTCTCCACCCGATAGTGGAGGTCGAGAAATTTGCACCCCAGATCTCCGCAGAATCGTCTGAGCCTTTGGTTTAAGCCTTCCACTCGGCTCCAAATCAGAGGACCGCGATCGGTTCTGGGAACGATAGTACAAATAGTTAGCTCTGATTCCACCCCGCGAGCGAGGCTTTCCGCCTTCACCAATTCCGCCAACCGCCTGTACGACGGCAGGAGTCATTGGTGCCGACATGAGCAACAATTTGCAGTCGGGTAAACCCAGTGCTCTCTATCGCCGCCGGTAGGGCCTCCTCCACATCTCGGATGAGACCCCCCGGCAAGCAGACAGAGTGATCTCTGGCCTCCTTCCTCTACCTTTCCGCTATTTCCCTAAGGGGCTCCATCACCCGCCTAACGTTGGAGCTCCCAATAACTAATAAACCCCTGCCCCCGTGTGCCTGCTCGGACCTTGCTGAAGGAGCAGCCACATGTCCACTCACAGGCAGAGCGGGCGATGCCACACGGCCAGCCTCCACATTTACCCTCCGCCTTGTGCGCCCCGAACGCCGCAGAACCCGCCACTCCTCTTGGGGAGAGGGTGGCCAAACCGCGCCCGGCACCCGCGAAGATGTCTCGACAGGAGGAACAGTGGGTGAAGCATGTAACACCTGGGGTGTACCTTGTGACGCACCAGACTCCCCACTGCCGCTACACTCCGAGGCAGCAGCCTGAAGACGGCTGACCGCGGCCATCAACACGTTCAGCTGTTCGTGAACAGTGGCCAGCTCCTCCTGCGTCCGTACACAGCAGTCACACATCCTATCCACCCTAAGGAATCAATTTACTGTATAGGGTTAATCAACTTTTAACTAGACTGCTAAATCACTAAAGGCGGCTGATAGTTGACTAAACTGTGGTTACTAGATACTTCTTGTAGAAAACAATGAAAATAGCACTACCTGTCTCTGGACTGTACTGAAAACAAACACTAGCACAACTGGCACTATGGTTGACTAAAGAGACTCACTCTGACTGTGTTCAAAACAAACACGAAATCTATGGAACACTATTAATAGCATTCGACAATTAAAGCTTCCTAAAAGCAAAAACACACGGAAGAAGAAGTGACAAGTAAGAAAAATACAGTTAATACTTAAAGTAAGGTAGCTCGCTGCACAGCAGACGTGAAGCCGACGGCGGTTAGGACGACACAGAAAGGACTACCCAGCACTCAGATCTATATTTCATGTTATGAAACTTCTCCTCTTCAGAAATCCTTTTCTTGTCACTGCCAGTTTACGCTTTAGATACTTTGTACTTCATCATCATCAGTTACTTTGCTGCCAAAACAGCGAACCTCATCTACTACTTTAAGTGTCTCGTTTTGTAATACGATTCCCTTAGCACCACCTGATTTAATTCGACTACATTCCTCCATTATCCTCTTTCGCGTTTGTTGATGCTCGTCTCATATTATCCTTTCAAGACACTATCAATTCGTTCAAATGCTCTTCCAGGGACTTTTCTGCCTCTGACAGAATTAAAGTGTCATCGGCAAACCTTAAAGTTTTGTTTCTTCTCCCTTTAATTGCAACTCCAATTTTTTCATTGGTTTCCTTTACTACCTGTTCAACCACTGTCTCCCTTTCCTGCTCCTCGAAAGTTATTCCTGCCGTCCGGTTGTAAATTGCCTTTCGCTCCCTGTGTTTTACCCCTGATACCTTCAGAATTTCAAAGAGATTATTCCAGTCATCATTGTCAGAAGCTTTCTCTAAATCTACAAATGCTATGAAAGTGGGTTTGCCGTCCCTTAGCCTATCTACTAACATACGTCATAGGGTCAGTATTACCTCGCGTGTTCCTACATTTCTGCGATATCTTCCCCGAGGTCCCCAGCTGACAGTTTTTCCATTCTTCTGTAAAGAATCATGACCTGTTAAACTGATAGTCCGGTAATTTTCACACCTGACAACAATTGATTTCTTTGGAATTAGAATTACTAGATTCTTATACATTGTGGTCCATTGATAGTGACCGGGCCAAATATCTCACGAAGTAAGTATCAAACGAAAAAACTACATAGACGAAACTCGTGTAGCTTGAAGGGGGAAACCAGATGGCACTATCGTTGGCCCGCTAGATGGCGCTGCCGTTGGTCAAACGGATATCAACTTACTGTTGCCTTAAATAACGCAACTATCCGGCGAGCGGTCAGGACACTTGGATGATGTCGTCCAGTATACCGAGCAGCATACTTAGCACTCGCCCGCTGGGAATTTTGATCACAATAGCCATACAACAACACGATATCGACCTTTTCCGCAATTGGTAAACGGTCCATTTTAACAAGGGCAATCTATCACGAAGCAAATACTGTCCGCACTGGCGGAATGTTATGTGATTCCACGTACTTATACGTTTGTGACTATTACAGCGCCATCTATCACAAAGCGAAAAAGTGATCCAACTGAAACATTCATATTTCTTTACGTACTACACGAATATAAAAATAGTGGTTCGTATTTAAAAAAAACCGCAGTTTATATCCGTTTGACTTCTGGCAGCGCCATCTAGCGAGCCAACCAAAATGCCATTTGGTTTCCCCCATCAAGCTAGACAAGTTTCGTTCTTTGTAGTGTTTTCGTTTGACGCTTATTCGGTGAGATATTTGGCCCGGTCACGATGGATGGACAGCCCTGTATAATGCTAAATTAGTGATAGTAGTAAGAATATTAAAACTTTCGATACTATGTTTGTTGGTTATTTATACCCCTTGCTTCTGTTCTACAGGGTAATTAAATCTCAAAATACCTTAATGAATTAAGCAATTGCTGACTCTTCAGCTCAGATAGGAAAATTGGTCTTTCTGTAACAAACTGTGGTGTGACACATGTTAACCACAGTGGTTGTTGCGATACTATTAAAGCCCTCAGAAGTGGTTCTGAGAGTTGTCGTCTCAGTAGAACAAGGAGCACTTCGGAAGATGTCCAACGCAGCTCACGACCAGACTTTCTCAATAAAAAGTTTCCTAGACAAATGGCTCTGAGCACTATGGGACTTAACATCTATGGTCATCAGTCCCCTAGAACTTAGAACTACTTAAACCTAACTAACCTAAGGACATCACACAACACCCAGTCGTCACGAGGTAGAGAAAATCCCTGACCCCGCCGGGAATCGAACCCGGGAACCCGGGTGTGGGAAGCGAGAACGCTACCGCGCGACCACGAGCTGCGGACTGTTTCCTAGACCACTACTACACAACTCGCAATATTCATCAGCAACAAACTGTTTGCCAGCCGGTGTGGCCGAGCGTTTCTAGTGGCTTCAGTCTGGAACAGCGCAACCGCTACTGCCGCAGGTTCGAATCCTGCCTCCGGCATGGATGTGTGTGATGTCCTTAGGTTAGTTAGGTTTTAGTAGTTCTAAGTTCTAGGGGAATGATGGTCTCAGATGTTAAGTCCCATAGTACTCCGAGCCAGTTTTGAACAAATTGTTTGCCGTCGCCAGAGTTTGCAAGATACGTAACGTATTGTCCATAATTGTAATCTGGCACAGAAGCGATTATTCATTTGAATCAGCAATGTTGGAAGTGACTTTTACGGTGTCAACAACGCTGCCACGTAAGGGTCTCATCTGCTACTGCGCATCACCGACTCTTTCGTTCGAGCTCACTTGCGTGAATTTTCTCCGACGTTTGTCTTGGCCTGGCATGCTCTTGGCTCTATGTTACAGTATCTCTCTATACTCTACTGCTTGTAAAGATTAGTAAGAAAGTTGCTTTGCTGTGAAACAGTTATTTGGTGTCGCGTGATATGAAACCGTGTGAAGTGTTAATACAAATAGCAAGACTAGTTGTCTCGCAGTACTTTTCTTGTTAATCAGTCTATGAGTCTTCAGTATTAAAGTAATAAGTAATGCACATCATCTTACTGCGGCGCCGTCTGAAGTAATAAAATGGAACATCTATAGTCGTCCTTACGATGTTATTTATAACATGTAAACCTGTTTCGGTGCTTCAGAGCACCACATTCAAGCCTTTGCTGACGCTGAGGGGGTTAACTCCTCTCGTATACACGATTCATCAGCTGCGAATAGCAATGAACTGGTTTTCGTAGACTGTCTGCAACAGTGATGTTCTGCCACTGACAATCGGCTACCAACTAACTGCGAAAATTAGTTCACAGATTTTGGCTAGTGAAGAACCGTGTATACTTTTGGAGGTAACCCCCTTAGCGTCAGTTAAGGCCTGAATATGGTGCACTGAAGTACCGAAACTGGTATTCATGTAAAAAATAAAATCGTAAGGATGGCTGTAAGTGTTCCAGTTCTTTATATAAGTGAATGGTCGAAGTCCCTCAAACCTCCAGTCAGAAAGATGGACATACAAAAACCGTCTGAAAGTGGTCTACCTATTTAGGAGGGCATGGAAGTACATTCAGCAACAGGGCCAACTGTAGATTGCGGGAAAAGCCTTCCACAGCTGTCTTCAAAATCAATTACTTTAATTTCCTGTGTGCTTTATATACGATACGTAAAGAAAGACATGACCAAATTTCTTACCGAGCGGGTTGTTGCAGTCGTATTCTGGAAGACGGCGGCCCTAAACCTCATCTGAGTAAGTGCTGTGTGATTTTCCCTACTGCTCAAGGCGACTGCAGGATAGTCCATTTGAAAGGACTGGTCCGATATCTCCGCACCCAGTCCGAACTTGTGCTCAGTCTCAATGAACCTTGTCGACGACGGGACGTTAAGCGCCAATTTGCCATCTCTCATTTTTCCTGTACTCCCTTATCGGCCATTACTTTGTTCCAAAACATCGCAGTGTTCGTAATCTAATGTGTGTCGTGCCATTCCTCCACCTAAATAATAGATAACGAGTAGACCTCTGTAACTACATACTG
Source organism: Schistocerca serialis cubense (assembly GCF_023864345.2). Classification (NCBI taxonomy): domain Eukaryota; kingdom Metazoa; phylum Arthropoda; class Insecta; order Orthoptera; family Acrididae; genus Schistocerca; species Schistocerca serialis. The sequence goes on from NC_064642.1 coordinate 669,137,491, forward strand.
AAGCTTCATGTCCGAAAACAGTTCTTCCTAGAAAAAAAATACGAAACCAGCTGTTCTTAGAAAATAATGACTGAATTTTATTCAGTGAATGGTTAAAGCAGCCTGGCTACTCTGCCGAAACATTCTTTCTGCGGCCCTTTCATATTGTGTGAAAACCACTGTTTTCGAACAGTGTGTAAGGAGTATGCTTCGCCGGCGATGGGCGAAGCATGACAGAATCTCTCACCAGAGAGTAGTTTATTGTTAGTTGTTGCTTGTCGCGTGTCTGCGCTAGTCTGCGCGAGTCGACAGTAGTAGTCCGTCGGATGCAGTAGTAGTCAGTCGGATACAGTAGTAGTCAGTCGACAGTAGTAGTCAGTCTGCAGTAGTAGTCGGTCGGCTTTAGTAGCAAGTGGACAGTAGTAGTCTGCGGGAGTCGGCATGCGTCGGCTGTGTGCTCTGCTTGCGACTCTGGTCAGGACTCTGGAGGATGAGTATTGTTGTAGAAGGTAAAGAAGCAGCATTGCGCATATTTAATAATGTATGTTAATTGTAATTAATTTGTTCAAAAAAAATTGCCCCAATAATAATTTTTTTATAAAGTAACTCTTTTAAAGAAAAACATTCATTTCAATTTAAAGAACATTTCCAATGGATCGTCACTCCTTTCAAGAATCCAGAATACAGGGCCGAAGGTCAGCGCTGCTGCCCTTATAAAATTTACCAGATATTATTATTTCTGTTGAGAGGTTACATTTGGTTCATGGTTCATTATTTAATTAATATTATTGTGTGGGTTTATGGTCAATTTTCATTCCTTTAATTATTGCTGGGAGGTTACACTTGGCTCCATTTCCATTTTTCATTTAACAATTTTTCGTGCGGAGAGGTTACACTTGGCGACATCCGGCCAGGATCGTACTTCTTTGTGAATCTTCTGAGAGGTAGTCATATATCTGCTCTTATTTCCTTAAATGTAGTTTGCATCTGGCGCAACGCATTTTTCTAATTTGTCACTCTTTCTTTCGCAGATCATCGGCAATTTGTTGCTCTCTGTTGTATTTGTGTTTGTTGGATTTTACATTGTCTTTGTTTCATTTGTGAACAATTTTGATTTGTGTAAAAATTCCGCGAAAAACTGTTAACAGTACACCGCGATGTATAATGAGTGAAATAGCCGACTTAAATAACTTGACCGATTGTACTTGCGACACGCAGGGTAATGATGACAATCCTTCGTTTACAGACAATCAGTGTGTACCGACCACTAATGTTGATTTTGATCCTAATGAGGAACAAACAAATTCAATTGTGTCCTCTGTTAATTTGACGACAATTGATGACGTGGGACGTTCTGTTACAATGAACGCTGCCCAGTTCGACACGCCAGATTTACAAAATTTACGTAGCAAACAGACAATTATTTCTAACGAAAATGAACAGTGTGCTCAAAATACGGCAGATTTATTAGATTCCGGTGTAGTGATTAACAGTGCACATCCGATTAGCAAACATTTTCAAGAATCACAAAATTACCGAATGGTTACACAAAACGTGACAATTGCAGGTACGCCATCAAACAGCACAGAGAATAGAGTAGGTAATGTTACTTTGGATCAAATTATGGCAGTATTCCTATTACTGAATGAAATACAGGAAAACCATCTCTAACGACTTGATCTAATTAATGAAAGTTATAAACAGTCGACTGAAAGACAAGACAACATTAATGAAAAAATCAAACAACTTAGTGAACGGAATAAACAGCTTAGTGAACAGATTACAGCCATTGCCGTGCAATGTCATGATACTAAGGGACAATTAGGTGACGAAATTGTGCTAGTAATAGTAGTGAAAAAACTAGATGTGTTGCACAAGAATTAGACAATAAACATGCAGCCACAATAGAATTACATAGACACGAAATTAATGTAGTCACTGAACAATGTTCAGAAAAAGCAACACAGATACCCGACGAGTTTAATTTAAAGTCACCAAAACTTTCACACATTCTGGATATGGAAGTCGATAAGAAATGTGAACAGCAAAACAACCAAATTGACGAACGTATTAAAGTAACAGAAATGAAAAATGTTTCAGTCACTAACACGTCACAGCATGCGGCACATTCCGAATGTTTGTCACACTCACACAGCCAGTGTAACTTGGATAATTTACAGAGAGTACGCGACTTAAAATCCGAAAAGCTACTCGACTTAAAATCCGAAATGATAGAGACAAACAAATTTTCACATGAACCTGAATGTGTTCTCAAATTCAGAGACGATAACATTGATTATAAGCAATTTGTATCTGTAAGAAAATCTAAGGTATTTGAAAATGACAGAGCACAGGTACACGCATTGAACTGGATACGTCGATTTATTTTTGTACTTTCACCAGCTTGGCCTGTAAGGCAGAAACTAGAATTAGCATCGATACAACAATTTGTTTTTGAATTTTCACCGCCATTGCATGTAATGCAGAAACTAGAATTAGCATCGATACAGCAATTTGCTTTTGAGTTTTCACCGGCATTGCCTGTAACGCAGAAGCTAAAATTTATTTGCAGCGAGTAATAGACCTCAGGGGATTCATTACGCTTTAATGAATATGTGCCGTAGCGTGCACAGGGCCCCGAGCCGTAGTAGTGCTGTGAAAGTGACAGTTCTCTTTAGACACTCCCGAAATGACAACTATCGCCGTTATTTTAATAACAGATGAAATTGTAATCATCAGTATGTGTAAAATTATCAGCAACAGCAAACGCATTTTGGTAACAATAGACGTTTTTCACCGCAATAGCAACAAAACTAGCCGGTTAGCATACCTAACCAACAATGCAGTCTACAAGGTAAACCAAGCTTTAATGTTTCGCCGCGTTCGCATATAGCGTCAGCTCCAACTAATAGTAGCGCACAGCAACAAGGAAATAAGTACGTACAGAAAACACACTATTTCAATTCCTATCGCAATGCGCCATATAGAAATTACTATCATGAAAGACATAAAAATAATGAGCACAATTTTCAGCGTACGTTTAATAACAGTCGATCTCATCAGCAGCGAGAACATCAGCAACAACATTTTATCATGAATGAACCAGACAGTAGATATCATCCCGAACGTAATACGTCAGGAAGAAATAACAGAACAGTTCAAATTGTCGAAATGCCACAGAATCCTCCCGAAAATAATGCGTCAGATAGAATTTGACCAGATACAGTACCGGTTGCATCTTCCAGTAACGCAAGCAATACTTTTGACACGCACAATCTTGTTCATGAGAATGTTATTTGAAACATGCTTTGTTGAATGCACCACTTTTATCGCACCCAGATCTTACCAGAAATTTTTCCATTGCTACCGACAGTTCTAACACCGCTTCAGACGTACATATTTACACACAACAGATTAAGCAGATGGAAACTTTATCTACAGGAATTTAATTTTACAGTTGTTCACATTCCCGGCACACAAAATATTGTAGCAGACGCACTATTCCGTTATCTTAACAACAATCAGCAAGACATCGCAACCAACTTCTGCAAAGCAAATATCAGCGTCATGTACATTCAACAAGTTTCATTTGAAATTTTCATTTCATCGTCATTACAAGACATAGCACAAGAGCAGAGTAAAGACAACGTGTGGAAAGAAATCAAACACCTTTGGCAAGATAGGAATAATGTTACCATTAGAAACCATTACACTATACGCAATGACATTCTGTTTCGCCGCTCTCATCCTGACAGCAATAATTGGTTATTATGCATTCCTGACGAACTTGTTAACAAATTAATCTGGTATACTCATTTAAGTTACGCACATTACGGAGCCAGAAAATGTTTTCTTATACTGAGACAGAACTGTTATTTTACCAACATGGAGAAACGTATTCGACGAGTTTTAGCGTCATGTAAAATCTGCCAGAAAGCTAAATCAGATAAGACTTCACATATTCCTCTCTTACATCCCATTGCACCCGTTAAATTAAGACACATGGCCGCTGTAGACATTTTTGGTGCAATTCTCAGAACTAATAGAGGTTTTTGCTACATCATTGTCGCTGTTGAACTCACTTCAAAATTTGTTACCTTCACTCCGTTACGCAAAGCTACTGCTAAAACTGTTTCGAAAGCATTTGTAAAACATTTTCTATTTCGTGTAGGGCATGTGTTGAAAGTAATTTCCGACAATGGATCACAGTTTCGATCTGCTATATGGACACGTATGTTACGAGATAGAAACATTTCTCCGGTCTATATATCTAGGTACCATGCTTCTTCGAACCCTTTTGAACGATTAATGAAAGAAATTGGTAAACTGCGTAGAATTTACTGCCATAAAAAACATATTGATTGGGACACATACATACTCTCATTCCAAGATGTAATTAATTCCATACCAAATGAATCTACTATGCTATCTCCGTCTGTTATACTGAGAAATGTTGAACCACCTAACAAAATTAAAGAATTAGTAACATTTCCTACATCTCGTCGACTACGACACCATGAAATAATTGACATTGCGCTGAACAACATCAAACTTGCCGCAGAGCGCCGGAGAAGACAGCAAAAACAGGTTTGTACACGCCGTGACTTTCACATTGGACAGAAGATATTAGTACGTACACACTATTTATCCAACAAAGGAAAGAGTAGATGCAGTAAATTTCAGCTTCTATACGCAGGTCCATATCGGATTCGCAGCATTCCTCACCCCAATGTAGTACACGTCGAAACTTTGAGAACCAGAAAAACCAAAGGGAACCATCACATGTCGAACGTCAAACCTTTTATTGAATAAAGATACTTTATGATTTATCACACTGTAATGCCATTTCCTAATTTTTTATGACCGCTTATGCAATTATATTCACATGAACACTTACTGATGATTATCGTAATTTTTTCTTGGCAAGTGCCCGGCAAGGTAAGGTTAGCAGGTCGCTCTTCTTGTCGTTACACATCAGACCGTACATATTTTTCCAGATGAACTTATACATTTTATGACCACTTATGCAATTATATTTATGTGACTACTTACTGATGATTGTCGTATTTTTTCTTGGCAAGTGTCCGACAAGGTAAGGTTAGCAGTTCGCTTTTCTTGTCGTTACATATCAGACCGTGCATACTTTCCATTTTTTATGTACGTATGATTGTTTTCCTGTTTTGTTTGTATGTACAATGAAATATTTAAGGTATAACAAATACCAGTTGACTTTAACATTTTGCCTTATGATAGCTAAACATCGTGACTACTTTACCTTTTTTTTGCTGCTACATTGTGATACACTGTGTACATTTTTGCTTCTGAACACTGTCGATGTTTTTGACATATTACGTTTTCTGTCATGCTATGCTGTATGCTCAATTATGTTACTATAAACCAGTTTTTATCTAATGGGTATGTGAATTAAATGCAAGACATTAATCCTTGTTCATCATTTTCAGAAAGAAATAACGTGTAAACGAAATAAATTAAACAGAAATGGGAATTTCACCTTCGGAATGAACGAAAGAGGATGCAATACCTCGTGATGAAGAGTAAATGGATCAGAATTAACAAGTATTAACAAGTATATACTATACACATCGTATGACAGCAGTCTTAACTAATTTTTTCTTTCAGAATGCGAGGCGATTGATGCAGACTGTCAGACAGAACTACACATCTTAGTTTTATTGATGAAATAAGCTAGAAATAAGGAATAGTTATATAATGAATAATGAAGTGATAAGGAATGGTAATGAATAATGATGAAGAATATGCTACTATGGATAATGAAGTTTTTCTTTACATGTGATGATAATAATGGAGTTATGGTGATATGGATAATGAAGTTTTTCTTTGCAGATGAAAATAATGATGAAGTTTATATATTTACTGCTAGTTAAGAGATGCTATGTAGTTATTTAAGTATTTGTTGCAGTTCGTTTTGACAGTATGTCTTATATCGCATGGTATGATGACTGAAGGTTTTGGAAAGGACAGCTAGAGAACATATATATTTTTATACACATTTCACTACCTGTTAATTCGAAGTTCACTACTTTTCAGCATAATATGCGTTTCTTCTTTCAGTTTAATAACCCATTTTGTATATTTTGCAGGACAAATTATTCATGAAATTAATGTGGTATAAGTAGTTGTTTATTAAACCTATGTCGGTTATGAATGTGATCACATATACTCTACTTGTTTCATAACCCTGCTACAGCTGACTCATGACGAATGACGGTACACATCTTCATTTGCAGCAATAACTCAAAAGCAAACAAAGTAATTACCAGTCCCAAATAATGCTACTAATTTAAGAGAGTTCTGAGTAATACTGATCAGCTCTGAATAGTATGTCACTTCAATAATGACTTCTGAAGAATACAAAAAAAAATGCTTTGTAACTGGCCAATGAATGCCACTGTTTATTGTAATAAGATGACCTTTGATGCCAATGATTACTATAATTAGATTAATGATGTATAAATGCTATGTCAATAATTAACTCATTTTGAATAATGACTTCTAAAGAATGCAAAAAAAATGCTTTGTAACTGGCCAATGAATGCCATTGATTATTGTAATAAGATGACCTATGATGCCAATGATTACTATAATTAGATTAATTATGTAGAAATGGTATCCCAATAATTAACTCATTTTCAATAGTGACTTCTGAATAATACAAAAAAAAATGCTATGTAGCTGGCCAATGAATGCCACTGATTACTGTAATAAGATGACCTATGATGCCAATGATTACTATAATTAAGTGAATTATGTTAATACTATGCCATTCATTAGCTTCTGTTTTGAATGAAGGTTTCTGATGGTTTTTAACTGGGCAATGAGTGCCAATAATTACTATATTCAGATAATTTATGAACATTATTCTGTAATACTACATTCATGGTACAGAAATGTTCAGTAACTGGTCGACGAGTGCCACCAATTACTCAAATCAGTTGTTAGACTAGTGTAATTCTCAATGAAGACTACTATGTGACCTAATGTCCTTCACCTTCTGACCTAATTACCAGAAATTACTGCAATATCCATTTGTCCTGTCTATCCTCATGATCATGGAGCACTATATTTGGTTTTTGCACTAATTCTACGTTGGTCTACTTTACAAGAACATGGTGTTGACACGACATGCTGTCCACCACCTTGAGCGATGGAGATGTTATTATGGTCCCACTGTTTGGTGTACCTAGTGTACTACGAAAATGATAGCATGGAATATTATTACGACATTTCAGTGTCTTGGCTACACTGATTAATACTTCAAGGAAAAGAGCTTCAGATTGTCTCACTTGGAGTTGTGCTTCTGTAGAAAGATATGGACTTTCAGTGCAGCTGCGTGCAACCTAAAGTGCTACAACCATGACGCAATCCTTCCCATTCCTTTCCTAATTCTTGTAAAATGATAAAGACATATACAGTGCGTGTGCACTCTATGCCATTTGTTAATATGATTTGTACTCATTACGTATACATTTTTTTTGTGATTCCTAGATATGTTCTGTATTACAGTGCGTGTGCACTTTCGACATTTTGTTAACACGATTTGTATTCATTGCATATACATTTTTGTGATTTGCTGATATGTTCTGAACTTCAGTGCGTGTGCACTTTTGTCATTTGTCAATATGATTTGTACTCATTATGTTTATTTGTTGTAAAAATATTAGAGAGTTTTACAGTGCGTGTGCACTTTATGCCACTTGTACTCATTATGTATACATTTTTTTTGTGATTCCCAGATATATTCTGTATTACAATGCGTGTGCACTTTCTTCATTTTGTTAATATAATTTGTATTCATTGCATTTTGTGATTTGCTGATATGTTCTGAACTACAGTGCGTGTGCACTTTTGCCATTTGTTAATATGTTTTGTACCCATTGTGTATATATTTTGTCGTTCCTCGATATGTCTGTACTCAGTGCATGTGCACTATATTTCATTTCATTTTCTGCACCTATATATGTATGTATATATTCTGTGATTGTAAAGTTAATTAATTATGAAAAATTTGTTGCTCATGGCAAGTCCAATTGACTCACCATCGCTGCCAAATTTTTGCCCCCACAGTGGAGGGTTATGTAAGGAGTATGCTTCGCCGGCGATGGGCGAAGCATGACAGAATCTCTGACCAGAGAGTAGTTTATTGTTAGTTGTTGCTTGTCACGTGTCTGCGCTAGTCTGCGCGAGTCGGCAGTAGTAGTCAGTCGGATACAGTAGTAGTCAGTCGACAGTAGTAGTCAGTCTGCAGTAGTAGTCGGTCGGCTTTAGTAGCAAGTGGACAGTAGTAGTCTGCAGGAGTCGGCATGCGTCGGCTGTGTACTCTGCTCGCGACTCTGGTCAGGACTCTGGAGGATGAGTATTGTTGTAGAAGGTAAAGAAGCAGCATTGCGCATATTTAATAATGTATGTTAATTGTAATTAATTTGTTAAAAAAAAATTGCCCCAATAATAATTTTTTTTATAAAGTAACTCTTTTAAAGAAAAACATTCATTTCAATTTAAAGAACATTTCCAATGGATCGTCACTCCTTTCAAGAATCCAAAAAAAAAAAAAAAAATATGTAGGCCAGCTCTTATAAAGAAAAGTGTTCAATTTAAAGAATTTTTCCAATGCATTATCAATAATTAAGAGCAGATATAGATGCAGTTTTTATTGAGGTAAGAATTTTTGCTTTTTTATTCAGAATACATGGCCGAAGGTCAGCGCTGCTGTCCTTATAAAATTTACCAGATATTATTATTTCTGTTGAGAGGTTACATTTGGTTCATGGTTCATTATTTAATTAATATTATTGTGTGGGTTTATGGTCAATTTACATTCCTTTAATTATTGCTGGGAGGTTACACTTGGCTCCATTTTCATTTTTCATTTAACAATTTTTCGTGTGGAGAGGTTACAAGTGGTTTTCACACAATGTGCAAGGAGGTCTCAATAACGTGCAGATCACCGTGCACCTGAAAGTCAGTCTATATGCGTTCTCTTCAAAGAAGGACGGACAGAGAATAAACGTGTTTGTGAATCCACACCACAAAGTCACATACGGTGAGTGGGTTTGCTCTACATGCACAACACGCGGTTTAACAGTATCCCGTATTCGGCAATTCCGAAAATTATGTGCACGCTGTAGTGTAAAACATGCCTCGCCACTCCGTAGAATATTGCCCGGCCACATATAATCGACTTCGATCCGTGCCAGAAACTGAAGAGCAAATTCATAACTTTGCTGCGGATCGTAAGCTTTGAGTTGCCGTACCGTCTGGATTTCATGTGGGTATCTTTGTACAGTAGACAGCAAAACTTTTCGTGCTATTCACTATAGAATGGGTAATTCTCGTGACACTGTTCGACCTCTAGCACTACCTGGGGCACGTGCTGCATGGTCAGTTACGCCAATAGCAAACTCGTCAGTAATTTCCACAGGGACAGGACGCCCTCGTCATCCAGTTGCAGCATCAAGGTCGGTGACACTCTGTCAGTTCAGCACAGTAATTGCTGCCTTTCACTTAAAACAGTTCCACCAACAACATATGGTCTCTCCTCTCGACAGCCACACTGTTCACTCACTTTATGGCTTCTCCAATGAGAGCGTGGATGTCATACAGTTACATTAAAAGTGTACTGCCCCAGATTTGCACCTGGTGACCAAAATTGGAACTAATTTTTTGCAGTTTAGATCGGATCCGCAATTAACGCAATACCATATCTACCACGTTCAACGCTATATGATAATTCTAGCCCACAGTGGACGTCCACAAGTAGTCGTGCTTTAATTACAACCACTAGGTGCAATGGTGTTTGCTGTAGCACACTGTAAGTTTAACTAGAATTCAGAAATTCCTTTCCTCACAGCCTGGCAATCTTATGAGGTTGAAAACAAGTGCCAGAAATGCAGCAAGTTTCCCATGTGCTTTTAAAGCAGCTCCATAGCCATATACCTGTGGCGTCCATTTGTTCTACGTCGTGACGCCGCCTGCACGGCCCTGCCCACCAGGGACCACGAGGCACTTTGGCTGACTTTGTGAATTCTCAGGGGACTGTGGCGTAAGGCCACTCTACGCTTCCGCTAATTACCTGATTCACCGGGCTGCTAAAAGGAAAATGCAGTCCCTGCCATGGTCCCCTGCAGCGATACATAATCGCTGATATTTATATCGCAAACTTTCTATCATGGTCGCGAATATACCGTTCTGCATCATAGGCAACTATATACGAAGGTTGGAGCTTTAATAGTGGCTACTATTTATTTACAACTCGTACAAAATAGATACGTGTTTCAAAGTCTTACTGACCTTCAAAGTAGTCACCAGAATTTTCTATAACCCGTTGCCACCGACATGGAAGTCGTAGGATACTCTTAGCAGTGCCAGTTGTGTTGACAGTTCGAGAGGCGCGGTCTATTGCCCGATGAATTTTTAGCAGCTCTGAAGCGAATGCCGTGAAGGGTTTCCTTCAGCTTAGATATCGAGTTGAACTCACGAAGGCTTAAGTCAGGGGAGTGCAGTGGGTAGTAGAGCACTTAGCAGCCCCATAAGTCAAACAAATCAGTAACCGCTTGCACTGTCCTGCAAAATGGTGGTCAGGTCCTGCAGAAAAAGTCATCACTTCTGTCTCTAAGCTGGGTGTAGGCTCTGTTCTAAAAATGAACAGCATAGAGACAGAAGTGGTGACATTTTCTGCAGGACCTGGTCATCATTTTGCAGGACAATGCCCAAGCACGTACACTGCAAGCTGTAACTCATTTGTTTGAGTGATGGGGCTGCTAAGTGGTATACTACCTACTGCACTCCCCTGACTTAAGCCTCGTGAGTTCAACTCGATTTATAATCTGAAGGAATCACATCACGGAATTAACTGCTACAAATTCGTCGTGCTATAGACCACGCCGCTCGAACTGTCAACACAACTGGCACTGCTAGGGGTCTCCTACGACTTCCACATCGCTGGCAACGAGAACACAACTCTGGTGACTATTTTGAAGGTCAGCGAAACTTTGAAACACGTGTCTACGTGTTTTGCACGAGCTGTACATAAATAGTAGCCAGTATCAAAGTTCCAACCCTCGTATGAACTGAAACTGAATGGAACAACTCATAAATTTAGTTCTGAAATTTAATTTTCCCTGACTTACAGAAATATATACCACATCCAGACACATTAAGTGGAAATAACAGCACTGTATTCCGATATCCTGAAATGAAAATGTTCCAAGTTGACACCACAGAGCTCCAACTTAAATTGTCCCACTATTTGTCTACAGTCGTTATTAGAGGTAGGACACGTTCTTCTAGGTGCTAAAAATGTCATGTTTGTTGTGGTACTAAGATTCGAATAATTACAATGTATGGAATAACCGTAATGATCCATAGAAATTGCGTCTATGCAAGAAACTCGCTACAAGCAACGTACTGTAATTGATTTTACGTTTCGGTTAAAAAAATAATGTTGAAAGTCCTTTAAAATTTCTGTGCAGTCTGTGGTAAAGATGCAGTTGTTCGATGCACTTTCTGGGGATGGGTAAAATAGTTAAAGCGTCAGGGAGTACAGACGCTGCTTGAGCACTCTAGTGACGTCATGTCTCAGTCACAATTCCCGAAATGGTGAGTCGTGTTGGTAGCGTTACCCGTAGCGACCGGCATATCACAACTACACAATTTTCTCAACACTCACTGCTGAGCAGCGAAGTGCCTGTGCGGTGAGTCAGACTTCTGCATATTCAAAGGTGTGCTACAGATGAATGCCACGAATGTTCACAGAAGGTCACAAGATTGAAAGGAAAGTCATTTCATCTGAATTGTTTCACCGGATCCTCCATGAATCTTTTTGTTCTTTTATTTTATTTGCTGCCATTTACAAATGACCTGCCACCTAGTTATTATGACATATCGTATTTACAGAATATGAAATCGTACATATACAGAATGTGAAACTTATTTGATATTTCTGACTTGCAGTAAGAATTAGTAATATTGCAGCTTTAAATACATGCAAATTTAAAAGTAATTAAGAATTTAAAATCGTATAATTAACGATTGATGAATAGAAAAGAGGAATTTCGAAAGATGGAAAATAATTTATGACATGACACTTCCTGGCAGATTAAAACTGTGTGCCCGACTGAGACTCGAACTCGGGACCTTTGCCTTTCGCGGGCAAGTGCACTTGCCCGCGAAAGGCAAAGGTCCCGAGTTCGAGTCTCGGTCGGGCACACAGTTTTAATCTGCCAGGAAGTTTCATATCAGCGCACACTCTGCTGCAGAGTGAAAATCTCATTCTGGAATTTATGACATATTATCATTTTTGGGGTATTATTTTTTTCTAAAATATCAAGATATCTGTATCTAAGAAGGAGAAATAAAAGATACTAGAGAAGTGCATAGATTTGTACTGCAGAACCCACCACGTAGCTCTCTCGAGTGTGAGAACACTGCGAATCATCGAGGTAGAGTACAAAATATATCATTGATATCCACTTGATAAATTTATGTGTACAGACGTTTATTATTGTACTACAGTTCATATGTGCTTTACGCAAGACATAATCAGTACATTATTTGTGCACCTACATGTTATCTGCATGGTGCTTGTGTTGTATTAAAGTAGACCCTTACAGTGACTAGCCAAAACATTATGACCACTGCCCACCGCGGCTTTGCTGGCACGTGACACAATACAAAAGTATGTCTGGAAAGCAAACAGGGATGGGGGACCACCGTACCGAAGATATGGACTACAAATGGGTAAATCCATAGAGATAAGCGATTTTGAGAAAGGGCGGACTATAATTACGCAGAGCCTGTGAACGAGTATCTCGAAGATGATGAAGCTGGTCGAATGTTGATGTGCTAGTGTCGTGCACATCTACGGAAAGAGATAGGAGGAGTTTGAAACTACCCTTAGGTGCTAAATGGTTAGACGTCCACGATTCTTCACATAACGTGGGATTCGGAGGGTTGTCTGTTCTGTAAAGTACGATAGATGGTGATCTGTAGCATTTCTGCCGAAATAGAACAATGCCGGTACAAGCAGTGTTTCAGAACACAACGTTCATCGTACCACCCTTACAAGTTCACATTATAGCGGCACTACCGTTTAGGACAGGGAAAGTTAGTTTTGTGCGATATTTGGAGCGCGAGTTACAGCCAGGTGTGGGCCGGATTGCAGTAAGTAATGAATACAAGCAGTTGCGAAGGCAAATAGAGCCCAGAGGAGTGTAGAACTGCCGGAGAGGGCGCACACAGCAGTTTCCATGGTTCAAGTCATAGTCAGAAGGGAGCCACTGGCCAATGTAAGTGTTAGGCGTACGTGACGCTAACTGGCGCGCTTGGCAAAACAGAGGTGCACAGCCGTTTTCAAACGAGATTCGTTCAAGGGTGACAGCTCTCCTGCATGGCGAAGCGTGTCACACCGCCGACTACACGCAGCAACAGATGGGGTGCTAGCGTCCCAATAGTGTATTTAACTTACTGCAGATGGCTAGAATATTAGATGCGATCAGGCAGCTCAGATTTAGACACGCACAGCCGCTTGGTCGTTGGTTCGACCCTCGAGGCCAAAGCGGCGTCTGAAGCCAGCCAGTGGCGCGCCATTCTTTCGTTCGCTACCGTGTGCAGTGGTCTCGGCTCCCGACAAACGCCGGAGACTTCCCAAGGCGAGAGCTGCATACAGGGACGCCAGATAGTGGGCGCTTTGTTCGTCGCCACGATTTCAGTCACGCCGGCGAAGAGAACGACGCAGCTGGCCGCCTGCAGCTCACACTGAGCGGCGCTAAGTCGGCAGCGACGCAGACCGCCGAGTCATCCAGACGACGACACACTTCTCTGGTGTACAAGGCCAGCTCGACACAGCATTGTGTTACACTAGCCGCTGGGGTGCTCCCTCAGCTTTGCGGGGCCACCTAACACAGATCGAGGTGAACGGAGCACTGTAGTGGAAGCAAACAAATCATTTGGAAACTTCTCGCTGAGTTTTAATACGGAACCTCTTGGCATCCATCGACTACATTTGGTGTCTTCACGTCAAATTTGGCGTCTAAAACCACATGTTACATCAATCCAATCGACAGTTACGATTGAATTGGATACGAGACCATCAGGATTCGACCGTCGATCAATGTAAACGTGTTGCCTCTTTGGATGAGTCACATTTTTGCCACATTAGGTCGATGGTCGTCTGAGCAAACGCCGTCATCGAGGCGATCGACTACCCGAAATGTGCAGTGAGCCAAGGACGGAGGCTGGTGACAGCAGAATTACGCTATAGGAAACATTCTTTGTGCTTGCATAGGACCTGTGGTAGTAATTGAAAAGACGCTGACATGTGAGAATCGCCTGCGTCCCTTCAAAAAAATGGTTCAAATGGCTCTAAGCAGTATGGGACTTCCGAGGTCATTAGTCCCCTAGACCTAGAACTACTTAAACCTAACTAACCTAAGGATATCACACGCGTCCTTGCCCAAGGCTGTGACTGTAGCACATCCCTTCATCTTTGACATCTTCCTGATGGCGATGTCATCTTTCAGCAGTACAACTGTCTGTGTTTCAGAGACATAATTGTGCTACAGTGGTTTGGAGAGTATTACATCGAATTCACGTTGATGTCTCCACTACCAAATAAGTCTGATGTAAATCTTGTGGAACTAGTCTGGATAGCTAAATGGTGCCATCACTGAGTACACAAGTCAGCGGCCTGTTATTTTAGCGAATTACATGTCACATACCTCAACAATCCTACTACCAAATTGTTGGATCTGTGATACGCACAGTCAGTGATGTATTACGTTCCAACGACGGACAAACAAGCTACCAAGCAGGTGGTCATAATGTCTCAGCCCATCAGTGCATCTAAGCTTAATAAACATTTGCAACATTTTCATTACAGGTATTACATTATCGTAATAAACAACTATATCACTAAATTACACGTATTATTTAAGACGTTTCTACATATGTTAAAGTATTTTGTGACAGTTTATCCATTTCTGAAATCCTCGATTTGACCTTATCTGGCATCTAGGTCTGCATATTAATCTCAGTGCTTCTGTCTGCTTATGCTAATGTGTCTTTTTCTGTGTTTGTCTGTTCTGTTTCATTCGAATTAACCTGTTCCCTTGTTTGTGTATTTGCTCTTATTTGTGTATGTTATTGTTTTTCTTTGTATAAATCGTGTAAGGTGAGTGACATATTTTCGATTGTGCCCTCCACCATCCACCAAACGTCTGGATGTTGTAGAATTTGTCCTATGTAGTCATACTCAGTTAGGGGTTGTATGTGTGTGAATCTATCACAGTGTAAAGTGAAATATTCAGGACTTCCCACTCCTCTGCAAGCGCATGTGGCTGTTCGTCTGATATCAAACCAGTGGAGCTGTTATGTGTTTGGACCATGGCCTGTGAGGAAATGCGTCACGCCACATGTGGGATCTATATGTTTTAGCCTCTTTCGCTCCTTGACGTTTGCGACAAACAAGCAGACATGACGAACCTTTTCTGTCACATCCCTTTATAGTTATGAATCCTATTGCCCCTAAATTATGGGCACGACCTAAGATCCACATGGAAAACATTCCAATAAGCCCAATTGTAAACTAGATCAATAACCCAGGGAACATTTTGAGCAAAAAATTAAATTCAATTCTAATCGATAAATATGCCTTCTAGAAAAAATACATCCTAAAACATTCTTCTGATCTCCTGGACTCAGTTAAAGAATTACAGATACATAATGATACACTCTTTTTTTTTCTTTTGTTATTACTTACTTACACAGCAACATCCCAGAGGATGAAACGTTGAACTGATCACCGATGTCCCAGTGGAGAAAACCGTTGAACTGATCAGAAAGAATTTAATTACATACCGAAGTCTACCTCTTCCAGTAATTGTAAAGGTAAGAGATGGGTTGAAAGTTGTACTGTCGCACAGTTACTTTACTTTTAATGATAGTTTGCAATGGGGTGTTGCTTAGCTGGAATGTTAGCCAATATCTTCATGAATCACATTAAGAACAAGATCCTATAGAATGAATCAGGTGCCACATACAGGATTATTATCTATAAAACATATGAAGATGACTACATTATACTATCCAATGCTAATAACGAAGTAGTCAACGAAATGTGCAAGCTGATTAATAATACTCATCCAAATTTAAAATTCTTTATAGAAAGAGAAAAAGATAATAAAGTGAACTTCCTGGACCTAGAGATTTCGAAAGCAGATAAGAAAATAGCCGTTAATATATACAGAAACAAAACTACCATAGATATTATTATTCATGGAACAGCCTGCCACCCCATAAGATATAAGCATGCATACTTCCATAGCCTGATTGACAGATCCATATGTCTGCTGAGAACTTCAAAAATGAAATAAATATACTGAAATCGTCAGCTGCAAATAATGGATAATAACTTGCAAAAAAAGAAAAAAATTATAACATATAGAACGAATCAAAAAATTAATTTAACTGAATATAAAAGTGTTAAAAAACCAGATACATAAGTTTTCCAGATGCAGGTAGCATCTCAGACAAAATAAGCAATGTATTTAGGAAAAGTAATGTGATGTTCACTTTTCAAATTGATAATAGCATTTCAACAATATTGCAAAAGAACTTAGGTGCAAGAAAGTCAGTATATGACAGCCCAGGTAAATACGAAATTAACTGTCGACCATGTGAAAAGTCTTACATAGGCCAGACTGGGGGGAAACTAAAGACAATGTTTCTGGAAAAGACATAAAAATCAAATACTTCTGCTTTAGGTGTCCATCTTAAAGCTTGTAAACACACAACAGGTACCAGTGATGATGAAAATACCACTTCAGGCAAAGATGGGGATTAAGTATGAACTTTCTGGAGGAAATTATCAATCTTTTGTATGAAACTTCCTGGCAGATTAAAATTGTGTGCCCGACCGAGACTCGAACTCGGGACCTTTGCCTTTCGCGGGCAAGGGCTCTACCAACTGAGCTACCGAAGCACGGTGCTTCGGTAGCTCAGTTGGTAGAGCGCTTGCCCGCGAAAGGCAAAGGTCCCGAGTTCGAGTCTCGGTCGGGCACACAATTTTAATCTGCCAGGAAGTTTCATGTCAGCGCACACTCCGCTGCAGAGTGAAAATCTCATTCTGGAATCTTTTGTAACTTAAAAAAAACATCCAAATGATGTACCCAATGAAAGAAGTGATTTGAAAAAAAAAAGGTTTTCTTTGAGAATTTTTCTGATGTCTTTCACTTAACTGATTCTAATCACTAACTCGTCTCATTGAATTCTACCACTTCTTCCCTCTAACCCCCCCCCCCCCCCCCCCCCACACACACACACCTACCAATCCCCTTAGCCTTGTTTTCATGATAAACCTTATAGCATAGTTTTTTTTTTAATATGAAGAGACTGACTGACATACATGTGACAACTGTTATCTAGTAGTTTGATGTCAACATCTGATGTTAATGACTCTTTTATTCCAAAAAGTTTTCTTTTAGCCCTTTTACTGCAACACAGATAAATCACATTGTGGTTGTTATACTCATCCTGTGTATTACCATTGTTCATCATAACCATTTATAAAATGTTTGTAACTTCTCTCCTGTTGTTTTACATTGAGTATGCTAAACATTCAGTAACGTACTTTTGTTGTTGTTGTTGTTGTTGTTGTTGTGGTCTTCAGTCCTGAGGCTGGTTTGATGCAGCTCTCCATGCTACTCTAACTTGTGGAAGCTACTTCATCTCCCAGTACCTACTGCAGCCTACATCCTCCTGAATCTGCTTAGTGTATTCATCTCTTGGTCTCCCTCTACGATTTTTACCCTCCACGCTGCCCTCCAATACTAAATTGGTGATCCCTCCATGTCTCAGAACATATCCTACCAACCGATCCCTTCTTCTAGTCAAGTTGTGCCACAAGCTCCTCTTCACCCCAATTCTATTCAATACCTCCTCAATAGTTATGTGATCTACCTATCTAATCTTCAGCATTCTTCTGTAGCACCACATTTCGAAAGCTTCTATTCTCTTCTTGTCTAAGCTATTTATAGTCCACGTTTCACTCCCATACACGGGTACACTCCACACAAACACTTTCAGAAACGACTTCCTGACATTTAAATCTATACTCGATGTTAACAAATTTTTCTTCTTCAGAAACGCTTTTTTGCCATTGCCAGTCTACATTTTATATCCTGTCTACTTCGACAATCATCAGTTATTTTGCTCCCCAAATAGCAAAACTCCTTTACTACTTTACGTGTCTCATTTCCTAATCTAATTCCCTCAGCTTCACTCGACTTAATTCGACTACATTCCATTATCCTCGTTTTGCTTTTGTTGATGTTCATCTTATGTCCTCTTTCAAGACACTATCCATTCCGTTCAACTGCTCTTCCAAGTCCTTTGCTGTCTCTGACAGAATTACAATGTCATCGGCGAACCTCAAAGTTTTTATTTCTTCTCCATGGATTTTAATGCCTACTCCGAACTTTTCTTTTGTTTCCTTTATTGCTTGCTCAATATACAGATTGAATAACATCAGGGATAGGCTACAACCCAGTCTCACTCCCTTCCCAACCACTGCTTCCCTTTCATGTCCCTCGACTCTTATAACTGCCATCTGGTTTCTGTACAAATTGTAAATAGCCTTTCGCTCTCTGTATTTTACCCCTGCCACCTTGAGAATTTGAAAGAGAGTATTCCAATCAACATTGTCAAAAGCTGTCTCTAAGTCTACAAATGCTAGAAACGTAGGTTCGCTTTTCCTTAATCTTTCTTCTAAGGTAAGTCGTAGGGTCAGTATTGCCTCACGTGTTCCAGCATTTCCACAGAATCCAAACTGATCTTCCCTGAGGACGTCTGTAAAGAATTCGCGTTAGTATTTTGCAGCTGTGACTTATTAAACTGATAGTTCGGTAATTTTCACATCTGTCAACACCTGCTTTCTTTGGGATTGGGAATTTTATAATGTTCTTGAAGTCTGAGGGTATTTCGCCTGTCTCATACACGTACTTTTAACTTGTATTATATTTAATATGCATTTATGGTCAGTACGTTGCCTTCACCTAAAGTATGTTCCTACTCCCAAGCTGTAGTTCTCATTGTAATGAACAAAAGTCATATATTTCTTTCCTACTTAAACCCATTTATTTTCAAATGCCATTATGTAAACAATAGTCATATACTGATGTGTTAGATAAATCATTGGTAACCCAATGTCTACATTCATCTAATGTTCTTTAGTCTGTACATATGAAAGTACATATTTTGTTTAGCAATAACTTGTCTTAATCAGGTGAAGTCTTTCTACTACATGCCTTTCAAAATATATACTTAATGACCTTTAGCTAAAGTTTTATGAATTTAAGGAATGTTACACATCACTACCACTACTATACACAAGTGTTGTTAACATTGCTTAACGCCAAATCTGGGCACATGGCTAGTTATTCTGCTGTTATTTATTACCCTCCCCTCCTTTATGATATTAGCATTACTGACATACTAAGTTTCCGATGAAGCACTCTAATGTAACTTTAGTTACATATGAAGGTTTTCTTTAAATGTAGTCTATATGTGACAGTAACTGGTCACTGCTATAACATAGATGCATATGAATGCTGAGTGATAATTCAACCAGTTTCTGAACCCTGTACTTTGTCTTGTCTTAATGTCAATATAATTGACATTTGCTTATACACATTTCACCAGGTGTATTCAGTGAATATGATACCGTCTAACATCAGGGTTTTATAATGTTTTCTACCTCGTATTGTAGGATCTTTGTTATCTTATGCCATGAGATAGCAACTTCATTTTCTGTTTACATATGAAATTTTACCAAAGATGTTCACCAAAGATAGCGTAGTAACAAGTGACTTGTCACTGAGATATTTTTATACCTAATGACGAAAACATAGTTTTAAAGATCTTTGACCAACTTTTCAATTTTTGTACAAAGCAATACTTATAGTCCTGATCTCTTCTCTTCAGCACTGCTCTGATTGTTTTTAGTTTTCGTATGTTTGCTTCTAAAAGTCCATTGTCGTATATTGATACTCATGGCATGCACTACACATTATTTATGTAAGGACCAATGTGATGTGGTGGCTTAAACCATTTTAACTCTGTAGGTATTCACGTATTTTCCACTTCTTTGTAAAAGAACAGTTAACGTTTCCTGTCTACTATATATAATTATTTGTATCTTTGGATAGTATCCATGAAGATGGCCCAAGACTGAAACAGTTTGATGTCTGGATTTAAACTAAAAGCAGCTGATGGTCAAATATGTATTTTGTACAGAATCCCATTCTCTCTGCAGAGTATCATTTCGCTTGCGGTTTGATTGGCGCCTTTCTATGATTTCCTCTAATATAGTTTCAAATACCTTGTCGGTTCTGCCTTCCTTCAACCACTACGATACTACGTTTTGATGAGCTGTGATGTAAATGGGGCATAGCGCCTCCGCTGATGTTCTGCCGATGTCACCTGACATCCTGAGCTGAAGTCCTTTATGGTCACGTCTCACAATGGTATTTCCCAGATTTAGAGAAAGCATTTGACAATCTCAATAGGGCACCAGAAGGGATAAAATACAATAAGCAAAAGATAATTTATGACTTCTATAGAAGCCAGACTGCAGTTACAAGAGTCGAAAGAGATGAAAACGTAATCATAGTTGAGATGGGAGAGAAAAAGATTAGTGTCTTATGCATGATCTTATTGAATCAGTAGACTGAGATTTGAAGGAAACTAACGACAAGTTTGGAAATGGAATGAAAGTACATAGAGAGGAAATAAAAATTTTGGGGTTTGCCAGTCACATTTCAGTTACTGCAGACAGCACAAAGGACGTGAAAGAGGAGTTGAACGGAATGGATAGTATCTTGAAAATAGGGTATAAGTTGGACGTAAAAGTTGAAACCAGTGTAAAGAAGTAGAGCGAAATTACAAGTATTATTAGAATAGAAAATAGCGCTAAAAGTAGTAGATATATTTTCCTATTTGGACAGAAAAGTAACCAACAAACCACCGATATAGAAAATATTTAAAATCCAGAATGGCAATAGTAAGAATGATATGTCCAAAATTAGTAGTTTAATGACTTCCAGTACAAATCTAAGATTAAGGTAATCTTATCTGATGATATTTGTCTTGAGAGTAACTTTGTATGAAAGTTAAATGTGGACGTTCAGACAAGAAGAGAACTGAATCTTAGGGAGAGTGGTGCTACAGAAGAATGCATATGATTAGATGGGCAGCTCGCATTGCAGACGAGGAGGTAATGAATGGAATGGAAAAAAAAAGAATTTTATGGAACACCTTGATTAACAAAGAGGTTCAGGACATTATGAGGCATCGAATTGAGAAGAGCTGAAATGAAAATTATGACACATCTTAATTAAAAGAAGGGATCGGTTGGACACATTCTGAGGCACCAAGAACTTCCATATCTCCAGCGTGCTGGGCTCAAACAGTTCAGCAACTTTTATGTGATTAGAATAATTGTTAAAGGAGCGTCGTAACATGTATATGAATTTTTATTTACTCAATGATGACAAATTTCGGACAATTCACCCATTGTGAATTCATTCATTTACTGAAGTTTGGCGTTAGAGCCACACCTAAATTACAGGCCGCAAAACACGCCAACGACATGCTGTACACTGCGTTGCCACACGTGTATCACCTTATCTCTAAACGTTTTGACATATTGCGACGTATTTGTTGGCGATATATTGTATAGTGCCACGTTGACATCATTTGTGGCCTGTAATTTGTGTCCGATTGCAACGATAAACTTCCGAAATAGCCTTCCGAAATTAGCCATGAGTGAGTAAATAAAATTTCGTACTCAATTCTAGACGGTTGCTTTAACAATTATTGTAATCATCAAGGAATTGTTAGTTCTGTAATGGAAGGAAGTGTGTGTATGTGTTTGGTAGAAGTTGGAGACAGAATACAGTAAGGAAGTTCAGTGGGATGTAAGTTTCGTTAGTTACGCAGAAATGAAGAGGTTTGTGCAGGACAGACTAGCCAGGAAAGCTGCGTCAGGCCTACTTCAGATTAATGACAGCAACAACAATAACAGCAGCTACGAAAATCGAATTTCGCTTTGATAGGAGGTTTTAAAGTGCTTAATTCTCACAGAATTTCCTTCGATACTTAGATACTTCAGTGTCATAATATGGTGTTACCTCGGAAAACTATTTTCTAACACTTTTTGCGAACTTATATTGTTAATTTAACAGCGTACCATTACTTTTTCGTCAGATGATTGATACATAGGAAAAAAACGCTCGATAAAGTCATATTTGTATACATTATCTAAGCAGGAAATAGGAGCGTGGCTGTACGTTGTTGCTAACTGGTTAATCGGATCAGATCTGAGGTGGATACGGCGTATTCCTTTCCCTACCACATGCCAGATCAGCTTTCAACAAACGCTATTTCAAAACGTTATCTCGTCGCTTAATGAACTGTAATCCCATGTTAATGATTACACTGTAGCACCTCGGCGGTATCATATCTGCTTGCTTTTATGACGAGTGCGCTTTTATCACCCTTTACGGCATTTATTTGAAGTTACCGTTTATATTACTTGTCGAGCACAATTATATACTCATTTAAGCTATTATATTTGTTCCGAAAGGACCAAGAGAGTCGGTTAAGAATATTTTTACATATCTTAGAGGAACTGTAACCATGGCCGATTACCAGAAGCACTGAGCTGCACAATTGTTAATTCACATTTAAACATTATCCACTTAGATTTAAGCGATGAAAATAAGTAGGCACTAATGCTGAAAACACTATAATGGTTTAACGAACTGCGGAGAACAGGTTAAATATCACTATCTTGAGAAAAGTGAAGTAAAAGAGAGGGAGAGAGACACTAATGCCAAGTGATCGAAAACATTTTCACCACAGAGAGCTGTACTTTGAAGAAAATATATTGAACGTCAGTACTGGTGCCAGACAGGTAGCATTTATATGCAGCAAGAGTAAACTGTGAATGATAGTTCTACTGATAATGATTAATTCACTAACATGGAATGGTATGATGACTGTTCAGCATTATATGTTTTTAGAATACCGCTTTCAAAAATACCATTGCTGATCCAGTTATATGTAATTTTTGACATTCACGTTGCTAAATATTTTTACCAATTTGGCTCGTAATAAGATGCAATCACCTGCCTTTTCGGAAATATACTCCATTGGCATTATTATTATCTTCGCCACTGAATTATAATGTCGCTATAGCATTAGGATGACACTCAATTTACGGGATTCTGTAACAGGACGATACGTAAATCCTCAGTGTGAAAGTTTAACGAGAAATACTCTTAAAACAGGTAAAACTGTTGGTCGTATATTGCAAGGAGGTTCAGTAAATTCTTCTTCCAAATTAACAATAACACAGCCCCACGCGGAGACGTCCTGGAGCTCTGCCTTCACTTTCATCTACACCTCCCTCTTCTATCTCTGTCTTCACTTGTTCTTATAATAGAATAAGATTCTTGCCCACTTGAAGCTAATTTGATGCAACTAAGAACTTCGGGTTCTCCAGTGAAAGTGGTTGCTGCCAATCATATTGTACACAAGAAAAGTAAAACAAAGCAGCTGCTGCTGTATTAATCTTATTCTCATCGCATTATGACAACTTTCAGCTGTGCAGTATTCAATGAGGAATAAAGTTCTCCTCTAGACTTTACAACGCGTTGTGGTATTCAGCCATTCAGACCTTCACCTCCTTGGTTTTTCTTCAGATCTCTGAATGTAGGAAAGAAAGTGTCCGGTCATTTCTCCGGTTTTCTGAAGGAATGCTACTTACGTTTACAGTTCAAATGGCTCTGAGCACTATGGGACTTAGATCATCAGTCCCCTACACTTAAAACAACTTAAATCTGACTAACCTAAGGACATCAAACACATCCATGCCCGAGGTAGGATTCAAACCTGCGACCGTAGCAGCAGCGCGGTTCCGGACTGAAGCACCTAGAACCGCTCGGCCACAACGGCCGGCTCGTTTACAGTGAGCATGCCATGTTCAGTTCTGCTTATAAATGTGTCCCATGAGGATCTCGTGCCTGTCGCACTACTTTTTGGTTTCTTTTCTGATCTCATTATACTTTTATTCAGCTTCCTCAGTCCTGTTCTGTAAAAACTCTTTAAATGCTTAATCTTCCATTTTATGGATTCTCACTTCTCCATGCAAATCTTAAGTCCCCTTTTCCGAATCAATTTGTGTTTCTCATCTAGTACTTCTTTAGGGCCCTGCCTTGTAGTACTTTTAATATTTGTCCATTTTCGTTTAGAGTTTAGCTTGAAGACATTTCTTGGGTTAGCTTAGTTAGCCTACACTGACATGTATTTCTTAAACTCTCTACTTTGAGGAGATACAAGTTAGAAGTTTTGTTTCGGTTTCTCTCATTTTCCCTCGTGTTCAGTTTCTTCCAACCCACCCAAGTGTGATCTTTAATTTAACAAGACCGTGGTCCGTATTCACGTTTTTCATGTATTTGACTGTCACCCCTGAAGCTAGATTTTTATTTTGTATTATGTAATAAATAAGAAATCCGTGGCCTCGTGCAGACCATCTGTATTTACACGGTTAAATATGTTTTGGTTGCTTTCAGTTTCTTAAAGCTAAAAATTCTCTGTTTTATTCTGTTGTTGTTAACGGCATGCTCTCCATTGTTGGATAGGTTGTTCACCTATTCTTGCATTTAGCTCTCCAGCCAAGGTGACAGAGTTAGCTGTCTTTATTTTCTTCAGATATTTCTGCAAGACTTGTAAGTACAGATCTGTTTCTTCCTTCTTTCCTTCATCTGGCGCACAAGTTCCTATAACTGTCAGATGTCCTCTATCAAATTTGTGCCTCACTGTGATATCCATTTTGTTTACTAGTGCATCCAACGACGGCAGGAGCATCTGACGTGTATGTCATCTCAGAGAATACTTCTATGGGCAATGCAAGAATGCGTGTGTGAAGGCCGAGCAAGAGATAATGAGACCACAAGGCTTGATTCTGGGTTTCAAGAACCAGAAGGAGAAAAACAAGAAGAAAATATCTTACCTCCATCTACCATCCACTCGCTTGGTTCCTTAAGAAAGGAAGGAAGTAAGATTAGACATTAGGGGTCCGCTAACATTGAGGTCACTGGAGACTAAGCGCAAGCTTGGATTGTCTCAAGCGTGGGGGAGAGAGTCAGCCGTGTCCTAAAAAAGGAAATATCGCGTCATTTACTGGTCCTATTTAGGAAAATCACAGAAAAACTGAATTTAGAGGTCCAGACGCCGATGCCAACCGTTATCATGCGGAATACGAGTTCTGGCTTCCAGCTTTGCCCTAGTAAATTTCGTTGTCAGTTCAGTCATTTCTGTCTTCCACTCCAGTAAGTAATTTCTCGAAGCGTGAATCTATCAGTTGATATATACTTCATGCCACTCCGTCTAAACAAAACAAACATGCAGACATTACAAAACGGTATGTTTTGGACGCCACCGACCGTTAAAAAGCGACAGTAGACATTCCACTTTAACAGATCGATACACACATAAGAACCATCGAATAACTTTGAGACTGTGCTTAGGATCCTCAGAGAGAGCAATAAATAGTCTCTATCAAACACTCGGAGTAGAGAAGAACTATCACATGGAAAAGCAATGATACAAGAGAAGAAAGCCTTAAATGAAAGTACACACTGTCAACAAAACCTTGTTTGGAATACTCAGTTAACTGTACAGCGACATTTCTTCACATAAAACATAGTAATCAAGCACCCTGAAATATCGAAAAACATGTGTTTCTCAATCTCCTCTCCCCCCACCCGCTCCATCTCCAGCTCTCTTCCCAACGTCTATGCCCCTCCCTGTCTCTTTCTCTGTTTTATACACATACCCACACACAGACACACACACACATACACACACAATCACATCACACAAGTTCAGCCCCAGTGTTCATGAAACATTCACAATTAGCGTCACACTAAACATAATAAGTACGATGAACAAGTGAGCAGCAACACTAACGTAGCACCTCTCAGTGAGTATGGAGACGTAAGTCTCAAATAACCTTTTGTGGAAAATACGTGTGAAGTACACGAGAGAGGGTAGTTATATAAAATTCTGTGTGAATACAGGTTACACAACAAAAATACAACGAGATATTCTACAGAGACACGCAACAGGACGGAAAATGTAAGCAGAGTAACCTATTTCAAAAATGCCCAATTTTTTTCACATCTATCATGCAGATGATATGCTGTCAAAACGACAGAAAAGGGCACACAATCTCAGCTGAGAACTGTATTTTCATTAGCAATGCAGTTTTCAGATGAGTGATCGAAACAAACTAAACAAAGTGCACATGTTCCTATTTTTAGACATAAACTAGATTAACGACCGTAAATTTATTATATTTACAGAGCTAAATACGATCCACGGAAAATGACACAGAAGTGTCGAAATATGTCTGGGTGAATAAAACGACAGAAATTGTGATTGGCACAAAAAAACTCCAAATTCAAATCGCAGACACGGAAGGAACGTAAACCCGAGTAACATGATTCTTTTGTTTAACTTTTTTCGGTACATGTGAATTAGGTTCGACAGTTGTTCCTTGATTATAATTGGAATTGTTAGTGCAAACATTAGAAATGTTCTTCGTTA
Organism: Schistocerca serialis cubense; assembly: GCF_023864345.2. Classification (NCBI taxonomy): domain Eukaryota; kingdom Metazoa; phylum Arthropoda; class Insecta; order Orthoptera; family Acrididae; genus Schistocerca; species Schistocerca serialis. Next base: position 669,164,176 of record NC_064642.1, read on the forward strand.
GGTGCTCAATAGTCTGATACGCGTAAAACAGTGTAACTGAAATTTCTAAATATAACCCCACTATTCTTTTTAATTAATCTTCATTTGGGCTTACTCCATAGTTAGAAAATAATACCCATGTAATGTGAAATTGATATTCAAAGTACGATGTCATAACTATGGAGAGGAAATGTCATAGTAATAAAATTTCTTTAGCTGGCATTATGTAACAAAAAACCAAGTAAAAGTGATTTTCTTCGAGGTTTTAACTTAATAATCTTTTCAATTCAGGTTGCTACTAGACTAAAAACCATGGAATTTTATAAGCTGTGATTGTTATATTTCATTGTGACACTAACAGACATATTCTCATTTGATGCACGCTACGTTACAATATTCCATGCAGTATTGAGATTGTTACGGCAAAGAAAATCTCAAAGCTATCGAATGGAAGAAGTAATCTTCCCTTTTTCAATATGGTTACAAGAACGTAACTGTAGGATGAATGAAACATCCAAAAGAACACGAGGCGCACGGAGGAAATGCGGCATGTCTCGTTACTTTCATGTGTCGTGTGGACACCTGTCAGCCACTGAAAGCCCCGTGGTAGTATAAAAAAGAGCGATGCGGATCGCTATATTGCTTCTAGAAACGTGCGAACCTTCTCCAGTTCTCTCTTTGTAAGGTGACGTCCCTGGAGTCGATTTCCTTCGTGGGACGATGAAAAATCCGGCGTTAGAGCGTGCCTTTCCACCCGGGGACCACTGCCCGTGTGTCTCTTATTGAATCACGGGCCTCCACCTCTTTGGCAGCAAGGCAGCAAGGTCACCGGGCAGCTGTCTTGCACACACGAGGACAGCCTGCGCACTGAACAGTGGGCCGAGAAGAGCTGTTGCACTGGAGACGCTATTTTTGTAGAGAGCTTACGTGTCACGAACCGATTTACGGAGACCCCTGCTGTTGTGATTACTTCCATTCAGTTGTAAAATACTTAATTATTCCATGTGCCTTGTTCGATGAAAATTCCAAAGGAGAAATCAAATGCAGCCCAAAGAAAAAATAAACAACTTGTGATTACAATACCAACACCAACAAATGACGAGAATTTTCTTATTGTGCTTATGAGGATAGCGAGGAGTACACACATCTAGATTTGTAGGCGATTTGAGGGTATAGTGGAAGCGAAATCTAGTACACAGCAGCTCTGCTAGCGACAGTGGCTCTAAACAAGATGTTCATCAATCGAACTGCGTGCTTGAATACGGCTGCTACGTCATTCCTAACTGCCTCAACTCTACGTCGGTCAGACGAAGAGGATAGCGAATGGAGAGGTGCTAGATTGTCAGATGTTTCAAGTGGGTGAGACAGCTGGAGGTCGCAGGCAGATCGAGATGGTATCTACATCTTCTTCTTCTTCTTCTGCACTTTTGATTATGCAATATTACCTTTCCCGGCTTCAAAACGCATCTATCATCACTTTCTTGGTCATCTCAGATGTCTTAGGCCTATATCGCTACACTCTTCTTGGAATCCTGTCCTTCCGCATTCTATCAACATGCTATCTCAAATCATTTATATGGTTTATAATTTTTTTGTTCCACCGAGTTCCCTCCTACCTCTTCCCTTATTCTTTCATTTGAAATTTTTTCTAACGGGATACATCGTCTTACTGATCTTATGACTCCCAGTTCGGCAGCCAGTAACTTGTTTTTATAATCTTTAGTCAGCATCTATGTTTCAGATCCATAGAGGAAAACAGACACATCAATTACTTTGCAGAACTTACCTCTAGTTTCTGATTTATTTTTAGTTTTTGGGCTTCTGTTATTGTACCACAAGTTTTCTTGGTCTTGGGTAATTTGTTTTTAAAAATTGTTTCATGTTTGTAGCTGAAATATGTTCCTGAGGAATAAAAACCCCTAACTTTAATATAGTTTCATGATTAAATTTTTGGTTCTAGGGTCATTGAAGGTCTTTGCTTCTGTAACTTCTTTGCAGATCGTCTTCAGTGTTACTTGTAATAATCTGACCATCAGCAAAAAGCATCGCCTTATGTATAAAATCTGGCACTATACAAATGACTTTGTTAATTTTATACATCCATTCTCTAATCAAATCGTTTATATAAAATGTAAAGAGAACAGGAGGCAAGCGACAACCCTGCCATCACACCCCGACGTGTACGTTGATTGCTGTGTCTTTCTATAGACGTTTTATACAGTAATTACATGTCATGATTTCCCACAATTTTTTTCTCCTTACTCGGTCAAATGCTTTGTCAGCATCAGTAAAGCTATATGAGTTTCGAGGTTATATTCCGTTCTCCTTTCTATTCCCTGCTTAACAGTGAAATAGCATCTGTACAGGATCGTTCCTTTCCAGCGCCGCTTTGTTTTTGTAGTACTATAGCGTCTGTGGTGGCATGCGCAGTGTTACTCGATATTCTTGCACATATTTTACACCCTGTGTGCAAAACACTTCATCCCACATAATTTTCACATTTGTTTTGAAGGCCGCGTTAATATCACCCTGTGACCAGGACCTTGGAATGTGACATCCATTGCAGCTTCTATTAATTATACTCAGAAATTTCTGGTTTAGTGTGGGGTTCCCATATTTTCATAGATCTACATTTATTTCATCTTCTCCTGAAGCCTTCCTATTGTTCATTTCATTTAGTGCTGTTTTTCATTCCCCTGAGGAATGCGATCTACGTTTCCATAAATAGGCTCATCGTATTCTTCTTCTTATTCCAGGAAACTGTTTGAACACAAATCTCTATAATGTTGTAACGTTTGCTCTACTTCAATTACGTTCTTATTTGCTACGTACTGCCAGCCGGAGTGGCCTTGCAGTTATAGGTGTTACAGTCTGGAGCCAAGCGACCGCTACGGTCGCAGGTTCGAATCCTGCCTCGGGCATGGATGTGTGTGATGTCCTTAGGTTAGTTAGGTTTAATTAGTTCTACGTTCTAGGCGACTGATGACCTCAGAAGTTAAGTTGCATAGTGCTCAGAGCCATTTGAACCATTGCTACGTACTGTTCTCCCCTATGTAGCTGCTTAAGCATTTTACAGGCCATCATTTGTATCCCCTGTGTATCATAACCGACGGTGCTTATATATTTGTCCCAAGGCACTTTGAAAGCTTTGCTAACAATGTTTTTCGCTTCATTTCGTTCTTCCTTATACAGCGTGAGTCAGTAACTAGTGCCACCAAGAATAGCTCCGAAAGTATAGTAGTAGCTGAAAAGTTTGTGTGCAAGAGTTGCATGGAAAAACGGGGGCCATAATATGACGTTGGTTTTTGTTGCTAGGTGGGGTCGCTTCAGAGATATGAAGGTCAACTTTGTTTTTTTAAAGGGGACGCTATAGATTGATAATTATTTTCTGATAGCGGCTATCGAGACGAATTCAATTATATATAGCAGTTAGGTCACAAAGATGGCTTGAACGTCCATTTACAGAATGTCCATTTACAGAAGGTGTTCGAAGTGATTTCCATTGGTATCAATGCAGTGCTGCAATCTTCTTATCATGGACTGTGTAGTATTCCTTATCTAATCGACACTTAACGAAGCACATGCTCTGGAAATTCTCTCTCGCATATCTTCAGGTGTCTTTGGAACGTCTTTACAAACAATGTCTTTTACGAATTCCCAAAAGAAAAAATCTAGAGGCGTCAAGTCTGGCGAACGAGCCGGCCGCGACACTTCTCCTCCGCACCCAATTGAACGATTTGGGAATTGTCTCTGTAACTCATTTCTAGCCATCAGCAAAAAATGTGGCGGATACCCACCATATACCACATTCTGCTCTTTGTTCCTAAAGGTATTTCTTCCAATAATGGAACTAATCTTTCATGCAGAAATATGATGTACTTTCTGCCATAAAGATTTCGTTCAGTGAAACAGGGGCCGATAATTCTGTCCTCCAGAATCCCACACCATAAATTCTCCTACCACGGTTTTTGGTGTGCAACTTGCCGCAGCCAACATGGATATTCAGTTGCCCAATAATGTGTGTTATTCAGATTAACATTTTCATGGTTCGTGAATGTAGACTCGTCAGTAAATAAAATAAAATTAATAAACTTGTCATCCATCTGAATCTGAAGTTGAGTTCATAGGCAGAATTCAGTGCGATGTGTACAATTCGTACCAATTAATTCTTGGTGGAGACTGACATAGTAAGGATGATATTTAAGGCGATGCATACACTATCAACACTATTCTGGCTCACGCCAGATTCCCTTGTGATCTGACGTGAACTAACTCTAGGATCTCGAATGACAGTGGCAAGAGTACCAATTTCTGTTTCCTCATTAGTAAATTTCCTTTGCCGAATATGTTTCCAATGCGTTAAAGATCCAGTTGTTTTCCATTTATCATACACATCTTTAAATGTACGACGTGCAGGGTGAGTACCTTGGGTATATCTTTCAGCGTATAAGTCTCTAGCTGTGTCACTAAATTTCGTTGTCATTCTCTGTAAATGAGAACCATATCGAATTCTTCTTCGAAGGAATGCAGCATTCGCATTCACTTGATTCTACGGTTCTAGTCTTACCGTTCCTAGTAGTGTTGTATTGCGAAACCGTCGAATGGTGTACATGTCAATGGCACATAAGATGGATTCGCCGGATTCGGCGAATATTTACTATTTGCACGATATACGAGAGATAAATGTTTTGAATGTGCTTCGGTAAGTGCAGGTAGGTGCAGAAGTGATAAGGAATACCACTCAATCCATGATAAGAAGATTGCAGTTCCCATCTGGAAGACACCAAACAGAAATTAAAATCTCGAAATGCCATTATGTCTAAACTGGCCGGAATATCATGGGGGTGCGGAGCTAATACACTAAGGACGTCAGCATTAGCCCTCGTGTACCATAACAATATGAACACAACAGAAGTGATATGGAGCCAAGCTGCGGAATTTGGCCCGAGAAGTAACAAGACTGTTACGCTGCCAGACGTACAGGAACTAAATGCACGCAGCTTTTTACACGTCACTGCCGAACGCTGGAGGGATATAGAAGGGCTCATCATAAAAGAAGAAGAGAAAGTGCTACGCCCGGTTGGCGTCGTTGATTCTGTTGTTGATAGGCTCATTATCAACGTAGCAGGTGACACTTCCAGAACCGAAATGTATTTCTCTGATTCGGATAAGGAAGGAGCTAAGAGATTGCCAGATGACTGACTGTAAATAATACCTTCAGTGGCTTCAATATCTTACTACACGTTGAAATTCTTCTATACTCTCCTTCGTTATACACAGCTTATGCAGGAAAATTACCCTGTGATGAAGTCAGGAATTTTCATCATTCTTGTTTTTAATTACAATAGCACGTTAGCTAAAATCGATAACGCACTGCGGCTTTCGTCTAGTCGTATAAGGAGCATATTGTGGGAGATTTGTAGTCTATTATTTCATTCTGCTTAAAAATTAAATCACAATCGAAACTGTATTGCTCCTCTGTTCGTCATTTATGCAGCTGTCCACCTCACCGCAGGCTGGGTGTACAACCTGACCGTCCACTACTGTCTAAGATAAATGCGCTAGTAAAGCTGTTGTCCCGCTTGATCGCTGAGTCTATGTGCGAGTAACAAAGCATAAAACGCTTCTCATGATCGTACTTGACTGTCCCATGTGGAACGGAAATCCAATGAGGTTCGAGCAAACGCGGTAGAATACGTAGTGCAATGTTTACATCAGTTTCATGCTTATGATGAACGGATTATAGTCCATCTCATAACGCGCTGTTGACAGTGCATTAGCAGTTCTGTTTATGCGTGTGCGGAAATCATCACAGTGACAGAACAGGGTACATGGAGTATTCAGAAGAATTATGCTCTTACATCTATATCAGGTAAAATAATCTTAATATTATTACAAATTTTTACATATATGCAGTTAGTTTTGGTTGATTGTCACATTGGACAAAGTTTGCTCTTAGAATGCCTTTGGATTTGTACGACGAGTCGTCGTTGAATATTAAAACACACAGTGTATATAATAATAACGCAGAGGTAAGCATTGTTTCTAGTAGTTTTTGTCCCGCGAACATTGTTTCACATCGACGTTATTGTTCAATGTCTGATATCAGGCAGCTGTTGACACGCTGCACTGTTTATTTACACTTTCCTGGGTCATGCGTCGCGTGGATGAAGTCCGGTGGATACCTATTCCACAATATATTGTGCCTAGAAGGTATGAATATTACACTTCGGAAGGCAGTACTATGGCATCGATACACAATTATTCCAGGTAAGAGACTGTCGCACACTGAGAAAATTTCATTCCCTGAAATATTTTCCAAAAGACCTCCACACGTAGAGTCGTCTTCAGTGCTTATGCGTCGCGACGATAGGTCCAGGAGATAAGTAGCTGTAACTTGTGAACTGTTCCATCGCAGTAGGCGATGTGAGACAAACGTCATGCACTTTCACCTATACTATACCATAGCGATCACAGTGTACCTTGTGTTTTTTAACAGTTTTTCACAAACGTTTCATCGCGATTTCAGTCATTGCGATGTACGAAATGTTCCTTCGCCCTCCTTTTTGCATTAGACTTTTCTTCTACCCATATACGTAACATCGCCCTCCTTTTTGCATTAGACTTTACTTTTACCCATATACGTAACATGTTACAATTCTGATTATTACTGCGTTACGTATAATCATATTACATTTTGCTTTAGATTCATGTAAAAAATTTTACTGATGTTATAGATTTCTCAATAAAACTTTCTATTCGCAAATTATATCACCTGAAACTACTATGGTTACACATGACATTTTGATAACATCACCAGACAAGCTCGAGCGCACGTATACTAACAGACAAATGTCTTACGAAACAAATATTACTTCAAAGCTACAGATGCAGCTCAATTTCTTATTGGCTCGCTGGCATTCTGTTTACATGCCGGTTGGAAATAAACATATGATTATTACTTAGAATGAAATACTCTTTGTGAACGGGTAGTCCAATGATATTTCTTGTTTCCTGGTTTTGTGATAGGGATTCACAAGGATGCGGTAACTTAGGGTCTAACGATTACATATGGGCTTTTGTATAGCAGACGTTGTGGTGAGTACGCAATGATAACTGCATGACAACTTTTAATTCTTGTCTTCACTTTATGAATTGGCTTAAAATCGGCTTTAATCATTAGCATTCTGTGCTTCAGCATAGTAGGCACTCTATCTTTTCATTATACGACACCGGTTCATTTGGAAATTTCGGTAACGGATTGCATCTTTCACTAAATTCGTTTCTGTCATCCATTAATTCACTAAGAGGATACTTCGTGTGCACGTCTTCAGAAAGAGTTAAATACTTTACTCAATTAGACTGTTGTGTAGGTATATATGTATTCATAAACCTGTACATTTCCCTGAAAATACGTTCTGTGGGATTAGATTGAAGGCTAAGTTTCGATGCAAAAATGCTCTTAAGATCATTATAATTTAAGAATTTGCCCCATTTATACCCGGTGGAGTAAGTGGCGTTGTCAGATACAATTGCTTTTGATTTTCCCAAGTGGGGAATGTAATCACGAGTAAGTCAGCTTATGATAGTGTTTGCAGTTGTAGATTTTACTTCGTAAAGCTTAACATGGATTGAAAATGTGTCATAAAAGGCTAATACATAGTGTTTTCCATCACCGCCACTTGTCAGACAGGGTCCACTTATGTCTGTACATTTATTGGGTAGCATGGAATGTAAATCTGTCTTTGACGGTAAATTCTGTGGTTTAGCTTTCTAACAAGATATGCAAGTTTAAGTATGTTGTGAACCTTTCTACTCATGTTGGTAAAATAACAGAATGTGTTCAGTTTTGCTAGATACTTCTTCGTCCCATAATATCCAAAACTAAGGGTGTGTCTACTGAGATTGTGTTCTGAGTCCTTGGTTATACATGCACCCCACATAGAGCCATTTGGATGTTGACGATACATTAATACTTCTTGATATATCCTAAACGGCTAGACAGTGGATGAGTAGGTTGATTAGTTAGTAATGTCCTTACCTTGTTCCACTGGGGATCTGACTTTTCTAAATCGGCCATGTTGTTAGACAGCTCAATGTAGTACTGGTAACATTGTTTATCCTGCATCAAAAGTATTCTATAGCCGTTCCCTTCCTCTAGATCAGTGTTACTGTCAATCGAACCTAGTGGAAATTAGGCAAAGCGTCAACAACGATTTTGTCGTTTCCTTTAACAGAAAAAAATCTCAAATGAGTAATTCTTCAACGACAAAGCCCCGCGTGATGATGTGGGATAAACTAACTTACAGGTTAATTAAAATGTCAGTACTTGGTGATAAGTATAGACTTTTGTGTGTTTGCCGCATACATACAAAATTAAACTTTTTAATAGCCCAGACAGCTGAAAGATTTTCTAATTCAGTTGTTGTATATGTTCGTTCACATTCGCTTAAGGTTCGGCTTGAAATTCCTGTGCTCCTTATCTGTTCCGGCATTCCACCTGTATAGGTGCATGGTGCGTCACATGTCATACACAAATCTAGACTAAAATCAGGATGGTTTAAAATATTTGAATTCATTAACATACAGTTTATGTTTTGAAAATCTTGCTGGCACTGCTCTGTCCAGATCCATAGATGATTATTCTTCAGTAATGCTAGAAGGTGTTTGCTGTTTCGTGTGTCTTGTGGTAGGAAAAGTAGGAAAAAAGAACAGAGTCCTAGAAACGACTTCAGTTGCATTTAGCACGTGAGTAGGGAAATTTTTTAATAGCATCTAACTTATGCGGAACAGGGCATTTACGTTGTGCATTTGTTATGTGCCCTTGGTACCTTATCTCATTACATGCAAATTTAGATTGCTTAAGGTTTGCTGTTACACCAGCTGTTTCAAATTTGTACAGAATTTTTTCAAGTATTTCGTACTTCGTTTGATCCTGGTTGTCGCTTTTGGGTCATTCCAGCGATCAACAACGTGTGAGTATTCAAGTCGGCCAAGATTCCAGCCGTCTTCCTGTGGAGTTCAATTTAACTTAATTTATTCCCTGCAATTGAAGTTGACAAGTGGTATCTTCTGCTTTGTAGACGTTGACGTTCAGGTTACCTACCCTGGTCGTTGACGTAGTTTTCGGCGTTGTATTTGCCTTGTCTGTTGTTGCTGTCCAGTGCGGTGTGTAGTTCGACAGCTGAGGTATTGTTGGTCGTTGTGGGGCCCATATTCTGTCTGTCGTTGTACTTAAATCTTGTGGTCGTTTTTCTGATTGCGTATACCGGAACTGATTTTGTTGATTGGTCGGTCGGCTGTCTGTCGGTTGGGTTGCCTTCAGATTAAGAAGTCGTTGAACAGGCTGCCTGTCTCACCTAAACGGGCGTTAGTCTTACAATCCCAGGCCGACCCTTGGAAACTTCTGAGTGCTGTTCCTTGTGTGTTACATATTAATGTCCCTGTTTGGGTTTTAGTTATTTGGCTGATGTGTGGCCTTCAGGTGTGTATCAATATCTCTTAAATTAATGCTCTTGTCTTGCCCTTAAGGAATGAAATTATTATTCTTTATAGGGGCCTTCAGCCGAGATTTACATAAAATGTTTTAAGATGCAGATTTCTGCCTTTTGAAACTGAAACTCTTTTTTCTAGGCCTTAAGCCGTTAAATTATTTGTTGATGTGGGCCGTCAGAAGATTTTTAAAATCTCTTAAATTAATGTTCTTGTCTTGCCCTTAAGGCACAAGATTTTTATACTTTTGTATGGAGCCTTCAATAAATTTTGGCATGAAATGTTTTAAGATAAGGTCTTCTGCCTTTTGATTGAAACTTTTCTTATTGCTTAATATGCGGCCTCCAGCCTTGTTGCATTAAAATTAATTTGCTGAGGCCTTCAGCCTGTTCAGATTGAAGATTTAGAAAATATTCTTGGGTGATACCTCCAAAAGAACCTTGTGTCTCAGTTTCTTGCTTGGACCTTGTGTCTTGGATTTTGAGTGTTGCCTTCGGCCGATATAAAGTTAATCAAAGGAGGTCGATTAGAGTTTTGAGTGTTTTGCATCCTTGTTGTAATATTGAGTGTTGATGAATAAAGTTTGTATGTTGAGTGCAGCTGACAGCAACTTATTTTGGCCCCTCTCCACAACTTAATACGCTCTGTCCCGCTAGCCAAGGCATTTCATATTGATTCTCGAAGCACTGTATCCAAAGCAGTTATAAACACACCAGAACTGACGTTCAGTCCCAAAGGTAGAACACAGAATTTATATGTTCGCCTCCCCGAATATACATGGAACAGCCAAAGAAAATGGTACACCTAACGAATATTGTGTAGGGCTTCCACGAGCACACAGAAGTGCCGCAACACGACGTTGCATGGACTCAACTATTGTATGAAGTAGTGATGGAGGGAACTGACACCTTGAGTCTTGCAGAGCTGCCCATAAATCCGTAAGAGTACGAGGGGGTCGAGATCTCTTATGAACAGCGCGTTGCAAAGCTTCCCATATATGCTCAATAATGTTCATGTGTGGGGAGTTTGGTGGCTAGCGGAAGCGTTTAAACTCAGTATTCCTGGAGGCAATCTGTAGCAATTCTGGAAGTGTGGCGTGTCTCATTGTAGTGCTGGAATTTCCGAAGTGCACCAGAACGCACAATGGACTTGAATGAATGCAGGTGACCAAATAGGATGCTTATGTACATGTCACATATCAGTGTCGTTTAGAGACGCTTCAGGGGTGCACTAGGGTGCCTTGGTTCCGAAAGTCCATATCGATGACGTTTCGATGAATGGTTCGCACGTTGACACTTGTTGACCCAGCATTGAAATCTGCAGCAATATGCGGAAGGTTTGCATTTCCGTCATGTTGAACAATTCTCTCCGGTCGTCGTTGGTTCCCTTCTTGCGGGACCTTTTTCCGGCCGTAGCGATGTCGGAGATTTGATGTTTAACCGGCTCCCTGATATTCACGGCACACTGGTGAAATGGTAGTATGCGAAAATTCCCACTTCATCTCTTCCTCGGATATGCTGTCTCCCATCGCTCATGTGCTGACTATAACACCATGTTCAGATTGACTTAAACTTTATAACCTCCCACTGCAGCTGCAGTAACCGATCATATAACCGCGGCAGACACTTGTTGTCTTATACACTGTGGTCCATTGATGATGACCGGGCCAAATATCTCACGAAATAAGCATCAAACGAAAAAACTACAATTAACGAAACTCGTCTTGATTGAAGGGGGAAGCCAGATGGCGCTATGGTCGGCCCGTAGATGTCGCTGCCATAGGTCAAACGGATATCAACTATGTTTTTTAAAATAGGAACCCCCATTTTTTTATGGATGTTTCAGTTGGTCCACTTTCTTTGCTTTGTGGTAGCTACGTTATGGTGGTGGACCAGTGGTTTGCTACGTATTACCGTAATTAGTGGTTCAGTTTTGCTGTTCGTTGTGTCTTGGCTGGTAGTTTTCTTTGTTCATATCCCAGTTTCAGTTCTTTTCGGTCGTATCGTATCATTAGTGTTTCGGTGCCTCTTGTCTTGGTTACCGCCCGTCGTGTATGTGATGTTATGACGACCATTCATGTTAGAATGTGTCTGTTGATTTTTATAAGTAATAGGTTTGCGAGAACAGGCTGTAGATTCTGCTGCGCTACGTATCTGAACGCAGCTGGCCCGCAGGATTATGTTGGCTAACCTGCGTGCAATGCATACCACTCATGTAAATATTGTGGCTCCTGTTTTGCCGCTCGCACCGTTTGATCTTCATAAAGCAATGCAACTGAATCCAGCATTGTCAAAAAATATTTCGCATGTCGTCGGGAATGTGCCGTAGTTTCTCTTTGATATAGAATGGTAGTCTAGCTTTAGTACGCGGATTGTATCATGTGTAGTGAGGGGTTCGTTTAGAAAATGCGTCATATTTAGGAACTTCTTAAAATATCTTCTTAAATTAACACATTTGGCATTCAACGGCTCTGGCTCCATGATCTGTTTTCTGAGGCGCTCTTGGCCAAGAAAGCTTTTTCGAATTGTTCAAGAGTTATCCATCTATTGGCTTGGTTGTATGCCCAGACAGCTACGTCTCCCGGGATGTAATCTACTACATATGAAATTCTTTTCCGGTCATTCCACGCTCTGGGGAACGCGTCTCTGCCGGCCGCGGTGGTCTAACGGTTCAGGTGCTCCGTCCGGAACCGCGCGACTGTTACGGTCGCAGGTTCGAATCCTGCCTCGGGCATGGATGTGTGTGATGTCCTTAACTTCGTTAGGTTTAAGTAGTTCTAAGTTCTAGGGGACTGATAACCACAGATGTTAAGTCCCATAGTGCTCAGAGCCATTTGAACCATTTTTGAACGCGTTTCTGAATGCTTTTAGAAAAGTCACATGGTATACACTACGCTTTTCCAAAATAAATGCTTGAGATTTTGATGTTTGATTTGGGTTTCTTCCTCTTTCACACTGTAATACCTGTTTTCTTCACGGTAATAGTTGCAGTACTTATCTGCTGAGTTACTACTACTTGATAATTTATTGTAATGCTCACCTGCTGAAAGCAAAGGGAACGTCGATTTGGCGATGTGTGTGCTGGTGTGTTTTTTGACAATGTGGTGTGTATGGTGTGTACATGGGATACGTGTCACACGCGTATGGATTTTCATTTCCATATTAAACATTTTGACTGTGACTTTTAGTACAGTTCGGATGCACATAGTCATTAAGCAGTTTCTGCTGTAATCCCCTGCTTTGTGCTGCATCAGCTATGATGTGTTTACTAGCTTTAATAAATACAGTCACGGTATCAGACCGTACAAATCTGCTGTAATCACGGAAAAGCTTCTGCTTTGGCTCGATTCTAAAACATAAAGGTGCCGTCCCTTTCCCAAAAATAACTAAGGAAGCTAATTCAATATTCGTTCCTGCGATTGAACCCTATAGACGATACAGTTGTTCATAATGCTTAGATGTTAATCAGCATTTTATTTATTTACTTATTTATTACGTTTCAAATATTTTGTTCGTAAAATCCACTCTTCCCATAGATGTACCTTTTACAGTATCCTCACCAAAAGTACCTTCAGCATCTTTAATCGGTATCTTGCTGAAGTATAACGCTAGGGAGACCTTTAAGGTAGGCCACGGCCACCGGAATTAACACTTCAGAATCGTAATGGCTGCTGCCCAAATTAGTGTCTTATGCGATCCGGGGTATTGATGTCGTGTATGCAATGATACACCAAGACGTCAGACCCAAATTTTTAGTACATCCGAAGATGAAGAATACAATATGCCTACGTTCGTTCTTTTCTGAGCCTCTAAACATTGATATGTGCATCAACATGCGTTAAACAGACCCACTATTAGTGTGACACCCAACGTTGTACTACTCCTATGTTCAATGTTGTCTCTGGGCAAAGCACTATTGACGCGCCTTTGTCTGCTGCTGCGTTGCAAGGAGCAGCTGATACGGGCTTCTTCCAGGCAGTCCGTAGCACTGCAGCCGTCTTTGCATTGTCCGTGAGGTTATATGTCTCTCTACAGAGACATCTGTAAGTGTGTTGCTTCTGTGTTGGCAGCGCTGAGCAGTGCTTTGCATTGGATCTCTGACTGCGCTTTCTATGTAAGAGACTCTGTGGCTGGTTGGACTCGATGGTGGAAGATAATCGCCAGTAATGTTGGGCAGTTGCAAGTTAGTAGCCAGCAGTGATGGAAGTACTGTTGGGAGGTTGGAGGTGAACAGCCAGAAGTGATGGATGTTAAATGTGAGAAGTTGGCATTGATGGAGGGTAGAGGTCTGAAGTATAGCGTAGGTTAACGGTCTGGAAGTATCCGACTTGGAGACTGAAAATTATTCATGATTATATATCTTTGTACTGGATGTCAATGACGATTTATGTTCGCTTTTGAACTTGGTGTCACATTATTAAGGTAAAAAAAAAAATACATTATTTGGTTTGCAACAAAACTTTTCCTTTGTTAACCACATGCCAATTAGTAGTTAGCGGCTTTAGTAGTTAGAATCTTTTATTTAGCTGGCAGTATTGACGCTCGCCGTATTGCAGTAGTTCGCGGAATGAAGATTTTTCTGAGGTAAGTGCTTAATGAAATGTATAGTTTACTGTCAATATTGCTTCTTATTCAGGGTCATTTTCGGTATTAATTATTTGAAGTCAGATCGTAATTTTTTTTTTGAGCAGTCAGATTGCGTTGCGCTACCATATTGTGGGTGAATGTTGACATGATAAGAAAAAGTAAAGACAAAGTAGGGTCAGTACGGTCAGTTTTACTCAGCTGTTTCAGAATCAAATAACGTAAAAGTTTCATCTTCTCAGTCATTCTGTAATTTAAGTACAGACACACTCATTTAAATAACGTAGAAGTTTCACATCTCCTTGATGTGGCTGTCCGATTTTGCAGAGCTGAGCCACCAATTTGTGTTTGCTTGTGCTAGTTGTGTCCGCCAAAGAGGTCCCCCACAGCTTGAGAATTGCCCTCCTGAATCAGTTTTCGAAATTCGTGTGTTAGTCGTTAGATCTAATCAACGTGAACAGTAACAAATGGCTCTGAGCACTATGGGACTCAACTTCTGAGGTCATCAGTCCCCTAGAACTTAGAACTACTTAAACCTAACTAACCTAAGTACCTCACATACATCCATGCCCGAGGCAGGATTCGAACCTGCGACCGTAGCGGTCGTGGGGTTCCAGACTGAAGCGCCTATTACCGCTCAGCCACGTGAACAGTAACATCGTCCAACACTAAACCGCTGTCGTGAGAGACCACTATCCAGCCCCCATAAGAATTCTCGATTCCCCTTCTTACTCAAGGCATAACACAATGTTACAAACAAGCGAGACTAAAATGCGATTTTTAAGGGAGAAATCTTCTGCCTAATTTGCCCTTATTTGATGAATGCAAATGGCGTTACTCCTGAGTACTTTTGTTTGGTTGTGCTGAAATGTTAATCATTTACATATGGAAGCCTATATTACCAGATGGTTATAGTTGTATTTGCTCACGTCATTGAGTGCGGCCTGTAATTATCACATGGGGGCGAAATTTGGTGGACATAAAAAGTCAGTTAATGCGGAACCGATTTATGGTTGGAAAAAAAAAATGTTCCAACTTTGAACCACCAGGTGCAAATCTGGTGCGGAGAATGCAAGAATAACGTATAGGAATGTTTTCAAATGTAATGTGTTAGGAACGGAACATGGGCAGAAAAGGTCTGTGAAGTGAGAAACGCATAGTGCTAAAGTTGTTATTAAATTTTGCTTACGCAGTTTGCTCTATGTGAGCACCAGAGGCACCAACGAGATCCTGTATGGCGTCATATTAGCGCTTGATGGCCAAAATTTGAACTAACTTTTTAACCAGTGTAAATCGGTTCCGATTTAATGCGTTAAAATATATATCATGTTCCACTGTCATGCTAAAATTATAACCCACACCAGATCTGTGGGAAGTAGCACTTTCATTATAACCGTCTGATACAATTTATGCTGATCTGATGCTGCCTTCTTGGTGTTGCAGCTTTAACGGCCAGCCGTGTAAGTCTATAAATAAATTGGGTAAGCGTTCCGTTATCTATTACGGATAATTATCTGAAGACTGTAAGGTAAAAAGTTTATTCAAAAAAATAGATTTAGCTGTATTACTGTAGGTCTACCCCAAACTTTGCGTAATAAAGATAAGTTTATAATAATTGAAAAGCTTTAAGAGCAGCTACAGTGAATTACCTTAGATGTTGTGTAGAATTTTTAACGACCGGTCTTATTAAAAGTGAGAGACAGTTGTGACCCAGTGACTAAACAGTAGCACTGGTAATCTGATTTCCCTCTTTCAAATTCGAATCCGGCCATGGTAATTAACCGTTTACAGTGCTTTCCGTAAACCATTTCACTCCATGTAGGGGGTTGGATCTCGCAAGCCTGGCCGATATTTTTCCTGCATTTCCATCTAATCTTCTGCTTCATCACTCACGGCTTCTATGTTGAATAACAGGTTACTACATCTTTTCTTTACCTTTATGAACATACTATGAGGGAAGGAAATGTCTACGTTTTTATCATCCTATGTTCATACGGACTGTGTACATTAATATTGTATTCGTCTGTTTTGTTCTGTTTTGGTTATATTCGTTATATAACTGCACCCTAATTCCAGAATTAGGCTTCCATCATCTGTCTTGAATGTAAAATAGGGACCGCGCGGTTCTTGGAGTCTAAGTCGTCCCCTATCCATTGCATTTTACTGAACCGTTTTACGTTGCCCCTTAACGTTTCCCTGTATTGTAATATCACAGTTTAGTAAGTGAAAGACGAAAAAATTTGTACTGCATTTGATACAGGACATGACCTAAAAGCACTAGACAATTCCAGCATAATATGTTAACCAAAGAGTCTTGAACGAAACGTTAGTCATTTGGTTTTCAACCATAAATGGGAAATTATTTTACCAAAAATGACCAAAGAACCATTAACCTGAACAGTAGAATTAACTGAATTGTATTTGAAGTACTGAATAAAAGAAGAGAAATTCTTTGTACTTTTTGGATGACGTGGAAAATATTGTAGAAAGATAGTGCGAATTCCTCTCAGAACTCCTGAATCCTACAGCGTGAGATGAGATATTGCCTGCAGACACCATGGAGGAAAGGAAGCAGAAGAAGAATGCAAAGTGCCAGAATAATATATTAATACTGCAATGAAAACACTGAGAAGATAAAAGGCCCCACGAGAGGACACAGTAACGGGAGAATTAGTCGACGAGGGAAATAAGAGCTTCCACTCAAATATGTAGACTGATCCATTTGATATAGAAGCTAGTAAGACGGTGTGAACTTCTATGGATGGGTCAAAGGTAGCAGTGCATTTCCGAGGGGTCGTGTCAGAAAAGATCGAAATTGAGACAGGTCTCTGACAAGGCGATTCTCTCTCATGTGTTCTGTTCAATGCCAATTTAGACAAAGTAATAAGGAAAAGAAAGTCACGAGAATGGGCTGGAGTAACGATGGATACCAAGTTCAATTGTCTTGTGTACCTATATGATAGAGAACTGTTAAGTGAATGGAACCATGAGCTGTAAAAAAGTGCCAGAAAATTGACACCTACGCACAGACGATAGGGACAAAGGTGAATCAAGATAAAACGGATTTGATGCAATTACGAAGAAGACAAGAATTTCTTGAGATAAATGGCATGAGGTACAAGAGAGTTTACCAGTTCAAGTACTGGGATCTTCAGTTATGATCATTAACAGCATAGAAACAGACATCAAGGAAGGAATAGCAGTGGGAATGTAATGCATATATACCCTCAGGGAAGCACTCAGCTCAAAGTCAAATCCAGCCAATACTAAGATGAGATTATATACAATTCAGTGATACGCCCAGAAGATATGTACAGTTCAGAAACGTGGAGCATGACTGAACGATAAAATAAGAATTACTAGTTTTCGAAAGAAAATTTACGAGGAACATATGGAAACCGATATTAGGTAAAGGAGAGAGGAGAAGGAGGAAGAATGAGGAAATCTACCTCTTGATGGAACAACCGACAATAGTACAGAAGCTGAACAGCAAAAGAATCCAGTGGATAGGCCATGTAGTCCATTTATCAGAAGACACAAAGGTGATGCAAGCACATGAAACCGAAGACCAGACGCCGCCGCTGCATGGGTTAGCCGCGTTGTCAAGGGTGCCTTGCCACGGTTCGAGCTGCTCTCCCCATCGGAGGTTTGAGTCCTGCCTCGAGCATGGGTGCGTGTGTGCGTTGTCTTCAGCGTAAGTTAGTTTAAGTTAGATTAAGTAGTGTGTAAGCCTAGGGATTGATGACCTCAGCAGTTTAGTCCCGTAGGAACTTACCACAAATTTCCTACCAGACGCCCATCGGACGACCAAGGAAGCGCTGGATGGACGACCTGGCGAAGGACCTGACAGCCCTGGGAACTGAAGAAACCTGGGGGAACCGAGCACAAAACAGGGAGGAATAGACGCAGTTCCGGGAAGCAGCGGTCTGCTGGCTATGCCTGTGATGTGCATTATTTAAGAGGTTAATCAAAAATGGTTCAAATGGCTGTGAGCACTATGAAACTTAACTTCTGAGGTCATCAGTCCCCTAGAACTTAGAACTACTTAAACCTAAGGACATCACACACATTCATGCCCGAGGCAGGATTCGAACCTGCGACCGAAGCGGTCACGCGGTTTCAGACTGTAGCGCCTAGAACCGCTCGGCCACTCCGACCGGCAGAGAATAATCCAAACCTGTCTCTATGTCCCATTTACATTCCGAGGACATTCCTCTACTAACCCAGAAGACGTCATAAAAGAAATATTCATATATTCCACATTTATTCACCATGTTGGTTTAGTACATTACATGCTTACGTGCTGCGTTTTTCGAGTCACAGGTGCACATCATTAGTTATCGAAGAACTACAGAAAGTAGGTAGCTGCTGCTTAGGCCCGTATTAACAAAACTGTTGTTACCTGAATTAGCATCGTAGTTCTTAATCAATAAAATACACGCAACAGCTGCTGAGAGATTGCTATTCCTTTTCCACAGACGGCGATAATCGTTAGTGAAAACTTTTATGAATGGGCCAGAACCATACACGCTGCGGATATGAAAACGGTCATTGTTTTGCATAAATGTCTGACGTCCCACTAAAGCAGTGCTCCGAAAGCTGCGAACATTGCGCATTGACAACGAGACTTATTTCTAAACATACATATCACATAAGGTTATACCGATATGGCGAAACATTATTTCGAATATCCTCAAGCTCGTATGAAACGTGGCCTTTTTTAGTGAAGTAGATGGCGATAACATGAGTGAAGTCTACGTCTCAGTTGACCATGTGTAGCACAAAGGTTCCCAACCTACCTTAAACTATTGTCCCTGAGTGTTGTCAGGTATTAGCAATCTCCCCCCCCCCCCCCGCCCCTCCCTCTCACCATCATAAAAATTAGTGACCAACTAAACTTTGGGACGGGAAAGAAATTCATTTGAACGCTTTCATTTTTAAAATAACTAAAGATGAATAAGACTTAGATTTCAGGACTTTTAATGAGTCAATGAGATAATTATAACAGTTGGTTCTGAAAACCTTTTCTTATATAGTGATGTAATAACTTTCAGTGCATCGTGAGATCTACCTACACTTCCTTCTCGTGAAGCAATGTTAACCGTCCACATTGAGGGCAGGCAGATGTTAGAAAACGTGTTTCCTTTGCACCATTCTTCTCCGTACTGAACTCGCTTCACCCACGCCCTACAACATCATTTAAAATCAACAAGCTTAAAACGTGTGCACTATACTCAGGCCTGTTGAGTGTAAATCACTTAACTGCTGGATATTTACTTATGAACTAAAAAAGTTCCACTGCTATTAATAATTAGATTAACAATTATAATGACAATAATGCGTAGGCGATTTGAAGTTGTAAAGCGTAGAGAGTAGGAAATCTAGGGTAATTCATGAATTCACAATACAAGATCAGGTTGTTGGACTGGAATATTACTGACTCAGCCGCCACTAACGTGTAGAACAGACGTTGCCGGGCACCGCCATTAACGTGTGGAACTACGGTGCCCTCTGTCCACAATAGCCTTGGACAAGAGGTTGCCTCTTTCGCCAGCTCCGTCGTGCCGATGTCAATTTTTCCGTCTACGCTGCTGTTGGGGTCATAAAATACAACAAGTAAAGATGAGAAACTGAGGTTGTTACCACGAAAATTAAAATAATGTGTACGCCCTACGACAATGTAGTAGTCATCAAGTTGTTACTGTTGTGTTTACCGTCAGTTCGTTCATTTAATGGTGCAAAGTAAATAAGGAAGCAATTCGTGGGACCTACAACTCGGAGAAGGCTTCTTGGTTAGATATTTAAGCATATGTGTTGTATACGTCTCGTTTTTACTGTCGTAAATGCATGGCGTCAAGTGAAAAGTATGTGTGCAGTGTGTTGACTACTCGAGGAGGATTATCATACATATGCTTCACGAGCTGTAATCTCAACCACATTCCGCCATGCGTTGAAAACACATGTAATTGTACGTAAGTTATGTAATCAGTGTTTCAGTCTTATGAAATAATGACAATAGTAAAGATTCCTTTAAAATTTAGATTCTTGATCTAAACACTGTCAAAACTTTTGGTTTTTAACCCATCATAAAATTTAATTTTTCCCCTTAGGGGTTAATTACCCCCGGCTGGACACCACTGCCGTTGAGCATCGCCAGCGAAAGAATCCCGGCTAGGGAGCAGCACCTCCGCTGTCAGACCGCGGGTACACTCTGTTCATCATAAGACGAAACCTGATGTTAACAATACGCCATGTATTCTTCCGCGTCTGCTTGAATCTCATTGGATTTTGGTTTCGCGTGGAGCGGAAGGCAAGCTGTGACCAGTTCAGTCAAGTAAAATCATAAGGATACGTTTTATTTTAATTTTTTTTTTTGTTAGTAATTACATCATTCCGTCAGAAGTGGGCGGAGCCTCCATTATATATAATGAGACGTGCACTGGTTTCTCCAGTACTGATTCTTCGCAGAAGGAGGTTCTTACTCAGTGGTAATTCATGGTTTTATAGCTTTATAACTTTATGTATTTCCTCTAATGTATGTAGCCTTCTAATTAAGGCTTTGTATACGACTTGTAGGTCTGAAGATGACCATAGTAGTCGTCGAAACCGGTCACCGTAATAAATAAATTGTAATCAAGACTGCTTTTGATAGTAAATATTTGTAAAACATTCATCACTGTCACTCCCACAATGTATTCAAAAGTAAGATACGTTTCATGCTATGTTAGGTGCACATAGACTATTGAGCGATAATGCGGGGCAACAGTTTTAGTGGCGCATTAAACTTGGTAACTACTGATCAGCCAGCAGTCCAACTAACCTGTAATGATGTGAGCAGTTGCAGTTCATGCGTAAAAAGAGACGAGCAAAGAAACAAATACTTCGAATGTCATTTAATATTTAAAGAGACTGAAATAACAATCGGCAAAACTCCAGCACTACGCTCGCTTCTTAGGTGACCACACGGAAAGCCTAAAATGCTCTCGTTCTCACCTGGCATAGTATTCTAATTACAAATAAGAGTGATGAAAATTCTAACTTAAACACAGGATAATTTTTCTGAGCGTGCTGCAAAAGCATGCTGCAGGGATTTTACCGTACTGCTGAATACTGAAGCCACTGAAGGTATTAATTACAGTCAGTCGTCTGATAATTGGTTATCTCCTTCCTCATCCGAATCGGAGAAATACATTTCAGTTTTGGAAGTGTCACCTGATACGTTGACAACGAGCCCATCAACAACAGAATCGACGAAGCCAACCGGGCACCGCATATTCTCCTCTTCTCTTATGACGCTCCGTTCTACATCCCGACAGCGTTCGGCAGTTCCAGTACGCCTGGAAACCTAACAGTCTTGTTAATTTTCTGCCCAAATCCCGTAACTTGGCTCCAGTTCAATTCTGTTGGGTTCATATTATAATAGTGGTACAGTGGCAAATATAAAAATGCAACACTTGTATGGTGTGGTCGATGGTCTGAAAATTATTTTTTTTTCATGTTTCTACGACACTTATCTACAACTGTGGCATAAAATTATGGACGTAATCCAAATAAAGAGTATTTGTTTTTGCATTTTTGCCTTAAAATTAAATTGTTACGTTTCCTGAAGTTAACCAACTTTTGTTAACAGTCTTCCGCAAAATATCGGTAACTAAGAATTTATATTTGAAATAAAACAGGAAGTTCGCGAGTAATATGTAATTATAAGCCAGAA
The DNA here is from genome assembly GCF_023864345.2 of Schistocerca serialis cubense. Classification (NCBI taxonomy): domain Eukaryota; kingdom Metazoa; phylum Arthropoda; class Insecta; order Orthoptera; family Acrididae; genus Schistocerca; species Schistocerca serialis. Next base: position 669,185,944 of record NC_064642.1, read on the forward strand.
TACGTGCTTTGTTCATTAAAAATCACTATAAATTTTACCGTTATGAGATGTAGGTACTTCGAATTGAACGAGAAAAAACAATGACTCATACGATATTTGAACTAGCGAACCATGATCTGTAATACGTTTTACGCTACCGACTCCACTGAACGTTCAGAGTGTATATGTGTCTCAACTGTATCTAATACAGTCCCTCGCTAAAATTCAAAGCCGACTGTCTGTGTCACTTTATGACAAACATTAACAGCAACCTATTTCTCGGCATTTCTAACCATGTTCCACACGTGTGTTTCACTATGGAACAGGAAGCAGCCTCAGCCGTTTATACTTTGACATGTCCTGTATCCTTGTAATAAGAGATATACGGATGAATAAAGCCACTACTACCACGTAATGCACATTAACAGCACGACAATCAGAGCACAACACTGCAGAGGCTGTGACCGTACACGATTTTTTAAATAAAAACTACATAGATAAAGCGTGATTAAGAAAATCTTTTAGGCCGTTCATACATTTGAATATCTTAAAGTTTCATTTAACGTAACTTGGTAACAATATATCGAATACACAAGTAGGTCATACTTCCGAGATCGTAACAAGACCAGTGTAGGTGCGCTACGGCTTCTGAACAGTTATTGTGTTTGTGTTTGTTTAGATCAGATTTATTCTTATGATGAACGGAGTATAGCTCTACAGGCATTGTGTGCTGCGTTTCCTTTGCGCTGCAGCGCTGAACAATAGCCCGTCAATAGTAGGAGATGCAGCTTGCCATCCTACTAGGTTTATGCAGAAGATAAGGACCGCCGAGTCATGAAAATATTTTCATCGTAATAGGTTTTTGTTGTGATTTTAGTTTACTAAATACTTACTTCACTTTCCCAAATAGTTGCCTTTCACTGTTAAACACATTTCCTAATGCTACAATACCTTACCCCCCCCCCCCTCCCCCCCATGAACCATGGACCTTGCCGTTGGTGAGGAGGCTTGCGTGCCTCAGCGATACAGATAGCCGTACCGTAGGTGCAACCACAACGGAGGGGTATCTGTTGAGAGGCCAGACAAACGTGTGGTTCCTGAAGAGGGGCAGCAGCCTTTTCAGTAGTTACAGGAGCAACAGTCTGGATAATTGACTGATCTGGCCTTGTAACACTAACCAAAACGGCCTTGCTGTGCTGGTACTGCCAACGGTTGAAAGCAAAGGGAAACTGCAGCCCTAATTTTTCCTGAGGGCATGCAGCTTTACTGTATGATTAAATGATGATGGCGTACTCTTGGGTAAAATATTCCGGAGGTAAAATAGTCCCCCATTCGGATCTCCGGGCGGGGACTACCCAGGACGTCGTTATCAGGAGAAAGGAAACTGGCGTTCTACGGATTCGAGAGTGGAATGTCAGATCCCTTAATCGGACAGGTAAGTTAGAAAATTTAAAAATGGAAATGGATAGGTCAAAGTAAGATATAGTGGGAATTAGTGAAGTTCGGTGGCAGGAGGAACAAGACTTTTGGTCAGGTGTACAGTCTTAAAATACAAAATGAAATAGGGGTAATGCAGGAGTAGGTTTAATAGAGAGTAAAAAAATAGGAGTACGGGTAAGCTACTACAAACAGCATAGTGAACGCATTATTGTGGCCAAGATAGACACGAATCCCACGCCTAATGCAGTAATACAAGTATATATGCCAACTAACTCTGGAAATGACGAAGAAATTGATGAAATGTATGATGAGATAAAAGAAATTATTCAGGTAGTGGAGACGAAAATTTAATAGTTATGGGTAACTGGAATTCGAGAGTAGGAAAAGGGAGAGAAGGAAACATAGTAGCTGAACATGAACTGGGGCTAAGAAGTGAAAGAGGAAGCCTCCTGGTAGAATTTTGCACAGGGCATAACCGAATCATAGCTAACACTTGGTTCAAGAATCATAAAAGAAGGTTCTAAACATGGAAGAAACCTGGAGATACTAGAAGGTATCATATAGATTATATAATGGTAAGACAGAGATTTAGGAACCGGGTTTTAAATTGTAAGACATTTCCAGGGGCAGATGTGGACTCTGACCACAGTCTATTGGTTACGAACTGTAGATTAAAACAGAATAAACAGCAAAAAGATGGAATTTAATGATATAAGACCTGGATAAACTAACTAAATCAGAGGTTGTGCAGAGTTTCAGGGTGAGCATAAGTGAACAATTGACAGGAATGTGGGAGAGAAATACGGTAGAAGAAGAATAGGTAGCTTTGAGGGATGAAATAGTGAAGGCAGCAGAGGATCAAGTAGCTAAAATATCGAGGGATAGTAGAAATCCTTGGGTAACGGAAGAGATATTGAATTAAACTGATGAAAGGAGAAAATATAAAAATGCAGTAAATGAAGGAGGCAAAAAGGAATACAAAAATGGGATCGACAGGAAGTGCAAAATGGCTAAGCAGGGATGGCTAGAGGACGAATGTAAGGATGTAGAGGCTTATCTCACTAGGGGTAAGATAGATACTGCCCACGGGAAAATTAAAGAGACCTTTGGACCACAGAAAACCACTTGTATGAATGACAACAGCTCAGATGGAAAACCAGTTCTAGGCAAAGAAGGGAAAGCAGAAAGGAGGAAGGAGTATATAGAGGGTCTATACAAGGGCAATGTATTGAGGACAATACAATGGAAATGGAAGAGGATTTAGAGAGAGATGAAATGGGAGATATGATACTGTGTGAAGAGTTTGACAGAGCACTGAAAGATTTGAGTCGAAACAAGGCTCCGGGAGTAGACAACATTCTATTAGAACTACTGGCAGCCTTGGGAGAGCCAGTACTAACAAAACTCTACCACCTGGTGAGGAAAATGTGTGAGACAGGTGAAATACCCTCAGACTTCAAGAAGAATATACTAATTCCAATCCCAAAAGAAATCACGTGTTGACAGATGTGAAAATTACCGAACTATCAGTTTAATAAGTCAGAGCTGCAACATACTAACTCTAATTCTTTACAGACGAATGGAAAGACTGGTAGAAGTCGACCTTGGGGAAGATCAGTTTGGATTCCGTAGAAATATTGACACGTGAGGCAATACTGACCTACGACTTATCTTAGAAGAAAGACTAAGGAAAGGCAAACCTACGTTCCTAGCATTTGTAGACTTAGAGAAAGCTTTTGATAATGTTGACTGGAATACTCTCTTTCAAATTGTAAAGTTGGCAGGGGTAAAATACAGGGAGCGAAAGGCTATTTACAATTTGTACAGAAACCAGACGGCAGTTACAAAAGTCGAGGGGCACGAAAGGAAAGCAGTGGGTGGGAAGGGAGTGAGACAGGGCTGTAGAAAATCCATGGAGAAGAAATAAAAACTTAGAGCTTCGCCGATGTCATTGTAATTCTGTCAGAGGCAGTAAAGGACTTGGAAGACCAGTTGAACGGAATGGACAGTGTCTTGAAAGGAGGGTATAAGATGAACATCAACAAAATCAAAACGGGATAATGGAATGTAGTCGACTTAACTCGGGTGATGCTGAAAGAATTAGATAAGGGAATGAGACACGTAAAGTAGTAAAGGAGTTTTGCTATTTGGGGAGCAATATAACTAATGATAGTCGACGTAGAGAGGATATAAAATGTAGACTGGCAATGACAAGGAAAGCGATTCTGAAGAAGAGAAATTTGTTAACATTGAGTATAAAGTTAAGTATCAGGAAGTCGTTTCTGAAAGTATTTGTTTGGAATGTAGCCATGTATGGAAGTGAAACATGGACGATAAATAGTTTGGAAAAGAAGAGAATAGAAGCTTTCGAATTGTGGTGCTACAGAAAAAGATTGGATGGATTGATCACATAACTAATGAGGAGATATTGAACAAAATTGGGGAGAAGAGGAGTTTGTGGCACAACTTAACAAGATTTGGGATCGGTTGATAGGACATGTTCTGAGGCATCAAGGGATCACCAATTTAGTATTGGAGGGCAGCGTGGAGGGTAAAAATCGTAGAGGGAGACCAAGAGATGAATACACTAAGCAGATTCAGAAGGATGTAGGTTGCAGAGATGAAGAAGCTTGTACAGGATAGAGTAGCATGGAGAGCTGCATCAAACCAGTCTCAGTATTGAAGACCACATCAATAACAACAACAATAGCTTCTTCAATCCCTGTGCATTATCGCCTGGGAAGAGGGCTACTTGACAAAAGCCCTTTCCAGTTATTCCGTTGTGTACCAATCTACTGCTGCGAAAAAAAGGGGCAAAATTCGATGGATGCGAGATGAGAAGTGACGCAAAAAGTTCCCAGTAGAATTGCTGCATTTTTTCCTTTCTAAAAATAGCGCGTTGTAGAAGCAAAATGTTATAAAACAAGACTATCCTGCCAATAATTTTCGCACCCGCTGATTTTGACTGGCACGTCTCAGTTTGCTAAGCGTTTCTCAGTAGTCATTCGCTTTAACTAATGACCTAATATGCAGCTATACACAGTAAGCCATACGTAATGAATTTTATTTATTTTCACGAGTGCGATATTTTCCCCTTTATTTCTTTGTCTTCTACGGCCAGTTTCAACGCTGGGTGAACATCAATATAGAAAATATGAGAATATGCTTGCTATAAGTGTTTTTGTGACTTTTGTGTAGTAGTCACACTGGCAACACCAAGAATGCAGTTTCGTAGAGTTACTTAGTTGGTAAAAGAAACTGTTCAACTGTTCACACGGGGGGGGGGGGGGGGGGGGGGGTGTAGCAGCTAAGCAGCACCGCGCAGGGAAGGAAGTGATTTACCTTCTAGTGAAAAAGAGCGCAAGAATGGGTGGCTCCGACTCAATCACAATGCGCGGAGCAGTTTCATATAGTTGCTACAGGAAATTAAATTTTAAGGCGTTACATGCAACGGTGATTTGCAACGAAGCTTGAGAAGAATAAAAAGGCAGAGTACTGCTGGGCGACGTCGCGCTTCAGAGAATTATCATCTGAAAACGAGACATGGTAGCAGCAATTATTGTTGCCGCCGAGTTACTGTGTCGCACCTGCAGTGTCTGTAAATGTAATATCAAATCATTTCAGACTTCAAGTTTAGTAAACGGCTTTCCAGTGTTTTGAGTTACTGGGACAATGAACGAAGTTCAATCATAAGTTAATATTCATCATTAACCCAAGTTATACTCACCTAGAACAGGGAGAGTGTCCTACTTTCTGATCATCACATTACGAATGAAAAGCCTATTATTTTAAAGGTGGTAAATCTGAAGGACAACGAAACTAAATTTTTCTATTGTTTTGAACGATTATTTCCAGTAAATTAAAGTCATTACGCTATCTTTGAAGTACAACAAAAATAACCAATTTTTGAAAGTTAATTTTTCTGCTAATAAAATGATTGAGTCTCCCAAACGACAAAGAATTTTACCGGTTATTTAATTATGCTCATTACTTTCGACCTGTTTTGGAATGTTGGGGTACAGATGGTTTCGCCGTCATATTTCAACGTTGCCATGATATTTTTGTAGTTGTTTTGATGTCATTCACAACAAACTGCTATAGTTTTAGAGGGCGTTGTATTTATTTGGAAGGGTTAATTAATTTTAATTAGTAACTGTAAAGGCTACAGTGAGGTTATGCAACGGCATTATTACTGCACCACGTAATACAGTAATTCATTCATTTCTGATTCCGTGTGGAATTTATTTAAATAATTGAAATGTTTTGATTATTTACTTAGATTTGGCTAACCACTTTAGTGAACACTTGCGTATAAAAATTAGCACCAGCTTGAGTAATGATCGACAAGGTCCATACAGGTCTTCTTGGTTATTACATAAACGTTAATTTTATTAAAATCAGTTCGCTTCAGGTATAAATTTCAGCTTTAGGACTGGAGACCATGTTTTTTTTTCTTACATAATGAAGATACATTTAACTGCAATTTTCTCGTTAGTGAGATACTCCCCTAATTATTCAAAATTAATAATTGCAGTTATACTCTCAGTCGTTGTTAGAGCAGTGTATCTACTTATCACTTTCAGAATTATCTGTATTTTTTTTTCTATTTTCTGTCTGATTTCTTCGGAATCGCTGCCTTTCCGACAAATTTATACAGGTAAGAATGTTACACAACCTCCCATAAAGCCGACTAAACGATTGTCCAGTTTGTTCCAGAAAGCGGTAGCTATCTTTTACCGACTCGAGTAAGGACATTGGTTCAATATTTTTATTTTTTATTTTTTATTTTGACGAAATTGAATGGTGCTACAAAATTAACTGTTGGTTTCATTCTGCGTTCGTGCGAGACAACCATATCTCGTAACCATGTGGAAAAACAAATCACCGCCATCTGCTTTACTTTAGTTGGCCTTTGTGTTACACAATAAGCATTTTCGGTAGGTACTTGCCGCAAAGTCTTGATATTGCAGCTGTTGCGTGATAGTCGTGCTAACACTTGAGATTCGAACAACATCAGTCATCAACCGACATTTGGTAGCAGTTTTTGGTCTTATCCTCGCATGATTCCGTCGTCCTAGTTCTGGGACTACCACGCCTCTTCATCATGTACACGAGTACTGTCTTTTTAAACTGTGGACAGCAGTGTCTACCTTTCCTTCGTTCATTAAGTTAGGCGCATAAGCTAAGCACAACTCGTGACGAATCTGAGCAGCTGCAGATACTGTTGCATACCGAAATAGAATTTGATCGAGCACTTTTCACCTAATTTGAGCCACGTTTTTAGAAGCCACTGTTGCTTGCTTCACAGAAGAGGCAGACCACTAATAAATCGGAACAACAACTTATATCACTTCATAGCTGATCAATAGACGGTGCTACATTCTAGCATTGTGCAGAGGTATCAATCCTTAAATTTAAGCAGACCACTCGTACTCCTCAAATATGGTGCGTAAATCACTTACATTCGAAGCAACCTTTGCGTAGATAATTACCCAAGTTTCTCCACAGACAACATGTATATTACTTCAGAACACAATTCACCCGTCCATCTCTTCACCTATCCAAGTACTTTAACCAAGAAATCTTGTAGTATTACGCTTACTCTGTAGTTACGCCGTGGATATTTATGCAAAACGTTCTTCAATGGGGATACATGCAACTTTATTCCCCACCAAATCTCCATAATTTTCGAGAATTAACTAACATGGCAGAAGAATACGAGGTCAGTCAGATAAGACAGACGATGGAAGGTGTGTCCACAACAAGTATATTTACGGAGATGTGGCTTCAGCTAAATATAGAGGAAGATGTGGTAAATATTTCTTACTCACAAAATTCATTTGTAACGTCAATACCTTCTACATTACTTCACCGTCCTTTTAATGGTACTATACATTTTCTCAGATGTAGGAAGAGGCTTTCAGTGACATAACATGTGTGGAAGTTAATTAAATAATGACAATGTAATATCGTCTCGAACGCTTTTTCACCGTCAGGAATAGATGTATCACAGCCGCCTGTCCAGCTGCACCAAATTTGAACAAACATGTAATCTGTTGCGTTTCGCGTGTTTATTTCTATGACTGTCATATAAAATTCCCAAGATATTGACAAATAATACTGGACAGATAATATTGCTCGTTGAATTTCACTTATAGCATCACAAGCCTGCTTTATGCAAAGTTTCCTATCTTCAGTCGTCGATGTTTCCTTGTAGACCTCTTGTTTTAATTTTACCCAAAAGATACAAGAGGACGTTAATCAAGACAAGTCTCCTACTGCAGATATTTACGATCCGGTATCAACTTAAATAGCGATAATTATGTACAGCATAAAACCAATGAACTTCACGTCGTATGTGAAGTTAGATATAAACCTTTAACGAACAAGTTTAGAAAAGACACAAAATTAATTTTAAACAAAATAATAGTACTGCCTGTCTTATTCTGTGACAATGAATCCTGGAGTGAAGAAATGGGAGACGAAAGCTGCACACAATAAGCTAAAGTGAAGTTTTTACGATATCTCAAAGTTTGTGCAAAGAGGATTATTGTAAGAAATGAGAATACACGAGAAAAATTCCCCTTAGGAATAATTAACCTAAACGACAAAGTGAAAGAATACGGGAAGGAATTGAGGAATGGAGACAATTTATTAATCACATGGAGGAAGACAAATTTAACAGATTCAAGATCTAAGGGAAAAGAAACGTGAGAAGACGGAACACGCGTATTGCCTAAATCTTGAAGTGAGTAATAATAATAAGAAGAAGAAGAAAAGAGGAGACAAGACAGAAATGCAGAGATGTCATGTGTCATCGACAAGATGTGTAATGCTTTGTATTGGGCTTGGGCTGTGATACGTCCTCTTTTTTTTTTTTTTCTTTTTTTGGTTCATCAGTCTTCTGATTGGTTTGATCCGGCCCGCCACGAGCTCGTCTCCTGTGCCAGCCTCTTCATCTCAGAGTAGCCCTTGCAACCTACTTCCTGTATAATTCGCTGGATGTATTCCAATCTCTGTCTTCCTCTACAGTTTTTGCCTTCAGCAGCTCCCTCTAGTGCCATGTAAGTCATTCTCTGATGTCTTAACAGATATCCTATCATCCTGTCCCTTCTTCTTGTCAGTGTTTTCCACATATTCGTTTCGTCTCCTATTCTGCGCAGAACCTCCTCATTCCTTGCCTTATCTCCAACATTCATCGGTAACACCACATCTCAAATGCTTCGACTGTCTTCTGTTCGAGTTTTCCCACAATACACGTTTCACAACCATACAGTGCTGTACTCCAGGCGTACATTCTGAGAAATTTCTTCCGCGAATTAAGGCTAATGTTTGATACTGGTAGACTTCTCTTGGCCAGGAATGTCCTTTTTGCCAGTACTAGTCTGCTATTGATGTTCTCCTTGCTTCGTCCGTCGTTGGTTAATATGCTGCCTAGTCCTTAACTTCATCAGCTTTGTGAGCAACAATCTTGATGTTAAGTTTCTGGCTGTTTTCATTTCAGCTACTTCTCTTTACTTTCCACTTTCTTCGATTTACTCTCAATGCATATCCTGGACTCATTACATTGTTCATTCCATATAATTGTTCTTCACCTTCACTGAGCGCAGCAATGTCATCAGCGAATCGTGTCACTGATATCCTTTCACCTTGACTTTTAATTCCACTCCCGAACCTTCCTTTTATTTCTATCATTGCTTCTTTGATGTACAGATCAGCTGGGGTGAAAGACTACATCCCTTTCTTACACCCTTTTTAATACGAGCACTTCGTCCTTCGTCGTCCTTTCTTGTTAATTCCTCTTGGCTCTTGAACATGTTATATATTACCCGTCTCCCCTTGTAACTGAATCTGCTCATCTAACGTGGGAAATGGGTGGATATCCCTACCTGCGTAAATTTAATATTTTTAGTATATGTTGTTATTGATGAATTCTAAATGGAGATAAGCGATCTGTCTTAATACAGTGTTGTGGATTTAGAAAAAATTCTTTATTGACTAAGATCGTAAGTAAATTTTTTGTTGGTAACTAGTCCCAATTAACTGAATTAGCCATGTTCAGATCTGTAATAAAGAGAAAATTACATCTAAGAAGCAATACTGTACAAACTATTAATATTAAATAGCTCCATCTCTTAATATAAACAAAAACATTATTTAGTTTATATCACCGATTGGTGGGATGCATCATTTAATTTTGCTTAAGCTCCATTGCTTATTACACAACCTAATGGAAAATTAGCTGAGAATACATATTTAAATCATTATCTTATATATATATATATATATATATATATATATATATATATATATATCCTGCTTACACGAGGCATCACAACGACGTTTTCCCGGCAACGCCGGTATATTACCAAGGAAGCCCCACATGTGAACATAAACATGACAGGTTGCCGATGGCCATGGCATCTGTACACAAGGAAAAGCCCGTATCATAGAAGCCAGAAGACTAAATCGATCTTATGCTTCAGGGAAGAAAGTTCCGCCAGGTGGTATTGTTGTTAGTTGAAGATAGCAGAAACCACTAAATTATTAACAAATTGTACTAATATCAGTAACAATGGATGAAATGCTAACATAAAAAACCTTGTTTCCTAGGTGTCTCAAAACGGCCATTAAGTACACCAGAAATGACAACATATCTACTGTCTTAGGTAAGTCAACATTTGACGAGGTGTAATTATAGAAACTTACTGAAACAGCTGTTAGAATTCTCTCACTAAGAAACCAGTCTGTAAAGACTTCGTGACAGTTTTTGCCTTTTAATGTTTCTGAAACTTTGTAATAGTAACGAGGATGATTTATAATTTGTCAAATAATTATGTATAAACATCATGTGTTTTCTAATCTACTCATATGCCGATGTGTGGCAGTTAAGTAACTACTTCTAATTCCTCATATATTTCATTTTATTCATTCAGCTAAAAAATATTTATTAGATTATTATTATACTTAGTCAAATAATGACACATCTAGTTTATATGAAACCGCCAATTCCAGTGTACTTATAGGCTACTGTTTGGTTTTCAGAAAATAAATTTTAATAACACACAGATCTTTATCTTGGCCATTCATTCAAATTATTGTTATATTACTATAGTTTGTTAATCGTCCAGTGGTTTGTGTGAGGTTGAACACCTACCAACAGCGCCATCCGGTGGACTTTCTTCAATGGAAGGACCTGTCCCACGACGTTGGTTAGTCTCCTGCCAACTATGATACGGTCGCGTTCTTGTGTTCAGATACCTTGTGTCATAAGCAACCTGTGATGTTTACTCTCACATGTGGATCTTACTCAGTAATACACTTACATAATGAATACGAAGGTCTTGTAGAACGAAGTCAGCGTTATACATGTTCCAGTGCTACGTCTTTAGAATAAAATAGTGTGTCATTTACGTTCTCGCCATAAACATGCGGAGAATGTTTCATTCTGTTATTATACAGGGCAAGCGACGGTCTCGTAATCTTATAGTCTCAAGTTATACCGTTTTTGTGATTCTTGCACTTTATTTTACAGGCATTTATGGTCATGACTGAAATAATTTTACATAATTATTTGATCAGAATGTATAATGAGCAATGGATGATAAAATTTTGACAATGTGTCCCACCAATTGATGTGTACATTAAAAAATTTATTTCTGATATCACTATTTTATATTAACAGCTTGATGCAATTTTCTATGTATTACAGATCTGAAAATGTTCATCAATTTAGCGGTAAGTTGGCAACCCCAAAAACCAATCTCCTCGATTTGAGTAGTCTATGGACAGGATTTGCTACGGAAATAACGACTGTGTCTCTTATTCTGCACTCTGTAGGATTCCACCCCACCATCTGTTTCATTTATTTCTCAACACGTCGTGAGTTTCATGTTATTCCTCCGCACATTTCTCTGTTGTTCAAGAAATTTTCGCTCTACACCTCTGTGACTAATACTGCTAATTTCAGGCACAGAAGATCAACAAATCTAAAGGAATGATAATAACATGCTTTGAATTACATCTGTCCATGTAAGTGCATCTGCGAACTAAAGAAAGTTAATATTCATTTCTTGCAGTTATTCGAAAATTATTGTTCGATGTATACTTACAGCAATATATCGCAACCAGTATATTGTTTGCTGACATGAATAGCTTAATTCTGCAGGCTACTACAAGATGTTCAGTTCCTAAAACTGTATGACGACAGTGTGTATAGTATAGTATAGTATAATATAAAATTAAGTATGAGTCATCACAGTGCGTTACGTTAGGTATGTGAATTAATGAAATTAACTACTGTGTTTGGAAGGGTATACACGTGAAAAGACATCGTGACACTAGAAAACTTTGTAGCAGTTGTTACACCAGAGCAGCCGACTGCTAGTAGCCTCAAGAGCTGAAGCAGAAAGTTGACAGAGAAGAACTTGAGAGTAACTTTAGGTGGGTGACCCAACTAGGCAGAAAATGCCATCGACACGTGCTGGCAGACATCCCCTGGACTCCGTCCGTGCCCTGAAAAAGTTTCAGAATATGTTTCCGCAGGATGTGAAACGCAAAATTGTGCAGCTGCTCCTGCAACGGAACCTCCATTATTGCCATCTAATTCATGACAGCACCAATTCTGAAAAGATCAGTAGTTTAGAAATAGCCATGAATGCTTTTGTGCGGTACTCCTGCAACATTCATCTCATATAAGACCATGTTACTGCATCATAGGCCCCTGGTATGTTGGTTGCGGCCAAGAAAGGTATATGAATATAATACGCTATATCTACGTCATCGGATTTTCATGTCTTTTTCATCATATTTTCACTGTACAACATTCCGGTACCTCGCATCAGCAATTAAATGCCTGTTGTAATTTCATATTCTAAACACAAGCCCTCGCTTGCCTAATATCCTACATGTGCAGAGTATTAGAACAAAAACATTCGCTAACTTCCTCTCTTTTGCTGCCGTTCGCCTCTGGTACAACTACACTGCACCTTGTGTACAGTTCAATGCACTCTTGACTTTTAGAAGAAGCCAAGTATTTCTTCCTGTCACTCTAATAACGTTTCTAAAAAAAAATTAACGTGTATGGAAATCTCTTTGTCAAAGGCTAAAGCAGTTGCTTCTATATTTCCTCAGTTATGGTTCTTTTCCTTTCCTTTATGATTCACTCCAATCATCTTTCCCTCTACATTGGTTTATCGTGTGCTATCACGTTCCTCTGTCTCTTGCTGTTCCACCCATCTGTCTCACCCCTCTTTCTCAATCCCACTTGTACAAGAGGTATTGCTTTTAAATCTACTTTCCCGGTGTCTTGTATTTATTTTCAATAGGCAATACAAACTGTACGTCTTTATCCGCACTACTGTAATTTGAAAATGTAGCATTTGATGTTAGATATAAGTTATGACATTGTTATTGTAATTCATTTATTGTAAAATTTATAGAATATCTGGTTAGATGTAATGAAATGCCTGACAGCTCTAACATTCCCAGGTTAAAGTATATAAAGTAACTCCAACCAAGCCAGGCGTTCTGGCTATTAGTCAGTTGTAGCGATGTCGCTTTGGTGAGATTCGTTAGAAAGATAGTCTTGGAAGAGACACTATGATTGTTTCTCTCTTTTGGCTTACCACAATGTTTCGTTCCAGTAGGCACACGAATTCTGGCTTTCTAATGTGAACTGAAATGGACTTGCCATGTTGACACTGGGATATGAATGAAACGCAGAGGAAATTACATTCGTTACATTTCCCCAGAATATAGAGTTTAATGATCATTACGTCCTATTCCACACCCGTTCCCCTCCCCCCACCATGGTCCATGGATCCTGCTGTTGGTGGAGAGGCTTGCGTGCCTCGCCGATATAGATAGCCGTACAATAGATGCAACCACAATGGAGGGGTATCTCTTTAGAAGTCATACAACCGTGTGATCCCTGAAGAGGGGCAGCAGTGTTTTCAGTAATTGCAGGGTCAACAGTCTTTGACTGATCCGGCATTGTAACATCAACCAAAACGGCTTTGGTGTGCTGGTACTGCGAACGGCTGAAAGCAAGGGAAAACTACAACCGTAATATTTCTCGAGGGCATGCAGCTTTACTGTACGGTTAAATGATAAAGGCGTCCTCTTGGGTAAAATATTCCGGAGGTTAAATAGTCTCCCATTCGGGTCTTTGAGCGGGAAATACTCAGGAGGACGTCGTCATCAGGAGAAACAAAACTGGCGTTCTGGGATCGGAGAGTAGAATGTCAGATACCTCAATCGGGCAGGTAGGTTAGAAAGTTTAAAAAGGGAAATGGATAGGTTAAAGCCATTGTTGGAATCAGTGAAGTTCGGTGGCAGGAGAACAAGACTTTTGGTCAGGTGAATACAGGATTATAAATACAAAATCATATAATGATAATGCAGGAGTGGGTTTAATAATGAAAAAAAAATAGGAACGCGTATGAGCTACTACGAACAGCATAGTGAACGCATTATTGTAGCCAAGATTGACCCGCAGCCCATGCCTACCACAATGATACAAGTTTATATGCAAACTAGCACCGCAGAAGATGTAGAGATTGACGAAATGTATGATGCGATAAAAGAAATTATTCAGATAGGTAAGAGAGACGAAACTTTAGTAGTCATGGGGGACTAGTAAGCGATTGTAGGAAAATGAATAGAAGGGAAAATAGTAGTGGCAAATGGACTGGGGGTAAGGAATGAAAGGGGAAGCCGCCTGATACAATTTTACACAGACCATACATTAATCATAGCCAACGTTTGGTTTACGAATCATGAAAGAAGGTTGTATACATGGAACAGGCTTGGAGACACTGGAAGGTTTCCGATAGCTTACATAACGCTAAGACAAAGCTTTAGGAACTAGGATTTAAATTGTAAGATATTTTCAGGGCAGATGTGGATTCTGGCCACAATTTATGGGTTACGAACTGTACCTTAAAACTGAAGAAACTGCAGAAACATAGGAATTTAAGAAGATGGGACATGGATAAATTTAAAGGACCAAAGGTTGTAGAGGATTTCAGAGGGAGCATGGGGGAACGATTGACAAAAACAGAGGAATGGCATACAGTAGGAGAAGACCTGATAGCTTTGAGAGATGAAATAGCGAAGGCAGCAGAGGATGAGGTAGGTAAAAAGAAGAGAGCTAGTAGAAATCCTTGGGTAACAGAAGAAGTATTGAATTTAATTAATGAGAGGAGAAAACAAAAAATGCAGTAAATGAAGCAGGCGAAAACGAATACAATCGTGTCAAAACTGAGATCGACAGAAAATGCAAAATGTCTAAGCAGGGATGGCTACAGGACAAATGTAAGGGTGTAGAAGCATGTATCAGTAGGGGTAAGATAGATAATGCCTACAGTGAAATTAAAGAGACCTTTGGAAAAAAGAGGACCACCTGTACCAATATCAAGAGCTCAGATGGAAAACCCGTCCTAAGCAGAAAAGGGAAAGCAGAAAGATGGAAGGAGTATATAGAGGGTTTATACAAGGGCGATGACCTGGAAGGCAGTGTTATAGAAATGGAAGAGTACACAGACGAAGGTGAAGTGGGAGGTATGATATTGCGTGAAGAATTTGACAGATCACTGAAAGAATAAGGCCCTGGGAGTAGACAACATTCCATTATAACTACGGGTAGCGTTGGAGCCTGGGAAAGCCAGTCATGACAAAACTCTTCCATCTATGGAGCAAGATGTATGAGACAGTAGAAATACCCTCTGACATCAAGAAGAAAATCATAAATTCAATCAAAAAGAAATCAGGTGTTGACAGTTGTGAAAATTACCGAATTATCAGTTTAATAAGTCACGGTTGCAAAATACTAACACGAATTCTTTACAGACGAAAGAAAAACTGGTAGAAGACGACCTCGGGGAAATCGGTTTGCATTCCGTAGAAATGTTGGAACGCGATTGGCAATACTGACCCTACGACTTATCTTAGAAGATAGATTAACGAAAGGCAAACCTACATCTCAAGCATATGTGGACTTAGAGAAAGATTTTGATAATGTTGACTGGAATACTCTCTATCAAATTATGAAGGCGGCAGGGGTAAAATATGGGGAGCGAAAAGCTATTTACACTATGTACAGAAACCAGATGGCAGTTACAAGAGTCGATGGTCACGAAAGAGAAGCAGTGGTACAGAAGGGAGTGAGACGGGGTGTACCCCATCCCTGATGTTTTTCGAACTGTGTATTGAGCAATGAATAAAGGAAGCAAAAGAAAAATTTGGTGTAGGTATTAAAATCCATGGAGAAAAAGTAAAAACTTTGCCATTTGCCGACGACATTGTAATTCTGTCAGAGACAGCAAAGGACTTGGAATAGCAGCTGAACGGAATGGTCATTGCCTTGATAGAAGGATATAAGATGAACATCAGCAAAAGCAAAATAAGCATAATAGGATGTAGTCGAATTAGATCAATTGATGCTGAGGGTTTTAGATTATGAAATGAGACACTTAAATTAGTAAATGAATTTTGTTATTTGGGGAGCCAAGTAATTGATGATGGTCAGAGTAAAGAGAATATAAAATGTAGACTGGCAATGGCAAGGAAAGCATTTCTGATGAAGAGAAATTTGTTAACACAGAGTATAGATTTAAATGTCAGGAAGTCTTTTCTGAAAGTATTTTTATGGAGTGTAGCCATATATGGAAGCGAAACATTGACGATATACAGTTTAGACAAAAAGAGAATAGAAGCATTCGAAATGTAGTGCTACAGAAGAATACTGAAGGTAAGATGGACAGATCACCTAACTAGTTAGGACGTACTGAAAATAACTAGGGAGAAGAGGAATTTGAGGCACAACTTGACAAGAAGAAGAGATCGGTTGGTAGGAGACGTTCTGGCGTATCAAGGAATCGCCTAGTTAGTATTGCAGGGAAGTGTGGAGGGTAAAAATCGTAGGATACCGAGAGATAAATACACTAAGCAGATTCAGAAGAATGGAAGATGCAGTAGGTACTTGGAGATAAAGAGGCCTGCACAGCCTAGTATGGCATGGAGGCCGCGCGGGATTAGCCGAGCGGTCTAGGGCGCTGCAGTCACGGACTGTGCGGCAGGTCCCGGCGGAGGTTCGAGTCCTCCCTCGAGCATGGGTGTGTGTATTTGTCCTTAGGATAATTTAGGTTGGGTGGTGTCTAAGCTTAGGGACTGATGACCTTAGCAGTTAAGTCCCATAAAATTTCACACGCATTTTTATGGCATGGAGAGCTGCATCAAACCAGTCTCTGGACTGAAGACCATCACAACAACAACATACTATGATTATTTAAAACAACCAGCGATCTTAACAGCTACAGAGGGAGCATTAGGTAACAACTATGCGAATAAGTGAAATGAATATGAGATAAATCGAGAGCACTGAGAGAAGCCAAGGCACAACAAAACTTACGAAATACTATTGTAGATTTAAATGATAAAACAAGAAAATATGAAACTTCTGCAGGAAGGTTATTAGTATTCGGAAACATCTCCTACAATGCACAAAAATAGTACCGTTGGTTTCAGTGCTAAGATACGAAGCCTCAACAATTTTTATTCTTTTGTGAAATGAATTTCTTTTTACATTTCCTAGATACATTCCATTGCTCAAGCGACCACCGTATACGAGACATCCCATTTCCTACTTGAATAGTTCCCGCGACACACGCCAGAGTTATGGCGTTGCATATGCAGTAAGCATCTGTGAATCAAAATGAGGTATCTCGAAACGTGGCCCTCGCTTTACCACATACATGATATTACACTCTACTTTACCACCAATTGATGGTTTTTTCGGAGAAGGGATCTCATATTTTTAGGCTAGACCTATTCCTTCGCTCTGTGTAAGCACAGTCCACGATAAATCGTCACTGCGAAACAATGAGGCGCTTTCTGTAGTGAATATTTCTAGCACGCAGCGATGAAGATTTTCAGCAGCATGAGAGCCACACAACAGTCATTATTCTGTTCCGGAAACACATATTGAATTTTTAAGGTACAGACCTGTGGTCATGCTAATAAGTTTAAATGTCTTGCGTTAAGGTAATGTGTGACGTATTTGCAATGAAGAATGGAATTACGTCTTGTATGAAATATGCCAACACATTTTTCGGCATTGTTGTAGCTCACTCCAACAAAAGTTATAGTTCTTAAAAAATACCCTGGCATCGGACATAAATCTCACAAGAAGCTGAAAGTCATAGTCAAAAATTAAGTAATGTGAATAGTACTTCCACTGTGCTTGCTCACGAATGAGCAACCGCTATTTGTACTTTTCACATATGGGCATACCTCGTTCATTTATTATGTTGCCAAACTTCACTGCCACATTTTATACACTGCAGCGTAGAATCTTGCGGTGTCTTTGTTTCGTCACGTTGGTGGTACGCAATGGACTCAACTCTAATCTGAGGAGAGTGCTTAAAGACCTCTTTGCACTCGAAACCGTGGCGGTCTTTCCTTGTGTCGTCATATTTGACGAGGGGCATTGTTGTTAGCATGCTTATATTCGCGTCAGTCGAGTACTTAATTCAGTGATCTACAAATTAGGCAGCTTCACGTATTACCAGTAAACGGTAATTTCGTTCCTCCTGGTTAGCAGAATAATTTGACAGCTTCTGTCAATCTATCATGGCGAGTGTGAACCCATGCATCGTGAGATAATCTCTCCAGATTGCCAAATTAGTACTGAGCTCACTGGTGGCACATTATTGCACTTTGCTCCTTTTGTATGCAACGTGAAGCGCATTTGTCTGCCTCAGTGTTTGAAAATGTTTTACACAAGTATTAATTATGGTGTGCAGAGCGTATCAAAGTGTCTGTATGGTATTTCGTATATTTTGTTAGAATGTCTTATCGGTTCTGTTGAAGATCAATGCAAGATAAATACGTTCCTGGCCTTCTTAGGCAAATGTGTTTGTGTTTGTGTGTGTGTGTGTGTGTGTGTGTGTGTGTGTGTGTGTGTGTGTGTTTGTTTGTAATTGGATGGAAATAAGACTCTTACATTGAGAGCTACATTTTCTAAAATTTATTTCTTGTTATTAGACACCACTGTTACGATGAAAACAGAAGGAATGTGGGCACATTCAGTTTTAGTTATCTTCCACCATTTGGCTGAAATAAATTTAAAAATTTCACAGCCTTGAATTAATTACAGAATACTTATTTACATACTGAAAAGAAGTACTTATCTTGCAACTCGATCGATTAAAAATATTCATGCTTTTGAGAAGAATCTGTTTGATAAGGATATCTGATAAATTTTACTAAGCTGTTATTTACTTATAGAGTATATGTGTTCATGTCCAAAGTCTTCCCCAACACCCCAGTATCAATTTCAAGCAAATTTGGCACAGGAACAGCAGGCCTCACGATTATCAGTATATAAGTATATAAGAAGGTACTGTAGGAGTGGAGGTAGGGAATAAACTTGTTAAATCCAGTCCCTGTCATGTAGGCTGCCCTGCATGACAGACATGTTTTGTGGGAATAGTATTAGTCTATCAAATCAGCCTTCTTTGCAGGTCAGAATACATTTGAAGGGAAAAGAGAGTTTTCCAGACCTCGACATGTAAACTGGACTGCGTGATAGCATTTGGAGTTCATATAGTATTGCCCAGCTTTACTGATGTACTTTGCATGGTGGCCTCCTAGTGGGGAGCCTACCCTTGAATGACAGACATGTTGTAGGAGCAGTATTGGCCTACTTTATGGAACAGTATGGTGGGTTGTCAATGAGCATGGCTAGGGTCAAGTTGAGAGTATAGAGGAGGGGGTGGACAAAATGAGGAGGGAATAGCAGGCAGAGAGGAAGAAGGGGAGATAAATGAGGCAGATGGAGGGGGTAAAAGGGTAGTGTAATGCTGGATAAGGGAGATGTTGTGGCAGAGGTGGAAAGAGAGACACAGAGGTGGATACTCAGAGGGAGGTCTGAGAGAGGAGTAGGAGGAAACAAAGAGAGGGGAGGAAGATAAGCAGAACAGACAGAGTGGTGAGAAGGAGATAGATGTGTGAGGATGAAGTGGACAGTGAGAGGGAGGAAGAGGTGAACAGAGAGGCTGGGAAGAGGAGGTGTGTTGAGTACAACTGTCGAAAGCATACGTAGGTGAAAAAGCAGTACTCAGTAACAGTGAGCTTTGGGTGCTGTCATAGAGAAAAGCTATTGGCCATGCTCATAACTTGCTAATATTGGTTACACTGGAGATATTGCACATAACGTAATTAAAATTGCAAGGGGAAAGAAGGTCGTCGCAAACAGAGAAATGCGAATAAGTGCTTCCGCTGTATAAACCAAAACAACTAAAGTCAACTTCAAATGATTAAAATACTTTAGCATACCACAATGCTGTATCGGATGGCATAGGCAATTTCCCGTCGTGCAGATCCTGCTTTCAATTCGTGCACACTTTCCTGTGAAAAGGGAGTGGACAGAGTGCGTCATGTGAGGGAAGCGAGAGCCGCCGCGGCCGACTTTGGGACAGGCACAGGCGGCCACGATCAGTCAGCTGCAGCGATCGCAATTAGCAGCATCTCATGAAGGCGAGCATTGCGGACGTGATCGTTGACAGCAGGACGTCGTCGGCAATCAGCATGGGGGAAGGACGCCTCTGGAAACGTCGGATGCTAGAGCTCGGATTGTGCTTAGAGATGGTCAGTGAAGTGAAGTCTGGAGCTGTACACTCAGCAAAGATGGTGTCGTGGTAGATTGCTGGAGTGAAATGAAGGAGCGTAACTTGAGCGAGCCAGGACGGAGGGCTGCAAGAACTGGTGTGTGCGGGACAGCTGCTGCACGAGACCAAGGTAGGCTGTAGTCCTCCATGACGTAAAGAGGCTGGTTGGACACACAGCACTTTCAAAACTGCTGAAGAAATGGTCCCCAGTAGTCTTAAGAGTGGGGGGGGGGGGGGGGGGGGCGGGCGGTAGGACGTAAAAAATTGTAGTGCACACATTCCTGAATAGGTATAAAACATATATCTTTGAAAGATTATAAGGCACGTTATAATTATAAGGCACGTAATACCAAGGCATGTTGTACCAAGATGTAGCACCACATCCTTTACACAGCACTCTTCTGTCATACGTAAGTGTACTTCACTTTGAAGAATTTTAATGTTTATATTTGCGCCAAAGATTGTCACATGTGAAGCAAAGGACTACTGGTATCGATACTTCCTTTGAAGAAATGTCTTCATGGTGGTACCCAAAACCCGAATGAAAGTTTTAACCAATGCGTATGGGAAAGATTGCCAAAAACCACTTTTGTTTGAAGAGATGCCCTTGCTATTGATGTTTGTGATGCTCTTTCATGGTTTAATTATGGTGTCTAAAGCAGAAATTTGTTTTAGTGAAAATAAAAATTAAGCTGGAAGTTCTAACAACCATACCACAACAAAGTTCAAAATTTAATAATGATTGTGGTATTGCTCACGCTGCTAAATACTGCGTTTTCGGGCAACAACAAAGTTATTGTGTGGCAGGTGTCATTAGAGCACAGTTAATAAAGTCATTTCATGTAATAATATATAAACTAGGCACTCATCTCTTCGTGTTTCCCACGCTGGTCTCGTTGTAAAATCATGGCTCAATCGTCGAAAATCTAGATGGTGATGATTCCAAGTTCGGATGCAAAGAGGCCTAGGTTTTATTATGCGATATTCAAAAGTTTTATAGATGTGCTTCATAAACCATTCTTGAAGATTAAACCTTTGAAAGTTGGCACAATGGTGATGTAAAAAATAATCAGCGCTCCGAATTTAAGTTACACTTCCTTTTTATTGCTTTTGTTGCAGTATCACGTAACACACAAAACATCACTTCACAATACAAAACATACTTGAAAATATCTTCCTCACTGTTAAAGTTCAAATTTTATAAGCTGACTACAATTTACGTCGTTTCAACATGACGTCCAAGACTCGACTTTCTCAAGGTCCGACTCTTTAACAAACTAATAATCGCTTATGCGCCCAAAAATCGAGTTACAAGTACGTCAAAGACCATAGTGACAAAAGAAAGAATATACATAAGAATAATATCATTGTAATATAAACATATCGATGTATCAAAGTGCCTTTACATTAATGAAATCAAATCCGAGTGTTGTCTCAGAAATATGTCAACTACTTTATAGAAACACAGAAGAATATTTCCGGTATCGAGAGGTTGAGTTGAGGTGCCGTTATGGTTGCATAATTCAAGTACCATTACAAAGTGAAGTGCATGAAAGTTTGTATGCGAATGCAATAAAGCAAGATTGTGTAGTGAGAACAGATAAATCGTTTTGGAGCTTATAAAATCAAGAAGAGTGCATCATAGGAGTGCGAAAAGGAAGAAAACTGATTTCAAAAAGAAAAAAGGACCTGCATTTGGTTCTGGACAGATCTAAAAGAATGCCAAATGCAAGCCAAAAGTATAACGGCCATTTTCCGCAAAACAAATTTCTGTACTTAGGTACATGTAACATCAAAAATAAATTCCTACTACTTTCAATCTCGATATGATTGTTGAACACACTCCTTAATCCGAGACTCTAGAATTTCCCAAATCTATTAAAAACTGTGGTGAAAACTCAGATAATTAACTATAACATTTGGGTTTTTTAAACATGAAGTTCAAAATGTAACAGCTCATTCATTTTTCATAAATTAAATAAATTCTAGAGTTTCGTACACCTGTAAGTGTGGTCTGAATGGTGTGCAACATTCATAGATGAATCTGTCATACTTATGAAGAAAAGTGTACTTACAGCAACAGTGATAGTAAACAGGCATGATGTAGATACCAGGGCATCAATTATTTCCGAATTTAATTCGGTTTACTAAGTTGGGAAATAACTATGCCTTGTAGACAGGTGCATGAGCAATATTCGCAGGATCAGCATTTGAGAGAGGATGTGTAGCTGGTGGGCTCAAGAGAGCTGGATGGAGTAATCGTCGGATTTGCTTAACATATGACTAAGATCGATATCACTTTTCGAATAATGTTGGTAGGAGTCGATAATCGATGGCCGAATACAGTCAAGAAGAAGGCGATCCACCTAGATACCTAGATAGAGAACAGAACATGAGGATCGAGCAATCGTCAGAATGGCACTGAGGGCTCTGGATTAATGATTATCATCGATCCGACATCCAGCTTGTGCTTCTGTGACCACAAACCCTATAAGTAGGGCGCTCACAGAAACGAGGCTTAGCTCATAGCGTCCCTTGTGCCTCTGTCCACCAAGACTGTCTGCACTGGTGTCGGCCACGTTCGCCCTGTGATATTGTTGACTGGAGTAGCATTGTATTCTGTGATGAGCCCCACTTGAAACTGAGCCCCGACGACCAGCAAATACGAGTCTGGCGCGGCCCAGGACGGTGATGGAATAGTAACCTGACTGTCACCCTACAGCCTGGCAACCATGAACGATGATCTGCTTTGCCATTTAATTACAGACCAGGACCCCTGTGGTTATCTTCTGCGGCATCCTTGCAGCACAGTTGTATGTCGACAATATTCTAAGCATGTCAGTGCTTTATACACCAGAGTATGGACACTTAAACTGTGGACCCCATCGTGGACAATAATGCCTCACACTAGTGAAGTGTACCCACACGGGGCGATAGTGAGCAGCAGCAAAGTTTGTCCGTAGTTTAGTAGCCTGCAGTGTTTCGCTGGCTCTATTTTCTTCGTTTTATTACCCGCGTAACAACTAATATATGAGATAAAATATGTTGCTACGAAAAGAACCATGAAATACTTTTTAGGGATGCTGTGCTGTGACTTTCTTTGGATCATTAATTTTCAACAAAACAAAATATATTATGTTCTTATTATTCTGGATGTCGCTTTCTATTGAAGGAAAATTTTTTCGTTACCGTAACTCGCATTAAAGTTCAACATATCTTCCTTATTTTACAGTTATTGAAAAGGTTATTGAAAATTATTTCGTGATCAATACTGATATTACAGTACGCAATGTTTGTTCAACATCAAAATTTTGCAGTGGATTTTTGTTAACAGTAAAACACGAATAATTACCACGACTAACTCGAGAACATGAGACTATTTTCAGAGAAAAAGGTGTTTTTACTATAATGTTTGCCAGACTAGAACTACGCACAGCAAGATTTCTTTTATGTTATGAAGGTAAATTATTTTTTACACTGTTAATAATATATCATCGGCAGCCCGCGTCCACCTGTAAAACAAATCATAAAATCTGCTGCTCAGCCCTGCAATTCCGAAAGCTGAAAGAAATAATTTTAGTTTGCTATTACCTGTCCGCTTCTTTGCGGTATGATTGGTTTCATTTAATGCAGTTTGAATGCGCCGCGGCAGCGGCTCGTTAGTTCGTAGCGCGTATCTACACCAGGAATAATATTTAAACAGCTGAAAATGTCTTAAGAGGATGGGATAAAATACCAGGCAAGCCTATTACAAATCATAATGCAAGTTTTCACTAAGTAACTCTATTCAAAACATTTAAACAGATTAAATTATTACACACCTTTACAAATCAGTACCTAATGGCGTACATCTCTCAGTCTTGACAAAAAAATGCTACGCAAGAGTACAATATAACGTCACAGGCTCTTCCTACTCACGTAACTCCAAGAAGACAACAGAGAAACTAATGTTCGTTCACTACTATTTACACCTGTTGTGACGCATTCTCTTCTTTGTTTGATATTTAGTAAGTATCGTTTGTGGCGGTTTCAGTACTCGCCGACACAGATATTACCTTTAAAAAAATCGGTACATAATTCTATACAAGAACAAGACATGACACATAATGCTTTCTCTTTATTACATAAAGTTCACACAATCGTTGTCAGCGCAATTACAATCATCCAGTTCAATTATTCTTTTCTCCTTTTTTTACCACATACAATATGTGTTTTGCTAAGACACGTTACAAGTGGATGGATGTTAACGGACAAATGGCCCACTAGCTGCAAGGTACCAACTCAGCAGCATTTCCACTTCGGTGCAGACAGCAGACTCGCACCTTATGATTACAGTGTCTTGTGGTGATAGGCTGATGACCTATTTCGTGGCACTGATCAGCATGTAATTCAATTCACAGCTGCCGCCAAGTGGTGACAGACGTTACTTGTCTAAAATAGGGAATATAAATGTGAGCTCAGTCCAATGTCGTATCTGGAATTGCAGCACTTTCCCCGTCAGTAGAGCTTGGGTGCAAGCATATCTGTGAAAGGTCTTGACCCATGTCATACATAAATGTGCATCACACTTAGTTTATCTGCATTCTGATTCAGCATGAATCACAATGTTCATTGGCCATTTGCTTAAGTAAATCTTATTTTCAAAGTCTGAACCAGTCAGTTGGCACCTGGAGTAAATGTAGCCAAGATGGGTGGGCGTTTTCTTGCTTTATATAGGGTACAGTGAGGTAAATCAGACCTAGTAAATTCTCGTGACTATAAAACGCTTATCCGAGGTCGGATCGTAACATTATATACTTTAAATTATAGGTAATATAAAGGAGCAACAGATTGCAAAATATTTTTGCTATACCAGCAATAGTTTTTGACATATTCGTCTTTTCAGAAACGTCCATTTTTGCCATTTGCAAATATGGTGGGGTAAATCCGGCCCCCTATTTGTTTCGCTGATTTTGCTCAGAAGTTGTTCTAACTGAACGGCTCTTTTGGGAAATAATTGTAAGAAAATTGGTTTTTTACATAAATGACCAAAATGTGTTAATAAATTAGAATGTTTAGAGTACTAAAGGTACTGAAAGTTACATGAATGTAAATTTTAATTGAAAATAGATGATTTCATTGCACGGCGGTGCAACAGTAAAGTCGATCTCGGAAAGTTAAAATTAAGAGCGATAGCTCGTAAAGATATTCCCATTTGTATTGCAGCAACTCCTCGGCGAATATCGTTTTGACTGCGTTTTGTCGTTTTTCGTTTGTGATTTCGTATCATTTTCCTAAAAATAAACCAAAATTCACTTTCTTTCCATAAGTAAATAATTCCATACACATAAACGATAAAAAATATGCGGTCGGATTTACCCCACCATTCAGCGGTCGGATTCACCCCACCATGCCATTTTTCATTTAACACACTTAGAAACAATTTAAACGAAGTTTCTAACAAAACGAGACATACACTGAATAGGTCACTAAATACACTACCAAATCACTTATCGTTTGTTTTGCGATCGTTTTATTAAGTAAGGTAAATCTAATGATGCAATTTGTACAAACATTACATTGAAACAATCGAAAACAAACTTGTTGTCTTTAGAGTGTCAAATGCGGCAAAGCTGTCAAGGTGAAATTTTCGTTATTTCGAATGCTCTATATGGTAACACTAATGCGAAATCGATCCGCTTTGCCGTTTCTCACAAATAGAGGGCAGTCGAGTTTACCACACGGGCGGATTTACTCCACCTTACCCTATACTACAACAGTTCCGAACAGAAACACTTATTACCAAGTTTTTGCCAAGTTTCTGTGGTGTCGACATTGTGGTGCAACTGCAGTGTTGGAGCATTTGCTCGACAGTAATGTGTCTTTTATGGGTTGTTATTAGCTCGTCCAGTGAGTGAAGAAAGTCGGGTCCCATGGCAGCTATAGATAAGTTAGGTTCTGGAGTGGGATTACTTTGAATTGCTTAATAGGCTATAACAAAAAAATTGCATTGCATTCGCAGAGATGAAAAACTGTTCCAGAGATGAGAGCCATTTCCGTGCAGCTGTATTCCTACCATGTCCACAGATAAAACTTGCTCATAGCAACCAGCAATAACCATTTCGTGATCGCACATGGAATATATCTCATGTACCCACGTTCCCTGGGAATTATATGGCAGAACCAGAATGTCCTGCAGGCACCCTTCAGTTACTGTTTCCCATAGCTCTTGTAGAGTTAGAATGACTTGGGTTGAGCTTACAAGCAAAACGATTCCCTGTGCATTACTTCCACAGTGTAAGTAGTACATCGTAATATTCTCATCTTACATAAATACCACAAAGCGAACACCATCTTAATTCTATTGCCAAATGGAACATAGCAAAATTGGCAATTAACCAAATCCATATACTAACAAGACAACTAACTCAGAAAAAGTAAAATACTCAAAATGAAATACAACTGTTAGTGAAGAGTCCCCTGAAACGTATACACCCCTGTACAAATTGTCCATGCGCCGCCAATCGTACAAACCCTCTACCAATGATCAAACGAAAATTGTCTAAATGCACTACATCATTAATCTTCAACTTTGGTTTCATTGTAATACACAGGAAGAGAATATTTCCCCTGACACCAGAGAAATCGTCAATATGCCCCAGTAAACATTCCAACCACAGAAAAATAGTAATACTATAAATAATAAATGTACATGCAAAACAGTAATGAACCCCCTGATTCTCATCAAGTCAAAAAAAGAAAAAGTCACACACACGAAAAAAGGTAGAAAACATTTTTCACAACGAATGCACTCAACCTGCCAACAAAATGGACTAACTATACATCTGCGATTCTGGTGATGCTACCTAGGCAAAGGAAGCTGCAGTCACACCCCCCCCCCCCCCCCCACTTCTTTGTATGATTCGTTGTCTATGAGCCCCATACATAAATAAACTACCAGTTATGTTTAAGATAACATATGCTGATGCTACATACTAATATAATAGCAACAATACACTTACAAGTAAAACATATTATCTTAGTCAACTGTTTCCATATGTAAATTTTGGTGATACATTGCTAGTGCTTTTGGTTTCCTATTCTTCTTACCCTCTTCCTTCTTCTTAGGAAGAGGAGACATTGTCTGTGGCAATGTATCTGCAAATCTGTCCGCCTCTAAATGTACAGACACCTCACATACAGAATAACCATATGTGCAGGCAACTTTAATTTGACATTATTACAACTTGGTTCAGGCCCATTTACTATGTGTTTTACCTTTTGCAGTGCATGCACTCGCACTATCATGCATCGTACTAGCTGATATTCTGTTAATTTACTATTATGGCACCCTATTCTTTCCTGACATTCAAGAGCCTTGGCATCAGCGTTTGTCACCAATTTACACAGAACCTTCAAAGTTCTAGGAAAGTTCTGGCGATTCTCATCTTGCCCACACTTCATTTTATGATCTCCAATTTTGAAAGCATTTTCCTTCCATACACTATTTAGTATGGTAACAAACTTATCTTACATATATTTTCAAAGAATATGCTGATACCACGTATGGTAGAAATGCATCTTACACATTGTGTGATGGATGTTTTCCAGGCTTCTGTTATTTTAGGGATGTAACAAACTAGTTTGCTGTTTGCATCTGTCAAAATGGTCCTAAAATATCCTCTGCAGTTACATCAAAAGGCTTAGGTGTCTCTGGCAATCTCTGTAGTGGATCTTGTTGAGGACTTAAATTTCCATATTTTTTACATGGCACATAGTTTCTAACATACTGATCTACATCTAGTTTACTTGTTCTCTACCAGTTGCGCTGCTAGGTCTGTGATACACTGCCCTGTAGACGCAGATGACATTCGATCGTATGTTTCCTTTAATACTGTGTACCACACAGTACCCAACATAGCCCAATGTCATTGTCCTACACAACACACCACTGTGAATGGCAAAATGATGTTTCATTGTGAATAGCTTGAAATTCATGTTAGAATCATGTGCCCTCTGTGAGTCCATAAAGGTAAGACTCAGAGCTCATGTTGTAGCAGTTTTTCTGCTAAGCCCATCTACTTTAGCATGCTTCCCACCAGGTTTGCATATCATCTCTGAGTCTAATTCAGTTTTAATACCCTCTGATAAGTCAAACCGAGAAAGCACTTCTATTTTGTGTGACCTGTCACTTCCGTAAACTTTGCTTATACAGATAACAGTAGAAATTTGCCAACTGATATAACAGAGTCATTTCTCTGAACCTTGTTCAAATGCCATGAAACATAAGTGAGCGGATGCTTATTTGAGTTAGAACTCATCATATTACATGGCTGCGGGCACTGTATAAAATGAATTACCTTCCACAATTCAGGAAGACCAACAAGGAAGTAGTTATCTACAATTCTTTAAGTTTTTCAAATATGGCTTCATATTTTGCTTTATGATAGGACCTGACATCATTTTTCAACAAATATGTTAGCTGTAGCGAAATAACCAGAACTCCCTTTACGAAATTGGTGTGCCTGTCCATTAATCTCAAGAACGACACATGTTACAAATTTCCCTGTAGTATTAGGAAACTCGGCTCTATGTACACCAATCTCAAATTCTGGCTAATCATGTATCCTAAGTACTTCACTTTTACTTAATGCAAAATATCTGTTTTCGATGCTTAGGGTCATGTCGTATAAAATAATGCCTTAAAATTATTATTTAGCTATTTCACATGTTCCTCCATACCTTCTGCAACCACAATAATATCATCAGAGTGCGCCATGCGTTGTCTAGATTTAGAACTCTGTTATACTCCACCCAGCATCGGCCAAAATACGCCTGGTGCACTTTTTAAACGAAAAGGCGTTTGCCTATTCTGGTAATGACCCAAAAATACTGCAAATTCGGTCTTTGGTCAGCACTCTGGCACCTTTTCTAACTAATGCTACCCAATGAAACTATACGCTTCCAGAGACTTCTTCAGTTCTCAAGAATTCTTGATGTGTGCCTGCAGACTGAAATAATGAATGAAAGATTGTACCAAGAACAGGGTCCTAACCCAGACCTCCTGCTTACTAAGCAGATATGCTAACCACTATGCCACCCTGGCAAAGTGGCTTTGAATAGCTGCACAGATACCCTAGCATGCCTCTCTCCTTAATTCAAATTTCCACTCATGTCTCAGCCCACTTGGTATTCCCTCCTAAAATTGAACAGCTATGCAGACGCTCTCCTACTGTACTTGAATAGCACCTAAGCATCGATCAAAATGCGGGTTTTCGCATGATCTGCTGGCATAGGTTGTTTACTGAGATGAAACTACATAGTTTCATTTCATTAAAGCATTTCATAATTAGTAGGAATATAATCAGTAGTATATGGCTAACAAAATACAGGTGACTTATATCGTCACAGTCTTGTGCTATGTCACCAGGGCTGCCAGCAGTGCGGATTGACGAGGTTCTTAAATTCTAACAAAAGCTGCTGTATTGCTACATTCTCTTCTCCTTCCAAATGTTACACGTTTGCATGTAATACAGTTGTACTAGTGGTATGCTTATGACTCAGTTCTGAACCTGACCTGTCTTGATCATCCTCATGTAAAAGGTCTAAATTCACTGTTATCAAAGAAGTTGACAAACTTATGATGTCGGAGCCGAAACTACACTGATGCGAGCCATTCAGCATCCACTCTCAATATACTCAATACATGTACAAACTCCTGCATACAAAGCGTCGACTAACCGTCCTCCTCCAGCGTCTTTTTTGTTTTTTTGTTTTTTTTTTGTCATCAGTTTTCTGACTGGTTTGATTCAGCCTGCCACGAAATCCACTCCTGTGCCAACCTCTACATCTCAGAGTAGCTCTTGCAACGTATGTCGTCCATTATTTCCTAGATGTATTCCAATCTCTGTCTTCCTCTACAGTTTTTGCCCTTTACAGCTCCCTCTAGTACCATGGAAGTTATTTCCTGATGTCTTCACAGATGTACTATCATCCTGCCCCTTGTCCTTTCAGCGTTTTCCACATATTCTTTTCGTCTTCGATTCTGTGCAGAATTTTCTCATTCGTTACCTTATCAGTTCACCTAATTTTCAACATTCCACTGTAGCACCACGTCTCAAATGCTTCGACTTTCTTCTGTTCCGGTTTTCCCACACTCCTTTTTCCACTACTGTAGAATGATGTGCTCCCAAGGTACATTCTCAGAAGGCCTCTGTTTGATACTAGGAGACTTCACTTGTTCAGGAATGCATTTTCGCCACCTCTTGTCTGCTGTTTATGTCCTCTTTGTCCATCTGTCATTGGTGATTTTGCTGCCTTGGTAATAGAATTCCCTAAGTACATCTACTTTGTGATCATCAATCTTGATATTAAGATTCTCTCTTTGGTGATACTTCTCATTAGATTCGTCTTTCTTCGATTTACTCTCAATACATACTGTGTACTCATTAGACACATCATTTCATTTAGCAGATCATGTAATTCTTCTTCACTTTCAGTCAGGATAGCAACGTCATCAGTGAATCATATCATTTATGTCATTTCATCTTGAATTTCAATTCAACTCCTGAACTATTTTTATTTCCATCATTGCTTCTTCGATGTACAGATTGAACAGTAGAGACGAAAGACTACATTTCTGCCTTACATCATTCTTAATTCAAGCACTTCGTTCTTGGCTGCTCACTCTTATCATTCCCTCTTGGCTCTTGTACACATTGTATATTGTTCGTCTCTCCCTTTAGCTTACCACTATTTTTCTCAGAATTTTGAACATCTTGCATTAGTTTACATTGTCGAACGCTTTTTCCAGGTTGGCAAATCCTATGAAAGTCTCTTGATTTTTATGTAGTCCTGCTTCCATTATCAACCGCAACGTCACAATTGGCTCTCTGGTGCCTTTAGCTTTCTTAAAGCCAAACTGCTTGGATGGGTGAGCTGTTAGCTAAGTGTGCTCTTGCAGTCTTCAGACTTGTGTAATGATATTTTTCCGAAGGTCGGATGATATGTCCATTTCTTGACACTTCTCAGAGTGATTTTAGAAATTCTGGTAGAATGTTATCTATCCCCTCTCCCTTAAGTCCTCCAAAGGTCTTTTAAATTCTGATTCGTATACTGGATCCCCTATCTCTTCCTTATCGACTCCTGTTTCTTCTTCTACCATATCAGAAAAATCTTCCCCGTCATAAATGCATTCAGTGTATTCTTTCCACATATCCGCTCTCTCCTCTGCATGTAACAGTGGCGTTCCCGTTGCCCTCTTTATGTTACCACTCCTATTTTTAATTTCACCGACGGTTGTGTTACCTTTCCTATATGCTGGGCCAGTCCTTCTGACAGTGGTTCTACCAGAAACAGTATGTTTACAGAGAGTTATTTTCCCACGTTCACCCAAAGAAAATTCCCTTCAAGCCTCTTGTCACGTTCATTAAGTCGTTACGAAATTGTGTGCACCATCGAGTGTGCTTCTTGACACCTTACATCCGTGCATCAATGGAAACAGCTTCCTCTACTTGGCATAATGTCGCACTGTGCTCCACCATGCATTGTTGAATATGGATTTCACATGATGTGTAAACATAAAATCTAACCTTTGGGTCTCCAGCATAATTCGTCTATATGGTGCAATACTTGTATACTCTCGTAGAATTGTTTTACTCCAAACTAAAATCTTAATATTACTGAACATAGCGACTTCACATCATTATAACTTGCTCTAAATATCCTTTAAAGTTGAAGGTTCAAGTACCTCTTCCCCAAGAGCTCGAGATTCGCTACAGATATGTAAGCCACTACATTTGTCTAATAACAATCTATGCTACCTATGATCTCGCGGTGACGCGGTTCCTTTCGTGCATTACCTATGAAATCGGTGCAGCAGATCGCCGGTAGGAAAGCCTAGCAGAAACCTAACGTACTGCAACTCGCACTACGCTGCATACAACGTAACTATACCACGAATATGGGAAAAGTCTTAATTTTGAAAGAATGTAGGAACTACTAGCAAAACTTCGGTATATTCTGAACTCTGATCAGGTATGCGTTCACTGTCGAGCCCGTGCTAATCTTAACATAGTCATGTACGAACCCTTTCATTCACGTTAACAAGTTCATGGTAACATATTTCCCGAAATCTGAACAGCTACTAAACACGGATTCTTCTTATATGAAAATGCCAGCCGTACTATTAAGCTTATCGGTGTCTAGTGTCCTCAAGTTTTTAGTCACCCGTCTTCACAATATGCCACGTGGAATAACTGTCTTTCCTCAAACACAAAAATACTTAAACTATCCGTACATTCTAAAACATACTGGAATAAATATGACTTCACTTTAAAATACTTTTTAACATGTAGCACGACTAAAACAGGCACATTATAACTTCTTTCGGAGCTCGTACTACACACGACCGTACCATTGAAAGGCTGTGCTCCTACTCCACTGCTGTAAGCATTCTATATCTCGATAAGAAAAGACGCGAGAAGCATACTCCGTTTAGATAGGTCAGTTTTCTTTAATGCGAATAGGAAAACATTACTGTCCCGCGTTAGTCCGTGCTTTTCATAACTAACCAATCAACAAACAACACACATTCTAACTGTACTTTTTCCCGAAATAAATATTTGTCATTCTGATATTTTATTTATCATTTACGTTATTAACGAATTTCATTTGCACTCGAATAAGCTTTGCTTTCACCATAAACGTACTTAGTACATTATGATACAAAATTCCCCGTCGTCTGCATTCACACTTTCTTAAAACTTTCTCACACTAGTTTGCTTTACACCACATTCACGCAGCATTCGCACTACTAAAAGCGTGTACAAAACTGTACAGACATAAATAAACAGAAGAGCCTTCAAGCAATAGACAAAAAAATTCACAAAACCATTCACCTGACCTGTTGCTTGATTGTTTCTGTGCACTTTTATCCTCTAGCAGGTGAAAATCAGAACTACTTACTCGACTGAACCCGCTTCAGACCATCTGTCACTGTGCACGCAGAGTCATTCCCCCGATACACAGGCTCTAGACAGGAGCGATATAATGCGCCATGCCTCAGTGTGGTACGTCAGTTAAGAAGCACTTTTCTTCTGCATACGTCTTCATGCAATCGAAACTTACTGAAACGTCATCCAGTGATATGGAGTTTTCATATTCTGTTTGATAATGTTGCGTTGTACTTCTACAATCTTGCTCTCATCGTCCGACCACTCCAAATTTTGTATGCTACGTTTAGCATCTCTGAATGAGATGTGAACGTTCGTATCGATAACAGCCCATGTTAGTGGAGAAGACGCTCCTTTTATCCAGCGCTTTTGTTAGTGTCTCTACCCATTCGGGATCTGCGGCCCCCTGATTTGCTCGAACCAGCTCCTTTGGGGGTTCTTACAGCACACTTCTACTTATCAGGTGGGAGTACTTCTACAAACAAGTCTAAGGTCCTAGGATCCACATCTACAGAATAGTTTTGATCACTTCTTCTTTCCTCATCATCTTATAAATGCTGTCATCAATCTTTCTTCCTTTACAGACAAAGTTTTCTACTGACTCATTATGTCTCTACATATCCCATTTAATAATTCGCGAAATAATCTGGAGCTATTCTGCTTCTTGTATCGTTGCACAGATCCTATTTAAGTTGCTAAAATGTATTCATTTTACATGTTATGTGTTTATGATACTTAATGTATTTCTTTGTCTCAATTTGATCATCTGCTGTGCTGCTGACAAAGGTCGCCTACAAGTGCTTCAACACCCTCCGTTGTTTCTCGCAATAAGGGACTAAACAAGCAAACAGTAGCTAACCTAATGAGGAAGCAGTCAAACTGTAGTCTTTTACAGCAGCCAACTGTTTATACATTCGTGTATTATCGACATTCAGTATCCACCAAAGAATGCATCACATTTTCTGACTCTGACATTGTGTCCCCTCAGTCGATTACACAAAAATATAGAAAAACAATGTACAAACATCGTAGGCATCTGCAACAGCGGATCTCTATACCTCAATCATCAATTACGACCCCTACCACTTGGTGATAATGAGCTGCTTTGACTATAGTAACTTGGTGCAAACTAGTATTCCTTTCTGCTATACTCAGGACACTGCCTGAGGTCACTTGCTACCAATTGCATATGAAAACAGAGTCGAACGTCTGAGAGGAGACCAGACATGCTTGCAGGGAGAAGAAAGATGACTACACTCAGTCTACTGTGTCTTGATGTGGTAGTGACAGGAATGACCCCCACAGTGTGTAGTGGAGCAAGGTTGCTAGTGGTCACGAAGGCCTTCAACTCTCCACAGTAGTTGAGGTTGCAGCAGTGGGATGGTAGCTATCAGCTGTGTGTCCTATTTCCATTCATGATATGAGAAATTTAATATGTTCATTAATTCCATATCCAAGTACTTCAGGGGGCCTAATGCTTGCAGCAGCCAGCCTCTCCCAAAGAGCAGTAGCGTTTCAGTTGATAAAGCGTGTTTAGGTCAGTAAGGATCCTCCTATTTAAGACCAGGTGCAGTGTAGACCACCTCCAGCTGATGGCAGGGAAGACAATAGTACTTGATCAGCAATCCAATGGTGTGTCACTCATCAACCTCCGAGGTAAGGTGGTACGCTATGACCAGACAAGACAGCCACGCTGCTCGGCACTGATACACAGCTCAGTACGGGTCGCACTGGAGCGTGCAGAGCCAATCAGTGGACTCCAGTTTGGATAGCGGCGACTCACGGAAATGAGGCGTGCCTGCACATGGCGACGGCCGGCAGCAGCAAAGTTTGCCCACCCAGGGTGGTGTACAGCAGCAGTTCGCCTGAAGAGGCTGTGACGGCTGATTGACTATGTGGTCCAGGCACGAACTGGGGATTCCCACCTTAGGCAGCCTGCAGTACACATAAATGCCCCAGTTGGTGGCCCGCTGGCTGGAAGGCAGCAACTCAGCGTGGACAGCAGAATCAGAGGTAGCAAACAGTGTAGAGTGACAACAGTTTGATGATCCGCTTTTGGAAAGTTGATCTGTTTGAACTTTTACTAGTAGTTGACTTCTAGTGGTGACTGATGCTGCTTATCTAAAATGGGAAGTACTTATATTAGCTTCATCTGTCAGTACTGCTAAAAGGGCAGCGCTTCACTCCAGCAGCCGGCCAGAGTGGCTGAGCGGTTCTAGGCGCTACAGACTGGAACCGCGCGATCGCTACGGTCGCAGGTTCGAATCCTGCCTCGGGCATGGATGTGTGTGATGTCCTTAGGTTAGTTAGGTATAAGTAGTTCTAAGTTCTAGGGGACTGATGACCTCAGCATTTAAGTGCCATAGTGCTCAGAGCCATTTGAACCATTTTTTCACTCCAGCAAAATCGTGTCGCAACGATTCCTTTCCAGGCTGCATACCTTACTTTTCCGCATCCTTCCCTATCCCCCATCTTCGCCCCCCCTCCCCTCACCTCTGGCTCTTTCCTTCCCTTTCTCCCTCTCTGGGAGTATGGTTTGTGCCTATGTCCGGAGACAGACGCTCATAAACGTAACGTATTCTTTGCCTTCTCTGCTTGTCTATCTTCATCCTTCCTTTGTCCTTCTCTTTTCCTTACCTCTTCTCTTTACCCTTTTCTCCGCTGCGGCGTTTGAGACCTCTCCTCTTTCCTTTCTTTGTTTTTCCCTTTCCTTTTCTTCCTCCCTGTGCGTGTCTGAAGGGCGACCCACGCATTTTTGTGCGTAGCTGGTGATGGGGTAACGCGTAATTCCCCGCCCCGGGTAGATAGGTAGGACACGTACGTGGCCCCTGGTAACGGCCAGGCCCAGGGAGGGGTGATTACCCGAGCTGATACCTTCCGAAAGTGCCGATTGGTCCCTCCGTCCGTATGTCAGGAGGTGTGACCTGAGGTGTGAACAATCACCTAAGGCGGGAGTGCCCTCAGAGAGGGCCCCCACAGGGGAGGAGCGTGCCATCGGAGACGCCGGTAATCATGGGGGATTCTTCAGCAATGGTTTCCTCACCTTCCACTATGTCTGCTCACAAGCGTAAGTTCACTGAGTCTCAGCCACAGACAGTTCTTCCATCGTTGCCACAGTTCCTTGTTGTTTCTCGGTCTGACGAAGGTCACGACTTCTCCATGGTCAACCCTTTCATTATTCAGAAAGGTGTTGACGCAATTGCAGGTCCTGTAAAGTCTTGTTCCAGATTACGGAATGGCACCTTGTTGTTAGAAACAGTCAGTGCCCTCCAGGCACAAAAATTGCTGCGTACTTCACTGCTCCACACCTTCCCTGTCCGGGTTGAAGTGCACCGCACTTTAAATTCTTCGCGTGGAGTCGTTTATACACGCTCCCTCGATGAGTTGTCTGACGAAGAAATTCAGCACTACCTATCTGACCAGGGCGTAACAGCTGTTCATAGAGTTATGAAAACGGTTGACACGAACATCATTCCAACCCGCACTGTCTTCTTGACATTTGACAAAGTTCAACTCCCATCGGAAATCAAAGCAGGCTGAGAGATAATTTCCGTTCGCCCTTACATCCTAAGCCCTACGGGTTGTTATCGGTGTCAGCGGTTCAATCACACCAGCCAGTCCTGTTCCAATCCGGCCAAACGTGTTACGTGTGGCAAGGATGCCCATGAGGGTGCTTGTCCACCTCCATCCCCTCGCTGCATTAACTGTATGGGTGACCACGCTGCTTCTTCTCGAGATTGCCCCGTTTTTAAAGACGAAAAGCTCATCCAGGAAATCAGAGTGAAGTCGACAGCCCAGCGTGCCTCAGACAGGAAAATACAGCACTGCCCTTGCTTCTCCTCGGCCGACAAAGGAGACGGCCACGCAGACTTGCGACCTCACATTTAGTGTCACGGTTGTCAGATCGGCCAGTGCAAAGATCGCCCGTTCAACCTCACCACTTTCGCCTGCCCCTCTATGGCTCACCCTACATCGGGTTCTGCTAAATCTCGAGCCCAAAAGTCAGACACCCGGACTTCCAAAAAAGAGCACACTCGTGAAGATTTTTTACGTACCCCAACTTCGCAACCATCGGTTCCTCCTCCATCTAAACATCATATTTCCAAGAAGGCTACTAAGAAACCCAGTTCATCTCCTTCTCCGCCAAGGCGTGTCCCACCTACAGCACCACCTGGCGGAAATCGCCCTCGGCCGTCTTCTGTGTAGCCGAGGCGCACTTCTGGCGGCCGATCAACTGGCCGATCACTGGTGGCAGAAGCTGCTCCTGAACAACATATGGATCAGGATCTTCTGCCTTCGGCTGAATGCCATTCCATGCTGTCGGTCGCAAGCTCTGAGCAGTCGATGAGTTGACAGCAACCTTGGTCACATTCCTCCATTTTCTGTTCACCCTATGTCCATTATCCACTGGAATACCGAGCGAGGTGGCGCAGTGGTTAGCACACTGGACTCGCATTCGGGAGGACGACGGTTCAATCCCGTCTCCAGCCATCCTGATTTAGGTTTTCCGTGATTTCCCTAAAACGTTTCAGGCAAATGCCAGGATGGTTCATTTGAACGGGCACGGCCGATTTCCTTCCCAATCCTTCCCTAACCCGAGCTTGCGCTCCGTCTCTAATGACCTCGTTGTCGACGGGACGCTAAACACTAACCACCACCACCACTGGAATATCCGCGGCATTCGAGCCAATCGGGATGAATTGTCGATCCTCTTACGATCCTACTCGCCAGTCATCTTCTGTCTTCAGGAAACAAAGCTGCGTCCCCATGACCGCTTTGTTCTCCGCCATTTTCAGTCCGTCCGATTTGATCTCCCTTCTGTAAGGCACTCCAGCCCATGGAGGACTCATGATTCTTCTCCATGATACTCTCCATTATCACCCAATCCACTTAAACACTTCCTTCCAAGCTGTCGCTGTCTGTCTTTCCCTTTCTGGATATACCTTTTCTCTTTGTACTGTATACATTCGATCGTCCACACCAATGGCACGAGCTGATCTCCTTCATCTTTTTGGTCAGCTTCCACCCCCCTATTTGCTGGTTGGGGACTTCAATGCCCACCACCCGCTTTGGGGATCTCCACATCCTTGTCCACGTGGCTCACTATTGCCAGACCTCTTCCACCAAGCGGATCTAGTTTGCCTCAACACTGGGGTCCCTACATTTTTGTCTGCCTCCACGACAAATTTCTCTCACTTGGACCTTTCGGTCGGTACTGTTCCGCTAGCTCGGCGCTTCGAATGGTTCGCCCTTGACGATACACACTCGAGTGACCAGTTTGCATGTGTCCTTAGACTGCAGCCTCAACTGCCATATACGCGCTCGCGACGCTAGAGGTTTGCCCAAGCCGATTGGACACTTTTTTCGTCTCTAGCGACATTTGATGACCATCACTTTCCCAGCATCGACGATGGGGTCACACATGTTACCGACGTTATTCTTACAGCTGCGGAACGTTCAATACCACGCACTTCCGAATTGCCCCGGCGCCCCCCAGTTCCTTGGTGGAACGAGGCGTGCCGTGACGCAATACGTGAGCGGCGACGTGCTCTTCTCGTTTTCCGCCACCATCCTACTTTGGCCAACTGTATCCGCTATAAGCAGTTCCGTGCGCGATGCCGTCGCGTCATCCGCGATAGCAAGAAGGCAAGCTGGAAATTCTTTATTAGCTCATTTAACACCTCCACTCCCTCCTCGGAAATTTGGAGTAGGCTTCGACGGTTATCAGGCGCGCCTAGTTTCTCCCCGGTCTCTGGGCTCACTGTCGTGCATGATACATTAGTGGACCCCGCCGCAATTTCTCACTCATTGGGTCAACACTTTGCTGAGATTTCGAGCTCTTCAAATTACCCGCCAGCGTTTCTCCCGAAGAAACGTGCAGCGGAAGTGCGACCTCCTGCTTTCTCCTCTCAAAATCGCGAAAGCTACAATACTGTTTTCTCCATGCGAGAACTCCATAATTCCACTCTCTCCTTCTCGCTCCTCCGCCCCAGGACCGGATGGTATCCACGTCCAAATGTTGCTGCAATTACCAACCCATAGTCTGCGTTACCTCCTTCGCCTTTATAATCGAATTTGGACCGACAGTACTTTTCCCAGACGATGGCGGGAAGCTATCCTGTTCCGAAACCTGGAAAGGACAAACATCTCCCCTCTAGCTATCGCCCCATTTCTCTCACGAGTAGTGTATGTAAGGTTTTAGACCGTATGGTGAATTGCCGTTTACCTTGGTGGCTGGGGTCCCGAAGTTTTTTAACCCAATGCGGATTCCGAAAGCATCGTTCTGCAGTTGACCATCTTGTTGCTCTCTCCACTTATATCATGAACAATTTTCTCCGGAAACGCCAAACAGTAGCAATATTTTTTTATCTGGAGAGAGCATACGATACCTGTTGGAGGACAGGCATCCTCCGCACACTGTTCTCTTGGGGCTTTCGGGTCGGCTGCCCCTTTTTCTTCGAGAATTTATGGCAGAGCGCACATTTAGAGTGCGGGTGAACACTACACTCTAGCGTACTTTCTCCCAAGAAAACGGGGTACCCCAGGGCTCCGTGCTGAGTGTTGTACTGTTTGCCATTGCCATAAATCTAATTATGGATTGTCTCCTTCCTGATGTCTCGGGCTCCCTCTTTGTGGACGATTTTGCGATCTACTACAGCTCTCAACGCACCAGCCCTCTTGAACGACGTCTTCAAGGATGTCTCGATCGCCTCCACTCTTGGAGCATCGGTACCGGCTTCCGCTTTTCTCCCAGTAAGATCGTTTGTGTTAATTTTTGGCGACGTAAGGAGTTTCTTCCACCCTCCTTACATCTAGGACCTGGCAACCTTCCGTTTTCGGACGTCGCTAAATTCTTGGGTCTTATGTTTGACAGAAAACTGTGCTGGTCCTCCCACGTTTCCTATCATTCGGCTCGGTGTCTGCGATCCCTCAACAGCCTCCGTGTCCTGAATGGTACCTCCTGGGGAGTGGTCCTTCTCCGCCTCTATCGCGCCTTAGTGCGCTCGAAATTGGACTATGGAGGCATAGTTTACGCCTCTGCTCGGCCGTCTAATTTTCGTCGTCTCGTTTAGTGTCTGGAGCTTTTTACACCAGCCCTGTGGAAAGCCTTTATGCTGAGACTGCTGAACCTCCGCTGTCCAATCGGCGAGCAGTCCCTCTGAGTCGTTATGCTAGCCATCTGTCTTCCATGCCTGCTAATCCAGCCCATGACATTTTTTTCGACGCCTACTTTGATGTAGGGTATGCAGGCCGCCCCTCCTCCCTACTACCACCGGGAGTCCGCTTCCGTCAACTGCTCCATTCTCTTTGCTTCCGCTTTCCTAAAACCTTCTTGACAACTTGGGGTACAGCACCACCTTGGCTCCGTCCCCGGCTCTGCCTGCTCCGTGACCTTTGTCAGTTTCCCAAGGATGGTACCCCTTCACTTGTTTATCGTCGGGCATTTTCTGCTCTATGTGCACAAATGACGGAAGCCACATTTATTTACACTGATGGCTCAAACATCGTTTTGTGTAGGGAGTGCCTATATTGTTGGCGACACCCCAAATCAATTTCGGCTTCCCGACCAGTGTTCGGTTTATACTGCGGAGCTTTACGCTGTTCTCCAGGCTGTCCACTACATCCGCCACCATCAGCGGATACAGTATGTTATCTGCTCAGATTCTCTCAGCTCTCTCCTCAGTCTCCAAGCTCTTTACCCTGTCCACCCTCTGGTCCACCGGATTCAGGACTGTCTGCGCTTGCTCCACCTGGGGGCCGTCTCGGTGGCTTTCCTCTGGCTCCCGGGACACGTTGGTATATGTGGAAATGAGGCGGCCGATATATCGGCCAGGGCTGCAGTCTCTCTTCTTCGGCCAGCTATTCAATCGATTCCCTTCGCCGATCTACGGAGCGTTTTATGTCGTCGTGTTGTTCTTTTATGGCAGGCACATTGGTCGACACTCCCCCATAATAAATAGCGGGACGTGAAAGCTCTTCTTGTGCTTGGACCTCTTCCTCCCGAACGCGTCGTCGGGAGGAGGTAATTTTAACTCGACTCCGGATAGGGCACTGTCTTTTTAGCCATCGACATCTTTTAAGCGGCGATCCTCCCCCACTCTGTCCCCACTGCTCTCAGCTGTGGACGGTAAGACACCTTTTAATTGAGTGCCCCTATTTTACTCCGTTACGCGCCCGTCTACAGATGTCGCCTGAAATATCGTGAATTTTAGCAGATGACACGCGCTCGGCTGATCGCGTTCTCGAGTTTATTAGTGCCAGTGAAATGACGTCAGTCATTTGAAGCTTTTTTTGGGGACAACCAACCCCTTTCTGTAGTGGATTTTTAAGCCTTCCTTCTGCTTTTAGTTTCTCCAATTT
Source organism: Schistocerca serialis cubense (assembly GCF_023864345.2). Classification (NCBI taxonomy): domain Eukaryota; kingdom Metazoa; phylum Arthropoda; class Insecta; order Orthoptera; family Acrididae; genus Schistocerca; species Schistocerca serialis. The sequence goes on from NC_064642.1 coordinate 669,227,327, forward strand.
TTTGTTTCGTTCCCATTGCTGCTGGTTTCTATTTTCGGTTTTTTACTGTTTAAGTCACGGACCGGGCGCTAATGACCATAGCAGTTTTGCGCCCTAAAACCAAAACAAAACAAAAAAAAAACATTCTTGGCAGCGACCATGAACGAGCAGTCACGTAGCGTAGAGCGTCGGGAATGACTTGAGCCGAGAACTTACACTTAATCATCCAAGCAATAGTTCCTCCCACATCAAGGAAATGAAGCTACTGGGCCCGCTTTGCCGTCCAGCGGTGTTTCTATCCACCAACTGCCTTCCCGGTGTACTAAAAGGAAAGCGGCCGACATTCATTCTGTGCAGGAGCCACGGCCCCTGGTGTCCCGTAGGTGTATTCTACACAAAGATCTTCCCTTACACAGCGTCATAGGTTCTTCTGCTAAAGCTTGAAATATTAATTCATAAACAACGCGGATACTATTTCAGTCCAGTAACAGTTTTCCGATTATGATTGGCAGCGTGGGACCAGAGTAAAGTGTGTATCATCGAACGTTCGTTTAGTAAAAGATAGACCATGCAAAGTTTGCAAGTTCGTACGCCTATAGCCAATTCATATCTGTTCGCTTCATTTACGCAAAAAACAAAATTCTGAACACATAATTTGTCAGAAAATAATGTTCACGAAGCATACATTATAGTTGGAACTCATCCTGAATTTTTCCGAGTCATCAGTCCTCTGACTGGTTTGATACGACTCGCCACGAATCCCTATCCCGCCCCAACCTTTTCATCTCACTGTAGCACTTGAAACCTAAATTTATCTTCCTCAAAACGCAAATTCGGCTCTACTCCATCTCACTATACCAAGTCGAACAGCTGCAAAGAGTAACTTGGTTGCACAGAGAATGTATTTGGTCTCGTACGCAAAAATAACTGGCCGGCTACCCGAATCAATTACATTATTTCTTCAGCTTTCACAATTAATTCTGTTGCTGACATCACTGAAAGGCTCTTTTCTATTTAGTCTGAGTTATTTACTCCCAGTCCAAATGATATACCATAATGCATAGGCACCGCTCCTCCCGCTTCCCACTTTATAAAGCTGATTCAAAATCAATATATCCCCACAACATTTTCGAAAAGTGCTATTTTAAGCTAACAGACGATAGTGGAAGACTAACATTCTTTGTCGACAACAGAACACAATATTTCGACAGTAGTAATATAATTTAACACCAGAAAGGCAAAACCAAATAGTAACTTCACATTATGCCTAACATTTTACTAAATATGCGTAAAATCACACTGGTATAATCCTTATTAATTGCAAATGACAAATACGATCGAAGTGTCAGCTGTAATGCAAAAGTCAGACAGTAACTTAAACAGCAATAATGTAATTCTAAAGTAAATATTTTCTATTAATGATCTTATTAATGTAAACCCCATAGTCCCAAATATGTTACGTGCTATTTATATGAAACAGAGACAGGGGAAATAGAGGCAACGGATGTGTGGCAATTCGTGAATTCCAGTCTCACAGGGAATTGTTGCAATGCAAAGCCGAAAGTTGAAAATTTTTGCCGGAGCAGCATTCGAATCCTGATTAAACGCTCCTCATGAGCGACTGTCTTAACCACTTCCACCACCCGGACACCGTCACCGACCGACATACATTTCCAACTTACCGCACGCTGCAATGCAATGACCCTCCTTCAATAACGCATACTCGTAACCCATAGGAGTTCTGACGATAATAGCGCATCCGCTCTGAAACAAACGTCAAGGATATATATGAAGATTATATTAGAACAAATAAGCCCTCGGTCACAAATATTAAGTCAAAATTGACCAGGTTTCGACGCTACTATGAGCGTCGTCTTCAGAATTGCACTAACAGTTCTAAAACATATTAGGTATATAACACATTAATAAAATTAAAGTTTGTACTGACTGGAAAAAGCATTACTTACAAGTCACATATTAAAAAAGATCTAACCCGGAAAGGCGACGTCATGAATAGTTGTAAGAGAGATGGAAAGCCGCTAAGGGCTGCTCGTACTGTGAACAAGGGTTGCAACAAGACTGAGGTGCCCACGTTAGAAAGTGTGGTCAAGTAAACATGGTGTTGCTACGAGCGCCATCTAGTAGCCGCAGAAGCAACTAGGTTACTGTACATTGAAAATTAGACACATGAAATTGTGATGTAGCTGATTCAGGCATAACGTAAGCACTAATAATAGGATGAAGTTACATATTTATCTGCTTTATATATAGATACATTTTGTGACGTAAAAAACGTTTGTTATGACATACAAGAAAACAGCAAAGATGTGACAGGAAAAAACATTACGGTAAACTGCATGAGGAAATCTGAATCAAAGATCAAGCAATGGGTTTATACAGGCGAAAAAGTTTTTATTTCGTACCTGCAGCTGTTCGTTGAGAATGAGGCCATCATGATGAGAGAGATGATTGAAAATCTCCAATTCCTCTAAGACATCTAACCTACGCCCTTCTTTTCGGTATGCAAAATATTGTTATCGCCTATGGCTTTAGGCACGTGTCCAGTAATTACGAGATGATCGGCACAGGATGAAGTTAGGGGACTGGTGCCGTTCTTTCCCAAAAGATGTTCTTTATATCTGATGGTGAAAGTACGTCCACTTTGCCCTATATAATAGGAGGAGCAGGTATAGCAGATGATCTTATAAACGCCAGAACTTTCTGTAGGGAAGCGAATGGATTTCAAATTGTGAATGAAGTTTCTCTTTCGATTATTATTAGTAGAGAAGACAACATTGCAGTTGTATTTGTTGCGAAGCATGCGCTGAATCTGATAGGAAATAGGTCCTATGAAAGGAATAGAAATACGTTTTTTGGGTTAATTTCAGTGCATGAGGTGTTGAGCGTGGTAGATCTTGCAGTTTTCTTTTTTTGGATATCGTCCACTATGTTGGGCGTATATTCATTATTGACTGCTATGGTTTTAAGTAAATTAATCTCCTCATTAAACGTTTCGGTTGCAAGTGGTATGGAAGTGGTTCGGTGGACGGCAGAGTGAAAAAAGGCCATTTTTTGAGACTGTGGATGAAAAGAGGAAGCAGGCACGAATTGGTCAGTATACGTTTCTTTTCGAAAAATGTTGAAAGTGATTTTACTGTCTTCTATTGTAGGCGTCAAATCTAAATAATGTAATTGGCGGTTTTCGTTTACGAGTATTATTATTGCTTACGTTATGCCTGAATCAGCTGCATCACAATTTCATGTGCCTAATTTTCAATGTACAGTAGCCTAGTTGTTTCTGCGGCTACTAGATGGCGCTCGTAGCAACACCATGTTTACTTGCCCACACTTTCTAACGTGGGCACCTCAGTCTTGTTGCAACCCTTGTTCACAGTACGAGCAGCCCTTAGCGGCTCGCCATCTCTCTTACAACTATTCATGACGTCGCCTTTCCGGCTTAGATCTTTTTTAATATGTGACTTGTAAGTACTGCTTATTTTTCCAGTCAGTACAAACTTTAATTTTATTAATGTATTAAATACCTAATATATTTTAGAACAGTTAGTGCAATTCTGAAGACGACGCTCATAGTAGCGTCGAAACCTGGTCAATTTTGACTTAATATTTGTGACCCAGGGCTTATTTGTTCTAATATAATTCTGACACGGTCACTGAACCTTAGCAGCTATGATCAAAGTTTTTATATAGGAAGATAGTAACTGTTATCGAAAGAACAGATACAAATGATGACCGTGCAGCTTCTCTGGAATAAATGATGATTAATTGAAACCCTCAGCTGCTGACAGGTGTTGCTGATATACCTCGATGTGGACAGCTGTCCCCATCGACGTATATCAACAACACCTGTCAGCAGCTGAGGGTTTCAATTAATTATCGTTTAGTCTAGAGAAGCTGCTCGGTCATTAATGGTATCTGTTCTTTCGAGAACAGGTACTATCTTCATATATATAGTTAATGGCTACCTAGCCATTGACCTTCGTCTGTGGGAATGCGCACTGGTTTCCCGAACTCTTACGGAAATCGTCACCTTAGTGTGCGCAAGTAATGGGTGGATGGGCAAATATCTATTAGGCACTTAACGTGTGTAGATTGTGGACAGTTGAGAATGTGGGTCTCACGGGAAGCGTGCAAGGTATAAGTTCCTGCAGTCGCAATATTCCTCTGTTTACTCGGTGGCTCAGATGGATAGAGGGTCTGTCTGCCTTGTAAGCAGGAGATCCCGGGTTCGAGCCACGGTCGGGGAACACATTTTCACCTGTCCCCATCGAGGTATATCAACAACACCTGTAGGCAGCTGGGCGTTTCAAATAATTATCATTTAAACGTCAAGGATTTGTCGAGTTCGTACAGGAAGATATACATTTGACAGGTGCCTGTTCTTTCGGACATGTCTCACACAGTGTCTACAATCGTATCACTTGTTGAGGTTGAACATCGATCATATATATTTCCATAAATTCGATATCGGTTTCGTAGCAAATTGCCACAGATTTTACACATTCGGTAGTAGTTTCTTACTGTAACTCAAAGCTACTAACGACTCCGCTTACATGAGTTTTTGAGTAATTTATTTGTATGACACTTAATTATGTAAGGCTAGTACAGTAATTGATACGGAAAAAATTTGTAATTTACGCGAGAGGAATCATAAATTTTACCATTTAAATTAGAAAGATGGTTTTTTTTTTTTTTTATTGGAACTGTAGAAGGTTGGTAAGCGTGGCCCATCACGATATGGGAGACCCCTGTTCGATTCCCAGTCCACTGTTTACCACCTGCGGATCGGGTGTTGTCTGGTCCACATCATCATTTCATCATCATCGACGCCATGTCACCGAAACGGCTTCAAATAAGACTTTCAGTAGACTGCAGAGCAACAAAAGATGGGCCCTCCTGGCCAAAAACGCCATACGACCACTTTATTTCCTTTCTTGGCTTGAACAGTGATTTCATATTAGTTAAGAATGATGAAGATACAGAAATTAAGATGAGAGTAAATTCTGACAGCAGTTGACACTTTAGTACCCTTTGGTCCAAAACTGGAATGGAGAGAGTCTTTTTTGTCCTCTCACACTCTTGATAACTTTTGTGCGCAACAAATAACTTTGAAGATAGTTGTTCCAACAAATCTACAACAAACATAAGTAACTTCGACTCTTATTTCTGAAAGTAACTTATAATTAAGTGAAGCTTGCAGTTACGTTAATTTAAAAACATCACACAGTTACGCCAACGTCCTTAGTCTCTCAAAAAGTTTACAACGTAGAGACACGTCCACTCAAACTCAGTTCACACCTTGGCATGTGCAAACAGAAAGCCCAAATACAGGTACAGTTATCAATTGTTTTGCAAATGAAATTGTGAAACGAAAACAATCAGAGGATTGTCAATATTGGTCGCCAAATACAAAGCCTACGGAGCCGCTGTTTTGTCGTCGCTCGTGGCGCTGGTGCGTGAAATTTAATGCAGAACTGCAATGTTGAAAAGGACCGCATTCTCAATTTTAACATAAGTCTCACAGAACTGTCGAACAAACTGGAGCTGGAGTAGTGGTACTGGAGTGGAAGCCTGGTGGAAAGCAATTCTCATTTTTAACAGTCTCCTAAGATGATATTACGCAATTTCCCGGTTTTTTTATACAGCTAATTTTATTTCCTGTGTCATTCGAGCTTTCGCTTGGTCTCGTCACTGAACTGAAAGAAATTTTGTCTTTCTTGATGCAGAAAACTTTTCATTGCTTCTGAAATAAAACTGCGGATTGCGAGTTTTTAATGTATGTTTATGTGTAAGATGATACACCTAATTTCTCGAAACTAGCTAAGTTAAAAGAAGACGTCACAAATATTTAAGATCTATTATAAACGATGGCAAATAATTTCAGTGAATATTGTTGTACTGTATTCCTTGAAAAATATTTGACAGCTGGGTTCTCCTTTAAATTAAGAAAAGTACGTAAGAAGTAACCTACTAAAAATGGCAAAAGCTTCGCAACAGAGGAAAAGATACTTCCAGAGAGTGCCTAGTTCATGTGTAGCTTTGATCAGTTCTTGATAACTATGTGTGATTCTAGCAGCATTTCATTCGTCATTTTAAACTGATCAGCCAAAACAGTATGACCACCTGCTTAGTAGCCGTTATGTCTACACCTGGTACGAATAACTGTGGTGTCGTACCGTGGCATGGAAGCAATGACGCCCTGTTAGGGCCCTGGGAGGAGTTCGTATCACATCTGCATACAAAAACCAACCGGTAAATTCCGGGGAGGGAGGTGATGAGCTCTGACGCCATTTTCAGTCCCATCCCTGATGTTTTCGATCGGGTTCAGACCTGGCGGGCTGGGGGCCCAGCACATCAATTGGAACTCGTTACTGGTATCCTCGCACCACTCCATCACACTCACGGCCTTGTGACATGGCGCTTTATCTTGTTGAAAAATTTCACTGCCTTCGGGAAACATGATCGTCATGGTCTGGTCTGCAACCAGTGTACGATACTCCTTGGCCGTCGTGGTGTTTTGCACGAGCTCCACTGGATCCTTGAATGCACATGTGAATGTTCCCCAGAGCATAATGGAGCCGCCGCCAGCGTTTCTCCGATCTGCAGTTCAGATGTCAAGGAGCTGTTCCCCGGGAAGTGGACGGATTCGCGCTCTACCATCAACATGATGAAGGACGTTATCGCAATTCATGAGACCTCTGGGCCAACGTCCAGTGCTAATGGTCACGTGCTCATTTCAGTCGTAGTTGTGGAGGACCATCCTTAGGAGTGTGCGGTGGTGTTTGTTCAGACGCACTAGTATTCTGCCCGGTATTAAATTCTGATGTTAGTTCCGCCACAGTTTGCTGCTTGTCCTAGTTTGCCAGTTTGGCCTGCTTACGATGTCCGACACGTGCAATCAAGGCCGGCCGCCCAACTCCACGATGTCTGGATGTGGTTTCACCTTGGTTTTTACACGCGTTGAAGATACTGACCACAGAACTGCTCGAGCAGTCGTCAAGTCGTGCATTTCTGAAATGCCAGAGCCGCGTTTCTGGGCCATCATAATCTGTCTTACGTCAAACTCAAACAGAGTACGTGCCTTATCCTCTCTACACATGAACAGCACATTCACTGATACTGTGTCCACCATACGTGTGTCTGACTAGCTGCCATTCCTAGCCAGGTGATACCGCTGTCACCTGAAGTGTTTTGTATCGATAGTAGACCAGTGGTTATAATATTTGCTTTCTTATGGCAAAATTCTTCGGCTGATAGGAAAGTCATTTTAATGAGGAGGGAGCAAGAGCCAAAGAGAAGGAATGGATGAGAGGGAGGTTGGGAGGGGAGAGAGAGTAAAAGAAGCAGATATAAGTGTGGGAGGAAGGAAGCGGTGAAGAGTTGGAGAGAGAATGATGAGACAAGTTATTGTGGTGGAGAGAGTGAGGGGGAGACAGGGAAAGAGAGTGAGAGAAAGTTTGGGAAGGAGAGAATTAGGAAGAAATAGAGGGAACCAGAAATGTAGCGGCGGAAGACTGAAGGAGAGAAGGAGAGAGGTAGCAGACAACATTTACACCAGCTGTTTCTTCATTGCTAGTTGTCGGTACTTCATACCCTGGCGCCAATGCACGGAAACTACTTGGTGAGGAGCGAGGTGCCGTCATTATCGTGACCATGTAATATGAAGAAAGAAGGCGTATTCAGAATGCTATAGTGATCGTTCAGGAAGCTGAAGAAGATAAAAGTTGTCGGTACTTCACACCCTGGCGCCAATGCACGGAAACTACTTGGTGAGGAGAGAGGTGCCGTCATTATCGTGACCATGTAATATGAAGAAAGAAGGCGTATTCAGAATGCTATAGTGATCGTTCAGGAAGCTGAAGAAGAGAAATAAGCCTCGTGAAGGGTGGAAGCTGAACACTACTACACCTCCAGTTGGCTCGTTCATGAGCTGAAGAAACAACTATAGGAGAACGAGTGAAGTCGTCGTCACCCAGGGGTAATACATGGCTGCTACAGCATGTCTATTCCGATGTGGAAGTGATGCTGTTGAAGAAGTATAGAGTTACAGCTGTACAGAGTCTCGTAAACATCCATCTCGAAAAATCAGACTCTGATTTTATGATAGACAGCCTTTGTGCATCACATCGAGGGATGCACGGCATGGTAACCATCACTGTCTCCATTATCTGCGGTTTTCGGGGTAGAGACTGCTTCAGTGCTGTGCCAAATAAAGTATCCAGCCATCTACCAAGGATTTTGTCTCCAGAAGAGGCAGGTAACCGTCCGAGCTGTAGATCTCACGCAGACATCGCACTTTCGCGCCGCTGGGTGATTACTTTCCAATGGTGACCACCTATTCGCCACCTATCTAGTGACCCCTACTGAGTGGCGCCCGGTCTCTCGGTCGGTCGCTGTATACTGTTTCCTGAAGCTTTCCATCGTCGCTGATCGTCGCCGAGGATGGGCTCATGACTCGACGTCGATCATGCTGGGCGCTATAGGTTCAGTACAGCTCCTCCTTGTGCTGGACGGGTAGATCAGTCACCTGCCGCAGCGCTCAGTCTCTTGACAGTGGTAGCTATCCTGCTGACCGTAGCAGGGAATACAGCTTACACACGTCGTTGCACAGGCGTACCTACTCGCTGAACTCTGCGGCTCACTAAGTCATCGTGGGGTCAACTGCCTGCGCTCCAGCGTCTCCCACAGCTCTGTAGTTTACATTAACAAACGTCTAACTCAGCCGTGGATGTCTTCTTAGCGATCCGTCACTTGCTTCCGTCATCACTCCCAGCGAAGTGGGTGGTGTTACTTCCTTACATTTGCGTGGTCATTTACTCCGCCACAATGCAGTTTGCGCCCCTGACTTCTACAGTTGTAACGCAAATGAGTTTTTCTCAATTACTATGAGCGTGGCCATTGCCTTGCAGCAGAAAAGACATTTACTTTCTTCTTTCATAAGATGTTTTTAATGTATAATACTTTTAATTGTAACAAACTATTAGTCGCATCCAAGTGGCATGCGCATTTAAGAATCTCCTGTAACCACCTGAAGACGAAATGAGTGTTAAATCAGTCGAAAAGTGTCATATATCTTAGTAAAAGTATGTTCCTGGCACTGATAACTAATTTGCTCCTCTTTGCATAAAAAAGCTCGCATCTTTCTCAAAAGCACTCATCCAAACACAAAGTAACGCTAACATAGCTTTAGGTTAGTTCTTTTCGGAAGACGGTGTGCGTCAACAACTCCGTAAAATATTTTTTCAGTGTGACAAGCATTTGTAAGTACACTGGTGTTCCATAAAAACACGCACGAAAGTCAGAGTACTCCTTTAAACTTACTGTACTTGAGTGTAACACTTGAAATGGCTTTTTACCCTCATGCAGAAATAGAAGCTGTGTGTGCGCCCCATTGTGCGAATGCTTTGCCCTCCGGCACAGGATCTATTACGAATTTGTGTAGTAACTGATTAGATGGACCATCAGCTATAGGCCTAAGACTTCTATGGGCTAAAAAAAAAAAAAAAAAAAAAAAAAAAAAAAAAAAAAAAAAAAAAAACCTCTGTTAACGGCTTGAAAAATAAATGCTGATGTATCGTATCTGGCCACTAATAAAATAATTAATATTCCCTTGAAAAAAATTGTTGTGTACGTAATGGGGAGCAAGCTGCCTCGCATTTGTTGTGTGTGTGTACGACGTCAGAGTATCACTACAGTACAAAGTTCATATCGGAGTCTCAGAGTACTAAATTATCCTACATGACTACGCTGGGACTCCCGCTTTAGTGTCTAGCAGATGATTCAGACAATTTATCTATCGTTTAACTCTCGAACATCTAGTGGAAAAAATTTTAATATTTCTGAACGTGGTTTGGTTTCTCTTATTTTATCAAGGAGATTGAGCCGTGGCGGCTTTAAAGTTGGCGGCATGGCACTCCGCTGGCGCCACTAACTACCTGGGTTGTTGATATCGATCTAATCGTCTGTCGCGAGCGAGGTTCTTTGCTCGAGGCGTGAGTTGTTTCTTTCGCGGGGCCTGGTACAGTCATTTAGCTGGAGGGTACGTGGCTGGCAAGTTGTCGCCCTTGGGGAACTCCGGCTGTCTGGTACGTGCCTCGAGAAATCGCGAGTGATTAAATAGGCCCGAGGCAAGCCTTGCCGGCTCGCTTAAGGACTGGTAGCGGCGAGTTGCGAAAAGAGCAACGGACTTTGCGTGCAACCTGGTAAGCAAGTTCCTGGCCTACACTACAAGCTTAAATTTTATACCGCCTTGAAGACCGTCTGTACGAACTAGAGGCAATGACACCCCGGCTGGAATTCTGCACGTCAAGGCTGCTTCAGCCCTGAGTGGAGTTTTTTTCATTTTGGGTACTTTATATTCGAAGGCCGCGTCTGCGTTGTTTGGAATTGGATCTGTTATGTTAATACTCCTTCGACTGGTTGTGTGTATGATCATTGCTCAGTGTAAATGATTGCAATTTGTGTTTCAGGCCATATTCCGTGCAAGTGTAACCGCATTCTTTGTTATAAATTGAATCGACGAATTTTAATTTGTAACATAATCTGTGTCAGAGGCAAAGCAGCCTTTGTAGATGAGTATGCCTTAATTATTGCATCAGTAAGAACCAACATTTCGACTTAAAAATTACAAGTAACCTTAAGCAGTGTTCAGTTTGTAACTTGTATGTGGAGTCGCTTTTTCGATAAGTTGAGATTTTCTAGATCTTAGGCATTCTCGTTACGTGTTCCTGTTCCCTGGGCCCGGAACAGAGACGTGTTTACTTTATGGCGTGGCGGCACCTCCGTCGTCGCACGACGTCTTGGTTGGCCGGCTGTCCGTGAACTATCTCCAATTATTATGAAACTTGCCTGCTTGTTCTTTGGCTGTTAAAGCCGTTTGCTGTAGTTCTCAGCTTACCTTGTATTTTTGGGCAGTTTTATTTTTTCATTAATCATCGTTGTTGACGTTTCTGCTAGTGTGGAGTCACATTAGAATTGCATATCCTCCCAGCTTATTTTGTGTTTTGGGCAATTATATACTTATTTATCGGTCATTATCAGTACTTCTGCTGGTGTGTACTAGCCGGGAGTCACATTTAAGTTCTATGCCTCCCTAGCCATTCCTGTATTTTTGAGGATTGTGTTTTTGTTGCTTAAGGAAATTTTATTAAGGCTTGTATATTGTTAACGGCATTCCAAAAGCCACAATCAGTGGTGTGACTTCTCATCCGTTCTGTATTTTGTGTGGGCGTTAACAACTTGTTTAACGGGTTACCCAAGCCTCCAAATCGTTTGTACGTTTATTGGCTGTCATTGTAATTCAAATGCTGATAAAATTGTTTGTTGAACCACACCTAGTTTAGGCGATTTCTTTCTTGTATTTGGTTTCCGGTTTCAAGCCCTGCTCTTAATGGATGTTGTGACCGTCGTGATATTTTAACAAAGATTTTTTAAAAATTGTAGTAATAATATAGTTGTTAAGCAACAAAGTGTATTCCATAAAAAAAAAAAGTATTTGGATCCATCTTCCAAGTGTTTTCGGTAAAGCTGTCCCAACCCCCGCAGTGAGGTATCAATTGGTATTCACTGTGCACCTGCTTAGCTGGGTGGTAACGTGCTCACCTCCCATGCAAGCGGGCCCAGGTTTCATTCCCGGCAGAGTTGGAGACTTTCTAAGGTCGGGGACTGGGTATTGTGTTGTCCTCATCACCAATTCATCGTCATCACCGGCGCGCAAGTCACCCAATGTGGCGTTGACTGAAATAAGATGAACTTGGCGGCCAAACTTCCCCAGATGGCGCCTCCCCGCCAACGACACCATACGCTCATTTCGTTTCCTTTTTTGGTATTCGCACAGCGTGGTTGCGTCCTGATTGGCAGGGGAGGTGGGGGGGGGGGAGAGGTTAGAGTTATCTACCCTTAGACGTCATTTGTTGTTTCTTGTGTTTACTGCGGTAATAAATTTCTCGTTTTCAAGGTATTCTACTCATACGTTATCAATATTTTCAGGGATCCATTACTTATAATGGATTCCAGGGTGTGTCCCGGAATTTCGCATCTGAAAAAGGATTTCTTACAATACGAGCTGAAAATACGTCAACTTCCAACCAAAGGTTGTGTGCGACGTTGGACAGGGGATATTATCGGCAAGGATGGTGCCTCTCTTTATAAAATTTCAGCTGCGTTGGGTGACGTACAGCCAACTCTCTCCTTTCTGAAGAATACTCGACCACAACTAGGCAGCTCAGTCGGATTCAAGTGCATCTGGCCCATTTATGGAATCTCTTGTTGGATTTGAGCCGTGTTGAGCTGAACGAGCACGAGAAACTGGAAATCCTTGGTCTACCCCTGTTAGTTAAGAAGTTGTGTGATCATGCATGGGACTTGCAGGTTAGGGCGGTATCCCTGAGTTTATAAAGCGAGGATGTAGGTTTGGGGAAGGAAATTTTAAGCCTTAATCAACCCGACGATAAGCGCTCCGAGACAGGAAGACTAGGTAGTTAGCCCTCCGATAATTTGGCTATGTAATCTGATTATGTGCTTCGTGACCGATATTTCAGAATTTTCTGTGATAGTGCAGCAAATCTTGTAGATGCTTGTGCGGTCTGATTATCTTGCTGATGCCTTATCCATATCACACCACGTTAGCCTATCATTGCTTTATCCTTTAGTCAAACGAACATTGGGTACCTTGATTTCGGAAACCTTGAGCTCAGAGCTCGTACTATATGCAGAAATTTGTCGGGGCGTATGAGCAATGAGCTTGAGCGGAACTATTATTGGCAGATATAGGCATCCTCAGAGACTTTGAGCCAATCTGTGGCGCGGGTTCGAAACAAGCCACCGCTTAAATTTTGATTAACGACGGCCGAAGACATCCGGCATAAGAAATTAATCTCAATCTGCAAAGAGCCTTGTCAAAGAGTGCGGACAAATGGACATTGGTTCAGGGCACTCTCTTGTCCTTGGGGTGGGAAACTGCCGCTGAAGGCAGAAGAACCTGAGTATGAGTATGAAGATGGCAAGAGAAACCACTGCATGAAAGAGACATATCGTGTATCCACATGTCACGTGGTCTGCAATTGAAAAAGTGTCCTGATGATCTCTCCATTGGCAACAGATTACAGAAGAGCCCCACCTTCGGATCTCCAGGAGGGACTGCCAAGGAGGAGAAAAAGATTGAACAACCAACGGGAGAATAACATTCTACGAGTCGGGGCACGGAATGTCAGAAGTTTGAACGCGGTAGTGAAGCTACAAAATCTGAAAATGGAAATTCAAAGTTCAGCCTAGATATAGTAGTGGTCAGTGAGACGACATGAAAAAAAAGAAAACAAAAATTTGTGATCAAATGAGTGGAGGGTAATACCAACAGCAGCAGAAAATGGTATAACGGGATAAGGATTCGTTATGAATAGGAATGTAGGGCGGAGAGTGTATTACTGTGAGCAGTTCAGTGATACGATTGTTCTTCTCAGAATCAACAGATAGCCAACAACGACAACAACGGTTAAAGTATACATGCCGACGTCGCAAACTGGAAATGAAGAGAGAGAAAAGTATATTAGGGTATTGAAAGAACAGTACAGTATGCAAAGGAAGATGAAAATCTAATAGTCATGAGCGACTAGAACGCAGTTGTAGGGGAAGGAGTAGGAGAAAAGGTTACAGGAGAATATGATCTTGGGACAAAGAATGAGAGAGGAGAAAGACTAAATGAGTTATACAATAAATTTCAACTAGTAACAGTGAACACACTGTTCAAGTATCACCAGAGGATGAGGTACACTTGGAAAAGGGCGAGTGATGTGGGAAGATTTCAGTTGGATTATATCATGGTCCGAAATCAGATACTGGACTGTAAGGCGTATCCGGGAGCAAATACACGCTCAGATCAGAATGTAGTAATAGAGAAGATTAGCCTGAACCTTAAGAAATTAGTCAGGAAGAATCAGTATGCAACGAAGTGGGACACAGAACTACTAAGGAATAACGAGAGATGTGCTTGAAGTTCTCTAAGGTAGTAGATACAGGAATAAGGAATAGCTCTGTAGGCAGTACAGGTGAAGAGGAATGGATATATCTAAAAACGGCAATCACAGAAGTTGTAAAGGAATACATAGGTACAAGAAGGAAACTGTGAACAAACCATGAGTACTAGAAGAAATACCTCATTTGATCGATAAGAGAAGGATGTACAAAAATGTTCAGTGAAATTCAGGAACACAGAAATACAAATCACTGAGAAATGAAATAAACAGGAAATGCACGGAAGCTAAGACCAAATGGCTGCATGAATAATGCGAAAAATTCGAAAAATAAATGATTGTCGCAAGGACTGATTCAGCATGTAGGAAAGTCAAAACAATGTTTGGTGAAATTAGGAGCAAGGGTGGTAACGTTAAGAGTGCAACAGGAATTCCACTGTTAAATGTAGAGGAGAGAGCGCACAGGTAAAAAGAGTACATTGAAGGCCTCTATGAGAGGGTAGATTTGTCTGATGTGACAGAAGAAGAAACAGGAATCGATTTAGAGGAGATAGGGTATCCAGTATTAGAATCAGAATTTAAGATCTTTGGAAGATTTAAAAACAAACAAGGCAGGAGGGATAGATCCATCAGAATTTCCATCATAATTTCTGAAGTCGTTGAGGGTAGTGGCAACAAAATGACTATTTACTCCGGTGTTAAGAATGTATCAGTCTGGCGACGTAACTTATGAGTTTCGCAAAAATATCGCCCACGGGATTCCGAGGACTACAAGAGCTGACAGGTGCGAGAATTATCGTACCATCAGCTTAACAGCTCATGTATCGAAGTTGCTGACGAGAATAACATACAGAGAAATGGAAAAGAAGACTGACGATGTGTTAGATGACGATCAATTAGGCTTTAGGAAAGGTAAAGGCACCAGAGTGGCAATTTTGATGTGGCGCTTTCTAATGGAAGCAAGACTGAAGAAAAATCAAGGCACGTTCATAGGGTTTTTCGACCTGGAAAAATCTTTCTACAATGTAAAATGGTGTAAGATGTTCGAAATTCTGGGAAAAATAGGAGTAAGCTGTAGGAAGAGGTAGATTGTATCCAATAGGTACAAGAGCCAAGGGGGTTAATAAGAGTGGACAACCAAGAACGAAGTGCTCGGATCAAATAGGGTGTAAGCAAGGGATATAGTCTTTCAACCCTACTGTTCAATCTGCACATTGAAGAAGCAGTGATGGAAATATAAGAAAGGTTCAGGGGTGGAATTAAAATTCAAGGTGAAAGAATATCAATGACACGAATTCCTGATGACTTTGCTATCCTGAGTGAAAGTAAAGAAGAATTATCTTATCTGCTGAATGCAGTGAACAGTCTAATGAGTGCAGAATATGGACTGAGAGTAAATCTAAGAAAGACGAAAGTAATGAGATGTAGCACAAATGAGAAAAGCGATAAACTGATGTGGCCACCAAATAGATGAAGTTAAGAAATTCTGCTACCTAGGCAGTAAAATAACCAATGACGGTCGGAGCAAGGAGGGCATCTAAAACAGACTAGTACTGTCAAGAAGGGAGTTCTTGGCCAAGAGGAGTCTACTAGTATCAAAAATATGCCTTAATTACACGAAGAAAAGTCTGAGACTTAATGTCTAGAGCACAGCATTTTATGATACTGAAACATGGACTGTGGAAACCTGAACAAACGAGAATCGAAGCATTTGAGATGTAATGCTACAGACGAATGCTGAAAATTAAGTGGACTGAAAGGGTAAGTAATGAGGAGGTTCTGCACAGACTCGGAGAGTAAAGAACATGTGGAAAACACTGGTAAGGAAAAGGGGCCGGATGGTAGGATATCTACTAAGACATCAAGGAATGACTTCCGTGGTACTAGACGGAGCTGGAGAGACGAAACTTGTAGAGGAAGACACACATTGTAATACATACAGCAAATAATTGAGGAAGTAGGTTGCAAGTGCTACTATGAGATGTAGAGTTTGGCACAGGAGAGGAATTCGTGGCGGGGTGCATCAGAAGACTGATAACTCAAAAAAAATGTTCTATACAGAGACCGACAGCATTTCCAAGATCTTACAGGCCGTACGCTACGAGAACCGATCACGTCTGGTGTTGCTCGCCATCCCAAAAACGTTGCTGAATTGCTAAAAGTATTAGATTTTATTGAAGCCCTCACTTTTTCTGATGAGTAGCGTAGGGTAGATGTGGGTTCGGCACCTGTGTCTTCAGTCTCAAATTTGATTCACTTGCGCAGTCGTTGTTTTCGTTGTGGCGCACACGAATATCTTGTACGTGAGTGTCCAGTTGTGAGGGCCCTAAGGCCCAACAGCTGGTGCCATGGAGGGGAGAGCGTTTGTACCCCTCGAAGAAGGTCAACGCTTTGGTGTGTACGTATTCATGCTGTGAAAACATCGTTTGTGCCCGTGTCCGACAAGAACCTCTGTGCCTATCACTGGACTCCGTTGATCTGTCTCGTTACTTGATTAGAATTGGTATTTGGAGTTCATTAATTTGTGTAAATTACCTCTCGTGTGCCCCCGCCCTCATAAATGTCAAGTGGCCATTGTTCAAGAGTTGCCTCTGGTTGGGGAGATGCGCGGGAGCTTGTCCATTTGCAGTTTCTCCTCGCCGGTTGCTTTCCAGGTTGTAATGGTCCTATCAGTCAACTTGTTGCTTGGCTGCCATTTTATTCAAGGAACGAGATTGGTCCTTGATTTTGCTAGTCATGCCTTCTTCTTTAACTTCTTGCCAGGTGAGAAGATAACCCTCTGTTCTTGTCACCGTCCGAACGTGAATAGTTCTACTTTTATACGGTGCGAGACCGGGGAATTTGTCTTGGCTCATCCTCAAACGTAGCTTTCTGGTCATTTGTTGGAGTTTCCGGATATTTTGTCTAATAATCAAGGATTAACTACTGTCATCGAGTATGACATACGTCTGATAATGTTCCGGTTTGACAGTCTCCTTATCGACTTTCACCTCTGAAAATGAAAATCTTGAGGCATACGTTAACTAATATGTTGCAGGATGGGATGATCCGGCCTCATGCCTCGCCAGTTTTTCTTGTCCTCAAGGCACAAGGTCAGGACTACAGGTAGGTCGTGGATTATAGGTTGCTGAATAAAAAGGTGGTTTCAGAGGCAGCCCCTTACCCTATCTTCACAACTGTTTTACATGGTTCTCTGGGGCTATCTGCTTGATTGAATCAAGCCTATTATCTGATCCCTCTTACCGAAAAATCCAAGACACCACGGCATTTAGCACCAAATCGAATTTCTATGAGTTCAGTGGGGTGCCATTTGGTTGGCTACCAGAGCCGCTGTTTCCTGTCCTTTGTTGGATCATATCTTGGGGGATTTGTTCATCTGTGTACTTAACTTTCGAGATGACATGGTCATTTATAGTGATTCATATGAGTAACACCTTTCCCGTCTTAGGTGGATATTGTTGGATCTTCATGACACTGGGTTTTTACCGTCTAGCCTCGAAGATTACTCTCGCAAGGTGTCGGGTTTCATTTTTGGGTCATCTGCTTTCTTGTGATGGAATTAGCGACCGAAGGTCTCGAAGAAATTCCCCCACTCTAGAACAACGAAAGAGGTAGGCTAACTGGAATGGCCAAATATTTCCACAGGTTCGTACCCAATTTTGCTCAGCATGCTGCCCCTCTTAATAATATGAGCAGGAAGGGAGGAAGCCAACAGTGTACCTTTGAACCTGTTAAGACCGCCATCACGAAAGCCCGGTGCTGGCTGTGCCCAACTTTCGCAAGAGATTTATTGTACAGACCGACGCTTCCAAAGCTGGGATTGCTGTGGGTCTCCTCCAGAAGAATCAAGGTCATAGACGCCGTCTTTTAGCTCTTGCCTTAAGAAGGCTGTCCGGCCGAGAGCTGAATTACTCTGTGTATGAGTTCGTTCTACAAAAATTTCTGTTCTATTTGGAACATAAGGAGTTCGAATTAGAGACTGATAATCAGGTGCTAAGTTTGGTCCTGACAGGTCCCAGAAAACCGGTAGAATCGCGAAGTGGCCGGTCTGGATTTCGGCATTTCATCTTAAGGTGCGCCACATTGCAGGCTCTGACAATCAGGTAGCCGATGCGCTCAAAAATGGTTCAAATGGCTCTGAGCACTATGGGAGGTCATTAGTCCCCTAGAACTTAGAACTAGTTAAAACTAACTAACCTAAGGACATCACAAACATCCATGCCCGAGGCAGGATTCGAACCTGCGACCGTAGACCGATGCGCTGAACCTACTCAACCCGAGTCCGAGGGATAAAATCTTCGTTGATTCTGTGGGATCCCTTTTAACGAACCCTTACAAACACAGCAATAGTTTAGGTAAGGAAGTACAAGCGTAGTGTTAGCAGTCTCTTTAGTCACCTTTGTGTAACTTTCCTGTGGTGTAGTAATGTTATTCAGCAATAGAGACAAACGGAATGAAATACCAAAACTAGATTATTTATAATAAATACAAACATCTTCAAACCAATCCCAAGTATACACTCTGTTGCTACTGCAGCAAGCAATACTGAAGGTACAGGATAGTATTTCAGTTACTAGTAAGTTGTCTGGAATGAGCGCGTGTGGTGTTAGTCTGTAAACTCCATTATGAAAAACGAAACAGCTGAAACTCCCTCATTGTGCTACATATAAGAGTTTTCCGTAATACAGTTACATCAAAAATCATTGTCTTATATTTGCCACGTAATCAATCTCTACGTTCTCCCATTTTTAAAATAACAATTGTGAGCATTTCCCACTCATTCTGTTACATTTTATAGAAACCATTTGTAATGTTATGGTACCTTTAGCAATTACGTGATACCCACAGAGATATATTTTCCTAAGGACACATTTCCGCTTTTATGATGTTTATGCACCAAAAATTACTCTCCCGAAAATCTGTTTCAAAAATCACGTACCCCAACATTAAACTCAAGAAAAAGGAAGCAAAGATTTATGACCCTTTATTATCAGTGTACACAGAACACATATCTCACGTTGGATGAGCTGGTTAGTAGGAGGGCGATATCGACTTCCGATTATGGGGGAACGACAACACAAACCCCAAACTTGTTATCAAGTTTTACCTATCACCTTGAGGTTGCATAAACATAGCGTCTAGGGGCGAAAGAATAATTTCATCATTCCCAAACCCCTAATAAGCCATGTACCATTACCTGCCTGTTCCTTCTCCCTTTCTCAGGAGTGCACCAGATTCAATAAAAATTTTGAGCTCTCCCACTCAAAGCAAGGTATTTTGCTCCCTTATCAACTCATCCAGTCAGAGAGTTGCCTATAGCAAGGATGGGCGACACAGAACATCATTCTCATCAAATGGTGTTGGCAGCTGCGTAATGTCTACACGCTATCAGATATATTCGTGCCATTGCCAAGTTAGTTCTTTTTGAGAACCCCATGGGCCTAGAAACGTGAAACATGATACAATGAGGGTCTGAAACGATATTAATGGCGTCTTTTGATGGATATCCATTTTTTAACATAGTTGTTATAAGCAGTATGTACTCGCCTTCATGTGAACAGTACTTGTGTAACATATGCTGCCCCACTTTGGGTAAAACATATCACCAAAGATTAGTGCCTTGTTCTTGGAATAAATTGACTTAAGAGCGCAAAACTGTACAATTTATTATGAAAAAAAACATTTTACATTTTGTTCACTCACTTTGAAATATTGCATTACTTTCAACAAACAAATAATAGACTATGAATTTACTGATGAAAATGGCTACAACTGCAAATCTTTCTCTCACAAAACGTTAAAATGCGAAATAAAGACGTCTATAGCATTACGATAGCATCTGTTTACGACGCCTACTAGGTACACGAATACATGCTTAACCTCATATTGCTTCGATCAATTATATTATAAACAGAATATCTTGCAAAATGAGCCAATCATCTCCCTACTTCCTCTTTGTGTAATATTTCGAGGTCTACGTGATAGCATGAATACATCCAACGTGGTGCAGACATTATGCAGTTGCCAACAGCATTGTACTGGTGTAATCTTATGCCCTGCCCATCCTTCCTATAGGAGGCTCTCCGACTGGCCTGTTTCCGAAAAAGGGGTGTCTCTGATAGGCTTATTTCAAACAGCTGGGAGGGGGGGGGGGTGTTGTTTTGTGCGACCAGGCTTAGTATAGAGTGGTGAGGCCTAATGACATCTGTATGCAAGCCACCCGATATTCAAACCTCAAATTTGGTCGAAAATAACATTTTCCCTCTTCCCATTATCGAAAATCTCTATTGCCCTCCTTCCATAATCTAATACCAGTATTACCCTAATGCTGCTCCTGTGTGTAATATTGACAAATTTAAATTGTTGCATGCCTGGGATCTTCTCATAGATAGCATTCCTTACAAAATTATTCTTATCTTATGTGTGAGATTGTAACACATCTGTTGAGTGCGAAGCACCGTCATGTAGTGGTTTATGCTGTGCTGTGCCATGCCATGCGCATATTTTATGCAAAAAGGGAGAACGTTGTAGAAAGACACTGCAAAGCTCAGTGACTTTATGGCTATCACCTTAGTGACTTGCTGGTCCACCTTCAGAACCTGATACATAACTGATTCTGCTTGGCACTGTATTGTACAAGGGCCCACCAAACAAACGCAAACACACAACACATACGCACACAGACACACACACACACACACACACACACACACACACACACACACACACACACACACACAGTCACTATATGACTTCAGAAGGGCCGCATACATTGTATGGAAAGGAACAACATCACATTCAGTGATTTGCTTAATTGATTTCTGAATATGTATCAATTCGAACTGACGATCTTTGTTAATTTTTTAAAAAAATTATAATAATGCTCACACATTTTCCCAGAGAAGTAGACGAATTCTTTACTAGAATAACACACTTTTGACTTGCGACCTGTAATCACAATTTCAGGGTCTGTGGATAATCTAGAAAAATACGATAAATAATTGAAGATGTTGGGTTGAATGTGCAGTATCGAACTAGTCAGAGGACAGATTAATGAGAAATCACTACACTAAACTTCAAAATCCATTGTACCATCATTTACCACATAGTAATGATGCATGATGAAATTATTGGGAATTAAGACCTTCAACCAACTACCTGACAGACGTTTTAGCTTGTCTCAGGGCTTTGTATTACGCGTTTGTCAATTTCTTTATTCTTTACATGAGTGTACGGTTACTGCTGCCTGTGTTTATCGACCTTTACATACGTCGTACTTGCAACAATACGTTTCGAAATTTATTTGTGATTCATCATGTCCCAGGCAGTAGTCGTCATTGGCAAATGTTTTACTATTGCAAGAATACACTTGAACACTTATAAGCGCTGTAAAACACGCCTCTGGCTTGTAATACGTGAGTGCTATGTTTGCATTCTGTACACAATTCCACTTAGCGTCAGTAATGCAGCTTGAACCCGACCTGTAGGGAAACGTGCTACTACTCACCAAAGACTTAGACTTCAATGGAATAGCTGCCATCAGTGAACCTGAAATATTCCAATGAGGTCTTAGAACAGACAACAACTATTGTATTAATTGGAATCACTTTTGCACGTGTTGAGTCTATACAATGCACAGCAGCAATCTTAGGCATCGTCTGTTCAGACACTTTCTCAAGGAACATACAATATAAAAGATCAATAATATTACAAAATTCAGGATAGTTAATTATTTTAACTGAGAGAAACACTCTGGTGGGAGACTATCCTAATATCAAGCTGACAATGTTACCGGCTAGAGCAAATTTTATTCTTTCCCCACAAATGTTAACCAAACGCACCCATCGAGCGCATGAAGGACGTATGTTAATTTCGGGGAATACTGCAAGAAGGACAGGTCTTCTTACTTTGAGCTTCGTATCACTGGAGTAAAAGCTGGCTTGTGACACGACATTTACATTTAACGGCGTGCTGCATTCTTTACCTTGTGTTGCACAGCTTCGTCGGCTTGGCTGCTGCTTTGTTTCTTCAGATCTGCAAATCTATCAAAATCATATACTGAGCCTGTCTGATTCCATATCCGCAAACTTGCCCTACGTTTTCGTGAAGCGAAAAACTTTAACTCTGCCGTTGTCTGCTTTTAATGACTAAGCACAAGCGCAATGCTCGCGCGCCGTGTGTTACTGTACCCTCGCTGTTCTGCCAAGAATATGCCTGTATTGGCTCTCTTCATTCTCCACTAAGGAGATTTAAGAAAAGAACTCAGCCAGCTCTTGAATGAACTTTGAAGCCAGGTGAACAAAGTGTTCACACCAATCTACACTCCTGGAAATGGAAAAAAGAACACATTGACACCGGTGTGTCAGACCCACCATACTTGCTCCGGACACTGCGAGAGGGCTGTACAAGCAATGATCACACGCACGGCACAGCGGACACACCAGGAACCGCGATGTTGGCCGTCGAATGGCGCTAGCTGCGCAGTATTTGTGCACCGCCGCCGTCAGTGTCAGCCAGTTTGCCGTGGCATACGGAGCTCCATCGTAGTCTTTAACACTGGTAGCACGCCGCGACAGCGTGGACGTGAACCGTATGTGCAGTTGACGGACTTTGAGCGAGGGCGTATAGTGGGCATGCGGGAGGCCGGGTGGACGTACCGCCGAATTGCTCAACACGTGGGGCGTGAGGTCTCCACAGTACATCGATGTTGTCGCCAGTGGTCGGCGGAAGGTGCACGTGCCCGTCGACCTGGGACCGGACCGCAGCGACGCACGGATGCACGCCAAGACCGTAGGATCCTACGCAGTGCCGTAGGGGACCGCACCGCCACTTCCCAGCAAATTAGGGACACTGTTGCTCCTGGGGTATCGGCGAGGACCATTCGCAACCGTCTCCATGAAGCTGGGCTACGGTCCCGCACACCGTTAGGCCGTCTTCCGCTCACGCCCCAACATCGTGCAGCCCGCCTCCAGTGGTGTCGCGACAGGCGTGAATGGAGGGACGAATGGAGACGTGTCGTCTTCAGCGATGAGAGTCGCTTCTGCCTTGGTGCCAATGATGGTCGTATGCGTGTTTGGCGCCGTGCAGGTGAGCGCCACAATCAGGACTGCATACGACCGAGGCACACAGGGCCAACACCTGACATCATGGTGTGGGGAGCGATCTCCTACACTGGCCGTACACCACTGGTGATCGTCGAGGGGACACTGAATAGTGCACGGTACATCCAAACCATCATCGAACCCATCGTTCTACCATTCCTAGACCGGCAAGGGAAGTTGCTGTTCCAACAGGACAATGCACGTCCGCATGTATCCCGTGCCACCCAACGTGCTCTAGAAGGTGTAAGTCAACTACCCTGGCCAGCAAGATCTCCGGATCTGTCCCCCATTGAGCATGTTTGGGACTGGATGAAGCGTCGTCTCACGCGGTCTGCACGTCCAGCACGAACGCTGGTCCAACTGGGGCGCCAGGTGGAAATGGCATGGCAGGCCGTTCCACAGGACTACATCCAGCATCTCTACGATCGTCTCCATGGGAGAATAGCAGCCTGCATTGCTGCGAAAGGTGGATATACACTGTACTAGTGCCGACATTGTGCATGCTCTGTTGCCTGTGTCTATGTGCCTGTGGTTCTGTCAGTGTGATCATGTGATGTATCTGACCCCAGGAATGTGTCAATAAAGTTTCCCCTTCCTGGGACAATGAATTCACGGTGTTCTTATTTCAATTTCCAGGAGTGTATGTCTTTCCCTGTCGTCACGTCAGAGAGAGATGCCTCCCGACCAAACTCGACGACGTCCAAGGGAAAGTGCCTGTTGCACTGAGCAGCTGCGCATTTTCTCAACCTAGCTTCCCTTCCCTCTACAGTGGGGTTGGACTCTGGATGGAACAGCCAATGGCAGCCACTCTTTCATTTCTAGTAGCCATGACTGCCCAATCAGCAGATAGCTTAATAAGTACAGTGTCGTACAATTGGCTAGCTGTCAGGTGAACAACCAGGTTTGTTCCCCCTGCCCCCCCCCCCCCACGACCCCACCACCACCACTCTTATTAACCCTCTATCATCCACAAGAGTGGTAAGTGACGTCCTCATGCTCCAGTCACGCGATCTACTGTTTTTCCCCCAGTTCTCTGCTGTTCCCGTCGCCCGCGCTTGACGCTGACTAGGCTCTGGCTGTGTAGGCCATAGTATCATAGAGTGGTTAACTAAAACTGGCTTCCCCTCCGGTGATGCTTCCGCCCTGTTTCTACCCATGTGACACATGCAAATTTACGTAAGGAAGTTATTCTCACCAGTCTCTATGCCACACGATTAAATCCAAAGAAGGTGAAGTATACATACAAAAACCCGTCCCATGTTGCACAACCAGTGTCTTGCAACACTATAAATGACACGTAAAACTGAGGCACCTGTCACGTAAGGTTTCCAAAATCCCGAAGCCTTACAAACGCTACAAAAGCATTGTCGTATCACGATGACGATACTTTCATCCCATGTGATCGCACTGTAAAAAATACTTTCACGCTTATAAACGAAGAGATGGTTAACTAGTGGAACTGTATTAGCTGTCTCCACTTTTATGCTGATGGAATAGCTACCTGTATGTGCTTAACATGCGGGAGAGGTAGTTACGACATAATTCATATACTGCTAGTCACCGTTTTGAAATAAACCGACAGCATTCGGATAAATTCAGGACTGAATAGTACATTGGTAATATGCACCGCTTTGTTATCTGACCATATATTTTGGCTTCTTTTTTATTTTTGTGAGCCTTATGCTCAGTCTGAAGCGGCATGCTACGATTTCCTCTACTGGGCCTATGTGTTGGTATTAGGGTCTGTGTGTAGATATCTGGTGGCACACGCCTAGGGAAACCAACGAGAGAAATTCGTTAGTTATTGCGCTGCAAATAATGATCGACATGCTGTTAAGCAGGTGGTGACAATGTTGTGACTCATCTGTGCCTGTTATAAGAGATTTCGGGACTGCAGCTGGTCGTCATATGCTCCACTCCACGATATTTCGATTGGACACCCGCCAGTCATCTTCAGGTGGCAAATGAAGGCTGATCTTCCGTGGCTCACCTAAAGATGACTGACTGGCATCCTGTCGTAATATCATGGAGTGGAGTTTACAACGACCGGCCGCAGTCCCGAAATCTCTTCGAACAAACACATTTTCAGCATCTGCTCAACAGCGTGTTGAACCCGATATGGGACGTAATAGACTAGCGAATTTGCCTGGTAGGTAAGTCCTTGGTTGCTTTCCCTGGTCTGGTGGCACCAGGTACCTACACACATTGGGTAAATTGTGGACAACGCCATCTGTCACCCGGTAGCATTCCTCACGTGTTTCAATGTTTTCTTATCAGGCGAATTTGGTGATCAATTTAATGGAGTTCACTATCACGCTTCTGACCCCCTGACACAGACAGTTATCCCACGGCATGATGAAATAGCCATACGGGAAGAAATGTAGGTGGTCAACAATGCGTTTCGCAGCTTTTGTCGTGCCTTAAACGACTATCACAATTTCCATGGAAGCCCAAATTAATTTTCCCCCTAAGCATAACATTGCTTTCTGCGTCTGTGGCAGGGTGCTTGTTCCAAGCAGCCGTTCACGTTGATGGTGTAACAATACTGTCAACGATCAGGTGTATAAGGAGCGTGATTCATCCAAGCAGGCAACACGTTTTCATTGATCCACTATCCATTTTAAATGATTCCGTGTCCACTGCAGTTTTAATTGAGGGTATCATTGTGCCAATGTTGGAACACGCAGGGTCAACTGGAGCGGAGCCCGATACTGAACAGTGTACGTTGGACAGCGTGCTCAAAAACTCTGGCGCTTGCACCAGCACTGTACTTTGTTGTCACAGCTGCCATAGGCCACCACCTCTTCTAATTAACAGACCTTTATTGCCTCTGAAATTCCCATTATGCAATATGGCGTGGACGTTCAACACTTTGTCGCATACACGTAGTTTCACTTTTCTTTAATTGATTTCCATAGGTGAAGACTGCAGTATCACGTGAACAGCTGATCAGCCTCTCCATTTCCGAGATGCTAGATATCAGTCTAGTAGCTTTGGTAATCTGCTCTTGGTCAGTCTCACTTATGTCAATGAATTATACTATTTGATATCAGTATCGTCGCTGGAATGATTCTCCAGTTGTCTGTTTTTCACATATATTCACTCATCAGCAAAAGCGTATGTTCACCGATCTACCATCGATATAAACCCGTCCAGGCTATAGCAGCGTCACCTGGAGAGGAATAACTGCTAGGCAGACACTGCACGGTGCACATAGTGTCTGCGTACATGCTGTCCGTGTGTAGAATGTGCAGAGCACGTGTTCTATCTGACACTGACCGAGGGCAGATTGTGATGGCCCAAAGGCGCGATTCTTCAGGTGTTCGAGGAGTGCTATGATGAGTGTCTTCAACACTTTACGAAACCAGAGTGAAACCAGATCCAGAAGTCTTGGGCACTGCTCATTACAGATGTCAGGCGTTGTAGGTTGGGCAAGGTGTTAAGACAGTACAGGTAGCGAAATCTGGCGGAACTAACACCAGACTTTAATAATGGGCATAGTCACCATGTCTGAACACAAAGCGCACTAAACATTCCTAACGATGGACTTCCGAAGTCGACGCACCATGCATTTGCCAATGTGAACATTACGACATCGACAACTACGTCTCAAGTGGTCACATGACCATCGGCACTAATCGTTGGCCCAGTGGTTCTTCTGTCACGTGATAACTATCTGGGAAAGATGGATCTCTTACTTGAGGGCTCAGCATACAGAACATTGCAGGACGACCCAACTGAACGGATGAAACGGAAGACGCTTTCACTGCTGAAGAAGAGTTCTTTACCTGACGCCGTTCTCAGAAGACTTCGTCCTGGTGCTGCCGTGCCACCGAGACTATACGGTCTACCCAAGATTCATAAGAAAGGGGTCCCGCTCCGTCCGATCGTGAGTAATTTGAGTGCTGCTACCTACAATCTAGCCAAGTATTTAGCATCTGTTCTTGGCCCTCACGTCAGTAAATGCGAACATTACATTCCCAATTCTATGGTGTTTATTCAGAGATTGAAGTCCTTGTCTCTTAGTCCCTGCGATTTGATTGTGAGCTTTGATGTCGTGTCGCTTTTTACCCGGGTTCCTCTCGACGAATCCTTGCAATTAATTGGTGAGAAACTGGATGAGGAAACAACCAGGCTTTGTCGCCACGTGCTGACGTCGACGTACTTTTTATTCAATGACAAATATTTTGAACACGCTGACGGAGTGGCTATGGGGAGCCCATTGTCCCCAATAGTCGCCAACCTTTTTGTGGAAGATTTTGAGGACATGGCGCTGAAGAC
Organism: Schistocerca serialis cubense; assembly: GCF_023864345.2. Lineage (NCBI taxonomy): Eukaryota > Metazoa > Arthropoda > Insecta > Orthoptera > Acrididae > Schistocerca > Schistocerca serialis. The sequence goes on from NC_064642.1 coordinate 669,254,673, forward strand.
GGCGTCCTCAAAACCAACCTGTTTCTCGAGGTACGTTGACGATACGTCTATGGTGTGGCCTCATGGGAGAGAAGCTCTAGATCGCCTCCTAGATCATTTTCGTTCCCTGCATCCTAGCATCAAGTTTACCATGGAGGTGGAAAGTGATGGAAAGCTTCCGTTTCTGGATGTTCTGGTGTACAGAAAGGATGATGGGACACTGGGACAGAGTGTTTATCGAAAGCCTACGCACACGGACCTTTACCCGCATGCTTCTAGCTGTCATCCATCGTTCCAGCGTACGGGGTTCCTGCGAACGTTGGCGAGAAGAGCTTATGCCATTTCAGATGGAGAAAGCTTGAAACAAGAACTGGACCATCTTAAGGTTGTGTTCAAGCAGAATGGCTACACAGATAAACAGATCCGCCGTGCTTTCCAGTTTGGACCGTCGCCTGAACCACCAGAAGATACCTGCAAATCGGTGGCTTTTCTGCCTTTTGCTGGGAGCATTTCCTCGAAGATAGGAAGAATTCTGAAAAGATTTCATATCAAAAGTATTTTTCGTCCACCAGCCAAGATTAGAGCACTTCTTGGCTCTGTTAAGGATGACTTGGGTTTGAGGAAGCCCGGTGTGTACAAGATCTCTTGCCACTGTGGGAAGGCTTATATTGGTCAGACAATCCGTACCATTCAGGACCGATGCGTTGAGCATCAACGGCACACACGGCTGCTTCAACCTGAGAAATCCGCAGTGGCGGAGCACTGCTCACCGAGGGACACATAATGCTATATGACGCGACACACATTGTTGCCCCTGCATCTCGCTATTCGGACTGTGTTTTAAAATAATCCATAGAGATTCGTTTATTTGACAATCTTATTAATAGAGACAAGGGTTATCTTTTAAGTAAGACTTGGGACCCGGTGTTATCTGACATTAAAAAACAACGGTCTGTGTTTCGATCGTCGGAATAAAAATTTTTAAAATTTTTTTAATTTTCACAGCGATATCTCGATTTTGCCTGTTTCCACCACTGGCGGCGCGGTATGTTTACTGCGCTAGAGAGCAGTTACGACACCTTCTCGCGCACGCGTTGTGGGTCTTCTGCGGCGTATATAGGGGTCGCCGCTTGCGCTGGGAAGTCAGTTCCGGCGAGATCTTGCACCAGCACTCTCACCTGCAGATGGCAGCCAGTTGGAGCGCGGAAATATCGTGTCATAAAGACGTTATGATCCGGCTGCATACTCGAGAAGAATATTAAGAAATGTAGATGGTAAACGGGTATTCATTGCACAAATATAATATACTAGAACTGGCATGCTATTACAGTTTCACGCAATTTGGGTGCACAGATCCTGAGAAATCAATACCCAGAACAACCACCTGTCGACTTAATATGGGCCTTGATACCCCTGGGTCAAACAGAGCTTGGATGGCGTGTACAGGTACAGTTGGCTATGCAGCTTCAACACGATACCACAGTTTATCAAGAGCAGTGACTGATGTATTGTGACGAGCCAGTTGCTCGGCCACCATTGACCAGACGTTTTCAATTGGCGAGACATCTGGAGAATGTGCTGGCCAGAGCAGCAGTCGAACGTTTTCTCAATCCAGAAAGGCATGTATAGGACGTGCAACATGCGGTCGTGCATTATCCTGCTGAAATGTAGGGTTTCGTGGGATCGAATGAAGGGTAGAGCCACGGGTCGTAATACATCTGAAATGTAACGTCCGCTGTCCAAAGTGCCGTCAAGGAGACCAAGAGGTGACCGAGTCGCGTAACCAATGGCACCCCATACCATCACACCGGGCGATACGCCAGTATGGCGATGACGAATACACGCTTCCAATGTGCGTTCACCACGATGTCGACAAACACGGATGCGACCATCATGATGCTGTAAACAGAACTTGGATTCATGCGAAAAAATGACGTTTTGCCATTCGTGCACTCAGGTTCGTCGTTGAGTACACCATCGCAGGCGCTCCAGTCTGTGATGCAGCGTCAAGGGTAACCGCAGCCATGGTCTCCGAGCTGATAGTCCATGCTGCTGCAAACGTCATCGAAATGTACGTGCAGATGGTTGTCTTGCAAACGTCCCCATCTGTTGACTCAGCGATAGAGACGTGGCTGCACGATCCGTTACAGCCATGCGGATAAGATGCCTGTAATCTCGACTGATAGTGATACGAGGCCGCTCCGTTTTACCCTCCTGAACCCTCCGATTCCATATTCTGCTAACAGTCATTGGATCTCGACCAACATGAGCAGCAATGTCACGATACGATAAACCGCAATCGCGTTGGGCTACAATCCGGCCTTTATCAAAGTCGAAAAAGTGATGGTACGCTTTTCTCCTCCTTACACGAGGCATCACAACAACGTTTCACCAGGCAATGCTGGTCAACTGCTGTTTGTGTATGAGAAATCGGTTGGAAACCTTCCTCATGTCAGCATGGTGTAGGTGTCGCCACCGGTGCCAACCCTCGTGTGAATGCTCTGAAAAGCTAATCATTTGCATATCACAGCATCTTCTTCCTGTCGGTTAAATTTCGCGTCAGTAGCACGTCATCTTTGTGGTGTAGCAATTTTAATGGCCAGTAGTGTAAGTGTGCTCTTTCTGAGTAGTGAATTTGTTCGATAGGCTTAATCCAGAAGACAGCTGGCAGTACCTGCAATAAGATGTTTTATATATTCTTGTTTCAAGTTTTGTGTGTCACATGTTCTAAACATTCTGCTACTGCACAGGAACAGTGATCAAGTGAGAACTAAAAAGTGAAAATTGTGAAATAATTTTATCTTATGTGTACAACTACCTTAAATTTCTTTCGCACTATCTGTAATTGAGCTTTTATAAACCGATGTTGTTATTGAATGGAAGTGTTACTTTCCCTTCTGCATTATAACACGTCCTCATAATTTGAAGCTTTTGTTTATACATACTACAGACAGAACAACACTGCTAGCATATGGACAATGTAGAAAATGTGCGTTCTAATAGAGATAACATTGGAATTTTACGCCCGTCCATTTTGTTAGCAGTGTGATTTGCGGGCCGGATATAGCCGACAACTGCCGTTGGAGTGCGTTGCGATCGCGTATACCACCTTGAGACACACGTGCATTATGCACTAGTCGCATCTTCTTTGAACGTTCAGTAGCACGCTGAACTCGGCAAGCTCAACGTTGACATTCAAAAGAACAGTCTGTGTGCCGTCGGCTACAGCAGCTGCTCAGACAGGCTACATTTCGATCCCAGCAACAGTAGTGACATCTCTCTGGGACTGATGGCCGCAGCAGTTGCAGTAAGGGCTCGATTTTGTATACGTAAAGTAGTAATTAAACTAATGTTGAACTCAACCATAAAAGTTTCTGTAGCACTGTGATATTAAAAGAAACTGAGCAGAAGAGAGTTCTATGCATCAACAGATCACGTATGTCTCCTAAGGAGCCGGCCGGAGTGGCCGAGCGGTTCTAGGCGCTACAGTGTGGAACAGCGCGACTGCCACGGTCGCAGGTTCGAATCCTGCCTCGGGCATGGATGTGTGTGATGTCCTTAGGTTAGTTAGGTTTAAGTAGTTCTAAGTTCTAGGGGACTGATGACCTCAGAAATTAAGTCCCATAGTACTCAGAGCCATTTTTTTTCTCCTAAGGATGTCGCGTGAACGACAGCGTATAACATGCGAGAGCGTCTAGAAATACTGGCAAAATTACGTTTCTGAAACAGAAGACTGTGGTCGTAAGATAGGAGTGACTACTGCACATTAAAAAAATTATCGAAAGATATTTGGAGCATAGTGTTGAACATAATGAAACAACGCTGTGCAATCGATGTTATTCTTGTATGTTAACAGTTCGTACTGCCAAAGAGAGCCGAAATAAGAAGATATCATTCAAAAGAAAAAAATCGTGAATTTCGTCTTTCATTTAAATGTCTTCCAATAAAGCAGCATCAAGAGATATCGACATATGATAGAATATTTATGCAATGTTCTATAATACAAAGATCGAAGCACTCGCCTAGACTCGACCACCACGTTGCGAACACAATATTAGTAGCATGCGTAGGAGCGTTCTGCTTCAAACATAGAAGTAACTTTGAAAAACTGTTTCAATGTAAAAGTTGTGAAATCAACCGTTCAAGATTAAACATTGCAAGTGGCAGATTATGTTACATTTCTTTGCAACAATATTACATCATACCTATCGGTATCTGCAGCGTTACTCAAATAGAGAGTAACATTGATATTACACCGGTTACGACGAGAATACAGTGCTGAGTTGTGTTTGAAACCAAAACAGATACTGTACCGTGTACTCGAGTTAATAGTAAATGGAAAATAAGGCAATTTTCTGACAACAGTCTTCTCTCCTGAGAAGGAAAACCGATTAATAAGTGGTGGAAGTACAATGCGCATATTCTGCACGAAATAATTTCAAAACACACCATTCCCTTGCAGAGAAACCGCTTGAGTTGACCAGGTGGTGAGCCTAAATCGCCTTTCGTCATACGTATATTTATTTATTCGATATTATTAACAGACAAATGCCAACGTCCCAGCCTTCCGTCTTAAGCGTCGAGCTCAGCATTGCTTACTTCTACGGAGGCATTTTTATTTTACAGCTGTGTTTCAGTGTGAATAATACAGCTGCAGTTGTGGAGTTTGACAACAGTACATGAAATGCAGGAGCGGCACAACAACGCAATGAACAGTTTTTGCTACAGTGATGGGGACCTCGTCATTATCATTGTTGTTGTGTACTATGGTCTACAAGGCACTTGCAGGTTAATGTACCAGGGCCGCTCAATAAGTTAAGTAACACTTTTTTTCTAAATGGAGACTGGTTTGATAGAGCATTCCAGTGCACCATACGGTAGCCCACTCTATTGGTTACAAACTCTTGTATTCAACATAATCTCCATTCAATGCCACGGACTTACGTCACCTTACTGGGAGGGGTCCCTATGGCCGCATGGTACTTCACTACAGGTCGACGTCGGATCCAACGTATTGCTGCGTTGGTAATCTCCCCGTCATTCACGTACTGCTTCCCAAGTGGACCATCCTTCTTTAGGCCAAACAGATCGGTAGGTGCGAGATCAGCGCAGTAGGATGGATGACGAATGATCTTCCAGTGAAGTTTTGTGAGCTTCTCTCTGAGGGGCAGACCCGTGTGAGTCCTTGCGTTGTCATGGAGAGGGTGAAGTCCGTTTGAAGTTTTGTGGCGACCCAAACGGTGAAGTCGTTTCTTCAATTTCCTGATGGTAGCACAGTAAACTTCAGAGTTCATCTTTGCACTATGAGGGACGACATCAAACTGAACAGACCCTTCACACTCCCAGAAGACCTTCACCATGACATTGCTGGCTGACGGTGCGACTTTGATCTTCTACTTCTGTAGAGGGTTGGTATGGCGTCATTCAGTGCATTATTGTTTTAGCTTGTAGAAAAATTTCCGCTACCAGTCACAATAAAAGGTTATTTATTAGTCACACGACCGGTTTCGGGCTTGCGCCCATCCTCAGGTGTTTATACATTTATGTACATGTTTGCTGGAGATCAATAAAGATGAAGAATCATTATTATAGTTACGCTGTGGAGACAGTTTTCCACTTAGTTGCACACTTATTATTATTTGCACGTCCATATTTCACTTTTATAAAGTAAGCTGCATATTTGACTATTACAATGGGCACCTGTGAAATAGACTGTGTTTACACACAAACATGTGTTGTGTGTTTTAAAAGATCACAACCAAACAATACGGCTGAAAGCCTAGTTAGAGAACTTGAGATGCTATATGGGCTGAAAGCCCAAACCCACCCCCAAAACAAGAACGGCTGAAGGCCTGGCTTAGAAATCAAAAGGAATTAAAATTAGAAGGTAATTTTTTTCTTTAAAAGAAACATGCAATTGAAAACAGTTAGCGGCTGAAGGCTTACACTACACGTCTGAAGGAAAACTATAATTAAAACATATTAATAAACAAATTTTCCAACCAAGGGTTTCTTTTTAAATTTACAAGTGAAAGGCTAAAAGCCTAAAGAAATATTAACTTATGGCACAGCTGAAGGCCACAAACAAATCTGAAATAACGGCTGAAGGCCTGAACAACAAGTCAGACAAACAATTTAAAATAAACCTATTCCTTCTCATAAAAAATTTTCCTTTAAAGAATAGACAAGGCCGAAAGCCTTTTTAAATAGGGTTCACGCAAATCCTCAGCTGAAGGTCCCACATAACACATGGGACAACCTAACGGCTTAGGACATGAATCACAATCAATTTCAGATAGAACAATTTCTAAGAAAAAAAAATTCAAAATTAATCGATGCTTACAATTTTAATTTAACGCAGGTGAAGGCCCTTATGTAAAATTTGAAAGAAACTGAATTAATACACAGCCAAAGGCCTTTCACAATACTTCAAAGTAAAATGAAATTCACAGTGTAAGACAAACAGAACAAGATGTGCTCAGAAGTGTTTCTAAGGTCGGCCTGAGAAGGTAGCTCAAACGTAAGGTAAGTTGAGACGGGCAGCCAGGAGTTGAAGTTAAATAGTCGGATGGCACAAGGACCGACCAACCGTTTAAGCAGTTCCCTTCCGTCCGACCAACGGCACAACGATGGAAAATATCGGCCGAGGACGAGGATACGAACAGCACTATCTCTTCAGAAATTGGCGTTTAAAAACAACCAAGGGAACAATAACCTCCCTAAGAAAATATCAACGAAGCAACTTAAAAGGCTATATGACTACTCGCCGTGCCGGACAGTATCAACAAGACGAGGAAAGGCACACTGCCAGAAAACTACGATAACGACAAGGGCAGGTAACTGGGGCGTTAACGGCCACAGGGCACAAAATACCGCTGGTGCACTTCACTGGCAAGTAACAGTCAATTTAATAACTAATCACAATGTAGGAAGACGGCTGCAGGATTTCGCCGACTCCATCACGTCATATGTTGCTGCTAGCCCGAACAGCCCAGGGAGCAACAACCCACAAATGAACGAAGAGATGTTGAAAGTAACGAGCTCTTTCTTCTTATCTCGTGTTTTCTACTGAAAATATCGTGCTTGGACTCTTGTTAACTATACTATTACAGAGATAGCCTAAACTTTATTTTATTTTTAATTTATTTATAGGTCCTGTGCGCAACAAGTAACTTACTTGGTCTTTTTGCTGCTACTGCTTGATCTGCTGCATTCCATTATTTAACAAAAACATAAAAAAAATCTATTATTCATGCTGCGTGCAATGCATGTTCTGTATGGCGGCTCCTGCTGTTGCTGCGGCTGCGGCTGCTTACTAAAACGACATATAATTCAAGAGAAAGGGTTTGGTCAAATGTAAATGCATCAAATTTATCCTGAAGACTAAATAACAGAGCTCAAAGCGCAATACACATTGCTCCAAAACAGGTAAGTTTGGGACTTAATGAAAGCGCTTACTGTGTGCTTCCTATGCACCCCAAGGACGTTCGTGACTTTTCCCGAAACACCGTCACATAAAACTATATGCTACCTTAAAGTCCGTAAATTTACTCCGCTTATGGAAGAAGCACATTTTTCCACATTCCTGAACTAGTATTAACGACACACTCTTATTACCCCCAGTAAGTTACATCATCAAGCGTGTGATTTATACCGAAAATTTAGGAACTTTTTGGTGTTGCCTTACACTGGAGCGTATAAATCATATCTATTGACAATTTCGGTCGTTCATTACTCCTCAAGGCTGGAGATGAACGGCGTGCTATTCGCCCGGTTGTTGAAGCTCGCTGCTTGAAATTCTCTGCACGCGTTATTGGCCAGTGTTACATTCACCGAGCATTAAAATTTCACCTGGCAATCTCTACGGGGTTCCATTTTCCGAACGGCCGACGGGTCGTTTATCATTCGGAAGTGGAACGGACCGCTGAGCGCTGCGCGCTCCTCCTATGGGCAATTTCCCTCAGCTGGCGGCGAAATTCCGGCTCTCAAACTCTACGATACTGTCCAAAACCGTCCACTTCTCAGTGTGGATTTCGGAGTGTGTACAAAGTCCCGGTCCTCAGTAAATTTTAAAGTCAGCAAATAAAAGATTTATTGGGGAGCATGTGCATCATCAATAGCTGACATCAAGCAATGAGACAGAGGAAACATCTTGATACTAAAATGATTTGTATGTTGTAGTGTTTATAAGACGGCAGCTAACGGTCCATGATAACGTCCTTTGTCCGCTATGAATTGTCGCCCATGTGCGTCTTTTGGTCAAGTATTGGAGCAGCCGGCGTGGAGAATATTACAGTGAAGTCAACTGAATGTTTGCACTATTTCTATTATGTGCCCGTATTATTCAGTTTTTGAAATGCAGAAGATTAGTCCTTTCCTGTTTCCGACGTATGACCATTGCAGCGGCTTACGCAACGTTATTGACTCATTTTACAATTAATGAATTTAATGCAAGTTATCTGGATGTTTACTGTTTCTCTTCGAATTTTTCTTTACGTGTCTAGAATATCTACACAATAAAACTTCAAGAAGTAGAAATGCACTAGAATCAGAAGCAGTAGTTGTTGTTTTGTTCCTCTTATGTCACACTGACAAAGATACTGAAGATGTCAAGGGACTTTTTAAGAACCAACAAAAGACACATAGCTCATATATACAGATACTTTGATTGTCACAGGTCTGCTTTGACAAGGTTGTGATAAGTATCAATTGTGGTCTTGTAGTAGGAACTATCCTGGAATTTTCCCAAAGTAATTCAGGGCAACACGGGGAACCTAAATCAGGGTAGATGGATGCAAACCGTGGCCTTCGCACTCCCGAATGCAAGACACGTCTGTTTAAAACAGTCTAACCTCATATGGGTTTGATTTCACTAATAATAGATACGAAGTCATGGTTATAGAAATTAATATAAAAATTTCGGCTCAACCAACTTTTACAGTGTAAATTTGACTAGGCTTTAGGCTTCTCGGAGATCTACGTTTAATTTTCACAATCACCGTTCAAGAATCTTCAAAAGTGACCAACATAAAACATGAAAAATGATAGTAAAATAAGTTGGATATTTCATTGCCAGCCGTGTCCTCCTCTGTTGGTTATATTTCCGAACCACTGTCAGTTGTTCAAACAGATAAGAATGGAGTTTCATATGTTTTCCTCGATACTGACAGTGCCACAGAAACAGCTTTATGTGCACTTTGTCCGCACATCTTCCTGAAAATCCATTTGGCGGGTATCCTGAAGACGAAGGTTAGACCTTCGAAACTCATAAATACTAGTTTTTTTTGCGCTGCAAATAAGTGATTGGGCCGATATTTTAACATGCATTTGGGTTATCCCTAGTGCACAATACTGTTTTGCAAAGAAGTAATTTTCTAATGTAACAGTGGACTGCTGCCTGTTCTTTCGTTGCTCACTATCAGTCAATGCACGCGCTACACGTCATTTCGTAATGCAGCACTATACACACGATCACCTGACATCAGGGCCATGACTGTTGTGGTCGGTATCGATTTTGTGAACCGCAATTTCCGTTTCCTTGCCTGAAAATTGAAGTCAGTATCCCTACACAATTAGTGAGACGTATGCATCATGAGGATAAGGAATTATTATTATACATTGTAGAAATTTAGGAGTGAAGTTTTCCAGAAAATATGTTGCCGATTTTTAAGAGTCCTGTAGTGTATGTTGGCTATGTGATCCTTCACTTCACAGAATGTATTGCTTAGCAGGTATTTTCCGACTGCTTTTTCTAAAATAAGTTTCTTTTAGAAATCTCTTGAGCTTCCTTGGGCAATTTAAAATACATTATTGTAAGTTTGTAGGAAATGCTTTTATGAATGTTACAATTATTAGTTCGTAAATGCAAATCTTGTTCCATGGTGGTGGACGGAGCTGTTACTGCAGTAGTTATCAGGGCTGTTTTCGACGTGCGTATTGATTGGTAAATGTACTCATAAGTTGTGGTTTAAATCCCGAATATTTTGATCATATCTTTACAATAAGGATGATTCTAACTTCTGGTTGTCATTCTTACAGCCCTTTTTTACGGCTAGAAAACCGTGTCCATATTATATTCATGTGTTATTAGAAAGGAATTAAATAGCCAAGAAACGAGCTAAATGTTCTTACTATTTCACAGTCATTGTTTGCTCGCTGATTAACCTTAACCATCGTTCCTAGTCGTGTCTAAAGTTTCTTTTTATACTAATTAAAAAAAACTTATGTTAAAAAGAAGCTGAAGGTAATTTGTGATTTCGGATGACTGAGGGACGATGCCATAGTCTTCAAGTTAGGCTGTATTTTTTTGATTTCCTTGTTAATTTTGGTAATGTAAGGAAGAAATTTGATCTCAATGTCACAGAGATTAATACTTCATTAGCATTTTGTTGCCAAGAGAGAGAAACTGTGATGATCGTAAGCATTCATTGTTTTTCTGTTTTTAATTTTTCCTTCCTTATATATATATTTCCCTTGCTGAAAGACGTACTTCTTATGGTACAATTGTGGCTAGTATACTCCAGCTCACTTCCTCCAAGAGCGCGGAGCTAAAACATTTTTAGAGACAGAACATTGCCAATCAATTGTTGAAATATGTACTTTCAAAGATCTTTTTCCTCCATCGTCAAGTGGGTATTCATCTCTTTGCACACATCTCTGACCATATGGCCACATAACCATTTTTGGTCATTATTTCTCCAGCGCGAATCTCTGCATGTTGTCACCATTCAGGCAATCAATGGTGGTTATTTTGGGGATGGAGGTACTGGAAGAGGGTAATTGAATATCGTTCATCATGGCAAAACAAAATATTTTCCTCCGGTGTTTCGTTAACAGCTAATCAAAAGAGAAATAACACATTTGTAAACAGAAAATGATAAAATATGTCAGCCGTGAGGATGATGACCGGTAACGCAAACGGAACTCAAACCCGTACATTGCCCATTAATCTTGACGTGACACACCACACGCTGACTAGGTTACGCAAAAACTTCCAAAATATATATATAGGTATCTTAAAAAATAAATCTCAACTAATTAAATGTTAGAAAGAAGCAAATAAGTAAGGGTCGGCTTGGCCGTTTAATTATCACCACAAGAACAAGCTATATCCCTTTAGAAAAAATAAGATCGAAGTAATTTTCCCACAATGAACGTTTCATTAAGAATGACATTCAACCTTTTGTTCTTTTGGTCCTCATTCCAAGAGTAATTTTATGCAGATCTCCATCCTACTCCATTCGGTCCGGACCTCTTCATCTCTGAGGATCTACTGTAACGTACATACTTACAAACATGCTGACTGTATTTATCTCGTGGTCTAGCTACAATATGCGACAAAATCCACCTTTTTTATAGTTCTCTTAGGTTCGAATGAGAAATGCTAAATGGCAAACAACACGTAGGAATTTATAAAATTAAAAGATTTATACCGAAAATAAGTAGAAATGTGTGTAACTTTGTTTGGCACACTTGCTGTTGCGCCACATCGACAGTTGCGCCATATATCGCACTGCATGGCGAATCACCTCAGTCTTAACGTCGCCTAAATGATAGGGGCAAATATCTGCCACAAGGCAACGTCTTCGGAGATCAACGCGATATATAACGCTGACCGACCGCAAGTAGGATTTCTCACAGTGCGCCTGGCAGCATTTGGGAGGTGAAATTGAGTAGAACCTCGAACAAATAACATCTAACTACACTATTTCAAATCAGTCTGCATATAAGCTACAGTTTCGCTACCGAAGGGGTGGTCCAGCTGCAAAGCCGTACAATGACACTGATAGGGACGGAGCGCCAAGCCACCCGAGGTACACACGTTGAATGACAGACAAGAGCAACAGCAGCAACAACAACAGGGCACTTTATTAACTTAAGAGGCATGAGAATCGGCTTTCTATGAAGGTCATGTAGCATTTGTCTAGGACGACAAGATTAGCTAGGTGAAGATGGAGGCCAAATCGCTGTTAGCATTGAGGAAATCATCCCACCGACGCACCAGGTTGAAGAAACCCGTCCTGTAAAACACCGTATCCTGCTCCATGACCAAGTACGTAACTGTCTACTGCACCTCCTCGTCTGGCAAGAACCGTCAGTCCTCCACTGCCTTTTTAAGGAACTGAAGGCGGGATAATTGCTTGCGGGGAGATCAAGACTGTAGTGAGGGTGCTCGATTGCCGCCCACTTCAGTTGGGGTTAGACCTCCCACCCCGACCGCCGTTTTGTGTCACATCGCGATCAATACGAAACTTTGTGGACCATCCCGCAACAGTGATTTCTGAGAGATATGCTGACGCATACATGTTCTTCATTCTCGGACAGATGTCTACCGATGTTTGCTCTTAGACGGCCAAGAACACAATAACAGAACGTAGCTCTTCTTTGACTCATTCCATAACAACGCCGCCATAGTTGACGTTTCCGCATTTAGTGCACGCACGTCGGAAACACACGAATGTCCCCGCCTACATATCGGTAGTTGTATATCTGCATCCGATTCGAGCTACGATGCATATATGCTGGGTCAAGACGCTTAAACGGCAAGTTCTTGCTAGCGCCTTATGCTATGTGTACAGATTCAGTCTGAAATCGTTCCTGGTAATTTAAGATGAGCTTCTTACTCGTGGCTTTGCCCTGTACGCACATGTCAAATATATTTCACATGTATTTAACATATTTCACCAGTGTATGTACCGAATTCCGCCGAGTAGTTAACTTCTCTCGCAGTTCCATGTCGTGATGTATCTCCTGATCTATGTGCTGTGCGCTGGTACACACTGAAGCACCAAAGAAACTGGTATAAGCATGCATATTCAAATACAGATATATGTAATCAGGCAGAATACAGCGATACGGTCGGCTACGCCTACATACGACAACAACTCTCTGGCGCAAGTGTTAGATCTGTTACTGCTGCTAAATGGCAGGATATCGAGATTTAAGTGAGTTTGAAGACTGCTTTAATCGGCCCACGCGCGATGGGACACAGCATCTCCGAGGTAGCGATGAGGTGGGGATTTTACCGTATGACCATTTCAGAGTGCACCGTTAATATCAGGGATCCGGTAAAACATCAAATCTCTGACATTGTTGCGGCCGGAAAAGATCCTGCAAGAACGGGACCAACGACAACTGAAGAGAATCTTTCAGCGTGACAGAAGCGCAACCTTACCGCAAATTGCTGCATATTTCACTGCTGGGCCATCAACAAGTGCCAACGTGCGAACGACCGAACGAAGCATCATCGATATGGGCTTTCGGAATCGAAGGCCTCTTCGTGTTTCCTTACTGCCTCTCCTTGGCCCGTCAACACTGACATTGGACTGTTGGTGACTGGAAACATGTTGCCTGGTCGGACGAGTCTCGTTTCAAATTACATCAAGCAGATGGACTTGTATGGGTATGGAGATAACATGAATCCAGAGACCCTGCATCTCAGCAGAGGACTGCTCAAACTGGTGGAGGCTCTGTAATGGTGTGGGGCATGTGCGTTGGATTGATATGGGAACCATGAAACGTCTAGATACGATCTGATAGGTGACTCTCACATATGCATTTTCTCTGATCACCTGCATCCATTCACGTCCATTATACATTCCGACGGGCCTTTGCAATTAGCAGGATAATACGACACCCCACACTTCCAGAACTGCTACACTGTGTTACAGAGTTGCTCTAGGAACACTCTTCTGAGTTTAAACACTTCCGCTGGCCACCAAACTCCCCAGACACGCACATTACAAAGCATATCTGGGATGCCTTGCAACGTGCTGTTCAGAAGAGACCTCCACCCCCTCGTATTCATACGGATTTATGGACAGTACTCCAGGATTCATGGTGTCAGCTCGCTCCAGCACTACTTCAGACGTTAGTCGAGTCCATGCCACGTCGTGTTGCGGCACGTCTGCGTGCTTGCGATGCCCCTACGCGATATTAGGCAAGTGTACCAGTTTCTTTGGCTCTTCGATGTATTTTTGTAGGTTCATTTAGCGGCAAATGTGGCTAATATCTGTAAATGCGCTGCAAATAGTGCTAGTTGAAAAGAAGTAATAAATTAAAACGTAATGGTTGATGAGGCAGTTTTATTGCAAGTACGGAGAAAATAAAGTAAGTGCTAAAGTATTTTCCTTTCATCTTTCTTTGGGGGCTGCCAGAGAGAAAACGTTTCGTAAGGGTTGAAAATTATTTGTGAAGTTGGTTGCAAGTCACCATGTATTCAAATACTGGATGACTAAAGTGTGCGTATTTGCGCATCTCATTTTTCACCTCCACCTCTTTGGGTGTAAATCTTATGGGACTTAACTGCTAAGGTCAGCAGTCCCTAAGCTTACGCACTACTAAACCTAAATTATCCTAAAGACAAACACACACACACCCATGCCCGAGGGAGGACTCGAACCTCCGCCGGGACCAGCCGCACAGCCCATGACGGCAGCACCCTAGATCGCTCGGCTAATCCCGCGCGGCCTCCTCTACCTCTTTGATAAGTACCACCCACAGCGATTCTTAGTACACAGTAAGTGACAAGTTCATCAAGTTTGGTTGAAATCGGTCCAGTCTTTTAGGAGATGTGGAGCATACATCTATATATACATACATACACGCACACACTTACATTTGTTAAAATATATATGGATTTCACTTTACAAAGAAATCTACGCTGCATTTCAAATAACAGTAGGAAGGAGCCAAGGACACTTCACCTTTTGTAATACATGGTTCAATTACACAGTACGGTTTTCCAACTTCAGGGCTGAGGACAGTGTTACTTACATAATAAGTATGTTGGATGGTGCGGAATCGATGTCTGTTTGGTTAGCATCTTCAGTTCATTATGTGCCTCGGAAGGCAGAAGCTATCAGAGGAGAACAGATGTAACGCAAGTCGTCAGGCAGAAATTGCAAAATTGTCCAGCGACCGGGGTGTCACGCCAAAGTAGGCAACTCATATCGATACTATAGGCATCAGCGAGGGCTCGCTGCAGTCAGCAACAACCAACGCGAGGCTCCCGTGAAGACAATGTCTCTCACCCACTATGGCAGTTTCCTGACACTGAGGTCAGTACAGTGTTGATCTCGCTAGAGCTATGGCCACTTTGTGAACCCAGCTTTAGCAGTCAACATCATCTAGCAGGAACAGTGCTCACGAAGTATCAGATGGACATTTACTCAGTTAAAAGTTGAACGTTGTGCTTCAAGAGAACAGTGTGTGCATCAAGTGGTGCTTCCACACTCGGTGAGAGTTGTAAATATTCTGCGCTCTCCTGTGGCAAAAAACTGTCTGAATTTATCTTTTTGTTAATTGTAATAAAAAGAAATAATATTTCATGTGTTTTAGTTTGAAATGAACTATCTCCAAGAGCACACAAAGAACCCACAGTTGTGACACGACGTCGTAGAAATCGTTGGTCGCAATAGACACCATACCACAAAACGTCACTAATCAAGCTCCGGTCATGGTTAATTACATCCTGAAGGCTTTTGAAGGGTCGCAGGTGCGCATTGTGGCTGCGCAAATGTGACGAGATGTTAGTTTAGTTGGGCTACACTACAGGAAGTTTAGTATTTCATTACGCACTAGCAGGGAAGGTGAAGCAGAGAACAGGGAACACCTGCGAGACTCGTCCCTCCAATTGCAGTCGCTGTGCTCTGCAGCTGCCGCCGCTGCCTAATTAGAATAACTGCCAGCGCCTGTTCCCCGTTAATTAGAATAATAGCTTCCGCGAGGGTGCTTCACTTGCAGTTTTCTTGCTGCGTGCCGCACAGTAGCTGCTCAGCTCTGTCCGGACGCGACATCTTCCCGTTGCTCGCACCTACGCCAGAACACATCTGCACAAACGAAATTTCAACTAGAGAACCTCCGCGATGCTCCATAGTCTCTCACTGTTAATTGCGACACCGTCTCGAGAGGATCCAAACTTGTGCGTATAATCTTCTGAAGATGTGCAAGATTGTTCGTGCAGAGAATGAAAATAGAAGAGCACGAGAGTGATAACGTAAAACTGGAGGTAGTACTTCGATGTAGGAGTATCTCAAGTGCGACAGGCCTAATTTATTAACAAATTAGTACTACTGAGAGATGGTACGCACAGGTTACTTTAAAAGAACACCGGTGAGAAGTAAGTGGAACATATTCAAAGAGTAATATAATTAACAATATTGTTCGATGTTTTGTTATATTTACGATTTTCAATATTTGGCTTTATATACAGAAAGAGTGTAGTTATCGCCCTAAAAGCTGCAGCTAAGTGAGTATTTGGAAATAATAGTTGATGTATTAGAGGCTCCAGTAACTCATAATGAATAGCATGAATAATCAAATTTCAAATCAGTAACGGTGGTTTTATGATAAAGAAATGGGATTGCCTGAAACTGGTTGATTGTTTCGTATTTACGTCCCTGAGATCTTTGTTACTTTTGCTTATGTATTTGGTCTTATATGAATGGGTGGTGTCTGTTCTTTCACACATGTCCGAAAGAACACACACCATCCATTAATTCAACTCGATGCGTAATGGATCCACAAGGATGCACAATTACGTCCAACATCATGAGGGAATCTTTAAGTAGCGAGTATGCAGGACATAGATAGGACCTCCGAATTGGTAGCGCAAGTTCGGGGTGTGCGCCGGTCGAGAGGGCTGCGAAGAACACTGTGTCCGGATGGAGCAGTGGTGAACACAGGCACTAAGTAAGCTGGAGGTCCCGGGTTTGAATCCCTATCTGCACACATTTTCACTCGTCGCCGCTGATGCCGCACAAGGTCCTGATCCAGCTAGTATTAGTAATCATTTCCTTTCATTTCTCTCCCCTCCTCCTTCAATTTACACGACAGTGTCTGTTCTTCTTTGGTGTACCTTTATTTTCGGGACAGGTAAGGGTACATTCGTCTCTACACGTTGACCCAACGGAGTAAATTACTGTTTCCGAAGCCTGCTGTAGAGTAAAATTTTTTGATTCCCCCAGCTGATGATACTCATATCACGCATAGTGAGTAACGCAGCTCATTTGCATGTTGTTGTTGTTGTTGTTGTTGTTGTGGTCTTCAGTCCTGAGACTGGTTTGATGTAGCTCTCCATGCTACTCTATCCTGTGCAAGCTTCTTCATCTCCCAGTACGTACTGCAGCCTACATCCTTCTGAATCTGCTTAGTGCCTTCATCTCCTGGTCTCCGATTTTTACCCTCCACGCTGCCCTCCAATACTAAATTGGTGATACCATGATGCCTCAGAACGTGTCCTACCAACCGATCCCTTCTTCTAGTCAAATTGTGCCACAAACTCCTCTTTTTCCCAATCCTATTCAATACCTCCTCATTTGTTATGTGATCTACCCATCTAATCTTCAGCATTCTTCTGTAGCACCACATTTCGAAAGCTTCTATTCTCTTCTTGTCCAAACTATTTATCGTCCATATTTCACTTCCATACATGGCTACACTCCATACAAATACTTTCACAAACGACTTCCTGACACTTAAATCTATACTCGATCTTAACAAATTTCTATCCTTCAGAAACGCTTTCCATGCCATTGCCAGTCTACATTTTATATCCTCTCTACTTCGACCATCATCTGTTATTTTGCTCCCCAAATATCGCAACTCCTTTACTACTTTAAGTGTCTCATTTCCTAACTTAATTCCCTCAGCATCACCCGACTTAATTCGACTACATTCCATTATCCTCGTTTTGTTTTTGTTGATGTTCATCTTATATCCTCCCTTCAAGACACTGTCCATTCCGTTCAACTGCTCTTCCAAGTCCTTTGTTGTCTGACAGAATTACAATGTCATCGGCGAACCTTAAAGTTTTTATTTCTTCTCCATGGATTTTAATACCTACTCCGAATTTTTCTTTTGTTTCCTTTACTGCTTGCTCAATATACAGATTCAATAACATCGGTGAGAGGCTACAAGCCTGTCTCACTCCCTTCCCAACCACTGCTTCCCTTTCATGCTCCTCGACTCTTATAACGGCCATCTGGTTTCTGTACAAATTGTAAATAGCCATTCGCTCCCTGTATTTTACCCCTGCCACCTTCAGAATTTGAAAGAGAGTATGCCAGTCAACATTGTCAAAAACTTTCTCCAAGTCTACAAATGCTAGAAACGTAGGTTTGCCTTTTCTGAGTCTAGCTTCTAATCTAAGTCGTAGGGTCAGTATTGCTCACGTGTTCCCATATTTCTACGGAATCCAAACTGATCTTCCCCGAGGTCGGCTTCTACCAGTATTTTGCAGCCGTGACTTATTAAACTGATAGTTCGGTAATTGTCACATCTGTCAACGCTTGCTTTCTTTGGGGTTGGAGTTATTATATTATTCTTGAAGTCTGTGGGTATTTCGCCTGTCTCATACATTTTGCTCACCAGATGGTAGAGTTTTGTTAGGACTGGCTCTCCCACGGCCGTCAGTAGTTCTAATGGAATGTTGTCTAGTCTGGGGGCCTTCCTTCGACTCAGGTCTTTCAGTGCTCTGTCAAATTCTTCACGCAGTATCGTAACTCCCATTTCATCTTCATTTACATTCTCTTCCCTTTCTATAACATTGCCCTCAAGTACATGGCTTTTATGTAGTCACTCTATATACTCCTTCCACCTTTCTGCTTTCCCTACTTTGCTTAGAACTGGGTTTCCATCTGAGCTCTTGATATTGATACTAGTGGTTCTCTTTTCTCCAAAGGTCTCTTTAATTTTCCTGTAGGCAGTATCTATCTTACCCCTAGTGAGATAAGCCTCTACATCCTTACATTTGTCCTCTAGCCATGCCTGCTTAGCCATTTTGCACTTCCTGTAGATCTCATTTTTGAGACGTTTGTATTCGTTTTTGCCTGCTTCATTTACTGCATTTTTATATTTTCTCCTTTCATCAATTAAATTCAATATTTCTTCTGTCACCCAAGGATTTCTACTAGCCCTTGTCTTTTTACCTATTTGATCCTCTGCTGCCTTCACTACTTCATCCCTCAAAGCTACCCATTCTTCTTCTACAGTATTTCTTTCCCCCATTCTTGTCAATTGTTCCCTTATGCTCTCCCTGAAACTCTGTACAACCTCTGGTATAGTCAGTTTATCCAGGTTCCATGTCCTTAAATTCCCACCTTTTTGCAGTTTCTTCAGTTTTAATCTACAGTTCATAACCAATAGATTGTGGTCAGAGTCCACAACTGCCCCTGGAAATGTCCTACAATTTAAAACCTGCTTCCTAAATCTCTGTCTTACCATTATATAATCTATCTGTTACCTGTCAGTATCTCCAGGCTTCTGCCATGTATACAACCTTATTTTATGATTCTTGAACCAAGTGTTAGCTATGATTAATTTATGCTCTGTGCAAAATTCTACCAGGCGGCTTCCTCATTCATTTCTTCCCCCCAATCCATATTCACCTACTACGTATCCTTCTCTCCCTTTTCCTACTGTCGAATACCAGTCATCCATGATTATTAAATTTTCGTCTCCCTTCACTACCTAAATAATTTCTTTTATTCCATCATACATTTCTTCAAATTCTTCGTCATCTGCGGAGCTAGTTGGCATATAGATTTGTACTACTGTGGTAGGCGTGGGCTTCGTGTCTATCTTGGCCACAATAATGCGTTCACTATGCTGATTGTAGTAGCTTACCCGCACTCCTATTTTTTATTCATTATTAAACCTACTCCTGCGTTAATCCTATTTGATTTTGTATTGATAAACCTGTATTCACCTGACCAAAAGTCTTGTTCCTCCTGCCACCGAACTTCGCTAGTTCCCACTATATCTAACTTTAACCTATCCATTTCTCTTTTTAAATTTTCTAAACTACCTGCCCGACTAAGGGATCTGACATTCCACGCTCCGATCCGTAGAACGTCATTTATCTTTCTCCTGATAACGACGTCCTCTTGAGTAGTCCCTGCCCGGAGATCCCAGTGGGTGACTATTTTATCTCCGGAATATTTTACCCAAGAGGATGCCATCATCATTTATCCATACAGTAAAACTGCATGCCCTCGGGAAAAATTACGGCCGTAGTTTCCCCTTGCTTTCAGCCGTTCGCAGTGCCAGCACAGAAAGACCGTTTTGGTTAGTGTTACAAGGCCAGATCAGTCAATCACTCAGATTGTTGCCCCTGCAACTACTGAAAAGGCTGCTGCCCCTCTTCAGGAACCATACGTTTGTCTGGCCTCTCAACAGATACCCCTCCGTTGTGGTTGCACCTGCGGTACGGCTATCTGTATTGCTGAGGCACGCAAGCCTCCCCACCAACGTCAAGGTCTATGGTTCATGGGGGGCTGATTTCCATAGATGCTGGAAAATTAGTGCATTCGTAAGATATGAGGAGATTCCCTGCAAAACCAGTGAGGATACGAAGTTACAAAGTATAGGAAACGTCATAATAATGGACCTGTATTACGACGTAGGGAATAACTTCCGTAGTGCCATTTCCGGTTGTGAGGCCAAATATTATAGCCGAATACGAAAGGTAAAACATACAGCTCACAAAGACTTTCAAAAATGGTTCAAATGGCTCTGAGCACTATGTGACTTAAATTATGAGGTCATCAGTCGCCTAGAACGTAGAACTAATTAAACCTAACTAACCTAAGGACATCACACACATCCATGCCCGAGGCAGGATTCTAACCTGCGACCGTAGCGGTCGCTCGGTTCCAGACTGTAGCGCCCAGAACCGCACGGCCACTCCGGCCGCCAAAAAGACTTTCCTCTCTGGCTCATATGGGTTCTGTTTCTTGCCATCAGAATCCTCTTCCTCAAAATTTTTTTGACCTCAGGAAACCTTTAAGTACAGCCACGAGTTGTAGCGAAAGTCAAGGCATCCTGCATTCTCAGTACCTTGTAGCAAGGCAGCCTGTGTGTCCAGTTCTGCACATGTAAAAAGTTTTCATGTTACAAATATGCCAATACGTGATAGATCAGGCTAATGCCGTACACACTTTGTGACTTCATGCAAAAAAGCATGGACGATGCCCACCCAACAGGCGAACACAGATGTGATTCGTGTATCTTGGGGCTCGAAGCGTTAATGATGTGCATGGAAGCGATCGCCCGCTGTCCAATAAAACTAGCTGAAGACTGCCATCAATCAATTATGGTACTTACGTACATCGAGAATAGTGCACAGCCAGATTTACGTCCAGGCATCCGTTGGACAGTTTGACGAAGATCCCAACATCTCGGTACGCGGGATAGGTGGATAATGGAACATCAAAATGTTGCCGAGGTGGTCCTGCGTCCTTGGGAGAACTCTGCCTCCCCCCCCCCCCCCCCCCCGCTCCCTGGAAAACTACTTGACTCCAATATTTTTCTGCACAGATTGAGGAAGTTTTTTAATCTGTGAGGTACGATTGAAGTAACTGAAGCTTTATTGAATAACATTATTTGATGAGCTATGTACTTGAAAACTATTGTACACAACACATTAAATATATCATTGTAGTAATTTAATTACAAATACCGTAAACATTGGCCCTCCCCCGGGTGATCACCTCGTACTTTGTGCTCTGCAGTCTCTCGCCCCGCTCGTCACCAACACTAAATTGTTTTTCCGCACTGCTTCATCCATTATGGCGTGTCCTACATCTGCCCTGAATTAATTACCAGGAAGCCCTTGTCGTTATGCACAGAATACTTGCATCACTCTTCAGATTTCTACTACAGTTTTTTCGTAAGTATTAGAATGGTTATACCCATTACTTTAGCATGGAAACTAAGATACACACCGTGAAAATTATTGGATTGCCACACTTCACCATGCTACAGATAGACATATGTTCGGTATTCCATTTCTAAAAGACGCTGCTCGTATGAAATGACGCTGTGATATCAGCTTGCGTTTACAATCATGCGTCGGGGGAAATGTTAACACTCGATTGTCATATACGGAAAGTGGGAATACGAGGGTGAAGAGAACTAACGTACTCCTCACACTTGGTTCTTACACCATCTTTTCCATCGAGTCTTCTCTGCCACCACGTCGGAGCAACCTTCACAAACAGAGGCAGCGGTTTAATCATATGTTGGGGCGACTTAATATCCGAATGGATGATGGCCCTAACACTTTTTTTCTCTTTTTCAGTTATCGCTTCAGTTATCTCTCTCCTGACTGATTTGATACATCTCGCCACGAATTTCTCTCTTGTGCCACCCTCCAAATTTACGGAGTATCTCTGTCACACTACATCATCGACTACGTATGTGATGATGTGTTCTAATCTTTGTATTCTACGCAGCTATTACATTGTACACCTACCTCGAGTATGAAGACAGTTGTTCACTGACGTTTTGACACTTGTCCTGTCATCCTTCCCCTTCTTCTTGTCAGCGTATTCCATATGTTTCTTATTTTCGGAAAACTATCATTCTTTTTCAGTTCAGTCCACTTTATTATCTATACCCTTCTGTAGTACAACATCCGAGACACTTCCATACCCTTCTCCATACTCTGTAATTCACTTATTTAGAGTGCTGTGTTCCAAATACATATACCCGAAACATTCTTCCTCACAAGTCACGGTTGTCTGTTACTAGCAGATATCTTTTGGACAGGAATGCCCACTTTATCAGTCTTAGTCACTTTTTTATACACTCGTAACTTTGTCCTTCACGCTATTTTGTTTGGAAGATAGCAGGATTGATGAACCTCGCCTACTGCGCGGTCATCACGATTGAAGTTAGTTACCAAACTCATTCCTGCTATTCCTCATTACTTCCATCGCTCTTCTGTATGCTCACAGTCCATTCTATGTGCTCATTCGATTTTCCATTTAACTAAAAAAGTCCTGCATTTCGACCTTACTTGTACTAAGGATAGCGACGTCACGAGCCAATCATTTTATTGTTAGCCCTTCATCCCGAATTTTATTGCCACTATTGGACCTTTCATTTCTGTCGTTGTTACTTCGATGTGTAGACTAAACGGTAGAGCTGAAATACTATGTCCCTGTTTTCTTTCCTTATTAATCCATGCTCTTTGATCTTAGCCTTCTGTGCTTATTCTTCCCCGTACATTCTTATGCGTATTGCTTATTACCCGTTCTCCTGTACAGCTAAATCTAATTTTTTGTAGAACTTCAAAACCTTTCTTGAACGGTTTTATTCTGTCCGAAGCATTTACTCGATTTCGACAATATCTATGAATATCTTCTCATTTTCCCTCAATCTTACTTCCATTCTCAAGCGCAATATCTGAACTATCCTCTTCATTCTATTCCTTTCCTAAAGGAAACTGTCATCCAACAGAAACTCAGTTTTATTTTCCACACATCTGTATGTTACCATCGCCCCCGCGGTGTTACCTGCTGTTAAACAATAATCTACATAAACATTTTAAGGCTGAAACTCACTACCCACGAGTATATGTAATCATAGAAGTCACACATTACAAGTCTTGTGGCAACTTGCGTGACATCGAAAAAACAAACACGAAATTTTGAAACGATGAGAAAACCTGACAGAATTTATGTCTCTCGCCGCTCGCTCGTTTACTTAGCGGAAAACATTTTAAAGCAACGAGCAGCAAATATCAAAGCATGCAAGAAAACACAGTAAATAATTTCACTACTGTTTACGACTTGCTTAACATGAAGATCCTAATTGTGTATGCAGAGCCAGAAATCTACTGCAGTACGTCTCTGTAAACAACATTCTCAGTTGAGCACCAAGCGTTGTTCTTTTATGTGCTTACAGTCTTATATTAGACCGTCTCTGTCTAACTCCTCTTTTCCCTTCCCCCCTTTCTGTCCTACTTTCCACCCCTTCTCTCTCTCCACCTATTCCTTCCCCTACTCTCTGTTGAGATGCTTCCGCCCCTCTCCAACTCCATTTTCGCCTTCCCCTCTCTCAAATTTATCCTCTTCCCTCTCTCTGTCCATATAGTTCTCTCGCCTATGCACCTCCTTTCCACTCACAGTATCCATCTGCTCCTCTCCCACATTGTCCATCTACTCCTTATTTCTTTCTCTGTCCATCTCCACCTACTCTCTCTCACTTTCAATCTCCACCTCTTCCGTTTCTCTGCCCATCTCCTCTCCCCTTTCTCTCTGTCCACGTCTTACTCCCCCTCTGTCCCCTATCTGTGTCCATCTTCTTCTCTCTCTTCTTCCTCCCCACAACGCTCTCCGCGTTATCACCCTCACACCAAAAGGAGGATGGTGAATATTACTCGCAAATAACTTTTTTCAGATAGTAATTAATATATCTACCAGATTTGGTTGAAATCGTTACAGGCGTTTAGGATGAGAACTTTACCCATGGATTTGCCTGCACATGCACATGTCAATTTTACTTCCATGTATCTGACATATTTAACCTGCACTTACACTCGTATTTTATCTTTGTTTCACCTTGTAGTTTCATTTTCAAATAGCACAGTGTTTATTGCGTCTTATCTCTTGAACTATTTCTCACACAATGATACATTTTTAGAGGTACATTCAGTTACATGCGTGGATACTGTTAAGTATGTTACGAATAGAGTTAGAATCAAAGGAGTAATAAATTTGAACGTCGTGCATGATGCGGCACTTTTTCTCACTTATATGCGTTTAGGACATCATATTTCCTAAACTATACTGACTGAAACAAAATCATAACACCGAAAGATACTTGATGTAGAGTTGCGAAATTTCGGGAATATGTTTGTCTAGGTGAATATTCAAGAGATTAACATTGGAAGATCATGAATTAGTCTAAGCGCTAGAGATAAGCTACTGCAAATGTGAAATAATGGTACATCAGTAGCCGGTGTGACCGCCAGAACGTTGGACGCAAGCATGCAGATATGAATGCTTTGTGTTATACAGGTGTTGGACACCAGTTTGTGGATTGGAGTTCGAAGCTTGTAGCAGTTGGTCGGTCAATATAGGGGCGTTTAATACTGGTTGTGGTGACCCTGGAGTTGTGTGATGATGTCCCGTATGTGCTCGAGTGGAGAGATCTGGAACGAAATGCATCACTTATTCCGCGTATCAGGGATGATACAGTTTGTTTGTGGTTTTGTGGAGGTCTATGGTATTAGGTGTCTACGCACAAGAAATGTAATTGCCTTAAGTAATGGGCCGCTGATTTACATTCGTGGTGGTGGTGCCCAATAGCCGTCCAGATAGGTTTCATATCATTTTCATCAGGCAAATTTAGTCGCCAAGACATTGAGTCCATTACAGTGCTCTTCAAACCGCTGTACCACTGTTATGGCTACGAGAAACGAGCAGTAATACTGCTGAAAGATGACATCACCGTCGGGGGAGACATAAAGCATGAAGCGATGCAAGTGATTCGCATTTCTCAGCGTGTCTTCGGTTGCTACCACTTGCCCTTGCATGCGTAGGAGTTTGTCTTCCATAGCATAATACTACTTCGACCAGCCTTTCATCCAGATGACGGCATTTGTGGTAACTACGAGTGGCCTAGTGTGGCAAAAATGTGATTTATCCGAACAGCCGATATTTTTTCCATTGATCCACGTCCGAAACCGAATGGTCCCGCACACATTTCAGTGCTAACTGACGATATCGTTGGGTCATGAGGAGGTATAGGTTGTGTGCTGCTGAGCTCCAGGGTCAGGAATGTACGATGAACGATGTACTCCGTAACACTTGTGCTTGCACCAGCGATGTGCTCCCTCGGCAGAGATGCTACAGATCACCATCTATCCTACTTTACGGAGCAGACAATCCTCCGAAACCTATGTACTTTGAAGAGTCGTGGACGTCCAACCATCTGGTGCCTATTGTTGGTTTAACTGTCCTTCTACCTCTTTCCGGAGATGCTCAGGACAGTAGCAGATGAACTTTCGATCAGGTTCGGCGTTTTCGAGATACTCGTTCGCAGGCCTTGCGTAATAATAATCTCTCCTTTGTCAAAGTCGCTTATTTCAGTGTATTTCCACATTTGCAGTCAATATCAGGTTAGCGTTATCCCCATCCATGTCTTCACCGCGTACATACTTTTGTTACCGCGTGACGTGCCTGAACCGATCGAAGTAGCGCAGAGGTTAGCAGGCTGGACTCGTGTACGTGAGGACGGTGGTTCAGTCCCGCGTCCGGCCATCCAGATTTAGGTTTCCCATGATTTTCCTAAAACGCTCGAGGGAGATACCTTCAAACGGCTCGGTCAATTTCCTACCCCATCCTTGAAATAATCCGAGCTTCTGTCACGTCTCTGATGACCTCGATGTTTTCTTATTGGTAACGCCACATAGCGCTCTGTATGAAAATCACTGGCTGTGGCGTGTGCAGTCTGTGGCTAGTTTGCATTGTTGTCTGATATTGTAGTGTTGGGCAGCTGGATGTTAACAGCGCATAGCGTTGCGCAGTTGGAGGTGAGTCGCCAGCAGTAGTGGATGTGGGGAGAGAAATGGCGGAGTTTTGAAATTTGTAATACTGGATGCCATGAACTGCTATGTATATTATGATTTTTCAACACTATTAAGGTAAATACATTGTTTGTTCTCTATTAAAATCTTTCATTTGCTAACTATGCCTATCAGTAGTTAGTGCCTTCCGTACTTTGAATCTTTTATTTAGCTGGCAGTAGTGACGCTTGCTGTATTGCAGTAGTTCGAGTAACGAAGATTTTTGTGAGGTAAGTGATTTGTGAAAGATATAGGTTAATGTTAGTCAGGGCCATTCTTTTGTAGGGATTTTTGAACGTCAGATTGCGTTGCGCTAAAAATACTGTGTGCCAGTTTAAGCACAGTCATGTTTAATTTTTCTAAGGGGACGTTTCAGTGTATGAGCCCATAATTTACAGTCCATGCACTGTACCATGTCATCTTCTTACCCAAAACACAGAATTAGCTTGAATTTCCAACAGGGCCGTTTGTCTTCTGTTCTATGGAAAATAAATCTGTGTCTGCAGCTTTTTATTTCTTTACATGACCCTTCATTTGCTCTAATTCTTGCTTATATAGGTTGCTAGTAGTTACAGTAGCTTCTGTGCTTTTCCTCTTCCTTGAATAACAGGCTTGTTGTGTGAATTTGGTTCAAATGGTTCAAATGGCTCTGAGCACTATGGGACTTAACTTCCATGGCCATCAGTCCCCTAGAACTTAGAACTACTTAAACCTAACTAACCTAAGGACATCACACAACACCCAGCCATCACGAGGCAGAGAGAATCCCTGACCCCGCCGGGAATCGAACCCGGGAACCCGGGCGTGGGAAGCGAGAATGCCACCGCACGACCACGAGATGCGGGCGTGTGAATTTGGAATGGGTGACACCTTGTTCACAATTTTCTTAAATTTCTTGGTGAGTGTCGTAGGCCTACAATCGTCGTCACTTGAAATGTCTTCTGAAGAGAATTCCTCTCTAGGGCTTGTAGATCTTTTCAAGCAATCAGCTGGCAAAAAATGATGATCTGAAAACTCATACGTTCCTTTTCACAGACAAAATTCTCACTGAGCGGAAGGCACTCTCCAGTATTCCAACTGTTGCTGCTCGCCCATAGGGTTCATTGAACAAACCAGATATCTGAACGGTGTTATAATTTTGCCTATGTTTTCATGTAACCACTTGGCGTGGTCTTGAATGAAGTAAGCATGAAGAGGTGCATAAAACGAAACAATAAGTGTTGGCAGCCTGTGTGTCATATGCCCTGGTAATTGCAACATGATAATATCATTATCGCGAGCGTTCTCAACAGCATCGAGATTTCTGCTGTGCATTGTGCGTCCATCAAGTAGTAGGATCACAGGCGAATCCTTGCTGCGGTTCACATGATATTTGAAGTGTCTGAACCACGAAACAACCAACTCAGAATTCATGTAGCCAGTTCGTAGATGTCAACTACACTTCCTGGTGAGGCACCGATTTGAAGTTCATGTTGCCTCCTCTTACTCTTCATCATAAATCATAGATGGAATAAAGTAGACAGTTGCGTTGAAAGTACAAACAACGATGGTTTTAACTCCTCTCTCATCGGTTATAATAGATCCCACGTTATGTTTGCCTTTTTGCACGATAATTTTTTAATCCTTTTTTGAACCATCGCAAGTCCAGATTTGTCGACGTTAAATATACTCTTAGCTGTAACTCTATTCCCATCGACTGTTTTCTCGAGGTCGAAGAACTGATTTACAATCTCTCTATTAAGTCTGCCCATTGATATTCCTTCTGGCTGGCGGAGGGAGAGTTGTGGATTTCATCTCACGAATGAAAAAACCACTTTTTACCCACCACTTTCTTTTCTCTACTGAAAGAATGTGGTACTTCATATGTCTCTGCTATGTCGAATGTAAGTTTACAAACATCTTTGACAGTAAATAAAAAAATGGATCAAATTATTCTAAGCACTATGGGACTTAACATATGAGGTCATCAGTCCCCTAGACTTAGAACTACTTAAACCTAACTAACCTAAGGACATCACTCACACACATCCGTGCCCGAGGTATGATTCGAACCTGTGACTGTAGCAGCAGCGCGGTTCCGGACTGAAGCGCCTAGAACCGCTCGGCCACAGTAAATCAAAAAACGTCTCTTCAAAGAAAAGGATGTGATCTGTGAGAACTTTTTTCATCTCAGTCGTAAAAAAGTTGATTGTCCTCCAAATAACTTCATTTGAGAACGTGTTTTACTATCAGCAAATCTTTTTATTGTAGTGTTAGGTACTCTACAAACACGACCACTCTCCCTAAGCCCACAGTCACCGTTCCCTTATGCTGCCACGGTGACCTTCAGTTTATCTTCTGTATTCCTGTGTACTCCACTTTTTTCATCTTCGGAACCTAAAAGAATTACGCGTATCAATTACTCATTGTAAAAGTCTTCCATCTAAAAGCATTACCTGTACCTATTACTTATAGTAAAAATTCACTTAAATATTATTTGTTATGGGTGTCTCCTAAATTGGACCGTTTCGAATTAGGTATTGGTCCATCTTCAGCAACTGGACGCCATATAAGTAAAGATGACACTACAGGAACACAAAAAATTAATTTCTAGTTTTGTGATGTTTAATTATTAATTAATAATAGGCACTTGTGAACTGTACTGCAATAATTTGTTTACTTTCTCGCAATGTATGCAAAAGCTTATGATTTGTAGCAGGACACTTTCAGAAAGAAAGATGAAAATATAATAATGGCAACTGTTCTGTTCCCGTGTCAAAAGCTGTTATCGACTGCCCGTAGTCCCATGTGACCTCGATAATATTTCTCACCAGTAGAGACAACTTAAAAGTTACCAACACATAATGAAATACGAAGGTGGTCCAACTTCGGCAACGGTCTAACTTCGGCAACTCTCCTCTATATAGCATCTCCGAATATAGCATTCCAAACCTCCAAGATTATTACGACCCGTTCAGTATACTCTCATACTTTCTCTACTTGTGGCGTTGGCATGTACAGGGCGTTTTAATTAAAGTTCCAGTTTCAGAATGCTGTAAGAAAAGAGCGGCTGCGAGCGGATTTTCCGTTGCGCGTACTTTACAATTCTGTGTATTGACATATTCCTGGAGATGGAAACGGGCTTTGTCTCTCCACAGAATCTTCCATGGCCATTCGTTGTCGACCTCCATGTCAGCAAGTAATTCTAGAGCAAACGTTGGTATTCCAGACAGGTCATAATGAAGTAACTTCTGAATATCGACAGTTTTAAATGGATAGCAATAGAGGTTGTTTTTTTAGAATTTTATACACAGTATTTACAGGGATGGGTAAAGTTCGGGCAAATCGCAGTGCATTGCATATTTGCACACCACAGATCGAACCCCCTGTAGTGCTCTGGTCACATCTTCACATCATCCTCTGACGTCAGATCAACTGTTTTCCTCCCTCTGTCACATTACCGCCGGCCGTTGTGACTAAGCGGTTATAGGTGCTACAGCCCGGAACCGCGCTGCTGCCACGGTCGCAGGTACGAATCCTGCCTCGGGCATGGATGTGTGTATGTCCTTCGGTTAGTCAGGTTTAAGTAGTTCTACGTCTAGGGTACTGATGACCTCAGATGTTAAGTCCCATAGTGCTCAGAGCCATTTGAACCATTTTTGTCACATTGTGGTTCAAAAGAGTCTGTGTTTTCGAATTTCGTAATCAGTTTCTCCAAGCCCTTGTCAGACGTCAGCTCAACGGCTTTTTTCATAGGCTTGAGTGTCTGAAACTTCTGCAGGCCTACTGGTGCTAAGTCGCCGTTTTTGTTAAAGAGCATTACCAGCAGTGCAGCAGCTCACGATCCTACACTGAGAGAGTCTTGTCGAGCATCTCAGACTCAAACTGAGGAACACCTGTGTATCTTGCGTCTTGTATTTTCTATTTTCTGTCTCTTGCAGCGTCATTTAGTGGAAATATTTTTGTTTCCATAACGTCTCTCCCCTCTTCGAGAACATACCGTTCAAATTTGAAGCCATGCTGGGCAATGGACATTTCTACAGCTTTTTGAAACTGGAACTTTTAATTATAATCATCCTGTACAATATTGTAGTCATCGGTTTGCTGTTGACGGAGACGATATCAACCCTGTTACTTAACGGTTAACGGTAACTCAGCCTTTGCCCTACATTCCTCTTCATAAAGTATCCTATTCCCGTTATACCATAGCATGCTGCAGTTGCTAGAACCCCATATCCGTCGTATCATAGTGTTTTGTCTTCCTCCCATTGGAATTCACTGATCCCATTACATCTACATTGACCCTCAGCATATATCTTGCAGGATTTTCTACTATCCCTACTGTCTTTAGCGATTCACGCTTCGATTCGTATAATGTTATCACTTCGCTACCAAAATAAGAGCTAGAAAAATTCTAGAGACATGACAATATTATATGTACCACTCGATTAGGGTAAAGTTTTCTTCATCCAGTTCAGGCAGTCACTGCAGATAGTTTGGTACCTCCCGCTTAATTTGAAATTAATTTCAACAATCTACCTGAGCCTCAAATCGTCTGTCTAAACGTCTTAAAGAAAATCGTAGTATTTTAAAGTGAGCTTCTTCGTTACGAACAAGTAATTTCAGTTCGTACTTTTTCCACTAATCTCTCATATTTACCTGGAGTTACATAAATTTTTCATTACTTGGTACGAGTTCAACTAGCCTAAAACATCGCGGCGTTATAAAAAGCACTATTTCTAGATACAGTGATCTGAGATGTTCCTCTACAAAGATATATTGATCATTCGTATAGTTGGACATTATTCCGCACTAGATAATCGTGGCGGTATCTTGTATGTATTCTCGAAAGTAAGGTAAATTATACTGGCATGACCTGCAGGTAAAATATTGAGAAAATGTGACAAGCGGTCACAACAGAAGCATTCTGTTCTCAATTTTTTTAAATGTTGTATAATCATCTAGTACATGCAGTATGGTATAGCGACATTTTTCAGGCTCTACGGTTTGAATGTATCCATCTAAGAGTGCCTTTGTAAACGCCATGCAGCGTTTTTTTAGTGTAGGTCAAATTGGTAGGTCTGTCTTCAGTCTTATTGTTGACTTGAAGGCCACTGTGCTTTAGTAGCCATGGTCGTGTTAGAGGGAATACTCCGCTTCGCCCTCCTACATTTGAGCTGACTTATTCGGCAGGTCATATGGGGAGGTACTGTTTAACGTGGCCTCCTAACCACAGGGTAACTAGACATTTATAAAAATTAAAAGATATTCTCTGATGGGGAAGAAACGATAATCGAGATACAAAAACCCTAGTACTGGCATTGTTTCGAAACCGATCATACTGAATCCACAGTCTCAAAATAAACAACATAGACATCAGACCACCTACTTATTCGAGGTATGTGAATTATTTCTAGCTGAATGCCGTGTTTTGACGTACAGAAACGTGTTACGAATAACTTCGGCACGCTCATTACGAACATGTTGTGTTCCTTCTGCTAGTTACAAATATTTCTTTGTCAAGAAAATTGCTCATGTTGTAGCTTAATACTTGTGAAACAGCTTAGACTCCTGCTTGAGGCAATGCTCACTGCAGCACCTGGCTACACAGTCTGTGATCCAGTCACCGTAAGTTAGTCTTGAGGCGTGCAAAAAGAAATGTGGCCCTTAACCTCAATGAAACTTTTACAGCCACCCCGGTAAAGGCACTACAGCACTAGACGTGTGTTTGGTAGATATTACTGTGAGGTAAAGAAGTTATCTTAGCTGGTATCATCAATGAAATCTGTCGAAAACTGAGGAACATCTTTGGGAGAAAGAAAAGTCAAACAATATCTGAGGAGGTGGAAAATGCGAGAGTGGCAAAGAGATGCCATTATCGGCTGCCGGGTTTTCACTGCAGACTTATGTGTGCAGGAACCGTAGTGAGTTGAACTGCAATATGCTTATCTGATAGGAATATTACTTATTACTTTATGCCTTCCATACCGTACGTCGACGGCAATGGCCCAGATGCCAGCAGTGGCTGGTAAGCAGACGATGCCATACGCAGCTATATGCAGAGAGAGCGCGACTAGCGGCTGCCAAGGACGTTGATGATGCAAGTCGCTATGTCGGCTTAGTGACAGAAGTCGGAGAGATGTTACAAAGCCACCTCAAATGGAGCGAGCGTGTGAGGATGGTAATGGGGAAGACAAATGGACGACTTCAGTTTCTTGGGAGAGTTTTAGCATAGTGTCGCTCGTCCGTAGACGAGACACGACATACATCTACATCTACATTTATACTCCGCAAGCCACCCAACGGTGCGTGGCGGAGGGCACTTTATGTGCCACTGTCATTACCTCCTTTTTCTGTTCCAGTCACGTATGGTTCGCGGGAAGAACGACTGTCTGAAAGCCTCCGTGCGCGCTCGAATCTCTCTAATTTTACAATCGTGATATCCTCGGGAGCTATAAGTAGGGGAAGCAATATATTCGATACCTCATCCAGAAACCCACCCCCTCGAAACCTGGCGAGCAAGCTACACCGCGATGCACAGCGCCTCTCTTGCAGAGTCTGCCACTTGAGTTCGTTAAACATATCCGTAACGCTATCACGGTTACCAAATAACCCTGTGACGAAACGCGCCGCTCTTCTTTGGATCTTCTCTATCTCCTCCGTCAACCCGATCTGGTACGGATCCCACACTGATGAGCAATACTCAAGTATAGGTCGAACGAGTGTTTTGTAAGCCACCTCCTTTGTTGATGGACTACATTTTCTAAGGACTCTCCCAATGAATCTCAACCGCTATCATATGGTCATACAATAAAGGATCCGTCTTTCTATGTATTCGCAATACATTACATTTGTCGATGTTAAGGGTCAGTTGCCACTCCCTGCATCAGGTGCCTATCCGCTGCAGATCTTCCTGCATTTCGCTACAATTTTCTTATGATGCAACTTCTCTGTATACTACAGCATCATCCGCGAAAAGCCGCATGGAACTTCCGACACTCTCTTCTAGGTCATTTATATATATTGTGAAAAGTAATGGTCCCATAACACTCCCCTGTGGCACGCCAGAGGTTACTTTAACGTCTGTAGACGTCTCTCAATTGATAACAACATGCTGTGTTCTGTTTACTAAAAACTCTTCAATCCAGCCACGCAGCTGGTCTGATATTCCGTAGACTCTTACTTTGTTTATCAGGCGACAGTGCGGAACTGTATCGAACGCCTTCCGGAAGTCAAGGAAAATAGCATCTACCTGGGAGCCTGTATCTAATATTTTCTGGGTGTCATGAACAAATAAGGCTAGTTGGGTCTCACACGATCGCTGTTTCCGGAATCCATGTTGATTCCTACAGACTAGATTCTGGGTTTCCAAAAATGACATGATACTCGAGGAAAAAACATGTTCTAAAATTCTACAACAGATCGACGTCAGAGATATAGGTCTATAGTTTTGCGCATCTGCTCGACGATCCTTCATGAAGACTGGGACTACCTGTGCTCTTTTCCAATCATTTGGAACCTTCCTTTCCTCTAGAGACTTGCGGTACACGGCTGCTAGAAGGGGGGCTAGTTCTTTCGCGTACTCTGTGTAGAATCGAATTGGTATTCCGTTAGATCCAGTGGACTTTCCTCTGTTGAGTGATTCCAGTTGATTTTCTATTCCTTGGACACTTATTTCGATGTCAGCCACTTTTTCGTTTGTGCGACGATTTAGAGAAGGAACTGCAGTGCGGTCTTCCTCTGTGAAACAGCTTTGGAAAAAGGTGTTTAGTACTCGTATTTCAGCTTTACGCGTGTCATCCTCTGTTTCAATGCCATCATCATCCCGGAGTGTCTGGATATGATGTTTCGAGCCACTTACTGATTTAATGTAAGACCGGAACTTCCTAGGATTTTCTGTCAAGTCGGTACATAGAATTTTCCTTTCGAATTCACTGAACGCTTCACGCATAGCCCTCCTTATGCTAGATTAGACATCATTTAGCTTCTGTTTCTCTGAGACGTTTTGGCTGCGTTTAAACTTGGAGTGAAGCTCTCTTTCCTTTCGCAGTATTTTCCTAACTTTGTTGTTGAACCACGGTGGGTTTTTCCCGTCCCTCACAGTTTTACTCGTCACGTACCTGTCTAAAACGCATTTTACGATTACCTTGAACTTTTTCCATAAACACTCAAGATTGTCAGTGTCGGAACAGAAATTTTCGTTTTGATTTGTTAGGTAGTCTGAAATCGGACTTCTATTACTCTTGCTAAACAGATAAACCTTCCTCCCTTTTTTTATATTCCTATTAACTTCCATATTCAGGGATGCTGCAACAGCCTTATGATCACTGATTCCCTGTTCTGCACTTACAGAGTCGAAAAGTTCGGGTCTGTTTGTTATCAGTAGGTACAAGATGTTATCTCCACGAGTCTCTTCTCTGTTTAATTGCTCGAGGTAATTTTCGGATGTGCACTCAGTATAATGTCACTCGATGCTCTGTCCCTACCACCTGTCCTAAACATCTAAGTGTCCCAGTCTATATCTGGTAAATTGAAATCTCCACCTAAGACTATAACATGCTGAAAAAATTTATGTGAAATGTATTCCAAATTTTCTGTCAGTTGTTCTGCCACTAATGCTGCTGAGTCGGGAGGTCGGTAAAAGGAGCCAATTATTAACCTAGCTCGGTTGTTGAGTGTAACCTCCACCCATAATAATACACAGGAACTATCCACTTCTACTTCACTACAGGATAAACTACTACTAACAGCGACAAACACGACACCACCGGTTGCATGCAATCTATCCTTTCTAAACACCGTCTGTGCCTTTGTAAAAATTTCGGCAGAATTTATCTCTGGCTTCAGCCAGCTTTCTGTATCTTTAACGATTTCAGCTTCGGTGCTTTCTATCAGCGCTTGAAGTTCCGGTACTTTACCAATGCAGCTTCGACAGTTTACAATTACAATACCGTTTTCTGCTTGGTCCCCGCATGTCCTGACTTTTCCCCGCACCCTTTTAAGGCTGTTGCCCTTTCTGTACTTGCCCGAGGCCGTCTAACCTAAAAAACCGCCCAGTCCTCGCCACACAACCCCTGCTACCCGTGTAGCCGCTTGCTGCGTGTAGTGGACTCGTGACCTATCCAGCGGAACCCGAAACCCCGACACCCTATGGCGCAAGTCGAGGAATCTGCAGCCCACACGGTCGCAGAACCGTCTCAGCCTCTGATTCAGACCCTCCACTCGGCTCTGTACCAAAGGTCCGCAGTCAGTTCTGTCGACGATGCTGCAGATGGTGAGCTCTGCTTTCATCCCGCTAGCGAGACTGGCAGTCTTCACCAAATCAGATAGCCGCCGGAAGCCAGAGAGGATTTCCTCTGATCCATAGCGACACACATCATTGGTGCCGACATGAGCGACCACCTGCAGATGGGTGCACCCTGTACCCTTCATGGCATCCGGAAGGACCCTTTCCACATCTGGAATGACTCCCCCCGGTATGCACACGGGGTGCACATTGGTTTACTTCCCCTCTCTGCTGCCATATCCCTAAGGGGCCTCATAACGCGCCTGACGTCACACTAGTGTCACCCATGCTTGAGTACTGCTCGACTGCTTGGGATTCCCAACAGGTAAGATTGAAGGAAGACATCGACACGTCTCAGAGGCAGGCAGCTAGATTTGTTATTGATAGGTTCGATCAACAGGAAAGTATTACGGAAGTGTTTCGGAAACCCAAATGGGGAGCAACGCCACGTCGAGGACTCTTATGAGGAAACATAGAAAACCGTTATTTAAAACTGATTGTAGAACGATTTTACTGCCGTCGACGACCACTAATATATGTAGGCAGTCGTTTTTCCATAACACTACCTGCAAGTGGTAGAGGAAGGCAAGTGGTAAGTCGCGGTACAACGTACCCTCCGCCATGCACTGTACTTTGGCTTACGTAGAACATATGTAGACGTAGAATACCTCTCTTTCTTTGTGACGCTGGCCGAAGAGTGCAGAGCTACACATTGAAAACTTACCCCTTAGGAGACTGGCTGGAATATCAAGCGGTACATTAGTGGCCTCGCTCCGACATATTCAGTTGGAAGTCAAGAGCAGTCACGTCGTTGATCAGCATCTTCTCCTGGTTGACGAAGCTGTTCGATGAGGCTAGAGCAGCTTAGATGTACATGCGACCGATTACACGCTTGGAGACTGCGCTGGTAGCATGCATGTTACCGCCTTGTTGTGTGATGATAGGTGTCAGGCTCCATTCATGAACTCAGCTGTCGAAACATGGTACTGTGCTCCACTATGTAGCACAGTCAGTCACAGACGGCAGACCATTAAGTTGCAGGGTTCTGTGCTCGCACAAGTGCAGCACCTAGGTGCTAAATTACGCCGTTGACTGGCGTGCGTATCACTTGGCTCATTACGGAGGCCTGTCTGAAGTTAAGATCGCTACATGTTATAACAGTGAAACAGGTAAGACTCTTGCATGAGACAGTCCTCACTGCGTTCATTGGTTTTGTAACCAGCGTCCGGTTACACAAACTGTGGTTCAATCACAACCAGCAAATCCTGTGGTTAGCAAACTGGAGAAAACCCTGAGACTCCCTTGTGCCTTTCTGGCCAGCCTAGTAGACACGGTACAGTGGAGAATGGGCGTGAGGTATAGCCCTGAGATGTAAAGATTTTCTTTGTTGGTATCGTAAATGGTTGCTGCCAAAAATTGGGAGGCATTGCTGACGAGGAATAAAATTCAGCCAACGTCTGTGATTGTGGAAAGCATGAGAATGGCACAGAAAATGCTGCACTGACACTACAAGTCGTAGAGTATAAGGCTTAATCCTGAATGTCAAAATATCATACTGGTAACCTCAACCTAAAATGAAAAACAAAGTAGGAATTGTGCATTTATGTATCTTTTATTGCAGGAAATAAAATAAATATTATAAAATTTAAATTAAATTACAAAATTTGGCTTTGAGGAATTATATTGAACTCAATTTCTGTGCCTGTGTTGCACTAAATGTTTATTTTCATGGCAGTCGAATGGTATCTATTACACTTACTGTTTGTCTTTCGGTGTTTCTTTGGCCCACACTCTTTACACCGGCCCCTCTTCTGTTTATTTGCTTCTGCATTCGTTCCTATAATATTCTGCAAACTAACTTTGATCTTGTTAGATTTTTGTTAATTCTCCCCCTTCACAAATTTTGTTAGCTCATGTCCAAGTTCTTTTAGGTATAGCAGCATTCTGTACAGGTTATTTTGACTGTACGCTGGATTGCTGTATATATAAACACAGTCATTTATAGCAGCAATGTCTAGCACGTTATAGAACAAACGAACAGGCCATCAATGATACACATTTTTCAGGAATAAGTGCTGGCTGTTTTATACGTTGGGTCAACTCCTCCATTCGTTATGTTGTAATGTAGTATTACTTGAAGCTTCTTATACTCTTCTGAGGATACGCTACAGTCATTGTGCATTGCAGAGCGTAATACAAACACTTCATTTTTTTTCCTTTTTGGCATGTACCAAGGCAACCTTAAGACCCTCTGGAACCCAAAGATGGTTGAAAATAGAGGTCTACTATTGTTTGGCTGCAATTACTTCGAAATCTAAACCTCGTTCTTTATGAGTGTTCCTACCAACGTTAGATTTTTCTTGAGAAGTTCTTTGGCTTGGGGTGCAGCTCGTAAAGAAATTATCGATAGCAATGTTTCACCCAGTTTTATAAATACTTTCAATAAATCTCAAAACAGTACTTCTGCCTTGAATTGTTTGTCATAGTCCATTTCCGGTTTTCCTGTCTACAGTTCGGCCGTACAGACATGTACTATTTTGACGTCCGACAACAACCACGATTTTATTCCATATTTCCCTGTGAGTTTTGAAAGTGTATAGTGCCGGAAGGGCCACCTTCCTCTGAAAGGAACCGACTCCACGTTCACAGTGACATCTTCGCAAGGAACGAATATTTTAGGCAACTGTTCCAGAGATATTTCAGAGAGAGTCCCGATAGCAGCCAATTTATCATGACATCGCCTAGCTGGTCGATCTTCTCTATTGTCAAATTTGAGATATTTGCTGATCGTATGCAAATGCTGAAGTGACATCGTTGCACTAAAAGCTGGCCGCCCATTCATGATGTCCCATAGCTCTTCAAGATATTCGTCAGCAGATCTGTACAACCAGCTAATATAAGAAGTCCCAAAAAAGCCTTTAGTTCATGACCTGTAATAAGAGTGGATGTCGTATCTACGACTTGTGATACCCATGTCATTTCTGTGTCGATTTTATTCAAAATCGCTGTCAACATTTCTTAATTTATGACCAGTGATAATGACGATACTTTCGTCAATCCGTTGAAGAGCAATCCGCTTAGGACCTGGAGCAGGACCGAGGATGTTTGCTACCAAAAAACAAAAATGTAAAATAAAGAAAAATAAACTAAAATAGAACTAAGCAGTACAATAAAAAATTACAAAGCACTACAATAAAACCGAAACCTGACAGTAAGTAAAAAGTAAAGATATGCTGCGTACAAGCCACAAGGAGTGATGGATGATTAGAGGTTTTCATCTTTCTAGACAACTAGCACAATGAGTAGGTAAAAAGATAACGTCGAGAAAGCCTGTCGCAAGGCCGCATTCCTCACCTATAGCTGGACCGAATTTCCAACTCGGGAATACAACGGTGACAGCCCATCGCACTAGTCACCAGACTATGAGGAGGTATAACCATAAAAACAAGTTACGTATAATCTATTAATTATGTTCACTTAGCTCTTGACTCTACTGGAGTATCCGTTGACTACTCTGTACAATTACTTCGCGTATACACATCTCCTACTACATTACTTTCTTTAGACAAAGATACGCCGCCCTCAGCTCGTCCAGTCACGTCAGTTTCCTCACTTCCAGGCGACAAGTCATCAACACCACTTGATACATCAAGAAAATTTTGCAAATCAGGATCACTGACAGGATCATCTACCATTTCATGGTCTAACTCATTCAAAAGCCTTATAACTGATCATCACTTAGTCCGCAGCTCGTGGTCGTGCGGTAGCGTTCTCGCTTCCCACGCGCGGGTTCCCGGGTTCGATTCCCGGCGGGGTCAGGAATTTTCACTGCCTCGTGATGACTGGGTGTTGTGTGATGTCCTTAGGTTAGATAGGTTTAAGTAGTTCCAACTTCTAGGGGCTGATGA
Source organism: Schistocerca serialis cubense (assembly GCF_023864345.2). Lineage (NCBI taxonomy): Eukaryota > Metazoa > Arthropoda > Insecta > Orthoptera > Acrididae > Schistocerca > Schistocerca serialis. The sequence continues at coordinate 669,294,181 of NC_064642.1, forward strand.
TCATAGACGTTAAGTCCCATAGTGCTCAGAGCCATTTTTTCATCATTACTTAAGAAACGTGTAGCATTTCTGACATAAAGATCAGACTAGTACTTATACCTTCCATACAACACATATTAATGGCGGTCATATGTGAGTTTTAGTAAACGAACTAGATCAGGAATACCCACCCACAACAGGAAGATTACCATATATGGTTGTGAAGCAGCTTATCTCACTAATATCGGCAGTCATACTAAGTTTCTGCAAAAGTTCGTAGCGGCTTTCCGTCAGTGGAGTAAACACAACAGATACATATAATAGCGGATTTAGTCATCAGTAACGTATTTTCCTTCATTATCCACAACATTCTGCGAACATTGTGTTAACTTTTCTATTCCTCGACTAGAAAAATAACGTGGTTTTGAGGCTGAAGCATTCATCGAGCTATGTTTTGAGAGCATTTTATCTGGAAAGGAAGTTCCTTGAAGGTTTATCAACAGAGAGTGGAGAAGATGAACATTTAAGGGTACAAGATAAGATGAAGCCAGCTCCTGCAAGGTTTTTTTTGTCAGTCTATCAGAATGCGGGCGGTCATTATTGTGGAGTAGCATTACTTCACGCAGTCTTCCTTGTCGTTGTTCTTGGACTGTAAGACGCTTCAGCTGGTAACAATAATTGTCACCAGTGATGGTTACAGCACTGGAAATGAATTCGTAGAGGACTACACCATTGTACACTGTTGTTGTTCCATCAGATACATAACATTACCTTTTTCGGACGCACACAGGTCTCTGTACGAGGAAGTGCTGCTTTGTTTGGGCTCAAATGTTCCTTTCTTTTCCTTATTTTAACATAAAGACAACATTTCTCGTCACCATTTTTGACATAAAGATCAGACTAGTACTTATACCTTCCGTACAAGAATGCGAAATGACTCTGAACCATTGTAGACCATACGACAACAATAGCATTTACTTCAACTAAATTTTTTTTTAGAATTCAGACGACAATATCTGATTGTGTCTAAACGACCCATTCACAATGGTTGGTATTGTACACGAGCCAATTCATGAAGTGTAGGAGAGGGATATATGGCCACCCACTGTTTTGTGATTTTGGCTTAGGGCATGTGGTAAACATACCTCCGATTTTTCGACTCCCCCACTTTACGTACAAGTCACTCAATGGTGGAATGATCATGGTTCATCACATTTGCCAGTTCTCGAGTGCTCTGACGTGGATCATTGTGTATAAATGCGTTTGGACGATCTTCATCAAACCTCCAATTTCCTCCTATACGTGGAGAGTCACTAATTTCAAAACGACTCTCCTTAAAACTAAAATTGAATTTTCGTGCCGTGCTGTGTTCAGTGCCATTATCCCCATACATAGCGCAATTGTTTCTGACTGCCTCGGCTGCTGTCAGAGCACTATTGAATTCCAACAGAAGAATTTGTGGAAAATGTACCGATTTCTCCACCTGCCACTCAATTATCTAGCTTCCTCAGCTCCAGTCCCTACCTTCAAAACAACAAAACACAATACGTAAAGTGAAATAGCAACAATGATCTACAAGTAAGAAATATAGGTCCATTTAACATAGCTGTTTGGGCTGCTCCAATTCCTCCAAGTTTATTTTCGAGGCTTATAATATGTTTGTCGACAAGCATGCGGTGGCGGCGTTGGCGATACACACGACGACGAGGCATAGTGTGCTTCAGTGCTGTCGCAGATAGATCTCACAGCGAAATGGTTCCACTGGCGTGCACTGCCCGCTTATATACAAAACGCGTGACCTTGTTTACGTAAGAGGCTGATAACGGACTTAGACTCTGCACGCACCAGCCGGAGTATGTTATCCGGTACGCGCGCTGTAGTCGGTTTAGCAGCGCGCTGCTTTGGTAAGTCAGCCACACTGGCGCCGAGCCAAGTCGGGTGGGTTGCGTCACCGACTCGCTAGGCGCTCAGCGGGCAGTGCGGCACTATGATTTACAATTTTTTTCAAACTGTTCCATCCTTGAGCCCCCGGTTCGCAATGTACGACTGCCGGTTACAGAGGTCAATGATCACTCTTTATTAATAATTGTAGTACAAAGTAATATCACGAGTTACAGTTACATTACAGTATATCCATAGGAAGCGAAATACAAAAATACAAAACAAGAAACGTTACGAGCTTGTGCACCAACCTAATCGATCCAGAAATTTTAAAATATCTATGTCTGTGATGCAGAAATTGTTGCGGAAATATTTCTTCTCGTTTGTTCTGTTTATCTGACAGCTTCTAATGACAGCTGTGACGGAAACGCGTTAAGCATTTTTTTTATTTTTCTTTTTACAAAAAAGGAATGTGTACTAGGGATCAAGACGGACAATTACATCTCATAAATAACTTTTAATGCAATGTACAATCATGCAGTAATCTCACTTTATTGATTCCCTGAAGCTAGAAACGTTTCGCTAAAAATTCAGTATGTTAGCAAAATGCTTGTGGCCACATTTATTCAGGTTTTACGAGTAGTACTGGCATTTTAAATTATTATTCTTATTTTACGGTTATAGTCACTGTAAAGCTTGAATTGTTTGTATATAGTTACGATATCAATGAGCCTTTTAAGCAGTTGGACAGCAAGTGCCCGCTGATAATTACGAGATTATAATTACTCTGTTTACTGTATTTACACATCACCTTTGACAGGTATTTAAGTATCGTAGCCTGATAAAGAAATTTATGTTACTAACAAATATATAAATGAAGTAGCTACATTTTGATGATAGACTGACATAGTGTGGAGAAACCCGCTACAAATGACATGTTACAACATGTTTCATTACAGTCTCACGTCCGATTCATTTTTATAGTGATCTCGGGTTTGAGCTACAGCTACAAAACATCTACTGCATACAACACTTAAACGCTATTGTTTCCTCTGCAAATATTATCACTATTTAAGGTTGTCATTCTAAATTATTATTGCAGAAAGTGGAGAACATTTCTGAAGAATATTAACAGAGCCACGATAGACAATCAGTTTTATGATATTTTATACCTGATTTGATGTTTTTACATATTTTTTGTAAGATGTAGACAATGAAACGTACAAAGTAAATATCAGAATTTAAAAAGCAATGTAATTATACTTTCCTTTCCGTTCTGTGACAAAGAAAATGTTGGGTTATGATTCTAAATTCAATAACAGTTACTTTTCAATATATATATGAGAATATAATTATCATTACAAGCTAAAACAATTATAAACTGTAATTCCTGTGCAGACATCCTGCCATGGATCAGATAATTTGCTGGGAAAGTTGTTTACCAAAATAAATTTATATCCAGCTATATTTTAAAACAAAAGCCCTGCGCCACTCGTGTATAAAGTCTTGAAAACAATGGTCGTGCTGTACAGAAGATTTATGCGTTCTTAGCTCATCAACGAAACAAAAAAGTGCAACAGCTATAGTAAAATTAAATGTTAACGTTATATCGTACGTAGCATAGAAGGTATGAACGGCTGAGCTACTACAGGGAGGACAAAATCCGCCTCTGGCGCGGGTAATGTAAGTTGGGCTGCCCATATTAGATTGTGTGAAATATATTCCGAGCCAGTTTTATTTTGTTCACTAAGTAAGAAATTATTTTAATTCTGTACAGAGACGACTACGATTGATAAAATATTGATGACAGTTTTAGACCATACCAGTTTTAGAGCATACGTTGTCAACGAGTGACTGGATTTGAAGATGACCGTTTGAGATGGTCGAAAGCGAAAATAATTTTTATTGTGTCGGAAAATAAAATAAAATGAAACAAAATAAATAATATTTCACCATCGCAAAGAGTGACTATATTATCGCGGAGCGAAACAAATAAACATAATTACTTGAGTATAAATATTCCATGTGCGGTGCACTATGTGGTAAAGAGCTATATATTAGTATAAACTCTTCATATGCAAGGAAAATAAAACATTTCGCACTACCTCACAGATTGCTTTGACACGCAATGTTCCAAATAGCCCATTCAAATTGTCCGTACAAACTTCATTTATCATTTATACGGAGTTTAATTTGAAAAATCAGACTAAAGGTTGCTAATCGTTGCCAAGCCAACAGAGAGAGAGAGAGAGAGAGAAGCGAGAGAGAAAGAGAGATATGGGTGCGGATAGGGGGAGCAGCTAAATCACTTCTGCCGAGTACGTCAGTCCTAGCTGAAAGAGCATAGGGCCACATTTCGTGAACGGAAAAAGGACAGAGAACTGTGTTCACTGTTATGCAGAGTAAATACAAAACGTGGCACAATAAAATACAGTTGGCACTCTAACACTCATTCAGCACCACTTCAGCGTTTGTGTGTACATTTGTACATGTACAAAATGAGAGAGCCTCGCAGGGTTTGCTACTAATGAAAGTGAACAAATAGCGCTCGTATCCATTGAGCTTGTTCGTACGGATACATTTCCAGACAAGCGCGCTCTCCGGGGTGAACAATACACTAAGCTAACAGTGCTTCCAGAACAAAGAACAGCACCAGAACTGGAAAACTATGTCGCAGAGTGTTTCCACGGACCGCTTCCTCATTTCGACAGAGCATAAACCGCGTGATATTTGCGTATTAACTACGCTGCAGTTGCCGGAATCAGGTTAATGGAACAGCTGCTGAATACTGCATCACCTCCTCATCACATCGTTTCCACTATGACTTGAAACTTCTCAATACAGTAAATATACCATATTCACTTTTTAGATTGTTGTATGTGATGTGAAAGTTTGAGCAGTTGGTTGAGGCAGTTGTCTAATCGCCACGACAGCAGTGTACAGCTTGATGGGTTTCAAGAGTACGGTAACTGAAACGAACCATATCTGAGTTACATTTTCGCTTCCACTTGATGCAGAAGGGCAGACATATATGAGATTTTTAATATGCCCATTCAGTACGGTATATTCATTGACCTGTCCATGGGACGGAAGTTTATCATTATTCCGAATGATTTCCATTGGAAGGTATATTCATTTTACTAAAATATATTTATTACTTAACTGTTTAGATGTTTGCATTGTGTCGGGATAATATCTACACAAGTATGTCAAAAACTTATTCCTGGGTGCTATTGCATAGCTTAATGAATGATTTAATACTGAGCTTAGGCTCGAAACTAGTTATCAAGTAACAAATAAAATCAATATTGCAACTTCGACGATTCTGTGCAATTAACTGAGTAATTTGGTAAACTATGCTGTTGCTGACATGACGTATTCCAGATCCTGGAAATTAGTAAGTACCTTATGCATATAGTACATGTGGCAATATCCAGAAAGCGGTCATTAGTTACACTATGCACTGTTAAGATGCTAATCCTGGTTGCCCCCGAAGCTTTATGAACGAAATAGGAACAAAACGCTTAAGGCGTGGTAAGTGTATGAGAAACATGAGCCCTGCTCATAGACCCGATGTTGGCCCGTTCCATTACAAGTTTAGGTTATACTTACATTATTATGTACTAGCAACTGTGCACAATACCGCAATCGATGTGCTTGCATACATCAGTATTATCGAGTGCCGTTTAGTAGTTCCTACTATCTGGATGCAATTTTAAATAATTGGTAGATGACATTCAGTCTCGTGTAGTTAACATTGTACTAGTTTTTGCATAAATCTCTTACCTGCAGTGCTTTATAGAGCATTGCACTACAGTTATAGTTTCGTCTGCTATAGCTCACTACCTTTTTGGTAAGAAAGGAAAAAAGCTGTGCAACACGGAGGAATTAACCGAATGGGACGGAAATCGGTAGACGTGATTACGTGTACAGACAAACAAATGATTACTGTTTTAAGGAAAACAAATGATTTATCAAAGAGAATGAGCTTCACAAATTGAGGAAGTTAATAAGGCGTTGTTCCACCTCTGACCCTTTTGGCAAGAGGTTATTCGGTTTGGCGTTCATTGATACATTTGTTGGAATTCCTACTGGGTGATTTCGTGCGAAATTCTCTCCAACTGACGCTTTAGATCGTCACAATCCCGAGATTGTTGAAGAGCCCCGCCCATATTCTCCAAATGTTATGAATTGAGGAGAGATCTGTGAACCAAGCAGGTACTGTTTGGTGTGTGCGAATACAAGCAGTAGAAACATCCGGCGTGTCCATGGGGGGGGGGGGGGGGGGCGACATTATATTGCATAATCTAAGCCCAAGATGGCTTGCCATGAAGGGTAATAAAATCGTCGACGTACCGCTGTGCCGTGGGAAACAACGAAAGGGTCCTGATACAAAATTAATTGGTCCCTCATAACATCACTCCTGGTTGTCTGGCCATCGGCGGGCGACGGTCATTTCGGCATCCCACCCCTGTCCGGAGAGTCTCGATACACGTCCTTGGCCTAGACTCTCATTCAACGACGCAGATGTGTCTTCAGTGATCAACCCCGTCTCGAACTGAGCACTGATGAGCTGCGGAAATATCTGTAGACGTCTCGGGCAGCGGTGGGATACCAACCTTCAGTCGCCTGCCGTACGGCCCGATAACAGGGATTGATAGTCTGGGGTGCCACTTCATTGCCTTATGGTTGTAATCTGTGATGTTCTTACAGCACACCTGTACGCCCAAGATATCCTACGCCACGTTGCCCTTTGTGGAAAGTCATCTTGGACCTATATTTAGCAAGATAAAGCCCACCTACACATAGCGAGAGTTTCTACACATTGTCTTAATGCTCACCAAGCTATATCTTGGCCAGGAAGGCAGCCAGATCTCTCGCCAATTGAGAAAGATTGGAGTAATATAGGCGAGGCCCTCCAACCAGCTCAGGTTTTATCTGATCTAACGCGCCAGTTGCACGGAATTTGACACGAGACTCCTTAAGAGGACAGCCAACAACTCTGTCAGTCAATGCCAAGCCGTACAGCTGCTAGCATAAGGGACTGAGGTGGAACAACACGTTACTGACTTGCACAGTTTATGAAACTGTCTCTCTTCGATGAATCATCCAACTTTTCTGAAAATATAGTCATTATTCGTCGGGTAGTACGTATTTTTTTCGCTTAGGATACATATACCAGGCGTGTTTTTTAAGTAAGGTCCGTTTTGTTGTAGACACAAGTAGTTCGCGCGGATACCGCAACGAGCGCGTGCGTCGTGCACCGGCATTCCTCAGGAACAACTGTGCTCAGTTTCAGCTCTGTAGATAACCTGTACGGTTCTGTCCTGTTCTTTCAAAATGTTGAAGACTATCAACTCGCCCGCCACGTGTGAGGTTCGCTCAGTGATATGGTTTTAGTCAGCAAGGAACCTATCCGCTGCAGAAATTCTTCGACAGATTTGCGAAGTGTGCGGTGATACTGTTATGAGTGAAAGCAAAGTGTGTAGGTGGGTACGACAATTCAAAGATGACCGTGACAACGCCCATGATGAGTACCGCTCCGGTCGCCCTTCATTGATTATTGACGATATGGTGACTTCAGTTGAAATGAGAATTCGTGATAACAGGCGCTTGACAATAACGAGTCTCTCAAACGAATTTCCTGACGTGTCGAGACCAGTGCTTTACAACATTGTTTCTCCACACCTTCAGTTTAGGAAACTGTGCTCCCGTTGGGTCCCGAATCTCCTGAAAGAGGATCACAAAAACCAAACGTTTGAGTGTGCGAGTTCTTGACTCGTTGTCATGAAGAAGGTGACGGCTTCATGAGTCAGATAACTGGAGACGAAATATGGGTTTCGCAAATCACGCCCTAATCGAAGCAACAGAGCATGGAATAGAGACACACACACACTCGCTTGTAAAGGTGAAGGCCAAACTGACTCTACCAGCACAAAATCATGGCGTCGGTATTTTGGGATGGGCATGGCGTTTTGTTAGTCAACAAGGAACCACTATCAATGCAGAAGCATACTGCCAAACCCTGAGAAAGCTATGCAGAGTGATTCAAAAGAAAAGACGCGGCATACTGACGAAGAGAAATGGCATTCTCCATGACAGTGCAAGACCTTACACTGCAGGTCAGACCCGTGATTTATTGCACAGTTTAGGGTGGGAAGTTTTAGACCACCCACACTACGGTTCTGATCTTGCACCGACCGATTACCATCTGTTCCTCCATTCTACATTCTACATCTATACTCCGCGAGCCACCTTACGGTGTGTGGCGGAGGGTACTTATTGTACCACTATCTGATCCCCCCTTCCCTGTTCCATTCACGAATTGTGCGTGGAAAGAACGACTGCTTGTAAGTCTCCGTATTTGCTCTAATTTCTCGGATCTTTTCGTTGTGATCATTACGCGAGATATATGTGGGCGGTAGTAATATGTTGCCCATCTCTTCCGGGAATGTGCTCTCTCGTAATTTCGATAATAAACCTCTCCGTATTGCGTAACGCCTTTCTTGAAGTGTCCGCCACTGGAGCTTGTTCAGCATCTCCGTAACGCTCTCGCGCTGACTAAATGTCCCCATGACGAATCGCGCTGCTTTTCGCTGGATCATGTCTATCTCTTCTATTAATCCAACCTGATAAGGGTCCCATACTGATGAGCAATACTCAAGAATCGGACGAACAAGCGTTTTGTAAGCTACTTCTTTCGTCGATGAGTCACATTTTCTTAGAATTCTTCCTATGAATCTCAACCTGGCGCCTGCTTTTCCCACTATTTGTTTCATGTGATCATTCCACTTCAGATCGCTCCGGATAGTAACTCCTAAGTATTTTACGGTCGTTACCGCTTCCAATGATTTACCACCTATGGCATAATCGTACTGGAATGGATTTCTGCCCCTATGTATGCGCATTATATTACATTTATCTACGTTTAGGGAAAGCTGCCAGCTGTCGCACCATGCATTAATCCTCTGCAGGTCCTCCTGGAGTACGTACGAGTCTTCTGATGTTGCTACTTTCTTGTAGACAACCGTGTCATCTGCAAATAGCCTCACGGAGCTACCGATGTTGTCAACTAAGTCATTTATGTATATTGTAAACAATAAAGGTCCTATCACGCTTCCCTGCGGTACTCCCGAAATTACCTCTACATCTGCAGATTTTGAACCGTTAAGAATGACATGTTGTGTTCTTTCTTCTAGGAAATCCTGAATCCAATCACAAACCTGGTCCGATATTCCGTAAGCTCGTATTTTTTTCACTAAACGTAAGTGCGGAACCGTATCAAATGCCTTCCTGAAGTCCAGGAATACGGCATCAATCTGCTCGCCAGTGTCTACGGCACTGTGAATTTCTTGGACAAATAGGGCGAGCTGAGTTTCACATGATCTCTGTTTGCGGAATCCATGTTGGTTATGATGAAGGAGATTTGTATTATCTAAGAACGTCATAATACGAGAACACAAAACATGTTCCATTATTCTACAACAGATTGACGTAAGCGAAATAGGCCTATAATTATTCGCATCTGATTTATGACCCTTCTTGAAAATGGGAACGACCTGCGCTTTCTTCCAGTCGCTAGGTACTTTACGTTCTTCCAGCGATCTACGATAAATTGCTGATAGAAAGGGGGCAAGTTGTTTAGCATAATCACTGTAGAATCTTAAGGGTATCTCGTCTGGTCCGGATGCTTTTCCGCTACTAAGTGATAGCAGTTGTTTTTCAATTCCGATATCGTTTATTTCAATATTTTCCATTTTGGCGTCCGTGCGACGGCTGAAGTCAGGGACCGTGTTACGATTTTCCGCAGTGAAACAGTTTCGGAACACTGAATTCAGTATTTCTGCCTTTCTTCGGTCGTCCTCTGTTTCGGTGCCATCGTGGTCAACGAGTGACTGAATAGGGGATTTAGATCCGCTTACCGATTTTACATATGACCAAAACTTTTTAGGGTTCTTGTTTAGATTGTTTGCCAATGTTTTATGTTCGAATTCGTTGAATGCTTCTCTCATTGCTCTCTTTACGCTCTTTTTCGCTTCGTTCAGCTTTTCCTTATCAGCTATGATTAGACTACTCTTAAACCTATGATGAAGCTTTCTTTGTTTCCGTAGTACCTTTCGTACATGATTGTTATACCACGGCGGATCTTTCCCCTCGCTTTGGACCTTAGTCGGTACGAACTTATCTAAGGCGTACTGGACGATGTTTCTGAATTTTTTCCATTTTTGTTCCACATCCTCTTCCTCAGAAATGAACGTTTGATGGTGGTCACTCAGATATTCTGCGATTTGTGCCCTATCACTCTTGTTAAGCAAATATATTTTCCTTCCTTTCTTGGCATTTCTTATTACACTTGTAGTCATTGATGCAACCACTGACTTATGATCACTGATACCCTCTTCTACATTCACGGAGTCGAAAAGTTCCGGTCTATTTGTTGCTATGAGGTCTAAAACGTTAGCTTCACGAGTTGGTTCTCTAACTATCTGCTCGAAGTAATTCTCGGACAAGGCAGTCAGGATAATGTCACAAGAGTCTCTGTCCCTGGCTCCAGTTCTGATTGTGTGACTATCCCATTCTATACCTGGTAGATTGAAGTCTCCCCCTATTACAATAGTATGATCACGAAACTTCTTCACGACGTTCTGCAGGTTCTCTCTGAGGCGCTCAACTACTACGGTTGCTGATGCAGGTGGTCTATAGAAGCATCCGACTATCATATCTGACCCACCTTTGATACTTAACTTAACCCAGATTATTTCACATTCGCATTCGCTAATAACTTCACTGGATATTATTGAATTCTTTACTGCTATAAATACTCCTCCACCATTGGCGTTTATCCTATCCTTGCGGTATATATTCCATTCTGTGTCTAGGATTTCGTTACTGTTCACTTCCGGTTTTAACCAACTTTCCGTTCCTAATACTATATGCGCACTATTTCCTTCAATAAGAGATACTAATTCAGGAACCTTGCCCTGGATACTCCTGCAGTTTACCAATATTACGTTGACTTTTCCTGTTTTTGGTCTCTGAGGACGGACGTTCTTTATCATCGATGATAATGTCCTCTCTGGTAAGCCGTCAGGTATTTTATCGTTTCGCCCAAGGGGGGGTCCCTCTAACCTAAAAAACCCTCGTGTGCACGCCACACGTACTCTGCTACCCTAGTAGCTGCTTCCGGTGTGTAGTGCACGCCTGACCTGTCTAGGGGGGCCCTACAGTTCTCCACCCAATAACGGAGGTCGATGAATTTGCAACCATTATAGTCGCAGAGTCGTCTGAGCCTCTGGTTTAGACCCTCCACACGGCTCCAAACCAGAGGACCGCGATCGACTCTGGGCACTATGCTGCAGATATTAAGCTCAGCTTGCACTCCGCGTGCGATGCTGGTTGTCTTCACCAAATCAGCCAGCCGCCGGAAGGAACCAAGGATGGCCTCAGAACCCAAGCGGCAGGCGTCATTCGTTCCGACATGTGCTACTATCTGCAGCCGGTCACACCCAGTGCGTTCAATAGCTGCCGGAAGGGCCTCCTCCACATTACGGACGAGACCCCCCGGCAAGCACACCGAGTGCACACTGGCATTCTTCCCCGACCTACCCGCTATTTTCCTAAGGGGCTCCATAACCCGCCTAACGTTGGAGCTCCCTATAACTAATAGGCCCGCCCTCTGTGACTGTCGGGACCTTGCCGGAGAATCGGCCACTGGCCCAACAGGCGAGGCATCCTGTGGTGGCTCGGAAACGATGTCATCACCACTAGGAAGCACCCCGTACCTGTTGGAAAGGGGTAAGGCAGCTGCCACGCGGCCAGATCCCACCTTCGCCTTTCGGCCAGGCACGCGCGAGCCCACCACTGTCCGCCATTCACCCTGGAGTGATGGCTGACCGGTAAGATGCTCACTGCCGGAAGACGCAGCGACATCAGGGGTTCCATGTGATTCCAAGGCCACCGAAGTAGGCATAGGTCTCACCACAGTTGCCCCAACGCCACTACGAGCCGACGCCTGCGCCTCGAGCTCGATGAGCCTAACAGACAAAGCCTCCACCTGCCCCCGAAGAGTGGCCAATTCTCCTTGCGTCCGCTCACAACAACCACAGTCCCTACACATGGCTATGTTTACCCTACAAGCGAACGGTGTACTCGCCTTATTAGCAGCAGGAAATCGAAGTGCTCTCTCACTGACGGTCTAACCGACACTGAGCTGTTCTAACCAAACAAACAAAAGCCTGTATGATACGAGGGTCGATAGCAACGGCGATACTGTACACTACACTGTTATTAAAATAAACGGTTGTGTCTAGTAGGCACTCAAACACGCAAGAAATTACAAAAATAAAATAGTAACTACCCAGATAACTGAAAAAAATAAGTTGTACCTGTTTGAAGCTCGCAAAAATGTGTAACAAGCGAACGGTGTACTCGCCTTATTAGCAGCAGGAAATCGAAGTGCTCGCTCACTGGCGGTCTAACCGACACTGAGCTGTTCTAACCAAACAAACAAAAGCCTGTACGATACGAGGGTCGATAGCAACGGCGATACTGTACACTACACTGTTATTAAAATAAACGGTTGTGTCTAGTAGGCACTCAAACACGCAAGAAATTACAAAAATAAAATAGTAACTACCCAGATAACTGAAAAAATAAGTTGTACCTGTTTGAAGCTCGCAAAAATGTGTAACAAGCGAACGGTGTACTCGCCTTATTAGCAGCAGGAAATCGAAGTGCTCTCTCACTGACGGTCTAACCGACACTGAGCTGTTCTAACCAAACAAACAAAAGCCTGTACGATACGAGGGTCGATAGCAACGGCGATACTGTACACTACACTGTTATTAAAATAAACGGTTGTGTCTAGTAGGCACTCAAACACGCAAGAAATTACAAAAATAAAATAGTAACTACCCAGATAACTGAAAAAATAAGTTGTACCTGTTTGAAGCTCGCAAAAATGTGTAACAAGCGAACGGTGTACTCGCCTTATTAGCAGCAGGAAATCGAAGTGCTCTCTCACTGACGGTCTAACCGACACTGAGCTGTTCTAACCAAACAAACAAAAGCCTGTATGATACGAGGGTCAGTAGCAACGGCGATACTGTACACTACACTGTTATTAAAATAAACGGTTGTGTCTAGTAGGCACTCAAACACGCAAGAAATTACAAAAATAAAATAGTAACTACCCAGATAACTGAAAAAATAAGTTGTACCTGTTTGAAGCTCGCAAAAATGTGTAACAAGCGAACGGTGTACTCGCCTTATTAGCAGCAGGAAATCGAAGTGCTCTCTCACTGACGGTCTAACCGACACTGAGCTGTTCTAACCAAACAAACAAAAGCCTGTACGATACGAGGGTCGATAGCAACGGCGATACTGTACACTACACTGTTATTAAAATAAACGGTTGTGTCTAGTAGGCACTCAAACACGCAAGAAATTACAAAAATAAAATAGTAACTACCCAGATAACTGAAAAAATAAGTTGTACCTGTTTGAAGCTCGCAAAAATGTGTAACAAGCGAACGGTGTACTCGCCTTATTAGCAGCAGGAAATCGAAGTGCTCGCTCACTGGCGGTCTAACCGACACCTCAAACAACGCCTCAGTGGCAACCGTTACAATGATGACGACGACGTGAAAACGGCAGCGAACTCTTTGTTATCGGAGCAGGTGGCAGGTTTTTATGAAGAGGGTATTTTAAATTGGTTGGAGGTATGTTACATGTTTCAACAAACTATTTAGAAAAGTAGAGTGAAGTATGTGCTTTCTGAAAATAAATTTACTTTTTTGAAATAACCTTTCGTTGCGTACTTATGTTCAGACGGACCTTATTTAAGAAAACACGCCTAGTGTATATATTGCGTCGCTGACAATTGTGAACGTCTAATCTGTCGATATATATGTAGTCTGAATACCGTCTCAAATTAAGAAAAATGTTAATCAAATCGGGACAAACCTACCGCTTAAGGAATTTATTCCACTTCTAGTCCTTTACAATAAGTAACTGCAAAAATCATCTCTTCAGATTGTCAGTTCATGTCTGTCGTTTAAACCGAAGAGCTAATCTAACTCCGAATCAGCGATATAATCTTCTTAGTCGATATCGTATAATCCCTGATTTCTTTTCAATATAAAATATTTAACTTTCCTTCTTTCCTTTCCCAAGACATCTACCACGAGGTATTTCTATTAATTCCAGTACGTATACTAATAATACATTTGATCCTTGGATTTGTAGTTTGAAAACTGAGTTACTACTACCAAGTGCAAATCACAAGTCAATTCTTCAGTTAAAGAGAACAACCAATCTGTCACCTTAGTTTGTGCCAATATTGCAATCTCTCAATTACCTCAGATTCTGTTAATTACCTATACAAGAAACAGCGAGCACTCAGCTGCTTCACAGTACACAGAGCAGGAGCACTGGTCAAAATACACGGAACAATTCACATCAGTGTCTGATCGTAGCTGAATTCACGTACCAACATTAACTGCTTAGCACAAGTATGGTTCTCCCAAATGTTGGGATTATCCAGCTAATTATATACGCCTGCCCTGTACATCATTATTTAGCAAGATCATACTTTCTAGAAATTCAGTTAATGACAGTTGGACCGTAATTCAACTACAGAAAACTCGCGGAGCCAAACAATCAAATAGTAGTCATTCTTTGTAGTCGAATAATCAAACCCGCAAATATGCTTCCTACAATATCAGATCAGTAATCGCTCTGACCTGTAAGTACACGAACTCTATTACAAGCTCCACCACTCCCCTATGACTACCCTCCTAACAGCTCAGCTGTGACTATAAGCACATATCGACTGTGACTCACTATGAGGCCCACGTTCCTCTGTTTTTGAACCCCTTAACAAAACAAAAGTCAAGCGCTACCATCACTTTTGACAATTTATTCAATATTTCAAAAATGGTTCAAATGGCTCTGAGCACTATGGGACTCAACTACTGAGGTCATTAGTCCCCTAGAACGTAGAACTAGTTAAACCTAACTAACCTAAGGACAACACAAACATCCATGCCCGAGGCAGGATTCGAACCTGCGACCGTAGCGGTCTTGCGGTTCCAGACTTTCAATATTTCATGTGGCCGTTGTACTACTTCTCGTGGCCAGGTATCACATGCTGTCTTTGCGCTCTATTTGCAACTGGAAGCAGTTAATTTCATAAATTATCTGGGAGTACGCATTAGGAGTGATTTAAAATGGAATGATCATATCAAGTTGATCGTCGGTAAAGCAGATGCCAGACTGAGATTCATTGGAAGAATCCTAAGGAAATGCAATCCGAAAACAAAGGAAGTAGGTTACAGTATGCTTGTTCGCCCACTGCTTGAATACTGCTCAGCAGTGTGGGATCCGTACCAGATAGGGTTGATACAAGAGATAGAGAAGATCCAACGGAGAGCAGCGCGCTTCGTTACAGGATCATTTAGTAATCGCGAAAGCGTTACGGAGATGATAGATAAACTCCAGTGGAAGACTCTGCAGGAGAGACGCTCAGTAGCTCGGTACGGGCATTTGTTAAAGTTTCGAGAACATACCTTCACCGAAGAGTCAAGCAGTACATTGCTCCCTCCTACGTATGTCTCGCGAGGAGACCATGAGGATGAAATCAGAGAGATTAGAGCCCACACAGAGGCATACCGACAATCCTTCTTTCCACGAACAATACGAGACTGGAATAGAAGGGAGAACCGATAGAGGTACTCAAGGTACCCTCCACCACACACCGTCAGGTGGCTTGCGGAGTATGGATGTAGATGTAGATGTAGATTGGTGTCGGCCGCCAACTCTGTTATCATTTTCGCCGTTCGATTCGCTACTGCTGTAAGCCATCGATTCTTCTTTAGTACGCTACGACATATTTTCAACAATCTCGCATAAGCAAATAATTTTACTAATATACGATCAGTAACCAAAACATGTTAGCGTGAATTCAGGTGCTGGGCCGACAAGTTAAGATTACGAAACTACTAGACGACAACTAAAGCGTACCAAATCCTTGTGAACCGTCAGAAGTTGGCCTCGTTGTCTTCATATAGATGTACCTTAATGCCACACATGCTGATTTCTACAAAGAACATCCACTGATGTTAGGTTTTTGAAAGTCTGGTGAACGTCTGTTTATAGATTAACAAAATGTCTGCACTGTGAATTTTTGTGTTTTAACTCATCAAAACAAAAGCTAACATTCTTTTGCATTCTGTTCCACCTATAATGTCTGCTTTCTATCGCATTAGAAACACAACTTGTCTCCATTATTTCACAACTTCCCGACAAAAGTGCACAAAGAAGAAGTTTGAAGTCGGTAATCAAAAGCAAAGAGGTTTACACCGTTGTCACAGAGAAAAACCGTAAATATTTAGCAAAATGTCTTAGATTCATATTTACATATTTCTAAAACTAGATCTTCAGTAAGTTTAGTTCACACGAAAACATACATTTATGAAATGAAATTACTGACACTTTAAGATATATTTCTAAGTTGAATAGTGCACAAATTTATTCTGATCGTGGTCACAGGTATGAGGCACTGTAGTCTTGTTACTGTTTCATCAAGATCCACACAAGTAACGTCTTCCAAGGCTCTTCCTAGTTCCCCTTTACAAAGCAAAATACACTACTGACCGTTAAAATAGCTACACCAAGAAGAAATGCAGATGATAAACGGGTATTCATTGGACAAATATGTTATACTAGAACTGACATGTGATTACATTTTCACACAATTTGGGTGCATAGATCCTGAGAAATCAGTATCCAGAACAACCACCTTTGGCCGTAATAACGGCCTTGATACGCCTGGGCGTTGAGTCAAACAGAGCTTGGATGGCGTGATGCAGCTTCAACACGAATCCACAGTTCATCAAGAGTAGTGACTGGCGTATTGTGACGAGCCAGTTGCTCGGGCACCATTGACTAGACGTTTTCAATTGGTGAGAGATCTGGAGAATGTGCTGGCCAGGGCAGCATTCGAACATTTTCTGTATCCAGAAAGGCTCGTACAGGACCTGCAACATGCGGTCGTGCATTATCCTGCTGAAATGTAGGCTTTCGCAGGGATCGAATGAAGGGTAGAGCCACGGGTCGGAACACATCTGAAATGTAACGTCCACTGTTCAAAGTGCCGTCAATGCGAACAAGAGGTGACCGAGACGTGCAACCAATGGTACCCCATGCCATCACGCCGGGTGATACGCGAGTATGGCGATAACGAATACACGGTTCCAATGTACGTTCACCGCTATGTCGCCAAACACGGATGCGACTATCATGATGCTGTAAACAGAACCTGGATTCATCCGAAAAATGACATTTTGCCATTCGTGCACCAGATTCGTCGTTGAGTACACCGTCGCAGGTGCTCCTGTCTGTGATGCAGCGTCAACGGTAACCGCAGCCATGGGCTCCGAGCTGTTGCAAACGTCCCCATCTGTTGTCTCAGGGATCGAGACGTGGCTGCACGATCCGTTACAGCCATGCTGATAAGTGCCTGTCAACTAGACTGCTAGTGATACGAGGCCGTTGGGATCCAGCACGGCGGTCCGTATTATCCTCCTGAACCCACCGATTCCATATTCTGCTAACAGTCATTGGATCTCGAAAAACGCGAGCAGCAGTGTCCCTATACGATAAACTACAATCGCGATAGGCTACAATCCGACCTTCATCAAAGTCGGAAACGTGATGTTACGCATTTCTCCTCCTTACACGAGGCATCACAACAACGTTTCACTAGGCAACGCCGGTCAACTGCTGTTTGTGTATGAAAAATCGGTTGGAAACCTTCCTCATGTCGGCACGTTGTAGGTGTCGCCACCGGCGCCATCCTTGTGTGAATGCTCTGAAAAGCTAATCATTTGCATATCACTGCATCTTCTTCCGGTCGGTTAAATTCCGCGTCTGTAGCACGTCATATTCGTGGTGTAGCAATTTTAATGTCCAGTAGTGTACATCAGTGTAATAGTTCAGTAGCTGTAAACGTTAAAATTTGAAGAGTATATATTTCATGGTCTGTTATGACTTGGCGCTAGCCGCATTTTGATACATCTACTCGTTCCCTATGTGTGTGACGTGGGCCGTGCTGGTCTCCTCATCACATAGGAACGGCAACTGTTTTAAATTACACATTCCCTTACCTTCAGATACCTCTAACCACAGTAAACTACTATCTCATTAGAGGACCTAACAAGATGTGCCACCAGTATATGAAACTATTCTCCGTTGTCTTTCTTCATGTAGTTTCTTACCATTGCTTCTCTAATGACGGAAACAGCCTTGTTCCTTAATTTTGTCACAGTTACGCGTAAAATCTGGAAGACCTACTACAGACAGTACTGTTTATTAAATATTGTTAACATATTAAATCTCATTGAAATGACATACCCCTATTGTCCATTAGGACCCAGCCTTACATTAATAGGACACACGACAAGACAGGACTGTAGTTCCTTTTTTTTTTTTTTTTTTTTTTTTTTTTTAGACAATGAACTTCTTCTGCAACCTAGTTATGCTTATTTAACGATTGTAGAACGTATGTTATTTCAGTCTTGTGTTAGTAGCATTCCACTTCTCTGAACAAGTGATAACTCAAGTTAAAGACTTGTTCTACACTCAGAAACTCATCACACCATAGATCTGCAGGAAAAGTAACAATTAAACTATTTTATTTTTCAGGTGAAATACTGTAAGTATTTCCTCACCAGAACAGCATTCACATGTCATTTATTGAAATTGGGACAACATCACAGAAATGTGTGCTGTATTTTCAACGTTGCACAAAAGTGACTCCTCGCAGTAATGAGAGCAATTTCGTAATATATTAATTTTTAATCTCTTTTTTTGTCTGTTTTCCTATATGATTCAACTCACTAATTTCTCTTCGTGATGTTTTGGGAGTACCGATACTATGAAACGAAGTCGTATCTCGCAAAATTTCTCTCTTTCCAAATAAGAAGGAAACAAAGGTAGATGAAAGAGGTCCTATCCATTGTGCCGTGAAAAACCAAAACGATCTGCTCTTGTGTAATGGCATGACAGGTACTTTGTCTCGGCCGCATAAAATGGAACTGGTGTGAACCTTATAACTGTTGTTAAAAAACATTTTCAGAGGTCAAGGAAACACATAGAATTTTCTAGATCTTTCTTCCTGACAGAATACAACAAGACAGTTGGTGGAACTGACAGAACGCATAAAAATGTAAATCATTAAAAGATAAATATTCATAAAAGGAAACAGCACTGCTCTTTTTTCAGTTTGTTATAGGATGTCACTGTACACAGTGCCTCGATACTCTACCGCAAAAAAGGAAATAAAATATCTCATATACGTTATCGTGTAGAAATTGCACAGCTGTAATTGAGAAGGAATGCGACGCCACTGTTAAGGCCCTGAGTGAATCCTGCACTCCAGCGTAGTAGCAGATGAGCTGCGGTTCTATGGGATAAATTGACTGACCGTGTAAGTGCGAGGAATCAACAGAAGACGATGTTTTGAAGTAAACAGTAAGGCATGGGCACGTACTCGGTGCAAGAAATGTAATTTGCGACTGTGTGTTGAATATTTTTCTGCTTATCATACCGAGTAATTTTATGCTTTTCTTTTTCTGTTATTTGTACTCATGCATAATTTATTTCAGTCAGAACAAAAATGCATAAACTTTTCATATAAATGAATGTTGTTCTCTCAATAGTGCTTAGCGTTACGCACATGGTGCAGTATATTATTTTCAAACTACAGTGGTAAAAGCAGCTTTTTCAATTTAAATGCTTCTGTTACAGATTAACAAACAAGGTAAAAGTAATAAATGCAAAACAAAACAATAAAACATTAATTCGGGCACTAAAGCGTTATAACGCACTCTGATGAAGAGGTTACACAGCCCAAAATACGAGGATGAAACAGTATTGTGACATGGAAACTCACAGCTGTGACGTAACGTCACACACAGGTCAAAGGAATTTCATCTTAGACTTGGTGTGTGTAGTTGGTTGGTACTTACACAGACAGGTAGTTAAAAATATATGTAGTAAATGGCAGTTTTAAACGGAAATAAATTCCCCAGCGCGTGACAGTGAATTTAATGTAGGAAGCACTTGAGTGACGCATAACGCTGCTCCGTTAGAAGCCAGAACATATTAACACGTAAACTCGTTTAGTATAAGCCACTGAGTTTTAAATAGATATTGTTTATTGAGCCTAACTGCACATTATTGTTAATTATATTCGATTAAGGCATGCTCTTAGTCTGAGTCTGAGCCACTTCTTTTCTCAGAGTCTGTAGTTAGCAAATGTTAACTTCTAAGAACATATTTATGTGTAGCTTTTAATGATAGAGGTGTGTTTCTAAATGTCAATAACCCTTTTGTGAAAGCGTTCCGTGTTGCGAATATGATGTGCTAATATCAATAGAAAAGTAATATTGGTTCACTATCCCTCAGTACACGAGCCAACCGTTTGCTAAGTGGCATTTTACTGTTCTCTGTAGTTTAATGTGATAGTTAAGCCAATGTTAATTTCTCTATCTCCTACGATTGTATCTTTTAATTTCAGTTTACAGTAACAGTGCAAATGGCTCTGAGCACTATGGGACTTAACATCTGAGGTCATCAGTCCCCTACAACTTAGAACTACTTAAACCTAACTAACCTAAGGACTTCACACACATCCATGCCCGAGACAGGATTCGAACCTACGACCGTAGCGGTCGCGCGGCTCCAGACTGAAGCGCCTAGAACCGCTCGGCCACACTAGCCGGCCTCAGTAACAGTTGTGCACATGTTTGTCTCGCTGAGGTGCCAGCTATGACCACATCGTACGCGCTTGATGGACACTGTTTTAAGCTTTTATACAGAAAGAGCACATGATTTTCGTTTCACAAATTCCTGATCGGTATTTTGCTGTGGTAAAAAGATTTCCTAGAACGTGTCTGGCCTCATGTTTGCTATATCTGTGCAGAGGTTTCCGTCTAATCTTGTTTTGGCTTGTGGTACTCAATACACTGACCTATAAACTGTGAAAAGTTGGATATTATGGGATGGAATATGATTTCCTAGTGTTATCGGTCACAAAACTCAAACATAAGCCTTAATTTTACGAACTTAAATTTTGTTACTTCTCGTGTTTAGGTAGTGTCGCTACGGGGCACTTGGTGTAGAATTCAGGTAGCCGATGCTATTCGGTGTTTTAGTAGCAAAAGAGAAAAAAAAAGGAAATTCAGGAAGTGATAGTAGCAAACTAAAAAATATCAAGGATGGCGTTGGAGAGAAATTTTAAAAAATTCCAAAATGTCGGAATCAATCAACTTGTGCTAAGTTTAAAATAGTGAAAAGTTTTAAAAAATTCAGTGTTGTGGAACTAGCCCAGTTGTGCTCTATAACCCCCCATTCATCAGAATCCTGGCGGGATGTTCTAAAATATCTGAATGACCTGAATAACATGCCAAAGTACGTGAAGATGAGTATGCATACTACAACAGATATATATATAACAACAGAACTATATTAGCCAGGTAATATCATCGATTATATTACTGTAGAGCAGCGCATGATTCATTATCATTACCTCCACCCCTTAAAATGCTGCTCGGTGGGGTGAATAATTATTGAAAAACTTACAGCATCAGGCGAACATAGTTCGATATTTTGTACCACATTCATGCACACCAAGTATGCTCAGAGTCAGGATAATGTGTGTGTGTATGTGTGGGATATATATATATATATATATATATATATATATATATATATATATATCTGTGTGTGTGTGTGTGTGTGTGTGTGTGTGTGTGGGTGTGTGTGGGTGTGTGTGTGTGAATATGCATATATGCATTTGCGTAGGTACGTGCAAATGTGCATGTCGTCAGGATACTACTGAGTAAAACGTTCAATTGAAGCTTGAATTTGAAATGGAAATATTACAGTATTGTCAGTATCTTTATGTGTTTTGGTAAATAATTCGGGTAGTACATATATAGTTCAACATGGTGACGTCTGAGGTTTTACGCAGGACAATTGGGCTATTTCAGATTCTTGGAGATTGAATTTAGTGCAACTGGATTTGTTCCAACATCATGGATATTTTTGATTTTTACACGACTGCATTCTTGCATTCTTAAAATTTCCTGCCACCTCCATGTTGGATTTTTGAATCTGTAGCCACACTACCTTGGATTCTTTAGCGACTGCAGTGCAGATTAGCGGAGCCACCTTTCACTGCGTGCCAAGTTCCTCATAGGCGTGTTACTACGGTTGGATACAAAAAACAAAAATAAACGTAAAATACCTTAAGAACGTATGTTTTTCCTGCATCTTGCTTCAAGAAAAGTCCCTTATCACATACCAACAATAATCACGTACTACAGAGACACATTTATTTCTTTATACCTGTTGGATGTCACTGATATAATTTCGTTCACCACTTGTAACAACAACAACGCTGTACTATTATACAAATAATATTTTTTTCTGATTTCTCGATAAATAAGTGTAATCGATGTTCCGATTTCATTTCTTTTTTTTGTTTCATGCCATTATGTTAAAGAAACTGTAAACAATTTTCAATGTGAATATTAATGTTTATGTCAAATTTCAAGCAATATTGTAATAGAATTGAAGTGTAACGAACATTGAATCTATTGTAACATGTTTAAAATTGTAACTGTGCGTCTGGTCCATACGCAGGCAATGTGTTAGGATATGTATAATGTAAAACCTCGGGTGAATACCCTGTCTGCCCGCATCTCGTGGTCGTGCGGTAGCGTTCTCGCTTCCCACGCCCGGGTTCCCGGGTTCGATTCCCGGCGGGGTCAGGGATTTTCTCTGCCTCGTGATGGCTGGGTGTTGTGTGCTGTCCTTAGGTTAGTTAGGTTTAAGTAGTTCTAAGTTCTAGGGGACTGATGACCATAGATGTTAAGTCCCTTAGTGCTCAGAGCCATTTGAACCATTTTTGAATACCCTGTCTGTAAGGGAGCGGTAAAAGGTGGATGGCAGGCGAGCGCGGGAAAATGCACACCGGCACTGCACGGCATAACGGGCTCAGCAGTAGTAGTCGGAGTTGGGCATTGGTCTGAGCAACACGTTCTGGATCGAGGAGGCTCTCCTGGAAGACGTAGTTTCATTGAGCCTCGGATATGCCGTTCCGACGCCTATACAGCATGGCAAAATTCCATAGGCACTAAATGGAAAAGTATTACGACGCTATGAAGAAGAAAAGTGCCGATACATCAAGAGCCATTGCTGTGGTTGTATGTGTGCTCCGTGCCTCGCCATCTCGCCGCCCGCCAACCGCCGCATCGATACGAACAGGTTGAAACTTTTAATACTGTATTCGTGTGCACCAGTGTTACTTTTGCTCCATACTGTTCAATAACAACTTAAATTTTACCAGAACTGTCCTATCATTTAATTATCCTCACAACTAACCTAGCCAGGGTCCTTTCCAAATGTTGTGCAATCCGAGTGTCCCGAAATGAAGAATTAAATTTTATGTTAATAATAATTACCTGCAGACCTAGCTATGTTAGAATGATGTTTAAAGAACTTTTTTGTTAATGAACTAATAGACGAATAACAAAGGTCTGACAAAGTTGGAAGATAATTTTGATATTGATTTAGTAGTGAAGTTTAATCATTTCGAGACAGATATAATGGTATTTAAATGAGCAGGAAATAAAATTAAAAGGGTAGTAGCCAATATATTGGAAATCTTGAGCACATAACGATTTCAGTAATCGAATTTTTTAATACAGTGATCATAACAGTTTCAGGGTCCCCCCCCCCCCCCTCTTTTCTATTCATTTGAATTCTGAAGTGTTCTAGACTGATTTGATCAGCAAAGTTAAAGTCAATTTAAAAAACCAAAATTTATCAATGTTTTAACTTTATCAAAATTGACATTGTGTGTGTGATTCGAAAGTGCTATTTCTAGGGTAACCTATGCCCGATTTTAATTAGATCAATAGACAGTACGAAGTTTTGTAGTAAACATTATAGTGTAGTGTTATGTATTTATGGTTTATCCCTATCAGTACAGAAAGTGAAATTATCAGTTCAATAGATTTTCTGGTTCTAAAATTTACAAAATTATGCTGTGTTACTACGTGTTGTTTTGCTTCAACGTACATCAACTTGTACAGGGAAGAAACTCAGTTTGAAACGTCCCTTTTTTAAAGAATTATACAAGACTGTGCTTAACCTGACACACAATATTTTTAGCGCAACGCAATCTGACTTTCAAAAATCCCTGCAAAAGAATGGCCCTGAGTAACATTAAACTATACCTTTCAGAAATCACTTACCTCACAAAAATCTTCATTACTCGAACTACTGCAGTACAGCGAGCGCCACTACTGCCAGCTAAATAAAAGATTCAAACTACGGAAGGCACTAACCACTGATAGGGATAGTTAGCAAATGAAAGATATTAATAGAGAACAAACAATGTATTTACCTTGATTGTCATAATATATATAGCAGTTCATGACAAATTACAAAACTCCGCCATCTCTCTCCCCACATCCACCACTGCTGGCGGCTCACCTCCAACTGCGCAACGCTACGCGCTGTTCACATCCAGCCGCCGCTGCCCAACACTACAATGGCAGACAACAATGCAAACCAGCCACAGACTGCACACAGCACAGCCAGTGATTCTCACACAGAGCGCTATGTAACGTTGCCAATATGAAAACATAAACAGCCTACTTACAAGTTAATGCCTAATTAGGCTGGCGACCGTATTATTAACAAATTGGTAGCATCTTCTGTGTTGTTTCTTGTCCGTCCTGACGTGTAATTGCATTTCGGACTTGCTTGACGTATCATTGTTACTACAGAGTGGGTGTAAGTCTGATTTGCCTCCATTCAGGTACACGCTGTCGATTTCTATACAAAAATCCTTTCTCATAAGGTGAAGCCCGTCAACTTACCATAGTACAGGCTTTAATGAGTATCGTGTCCCAAAACACAGTGTTACACACTGGCAAACAATCCGTTGTGCTATATCCACTGTATGCATTAAACCAGAGTCAAGGCATTGGTGTTGGCTGTTCGGTGGACCGAGAAATACGACTGCCTCACATTTTCCTACCTGATTCAGGGAAAGGTCTTAACGTATAGTATGTAGGCAAAACCAGAGTGTTTTACATTTGAAACTGTTACAGAATTTATCATATCGAATTTCAGCCAAAAATGTTCTTGTACACCACTCCTTAATTTATGGACAGAGACACGCAGCAATAGAGGTTATGAGTATGAATGGTGGGTCGCCTGCCTCCAAATCGTCTGCATTCCAAACGGCATACGAGTACGACTACATCATAGGGGTACACTTTGCCTTGGTTCTCCTATCTCAAAACTGAAATGCAATAAATAAACCATATTTTAAAACAAGCGGTGATAAGCATTCCCTCGAAAAAATATCACTTCACCACAAATGTACCAGAAAATATTTACGATAGTGACGTATTTCCGAAACCTTCTGCACTCCAACGTAAGCATGTGATTGCAAATTTTTCTATCTGAATCTTTATTGAAGCGTTCCAAAAAGCGTCAGAATTGGAGCACTGTATTGTAACAATTGAAATCTGATGTGTATAGTGGCTACTGTAGCTTGATGTGCTGACGGTCGACAGTGGAGAGTGCAGTCTGCCTGCCACACTGGCGTACTCAGTACACAAACGATAAACAGATTGGTGTAAGCCTTATATTGCCTTAACGCACCAAATTGCTAATTACATTAATTGAAAATGCTCTGTGATTCAGAAACTATTCAATACAAATGAGAGCGATTCTCGTCAGTCTTTTGTTATGTAAATTAATTAAATTCCCTATCACACATATACTGCTCTGTTTTGAGGCTTCTGCTTTACAATGTAATGCCGTCGCAGTGAGTGCACAATTTGGTTATTCAGAGGAAATCGATCATTTTTATTATTTGTTGATCGCCTGGCCTACTTTGTTGTAGGACTAAAGAAAAGCGTATTGAAGCTTAGTCTTTTAAACCTGACTGTACTTCCTTTCATTGGATTAAAATAAGACAAGAATTAGATCAGATACGTGCCAGCAGTCGACCATGGTAGACTCTCTAAGTGAATTAATGCACTTTTTAGTGTCACAAATATTCAACTACCCCTTCGAACCAATAACAACCTTACAATAATATTACGTTCGACCGCCACTAGAACAGCGAAATATGTTAACCCAGACATATATAAAATCACATGTGGAAGCGGTAATAGCTTTTACATTAGCCAAAGAACAAGAAAATTTAACGTGAGATATAACGAACACATTAGATAGAGCGAATTTAATCAGTTGAGCTTCTTTACACACTTGAAAAATCTAAACAAGACAGCTGATGCAATCGAAAATACACTCCAACTTCTGCTCAGAATACCAGAAGATATTGCGACGAACGTACTTGAGGAGTTAGAAATCTACGAGGGGCGTTCAGAAAGTAAGCTCCGATCGGTCGCGAAATGGAAACGACTATAAAAATCCGATAAAGCTTTGCACAGATGTGTTGGGTAGTGTCTCTAGTATAACCCCAGTTAGCATCACGTCGCTCTTCGCATTTTTGAGCTCGCAGTGAGTGCGTAAAGATGTCTAGAAAATAGTGTCTGCCGCCAAGTACGAGGGCCTGGTGAGAAATTTCGCCTGAAGCTATGCAGCTAACATTACATAACTGTCGTGCTGTTTCTTCTTCAAGACAATTCTCTGCCGCATTCTGCAGGGGCAATGAAGATGCTCCTGCATCGTTTTCAAATGGAAATGTGAGATTACCCACAATACAGTCCGCAATTGTCTCCCCCTGAGTTTCATCTCTGGTCACACGAACCGCTGTCTTTGAAGACAACATTTTGACACAGACAACGAGGTGTAGGCCAGCGTGGAGAATTGGCGGAAAGCACTGGCGGCTGCCTTCTATGATGAGGCTATTGAAAAGTTGGTACAACGCTATGACAAAAGTCTAAGTCAGAACGGCGACTACGTAGAGAAGTAGCTGAAAGGTGTAGCTAATTGTTACAAGTAAAACATTGCTGATGTTCACTGTGGTTTCAATTTGGCAATCAATCGGAGCTTACTTTCTGAACAGGCCTCGTATATACACACGAGAACATACCACAAGAAATATTAAACGAACACACGGAATTTAGACACAAGAACTAAACTTCATTGACCTTTTAGAACACGAAAATGGATAAATCGAAAGTAACATACGCAACAACCAAAGACAGTCGTAACAAATTTTAGCTAATAAAATAATATCGCTGTTCGTCTGCACGGTCTTTGTAAACATATAGCGTCGTAAGAGGGAACGGTCAAACTACTGTCACATCGTAATTAACATTTTGTGTTTAACATACTGGTGTCATTTACCATCTTATTAAAACAGTGACACTCATCAGACAGTCCACTAGGGACGTCACATCAATCTAGACGTGAGTAGAACTGAGCTACTTTAATATAATAGACATTCACATTCATATATATTCCCACCGAAGTTGTAATTGCAGGTACTTGAAAATGATGAAAAGGCCGAAACAGCCTGTCGTGAATAAAGGTTGCTTAGTAAAGCTGCTGTTTAGTGCATCTACTCTAATAGTTAGATAAATGTATTCTTAGAATGAATCTATTTACATCCACAATTGGTGAACATCTCTCGTTACTGTACATGCTTCATTAGATACATAGCAAAGGATAAATGGCGCCTTGCTAGGTCGTAGCAAATGACGTAGCTGAAGGCTATGCTGACTATCGTCTGGGCAAATGAGAGCGTAATTGTCAGTGAACCATGGCTATTAACGTCGGCTGTACAACTGGGGCGAGTGCTAGTAAGTCTCTCTAGACCTGCCGTGTGGTGGCGCTCGGTCTGCAAACACTGACAGTGACGACACGCGGGTCCGGCGTATACTAATGGACCGCGCCCGATTTAAAAGGCTACCACCTAGTAAGTGTGGTGTCTGGCGGCGACACCACATTCCTCCCTCGCAAATCGGCGAACGGTGGTGTTATACGGCTTCCGCCCGCCGTGAAGAGGACCCCATGTTGACGTATGCGACGAGGTGGGGAGCCTAACAACCGGCGAGGCTGTGCCACCCGCACCCGGCCATTCGGTCCGAGGGGAGCTAGGAAACGCCTGAAAACCTAGTCCAGGGTGCACGCCAACATGCGGTGTATGAGCCCGTAAAGAGACAGGAGGGGCCGTAGGGTCGACCTCCATCGCGGCGGGGCACCCGACGGGCGAAGACGCCATCTGGTCCGGAGCGGGCAAGAGTTCCATGTCGGAGAACAGCTGGTCACGGGGAGCGATCGGCGGCCCGTGACCCAGGGAGGCGCTTGGCGGCTGCAGCGAAGCGTCCACTGCGGGCGTCGCCGGCGGGAGAACAGGCGGCGGCGGCGGCGGCGGCGGCGGCGGCGATGGCGCGTCGCCACGGGGCAAAATGGAAGGCAGCGTCGGTAACGCCTGGGGATGAGGCGAGCCAGTAGATGGGTCCCCAGGGCGCTGACCGGACGGCACCGTCGCTGAAAGCAGACGGGGAGCGGCAGAACCCGTGCGACGACAGAGGCGCAGCTGATTGAGATGCCGACGCACTTCACCAGAGGCCCCCAAAACCAGATACATAGCGCGGCCGAGGCAACGAAGAATGCCCCCTGCGAGCCAACGCCGTGAACCTCGATAGTTGCGATAGTATACAACGTCGCCTGGAGCAAAAGCAGGAGGCTGCCGTAGCACAGGAACCTGATGCGGCGGATGCAGCAAAGACAACAAGGTTCGATGAGGACGACCGTGGAGCAACTCAGCCGGCGAGCGACCATCTCGGGCTGAGAGCGATACGAGGACAAAAAGAGCAATAACGCGTCCTCCCGAGAATGCGACTCTTTCAACTTCAACATCTGTGACTTGAAAGCCCGGACCAATCGTTCAGCGGCACCGTTTGACTGAGGCGAAAACGGCGCGGATGTCAGATATTGAATACCATTGGCCTTGCAGAATGACTGAAATTCTGCGGACATGAATTGTGGGCCATTGTCGGGAACAATAGTATGGAAGACCATCAATGCAAAAGATAGCGGATAACGCTTAGATGGTGGCAGATGACGTCGTGGAAGACATCCGGACAACAAAAGGAAATTTACTGAATGAATCTACCACAACCAACCATCGAGCATTCCAGAATGGACCAGCAAAATCGATGTGTAAGCGTTGCCAAGGGGAAGTGGCTTTGGGCCATGTAAAGAATTTCCGCGGTGGTGCGGATTGTTGTTCGGCACACGCCATGCAAGAAGAGCACATATTCGTAATCGCAGCATCGATTCCGAACCATGTACAGTGCTGACGAGCAAGTTGTTTCGTTCGCACTATACCCCAATGTCGTTGGTGGAGAAGCCGTAATACAGAGGACTGTAACGAACGTGGGACCACGACCCTGGACTGATCATTATCGGAACGCAACAGCAAAACACCACGTCGTACAAAAAGTCTCTCCTGGTGGGCAAAAAATCTGCGAACCAACGGATCCGCGATCCGCGACTTTGACAAGGGCCATTGCGTAGCAACAAAACGCAAAACTGTAGCAAGGACAGGGTCAGCAGCTGTGGCTGTAGCTACACGACGAAAATCAATCGGAAACGATTCGACCATGTCATCGGTTTCCGCATCAATGAACATGCAAGCAAGTTCGGGGGAATCGAATGCTCTATCCTCAGCAACAGGCAAACGGGACAACGCATCGGCGTTTCCGTGCTTAGCAGTGGACCGATACAAGATGTCGTGGCGGTACTGCGAGAGGAAAACAGACCAGCGAACGAATTTCTGCGCTGTACGTGGAGGTACAGGCTTGTTCGGATGAAAAAGCGACGTCAAAGGTTTGTGGTCTGTGATGATGGTGAAGTGACGACCATACAAGAAAGCATGAAACTTTGTAACACCAAAGACGAGAGCCAAAGCTTCTTCCTCGATCTGTGAATAATTTCTTTGCGCAGACGAGAGCAATTTGGACGCAAAGGCAATAGGGTGATCATGCGAGCCATCTCTGTGCGCAAGCAAAGCACCGATCCCGAAATCCGATGCATCTACCATCAACAAAAGGGGTTTCTGGGGATCGAATGGCGTAAGGCATGTATTAGAAAGCAACGCCGATTTCAACTGGCGAAAGGCGCGTTCGCATTCCGTCGTCCAGACGAACGGAACACCTTTACGGCGTAAGCGATGAAGCGGAGCTGAAATGGAAGAGGCATGGTGCATATAGCGGTGGTATTAATTGATTTTGCCCAGCACACACTGTAGCTGCTTCAAATTCTGCGGCGAAGGCAAGTCTTGTATGGCACGGAGGTGCTCTGGACTGGGATGTATGCCTTGGGCAGTGAGTACATGGCCCAGATATGGTAAGTCACGAGCAAAAAACGCACATTTGCCCTTCCGCAAGCGAAGACCATTTTGTCGCAAGACCTGAAATAATGTTCGGAGGTTTGCTAAATGTTCGTCTTCTGTCTTTCCGGAGATCACAATATCGTCCAGATAGTTTGCTGCAGTAGGGACCTCCGCACAAACAGTTTGTAGATACTGCTGAAACAATGCAGGGGCGGATGCGCACCCGAATGGCAGTCTTTTGAATCGATACAAACCAAGATGCGTGTTAATCATCAATACGTGCTGGGATTCTTTGTCCACTGGCATTTGCAAGTACGCATCTGCTAGGTCCAACTTCGAAAAATATTTACCCGGGCACAGTTTGTCAAAAAGATCTTCTGGGCGGGGTAAAGGAAAAGTTGCAATCACTAGTTGTGGATTCACTGTTGCCTTGAAGTCCACACAAAGTCTCAATTTTCCAGAAGGTTTCGGCAAAATTACTAAGGGTGATGCCCAGAGAGAAGCCTGCACACGTTCAATCACACCTTGTGATTCCAAATCGCGTAATGTTCTTGCGACCTCATCACGCAATGCGTGGGGAACATTGCGCGCTCTGAAAAATTTCGGTTGCGCGTTTACTTTCAGTTCCAAATGTGCTCTATAGTTCTTAGCGCAACCCAGGCTATTGATTAGTGAAACTGCAGATCCGGTATCGAGCAGGAATGGGATCACGTTGCCATGAATGTACAAGTATACAAAAAGTTTATTGTCCTGCTGACGACAAGAGCGACCGTTTTGTGCAATGTGAACAGACACTGGTACAGAATCACTTGCAACTGGACGTGATTTCCGTCGATGTCGACGCACACTCTTTGTGGGACGACCACAGTCACTGTTAGAAGGAGCGGCACTGGGCAGAGTGAAATTAACTATATGAATTTCCATGGGCGAAGGTTCACGAGCCTGAGTATTCTTGGTTCGATTCCGGCGCAAACCAAAGGGTCTGGAAAGGTTGTGAATGTCCGATCTGAGCTTTTTCTGGGAAACACTCTGAACATGTCCTTTTTTATTACAGAAAAAGCAAATAGCCTGGCGTGACGGGCAATTCTCATGCGAATGTCTAGTAGCACACCGCAGGCGTGATTTCACTGCATTTGCATGCTGGCGCGGCACACGTGGCTGCGCGGACGGGCGCGAGGGCTGTTTACTGTTCCGTGCAGCTCGCCCGGCGGGCCGGTTAACGTGACACATGGCTGGCAAAGTTGCAAATGATTCCTGAGCAAAGTCAAGTGTGTCTTGCCTATCCAATATGTCTATCACTTGTTGGAGGGAGGGATTGAGTAGTTTCAAAATTTGCTCCCGTATACGAACATCAGAAACGTTCTGTGCAATTGCATCACGTACCATTGTATCTGAATAAGGGAGTCCACAGTCACACTCAAAAGCACAATCCCTGGTAAGGCCCTATTAGTTTGACCGGCTGTACGTTTTGTATGAAAGAAAGTATACCGTTTTGCAACTACATTGACTGATTCTTTGAAATATGCCACTAATGCAGACAAAATTTCGTCGTAGGACAGAGTTTCCACGTCGCGTCAGGGAAATAATTTCACTATCACATGCTAGGTGGACGCACCTACTGAGGAAAGGAGATAAGGCTGCCGCTCGTTACCTTGAATTCTGTAGGCGGCGAGATGAAATCCAAATTGGCGTGACCACTCCGTCCAGCTTTCCATTGCCGCATCAAAGGGACGAAAAGGTGGTGCAACTGCGTGTTGTGGGTGCGGTAGCTGTGAAGCGGCGGCTGCCGCATCGTTTTGCATCGCACGTTGACCCTGGACGAGCTATCCAAGGGCATCCAATAAGGCCTGCGTCCGCTGATTCTGCAAGCGATAAAATTCGGACAGTACATCTGGAGATTGTGACGAAGCCATGACACAAGTAAATTAGTTATATATAAAGGAGACCGTTTGTATCCGGGTCGCCAATTGCAGTGGACTGACCCGACAGCCAATCCACTAGGACGGGTAGCCAAAAGGTACGTGTTTAAAGCTCACGCAAACTGTCGTGAGGTCTGGAACAGGTCAGAGAAATAAGACTAGCACAACAGGAGGTAACTGGTAGAATACTTAACTTTAATCCACAATTGGTGAACATCTCTCGTTACTGTACATGCTTCATTAGATGCATAGCAAAGGATAAATGGCGCCTTGCTAGGTCGTAGCAAATGACGTAGCTGAAGGCTATGCTAACTATTGTCTCGGCAAATGAGAGCGTAATTGTCAGTGAACCATGGCTATTAACGTCGGCTGTACAACTGGGGCGAGTGCTAGTAAGTCTCTCTAGACCTGCCGTGTGGTGGCGATCGGTCTGCAATCACTGACAGTGGCGGCACGCGGGTCCGACGTATACTAATGAACCGCGGCCGATTTAAAAGGCTACCACCTAGCAAGTGTGGTGTCTGGCGGTGACACCACAATGGCGAACAGAGGAATGAGAGACCTGCCATTTTGACTGATGTGTTCGTACGAAAACTCGAGTGAACTGTTCGTGAAGTGCTTCGGTGGACAGTGGATGAAATTTTTCGACTTTTGCCACAACGCTACAGAACTCTGTTACACTAATCACTCATAGAAATGCGGGGATACCGGAAACTTTGCGCAAGAAGGTCAGCATAAGAAAATGCGTGTCAATATTACTGGTGAATTTCTTGATATACTTGGAATGGGAGATCATTTTCTGAGCTCTGTTGTGACTGGTGACTGGGCACCTCGTTATACGCAGGAGAGAAAAAGACAGTCGTCACAGTGGCGTTACAACAAATCCATAACTGCCAAAACATTGAAAATCATTATTTTTGGCAGAAAGTCAGTGTTTCAGTACCAAAATGCCATTTTTGTTGAATTTCTGCCTCAATGGGGGACCATCAATCCATATATATTGCGAGACTCTTAAAATGTCGAAAAAGGCATTCGAAACAAAAGAAGGGAATGCTGACGAGTGGAATGTGGTTGCTGCACGACAACGTCCATCCCCACACAGCCTTAGTAACCGATGCTCTCTTGTACTCACTTGGCTGGAATGTTTTGAACCACGCCGTATTCACCTGATTTCGTGCCTTCATATTACCATCTTTTCATCTCCTTGAAGGCACACATCAGTGGAATTAAATTTCCAACTCACGAACAGTTTCACAAAGAGGTTCTGAGGGTGCTAGCAGGAGAGTTCTTCTAGGAGGACATAAAGAAGCTTCTGCCATGCTTCACCACGTGCAATGAATGTGATGTCTATTTTGTATATAGTCAACAAGTTTTTCAACAAGGTCCTGTAATTTTTTGGAATAGGCTTTCTCTAAGAAATATAGGACCCTATCACTCTTACTTTCGGAAATGCCTTTTAACAAATCCAAATGCACAACAGATGCATGCTGATTTGGTGAAGATTACATTGCATAATTGCTTGAGCGAAGCTCACAGGGGACAGACTGTTCTGCTAACAATACCTCCAGTTGAACAAGAGATTGCTATTAAACATCGACATGCTTTCCAAAATCTCTGCGGATCGCTAACCCAAAAAGTGTCTGTATACAACATTCCAATAATTAAAGACAGGGAAGAAACATAGTTCCAATAAGACGGATGTAGAGGAAGTATAGGCGAAGTTTAAGCAGGCTGCAAATCGTGATCTGGAGTAACTGTGTACCTTGCAAGCGGATTAAGGACAGGAAAGATCGACCATGGTTAATGACGAGATTCGGAAGATACTAAGGAAGCAGACTACGTAGTAATAAGCATCCCTAGCGCTGAGAAACAACTGAAGCTATTGGGAACAAATAAGTCACCAGGTGTGGATGGATCCCAAGTTCGGTTTTTCAAAGAGTACTCTACGTCATTGGCCTCTAACTTCTGTTTGCTACAGAATCCTTGAACGTATTCTAAGTTAGAATATAATAAATATTCTTCACACTGAGAAGCTAATGTCCACGAATCAGCATTGTTTCAGAAAGTATAGCTCGTGCGAAACTCAGCTTCCCCTTTTCTTACATGATACACATCGAATTACGGATGCAGGGTAACAGGCAGATTCCATATTTCTACACTTCCGGAAAGCATTAGACATGGTACCGCTTTGCAGGCTGTTAACAAGCATACGAGCGTATGGAATCAGTTCGTAGATATGTGACTGGCTTGAAATCTTCTTAAGTGATAGAAGCTAGTATGTTGTCCCCGACGGCGAGTCTTCATAGGAGACAAGGCTATCGTCAGGATTGCTCCAGGGAAGTGTGATAGGCTCGCTTTTATTCCCTACCTACATAAAGGCTGAAGTTTAAGAGATTACACAGGAAGAATCAATACGCAAAGAAGTTGGGTAGAGTACCAAGTACCGACGAGATACGCTTGAAGTTCTCTAAGGCTATAGATAGAGCAGTAAAGAATAGCTCAGTAGGCTGTACAAATGAAGAGGAATGGACATCTCTAAAAGCGACATTCACAGAAGTTGGTATGGAAAACAGAGGTACAAAGAAGGTAACTACGAAGAAACGAGGGGTAACAGGAGAAATACTTCAGTTGATCGACGAAAGAAGGAAGTAGAAAAAATTCTAGGAAATTCAGGAATGCAGAAATACAAGTCACTGAGGAATGAACAGGAAGTGCAGGGATGCTACGACGAAATGCCTGCATGACAAATGTGAAGAAATCGGAAAAGAAATAATTGTCGGCAGGATTGACTCAGGAAAGTCAATACAACATATAACACTCCTGTCTGCTACTGCTATACCATAACCTCGGAACTGGAGGCAGTTTGCAAACAGAATTATTTTGTTAGAGTAATAATGGTATAAAGTAACAGAGCAGTGCTACCCTCTGAGAGGAATTTTGTTATGTTGACCGTGCTGTACCTAACGCAGGTGGCTTATCGGAAGTGAAAATCAGAATTACGTAAATATTTGAACAGTAAGAAACAAAATTTTGCCTATCTGCACTGTTTAACTGATAAAGAAAACGGTCGCCAGCCTAACTAGGCAAGAGAATGATTAACATTCTCGTTCAAGAAAATAGTTATTAGTAACTTTAATGGATAAACACAACCTATACTTTGTCACACGCGAGTGCAGTGAACTCTGACACATACATATGTTTACGGTAAGATTGAAGCTAACAGTTAGAGCAGCACAAACTATTTGCAAAATTATAACATATACCGAAACACACTATTACTTTCAGGGCTTATACAAACTGAATGGTCTTTATAACGTTATTATTACTATTCACTGCAGAATCATTAATTGGATATAAGTTAAGTCTCTCTCAGTTAAATACTTTACTATTTAAAATGAAAGTTAATTGGAATCCACTAACAGGTTGCTTCTCACTACCATTTGAATAAAGAAATTATGGTTTTCATAATTAGTCGTCTTCCCATTACTTGTTACCTAGCATTAACACAATAGACAAACTGTGGATCCTGTTATATTATTAATATGCACTTCCAATACACAAGAGAGACAAACACTTAGCAGACATGAGAATATAACGTTTCTCACTGCAGTTTTCCACTTTCACTACATTGAGAGAGAAAATTAACATATATGTGAGATACTGACTCACCTTCTGCGAATTGCAACAGGCAGTAAGGTGATCATTTACTAAGCAAAACTTTACAAGCCTCAGTCTTGAGAAATTTTAATTTTGAAGTAGGCAACAACACATTAATAAGCAGTTTTACTAGGAAAATTATTTTCAGCAAGCATCATTAACCTTAACCCACTCTCTTGACACATTAACTTTAGCTTTCTTTTTACTATGTTCAAGAGACATCAATCAGCAAAACTCTAGGCTTTAATTTCTTTCAGTAAGGACACTCGGAAATCACTTTAGTTCAAACGGAGAGGAACCTGAGAGGTGTTACGATGAGGAGAAAAATCAAGGTTGGTATATAAATTCAGACATAAATTACCTAATATTTGAACACTCTAACACATCCATTAAGCTGATCCTTCACTGTACATCATTATAGCATTCCGATGCAATGATTGCGCAATGTGGTGGCAACTGCATGTTGGTAGGTGGAATTGCAGGCAGAATTGCTGGACTCTGTCATTTCTTGGTGGCGATGATAGATACAAATTCCAGAATAGTTTCAGCTATTTATCCGTCCATCCGAGGCATTGGAAAGTAGCAGAAGAAGCCTCTCTCGGAACCAGCACTATGCAATTTTTGCATGGCAATTCACAGTTTGGTAGCTTGTCCCCGACTCGTTGCTTGTCCCCGACTCTTAGCTCGTCCCCGACTGGTAGCTCGTCCCCGACTGACTATCAGTTCCACCTTTTCCACCTAGGCCAACCACACTTTGCGCGCGCTACACAGTTCCGTTCCCGAGGGGAACCACAACAACTTTTACATACAGAATAACTAAGAATCCTAAGTGAGGATCAGCAGTTTACATGACAGCAACCAAATACATTAAATAAAACAGAACATTTGCACATATTGACATTTCTACCAAAAATTATTCACACAAAATTACAATCATATACAGTAAGTTTTGTTCCCTCCAAATGGAACAAAGCATTTAAACGATAATATACTACATCGCATAGAATCACACCATGACTCAAAGTTTTTACAAAGGAAGGAGTATACAGTTTTGTGTTATCTATTCAAACAAACACATTTACAGAAGCACAGCAATGTAACATTAAATGAAACAAAAGCAAAATAAATCAGTACAGTATTAGAGCTATGGTGTTACAAACCTTCGGTGAAATTAAAAGCGAAGGTGGTATTATTAACAGTGCAATGGGAAGACCACTGTTCAAGGCAGAGGAGAGAACGGATACGTGGAAAGAGTGCATTGGAGGCAAGTTCGAGGGGGAAGATTTGTCTGATGTGATAGAAGAACAGAAGAGTTAAGATCAAATAAGACAGAAGGGATTGATAACATTCAACCAGAATTTCTAAAATCATTATGGTAAATCACCACCAAACGGCTGTTCACGTTGGCGTGTAGAATATATGAGTCTGGCGACATGTCATATGACTTTCAGAAAAGTATCATTCACACAACTCCGAACACTGCAAGAGCTGAAAAGTGCGAGAATTATCGCACAATCAGCTTAACAGCCCTTCTATCCCAGATGTTCACAAGAACGATAAACAGAGGAATGGAAAAAAACTGAGGATGTGTTAGATGGCGATCAGTCTGGCTTTAGGACAGGTAATGTCACCAGAGAGGCAATTCTGACGTTGCGGTTGATAATGGAAGCGAGATTAAAGAAAAATCAAGACACGTGAATAAGAACTTGTCGACCCGGTAATAGCGGTCGACAATGTAAAATCATGCAAGGTGTTCGAAATTCTGAGAAAAATATACGGCGAGACGGATAATATACAATATGTGCAAGAACCAAGAGGAAATAATTTGAGTGGACGACCACGAACGATTAAAAAGGCGTAAGACAGGGGTGTAGTCTTTCACCCCTACTGTTCAATCTGTATATCAAATATGTAATCAATGGTATTATCAAAGAAAGGTTCGAGAGTGGGATTAAAATTCAAGATATTAGGACCAAAAAAAAAAAAAAAAACGTGGTCTAGGGGTAGCGTCTTTGATTCATAATTAAAAGGTCTTCGGTCCCGTGTTCGATCCCCGCCACTGCCTAAATTTTGATAAATAATCAGCATTGGCGGCCGAAGACTTCCGGCATAAGAAGTCAGCCTCATTCTGCCAACGGCCTTGTCAAAGAGGGCGTAGGAGCGGATAGAAGTTCAGGGCACTCTCTTGTCCTAGGGGTTGGAAATTGCCCCTAAAGGCGGAAGAATCAGCAATGATCAACGACATGAGGATACAGAAGGCAATGGAAACCACTGCATTAGAGACACGTAACGTGTATCCACAGGACATGTGGCCTGTAATTGAACAAGTGTCATGATGGCCTCTCCATTGGTAAAAGATTCCGAAATAGTCCCCCATTCGGATCTCCGGGAGGGGACTGCCAAGGGGGAGGTTACCATGAGAAAAAGATTGAATAATCAACGAAAGGATAACGTTCTACGAGTCGAGGCGTGGAATGTCAGATGCTTGAACGTGGTAGGAAACTAGAAAATCTGAAAAGGGAAATGCAAAGGCTCAATATAGATATAGTAGGGGTCAATGAAGTGAAGTGGAAGGAAGACAAGGATTTCTGGTCAGATGAGTATCGGGTAATATCAACAGCAGCAGGAAATGGTATAACAGGTGTAGGATTCGTTATGAATAGGAAGGTAGGGCAGAGGGTGTGTTACTGTGAACAGTTCAGTGATCGGGTTGTTCTAATCAGAATCGACAGCAGACCAACACCGACAACGATAGTTCAGGTATACATGCCGACGTCGCCAGCTGAAGATGAACGGATAGAGAAAGTGTATAAGGATATTGAAAGGGTAATGCAGTATGTAAAGGGGGACGAATATCTAATAGTCATGGGCGACTGGAATGCAATTGTAGGGGAAGGAGTAGAAGAAAAGGTTACAGGAGAATATGGGCTTGGGACAAGGAATGAAAGAGGAGAAAGACTAATTAATTTCTGTAACAAGTTTCAGCTAGTAATAGCGAATACCCTGTTCAAGAATCACAAGAGGAGGAGGTATACTTGGAAAAGGCCGGGAGATACGGGAAGATTTCAATTAGATTACATCATGGTCAGACAGAGATTCCGAAATCAGATACTGGATTGTAAGGCGTAC
The DNA here is from genome assembly GCF_023864345.2 of Schistocerca serialis cubense. Lineage (NCBI taxonomy): Eukaryota > Metazoa > Arthropoda > Insecta > Orthoptera > Acrididae > Schistocerca > Schistocerca serialis. The sequence continues at coordinate 669,333,148 of NC_064642.1, forward strand.
CCAGGAGCAGATATAGACTCAGATCACAGTATAGTAGTGATGAAGAGTAGGCTGAAGTTCAAGACATTAGTCAGGAAGAATCAATACGCAAAGAGGTGGGATACAGGGGTACTAAGGAATGACGAGATACGTTTGAAGTTCTCTAACGCTATAGATACAGCAATAAGGAATAGCGCAGTAGGCAGTACAGTTGAAGAGGAATGGACATCTCTAAAAAGGGCCATCACAGAAGTTGGGAAGGAAGATATGGGTACAAAGAAGGTAGCTGCGAAGAAACCATGGGTATCAGAAGATATACTTCAGTTGAATGATGAAAGGAGGAAGTACAAACATGTTCCGGAAAAATCAGAAATACAGAGATACAAGTCGCTGAGGAATGAAATAAATTGGAAGTGCAGGGAAGCTAAGACGAAATGGCTGCAGGAAAAATGTGAAGACATCGAAAAAGATATGATTGTCGGAAGGACAGACTCAGCATACAGGAAAGTCAAAACAACCTTTGGTGACATTAAAAGCAGCGGTGGTAACATTAAGAGTGCAACGGGAATTCCACTGTTAAATGCAGGGAGAGAGCAGATAGGTGGAAAGAATACATTGAAAGCCTCTATGAGGGTGAAGATTTATCTCATGTGATAGAAGAAGAAACAGCAGTCGGTTTAGAAGAGTTAGGGGATCCAGTATTAGAATCGGAATTTAAAAGAGCTTTGGAGGACTTACGGTCAAATAAGGCAGAAGGGATAGATAACATTCCATCAGAATTTCAAAAATCATTGGGGGAAGTGGCAACAAAACGACTATTCACGTTGGTGTGTAGAATATATGAGTCAGGCGATATATATCTGGCGATATATCTGACTTTCGGAAAAGCATCATCCACACAATTCCGAAGACGACAAGAGCTGACAAGTGCGAGAATTATCGCACAATCAGCTTAACAGCTCATGCATCGAAGCTGCTTACAAGAATAATATACAGAAGAATGGAAAACAAAATTGAGAATGCGCTGGGTGACGATCAGTTTGGCTTTAGGAAAAGTAAAGGGACGAGAGAGGCAATTCTGACGTTACGGCTAGTAATGGAAGCAGAGCTAAAGGAAAATCAAGACACTTCCATAGGATTTGTCGACCTGGAAAAAGCGTTAGGCAATATAAAATGGTGTAAGCTGTTCGAGATTCTGAAAAAGGTAGGGGTAAGCTATAGGGAGAGACGGGTCATATACAATATGTACAACAACCAAGAGGGAATAATAAGAGTGGACAATCAAGAACGAAATGCTCGTATTAAGAAGGGTGTAAGACAAGGCTGTAGCCTTTCGCCCCTACTCTTCAATCTGTACATCGAGGAAGCAATGTTGGAAATAAAAGAAAGGTTCAGGAGTGGAATTAAAATACAAGGTGCAGGATACAATTATACGATTCGCTGATGACATTGCTACCCTGAGTGAAAGTGAAGAAGAATTAAATGGTCTGCTGAATGGAATGAACAGTCTAGTGAGTACACAGTATGGTTTGAGAGTAAATCGGAGAAAGACGAAGGTAAACAGAAGTAGTAAAAATGAGAACCGCGAGAAACTTAACATCAGGATTGATGGTCACAAAGTCAATGAAGTTAAGGAATTCTGCTACCTAGGCAGTAAAATAACCAATGACGGACGGAGCAAGGAGGACATCAAAAGTAGACTCGCTATGGCAAAAAAGGCATTTCTTACCAAGGGAAGTCTACTAATATCAAATACCAGCCTTAATTTGAGGAAGAAATTTCTGAGGATGTACGTCTGGAGTACAGCATTGTATGGTAGTGAAACATGGACTGTGGGAAAACCGAAACAGAAGCGAATCGAAGCATTTGAGTTGTGGTGCTATAGAAGAATCTTGAAAATTAGGTGGACTGATAAGGTAAGGAATGAGGAGGTTCTACGCAAAATCGGAGAGGAAAGGAATATGTGGAAAACACTGATAAGGAGAAGGGGCAGGATGATAGGACATCTGCTAAGACATGAGGGAATGACTTCCATGGTACTAGAGGGAGCTGTAGAGGGTAAAAACTGTAGAGGAAGACAGAGATTGGAATACGTCAAGCAAATAATTGAGGACGTAGGTTGCAAGTGCTACTCTGAGACGAAGAGGTTAGCACAGGAAAGGAATTCGTGGCGGGCCGCATCAAACCAGTCAGTAGACTGATGACCAAAAAGAAAAAAGACAGCAATGACACGATTCGCTGATGACATTACTATTCTGAGTAAAATTGAAGAAGAGTTACAGGATCTGATGAACGGAATGAACAGTTTAATGAGTACAGAATACGGATTGAGAGTAAACTGGGGAATGTAATGAGAAGTAGCAGAAAAGAGAACAGCGAGTATCCTAACATCGGGATTGAAGGTAACTGATTAGATGAACGTACGGAATTCTACTACTTAGGGAGCAAAATAATCAGTGATGGACGGCGAAAGAAGGACATCAAAAGTAGAGTAGTACGCGCATTTCTATCCAAGAGAAGTTTACTAGCAGCAGACAAAGGCCTTAATTTGAGGAAGAGATTGTACGTTTGGAGCACAGCATTGTAAAGGAAGTGATAGATGGACTGTGGGAAAAGCGAAACGGAAGAGAATGGAAGCGTTTGTGATGTAGTGCTGCAGACGAGTGTTGAAAATTTGGTGGACTCATAAGGTAAGAAGTGAGGAGGTTGTGTGCAAAATCGGGGAGGAAAGGTATATGTGGAAAACACTGACAAGAAGAAGGGAAACTATGATACGACATACATTAAGACATCAGGAAATGACTTCTTTGGTACTAAGGAAGCCGTAGAGGGCAGATACTGCAGAGGAAGACAGAGATTAGAATACATCCAGCAGATAATTGGGGACGACAGAAATGAAGAGGCTGGCAGAGGGTAGGAATTATCAAACCAGTCAGAAGACTGACGGCTTAAAAAAGAAGAAAAAAAGTTTTAACGGATAGGCTGGGCAGCAATCTGCGATGGTTTAGTAATAATGCTGTGATACACGATCAGGTGTCGAAGTTGAGTGACGATACATGACAATTTAGATAGAATTTATTGTGATGGATGCCAGCTAGCTCTAAATATACAAAAATGTGGGTTAAATAGGATGCGTCGAAAGACCAAACTTGTAATATTCAGATACTGTATTGGTAGTGTCTTTGCTTGATATACTCCAAGTCCTTTAAATATCTGGGAATAACGCTGCAGAGCGATATGAAGTGGAAAGCTCATGGGAGGATTGTGGCACGTAAGGAGAACGACCGACTTCGGTTGTAAGGAGAATTCTACGAATGTGTGGTTCATGTGCAAAAGAAACCACATACAGGACGTTGGTGCCACCTATTCTTCACTACTGCTCGAGTGTTTGGGACCCGTACCAGGTTGGATTGAAGGAAAACGTCGAAGCAAATTCAGAGCCCGACAGCTAGACTTGTTACTGAAAGGTTAACACAACACTGAAGTGTTATGGTTCAAATGGCTCTGAGCAATATGGGACTCAACTTCTGAGGTGATCAGTCCCCTAGAACTTAGAACTACTTAAACATAACTAACCTAAGGACAACACACACATCCATGCCTGAGGCAGGATTCGAACCTGCGACCGTAGCGGATGCGCGGTTCCAGACTGTAGCGCCTAGAACCGCTCGGCCACCGCGGCCGGGCAAATGGGAATCCCTGGAAAGTAAGTGACGCTCTTTTCGAGGAACACCGTTAACAAAATTTAGAGAACCGGCATCTGAAGCTGTCTGCAGAACGATTCTGTTGCCTCCCATACACATCGTGCATAAAGACCACAAGATAAAATACGAGAAATTAGGGCTCATAGGAGGCATAGCCGTCATTTTTCCCTTGTTGTTTTTGTAAGTGGAACAGGAAAGGAAGTGATTGGTAGTGGTAAGGCTCCCTCCGCCGTAGGGTGAGTTATGGGCTATCGATGTAGATGTACAGGTTTGCTGTAGGACTAACGAAAAGCGAATTCAAACTTAATCTGTTAAACTACGATTTCATTCTTCTCAAATTGTATTACAAATGCATAAATGTTATCTCAGAATGAATCTATGTACAGTTATATGATACTCAAATAAGAAACAAACTGATCTGGTAAAAAAAAAAAAAGTATCAATTCAAACCCCACAATGGAATGCTCACAGATGTGCTCAAAAGTACAATAAATGACTGCTTGAGCAAACCTCACTTTAACAGACTGACGACAAAAAAAAAGACTACCCACGTCGGTTACCACACCCTTTCACGCCAGCTTCAGCTAAGAGAAGTTCACGAATCTTACTCCAGAAGCCACTAACCATGAATTTCCACCCAGTATAGTGAAGAACTTTAAGTCGCTAATTTTAATTACTATATGACGGTACTGCCACATGGTTCTTACGCAAGAATACGTCTTCTCCGTCAATATCACTACTGATAACGTGATTAACACACGTGGAACATGTACAGGGTCATTCGAGGATGCCATGCTGAAAGAATTTCCACTGCTAACTGCATTTGAAGCAGACGTGATATGTAGGTCATAATGACTGATTATATAGAATTATGGGAATTAAAAATTAGAACAAATAAGCAAATTTTAACACCTATTTCGAATGAAGTTGCACTTAAGTAACAACTTTTAGCTAATTTTATTTCCATAGTAATTTATGTGTTGATCAGAACTACGATTGACCAGAAAATACTATTTACTAGCAGAGTGATTAACTGCACCAACATCATTTAGCTTAAGGTAAAATAATGTGAATAGTTTATGTGTCTATGAGGAATCGTATTGTTTAACAATTTCATTTCGTAGGTTACCTTATTTCATCAAGTAATGAACTTAATGAATGCTTACGTATTTTCTATCAAAACAAGATAAATCTATTATTATATTAACTAAAGGATAAGCAAATATTTTTTTCGGTTACCTTTTTCTAACAGTATAATACCCATTTCAACGAAGCTCATGTATAAAGGGTGATACGTGATTCCTTAATTGTGTCACACTTACACACCATATCTTAAATACCATAAAAGGGGAAGCGGGATGGAATTATGGTTGGCAGTCACAATTTAGAGTTAAGACCTTTTATTGACATTACCCCTATAAAAACAGACAGTTACAAATTGTGGACGACCCACTAGATAAAGTTAAGCAAACCCAACGTTCTCCATACTTTAACAAACAATTCCAAACTAAGAAAACAGGGTTACTAAGAAACTTGAGAACATCTTACTCCCATATAGGACTTCCCTCAAAATAGATATAATGAAAACAATTACAGTTAAAGGGAGACTTAATAACACTTGAACACTAGTGACAAGCTAAGATGCCATTACACAACATGATAGAACCACTTAAATAAAAAAATCTACAACAGGAACACTGATCTTCAAAAAATAAATGTTCACGTGCTGAGACGTGTTCATAAAAAACTGCTAGAAAAAGCTGCAGAAGTAACTCAGCAGCTGCTATGCAGTTTAAGGTTTAGCCAATATCCAGTCCCTTATATTTAAGAAAACAAGTTCATAAACAAACAGGGTACATGCAATATGTATATCTACCAGCTTAACACACCTTGACGGAAAGGAAGACAAATACTAAACTTTGGAAGGCGATATGTGAACAACTCCCTCAGTGGCCAGGTTCTTAAACATCGCCAGGCCTAGACCGCGGATGGCAGTTCACACCCCGCCAAGGCGCTGGCACAACTGAAAGTTTCTGACCGAATCACATAGACATTCCAATAACTCTGAAACATAGAATTACTCGGGAGAATCTTTGAATCACTTACACATGGAGAGGTGTCTTAGTAGAGTGCAGGCTTTAAAAACGGCAACATAAAACGATTGTATTGCAAGAGACACAAAGCACTAGTAAAACTGAGAAAATTTTCAAATAACTTCCACTATTTAACTAGGCCAACTGAACTATTCCACACCGTATTAAGGTTCGACTATGGAAGCCTCACCATAATAATAAAGTTTAACATCTCTGAGTGCGTCGGTGAACAAACAATTACGTCGAGTTACTCCATATCAGGTACACGATACGAGTGAGCGGGTTCCACAGCTTCCCCGCTTCCCCTCAACTTTTGTCCCAACGAAGTCACAGAACTTTATCTCCAAGCTGGCCATGTCGGCAAAACGCCCAACCGATTTCACACCACAACGTGTAACGGTCATCACGCTTGTTCGGCTGTCGTTCACACTCGTCTCCCAGCGAATGTCACGAGATCTCCAGGTTTACCCGTCTAAGGCTAACAACCAACTCGCTTCGCCTGCCAAGCCGCAAGACAAGACACGCGCAAAGCAAAGATAGCTTACCTCAACCACAATCGATACATAAACAAAATAAGACTGGTGCCAGTTCGCCACGGCTCAAAGGGAATTCGCAAAGATCCTTGATCGAGGCGGACCTTCGATTTTTTTCTAAAAATTCGTATCCGAAAATATAAACATTTAATCACCGTGCCCCGTCGCAGAAAAATAGAATGATCTCTTTTGCTTCAGCTGTGCCTTACAGAATGAGATATTAGGGCGACCTATTGCACTGCTGATTGACTTTCTAAATCACTGAAAACAGTGTAAACTGTAGCATACTGGCTAACTATAACGAACCGTGTCCTGAAAAGCAGCCTTTCCCATAATTTCACTAGCATCAGCAAATGTACATTAATCTGGTAAGATTTATTTTTCAGGAAACGCATTCTCATTAGCAGAAAGGTTCGGTTGCGTGGCATAATGCGCTGGCGTTGGCTTCTGTATCCGCGGAAGAGCGAATCGTTCATAGATTCTTGTTAGCCGATGATCGAAAGTATATTGTGTCATTATCAGGATTTACGGGAAAGGCCCACATACTAATATCTCTGAAGCAGCAGCGTATTAGTGATAGATGTCTGGCACTGATAATGACACACATGTGGTCCTGTAGCTATATGGCATCCAGCATCCAGGGAGTACATAAGCACTGAAATGTCGCACCCTTCGAGACACACAGCGCGTTCGATCTTTATTACACAAAAGTACTCCTTTTTAGCTCCTGGGTGGGTAACAAAAATTATAAATTGGTAAGAAGACATGTAAATAATATCGGCTAGTGTAATCTTTGTTTCTCCGTAGTTTTCCATATTATTGTCTGCTGTCGTAGCATATATGATTTTAAAAACATCTAATAATCTTAAATTAAAATCTGCTGTAGTCCAGGTGTTACAGAAATGTTTCCTACTTGTTAATTCTTACAGATGATTTATCTTTTCGGTCTTGAAGAGTGATATATGCCCAGAAATTCAACCTTTGCTGTAAGTCAGTATTACAGAAAAATAATTCACATTTTATATCTTTAGAAACAATTTCTTATATTGGTTTTAATTAACAGTGGTTTGTTGTAGAGGGGATATAACACGTCTAGAAAAGGAGAGGTCATTCACACAGTTCAACGACGCACTTCTTCGCTGATATCTCGTGCAGCCAAGAGCGTTACTGTAACTGACCGGAAAACCTAAGACTTGTTAATAGATGGCGTTAGATAGGTCAGAATAAACGATGACAAACAAGAACTATAGTCATAAGTTTCTAATTCTTAAGAATATTTTGTTACTGTATGTTTGAAACAAATATAGGTTATCGATTAAAAGAATAAAGTAACGCTCAACAAGGATAGTTACAGTATCTGATGAATAATGTAATTAACACGATGGAAAACAACAACTGACAGATATTCCAGGGGAGAAACGGGACTTCATCACCAATCTTAATGGAACAGTTTGCAAGATCGCTTGATTTAAGATATTTGGACATAAGCTGGAAATTTGCTCAAGATGATTGCCATAGGCTGAGAATACTAAAGAAAATGCTAATAAAAGCGTGATACAGTGCCCTATGCTCGTCAGTTGCCAAATGTTTTCTTTCTGAGTAGTTTGAAAGCTTGCTCAATACCACCAACATGCTGATCGTCCCTTGGTTATCAGACTCACTAGTAATTATCTACCTAAGTGAAAGTCAGTAATTAACACCCAGGAATATTAGTGAGCTGAGGATTATTATTAATAGTTATTCAGTTGCCAAAAATATTGTATCTACTGAGGTCGAAGAAGAATGTGATTGTGAAGTTATCTGGACACGTTTAACAGGGATAGGGGAAATAAAGTTAATTGTGGGGTGTTATTACCGGCCACCAGGTTCCACCGTGACAGTTCTAGAATCATTCAAAGGGAGTCTACATTCTGTATCGCAGAAGTACCCGGATCATGCTATATTAGTCAGAGGCGACTTTTACCTACCTAGTATAGACTGGGATATCTATGGATTCATTACAGGTGATACAGACAAGCCGTCGTGTAAATTACTTTTGAACACATTATCCGAAATCTGTCTTGAGCAGTTAAATCGACAGCCAACGCGTAATGCAAATATTTTAGATCTGGTAGCCACGAACAGACTAGACCTCATCGACGGTGTCAGTGTTGTGACAGGGATTAGTGATCACGATGTTGTCATTACGACTATGGTTACGAAATTTAAAAAGTCGGTCAAGAAGGCTAGGAGAGTATTCTTACTAGAAAGAGCAGAGAAGCAGTTGTTAGCATCCCACTTAGTAAATGAATCGACTTCATTTACTTCCGGTACGGTGGACGTGGAAGAATTATGGGCAAATTTTAAACACATTGGAAATCACGCACTGGACAAGTATGTGCCGAAAAAGTGGGTTACAGACGGAAAAGACCCACCGTGGTTTAACAGCGAAATTCGGAGAATGCTCAGGAAGCAAAGGCAGTTGCACTCGCGGTACAAGAAAGATCGGGAAAATGAGGACAGGCAAAAGTTAGCAGAGATTCGTGCAGCTGTAAAAAGAGCGATGCGCTAAGCATTAAGCCACTACCACCGTCATATCTTAGCAAAAGATCTTGCTGAAAACCCAAGGAAATTCTGGTCTTACTAGAAATCGGTAAGCTGGTGGAAGGCTTCCATCCAGTCACTCACTGATCAGTCTCGCCTGGCAACGAAAGACAGCAAAACGAAAGCCCAAATTTTAAATTTAGCATTTGAGATATCTTTCACGTAGGAGGATCGTACAAACATACCGAGGTTAGAGGCTCGTACAGATTCCCGTATGGAGGACATAGTGATAGACATCCCTGGGGTTGTGAAGCAGCTGAATGGGTGGAAAATAAATAAATCGCCAGGTCCTGATGGGATTCCAATACGGTTTTACAGAGCGTATTCTACTGCATTGGCTCCTTACTTAGTTTGCATTTATCGCGAATCTCTTACCCAACGTAAAGTCCCGAGCGACTGGAAAAAAGCTAAGGTGACGCCTGTATATAAGAGGGGTAGAAGGACGGATCCTCAAAATTCAATATCCTTAACATCGGTTTGTTGCAGGGTTCTCGAACATATTGTCAGTTTGAGTATAATGAATTTTCTTGAGACAGAGAAGTTGCTGTCAATGCATCAGCACGGCTTTACAAAGTATCGCTCCTGCGAAATGCAACTCGCCATTTTTTCACATGATATCTTGCGATCCATGGATGAAGGGTATCAGACGGATGCAATATTCCTTGACTTCCGGAAAGCGTTTGACTCGGCGCCCCACTGCAGACTCATAACTAAGGTACGAGCATACGGGATTGGTTCCCAAGTATGTGAGTGGCTCGAAGACTTTTTAAGTAATAGAACCCAGTACGTTGTCCTCGATGGTGAGTGTTCATCTGAGGTGAAGGTATCATCTGGAGTGCCCCAGGGAAGTGTGGTAGGTCCGATGTTGTTTTCTATCTACATAAATGATCTTTTGGATAGGGTGGATGGCAATGTGCGGCTGTTTGCTGATGATGCTGTGGTGTACGGGAAGGTGTCGTCGTTGAGTCACTGTAGGAAGATACATGATGACGTGGACAGGATTTGTGATTGGTGTAAAGAATGGCAGCTAACTCTAAATATAGATAAATGTAAATCAATTCAGATAAATAGGAAAAAGAATCCTGTAATGTTTGAATACTCCATTAGTAGTGTAGCGCTTGACACAGTCCTATTAAATATTGGGGCGTAACATTGCAGAGCGATATGAAGTGGGAGAAGCATGTAATGGCAGTTGTGGGGAAGGCGGATAGTCGTCTTCGGTTCATTGGTAGAATTTTGGGAAGATGTGGTTCATCTGTAAAGGAGTCCGCTTATAAAACACTAATACGACCTATTCTTGAGTACTGCTCAAGCGTTTGGGATCCCTATCAGGTCGGATTGAGGGAGGAAATAGAAGCAGTTCAGAGGCGGGCTGCTAGATTTGTTACTGGTAGGTTTGAGAATCACGCGCGTGTTACGAAAATGCTTCAGGAACTCGGGTGGGAGTCTCTAGAGGACAGGAGGCGTTCTTTTCGTGAATCGCTACTAAGGAAAATTAGAGAACCAGCATTTGAGGCTGACTGCAGTACAATTTTACTGCCGCCAACTTACATTTCGCGGAAAGACCACAAAGATAAGATGAGAGAGATTAGGGCTCGTACAGAGGCATATAGGCGGTCATTTTTCCCTCGTTCTGTTTGGGAGTGGAACAGGGACAGAAGATGCTAGTTATCGTACGAGGTACCCTCCGCCACGCACCGTATGGTGGATTGCGGAGTGTGTATGTAGTTGTAGACGTAGATGTAGAATCGGCATGTGATTATTTTCAAGTCTTGGTTTATGATGGTACGGCTTTCGATCCATTTTTTCCCCATGAATAGGTTTTTTACTAATTAATTTTAAGGGTAAATAATGTCAGTCTAGCTACAGACAATTATAAATAATTACAGAAATAAAAGAAACTGTAACTTCTTTACAATCCTTCAGCTGATGGATTTAACCATTAATTGTTCATGATTGCTAATACCACACTTAAATGTAATATTTTTAGTCACAACATGTAGTTCAAAATACTGTTTAGGTCTGGATAAGCCAAATAAATTGATCACTATTTAAAAGGACGTCCGTTATTGGGAGTAATTATTTTGTATCTATGAGACATCTTTTCTTAAGTGCGTCACTTTCGTTTCAAAATATTACCCTCTGCTCTAAGTATAGCCAACTATCAGTGAAGAAAATTGACAGAGCAAGTAGTTACCAGTAAGCATGTAGATAAAATTATGATATTGGTTTCCATCTGCATTCTCCTTGTGTGATATTTCTGTGCCAGTTACTATGCTACAACATACTGCAATGCGCACTGTTGACAATTGTCATGTTTTGGTGGGAATTAGAGGAAGTTGTGTAAACTGTCTTGTAACAGTAGCAGAGTTGAAAATTCAGTATAGTTGCTGACGTAGGAGCAAAGACCAAGATATGTTCAGAGAAGTAAATGACTTAAATGAATTCGGCGGTGGGAGATCAACAGATCTACAGGTAACTCGATAGGAATTGGCGAGAGGAAGTACCTAAAACACTGGTCTAGAAGTAAGAAGTTACCACAGACAGCATATCAGCTGAAAGGTGCAGACATTGTGAATGTGGAACCAGGGACGCAGGATGAAGTAGAAAATACTGTAAAATGGGTGAAACATTAAACGTCCGTTGGACAGAGCGGTATGTCGCTGGAGTGAATGGAAAATGGATCAAATATTTCGTGATTCTTCAATAAAATAATGAAGAAAAGTGTAGAGCTAACAGAGGATTTTAATGTTTTTGTAATAAGTTGCATTTACAAAAAGGAAAACAGACAGTACTATAAAAATTTGGGCAGTTACCAGTGTAACGAACTCGGGAAGGTTTTATGGTTGGATTCTGAGAACCAGAATCGAAGCTGAAATTGTAGACATCGGAGGACAGAGTAAATTTAGAACAAGCAAGTAGTGTGTTGATAAAACATACCTCCCCATGCCAGTTGATACAAAAAATCATCTTAATGGAATTTATAAACATATTTAGTGTTCATGTATCTCGGCAAAGTATATGACGACTCCGCAATAACCAAGCTTTTCGAGCCACTTGAAGTGTAAGGCAGTAACCCGTCGATTGTGAAAAGTATATGTAACACGCATAAAGATGTGTATGGAAGAATAAGGATGTGATATATCACATCTAAATCTTTCAAAATAAGTAGGGAATTGAGACGATGCTGTTATTTATCACCAACATTATTTAACACGTATCTACAAATCGCCTTGCAGAATTCGAGAAACCTGTGCAGCTGAATGGGAGTTCGCGTAGAAGAGCACAGTGTGTATAACCTTTTATTAGCAGGTGACCTGGTAGTGGGTATGAGAGATGAAGAAGATTTCTCCCATCCGATGAGAAAATTTATACGAGATTGTAGCCAATAGGGACTGAAAGTGAACGTCAGGAAGACAGAGTAAGTAATTACAGGAACGCAGTCGGTGTACGTTGAAATATTTGACAACGTAAACGACGATTATTGTGGAAGCTGTAAATACGTTAGGAGTATAGTTAGTAAACATGGAATGTGTGAAAATGACTTGAGAAGCAGATTAATTTCCGGAAGGAGAGTGAAACTAAATAGCGAACTTAATTTTGTGGTCCACAAAAATTTGATTAAAAACGACATTTAATATGCTTATAAATCCATTATTAAGCCAATTGCCATAAACAGTTCGAAGCCGTGGACGATTGAGGAGAAGAATCATAAGAGGACCGGAGCTGTAGAAATGGACATATTAGAGTGCACCAATCATCTCCCAGTTGGATCACTGAAAACGTGCATGTGGATGGTCATTACTGACTGAAACCGGTCATCGTCAATAGAACCGATATTGTGATTAAAAAAATGGAATAAAAAACATTTGAAGACTTAGTAGCATATAAAATAAATTAACATCCTAGTTACGTGGCTGTAAGAGACTTTCATTGATATTGACAATTACTTAACCAGTTGATGGCTGAGCACCTGAAGGATAATTTGGAAAATATTTCGAGCAGATTTCCCCACCATGTTATAGTTCTGGGTGGAGATTTTAATTTGCCAGATATAGACTGGGAGACCCAAACGTTCATAATGGGTGGCAGGGACAAAGAATCCAATGAAATTTTTTAAAGTGTTTTATCTGAAAACTACCTTGAGCAGTTAAACAGAGAACCGACTCGTGGGAATATCATATTAGACCTCCTGGTGATAAACAGACCTGAACTATTTGAAACAGGGAATCAGCGATCATAAAGCGGTTACTGCATCGATGATTTCAGCAATAAATACAGATATTAAGAAAGGTAGGAAGATTTTTCTGTTTAGCAAAAGTGACAAAAAGCAGATTACAGAGTAGCTGACGGCTCAACACAAAAGTTTTGTTTCAAATACAGATAGTGTAGAGGATCAGTGGACAAAGTTCAAAACCATCGTACAATATGCGTTAGATGAGTATGTGCCAAGCAAGATCGTAAGAGATGGAAAACAGCCACCGTGGTACAACAACCGAGTTAGAAAACTGCTGCGGGAGCTAAAGGAACTTCACAGCAAACATAAACATAGCCAAAGCCTTGCAGACAAACAAAAATAGCGCATTGCGAAATGTAGTGTGAGGAGGGCTATGCGAGAGGCGTTCAATGAATTCGAAGTTCTATCTACTGACCCGTCAGAAAATCCTAAGACATTTTGATCTTGTGTCAAAGCGGTAGGAGGATCAAAACAAAATGTCCAGACACTACGTGACCAAAATGGTACTGAAACAGAGGATGACAGACTAAAGGCCGAAATACTAAATGTCTTTTTCCAAAGCTGTTTCACAGAGGACGACTGCACTGTAGTTCCTTCTCTAGATTGTCACACGGATGACAAAATGGTAGATATCGAAATAGACGACAGAGGGATAGAGAAACAATTAAAATCGCTCAAAAGAGGAAAGGCCGCTGGACCTAATGGGATACCAGTTCGATTTTACACAGAATATGCGAAGGAACTTGCCCCCCTTCTTGCAGCGGTGTACCGTAGGTCTCTAGAAGAGCGTAGCGTTCCAAGGGATTCGAAAAGGGCACAGGTCATCCCAGTTTTCAAGAAGGGACGTCGAACAGATGTGCAGCACTATAGACCCATATCTCTAACGTCGACCAGTTGTGGAATTTTGGAACTCGTATTATGTTCGAGTATAATGACTTTTCTGAAGACTAGAAATCTACTCCGTAGGAATCAGCATGGGTTTCGAAAAAGACGGTCGTGTGAAAGCCAACTCGCGCTATTCGTCCACGAGACTCAGAGGAACATAGACGCGGGTTCCCAGGTAGATGCCGTGTTTCTTGACTTCCGCAAGACGTTCGATACAGTTCCCCACAGTTGCTTAATGAACAAAGTAAGAGCATATGGAATATCAGACCAATTGTATGATTGGATTGAAGAGTTCCTAGGTTACAGAACGCAGTATGTCATTCTCAATGGAGAGAAGTCTTCCGAAGTAAGATTTCTGGTGTGCCGCAGGGGAGTGTCGTAGGACCGTTGCTATTTACAATATACATAAATGACCTTGTGGATGACATCGGAAGTTCACTGAGGCTTTTTGCGGATAATGCTGTGGTATATCGAGAGGTTGTAACAATGGAAAATTGTACTGAAATGCAGGAGGATCTGCAGCGAATTGACGCATGGTGTAGGGAATGGCAACTGAATCTCAATGTAGACAAGTGTAATGTGTTGCGAATACATAGAAAGATAGATCCCTTATCATTTAGCTACAAAATAGCGGCTCAGTAACTGGAAGCAGTTAATTCCATACAAAGTCTGGGAGTACGCATTAGGAGTGATTTAAAATGGAATTAACATATAAAGTTGATCGTCGGTAAAGCAGATGCCAGACTGAGATTCATTGGAAGAATCCTAAGGAAATGCAATCCGAAAACATAAGAAGTAGGTTACAGTACGCTTGTTCTCCCACTGCTTGAATACTGCTCAGCAGTGTGGGATCCGTACCACATAGGTTGATACAAGAGATAGAATAGATCCAACGGAGAGCAGCGCGCTTCCTTACAGGAACATTTAGTAATCGCGAAAGCGTTACGGAGATGATAGATAAACTCCAGTGGAAGACTCTGCAGGAGTGACGCTCAGTAGCTCGGTACGGGCTTTTGTTGAAGTTTCAAGAACATACCTTCACCGAAGAGTCAAGCAGTATATTGCTCCCTCCTACGTATATCTCGCGAAGAGACCATGAGGATAAAATCAGAGAGATTAGAGCCCACACAGAAGCCTACCGACAATCCTTCTTTCAACGAACAATATGAGACTGTAATAGAAGGGAGAACCGATAGAGGTACTCAAGGGACCCTCCGCCACACACCGTCAGGTGGCTTGCGGAGTATGGATGTAGATGTAGATGTAGATGATGTCCCCTGTCCACGATGGACGAACAGAGGTAGTAAGTGAAGAGGTCTGACATTGTCATTAATCTCAGTTTCTTTCATTCAGGTCTGGAAAAACTGACTCCACATACACATAATTGCAGGAAAGGAAGCAAATCATCTCTTCTGTGCAGATGAACGCCAAGCACGAACGGGAATTGGCAAGATGTCGTGAGTAATGAGGCTAATGAGCAGGGGCACTACATCAGTAGTATGTGGTGTAAGTTAAAAATTACGGTATGACGGGAGCTGTGAGGGTAGCCCGTGCAGCTGCGGTGAATGCTGTGCCCAGAGAGCGTAGTGGACAGTGGATCTACCCAGTAAGCAAGAGGCCCGTGTTCGAATTCCAGGCCAGCACAAATTTTCAACTTGCCACAGTGATATAAATCAGTGCAGACTGACAGCTAATGACTTTAATTTCTTTGAGTCTTTATCTCAATTCAAGTGCAGAGCTTTAATCATCAGGTAAACCGCGTACTGCCCTGTCCTTCGAAAAAGTAGGTCCCATTTAGTAACATAAGCTCAGGTTCTTTTAGAGATGTGTTATGTTCCCACCGTCGGGTATTCAAAGCTTCCAGTTGTTACTAATGTGAATTTTAAAATTTCTGGAACGATGTTTTACCATGTAACATGATATTTAAAGTATTTTTTCGTTCTGATTTCACATCTGACTTTGGTATTTACGTATCACTTGGAATTTTTGTACATATCACGTCTCAAATATTGGCTAATATCAAAATTTTTCTTGAAACACGATTTTTTTTATTTCATTACAAATAACTTACTTTTTTTAATATGTTGCAGAATGATTACACATTTTTAGAGTAGACACTATATTTTGTTCACTTGCAATACTAATGACAATTACAAAAAGACAACACATTTATGATGTTTTAATTTACCTTCGCTAATTTCACAAGATAAAGTTCTTTACGATGTGGATCGAGACTTCTCTTTGACGGCCCCTCTCCACCAGTGCCTTTTCTCTTTCTCATAAAACAATAGTCACACATAATGTCTGCATTTCATCTTTCCTGGTATCTCTTTCGCATATCTTTGATGTCCTAGAGGAACCATTCTGCATATTCTTCACTGATGTTGCCAAAGTTCACAGGGGATCAGTCAGAATGTAAATGTAGAAAATGATGTTTCACACCCATGTAACATCCTAGTCATGAAACTCTGCAATATTGTTTTGCCACCGATTTTATAATTTGGATGTATGTTGTTGCCCAAAAGTTGTCCACTATTTGTTTAAACGAAATCCATGCCCTATTTACCACTGGATTTATTTAACCTTCAAACTGTCTTTCGTTAAACCTATGATCTGCAGTCCTGAAATCATCTGCTCCTTTGTTACTTATAAGGGTCTCTTGGAAACATTGTTATCAAGTAGAGGAAGATTCAACATCTTTTAGAAGTGTTTTCGTTAACTGTTTGATTAATTCAAGCTTGAAGTGGAAAGGAGGTAACAGTGTCATGCTTGGTTTGACAGATGATTTATTTATTGCGTTCTGCGAATCGGGGATTGGAGGTTTCTTCCTGTTCTTTATTTTTCGGGTCTGTTCGGTACCTTCTAATGCACATCTTTGGCTCAGCTATCCCACTCACAAATGAAAAACAGCATTTTCCTGTAGCTGAATTTTTGACAAATGGCTTTCAAATCCTTATATATTGTCCATGTATAGTTCTCATTGTTCACAAATTTGAACACAATTTTGAGATTTTCGCATGACCCTTTATGGTGTACTGGATGTAAGGCGTACCTTGTATGTCGCCCAGCTTTTGTCTTTATCACTGCACCTTAGACCATCTCGTATGTAGTGCACAGATTTCATTCCAACTGTCTTTGCTTAACAATTGCGTAGCTACTAGACATACATTACGTTTAGGTTGTTCAGGCACTTCTGGGAACTCACTTGAAGAAACTCCAAAAATACATTTAAAAGCACAAATACATCAGAACCCTGTAACATGTCAACAATGAAACAGCTACGTGGGTGGACAAGTTGGGTTACTCCATCATACTAAATTAAATGTTCCTTTACATACAATAAAATTTCTTAATGTGGAACTTGGCTTTAAATGGAAAACGAGTTTACTTGTTTTGTGAAAAGGCTGTTCGTGATAGAAATAAAGTAGTGATATATCTCAAATGAGCATCAAAAGAAATTCAGGTACAGAAAAATTACGCAAAGATCAAAAATCTTGTTACATTTTGATACCTCACATAGAGGTAATTTTGCCCAAATTGCGTCCTCGTTCATAATAAAGTACGTTCATGTCTGCACCATCTTGATAAAAGTAGATAAATGTAAATTAGAGGTTTCATCAGAACTGAAATGATCAAAAAATACCTCAGATCTCAGAGAATAATAGTATTTAATTTTTGTCACTACCATGTCTTGAGGACTACTGGAAAAGTCTTTATAGCAATAATTAGACTATACATTATGAAGTATTTGCAACTCAAAAATCAGACTTCATTTCAGTCGTGTAGCTTTATATTATTCACGCATACAGTTTGAAGCAAGAATGGGGATTTGTACCAAAGCTGGGATTCGAGCCCTACGCTCCTGTGTACCAGGCAGACATGCTAACCGCTACGTCAAGCGCCCACAGTGGTTGTGTACAACTGCACGGATGACCCTCGCATATAGCATTCCTTCTCCTCAATCCTAATTCCCATTCACGCCACAACTTGCTTTTGTATTCCTCCTAAAGCCGAACAGTTTTCCAGGGGATCTACAACTGTATTGGAGTAGCACCTCAGCATCGAGCGAAACGGGGAATGACACAAAAAACCCAGGCATGGGTGCTTTAATCAAATGAAACTATATGGTTCCAGAGACGTTTTCATGTCTGAAATATTTGTGATGTATATATGCAGACGGAAGCGACGAGTGAGAACTTGTACCGCAGCCGGGATTCGAATCTCTTGCTTACTAGGCAGATGCGCCTTTCGTTTGAGAATCCCTGTATGATGATCACAAAATTATTTTAAGACCAGATTTGTCCAATAGAAGAAAACATGTGCGCCGTAATTAGATATAGCGTACAAAGAAAGAGAAGGGAAGTATTTAATAAAGAATCGAATGAACCTCGGCAGTGGGAGAGTGGAAGCTGACTGACAGACAAAAGTAGCAAGTCAAGTTGATAAAATATCGGGACAAACGAATAACGTGCGAGGTAATGCAAGCAGTAGAGGAGCACTGGAGATGGCTGCTGATAAAAGCGATGGGACTGAAAGGAGGAGGAGACCAGAATGAGTAGCCGTTCTTGTTGAGTACGCTGATGACTAAGTTGTTGATCCTCTAAATCCGGCCGAAGTGGCCGAGCGGTTCAGTCCAGAGCCGCGCGACTGCTACGGTCGCAGGTTCGAATCCTGCCTCGGGCATGGATGTGTGTGATGTCCTTAGGTTAGTTAGGTTTAATTAGTTCTAAGTTCTAGGGGACTGATGATCTCAGAATTTAAGTCCCATAGTACTCAGAGCCATTTGAGACATTTGATCCTCTAAACCTAAACAACCACCAATGTTTTAAGAGTACTTAATGTATGATGTTTGTAAAGCAAGCTCGGCCATACCAAACAATAAATATATATTCGTGTTTTTGAATACATACGAGTAATCCATGGCAAAAAAGAATGAGACTGAAGCAGGCGCTTGTAACTCGACAAGGGCCACGATTTCCGGTGTTCTGCTCACCTCAAAGCGCGGCCGCACGCAGATTGTCTCCCCGCTATTTGATTTATGGCGCAGCCTCAAAGAGAAAGCTTAATCCGTCACTCTGACCCAAATGTCACCGCTCTTCCGCCTGAACCTTTCAGTGTCATTCGTCATCAGAAGATCTATCGCGCTCCGCAACATCTGCCACCACCCGTAGTCTTCGGGTTGACCTGCTGTTTGACGTGAGTTCTGCAGTCCTACGTGTACTCTGCAGTTTTACTGTTCATTCTGCATCAAGTACAATTAACGTTGTGTGTGATATGACCCTATCAACTGAAGACATGAAGTCTGTACATGAGTCCGTGATCATTTTATTTTTAGCACTTTTACTTTCACAAGTCCGTCTTGATCACATAGTTTTCATTACACTTTATGACGGATTTCGACTTAACGCCATCATCAGATCGCTAAACTATTCTGATATCATAGTCGAGTTAAACATGTTTAACTTGACGGTGATCTATACCAGAAGTTAAAAATGTTTAACTTGACGATGATTTGTATCAGAATATTTCAGCGATCTGAAGATGGCGTTAAGCCGAAGCCGGCCTTAGGTGTAAGGCAATCTATTTGATCATGCCTGACTTGTGAAAATAAAACTGATATGACCTTGACAAAAAAATTAACTCTATGTATCGTCTCTGTAGTCATATTATCCCCCTTTCAGGTAATAACCGAAATATGCATAAGGAATTATAGGGACGATACTCATTGCTTTCATGCATTCCCTGTGTCATAAAGGAATGACTGCGACATGTGTTTAATGACAGAGTCTCCTGAAGCACCGTTTCAGCTAGTTATCTACACCTCACGTTCGAAAAAGTTGTGGGAATCTCGTTTCACTTCTGCTGCGCCACTCGGCTGATACTACGAGAAGATTTTACCAGTACAGTTCACCTAGAGATTCCGTATTCTCATACGACTGACAGATTTAATATTTTTGGCCGGTTAACTCATTAGTTGCCCTTGAGACTGAGAGAATCTATACTAGTGCCAACACTGGGCTGCGCGGGGTAGGCGAGCGGTCCATGCGGCTCCCACCGTCGGAGGTTCGAGTCCTCCCTCGGACATGGCTGTGTATTTTGTCCTTAGCGTTAGTTTAGGTTAGCTTAAGTAGTGTATAAGCTAAGGAACGATGACCTCAGCAGTTTGTTCAAATTAGACCTTACCAGATATTTCCAAATTTTTACCAATTGAATACTGGTAAGGGAAAGTTAACATCTCGATTAATAAGAAAAGAAAATTGTGTTTCACCTACGACATCCGTAGCACAATGTGGCACGCCCGCACTTTTCGTAGCCAGGAGGACTGAAAGGCCAGTCGTGGATATAATGTCAGAATTTTGTTGTGGAATCTGTTTATTTATTTAAGGTACTGGTATTACCGACCGGAAATACATTTACTTAAATAGACAAAAATTATCGTATTGTTGTTGCCTCATTTTTCGTCGACACTACTTCTTTTGGGCGAAATTTCACATTCGTCTTGCTTTTTCTCAAACATAACACTGAGAAACCACTCTGTCAACTTCACATCGATTATGGAGGTGCTGAGGTTATGTAACATCAGGACCATGGTCAGGTCTCTGTCCTTTGAAACTGACCTCGATTCTCCTTAGTTTTCTAATTTAATGGAGCCGAATGTTATGATCCTTCTGCGACCATTTTTCCTGCCAATGTGAACGCTACTCCTCCACTAACTATTTAGACATCGGTGTGACTGATTCCCAGATTTGTGTTCCAGTTTTGCTCTGAACTATCTGAAGTGCAATTTCAACCAAACTTAGTACACACAGTTGTCATGAGGATTAGATATCCTGAGGCCCATATTAATGTAAGTAGGAATAGAGGAGCAAAAGTAGTGGCATTTAGGAATAACTCTGGAATGCATGCAGCCATTTCTCCCTAACCTGGCACATATACCGCTCACATTTTGGAAATTAATATATGCGGGAATACGACCTACAAAAACCTCTAGAGATTTGGGTACTAGTAAATGAGGGATAAGAGCTACAATTAAACTTAAGTTTGCAACGCCTGTAGAAATTTCACCAAAATTCAAAACACATAATGCTTCCTATCTAAAAATATATGTAGTTGGGGTAAGGCAATCGTCCCATTGCTATTTGAATAGGAGGAAGTGTGAAAGTGGTGACATGTCGGTATACCACTAGGTCACCTGGTGAAGTACCTTCATAACTTGATATTTTGTGACATACTGTCTATAAAGTAATGCTCTTGTGGTAAGGAGCCACCAAGTCCTCTTGGGAATGAAGTGCCGGAGTGAAGGGTGTATGTCGTAAAATAAACCGAAAAGAAGTGTTATTAATAATTGTTCCACCGATTTGGTGTTACGATTATTTGTGGCAGTGAGTATGAATGAAAAGGGAGAGGAATGTATAATATTCAAAAATAAGTGATATAAAAATTATATCCATAATTTTCGGTGTTACCAGGCTACTTAATGACACTCACGATGAAAGTTTTACCCGTAAAATTAGCCTTGCAAAAGATGGGGATGTGGGAGGTGATTGAGGAGTTGGGAAGGTAGGTGTTATCAAGTAAAAGTAATCTAACGGATTGAATGTCAGTGAAGAAACCAAAGTACTCGTACATCATTTTGTTGATCCCTCTTCTTACGTTACACCTGGCAAATAAATAACGGGACAACGATGGAAATCCGATTAATACGAAGTATGTGAGAAAAGTAATGAAACTGTTTCTTTTTTTTTATCTGGCAACGTTTTTATTTTTTCAGACGACAATATTGTCCTAAGTGGCTCGCACCGACAGCCTTAACAGCAGCGCTGAAAGGCTTAAATTGTTAGAGCCTTTAACGTGTCGGTCACATTCTTTTCAATGTTCTACAGAGTTCCTAAATTACGTCCTTTTCAGACATTTTTCAATTTCGGGTAAAGAAAAAAAGTCACAGTGACTCAGATTAATTGAATAGGAAGGATGTGGAAAAACAGGAGTGCCTTTTGAGATCAAAAATTTCCTGATGGTAGTGGCCGTATGACATGTAGCATTCTCATAATGCAGCATTCACGTATCTGCAATATGTGGTCTCACTCGATTCACGCTTTTCCTGAGCTTTCAAGGACATTTTGGTAAACTAATTGGTTAACAGTTTGACCTTGAGGAAGAAATTCTTTATCCACGATACCCTTACTGTCAAAAGAGCTAACAAGCGTTGTTTCAATCTTTAATTTCCTTATTCGGTCTTTTTTCGCTGAAGAAGATGTCTGAGTGTGCCACTCCTCACTTTGCCATTTTGTCTGTGCATCGTAGTCAAAATCCCAGGATTCAACACCTGCGTTTACACAACTGAACCATTCGTGGTCATTGGCAATCCTCTCAAGAAGATGAACTCATACATTTCTTCGATTGTCCTTTCGGTGTTTTGAGGTTTTCCGGCACAATTTTGGCACAAAATTTTCGCATATGCACAACTTTGGGCAAAATCTATTCTGCGGTGAAAATATTTAAGTTTAACTTGTCACCCATCTTCCTTATTGCTGAACATCTGTCTGCTCTCACAATAGCAAGCACACGTTCGACATTTTCGTCAGTCTCTGAAGATGAAGGTCTCTCTGAACAAGGTTCAGCTTCATCATGTTCTAGCCTACCAAAAATAATTTGTCCAACGAAAAACTAGTTCTTTTTATAATAAATGTACCCCATATCCCTGTTCCAATTTTTCAAACGTCACACTCGCGGATTCCCCAAATTTAACAGAAACATCGATGGCATAAAGCTACTCTAAATTTCGTTGTTCCGTGTTAGTAAATCACAAGAAAAACACTTGATTGATGGAGCTCTCAAAAATCGCGTGATGGATGTACAAAGCTGAAACTCGGACTGAGGATCTCGAAGGAATGAACACAGCGTTGCCAAATCGCTGCCAGTATTGTCTGTTTCATTACTTTTCTCGCACATTAGTACCATTAATACTATTAAACTATGTCTGTCATGACGTGATAAGGAAAGTGAAATTATGCGGGCGTCGAGGAAGCTGCTTGTATTCCGCAGTTCGTACCCCTAAGGTAATCTGCAAGTTATATTTTAGAATTCCCGGAACAGCGGTAGTTTTTCGTAGTTTCGGAAAGTAAAATGGTGCCAGGCAAAGGGGGCTGGACAATGCCGATATCAAATCGAGCTGATGTATCAAAATCCGGGCTTCATTAACAAGATGTAATCTGCAATTATGACCGGCAACAAATGCCATAAAACTTGTTCAAAAGCGAGAACAGAGTTCCGCACTTGTTTTTGTATGCATGGCCAGTGTTCCATTTTAACGCTTCAGGAACAAAGCGTGTAGCTGTTAATTAACTGGACCTGTCCGATTTAGCGGTCCATATTTTGCAGCACGCATAGAAGCAAGTTGGCTGTCACGTTTTTAGATCACTGACGAAGCAAACTGTGTCATACTGCTTCCTGTCCCACAAAATTCGTGAGACCTAAATGCTTCCCCCTAACAAAATACACAAGAGATGAATTCGACAGTGTGTAAGGGGTTAAAAATCTACGTGGCACAATAATTTAATTTCATTTAAGAATTCAAAATTTTAATTTCATTTAACTGCTCGGATCTTATGTCACCGTACATTGACTTTAGTTGTTGACATAGGACTGCTACAGCGGTGGTGTTACAAAGATAGGGGAAGCTGGTTTCAGTTGCAGCCTTCAGAAGCACAAACAAATGAGACACACTTACGACGAGGATTGAGATGTAACGTAAAATAATCAATACATATTTTCAGGCAAAGTTTCGTTTACTTTAAAAAATATATATATTAAAGGAACTGAATGACTGATCTCAAATTGGTGGAATTATAAATGATTATTGTTTGAAAGTCACGAAAGTAGACATTCATAAAACAAATATAAGATAATACTTTTAATTAAAGAAAACGATCCTAGGTGAGATTACAAAGTTACATATCGTAACAGCAGAAAGGAATAAGCCGTCATTAACTTTTCCACTTAAACTTGGCCAAGGCACGTGACTGTATGTGTTCTAGTACATAACTTGCGTGTGAAACAGCAATACATAGTCACTCTCAGTGTCAGCGTAACTAACAGGACGGGTGTAGCTGCAGGAACAGTTACGTTAAATAAAATATTATAGAATGGCGTAATATAGACGACAGTTCGACCTAGCGAGACTTGTTGATACTACTGTGCCATCACCTAATCCAAGGACGTTAACAATCCACTGTTGTTAGTATCCGGAGAAACAGATAAGACAGGGTGTGTACCGAGAGAGAAGTTCCACTCCAGAACGAGTAACAGAAATTACTCGATAGTAGCGTTCAAAGTTTCTTTCATTTGTCCGGAGAACCGAAAATCATGTCCCAGAATATCGCAACTGAATGCATGTGGAGTCAAATTTCGATTGGAACACACACTTGTGAAACCAGAATGGGGTGTGGGAAAGTGTACAACTAGCTGATCCTTATACGTTGTGTTACTTGGACTATCATTTGGGGACCAGTCTAATTTGTTGCGTTTGAGACAAATAGTCTTGTTTGTACCAAGAACATCAGAAAGCCACAAAAGATGCTGAATTGCGTCGCCATTGTCTACCTAGAGGCCGGATACTTGGAACGGTGCTGGGTTCCTCTTAGCCGGGGGCAGCTGAAAAATATATGTTTCGGTTCGGTGGAGAATGGGATGTTACTTCGGCAGTTTCCTTCAAAACAACGCGGCAGTCTTCTCAGCTGTACTGGCTCGAGATCTGCGCTGTTGTAAGGAAAATTCTCAGATTTCGTAAACACTGAATATAACTTCGTCAGATAAAGGAACAGTGAAAACTGTGTAGTGACAATGTATCAACAAAGCGACATACAGTACAACTCATCTAGTCCGTCTCCTATGGGACTGTGGCATATATCGGAAGGCAAAGTAGGTCGGACTACCTGAAAGTGTAGAAAAATACGGATTTACCTTAAAATGAACAATCTCGGAACTCAAAAATAAGTGCTGTACGTATGTATATTGTTCTCTACAGAACAAACATTGCAATAAACCGCAGAAAAGGTGGCGTTGTTACATAATGAAAACGAGAAATACTGTGCAGTAAGTATTTACTGTATTCTACTGTACATAATATAACGTAGAAAACGTAATTTAAAAAAATTAAGGTACCCTATACACTAGTAAAAGCTGTGTATGAGGCGGAGCAATGGAGGATAAGGGGACATAAGGAATTGGAAGAACTGTATAGAAATCCTGACTTGATGAGTGAAATTAACTGTAACAGATTAAGATGGCTGGGCCATGTATAGCGAATCTCAGAGGATCGAGCTGTCAGAAAGGTTTACACAAGAAAACCAGGTGGCAAAAGGAGCAACGGGAGACACCGAAAACGATGGCTGGAGAATGTGGGAAATGATTTGAGAAAGATGTGAGTCAGGAAATGGAGGAAACGAGGAGAAAATCGTCAGGATTGGGCTGTGATCATCAGAGAGGCCAAGGCCCTACATGGGCTCTAGCGCCAAGGAGTAGGTATACACTAGTAAGAAATTGCTTAGGAATAAAGTCAATTACAGATTTTCGTGTCGCAGATAAAATTCTAGACTTAGCTGCAGTGTTCCTCCGCGTCTTGATCCACCAATGTCCGTAGGTATCTCGGTTGAATTCTTCTCGTATACAATGTCCGTAGGTGTCTCGGTTGAATTCTTCTCGTATACTCAGGGGCAATATCAGAAGCGTTCATGGCGTCAAAGTGTGTGAAATTCAGGTAGGGATTCGTCATCATCACAGTTTTTTCACCATTTGTTCCCAAAACAGCGGCAGTAATCTTGTTGTCACTGTCCTCTTCAATGGTTTCACACTCTTTGTCACTATGGGCAACCTACGCCTCAACTTCACTGGCAGACACACTCGGGTATACACTTGTAGATGTTTAGCGTGTCGTTTTACTCGCCTTCGATCTCCTCACTTTCGGTCATAACTTCCTGCCAAATCGTACGCCAAGATTTTCGCAGCATGTCAGATTTTAGTTCCCCCCATGACTCAGCAACCCCACAGACAGCATGTCTGACGTTGACGGTTTCCACAGCTTCAAGTACGTCACGACCTTCTTAGGACTTATCTAATATTGAGCTGATGTAGGCTACTTTTTGCGAGACCGCCTCTTTTAACCATTCTGTCACTCAGTGGCAGTGGTTGGGTAAGTGGTATGACATTTTGTGGAAAATCGTTGCCAGATGGATGTGAGGCGCGTTATCCGACAACAGTAGGGCGCGAACAGGGTGCTTTCTTTGTTTAAGTCTATTTCAAAATATGGAACCAATTCGTCGAAAAATAAAGATCTGAAATTACTGCAGTCCATCCAAGCCGATTTTTATTTCGGTAATAAACTGGTAAGGCACATAAGGTTCAAATGGCTCTAAGCACTATTGGTCTTAACATCTGAGGTCATCAGTCCCCTAGAACGTAGAACTACTTAAACCTAACTAACCTAAGGACATCATACACATACATGTCCGAGCGAGGATTTGAACCTGTGGCCGTAGCAGTTGCGCAGGTCCGGACTGAAGCGAAGGCACGTAAGTTAGTAACATTTTTGAATGTTCTAGTCTTTTACTGTCGTAACCCCTACATTAAGCTCCTTGGTAGTTTTCTGCAGTGATTTGCGTTCGTCCAGTCTTAGTAGCACTGCTCATTTTTCATTCAACGAGAGAGTAACGTGTTTACGTTTCACACCGAACTTGTTGAAAAGACATCTGCAATTGTACAGTACATATAATGTAAAACTAATACATATCATACTGCAACAAACGAAGAAGAACGATGTCATAAAACAATGTCATAAGCAACCAAACACTAAGCGTTAAAAACTTCGCAGGGTAGTACTGTACAAAAAACGCGAACAACAGAAACGATACTTGAGATGACGGTACGCTAAAACGGACAACAGTTATCTTAAACTATAATACTGTAAACAACAATGGCGCTACTGGTAGTGAGTAACAGCCACGAGTCGGGGCAAGTTCGGCTGGAACACGGCTGGATCAACAGGAGCGCGGACTAGACGAGGACGGACGATAAAAGCATTCAGTAGTACTCCTAGAGGCAGATAACGTAATATAGAGGAATAAGTAAAAGAGAGAAACGAGGTTGAGAAGGGCATACCGTTTCATTTAGGACAATTGGGAGCGTTTGACATACAGATGTAAAATTATTGACGAATCAGAAGCACATGGGCCTGCCAGTCACGTGGAATTGTAGGAAAACAACATTAGAACACAGAGTGGCACGAAGCGGACAGAATGCGTCAGCCGTGTGGCTGGTATTGCTCGCCGAAGGCCATTTGTCCATAAGGGACAGGCTATTTTCCACATCAGCAGTACAGGCAGTACTAATATCAAGCTAACATTCTAGAAACCTAGAAGACGTGAACACAACTTTACAAATGCAACACTTAAGCATAACATTCCAGCTAATCAAGGCCTTAATGAGGCGAAGACACGCACAAGTTTCACCAATATGGGAGAACACTAGAGTAGCATTGAAAATACTGGCTCCGTCTCCCACTTAAGACTTAAGATAAAATTGTTGTCAAGCCCTAGACCGAAATGTGTGCAGAGGGGCGTAACATAAATTATAGCGACATGAACTAGTGGGTTGCTGAGTAACAGTTTTAGCACCCATTGGTTTTTGTACCGAACACTTGTTTCTCAGTTCTGTTGGATCCATTAAAACAGATGGTATATCTCTATCTTAGCAATACCAACGCTTTTTCCATTACACGTACCACCAAGGGTCGTGGGAGGGTGCGGGGCGGTTACTTTATGTCCACCACATAAAAATTTCGTTAAATTAATGTTTATGACTTCTCCTTAACAAAATTCGTTTTAAATAGGTACTGATGTATAAGAAAGGTCAAGATCCTGAAAATATCTCTTAGCACAATATTAGCATAACTAACCTACTTTCTTTAATATATATACAAAGAGAAATTCTGCTTTATGACCACCATACAAATTCTATTTTATGACCACCATATGTTATTTTTAAAATATAAGTTCCATTAATTGT
The DNA here is from genome assembly GCF_023864345.2 of Schistocerca serialis cubense. Classification (NCBI taxonomy): domain Eukaryota; kingdom Metazoa; phylum Arthropoda; class Insecta; order Orthoptera; family Acrididae; genus Schistocerca; species Schistocerca serialis. The sequence continues at coordinate 669,361,223 of NC_064642.1, forward strand.
CATAGAAGTTTTTTAACAACATACTTTTAACCTGAAAATATGAATATGGTATTTCTTGCGAAAAGAAACATTGACTACTTAGATTTTTGGGCTACAGTTCAAAACAATTACGGAATCTTGTACAAGAATACTTTAAAAACAGGAAACATATTTTTAAAATTTCAAAATATCTTCAATAGTTTAACCTAAAGTACCCTCCGCTGCCCACTTGGTATTGCGACGGTTAAGTGATCAAAATGAACTATAATCAGTCTCCTAATCCGGGAGCTGTACTTTGGTATTGACAGGCTATGTGAAACGCAATACTGAGACTGTCCATCCAAGGAGCATTCAAATTTCTCAGTTGTGCCCCCTTTCACGGTGGTATTTTGTAAACTTTTGTGACCTCCTACTTGGTATTGTCATCCTACCCTTCTTTTGGCTACGGAGCTGTTGACTCCGGATCGAAGCAGCAGTGTTCTGTTGAAAGTTCTTCCAGACAAACTAGAGCTTCACTCTACCGGGTTTATTCACGGTGGCAACTTCTCTGTCTTGAATGGAGAGCGCCTTCTGCGGCCGTAGACAACCTCAATGGGACTCAGCCCTGTTGCTTCATCCATCCTGGCGTAGTACGACGTAGTTACAAATGGCAGTAGTCCATCCCAGTGTCAGTGTGAACTGTTCGCGTAATAGAATAACACTTTATCGAGTGTTTATGAATATGCTCGATTCTGACATTACTCTTAGAATGAAATGGCATAATTCTCCACTTTATTTTAAATAGTCAACGTGTATGCCGCATCAGACTGTACATAAGATTTGTCCCTTGGACTGTTATAATAGCCGCTGGAGTTCTTAATGCTTTACGAAATCATTGAAAAATGCTATCGTAGCTGTCTCAGAATACATCAGAATAAGTAAGCAAGAGAAATGGTCAGTGATACATAAAATATATAGATTTTTGGGCCATTACACAAAACAGTCTGACGATATCAAGTGCTACAATTTCCAAGGCAAAATTTAAAGAAGTATATTTGATCTCCAAGCTTATGGGAGATAATTTCGAACGTTAATTTCAGTCTTTCATTCCTTGTGCTCATCAATAATAGCTTGCAACGGGTGCTTGCATTCCAGTTTTGACATTATGACACGTCCATATGCCATCATTGCATTGCTTCAGTATGACACGTCTATCCGTTGTGCGAGAGACGTTTTGTCGTATAAAACGTCAGGGCTCGTAATAAAATCTGGAAATACAGTACATTTCTTACACTCAGTATCGGATTCTTCTGCCATTGATAGTTGTCTACTTACAGGATTTTAATTTTACTAAAGGCATCGGCATTCGGCTTCAGCTTGCCAGGCTGGTGTCCCAACACGTTGTCATATTTACAGATTTCTTACGTCCCTCTAACGTCTGCTGCTGGGCTCTTTTAAGCCTCAAAAGCCATTGCAATGCCACATGATCTGTAATTACTGTGAAATGTTATTTCTGTAATTAACACTGATATTAACGACAGCCAAAAGCAAATGCCAGAAGTTCCGTTTCTGTGGTGCTTCAGTTTTTTCCCAGCTAGATTTAGCTGTCAAGATGCGTAACCAGCTGATACAATTGTTTACCATCTTGTATTTAATTCAAAATGCATGTAAAGCTGAAGGTAGCACAAAATGGAGATGAGTCAAGACAGGTGAATAAGTATGAATTTATTTGAATTTTAGCTTGAGACTCTCGCTGACCAGGAGTTGCCCTCTTTTTTAGTTTTTTCTTTGAGAGGTTTCTTGGTGGCTGAATAGTTTGCCGTGATACAATGATAATAATTTGTTAATTTGAGATATTATTGGAATTCTTCAACGTTACATGGGACTGGAAAATTTCTCATTAACCGCCGATCCAGTCTTGCACTAGCTGCCAAAGTTATGTGGCTTCGATATTGAAATTGTGGGTGCGCGAAACTGCACTTGGCCTATTTCGGATGTAGACTTGTGACACTAACAAGAGTTAACCTGTTCCTCAGTCATTCTACATATTCTCTCAATAAACTTGAAAAGACAATTATGTCATGGGGTATCCTAGACACGTGGTCGGCATTAAACATTGTAAAAGTAAATCAGTAAAACGTTGAAATGTAGTATGCACATTTCAGGTGGCAAAGGGCATCCTAGGGTATTTCTAAAAAGCTGTCTTTTTTCCAAAATTTCAGGAATTTTTGGATTTGATAGTGCTAGAGCGCAGATCTAATGTGGCGAAGAATGTGCAGTTGCCGAGGTGATTCGAAGTGTATTTAGTCCTTGGAAGGGGATAAGTGTCGGTTTTTGTGACATTATTGACTACCCTCATGTCTACACATATGGGGTAATCCTCTTCTCCATTTCTGGTTTTCATCGGGACCCTTACTACAGGTGAAACGCAGGGACTGAAAGTTTGAATTACTGCTGCTTCTAGTAAATCTGAATTTCTTCCTCTACTATAAGCTGCAAGTGCTTTTGTTCTTTGCTGCAAGGCTAGTATCACCTGTATGGATCTCATGGTATGTTAGAGAAGATGTCAACAGTTTTTTCTTTCCTTCAAACAAACTCTAACTCAGCTAGAAGGAGGTACAATATTTATCGATCTGCTTTGCACAGATATTTAAGTTTCTTTTCAATTTAAACTTTTACAGGTGAACTAACTGAAGTAGAATACATGTAAATTGTTCTTTCAGGCTTTTAGTTTTCTTGGAATGCCGCTATTAGTATTTATTTCGTGCACTTTGATGACTGTGGTATCTCAGGGCTTTTAACATTCGTGTTTCAAATCACCTGTGCTCACTGGAAAATATGTATCATGTTTTGTCGTTTTCATTCTACATAAACGACACTTTACATGCATCCAGTTACCGTCTAAAATTCGTTTTTGTTAATGAATACACTAAGAAAGTATACTTCTTTAAAAACCTTTTTTCACCTCTATTCAAACGATTTCCCCCTAATGCCCGAAGTCTTCTGTTTTGTTTAACTTTAACGCTGTGGTACGTGCTTTGGTGTATTGTTCGAATGTACACAATCGTTATTGACTCCCTCGCGTCCTTACAGAGGAAACACTGTCAAAACGGTGAAAATTTCTCACAATTTGGATATCACGTCTTCAGAAGTCCACAGCGCCCTGTAAATGGTCCACATTGCTTAATATGGCATCGAAATCGTGATCATGCTTCCAATCTTCACTAATTTGTGAACTCGTACTTCGTTCTATTTCCAGTTCCCCATTTTGGGAATCTTTTGGTGAAATTAGTTTCTCCCCACTCCACTCAGTCTGCAATGCCGCGGTTTCTTTTCTCGACCGCAGGTATATTTAACGAAGAAAGCGCTTAACTGTGCGCCTCTATGAATAATAAATGCAGACTGTCTACCGTGGATTTTATTTTGTGAAGTTAGATTTGTCACCTGATCGAGTCGTACATCTTTTATTTGATTCGCTTTGTGGAAGAGAAGCAAGGGGCAGTGGCAGAATCTCTCCTGTAAGCGTTTGCCATATTTTAATTCCTTTGGGCACCTCGGTAGTGTATTTGGTTAGCCGAGCGACGTTGAAAAGACTGACAGCTTGCTCCCTCTTGTCTGATCCTTCTACAACAGGCACATACCGCTCCCAAACACCCTGTAGCATTGTAACCTGGGTGTCTACAAGTGCAGCGTACTTCGGCTGTGAACCCATGTGTAACGGGTTTTACCCTCGTGGAAGAATGGACGAATTGCCATGACTGCTTGCGCAGAAACGCAATCCTCTACGTTATTGTACTCGGTGACACAAACCTCACGTCAGCAACTACTCATGGGGCAATCCCACAAACAAATACATCAACACAGCTAACTTTTGCTTCGATTAGTAGTACCCCGTGTCTTTCATTGTCCGCCTCCTTAGCTAAGTGGTCAGAGCGTCTCAGTACCACGCAGCGGGCCCGGGATCGATTGTAGGCCGGCTCGCAAATCTCTGATCGTGGACTGGGTGTTGTGTTACCATCATCATCGTTTCATCATCATCGACACGCAAGTTTCCCAATATGAAGTCAACTGAAAAGACTCGCAACTCGACGGTCGAACTTCTTCAGGTGGGGACTCCCGGTCATCAGTTCCATTCGATCATCATCATTTCACGTTCAAGGTATCGTTCTTACAGGAGAACACTACAAACATATCATCATTTGACCATCGGACAGACTCTCCTACGGACGACATAGGAATATGCATCCCTGGCACAGAAAACAAAAAAATTACCAAGTCCGGATGGAATTCAAGTTCGACTTCACAAAGACCACAGTAGGGCAATGGCCCCATACCTAACTTGCATTTATCGCAAATCTGTCGCCCAAGCGACTGAAAAAGAGTACCGCTGACTGCAGAATATAAGAAGGGTAGAAGCACGGACCCGCAAAACTACAGACCAATATCCTTAGCTTCTGATTGGTGGAGAATGCTTCAAGATATTCTCAGTTCTTATGTCCACGAACAGCTTGGTTTTATAAAGCATCGCTCATGCGAATCTCAGCTTGCTCCTTTTCACATGAAATACTGCGAGCTGTATATGAAGGGCAACAGGCAGATTCCATGTTTCTAGATATCTGGGAAGCATTTGACGCGGTGCCTCATTGCAGATTGATAACGAAGGTACGAGGATATGGAATAAGTTCAGTGGTATCTGAGTGGCTCGAAGACTTCTTACGTGATAGAACGCAGTGCGTTGTCCTCGACTGCGAGTGTTCATGAGAGACAAGGATATCGTCAAGAATGCCGCAGGGATGAGTGATAGGATCGGTGTTGTTCTTTTTTGTACATAAATGATTTAGCAGACAGGGTGGGCAGCAGTCTGCGGTTGTTTGCTGATGACGCAGTGGTATACGGTAAGGCGTCGAAGTTGAGCGACTGTAAGAAGATACATGACGACGTAGACAAAATTTCCAGATGGATGGCAGCTAGCCCTAAATCTGGAAAAGTTAAGTTAATGCGATTGAGTAGGAATACCAACCCTGTAGTTTTCGGATACAGTATTATTAGTGTCCTGTTTGACACAGTCGACTTGACTTTAAATATCTGGGCGACATGAGCTGCAACGATAATGTGAGAACTGTTGTACAGACCGCGAATGGTCGACTTCGGTTTATTGGGAGAATTTTAGGAAAGTGTGGTTCACCTGTAAAGGAGGCCGCATATAGGACGGTGGTGTGACCTATTCTAGAGCACTGGTCGATTGTTTAGGATTCGTATCAGTTCGGATGGAAGAAAGAAATCGAAGCAGTTGAGAGGTGGGCTGCTAGATTTGTTACCGGTAGGTTCCAATAACAAGTGAGTGTTACGGAGATGCTTCGGGAACACAAATGCGAATCCCTGGAGAGAAGGCGACGTTCTTTTCGACTAACGCTGTTGAGAAAATTTTAGAGAAGCGGCATTTGAAGCTTACTGCCGACCGATTCTACAGCCGCCAACATACATTCTGATTAAGGACATACAAGATAAGATACGAAAAATTAGAACTCATGAGGTTATACGGAGGCATACAGACAGTCGTGCCTCCCTCTCTCTATCCACGAGCGGGACAGGAAAGGATGTGAGTAGTAGTGGTACAGGGTACTCTCCGCCACGCACCGTACGGTGGCTTGCGGAGTATCTACGTAGTTGCAGAAGTAAGTGTAAATTACTTTCACCTCGAACATGGTACGCACTTCACAATTGAACTCTTATTCAGTTAGGAAAGTGCTCTAAATCGTCTCCACAATTTTGGCATAGTCTGGGAAGTTTGTTAGTACCTAGTGCTGTGCTGCTCTACCCATTAGCACTTTTTCGACGCTGTCAGTTACCTTAATATTTCCGAGCCCCTCCACGCAATTTACGTAAGTTCATGTCTATCATTGCAACTTACGGTTATCAACTCCCACCAGCACTTCATTACCCCATGTGTATAGTTTCCATACATTGGTTAAATTTCGAGTGAATGTGTGGACGTTTTCGTCTAGTTTACTTCCGAAGTTGGGACCCACCAAAAGCATTGCAACATCAATTACAGACCAGGACGTAACAGGGTGCAGGAACCTTCGAAATCAAGTAGCGGCTACCTGGATGCACAGTGCTGCTTTTCAGTACTCCATTTACTATTTCATTAAAGGGTGCCATTGCAGATCTTCATTCTCCACAAAGTGTTGATCGACCCCCGCTTGCATGTCAAGATCTACAGGGTGTTACAAAAAGGTACGTCCAAACTTTCAGGAAACATTCCTCACACACAAAGAAAGAAAATATGCTATGTGGACATGTGTTCGGAAACGCTTGCTTTCCATGTTAGAGCTCATTTTATTACTTCTCTTCAAATCACATTAATAGTGGAATGGAAACACACAGCAACGGAATGTTCCAGCGTGACTTCAAACAATTTTTTAAAGGAAATGTTCAAAATATCCTACGTTAGCGAGGATACATGCATCATCCCTCCGTCGCATGGAATCCCTGATGCGCTGATGCAGCCCTGGAGAATGGCGTATTGTATCAGAGCCGTCCACAATACGAGTACGAAGAGTCCCTACATTTGGTACCGGGGTTGCGTAGACATGAGCTTTCAAATGCCCCCGTAAATGAAAGTCGAGGGTTAAGGTCAGGAGAGCGTGGAGGCCATGGAATTGGTACGCCTCTACCAATCCATCTGTCAGCGAATCTGATGTTGAGAAGCGTACGAACACTTCGACTGAAATTTGCAGGAGCTGCATCGTGCATGAACCACATGTTGTATCGTACTTGTAAAGGCACATGTTCTAGCAGCACAGGTAGAGTATCCCGTATGAAATCAATATAACGTGCTCCATTGAGCGTAGGTGGAAGAACATGGGGCCCAATCAAGACATCACCAACAATGCCTGCCCAAACGTTCACAGAAAATCTGTGTTGATGACGTCACTGCACAATTGTGTGCGGATTCTCGTCAGCCCACACATGTTGATTGTGAAAATATACAATTTGGTCACGTTGGAATGAAGCCGCATCCGTAAAGAGACCTTTTGCACTGAAATGAGGATTGACACATTGTTGGATGAACCATTCGCGGAAGTGTACCGGTGGAGGCCAATCAGCTGCTGATAGTGCCTGCACACGCTGTACATGGTCGGAAACAACTGGTTCTCCCGTAGCACTCTCCATACAGTGACGTGGTCAACGTTACCTTGTACAGCAGCAACGTCTCTGACGCTGACATTAGGGTTATGGTCAACTGCACGAAGAATTGCCTCGTCCATTGCAGGTGTCCTCGTCGTTCTAGGTCTTCCCCAGTCGCGAGTCATAGGCTGGAATGTTCCGTGCTCCCTAAGACGCCGATCAATTGCTTCGAACGTCTTCCTGTCGGGACACATTCGTTCTGGAAATCTGTCTCGATACAAACGTACCGCGTCACGGCTATTGCCCCGTGCTAATCCATATATCAAATGGGCATTTGCCAACTCCGCTTTTGTAAACATTGCACTGACTGCAAAACCACGTTCGTCATGAACACTAACCTGTTGATGCTACGTACTGACGTGCTTGATGCTAGTACTGTAGAGCAATGAGTCGCATGTCAACACAAGCACCGAAGTTAACATTACCTTCCTTCAATTGGGCCAACTGGCGGTGAATCGAGGAAGTACAGTACATACTGACGAAACTAAAATGAGCTCTAACATGGAAATTAAGCGTTTCCGGACACATGTCCACATAACATCTTTTCTTTATTTGTGTGTGAGGAATGTTTCCTGAAAGTTTGGCAGTACCTTTTTGTGACACCCTGTATATCTCCAGCCATATAATGTGACTTTGTGGTGGGCAGCGCCTGAAAATACACACTTCAAAAGGAACAAAGTGTCTCTGGCAGCAGCTCTCTGCAACACCACTGGCAGCATCGGACCCGAGCGGCTTATGCGAAGGCGGCAGAAGCGCAGCTGACGGTGGAATGCTGCAGACAGCTGCAGCTGTGGCAGCGTCGGCTCTGGGTAAACTGGGGCAGGGCTGAAAGCGCTTAGCACTCACCCCTTGCGTCTCAGCACGCATCCGGAAGGCCTCGCACATCGGTTTCACGCATCTGGTAGAGGCCAGTATTTCGTATGCGGCACCTCAAAACTCGAACCCAGGTGGATTCCGCATCGTACACATGAAGTCAGTTTGTACATACCCTCATTGGTGTGGTCAGGACTGGAAGGTGGTGTGGGCTTGTAATTAATATACGGTACTCAAGTTCAGAAAAAGAAACCGTACCGGTACATTTTCTCATGACTTGGGTGGGGGGAGAGGAGATCACACGGTGAGGTGATCGGGGACGAGAAAGGTAGCCACAACACACACCGAAGGAGAAGGAAAAACGCGAAGATGTTATAAGTAAGATAATTAGTGTCTGCTGTATGACATGGTTAGAAACTTATGAGAGAGACGGTTTTCGGTAGCAGCTCAGACAGCCCTCCGTCTCACAAATCAGACGACAACGCGACGTGATGATTTGATTGACGAGGCCACTTTGCTGATGACGCATGGAAAGGCGACTTACAAGGGGAGGCCGCCAATTGTGAAATTCAGATTCGATTCATACTGCGCACAATAAAAGCTCGTGGCCAGAGGTGTAATGTGGCAAAGCACCAAGATGCACTTCTCAGCCGTTGTCGAGAAAATCGACAGTTAAAAGAAACCGTTGCGGTGAAATACTTTCTACGATTAACAATTTTCCACAGCGTCGTGGCGCAGCGGTAAGCGCTCGCGTTTGTATACACATTTGAATTACAAAAAACAAATACTAAAAAAAAATTGCATGGCGCGAGATTCGATCCGGCGACCTTCAGATTACGAACCCGAGAGCTTACCGCTGCGCCACGACGCTGTATAAATTTATTAATCGTAGAGAGTATTTCACCGCAACGGTTTCTTTTAACTCTCCATTTTCTCGACAACGGCTGAGAAGTGCATATTGGTGCTTTGCCACATTACACCTCAGGCCATGAGCTTTTATTATGCGCAGTATGAATCCAATCTGAATTTCACAATTGGCGGCCTCCCGTTGTTAGCTGTGTGCAGCTAGCTTTGGTGCCGTTCATAGCTTGGCATCTTGTAATAGGGATAGTGGCGTCTCGTTTTCTTGGTGTGTTCACTGGCGCCACTACGTTTGCTCGTCTTGTTTCTCTGTGAGTGGCAGCAGCAGCGCTTATAGATAGCGCATACTGTGATACCATCTTTGAAACGGCCTCTAGTATTTCCGGTTCGTCATGTGTCGAGCGAGGGGAGTTGGCATGGAGCAGCAGTGAGGGCCGAACGGCCAGTACTCGCCCGACCGCTGGCGTCACACATGTACTGTGCGATGGAAGGATGTGGTCGCGAGAGTGCACGACCACATCATGGAACGGATTCAGCGAGTTTTGGTTGAACTGACTGTGATATTCGAGCAGTGCCACTTTCATCTGTGTGTGTGTTTCCGTGCGACTGCTACGGTTGCAGGTTCAAATACTGCCTCGGGCATGTATGTGATGTCCTTAGTTTATTTAGTGTGGTGCCACCGCCAGACGCTTCACTGGCTAGGTGGTAGCCTTTAAATCGGCCGCGGTCCGTTAGTATACGTCGGATCCGCATGTCGCCACTGTCATTGATTGCAGACCGAGCGCCGCCACACGGCAGGTCTAGAGACTCCCTAGCACTGGCCCCAGTTGTACAGCCGACTTTGGTAGCGATGGTTCACTGTCTACATACGCTCTCATTTGCCGAGACGACAGTTTAGCATAGCCTTCAGCTACATTTGCTACGACCTAGCAAGGCGCCATATTCAGTAACTAACAGATAATATTGTGAATCATGTACCGTCAAGAGCAACGTTCATCATTAATGGATTAAAGTTAAGTATCAAACCAATTAAGTCCGCTTTCTGAATTCTAATTCCGTGTCATGTTCCACACCTCACGTCAGTATAGTTCTTCCCTCCTCACGCCAGCCTGCGTGAGCTAAAACTCGTGCATTTCTGCCTCCACTAGTAACACGGTGTTGGCTCTTCTGCCAACACAACCTTTAGGTTTAAGTAGTTGTAAGTTCTAGGGGACTGATGACCTCAGATGTTAAGTCTCATGGTGCTCAGAGCCACATGAACAATTGTTTTGTGTGTGACCGCCCGTCGAAGTGACCTCATGGCATTAAGTTGTCAGTCGACGATTTATACTGGGATCTTTCCCGAGCCTGACTTGAGTGGGGACGACCACTGGTTGGTCGTTCGGTCGGTCGTCACAGCGAACGATGTGCATTTGGTCTTCCAACCGTTTCCAGCTTCTCTGTGATTGTACCGACTTATAATTCATCCGTGTTGTTTCACAATGACTGGTTGTAGTATTGTGTGTCGTTGGTGGAATTGTTTTCCCTTATCCGTGTGTATCTTGTGGATTTCTATTTTATGTTGTTTGCGTACTGGATTTGGTGGGCGGTTGCGAACGGACGTCAGGTCGGTTGGGGGCGCAGCAGCGAGCAGGTCCGTGCAGTGCGAAGGGAAGCCGGGGTCGCTGGCGGCGTGCTGCCACTGCCGGATCGAGGAGGGGTAACGACTTCGTTGCGCACCGTGCCCTGGACGCTTAAGCTGAGTGAAGAGTTAACTGCTAATGCCACCTCGACTACTCTGGGATCTCGCCTTTGGTCGGCGGGTTGTTGCTCCAAGGGCCGCTGAGCGTGGCGGCAATGAGTGAAGTGTTCCGAGGCGGTGAAACATTGCAACCGTCTTTCTCTATTTGTTATTCATCATAGATTTTGGTATTATTCTTATTAGTGAAGTGCAACCAGCGGTATTTTCTGCCTTGTGGCCGCTAACGCGCCCAGTTACCTTCCATGGAGGTTAGTCTACTTTTCCAGCAGTGTACCTTTCCTCGTCGTGTCGGTGCTGCCCGACACGTCGGGTAGTTCGACAGCCTCTTGTATTGTACTGTGCATTTTTTTTTTGTGATCTACCTTGGTTCTGGCGTTTCCTTCGGCCTTGAGTGATTTCTGGAGACGTATAGCTGTCTGTGTCTTCGCCCTTGCCTAAAGACATTCCATCGTTGTACCGGTGATCGGACGTTCGGTGGATTGGTTAGTCGGTTGGTCGGCGCTTAAGCTACCCCTAGTTTGAGTTGGCATCCTGTTACGTGAGTACAAGTCTTGGCTGCCTGTCCCACCTTACCTTATATTTGAGTTACCTTCCTAGGCCGACCCTTGGAACACTTGCTGAGAACTGCTTGTCCTGATTCCTTAGATTGTGATGTTTGGTTTAAGTATATTTGTAATTTCCAATTATTGTTGGTGCGGCCTTCAATCGAGCAATAATTCCACTTCTTTCGTGGAAGGTTTCAAATGGTTCAAATGGCTCTGAGCACCTATGGAACTTAACTTCTGAGGTCATCAGTCCCTAGAATTTAGAACTACTTAAACCTAACTAACCTAAGGGCATCACACACATTCATGCCCGAGACAGGACTCGAACCTGCGTTCGTAGCGGTCGCGCGGTTCCAAACTGAAGCGCCTAGAACAGCTCGGCCACACCGGCCGGCTGTTCACTGTTGTCACTGCCCAAAGTAAAAGTACATCTGACAGAACTGTTGCTTTATTATCTTCTTATCAAAAACAAACAAAGTCTGCATTTTTTCTACGCTAGCTATTATTCTATTAATTATTTCGGTAAAATTAATTTCCAGGTGTTTGTTCCACATAGGAGACTTCTTACAATAAGTATATCGTAATGGATGAAAAGTGAAACATAAGGAATACGTTGTTAAATGTAAGAATCCTACCATCAGTAGATAAATACATAAATTCGGAAGTCTGTAAAGACACTACAGTCATGGGCGGATTTTGTTGACGCTTCCCTGGATACACATATTTAATTTTGTTGCTCCACCTGTTTCCTGAGAAACAAAAGTACTGGAACAGATACTACATCACGAGACCCAGAGGACAACCTGTTGCTGACCGATGCCGAATCATACTCTGTAATAAGGCGTCTTTAGGCTTCAGTAAGTGGGGTGTCAAGGAGACAAGAAGATACCCTTCGAATCAGTTTCGGTGTGATGTTACAGCTGATGTAATTGCGAATACTATATTCAGTGTCACTGGTGAAACGTCTCAATGTCTAGCCCCCCCCCCCCCCTCCCCCTCTGCAGGGAGGGGTTTTGGGAGAGGGGGGGGGGGTTAGGGAGGGGCGGTCGGTCAGTTGAGTTACATCGACCTCATTTTGTGTCTGACAATTGCCATGACCTCGGATCACTGACGTCTCAGCAAGTAAGGTGGAAGATCAGTCGCTTATTCCCCTCCCCCTCCTTGATCAATTCTTATAATCTTATAATTCGGTTGAGCTAGTTCCATCATTTGCATTCAGCACTTCGTGTTGTTAAGAGGACGAAGGGGGTCCACTGCTTTTGTAAACTGGTGTCCACTGTAACTCAGTTCTATGTAATGAGAGCATTATGGTGTGGACATTTGGTATAACAAATTTGGCACCATAACCCTCAGGAGGACATCCAACAACTCTGTCCGTCAATGCCAAACTGAATAACTGCTTGCGTAAGGGCCAGATGTAGACCAATGTGTTAGTGACTTGCTCAATCAGTGAAGCTCTTTTGCTTGACTTAATCATCCAGTTTTCTGTAACTATAATTATTTGTTTGCCCGTACAAATCCCATTCGTATAATTCTTTCGTGGTGCGTCCTTTTTTCTCTCACAGTGTTCCTAACGTGCTGCAGTACATTGCGTGGTGTAGGGTACATCATAACTGAGGATGGTCGAGGTTAGATTCGATGCACATGTACAGTGTTTGTGTGGAATCATGTCTCACATTAGAATGTGAATTTTTTGGTTTAAAAAGAAGATGTGGTACATTGTAGCAAAGTTCAGTTCACAAGAATGCAATGGTGTCACTTGTGCAACAGACTATTGTACACCGACAGTCAGTTAACCAATGCGTTCAGCCGAGACCCGATTGCCACAAATACATGCTTCCGCAGCTACATGAGCACTGTGCATCTTAGTACACTTCAACTATTGGAATGTGTGACAACAAAACCTTGCAAAAATCCAGGTGTTATACCACGCAATACGTTTTGCTGCTGTCCATATACAGTGTCCCAAAATAATGGGTACACTCTTTGAAGCACAATATAGCTTTAGTTATTGGAGACAGAAATACAATTCTTATGGGTACTAACTTAGAAGGCGGTGGAAAACATAACACTGCTTTATTTTGTTTCAGGATTGTCAGAAAACATGGAATTATCGTTTGAACAACGGAAATGGGTGCTATAGTGTTACTGGAAAACAAAGAATGTGAGTGCAGTACGCCGACTTTGGAGAGTTGCATTTGGAACACCACCACCGACAAGAGTAACAATTACAAGCATCAGAGATAAGTTTTATGTCGGAGGAACGGTGCACGGTATGAAGAAGTTACATAGCGGACGAAAGAGAAGTTCATCAGACATGAGAGTGTTGATGCCGTAATACAGGCATACAAACGACCCCCGAAGAAATCTGTGAGTCAATGCTCTTGTGAGACTGGGATCTGCAGAGGCAGTGTTCATAGAATTTTTCGGTCTCAGAACTTCAAGCCTTACATTCCAAGACTTCTTCATGCTCTTAAAGATTATGATCCTGATAGGAGAAGCGAATTTTCTGAGTGGTTCATTAAGAGATGTGAAGAATAGCAACGTTTCCAACATTGAATTCTTTGGTCAGATGAAGCGGCGTTTAAACTTTATGGAACAATTAACCACCATAACTGCGTGTACTGAGCCAGGCAGAATCCATACGTAACCGGGCAAAGGCATGTTAATCTACCAGGAGTAACAGTCTGGTGTGGTCTGTCTTCTAGTGTGTTAATCGGGCCGTACTTTTTTGACAACACTGTCACGGGCGACTCGTACTTGAAAATGTTGGAAATGATAACTCCTGGTCTCAGCGTTGTGTATGGAAATGAAGGTTATTACTTTCAACAGGATGTGATGCCACGTCACTTTCATCTGGATGTGAGGGCATTTCTCAATCGTACATTCCCTGTCAGATGGATAGGACGAAGAGGGAGTGTGGAGTATCCCGCTCGATCTCCAGATTTAAGTCCTCTAGACTTCTTTCTGTGGGGTACTCTGAAGAACACAGTTTACGCTGAGAGACCACACACACTGGATGATCTTAGAGAGCTAATTGAGCAAGCCTGTGATGATATTCCGTCGGAAACAATAAAGTTGGCATGTCGCTCAGTCGTAAGTCGTTGTCGACGGTGTATTGCCATGGACGGACACCACTTTGATTATTTACCACCTAAAGTCGGACCATAAGGCACCTAACACCATTAAAATTGTATTTCTAACCCCTTTCATTGAAGAGATGTTGAGTTTCAAAGAGTGTTTTTTTTTATTTTGGGACATTTTGAATATATATTAAGTGAAGTCGGTAAGAATATGTTTGTTGACATTGTGTGAGGTATTGTACTATATTTCCTGTGAGTTGCTTCAAAAGATCTGGCAGCAAACCATTGCCGGAATTAAATACATGTAGAATTTAGTGCATATATAAACAATTATTTGGTGAATATTGCAGTATGACAGATGGTTTGAATGGATAAAAAATAAGAATATATTTTTAAAAATCTATATACTTGAAGGAAATTATTTTTAAGACATAGGCATCTAATTTTCATCGCTGAAGAGGCATGATTTCTAACCTATTAGCTGTAACTGTGGAGACTGTGTATTGTTTATGATGAAGCTGTAATAGATGAATATTTTTTGTACTAAATGTAATATGTGTTTATTATTTTCTGTGGGAATTTACTGTATGTGTTTTAATATACATAAAACTATAGGTAATTCCAACGAAAAAGCTCCTAATTTAATTCAAACAAGCCTTTGGCACACAGTACACAACGTATGTAGAGGTCCAGATTTAACATTTGTCTACACGGGCGACAATCACTCCCACTTCATCCTGGAACTTTATTTTACACGAGGGAGCATTACTGGAACGTTCCACAGGTACGTAGCGCTCTGATGGTGTTTTCAGAAGATTTGTTGGAGATGTAATCCTTTAGCTGCTGTAGACGAGTGAATTCGTCATCCACCACTACTCTCCAGGTAATGAGGACGTGTTCCTAAGTGGGCCTTGTTTTCCCTTAAGCTCTATTTACTTGTTTATACGTCACTCTCTACTGATAGTCTTCCTGCTGTGGACGCGTTAATTGCGTATCTCGAAGAATAAAAAAGTTTAGAGTATTTATCTTACAACATACGTGCCTCTTTGCGTGCTATAACGTGCAAAACCCTCATTTCGTTATCTAGAACTGTTTTTGCAATATGACGATTGTTATGACCATAAGATTCTTGATGCTCAGAAATGGGCGTGTCAAGCACGACCGTCCTCTGGATATAAAAACCATTCAGTCGAGAAAGCAATGAGATAACGTTCTGCTCTCAATTCAAAAAAAGTATCTTATCTACGGTTCATACGCAGCAATGTATGGTCTAAAATCTACTATTGTAAAGTTTACGCAGTGCGTTTTTTATGTCTACAAACGCTGTAACACTTTGTGCAATATTTCACTTAATTTGATTGAGCTCGCAACTACGATGAATAACAAAAACAAATTCAGTCCTTCTTAGAGCGAAAATTTTAGACCTTAAGATGACCGAATATATTTTTTTTTCACTGAATAATCTTCTTAAAATCAGATGATAAGTATTTCATGGTGGCAAAAACGCCAGCTCTCAGCACAGGTAGCAGCGTTAAGCGAGCAGTGTAGCAGCATCAAAGTCGTTCTCAGCACAGAAAATAGAGAGCAGATTTGTAGCAGCAAAATGGTTAATATTAGCTGCATCTCCAGAACTAATTTTTGCATCCCTTTTCCCACAAATATTATCCAAGAAAGTCGCTACCGTTTGTAAGAATTATGAACTAACTCTTGGAAAACCAGACAGCATGTTCAACCCACAGATCATGCGTTTGTTCCCAGAATATCAGCCCCCACCACCATAATGGAAGAACACTCTTAGATATACCTCACCGATATAAAAAAATCCAGCCTTAATTGATTTTTCATGACATTGCCGAATAGCCAACGGTTAGAGGCTGCCGTCGTAACACCATATGATCTGTATTTAGGGTGGACTAAGCGAATGACCTGCACATCACACAATGGCTTTCATTCAGGTCAAGAACGTGGATGTATTACTGTTCTGGATGGACTTTCACAGACAAACATTATGTTACTACACACTCTATAGGTCCAAGATAAGGACACTTCCTGTCACGTGATCATGACGTTACTACACATTCTTGTACTCCAGTTGTATTGTACTATACTCGTAATATTAACATTCCAGCTTCCGATTTCGATCTGCAATTTCCTTGTATTCCAAACTTGTTGTTATCTCCAGTCAGAATTCTGTACTACGTCGCAGGCAACAAACCATCAACGTCCCGCATACCTGGTCTCCTAGGTATTTTAATTACGGTTCATGTTCTGTGTGTGTGTATCTGTGTATGTGTGTGTGTGTGTGTGTGTGTGTATGTCTCCAGATATGGAGAAAGAAAAGCTGACATAAAACCTCTGTGTGATCTCTAATTTCTCGTTGTAGTTATTTAATGAGACGTATGTGAAATCGAGTACTATATTGCTAAGGACACACACTCTCGAAAGTATAACACCTGTTTTGCAGCATCTCTCAGAGAGCCTTTTTGCTGACCGTCTAGCAATATTTTCTCGCCCACGAAGTGATTGACGTTGTTTAGCTCATCTGATCGTTGAAGTAACCCACTGTCGACTATGCTAGCCTACCGCAAGTTGCTCTTGGTGAGCGAGAACAGCAACAGATGTAATCCACCAGTCAGCATGGGAATCGCTAGGGAGGAAAACAAGCTCTCTTTTATTCGACATTATGGTAGAGAATCAAGGTGTCTGATAGGGAGAGTACACAAATGGCATAATGCACAGGTGGGTAGATGACACATCCATCCTGAGAATTTCAAGTTAATTATCAGCTTAAGACACATACATTGCGGACATCCCCAGTATTTAGTATTCTCACTTTATTGTGATGGAGACAGTGACTTTTCCGTATTTTGAACATTTTAAAATTCGTTCCTCTGGTTTAGTGTATGTGTGTGTGTGTGTGTGTGTGTGTGTGTGTGTGTGTGTGTGTGTGTGTGTTTCACATCATTGTGTTAAGAAGTTGGAGAGTACTTTCTGTAGCATTGTGACATAGCCCCTTTCGCTATTCGTGTCACAAATTCTGCATGGAAGGAACGACACTGATAAGGCTGTAGTCTGTCTATTTTTACCATAATGAAGACTTACCAAGATCTCTATCTATGACAGATGATACGGAGAATTAAACATTACGATGCCTGTTATCAAAAACCAAAAAATGGGTAAACATCTCCACAGTCTTCAAGGGAATCTTATGCCTTTGTTCCTTCTGATAACGATGGTGGTAGTGGATAGCCATCACCCAACCTTCTCCCCAAAGGAGACTGCAGTGGTTAGCAGATTTGTGACAAAGGGCAGCAATACTGTGCCATTATCAGAGGATTTAGTATAGAGGCGGTGAAAATCTAAATCAGAAAAAGAAACACATGACCACATTGGGAAAAACCTATTGTAACCTGTATCTTATTACGACTTCCTGATCGCGTCTCTCAGGGGCAAAACATTGGAGTGCAGAGTAGAAATACTTACCCAGAGAAAACACATGACACATTAAACTTACAAGCCCCAGTGTGTACTTCTCTTGTGGTGGAGTCCCCTCTCCCTCGGACTTATGCAGATGAAGCCACATATGAATATTATTCTGGATGTGACACAGGAGGCTTCACTTTGAAACCCACATGCACTATTGTGATTTTAACGTTGCCTCACCGTCTTGGGTATTTTCTAAAGGAAATCCGCCCCAAGTTACCCTAAGTCACCTCATATTCAAAAGGATATGATTATTAGCTTTCAGCCCAAGGGTAGATGCATTCCCCATTTGTCAAAGTTTGTAAACTGTTCACATGCATGCAAAATTGCGCTATCCATAAGTGGCACAGAGGCAACTGTTGTGCAACACAGGCCACAGATGACATGAACTATGCCACGTGAGATGTGTGCATGCGAATAGATGTGCAACTGTTGATCAGCTGAATGCCTAGATCAACCAAGAGCCTACCAAAATGGTCTCATCAACGCCAACCCACAGACTGTAGCTGTGGGTGGGCTTCTGCAACATGCACCTAGTATGTACACCAATGCTGACTGCTCGTCATTGGCAACAAACTCTGGAGTTTACACACCAGTACAGTAACTGGACGTAAACTGAGTAGAAACAAGTAGCTGTTTCAGATGAATCACGCTTTACGGTCCGTAGTACACATAGCCATTGGTGTGTATGGCATGGAACGTCTGGAAGTAAGGTGACATAGTCATTCTGAACGGGACATATGGAGTTTGAATCTGGCTATGAAATGTGCTCAGGTAGCCTTATGGTAAGGTGACTGGTAGCGAGAAGTCGGAAACCCGGGTCGGAGTCTGAAACAGCCCTTCATTGTCGTTGTCCCATGACACACCAGATGTTTGTCCACACTCGCAACTGCAAATGCGTTGTATGTAAACCTGTTGCTGTTCTCACTCCCCGAGAACATATTCTGGTAGGTAGCAATAGTTGGCAGCAGTCTACTTCAACGATATGGTGATTTAAATAATTTCACTTATTTAGTCGGCGAGAAAATATTGCAGGACAGTCAACAACTAGCCGCACTGGTAGACGAAATAAGAGCAGCATTGTACTTTCGAGAGTGTGCGTCCTGGAAATATCTCACATCTTTGGATATATGTCCCACGAAAAAGCTACAGCCAGAACTTAAGTCTCATACAGAAGTTTGTTGGCGTCTATTCTTTCCACGAGTATGGAGTCCCACCTCCTAGTATGTACACCAATGCTCCTCCCCCCCCCCCCCCCCCGCCCTCCTCCCCACACACTCAGTCTGTGGACTGTGACACACACATAAATCTGACTGTAGATAAACTATCCGTGTATCATTGCAAGTTTGGAATCCAATGACAATTAACGCAACACTCAATAGCGATCCCAAAACTCCATGCAGGACACTTAAGGGCTGTAGGTCGAATTGGGAAGTTAGAATTTTAACGGTAAAAATATAGAGCAATATAATTGATTACATCTACAAGAATATGTGACACCAAGATCACATGACTTGAACTGTCGTCATATTGGATCTTTAGCGTATACAGTAAAATAGTAGATGTCTGTGAAGTGCATCTACAATGGAAATACATCCACATTCTTCTCCTGAATCGATGCCATTTTCTGTTTCAGTGTGCAATGTTCATGACGTTTGGTTAATTCACCATAAATATAGAACATATGGTGAAACAATGGTACAATTTGATATTAGCAGGTAGCTATTAAGCTATATCCTGACGAACTGAGAGAAACTGAATATTTTTATACTAGCGACAGAGCAAAAACTGTGTGCTTCTGTAATGGCGATGGGTTGAACATGCTGTGTGGTTTCCTAAGTGTTTGTTCGTAATTCTTGCAAAGGGTAATATTTTCAGAACAGACATGCAAAAATTACTACAAGGGATGCAGCTAATATTACATATCATGTCTTCTGAAAGCTGCATGAGAACGTTGTGCAACTGTGGGGTATTTCAGTAACGCTCACTTGTGTAAAAATCCGCTTCCAAGGTGAAGTGGGAGTGATTTTCATTCCACACAGACATGTTGCTGTTTATGCTGTTTATGTGTGCTGTGTGACACGACCTGTCTGAATTACAGTAAGAGAATTTTTGTTGGTATTAGTAATATTTTACTATACACACTGTGAAAAAGTGCATGTATTCCCAAGGAAACATTATAAACTTATATTACAACCCTTAGAAAAATATTGATTAATTACAGCTCCATGATACACAATACATTTGTTACAGACTCCACAGACTAAAGCTCAGATAATTGATTCCATATTTCTTAAATGAAGGCTTAAAACCATGTTCTTTTTAGCAAAAAAATTATATATACACAGTAACATTTAAAAACAATAATAATTCATTGTATGTATGTACTTCGTTGATGCAGATATTTTTTATAAATGCTCATTTTCCTCCATCAAACTACCTACCATGTAGGAATGTATACCATATAAGTGTTTTTATGCACAATATATACGCCATGGAGGTAATCCCTCCCAAGGGCTGCTGTGAAATTGTCCAGTTTGGAACCAACACACAGACATTGTTGTATAATACCTTGCACAGTGTCATTAAAACATATCTTCACATATTCGCTTAATGGAGATATCTCGTTGGCAGGAAAACGTGTCCCACCACATAGCGCCCAGATGTTCACAGTACTTCGTTGTTTGAACAATAGACTATACATCATCATAGGGGCAACAGTTTAAGCCCTTTGCTGCTAAAAACATCTACTATAGAGACGTTAAGATGCTCACTGCTGGGGCTGCTGTCCACGAAAACGTTGATGTCAGTCACCTCTGGCCTGAACTCCTTGATTAATTGATCTCAGAGTGCAATAGTCTGTGAGACATACCTTCTTCTGATGTACGACATCCTCTATTTCAGCTACCAGCTCAAAGACAACGTCATGCGACATACCAACATTCATAAGCTGAGAATCGCAGTCAGTCAGACAAAACATCCTCATGAACATCAGCATCAGCTACCACCTCAAAGACAACGTCATGCGACATACCAACATTCATAAGCTGAGAATCGCAGTCAGTCAGACAAAACATCCTCATGAACATCAGCATCACACTGACGACTAGGTCAGCTGGTGAGTTTATATGCATGCACATAGTCCCTCCATCCCCTACCACACCCCAGTGGCTTTTGACTGCCAGTCACCTCCCAGCACCTGCCTAAAGGATATTTTTGATGGCGAATTACTTTATTTATTTGAAACTAAATTTTTAAAAAGCTACGTTGTAATACCATACGTAACTCCACATTATTACACTGTGTGTGCATTGTACTTCATCTACCCACATCAGTCTTCAGTTGTCTACGATATACCCTCCACCACACACTATACAGAGGCCTGCCAGGTACTTGTTTTTATGTAAGACTTCCTTTCAATGCTCTTTTTTGGTAATACCGCGAATCAGGTGCTATCTACCGTACTGTGTGTAGCGTACTGCACATTAGGCGTGGCAGCTGAGTAGTACTTGTGCGAGATATACGATGTTGAGGTTAGAATTCCTTTTACTGTCATGGATTATATATAGGTTGGGCGTAGCAATATCCTAGCGTAATTATAAATCCCTGATAACTGTGATAGTGGTATTGTTGTGGAATTTGAACAAGGAAAATACTCTTCGAGAGAACTCGTTCTTGGAAGCGACACATACGACGAAGAACAGAGATCATACTTATGCATGTGTTGGCATCCCAGATTAGATTCATTGTAGAATTATTTATTGCTAGGTTGCGTGGTTGTAAGTTAGAGATTTTGAAATTGGGCTTTGTACCTGACAAACATTAATTAGACCCCCTTGAATTTAGGAATTAAATAGTTTCTAAATGAAACAAGAATCACAATAATTTTGTATATTCCATTAAACAAAATATTTGACAGACAATGATAATATTATTCTAGTAAAATCTTGGCACGTCTGATAAATATGTCTGGGGTAAAACTTCAATAATCGCGTAAACGAAACAACTGCAATACTGGAAGTTTGCTGTGATTGTCGTGAAATTTGTAGGGAAGATAGATTTCGGAGCTGAAAGCAGGCAGGTTATTTAACGTAACTGCAAGTCTTCAAAGCGAAGCTTGATGCTATGAAATTCCATGAAATGGGTTTGTTGTCCCTACACATTGTCTAACAGTTCTGGCTCTGTCTCACCACAGCAAATTGTAGTGCAGGCTGAAGTGGCAGCAGATTCAGTCATTTTCGGCACACCAATGACCAAAGACTACGTACGCATTTGCCCAAAATCTATCTAAGCCACTCGCTACATCTGCTCTGACGGTGGAGCCTGGTGATCAAGACTCTTGATGAAGCGATGAAGGCTCTATACGAAGAAACAAAACGAAGAAGAAACTTGATATTGAGTGTTCACTAAAAGGAAAACTCGTACTAAATGCTATTTGGATATTTGAGGTATAATGTATAGCTAAAAATAATCCAGTCACACTTTGAGTTACTAAAGGTAAGCCTTATATAGAACCATATTTTCATCAAAATGAAATTTTTTGGTGCTGGTAAATCAGTTAGTGAGTTCTTAATAATTTTAATTAAATGATGTCTTAATCGTAGGCCTTTCTGCGTTCTCGCTCTTTGCTCTATGTAGGTTGGATGGATTTCAGACCTACCGAGCGTCGATCTGCAAAAATTTTCCTTTTAAAACACTGCTCAAATTCATTGAGCTATTCTTTGGGCATTTAACCAGTAATGCGCATCCTCATTCCATCTCTCCCTGTGGCCAATGAGGCGAGTCCACATTGACACATTCCATTTTCTACGTCTAGCCTCTAATTTATTCATATTAGCCAGTACTGGCAGTGCTTATGATATTGTGTATATATATATATTTCTGTCAAGTGAACGACCAACGGCGCCTCACGCCTTCAAAACAACCCAAAATCGTATTTTCCCACTTAATTATCGAATTATCATCTATGGTATCTGGCGCTTTCTAAACTATCACAGCTTTCTACGATTAGTGCAAAATGGTGCCTCTTGAACTTCGCTAAAAACAGCTTTCCTTCACATTCCACTTCTGGGCTTTAAATCGATCACGGCTGCTTGGTCTTACGCCGCGGGAGGCTATACTTGTTCTTACCTGTGATACTTTGGACGAACAAAGACAGCACTACAAAAGACTGCCCACTGACCTGCGCACATCCTGGTGCTCCCTTCTAAGAACCGCTTCAAGAGAGGCAGCATACGCGACTGCACAGCTCTCTCATTGCATCCCAGTCTGCTTTCAACGTCATTTTACTCATACATTAGTCAGCTACCGACAATCACTAATACTGTTATCTACCACATTTATTATCCTCGATTAATCATTCAGATCTAATGGGTCTTCGCATAATGGTGTTACATACGTTAAGGACTATTTCTGAAAAATGTTCACGTAACACTATCGAATATCAAACTATACTTCATATTAAGCATGTCGTATGTTGTCTAACGATTTTACAACTACAGAAACGACGCTCACTCACTATTTATGAACTCTAGATGAGTTTTTTAATCTATGGCGACTGAAAGTAAATGAAAAAAATAGATCTTCAACCTTACATCTGAGTAATAGGCATGCTGTCTATCAAAGGCAAATTGCATTCAGAAATCAGTTGCTGTCATATAACCCATTCCAAAAAAATATTGGCGTGATCCTGGATCGCTCCCTAACATACAGATAATTGAAACAGCCTTAAATATGGAAACCAGAAAGAACATATTACACAAATTCTCTGCAACAAATTAGGGAGGTAAGATGTCAGTTCTGAAAACAGCTGCCTTCTCACTTGTGTAATCTGCTGGTGAATATTGCTGCCCAGTATGGTTGAGTAGTACTTATACAGACATGGTTGATACATATGAATGTGACTGCAAGAAGCATAACAAGCACAATAAAATCCACACCCTACCTCTTCTCTCTAATATCGAATCACCAAAGATATGACTTCAAGCTGCGTTGATAATGGAATGGGAGAAACCTTACAGAAATCCCGAGCTGCCACTACACCAGGACTGTGAAGCCACTCAAAGACAACGAATTAAGTCCAGGAAACCCTCCTAGAGACTCGGCAGAAGACTCATTCTACTATGATGCCAGCCAGAAACAGCATGGCGTGACGACTGCCTCGCAGCCAACTCTGACTCTGGAGGCCCCACTGTCGAGCCCACATGAGTCGCTCTTCAATTCCACCTACCTAGGAGGTTGTGGATCATGCTAAATCGCATACGCACCAAGCACGGATGATGCAGGGACTTGGCGCACAAGTGGGCAATTGCTGGAGTACCAATTGTAACAGTGGACACTAGCGATATGAACAATACATCACATAGCACAGAGTGTCCCCTACGCCAATATGCTGGAGCTCTGCCCAGCATACATAAGGTCTCTGAGAATGCATTCTCATCGATGGAAGTTTTAGATATCCACCTATAACCAAATGCTTGCAAGTATATAAAGAATTTTCCTGTCTGTTACAATCTTAAACTTGTAATATCCATTCTGTTTATAAAATTACCCGTTTTTCTTTTACGTGTAACTCATAGAAGTGCTTTTTAAAATAATTCTGTTCACATGGATAATATCGTCTTATCAGGTTAATCTACGTCTTTTCTAATCAGGAATGCAAGTAATTAATTTTATCTGAACTTTATGTATATTGTATTACCATTAATATCATTACTGTTCAATCTAAGTAACATACATATATCCAAGCAATTTATCTTTGATGTCATACGAAATAAAAAAAAAAACCTTATTTTGTAAACAAAGCTAAATCAGAACATGAAGAAGAACTGTTTTCATGTGCACATTTCTGTAGAAATGAGTCTCTTCAATATGGGAAGGTTATGTCGTTTAATGCAAGAAGAAATGTTTCGCTCACAGTTAGCTATCAGTCACTGCGGAGGCAACTACACTTGCATTTGGAAACCCATTCATACTGCTGTGTAGCACGTTTGAGGGGTGGAGAGTAATCAAGCTGACAGCATTTCTCCCATCCAGTAATTCAGGTATGCAATGTGGTGCACGGTATTCCAATGGCTGTTATTTATAGGAAATGTTTGAAATACCGCAGTGCGCTTTGAGTAAGTTAACGCTACAATATAGGTACCGAATCTGTTCATGAAATATTTTTTTCCG
The DNA here is from genome assembly GCF_023864345.2 of Schistocerca serialis cubense. Lineage (NCBI taxonomy): Eukaryota > Metazoa > Arthropoda > Insecta > Orthoptera > Acrididae > Schistocerca > Schistocerca serialis. The sequence continues at coordinate 669,386,071 of NC_064642.1, forward strand.
CCGATGTTGGAGGTAGTATTAAGAAATACGTTCAATCATCAAGGAGGGTAAGCCTGTGCACAAGATGCCGACCGTTCTGTTCCTTAACGTCCGCTAGTAGAATTTTTCTCTGTGCACGGCATAAAATACAACTAGAACGGTATACCACTCCAATGTGCTTGTATGGTTAATATGTGTAAACCACGTGGTTGTGACGTGAAAATACTACAAAAATATTACCTTTCTTTGCAGGTGTGATTCAAATAGATTATGTTATGTGGTTTCGGATTCTGTAACGCCTTCAAAGAAGACGTAGAACACTGGAGCTCTAACGAGATTTTGTATGTCATTGAAACGCCTGTGTCTATTCCAATATGAGATGCACGAGATATATGGAAGGATGATTTGTGTTACATTTTCAGTCGACTGGGAGATTATTAGTGACAGAATGCAAGTTCAGATAGTGGAAGCATAGGCAGAAAGTCGACAGCTTTCTAAACGAAGCCCTCCATTGTTTTCTAGCAACTAGGCAGTGCCTATGACGGGGATTTGAAATACAGTCATCCGCAATGCAAATTCTATTTCCTTATTGCTTCGTTCGGTCTTAACACGGGATCAACAATTAGCGACGACTTCCAGGCTTCAAGTCGAGCTGACTCCACATTACTGTCTCTTAAGGAACAGATTAGCTAACAGGTTTTGCTAATTAATTTTTCAAATGAAGAGCGCTGAGTGACTGGTTCTGGAAAGGTCATTTTGAATGTATGTCATATTTGAAAATGCAGTCACAGGAAAGTAAAATACTTTCACTTCACTCTGCCGCAGATCTATCTTAGATGCAGGGTATAAATTGTCTAACAAACCAAACTGTTCCTTTATTTTGTGGTCAAATATTTATTTGTTAAGAGTTGTTTTCTAAACCGCTGAATGCTGTTTATGTCCACGCTTTCGTTTTATGGGTACAATACAGGCAGCGGAAAAATGCTCAAATCGGAGCATAAAAGGTGAACATGCTCCTATTTAAAAGATTCTGACTGAAGACGTGGGTGTCAGTTGTCTCATTCTACCTTCCTCACCACCTTTAAAAATATTCCAAGTTTTTGATGTTTTATTTTTTTATTTTTATTTTGTTACTTTTATTCTTTTTTTTATAACTGGTAGAGTTTTGAAAAACGGAAGATGGAGATTATAGACAGATACCTAGAGAACATACCATTATAAGATGAGCAATTTGCTGTGGTTCGTTATTTAAATTTCGCCCCACACCGGACCTTACAAGCGTAATTTACGCATATGTATAGAGTAACTTGAACTACTGCATCTCTGAATCGGAGAAAGACGTAAAGATCGTTTTCAGGGTTGTTCGATATCGGAATCTTAGGAATATATTGTAAAAGCTTCAGCCACTTGCTGTGCAGACATCTTGCAATCCGCGTCTCGGTTTTCGTAACAAAAAGCTACGTTTTAGGGGTGGTCTTCGATAACGGATATTAATTTTTGGAAACTTGAAGATGATACCTTCAGATATATACCTAGATATTATGTCATTAAAGTATGAGCAATTTACTGCAGTTGTTATTTAGACATCCACTGTTGAAGGCGAAAAAACCGTGAAAAATACTTTTATCGGGTTTAATCAGGAACAGCTCATGAACTAAATGATTCCTCCATAAACCCAATAAGACGCAACGTAGACCACATGTAATGCAAAACGAACCAAGCGATTTGCTCCATTTGCCTATGAAGGAGGATGTGTGTAATATTCAAAAATTGACCCCGTACTGGAGGATAGTTACAGTTAGACGATCCTTCTGTTTTATATACAAACAGTTCCTATGCCAAGGGCTATCCAAAACGCTTGACAGTACCTTTTTATCACCAATAGAGCCCGAGCAATGAGTCCCAGAAAAATCCCTTGCGTGGCGCTGTCAAAGTGACCCAAAACGCCCCACATGAAAACGGGATTTTTCCGGGACTCAGACCTCGGGTTCTGTAGAAGTGACTAGTGCTTTAGATAGCCCTTGGCCTAAGGACCTTTTGTTTGGTTTTCTGTTTGATGATGTGTAGCTGCAATACTTTAAGAATTATCATATTCAGCAGATTCTGTTGTACATTCATGTCTTGGGAAAAATTCCGTTGTACATTCAGATGTCTTGTGAAAAATTTGTTATTATGTCTTAAATCAAAATATGTTTTAAGATTCTTTGTTTTACATATTATCGATTTGCGATTTATGGAATGGGCATAGCCACTCTTTTCTTTATTTTCTTTGTTGTTTCTTTTATGCTTTTTTTTGTATGCGTAGTATGGAATCGTGCTTCGTCTTGGTCTAAGTCCTCACGGATCTGCTCGCTATTGATCCGTGGAACAAAAAGTGTGAATAATCTAATCTAATGTGGCTTGCACGACAATTGGGAGGCTTGGCCGCTGCGGGCCTCCTTGAATCTGTGTGAGACACATCCGTGTCAGCGACCTACCACTCCAAGCGGCGTGGTTGCGGCCCAGTATAAGACTGCCTTTATCAGCGAGGATTTCCCGGCGCCGGGATCTGGCGCCTAATCCCAGACCACAGCGGGAAGCCCGACTAATGCGCGCGCAGGCCACCGGCCGCCGGCCAGCCCGCCCTGGAGGGCCCATTTGTCGCTAGCTCGTGACGTCACCACTGGCCGCCGACCTCTGCCTCTCATCCTTCTGTGCTAAGCCCAGCGCTCCACACTCGAAACGAATCCAAGCGAATGAACGACGCCGTGCATTGCCTGTTTTTCTCTCATGAGGAATCGAAGAAAAATGTGGCTCTGCTCCTGTTACCGACCACACTCATTTTAAATACTAGTACTCCAGTGTTTACTATCCTACCCTTTCAACTTTTGACAATGTTGACTGGAATACTCTCTTGCAAATTCTAAAGGTGGCAGGGATAAAATACAGGGAGCGAAAGGCTATTTACAATTTGTACAGAAACCAGATGGCAGTTATAAGAGTCGAGGGGTATGAAAGGGAAGCAGTGGTTGGGAAGGGAGTGAGACAGGGTTGTAGCCTCTCCCCGATGTTATTCAATCTGTGTATTGAGCAAGCAGTAAAGGAAACAAAAAAAAAATTCGGAGTAGGTATTAAAATAAATGGAGAAGAAGTAAAAACTTTGAGGTTCGCAGATGACATTGTAATTCTGTCAGAGACAGCAAAGGGCGTGGAAGAGCAGTTGAACGGAATGGACAATGCCTTGAAAGGAGGATATAAGATGAACATCAGCAAAAGCAAAACGAGAGTAATGGAATGTAGTCGAATTAAATCAGGTGATGCTGAGGGAATTAGATTAGGAAATGAGACACTTAAAGTAGTAAAGGAGTTTTGCTATTTGGGAAGCAAAATAACTGATGATGGTCGAAGTAGAGAAGATATAAAATGTAGACTGGCAATGGTAAGGAAATAGTTTCTGATGAAGAAAAATTTGTTAACATCGAGTATAGATTTGTCAGGAAGTCGTTACTGAAAGTATTTGTATGGAGTGTAGCCATGTATGGAAGTGAAACGTGGACGATAAATAGTTTCGACAAGAAGAGAATAGAAGCTTTCGAAATGTGGTGCTACAGAAGAATGCTGAAGACTGCATTGGTAGATCACATAACTAATGAAGAGGTATGGAACAGAATTGAGGAGAAGAGGAGTTTGTGGAACAACGTGACTGGAAGAAGGGACAGGACATGTTCTGAGGCATCAAGGGATCACAAATTTAGCATTGGAGGGCAGCGTAGAGGGTAAAAATCGTAGAGGGAGACCAAGAGATAAATACACTAGGCTGATTCAGAAGCAAGTACGTTGCAGTAGGTACTGGGAGATGAAGAAGCTTGCACAGGATAGGGTACCATGGAGAGCTGCATCAAACCAGTCTCAGAACTGAAGACCGCAACAACAACAACAACAACAACAACCCTTTCAACTCTGAAATTTTGACAAGAAGGTAGCGTGTTTCGAGAAAGCATCTCAACAGTTCTTTAGGGTACTTCCAGATCTTTAAACGAAGGAAAAGAAGAAGGTACGAATGCTCGCAGAACGAATATGAACCACTTTCGTGGTTCGTTGTCCATATGGTTGTGAATAGCGAACAGTTTCTCCATAGTGTTGGAGCGTGGCTATAGCTCAGGAAAGGGCGCACATCAATCCCTTTTTAGAGTGCACCGACGTGTAGTGTGGGCAGAAATTCTGTCTATGAGCCACTGTGTCAGTCTCCTTCGGCCATCGGTCGCTATGTTTCAGCGTTAACCCAAAGTCATCAGACTATATTTTAGGACGGCGGAGCGGACGCGCATCATGTGTGACTGACATCTAAAGGGGTTGACGGAAATAAGTGCTAATGCGCGAGAGCATAGTTTTCAGTTATTGTGTATCATCATCCTCATCATCATGTTTTCTGCTATATTAGCGGATCTTTGCGTCGCAATTTCAATGTGATCCTTATTCTTAATAACAGTTTATACAAGCCTTCCCTCACATCACCGAGGATCTGAAATCTCTTCCTCCCTCGCCCCTTCTTTCCTTCCAATTACTCTTTCTGACTGTTTTAGTAAGCCCCTCTTTCATTCTTAATGTACAATATGTGATCAGAAGCATCCGGACACCTGGCTGAAAACGACTTACAAGTTCGTGGCGCCCTCAATCGGTAAATCTGGAATTCGGTAGGGTGTTGACCCACACTTAGCCTTGATGAGAGCTTCCACTCTCGCAGGCATATGTTCAGTCAGGTGCTGAAAGGCTTCTTGGGGAATGGCACCCCATTCTTCACGGAGTGCTGCACTGAGGAGAGGCATCGAGGTCGGTCGATGAGGCCTGGCACGAAGTCGGCGTTCCAAAACATCCCAAAGGTGTTCTACAGGATTCAGGTCAGGACTCTGTGTAGGCCTTTCTATTACAGGGATGTTATTGTCGTGCAATCACTCCGTCATAGGCCGTGCATTTTGAACAGGTGCTCGATCGTGTTGAAAGATGCTGTCACCATCCACGAATTGCTCTTCAACAGTGGGAAGCAAGAAGGTGCTTAAAACATCAATGTAGGCCTGTGCCACGCAAAACAACACGGGGCGCAAGCCCCTGCCATGAAAAACACAACCACACCATAACACCACCGTCTCCGAATATTTTTCTTGGCACAACACACGCTAGCAGATGACGTTCACACGGATTTCGCCTTACCCATACCCTGCCATCGGATCGTAACACTGCGTACTTTGATTCGTCACGCCACACAACATTTTTCCACTGTTCAATCGTCCAATGTTTACGCTCCATTCACCAAGCGAGGATGTCGTTTGGCATTAACCGGCGTGATGTGTGTCTCATGAGCAGCCACTCGAGCATGAAATCAAAGTTTTCTCAACTCCTGCCTAACTCTCATGGTACTTGCAGTCGATCCTGATGCAGTTTGGAATTCCTGTGTGATGGTCGGGATTGATGTCACCCATTACAAGTTACGACTCTCTTCAATTGTAGGCAGACTCTTTCAGTCAAGAGACGCGGTCGACCTGTACACTTTTGTGCTGTACGTGTACCTTCACCTTTCCACTTCACTATCACATCGGAAACCGTGGATCTAGGGATGTTTACGAGTGTACAGACGTATGACAACCAAACACCTGACCATGTTCGAAGTCCGTGACTTCCGCAGTGCACCATTCTGCTCACTCACGATGTCTAATGACTACTGAGGTCGGTGATATGGAGTACCTGGTAGTAGGTGACAGCACAATGCACCTCATATGAAAAACGTATATTTTTGGGGTGTTCGGATACTTTTGATCACATAGTGTATGTCCAGTCCACTTTCGTTTGTCTCCTTTTATTATTTCCAGTAACTGTCTTTGCTCTCTCAGTGTTCCACGTCCCTCTTCTTTTTTCTCTCTATCCATCCAACTTATTCTTTCCATCCTCCACCATATCCACATTTCAAAAGCCTCCACCCTCACAATACTTCCTTCTTCGGTGTGCACTCTTCAGCACCTTATAGGGGAACACTCCATACAAGACATTTTATTAGCCTTTTGTTAAATCTTTCTCCATACTGTTGCATAAAATTATCATTTTCTAATAAAAAGCGTCTTAAGCCGTTGCTATTATGGTTTTGATTTCTGCGCTGCTCTTCCAGTTGGTTTGTGTTCTGTTACCGACATATTTAAAGCATTGCACTTGTTCTGATACTTCTACACTCAGCATTATCCACATAAACCGTTCCATTTGCTTCAATAGTATCCACTACATCATGTAATACTTCATGAGCTGTTTCTAGAGGGACCATGTCGTCTGTCATCTTCAAACACCATATTCTTCTTTCTCCAATTTTCCCCCTTGTTATGTAGGTTCCGTGATCAGTCATATTTTCTAAATGTAGACGGCAATGTGTAGGAGATAGATTACAGTCTTGTCTTACTCCTTTTCCTAATTCTACCCAGTTGGTACTATCTCCTCTCCCTTTCACTGAGGCGTGAACGATAAACACAAAACAATTATGTCCAGCACCCCATACATTTGTCATGTGCTTGAAACAGCTGCCACCGACGTAGGCTCAAATTGTCGCCGCCGCTGCTGCTGCTCTACACCACTGACAGGCACATCCAGTATCAGTCTGCCAAAAGAGACAACTTCAGCTGTGGAGACTGTTGTGCTGGCCGAAAAGTCAACACCGTGTTACAACTGGAGGGCGAAATGGACGCATTTCAGCTCACGCAGACTGGCGTGAGGAGGGAAGAACTGACGTGAGGTCTGGAACATGACAAGGAATTAGAATTCTGAAAGCGGACGTAATTAGTTTGATACTTAACTTTAATCCATTAATGATCAACGTCGCTCTTGACGGTGCATGATTCACAATAGTATCTGTTCAGAATACATTCTTGAAGAATATGGCGCCTTGCTAGGTCGTAGCAAATGACGTAGCTGAAGGCTATGCTAAACTGCCGTCTCTACAACTGAGGACGTATGTAGACAGTGAGCCATCGCTAGCAAAGTCGGCTGTACAACTGGGCCGAGTGCTAGGGAGTCTCTCTAGACTAGACCTGCCGCGTGGTGGCGCTCGGTCTGCAATCACTGATAGTGGCGACAGCGGTTCCGAAGGATACTAACGGACAGCGACCGATTTAAAGGCTACCACCTAGCAAGTGTGGTGTCTGGCGGTGACACACAGAAACAATACCGGGGCCTGCAGCTGCTCCACAGGATCGTCAGGCACATCCACGGTGACCAAGACACTGTTCTCTAGAAGATATTGACGATACTTCCCCGTACATCCACAGCGACCAAGGCACTGTTCCCCAGATTTTGTTGACGTTACTTCTCCGTGCACCAGGATGCTACCATCGAATCACGCAGCCGTACCAAAGCTTAGAGTTGAGCGTTTCTTAGCGCGTCGCCGGTGACTTTTAACTCATATAAAGATAAATAAAGTAGATGACATTTTCTGTTGAGAGGCTTTCAATTTTTCTAAAAGGGTAAAAAACTGCAGGAAAATATTGTGGCCACACCTGGCAATTGTGCCCTCTCATGAGAGTCCCCAGTGACACACCTGCAGAACCACTATGACCTCAGCCATCGAAGAGAAGCATGCCTTGAAATTTAGTTACATGGCAAAAACCATTCCAGAAAAACTGGACAGCACCACCCATTCATAAGGGGAAGGGACAACACTACAATGAGCAACAGCCTTAAAAACACGAGAAGAACTTGAAACTGTCTGCCTGCCACAAGGCCACTAATAAAAGTATTTCACAGAGAACATTGTCCTGAGTTGAAGCCTTGTGAATAGCACTCCCTTTGTGAAGTTTTAAAGTCCGTCACTTCATTCAGGATCTCGTTACTCCCCATGTGGCCATGGAGGAATATTTCCATGTCTTCCAAGGTGTCCATTTTCCAGCTCTTTTAGAAAAGAATGAAATGACATACTTCAAAAATTCACATTTCTTTTCCAATTTCACTGTAGTACTCTTAGAGTAAAACATACATAACATAACAGTCATTTAACTGTAGCCCCAGCAATAGCTTACAAATATGTAAAATAAATAGTATATACCATAATTTGTACAATAATATTGTAACAGGTGCTCAATTTGTAATGTATTTCTTCAACCTGCGCTGTAAAACAATAAAAAGACGTGGAGAAGACACGTAAACACCTGAAACCACATAGATCGACAGATCAATAGTCAAATGGAAACCAGCTGTGTTTTGACCGCCGTCTTGTCCACTGCATTACAGATTTGTTTTTGTGATCGTGTTTCCAAGTTACTGTTACGTTTGTGAAAATTTGTGAAGAGTGATCAAGAAAGCCAAGAGAGCCGCAGAACTGGAAACACCTCAGCTCATCACAACGAGACTGCACGCTAGAAGAACAAAGTGAGTGACTGTTAGAAAACATTAGTCCAGCTTACAAAGTGACATCACTTCTTCCTAGGTTTTCTGTTCCTCCACAGGACAACCACAGCATCTATGAAAAGACTGTGTAACATGTTTATGATCTTGTTATGAAATTGTTTTTGTAATGCCATTTAACCTGAACATGAGGTATTCTCACAATAAATAAATAATACATCAGTTAACTAGTGTGTGACTAGTAGCGGTAATTTAAAAAAGCCATTACAGATTTCTTAAGACAGTCACGGTCGAAAAATAGTTAAAATGGCTTTAAATTATTTGAATTGAACTATGCGAGAAATGAATTGCTTGGGCTGCTCATGACTTGATTATATAGCGTTTAGTGTAACTCTTTACAACTAACGTGGTGCATTGGGCACTCATGTTTTATGTGTGTTGTGTCGAATATTGATTAACAGTCAGGGTTCACTAGCTCTTCTATGTGGTACATATTGTTAAGGTGGAGTGATTCTCATCAATGAAGTCAATCTACACACACTGTGGATTTCTTTCCTTTGATTATTGTTTGACGAAAGCCTGTTGTTAGAAGGAAAGTTAAACGGTTGCCTTATTTATCAATATTTGAGTGGTTGCTGTACATCATTCAATATTATGAGCAATAGTAACATTTTGAGTCAGTTTTAAAATTACCTTTTTTTCTTGGGATTTTATAGAGTCCTTTAAATTACTTTATTTCTTCGAGGCTATACCATTTTTTTTTACATTGCGTGACTAAAGTTTAGCCTTTCAAGTCAGATAGCAGTTTCTACCAATTTCAGAATAAATAAAATATTCCTCGGATTTCAAGCCTCGTCAACTGCTTAACTACCCTCATGCTTGTTGGTAGAGATCTGTTCTGCCATGGTCAAGTGGTTGTCATTGTGTGGATGCCGCTACCATGGTTATATAACAACCACCCGTCGCCAGGGACGTCACTGGTGTTCAGTCCCACACTGCACATGGTAACGTTTTGATGGCGGGAACACCGAGTCCGCTTCAACGCTCCATCACGCAGTCACAGGATCGCAAGCCATTCGCAACTATTATCCACCGATTATTGATGGTGGTGTCCGAAATTTCGATCTCTATTGTTTCATTTATAAAGCCATCCTAGAAGTCATTCGTCCATTTAATAATAGAAGTCTCATCGAACACAATTCTGTGTTCGTTTTCGAAAACACATTACGCTACAGCTGTCTTTTGGGGACAGCGTAGGCGGAAACAACTTTCATGTTCTATGCAGGAGTGTTCAGTAGAGTGGACAGTCTGACCTAGAAAAAACTGCCCGCATTTACACGGTACTTGTACTTTGCATATTTCAGGTGTTCTGGGGCATACATCGTCTTTCATAACATCTACATCTACATTTATACTCCGCAAGCCACCCAACGGTGTGTAGCGGAGGGCACTTTACGTGCCACTGTCATTACCTCCCTTTTCTGTTCCAGTCGCGTATGGTTCGCGGGAAGAACGACTTCCGGAAAGCCTCCGTGAGCGCTCGAATTTCTCTAATTTTACATTCGTGATCTCTGGAGGTATAAGTAGGGGGAAGCAATATATTCGATACCTCATCCAGAAATGCACCCTTTCGAAACCTGGACAGCAAGCTACACCACGATGCAGAGCGCCTCTCTTGTAGAGTCTGCCACTTGAGTTTGCTAAACATCTCCGTAACGCTATCATGCTTACCAAATAACCCTGTGACGAAACGCGCCGCTCTTCTTTGGATCATCTCTATCTCCTCCGTTAACCCGACCTGGTACGGATCCCACACTGATGCGCAATACTCAAGTATAGGTCGAACGAGTGTTTTGTAAGCCACCTCCTTTGTTGATGGACTACATTTTCTAAGGATTCTCCCAATGAATCTCAACCTGGTACCCGCCTTACCAACAATTAATTTTATGTGATCATTCCACTTCAAATCGTCCCGCACGCATACTCCCAGATATTTTACAGAAGTAATTGCTACCAGTGTTTGTTCCGCTATCATATAATCATACAATAAAGGATCATTCTTTTTATGTATTCGTAATGCATTACATTTGTCTATGTTAAGGGTCAGTTGCCACTCCCTGCACCAAGTGCCTATCCGTTGCAGATCAATTTTCTAATGCTGCAACTTCTCTGTATACTACAGCATCATCCGCTAAAAGCCGCATGGAACTTCCGACAGTATCTACTAGGTCATTTATATATATTGTGAAAAGCAATGGTTCCATAACACTCCCCTGTGGCACGCCAGAGACGTCTGTAGACGTCTGTCCGTTGAGAACAACATGCTGTGTTCTGTTTGTTAAAAACTCTTCAGTCCAGCAAGACAGCCGGTCTGATATCCCGTAGACTCTTACTTTGTTTATCAGGTGACAGTAAGGAACTGTATCTAAAGCCTTCCGAAAGTCAAGGAAAATAGCATCTCTCTGGGAGCCTGTATCTAATATTTTCTGGGTCTCATGAACAAATAAAGCGAATTGGGTCTCACACGATCGCTGTTTCCGGAATCGATGTTGATTCCTACAGGGTAGATTCAGGGTTTCCAGGAACGACATGATACGCGAGGAAAAAGAAATGTTCTAAAATTTTACAACAGATGGACGTCAGAGATATAGGTCTATAGTTTTGTGCATATGCTCGACGACCCTTCTTAACGACAGGGACTACCTCTGCTCTTTTCCAATCATTTGGAACCTTCCGTTCCTCTAGAGACTTACGGTACACGGCTGTTGGAAGGGGGGCAAGTTCTTTCACGTACTCTGTGTAGAATCGAATTGCTATCCCGTGAGATCCAGTGGATTTTCCTCTATTGAGTGATTCCAGTTGCTTTTCTATTCCTTGGACACTTATTTCGATGTCAGCCATATTTCGTTTGTGCGAGGATTTAGAGAAGGAACTGCAGTGCGGTCTTCCTCTGTGAAACAGCTTTGGAAAAAGGTGTTTAGTATTTAAGCTTTACGCGTGTCATCCTCGGTTTCAATGCCATCATCATCCCGGAGTATCTGGATATGCTGTTTCGAGCCACTTACGGATTTAACGTAAGACCAGAACTTCTTAGGATTTTCTATCAAGTCGGTACATAGAATTTTACTTTCGAATTCACCAAACGCTTCACGCATAGCCCCCGCCCCCCCCCCCACCCCCCCCCCCCCACCCCCTCTTTACGCTAACTTTGACATCGATTATCTTCAGTTTGTCTGATAAGGGGAGGCCGCCAATTGTGAAATTCAGATTCGATTCATACTGCGCATAATAAAAGCTCATGGCCAGAGGTGTAATGTGGCAAAGCACTAAGATGCACTTCTCAGCCGTTGTCGAGAAAACCGACAGTTAAAAAGAAACCGTTGCGGTGAAATACTTTCTACGATTTGCAATTCTCCACAGCGTTGTGGCGCAGCGGTAAACGCACGGGTTTGTAATCCGAAAGTCGCCGGATCGAATCTCGCGCTATGCAACTTTTTTTTAGTATTTGTTTTTTGTAATTTAAATGTGTATATATATACACACGCACATATATATAATTCCCGGCAATCAGTTGCAACAATTATGCATATAATATGTTATTGAAAGTCGTTTGTCGTGGAAAAACTGGCGACTTCGAACATCATTATGTTTTCCGCAAACAAAGTTGTATTTCACAAATGTTATTAATTGTCTTCATAATGTTTACCACGTATAGTTAACGGAAGACGTAGAAACGAGATTCTGAAACGAATACGTATAGCATAAGTCTAAAGTTCGAATTAGAATAGAGACCCCACGAACAAAAATTTGCTGTGGCAGGTATGAAATATAAACTCCGTTACTCGCTCGTTACACTTGATGGACAGATGTTGAATGGGCCGAAACGAGCCGCCGCATAACAGCGTAGTTGCCTGCTAACTTCGAAAGAAGATGCGGTCCCTAGCGCAACTTATAACATCGTCGAAAATCAGTGCGGGCGTGAGAGCTTTGGTACACCCTGTTAAACAAACGGAAAAATGGAGGCGGTACAATTGGAGAGCGATCCGCCTTCACCAACATGCATAAGCAATTCATTAATTCGCGGCATGCAACTTTTTTTTATTATTAGTTTTTTGTAATTCAAATATATATTTGAATTACAATATATATATATATATATATATATATATATATATATATATATATTTGAATTATAAAAAACTAATAATAAAAAGTAAGTTGCATGCCGCGGGATTTGATCCGGTGATTTTCGAATTACGAATCCGAGCGCTTACCGCTGCGCCACAACGCTGCAGAAAAACTATTAACCGTAGAGAGTATTTCACCGCAACGGTTTCTTTTAACTGTCGATTATCTCGACAACGGCTGAGAAGTGCATCTTGGTGCTTTGCCACATTACACCTCTGACCATGAGCTTTTATTATGCGCAGTATGAATCGAATCTGAATTTCACAATTGGCGGCCTCTCCTTGTGAGAGGTTTTGGCTGCGTTTAAACTTGCAGTAAAGCTCTCTTTGCTTTCGCAGTAGTTTCCTAACTTTGTTGTTGAACCACGGTGGGTTTTTCCCGTCCCTCACAGTTTTTTTCGGCACGTACCTGTCTTAAACCCATTTTATGATTGCCTTGAACTTTTTCCATAAACACTCAACATTGTCAGTGTCGGAACAGGAATTTTCGTTTTGATCTGTTAGGTAGTCTGAAATCGGACTTCTATTACTCTTGCTATACAGATAAAACTTCCTCCCTTTTTTTATATTCCTATTTACTTCCATATTCAGGGATGCTGCAACGGCCTTATTATTACTGATACCCTGTTCTGCACTTACAGAGTCGAAAAGTTCGGGTCTGTTATCAGTAGGTCGTAGATGTTATCTCCATGAGTCGGTTCTCTGTTTAATTGCTCGAGGTAATTTTGAGATAGTGCACTCAGTATAACGTCACTCGATGCTCTGTCCCTACCACCCGTCCTAAACATGTGAGTGTCCAAGTCTAATTGTGGTAAATTGAAATCTCCACCTAAGAGTATCACATGCTGAGAAAATTTATGTGAAATGTATTCCAGATTTTATCTCATTTGTTCTTCCACTAATGCTACTGAGTCTTGAGGTCTGTAAAAGGAGCCAATTGTTAACCTAGCTCGGTTATTCAGTGTAACCTCCACCCGTAATAATTCACAGGAACTATCCTCTTCTATTTCACTACAGGATAAACTACTACTAACAGTGACAAACACGCCACCAGCGGTTGCATGCAATTTATCCTTTCTAAACACCATCTGTGCCTTTCTAAAATTTCGGCAGAATTTATCTTTCCGTACCTATAACGATTTCAGCTTTGGTGCTTTCTATCAGCGCTTGAAGTTCTGGTACTTTACCAACGCAGCTTCGACAGTTTACAATTACAATACCGTTTTCTGCTTGGTCCCCGCATGTCCTGACGTTGAGGCTGTTGCCCTTTCTGTACTTGCCCGAGGCCATCTAACCTAAAAAACCGGCCAGTCCACGCCACACAACCCCTGCTACCCGTGTAGCCGCCTACTGCGTGTAGTGGACTTCTGACCTGTCCAGCGGAAACTGAAACCCCACCACCCTATGGCGCAAGTTGAGGAATCTGCAGCCCACACGGTCGCAGAACCGTCTCAGCCTCTGATTCAGACCATTCACTCGGCTCTTTACCATAGGTCCGCAGTCAGTCCTATCGACGATGCTGCAGATGATGAGCTCTGCTTTCATCCTGCTAGCGAGACTGGCAGTCTTCACCAGATAGCCGCCGCATTCCAGAGAGGATTTCCTCTTATACATAGCGACACACGTTATTGGTGCTGACATGAGCGACCACCTGCAGATGGGTACACCCTGTACCCTTCATGGCATCCGGAAGGACCCTTTCCACATCTGGAATGACTCCCCCTGGTATGCACACGGAGTGCACATTGGTTTTCTTCCCCTCACTTTCTGCCATATCCCTAAGGGGCCTCATTACGCGCCTGGTGTTGGAGCTCCCAACTGCCAGTAAGCCCACCCTCAGCGACCGCCCGGATCTTGTTGACTGAGGGGCAACCTCTGGAACAGGAGAAGCAGCCATGTCTGGCCGAATATCAGTATCAGCTGGAGACAGAGCCTGAAACAGGTTCGTCAGACTAACTGGAGAGGCCTTCCGTTCAGCCCTCCGGAATCTCTTTCGCCCCTGCCACACCTCAAGACGACCTCCCACTCTACCACGGGTGAGGGGTCAGCCGCAATGTGGGCAGTATCCTGGGACGAGCTGGCCGTCACCGACTGACCCCCATCCGGACCCCCCACAGTGATGCCCATTGGCAACAACCTCAAGCTGTCTGACCGAAGCCAACACTGCCTGGAAGCTAGGAGCGAAGGGATGCCAACTCAGCCCGCATCTGAACACAGCAGTTGCAGTCCCTATCCATGCTAAAAACTGTTGTGGAAAGAACGTCTGAACTAATCTACAGAGAGCAGAAACAATTCGACACAAAATTTAAACGGTTGTTAAAGTACAAGATTGCCTAGTAAATGCAGTAATACTGCTACTTGCGCACTGCTGACACACTGCTCGGCGGCGGAAGGAGACTACGCAATTTTACAGTATTCAGGTACTAAAACGCGATGCTACAACTCTCAAATACTATAATACGCCCAAAATTTATGAATTAAACAATACAAGTACCCAAAAACACGCAAAGAAATTCAGAATTAAACTACGTAACAAATAAGTGAGCTAAGAGTATACGACTTGCTGCTGGCTGCTGCTTATCCAACGGCAGCAGGGAGCACACTGGCTGTGACCAACCGACAGTGGCCGTGCTAAGCAAAAACAGAAGACAGACGACTACGCGAATTTACACTATTCAGGTACTAAAGCGCGATGCTACAACTCTCAAATACTATAATACGCCCGAAATTTATGAATTTAACAATGCTTCATTAGTTGCAGGATCTTTGCTGGGGGTTCTGAAAGTGTGTCGATTTCATGTCTCTTCAGGAGCAGGCTTGTCTTCCTTTTCATTGGGCCACGAAACAGTAAAAACGGCATCTTCTTTGTGTCGTTTTAGATACCTTCTGCTTTCATGGCTTAGATGAAATTGCTTGAGGCATTTTTCTGTTGCTGTAACCGTTTTCCTTGAAAACTTTTACATAAGTCCCTCAATTCCTTCAGCAGGGTTTTTGGCATGTGAGACGATCTCAGCTAGCTCGATGTACTAGGATCCTCAGAACAAATCGTTTCTGTGCTGGGTAGTGATAGATGGTGGCGTGCAGATACCACGAGTTGTCATCTTAGACATTGTTTGGCAGTTCGCTGAGCAACCGTGTATACAAATATAGAAAATGTAACAGTCAGCGAACCTGTTGCACACAACATTTTTTATAAAAGCACATTAACCAGGTTGGGATAGCTCTAAGACTATCTTCATCAGAACGATAGAAGTTACTTGAACACACATGACAACTAAAATTTTTTGCCGCGCGAAGTGGCCTCGCGATTTGAGGCGCTATGTCACGGATTGCGCGGTCCTTCCCACCGGAGCTTCGAGTCCTCCCTCGGGCATGGATGTGTGTGTTGTTCTTAGCATAAGTTCGTTTAAGTTAGTTTAAGTAGCGTGTAAGTCTAGGGACCGATAACCTAAGCGGTTCCGTCCCTTAGGAATTCACACACATTTGAACATTTTTTAAAAATTTTCAGCAAATAGTACTATCGTCCAATGACGTGGTTTTGTTCCATGAGTCAAGAGTATAAGTCATAATAAAAAAGACCATTACCATAGAGTAATACAATCATAGTTACAAGCGGCGGTACAAGTTAACTGCTGTAGCCAGCTAAGACCGGCACAAACACAGCGCAAGAGGCACCGGACCACGCCAGTTAATAAAAACCCAACTCTCCACTCGCAATGATTAAAACTTTGGTATAGCTGGTAGCAATTGATTGGGTGGCTCGCTAGATCTCTATTTTCTGGCGTCACACAGGCAGTAACACTGAGATGCGGTAGTGCCTGAGAAAGTGTTGTATGCATTATGCATTCTGGTGAAAATTGGTGGGAAGTATATTTACAATTTTGTAAAATTAAGTGTGATCAGAAGCTGATGATAATGTGTGTGTGTTGTAATGTGCTATCTGTTTTGCCCTTCTGTGCTACTGCCAGAACTGCATTTCTTAAAATTACAAGCTGTACTTACTGGTATTTCTTGTGGCTCAATAGGAGTGCACTGTAATTCTTAGTTTAAATGTGATGTACCATAGTCTCTTAGGCTATTGTACACATTGGGTATCTCACTTTAGTGATACTTATGAAAATCTAAGCGCCGTTATGCTGGATTGTTTTTGAATCTAACTTAAGGCAGTCTAAGCTACATAAAATGCACTGCATGAGAAATGAATCACTCCAGTTCTTGATATTTTGAGTGTAGTGAGTGCAGCACATAATGCTGTAAAACTATGGTGATGCATTGATGAGTAGTAATTATGAGTTGTGTATGGTATCCTGTGGTGATTGGTGACAGGGTTCATTAGTTGTTCTCTGTATAGTAAATTATTATGGTGTACAGAATATTGTCAGTGAGAACAGACTAAATAAGCTGATAATTCACTTGCTTTTGATTAGTGTATTGCAGATGCCTGCTGAAGGGTAAGGGAGTGTTATTTATAATCAAAACTTCAATATGTACCATCAGTCCAGTTATGGTACAACTCCGGATTTAAACTATCGTATTAAGCCAATTGGTGAGTAATTTGTCGTGATAAAACTTCGCTACCATTCCTTCTGGGGTAGTCTGAAGCTGTGGGGGAGGAGATTGTGGTGGATCTCCATCGTTTCATCAATCTAATTTCACGTGTCAGCTTGCTGGCGCTAGACTTCGTGAGGGCACAGCTAGCCACCAGGCTGCAACCTAGCGCTCTCTCTGGCGGACATGAAGCAGAGGAGCTGTCAGTCGTCTCTGTGACTTGGTGCCTGTTAGAACTTCTAATTTCATCACCAAAGTGGCGTTGCCTCGTTCAGGCATAACAGGATAAACAGTTAATGGTTGTTGTCCCCTGCCACATTGTCGATCAGCAACTTTCGCAACTGTGAATTCTGCATGATTCGTCTGAGTTACCACTTTCAAAGGATCGTATTACATTGCAGTGCATTGCAAACTGCATACACACAGTTACTGAATGGACACTATTCCTGATTGTTTTGTGTTATACTTTAGCCACGTATTAATTGTTTAGTTAACGTTCTTACTGTAGTTGATGGTCGTCTTGTGCAGGTATGTTCTTGTGTGAGAAATTGTGAGTAGCATAAAATTGGATTTTGTGTCATCTTATCCGCACCGTTAGCCGTGCGGTCTTATCGCACTGATTTCCGGGCGGTAAGGCGTGCTAGTACCCGGCACGAATCCGCTCGCCGGATCCGGTGTGCCGCCCAATCTGTGGATGGTTTTTAAGGCGGTTTTCCATCTGCCGCGGCGAATGCGGGCTGGTTGCCCTCATTCCGTCTCAGTGACACTATGTCAGCGATTGCTGCGCAAAACACTTTCTTCACGTAAGCGTACCCCATAATTACTCTGCCACGCAATCATTGGGGTTACACTCATCTGCCGTGAGACGTTCCCGGTGGGGGCGGTGGGGGTGGGGATCCAGTGGGGGCAGAACCGCACAATTACCCTGGATTCGGCGTGCGGCGGCGGTGGGGTGATCGAACTGCTGTAGCCTGTTGTGTACCACTGCGGGCTACGTCGGGAACGAAGCCTCTCCGTCGTTTCTAGGTCCCCAGTTCCATACAACACACACCATGCACTTGTGTCATCTTTGCAGCTCCTACGTGCTCCTGTTTTCGCTATTTCGTTGACGGTTCACTGTGCCTTTGAGAAAGAATTTTGTAGTGCTGAGATGTGCTATTTGAGTGTGCAGTGACCAGGGCCGGCATTCTGTGAAACTAAGTGACAACAGATGCCATAAAATAAGTACGGACTTGGTGTGGTGGGTGACGTGCACCATCTACTGGTGCGCAACGAGTCAGTGTTGTCTGACTGTTGTCTGAGTTAATGCACGTGAACTGATATCGCGTACACAAGACATAAAAGGGCGGTACTTTGTCGGAGTTGTCATTTCTGTTCAGGTGATCCACACGAAAAGATATCCATTGTGATTATGCCCACGAGACGGGAATTTAATGACTCTGAACTTGAAGTCATAGTTGCATCTAGAGCATGGGACATTCCTTTTCGGAAATCGTTAGGGAATTCAGCATTCCTAGATCAATAGTGTAAATAGTGCGCCGAGAATATCAATAGTGTACGAGTATACCAAATTTCAGGCGTTACTTTTCACTACGGTTAACGCAGTGCCCGGTGGCCTTCACTTAACGACGAGAGCAGCAACGTTTGTGTAGAGTTGTCAGTGCTAATATACGAGCACAAAATGTGAAATAATCACAGTGATCAATGTACGATGTACGACGAAGGTACGTGTTAAGACAAGGCGGCGAAACTTGGCGTTAATGCACTATGGCAGCAGCGAAACCTCGCCTGCAGCGCCTCTCCTCGGTCAGATGAGTCACGATTTCAGTTGGTAAGAGTTAATGCTAGGGCTCGTGTTTGGCGCAGATCCCACGAAGCCATGGACCCAAGATGACAACAGGCGCTGTGCAATTTCGTGGTGTCTCCATAACGGTGTGGGCTGTATTTAGATGGATTCGACGGGGTCCTCTGGTGCAATTGAACCGATCGTTGAGTGGAAACATTTATGTTCAGTACTTGGAGACTAATTCCAGCTATTCATGGACTTTACGTTCCTCAACAACAGTGGAATTTTTATGAAAATGCTCTATGTCACTGTGCCACAATGGTTCGCGGCTTGTTGAAGATCACATTGGACAAATTGGGCGAATGATATGGCTACCCAGATCGCCCGACATTTATGGGACAAAGCCGAGAGGTGAGTTCATGAGCAAAAATCCTGCACCAGTAAAATTTTCGCAGCTGTGGACCGGTATAGAGGCAACAAGGCTTAGTGTGTCTGCAGGGGACTTCCAAAGACTAGATGAGTCCATGCGACGTCGAACTGCTGCACGACACCGGGCAATAGATGGTCCGACACGGTGTTAGAAATTGTCCCATGACTTTCAGTGCATTATACGCCGAATGTATTCTGGCGAAAAATGCAGGAAACATATATACAGATTTGCCATATTAAGTGTCAGTAGTAAACCACTAACGGTTTATTAAATTGTGGTAAAGAGCTTTCTGCACGGCTTTCTTTGTTGGTAGTCTCTGGTCCTCAAATGGCTCTAAGCACTTTGGGACTTAACGTCAGAGGTCATCAGTCCCCTTAAATCTAACAACCTAAGGACATCACACACATCCATGCCCGAGGCAGAATTCGAACCTGTGACCGTAGCAGCAGCGGGGTTCCGGACTGAAGCGCTTAGAACCGCTCGGCCACAGAGGCCGGCTTCACTGCTCTATTTAATTTAATTACAAATATTAGTATAGGAATTCTAAGTGTGCCTTAATGCTTTACCCCACCTCTTAGTTAACACGTGGTGCACTATGGTGCCTCAGGCTGCTATACTCATTAGATACCTAACATATGTGATATCAATGAAAATCCAAGGGCTGTTTTGCTGGACTGCCTAGTAAATCTATCTTAAGGAATGCTAGGCTACTTCAACAGTTCTGCACAAGAAATCGATTGCTCGAGTTGCTGATGTCTTAGTGAACAGAGAGCATAGCATGTAGCCCCATATAACTAAGGTGGTCCACTGGGCACTACAAATTCTGTGTTACGTGCACTGTGATCATTGCTGATTGATGATAATGGTTCATTGGTCGTACTGTTTAGTATAATCTATTAAGCTGGATGGATCATAGTCGACGAAGACCAACTAAATAAACTGTCGATATAGTTGTCTTTGATTACTGTATGGCAGAGGGCAGTTGAGAGAAAAACTCAAACAGTGACGTTAATTATCAAAATGAATTTTTTCTGTCACATGATTAAGATTCAGTCTGTTCAGTAATGGTAACATTTCGAATAACTTAGTAGTTTATTTTTTTTTTTAAATTGAGAAACTTAGAAATTCAGAACATCTTTTAAATTATTTTACTTCTGCAAGGCTATAAAATTTTTAATGTTACATGATTCATATTTCATCATTCTAGAATGGTATCATTGGGAGTCGTTTTTGAAATTTTTTATTAAGTAAGAGTCTTCGGATAGTAGAAAGATTTTAAGGCTCTACAATATTATTAACATGGAACTTATTATGGAACTTTATTATTATTATGGAACTTTAAATGTAATATCTCTTCTGAATGTTCTTAATATAAAATTATCCTATCATTTTCATTTCACATTCTGGGGTGCTTTCCATTTATATGATGTTGGTGACGTTGTTAATGGGCCGTTGTTCTTACACTGATCTCAGTTACAAGTCTGTGGCCATTACTGAGAAGTTAGTAGTGCCCGATATCGCCTTCAAAGCTGGTAGTCCCACAGCCACGATGGAAACTACACTGTAACCTGCAAAATTATGAAACCCATCGTTAATTAGCAGAAGTCTAGCGCTCCACTCCCAACCACAAAAATTTCAGTTCGCCATTTTCGTAACCGTTTCCACGCAGCACAATATCGGTGAATTTATTTGATACACCTGTGAGTATCAGGCACTGAAGAAGTTGATGCAAGTCTGTTAATTAAGCACTTCCCTAATATGTAATTACACTTTTGTGTGCCTGGCCTATACTGCCAGTCACTATTGGAATTAATACTCTTTCAGTTCATGTACATACACGATTAACGTACAAAATGTTGAAAGAGAAACAGAAGTTGTGGTTCATATGTAACTGGAAAACATTTTCGGGTAAACAAGTTTACTTCCATTTCAGCTTGTACACATGATAAATATTGTTACACTTTTAATATAAGACAGAGAGTACGGCCGACACGTACAATGTACGGTATTTCAACGGATATTAATGCATCTGGATGGCGATATGAGCCGTAGGGAAACCATAAGAGACACTTTGTCCCGAATCAGGCATGACAAGTTACCCCTATACTTAACAATACCTCCATCGTCATGCAGGTATTATTTCTTCGTTAATCACAAAAAACTTACATTCATAATGTCTGATAACGCTCAGTGTTACACGAGGATTATGCTTATTCAGAGTGTAAGGTACTGTATAAAATGCATGACATGCAGTTTTTCAGCCGTCTTTCAGCGGTTATCAGTTTAACACCAGTTGCTGAATTTATCACTCGCAATATATTTACACTGAAATCAGATTATTCTGAAAAATGTATAATCAAAGAATGTTGCAATTTCTCAAAGCATTCATTGCTCCATTACGCAATAAACGAAGGGGCATACACTAAAGTTTCCAGGTTATTATTTATGTTTAAAGGCCTTAGACCTCACGCGATTTTTGCCGGCTAGGGTGGCCGAGCGATTCTAGGCGCTACAGTCTGGAACCCACGACCACCACGGTCGCAGGTTCGAATCCTGCCTCGGGCATGGATGTGTGTGATGTCCTTAGGTTAGTGCGGTTTAAGTAGTTCTAAGTTCTAGGGGACTGATGACCTCAGCCTTTAAGTCCAATAGTGCTCAGAGCCATGTGAACCATTTAGAACCATAGACCTCTCAATAACAAACCTAATTATTTATTTTATTATATTCTGATTATTATCCGATCAAATACAACTCTTCGTCATACATACTGGGCTAAGATTACATGTATAGAGTGTGTTGTGGATATAAGTGCAAATATATCGGTTGAAGACTAAGGGCAGAGTATTTAAGAACCATACTTCAGTTGCTACTTCATTTGCAGAATAATAATAATTATAGCAATGGCTAGTAACATACACTCCTGGAAATGGAAAAAAGAACACATTGACACCGGTGTGTCAGACCCACCATACTTGCTCCGGACACTGCGAGAGGGCTGTACAAGCAATGATCACACGCACGGCACAGCGGACACACCAGGAACCGCGGTGTTGGCCGTCGAATGGCGCTAGCTGCGCAGAATTTGTGCACCGCCGCCGTCAGTGTCAGCCAGTTTGCCGTGGCATACGGAGCTCCATCGCAGTCTTTAACACTGGTAGCATGCCGCGACAGCGTGGACGTGAACCGTATGTGCAGTTGACGGACTTTGAGCCAGAGCGTATAGTGGGCATGCGGGAGGCCGGGTGGACGTACCGCCGAATTGCTCAACACGTGGGGCGTGAGGTCTCCACAGTACATCGATGTTGTCGCCAGTGGTCGGCGGAAGGTGCACGTGCCCGTCGACCTGGGACCGGACCGCAGCGACGCACGGATGCACGCCAAGACCGTAGGATCCTACGCAGTGCCGTAGGGGACCGCACCGCCACTTCCCAGCAAATTAGGGACACTGTTGCTCCTGGGGTATCGGCGAGGACCATTCGCAACCGTCTCCATGAAGCTGGGCTACGGTCCCGCACACCGTTAGGCCGTCTTCCGCTCACGCCCCAACATCGTGCAGCCCGCCTCCAGTGGTGTCGCGACAGGCGTGAATAGAGGGACGAATGGAGACGTGTCGTCTTCAGCGATGAGAGTCGCTTCTGCCTTGGTGCCAATGATGGTCGTATGCGTGTTTGGCGCCGTGCAGGTGAGCGCCACAATCAGGACTGCATACGACCGAGGCACACAGGGCCAACACCCGGCATCATGGTGTGGGGAGCGATCTCCTACACTGGCCGTACACCACTGGTGATCGTCGAATGGACACTGAATAGTGCACGGTACATCCAAACCGTCATCGAACCCATCGTTCTACCATTCCTAGACCGGCAAGGGAACTTGCTGTTCCAACAGTACAATGCACGTCCGCATGTATCCCGTGCCACCCAACGTGCTCTAGAAGGTGTAAGTCAACTACCCTGGCCAGCAAGATCTCCGGATCTGTCCCCCATTGAGCATGTTTGGGACTGGATGAAGCGTCGTCTCACGCGGTCTGCACGTCCAGCACGAACGCTGGTCCAACTGAGGCGCCAGGTGGAAATGGCATGGCAAGCCGTTCCACAGGACTACATCCAGCATCTCTACGATCGTCTCCATGGGAGAATAGCAGCCTGCATTGCTGCGAAAGGTGGATATACACTGTACTAGGGCCGACATTGTGCATGCTCTGTTGCCTGTGTCTATGCCTGTGGTTCTGTCAGTGTGATCATGTGATGTATCTGACCCCAGGAATGTGTCAATAAAGTTTCCCCTTCCTGGGACAATGAATTCACGGTGTTCTTATTTCAATTTCCAGGAGTGTATTTTAGGATGGTTAGTAGCAGCAAGTATATATGGCACAAGCAAACCCTTAATATTTATTTTCCCCTGGGCAGTAGGTCACTACTGAAGTGCAGGTGCCTGGATGATAAACGAAAATCAATTCTTAGAGGTGTAGTACACTTTACGCTGCAATTCCGATCGTGCAGAAGACATCAGATAGTAAATTATCTGACATGTTTCTGGGAAAATTGTTAGACACAGTGTATAAATACCTAACACATTGAAGTGAGTACACATTAAACTACCAATAATCACAATATCTGTACCTGCACTCCCAACAACCAGTACAAGAAGTACAATAAAAATATCTCATTTTTGCAAAAGTCAAATAAAAACTTTAATGTTAACAGTAGCATTCAAGCATTAGAATCAAAAAACAGTTATACAGCAGCATGTCATACAGTTTAAAAAATACACAGAAGCTATTGGGAATCGCCTTCAAAATATGTCCAGTCTTCTGCCTACAGTATTGATTAGGATAAAGATACAACCTTGTACGTCAATCTATCAGTCACTTCGGTAGCCTACACTACGTCATATGGTAATGGGTGCACTGAGACAGTTCCTCATTTTATAATGACTTGGAGAACTCCGACAAAAGCTTACAAATTATTAACCAACAGGTGCAGATTGAACTCCGAGAAGTGATTTTTCTTCTCATAAGGAATAAAAGTTAATTTAAGTGTTGAGAATTCTCAGATTTGGCATACTGCTAGTATCCGGAAATACTATTCATTCCATAAAATTTAAATATTGCTTGTGGAAGAGAGTCTGTAAGACCTAAGGTGCCCGTGTTTGATAAACCAAATTTTTGTACTTTCGTCCTTGGAACCAACAAGGATAATACTTTAAAAATTCAAAAGCAGATTGGTCCATGTTATCAGTATTGACTGTAGCAGCATTAGGAAATGGATAGCAAAAGAACCGGAGTTATTAATTTAGGAAACATATACAGTTTCTTACTCAACATATTTGTACATGGAGACACCCAACTTAATGCACATTGAAACGATTGTGATGATTCTGTGTAAGTTCAGATTCAGAAGGATGTAGGTTGCAGTGGTTACTGGGAGATGAAGAAGCTTGCACAGTATAGAGTAGCATGGTGAGCTGCATCAAACCAGTCTCAGGACTGAAGATCACAACAACAACAAGTAGGTGTAGTTAGTTATAATAAAGCAATTTCCATACTTTTCCAAATATAGAAATATAAACAGTAAAAAGTCATTTTGAGAATATCGCATTAAAAGCTTAAAACGATAAAAACTTACTCATATATTTAAAAGCATCATCCTTCGGAGTACCTTGCTTCTTTGATACAGAAAGCAGCTGCCAGCTGTGAGCTGGCAACTATTAACTGCCCAAAAGCTGCAGAGCATTTAAAGTATGAAATGTTGAGGTACGTTAGAACTCTTATTTTTCTAATGTGTCCATCATTAAAGGATAACACTGCATCACTGACTCCATATTTGAGAGGATTTAATCCTGCTATTTATTATTCATCTCATGTGCTAAATCATATTATTGAGCGACTCATTAGGATTCTAAGTACGCCAATGTTGGTTCTTTCAGATAAGTTCTCAATAAGCTCCGGTTCTATAAATTGGTTTAATTGCTTACATAACAGTCTTAGGAATAGTATTCTTGTGTCGAAACACGTTCCTGGAAGTTTAGCCTTCTGGAGTTTAAGCTATGGTTCGGGTCGAGACGGCAAATTGAATACATTGGTTTCTTGTCATGTGAGAGTTTGGGGAAATATTTGGTTCCGACAGCCTTCTTCATATCTTCCAAATCATTTCTGTTATTCCTGATGAACTCTCTTAAACAGAAGCGCACTTCAAAGTGCGTTTCTACGCTATCACACTGCGCCAAATCACTTCTAAAACTATGATTCCTCATAGAAACCGCTTTTTCTCACAGGAAACAAAGCCAAGCGGCATACATACTGTAACCAGCATGGTTTCCAACATGGAACGCTGTACATTTCCTAGCGAAGATGAAAACCACAGATTTATGAAAGGACATATAGATAGATATGTATAAAAAATTAGCTAACTTCAGAGATACGCAAGTAACGTAATAAAATTGAAAATGACGTACTCCCAAAGGCCATACTAAGATGAATGTTATGACGTTTTACGCAGGAAAAAATGAAAACTATGATAGGACTTCATTTGAAAAAGGTAAATGAAGTTAAGGCAGCAATGAAATTTAAACAATTGTGATTTTTTTATAAAGTCCTTATTAGAAATTTGATAAATAATTTCGCCCGTTACCGGTCATGTTCAGATCAGAGGTAGCACTGCAGTGTCCAAGATAAGAGGACATTTTGTCAGCTGGCTGTTGACAAAACAAAAAGAAAGTCAGCTGCGAACTAATACCTGAAACGCGAGTAAAGCGTAAGTACAAAGAAGCAACAGTTTACTCATGTTATGAGTATGAAACTGACATTTCCATACATTGTTAATTGCCAGTTGACGAAGTACAGCGCGGGATTAGCCGAGCGGTCTCAGGCGCTACAGTCATGGACTGTGCGGCTGGTCCCGGCGGAGGTTCGAGTCCTCCCTCGGGCATGGGTGTGTGTGTTTGTCCTTATGATAATTTAGGTTAAGTAGTGTGAAAGCTTAGGGACTGATGACGTTACTAGTTGAGTCCCATAAGATATCACACACATTTGAACATTTTGGCGAAGTACAATCTTTGACACTGCTGTGTGTACGTATATCGGAAGACCAATAGTAACAGTCGAAATTGGTTAACAGATTTCCTACATGCGATCTTTACTAGTACAGATTTCATCAAAAAATGACATTCGTTCAAATAATATATCGCGACTCTATAATTACTTTGTCAGGTAACTAGAACTGATATCTGAGTTGAGAAATAGTTAATTCAACTATGTACGATCGACTTGAACAACGGAGAACAAGCGTTCAAGGTGTCTGGAACAACTCTGGACTGTACAGCTGAGAGATAATGAGGATTAGAGGACTGTGATGGAGGATTAATGGAAGTAGATACCGGTAACAGGAAGCTGGAATATCGTAACACATTTCTAACAATAGGTGCCATCAAGTAATTAACCTCTCTGTCGTCAATATGCACTGTGCGTGCCACACTACTGATGAACACAGAACTTCCGACTTGGAATAAGTGGTAACAAAGTAGCCAAAGTTCCTTAATTACGCACAAATCAAAGTGACACAGGTCACATGAAAGACAAATATCGATTCATCCAACATAAGGCGTGTTTGAAACAGTAAACCTTGATATCTATGTATACTGAAGAGCCAGAGAAACTGGTATAGGCATTCAGATTCAAATGCGGAGATATGTAAAAAGGCAGAATATGGAACTGCGTTCAGTAGCGCCTATATAAGACAACAACTGTCTGGCGCAGTTGTTAGATCGGTTACAGCTGCTGCGATGGCAGGTTGTCAAGATTTAAGTGAGATTGAACGTGGTGTTAAAGTCGGCACACGAGCGATGGGACACAACATTCCCGAGGTAGTGATGAAGAGGGAATTTTCCCGTACGACCATTCCACGAGTGTACCATGAATGTCAGGAATCCTTAAAACATCAGATGCCGCTGGAAAAAGATCATGCAAGAAGGGGACCAACGACGCCTGAAGAGAATCGTTCAATGGAACAGAAGTGCAACCCTTCCGCAAACTACTGCAGATTTCAGTGCTGCGCCATCAACAAGTGTAAGCGTGCGAACCATTCGACGAAACATCATCGATGGGGGCTTTCGGAGCCGAAGCCCCACTCGTGTACCCTTAATGACTGCACGACACAAAGCTTTACGCCTCGCCCGGACCCGTCAACACCGACAATGGACTGATGATGACTGGAAACATGTTGCCTGGTCATACGTGGCTCGTTTCACATTGTATCGAGTAGAACGTGTACGGGTATGGAGGCAACCTCATGAATACATGGACTCTGCGTGTCAGCAGTGGACTGTTCAAGCTGGTGGAGGCTCTGTCACGGTGCCGGGCGTGTGCAGTCTGAGTGATGTCTGATCCCAGATACGTCGAGATGCGACTCCCACAGGTGAAACGTACTTTAGCATTCTGTCTGAGCACCTATAACTATTCAAGTTTATTGTGCACACCGACACACTTGTGCAAGTCCAGCAGGAAAATGCGACACCCCACACCCAACACATCCAGAACTGCTACAGAGTTGCTCCAGGAACATTCTTCTCAATTTAAACACTTTCGCTGGCCACCAAACTCCCCAGATATGAACATTATTGAGCATATCTTGGACGCCTTGCAACGTGCTGTTCAGAAGAGATCTTCTCCCCCTCGTATTCTTACGGATTTATGGACAGCCCTGCTGTCCAGCACTACCTCAGACGTGAGTCGAGTCCATGCCACGTCGTATAGCGGCACTTCTGCGTACTCACAGGGGCTCTACACAACATTAGGCAGGTGTAACAGTTTCTTTGGCTCTTCAGGGCATGTACAACATGTAGCAGAAAAATATGTGGAAATTAAAAGAACTTGCAAGATTTAAATAATCATGCCTAAATTTCAGATGAAAATCACTAATGCGTGTTTTGGTTCAGGAGACTTATGAACGACATAATAGTATTTCTAGAAAATTTTAACGATATAGTGTAGTATGGTCCATAGATCGTGGTGGCGCACCGCTGTCGGACAAACGTTTTAATACAAGACGGAATACATACAGTAGACATCGCCCTAGAGCACAGAAACCGGCCACACGCAGCAGAGTGAGATGGAAGAAAATAAGTGCTAAAATGTTGAAGAATACGAAGATGGATGTGCAGGGTGGTCCATTGATCGTGACCGGGCCAAATATGTCACGAAATAAGCGTCAAACGAAAAAACTACAAATAACGAAACTTGTCTAGCTTGAAGGGGGAAACCAGATGGCGCTATGGTTGGCCCCCTAGATGGCACTGCCATAGGTCAAACTGAGTTATTTTAAAAATAGGAACCCCCATTTTTATTACATATTCGTGTAGTAGGTAAAGAAATATAAATGTTTTAGTTGGACCACTTTTTTCGCCAAGTGATAGATGGCGCTGTAGTAGTCACAAACATATGGCTAACAATTTTAGACGAACAGTTGGTAACAGGTAGGTTTTTTAAATTAAAATACAGAACATAGGTACGTTTTAACATTTTATTTCGGTTGTTCCAATGTGATAGATGTACCTTTCTGAACTTAGCATTTCGGAGAACGCATGCTGTTATAGCGTGATCACCTGTAAATACCACATTAATGCAATAAATGCTCAAAATGATGTCCATCAACCGCAGTGCATTTGGCAATACGTGTAACGACACTCCTTTCAATAGCGAGTAGTTCGCCCTACGTAATGTTCGCACATGCATTGACATTGCGCTGACGCATATTGTCGGGAGTTGTCGGTGGATCACGATAGGAAATATCCTTCAACTTCCCCCACAGAAAGAAATCCGGGGACGTCAGATCCGGTGAACGTGTGGGCTTCGACGACCAATCCACCTGTCATGAAAAATGCTACTCAATACTGCTTCAACCGTACGCGAGCCAAGTGCCGGACAGCCATCACGTTGGAAGTACATCGCCATTCTGTCATGACTGCTGTTGGTGAACGCCGCTTCGTCGTTAAATATAACGCGTGCAAAAAATCTGTAATCATCCCGTAATTTCTCTTTCCCAGAGGCAGAACTGTGCACGACGTCCAAAGTCGTCGCCATGCAATTCCTGGTGCACATAAATACGGTACGGGTGCAATCGATGTTGATGTCGCATTCGCAACACCGACGTTTTTGAGATTCCCGATTCTCCCGCAATTTGTCTGCTACTGATGTGCGGATTAACCGCGACAGCAGCTAAAACACCTACTTGGGCATCATCATTTGATGCACATCGTGACATCGTGGTTGACGTTTCACATGTGGCTGAACACTTCCTGTTAACTTAAATAACGTAACTATCCGGCGAACGGTGCAGACACTTAGATGATGTCGTCCAGGAAACCGAGCAGCATACATAGCAAAGGCCTGTTGGGCATTTTGTTCACAATAGCTATACATCAACACGATGTCAACCATTTCCGCAATTGGTAAACGGTCCATTTTAACACGGGTAATGTATCACGAAGCAAATACCGTCCGCACTGGCTCAAAACTGGCTCAAATGGCTCTGAGCTCTATGGGACTTAAATTCTGAGGCAATCAGTCCCCTAGAACTTAGAAGTACTGAAACCTAACTATCCTAAGGACATCACACACATCGATGTCCACGGCAGGATTCGAACCTGCCACCATAGCGGTCGCGTGGTTCCAGACTGAAGTGCCTAGAACCGCACGGCCACTTCGGCCCGCTCCGCACTGGCAGAATATTACTTGATACCACGTACTTACACGTTTGTGACTATTACAACGTCATCTATCACCAAGTGAAAAAAGTGGTCCAACTAAAACATTCATATATCTTTACGTACTACACGAATATTTAATAAAAAATGGGGATTCCTATTTAAAAAAAAAAAACGCAGTTGATATCCGTTTGACCTATGGCAGCGCCATCCAGCGGGCCAACCGTAGCGCCATCTTGTTTCCCCTTCAAGCTAGACAAGTTTCGTTCTTTGTAGTTTTTTCGTTTGACAATTATTTCGTGAGATATTTGGCCCGGTCACGATCAATGGACCACCCTGTATATCGGAACTCTAGATTTGTTCAGGCTCAGCAGCATTTTTCACCAGAAAAGCTTGCTCAACAATTACAGCCCTTATTGGCTAATGAATGCTGAAATAATCAAGCAGGGCTATGTACCGCTCTAAATATGCTTGACTCAATGTATATTGCAAGAGTTGCAGTAATTCTCTCCGCTAGTAGGCCAACATGTGATTCTTTACGTAATCCGAGGAATCATGTCTTCTTGATTGAAGTAACACGTGTCAATATCAGAAGACTGCAGTTGTACATCTAGCAAGTAGATTACGCATATATTAAAGCTCGTATAGGGGAAATGAGGTAGCTGATAATGTAGCTCGAGACGGTACAGCTCGTAATCTAGAATAGAGTACACGCTACTACTGGCTGAAATTTATTTTGAAGCTCAATTAGGCTTTTTCCTCTCTCTTTCTTAGTACTGAGCCCATATTCTCCCGTAACCCTTTCTTCTACACCTTCTCCAGCAACCGCATTCCAATCCCTCATTAATATTCGATTTTCATCTCCCTTTATGTACTGTATTACCCTTTCTGTATCCTTAAATACTTCCTCTATCTTTTCAATTTCGGCTTGTGACTTCGGCATGCATAACTGAACTGTCGTTGTTGGTGTTGTTTTGCTGTCGATTGTGATGAGAAGAATCCTATCACTGAATTGTTCACAGTAACTCACTCTCTGCCCTGGCTTCCTAGTCGTAACGAATCCGGCACTCCTTATTTTTAAGCTGCTTTTGTTATTACTCTACATTCATCTGACCAGAAATCCTTGTCTTCTTTCCATTTCACTTCACTAACCCTCACTAAACCTAGATTGAACCTTTGCACTTACCTTTTCACATTTTCCGTACCACGTTCAAACTTCTGACATTCCATGACCCGACTCGTGGAATGTTATCCTTCCGTTGGTTATTCAGTCTTTCTCTCAGAGTTAAAAGAACCCTCCCCCACCCAGAGAGATCCGAATGGGGAACTATTCCTAGGTATTTTTAATGCAGTGTTTCGATTGTTCGATTGCCTTCTGTATGCTCATGCCGCTGATCATCACTGATTCTTCCGTCTTTAGGGGCAGTTTCCCACCCGAAAGAGGAGAGAGTGCCCTGGACATCTTACCTCTACTCCATCCTCTTTGCCAAGGCCTTTGACAGATTGAGGCACCCTTCTTATTCCGAAAGTCTTCAGCTCCCAATGCTGATGGTTTTTATTCAAAATATAAGCTGTGGCGGGTTTCGAACTGGGGACCAAGGACGCTACCCGATCACGGGTGTACAACACTCTGCAGTTCTATAAATCAATGCCAAGCCGAATAACGTCTTGCATAAGGGACAGAGATGCAATTCTATGCAATTCTATAAATCAATGCCAAGTCGAATAACGTCTTGCATAAGGGACAGAGATGTAATATAGACGGTAGAAATTCAAAATGGTATTTTGTTAAGATGCGTCAACGTTTAATGGTTAAGCTATCACTCTCACCGTTCTTTAAAGCCATGTTAAAAGGCCATCGATGACTGAAAGTATATTATAAACGTTCAGAAATAAGATGTGTAAACGCTATGGAGGAGACAAATCGTTTATTACTTGCCTTTAGCCTGTAGTAATTTAAGGAAAGAAAGGGAGATCTTCAGGTAGCAAGTAACTAAAAAATTAAGGAGACGGCTCATCAAGAAAGCAGACTCACGACAGACGTTTTTTAAAACTTTTATAATTCAGTAAGATTCTCTGTGGTACGAGCACCCTTTGACGTCAAATATAACTACAACATATCTGAAAAACAACCATGTGTGCTTCAAGTCAAACAGAATTAATCAAGAACAGGATCTGTACACGATGATATAAATACCATATATCAATAAATTGTTAAGTCTCAATATATTCTAATTTTGTATTTATTTTCAAATGAGTAATAATCCTCGTTAATGTAATATCCTGCAGACAAGATTTTATGTTACCCTTCATATGTGTGACATTACAATTTAACTGAATAAGTTGAATAAATAAATAATAAAATATCGGAAATATTGAAGCTTATGGATATAGCAATCCACGATTTCCATCTACGTATGCGATGCTTCGAAAGCTGCTGCTGAAGGATAGCCCATAGTTAGTGGTCAGACAAAGATCTGAGACCGTAGGTGAGAATCGTGTGTTGGTCCACAGACGAGTGTGACCATTTTCTGTGTGGCTGGTCACAGCCAGGGAACAATAACCTTTCCATTATTTAAATCTGGTTGCTAATTACTGGAGGTTTGTATTGCTGATCAATTATATTGGGTTGTGGGAAACGTAGCTCTGAGAGAGTTAATAGCAACAGGGCGATCATCGCAATAGACTTGGCTCTCTACAATCAACGGAAAATGTAGCAGTCAGCCTTCGCCATTCACGATACGGCGGTAGTGACTGAGATACATTGATGGCACAGCAGTACGTCACGGATCCTAAGTAACCATATGTTACCTTTGTGACGGTATCGTTGTGCCAGATTTGAACAGGAGAATGCTCGTATACACGTGGTACCTGAATCAGTGAACGGCCTACCTTACGTTGAGGTACTCACGTACCCTGCAAGATGGGCAGATCATTCTCCGATATAACACTTGTGCAACCAGCCTGGGCGTCAACGTCTTCCCAGAACCAGTATGCAGGATATCAAAGACCAGTTGGAACAGTTGGGTATGGCAGATTGTCTAACGACTCAGAGAGTGTATGACGTCCTTCCTATTCATCCTGGTCAGAAGTGAACTTCATAATGATAAGTGGGCTCATATGCAAAGCTCTTCGTAAATTTGAATCTACACTCCTGGAAATTGAAATAAGAACACCGTGAATTCATTGTCCCAGGAAGAGGAAACTTTATTGACACATTCCAGGGGTCAGATACATCACTTGATCACACTGACAGAACCACAGGCACATAGACACAGGCAACAGAGCATGCACAATGTCGGCACTAGTACAGTGTATATCCACCTTTCGCAGCAATGCAGGCTGCTATTCTCCCATGGAGACGATCGTAGAGATGCTGGATGTAGTCCTGTGGAACGGCTTGCCATGCCATTTCCACCTGGCGCCTCAGTTGGACCAGCGTTCGTGCTGGACGTGCAGACCGCGTGAGACGACGCTCCATCCAGTCCCAAACATGCTCAATGGGGGACAGATCCGGAGATCTTGCTGGCCAGGGTAGTTGACTTACACCTTCTAGAGCACGTTGGGTGGCACGGGATACATGCGGACGTGCATTGTCCTGTTGGAACAGCAAGTTCCCTTGCCGGTCTAGGAATGGTAGAACGATGGGTTCGATGACGGTTTGGATGTACCGTGCACTATTCAGTGTCCCCTCGACGATCACCAGTGGTGTACGGCCAGTGTAGGAGATCGCTCCCCACACCATGATGCCGGGTGTTGGCCCTGTGTGCCTCGGTCGTATGCAGTCCTGATTGTGGCGCTCACCTGCACGGCGCCAAACACGCATACGACCATCATTGGCACCAAGGCAGAAGCGACTCTCATCGCTGAAGACGACACGTCTCCATTCGTCCCTCCATTCACGCCTGTCGCGACACCACTGGAGGCGGGCTGCACGACGTTGGGGCGTGAGCGGAAGACGGCCTAACGGTGTGCGGGACCGGAGCCCAGCTTCATGGAGACGGTTGCGAATGGTCCTCGCCGATACCCCAGGAGCAACAGTGTCCCTAATTTGCTGGGAAGTGGCGGTGCGGTCCCCTACGGCACTGCGTAGGATCCTACGGTCTTGGCGTGCATCCGTGCGTCGCTGCGGTCCGGTCCCAGGTCGACGGGCACGTGCACCTTCCGCTGACCACTGTCGACAACATCGATGTACTGTGGAGACCTCACGCCCCACGTGTTGAGCAATTCGGCGGTACGTCCACCCGGCCTCCCGCATGCCCACTATACGCCCTCGCTCAAAGTCCGTCAACTGCACATACGGTTCACGTCCACGCTGTCGCGGCATGCTACCAGTGTTAAAGACTGTGATGGAGCTCCGTATGCCACGGCAAACTGGCTGACACTGACGGCGGCGGTGCACAAATGCTGCGCAGCTAGCGCCATTCGACGGCCAACACCGCGGTTCCTGGTGTGTCCGCTGTGCCGTGCGTGTGATCATTGCTTGTACAGCCCTCTCGCAGAGTACGGAGCAAGTATGGTGGGTCTGACACACCGGTGTCAATGTGTTCTTTTTTACATTTCCAGGAGTGTATAAGCTGTGGCGGGTTTCGAACTTGGGACCAAGGACGCTACCCGATCACGGATGTACGACACTCTGCAATTCTATAAATCAGTGCCAAGCCGAATAACGTCTTGCATAAGGGACAGAGATGTAATTCTATGCAATTCTAGAAATCAGTGCCAAGTCGAATAACGTCTTGCATAAGGGGCAGAGATGTAACATAGACGGTGGCAATTCAAAATGGTATTTTGTCAAGATGCGTCAACGTTTAATGGTTAAGCTATCACTCTCGCCGTTCTTTAAAGCCATGTTAAAAGGCCATCAATGACTGAAAGTATATTATAAACATTCAGAAATAAGATGTGTAAACGCTGTGGAGGAGACAAAATCGTTGATTACCTGCCTTTAGCCTGTAGTAATTTAAGGAAAGAAAGGGAGATCTTCAGGTAGCAAGTAACTAAAAAATTAAGGCGACGGCTCATCACGAAAGCAGACTCACGACAGACGTTTTTTAAGACTTTTATAATTCAGTAAGATTTTCTGCTGTACGAGCACCCTTTGACGTCAAATATAACTACAACATATCTGAAAAACAACCATGTGTGCTTCAAGTCAAACAGAATTAATCAAGAACAGGATCTGTACACGAAGATATAAATATCATATATCAATAAATTGTTAAGTCGCAATATATTCTAATTTTGTATTTGAAAATAAACGTCCCAAATGTGTTTCTATGACTAATAATCCTCGTTAATGTAATATCCTGCAGAGAAGATTTTATGTTACCCTTCATATGTGTGACATTACAATTTAACTGAATAAGTTGAATAAATAAATAATAAAATATCGGAAATATTGAAGCTTATGGATATAGCAATCCACGATTTCCATCTACGTATGTGATGCTTCGAAAGCTACTTCTGAAGGATAGCTCATGGTTAGTGGTCAGACAAAGATCTGAGACCGTAGGTGAAAATCGTGTGTTGGTCCACAGACGAGTGTGACCATTTGCTGTGTGGCTAGTCACAGCCAGGGAACAGTAACCTTTCCATTATTTAAATCTGGTTGCTAATTACTGGAGGTTTGTATTACTGATCAATTATATTGGGTTGTGGGAAACGTATCTCTGAGAGAGTTAATAGCAACAGGGCGATCATCGCAATAGACTTGGCTCTCTACAATCTACGGAAAATGTAGCAGTCAGCCTTCGCCATTCACGATACGGCGGTAGTGACTGAGATACATTGATGGCACAGCAGTACGTCACGGATCCTAAGTAACCGTATGTTACCTTTGTCACGGTATCGTTGTGCCAGATTTGAACAGGAGAATGCTCGTATACACGTGGTACGTGTATCAGTGAACGGCCTACCTTACGTTGAGGTACTCACGTACCCTGCAAGATGGGCAGATCTTTCTCCGATATAACACGTGTGCAACCAGCTTGGGCGTCGACGTCTTCCCAGAACCAGTATGCAGGATATCAAAGACCAGTTAGAACAGTTGGGGATGGCAGATTGTCTAACGACTCAGAGAGTGTATGACGTCCTTCCAGTTCATCCTGGCCAGAAGTGAACGTCATAATGATGACTTCGATTCTCAGTCGGGCACACAGTTCTAATCTGCCAGGAAGTTTCATATCAGCGCACACTCCGCTGCAGAGTGGAAATCTCATTCTGGAAATATCCCCCAGGCTGTGGCTAAGCCATGTCTCCGCAATATCCTTTCTTTCAGGAGTGCTAGTTCTGCAAGGCTCGCAGGAGAGCTTCTGTAAAGTTTTGAAGGTAGGAGACGGGGTACTGGCAGAAGTAGAGCTGTGAGCACGGGCCGTGAGTCGTGCTTCGGTAGCTCAGTTGGTAGAGCACTTGCTCGCGAAAGGCAAGGGTCCCGAGTTCGAGTCTCGGTCGGGCTCACAGTTTTAATCTGCCAGGAAGTTTCATATCAGCGCACTCTCCGCTGCAGAGTGGAAATCTCATTCTGGAATAGGAGGTATGTAATGGAAAACAGTATCTCGAATAGGACTACGAATTCGGTGGGCAAATTGACAGTTTTGTCACAGAAGGGTGCATTCGTTTTTGTCCCTAAAGAAACTTAATTACGATGATTAAAGCACTTTATTCGGAAGAAACGGGTGTAGAGACGAGAAAAATGACCATCAGTTGACGCTAAAATTTTACTTTCTATGCAATAGTAACAGTTTGTTGTCACGCCCGCGTGGCACCCCCCGTCGGAGGATCGAGTCCTCCCTCGCACATGGATGTGTGGGTTGTCCTTAGTTAGTTTAAATTAGATTAAATGGTGCGTAAGCTTACTGGCCGTTGACCTCAGCAGTTTGGTCCAAATGGTTCAAATGGCTCTGAGCACTATGGGACTTAACATCTCAGATCATCAGTCCCCTGGAACTTAGAACTACTTAAACCTAACTAACCTAAGGACATCACACACATCCATGCCCGAGGCAGGATTCGAACCTGCGACCGGAGCGGTCGCCCTGTTCCAGACTGAAGCGCCTAGAACCGCTCGGCCACCAGCGGTCGGCCAGTTTGGTCCCATAACACCTAAGAAAAAGGTGTAATCACTCAGTGACCAAGAGAACCACAAGCCGCTGAAGAACAAAACTGCTTAGAGTAAAATTATAAGCTATTTCAAGCGGTACAAGTGCTATGAATTGGAAGAAAGATAAAAATTTACATATTTCATAGAATACAATCTGCTGTGTTCCACGTCATATAAGTACACTTGGGGAGTTCATTGTTTTGGTACTGCGGTCACCAGTGTTTCTGACAGCGTTACCCCTGAGTGTAATCAGATATTCGCTAGTGTCCCTCTTTCCTCAACTAATTTTCTTCCAACGCCTTTATTTTAAAATGATGAAAGGCAAATGACACTTAATTATTACAGGATTTTTTGAGTAAACCCCAAACTAAAGAGATACTAGGTACTGCTTATTTCCAACAACCCTTTATTTACAGAACGGTGAAGCAATTCTCAGTCCATCGCGAGTGCTACATGCAATGCTTTCTCAGAAAAGGATGCTAACTATCCACATTGAGGGTAGATACTTGTCATAAAACATTCTTACTTCGCGCCACTCCTCGCCGTTGCGACACTGGCTTCATCAACACCCTGCAATTGAATCTATCCAGTTAAAATATGTGGAGTATACTCCCTGTTCGTAAATCATTTGATTGCTGGGCTCCTTACTTTTGTACTGTTAGAAGTTGGAGACTTCAGACTGCCAATTCTTTGTGTATGACTACTACTAATAATAACAATAATAATTATACTGTGTCGACCTTACAGAAATGTAGTAGTCATTACAAAGTGTACTGTCATGCTTTCAGTTAGTTCGCTTATCCGCTACGAAGCGAACAGAGAAGCGTTTTCTTGTCTATTATGGGTGCAACCCACAATTCGTAAAAGCCATTTTATAGATATATTTAAGCACATGCGATTGGTATGTCTCAGTTCCATTGTCATAGATATATGGTAAAAAATGGAATATTTGTGTGTAGTGGATAGACTATGTTACGAAGATGATCCTACATGTCTCCCACAAGCTCCAACTTCCCACAGCATTGCGTCATGCATTACTACTAGTATTTAAAAAAAAAAAGTGTACAATGAATGGTAACTTAGGTAATCAGTATCATAATCTTATGAAATAGTGATAATAGTAATGAGCTAAAAAAAAAGTTAGTTTCATGACCGACACGTTAAACACCAAATATATGTACACAAATGCCACGGGTAAATGACTTTGACAGGAAGTAGAACACTACTTTAAAGCTATTTTTATTGGCCTTTCTCCGTTTCAAATAGACTACTTCACTTGTTTGCATGGGATCGCTCAGTTACTTTCGACTGTGACTCATCATAGCATATGTAACAGTTTCCTGGGGGTTATGTTCTGCTCCCGTGACGCGAACGCAACATATCGACAGCTAAATGTCCGCGGGCTACGTCCCCTTTACGCCATGTTGCCTCAGTCACTGTACCGTATAATCGCACATGCATAATTGCGATGCATAGTACATGACGTCATACGCGGGAGAAACCGGCACGGAATATTATAATTTCCCAAGTAGGATGCTGGTTCTCCTTCATGTGCAGTCCCTCCATAGGATATGAACACACGTGCAGACTATTTTTTCCCATAAAAGTGGCCACGTCCCCAGTGACAATCCATAAGTCCATAAAAACTGGGTCCACATAAGTACACAATTCACTAAGGGCATACGTTACGACCCAGAAAATATGGTGAATGTGTGCTGTTTTCTGGCTTTTCGCTACTTTTAGAAATTCTCTTGTCATCAACAGCGATAATTACAGTATATTTTTTTGTAAACAGGTCAACCCGTAAGTTGTGTAATATCCACCGTATAAACGCATCCAAAGTTCTCCAGTGAAGTATCCCACACCCGAAACATCACTACGAATAGACACCCTCAGCAACCAGCAAGTATGAAGAATATAGTTATTAATCGACAATCGAGGTTCTCGTCAAACACCAGCACTCTTCCACTTTATGGTTTAAAAATCTGTTCAGCTGAGAAACGTACCAATGGCAAAAATCGAGATGACAGTTACAATATATCAACTGTCTGACTATTGTTCTGTAGGAAGTTCGGTCATGAAATTTGTTGCCAAAACGACCAAATAAAATGTCTATCTCATCAGGAACTAGCAGCAATAGATTCCCAATTCAGTTTAGAAGCCAGTTTCACTTGTTACTCATCAGTATGGCTTACACTGACTCTCCCCAGTTGAATATTGCAGAATCAGTTGTGTAAGGCAGGTTCATGAACAGCAGCTGAAACTTGCCGTCAGCTGAAGCAATGACGCTATAAAAACACATAAATACCTGTATGGCACGTGCACGGTACTTTACAACAGTTCGAACATCAAATAGGAAATTACGGTAAAATTAATAGCGTTTCCCCGTTGTTGTTGCTCTAGTTGTTCACGTTATTATCTTTTCAGGATCATATTCTTCCGTTATCGAACACTTTGGGTGGTTAAGTTCGTAGCGGCTTACCATGATATTCCCACTTTCCCATCCTAGATTTTATTTGCTGTCTCTTTTGAGTCAACATTATTTACGTGCCTTGATGTTCGGGCTGAGAATATCAGAATTAGTGAAGTTTTGATATCACCTTACACAGAGATTATTATAATTATTATTATTACTGGATGAAAAACTCGTCTTTCCCTGGGTATTCATCAGTTTTTCCTCCAAATTGACTGGTGTGTAATTAATGCTAGCGATTGAAACTTCTTGGCCGATTAATCATTCGGATATACGAGCGAGCACAGTTGCTTTATGGAGCTATATGCGGCTGTTGGGAAAATGCTCAGTCAGATTCCAAAATGTCTTTATGAGCAAATACACTTTATCTCTTAGCTCCCTGCCACTTTCTCAATTACGGTAAACAGACATTCATCAGTTACTATACTGATAACTCTTTTTATTTCTTAAACAAGCCTCCTGAGATAAAAGTAATTTATTAACGTAAATAGTTTTTCAACATAAAAACAAGAAAAAAATTCAGGACTACATTTGTATGGTCGTTTTAATGGATATTTAAAAAGGTGAGCTCTGGGGACGCAATGGAAGAAAATTTCAGAAGCAATAGAAATATAGATATGTAGAGGAAACACAAAAAATTGTGAGCTGAAATATAAAAAACAAATTATAAACAAAGATGAAGATAAAGGGATATTAATTGAAACGGTAAAAGAAAAGATTTGGGCACCTAGATCGACACAACTGATTCATAAAGAGCGACTTACAAGGAAAAATTCTGGGTAAATCATAAATATTACAAAGTATTATCAACAACTACAGCTAAATGTTGAAGAAGTCGAGCGCCAGAGAAAGATGGCTTTATCATCAAAGCAGTGCCATTAGCATTTGATAATGAGGATTATTATAATTGAAACTTAGTCATGCCATGACCATAACTCACGTACGCATGGACAATCAAATGGCTTGTCGAAATTAGTGGCCGAGGGATTCTAGGCGCTACAGTCTGAACCGCGCGACCGCTACGGTCGCAAGTTCGAATCCTGCCTCGCGCATGGATGTGTGTGATGTCCTTAGGTTAGTAGGTTTAAGTAGTTCAAAGTTCTAGGGGACTGATGACCTCAGAAGTTAAGTCCCTTAGTGCTCAGAGCCATTTTTTGTCGGAATTAGAAGACATAATCCTGAATTTTATCTCCATCGTCAGATACACCGATTCGTAATACCCGAATTTTTTTTTTTTTTTTGGGGGAACTAAGTTGTTAAGTGGCTAGAAGGGGATATAAGCGTGTTAGATACTGCCACATTTAGATGAACCTGCCCCCCGGTTTGCTAAAATTCATACTACGCTATTGCGACTCTAGAATGGTCATATCTTCATCGTCAGATACACCGATTCGTAATACCCGAATTTTTTTTTTTTTTTGGGGGAACTAAGTTGTTAAGTGGCTAGAAGGGGATATAAGCGTGTTAGATACTGCCACATTTAGATGAACCTGCCCCCCGGTTTGCTAAAATTCATACTACGCTATTGCGACTCTAGAATGGTCATATCTTCAACCACCCTTCTCTCCCAAGACAAGTGATACCAGTCTAAGAGCGAACCGATAACAAAGTTGCTAATGACCGTACTCAGAAAGAGATCCTGTCTTGTCTAACGGAAACGAGTTCCGCAAAGCATGTCCGTCCCTAACCAGGACAACACTCTCTCTCCTGACGTCTCTGGAAGATCAATTGGTGTCCCCAAAGGATGCGTGAGAAAAGTTTTGCGCTCTCCGTTCCAGTGGGTGCATTCTGACACGTAAATTATGAGCGCTCGTTACGGCAACAAGACGAGGGAAGTCTAGACGGCTGACAAATGACATCTGTCTTCTGTGCCTCAGACGTCCTGCACAGGATCTGAGACGACTTCATTCTAATGTTTGAAGCTGGCGAAGGTCTGCATCGTAACAATATGCAACGCTCTGCAACGTGCAGTTTTCGTGATTTGCGTTGTTTTGTTTCGTCGCAAGGTTTCTGCGGCGCTACGTTTCTCTCGCACAGTCGGAATGGTAACAATCAGGAATATATAAACGAATGTTGGCTTAATTAGTTGTTATCAATTATTAGATCAGTTTCTTATAAGATAAACTTCGGTAAACAAACTCCTTTTTGCCGTTCATCAAATAAGGCTGGTGTTCCTCATTTGTGTTGTCAGTAATAACGGGAAAATGTTTTTTCGCAATTGCTTTTGACTGTTCATCAAGCAACACTGGTCTTTCTCATTTCCGTTGTCAGTGACTTGGTTGCCGCTACTGCTTACTGATGATTGCCTGAGTGCACCGCAAATGGTAGAGGACTGCCCCGCACAGCTAGCGCAAATAGACATGCCTCTCGAGTAATGTGTGTAAACCGTCGCTTTTATAAAAGACATCTGGAAAAAAGTAAATTAACTGCTTTTCATTTAAAAAATAACCGCCATAATAGTTAATAAATTATCCAACTGTGAGACAATATTAGTGCCTTCATGTTAAAATGTTTGCCTACAGAATCACGCTAGGAGTGCACCTATTCGTCCGAAGCAATACGACGGCCACGAATGTCTTTCTTAAGGTCTCCAAAAATACTATAACCGTATTGGGAATGAACGGAGGATGTGTAAGGGCTACTGAGCGGAACGTCTGCGCGCTACTCGATGCAACCTTTGCGACATTCATTTCTGAGATTTTCTAAGGTTATCGTTAATTTGTACGAGACGCTAAAGAACTTGGCAGATCAGTTCAGTATCGTGAAAAGAGGATATAAAGTGTACATAAAAAATGAGACAGTAGAAGTAGGAGTCTTGTTCTACGACCATTCAGAAGTTACACTGTTGGCGGTGAACGGCCACTGCAACACTTTGTCAGCCACTCGATCAAGTATCACTGGGTACAACTGGCAGGTTTGTCTTTCTCCAGAGCAAATATCCAAGTGCCTAGAATCGCTCCCTAGAGCTTTTCATTCGGAAAGTCGCGGCCTCCATTTGACTCCACTACTGTCTGCTTTTCTGTGTTTAAATAAAGAACCGTATCTTTTCGGCCATACTCAGATCATTCACAATAATTAAAAATAAAAGTTTGTTCTTAAATAAATAAACTAGTATTTTTGGCAAGTGCACTCACGTTAAAGCATAACGATGTGTCGTGAAATATTGTCTAAACGATCACAAACATCTTTTGGCACTCTTTTCAGTAATGTGTCAGCTAGCACATACGACTAACCACTTTTTAAATTACCATGATTTTCAACAGCATTAACAATCATAATGTAAAAAAAATTCTCGAAAAAGAGTAAAGTAAACTGTTCATTCAATGAACACACAAGTATGAAAACACGTGACGATAATCATGCTGTATTTATTTCCTGTTGTAATTGTGGAGAATACGATGCTTTACAAAGTTTGTATCATAAAGATAATATAAAATGGGTTATAAGTCAGTAAATAAAAGAGATACAGATGAGTGGCTTTCTAGGATAACAAGTATCATGCAATGCTATCAATTGAAATATCGTTTGTTGAAATCCCATAAGGCGTTAGAAGTTATTACTTCAGAGGTTCATTGAAAAAATGTTTAGTCACCGTGAAATATTAACTTCTGTATTTTTAAATATGTTAAAAATGTTGTTGTGGCACTGTACGCACCACAGTTTTTTCTGAGATTGCAAGTATCTTCACGTTTGCTTTACTACTTCACTCTAAATTATTACAGATTCTCAAAGAGCTGTAAGGTGCCATCTCTCAGCCTGTCCTAGGCTCCGCCATGCCTCTTGCCTCGCCTGTACAAAGGCCATGCGAACAACAGCCATCGAACTCCCAGCTGTGGGATTTACCGATTTCCGGTGATACTGCTCGTCTTCGTACCTGGACTCTCACATATCGGTCACTTCGCCAGACCAACTGCAGCGCACGCTGACACCCGGGCCCGCTAGCATTCAGCTGTATAACAATATCATCTTGCGTCGGACCAATATTGGATGGCTGACTAGCTCACCAACTTATACATAACGTTATAACATCCGGAATTGTACGCAAACGCCCTTATGCCAGGTGAGTCTGGAGGAAAGGTACTTGCTATGAGGGATGATAGCATTAGTAAATCTTAAAAAAAAAATTCATATTAATATATTCCCCATTCCGAATGGTTTCCGAGATAGAATGGATGTAATGTACATTGTGATTTATTTTATATATTATTCAAACATTATCATCGTTCGCATCGTAACAAATTAGTGTGGAAGGAGTTGAGACGGAAAATTTGACATAGGACACTTGTGGTCTATGAAGTCGATAAATTACCTCAGATTGGTCAACAAAAACTACGTCAGATACAGTGTACATCGCGAGAGATTTTCAGTATTATCACGTTCTCATCGCGCAACTAGACAGTCCAACGAAAAACTTTTTTAAAAAAAGTTTTTCACTTTGATAGCTGATCTTTAGAGATTTTTATGAGCTGAATCCAAATCTAGCCTTAGTTTTCTTGTTTCACTCATAGTTTTCCAGCAATATGCTTTTTATTGTATATTATAAAAATCCTGTGCTATACAGTAAACGGGGAAATTAATGAAACGCTTTCTTACAAAATAAGCATGGTATGTATTTACAGTAATCCACTTAAAACAATGATATGTGTTAATAGAGTTTTCACTTGTCAGCCGGAATTGGTTTGTATTTTCTTTTTCTTTTTTCTTTGAAGCTTCTTGTGTAGCTTTTGCTATGGTGAGTCG
The DNA here is from genome assembly GCF_023864345.2 of Schistocerca serialis cubense. Classification (NCBI taxonomy): domain Eukaryota; kingdom Metazoa; phylum Arthropoda; class Insecta; order Orthoptera; family Acrididae; genus Schistocerca; species Schistocerca serialis. Next base: position 669,430,369 of record NC_064642.1, read on the forward strand.
CTTGCTGAACTTCTCGGTGAAGTGACCAACAGTAGTCCTCCAGCACGTTCTTCTCTTTTAATCTAGAGCCAAGCAATTCTACTTTTTCTTTCGTTAAGCCCAGATCCCTAACCAAATCGTTAATCTCGGTCTGAGTAAATAATTTGGGCTCTAGAATTTCCGTATTACAATGGTATTCATCATCATCTGGTTCATCTAAATCGGACTGTACATCAGAAATTACTTCTATTAGAATAGAATTTAAATCATCTGGTGGTCGAGGAACCGGCAAATCTACAAGATGCCCTACTGGTCGGATGGCGGACAGAAGGTTAGGATAGCTTATTACCTTCTTGTTTTTCGAATTATGAACAGTAATATCAACACTGCAAAAGTAGCAATCATCGGAATGATTTCTTGGTTCCCTCCATATCATCTCCTTTTCGCACCATTTTGTCAGATCTTCGACTCACACATAACATAACTTATGCGACGCCCATCATTTTCTTGGTCACCAAGTTTAGATCCAAAGTATCATAGATAAACCTTTTTCACAAAGTCTGTAATGTTTCTTTGGTGTTTTTTAATCACAAATTCACCACAAATACAACAAAAACTGTCAGCAGTGTTCTTACAACCACGATTAGACATAGTACTGAGCACATGTACAGGAAACGGGAAACTGAGGCTAGGTTGAAAGTAAACAAAACACCATCTGTTAACACAAAAAGAGAATCGACCACTTTTGCCAACAAATGTTTTACAGCAGTGCTACCAACGTCATCTAGATTCATTACACCTCCTTTTAAAATTATTTGAAATATATGAAAGTTGTTAAATTCTTTAAAAACGATTAATATAGTAAATTTAAGCGTAATATGTGAAGAAATGATGAGTAATACATTTTTTTAAGAACCATATTAGGATTTCCCACCCTAAAAAACATAAAAATGTATTTTGAGCAAAAATTTTTTCCATCAATGGCCTGTGCTACTAGTTATAGAGAAGAAAAACGAGTGGGGCATTTTCTGTAGGAAATTTTATGTAGTTAAATTTTGTACTCAGAGCGTTTTCGTGTGAGGGTGCGGTTTCTTGTTATTCTAGAAAAACGATCAAAAGTGATTACGTGTGTTGTATCTCGGAAACCATTGGGAATAGGGTATATGAAATTTTTTGTTCAGAATCACTAATTCTATCACCCCTCAAAGCAAGCACCCTTCCTTCTGGCTCACTTTGTGTAATTGATTTCACGACCGATTGTAAAACTCGTCAGTGTAAAACCAATTTGGCTTTTATTCGTTTGGTCAAATTAATTGAAATGACTTTTGCATTTATCGTTCTCGTTCCTGATTTAATCTAGAAATTCAAAAACTTTTGAAGAACTATAACATCTGACTTGATTGAGGTCGTTATTAAACTACACTCCTGGAAATGGAAAAAAGAACACACTGACACCGGTGTGTCAGACCCACCATACTTGCTCCGGACACTGCGAGAGGGCTGTACAAGCAATGATCACACGCACGGCACAGCGGACACACCAGGAACCGCGGTGTTGGCCGTCGAATGGCGCTAGCTGCGCAGCATTTGTGCACCGCCGCCGTCAGTGTCAGCCAGTTTGACGTGGCATACGGAGCTCCATCGCAGTCTTTAACACTGGTAGCATGCCGCGACAGCGCGGACGTGAACCGTATGTGCAGTTGACGGACTTTGAGCGAGGGCGTATAGTGGGCATGCGGGAGGCCGGGTGGACGTACCGCCGAATTGCTCAACACGTGGGGCGTGAGGTCTCCACAGTACATCGATGTTGTCGCCAGTGGTCGGCGGAAGGTGCACGTGCCCGTGGACCTGGGACCGGACCGCAGCGACGCACGGATGCACGCCAAGACCGTAGGATCCTACGCAGTGCCGTAGGAGACCGCACCGCCACTTCCCAGCAAATTAGGGGCACTGTTGCTCCTGGGGTATCGGCGAGGACCATTCGCAACCGTCTCCATGAAGCTGGGCTACGGTCCCGCACACCGTTAGGCCGTCTTCCGCTCACGCCCCAACATCGTGCAGCCCGCCTCCAGTGGTGTCGCGACAGGCGTGAATGGAGGGACGAATGGAGACGTGTCGTCTTCAGCGATGAGAGTCGCTTCTGCCTCGGTGCCAATGATGGTCGTATGCGTGGTTGGCGCCGTGCAGGTAAGCGCCACAATCAGGACTGCATACGACCGAGGCACACAGGGCCAACACCCGGCATCATGGTGTGGGGAGCGATCTCCTACACTGGCCGTACACCACTGGTGATCGGCGAGGGGACACTGAATAGTGCACGGTACGTCCAAACCTTCATCGAACCCATCGTTCTACCATTCCTAGACCGGCAAGGGAACTTGCTGTTCCAACAGGACAATGCACGTCCGCATGTATCCCGTGCCACCCAACGTCCTCTAGAAGGTGTAAGTCAACTACCCTGGCCAGCAAGATCTCCGGATCTGTCCCCCATTGAGCATGTTTGGGACTCGATGAAGCGTCGTCTCACGCGGTCTGCACGTCCAGCACGAACGCTGGTCCAACTGAGGCGCCAGGTGGAAATGGCATGGCAAGCCGTTCCACAGGACTACATCCAGCATCTCTACGATCGTCTCCATGCAGCCTGCATTGCTGCGAAAGGTGGATATACACTGTACTAGTGCCGACATTGTGCATGCTCTGTTGCCTGTGTCTATGTGCCTGTGGTTCTGACAGTGTGATCATGTGATGTATCTGACCCCAGGAATGTGTCAATAAAGTTTCCCCTTCCTGGGACAATGAATTCACGATGTCCTTATTTCAATTTCCAGGTGTGTATTTGAATGTGCAGCTTCTGAGCGACCAGTCCGTTACTCTGCCTGCTGTGTAATACTAGACACAACTGCTTAAATGTGATAACTTTTGTTTGTGATGTCCATGAAGCTACATTCTGAAGGTAATATCGACAATAAGGATGTGTGACGTAGAAGCAGTTACAAAAATGAGTAATTAACATTGACGGGTTTTAATTAAATATTACATAAATGTATAAATAACAACTGGCCTCCCGTCTACGTACCTTTCAAGACACCGGTTTTACTCCTTCTTGTGGTAAATGTTTTTTCGATATGCGCGGATCCTGGCACGCCTGTTCTATCTTCTTACCCCAATCCCCCTTTCCCGCTAACCTTTATCTTACACCTCTGCAGTTATTATACTTCACCAGGGCTATTAAAGACGAAAGAAAAACGCCATATGGAGTCTATGTTGGTTTCCAGGGGTCAATTTGACAATTTGTGGTAAGTTCCTATGGAACCAAACTGCTGAGGTCATCAGTCACTAGGCTACCATACTACTTACTCTAACTTTAACAAACTTACATTACGGACAACCCACAAATCCATGCCCGAGGGAGGACTCGAACCCCCGACGGGGGAAGCCACGCGAACAGGCAGAACGCGCGGATAGCCCGTGCGGCAGGCGTCAAGTAATTAGTTTTGCAGTGAAAATAGGTGATGTGGTTGTCGTTTCAGGCACCACTATACCCCTAGCGTATATAGCAGACGATACGGGGATCTGGGTTTCAATTGTCCTTTGTTCCGATAAATGCTCACACTGACCGTTGTTGTAAGGGAAAAAGTTACACAGCAGTTGTTTATTAGAATTCCTGCCTCCTGAGGTTGTTTGATTTCAGCAGCTGGTAAATGGTTTGGTGACTACCTTTTGAATGGTTTGTGGGGAGGTTCTTCTATCTACTTTATGAACAGCAGGCTTCACATAACACGGCAAGAAACACAAGATGTATATGTTGTAAATTTTGATGTTGCAATATCGAAAATTGGTAAGCATTGTCAGTTGGCTGTATGCCCTGTTTTCCCCGCATCCTAAATATATTTGATGTTCTGATCAGTTACACACTTCAGTAAATATTTATTATTATTATTATTATTATTATTATTATTGACCATTAGCTCCGTAAGTACTTTAGACAGTCGTTTGCAACACTAATCTTCTTCTTGTTGCAGGGGTCCTACAGTTGCTGCCACATCCTGCATGTCTGTGGGCAAATACCTCCATCTCCCCACTCTTCCTCATCCTCTTCCACGTTTGTTCTCTCCAACGCTTCTTGGATTCACTTTAGCCACCCTTTCAGTGTTCGTCCTCTTCTTCTCCTTTCAGGTGTTTGCTATGAAAGTACCCTCTTTGGTCATCTGTCCTCATCCATTCTTTTGACGTGCCTGAAACATCCTTGCTATCTTTCTTCTGTTCTATCCGTAATACTGTAATAAGGCTGTGTCACTTATCTTATTTCCTGATTACTTTCGTGGTCAAGTTGGGAAATTCTACATTTTCTTCTGAAGTGGTCCATCTCTAAAGCTCTAAGTTTTTATTTCTTTCTGTGAGTTCTCAGCACTCACTCCCATTATCTTGTTATTGGTTCTACTACGGTTTTTTATAAATACATTGGTAGATTTAAAGTACGGGGTTTAGTATTTGGACAGCGTCGCGTCTCTGCCTTGTCCGTTGTTGATTATCTCTGTCACATCTTCCATAACAGGATAGGGGGATAGGGTAAATGTACCAATGTCTGCGCACTCTGAAAGAGAGGGCCGCTTACTTTCCCGATACTTAACTAAACTGATCAGCCCGCCACTGACGTAGTGTTATAAGAAACGCCTCGCAGAAGTTGTGTGAAGAAACCCTGTGTTTCAAATGGTTCAAATGGCTCTGAACACTATGGGACTTAACATCTTAGGTCGTCAGTCCCCTAGAACTTAGAACTACTTAAACCTAACTAACCTACGGACATCACACAACACCCAGCCATCACGAGGCAGAGAAAATCCCTGACCCCGCCGGGAATCGAACCCGGGAACCCGGGCGCGGGAAGCGAGAACGCTACCGCACGACCACGAGATGCGGGCAAACCCTGTGTTTCCGAAATGAAACTGACAAGAATCACTTTTCATCTTTCTTGATGTAATCTTGGTACTTGCACACAGAATACACTAGCAGTAGGCTTTACTTCTTGTCGCATTTTGGAAGGCTGGCTTGCAGTCTACCACACTGCATCCTCGGTTTTTGAAAATGTGACTTTTAATGCCATCTGTTGACTTCGTTTGGAATCAACCTTTCGGTACGAACGAGCGCGCATATAACGCCCCCAGAGAGTGCGTGCGTTCTCTTTGCGGTTCGTTTGTTGTTTGATTTGGGAGAGGGGGCCAAACACCAAGGTCATCGGTCCCTTCGGATGAGGGGAGGGTGGGGAAGGAAGTCGAATGGTTCTGAGCACTATGGGACTTAACATCTGAGGTCATCAGTCCCCTAGAACTTAGAACTACTTAGACGTAACTAACCTAAGGACATCACACACATCCATGCCCGAGGCAGGATTCGAACCTGCGACCGTAGCAGTCGCGCGGTTCCAGACTGTAGCGCCTAGAACCGCTCGGCCAACCCGGCCGGCGGAAGGAAGTCGGCTGTGCCCTTTCAGAGGAACCATACCAGCCTACGCCTGAAGCGATTTAGAGACATCACGGAAAACCTAAATCAGGTTAGCGGGGTCCGGGTTTGAACCGTCGTCGTCCCGCATGTGAGTCCAGTGTGCTAACCACTGTGCCACCCCACCCAATCTCCCTTTAGGGCACAACTGCGAATTTGCACCTCTTGAGTGCGTTGTGGAACCAGGATAGGTTTTGTTTCTGAATGACTTCCTGAATGACATAAATGGACAGTAAGCTCATCTAAACTGAAGAGCTTGTAATGGATCTGGGAGATGTGTTATTTTTCTACCGGATTTGTCGATACCAAATTGTAAATGTTTTCTTACATTTTTTGTCAGAATTTTTTTATTATAATTTGCCTTGTTATATGTTAATTTACTTATATTTTTGAGAGTGAAAGCATATTGATTATTAGTAAATGTGTCGAAGAATAGCAAAGAGACTGATTACAAGTGGAAGCTTGTGTGTTGTGTAAAATGTCTTTGACGCTGGAGTCGTCTTTGACTATTGTCAGTCGGCAGTTAACTCTTGGTGTGTGTTGACGGTAGAAGAATGTGCAGGTCGCCGTCATAAATAATTTTGAATTATGTTACTATTTTTTATACAAACTATAAGAAGAAACTACATTCGAAGAAGTGGTATTTGAAGCACCAAAAATGAGGCAAACACATTGAACCAGGTCATTTCTGCAGCCGACAAAGACGCATTGTGGAATCATACTCCCAATCGACAACTGAAGCCAAGACCAATTCCGCGTCGTAAACATCTAACGGAAAAGGTACTGTCACGAAATATGCCAAATTAAAGTAAATAAAGATAGTGAGCATATTTCTACTTTGTGTAAAAGCCGGGAAAGCATATTTCAAGCTGCTCAATGAGGCCAGACAGCGAATTGGAAACGGAGATAGCAAACCAAGGCTGCCGCTGCTCTTGGTTCGTAGGTGAATGTTTTGCGTACTCTTACGGGCAGGCGAACCAAAGAGTGCGTATTTCCAGTTTTTTGTATTTTTGAAAAGTAAGATAAAAGCATTACCTCTCTGCTGCTGTAGTTTTTTTGACATGTAGGTTTTGTGTTCATAAACATAAACCTAAAATGACTTTGTTTTCCTATTGATAATAGCTGCCGGCCGGAGTGGCCGAGCGGTTATAGGCGCTACAGTCTGGAACCGCGCGACCGATACGGTCGCAGGTTCGAATCCTGCCTCTGGCATGGATGTGTGTGATGTCCTTAGGTTAGTTAGGTTTAAGTAGCTCTAAATTCTAGGGGACTGATGACCTCGGATTTTTAAGTCCCATAGTGCTCAGAGCCATTTGAACCATATCACACTCATTTATTATATAACTTACTTATGTTTTCATACCGAATCCTTGTATCATATCTGACTATTTCTACTAGTATATTTTCTGGTCCCGGTGATGTCCCACTTTTCATTCATCGCTCTGAGCACTATGGGACTTAACATCTGAGGTCATCAGTCTCTCATTCATATAGGTACCTTCTGTACTGCTTTTGTAGTTATTGTCTCTATGTCTTCATCCCCCTGGTTCTCCCGAATCTCTCACTTTATTTCCTTGTACTCTGTCGTTTCTTCTATTAGCAGGGCTTTAAAATGCTTCTCTGGCTCTACCACATTGTAATCACAAATGAATACTCAAATCGTGGTAAATACTGATTTCTACGTGATCACAGAGTCCTGAAATGTGTCACGCATGAGTACTGTGACAGTGACACAAATTATTACCTCTAGCCGATGATGGTGTTTCTAAATTAATTTTGCGAACTTGTAAGACATGTTGAGCGCTTTGGTGAACCTTATTACAAAAAGGAAACCACGCGAGGGCACGATCTCTGTCCTTACCGCCAGCGACACAAGAAAAATTTGTGAAAGGTAAATTAAAACTTTCATTACAAACTTAATTTCCAAATACATCCCAACTTCGTGCATGCATGCGACGAGCAAGTTGGCGCTTTGGCTAGCACACTGGTTTCACATTCGGGAAGGTGATTGTTCAGATTTGGGTCTGACAATGCAGACTTAGATTTTGCGTGATTTGCCTACATCACTCAAGTCAATTGCCATGATTGTTTGTTTGAAATTGCAAGGCCGATTTTCTTTCCCACAGGCGATTTCCTTCCCCATCTTTAGACAAAAACAGTCCAGGCATATGCTACGTCTCTAATAACTCCGTTGCCGATACGACAGTAACCCTAACCTTACATACTCTTCCAAATATCAGATGGGTACACAGAAAATAAAAACCGTTTACGACTTGTGCGTAAGCTAATATTTCCCTCAAATTTCGATATTCATTTATGCAGAATTGGACTCGAGTGAACTATTTTGAAAGAACTGTTGCACTTGACCAAACTGCAGTCTTTATTTCTCTTCTATAGTTATCGGCATGGAATTTGTCAATACCTCTTTAAACTGCTGCAATTTCCATAAATATTTTATCTAATTTGCCACAGGCGTTTTAATCTTTATTAAAGCTTGAGTGGGGTACTGCACATTCATATCAACATTTATGCACGCCTTAATATGTACATTATATTCATTTATCCTTGTACTGTAAACATCGTAAGCGACGTAGTCATGGGCGGTGCTAACGTATATTTGGTGAGAAAGTCCAGAACCATAAACCAACGAGTGTTCCAAAAAGGGATCAGAAAAATCTATAAACACACGTTGCCTCAGCGGTTGAAATTTTGGCCAATCTGAAAACGTTTCGACGCGGCCGGTAGAATTTCACCACTGTGACGTGATCAGTTCAACGTTGGCGTCCAACCTGGAAAGTACAGTTCCGACGCGCTAAAAGTTTTGTGCATACAATTTCCGAATGTCCTTGGTGGAGCAATCAGAACGCCACATTTTGCACAGGCATTTTAGGAATAAGCAAACGTGTTCATCCAGAGACATTTGGGAATAAAATCGCACCGTGCTGGATGGAGATAATATGCCGACGACCAAAACATCGGCCCACGAAATAATTCTGGATGTCAGAATGTTTTTCACTGAAAGAGGCCAGGCTGTACGGATGCAGTGCAACAAATGGTGCGTGTCAGGTTCTACTTCTGCGGCCTGTGCAGTTTTCCTGTAATTAGTGGATAAGTCTGTAAAAGTTGAGCGTCCTGGGAATAGATCTGACAACAAGATGCTGCAGTAGCATCGAATTCAGAATCACGACCAAGAGGAAGGTGAGAAAGAGTGTCAGCATTTGATATGCTTCGACGAGGGCCGGTACAATATCTTTTAATCACACTGTGACCATAACAAAACCCATTCATGCTGCTTATGAGCCTTGTGTGGCGGAACAAGTTTGGAAGGATGAAACAAAACTGAAGTGGCTTATGGTCCGTCACTAAGTGGAACTCCCGACGAAACAGATAGTGATGAAACTGCGTCACGCGATAGATAATAGCGACCGCTTCCTTCTCGATTTGGGAATAGTTACGCTGAGTATTTGTCAATAACTTGGAAGCGAAAGCCATCGGTCTGTCCTATGAATCAAGTCGTGCGTCAACACAGCTCCGATTCCGTACAAAGAAGAGTCCACTGCCAAAACCACAGGCTTAGCGGGATCGAAATGAACAAGCCATCTGTCACTCAATAAGGCATTTTTAAGTGTTTGGAACGCATCCTGAGACTCTTTGGTTGAAACAAACGGCACATTCTTCCGGTGCATACGACGCAACGGTGCTACGATCTACGCTGCGTTGAGTATAAGCTGGATACAATATGCTATTCTCCCGTAGCCGAATGCAATCCCGTGACGTTCCACGGGGCATAGAGGTCCCGGATGGCCAGTAAATTTGATTAAAGAGAATGAACACCATGGCTATTAAGAACATTGCATAATGCTGAAATTCATTCCGAAGAGAGGCATATTTGTCCAGGTGACATTTCTAACCTGCAGTTGAAAATACTGGAAAAAGCGTTGGCATGTTAGTGATATGTTCATCCAGTGTTGGTCCTCACACCACAATGTTGTCCAAGTAATTTGAACACAATGGAACTTTTGCAGTAAACTATTCTACGCAGCGTTGGAATGTGGCAGGCACAGAAGCAGTTCAAAGGGTAAGCGCAAATATTTGAAGAGTCCTAAATGTGTGTTGCCCACAAATATTTTCTGAGACTCCTCATAGAGCGAGATTTACAAATACTCATTGCATAAGTCAATTTTTGAAGAATAGGAGCCGGCACCAAGGCAACCTGAGGGCAAGGATAAGAACCAATTATTGTTCGTGGATTCACTGTCGATTTAAAGGCAACACAAAGATGAATCCTTCCAGAAGGCTTTGTTAAGGTTACTAAAGAAGAATCCCATTGAGTAACGTGGATAGGACCAATAACACCATTGTCTTGCCATTCTTTAAGTTCACTTCCAACTTTGTCTTTAAGTGCACGAGCGACTGCACGCGCCCGAAAAATCTTAGGCTGGGCATTGTCCTCCATTGTAACTTGCATCACAAAATTGTTTGCTCTGCCGAGCCAGTCAGAAAATAAATCAGGAAACTCCCCAATCAATTTAGTAACACTGACTTTTGGTTTGAAAGTAGAAACAGACAGTACATTGTCCTGAATACAAAGAACAAACCAAACAAAGGAATGTAACTCACAAATATTTTCATTCTCCTGTGAACGCAAAATTGTAGAATGCTGTCATTTCTCTCGTGTGGGACTGGAATGCGATAGGGTTAGTTCAATGGCTCTGAGCACTACGGGACTTAACTTCTGAGGTCATCAGTCGCCTAGAATTTAGAACTACTTAAACCTAACTAACCTAAGGACATCACACACATCCATGCCCAAGGCAGGATTCGAACCTGCGACCGTAGCGGTCGCGCGGTTCCAGATTGTAGACCATAGATCCGCTCGAATGCGATAGGGAAACTGCATGTACCAAGCACTGGAATGTCCTGAACGTTATACACAGTAAGTTCCGTGTAAGATTTTGTCAACAGTAGCGAGCCCAACCGTCCGTAAGCGGCACAATTATGCAATGTAACGGAAGCGCTAGTGTGTAATTGCAGATCGGACACAGCATCCGGCAATGATTAAGTTCACACACACTTTGTTTGACTGTCGTTGCACAGCACTCAGGTGGACATCGTGAATTTCGTCACCACTATTTCCGGTAACCAGGTTAGAAAAAACCTACATTCAGCGAGTGAGAAGGTGCTGCGCGTTTACGAGAGCGAACTTGCTTAGCGTCGTTTTCTGTTGCGACCACACAAACTGTATATGACCTGAAACTTCCTGGCAGATTAAAACTGTGTGCCCGACCGAGACTCGAACTCGGGACCTTTGCCTTTCGCGGGCAAGTGCTCTACCAACTGAGCTACCGAAGCACGACTCAGTTGGTAGAGCACTTGCCCGCGAAACGCAAAGGTCCCGAGTTCGAGTCTCGGTCGGGCACACAGTTTTAATCTGCCAGGAAGTTTCATATCAGCGCACACTCCGCTGCAGAGTGAAAATCTCATTCTGTATATGACCTGGTTTCCCACAAGCAAAGAAAATCGCGTTCCGCGAAGCGCAATGTTGTCTTATATATGTGGAAAATCAGTGGGGACTTGATTTCACAGCAGACACACTCGTTGACACTTGTTTACTCTGTCCACCGTGCGATGGTCTGTTTGTTTGCAGTGTTCGGTCACAATAGTGTACCCGTTCGTCTCATTGCGTGACACTACACGTGGGAGCTACTCAAAGTTTTCCACTGCACTATCACATGAGTCCTGATGTTCAATAATTTGTAACACTTGTTTCAAAGTGGGATGGGATGTCTGAGAATTTTTCATGAATCCTACTGTTTGGAACTTTGCACGTAATTGCATCACGAATAATTGCGTCACTATAAAACTGTACACAGCTGCATTCAAAACGACACTGTTGTGTCAAATCCAGAAGTTCAGTGACCCACTGAAGATACGTCTGCTCTGGCTTTTTGTTTAATCAATAAAGCTTGAATTAAGCTACAGCAACTTGTATGTGATCCTTGTAATACTTACAAGGGAACCTCCCCATCGCACCCCCCTCAGATTTAGTTATAAGTTGACACAGTGGATAGGCCTTGAAAAACTGAACACAGATCAATCGAGAAAACAGGAAGAAGTTGTGTGGAACTATGAAAAAAATAAGCAAAATATACAAACTAAGTAGTCCATACGCAACATATGTAACATCAAGGAAAGGTCGTGGTCCCGTGGTTAGCATGAGCAGCTGCGGAGCGAGAGGTCCTTGGTTCGATTCTTCCCTCGTATCAAAATTTTAATTTTTTCATTTTCAGACAATTATTATCTGTCCGTCCGTTAGGTTTTCATCACTTTTTGGGAGTGATTATCACATTCACAAGAAAACCTAAATCAGGCAAGGTAGAAGAATCTTTTTACCCACTCGACAATTGTACAAGTTAGGTGGGTCGACAACATATTCCACTCATGTGACGCACATGCCGTCACCAGTGTCATATAGAATATATCAGACGTGTTTTCCTGTGGAAGAATCGGTTGACCGATGACCTTGCGATCAAATATTTTTGGTTCCCATTGGAGAAGCACGTCCTTTCGTCTACTAATCGCACGGTTTTGCCGCGCGGTCGCAAAACACGGGCACTAAACTTATTACAGTGAACAGAGATCTCAATGAACGAACGGACATTGCCAAAATAAAGAAAGTAAACTTTTCACTCAAGTGGAGACTTGAACCAAGGACCTCTCGCTCCACAGCTGCACATACTAACCACGGGACCACGGCGCTCCTCAGCACAGGTAATCCTTGATATTTCCTATATTGTCTATGGACTACTCAGTTTGTATATTTTGCTTATTTTTTTCGTAGTTCCACACAACTTCTTCCTGTTTTCTCGATTGATCTGTGTTCCGTTTTTCAAGGCCTATCCACTGTACCAACTTATAACTAGATCTGAGGGTGGTGCGATGGGTAGGTTCCCTTGTTAGTGACCGAATAAACTAAATCACCAAAAACTAACGACTCCGTGAGGTTGTAAAGTCTTGTGCAGGCTGTTGACAAGAAATAAGAAAGTTTCTCAGTATATTGCGCTGTCTGCGTAGCACAATGAGCCTTGAACTGAGTATAGTATTCATTGCGTTCTGCTCGATGGTCATTGAGAGCTAGGAATGGCGGAATGCATGGAGGGCGTGCGATGGTTATGGCTGGCTGTTGTGGCGCAGTTGATGCAGCAGCAGCTTCTGCATAAGGAGCTGCTGGACTGCCGTCATCAACTGCAACAGTTGGTGGTTCTGAAACTGAGTAAACTGCATTACATCAAAACCAGCAGCAACCAGAGGCGTAAGCGTAAGTTGTGTAGGAGGCAGTTTAGAGGCAATTTTAATGACAGGAGAGCCCTAACAAAAAGGTTGTGACGAATGTAAATTCACAAACAGCGAACCGTTGTGGCTGATCTGCAAAGAAGAACACAATCAGTAGCATTGCTACTCTGAAAGAAAAGAGGAAAATATTAGTGGTGAACTGTAATGAAGCGACCAACGCGAAGACAGCGTTCGTTCTGTAATCGCCGTCGCTAGATGTTGTGTCACTACTGTAGGAGTCAGCACCGACACAAAAAAGTAGGAGAGAAGTTGTACTTCCTGTGTTTCGTACGAACAATTACATTTACTCTCTATTACTACTCGCAGAACGCTGGCTAAGTATTGTCTTCCTACACTCAGTACTGATGTTTTCGGAGTCTGCGACCGGACTGGGCCCGACAAGCGATGGGCGGCTGGTTAAGTCAGCGCTGACAGGTGGCGCTGAACTCTGGCATCCTGGAGGAGTGGAGGTGTTGCGCTGTCCACTCTTTCTACAGGTACGCGGGTCACCGCCTTCTTAATGCCGTTTCGCTTTGCTGCGCTGGTCGGAGTGCGATCAATACTTTAGGACTGCACAGTAATCATATCTCGAAACTGGAAACGGATACTGAGTTCTGTTTGCAAATAACCTGCCTTGCTCTCCATACATTACCATTGATATCGGGGTACCTGAAATGATACCTGCAGGTCTCCAAAGTGTGCATCTAGAGATGGCACAGTCCTACGACATATCCGAAAAATTTTCGATTCAGTTTACCCATCCCTATCACTGTCTGTATAAATAGTCAGTCATCCATATAATAGGCGTGTGCCATAAGGCATTTTTCCAAGCGACTGGTGGATTGTAATATATGAACCACATATTTGTGTCGCTATACCTGGACATTTTGAAATAATTTGCTAATATCTTCCCCAGGGGAACTGAAGTAATTTCACAGGTGATAACCACGAGTTGAGTACGTTGATATCCAGTAAGGACGAAGAGGACCATGCTGTTGATAGCCCTGAATCATATATCACCACCTTCTCATCAAGGTTGAGGTTGTTGTGGAGGAGGAGACCAGAGTGCGAGGTCATTGGTCTCATCGGATTAGGGAAGGACGGGTAAGGAAGTCGGCCGTGCCCTTTCGAAGGAACCATTCCAGCATTTGCCTGGAGCGAGTCCATTGTGCTAACCACTGCGCCACCTCTCTCGGTCTCATCAAGTGTCGTTAGCTAAGCAAACATAGCGACCACAAACAGAATATACTTTGTTAGAAAATACAATTATAACAGCTACCGATCGATTGTATAGGACGGTAATAGCGAATATCCACTGCAAAGTTTGAAAGAGGAGAAGTAAATTTAGACCATTTCTGTCCAAGGGATTAAGGAGGTCATCTTTGGTTCTGTGACGGCGTCCTACAAATTACACTGATATAAAAAATACCAATATACATCCAGACTTAAAATGTACAGTTGGCTGATGTTATTTTCATTGTTCAGACGTATGACCATTGAAGTTGACATCGAGAGAGGCCCCACGTAGAGTGGTAAAACTGCTCTCACTCTCAGTGTATAACTTTTATGTATTCCTGCGACCAGCACTCACGGATAGTTCATGGACAATTTTGGTCGTTAATACAAAATAGCATCATTATTGAAGAGTAGAGCGCGGGGCTACTTAATTAATGTTAAAAAGTGGTCTGCACTTTACTTCTAAACCTTTGTCAGTCTTTTTCATGCGTTTCTGTAGGAATCGTCAGAGGAAGGTTGGCCAAGTGCGTGTAAAAGGAAGTATTTCCTATATTCAGTATATTTTGTTGAATCAGCATGACAGATATTCCAGAAACTGAAAGTGCTGTAATTGGATTAAGTGGCAAGTCACCTGGGATTAACGCTCCTGAATAATAGTGAATAAATCTTCTGCTATTGGGGAAAACTATGGAGTTAATTATCTGAACAAGCAAAGCCCATACTCAATCCTAGTGGCACGCGGGAAAGCACAGAACTAAATGACCACAAAAGGATCCCCATTCCCAGAAGCGGCGTGATACTGAAAGTAAATCGACGCCGCGACATTTGATTTGAGAGGTGAGATGTATGACAAAGATATATTTGTATATATGTACACCTGATCGGTAAACTATCTTCTGCTGCCTGATAAAATAAAATGAATACATGATTGCGCAGTATAGAACCCCTTTCAAATTAACACATTGTATTAAGGAAGACAGGGCTAGAACGAAACATACGAAGCGATCGTTGGCAGCAGTTATGCAGCCAGGAAAAGGGTAGTTAGTGAGCGACAAGATTGAAGAACTGCATCAAGTTTAACCCAACGCAGCTTGCCCCTTCCTTACATGATATCATGCGTACCATTGAGAACAGGCAGATTCCATATCCCTAGATTTCCGGAAAGTCTTTGACACGGTACTCCACTGCAGACTTTTAACGTAGGTTCGAGTATGTAGATTGTGTTGCCAGATAGGTGAGTGGTTCGAAGTAAATTAAATAATAGAGCCCCGTATGTCGTTTGCGCCGGCGAGTGTTCTATAATGACTGGCGTACCGTCAGGAGTGTCGGATAGAAGTACGAGGACCGCTCTTATTCTCTGTATACGTAAGTCGTCTGATGGATACGGTGAGCAGCAATCTGCTGTTGACGCTGTTGTTAACGGGAAGCGCTCGTCATTCAGTGACTTTAGAGTGATAAAAGATGACGGATGGCTTAGGGAAAATTTTTTAGTTGGTGTGACGAATGACAGCTTACTCTAAATGCAGAAAACGTAAGTTAATGCAGATGAATAAATAAATAAATCCCTTAATATTCGTGAAAAACATGGCATAGTCAAGTCGATGAAATATCTGGGCGTAACGCTGCAAAACGATATGAAATGGAACGAGTACTCTTTCAAGACAGCAGGTGACGCGACCAGCCGATTTAGGTTTACTGGGAGACTTTCAGAGAAGCGTAACTCATCTATGGAGGAAGAATCATATAGAAAACGACCCTCACCCATTACTGAATACTGCTCCAATGTTTGGGATCCCCACCAGGCTGGGTTAACGGAAGACATCGAGGCAATTGAAAGATTTGCTGCCATATTTGTTGCCGAAAGGATTGATCAACAGGCGAGTATTATCAGGATGCTTCGTGTACACAAATTGAAATCCCTGGGTGGAAGACGACATTCTTTTCGGGGAACACTGTCCGAATAATTAGGAGAACTGGCACCTGAAACTCACTGCAGAGCGATTCACTTGCCACCAACGTACATTTCGCGTAAATACCACGCATATAATTTAAGGGAAATCAAGACTCGCACGGGGGGCATGTATACAGTCATTTCTTCTTCGCTCTGTGTACAAGTGGAATACGAAGGGAAATTACTAGTAGTGGTACCTGGTACACCCGCCACACCCTTGTGGTGACTGTATGTAGATACGGATGTAATTGAATCGACAACACCGACTGTTCAAATAGCAGTGCAGTGGTAAATGTAAATGAATTGTTATCTTTAGACAAAAGAAACTATATCGATACTAGTGACTACGTGAAAAAAATGGCATTAGTTGCCAAATGTATAAAGACATCCTCATTGTGAAAATCAACAAAGACTGAGGAACGCATCATTTGTATTAACATTGAAGAAACTGCTACAGTATTCGCCTCCTAAAAATTGATTTGTAATTTCCGTGTGGGAGAAACTTCTGATCAACCGAATTAGGTCTGTAGTACATGTGGGGGTCACCTGGAGACCGTCAGATATTCTGTGATGGAGAAACATGTAGGGCTCTTGCAGTGACGCTTGCCTTTTGATTGAGCATGTCACCAAAGACGTTACCATTTATCACTGGCCCTTTTATGTCACTTCTCTCTGTTGGGCTGTGGTTAGACTGTCGAAGTACAAGTATTTGGATAAAAAACAACAACATCGATTTCTATTGTTTCACGATAACTGAGGCGCTTACGAAATGAAGAACATGAAGCGGACGAGTTTTATGTAGGCTGATGCGGGAGTATGCCTCTGTCGGTTCTCAATACTCATAAAAGGTACTTTCCTAATCCGCCTCCTGTAGCGCTTTCACGCCAGAACCACGACAACTTTATCTGCAGAAGTATGTAGTTATTGCTGCCTCCACTACAAACAGGATGTGAAAGCGTGCCGGTATCACAAACTGGCATAGAACTGTCAAATTTAAATGACTTTTCAGCTCTAATAATGCAACCCATTTTATGTCGTTACACTCGACGGCGGAAATGAGTTTTCGTTATGACAGCTGCTATTCTGCACATAAAGAACTGAGCGGATGCCACATTTCGCGACAGGAGTGGAAATACGGCGCATGACCTATTTGCAGAATAATGGGCACCTAAATCAGCCCCTCTATGCGTACTAGACTTGTACAGAACTCTTTTTAAATTGGTACACAGAAAGCATCAGTGCCAAAAATAGAATCCATCATCCCATGACTTGGAAGAATTCTATGGAACTTGCGTATAGTTTCTCCTTCTATGTAATTTATGACACGCTCTTACATGAATCCTGGGCGTTGTCGTAGTAGTTTACCGGGAGGTCTCAACAGTCCTGTAATTTCTTCTCAGGACTTTCTTTGTCCTTAGCGCAGATTTTAAGAATAGTCAATACATGCTGAGGCAAAAGAAGATTAAACTAAAAAGTGAACTCTGTTTATCTACATTTACTACTCTACTATAAAATTCACAATTAAGTGATTGTCAGAGGATTCGACGAACCACACTCAAACTATTTCCCTATCGTTCCACTCTCGAACATTACGTGGGAAATATAAAAATTAAAATATTTCCGCACGAGCTCTGATTATTCTTGCTTTATTACGCGGATAATTTCACCGTGTGTGGGGCAGCGTCAACAAAAAATCTTCGTATTCAGAGGAAGCTGGTGATAATTCCATGAAAAGATCTCTCCAGAAAGCCAATAGAGCCCCCCCCCCCTCCACCCCTGTTCACCATAATACAATATTCTAGCTGATGACGGACAAGCTTAGTGTGGGCAGTCTCTTCAGCACTCACATTGTATCTTCTAACTGTTCTTTCTATACAACCAAATCTTTCGGTTGCCTTTCCCACAAATTTATCTTTGTGATCGTTCCAAATTAAGTTCTTGCTAATTGTAATACCTGGCAATTAGTGTAACCGATGGCCTTTACATTTGTGTAATTTATCGTTTAAACGAAAGTTTTAGTAGTACTGTGGGTAACCTCACACTTCTCCGTACGCCGGCCGCGGTGGTCTAGCGGTTCTAGGCGCTCAGTCCTGAGCCGCGCGACTGCTACGGTCGCAGGTTCGAATCCTGCCTCGGGCATGGATGTGTGTGATGTCCTTAGGTTAGTTAGGTTTAAGTAGTTCTGAGTTCTAGGGGACTGATGACCACATATGTTAAGTTCCATAGTGCTCAGAGCCATTTCAACCATTTGATTTCTCCGTACTTAAGAACATTTGCCACTTTTAAAGGCATACTGATATCGTCTCTAACTTATTTTGCACTTGCTTTTGATCTTCTGGTGTCTTTACTAGACGGTAAACGACAGCATCATCTGCAAACAGTGTAAGAGGTCTGCCGGGATTGTTTTGTAAATCATTTATACGAGGGTTGGAACCTTAATGGTGACAATTGTTTATTTACAGCTGGTACAAAATAGATACGTGTTTCAAAGTTTTACTGACCATCACAATAGTCACCAGCATTGTGTATAACCCGTTGTCAGCGACGTGGAAGTTGCAGGATACTATTAGCAGTGGCAGTTGTGTTGATAAATCGAGCGGCGCGGACTATTGCCCGACGAATTTGTAGCAATTCTGAAGCGAATGCCGCGAAATGTTTCCTTCAGTTTAGTTCAAAAAATGGTTCAAATGGCTCTGAGCACTATGGGACTTAACATCTATGGTCATCAGTCCCCTAGAACTTAGAACTACTTAAACCTAACTAACCTAAGGACATCACACAACACCCAGCCATCACGAGGCAGAGAAAATCCCTGACCCCGCCGGGAATCGAACCCGGGAACCCGGGCGTGGGAAGCGAGAACGCTACCGCACGACCACGAGATGCGGGCCTTCAGTTTAGAAAACGAATTGAACTTACGAGAGCTTATGTCAGGGGAGTGCAGTAGGTGGTATCCCACTTAGCAGCCCCATCAGTGAAACATATCAACAACAGCTTGCAGTGTACGTCTTGAACAATGTCCTGCAAAATGATGGTCAGGTCCTGCACAAAGTGTCATCACTTCTGTCTCTGGGGCTGCTAAGTGCTATACCACCTACTGCACTCCCCTGAATTATGCCCTCGTGAGTTCGACCTCGATTTCTATATCGAAGGAAACACTTCATGACATTCGCTTCAGAACTGCTACAAATTCGTCGGACAATAGACCGCGCCGCTCGAACTGTCAACACAACTGGCACCGCTAATAGTATCCTATGACTTCCACATCGCTGGCAACGGGTTATACACAATGCTGGTGACTACTTTGAAGGTCAGTAAAACTTTGAAACGCGTATATATTTTGTACGAGCTGTAAATAAATAGTTGCCACTATCAAAGTTCCAGCCTCCGTATATTTCAGCTCTGTTCCTATAACACTCCCTTGGTGAACGCTAGATATTGCTTGTGCGTTACTCGATGACTTTCCATTGATTACTGCGAACTATGACGTTTTCTGAGTAGAAATAGCGAATCCAGTCCCACAATTCAAACAATTTTCCGTAGGCACGCAATTTGATTAGTAGTTTCTTGTGAGGAATAGTGTCATAACCGTTATGGAAATTTAGGAATATAGAATCAATGTGAGAACCGCTATCGTTATCACTCATTATTTCGTGCGAATAAAGAGCTATTTACCTTTCACAAGAACGATATTTACTGAATCAGTGCTGATTGTGTGCCTTGTTAAAAAATACAAGCACTTAGAGATTTTGGAAACAACAATACGTGAATGTTGTATGGGTCGGTTTCGAATGTTGTCCCTGCGCTACATTGAAAGAAATATATCGCTACAATTTTTTGATAAAATTGTTGTTGTTGTTGTTGATGTTGTTGTCTTAAGTCCTGAGATTGGTTTGATGCAGCTCTCCATGCTACTCTATCCTGTGCAAGCTTCTTCATCTGCCAGTACTTACTGCAACCTACATCCAACTGAATCTGCTAAGTGTATTCATATCTTGGTCTCCCTCTACGATTCCTACCCTCCACGCTGCCCTACAATGCTAAATTTGTGATCCCTTACGCCTCAGAACATGTCCTACCAACCGGTCCCTTCTTCTTGTCAAGTTGTGCCGCAAACTCCTCTTCTCCCCAATTCTAATCGATACCTCCTCATTAGATATGTGATGTACCCATCTAATCTTCAGCATTCTTCTGTAGCACCACATTTCAAAAGCCTCTATTCTCTTCTTGTCCAAACTATTTATCGTCCATGTTTCACTTCCATACGTGGCCACACTCCATACAAATACTTTGAGAAACGACTTCCTGACACTTAAATCTATACTCGATGTTAACAAATTCCTCTTCTTCAGAAACTATTTCCTTACCATTGCCAGTCTACATTTTATATCCTCTCTACTTCGACCATCATCAGTTATTTTGCTCCCCAAACGACTTCCTGACACTTAAATCTATACTCGATGTTAACAAATTCCTCTTCTTCAGAAACTATTTCCTTACCATTGCCAGTCTACATTTTATATCCTCTCTACTTCGACCATCATCAGTTATTTTGCTCCCCAAATAGCAAAACTCCTTTACTACTTTAAGTGTCTCATTTCCTAATCTAATTCCCTTAGCATCACCCGACTTAATTCGACTACATTCCGTTATCCCCGTTTTGCTTTTGTTGATGTTCACCTTATATCCTCCTTTCAAGACACTGTCCATTCCGTTCATCCGCTCTTCCAAGTCCTTTGCTGTCTCTGACAGAACTACAATGTCATCGGCGAACCTAAACGTTTTTATTTCTTCTCCATGGACTTTAATACCGACTCCGAATTTTTCTTTTGTTTCCTTTACTGCTTGCTCAATATACAGATTGAATAACATCGGGGACAGGCTACAACCCTGTCTCACTCCCTTCTCAACCGCTGCTTCCCTTTCATGCCCTTCGACTTTTATAACTGCCATCTGGTTTCTGTACAAATTGTAAATAGCCTTTCGCTCCCTGTATTTTACCCCTGCCACCTTTAGAATTTGAAAGAGAGTATTCCAGTCAACATTGTCAAAAGCTTTCTCTAAGTCCACGAATGCTAGAAATATGGGGTTGCCTTTCCTTAACCTATTTTCTAAGATAAGTCGTAGGGTTAGTATTGCCTCACGTGTTCCAACATTTCTGCGGAATCCAAACTGATCTTCGCCGAGATCGGCTTCTACCAGTGTTTCCATTCGTCTGTGAAGAATTCGCGTTAGTATTTTGCAGCTGTGACTTATTAAACTGATAGCTCGGTAATTTTCACGTCTGTCAACACCTGCTTTCTTTGGAATTGGAATTATTATATTCTTCTTGCTCAACAGATGGTAGAGTTTTGTCAGGACTGGCTCTCCCAAGGCCGTCAGTAGTTCCAATGGAATGTTGTCTACTCCCGGGGCCTTGTTTCGACTCAGGTCTTTCAGTGCTCTGTCAAACTCTTCACGCATTATCGTATCTCCCATCTCATCTTCATCTACATCCTCTTCCATTTCCATAATATTGTCCTCAAGTACATCGCCCTTGTATAGACTCTCTATATACTCCTTCCACGTTTCTGCTTTCCCTCTTTGCTTGGAACTGGGTTTCCATCTGAGCTCTTGATATTCATACAAGTGGCTCTCTTTTCTCCCAATGTCTCTTTAATTTTCCTGTAGGCAGTATCTATCTTACCTCGAGATAAGCCTCTACATCCTTACATTTGTCCTCTAGCCATTCCTGCTTAGCCATTTTGCACTTCCTGTCGATCTCATTTTTGAGACGTTTGTATTCCTTTTTGCCTGCTTCATTTTCTGCGTTTTTATATTTTCTCGTATCATCAATTAAATTTAATATTTCTTCTGTTACCTAAGGATTTCTACTAGCCCTCGTCTTTTTACCTACTTGATCCTCTGCTGCCTTCACTACTTCATCCCTCAGAGCTACCCATTCTTCTTCTACTGTATTTCTTGCCACCATGCCTCTCAATTGTTCCCTTATGCTCTCCCTGAAACTCTGTACAACCTCTGGTTTAGTCACTTTATCCAGGACCCATCTCCTTAAATTCCCACCTTTTGCCGTTTCTTCGATTTAATTCTACAGTTCATAACCAATAGATTATGGTCAGAGTCCACATCTGCCCATGGAAATGTCTTACAATTTAAAACCTGGTTCCTAAATCTCTGTCTTACCATTACATAATCTGTCTGATACCCTGTAGTATCTCCAGAATTCTTCCATGTGTACAACCTTCTTCTACAGTTCTTGAACCAAGTGTTAGCTATGATTAAGTTATGCTCTGTGCAAAATTCTACCAGACGGCTTCCTCTTTCATTTCTCTCCCCCAATCCATATTCACTCACTATGTTTCCTTCTCTCCCTTTTCCTACTCTCGAATTCCAGTCACCAATGACTATTGAATTTTCTTCTCCCTCCACTACCTAAATAATTTCTTATATCTCATCATACATTTCATCAATTTCTTCATCATCTGCAGAGCTAGTTGGCATATAAACTTGTACTACTGTAGTAGGCATGGGCTTCGTGTCTATCTTGGTCGCAATAATGCGTTCACTATGCTGTTGGTAGTAGCTTACCCGCACTCCTATTTTTTTGTTCATTATTAAACCGACTCCTGCATTACCCCTATTTTATTTTGTATTTATAATCCTGTATTCACCTGACCAAAAGTCTTGTTCCTCCTGCCACCGAACTTCACTAATTCCCACTAAATCTAACTTAAACCTATCCATTTCCCTTTTTAAATTTTCTTACTTTCCTGTCCGATTAAGGGATCTGACATTCCACGCTCCGATCCGTAGAATGCCAGTTTTCTTTCTCCTGATAACGACGTCCTCTTGAGTAGTCCCCGCCCGGAGATCCGAATGGGGGACTACTTTACCTCCGGAATATTTTACCCGAGAGGAAGCCATCATCATATAACCATACAGTAAAGCTGTATGCCCTCGGGAAAAATTACGGCTGTAGTTTCCTCTTGCTTTCAGCCGTTCGCAGTACCAGCACAGCAAGGCCGTTTTGGTTAGTGTCGCAAGGCCAGATCAGTGAATCATCCAGACTGTTGCCCCTGCAACTACTGGAAAGGCTGCTGTTCCTCTTCAGGAACCAGACGTTTGTCTGGCCTCTCAACAGATACCCCTCCGTTGTGGTTGCACCTACGGTACGGCCATCTGTATCGCTGAGGCATGCAAGCCTCCCCACCAACGGCAAGGTCCATGGTTCATGGGGGGTAGGGTGAAACAATTAAAATTACTTATTGGGTAGTTTAGAGTTTATTAGCATATTACATCCTATTATAAACACGCTGTAGTTTAAAATTACGCTACGGTCGCAGGATCGAATCCTGCCTCGGGCATGGATGTTTGTGATGTCCTTATGTTAGTTAGGTTTAACTAGTTCTAAGTTCTAGGGGACTAATGACCTCAGCAGTTGAGTCCCATAGTGCTCAGAGCCATTTGAATCATTTTTTTAAAATTACTAAAAACAAATATAAATGACTCTTAAGACTTGCAGAGACTCTCGTAAACAGCTTTTTAAAGCAATTGCTGCCATCTACAGTAAATGTTGAGAAAGTAAAATTAGTGAAGCACTGGCAGCACATGGTAGTAAGTATAGTCTACAGTCAGACACAGTAAGTGCAGTTTATCCGCTGAATTACAGAATAAATAAAATTTAGATGTAGGATATGTGGAATCTAAGGGCTGGGGAGGTTAAATTCCATTTCTTAAATAAAAATGACCTTCGTTAACTGGCCACGTCATATTGGGATAAAATCGTTAACTATTTAATATTGGCTGCATCATTATCGTCAGGAGCTAGGTCTGTTGTGGAAATGATGACGGTGGAACGTTTGAGTCCTGGTGACGTCATCTGAAGGGCTGCGTTGTGTCATGACATCACGGAGTTGGCTAAAACTGTAATATAGCTCTATGCATGATCACACTTCTGCTCACTGTCCATTGTCGCTCGATGTACCTCCGTTTGTATCAGGAAGCAAGGTACGCAAAAGTTTCTAATTAACCTCACGTACAGATATTTTTAAAAATATTAGCAGTAGCCAAGCATAGGCTGCTTAATAGATGTAAGATTTTGTTTGAAGAAAGTTAGATTCTGATTCACCCCTTGAACTACTGAAACTGAGGCAAGAAGTCGTGGAAATTACACTCTTCGAGGTATCGACCATACACTGAGCAATACGTGGAACAGGTGGCATTCTGACTGTAAAGTATATCGATCTGGACATTTTTATTCAACGTAAAGGATGAATATTTTGCTACATATATTAATATAATAGTGTACAGGGAAGACTGAAATGCAGTACTGCTATTATATGATCAGTTCAAAGCCGCGAAAGACCTCAGCTCACAGGAAATGTTTGACAATTCGGAAATATAATCAAGGTAAATATAATTTGCCTCGGCTTCTGTCCCTTACAAATCCATCCAGAAACAGTTTAAATGGGGCTGTTGCATTTTCTAAACGAAATGGCATTCTCCGTCACTGGCAGTGACCAAGAGAAAATGGAAATGCAGACTTCGTGTGGTGCTCTGGAACTATTTCGATATATTTCCGGTTAGCGATATCCGCTTCTCTGGTCGGTTATGGAAAAGTATTTACATTGTCCCAAGTTATCTGGAGTTCAACCAGTATTTGTTATATTTGTTATATTTGTTATATTTGTTATATACAAGTAGAAATAGTCTTAACAGATTCTATATTTATTTATACCAGCTGACGATGTTTTTTGGTACTATAGTGACAGGTGCTTGTCAGGGGCTATTACTTTCCTGAATTTCACCATCGTTCAATAGCTGATACACAAAATCTCCATTATTGACTGTAAATGACGAGGCTTACTGCGTGATTTCTGATGCGCACGTGATATATCACCAGTCGACATCCTCTGCTGAGTTTGGGGTTTGCTGGTAATGGACACCAAGGGTTAAATATCTCCTCGAATTCTGACAATAGTTTTCCGTGGCTATTCTCTCTGATTTCTTTAAATGCTCCCCTTCTGCGCGTAAAGCTGTTGTGCTAGCGGTTTCCTGAGCGCTAAGGTCCACACTTTCCCTCGAAACGTCAGTGCTGAATATATTCCCAACACAACAAAACTAATTGTGAGCAGGCCACTCCCTTTAGATCCATTGTTTAATTTTCACATGTGTGCAGAGTTAACTGGACCCACTTAACTTGAAATTAGGGCCCTTGGTCTAGACACTGTAAGGTGTCAGGCAAATCCAACACCTTCCATGAAAACACTGACATGATAGCAAATCCGTCAATATGTCACATAGCTCCGAATAAATCCTGACATTAAATTAACAAAAGTAAAACGATCAGTGAGTGAGCAAATGGAATACCACAGACTAACACAAGAACGCTAAATGCATGTCATACCTTCCCACCGTGAAACAGACACAGTTCCAAGTGGAGAAACGAGAACAGAAGCCGGGAGCAGAGCCGTGTAGGCTAGAAGGCTGTACGATGAGAACAGGACAATGGGACACCCACATCGCTGGCGGACCGCCAAGTCCATCCCCCAGCCCATGTTAAAAGATAGAGCCCTCCAGGAGAACAGTATAGATCTTACGATAACACTGAAAGGGCCACACCTGCTGCAAGTTTTAGCGTGAGACTATACGCGTTTCTGTTATGTAGCAAACATTAAAAACATTGCCCCACCACGAAAAGTATAACGTTTCTCATTGGATAGACAGAGCTTAAGGCGGAGCTTAAGGTTGACACTGAGACGCTGATTGCTCGGCTGAAAACACAGCCAGATACCTTTTTCTTAAACCAACTTTGGTAAACAGTAGTAATGATAAGTTAGTGAGAGTAGCTTCCGAGACGGCGAGGTGTGTGGAGCTGCACCGCCCGCCATCCCTGATGCTGCCTAACCTCCGACAAGGTAATGAACATACGCAATGCCGCATAAGAGAACATAAGACTTCAGTCAGAACTGCAGAAGTCTCATCTGTTACATCCCCCTTTTACGTAATACTAGCGTCGATCGTCAATTAAACTTTGTGATACTCACATTTGCTACTTGAAGTTAAAATCTTAAACGCGATGATTTTTCAGTTACATAATTATTTAGAAGCCACTTCAGCCACTGTAATTTACGACAAGTTAAATAAATAATTAAATAAGTAATAATTGAGCGTCACTGTAGACCATTTTTGGTAGTTTTCTCTTTTATGAAACTTAATTTAAATCTAGATTATAGATGTGATATGGCATAGGTCATCCTTCGATCCGTAATAGAGCTTGGAAACCAACTCAAGTAATATTCGTTCACATTTTTGTTGAATGCGGTTGGTTTTTATCATCCTGTATTATAATATTTCCTTTTATCAATAGTACAATTTATAAACAATGTTTTGTGAGTAGAATAAAAATTCCAGTGGTAAACATAACAGCTTTTTCGACGTTATTTTACCAGCTAACTAAGGATAGGAAAGCCTTGAACCCCTTCCACTAAATTTAGTTAGTATTAAGATTCTTTTACAGGGAGTCCAGTGGAGCTGACAGTGAAATCATTAAGTATTTCATTACATCATCGCAAGTCTCACTGAACTCTTCTGATCTCTACATGTCATGTTTGGTCTGCCGTCTCTTTACCAGCAACAGGTCCCAGATTCAGACTAGTCAATTCCCTAAAAAACACGCTCAGAGCATCGTTGCGTGAAAGTCGTAGGGAGACACGACTTAGAACAAACGGACACCACGCCGAATGTTAGAGAATGGCAACCCTGCCAGGATGGTAAAATACCATGATTGAAGGTCGACCACATGCCTAACTAGGTCAGAAAAATATCCTGCTGAAAAATGTTCATAACACATAACTTTTGTGAAAGGCGTAAATAGTCGAAAACAATAGCTGCAGCGATAGATAGTAAGAAAGTATTCAATAGAAAGTGAGACATTTTAGGAAAGACAATAGCATAATTAAGTTATGAATTTTAATATTGTTAGAATTAAGTTTTCTCTCCAATGCAAGCGCACAGGTGGCGGATACATCGTTGACAAGTTGGCTCTGACCCAACAAGCTAAAGTGAATGCATTGTCAGTCTTGGGTATAGTAAGTGTCAAGTCATGTGAGCAAAAATTTTATGAAACTTGTGAGATCGTATGAGAGCATGTTAACGCAAAGTAGGGCGCGTGAATTGCTTTTAAAACACAAAATAAAGGAATCAGAAATATTAGCAATGGCAGATCGAGACCTTCACCGAATTGAGGAAGAGACCCAGCATGAAAACGGACAGAGAAAGAGGACAGTACAACAGTCGATGCAGTATCGCGATAAATAGGACAGATAACGCACCATAACGAGGATAATGTACGCCAAGGCACAGAAAACGTAGGTCTGTATACGACAGAGGAGCAAGAAAGTAGAGAGACAGTTGATGAGGGTTCTAAATTCCGTCTTGAATACGTAGTACCCATAGTACAAGTAGTCGGAGCTCCTTCACAACAGAGTTCAATGAATTCGAGCAGAAACGTGTCACCACACAGTTCAATGTAATCGGTTGCAAACCAACACTTGGGCGAAAATACGGAGCGTAGGTCATCGGAAGCAAACGCAATAGGACCCACCAATCTGGCATAATTATTACAACAAATGACGGAAACGACGACAAGGCAATATAAAGAAATTGCGACCCAAATTAAAAGTTAGAATTCAGAAACGACGAAACAAATCCGGAAACAAATTGCAGAAACCACGAAACAAGTGCGTGAGATTAAAGAATAAAACAAATAAAATTCAGTTACACCTAAAACATATTCAAGACGAGGCAAAAGAATCTCGAGAAGTAATAGGAAACTTAATAACAAGTCACAATCATTTGAGAACAGACATTGACAAGATACAAGTGGTCGTACAAACATTGCGTAATGACACTCAGAATGAGATCAAAATATTACGTAACAGCACCCAGGAAGAAGTCAAGAAACTAGAGAAACAGATAAACGTAATTACTAGACAAGCAGCAGGTACAGTGCGTGAAATTGTTGAAAACAGTGTGTTACACAAACGTATCACAAAAGCAGCGCTGAAAAGATATGATAATCGCATAGTCAAAATACAAGTGCAAACGAAGCAACAATTTCAGAAATTGCGAACTGAGTTCTCGCAAACCATTGAAGAGCTTAGCGAACAAGATAGAACAAGCACTGACAAGGGAATGGTCAGACTTGTCATGTCGAAACCTGTGTTGCTTTTTTTACAACTGTGAGTTAATATTGCAAGACGTCTGTATGCAGAATTTTAGCTGCTGACATGACCTGGAAGTCTGTAAACAATTTTATGAAGTAAGACATTATTGTCACATTGTTTCCGCGCTTATAACTGCCTCCTGTACAACCCTGACCTCTCTCGCTACGTTATGCCAACGCCATCTAGGGACAAGGTGGCGATAGCAACGCGCCGCTCTCTTGCCACAACGGTGAGAGAGCTGATACCTCCAGTGAAAGCGATCGTATGGTAATTAAACATTCGTTGACAAATATGGCTGATACGTTATGTACAACATTCTTTCCAAATATCTATGAAATACACACAAATAAATATACGGTTTAGAACACGTGCAAATTTTATTTCTTGTAATTACCGCAAAATGAGAAATATTGATACAATGTTCAAAACATACGTTATTTGTGCACCAAGAACATACAAGCAAAAACGACATATGACAGCCCTGCGAATCACAGACGTTGTCAGATGTCCGTAGACAAAACTGGGCTGGTGTTAGGAATGAATCAGGCCTAGTATCAGTATATTTGGAGCAGTGCCACGCACATTTAATCAAATTCTGAAACCATGGGGAAGAACATTTATAATGTACTACTGATTGCAGCTTGAGAATATTGTCATGGTGATAGACAGGAAATTGCAGTGATCTGCATACAGTAATTTTCTCTGTTAGTTTTCTGTAAAATGCCTTCCACTGACGGAAAAATTCTCTGTCTAGAGGTTGAATTACGTTCGTCAAGCCGGGTGGAATCCGAATTATCTCTACTTCTTTGTCAGGGTGGGCTCTAAATACAGCTTTTAATGAATCAGATCCTTTATGACCTCACCACGAATCTAGAAGAAGAGATTTGTTCCCGCAGAACGGAAGAAAAGCATGACGCATGAAAAGTGTAACGTTTTTCAAAAAATGGCTCTGAGCACTATGGGACTCAACTGCTGTGGTCATAAGTCCCCTAGAACTTAGAACTAGTTAAACCTAACTAACCTAAGGACAGAACACAACACCCAGCCATCACGAGGCAGAGAAAATCTCTGACCCCGCCGGGAATCGAACCCGGGAACCCGGGCGTGGGGAGCGAGAACGCTACCGCACGACCACGAGATGCGGGCAGTGTAACGTTTTTATTTCCCATTTTTCCAGACTTCGATGCGTCTACAACAAGATTGTTTGCGTAGAACATTGTTCTTTTGAGACGTGGTCCAAAACGTCCAGTTGGTTCTTGAAGATACATATATAGTTTAGGCAGCAATGAACCATCCAGACTAATTATGGGCATTGTAGTGTTTGAATGGGTGAGTGCAGTCGTGGACTGCGCAATCGCCTCAATATGTTTTTCCCCTTTTTTCCCCTTTTCGCAAGCATTTCTTTTTGAAAACCTGACTGATCTGCATTGTGCACGTACGATTCACTAAAACTAGCGATCTAATTTTTTGCATTCGTAAGAAAAGCTTCTGTCATTTCGATTTGTATCACTTCATTTTCCGAACTGTTTCTCTATACAAATTTTGTTATTTTTCTTGCCACAGTATTATGTGATCTTTTGAAGCGACTATTCCAACTCTAAGAAGCTGTAAATTCTTTAGCGCCTATCGCGTTGCCAATCTCTAACCCATAATCACGCAAAGTTGTATCGCTACCACTAAATGACTGTTGTCTGGCATCGGTAAATAGCTCAAAAAGTCGAGCATTTATCTGTGTCGCAATTTCCAGTCGACTCTTACATCGTCCAGCGACTTCCTTTTTCCATCTATACAATCACGTTCAGAACGGACAAAGCGATACTTATTTTGAACAGTACTGACACGTAGGCGTTTCTTACCACTTTCGTTCAACCCATACGTCACCGCTTTTTCTCTGTCTGATAAGGTAATTGTAGTTGCTGGTGTTACTTTCGGAGATAATTGATGATGGTACCTGGCACTATGACTCGAAGAGTCTTCGTGAGTGCAACTTTCGTCGGTATCTTCGCCGTCTATAGATTCACAGTCTGCAATATCGAGTGTTTCAGTTGTTTCTAGCCACATGTCTGCGCCATTTACATGCTCGTCTAGCAGTTTAACAACCATGTCGCACAACACATAGTCTTCACGCGTGTTTTCTGTTGATTGCTTCATTTGGCGTCTGTGGCACATCTCCATGGCAAGCAGCAAAACATTTACAGGGTTCGCCATCACCTGTGAGGGGAGATTGAATGTTCACCGTAAAGTGATTTGCGGAGTATAGATAAATATGTACAGAACATCCTTCACATCTCTAACCAGTTTCAGGATGATATGTTTCGAAATACGTACAAGAAATTAAAAGGACTTGCATGCCACAGAAACGAATATTCGTTTTCCCTTTCCACCAAAACCGTGCAGCGATATTCCTCTTTAGTGAACACCGCGATAAGACGGCCGCACTTCCCGACCAAGCGCACAACGCTCGCGACTCGCCATTTCCAGGGGTGGCCAGCCGTCAGTGCAAGCGCCAAGCAGGAAACACAGCCATGTTCGTGATTTTTTTTAGGTGACTTCCAGTTCATGTCAGCAGCTACAATTTTACATACGGACCTTTTGCACAGTTAAATAACAGCGCTAAAAAATGCGATACATGTTTCAGCATGACAAATCTGACCATTCCCTTGTAAGTCTGCAACCATATCCGTATCTGTAGCAGCACCAGAAAAACAAGCTACTAACGAAGATATCACGCATTTGCGATTTCAGTCACAGACGGAAAATAACATACGTGAAATCAGAGAGCCTGCACCGCAACAGACACGTTTCGAAACTCTTGATGAACAAACGGCATCACAAATACGTGCGGAACCACAAATGTATGTTTCAAGACAGTTTATATTATGCAATGTAGCGGCAAGGTTAGCCAGACAAGATACCGAACCAATACGTGACAATGGAAAGCCAGGTCGCGAAGAGTACAGTGCAATGCATTCAGCTACACGTTCACAGCCGAGGGAAGAAAATTATTGCGTACCACTTCAACGATATCACGCAAGGGTAGGCGAAAGTTACAGTGGACAATATCCAATGGATCTACCACAAGCGGAAAGAGCGACGAGACAAATGGTCAGAAACAAAAGTGGCGAAGAATCGCGAATTTCATATGGAACCATGCCGAAGTACGGCAAAGATCATTTCCTCACAGCCAGAAAATGTCATCACTTTCGAGAAGGAATCTCATTACATCCACGAACTTTTATTGATCAATTCCGAGTAGGATTACCAGAATACTGGCCGGCCGCGGTGGTCTAGCGGTTCTAGGCGCGCAGTCCGGAACCGCGCAGGTTCGAATCCTGCCTCGGGCATGGATGTGTGTGATGTCATTAGGTTAGTTAGGTTTAATTAGTTCTAAGTTCTAGGGGACTGATGACCACAGATGTTATGTCCCATAGTGCTCAGAGCCATTTGAACCATTTGAACCAGAATACTGGACGCTAGCAAACAAATTAGACTTTATATGTGCACACATGTCAGGAACAGTCTCAGAAACTATGCAGAATGTTGCAGCGACATGCCAATCGTACGAAGATTTCAGAGAGAAGTTTCTCTCACGATATTGGTCCAGCGAAGCACAGAACAGAGTGAAGCACGAATTATTACAGAACCCATATTTTGAAAATTCAGGAGAGAAGAGTCCCGTGAAATTTGTCGAGGTAATGGCAAAGAAAAATCAATGCTTAGATGTACCATACAATGACGGAGAGTTGATTATATTATGCGGGATGAAGTTACGATTGAAATACCAGGAGTCATTTGTAGGTCGCGGAGCAATGACGTCGAAGCATTTGAAGGAATTCTAAGGGAATTAGAGTTTATATTTTCGAAGGATGATGCAAGAAAAAGACGAAGCGCACGTGAAAACGAAAGCAAAAAGCAGTGGAATCCACAAGATACAGTGCGAAGAAACAATAATTACGAACCACGTGACAACTTCGCACCAAAAAACGACAACAGATTTCAACCAAGAAACGGTTATGGATTTAGAAGAGAATATGGCAATAAATATAATTCACCCTGGAACGACAACAACTACTACAGAGGGAATAATGACAACCAGAACGGGTATTGGGGAACCAATAGACCGACAAATTATCAACAAAGAAACCAATATCAACAAGCTGAACAAGAAAAGAGAATACAGATAGAAGAAGTGGAGGTAAGACCACCAAACCCCAAAAAACGTTCGAATTGACAGCTAAGCGCCCAAGCCAAAGAGAATGACGCACCGACCCAGGATAATTGCAGCACCTTGAACAGAGTTAAATACCTTATCACGAGAAGAGAAGAAAGGAAGAAACAAAACCGCAGGGACCAGATGAAAACGAAGACAGCAAAATAACAACATCGTGCTGGGACAAAATTAATTGGGAGAATACTGAGGAGGAAGATGAATTACCAGATGCATGCACAACGAATGTAGGAGGAAAGGATGAAGTAATTAGTATTGCAGAGCTATTTGAGATGGAAACCAGGGAAAGCGCATTCAATTCGGATAATGCGCAGTTAACAGAAGTTGAAAATAAGTTACTAGTGGGCACACAACGCAACGTATATAATGAAGGAAGTTATGAAGCGATAATTAGAGCATTTAGATGCGATTATGTGGAAGTAGCGACGAAGAAGGAGAAGATAGACGAAGATGAGGAAAATGTAGAGGATGTTGAAGAATGCGTAAATGAAGGAAGAAATAGAGAAAATGTAATAAAAGAGAGAGAAGTAGCAGTCAAAGCATATCCTACAGAAAGTTCGAATTCACAGGGGAAAAGACTCATATGTGATTCAGTGGAGGATTCGTTGATGCAAGAAGAAGAAGAACAGAACCAACCCTTTCAAATTCAACCAATTGTGAAGGCCAGTCAATATTGTAATTGAAAGCGGAAGTGTACTGACCGCGATCTCAGAAAATTTATTCCGCAGTGTAATGTCAATGAGGAATTGCCAGTTCTGAAAACACGTAAGATTGAAGTAAGAGGTCCTGTAAGAAACAATGCTGCGGAAGTTACGAGACAAACAAGGTTAACTCTTTCGTGCCAAGGTAAAAAGATCGAAGTCAACTTTGTGAACATACCTAAACTAATTGTAGATTTGATTATGAGAGACGAGCGATAATAGATATGGGGAAAGGTAGCGTAACATTCGAGAATGTCTCACTTCTCTTTGAGCAAAAGCTAAAACTAGAAGAAATACCAGTTATAAACAAACAATTAAGAGTGATGCGAGATAAAGGGGATGAAGAATTACAGTGGTATGCACAAAAGGGCGAATCGCCTCAACTCATGTTAGAAGTCCATAAAGAAATCGACGAAAAACTGTAAGAGGTTCAAGGTATTTTGGAACACAGTAAAAGAGAATTTGAGGGTGTTGTACGAGATAAAGCTGAGGTATTTTTACCTAAGACTGGCAGTGGTAAACACTTTCAGTACAAGTTTGAAGTAAAACAGCACAAAACATTTAGAGTGCCACGCTATACAATCCCATTAAGCTGTAGCAATAAAGTATTCCAGATGATATTTAAAATTATTGAACCAGCTACTTCCACATATAACAGCCTGCTCCATATGTACAAAAACGAGATGGGAGCATCAGCTTAGTGCTTGATTCCATACAGATCAACACAATCATAATCACTGAGACAGATCACCCAGAAAAATTAAAGGAATTGATACAAAACTTCCACGGTGCTAAGATGTTTTCGTCAGTTGATTTACGGAGTAATTTCTGGCAAATTGAATTGGCCCCAGAATGTAGAAAATTTACAGCACTTATCGTATTCCGCAGATCTTACCAATTTATAAGATTGCCATTTGGTTTAAACATATCATCAGCAGCGTTTATCAGGGGATTTAATACTATACTCAGTCCTGAAATTTTACAAAGAATTACATGTTATGTTAATGATGTGAGTATAGCAGAACCCTCTTGGGAACATCAGAACGACACATTAAATCAGTTTTTCAAGAACATGAAATAGCATGGGGTTACAGTAAATATAACAAAATCCAAATTTGAAAGGTGAGAGGTCAAATTTCCAGGACACATAATTTCAGAGAAAGGGGTAATGCCCGACCCTGAAAAACTAACGGCAATCAAAGAATTCTGTACTCCATATAATAAGAAAACTCTCAGAGGATTTCTAGGTATCACCAGATTCCATAAAAAATTTATTTGTATCGACTCTCTCGCCACACCACGCCTATGTGCATTGACTGAAAAAAATACGCCATGGGAATGGGATCAGCAACCCAATGAAGAATTTTTAAAAGTAGATAACGCACTACCAACATCACCGATTTTAGCATATCCTGATCTAACACAAAAATTTTTATGGCCACTGAGAACGCGAAAACAGGTTTAGGAGTTGTTTTATTCCAAGAATACAGACAGACAGGGCTAAGATATACAGAACAATTGCATTTCCCAGTCGTGTAGTCACAAAAGGCGAGAAACTATTCAGTCACGGAGCTGGAAGCATTGGCTATTTTATGGGGCTTCCAAAGTTTTCGATACTTCCTATTCGAAAAAAAAAAACAAGTGTATATATAGACCACAAAGCATTGGAATTTCTGTTATCCACCAAACTAACTCATGGGAGGTTAGCCAGATGGATGTTAATACTACAAGGATTTGACTTCACTATTACACACATACCAGGGCCAGCCAATGTATTAGCAGATGCTTTATCACTATGTCCAAAGGGTGCATCTAATAACATAGGTTTGGAAGAAACAGAAGACCAGTTTACAATGTACTATATGAAACAAGTACCTTTCGAAAACTACATTACGACAGCATTGAAAAGCGTAGGGAAAGAACAGGACAAGGATCCCAAAATACTGGGAATCAAACACAAGTGGAGAATTAATGATTTTCTGGACATTCGACAGCATTGTCTCCTAAAAACAATGATTTATTTTTTAGATGAAATGTTGCAACGAATGAATGGTTAATTTATATTCCAGGTGAACTAATCAATAAGTACATATGGTACACAGATTTAAGTAATGGCCAATTTCGACCAAAGAAATGCTTTTTAAAATAAAACAAACAAGCCATTTTCCTCATTTGGAAAGATGAATTAGAACAGTATCAGTCAAATGCCAAAAATGTATGAGGGCTAAGCATGTCACTTTCCAAAACCAACCACCTATGTTTCCAATAATCCCTAAAAAATTAAAACAAATAGCTGCAATGGATTTTCTGGGGCCCCTTACACACACGAAAAATGTATATATTTTCATATTTGTCGTTTTGGAACTTACTTCTAAATATGGTACATTGACACCATTAAAATGCGCAATAAGTCTTACAATAAGTAAAGCATTTAGACAAGATTTTCTCAGACAAGTAGGTCGAGTGGTACGAATAATTTCAGATAATGGCCCTCAATACAAATCATGGCAATGGCAGAACACATTAAAACAACACAAAATAATACCCATCTACATATCTAAATACAAACCCAGTGCAAATCCAGCAGCACGATCTATGAAGGACATAGGCGCTTTATGCCGATTATATGCAGGCAATAGACACAACACTTGGGCTATAAACCTTAAAGATTTTCAAGAAGTAATAAATGAAATGCCACAAAGCACAACACTACCACTTCCTATTACAGTAATTAAAAATATTGAACCCCCAAATATAACCAGAGAAAATGTAAAATTTCCTATTGTCCCACATAGACAGCACAAACAAGTCATAGCAACAGCACTCTCCAACATCAGAAAGGCAGTCATTAAAAGAAAAGAAAGAGGAGATAGAACGTCAATTAAAAGAACATTCTCAGTAGGCCATAAAGTAACTGTAAAAACACACCATCTCTCCAGCACACCGAAACACAAAAAAAATAAGTTATACGCTGCATACAAAGGACCTGTCATAATTAGCTGAATTGCTCGTGATAATGCTGTAGAACTAATGAACCCAAAAATAGGCAAAACCTTAGGACTTCACCATGTGAGCCATATCAAAAAGTTTGAAGATTAATTTTATTACTGGTAAATAATAAGCACAATATTTCAAGTTTATGTTGCAGATACGATCGTCAGGAGAAATAAGAATGAAAAGAGAGGAAGGTGGGAAAAAATAGATTAATTTAAAAAATAATAATAACAGCAATAGTAGCATAGATTAAGGTGAAGGGATAAAGTGAAGATAGTCCAACAGCACGAAATACTAAAATGCTATAGAGCATGACACTAAACAAAAATAAAAAACGAATTTGAGGAGTCTTGAGGAAGGTAAGACTCACTATATCCTAGAATTGTAACATGGAAAGGTTAGCAAAATTTGTAAAGCTTTACAAAAGGCATAAAACAGTGTAGGTACTAGACATATGTTAGATGATTATAAGTAAAACTCTTTGTAAGAACCATTGCAACAAACTCCAGCAAGAACCAGATGCAATGACCCACAAGTTGCAACGAGAGAAGTATCAAGAAAGAAAAGGACGTAATAAGCAAGACACAATTACTACAAGGCAGAAACATCGAGAGAAGGGAAAGGGCAGCAAGACCAACAAAGGGCACTTGTACCCAAAGTTGGCAGTAAATCTGCTGCTAAGGGGAACCCTGCAGGGACAGGCAAGCAAACACCGGAGGAAAGATAAAACCACTTTCGCCGCTAGTAAACACCGGGACGTCGAGCCAGTCTGACGCAGCAGAGCGAGCAAAAAATGGCCCAACGAGAAGATGGCGTGAGCAAGCCACCACTTGCATAAAATACGTGTAAAAGTCACACTACTGCTATTGAACAGCAACGCTGAAGCATGAAACTGAAGAAAACTTCCACAAAGTAGAAATGACATGTCCAAAGAATTCATCAAACTGTTACTAAGAGGAGAACTTCAGAGCGACTAGTTATCAATAGATATTCCCATATCCTGCCCAGAGAAGAACGAACAATCAAGTAAGAAACAGAGAAAAAGCAGGAAGAACAGAAGTTAAGATTCGCAAGACTGAGACCAAGAAAGAAGATGAGTGAAGATTAGACAACATACCTTCCTAAATCCCTATCCTAATGTAAATTAGTCGTCTGTGAAGTATTACATGGAAAAACAACCGCTTTCAGCGACATATAATGATGACTTTAATGTATACAAAGCCAGTAAACCACGAGATTCCGCACTCCCAGCTCCATTCCATTACGGGACCTCCACAACAGCAACACACAGTTGCAAAACCAACAAGGAACGACGAATGAGGCTGTATATCAAATACTTTCCCACATCCATCTCGCTCAAGTCCATCAACTTCGCTCAAAAACATTCGTCAACCTCATGCATAAACATTCATAGGATCATGAAAATGTGTGAAATCACATGATGCAGGAATTGTGCAAAAGACACATGCGAAAAACTAAATAAGTAAAGCACACCAGACAGCTAAGAAACTACAAAATAACAGTCATTGACTACGGACTTAAGTAAAAATAGGCTATCGACAAAAATAAGTCATTACTTCTGAAATGGACAGTGTATAAAGAACAAAAGTAAGGCATAATAAACACAAAATCTACACTCCTGGAAATTGAAATAAGAACACCGTGAATTCATTGTCCCAGGAAGGGGAAACTTTATTGACACATTCCTGGGGTCAGATACATCACATGATCACACTGATAGAACCTCAGGCACATAGACACAGGCAACAGAGCATGCACAATGTCGGCACTAGTACAGTGTATATCCACCTTTCGCAGCAATGCAGGCTGCTATTCTCCCATGGAGACGATCGTAGAGATGCTGGATGTAGTCCTGTGGAACGGCTTGCCATGCCATTTCCACCTGGCGCCACAGTTGGACCAGCGTTCGTGCTGGACGTGCAGACCGCGTGAGACGACGCTTCATCCAGTCCCAAACATGCTCAATGGGGGACAGATCCGGAGCTCTTGCTGGCCAGGGTAGGTGACTTACACCTTCTAGAGCACGTTGGGTGGCACGGGATACATGCGGACGTGCATTGTCCTGTTGGAACAGCAAGTTCCCTTGCCGGTCTAGGAATGGTAGAACGATGGGTTCGATGACGGTTTGGATGTACCGTGCACTATTCAGTGTCCCCTCGACGATCACCAGTGGTCTACGGCCAGTGTAGGAGATCGCTCCCCACACCATGATGCCGGGTGTTGGCCCTGTGTGCCTCGGTCGTATGCAGTCCTGATTGTGGCGCTCACCTGCACGGCGCCAAACACGCATACGACCATCATTGGCACCAAGGCAGAAGCGACTCTCATCGCTGAAGATGACACGTCTCCATTCGTCCCTCCATTCACGGCTGTCGCGACACCACTGGAGGCGGGCTGCACGATGTTGGGGCGTGAGCGGAAGACGGCCTAACGGTGTGCGGGACCGTAGCCCAGCTTCATGGAGACGGTTGCGAATGGTCCTCGTCGATACCCCAGGAGCAACAGTGTCCCTAATTTGCTGGGAAGTGGCGGTGCGGTCCCCTACGGCACTGCGTAGGATCCTACGGTCTTGGCGTGCATCCGTGCGTCGCTGCGGTCCGGTCCCAGGTCGACGGGCACGTGCACCTTCCGCCGACCACTGGCGACAACATCGATGTACTGTGGAGACCTCACGCCCCACGTGTTGAGCAATTCGGCGGTACGTCCACCCGGCCTCCCGCATGCCCACTATACGCCCTCGCTCAAAGTCCGTCAACTGCACATACGGTTCACGTCCACGCTGTCGCGGCATGCTACCAGTGTTAAAGACTGCGATGGAGCTCCGTATGGCACGGCAAACTGGCTGACACTGACGGCGGCGGTGCACAAATGCTGCGCAGCTAGCGCCATTCGACGGCCAACACCGCGGTTCCTGGTGTGTCCGCTGTGCCGTGCGTGTGATCATTGCTTGTACAGTCCTCTCGCAGTGTCCGGAGCAAGTATGGTGGGTCTGACACACCGGTGTCAATGTGTTCTTTTTTCCATTTCCAGGAGTGTATATGCTACCTCTTTTCTCCTCACAGAAATAAAAGAATAACTATATTTAAATTATTTTTTTCTTATATAACAAAAAATAAAAAATTATCTTGTTGGATGTTTTCCCTTTTTTAACATTTGTACCATTTGTAAGGATAATATCTCACCACTTACGTATGTATATTTCTTTGTCAAAGCAATTCTTGGAATAATTCTTATTTGTTAGTGTAACAATGTTGAAATGAATTTCTAGAAACAAAAACATCTTTTGAATAATGCCCAACAATATTCACAGTATTTACTTGTACATGATATTTACAAAAGTGTTAGAAATAGGTTTTACTTAATTACCACAATTATAAAATAAAAAAATAAAAGAAATATTTCTAGGAAAATCGATGTGAAACGCTACTCACTTTCGATAACAAACTTCTTAAAAAAGAAACTTGACACTTAAATAATGAAAGAAAGTAATTAAAAATCAATAATAATAATAGCATAAAAATATTGTTCTCTTGCCAATATAAACATATTTTTGAGAATATGGTGGAAGATTATAAAAACATAAATTAGTAATATGAACTAGCATAGAACAAGAATAACATGGCCGAACAGTAGGTGATAAAATTTAGATAAAGGAATAATTTTTGACAGACTTAGCCAACGATTCAATCATTGCCTAACTTCAGTGCAAAAATTAAGTTCGAAGGGTGGTGACATGTAAGGTGTCAGGCAAATCCAACACCTTCTATGAAAACCCTGACATGATAGCAAATCCGGTAATATGTCACATATCTCCAAATAAGTCCTGACATTAAATTAACCAGCCTGCCATTGTAGCCAACCCGTTCTAGGCTCTTCAGTCTGGAACCGCACAACAGCTACGGTCGCAGGTTTGAATCCTGCCTTGGGCATGGATGTGTGTGGTGTCCTTAGGTTAGTTAGGTTTAGGTAGTTCTAAGTTATAGCGGACTGATGACCTCAGATGTTAAGTCCCGTAGTACTCAGAGCCATTTGAGACATTAAATTAACCAAAGTAAAACGATCAACGAGTGAGCAAATGGAATACCACAGACTAACACAACAATGCCTAAATGTGTGTTACACATTCCCCCCGTGAAACAGACGCAGTTCCAAGGGGAGAAACGAGAACAGAAGCCAAGAGCAGAGCCGTGTACGATAGAAGGCCCTACGATAACAGTGGGACAATGGGACACCCACATCGCCAACCGACCGCCAAGTCCATCCTCCAGTCCATGTTTAAAGATAGAGCCCTCCAGAAGAACAGTATAGATCTTACAATAACACTAAAAGGGCCACAACAGCTGCAAGTTTTGGCGTGACACTATACGCGTCTCTGTTACGTAGCAAACAATAAAAACATTGCCCCACCAAGAAAAGTATAACGTTTCTCATTGGATAGACAGGATTTTTGTAGGCAGAGCTTAACATTGAGACACAGATTGGTCAATTGAAAACACAGCCAGATACCTTTTTATTAAACCAACTTCGGTAAACAGTAGTAAGGATAAGTTCGTGAGAGTTGCTACCGAGACGGTGAGGTGTGTGGAGCTGCACCACTCACCGCCCCTGACACTGCCTAACCACCGACAATGTAATGAACGAATGCGATGCCGCATAAGAGCACATAAGGCTTTACTCTGAACTACAGAAGCCTCATCAGTTACATCCCCTTTTTGCGTAATACTAGTGTTGATCGTCAATTGAACTTAGCGGTATTCATATTTGCTACTTGAAGTTAAAATCTTAAATGCGATGATTTTTCTGTTATATAATTATTGAGAAGCCACTTCAGCCACTGTAATTTATGACAAGTTAAATAAGTAATTGAAGATAATTGAAGGTCACTGTAGACCATTTTTGATAGTTTGTTCTTTTATGAAACTTAATTTAAATCTAGATTATAGATGTGATATGGCATAGGTCATCCTTCGATCCATTACAGAACTTGGAAACCCACTCAGGGAATATTCGTTCAAATTTTTTTTTAACCCGGTTGGTTTTTGTCATCCTGTATTAAAACGCCAGTTGGCAGATTTTTACATATTTTTCAAAAAATTAAAATATTTCCTTTTATCAATAGTACAATTTATAAAAAATGTTTTTGAGTAGAATAAAAATATCAGTGGCAAACTTAATTGCGTTTTCGACGTTATTTTACCATCTAACTAAAAATAGGAAAGCCGTCAACCCCTTCGACTAAATTTAGTTAGTATTAAGATTCTTTTACAGGGAGTGTAGTGGGCCTCACGGTGAAATCATTAAGTATTTGACTATATTTTCGCTAGTATCACTGAACTCTTCTGAACTCTACAGGTCATGTGTGGTCTGAGGTCTCCTTACCAGCAACAGGCCCCAGGTTCAAAGTAGTCAATTCCCTAAAATACACGCTCTGAGCGTAGTTGCGCGAAAGTGGTAGGGAGGCACGACTTGGAACAAAGAGACACCACGCAGAATGTTAAAACACTAAAGAGAGGGATTGGTGTAAAACTAAATGCCGCTATCTGACTGGATTAATTTACTTGTAAATGATTTAATATGATTGAAATAAGCTCACTGGTTAATTGTAAGTAGATTAGATAGTGTCGGTACCCAACAGAAACATTGTCCTTTCATCC
The DNA here is from genome assembly GCF_023864345.2 of Schistocerca serialis cubense. Taxonomy (NCBI): domain Eukaryota; kingdom Metazoa; phylum Arthropoda; class Insecta; order Orthoptera; family Acrididae; genus Schistocerca; species Schistocerca serialis. Next base: position 669,472,191 of record NC_064642.1, read on the forward strand.
ATACATGTATTTTTTCATCATTACTAACTTTTCAACAGGAGCGGGTATACAATGTAAATGGCATATTACTATACACATAACTAGGTCTACTTTGAGTCTTCGGGTCGATTCCACAATGCCACGTCTTGTATGCAATGACATCTCGATCGGTGAAAGGAGGCAACAGTTTGAAAAAAAATCAGAAACATAGTGCCGCACTGCCCGCTCAGCACCTAGCGAGTCGGTGACGCAACCCGCCCGACTTGGCTCGGCGCCAGGCCGGCGCACCAGCGGAGCGCGCTGCTAAAGTGACTACAGGATTGAAGCACTGTGCCTCGTGGACGTGTTTATCGTCAACGCCGCCACCGCATGCCAGTCTACAAACATATTATAAGCCTAGAAAAGAAACTTGGAGGCAACGGAACAGCTCAAGCAGTAATATTAAATGGACCTATATTTTTCCGAAGATGCAGGGTTAACTTTCCTTTGGACGTCGCTACTAGAAAATTCTGGCAGTGGTTGGTTTACCCTTGCTATTGTTCGTTGTGAAAACGCATCTCTTCCTGGACTTGAATCTTTTGCCGATCGAGATGTCATAGCATCGCCATCGAAGACGTTGCAGGCACAACCACAATTCAGTGCCAAGTCTATACGTCCGCTACAGTTATCGTACAGGATTTTATGCGGACACCTTCACAACCACAGCGCAAGACATCGCTGCGACCAAACGCCTACTGCCTTCTCTTGTGGCACTCACTTGTGCCCTCCTAATATTGTCGCGCGAAAACAGTGCTAGGGCTGATTGCAGAATTCAGAAACATGCTGCCCGATCACGAGGTTCCCTCCAACTGAATCCCGCCAACATAGCGCGTCTCCTTCAGACGCCAGTCACAACAAGAACATCTCCCCCACTGTTAACAAAATAAAATTGCGCTTCTGGTATCACTCACTACTACCCCAGTCGCTTGTTCTCTCTACTATGCCGTTAAGCTCGCACCTTAGGTCTCAAGAAATAAAACAAGAGGTACTACGAGGCTCGAGTTTGTTACCTGCAGCCCACGCTTTCTGCAACCGGTAGATGGCTATCTACAGAGCAAGGCGCCCCCGTGTTCTGCACTCCGCGCTCTGCCGCACGCGGACCGGACGTAAGTCTGGCACTCGTAAAGGTGAACATTAGTTTGCCGCCACACGCAACGGGCGTTCCGCCTCCGTTCTTAGAATTTACCGCCAGAGTGGCCGATCCCTGCTGCTAGCCAGTCCCATTTGGCCTCTGCGTTCCCTGAAACATTTTAAATTCAATGTGCTGCTTATTTGCATTCGCACAAGGAACTTCCACAACCTAGTAAGCCCATCACCATGTTATTAGAGGGAAGGAATGACAGTTATTTAGAACACGTACTCCCAGCCACAGGGAATCTGATTCTTCAGTAAAGGTTCTCATACTGACTGACTCTGAATCACAAAATAACACCCAATTCTTGATGAAAACTGCACGCAGAATTGGATGCCACGTTGCAGCCCTTTCTAGATCATCCATATCTATAGTATATACATTGGGAACTAACAATCCTTTTCCAAAATCTATCTCACTGGTGCCAAAATTATCCTCTCTGATAGGAAACTGTCATTCTCCATGCATTTCCTGTATGTATTCCACATTACACGGAACAAAGCCACTCCAAATTGCACTGTGAGCTACTATTGACTAAATTTTCCCCGGTATTTGTTGAAGAAATCAAAAACTAGGATCACGCAGCACTCTTCAGTTGTTGTTGTTGTTGTGGTCTTCAGTCCTGAGACTGGTTTGATGCAGCTCTCCATGCTACTCTATCCTGTGCAAGCTTCTTCATCTCCCGGTACCTACTGCAACCTACATCCTTCTGAATCTGCTTAGTGTATTGATCTCTCGGTCTCCCTCTACGATTTTTACCCTCCACGCTGCCCTCCAATGCTAAATTTGTGATCCCTTGATGCCTCAAAACATGTCCTACCAACCGATCCCTTCTTCTAGTCAAGTTGTACCACAAACGTCTCTTCTCCCCAATCCTATTCAATACCTCCTCATTAGTTACGTGATCTACCCACCTTATCTTCAGAATTCTTCTGTATCACCACATTTCGAAAGCTTCTATCCTCTTCTTGTCCAAACTGGTTATCGTCCATGTTTCACTTCCATACACGGCTACACTCCATACAAATACTTTCAGAAACGACTTCCTGACACTTAAATCTATACTCGATGTTAACAAATTTCTCTTCTTCAGAAACGATTTCCTTGCCATTGCCAGTCTACATTTTATATCCTCTCTACTTCGACCATCATGAGTTATTTTACTCCCCAAATAACAAAACTCCTTTACTACTTTAAGTGTCTCATTTCCTAATCTAATCCCCTCAGCATCACCCGATTTAATTTGACTACATTCCATTATCCTCGTTTTGCTTTTGTTGATGTTCATCTTATATCCTCCTTTCAAGACACTGTCCATTCCGTTCAACTGCTCTTCCAAGTCCTTTGCTATCTCTGACAGAATTACAATGTCATCGGCGAACCTCAAAGTTTTTATTTCTTCTCCATGGATTTTAATACCTACTCCGAATTTTTCTTTTGTTTCCTTTACTGCTTGCTCAATATACAGATTGAATAATATCGGGGAGAGGCTACAACCCTGTCTCACTCCTTTCCCAACCACTGCTTCCCTTTCATGGCCCTCGACTCTTATAACTGCCATCTGGTTTCTGTACAAATTGTAAATAGCCTTTCGCTCCCTGTATTTTACCCCTGCCACCTTCAGAATTTGAAAGAGAGTATTCCAGTTAACGTTGTCAAAAGCTTTCTCTAAGTCTACAAATGCTAGAAACGTAGGTTTGCCTTTTCTTAATCTTTCTTCTAAGATAAGTCGTAAGGTTAGTATTGCCTCTCGTGTTCCAACATTTCTACGGAATCCAAACTGATCTCCCCCGAGGTCCGCTTCTACCAGTTTTTCCATTAGTCTGTAAAGAATTCGCGTCAGTGTTTTGCAGCTGTGACTTATTAAACTGATAGTTCGGTTATTTTCACATCTGTCGACACCTGCTTTCTTTAGGATTGGAATTATTATATTCTTCTTGAAGTCTGTGGGTATTTCGCCTGTCTCATACATCGTGCCCACCAGATGGTAGAGTTTTGTCATGACTGACTCTCCCAGTTACGTATGGGAATACATCCATTATCTCTCGGAACAGTTTTGCCCCAGTCTAAAAACCTAATACACCACCAAGGAATCATCCGAGTTGGACTGAAATCGGTAGATGTGTTGTGCATGTACAGATAAACAAGTGATTATTATCTCAGGAAAATTGCATGTTTTATTCTAGAGAAAGTGCTTCACAAATTGATCAAGTCAATAACGAGCTGCCATAACGCAAACTGTTATTCGTCTTTGCATTGGGAGACGGAGTTGTTGGATGTCCTCCTAAGGGAGATCGTGCCAAATTCTGTCAAGTTGTCACGTTACACCGTCAAAATTCCCAGCATGTAATGCACCAAACGTTGTCAGCTGGGAAGAGATTCGGTGACTTTTCTGGGCAAGATAGGGTTTGCAAGCACGAGAACGAGCAGTAGAATCTCTTGCCGTGTGTAGGCGGGCATTATCTTCTGAAACGTAAGCCCTGGATGGCTCTGCCACGATGGGCAACAAAACAGGCCGTAGAAAATCATCTATGAAACCCAATGTGGGGAAATACCGGACACGGGGGTAATTCGGGCCGGGAACAGCGCATTTCTGTTCTTACGCTGGTATCACTGAATGCAAGCCTTTATTTCGCGCGCGCGTTTTGTTGTTTAAGCTTATGTTTTGTCAACCATATACGGACACACACTGTTGGAAATGGAAGCTGAAACAGTGGTGAGCTTTAGTTCAGTGTACAATTGTTGCTAGTTATCTGTATGCGAATACTTTCGTCATTGTACAAGAAGGGAAAACAACTGGTAAGCTTAATTTTCTTACAGTTCACTTACTTAAATGTTAAGAAGGAAATGAGAATAAAATTTGTCTCTACACCTCACTTTCGCTAATGATTGGTGATCTATTTGGACAATGCCGCGCATTTAGAAAAGGAGGCTTGGTGCCCTCTCGAGGCGCTATTATGATCTTGAAAATCTTGAAAAGGCGGTTGCTGCTGTAAGATCAGGATAACAATCGTGAAGAAAGGCGTCTAGCCAATTTTATGCACCACCTTCAACGTCAGACAGTAAAGTTAATAATACACACCATCTAGTATATGGAAGGGCGTCTGTCTTAAATATTTTAAGGGCTGCACGTTGGGGTTTCCTTTTACCTCTGATGACATTGGGTACATAGTGAAAGGATATCTTGATAAATGTGGACGAAGGGAAAAACGCTTTCCTTTTAGCATGCCAGGATTTGAGTTGTCGTGTTCTTTCTTACAGCGTCATTTTGCCATATTCTGCGTCCGGCTGTTTGAGAACATTGAAAGGCAACGTGCTGAAGTGAGTCATGAGACAGTGAAATCATTTTTCTAGAATGTTTGGTGAAAAAAATGAAAAATACCGATCCCAAAAATGTAATCAGTTATGACGAGACCAATCTGTGTGATAGCCCTGGGAGGAAGTATGTAATAGCTAGAAGGGGAACAAAACATTCTGAAAAGATCTTAGATTCTTCTAGGAGTAGTGTGTCAGTAATGATGGCTGCCAGAGGGGGAGGGGACGGTAAACTATTACCCCCTGTGTTGTCTACGAATCGGAGCATTTATGGGACACCTGGCAAAAAGTGGGTCTCAAAGGAATCCGCTATGACACTAAAAGTGGATTGTTTCATCTGTCTACATTTGAAGACTTGTGTATTACTTTTGCACTGCCTTATCTGAAGCCAATGGAGGTGAGAAGGCTATGATAAGAGACAACCTTTCAAGTCTCATTTCACTGCTAGTAACTGATGAATGTTAGAAGAATAAAGTTTCAGTACTCAGATTTTACAGCCATCAGACGTAGTTTCCTTCACACCTTAAATCTGCTTGGCAGGCAATGCTTACACAAAGGAAGAGAAACTTCAGTGGGCCAATATCGAAAGTTGCTTTCCCCTAACTTTTGAAGGAAATGCTTAAAAAGTGTCAGCAACTGAAGAAGACAATATAAGAAGTGCGCTCCGGGCAATGGGATTAATTCCATTTAGCCCTAGAAGAGTCCTCGAAAATTGCCTGGTGGAGATAATTCTCAAAACAGTTCTATGGAAACCTGTCCTTCGAGCTTTGAAGATATGCTTCAGAGTGTTCGCTATGGAATGAAAAATAACACAAGTGTCCAACGAAAGCGAAAATTACATGTTGCCCCAGGAAAATCCATTTTAGGCATCGAAGTGAGGAAGATAATGCTGTCTCAATGTCTGAATTGCTTGTGAATAATGAGGCAATTACGCACTGGTGACGAAGCAGCAGAGCACAGGAAGCTGTTCTGGAAGTGGAGGAGTTTGTCCTCGTGGATTATCCACACATGATTGTGGGGAAAGCGGAATAGGCAATTTGACGGACTCACAACAGAAGCGGGCGCAAAAGAAGTGCAAGTCAGAATTCTGCTTCCATATCAAGGCAGAAAATCTGTGTTCAGTTTTCAGCCGTCCCATAAGATGATACCGTAGACAATGGCCAAATTGTAAGAGCGTTGCCGACTCCAAGAGAAGAAGGGAAGTTTTCTTTCACTGAGAACACATTGCAGATTATTATTGCTTTGTTGCATGAGTAGATTGTCTTTAATAATGAAATATTTTGTAAATGTCTTTGAGAGTTTCTAAATATGTGTCAAATATTTACTAAAGATGTGTAGAATATATTGTAACCATTGGCAAAAAATGTTTTCTAAACGTGTAAAACATATTCTGAAGTATCTTCTTATCTTATCTTATCTTATCTTATCTTATCTTTTAAAAAGGACCTTTGCGTGGAAATTTAATGAATGTCCGAAATTACCACATCAAAGGGATAACAAAATTGTTGAAATGGCTCTGAGCACTTCGGGACTTAATATCTGAGGTCATCAGTGCCCTAGAAATTAAAACTACTTAAACCTACCTAACCTACGGACATTACACAAATCCATGCCAGAGGCAGGATTCGAACCTGCGACCGTATGGGTCGCGCGGTTCCAGACTGAAAGGCCTACATCCGCTCGGCGATACTGGCCGGCAAAGGGATAACATCGAACGGTTTTATTTGTCAGATTCTGACTAATTAAAAATATTTTTGACTTAAGTACCTTAAAGAATATGAAAATTCCGTCCGATATTACCCCCAGCGGGTGACAACTAAAAGGGTCCTGGTACGAAAAGAAATGATGCGCCAAACCCTCATTGTTGGGTGTCAGGCCATATGGCCGGCGAAAATCAGGTTGTTATGCCACCACTGTTCGGGGCGTCTGCAGACACGTACTCACTGCTCATAGGGGCTCAGTTCGGATTCGAAGTGGGACTCATCACGGAAGTCAATTCTACGCTTCTGGATCCACCCCCCCCCCCCCCCACCACCACCACGCTCCCCCCACACTCACCTCGGCGGACACTTCTCTCCTATGTCACAACAGGATCGAGGCGCAAGGCATGGACGTTCGGTAAACGAGACACATTGCCCCAGACTTTTTGTTGTGTCAGTAGTTTCACAGCCCTGGCGGTGCCTTGTCAGTGTATCAATTTCACCTTTGAGGGGAAATTCCTTTACTACGGGGTAATCCATTTAAAGCTTCTTAGGCACCTTACAGCCTTACACTGTGGTTCTTTGCACCAGACTGTTGTGTCGTCTTATGCTGAGTTGGTTACAGAATTTTTCTGAGGTGAAGTTGTAGTGCATTAAAAGATTTAGGTTTAATCTGCCTAAATGCTATATAGATTCAATATTTTGCCCTTCCGCAATGGTTACAGATCCATAAACGAAATCAAAACAGGTAACTGGTTCGCTGCTGTGGGTTCATTTACTGCCATATAGATTGATGAAGATCATATCTTTACCAATATCTTTACGTGTTTCTCTCTTTCATTTGAAATTAGTACACTATTATTTCCTGTTAATTTTTCAACATAACGACTTACACAGCTCTGTTATTACATTATATGCAACATTATCATTTATTTCTCTCCAAAATCTCGAGTATTTCTGAGTTATCCATGCCTATAGTTTCGCTGTACCTACCCTCTTTGTTATTTCTTTCTATATTACTTTCCAGTCCTCTTGTCTCAAACTGCTTTCGATGAATTTACTTAGACTAGTATCAACTACTTCATTGTGCTTTCAGGTCTCCTCATTGTGGTCTTTGATACTCAGATACTCAATATTTCATTAACTAAAGTTCTGGGAGGTATCGGCTGACATCTAACTATTGAAATGTCAAAGTCAACCTGCTAAATCATTTCATCTTAAAACCAGAGAAAATATGTTGGCCCATTGGAAACACTCTGTGAAACATATGACTAAACATCTCCGCAAGGTGGTGGTTCCGTGGGACCGAGTCATCAATGAGCAGGTTCAACAGGGTGTTATATACCCGCACAAGTATGTGGAGTATACTCCTCTCCGAGGCCATTTTTAATGATAGAGGTGGCGTGGGTGATTATTTTCAACGAAGTAATGAAATTTTAAATTTTGTCAGTATTTATCAGAAGTTTTGTCATGAATGGCAGTGTTGCCTTGTGTTGTTTCACACTGGACCCTGAATTGCGATGTATGTGTATAAAGGAAATTTTGTGACCTTGAGACTTCCTCTGAACATACAGTGTACAGACAACTTACGGGAGAACAGCCGGGTGATATCTACAACAACCGCCGATATTTAAACAGCTGCACATCTGGTCATTTTCAAGGCACAAATGCCAAGAGAACGCACTTTGCAAGGATATTGCAACTCTCGGTCGGTGGATCTCAGCCAGCTATCACCATAATATGGAATATGGAAAAGACAGAGCTACAGACACTTCGTAAAGGACTAGCGCCACCACACAACCAAACTGACCAACGTCAGAAGTTGCCGGTAGCGGTCTGAAACTTCATCCATGTAAAACGTTAGAAATCTTCGTCGCTCGCAAAAGACTTACTACTACTGGTTTCAGAGAATATCTCCCACTATTAATCATAAACAGCACTGATGTAAGCTTTTACTCTTCCACAAATAATTTGGGGATAATTCTGGAGCATCACTTAGATCTGACTGAACAGACAACCGCAGCCTGTAAGAAGACTTCAGGATCACTTCGTTCATTCAAAAACGTAAAAAATACACCCTCTCGAGCTTAAAAGGAAACTGACTGAGTCACTAATACACCCATAACTTGATTGTTGTTATCGTACTCTCTAAGAACTTCCGTTTGAGTGCTCACGGGTCGGCTGTAATTGGCGATGAATGTTTGTACGCGATTTCGACCATAGCGCACCCGCCTATGAACATTTATCATGGCTACGTGACGAAAAGCGTACAGGTTATCGTACCTTGTGTTTGCTGTATCGCTCTCTCAAGCATTGCACTTCTTACTTTTATCTTCAAACCTTACACTACTATTTGTTCAACGCAGCTGAAATACTCTTTCTCAACAAAGTAAAATCCTCTTTGTACTACTACACAACACTGCCATGTTCTTTGAATGATTTCCTGTTTCAGGGGCCCAACTTTGCAAACAATGTTCCTCAAAATATTAGAGAAATTAAAATCTTTTCAAACTTTACAAGACAGCCAATGGCACACCTTCTATCACAAAAGCTGTCTCTTCTACAGCTCATTCGCGTCAACACTCACACCCCCAGTACTTTTCATTCCCTTATGTCCAGAGTTCTGCACTGAAATTCTCTTCTTTCTTAACAGCCATTGTCACTTTCATTTTTCTCATCTTACGCTATCCTTTCCACTTCTTCTAATACCTAACAAATCTTCAGAAGTACTAACAATTCAGTATTATTCATAATGCCTCCGTTATTTTATTATTATTATTAGTGTTACTGCTACTGTTATTAATTTAAATTTTTATTATTGAGTTTGTTATGGAATATATAACCAGTATAATTGTTAATTACTTCTCCATTTTGTTATCGTCATTATCGTTACTATTATTATTAGTGCCAATTATTTTAATTAATAATGCTAATTATTATTATTGCGACTGTTAAGCAGTATTTCTTTCCTTTGTTTTGTTTCCGGTTACATCTAAGAGAGGTCCTTAAGGGCCTATCCCAGTCAGAAAAAATTCAAGTACTAAGCAGTAAATACATAAAATAAATAAATAAATATTAATTACCAGTTGTTCAGAAGGTAGCGTCATCCCTATCCCCCTATTGTGTGACCATGGAGAGAGCAATATTCCAAACAACTTTTAATAATTGATATTTACTACCGTAACGTGTGGAGTTGGTCATATTTAGCTGTGTTCAGGCTACTTATTTACAGTATGTGTATTTTATTTTCTGCCTATGTCGTACTATAGTTCTTGGACTGCGTAACTGCACCTACTGAGGTTTCGTTTCCTTGCACATTATCCCAGAACTGCATTTGTACTTTGGAAATGACGGGGTTCCACCTGTCGAAGTATTACTAGTTTCCGTGAGGTTTTTGAACGGAAAACGTTCGTTGAAGAGTTGAATGAAGTTTCATCTCCGCAGACGAGAGATTTCCTTAGGCGCCTAGTAGTCTGTAGGCAATGGTGAATGGGGTAATGGGGAGGAGGTCATCACGATGTCCTGTGGCATGTATCAATTCCCAATGAGAGTTCTTCGTAAAGCTTTCACGACAGATAGAAGATGCTCATCTCTCAGCGTGTCGATGCCACTTTGCCAACCGAACGCGCTAGCAAAATCCTACAAAGAATGACGGAAAGGAAAATCTCCACTGAGAGACACCAGTTTCAGTGGTACGTAAGCAACTAGTAATGACATTTGAAAACGGCAAAAAATCCTGTTTTACGTCAATCACTTCACGAAAGTTGCGTATAAGTGATGTAAATATCCAGGGAAAAAATCTAGACGCTTAGGACTGATTAATGTGAATGAATATGTAGTGGAATCTTGAATGTAGAACTGAGATGAGTTGGCTAAACTCATTTGAATATGTGAACAGAACGGAAGCTGGAAACATGACAAAACGAGCGATCGAGGGCAATTTTAAGGGAAAGAGTATTAAGATCAGTTTAAGAAGAACTGATCTGGAATGGAACAGTCAGTTATAAAAGGAGAGAAAGTTGAGAATTACCGTAAATGTCCCAACCCGGCCTGATGCTTGATACATGGAGAACGAAGAATAACACACACGTATGACCTTAGACTCCAGTGTGAAGACCACTGATGTGAAGGTGTGAAGACGATAGGCGTTGCAAATAGAACACGAATTACATTACTTACGACACATACATACCTTCAGCAAATAGACAGACCACATAACCGAAGCATTCAGGTCTTATTTACGGACTGTAGATATGGGTAAATTACCGTGAGGTCTTATGCAGTGACATGGAACTTTCAGCTTCTACCACAATCAATTACCAGCCTCTTTAATCCCGATAAATTATGCTTTTTTAACGATGGCGTTGACAGTAGTCATACAATACTTTTTGAAAGAGTAAACCGTCATTTGACTGTGTGTGATTATATTTATCTTTTGTAGTTTCCAGATTTCGGCTTTTGTTGCCACTATCAAAGCACAATGCTAAAAGGTGTTAGAGCATTATCAAGGCATGTCTGTTAATGCAGCGTAAAGCAGCTGTTTTGGGCTGCCTTAACGGACATGACTTAATAACGTTCTAGTAGCTTTAGCATTGTACTTGATAATGGCTTAAAAGCAGAAATCTGGAGAGTACAAAAGATAAATATAATAATACACAGTCAAATAACGGTTTACTCTTTTTTTTAAAAATTATGTTTCATGTGATACTAGTTTGTTTACAGCTAGAAAATTAATAGTGGAGCTTAGTAAATGTCGAACAAATCATGTGGCGGTAAATGTCTTTCACTGTTTAAATGAAAAATCTTGCGTAACGAAGGATTTCTTTAGCCCTGATTATTGCTCCATAGTCTCAAAAATATTTGGCATTTTACTGAGGAGAGAAATTTTATTAAATGGTTTTAACCATACCAAAATATACAAAGAAAGTATAATTATGCCTGTCACGACAGACAGCAGTTTACAGATGAGGCTGAACATGTAACTTATATTTTACAAAATTTAAGCGGTCACCAACGAAACTTTTATATTTCTCAGGTGGTAAGGATGTGTCACTGAAAGGATTTGCTTCTGAGGCACGAAGTGGTTGGTGTGAGTGCATAAGTCGATAGAAAGACTTAACGACCACCAGCAAGGTCAAGACGTCGGCTCTTAAGAGCTTGAAAAAGTGATTAATGAGGGAGGCCTGAAAAACTCGCTGAATCTGCGGTCTAAAAAACGTAATTCAGAACCTTTCAAGCTGGATCGTCAATTAATTTCGACACTGATTATTGCAACGAATAGATAAGCAAATGGCAACATTAACTCCTTTACAAGATGTGTCAGAGATAAATCTTTCCTAACAAGTGACTTAGTCACCTTACGTCAGAGTTCGTTGGCGCGTTGGCGCTGTAACCATTGAACAACAATTGTAAATAATTAGCGTTATCAACCAGGACATTTTTTGTGTCATCGAACAGCGATATCACTTACCTTTCATTTCTCTGACCTTCTGACTAACTGTTTCGTGAAAATCTGAGGAAAATACTACTTCGCCTATAGGAGTTAATGTTGTAATCTTGATGCACGGAGGGAAACGGTAAGACAAGTATGAAAAGAACGTGTTACCCATAAACAGAGATCAGATAATCGAAGATCTCAGGCAATACGTCCAAAGATGAGTAGCACGGATTATGTTCGATCTGGTTTGCAGTAGTAAATAATTGAAAAGTTTCGACATATTAATTGATTCACTGTGAACGCATTTGTTTAATCGTTACGGAGGATTCATGCTAAAGCATACATTCATAAGTAAGAGTCACGGATTAACTTAGGACTTCGTTTACAATTGTAAAACATTCAGGAGCTTTTGAGGTTTGACGACCTGATCCTCAATTAATGAATTTTGTTTTATTATTACAAGCATTCATCTGCTACTTCTCGGAAATAGCACACGAGTGTCACCGTGATTTGGTAATGACGTGTAACGCGGATGGATGTCATTTATTCATCCTTTGGTAGCATCACGTTTTGAAAATACGTCCAGGCTTAAAACAGTTCTTAATTACTATAAAAATGAGAGAAAGAAGCAGGAGTCATAGATTGAGAGTTGCAGTTACACCACTGAGAACATGCTGATAGGTCTGTTGGTTGATACCTTTTTGACGCATATCTGGAAAGCAGGTCAAGGAAGAGAGTCCCTAAAACCCATCCCACCTATCCCCGTGCTTTCACAGCCGAGCTCTCTCAGGTAGTGCAATAAACGCAGTCTGTGGAAGCAAATGCAATGATCTGCATGCTGCATAATGCAAGAGCACTTGAAATAAGAGCTTTCCTCTGTGATTCTCTTACTCCTTTAGCCGGTTTGTACTGCGAAGAACGCAGCAACGTCTTATAACGCAGCACGAGATAGGGGTCAAGATGGCGACATAATTCGAACTTGTCATCACAGTTTGTTAGTTGCCATACTGGCTGCGTTCACTCAGAATTGCCATTTTATCGACTTCTCTCTAAATTCGGGTCTTCTTCAAAATTATTATATTTGGAAGGCTAGCTAAACAATCCTCCAGATTCAAGAAACTCTACAGTAGTTTCTTCTATCTCTCATTGGAAGATCATGGAAGTATTTAGAAATGTATTTCGTATAACCTGTAGTGTAATGGTACATTTATCACCAACTGAAGTGTAACAAAATGTGCTACTGAGTCCACACTTGAGTTACTCGTACGGGCTACCAGTGTGAAGAGACTGTTGGCATGGTGAAGTACAAGTTATGTCAGAGATTCGTCTAGTTTCAGAATTATTTACTTCAATACTTACAACTTTGCTGTCATACCCGTACTTTGGCTTCAGGAAATGTGTGTTCACAGAAAAAAGTTACTGACTCTTTTATGTGAGGTACTAGCTGGGCCCAAAATGGTATTTTCTTTTGCTCAACAAAATAATGTGTGGACATGGAATATTGTTGGGCGCCGGCCGGGGTGGCCGAGCGGTTGTAGGTGTTACAGTCTGGAACCGCACTACCGCAATGGTCGCAGGTTCGAATCTTGCCTGGAGCACGGATGTGTGTGATGTCCTTAGTTTAGTTAGGTTTAAGTAGTTCTACGTTCTAGGGGACCGATGACCTCAGAAGTTAGCTCCCATAGTGCTCAGAGCCATATTGTTGCCCAAGTCAGAACATTATGGGGGGGTGGGGGGAAGGGGCGACATACATAGTCAACAAACAGTGAAGGGATAGGAGACTGGTGACTGACCGGGTACGATCATAGAATCCTGTGGACTAGTGATGTTGCGGGGGGGGGGGGGGGGGGAAGAGAAAATCGCGATTCCGCTCTGCGTTCGTGGTTGCAGCTAATAAGATAGTAGGAACAAAATGGGGGCTTCAAAGAACAATAACGCTTAACGCATTAAATTGAAATGCATACAATTTCTAACGCGAAACGCTTGTAAAAGCTAAAGTTTACTTTCCCAAGATGGCCAAACAATCAGTAAAGTCGACCTTCTCAATTTTTTAGGACTGCTGGTAGCTCGAAGGTTTCGTTGGAAGTATAACGTACAAGAGCTTGAAAAGAAACTTAATGCTGCCATCTCAACTGTAAGATTTATCTCCACTGTCTCTGACATCGAAACGCGAAGACTTGCATACTGTGCTTCTTTCACTGGTTCACCTCGTATCGTGTTAAATTTTGGCATACCTCAGTGTAATCAGAAGAAAAATATTCCCAAAACAGGAAAGACCGTTGTGAGTAACCTGCGCTGATAGTTCACGAACTTTGTGTAAGCCATTGTTCTGGTGTCTCGATATGATAACACTGTTCTCCCTGTGCATCTAGTCCATGCAGGGATTTGTTGTTGACTGTACTGATTCATTCGGAAGTAATTGCAACAATCAGTCAGTGAACACTAGATGAAAAAGTATTGTACGAAAACGTGTGAAGTAATCAGCAGGATTCATTTTCAGTAGGGAAAACACCCAAATATTCATACCCGAATTGGAAGGTTTTCTTGTGACGCGTTCCTTCTATAGTTGGTAGTATTTCCTTGCAGTACCAGAGAAATTTGCTCAGTGATGAGGTGTTTATTAGAGTAACTCTTCACAATTCTTTTCGTGTTTTATTAATTATTTTTCATGAATGTGATTCTTTTCTTTAGCAATTTGACAAGTTTCTAGTTTTCCTCCATTATTTAATTTCATATTTATAAGTTAAAACTCGTTGTTTTTAAATTCTTCCATGAGCAAGTACCCTAGCTCGTATGGTCCCATGGAATACTTTAAATAAAAAATTTAATACGTAAATGAAGATATAATCTTTAGGAAAAATTTAGTTCATGCATCACAACAGTATGTTGACTTTCACCTCAGTTGTAGGTATCCATGTCACATGGTTGCTGATATGTGGTCCGTTACGAATCGCCTAAGCAGTGGCTCAGGTGCAGGGCGTGTACGGGCCTATTGTTGTCATTTGGTCTCGCGGCATGTTTTTTTTTTTTTTTTTTTTTTTTTTTTTTTTTTTTTTTTTTTTTTTTTTGAGGTTCCCGAAAGACTGCGTCTACGTGCTCACTTTCTCACTTTCCAATATCTTTGGTTGAACTCTGAGCCGCATCTGTACATTCTGTAACCACTACGTGCTACCAGAAGTACGGAATGAGTTTACTGTCGTCTGGATGTTTGTAATGTGTCCAACAGACCGAACACTGCATATTTATGGAAGTGAGATGAAAAATTTTGTTCTAATGTAATCGGAAAAGGTACCGTAAGGTTGTAAGTGCATGCATTAAAATATATACCGTTAAAAATTGGATGGTTCTTTTGAAAATAATAAATTTGTTGTACCAAGAGTAAATTAACGTTCTTGTAGACGATACAGTATAAGGGACGATCAAAACGTTTCCCTCCAAACGCCACACAATTCTGAATTGTTATGCTTCTGAGGCAAAATCGCAGTGACCATTATGGCGATCGTCCCACCGACACACGCGGCTCAAGATACCATCCTGGTAATACACAGTGTCCCACTGCGCGAATCATCGTTCGGTAGAAACCGCTGATCCGTCAAGGCGCTTGTTAAGGAGCCGGAGGCGAGAAAATGTGAATAGAGATCAGAACTATAGGGCAGATTCTCGCGTGTCTCCCACTTGTTGTCCATAATGGATGAGACAGGCCTTCCAAATCGACCTGGAACTTGTTACAAATCACGCCCAACACGAAACTTGGCACTCCATTCCACAACGGTGGCTTTGAACAGACATGCTGCTCCATACACATTACTCATGCTGTGATGTATGTCTACCTGTGTTTGCCGTTCGACAGCCAAGAAAATAATAAAAACACGTTGGTCTTGTTTGGATGCACTTGAGTAACAACGTCGCCATAGTTCACGTCTTCGCATGTACAGCAAGCGCGTCGGAAAAATATGAGGTTCATACTAACCCCTTGCCTGTACGTCGGTGGTTACACCCGCACTAGAGTCGCAACTTATATTGTGAAATCGGATGAATGTATTGGAAACAACTTGTAAGAGAGCGTGTTGAAAAGTAATGCATCCTAATTATTTATATGGTAGGTATTAAAGCCTTTTAAATAAAACAAACGTTGTCAACATTGAGCTGGTGTGCTGCTGGCGCCAGTTTCCTTCGATTGTCTTTCCATCGTTGAGTCGACGTCAATGCTTATATGTCTTATCTTTGATTTTAACTGGAGTGAGTACGGTATACTGGGGACTGGTGTGCCGGTATCCGCGGTGTGAGGCGGACTGACATGGAACTGTGTTTGTATGCAGCACGGCGAGAGGCCGAGTCGGAACGACGAAGGAGCGTGGCCAGCCGCTATTGTGAGTTTAACCGTTACGTATAAATCTTCTGACCATGGTGACTGGGATTTCCTCGAGGTTGAAAGGACAAGTTCCGGCGAGTTGGTTAGAAGTTACACAGGCCGACTGAATTGGAATCGTCGAGTTGCTTCGGTGGGTGTGTTCATGTCAACTAAATATTCCAGTACACTAAAAACAATTTGGAATTGTTCCAGTTGCTTATCACTGAATTTGGTGTCGTCACTTGATACCTTGACGGCAGTTAAGGAAGTATAACGATGCCCACCAATAGGAAAATGAAATTCGGTTCGGCAGTACATGGGTTAACCCTCTCAAGGCCTGTCAGTGAACCATTTGGAACCACTGGTTGCTATGGTGAAGTTAGACGCCGTTGCAGAGGTGATGCTGCAGGCTTCTTTCACTGAACTTGTTGTAAAGTCGACAGTGAACTAGTGGTTGCCATGGTGAGGACAAACAGCAGTGCAAAGATGTGGCAGCAGGCTTCTTTCCAACGAAGTTGTTGCGAAGTAGAATGGCAAAGACTGTGGCGTCAGACGATGTATTATTGAGTAGCAACTTGTCTTTATTGAAACGAAAAGAGTAAGCTACAATAATCTGTAGCTAACATGTATACTACATGCTGCCCAAATATGATACGAAGTAGTTGTCCGTATATATGAAATATTATCTATGAAGTTGATATATAGATTACAAGAGCCTTTTTTTCCTTTAATGCATATTTAAATATTTTTAACGCTTCTTAATTGACAATAGCTGTTTAATAAGCTAAGTTTAGTGTGTATTTATTTCTAATTCTTGACAATGTTTTTTTAACTAAGAAATTTTAAATTGTAATTCGACTTATAACTCATTGGTTAATAATGACATCATGCAGTCAGAAGTGGGTGGAGCCTCCATTATATATAGTAAGACGTGCACTGGTTTCTTCAGTAGTGATTCTCCAACAGAAAGAGGTTCCTACTCAATGGTAATTCAACGTTTTATAGCTTTATAACTTTATGTATTCTGTTTAATGTATGTAGCCCTCTAATTAGAGCTTTGTATACAACTTATAGGTCTGAAGATGACCACAGTAGTGGTCGAAACCGGTCACCTTGTTAAATAAATCGTGATCAAGACTGTTTTTAATAGTAATTATTTATAAAACATTGATCACTGCTGTTCCCATAATGCATTCAAAAGTAATTCAATATAATTAAGCCCCCATGCAATGTGCATTCTTTGTCGTCTCCCTCGAGACCTGAGAGAGAGAGGAACCTGCGACGTAGCATTATATGAATGAGTAGACTTCTTTCGTCTGTATCTATCTTTAGCCGCCATTAGAGGAGAAATTATAAAGGTGTGTAATTTTAATTATTGTTATGGTCTAAATACATTATAATTTATCAAAATTATGTATTACTAATGTAAATTAGCTTACCCATGTCATCTATAATAAATCTTTAAAGAATTTTCAGCACTTTCAACGATTATCGTTTGTGTTGCTGGGCTGTGCCGCGACCGAACGATTTGCAGCGGCGGCACATTTAAAAAATTGTTCCGCTATAAAATTAACCAAACCCGTAAATCGGGAGCAGGTAAAATTAGCAGTGAAATACGAAATATTTTTCTTTTACAGCGATCCTGAGGTAGACTGAATTTATTACTGGTTTTACATTTGTGCATCCATAGGCGGATAATTAGCATTGAAGTTGTTAATCTGTTGGTTCTTTCAATTTCTAAAGCAAATAACTTAAACGTATAGTGAAGTGTATTTTGTCAATGATGATTAAACGTTCAGATCGGCTTGCCCATATTTAACCATTTTACGCTAACAGAGACAGTCTTGTGTTCCATAGCTAACACCGGGAAAGAATTCAGTAAATATTTAAAAACCCACTGCATCTAGAAAATATGTGCCAAGGCCGAAATACGTAAAAAATTTAATTTAAATAATTTTCAAAGTCATAAAACTTATTAATCAGTTAGTTTGAATTTATCAGCATGAGAGGGTTGCTAAAGTTCACGTAATTTTAAATGTGCTTAATTCTGTCTAAATGGATTTTTATTACCACACGTAAAAAAGGGGTTCTACAACAAAGTTCGTACTGAAAGAGTAAATAACAAAAATATTTAAAGCCACTTCTTCCCCGTTTTCATCATTTCATTTTTACATAATAAACATTTATTTTCTCACTAAAAACTGAAACTCATTTATTTATCAGACAAGTTTTGTGATTGAGCAGGATATTGATCTACGTAACAATGTCTTTTATTACTCAGTGATTTTGGACCATCTGTATAGAGTTGGAATATCTGCAATCAAGCTCAACGAAACTTGCTATAACAGCACGACACTCAAGTGGTCCCGTATAAAATGTTCAAATGACGTAACTGTACATGCACTGTTTCGATTTAACTCCCACACATACTTGCTGCTGACCCTATTTCCCGAAAGTATATCCCCTGTAGTTCATTTTGTTTCGTATTCTCATAAAACTCCAAGGAGAGAAGAAGTAGTTAGATGATATGGTACCTGTACTACACGTTATTGTTAATCAGAACTATAAACAGTTTTCTCTTGGATCACACAATAGAAGACACTCTAGGCTCACTAGAGAAAAGAATGAAAAAAATCCCAATTTTTGCTACATATGGTTACTACGTTTCCATCGAAGGTAGTATTCCGCAGTTGGTGATAAACATAGCTCTTACACACTTCTTCTTAATCTTGTTCCTTCAAGTGTTAGACAATTCCCTGTTACGTCTTCTTGTTCACTGTTTCTGTTGTTTATTGTTAATTATTATTCATTCTCCAACTCTCTCTTGATCTACCTGTTGATATTTCCTCCATTGTTCGATAATGCGTAACTATTTAGGTATTCTACTCTCATTCTTGTCGCATGATCTCCCATTTATTTTTAAACACCTTAATCTATTGATTTATGTACTTCAGTTCTATTTTGTTTCTGATTGTTATACTTCTTATCACATCAGATAACTTATACATAGCTACTCTTCTAGAAAGCCTCATTTCACAGCTTGTATTAGCTGTTCATTTCCAACTGTTACTGTCCATGTTGCGCTGCTATAAATTGTGGTTCGTATTGCCATGCTTTTGTGGAACTTTAAGACGGTTCCTTTCTCCATCTTTTATTTTTGTGTTCTACATATTATCGCATTATTTTAACTGTTTCCAGTTTTGTGATATGTCTTTTCACTTTGTGAAGGAGGTAATATTCCTCAAGATGTTCATATCGTGATATCTTGGGTCTGGAGATTGAATTTGAAAGTTATGATTTTGGTTTATTGGTTTGGCATTGTTAAGTTATTACTCTCGGCATTAATGTCTAATAATTTTGAAACGTCCCCTTTAAACAATTATACATGACTGTGCTTAAACTGACACACAATATTTTGTTAGCGCAACGCAATCTGACTTTCAAAATTCCCTACAAAAGAATGGCCCTGACTAACATTAAACTATACCTTTCACAAATCGCTTACCTCACAAAAATCTTCGCTGCTCAAGCTACTGCAATACAGCGAGCGCCACTACTGCCAGCTAAATAAAAGATTCAAACTATGGAAGGCACTAACTACTGATAGGGATAGTTAGCAAATGAAAGATATTAATAGAGAACAAAAAATGTATTTACCTTGATATCATCATATATAAATATAGCAGTTCATGACAAATTTCAAAACTCCGCCATCTCTCTCCCCACATCCACCACTGCTGGCGGCTCACCTCCAACTGCGCAACGCTGCGTGCTGTTCACATCCAACTGCCGCTGCCCAACACTACAATGGCAGACAACAATGCAAACTAGCCACAGACTGCACACAGCACAGCCAGTGATTTTCATATTGAGCGCTACGTAACGTTGCCAATAAGAAAACATAAACAGCCTACTTACAATTTCTACGATATTTTTAAAGGCAGCATTCAGAAAAGGCTGCCATTATTAGATAGTTATGTTCGTTAAAGATGTGGGTATAATTCACCTATTCATATAAGCTATTACCTCAGCATATCACCAACATACGTATTAACTCTAAAGGGACATGGGACTGTAACCTACTTAGAACGGTCAACCCATCGTTTTCACGAGGGCAGTTTCTTTGCTTTCTTTACACAGTAAACCAATTTGGATGTACAGAAGCTGATTTCATACTATTTGTACAGTCTACTAGCTCTGGGTTTACTTTTTTCTGACGAATTACAAGGTACAACCAACATTTTATACCTAGTAATTAATCCAAATATACATGATAACAAAATGTGACTTGGATAACTTCCCCGAATAAAAACATGTGTTTTAACATAAAATTTTGAATAGCAACACAGATAGTAGAGTAAACATTTATAACTCCGATTTATCTCATTCAAAGCCATCTGCTACATGATGACAGCCAACACACATGTGTTCTGCGTTCCTATAAATGGTCCACAAACATATATGCTGCACTTCGTACATAAATTCTTGCTCCTAGATCTCCCTCTACAACCTCCAATTTGACAAGTCCTACGAGTGGTGCAAATGTTGATACTCTGTATTGGGAAGTGTATTTTACATGCTTGTGGTCTTATTTGCTGATTAAAGCCAACTTTCCTGCCAATGTTTAAGTAAACTGACGTCTGTTTGCTTTCTGACGTGTTACTTCCTTATTGAGTACGCATGCATTAATCGCTGCCAAGTCCAATAAATTGAAAAACAAAAAAATAAAAATAAAAATACAAAAAATACACATAGGTCACCTGCGACATCCATGCTTCAGGGAGTAGAGTCGAGCCGTTTCGTCTACGACATGATTGCTGTACTTCATGTCACTGTTGAACTACATTGATTCTGGTAGCATTTTAGGATGTCTTCATTTGTAGTAACTGTGTCACGCACTGAATTCAAAGGAAGCACATTGTTGCTCTTTTCCCCCTGGTAGCGTGTTAGAATCATGTCATCTGAATTATATCTTTAGTTGTGCCGAGAGGTGCTACACCAGAGTTTGCTGATTGGTGGGCTACCAGTCCAGATTTCTTCACTTTGCCTCCAACGCTTATTCTCTTTTATTTCAAACTTTCTGCAAGGCATTTGGTTGTGAAAAATTGTCACATGTAATATTTCTTCCAGCGGAAGTAAAGGGCTGTACAAGACTCATTACAAAATGCTCTGCTAGAGGAGCATCTGTGAGGCGCTGCTAATATTTTCCCATACAAGGAAAACTATTCAAATCTACCGAGAATATCTGTCAAAAATTCATTCCAAGTTCGTCTCCTTTATTGCAATTATATTGAACGAAAGAGCTTCTAGCGTTTCAGGGAAACAGATGTTTATCCACAGTGATACTTTTGCTTGGAAGATGACTGCAGCGAAATAGGGTCAAAGCAAACTGCACCTCTTGGCCACAAAGCTTCCTTCCTTATCAACAAAGGATCTGTAAAATGCCATAAACCAAACAGTAAGGCAAAGAACTGCTGTCGACAAGTCCAGAGCTAAAGTCTTAAAGCCAGTACGCTTCAAACTGACTGATGTCGCTCCTCGTAGTAGTCGTTCATTGTGCCACTTTTCAGAAAGTCCAAAATGCCTCTTTGCAGCCTGTACCTCTCAAATATTTACGAAAAATCGTAGAAAATGGGGACTGTAGAGTAAGCCGTAAACCGGAAGAGTTCCAAATCATAGAACTTCTCTCCTCAGCTGCAGTATGTTTCCTTTCTACCTGTATTTCTTTCCACACGGAACTCGCGAGAACCCGTTGCTCTCCCTCTCACAGAGTGGCGTAAGAAAGGTTTCGCGCCGTTCGCTCCCGCAGGTGGCGCCTGGCACGTAAATTATGAGCAGTCGTTAGCGGCCTGAGCGCCGCGGCGAAGGCGCTGACAAATGACGGTTTCTTACGCTCTCACAGCACGGCTGCATCCGCTGCCGAGAGCCGCCGGTGGAAACACTTTAGACGCTGAACGTGTAGAGCTTTCTCTGGAATGCCAGGAGAAAGAGGCAGTGTAAACAACCACATTAGTCAAAAGCTGTATTTTAATTACACTTTCCTTTAAATTTATATATTCTCATTAAAATATCTAATCATTTTTACTCGCATTTAATATAGGACAAGAACCAGTTCTCTTAAAACACCAGTATTTGCAATGAAAATTTATATTTTTGTGTCTGAAAAGAAATATAGTTTTTTTTTAAAAAGTACTTGTTGAATATTTCGAGACCTTTCGCTCACGTTATGACATATTTAATAAAATTTTGGTTTCAAATTATTTTTCGAAAGATTGTTTTAGAAACATTTAATATCTTTCAGCAAATTTCAGCTTG
This sequence comes from Schistocerca serialis cubense, assembly GCF_023864345.2. Lineage (NCBI taxonomy): Eukaryota > Metazoa > Arthropoda > Insecta > Orthoptera > Acrididae > Schistocerca > Schistocerca serialis. Next base: position 669,494,459 of record NC_064642.1, read on the forward strand.
TAAAAATTCTTCATAGATCATCAACTTATAATCAGAAGGTGCTTCAGTTCGCGTCACACGTACGAGTAAATAAACTCACATAGATGGCCTATGATGTGCTTTTACGACCTTCGTGATTGATTTCACTGGAGAGCAATAGAACGGGAAGGAACATATAAGTAAGTTCTAATGGTTATGTGCTCACATTAGAACATACGGCTAGACAACGTTCCGCCGATTATCCGAACCGTGAACGTGCAAGTGGGATTAAGAGGGACGTTGTATCTCCAAATGGTAGTCCAGTAAATTTTATGAGATATATTCATGACAATGGTGGTATGGTAAATTTTGCACACTGCTGTAGAATTACCATACCATTGAAAGATTCGCAAAAACACTTCAAAATAGCTACATTTATTTGCTCGACTAATGCTGTATTCGTACATACGCATAAACGAACAAATATAGGAATAAGTGATAAGTATGTATCATTTTTACTTTACCTCTTGCGTATTTTTTCCTTTCATTTTAAAATAACGACAAAAAACTCTATTGATCCACCGTTGGAGTTGATGTGTTATTGTTGAAACAGTTTATTCTACAGAATACTTCATTTATTTATATGTGTACGGTTGAGTGTAACAATCTTTCGTTTTGGTTATGGTTTTTCTTGTGGGAGAACAAAATTCAAATGGCTCCGACCACTATGGGACTTTACTTCTGAGGTCATCAGTCCCCTAGAACTCAGAACTACTTAAACCTAACTAACCTAAGGACATTACACACATCCATGCCCGAGGCAGGATTCGAACCTGCGACCGTAGCGGCCGCGCGGTTCCAGCCTGTAGCACCGAGAACCGCTCGGCCACTCCGGCCGGCTGTGGGAGAACATTCTAAGGAAAATTAATATCAAGCAACCTTCACAATGTGTCACGGATGGAAGAGATGCGATAAAAGTACATGCTTCTCTAGCATAGTACGGGAATACGGCGACAATACGTTAATTTCCTACTCTAGGGAAGGGTGTCAGTGCGAAAACGTTCTTCCAAAAAAAAAAAATCTCAAGGGTGACATTTCGCTCCGTCCAGTTTCACTGACTGTCATTTTCAGTGCCTCCACTTGAGGTCAATTTTGTAATATTCTGACTGTGAATTCCATTCCGTGGCATCCAGCGTGAACCGAACATCGAACGACTTGCCTGATAACATATTAATAATTTGTTAAATGTTGCCCCATTCTAAATCCATATATCAGTATCTTATTTAGTTACTTTAATGTTCTGTGATTATAAATGTATTTTTCGTGTATTTATTATTACCAGTTCATGACTTTTATAGTTCTACATTATTCACTGTTCACTTTTGTACCATTACACACATCAACATAATTCCCAGTAACGCTATACAATAGGTTTATAAACCGCTTCACTGGTCACAAAATAAGTAACTGGTAAAACAAGTGGAAAATAACGTATTTTTACCACGTGATGCCACGTATGAGTCACTATACAATCTGTAGCACTTACCAGCAAATCGATTTTGTGTCAGTAACGTCACAGAATGTGTTACGTCAGTAAAGATCCAAAAACCAGACATGTGGAGATACTGTTTAAACTGGTGTTTTCTGAAAACTTGACATGATGTACATACATACAAAGTTTTTCAAGAAATTGTGATACATCAAGTATGAAACTCAAACTTTGTCAAAATATCATTTCAAAGTAAAACGTACACATTCTCCATTCCACATAAACATATTTCAAATAAGTACTACGTTTGGTTCAGGTAATATGGAAGTACCATTCCGTTGTGAAATGGTGATGGTACCATGTGCGTGTGAGGAGCAGTGGCTATCAAATATGGCTTTCTTTTGAAAGTGGTGACAATACAGGATAAAACTGACTTCAATGTAACAAAATTTAAATTTGCGATTTTTGTCGGGAAAGATGATTCTTAAGAGTGGAAATCAGAATTAACGCTGTTAGTAAGTATTTGAAACAACCTGGTGGACATTTAGTCTGCAAGAAAAAGAGTAGTGTCACTATATGGCAGTATAGTAGATCATACCGTACTGGAAATACGAGTGGGTACGTGCTAAGTACAAACGGTATCAGAAAAAGATACAAGTTGTGTTGTTCATGCTGCTACAGCTTATCAGTGTCACAGAACTACTGTAAATTACCGTTTCGTAACTTTACGTACAACGCAACTAATTATTAGCTTCTGGTTTGAATGCTGCGGCTTCCTACACAGAGCTTCAGATTGCAATAATTTGTTTTGGGTCTAACTGAAACGTAAATGCAAATTATAGCGAGAGCATATGGTTCATACTCTCACAGTTGAAGAAGTTCATGGGTGGCATAAAAGTAGATATCTTAGATATTGCGAAACAACTCACATCACTTACGAAAGGCAAGTCTTCCGGACGAGATGGTATACCAATCAGGTTCCTTTCTGAGTATGCAGACACAATAGAGCCTTTCTTGGCAATCATATACAACCGCTCATTTGACGAAAGATCTGTTCCTAAAGACTGAAAAGTAGCACAAGTCACACCAATATTCAAGAAAGGAAATAGGAGTAACCCATTGAATTACAGACCCATTCACTGACCTCAATTTGCAGTAGGATTTTGGAGCATATAGTGTACTCGAACGCTATGAATCAACTTGAAGAAAATGACTTATTGATACATAACCAACACGGATTCAGAAAATATCGTTCTTGTGCAACACAGCTAGTTCTTTATTTTCATAAAGTAATAAGTACTGTCTACAAGGGATCTCAGATCGATTCCATATTCCTAGATTTCCAGAAGGCTTTTGATACCGTTCCTCACAAGCAACTATTAATCAAATCGCGTGCATATGGAGTATCGTCTCAGTTGTGTGACTGGATTCGCGATTTCCTCTCAGAGAGGTCAGAGTTCGTATTGAGAGACGATAAATCATCGAGTAGAACAGAAGTGATATGTAGCGTTCCGCAAGGTAGTGTCATAGACCCTGTGCTGTTCCTGATTTACATAAATGATCTAGGTGATATTCTGAGCAGCCCCTTAGGTTGTTTGCGGATGATGTTGTTTTTTTACCGTCTAGTAAAATCATCAGACGATCAATTCCAATTACAAAATAATCTACAGAGAATTTCTGTATGGTGGGAAAAGTGGCTACTGGCACTAAACAAAGAAAAGTGCGAGGTCATTTTCATGGTTAGTAAAAGAAGTCCGATGAATTTTGGGTATACGTTAAATCTCACAAATCTAAGGGCTGTCAATTCGACTAAATACTTAGGAATTACAATTACGAGCATAGATAATATCGTGGGGAAGGCGAAACAAGGACTGCACGCCGGCCGTGGTGGCCGAACGGTTCTCGGCGCTACAGTCTGGAACCGCGAGACCGCTACGGTCGCAAGTTCGAATCCTGCCTCGGTCATGGATGTGTTTGCTGTTCTTAGGTTAGTTAGGTTTAAGTAGTTCTAAGTTATAGGGGACTGATGACCTCAGAAGTTAAGTCCCTTAGTGCTCAGAGCCATTTTTTTTAAAGACTGCGCTTTGTTGGCAGAACACTTAGAAGATGCAACAAACCCACTAAAGAGACAGCCTACATTACACTTTGTAAGAGGTCCGAGCAGATGTAATTTCGATGTATTGCTCATGCGCTGACCAGAGAGCTGTGTTGAACGCAGTAGGAACTGTGTAGCTGTAGCAGTAAGTTGTTGCTAGTGAGCAATCTGCTCTGGTCTGGTCTGGTGTATCGTGTTGGCTGTGCCGGTCGCGGTGAAGCGATGCCGGAGCCTGAGTATTATTGTATAAGGTAAAAAGCAACCTCGCGCATATGTAGTAATGTTATCTGAAGTCCCATGTAAATGTTTTTAAAAAATCTCGTAATAGTAATCTTTCTCATAAAAAGTAACTTTTAACAACCATTCATTTCAATTTAAAGAATTTACTAATTTCTGCAATCCATGATCATCCCGACTGTTGCAAAAGAAAAATCAGTTGTTTCCTTTCATAGATGACAAATCTATCGGCCAGCATTGCACAGGGCTGTTCCAGAAAAATTTATTGTAAGAGCATATATATATGCGTTATCCGGCGACTTCATTGAGGTATGAATTTTTCTCTTTTTTATTCAGAATGATCTTTCAGGGCCATGACGCAGCACTGCTGACGTCCAAAATTTACCAGGTTACATTCACAGTCAATTATTGAAAAATTATAAGTGAGCGACAATTTAATTGAGAGGTTAGTTACATTGTAGTATTACCAGGTTACTGAATTTATTCGTTAGGACGTTACACTGAATGTGAACGACATAATTATAATTGTTACTGTTGAGAGGTTTAGGAATTTTTCTGTTTTGAGCTTACATTAAATGAGAAAAGAATTTTGCGGGTAGATTAAATGTGAATAAAATTTTGTGTGGAGGTTAAATGAGAGAATAAATTTTGTGGGGAGGTTACAACTTGTCCGTCCTCCACTGGAATATTGGTGTTCGATGTGGGACTCTTATCAGACAGGATTGACGGAGGACACCGAAAAAGTGCAAAGAAGGGCAGCCAGTTTCGTGTTATCGCGCAATAAGGGTGAAAATGTCACTGATATGGTACGAGAGTTGGGGTGGCAGTCACTGAAACAAAGGCGGTTTTCTTTGAGGCGAGATATATTTACGAAATTTCAATCACCAACTTTCTCTTCTTGTTGACACCCAACTACGCAGGGAGAAGTGATCATCATAGTAAAATAAGAGGGATCAGAGCTCGAACGGATAGATTTAGGTGTTCCTTTTCCCAATGCACCATTCGAGAGTGGAATGGTAGAGAAGCAGTATGTAAATGGTTCGATGAACACTCTGTCAGGCACTTAAGTTTGAATTTTAGAGTAACCATGTAGATGTAGATGTAGATGTAGATATAGAAATGTTAACGCCTTTGAACATCCCATAGACACAGTGAGCTTCTGATGCGAGACTCAAAGCAAAACTGGAGGGATATACTTCTCTGTCCATATACGCTAAGGCTCTGACGACGAAGATCGCTGGATCACTGCGCTCCTCAGACCTTTGCAACCAAAACGTAGTGTTCCCAGATCTATACTCAACCTAAGACACGAAAAATGACACTGATCCCCTCATTGGTAATGTTAGGATTAAATTCTGGATACTCCAGGAAAGTACCCAGCCAGTTAAGCGATTGTCCTCAAATAAAGAGCAGCAGAAATATGAACGAAAGTCCTCCTCATGACCAATGGAACTCCCATTTTTTATGTTACATTTTCAGTTTACCTCTTCTAACCAGCAAACAACATGACGCAGTAAGTGCAAGGCCAGTACTATCAGAAGGAGTGCGCGTATTTGAGGACCAACGTACCTCCCCTCTACTTTGCACACAGTATCCTCGTCGACTATTTCACATAACTCATTATTGGCCACACCCAGAAACGTTGTGAAGAAAAAGTATTAAATTACTTAAATTATATGGCCATGTGAACGTTTTTCGATACATTGTTCCACAATACAGTATTACCTGCAAGTATTATTGACCACAAAAGGGACATGGATGGTACAATAAAAGTACTACATTGCTGCCCCTGTACCTGAAAATTTTGTTCTATTTTTCACTATTATACGTGAATGGTCTTAAAACAATTCCTCTTTGCTAGAAAGCGTTTTGCAGTCGACTATCCCCGAAGGTAAAATCTACGTCTTTGATTTTGGACCGTACTCTGGCCAGTGATCAATTATTATTCACTGACAGGAGCTGCAGTTTACTTCACCTTCTGGTCTTGTTGTCCATCCAGTAATAAAAAAAAGTACTCTTACCAGAAAATCGGGTCCATTTGTAATGCCCCATGTAAGAGCCCGCCAACAAGTCTGTATAACAATCCACCTTCATGACTTCGTCTTTCCGTTTATAAGAATGTTTCGTTCCATAATAAACAAACCAGCCAAATCGAATGAAACTGCCACACGTATAACCTGATGCTCCAATATCCTTGTAATATGTGTGCTAAAGATGCGCACTATTGATAAACTTCTCATCAAAGACCTAGCAATACCGCTGTATTTGAGAGCATAAATGCGAAACTTGAAGCATGTTGCAGAAAACAGCGTGCAACTTTGATAAGGCATGAGAGCCGCATTGCCAAATAAACATGCGTGACGGGTCACAATATATGTCACTTACGCCTTACCTTTGAGTTACATGTCCGCTGCCAGTGTTCTGTCGCTACTGCTTTGCAAAGAATTGAGTCGTCCCGGATGCAATATTAGTAGCCAATGGATCGTTTCCCGTGTCATGATCATAGCGACCATAGGCATTCAAAACCAAGCTGGGTTCGTCAACGTCATGATACGTTTATCTAGTATAGACGCCCTAAGTAACACTGAAGGGCGAATACGATGCTTGCTGGTCAAAGATGCGTAATAGTTGGAAACTTAGTCATAGAGCATTAGAGATGCAATTGAGGTACATTACTGATTGCATTAATTATTTAGATGAACATTGGGCTTAGAGCAAATCTAGCCGTTACAGAGACCTCTCCAGGGGGCAGTTTCTAAGAGTAATACTACAAACCCCAGTATGCCTGAAAATAGAGTATGACGCAATAAAACAAAACGCTATGCTACGATAACCTGAAATCTGAAGGAAACAGACAGTTTACAAGGCTTTCAGATTCTTGCAGCAAAATCCATGTGGTTGCAGCAACCTTATGGGGAGGCTGTAATGAAAGATGCGTTAAGAGGCCGATAATTGCGAGGCAAAGTCACATTTTACGAGACACTGTGAGTTCTACGTATGTGGGTAGATCCTTTAGGCTACAAATAACATCAAAAGTCTGCGCATATATTGCCCAGGGTGCGACTATCTCGTACTGAATGGAAATGATAGAGGATTGTTAGAAAGGGCAACAACTTTCTCTCAGAAGGAACCCCTTGAGTGCGAGATTGGAAGTTTAATCTTCAGTAAGGCTAATTAGTAAGTACTGTGTGAAGTATATGTATCTCAATGATTCAACATGTGTAACAGGAGAGCGACAGGAAATGAATGTCCAGGTGGTGCAAAGATCACCCTTCTACGCGATGTCTGTATTACACTTCACAAAACGGGCGTCATCGACTTTAAAAAAATGTTCAAAACAGACCATTAACTTGCTTCTTGGACGTGGAATGAAAAATGGCGCGCCATAATGGTCACATAGGTTCGCATTATCAAAATCGAAGGCGAATTCCTTGAGAGTTACAACGGGGCAGGACTTTCAGTTAGGTATTCTTCAGGAATGGTTATAGAATTATATTGGCGTAAAGGGGTGATAAGATCTGGTGGAATGTGATGGCATACAAAAGAATGAGAAACATTTTGTCGTGAAACTTATGTAGAAACAGCTATCTTAACTTCCTAGCTAACCAATATATTTAACTTCGGTTTGTTGCAGAATTCTTGAACATATTCTCGGTTCGAATATAATAAATTTTCTTGAGACCCCAAAGCTTCCGTTCAAGAATCAGCATAGTTTCAGAAAGCATCGCTCTTGGGAAAACCGAGGTTGTCTTTATCTCACATCATATACTGCGAACTATGGAAGAGGAGCAGCAGGCAGATACCATATTTCTATGTTTTCGTAAAGCATTTGACACAGTGTCCAATTGGAGGCTGTTAACGAAGGTACGAGCATATGGAATGGGTTCACAGACATGTGCTACTTGTACTACCATTCGCGCTGTTTTGGCATCGCGCTTCGCCTCGTCAGTGTCTTCACTCGTTTGTGCTGTCGCTCTCTTGACATTCTCAGCACATCTTGGATTCTTACGATCTCTTTCTTATCTCCATCTATACAGTCTGTGACCGTTCTTATGACTAATTTGTGTCTTTCATCCTCCTGCCCCCGTCTCTTTTTCTCTGCCTCTTGCCTCTTCCTTTCTGCTTCTTGCATGAATTGCTTGAGAGCCTCAAACTGAGATAAACCGCTAAATCCGCCAGGACGAGATGAACGAGATACCATCATTTTGTGACGTTTCGTTCGTGATTCTGGTCTGCCAGTTTCACAGCGCCTACATTTCGTTCTGCTGCGGTGTCCCGTTCACTTTCGTCACCTGACAGACATGTCGTCATACTCCACAGGTTCTACGTTAGACATTTCTGCCAGGTCAGAAACCGCATTTACTTGAGAATCCTGTGTAATATCTGCCTGGTCACCGCTAATAATCTGACATGGATCCATGGTTAACAAAACACAATTACTTCCGCTGCTCTGTAGCAAACGTGCTTTGCTTCTTGCAAGCATGCACTCTAATGCCGACCCAAACGAATTTGAACATTACACATTCCTATGTCACACAGATTTTTTGCTAAACTACGCTCCCGTGAACTACTGTTTCCTAGTTCCTGACAACGAATTCAAATCACAGCGCGCTTATCTATACTCACAAACGAAAATATCGATGTATCCTAACAAATCAGCACAACGCCGTTCGCCATCAGAAAGAAACAATCAAGTGACACAGAAGTCACAACCACAACATGAAAATACACACATCCAATAATTAAATATTAATGCTATGTATAGGCGTCAGCAACGCGAATCAACTCTACTTAGTGCACCACATTAAACATGGGAAACAGAAACCTCAGTAAGCAACACTATCTACGATCTGACGGTTCACAGAAGGTGCCATCAAAAATGGCTCTGAGCACTATGGGACTTAACATCTTAGGTCATCAGTCGCCTAGAACTTAGAACTATTTAAACCTAACTAACCTAAGGACATCACACACATCCATGCCCGATGCAGGATTCGAACCTGCGACCGTAGCAGTCTCGCGGTTCCGGACTGCAGCGCCAAGAACCGCACGGCCACCGCGGCCGGCAAAGGTGCCATCAACTCAAAATTCTGCGCAAGGGACATCAAATTGAATGACTACGCTAGGCAACACTATCTGACGGTCACAGAAGTGACCATTAATCCGAGATGCAGGCAGGACACCACAATGAAAGGTTACCCTGTGAGGGCTATATAAATGGTTGAGAATGAAGAAAAATTTACTAGAGTTCTAACAAAATTTATTTTTAAAAGGAAAAAAACACACACAAATTATGCTAAACAAGTTATTGTTTGAGTACTGTAAATAACTAACAGATGTTTTAAGACCTCAATAGACAAGGATCCTGCGTGACAGAAGTGAGATCAGTACTATGGCCCTAAAAATGTGGATAACGCAATCTGAATTGATCACACGCTAGGTAGACTTTGATTGTTCAGATCTACAGAAAATCCTCCATATAGATGCAGCTGAGAGCAAGTGGCGATTGAGATCTGTAGGCTCTGACAAGGCTGGCGCGACAATTTTTTTACCCTGTTTGCTTTGTGCAACGATGTAACTTGAAGCTGGCGAGATGTGTGCGGCGGAGGCGACACGTGAGGTGGCACATGGTGAATAGATCACGGCCACAAAAGAAATACAAGAATCTCATGATCTAGCGATCAGGCAGACGAATTGCAATTTACTCTCTACCAGAGCCCTGAAATCACGGTAGATTTCAGTGTGTCACACACCCATTCGGAGGTCGTACCAAGGGCCAATTTGGATCACTTATACGACAGGGCCCACAAGGATACCAAACATCAAGACTGGTTTACCAGAAACGAATAAATGTGCCCCCAGCAAACGAGCAGTCCGAGACATTTGAAGTCACACTGTCGGTACAGCAAGAAATTCAGCAATGGCTCCCCAGGCCAAACTACTCGCAAGTAAAGTCAGTCTCAGGACAGGTCTCAAGCACCAACCACACATGCCAGAGCATCAAACAGAAGTCTTCCTACCAGACAAAAGTCCAGCACTCGAGTGCATCACACCTCTCCCAAAAAAAAATCCGTTTCCCGCAAAGTACACGAAGGACACCGCCTTGACGCCGTCTTTAGCCCAAACTCCCCCTTTACCTAAATTTCCCCCTCCGACACGACAGCAGAACTTCAAGTCAAGCCAGGGCAAGAGTTAAGAAACCTGCAACTCTGAGAAAAAAGAAACCCCCAATTACTTGCTTTTTTATGCATTTGCGGAGGGGAAGATGATTTTCTCCTAAGTCATGTCACTTCCCATACCAACAAGAGAATACACACAATCTTACAGATCAATATCTAAATAATTTGTGCCTTGGAGCCTGTTAATCCTAACTATGAGGCGTAATAAAGATCTCCAAACGTTTGTCAGAAGCCGGAGTTCCATATACAACCGAGGCGGCCGATGGAAGTGGTTCACAGGCCTATTTGCAGTATCAGAGAACATGAAAACTTGTGAATTTTTATTATAAGTGGCTCTGTATATGATGCCCAGTTAACGAATCCACTGTGTAGATGCATTCCTTCAGTCTGTCACCCCCAGCCTGGGCTTTGGCTGGTGACAATGCAGGTATCGTCACAGTGTTCTGCTGGAAACCTGTCTCAACAAGGGACTGCTCTGTCTGCCCTGTATGGCTGTGGCCCTGTCTGGCAAGATTTACTAAGGGATGGGGTCGCCGCTAATTGCGTCCTACTCCCAACATGCCATTTCTACAAGCTAAGAACCATGAAAATACCTTATACCTTTAGCACCCTATCAGGCTCCATCAGCATCTGCTCTGGCTGTTAACGTTCTTGAGTCTCACTCAAGATGCATCAGGTTTAATAAGATCATTAATAATTTTCCAGACACGAAAAATAGGTGAGAGAGTAACTTGTCCTCTCTCAACTGATAGGTTCGAACAACATGTAATCATTGTGGAGATGCTTCAGAAACTCAAATGGGAATCCCTGGAGGGAAGGCAACGTTATTTAGAGGAACAATGTTGAATAGATGTAGCCATCTGGTATTTGAAGCTGACTGCGGATTGCATCTGTTGCCACCAACATGCACTGTACGTAAGGACCACGAAAGTAAGACACGAGAAATCAGGACTTACACGGAGGCATAAAGACACTCGTTTTTCCCTCGCTCTGTTTGCGAGTGGAACAGGAAAAGAAAGGACTAGTAGTGATACTGACAAGGGAACCTCCCCATCGCACCCCCCTCAGATTTAGTTATAAGTTGGCACAGTGGATAGGACTTGAAAAACTGAACACAGATCACTCGAGAGAACAAGAAGAAGTTGCGTGGAACTAAGAAAAAAATAAGCAAAATATACAAACTGAGTAGTCCATGTGTAAGACAGGCAACATCAAGGAGAGTGTGAGCGCAGCAGCGCCGTGGTTCCGTGGCTTGCGTGAACACCTGCGGAACGAGAGGTCCTTGGTTCAAGTCTTCCCTCGAGTGAAAACTTTACTTTCTTTATTTTCGCAAAAGTATGATCTGCCCGTTCGCTCATTGACGTCTCTGTTCACTGTAATAAGTTTAGTGTCTGTGTTTTGCGACCGTACCGCAAAACCGGAAGGACGTACCTCTCCAATGGGAACCGAAAACATTCGATCGCAAGGTCAGTCAACTGATTCCTCCACAAGAAAACACGTCTGATATATTCTATACGTCACTGGTGACAGCTTGTGCGTCACATGACAGTAATATGTTGTCGACGCACGTAACTTGTACCCTTTGCGAATGGGTAAAAAGATTCTTCTACCTTGCCCGATTTAGGTTTTCTTGTGGATGTGACAATCACTCCCAAAAAAGTGATGAAAACATAAGAGTTTGTCGCATAAACTGCAACAAATGAATGCAACAGTTTCACAGACGCTAAAGTTTTCCCTGTGCTCTGTCAAGACATCTGTTTCTAACGTTTTCAAAATTTTCCGTGTGTAGACCGTCAAATCCTGCATATGTCCAAGCAAATCTGAACATGTCCTGGAATTTTGGAGAGCGAAGTTGACTATGTGTGAGTGCTTGAACTTTGATAAGTGTCTGAAAATAGGAAATTAAACTTTTCACTCGAGGGAAGACCCGAACCAAGGACCTCTCGTTGCCCAGCTGCTCACGCTAACCACGGAACCACGGCGTTCGCGAGCTCAGACGCTCCTTGATGTTGCCTATCTTGCGCATGGACTACTCAGTTTATATGTTTTGCTTATTTTTCTCATAGTTCCACACAATTTCTTCTTGTTTCCTCGATTGATCTGTGTTCAGTTCTTCAAGGCCTATCCACTGTGCCAACATATAACTAAATCTGAGGAGGGTGCGATGGGGAGGTTCCCTTGTGAGTGTCCTCCGTCACGAGCCGTACAGTGGCTTGTATAGTATCCATGTAGAGTATGTAACATCCCCTTAGAAAAATTAAGAGTGACTGTCCTGGTAAACCTCTACGTTATTTGATTTTCAAACAGCTGAGCAAAACTGAACGAACTCAGACATCTCTCTTTACTTATTCTGATCAACACTAAACTGACACACAATATTTTTAGCGCAATGCAGTCTGACTTTCAATAATCCGTACACAAGGATGGCCCTGACTGACATTAACCTATACCTTTCATGAAACACTTACCTCACAAAAATCTTCGTCACTCGAACTACTGCAATACAGCGAGCACCTATACTGCCAGCTAAATGAAAGATTCTAACCACTGAAGGCACTAACTACTGATAGGCATAGATAGCAAATGAAATATTTTGATTGAGAACAAACAATGTATTTACCTTAATGGTGTTCTAAGGTCATAATATATATAATCAGTTCATGACATCCAGTCTTACAAATTTCATTTTTCTGACGGACACACGTCCAGATCGTCCGCTCACAAATCTCTGCCATCTCTCTCCCCACATCCACCACTGCTTGCGGCTCACCTGCAACTGCGCAACGCTACGCGCTGTTCACATCCAACTGCCCAACACTACAATAGCGAATATTCCAACAAAGCCAACCAGCCTAAGACTGCACACAGCACAGTCAGTGATTTTCATACAGAGCGCTACGTACATTCAGAGTCTAAATTTTCCGGTTGTGCCAGCAGGTATAAACTGCAATGTTACACACTTTTAGGGAATGATACTTTGGTCTACAAGAGTATCATTTTTATACGCAGCCAAGAATCAAGCAAAAACAACTTATTTTGATCAGACCAAGAACCAGGCAAAAGCAAGTTATTTTGACCAGTTATTGACCAAAAGCAGTGAACATACCGAAGTTGTAGTTTTCCTACGTTCATTTTTCCACTCTTCCTTGCTGCGACGTAATATGCTCTATTACCTTTTCAAGGTCACGCCCACGAGAAAGAATCATAGGGGGGAGAGTACCTCCATCTTCTCGGAGCACAAGAATCAAGCAAAAGCTAGTTATTTTCACCAGTTATTGACCAAAAGCAGTGTACATACGAAAGTTGTAGTTTTCCTACGTCCATTTTCCCACTCTTCCTTGCTGTGACGTAATATGCTATGTTACCTTTTCAAGGTCACGCCCACGGGAAAGAATCATAGGGGGGAGAGCACCTCCATCTTCTCGGAGCACAAGAAATATTTTCCAGCCAATTTACTATGCAGATTAACAGCCAACATAATTATATACAAATGCGTTAAGATATTAATATTCATTGATCTTGATACAAGTACAACTCTCATGGTACCGCCAAGTTTCAGGGTTTCCTTTCACTCGCATTCCTTTTCAAATGCCGACTGTTCAGATTTAAAGACAAATTTATTGTTGAGCGATGGGGTAAGTTTGTTTCTCTCATCTACAAATTGTCCGGCCGATTCCGCAGTTTGCTGCGCAACCTCAAGCTGACGCTTTGTTCAGAATTTCGTTATCTTATGGCTTCGAATTATATAGCACTGTCAAAAGTTATCCAAATATCCATTGCTTGCCTTGAAACCACTCTAATCTATGTAGCACGCTGTTTGATGTGCATAACTTCGTAGGTCACTATCATGCACATCTTGTAACTTGTATATAACATTCCCGAACCGCGCAAACACCAGTTTTAGTAGTAAGTGCGTCTTGAATATCCGTAGTTTTTCTTATGCACTACATGATCATATCACTACAGACTTGTATTCTTTTTATTATACATGTCGTTATTCTGTTTAATACGCGCTCTCTGGGCGGTCGTCCTTTGCTATGTTTCACTGGAGACGGGATTTGTGGCTCCGTGTCAGACAAGGATGATGAAATACGAGTAAGTCTCTTGACAAATGTTTGAATATCACTTTCACTTGTTAAGCACGTATCGTCGTTACTGCACTCTCATGTACACTCTCCTCGCAGTAGAACGTCTGCGACACTACGTATTCCACTGACACATCATACAGAAACGCTAATACAGGGCTATTACAAATGATTGAAGCAATTTCATAAATTCACTGTAGCTCCATTCATTGACATATGGTCACGACACACTACAGATACGTAGAAAAACTCATAAAGTTTTGTTCGGCTGAAGCCGCATTTCAGGTTTCTGCCGCCAGAGCGGTCGAGAGCGCAGTGAACCAAAATGGCGACAGGAGCCGAGAAAGTGTATGTCGTGCTTGAAATGCACTCACATCAGTCAGTCATAACAGTGCAGCGACACTTCGGGACGAAGTTCAACAAAGATCCACCAACTGCTAACTCCATTCGGCGATGGTATGCGCAGTTTAAAGCTTCTGGATGCCTCTGTAAGGGGAAATCAACGGGTCGGCCTGCAGTGAGCGAAGAAACGGTTGAACGCGTGCGGCCAAGTTTCACGCGTAGCCCGCGGAAGTCGACGAATAAAGCAAGCAGGGAGCTAAACGTACCACAGCCGACGGTTTGGAAAATCTTACGGAAAAGGCTAAAGCAGAAGCACAGAAGCCTTACCGTTTACAATTGCTACAAGCCCTGACACCCGATGACAAAGTCAAACGCTTTGAATTTTCGGCGCGGTTGCAACTGCTGATGGAAGAGGATGCGTTCAGTGCGAAACTTGTTTTCAGTGATGAAGCAACATTTTTTCTTAATGGTGAAGTGAACAGACGCAATGTGCGAATCTGGGTGGTAGAGAATCCTCACGCATTCTTGCAGCAAATTCGCAATTCACCAAAAGTTAACCTGTTTTGTGCAGTCTCACGGTTTAAAGTTTACGGCCCGTTTTTCTTCTGCGAAAAAAACGTTACAGGACACTTGTATCTGGACATGCTGGAAAATTGGCTCATGCCACAACTGGAGACCGACAGCGCCGACTTCATCTCTCAACAGGATGGTGCTCCACCGCACTTCCATCACGATGTTCGGCATTTATTAAACAGGAGATTGGAAAACCGATGGATCGGTCGTGGTGGAGATCACGATCAGCAATTCATGTCATGGCCTCCACGCTCTCCCGACTTAACCCCATGCGATTTATTTCTGTGGGGTTATGTGAACGATTCAGTGTTTGAACCTCCTCTACCAAGAAACGTGCCAGAACTGCGAGCTCGCATCAATGATGCTTTCGAACTCATTGATGGGGACATGCTGCGCCGAGTGTGGGAGGAACTAGATTATCGGCTTGATGTCTGCCGAATCACTAAAGGGGCACGTATCGAACATTCGTGAATGCCTAAAAAAACTTTTTGAGTTTTTTTTATGTGTGTGCAAAGCACTGTGAAAATATCTCAAATAATAAAGTTATTGTAGAGCTGTGAAATCGCTTCAATCATTTGTAATAACCCTGTATTTCACTTTGCGAAATTCCTCGTGTTCCTTTCTGACGAAATGTCAACTTTGTGTTAATTGTTGTTGTAGATATAACGCAGTGTTGGGATTGTTTATCGTTGTCGTTGCTCTGTTTTGTGTCAACCCCACTAGCATTGTAGCGATGTTCTGAGTTACTCGTCGATTAAGTAGTTCGGATACGCTCCGCAGCTTCATACTGTACTCATCACTGGAGACCACCAGTCCCGCCGCCTGCCATTAGCAGCAAGTATTATGGTTGCGTGGAAGACAATGGGTGGGGTGTGGAATGCCGTAAATATTATTGGCCTTTCGCACCTCGCACTGAAGGGGTTCCATCTCATTAAGACGTACAGTCTGTCAGATTGATATTGTCAGATGGCTTAGAATTTCCGTAATTTATGAACATGAACTAAATTCAGATAAGTGAGTAATCACGTTAGTCATAGAACACTGTAACGCCTCGGACTTTTCACTAACCTCAGTCATTGTTACTTGACATAGGACCTTTCCCTGTAATACGTTCGTTGGAAGTTTGATGTTGTTGAAGAATTACGTAAGTGATTCAGCAGTAACAAATGGTTCAAATGGCTCTGAGCACAATTGGACTCAACGTCTGAGGTCAACAGTCCCCTAAACTAAGTATTACTTAAACCTAACTAACCTAAGGACATCACACACACCCATGCCCGAGGCAGGATTCGAAACTGCGACCGTAGCAGCAGCGATGATCTGGACTGAAGTGCCTAGAACCGCTCTGCCACAGCGGCCGGCGATTGAGCAATAACGTCTCAATTAGTAAGTCAGTGTGTTCAACGTAACGATTAGACATAGTGAAAATTATTATCATTTAAATGAAAGTGACATTAAAATAACAGCAAAGTAGATCATACGCAGTAATACCCCAAACTGAAGCTGTTTTCTTTCGACTCTTTTAATTTTATGATTGATTATATAAAATTCTCTGTTGCATAATCTAAGTTTCGTATTTCGGTTCCACAACTGAACTGAATTTCGATTACCGTGATATAATGTAAATTCAAAATTATTAAAAGCAATAAGACCCTGTGATCTTTATTGAAGATGTTAATGAACTGTACCTGTGTTAATAAAGATTACTGTGAAGTTACGCAAATTTGACTGTAATAGAGTTCAACGTTTATCTATTTCGGTAATGATTATTTGAATTTTCCTTCAAATCATTACATTTATTTTTCTGTGTTAATTAAAAACTATACCTAATATTTCACTTCGTTAATTAGTAAACTTACTCCAAATCATAACATTTACTTTTCTGAGTTAATTAAAAACTATACTTAATATTTCACTTCGTTAATTAGTAAACTTACTCTGTTGGCTTCCTGTAGTAACCGTTTCGTCAACACACTTCTGTTCAAATAAGGCAGTTGTAATTACTATTCTGGTAACGAAATAATTAAAGAACAGAGTTTGTCCAGTTGCAATGGTGATTGATTTTAGGAATAACCACGATGGATTTGCTGTAGGTTACTCAAAATGTTGTGGTACGTATAGTTGTCTGTGCCGTCCGTGACTTACACTACATTATAGTGATCTTTCTAAATTAACGTAAGAAGTAACTTATTACTTCCTCCGCTAGTTAGTTACCGCTTCTTAAACGGTTTCTTTACTTTTATGATCCGTCAGGGTCACGCAATCACGTTCTTTTGGAAATCGGATTGTAAACGACTAAGGCTACACGTTTAATTGGCATAGTCCTTCCTAATGTGAAGGAGATTGTGAATAAATAAAATACTTTTTACTTTTGCCGTGCGGTAAATGAAAATAAAATTTATAAATAATTGAACAATAAGCATATGTAATAAGTAGTCAATCGCAGTTACAAGGGGAATGAAATGAAAACGAGACCGATGGAAGAAAAGTAAGTGACCTGTTTATTATTTCAAAATTAATCACCATGACTGTTAACATATTTATCCTACTGCGAGACAAAATGATCAACGCGTCCATGGAAAAATGTTTGCACTAACCTACGAAACCACGATTGTACCCTGGTGCTCACATCTTCGTCCGAAGCAAATCGAGAGCCACGAATGTCTTTCATCAGGCCTCGAAATATATGGATATCTCGTGGTGAGAGATCGGGACTGTGTGGAAGCTGTGTAAGGTCTTCACGGTGACTCTTCTCCAGCATCGTCCAAACGATCTTGGCAACTTTTGGGCCGGAAATTTCATAGCAGGTTATTTCAGCTACGCTGTAGAAGTTTCGGTGGGAAGCCCTTTACACATACAAGCCCCATACTGTCTTAACAGCTCTCTATGCGATTTCTGTACTTTTCGTGCCCTGAAGAACGACATTAGTCGCCATCGATTTGCTTCGGACGAAGAGGCGGTCGCCTGGGTACAACCGGGAACATTTTTCCATGAAGGCACTGACCGCCTTGTCTAACACTGCGATACATTAATTGTTATGGCGATTAGTTAAGAAATAATAAATAGATTACTTCCTTTGTTTCCCCATCTGTTTAGTTTTCGTTTGACTGCCCATTATATTCTCTCTTTTGCCCCAAATCAAAATGCTAGAAGTAGTTTCTCTGCTTTTCGATTCACATTCGCGTCGCATTGGGAGGTAACGTGCAAAGTGCGGAGAACATGCGCCCGTATTTGTCGGCCACTCGGCAGCGTTACTCTTTTATTAGGGCGTGGGTTGCGGGTGCTCGTTGGGAGCGGCAATCGCGCTGGGATCGGCGATCCGCGACCATCGCATTCCCACCGTCAACGTCCCAGGGGAGGCCGGCGGCTCCATTCCGTAGGCGGGGCGAGTCCCCGTGGCCGTCAAAGAGCATTCGATAGGTCACTGAGCGCTTCCAACGCCCCGACCCGAATGCAGACGCGTCGCTGCAGAAATGTACCGGATGCGAAGCCCTTCACGGCACAGCAGCGCGACATCGCGAGCGTAGCGCAAAAGCGGACGAGACTACCTTCCTAGAATCAGAAGGGACTATCTATAGCTCTGGTACAATTAAGTTTACCTCGAGCCACTTTAGTGTCACGTCTGTCTCCGATAATGATGGATGCTGAGGGAACGAATTAAAATTTCTGCCATGGCCGGGACTTGAAACCAGGTCTGCTTGTGACGATCTAAGAAGGGGAAAATAAACTGAATATCTGAAGTTTGTGCTAGGGAAGGCATTTGACCTGGTTAATCCATGCACCTGTGTTATCTGTAGTGCTTTATTTCTTTCTTTATTTCTCGGGCCTCTGTCCCACTCCAACACGGGTTCGGCTATGTTATGACGCATTTGGCACTGTTAATTGCAGAGGGTGGGCGGATGTTCTTCCTGCCGCCACCCCGAACCCCCCGGGGTGGAAGTACTGTACCCCAGCTGTCTGCGTCTAGCGTAAGTCATGAAATAGTGCGAACGTGTTTCAAATGTCTGTGAGTCGTGTAACTGAGGCGGAACGTGGGGACCAGCGCGGTATTCACCTAGGGGGATGTGGAAAACCGCCTAAAAACCACATTCAAGCTGGTCGGCATACCAGCCCTCGTCGTTAATCCGCCGGGTGGATTCGAACCGGGACTGGTGCGCCCAGACGAGTCCAGGAAGCACCGTATTAGCGCTCTTTATTTATTTATTTATTTATTTATTTTCCATAAAGATCACTCTGTTAAAAGTTTCACGTAGATCATTTCATGGTATTGTATGTGCATTATATATGGAGCGGTGAAAGAAGCGTGAGGTTCATTATCAGCTGTCAAATGTGCACACCGACTGCACCCGCCACATCCCAACTGCGTGGGGGGTCAAGGAAGACTGCCTGAAGATAGTTGGCAAAGGTTTTCCGATAGTGTGACCATCTATGAACCTCACTGTGGGCTTGCTGCAAGAAATACCAAAAGTCCAGTCGCGACTTGGCAGCATCCCCATAGAGGTACGCGATCGTCCAACCTTTGACCCAGATGATCGAGTGTGATTTAGTCGCCGGAAAGTAGTCACTCTCCGGATGTAAGAAGGAAGCAGGTGTAATATGTTGCGGGGTCACACGGAAGTAGCAAGCCACCATCTGTCTTCCTAGGCGCCATATGTCCTCCACCGCGATACAAGTTGAGCGGTGATGGTCGTCATCCACTTGGCGACATTTCGGGCATAGTGGAGTGTCCACTAGTCCAATTGCATGGAGTCGTTGGTTGGTGTTGAACTTGCCACAGGTGACAGAGAACCACAGTGCCCGAACGAAGGTAGGAAGGAATTTTTGGTGCACATGTCTCCAAATCTTCGGCCAATGCAAGTTGGGGTGTTTGAGTTCAATGACATTACGACTTATCCGTCGTAGCAGCCAAACACAAAAATCCGTCGCGCATGGTGGTCACGTGCGCGGAAGCTCGTCTCTGATATAACTAAGATCCACGATAAATGTTGATACATGTGCAAAATGTGACGTAATGTTGCCCACCGCCACCTGAGGTGTGAGGGACGCTGGAACTAGGAGATCCAGTAGGCGGGATGTAAGGGAATCACGCCCGCTACGCCATTGCTTGTACATAGTAGCTAGAAGGAGCGCCGTCGCTCGGCAGTGAACATTCATAAGTCCGAGTCCCCCCTTGTCTGTAGGGAGCGTGAGCGTTGCGTATCGCACCTTGAGGGGCGACCCAATCATCACAAAATAGCCTGGTGCTGATTGAAGTCGATGTCCGAGCGTGAGTGGTAGTGGCAGGATCTGCGAAATATGCACCATTCGAGAAACCACGTAAGTGTTCAGATATTCGACTCGCTGCAAAGGATCAAGGCGCCGTAGGAGATGTTGTCGGACCATGGTATGTGTTGTCTGTAAAATACGTCGGTAGTTAACTGCCGCAGTATGTATTAGAGATGAGGTAAAGTCTATGTCGAGATAGCGGTATCGTTGCACATAAGGAAACGCACTGATTTCTTCCGGCGTAAGGCCCCTTCCAACCGGCATTGCCGCCGATTTGTTCATGTTCACTGCGCTACCCGCCGTCACACTGTGGTCCAACAACAGTTCAAGGACCGTCTTCACCTCTTCCTCAGAACGAACGAGCAGCAGGAGGTCGTCCGCATAGACACGACATTTGAAGGTGTAGCCCCGCAGTTCTATCCCAGAAAGAGAATTTGTTAGCCTCCCAATTAGTGGTTCCAACGCTATCGCGAACAGCAGCATCGAAAGAGGGCAGCGCTGGCGAATGGATCGTCGAATCTGAATGGGCCCTGCTGTACGCCCATTAACCTGTACCAAGGATTGTGCGCCCCCATAAATCCTTCTAATGAGACCAGTAAAACGGTCTGGAAATCCCATTTGTTCCAGTACAGCGTACAGATAGTTGTGGCGCACCTTATCAAAAGCACTGTCAAAATCAACCGCCACCATCGCCGCTTTAAGCCGGCACTCCTCCGCCAGTGCTATCACATCACGGCATTCGCCAGTAGCTGTTTGCACATTCACCGATCCCCCCGTTGTCGTCTGTTCTGGAGAGAGAACGCTACGAATTAACATACGACATCGGGACGCTAGCAACCGTGCAAAGACCTTATAGTCGGCATTAAGCAGGGTGATGGGGCGATAATGTGTGACCGTAATTCCTGGCTTCGGTTTATGTACTGGCACCAAGAGGCCTTCCATAAAAGCCGGTGGAATAGGCGTATCGGAATTTAACATCTCGTTGTACATTTCCGTCCATCGCGGTGCCATTTCGTTGCGAAATTCTCGATAAAATTCGGCAGGAAGTCCATCAATGCCTGGGGACCGATTCAACGCACCCTTTGCGATCGCATCATGTACTTCCTCACAGCTAATGGCTTCCAGTAAGGTTCCCGCGGCTTCCACCGTCAGTGTACGGGAGACGTACGTGGCTATACGTTCGAGGTCATCGACAGGGGCTGCTTCTTCCCGATAGATGTGTTGGTAATGGTCGACGAATGCAGAGACAATGTCCGCTTGACGCGTCACTCTTCGGTCTTCGCGGGTAATTAATTCCTGTACCAAAACGCGTCGTCGGTGCTTTCGTTCATTCACGACGTGGTGCATTGAAGGAATCTCGTGCATTATCGTATCGTGACATCTGGCGCGCACCATGGTTCCCTGAAGATGTTTCCGAGCTAAAGCCACTAGTTTAGCTTTTATCCTTTTGCGTTCGATCCAGACATCCTGTCCCGGTGGACCATCGTCCAGGTCGCGCAGCGCTGCAAAATAAAAGTCGGTCGTACGGCGGCGCCATTCTGCCATCTCCCTGCTGTATGAGATGAACGTACGGCGAAGCGCCGGTTTAGCACAAGTCAGCCACCAATCAAGCTTCTTCGCATACCTTCCAACCCTTCGCTCGCACATCGTCCATGTCTCAGGGATCCGGTGACGGCAGTCAGGATCATGTAGATGTTGAATGTTTAATTTCCACGGGGCCTTACTGTTCCACACCTCTCTACGGGGAAGAAGCACCGTACAGATGTAAGCGCTGTGATCGGAAAATGCCAATGGCCAGCGTTCCGCGTCCTGGACATCATTTGCATGATCCCGTGGGATATAAATGCGATCTAACCTGCTCGCCGAATGAATTGTCACATAGGTGTATCCCGGTGCATCTCCATGTCGTAATTCCCACGTGTCACTAAGTACAAGGTCGTTGACAACGATTCGCAACTCCTGGCTGATATTTGCTTGCTGCCATTGGTCTTTCTGGCTGACAATACAGTTGAAATCTCCACCAATTATTACACATTCATAACGTCCATGGAGAAGTGGGGCAATGTCTTCTGCATAAAATCGCGCCCTTTCCCGCCGCCGATTGCTTCCCGACGGTGCATAAAGATTGATGATGCGTCTCCCAAACGTCGTGAAAGCCATTCCCCTGGCTGACGGAAGGTAACACACGTTTTCCACTGGGAAGCCATCTCGCACGTAAACTGCCACCCCACTATCATTGCGATCACCATGTGACGAATAGGATTGGTAGCCTGCGATGTATGGGAGTGCAGCTATGTGGACTTCCTACAGCAAAGCAATATCCACATCAGATGCCCAAATCGTTTCCTTCAGTAGGTGTATTTTGGCCGGTGAACGCACGTCATTTATATTTAATGTCGCAATACGGTTCGCATGGCGTCGAATCCCACTCTGTCGATGCGCGACAACATCTCCCTGCATCGGCGCTGGGAGCTGAGTTAGAAGGCGTTCTCTCGCCCCTCTCCCTTCACCTTCAGCAATTATTAGGCTGTCTTCGTGAGTGCCGGCTGCCTCTGTAAGACGTCCGGCGCCTCCTCAATATCGTCATACCACATCTTTGCAGGCAGTGATATATTCGTGTCCATTGCCACAGCATCTGCGTCGGGAGAGCCAACTGGTTGTGATTCCTCTTCAGCATCACCACGTCCCGGTACCGTCAATGTGACAGACCGCTGCAGGTCCGATCGAACAGTTTCCATTGCCTCATCCTGTTTCGTAGAGGCTGTTGTGTCGTCTTGGTCCACCGGCACATCGTCATCGGGGCAAGGGGAGTCATCCCTAGGAGATGTCGTGCGACGACGCCGTTTCCTCCTTTTCGGGGAACGTTATTTGCGTGATCTTCCTTCCGTGTCCTCAGGTTGTAGGGAATCACGGTTCAAAAATGGTTCAAATGGCTCTGAGCACTATGGGACAACATCTTAGGTCATCAGTCCCCTAGAACTTAGAACTACTTAAACCTAACTAACTTCTACAACAGTGATCAGTAGCTACAATGAAATCTTCGTCTTTGTCGTCTACTTCTTAATCTACATAAGTGACATCTTCCTCCATCCACCGACTAACAATTTCATCAGTCTTAAGAACGTTGAAGCTGACACGTTCCTGCGAACATAGCCGGCCGGAGTGGCCGAGCGGTTCTAGGCGCTTCAGTCTGGAACCGCGCGACCGCAACGGTCGCAGGTTCGAATCCTGCCTCGGGCGTGGATGTGTGTGATGTCCTTAGGTTAGTTAGGTTTAAGTAGTTCTAAGTTCTAGGGGACTGATGACCTCAGCAGTTAAGTCCCATAGTGCTCAGAGCTATTTGAACCATTTGAACCTGCGAACTCGTTTTGCCCTTAATTGTGAAGAAAACAGGTACGTATTTCACTAGGCGTGGTTTTGGTGACTCCAACACACTTCAGCAACACTCAGCAGTAAGAAATGAAGATGGCGGTAATGCAACTGACAGCGGAACTTTGTAGGGTTGGTGATTTAAGTAGGGTGGGGATGGTGTAAAAGCATTCTGCTAGAACAACATTGCAGAGCGATTCGAAAATTTTTGCACGGTCTAGGACACCACACCTCATGAGTTAAGGATTTATTACTAGACATAAAAACACTAAACAATACTCTTCAACGGTACCGACCGGCCGCCGTGTCATCCTCAGCCCACAGGCATCACTGGGTGCGGATATGGAGAGGCATGTAGTCAACACACCGCTCTACCTGCCGTATGTCAGTTTCCGAGACCGGAGCCACTACTTCTCAGTAAACCAGCTCCTCAGGTTGGCTTACAAGGGTTGAATGCACCTCGCTTGCCAACAGCGCTCGGGAAACCGGATGGTCACCTATTCAAGTGCTAGCCCAGACCGACTGCGCTTAACTTTGGTGATCTGACAGGCACCGGCGTTACCACTGAGGCAAGGTCGTTGGAATTATTTGACAGAGGTTTACAGTAAAGAGAACAAGGCAGACACCATGTCAAACAGGCTCTCCAATTTTTTCAGAGGTCGAACTCCTTCCATGTGGCCAGGAGCCGGCCTCAGTAACCTGCACTGGACGTCTATGACGCCTAATCCGTTTGTTAAGGTCTCGCAGCAACTGGCCATACCATAACATTTAAAAAAAATGCAGCTTACTAAAACGTAACAATAACAAGCCTTAATACCAAAAATCATAGAGATTCAAATCACAAGTAATTTTAATTGGAACGACCACATGGATAATGTTGTGGTGAAACCGAACCAAAGACTGTGATTTGCTGACAGAAAACGAAGAACGTATAACACTTACTACTAGAGAGACTGTGTACAGTACGCTTGTTCGTCATGTTCTGGAGTACTGATGCGCGAGGCGGGATCCGCATCATATAGGTCTAACGGAGGACAGCGTATAAGTTCCAAGGAGGGCAGCTCGTTTTTTACTATCGCGAGATAGAGAAGACGATATACTACTCGAATTGTGGTGACGATCAATAAAACAAAGACTTTTTCGTTGCGACCGTATCTTCTCGTGAAATTCCCATTACCAAATTTATCTTTCGAATGTGAAAACATCCTTTTATTGGCCACTTACATAGAAATGATTATTTTAATATAATAAGAGAAATCAGAGTTTGCACTGAAAGCTTTAAGAGTTTTTCCCGCGTGCTGTTTGGGAATAGACCCGTAGATACATAACTTCAATTTGAACTCTCTGTGAGACACTTAACTGTGTCCAAGACCCTTCAGAACAGAGAACGGAACTTAGTATAGTTAATGAAACTGTCAATCTTAACTAATAAAACCAATAATGTGGTTAAGCCACCGAACAAACAGAGCTGGAATTGATGAAATTACAACTACAAACTTTGTAAAATACAAGGTGAAATTAAAATATATTAAGCTCCAAAAACACAGAACACGCCTTAATCCAACTCAGATCCAAAAGGTTGTCAGAAACAGTACTAAGACTAGGTCTCACTTCCCCGTCTTTACGGAAGCTGACGAAACTTGGATACCGAAGAAGACTAGATAAGGTGAGTCTGATGAGAACACAAGGCACTATTTGCAAAACACGAAATCATAGGAAGTGAATGTTCGGAAAAATTCTCACGAATTGGTGACGGCAGTCCATGCATGCGATGGAGTAGGCGGCTGCAAGTTCTTTAGTCCGTCCAGCTTCGACATGCCACTAGCCTGTGTTCAAGGGCTACAACCTGTTCTCGCGTGATACCTTCCACTTGGTAATCTGCACAGTTTATGGCACGCAGCATCCGACAAATGCTGCCTTACGTTTGTCCGCTGCAGTCCGAGTTCCAAAACATAATAATCATCAGTGTACGCAGTGAGCCTTGTAAGAACTAGAAGGCGGACAGGTTGTGAAGTATGGTTGGACATGAGCATACAAGTTACTAGGTAATTGCCACGAATAACAGAGGACTACCTCTATTGATATGAGCCGGCTCTGGCCATTATCCATCAAGCAGATACTAAAATTTATTTCTTAAAGTAAAAAATTGGCCTTTGACTGTATATCTGCTTTGGGTACCACAACAATTTTCTAGTAGTGATGACTTACACTATATTGTGCTAAACCGTGTTCAGGGCACAGTAGGTACGGCCGTCAGCAGGACATGGTTTTCCCTGCTCAACTTCCGAATGTAAATTCACGTTGGCCACAACGGTATTGATAAAAATACATTTAATTCCCATTCTGTGTCTTGGAAAATTTTTACTCAAATCTAAGACCTTATGGAAAGGAAAACAAATAATTACATTTTCTTTTTCCAAGTAACGGTTATTTTATTAAGTATAAGCTCATTAAAATGTATTCAAACATGCCGTAGCAAAGACTAAAACGCCTTCACCCGTTGTAAATCAGGGACTGCATTAACGAGTTATTTTTCCTATTGTACTATTTTAGCCACTCGATGTATAATGTTAAAACCCCAAAACACACTGTATGTTATTGAAATTCACTTTATTTGGAAGCGAAGTGACCCGCAGTTTCTTCCTTCCACGAAATCGTGAAGTAACTACGAATGCGAATTTCTTGGTTGAATCAGAACTGCGAACTGTCGCTACGTTAACCACAGATATCCGCACCTGGTGTATTGACGTAGTACTACCTCAGGTTCCGAATACAACTACTTGCAGTAGTCAGCATAGACGAGAATGTCTTGTAAGCAAATCGTGAGATAAAAATTATTAAAACCAGATAGCTAAACCGTATTAACTCAAAGGTAATTTTTAAGTTTCTTTGCCTGTAGCTCAGAGGGTTGGTAGAATTTGAGCGATGTACTCAAAATGGCTCAACTTACGAAAAATTTTAAAGCCTTATTTCATAATAAACTACGTATCATATGACACCATTCGCAAAACCGAACAAGCGAATAAGTAAATAAATGTGTATTTCGTAGACCACATTCACATTTTACGGCACTAACAGCAGATTGCATAGCATTCCTATTCAGTACATTCTTTCGCGTGTACAAACCATAATATAATAACTACAGCTTCAATTAGTTACTCACAGACACTGATTATTTTAAAATCATTTTGACAACTGTCAGTTCTCTGACCGATCGTTCAATCTGGTAACTACTAGGTTTCTGTAACGTTGCACACAAAGTCGGCAGTACAGAAATACGCTTTTACCGTAACGAATATGGACAATGATAATGAAAAAATACGAAACTAAGTGTTTGTATTGCAATACTACACTGGACTTACAGTATGTTTTGGGAGGCGACAGACGAGTCTGAGTTACCGCCCTGCCAGCAATAACTCTAACTAGTAAACCTTCCACTTGACTACCTGTCCCATGGGTCTACTAAACTGCTTTTGCCCCTTAACTGTTTTTTATTGATAGCCTGCATTAGGAGTTATCACAATTATCAGCATCTCCATGAATTTAAATGCTGAAATAGTGTTAATGAAATGGTTAAACTGTTATAATTTTTGTGAAGTGTTGACGGATGATTAATATATCAACACGAGATATATCTTTTCTAATATTTAGGGCACACGGTTATTGATTGAAAATTGAACAACAATAAGTGTTATGCGTGATGACAAAAATTAACATAAGCTGATGGCAGCACAAATGTGCACTGAACAGTTAACAGCCCTGTACGGCGAACGTTGGCAAAGACTAAGGTTTTTCTAACTGAACTATTTGCTCCGGCTCTAAAAGTGGATAACGCCATCTAAAATTATCTAACACTGAATAGACCTTGATGGATCTATTCTACATAGCAGTTGTACTACGTTGGTGCAGCGAAGAACAAGTGGCGAGATTGTAATCTTGTTTGACGTAACAGGTCGCAGCAGCAATGCAGTACCCCTTTTCTCGATATGTTGCGGTGTGCCAGGTGACGGTCTCAGTTCAAGCGTTTGCAGAGCAGCGACGTGCGGCACCTGTGATTCCCTATCGCAGGCACGAAATACGCAAAGTCGCGGCTGGCGATCTGTTAGACGGATCGCAACTATCCTCTAACGGAGCCCTGAAATCTCGGCACATTCCAGCGTGTGACACTCCCGTTCGCAGGTCGTACCATGTACCAGTTTGACTCACTTATACGGCAGTTTGCACAATATCAGAGCGGCAGACGTGTCACGAATAAGATTGCCCTCGGTACAGCGAGTTGTTCGAGATGACTGAGGTTCAAACTGTCGGTGCAACAAAGTCCTCACCACAGGCTCCATCGTCAAAACCAGTGCTACTGCGAAGTTAGGCCCAAGACAAGTATCCCTAGCGCAACCCACTCATAATAAAAGTCAGTACCTGAATCCTCTCTAGATCGAAGTCTCAAATTTAAAACACCCTCTCCAGCCCGGAGTCCGAATTGGAAGACGAAATATCGGCTTCTCTCACTTTCAGTCTGGCCTCGGCAAACTCCCCAAAAGTACTCCCACAACCGCCCCCACAATGGTTTCGTGCTAATCTCATGACTCCACGGTCTCCATGTCTCCCCTTTAACTCGTCTGCTCTACTCATTGGCCAATCCTAATCGAAGTTAACTATATTCTTTTCTTATCAGCAGAAGCAGCCAATCCCTGACTCGCAAATTCCCGAACAAAAGGAGGAGATGATGTGCCCTCAACTTGTTTTTTCCACGGCCACTTTAGGCAGTGTGTTATTTTGAGTATCCATATAGCTTGAAAGTGAACAGCACATTTATCATGCATATCATTATCTGGTATTCGTTCTTTCCGCGAGCTACACGATATTGGAATAATAGAGAATTGTGAAGGCTGTTCGATGAACCCTCTGCCAGACACTTAAATGTGATTTGCAGAGTATCCATGTACATATACAAGGGTAAGTCAGTTATTACCCGCAATAATGTTATATTTTAGTTTATTTTCGTAGTACTGTCGTTTTACGTTGATGACGCATGCTTGGTTTTTTTGTTGTTATATCTTTGCAATTTTCATCCTGCTAGTTTAGCTTCGCTATCGCTGCCGTTCTGTTAATCATGGTTGCTCCTCTGTCTATTTGCACCAAAGGAGAGCAACGTTCAGTGTTCCGTTTTTAGTAGTCAGAAGGCGTATCAGGGGCCAAAATTCATAGAAGACTTTCGGTACAGTACGGGAACAGTGTTTTGCCACAACAGAGTGTCTACAAATGGATTGAAAAATTCCGAAATGGTCGCACAAGTGTTAAGCACGATGAAGTAGCCGGATGACCGTTACCACAACAAATGAAGAAACCATTGGGCGTTCACGTGAAATGATTCTCTTGGACAGACTATTAACTATTGACGAACTGGCACATCGACTGCAAATTAGTCACGGTTATTCCTACGAAATCATTCACAACAGACTTGGGTTTCATAAAGTTCTTGGAAGATGGGTCCCAAAACAACTCACACAGTTACATAACCAAACGTGCGTGGACATCTGGAAAAACCTTTGTGTCGCTATGGTAACGAAGGGGACAACTTCTTAGACAGCATCATTACTGATGACGAAACATGGAACCATCATTAAGAGCCGGAGAGTAAACGACAGCGTATGGAATCTAAACATCCAAATTCTCCGTACAAGAAAAAGTTCAAGACCCATCCTTCCGCAGGAAAACTGATGCTTACGGTTTTTTGGGACATTATGGGGAAAGGGCTACAACAATAAACAGTGTACGTTACAGTGAGATGCTTACTGCCAGGCTAAAGCCTGCAATTCGAAGAAAACGCCGAGGATTGCTGTCAAAACGTGTTCTGTTATTGCACGACAGTGCCCACTCTGCATCCTCCATATAGTCCCGATCTTGTCCCTTCTATCACTTGTTTAGTCCACTCAAACAAACATTAAAGGGCCGTCGATTTGCCTCGGAAGCAGCAGTGAAAGTAACTGTTCATTCCTGGCTCACAGCTCAACCGAGAATCTTCTTTTGTGAGGGCATCAAGAAGCTTGTACAACGATGGCCCAAGTGCGTTGAAACGCATGGAGACTATGTCGAGAAATGATGTTGTTGTAAGTTTCCTATTTGATTACAATAAATTTTCGGATAATAATTGACTTACCGTCGTAGATGTAGACGTAGATAGACGGCTTGAATGTTACTGAGTGTGTGACCTGGGACCCCGGCTAAGAGAAGTGCTTTAATGTCCTAACATATATCATTTCAGAGCCGCCATAAATGTTGTGTTCCTTCTAAAATTGATTCGAAGACGTGAGGTTTCCCAAAAACTCTATAGGCCAAGGGAGAACACCACCTGATGGCTCTCTTGATAGCGTCTTACCCATGGTGTACATGGAAACTCGCGAATTTTTATGGCCGCCGTCTCTGTTCACAACGGGAGTTTACGACGCTGTCGTAACGCGTTAGCTAGACGACCTAGATTTCTTTCGCGCCCCTAGTCACTGCAGTGGCAAGAGGCACCTAACACGTAGGTCTAGGTAGGCCGCTTTCCAGACTTTTCGACAGCACGCATTGTCCGTGCTGTGTTGGAACACTGCTTGTGACCATCATTCTATCCGAAGTGAGTGTGTCAAGATGTACCTTTCCCTAATAGGTGCATGTGACTTTCAAACCCCAAACATCCACTGAAAGCTTTACTGTTAAATCACAAAACGCCTGCTTGTTCACAATTTCAGGAAAATCATATTCAAAGGAGAGCCACCATAAATGTATACGCTTTCATCAATATCCGCTCATGCTAATAACTTCCTGTCATCTCACAAACGCAATGTATTCGTTGAAAAATCAACATTAAACTGTACCCTTGGCTATGGAGAATAGTGAGACAGTGACTTGTCCTCAGTATATAACATATTGGACAAGTTGCAAACTCTTATGATATTTTCTGAAGAAATATTAAAACAGCTCTTCGTACGTAGTTCAGACATATTTGTCACATTACACTATGTGATCAGAAGTATCCGGACACCTGACTGAAATTGACTTACTAGTTCGTGGCGCCCTCCACCGGTAAATCTGGAATTCAGCATGGCGTTGGCCGACCCTTAGCCTTGATGAGAGCTTCCACTCTCGCAGGCATAAGTTCAGTCAGATGCTGGAAGGTTTCTTGGGGAATGGCAGCCCAATCTTCATGGAGTACTGCGATGAGGTGAGGTATCGATGTCGATCGGTGAGGCCTGCCACGAAGTTGGCGTTCCAAAATATCCCAGAGGTGTTCTATAGGATTCAGGTCAGGTCTCTGTGTAGGCCAGTCCATTACAGGGATGTTACTGTCGTGTAACCACTCCGCCATAGGTCGTTCATTATGAGTAGATGCTCGATCGTGTTGAAAGATGCAATCGCAACCTCAGATGCTCTTCAACAGTGGTAAGCAACAAGGTGCTTAAAATATCAATGTAGGTCTGCGCTGTGATAATGTCACGCAAAGCAACAAGGGGTTCAAGCACCCTCCATGTAAAATACGACCACACCATAACACCACCGACTCCGAATGTTACTGTTGGCACTACACATTATGGCAGATTAAATTCACTGGACTTCCGCCGTACCCACACCCTGCCGTCGGATCGCCTCATAGTGTACCGCGATTCGTCACTTCACCCAACGTTTATCCACTGTTCAATCGTCCAATAATTACGCTCCTTACACCAAGAGAGGCGTCGTTTGACATTTGGCGGTCTGATGTGTGGCTTATGAGCAGTCGCTCGACCATAAAATCCACGTTTTCTCACCTCCCGTCTAACTGCCATAGTACTTGCAGTGGATCCTGATACAATTTGGAATTCCTGTGTGATGGTCTGGAGAGATGTCTGCCTATTACACATTACGACCCTCTTAAATTGTCTGCGGTCTCTCTCAGGCAATAGGCGAGGTTGGCCTGTACGCTTTTGTGCTATACGTGCCCCTTCACTTTTCCGCTTCACTATCACATCGGAAACAGAGGACCTAGTGACGTTTATGAGTGTGAAAATTTCGCGTACAGACGTATGACACAAGTGATACCCAATCACATGAGCACGTTCGAAGTGTATGTGTTCCGCGGCGCACCCCATTCTGCTGTCTCATGATGTCTAATGACTACTGAGGTCGCTGATACGGAGTGCCTGGCAGTAGGTGGTAGCACAATGCACCTAATATTTAAAAAAACGTATGTTTTTGGGCGTGTCCGGATACTTTAGATCACTTAGTGCAGAAATAACAAAAAATATCGAGGTAATGTTCCATAACAAAAATCCCACTGAAACGATAAAGGAAAACTTTGAAAATGTCCCGTAACCATGTTAAAAATCTTACATTGCTGATATCAAAGCAGTTCGTTACAAAATGTTTCATTGTTGTTGTGGCTTTTAGTCCGAAGATTGGTTACTCGTCATTCTCCACGCTAGTTTACCTGCATCAAGATTCTCCATTTCTGAGTAACTATTGAAAACAGATATAAATTTCAATTAAATTACTGTTGTGAAGGCAACGTCTCCTCCTACAGTTTTGTACCCGTCCTTTCCTCTCATTCTTCCTTACACTACCAAACTGAATATTCCTTAATGCCTTTTGATGTATCCTGTTAACCAATCCCATGGTTTAGTCAAGTTCTGCTATATATTTGTTTTCTCCGCAATTTCATACAGTAACTCCTCATTAGTTACGCGAACTACTCACCTGACCTGCAGCATTCTTCTATAGCACCACATTTAAAAAGCTTGCCTTCTTCATTTAACTGTTTATTGCCCACATTTGACTTTCATTCAAGGCAACATTCCAGACAAATAATGTAAGGAAAGAATTGCTAATATTTTAAATTATATTAGATGCTGGTAAATTTCTGTTTTTCAGAAACAATTCTCCAACTGTGGCCAGTCTCTCTTTCTATTCCCTTCAATGCTGCCATCATGAAATATTTTTCTTACGATGTAGCTAAACATCTAATACCTTATTTCCTTATCTAATTCTCCCAGCGTTTTGTATGCTAAGTGATAACTGGTCACAGCGCTTCATAGCACATGTCTAGAACATGAAATGCGACCTCCGATTATGCGACAAACATCATGCCAACGCTAAATGTCACATAGCATTAGCTCCCAATTCGACACCAGTCCTGCGCGAAAATTCGACACAATTGTATATTTATACCGATAACACAAACATTGCGACCAATTCCACACTGGAGTGTGGGTGTGTGGGTCCATCTTTTAAACACATCTTTTAAACACAGTACAACAGCGAGTCTACATGGAATGGATCTGACAACTCTAGGGGCGGCTCACCGGATGTATGTATTGCTAGACGCCTATGCAGAAGTAACGAAATTCCAATAAATTGCGGCGAAAGGAGGATTAGATCTTAATATTTCGTGACAACGATGTTGTTGCAGACAGAGCACAAGCTCGTATAAGGAAATATCGGGGAGGTAATCGGCCGTACCGTTTCAAAATATGGACTGGTGGTTTGAAGCACCATAGATGGCGCCTGAAAATGCTCGATTGTTTCCCGACTGTTACAGAGCAATCAAATTTGGCGGTCACGATTTTAGCATGAGTGGAACACCGTAGGGTGATTCTGGTCTTTAGAACCAGACAGCTGACGAATCCGCTCTCACTCATGCGCTTCATAGTCTGACTGAAGCCGACGTCCATTCGTATTTCTTCAGGCTGCGAAACGTGTGAAAATCACACGCTGAAAGACTCCGGTTCTACGGACGATGTTGCATTGTTTCGCTTGCAGCTTGCCGAAGCGTAGAGTTCGCTCGATTGGCAGTGTGGGGTCGGAGATTATTGTGCAACAGCATGTTTTCTCTGCTCGTCGAGTTCCTCGTGCGTGGAGTTACAGTCAATGCGTAGCGGCGTGAATAAACTTTCTAGATACTGAGGCGTGCCATGAAGTAAAAACGGCCTGGAATTTTGTAGGATGGAAGCATCCTCTTGCAACATAACTTCCATCCTCATTCTACCAATCGAACAAGGCTATGCTCTGGCGAGTTGGTAGGGAAAACTGCAACATCCTCTGCACAGTCCGAATCTTCAATCGTGGGATTTTCACGCCTTTGGTGACCTTAAGAAAGACACGAGTGAAAGTCCAAGAGTAAGTGGGCTTGTGGATCCGTCAGCCGCCGACCGCATTCTACGGAACAGGCATTCATCGTTCCGTCTGTTAAACAAGTGTGGTGATAACTTTTGAGTAAACGCTAGGTCCTGTTTTTGTGGATTTTCAGCTTTCATGTGAAAGCCTCTCATATACAGATTTCTAGCCCAACGAACTACGCCAAATAAGCGTTGCGCAATGGATTTATAAAGCGCTAATTTTCAGTCCAGAAATCGATCCATAGGTGTCGGTAACCACACATTTTCCTTAATTAAGCACCGCGATGACTAGCTACGAAATGAAATGCATGTATACAATAAATTCCTGAGTTTATTAGCTTAAGTTTAATTCGTTAAAAGATCTTGTCTGTTAATTTAGCAAAATGTAGTTCAACGTACTTACAATAAAAATAAACACGAAAGAAGATAAAAACGTTGTGACTTAATGGGGAATCTCAGGTATGGGAGCACGCGATAGGTTCATTTGGCTCTAAGCACTATGGTACTTAATATCTGAGGTCATCAGTCCACTAGACTTAGAACTACTTAAACCTAACGACATCACACACACCCATGTCCGAGGCAGGATTCGAACCTGCGACGGTAGCAGCAGTGCGGTTCCAGACTGAAGCGCCTAGAACCGTTCGGCCACAGAGGGCAGCATGGTAATTCACCTCACTAACATTTTTAATTTTAACTGACTCTAATCCGTGATAAGATAACAGTGATTGCATTCAAGCTCTAAATATAAGAGAAGTTTTTGTGCAACTGTGCCAAACCACCAGCCAGGTAGAATCTAATCGTGGTATAATTGAGTGTTATTAAAGTCATCGCGACCTATTTGTGCTGTCCGTAAATCTCACTGTCGTCGGACTACGAATTCGCTGACTACGGGTGCTGCCGATGGCTCGCTATGTCGTCCAGAAGTGTGCAGGGCGATATCTCCACCTGGATCGTCTTGATTGATGCATGTCCAAACTGCGTACGAAACCGCAAGTGTATTTGCCGGGTGTAGAACTCAAAG
Organism: Schistocerca serialis cubense; assembly: GCF_023864345.2. Lineage (NCBI taxonomy): Eukaryota > Metazoa > Arthropoda > Insecta > Orthoptera > Acrididae > Schistocerca > Schistocerca serialis. Next base: position 669,529,205 of record NC_064642.1, read on the forward strand.
TCACTCTGCTGCGAAAAGAGGCTGAAGTGTTCTCTCTGCCAGCAGAGCCGGAAGTAATTCCGCTCAGAGTACAATCCGAACTGCTGGAAAAGCGCAGAGCGCATGAAAAATTTAAGCAAACATCGCTATTCTACCACCACCGCAAAGAGATATGGCCCTTCCAATCAAGTGTATCTGAACCCCTCTGTCAGAAAGTTTTGTCTAAAACTTTTACGCCGCGAAATTCCAGCCAATCTAGATGTCCTATATATGAGGCCATTGCGTGTTGTTTTCTAGCATGTGAACGGAAAAGAGATGAAACGGAGCCCGCATCTCGTGGTCGTGCGATAGCGTCCTCGCTTCCCACGCCCGGGTTCCCGGGTTCGATTCCCGGCGGGGTCAGGGATTTTCTCTGCCTCGTGATGGCTGGGTGTCGTGTGATGTCCTTAGGTTAGTTAGGTTTAAGTAGTTTTAAGTTCTATGGGACTGATGACCATAGATGTTAAGTCCCATAGTGCTCAGAGCCATTTGAACCATTTTTTTGATGAAACGGAGGGAAAGCGTTGGGCTGATGTTGAACCGGCTGTCTGAGCGTGTGACTGCCATTTCAAGGGATTGCCTTTGGTATTTAGAAAGCTTTCGTCATTGGTATCTTCCCTATAAAATTGTCTCTTAAGGACGGCTCAAAAACTGAGCCACTCTCAACATGGTAAACTTTTCGCAGGTTGTCCTCAGCAGTAAAATGTTGTAGACTGCGCTAGGAAGCCCTTCTGCAGGAAGCGACAGAGCACAATGACTGGCTATCTCCATCACTCCAATCTGCTGCCAGAGTCTGGCACCTGAGGCCGAAGCTCTCCCTGCCTGCCAAACCAAAAGGAGGTTGGGGATGGGACGGTCCTTCTGTTGAACTGCTCTTGCTGTCCCGCAGCTGGAGCAATACATGGGAATAATATTCGCCGGCACCCAGTATACGTAGTGGAATATCTACAAGTTCGAGATGGTAGAAAAGGAAGAAATCACCTATGCAGTCACCGTAGTTCTGTTGGGACTGAAAATAAATGTGCGTCTCCTCAGTCTCCCAGATTTTGAATGACTTAATTTGGAATGTAATTATTTTGTGTATCAGATAGACTCTCATTTGCCTGCAAAAATATCGTTATTACTCGTGAAGACGTTTGACGGAATAAAAAGAGACGAGGCCTACTGCTCTGAAGTTTCTCAATTCCACTTTGTTATCTGATCTGCCACAGATCATACCTATCCCACTTTACAGATGTTACGTGAGGAGGCGTCTAAGTTAAACATCTTATCGAGCACTCGTGGTTTCACCATTTTTCTGTCAATTTCTATAAAGGTTCTCAACAGTTGCAAGTGAAAAAGAAAATCAACCATAACCAATTGCCCTCAGTTTAAAGTAGCTTATGTCAATGGTTTTTTCAACTTGCGGTCCGTATCATCGCTAGAAAGATTCTCAGTTTGTTTATGTTCTTACTGCGTCATGTACCCACATCATCACTAGGTAGGGTCCAATCTCCGGACGGCAGTGGCTCGCCAGTGTATTTCACAACTGACAGTACGTAGTATCACATAGTCCTTACTATGACCAAAGATATAAATTGAGTTTTATTTACATTGAGAACCGACGAATGTATTTACAAATTCGTAAACTGTGTAAGACGTGTATGTTTCTATTCTCTAGTCAAACCACAATTTATGAAAGATGTTTGTATTTTATTAATAGGATTACGTAGGAATAAATAATACTTATCATTTTGGAAATAACTGTGGTAGCAGAGAATGTCTGCACCAAAGTGTTGCTGGCAGGAGAGACCGCACACTGATATAATTTTAAAAAGGGCGGGAGAGGCCGCGTATCGATACATGTTAAGAAAAGAGCGGGAAAGACTGCGCATTGATACATTTTGTAATCGTAGCAGGGATCGTCTGCACCAGAAAGCATTGTTGGCTGGAGAGACCGCACTTTAGCGTTCGTAGGAAGTCAGAAGGGACAGCAGAAGCAGGTAAGTAGATTACACAAGTACGAGATTGGCGATAAGGTACTGGTCCGTACGCATTATCTGTCATATAAAGGGAAGAACCGATGCAAAAAATTTGAACTTCTATATGTAGGACCGTACAGAATTCGAAATATTCCACACGCTAATGTAGTACACATTGATACACTCAGAACAAAAAAATCGAGAGGAAAGCATCATATGTCAAACATAAAGAAATTCTTAAAATAGAAAAATATTCTTACAGGGATACACATAGATAGAGTATAACAATGAGCTTTTTGACACATTCCAGCAAGCCCGATCACAGTGAACTACTCATGGGTTATTTACGTGCACAACAAGTCGCCGTAGATAATTACACTGAGCAATAACAGCAGTCGTGGAAGCTTTCTCGCAGGACATTTATTTCACATTATGTAAGGTAAGTGAAGCAATTAACAGGACTACTTTCAATGTAAATGTATAACACGTACAAATGATTTTCATACAGTAGTAGCAATTAGATGTGTTCTTTAACCAATGCTTGCAGCATTGTTGTCATAGTTCACCAAAATAAACGCGGTTTTAATTGTAGTATAAGTATTGAATATGGACAAACATGGATAAATGCTTTATAGGTCATGCCGAGAGCTGACGCGATTTTACAGATGCAGAGAAATGTTGAAGTCATGTCGTGCAGTGACGATTATTAACCATGAATATTTTATTATAGGTAACGCAGAGACATATTGAAGTCATGCCATGCTCTGACGATTATTAACAATGAATATTTTATTATAGGTTATGCAGAGAGAAGACACGAGGTACAAAGGAGAGAGTAGAATGAAGATGTTTGTACGTAAGGAATATAATTTAGTAACGGTTTATTTTGATAACAGGTGACACAGCGCAGCGCAGCACTACGGATGGACAAACCACATTAAATTGCTTACTATATGTACTTTTCTATTCGAAAAATGTTTTCTGCATTGAACATGACATCTTTTACATCAGGCACATACATAGGAAAAACAGATCACGCCAAATGTCAGCATACCGATTCACACTCTGCGTAAAACATAAATGTTTTCTCTTAAATAACAGCGACGATCTGTGCTGAATAACTCAAAAATAATTTATAGGTGACCGACAATATGACTCGTAACTGACGACCACGTTACCGAACAGAACACATGAAAGGAAATTTATCTACTCAAGTCTCAGAAAGTGACATAGTTCGTCAAAATGTACTTGCATATTTCAAAAACTGTGAAGTTATATAAGAGACTCTTGATGTAATTTTTTATACGAGCACCAAACTATGATTTAGCTAAAGGAAATTTAACTACTAAAGTCACAAAAAGTGACACAGCTTGTCGAAATGTATTTGTATAATTCACAACCTGTGAAGTAATATAACAGTGTCTTTATGTAATTATTTATATGAGCACCAGATTATGATTTATATAAAGGAAATGTGTCTACTAAAGTCACAGAAAGTGACATAGTTAGAATAAAGGTACTTTTCTATTGTATTTCAAATGTTGATGTACTACTAAATTCCACTTACGGGAATATTTGTTTATGTTATTGACTGTCACGTTATGTCATATGTCATGTAGGCTGAACTCACTACAGATGAAAAATGTGTTTTGCATGTAATTGCTTAAAGCTATAAGCTTTTTCTACAGTCACACAAGGCGACATATTTTGTCGTTTTAAAATTAAAATAAGAATACGGTAAAGGTAATTTTTATGACCACAGAGGAAAGAAATGATGTAAAATTTGGTACTAACGGTATCAACCATATCCGTGAACCTTTTGACAAAATGCTTGTACCTGTACCTTAATTACTGTGCATCCCCATGGTTATGGAGCACAAGCAAAGTGAATAGTGAACCACATTACTCATGTTTCCTATGAGGTGTCGGCATACCAAGATGCACAGCACAGTCATGATGTACGTCAATCGGTGCTTGCATACCAAGATGCACACCGTCACTACTAATGGACAATTGGAAGTGGAACTCGTACCTGATGTAGCTGCGGCAACTCAGGCAATTCGACGGTTAACTTAGTGTTTGGTTACACTAAAACTATGGATCAAAGAGACGATGGAAGCACATGGTGAAATCTGGTGTTGTGCTATGTGAGGGAAAGAAACGGACTTTAGAGTGCATTCACAGACATTTGCAAGTGCTTTGACCATGCTATCCAATAACTTTTTTTCCCTCCTTGAATATGGTACTAATAAATGCCAATTTTACCAATGAAACAAATTTATAATGAAACGTAAACTATGTTCTAATTTTTTGCCATTAATTACTATTAGAGATATAAATAACTTTTACTACCTGATGTAAACTTCCATCTTACTGACTCATATAATTGTATATCTTGATACTCTTTTGAATATTCTCTTTGTTAGACTTACTCGTAGGAAAACAAATTCTTATGATACTATATGTATGTGCTTTGTTGAAAGAGATATTCTGTCATAAACTTACTTATTACTACACATATTTCTATACTCAAATTTACGTCAAGTCCAAATGACTTAACGACATAGGAAAATTTTAGGAAATCCAGTGGAGGATTTTGTAAGACGTGTATATATCTGTTGTCTATTGTCAAACCACAATTTATGAAAGACGTTTATATTTTATTAATAGGATCAAGTAGGAATAATTAATATTGGTCATTTTGTAAATAATTGTGGTAGCAGAGAATGTCTGCACCGAAGTATTGTTGGCGGGAGAGACAGCACATTGATATAATTTTAAAAAGGGCGGGACAGACCGCGTGTGGATACATTTTAAGAAAAGAGCTGGAAAGACCGCGCATTGATACATTTTGTAATGGTAGCAGGGATCGTCTGCACCAGAAAGCATTGTTGGTGGGAGGGACCCACTTTAGCGTTCGTAGGAAGTCTGGAGTAAGCGAGATGTGAAGCGACTCGGTAGAAGATCTGAAGCGAGAGGTTGAGAGGAGCGGTGTGCCTGCCAACCACCGGCTATGATTTACAAGAGATTATAAACGGATGTACAGAAACATCAGCTAACTATTATCATAAGAGGAACTAATATTATTGAATTATGTTTTTTGAGAAACTCAAGACTGCTGAATGTATGTTTGCGCAATGCTAGTTGTAAGTTTATTGTAAAAAGTAAGTCTCATTTGAACGTTTGTAAAATCATTTCATTACCAACAGTAAACATTTGAAGAATCGTTTTCAGAATATAATTAATTTTTGTCAGCAATATTGCATTACTGATTGTAATCCATCCCAAAAACCATCAACGTAAAACTTTTCAAAATTTTATTGTTGTCAAGAAAAAGTTTAACTATGAATTACGTAACTTCAGTCAAATTAATTAAAGAATAACTTCAGCTTTGCTATTAAAGAATAACGTCAGCTTTGGTGATAATTACAGCCACTTATTATGACAGCCCACCAGCAGCTAATATAGTAAAACAGAGTAAGTATATTCATGTCGAGTTCGGTGTAGCAGTCAGATGGCGATCCAGTAACAGTAAAAAAGGTAAGGAACAGTTTTAGGTTATTGCAGGTAACGACCGAAGGCCACGACGACGACACATTCTATGTCTCCTCGAAATAATCAGCAAATCACTTTTAATAAGCAGCATTTAAATTTGTATGCGAAGATTGCACTTACTATTATTGAGAAAAAGAATTAATTTTAAAGGGAAAATTTCATTTATTATTATCATGCAAAAGATATAAATCCTAAGGTAAGGTTTCATAGGTTATTGTAAGGGGGAAGGTTGCGTAACAAAAGAGATATAGAGGAGACGGGAAGGTTTCAGGTGGCTGACGTAGTCTAACATCAATGGAAGTTTCACTATAACTATTACTCCTAGTGTTTTGGTTGCAAGTGAATCGACGAAAATTAATTCCTGAAATAGATGTAATTCCATTATTGGCGCTACCCAATAGTTGCAAATAAATCTAAGGACAACACATGATCATATGAATGACTACTACAGTAAGAATTAAATACATACATGTAATAGTTATTCATCCAGCTCAGGTAAAATTCCTGATAAACCAGGGAGAAACCTCTACTGGTCTCAGTTGTGAATAGGCAGACTATGGGTATAATCCTGGAACTGACATTATCAAAGAACAGGAAACTTACTGGAGGTATAACATTCGCCAGTTTTTATCCCTTCTGGTCTTTTCTTATGATTCGACATTCCTCGAACCCTCATTAGTTTATCATTGTCCGAAAACAAAGACAGATAATGCTACTGAGAGGTGTAATTGCATTTGTTCACATTATTATTATTAGCATCGTCATTATTACAGGATTAATTAATCAAATGCTTCGACTCTCTTCTGTTCCGGTTTTCCCACAGCCCATGTTTCACTACCACGCAATGCTGTGCTCTAAACGTACATTCTCAGAAATGTCTTCCTCAAACAATGACCTATGTTTGAGACTAGTAGACTTCTCTTGGCCACGGACACCCTCTTTGCCAGTGATAGCCTGCTTTTGATGTCCTCTTTGATCCGTCCGTCATTGGTTATTTTGATGCCTAGTTAGCAAAATTCCCTAAATTTATCTATATCGTGACCATCGATCTTGATGCTAGAGTTCTTGCTGTCCTGATTTTTTCTATTTACTCTCAGTCCACACTCTGTACCCATTATACAGTTCATTCCATTTAGCAGATCATGTAATTCTTCTTAAGGGGCTCCGGAAAGGCTCAAAATCATGAAAAGTTCAATTTTTACTTTTTTGCGTTTTCTGAATCTGCAGACTATTACCTTTTAATAGATATATAATTTATTCAATTCCGAAGACTACAACTATTTTTAAATCTTTTTTTAAATGTGTTCTACATGGGCGTGACCCACTGTGGCGCTGTTAAACTGCTGTCAAATGGTGTTATTATTAACGTCCGTGTTCATTAGGTACATTTTAGTGATGTGAGATAAAGTATGTGTTGTGGCTAACCTGTGATGGTTCAATATATATCGCTGTTGTGATTGTCGATTGTTTCATGTTTATTTACTCTGTTGTTATCTCGAAAATATTCATAATTAATTCTGTTTCTTGAGTCTCTGTTTTGTTGAAGTATAATAATGAGTAAAAGTAAAGTTGTTAGAAATCCTCTGAAGGCTTTTAAGAAAAGGAGAAATGTTGGAAAGCCAAAGGTATGTGTTATTACTGTAAACAATAAAGACGATAACCAAGTGAGTGAACCTAACCTCACAAGTACACCTGCCCATAGCAGTCAAAGTGGGAAAGAAAATACGTCACAGAAGAAGCTTGGTTCAATGAGTGAAAACTATGAATGTTTTATGGGCGAATCGGATGTGAATGAAATATTTGATATGTCGGTTCTCAAAGGAATTTTTTCAAACTGTGTAGTGAAGTTGGTCTGGAACTCTCCATAATAAAGCACGTAGGACTTGCTAGTGAAATACAACGGAAATGTGATAAGTGTTCATACATGACCACCTTTTGGAACAGTGTTGCAGTAACTGCAACTGAAGAAAATGGTAGCAAAATCTACGAACACAACATTAGATTTGTTTATTCCTTGCGTTCAGTTGGTAAGGGTGCTACTGCAGGTGCAATTTTCTGTGGCATCATGAATCTTCCAAATCCCCCAACCAAGTTTACGACCTATAATAAATTAATAGGGTCTAAAGTAGAAGATGTCTGTATAGAATCTATGAATAACGCTGTGGAAGAGGCAGTAATGGAAAATAATGGTAACAGAGATTTGACTGCAGCGTTCGATGGTACCTGGCATAAACGGGGACACACATCTCTTTATGGTGTAGTATCTGCCACCAGTATGTATACAGGGAAAGTTTTAGATGTAGCAGTAATATCAAAGTATTGTAAATGTCCACAAAAATATAAAGGTACACATGAAAATAATTGCAAAGCTAACTACAGTGGCAGTAGTGGAGGAATGGAAGTGGCTGGTGTTGCCAGTATATTCCAGCGTTCTGAGGCGTGTGATAAAGTGCGATATGTTAATTACCTTGGTGACGGTGATTCTAAAAGTTTCAAACATGTTCAAGGACTGAAGCCCTATGGTGATGATGTTGTAGTGCAGAAATTTGAGTGTATTGGACACGTACAGAAGCGAATGGGAACAAGACTTCGGCGACTGAAAGCTTCGTACAAAAAAGAAAAACTCAGTGATGGTAAAGGGTTGGATGGGAAGGGAAGGTTAACTGACAGTGTAATTGACAAAATACAGAACTATTATGGAATGGCTATTAGGCAAAATACACAAAGTGTCGACGAAATGAAGAAGGCTGTTTGGGCTCTTTTTTCATACTTCTTCAACCGATGAAAATCCCCAACATAGCTTGTGTCCCAAAGAAGAAGACAGTTGGTGTAAGTATAACAAAGGATTGCTAACTGGTGAAGTGTACACTCATAAGCATAATCTGCCTCATGCAATAATGGAGGTGATAAAACCTATTTTCAGAGACTTAGCAGCACCTGAACCGTTGAAAAAGTGTATTCACGGAAAAACTCAAAACCCCAATGAAAGTGTAAATAGTGTTATATGGTCGAGAATCCCCAAGACTGTATTTGTTGGAATAGAAACACTTCACTTTGGTGTGTATGGTGCTGTTGCGACTTTCAATGACGGCAACATTGTAAGGTGCAAGGTATTTAGAAATATGGGATTGAAGATAGGTTCTAACATGGTACGAGCGATGCTTACTTTAGACAAGGAACGCCTTCGGGCTGCAGACAGGGCTGTAAAGAGTCTAGAAATGCAAGCAAGAGTAAACAGGAGGAGGAACAAGAGGAAGCTGGAGGAGGAGTTTGCAGAGGATGAAGATAATCCATCCTATGGACCTGGAACGCACTAAAAAGGTAATGCAATCTTTGTCGCTCGATTCCCAAAACTTTTATTTTCTCATACTAATTACATGTTTTCTAAGGATCTTCCAAACATTTGTTTCAAACTTTCAGTAAATGTTACACAGTACCTTCTGCATAATTTAACACAGACTTTTTCCAAAAAACTGTATATTTTTGAATATATAAATAAAAAATTGCAAAAAAGTGTTGTGATTTTTCATTACAATTGAAAATAATCATCTTTAATAACTGAACTAAAATTTTGTAAAATCCCTGTGTTAAGTTGTAGCCCATATTCCAATAAATAATCTGTAAAAAGTTCAACTTCCTACCTCAAATACGTTGTGAGGAAAGATGTAATTTATAAGCGTTATTTTAACATTGCAAGTATAGGGCGTTCCGGAGCCCCTTAACTTCCACTGAGGACAGCAATGTCATCAGCGAATCGTATCACTGATATCCTTTCACCCTGAATTTTAATTCCACTCCTGAACCTTCCTTTTACCACCCTCAGTGGTTCTTCGATGTGCAGATTGAACAATTAGAGCGAAAGGCTACATCATTGTCTAACACCGTTTTCAATCCGGGCGCTTTGTTCTTTGTCGTCCACTATCATTATCCCCTCTTGGCTCTTGTACACTACCCGTCTCTCCGTAGAGCTTACCCATTTTTTTTTTCAGAATATCCAGCGTCTTGCACCTTTTTACATTGTCGAACGCTATTTTCAGGTCAAACATCCTATGAAGGTGTGTTTATTTATTTTCTTATTCTTGATTCCATTATCAACCGCAACGTGGAATTGCCTCTCTGGTGCCCTTACGTTTCCTAAACTCGAACTAATCGTCTTCTAACAAATCCTCAATTTTCTTTTCCATTTTCCTGTACATAATTACTGTAAGCAACTTGTATGCATGAGCTGTTAAGCTGATTGTGCGCTAATTCTCGCAATTGTCAGATCTTGCAGTCTTCAGAATTGTATGAATAATATATTTCCGAAAGCAGATGGTATGTCACACTTTCTGCACACCAACGTGAATAGTCGTTTTGTTGTCCTTGCCCCCAATGAGTTTAGAAATTCTAATGGAATATCGTCTATCCCTTCTGCTTTATTTTATCTTATGTCCTCCAAAGCTTTTCTAAATTCTGGTTCTAATACTGGATCCCCTATCACTTCTAAATCGACTCTTATTTCTTTTTCTGTCACATCAGACAAATCTTTCCTATTGCCGAGTCGGTCCTTCGGGCATTTATTTTTCGATTTCTTCATATTTTTCGTGCAGCTATTTCTTCTTAGCTTCCCTACACTTCCTATCGATTACATTCCTCAGGGACATGTATTTCCGTATACCTCAATTCCCTTAACGTTTTTGTGTTTCCTTCTTTCATCGATTAGCTGATGTACTTCTTCTGTTACCCATGATTTCTTCGCAGTTACCTTCTTTGTACCTATGTTTTCCCTTCCAACTTCTGTGATCGCCCTTTTTACAGATGTCCGTTCATATTCAGCTGTACAGCCCGCTAAACTATTCCTTATAGAGCAATCAGGAATTACAATATACGCTTTATGATATATATATATATATATATATATATATATATATATATATATATATACATATGTGTGTGTGTGTGTGTGTGTGTGTGTGTAAATTAACAATAATTGCAGAATGTGGTGCCATACAACGTGGCACTACACAAAATTGGACCTAATGGCACAGGCACATAGGGAACACACACTACACATATCTGTAAGTCCACGTTATTTGCGATAAGTTGAGAAAACCGTCCCGAAACACATGTGCCACAAAACGCCACTGTTTCCTGCGCATGTATCCCGACATCAGTATCGGATATGATCACCATACGCACGTACACAGGCCGCACAACGGGTTAGCATACTCTGGATCATGTGATCGAGCAGCTGGTGGGGTATACCCTCCCATTCTTCCACCAGTGCCTGTCGGAGCTCTAGAAGTGTCGTAAGGGTTTGAAGATGTGCAGCGATACGTCGACCGAGAGCATCCCAGGCAGGCTACAACATTCGCCTGATATCCTCTGTTTTAAGGTACTCCTCGACGATGGCAGCTCAGTGGGGCCGTTATCATCCATCAGGAGGAAACTGGGACCCACTGCACCAGTGAAAAGGCGGACATACTGGTGCAAAATGACGTCCCGATACACCTGACCTGTTACAGTTCCTCTGTCAAAGACATGCAGGGGTGTACGTGCACCAATCATAATCACACCCCACACCATCAAACCACGACCTCCGTACAGGTTCCTCTCAAGGACATTAAGGGGTTGGTATCTGGTTTCTGGTTCACACCTGATGAACACCCGGCGAGAATCACTGTTCAGACTATACCTGGACTCGTCCGTGAGCATAACCTGGGACCACTGTTCCTACGACCATGTACTGTGTTCTTGACACCAGGCTTTATGGACTCTTCTGTGACCAGGGTTCGGTGGAATGCACCTTTCAGGTCTCCGGTCGAATAAACCATGTCTATTCAGTCGTCTGTAGTTTGTGTGTCTGGAGACAACTGTTCCAGTGCCTGCGGTAAGGTCCCGAGCAAGGCTACCTGCAGTACTCCGTGGCCGTCTGCGGACACTGATGGTGAGATATCGGTATTCTTGTGGTGCTGTAGACTGTGGACGTCCCCATACTGTAGCGCCTAGACACGTTTCCTGTCTGCTGGAATCGTTGCCATAATATTGAGATCAAACTTTGTGGCACACGGAGGACCCGTGCTACGAATTGCTGTGTTTGACCAGCCTCCAGTCGCCTTAGTATTCGACCCCTCATAACGTCATCAATATGTGTCCTTTGAGCCATTTTCAACACACAGACACCATTAGATTGTCTGAAAACGCCTGTACACTTGCTCGCTTCACCGTACTCTGACATGCAGCAACACATCTCTGCGTATGTGGGCTGCTGCCAGCGCCACCGTGCGACGACCGCAGGTCAAATGCACTGCATGGTCATACCCCGAGGTGATTTAAACCCGGAAACCGCCCACCAGAGCGTTGTTTCACCATGTATCAGGAATAATTTATGAGCATGAGTGTATATATAGATCGTAAAGAGTATGTTGTCATTCCTTAGTACTTTTGTATCCCACTTCTTTGTGTATTGATGCATCCATACTAATTTCCCAATCTTCAGTCTACTCTTCATCACTACTACATTGTGATCTGAGTCTATAACTGCTCTTGGGCACACCTTACAATCCAGTATCTGATTTCTGAATCTCTGTGGGACCATGATGTAATGTAACTGAAGTGTCACCGTATCACCCGGCCTTATCCAAGTATGCGTCCCCCTCTTGTGACTGTTGAACAGATTATTCGCTATTACTAGCTGAAATTTATTACAGAACTCAATTAGTATATATCTTCGCTCATTCCTTGTTCCGAGCCCATATTATCATGCAACCGTTAGTTATACTCCTTCTCCTACAACTGCATTCTAGTCCCCCATGGCTACGGGACTTTAATCTCCCTTTATGTACTGTATTAGCCTTTCTGTATTTTCATACACTTTCTCTATCTCTTCATCTTCATCTTGCAATGTCGGCAGGTATACCTGAACTACCGTTGTCGTTGTTGGTTTACTGTCAGTTGTGATAAGAACAACCCTATCACTGAACTGTTCACAGTAACACATCCCCTGCCCTACCTTCCTGTTCCCTACGAAACCTACACAAGTTATACCGTTTTCTGCTGCTGTTTATATTATTCTATACTCATTTGACAAGAAATCGTTGTCTTCTTTGCATATCACTTCATTCAGATTAAACCTTTGCGTTTCCCTATTCAGACTGTTTAGCTTCCCTACCACATTCAGGCTTCGGGACATGCCACGCCCCCGGCTTGTAGAACGTCAGTGTTTACACAAGGTATGAAATGGCAGTGCATTGGTGGAGCTGTCATTTGTAATCAGGCAATTCACGTGGAAAATTTTACGTGGTGATTATGGGCGCACCACGGAAATTAGGAGTCTTGGAAAGCGCAGTGGTAGTTGGACCCAGAGGCTTGGGACATTCCATTTTGGAAATCGTTAAGGAATTCAGTATTCTTAGATCCACAGTCTCAAGAAGGAGATGAGTATACCAAATTTCAGGTATCACCTCTTATCACGGACAACCCAACGGTCGACGGCCTTCACTTACAAGCTGGAGCTGGGGCATTTGTGTAGAGTTGTAAGAGCTAACCGACAAGCAACACTGGATTAACTAACCACAAAAATCAATGCGTGATGTACGACAAACGTATCCGTTAGGACAGTGCAACTAAATCTGGTGTTAATGTGCCATGATAGCAGACGACCGACCCGAGTGCTTTTGCTAACAACACCGCTTCGCCTGAAGCGCCTCCCGAGGGCTGGTGGCCACATCAATTGGGCCCTAGACGACTAGAAAACTGTGGCCTGATGATTCCTGATTTAAGATGGTAAGAGGCGACTGTAGCGTTCAAATTAACGCAGATCCCACGAAGCCATTGATCCAATTTGGCAAGAAGGCATTGTTCAAGCTGGTGGCAACTCCATAGTAGCGTGGCCTGTGTTTATGTGGAATGGACTGGGTCCTCTGGTCCAAATGAAACGATCATTGGCTGGAAATTGCCATGTTCTACTTCTTGATGACCATTTGCAGTAATTCGTGAACTTCATGTTCCCAAAAAACGAAGGAAATTTTATGGATGACAATGTGCCATGTCACCGGGTCACGACTGTTCTCAATTGGTTTGAAGAACATTCTGGACAGTTCGAGCGAATGATTTGGAACTATTGAGCATTTATGGGAGATAATGGAGGGATCACTTTGAGCACAAATGCTTGTGCCGGCAACAGTTTCGCACTTGTGGACGGCATTAGATGCAGCATTCCTTAATATTTGTGCTGGGAGTTCCAACTGCTTGCCACGTCGAGTTGCTCCACTACGCTGGCCGAAAAGGAGATCCGACACAATATTAGGAGGTATACCATGACCTTTTCACCTCAATGTAAGCTGCATTATTACTATCTTCAAATTATTTCCTCCAATTTTCTATGATTCTAGAGGAATCTTTCCAGGTTAACGTGTTCTGTCATTTCTCATTTAGATAAACTGCTCTTCACTTTCGCTGTTATAATGGTCACATCTCGTAAAGTTTCTTCAGTCTTACCTTCTTCCTCTTTTGTGTACTGGGGTCTGTCTTCAATTAGAAGATCTGCAGACGAAAAGTAAATAAAAGATCTGCCACCATATAGCCAAAAAACTGCTATACACACCAGATGGACAACGGGGGCATGTTGAGCGGTCGAGCTGCACGACGATCGGATTTCTGCAAACTGCTTGTGAAATCATGGCGGATGCATTTGACATCTGTGTCTCACACTCATGGACGGCCCGGCTATTTGTCTTAACAAAAACTACCTGTTTCTCGAAATTGTTCATGCCCTCGTCTAATGCTCTGTGCTGTAGGAGGATCCACACCATACCCAATACGAAAATCACGCTGAACAGTTATTACTGACCCGCACCACGCAAAACGTAGAACACAAAACGCTTTCTGTTGTTTCGACGACACTTTTACTAGAACTGAAGTGGACACACACTGGCTCTACCTAGCGGGAACCATGTAAAGCGCGTGGGTTTGCCGTTTCCAACAGTACGGTTGTTCACACGCGTATTCAAATAACATAACAATTATGATATTTTTAAATCGGATGATTCTTCTTGATACAACCTGTAGTAGTTTTACTGGTGGTGTAAGTATTATATTGACGAATAGTGGAGAAATTTCAATACTTCAAAACGTAAATGTGATTTCACCGAAGTTACATATAGCACATTACATTCGACTCTCAGCTGCATGATCACACCATTAGAAGTAGGGCACGAGGGTACATCAGTAAATGAAATAGAATATTATAAATTATTAGGTATTTAAAAGGATAAGAATCGGAACGCGGAAGTCACATGTAACATAATTTCTTAAACGTGTAAGCTCTACCGATAATACCCGTTTTGGAAATGAAAATAACAAAAAGTTTATTTACTTATCCTATTGTCATTCACTAATATGTTATGAAAATATATTCACGGGTAAGTCTTCTCTAAGTACGTGTTTGATGGAAAGAAGCGTGTTCTAAGGATAAAATGTGATGATCACTCTACATCTTCTTGTAGACAGTTTTTCAAACGGTCTTACTTACGTAACTTCATTATGAAGTTTCTTGTCAACAATGTCATGTATCGTAAACAATAGTATCATCAATAAATATGACACTACACGAAGGTACGTTTTACACTATCCATTCTTTAAGTTTAGTGCAGCGAAGGAATGACTGGTGTATTTATCCATAAACGTCTTACTGCATCTTCCCAGTGACGTAAGGAATGTCTTATATTATACAATTAACTGGACACTCAAGACATTAAATATAGTTAAGTATAAATTAGTCTATACCAAAATATTAGATTAAGACGCATAAAGATCAGTGGACCATACACGTAACTAAACGAAAATAACCTTTGTTTCAAAAATAGATACTACGTAGGTAGGGCAACTGGTTGTATGAATTTATGGCAGATATCACGGATTTCATTTGCGCTGTGAATTGCAGCACGGCTGTGATATAACGATGGGATATCTCTTCCTGACGTAACGCAATGTAATAGCTTGTTTTTCTCGTGAAACCTTTTACGACAGCGACAATAAAACAAACTTTCCGTCGCTTCGCAGAACATTACGCCAAACGAGAGAACAAGATAGTGGCCAACTTTATGAAGCTCTTTTTCTATAGGCTATTGGAGCACCAGCAGACGTTCCTATTAATTTACGAGAATCTTTGATTCAATAACAACCCCAGACGAGAAATTCATTGCCACAAAAGTAGGTGAGCGTCCTACCAAACTATCAGTTTCTCTCACTTGCTTCATTTAAGAGCTACACACATCACGCTGAAAGACACTCTTTCTGTGTCAACTCAGTGCCCACAAAGATGTGACCAAGACATAATAGATTAATGTACCTCCTGGCAATGAGCTAATATCTACAGGGTACACTAAACTTCGCACAAAAAAATCCACTGTGTTGCATTAATATTTATGTATGTTTCTCCAAATAAGCTACATATTACTGAGACACCCGAAGTATATCTTGAATAATACTCGTTGCTAAGTAGTAATGCTGTTCTATAAATAAGAAGAAATTTCCTTTGTAGCTTCTGCAGCGAAGAATGTAAGTCGCACCCGAATAAGAAAAGTCGAATTACTACAAAACTTTCAACACCAGGAAACCTGTACAGACATGTTCACGTCAATCGGATGGTATCCTATCGGCATCTTTCCCAAATTGTGTAAAGGCTATTTCAAGAACAATTTCGTCATGTGGTGTTGAGCGGATGAGTTTCTTTGTACTTGGGTGACATGCACTCTGACGCTGGCACACACAAACACATACACACGCACACGCACACACACACACACACACACACACACACACACACACACACAAGGTCACATGCGCGAAAACCACGCGCCACGGGCGAATATCCGAGTGGGACGGAAATCAATAGATATGGTGTACAAATAAAGATAAAGAAGTGATTGCTACTTCAGAAAGATTGGATGGCCTATTCAAGAGAAACAGCTTCACGAATTGAACAAGTGAATGACGTATAGGTCCACCTCTGACCCCTATCAAGTAGTTATTCGGCTTGGTACTGATTGGCGGAGTTGTTGGATGTTCTCCTGAGGGATGTCGTGCCACGTTCTGTTCAATGGGTGCATCAGATCGTCCTAGTCCTGAGCTGGATGGAGGGCCGTGCGCATAGTGATCGAAACGTTTTCAATTGCGGAGATCCGGCGACCTTGCTAGCCCAGGTAATGCTTGACAGGCACGAAGGTAAGCAGCAGAAACACCTGTCATTAGCGGGCGGACGTTAACGACCATCAAAACTGGTACAGGGATACTGAACACAGGGTTATCATAGCAAAACTGAATATTGTATTCCCCAAATAAGCGAAAGATATACCTATTCAAAAAAAGCAGATATAAATTCACTTGACGCCTTCCTGCGAGACAATCTCCACTCGGTCCAAATTATTAATATAAGTGTAGACCAGACGTGGCTTGAATTCAAAGAAATAATATCGGCAGCAATTGAAAGATTTATATCAAGTAAATTAACAAACGACGGAGCTGATCCTCCTTGGTACGCAAAATGGGTTAGAAGACTGTTGCAGAACAACTAAACAAACAGTCCAAACTTAAACAGACGCAAAACCCCAAGACTGACGCTCTTTTACAAAAGCTCGAAATTTGGCGCAAACTTCAATGCGAGATTCATATAACAGTTTCCACAACGGAACTTTGTCTCGAAATCTGGCAGAAAATTCAAAGAGATTCTGGTTGTATGTGAAGTATGTTAGTGGCAAGAAACAATCAGTGCCTTCTCTGGACGACAGCAATGGAAATACTATCGAAGACAGTGCTGCCAAAGCAGATTTACTGAAGACAGCCTTCCGAAATGCCTTCACAAAAGAAGACGAAGTAAATATTACAGAATTCGAATCGAGAACAACTGACAACATGACAAGCGTAAAAGGAAATATCCTCGGAGTAGTGAAGCAACTTAAATCACTTAATAACAGCATGTCTTCTGGTCCATAATGTACACCAATTAGATTCTTTTCAGAGTACGCTGATGCAATAGCTCCATGCTTAACAATCATATACAACCGATTGCTCGACGAAAGAACCGTACACAAAGATTGGAAAGTTGCACTGCTCACACCAATATTCAAGAAAGGGAGTAGGAGTAATCCTCCAAATTTCAGGCCCATATCATCAACGTCCATACGCGGCAGGATTTTGGAACATGTATTGTGTTCGAACATTACGCGTTAGGTCGAAAGAAACGGTCTATTGACACACAGTCAACATGTGTTTAGAAAACATCGTTCCTGTGAAACACAACTAACTCTTTATTCACATGAAGTGTTCAGTGCTACTGACAAGGGATTTCAGATCGACTCGGTATTTTTGGATTTCCGGAAGGCTTTTGGCACTGTACCACAAAAGCGGCTTGTAGTAAAATTGCGTGCTTATGGAATATCGTCTCAGTTAAGTGATTGGATTTGTGATTTCCTGTGAGAGAGGTCACAGTTCGTAGTAATTGACGGAAAGTCATCGAGTAAAACAGAAGTTACTTCTGGCGTTTCCCAAGGTAGTGTTATAAGCCTTTTGCTTTTCTTTATCAATATAAACGATTTGGAAGATAATCTGAGCAGGCTGCTTAGGTTGTTTGCAGATGACGATGTCGTTCATCGACTAATAAAGTCATCAGAAGATAAAAAATATCGCAAACCGATTTAGAAAAGATATCTGAATGGCGCGAAAAGTGGCAGTTGACCCTAAATAACGAAAAGTGTGAGGTCATCCACATGAATGCTAAAAGGAAGTAGTTAAACTTCGGTTATAGGGTAAATCAGTCCAATCTAAAAGCCGTAAATTCATCTAAATAACTGGGTATTACAGTTACGAACAACTTAAATGTGATGGAACACATAGAAAACGTTGTGGGGAAGGCTAACCAAAGACTGCGTTTTATTGGCTGGACACTTAGAATATGTAACAGACCTACTAAGGAGACTGCCTGCACTATGCTTGTGCGTTGTCTGTTAGAATACTGCTTCGCGGGTTCGGATCATTGCCAGATAGTACTGACCGAGTACAACGAAAAGTTAAAGAAGGGCAGCATGTTTTGTATTCTCGGGAAATATGGGAGAGAGAGTCACAGAAATGATACATGATTTGGGATGGACACTATTGAAATAGAGGCGTTTTTCGTTGCGACAGAATCTTCTCACGAAATTCCAATCACCAAGTTTCTCCTCCGAAAGCGAAAATATTTTGTTGACACCGACCTTCATAGGAAGAAACGATCACCACGATAAAATAAGGGAAATCAGAGCTCGTACGGGAGGATATAGGTGTTCGTTCTTTCCGTGCTCTATACGAGACTGGAATAATAGAGAATTGTGAAGGTGGTTCGATGAACCCTCTGCCAGGCACTTAAATGTGATTTTCAGAGTATCGATGTGGATGTAGATAGATGTAGAACTTGTTAAAATGTAAGCCTATGATGGATTGCCAGGAAGGGCAACAAACCGGGCTGTGGAATATTGGCGACATACTTCTGTACTGTAAGTGGGCTGCAAATGAAAACCACTTCTGTACTGTAAGTGGGCTGCAGATGAAAACCAAGGGAGTCCTGGTGAGAGATTAAACGGAACGCCAAAAGTATCTCTTCTGTTCGCTGGGCCTTATGGCGGGCGACAGACTGGTATCCCACCGCTGTCCCAGGCGTATCCAGATATGTCTTCGCTGGTCATAGAGGCTCAGTTGGAAGCGGGACTCATAACTGAAGATAATTATAGCCCATTTAAAGAGATCCCAGGGTGAATGTGCCCGACACCATTGCACATGGCATTGTTTGTTTGAAGAGGTCAATGTTTGTCGGTGCAAGGGGAGCCTTGTGCTCAGTCTCCTTTCTGTGATCTGTCTATTAATGGTCCTCGTGGTGACTGTAGCATAAGTTGCACGTCGGATCGATGATAATGATGAATCTGGGGCTCCCTGACGATTGCTCGGTCCTCATATTCCGTCGGCTCTATAGATCGAATACTGCCGCACGGGATTAGCCGAGCGGTCTTTGGCCGCTGCAGTCATGGACTGCGCGGCTAGTCAGGGCGGAGGTTCGAGTCTTCCCTCCGGCATGGGTGTGTGTGTTTGTCCTTAGGATAATTTAGGTTAAGTAGTGTGTAAGCTTAGGGACTGATGACCTTAGCAGTTAAGTCCCATAAGGTTTCACACACATATGAACATTTGTGAGATCGAATACTTCCTTTTTGACGCCACGGTTCACTCATTCCTGCCATCATCGCATTCTTGCATCGCCGATTCACCAATTACTCCAACTGGATTCTCTGTGGTCAACCACGACTGCTCTTTCGAATACTGACAGCTGTTTATATTACTCACATGCCTGGTTGTAAAACGTAGTTAACTCTCTAGCTGAGTTTACGGAACGAAAATCACAAAGAATTTATGACCCGGTGTCGACATATTTCCTATTTACTATCCTTGACATCCGCTTGGTGAAACCGCGGTGCACCTCAAACCCAATCCAGCGGCCGTCAAAGTTTACTATTTCACATTGTTCATGGATGCCTATATGAATATAAGTTTTTGACCAATTTGCAGAAGTCCTTCGCCATGCATAGTTTTTTCGTTGTTTTAGAGTGTATTAAAGTCAAACACGATGCATTTACACTCGTGATGGCAATTGAAGAGCCACTTTATCGCTCGCCGTCGGCTCCATGGTCGAAACGTCGCCAACAGTCAGGAGACCGCGGTGCTAACCCCATGCCCCTCCATAGGGTTTCCGATAATACGATAAATGACTGAAGATGACGCGGCAGTCGGCCGAGTATAACGTTGTCCTCAGGGCTTCATCGCAGAATTTTCTTCTTTTTCTTTTTAAGACACACACGGGTTCACTAGAATAGATATGGTAATTGACACTCAGCAAGAAAACAGTTGTGATGTATTAACATTAAAAGGAAGAAAAAACGGTGACGTAAAAGCATATCTAACTTCAAACGATAGTGCCTGAAACATGCAAGATGAAGATCACAGTATTGAATCTACACTCAAACAAAATGAATTTTAACTAAACTCATTAGGTTTTTCATATGATTTAAAGAAAATGTCACTAAATTTTAAACAGATTTGTGCATCAAGGTACTACCTCAGTAACGGCCCAAGAGAAAGCCAGAGCCCATGCGGCGATCGCCCGAGACTTGGACACTGAGGTCATTCTACAACCATATGAAGGGGACATCTAATGATGCTGTCGTCATGCTACAACCATACGGAGGGGACGTGGGAGGATGCTGTCACCTCGCTTGAAAGTGGACACCTTGCGAAGGGCCTGGCGGACAAGGAGAAGCGTGCCGTAAAGTGATGGAACCGGCGACCTGTAGGACGGAGCGTCAAGAATACACACGTGAAGGCAAGTTAAATCTTCTGCCTCGGAACAGCCGTTTTCACCTACCTTAGAAAGCAACAACTTGTCGACAATTCTAGTACCCCACAGGCAAACGGTGGAGCGTACACAAAGCGCACTGGGAAAAGTGTGAAAGTAAATAACTGAGAAAGAAGTTAACGTGCTTAAAAAGACGTTTTCTGGTCTGGAAGGACGTTCCTGATAAATGACGAAAGCCAACAGATTCTGAGACGAAGCACAAACATGAGACTGATTTAGGACTTAGGCAGCGAAAGCTGTTACAGAGAAGTGTTGCATGGCTACTTTCACAACAATTAACGAATACAGAAAAAATAAGGAAACCTTTGCGACCAACACTGTGAAATCGTGAGAAAGAAGCCAGTTCCACACACCAGCCCAAGGAAAGAACCCTTCGTGGAGAGACGTGCTTATGAAACGGCTATTAGTCATTGGGCGGCACTGCAGATTTGGTCCGCCAATGACAACGCCGAGTGGACGGAAATTTTGAGGAGCTGTTCAGCTTAGAGACGGATGGGGATTGAAGATCAGGATCGCCGGGGCAGCGCGGAAGCAAGAGGACATGGGGGTTTTTCCATTTACCGCCAATATCCGTCTTTCGACATCGTGATGTCACTGCTTTGCTTACGGAAACGCACGGTGACCTGCGAACACTGACATCGTTCCGGGCCCTCACCACAGCCACGAGCCACTGTACACAGTAGCTGACTCGCGCCTCACAGCTGCAAGGTGGTGCGCTGCCAAAGCCAGCGCCTGCCGCCGTGGTTATCACACGACAAACGTTTATGAAGAGTTGTGAGATGATTCATTTCTCCTTCTTTCCTTTTCATAACAGAATGGTGCCCAGGTCCACTCACATCGGCCCTAAGATTTGTAATTTTTCTGAGTGTGTGTGTGTAAAAGTTACTGAAATAAATAGAGTTTCATGTTTTACTCATCTAAACAAACTGTTCAGTTCACTGATCAATCTCTTAATCTCATATCTTTTGGCGCTTTGATTTCTCTTAATCACTGATATCACTGCATTATTGGCACTCATTATGGAGCGATCTCATTGGGTATGATATAAAAGACTCTCGAATCACTACTTATTTGGCGTCCAATACTGGGCGATCTCAATGAATACCACAACATCATTTTACACTTGTTAACAAAATTAACATATTTTGTGTGATGATATAGTCACACGGTACAAAGAGATGATATTAAAAAATTAATTGTAACAGAGTAGCGTATAAAAATATATCTCGTAAGGGATCTACTGTGGCTTGGGCCCTCGTACGCATTTGATAACGTTGAGCTTACATACCACTTTCCACGCGCATACATTGTAACTATGAACACCTAAGCCACTGTAACGCCTTTAAAACAGGTAAATTATAGTTTTTAAACTACAGCGTTATAAAAAATTTTCCATGACCCTACTACTTATCTTAGAAGAAAGATTAAGGAAAGGCAAACCTACCTTTCTAGCTTTTGTAGACGTAGAGAGAGCTTTTGACAACGTTGACTGGAATACTCTCTTACAAATTCTGAAGGTGGCAGGGGTAAAATTCAGGGAGCGAAAGGCTATCTACATACAGAAACCAGATGGCAGTTGTAAGAGTCGAGGGACGTGAAAGGGAAGCAGTGGTTGGGAAGGGAGTGAGACAGGGTTGTAGCGTCTCCCCGATGTTATTCAATCTGTGTATTCAGCAACCAGTAAAGGAAACAAAAGAAAAGTTCGGAGTAGGCATTAAACCATGGAGAAGAAATAAAATATTTGAGTTTCGCCGATGACATTGTAATTCTGTCAGAGACAGCAAAGCTCTTGCAGGAGCAGTTGAACGGAATGGACAGATTCTTGAAAGGAGGGTATAAGATGAACACCAACAAAAGCAAAACGAGGGTAATGGAATGTAGTCGAATTAAGTCTGGTGATGCTGAGGGAATTGGTTTAGGAAATGAGACACTTAAAGTAGTAAAGGAGTTTTCCTATTTGGGGAGCAAAATAACTGATGATGGTCGAAGTAGAGAGGATATAAAATGTAGACTGGCAATGGCAAGGAAAGCGTTTCTGAAGAAGAGAAATATGTTAACATCGAGTATTGATTTAAGTGTCAGGAAGTCGTTTCTGAAAGTATTTCTACGGAGTGTAGCCATGTATGGAAGTGAAACATGGACGATAAATTGTTTGGACAAGAAGAGAATAGAAGCTTCCGAAATGTGGTGCTACAGAAGAGTGCTGAAGATTAGATGGGTAGATCACATAACTAATGAGGAGGTATTGAAGAGAATTGGGGAGAAGAGGAGTTTGTGGCACAACTTGGCTGGAAGAAGGGATCGGTTGGTAGGACATGTTCTGATGCATCAAGGGATCACCAATTTAGTACTGGAGGGCAGCGTAGAGGGTAAAAATCGTAGGGAGAGACCAAGAGATGAATACACTAAACAGATTCAGAAGGATGTAGGCTGCAGTAGTTACTGGGAGATGAAGAAGCTTGCGCAGGATAGAGTAGCATGGAGAGCTGCATCAAACCAGACTCAGGACCGAAGACCACAACAACAACAACCCCACCAAAAAATGCCTTATCAGTACATAAACTAACTGTAGTTTGTTAACAAACAGTATGTATTTTTGCACCAAATGCCTGAATTCACATGTAGGCAGTGTGTAACAGTACTCAATTTATTGTCATTTGTGTTAAGGGATGCGGTTTTAGTTCATGTAATTTACATTATTTAACGATGTATGGAGCTTCGTTGTCGTTTGGCCTTGCTAAATTCTTATATTTAAAACGCTCAGTTGGACGCTGACATGCATAAGATGGTTGGCAACTCTCTTCCTCTCGGTAGTAACAACTGTCACAGCTGCTCTCCGTGCTGGAATCTCGGTAGGGAAAAGATGTCAGCTCCGACTGTTTGCGCCCATCGTATTTGCTGCCAGACCACGCTGCCCATCCACGCCCTCACTGCCAGTCATTGCTCCACGTTATTGTGTTTGTTGCCGATCCTGACTGCCCCAGCCCACCAACGTTTTCGCCAGTCCTTGATGCCCATCATCGCCTTCACTGTCGGTCCTCATTATATGTCATCTTCACCGCTGCCCATAATCGCCGTCACAGCCAGTCATCGCCTTTGCTTCCAGTCCTCACTGCCCGTCATCTGCGTCACTGCCATTCATCGTCATCACAGCCATTATCTTTACTGCCATTCCACACTGTTAATCATTGCCTTTTCAGCCAGACATCGCCTTTGCCGCTGATCACTACTTATCCACATATTAACTGCCAGTCTACCCTTGCGTCATCTGTTGCTTCACATAGGCCCACAGGAGCATTTTTTTTAATTGGTTAAGTGATGACAGTTCATGATTTTGACACGGAATGCTCATTCATCATTGATGATAGTTTTATCAGTTGAAGAGGCCTGATAACTTTTCCCTGCCACGGTTACTCCGCAGCATTCTGCAACAACTCCCTGTACCCGTATGACATATATTACATATATATACTAGAAGATGCAAGTAGCGAAACTGGTTGTGTGAGTCTCTAATCGACTTAAACAAATACAGCGGACTACTGGACTTTCCATTCAGTTTCATATTTTAATAGTTTTAACATATGTATGTAGACACTTGTTCACTATACGAATTGATCAATCAGCTGTGTATAATTACTTCAGATATGGCGGCCCTCGTTTTAAAATTATGCGCACCAAGGAAGAACGGGATCAGCATTGTCTGTAGGTCGCTAGCCCCAAACAGCTCGTTATTCAACGTCAGCTCACTGCATGAGCATCACCCCGAAACTTTCGATACTGCCACTTCCGTTTTATCTTCTATGTTTATTGATACTATGATTTATGTTGTTAAATCTGTAAGCTGAAAAGAGGCTACATCGCTGCTACCAGTCCACCAACGCAAGGTGACATGAAATGACACCAAAGGAAAAAAAGATCGATCTCCTGTTTACCTGTTGAAGAATTTTAAAGTTTAACATATTCTCAAGAAAAAATGAGTGTAAGGTTATAGTTAAGTGGTTTCTTATTCTATGACTAAACACAACTGTATAAGTTGTAATGACATTGTTTAATATTGCAATTTTGTAACGGAAATACACACTTTTACACAGTTTAGAATATGACAATGATAAGACAGCTGTCAAAATGACGCATCTTGGCCTCTGAATGTGAACTAATCCAAAATACAATAGTATTAAATTGTAACGCTCAGAAAGTTAAATAATCCTAATCGCAACAAAGTTAAATTTTAACTAGAAGTTTCTTTACAAAATTATTCTTACGATTACGTTATGACGTTGGCCAGTGCTACAGTAAATCACCCAATTCCGATTCCAAGTTCGGTAGTATGTTTAAGATGACAATCAAGTCTATGGAGGATGGTTACTTTTGTGGCAAGTTGAGCAAAAGATTACTCAAGGTCGCTCGAGTTTACAGTGGACGCAAGCTGGTGAACCAAGAAGTTTACGCCTCTGCACGCGGTATTTACCTTCGCTGCAATGAGTTGTCAGTACATCGCTGCTCTCGCCCACTGAAATTCCTATAAAGTCTAATTGAACCTTCACAGAATTTCCCAGCAGAACCTCTCCCTATGTTTCTCGATATGCGAGAAAACATGAACACGTCCCTCGTCTCAATCTATGGCGATATACACGAGCATGGCTGGAGCAACGTGCGTATTATAATGATCTTCAGAACAATTAACTAACGGGCTGGTTCGTTTCTCCACAGCTTGAACTCAACGATGTTACAGCTAATTTCTAGCTGGAGGTCAGCCACTGTGAACGCAGTGTTCACACGGATTTCTCCTCTGCATCGTACAGAGTGTTATGCGCTCCACTCTGCACTTGACGCCAAAATTTTGCTCTCATCTTTCTCGTAGACGAACGCTCTCCCAACCCCGGTTCTTTCTTTCTCCACGTCACGGATTTTTTCGACGAATAGGAGCGTTCCACTTGTTTTGTGGACACTGTCTCTATCAATCGCAAGGGTCCTACCATTGAACTGCGTCGAAATCTCGGCAACTTTATTCCTTCCCGGTGCGTTTGCGCCAATCGGACTTTTTGTGCCTGCTGCAGAAGCCTAAAAAGTTACATGTATCTGTCGCGTCTGTGCCACTTGCAGTTAACATGATGGAATGCATCACTGGTTTTGTTCGTATCCCTCTGGCATTCCAAAATGCTGTTTTCAAAAGCTTCTTTCCGTCCAACTTCTGGTGGCACTGTGACTCCCCATGTAGTATGCGTCACCTGTCTGTTCGCTGACCCACTGTGGGACGCGCACCTTTAAGAGCTTTCTGTAGTGTCTCCCGGGGTGCAGCCTCTGCAACTGCCCATGCTGGCTTCCACAAAAAAACGTTTCCTCTCGCTGCTTGTTTCACTTTCAGCTCATTACCATGGATTATATAGGAGTGGTGTGTTAATACTGTCAATTGTCATCCCTTTTGCATTACATACTTATAGGAAAATCTGCTCATTACCGCAGAAGTAAGTTAGGTGTCATATTCATTTTCCTGTTACGATGTATAAAACCCTTATGTGAGGTGCGAAATTGACCTTCATTTATTCTGCCACCTTAAATAAGGTATGTTTCATTTATGCGATTTACTATGTACTACTGTAAATATGGCACATCTATGCAATCCTCTATATACAAGCTGACTTTTATTTTTTGCAGTACCACTTGATAATAACCTTATGGCAGACATTTCGGTTGTGAAAAAAAAAAAAATCCATAGCCAACAACGAATGTAATGGCGTTCAAAATAGATGTGTTTGGTATTACAAGAGGCACTGTATGCGAATCTCAAATGGCTACATCACTCGTGGCCTATTTCTAAATAGCTGGTCTAGTGGCGGGCGAGCAACAATATGCTATGCCAGTGACTATGGCTTGGAGAGTAGGCTGTACGCACTATGCATTATGAAGACCCATCGCCAGATAACAAGTGCTGGTTCACCAGCCTCAACAAGGAGGCTAGGAACTGGACTCGTCCTGTATGCTCCACTCAGCAACCAAATACCCGCTAGATTAACAGCATCAATTATCTTAACATGAGATGCGCGTGGTTAGCCGTAAGTTGTGCAAACATAGTTAAGGCGGGACGACGCAAACGCCTTGAAAACTGAAACAGACCTGGTCGGTCTGTTCCCCATGACTTGTGGCTGAGGCATTTTAAAATATTCTGTGCCTTTAATCCTGTAGCTTTACTAGCCCTCAAATGTTGTAACCACATAAGGCGTGAGGTATAAAAGCTTCATTCAACTTTAAGAATAGTTCAAATGGTTCAAATGGCTCTGAGCACTATGGGACTTAAGTCCCCTAGAACTTAGAACTACTTAAACCTAACTAACCTACGGACATCGCCGGCCGAAGTGGCCGTGCGGTTAAAGGCGCTGCAGTCTGGAACCGCAAGGCCGCTACGGTCGCAGGTTCGAATCCTGTCTCGGGCATGGATGTTTGTGATGTCCTTAGGTTAGTTAGGTTTAACTAGTTCTAAGTTCTAGGGGACTAATGACCTCAGCAGTTGAGTCCCATAGTGCTCAGAGCCATTTGAACCATTTGAACCTACGGACATCACACACATCCATGCCCGAGGCAGGTTTCGAACCTGTGACCGTAGCGGTCGCGTGGTTCCAGACTGTAGCGCCTAGAGCCGCTCGGCCACCACGGCCGGTTTAAGAATAGTGTCCCTCATTGTAAGAAGAGGCAGGTAGAAAGGTCAACAAGAGCGATTAATATTAACACAAACACATATCCCCGAGGGAAATTTAAAACCTGTACTATCCAGCCGCTCCTCCGATTGCCGTATCTTAAGCGGCAACTGACGAATAGTCGTTGCAAGATTGGAGGAAGAGGAGAAGAGTTTATACAGACTCTTAATTATGGACGTAATACCATTGGTGGAACAGCTACACTTACAACAAATCCTGGAGAGACCGCATTTTCTTGCTCTAATTGCCCACTAAGGGCATCACTAACAACTGACCCGATATCGAAAACATCCTCTGGAAAGGAAGTACCATATGAAAATTGGTAACCGTCGTCGTGAGACCCATTAATGAAGTTACCTCCTACAAGTTTCATATGCCTTATAAAAATCGATGAAGACATCAAAATCGATGAAGGATTGTTGGATTTCCGCCTGTAGCACGCTGGAGTTGTCAAGGGTTGAACGATACCTCCGAAACCCACACTGAGAGTGTCTAAGTAGGTCTCGTGATTCTGTGACCCAAACCGACGGCGGTTGACCGTGTGTTCTAGTCTTTCCTATGCAGCTAGTGATGGTCACGCTACGGTAACTACTGAGCAGTACTCAGTACTTCTATGGTTACAGAATGGAAAGTAAAATCGCCTCCCTCAACGAATCTGGTAAGATTCCTGTCAACCAAATTGAATTAAAAATAGACAAGAGTACTTTCTTTTCATGTTGTACGGAATTGGATCACTACCTAGGACAGTCACCTTGACCCGAGGCAGGATACACTCGAGTTACCACAGGGGCAAATTGCAGTTGTTGTCCTCATTTTTGGTGGGAATAAAATTCCAACGTCACCTCTCCAGCAGTGCCCGATGGAGGCGGAACGCTGGATCATGGTTTGAAGTGACAATGAGAGAACTGAAGTAATCCCCCATGGCATTCGATATATCCCTGGGTGTATATCGCAGAGACCACTGCCGCAGTACAGGAGTTATATGTAGCTGGCACATTTGTCAGATGTTCACTGTGTGGCTTCCAGTAGCTTCGAAACACTTTACAAGATATCTTCTTTACAAGATATCTCTGACTGTCCATCGTGCCTTTGACCTCTCGGTTCGAAGGCAGAGAGGTTCGTAGCAAAAGACTGACATTTATACCTCCGTAAGGCCACGTTCCTGTCCCTGATGGAGGAGCCACATGTCGCCTCCGAAGTCGGTCGGAAGACTTGAGGATAGAAGTATCAGAAACACATTAGTAATGTCATTCACCAAGTCCCGGACATTATCGCGAAGTTCACAAACAGGTAACTGACTCTAAGGTGACCAATTTGTTCTGATAAGCATCCACTGCAATGGTTTCCAGCCAAGGCCAGCTCTTCTGATAGGCGGATCCAGATTTGGAAGTGGTCAAGGGAATGCAAGTCACTGGAAAGAAAGTCATACACCACTTTCCAGTGAGCAGTATCGACAAGTAAAAACGTAATTATGAGTAATGGAAGGTTATCCGTGGCATACTAAGAAAAAAAAAGAACAGATTTAGAATAACCCCCCATCAATACGACCGTGTAGGGCCTAACAAAAACTACGGACATTCAAGGGGAAACAAGACACATTTGTTACAAAAACTGGTGGCTGCGCATTTCAAGGGTGCTCGATACAATTTACAGGATGCACATGGTTGTAACGCACTACGATATGCACATCAAACTGCTCGCGACATCGATTAAAGTTATTTTAAAGGAAGCAGTGAATGGATACATAGCTCCAAAAAGTGCAACAAAATTCGGAAATGGAAGAGAACGAGATTTCAAACAAATTGTCAGCAATATTATGCTAGTCGCAACGATTTATGAACATTTAAACGGATTTTTACTATTATATTTCATAAACCGTAACTTTATTGTGTCGATATGTTGTTTTCGGTCTTTGATATCAACGCCATTTGGCGGCTTCTTGAGTTTACCACGTTCGCGAAGTTGCTCCCAACGACAGTTTGGCATGATTTTGAAACGGATCTTAAAAGTGTACGTCTCACATAAGAGTTAAGACCATTTAAAAGCCAAGATCGCACAAAATATTTTTTATTCAAGACAACCGGTTTCAACAGTGTTAGCTGTCATCTTCAAGTCTTAAACATTTTTTGCAGTAAAAACATGTTCAGTTTACGATGAACCTCATGCACAGGATGTCAAGTGGAAAAACTCAGCACGTTATAAACGCTTGTTATCGCTAAAACACACAGCACTTTGTTTAAAAGGCCATGTCCTTATTTATATTGCTCACAGATGCTTGTTACATGATACAAATATGGTACACAATAGCACATCCGTTTACATATGACGTGCAAATAGATTTGTACCTAATTCTGGTTGGCAGGACGGGGATTTTAAACTTTATCCCTCCACATGTGGGTGACACATGAACAAACAGTAAGTCTGTAACATACCATTGTGCCATCAAAATTTGCACAGTCACTACCAAAAATAAACTGAAGTCATACCCCATTACTCCTCATGCAACTTTGCAGGAATGGAATCTCTACACAGGTCACCGTCATATTCGTCGGCAACGGTCACCTGTGACCGGGCAGAACCGTGATTCATCGCTGAACACAGTGAGACGCCATTCATCTGCACTGCATGCCGTCTCGTTGAGGCACCACCCCAAACGTCGCTGCTTGTTCTTTGGTTTTTGAGGATAGGCTACTCATGGGACGGTAATTCCGTAGTATGGCTTCTGCTAACCTGTTTGTCCTCGGATGGCAGGTGAAAACGTGAAGGGGATGTGATGGGCTTGGGGCACAGTGCAGTGATTCCCGATTGTGGTGGACTGGCGTGGTGGTCCAGATCCTTCAAGACGAATATGCTGGGAGTCACATTCCAATGCCGCCTGACATCGGGCGACTGTCACATGTGAAAGTACCAGAAATCTGGATACTGCACGATTTGACGTGTCGGTCTAATGGATCATCCAAAGTGAAGCCCTTTTCAAACTCTATCATGTACAGATAACGCTGTTCCACGCGATTACGCGTCATCTCCGAGTCCTTCATAGTGACAACAACATCTGACACTGTTTACTCCATTATACAGGGTGAAGCGTAATTCGCGCACTCGGGCTTCGCAGCGCGACTCCTCGTATGCCAGCGATAAAAAAGTCTCTCCCAAAATTTCGTCTGGCGAGTACATCCGGCACATGTATGGTGACTACCTCTGTCAGAATACGTTGGTTGTAATGTGCAGTGGATGCAGTGTATGAAGTTCTACATCTACATTTATACTCCTCAAGCCACCCAGCGGAGTGTGGTGGAGGGCTCTTTACGTGCCACTGTTTTGGGTTAGCATGTAGGAGGTCGAGGGTTCGATCCTGAGTTGAGGCATACGTTTTTTATTTGTAATTGTATTCCAGGTGGTACAGTATCTGGCATCTTAATCGTCAATAGGGATTGCAGCGGGCCCTCCAGAAAACATTTGCACTTATATACTACAATCGTAGAAATGGAATACTGGTCAGCTTTGGAAGTAGTCGTTTCCACATCATGGGTGTGAATTTATTTGCATCACTTCATGTACTAGATGCGAAACCTGTTTTCTTTGTTCCTGCCTCCAATGGTCCCATGGATTAGTACCAACTATTATTCTTGTCTCGTTCAGTTCCATTACATTTAGTTAGGGCCGTACGTTACCAGTAGAACTAGCAACGTACTTTGTGAACAATATCCAAACTCGGTTACTATTTGTATGTGTTATCACCATGGTTCCACTAACTATGCCTTTCCACATTGAGTCTGGTAACCACATGCTGTTTAGTACGTACCTCAGTGCATTATTATTATTATTATTATTATTATTATTCTATCGATATGATTGTGGAAACATCACGTCTATTACCGTTAGAGAAACTGTGTAATTCGAAACCGAACATTTCACAATTAGCTGTGTCGGGATGAATCATGCACAACAATATATGCCAAATGGTAATGTGCAGTAGGTGGAACAGCACACAGGACAGACGGTGCGTTTATACTGTATGCGCTGCCCACGAGACAGGGACTACTTGCGAGCGAAGTAATGCGCCCGTGGCGGACTGCAATGTACATGCGTACACGTATTGAATTTTCTCTTTCTAAATCTTTAAATCAGTCTGGCAGACTTATGGCATAGACAAATTATGTATATGTGGATATGTGTCTGGTCCTTGGTGCATCTGATAACTGGGCTGGTGTTGCTGCTTGTGAATATGCTGCTAGGTATCCTCATCGATGCCATAAAAAAAAATTGTTTTGTCATCTGGAGCTGCGCCTTCAGAAGTCAGGTTGTCTCCTTCCACCATCACGTGACAGAGGACGTATACCGACTCGCTGTACCCCAGCTACTGAGGAAGCTATTCAGTAGCTCATACACCAAGAACCTCAGTGAAGTACACGTAACGTTGCAAGGCAGCTGCGTGTCTTGCAAAGCACGGTCGTTGACATGCTGCAGGAGCATGGGCTGCACCCCTATCATTATGCTTTCACGCAACATCTGCATCCTGCACATCGCCATCGGAGTATTCAATTCTGTGTATGGTTCCAACAACAACAGGAAGCCAACGATGACTTTGTGTACACAGTAATATGGTCGGATGAACCAGCATTCACTGGTGAGGGTGTCTTCAATATGCACGATGCCCACCATTGGTGTGAGATTAACCTATTCATCACTCACGAGCGTGGATACCGAGTTCGCTTTGGTAGCAACATCTGAGCCGGAATATTGGGTGACAGGGGGTTGGGCCCTAGATGTAGGCTGACCGGCTGACTGCACGAAGGTATCATGCATTCCTCTCGAACTATCTGCCTGATGCACTGGAAGATTTCCCACTACATGTTTGGCAGATAATATGGTTCCAAGGTGATGGAGCACCTCCACACTGTGGAATTAGTGTGTGACAGTATTTGGACAGAACATATACATGGAAATGGCTCGGACGCGGAGGTCCAGTTGCATGGCCACCACTTTCACGTTACCTAAATCCCCTGGATCTCTTCCTGTGGTGACACCTGAAAGAGCACAGGTACTTTACTCCGCCAACGAATGTGGAAGAATTGGTAGCGCGTGTTCATGCTGCTCTTGTTACTGTGGATGCACCTTTGGTGCAAAGGGACCAGAGCTGTATAACCCGGCGAGTTGCGCAATGTTTGGCGTGGAGGGAGGTCGCTTTGAGCATCTGTTGTTCTGAGGACAACGTATTCTGTTGTGAAGGTCATGCGGTCATTAATATGGACATAATTATTGTCACTGGTTGCTAATGTGTGACGTCTGAGCGCTCATATCACGTGTAGTGTAAATGACAATCAGATATTGTGTTATTTTATTGTGCTGTCATCTTTAGCGTGTCGAAACTGATATTGTTTTTGTAGTTATTCTGTCCTATGACAGGTGATTTGTTTCAACTGTCTATTTCGTATTTGTCTAACCACATATTTGTTATGTTCAGTGTCATAAAATGCTGTACATTTAGGATACGCGTCACCTAAGAAATGATGTATATTACAGAATGAAATGTCAGAATGAAATTAGCAAACAAGAAAAATGCGCCCATGCCCAGGATCGAAACCTCGACCTCCTGCATGCTAACCCAAAACTTTATACACTGTACCAACTGCACAGTATAACCGATATCTGCTGGAGAGATAGTCATAATACATGTGATTACAGTGTTGCCAGACTGACTCTCTTTAAAGTCTTTTTTTGCCGGATGTACTCGCCAGACGAAATTTTGGGAGAGACATTTCTATTACCGCTGGCATGTGAGGAATCGCGCTACGAAGCCCGAGTGCGCGAATGTCGCTTCACCCTGTGTACTGCACCAGGCCCTGAAACTACAGTAGACATGAACTCTACTAATGCAGTTTGGTGGTCATTCCACCTGTCGCACAGAATTATTGTTCTTATCAATTACATATCCACCGATGGTGGATGAAATTACATAATCATCCGACCAGGTCTTCAATCATTTCGCCAGACAGTGTATCTCCGGGCTACGTTTTCGAGAACATTATGCTAAACATATGTAGCAAATGATAATGATAATAAAATTATAATAATAATTATTATTACATGAAAATACGTTATGTGTTTAATTTGTATTAAAACATTTGTTACTACGATATTCAAAGTTTTGAATTTTTTATTATTTATTGAGTTCCGCTCTCCTATCGGGAAAATTGTTAAGGCTCCCGTGGTCACTTGTTGACAAAATGCTTGTCGGCTTCTGTCTCGGGTTCTTCGGTCGACGTTTGTTTGATAATTTTTCTGACGCTTCGCCAGCACGAGTTCACCGTGAGGCTTTCATGTTTCTTGTTGAAGCTATACTCATGTTTATGTATCTCTATAGCGTCTCTGGACAAGCGGGTATAATAGCTCTTCTCTACAGCAGGAACTCCCGTGTCGGTGAATTTCATTATGTGGTCGTCCTCGCACAGTGCGTGGTCTCTCGTGATCGATTTCTCCACCTGTCCCAACATGCAATGCCGCTTGTGTTAGATCCGACGACGTACCGGAAACTAAGCGCAGATCAGATGCAGGTGATCACAGGGAATACGAATCGGTTGATCAAGGAGTCTTCTCTCTCGACCAAAGTGCCACACAGTGACACTCTGGGGAACATCGAATCCATTTTCTTGCAAGACATCGCCAAGCTCTTTCATACAGTCTCACCACAAGCTATTTCACGTGGAATGGGAATTTGTACGTAGAGCTTGAAGGCGTCGCCATGGATAAACCTCGTAGTCCAGTGGTGACCAACTTCTCCATGGAACATTCGAAGTACAGGCACTGGACTTGGCACTTTGTAAGCATAAGGTGTGGTACAAATACGTCGATTATTCCTTCGTTGTGTGGAGACACGGTGAGGAACAGCTCGGTGTCTTCCTAAGGCACTTGATCAGCTTCCAAACCAACACAAAATTTACCATGGAAATGGACAAGAAGATATCCTTTCAAGATGTGCTGCTTACAAGAGAAGGTGAAAACCTAGGACACAGGGTGTATCGAAAATCGACATCCATGGACCGGTACCTGAACAAACTGTCAAGTCACCTATCGAGCTAGAACAAAAGGCATAATTAAAACACTCTTAATGCGAGCGACATATAGAAAGCTTTTGACAATGTTAGCTGGAATACTCTCTTTCAAATTCTGAAGGTGGCAGGGGTAAAATACAGGGAGCGAAACGCTATTTACAATTTGTACAGAAACCAGATGGCAGTTATAAGAGTCGGGGGGCATGAAAGGGAAGCAGTGGTTGGGAAAGGAGTGAGACAGGGTTGTAGCCTGTCCCCGATGTTATTCAATCTGTATATTGAGCAAGCAGTAAAGGAAACAAAAGAAAAATTCGGAGTAGGTATTAAAATTCATGGAGAAGAAGTAAAAACTTTGAGGTTCGCCGATGACATTGTAATTCTGTCAGAGACAGCAAAGGACTTGGAAGAGCAGTTGAATGGAATGGACAGTGTCTTGAAAGGAGGATATAATATGAACATCAACAAAAGCAAAACAAGGATAATGGAATGTAGTCAAATTAAATCGGGTGATGCTGAGGGAATTAGATTAGGAAATGAGACACTTAAAGTAGTAAAGGAATTTTGCTATTTATGGAGTAAAATAACTGATGATGGTCGAAGTAGAGAGGATATAAAATGTAGACTGGCAATGGCAAGGAAATCGTTTCTGAAGAAGAGAAATTTGTTAACATCGAGTATCGATTTAAGTGTCAGGAAGTCGTTTCTGAAAATATTTGTATGGAGTGTAGCCATGTATGGAAGTGAAACATGGACAATAACTAGTTTGGACAAGAAGAGAATAGAAGCTTTCGAATAGTGGTGCTACAGAAGAATGCTGAAGATAAAGTGGGTAGATCACGTAACTAATGAGGAGGTATTGAATAGGACTGGGGAGAAGAGAAGTTTGTGGCACAACTTGACTATAAGAAGGGATCGGTTGGTAGGACATGTTTTGAGGCATCAAGGGATCACAAATTTAGCATTGGAGGGCAGCGTGGAGGGTAAAAATCGTAGAGGGAGACCAAGAGATGAATACACTAAGCAGATTCAGAAGGATATAGGTTGCAATAGGTACTGGGAGATGAAGAAGCTTGCGCAGGATAGAGTAGCATGGAGAGCTGCATCAAACCAGTCTCAGGACTGAAGACCACATCAACAATGCGAGCGAGACGAATATGTGAACCGCATCACCTCAGACGCGAGATGCAACATCTGGAAATCGTTCTGAGGAGCAATGGGTAACCAGCCAGTGATATAAGAAGTGTAACGGAGTCAAAAACTCGGTGAAGAGACACATCGGAGATTGAAATGTCGGGCACGGCCATTCTGACGGGCAGAATCAGTCGTGTATTGCGCAAACACGGCATAAGGACTATTTATAAACCGAAAAAGAAGAGTAAAGAGTGTCTCAGATAGACGAAGGAGAAAAAGGATGTAACTGCAATGTTGGGAATATACCAAAGGAAGAAAAGTTTAGCCGGCCGTTGTGGCCGAACGGTTCTAGGCGCTACAGTCTGGAACCGCGCGACCGTTACGGTCGCAGGTTCGAATCCTGCCTCGGGCATAGATGTGTGTGATGTCCTTAGCTTAGTTAGGTTTAAGTAGTTATAAGTTCTAGGGGACTGAAGTCCTCAGACGTTAAGTCGCATAGTGCTCAGAGTAATTTTTTGAAGAAAAGTTTATGTTGGAATCACCGGACGATCCGTCAACACCAGCACCACAGGTGGGCTAGTGGAGAAATCTGTTTTGGCAGAGCACGCCCTGTGTTAGGCTGACGACATAATAAAATTCGCCAACGCAAAAGTTCTGGCTGTAGAGAAGAGCTATCACACCCGCTTGTTCAGGGAAGCTATAGAAATTTGCAAACAAGAGATTAGTTTCAGCAAGAAAGAAGAAAACCTCAAGGCGAACTGATCCTGGATTCCGATGCTGCAGCGAATGACCTTTGCAAGTAGAAGGGGAGAGCCGCACCAGAAATGACCGCATTAATGGAAAAGTCCTTGGACGTTGGCGCGCCAGGAACATTTAGTCCGAGGCCGCAAGCTCGGCTGCAGTCCACCAGCAGCATTGCTAGCTCAAGCTTTTACAATACAAGCCACTCGTGCTGAAGAAACGTCAGAAAAATGATCTAACAAATGTCGCTTGAAGAACCCGAGACAGAAGTCAACAGGCAGTTTACCTCTGTATATGTGTGCCCCAGTGGTGTGGCGAAATGCACGTGCTCGGGAAATGGAGAAATCGCGGGATCGAATGCAACTCAGACCACGGATTTTTCAGCCTTCGCTTTAACCTAGCCTTCACATCTCCACAATGTGAGATGTGGCCAGAAACAACACGTGGTTCAGATTCCGCATTAAATTGAAGCTCTCCCTTCCACGGTTGGGTAACTGTCCTAGGTTAGGGACGCGCAATTCACTGAAGTAGCGTTTAGTTGCAGGACTAACACAAGGCCACCACGCCTCACCAAATTATTTTATTATTATTGTTTTTATCTTCATGTATTGTGGTGTGCATACTGTAACACCTTCGGTACACACACCAACAGATTATTTGACTTGTCGCTCTAACGAAGTAGGTGGGTGTCAGCAATATGTCTCGTGGTCCTATCGTGGCATGTTTATCTTCTGCCATTAGGTCAGACAATAGAAATGCCACTTGCACGCTTAGATTAGTAGATTGACGGTGACCAACTTTAAACAGAACTTGATGAATTTTCACACACATTTATTAAAATAATAAAAAGCATAGACATTACGTAACTTGATTCTGGATGCTGTTTGCAACTGACAACCTGAAGTTCCTTTAGTCTTGGTACGTTAATCTTATTCTCACATATCTCTGATACTTGACAAAGTGTCTATTCATTTATCTTCATGACTATGTACAGGAATATTAGGCGCAGACTGAAACTTGACTAGAGACTGGTACAGACTAATGTAGACTGGTACAGACTAATGCAGACTGACTGATCGAAGGTCTGTACACTCGTTATAATACCTCGCGTGTTCAGGTATCACTGCGCGAGTGTGATCCATGAGGAGAAAAGGTTCTACGTTAGCAGCAATCTCATTGGCTGCGTTACATATTAATACGCGAATCGGTGGAAGCGGATTTTGGTCCGTCTCTAAGGCAGCGCCATCTCGTAGTGCGGAGGGATGAGCGCTGCGCCATCGCCGTTGTGCTTAGCGGGGCGCGCTCTAGTGGGAAAGATGTGTACACGCTGACTACGCAGAACTATGTACACAACATGTATACATACGGAACCGTCATGTATACATACATAGAACTGTCAGATCTCGGGTCCTACACGCACCTCTTTTTTTGCCATTATTTTTAAAATAATAGACGTATATGTGGTCGAGGGCAAGTTTTATTTAGTGGCAGAGTAGGCCGTGGAGAGAAAGTCACAAACTGCGTTCCATCCTACCCCGTCTGAGCCGAACCCAGAACCCGTGCCTCGGGTACCATTAATGTTTTAAGAGTCTGGAATCGAGACACGAATACAGTAAAAAATGGTTCAAATGGCTCTAAGCACTATGGGACTTAACGTCGCAGGTCATCAGACCCCTAGAACTTAGGACTACTTAAACCTAACTAAGCTAAGGACATCACACACATCCATGCCCGAGGCAGGATTCGAACCTGCGACCGTAGCGGTCGCGCGGTTCCTGACTGAAGCGCCTAGAACCGCTCGGCCAGCAGTGGCCGGCTGAATACAGTAAGAAGGGAGATACAGCTGTAGACTACAGAAGTTATACAGATATCAAAAGTCTTCAATAAGATTGGTAGCATGGAGAGCCACACCAAACCTTTCCTTTCGGACTGTTGACTGTTGCAACAGCAGCAAACGTCTTGAGTGATTTCAGTGAAATAACAGCGCACCTAGCCCTGGGGTTGGGTGTACGATGATTGCAGCATCCTAATGCGAGTGCAGTTCTCTAGCCAGTGCGCCACCTCACTTCAGAGGTCCGCTGAGTGCATGAGCTGAACGCTGCAGACACCACTCCGGCCCTCTGGCGCGCCGACGCAGTGGAACACCGCCATGATTTATGAGGGTCAGCTGACAGCGCCGAGAGCAGAGGGGCGGTCCCGCCCCGCAGTTTGTGGTGGCGCATGCGGGCGCGACAAATGGCGCCACCCCGCTCACACCACGCGCCTTGGGCTGGAGAGTGGCTTGTACCGCTGAGGACCGCTGCTGCAGCCTACGAGCCAGCGTGGCCAGCCGTTGTTCTTTCCCCGTCAAGCTTTCTTTTCAATGTGCAACTCTTATACAAACACAGCATTACACCACTGAGCAGGAAGACGTATTGGATTTTAATTAAATTTATCCGTGTCGTATGGTATCTGATGAGGAGTGTGGTGCAGTTATCAACGGTGCGAGACAGCCTTCCGCTCCGAAAGCCCATGACGATGACGTTTCGTTGAACGGTTCGCACGCTGAAAAGTTGTTGATGGTCCACCACTGAAATCTACAGCAGTTCTGACACGTTGAACGATTCTCTTCAGTCGTCGTTCGTCCCATTCTTGCAGGATATTTTTCCGGCCGCAGCAATGTCGGAGATTTGATGTTTTAGTGCATTTCTGACATTCACGGTACACTCGTGAAATGGTCGTGCGGGAATAACCCCACTTCAACGCTACCTCGGAGATGCTGTGTCCCATCGCTCGTGCGCCGACTGTAACACCACGTTCAAACTTACTTACATTTTGATAACCTGCCATTGTGGCAGCAGTAACCGACCTAACAGGTGCGCCATACTTTTGTTGTCTTGTATAGGTGTTGCCGACCGCAGTTCCGTATTCTGTAAGTTTAAATGTCTCTGTATTTGAATACGTATGCCTATAACAATTCCTTCGGCACTTCAGTTTATATAAAAGTAAAATATTTAAAACTGTCTAACTATTGGCGATTCTGTGTCCGGAAATCTATTGACGAGTGTGGAGGTCCCCCCTGCTAAGGGAATCCAAAGTAATAATGTTTGACACGTATAAGTTCAGATACTTTTATTGGTGACTGAGGACGGTGTACGGAACGCCATTACGTCAGTATTTAAGTCATTTGCAAACTTATAATTATGGCTAAGTGGTATGTTTCCACGTCTGGTAGTGAACCGTGGCGGTTTGACTCTTTCAAATCACCCGCCATATGCATGGACAACTAGCGGCCTCGCGTCACAGAAAGCGCCTTCCCTTAAGCGTAGGCGACACTGCCGCCGCAAGCGGCCTGGCGGTTGCTGTCAAAGGCTATATGGTTTGAGGCGTGAAGTCGGACTGGGTTCCACTCGTAGCGATGCGCTGTTTGGGTCCTGGGTTTGGTCACGTTGGTCGTTAGTATTTGGCACGAGGCCTGTTAAAATGGCCTTGCTCCGACGCTGTTTTCGGGTGGGAATTATTGTAGCGATCTTGGCACTGCGTGTTTCTTCAGTGTCAAAATTCATTTCATTTGTATGTTTAAGTCCTCTCATTTCAGGACTCAGTTTGTTCTATCTCATGTATGGACAGTCTGGTGTTTTGAAGAGTTTGATTTATTAGGAGCTTTGGCCTTTGGATTATGAGATCACCGTGCTGTCCGTCAGCATTTTAGACGGGCTAAAGAGATGGTGGTAGCTGGGTTTACTTCCTGTCCCGGTATCTTGCCTCCCGATGCTGAACAAAATCAAGAGGTTGCAATGTCTGATATGTGCTTCTAGTCAGCGGATGCTCAACAATAAATGTGACAGGTTAAAAGTATTTGAAGCTGTATAAATGATTGGTGATTTCGTGTGTGGAAAGATGTTGACGTTGGTGGAGTTTCCTCCTGCTAAGGCAACCCTTGCCTGCCTGAACACCTGCGTACGGGAGATTGTGAAACGAGCTTGTGGGTCCGCAACTTAGACGCTCCCTTAGTTTGTTCCAGTCTTACGGCAGTTGTGATACTTGCAGAGGACATCAAACCTGTTGGCCTCATAGTTCTCTTGTGGACCTCCTGCCTGTGTGTGTCAGTGGCCGACATGGCCTTCGCCGAGACTGCTGCCTCCTGAATCACCACACTCCATGAGGAATTAAATCATGTAACTTTGTTACGGGCTTCTGCCGCAATAATTGTAATATTTTCTTCATTTTTATAGAAAAGATACTACATCCTATCTCTTGTTTTAATTAATGTGGTTTAAAAGTTTCACTCTGTTAGATAAATGTTTTACATGGCCGCGGACGGACGTTGCCCACCTTGTCAAATTGCTTTATATTTTATCATTTGACGATGGTCTGGTTTAAATTTGTGAATAGCCATAACTTGCCGTTTGTTAACTTGTAAGTTTTGTGTTAAAGCCTGTTTTCTGGCCGGCCGGTG
This sequence comes from Schistocerca serialis cubense, assembly GCF_023864345.2. Classification (NCBI taxonomy): domain Eukaryota; kingdom Metazoa; phylum Arthropoda; class Insecta; order Orthoptera; family Acrididae; genus Schistocerca; species Schistocerca serialis. The sequence continues at coordinate 669,570,205 of NC_064642.1, forward strand.
ACGCCGAGCGGTTCTAGGCGCTTCAGTCTGGAACCGCGTGACCGCTACGGCCGCAGGTTCGAATCCTGCCTCGGGCATGGATGTGTATTATGTCCTTAGGTTAGTTAGGTTTAAGTAGTTATAAGTTCTAGGGGACTGAAGCCCTCAGATGGTAAGTCCCATAGTGCTCAGAGCCATTTGAACCATCTGAATCAAGTGTTGCCGACATTAATGGCAACGACATTGTTATAAAATTTGATTAGAATTTGCTGACAGTAAGCTATGTAGGGAACTGATACTGCTCCTTTTCAGTTAGGAAAAAGGAAAGATCGTATCCATTTAACTATCCGAGCGCATTTAACAGATCGAATCAAGGCTTCATAAGCCTTTAGGTGGCTACCATATTATTAATACATGAACACGAAAATTGAGGTACCGATTTTTAATATTAATTATACAACGCGGCCAATTAACTTGCAGAACTCGAAACATACTTTTCATATATATCCTTTACGGGTCGTAAAAGGAAGTAGATGCTTTCATATTCATAACTTTGATAATACCATCTCTATCACGCATGAAGAACTCCAGTAAGTGAACATCAAAATTTAAGTACTACCAACATCTCAGTTGCCTGCCAGTCAGGTGCTATGGTAGAAATGGCATATGAAATTGACAACGTTTCATGGAATCGCTATCTAGGAACGTTCATGTTTACTCGAAGCGTTTCCTCTAACACATGCATACCGTCCAGTTACAGTGCGACAGCTGTCAGCATAGCAAATCAAAATATCGTACAAACGAAGCCTGTAAGTAACGTCGTAAACTGCAGTCGTCAATTCTCTTACATTTCTGCAAGTACCACAAACTTTGAAGTAAGTTCCTCACTTTTGATTTTTTTTCATTTTCGATATCTATGACTTTGCGGGCTTTCAAAATAATAATAATAAAGGGGGCCCTCAACTACGTACCCTCAGACTCAAAGTTGAAATATTAAAAGTTTTGGCTGGTTTCGTAGTCTAGGGGCTGGGGTACGTACTTGCCGCATCACAAGAAAATACTGCTGAGTCTACAGTATACAATATGAATATACACATGAATCCGATAGTCGAAGGTTCCTATCACTCTGCAATTGGAAGTTTTGAATGTAACATAGAAATTAATGAATGAAAATTGCAATTAAATAAAATCAGCAGGTAGCATTTTTAACGACTTTAAATGATTAATATGATAGCAGAAGTACCTTTAAGAATGCCGCTTATTACTGCAAAGCACCTATTGCTGTTGATGGTCTAGCAATTAAATAAAATATAAGTTGAATATCAGGGAAACAATAGCTTCCTACTTCATGTAATTAATTAAGCTCAACAACATATCTCTCGAGGTATTCACGTCTAAACGCAAACTACCTCTTCACTGCAGAAGCCACGGAAATCTCAAAAGTGCACAACTCGGCAATACGAAATATTTGTATCTCCCGCGACCACGCGCAAACTGCTCAACACTCTGCAAGTATTTTCTGCGACCGTCCGTCGCGCCTTCCCGTCCAGAAATTCCCCTCGTGTCCTCTGCGACACGATGCTCCTTCCTCACTTCCATGCAGTCTCCCTACTGACTTCGGTAGTCGTCTACCGTAGTAACGAGCGCTGTGATTGCCTAGAGCGCTCCCGCCATGTCTCCATGCCAATGCACATTCTCAACCATATTGAAACACATACGAAATACTGGATTTACATTTAAATAACTGTAAATTAAATAAACATTCCTACGGCTGGATCATAAACACGCTCTGACACACGTTATTAAATACATAAACAAACTGAATAAACATATATGAAAGGAATAGAAGCAAAGTACGCGAGTAGCCTAATGTCCCTATGCTTTCTAAAGCAAAGTAAATATTTGACCAATTTCTTCATGAATAGTATATATCTGATATGAACAAAGACATAGATGAACAACTATATTTTTGAATGCATTACGGGAACAGCAGTGATCAATGTCTTGTAAATAATTACTACTAAAAACAGTCTTGATCACGATTTATTTAACAAGGTGATCGGTTTCAACCACTACTGTGGTCATCTTCAGACCATTGAGTAGGAACCCCTTTCTGTTCAAATTGCTCTGAGCACTATGGGACTCAACTGCTGAGGTCATTAGTCCCCTAGAACTTAGAACTAGTTAACCCTAACTAACCTAAGGACATCACAAACATCCATGCCCGAGGCAGGATTCGAACCTGCGACCGTAGCGGTCTTGCGGTTCCAGACTGCAGCGCCTTTAACCGCACGGCCACTTCGGCCGGCTCAACCCCTTTCTGTTGGAGAAGCATTATATACTTATAAGCATGCTGCTACCGTATTTTCATGTAACTGTGGAGTACTTACGACCTGACGCGATCAATAGTAATCATCCATTTTGAACTCCTATAATACACGTACTATTCACGCTATATGCCTGTAATTCATAAATTAAGGTTCACGCTAATAGCTTTCTAAAGACATGCCGATCGACAAAATCGGATAAAAAATGTTAAAATGTGTGTGAAATCTTATGGGCTTTAACTCCTAAGGTCATCAGTCCCTAAGCTTACACACTACTTAATCTATATTATCCTAAGGACAAATACACATACCTATGCCTGAGGGAGGACTCAAACCTCCACCGGGACCAGCAGCACAGTCCATGACTGCAGCGCCTAAGACCGCTCGGCTAACCCCGCGCGGCAAAATCGGATGAACCGTTTAGATTTTGGGAATGCGTTGCTGGGTGTTATTTGTATAATTTACAGTCAGATACTAAACTATAAACTAATAAAGATATTGAAAATCCGATTACACCATCAGAATAGTAGTGCAAATAGTGATAATGAACATGTTTTTTTTTTTTTAGTTATTATGATTCCTCTGGTTACTATTAATCTCTACATAAACTGTGAAATGTCTACCTTTATGGTTTCATAAAGTCCACCATCTTTGGCACTCGCGGCATACAAATCTCCTTCATCGACACAAGGCACCTTCCTCAGTACAGCGTCAACATGGAATTCCTAGCCATGCGGTCGGCCTGGACCATGCGCTGGGACTACCCCACGTGCTCCGGCAACTGCTCGGCACCACGCGGTTGCTGACGAGCCCCGACTTGCCAAGCGGCCCGTGCAGCCACGCCAACGCCAGACTCAGGATATTTTTAGGGTGCCACAACTCGCCCGTTACAACTTCCTACTTCCCTTATTATATGGGAAGAAAACCATGTTTGTTTGAGACTATACCAGGAAATTTGAAGTAAGTTTCCAATTTTTGATTACTTAATTTTAAATATCTGTTACTTCAACTTACCTTGGTTGTATGGATACCATGTCTGTTTTAGAATATTCCTCGAAGGGGAATGCTAATCAGTCGGAGTGACACAATTTTTGAGTAGAGAAAGTAATAGGAATGTGAACATTCATAGTCATAATGCAACTGTTTTATTCGACGCTCATAACACTAATACGTGAAAATCGAAAATGCCTCTGTCTCTCACATTGCTAATATTGGTACCAACACCGATGAGGTGCTATGGTAAAAGTAAGACATGAATGTACCAACTGTCCATGAAATCACATTCTATCCGTGAAATCACATACTAGGTACGTTCATGTTTAAATATTGCAAATAGTTCAATTTGCAGAAACTCATGTATACGGGGTAGCTACAATATCATGAGTGACACGTCGATGATGCTGTCAGCAGTAGAAAAAGAACCACAGTAACGAAGTCATCCTGGGAGGAAAACTCGCTATTTATTAGCGTCCGTTTTTCACTTTCTTTAGTCTAAGAAATAACTCTGTGTTCGTTCGCCACAGTCACCACAAAATTTTAACTATCTTCTCAATTTTCAATTTCTCTACTTTCAACAGCCACGACTTCCCTTGTCCTGCGGAAACGATACTTGTTTTTGTCTGTACCACGAAGAAGAACGCTAACGGTTTCGCTGGATAGATGAAGATATTAAGATACACAATTATTGTGTAGACAAAGTACTATAAATAACGTGGATGTCGATAATAATAATTCGATTGTCTTAAAAAAAGACAAATTTAAATGAGCATCGAACATAATTCCAATTAATTTGAGGGCTATAACTGAGGCTTCGTTAACTTACACTGCAGATGTTGTAATGCAAGTAATTTCGCACCTGAGGTTACTTCACGCTATAAAACGACATTAAAATTGCGCCATCATAAGGGAAACTTATGTCGAGATCAGGTCCGTTGAATCAATTTCGACAACGGGAGGTAACAGTCTCTATCAATAAGTGAAACTCGGTGTTACAACTTTGAAATTTCTTTGGACCGTTCGTCACAGTCTGCTGTAAATCGAATCAATAGACAGCTGACAGCAAGGAAGGAAACTGGAAAACATTTTGTGCTGTGCACACTGATAATGCCATTGGACAGAGCATGGTAAGAAAAGAGTTTTCTCTTTTGTAACATTAATGAGTCGTCAGGTGTTAGTGAAAATCGTATAACACATTAATCTACATTCATCAGCGCCAAGTTACTCGAGAACTAGCACTTGTAATAAACTATGATCCTTCCTCTATCGTACAATATTCGGTAAGACGCTAGTGGAGTGGTCAAGAGTATAGTGAGTGGGATCATTTCTCAGATGAGAGCTGTGTACTGATGCCGATAGGAGGAAATATGCAGTGCATCATCAGTTGTCAATCGCGTTGGTGGAGGAAAGGCAATAATTTACACATTAATTTCATACTAACACTGCGGGCTATGATCAGTGTGTCTGTGTATGTGTTGACAGGGATCTAAAATGCACTGAGATGTGCTCAAGCGCTGCTTACTAACATCGACTGGATCGAGCACCACATTTACCGTACCATCTCCACCTCAATCTTCTCGATGTCGTCAAGGATACTTTCCACCTCCATCCAGAGTTTCTCATCTGTGGATAAATGAAAGCAATGTGTATATAGCCAAATTTATTGAAACACGAGCATTATTCTAAATGCCTAGAAGTAGTTTCAACTACATGGAAAGCATCCGCGACCAAATTCAATGGTATTATACATTGTATTGCGCTGACCATCGAGTACACATGACCCGATCTCATCATCTTCCCCCGCTGCTTGATATAGGATTTTCCCTGCTGATAGCGACGAGGCAAAAGTTACAAAAAAATGGCTCTGAGCACTATGGGACTCAACTGCTGTGGTCATCAGTCCCCTAGAACTTAGAACTACTTAAACCTAACTAACCTAAGGACATCACACACATCCATGCCCGAGGCAGGATTCGAACCTGCGACCGTAGCAGCAGCGCGGCTCCGGACTGGAGCGCCTAGAACCGCACGGTCACCGCGGCCGGCGCAAAAGTTACACCACTGCACGTTATTTATTTGTAATTATATATCCGTTGACTGGAAGTGCCGCAACTAGGTTACTTACGTCCACTGAATTTCCCCTTCCTTTCCCTCGATTACACCTATCCACATGAAAATATGGTCGGGCTTCACCTCATCATCGATTTGTGCTGGAACAAGATGAAAGGATCATAGTCACAGTCTTTCAGACAACATACGTATGTGGATGAATAAACCACAGAACTGATAATAATTAACGAGAAATAGAGTCTTAAACCAAATCCTTGGAGCCATGATCAACTCAACGATAGTGTGGTTCAGTGATTGAACCATGGTGGTTGTTGACGAGGGACAGAGCCTTGGATATACGTTTGATGGGGTAGGGTCTAGTCAAATGCATTCCTATTGACGATCCGCCTATAATTATCCATCTAGCTGCAGGTGGATGTGTCTGGTCTGCCAGAATACGACTTGAATGGTTAACTTATGTCCTATTTCCTGTAGCTACACAACAGACCTAATTCACTAAACCTGAAGTGGTAATACTAAACAGTTACGAGCGTTGAATGTACAGTAGATGATATTCTGTCACCCCTCCCCCCGGCAGTTCAATGGCATGATTACGGCTAGGAGGTTTAAAAGCAGGATTTGCTGAATGGATCCTTATTTTCACGAGGGAGACGTTGAATTCGACGAAATGAGAAGAGGGCGACATAGCTGCAAACATGAAGAACGAGAATTTTCGGTTTGGGACTGCTGCAATCCCTCTCACTTTGCGTGAGAGCTATTCGTAATTGACGAGCGCTCCATAACCATTTAAATCGATCGATCAGAATGCAGGTAATTTTCAGAAGCAGTGAGAATCATGTTAGCCAACAGCGGAAACTGTATGATTCAACAGCGATGTATGCTTACTTCTTCATGTAATGTGGGAATCTCAATGTAATATTTCTGTGATAAATTTCCTTTACTGATGAAAATATGTATGTAAGCGGAGGGATATGAGTCGCGTACAAAACGCAGACTTGTGTGTGTGTGTGTGTGTGTGCGCGTGTGTGTGTGTGTGTGTGTGTGTTTGTGTGTGTGTGTGTGTTTGTGTGTGTGTGTGTGTCGGGGTTGCAATCCAATATTAAAGGCGCGCTCACACACACACACACACACACACACACACACACACACACACACACACACACAGAGCCACTGCCTCCTTGTATCGTTGGGGCTCGCAAATACGAAACATTCAGCTTCCGGATGCGCTGCTAAGCCGACAATGAGACAGCCGCCTCACTCGCGTCAACTGCAGACCACCGGAGGAGTGTCGCTTCTGCAAAGGAAATATCGCGAGCCACTAACAAAAACAGTTGGCTGACAGAAAGCATTTCATTTGTAGTCTCCAGCTGTTAGAGAGGTCGCTGCATCCCTGTGTAGCTGGGGCTGACAAATAAGAAACAAGGAGCTGACAGCCGCGCTAGTCCACCGAATAATGAGTCCACTGCTTCGCTCGAGGAAGATATTGTTCGTCTGGTGCCAGGTCATGGCAGAGAGGTCCGCCCGCGTTTCTCCACAGCTGACCAGAGCAAATAGTCGTTGATTTGCCGCCCGCGATGGGTGGGGGAGGTGCAAAGCGGATGCCGCGGTGGTCTCCAACAAACACTGGGAAACGACTCTGCTACTCGCTGCGTCTACTGGTTACACGCCATGACAACAGCAGTACCTCCCTCTCTGTAATAGTCTCTATTTGGATTGTAATAGAGTTTTTCGGTGACAGCAAGTTCACTTCACCAGCTGAACTGCATTGTAATCAGAGAGAGAATTAAACCACACATCTACCCTCTGAAAAGTATCCGACTCTAGGTAGCAGAAATTATAGTAATTGTCGGATCCCGTTTCGAAAGACTCGTCCGTCATTCACTTTGAAGGCGTTGGCTACCTATCGAGCTCATAACACCGTCCTTGGCCTGAATACGTTCAGTCCTTATATTTCAATAGGAGTGCAGCACCACGTTACATGAATTTGCAAGGAAGAAAATACGAGTGGAACCACCAGTTTCCTCTATATTTTCGAGTTTTCGTGTAAAAACGTTTTGCAGATGACTTTATTTCAATTTCCCACACAAAATAAATCCAGTACACTAACCTAACTTTCCTCTCCTGCATAGTTTCCCTATGCAGTAGGATATACCTGGGTCTGGCACCCAGAAGCGCTGGGGTTAGAGTCCCGGGAAGAGTACCCCCATTTGGAGTTTCCGGGTGGTGGTAGTGGGGGGTGGGGGGGTGGGGGGGGACGTCATCACAGCTTTGGGATTATGAAATTCCGACTCTTTTTTTAAATTTCGACAAAATTCGAAATTCCCACCAATAGGGCAGGTTGGGGAGGGGCAGGGGAAGGGGATGGGGGGAATGGAGGAGGGGGAGTGGGACAGGATCCTCATGCCTTCTGAGAAAAGCCCATGTTGTCATCCGGAGGTGTGGGTAATTAATTCATCATTTAATTTATCACCATATCAGTTTGATATCATAAGTGTACGTATTGCCATCATCCCACTTCTCACGAGGACTGTATGTGAATGAAGTCTTATACGGTTATCAGCCGAATGGCGTCGATTCAGCGACGTTCCTAATCATCTTCAGGCAAAGAATAAGGAACTTCGCCTTAAGATGACATAGAACTGGTTCCTCCAGATGACCCTTATGAACCTCAATGATTTAGTCAGCAAAACTTGCCCTAAATTTGTTTCCTCAAAGGTACGTGGAATACAAGAATGAAATTCTGTCTGATACAATAATACTTGCTTAATAACACACAAAAGATGCAAACTGAACCTCCTCACATATTATCCATATCGTTTTTGCATTTGGAAACGTTATCAACCTCTTAAAAGGGATGCTTGCATAGAAGTTACCTGTGCATCACATATGATAGGATAGTAAGCATATTTCTGCGTTTGTCAGAAAATGATTATGGAATTAGAAATGAACTTTAAACTGGATTAAAAAGTGTAAAATAATTAGTCATAGCTCCATACAGGTTCATCAAGATTTACAGATAATCGCTGTACATTGTAATTGTGAATTTTTAGTCGCTATCAAAAGCGTGGAGTACACACCAAAAGATAATAACGAGGTGAGATATTAATGTAATGAACAGTAAATAGTGAAATAGTAACGGGATGACCTATGTATGTATGCATAATTGCTGGCCACGTCGGGGATTTTTCCACCCGGGGACTGGGTCTTGGTGTTGTCCTCATCATTTCATCGTCATGTCATCATCATTCGGGTAGTGGCAAGACGGGAAATGAAAGATTGGAACTTGTACGGGCACTGATGACCACGATGCTGGGCGATCCACAAACCAAAATCATCGTCTATTATGTATTGCATGTGACTCAAGTTTTTCATTGCAAATCGTACATGTATTTTCATAGGTTGAGAAAAATTTTAATAAATATTTTTGGACCATCTCCGTTGCATAAATATGCAGTTCACTGCTGTAGTGTTTGTTAGTCCCGATATGTGTCGTTCATTCTCATACCACACTGATAAAAATTACAAGGTACGAGTCACACAGAAATCTTCGTGTAGAGTTTGCATTTCCGTATTACAAGTACTAACGTGATAATAGAAATACCCTATTATTAACTGTAGCTAGTTATACGAGAGTTTTGAATAAGAAAGTCAACCTGTGAGCAACCAATATTCTCACTGATAAGACAGCCTATGTGTCTGGTATTACAACTGAACGATACAAGCACACCACTAAATATAATTGCTAGTGGTCGACACAACTCCTAGGAAGGTGTCGCCAACATACGTATGCGCATATGCATCTCGCAGCCCATTAGTTTGCTGTGGTGCTGTCACAACCACTGTAATTTATTGTTAACATTTGTATGACATAGAAACCTACCAGTTTTACATTACAAGAGCTGTTAACGGTGCTATGCGCCCGCCTTTAATTTCGCGTAATTCCCGCGGATTTGGAATCCCTCGGGCTTCAAGAGCGCATGCAGTGTTACTGTCGTCGGTAGAGGGCAGGTCGGAGGAGAAGGTAGTGAAGGGCTGCGGCGACCTGGAGAGAATGAAGTGTGACACGGGCGGCGAAGACCGCAAGTGAGGTGACGTGTTCTTGTTAAAATTACTGACTGAGTTACGTTGAGCGACGTCATTCTGCGGTTTTAAACCTGCTGAAATGAGGAATTCGTAATTAAGGCGTGTTATCACCTTGCCCTTCCGCGTTGCACTGACGGGTTGTGAGCCTGGTGTGCTAGCTTTATACCTTATTCCCATCTCGCCTTAGATGCAGGCGTACAATGATCTCTTCTCCTCTAAAGTTAACAAGTTGATTATTTTGGTCCACAATACGCAGTTCAAGGTAGTCCAGTGTCTGAACAGTCACCGGGAGACATATAGCGTTTGTGGAGGCTTGAATTATTTTATACCCTGTGCCGACTGTAGGAAAGAATCCGTAAATTGAGTGAATCAATTTATCGTTCAGGTATGAGATTGTGGCAATATTAGAGTCAACGTGGATTGTACTCACTGGGAGTATATCTGCAGCATGATATGATGCGTAAAATTTACTTCCGTCCTTCACCAAAACACGATCCTTCGCAAAACCTAGCAGTGGACCAATTGAATGTCTCTGTGTAAAGACGATCGTAGCACTCTCTCTGTCCGTATTTCAGATTTAAGGGTATTAATGTTTGCCCGTAGTTCAATACCTTTTTATGACTGTTTTAAGAGTTCGTTTAAATCATCAATATCGTAGGCACCAGGTTGTATTTGTAGAATCTTCCTCCGGCTGTCAATTTCTAGATGTAGTTAATTATTGCTCTGTGTAATACTTGGAATGCTGTTATACGTCTCTAGACCAATCAGTGCAATACTCCAGTCCCCTGCACTTATCAATCGGCGAAAAGTAATTTGCGCGTAATACTGATCCTCGCTCTTTTAAAGTCAGAGTGTACGACATTGCATCTAAACATCAAATGATGGTCATGTGTTCAATGACAGCTCTTTTATATACCGCGCACATGATCTGACAGTGACGCATTCCAGAGGGGGTTCGCCGTCGCTGTGATGAGGAACATAGCGCAGAGATGACCACAGAGATATGTGTTAAAGTCCTGATATCGTCGGACATTGTAGAAGACGCGTCTTTTTCTGGTGAAGTAGCGTTGTAATTCAGGCGGCTGTAAATCGCCGAATGAATCGAAATACTGAACTGTATTTGAACTTTTCTTAACATACGCAACCCAATGGGTGCCTGGACCCCCAGCAACATCTAAATTTACAATTCCGCACTCATTAGTCCGCCACATGGTCTTTGGTAATATATTCCGCATAAAGACGCCGTGGAATCTACGAATGTGAAGTTTTTGTTTAAGAATTTTAACTAGACCTTTACTCGTGAGCGCTCGGTTGGGTAGGATAACTAACGGACTTTTTTTTATTATTTATGAAGAGACCTAGTCCTTTCCTGTATGGTTTCAAGTAGAGACCTTTTCCGATAGCTGCTGCCTCCATAGCGCAATTATGTCTTCTGGCTTCCTCTAGTTGGGCTTGTGCATTCTGTGCGTTTTTGAACGTTTTGGCGACAGCTGCGGCACCGCCTGTGAGTGAACCTACAGCAGACAGGGCTGCAAGGGCTGGAATGAGGAACGTGATAATTCCGCCCAAAGTCTTTGGTAGTGGTAGGACCCATGGTGGTTTAATTAAAGTCGTGTTTTCCTTCTTGTTCCCACTATTCATCACACGTTTAGCTGCAGACATCGAGGAGAGAATACTCTTTTTCAAACAACTGGGTTTGTTGTTGTTCTTCCTGTTCTTCTTTGCTCGCAAAGCTGTTCGTGCTGCTTTCATAATTCGTTTGAAATTCATCACACCCAAGCCCAACTTAATTTTTCCATGCATGGTTTTATCAACCACGAATGCAGCAACGCGTTGACCTATTCCGAGACCTTTTCTTCGCCTTATTTGCTTGGGTTTATCTGCTAATATCCGGTCGGCGACGTGGTGTGCTGGGAGATCCTTATTTGCTGCGTATGCGAGGTCGTGCTCAAGGCAGGCTTCGTCTAGTAGGTTAATACCTTTATCGCCTCGTGCCAGACGCTTCTAAAGCTTTGTTCCAGGCCCACAGAAGTTATATCCGGGAATGTGCAATACAACAGGCAACTTGTCGAGAATACCACCTCCACCTCTTATTATGATTTGCCTTCCATTGTGCATGGCACGCTACTGAAGAGATAGAGGTCATACTAACATGTCAGCTTCGATCCATCTGCTCTCTGATGATGGAAATCCTAGCCATTTAACCAGTGCTCTATTCCCAAGGCGTCTTATCACGCGCTCGATGAGACATACATCTGGTTAAGAACTCTTATGCAATTCCTTCGTGTAAAAGCATCCAGCAATTTCTTCGCCCTTGCCGTCCTTTAAGATCTATGTCCTAGGGTTGGTTCGCTGCACTTTGGATACTGTGAATATCTCAGCCGACCAATTTGGTAAGTACGATTTCTCGAACGCTGTCTTGTGTTTTGAAATACGTACTAAGTCGCTTATATTGAACTTCTGTTTGCGAGGGTCGAGCATTTTAATCCGGAAATATACTGTGTCCATGAGTGAATTATCGCGAACATCGATCGGTCTCATTTTTATTGTACTATGTTTGGTTCGATTATACTTTGCAATTATCTGTGGGAGGATATCTACCCAATTGTACGAACCGCAAAGATTAAACTGCATCCACATTTGAGCTTTGATTGTTCAACCGCTCGACGATACTAGCTTTAAGGTGAGTAAACGTGGAGTAGTGGTGTATGCCATACCGCGCCATCACAGTCTAGAAATGGTCATTGTAAAACTCCCCACCGTGATCGGTTTGAAGACTGGCCGGGCATCGATTCGTTTCTGTCTGCAGCAGACGCTAAAACACCACAGCAATATCTCTACCGGTTTTCGTTTTCACAGGTAATGCCCATGCCAATTTAGAGTATGTATCAATAACCATTAAAATGTATTTGAATCCATTATTATGAGGTGAATATCAGCTTGCCAGAGGTCATCCACCCCTTTAATCATGACATGTCTACGAGGGTATGTTTTGCGTGCTGGCTTGTGCAGTTCTCGAACCACGGTCTCCATACTTATTCGATGATACCTTTCTCTCGAAGCTCTGAGATTATGGATGCAACCCCATTCAAATGAGCTGTATTGCCCGCAGCAGCAGAAGCCATCAACAGTCGAAGTCGGTCTATTAGTTCATCTGGGTCATCATAATATATATACTGCGGCCTTGATTACTCACTCCTTTATGCTGAAAGTTTACACCCTCACCAACACTTTTAGTTTGCCCATTGAGTAAAAGTTGTATAATGGTAGTGTATTTAGAGTTTTCAGGCTTTTTCAGTGTTCCGTCGGGATTTTTGTACAGATCAGTCAAGTTAAGTATTTCCCGATAGACTTTGCGATCATCGGCAGAGTATTTTAAGTTTTTCTATGGCCTTAGGAAGATTAGGTTCATTAAGCCAGGTGTTCTTTTAAAATCTGTATCCTCGATGCGTATTGTGCTGTCGGATAAAGTTATAGTTTGAGAGCCTAGCATGTACGGTCTCGCCCTGCTGACACCAAATGTTCTATCTATTTTAACGGTGGGATACTGGTTGGTGAATTCTGCGATTGGGTCATTATTATGCAAAGCTATCTTGGTGATAGATTCGGTAACAGGTTTAAAAGTTTCATTTAGTGTTTGATCGCGATCTATATGTCCCAAATTCAGCAAACGTAATTTGTCTCGAACTGCTTTGTGCGCCTGAATGACTTTATGCTTTGTCGACATCTCGAAGGATACTAATCAGAGCTCTGAATATCACGTGGTTTTTTGTATGCTTTGTTGTACTTCTTCTTCTCCTTTTTTTCTACGCCACCTTCTTCAATAACAACGGCCTCCCCTTCTATCATGCCCTCAATTGCGCTAATTCTGTTCTCTATCCGGTTTTGGTTAATGGCAAGAAGTTTCTGGGTGTCCTTTAATTCCCTTGCAACATTAACTAGTCTGGACTCAAGATTTTTAAATTTGATATCGGTGTGCATTCGGGCACTCTGTCTTTGCACACCTAATCTCTGAGACTGAGCGTCGGCCATGCGTACGAATTTGTCCATGGTGAAGAGTTAACTAATGAAATAAGGTATTTTCGTACGTTTATATATGGAGAAAGTCTTGGAAGTTCCGGCTATAACTACCGTCATTTAGTTTACGGGTTTTATCAATAACGAGAAAGCCGTATTTTGATTGGTTCCAGCAATCAGCACATATCTTTACAAATTCATTGTATGACATGTCGGTCCCTACGTGAGCATGGCAAATGTGCTTTAAATTGAGGTTGTCTTGTTTGAATGTTATAATGAGATCTGCGTTGTCCCGCACCAGTTGTTTTTAGATCCTGGAGTACGTTTGACTCAGATAAAATACATCAACACCCATATGACGGCCAAAGCAGAAATATTTACGGATTTGATCTTGCTTTTCAACAGCGACATCGTCAAATATGAAGGCAATGTTAGGCTTTACCTCTTCAGGTGGGGGCACGTCGTCGCTTTCACTGAAGGCTCTATACGTTACACCGTCTACTCCATCTAATATTTTCTTCAGTAACTGGTAGTTGGGCCGAAAGAGTGTTTTGGAGAAGACGGAGAGGTGCTCGAAGCGTCTATGTGCGTTGACAGAGCAATGAGGACATTTGTCTTACCACAGTTGGATGGACCTACAATTATAGCTCGTATGCTGTCAGGAAGGAGTGGTCCATTCTTGTTGGTTCTGGTCTTGGTCATCATCATAGGACCAGTCACCTACAACAAAGCCCTTTAGGCGAGGGTGTTTCACCCAGCCCGCCGTGATACCTACTGTGGTAGGTCAAGGTGTGGAATACGATTTTATAAGAATAAAAGTATGGGTTTGTGTGTAGTCACTATAGCGCAGTCACCTTACCAACGGAGCTACAACGGCTACACAATGGAATGAACTTAAGGTGGTATTTAAAGGGAAGGCTGTCGTATAGATGAACGTAGGTGACATTTTGTCTTGACAAATAAAAAACACACAATGACAAATTTAATGTTATAAAATAATATATTTATTAATTAAAATAACAAATATGATCAGCATGAGAAAAAATCAGTGGATTCTTTTTTAAGCGGTGCAGCACAAGTACACTATTAGGGAAATAGCTGCTTCTTGTATGGTTGAAGTTCAGCACGTATATCTCGTAATGTTATGGGTGAATTACAACAGTCCGGTATTCCATCAGTAAATTTGAGTTCGACATTTTAAACACTTATTCGAGGAATAGCACAAGACTTGCGCACTGGTGTTATACACACACTAAAACAATGATCTATATCATCTATGTCGATGCTACATATGTGAAGCCAGTTAATGATGTCAGTGTACACTGCCTGGACATACGGGCACCATTTATTTAGTCTCTCTATCGTACTAGTTAGAGCCATGTCTAAATTGAACAAGTTATCAACAGTGGGGTGATGCATGAAAATATTATAACCATCAGCACTTTTAATTTTTAGAGTAGCTTCATCACACACTGAGAGAATACTCACTGTTAGACTGCCACAGTACATATCCTGGTAGGAGTGGAATGGATAATATTAGGTAGTCATATGATTCTTGATGTGTCCTTTTAAACGACACAGTTTATCCCACTCGTAGTCAGAAAATTTCACTTTAATATTTTTGAGCACATTTTCCAGCACTAACACAGTTGAGAGGATACCGCATTGTGAAACTTGAAGTCCTACATGGATACGTTTTGAACCACTGTTACCACATAGCTTGAGGCGAATAGCAAAGGATGAGGTGAAGCGGCTATCCCGCTCCAGCATGCTGAGAAGCTGAGCTACAGGATCCTGCGTGGACGAGTCCGAGGCCTTCACGCGCGTGGACCAGGACATGCAGGGACCTGCTGATGCTGGCATCATGGGTGGAGCTGCTGGAGGACCAAGACGAATATCCATAAGAAATAATGTGTGATGTTGGTAGAGAAATAATAATAATAGCAATAATAATAATAATAATAATAATACTTGCAGGACTTACTTTTCTGGTACTGCTTGCTCCTCCTCCTATTCTGCTGTGGTGGTGACTGACGCTTCATCTTGACCGACTGGAACAGAAATGGAGGAGCTGCTGAGTGCTCCTTATATAGAAGCAAATTATGTCATCATGATGCTGTTCTGCTATTGGTTGAATGAGGTGAACACGTGACCTATCGAAGTGCCCTCTAGCGGAGAACTTGTGAAGTAGATCAGTTCATCGCCCTGCTGGATCGGGGCAGTCATCTCTTGTGGGCTGGGAGCTCATATGTGGGCTTTAGAAAAGGTAGACAGTTCCAACAGTAGCAGATGTTTCCATGAGATGGGTAATGCATTTTTAAAGCATTTCAAAGGAGGGAATTTATTTCGAGGACTGTGTTCTTGTTCTTATTCATATGTTCCAGGATTAATGCACGTTTCCATTCAGCATGTAGGAGATTGTGGGGGCAGTCCTCAGCGGTATGCTACACTGCTGTTAAACTCATCGCAGTCAAACACCAATAACTCATCGATTGAACACATTCTGCAGGATGGTCTTCAATGGTATATACATTGTATACGAACATGCTCATGCCGAAGCGAATTGGTGTCAACTGAACGTCTCTTGCGTTTGTGAAGAGTGAATGTTTGATGGTAAATAAGCCTGCAGTTTGCACATGCACATGAGCATATGATGGTTACGGGATGCATTCTGGCTCCATCCCTCTGGAATTGCCAAAATCTGCTGAACAGAATTCTTGTACTTATTGCTCCGACACTCCTCCATTATCATACACTTCCACACCTCATGTAGTGAACTGTGGCTACAGTCCTCCCTCGAATGTCTACATGAAATGCAGTTATTGAAGGCTGCTCTATCACCCACATCCATCTCTATGATCGAACACATGGAAACGACAGCTCAGCAAAGACTGAATGTGCAGGATCACGGTAATGGTAGTTCAGTGGAGGTAGCAAAATTGGCTTTCTTCCCACCAAAATCAACTATCTTTAATGACGTCACAGTGGCGCTCTCTGGTGGCAAGGATATGAATTAACACAGTTGGATTACATACACACATGCATGATATAAATAATAATAAATAATAATAATAAATGATAATGAATGTTAATAAATGATAATCAGTAATAATAAAGACAAGTACGGTTTTTGCATGCATTATCGTGTTGGAATTCAAACTTCCCGCCATTTGTTTCTCCTGGAGGCTTGGGTTAGTGGACGTAGCACAATCGGCCTATTTTCCCGCCAAAAGCAGCCATCTTGGATGACATCATGCACTGTTGCCAAGTCTACATGCCGCCAACTTGGATGACGTCATCGCCACAATCTTGAATAAATTTGGCAACAATGCAGAGTGACCTGACACGAACCTTGCCCCACTACTCATCGGTACATGCGTCGTCGATTCACTTGACGTTGCGCGTGCGCTACTTGAACGCGTTCTATTCTGCTGCACCGAGCGCCCTCCATGGTGAAAACTCGTCGAATCGACATCAATTCGATTGTCTTGCCGCGGTTCCGTCACAGAACTACGCCGGCTACGGAGGTCACGAAGTTTTTCAACGACTGGATTCCATGCCTAATTCAACTGAAATCCGCCGTCTCGATTAAAAACAGCCTCACTGTCAGACAGTCGTATTTCTACCGATTCATTAATAACAGAATTCCAAAAGTTACACGTGTGTGTCACAGTTTTGGTGTCACTGCAATTTGCTACATGACCAGTGGACATACAGTGTTTGGCGATGGCAGACTTACCAGGCTGAAGGAGGCGAGTGTGCCGCTGATGTTCTACAATGCGATCCTCCACACTATGCGTCGTTGGCCCTATATAGGACTTGCCGCATTCGCATGGAATCCTGTAAACACCTGCCTTGCGCTACTGTAGGTCGTCTTTGACAGATCCTAACAGTGACGAAATTTTTGCTGGAGGGCGAAAGATTGCTTTCACTTCATAATTACTTACTATTCAGCCTATATGCGCTGAGATATTACCAATATGTGGTAAATAGGCAGTCGTTTTAGAGGTCTCTTCCTGTTCTTTTCTCCTTCGGTTTCAGGATGCAGCGCTCTCTCCACTTGCTGCGACGAACACCCATTCTTCAAAAACACAGTCTGCAGGTGATGAGTGCGGTCAATGTCAGGAAGTAGTTTGTTGAACCTGCGTTGTGCATCTCAAGCCTCTTGTCGTAATACCATCTGTTTTCTTCGGTGTTAATAACACTGTAGGGGTCTTGGTACGTTCAAACTGTAGCTTAAATGGCTCTCCCCGGATGTTGTTCTGTAAGTTTATCCTGACGTGCGTATGTGTTCCTTCTTTGCTGGTCTTATATTCACACATCAAAAATAGTTTTGCATCACCTCAGTTCCCATTACTCCTGAACATAGACGTTGACTGTGGAGATTGCATCACAGACACAGTGCCT
Organism: Schistocerca serialis cubense; assembly: GCF_023864345.2. Taxonomy (NCBI): domain Eukaryota; kingdom Metazoa; phylum Arthropoda; class Insecta; order Orthoptera; family Acrididae; genus Schistocerca; species Schistocerca serialis. The sequence goes on from NC_064642.1 coordinate 669,588,084, forward strand.
TTGACTTTTCAGAGATGACACTAAATCCGACCAAAGATGTAAACAACCATGCATGAGCAGTGACTATTAGACGGAGGGGATCCGACAGCCGATCAGTTCCAGTCATTCCACAAGGAAGAAGCTGCACAGCTCGTGTTGCCTGTAGTTCAGCCTTGCCTGGACGGTCAATACCGGGGCTCGATCGCGTCCGCATTGTTACTTTGTGCCAACAAGGGAAATGGCCAGGCGTCTCTGAGAGAAGCAAAGCGGTGTTTCTCGGACGTGGAGGAGATACGGAGAGACAGGAACTGTCGATGACATGACTCGTTCAGGCCCCCCAAGGGCTACTACTGCGGTGGATGACCGCTACCTACGAATTATGGCTCGGAGGAACCCTGAAAGCAACGCCAGCATGTTGAATAATGCTTTTCGTACAACCACAGGACGTCGAGTTAGGACTCAAACTGTGCGCAATAGGCTGCATGATGGGCAACTTTATTCCGGACGTGCATGGTGTTGTCCATCTTTGCAACCACGATACCGTGCAGTTCGGTACAGATGGGCCGAACAACATGCCGAATGGACCGCTCAGGATTGGCACCAAGTTCTTTCCACCGATGAGTTTCGCATAGACCCTCAACCGCACAATCTTCGGAGAAGTGTTTGGAGACGATCCGGTCAGGCTGAAGTCCTTAGACACACTGTTTAGCGAGAGCAGCAAGGTGGAGGTTCCCTGCTGTTTTTTGGGGGGGGGGGGCATTATGTGAGCCAACGTACCCCTCTGGTGGTCATGGAAGGCGCCGTTTTATAGGGATGTTAGGACCTAAGCTGTACAATATCAAGGAAAATTTGATAAAAATTTGTTTTGTCTGTCTTAATTGCATTAATATACAATTTACTGCTGCAATGGTTACTCGCTTCGGGATGACTCTCCCATTCTCAAATCACACACCGAATAATTAAACATTATATGTCTTATACATATATCTACATACAGTATGCATGTCCATATATGATAATAGACATACCTCATTATTAACCTTAGCTGGTTATACAACTTGGTGCCAAAAGGCACGAAGCTTTGTACAACAAAGTCAAACTGTGAGCAACCTATACTCTCATCGAAAAGACATCTGTGTCTCTACTGTTACACTTTAATGACACAAAACAAATGAAAAATACAATTTCTAGTGGTCAACACAAGACCTTGGCAGGTGTCGCGTTCACGCATATGTCCATGAGTATATGGCTGCAGCACCAAATGTCATTTCTTTATAAGATTACGTGTAACGCAGAAAACAGTCTGTTTCATGTTACGAGAACTATTAACAAATTTGTTTCAAAGAATAACATAGCATCCAAATGAAACATACAAACCCTGGAGCTGATTACTATTGCGCCTTCCCTTATACAAGGTACCAGATTTATATCTATGGCTTGAGAGAATAACACAGTACCAAAAACAGCTACATTCCATATAGAAAGTCGACGCAAACATCTCTCCGTTTATTATTACATTCACACACACACAGCATGGAGAGAAAAAAGTAAGGTGAATGACATAAAAAGTTACATGTTTTTATTAACATAAGTTATGTAGTGTTTGGTAACAAAACTCCAGTTATAGAATCAATCAAAATTACGCAGCACCATATTAGGCATCATCTGACACAACCACTATCCATGGTGCGAAAGCCGAATTCAAAGGCAAAGCCTTATCTGAAACATGATGTTAAATGCTTCAAATAATCGGTAAAAGTATCAAAAAAGTTAACATTAAGGTAGCAAGTCTTTTCCTTATTGAATGTCACATACCATTGTTTACTACCGATGTCTTCCCGTAGTAGTGAATCAGCTGTCTAAATGATTATATATATTGTGATAGTATATGCTATTATTTATTCTCTATAATAACGGAACAAACTATTTTTATCAAGTTTTGCTGTAAGAATAGAAGAAAATCTAGCAAAATTTTGTAAACGAAGAGTAGTAATATGAAAGGTTCTATGTGTCATTTTTCCGTTGTTTCGTGTTTTCTGTTCTGCTGTGTTCTTGGTACTCAGTTACATGTCCGAACATGTTTCAAGTGTCAGACAAAGAACAAAATTTTAGAATCATGCGTTATTAGGTGACTCAAGGCTCTATGCCAACTAGTTCTTCCGTCTGGAGCTCAAATTGTCATATATCAAGGTCTACCCCATCATGATGGTGCGCAGGTTTTGTGTATTCAGAGTGCATGTAAGCTTCTATGTCTATCAATAAAACCTTTCTGTAGAAGAAAAAGATTAGTTTGGTTTCAAAAGAAGCGGAAGTGAACAGATAAGGCATCTTGCGTGTAGAAAACGGCACGGAGTTTCCTACAGTAAACTTCTGTAGGACGTATGTTGTCTTCGTATCTCTTCCATTCTGTAGTATCGATTTATTGTCTTATTTACCTTGGTATCATACTATGTTTTGGCCAGTTTTCAATTCTATGGAGTAGTACTGACATATATATTGTGTGTGTGTGTGTGTGTGTGTGTGTGTGTGTGTGTGTGTGTGTGTGTGTGTGTGTGTGTGACCTGTAGGAGCGGTCCGAAGGCATACTCCTGTGCGGCCTGCGCAGATGGAGAAACAGATATTCTGCCGCATGTTCGGTAGAGGCATTTCATTCGCTCGTCAGATTCCTCAGGACGGGCATCCAGAAGCCTCTAGTAGCTTCTTCTCTGCAGAAGAGTGCCATATATGATGCTTTCCTACGCGGTCGTCATGGAGTTGATCCGTACCGTCGTACAGAAAAGCGTGGCAGACGACTAGTCAGTGAGAACTGCGAAAAAATCATGGCAAGGTCTCTGGAGTGTAGGCAGAAAGCTCTGGGAGCACGAGGACGGCAGTTATGACGGCTTTGGAGGAGCTGAAAGTGCAGTCATATATTTTTGTAGTTGTGTTAAGTTCAACGAGACTGCGTTGTGAAGTTATAGGTTATATGAAGGATAATTTAGTTTCTGGGGGTAGCTGGGAGTAAATTCAATACTGAAGTTATCAGACAAACTGTGCGAGCTGCACAAATCAGATGGGGGATGAAAGAAGGCAGAAGTTACTGCCGTACAGAGCTACTCCAGCCTGCACCGTGAAATGGCAAGAAAATATAATTGTAAGCGTGCTTCGTGATGAGTTGTAGATCCTGGAGTAGCTGGCAGCTGCATCAGCATTTCATCTTTCCTCTTTTGGAGAGCAGTCAGATTATGAGGCAATTTAGACTCGTTCTTTCTATTTGCTTGAGAGTACGGTTTGTTCTTTGAGAAATGCGTGGTGCCGGAATGGTTCGTCTTGTTTTTAACTGCTGAAGCTTTATTTCGCAGAGCTCTAACTTTCCTCCATCCTTTTATCTCGCACATGCTCTGTATCTGTCTTTGCTAAAGCATCAGTATTCGCTTTTGTTTCTCTTAGTTTCCTCTTATGGGGCGTGTCTCGTGATTGCATGATTGACGTCACCTCCCACGTGGTATTCGTTTCCTCACTGCATAGAGTACGCCTCACGTTGATCTTTCTCCCATTTACTCTTCATACAGTTGCTAATGCGTACTGAATAGTTAGATGAATTAAGTTACCACTCTTTTGTTGTCAAATTCCATGTCAGTTGGTCAAGAATATATTAATAAACGTTGTACCTGGCATTGCTTCTTTAAAATTACCATTTTCCCCAACCCACATAGCTGTAGACGATAGTACAAATCGGAAAAGTACCAACTGCATGCAAAGGTCTTGCAGCCGTCATCCGAATGCTGTCCCGTGTTAAATTAGCGTATAGTTAGATTAAGATGTCTCTCTTAAATTCAAGGCTTAAATGATTAATTTTTATGAGGATAGAAACCGGTACTCTCATTGCAGTTATGGTTAACGAACGATTCAAAATTATACCAAAAAGGTTGAGATTCTGACTAGGGAAGGAAATGATATGGTCACACAATATAGGCCAGAAACGGTCATTTGTAAACCCCTCTCAAATTTTGTCAATTATAATTTTTAGACATCTCCAGTAATTTGTGCTACCATTTATCTTAACAAACCACGAATTTCCATTCACTTGGTAAGATCCGATACCAAGAATGGAGTTGTTAAGAAACAGTATTCAATACTGAAAATGCTTTTGTTGAACTTATCTTCTTTTTTTTTTTTTTTTTGTAAAAATAACTAAAAGGTATACGAAATGGTTGTACAGGTATATTAGATAAAACTTTACTGTCGTATTTCCGTACTCGTGTTATTACACATATAGCGCGATGCCTTATTATTAATGACACGAGAAAAAATTGTTATTAATGTTTACTATCAGCCATTTCCGTGGCACTTTCTTAATAAGCTATTTATTTTCTAATTTGTATGATAATTTTTTGCATTTATAGGGGCAATATTATTCGGAAATCAGAATACTTTCTCAATTTTATGAATATAAATAAATTACACGCAAAAAGAGATGTATTGTTTTTTTAAATTCTCTTGTGAAATGTGGGATCTGACACTTAACATTTGACACTTCCACTCTTGTAATGTTGAACGATGCTTCTGGTGGGTTTGGTATGAGAAAAACAGTGTTTTACGAGTGGTATATATCTTTCGAACAAAGCAGTCAAGACGTTGGAGATAGCTAGCGTCATAAATGACCCAACACGTCATCAATCGACAAAAATTGTGTGAAAAGCGAAAGAAATAAATATTGACTGTCGCCAAATTGTTAGGTGTTGGTTACTGACATGTGCAGTATGCACAAATCTAGTGCCAAGTTTTTTAATCCCAGGAGTTACATACCAACGGTGTTGTGATAAACGTTGACATTATCCACAGATAATCACATCCTTCGAATTCAATATGTTAAGGTTTAGTAATGATATATTTCCGGTAACTGTAAATATTTGATAATGAGCTAACGAAGATACTGAAACACTTGAAATTATAATAAATAAGCCAACCTTGGACGGACATGTAGCCACCGCACCAACCTAGGACAGCCCCTATAAAAGTAGCATGAGCCCCAAAACTCCTAGTGCTCGTGCCGCAGGACAATAATTAGAAGTGTTTCAAGAAAGTATTTTGTGAGATTTCTTTTTATTTTATTTTCAATCCTTATTATTGCTTTGAAACTGAGAAGTATACGCTCTAATTTACTATTGTTATTAATAAACCAGTTGTGGTATGTCTGCCTGGGCGTGACTCTTATTGTACCAGACATTAAATCTCAAATAATTTACATCTGTTATTGTTTTTATTACATTATGGTCATTGATCTCTTCAAAGAGCATCGGCCTCATCAGTTTTGTATGAGGAATAAACTACATCCATTTACTGTGGCTCCACTGCTAGTCACTGCAGAAATTTTCAACAGGAAAATATTTCTACATTTAGCCACTGTTTTCCAACGTCACAACTTTGCCATATACAACAGAATCAGCCACTAGAAACCTGGCGGAGCTTAAGATGTTATCTACAGGTCACTTATACTCTGTGTGAACTTTTCTACAGTCACAAGGAACGTGTTCTTATATATTGTGGTAATATCCCTTCATGGAGAAGGTATACCAACTAATAAATGGGAAAATGATTCAAATGGCTTTGAGCACTATGGGACTTAACATCTCAGGTCATCAGTCCCCTAGAACTTAGAACTACTTAAACCTAACTAACCTAAGGACATCACACACATCCATGCCCAAGGCAGGATTCGAACCTGCGACCGTAGCAGTCGCGCGGTTCCTGACTGAAGCGCCTAGAACCGCTAGGCCACAGCGGCCGGCGAGTAAATGGGAAGACACTGTGTATCACCCACTGCACATTTGGAGCAGACATACCTGCAATTGCTCTGGACTGCTGTTCAGAGGGAGACTCTTCTCTCTAGCTACTATTCCCTGGTTACCACATGGTCGATAGGCGTGATTCGATTTGATAAGAAGCTACAACATCTTAACACGCTTCAAACAAACTGAAATTTCTTCTTCTATAATAACCTGTGTCTATGGAACAAATGAAAATATCGAAACAGTACGTACTCTGCTGCAGTTTTACCATTCTACAGCTCGAGCGAGTACGTACTCGAACTTCATTGACAGTTTGCTTACATGTTAATTGTTGTTGTTTCTGCTGTCTAAGAAATTAGTTCATCTTATCTTTGTCCACATCGTTGCCTCGATCATACCTCTTATGGTAAAAGTAAGAATCTTGAAACATGGTTATTTTGATGGATATGTATCGGCAAGTTAAATATTTTACCTTCCCTGCTATTTCAAATCCGGGAATCCATTGCCATAATAGATTAGGAGCAAATTGGTGATGCACTATTATGATGGCATAATAGTACAGGACCAAATGGGTGGTGCACTATTAACAATGTATAAGTGAGGCTATATACACTATGTGATCAAAATTATCCGAACAGCTGGCTGAAAATGACTTACAAATTCGTGGTGCCCTCCATCGGTAATCCTGGAATTCAATATGTTTTGGCCCACCCTTAGCCTAGGCTCAAGTACTCTAACTTTTCTTCACCTAGTGCTACACTGAGCAGATGTATCGTTGTCTGTAGGTGAGGCCTGGCACGAAGTCCGCGTCCCAAAACATCCCAGAGGTGTTTTGTAGGATTCAGGTCAGGACTCTGTGCATGCCAGTCCATTACAAAGATGTTATTGTCCTGTAACCACGCCGCCACAGGCCGTGCATTATGAACAGGTGCTCTATTGCGTTGAAAGACACAGTCGCCGTCCCCGAATTGCTCTTCAACAGTGGGAAGCAAGAAGGTGCTTAAAACATCAATGTAGGCCTGTGCTGTGATAGTGCCACGCGAAACAACAAAAGGTGCAAGATCCCTCCAGGAAAATCATGACCGCACCATAACACCACCGCCTCGGAATTTTAGTGTTGGCACTAAACACGTTGGCAGATGACGTTCACAGGGCATTCGCCATACCCACACCTTGCCATCGAATCGCCACATTGTGTACCGTGATTCGTCACTCCACTGTTCAATCGTCCAATGTTTACGCTCCTTACAACAAGTGAGGCGTCATTTGGCATTTACCGGCGTGATGTGTGGCTTAAGAGCAGCCGCTAGGCCATGAAATGCAAGTTTTCTCACCTCCTGCCTAACTGTCATAGTACTTGCAGTGGATCCTGATGTTGTTTGAAATTCCTGTATAATGGTCTGGATAGATGCCTGCTTATTACACGTTACGACCATCTTCAACTGTCGATGGCCTGTGTCAGTCAACCGACGAGGTCGGCGTGTACACTTTTGTGCTGTACGTGTCCCTTCACTTTTCCACTTCACTATCACATCGGAAACAGTGGACCTAAGGAAGTTTAGGAGTGTGGAACTCTGGGGTACAGATGTATGACGCAAGTGACACCCAATCACCTTACCTCGTTCTAAGTCCGTGAGTTCCGCGTAGCGCCCAATTGTGCTCTTTCACGGGGTCAAATGACTACTAATGTCGCTGATATGGAGTAGCTGGCAGTAGGTGGCAGCACAATGCACCTATTATGAAAAATGTTTGTTTTTGGTGACGTCCGGATACTTACGATCACATAGTGTATGTAGTGCTCCAATAAAACATATGGCACAGTTGTGATTTTAGCAAGTTATTGACTTACTGTGTAACATCGAAAGTGAAAAAGTCAGGGCTTTAACTTTCCACGCCATGTCATCCGAACGTGGTGCGAGTATGGAAGTGCTCCACTAATTCTATGTCCTGACAGATTTCGTAACGTGTTATTATAATTGCGTATTTTGTCTTTATTTACGTCAATTCACATGTAACAAAGTGACTGATAATGCTAAAGCTATTTCTTTATGCGCTCAGTTCATTGTAAATAATCTTATCCTTGAACAACGATGTAGTTTAGAAGCCTAGAATAAAGCTACTCATAGTGAGTCACTCGTTCGCAGTGAGCTCTATTTCTAAAAAGCATGAAACAGACGAGGCGTCAAGATGGCTCAACTATTGTATACGAAAAATGAAGTGCTGCCTTTTGTCGTGCCTACAATAAAAGTCAAATTCAAAAGTGTATTATCAGCAAAAGTAGTATCTGGCTACTTTTATTTTATGTTTGCCTACCGTTATAGACAAAAAGAACTCTCCTAGCTAAGGAGTATGCTAGTATGCTCAGGATAAGTGTTTTCTTTCGTGTATCAAACATTCTCAGCTTTAGAGTCTTTGTTCACTATTCTACGTGTTGCCCCAATATCGGAATATAGGTTCTTATCGAACAATTTCCAGCCCCCAACTGCATTGAGACTACCAGTTCAGACGATGACTATGTTGTTAATGTTGGTGATAATACTAGTAATGCAAATGTTTGCAGTCAAGATAAAGGGAACCAAAGTAATAACATATTTGAACGACTAAAGTAATTTTGTTAATTAATTCACCTTAGCTGCATAACTGTGAGGTTTCAACATACCTAAAAGGTAAATTTAGTGTTAATAATAACAGATCATTAATTTTGCAGTCGTCAAGTAATGGAGAATATGAGTCAACAACAAATGGCAAAAAAATGTAGGAAACAGAAGAGGCTGAAAAGAGAACCAAACGTTTGATCCAGTGGAAAACAGACAGGGATGATCCTTCATATTTGCTCCGTGTTAGAATAAATGAATGCAGAAATATTGGCTGTTAACTGGTACAAACAATCAATTGAGAATACGAAAGATTCGGACTAACAACGATAGATTATTGCAGTCAGATCCAAAATAGTTCGAAAGACGGAAGAAAAATAAATGTACAAAATAACCGAAAGCATTTCACTTATTCCATTCTCCCATGGCAGGGCGGAAATAATAATTCTTTGCTGTGATTTTTATTGTCTCCATTAAGTGTGACAGGAACAATGGTTGGAGACTGTCTTATAAAATGCTATGCTGTGATTTTTGAGTGAGAAAAGTATGACAACAATTGGCCACACTAAGTGTCACGGAGTGATAATAATGGCATATGGCTGTACATCTTGAGTTGGCCTACCATCAATCTACGCTACGGTAGCCAGAAGCAAAAATTCATACCTGAATATTACAGTACCGCCCAATGACTATAAATCCAAATTTGATGAGGAAATTCAAGCCCCCATCTCTTCAAAACACAGGAGAAACTTTCAAGAGTACGCTTTGGGACTCTTTGGACTGAAGAAAGGTTAATAACACAAATTACACGCATTAAGTGGGTGATATGGAAGGAGAAGCTATGGAACCAATAATATCATTAGTAACATTCATACAGGTCAGTGTCTTGTCGCTACGGTTATTTGCCGACGTATGTCACTGTCCAGCTCTGCTTGAAATATTTGCCAGTGCATTGGCTTTTATATGCCTTTTTTTGTCCGTAGACCGCATCAACATTTATTATTGTAATTTTATGTTTATCGTGGTGTACAATGTATTACTTCTAGTGTGTACGTTATTCATCAACCTGGTAAATCTTGTTCTGCTCATATTTGAAAATAATAATAATAAAAATTGCAAGACAGAAGAGAAAAGTTACGAAATAAGCGCAATAAAGATGTAATACAGACAGTACTCCTTACAACTATTACATGTGTCCCAAATTTTTTGTAATAAATCTTACAAGCATTTTTACTCTTATCAAAAATTCACGATCTCAAATCGTCAGAACGGTATGCACACACTTAGAAGTACGTATATGGATAGAAAAAAATATTCTACACACTTTAGTCCGATTTAAAAAGGTGTTATAGTAAATACTGATTTTTAGTTAACTGATTATATTCTGGTTTTACTGACGGGTGTATGGCACGTATATTGCATAGACCTCTTCCTCTCCCCACTCTCTTTACATTTACTCCTACCCCTCTCACTATCTATCTCATCCTCCTACACTACCTGCACATCCTTTTCTTTGTCGTTCGCCTCCTCTCTCCTCTCCGTCCTCTGGCTCCTCCGCATATCGTTATCCATTTTCTACTCCCCATTTCCCTATACATTATTGATCTAACTCTCTTCATTCTCCACTTTTCTTCCTCCCCCTGAGTGCCCGTCTCCACCTCCTCCTCCTCTCTCCCTCCATCCATCTCCTCCTCCAACCGGCCTCGATTCATTTCTCCCCCCTCCCTCTCGCTGTCCATCTCTACCTTCCCTCTCAATCGACCCATCCCTCCTACACCTCCCTTGTTCAGTTTTCTCCTTCCCCTCTATGTCAGCCTCTATCTCCCCCGCCACTCTGTTCATCTCATCTTAATCAATGTTCCCTGCTTCCAGTCTTCATGTGAATTACCTAAATTTGTCATAACCGATAACGACGAAATTGTAGTTTTTCTAGTGTATGAGCTGTAGTCATATAGCTGTAATTATCGCCTAAAAATAAATACATAAAGTAACAAAATAAATTTTTAAGCATAAATGAAACAGTTTAGTGGATTTGTTACTCATTTTTTCACTAAGCGTTTCGATGATTCACACTATAGCTTTCAGCTGGAAAATTCTGTAGTTATAGTGCTGGTGCTAGTGACGAGCACAGGTGACATGTCACTGTAGCATAGGAAGCGCAAGGCTGCTTATTTAGCGTCTTTAGCTGGTGATAAAACTATTTGTGATATCATGTCATATTGTAAACCACTATCAATAATGGATCCAACGTTGCAACCACGACTACAGTGGCATTCTTTTGGAGCTACTTGCGCATCTTTGTTGCCCTGCGACGCCTATATTTTATTATAACTGGTCTGATGAGTAGGACATTATGTAACAAATGAAAATGTTAAACTGAAGTACCAAAGAAACTGGTATAGGTAAGCGTATTCCAATACAGAGTTATGTAAACAGGCAGAATATGGCGCTGCGATCGGCGACGCCAATATAAGCCAACAAACGTCTACTGCAGTTGTTAGATCGGTTACTGCTGCTACAATAGCAGGTTATCAAGCTTTAAATGAGTTTGAACGTAGTGTTATATTCGGCGTACGAGCGATGGAACACAGCATCTCTAATGTAGCGATGAAGTGGAGATTTTCCCGTACGACTATTTCACGAATGTACTGTGAATATCAGTAATCCGGTAAAATGTGAAATCTCCGATATCGCTGCGGCCGGAAAGAGATACTACAAGAACGGGACCAGCAACGACTGGCGAGGCAGAAGTGCAACCCTCCCACAAATTGCTGCAGATTTCAATGCTGGGCCATCAGCGTTAGAACCATTCAAGGAAATATTATTGATAAAGGCTTTCGGAACCACAGGTCCACTCGTGTATCCTTGATGACTACACTACACAAAGCTTTACACCTCGCCTGTGCTCGGCAACACCGACAATGGAGTCTCGTTTCAAATTGTATGATGTGTACGGGTATGGAGACAGCCTCAGGAATCGGTCAGCAGGTGACTGTTCAATCTGGCTGAGGCTCTGTAATGAAGTGGGGTGTGTGCACTTGCAGTGATATGGGACCGCTGATACGTCTACATACGAGTGTCACACGCGAGATGTACATAAGCATCCTGTCTCCTGTATCCATTCATGTCCATTGTGCATTCCGACGGACTCGGGCAGCTCAAGCAGGATAATGCGACACCCCACACGTGCAGAATTGCTACAAAGTGGCTCCAGGGACAATTTTCTGAGTTTAAACTCTTACATTGGCACTAAACTCCCCAGACTTGAACATTATTGAGCATATCTGGGATGCCCTACAATGAGCTATTCAGAAGAGATCGTTCCTCGTACTCTTACCGATTTATGGACACTCAGCAGGCTTGATAGTGTCTATTCTTTCCAGCACTATTTGAGGCATTAATCATCTCCAAGCCACGTCGTGTTGCGACACTTCTGCGTACTCGCGGTTCCCCTACTCGATATTAAGCAGGTGTACCAGTTTTTTTGACTCTTCAGTGTATTTGTCGCTAGAGACGGAATGCGTGAGAAATTTTATCGAAATGGATTTCCCTTGGTGGAGTGAATGGAGATTTTCTGTTGTCTGCTGACTTCTACTACAAGTGCCGCGACTGGTAGTCATCATGTTGGACGTAAGCCTTGCAGCTGCAATTACTCATCTCCGATAACGCTCGCTTCTCTCGAAGTTAATTCGGCCTGTTGGGATATGATTGTTGGCAGACGGTACGACGCAAGCCTAATTCCATCTCTCTTTTCAGGTTATTACGGTGTTTTAAAATTTCAGTGGCCTCTCCAAACTTGCGTTTCACCATACCCGGTTGTCTGACTAAACGCAGGTTTGTTTGAATTTCTTTCCTTTTTTCCCTAACTGTATCTTTCTGGTACCGCTCATGTTCCCGCGAGCGCTTTGCTACTGGTCTGTCTGTTTCAAATGGCTCTAAGAACTATGGGACTTATCATCTGAGGTCATCAGTCCCCTAGACTTAGAACTACGTAAACCTAACTAACCTAAGGACATCACACACATCCATGCTCGAGGCAGGACACGAAACTGCGACCGTACCAGCCGCGTGGTTCCGAACTGAAGCACCTAGAACCGCTCGGCCACAGCGGCCGACTGCCTGTTTCGAGAAAGCATACTTACCACATCACAGTCCTTGTACGCGTCTGCAGCGTGATAAGCTACTGCCTTGTCTTTGATTTAGCCAGGGACATCCTGGGTCTTCTGGGCGCAATAGAAGCCAGGCTAGACAACAATCCGGAAAAGATCTCTAATAGTTAGTCCAGTAACCTATTCAGCATAAGGTAAGGGCGCTGCTGGCTGCAGTTAGTACATATTCGTCTACACCTACATGCACCTGAAAACTCAGCAAATCATATGTAAGGGCCTGGCTGAGGGTTCTTCGAACGAAAGTCGATCTATTTCTCTACCGTTCCCCTCTGTACCAATGGGCGAAAAAAATTTACGCTTAAATCTTTCTGTACGAACTCTGATATGTCGATGTTCTGCCTCCCTGAGTTGTTTTGTTTGTTGTCATAACTGTCTAGATGGGTTTTTCATTGTAACTATTGGCCAAAAACAGCCTTCACTGCCGTTTACTATTAGATGTTACGGTGTGAGCACCAACTAAGCACCGCCCAAATAGTCAGAGACTAGGTGACAAAGTTATTCTGCCCCAGTTGTGGTGGTATTGAGTCTATAAATGTGTAATCTTTCATTATGTCATGTACCCAAGTGTACCATCCGTCGACCACTATACGTCCTCTTCGATGTAAACTTGTCGTCCGAATATTCAAGAAACCTGTGTGGCTTTTTTAAATACGTCAAAGCTGACTGTGATGTCCGCAGGTAAATGTGTTTCTCCTTTTGTGTGTTTGTTTAATCAGTCTCCTCACTAATATGATGCGGCCCGCCACTATTCCTCTCTCGGACGTTTCTTCTTAGAGTAGCACTTGCAACCTATGTCCACAGTTATTTTTTGGATTAATTGAATTCTCTGTCTTCCTCTACAGTTTTTACCCTCTACAGCTCCCTCTAGTACCATGAAAGTTATTCCCTGACATATTAACAGATGACCTATCATTCTTTTCCCTCTTATTGTCAGTGTTTTCCATGTATTCCTTTCCTCGGCGACTCTGCGGAGAACATCCTCATTGCATAGCTTATCAATCTACCTAATATCGAACATGTGCTTGTAGCACCAAATCTCTGTAGCACCACGTCTGAAATGCTCCTGTTCTGTTTCGGGTTTTCCACTGCCCATGTCTCACTACCATACAATACTGTGCCCCAAATGAACATTGTCATAAATTTCTTCCTCAAATTAAGACCTATGTTTGATACTAGTAGACTTCTCTTCTCCAGGAATGCCCTTTTTTGAAAAAGTAGTTTGGTGTTATGTCCTCCTTGCTCCATCCGTCATGGGTTATTTTGCTGCCTATGTAGCAGAATTCCTTGACTTCGTGATCACCAATTATGATGTTAAGTTGGTCCCTGTTCTCGTTTCTGCTAAGTCTCATTACTTTCGCCTTTCTTCAATTTACTCTCAATCGACGATCTGCACGCACTAGACTGTTCGTTCTATTCAAAAGGACCTGTAATCCTTCTTCACTTTCACTGATAGCAATGACATCAGTGAATTTTAACAATGATATCCTTTCACCTTGAATTTTAGTCCCACTCTTGAATCTTTCTTTTATTTCTGTCCTTGCTGCTTCGACGTGTAGATTGAACAGCAGGGCGAAAGGCTATATGCCTGTCTTACATCCTTTTTAATCCGCTCACACCATTGTTGCTCCTCCACTCTTAATACTTGTTCAGATTGTGTATTACCCGTCTTTCCCTATAGCTTACCACTATTTTTCTCAGGATTTTGAACATCTTGCACCATTTCACATCGTCGAACACTTTTACCAAGCTGACAGGTTCTAAGAAGGTGTCTTCATGTTTATTTCGGTCTTGCTTCTATTCAACTGCAATGTGAAAATTGCCTCTCTGGTGCCTTTACCTCTTCTAAAGCCAAACTGATTCCTATTGTGTGTTACCCGTCTGTCCCTATAGCTTACCACTATTTTCCTCAGGCTTCCGAACATCTTGCATCATTTCACATTGCCGAACACTATTCCCAGGCTGACAGTTTCTAAGAAGGTGTCTTTATTTTTTTTTCGGTCTTGCTCCCATTGTCATCCGCAACGTGAAAATTTCCTCTCTGGTGCCTTTACCTCTTTTAAAGCCAAACTGATCATCATCTAACGGATCGTCACTCTTTCTTCAATTCTTGTGTATACTATTATCAATAAGCTGGATGCAGGAACTGTTGAGCTGATTGTGCGATGGCTCTTGTGCAGCAGTTTTCTCGCACTTATCTTCTCTTACAATCTTGGGATTGTGTGGAACACAAACGTGATTAATAGTTTTGTATCCACTTCCCCCCCCCCCCCTTCAGTTGTTTTACAAATTCCCATGGAGTGTTATCGATCGTTTCTGCCTTATTTTATTTAAAATCTTCCAAAATATACAAGTACACCTAAATTTTCAAACTAGGCATCCTCAAAAACAGTTGAGAGCTGTGTCGTTCTATTTATACATGTTGTAGCCGTGTCCTACACACCCTTTCAGTACGAATCAAATCGGTGAACGAGATTCGTAAGGTCCCCTTCTAAAAGAGAGATATGTCCCATTTGAGGTTAGTTTCGCCTTTGTTTTTGTTTCAAAATCATTAGTGTTTGTTTTACCAAACTGGTTTGTTATCTATATCAGCTCTAAGTAATTACTATCTATTAACGTTCATGGCTGTGTAAGGTATAATCAATGATTGATGAAAAAATTAGAAAATAAGTCTGCAATTCCAAATTTGGCATAAAAGACAAGCGACTATATCTTACGTGATTGTATGTTTCGTTTCTGGTCACAGTGCTGCCGTAAAAGGAGCTACTGTAGACGAAGCGCATAAGTGCCGTAGCTTACCTCCTGTAATCAGCTTCATGGCGTAAGGTAGGTCAATGCAAAGCAAAAACTTCGAGGCTGCACTGTGGATGACGTGGGAGCTATATAATTATAAATGTGGGACGCACCTGCAACTGTGACGCGCGGGCAGCAGTAGGTGTCGAACAGTGACGCCAGAGAGGGCAGCGTGGGGCGTGCGGGCGCCCGGCGGCCAGCCCACGCACGCCGCCCGCGCGTCACGCCTGGCTGCGACGTCAGAAGCGTTAACACGCCCCACTGGACGCGCGCCCCAAAACACTATGCGCCGCTCCGACGGACTGACCGCCCACCCGCCGTCGGCTCGCAGCCGCTGTGGCCCCGCTACGTGGCAGGACCTCGCTCTCAGCCTGCTGACCGCCTCTACTCTGTTATCACCAACTGCCTAAGCAGATTAATACTTTGTACCAGAAAATTCATACTTTCTGCCAGCATTGTTCCACAGTTCATAAATAAATAAAGTCATTATTAAGGATATTCGGAAAAGGAAAATAGAAAAATTTCGTTTCTTTTTACGAATGTAGTAAATACTTACCATTTTTAAACGACGTATGTCCTTTGTATTTACCTTTTCTATACTTATTTTTAATTTATCTTCTAAAAGTTTGAGATCTTAGATTTGTCAAAACATTTTTTTCTGAAAAAAAAAAAAATCATTCAATATCATTCCACAGATACAGTGACACCACAAACTATTGGCACACCTTCCATTATATATACAATACAAACAAATACATGTCTTGCCAAGACACTGCTATACTTTTTTAAATATATATATTTAAATATAATATAATATACAATTCTAAATGTACATAAAGTTCTTCTAGTATGGTTGGTTTGCCAGAGCAAAAATATTAGTTTATAAAAAGAATTCACTTGCCCTACACAACAAAAAAGTATTTGCACACCAAATAGAAATGAAGTTAAAGTCTCTGATTCACAGAACTCAATTCTAGTAGCCTGTGTGAATACCGTTCGCGTTGATGGCCGCTTGTAGACGTCTTGGAATTGTGTAAACGAAGCTGAGAGTTATGATAACTTTTGTTATGTCTTAACCACACCTTCATTTTTCCAATAACCTTATACGTTTTGATTTTACCTCATTTTCACGAGACAAGTGTCTCGTGATCGATAATGTTGACGTGAAACAATGTATCTAACTAATGAAGAATTTTATATGACTGACATAACACTACCTTCGAAACGCCTAAGGTTGTTGGAAAAATAAAAGTGTGGTTAAGACATAAGAAAAGTTATCAAAACTGTCAGCTTGGCTTACACAAGAAAGTTATCATAAGTGCATCCAAATGCCCGCATCGTCTCACGGCATTTTCATGCAAATTTCAAGCTGAGAGTAATATCTGGTGGGATCTTAGACCACCGGCCGCTATGGCGAAGCGGTTCTAGGCGCTTCAGTCTGCAACCGCGCCGCTGCTACGGCCGCAGGTTCGAATCCTGCCTCGGACATGGATGTGTGTTATGCCCTTAGGTTAGTTAGGTTTAAGTAGTTCTAAGTCTAGGGGACTGATGACCTCCGATGTTAAGTCCCATAATGTTTTGAGCCATTGGAACCATTTCATCTTATACCATTCCGCTAGCAACACCGTCTGAAACTCCCACTTCACTGTAGAAAAACGTTTTCGAAATTTTATATCGAAGTGTGACCAAAGATGCCGCATGGGGTTAAGATCAGGGCTGTATGGTGGAGTGATAACCCTTCCTGGAGCATTATGTAATATCCACTCCTGACTTCACAGAGCCGTATGTTTAGGGTCGTTGTCATGTTGAAATTAAAAGACGTCTTCAGGATCTAGTTTCTGTGCACTCCTAAGTAAATGGCCTAGTAACATATCGAGATATTTACACTGATCTCTGAAACATTTATTAATTCCCAATTCACCAAAACTAGCCGCTGCAGTGCATCCCCGAACCATCATGGTTCCTACCACATGTTTTAGTGTAGGTATGACATGTAGTGACTGGAGCTCTGGTTTGCGCAACACTTTTCGCTATTCATCAGATCGAAACAAGTTTTCTTGGATTCGGCAGAAGACGGCTAGGTATTCCAAAATACAATGGATTTATTGACATAATCTTTGTTGAACAGAAAGCGTTCTTGTCGGTTTACTTCAGAAATAAATGGTTTCTTTCTGCGAGATCTGCCATGAATATCAGCTTCGTTCGGAACGTCCATAATAGTTCGAACACTGTGCTGTTTGTTGGAAGTTGACGGAATGTGCCATGAAAGGACCCTGGGCTTCTAAAGAGCTCTATTTGTGCATGACGAACTATATTTCGACGCTCCCTACATGTAAGAAACTTGGGCGTCCCAATCTGCGTTTATTGACTGTTATACCAGTCTCCTGTATCTTCTTGATTTTCTCCGCACTATTCTATGGTTAACAGAAAGTTCTTTACCAACCTCACGGTAACTTTTACCCTGCTAATGCAATAAAGCTACCTTATTGCGGAACGACACGGAATGCTCTTTCCCCTTCGGACTTACCGTGACAAGTGAATGCTCCTTACACTGGCCGTCAGGCAAGTGACTGTACTGTTTGCCAACTCCGATGGCACAGATCTGCTATGTGCAACGCTGTTTGTCAACCACAACAACAAACAAAGTGCAATGTGTCAGTAACGTTTGACCAGGAAAAACACTCATTTTCCTAGATGCCCCTACAGGAAGGTGTAAAATGAATGTGCGCAACGGAGATTAATAAGCGCTAAATTGAAGATCTGGCCATGTCTGACTACCCCCTGAAGCAGATCTTAGAATCTCTTAATTCTATAAATTACAATCTAAACGTAAATGAATGATGAAGGCAACTAATCCTACTAAATGATAAATGTTGTTCTTTCTTATATAATTATTGTAGATTAAAAAAACCTTTATATTACAAAGTTAACATTTGCTAAGTAAATTTACTAATCAATTGCCCAACTCTTCCCCTTATTATGACTGCGCGATCTAATATAAATAACGCGAAATTACTGACATCATCCACGTACCAAACACTAGAAGACACTACTTTCAAAGATGATCTACGGTGGTGTGGAACCTCAGTGGATTTAAACTAACGTGATCACAGCTGTTTAGCTTTTATAGACCTCATAAGCCGACGCAATTTGCGATATCACCGTATGAACTGCGTCCGGTGCGTTGAAGTGATGGTCCTCGTACTCGTCTGCGACGATGGAAGAACTCCAGCCACAAATAAACTCTTTCAGACACTAGGACGGCAGAAGGTGGTCCTCTGACTAATGTACTCTAATACTGTCTTCTCCTCTCTGTGTTCGACAGACGAGAGACGCGAACTCCCAGCCACAAGGATGGAGTTCAGATAACGTCTCGACGTAAGTATAGGCAGTGGAAGTACTCTCAATTACTGAACGCTGCGTACTCAACGACGACTTCCGACCCGGACGTGAAGTCGAGAATCGTATAGGTTAGCAACAGTGCAGTGCCTAACTGTTCTAACTATAAACTCTCCTGAGAGCAAAGACAGCAAATCCGTCTGCACCAACAAAGCTGGTATCACGTGACCCTCACACACGGGCGCTCACAATGGGAGACCACGTCTCTCCATCGCTGGCTTTCCAGCAAGGCTCAGCTCCCCACCACAGTAATTCCGAGAACGAATCATATTCCCGAAACCACGGAATATTCTCCCTCTCAACACATTCTCCCCAACGCCGACCTACCATATTTTAGTCTTTTGTCCTCCAGCGTGGAATGTTTGTGAAGAAAAAAACCTATACTCGTACAACTGTACACTTCTGAGAAGAACTCCTTGGATATAACGCAGCCTGCGTGGTTTCCCAGGTGCCGCTTCTTCGTTCCTCTCACCTGCGTCAAAACTTTGCCGAGTTCAGAAGTATTATCTAGTTATCCCTCCGCCTCTACTACAATAGCGGCCGCCCGTCACCCTATTGTGCTCCAGAGCTCAGGTGCCACGATATCTGTCTAGCTACTTCCTATGTTTAAGCAGGACCAACACCTGTGCGGGCCTTCCACCCAGAGCTTGAGTTCTGCCTGCCATTTCATCTCCACTAGCCTTTCAACCTTTACTACTATAGGCAATCATAATGCCAGTCTCCTTTAAATACTCGTATATACTATGTACAACTTATCAAATGATGTCTAATTGTGGTTATAGATCGCGCGAAGTATGTGGTTGAGTGCATGTAAGGTGTGAAATTATAGCCTTTTTACAATTTAATTGACTACATGTACTTCAGTTCTGGTGGGAATATACTTTAAAATACAAATTATTTCCTTTATTGAGTCAGGTATACATATAAATTTTCCTAGTGTTCATACATTTTGAATTAGACTCGAAATGGTGTCTGTGCGAATACTTTTTGGTGCCCCTCTATGATAGGGAAACATATCCTAATAGTTGGCTTACATATTTCTACAAGAAACTGGTTTCGTTTGAGACGGATAATTATGAGAAAAGCACAATATTTTCGTTAGTACTGTGCAGAGATGGTGTATTATAGAAATCGGGCCGCGCGTGGTAACCGTGTTGTGTAGGGAACTTTGCCACGGTCCGCGCGGCTGCCGACTTCAGAGGTTCGAGTCTCCCCCTTCGGCATGGGTGTGTATGTTGTCCATAGCGTAAGTTAGTTTAAGTTGGATTAAGTAGTGTGTAAGCCTATGAACCGATGACCTCAGCAGTTTGGTACAACAGGAACTTACCACATATTCCAAATTTCCAGAAATCAGGTTTTCATAAAGAAGAAATTTCCATGACGGTGCGTAATTAAACAGAATATTGAAAGTTTATTGTTATAATGTGGACAAGTACTAGCAGTTGTGAGATTGTGATTGAGCAGACATCATCTTCGACTTCCGTTTGCAAGAAAAGGTAATGGATCATAGGGTGCAATTCTTGTACAAATGACCTTGCCCACATCCTCAGCCTGTGTACGACCACGAAGCCATTTCTTCTATGATTGAGTACCACGAAAATCCATAAACATTGGGTTTATAATGCCCATTACAGCGATGTTCAAGCGTGGTTTTGTATATGAATGTTGTATGATCCCCTCACCTTCTCACTAAAATTCCAGAAGTGTCTCAGTTAAGTTATGGACTCTATTGAAGAGGGCATAAGAGTCATTCAGTACGACTGGGCGTGCTTTTCCAATCGAGACTTAGAGAGATTAAGGTAACCCATTCATGGATTATCTTAATAAGTTGTAAGGATTTTCTCATTCCTGTTTTCCAGCAAAACTCTCATAGCTGATGTCCCATGCTGAAGCAGTAACATCGCCATCAGATTCTCTTGAAACTGCTATTTTATTTTCTTCAATGTCTATGTGAGGAAACCAGGAATCGATATTAGTTGAAACAATGTTCTTGTGTGTAGTTACGATGTGTTTATTTACGAAAACACTGCCATCTGAAAATAATGAAACAATTCGTGAACTGTAAAACTATTTTCTGAGAGCATTGTCGTACAACAGAACTAGATCTAAAAGAATCATATAGGTGACCCATGTCTATGGCACGCAGTGTAGATCTTGCAGTTCCAATCATGAAACATCTTGCTTTTTGTACAACTTCATTACCTTAAACATTATCTATATGTTTGGAAGACGACGAAAATGACACCTTCGTCGACTTTCACGTTATCGATGTACAGAGTGTTCCTTTAAATATATTAAAGATTATCCGGTAGTGATTGACAATATACGTGAAGTACATGTAGGAGTTTTATTTCTTGAGTATGAAGCTTTTACTGAGCTGGCAATTTTGCAGACAGACAGCAGATCAAAGCGGGCGGAAGGACACCATTAACTTAATGCATGTTCTAAAAGGTGACGCTGACACCAGGTCGCACAGCGTTCGCCGAAGGCTGTTGTGCGGGATGAAGCGGTGCCCATCAACACAATGTGGACAGCGGGTAATGTACAGCCAACGAACGGCTGTACACGAGTCGTTGGAATCCTGCAAAAGATGACTGCCGCTCTCACTTTCCTAGAACGTTTTTCCGCGATGATAGTAAAGATCCTAGAAGATGGGCAACAATGAGCCTTGAGTGGAGAATGAATGGAAGACGGCGCCAGCCTACTGATAGAAGAGCATTATACCAGTGGACTCTACGTAGGCTCTGTGAAAGCTACAGGTATTAATGGCTCTATGGTCTCGACAGAACATCGGAGGCAAGGTCTGAGGATTCTATAAGTGTGAGTCTGCAATTTTCTCGCCTCAGAAATAGAAGTATATGGCCCCATATAGCAGATAAGAATCTTACGAGGATCGTAGGAAACAACATGCCTACACACTACACTGAGCCAACGACAGGACAGAGCCAAAACACATATCTTTCCCTACCTGTACGTCTCTGGGCTCGAAGATACGGAAATTTCGTTGGTCAGCTTGGTCTGGTGTAGTAGTTTTGGAAAATTATTGAGAAGTTGGAGGGCACCCCAAGAGAATTGACACTTGTCATTGGTTGACTGCTAGTGAGATGCTAGGATTGGCTGTCAAAGAAGGGGTGAATGTTACGAGGGAATACAGGAGGAAATAAAGGAACTTCGACCAATGCTAGTGAGAGAATCACTTTGAATTCTGCTCGCAGATGCAGTCATTTTATTTTGCAGCTCCAACTGGAGCAGAATCTAAGTTTGTTAAGTAGTTTTTCTGGATTCGCAGGAATTGTCAGACACAGCACCCCTGGAGGACAACACAACGATACTATTAAAAAAAATGGTGAGATTTCCACTTGGTGTCGGCATGCATAGGACCCAATTTACTCAGTAACCCTTAGAATCTTTATGAGCAGGAGGAAGACGCCCCTGTGGCACGCCAAATTTTAGACCTCAAATTTTGGCAATCACTGTCGTCAGATCGCAGAAACACATCAGTGTGCTGTGCTGATAATGTAGTGAACTGTCTATCGGTTAGTTTTCTTGAATCTCCGTCGACCTTAGTTGCTTCTAACTGTTTTCTGTCCGTGTGGTAATTTGTCAGTGAACAGGATGTGGAGAAACATGTTTATTTTACACTTCAGTGCAGTTGCTGCACTCATTTTGTGTGGGCGTTTATAATAAACAAATAGATTTTTTGGTAACTTTGACTATCATTAAATACGTATCTCACCTGGTCACAAAAATTAAGTTACAGCGTCGTTATTCCACCATCTTTTTGAAGTCTATATGGCCATAATTTACTGTTAATAAAAGATCACTGTGTAAAAATCGATAGTTTACTGTATTCGTTGGGCGTCTACATACCGATGTACGTCAATAACCTATAGGGTTAGGTGGTGTGGTAGTACATGTTTATTGAAAGAACTGCTGTGTTGCGTCGAAATATCGATGTAAGAAAAGGAGTATGGCCAGTAGCGTTCTCCGAATATCTGTAGTGGAAATTGTGGCTTTTATTAATAAATATTTATTAAACCTGACTATTCGCTTCGCGCCAGAATGGCTATGGTTCTCCTACATACTGTTTCGCTAGTGTAACTTTCTTTTTCACAGATAGCCACGGCACAACACCGCACTGTCTACTGGGCACGCCAGATGGTCCAGCGGCTACTTCAGACAGCTTGGGAACTGTACTCTTATTCCCGTCTGTGCGTTCTGCATTGCTGTTTGAGACTGCTGGACGTTATCGGCATCTGCAGACGTGATATAAGAAGTAAATCTGGAAAATGAGGTAGTGAAATGTAATCTGTAAGTTAGTGGTACCTTACAACGTATTGTTATCCACATATCTGTTTTATTTAAAGTAAAGGTCTGGTTCCTCTGCAAACAATCGATTTAAAGGTTCAAAATTATTTGACATCGGATATTATACGCTGTACTGTGGAGCTTAGGACACTATTTCTTACACATCACAGGAATTGTTATTTGCAGCTGCCAGTCCATAGCCGAGTTGACTAACATAAACACGTGTGGTGGTACTTGAGAAAGCGGGTTCGAGTCCTGGTGGCTGAAAATTTTCAGTGTCAGTTTTTGGTAGGCAGCGGGGGTGGGTGGGGGGGAGAAGGGACGGAGGAGTAAGGTTCCCGATTACCAAACTTTGCAACAATATCCTGGTTTTAATTCCAAGCCTCTCTACAGTGTTTCACGAAGTGAGGACATGTGACGCACTGAATGGAGAAATAACACAGAGCTGTGGCTCTCCTGTTATACTTCATTTACTTGACTACTTTGCAGTTTAAAAATTCGTTATATTGTCATCCTTCGAATTTTTGTTCTTTTAATTTAACTGTAGTTTCATTCGATTATTTCTGTTGTAATGCCTGAAACTGACAATGTCACTGTCCACGTCCGTTAGGCAGCGCCTCTTGTATCCTGTTTTCGTGGTAGCAATGTAAGCCTCTGGACCGAGTAGTCTGTTCTTCACTACAAGGTATACGTACCAAACGCTGGAAGTTTTGTGGCGGCGTTCATAGCGACAAACAATTCGCTGTAGAAACGGCTTACGAAGTCACCGCCACACTTTTAATAGCGGGCCGACCGGTCCGCTGGAACAGTGAACAGAAAGATGAAAACCCAAACACTCTGATTAAATAAAAGTCGGTACTTATCTTTATTAACGAAGATACAGAAACAGTAGTGAACTCCGTGTCTACAGAGATCTGTCTAGTTCGAGTCGGAGCGGCTAGGTCAGCGTCGGCTGACGACAAACAACAACTCTGCTGCGATGAACACACAACTGACTAGCAAGTACACAATTCGGTGGCGAGTATACAACTGAGCGGCGAATCCAGAACTGTCCTAGCGCTCGCGACTCCAGCGCTTCAGAAGCCAGAAGCCAGCGGTGGCGCGCGCGCAGACTTGCGGCGATTTCCTGTCTCGCTGGCGCTGCTTATGCGGAGGGCGTCCGGACTTTGACGCTGCCAACCTTTTGGCAGCGGGCTCGGGTGGCATTACTGGCTAGGATATAACAGGAACATTTTAAATTTAAATTTTTGACTTGAGCATGTCTGCTCGTAATTGCCTGCTCACAATGTACCCTTACGTAAGTAACCACTATATTACATTTTCATCCTTGTTAATGTTTCTGTTCAAACTTATTTTTCTACGTATTTTATAGTGTTGTTAAAATTTCATTCTGATGAAGACATTCTTACTGGTGTAGAAACCTATGAAAATGTATTAAAAATTATTTGCAACCTGTTGGCTGTGGTGTTTCTCCGTTGAAACTCGTAAGAGACTCGTATGCGGTTGCTGAGGGACAGCCGTCTGCAAAACAGTAACATGTGACACTGTTGATGGTGATACGTTCGTCTGATGTTAAGCTCGTCGGTTCCCTCGATGCGATTTCAGAGGAGTAGGATGTGTGCCGCCACCGAGTTTCTCTTTCTTGGCTCATCACCATTATAAAATGTAAACATTACACTACAGTATATACGTGTCCAACACACCCACCTGCACTCTACAATAACATTCGACACGATGGTTGCATATCCGGATGGAAAGTTCGCCGAGGAAGTATTCCGTTTCCGACAGGCAGCTCAACCCATCTCGTATGACATCCTAATCAACAATCCCACATTAGATTTCAATTTTCCTTTATCAAGAGTCATGTCTTGTGAGAAATACATGATCAGCGCTATATTATTGATAGGCCAGAGAGGAAGCGGAATGCTGAGAGGAAAAACAACTTAGAGAGGTTCGATAACTGAAGAAAACTCGCGAGCAAAGATGGCTAAAAAAAAAAAGCATTTTGTTAGATGAAGATCAGTTTGGCTTTAGGAAATTTAGGGCACCAGAGAGGCAGTTCTGACTTTGCAATGGATAATGGAAGCAAGATCGATGAAAAATCAAGACACATTCACTGGATTTGTCGACCTGTGAAAGCATATGATAATATCAAATGGTGGAAGATATTCGAAATTCTGTAAAATACAAGGGTAAGCTTTAGGGAAAGACAGGTAACATTCAGTATGCACAAGAACCAAGAGCAAACAATACAACTGGAAGACCTAGGGAGACTGGTGACTTACCAGACTTTCGAAAAAATATCATCAATACAGTTCCGAAGAGAGAGCAATGGCAGGTAAGTGCGAAAGCTATCGCACAATCAGCTTAACTACTGATGCATCACAACTTATGAAAAGAATAATATACAGAAGATAGGGAAAAAAGTGACGATCATTTAGATGGCGATCAGTTAGGCTTGAGGAAAGATAAAAGCACCAGATAGGCAGTTCTCACCTTGCGCTTGATAATGGAAGTAAACACTGCAGTCGTACCCATAGGAAAGCTTTCGACTGTGTAAAATAATTCAAGACATTCGAAATTTTGTGAAAAATTGTATTAATCAGTAGGGAAGGATGGGTAATATACAGTTTGTAGGAGAACCAAGAGAGAAAAAGGAAGACAAATATCGTAATGCTTCGATGAAACATGTTGTAAAATATTGATGTAGTCTTTCGCCCATATTGTTTAATCTATACATCGAAGAAGCAATGACGTTAGTAAAAGGAAGGTTCAAGATTGGGATTAAAAGTCAGTGTGAAATCATATCAATAATATTCGCTGACATCATTACTAAGATCAACGATAGTGGAGAAGAGTTACAGTCATGTTGAACAGAATAAACAGTCTAATGTGTACAGAATATGGTCCGAGGGTAAATCGAAGAAGACGAAAGAAATGAGAAGTAGCAGAAATTAGAAGATCGAGATACTTAACTTCAATATTTGGGATCACGAAGTAGACTAAGTTAAAGAATTGTGCTGTCTTGGAAGTAGAATTGCCCATGACGTTCAAAGCGAATAGGAAATGAAAAAGCAAGCTAGCACGGACAACGCCGGCACTCTTGGCCACGGGAAGTCTTCTGGTGTCAAAGATAGGCCTTAATTTGAGGAAGAAATTTTTGAGGAAGCGTTGAAAATTAGTGAATCGTGGACATTGTGGAAACCGGCAGAGTGAGAATCGAAGTGTTTAATTCGTAGGGCTACAAAAGAAAGTTGAAATTAGGTGTACAAGGAAGGAAAGTCGAGGTTCGCTGAAAAATCGTCGACGAAAGATATATATGGAAAACAATAGCAATAAGTAGAGGCAGGATGGCAGGTCACCTGTTAAGACATCAGGAAAGAACCACTACGTTACTAGGGAGACCTGTAGATGCTAAAATCTGTACGAGAAGACAGAGATTGTATGCCAATCAGACATAATCGCTGTAAGCATCGAGGCAATCATCTCATTGACGTTCTAGGTTTGAGACACGGTGTCCTGCTGCGTGAAGACGTCTGTAACTGTCTTGCTGACTATCATTGTCCGAGATGAATCGTCAACCCTTCAAGCCATTTTTCAGGGCGGGAAGGCAGGGGGAGAGAATTGGACTATTGGGAGGTAGATATAATGTCTCTAATTTGAGGAAGGAAGGAAGGGAGGAATTTCGGGTTTAACGCCCCGTCGACATCGAGATCATTAGAGACGGGGTGCAGTTGCGGATGGGGAAGGAAATCTACGTGGCCTTTCAAAGAAACCATCCCGATGTTTGCCTTGGATGATGTAGGGAAATCACGGAAAACCAAAATCTGGATGGCCGGACTTGCATTTGAACCGTCGTCCTCCCTAATGCGAGTCCAGTGTGCTAACCGCAGCGCCGTTTGGTCTACCACTTGAGTAGGCGTAACTTCTGCATTACTATTTATAAGCAGCAATACCACTTGTCGCAGTGGTCCCGGAAGTTACGCCTAAACTGAAAACTGCTATTTCTGCAGATTTGTGCAGGGAAACACCTGGTTTCTTGCATTTAATAAAGCGAGCGAAGTGGCGTAGTGATTAGCACAAAGGACTGACATTTCGTAGAACGACGGTTGAAACCCGCGTCCGGTCATCCAGAGTTATATTTTCCGTGATTTCCCTAAATCGCTCCGGGACGATTAGGCATCGGTTAAGCAAGGTTGAAGAGGTGAAGGGTTGCGATCATCAAAAAGGGGTATTCTGCTACCGTACTCGCTGGGATGGCTAACTGAAGATTTGTCCCTGCAAAGCACTGGTTCCCGGTGATATTTCGTTATTATAATGACTTCGTAGTTTGGAAAGATTAGGGAGTGTATAAGACCATACATAAAATGAACGAGATCTTGACTGTGAGAAGGACGGAGAGGCAGTGACGAGCCTACAAGGTTGCAAAGACCATAGGGGAGTTCTCCAATTTCATTTGACTCATGCAGCGTCTCATGATGGATTATGCGTGTCCTTAACCTCATCCTCACAGGCGGAACCAGTATATTATAGTAGTAGTTGGAATGATTTTCTGTTTTATTTGGGTGGGGCCTAGTAGAAGTGTCATTGTCAATCTGAGTAGGAGGCACGTAATTCAGATTTTCTCGCTCTTTGGTACACTTGAAATCTTGATGAGTCATAACGCTCTAGGCAATTGAAGAGATCTGCTTTTCATGTTGGAGTAATGCACTTGACCATGCTACCTTGTTACCCTCAGTTGCCATTCACTGTGAGGTTTATTAAAAATTTAAGATCAATGTTAATTATATACTGTGCTGAATCTCAGACCACTTGGGAGCATATCTCACCATACTTGATTTGGCCTTTAATACAGCCACTCCAGAAGCCTATTGGGCTACTACAGCCTCGTTAGTATTTGGCTGTCGCTTGAACTCACCTCCTTCCAAAATATGGTCTATTAAAGATCTGTAGCTTGCTGAGATCACTCCTGAAGTTATTCAGACCAACTGTAAGAAGGTCGAGAGGACCATAGACAAAGCTCATCAGAGAGAAGGCATGCGGTACAGCCGCGGTCGCCAGCCAGGCAATATCAAGGTAGGGAGAAAGTTCATGTGACGGATTTCTGAGGCCGCTTTCAAGCTCGGAAGGAGTTACGAAAGTTGTTACCTCGTTTTATGGGATCATTAGGTAATGTTTTCGTACCCTTCCGTGACAAAATCCAGGCTTGTGTTCCGTCTCTAACGATCTTGATGTTGATATCAATAAATAGTGTGCCCCTGTATTCAAGGAAGGGGATGAGAACCGCATTATTGTAGATGACACGTTCTTAAACTTCATGTTGCTACAGGATGAAGAATGACAGCATTGCATTGTTGCCATTTTCAATCTCGGTTCCCAATGGTGACACCAGCTTTCATAGCTACTGACCATGCGCTCCAGGTATGTGTTGTCATCAACACTCAAATACATCAGGTTCTTCAGGCAAACAGCCATGCGGTTAGCTTTTTCTTCGGCATTCAGCGCCCAAGGTATCCACTGGCTGCTGACTTGTCGGTAGCCTGAGTCCTGCAGGCCACTGAGTTGTTGCACGCTACCAAAGCTGATGTCCAGATCCTTTCCTAGCACACGAACGGTCATACGCCGGTTCACTTACCAACGTCCCACTTTTTGTTGTCAGTGATGGATGAGACGGGCCTCCCGAGATAAACATACTGATGTTTGCCAGTGTTAGTCTTTCGACAGCCAAGAAAAGAGCCACAGCACGCTGGCGCCGTTTGGACGCATTTCGTAATAAGTTCGCCGTAGTTCACGTTTCAGAATTTACCGCACGGACGTTGGAAAGGCACGAATGCCACAATAATCCCCTGCCTAGATGACGTTTCTTACGTACCCAGACTGGAGTCGTGATGGGCCGCATACATGCTGCAGGAACACCCTCAAACGCAATAGTTCTGATTGTCCTTTTACATAAACTCAGCGGGTCTTGTGCACAAATCAGTGACATGTTCCTGCTGAGTGCGGGGACAACTATCAAAACATAATGAAACAAAACGAATCGAGTCTTCCATAAGGCAATTCATACTGTATTAGGTGAAGTGTGCCGAATGTCTTCGTAGGAAATCTCTAACGTAACAGCATTAGATGTGTTGTCAGTAACAGATAACTTTTTAATGATTATTTTAACGTGTTTGATTTTACGAGTGTGATGCTGTCAGATGATTGTTTATTTCGTAATTGGTATTTGATAAATTTATTACAGTTTCAGTCACACATTATGAATTTGCAATAATCAAAGTTGTGAACATCTGTTCTCTCCCAGTGCAAGGAATAATTTACTGAAAGCTAAGGGCAGAATTCGACTACCAGAATGGAGATCCAATAACGCCTATTAACTTTCAGGCTTTCTCACAGAATTCGACTACCAGAATGGAGATCCAATAACGGCTATTAACTTTCAGGCTTTCTCAATGTCGTTTCAGTTTTTAGAACGGCTTTTCTTTGGGAGACATGCACAGAAGGATGATTCTGTAGACACTGTCGGGATGTGGGTTAGTGACTGTCCCTATCTTTTCCGTTTCTGCACGCCTTTTCTTCAGAAGATGTGTACGACAGACAGACTTCAGTGGGGATTGTAGCCAGTGATTGACAGAGATTTACGTTTTAGTGTGCTCTACACAACTGTGATAAATATGGCGTAATGTATCGACTAAGGCGATAATTAGGAATCTCAAAAAATAAGTTGTCGTATGTAAATTGTAGATGTGGGTGAGTTATTTCCAGGAAAAATATAGTGCGGCAAGATTGTAACATCATTACACCAAGAATGGATCACAAGAGTAGACAACAAGGCATGCTTGGTCTGTTTGAGTAATATGAGATATGAAGTTACTACGTAATCCCACTTTCACCAAATTGTCAAGTGCACTGTTCCTGAAGTGGAAAGGTACTCACTGTTTACTTCGTACATAGTATTTAACCTGGGAAACAGATCTTTTTTAAAGAAATTGTTGTGGTAGTCCTTTTGGGAATAATACAACATTTATTTACTGTCAAGAGTGTTTCACGCTTTTTCAGGGGCGTTATAATACCTTTGCATTAATCCCATATAAAAATATTATTACTTAACTGTAAAAGAGACAGCAACTGCGTGGTACATTTGAGTAATGAAGTGAAGAAATGCAGCTTTTATTGCTAGCTTTGGAACATGGCTCGAATAAATTAATTTCCATTTTTATTCAAAATATCGTTAACGTTGATTTCCAAAAGATAGACTTTAAATGTCTTGTGAGTTGCATTCTGATTGCATATATTTAAAGATAATTTCATCGATTATTTCAAGTTCAACGATCAGAACTATTGTCTAATTCTGCCCCTTCAGGACTGAGGACCGAATTTAAAAGGCAAAATTATTTATTCG
Organism: Schistocerca serialis cubense; assembly: GCF_023864345.2. NCBI lineage: Eukaryota > Metazoa > Arthropoda > Insecta > Orthoptera > Acrididae > Schistocerca > Schistocerca serialis. The sequence goes on from NC_064642.1 coordinate 669,618,493, forward strand.
TAGAAGAAAAATACTCTATGATCTTTGGTAACTTCTCATTGTTCATTTCTAAACACTATCACTGCGTTTATCGTGACCATCTAAGTATCAAAACGATAATAAACATAAGAGCCAAGTGTAAGGTTAAATGTTGTTTCTAGATACAATGACCCTCCTGAATATCCGATAGATTCTCCATAATATTAATAATAGAATTAAAAATATTCAAACAGTTTTAGACGTGGTTAAAATTTTGAGAAGAGTTCAGTTCAATTAAAGACGGTCCCCTAAGTACTCTTCTCTTCGGATTTATAGTTACTAACTTCTGTGATAAGAGGCTAAAATCCACAAAAGTACATGGTGATGGAAAATAGTCATGATTCCGACTCATACAATTATAGTTGATGGTCACTTCAATTTACCTTCGATATTTTGGCAAAAATACGTGTTTAAATCTGGAAGTATGCATAAAATATAATCCGAAATTGTGCTAAACGCTTTCTCTGAAATTTGTTTCGAACAGTTAGTTCATGAGCGCCCTCGAATAGCAAATGGCTGTGAAAGTACACTTGATCCCTTAGTAACAAATAATCATAATAATAATAATTGTACTTAACGTCCAATAATGTCTCAGTTTACCCAATAGGGCCGGGAGGATGATATGAACAGGCGTGCAGTATGACTGGCCGTGCTTTTCCATCTCAGTTTTGCGAAGATTAAGACAATCTGTCCTTGGACTATCAAGGTGAGTCGTCGTGTTGGATTCTTAGTACCCGTTTTGCCGAGAAGCTCTCGAAGTTTATGTCCGTCGCAGAAGCAGTATAAGCGCTGTCGGGTTTCCTATGGTTATAAGTGATAAAGCGGAAAGCTGTAATGTTCGGAACAACGTTCAAAAGGGATTCAATTACGATGTATGTATTTACTAAACACCATTAACTGATATGTCGACATAATTAATAATGACTAAGTGAAAACTATCAATTTACTGATAACTTGATTTTACGACCGAACTAGATAGGAAGGCGTTTTGTCGGCGACTGGCGTACTTACACACGTAATATTTTGTAGCCGTTCGAACATTTTCGTTAGCTTAAACATTGTTCACTTATTTATTAAGATGATCGATTTCTGTCGTTGTGATATTGTTGCAAAAAAGCACTTCTGACCTACAGGCCTCTCCTAATGTCTGTATTGGAAAATGTGACTTTTTTTAGCAAATATTTATAAAGCAAGATAACGCCAGAATAACTGTAATCTCCCTACATACCTCACTGCTGACGTAATGATCGGTCTCACCTCTAGACATAGCGCATCGCACCACCGTCCAGTGGCGACGCAATATGGTCTAACGGCTCTTTCCAGCTGCGTGGGAACTAAAATTTTACTATATGTCTGCGGTACCGCGTTACCCACTGAATCGTACATGACATCTGGAGACGTGATTCAAAATTGAAAATAAAATGTAGCTGGAGCTGCACGAGTACCTTACACATCCCCTTCGGTAATTTCTTTTCAAAACTGTGATTTTTTTAAACAAAATGATAATTCTGGAAGCACTTGGAACTCGGTCTTTCAGATATTAGGAGCAACCTGCACAATTTAGGTCAGTCGATTTTTTTTACGACAGTTCTTTTATGTATTTCCCTCTTTTCATTCAATTAATTTTAGTATTTCGCCATGAGATGTTTTAAACACAAAACCTAGTTGTCCACGAGACACTGTTACCTTCTCAAGTAACAAACAGCTTTTCTCATCTTTCTTTTTAATTGTATTAACAGAACCTTTGAATTTTCATTCCCATTCTCTTGAAATATTACGTATGGTCACTCTTTCAAATAGAAAACCATTGAATACCAATTACATATCAAACATAATGCTTCAAATGCAACATAAAAGACACTAAACATATCTTTCAAAATATTGATTACCTACATAAAATTCGCTCAGAACATTAGCAAAATATTGTTTGTTATTATACACTTTCAGAAAAATAATAAAAATATTTAGCTCACTTTTTCCAGTAGCTAGGTGGTTATCCCGAAACAATCCATCAGAGCATTTTTCTCACAGTTTACACTACACCCACTGAATGTGGACAGAATGCACAAGCACATTATTCGCAATGTACAGAGGAAATTTATTTCTCTTTGCCCTACTATGTAGTATTACTGCTCACAATAACACTTGTTTAAGATTCACTTGTGACTCGTGGTCATTCTCTGAGAACTAACGACACTGACAATTATTTTGCGTGATCGTTTTTACTCAGCGGGCTAAGTTACTGATCGTAGGAGATACGTTTCGAATGTTTTCTCCAAATGATGCGTATACACTAGCCGCGTCTCTTCTTCCTGACTGTTGATGTGGGTTAGTCCACAGTGCACGTCATCTGGTTATGTGTGCTCTGAATTCTCCCGTGATTCCATTCATAATTACAATTTGTTATGAGTACACGCAACAAAAACACATATTTTGGAAACAAAATGAGAACAATAATTTATATTTCCCATGCAACGAATGTTTTAATAACCATGTTCCTTATGGCAAATTTAAAGAAATTTTCAAACTGTTAGTATCATTAATCAGCGAATTTGTGTTTTCAAATATATTTTTTCAATTAATTGATCCATAATAAACAACTAATTCATTAGGCGAAATACTACTATTTTCACCATCCTCTTATTCCTTTAAAACGATTTTTCAATTCTCAGTCTATTGAACAATCATTTAATTATATTACTCTTCAAAATATCATTTAACAACAACTACTAATTCCTTACGTGAAACAACTATGTTTTTCTAATTTTTTATTTACATCCTCCCCTGTGGTCCATACCCTTCGCATGATCTGCTCGCTAACAGGCCTATCGAGACATATCATCCACTACATCACGCCGGCGTCCATTCGTTCATTAGTCGGGCTGCGTCACAAATGCAGTTCAGAGCACATTACCACTGCATCATTTGGGCTCGTGGTTTAAAGTGCCTCGCTGACGTCCCAGGTGCGCGCACAGTTCATTCAACTCTTGCTACATTATGAATTTAAACAGGATCAGAATATACATCATTTCAAAGTTCTTAGGACTACTGTTTCTCTTAATTTGCTTTCATTGCTAGTACATATCATGAATTACGTGTCATATTTGAGTCTTTAAGGGCATAATTCATATGTCTCTTTAGTAGAGAAATATTGTCCTAGGTAGCTCGTATGCAAACTTATCAGAACCTGCAAGCTTTCCCTTAACTGTCACTGCATGTCTTAACGTAATATACATTGTATATATCTCTTATTACTTCGGATTAAGGACGTGCCCTTTACACTTGATTTCCGTTATGCACCTGAACATAAGATACTTACCTACGAAATTCTCATCATTTGCTTCACAATTTCCTGTTTTTGTTTCACTACAGTTCCATCTATTATTTTCCTTTGCTGCCTTAATTTTACTTTGATGGTTTTATATTGAAAACATGCACCACACAGTATCGCTTACCACTTATCTGCAAGAAACATCAATATTCGTGAATTTCGTTGTAGTCTCCATATTTACCTTAATGGTCATACAGCCCTTCTCCAAAGTCACGACTCAGCTTGGTGTATCAACATATTCCTTCCCGTAATAAAACTGATGCACTCATCTGGTAGCACCGTCTCCATAATTCTCACAACATTTTCTTTACTTCACTTTCACATAACCACGTTTCTTTACTCCAGTAACACCTACGACCTCAGTTACCTGCGCTGTTAACACTGGTACGCTCCGTCTACCTATTACTTGCTCCAAAGATCCTCCTTTTACAATGGTGCATGATCTGCTAACTATCACAATGATTACTACTGTTTCAAAACTAAGAACTTCAGATGTCACACTTAACTTACTATTCTCTTTACTCTCATTCGTGACGCTTCATCTTATCCATATTTTCTTTGACGTTTTTATTACATCGCCTGTTATTATGAAATACTGAACTCTCACCAAGGTTCTCGCTGTCAGAATAATCACCGTGTCTACGATAATGAAAACGTGAATTCTTGTCGGTGTTTTCTCTGCCTCAATCATTATATTGTTTACCACCACAAAAACATTACTCGGTTGGTTTCCCACCTATTCCTTTTCTAGGACAACCATTACCAAATCCTTGATTTTCATTTGTGGTAGAATCGATAACCTTATTTTTGTTTTCGTTTCCATTATTCTTTGATTTTTACTTGACATCCCCGCAACCGTCACGTTTCATTCATTTCATCGGCGAAGCAACCACTTGATATGAAATCTTTAAAATATTCCCAGGTTTCTTTCTATGATTCTCGACATGGGGTTCTCTTCTCTTAGTGACAATCTTGTGTAACCTACCTACTTTCAGATAGTGGCCTTCATTAATAACAATTCCATTATTCTTTCTACGGTTACTTGTATTATGCAATCTTCTCTCAGCAGCAGTTTTGCGGAAGGTAACTACTTTTACATAGTAGTCCTTTTTGTTAGCATTACACAACTGGTATTTACTGCAATACGATTTCTTAAATTTGTATCTAATTTTTCTTCTACCGCTTCAACCAATGTATCAGTGCCCCTGGCAGTAGAATCACTAACTTCATCCTGAATACTACCTGACGAATGAAATATCTCTTTAGTATTAGTTTTTGCAAAATTCTTTACTCACTATTTTGTTGGATAATGCTGGACCATTTTCATCGAATTCTTTGTTTAAATTGGAGACTGACAAATTGCGGTTTTCGATGTCATTACCGGCATCAAATATCGTAACAGACTCTATTTCGACTGCAGGTGTGTTTTGGATTTACTCACTCGTGACTGGGTTGTTATTTACATCGAACTTTAGATCATAATTTAATGTAACGCGTAGTTTTGACTGAGAATTTTCATCTGTGACTAATTTACTATTTACATCAAAGACTGTCCTGTTACATTCTTCAGTAGCTTCCAAGTATCGAAGTATTTTCATTTTCCTTCATATTCTTACTAGCTTCCATATGAATGGCTTCATTGACGGTACTGGACAAATCATCTCTTACTGAATTTGGTATTTTTGTTACATCTACAGACTGTCCCCGCAGCTAATTCGAACCTTCATTAGTATTAGTAATTATTGCTATAATTTTCTTAATTAACAGAACCATCCTTGCTGCTGGTATAGTTGGTATAACTACTGATTTCCTAGGACATTCTCTTACCCTTCTCATTTCTCGTAACGATTCTTCCATGTTGACGAATGAACTACTTCATTCCCTAGGTTCATACCCACTATTCCACCTTGTTTATTTATTTTACTAACTTCAGCCTCCTTATTTGTGCCTACACGATCACTTCTTAGAAAAAAACACTCATAACAATTTATTGGTGTTCTGCCACATTTCCAAAGAGTTTTTACACTGTATTTTCCTCATCACTGTATGTTAAAGCACACCTTCAGACTCCTTCGACCATCGTACACTCTTCTTCAAAATTTCTATTAGATATCTCCAAATATCGTGTCTAAGCTCCTTTTTCCCGGCGTAGTGCAGCAAATCGAAGTGGCTTCGACTCAAGTTTTGAAAGTTCCCTGCAGTACAACTATAACAACAAGAGTGTTGCCGGTGCTAGATTTTGTGCAGGAATTCTCTATTATGCCTCATAAATTTTCCATAGGTCACATGTCGGACGATGTGGTTGGCAAAATCTTTCGTTCGAATGCTCTTTAAAGCAAAGACGAACAATTCTAACCCAATACCATTGCAGATTGTCATCCCAAAAACTTCCGTCATGTTTATTTATTTATTTATTATTTTTTAGAACTCTACGTTCATGAATGGGTACAAATGGTCTCCAAGTAGCCGAATGTAACCAGGGGACCCAGTTTACACCAAGTAAGCACAGCCTACACCTATGGAGCCATCACCAGTGCCTTGTTGATAACATAGGTCCATGACTTCTTGTGGACTGCGCCACACTCACACCGGCCGGCCGGTGTAGCCGTGTGGTTCTAGGCGCTTCAGTCTGGAACCGCGCGACCGCTACGGTCGGCGGTTCGAATCCTGCCTCGGGCATGGATGTGTGTGACGTCCTTAGGTTAGTTAGGTTTAAGTAGTTCTAAGTTCTAGGGGACTGATGACCTCAGATGTTAAGTCCCATAGTGTTCAGAGCCATTTGAACCATTTGAACACTCACACCTTACCATCAAATCTTACCTCCTGAAATCGGGACTCCTTTGACGAGACCACGGTTTTCCTGTGGTCTAGGTTCCAACCGATATGGTCACGAGCCAAGGAGAGGCGCGATGTGGTGCCGTTAGCAAAGGCACTCGCATTGGTAGTCTACTGCCGCAGCCCATTGACACCAAATTCCGCCGCACTGTCCTAACGGGTACGTTCGTTGTACGTCCTATATTGATTTCCGCGGTTGGTTCACGCAGTGTTGCTTCTCTGTTAGCACTGATAACTGTAGGCAAATACCGCTGCTCTCAATCATTAAGTGAAGGCCGCCGGGCACTACGTCGTCCGTGGTGACAGGCAATGCCTGAAATTTGGTATTTTTGGCATACTCTTGACACAGTGGATCTCGGATTATTGAATTCCCTTACAATTTACGAAGTGGAATGTATCATGCGTCTAGCTCCAACTACCATTTAGCAGTTGAAGTCTGCTAATTCCCGTTGTGCAGCCATAATCACATCTGAAACATTTCCACATGAGTCATCCTAGTACAAATGACAGATCCACCAGTGCACTGACGTTTTATAGGTTGTGTACGCAATACTGTCACCTTATGTTCACGTGTATATCGCTATCCTATGACTTTCATCACTAAAGTGTGTAGTCGTCTACTTCGGCATCAACATACTTTACCAGTTTTTAGGCATTCTCGACAGACTTTCCTATCCATTGGTAGACAGCACTTGTTTCTTTTTCTTTAACATCATCCGGTATTTCCTATTCACCCTAGAATATTATTCATTTATGGACTTCTCCTTGAAAATGATTGACCAAACCTTAAGCTTCACGTTATTCTACTTTATCAAATGTTCAAAAAAAGCCTCGTGATGACTGGGAGTCGTGTGATGTCCTTAGGTTAGTTAGGTTTAAGTAGTTCTAAGTTCTATGGGACTGACGACCATAGATGTTAAGTCCCATAGTGCTCAGAGCCATTTTTTTTTTGTTCAAAAAAAAAAAATGTTCAAATGTGTGTGAAATCCTATGGGACTCAATTGCTAAGGTCATCAGTCCCTAAGTTTACACACTACTTAACCTAAATTATCCTAAGGACAAACACACACACCCATGCCCAAGGGAGGCCTCGAACCTCCGCCGGGACCAGCCGCACAGTCCATGACTGCAGCGCCGAAGACCGCTCGGCTAATCCCGCGCGGCGTTTCTACTATATCGCCCTGCTCGATACCGTCCTGCACAATAATATAAATCATCCATATATTTCTACTGTGTCAGTCTTATTGCTAAGATAATATATTTCAAAAATCGTTTCTCTTTCCATGAACTCTGGGTCGCCAAAAGCCTTAAATCTTTATTTGTCTATGTCTCCTCGCATACTTCTAACGTACTCGTATCGTTCCCTGTTATTTAACCGAAGTGCATTATACACCATGATAGTGATTTACCGAACTGCAAACAACTTTGGCGTTAATGTCAATATCTACTTACTTTATGTAAGTTCCTGCATGGTCCTTACGACGTAGCTGCTTGAAGAATGTGCCGACGCTGAGCCCGCTCGTCGATCTGTGTGTGTGTGTGTGTGCGTGAGCACCCAGCGCCCCCCAAACCGCTGCTCCAGTGACGAATTGCTTTCCGCTCGCTCCCTGCGCGCAGCCATCTCTGCTGGTGCGTGGTTGGGCTCTCCAGGTCTGCTGCTGATGGCTTCTTTCTTCTTTCTTGTGATCTCTTCTTGATGACTGTTCGTTAAGTTCCACTCGCGAAAGTTTCGTAATCTTTGGACGCGATCTACATTTTCCGCTACGTGAACTTATTACGATTGGTGACACATTTTCCGCATTACGCGACTCAGACAGTATTAAGTTAACTGTCCACAAATAAAAAAAATTCTGTCACTTTTTACAGTTGTTGTTCACTACCCGCTTCCCTTTCCGCTGAACTTCATGTTATTCTCACATAAATTTGTAATTAAGAGTTCTTCCGTTGCATCATATCCAACTGCCATCGTTTTTCACACCGAAAAGGCGTCTTGTACATCCACTGCAGTTTACCTGAATAAGAACACTTCATACCACGCAAAAGATGCCATGTGCAAGAACCCCCACTTGTACTAAATGTCCAGAAATGTCTCAGTTTAGCCAGTGAGATCGCAGACGTAGAGGACGGTATAACAGACGTACAGTACGTCTGGCCATGATTGCCGTCCAAGTTTTGGAGATTTAGAAAATCCGTCCTTAGACCACCTTAGTGAATCGTCGTGTAGAATTCTTTCTACCTATTTTGCCGGAAGCTCTCGAAGTTTATGTCTGTCGCTTAAGCACTATCAGAGCTGTCGGGTTCTCTGTAAAGTGCAATTCTACTTCTGTGATTCTAAGTGATGAAGCGGGAAGCTATAATATTAAGAATAACATTCATAGCTGATTCCACTAAGATGTATTTATTTACTAAACACCATAAACTCATAATGTCGACACAATTAGTAACGATTATGTTAAAAATAACCGTTTCCTGAGACACAGAACTAGATCGGAAAGCATTCTATCGGCCGTTGTAATGTTGTTGCACGAAAGGATCACTAGCCCACAGGCATCTCCCAATCTGTATTGGGAAAACAAATATTTATTCTGTGCTCTCCAGAAATACCTCGCGAGGCCTACAAGAAAGGCGGCTCAGCAGACAAACTGTCTCTACATCTCTTAACTCGTAATAGAACATTTAAGTAGAAACGACAATTGTATCTTCTACTGGAATGCGCTATTATGGAATCTTACTGTTTACTATTCCTACAACGATGGCGCCTGCCGTTATGCCCAAGCGGTTCTAGGCGCTACAGTCCGGAACCGCGTTGCTGCAACAGTCGCAGGTTCTATTCCTGCCTCGGGCGTGGAGGTGTGTGATGTCCTTAGTTTGTTTAGGTTTAAGTAGTTCTAGGTCTAGGGGTCTGATGACCTCCGATGTTAAGTCACATAGTGCTTAGAGCCATTTGAACCATAGAACGTTGGTCAGTCCATAGGTCTAGTAATAATTTGTTGTCTCCATTGGCCTACAATAAAATTAAAATCATGACAGAATGATTATCGGTTGCCTCAGGCACCACATCTCGTACGAATTGAGGAATGTTATCCAGAACAGACTATATGCTATGAACAAGCCGTTATATCATTTACGTAGAGCATAGATCATAAATTACACAATACTGCAAGATTGTGTATGTTGTTGTAAAACTAGTATTCAGTAAGACTCCATAAAAGCAGATTCCAGTAAAATATACACTTCCCGTTAGTATGTACGCAGCCAGACACTTCGTCCGCGGAGTTGAGCGAGCGAACAAGTTCAGGTCAAACCCCGATACCTCGCTGCCAACGTAATGGACGTTCTCATGTCTCACCACAGAGCTTGACAAAACCGGCCATTGGCAACGCCATGTGGTTCACAGGTTTCTTCGTTCAGCGTGGGAACTGATATCTTATCCCGGCTCCGTGCGTTTTCCAATACCACTTTACGCACTAATCGCTATATGGTATCGGCAGATAGGATACAATTTTGTAAAACTGGATAATAAGGAAATAAAATGGTTCAAGAGAGGCGGTATCCTACAGAGCCAATTCTTGGATATCGGTTGCTGCTAGAAAGTACCCAAATTTCAAAGAAGAAGTCGTTAATATCTAGGGAATAGATTCTTGAAGTAAATTACTTTCTGATTTGCAAAGAGTGGACAGTACATCCGGGAACGAATCTAATTGTTAGTGTCCAAAAATTGAAAACTAGGGTTTTACTATGCTGTAGTGAAATCAGCTTTATTCGAGTGGAAAACCATAGATATGAAAGAATTACGTTTCTTAAGAAGCATTTTCGATCGAGTCATCTCAGGGAAAATTCGTCGGAGAAGAACGTAACGATATTCAATAACATTCTAAAAAGTTTCAACACTTTCAGGTAAAAGTTCGCTCTAACACTTGCATTATGAAAATTATTAATATTAGACTGACCAAGAAAATTGCAGTCCTAATAACTTAAAGTAAGCCAGAATCAACTGCCTGCTTTCAGTTGTAAGAGATCAACAGGAAATAGGACAGAAAAAATTAAAAGACAAATATTTGAAAAAGACAGTCATCCTTTAATGCAAAATTAAATTACTGGATGTAATAAACCTTGCGATAAAGAATGTAAAAAAAATTGTGGAAAAATGAAAATTTGCATATTCCGACCTTATTATGTTGTATACATTCTAGTAGTTTTTCATCGTTTCAATAAATTCTGCAGTGAAAATCTTCATAAAACCTAAAATTTTAATATGCTTTCCTTTTTACTGGCATTTGCTCAATAATGAGTGCAATAATAGATGATTCCCCCAAATCCCAACACAATTTACAGCCAAGGTGTTCTCATGCAGAATCCTTTCTGGAGGTATAAGAAAACTTACCTAACATCAGTTAATCATTGTTCACTGGGTGGTAAGGGCTGTCTGCAGCCAAAGCACTATGAACGTTTTGCAGAGCAGTACTTGTAACTACTGAATATCCTGTCAGTTTTTCCCCAGAGGTCGCCTGATTTTTCTTCGCCCTTTATACTTACCGCACAGTGGACGTTGACGATTATTTACGTCAGCACCTGAAAAACTATTGAAGTAGTCGGATTACATACAGTTCACGCTCTCCTAACCTTAGTTAATAATTAATATAATTATCACACATCTTACAACACAGTAGCTCAGAACTTTCTAAATATTAACTATTGATCCCAAATGTTTTAAAAGCGTAATTAGAGGAACATTTAATGTTACATAAAAATAACGGAATTAAATTAAAATAACACTGGAATAATTGCTCGTTATGGGAAAACTAACAAATATGTGTAAACAATGACTCATCATAACTTTGTTCATCTTGGTGCTCTAGTGATATGGCGTGGGCGTGAAAACCGAAAGATCGCGGGATCGAATCACAGTCGGGTCTTTGAGTACTGCAGCCTGCTCTTAACCTAGCCTCCTCGTCTCAATAAAGCTAATGAAGATGCTCCAGAAGAAACTGCACGTCCCACTTCCCCAGTAGGTTTAACGGGGTAGGTTAGTCACTAGCAAGTCGCGATGACGACGTCCATTGGAAAGACTTGAGACAGCCAGGAGTATAGCAGTAATAATAGTAATTTGCATTATTACTGACTGAAAAACAAGTTTGCGGCACACATGGTCGGTGAAGTAATTTTCTTATATTTCCTAGGTAATTTTGTTCGAATATAAATTAAATAGACAAAAAAATATCGTGTTTATTTACTCTGGGAGTTATGTGAGAGCAAGTGTCCTTATTCTAAGGATTAGGACGAATAACCATGAACGTGCACCGCTAAGTTTAGCATACAGACACAAAAAAAAAAAAAAAAAACGAAAATGAGAGAATAGGAAAATTCTACTCTAGATCAGAAAGATCAATTCATCTCTTGTGTTCACTTTCCCTTTAAATCATTCCCATAGACAAAGTCCTAATGGGGTACAATCAGGGGAACTTGGTGGCTAAGCATTCTGGCTATATCTGTAGACCAGCTTTCAATGGAAAGTTAGGTTTAGATCATGTGTCACGTGACGACTAAAATTTTCAGGGTTCCTCGTCATGCTGGAAGGAAGTACCCATCCCTGAAGCCAAAGGAACCTCTTCCTATTACGCTGGAAACTCTTTTTCAAGAACGACTAGATAATGGGACCCCTTAAGACGGTGCCTAATAAACTGATCGTACATCATATCACGTCACATATTTTACAGACAAGCATTTTTGAAAGTTCCATTGAGTTTCGGGTGTGCAGCCGCAAGAAATCTCCTTCTTCTTCTAATATTTCGGCTGTATAACGTTCAGCCATCTTCAGAGTGACCCGCAGCACTGCCGCTCCAGTGCTCGCTTCGTCCCTTTATACTGTTGTACCGCGCGACTCCGCATGCAGCCACAGATGCAGTCGCGCGGTACAACAGTATAAAGGGACGAAGCGAGCACTGGAGCGGCAGTGCTGCGGGTCACTCTGAAGATGGCTGAACGTTATACAGCCGAAATATTAGAAGAAGAAGGAGATTTCTTGCGGCTGCACACCCGAAACTTAATGGAATAGTCTTTGCGCCGCCAAAACCTGAAGATTCACATTCTTGTAAGTGTCTTCCCATGAAAGTAAGTGGATTTTCATCGGAGTTGCGACGAGAGTTACTGGCGTTATTTATAATGTGATGAGTGAAAGCGAATTAATCTGTGACAGAATCAGTGGAATGAGTGATCTGCAATTGTCCAGCGACAACGTTCCACTCGTCTGCCGTCGTCTCTTTCTCTAAAATGTTGTATCCGTTGTACCTGATGTTAACAGACATGGTGTATATATGACGTCGGCCATGTATGTGGAACACCGATTATATAGTTACATTATACTTCATTTTGTGTATGTTGAAGCAGTGCTTTCTGCCACCTGACCAACGTCTTCTGCTTCACACACAGTTCAGGTATAAGAGCGCTGAGGCCCCATATTCGCCACTAGAGTGGACGTGGGCGCCCACCTACTTGATGGCAAATCAAGTACGCGCAAGCGCCGGCCGTGTACTGCACACAGTCGTATTGTAACCAGAGAAGTTGATGCATCAAAAGAAGAACGGTCCGGCATAGTGCTTTTCCGGAATGAGGGTGGAGAACGGAATTTTATCAAAGAATGGCGCAAGTGGAGAGCACTGCGTTTCCGTTACAGCTTCGTTGTACAACGCGACTTATGTGGCAATGGCTGCCACCGCAACTCGCCGGTCTTCAGTAACGATGGCATGAACCTGAGGCACAACGTTATCGGTAATGTGGTGTGACGCTCCACATTATCCGTTGCCCGTCAACGACAGCCGTCGTTCCTTAATCGCCACAGATTGACCATTCCAACAGAAAATCTGTGCTGCACACTTGCCATTCTTTGATAAATTTGCATTGCCCGCACTTCTTCCACTGCCGGAAAACGAACTACACCCTATTTGTCTTCTTCTTAAAACTCCATTTCACTCTTATTCAGGGACGATTTGTACGACTCTGAGGATGATACGAATAAATGAGATAATGATCCTCAGTATGTTCGTAAACACAAAAGTTGATGCTAATCACGTAAATGTGAATATTTCCTCAAGCATAGCTACGAGAATTTACATGACAGGGGACAGCAGAAATGTTAAAGGAAATCCTTGACAAACTTAATTTCGTGTTGTGCTGAATCATAGATTATTTATTTTAGATTGCTACACTTTACCATTGCAAAAGTTTATTGCAAATCTTGGTAAAATCGTTTTGGATCTTTGCAATTCGCATTTTTGAGAGGTTTATGCGTTAACCGTTTTAAAAAACAATGTTTCTGTAGATACATTCGAAAACAACTACTTGTTCAAATGAAAAAATTATATTTTATATATCTGAAATTACAGCGAATTACAACCAAGTTGTTCTTCACCATTGCTTATAGGTGAGGAGTTCAATGTCTTACGATAGCGTATCTCCCCGCTCGCAAACACCCATATCAGATTCATCCAGTATTTGAGGTATTTGAGAATGTGAACACTTAATGTTGTAGTAATCTTTACACAAAATTTAAAATCTATACAGAACTTATACTTGCCGACACTCCAACAAAATGATGGAAAAAATGTTTATAACATACTAAATTTTCACTATGCGTGAAGTAAAATTGTCACACTTCTTTATTAGTAACTCTATACTGAACACATTTTGTACATACTATCCACATATACTATTGAATGTACTAGGTTCAAAATACCTTCGACAGCGATATGATTAGGGGCGGAGGACTAGCTTGGAATCTGGAAGTTTGGGGAAAGAAATCGGCCGTGAAGGTTTCAAAGGAACCATCCCGGAATTTATCTGGAGCGTTTTAGTGAAATCACGGGAAACTTAAATCTGGCTGTCCAGAGGAGAATTGGAACCTCGTCGTCTTGAATGAGAGTGGAGTTTGCTAACCACTGCATAGCCTCGCTTGGTAATTGACAACAAACCACAATTGTGTAGAGGAGGCAGGCATGAAAGGTACCAACGTGGTGAACAAAATTATAATCATTGCAAATAAGCATTTTCGGCTTCCCTTGAAAACATTCATAGCATACTACCAACTTAGCAGGTCGCTATAATTGAGGGCAGATACACACAAAGGTACATTGTGTTAGTTCGAAGTTTGGGCACCAGGTGCAGATCTGCCTCTGTGAATGCAAGAAAGATGTACAGAAATGTACATACGTGGTTAATTAGGAATAGGACGTGGACAGGAAACGCCAAACAAACGAGAAAGGCATAGTCTTGATTTTCTGCAGATTATGCAATTAGCAAAATATGAGCACCGGTGGCGCCATCGAGATGCTATACAGCACCAGACTTGTCCCTTGTGGCGAAAATCGAAACAGATTTTATCCACTGTAAATTGTTTGCGCATTAACGCATTAGAACGTACCTATCCACAGCCATACCATAACTGCATTCGACACTGTTCCTCCGTCGGGTGTCATTTAGTTATAGTCACCCAGTATATTAACGTTGCTCGGAGGATATGGTGCGAGAATTTGGGCTCATAAAGCTTGTGAAGCGAGCCACATCAGTGGCAAAACTTCAACGGGGAGTGCAATTAAGATTAACATGCGAATACTTCACTGCCACGAATGATACCTTGGAAATCAGAAAACGGGGTGCCGATATCGCTTAAAGGAAGGCAATGAAATAGAAGAACGACAGATGCTTGGACTGTGGCCAATGTGAAAAAATTAATAAATATCGCATACTGTAACTGCGGCCAAATGAATAGGGCGTTTCAGGCACAAGCGAGACAGCTTACGAAATTCTCCTATAATCAGCGAGAAACTAAAAATAAGTTGACGGGGTGTGAAGAGCCCATGTCAACAGAGAACTTACAGAAATCTTCGGCAGTCACTTGAAATTAGTGACAGCACAGGTGTTTAGATGACGTATCTACAGTAGCTACGTGTACAGCGGACTGAAGATAATGCCAATGAGGTACTGATAGTGGTATTCAAATAAAATAATTCAAAAAATTACGGTTGTCCGTTGGAAGGTAACTTCTTTGGACTATTTAGTTGATTGAGAATGTTGGCAAAATTTTGCGTACTAACAACATTTATTTTACGAAACAAGACATAAATTAAACTAAACAAGATTGAATTCCTAAACAACTAACAGACTACTCCGCTGGGTGTATCCTGGTTGGCAAAGACAGTTTAATTAGGTGATCAGTGAGTCAAGTACTCTGGAACTAAAAATGTGGATAACGCAAGCTGAATTGATCTGAGGCTGAGCAGACTTCGATTGATCAAATCTACTGTGGTTTCCCTACATAGGTGCAGCTGAGAGCAAGTAGCGACAGATACCTGTGCGCCCTGAGGATGCCGGAACAGCAGTAAGTTACCCTGTTTACTTCGTGTGGCAACGTGACTTGCAACTGGCGTGATGTGTGCGGTGGAGGAGGTGAGTCGTGGAGGTAGCACCCGTGAATCGATCGCGGTCACGAGAGAAATGCGAAAATCTCGCGGCCCACCGAAAAGGCAGACGGAACGCGATTTACTCTCTACCAGAACCCAGGAATCACAGTAGATTTCAGTGTGTGACACACCCGTTCGCTGGCCATACCAAGAACCAATTTGGCTCACTTATACGACAGAGCGCACAAGGATACCAAACGTCAAGACTGCTAAACCAAAAACGAATAAACGTGCCCTCGGCAAACGAGTAGACGAAGACATTTGAAGTCACATTGTCGGTACAGTAAAAAGTTCACCACAGGCTCCCAAATCTAAACTGCTTGCAAGTGAAGTCTGTTTCAGGACAGGTCAAAAGTACCAACCACACATGCCAGAGCTTCGACCACGAGTCCCTTACCAGACAAAGTCCCACACGCCAGTGCTTTGCACCATTCCAGAAAAAAAATCCGTTTTGCCGCGAAGTTCTTGAACGACACCGCCTTCTCACTGTCTTGTGCCAATCACAGGGCTCTAGAGGTGCTCAATCTCCCCTCCCACACGACAGCACAAATTTATGTGGAACCTGGGCAAGAGTTAAGAAACCTGCCTATCTGAAAGAAAAACAAACTGTCAATTACTGGCTTTTTTAAGTTTTTGCAGAGGGGGAAGAGATGATTCTATCTAAATTTGTGTCTCTTCCCACGGAAACGAGCGAGCAGATACAGTCTCAAAGATCTTTACCAAAATCGCCTGTGGCTTGGAGCATGTTAGTCCTAGCTATGAGCTGTAATAAAGATACTATTTCTAAACGTTCCTTACATGGTGGAATGTTCTTATACAACAAATGAGTCCGAGGGAATTGTCTCATTGGCCTACTTGTACTACCTTCGAGTACGAACACATGTGAAATTTTATTATGTGTGACTTTACACACAACGTCCGGGCTATGACTGCTGGGTAGACTCATTCCTTTAGACTGTCGCCTCTGCCCAGGCTTCTGCTGGCGCCATGGCAGGTATCGCGGCATTGTTTTGCTGGAGCCCTGTCCCAATGAAGGGGTGCCCTGTCTGCCGTGTAAGGCCTTGGTCCTGTCTAGCAAGATTTGCTGAGGGATGTGCTCGCGCCAATTGCTTTCAGCTCCCAAAATGCTGTTTCCATGAGCTAAGAATCATAAAAATACCTCACGCTTTTAGAGCCCTACCAGGCTCCATCAACATATGCTCAGGTGGTTAATTTTCTGGAGTCTCACTCAAGGTGAATCAGCGTGTAATAAAAGCTTTTATAATTTTTCTGTGTGCGAAAAGTATGTGAGAGAGTAACTTGTCCTCTCTCACTGCCCCCTACCTAATACTGATTTCTGTATGGGTAGTTTCTCACTCCAATATTGTTTAGTGTGACAAGAACCAAAGGAAATAATTCAAATTGTCGCACCAGGTAGCCGTGCAGTCTGAAGAATCTTGTCACAGTTCACGTGGCTCCCCAATCGGAGGTTCGAGTCCTCCCTTGGGCATGGGTGTGTGTGCTGTCCTCAGTGCAAGTTAGTTTCAGTTACATAGTGCATAAGCCTAGGGACCGATGACCACAGCAGTTTGATCCTGTAGTACTTAGAAAAAATGGCTGTGAGCACTATGGGACTTGACAGCTTTGATCATCAGTCCCTTAGAACTTAGAACTACTTAAACCTAACTAACCTAAGGACATCAAACACATCCATTCCCGCGGCAGGATTCGAACCTGCGACCGTAGCGGTCACGCGGTTCCAGACTGAAGCGCCCAGAACCGCATGGCCACACTGGCCGGCATAGTACTTAGAACAAATTTCCAATTTTCAATTTTAATAGTTGCACAAACTAATCCTGATAACTGATACCTATGTGAAAATGGTAACTTAGCCAATCAGGATTGCCCATGGCTAAAACACATCCTAGCCTGACCTCATTCATTCCATGGGGCATTCCCTCTCATAAAGGTACAGGCCTGCAAAAGTATATGTAAAGATTGGTGTGAGTAGTATCCATTATGTTAGATGCAGGAGCATTGCTACATCACAGATTTCTGTTAAACATTTAATATGCGGTTAAAAGACCTTGCAGCAAAGAAATGTACACATTCACACCATATCCTGAGGTGAGATATGTCAAATGCCCCTAATCATCTACAATGTGCTGGAGTATGAACTTTTCTCTGCTCAGTGATTTATCCCTGCTCTGTCACTCATTTGGTCTCAATCATCAAACATGTACATTCTCAAATTGTCAATGAACAAGGAAATAACATACGTAATCTCTTTGTCTTAATACCTAAGTTGTGTAAATTTATGTATTATTTTCTATGACATAAAACAAATACAGGCACATAATCATTGTCGAGATAATTAATAAATGTACAGAAAAAACACAGACTTCACAATAAGAACAGTTCAAATGATATGTACAGAAACACAAAAAGATATTACATAATGATAATCCAGAAAGGTATCCTATCGCTCCCTCCACATGGTTCCCTGGGGAGACAAATTTTGCAATTTAAAATGTCGTACGAACTGAGAACATGGCACTTATGCACATGCACAAACCATGACTGGTGGTACTGCAGAATAGTAATTTGCGCCAGAGTGAAATGGCGTCTCACTCAGCGCAAGACATGTCAGAAGTGGGGGCAAATGTCTCTGGTGTTGTCTTTCGTCGCTGGCAGCATCTGGTGTCTTGGCAGCATCTGGCATCTTTGGCAGCTTCTGGACTGCCGCTGGACCCTTGGCCTGATCCGATCAGGGACTGGTATGTCAGCGTTGCACTTGAAATGCAACTCACCACCTGGCATAGAAACCCATTCAGCATTAGAGAGACGTGGGACAGCCCTTTTCCTATTCGCCTCTGCATCGGAACACGCGCCTTTCGGCGCAGGATATCTCATTAGCTCCCCTTTTGTCGATGGAACACGTCACTCTTGGGACCCTGATGAGATGGTTAGGCTCGGCACATTCATCGAATGTGGTTCCACGTGAATCGCTTGTCCCTCGATTAGTGGCTTTGTGGGTCTTTGGCCCATAGGGGGTTGTTGCCGGCTAGTGCTTGCATCCTGTTGTCTACACTGACTTGAGACGTGTCGCCTCCACTGGTAGACGACTGGGCTGCGTGACGTAGGCAGTCAGCTGGCAGCGGCCGGTTCTGTCACAGCTGGCAGTCTCCCAGACCTGGGCTGCTACACCTGACTCGTTACGGCTGCCTCCTCCACTTACCTTTCGCAGGCTGGTGTGGTCTGTGATATCCCGTCTGCCATGTTGGTTCCAGAGTCTGCACAATCCTCAGGTGTGGTAAAGTACCATATTTTCTCATGTCATTACATTGATATAATAAATTTACAGAAAAAAATAGTGAAGTGTAAGTTTTTGTGATATTACAAATGACGCAACATCCAAAAATAAATTGAACGACAGCAGGGCGCTGTTTATCTTGTATGGACGTAAACTATGTGGTGTGAGGTGTGCAGGTGTTTCTGTTAGTTTTTGGTTAGTTCTACTCCTGTCATGCACCCTAATTTTACGCTGGCACTATCTCTATACCTCCACCAAACATGCAGACTTCTCAAAATACCAAATACTAACTTATTGTACTACCGAATGCTTTCGCTAGTTGTACCGAAGCGAAATTTCAAGTATTTCATTCCTTGTATACTCCTCTTGAAACGTCCCCATTTTGAAGAATTATACAAGACTGTGCTTTAAATGACACACAATATTTTTTAGCGCAACGCAACCTGACTTTCACTAATCCCTACAAAAGAATGGTTCTGTCTAATATTAACCTATACGTTTCACAAATCACTTACCTCACAAAAATCTTCGTTACTCGAACTACTGCAATACAGCGAGCGCCACTACTGCCAGCTAAATAAAAGATTCAAAATAAGGAACGCACTAACTACTGATAGGCATAGTTAGCAAATGAAAGATTTTAATAGAGAACAAACACTGTATATTGATTTGATTTTGATTGAATTTCCTAATTTGTTCACACTCTTCTGTGGTATTAAAGACTACCGGTTTTGTGTCATTCAGATTATCATCTACCTTCGCAGATAAATTATTTAGCTGATTCGAAAGTTCGACTACTTTCTCTGATAGTGTACTTATTTCCTCAGTGTGTTTTTCTGAACCAAGTTTCAGAGTATCTACTGTGTCCTTTAAGTTTTCCTGAGTTTTTGCAAGTTGCGTAACCGAATCGGTAGATGCAACTGAGTCAAATTTAGTTTGCAAGGTCTCATGATTTTCATGAACAATAGTTTGCAGTTCTTTTATGGCTGCTTCGTGATTCTGTAATGCATTTTCATGCCGCGAAAAAATAGGTTGAAAATGCTCACAAATTTGTGTTTTTACGTCATTACAGACTTTTTGACATTTCGATTCAATGTTATGTAACTCAGTAGTTAAATCTTCACGTGTTTGTTCAAGAGTTTGTTCCAATGAGTCTAACTTTTGAAGCTGTTGCTGTGTTTGTCTCTGATTTTGTTCCATCGTGTCTAACTTTTGAAGCTTTTGCTGTGTTTGTCCCATTTGTTGTATTAATTGTAATAACAATGCATTGGTGTCTGAAACATGTTCCTCAGTGCTTTTCGGCAGTGAATTTACACCGGCAACATTCACATTTTGACAAGCGGAAACTGTGTCTTGACTCATTTGAGAAAACGGTGAGAACCCAAAACCTGAGTCTACAGTATTTGCAATATTGTGTTCTGTCATTCCCGATTCCTGAGGCGAGCTGTTGCCGACCGATCGATCGATAATGCTTCCCTGTTCACTACCTGTTTCACTGTCTACACCATTATTTGACGCCCGATCCATTTCCCTATGCACAGTTACCAAATTACTACTTTGAACATTAGTAAATTCATTACTCGGCGGCGCTGATAAGCTACGCTCGTTGTCACTATTATTTCTCAGTTTACTTTGGAGCCTAGTGTTACGTTTTTCACACGCCATTATTGTCACAATATTTCACACGATAACACAGAAAAGCACAATTTGAATAGCAAAATAAGATAACACATTAACATAGAAATGGAAATAATGTCTACTTAAATACTTGGTGCAAATCTACATGCATGTCACAACTGTTTCACTGTACAACAATGAAAGACTGCAACTACAAAGGAGATTCTCTCTACAATTACGCGCCAGCAATAAACAAAATCTATGCTAATTACATAAACTACAAGGAAAAAATCAGAAGATTCCAGTGAGGTATCCTGGCATATGAAACGTCCCCTTTTTGAAGAATTATACAAGACTGTGCTTTAACTGACACACAATATTTTTTAGCGCAACGCAATCTGACTTTCAATAATCCCTACAAAAGAATGGCCCTGTCTAATATTAACCTTTACGTTTCACAAATCGCTTACCTCACAAAAATCTTCGTTACTCGAACTACTGCAACACAGCGAGCGCCACTATTGCCAGGTAAATAAAAGATTCAAACTAAGGAACGCACTAACTACTGATAGGCATAGTTAGCAAATGAAAGATTTTAATAGAGAACAAACACTGTATTTACCTTAATAGTCATATTATATATAGCAGTTCATGACAGTCTTACAAATTTCAAAACTCCGCCATCTCTCTCCCCACATCCATCACTGCTGGCGGCTCACCTCCAACTGCGCAACGCTACGCGCTGTTCACATCCAGCTGCCGCTGCCCAACACTACAATGGCAGACAACAATGCAAACTAGCCACAGACTGCACACAGCACAGCCAGTGATTTTCCTACAGAGCGCTACGTAACGTTGCCAATAAGAAAACATAAACAGCGTACTTACACTCTCTTACTTTTCGATGTTCGGCGGCGCTGTCTGCTGACGCTGAAGTGGTCAGATAGTGCGTCTACTCACCCAGGTGCTGGTGACTTGCCTGAAATCTTTGCACTGGCATTTTATGATTGTGTACGCG
The DNA here is from genome assembly GCF_023864345.2 of Schistocerca serialis cubense. Classification (NCBI taxonomy): domain Eukaryota; kingdom Metazoa; phylum Arthropoda; class Insecta; order Orthoptera; family Acrididae; genus Schistocerca; species Schistocerca serialis. The sequence goes on from NC_064642.1 coordinate 669,640,059, forward strand.
TAATTTTACATAGTACAAAGATGCCTCCTGTCTTCTCAGTCAGGATTGCTGCTGCCGAATTCAAACACAAGCATCCTATGTATATGTATATATTTTGTAGCATACGTCTCACCCATAGTCCACTAGTTTGTTTCTGCTTCCTATTTCCGGTTCTGGGGTTCGCCACACTACCGTGGCTTGTACTTGTCTGTGCTAATTCCCCATACACAATATTCCGCTGACAGCGCTCACATGGCGTTGGCAAAATCCCACCACGAGACAGGCTACACCTCACGACAGGCGATGACTCATAACACACCGAGTCTTAGTGTCGACACACGCCCAAAGCGTGGACCCCTAGCGCCATACGAAACACATCCGAAAATCGAGACGTACATCCTCTATGGCAAGATTTACCGTCTTGACACCACTAAAAACATAAAATGACGTACTTTCGTCCCTTGGGCGTGTACAAGAAACCACGGAAAGTAAACAGAAACAATTTTATTGGCCATGGTGATGCTTGTGAAGGCTCTGCTACGAGAATGCTATGACAGACTACGGTGCTCAATTGCGGTCAGATTACGACGGATCTCCTTGCTCTCCAGGGAGCGGAAATCGGACGACAATTGTGAGGTCCAAAATAATAGTCGCAGCACTCAGTTGTTTGGAGTACTCAGCATTGCAACGTGCTTGGTTTGGCATGCAATAAAAAGTGCCAGTTGTTGATAAGATATAACCTGCAACGGAAATTTAATTCAATCTGTCACCTGCCAGTTAATGTTGGCGTAAGGATGTCGCAAATACGCAACTCATTCGACCACGTTCAAAAAAGACTCATGCTGAATACTAATGGAAATAACAAAGAAACAAAAGAACACAGAAAGAGAACAAATGGAAAATTATGCTAAGCAACACAATGTCAACATTAAATTATGTTAACCAGTTCATCCATAGAGACTATTTACATACTGCACCTTCTCTGTTCTACAAGTCTACTATGTACACTTATTCTATGAATGCCTTGACATGACAGACATGATGGATGCCAAGAGATTTCCTTGATTTCAAGGTTTCTAGCTACAGAGAGTTCAAGTGAGCGTTTCTCCGGACACAACAGGTCTATAATAGATGGGATAGAAATTGTGGAACAGCTGTTTCTGTTTGTCTGATAGACGTAGACATCTAACGAGCACATTTTGGCCAGTTCGGTACTCTCTCTCGCGTGCTTTTCCATCCCAACTCTCTTTCCGTTTCTCTCCTGCCTCACGCAGTCTTCTGAGTGCAATGTCAAGAACTTCTTGGTGTTGATCTGGAGTTCGCTGGGGAAAATTTACAAGTTCATGGATGAGATCTGGGGGTTGCCTGTTCTTGAGAACTGTTACGGGTGCTACTTTGGTGCCTCGTGATTGCTGGGTGTTGTGTGCTGTCCTTAGGTTAGTTAGGTTTAAGTAGTTCTAAGTTCTAGGGGACTGATGACCATAGATGTTAAGTCTCATAGTGCTCAGAGCCATTTGAACCATTTTTTTTTTGCTATTTTGGTGACACCATGTGGCAACTAGTTCATCACGTCCTGCAAGTCACGTAGAAAACATCGCAGGTGGCATGTCGTTTCGCGCAGCAGATACGGTAGAGGTCTCCCAGACTTTTCATCACTCTCTCAGCTGGCGACAATTGTGGATAGCGTATGGAAGTTGAAACTTCCCACTTGAATGTAATGAATGGCTATGCTGGTAAAACTTGAACGTTACTTGATTTTCAAAACCCTGAGTCAAACTCAACACACTAAGACTTTATTCTCTTTACTTAAACTCATCGTTTCTAAACTGACACACAGAATTTTAGCGCAACGCAGTCCCATTTTTAAAAATCCCTACAAAGGAATAGCCCTGACTAAAAATCACCTGTACCCTTCATGAATCAGTTACCTCACAAAAATCTTGGTTACTCGAACTACTGCAATACAGCCAGTGCCAATACTGCCAGCTAAATGAAAGATTCTAACTACTGAAGGCTCTCCTTACCGATAGGCATATGGTTAGCATCTGAAAGATTTTGGTAGAGAACAAACAATGTGTTTACCTCAACAATGTTCAAAAGTCATAAATTCTTGACATCCAGTTTAACAGATTTCCTTTTTATGACTGACACACGTCGAGATCGTTATCTCATTTTAACACCTCAAAACTCTGAGATTTCTCTCCCCATATCCATCACTCCTGGTGGCTCACCTACAAGAACCCAACGCTACAGGCTGTCCACACCCAGCTGTCCAACACTACACTGGTGAATAACTTCCAACAACGGCGAATAACTTCCAACAACGAGTCCAACCAGCCACAGACTGCACACAGCGCAGTCAGCGATTTTAATACAGAACGCTAAGTGGCGTTGCCAACATGAAAACCTAAACAGCATACTTACATAGCCCCAAGGTTCCCCAAAAAACATTTTACTGATTATTTTGGGCAATTGCCAATTCTAATTTGTTAAAATTTATTATATTAAGAATAATAAATAGATCAGATATACACACTTATTGATATATTGTTGGCCAGATCCAAAAATTGTCCTTACTGTCCATAAAGACAGCCCTGACCATTCATTACAGTAATAATGATAGTTTTATGCACAAAGTCTGAGCAGTAAAAGAAAATGCACATTGAAGTTGCAAATTTCCATGCAGTCTTGAAGAATTAGTGTTTTACTTCCAACAGGAAGACAGTGCTGACTCTTGATAAGCAGACAGGTAATGGACCAAAACAGAGCAAACCCACAGCAGAGTCAGTCAAAGTTCTGAAGAATATTGGTAGGTAAGTCAACACAGAGCACACTCATAGTACTTCTTCTAGAGATAATTGTACTAGTGCGGCAAACACAGGTGCAGACCCACTGTAGTCCTTGCAGAGATTATGATGTTAGTGGGCCACCAAAGGTGCAGATCCATTGTAGTCATTGTAGAGATTGCCACCAGCCACCCGTTGTGACTGTGCGGGTGCACAATCACAATCGAAGAGTCTTTCAGATAATATACAAAGTCGATAAACCACCACTTGTGGACTCTAAAAGAAGTGTTTGAAATGTCCTTAGAACCAGTAATGCTGTTAACCAGTCCCTTGCTGAATTATCAGCACATGTCCAAGAACTAACATATTCATATAGTATCTGAGGTTTTCTACATATTTTATGACCAACAGAAATGTGTGCAGTAAATGGATCCCTACTATTTACTTAATTTGATGAACTGGTGTCAATTCCAATTTCCTAACATGAGAATGCAATTACAAAGGCAAAAAAAAATCATTAAGAAACATAATGATAACATTAGTAGTAAACCAGGCATTACAAAACAATAGAAATAAACATATACATGAGTATTACAGAAATTGTGTCATAAGTAAATAAATCAAAAAATGAGAATATTATTTGTTCCCAAAAAGTCCTATCTACACATGCTTTCTGTATTAGTAGCTGGCCAATGTGGACGAGCGGTTCTAGGTGCTTTAGTCTGGAACTGCGTGACTGCTACAGCCCCAGGTTCGAATCCTGCCTCGGGCATGGATGTGTGTGATGTCATTAGGTTGGTTAGTTTTAAGTAGTTCTACGTTCTAGGGAACTGATGACCTTAGATGTTAAGACCCATAGTGGTCAGAGCCATTTGAACCATTTTTTGTATTAGTATTTTCACATATTCCTTACCACCTTATTTGTTATCTAGAAAATCCTACCTAACCCTTTTGTCCCTAAGCCTTACTTGTCTGTTCATATTCTCTTTCAAAATAACTATTTCTCATTGCACAATAATCTTTTAGGCTCAAATCTTTTTTATGTAACTTCTCAATGAATTCTTCCGCTATTCTTCATTGTTAGTTTCTTATATAGTATCACCACTCTTAAGCTAACTTAAATCGAGTGAGCTCAGATACATAAACTAAGGGATGAGGCTATCCAGCACCATGAACATTAATACAAAAAGAATGAGAGAGAAGAAAAAATGCAAAATGGCAAAGCAAGCAGCAATAAATAGAAACTAGCAAAGCAAATGCAATATTATAACTAATATGACCCAACGTGCAGCAATGAGAAACATAAATCAGTAGTAAAGCTGGCTTAGCAGAGTAATACAAAGTGAAATTCAGTAGGACAATGCCTGACAAACAGCGGCAGCAAATGCAATAAACTGTAGCTAAACGTGACAAAGCTCAAGCAGGAAAATAATTACAGTAAAGGTAGCAATGCAGATAAAGGAAATGTCTACTTACACCTTAATACCTATGTCACACCGTAACACTAGAGCGATCCATCACAACAACTTACTCTACCAAACAAGTTACCAAGTCATTGAAATAAATTAAGTATGCAATTCCTGTGAAGGAAAATGCCTATTTGCATCCTAATGTCTATATCAGTTCACCCACCTGTACTTCTTTCATCTCCTAGTGCTCTCTATTTACAGAAAGTAGATCATAAAATTATAAGTTTTTGGATCTCTAAAGAGAAAATATCTACATTAGTACCTCTATTAAATTTTATTTTAACCAACGCTGCAGCGAAGCTAGAAACTAAATTTCAAACAAAATAAGCAGATATACACTCCTGGAAATGGAAAAAAGAACACATTGACACCGGTGTGTCAGACCCACCATACTTGCTCCGGACACTGCGACAGGGCTGTACAAGCAATGATCACACGCACGGCACAGCGGACAAACCAGGAACCGCGGTGTTGGCCGTCGAATGGCGCTAGCTGCGCAGCATTTGTGCACCGCCGCCGTCAGTGTCAGCCTGTTTGCCGTGGCATACAGAGCTCCATCGCAGTCTTTAACACTGGTAGCATGCCGCGACAGCGTGGACGTGAACCGTATGTGCAGTTGACGGACTTTGAGCGAGGGCGTATAGTGGGCATGCAGGAGGCCGGGTGGACGTACCGCCGAATTGCTCAACACGTGGGGCGTGAGGTCTCCACAGTACATCGATGTTGTCGCCAGTGGTCGGCGGAAGGTGCACGTGCCCGTCGACCTGGGACCGGACCGCAGCGACGCACGGATGCACGCCAAGACCGTAGGATCCTACGCAGTGCCGTAGGGGACCGCACCGCCACTTCCCAGCAAATTAGGGACACTGTTGCTCCTGGGGTATCGGCGAGGACCATTCGCAACCGTCTCCATGAAGCTGGACTACGGTCCCGCACACCGTTAGGCCGTCTTCCGCTCACGCCCCAACATCGTGCAGCCCGCCTCCAGTGGTGTCGCGACAGGCGTGAATGGAGGGACGAATGGAGACGTGTCGTCTTCAGCGATGAGAGTCGCTTCTGCCTTGGTGCCAATGATGGTCGTATGCGTGTTTGGCGCCGTGCAGGTGAGCGCCACAATCAGGACTGCATACGACCGAGGCACACAGGGCCAACACCCGGCATCATGGTGTGGGGAGCGATCTCCTACACTGGCCGTACACCACTGGTGATCGTCGAGGGGACACTGAATAGTGCACGGTACATCCAAACTGTCATCGAACCCATCGTTCTACCATTCCTAGACCGGCAAGGGAACTTGCTGCTCCAACAGGACAATGCACGTCCGCATGTATCCCGTGCCACCCAACGTGCTCTAGAAGGTGTAAGTCAACTACCCTGGCCAGCAAGATCTCCGGATCTGTCCCCCATTGAGCATGTTTGGGACTGGATGAAGCGTCGTCTCACGCGGTCTGCACGTCCAGCACGAACGCTGGTCCAACTGAGGCGCCAGGTGGAAATGGCATGGCAAGCCGTTCCACAGGACTACATCCAGCATCTCTACGATCGTCTCCATGGGAGAATAGCAGCCAGCATTGCTGCGAAAGGTGGATATACACTGTACTAGTGCCGACATTGTGCATGCTCTGTTGCCTGTGTCTATGTGCCTGTGGTTCTGTCAGTGTGATCATGTGATGTATCTGACCCCAGGAATGTGTCAATAAAGTTTCCCCTTCCTGGGACAATGAATTCACGGTGTTCTTATTTCGATTTCCAGGAGTGTATATAAGATAAAGTATAAAGATTTCATTCGCTAGCCATATGGCATTTCATAAGATAGCAAAAAAATCTCTTAACTAGAAAGACAGTAGTCATAATCAGATGTGTACACATAAAATATTTCTCATCATTTCATAGGCATTTCAGTAAATATCAGAAAGTACGAGCTCCAAAGTGCAATTATATGTTCTTAAGTATGAGCGTGTCGTGATTGTGATGCTTTCTGCAAAGGAATGTTAATAGTGAGGCTAATGGCTTCTTTTTTCTACACCAGTGCCTCTGAAAGGCACACACTAATGGTTTTATCCTTTTCTGGCGCCTGTCGTGCAGCTGGGTGTCCACAGCACATTACATCAAGGTCACTCACCTTCTTTACTGAAACATTTATGACAGCAGTTTCCACTACCGTGACAGTCTCATATAAATAATAAATTTCACAGGTTGAAAAATTATGTTAGAAGTGTGTAGAAATAAAATCTCATATATAACAGTGCCCAAAAATTATCAGTCAGCGTTATAGTACTGACATTCATGTAGGCAATCGCCCTTCATAATGATCACAACCACACTTCGACTTCACAACACACATTGTCGTCGCTATAAAAACATCATAACACCATAACAAAAATCTCATAAATGTCGTAGCTTTCTTCAATCATCTCATAGTCTCTAAAAAAATGCTCTCATAGTATCGTAGTGGTTTCTAACAGTGAACAGTTCACAAAATGCAGACAAAATACAGTTTCATAAGTGTGGAGTTGTAAGTTCGTTGTTTAGGTTTTTATGTTGGTAACGCCAGGTAGCGCTCTGTATGAAAATCACTGACTGTGCTGTGTGCTGTCTGTGGCTGGTCAGCAATGCTGCAATATTCGCTACTGTAGTGTTGGGTAGTTGAACGTAAACAGCGCGTACCGTTGCTCAGTTGGAGGTGAGCTGCCAGCAATAGTGGATGTGGGGAGAGAGATGGCGGAGGTTTGAGAGCAGATGATCTGGACGTGTGTATATCAGAGACAGTAAATTTGTAAGACTGAATGTCATGAACTCATATATATATATATATATATATATATATATATATATATATATATATATATATATAATGACTTTTGAACACTATTAAGGTAAATACATTGTTTGCTATCAAAATCTTTCATTTGCTAAGTATGCCTGTCAGTAGTTAATGCCTTCAGTAGTTAGAATCTTTTATTTAGCTGGCAGTACTGGCGCTCGCTGTATTGCAGTAGTTCGAGTAACGAAGATTTTTGTGAGGGAAGTGATTCATGACAGGTATAGGTTATTGTTAGTAAGGGCCATTCTTTAGTAGAGATTATTCAGAGTCATATTGCGTTGTGCTAAAAATATTGTGTGTCAGTTTAGCGTTGATCAGAATAGGTAAAGAGCAAATTATCTGAGTATGTTCATTTCTGATCAGCTGCTTGAAAATCAAATAATGTAAGAGGTTTATCAGCACAGTAATTCATAAATTTTTCTAAGGGGATGTTTCAAAGTTATCCAACTGTTTAATAACGTGTATATGTCACTGACATAGTAAAGAAAATGTTTGTATCTCAATTAAATGATCAGATAGCTGTGAAATTCAGTGTTAGAGAAATATGTTACTGATGTGTAAAACTGAATAAGCAAATACTATATTAGCTAGGGCTCCTTGCACTTTACACATGCATACTACACAAAGTAAGCATGCTCCCCGGAGGGTTAATGAAATTACGCCCTCAAATTATGAAATATATCACTAAAAACGTTTACTGTATCATTGTAGTTCAAGAATCTTACTAAAAATCTTTGCAGGAACAAAAATTATTCATTCCAGTGTCTGTCCTGTAGTGGTAAACTGTGTGTCTTGCTATAAGGCAATTTCTTTCATTGCTTAATGGTAAAAAGAAAATGTCCCAAGTATCATAGTTATCGTCATCTGTAAGCAAAGTTCTGTAGAAGTCAATGTACTTACCTTGTCATAAACAAAAGTGAAATGCTATGCATATAGATGTCGTAGTTATTACATTCATTACACGACCAAGAAAGTACTGTACTTTAATGTATTGTTGTGTTGCGGGAAAGGCTGTCTCATTGTAGCTATGCCACAAAAGTTACTACTAAAACAAGTTAGAATGTAGAAAAACTTTGCAGATATAAAACAGATACAGTGCAAAATAAATAATGTAAATTGTGTCACTTATTAATAGCGTCACGATATAATCATGTAGCTGTCAAATAAACCACCCACTGTATCGTCTGTTATCTCTCAAGAATTAATTTAAATAAAGAATGTCTTTTCAAGTAAACCAAAATGTTGCATTAAAATCTCATTAGCAGTATATGTTCTAAATATTTAAGCACTATAGTCGTTACATAATCCTGCAACCAACAAACAAAATGTACACACACTGAGACTGTGTCGTCAGATACCTATGAAAATTCACTTATACAATTGCAGTTTTAATACGTTCCCTAGGTTTTTGACTTTATAGTTGACTTCAAAACATTGTTGCATGTTAAGAGTTTTTAAGTGTGACAAAGCGTACTAGTAACTTTAAGTAAAAAAAAATATAACAAAGACTAAGTTAGAAAACAAATTTTCTCTCAATACGTGGATTTACATGTGAAATGTGGTGTAATCCTTTAGTACGCAGAGATTCAACTTCAACACAGTTATCATGCGCTATACATCGGTAAAAAATACTGAAATTTTTATGAAGGTTAGCTTCTATGTTGTTTTTCTCAGGGACAGCGCGAATTTCTCTTCACCATGTATATCATAGTCACTCTTAGAGTAATTCGGACAAGCTGGCTCAATTTCACGTTTAATTCTGTGGTGCATAAAGCACATAAGACTGTTTCTCAGAATTTTATGCTTACATATCCAGTTAAAACTCTGATTATCAATCTTTGGTTCATTAACGATCTCTTTTCAGAGAAAACTGATGCCTCTATCGTTAAGTAGAAGTGGCCCAGGGCGATTAACATCATTTGGCTCGTACATAGTCTAGAGGTTTTCAGATATGATGGGGGTAGGAGGCCAGCTTCATAAAAGGTGAAGGGCCGGGTTTCAATAAAGCGTTTTTGGGCCTGCAGCAAGGGAGCCAAGTTTACCGCTAAGATCATGCCGTGCGTAGTTGGCCCATAGAAGGATCTGGAGATACCCACACTGGTAAGTCTCTTGATTAAAAATATCGTTCCCGGTAAAACACATCAATTGCATATTAATCCAGTGAAGATGACTACATCGGATGATACCTTCCTGGCCAACTAAGCCCATTAAAAGGAAAGAATACCCTTCAACACTCTCCGCTACCACTGCCGGTTAACTTCTAGTGGGGGTCGATTAAGATGTGCGCATTTTCGATTCCACATCGACAGCTCGCGGCTAGGCGTTTTGAGGCCACTTTATCAGTTCCATCTTGCCACTTGCTGGAGAAATAAGTTCATCAATAGCCACAAATGGTCGTTCCAAGGGCTGTGAACCAATAACCATTTTTAGGCAATGCACAGCCTTGTAAGTGGATTCCTAAGCTCACTTGTTTGAGAAACATTACAGTCTACTTCCAACACAGCCTTTGCTCGTCTATGGGAATATAGACACGTGGAGCAGAGGACAGGCATGGATTCGTTTCGTGAGCATCTTGCTTGTTCCCATTGTGTGCCTGATCTCATCAGCTTCTAAGGGAAAGTTACTGGTAGTGGCGCTATTGGGATATTTTGCGGACGTGCAACTGTAGCACTTGCCTTTTCGCACGTGTTATCAACAGTCTGCCACACGTGTGTTGTGCATAGGCAAGCTGAAGTTTCCTTTTTCTTATTGGTCCCCATGAACTGGTGTATGTTGGCCTTATTTACGTATGCTATATGGGATGAAATGTTTTTGTTGAGCATGAGCCTGCTGAGTCTTTCATGCTACCCGTTTTTTATTCTGTTGTTCGTATGTTTAAATATTATCTACATTTTAAAAGCTCTTCCTTGAGTGTAAATTTCATTTCCCCAATAATTGCCATTTTCAAAATTTATTTCTGGTGCAATGTGGGCATTTGCCTGAAATTTATGATTATTGGAAAGATATTTTTGAATGTGTAGTGTGGGCTTTGAAGTTCAGTATTTTGAGCACTTTTGTTCATGAAATGTCTGGGGTGTCATTTCCTTAATCGTACTTATAGGTTGCATTGCACCCACTTTTTCTTGTAGTCCTTGGCTGTGACGGCTTATTGGTTGTCCTGGACCGTTTCTTAAAAGTACTTGAATGCTGCTTCTCATCAATTTGCCCAATGTAATTTTTTCTATGCTTTTAAATGAAACTCTCAAGGAAGTTTATGACTGGTCAGTAAGTAATAAGGTGACATTGAAGATAAAGAAAACTAGTGCCATGAATTCCCTTTAGAAGAGGAAATATGACAATGTTAAATTAAATGTACTCTTGTCCGTGAAACATCTGGGGCCTCATTTCCTTCATCGTACTTATAGGTAACATTGCACCCACATTTTCTTGTAGTCCTTGGCTGTGATGGCTTATTGGTTGGCTTGGACCGCTTCTTAAAAGTACTTGGATGCTGCTTCTCATCAATTTGTCTAATGTAATTTTTTCTGTGCTTTTAAATGAAACTCTCAAGGGAGCTTATGATTGGTCAATAAGTAATAAAGTGAAATAGAACATAAAGAGAACAAGTGCCATGAATTCCCGTTTGGAGAGGAAATATGACAATGTTAAATTAAATGTACTCTTGTTCATGAAATGTCTGGGGCCTCAGTTTCTTAATCGTACTTATAGGTTGCATTGCACCCACTGTTTCTTATAGTCCTAGGCTGTGATGGCTTATTGGTTTGCCTTGACCGCTTCTTAAAAGTACCTGAATGCTGCTCCTCATCAATTTGTCTAATGTAATTTTTCCTATGCTTTTAAATGAAGCTCTGAAGGAAGTTTATGATTGGTCAATAAGTAATAAAGTGACTTTGAACGTAAAGAAAACTAGTGCATGAATTCCCGTTTGAAGAGGAAATATGACAATGCTAAATTAAATGTAGATGGAACTTCTATAGACTCTGTAACAAACGCAAAATTTCTAGGAATGAATATTGATTCTCAGTTGAAGTGGTGTGAACATACAAAGGTACTTGCAAACAGAATGTTATCAGCTTGTTATGCTCTTAGAATCCTATCATCAATGTGCAATATGCAATGTCTTTTAGTTACATATTATTCATATGTACACTCAATTCTTAGCTACAGAATTGTTTTTTGGGGTACAAGTGCACAAAATATGAACACAATTATCGATCTCCAGTAAAGAGCCATAACAAAAATAACCAAAAATACTAGTCGAGCTCACTGTAAATATCGGTACAGAACTCTGGGATTTTAACTTCACCATGTGAATACATTTACCAGTCAGTTGTACATATCAAGAATAAAATTGGTAATTACCGCACAAACAGCTCTGTCCATGACCATGCAACAGCAGATAGACTCAACTTACATTTACCAATAAAAAATAAACATAAAACTCAAAACAGCATTTGCTACCAAGGAATAAAACTGTTCAATAAATTACTAAAAGAGATTAAAGATATTGCCAAAATACACTTATTTAAAAAGACAGCTAAAAGTATCTGTTATGCAATACATTTTATACATTGCAGGATTACTTAGGTAAAAGAGAGTAGGGGTTTGATAAAAGATGTTAAACAAATAAATAATAATAATAATGATTATAAAATATCCAACCTTCCACATAACACCATAACTTAATGTTTTTCTTTTCGTTTCTAGAAATACTCACCCCCAAGTTATGCACAGCACAATACTAACACCTCTTCCTCTTTCTGAGCTCAACATCTCACTCATTATGGAGGGACGCTGACTCAGTTTTTCAGGATAGGAAATGGGAAGCTGCGGTACAGAAAATTACCCAGAGATCACCAATGTGCGTGCGTGTCAGTGTGTGTGTGTGTATGTGTGTGTGTGTGTGTGTGTGTGTGTGTGTGTGTGTGTGCGTGTGCCCGCGCGTGTGTGTCTGTGTGTGTGTGTGTGTGTGTGTGTGTGTGTGTGTGTAGTGAGTGAAATGACATGAAACAATGTGTGTATAGTGTGTGCAGTGAATGATAGTGAGACATGAGTGAACAATGTGGCATTACATTATTTAATAAGTTATTTGTAAAAAGGTATTGTATACCAGGAGTAGCTCTAATGATTATCTCTAACTAGAAGTCTGTAAATATATGTGTATACGAATTAGCTAATTTTAAATTGATCTAATTTTGTAAATACTTTTACATGCCCTATATCCTCATAAAAAGAGATCCACAGATGAATAAAGCTACTACTACTGCTACTACTACCACTACTACTAGTAGTATTGTTTGTCTGGTACAGATTGAACCATAGGCTGCGAAGAATACAACTAAGTGAATTTCACCTTCTCACACCTCCTGCAATTATGCTTTTGATACCAGAATGTATTTCAAACGAAAGCACATTGTTAGATAGTTTGCGTCATTGTCACTATGTGTAATTTGGGAAGAAACTGGCGTTATATGTAAGTTGCGTGAAGCTCACTTTGAATAATAAAATGCTATGTGACATTGAAATCGAAGTAAGAGATTGGGTCGCCACCAACTCCAGCCATGCGACAAATAAAGGGTTCGGATGAATCGGAAAATTAATTGATTTAATCATGAAAAAAAAACTAATATCAGAACATTCATTGAAATATCTCTCGTAAAGAATGGGATGTAATTACTACTTCAGTCCAGGCATTGTTCACGTGAGTCAAATATTAAAATAAAATAAATATGGTATGAACACTGTGCGTAAGAGCAGCTTGCTACAGCACTCGAGAAAACCACATCTAGTCTAAAGAATTTGTTTTAAATAAAAAAGGAACACTAATTATTGGACCTGCCTGCATGAAAAACGGTGCGCAGGATAAGATTGGTGGCAAAATTATTTATTTTTTAAAGCATTGATATAATGCATCTACACAACTGCTGTTGCCTGGTAACTAAGTACAATTTCTCTTGAAACGGTACACGATTCACGACACACTTGCGTGCCCACGTGGTTTGCGGAGACACAATTTCTACACACCATGCCCAAGTTTTAACTTCATTAAACCATGCAGCCACGAACAATTAACATTTTTCTGAAGGCACATTTGAATAGACAAAGAGTGATGGCAGTGGGCCAACAAACTCTGATATTAAACCAAGATGATGGCTTCCAACGGACACAAGGTAAATGAGACAAAGAAAATTCATAAAGAGACCAAATTATTAAGCTCCAGGAAACATTAGTACGTATACAGACGCAGTTGCAGGCAGACAAACGAGGGCGCACTTCTTACATATGAAACACCCTTGTGTTACGTTCTTCTTAAGGATCAAAGTGTGCATTAGGAATCAAAGCTTGCATTCCTTCCTGCGACAAGGTTAACCAATCCTCATAAGACGAGATGCGAGACCTAAATCTAAAAGCTCTCCTCCCGCTACCAGACAATGCGCCACGCGATTAAACCAACTCACCCTCCTTCGAAGAGAGCTCGGCTGCAGACCCTCGGCGCGCTGGAGGCAGACTAACCGTCTCCCACACGATTCCGTGGCCAGGAAAACCCAGAGTTGAATCTTCCGCCACCAACCTAACACCGGTAACTTTAACGCAAGGACAGCAAATGTCTTTGCCTACCTGAAAACTATACAGGGGTTGGCCATTCTGTACGACTATCTCTGATTCTCAGCAGCAGACTCAACCACCGTATAGCAACATGAAACACACCCACATTCATTCACTCACGCCTGTCTTGTATCACTGGAAAGTTAATAAAATGATAGTGAAAGGCGACTGCAGGACCCTTTCAACATCTTACGTCTTTAACTGCTGTACCTTGAGACTAGTAAAAACTGAACATTCTTTATATGGGAAGTTTTATTCGAGTTCGTTCCCACTGTCGGCTACCCTTCTTCGACAAATTATCGCTTTCGGGCAGCAAAACTCTACTTTATCTCTTAAATCTGTTAGCAGCTGTACATCTGAAACCAATAAAAACTGCACACTCTTTGTATGGAAGGTTTTATTCGAATTAGTACCACTACCGCTTATTGTTCCTGAAGCGCGCTGTGTATCGTAGTCGCTATAGCGACGTTCTATGTGAGTCTATGAATACTGCGCCACTAGTAAATGTGTCTCCAGCAGATGAGTTCTACGTTTATGGCTCCGCTGCAGCCGCAGTGTCGCCCTGGGGGTAAACAGAAAGCAATTTCTGTACCAACACGTTTCTCGTAGTTCCGCCGCGGGGGACGGCGGCGTGTCGGTTGCAGCTGTAATATCGAGACGGCGGCAACGTTTAGACAACTCGGGAATTGAGCTGCTGGCAGCGAGCGGCGAAATTGTTAGGGCCCGCAGGGTAGTGTGGTGTCAGCGTGTGTGTGTGTGTGTGTGTGTGTGTGTGTGTGTGTTTGGCTGGCGCTGTCGGGCTGTGATTTATGGTGGCCCACCGCCTGAGAGGAAGACCTGCCCTCTTTCGGCGACGCGACGCCACGGAAAGAGATAAGGGACGCGGTTTTCGGCGCCGTGTATGGAGGCCGGAAGCGAGCATGGAGGAAAGATCGCTTAACGGCGTCTTTTCAGCGGCAGACATGGCGTCGCAGTCAGCTTCTTCCTGCTGATTAAATACGCCGAGTTCAGCAACAGGTACGGAGCTTCTGCAGGGAAAACACCTTTCCTGGAACAGTTGCTCTTTCAAGGAGAATTGGAAGAAACTGTTTCCGTTTGCTTCATTGGCACCGCACTCAGCCCTATGTACTGGCATTAATCGAGCGGTCAGCTTCATTAACCAACGTTAGAAGTATTCCATGAAGTTTCAGGATTTCACCCGGATGGCATTTACTTCTTGCCACGACATTTCGGCTGACAACCATTCAGCCATCTTCAGGTGTGTGTTTTGCTAGTTCACATCGCTGACTTTATGGCAATAATTGCCGCAAGGACTCATGCGCAAAGCGACTTTTGTCGACTTTCGCGTCCTCTTCGAGTACTGCTCCATCTTTAGAGCGCAGGCGCTTGCATAATGGTAATGCGACAGGTGTGCTCTCTGTCAGAATGAGGTATCACGGTTTTAAAATCCTGGTATCAAATTCACAAAAATTATCTATCGGTAAACCTGTAATTAGTCATAAAATGTGTTCATTCTGAAGATATTGAAGAAATCACCGGGACCCACGCGTAATCGAGCCATCACCTAATCTGTAACATGTTCAGCCTATCTTGTTTCTGCCAATTCCTTAGAAAAAATAATCGAATCTCAGAAGAATCTCATCGAGACCGAGATTTCCGTGGCAGAATAGTTCATGGAGATACAATTCTCGGCTATGGCTGACCTCAGGACTGGGAAAGGCGAGCGTGGCGATCATGTTCAAAGCACCTTTCACGATCTGTGCGGTTTGTCTAACCAGAGTAGCCTTTGCAAGGTGTTCTGCAGATTCCAGCCCCCTGCAATCCCAGAGCGTCCTTTACCGAACCGAGAGTGTGTAACACCATAGCTCTAATGCCACACTGATTTATTTTGCCTTTTTGTTTTATTTAATGTTACATCGTTGGGTTTCTGTAAATGTTGTTGCATTGAATCGATGCCATGAGAGCGGCTATTTTTTTCTGTGTAAAAAACTTTGATGTCATGGTTTGATTCTATGCAATGTAGTGTATCTATAATTTAAATTCTTTGTCTCATTTGGAGGGAACAAAACTTAATGTATATAATTGTAATTTTGTTTAAATAATTTTTTGTGGAAATACCAATATGTGCAAATGTTCTGTTTTAATTAATATGTTTGGCTGTTGTTGTGTAACTGCTGATCCTCACTTAGGGTTCTTAGTTATTTTGTGTGTAAAAGGTGTTGTGGTTCCCCTCGGGAACGGAAGCACGCACGCGTGCAAATTGTGATTGGCCTAGGTAGAATAGGTGGAATTGAGAGTTAGTCGGGGACGAGCTACCAAACTGTCAACTGCTCATGTGAAAGATGTGTATTGTGGTGGTGCCGAGAGAGCATTTTCGTGCCACTTTCCAATGTCTCGGATGGACGGATAAGGAGCTGCAACTGGGATTGGTATCCATTATCGCCACCAAGAAATGACAGGGTTCAGCATTTCCACCTGCTAATCCACCCACCGACATGCACTTTCCACCACGTTACGCAATCACTGAAAAAGGAATCAAAGAATTGTAAATATGTAATGTGAACGATCAGCTCATTGGATGTTTTAGTGTGCGCAAATATAAGGTAACTTATACTCGAACTCTTACACTTACCTTGATTTTTTTATCCCTAGTCACACAACCACTTAAGGTTCATCCTATCTCAAAAATGCTTACTGAGTGTCCATATTGTGAAAATAGGAAAGCCCAGTGTTTTACTAATGAATGCCACTTGAACATAGTAAAAGAAAGTTAAAGTTTATGTAGCGGAACTGAGTAATATAGTAAATGATTCTTGTTGAATATAACTTTATATTAAAACTTTATAAATATTTTGTTGCCAACTTCTAAAGTGACTCAAAACTGTGGCTTATAGAGTTTTGCAAATTAAATGATCACAGTACGGCCTGTTGAAAATCATCCAAAGGTGAGCTATTGTCTTATAACCACGTCAAGTTGTGTTCTACTGCAGTAAAAGTTGAGAACTATTACTGTTGAAAGTTACATGTTCACGCTTGATAAGGGCTTGTTTCTCTAGTGTATTGAAAGTGTGTTTAATTTTCTCTGCTATAGTTGTCAAGATTAAGAGGGCCGCTCCATTGAAAATAGTTCAAATACACAAAGTTACTTAATTATAGAAAGTTTCAATTACTCCTGCTATTCAAGTGAAATTCTGTACAATATTGGGTTCCTCTTGAGTATTAAAAGTTCATATTAATGGTGTAACAGGATCCACAGTTTGTCTATTGTGCCCATGTTAGATAACGATTAATAGAAAGTCCACTATCTATGAAAACAATAATTTCTTTATTCAAAAGACAGCGAGAAGTAATCGGTTAGTGAATCCCATTTATTTTTCATTCTAAGTAGAAAGGTGTTTAGTATTGAGAGTCTTAATCTATGCACAATAACTAATTTTGGTGTGAACCATATGAATATTTCATGTCACCTAAGAATATGTTTGAAAAGCAATAATGGACCTATGTCCAATTTACGATTCTGCAGTGAATATCAATAGTAACATATTGAGACCATTCAGTTTGACTACGTCCTCAATGTAATAGTGTGTTTCGTTATCTGTACTATTTATGCAAATAGTTTGTTCTGATCTGTTATCTCCAACATTAACATGAACATACTGTATGCAGGTGCCAGAGTTCATTGCAGTCGCGTGTGCAAAGTATAGGTTTGTGTTTGTCCGGTAAAGTTACTCATACCTATTTTCTTGAACAAGAATGCCAGTCATTCTCTTGCCTAATTAGGATGGCGACAATTTTCTTTATTATTTGAACTGTGTAGATAGGTAAAATATTGTTTATTACTGTTTAAAAATTTACGTAATTCTGACTTTCACTTCCGATAAGCCACCTCCGTTAGGTGCAACACGGTCAGCATAACAGAATTCGTCTCAGAGGGTAACACTGCTCTATTGCTTTATACCATAATTACCTTAACAAGATAGTTTTATTTCACGACCTGCTTCCAACTTTAAGGTTATGGTATACCAGTAGCGGACGGAAGTGTTATAAGTGGTACAAGTCTTTGGAAGTAAGAGAAATATTACTTTGACATGATATTTCCTTGACGTTCTGCCTGATTTTGATGAAAAATTATCAGCACGTAGGAAGAACGCCCTGGACTCATACCGCGCTTTCTCATCTTGATGCTATGGCTAGAAGAGGAAACGTCATCAAACACAAGACCAAGATTAGAAAGATCAGTTCAAATTCAGGGCTTTCGTTGAAACTAGGCAGAACGTTAAGGAAACATTACCTCAAAGTAATCTTATGCTCAGATACAAAGACTTGTTATTCTCACGGTGTGTGAGACACAGATGATTCTGAAATTCGTATTGTCAAATACGTATTCTATTGAAGATTACCAATCAAATGCGTCCGTATTTTGCATCTTGGAACCTACCAATCAAATGCGTCCACAATTTGCATCTCGGAACCGAGCAATGACCGCATTAGGGTGCTGTGTTTCTCTTTAATGGAGCCCGCTGACAGGCTCGATAATCACCAAGTGACTAACAAATGGTTCAAATGGCTCTGAGCACTATGGGACTTAACATCTGAGGTCATCAGTCCCCTAGACTTAGAACTACTTAAACCTAACTAACCTAAGGAGCTCACACACATCCATGCCCGATGCACGATTCGAACCTGCGACAATAGCAGCAGCGCGGTTCTTGACTGAAGAGTTCTTGACTGAAGCGCTTAGACCCGCTCGGCCACAACGGCCGGCAAGTGACTAACACTTTGTACTCATTTTATAACGGTTGATGAACTGTCCTAAGCAATCAGTCTGTTCAGCGTTGCTGCTGTCCCATACAGTCTGTCTGCAGAGCGGGCAGTGATCATTGTGGGCGAAGTGCCCTTTACTGGGTAATTATGACAGCTGTCGTACTTGAACAGGGAGAACATGGCAATTATAGTGCAGCATGCGACGATTTGCGTAAAGCCTGTTGTGTGCGTTTTTCGTGTTGGCTACTTCTGTTACTAGTCTCACCTGTTAGGTATTACTTTCAGCAGTGGAACGTGGTTAATATATGCAAAATCTTTGCTGCTTATGGGACATTCTTGGTCCTTGAGAACATTGTTAATGAAAAAATAATAGAAGCTGATATAAAGAACACTTGAGTTCTGAAAGAATGTTTTACCATTCCAAGAAATGCAACTCAAAATTTTTGCAATATCCGTGATCTGCAATGTCGAAATATATAAGCAGTCTCTAGTTACATCTGAAAAAGATTGAGCGTCTTCTCCTTTTTCGAAAAATTGCACTACATGGTAAAGAAAATCCAAACTAGATATACTAATCTCCTTACGAGGAGGCACTGGGAATCATTGTCCCAAAAATATGTCGATAATAGGTACAAAATCTCGTTATTATGTCAGTGACGCTCTATGTTCAGGAAGACCTTCGGTGTTTGATGCAGATAATTTAAACGCTTTAATCCACAGTGATTCACGTTAGTGTACTTGAGTACTCGCAGATATGCTGAACTGCGATCATTTCACCATCGTGCGACACTTGCATGCAATTGGGAAAGTTAAAAAATGGGGTGTCTAAACTAAAATACAAAAATTAGCTGGTGGCCACATGTGCATCTCTCGTTGCTCGTCGTCAATTGGCTTGTGAATAACAACGGCAATTCCTATCCTGTGTCGTTGCTAATGACGAAAAGCGGTCCCCTTATGCTAAGGCAAGGAAAGGACAGGAATGACTGAGCAAAAACAAAGCTGCAGCTCCCAGCGTTTCCACAAAAGGTAACGTTATACATCTAGTGGACCGGCGGCGGTGTGATGTACTGCGAATTGCTTCCGTGAGGTGTAGACATCAGCGCTGCCTTTTACTGTCAACAACCGAGACGTCTTGCAGACGCAGTCCAAGAACCGCGACCAGGAAGACTGCTCGAAACGAGGCTACTCCACGATAACGCCCGCTCGCTTTCCGCTAGACTGTAAAAACACGCTAGACAGATGATGTGTCGGGAAGTCATTCCGCACCCACAGTGTTCACCTGATCTTGGCCCCACAGATTTTCATCTTTTCCACTCTGTACAGAACATCCTTCCAGGAACTTCCTTTCCAGATGTGCGCTCCGAATATGGCTGATCGAGTTCTTCAACTCAAAACCACGTGATATCTACAGTTGTGGAATAGAAAAGTTACCCCAGCTTTGATAGGCTTGTAAATAGTGAAGGCAACATATTTTTGATGACTAAAGCCTCTGCTACGAGTATCTTTCGTGTTTATTAAACTTACGTAAAAAGTCTGTGAACGTATGCAGCAACCCAACTGTTTGAAGATTAGAACAGCCCACCCACAGGCAAAGTACATTAATGTTTGATATTTGTGTATCACTACGGATAGCATTTTCGCTGAAATGTACTGAAAATTATTTAAATGCAGCAGGTCATACAAGAGTTTTGTATTGGTTTTCTTGATTGTTAGGCGAGTGCCGTAAATGGTAATTCTCTCTCATTCATTCCCGGTTAAGAATCCTTCTGTCCCTCTGCCAGCTACAAAGTGGGAGAGAGGTGGCCATGATGGGAAAAGTGATCAATGTGGTCCTAGAGATATAAGGCGCTGGGATGGCGGGAGAAATGCTCGAACACATTTTCCCTGAAGGGCCCAGTCACGCAATGAGGTCTAGCCTGTTTGCAGTGGCCCTTGCCACTCCTCACAGTTTTAATAATGTTTGTGTAGTTGAATTATCGTGTTGTAACGTAACTGGTCAGTTTGTGTATTTATTGTGGAGAGGGAATGTGACGTATGTCTTTTCATTGAAATTGTATTTAAAGCGTCATATCTCGATTTCATAATCTTTCTTTAGTTGTTAGGAGGTATGTAGCTCCTGCGTAAATGCGTCAATGCGGGCAAAGTGGCCATGTCGACGATGGACGTAAGGAGATCTCCGCTGAGGTACTTATACCAACTTCTTGCAAATGTGACATATATGCGGCAAATAAAGAAAGTGAAGAAAAGAAAAAAAAAATCTGAATGCAGTTAAAGAGAAGAGTGACCGAAAAAAAGGAATTTGCGAAGAGCAGAATAATTACCACAACGATGAAGACAGAGAGTGCATGTACTGGCAAAGAAGAATTTTCAAATTCCAGGCCAAGACGACAGTGGGTTTACTGCCACTTTCGCCCCTTCTGCGCCTGCGAAATCTGTACTTTCACTTTTTTTGTGAAAATTGTAAATAATTTAAGTCCAATCATTTTTTACATTAAGTTATATGCCATTATATTATATTTCGGTCGTTTCTATCCCTTAATTTGGAGTTTTAAAGTAAGCGGCAACTTGGCCAGCTCTTGTTGTGCGAAATGGCCATTTAACTACGTTCTAAAAACTGATTTGTTTAAGGTACCCACTTAATTTGATCCTAAGGTAATTAAACTGTCTGATATTATATTTCAATAGTTGCTGATTATGATCACTACCTTCTATGCATACCTCGATCTGTTCACTTTGCCCACTCGCTCCTGTTTGAAAAAAAACCGAAGGCTCTGTAACGAGCTTCATCTCAAATTGCCGTCTCTGCGAATCGAGTAGGCAATGGAAGTACAAAATCGAATCAAAGCAAAACTAAGTTGAATAAGTTCTTAAAGTTGATGTCATTGCCTTTGGTTAGGAGTTCTATACATCTTCACTGTTATTGTTGTGATTGTGATTACCGTTTTCTGCTAAGCTACGTTCCTGAAAGCGGTCTCTGTTTCTAAGAAAAGCTATGATTATGTTTTAACACGAGAAGGAAAAGTTCATCTTTCCCCCGACGGGGTCCATGTTGTAACCTCTGCTATCTCATACATTCATCAATTCATTAGTTTTCTCACTACGACATTGTGACACGCTTTGTTTCTGGACGTTAAAACGTCCATAATCAACTTCCGTGGCTCCATGAATACAACCACCAACATTTTCGCTCTCCACAGCGATTCTCCTAACGAGTAATGAGAACAATGACGTTCCACTGAACTGACGTTATGGGGGCCGAATTCTCGCCGTTCAGTTTCCCTAGGGGTTTCTGCGTCTAAAGTCTGATCTGTTGTCAAAACACGCTGCCGTTTTCGCTAAAACGGGGTTCATCTCACAGTACATGTGTTTTGGTGCAATCCTTTTAAGCTGCAGGACCACTCATGCGTGGGCACTCCGACTGATTGCTGTCCCGCGGCAAGTTTACTAGCCGACAGGCGGTAGCACCGATTCGAAGAGCTGTCGTGGTACCTTCCGTTTTATACACAGTAGGCGGATTGTAAATTTTTCAACACATTCCTGTACTTGGACAAAGAGATCTGGGGGGTTTCCATGGTCATTTGTCGGCAATTATCACACCAGTGTTCTGTACACTTACTCACAATGTGCGAATGCACTTCAGTTGGAATCATTCGCACGTACAGTAAGTTAAAGATACCTAATTTCGCAGTAAGTCTCTTTGCTAAAACCGTACTTCTGGGGGTTGGTTTTGTCTTATTATACAAATTGTGGGTTGCCAAGCCAGAAACAGTGAATTAAATCCAGACTGGGTCAATTAAATGTGCATGTGTAACCTCCAGAATAATGAAGGGGGAAGTTTATGACTATTGAACAAGACAAAAGTACAATTTCTGCTAATTGTTCCAATAAAATTGTCATTAAACAAATGGCAACATAAATTTTTCTTACAAACAAACCATACGTAAACAAATGGCAAATTAATCTCATAAGAACTTGGCGTGTCTGACAGAGGGGGTCAGGAGGAAAGATGACAATAATCATGCAAGTAAATTAATTAGTAGTTCCGGTGACTGTGGTAATTTTAAATGAAAACAGATAGTACTATTGAAGGGAATAAGGCACAAATGTAGTCGGAGCTAAAAGTGACTGTTCATAGAATTAGAGTGCAAGCCTGAGGAGTGAAGCTTGAATAATCATAGTGCTTTAAATTGCTTTAATGATGCTTCACATCGTTCCGTAGTTGCGGCTCAGACTTTCCATAATATTACAGGTAGTGGCTGAAGAGGTTTCGAGATCGATTATTGGCGGAACCGGCGACAAAAATCAGTGACTAAGTTGAAATTACCCAGCTAAGCTGGCTCAGCCGCTAACAGCGGTTCTCAGCATAGAAGTCTGGTTGTGAAGGTTCTTGGAAATCGTCTTGAAGTTTGAAGATGAATTCAGGATCTGATATCTAATCGAGTGTTAATTAAAGGGGTACCTAGTTTCGCCCCATCTTGTGTCTTTCACTGACGCTTCATTGGCTAGATTCCAGATCTTTTGAACACCAACTGATCAAACCGTTTCTTGCAGAGACCTAGATCCCTTCCTATAGCTGATTATCCAATAACCTGCGTCCTACAGAAATTTTTATCTCTCTCTGTCTCTTTTTTCGACCAATGAGGTGTTCTGCGTTGCCGTCCAGTATTTCTTTCTAACTTATAAATTGATTGAGTTTTATCACCTTGAGAGTACTAAAGAAGCGAACTGTTTAAGTTGCTAAAAAATTCCCCTAGATCAGATAAAATATTTATTTATGACAACCAGTTTCAACAGACTTTGCTGTCATCTTCAGGTCTTGAATTCTCTTTTTTTTGTGAAACGTATTCATATTACGTTGAACCTCACGCCAAATTGTCACGTTGTAAGAGGTCCGAGCAGATGTAATTTCGATGTATTGCTCATTCGCTGCCTGCAATAGGCAAGGTATAAGAGAATCTCTGACCAGAGAGCAGTGTTGACTGCAGTAGGAACTGTGTAGCTGTAGCAGTAAGTTGTTGCTAGTCTGGAGTCTGCTCTGGTCTGGTATGGTGTATCGTGTTGGCTGGCCCGGTCGCGGTGCAGCGATGTCGGAGCCTGAGTATTAATGTATAAGGTAAAAAGCAGCCTCGCGCATGTGTAATAATGTTATCTCAAGTCCCATGTAAATGTTTTAAAAATCTCGTAATAATAATCTTTCACATAAAAAGTAACTTTTAACAACCATTCATTTCAATTTAAAGAATTTACTAATTTCTCGCATCCATGATCATCCCGGTTATTGCAATAGAAAAATCAGTTGCTTCATTTCATAAACAACAGATATGTCGGGCAGCATTGCACAGAGCTGTGCCGGAAAAATTTATTGTAAGAGCAGATATATCCGGCGACTTCATTGAGGTAAGAACTTTTCCATTTTTTATTCGGAATGATCTTTCAGGGCCATGACGCAGCACTGCTGTCGTCCAAAATTTACCAGGTTAAATTCACAGTGAATTATTGAAAAGTCATAAGTGACCGACAATTTGAGAGGTTACTTACATTGTTTTATTACCAGGTTACTGAATTTATTTTTTTATTGGGACGTTACACAGAAAGTCACCCACATAATTATAATTTTTACTGTTGAGAGGTTTAGGAATTTTTCTGTTATGAGGTCACGATAAATGTGAATGAATTTTGAGCTTATATTAACTCAGAAATAATTTTTGTGGGTAGATTAAATGTAAATGAATTTTGTGGGGAGGTTACACTGTGATAAGAACTTTGTTTTGAGGTTACACAAAATCAGAATCATATTCATATTATTTATTTTATTTTTTGGGGAGGTTACAACGTGAATAAAAAGTGGCACATTATGAAAGGTTTGCCATAATTATGTTTTTAAAGATTTTATTTGTAACAAACGCTTTAAAAAGTGCTGGTTTTTACCCACATGACAACTTGGTGCGTGTTTCCACCAAAAATGAACACTTTCGATAAGATTTTTTTTTTTTTTTTTTTTTTTTTTTAGTCGCGAAGATGAAAGCAAAGTCTGTCGAAACAGATTGCCGTAAATAAAGAAATATTTGATGCGATGTAGGCTTCAAAGCTTTTTTTAGCATTTAACTTACTTACATGAGCCAATACTGGCACTGGCGGGTCTTACATTACGTAAGCATTTGTTTTTTCCAAAGTCGAAACATTCGGCAGGGCCCCAGCTTTCCAGAGGCCCAGGAGTGTGTCTTGTATCCATCTTCGAGACACTTATTACTAGTTTTCTGAGGAAGCGGCCTGCGTCCTGTATTTAGCGTACAAAGGCACCTTCTACTGACGAAGGCGTCCCTGCTCACTCCATTTTCAGGTCGTAAACGTTCTTGCCAGGAGTTCTGCCCATAGGATATGCTATCTGCATTTCTAGACAAAGCCTGCTGTGCCCCAATGCTATACCCATTGGCCAGTGGATTACTGGACCTTGGCCCCTTCCCTCCGTTACTCCAAGAACTGCCACAGAGGGCTGATTGACTTCCTTGATTCTGGCGATCCATATATCTTTTCACAATTTCGTTGATTTAACGTTTGCCCGCTTCTACGAGGTATTCAGATAAGAATAATGAGTAAAAAAATTGTAAGGCTGCATTAGTTATCTACTCTTTCCTCATCGACCACTCGGGCTGGACACGCCCCACACTATTACGGAGCCTGCACCGGCTTGAACAGTCCCCCTGCTGACAGGCATACTCCATGGAGTCATGAGGTTGTCTCCATTCCCATACACGACCATCCGCTAGATAAGATTGTTATTTCATTTAAGTAAATGAAATTCTGTCAATATTTCCCCTGAAAATTACTTGGGTTTTTTATGAACCCAGTGATTCTGAGTGAAAAAAAGCTGATAGTAGGAAGGTGAAGAACGTCGTATCCTCCAAAGTTGCCCTATCTAGATTATGTTCCTCCACGTCACAACCAGCACATACAATCTATATACGTGTTACAATTATCTTCGAAATGTTAGATACTGTCCGTGAATTAAGATTTACCAAGTTGTACCTGGCATGTCGACATTGACAAAAATGAATACTATTGTCCGGTCTGCCGAATGATTAAAATTACACCGAAGACAATACTCGATTGCTGTCCGTTGCCTTTTCTAGCGCAGAACTGTACTGTCATCTGTATGATGAATGCCGATGGCTACAAGCGAGGAAACGACTGTCAATATTAAGAGGCGTTTCCAGAATGGCAAATTTGTATTTTCTGTCAAACTTACGGGTATTGTGAACGTACATCAACTCATTTTATGAAATTATTTTGAAAATCCAAAACATGAAATCACGAGGAAACCAGTACGCAAGTCAAAATTATGTCTCAGGTCGACAAGCAGTAGAACGGTGAACATTTCAATCCTGTCTCACATAAGGGACTTCAGAAAGTAAGTTACACGTGTCGACGCTTGCTAACACTATTGCGCAGAAAGACTTGAGCTTGTCAGAAGAAAGTGCATTTACCAGTTTCCACTAGACACCATCCTGTTTCGGCACATTTAACAGGCGTATTATTCCTACTGCCAAGCCCACTTCCTCCCGTAATCCTTTCTTCTTCCCCTACAACCGCGTTTCAATCTCCCATGGTTATTATTTCCATCTCCCTTTGAATACCGAATTACCTGTTCAGTATCTTCATACACTTTCTCTATCTCTTCATCTTCTGCTTTAGACGCTGGTATGTATGATGTTGATGTTGGTTAGCTGTCGATTCTTGTGAGTACAATCCTATCACTGAACTCTTCACGGTAGCTCACTCTCTGCCATATTTTCTTACGCATAACAAAGCCTCCTGCCGTAATACTATTTTCTGCTGCCGTTAATATTATCCTATATTTGTCCGAGCAGAAATCCTTTCCATTTCGCTTCGCTGACCCCCATGATAGCTAGACTGAGCCATAGCATTTCCGTTTTCAGATTTTCTAGCGTTCCTCCAATGTTCGAACTTTCGACTTTCCAAGCTACGACTCGTAGAATGTTATTCCGCCGTTGGTTAATTCCATATTTTTTCTCATTGTCACCTTCCCCTTGGCAGTACCCTCCCGGAGATCAGAATGAGGGAATAACCAGGAGTATTCTTCGAATGGAGAGATGATCATGACACTTTTTAAAATACGAGCCTCATGTGCAGTGAATACACATTATATGTGATTAATGCAGTGGTTTCCGTTACGTTCTGCACCGTCATGTCGTTGAACATTACTGATACTTTCGCCTTTCAGGTGCAGCTTGTCACACAAAGGGCAAGAGATTTCCATGAACATGTATCTGCTCGTCCACTATCGTTCACAAGTCTATTAGCAGAGAGAGGGTGATTTCTTATGCCCAAGTCTTCGGTCGATATTAAAGATGAATTTTATTAGAGTTTCAAGCAATGGGTGGATTCGAAACTGTGACTATGGAGTTTTGAATTACTAATCAAAGACGCTACTCTCCTACCTTAAATTCAGTTCTTAATATTTTTTGGTGACGATCCCGCTCGACCGAATCATTGAATTTGTACCGCTTTCTGTTGTAGAGCCTGTTGTGAGTGCTCAGTTAAATTATATTTTTAAAGACATTTTGGTCGGGTGGCTGTTTGACCTAATCGATGAATTCAATATGCTTCCTGGTTGTTACCTGATCTTTCAGTTTAGTTAAATTCAGTTTTTATACTTTTAGTACATATCAGTGGTAAGCACTGTGCCTGAGAACAATTATATTCGTTTTATCGATTTTAAATGAAAGCTTTTAAGAATAACCTACATAACCAACCAGACCGTCAACTCTCCCTGCGCTCTGGTACACAATGGTAGTGCATTATTAGGTCGGACAGCCACCTTGCTAAAATAAAAAAAAAATTAAAAATTTAATTTATCTGAACAGACAAAACTTGAACTGAAGCAGGATACAATTTGAATTCAATGATCAAGCCTATCGGCTACCTTACGAAAATACACACCTCAAAGAATCACCTTGGATCCGAGAGTTTCGGAAGCTGTACAGAAAATTGGAACAGAGATAAACATAAACATCATTTCCGCGATTTTTTATTGAAAACCACTCATTGCGAGTTGTACCACCATACAGTTAGACCTTCAGAGGTGGTGGTTCAGATTGCTGTACCAGTACCTCTAATACGCAGTTGCACGTCCTCTTGCATTGATGCATGCCTGTATTCGCCGTGGCATACTATCCACAAGTTCAACAAGGCACTGTTGGTCCAGAATGTCCCACTCCTCAACGGCGATTTGGCGTAGATCCGTCAGAGTGGTTAGTGGGTCACGTCGTCCATAAACAGCCCTTATCAATATATCCCAGGCATGTTCGATAGGTTTCATGCCTGGAGAACATGCTGGCCACTCTAGTCCTGAGATGTCGTTATCCCGAAGGATATGATGTTCACGATAGGGGCGTGAATTGTCGTCCATGAAGACGACTGCCTCGCCAATATGCTGCCGATATGGTTGCACTATCGGTCGGAGGATGGCATTGACGTATCGTACAGCCGTTATGGCGCCTTCCATGAACACCATCAGCGTACGTCGGCCCCACAAAATGCCACCCCAAAACAGCAGGGAACCTCCACCTGGTTGCACTCGCTGGATAGTGTATCTAAGCCGTTCGCATCACCAGGTTTCCTCCAAACACGTCTCTGACGATTGTCTTGTTGCGGGCATATGCGACACTCATGGGTGAAGAGAACGTAATGCCAATCCTGAGCGGTCCATTCGGCATGTTGTGAGCCTAACTGTACCGCGATGCTTGGTGTCCTGGTTGCAAAGATGGACTGTGTATTGCACGCAGTTTGAGTCGTAACATGACGTCCTGTGGCTGCATGAAAATCATTATTCAACATGGTAGCGTTGCCGCCATGGTTCCTCCGTGCCATAATCCGTAGTTAGCGGTCATCCACTACAGCAGTAGCCCTTGGGCGGCCTGAACGAGGCACGACGTCGACAGTTCCTGTCTCTTTGTATCTCCTCCATGTCTGAGCAACATTGCTTTGAGTCACTCCGAGACGCCTGGACACTTTCCTTGTTAAGAGCCCTTCCTCGCACAAAGTAACAACGAGGACGGGATCGAACCACGGTATTGACCGTCTAGGCATGGTTGAACTACAGACAACAAGAGCCGTGTACCTCCTTCCTGGTGGAATGACTGGAACTGATCGGCTGTCGGACCCCCGCCGTCTGATGGGCGCTGCTCATGCATGATTGTTTACATGTTTGGGTGGGTTTAGTGACATCACTGAACAGTTTAAGGGACTGTGTCTGTGATACAATGTCCACAGTCAACGTCTGTCTTCAGGAGTTGTGGGAACTGGGGTAATGCAAAACTTTTTTCTATGTGTGTATTTTAAATATTTAATTTAATTTAAGCACACACACAGAGCACTATAACAGGAAGCAATTAAAATCAATGATTTTGCCCAACGCCCACTTTAATGAAATAAATCTTTGTCATTCGAGCCGATAATAATTAGAAACAAGTTTAAATTTCAGAAAGTCTTCCGCTCGCACACAAGCTGTAAAGTTATAAGAATTCAGCGGGGAAATACGAAGCCGAACTTTTCACATGTACTCGCTGTCTTAGGGGAAGGAAGGTGGTGCCCCAAACGTTTTCTATCTCCAAAACTCTCTGGTGAAAAGCTAAGTGAATGGCAAAAAGTATGTGATCGTATTCGAAAGCACTGATTGTCAAATCCCCAAGGGAGAGAGAAATCTATTTCATAATGATCAACCATATCCACTCTATTTTAGCAAGGAAATTACATCAGGAATCTGCTGATTTTGCTGTACGTTATCGTTGTGTCTTGTCACACACCAGGTGATTGACAACAACAAACGGAAAATTTTTCTTGAAGAAGAATGTCTCATATCCGAATTTCATTGAATGTTTGCATTTATTATGAAGTAGCAAATGCCGACGTCGTGAAGTATTACAACAGGTAAATGCTTTTCAGACGGTCAAAAACTTGGGTATCAGTCAATACAATTTTCATGAAATGTGCCACGAGATTTAGTTTGTACAATTGACTCTGTGATCGAACGCAATAATTGTTTTTCCCACAGAGAACTTTTGATGTTGTCCATGGCCATGACAGAAGACAAAATATATCATATTAGAGAGCTCATTCTTCCATGAATTTTGAAGGAGATACAGAGAGACAGGAACTGTCGATGAAAGAAATAGAGACGCGAACTCTATTGCAACATTCAATTCTCCAAAACTCGGTTTCCAGGATTAAGAGCACTCAGAAATGATTAACCGTATGTTCTGTGATGCACATTTTGCCTCATCGCTGAGAGAAATCTTTGACGACAGATGAAATCACATATTCAGTGTGGTTCAATCGAACTGTGATATGGTCATCATCATTTATTGCATTAACGCACCTTTGAAGCTTACAACAGGAAAGAATCCAAAGAAACAACCATACTACAAAGGCGAAATAATGAGCACACTGTCTAAGAAAATTATAAAAGAACACATTACGAAAAGGGCGATAAAAAGGAAGTCACTCAGTCACAACAGAGGAGATACGTACTGCAGAATGCAGTCCATCGCTGCCGGTCTGTAGCTTAATCAAGCGCCACTGTTGGCTCCACTTGGTTGAGGACTGTTTGTACTCGATCCTTCCATCGCGTCCTTGTAAATCTCCTTGGGCGTTTCCCAATAGGTTCAGAATGGAAGACGCGGTATGGGACGGAGCCATCAGTTCGAAGGGTAAGGCGTCTTGCCACGGTGCGTGCGGCTTCCCCCGTCAAAGGTTCGAGTCCTCCGTCGGGCGTGAGTGTGTGTGCTGTCTTTAGCGTAAGTTGGTTTAAGTTATGTTAAATAGTGTGTAAGCATAGGGAGCGATGATCTCAGCGATTTGGTCCCATAGATACTTACCACTTACTTATCGAAGTAAGTGGCCCAGCCATTGTAGCCTCATCTGCCCTAGTATTAGACCAATGTGTTGCTTTCCAGACCGATGGTACAGATCTTCTTCCGTTCTTCGTTCCCATTTACCTTCCACGACATTGTAGACCAATCTAAAGATATTTCAATGTTCCTTCCTTTCGAAGGCAAAGGATGCTCCTTCAGCTGTCGCTGATATCGCCCAAGTTTCTGAACTATATAAACCTACCTGCTGTACTACCGTCATTTACAGCAGGACCTTATGATTTTGTAATATAATTCGTGACTTGAATAACTTTCTCAGCTTCAAGAACTTGCGATTTGCGTTTATTACTCGTTGATTCACTTGTTTCGCCACTTTTATTGGCTATCATAGACCCCAGTTACTTGAATTCTTGAACTCGTCCAGAGGTATTACTGTCAACAGACATTAGAAAGAAGAAGATCTTGACGGCCTGTCGCAATAAGGTTTTTCGTTTTATCATCAATCACCACCAGCCCCGTTGTAAGTATGCTGTTTAGGTTTTTATGTTGGTAACGCCACGTAGCGCTCTTTATGAAAATCACAGACTGTGCTGTGTGCAGTCTGTGGCTGGTTGGACTCACTGTTGGAATATTCGCTTGTGTAGTGTTGGGCAGTGGGATGTGAACAGCGCGTAGCGTTGTGCAGTTGTAGGTGAGCCGCCAGCAGTGGTGGATGTGGAGAGAAGGATGCCAGAGTTTTGGGCGGACGATCTGGACGTGTGTCCGTCAGAAAAAGGAAATTTGTTTAATTGGATGTCACAAAAAGGCAAATACTCTCAAAATCTTTCACCTGCTAACTATGCCTATCAGTAGTTAGTGCCTTCAGTAGTTAGAATCTTTTATTTAGCTGGCAGTATTGGCGCTCGCTGTATTGCAGTAGTTCGAGTAACGAATATTTTTGAGAGGTAAGTGATTCATTAAAGGTATAGGTTATTGTTAGTCAGGGCTATTCTTTTGAAGGGATTATTGAAAGTCAGATTGCGTTGTGCTAAAAAAATATTGTGTGTCAGTTTAGTGATGATCAGAATAAGTAAAGAGAGAACTGTCTGAGTACGCTCAGTTTTAGTCAGCTATCTTTGTGTCAAATAACGTAGAAGTTTATTAGCACAGTAATTAATAATTTTTCTAAGGGGACGTTTCACCGTTTTCTGCGCATTGTGAAGAAATCGGGACGTATCAGCGCATACTTGTTCCAAGGCGTCACCATGAATCACAACATCCTCCGCAAATGCCAGTATTGTGTCTGTTCCAACCAGCTCCATTTCTCGGGTCCGACCAGCATCACGACTTAATTTTATACAAGGCTAAGTTGAATAGTATTGTCACCAATGGCTTCCCTTGTCTAAATCCATTTCGAATACTGATTCGTGGCGATAGTTGGTTGACAAACCGTACTTGACAAGTTGGGTATGGGAATTAAAAAACTTCTATTTCACAGAAAGGCTGTTGAACTGCTTGAGAATCCTGTGACGGAAGTATTGGGACATGTTTTCAGCTCTGAGTCTATGGGCGGTTTCATTAGAATGACGCTGCTTCCAGGATCGGCCATGCCTAACGTCAACAAGGTATTAGATCTCCAAGTACCCTCAGCTGAGAATAAACGTCAAAATTGATTCTGCGTTATTTCCCAGGAAGGGAGAAAAACACCGTAAGTTATTGAAAGTGTCATACATTAACTGTGATCTAGCTTGTTTTAATCTCTTTCCGGTTTTTCATCTTTCATGAACTTTGAATTCAAAGCACTGCAACAAGACGTTCACAAAATCGATTAATATTTTATCATAATTTTCTATGGTTTTAGTATATAACGAGCAGAGGTATTACATTTCGATGAATGCAAGCTGAAAACTATTAAAACCAGTCGTAAAATAGTGAATTTTTGCAAACTTCAACAGGTTTTAGAACGCATGCACGACTGGAAGATATGTCGATGTGGTTCCTTTTCCCTTCCTTTCACATTCTCGTTAGCGCTTTTTCCGCAGTACTAGGATTTTAAAAAAATTTAATTTTTCCACTCAGTCCTAGTGTTTAAGTACTGCTGTGTTTGGAAGGTGTGTGCCACGTCATTTCGCTCCAAAACGCTCCTCCATGTGCGAAGAACATTTACTTTATTTTTAAGGAGAAGACGATGACTTCCTTGGGAGAATCGTTACTGAAGATAAATCATTGGTCCAACACAAACTAGGAGGGGAAGCAAAGAATGTTCCCTTTCCTCATCAACAAAACGTAAAAAATCCGGATACAGCCCTTCCCAGGAAAGGTTATTGAAAGACGTGCACTTCATTCAACCATTCAGTGCTCGTATTTCACATTCCTAATCCCAGCATTCTGGTATTCGGTAAAATAATAGTTCAGGCCCTGTCAATAATTTCTATGCGTTGCCTAATTTATTTGAAGATGCTTGCAGTTTGTCTCACACTGATCTGTGAGAGGAGCTTGGCGCCGGGAATTTTCTTTATTTATGGGCGAGGGCAGCAGTCTTCCTAGCAGCCATGATGGCTTCCCGTTTCCCATCCTTTTTCCGATCGCCAGGGTAGCACGTGATGTCGTTTGAAAGTTCAGTAATGGCCAAAGCTTCTCCTGTTCTCAGTTCCCCAACCTGTCTTACCAACCTTGTAACTGCTATTTTTGCTTGATTTTAACGGTGTGAGGTCACCTACCTGTGAAATTCCGGCCTCTGATTGACCAGTTCAGGTGCCCGCCCGTTTTTCGGGGGTGGATGCCAACCGCCCTTCGCGGATGGATAGTGGACAAAGGGGCGGTAGGGCAGTTCTAGTGTGGCCGTGCCTGAGGCCGGAGGTGCTGCTTCCAGGAGATGAAGTTCGGTAAGCATGAGCGCCGGCGTGCACTGTAGATTCGCGCCCTGCGGCCCAGAGGGAACCTTATAGGTCATTGTACTGACGTGTGTTCCTTGAATTACGGTTTACGCAATTTTTCCTTGTTATAAGAGTGTAGGTTTTCCTTGTACTGTTAGCAGTAATGTGCGGGATGCGTTGGTTAGTCACAGTAGCTTTCAGTACGGCACTTAAGTGCATACAATCATGCTCACTTTTCCGCTTCGTCTGGCAGTAGCTCTTTCAGTTCTCCTGGGTAAAATTCGATTCAGATTTTAGGGCTTCCTACCTTGAAACTTGTGTCCTTTGCCCGACGCCACGTGGTGAGT
The DNA here is from genome assembly GCF_023864345.2 of Schistocerca serialis cubense. Classification (NCBI taxonomy): domain Eukaryota; kingdom Metazoa; phylum Arthropoda; class Insecta; order Orthoptera; family Acrididae; genus Schistocerca; species Schistocerca serialis. The sequence goes on from NC_064642.1 coordinate 669,673,580, forward strand.
GTTTGGCGCCCCTTCTTGTTTCGTTAACGTAGTGGGACCGCGAGCCAGAGTTATCTAGTATCGCTCGTATGAATAGTTTCACGCCTTGCTGGTTTTATTCCTTTAGTACAGGAGGCACCCTAGCGATTCACCCATAGTAACATCTTTCTTAGTCTTTGGCTGATTCATGGTGGTGGTCGTTGCTAGCCTGCAACCCCTTCCCTTTAGTAAATTGGACCCCATTTGATAATATGGCGATAGTTCCTAAAATTCCTTTCTCCTGCTGTCGTGGCTTATTATGAACGAGCGTTGGGGCAGGCTGCTGAACTTAATTATTTCCTCCCCCACCGCAATTTTATTATATAATTGTTTAGTATTCAACTGTTGAATAAATGAGTCCTTTAATCTGTACATTCTCCCTTTCATTACGTGAAACCATCCTTAGTATCACAGTAGAATAATGAAGAACTGTAAAGGTAGCTACAAGGTCGTGCAGGTCTCGCGCCATTAATGATAGGATGGAGATTGAATGTCGCGCGCCTGGCACGACCACTGCAAGCATGACACCGATAACAGTAATAATAATTTTCAATTAGCACCCGTTGTTAAACTGGGATGTGTTCATGGCTCAGTGTGAGTACGTGAGCATTAAATCCACTTGATGTGGTGGAAGTAGTGGCCTCTGTTTTACCTTGCTGGTTTAAAAAAATATATATAAAAAATTACAGCCCCTATAGCAAAGGATAGTAAACTGTAAAATAAAATGAGCCACCGCTTTTAATATGCTGACACTCTCTTGGGATGTGTGTTGCTGTATCGTGGAACAGCATACGATTAGGGAAACATCAGCACTGTTGTTGTTGTGGTCTTCAGTCCTGAGACTGGTTTGATGCAGCTCTCCATGCTACTCTATCCTGTGCAAGCTTTTTCATCTCCCAGTACCTACTGCAACCTACATCCTTCTGAATCTGCTTAGTGTATTCATCTCTTGGTCTCCCTCTACGATTTTTACCCTCCACGCTGCCCTCCAATACTATATTGGTGATCCCTTGATGCCTCAGAACATGTCCTACCAACCGATCCCTTCTTCTGGTCAAGTTGTGCCACAAACGTCTCTTCTTCCCAATCCTATTCAATACTTCCTCATTAGTTATGTGATCTACCCATCTAATCTTCAGCATTCTTCTGTAGCACCACATTTCGAAAGCTTCTATTCTCTTTTGTCCAAACTATTTATCGTCCATGTTTCACTTCCATACAAGGCTACACTCCATACGAATACTTTCAGAAATGACTTCCTGACACTTAAATCAATACTGGATGTTAACAAATTTCTCTTCTTCAGAGACGCTTTCCTTGCCATTGCCAGCCTACATTTTATATCCTCTCTACTTCGACCATCATCAGTTATTTTGCTCCCCAAATAGCAAAACTCCTTTACTACTTTAAGTGCCTCATTTCCTAATCTAATTCCCTCAGCATCACCCGACTTAATTAGACTACATTCCATTATCCTTGTTTTGCTTTTGTTGATGTTCATCTTATATCCTCCTTTCAAGACACTGTCCATTCCATTCAACTGCTCTTCCAAGTCCTTTGCTGTCTCTGACAGAATTACAATGTCATCGGCGAACCTCAAAGTTTTTATTTCTTCTCCATGAATTTTAATACCTACTCCGAATTTTTCTTTTGTTTCCTTTACTGCTTGCTCAATATACAGCTGAACAACATCGGGGAGAGGCTACAACCCTGTCTTACTCCCTTCCCAACCACTGCTTCCCTTTCATGTCCCTCGACTCTTATAACTGCCATCTGGTTTCTGTACAAATTGTAAATAGCCTTTCGCTCCCTGTATTTTACCCCTGCCACCTTTAGAATTTGAAAGAGAGTATTCCAGTCAACATTGTCAAAAGCTTTCTCTAAGTCTACAAATGCTAGAAACGTAGGTTTGCCTTTCCTTAATCTTTCTTCTAAGATAAGTCGTAAGGTCAGTATTGCCTCACGTGTTCCAGTGTCACTACAGAATCCAAACTGATCTTCCCCGAGGTTGGCTTCTACTAGTTTTTCCATTCGTCTGTAAAGAATTCGTTTTAGTATTTTGCAGCTGTGACTTATTAAACTGATAGTTCGGTAATTTTCACATCTGTCAACACCTGCTTTCTTTGGGATTGGAATTATTATATTCTTCTTGAAGTCTGAGGGTATTTCGCCTGTTTCGTACATCTTGCTCACCAGATGGTAGAGTTTTGTCATGACTGGCTCTCCCAAGGCCGTCAGTAGTTCCAATGGAATGTTGTCTACTCCGGGGGCCTTGTTTCGACTCAGGTCTTTCAGTGCTATGTCAAACTCTTCACGCAGTATCGTATCTCCCATTTCATCTTCATCTACATGCTCTTCCATTTCCATAATATTGTCCTCAAGTACATCACCCTTGTATAGACCCTCTATATACTCCTTCCACCTTTCCGCTTTCCCTTCTTTGCTTAGAACTGGGTTTCCATCTGAGCTCTTGATATTCATACAAGTGGTTCTCTTCTCTCCAAAGGTCTCTCTAATTTTCCTGTAGGCTGTATCTATCTTACCCCTAGTGAGATAGGCCTCTACATCCTTACATTTGTCCTCTAGCCATCCCTGCTTAGCCATTTTGCACTTCCTGTCGATCTCATTTTTGAGACGTTTGTATTCCTTTTTGTCTGCTTCATTTACTGCATTTTTAAATTTTCTCCTTTCATCAATTAAATTCAATATTTCTTCTGTTACCCAAGGATTTCTACTAGCCCTCGTCTTTTTACCTACTTGATCCTCTGCTGCCTTCGCTACTTCATCCCTCAAAGCTACCCATTCTTCTTCTACTGTATCTCTTTCCCCCATTCCTGTCAATTGTTCCCTTATGCTCTCCCTGAAACTCTCTACATCAGCACTATTGCGTCATAATCCGTTTTAGTGAGAAACTGTCTTCTAACTGCAGTCATGTCAGTTTTACGTGGACATCTCACTGCAGGTGTCATTTTTCAACATGGCAACGCTCAACTATGTCATTTTTCTACGTGACAGTACTCAAACTCTTACTGACAGTACAGCAATTTCAGTCGTCAGTAACGTACATTTTGCTACTATTCTGCGTCGAAACTGTCCCAAATGATTACCACATGTTTGGATTGTGGAAAGAGTGGATGGGAGGAAAAGAATTTCGTTCCGACCAACAGGTGCACCAGGCGACGCAGGAGTTGCACACATCCACAAGAATATATTTTTATTATTTTCCAGAGGAATCCGTGCATGCATGGTGTGCCGTGTCGCGAGACATTGACGTTGACCTGAGCCATGAGACCTTTCTCTGTTCGGTGGAGCCCTGTGTGTGAAAAAGCCGAGAAGAAGGGCAAAGTGTCCACGTGTGGAGCCTGCGTAGAGGAAGGACCTGAGATTTTAGTAACCTGGCTGTGGCATTTGACAGTGTGGGCTCTGCGTGTTTGAGTTGCGCATTGGCTTTACTTTTTACGACGCTATTTCTAGCAGGTAGTTGGTTTTCATCTATACTCGAAATTTAATTAGCGCCTGGCGCCATGGTTTTCGAAACCTAGTATCTCAGTGAAACCTTGCTACATCTGTTTGAAAACGCTTGAAATTCCAAATGGGAATATGTTATGGACAGACGTATTCTACGCAGCGAAATATAGACCGCAAGCGGTACGTTCTCAGTGTCATCTACTGTGGAATTCTTCATTGTGAATTGCGTTTCGGGTGAGCCAGCACCCCACATTGGAACTGAAAGTGTGTTCCTAGAGTTATAGCCCTAGTTCCTTGGGTTAGACAATGTGAACTGGGTTGCACCGCAACTGGGTCATTCCGAATTGGATATAGTCATTAAGTGAATCGCTAATTAGGCACCAGGGACGGTGCTGATGGAGCTTGTAGCTTGTATGGTTGTGGTGGGCAAGTGGGAGATGGTCGAAACGCGAGGTATAGTTTATTGGCCAAATATTTAACCTGGTGCTTCCTGTATAGAACTTACGTAATATTTTGAACCACAGACGTGACCAAAAAGTGTTATATTAGTCTTTAATTTAAAAAGTACCTGTTGTAGTCTTCAATTATATCTTGAAAGGTTATATGATATGATGTCTTGGGGATTTGAAAGTTGAGTAGCACTCCAAATGTTAGTTATTCTCTTGAATATTATTTCGAGTTGTATTCCGTTTCTATGTGACTTAAACTTTAAACGCTGGACTAGAAGGGTGTTGTCTAAAGCCAAGTTCTCCTCCACATAATAACCATTTTATGACGCTTATTTGGTTGTTAATTACTGTACTGTATGTCCTTAACGCTCCAAGCCTGGAGTACTTCATTATGATATGAAGTATTTTAATTAGGTGGGTAGAAGGAGCGTTAATGTATTTCGTGCAAAGGCTTAATGCGTCTGCGGATTACAAAATTTGGTCTTCCTCGATTCATAATGTGATAAATTTTGCAGATCATCTGAGTATCCGTTGTACATCACGGTGTCCCAGGATGAATGGTCAACATTTCGGAATGTGACAGCAATAATCATTCGAAGTAAAGAAGTCCAGTAAAAATGGGGTCTAAAACGATTAGGTTAAGAGCTAAGAGCAATTCTACGTCTTTGAAATTGTGAAACAAATCTTTTCTATTACAACCTGTTTCCTCTCATATTTAGAGAGGAATTAGTGCGGACTAAAACAAGAGAAAAAAATTGTCTAGTTAATATGCGCTCTGAAATACTTACCTTAAGAGCTATGATCTGTTGTTCAGTAGAAGAGATGTGTTTCACAGTAGAGAAGGTGAACAAGTTCTCATACCTGTAGCTTCTAAAGCGTGCGCGTTTGGTCCCGTGTTTACTGGATTTTTTTTCTTTTCTTGGCCCATACCAACGCACCCTAAAATACAGAAAGCAAGGAGCAGGGAGCTTGCGGTAGTGGAGATTTGTTTCATAATACCTAACATGAAGAAGTGCTTAATTTGTAATCTTGGGGTGTTGCAACGCATCTCTCCAACTATAGAAAACCCCCATTCCTCTCTCCACCCACAATGATCGTAAGTCCCATTTCTTTAACCTGACATGAAACTTAGGGTGAGATATCAGTTTTTACCGAATTCTGTACTATTTTTCATTAACACACATAATACGAGACTCCGCCATGCTACTATCTCGCCGAGGTAGTTGGCAGTCGTAAACAAAAGGCGATATGTACCGATCACAGATTCGGAACGAAGCTCGGCTTATTACGGGCAAACTGTACACACACACACACACACACACACACACACACACACACACACTTATTATCTCGCCCCATGCCCCTGCCCATCGCATTAGGAGTTACGTGTGCTTCTTTAAATATCTGATGCCGACTTTACACTAAATATCCGGTGCCGACTTGTTCCAGTGAATCCAAAAAAATCCCTGGAAGTGCGGGAATGCCTGAACGACTGAAATTAAGCCCTGCTCCTAGCAATTAATGTTGCATTTTCGAGTTCATGTTTACTAGAAATTTTTCCTTCGAATCATCGTTCCTGCCATACTGCTGAATATTGGTTCAATTGGCTGTGAGCACTATGGGTCTTAACTTCTGAGGTCATCAGTCCCCTAGAACTTAGAACTACTTAAACCTAACTAACCTAAGGACATCACACACATCCATGCCCGAGGCAGGATTCGAACCTGCGTCCGTAGCGGTCGCGCGGTTCCAGACTGAAGCGCCTAGAAGGCAGGAAGTTTTAGTGGTGTTCATCAAAAGTTTTTAAAGTAATTGAGAATGGAAATATATGACCGTCCGTAAGTTTTTGTGTCAGGTTATTTGTGCCTCTTTGAACAGGTTTAATGTACGTTGTGTTTCTCTTTGAACATATTTAGTGCAGGTATGTCAGTATTTGTTAGAGATACAGTTGATCGCTTTTAAACAGGACAAGCTATTCGGAGAATAATGTCCACCTGTGCTGGCGTTTCATATCGCAACACTCTCAGCTAAATCACGAATTCCTGCGATGAGGCCATTACGCTGTTCACCCACAAACAGGTGTCCCTACACCAGAGACAGGAATTCATCCGCGAGGCATAGCGCGCTGTTTGACAGCGGCGTGTGACGCAGGCGTGTTAACATGAATATGCTGATGTGCGGTACGGAGCGCGCTCCGGCTAAAGAGCTTATCTGCGGCCGCCGACAGACAATGGCTTTGATCGCCTCCCGCCAGAGTCGGCGCCGTCGCTGAGAGTGCATTACGGCAGTGACAGGCGGTGGCGCAGAATGGCCGCAGAATGCAGACAGCACGCAAGCGGCGTAGCGGCGCGGTAATGATCCCGTGCGATTAGCTGCCCGCCCTGGGATCCGCTCTGCGGCTGCGTCTGCGCTCTCCCACTGTTGTGGCCGTATTCTAATAGCCGTTCCAGTAGTCTATTACTAATTTTTTGTACCTATTTTCGCTTCAGCACGAGGTTTATCTCGCCTCGATAGATTGACTCGGAAGTTGGATCCACTCCAGGAACAAAAGTGCATCGATGTTCCCTACTCTTTTTACAAGAGAGCTGTTACGAGGTTTAGTCAAATACAACCGTTTATACACTCCTGGAAATTGAAATAAGAACACCGTGAATTCATTGTCCCAGGAAGGGGAAACTTTATTGACACATTCCTGGGGTCAGATACATCACATGATCACACTGACAGAACCACAGGCACATAGACACAGGCAACAGAGCATGCACAATGTCGGCACTAGTACAGTGTATATCCACCTTTCGCAGCAATGCAGGCTGCTATTCTCCCATGGAGACGATCGTAGAGATGCTGGATGTAGTCCTGTGGAACGGCTTGCCATTCCATTTCCACCTGGCGCCTCAGTTGGACCAGCGTTCGTGCTGGACGTGCAGACCGCGTGAGACGACGCTTCATCCAGTCCCAAACATGCTCAATGGGGGACAGACCCGGAGATCTTGCTGGCCAGGGTAGTTGACTTACACCTTCTAGAGCACGTTGGGTGGCAGGGGATACATGCGGACGTGCATTGTCCTGTTGTAACAGCAAGTTCCCGTGCCGGTCTAGGAATGGTAGAACGATGGGTTCGATGACGGTTTGGATGTACCGTGCACTATTCAGTGTCCCCTCGACGATCACCAGTGGTGTACGGCCAGTGTAGGAGATCGCTCCCCACACCATGATGCCGGGTGTTGGCCCTGTGTGCCTCGGTCGTATGCAGTCCTGATTGTGGCGCTCACCTGCACGGCGCCAAACACGCATACGACCATCATTGGCACCAAGGCAGAAGCGACTCTCATCGCTGAAGACGACACGTCTCCATTCGTCCCTCCATTCACGCCTGTCGCGACACCACTGGAGGCGGGCTGCACGTTGTTGGGGCGTGAGCGGAAGACGTCCTAACGGTGTGCGGGACCGTAGCCCAGCTTCATGGAGACGGTTGCGAATGGTCCTCGCCGATACCCCAGGAGCAACAGTGTTCCTAATTTGCTGGGAAGTGGCGGTGCGGTCCCCTACGGCACTGCGTAGGATCCTACGGTCTTGGCGTGCATCCGTGCGTCGCTGCGGTCCGGTCCCAGGTCGACGGGCACGTGCACCTTCCGCCGACCACTGGCGACAACATCGATGTACTGTAGAGACCTCACGCCCCACGTGTTGAGCAATTCGGCGGTACGTCCACCCGGCCTCCCGCATGCCCACTATACGCCCTCGCTCAAAGTCCGTCAACTGCACATACGGTTCACGTCCACGCTGTCGCGGCATGCTACCAGTGTTAAAGACTGCGATGGAGCTCCGTATGCCACGGCAAACTGGCTGACACTGACGGCGGCGGTGCACAAATGCTGCGCAGCTAGCGCCATTCCACGGCCAACACCGCGGTTCCTGGTGTGTCCGCTGTGCCGTGCGTGTGATCATTGCTTGTACAGCCCTCTCGCAGTGTCCGGAGCAAGTATGGTGGGTCTGACACACCGGTGTCAATCTGTTCTTTTTTCTATTTCCAGGAGTGTAATTTTCCTATGTCATTTACTGAATAAAATAGAAACTGATATGTATAATTCGTTGACATTCTCCCTGACGTTCAACACATGTGCTCCAGTGCCCGTTGCACAACAGGTCGGTAATGTTAGCAAGAACTTGCTTAATGAAGTGAAGAATTAATACCCAAACATTTAAATGTATCAAAAAGTAAGTAATTTTCTGCCAGAGCAGTTCGACATTAGACAATTTACAAAAATGGTTTGTGGCACTCATTTGAAAGAGCGTTTCTTCACCCGTTACAACACCCAAATACCTTGGATCACTCATACTCATCCACGCAGTGTTATACAGGGTATCGCAAGCGGAACGTCCAATATTCAGCGGCCGGCCGGGGTGGCAGAGCGGTTCTAGGCGCTACAGTCTCGAACCGCGCGACCGCTACGTGGATGTGTGTGACGTCCTTAGGTTAATTAGGTTTAAGTAGTTCTAAGTTCTAAGGGACTGATGACCTACGCTGTTAAGTCCCATAGCGCTCAGACCCATTTGAACTATTTGAACCTCCCTTCTATGTGTAGCCGCGTCCCTTCACATCCTCTTTGTCTCCCATCGTATGTCGTTCTTTGTTCCCCACCCCTCGTTGTTCACATCCGGTTTCTTTCCTTCTACTTCTCCTTTGTGTTCACACTTTCTCTATCCAGATAATAGATGACATAGTCACAGTTAAGATTACAGCCACCCACTGACTGGATTTCTTGAATTTTTATCAATATTTGATACCAACCCGCCTCCGTATCCAAGTTCGCCTACAACACTATAAGTTACTAATACTCCGTGTGGCCGTGCGGTTCTAGATGCTTCAGTCTGGAACCGCGTGACCACTACGGTCGCAGGTTCGAATCCTGCCTCGGGCATGGATGTGTGTGATGTCCTTAGGTTAGTTAGGTTTAAGTAGTTCTAAGTTCTAGGGGACTCATGACCTCAGAAGTTAAGTCGCATAGTGCTCAGAGCCATCTGAACCATTTTACTAATACTCCTGTTACGCATAATGACAGGTACACTGACGTGACGAAAGTCTTGGGATACTTCCTGACATCGTGTCGGACCTCCTTTTAGCTGGCGCAGTGTATCATATCGACGTGGCATGGTTTCAACGAGACGTTGGAAGTCCATTGCAGAAGTACCGAGCCATGCTGCCTCTACAGCCGTCCATAACTGCGAAAGTGTTGCCGTTGCAAGGTTTTTTGTACGAACTGACCTCTAGATTATGCCAATAAATATTCGATACAATTCATGTCAGATGGTCTGGGTGGTCAATTATTCGCTGTAAATGTTCAGCATGTTCTTCGAACCAGTCTTTATCAATTTTGGCGTGGTAACGTGGAGCATTGTCATCCATAAGAATTCCATGATTGTTTGCGAATATTAATGGCTGCAAAGACCGCCCCGATAGCTGAGTGGATTGCCGTCCTACGGGGCCCGGGTTCGAATCCCCACTGGGTCGGGGACTTTCTCCACTCACGGACTCGGTGTTATGTTGTCTTCATCATCATTTCATCCCCATCCGGCGAGCATGTCGCCCAATGTGGCGTCGAATGTAATAAGACCTGCACCAAGGCGGCCGGACCTGCCCCGTAACGGACCTCCCGGCCAATGACTCCAAACGCTCATTTCCATTTCCAATGTCTGCAAACGGTCTCAGGGTAGCTCAACATAACCATTTTCAGTCAATGATAGATTCTGATGGACCAGAGGACTCAGTCCATTCCATGTAAACTCTGACCACATCATCATGGGTCTTCCACCAGTTTGCAGTCCCTTGTTGACAGCTTGGGTAAACGGATAAGCGGAATTTGCGCCACACTTGACCCCTACAATCAGCTCTTACTAACGGAAATTTGGACTCATTTGACCACGCCACTGTGTTCCTGTCATCTACGGTCCAACCACTGTGGTCGCGATCCCGGGAGAGGCGCTGCAGACGATGTCGTGCTGTTAGCGACGGCATTCTCGTCGGTCATCAACTGCCTTAGCCTTCAACGCCTAATGTCGCCGTAATACGCTAGCGGATACGTTCGTCGTGCGTCTTACGTTGATTTCTGAAGTTATTTCGTTTATAGTTAATTATCTGTTAGCACTGACAACTCTACGCAAACGCCGCTCCTCTCGTTCGTTAATTTGAAGGCTGTCAGTTACTGCTTTGTCCGTGGTGAAAAGTAATGCCTGAAATCTGGTACTCTCGGCATACTTGTGACACTGTAGAGCTCAGAATATTGAATTCTCCACCGATTTCCGAAATGAAATGTGTGTGCGTCTAGTTCCAATTACCACTCAGTTTTCGAAGCCCCTGATAATTCACGTCTAATAAACAGGTCGGTAGCCTTTTCACATGAACCACCTGAGTACAAATGAAAGCTCCACCCATGCACTGAACTTTTATATCTAGCGAACGCGATACTAAAGCCATTTGTACATGTGCAAATCGCTCTCCCATGACTTCTGTTACCTCAGTGTATAGCACTTCACTTTAATACTATAATTGCTGTTGTCGATAACGTTAGTCCTACGGTGGGAATTTTATTGTCTGTGATCGTGTGTAATGGATAAATTATTGGACTATGTTTCGTTTCTCGAAACACTATGCGTGGTAGGAGGTAGTATCTGAACTACGGCGGTCGAACCGAGATTCTAGTAATTTTAAAGTAAACTGTAATTACGTAACAAAAAGCGGTCGCCAGCCTAATTACGCAAAGTGCTAAAAAGTACTTATACTGCTTATCAAAAAAATTAACTATTATGTATGACCTTATTCAGTACTTAAAATCGGTTTTACTAAAAGGAAACTAAACAGTAGCACAATGTAGCCAGCCTTGAAACACAATATTGCTACGAGCAACACAGTTGGAGCTATTAAACGCCCAAGCAAATAACTGTCTCTCATTAACATAAACATTCCGTACTCACAAACCTAATATGCATTACACTTTGCCACTACACGAAGAAAGGACCACAACTAATTTGTACAGAAGTGGTTTTATAGATTAAGCATGGAAAAAAATTGAAACAGAATTGGTCTTTAAATAATTGTGTTAACTGATCTGATTACTATTGGTTTAATCATATGCCACACAGAACACAAATGAAACATGCATTCCTTTTCATTTGTAGCCAGTTAATTTTTAAAGAAAACAAAAGAAACTATCATAATGTCGGCTGCACTTCATATGTACTGTTGCAGTAATAAAAAACGCAAAGCTGGCTCAACAGTTAGGATGCGGATCCAGAAGCTATTCTGTAAGTTGTCTAAGATCAAGGCCGAACATATCTGGAAAGACGCAATGAGGAAACACTTCTAAGCAAAAATGCACGATGATAAACACGTAAACTAACCTGTGAAGCAAATATTCAATAAGTTGGCCATTAAACAGCAATCGTCAATAACCACTTTCTATGAACATATTTCTATCACTTATTTTTAACACTGAATGCGTATTTTAGCTAGAACGACTTTTAAGTAAAGTAATTATTCCTCTCCTCTGCATCTCTTCACTTGTAGAAACTTGCGTGGACTATATCAGAAAGAAAACTAAATACTTAAACAACTGACTACTGTAGTTAATGATCAGGATTAAAGCAATAAATATTTCGCTGTTCAGTTGAACAGGGCAGTCGAATGTGAAGCAATACTTGGAAAAGGATCTTGCCTAGGTAAAGTGACTAAGGATTAACAGAAAGATTTCAACACAAAGTTGAACTAAAGGCAATTATTATTTGCAGTTAAAACAATTATCTGGTCCATGCAAGATTACAATATTCAACTTAGAGCTTATCCCCGGATTTTTGTAATCCAGAGCCGAACAGCAAATGTTATGAATAATTAGTCAGTAATCCTTCGCGTCCAGGCATTATTGTTCAATATAGCTGCTTTCCTTGCCTCACTCAGCACACTCGATGTTAACAAGTTTGCACTATAGCGACTGACTCTCTTTGCGTTTGTCTTCAAAAGTGTTCTTGCAGTTCTCCTGCCAAAGCCACATTTGTTATTCCCTCCAAGCGAGTTCGCTTGCGCAGGGACTCCACTCCAAGTGTTACATCAGTACTGATTTGCGTTCCTTAGCATGAACCAGTTCTACAGATATTGTTTTAACATTACAGTACTTAGGTAGAATATTACTTGAGAAATTACATATACGCATTATCTACTGTGATGTAAAGTGACATGAAATATGAACAAAACATTTTCTTTTAAGTTGTACCAAAGAACATAGTGACACAAATGTCACGTAAACCATAAACTGACAAAGAAGTCACTTAAGATAAGTACAGATGACATGTTACTGTCCTATCCACACTTGTGCGACGGTGTTCCACTTGAAGGTAAGACGATTTGAATCCTGGTGGTGGAAAACTATGACGGCCATCATTTGGTCGGTATTGAGAAGGGAGTTGGTGACGTAATTTTCCTGGAACCATTTGCGCCAGTGACATGGTTTACATTCCTAACCCCTCAACATTGTCTCACGACGTGAAGCACATGACAGTGATGGTGGTGATCGATCCGTCGGATGGCGACGTTAAGCTTGGTGCTAATCGACAGGAATAGGCTACGTGCTGGCACCAGGTTTCACTCACTCCATTCCCTTCACCCATAACGACACAAACGCAACACCACACTGTATAAACTCTCATCTCAGTCATCCACACGACCCTGTCACACATATACTTCATGACAGCCGCGCGGAATTAGCCGTGCGGTCTAGGGCGCTGCAGTCATGGACTGTGCGGCTGGTCCTGGCGGAGGTTCGAGTCCTCCCTCGGGCATGGGTGTGTGTGTTTGTCCTTAGGAAAATTTAGGTTCAGCAGTGTGTAAGTTTAGGGACTGATGACCTTAGCAGTTAAGTCCCATAAGATTTCACACGCACATACTTCATTACAAGTCAGAGGGAAGAAACGCCAAACAATCTTCACTAGGACTTTGCCTAGAATGGTGGTGCGCGTTTCCTGCATCTGCTCCCCTACTCACAGTCGGTGACTAAGAGACGGCTTTGATTTGATTGCAACAGTTCTTCATTTCACTATAACACTGGTGTGCTAATCTTAAGGACGCAAGTATTTTCGCACAAAGTGTCGCTGCTATGTAACATACCTGTATTAAACTCGAACCATACATACCTCTTATGTATAGAACAGAAAGTAGCTCACAGAAATGCCCAGTGAGACGAATAGAAATGCTCTTTTATTCGCGAACTGTAATTACACTGATATGACTACAGCTTATGATGGTCCCATGGATATGGTACCTAGTAGGATGTGTGATCGCCACCGACAACATTGTAGCTCTGGAACGTGCTCCCATGCAGGTCACAAGTTTGGTAATGAGTTCTCTTGGACGTTTTTTGTATTCCACCACCGGTACTGGTGGAAACTGTTGGATGGTGGTTGGTTCATGTGAACGTGCTGCAATACGTGTCCCCAACGCATCCCACAGGTGCTCGATGGGATTTAAGTCTGGGAATGGGCAGGCTACTCGATTCGTCGAGTATCCTCTAGTTCCAATAGCTCCTCCACCCGAGCTGTTCGCTACGGTCAAAATGAAGTCAGTGCCAGATGCACATCAGGAAAGGCGCACACGGGGAAAGAGCGGAGTGTGGCAATAAGTGTATCCTATTAGGTATCATGTTTCGGCTTTTGTAATGTGAAGAGGACCAACATGAATGAGTGTAATTACGGACTGTGAATAAAAGTGTCATTTACGTTCGTCTAGTTGTGTGTATCTTCCAGTTACCTTTTGTACCTCACTGCAGCAATTCTTTCTGTGGTGTCACCGCCAGACACCACACTGGCTAGGTGGTAGCCTTTAAATCGGCTGCGGCCCGTTAGTATACGTCGGACCCGCGTGTCGCCACTGTCAGTGATTGCAGACCGAGCGCCACCACACGGCAGGTCTAGAGAGACGTTCTAGCACTCGCCCCAGTTGTACAGCCGACTTAGCCAGAGAAGGATCACTGACAACTACGTTCTCATTTGCCGAGACGATAGTTAGCATAGCCTACAGCTACGTCATTTGCTACGACCTAGCAAGGCGCCATAGCATTTGATATTATTTTATATTGTGGTTATAACATGTACCGTCAAGAGAGATGTTCTACAATTGTGGATTAAAGTTAAGTATTACATCAACTACGTACTTTATTTGCTACTATTAATTCCTTTAACTGTTCCAGACCTCACACCAATCTGCGTGAGCTTATCGCGTGCCTTTCCGCTTCCTCTCATTGTGACTTAGCTGTCTTGCCAAGTCACAACACTTTCTGTATACGTTCTATGTTTTATCGAACAATATTACTTGTCAGTGATATGTCTTGTGAAGGTTACTTCCACTCTCAGGTTTTCTTCACCAGTGCAGTTTCTCCTCCAGATCTGCCTCACTTAATATAAATGTATTAAAAACGTAAAAATGCAGTAATCACCCCTCTCTATCCTTGGCTGACTGATACAACAACATGTTTTCTTAGTTGTACTTAAAATGAAATAGTCACGGCTGCAAAGTTCTTCTAAATAAAACAAAAATTACTTTGCAACTTTGACTGTTTTATTTTCAGTATAACCTGAAAAGTGCGATATTGCGTTCTGTGCTGAATATTGTACGTTTTTATGTAACTGCATTGAAACAGATGGTTCTGAAGATGATCATATTAGATCAAGACTTGTAATTTTATAGATAATCATTGCGATCATAGACTGATATAAAGTCATGAAATTCTCTGTCTTGCTTCTTCAAACTGTCATTTATTTATTTTGAAACTCGGTGTTTTTTGCCTATATCATGGCCTTCGATCATTCAACTGTGTATCGTAAACAAGACTGGGAAAAGAAAGAGAAGCTAATAGTTATTTCATTCTGCATTGCGCAGAGCATAAATTTAAAAAAGTACAACAGGTGGCTATTTGTTGTTAATATAAATGGAAAATGCACAACCTGCAGAGCCTTCCAATTCATTTAAAAATTTCTCAATGTGTTATATAAAGGCATTTTTCTAACATCAGCCGATTTTCTCTACTCATATCACGGAGATGCTTATAAAACTCTATAAAATGCTACAGGCGAAGCATTTTGCATCATGGAAAGGTTCACTGTTAAAATTCAGAGACTATAATTTCAAACAAGGGTCATAAAATCATTACTCATACCTTGCGATACGTCCTTCGAAGTTCAGATTCAGGTCTGGCCCATAATTTAAGTTCCCAAAATAGACTCAATGAATGGGAAGTCCAGCATTTCCTAAACGCACGAACCTTTTGTCAATGTATTACTTTAACTTCACATCCCAATAAATACTATAGCTTCATTTGAATGAATTTTATTCTAAGGATAAGCTTGAGGGCTGAGACACAGGCTCCTGGAATGATAAGGCTAAGGTCTCAAAACTATGTGAATCAGTTATTGCTGATGGTGAAAGGGTGCTTAGCGTGGATTTAATTTTATGTGATTAGATGAATCAGTTAACGAGACAAGGTAGCCCTTTATCTCTTTAAAGGAACTATGGTGTTATGACTTCAGAAGAACAGCTAATGATGTATAAATTATTCATTTCCATTTATACGCAGAAAGTCGTTCCACGGGTCTTGTCAGGAGGATATTCCGTACATCAGTTCCTGCATACTGCAAGTAGTGTAGTTAATCAGTTAGGCTAGTTGAGAACAGGTTGAGATGCGCAGGAAGTTTATCACAATCATTCAACATGTTCATAAGGTTTCATAGCTTACATAACTAAGGCTATGAAGAACTTTACAAGAGAAATATGTAAAAAATAGGTATTATACTTTGTATATACCGATTAAATTAATTATAATCAACAATTAGAAAATTGTAGTTCATATTATCATTTTAATTTGTTCTTCCACCAAGGAATTTTGTACCCTCGTTACATGAATGCCGATGGTATTGTGACGTAACCTTTTCATTAATATGCAGTCTCTGAGAGGAAGTAACGGATCGGCTGATGAACTAAGTTTGGAAATTAGAGCAGTTCCTCAGAGCATCTTGTGGTGTACACCTTGCATTCAAAGTCCCGCCTCTGTAAAGCACTTTCATCTCGCAACCTCGCCGAATTTGTTCCATCAATCATGAATATGCATGAAAGTGTTAAGATCTGAATGCGGAGCTTGTTAATGCTGATACAATATACATAGCCCGACAACCGACACAAACATGTCGTGCTACAGAGACCACTAATTACCCTCGCTTCCGGCCTCACACAAACTCCGAGCTCAACTCTGTCGTATCTACGACTGTTAAGACACACACTCAGTGCATATCACACTCGTATCCTACAAATACTGGTTTGCGGCTCTGAGTGAAGTGCATGACTGCTTCATAAATTATTCATTTCATTACGTCTCATGAAACATCATGACGAAGCGTGTATGAAAATTATAACCCACACATATCAGAAGCATTAGCATATATCACAATTTAAGATTCCTAACTAGTGAGCAACTAAACTATTTGTTCGTGGAAAATACAGAAGAAAGAACGGCAATTGACACAAATAAAGATAGGAAACTTCCAACAAATCACCTTCCCCAGAAAAAAAAAAAAAAAAAAAGGAAAAGAATATAAAACGAGTAGAGAGGATTTCTTGTGTTACTGAGACAGAAAAGAAAATATATATGTCACATTTGCAAAATCTACAGCGAGGGATCGTACATTGGACTCTGCATGATCTGTTAGGTAGTCTGAAATCTGCCCTCTATTACTCTTGCTAAACAGATAAACCTTCCTCCCTTTTTTTATATTACTATTAACTTCCATATTCAGGGATGCTGAACGGCCTTATGATCACTGATTCCCTGTCCTGCACTTACAGAGTCGAAAAGTTCGCGTTTGTTTGTTATCAGTAGGTCCAAGATGTTATCTCCACGAGTCGGTTCTCTGTTTAATTGCTCGAGGTAATTTTCGGATACTGCACTCAGTATAATGTCACTCGATGCTCTGTCCCTACCACCCGTCCTAAACATCTGAGTGTCCCAGTCTATATCTGGTTGCTCTGGCATTTTGCAAGTGAGATCGTCAAGCCAAAAAAAGGAAAAAAGTATAAAATGAGTAGAAACGATTTCTTGTGTTACCGGAACAGAAAAGACAATATATTTGTCGCATTTGCAAAAGCTACAGTGAGGGATCGTACATTGTTCTGTGCGTTGGTATTTTCCGCACGAAAATTGGTATTTTTCCGAGGATCAAGATAATCAACAAAAAGAAATAGAATGTAACAAACACCACCAAATTAATTCCCCCCCCCCCCCCATTTTTTTCACTTAAGTGCGTGTGGACCACATATTATGTGGGACATACCAAACGAGTAACCATTACATTATGTACTTTTATGGTTAAGATCTGGCGGGAATAAGGTACAGAGGCTATCGTCTTTCTTAAATACAGTTTAAAATCGAATTACTTACGTAATGAGAATCTAATGGTACGAAATGATTTAAAAATTAAATCTTCTAAAAACTGAAACATAAATCAAATAGTAATCTTCATTTTTACACTCCTGATTCACAGCCCTAACATAAAGGAATGATTAAATTATGTACACCTGCCTGTTCTACAATACACTTCCCTGGCATATAGGACTCATGGCTAAAGAACTAAAATGACGTGATAAATTAAATGATACCTATCAGAATGCTCCGTTACTCAGTATTGTGAAAACAAGGTAACACAATATGGAAGTTCCTTTTTCAGACGACCCACGTGTATATAAAAAATTCCTCACAGCGTATGAGCGAGAAATCTTCAATCGTGTGGCGTTATTTTACTAATGATAGTAAAGGGTCAGAATTATTGTAGTCTAAGGAGTGTGTTTTAGATAGCCTCTTTCAACGACTGTGGAGACTCAGTATATAAGCACGAGTTTCTCATTTTCGGTCAAGTGAGTCGATCTGATTACTTGTTATATTTACAGACTTACTCTGCATAAAGCAGATCTAGATTATAAACATAATTTCCTTGGTATATAGAAACTTGTCTATAGCAAATTAAGTGTAAACTTATCGATTAACATAGACTGAAAATAACAAGGAGAAGCCTAACATATTTAGCTGGGCATTGAGCTGAAATCCCCTCTTACCTATCCAACATCTGGTGGCATTATAGGTGCTTCTCCTTCTTTCGTAACACGTACACCGAGCGAAGATGAAGATGTAGCAAAGGATGTTGAAGACCTCTTCTAGTAGGAGTCGCGCCTGGCCCCTCTCGCCTATTAACGTCAAATGTCTCCCAATTACTATAGCGGGAAATTGTGAGTGTATGAAAATTATAACGTACACATATCAAAAACATTACCATATATCACAATTTAAGGTTCCTAATCTGAATGTTGGACTCGGATATCTATTATATTCAATTATATTTTTCGGGAACACAAAGCTGTCTGTAATTCCATAGATAATATTGGTTGTCGCGGATTTTTCATTTTAACGACATTTGATACGATTACATTTTTATCGTCGTATAAGTGATACATATATTCTTTTTCACGAATTGTTTCAGCTACATATTTCACGGATAGTGTGATTTTGTGGAAGAAACAATTAACAGTCTATGGCATAACAACCTGAGTACCCCGTTTGCACAGTGTGCGTTATCTTCAGACGGTTGTTTACCAGATAGTTTAACAATACCAACGCATTTACCACAACACGCATTACCAAGGAAGGCGGGTACATTAGGCCAACCATAAGGAAATTATATACGCACTTTTTAAAATAGGTATTGACGTGTAGGTAGGGTCCAGAACCAAAACTTATATCTTAGCACGCTCTTAGCAATAATAACGCAGTTTAAATGACGTATACTTCTAAAGGGAGGGGAGGAGGCGGGCGAGGTGCCTTACGACCACTAGCAAAAATTTTAAACTGAAAATTTCGTTCAAAGTTGTTGATTTTAACCATAGCATACTATTTAAGAGGTACTGATGTGTAAGTAAGGCCCTCGACCCCAGAGGCTTTGTATCTGAAATTCAATGCAGAGAGTGACATCCACCATTCAGACTTAAATTTTTGCATTAAGTTTAACTAAAAAATTCTAAAGATATATTTTGATAGCTGATGGAAGAATTAATTGAAAACAATAAATATTTCTTTACCCTTTTAAAACGTGAAGCAACTGAATAGATTACTACGTTTTAAAAAAATGGGCTTATAGAACCCCACCACCCTGCAGCGATTAACACGACATGTGGCTTCTCATCA
This sequence comes from Schistocerca serialis cubense, assembly GCF_023864345.2. Lineage (NCBI taxonomy): Eukaryota > Metazoa > Arthropoda > Insecta > Orthoptera > Acrididae > Schistocerca > Schistocerca serialis. Next base: position 669,692,781 of record NC_064642.1, read on the forward strand.
CACATAATATCCCGAAGGCGTCGTCAAGGGAACACTTATTTCATACAAGTATCAACCCAGCCACGTGATCTCAATCGGCCGCCGTGTCATCCTTTGGCACATGGCGTTAATCGGCTGTGGTAGGGAGATTGTGGTGCCAGCACATCTCCCTGGCGTTGTCAGTTTTCTGGACCTTGGATCCGGTACTTCACATTCAAGTAGATCCTCAGTTGGCTTCACGATGTTAAATGTAGCCAGTTCTAGTCGTCCGACCAAAGGAAACTCCCTGACATCACAACAAATGGAAATTAGGAACGCTGGCCTTAGTGCTACAGAGATGAAAGCTGCATAGTACAGGCGACGTTAGACCATGTGGTCTTGGAGTCCCACGACTCAGCTTCACTTGAAGGTGTCGGTCAAACTATCACTTCGAACATCTATTAATCCTAACTAATCATGGGGATGTAGGTAAACAAGAAGGGTAGTACCACAGTTACAACGATAGGAGGAGTGCAAAATCGAATTCTCAGTTGCGATAAATTCTACATTGAAGGTTACCAAGGCAACGATATTAAATATTAAGAAATGAAATCGGGATGAATGTGCTCCAGTTATCAACATCAAGTTCATATGTTATCAAGCATTAGTTGAGGATAACAGTTGAAAAATTATAATCAATGTATCCTCCAAAATTTTGAGATGAGCAAGAGAGAGAATCTCTGGCAATGAGGGGCGATAGTAGAGCATGATGAAGTGTGGCCCAGCTAGCAGGCTGCAGCAGCTGGCCCTATTGTGCCAATGGTGGCTGAAGGGAGGTTGTCCAAGGGGCTGAAAGTTATCCCTGTATGGAACAGCTCAATGAAAGTTAATCAGCGGTGCTGACAATATAAAGTGACTGAAAATGTAGTAAAATTTATGAACAACATTTATTTTTAAAAGAAAACACAGACATAAGTTACAGTTATTGATTGAAAACGGTAAACAACTCACATTTGAGTTAAGAGAACATGGACAAGGAACCTGGGTAGCACAAGTTAGTCAAGTATGTTGGCCCTAAAAATGGGGGTAACGAAATCTAAATTGATCTGACGCTGAGCAGACTTTGATTGATAATCTACAGAAGTTTCTTAATATAAGTGCAGCTGAGAGCAAATGGTGATTGAGATCTGTATGCTCTGACAAGCCCAGAGCAGCAGTACGTTACCCTGGTCTTACCAAGGACAGATTTAACTCACTTACACGACAGAGTGCAGAAGTATACCAAAAGTCGTGACTGGTAAACCAAAAACGAACAAGTGTGCCCTCAGCAAACAAGTAGTCCGAAATGTTTGAAGTCACACTGTCAGTACACTAAGAACTTCACCACAGGCTCTCCAATCTCACTACTTGCAAGTGAAGTCTCAGGACAGATCCCAAGCACCAACCACATATGCCAGAACTTCAACCAGAAGATACTTCCAGACTGAAGTCCAGAACCTGAGTACCTCCCACCTTTCCAGATACAAAATTCTGTATTCCTGCAAGTGCGCGAATGACACCACCTTCACCACATCTTCAGCCAATCGCAGGGCTTTAGAGGCGCTAAATCTCCGCACTACATGACACCACAAACTCATGTCAAACAAGTGCAAGAATTATGAAACCTGCGTCTCTGAAAAACAGAAACTGACCATTACTGGCTTTTTCAAGTTTTTGAGGAGGGCAAAGATGGTTTGCTATGAAGTCATGTCGCTTCCCACGGCTACAAGCGAAAAGATACAGTTTAAAGATCATTATCTAACTCACCGGTGCCTTGGAGCATGTTAGTCCTAGCTATGAGGTGTAATGAAGATTCTATCTCTAAACGTTTCTCTGACGACAGAGTTCCTTATCCAGCTGAGGTGGCTGATGGAAGTGGTCATGGACCTATTTGCAGTATTGGTGAACACAAAAACCTCTGAATTTTTATTACGTGGTCTAGAGGTAGCGTCTTTGATTCAAAATCAAAACGTCTTCGGTCCCGGGTTCGATCCCCGCCACTGCCTAAATTTTGATAAATAATCAGCATTGGCGGCCGAAGACTTCCGGCATAAGAAGTCAGCCTCATTCTGCCAAGAGGGCGGAGGAGCGGATAGAGGTTCAGGGCACTCTCTTGTCCTAGGGGTGGTAAATTGCCCCTAAAGGCGGAAGAATCAGCAATGATCAACGGCATGAGGATGCAGAAGGCAATGGAAACCACTGCATTAAAGACACGTAACGTGTATCCACAGGACATGTGGCCTGTAATTGAAGAAGTATCATGAAGATCTCTCCATTGGCAAAAGATTCCGGAATAGTCCCCCATTCGGATCTCCGGGAGGGGACTGCCAAGGGGAAGGTTACCATGAGAAAAAGATTGAATAATCAACGAAAGGATAACTTTCTACGTGTCGGGGCGTGGAATGTCAGAAGCTTGAATGTGGTAGGGAAAATAGAAAATCTGAAAAGGAAAATGCAAAGGCTCAATCTAGATATACACTCCTGGAAATTGAAATAAGAACACTGTGTATTCATTGTCCCAGGAAGGGGAAACTTTATTGACACATTCCTGGGGTCAGATACATCACATGATCACACTGACAGAACCACAGGCACATAGCCACAGGCAACAGAGCATGCACAATGTCGGCACTAGTACAGTGTATATCCACCTTTCGCAGCAATGCAGGCTGCTATTCTCCCATGGAGACGATCGTAGAGATGCTGGATGTAGTCCTGTGGAACGGCTTGCCATGCCATTTCCACCTGGCGCCTCAGTTGGACCAGCGTTCGTGCTGGACGTGCAGACCGCGTGAGACGACGCTTCATCCAGTCCCAAACATGCTCAATGGGGGACAGATCCGCAGATCTTGCTGGCCAGGGTAGTTGACTTACACCTTCTAGAGCACGTTGGGTGGCACGGGATACATGCGGACGTGCATTGTCCTGTTGGAACAGCAAGTTCCCTTGCCGGTCTAGGAATGGTAGAACGATGGGTTCGATGACGGTTTGGATGTACCGTGCACTATTCAGTGTCCCCTCGACGATCACCAGTGGTGTACGGCCAGTGTAGGAGATCGCTCCCCACACCATGATGCCGGGTGTTGGCCCTGTGTGCCTCGGTCGTATGCAGTCCTGATTGTGGCGCTCACCTGCACGGCGCCAAACACGCATACGACCATCATTGGCACCAAGGCAGAAGCGACTCTCATCGCTGATGACGACACGTCTCCATTCGTCCCTCCATTCACGCCTGTCGCGACACCACTGGAGGCGGGCTGCACGATGTTGGGGCGTGAGCGGAAGACGGCCTAACGGTGTGCGGGACCGTAGCCCAGCTTCATGGAGACGGTTGCGAATGGTCCTCGCCGATACCCCAGGAGCAACAGTGTCCCTAATTTGCTGGGAAGTGGCGGTGCGGTCCCCTACGGCACTGCGTAGGATCCTACGGTCTTGGCGTGCATCCGTGCGTCGCTGCGGTCCGGTCCCAGGTCGACGGGCACGTGCACCTTCCGCCGACCACTGGCGACAACATCGATGTACTGTGGAGACCTCACGCCCCACGTGTTGAGCAATTCGGCTGTACGTCCACCCGGCCTCCCGCATGCCCACTATACGCCCTCGCTCAAAGTCCGTCAACTGCACATACGGTTCACGTCCACGCTGTCGCGGCATGCTACCAGTGTTAAAGACTGCGATGGAGCTCCGTATGCCACGGCAAACTGGCTGACACTGACGGCGGCGGTGCACAAATGCTGCGCAGCTAGCGCCATTCGACGGCCAACACCGCGGTTCCTGGTGTGTCCGCTGTGCCGTGCGTGTGATCATTGCTTGTACAGCCCGGTCTGACACACCGGTGTCAATGTGTTCTTTTTTCCATTTCCAGGAGTGTAGTAGGGGTCAGTGAAGTGAAGTGGAAGGAAGACAAGGATTTCTGGTCAGATGAGTATCGGGTAATATCAACAGCAGCAGAAAATGGTATAACAGGTGTAGGATTCGTTATGAATTGGAAGGTAGGGCAGAGGGTGTGCTACTGTGAACAGTTCAGTGACTGGGTTGTTCTAATCAGAATCGACAACAGACCGACACCGACAACGATAGTTCAGGTATACATACCGACGACGCATGCTGAAGATGAACAGATAGAAAACGTGTATTAGGATATTAAAAGGGTAATGCAGTATGTAAAGGGGGACGAAAATCTAATAGTCATCGGCGACTGGAATGTAGTTGTAGGGGAAGGAGTAGAAGAAAAGGTTACAGGAGAATATGGGCTTGGGACAAGGAGTGAAAGAGGAGAAAGACTAATTGAGTTCTGTAACATGTTTCAGCTAGTAATAGCGAATACCCTGTTAAAGAATCACAAGAGGAGGAGGTATACTTGGAAAAGGCCGGGAGATACGGGAAGATTTCTGTTAGACTACATCATGGTCAGACAGAGATTTAAATCAGATACTGAATTGTAAGGCGTACCCAGGAGCAGATATAGACTCAGATCACAATATAGTAGTGATGAAGAGTAGGCTGAAGTTCAAGACATTAGTCAGGAAGAATCAATACGTAAAGAAGTGGGATACGGAAGTACTAAGGCATGACGAGATACGTTTGAAGGTCTCTAACGCTATAGATACAGCAATAAGGAACAGCGCAGTACAGTTGAAGAGGAATGGACATCACTAAAAAGGGCCATCACAGAAGTTGGGAAGGAAAACATAGGTACAAAGAAGGTAGCTGCGAAGAAACCATGGATAACAGAAGAAATACTTCAGATGATTGATGAAAGGAGGAAGTACAAACATGTTCTGGGGAAATCAGGAATACAGAAATACAAGTCGCTGAGGAATAAAATAAATAGGAAGTGCAGGGAAGCTAAGACGAAATGGCTGCAGAAAAAATGTGAAGACATCGAAAAAGATATGATTGTCGGAAGGACAGACTCAGCATACAGGAAAGTCAAAAAAACCTTTGGTGACATTAAAAGCAACGCTGGTAACATTAAGAATGCAACGGGAATTCCACTGTTAAATGCAGAGGAGAGAGCAGATAGGTGGAAAGAATACACTGAAAGCCCCTATGATGGTGAAGATTTGTCTGATGTGACAGAAGAAGAAACAGGAGTCGATTTAGAAGAGATAGGGGATCCCGTATTAGAATCGGAATTTAAAAGAGCTTTGGAGGACTAACGGTCAAATAAGGCAGAAGGGATAGATAACATTCCATCAGAATTTCTAAAATCATTGGGGGAAGTGGCAACAAAACGACTATTCACGTTAGTGTGTAGAATATATGAGCCTGACGACATACCATCTGACTTTCGGAAAAACATCATCCACACAATTCCGAAGACGGCAAGAGCTGACAACTGCGAGAATTGTCGCACAATCAGCTTAACAGCCCATGCATCGAAGCTGCTTACAAGAATAATATACAGCAGAACGGAAAAGAAAATTGAGAATGCGCTAGGTGACGATCAGTTTGGCTTTAGGAAAAGTAAAGGGACGAGAGAGGCAATTCTGACGTTACGGCTAATAATGGAAGCAAGGCTAAAGACAAATCAAGACACTTTCGTAGGATTTGTCGACCTGGAAAAAGCGTTCGACAATATAAAATGGTGCAAGCGGTTCGAGATTCTGAAAAAAGTAGGGGTAAGCTATAGGGAGAGACGGGTCATATACAATATGTACAACAACCAAGAGGGAATAATAAGAGTGGACGATCAAGAACGAAGTGCTCGTAGTAAGAAGGGTGTAAGACAAGGCTGTAGCCTTTCGCCCCTACTCTTCAATCTGTACATCGAGGAAGCAATGATGGAAATAAAAGAAAGGTTCAGGAGTGGAATTAAAATACAAGGTGAAAGGATATCAATGATACGATTCGCTGATGACATTCCTATCCTAAGTGAAAAAGAATTAAATAATCTGCTCAACGGAATGAACAGTCTAATGAGTACACAGTATGGTTTGAGAGTAAATCGGAGAAAGACGAAGGTAATGAGAAGTAGTAGTAATGAGAACAGCGAGAAACTTAACATCAGGATTGATGGTCACGAAGTCAATGAAGTTAAGGTATTCTGCTACCTAGGTAGTAAAATAACCAATGACGGACGGAGCAAGGAGGACATCAAAAGCAGACTCGCTATGGCAAAAAAGTCATTTCTGGCCAAGAGAAGTCTACTAATATCAAATACCGGCCTTAATTTGAGGAAGAAATTTCTGAGGATGTACGTCTGGAGTACAGCATTGTATGGTAGTGAAACATGGAAAACCGGAACAGAAGAGAATCGAAGCATTTGAGATGTGGTGCTATAGACGAGTGTTGAAAATTAGGTGGACTGAGAAGGTAAGGAATGAGGAGGTTCTACGCAGAATCGGAGAGGAAAGGAATATGTGGAAAACACTGATAATGAGAAGGGACAGGATGATAGGACATTTGCTAAGGCATGGGGGAAAGACTTCCATGGTACTAGAGGGAGCTGTAGAGGGCAAAAACTGTAGAGGAAGACAGAGATTGGAATACGTCAAGCAAATAATTGAGGTCGTAGGTTGCAAGTGCTGCTCTGAGATGAAGAGGTTAGCACAGGAAAGGAATTCGTGGCGGGCCGCATCAAACCAGTCAGTAGACTGATGACCATCGTCCCCAGCCCAGCCTTCTGCTGGCACTGCGGCAGGTGGTTCAGCATTGTTCTGCTGGACACCTGTCTCAACTGGGGGCTGCTCTGTCTGCCCTGTACAGCTGTGGGACTGTCTGTCAAGATTTACAGAGGGATGGGCTCGCCACCAATTGCTTTCAAGTTCCAACATGCCGTTTTAGTGAGCTAAGAACCATAAATGCTTTTAGTGTCCTACCAGGCTCCACCAATGTCTACTCAGGCCATTAACTTTCTAGAGTCCCGTTAAAGGTGCGTGAGTTTGTAACATAATATTTAACAATTTTCGGTATACGAAAAGTAGGTGAGAGGGTGACTTGTCCTCTCTCAAGGTCCCACGAGAAGCAAATGGATGATGTGTGTTCACTGCGCCAGGACACCGACAAATGAGAGGCTGACTGATACTACAAGGTCCTGTATAAAATCTCTGTCTTAGCAGTAACATACCAGAGTCTCAGAGTAGGCACGGTTTTCTATTGGGACCCTAAATGGCCATTCCTACAAAAAGGTATGTCTGTCTCAACAGCAGGTTTTGAGGTAACTTTCCACATTTGTTAGGCGGCCATAACCTGGTTGGTCATATTCGCCAACTACCTCCCAGGAAGGTGTTCCTGCTCTCACTGCGTCCTTTTTCTAAACAAAGAGCTTCTCTAACGGTCACCGCTTTGTTGGTAACAGTGAAAAATTATAATTTAAAAGACGAAGCCTTAAAATTAATCTTGCCAAAAATTTCATGAGTACAGAGGTAAATACTGTTAAGTAACTGCTATGTCAGACTCGTCTTGGGACACCACATAAATCAGCAAACACTGTTAACTGTATTATAATTTGTAGCGTAATTCCTTGATAAAATAAATCTAGTATCACAAATAGTATATCGCCAAGGTATTTTGTAGAAAAAAAGGACTCTGGATTCTAAAGCAAAATTCTGTCTTCAAGCTTGATAGAAAATACCTAGGATTTTTGCTCTTAAATCAGATCTGTAAGTGGATCGGCGCCATCCGTCCAGTAACTCTGCAACCAAATGGCAATGAAACGGATGACGGAACAGAAAAGGCCGAAATCTAGACGTCTTTTTACAAAACTGTTTCACAGAAGAAGGTACCTCCTTTAAATCATCGCGCTGAAGACAAAACGGCTGAAATCGAGATATATAACTATGGAGTAGAAAGGCAGCTGAAATCGCTCGATGTAGTGAAGACTGTTGGGTATCAATATGATTCTACATATAGTGTGCGACATATTTTGCCACTCGTCTAGCAGCAGCATACCGCAAGTCTTTGCAGGAGCGAAGCATTCCTTCTGCAGTCAGAAGCAAGATATTTTCCATATGAATAAAAAAAAGGGTAGGTCATTTCCGATTTCAAAATGAGTCGTCGAAGAAAGGCCCAAAACAGTTGGCCAGCATCTCTGACATTTGCCTGTTATAAAATTATGGGACATTTATTACGCTGGCGTATTATGAAATTTCTGGAGTCTAAAATCTCCTCTGTAGAAATCCACACGGGTTCGTAGTTGCCTGTGTTCTTTCACGTGACCCAGAAAGAAGTAGATATAGCGGCTTGGGTATATGGCCTGTTGCTTGGCATCTGCAAGGCTTTCGATAAATTACCGCACTGCCACCTAAGGAACAAGATACGAGCATACGGAATGTAAGAATATGTCATTCGATGTAAGACTTTCTAGCCAACAGAATACAGGTATCATTCGCAATAAAGAAGTAGTCTTCATACTAAAAGAAACGTCTAGCGTACTCCAAGCAATTATTGTAAGTCCGTTACTTTTCACTATATATATGACAAGTTGCAACGTTAGAAAATAGTAGAGAAATCCTGGAAGACATGCAGAGGGTCGAACCGTGGTGCACGGTGTGGCAGTTTAAACTCAACGCTAACATTTTCAACGTACTGTGTAAACACAGACAAAAGAACACATTATTGTAGGGTTACACGACTGCAGGGAAATCACTGGAAGCAATCACTTCCATAAAATATGTAGGAGTATGCGTATGGAGCGATTTAAAGTGGAACGACGACATAAAACTATTCACAGGACAGTCAGATGACAAACTGAGATACATTGCTAGAATCCTCAGGAAATACAATCAGTCAATAGAGGACGTAGCTCACAAAACAATTCGTGCTACATTTCAATACTGCTCGTCAGTGCAGGATCCTTTCCAGGCCAAAGAAGAGCAGTGCGTTTCATTACAGGTTAATTTAGCAAAGCCGAAAGGGTCACAGAGATGTTCAAGCAAGTGCATGGCAGCCGTTTTGCATGACGGTGTGGGGTATTGTTTAAGTTCCGAGAGCGTTCGGTGCTAGAATAGTGAACAAATACATTGCTTACTCCTACATTTTGATAAAATGAGAGTGTTAATACAATAAAAATCCGCTTTCTGTTCATTTCTTGTTTATTGCACGACCAGCTTGGAAGCCTAAAGCTTCAGTTTCATGTGCCACCAACTACGAACAAGTGGGGGACCTGCTAGCGTATAAGAACTATGAGGCTGACACACCAAAATAAGTGGTAAATGCGTGAAAGGTGGTGTACTCACATAACTCTGGAAATACACTGAAGCGCCAACGAAACTGGTGTAGAGATGCGTATTAAAATACAGAGAAGGGTAAAAAGGCAGAAAACGGCCCTGCGGTCAGCAACGCATATATAGGAACAAGTGCCTGGCACAGTTGTTAGATCGGTTACTGCTCCTACGGTAGCAAGTTGTCAAGATTTAGGTGAGTTTGAACTTGGTGTTATAGTCGGCGCATGAGCGACGTGTCACAGCGATGAAATGGAGGTTTCCCGTACCACCATTTCACGAATGTACCATGAGTATCAGTAACCCGGTTAAACATCGAATCTCCGACACTGTTGCGGCCGGAAAAAGACCCTGGAAGAGCGGAATCAACCAATGAAGAGAATCGTTCAACGTGATGGAAGTGCAACCCTTTCCCAAATTGCTGGAGAATTCAATGTTGGGCCATTAATAAGCGTTAGCATGCGAACCATTCAACAAAACATCACCAATACGGATTTTCGGAGACGATGGCGAATTCGTGTACCCTTGATGACTGCACGACACAAAGCTTCATGCCTCGCCTGGGCCCGTCAACACCGACATTGGACTGTTGATGACTGGAAACAAGTTGCCTGGTCCAACGAGTCTCGTTTCATATTCTGTAAAGGATAGTTCAAGATAGTGGAGGCTCTGTAATGGTGTGGGGCCCCCGATACGTCTAGATACGACTCTGACAGGTGACACGCACCTAAACATACTGTCTGATCGCCTGGATCCATTCACGTCCATTGTGAATTCTGACGGACCTGTGTAATTCCAGCAGGACAATGCGACTGCAGACACGTCCAGAATTGCTACAGAGTGGCTCCAGGAACTCATTTCTTAGTTTAAACATTTCCGCTCGCCACCCAACTCGCCAGACATGGATCCCTTGCAACGTGCTGTTGAGATCTCCATTGTCTCGCACTTTTTCGGATTTATGAACAGCCCTGCACGATTCATGGTCGAGCCAGTCAGTCTTCGGTAAGGGGGGCATGGTGGTGGGGGAGGGGGGCATACCCACGTCAAACCAACGCTTAGGACTGGAACAGAGACGGTAACTAGAGAGAGAGAGAAATCTAAGAAAATGTGATCTCAGTAATAAATAAATAAATAAATAACATTCACGCGTAGAACTAGCAACCGCGGGGCCCGCTCCGACAGGGCGACATGGTAGTGACCAGTTTAGACGACCCAGGAGCTGGCTGACTGCTGCGGTGGAAGCGACTGACGTAAAGAGATTCGATCCTGCATGGAGGCTTACTGATATCGTCCTGTTTGCTAACAATTCGACACTGGGACAGAAAAGACGGTAGTGGCAATTGTACACAAAGCACACAGCGCCACACACTGAAAGACGTCTATATGTGTATGTCGACATAGGCAAACATGGGTGATAAATCTGAGCACAACTGAATGCTGTGATTAACATTTGATTCGGTACAGCTGCTCTGACAACAAGGTAGTCTATAAAATGGTTTATTAACGATTCATTGGCCGATAGGAGGACAAGATCAAATACTCTACAAAATTAGCTATAATAGTCTAGGCAGCAATACACATTTATTAAAAGGTGACAGGTTTCGATCATTACGTCGTCATCTTCAAACCTATGAGCTATGGCTGACCATGGAGCTGGAACCTTTGAATATCTCCATTCTACGATGCCCCATGCTCAGCCATTGTCCTTCAATAGGGTTATAGGTCTGAAGATGTTTATGTGGTGATCGAAACCGGCACCTTTTAATAAACGTGTGTTGGTACATACAGTGTTATAATTAATTTCAAAGATTATATTTTGATCGCTGACTTGTCCAACAAAGTTTTCAAAAATAATACCAAACACCTATACAGATTCTACTTAATTGCTAAGTTTGCAAAATCGTTTAAATTTGATTCCAAGACAACAGCGAAAGGGCTACCCATCAGTGCCTGTACAACGTGCTAGTACCCCAAGACGTTCCTCGCTGTTATCAGTTGCATGCTCCTCCGAAAAGGAGCCATGCGTTCTTATGAAGAATAGTCAATACTGCGGGGCTGCTACTTGCTTTAAATTCCTGCGGCAGCAGTAGCAGCGGCAGCGGCAGCGGCAGCGGCGGCGCTGAAGTATTAAAAGTCGGCGCCAACTTCAGACGGCGCCTTTGTGCGGCTCGCAGCCTCGGGTTCCTACACCCCTCTGACGGGTATGATTAGCGCAGTCGGTACCACTTCCCCTCCCTCTGGAGGGGAACAGTGTGAGCTTTGACGCGAGCCGGGACCGGGAACTCTGGTGGGCAGACAGAATGGAGGAAGCGGCGCGAGGCGTGGAACGAGAGCGGCGTGCACTGCCGTCCCTGAGATACAACCACTGTAATCATCCCGCGAGCTCCTGCACAAAGGGAGCGCGAGCAAAGATACCCCCCTTTTGTAAAAACGCAGAAATTTGCCTCCGCTGCTCCCCGACGATAGTTCTTGGAAGCAGAGTGTGCGCACGTCCTGTGCTCCAGTATTCAATGATAGGCCTACGTTATTCTTTTGCTGTATAAAGTCTATCCTGCTGAACGAAGGAATTATAATTGACTACGAATATTGGACGCCAGTCAGACTATCTACGGCGATTATGTGAAAACAGAAACCTTTCGCCACAGAAAAACAGCCTAAGACATACACCACTGCCCATTAATATTGCTACACCAAGAAGAAATGCAGATGATAAACGGGTATTCATTGGACAAATATAGTATACTAGCACTCACATGTGATTACAGTTTCACGCAATTTGGGTATATAGATCCTGAGAAATCGGTACCCAGAACAGCCACCTCTGGCCGTAATAACGGCCTTGATACCACTGGGCATTGAGTCAAATAAAGCTTGGATGGCTTGCACAAGTACAGCTGCCCATGCTGCTTCAACACGATGCCACAGTTCATCAACAGTAGTGACTGGCGTATTGTGACGAGCCAGTTGCTCGGCCACCATTGACCAGACGCTTTCAATTGGTGAGAGATATGGAGAATGTGCTGGCCAGGGCAGCAGTCGAACATTTTCTGTATCCAGAAAGGCCTGTACAGGACCTGCAACATGCGGTCGTGCATTATCCTGCTGAAATTTAGGGTCTCGCAGGGATCGAATGAAGGGTAGAGCCACGGTTCGTAACACATCTGAAATCTAACGTACACTGTTCAAAATGCCGTCAATCCGAACAAGAGGTTACCAAGACGTGTAACCAATGGCACCCCATACCATCACGCCGGGTGATACGCCAGTATGGCGATGACGGATGCACGCTTCCAATGTGCGTTCATCACGATGTCGCCAAACACGGATGCGACAATCATATGCTGTAAACAGAACCTGGATTCATCCGAAAAAATTACGTTTTGCCATTCGTGCACCCAGGTTCGTCGTTGAGTACACCATCGCAGGCGCTCCTGTCTGTGATGCAGCGTCAAGGGTAACCGCAGCCACGGTCTCCGAGCTGATAGTCCATACTGCTGCAAACGTTGTCGAACTGTTCGTGCAGATGGTTGTTGTAAACGTCCCTATCTTTTGACTCAGGGATCGAGACGTGGCTGCACGATCCGTTACAGCCATGCGGATAAGATGCGTGTCATCTCGTCTGCTAGTGATACGAGGCCATTGGGATCCAGCGAGGCGTTCCGTATTACCCTTCTGAACCCACCGACTCCATATTCTGCTAACAGTCGTTGAATCTCGACCAACGCGAGCAGCAATGTCGCGATACGATAAACCACAATCGCGATAGGTAACAATGGGACATTTATTAAAGTCGGAAACGTGATGGTAGGCATTTCTCCTCTTTACACGAGGCATCACAACAACATTTCACCAGGCAACGCCGGTCAACTGCTTTTTGTGTATGAGAAATCGGTTGGAAACTTTCCTCATGTCAGCACGTTGTAGGTGTCGCCACCGGCGCCAACCTTGTATGAATACTCTGAAAAGCTAATCATTTGCATATCACAGCATCTTCTTCCTGTCGGTTAAATTTCGCGTCTGTAGCGCGTCATCTTCGTGGTGTAGCAATTTTAATAGCCAGTAGTGTAAGAAACAACGCACCACGTTGGAATGATCGGAATGGGACGGAATCAGTACAAACAAACAGTTTCAGAAAAATTTGATGATTTACTCAAGAGAAAGAGCTTAACAAATTAAGCAAATCAGTAACAGCACAGGCCACCTCTGGCCCTTACCCAACCACTCACCCGGCTTAGCACTGATTCACAGTGATAGCGGACGTCCTCCGGAGAAATATCGTGCCATATTCTGTGTGTTTGGAATGTTAGATCGACAAAACCGAGCTGGTTGCAGGGCCGTGCCCATAATTCTCCAAATAATCTCAATTCAGCGACTTCACTGGCCAAGATAGGGTTTGGCAAGCACTAAGACCAGCAGTAGAAACTCTCGTCGTGTGCGGAAGGGCATTATTTTCCTGAAATGTCGCCCCAAGATGGTTAGCCATGAAGGCCAACAATACGGACCGCAGAATATCATCGACGTACCGCTGTGTTGTAAGGGTGCAGCAAATGACGACCAAAGGGGTCCTGCTGTTAAACAAAAGGAAATCGCATCCAATCAGTCCTGGTTGTCGGGCCGTACAGAGGGCGACAAGTTGGTATCCCCCGGCTGTCCTGGGCGTCTCCAGACACGAGTTCGCTGGTCACTGTGTAACACTGCGCTACCGCGCACGATACTTATTAAAGCCTGTACTATTGTAAGTTGACGGGCTTCACCTTATAAGAAAGGATTTTGGTATATATGTTGACCGCGTGTACCTGAATGGAGGCAAAGTCAGACTTTCACCCACTCAGTAACAACAATGATACGTCAAGCAAGTCTGAAGTGCAACTACACGTTAGGACGGACAAGAAACAACACATCAGATGCTACCAAATTGTTAATAATAGGTCGCCAGCCTAATTAGGCATTAACTGAGTTTCTTCCCAGTACAAGTTGACGTACGTTCATACAAAACAACACTTAATAACAAAAAAAAATGGTTCAAATGGCTCTGAGCACTATGGGACTCAACATCTGAGGTCATAAGTCCCCTAGAACTTAGAACTACTTAAACCTAACTAACCTAAGGACATGACACACATCCATGCCCGAGGCAGGATTCGAACCTGCGGCCGTAGCGGTCGCGCGGTTCCAGACTGAAGCGCCTAGAACCGCTCGGCCACACTGGCCGGCACTTAATAATACTGCACACTATGGTAAATTTTAGAACCAGAAAATTTACTGAACTAATAATTTCACTTTCTGTACTAATATGGACAAGCCAAAAATACACAACAATACACTATAATGTTTACTACAAACTTAGTACTGTCTATTGATCTGATTAAAATCGGGCATAGGTTACCCTAGAAATAGCACTTTCGAAACACACGTACAATGTCAATTTTGAAAAAGGTAAAACACTAATAAATTTTGGTTTTTTATTGACTTTAACTTTGCTGGTCAAATCAGTTCAGTACACTTCAGAATTTGAATGAATAGAAAAGAAAAAGGGGGGGGGGGGGCTGAAACTGTTATGATCACTGTACTGAGATTTTAGTTTATCGAAATCGTTAAGCACTCAAGATTTCCAATATATGATTTACTACTCTTTTTGTCTTATTTCTTGCTCATTTAACTACCATTATTTTTGTCTCAAATTAATTAGCCTTCATTACTAAACCAATTTCAACATTATCTTCCAACTTTGTCAGACCTATATTGTTCGTTTATTATTTCATTTACAACAAAGTTCTTTAAACATCATTCTAACATAGATAGGTCTGCCGGTAATTATTATTAACATAAACTCTAAATCTTCATCTCCGGACACTCGGATTGCACAACATGTGGAAAGGACCCTGTCTAGGTTAGTGATGAGGATAATTAAATGATAGGACAGTTCTGGTAAAAGTTAAGTTGTTATTGAACAGTCAGGAACAAAAGTAACACTAGTCCACACGAATACAGTACTAAAAGTTTCAACCTGTCCGTATCGATCCGGCGGTTGGCGGGCGGCGAGATGGCGAGGCGCAAAGCACACATACCATCACAGCTTTGGCTCTTGATGTATCGGCACTTTGCTTCTTCTTAGCGTCGCAATACTTTTCCATTTAGTGCCTATGGAATTTTGCCGTGCTGTATAGTCGTCGGAAAGGGCACATCCGAGGCTCAATGAAATCACGTTCTCCAGGAGAGCCTCCTCGATCCAGAACGTGTTGCTCAGATCAAAGCCCAACTCCGACTACTACTGCTGAGCCCGTTATGCCGTGCCGCGCCCGTGTGCATTTTCCCGCGCTCGCCTGCCATCCACCTTTTACCGCTCCCCTACAGACAGGGTATTCACCAAAGGTTTTGCATTCTACATATTCTAATACATTGCCTACGTATGGACCAGGCGCACAAATACAACTTTAACATCTTACAATAGTTTCAACATTTCTTACATTTCCATTTTGTTATAACATTGCTTGAAATTTGACATAAATATTAATATTCACATCAAAAATTGTTTACAGTTTCTTTAACATAATGACATTAAAAGAAAAAAGAAACGAAATCAGAACATCGCTTACACTAATTTATCGAAAATCAGAAGAAAAAAATTATTATATGTACAGTTGTTGTTGTTACAACTGGAGCTCAGTTCGATCTGGGCTTCATCACTAGAGAGAACTCTACTCCAGTGAATGAGACCAGGCCAAAGACGTCTGTGGAGACGCCGTGGATAGTACCAACCTGACTGTAATCCGCCATACTGCCCGACAACCAGGAGTGATGGTGTAGGGTGCCATTTTTTCATAGAAGTACCCCTTTGGTTTTCATCCGCGGTACCCTACATCACATCGGTAGATCGAAGATATTCTACCCCTGGTTTGCCTCCCTTCACGACAACCGTCCTCGGTTCATATTTCAGCATGATAAAGCCCGTCCGCACACTTTGCCAGATTCTGGTACTTCTATTGCTTGTGTTCATGTTAGCCAAACCCTACCTGGGCCACTAAGAACGCCGGGTCTCTTCCCAATTAAGAACATGTGGATCATTATGAGCAAGTCCCCCCTACCAGTTTGGGATTTTGACTATCTAACACGTCCATTGCACAGAAATTGACACGATATCCCTCAGCGCGGTACCGATTAACTCTATCAATCGATGCCAAGGCGAATAACTGTTTGGATAAGGGCGAGAGTAGACTGAAGTGATTTTGTCTTACTCTACTTACGATGCTCTTTCTCTTGAATAAATCATAACATTTTTCGGGAACTGTAATCATTTGCTTGTCTGTACAAGTACATTACGCCCACTGATTTCCGTCTCATTCGGACAATTCCTTCTTGGTGGGTCGACGTTTTGTCTTATAATGTACAAAATTATTTAAAAGGGTCTCCGGCGTTTCAAAAGGCGAGTGCGCTAAAATTTCAAGACGTACTGAAAATAGGTAATATGAGTATCTCTTCAATTCTCATGGTGTGGCCAAGCGGTTCTAGGAGCTTCAGTCCGCAACCGCGTGACCGCTACGATCACAGGTTCGAATCCTGCCTCGGGCATGGATGTGTGTCATGTCCTTAGGTTTGTTAGGTTTCAGTAGTTCTAAGTTCTAGGGGACTGATGACCTTAGATGTTAAGTCCCATAGTGCTCAGAGCCATTTGAACCATCTGAACCAAATTTCATGTAAGCGGTAAACTTTAATACGATAGGTAAACTGTTGTCGTACACTTCTGAACAGGTAACAGTCGACGTCAGCGATCGCTTAAACTATCCTTCCTTATAGCACTTTCAAATGAAGTGCCTGTAGAAGCAGGAACGCATGATCTTCGACACAACCCCGTAAGAAGAATTCACATCGAGTTCAGTCAGGTGGCCGTGGGGGCCTCTGAAGAACAGGCGAGTTGTGATGGGAAGTTCTCGATATGGCAATTAGCCACTGAGATATCCTCGAAATCTGAAATAAAGTGAGAGAGCACTGTCTTCTCGCACAATGAAATCTCTGCTGTCTCGATGTAATTGTGACGTAAGCCGTTGCTGCAGCGTGACCAGATAAACAAGTCACAATTCTCACGATAAAGAAAAATGGTCCATAAGATTTTGAAGGGGACGAGGTACAAAATATGTTAATTATTCTAGGTGAATCATGAAAGTGTTTCACAATTTCTTACGACTCGCCTGTGCCACAAGCAAGCACATTTTACGGTTCCCCTTTCCATAGATATGAAATGTGGCGTCGTCTTTGAAGACCAGCTTTTGTAGAAACCCTGTGGAAGTCAAAACGAAACTCATAGTCGCTTATAATAAGCGAATTTAAAATCCACAGCCTCTATGTTTCTAAGCGCAGACGTTTGCGTGGAAGGCGCCAGACAGTTGACTGCGGCATCTGTGGTTCTTTCGTCGCACGTGTCATCGATGTCTTTAACTCCTAAGAAATTTTCCCGCATACGATCCACCTTCTTTGCTGGCGGTCCCGACAGGGCTGCTTTTATTCTAATTTTTATCTATTCATTTATTTTTGCATCACATAAGAACCACTCGTCCTGAATGTGTTGTACCACTAACGAACAGTCTTGTCTCTTGGAGCATTTTCCGAATATATAGTCACAAATCGTCGCTGAACCGTCACAGTTGGCTCACCTTTGTCGACATCAAGGACACCAAACGTACGCATCGCTCTATTATACGCCATTTTCTGAAAAGCCTGCCTCTTAGTGGTGTACCCTGCAACTTTGCCACGTCGCGTGTCGCGATAGATCCTCAATCCTATAAATATCTTGTTTTTTCCTCTTTTACAGTCGTATTTTGAAAGTTGAGAGATACGTATGAGTAACCCTTAAATCTTATTGATAACTTTGTAGGAATTAATAAGCATAAGGTGTATCTGAGATACCTAAAGTTAGCACAC
The DNA here is from genome assembly GCF_023864345.2 of Schistocerca serialis cubense. Taxonomy (NCBI): domain Eukaryota; kingdom Metazoa; phylum Arthropoda; class Insecta; order Orthoptera; family Acrididae; genus Schistocerca; species Schistocerca serialis. Next base: position 669,710,861 of record NC_064642.1, read on the forward strand.
TCCTCCAGAGGAATCAATGTGCAAAGAAGAGGGATAATGAAGTACTGAGGAACTAAGATATGCGCAACAATGACCACCTTGGTAAGCACTTCAGTTGCAGAGGAATGGACCTCACTAAGAAGAACAGTCACAGATGTTAGACAGACAAACTTAGGTGCCAGGAAGTTAACTGCGAGGAAACCTTGGATAACAGACGGAACGCTTCATCTGAACGACGAAATAAAAATGTGCAAACATTTTCGGGTAAATTCAGGAATACAGAAATATAAATCATGTAGCAATGAAATAAATGTGAATTGAACGGAAGGTGAAATATTTCTGGCGTTACAGCCATCATATTCAACTATAAGATGCTCTTCTTAGAGCAGTTGAGGAGGCAGTAGTGGGAAGGTGACCTTACGTCATTCCATTATTTTAAGTATTAAGCAGAATGATGAAAAATTGATTAGCGAAAAGGCAGACGAAGCACTTCGGGTAACTTCGGATTGTGTCTAACTTGGACGCCGGGAGAGGTGGTTCGTCTGTCTTTTCAGAGATAGATCAGAAGTCTGGGGGGCAGGTACAGTATGTTGTCTATCGCGTCCGGTATTAGTTAAGGCCTGGCTAGCGATCTCTGGTAACAGCTCGATCGACAGTCTCGAACGACAAACATGTTGTTTACCGCGGTGGGTGTTGGTTAAGAACTTAATTAGCAATCTCTGGTTTCTAGACATATAATTGAGAGCTAGTTTAATAGTAATTACGGAAACATGCAGTTGATTACTTTGTTGAATCTCTGTGAAAGTTTGAAGAATATAAATTATTTGTCATTCATTATCTGCAGTTTCTTGTATTCCAACAATACAAAGCGAGTGACGTACCGTTACACAAGCCAATACAAAATTTTATTATTTGCAAACCAGTTCCCCAATAATAATTTATTACAGCTTCAGAAAAATGGATTCACCACATATGTGCTCTTTTCTGCAAAGGATACAGCAGCTATAGAAAACAGGTTAGTGAACATTATTCAGAACTTTTGCGGTCCACTCAGGACAGTGGAAGCAAATACCGATACCTCGCGTGTACTGCAGTGTACAAATGAGATTAGTGAGACGCCATCTGGGGTATCACAAAGAAAGGAGGAAATTTTCGATGGAAAGGATTAATCACACACGTATATCCCTCTCGATCTCATTCTCTCTTTCACTTGCTGTAAAGCAAATGCGAAAAGGCTGCAGGAAAGGTGTCAAAGAATCGAAAAAGAAATGGAAGCGTAGAAGGGGAAGCAGATAAATGAAAGTAGTACGCTGAGGGCCTTTAACATGGAGATGACTTGTCCGATAATGTGAACGAGGAAGATATATGTTTCAATTGTAAGATAATAAGGGAATCAGTAACAGCGTCAAAGATTACTAGAGCCTTGGAAGACATACAATCGGATAAGGCAAATAGGACAGATAACACTCGTTCGAATTTCTAGAATTATTGGGCGATGCTGCAAAAACAGTAACTGTTCAAGGTGGTGTGTACAATCTATGAGTCTGGGGAACTGCCATCAGACTATCAGAAGAATATCTTATACAAAATCCTAGAGCTAGCAAGGACATTCAGCTTAGCGGTTCATGCGTCCAAGTAGCTGACGCAAAAATTAATAGAAGAATAAAAAATAAATTCGATGATCTGTTAATTGACGATCAGTTTGGCTTTCGGCAAGGTAAGGGTAGCAAAGAGGGAATTCTGATGTGTGATTGTTAATGGAAACAAGACTTAAAATGTCAAGTCACGTTCGAAGTAGTTCTTGACCTGGTAAAAGAATTCGACTATGTAGAATGGTGCAAAATGATCGACATTCCGAGAAAACAGGAACTACTGCGAAAGACAGATATTACACGTTATGTAAATCAGCCAAGAGAGAACAATAAGAATGGAACTGTGGAACTGCAAGAACATAGCGACCAGAGGAAAAATCGCCCCTTTTCAGTTTTCCTACCACGGAAAATCCCCTGGCGTTACTGGGTACTGAATCCGTGTTTCCCGCTTGGTAGTGGGATGCACTGGCATTCACTTAAGGAATCGGAAGGACGAAATGGTCTGTCTTCACCAAAAGGAGGAAAAAGACGTAAAGAAAGACAGACGCGCGTGGCCATTAAAGGAGGTATCCGGACAGGTTGAGAAATGATTTCGAATGAAGGTGACAACTATGACAGCAGCATAGAACAATTACGATATATGTTCTTTCCGTCGCGTACTTGTTTTACTAGCTTGTAGAAGGTGTTTTAAGAAACGAGTCTCGTTCCCGCATGCTTGTTTTATACTGGTCAAAGACAGAAAGAAACAAATATTTGTTAATATGGAATATATGTTGTTGACTGTATGATGTTGTTGACTGTATTGAGTTACGGTACGTCTGTGAACAGTACAGTAGGTCTTCCAATGTTACCATCGCTCGCTCTTAAATATCCTTCAGCCCACATTAACAAAGAACAGTGAAATCGTACCAACGCAACTGTTTTCCTCGGGCTTTGTCACTTGCGTAGGATGCAAGTCCCTTCAATTTGCGCACGTTGTGAATATGTGTGGAAACACCACTGTCTGTAAATGTCCCCATATCCAGTTACTTGTGGAATTAAGGAAAGGTGAAGAGAGAAGGCATTCACAAATCTTGTTCTGCTGCCTGTACGGCCTCAAAACAAAACGAACTGAACTGGTGGTGTAGGTGACAATATTCAATGCACCCCAACAACAGTCGTATGATAGTTTTTAAGTGCAACAGCTGTATACGCACAGGACCGAGTGGAAAGACAAAAAAAAGAGAAACAGTAAGAAATGAGCAATGAAGAGCATTCACATCAAGTTTTTCTTTCCTCTCGCATGTTTATGGGATATTTTCTTTATATTTTAGACCGGTAGTATCTAATGGAGGAAAATGGAATACATTCTGAAAGTAAGTAAAGGAATGGAATCCCAGTTCGATTTTACAAAGGCACTGGCTCCTTACCTATCTAGCATTTATCGTGGAACTCTTGCCCAGCACAAAGTCCCAAGCGACTGGAAAAAAACGCAAGTAACTTTAGTATACAGTGTGTTACAAAAAGGTACGGCCAAACTTTCAGGAAACATTCCTCACACACAAAGAAAGAAAATATGTTATGTGGACATGTGTCCGGAAATGCTTACTTTCCATGTTAGAGCTCATTTTACTACTGCTCTTCAAATCACATTAATCATGGAATCGAAACACACAGCAACAGAACGTACCAGCGTGACTTCAAACACTTTGTTACAGGAAATGTTCAAAACGTCCTCCGTTAGCGAGGATACCTGTATCCTCCCTCCGTCGCATGGAATCCCTGATGCGCTGATGCAGCCCTGGAGAATGGCGTATTGTATCACAGCCGTCCACAATGCGAGCACGAAGAGTCTCTACATTTGGTACCGGGGTTGCGTAGACAAGAGCTTTCAAATACCCCCATAAATGAAAATCATGAGGGCTGAGGTCAGGAGAGCATGGAGGCCATGGAATAAGTCCGCCTCTACCAATCCATCGGTCACCGAATCTGTTGTTGAGAAGCGTACGAACACTTCGACTGAAATGTGCAGGAGCTCCATCGTGCATGAACCACATGTTGTGTCGTACTTGTAAAGGCACATGTTCTAGCAGCACCGGTAGAGTATTCCTTATGAAATCATGATAACGTGCTCCATTGAGCGTAGGTGGAAGAAACTAAAATGAGCTCCAACATGGAAATTAGCGTTTCCGGACACATGTCCACATAACATCTTTTCTTTATTTGTGTGTGAGGAATGTTTCCTGAAAGTTTGGCCGTACCTTTTTGTAACACCCTGTATAAGAAGGGTACAAGAACAGTCCCGTAAAATTAGAGAACAATGTCCCTAAATTCTGTTTACTGTAGAGTCCTTGAACATATTCTAATTTAGAATGTAATATACTTTCTAGAGACTGAGAAGATTATGTCCAGGAATCATCATGGTTTTAGAAAGCATCGCTCGTGTTAAAATCATCTTCTCATTTCCTCGCATGATATGCTGCGAACCATGGATAAAGGGAAACAGGCAGTTTCCATCGTTGAAGATTTTCTGAAAGCATTTGACACATAACTCCACTGCAGGCTGTTAACGAATGGACAAAATTTCCAGTTGATTAGATGAATGGCAGCTTCCCCTAAATGTGGAAAAATGTAAGTTAATGCAGAGGAGCAGAATGATCAAACCTTTAATGTTGGGATTCAATATTACTAGTGTAATCCTTGACACAGTGAAGTCACTTAATTATCTGGGCTTAGCGTTCCAAAGCGATAAGAGCTGCAACGAGCATGTGAGAACTGTGGTCGATTTCGGATTATTGGGAGATTTTTAAGAAAGAGCGGTCCAGCTGCAAAGGAGGTCCCATATAGGGCGTTGTTATGACCTATTCTTGAGTACTGCTCGAGTGTTTGGGATCCGTACGGGGTCGGATGGAAGGAAGACAACGAAGTAATTCAGAGGCAGGCTGCAAAATTTGTTACCGGTAGGCCAGAAGAACATGTGTTGTGTTATGGAGATGATTCGGGAACTCAAATGGGAATCCCTGGAGGGAAGGAGATGTTCTTTTCTAGAAATATTATTGAGAAAATATAGAGAACCGTTATTTGAGCTGACTGCCGAAAAATTCTGCTGTCGCCAACATACATTGAGCTTAAAAACCACGAAGAGAATATACGAGAAATTAGGGCTCATACGGAGGAATACAGACAGTGGTTTTTTCCTAGCTCTATTTGCGAGTAGAACAACAAGGAGATGACTAGTACCCTTCGCCATGCACCGTACGGTGGATTGGGGAGTATCTATGTAGATGTAGATGTGCTTAAATATTTTGTACTTGAATATCGGTGGTCATGAATCAACAACAAAGCGAGGCTGTGTAGTGGTTAAGACACTTGACTCACACTATAGAGAATGGCGGTTCAAATATCCATCGAGTCATTCATACTTTCGTTCATTTCCCCCAACTGGTTAAGGCGAGCGCCGGGATGGTTCCTTTGAAAGTGCACAGCAGCTTTCCTTCCTCATCTTTCTACCAATCCAAGCTTGCCTTCCACGTCGTCGATGACAGATTAAACGCTAATACAAAGTCTTTTTCATTCAAGCAGCATATACCGGATGAAGGTGAAGTCTTTCGTACTTTAACTTTTGGCAGAAGACGCACATATCATGTCTCATACAATATAATGCCTCGTTGCCGAGTAATACACCAACCAGAACTTTCGTGTTATCGGAATACTTTTTTCAGGACACGACAAAGCTTCGACTTCTTGAAAATAATCTCCCTGTTTCGGGACCGAGCCACGCCGTTATTTGTCCACTAATATGTCCATTTAAGATATAGTACAAAATGGTAGTCGGAAGGGACACAAAAGTAAAATACTACCAAACGAGTATATGGTGTGGAAAGGAATTACCCGAGCACTCAGCTTTACAAATGACGCACGAATTTCGTTTAGCTGCTGGTGTAAGATGTCAAGTAGCGTGCACACCAGTTATCTCTCACTTTCGAAACGTGAGTGCACAGACGTACGTACTAACGCTTAAACTGTTATCTGCAACAGTATATGTGTTTATTAACCGACTATAACTAATCCTCTGCCTGAGAAGCCTCTGGGCGGAAATACTGAACAGATAAACGACAAAGTGTCTGCATGACGTGGATCCGAAAACATTCTCTGATTGGGGTAAATACTTTGCCTGCAATAGGGGATCGAACTAGAGTCCTAACCAGCAGTCAACGACACTGACTTCTGCGCCGACGATACAAATTACCTTTATAACACGCAGAGAAAGTTACGAGAAAGGAAAATTCGATTTGTACGTCTCTTCGTCCTGCAAGTCATTAGCGTCGGAAGCGAAGCCGTGAAATGGGCTAAGGAAGACGTATGGACCAATTCAGCTGTGGCGGATTGTAGGAACAAATCTAGAACTAATTTACAAATAACTGTTCTGGTATTTGAACCCTATTCTGTCGATATACGGTTCTAATAATTCAGGAACTGTCTCGCCTATCTCAGTAATATTACACAGGGTGTTAGAAAAAGGTACTGCCAAACTTTCAGGAAACATTCCTCACACACAAAGAAAGAAAATATGTTATGTCGACATGTGTCCAGAAACGCTTACTTTCCATGTTAGAGCTCATTTTATTACTTCTCTTCAAATCACATTAATTATGGAATGGAAATATACAGCAACAGAAAGTACCAGTGGGACTTCAAACACTTTGTTATAGGAAATGTTCAAAATGTCCTCCGTTAGCGAGGATACATGCATCCACCCTCCGTCGCATGGAATGCCTGATGCGCTGATGCAGCCCTGGAGAATGGCGTATTGTATCACAGCCGTCCACAATACGAGCGCGAAGAGTCTCTACATTTGGTACCGGGGATGCGTATACAAGAGGTTTCAAATGCCCCCATAAATAAAAGTCAAGAGGGTTGAGGTCAGGAGAGCGTGGAGGCCATGGAATTGGTCCGCCTCTACCAATGCATCGGTCACCGAATCTGTTGTTGAGAAGCGTACGAACACTTCGACTGAAATGTGCAGGAGCTCCATCGTGCATGAACCACATGTTGTGTCGTACTTGTAAAGGCACATGTTCTAGCAGCACATGTAGAGTTGTTGTTGTTGTGGTCTTCAGTCCTGAGACTGGTTTGATGCAGCTCTCCATGCTACTCTATCCTGTGCAAGCTTTTTCATCTCCCAGTACCTACTGCAAGCTACATCCTTCTGAATCTGCTTAGTGTATTCATCTCTTGGTCTCCCCCTACGATTTTTACCCTCCACGCTGCCCTCCAATACTAAATTGGTGATCCCTTGATGTCTCAGAACATGTCCTACCAACCGATCCCTTCTTCTGGTCAAGTTGTGCCACAAACTTCTCTTCTCCCCAATCCTATTCAATACTTCCTCATTAGTTATGTGATCTACCCATCTAATCTTCAGCATTCTTCTGTAGCACCACATTTCGAAAGCTTCTATTCTCTTCTTGTCCAAACTATTTATCGTCCATGTTTCACTTCCATACATGGCTACACTCCATACGAATACTTTCAGAAATGACTTCCTGACACTTAAAACAATACTGGATGTTAACAAATTTCTCTTCTTCAGAAACGCTTTCCTTGCCATTGCCAGCCTACATTTTATATCCTCTCTACTTCGACCATCATCAGTTATTTTGCCCCCCCAAATAGCAAAACTCCTTTACTACTTTAAGTGCCTCATTTCCTAATCTAATTCCCTCAGCATCACCCGACTTAATTAGACTACATTCCATTATCCTTGTTTTGCTTTTGTTGATGTTCATGTTATATCCTCCTTTCAAGACACTGTCCATTCCATTCAACTGCTCTTCCAAATCCTTTGCTGTCTCTGACAGAATTACAATGTCATCGGCGAACCTCAAAGTTTTTATTTCTTCTCCATGAATTTTAATACTTACTCCGAATTTTTCTTTTGTTTCCTTTACTGCTTGTTCAATATACAGATTGAACAACATCGGGGACAGGCCACAACCCTGTCTTACTCCCTTCCCAACCACTGCTTCCCTTTCATGTCCCTCGACTCTTATAACTGCCATCTGGTTTCTGTACAAATTGTAAATAGCCTTTCGCTCCCTGTATTTTACCCCTGACACCTTTAGAATTTGAAAGAGAGTATTCCAGTCAACATTGTCAAAAGCTTTCTCTAAGTCTACAAATGCTAGAAACGTAGGTTTGCCTTTCCTTAATCTTTCTTCTAAGATACATGTAGAGTATACCGTATGAAATCATGATAACGTGCTCCATTGAGCGTAGGTGGAAGAAACTAAGGAAATTAAGCGTTTCCGGACACATCTCCACATAACATCTTTTCTTTATTTGTGTGTGAGGAATGTTTCCTGAAAGTTTGGCCGTACCTTTATGTAGCACACTGTATAGTGATACTATTGTGCATGGATCGTGTATGTGTTGTTGCTAAGGGTGAGAAACAGAAGGCTACAATAATTCAAAATAGCATACAGAGTGAGACACAGTCTCCGAGATGATGTCCACAGGTTGCGTCAAGATGATATGCCGACAAAAGCCGCGCTGAGTATTCGCGCGTTTTGAAGCACCATGTCACAGATTGCGCGGCACCTTCCGCCGGAGGTTCGGGTCCTCCCTCGCGCATGGGTGTGTGTGTTGTTCTTAGCATAAGTTAGTTTAAGCAGTTTGTAAGCCTAGGGACTGATGACCTCAGCAATTTGGTCCCTTAGGAGTTCATACACATTTGAACAGCATCTGGCGAGAAAAATCATGTTTTCGGTATGAATGAGCAGTTTAAAAATAGTGGACAAGACAGTGTACCTTTCCTAGCTTGATTTTTCACGAGCCTTAGTGTAGTATCGATATATACGGGTGAAATTGTAATAAACAATGGCCCAAGCACTGACGTCAGGCGATATTTCCACGGAAACCACCGTTAGCATTGTCAACAACCTATAAAAGAACGCAACATACGAGGCTTCAGCAGAGTTTCTGAGGAAGACATCTGGGTGAGACACGGTGCATGAGAAGACAAGTTATATTCCCAGTTTGTGGCGACCCCGCCGCCGCAAACAAGTCGCGGGAAGCGCAAAAGGTGACGGAGGTGGCGGCGTCGAAGTTGTTGGCGATCGAGGATGGCGTACACCGTTACGTCTTAAACTGGTACGGCCAGTCCAAGATTGATATTAACTCTGATATTAACTCTTGCTTATTTAATCCTGTGTTTGAGATTCTTATACGGCATCTGGTTTATGCATACGAAAAAAATGTCGACGAAGCTGGCCTAGGAGGAGGCCGTAAAGCTTTTGCCTGTCGAGGAGGAGGCAAGCTTGCTGGCCCACAGTCTGACGTCACACGTTGCATTCAGATGGACTACGATGCGGAACTTTGGGTGGAATGATGTCGCACCTGGCTTGATGAAGTGGATAACATGATAGTGATAATAAAAGTGTGTACAAGTACGAGTATTAAAACGAGTGTATGAAAAAATTCAATAAAGCAGAAATGCGATATCTAATCATCTACTTCGATTGCTGTAGACGTACGTGGGAGGTAGAGGTTCAAGAGTCATAATTTGTACTAATCAAGCAAACGTATACGAGATATAGTGCTTCGTGGCTCATGAATTTATCTAGATAAGCAAAGGTGTAGAACAAAATGTTTCCACCGAGCCTACAAAAACTGTAACCTACACAAACTAAGATTCCTTTGGGTACATCTATCTCAGAGCTACCTATCCTGATTGAAATCACGATTTATTTTTTTGGCCCTTCCCAGATAACTGCTACATATGAAAAGCGTCACATCCATCACTATATTAGATGATAATATCTTTTTCTCTGGCATACCTACGTCGTAAGCAAGGCTGAGAAATGCTTACAGTGCTATTTGTTCTAGTAATGAATAAACACTCGTTTGTGATTTGCAACAGACGTGCCTTATCTTGGTCTAGTCGTCTTCCGAATATCTATACTGATAAATCACAGCCAGCTACACAGTTCGTCTCGAAACTGCACTATAGCATAAATCGCCTTCGAAACTGATCTTAACTACCGGACTGTAAACACAAGGAAACGGAAGTATTAAACTGAGAGAAAAGCTAACGTTAGCCTAGATTACGCAGAGCTAATTCTCGCTTAGGCGATTGTTCAAAATGGTTCAAATGGCTCTGAGCACTTTGGGACTTAACTTCTGAGGTCATGAGTCCCCTAGAACTTAGAACTACTTAAACCTAACTAACCTAAGGACATCACACACATCCATGCCCGAGGCAGGATTCGAACCTGCGACCGCAGTGGTCGCGCCGTTCCAGACTGTAGCGCCTAGAACCATTCGGCCACTCAGGCCGGCCTTAGGCCTTTGTGTTTCCCGAAATATACACTAGCTACTTTTAGCCTCACATGTCCGCCTGCTTAAGTGAACGGTCGCCGGCACGGTAGCGCGTTCGGTCATGGGATTACCTGCCCTCTGTAATAAAAAAAAACAACTGAGCGAATGGATCAACGATAAACTTGAACAGATGTCATTAGACTCCCGCCACGAAGAAATGCAAGGAATGATAACGAACAAAATGAAATTCTTAAAAAAAAAAAAAAAAAAAAAAAAAAAAAAAAAAAAAAAAAAAGTTGCGTGCTTGCATCCCAAGCAGCGGGCCCGGGTTTGATTCCCGGCCGTGTTTGAGATTTTCTCTGTTCGTGGATTACGTCTTGTGTTGCTATCATCATTTCATCCTCATATAAGACACACTCAGCGGTCTAACTTCCCAGAATGGGGCCTCCCAGCACGCAATGCCACACGATCATTTCATTTTTTTTAGTCTCACATAGCCACACACCAAGCGTGTAGTTCTGGGACACGCTGATGTCATATGGACATTGATTTCAATAGTACTCTGCGTTATTGTTCAACATTGAGCCAACCTAACGCCCATGAGCATCACTGTGATTGTTGATTGTAACTAGTGGCACGTTTCGTCAACTAGTGTTTTTTGTCTACCTGTCGTGTGTGAATGTGTACGCCTCAAGGAAAATGATATTTGCCGTCGGAACACACTGGAAAAAAATATTCCGACCACCATATCATACGATGCACACTTAGCACCAGGTCTGGTTACACCACCTGGAGTTACACCATCATTGTCAAGCATTTCAAACTGTTCATTCCATATATTGCAGGGTAACGCATATGCAAAACGACACACAATGAGTGTTTAACGTGAGTTAGCATAGTTCCATCCCCACTTTCATGAGGTGGCTAATAGAGTATATGCATGTGTAGGTTCAGTTGCACACAGAGAAGAAAAGGTATGATATTTACTACTTCCGTTGATACTGATTTGTCGACTTTCTTCGCTTGTGAAAGTTCAGCGTGTGAATTGTTATAGATTCATAGTAATGATACATATTTCATTTTGATTGTATATCTAGAACGAGGAACACAGTAATACGTGAGTGATCGGTCAAAAAATCATTTTTTTTCCTTTTTTGTGTGATTCGAAGATAAACGTTTCCCTTCACACGCAATTAACAAGACATCAAAGTGGCTACAAACATGTCCATTAAACGCAGCTAACATCAAAGTAGTAGCGTTAAAATGACCTGTTGCTTCATTGCCAAATATCCATCTGGGGTGATAGGTACAAAAAATAAATGATGATGATAATGATGTGCTTATTCAATGTCTGTAATCTCATAATTCAGAAAGATAAAAATGGAGAATGCTAACCTCTCTTTTACAGAAGTAAGGTTTCTTAGAAGTTTGTGTAAGCACAACTATGAGACGATAACAAAAGTAAATAAATAGAAGTGTTACGAAATTCGACTTGCTGAGAATGATTAGCATAGCTGGAACACATCAACATTTACAGCGAACTAGAAACTGCTTTAAGACAGCGTAGAATAAGTACACAGTATTATTATAAGAAATATAAACTGAATGTTTTGTATGTCTTTTTGTAACTTTAACACTCGGGCAGTATAGACAACAAGCATGAATTGACGAGTGTTGTGGATGTCCACGAAGTATACAACTGTCATGTCACCTTCGAGTACTACAGTAGAGTTCATATACTCTCATAACATAATTTCATCCCCACCGATCAGTGTCCATGATGCAGTACATTTTTTGAGTGGCCGTTCGCCTGGGACACGACTTCCGGAGACGCCCATGACCTGGTACAACACGGGACGTGTCTCATCCAATCAGGCGACTGGACTCCATTGATCCAAGATTCCACCTCGATGATCTCCCGTCCAGTGCAATCGTAACTGACGGTGTCGTTAAGTGAGCTTGAGTAAGGTGGTGGTTGTTGGGATGTTTAAGCGGGACGCTTGAGTAAGGATCGTCCGCTACGGAACCTCATGTTTAACATTGAGCGCTGAACGGTATGCTTCCAATCGGTTGTGTTAGCTCCATCATGTACCTCGTCGTCAATTCTGCAGCAGATCGCCACCTAGACTGCTTTACACCACAGGCAATCCTCTGATCTCGATGTTCTGCAGAGAGGCGTGGATGTCAAATGCGTACTCACTGATTCACCATCCTTGAACAACTTTCCATCAATGCTCAGGACAGGAGGTCACGAACAACTTAGCATCAAAACCGTTTGCGTGATGCTCAGTCACAAAAGACACGAAATACTTGTCTTTCCTTTGTTCGAATCGCTTATGTAAGAGAAGTTTCCAATATGCAGGCCGTATCGTCACTAGAATAATTCCCCATTTGCCTTCGATCCGCATCTACATTTGCCTTATCGCATCAGGTGCCCACAGCGCAAGCTGGCGTCTTCAGCTCCGCGGTGTGACAGTGCTGATAATGTTTTCGCTGATCAGTGTATATTCCATAAGCCACAGTGCAGCCAATTGTTCAGGAGTTTTACACCTCTTAACGATTTTTGTGCTGTTCCATTCGTGTATTTATCGAGGAAAGCATGTACCCCTGTATTCACACTGATATCTCGTATCTTAGTCTCATGGCCCTACATGAGATACACTTTTCTTGCTACAGAATGAACGCACACAGCTCTTCGAATACAGTCTCTCTGAATTCAACCAACGGGATTTCGTTGCGATTACGTCGGCTTTCCTCCAAGGATTCCCTTTTACATTTCCTAAGCACGTATGTCGTATGTTCCACTTTCACATTGTCGTAAAATGCTTTTACGATACCAGACTCTAAAGTCATTCGATGTCTGTTAGCATTCCTTTTTGATAAAGACACCAAACGCTTGAACATTAGGTTTGTAAATGACACAATCACTGCAGTTACAAAGCTACCCCAGTGTGCAATGTATACCGTGGCATACGGCGTGAGTATGTGTGATGGCTGATAAGGTTGTGCTCGCAATGTAGTGGTTACGCCCAGAAAGTGTTTTAAATTACATTTGTCATGGACACCTTGCAGCTAGGAGTAACATGTGGATTCATTCTTCTAGTTGTCACACTGCAGCACTCTAACTTAATCAGACTCATTATTTGGAATCTAATCCTAGGAAAATTAGGACAACTAGATCTGATAAGATATTTATTGCAAAAACGACTCACAAGGAAAAATATGGAAACTGAACAAGTATTGACCTAGAACGTTAATTCCTATTTTTAATGTAAATTTCAGATCTGCCAAACATCTACGACTGGAATCGAAACGACGCCCCCGTTTATTCGTCGGTAACAGTAAGTAGTGAAGCCTCTACCCTGACTGGCAATGATAGTAAAAGTCTCTGTAGTCAAACAAACTGAAAATAACACATTTACTCTTAAAGACTGTGTATATCACCGAATTCAGTGCTGGTAAGTGTAATTGTGCAGCGGTGATCTGCACAGCGCTACCGGCCGTGCTCCAGATGAAGTGTGTTCTGTAGCTGCCGACTACTCAGACATCCAACGGCGTAAGCAAACACCTAGGTTCGAGAGTGCTTCAGTACAATTACGAACATAAATCAAGAATTCCGCTTACTCATAACCCAGGATCAAGGACTTGACACAAACGTGCGATCGTAAAGAACCACTTTGTAACGCCTTAGTCTCCACAAAGAACCCAAGATTCGTTCCTCTGCTGACAGAAAAACGAATGATTCCGTTCCTAGTGGTGAAATCAGCACTTTATCAACAGTGAACTTGGCCAGCAGTGTCACACAGCGCTCTCCAGTGATGTTTGTCTTCTCCAAACCCGCCAGAGCGACCACCACTGCGCAGCAAACCTCGGCTACTTATTGTGCACTCTCGAAGCAGCGAATCACTGCGTCCGTTACAATCTGAGTATCTCCCTCTCTGCGAATCATGAAGCTGCCAGTCAACCGCTTCCAGCTCATTCTCATTTTAGCAGAAGTTTGTAGAATAAATTGTGAACACTTCTCTGACTGCAAATTCAGCCAATCAGATCCATTTCTCTTCCTTGTGGAGGGAGTACGTCTTGGCATCTGGCGAGAGAATATCTGCAACCGTTAGCTCACCCCTGTGGCAGGCGTTCCACACATGTACCGCCATGCTAAAACGGCTGGTGGCGGCGCCTGTAAGCTACTATCTCTACGACCTTAAGCTTTCAGCAACGTCTCGCCACCGACGTAAGACGAGCCCGCTCCACCGGCTTCTCGCTGGGGCGGCCGTCCTAGGCAGTAAACGGACCCATCGTCCTTTTCTTTCCACACCCATAAATACTTCCTTCCCTCCAGCCCTCGGCCAGTGTCGGTTTGGAAGACTGTGGAAGCCCGCATTCTCCCTGGTGTCAGAGCTAGCACGAAAATATCCTCAAAGTATGCAACTCTATAGAAATATAAGTATGAGGCTACCCAGTATCAACCAATTAATGATAATAATCCGATAACCCCAATTTAAAATGTGATTCCATAAAAAGTAAACACGAAAAAAGAATCGTCCTTATTATTCATGTATGGTGGCAAAATCTCGCAATCTAACACAATAAACTTCAAATCAAATAAGGTTTTAAATATAATGGTTAATGAAAGTTTTCAAGGACGCTAATAAATTACTCCCAGACAAATCTTTGTCACTAGCCTATGAAAAGAAACATTATTGTAGTTAAGAAATTAAATGTTTTACTTTCATTACGTGTCTAAAAAACGGCAACAAGCAAATGGATGACACTGGTAGTGTTAAATTCTTTGGATCAGAACTAATCATATTTTTATTGCCTTTAGGAATGTTGTCAAGTGTAATAAATATATAAATAAAAAGCTAGCATACTTCTCTCACTTTAATTCCATAACATCATACAGAATCATTTGTTGGGTAGCGCATTAAGCCAAGCTGAAGATGCTCAAGTTCAAAAGTGTGTTGTAAGAAAGTGAGGTAAAGTCGAGAGTGAACTGGTATGTACTATTCAGGGTACGTGGTTTGCTAACTACCGTTTCCCAATATATTTAATCCTTAAATGATATTTGTCATACATAAACCTTTTCAACAAAACAGCTAACATCATGGAATCAGTGCTATAAATATGAACAACTTTCGCTACCTACCGTAGCCAAAAAAGCGGCCCACTGAGCAAGAATGCACATTTTCAAAGACTTGCCAGCGTCCGACAAAACGTTTAAAATGATCTTCTACTCCATTCTGAAACTAGGTGGCTCCAGTGCAGCAACCGTGCTGACGTTATAGCGAGAATTAAGTAGTGATTGCATTAAAGATGGTTTTACTAGTTCTTCATTTGCGGCTCGTTGCGCCAGTACTGGACGATCAAGGAAAATTACAAAGCCCTGTACAAATATAATGGCTGCATGTTCCATGTTTTAGCTTGGCCCAGTCTTGCCCGGGTGTGAATTTATGCGTTTGACTCCTCATTTCATGAGGTGATTATATACCCATAGTTCGACAAGTGTTAAATTTTTATATTCTATACAAGGGGGGCTAGTATACTCTTAAGCTATGACACACTCCCCCCTCCCCAAAAGAAGTATTGGGATGTGTAACTTTTATTTTGCAGAGTCAATAATTTTTTTCGTGGTTTGTTGTCTTAAATTTTTGTACATGACCACTATATTTGTACTCGATTTTGTAATTTTCCAGCATTGTCTGAAGGAAGCTTTCAATACAGGCGAAACGCCTCGTAAATGAAGAACTAATAAAACCATACCTACTGCAACCATCACTGAAATCTCTCTATAATGTTAAAAATCAAACAGCAGTAGACAGTCGAAACAAAAGCAGCAACAGGGAAGTAACCAGTTTTATGACTTTCACGAGTTCGCAACCAGGAGCGAATTTTATAATATCATCAGTGTGCTTTAATAGTTTAGTTTCTTGAGTTCCTGCGTGTTTATTTATTATCTAACAGCCAAAGTTTACGCCGTTTTGCTTGCGTCGGAAAGTAAACCGATTTTGTGACATATTACAAGTTCCTCTCAGGGGCGAATTATTTAGTTTCGCCTGAGTGCTTCGGTAGTTAGCTTTTTGTAATCTTTGCGTATTAATTAAATGTATTAGACGGAGTTCCTGCTTTTTCATCTGGTTGCACAGCACGAGCCAATATTCCGTTTATCTGCATTGTTTTGTTTTCCACGGTCTTTATAATATGGACAGGGACTGCGATTGTGGTGTGCGGATGCAAGCCGAGTTGGTGAAACTTCGCTCTGCTGTGGGGATCCAACGGACGTAAAGCACGTCTGAGTCCTCCGATCGGTCCTCAAAGGTGGCCAGCCCAGTTGCTGCTCTCACTGAGATTGACCCCTCACCTGTGGTCGAGTGGGAGGTCTCCCCAGCGCGTAGCAGGCGGTGAAAGACTTCCCAGACGGCCGAACGTAGCCCCCCCCCCCCCCCCCCAGTTTGCCTGACAAACAGGTTCCCGTTGTTGTCTGTGGCTGACACTGTCGCTGAGCCAGATGCCGTCGCCTGTCCTGTTTCAGAGGAAGCTTCTCAGCCTGCAAGATCCGGACACTCACAGACGGTGGGTTTATTGGTAGTTGGAAGCTTCAACGTTAGGCGTGTTATCGGGCCCCTTAGGGACATGGCTGCCAAGAAGGGAAAGAAAACCAATGTGCACTCCGTGTGCATACCGGGTGAAGTTATTCCAGATGTGGAACGGACCCTCCTGGGTGCAATAAAGACGACAGGGTACAGCCAACTGCAAGTGGTTTCTCACGTTGGTACCAATGATGTGTGTCACCTTGGATCAGAAGAGGTTCTCTCTATTATCGAGAGGCTAACAGAAGTTGTAAATGCTGCCAGTCTTATTCGCAAGAAAGCAGAGTTGACCATTAGCAGCAGAGCTGACCATTAGCAGCACAGTCGACATCACCGATTGCAGACCTCTGGTACAGAGCCGAGTGGAGGGTCTGAATCAGACTTCCTACGTACCTCGAACTCCCAGCCATCGACCAGTACTTCCACTAAACGACCTACCAAGAATGCTCATAGGAAGCAAAGTTCTCCTTCTCCGCCATGGCGCGTTTCTTCTCCTGCGCCACCCACCGGTTGCCGCCCCAGGCCCTCATCCGTTTCGCCTGGCCGCACCGCTTGTAGCCGAACATCTAGCCCCTTCACTGTCGGAGGAAGCTCCCCCTCCCGGCCATCTTAACAAGATGGACGACGAACCTATTGAACAAATTGACGATGACTCTCCGCTTATTGACAGCGGCGGCAGTGCTCGCTCGAAGCCAGGCCCTCAACGGCCTTCGAGGTGATCCGTTCTTGCTTCTCCTTTTTCTTTTTCTTCTCACGATGGCACTTCTTCATTGGAATACTCGCGGCATTCGCTCCAACCGAGAGAAGTTGCTGCTACGCTTGCACTGGACGCTCGTCGTAGCTCTCCAGGAAACGAAGTTACGCCCATGCGATCAAATTGACTTGGCACACTATGCCTCTGTGCGTTTTGACCTATCCCCTGTGGCAGGTATTCCGGCTCATGGAGGGGCTATGTTGCTGGTCCGGGATGATACTTACTACGATCCCATCGCATTGCACGCCGACCTGCAGGTAGATGCCGTCCGAATTTGTCTCCCCACTTTTACATTTTCCATTTGTACCGTTTGCACTCCATCGTCGTTCGCCGTTACCAGGGCAGACATGATGCAAATTATTGCTCAGCTACCTGCACCAGCTTTGTTGACTGGAAACTTCAATGCCCACCATCACCTTTGGGGCTCTCCAACATCCTGCCCGAGAGGCTCCCTGTTAACAGACCTTTTCAACCACCTCAATCTTGTCTGCCTCAATGCTGGCGCCCCTACTCTCCTTTCGGACACAACTCACACCTATTCACATTTAGACCTCTCTATATGTACTACCCAACTTGCACGCCGGTTTGAGTGGTACACACTTTCTGATACGTATTCGAGCGACCACTTCCCTTGTGTTATCCATCTCCTGCATCATACCTCCTCTCCATGCTCAAATAGTTGGAACATCTCCAAAGCAGACTGGGGGCTCTTCTCTTCCAGGGCGACCTTTCAGGATCAAACCTACGCAAGCTGCGATAGTCAGATCGCACACCTCACAGAAGTCATTCTCACTGCTGCTGAATATTCCATCCCTCACACTACTTCTTCTCCACGTCGCGTACCGGTCCCCTGGTGGACCGCAGCATGTAGAGACGCTTTACATGCTCGTCGACGTGCTTTACGCACCTTTAAACGCCACCCTACGACGGCGAATTGTATCAATTATAAACGATTACGTGCACAGTGTCGTCGTGTTAATAAAGAAAGCAAGAAAGCCAGCTGGGCTGCTTTCACAAGCACCTTCAATAGTTTTACTCCTTCTTCTGTTGTCTGGGGTAGCCTGCGCCAGCTATCTGGCACTAAGGTCCACTCACCAGTTTCTGGCTTGACGGTCGCGAATGACGTCCTTGTGGCCCCTGAGGATGTCTCCAATGCCTTCGGCCGCTTTTTCGCAGAGGTTTCGAGCTCCACTCATTACCACCCTGCCTTTCTCCCCCGCAAACAGGCAGAGGAGACAAGGCCACCTAACTTCCGCTCCTAGAATCGTGAAAGTTATAATGCCCCATTCACCCTGCGGGAACTCGAAAATGCACTTGCCCGGTCACAGTCCTCCGCTCCAGGGCCTGATTCTATTCATATTCAGATGCTGAAGAACCTTTCTCCTGCGGGTAAAGGTTTTCTTCTTCGTACTTATAATCGCATCTGGATTGACGGCCATGTTCCCACATGCTGGCGCGAATCTATTGTTGTTCCGATTCCTTAGCCGGGAAAGGACAAGCACTTGCCTTCCAGTTATCGACCGATCTCCCTTACCAGCTGTGTCTGTAAGGTGATGGAACGAATGGTTAACTCTCGTTTGGTTTGGCTGCTCGAATCTCGACGCCTACTTACCAATGTACAATGTGGATTTCGTAGACGCCGCTCTGCTGTTGACCATCTGGTTACCTTGTCGATCTTCATTATGAATAACTTCTTGCGGAAGCGCCCGACCGCGGCTGTGTTACTCGAGTTGGAGAAGGCTTACGACACCTGTTGGAGGGCGGGCATTCTCCGCACCATGCATATATGGGGCCTTCGCGGTCGCCTTCCTATTTTTATTCGTGCCTTTTTAATGGATCGATAGTTCAGGGTACGTGTGGGTTCTGTCCTGTCCGACGCCTTTGCCAGGAGAATGGGGTGCCACACGGCTCAGTTTTGAGCGTCGCTCTCTTCGCCATAGCGATCAATCCAATAATGGATTGCCTCCCAGCTGATGTGTCAGGCTCCCTTTTCCTGAACGATTTTACCATCTATTGCAGCGCGCAGCGTACATGTTTCCTGGAACGCTGTCTTCAGCGTTGTCTTGACCGTCTTTACTCCTGGAGTGTCGCCAGTGGCTTCCGTCTTTCAGCCGAGAAGACGGTCTGTATTAACTTCTGGCGCTTCAAAGAGTTTCTCCCACTATCCTTACGACTCGGTCCCGTTACTCTCCCATTCGTGGAGACAACAAACTTTTTAGGTCTTCCATTTGACAGGAAACTTAGCTGGTCTCCACATGTGTTATATTTGGCAACAGCAACAAAATATTAACTGTAACCTGTTACCGATCTTCTAACTCAGATGATACAGTTGCTGAAAAGTTCAAAGAAAACTTGAGTTTGATTTCAAACACATGCCCGACTCACAGGATAATAGTTGGTGGTGACATCAATTTACCCTCGATATGTTGGCAAAAATAAGTGTTTAATTTCGGAGTTATGCATAAAACATCATCCGAAATCGTGCTAAAAGCGTTCTCTGAAAATTATTTCTAGCACTTAGTTCATGAGCCCACGCGAATAGTAATCGGTTGTAAAAACACACTTGACCTCTTAGCAACAAATAATCCTGAGTTAATAACGAGCATCAAATCAGATACAGTGATTAGTGAACACAGGGCTGTCGTAGCGATATTGAATACTGTAACCCCTAACTCTTTCAAAAATAAACGAAAAATATAGGTATTCAAAAAAGCTGATAAAAATTCACTTGATGCCTTCCTGAAGGACAATCTCCACTCCTTCCAAATTAACAATATCAGTGTAGACCACATGTGGCTTGAATTCGAAGAAATAGTGTCGGCAGCAGTTGAGAGATTTATACCAAACAAATTAACAAACGTCGGAGCAGATCCTCCTTGGTACACAAAATGGGTCAGAGCACTGTTGCAGAAACAACGAAACAAGCATACCAAATTTAAACAGACGCAAAATCCCCAAGACTGGCGATCTTTTACGGAAGCTCGAAATTTAGTGCAAACTTCAATGCAATATGCTTTCAACAGTTTCTACAGAAAAACTTTGTCTCGAAAGCTGGCGAAAAATCCAAAGAGATTCAGGTCGTATGTGAAGTATGGAAGCACCAACAAACAATCAATGCCTTCTCTGCGTGATAGCAGTGGAGATACTAACTAAGACAGTGCTGCGAAAGCAGAGTTACTAAACACAGGCTTCCGAAATGCCTACACAAAAGAAGACAAAGTGAATATTCGAATCAAGAACAGATTCCAACATGAGTAAAGTAGAGGTAAATATCCTCGGAGTTGTGAAGCAACTTAAACCACATAATAAATACAAGTCTTCTGGTCCAGACAGTATACCAGTTAGGTTCCTTTCAGAATGTGCTGATGCACTAACTCCTTACAACATATACAACCGTCCACTCAAAGAAAGATCCGTACCCAAATACTGGAAAGTTGCACAGGTCACACCAATATTCAAGAAAGCTAATAGGAGTAATCAACTTAATTACAGACCCATATCATTAACGTCGATGTGCAGCAGGATTTTGGAACATATATTGTGTTCGAACACTGTCTATTGACACATAGTCTCTGGTACCGAGCGCCGCGGGTTTCGAATCCGCGCCACACGGCAAGGACCTCGATTACCACTAGAGGTCTCTACAGCCATCGCGCTGCTCGCAATCCTGGCCAGCGTATAACATGGTGGCGCTACGTGGTCCCAGCACCCCCCTCCGACGTCAACACTCCCATCACAGCACAAGACATTAAACTTCTCCTCCAGTCCAAACGCAACACGGCCCCTGGTCACGACTGTGTCACCTACCGTCACCTTCGAGAAAGCCCCTATTCCTTCCTAACTGTCCTCGCCCATCTCTATACTGTCATCCTCTCTACTGGCTTCTACCCTGACCTGTGGAAGACCTCCCGCGTCCTCCTATTCCTCAAACCCAACAAACCCCCTTCTGCCGCCTCTTCCTATCGTCCCATCTGCCTCACCTCCGTGTTCAGTAAGGTCTTTGAATCCATCCTCTCCCAACGTATCCATCGGCACCTTGCTCAACACCACCTCCTCCCCCTTACCCAGTGTGGCTTCCGACCCTCCTTCTCTGCTGACGACCAACTCCTCAACCTTGTTCACCTTCTGTCCCTCCAGCTCAACTCCCGTTGCTCCGCCATTTTTGTTTCCCTTGACCTCCAAAATGCCTATGACCGTGTATGGCATCCCGGTCTCCTCTTTAAACTCCAAACCTACGCCCTGCCTATCAATTTTGTCCGTCTGGTCACTTCCTTCCTCTCACACCGTCCTTCCTATGTCACCCTCCACAACACCAACTCCCGTATCTTTTATCCCACGGCTGGCGTCCCCCAGGGTTCTGTCCTCTCCCCTCTCCTTTATCTCTTGTATACAGCTGATATGCCCAAGCCACCCCCACCAGTCCACCTTCTCCAATATGCTGATGACACCGCCTTCCTGGCTCTCTCTCCTACCCTTCAACGGTCTCAAAGTACCCTCCAAACCCACCTTAACCAGTTCACCACTTGGTGTAACCAGTGGCTCCTCCGTCTCAACCCCTCCAAAACCCAGGCAATGATCATAGGCCACACCACTCGCTCCTTTCGCCTCCATGATTTCTACCTCACCCTTTATGGTCGTCCTATCCAACTCACCCCCACCCTGAAATACCTTGGCCTCACCCTTGACCGACACCTCACCTGGACCCCTCATCTCCTGACCATCCAGCAGAAAGCCCATTCCCGCCTCCGCCTGCTGAAACTCCTGTCTGGCCGGACATGGGGATTGCATCCTTCTACCATCCTCCACACCTACAAATCCCTCATCTGTCCTATCCTCTGTTATGCCAGCGTCGCCTGGATCTCCACCCCCACCCGCTTTTACAAGCCCTCCAAATCCTCGAACGCCATGTGCTCCGCCTTGCCTTCCGTATCCACCTTCCTTCCCCCACACGGCTCCTGTATGAACTGATCCCCTTCCCCCACCTCCTCTTGTTCCTCCAACATCTCCGCATACTTTACATTGTTCGCAGGGTTGATCCCCCCCACCCTCTGGTTTCCTCCTTCCTCACCACCCCCTGCCCGTTGCCGCGCCTCTATCGCTGTATCCCTCCCTCTCTCCACCTCCACACCCTCCATCTCCTTCATCAGGGCAATTTCCCACGCCTCCCCCTCCCGGATGACGAACTTCGCCGTGACATATACCCTTCCTTCGAACTATAATCCGGCCTTGTTCCCCCCCCCCCTCCCCCCTCCCCAGGGCCCCCTTCTCCTCTTTCCTCCTTCTCCCAGAGCGGATTTTCCTCCATCCCCCCCTCCCCTGAGACCCTGCACCCCATACTTGCCTCTCTCCTTCCCACATCCCTCCCTACCTGGCCCTCTTCCGCGCGCCCCCCATTCCCCTCCCCCATCTCTTCCCCTCCCTCCCTTCTTCAGGTCTCCCTTATCTCCTTGAACCTGGCAGATCCTCTGTATTGATCCTCATCAGTGTGCCACATCAGTGTTGTGTTTAGTGCTGTTTCTCGTGTGCGTCAAGAGGTGTGATTTTAATTGTGTACTGCCCTGAGGTTCGCCGTCAGTGTTACGTTGTGTGCTATGCCATCCGTCAACACCTTTATGCTCCAGTCCAGTACGAGTGGGTTGTGGATTCGTGAGGTTGTCACTTGGGAAGCCGTCGCTTCTTCCGTGTTGTTAATGGTAAGATCATGCTCGGTCGTCCGTCATTGTCCGTGTCCGTCCTTTCCCATTCGTTTGTTTGTTCGCGGGCCGCTCCTGTTTGGTCCCGCCGCACTTCGTTCTCGGCAACCCCGCGACCGTTCCGGTCACGGTTCCAACACAGCCAACATGGGTTTCGAAAACATGGTTCTTGTGAAATACAACTAGCTCTTTATTCGCACTGACAAGGGATTTCAGGCCGATTACGTATTTTTGGATTTCTGAATGGCATTTGACACCGTACCACACAAGACGCTTGTAGTGAAATTGCAAGCTTATTGAATATCGTCTCGGTTATGTGACTGGATTTGTGAATTTTTGTCGGAGAGGACGCAATTCGTAGTAACTGACGGAAAGTAATCAAGTAAAACAGAATTGATTTCTGGCGTCCCTAAGGGAGTGTTATAGACCCTATGCTGTTCCTTATATATATATATATATATATATATATATGTGTGTGTGTGTGTGTATTTACGAGGGTTGTTTTTTAAGTAAGGGCCGTTTTTATTTTTAAAAAAGATACAAATAATTTTGTAAAAAAACTCTTATTTTCTGATTCTACACACTTTTACCTATTTTCTACATAGTTGCCTTGTTTATTTAAGCACTTGTCATACCGTACAACTAAGTTTTTAATTCCCTCTTCAAAGAATTCGGCCGCCTGCTCCGACAGCCAAGAGTTCACGGCCGCTTTCACTTCATCGTCGTCATTGAAGCACTGCCCGCCAAGATGGTGTTTCAGGTTCCGGAAAAGGTGAAAATCGCTAGGAGCAAGGTCGGGGCTGTATGGTGCATGGTCCAAAACTTCCCAGCCAAAAGAATCAATCAAATATCGAGTCTTTTGAGAGGTGTGAGGCCTAGCGTTATCGTGCAGGAGCAAAACTCCTTTTGTCAGCATGCCGCGCCTTTTGTTTTGAATTGCTCTGCGGAGCTTCTTTAGAGTTGCACAGTAGGCATCTGAGTTGATTGTCGTTCCTCGTGGCATAAAGTCTACTAGCAAAACACCGCGCCGGTCCCAGAACACAGTTGACATAATCTTGCGCTTTGACAGCGTCTGTTTGGCTTTGACCTTGACGGGTGAGGTTGTGTGTCGCCATTCCATCGATTGTCGCTTGCGTGCGGGAGTGATATGGGATACCCATGTTTCATCTCCAGTGACAATTTGACTCAACATGTCATCCCCTTCTTCCTCGTAACGAATCAAAAAGTCCAATGAAGTGGCAAATCTCTTCCCTTTGTGGTCCTCTGTGAGGAGTCTGGGTACCCACCGAGAACACAGTTTCTTAAAGTTTAGGTTTTCAGGCACAATTTTGTACAAAACCGATCTTGAAACTTGTGGAAATTCCAAAGAAAGAGTGGAAATTGTGAATCTTCTGTCCTCACGAATCTTTGTTTCGACTGCAGCCACCAAATCATCAGTGATCACTGAGGGCCGGCCTGAGCGTTCTTCGTCATGGACGTTTTGACGGCCATTTTTAAACTCTCTAACCCATTGACGCACTTTACCTTCACTCATTGCATTCAAGCCATAAACTTCTGTTAACTGACGATGAATTTCGGTAGCTGATAGGCCTCTCGCGGTCAAAAAACGTATCACTGACCGTATCTCACATTATAAAGTAGCACAGCGATGCGTACACGTCAGCTACAGAGCTGCTACTTGCATCAGTGTGAACGGGAAGGATGCCGGCAAATGGCGCGGTGGCTTGTTGCGGCGTCCGCGCGAACTACGGGACTATACGAGCGAACGGCCCTAACTTTAAAAACAACCCTCGTATATATATATAAACATTTGGGATACAATCTGAGCAGTTGTCTTCGGTTGTTTGTAGATGACACTGTCATTTATCGAGTAATAAAGTCATCAGAAGATCAAAACAAATTGCTAAACGATTCAGAAAAGATATCTGGCTGGTGCGAAAATAGGCAGCTGACCCTAAATATTGAAAATGAGAAGTTTTCCCACATGAGTGCTAAAAGGGATTTGTTAAACTTCGGCTACACGATAAATAGCCAAATCTAAAGGCCATAAATTCAGCTAAATACCTAGGAATTATAATTACGAACACCTTAAATTGGAAGGAGCACAAAGAAAATGTTGTGGGGAACGCTAACCGAAGACTGCGTTTTATTGGCAGGACACTTAGGAAATGTAATAGATCTACCAAGGAGCCTGCCTACACAACACTTGTCCGTCCTCTTTTAGACTACTGCTGTGTGGTGTGAGGCTCTTACCGTAGAGGACTGACGGAGTACATCGAAAAAATCCAAACAAGGGCAGCACGTTTTGTATTATCGCGAAATATGGCAGAGAGTATCGTTGAAATGATACAGTATTTGGACTGGACATCGTTAAAAGATAGGCGTTTTTCGTTGCGACGGAATCTTCTCACGAATTTACTATCATCAATTTTCTCCTTCGAATGCGAAAATATTTTCTTGACATCGACCTACATAGGGAGAAACGATCACCACGATAAAATAAAGAGAAATCAGAGCTCCTACAGAAAGATATAGGTATTCGTTTATTTCCGCGTGCTATACGAGATTGGAATAATAGAGAATTGTGAATGTGGTTCGATGAACCCTGTGCCTGGCACTTAAATGTTATTTGCGGAGTATTCATGTAGATGTAGATGTAGAAAATGAAGTTCGTTCAAGAGGAGTCTGAAGGTTTAATTGTTACTCAAGTGTCAACTGTTACTGCGTTATTATGTTATAATTGCGATAGCCTTAGAATTACCTTCAACCCACCTGGGTATTATAATTTTACACAATTAGTGTATAATTAATTATTCCTTACAGAAAAACATCTTTAAGATATTTCGGCTTATTCTACATGCATGAGGTCCATCTGACTTAGGACCTGTGGAAAGAACACTGGCATAAAACAATGAGTACATCCTTCCCGACGTTTCGAATTCACTCAATAATTCTTGTTGCAACAGAACATTCAGAGTACATGCAATGACTTACGTTTACAGATGAATAACACAAGAGGTTCTGAGGTACCAGGTATGACCTATGCTGAAACGTCCATGTTGGTACGTGGTGTAGCCTCCACAGGGGCAAAGCAGGCGCTGATTCTGGCATCCAGTCACTCGTACAAATAATGAATACTGTACTGGGATACATTATACGGTGCCTGCTCAACCTGTTCAAGCAGTTCCGTGAGAGTCATTGGTTCGCCAGTCTCCAAATCACCTAACGGATGTAAGTATCAGATAACGCAAATGCAATAAGTTTCTTTGTTCCACATACTTTAATTCCACACATTCTTTACCACGAGCCGTATAAATACACACGAAAATATATATAACTTACAATTAACTGCCGGGCTTTTCGTTTCATTCCTATTTTTCATATTGCATCGCTGTTTGGTCGTCCGCAGAGCACATAATTTAGAAAGATTACGCTTTCCCTCTGTCTCTCTCTTTACTACTTTCTGTCTCCCACCCCCACTCTCTTTTAGAACGCCTTCTTCCTCGTCGGCCCCTCCCTCCGCCGGTGTAACTGCTGTAGATGTGTATTAGTTGTTGCTTCTACAAGTTATCGTATCTGGAACTGAGTATCTGTATCTGAGAGGAATATATTTTGTGTTATGCATTACTAATTAAAATCAGCAGTCATTCTTACAAAATTTTAGAGCACTAATTTAAGGGATAAATTTTTTTATCGCATCGTAGTTTCACTCAATCCGATCCGCATAGATATTTTGTCACTAAAGAGTGAAGAAACAATAAGAAAGACATTCCTATTGATGACATTTGTCATTAGCGTGAACAAACATTCATCCCAAGTCGTCGAATTCTCGCTACAAGCAGACGAAATAAAAACAAAAACGTGTTTATGAGCTCGGAACTCGTATAATGCACTATTTATGAAGTGAGTTTTGTTGATTAGCTACTGTATAATGCAATGATGCGGTTTAACTAGCTATATATTTTTGTATTTCAGAGCATATCTCGTCTCTTGTAAACCTCATTCTGAATGGACAAACCAAGAGCAGACCCATCTGAATATGTGGACAAGCCCTAGAAGATGGAGAACGCCACTCTAGAATCGGAATGAAAAACCGCTCACCGATGAGATCGAGGCACCTTAGTGGTGTAATTAAGGGTTAACAAGAGCATAACCGGTGTATAATTATATCTCCAAGAAATGTTTATTTCGCAGCATCATGGTCAGTAATGACAGTAAACAGGGGGTCATTACTTCCATCTAAATGCCTTCTATTACTAGCTGACAAACGTCGTGAAAGTCTCTATTCACAGATGCATCTCTTGTAAACCGTTCATTCACTTCTAATACAGTTGATTCCTTCCGACAGACTCAAAATTTCATGATGTTACTTGGGCTAATGTGTAGCGTAATGGAAATATTACATGGGGCATCAAATTAGAAGCCATATCCAGAGTGATCAATATCCCAGTAGCCTTAATAGCCGGATTTGCAGATATCCTATTACACTATCGAATCGCACTAATTTAATGCGTATGAACGCCGATTGGCACTAAACCATCGGTGGATTACCGTCCTCCAGAGGACTGAGAACTAGTCAAGGTGTCTCCAAAGAGATTGAGCGAGCTACTGAAGTGATGGGAAACTGACAACTTCGGGTTGTAATATCTTATAGAATGATTATACGTAATGCTAATGAAGTACAATATAAACCTCTTTCTTGCGTAATGTTATTCTCAGAAAACTGCATCCGATATTATTACCTGTCTGTACCATTTATACAATAATCAAAATATATCCCTGTTCAGAGTTGACCACTAAAAGGCAAGCCCGCCGGTTTGAAAGGAGGAGGAGAGTATGTGTTGCCAGTAGAGAAGCGGCAGGAGCAGAGTGGATCGTTCAGGAATGCTCAGTGACTCAGAATGTGGACTAGTCATTACATAGCACTCCTAGAGCTGCCCAAGTTTATTGTTCGTGATGCGATTGTGAAGTCTGAATGCGAAGTAAATACCACTACTGCCCACGTGTACTGACGGACAGGGACCGTCAAGCAATTCGGAATGAGGTCCTAAAAAATCGCATGACATCTATTACTCGTGAATTCTAAAGTGCTACCAGCAGACCGGCTTGTACAATGACTGTGCTTAGGTAATTAAAGGAAATGGAGCATTGATTGATAAGCTCCTAATCAGACACACTTTCCTTGGTGAGGGTTAAGTGACACTTGAAGAGGCTTACAGAACGTATAGAAGAACACCATTGCACAGCAGATGATTCGAAACAATTAAAATGGAGCGATGAATCACAATATTCTAAGTGTAAATCCGACGGGTTTGAGTTAGGCGGTGTAATATTATTGGGATTTCGTCGTATGAAAGCTGTGAGTACCCTTGGAAAGGCATTCGCCTATTTGTATATTAAATGATCAACTTATGAGATGAGACCTATTCTTTGAAAGACATTTGTCTTATAAAATTCACGTAACTGTAAAGATGCGCATCTAGCGCGGACGTTAATACATCGATAGCGCAGTCAAAGAAACATTTTAACAGAAGCTGAACTGAACGTTCCGTTTCGATCTAAATAAAAGATGACAGTAAAAACCTTTGTAGATCTTCAGATTTTATCGTACTCCTGCTTGTAATGTGAAAACGTAAAGAAGGTCGTCTTTAAGCCATAAAATTGGGCGATCTTGCCACCGTGCAGACAACAGATATTAATTACTAAAATTCAAGTAATTTATGTTTGACACCGTAAACCGGCAAGTTATTGTTATGAAGGTGTTGAACGGTACCAGAATTGTTTCGAAGGAAGGAGAAAAGTAATGACGGTAATTTGTGACAAAAACGTGAACCAAGAAGTTAGCAGAGGACAGGCTGAAATCTGATCGCACCGTACAGTCAGAAAATTACTTGTGTAGGTTATACTGTTTATAAATAAGCCTAAATTGCTTGTGAGAATTGTTTGAATGTATTTAGTGTTTACCAGATTTCTTATTCTATTCGTTCCTTTTTTTTACCTCCATACCATATTATTTTTATAAATGTCAAACAGCCTTTACTACAGCTGAGAATACTGCGGCATCCTGGTCGTGTACAGAAGGCCGCTCCTTGTCTTCTATGCAACTCATAGCTGTCCCAATTATTAATGATTTCATCTGCAAATGTAATTTGTTTTACTTTTCATTGTTAAAGGTCCCTTAGGTAATTACAAAATACTGATTTCGTAAATATATCCGGGTTGTTCTTTTCCGAATTATTGAAATTTTGTATAATGAAAAACTAGCCTGCTTCTGACAACGATCAGGAGACGACCAGAAGACGACTGCTTTCGTGTTTCCTGCGGCAAAGCTGTGCCAAACTTGGAACACGACATTCTCGTATGTAACGCAATATATACAGAATTATCAGATTAAAACTGAAAAAAATTGAAATATATTTAATTTTTTTTTTCTTTTACCACACTAAATGTGGCGCCCGAACAGGGACCTGAAAACAAAAATATAATCTGTTCTCTTATTGTTTCATGACATCATCCGGTGGACATCGGCAAGCCTTAAAGGACGTACTGAACAAAACCGTGGAAGTGTTAAAAAAATTTCCAAGAATAACAGCAGTGCGCAAAACGACGGATGTAAGTACGGTTTTCATTACACATAGAATCCCGCGTCTTGTATAGAAAAACACTGATTTCCGGAATTTCTTTCCTTACTGATTCATTTAATCCTTTCGTTGTTAATTTCCTTGCAGAGTAGCTTATTTACGTAGTTAGAATTAATTTCTTATCATCTCTTCATGCAAGGTTTATTTGTTAGCATTATTAGCATCTTCATTGTTGCTGCGGTTAAGAACACAAGATGGATGCCATAAATGCAGGATTCAGTGTCTAGTAGGTGAGTGTCACTTATTTTCAAAGCTAGGTGTCATCTTGTCTTCTACCCGGTATAGCTCTGCAATTGTCAGTACTGCGGTGTAACGTTTTGACTATCAGCGAGCGCATCTGATAGTTGACGATTGGGCGTGCTGCGAAAGATTTATTTGAGCAGTTACGTCAAAAACTTGAAAATAAACATGGCAGATGACAGAGGCAAGCCGACAAACAGTGAGGATGACGATGATGACACAGTTGTCAAGTAATACCTACTACGTTCGCCGACGGGAGCAGGCAGACCCGATTCGCGAATGGAGAGAACGGCAGACGATGAAAGTGTGCGTGACTTATCGTCACAGCAATCATCGTCACAGCAAGCGGGAGAAAATTCGATGGTTGAAATAATTTTTTTTTTCAAGAAAGAGAACAAGAGAAACTAGAAAGGGAAGCTTATAGCCGGCCGAAGTGGCCGTGCGGTTAAAGGCGCTGCAGTCTGGAACCGCAAGACCGCTACGGTCGCAGGTTCGAATCCTGCCTCGGGCATGGATGTCTGTGATGTCCTTAGGTCAGTTAGGTTTAACTAGTTCTAAGTTCTAGGGGACTAATGACCTCAGCAGTTGAGTCCCATAGTGCTCAGAGCCATTTTTGGGAAGCTTATAAATTACAAAAACAACGTGATAGACAAGAAAGGGAACAAAAAGAAGGGAAAAAGGAACAGGAGACAGAGCGAAAATGGTTTGATCTAAATACCACCATTGGTAATTTGACCTCTGTTACTGGTACATTGAAAATTGGGTTAGATAATGTTGATGCCAACTTAGAGGCAAGAATAAGGACAGTCGCGGTGGAATATATCGCGGAGTTAAGTACTAAAGTTAATGAAAGGATAGAAGGTGTTCTACAGAAGGTAGATGCATGTGAGAGCACAGTAGGTATCACGTATAAAGACATCAAAGTACATGTCGAAAGTTGCGAGGCAGTTACAACTGAAGCTTTAAAGAAGTCCGCTGAGGTCGGAGCTAAAGTAAACAAGCTTGCAGACAATGTCGTCACTCTGCAAGGCCAGGTCAATGACCAGACACAGGCGCTATCCGACATTAACATTGAAAATAGGGTGAATGATGCTGCCGCAAACGTACGTTCCACGATAGGAAAAGAATTTGTAGAATGGGTCGAGACTAAAGAACAGTACATAGAAAACAAAGTTCAACAAGACTTAAAAGAAGCCGTTAATCCAGCCCCAGTTGAAGTTTTAGCTACTCCAGGTACATCAGGAGACCGAGATCTTCCCGAATGGAAACGACACCTCACTGAGGAAATCGAGCAGTTGAAACAACAAGTCAATGATTTTCCTAATGACAATAGAAGTGAGTATTCATACTTGCTTTCTTCAGAACGTGAATACAATAATAATTCCGTGTCTCGTGCAAAATTGTCTCCACTTGTTTATGGTCACAGCAGTAAGAACCCGTTAGTGCGCAACCGGAATGATCAAGTAACACTTGTCTAGCTCATGGAAGATGAAAGCGCCCTCAAGCACCACAAATTCAGCCTTTACTGCCAGAGAAAAGCAACATCCACACAATGGTTTTTCTGAAGTCATTTAATGGTGTTTTTCCTAAGAGCTGGGATGACAAACAATGTACGCGCTGTATAGTAGGTTACATTGAAGGAGATGGTTCTGTCTGGGGAACAGAAGTGATTGACTGGTGTAATAATTACGCTGACTTCGAAAAACAATTTCTGAACAAATTCTGGAGTTCAGGCATACAACAACGCCTAAGAAAGGAAGTATATAACGCTGAACCATTTAATACGAGAAGTGCTGGTCTCCGTAGGTACTTTGAGAAATACCTGCGAAAAATACAATATTGGGACACGCCCATTTCCACGAACGACGTAATTATGATCCTTAAGTCAAAGCTGCCGGTATCAATCAGGGAGACGTTAGTAAATGTCAGTGACAACGACACGGATGCTTTTCTGTCAGTACTTGACAACCTTGACATGATTCAAGAAGACGTGCGTGCTAGTGCGCGGAATAATTGTAATCTTGGCCCGCACACTACACAGCCGCACGGTGTAGCCGCAGACTCAGGTATGTCATACCAACCCAACAACAGTAAAGGACACGACGTGCCTTGTAATAATAACTACTACTATCGCCGCAACGGGAAGCTGAAACATAAATTCCAGGATCAAAACAAGTACCACCCCATATACCAGACAACACAGCAGCAATACGGTAATTCACAGATTAATTACAATGATCGCTATTACTACAATAACGATCCACAAGGCAATAACAATAATAATTTCAATCGAAAGGGACGTTGGATTAACACCAACAGTCAACAGCAGTATGTTAACCAGCCTAGATTCCAGCACTGTTCTCAAGGGAGAAATGCTCCAGATCCTTTGAAGCAATACAAACAACGGTATGCTCCGAAGTTTAGGAATAGTCCGCCACCTTTTACTAACAATCAAGTTCAAAATAATGAACCTCAAAATTCTCGCATCTATTATGCCCGAGCAAAACAGCCAACACACATCATCTCGGCTGAAATTCCAGAAAATAGCCCGCAACTTAGGTGGAATACGGAAGCAAACTTCGTACCGAGCGTACCACCCGCTACTTCGAAGGTAATTGTGAGCGAAATTCGACCTAATGAACATGCGGAAAACTAAAAGCACACTTCCGACCGGTTTCACACCGTCATAACTAATCTCCAGGCAAAAGGAAAGCAATGAATGGACTGAACCTATCCCCAGGATACTAGGTCCTGAATTCAACCTAGGAAATAAGTTAAGAAAAGCCATGATGTCTCTCACAACTCATACGAATTTAAGAAAAAAAAGCATTTGACAAGCATGTCAATAAAGTTCTGTCGCACCGTCTGAACGAGCGTGTTCTTCTAAGGACACACTTCAAACCATCTCACATCTTACGTAAAAATCGTAAGTGGCAACACCTATAGGAAGGACCGTTTGTTATAGTCAGGAAGCCACATACTGGTTGTAATGTGTTGGCAGATCCAGATAGTGGACGAGTAAAAGGATTTTACCACCATGTAGACCTAAAGAAGTACCATGAAAAACACTAAAAATCATTTATTATGTTAAGCTGCAACTTGAAACAAGAGTGTGATCTCTTTAGAAAATACGTGAGTCAACAGCATGTGCATGTGTTCTGCAGGTGACGTAATCATTTGAGTGAGGTGAACACAAAGTAATGATGGAGCTTGAAGAATATGAAGTCATTGAAAAAGGTACTCCACGTATTTGGAAAATAAGATTTGCCTTAATTTTAAGGTAGTTTTAAGTTTCTTGAGCAATAGAGGGCTGCAGTCGTTGAATTGAGTGACGGGTGTGCCGAAGTGCCACCTGATGCTTTAGTTTAAAGTTATGGCAAATCTCCTTTTAACCAAGTAGTAAAGGTTTTCTTTAAATCCCTCATTCAGACCAGAATGTCCGTATATGTTAAGCTTTCATAGGATTGATATTTTAAGTCGCTAGAACCATGTACGATGCAAAACTGATACATTGTAATCTGTAGATTACACCGAGTATAAGCCGCAACATACAGTTAATGTACAAAGAAATGATTAATGGTACTCGCAACTGGAGAGCAACTTTAATTTAATTATTACTATGAGCTAACCAGGTCAAGAGATACGCATTTATAATGATAATTAGGTCCTGTATTGGAGAAACTTAGAGAGACTATTCCTATGCCACGAGTATCATACAGAAACCTTCGATACTAAGATAACTAGTTGAGGACTGAGATAATCTGCTTATATTCTACTGCTACGTCAGCGCGGCGCGATTTTGAGATATATTTGTCGATGCTTTGGAAACGGATTTGTGCTACATTTTAATGCTGAAGTCAAGTTATGCCGCGTGGATGACATTAAGAGCGGTGTAGCCGAAGAATGAATTTGCTGAACTGATTATTTCACCTATTATCTATCTTCGTATCTTTTATTTCTTTGCACTATCCTGTTGTAGTTTTCTTTTTAACATTCATACCTTTCTACCTTACCCGGTAGGGGAAGAAATTTGGAAATTGGTTCAAAAGACTGGACGTGTGTATATCGTGTGTATTGACGATCATGGCTCATTGGTTAATGCGTATCTGCAGTTACTTATCGAAACGTGATGTAAACCTGATTTGCTGTGAGCAAAAGTATCCTAGGAAATATGAATAATTTTCCCGATTTCTTTTAGATGAAGTTCTGAACGTGAAATGTTTGGCACGCCAAAGACGGTATATTATACTGATTATTGATGTAACGGAGTAAATGAACAAAGAAACTGAAAAAAAAGCTGTTATAGAACAGTATGAAAAAGAAAAGAATCAGATTTAAAATACCTATAAAATCTAATGTGCTTCAGAAGCACGATTCAGAATAGCAAACACACTTTCATTAGATCTTGGACAGAACTATGTAACGGTACATTTTGTAAATCATCCTTTTATGATAAGTAATTTTAGCATTACCTGTGCAACTCTGTGGTATAAAGACACCTATATGGACACGTATGGATTGATGCGTGTGACTCACTTAGTGACAAAATGATGGACAATCGTAAACTGACACACGTGTGGACACGAAAAACTAGTTATCTCTTGTGTGAATCAAAACTGTGATAAACTTATGGACTCGTGTGATGTTCCGCGTGTGAAGTAGCATTATAAGTATTCTCACGTTGCAACGGCGATACAATGACTATCATTCAAAGGATAGACAAGCTATTGTACTCACCACAATAGGTGATAATAGTCATTTTCATCGACGATTATTCTTCGTCGCTGGTGCAGTCAATTTACCGTTCAGGTTAACCATGTTGCCTTGACGAGCTGCTCCAGTACCCATGATTGAACAAAATGCAAAAGCTATAAAACGATTGGTAGCCACTGAACTATCTGCCTCGTGCAGGACGCGGACCGCCAACGCTATTAAACCGTCAGTTCGTTACCACGTGACTGTGAAGCACTGTGGCAACATTCAATGCTGCTCGCCGGCCCGCGCTCAACAATAAGCATTCCTCTCCATAACGGGCGCGAGAGTGCTCCAGATTTGAGATGAAGAAATAAAAATAGTAAAACGTTGATAAACTAAGCACGATTTTACTATATTTACATGAAAAGGACACAAATGATGACTTTTCCTTAACTATGAAAATTGCTACGGCAATATTGCTAAATACATTGCTTAAGAAAGACCTGTACAAGACGAAACGTGGTTTGCTAATGCTTGCTAATGGAAGAATATGAAACCTAGACACAAATCGTGAATAATATAAAATATGTATGTACATAGTCTGTAGAGTAATTTTTATTGTCTTAAATTCTTACTCTATATTCCCTTAGATTAAGACACTAGTTAATGAGCAAGACCTAATACAGATTTTTTTTTCTGTATTTTCATGTGCTGAAACATGAATTGGAATGAGATTAAGACAGCCACCAAACTGACCCACTCGTCAGTGAACCAGTCATCAACATTCCTGATTCCCGACACGACCCGATGGATCGTAGAGTCAATAAATATCACTTCCCCCCTTCACACAGTGAAATTCCCAGTGTTTTCCACTAGAATGTGAAAAGGTGATCCCGAGTTATAGTGCAGTGAAAATGAAAGGTGATGAAAGAATTCCCCTGTGAAAATCACCCGAGCTCATAAGAAATACTCCTAACCTCAAAGTGAAGAGTGACGTCGCTACGAGAAAGACTGATAAAAGTTTTATGTTCTGTTCAAAATTGGCGGAAATGCACCAATACTTCAAATGACTTCCTGTAATCGAATTTCTTTTCTTCTTGTCAATATTTGTGTATATATGTAAGTGTATGTCTATTTGATTTGAATTTGCATCTATGTTAGTATTTCAATGTTTTTGTTGACTGAATGAGAGTAATTCCTGAGAATACGCAAGAAGGAACCCATCTTAAATCCTTGAAGACTTATGATGGCATCAAGCCACTACCAAGTTTGTTAATGATCAAGAAACTGTGATTAGTTTTGACTATTTAATGTGAAACGTATATACCTCTATATGCCTTATGTTATGTTTGTTTTGCTCCCTACAAGGAGAGATCCTTTTATACTTCTTTCACTAAGTACGTGAATCCAATAATATTACGATTGAGCGTGAGTCGTAACGTTCTTTCAGAATCACTACTCCTCACGCGGGAAGCGATGTAATAGTACTGGGATTTCCGTCGTATGAAAGCTATGAGTACCCGTGGGAAGGCATTCACCTATCTGTATATTAAATGACCAACTTATAAGATGAGACCTATTCTTTGAAAGACATGTGTTTTATATAATTTTCGTAACTGTAAAGATGCGCATCTAGCGCGGACGTTAATACATCGATAGCGCAGTCAAAGAAACATTTTAACAGACGCTGAACTAAACGTTCCGTTTCGATCTAAATAAAAGATGACAGTAAAAACCTTTGTGGATCTTCAGATTTTATCGTACTCCTGCTTGTAATGTGAAAACGTAAAGAAGGTCGTCTTTAAGCCATAAAATTGGGCGATCTTGCCACCGTGCAGACAACAAATATTAATTACTAAAATTCGAGTAATTTATGTTCGATACTGTAAACCGGCAAGTTGTTGTTATGAAGGTGTTGAACGGTACCAGAATTGTCTCGAAGGAAGGAAAAAATTAATGACTGTAATTTGTGACAAAAACGTGAACCAAGGAGTTAGCAGAGGACAGACTGAAATCTAATCGCACCATGCAGTCAGAAAATTACTTATGTAAGTTATACTGTTTATAGATAAGCCCTAATTGCTTGTAAGAATGGTTTGAATATGTTTAGTGTTTACCAGATTTCTTATTCTATTCTTTTCTTTTTTTTACCTCCATATCATATTATTTTTATAAATGTCAAACAGCCTTTACTACAGCTCAAATACTGCGGCATCCTGGTCGTAGACAGAAGGCCGCTCCTTGTCTTCTATGCAACTCATAGCTGCCCCAATTATTAATGATTCCATTTGCAAATGCTATTTGTTTTATTTTTCATTGTTAAAGGACCCTTAGGTAATTATAAAATTAATACTGACTACGTAAATATACCCGGGTTGTTCTTTTCCGAATAATTGAAAACTTTGCGCAATGAAAAACTAGCCTGCTTCTGACAACGATCAGGAGCCGACCAGAAGACGGACATCTTCGACTGCTTTCGTGTTTCCTGTGGCAAAGATGTGCCAAACTGGGAACACGACATTCTTGCATGAAACCCAATATATACATAATTATCAGATTAAAATTGAAAAAATATTGAAATATATTTAACTTATTTTTTTCTTTTTTTAAATCATGCTACAGCGGATGCCTGGACATTACCTGCTATCGTGTGTACTACCGAGAGTGAAGTGCGGAGGAGATAGCGATACAACATGCAGATGTTATTAGTGGTTGGGGTCTCTTGTTTAGCTTAGGAAAACGTTAAATGCAGAAGAATATGAAGACATTCTACGGCATTCTATAGCGCGTAAAGTAGAGGAACAATTCGGAAGTGATGATAGATTTTACCAGTATGACAATTCTAAGGTTCCACATATTTGTAGATAAGAGAGAATTTTCCATTATTTCAAGTTATGCTATTTCACATACGTGAAGTGAATCTATCAGCGCTGTAGTACGTAATGAGTACGGAGCGAGTGGCAGGTTGGCCATCTGGCGCTTTCATAACCAGTGGGGTGAGTTGCCGATGCAGAAATTGCTTGTGACTTCAGCAAAGAGATACGTAGGGAGAGTACATTTATTCTGGCGCAAATAAAGTACTTGTTATTAATAAATACTGGCTAAGAAAAATTTCATTTTGCCATTCAGATATTAGGAGGAGTCTACGGCTCATAAATACTTTCTTTCAGTAATTTTACAACGTCAGGAAACGATATTAATACAGTAAATAAATGCATAGTTTTGGCAAACCGAAGATTTACGACCTTACACGAAACATTCCGACCGTACGCTCAAGTTACAGACTCTGCGTAATAATCGGCAGCCGTCGATAGGAAGCGTTTCTATCTAGTCACGGAGTGGACCAAGTTTTCGTACAGATCATAGGTAGCTTATAATCTGTGGAGGAAATTTCTTTTTATTGTTTTTCTGAAATAAACGCATCATAATGGCATCTCGTGTGAAAATTATTTGCTCAAATTACTTCTTCCTGCTTCATTACATAAAACATAAGCAGTAGTAGTGCACTTTCAGGATACGGCGGCGCTGCGGCAGCTTTGCCTGGGGCCATAAAACTACGAGAGCATCTCCAAAGGACCGACTGGCTTCATTATCAAATGTTTCAAATGGCTCTAAACACTGTGGGACTTAACAAAATGGCTCTGAGCACTATGGGACTTAA
This sequence comes from Schistocerca serialis cubense, assembly GCF_023864345.2. Lineage (NCBI taxonomy): Eukaryota > Metazoa > Arthropoda > Insecta > Orthoptera > Acrididae > Schistocerca > Schistocerca serialis. The sequence continues at coordinate 669,749,001 of NC_064642.1, forward strand.
CATCTAAGGTCATCAGTCCCCTAGAACTTAGAACTACTTAAACCTAACTAACCTAAGGACATCACACACATCCATGCCCGAGGCAGGATTCGAACCTGCGACCGTAGCGGTCACGCGGTTCCAAACTGAAGCGCTTAGAACCGCACGGCCACACCGGCCGGCAGGACTTAACATCTGTGTCATCAGTCCCCTAGGACTTAGAACTACTTAAACCTAATTAACCTGAGGACATCACACACATCCATGCCCGAGGCAGGATTCGAACCTGCGATTGCAGCAGTGGCGCGGTTCCGGACTGAAGCGCCTAGAATCGCTCTTCCACAGCGGACTGCGCTTCACTGTCGCTAACCTCGAATGGGAAATCGTTGTCAGTTATACTGTACGCCAATTATACCATCATTTACGTACCAGCTAAGCTGAGAGATTTCTGGAGTTTTACGTGAAGTGGAGGGGGGTTTATAAACAGTGCTATCTTTCATACAGCGGCATTTATGAGGCAATCGCTTGTGAACAGGAACATTCCTGAAATGACTAGCCTCCGCAGAGTATCGAAATGAACCTAATGGAACACCTTTGGCATGAGTTAGAAGGCCGACTTCACTCCAGAAGCCTGCGTTCATCCTCACTACTTTTACTTGGTTCGGCTCTTGAGGAAGAATCGACTGTCATTACTCCACAGATGTTCAGACACGCCATGGAAATCGTCCGCAGCAGAGTTCAAGCCGTCATAAAGGCGAAGGGTGGTCACTACATTAATGTCGGCCGGCCGAGGTGGCCGAGCGGTTCTAGACGCTACAGTCTGGAAACGCGCCACCGGAACGGTCGCAGGTTCGAATCCTGCCTAGGGCATGGATGTGTGTGATGTCTTTAGGTTCGTTAGGTTTGAGTAGTTCTATGTTCTAGGGGACTCATGACCTCAGAAGTTAAGTCCCATAGTGCTCAGAGCCCTTTGAACCATTAATGTCGACATGCATGTATTCGGATATTTTGGATTAGATAGTGCACATTCCTCAAAGTAATTCAATATTAGACTTCAAATTTGATACACTAATAAGCTGGACACCAATTAACCTTTCAGCGCTACAGCATAAAGTGGGTGAAGGTAATGTTATTCATATTCTGGAGACAGCCGGCCGAAGTGGCCGTGCGGTTAAAGGCGCTGCAGTCTGGAACCGCAAGACCGCTACGGTCGCAGGTTCGAATCCTGCCTCGGGCATGGATGTTTGTGATGTCCTTAGGTTAGTTAGGTTTAACTAGTTCTAAGTTCTAGGGGACTAATGACCTCAGCAGTTGAGTCCCATAGTGCTCAGAGCCATATTCTGGAGATAAGGAAACGAGGAGCAGCGGTTCGTGATTACGAAATACGAAAAGACTTGTTTGTTTCTCAAAGGATCGTATTATATTGTGAGACCTGAGTGTCTCCCTAGGTATACGGTGTTGAAATAACTTACAGGTGTGCATCCGGGTGACAAACCTCAAACAAACAATTAAGGAAGTCAAATAAAATGTTATGAGGAGAAAAATGCACAGTGTAATGTAACGATCCGCTACAAATGGAATTATGATAGAAATTAAGACCCATTAAATATACATGTTTCTTCATGTGATTTTTTTATACAAGTAACAAAATTCGAAGTAACTTGTAGCAGAAGGGTGCACTCTAAATATTTTATTCCTGATTCCTTTGTCAACAGCGGGGTGGTCGTAATTACTTCGGGCAAATAGAAAAAAAACTGAATGTCGTACATGACGGATCTCTTTTATGACAATATACAGGGTGAATCACTAACTATTGCCACCAAGAATAACTCCGAAAGTATGATAGGCGCTGAAACGTTTGTGAAACACAAGCAGTTAGTATTGTTCTGCCTTGTTATCGATAGGGACGGAGCATATTTTCAATTTAGGAATGAAATTCAGGATACGGCTCCATAATTTTTCAGTGTTTTCCATTCTGAGTCAGCTACATTGATTGTTTACTGAAGAACTGAACGTTGTTGTTTTATCCATTTAGATTGTTCAACCCGCACCGGCCGGAGTGGCTGTGCGGTTCTAGGCGCTACGGTCTCGAGCCGAGCGACCGCTACGGTCGCAGGTTCGAATCCTGCCTCGGGCGTGGATGTGTGTGATGTCCTTAGTTCTAAGTTCTAGGCGACTGATGACCTGAGAAGTTAAGTCGCATAGTGCTCAGAGCCATTTTGTTGAACCCGCTATCCTCATGATGCCTTCATTTTTAGCATGTAGTTATCCCAGTATAAGTCATGTTCCCGAACAAAAGCCCATGCATGCAAATATGTGATAAATTTTATTGCCAGTTTCTCTCAGTTTTACAAAACGACCAATTCGTTTCCTGTTGCGGGTTCTAGTCGTTGTGGAGCAACAGGAAGATAGGGGAGCAATATGCTTGGTCTTTTCTGAGAAGGCGACTACCTGCTCGCTTTCCCTTCGCAGAAAGAAGCAAACGTCTCCACTGGGGATGAAAGGTCATTGCTTTCACAGCCGCCATCCACACAAGCACAAATATAATTATGTGTCGTCATTCATTCAATTGAAATTCTACTGTTGGATAACATGGACGACTTAACTGAAATTGTCAAAAGACTGGTTGCACAAAAAGGGACAGCTAATCAATATTTGATCGACGACTAATGTAATCTCTACTGAGAAAAGCGGGTTGTAAATCAGTTAACCTCAAATGTTACAATGGCGAAAAGCTTAACATCTGTCATACGTCTCGTAAACATGATAACCATCCTTATCATGAAAATATTATCGGTACGCCTCATGTGAAAGGCACAGTCTCTTACCACAGAAAAACGTGACACCGATTAAGCTTATACGACGCCTAATACTTCGAAAAATTAGTTTGTTATATCTTTGTTCGTTTCGTGGCTAATGAAGCGAAGTGCCCAGCTGTGTGTCGCTGGATTCCTACCGCGACTGTAGTCGTGGTGATGTTTTCTTTTGAGCTGTCGACGAGTGTACTACAACTTTTAAAAAACGAAGGTGGGGCCTAGGCTGTGGTTTAAGTTCGTAGGGTGAAGGAGGTCGTTGGATAGTAGTGATCTATATTCACGAGTCGCACTGTTTTAGGTCTTTCCTTTGGAGATCTCATTTTTATCGATAGTTCTGGGATGGTAAATTAGATTGTCGCATATCTGGATGAGTGTGTACGTGCGTGCGTGCGTGTGAATGTCTGTGTATGTGCACACTTGACGTGTACATGGATTTCATGCAACTGTTATATTTCAAGTCATGTTTAGCTTTCATTGTTTTACTTATTTTAACCAGACTCGTGTGATAAGATATGACCGATGTTAAGTGCTGTCCGGCTGGGCTAGCATCCGGTCGCTTGGCAAGCAGGGTGCACTTATATCTTGTGAGATACTTCATTGAGAAGTGGCGGTTCCGTTCTTGTAAACTGACTTAGGGCCGGGAGAGCGATATGCTGACCACACGCCTCTCCATATCCGCATCCAGTGACCCTCGTGGGCTGAGGATGACACGGAGGCCGGTCGGTACCGTTTAGTCTTCATGGCCTGTTCGGGCGGTGTGTAGTTTTTTAGTGGAATTACCTTTATTATTACGGGTACTGAGCGCAAAGCACCGTGCGCCCTAACACCATATCAGCATTACGCAAGTTTCGAGGATACGTCTATCTTTCGTAGTCAAATGGTGCAAGAAGCACAGTTCACAGTGTGGCAGGAAACATTGCGGTAAGTATGCTAACTTTTATATACTTAATATTGTAATGTGGCTTTAAAGTATTGGTTCAAATGGTTCTGAGCACTATGGGACTTAACATCTATGGTCATCAGTCCCCTAGAACTTAGAACTACTTAAACCTAACTAACCTAAGGACATCACACAACACCCAGTCATCACGAGGCAGAGAAAATCCCTGACCCCGTCGGGAATCGAACCCGGGATCCTGGGCGTGGGAAGCGAGAACGCTACCGCACGACCACGAGCTGCGGACTTTAAAGTACTTTTTACCGAAATTGAATTATTAACAGAAGCCACTTTCATTGCGAAACTGCTACCTGTACCAGCAAAAAGCATTCTCTAGTAGCATAACTACGTGGTCTCTCTACGCAGAGCAATAAATGTCATTGCCGGTGTACATGATACGTGCTCTACCGCAAACATCGCGATTCGCCTCTGAGATATAGTAATAGTTGACTCGGGTGACATTTGCGGTAGGAATGCTGTGAGAGGTGGTTCTTTGCGTCCGTGCATTTCTCCGCATTTGCTGTGGCGTAGCTGTGCTGCGAACTTTCAAAGTAAATACCGTCCTCCCACAGCCAAACATTAGTTTTACTTAGCCGCTCAAAAACGTTTGGCTGCTCAATTCCTAACGGACATATTTCCAAAGGACTCTCTTTACGTTTAATTGCTGAAGTATGAAAAGTTCACCGCGAACATGTACCGTCTGAATCACAGAATATGCCAAGAGACGAGGAGACGTAGCTTGTGTTCGAGAGATCAAAGCGTGTAAAGCCACCCCCTAACGTACATACCTGGAAGTTTGCAACCCACAATTAGAAAACTAAAAGTAATGTAACATTACTGGTAATTTTAACATTATAGTTTAGCAAACAACTTTCCACAAGTATTCAGGACTAGTTGATGCAATAACTTATCGGATACATAAGATGCTTATCTAGGTATGTATCTGTTGGAAAAAACCTGTGTGGTTTCCACTTATTTCTAGGAATGAAGTAGAAGTATAGTTTGTCTATGTATGCCCTATTCACTTGGCTGTTTGTCCGGTTCGTCAGCACATCATTTTCATTTAAGTAATACTCACGTCTTCCTGCTATATCTGCTTCGCGATCCCAAAGCTTGATTTCTACATACATGGAATCAGCCCGCTCTGAAAACCTCCAGTTTTTCAGCGCAAGCTCACGTCTCACTTCTCTGTCTCAGAAGAGGTAATAAGAAATATATGTAAAGTTTACTTTTCTGGGAGATTGGAAGGTTAGTTTTAAAATACCTTTTTAATTTATCGAAAGCACTCCAGACCACTTTTTACTTACTCTTTAGTTTTTTATTGCTCTCAATCGAGTTGTTTGTTTCTTTGTTCCCAAATACTAAATTTCTTTGATTTGTGCTGCAATGTTTTTGTCAATTTGTACATTTAATTTGCTCTATATGTGCTGTAGTAATATTGTTTCATGTGTAATTAATTTACAGTCCTACTTCCAAACATTCTCTTGTAAGTTCTTCCTTTTATTTTCTTCCCGTTATTCCTGTCGTGTTCTTTTCTTGCCGGATCTTGTGTAGTCGGTTTAGGAACCGGAAAGTTGTGTTGATGATCTGACCTGTCTTTCTCATATAGAACCGTTACAAATTGTTGAGTTTAGGGGAAAGTCTACATTTTCATATATTCTTTGAGTATTGTTAGCAGTTCGTCTTTTTGGAAATATTTCTCGAGATTTCTACATTTTAAAAAAATTACCTTGTTTCCGCAGTGCTTTCCTTAATTTCTTTATTCTTCATTAGTTTTACACAAATCGTCTCACATTACTTACTGTCATTATCTTCTTTAATACCAAATTGTATCTTCGATTCATATCTTGATGTACGAAAGCTTATAAATAAGGCTTGCACTGCTGCCATCTTCTTTCTCATAGTATCATCTGAATATGCCATCTTTTCAAACCGGCTTAAATTCTTTTTGTAAAGTCTTGTACTGAAACGAAGCAAGGGAGAGGATTTTGTTATGAGTGACCGGTACTTTCTTTCTACAATTCCAATGCACACATGGACTAATACGGGTATTTATTTGCATGAACATGCCGGCCGCGGTTGCCTAGCGGTTCTAGGCGTTTGAGTCAGGAACCGCGTGACTGCTACGGTCGCAGGTTCGAAACCTGCCTCGGGCATGGATGTGTGTGATGTCCTTAGGTTAGTTAGGTTTAAGTAGTTCTAAGTTCCAGGGGACGGATGACCTCAGATGTTAAGTCCCATAGTGCTCAGAGCCATTTAACCATTTTTGCACGAACATTTACTCAATTTGAATAGAGTTCATGTGTTGTGGTACAAGCCCTTAAATAATAGTCCTCTTACAGACAGTTTGGGTAATCTTTCTATTACCAATATTAGTCTCTCCGGTAGTCCTACCATAGGCACTAAATTGGTCGCTATGTGCTGTCATAGCCTGTGACATAAACCGAGCCCACTGACACACTCCAAACTGGAAGAGTGAGTCAGTCATGCTGGTCAGTGAGTCGAGAAAGAGCCATTGAGTGAGGCCCTCTGGTCAGCAACGGCGACCTAAATCACTGTCGAGGGGGCGTTGGCAGCGTGCTGCTGGTAGGTGTGTCTGGTTGCCTCCTTCTTGATATGTGCACTTGATCCAGCGCCTACTATCGACCTTCACGCTACGTCTTTGCCGACCAGTGTGCTGGCCATAGCTTATGCTAGCACACTCTTTCTCTTGGAATCGGATATGTACCGTTTATCCACAGGAGTTTCTACTGTTAGTCGTTCCATCCAGGGATCCATGTCAGTTTCGACACAAAGAGCAGAGGATGGTCGGCGCAAAGTACCAAAATGTGTCTCAGAAACATTATAGATGCCTCAGTTGATGGAACAGCAGTTAATAGAATTCGATTCTTTAAGAAAGCGTAACACACATCTGAAGAGGAGAAATTATTGCCTTGAACTGGATTGGTTGTTCTTGAATCTTAAAAGTACAGCCGGAAGAATGTTGGCTTTCGGTGGAATAAACAACTTAATTTCTAGAATTAGATTTTCACTCTGCAGTTGAGTGTGCGCCTGATATGTTTCCGCAATATCCTTTCGTCCAGGAGTGCTAGCTCTGCACGGTTCGGAGGAGAGCTTCCGTGAAGTTTGGAAGGTAGGGGACGAGGTACTGGCAGATATGAAGCTGTGCCGACAGGTTGCGAGTTGTGCATGGGTATCTCAGTTGGTAACATATTTCACACCTATCACTCTCCTAAACTCTGGCTGTAAAATATTTGCCGGCATCATTAATGAAAGATTAAAATCAGTACTTAACATAGTCACTGGATCATATCAATGGAGCGTAGAAAAGACGGGTCCATCTACCACACACTGTGCGACTACAAAGATATTATTTCCACAGCTGCAGCCTGAAAAATAAAGTGCGCCATCGCATCATTGGACTTTGAGAACGCGTTCGATAGAGTCGATTATGCTTACCTTTTTCACTTCATGCGTGCCATGAACGTTACGCAATGTTTTATCGACATCATTACAAATCTTCTGCAGAAGTCAACATCGACAATTATGTTAAACGGTCAGTCCACTTGGCCGATTGCAATAAACAGTTTGGTGTGACAAGTGCGCCCAATGTCTATGTCACTCTTTGCAATAGCAATCGAGCCATTACTTTTTCGCCTGACCCACAACCTCCAACGACTCACTAAATGTGGCCGTAGGATTGTCTGCAGGGCATATGCCAATGACATTGCATTTATTGTCAAAGACAACGACGAGATAGAGAAAGCACTCGACATAATAAACAAATATAAACTAGTATCTGGTGCGAAACTGAATAGAGACAAGTCTGGCATAATCAATACTGGAAGCGGATTAGGAGTTCCCATTTTGACCAATAAAAGGAACTGTTACTATGACATATCTTGGGGCGGAGTTTACAAGGAATACTCGGCAGACCATCGCAGTTAATTACAGAAGAATCCTCACCACCATCCGTGCTTTTATACGTCAACAAAGTCTCCGTACTCTTGATGAGATACAAAGAGTGGCTCTCCTGAACATCTGTTTATCCTCTGAATTTAATTACGTGGCGCAAGTCCTGCCAATGCCGGGGGAAGTGGCGAACAGGATTTTGGCTGCTTTTGGCCACTTCGTCAGCCACGACCTCACCTTCAAAGGAATATAACAAGCGTTGACTCTACCGACTGAGAACGGTGGATTGAATCTTACTGACGTGTACAACAAAGCACAAGCGTTGTATGTCTGTAAAACATATAAACAGTGGGTGCGGTCGGTCAGTAGTGTTGCCGCATTTATGTTAAATGAAATAGCACCGGCCAATCAGGACGCCCCATCTGACGTTCACCACATCCCAAATGAACTTTACAGCTAAAACATTTCTTCGTAGAATATAGCTACATTAGACTGGGAACACCCGAGAAGATGTCATCAAAGTCAAAACAATCTAACAAAATTTAATGAACTTGTAGACCAAGAACGTCACAGAAGAAAAATACGTCGGTCACTCTTCTCATGCTATCTGGAGGAATATACACCACCCATGTTTACCAGCTAAAATTCAGTCATTGTGGTATTATTTTGTGAATAGGAAATTTCCAACGAACTCCAGTCTACATTCCATTCATCTGGCTGATTCCCCCTCGTGTTCCATTTGAAACCAGATTGACACAGATGAATATCAGTTTGTCTGTGGAAATGCAAGTAACATATTGTTGTCAATCAGAAAAAAAATTAGCAACTATGCAGAGAAAATCGCCTTATTTGATAACGCCAACCCCGCCTCGAAGAAAATGCCGTGAACTGATTTTACCTACTGTCCAGTAAAGAAAGGAGCGAAGGAGGTTTTTGGACGTACATCTCCGACCGGCATCACAAGCTACTTCGCATCATCAATTACTATGATACATACGCCAACTTCATCAAAAGAACAGTCATGTGAAGTCCATTTTTCTATGTTGCGATTCAGAACATGGAGAAACGAGAGACAATCTGATCTTTGAAAAACACTTATGATCAAATGACGAACATCACTATCTGGTCTAGACTTGGGTTTCTTCTAAAAGTCAAGGAACCTGTAATTAATTTTAGTCTGTTTTATTACTTTTAAATATCAGTTGAAAATTATGTTTTAGTGTGGAATGTTATGACCAATGAATTGAACATCTTTCTAAAAAAAAAAAAATGAATAAGTAAAAGGAGTTAGTAGAGCCCTTTCCTGCGAAAGTCAAAGTCCCGAGTTCGAGTCCCATTCCGGTCCACAGTTTTAATCTGCCAAGAAGTTTCAACTTAATTTCTACATTCATGGTTTATTTCATTGCCTTGTTTTCAGCGTACATTGTTTCTTGCTTGTTTCCCTCATATTTATTGCGTCGAGGGTGTCACTATTTACTGCTTTTGCGACAAGATAAGCACACCTCTAGATTTATGAGTCGCTGGTTAGAGATGCTGTTTGCACCGTCAGGCGAAACAACATATTGCTCCTAGCTGTGTTGAGAGAGTTCTCTAGGCAAGTGTGACACTCTGTGTTATAGTGTGACCTGCAAGTAAATTCTATGTGCCTATAGATATACATTTTTGAACACGGACTATAAGTTGGTGTTTTGCAAATTCCGCCTTCGCTTAACTGGAGTGACTGAACTGCCTTAGTTCGCTGGAAACCTTCGTAAATGGTTAGTTAGATGAATTAATAACCAGGCTACAAGCTGCAGAGAATGACATTATCGTTGCATGTCAATGGCTGCAACGAACTCTCACGTTTTAAAGGATTGTATTGTCACAGTTATAAATTTGCTGTTAAATGTTGCTTTAAATTACTTGTGAGCATTGTTTTTGCACTTGTTAGTTACTGGAGATTATGTTAAATTTCGAGACTGAAAATTGTTTTGTTGACATGCTCCAAGGAGTGATCTGTTCAAGAAATCGGTATTCGTTAGGTATTTCAGACGGTTTTACTTAAGTCAATCTACAAATTTTGACAAACTCTATCTCAATTAATTCCTACTGCCCAGTACGACAGACTGGTTCTACTCCTTCATAAAACGGATTACCGAGCCAGTATGTTTTACTGCTTCCACCACTTGTCCCATATTTGAGGAAATTTTTTGAGCTTACTGAATTTGAAGGGAGTTATACTCTAACTAACCTACGGTTGCAGGCCATTTTTAACCATTATACAGATAGAGTGGCTGCTCTGGTGGGCGTGGATGAAGACCAGAAGAAATGTTTGAAAACTATTAATAAAGGTATTAGTTAACTTATCAGGCTTATAATACGAAGTGAAGTGAATCTAGAAATGAAGCCAATCAGAAAGATCGGTGTCGTGCTGGCAGGCGGGCGATCTCTGTAACACTTTTCGCCAAAGTTCAAAATTCAATGAAGGGATTTTTGGGTGACTATTCTAGCTTATCTTTGAATTCAAGAAAACAGATTGTTAAGATTCCTTAATTTACTGCCGACGGCTATCGAGGTGAAAGAAGTGGATGTTTTAAGATTAATAACAGTGAAAATGAGAGATTTGTTGCTTGAAGGAGTACTACAGGCCATACAGGAAAATAACACGTTAAAGAAATTTCGGGCTTGACCTTGCGCATAATTCCTTCCAGAGGTTAGTAGCAGTCAGTAAATAAACAATATGGCCACGAACAAGGAACTCAGGAATCGGTGGTAAACTGCACATAATGAGTTAAAAAGAGTGTGTTGTATATCTCTCGTATGCCAAGGAACAAGCGGTGAGTCGTATGTGGATTAACACCTAATAATAGGCAATGAGTAGTGTTTCGTACTTCTCCCAAAACACTAGCTCGATTAGGTGCTGTACTCCATGATATTCAGGCTACAGAATTTTTGGATTCCCAGAAGAAGAGCTAGGTCATAAGGGAAGGTTCCTCTAATAATACGGATTTAAATGGGAGAGTGAGAGTGCAGCTTACGAATAAAAACGAAAAGAAAGAGTGATTAGTTCAGAAGGAATTAAAGGAAAGGCTATCCAAAAATAGTTTATAGGAATTTTAGGGGAATATGTCCATGTGAAAAGGAAATGGGTGTCGGAAAAGAGCTGACTGCGAGAATTATGACAACCGAAGCAAAGGAATTACAAATTAATTAGCGGTATTATAGATAAAAGAACACCACCCTTGCTGTTTGTTTATGTTTAATTAAATAACGAACAGATATGTGCGTTACTCGACATGGGCAGTATTACTTCCGCAGTCAATTACAACTGGTTTGTTGCTAATCAGGTTGTTTGTAAGTGTGGAAAGCTACTGTTAAATACATGGTAGTAATTTTGCCGTTGGTAAATCATCCCAGAGTGTAAAGAGATGCCTGCAGTTCAAGGCTACAATTGGTGGTTCTTTTACATGTTATGTCAGTACTAAAGTGGTAGAGAATTTAGTCGCCAATTGTATGTAGTGTGCCAAGTGTATCTCCAACGTCCGTTTGATTCCAGACTGGACGGAATGAAATTTTTATTTTAAGTTTCAGTTTTGCCAGCAGTTCCAAGACAAGACGTATGGTAACGCATGCTTGTGATAAACTTAGTACGTGAAAGTGTGGAGGACCCAGATTGATTAAATAAGCAACTAGCGTATTTAGAGAAATTTGTTAAAATACCTGTCAAGGTAGTTTGTGCTGACTCCTCAGATGCTGTAATGCAAGCATGTGGAGTCATTCAGCCGTTTGATTATCGGATTAAGTCGACCGCTGATTCCATGGTTACAATGGCCCCATGTAGACCATCACCCCCTAGGGTAAAAGTATTAAGGAGAATGGCGATAAGTTTTACTACAAGGAATAACTCGGCCTTCTAAATCTCCTTACGCTGCTCCGATTCTTCGGGTTGTGAAATATAATGGCGAATATCAGATTGTGGAAACTGGACATAATGCTAGTACTAACGTCTTTCCCACTGCCCAATATACTCCTGTTTTGGATAGCATAACGACGGGCATATTTTTAGCGATCTTCACCTGAATCAAGCGTATAACGAGACGGAGTTGCGGAAAAGTTCGAAGCCTGTAATGGCAAGGCAGGCCAGATCAGATTTTACTTCTAATTCATCCGCTTGTGTTGCTCCCAAGCACAGGTGTGATCTCTCAGTTATTGAACGATCTGTTTACAGCCATTAAATTTCACAATGCCCATCACTACCTTGATGACTTGATGATACATACTAGGTCCATTCAAGAGCACATAGAAAAATCCCCATGAGGCTTTTAGGCGGTTAAGGAACGCAGTTTTTATCAGTTCATCCATGAAGATTTTAAAGATATATAGTTTCCACGGACGGTACTTAAATGATCCTGGAGTAAAAGTGATTAAGTAAGTTTCTTACCCCACAGAATGTTAACAAGTTTTCAGACTCATAGGTATGGCTAATTTCTTTAGTAAATCTATTGGACCAATTACACAGGAAACGTTGCCGGATTTTTTGTGTCCCTCGCAGGTAGCCTCATTTCTGGCACTTAAACAAGCATTGGAATGAACGCTTCTGTTAGCTCTACCGTACTTGTCTAATTTATCCTTCAAACTCATACATCGGCACTGGTAATAGTAGCAGCATTATCTCAAGATAAAGAAAATGGAAAGAAGGTAATTGCATATACCTCGAGGAATATCAGTGACTTAGGAAAGGAAATGCTTCATTTTTGTGTTAGAATCATTAGTGGTTTTATTTGTGATGCAGAAATTTCGCCAATATATAGAACTTTAAAAATTTATCATAGAGAATGAAAACCATGCTCTCAACTGGGTACTATAGGTTGAGAAGTTAGAGATACATAATATGGTGGAGTCGCGCAATATGGCGGCAGATCAGAGCGATGTTAACCAAGTAAATGACCAGCCCACAAAAAATCATGACAGGATTCCATTGGTGAGTCCGATGTTAACGCAGATTCCTCAGCTAATCCATGACGTCAGGGAATTACCAGATCACGATAACTGAGGAAAGTTAGAGATAAACTGGAGAGAGGCGAGCAGGTAGAGTCTGCTGTTATAACAGAAAGCCCACGATGATAATAAATACAAGGTAGTTGTTCCTAAAGAACTGATTGAATTTCTCTATGGATATTTTCACATGTCACCAGTATGCAGGCATTTAATGTTCTATAACATCCATGAAACAATTCTCTAGCAATTTGATTTGTTTTTCAAGGAATAAGTAATGATACCCAAAAAATTGTATCCAGCTTATTATCTACCCCTCCTTCCTTCTTCCATCCATTGTCCACATTAAACAATGGCCACTCCAAGTAATTAATAAACAAAGTTTTTTATGAATATTTGACAGAAATGAAGACCAGAATAATCTTTCAAGTTTACTTAGCATGTCGTGTTGAGAGGGCTCCAGTTCTTTTTGTCTAGGGATCTGATTCTAGAAGCTGAAAATCCAACATCAAGTCCTCACGATTCGTTTGAACTAAATACATTGGAAGACTGTCGTTGCACAATTTTTTATGCAAATATATTTTCCACAGATTTTTCTCACATTTTGGTATATTATACAGTATTTTGATTTTTCACATTAACAACGGGCAAAACTACATTGTTCGCACGTATTATTAAAAAATACGTCCGATCACATCAAAGGCACCCTTACAGCCCTCACACCATGCGGAAATAACATATTCCAAAGTGTTTACAATGTTTCTTAACAAATGAGTTCCTAATAGTTTTCTCAAATAATTAATTTCGAGTACTGTTCCTTAAATGAACCTACAATTAACCATAGTAAACCTACAGGATTGTGTAATTAATAATATTGCAAATAATTCCTCATTTCAAAAATTTATAAAAAAATTATTTTGACTGTACGTTCAGAACTAATACTTATAGATTACGACATCGAAACTAAAATGTTTTATAAAGTAATTCCTTTTCACAAATTTTAGCTTGAAGTATGACATACTGTGTATCAAATTGTACGAAAGTTTACAGAAAAGCATCTGAGAAAATACTGACCTTCTCAAAATTCGAAAAATAATACTGATATCGACAACTACTGTTGAAGAAAAGTAATGCTAGAGGAGGAGGTCTCGTTTCAAGCCTGAAATGGAATGGTAAGACATTTAGTACCAAGCTGTAGATAATGCCTTTAATAACATTTATGTGGATTTTCTAGGTCCTCTACCTGGTTAGTAATACAAGTTTTGTATAGGTGCTACCTAACAACATTACAACTGGTAGAACTTCCATCTATTTCTGGAACGTTTACACGACCTGAGTGTTTCGTAACTGATTAAACACCATCTTTTATGGGTCATTGCTTTAAACAAGTCAGTTTACATATATATATACTGTCCATTACTAATAAAGCCATACATCGCAGTGAATGAAGTCTTCATTGCACGGTACTGGGTGCAAGACTTCACAATCAGGGACTGTTTGAATTTATTTGTGAATTATTACCAAGATTCAGTGGGTGACTAGAACATATTATGAACCACTATAAACCTTATGATTTTGGAGGTATTGTCCGAATATTTAAGCTGATAGCAAACAGGAGTCTTGTACGCTAAAATGTCGTTTTGTCTTGCGTCTAATACTGAACTGTTTTATATAAATCGTTGAGTGATGGCTAATTTTTATGTAAAATTTATCCAAAGATGACGATCTGTTGCTCAGCCAAAATTGTGATATGAGTAGTTCGTCTAAGACCAGGTTTGAGCATTGAGGAAGGTTATCTTGCATCCAAATTTGGGACCATAGAGTTGATTAACAATGGGAAGCTATGTTTCTTAAATGTTTTATTTTTAAAATCGTGTTATATAATTGTCGCTTTCCGTAATCATTTCGAATTTATTTTAAAAATTGGTTTCCCTACTTTCATGGATTATTTTGAAAGGGCTTTTGCTTTCTTGCATGGTATTTAACAGCCTGATGTTAAATGTTGAGTTAAATTAGATGTGAGCCTTGCATTTACCGTTGTTGGTGCATCCGATCTCGTGTCTATTTAAGAGACATTTTGTTGCATAACTGTGTTTACATTGTTCATTACTTGAACTCAGTTAATATCTAGAGACCGAAAAATGTGTTGCAGGGATGCTCTAAACAGTGTTCAAGCTTTAACGATTACTTACGTATTTCCAAAAGTTTTAATATAAATAAACGTATACATTTTTTGAAATTTGTAACTCAGTGTCATTCAGCCTCCCTCAATCAGACTCATCCAGCCAACTATCTTACTGGCCAGTACCGCACTATTGTTTACTGTTTAACTGTAACTTAATCTGATACGTTATCATTGCATTGCGAAACACGACATTTACTCAATGTCTGTTACAGCACTCCCGCAGTGTGATATCGTTTTCAATATTCTTCGCGAATTTATATTTCTTTGATGACGTTAGTCGATTGATATGTGATAACACTATTCAGAGTCGATGCGCTGTCAGGAAAATAAATAAATACTCCAGGACATCCACAACATGTAGAGTTTCTACGATAATGATCGAAGCAGACGAAATGAATTAAAATTTGTGCTGCGGCCTGGACTCGAACCTGAGTCTTCTTGCTTGCTTTTTTTTTATTTCATTTGGTTCGGTTTTGTTCGTTGCGTTTGTTCGGTGCGGACGTTTCATGACACCCTGTGGAGTTCAGCGTTGGTACATTCACCCACTTTTATTTATGACAGAGGGCTTCTAACACTCTCACCGAGTACGCTTTTTGTTTATAAAAACATTTATTAAAAAAACAGTGTTATACATTCCAAATACATACTAAGTTATACATACATGAAGTTATTTAAAGAAGACGGATTGATCATTTCAATTACGCTGACGTTAAGGAAAGACAACAGAAGATTGTGTTACTGAATAAATTACCAGAAAGAATTAAGTTAACCATCAAGAAATTTTTTTTTAAATACATTCAAACTTCAACCTTAAGAAGTAAAATCTGCACTTTGAATAACATGAGCTCCAATCTTTACAGAAGCATAATTAGTTGTTTATGATGTATATCAACAAGTTGGTGGGATAATTTTAAATATAAAACAATTTAGTAATCATATTAGACAATTTCTGAAATACTTGAGAATGGCGGAAAGGAGATATATAATAAAGTTGACTACTCTTCCAACTACACTTTCTGGACATTAATTGAATCTTAAGTATCTGAAGTGATCAGATCTGTATAATCAGTCTTTCACTGCGAAACTGACTTACACATCACAGTGCAAAAATGAACAGGGCAATGTGCCAGCCATTGAATATTACATTTATCAGATAGAATCTTATGGTTTTAACCAATCGATAAGGACATTTCTGTAAAAACTTTCTATTTCCAAATTTCTAGTTTAAGCCAATAATGCACCTTTAATGTTTTGTGTTTTGACACTATTAGACACACAATCTCAATGTCACATAAGTTCTGTACATTAGCTTATAAATTTCAAAAACTACTCTCTGAGGTAGAAAATCCACACATCATAAATATACTGTAAAATCTTAAATAGTATCCTTAAGGTAACTACAATACATCACTGTGAACACAGTCTTCTTTTTTATATTAACCAATGCCCATTCTATCAAATACAATTATTATCATATTACCGAACTTTTTCTTGTGATTCGAATACCTTCTAATTTAGTGGAACTCACACAGCATGTGTACCTTGAATTCTATGATGCTATCGGATCCTAATTTGTTAACAAAATTTCCCAGCAACCAGTGAAGAGCGTTATTTTTTGCTTCTGGGAAATAGCGTGCTGCAGGCCTGTGTATGACTGACAGCGATATATACTCAGGGGATGTTCTTGTAATCAGAGCTGTTTGCTCCCGGATCCACTCCACTTCCCACTATTCATGTGACCACTGCAAGTATATCTATGAATTACGTGTCAACTAGATGGCATTGTTGACATAAATTTGTTTCACAGAGTCCGATTGCGTACAGTCTTTCATTGGTGCTAACTATGTTGTTCACAGTCTTGTACCATGACGTTTTTACATTAGATGTGAGCACATTAGAACTAATATTTTTCCAAATCTCAGTCCACTCAATGTTTGGAAACTGTCGTTCTATTTTGTTCCTTCCTTCGCTTTTCTTTCGTTCCCGCATTATGGCTCTCGATGTTAAGTGTCGGGACTGCCTGAGTTCGACACTGACATAACTAAACTCAACATAGAAAATCCTCACGTGCTGTAAGCGACTGTTGATATTCTGCACGTCAATCGGGGGAAGCAGGCTTGGAAATTTAATGATCTCTAGAAGTTGCCTGGTTACGCTTTCTCGCGAGTCTCTTATTAAATTAACTTGCCTTTTGATAAAAAGAGCAGAGGCTTTATTCGTTATATCAGTTAATCCTAGTCCACCATTTTTAGGATCTAAAGTGGCTACTTTAGCAGGTACTCTGAACACTTTATCTCTCCACAAAAAGTTGGTGATTTTGGACATTATTCTCCTCGCTATCTTTCTCGGTATTGGAAACAGCTGGGCAGTATAGTAAGCCTTAGCAAGGATGCATAAGTTGATATACTGTGTTCTTTGAACTTGGTTCATATATCGAGTTAAATTCTCTACAATGGCTCCTTGCACTTTATCTGCTGCAACTTTCCAATTTAAAGCCGTCATTTTCATAGGGCATGGCGTCAGGGTTATCCCAAGTGTTATATGTTGTCGGACTAATTTTGCCCACTCGACGTTGATATTATCAATACCTCTGAGATTTAACATCTTACTTTTTTTTCGTTTGCATTGGATCCAGATGCTCTACAGCACGAATCAATCACTGTTGCTAGCGTGGTTACTTCGTCATTATTCCTTATAAAGACCCCTATGTAGTCAGCATAGTCTTTTATAACTGTTTTATTTTCTGATAATGTTAAGCCTTTTAATCTAGCATGGACATGTCGGAGGAAAGGTTCCAGCGAAATGGCGGAGAGCGACATGGACAGAGGACTTCCTTGAGGAACACCTCGTTGTATTTGCATCGGCCTGGATTGTTGACAATTCACCGCTATTTTAGCATTTATTCCCGTTGCTATGTTCTTAATCAACTGTATGATCCTATCGTTGAAACCTATTTTCTTCAATGTATGTAGAAGATATTCATGATTTACTACATCGAACGCTTTATAAAAATTTAAAGACAATAAAGCACACTTTACGTTTGTTACAGAAGTTATTGCAATGATATCCCTGAATTCCGCTAGATTTTGAAAAATGGTTCTGCCTTTCGCACAGTTCTGATGTTGACTAATAATTTTATCTGTAAGGCATGAAATTCTCTTGTTTTTTATTCTAGCTATTAATTTATAATCAGAATTCAGCAGTGCAATTGGACGAAAATTATTTAAATCTTTGTTTCCATTATTTTTTGGCACCAGAACAATATTTAAATCTTTGCTACCATTATTTTTTGGCACCAGAACAAATTTGCTCTCCTTAAACTCAGCGGGAATCATTTACAATGTCCGTGATTTTCGCACCTACTATTGGCCAGTAACGGATGTAAAACTCTCCTGGCAGACCATCCGCTCATGGGGATTTTTTTGGTGGTGAGTCGCACAGAGTCTCATACACGTGTTCTTCACTGACAACCTCGATAGAATTTTCGTTGTCATCTTGTGTCAGCTGTGGGGCTAGGATGTCAAGGAACTCTTCCAAGGAAGCATCACTACTTTGATGTACAGAATATAGCTCGCAATAATAGCGATACATCTCGTCCATGATATCCTCCTGGGTTCTGGGAATCGTACCGCGTTTTGTTCGAATTTCAACAATAAAAGTCCTCCCGTTTTTCGTATGCTTCACTAAATGATATAGGGATGTAGCTTCATCCTCTGACTCCGAATTTGCCTTCCATTTTAGTTTTAACCCTTCCATTTGACTTCTCTTGATATTAAGTAACTCGGCTTTGACTTTTTTGATGTCTGCCATCCGAAGTGAGGAACCTGCAGAGACTTGATCATATAGATCTCTCGAAACGGAATAGTAATACTCTATAGTGCATTTTATTTCCCTTGCGCTCTGGGCACTGTATTGAATAAGAACTTTCCTCAACTTTGGCTTTGCCATTTTAACCCACCAGTCAATAGCAGTGGCATATCTAGTAAGGACTCGCAGGCATATTGCCCATGTTTCTTTAATCAGATCTTCTAAATTGTTATTTACTAACAAGGAAGTGTTCAAATTCCACTGATTCTTGAATCGGCGAACCGGCTGTCTTATTATATTTATGCAATCTAAGACACTTGAATGGTCTGAAAAGTACGTAGGAATGGTTTCTACTTTTTTCACGGAAGTTTAAAGATTTTTAGAAATATGTAGTCTATCAATCCTGCTACGTGATGTTGCCGTGACATAAGTGAACTCAACAGTGGAGGGTTGTTTGATTTCCCATATATCCTTTAATTCTAAACCAGTAACTAGTTGTTTTAGTTCACTTGAGAAATAAAAATTAGGTAACTGATCTTTTCGATTTAAAACACAATTAAAATCACCTCCAAGTAATAACTGTCTTGGCGATTTCCTTAACAAGTATATCAGGTCATATTTGAAGAAACGTGCCCTGTCAGCTAGATGAGAACTTCCTGAAGGAGCTTACAAGTTGATGATATTTAGTCCTATTCCCCTTCCGGATTCCAGTCGTTCCACCTCGCTTACTGTAATCCCTTCCCTCACCAAAATAGCTGTTACAACACTTGTTTCGGGAGACACATTTATGTAACTGACAAAACCGGGAATTGCCAAATCCGAAATTAGAACGTCTTGTAACAGCGCTATATCAGTCGCGGATTCGTACAAAAATTCCTCAAGGGCCGATAATTTCAAACCGGTCGTGATTTTATTTATGTTTATAGTGGTGACAGAATAAGATTGCGTCATTTTGCTTTGGATGAACTAATATAGTTTCCTTTGGTTCAGGGTTCAGTTAACCTGTAACAGTTTTCTCGGAAGGCTGAACATAGAATAACACTTCAATCAGTTACTGTCCCGTTTTTTTCTGCTTCTGATGTTTTCTCTTGGTACGACCGTTTCGGACTGAACATTCTTTGGGCTTGGGTCGGCCCTACCGGATTTTCCCTTCCCTTGGTTACGAGCTACATTCTCATTTGGTTGCGTCGGTATTTTACTTCGCGGCTTATATGGAGCAGCAGCAGACGCTTTCGCAATTTCGGTTGCCGGCGCCTGTCCTGAGGTGTTGACAATGATTTCAGTTTGGCCACCACTTCCTCGTTCTTTATTAATATCACTCACTTCCCGATCGAGGGAAACAAGTGGAGACTGCAGTTTTGCAATCTCTCCATGAATTTGTTTATTAACAGATAGATTCTGATCTTTGCAATCGGCTACTGCACCTGTTGTTTCTTGCAAATTAATGCTGCTTACATCCCCTTCATTTTCTGGTACCGTATGTGTATTATCTTTCTGTTCATTAGTTTCCATTCGCATTTTGCCTTCCGGTTCCTCTGCCCCCTCATTGCACTGTTTTTGCTTGCGAAGTGAGGGAGTGGGACAAGACAGCTCGTCCTCTGAACAACTATCTGTTATCTCCAGGGGTTGTTTTTTCGGTTGCGTTTCAGTTTCACGAGTAGTGGCAACAGGGTTTCCTTTCGTTGTTAACGGCGGAAATTGACTGTTATCGTGAAGGGAGACATCAGCTTGGCCCGCTGTGTCAACATCCTCAACCAGTTGTTCCGGGCTATTCTTTGGTAACAGATCATTTAAGGTAAGCTTCTGACGCTGTATCAAATTACTTTTAAGAACAACAGTTCGCCGCGGACATGCCTGTCTGAAGTGGCCGGTTTCCTTACATATACGACATGTAGCTTCCTGACCTGTATAAATAATTTGTGCCTTATACCCACAAACAGTTATGTGAGAATATTCATCTTAACGTCCATCTCTACATAGCGGACCCCGTTAAAACACTGCAGTTTAAAGCGATGCGACCATCTTTCATTTGCAATTGATTTAACGTCTCAGAAGTTTGAAAGAGCTTCCTTATTCTTATCATTTTCAATTTCAATGGGAAGATTCAAAACACGAACGGTTATGTAATGAATGTCCGCTCTATAGATGGAAACCTTGCTTTTATATCCATTTCTATGCACAAAATCTACTTCATAGCCCCACTTTCGTAACACTTCATCAACAGTCGAAACACTAACTTGACAAAAACACAGTATTTTTCCTGATCCAGTTGCCAGGAATGGACGGTTTCAGAATTTAGACCAATTACCTGTGTAATCCAGTCATCTATTTCCAGGGATGTCGGCTGAACAGGACGGGATTCCTTGTCAAAAGCAAATACCATAGTATTCTTCCTGAGGTTTGTAGCCATGGTTAGTCCAGCGAAGCAATTTCGGTTAAACAACCGAAATTCCAAGTAGTAGCAGCAAGACCAGAAAGAGCGATCAGATCACAAGTAATAGGAAGGAACACGGAGATTAACGGACGGACGGCACTCGGCGAAACGCAAGTACAGCGATGTAAACACGGAAGTGCAGCGCAACAGTTAACAGCGGCCACTCGCGAGCGCGGCTGAAACGGTACGGCACGCTGAGCTACCGCGCCCGCCGCTAGTCAGAAACACTAACCATTACACTACCACAGTATGATGGTCAACATTGCTGCACCAACTTCCTAAGCTGAGTGCCCTCCACAACACAAACATTCAATTTTCCCTTATATATTGCCACTACTGCTAGGGCTCTGGCTCTGTGTTGGGGAAGGCACTTAGCTTCGGCAGTTCGTGAAGCAGTGGCTACCATCGTGCTGTGGTAGTGTTATGGTTAGTAATTCTGTCTAGCAAGTCGGAAGACCCGGGGTCGAGTCTCAGCCATAGAACAAATTTTAATTCATTTCGTCTGCTTCGATCATTAACGAAGATAATAAAAAGTGACTTAAATGTTTTTAAATGTTTCCCCACGCTAAGACCTGTACAAATTTTCATTTGTCTAAATCTGCATTCTATAAGTGATGTGTGATGAGCGGTATTTCTGATACCAGTTTAGTTTCCGCCATCTGTTTTCCATCCATGTTTCTTGGGTGGAAAGAACGACTGTTGGTAAGAATCCATGTGAGCTTTACTTTCTCTAAATACAACGTGTTGTCATCCTCACTTCAGGTGGCGAATGTCGGAAGAATTTGTATGTTGGTAGATTCTTCCTAATAACAAACGTCTTCGTGTATTTCGCTAGTGCTATGGCGCTGCAACCTCCCTGTAAACAACAAGTAGTCCACGGACAGTCTCAAGGAGTTTCCGATGTTATCCATCAAATTATTTACGTATATTTGAAAAAGTAACAGCCATAATTCTCTCCCTTGGGATATCCTCTCAATTACTTTCCCAGCTCTGTGTTTGTGAAATCCATATTGATTTTGATAGAGGAGATCTCCGTCGCATATCGATGTCGTAATTCACGAGTGTAAACGTCTTTCTTACTTCTACATCAGGTTATGGTCCAACGATGCAGGCTATAATTGTGTGCCTTCTTTTGACGATCCACCCTGAAAACGAATATGAACTACTATTATAAGCAGCCACTAGGTAGTCTACGACGGCAGCGTTTTCCAAGGGTCACACATCCCTCTCCCCCCCCCCCCCCCCCACCCCACACACACACTCACACACTCCTCCTCCCAAACACTGTTTGCAGCGAATGGACTCAACCTCGTGGCTGCAGAATATAAGCTCACTGGATAACTTGTTAATCACTCCCAGAGATATCTTTACAAGGACCATTTAATACCGTGCAATTCCGCCACCGGACTTGATTCACTTAGGACGTGAGTCCAAAAGGTTGAACAGTCCGCCATGAAATATCAATAAGTTCCGAAATTTTACATAGCGCATGTCCATGGCGACAGCCAAACACTATTGCCCCTTCTTGCCGCTCTGTCATGTCCTTACATTTACCCATGTTCACATACAATGTCGGCTTGAAACCTAAATATCTCACTGACTGTTACTGACTGACACCGACGGAGAGGCACTGCCCCATCGAATAAGCACGTGACTCGATCGCTGCCCCATCTGTGTAGGTGCTATGATTCATCTGCTAGTGTGTACTGGGCAGACTTACTTTTTGTCGAGTGGGCTCATTTCCCTACCGTTCCAGCGCCTGAGAGTTTTTCGATGCTGATTACAGCTGTGGTCTTTCCTTCTCTACCAGCGAAGGCCTTTCGATGCAGCGCGGGAATGTAGGACCTGTTTACCTGTCTGCGATTCTGAGTGTGAAGTGTCAGAAATTCCAGCATCGTAGGGAAAAGAAAATCTGAAATGTCTGTCTCGTAAAGGTATTTACTCTGTAATTATGTTTTATTTGTACGTTCACCCACCGTTCGTACGTTACACTTAACTGTAGCTATTACTTATTTTAAGTACTACTACCACTAACTTCTTTTGCTTTGCCCATGTATCTTCCGTCTGTCTTTAAGAATAGCACTGTAATTATTGGTCTTTTCCCGTGTTACTTTACTCACTTCTCTTTTCGGATTAAACTGCCAATAACCAAATTCTCAATCAGTCTATTATAGTAACTTTTAATTTAATAGTACCATTTTACGCTTACTTTGTACTCATTAAGTACATTTTCCTCTGCTGGCAGCATCGGCCTTGTAATTCATCCCTATTTTTCTTTCCGGGCTCTCAACTGCACAATATTCTTATTAGATTACATCCTATAATAGATAAGGGTAATTGTCTTTCAGTCGTATAAGTTCATTTACCTCTGCTGGCATTATCGGCCTTGTAATTCATCCCTATTTTTCTTTCCGCGCTCTGAACTGTACAATATACTTATTAGATTACATCCTATAATAGATAAGAGTAGTTGTCTTACAGTCGTATCTCGACCTTCTGGCACTCGCGAGTAAGAATCAGTTGGGGGAGAGACGCAAAATCATGAGCAACCCTGACTGACGTCTGTCGTCGTTCGGAAGTGTCGGATCGAGCGATGTAGCGTAGTGGTTGGCACACTTGAGAGGACGACGGTTCAGTTCCGCGTCCGGCCATCCTGATTTAGGTTTTAGGCAAATGCCTGGAGGACTTCTTTGAAAGAGCACGGCCGATTTGCTTCCCTATCCTTCCCTAATCCGAGCTTGTGCTCCGTCTCTAACGACCTAGTTGTCGATGGAACGTTAAACACTAATCTCCTCTTCGTGAAGTGTCGGTTCTGCGTCTCTCCGCAGATAGAAGTAAACCCACGTGAATCTATGAAACAGCTCCATCCAAGCCTCCCAGCAGAAGTGTTAGGCCTGTTAGTAAAACATTGTAACATCCTGTCTTTATCCGCACATTACTTAGATCTGAGCCTCCTCTTCCGTCAAATTTTCTGGAATGCGCATGCTAAGATATTTAGGTAAAATCACACATATTGTTTGCATTTGTCATTTCCCATATTATATATTTCTTAGAGCGGACAGGCCAGTCAAATGTTGTGGGGGCATCGTTGCGTACATAGTAACTGACGCAAAAGCCATGATCATCATCTCGTCGATCCCTACCAAAGAAACACAGCCGGAATACATATTTACTGAAAAACACGTCCTGTCATAAGTGCTTAATTCGTCTCGTCTACGAGCCGCCAAAAATCAGCTTAATGACTTCCGTTTGGTTGGGATGTTAGCTCGCTGTGCTAGTTATTTTGGAAAAAGAGGATACCGTATTCAGCTGGGACAAGACTGCTCTGCGTGCAGTCAGTTATGGTGGACTGCTGCTGCTCCAGGAGCTCATATGGTCACCAGACGATTTTTGTGATTTTGGCTTAGAGCATGCTGTATCCATATACGCGACTTTCAAACTTCCCAATTGCATGCAAATGTAGCGCGATGGTGGAACAATCACACTTCATCACATTTTCCAGTTGTCGAATACAATGACGGGGATAATTGTGGATCTTCACCGAACCCCGAATGTCTTCCTGAACATGGAGTCACTAATATCGAAACGATCCTCCGTAAAACCAGGAAACCATTTTCTTGCCATGCTCTGCCCAATAGCGTTATCCCCATACACGACGCAAATGTTTCTGGCTGTCACCCCTCTACCAAACTCAAACAGAAGAATGTGTAGGAAATGTTCCGTTTTCTCCATTTCGCTCTCTAATTCCTAACGTCCACAGGCCCATTCATTATTTCCAAATGACAAAATGACTACATTTAAACTCAAATATCGGAAGTGAGACACAAATAAAAAATGACAGTAGATAATTAACCCTACAGCAGCCAGAAAAACCAACATGCAAAACAAATACCCAACCAACATGTGCACCAACCTAGATATAAATATCAAAAGCAGCAAGAAAACTTGCGACGCAAATACGATTCGATATGAATAACAAAAGGCAGAGAGTGAATTATTAGGAACTGTTATGTAATCGGGTTCTTCTCATGAGAAATGGCAGCAAAACAATGCCAACAAACATGGTGTACATGCCGCCTTCACAAGTAGAAAATTAGGATATAGAGAAAGTATATGAGGATACTGAACGGGTATTTCAGTACGTAAACGGAGTTGTTGATCTAATAATCATGAAGTATTTTAAGACGGTTGTAGGGAAAGTAACTGATGTCATTGTTACGCGTGAAAAATATGTTCGGTGGTGGGAAAGAGAGAGGAGAAACCCCTATTGAGCTCTGCAGTAAAGGTTGCTAGTAATAGCGAATACACTGTTCAAGAACCACATGAATGGTAGGTGGAAAAGCCACGAAGACACGGGAAGGTTCTAGGTGGATTATACCATGGACATATTGATATTCCGAATCCATATATTTGATTATAAGGCGTACCAAATGTCAGTTACAGGCTCCTATCATAATTTAATAACGACAAGAAAATCTGATTGAAGCTCAAAGGTACAGTCCAAAAGAACCGGTGTGGAAGGGAATGGCGCACCCGAGCACTGAGTAATGATGATACACATTTGTAAGTTCTATAAGGCTGTAGATACTGCGACAAGGAATACCACAACAGGCTAATCAGTTGAAGAAAAAAATGGCTCTGAGTACTATGGGACTTAACTTCTAAGGTCATCAGTCCCCTAGAACTTAGAACTACTTAAACCTAACTAACCTACGGACATCACACACATCCATGCCCGAGGCAGGATTCGAACCTGCGACCACAGCGGTCGCGCGGTTCCAGACTGTAGCGCCTTTAACCGCTTGGCCACCCCGGCCGGCAGTCAGTTGAAGAGCATGATAATAGAAGCAACACTGAGGAAAAGCAAGAAGCGTTAATAGAATGTGTGGACCGGAAAAAAAGCTCGGTAACGTGAAATGGTGCGAGATGATCAAAAGTTTGAGATAAATAGGAGTGATCTGTAGGGAAATACGGATAGTATACAATACGCACAACAACCAAGAGTGAACAATGAGATTGGAAGAGCAGGAACGAAGTAGTTGGATAGAAAGTGGTGGCCACTAGTGTTCAAGTTAAGCATCACAGAAACAATGGCAGAAATAAAAGAAAGGTTGAAGAGTGGTGTGAAAATTGTGAGTTGAAGGATAGCAATGATTAGATTCACTGCTGACACTGCCATCCTAGGTGAAGGAAAAGAATAATTACTGAATACGTTGAAAGGAAAGAACAGTTTAATGAGAAAAAAATAAGTATTGAGGGTAAACCGAAGAAAGAAGAAAGTAATGTGAAGAAGCATAAATGAGAATACTGAGAAACTTAACATCAAAATTGTTGAAGTTAGGAAAATCTGAAGTAAAAAGTACGTAAAAGGCAGATTAGCACAGGCAAGAGGGGCACACCTGCTCAAAAGAAGTCCACTAGTACGAGTATGTAACATAAGCCTTAATTTGAGGGACAAATTCCTGAGACTGTGCATTTGAAGGACACCATTGTATGATAGTGAATCATGGACGAGAACAGAAGTACGTGAATGTGGTGGTACAGAAAAATGTACAAAATTAGAACTGATAAGGTAACGCATTATCGGCGAAGAAGGGAATGTAAGAAAAAAAACTGCCAATAAGAAGGGACAGGATGAGAGGACATGTGTTAAGGCATCATGGAATAAGGTCTACAGTTCTAGATGGAGCTGTTAGGGGTAGAAATTGTAGACTACAGAAACGGGAACATATACACTCTTGGAAATTGAAATAAGAACACCGTGAATTCATTGTCCCAGGAAGGGGAAACTTTATTAACACATTCCTGGGGTCAGATACATCACATGATCACACTGACAGAACCACAGGCACATAGACACAGGCAACAGAGCATGCACAATGTCGGCACTTGTACAGTGTACATCCACCTTTCGCAGCAATGCAGGCTGCTATTCTCCCATGGAGACGATCGTAGAGATGCTGGATGTAGTCCTGTGGAACGGCTTGCCATGCCATTTCCACCTGGCGCCTCAGTTGGACCAGCGTTCGTGCTGGACGTGCAGACCGCGTGAGACGACGCTTCATCCAGTCCCAAACATGCTCAATGGGGGACAGATCCGGAGATCTTGCTGGCCAGGGTAGTTGACTTACACCTTCTAGAGCACGTTGGGTGGCACGGGATACATGCGGACGTGCATTGTCCTGTTGCAACAGCAAGTTCCCTTGCCGGTCTAGGAATGGTAGAACGATGGGTTCGATGACGGTTTGGATGTACCGTGCACTATTCAGTGTCCCCTCGACGATCACCAGTGGTGTACGGCCAGTGTAGGAGATCGCTCCCCACACCATGATGCGGGTGTTGGCCCTGTGTGCCTCGGTCGTATGCAGTCCTCATTGTGGCGCTCACCTGCACGGCGCCAAACACGCATACAACCATCATTGGCACCAAGGCAGAAGCGACTCTCATCGCTGAAGACGACACGTCTCCATTCGTCCCTCCATTCACGCCTGTCGCGACACCACTGGAGGCGGGCTGCACGATGTTGGGGCGTGAGCGGAAGACGGCCTAACGGTGTGCGGGACCGTAGCCCAGCTTCATGGAGACGGTTGCGAATGGTCCTCGCCGATACCCCAGGAGCAACAGTGTCCCTAATTTGCTGGGAAGTGGCGGGGTCCCCTACGGCACTGGGTAGGATCCTACGGTCTTGGCGTGCATGCGTGCGTCGCTGCGGTCCGGTCCCAGGTCGACGGGCACGTGCACCTTCCGCCGACCACTGGCGACAACATCGATGTACTGTGGAGACCTCACGCCCCACGTGCTGAGCAATTCGGCGGTACGTCCACCCGGCCTCCCGCATGCACACTATACGCCCTCGCTCAAAGTCCGTCAACTGCACATACGGTTCACGTCCACGCTGTCGCGGCATGCTACCAGTGTTAAAGACTGCGATGGAGCTCCGTATGCCACGGCAAACTGGCTGACACTGACGGCGGCGGTGCACAAATGCTGCGCAGCTAGCGCCATTCGACGGCCAACACCGCGGTTCCTGGTGTGTCCACTGTGCCGTGCGTGTGATCATTGCTTGTACAGCCCTCTCGCAGTGTCCGGAGCAAGTATGGTGGGTCTGACACACCGGTGTCAATGTGTTCTTTTTTCCATTTCCAGGAGTGTACAAAAACAAATGACGAAACTGGTCGCAGTTATTACTCGGAGATGCCTACAGCCTGCAGGAATACTGTACTAGCCTTAGGTGTCGACCACTGGCGGAACTCAGCGTGTCGTGTGCATGCGTGAACGCTGCTGCGTGTGTAACGTTCAAGGGCGCCGTTTGTGCTGCAACAGGGGGAAACCATCAATGGACTACGCCAGGCTGTACAGCGTAAGGAGACCGCGCACATGTAGCTGCTCCAGCTTGTTAAAACGATAGAGAGTTTACATTCACACCGTCTGCCTTGCCTTAGGCACTTTACTCCTACGACCGACCAGTCGTATCCACAGTGTCCTGGAGGGAGAGACGAACGCTCCCTCCATATCACTTTTGCACACGAGGTCTCTACACATTATATAGAGAATGTAGAATGTGTTACTCTGAACTACTCTGTGCGATTGCACTGAAATATTTTTCATTTCTAATCCAGTTTAATCTTGTGAAACAGATTCGCTAGAACCTCCCTACCCCCTCCATCCCATAATCCTACGTTCACGTCCCACCTGTCAGGATATTCAGTATGTGATCCATTGCACACCCCTGTACCACTGTGCGAAAATAAGAGACTATTATGAATTCATTGTCCCGACAGGTTTGAAGAACATGATTGTAAACTCGCGTTAATACAGTGTCCATAAAATTTACCATATACTAACGCAACGGAACCCATGTGGAATGGAAACGGGCGTAAATTTCGCACCTGCAAACATCGTTCCCGTAATTTACAGGAATTGCATGAACTGTGGACAGAAAAGGCCTTCCGGAAAACTAAGAGTTGTAAGATTCAAACCACTCAAAATCACTGCTGTACGAACTAGTGGCCATACCGAAGAAGAAAACATTTCTGAAGCCGCCAAAGAGTGATCGAACAACTAGCCGACTGCCGGCTATCTCTAAACTGTACACTGATCAGCCAGAACATTATGACCGCCCACCTACGAGCCGGTATCTCCACCTTTGACACGGTAACAGCGGCGACGCGTCGTCGCATGGAAACAGTGCGGTCGTGGTAGGTCGCTGGAGGGAAGTGGCACCACATCTGCACGCACAGATCACCTAATTCCTGTAATTTCCGGGAACTGGGTGATATGCTCTGACGCCACCTTCAATCCCACCCCAGATGTGTTCGATCGCGTTAGGATACGAGGTGTATTCAAGTTCTAAGGCCTCCGATTTTTTTTCTCCGGACTGGAAAGAGATAGAAATATGCGCATTGTTTTAAAATGAGGCCGCGTTCATTGTCAATACGTCCCAGAGATGGCAGCACTGTACGGCAGATGGAATTTTACCGCCAGCGGCGAGAACGAGAACTGTTTTAAATACTTAAAATGGTGACGTTTTCCTTACTTGAACAGCGTGCAATCATTCGTTTTCTGAATTTTCGTGGTGTGAAACCAATTGAAGTTCATCGACAATTGAAGGAGACATGTGGTGATGGAATTATGGATATGTCGAAAGTGCGCTTGTGGGTGCGACAGTTTAATGAAGGCAGAACATCGTGTGACAACAAACCGAAACAACCTCGGGCTCGCACAAGCCGGTCTGACGACATGATCGAGAAAGTGGAGAGAATTGTTTTGGTGGATCGCCGAATGACTGTTGAACTGATCGCCTCCAGAGTTGGCATTTCTGTGGGTTCTGTGTACACAATCCTGCATGACGACCTGAAAATGCGAAAAGTGTCATCCAGGTGGGTGCCACGAATGCTGACGGACGACCACATGGCTGCCCGTGTGGCATGTTGCCAAGCAATGTTGACGCGCAACGACAGCATGAATGGGACTTTCTTTTCGTCGGTTGTGACAATGGATGAGATGTGGATCCCATTTTTCAATCCAGAAACAAAGCACCAGTCAGCTCAATGGAAGCACACAGATTCACCGCCACCAAAAAAATTTCGGGTAACTGCAAGTGCTGAAAAAATGATGGTGTCCATGTTCTGGGACAGCGAGGGCGTAATGCTTACCCATTGCGTTCCAAAGTGCACTACGGTAACAGGTGCATCCTACGAAAATGTTTTGGAGAACAAATTCCTTCCTGCACTGCAACAAAAACGTCCGGGAAGGGCTGCGCGTGTGCTGTTTCACCAAGACAACGCACCCGCACATCGAGCTAACGTTGCGCAACAGTTTCTTCGTGATAACAACTTTGAAGTGATTCCTCATGCTCCCTACTCACCTGACCTGCCTCTTAGTGACTTTTGGCTTTTTCCAACAATGAAAGACTCTGTGGCCGCACATTCACCAGCCGTGCTGCTATTGCCTCAGCGATTTTTCCAGTGGTCAAAACAGACTCCTAAAGAAGCTTTCGCCGCTGCCATGGAATCATGGCGTCAGCGTTGTGAAAAATGTGTACCTCTGCAGGGCGATTACGTCGAGAAGTAACGCGAGTTTCATAGATTTCGGGTGAGTAGTTAATTAGAAAAAAAATCGGAGGCCTTAGAACTTGAATGCACCTCGTATAACGACCTGGACGGCCAGCACATCAACTGGATACGCCACTGCGTTCGTCTAACCAATCCATCACATTCCGGACCTCGTGATATGGTGCATTATCTTATTGTAATATGCCACTGCCCAGAATGAGATTTTCACGTTGCAGCGGAGGGTGCGCTGATCTGAAACGCCCGCAGCTCGTGGTCGTGCGGTAGCGTTCTCGCTTCCCACGCCCGGGTTCCCGGGTTCGATTCCCGGCGGGGTCAGGGATTTTTTTCTGCCTCGTGATGGCTGGGTGTTGTGTGATGTCCTTAGGTTAGTTAGGTTTAAGTAGTTCTAAGTTCTAGGGGACTGATGACCATAGATGTTAAGTCCCATAGTGCTCAGAGCTATTTGAACCATTTGATATGAAACTGCCTGGCAGATTAAAACTGTGTGCCGGACCGAAACTCGAATGCGGGACCTTTGCCTTCCCGAGTTCGAGTCTCGGTCCGGCACACACTTTTAATCTGCCAGGAAGTTTCAGTGCCACTGCCGTCGGAAAACATGATCGTCATGAAGGGGTGTACGTCGTCTGCAACCAGTCTACGATGCTCCTTGGCTGTCATGGCGCCTTCCAAGAGCTCCACTAAACCCGTAGATGCCCATCTGAACGTTCCCTAGAGCATAACGAAGCCTCCATTCCGAAGTACAAATGTCAAGGAGTGGTTCCCCTGGAAGACGACAGATTCGCTCTTTCCCATCGCCATGATGAAGGAGGTATCGGAAACCATAAGACTTGTACGCTGTTCATCATTACAGTCTGATGCTAATTCCGCCACGGTTCGCCGCCTTTTCTGTTTTACCAGTCTGCTCAGCCATGACGTCCGACATTAGTAACGAGGCATGGTAGCCCAACCTCACGACATCTGGATGTTTCGTCAGGTGTTGTAGACAGTCACCATAGCACTCTTCGAACACCAGACAAGTCGTGCAGGCTCCGAAATGCTCTTGCCGACCCCCCGGGCCATCAAAATCTGCCAGTTAAACTCAGACTAATCACGCTCCTTCCCCATTCTCCACACGGACATTACCCTCAATGATACTACACGCACCGTGTATGTGTCTGACTACCAGTCATTCCTCGCCAGGTGACGCTGCTATCGCCTGGACGAGTTTATATCGATAGTAGGTCGGTAGTCATACGTTCTGGCTTATTTGTGTATGAGGTGCTTATTTACACAAACATCTGAGACCCTTCTCTGAATATACATAGATGGGGAACATCTATATTCGCGTCCAATACAGATACCTTCAACTGGAATTGATATTCCACGAATATCAACTCCACTACGTACTTGAACAAGCCTAGTTTTATAAAATTCGCTATTGATGTGTATGTGCTATTCGCTCTGCGCAAGACTAATGTCGAAGCTGTTCTACAAGTTCACATACATATTTATCGTATCGTAGTTATTTAATAATCAAACTTCTCAAAAGTTTTACTTCTCTAAAAGAGAACTGTAACTATCACTGACGAGAGAACACACGGGCACAAAATAAGTAAATCATTGACACGAGAATAAGATTTTCTATTTAGTTGCCAGACGGTTAGTGAACAATCCAATATTAAGTCATTTTAACGTAAGCATTTTGTTCTACACACAAAAGAGAAAGACGTTGCGTAACTCTGAATCACGTAACAAGTAAAGGTATGATGCGACAGTTTGTCGACAGGACTGTAGGAAAGAAAGGAACTTGTAATATCTCTTTATATTCGATGAATTATTCAGATACAATTCTACCCTTGAATGACGTTTACTAATTTTCTATCTTCATACTCGCGGAATCCATGCGAAAAGTAGCTCATACAATTGCTATCCCATGAGCGCATAAGTATTCTTTGTAGTACTGTCTCTGGTGGTTGTTAGAAAAAAATAAAGGGAGCTTCCGAGATTGTCTTCGTGCCGATTAGGCTGAGCTTGGTTTGGAAGAACTGTAATCTGATTATTGAGATTTATCACAGAAGATAACTGATACGAACTGTACGATTAAGAGGAAATATATATAGATTGCTCCTTCAAATAAAAGGTGTGTATTGGAAATATGAGAATTAATGATATTTATCGATATATTGCGTAGTTGTTAATCAGAAGGGAACTTCCGAAAGACTGGATACGAACCTGCATTTAATAATCCAAGAGCTCCATTAATTCTTCGGAAGGTTAAACTTCATCAAAGCCAAATATCCGCTTGATATGAGGTTTCCCGACTGATTATACAACGCTCCCAAAATTACGAGGCATTTTATTTGTACAGATTAGCAGACTGCCGCAAAGCACGAGCCTGCAGAGAAGAAGAATCATCACCTGATTTCATTCTAACAAGTAAAATTTCAGAATCATTTTGAGTGACTGAGCTATGACTGTGTTTCCTATCATGAATGATTGATTGCTCGAACGAATTGAGAGCTACAGAATTACGTAGAAAAGATAAGGAGGAAAAATTACAGTGGCGCCAGTGTGACAGGACTGTCTTGGATTGTTAAATAATATATGTATTTTCTGTTTCATGAAAACCAACGATAACGAGAGGTAACTAATCTGAAGAGAGATTCGGTGCCCATAGTAAAAGATTGCTGATACCAAGAAACGATTTCAACTATTGGACAACACCGAGACTACAGAACAAGGCCAGAGAAATCTAATTTTTTTATCCTGTAGTAAAAATAGTTTGAAATAAATTTAGAAAGAACTTTTTTCCAGATAGTAGTTAGATTGTAGAACTGTATATTGTGTGATTTTCGTATCTGGACATTGAACTTTATACCATCTGTGAAGTAATTTGAAAGTTAAGTGTGTCTACGACAGTAAATTTGAAACTGTATTTTGTGATTAGAACCTGATATTGACAGTTATTTAATGGTATTGACCAGAGCGGCATTTAAAATGTCATTGGATCAGCAACGAGACGTGCAACAGACTTCAGCTGTTTGCGCAGGAGCAGAGGCCACGGATAGCAATTCTGAGACTGTTGTGGCTAGCGGTGGCAATATAAATAATCCCGCTGGTTCAGAAAACATTCATACAACAGCTGATCAGACTGTTGTTGACACA
The DNA here is from genome assembly GCF_023864345.2 of Schistocerca serialis cubense. Classification (NCBI taxonomy): domain Eukaryota; kingdom Metazoa; phylum Arthropoda; class Insecta; order Orthoptera; family Acrididae; genus Schistocerca; species Schistocerca serialis. Next base: position 669,782,764 of record NC_064642.1, read on the forward strand.
TTAGTTGCTATTATGCAACAGTTGTCTCTATTAGCAGAAGGCCAAGCGGAGGTGAAACGAGACATCCGTTGTACAAAATGAACTCCAAAATCAACTAGCCGAAAATCAAACAGAATTACAAAATCAGTTAAGAGCAACCTTTACCGAATTAGATCAGAGATTAAATACCCAGACACAGGAAATAAAAGAACAGGCAGAAAGGACCGAACAGAATCTTATTGCTCGAATTGAGCAGGTCCGCCAACAATGCCAAGAAAACAATAGTAAATTAAAAGCGGATCTAACCGAATATGTATCCGTCAAAATTGACACGATACAAAAACAAGTAGAACGGTTTCCTCAAGTAATACAAGCTCAAGAGGACATACAGTGTTCCGTAGCTATGATACCAGAAATTATAGAATCCCAAGATAATCTAAAGAAGCAGTTTGACGAAGTGAAGGAAAAACAGACGACAGTGGAACATAGAATGAATGTACTTGCGGGAAAGTTTTCAGAAATGACATTAGAGCGGCAAAATTTTCCTTCGGAAACGATAGAAGAAACTGTGAAAGTAGCTTTACAGTCAATTTCAGAGAGTTCTGAGGAGAATTTTTTCATCAAAGGGTTAAAGGAAGTTCGTGAACAACTTGGCGAAGAATTCTCGCGTTGGAAAGAAAATATCGAAAGATCACTAAATCTCTCGCAGGAGGATTTAGAAACACCGAGAAGTAAGAAACAAAACTCTCAATCTGTGCGTGACATTCCGTCCACGTCAAGATCCGATGTAGACAGAACTGGAACGTCTCAAGTTAGATTCGATATAACGGATAGCCACAGGGATATGTACGAACAGGATGATTTTTGGAATTGTAGTAGCGTTGTGGAGAAGATGATTAAACAGAGACAATTTCAAATCTTTAACCCTGACAAAAAGAATGTTCATCCTGTAGTCTTTATTCGAAGTTTCAGAGGTCTATTTCCACGATCTTGGACAGAATGGCAAAAGATTAGTTTTGTATCTGGATATATACAAGGAACAGGAGCATTGTGGGCATCCGAACAAACATCTTCTTGTAAAAGTTACAAAGAATTTGAGCAGGCATTTCTAGCAAACTATTGGTCTGCTGGAATACATGAAAGACTTAGGCAGGAAGTATTATATCCTGAGCCTTTCTCGTTTTCTAGAGGATCTCTAAAGAGATATTTTGAGAAATACATTAATAAATCTTTGTATTGGGATGTACCGATTCCTTTGCCGGATATACTTAGAATACTCAAGTCCAGTATAAGGAATCAGCTGTTGTATATAAATGATAAGGATATAGACTCATTTATGACTACTCATGATCGTAATGATATAATTGAGGAGGACAATAAAAGGGCAAGAGAAATGTCATATCAAAGAAGAGCAATAGAAGCGAATCCGAGCTGCAACTCGAGTGGGAATGGCAGTAATAGTAGCAGTAACAATAATCATAACCAAGTACACTCTCCGAGGAGACTTAGCAATGGACTAAATGCAAACAATAATTATTACCATAATGGAAACTTTAATAATGATGCAGCGAGGGGCTATTTTAGGAACAGTAGGAATTTTAATCGATATAATCCAATGTATGGCAACACAGGACAGTTCTACCAACACCAGCAGAACAACAACAATAATTACACGAATCAAGCAAGACAACATAGACAGAATTCACCACAACAACCGATAATCACTAAAGTAGCTGAAGAGATAAATACCAATCGGACCAATAATCAGTCAAACTAAACATGACCGCATCGTGCCCCGGAGGAGCGGTCAGGGGATCTGTTAGGGGCGAAACAGTAAAATTACAATTGTTAAGATATAATGATGGTGAGCTGTTGACTGAAGAGTTAACAAAGGATTTAATAACGTGTCATAATGACAGATCGAGTGTTCCGGTATCGGAAGTATGTGTTGAAATAGAGGAAGTTCCAACGAATGTGATATTGGACACCGCCGCTTCCGCCAATGTCATCTCAGGCGCTCTTTTTCGGAGAATTATTAGGAAGAAGAAGGTACCAATTTTGCCAGTACAGAACTGCAAAATCATCGGAGCTGTTGGAGCACGCTCTCCCAATGTCAAAATACAAACACAATTAGAGATGAAAATGGGAAATGTAGCAATAAAATGCACGTTCCTTGTAGTGGAGAAGTTATTAGTGGACTGTATTCTTGGTATTGGGAGTATGCAGGAGTACGATTGTCAGATAGATTTTTTGGAAGGAATAGTTAAATTTAGATTAAATGGAGAAGAGATAGCACTGGATTTAAATAGAAAGGAAACGGTGCATGAGAAATATTGTCGCGGTGCCATAATTCAATTAATTGACACTACAAACGGTCGTTGCAAGGAGCTTTCAAAGGATTTGATACAACAGGAGGACTTTAACCAAACAACAATGATAAAAGCTAGTGAATCAAATCAGCTTACTGGAGAACAAAGGCAGCAGCTTCATTATTTGTTACAGGCATATTAAGAGATTTTTGATGAGAAACCAGGAATTATTAAAGGGTATATTTGTCACCTACAAGTGAAGCCACATCAGACTTACTGTTACACGCACTATCCGATCCCCTGGCGTTTAAAACAATCTGTTCAAAGGGAGATAAATAGAATGTTAGAATGGAACTTGATTGAGCCATCAACTAGCCCATATTGTTCTCCGCTCTTAGTCGTTCCAAAACCTGGAGGCAACGTAAGATTAGTTCTGGATGCGAGAGAGATTAATAATATAATAGTACCTGTAAGAACTCATCCGGAAAATATAGATGAATTAATTCAAAATTTCCAGGATGTTTCGTACTTAACTAGTGTTTATTTGAGAAGTTCGTACTGGCAGGTCCAAATGGATGAAGAATCTAGGAAATATACCGCATTTATCTATGCTGGGAGAAGTTACCAATTTAGAGTTGTCCCGTTCGGACTTAATATTAGTGACGGGATATTTATTTCAGCGTTGGATTATGTTCTTGGACCAGAATTGCGTAGTCGTATAACTGTATTTGTTGACGACTTATTAATAGCCACGAAAACATGGGAAGAGCATTTGCATATTTTGGAAAGGATTTTTGCTGTTTTCAAGAAAACCGGAATTCCAGTAAACTTACAAAAGTCTCATTTTGCTTTACCACAAATTAAGTTCTTAGGACATATGATAGATGCGAAAGGTATCCTGCCTACCGAGAAGAAGATAAGTGCAATTCGAAATTTTCCATCACCAAGGAATAAAAGACAGCTGAAGGGATTTATAGGTATGGCATCGTTCTTCCGTCGTTTCATAAAGACTCAAGCCATGAATTCTGAGGCATTAAACCAGCTTCTACGGAAGGATGTGCCATGGCAATGGACTGAAGAATGTGAACTAGCTTTTCGAGACATTAAAGACCAACTCGTTAACGCATCCTTATTATATCACCCTGATATGAATTGTGAGTTCTGTCTGTCCACGGATTCATCGGATGTTGGATTAGGTGCTTGTCTCTTCCAAATAAGGAAAATAATAGGGGTACCAATATTCTGTCCGATAGCATTTGCTAGTCGAGTGTTATCGCCCTGTGAAAGAGCCTATACGACCACAGTACTTGAAGCACTTGCGGTTATCTGGGCATTCAAGAAGTTTAACTATTATTTATATGGTTCAAAAACGATTGTATATTGTGACCATCAATCACTAACCTTTTTGCAAACATGTAAATTATTACATCCTAGACTGTCACGTTGGACAATGACACTACAACAGTACCAATTTAAAATTATTCATGTGTCTGGCAAAGAAAATATTATTGCGGATGCGCTGTCAAGATCCCCAGAAGGTTTAACGCCGGAAATAGAATCAGCAAATACTTCGGATTTACCAGTATTACTGTTGCAGGACAATATCTACAAGACTTATTAAGTACATCTTTGTAGAGATATGGGAAATTTACAACGAAAAGATCATCGATGGAAGAAGATAATTCAGCTAAAGGAACAACAAAATTCAAGGGCTAGTTTAGATCATTATAAATTAGTAAATGGAGTATTATTCTTCAGACGTGGGAAGGACAACAATCCACGGTGGTGTGTATGTATCCCGAAGGAATATGAGGAATAATTAATTTGGTTTATCCACTTATCATGGGGACATTTTGGTGTAATTAAATGTGCCAATAAAATAGGAGCATACTGTTATTTTCCGAATATTCGGAGAAAAGTGCACCAAACAATACAAAACTGTTTACTCGGTCAAAAGGCAAAACCGGATAATAGAGGTAGTAAGCATGTTCTGCATTCAATTATTCCACGAGAGCCAAGGGCGTTAATTTCGTGTGATATCTGCGGCCCTCTCCCACGATCAAGAGGAGGAGTCAAATTCATTGTTGGATTCTTTGACGTGTTTACAGAATATGTAAAACTATATCCATTAAAGTGTGCTACTGCCAGAGCTGTTGTAGTGAGATTGGTGCGTGACTATCTTCCGCATGTAGGTATACCGAAATCCATAATTACAGATAATGCCAGAATTTTTACTGGATTTAAATGGAAGCAAACACTAACACAACTTGGTATTCGACAAATTTTGACATCATTTTACCATCCACAAGGTAGTCCAATAGAACGAGTTTTCCGAGAATTAAACCGATTTATGCGTACATACTGTCACAGTAAACAAACATCAAGGGCTGATTATTTGTCAGAATTTGAACAAATATTTAATAATCTGACACATACCTCAACTAACTTTACTCCAACAGAGCTTATGTTTAGTCAGATTGAAAAGAACTTCTGGATAAACCATCTGCCAAAGTATGAAGACCAGAATTTAAAATGGGAGGAAAAGATTCGACTTGCACTTGTCAATTTAACTAAAAAGACAATACAACGGAAATTGACATATGATAAACGGATTCACCGGATTCAGACGTTTCATCTTTGAGAAAAGGTTTTATTGAGGCGACACATCCATTCCTCGAAACTGATGAAGAACATAAGGAAATGGAATCTTATTTATACCGGACCATACGTTATTGTAAATATACAAAATCCTGGATCATACTTGTTGGCATATCCCGAATCGAAAAGAATAAAGGGATTATTACCGCATAATGATATTAAGAAATTTAGTGAAGGATCGTAGATCTGTGATACCAAATATGGAGAAGAATTTAGAGTGGAATTTGACTATGAGTCAAATGTGTATATAAAAATCAAGAAGTTTATGTTGTCTAGAGGTTAAGAGACAGTGAGACTACTCCTGTGATAGGTTAAGAGACAGTGAGATTACTCCTGTGATAGGGTAAGAGACAGTGAGATTACTGCTGTGATAGGTTAAGAGACAGTGAGATTACTCCTGTGATAGTTTAGCAAAAAATTTTAAGATAGGTAGAAGAATTGTTAAATACTAGAGTTTTTAAGTGTGGACTATGAGCAGAAGCCATAGTGATATACAATGAAAGTGCATATACATTTCCTCAAGACACGGCACTTATGTGAGAATTGCGTGTGAAACTTGAACAGTGTGGGATATGTAGGTAAATACGCTGTGTGTATAATGTGCGCTGTTCGCGCAAGATACCAAATGAACTGTGAAATGAAGCAACAGTCGATAATGTCACTGTTGCAAACAATTGAAGAAACCCTCTGGTTGCGCGAAAGAAAATTATTATAATTTTTAGATTTTTCATTATGCCTTCTTTACCAGGAGAATTAATTTAAGAATTTTAATTAACACTTTAAGAATAGCAGTTTGTGTGTTTCATATTATGGACATAATTGTTGAAATATATTTCCATAAATGTTCATGAGAGGATGAAGAAGATTCTGCGAGTGGATGATTTGTTAAATGAACATACGTCATCATTAATGATATTTATTTGCAAGTGGATCTATAAATCAATTAATTATAAGAACAATGAAAATTTTTCAAATTATTCATTTTGTGGAGTCAGTGTCATATGCCTATGTTTAAAATTTTTCATCAGGTGTAAACTTAAATTTTATCCATAATTCCGTAATTGAAAGCAAACCTCGGACAGATTCAATGCTCTACTTCCACCTGCACTATAACAAAACGCAGATTAGATTAAAAATTTTTTTGAGAGGAATACATTCGATATGAGCTACAACAAAATTTAAATTCCCGCAGTCTATTTGTCAATGTTTTGGACAATCAGCAGTTGTAATGGAAAACAACTTTGGTATTGAGGATTACAAAAAAAATTCGCGATTGTCAGGACTGATGGATGTTCCAGTCTAGTACAGATGGAAGAATATAAGAATCCACTCCAATTTTGAGTTCAACGATGAAATATGGACTCCGTTGCCTTAATCCACTCTCTTCCAGGGATTTATACAGTCAGAACCTTTTCTTATTCACTTTAAACCTGTTTCATGTTCACGTCCCTGACCATCTGTTCCTGAGATCATCCTCCTGTTTCTACGGCACGTTACCAGCTTCTATCATGTACCATAAGCCATCGCCTGTCCTCCGTGCCGCCTCCACCAAACGCTGTACGTCGCCTACCCGGTGTCTGTACCCAGTGTTCCTGTTCCATCGACTTCACAACGAGATCGCCGACTACATCGTCGAAAGAAGAATTTTTAAAATTTTTTTTTGAGCAATATTGTAAATTTTTTTTTGGCTATGAGGCACTTTTCCTTCGATCTAGTCTATAGAGCTTCTATATATTTCAAAATTACTGGATTTAGGCTTTCCTATCTTCTTTAATACCTGAGCTGGGGTCTATTCTTCCGGGTTTTCCAGGGTTTCCCTGTGAAGGCCAGTTCCCAAATGGGTAGACCTTTTTCGTAATTACACCAATCTACATCTTCCCTGGTTATGTACTCGGGATGCGGGTATACCCCGGTACATGTAAAAGCTACAGCTTAGGTATTCTCGTAACTTATTGTCTTAACATGTTACCCATACTCTCTATAGTAAAATTCTACGAATTCAAAATATTCCTCTTTTGAATAAACAACCCAACAAATTTTTTTCTGTTAGCTCGCAAAGTGTATTATCATTAACTTTGCTCGCTGCGAGGGGCAATTGTAATATCTCTTTATATTCGATGAATTATTCAGATACAATTCTACCCTTGAATGACGTTTACTAATTTTCTATCTTCATACTCGCGGAATCCATGCGAAAAGTAGCTCATACAATTGCTATCCCATGAGCGCATAAGTATTCTTTGTAGTACTGTCTCTGGTGATTGTTAGAAAAAAAAGAAAGGGAGCTTCCGAGATTGTCTTCGTGCCGATTAGGCTGAGCTTGGTTTGGAAGAACTGTAATCTGATTATTGAGATTTATCACAGAAGATAACTGATACGAACTGTACGATTAAGAGGAAATATATATAGATTGCTCCTTCAAATAAAAGGTGTGTATTGGAAATATGAGAATTAATGATATTTATCGATATATTGCGTAGTTGTTAATCAGAAGGGAACTTCCGAAAGACTGGATACGAACCTGCATTTAATAATCCAAGAGCTCCATTAATTCTTCGGAAGGTCAAACTTCATCAAAGCCAAATATCCGCTTGATATGAGGTTTCTCGACTGATTATACAACGCTCCCAAAATTACGAGGCATTTTATTTGTACAGATTAGCAGACTGCCGCAAAGCACGAGCCTGCAGAGAAGAAGAATCATCACCTGATTTCATTCTAACAAGTAAAATTTCAGAATCATTTTGAGTGACTGAGCTATGACTGTGTTTCCTATCATGAATGATTGATTGCTCGAACGAATTGAGAGCTACAGAGTTACGCAGAAAAGATAAGGAGGAAAAATTACAAACTCAAGAATTCAGTAACAGGAATTGTAGAACAAATACAATTATAGAACAAATACAGTCAGTAATTACATACTTTTTTGGTTTAATTGCCTTATGGTGTGTGGCGGAGAGTAATTCTGCTGCTCCACGTTGAGTAAATATTGTCTATGGCTTTACATATATGTTAAGCGTCTTACATGACCGCATGGAACTCATGTTGAACATGACGTAGAAAACTAGGCCCTTGTGACACCGGTGTGTTGCAGAACTACAGGGAAGGTGCTTGGTCTGTGGCTGATGTGTGAGGCATATATCTAAGTTGCAGCACACCGCTAAGCAGGATGTGGCTTTGCATAATGTATGTAATCGATTTCTCTACTCTCAAATCAATATTTTCGGTTTGCATGTGTTCGAATAGATATTTGGAAGACCCCCCCTTACCAGAGATAGATTACGTCCGATACAAATGAGCAAATTAGTGTTTGATCAGCAGAACAAATAGAGCTGATAGCAGCATCTTAAATGTGGCATCGAATCAGCAACTGTGTGGATCATAAGAGGTTACAAAAAGTCAGCCAACCAGTTGCCTTCGTCTCTGTCATGATACACATGCAACGTATACAATTATTTTATCCTGTGAAACCTGCTATAATTTTGTGTTGACGAGAACCTCTACCAGCGTGCATTTACCAGTGAGCATTCATTTTGAAGTAAGATAAATGTAATATGATTGCTATCTAAAGCCATAGCTTGGGATTATTTTTCTTTTGTCTATTTTACATATGACAAGAGGCGCTCAACTTCAGCTAAACTAATAAACCATCATTTAATGTAACAAGGCCTACACGTTCTGAAGAAGATATTTTTAGAAATATTGAAACATAGGTCAAGGGATACTAAACCTTTGTTTTTAACTGGTTGGCTGATTTTTTTTTCAACTTCTTCAGAGCCAGTAGCATTTGTCAGCTTTGCTTATTACAACCAATTACGCACGACAATACGATTGTCCTATGGATATGCACTGACGATTTCATAGATAGCAGTTACTTAAAATGGCACAAAAACCGAAATCGCTTCTGCAAACAGAACCGATGGGTCATTTCTCACATGTCTGAGATGTAACGGCAAAATTATAAGCACCTGCTTACATTTTTTCGCATAGTTTGGAGTTTAGAGGCTGGTGAGTACACTGTTTCTTTTCTTTTGTAGGTAGCAGTTTCTTAAAGGCTCGGTGGAAATATTTTTGCTTTAAATTGTTGCTCGAGTAGCGAAATTTCTGAGAAAGAAACTTCCACATCAATTACACTTACACAGCAGTCTATGAACAAGGTCAGATTTCCTCGTATTTTACGTTTATTCATTTTTATCATACACGAGTTTTTATACTCACACATTCGTTTTAATATTAGTACACACTGTTTTAATATCGCAACCACGTTGTCCACTACCTCATAGCCGTTGCAGCCATGAAGGTTCGTCATGGTGGTAAATAAAAACGTAATGTAAAGTCAGTACGAGAGCCAGCAAGCCTGCGTCCTCATCGATTCGATAACAGATGCCGAGCAGCTTCGGTGTCCTCGTACGCAGAAACAAGATGACACACATAAGAATCTGAAACAGCAAATTAAATAAGAATCTGAAACAGGAGGTTAAATAAGCGAGAGTTTATCTCAATTCTGGACGGGCCATGTTTAATTAGGACATCACGTCGTACCTCTATAGCACACAGCTTCGACGCCGCCACCTGTGTCGGCTTTTATGCGTGCGGCGTTTTGTACGTGGCGGTGATGTCGCCACAGCCTGCAAACATAACTCGCCTTGTGATGCACCGTGTCGCACGCAGACGACCGTCTCTGAAACTCTGCCGAAGACAATCCGCGTGTTTTCTTTTATAGGCGTTCGACAATGTAAGAGGTGGTTTCTGTGGATATATCCCCTGCCATCAATGCCTTACTCATTGTTTATTACGATTTCATCCGTATGTACGGAACCATCACTATAATTCCTCAAGAACCAAGCGAGGAAAGGAACACAAACTTGTCCCTTGCTTTTAAGGTGTTCGATGAAGGAGAACATTTTGTGATTTTGTCTACATATCATATTTACGCAGCTTGTAGACATCTTGTGGCACAATGTTTTAATATCTTTATGTTCTTTAGAACTGTACCACAGTGATCTTGCCCTCAGCAACAATACATACACGAGTCATGCTCAACAGTATGGCTCCGTAATACTGCTGGGACAGGCTGACCTATTCCTACAGCACTAAATTCTTTTATTGAAAGAACGGGGTTCAGATCCTGGGATAGTCATTTGAAAATTATTTCTTCGTTTATTTCCACAACGTACCACAACCGAATGACCCTTACCTCTCCCCTAATCCTTTTTTTTTTTCGGCTTAGCAATCATCTCTAAAGATTCGGAGGGCGAAGAGAGCTCAATATCTAACCTTTCTTTCTCGTGACTTTGACTGTATGCTGTGAAGCTAATATGTGTCGTCGACATAGCAGTTAGTATCACTGACTGCCTGTTGCAGGATCTGGTTCGATTCCGTGCCGCCGGGAAACCATATACCCTAGCCGGAGGATGGTTGCTGAGCCACGTCATCGAGGCATTTGGCCACATATCATTACAGTACTGGTGTCCACAGACTTCTTAAGCAGAGGGTAAAGCCACCGTCAGTCGATTGATTCAACTGCTATCGGAGAATACCACTACACACCTTATTTTGTGAAAATATCAGTTTCTCCTTTGTGCTGCACATGTATTCGATCGAGTATCTTTTAAGAAGAAAAAGTATTGGAGTGAACACATCCTCACACTTAAAAAGTAATTAATCGAAATGTACACTCCATTTGTAATGCTGAATGTTCGGAAACATATTTCTTCACTAACTACACGTTTTGTATTACTCTTGCCTACCGTCAATTGACATTCTGCGCTGTATCTGAAATCGCCATATCACAGGACATGGAATAGTGTGGTTTTGGCATAAAATATGTAAATTAATTTGTCGGTGAAACTGTTTTCTTTCTGTCAAAACGGCGTTCTCTCAACAGTAGTTTTAGTATCTTGTAATACTCAGTAATCATAGGTTAACATGAGACATTATCCGTGCACCTGCCGACAAAACGCAAATCATGAAACGTTTTGGTCTTAATCAGTATGCGTCGCACGAAAGATAAAAAAGGGAGTTTAGTGTTTAATTCCCAGTTGAAGACGTGAAACACAGAAATAGATTTGTAGAGGGATGGGGAAAGAAAGCGGCGGCTCTCTTTGAAAGGAACAATCGCTGCCCTCGCATCATGCAAATTATGGAAGATCACGGAAAACAAAAATCTGGATCGAAATTGGAATTTATTTTTAATACGTTCAGCTGCTGACGGGCGTTGATATATATCAACTGGGACAGGTGGAAATGTATGCTGCGACCGGGACTCGAACCAGGGATCTCCTGCCTACATGGCAAACGCTCTATCCATTTTTGTTTGGGATCTCATTTTGCTCTATTTTGTTCGTTGTATATGAGCGGGCTGGACGTCTCATGACACCCGTTCAGGTTGTTCGTTGATCCGTTCACTCAGTTTTTTATTACAGAGCGTAGCTAACACTGTGACCAAACACGCTTTTTTTTGTGTTTGGTCACAAGACATCCGTTCAAGTTGATCGTTGATTCCTTGACTAAGTTTTTTTGTTTTTTTATTACAGAGGGCAGGCAGCCCTCTGACCGAACACGCTGAGCTACCGTGCCGGCTATCCATCTGAGTCACCGAGGCCACAGAGGATAATGCGACCGCAGGGACTATCTCGCGCACGTCTCCCGTGAGACCCACATTCTCACTTTGTATGTCCACACACTACATTCGTAGTGTCACACCCCAACACACTCATTACTTGTGGAAGACATTCTTACCACGTCCCGTAAGAGTCCGGGGAAATATGTGTGCCTCCGCACTGAAGAAGAAGGTCATGGCCGGTATTGCCAGAACTATATAATTATATGGATATGGTGTCTGTTCTTTCGGACATGTATGAAAGAAACAGACGCCATATCCATGTAAATATAAAAATCTGGATGGCTGAACGACGATTTGAAATGCCGCGAGACCAGGGTCACGCTTCATGAAATCTGTTAATAAACATACCAGGTTTTGAAAAAGATTGTCTGAAGATATCCTACTAACATGCGAGCGAAGAAAATACTTTCTGAACTATGGGCAATGTCACTTGAGTCGAGGGTGGTGTAGTGAGCACTCCAGATGACGTTCACTGTCCATTTCTGACTATATATGATTTTGTATTTAGCCTCTGTATATAGTGCTGTAACAACTGGACTCTTTTGTTCAAGTGCACTTAAAATTGTCAACTACATCAGCGATTTTGTACATATTTTTTTGAAGTCATGTTGTAACATAACACAACTAGTAACTGATCTCACCGTTCATCTCACTTTAATTCAAAAATGGTTCAAATGGCTCTGAGCACTATGGGACTCAACTGCTGAGGTCATTAGTCCCCTAGAACTTAGAACTAGTTAAACCTAACTAACCTAAGGACATCACAAACATCCATGCCCGAGGCAGGATTCGAACCTGCGACCGTAGCGGTCTTGCGGTTCCAGACTGCAGCGCCTTTAACCGCACGGCCACTTTGGCCGGCTCACTTTAATTCCCTCGATAATTGCATATAAGCACATTTACACTTATATTGACACCGGGAACATGTTATAACTGCCTCTGTCTTATGCAGGTGAGAAAACCTGAAGGAAACTGAGTTTGTTGGTCGATTTCGTGAGTCTTTGATAAGATGGGCTTAAGGATGCGTAAAAGCGAACGATATCAACTTCGAACTCCTCCTATAACGTTCACAGACAGACGTCAGCCGTAGCAATGATTTTTCCATATTGAAACAAATCTTTGCTTTCATATAGGCCCCTTTTTTCTATCTGTAACTAGTATAACGTAAGAATATGAGGCACTTTTTTTTTAAACAGCTTACACGTTCTAGACTGATACAAACAATACACTGACCTTGTAACAGTGACAGTAGCTACCAACAACAAAATCTGCAGTTTTCGGTATTTAAATTGAACCTATACCCGTGAAACAAGTCGAAAAATGCAGGAAAGACAAGGTTAAGTGTTGAACGAAGCCTTCGTGAAAAAAGCATCCCAACGCTTGGAACGGACCAGTGATTAAAAAAAAAAATACTTGAAATCGCTTTAACATACTGTACGCCGTTTCCGTGACTCAGAGTCAACATTTTGCTACTGTTTTAAGAGATTGTGGTGCGTTATAAGTTTCCCCCTTAAGCGTTCCTGATCCTATTAATGCATTTCCTTTATTGCCCACGCACGTCTAGCTTTTTTTTACGTCTCCATCCTTCTTTTTGTTATGACATCTCCCGGTGTCCTTGACTTACAAGGAACCCGTTTAGTGCGAATACTGTAATACATCCAGAAAGTAATTGAGGATATAGGTTGCAAGTGCTACTCTGAGATGAAGAGGTTGGCATAGTCCTGCTTTTGCTCTGAATGTCTCCTTTAAGTTTCTGGTTTAGGCTCTGACAACAACGTTGTGCAGTGGTGGCCCCTTGTTGCAAAAGAAATTCGACCAAATTGGTGTTTTTTCGGCCTCAAACAGCTGAGACCATAACTTCTTTGTCCGAAATTGTTGTTTTGAATTCATTTTCACAGTTGAGGAATCGGTATCATGCTGCTACGACAACTGTCTTTTTGCCCCAGATGTTTAATGAGCTACCGTCGTTTCATCACCAGTCACAAAGAGCTCAGAAAAACCTCATCTTCTAATTCAATTCAACTCCTTCAAGAATCTCGCGGGCGCTACAAAAACGATTTTTCTTGTCTGCTCCGTCATCTGTTCCGCGATCCATCTTGCGCACACCATTCGCTATCCCATCGCTTCTGTGTGTGTCCCTTAAAAGAGAGTTGCGGAGAGCTATGGAAACATCGCAGAACCTTTATCGACTGCCGGTCGTGGGCAGTCACGGACAGTTCCTCGTTTTTTAGCACCAAATAATCGGTCAGAATGTAAGGTTTCCACTCCTCTGTTCGTAATGAACATTTTTCTTACCTACACTACTCTCTATGCCACTTGAACACACTTGTTCTCTTGATGACACATTCGCCGTAACCCGTTCCGATTCGTGGAAAAATTTGGGTAGTCATCATTACTTCCGCGAATACGAAGCGGATTGCAGCACATGGTCCTCACTTGGGGGATGTCTTACGGATGCCTTTCACGGAACTGGAGACTACAACGTAAGTACAGATTCAACCGTATTCCCACGATGGTCACTCTGGTAATGAGATGCCCCTCTGGCAGTCACTGTTCTCAACCACCAAAAAAAGAAAAAAAAAACTATAGCCTGTTATGATGACACTACAATGTCTTTTAGAACCATTGTTGCCACCATATAGCAGTCCGTTATTGACAGTAGCCAAGCCCGGTGGCAAATTTGAATTTGTGATGGACGCCAGGGGGATAAACCCTCTCCATGCTTTTCATTTCTTACTTATATACGTAAAATTTTTTGTATTCTTAAGTCATTCACCTAAATCTAACTACATCAGCTGGGACAGAACGTCAATGTCCATGTAGTGTAAAGTACTCAAAATAACCTATCTATAAGTATGCTGTATACGATGCAATTTATGGGATCATTATTAATTTGCTTACAGATCAAGTGTGATATTTAGACAACATGTGTCTTCTACCAGTCAGACGACGTTTATAAGTATTGAACGTAAAGCCAGGTAGAAAGAATCCTGGTTCATCTCTTTCCTACTTGGCACATTTACATACCTACACAAAACTTGAAACTATTTGCAAGATGCAACTGGTACTTTAAATTTTAATGTATATCACACAGACACCTACAGTGATGTGTGCATTCTTAAATGAATAATTGATCACTAAGTCAATTTATTGCATTAATGTGGTATCTGCAGGTAATCACGCTGTACCAGCATGCGTTCTCAGAAATGATAAGTTCACAAAGATATATGTATCACATTGGAACAACCAAAATAAAATGTTCAAACGTACTTACGTTCTGTATTTTAATTTAAAAAACCTACCTGTTACCAACTGTTCGTCCAAAATTGTGAGCCATATGTCTTTGACTATTACAGCGCCATCTGTCACAAAGCGAATAATGTGGTCCAACTAAAACACTCATATTTCTTTGTGTACTACACGAATATGTAATAGAAAATGGGGATTCCTACTTAAAAAACGCAGTTGATATCCGTTTGACCTATGGCAGCGCCATCTAGCGGGCCAACAGAGCGCCATCTGGTTTTCCCCTTCAAACTCGATTAAGTTTCATTCTATATAGTTTTCTCGTTTGACGCTTATTTCGTGAGATATTTGGCCCGGTCACGATCAATGGAGAACCCTGTATAGTTACCTAATATAATTTTGAACTACAATAATTAAGAAATTTTTTTATGTAACACTTCTGAATTGTTTTGTATGGGAGAATATAAAATTCATAAGGGCTATGAACCGTCCGCTGTGCAGCTGAAAACCATATCTAATGAAGGTTTAGCTAGTCCAGGCACCTTTCGATACTGTGGGTGTTTCTTCCTGTGGTTGAAGTTTGTTTCCCCTACCGTTACGATAGGTGTTGTACACACAAGGGTCGACAGTAGTGAAACTAAGCCAATGATAACCTGAACCTTCGAAATATGTGAATGATATTCGCAATTGTGTGTGTGTGTGTGTGTGTGTGTGTGTGTGTGTGTGTGTGTGTGTGTGTGTGTGTGTGTCTGTAATTTTCAGGCCTATGACACATACAGTCACATATATCGCGATAAGTGAAAATTCTTCTTCGCAATTCCCCGTGTAAATAGTTAGTTTTTCTGTTTGTGTTTCGTAACATACCTATAAAATCCGTGGGGAGAGAAGAAAACTGCATGTTTTTCCACATGAAAGCGTAATGCAAAGTATGTACTATCAACCTTGTTATAATGCTTGAGTTCGGTAAAACGAATGATTATTAAGCTCCTGCGATACTAGCAAACCGACAGCCTAGTACCCAAAGAAGTGAACTGTGGTTTTATTGTAGGCTTATAGTGCGATGTATGTGCATGTATACTCCGGTTATGGACTTAGAATCTAGAATAATGTGACGAAAATGTCCCACACAAGAACGCACCCGTGAGGCGCCTATGGATCCACAGAGAAAGGCAACTGCGAATGTAAACCTAGTACGCTACAATAATTTGTGCGACACGCCTGACTGTCGTTATAGAACACTGCACGAGTGAATATTAACGCTTTGAAATATATAATCTTACATTTAAAACTTATGCTTCAAAAACGCTAATTCAGTGCTTATAGTGGACATCAAAATTTGAAATATTTGTCTGTAGGACGTGCTACAAGTTATGAACAATGAAAATAGTTTCAATTGCTAAATGAATTATTCCTGTCGATTGGTCGAAAACTTATCTACCAAACACAAAAGAAAGAAATCTAAGTTCCCATTAAGAACACGGATCGATATATATAATTTATATAACTCATCAATCATTTTCTACTGTACAGCATGAAGTTATGTTCTGTACCAGAAGGAATTCATTACAGAACGTAGTAATGTACGTTTCATGTTTTTTATTAGTGATGTAAGTGTACAAATGTAACATTCACATCTTTTGTGATAAGCTTCCTGGAAATCAACTCGTTGTGATGTTTGTGACCGTCCGCTGACACATCAGGCTATTCATCCTGATCCCTACCTGTCCACCAAGGGTCTTCTCATCGATTACCGACACTACGTCCTTGCCCGGTTCCAGCGCACCGTACCACGTTTGAGAACATCCACGTCGGCTGTTAGGAACCAACAGTTCCACATTACTCAAACCATTTATTCTAACCTGAGAATTAAGAAAGGTTTTTGCTCAATTCTCTTGTTGACGTTTACCATGAAAGAGGTAACAAACGTACCTTTGAGTAAAGAAGCTTTACAATATAGCTTCCTCAAGAGAAACAGAAACTCTAACGTTTTATATATTTTGTCTATTCACAAGGTCAGTTATTATTAAACAAATTTAATTGAATCCGGTTACGTATACCACTGTACTATGAGTTTAAAAAGTTGCAATTTTCTGATACTGGACGTTGATCAGGATCTGTTAGATTCTACACTTGAATAAATTAGCATACCGTGGTCAACCACTAAAATCGTAGTATCAGTTCTTGATCGGAAAAAGTGATAGATGCGTTTTGTGGCGATGTAAGCACGTACGAAGCCGACGTTTGAATAAAATTATGATTGTTCTGTGACTCTGCTGAGAGTTTGCTGAAGAAGGCTCTCGGAACTGTTCACTGCTGTTGTGATGGCCTGTCTCTTGAGAAATACCGAGCACTGATTGTGGTTCGGAAACAAGGTGCTGAATTTGATAGCGGTCAGCCCGTTGCAATGTGGCAGTGGTGTTTTAAAAGGAATGCTTTATAAGGATGGGCATCCTTTTTATATTCACAGAGTTTAATCTGTGTTTCGTGTGATTTTATCGTGATAGCAGCCTTAAAAACGCCTTTAAATTGTTAACTGTTTCACTCTGCACTGGCGACCACTTCGACCTTTCCCGAAGTCTGGAAAACTACTTGCTTCAGCAGAATTTTTGTTAGTGTGAAGGCCATTTTCTTTCGATATCTGTCGCTGACATCTATATTTCTGGCTGTCATCTGTATCATTGCTTGAAATCGTTTTTGCATGTGGTTTATTTAGGTTTTGACAATACTAACACATATTAGTAGGTGGAAGGTTGAATTCGCAAACCTTTACGTGGAAGTCAAGATTTATGCATAATGGGTGGTGGAGAAACTGTGTTTAGGAAACGGAGGTTTCATGGAAATCGGTTTAACAACAAAAAAGAGGAAGCAACTCGAAATGAACCACGTAAGCTCTCAGCTTCAGCATCGAAACTTGGGACCGGAGAATTGTACAGGTACATGAATGATGTTGACATGGATTCCACTGGACTCAGACTTATTAATTTGGAGCTTCTCTGCCAGGCTATAAAGTTTTCATGTTCATGTGATAGCTGTAAAAATACGAAATGTATATTGTTGTTGACGAAAGAAGAGAGGGAACAGCTTGTAAATTTAAATTAATATGTAATTCTTGTCGCTATCAATTTTCATTTTCCTCCTCAAAAAAAAAAAAAAAAAAACCTCTCGCTAGAACATATGAATGCAATTTTTGGTTAGCATGTGCTCTGACATGTCTTGGGCAGGGTAAGGAAAGAGGTAATTTATTGAGTGGTTTTCTGAACATGCCTACTCCTTGTGCAATGTTTGAAAAAATAAATAAAAAATGTCTGGTGCTATATGCGATACTGCCAAAGTTTCTATGTAGAAAGCAGTAGAGGAATTCGAAATAAATCAATAAGAAATATATCCTGGGGTAGATATTCATGACAGTGAATCTCCTACAAATGATACTGACCTGCGTGTGTCTGTAGATGGGACGTGGACGAAAAGGGGCTACACATCTCTGTATGGAGTTGCATCTGATATTGGTATTGACTAAGTTTCAGATGTGGAAAGTATGTGTAAATACTGCCACCAGTGTGCAAGAAGGAAAGTGTCCAACAATGAATACAGTGAGGAACTGCAGCAAGAAAATCATGCAGTAGCATGCTCTAAAAATTATAGTGGCTCAAGTGGTGGCATGGAGGTTGCTGCGGTTGTGAGGATGTTCTGAATAACTGGACATCACCCATTGGTATTTTTTGTGATCTCTCAAAGGCGTTTGATTGTGTAAATCATGGAATTCTTTTAGATAAGCTAAATCATTATGGTTTGAGTGGGGCAGTGCACAAATGGTTTAATTCATACTTAACTGGAAGAATGCCGAAAGCTGAAATAAGTGGTTCATGTAATGTTAAAACAACAGCTGATTCCTCAAACTGGGAGGCTATCAAATATGGGGTCCCACAGGGTTCGGTCTTAGGTCCTTTACGGTTCTTGATATACATTAATGAGTTACCATTCCACATTGATAAAGATGCAAAGTTAGTTCTTTTTGCTGATGATATAAGTAGAGTAATAACATCTAAAAACCAAGAACTAAGTGATGTAATTGTACATGATGTTTCTCACAAAATTATTAAGTGGTTCTCAGCAAACGGACTCTCTTTAAATTTTGATAAAACACAGTATGTACAGTTCCGTACAATAAATGGCACAACTCCAGTAATAAATATAGACTTTGAACAGAAGTCTGTAGCTAAGGTAGAAGTTTCAAAATTTTTAGGTGTGTCCATTGATGAGAGGTTAAACTGGAAGCAACACATTGATGGTGTGCTGAAACGTCTGAGTTCAGCTACGTATGCTATTAGGGTTATTGCAAATTTTGGTGATAAGAATCTCAGTAAATTAGCTTACTATGCCTACTTTCATTCACTGCTTTCGTATGGCATCATATTCTGGGATAATTCATCATTGAGTAGAAAAGTATTCATTGCTCAAGAACGTGTAATTAGAATAATTTCTGGAGCCCACCCACTGTCATCCTGCAGCCATCTATTTAAGGATCTAGGGATCCTCACAGTAACCTCACAGTATATATATTCACTTATGAAATTTGTTGTTAATAATCCAATCCAGTTCAAAAGTAATAGCACTGTGCGTAGCTGTAACACCAGGAGAAAGGATGATCTTCACTATGCAGAGTTAAATCTGACTTTGGCACGAAAAGGGGTAAATTCTGCTGCACAAACAGCATCAAAAGCCTGACAGATAGCCAACTAACATTTAAAAATAAATTAAAAGAATTTCTAGATGACAACTCCTTCTACTGATTGGCTGAATTTTTAGATATAAAATAAAGGGGCGGGGTGGGGGGGTGGGGTGGGGGAGGGGAACTTAAACATTAGTGTCATGCAATATTTTGTGTACTGTAATATCTTGTACAGACATTTATTATTAACCTGACACGTTTCACATGGTGTCATATTCATGATCTATGGAACAAGTATTAATCTAATCTAATCTAATCCAGATCTCAGGACCAGTATGGTATTAGATATACTAAATACCTTCTTGATCGAGACTTCTCTTCTTCCAAAGCTGTAACACATAAAAATTCGCTCAATACAACAACAGAAAAGTCAGAATGTGTTGATCACATCCAAAAGAGTCTTGGTGGTGGGCTTCGTCACTAGCTGAAAGAGAAGAAAAGTGAAGTAATTGAGGATGGAAACCCACTAAGAGGAAAAGGCAGGCTTACTCTGAAAGAAATTGATTATCTTCAGTTAATTTATGGGAGAACTATCGGGGAAAACACACATAAATTACAGGCTATGAGGCGTGCTGTGTGGTGTGGACAGTTTTTTCCACAAACCATCCAGTGCCCAAACACCAATGCACAATCTGTGTCCGAAAGATGATTGGTGTAAGTTCAACATTTGAAATGAGACATATTCACAGAAACACTCATTACTAGAATCTGTTATTAATGCAATTAAACACACATTCACGTTTCTTGCATACCCTGATTTATTGAGGAAGTGTCTTCACGAAAGACACAAAATGCATATTAAAGCCTCAATAATTAATTGGGATTAGATGCTCAAAAAGGACATTCTGCGTGCTTGAGGTACTCAAAGTAGGTGTCTGTGATACAGTTTTATGTTACAATAACGGAAATAATGTGTTAGAATTGAAGTGCTAAACAGATTTGGTATAGATCCTATTGTGTTTACAACAAAAGCGTTTAATGTCATCGACTAGAGCAGAGTCAAGATAGCTAACAGATCACTGTCTTTACCTGAGAATACAGGCCAGACAGATTCGAAAGAGAGAAGAGAAACTTGGAGGATGAGGAGTATCACTATGAAGAATTTTAAAGCTGACGTAAGCTTATTATATGGAGAAATATGCGAAGAAAATCCTTGATCCTCATTTTCTCTGTTTAAGATTTTTTACGTCATTGGAAGCCTTTACTCAAAAAGGATATGCGCTAATGCCCAGAAATTTTCAGGAACCATTCGAAACGTGTTACTGTCTCCCAGGAACTAAAATATAGTAGATCCTGCAATTACATTCTGATTTTTAGATAACTGAATGTAGAATAAATTGTTAATTTTGGATGTGCAAAATTAAAAACTGTTAATGAAACAGTTAGTACTATAAATTAATAACTGTAGTTCAGTGTTCTAACAACCTTCTCAGCACACTACTATAAAATTTTCGGATTAATTGCATGATTAGAATGTGAGTTATGGCTTTTTATAAAAATACAATAAAAAATGAAAAATCACATTTCTGGCAAAATATTAATCCTACATATTTTGTTATATTTTTTCTTTGAAACATAGATATTTTGCTATACACATGCAAAATTTTGGATTTATACATTAATAAATATGGCTGTTGATTTTTAAGTAACTGTTTACATTTTTAGTTAAATCTCACGCTAAAGATTCTTAACTTAAGCCTTTCAGATCTGAATTTCTTCTGGAGGAGTGAAATTTCTTTGTGTCGTAATGCTCTTAGATGATTTTAGATGCAAGATTTATATAAAACTATGTACCCACTTTGAAAAGATACTTCGTACACTTGGCTTCATTTTATGGACTAAAATAATTATTATGAAATATTCTCTATTGCAATAAATAGTAAAATGTTCATTCGACAAGTACCATGCAAAATAACAATAGCAATATTTAAATGTACAGTGGAATACAGCGAACCAACCACATCGCTGTATTTTGGAGATCACAACCTGCTGTGAACTGCTACGCTGTCTTACTGATATTTCCATAGTGATGCCCAACAGCTGGCCGCACTTGTGCGTGGTGAAACGACTGAACATTCATAAATGTGTGCCTCAAATTTCCGATGGGCATTATCTGTTGCAGCTAAGACACAGTAACAGTTAATGTACAAAACTGTAGCCACAGTGTGTGAAAGGGTTAACATCTTGTTGTCTTTGCTTGTCCGAAACTATATTACGGATGTTGAGGGAAGGATACTGTTTCTGATAAGATTTTCCTGCATCAAATCAGTTTTCAATAGTCTTATCATGTTAGCCATTCTTGTATTAACCTGCAATCATTGTGATGTGGTAATAAGGCCAATTATACTTGAGGTCACTATTGTATAACTTTATAAATAAATTGGACGTTGTATTGTAATTCAGTCAGCTGAATCCCCAACACCCAGCTTCCATTAAAGTACGCACTCACTGTACAATATAATGCAAAAAATATTAGATCAATTGAACATCCGCAGCTGAGAAATATATTTATGGAATAAAAAGCAAGTTCAGTTGTCAGCAATTTCTTAATTTATTCCTTGATCGGTTGTCGAAGGTGTCGAAGGTGTCAGCTACTGCGAACAATAACAGCGGCTACTAGTGTACGAGTACTATGGGGCACACATACCGGAATGAAACTTACAGTTGTGGAAAGATAAATACTCACATAATTATGGGAACATAAATATATGTCGATCGGACCAGTCGGTCGTGAGGGGTGGAGACACACCCACGCCAAACAAACGCATAAACAAACAGGACAGGAAGAAAAACGTTACTTTAGGGAGGGCTACGGAAAGAAATGAAAACAGTAATAATGTAAATAAATGAGTGACTAAACTCAAGCGTAGGACCAGCAACCACAGTCCCCGCCTGAGCAGCAGGACACGGCAGTGACTAGTGCACACGGTCCAGACGCCAGCTGACAGGTGTGCGGAAGCGACTGACGTAGGAACCAATGAGGTGGGAACCGCAGTAGATAGCTGCGAAAGAACCGGTAACGGGGGCTGACTGGTACCGCTTTCCCCAGTTCATAGCTCCTTTTACTCCAGAGCTACGTCTGATACTGCGGTGGATGCAAAGTGTTGTATAAGTGTACATGGTTGTGTGTACCCTGTCATTCCTGTTGCGGTTTCCATTGTAATCCTAACTAAGCTTTCTATACGCAAATGTATTGCTCTTTAAGACGAAACGTGGTACATGAGTTCCGATCCTAGCAGTTGATTTCACTCCCGTATCACACCTCTCCTCTCCTTGTCTTATTCCGTCATTTTTAGAAATGCTTTTGTGTATAATCCGCACTCATTGTCTTGTTTGTATTTTTATCTCATATCTCTTTCATCTGATGCACTGTGTCACGTTGTCTTTCAGACATTTCTGCCGATTCCACATTTTCGTAGTTATTATACGTGGTTATTTTAAATAATGGACCAATTTTCAAAACTTCGTATTTATTCAAGTACAGATCCTAAATTGACAAACTTCATAACAATGAAAAGAGGATGTTTCAAATTTTTTTCATAATGTTTGATATCAATTTAATAAATTTAATAATTTGCACTTAATTAGCTTTCAATAATTAATTAATAATTAGCAATGTAAAAACTATTACAAATGTTCAATGTGGCTACCGCTGGCTGCACGATAAACATCGGCGCAGTAGCCAAACACGTCCCAGACACGCGAAAGCGTATCTGCTGTTACTGGGTGCACGGCAGCAATGATCCGGTTCCGCAGATCGTTCACAGTGGTTTGTAGAGGCGGGACGTAAACAGCTTCTTTCACATAACCTCATAAGAATTAATAGCAGGGTGTGAGATCAGGAGATCTCGTTAGCCAGATGTGCAGATGCAGTTCCTCAAGTCCACTGCGACCGATCCATCGCTAAGGAAAGGCGGAGCTGCATCCTGTTGGAAAATGAAGTCCTGCGCATCTTCCACAGCTTGAGGGAGCAGTCATTGTTCCAACATGTCCTGGTACTTGATTCCCATCACAGTTCTTTCCGCAAAGAAATATGGTCCATAAACTTTTGTGTGGGATACGGCACAGAACACATTGATCTTTGCTTAGTCTCTTTTTGGTGTTGCAACGGTGAACGTGGATTTTCCAAAGCCCATATGCGAACAGTGTGTTTGTCTTCTTTTCCACTAAAGTGGAACGTCGCTTCATCAAAAATTACACGCTGTAGAAATGCGTCATCCTCCATCTTTGCTAACACATAACCACAAAATGCGAGGCGATTCTCTTTGTCGTTGTGGTTCAGGGCCCGCGCAAGTTGTAATCGGTAACGCTTGTACAGCAAACGCCACCTCAGAACTTTCCATACAGTTGGTTGGGGTATTCCACACTCTCGACTGGCTCTATTGGTAGTCTTACTGGGACTGTGCACGGAGCTTTCTTGAATCCGTCGGACATCATGCTCTGACACATGCGATGGGCCTGTTTTTTTTTCCGTTGCGCACGCTCCGTCTGTTGAAATTGCTTAAACCAATGGCTAATGCTTTTGCGGTTGAATGCCGAATTTGGTATGAAACGCCCACTGCACTGCAATTTGTGACTCACTTTTCGTGAACTCAAGAACGCTCGACAGTCACCATCTCACTCACAACTGACAGTGAAATGGAATGACGGCCCTATTACCACTGGGACTCTAACGGCCGCTTCTGAAACGATCACTCCCGCCCGCCGCCGCCCCCCAAAAACTTTCGAACTTCCTCTCTTCATTGATATAAAACAACAAATTTTGGATTCGTACTTGAATAAATACGAAGTTCTGAAAATGGATCCATTATTTAGAATAACGCTGTATTTATTCTTTTATTCATAGTGCTGTTTCGCATCGACCTTGTGAACCTAACTTGTGTAAGCGGGCGGACCTGTGAGCCTCCGTTTCACGTTCTTCTAAAATTTAATTTGGTATTGTTTCTTACTCCTCCTCCAACAGCAATCATTTATCAAGTCATACGGTTCAGCAATATGTTGTCTCTAAGTAAAAACTAGCAGACGTAATTGGTTTTCTGAAGCCCATTTGTTGCCTAATCTGCCAAACGTAGCGCAGGTGTGGCCGCAAACCAGCTGAGTGTCGATCCCCGCTTGAAGAAATTGGCTACCATTCTCTGGAAGCATCACCGATACTCGCATGCGACAGTTCGGGCTCCGAAAATCCTACCTGTTGTACAGTAGCCAGCCAGGGCCTGGAAATTTCAGCAAGACACGTGAACATTGACGGGCGGGGAGGATTGGGTTGTGTGGGAAGAGAATTTCACTCGCACAAGTTTATGACCAGACTCGAGCACTTTTTAAAATCTTGACGAGGGATCCTTACGGGTAATTTTCATACTGACCGCTTCCCAGCAGAGGCCTTAGCACTAATACGTCATTTCTGTTAGCAGTGACCCAGTGATTGTAGCACTCGAAAGAGGGTAGCAGGCCAAGACACAACATGCGACCTGGTATGCAGATTTTTGAGCGGACTACCCACGTCTAAGTTATCCACAACGACTGCTACCTTATAAGGACTAACAAGTGAACGGTGTGAAGATGGATTCGATACCGAGCGAGGTGGCGCAGTGGTTAGCACACTGGACTCGCATTCGGGAGGACGACGGTTCAATCCCGTCTCCGGCCATCCTGATTTAGGTTTTCCGTGATTTCCCTAAATCGTTTCAGGCAAATGCCGGGATGGTTCCTTTGAAAGGGCACGGCCGATTTCCTTCCCAATCCTTCCCCAACCCGAGCTTGCGCTCCGTCTCTAATGACCACCACCAAGATGGAATCGACATCGATATTCACACCGATTGGTTACTTTAACTAAAATATTCTCAGTGCGCGAAACAGAACTATTATATCAAACGTTAACACACTGAAATTAAAACTCGTAGCAGCTTTATTATCGTCTAGAAGTGTTGCTGAAAACCTACGAGAATACTATAGCCCACAGAAATGTGTCACAAATACTAACAGCAGAAGAAGTTACTTGCCCGTTGCACTCGTTCCACCTACAGGAAACATTTTACGAATTATTAAATGTGTTAACGCTGCGTAGAACCATTCTTACAGAAACACTAGCCAATGGTGCACCGATACAGAATGATCAAACGTTAGAAATACTTACAATCTACATTCATGTTAACTCACAAAGACTTATAAACAATGACTCCTCTCTCTATTGTGAACATCGATCACTAATTACATGCCCCGTTTACACCCTTATGAAAGCCGAAAACAGACGCTAATCTTGCTTTGGTTGGAAATTAGTGTTGACATTAATTTTGCGTGTATGAATTAAATTTGCGTTTTTAAACTCAATGTTATGCAAAAAACAATGTACTACTTTCTCTCTGTACCAAGGGAAGTTTCGACACCTACGTGCCATCATCTGTTGGTCTCGATTTATTGTTGCAAAATACCATACAAATTTCATGTTTTTTTTTCTTTTTAGACATAAAAACTATTATATGTGCATTTTTAGTGCGTTTAGAATGCTCTCCTGAAACTACATAATTAGCGAAATTGTATTCCAGCAGATCGGCTTCTTTATGCCACTTGCAAGCTAGTAATAAAAAACTGCATTTTTTGGATACACTATTCCGTGAGTGGTGATTGTGTTTCTATTTGGCACTGTAATTACTTTTTGAGATCAGCTGCGTAGGGTTAGTAGGTTTCTTTTTCTATTACCATTATATACATTGTTTTCCATACCTTTTTTGTATTTATCTCACCTGTTTTTACATGGTTCTTTACAAAGGGATTTGAATAGGCAGTTATAGAGAGGCTCTATGTTCTCATCCGTGCTCATAGTTTCGTATCCTTCAGTGTGACGATAATATTGAATATTTGGTTAAATGTGTTGTGAGTATTGGGGGAGGATATAAGTGCTGTGTGTGTGGACCTGGAACATGATATAATGTTTCTGATGGACCTCAGACCTCTCCATATTTGTACTTGTACTTTTCCTGTCACATGCGCGGTTTAGAAAACATGTATTCTAATCTTCACATCGATTACGTAGATTGTCTATGTCTCACGTCTACATTCAGCCGTTGCAGACGAGCAGACACGAACAAGTACTTATACACTTTATCCCATTTCGTCTAGCAATCATTTGTGGAAGGTTGAGTCTCGTAACTGCTGGTTATTACATTGTTCCGGTTATTGATTTCACCTTTTTAACATTTGAATTATTAATGTCGCACAAATTCAGAATGTGTGGTATCATTGCACCTACATTCTAAAATACGAAATGGAGTTTTCCAAGTACAAAGGCGAGATTATTTATTTATGGAAAGGGAGAATTACAGTTGGCCACTATACGGCGTAGAACTCTCAAATGAAAAAGCCAAAATGATGTAACTAACAAGAAAGCATAGAAATTTTGTCACACATATTCTGCACAACCATTTAACCGACAAGTAGCGCGAAATAATTCTTTGTAGTTCCCATTATACAGGGTGCCCCACAGCATATAGTAGCGATCCAGTTGGCCACTCAGCTAAGATATGTATATGATCGTGCTATCTACTTTATCTGAAGTGTCCCACTGACCATTCCATTGAGTTCAATATGGAACGCCGGCTAGAGCGAGTGTCTATTTACACAGTGTAGGAATTGTGTCGCGTAAGAAGCGCTGCGGCTGTCCAGCGCTCAATACATCGTGGAAGAGACCGCCATTTCTGTGTTGCAGACGGAAGGCCAGTATCCAGGTATATAAAACAATGGCGTGAAACGGGTTCTGCAACAAATCCGAAGCATAACGGACCTGAAATGGCAGTTCTAAAGGTGGAAAATGTGCGATAAATCCGTGCTACTCTGGAACGAAGCCAACAATGATTTGGATGTTTCCTTTCCTGGATATTGCAAAACCCTCAGGCGTCTTTGCAGAGGATTGTGAATCCGAAGTTACATCCTTAAAAGCCACAAGTGGCTAGGAGATAATGCCGAATAGGTACAGTTCCTGCTAAACATTAGTGAACACAATTTACTGGATGAAAAATATCTGATCGGATTACACATTTATGATAATTCTTGTGATGTCTAATGAGGCCGCACTGTGTGAAAAAAATGACAAGTGAGATGAAAAGCATTCTATTCCTTTGGAGTTTTATTCCACTACTAAAAAGTACATAATAGTAGTTATTCAGAGGGCATATAACGATAAACCAGTTACAACCGTTTATATCCGGTGTCACGTTACATCTGAGGCAACTGGGTGACTTATATTCAAGTACACCCCTGCCCCGTCCCTCACCAGGAAACGCCCAAGCCCCTTCCCCCCCCCCCCCCCCCCCGCCCCTCCCCCACCCGACCCGTTTCCCACCACCCTCTCCTCTTGGACCAAGAGGAGACCACTCCTAATCCTTTATAACTAGGGATGTGTCATTCGAGGTCTGTAGACTGCAGTGGAAGGATTGCCATGTAGCAGTAGCAGAGTCCTGCTACCAACTATGCAAACAGAGTAAGAAGATATGTAAGTTGAGTTAACCGATTCCTTTCAAAATTAACTGACGTCTTACAGTTTTGAGTTAATTAATCGTTTCTCTATCGATTTTCCAAGTACCTACATCTTTATCTTAAGATAAGTGTAAATTGGGATAAATGTATTAACAGTTAAGGTGATTACTTAGGGAATAATAAATAGTTTACTTACTATGTTTCCATCTGTCTCGTTTATATTTGACTGCCCATTTTCTATATATAAACACACTACCTGATGTGGAAATGTAATTCGCATTTGATTAATTGTTACACCTCTAGCAGAGCAATCAAATCTGATGGGTAATGTGAAATTCTACCAAGTAAATCTTTACTACATTTTTTGGCATTACCTCTTGTCATTTCCAAATATTTCAATAAGTTCTCGCTTAAGAGATAATCCCGCAGAACAAAGGAATCATGCATATCATAGATTGTCCGCATAATTTATGGCACATCTATCTGCCCTATCTTACTGTGGTGTGTTGTAGACGAAACTTAAAATCAATTTAGGAAGTGATTCGGATTTTCAAGGGCACCTTTCGTGGTGTGTCACATAAAAATAAATCATGTTACAGTATTTGCTCATCAACCTGAGACTCTTACTAGTATGGGTTAACAGATGCGGTATATACGATCTTATGTCTTCTAAAAATAAATTACCCATCTCATTTTCTCAAGAGCTATATTGTTGCTATTCGAGGAAAGCTTATTTTAATGCAGAGGTGGGAAGCCAGTCAGTGGTTTACACATGCATTTGTCTGGATAACAATTGGGCTGAACACTGAAACAGAAAAACTCTAATCCTGCACAGGTGTTGCAGATATCTTTTTAATATCCCTGTTTATATGTAATGTTGGTCCGAACTCCACGACGATTAATGCTTGTAAGTAGGTCACGTGATCATGATGTGTCTTCTGGTAAGATTGCTTTATTATCAGAATACATTTATTCAACATACGTACTGCACAAGGCACCTTGTGCTTGGTGGAAGACTGTGGCACTTTCTAGCACAGCGAGGGAAAAAATAACAATTGCCTCTATGCCTCTTTAAGAGTCCAAATTACTTTAATCTTCGTGGTCTTCATGCGAAATGTACGCTGGTGGTAGCAGAGTCTTTCTCTAGTTACCATCAAATACCAAGTCTCTAAATTTTATCAGTAGTGGTTTCGCGAAAATATCGTCTTCTTGTCTACGAGGATCTCATCTAAGTGTATAATGCAGCCCCATAATAATAGTGTGATGATTGAACTTAACGGTAACAAATATATCTGACGTAGGATTACGTAACTGATTTGGAAGGAAAAGTTACCCATCAGTACATAGAGCATGTGTCGCAGCATTGTCACATTTCTGCAGGCAACAAAAGATTTACTGCTACCAAATACGTGCCAAGTGCGTATTACAGTCTGATGTTGGCAACCGTGCAACCTGCCATGCAACAAAACCATACAAAAATTTAATCAGCGAGGTTACTATTAACAAGCGATAACACGATAAACGTAGAGCAAATAAGCATATCCAGCCTCTTACACAGAAAAATTTGTATGGTTCTCCGAGAATTAGAGCTTATGTAGTAAATAATCTTATCATGTGCTTAACACATCCTGTATTTTTCTATGCTGCAACACGCTTCTAGTGGTGGCGTACCGTTTCCCTTACGCTTCCAGCAGCCATCGTGTGATACGTAATAACAGGAACTGCCCTGAAGTGGGAATCCTGGGTATGCCTTGGTTGCTCTCTTTTTTTAATGGTCATGGACCTATTGTTTTCTTTCCCGCCCACTGCCTGTGCGATAGCTGGGCGTTGCGGCACTTTGCGTGCTGCTGTTCTTCTATGTTACGAGGGAGGAGGCGAGGAAGTAACCAGTGGACAGTGTACAGCGAAGGCAGTGTATTTCCTAGCCAGCTAGCATGTTAGTAGCGCCAGAGACGACTACACATACATTTTTAAACAACTTATTAATAAAGTACTTATGTATCCTGCTCGCTACCTATGCCTATGGTGAAACAGCTTAGAGGGCGAATTTCTCAATGTATTTTGGGGATACATACGTGGACTTTTTCTGCAGTTATTGACGTATTTACTTTAATCCTACAATATCCGCCTTCTATAAGGGATCCTATGAGTGACGTTACAGTTTTTCTTTTTAACAAACTACGACGTTAGTTTTATATCGGTGGTGAAGTTAACTGATTTTACAATGCTATTTTTAGCATTGTGTTGTGAGTGTATGTACTCGGATTTTTCTACAATTATTTACCAGTTTTTTGGTTAAGTCACACACTAATGATGTAATGGTGACATAGACTTACTATAGCTGAAGAACTTTTTTTAACGTAGTTTTGTGGTAGGTTAATCGTAGTTGCAGGCCTGTTATACTTTTTTGTTCTGCCTGGAAGGAGGAGGGGAGGGGGAGGGGGAGGGGGGGGGGGGAAGGCTCTAACTGTAACGGTGAACTGTAGAAGAAAAACGATGCCGACACATTTGCTCTAGTAAAAGTGGTACGAGTGCAGGTGGAGCTTGCTTCTTACTAGTCCAGAGCGACAGGGGTGGGCGATAGGGACAATCCTCGTGAGCAGCAGGGAACTGCCAGAGGGTTTCCGATCACTGGAGGCTCTAATCAACCATCCATGATACAAGTAAACAGTCATGGAGTAATGTCATCATACGTCAGAGAGCTTGCAGAAGGTAATACGGAGGGTGTATTATTAAATAAAGTATAGCCCTCTTCCATTCTTACGAAACAGTGGGGAGATTTACCAGCGGAGGTTATCCACTCGCTCCCCGGGTCAGCTTCAGCTGCCATGCGACGTCTCACTCGCGTTAACTAGTGGCAGGAGGTCTCGCTGGTGGTGGCGCTTGTGCTCGCCTCTGGTGGTGCTGGTTGCCTACAGGAAGGCAAACGAATACTGGGATGATCCCCCACATTCTTGCTACCTTCGTGTGGCAAATGGTGGTTAAGGCATTTCTTTATAGTGTCAAGTGAGCATGGTTTGATTGTACTTTGAGTTATGTCTTCCTTGCACACTGTGTGGTTATTTAATGGATATAGGAGTGAGGCACAGAAGCTGTTATGAAAAGCGAATTCAGACATTAATGTACTGTTCATCTGATATCAAATTTGAAAAATAATACATAACTTTGTTGCTCTAGTGGCAGCGTCAGTTGCTAATCATAACTCTGAATGTTGAAACATTCACAGATCCCGCAGATCGGTCAGTGTTCAGTACAATAACTACTCAGCAGATCACGGTACATGGCCACTATGAAAGTCTGTTAGTGTTATTCAGGTGGCAAACACACAGAATGGGTTCAGTGCACGACAGTTCGAACTTAAGTACACCCGTCACTGGAGCTCCGGAGAGGGGATGCTTGCATCTCATTGCCAGCGGCTTAATCGTGTTTGGCAGCTCCCTCATGCCCCCGTGGTGGCTGTAGGAAGCTCGAGGATGTAACTGGCTGCCTTGAGTATAACTCGTCCAATTGGCTCAGGTGTAGCCTTCCTACTAAGTCTAACCCCATCTTCGTCCTGTCTCCTCCTCAGGGCTCCCTCTCTTCCCCCTCCCTACTCCTGAGCGGATTTCCACTCCTACGCCCCTTCCCTCTCCTGTGCTCCCCTTCAGTGTCTCTGCACTGCCTCCTGCCTTGTCTTCCCTCTTCATCTCCCACCCCAACTGACCCCTGTCTCTTGGTGCACCCTCCCCTGCTGCACCTTGCTCTCTCCTCCTTTTCCATCCTCTCAGGCAGTTTTATTCTTCATCGTTTGTACTTCAAGTGGGTTTAAAGTGTGTTGTTCTGGTGTGTTTTTAATATTGTGGCCATTTTTAACCTGTGCATGTGACTTCAGTGTCATTTTTGTGCCCTACGAATCGCCAACTGTGTTATTTAACTTAATGTAGACTTTTTTAATTGTTCCCCCATGAAGGTCCCATGTCAGTGTATTTTTACCTCCATTATCTTCCCTTACTCTGTTTTATGTCCCCCTTTTTTAGCACATTTATATTTTTTATTGTATTAGTTGTCATGTCACTCGGCTGAAGAGCAACGGATTGTGCCACTGACAGCCCTCCCCTACCCATAAGGGGCAGGTGAATTAAATCGCAATAAAGAAAAAATACTCAGGTGTAACCTTCCAGCAAATGTATCTGGACATAAACTGTTATAGCTGTTTGTAACTGATTTGGTCCTCGTATGCCCACTGCATAACTGCTACATCATTTGCAGTCAGTAGAAATATGTAAACTCATCAGAATTTGTATAATGGAATTCTCTTCCCTGTAACGACTTTCATACAGGGAGTCCAAAGTCGTCCGGAGCTAGAGTTTTCGTAAATTAATTTCCCAATATTGCCCTGCACCGACTTCAGAAATACTGATACATTCAAACGACTGTCTTTACCAAGTAAACATTCTACCGTTTTAGAAGTGTTTTGGGGTGATCTGTCTCTAGAATTTTTTTAAGAATGTCGGCTAATCTCCGCAAGTTTATCTTTTAGTTCTGCGAAGTATCGAGTGGTAGCTTTCGCCACAGCAGCAGCACATCAGAGTACTGTGAATTGACACAGCTTCTCATACGAAGCGACTCGTTTTAATTTTCCTCTGTAACCTTTAGCTTAAACTCCTGTTTTTCGTGCTTGTATGTGTGTTTATCAGGCACAGGTCCGCGCTTTGCTAACTGTGTGGTTCATAGAACCACCGTTTAGCACCGCGCCAGGTATTTGTTTTGTATTTGAAGTTCCATTAGCAGTAGTTAGATACCTCTGTCGATTTGTAAACTTCGAGACAGCAACAGCGCTTCACGGTACTGTGAGTTGACACAGTTTCTCACAAGAAGCGACTTAATTTAAATTTACTCTGTCCCCATTAGCTTAAACTGCTATACTTCTTGCGTGTTTGTGTATTTACGAGCCCGTCTTTAGTATGAATAGGAACCGTGATTGCAATGTTGAGATCCAAGCTGAGTTGGTAACCTCCAGTCACAAATAGGCGCAGCCGGCCGGTGTGGCGCCGGTTCTAGGCGCTTCAGTCTGGAACCGCGCGACCACTATGATCGCAGGTTCGAATCCTGTCTCGGGCATGGATGTGTGTGTTGTCCTTAGGTTAGTTAGGTTTAAGTAGTTCTAAGTTCTAGGGGACTTCTGACCTCAGCAGTTGAGTCCCATAGTGCTCAGAGCCATTTGAACAATTTTTTTTTGAACCATCGAATCCTGCCTCAGGCATTTATGTGTGCGTTCTTCTTAGGTTAGTTAGGTTTAAGTAGTTCTAAGTTCTAGGGGACTGATGACCTCAGATAAGTACCATAGTGCTCAGAGCCATTTGAACCATTTTGATCAAATAGGCGTAGCATCGGCTTCGGTCTCGCACTTTGTGGGCATCACTATGGAGACTCGGACGTGGGAATCCGAGGAACTTCTGGCATGTCACATGTATCCCACGACCATTCAACTTCCACAGCCGCCATGAGTGTTGCCCAAACTGAGACTGATCCTTCCCTCACCTGTGATCGAGCTGGAGGTCGTTCCAGGGTGTGGAAGTAGCGGAAGACTTTCCTGGAGGCCGATTAGAGGGCCTCCTCGGTTCGTCTGAAGAACAGATATTGGGTGCTATCTATGGCTGATAAAGTTTCTGAGGCTCATAATGTCGCTCGCCCTGGTCCTCAGGAAGCCCCTCGGCTCCCATGGTCTGGGAACAGACACAGAAACATGTTATTCTGTGATTTGGGCTACAGACTAAGATATGTTACTCTATGGTCTGGTCGTTCACAGTGTGTGATTACTAATAGTTGGGAATTCCAACGTTGGGAGATTAATGGACCCCCTGAAGGATATGGCTGCCTGAGGAGTCACGCTAGATGTGGAGAGGCTGCTTCTGGAGTCTGTATAGAGCACAGGGTGCACCCAGTTGCAGGTGGTGTCTGTGGCGATGTGTTCATTTTGGATCGGAAGAGATTCTTTCTGATTTAGGGCAGCTAGCTCAAGTGGTAAGGATTACCAGTCGCTTGCGAGATGATGGCAGAAGTTACCATCTGTATCATCGTCGATAGAGCCTACTGTGATCTTTTTATACAGAGCAGAGTGGGGGATGGGGCGGGGTGGGATGGGAATTAGAATCTGAGGCGATTCTGCGATCGTGTAAGCTGCAGATTCATCGAGTTGTGTTATTGAATGGCGGATTTCCACGTTTTGCTGAATACGTCAGAGATTCATTAGAAAGAGAAAGCGACAAGCAGGTGCTGTACGGAGAGGACTGGGCAGGTTTTTAGTTACAGAGAGTCGAGAATCTACTGAAGGGGTGTCAGTCTTAAAGAGTGCAGAGGAAATCGAGCACGAAGGTAAATCCAACAACAGTTGGTATTATAGTTGCTAATTGTCGTTTCTGTTTGGAAAAGTACCAAGCGCTAAAAGGAAGCACTGAACATCATATCTTTTTATGTACAGAGAGATGATTGAAGCCGGTAATAAGTTCAGCGAAATTTTTAAAAGGACCTAAGCATGTTCGGAAAGGATAGATTAAATACAGTTCGAGGTGGAGTGTTTATTGCTGTCGGAAGTAGTTTACCATGTAATAAAATTGATGTAAATACTTCCTATGAGTTAGTATGGGTAGAGACTATACTTGACAACCAGACTAAATTAATGATTTGTTCTATTTCCAGCCCTCCCTGAACTCAGATGATACAGTTGCCGAACACTTCAAAGATTCAAAGAAAACTTGAGTCTCATTTCAAATAGGTATCCTTCTCGGACAATTCAAACTACGCTCAATATCTTGGGGAAAATATAAGTTTAA
The DNA here is from genome assembly GCF_023864345.2 of Schistocerca serialis cubense. Taxonomy (NCBI): domain Eukaryota; kingdom Metazoa; phylum Arthropoda; class Insecta; order Orthoptera; family Acrididae; genus Schistocerca; species Schistocerca serialis. Next base: position 669,817,591 of record NC_064642.1, read on the forward strand.
AGGTGGTGGTAGGGATGAAACGTCGTCCGAAATCATACTGAATGCTTTCTCAGGAAATTTTTTTGAACAGTTAGTTCAGGGGCCCACTTGAAGTGTAAATGTTTGCGAAAGCTTACTGGGCCTCTTAGCAACAAATAATACAAGTAGGGAGCGTCACGGCAGATACAGGGAATAGTGACCTCAAGGTTGTTGTAGCAAAAATGGATACAGAACATCGAAAGTCACCAAAAATGAATGCAAACTGTATCTATCTAAGAGAACAGATAAAAATTCGATTAACACCTTCCTAAGAGACAGTCCCCATTTCTTCAAATCTGATTACGTAAGTGGTAACCTGATGTGCTTTAAATTCAAAGAAATAATATCGACCACGTCTGAGCGATGTGTACCAAATTAATTAATAAATGATCGTATTGATCCTGCACGCTACTAGTACACAAAACAGTTCAGAACTTTGTTGCAGAAGAAATGAAAAAAGCATGCCAAATTTTAAAGAACGCTACCCCCTCCCCCTCCAATACTGGCGAAGTTGACACAATCTCGCGAAATTTAGGGCGAACTTCAATACGAGATTATCTCAGTGGTTTCCACAATGAATCGACAGGGGATGTCAAATTGATTCCATATTTTTACATTTCCAGAAGGTTTTCAATGTACTCCTGTGGAGTATCCTCTTAGTTGTTTGACTTGATTCGAGTTTTCCTGTCGGAATCGTCCCGGTTCATGAAAACTGACGAAAAGTCGTCGAGTAAAACATAAGTAATATCTGGCGTTCCCCAAGAAAATTTTATAGGTTCTATGCTGTTACTGATCTACATAACTATTTAATAGACAACCCCAGTAGCCATCTTAGATTGTTTTCAGATGATACTGCCATTTACCACCTTGTAAAGTCGTTAGATGATAACACGAATTGCTAAATTATTTAGACATGAAAAGTGGCAATTGACTCTGAATACTGAAAAGTGTGAAGGCATCCACGTAGGTTTTGGGGATTACAATCACTAAAACGAAGCTGTTTCTCGTGGCGGCAGGACCTTCCCATGGAATTTCGATCACCAACTTTCTCCTTAGAATGTAAAAATACGTTGTTGGTGTCCACATGCATAGTGATAAATGATTATCATAATACAATAAGGCAAATCAGGTCTTCCACGGAAAGATTTAAATGTTCGTTTTTCCCCACACTCTACTAGAGAGTGGAACGGTAGAGACGGTGGTTCGATCAACCCAATGCTAGGTACATAACTATGAATTGCAGAGTAATCATTTAGATGTAGATATAGAAGAAAAAGGGGGAGTATTATACTGACGCAGAAGTTATCCATCCGCTGTTTTGAATTCAAGGGAAAGATCCTTCATGCTGACTTACTTATCCGGAAACCTTAACACATGACATACCGTGGCCAACTATAATATGTGAATTTTGTTTAATTTCTTTCGATTGCACGCCTGAAACTAAGAAAAGTGAAACATGTGAAAATGAATTTTTAAATTTTGGCTAGTTTTTACGGCTTTTCATCCTGTTGACAGCAGGTCATCTGTAGTCTTCAAGAAATTTGCTTATTTCTCAAATACTTTTTCGGGAGTACTGGATGTGTATATCTCTGTACTTACTCATTTCGTCCAGCAGCGCATCTTTGGTGATATTTCTTTTTCTACTGCGATTACGTGTACAGTATGCCACAATTTTTTATTTTTCACTTTCATCCATTTTCACACTTTTTTTACGCAACTCGGGATTTAAGCAAACACGTACAGAGAGGCGCTATCTTGTACATAGTTTCGTTTCAGTTGAGTTTGGAGCTAAGTTTGAATGTTCTGTGAAAGATATTGTGGTTCGGTGGTTCGTCTGCTGCGCGCCTGTGTGTGTTTGTGTGAAAAGAGAGAGAGGGAGAGAGAGAGGGGGGGGGGATGGAGCGGGAAAGAAGGTATGGGGGGGGGGGAGATTCAGAAGTAGACGTTTTTCGATATTCGACGATATTTTAATACTATGTTTTATTTGGCGAAATGCCTCTGTATAAATCTTGAAATTTTGCAGACAATGTTGTCTTGCACTGTGTTCTATATTCGTGCAAAAGTTGCTTTCCTTGCGTCACTGCTTCATGTATATGGTAGTCCTCCGTACTGTGAGTTTATAGTTAACTTTGAGGATCTTGAGATCAATCAATCTCATGATTACGTCATGGTTTTCTGGTATGGGATGATCTACATACATGGAGTGTGTATTGTCAGTTTATAAGGCTCTGAGGAACTCAGAATATGCATATTTGGCCTATGCAGGCGTCAGCTAAAGGTTAACTAATAATTCACAGCTTTGGGAAATGTGGGTGTTCTTAGTGTTTAGATTTTTCTGTTCTGTGTTGTTCGGGCCGAATGATACTTATAGTTCTGGTTCCTTCGGAATATTCCCCTTTCGTGGACGTTTTCATCGCTGCATGTCAGTCAACACCATACTGAGTTCTTTGTAATGTGTTTTTAGTTGTCTGTGGTTTTCTGTGTTTGTCCTATGTTCGTGTTTCTGGCTCTTTGTTGTGGCTAGTACTTTATCCACGGTTTTTGGTTTCTTAATTTGCTTTATTGTTTTGTTGTTCAGTTTGTGTATAATTTATTTGTTTTAACCTGCCTGTAGGTGCACTGTGTTGAGCTTCTGTGTGTAGTTGCGTTTCTCCAGTGGTTTATCGTAAGCCTGTGCAGCTTGTATAACTCGGATGTGTGTGTTTCAGTAGATGATTTGACTCTATTTCAATGACTGTACTTCTGGTTGTATGTTTCCTCAATATTCCAGAATTATGTTTCTTATTGATTCTGAGCAAGGTAATTATGTGTCATGTCTGCTTCTGTCTCACTGGTGAATTTCATTTTCGCGTGGGCTATGTCTGTGTCACTTTATAGTTGTTTTATTATGGTGTCTGTTACATCTGCGAAACAAATGACGTCTGTAAAACTTTATAGTTGTTTTATTATGGTGTCTGTGACATCTGCGAAACAAATCACGTTGTCCACATAATGGTCCCAGTATATAACCTCGTTTTATTTTAGATATGTAGTTTCACCGAATACTTAGTTTTCAATGTGATTTAGAAACACACATTTGCATGTAGACAACTTATGTGTACGCTTTCCTTTTGTAAACAGAACTCCTTGTTGAAAGGTAAGTAGTTCTGCTATACTCGTTATAACGGCTTCTGTTTCATCCATCTGTTCATTTGTTGTGTTCCCTTGATTTTGCAGTTGTTCTTTAATAATGCTGATTTAATATAACTGCTATGACGTCAGAACAATTTTTAATTACATAAAAATTATACCCTCTGTTTCGCATTGAACCTTTACAGCTACTGTTTCCTTCAACTGTGATCCGGTCTCGTTCACGATACTATCCTCCAATGATACCTAGGTTACAAATAACTTCCTACAAGGTGAAATATACAATCCAAGTCATTTAAGTTTGAAGAAAACTTATTAAAGGAGCATTTCTCTCTACCGAAGTAATATTTGAAATAGAGTCTTACAAGACGATATTTAATTAGACACTCCGTTAAAAATGATGATTGACGAAGGCAGTAAAGACAGAAGATCATCGGTGCCGAAATCAGTCACTTTTTTCCGAAAGAATCACTGGATGCTGAAACACGTATGTAACATAGCAGCGATGGCGAGGCATTGTAGCATCTGTGACCAGAGAGTATGCGCTTGACCGCGCGAGTGTTGCGAGCGGTTCTCAGTGAGTCAGTCTGTCGTTGCGAGTAGTCGTTGCGAGTCGGTCAGTAGTCGTTGCGAGTCTGTAGCTCTGTCTAGTTGAGAGCATTACTCAGTCTGTAGTCGTCATGCAGAGCGGTCGGTCAGTAGTAGCAGCCCAGTGCGGTTGTGTGATGTAGGCGGTCGGCAACACTGGTCAAGATGAGGAATAAGGTATACTGTTAATTAATATAATCATTAGATAATGAAAAATTTTATTTATTGTAATTATTCTCCAACAAGTCTCCCAATAATAATTTTTTTATTTCAAAAGCATTTTCTCAAAAATTTAATTTTTTATTGAACTCAAGATTTCGTTGCACTTCCCATTTCATTCCACTTCTTTTGAAGAAAAATTCCACTAAAATCACAAAAAAAGAGAATATTATTATTTGCAATGCAGTTCCTCCAAGCGGTGCGCAACAACAAGAGCAGATATGTGACATCCATTTATTCTGAGGTAAGACTTTAATTCTGATTGTTTTACACAGGGCCAAAGACCGATATTTCGGTTTAATTAAATTTTCTTATCACTGAATGGACTTTAATTTTTCATGAGGAATTTATATTTGAGTCAGATTGCGAATTTCACATTTTTTGTTGCCATTGTCAGTACATTTCATTGTGGGGAGGTTACACTCGGCTCCCATTTCTATTAAGTATTGCTTTATTTTCTTTTAAAATTGCGGTGGGGAGGAGTGTAACCTCCCCACCGCAATTTTAAAAGAAAATAAAGCAATACTTAATAGAAATGGGAGCCGAGTGTAACCTCCCCACAATGAAATGTACTGACAATGGCAACAAAAAATGTGAAATTCGCAATCTGACTCAAATATAAATTCCTCATGAAAAATTAAAGTCCATTCAGTGATAAGAAAATTTAATTAAACCGAAATATCGGTCTTTGGCCCTGTGTAAAACAATCAGAATTAAAGTCTTACCTCAGAATAAATGGATGTCACATATCTGCTCTTGTTGTTGCGCACCGCTTGGAGGAACTGCATTGCAAATAATAATATTCTCTTTTTTTGTGATTTTAGTGGAATTTTTCTTCAAAAGAAGTGGAATGAAATGGGAAGTGCAACGAAATCTTGAGTTCAATAAAAAATTAAATTTTTGAGAAAATGCTTTTGAAATAAAAAAATTATTATTGGGAGACTTGTTGGAGAATAATTACAATAAATAAAATTTTTCATTATCTAATGATTATATTAATTAACAGTATACCTTATTCCTCATCTTGACCAGTGTTGCCGACCGCCTACATCACACAACCGCATTGGGCTGCTACTACTGACCGACCGCTCTGCATGACGACTACAGACTGAGTAATGCTCTCAACTAGACAGAGCTACAGACTCGCAACGACTACTGACCGACTCGCAACGACTACTCGCAACGACAGACTGACTCACTGAGAACCGCTCGCAACACTCGCGCGGTCAAGCGCATACTCTCTGGTCACAGATGCTACAATGCCTCGCCATCGCTGCTATGTTACATACGTGTTTCATAACCCTCCACTGGGGGTGCAAAAATTTGGCAGCGATGGTGAGTCATTTGGACTTGCCAAGCGCGGCAAAATTTTTCTTTAATTAACAAAATTCTATAACTTACAGAATATTTAAATGTTGTGCACACACACTAAGTACAAAATATATCAGACAAAGACAAATTGTGAGTTCAAAACATAGTAGCAAATCAGAAAAATGTATATACAAATTTTTTGACAGATAACAAAGTGCACAGGCACTGAAAAAATTCTTTAGCATATGCAGAACAAATAAACAGACTGGCAAAAAATATTATGTTGACAAGTGACATAAGTGTACTCGCATTGGAGTTCAGCGAATCGAAAAATGTATAACCTATGAACATAAATGATGTTACCAAAAAAAATTTTTTTTTTTTTTTTTTTATGTGACAAGAATCAGGATAGGAAAGGGAAGGATTGCATCATGGTTCTAGCACTTTAGATTGCACACAGCTGTTCTGAAAGTCCATATCTTTCCACAGAAGTACAACACCAAGTGACACAACTTGAAGTTCTTTTCCCATCAGAATTTATCAGTGTAGCCAAGACACTGAACTGTCGTAGTAATGTTCCATGTTTTCATTTTGGCAGTACATTAGGTACACCAAACAGTGGGACCATAATAATGTCTTCATCGCTAATGGTGGTGGACAGCATGTCGTGTCAACACCACACTCTTACAAGGCACACCAACGTAGAATTAGTGCAAAACCAAAGATAGTGCTCCATGATCACTAGGATAAACAGGACAAATGGACATTGCAGTAATTCAGGGTAGTCAGCTTATGAGGTGAAGGACATCAAGTCACATAATATTGACAATTACAGACTTAATTAGTAGTTTGTGGCATTCATAGCCCAGTTATTGAACATTTCTGTACCAAGTATGTAGTATTACAGAAAAATGTTCATTAATTGTTGTACATAGAATCAGTAGCCTTCTTTTCCTGGTTACAAAGCATTATGAAATAATCGCATTCTTTTCAGTTACAGAGTATAATTAAGAATCATTAACCTTCTCCTAATTACAGTTAATTAATCATTTGTCATTCCAATAATCATTAGCCTTTTCCTAATTACAGTTAATTAATCATTTGTCGTTAATTGATCATTTGTCTAATTACAGTTAATTAATCATTTGTCGTTAATTAATCATTTGTCTAATTACAGTTAATTAATCATTTGTCGTTAATTAATCATTTGTCTAATTACAGTTAATTAATTAATCATTTGTCATTTCAATATGGTAAGAATTATTAGCCTTAATTAATTACAAAGCATTATTAAACAGTACCATAGTTAATTAATTATGTGTCATTACAATCTATTAAGAATCACTAGCTTTTTTCCTAATTACAAAGCATTATGAAACAGTCACATTCATTTCCAATAACAAAGTATGGCATCGTTAATTAATCATTTGAAATTCCAATATAGTAAGAATTATTAGCCTTCTCCTAATTACAAAGCATTATTAAACAGTCACATTCATTTCAAATTACAAAGTATCAACATTGGAAACAAGAGCTAATCAATGGTATAATTAATAACAATTCGTGGAGTGACATTAATTATTGGCACTCAGTGGCCAGCAAGTATTGAATAGAATCATCATTCAGTATTATTCAGATTATTACGAAGTCATTATTAAAAATCAGTTAATTACAGTCAAATCATTAATAATCACAGGCATTATAAGTGGTATCATTACAATAAACAGTGGCAGTTATTAGCTAGTGACAAAGCATCATTTTGAATATAGTCTCATTAAGAGGTCATTAATCAAGTGACATGCTATTCAGAGTTGATCAGTATTATTCAGAATTATCATAAACTAGTGACATTATGTGGGACTGGTAATACATGTTTTTTGTTAGCAATGCATTGCGTTGGGATCGATAATTAATTGCTGAGGCATAATATTATTTGCTTTTGACCTATTGCTGCAAATGAGGATAGGTAACGTCATTCGTCATGAGTCAGCTGTAGCAAGATTATGTAACTAGGCAGTACATGTGATCACATTTATAAATGATAAACACAAATGGGTAAAAAATAAAATGCAAGTACTAGAACAGGTATAATAACTAACAGGTTTAGTAAGTATCATGAAAAGCTTCTCCTGGAAAAAATACAAAAACGGATTATTGACCTGAAAGAAGAAACGCACACTATGCTGAAAAGTAGTGAACTTCGAATTAACAAGTAGTGAAATGTGTATAAAATGTGTTCCATAGCTGTCCTTTCCAAAACTTTCCGTCATCCTACTATGCAATGTAACACCTGCTGTCAAAGCAAACTGCAACAAATACTTAAATAACTACGTAGCATAAATACATAACTTCAACATTATCCTCATCTGTCACCTGTAAAGAAAAACTTCATTATTCATAACATCATATCCTTCATCATTATTCATCAGTATTCATTATCATCTGCAAAAAATCACTTCATTACTCATTATACAACTATTCCTTATCTCTAGCATATTTCATCACTAAAACTAAGATGTGTAGTTCTCTCTGACAGCCTGCATCAATCACCTTGTATTCTGAAAGAAAAAATTAGTTAAGACTGCTATTCTTCGATGAGTATAGTATATTCTTGTTAATGTTTGTTAATCCTGATCCATTTACTCTTCCTCATAAAGTTATTGCATCTCCTTTCGTTTATTCCGTAGGTGAAATTCCCATTTATGTTAAATTTATTTCTTAGAATCATCATTCCTTTCTGAAATTGATGAACAAAGATTAATGTCCTGCATTTAAATCATATACCCCCTAGATAATGACAGGTTTATGGTAACATAATTAACCCTACAGCATAACATGACAGAAAACGTAATATGTTAAAGACGTTGACAGTGTTCAGATGCAAAAATGTACACAGAATAATACAATGCAGTAGCAAAAAAAAATGTGAAACAGTCACGATGTTGAGATGTCATAAGGCAAAAAAAAAATGTCAAAGTCGACTGGTGTGTGTTATATCTTAACTATTTCATAGTCCATACAAACAAAACTGGAGTACAGTCATATACACAAAAAAATGGAAAATGTGCACGGTCTGATGTGTAACGACAAGAAAAGCGACCTGCTAACCTTACCTTGCCGGGCACTTGCCAAGAAAAAATGCGATAATCATCAGTAATTAGTCACGTGAAATAATTGCATTAGTAAATGGCATCATAGTGTGTTGAATCATACAGTGGTTTCACTCAATAAACGGTTTAATGTTTGATATATGGTGATTGCCTTTCGATTTTCTGGTTCTCAAAGTTTCGACATGTACAACATTGGGGTGAGGGATGCTGCGAATCCGATATGGACCTGCGTATAGAAGTTCAAATTTACTGCACTTACCTTTTAATTTACTGGATAAATAGTGTGTACGTACTAGTATCTTCTGTCCAACGTGAAAGTATCGGCGTGTACAAACCTGTTTTTGCTGTCTTCTCCGGCGCTCTGCGGCACGTTTGATGTTGTTCAGCGCAATGTCAATTATTTCGTGGTGTCGTAGGCGACGACTTTTGGGAAATTCTATTAATTCTTTAATTTTGTTCGGTGGTTCAACGTTTTTCAGTATAACAGTCGGAGATAGCATAGTGGATTCATTTGGAATGGAATTAATTACATCTTGGAATGAGAGTATGTGTGTATCCCAATCAATATGTCTTTTGTGGCAGTATATTCTACACAGTTTACCAATTTCCTTCATTAATCTTTCACAAGGGTTCGAAGAAGCGTGGTACTTGGATATATAGATCGGAGAAATGTTTCTGGCTCGTAACATGCGTGTCCATACGCTACTACGAAATTGAGATCCATTGTCAGAAATTACTTTCATTACATGCCCTACATGAGATAGAAAATGTTTTATAAATGCATTTGAAACAGTTTTAGCAGTAGCTTTGCGTAATGGAGTGAAAGTAACAAATTTTGAAGTGAGCTCAACAGCGACAAATATGTAGCAAAAACCTCTGTTAGTTCTGGGAATCGGACCCAAAATATCTACAGCGGCCATATGTCTTAATTTAACAGGTATAATGGGATATAAAGGAGGAATATGTGAAGTGGTGTCTGATTTAGCTTTCTGGCAAATTTTACAAGACGCTAAAACTCGTCGTATACGTTTCTCCATGTTGGCAAAATAACAGTTCTGTCTCAGTATAAGAAAACATTTTCGTGCTCCGTAATGTGCGTAACTTAAATGAGTGTACCAAATTAATTTGTTAACCAGTTCGTCAGGAATGCATAATAACCAATTGTTGCTGTCAGGATGAGAGCGGCGAAACAGAATGTCATTGCGTACAGTGTAGTGGTTTCTAATCGTAACATTATTCCTATCTTGCCAAAGGTGTTTAATTTCTTTCCACACATTGTCTTTATTTTGCTCCTTTGCTATGTCCTGTAATGACGATGAAATAAAATTTTCAAATGCAACTTGCTGAATGTACATGACACTGAAATTTGTTTTACAGAAGTTGGTTGCTACGTCTTGCTGATTGTTGCTGAGAGAACGCGATAGTGCGTCTGCTATAACATTTTGCGTGCCGGGAATGTGAACTATTGTAAAATTAAATTCTTGTAAATAAAGTTTCCATCTACTTAATCTGTCGTGAGTAAATTTAGCTGAAAGCAAAAATTGTATAGCTCTGTGGTCTGTATAAACTGTGGTATGTCTGCCATAAAGAAAATGCCTAAATCTCATAAAAGCCCATACAACACATAATGTTTCAAGTTCTGTAACGGAGTAATTTCGCTCAGCAGGTGACAGAATGCGGCTTGCAAATGCGATGTTTTTAATTATTATAGAGCCATCTTCTTCTATTTCCTGAAAAATGTGTACGCCTAAAGCGGTGTTGGAACTGTCGGTAGCAATGGAAAAATTTCTAGTAAGATCTGGGTGCGATAAAAGTGGAGCATTCAACAGAGCATGTTTCAGGTTCATGAATTCAGAGTGTGCTTGCTTATCCCAAGACCAAATACTGTTTTTACCTGTTAATTGACATAATCTGGGTGTGTCTAAAGCAGAGTGATGAATAAATTTACGAAAAAAGTTAATTAAGCCCAAAAAACTGCGTAATTGCTTCTTCGTCGTAGGAACGGTAATGTCACGTAGAGCTTGAAGTTTTTCCGGATCAGGTGCAATGCCTTCTGCTGAAATTACGTGTCCAAGAAATTTTATGGAAGTTTTGCCAAAATGCGATTTACTGAGGTTAACTGTAAGTCCTTGTGCATGAAAAGTTTGTAACAGTTGTTCAAGAATCAGATTGTGTTCAGGCCAATTAGCCTCTGCGATAAGAATGTCGTCTACATACGTCGTAATTCTGTCTTTAAGTTCTGTCGGAAGTATTGTGTTCAAACCGCGAATAAAAGCTGCAGAAGAAATAGTTAAGCCGAACGGTAATTTGCAAAATTGATAACAGTCGCCCAAACAGAGAAAAGCTGTATATTTTCTGCAGTTCGGATGAAGTTGAATTTGCCAAAATCCCGATTTCAAATCTAGTGTAGAATAAATAGCTGTACCATGAAATTTCTGTAAAAGTTCCTCTAATGTCTGTGGTCGATCTGTTTCATAAATAATAATGTCATTAATGTGACGTGAATCAAGTACAAGGCGAAGTGAGCCATCTTTTTTCTTAACAATATGTAGCGGGTTTATGTACGGACTAACTGCTGGTTCAATAATTCCTTGGTCAAGCATATCCTGCAATTCTTTTTTAACTTGTTCTCTATGAATATACGGAATAGGATAATGCTTTGCTTTAAATGTGTCGTGCGGTTTGACTTGAAATTCATACATAAATCCGGATATAGTACCAGGAATGTTGTCAAAAACTGGAGCTTGCTGTAAAAGAATCTTGTGTAACTGCGTTCGCTCGTCGTCTGTAGTTGCACTGCTCTCTTTAACCTTATCAGAAATCAATTGCATTACGTCGAAGTCAGCTTCGTCTGGAGTATTATAGTTGTGTACGTACGTCTCCGTGAACAATGTAGGATTACAGTCTATGTCACGTGTTGCGGAATAGACCTCTGTGCGGTTAATTGTTTGTTCTTCCGCAGATAAAGAGTGCTGAAATTCTAAAGCAAGTTGTACATTTTCATCCTTTAACATTAAATAAGAATTCTGAAAATCAATAACTGCGTCGTGTTGTACCAGAAAATTCGTACCTAAAATAATGTCTGTTGTCAATAAAGGCACAATCCAAAAATTAGAGTGAAAAGTATGACCTCCAATACAAAATGATAAATGTGTCTGTAATTTAACGTCTACACCTTTACTCGATACTGCTCCTTTCACTTTTGTTTTGCCTAAAGGTAACGTCGGATAAGTATTCTCTTTGTTGCACTCGTTAAAAGTCTCCTCATTTATTACTGATATAGGTGAGCCGGAATCAATTACTGCTGAGAATTTTGATGAACCAATTTTAATTTCGATAACAGGATGTGAAATGGTTTTCTGAATAACTGGTCTTTCCTGTAAAAGAGTGTCTCTGATGTCGTCAAAAGTAATTACATTTTCGTGAACAACATTTTGCGTGTCTAAGGTAGTGCTTGTATTATTGGAAGATGCGTCCTGTACATTATCTAGTCAGATTCTATCTGACGTGTTATTATTATTAGGAGGATTCTGTGGCATTTCGACTATTTGAACTGTCCTATCACTTCTTCCAGACGTGTTACGCTCTGGATGGTATCTACTGTCGGGTTCATTCATGAGAATATGTTCTTGTGAATAATTTTGCTGTTGGTGAGACCGACTGTTATTATATGTACGCTGATAATTGTGCTCGTCGTTTTTACGTCTGTCGTAATAGTCATTCCTATACGGTGAATTGCGATGGGAATTGAAATACTGTCTTCTTTGTACATAGTTGTTTCTCTGCTCCCGTGCGTTACTATTTGTTGGACCAGGGACTATGCGTCCACGCGGCGAAACATTAAAGCCTGGTTGACCTTGTGTATTCCATTGTTGGTTAGGTATCCTAACCGGCTGGTTTTGATGTTGTTGTTGTGAAACAACTCTATTGTTACTAAAGTGTTGTTCCTGTTGCTGAAAATTTTGACGGTATTGATAATTAGAATTTTGCCTGTAATTAAAGTTCTGGTAGTTATCGTTCCTAAAGCGTCTGTTATCTTTCCGATTGAAATTACGTCCCTGATCATAATTGCAGTACTGTTGTTGACCTTGGTTGTTACTCGAAAAGTTTTTGTTTACAAAAGAATAATCGGATTGCTGTACTTCCAAGAGCTGTAAAAGATCTCTGAATGCTGAAATGTTTTCTTTTTGCTGGCCCGTTAGAAGTGACACTCGTAATGACCGTGGTAATTTAGAGATGCATAGTTGTATAAGTGCGGATTCACTGTACGGTTCACTTAGGTACTGGTTTTGTTGTACCATGTGCTCAAAAAATTGCGTTACACTGGGAAAATTTGAGTTTTCATAGTTTGGCAAACTAATTAGTTGATCTTTAATTCCGCGCTGTGTCGTCTTCGACCAGTACGCTGACAGAAAAGCATTCTGAAATTCCTCTACCGAGTAACACTGTCTCGCGATCGGTCTCATACGAGTTGCCGGTTCGCCTTCCAAAAAACTGCAAATAAATTCAAGTTTATGTGTTACAGGCCAAGTCGGTGGAAGAGCAAAGCTAAACTGTTGAATCCAATCCAGTGGGTGAATCTGCGTTCTATCGTTTTTAAATATTTTGAACTTTCTTACTGACAGAAAATGTTTATAGTCGAAGTTATCATCTCTGTGTAATGAAACAGGTTCAGGATCGTAAGAGAATCTATTGAACTGCGGTTGATCGGAATCTAAGTCCCGTACTCTCTGTAGATTACCCAAATTATACGCGCTGCGTGAGTCTGACACATGTTCATAAAGTGGCGTCTGTTGTGGTATGTTATTAACTGACATGTTTTTCATCTCTGTTACTTCTTGTTGTAAATTTGATAACTTCCGACGTAACGTGTTGTTAGATGAATCGATTTCATTAATTGTCTGCTGTAAATTTTGAAATTCAGGTGTTTGGATAAAAGAAACCGGTGCAGTATCGTCTGATTTATTGTCATTAGTATTTTCGATAACATCAATACGACTGGCCAATTCATCACATTTTTCAGTCAGTATTTTAACCTGATCATCGGTTTTAGAATCAGACGCATTAATCTGTTTTTGCAACTTGCGCGTAGTTTCGCTCAGTTTTTTAACATCAGCTTTGATGACATCGCAATCCTGTGTTAGATCTAGTTGTTCGAATCTATCTGTCACTGTTTGAATATTTACTGTGTGTGTATCTGTTTTTGCTTTAAGATCAGAAATTTCATCCCGTAATTCCGCGTTCAATTGTTCTATGGTATTAATTTTGTCGGACACTGTAGTAATATTATTGTCTACATACGTTTTCGCTTTCGCGAATATTTTACGTTTGTCCTCTTGTCTCTGTGCAGTGATTGTTTCCATGACTTGTCGTTTTACTTTGTTTTGATCTTGAATAAATCTGCGGAAACGCGTACTACTGTTCTGTATGTGCTGACTAAAGCGCTCGTTAATCTGAGTGTTCTGCTGTTCGAATTTCGCGTCTATCTTTGCGTCCATAGTGCGCGAAAGTTCTACCGTCATTGCTTTAAACTCGTCCCGTAATTGTGCAGCTTTTTCAGAGCATTGTTTAGCGACTCCGCTAATTTCGTCTCTGAGTGTTTCTGTTGCGACTGTTTGCATTTCTCTTAATTCTTGCGCAACAGATTTAATTTCTTCGCTATTTTTTTGTGAACACGCCTCAATTTCCGCGCGCAACTGTTCCTTAGTGTCATGACACTGCGCGGCAACAGCTTTAATTTGTTCACTAAGCTGCCTCGAATTGTCGTCAAATTTTTCATTTTGTTGTCTGAGCTGTTCACTAAGTTGTTTGAAATTCTCTTTAAATTGTTTGTTATCTACACGCTGTTGTTTGACTTGTTCATTAAGTTGTTTGAGATCTTTACTACTGTTGTCTTGTTTTTCGATCTGTTCACTAAGTTGTTTGCTCATTTGTCGCAACAAAGCCATAATTGGATTCGACTCAAGGTCAGCATTTCTATTCTCTGTTCTGTTCAATAGTGGATCTGGAATTGTTTCACTTTCTGTAACCATTTGGTCATTTTGAAATTTACAAAAAGGTTTGTCAGTCAAATGTAAACTATCAGTTATTATTTCGCAATTAAATAAATCCGCCCTACTTTGTGTGATCTGTTCATTTTCATTAGACAAATTTGTCTGTTCGTTACTTGGGTTTTCCAAATCGGGTGTGTTAAGCTCTGCAGCGCTCATTACAATAGAGCGCTCCGCGTCATCAATTGTCGTCAAGTTAACAGACGAGACAATTGAGTTCGTTTGTTCATTATCAAGGTAAAAGTCATTATTAGTGGTTGTAATGCACTGATTGTTAGTGAACGCAGGAATGTCATGATTACACTGCGTGTCACATGTCCTATCGGTAAAATTGTTTAAATCGGTAGTTTCGTTCGTAATACCTCGCGATACACTATTCATAGTCTTTCGCGGCATTTTTGCAATGGTCACAATTATTCACAAAACAAATGAGCACAAAGCAAAAGCAACACACAAATACAACAAAGCAACAAATTGCCGTTGACCTGTAGAGAGAAAGTCACAAGATTAATAAAAGCGTAGCGCCAAATCCTAATTATACTTAAGCAAATAAGAGCAGATATCTGACTGTTGCTCAAAAGACTCTCAACGAAATACGATCCTGGACTGGGTGTCGCCAAGTGTAACCTCCCCACCGCAATTTTAAAAGAAAATAAAGCAATACTTAATAGAAATGGGAGCCGAGTGTAACCTCCCCACAATGAAATGTACTGACAATGGCAACAAAAAATGTGAAATTCGCAATCTGACTCAAATATAAATTCCTCATGAAAAATTAAAGTCCATTCAGTGATAAGAAAATTTAATTAAACCGAAATATCGGTCTTTGGCCCTGTGTAAAACAATCAGAATTAAAGTCTTACCTCAGAATAAATGGATGTCACATATCTGCTCTTGTTGTTGCGCACCGCTTGGAGGAACTGCATTGCAAATAATAATATTCTCTTTTTTTGTGATTTTAGTGGAATTTTTCTTCAAAAGAAGTGGAATGAAATGGGAAGTGCAACGAAATCTTGAGTTCAATAAAAAATTAAATTTTTGAGAAAATGCTTTTGAAATAAAAAAATTATTATTGGGAGACTTGTTGGAGAATAATTACAATAAATAAAATTTTTCATTATCTAATGATTATATTAATTAACAGTATACCTTATTCCTCATCTTGACCAGTGTTGCCGACCGCCTACATCACACAACCGCACTGGGCTGCTACTACTGACCGACCGCTCTGCATGACGACTACAGACTGAGTAATGCTCTCAACTAGACAGAGCTACAGACTCGCAACGACTACTGACCGACTCGCAACGACTACTCGCAACGACAGACTGACTCACTGAGAACCGCTCGCAACACTCGCGCGGTCAAGCGCATACTCTCTGGTCACAGATGCTACAATGCCTCGCCATCGCTGCTATGTTACATACGTGTTTCAATGCATTAATTTATTTGTGGGAAAAATACGAACCACAAAACAATTCTATTTAGTTTACTGCTCCATAAATCAGCAACGTCTGCTAAAACAGATTTATGGGTGCTTTAAACCGCCCGACAGCTCTGCCAAGAGGATTCAAGAACAAGATAAACGATCCTTCAACTAAAGGAATACTCTCCTTTCGACGAATATTTATTCCCGAATGCTCTGCTGCTCTGAAAGGGAAAGGGATATAGTAGCAGAAAATTGGGACTCATGCGTTAGTCGCTCACGCAGCTTACAGAATGATGAATAGGTAACAGCTAGTGTATCGCTCCGAATTTATTTTGTCAACCACCTTTTCTACCGTGTAGGTGTTTCTGTGAATAGTGTCTCGATACTGGAAACTGAATGCAGTAACGTTGATAACACCGTTCTTTACTCAAACTAGTCATTAAGTAGCGTAATTTTTGCAGGATGAACCCGGACACCACTAACAAAAAAGGGATGCTTTTAGTGAATTGATATAAGGCGCATGTGGTCTCCCGTGGCGGGTTAAAGAGTAATTTAGTAATTACGATTTTATGTTTATTGCTCAGATATATTTGATTCTATGAAAACGTCTTCGCAACAGTGAAAAAGTATGTAACACAGAATCACTAACGCGTACAGCTAAAACCACTTGCACTCTCTAATCACAAGTAACCAGACACTTCTCTGAAACGCAAATTTGACCGCTAGATGTTATGAGGGGCGGACAGCCAGTATAAAAGGAAGTATTGTGTTGTCAGCAGACAGGCAGTAACGGCAGAACGGATTGGTCAGTACAGGTTAATGACTTCGAACGTGGACTGGTCATTAGAAGCCACCTGAGTAACAAAGCCATCACGGACTTTTCGATCCTCCTAAACCTGCTCGAATTCTGGTCATGTGGCTGAAGTGGAAAAGCCAAGTAATAATCGTAGCGAAACCAATGTTGGGAATACTTCGTATCCGGACAGGTAGCGACGGTCGAGGAATGAGGGGAGCGCTTGTAAAAAATCACATGAATTCAGAGGAAGCAGTCCGGTTATGACAATGCCAGTGCACATAGTCAAAAACAATAGGGTACAATCGTCATGTGACACAGATTTCTGTAGTCAGTGCTAAGCGATGCTTGAGATGATGTAAAGAGAGACGCCAATGGACAACGGGTGACAGTAAATGAGTGAATCGGAATTATGAATCACAACATATTCTGTGCCAATTCGATGGAAGGATTTTGGTGCCGAATGACTGGAGAAGGCTGTGTGCCGTTCTGTAGTGCCACCAGTGAAGTACATAGGAGGTGGTGTAATGTCACAGGAGTGTTGTTGGTGTTTATGGTATGCTCCTCATATCGTGCTTCAGAAAACACTAACTGCAGATGGATCCGAACTCATTTTGTTGCATTGGGTACTGGGGACGGTAGAAGACCAGTTCGTAGACCATAATAGTATCACTAAGACAATTCACTCTCTCATAAAGCTCCATCTGTGAAGAAATGGTTTGTGGACGGTAACATTCCCGATTGGAAAGGCCTACAGAGAGGCTTGAATACAACGGAGCATCCTTTCGGAGGACTCAGAACATCGACTTCGATTCCAGACCTCAGCGCCCAACATCGCTACCCCCATTGGTTTGAGCTCTTGAGGAATAACGGGCTGCCATTACTTCACAAACATTCAGACACCTACCTGAAAGTGTTCTCAGCAGAATTCGAGCCACCATAAAGGCGACGGTTGGACACACCCCATAGTACTGCCCAGTAAATGTTCCCTAGAGGCCTTTGGTTATATTCTGTATATGCAGGGGTAACACTATCGTAGAGTGGTTGCCAGCCCTCCAGAGACAGCTCAGCATACGGACGTTTTACTGCTCTTTCATAGCATTCGGTGAACCCATACACGACTTGGATGCCAGCCAACTTTTCATCAGTGAATCCGTCCATACCACAGATTATTAAGTGTTGACGTACAAGTAACACTGCTTGAAAATCATGCCCTAGACAGAACGGAGCAGTTCTGCATGGCGAAGAGTATAGTGTAGAGTACTGTTGCCAGAAGCAAGTACCATCAGTGAATGGATCAAGTTGGTTTCCAAACTAGACACTAATTGTATACCGTCCACATTTGTACTTTATTGGGTTATGTTTTCTGCCCGATACAGCTGCAGAGACAATGAGAGTAGGAAATCTAAAAAAATGCTACGACTCTGTAACAAGTCACGGGGATCACAGTTACATTATACGAAAGTATACCTGAACAACCTCCTAAATTTTGTCGTTGGGATTGGGTTCATCCCATGCCTAATACTCATGCTAAGGCTACAACTACTATTTTATATGATTCTCAGCTTCAGTCATATCGAATAATACCGAATTTCTACAGTCTAACTGTGTTAGTGATTAAGTAATTGTATTAGTAAGTTATGTCATCAGGTCTGTCTTGCTGCACATAACTGAATGTTCCATGCACTTTCTTTTGCTTTTTGAGGTAAAGGAATAGCTTATGAAAGCATCAAATGTTATGATCTACTGGCGAACTGAAAAATCAGATGATTAGAAGCAGTGTTTTAACACACCGTAGCTTACATCCATTTGCCGGAATTTCAGGGAAAGACAACAATACGTATACAACTACTTTTGATTTTCCTCATTAGCAGAGTCGTGAGCAGTACACATAGAAAACTGTTTAATGGTAGTGCAAGAAATGGTAGATCAATGAACTTGTATCCATGCTCCCTAACGTACAATGGTTGCAGCGAAAACTTTCATTAGTACAATATAACCGTGCGTCTTGGAGAGTCAACCTGTAGACCAACATAAAAAGTCGACAATTTGAAGGAAAGCTTTTTCAGTCACGGAAGATGTAGAATATTCCGCATAAAGTTTTCTTTGCTCGAACTGGGCATGCAGATGCCATCATTTATGTTTCATTCCAACTTCTCCAATCTCTCTCTGGAGATAGCGCTCATCTGACGGCTGAAGGCTGAAGTGGGAACACACCTTCGTGTGTTAAGCACTGGGACTGAAATGCTCCGAAATGAGCACAGAGAAAGGACACAACCATACAACTACCAAGATCTAACAGGGATCCACAACAGCTACAATACGGGCACACTTTCACGGCACCTCATTGCTGGTTTCTATCAGAAGTTTGATTTACAAGTGTATCTGGCGTCACTCGCTTATTATTACTCAAAAAACACGTGACACTGGTGTAATTTTCTACTATGTTTATTATTTTAAAAAACCAGTTCTCATCTTCGTCTTCGTTCAATGGTTAGACTGCTTAGCCTATTTCAGAGCCCCTCTTTTCCACAATCTTTGCTCTCCTCCATTTAGAATATGTATCTACGACTTCTTAGTCTGAAGGCTTCTCAACATAGATGTCAGATGATCATTCAAGTCTACTATCTTTCAGTTTTTAAAGTAAACTGTAAATTTTTTAATTCCCTTCTTATTTTTTACCAAATTTTCCTTGTAGGAACTATTTATGTCACAAAAGTATCTCATTTCCGTAGACCCCATCACTGACATCTCTCCCACGAAAACATTCACTTAACTGTTCCCACTGCAGGAACTGAATCGTCATTGCTTTGTAAAGCTTGTTTCAGTTGTTTCATTTCGCATGAATTTTTATATTGTTGTACACATCTGATTGAAATTAATATCTTAGTATTACGTTCTTTGTCAAAATTTTAAATACGTCCGAAATATTAGAAAATGTACTTCGTGACTGTGGAATGCTATTTAGCACTGTATTCGATCGTCATAGGGGTCCTTGCCCACTGGAGGTACATATGTCAGATAAAAATAAACCGTGCATACGTAAATCCATATAAAGCTTCTTTCGTTTCCAATGGTTTACCACAGCCCGTCTGCATTTTATCAACGGACTGCATCATTTTGTTCCTGTTCTTCTAGTGGTTGGTGCTGGGTACCAGACATGTGTCAGCAAACAAACAACTACTTACGTGACTTAATTTTTACGATATTATAGTTAAAACTTCATCCCTAAAAAAAAAGACTCTGAGCATTATGGGACTTAATATCTGAGGACATCAGCTCCCTAGAACTTAGAACTACTTAAATCTAACTAACCTAAGGACATCACACACATCCGTGTCCGAGGCAGGATTCGAACCTGCGACCGTAGAAGTCGCGCGGTTCCGGACTGAAACGCCTAGAACCACTCGGCCACAGCGGCGGGCTACTTCGTTTCTACCTCTCATCTTTTTTAAACGTAGCAGCTGAGGATACGTTCTACATTTTCCAACTCCAATAGACACGGAGGCACTGAAGACTTATATACTGTTGACACAATGGCTACTTGTTTACCTCATTCTACCGCCGGCTCGCATCTGAGTCGTGTGACTGTGATATACTACTGTTTGGTTCCATAGCACTGTTCCCACCACCGTCAGTTCCCGCCGCAGTCGGCCCTATAATTCATATCGTCTCCTGACCGCTTATGCCAGACTAGGCACTAGAAAAGGTATAAGCAGATTTTTTACTTGTTTGGTAGAACTGTATTTTTCAGTTTCTTTAACGTTTTAATACTTATACTACACAACAAACTGATGTGACATTATGTTAGGGGAAGGGGGACGAAGGTGGGGATGGGGGATGGTTACACGACAAAATGTTCTGCGGTTCTGTCATTGCCAGGAAACCAATACCGAGGTGTTAAACTAAAAACTGTCAGTAAATGAGAGGATTTAGTGCATATCTAAGTAACATAGCAAACGTGAAGAGGTGAACGTCACGTAATTACCACAGAGTTCATCTCACGAGACGAGGTGGCACCCAAAGCAGTATAATGGCGAGAGCAGTTCCAACAGGACGTGTCGCGGAAGGAAGTGCTTCCTTCAAAAGGGGCGTAAAGGACAGAACTTTCCTTTGTCCGTCGCAAAGCGTTCCCACTTCCATTTTCTCGTTGTCGGCGAAAAAACTCTGTTGACAAGGGGGAAAAGGAAAACTCTCGACTTGTTTGCTTTCGGCTCTGTTGTGCAGGCCCAAAGCGGCGCCTAAAGGAGAAGGTGCTGACCGCAGTAGCATGGCCCCATCCCTTAACAGGACCGAGGCGGAGTTGAGTTTTTCCCCACTCCTCTCGAACGGATTCTTTGTGCAAGTTCGGCTAGCGACAGTTGCAAAGAACGAAGTACTCTTAGTGAAACTAACTCTGCATTGAAACAAAAAAATCTACACAGCCATGTCTAATGAGTATGCAAGGAACGAACAAGAAAATCGTCAGCTCTGATGCTACGACTATTCTCGCGCATTTGTGTAGCCAAGCATTGATGGTACTTGAGCTACATAGTTTATCGTTCTCTGTATATATGGGGAGGTCCGAGTTAATTAGCACTTACGTTACATAATCAGGCGGTTGTGAGCGCTATTTTGAAGCAGTCCACGAAATACAACTAGTCTTCGTTGTTTTCTTAGCGTAGATGATAGCACACAAGACTTCTCAGATTTTTCGCGAATTCGTCGTTGCTACCGTCCAATGTCCAATTTTTATATTGCGGTCATATTCGGTTTTAGGAAACCAAACGAAGAACACATTGGGTGACTCCGTTTCTGACGCGGCGTGACCTGACTGGCTAATGTTAACGCTAATTAATTCAGAAAGGACGCCACTTATCGGCTCTTTTCCCTAACAATTATTTCTCAGCACAACTTACCTTGCAATATCCTTACAAGCTTTTCTGGCTGTTTCTAGCCGTCCTGTTTATGTCATCACCACATTTAACAGAGGAACTCGGGATCAGCCGAGCTGTCTGAGGCGCTGCAGTCATGGACTGTGCGGCTGGTCCAGGTGAAGTTTCGAGTCCTGCCTCGGGCATGGGTGTGAGTGTGTCTGCTCTTAGGATAATTTAAGTTAAGTAATGTGTAAGCTTAGGGACTGATGACCATAGCAGTTAAGTCCCATACGATTTCACACACATTTGAATATTTGAACAGAGGAATTAACCCGCGCAAAACCAAAGATTGGTGAGTACTTTATGCCTCCCTTTCGAAAATATTTATATCTAGTTAGTTCCTTTATATTTGAAAATTTCGAGAAAAATGTTGGTTTTTATGAATTATTTTATCAGACCACATATAGGTCTATGTTTAAAATTGTTCATTTAAAACTAAAAGTTGTAAGTCTCAGCAGTAGATGTCACTTTCCCTAATTATTCCAGATTCAGGCCCTTAGATACACGTCTATATTGCATGGGGGCTTAATTAAATATGATTGAAAATATTTTTAGATTTTTTGTAGCTGTCTGTCCGATTACGCTATTCTCGTAAACGGTTGGCCCTGACTAGTACTATTACGCAATCTGACTGCTTAGAACAACAACAAAGAATGAAATGAAAATTTTCGTTAACACAATTAATTAATTAAGTCCCCAGCAACTATAAATCCTACGAAACCAATAAGCACAAGAGTAACTGTTCTGCGTGTGGGAGTGTGATTCAACGTACACATCTGACACGGTTCTTCTTCAACAAGACAAGAAATTTTAAATACCATTTATACTGAAGTAACTAAAGGAAATAAAAATACCATAATTACTCAAGAAAACCAGAATTACACTCTAATACAAGAACACAAGCCAGATGCTTTGTTGACTGAATCTGTAATGATGCATTATTTGAAACATGGAAATAATGAAAAAACACGCAATATTTTACCTTCATATATATTGACGAAAAGCACTCCGATCGTTACAATATCTTCATTAGAATTTCATCTGCTATCTCTCCCATCAAATAACTGCATAAAACATGGAACAAACACTCCTTACTACAACATCTCGACAAGCCTAGCCCACTCGCACATCTCAACACGAACTGTCTACTACGAGATCTGCCCACGCACTGACTTCTACGAGTTCTTAACAGGCACTGACTACTACGAGCTCTCTGCAAGCACTGTGGAGGCGGCTTAATAATACTCTTTGGCGCAATCTCTGGCGCAGTGGCTCAGTGTAGCCACCTTTCATATGCCCCTCCTCCACAGGCCAGAATTTGATGGTATTTTTGCCAGCATTGGTGGTGAAAATACCACCAAATTCGTCCAGAAAAATACAGACAAAAATAAAAGATAATA
This sequence comes from Schistocerca serialis cubense, assembly GCF_023864345.2. NCBI lineage: Eukaryota > Metazoa > Arthropoda > Insecta > Orthoptera > Acrididae > Schistocerca > Schistocerca serialis. The sequence goes on from NC_064642.1 coordinate 669,840,554, forward strand.
TTAATACCTAAATATCACATAATTAGTTAAAATTTTGGCTTTGCACTGACCTTTCAATAACCTAATAGATAAAACACAGTAGGCAATACAAATTCTTTTCATACATGTGGCTTTACATAATAGTTCACACAATACACAAAAAATCAGTTTATACAAATGTTCACATAAAATGCTTTCAATGATTAGTTTATACAAAAAAAGACACCAAATGTGACATCATTTCAGTAGAAGCAGTCCATCAGTGGCACCCAGTAAAGTTCAGCAGGTACACCCAGCAACAAGTCACATTAGTTCAGTAGAAGCAATCCATCAGAGGCACCCAGCAATGTTAAGTAGGTGCAGACAGCAACAAGTGACTTCATTTCAGTAGAAACAGTTCATCAGTTGCACCCAGCAATGTTGAGCAGGTGCAGACACCAACAAGTGACATCATTTCAGCAGAAACAGTCCATCAGTTGCACCCAGCAATGTTGAGAGCAGGTGCAGACACCAACAAGTGCCCATCATTTCAGTAGAAGCAGTCAATCAGTTGCACCCAGCAATGTTGAGAGCAGGTGCAGACACCAACAAGTGACATCATTTCAGTAGAAACAGTCCATCAGTTGCACCCAGCAAAGTTGAGCAGGTGCAGACACCAACAAGTGACTTCATTTCAGTAGAAGCAGTCCATCAGTTGCACCCAGCAATGTTGAGTAGGTGCAGACACCAACAAGTGACATCATTTCAGTAGAAGCAGTCCATAAGTTGCACCCAGCAATGTTGAGTAGGTGCAGACACCAACAAGTGACATCATTTCAGTAGAAGCAGTTCCATCTGTGGCACCCAGTAAAGTTGCAGAGGTACACACAGCAACAAGTCACATTAGTTCAGTAGAAGCAGTTCATCAGTGGCACCCAGCAATGTTGAGTAGGTGCAGACAGCAAGAAGTGACTTCATTTCAGTATAACCAGTTCTAACAGTGGCACCCAGCAATGTTGAGTAGGTGCAGACACCGGCAAGTGACATCATTTCCATAGAAGTAGCCTCATCTGTGCACCCAGTAATGTTGAGCAGGTGCAGACACCAACAAGTGACTTCATTTCCATACAAGTAGTCCATCAGTTGCACCTAGCAATGATGAGCAGGTCCAGAGAGCGGTCCATGATATTTACTATCACTAATCACACTGTTCATTAGCAGAAATCAATCATTCCTAAGTGTCACACATTACGTTGAAAAGTGCAGGTAACAGTCCATAATATTTACCATCACTAATCAGACAGTTCAGGCATGAACAATAGTTTGAATACACATACAAATGCTTTTACACTAAACATATAAATTCTAATAAACACACAAATGATTTCAGATAATTGTCATATTAACTATTACAAATACTCAAATATCAGTAAACCTATAATATTTATGGGTGTCAGTGCAAGCCACTACAAACAAATAAAATAATATTTAGGAGATATGTGGGTAGGATTAGGAAAGGAAAACATACAAAACACACTCACTCATCTTTCATCCACATTAAGTACTACTGTGTAACTGAATAGTGTTAACTGTGTAAATGTAATTCTGTCAAATTTTGATGTTCATCATGTGTATCAAGTAGTAGTGGCAGCAATGTATCACAGTCAATAATAGTTAAGTCAACATCATAGTCATCATGTCAAGACCAATGTTTGCCAAGCCAGATCAAATGTACTGTTGTTGAACAACTGTCAGTGAGCCAAGATATGCAAATACTTCCTCTCTTCAAAAAAAGTATATACTGCTTAGTGATTTAACAAAGTGTGTGTATAGACTATCTTTCTTCTACTTTAGTGTTCTAGTCTGCTATCTTCATCCTCCTTGTTCCATAAGACCAACAAAAAAAATATGCTCCTCACTTACTTTACCTCTTATCCACCAAAACTCCAATAATCATCAGCATCACATAATCTCAATACTTCACTAATACTTCTTACGTCGATACATATAAATCTTATCATCAATATCATTTACCTTACCTCTTGTCTACAAAAACTCCAATAATCATCAACTTCATATAATCTCTATACCTCAATAATACCTCTTTAATACGTCGATAAATATGAACCTTATTACCAATATCATTTCACTTCCATAACAACTCTTTCCTCTAGTCAGTCTCCTCGAACAAGTACAGATAAAATCCTAATGCAAACCTCATCATCCCATACAATCTGAAGACACATTGCCAACACACAACCTCTGTGTAATCCATCTGACCCAAATCTTCTGCTCATTATGAATTATAAACAGAGAAATGCATACATGACCTCTAACAGACTTAGTTCGAATAACTCTCAGTAATTAAGTACGATTACGGAGTGTGAATAATCATAATATTTCACAGTGTGCACACCACTTCAAGAATTATGGCAGAAGCAAACATGTGGAGTATTTCTTGTATCAAGTGTCACTTCCTATTTCAATTGCTCACGAAAAATGCAGTGTAATAATTGTCAATGGTCTAAACTTATTTTTGGTATGTCATGTCGTTAGCTTCCTTCCTATTAGCATAAATTTATACAGCTTCCATAAAACCTCAGCTCATGTGACTTCAACGAAGTTCTTTGTACCAATGTCGTTCGTCGAATTATAGCAGTTCATTTTCTTATCTTAAAAATATAAGGCACTGAGCGTAAGCAAAACAAGCAATAGCGAGTAAATATACCAGTAGAGAACAGAATGTCAAAAAGTGGATGCAGCACAATCCTTACAACGAGGCTCTGCCAAGCGAAAAATCTATAATTAATCCAATAGTGTGACCTAAACTCTCTGTTTGTACACTGTACAACAGCATTGCTATATACCAAATTAAAGAGTAGTTGTGACAACAAACAGAAATGTATAAATATGCAATCCATACGCATAGCAGCAAACAGGTCATTAGCATCATATCAGCATAAGCAAATAAATGTTCATATGTCATCTTAATAAGTAAACATGAAGGCGCAAGCAGATAAATCACAAAGTATAACTTACATACCTAACCACATCAGCACAATTAATCAGGTGACAATTATAATTTAAATAAATAAGCACAGCAGGCACATAATTAAAAAGTATGACATCAGTGAAAAAGCAGTGCAGCCAAGCGATGCATAATATATACAAATAACAACCCTGTTCATTAATAAAACATTGACAGAAATCAGCAAATGTACGCAAGCACGTCGCTTCACAAGTAAATTCATAGAACATGAAATTAGCACAAAGTATGAATCACGTAATCGCGAGCAGCAAATTACGTCTAAAGTACGTACCTAAGTGGAAATATGTTACCTGAAAAATAAACTCAATTAATCGTTACCTTTTTTTAGTTTATTAGTTTCTTCTTGGAAATTCCATTCTTCCTGAAAATTTCTCGATAGCAAATCGTCTTAACGTCGGACACGCACAGAATTTACCTGAAGTTCTTAAATATTTTATACAACCGTATCCTGAAAAATACTGAATGTTAATAACAGAATTCATCAAGTCACTATAGCTTTATACTGAATTTAATCGGAGAAATTAAACTGTGTATTTGTTTACGGCTGTCAGTGCATTCGCACTGAGCGCTCGATCAGCTGTAGGCGCGTGACGTAGGAAGCAATTGTTCGCGGTCATCGACTGCCTTGTGCGGCGCGCAGACTTGCCTGTTGCTTTGAATATGTGCCGCCGCCAAAACACAGCGCGGTATCCTTGTACTCTCTGCATGTTTACATGTAGCTGTTAGTTTCTCACAAGTACGTCATTCTACAAAAAAATTATTTTTCTTTTTAAAAGTATATCATTCCACAAAAATTTTGGAAACTACGAACCTCTCGTTTTGTGGTAGGTACAGCATAATTACGAATACCGTCTAATTTTTTTGGATCAGGAAAAATACCGAGAAATTTCACCTGAGAACGACCAAATTCAGATTTTTCGAAGTCCACTGTAATGCCAACTTTTGCAAAAATACGTAATAATGAATCCCAAATTTTGTTGTGCTCACTACAAGAATGTTTAGCAATAAGAATATCGGCAACATATGAAGTAATATTGTTACGAAGATAAACAGGTAAAATTTCACTTAAACTACGAATGAATGCTGCTGAAGGTACAGTAAGTCCAAACGGTAATTTCCGAAATCACATTTAGGTAAATTAGTCATATCCGGTTAATGTTTACTTACTCTCTAGATAGATTGATAGTCGAAGAGTTGGTTTGACAGATGCAAAGAATAGTAAAAGAGTAGGCAGCGGTACAGAAAACTAAAAGAGAAATAGCACCACTACAGCTCGGGGCCCTATGCTCGCTACGGCACATATTCACTTAGAGTAGTGAATCCCCTGAGGACATTAATAGCTACACATAATTTCAAGTTTGTGACTTAGTGGCAAATTTGGCGGAAGTGCGTACATAAATTGCTCTAGCCATGCACATGGATGTATGTCATTCTTAGAATTGCGGAAGATCTTAAATTTCCAGACAGTCAAAAAGTGTTTATAGTCAAAGTTTTCGCCTCGTGGCGACAAAGACCTACCGCGTCTGTCCCAGTCCGAATGTCGATTATTGTAAAGTTCGCGCGCCTGGCGCTCTCTTGTTGCACCCCGTAAATGAAACAAATTATTTTCTTCAAACCCCTCTGATATCTGTGATTCCAAATTTCTTTTGCTGTCTTTCCCTACAATTTCGCCTTCGATCTGTTTGACTTGCTTTCGTAATGCCTCAACTTCCCTGATTTTCAACATGTTTATTTATGTTCTGGTACTCTTCGGTTTCTGCGAATGGTAATGGAGCTGTATCATCCGAATCTCTGTCCCCATGTAAACTAATATTTGTCAGTTTATCTGAAATTTCCTGAACTCTTTCCGATAAGTCACCTAATTGTTCTTTCTGTTTATTTACGTCTTCCGTAAGTGTCGTGACTCGGGTTTCAGTATTGACACATTTGGTAGTTAACTGTTCATATTGTTGTGTTAGGTCATTTAATCTGTCATTTGATACGGATTCCTCGATTCTCTCAAATATTTCTTTCTTATCGTGTGCACGTTGTAAATGTAACTCTGAAAATTTCTGTACTATCACGCGATCTCTTTCCTCCTGTTCTCTATCCTGTTCCCTTTGTCTAATCACTACAGCAATTAATCTATTATTGTGAGAATTCAAAATCGGTTGTACTTCTTCTCTGATTTCTTTCTTTAATTCATCTTTCATATTTTTGAAACATGTCCCTATTCGTGAATCTAACCGTGTTTCCAAAGTTCCCATCTCTGTTTTAATTGTTCCTATCTCTGTTTTAAATTCAGATCGAAACTGCTCCATTGTTCCCCTATCTGTTTTTAATTCAGATCTCAAAGTTCCCATCTCAGTTTTAATTGTTCCTATTTGTGATCCCACTGTTTTTAATTCAGATCCTAACTGCTCCATTGTTCCCATTTGTGTTTTTAACTCAGATCCAAACCGTGTTTCCATTCTTAATATAGCACTCATCAACTGCCCCATAGTAACTGTTTCAAAATTATTTTCGCCCCTAACATTTCCCGCAAAACCAGTTTCCTTCGTCATAGCTGTAAAGCTATCTGTGTTTGATACTATTTCACAATCTTCTATCGTTAATCTCGGACTCTGTGAATTTTCTGATTGAGAAAAATTTTGAAATGGTTCCGGACTATTTTCTCGACTGATTAAATTGTTTTCCACTTCATTATTCATGATACTGTTTTCCTCTGTTGGCGAGTTCGCCATGTTAACAATTTCGTCATTCTCACTATCCATCATTTTTGCCGTTTTCATTGATCGCGTAATCATTTACAAAACATAAAAAAAATTCGTCACTGTACTAAAATTACACACAATGACTCCTTATCTCCAACAATACCATTCACATGAAATGTTTCCCTCAAACACGATTAACAAACAATTGACATAATTGCACTAGATTGTCAAACGCGTAAACAAGACAACAAATCAAATTCTGAGAAAAAAAATACCATTAGATGAATGACAATCACCAAATCTACACATGCAAAATAGACTACAATTACTAACTACAAATTACTACAACAATACTACCATCTACTATTTTTACAATCAGTAGAATCCATGGGACGATCCTGGAAGGGTCGCCACGTGCATGGGGGCTTAATTAAATATGATTGAAAATATTTTTAGATTTTTTGTAGCTGTCTGTCCGATTACGCTATTCTCGTAAACGGTTGGCCCTGACTAGTACTATTACGCAATCTGACTGCTTAGAACAACAACAAAGAATGAAATGAAAATTTTCGTTAACACAATTAATTAATTAAGTCCCCAGCAACTATAAAACCTACGAAACCAATAAGCACAAGAGTAACTGTTCTGTGTGTGGGAGTGTGATTCAACGTACACATCTGGCACGGTTCTTCTTCAACAAGACAAGAAATTTTAAATACCATTTATACTGAAGTAACTAAAGGAAATAAAAATACCATAATTACTCAAGAAAACCAGAATTACACTCTAATACAAGAACAAAAGCCAGATGCTTTGTTGACTGAACCTGTAATGATGCATTATTTGAAACATGGAAATAATGAAAAAACACGCAATATTTTACCTTCATATATATTGACGAAAAGCACTCCGATCGTTACAATATCATCTGCTATCTCTCCCATCAAATAACTGCATAAAACATGGAACAAACACTCCTTACTACAACATCTCGACAAGCCTTGCCCACTCGCACATCTCAACACGAACTGTCTACTACGAGCTCTGCCCACGCACTGACTTCTACGAGTTCTTAACAGGCACTGACTACTACGAGCTCTCTGCAAGCACTGTGGAGGCGGCTTAATAATACTCTTTGGCGCAATCTCTGGCGCAGTGGCTCAGTGTAGCCACCTTTCAATATCCTTTTAAAAAGTTTGTTGAGAGTAAAAATCAATAACAATGAACGAAATTGGAATTTTCTTGTTGTGATCATAAAGTCGGTAGCACACATTTTTCACAGTTCGTTAACTTTGTCAAGAGTGTGCTAAAATGTATTTTCAGGTTCTAGACCCTACTTGCACATCAGAATCCCTATAAAAAGTATGTTGTGAACAATTAACAAATTTTTATATTTTAATAGTTTTTAGGATGGGCATAAAGTAACCCCACCGCCTAAACAGACCACTGACAATGCGCATTATAGAAAATATCATGGTATTATTAGGGTTAAAATTTACTTTCAGATTTCTTTTATAGCGCGAAAGCCATATATTAGAGTCCTGTTACTGGACTGTAGAGCGACATTGGCGCAATTGTTAAAGTAACCTCTTATCATAGGGCTATGGCCCGTTAACAAATTATTCAACAATATTCATAAAACACATAGCAGGACTTACACGTTGGCTTATCACCGACAGGATGTTACATTTCTTTCAGTGGCGTAACTGTCAGGAAAGGTGCGCAAGAAGTCGGGAGTGTTGTAGAGTGAAAATCACTGAAGCAGCACTGCAAAATTCGAAGTCTGTGTGCGCGAGGAAGGGGGGGGGGGGGGGGGGGGGGGCGGGGAGAGAATTTTCAGATTAAAAGTAGAAAATATGTAATGTTATTCGATCAAACATTTGAAATTTTGTTGATAACACTGACGAAACCCTAGCCTTTTTTTTTCGGCAATGGGTTTATAAAAAATGTCTGAGAAAACGCTTATTATAATCTTAAAATTGGTCTGTCAATATCAATATACTTCTTCTGCTATGCTACTTTTTTCCTCAATTCAGTAATCGGTAACCGGCCGCGGTGGCAAAGAGGTTCTAGGCGCTTCAGTCCGGAACCGCGCACCTGCTACGGTCGCAGGTTGGAATCCTGCTCGGGCATAGATGTGTGTGATGTCATTAGCTTAATTAGGTTTAAGTGGTTCTAAGTTCTAGGGGACTGATGACGTCAGATGTTAAGTCCCATAGTGCTTACAGTCATTTCATTTATATTCAGGAACCATCCTCTATATGGTGTGTGCACCAAATGTAGTTAGTAGGGTGACGTTCCTAGCTGTCAAAGTGACACCTGATTTTGATGTCTTCATTTATGTAAACGTGCAAAAACCGCCATACGTGCATGCTTGAACATGAATGCAGATGCTTGCCAACCCTGCAGGTTCTGGTGTTGTATTTGATGACTAATGGCACCTGATAACGATACTCGATATGTTAGAAACCGTGGTGTCGTTGTCAGAACAGCGTTCAGTGTAATTGTGAGTGCTTTATGTCGGAGCTAAGTGAAGTCGCATGTGGTAAATTGTCGTTGCTCGTACGGTGTTTACTACAGTATCCTAGGTAGGCGAAGTGGTCGGTGTTTCAAGAGGCACATTATGGAAGATTTATACCGCGTACAGAGAAAAACAGGAAAAAGCATCGTCAGGTAAGTTACAACTAGGACGAACGTGTGTGTTGAGTGATCGTAACAGAACGTCATTGAAGAGGGTTGACGAATGATAAAAAGACGACGTTTACCGCAGTACTGAAGGTCATACACGGGAACACGGTCAACAGCAAAGTAACACGAATGGAGCTCCATAATAGGGAATCGCATGGCGACCTGGAATTCCAAAACCACTCCATAGTGGTGCAAATTCCCGTAACAGGAAAACGTGATGCCGAGCCTATAAAACCTGGGCTATGGAGCTACAGAAGAAAAACATTTGATCGGATGAGTCCTTTTCACACTCCCACTTGTGGAGGCTTTGGTCACAAGAATGAAAAATGGCAATAGTTTGGTTGTGATATGAGCCTCCATAACGTGGTATTACATGGTCCCCATATTTAATGTGTTAGGCAGCTTTACTGCGAAGGATTATGTGATCATTTGGGCTTATCAGGCCCATACTATAATATAATATTAGGTCCCAAATGGAATGCCATGTTCCAAAACGACATGAACGCTGTTTACACAGCTCCCATCGACCAGGACTCGTTTTGCGAGATGAAGATGAATCGTCGCATCTCCCCTGACCATCAAAGTCACTAGATTTCAATATTACGAGGCCCTCGTGATCTGCTTTGAACAGAAGGTAGTGGGATCGCTATCCACTTCCATCACCCATACAAATTACAGAAAGGGACGTATGTTCCATATCGCCCCCTAAACGTGATGCAACCGAACATGGTGCACATATCGTTTACTGTATGGAAGGAACCACTATGGGGGTAACAATCACCCACCTATCAAAGGGGTAGAGGTGGAGTGGAAAACCAGTGTAGCTCACGACGCGAGAATGCCCAGTATTTAGTTATCTAGTATTTGATAAAGAGCAGTTACGAACTCGCAACAAACTTGACACATAAATTCAAACCTTTACAAAAGTTTTCCCCACAAAATAATGAAAATAAGAGAGGATGGTCGTTTATGACGTATTCACAGTTCATGCAGTAAAACTGCAACGTGATGCAAGACGTTTTAGTTTACTACTTTTTGCTGCTTACTGTTTTCTTGACGCATTTCACAGTCAATATTCGTATAAACCACTAAATATACTAGATACATTACATCGTTGTACGACACTTATTTCAGGAATTACGTCGTATACACTGAAGGCGTAAAAAACTACCGCATTATACTGGACCTTTAAATTTATTACTTCGTTGCTACTCGGCTCTATTCGCAACACTCTTCGTAGACAACATTTGTATTTGTCACTGAATATACTCAAAAAAAGATATCATCATACGACACATAATTCAGGAGATGTGACGTCATTACCACTTAGATGCATGAAAAATTTCTGCATCATGTGTGACGTTTCATTTTATTACTTCTTCACTACTAACTCTATTCACAACATATTTCTCAGACAGTAGGCACATATACCACTGGATTTACGTGCAGTATTATTTCATTGTACAGCGCATAGGAGATACGACGTTGTAAACATAAAGTGGGGTGAAAACGAAACTGCAGGATGAAATTCACTAGACATACAGGTGAAATATGTGTATAAACACACGTCAGTTGTGTATGTGAGCAAAGTAACTGCTAGAAAGCTCATCCCAAACACCCAGAACGATTTCAAAAAATTTGGTGCACGTAGGAGCTACAATCTAGGAACAACCAGGGGCACTGTAATGGAGTGAGCGTGATAATTTCGACAGAAAATGGGGACGAGGAGATGGACAGGGGCGCGGAAGGAGATAAGTAAAATAGGAAGTAGAGGAGCAGAGCAGAGATAAGGGAGGAGGAAATCCACAGAAAGAGGGGAGAGGAGGAGATGAACAGAGAAAGGATAGGGCAGGAGATGGTAGAGACATAGAAGAAAGAGAAGCAAGATGGGGGTGGAGGAAATGGACTGAGAAGGGGAAGAGGAGCAGATAGAGAGAGGAGAGATGAGGAAATCTTGATACAATATTTTACCAACAGCCGTATGTACTGTAAAAATTTATTTTATGAACTTCTTACATGCTACCAGTTTCGGCGTTACTGGTAGCATATAAGAAGTTCATAAAATAAATTTCTACAATACATACGGCTGTTGGTAAATTATTTTATCAGGAAATACATGCCAGCCGGTGTACCACAGTCCATAATGGATCAGCAAAGTGGAAGAAATGGTCACAGAAGGGGAAGGAGATGAGATGAACAGACAGAGAGAGGGGGAGGAGATAGGACAGAAGGGTGAAGGGGAATTAGCAAAAGGGAAGGAGGAGATGGAATTAGAGGGGGAGGAGGAGATGGACAGAGGGGGAAAGAGCAGATGACAAAGAGACGGAGAGGAGGTGGATAAAGTGGAGCAGGAGGAGGTGGAAAGAGAGTGGAGGATGGATGAGGTGGACAAAGAGAGGGTATGGTGTGGATGAAAAAACAGAGGGACCGGTGGAAGTGGTGGACAGGGGCAGCGTAGATAGATAGATAGAGAGGAGAGGTGGATAAAGAGAGAAGGGATGGTTAGAGGTTGAAGGAGGAGGTGGTTAGAGAGATGGGAGAAGGAGAAGATAGGGAGAGGGAAGATGTACTAATAGAAGGATGGAATAAATAAATAGGCAGGCAACACAGAGTTTCTCACATGAACTCGTCACTACGTTGCAGGAGGGATGGTATACGAAAGAATGGTATTCGATTCCCTTGAATATGATACAGGACGTGTATTTTTCCATTCCGAGGTGACTGGAAGTGGTTTCAAATGCCGACGGCTTTCCTACACCGTATTAGACATGGTAATACGTTGTGCTTTAGGCGATTCCGTAATTTTTTCTACCGCCTGTATGTTCCGTGGAGAAAACATGAACCTCATGCTTACCTTCGTCTGCTAGCATTTTGCTGTTAGTCCGTTAGAGTCAAGATTTGTTATAGCAGGCCCGGGACAAGTAGTAATAGGAGAAAATGTTTCTCGAAAAATGAAAATGGTTAACTGCTTTGAAAAATACTACATGTATATGAAATGTCATATTCCCATTATTCGTGATCATATGATTAAGAGGATTTTAGACTTAATACAACACTGTTAAACTTCTCAACCACATCGACAGTTAAAAATCACATCACTGGGACACTTAGATCTCAAATTACACTAGTGGCCATTAAAATTGTTAAACACGGAAGAAATGCAGATGATAAACGGGTATTCATTGGACAAATATATTATACTGGAAGTGACATGTGATTACATTTTCACGCAATTTGGGTGCATAGATCCTGAGAAATGAGCACCCACAACAACCACCCCTGGCCGTAATAACGGCCTTCATACCACTGGGCATTGAAACAAATAGAGCTAGGACGGCGTGTACAGGTACAACTGCCCATGCAGCTTCAACACGATACCACAGTTCATCAACAGTAGTGAATGGCGTATTGTGAGGAGCCAGTTGCTCGGCCACCATTGATCAGACGTTTTCAATTGGTGAGAGATCTCGAGAATGTGCAAGCCAGGGCAGTAGTCGAACATTTTCTGTATCCAGAAAGGCCCGTACAGAACCTGCAAATTGCGGTCGTGCATTATCCTGCTGAAATGTACGGTGTCGCAGGTATCGAATGAAGGGTAGAGTCACTGGTCGTAACTAATCTGAAATGCAACGTCCACTGTTCAAAGTGCCGTCAATGCAAACCAGAGGTGACCGAGACGTGTAACCAATGGCACCCCATACCATCACGCTGGGTGACACGCCAGTATGGCGATGACGAATACACGCTTCCAATGTGCGTTCACCGCGATGTCGCCAAACACGGATGCGACCATTATAATGCTGTAAACAGAACCTGGAATAATCAGAAAAAATGACGTTTTGCCGTTTGTGCACCCAGGTTCGTCGTTGAGTACACCATCGCAGGCTCTCCTGTCTATGATCCAGCGTCAAGGGTAACCGCAACCATGCTCTCTGAGATGATAGTCCATGCTGCTGCAAACGTCTTCCAACTGTTCATGCAGTTGCAAACGTCCCCATCTGTTGACTCAGGGATCGAGACGTGGCCGCACGACCCGTTACAGCCATGCGGATAAGATGCCTGTCATCTCGACTGCTAGTAATACGAGGCCGTTGGGATTCAACACGGCGTTCCGTATTACCCTTCTGGATCCACCGATTCCTTGTTCTGCTAACACTCATTAGATCTCGACCAACGCGAGCATCATTATCGCGACACGATAAAATGCAATCGCGATAGGCTACAATCCGACCTTTATCAAAGTCGGAAATGTGATCTTGCGCATTTCTCCTCCTTACACGAGGCATCACAACAACGTTTCACCAGGCAACGCCGGTCAACTGCTGTTTGTGTATGAGAAATCGGTTGGAAACTTTCCTCACGTCAGCACGTTGTAGGTGTCGCCACCGGCGCCAACCTTGTGTGAATGCTCTGAAAAGCTAATGATTTGCATATCACAGCATCTTCTCCCTGTCGGTTAAATTTCGCGTTTGTAGCACGTCATTTTCGTGGTGTAGCAATTTTAATGGCCAGTAGTGTAGCATTTAGCGTAACTTTAATCTTCGAAAGTGTCAAAGAAATCAATACTGATTTAAAAAGTTGTTCCAAAATTTGTAACAATTCTGACTCTGGAATCCATTAGGTTCAATACCATGCTTCGTTTCCCAGTTGAGAGAAGATGCATTAACTGACGCATAAGTGGAGCGAAGAAGGTACTACGATTACTTGGTACTACAATTACCCCTTTTGTAAGGTACTGCATCTTATCAGAAGTCTTGTAGAATGATTTACTGCTGTGGCAGAGTATGGGGAAAATACCCACTAGCCTACCCGCCAAGAATCCCATTTTTAATCATTAAACTTGATTAAAGCATTCTTGATATTTCGTTGTTGATCATAAGAAAGAACTCCCCTTATTAAGCATTTTAATATGAATTTGCAACTAAAGAGCCGAACACTTTCTGTGAAATCGCATTCCCGCAAAAGTAACTCGCTTTTCCCGATATTAGCAGAAATGCTGTTCAGAATGTTGCATTTTCCGATTGCTCGGCCCATAGAATAATACTCTTAGAAGAAGGTCACCATAGTACACTGATAAACATCAAAACTCTGCCAGTAAGGTTCAAAATGGTTCAAATGGCTCTGAGCACTATGGGACTTAACATCTGAGGTCATCAGTCCCCGCCGGCCGGTGTGGCCGTGCGGTTCTAGGCCCGTCAGTCTGGAACCGCGTGACCGCTACGGTCGCAGGTTCGAATCCTGCCTCGGGCATGGATGTGTGTGATGTCCTTAGGTTAGTTAGGTTTAAGTAGTTCTAAGATCTAGGGGACTGATGACCACAGATGTTGAGTCCCATAGTGCTCAGAGCCATTTGAACCATTTTTCATCAGTCCCCTATAACTTAGAACTACTTAAACCTAACTAACCTAATGACATCACACACATCCATGCCCGAGGAAGGATTCGAACCTGCGACCGTAGCGGTCACGCGGTTCCAGACTGAAGCGCCTAGAACCGCATGGCCACACCGGCCGGCTGCCAGTAAGGCAACGAGAGAGAGACTGAATTATGAAATCTAACGTACAGTATTTGTAATATTTGTAAAACATGCGCAACGATTTCTATGAAGATTATTAACGTAGAAGGATTATAATTATGATTTATGTCACTTAATTAATTGGTTGCATCACGTGTGACTTTCTTATATTTGTCACCACACATATTCTGTGATAAGTTTATGGTATTTTCTGATGAAGCCGGTATTAAAATAGCCAAATAACTTTTGGATCAGTTTAATAGTGTAGTGAGCGTTAGAGGGTTGGTAATAGTTCAGTTACAACCCACAGTAAGAACATGGGACTCAAGACTTACTTACTACTTCTACACACAACAAGGACATTACTTGACAGTGCCAGGTGGATGGATATTTTCCGAATTTCAGTGACATCCTTTGATACAGAAAGAGGCAAAACGGCTCCTTACACGTCCTGCTACGGATATACAAATGAACACAGTGACGTGCCGCCTGCAGTAGCACAGGAGAGGGATCCGCAAAACGCATTCGCACTGAAGACTGACTTACGTCTTATTCGGTCGCCAGGGTGTATTTTAAGCACACAATCATCTTATCACTGGAAAATTGCAATGCATGGCATCCTCTTCGCGAACTTTGCACACGTCTTTATCAGAGCAGTGCCGTAAACTGGGCATAACTTGCATTATCTGTTACGACTGTTCCCCCCTGACGTGATTTGTTGTTCCTTCCTGTAGGAGGAGATGGTGGTATGATAGGAGGGTGGCCGGTTTGCTCTTGCTGCAACACAAAATGCACAGGTAGTTAAAATACACTTTATTATAGGAATTAATTGAGCATTTAACTTCAATGATATCTCTTGTGTCTCGTCCGTGTCCATATAACTGTACCGAGCGAGGTGGCGCAGTGGTTAGCACACTGGACTCGCATTCGGAAAGACGACGGTTCAATCCCGCGTCCGGCCATCCTGATTTAGGATTTCCGTGATTTCCCTATATCACTTCAGGCAAATGCCGGGAAGGTTCCTTTGAAAGGGCACGCCGATTTCCTTCCTCATCCTTTCCTAACCCGAGCTTGTGCTCCGTCTCTAATAGCCTCGTTGTCGATGGGACGTTAAACACTAATCTCCTCCTCCTCCATATAACTAACGTTCTCTCACAGCTAAGGTGCGAGGCGACGACCATCACTTGTGGAAGACTAGAGCACAGTGCGACGCATTGAGATGCGTTGCGAGCTGAGTACTGATGCGACGTACTGGGGTACCGGGATTGGGAGTCTGAGACAGCTCAGTCAGCGGTGGCGGCCTATATGCACGCTACCCAGGGCGTCGTTATCGACGCGCAGCCTGGGGGAGGGTCTTGGCCTTGCCATGTCGTAGTCGCTCCTAGTTCAGGGCGTGTCATACAGTGTTTCCTAGTGCCGATCGGTGTGCTTGCGAAGGCGTACGTCAGCACAATAATAAACAGTTTACTTACTTTTTCCCCACCTGTCTCGTTTTCATGTAACTCACCCCTATATTTCCGGGAAACGTACCGACTAAAAATGGAAATTGCATCCTCTTCGCTATTCTTACAAATAATATACTATAAAACGTGGACAGTCCACAAGATTAAATCCCAGGTTGCAGTAGGAACAGAAACAGCAGTAATGATCCTATGTCCTCACTTGACTGCAAAGTTTCGCAAACGCGATCAGTAAAACTATCTTCGAACGCGTTACTCCCAAGGTTCTCGGGTGTACTTGCGGATCAAGTCGACGAAAGTCCAGATCATATTTTTACGAGGTGGTCTTTACTGGCTTCGTAGGCAAAGCTATCGTTTCGAATTTCAGTGGCAGCTGATTATGGCACCTGTCGTTGTTTGAATTCATGCCGTCAGATTTTATTCCTTTTGTGGTCTTTAGCCCTAAGTCCAATTACATGCAGCTGTACAAACTCTTACATCATTCCGAAATAGCTTTAGGCACTCTTCGGTCGGAGAGCCGAATTATGGTTCAAATGGCTCTGAGCACTATGGGACTCAACTGCTGAGGTCATTAGTCCCCTAGAACTTAGAACTAGTTAAACCTAACTAACCTAAAGACATCACAAACATCCATGCCCGAGGCAGGATTCGAACCTGCGACCGTAGCGGTCTTGCGGTTCCAGACTGCAGCGCCTTTAACCGCACGGCCACTTCGGCCGGCAGCCGAATTATGAACTACTTCCCATCAGGAATATTTTACTCGAGAGAATTTCCTCGTGATTAACTCATAAGCATATCATCGTGTCCTTGGGAAATAAAACAGTTCTAACACTTTCACTGCCAATCCTTCTGCTACCGCAGCGTGAGTACGTCGGTGGACTGCCAAACCCGGCATTTGACGGGGTACAGTTTCTCACGCTTTTAAATGAGAAATCAGGTGTATTGACCCTCTCGAACGGGATTCAAACCAGGCTTTTATTGTATGAGTTCAAGATGCTGGTACGGTGGCAGCTGTGCATTCTGTGCCTAAAGAAACATTTCTTTATGTAAGACGAAATTTTACGTGAATTGCTGCAAGATTTTGTGGAAAATGACAGCGACGATGACGATAGCGAGGATTCAGACGATGACCCTGACTTTCTGTTAAAAGAACGGCGCCGAATTTAGAGTGAATGTTTCTCTTTTCGATTTCCAAGAACATCTGTTGAAACTATTCTTTGCGTTCATATCTCATGTTTCTTCTATTTACAGGTAAACAGGGAAGGCTGCAAGAAAAGCCATTAAATACCAGTCCAGCGAGTGCAAAACCGCCCTGTCCAAAATGGTTTTTTGAAAGTGTACCACAAAAAATATTATGCTACGTGTAAGAAGTGTCTCCCACTATATAATTATGACCTTAAGCAGTATGATTCCAATTACTGAAATTAGTGGTCTAGAAAAGTAAACGAAAACTAATTTCTCATTTCTGAGGGTGCTCTGCCGGTGTCGCTCGTGGTCGATGCAGCTTGCAGCGACTATCTTTTATTGTGGTTGCGTTGCGATGAACCAACCTTGCCTTGGCACCTCGTTCTTCGGACACACCACACACGGTGCACACTAGTGAAGAACGATGCTGCGTAGCTGATGCCAGTATTCGAGCTTTTAGTTGTATCTGGCTCGTAGTACACACAGACAGTTTCATAATTCTTGTCACCAACTTACTAAGAATACCAGGAACACTTAATACCCTAACTGTACGGGCGCAACGGGATCCAAAACTGAGAGACGAGAAACCGGTGGTTTTGAGCCGTACAATATCTATGCGATCAATGTGTCGGTTCCACGTGTTTGTAAGCTACTTGTGTTTCAATAATATAACTGAACATCGCCATTGGTGGTGTGGTGTTCTACAAGAATAAACAACCATCTTTTGTATAAGTGGCGGCAGAGCAACTGTAATTTCCTTGAGGGATATCATTCTGTACATAGGCTGTACTGTTTTGAAATAAAAACTTAATTCCGTGTTTTGGCTCTAAGCTAATTTCATCTCTGTGCATTTTAAGTAACAAAGGTAGCTCGAAAATGCCAAAAGAATAGCAGCTAATAGTTAAACAACGTAAGAAAGTGATTATTTCAAAATAAAACAGCCTACTCTGGAAAGTGACCTCCATTAAGTATTGAATAATATCTTGCACGTAGCTGGATGCAGGAAGTGTTGAAATACTCTTGGCGTGAATAAAGTGAAACACAGCCCATCAATTGCGCAAATGAAAGGCTTATTCAAAACCCTTGATCTCGGTTTCTACGACTGTAAAAATGTTCTTCACAAACACCAACAGTTGCACTGGTTACGTGGTAGTGTAAAGGCACGTCAAAATTGTAGCCGTAAAGCGCCAGTGACAGACAAAAATCACTTCCATGACAGTGTGGTTTTAGTATTACGGAGATGAATTTTATCTTTCGTTGGTGCTTGTGGTTACAATTCTAACGTACCATCACAACATTATCTAATCAGTGCAACCATTGATGCTTCCGAATCAGACTTTCGAAAGACGTCATAACCCAGATCAAGGAATCTGAATAAACCTTTCGTTCCTACAATGGACGGTTTTATTTCATGTTATCCTGACGCAGAATGAATATTAGTTTTGTGATGTTTACTAGTGTTTATGTTTCATCACTAGTTATCGATAGCTGAACATTACTTGTAACGAAAACTGGTAAACATGCTTTTAATATGTAATGCTGCCGGACGTAGCACCAGGAAAATCATATGAATGTACAGAGAAAAGTTGCATCACAGGCGTCAACTTGAATGGAAGACCGCCCCGATAGCCGAGTGGTGCTGGCACGGTAGCTCAGCGTGTTCGGTCAGAGAACCGGTTGGCCTTTGTAATAAAAAACTGAGTGGAAGGATCAACCACAGAACCTGAACAGGATGTCTTGCGACGTCCGCAACGACCAAACACGCAGCGATCAATAACGAAAAAAAAGTGGTCATCGTGACTGACTGCCGTGCTAAGGGGCCCGGGTTCAATCCCCGGCTGGGACGGAGATTTTCTCTGCTCAGGGACTGGGTGTTGTGTTTTCTTCATTATCATTTAATCCCCATCCGGTGCGCAGGTCGCCCAGTGTGGCGTCGAATGTAATAAGACCTCCAAAAAGGCGGCCAGACCTGCCCCGTAAGGGACCTCCCGGCCAATGACGCCAAACGCTCATTTCCATTTCCATCCTGAATCGAACACCTTTGTCTCCGTGGAAAGGAACGTATGCGAAAATAGGTCACTGAGGTCACAGGTATTTGGGCTGAGTTGTCTAATATTTTGCACAGCAGAATTTGAGATGGTGTTATAGAATTGTGATGGAGAAAATTCACTAACAAGCACCTCTTAACTTGAGTGCTTATCACAAAATAGGTATGTGGAGTACAGTTGGAGCTGAAAGAACACCTGTACAACAACGACTATACGCAGTTGAACAAATCATAGGGCTAACAATGTAAATTTCAATAGATAACGGCTACAAAATAAGGAAGTGTTACTTATTGTACGTATAATACATAGCAGGATGAATGCGTAATTAAGTTTGCGGATTATTTGTAGAACGTGGGAAATTTAATACACACAGCCGCCATCCGTGCCAGCAAAACGGTCGTATGTCCGCGGAGGATCCCGTGGAACTCGGCTTGGATGACATGTATGGATCTGTAACCCCCTGCAGCTTGAACTCTACCAGGATTCATTGATCGAAAT
Organism: Schistocerca serialis cubense; assembly: GCF_023864345.2. Lineage (NCBI taxonomy): Eukaryota > Metazoa > Arthropoda > Insecta > Orthoptera > Acrididae > Schistocerca > Schistocerca serialis. The sequence goes on from NC_064642.1 coordinate 669,859,648, forward strand.
GGCTGGCGAGAGGTGTTTTCACAATCTCTCGATAACCTCACAGGGAACATTTTCAGTGGGTGAGAGATCAGGTGAACGTTCTGACCAGAGCAACACGAGAAGGATGTAGGTCAGGACAGAATAATCAACCTGCGGCACTTTGTTATCTTTTTCAAAAGTATTGGTGAAATAGCAAACTGCTACCGATCTCAAAACGTTGGAAATATGTCAGCTGCTGTCCAAGTTACCTGTTATGCGAATCAGAGACGATCGCATTGTCAGTCCGCTAGTACCCCATTCTAGCATGCCAAATTCTGGGTCTTTATGATGAATGCAATCTCAAAATATTTTTCTACTCAGAGCCTCCTTACATTGATACACCCAACGTGACGCTGTACACAGATACGGTTTCTGTCTGAGAAGATCGATGTGGTAGTATTGCTGCGCACAGTGTTGACCAGGCGCGAACCACTGCTGACGCAAGTTCGGCTGCCGTTTCAAGAGAAGCTTCAACAGTGTTTCTCCAGACGTCATCAGACTATTCATGAGGATACACTTCTTGCAGCAAAGAGGCCCATTCCATTACACAACGTACGTGAAGTGAGTGTACGATCGTGGATGGCCAAGTGAGAAAGTGGATAAAAAGTAGTGGCAACGCTGCATTATTATGAAGGACTCCCGTGATATGGCGTGCGCGCTGTCTGTAACTAATACCACAAGGATGCGCGTGAGATGACACGCGCGCTGTCTGTAGCTGATAGCAGAAGGTCAGTTGACATATCGCGGTGAGCAGCAACGACTGCGTCTCAGTCAGTTTCAGCGTTTGGGCGAACGGTTCAAGGACCCTAGCTGCATGTTTAGGAAACATGAACAGGGCGCTTGGATCAAGACTGAAGTGGTTCGTGGTCGGAGTGAACGACCATGTATTCAGGTACGTCGTGAGGCGAGTGGTGATTGCCGTATTGTACCATGGCAAGATGGGTGAAAGTGTTCCCTGATGCTGGGAAGTTGTTCAAGATCGGACCCATTTTTGACGATCCCTCCCCACCCCTCGTGCCCACACACACACGCACACACACACACACACACACACACACACACACACACACACACACACGCACACGGAGAGCGTGACAGATGGACTCCTAGCCTTCCTGGTGGATGTGAATCGCCGATGGACTACTCCTGACTTAACCATAAGAAGTAGGCATGTGGCACGAAACATTGTTTCACATTTTGCATGATATTCTTGGATTCCACAAAATCGTGTGTAGGGTACTGCACACAGCGACTATGGTGGAACAGTGGAGTCGCCATGCACTTGCAGACATACTGCGCAGTCGTTACCACGGTCGTATGAACCACGATTAAAGCAGCTATAAACGAACACATGTGCCCTTATTTCCCTCCCCCACAGAACGTGCTATGTGGGCTAGCAGGTACCAAAGTGATACTTACTGTGGCTTGCGATACCCATGGCTTCATCATGCTTCACGCTGTACTGCAGTGGCGGACAGATACTGCAGTCTAATACCGTAGATTCTTGTGAAATCACCTTCGTCCCGCAGTGAGAAGAAAGAAACGGTAACCTCCTGCACTACATCCCATAATCCTTCGTGACAATGCGAACCCAATGCAGGAGCTTCCGCATACTTAGGGTGGGAGGTACTGGAACATCCATCGTATTCACTCGATGTGAGTCCGTTCGATTACGGCCTATTCGTCAAAATGAAGGTATAACACTACTGTCCGCTACTGCTATACCATAACCTCGAAGCTGGAGGCAGTTTGCAAAGCAGAATTATTTTGTTTGAGAATTATGGTATAAAGCAACAGAGCAGTGTTACTCTCTGAGAGGAATTTTGTTATGTTGACCGTGTTGTATCTAACGGAAGTGGCTTATCAGAAGTGAAAGTGAGAATTACGTAAACATTTAAACAGTAACAAATAATATTTTACTTAGCTACACTGTTTAAAGAGTAAAGAAAACGGTCGCCAGCCTAATTATGAAAGAGAATGATTAACATTCTTGTTTAAGAAATTAGGTATGAGTAACTTTAACGGATGACACAACCTATATTTTACCAAACGCGAGTGCAATGAACTATGACACCAGCATATGTTAACGTTAAGGTTGGAACTAACAGCTAGAGCAGCACAAACTATTTGCATAAATATAACAAATAACGAAACACACTATTACTTTCAGTGATTATTCAAACTGAATGGTCTTTATAACGTTATTATTACTATTCACTGCAGAATCATTAATTGAACACAGGTTCAATATTATTGTTCAAATATTTTCCTAGCTGGCATAAAATTATAAATACAGTTCACTGCATTTTTATGAACTGGTCACAGATTAAATATCTCTCAACTAAATACTATTCTATTTAGAATGAAAGTTAAAGGGAATTCACTAACAGGTTACTTCTCACTGTCTTTTGAATAAAGAAATTATGGTTTTCATAATTAGTGGCCTTCCCGTTACTTGTTACCTAGCATTAGCACAATAGACAAACTGTGGATCCTGTTATACTATTAATATGCACTTCCAATACACAAGAGAGACAGACACTTAGCAATCATGAACATATAATTTTCTACTACTGCAGTTTTCCACTTTTACTACAGTGACACACAATGTTGACAAAATTTCAAGAAACTGACTCACCTTTTAAAACTGACTACGGCAGCAATGTGATCATTTACTAAGCAAAACTTTATAAGCCTCAGTTTTATGAACTTTTAACCTTTAAAAGAAACAGCAAATTGTCTTTATCACCAGTCTTCTACTTTCAAGTAAATGATTAAATGGGTGACTTTGAAATTCCACAAAACTATAAGTTGGACTATGTCGATCACTGGGAGGCTTTCACAAAACAACATTTACTACCTCCCATAATTTCATGAAATCCACAGTTAACTTGAATATTCTCTTATTACCAAAGATCAAACAACATCATTCAATGTTCTGAGGTGTTCATTTTTTCCACAAGCTAGGACACTCGGTAATCATAGTTCAAATGGAGAGGAACCTGAGAGGTGTTGAAATAGGGAAAAAATCAAGGTAGGTACATGAATTCAGTTATAAGTTACCTTATATTTGAGCACACCAACACATCCAATAAGCTGATCCTTCACTGTAAATTATTATAGTACTCCTTTTCAGTGATTGCGCAATGTGGTGGCAACTGCATGTTGGTAGGTGGATTTGCAGGCAGAATTGCTGGACTCTATCCCTTCTTGGTGGCGATGATGGATACCAATTCCAGAATCGTTCCAGCTATTTATCCATCCATTCGAGGCTTTGGAAAGTGGTAGAAAAAGCCTCTCTCGGAACCAGAACAATATACAACTTTTACATGGTAGCGCACAGTTTGGTAGCTCGTCCCCGACTGACTCCCAATTCCACCTTTTCTACCTACGCCAAGCACAATTTGCGCGCGCTACACAGTTCCGTTCCGAGGGGAACGACAACACCTTTTACATATGACATAATTAAGAATCGTAAGTGAAGGTCAGCAGTTTACATAACAGCAACCAAACACATTAAATAAAACAGAACATTTGGACATACTGACATTTCTACAAATATTATTCACACAGAAATTACAATTATATACAGTAAGTTTTGTTACCTCCAAATGGGACAAAGAATTTAAATTACAGATACACTACATTGCATAGAATCAAACCAAGACATCAAAGTTTTTACAAAGAAAGGATTATACAATTTTGTGTTATCGATTCAATCAAACAACATTTACATAAGCTCAACGATGTAACATTAAGTGAAACAAAGCAAAATAAATCAGTAGAGTATTAAAGATATGGTGTTACAAAGGGACCTCTTGATGGCACGCTATACAAGAGAAGACATTATTCAATGTCATAGAGCAGTCCTTCCAAGACATCGACAGAGATGAACGTGCTGATGTGTACTACGCCTTCCATCTGCGGGGAGGAACGTGATCGAGATACGGGGAGACTATACTGAGGACATACACACATCAAAAAAAGTTTTGCATAAACCCAGCTCCCAGAACTCCTGAAGACAGAAGTTGACTGTGGATATTGTATTACAGACATAGTCCGTTTGTCAGGTTACCTTCCCTTCAGAAAGCTTGTGCACTCAGCGACTGTTATATTGACGTATAAATTATAGATTGCAGCAATCAGTCAGCTTTTTAAATTTTGTTGGGCAATAAAATTTAAAAAGACGACTGATTGCTGCAATCTATAATTTACAAGCAATAGTGCGTTTGACTGTTCAGAAATGTCACTACACCCGCCCAAAGATGTAAAAAACCATTCATGAGCAGCGCCCATTAGACGGAGAGGGTCCGAAAGCCGATCAGTTAAAGTCATTTCACCAAGAAGGAGGTACACGGCTGGTGTTGTCTGTACTTCAACTATGCCTAGACGGTCATTGCCGCGGATCGATCGCGTCAGCATTGTTACTTTGTGCCAGGAAGGGCTCTCAATGAGGGAAGTGTCCAGGCGTCTCGGAGTGAACCAAGGGATGTTGTTCGGACATGGAGGAGATACAGAGAGATAGGAACTCTCGATGACATGTCTAGCTCAGGCCGCCCAAGGGCTACAACGGCAGTGGCTCGGAGGAACCCTGTCAGCAACGCCACCATGTTGAACAATGCTTTTCGTGCAGCCACAGGACGTCGTGTTACGACTCAAACTGTGCACAATAAGCTGGACGATGCGCAACTTCACTCCCAACGATCATGGCGAGATCCATCTTTGCAACACCGACACCATGCAGCGCGGTATAAATGGGCCCAACAACGTGCCCAAGGGACCGCTCAGGTTTGCCATCACGTTCTTTTCACCGATGAGTGTCGCATATGTCTTCAACCACACAATCGTCGGAAACGTGTCTGGGGGCAACCCGGTCAGGCTGAACGCCTTAGACACTATGTCCATCAAGTGAAGCAGGGTGGAGGTTCCCTGATGTTTTGGGGTGGCATTATTTGGGGCCCACGTAAGCCGCTGGTGGTCACGAAAGGCACCGTAACGACTGTACGATACGTGAATACCATTCTCCAACCGATAGTGTAACCATATCGGCAGAATATTGGCAAGGCATTCTTCTTCATGGACAACAATTCGCGACTCCATCGCACACATCTTGTGAATGACGTCCATCAGGATAACGACATCGCTCGACTACAGTCACCAGCATGTTCTCCACACATGAACCATGTCGAACATGCGTGGGATGGATTAAAAAGAGCTCTACATGGACGACGTGATCCACCAACCACTCTGAGGGATCTACACTGAATCGCCGTTGAGGGGTGGAACAATCCGGACCAACAGTGCCTTGATGAACTCGTGGATAGTATGCCATGACGAATACAGGCTTGCATTAACGCAAGAGGACGTGCCACTGGCTATCAGAGGTACTGGTGGGTACAGCAATTTGGACCACCACCTCTGAAGGTCTCGCCGCGTGTGGTACAACACGCAATGTGTAGTTTTCATGAGTAGTAAAAAGGGCGTAATTGATGCTTAGGTTGACCTCTATTCCAATTTTCTGAACAGGTTCCGGAACTCTCGGAACGGAGGTTGTGCAAACGTTTTTATGATGTGCGTATAATTTGGTGAACATCTGTTATTAAAGTCAAGTATAAATTATAACTATGTTGCCATTACTTTTTATCTAACCCATACACATCCTCTCTGGCTTTAGTAAGAGTATCGTTGTTGTGTATCGCTTTCTTCAACCTATTAATTCTTTTACAACTTCGTAGCCTTTCGTGGCCAGTCAGTTGACGCTAAAGTGTGTTAGCGTGAAGAATCATACATCTGCCCAAAGTGTCACTTGGATCAAGTCAGAAGTGATGAACACACAACAGTAGGTGATCTAGGAAAATATGCTGTAGCTGAATCAAATCTTGACACAGGACTCGCCATGAACTACAGAAAGACTCACAATGGAATATCTCCGGCTTGAAATCATATCTTTAGGAGACAGAGGGACATATGCAGGATTTAAGCCCCGTGTTACCGTCTGAAATTAAAGGGCCATTGAGAAAGAAGGAAAAGATTTCGAACATTTATTACTCCCAAACTGCACAAGGTAGAGACACATTTCCTGGAAAGAGAAAAGTTCAAATTTTTGTGCATTCAATGTGAGCTCCTTGTGTTACACGACGGGTATCAAAACGGTCGCTTGTTTGCTGCTGCCACATATGAAGCAGCTGTTCTCTCCATATCGAATTCACAGATTCAACAAAAAGACGCCGCGGACTTTAAAGTGTGTCAGGCATAGAGAGGATAAAAAAGGCGGTCTTTTACGTAATCCCACAGATAAAAGTCTCAAGGTGTGAGGTCTGGAGACATGGGAGGCCACCGGTGATAAAGTTAGTCCTCTGCTGTTACGAGAAGCTATATTAGAGATGGCACATTAACACTACAAAAGCACTGGTGTTCACATAAGGCAAGCTATTGTGAGGTCGTCATAGATAAACTCCTAAAGGGAAAGTATTGCAAAGATAAGATGCAGATTAGCATAGACTCATCACTAAAGACACTTGCACTCCAGTCAATGATTTTAGGTCGAAGACGTGTTTGGAAACGCTCTAGACGCCGGAGGGATACCAACCTGAGTATCGCCTGCCATGCGGCCCAACAACCAGGAGTGATGATCTGGGAGCCCTTTAGTTGTGAATAGCGGCACCCTTACAGCATAGCGGTGTGTCGACGACATTCTACGCCTCGTTTGGTCATCCATTCTGGTAAGCCATCCTGGGCTTACATTTTGCTCGCCGCGAGTGTTTCTACTGCTGGTTGATGTGCTCGTAAAGCCCTACCTTGGACAGCAAGGTCGCCAAGACTCTTCCCAATTGAGAACGTCAGTAGCATTGAGGGGAGGGCCCTCGAACAGTCTCGGGATTTTGACAATCTAATGCACAAATTGGACAGAATTTGACTCGACATTCGTCAGGAGGACATCCAACAGATCTACCAATCAACACCAGGTCCAGTAACGGCTAGCACGATTTCCTTTCCCTTCGGATAGTTCCCGCGCGGTCCGTTGTCTTTTTTTTCTTTTTCCTTTTTAGAGTGTACGTGGTCCACCAACTTTTCATATTGCCTCATCTTTTACGGGTTAAAGTCAGAAATGTCTATATGGTCTCCTGATGAGCCATTTCGGTAGCTCTCTGTGCTTATTTCTTTCTGTCAGTTTCCAGCCCTCATTATCCTAACTTGTTTTTGGCTGCACGATGGAACTGCATAATCGCTTTTTAACCTTTAAACTCATTTTTTGGATCAAAACTCGTTTGACTGCACCAACTACTTCACTACACGGAAAAGTAAAATGTTGTCAGTCAAAAGTAAATGGAAAACGGAAGAAATAGGACGATCCTTTTCTGAAACCGACGTAAGAGTAGGTGATACGAAATACAGTGTGTATTTACTGTAATTATTTTCTAAATAAGTTGTTGATTTCCAGCATACGTAATGCTGTGTGCATTTAAATGTTACATGTAGCATGTTTCATAAATAAGCAGTCGTTTCCAGTAAAATCACGTGTATTATGGATTATCAGCGTTTTCGCTAATCTGTGCAGCGTCGTGACAGCATTAACACGGAAAATCTGAAGCTTACATTAGTTCGCTACATTTGAGGATTCTGCACGTGTTAGAATTTCAAGGTCGTTTCATTTCACTGCGAACTGATGGGTATTTCAGATAGAAAATTATGGTACAATCATTTACGCAACTTATACTTGGCTGCTGCTACCACATTTAAGAATGAATGTCGCTGCAGTTAAGAGCATGGCAGTAAAATTAGGGAGAAACTGCGGAGGGATAAATGAAGCTAGGTGAAAACATGTATTCTGGTAGCACAATTTTTTACAAAATAGAAGTATCAAGAAAATGTGTTTATCAATCACAAACATGCTATCGCTTGACTTATGTACCCATCATCTACATTGATCTGACCTCAGAGTGTATAGCTTGTGTGAGAGTTGTACGCTTCATTTTTCTGTCAAGTTGCTAACTATCAGTTACTTGTGAATACTTGCTATAGTCACACACATATGAAACACGTAACATTGTTTTTTCCCCTACGTCGTCGCATTCATAAATGTACCAATGAAACGTGATCTGATACTGAGGGAATATTTCAGCAGAAGTAGTTCTGGCGGATTAAATGAAAACGTCACTGTCAGAAGTGTGCTACTGCAGCTATTCCAGGTATGTTGAAATTTATATAACATTTGTTACCGTTCATGATCAGGACGATAATTTTCCTTAGCACGCTTAATGTGGATGATTTGTCAGCAATTTAGTTGAGGCTGTACATGTGAACGTCACACGATAAAAAAAACTAGTGCGTAATATTACCTGCTAACTCTGTCAGCTGACTACCGTGTCTCTCATAGTATCTCTTTCACAAAAAAAAAAACTACAGTGCCAAAAATGCATCAAGAATTATTGCTAATTTAGAAGTGCTACGCAGAGCATTATAAATAGGATATAAAAGCGTTAGTTACGTTTCCAAATTCTAAAGACACTTGTGCAATGCTATAATTGCTTGCGAACCAACTATCTTTCAGTGCAAAGGCCTCAGTCCGTTAACACTCCGCAGTGTCGTGCACCTGCATCAATGTAGTTAGCATATTTTCTATCTCTTCATTTGCTCGCTCTATGCTGCCTTGGCTCTGACTCTGTCTGGGTTTACCGTGGAAAATCTTAAAATAGGACAATGATTTAGCATTACTGGTTGATCTATGACTTGTACTTTCCTCTGTCCATAGAGACCGATTATAGCTCAGATTTCCTCGTCCCACTCTGAGATTCTCGTATAACTACACGTTTTGGACCATAGCTGCACTGATGTGAACCACAATTGCACACTGTCAACTACAACTGTACTACTGTAAACCGTAATTGGACTTCTGCCAGCTGTAAGTGCACTGCTGTATAACATAATAATAACCAGCTGACGAAAATTACATTCACTGATGCGTGGCATCATTGATGGACGCACTATTAATAACCCGGGAGCAGCGATGGCACACCTTCATTAGTAGATAGTATGCGACTACTGCATTTTCCCTAGACGAGTACAGTGATGGTTCAGCTTCACTAGTGGATGTGTTTCCTTCATTTTACGGTAAGCTCTCACTGATCATTTTAGTGATGGTGTACATCCAATGGGAAAGGTTAATCCTCCCTAATCTTCCACTTCCACTGTAATATATATATATATATATATATATATATATATATATATATATCTACTAGTGGATGTGTTTCCTTCAGTTTACGGTAAGCTCTCACTGATCATTTTAGTGATGGTGTACATCCAATAGGAAACGTTAACCCTCCCTAATCTTCCACTTCCACTGTAACATATATATCCACTAGTGGATGTGTTTCCTTCAGTTTATGGTAAGCTCTCACTGATCACTTTAGTGATGGTGTACATCCAATAGGAAAGGTTAACCCTCCATAATCTTCCACTTCCACTGTAACATATATATCCACTAGTGGATGTGTTTCCTTCAGTTTACGGTAAGCTCTCACTGATCACTTTAGTGATAGTGTACATCCAATAGGAAAGGTTAACCCTCCCTAATCTTCCTCTTCCACTGTAATATATATATATATATATAGGGTTTCCCAGCTATCTTGTCCACCCAAAATATCTCTGGAACAATAACAGCTATTGGAAAACGACTTTCACCGGTATCAATGTAGGGCTGGGGCCCATGAATGTACATATTTGGAAACATTCTAAAACGAAAGCATATGTGCTTTTTAATACAAACTTATGTTTTTTTTTAAATGGACCTCCTATATTTTTTCTTCAGCAATCCATAGCATGACAAAGCACATACACAATGACGCTGATTGCATCGCAATATTCCCATTACATCCCGAGATATTAAGACGCGAAGTTGACGCTTGAAACACCCGACATGCGCTGCTAGCGCACGTCCTGAGGCTCAGGCGTGAACCCCATGCTGCTCGTAATCGCGATGTGATTGACATGCGTAATCACACTTCCATACTTATCAAGAGGTCCGAAACGAATAATACGGTTGCTGCCATCCTGCATTAACGTCGTACATTCCAGCAGGTATTTATCCCATAGGCTAGGGGTGATGCGGTTCTGTAACATATCTGTGTACCGCAACGTTAGTCACAAAGTTAACTTCGCTTGTCGTTAATCCGTTACTAAAAAGGTAATGCCATTCAACGTTAAAACTTTACTTTACTGTAGATCTAGCGCAAGTGACAGTTAATCATTCACTCGTAATAGTAAAATTCATGTTGATGGTTTTAATGAAACGAGCAAGTGGACTAAAAGTTTTACCGTTATTTAGGTAAAAATGTTTTGATTTGGGAATTTCAGGTAGGACATAGAAGATGAATGTAAACATGATTAACCAATTAGTTTTATTATCACATAATTATCAATGTTATGTTTATCTAATGCGTTAAATGACAAATTGTTGCAAACAATTGTTTCTTAACATCACTGGGTAAAATGGCCCTTTGTAGAAACTTCCACTGTGATACCTGCACTACATACTAAACATAGCGTTCACATCTCATGCTCAAAGTGATGCCCATTGGCTTGCATACATAGAGTCACTCTGCGGATGAAGGATGCCCTACTTCGTGCTACTGTTTCCTCTTTGATGGCTGTACAAGCATCCATAATGCGTTGCTCATGTCCTCTGGTGTTGTTGGTTCATGTTGGTAAACAGCATCCTTCAAATGGTTCAAATGGCTCTGAGCACTATGGGACTCAAGGTCATAAGTCCCCTAGAACTTAGAACTACTTAAACCTAACTAACCTAAGGACATCACACACACCCATGCCCGAGGCAGGATTCGAACCTGCGACCGTAGCAGTCCCGCGGTTCCGGACTGCAGCGCCAGAACCGCACGGCCACCACGGCCGGCAAACAGCATCCTTCACTGTTCCCCTAAGAAAATAGTCCACCGGTGTAAGGTCCGGAGATCGGGCAGGCCACCTAACTGGGCCACCTCGTCCAATCCACCTACCAGGGCACTTACGGTTCTGAAGTCGTCGTGCTCGCAAGGCTTTATGTGCAGGGCATTCGTCATGCTGATACCACATGACCATTCTCCGGCTCAGAGGTACGGTGCCCAAGAGAACAGGAAGGTTGTGTCGTATAAATCTGGAGTATTGTCTGCCATTTTGGATGACATTTATAAAGAAAGGTCCGATAATGGTATTTCCAATAATCCCACACCAAACATTAACTTTCCACGGACATTGATGCTCTACCTGACGGAGCCATTTTGGATTGTCTGCGGACCAATAATGCATATTCCTCCTATTGACAATTCCTTTGTTGGAGAATGATGCCTCGTCGGTAAAGAGAACATCTGCAAAAAAAATTGGATTAGTCAGAAGTTTTGGCTGAGCCCACCGACAAAATGTTACCCTATTGCGGAAGTCATTTCCATGAAGATCCTGGTGTAAATGAACTTGGTAAGGATGAAATTTATGACGTTTAAGAATACGCTGTGCACTTTATTTCGACACACCAACTTCACGTTCAATTTGACGTGTGCTGATTTGAGGATTCACAGCTATGGTAGCGAGCACAGCAACTTCAGCACGTTCATCTACGCATTTTCTAGGACGATGTCGAGGTCTTGGATTTAAGCTTCCCGTTTCACGTAGACGAGATGTGAGACGACCAAACATCCGGCGCGAAGGCGATGGCTTGTCAGGGAATCGTCTTCTGTACAGTCGTTCTGCCTGAACAGCATTTCGTCGACCTACAACAGGGTACAGTACAGTATGTAGAGTAGGGTAGAAAACAGACATATTAACTTAATAATCATAATGCTCGCTAACAGTACTATCAACAAACAAGCAATCTCATAACGTATTTCCCGTCAACGTACATTCTCCATAGATCAGCAGCATTTCTACCATATCTTCATGTGTGTACCTTATACTGTACAGTATAAGTTCCACAACACAACGCTTATTCACAATGTGTACTACCTCCGTGCCGTCACTAGTTTTTCTCTGATGCACGACTACACTGGAAAGCGGTGTACTGCACGCCAAAGCAACAACAAATGGGATGCTCGGAGGGTGTGGAGTACAGGAGTTTGCATGGGTCGCAAATCATAAACAAGGCGAAGTGGTAACTGCGGCAGTAGTGGATACCACGTTGGACACTTTACTAGGTAGAGCCAGGCCCTGCACGATAGGCACAATGGGTCATATAACGCATTAGATATACCTTATTTTAGGTGTGCAGGATAAATAAGACTACCTGACGGGTGTACACTGATCGGTACTGATTCATATTGTGTACGTAGATACGTAAAACGTGCATGAGGGAAACCATTATGTGCTTATGAGAGTTGATGGCAGCAGACCACCTCTGGATAAGTATGGAAGTGTGATTACGCATGTCAATCACATCGCGATTACGGGCAGCATGGGGTTCACGCCTGAGCCTCAGGACGTGTGCTAGCAGCGCATGTCGGGTGTTTCAAGCGTCAACTTCGCGTCTTAATATCTCGGGATGTAATGGGAATATTGTGATGCAATCAAAGCCATTGTGTATGTGCTTTGTCATGCTATGGATTGCTGAAGAAAAAATATAGGAGGTCCATTTAAAAAAACGTAAGTTTGTGTTAAAAAACACATATGCTTTCGTTTTAGGATGTTTCCAAATATGTACATTCATGGGCCCCAGCCCTACATTGATACCGGTGAAAGTCGTTTTCCAATAGCTGTTATTGTTCCAGAGATATTTTGGGTGGACAAGATAGCTGGGACACCCTATATATATATATATATAATCTGAAATATCTTTGTAATTCTGAAAGTAAAAAGTATTTATACTGTAATTTGTATTGTATAATTGTCACAGTCACTCATTTTGTAGTGTATTACGCCAACCAACATCAGTGCTACGACAGCAAGACATGCAGAAGACATTGCGTTTTACAACACCAGGGTTGGCTATGTCTTGTCAAATCGAAACTAGCCTTTTTTTGACCACCACCTTTGTTCGTCACTGCTGATTTGTTTCGTGTATCGTGCTTTAAAGACACCGTTGTAAAGTCAGTGTACAATTGTGGAGAGGTCCAAAAGATCCATGCCACAAAATATCACAAGAAAACTGCCACGTCACAGGAACAAAGTGAGTGACTGTTTTATAAAATTTTCATGTCAACAGAAGACCAATATACAAAGTGACATAGCCTGTTACTAGGTACTAGGTTATCCTTCTTTATCTCCACACAGTGATTATATGAGTCATATAAAGAAGCCCTTTTATGCAAATATAGTCTGATGATGTGTCAACTCAAAACATGTTGCTAAATGTATAGTTTGATTGTAAAGCAATTTTTTCACTGAAAGTGTATTCGAAAAGCTTTTCATGTATCATTGTCGTACTACCCGAATTTAGTTACACGTCCCGTGTAGAGGAATATGTATCAAGATAAAAAAAAAAGCTTCAGTTAGTGAAAAGTATACATACCTACACAGATCATTGAATTTTTATAACAAATACGTTTTGTAAAACGCACTACTCGTTAATCTTTACATGAAATGCTGAAGAACTGTATGATATTATGTATGATGCTCATGTAACGACTGGTCATAGTGGACGCGACAGAATGATGAAATGCTTGTAGTCAAAGTTCTGTAATATAAAATACTTAGATGTCGAAATTTATCTTAGTTTGCGTGACCCTTCTTTATAAAAGCAAAAAGGTCGGACAAAATCAATAGTAATGAAGCCATTGCTGTTCAAGGAGCTAAATAATGAACTGATCAGTGTCTAAATCATAACAGTTTTTGTCTCACCTGGAAACTTACTGACGAATTAAAGTTGACATTAAGCTCAGATATTTACTTTGATTTTTGTTGCAGTTAGACGATTACTCGTTTGAAATACGGGATGCATAGTGAAATCATTTCATTTCGTTATTTCTCCAGGACTTCTATCCCTTATTTCACAAGAGTAGTCGTCCAACTGCAACAAAGGAGTATCGAGCTTGCGGATAGGTACATGTGCATATATATTTGACTCAATGGATTTGAGTCCTCCGAGAATTAACCGTGGTGGCGCGTAACCTCAGTAGCAGCTGTTCAGCAGATAATTAGTTTCATGTGTGATAGGCAACAAATCTCGCCCCGCAGAACTCTAGTAGTGATTACCCAGACAGCAGGCTCGATACAGTGCACCTAATTAGATGCTTCTGTTTGCTATTAATACCACATCGTTATTAATTTACTGCTAAGTCTACTAGTACGTACACATACCTGAACATACCTCATTAAGACATAGCTATCTATTTTATTTTATTTCTTTATTTATACGTCCAGTTCCGTAGGACCAAATTGAGGAGCAAATCCCATAGGTCATGGAACGTGTCAATACACTAAATTACAACATAAAGTAAAAACAGATAAAATAAAATGTCTATGAACCCAAAGCAGTCGAGCCATAAGTTTAAGTAAAAGCAGTCAACAATGTAACATAGGAACAGCTTAATTTTCAAGGAACCCCTCGTCAGAATAAAACGAGTGATTCTTGACGAATCTCTTTGGTTTCCATTTGAAAGCTCGTGGATTACTGCTAAGATTTTGGATTCTTGTGGTAGGGTATTCAAAATGTACATTGCACACCTTTCTGCACAAGAGTTAAGGAAGTGCAACCCAAATGCAGATCAGATTTCTGCCTAGTATTAATTGAGTGAAAGCTGCTAATTCTTCGGAATAAGCTGATATTGTTAACAAGAAACTATATAAAAGAATATTTATATTGAGAGGCCAATGTCAGAATACACAAAACAGTGAATAGTTGTCGAGAAGAGGTTCACGAACTTATACCACTTATTGCCCGAACTGCACGTCTCTGAGCCAAAATTATCCTCTGACTGTGGGAGGATTTACACCAAAATATAATACCATACGGCATAAGCGAATGAAAATAAGCAAAGTAGACTAATTTCCATGTGGAACGATCACTTACTTCAGATACCTTTCGAATAGTAAAAAAGGTAGCATTAAGTCTCTGAACAAGATCCTGAACTTGGGATTTCCACGACAGTTTACTATCTATCTGAACACCTAGAAACTTTAACTGTTCATTTTCACTAACTGTATGCCCATTTTGTGAAATTAAAACGTTGATTTTGTTGAATTCTGTGGTAGAAACTGTAAAAACTGAGTCTTATTCTCATTTAGCGCTAGTGTATCTTCTACAAGCCACGAACTTATGTCACGACCTGCACTGTTGCACACTGCACCCTTTACTACCAAGCTAGTGTAATTAGCAACCAAAAATATTTTATAATTACCTGTAATATTAGAGGGTATATCATTTATGTCAATAGGGAACAGCAGTGGCCCCAAAGATTATCTCTGGGGCACCGTGCACCAGTCGGACACCACATCAGAGCCATTCTTAACACTTTCAATAATGTTCTTTTGCCGCCTGTTGTCAAAGTAAAAGGTGAACCAGTTGTGAGATACTCCCCGTATTCCGTAATGGTCCATCTTCTGGAGAAATATTTTGTTAACACTAGAATGAAACGCCTTAGTTAAATAAAAAAAAAAAGACGCCTAGCATTCGAAACCTTTTGTTTAATCCATCCACTACCCTACAGAGAAAAGATTACATACCATTATCAATTGTTAAATGGCTTCTAAAGCTAAACTGTACATTTGATGTAAAATGTCAATTATCCTAGCGTACACAACCTTTTCAACAACTTTTGCAAAGATTGGTGGCGTAGTAATAGTATTAAAATAGTCTACGTTATCTATTTCTCCCTTTTTATAAAGCAGCTTCACTACGAGTGCTTTGATCATTGAGTAAACTGACCATCCTTAAAGTTAAAATTACAAAAATGGCTAAGTACGGGGCTACGATGTGCAACACAGTACCTTAATATCCTGCTAGGCATTCCATCATATGCCAGAGATTCCTTCGTCCTCAATGATATGACTATTGAGTCATTTTCCCATTTGTCAGTGTCACAGAGGATTATTTCAGACATCAATCTCCGAAAGACATTTTCCAAGAGAGTTATATGATTCCCTGTTTTACTAAATTCACCAGCAATGCTCAGGAAATTATTGTTAAATACTGTACAATGTCTGAGATATCAGTAAGTGAAATATTTTTACTACACTCTCACTTTATATACACTCCTGGAAATTGAAATAAGAACACCGTCAATTCATTGTCCCAGGAAGGGGAAACTTTATTGACACATTCCTGGGGTCAGATACATCACATGACCACACTGACAGAACCACAGGCACATAGACACAGGCAACAGAGCATGCACAATGTGGGCACTAGTACAGTGTATATCCACATTTCGCAGCAATGCAGGCTGCTATTCTCCCATGGAGACGATCGTAGAGATGCTGGATGTAGTCCTGTGGAATGGCTTGCCAAGCCATTTCCATCTGGCGCCTCAGTAGGACCAGTGTTCGTGCTGGACGTGCAGACCGCGTGAGACGACGCTTCATCCAGTCCCAAACATGCTCAATGGGGGACAGATCCGGAGATCTTGCTGGCCAGGGTAGTTGACTTACACCTTCTAGAGCACGTTGGGTGGCACGGGATACATGCGGACGTGCATTGTCCTGTTGGAACAGCAAGTTCCCTTGCCGGTCTAGGAATGGTAGAACGATGGGTTCGATGACGGTTTGGATGTACCGTGCACTATTCAGTGTCCCCTCGACGATCACCAGTGGTGTACGGCCAGTATAGGAGATCGCTCCCCACACCATGATGCCGGATGTTGGCCCCGTGTGCCCCGGTCGTATGCAGTCCTGATTGTGGCGCTCACCTGCACGGCGCCAAACACGCATACGACCATCATTGGCACCAAGGCAGAAGCGACTCTCATCGCTGAAGACGACACGTCTCCAGTCGTCCCTCCATTCACACCTGTCGCGACACCACTGGAGGCGGGCTGCACGATGTTGGGGCGTGAGCAGAAGACGGCCTAACGGTGTGCGGGACCGTAGCCCAGCTTCATGGAGACGGTTGCGAATGGTCCTCGCCGATACCCCAGGAGCAACAGTGTCCCTAATTTGCTGGGAAGTGGCGGTGCGGTCCCCTACGGCACTGCGTAGGATCCTACGGTCTTGGCGTGCATCCGTGCGTCGCTGTGGTCCGGTCCCAGGTCGACGGGCACGTGCACCTTCCGCCGACCACTGGCGACAACATCGATGTACTGTGGAGACCTCACGCCCCACGTGTTGAGCAATTCGGCGGTACATCCACCCGGCCTACCGCATGCCCACTATACGCCCTCGCTCAAAGTCCGTCAACTCCACATACGGTTCACGTCCACGCTGTCGTGGCATGCTACCAGTGTTAAAGACTGCGATGGAGCTCCGTATGCCACGGCAAACTGGCTGACACTGACGGCGGCGGTGCACAAATGCTGCGCAGCTAGCGCCATTCGACGGCCAACACCGCGGTTCCTGGTGTGTCCGCTGTGCCGTGCGTGTGATCATTGCTTGTACAGCCCTCTCGCAGTGTCCTGAGCAAGTATGGTGGGTCTGACACACCGGTGTCAATGTGTTCTTTTTTCCATTTCCAGGAGTGTAGTTAACCTCGTGCTACTGACCAGAGACTTCCTTCACAACTGACCATATGGTGCGTAGCACATATTCTTTGCTTTCCAAATAACATTTTTAAGCACCTTACAATACTGTTCATAATGGGCTACTGTAGCTTGATTGTGACTACTTTTAATATTTTGATATAATTCCCGCTTTGTTCTACATGATAACCTTGCGCCACTTGTCAGCAACCCAGGCTGCCGTTTACTGCTAGTACCCTGTTTAGAAAGTTCTAGTGGAAAGCAACTCTCAAAGAGCAAGAGAATGTGTTAAGGAAAGCATTATACTTGTCGTCTATGTTACTGGCGGATTAGCCGAGCGGTCTAAAGCGCTGCAGTCAGGGGCTGTGCGGATGGTCCCGGCGGAGGTTCGAGTCCTCACTCGGGCATGGGTGTGTGTTTGTCCTTAGGATAATTTAGGTTAAGTAGTGTGTAAGCATAGGGTCTGATGACCTTAGCAGTTAAGTTCCATAAGATTTCACACCCATATGTTACTGGCACTATAAACATCCTGCCATTCTCGTTCCTTAATGTGGTTTAAAATACTTCCTGTAAGCGTTGGTTTAGCTTTCCTATATAGTTTGTCATTATATGTAACATTTTTTTGAGTACAAAAGCCTTTCAGTGTCAAAATTTGTGCATCATGGTCTGAAAGGCAATTCAAATTTTTAATAACAGAATGCCCATCTAGTAATGACGAATGAATAAAAATATTGTCTATTTCTGTGCTACTGTTCCAGTGGACCCTGGTTGGAAAAAACACAGTCTGCATCAGATTATATGAGTTTAGGAGATCTACCAACATCCTTTTCCTTGCAAAATCATATACAAAATTAATATTGAAGTCACCACTTATAATCTTTGGTACTTCCTACAAAGTGAACCAAGAACCCTTTCTACGAGGGTAAGCCAATTTATCCGCAGAGTAGTTGTAAAATTTTATTCTAATCATACAGGAAACTTACAAGAACATCATTTTTCGACGTAGTCTGCTTGTGTTTCAACACACTTGACACGTCCTTGTACCAGCTTCCTGATGCCCTCATAATCGGTTGAGCTGTAAGCCGGGAATGCACCGCTTCTTTCACTGCTTCGTCCGAGGCAAATCGACAGCACCTTGATGCCTGTTTGAGTGGACCAAACAAGTAATAGTCAGAAGGGGCAAGATCGGGACTATATGGAGGATGATCCAGTACCTCAAATTTGAGTTTCTGCAACGTTTCAGCAGTGTGGCCAACAGTATGCGGACGGCCATCATCGAGCAACAACACAATACCTCCGTCAGCAATCGTCGGCGTTTGCTTAGAATTGAGGCTTTAGCCTAACAGTAAGCAAATCACTGTAACGTACACTGTTTATTGTTGTATCCCTTTCCCCATAATGTTCGAGTACTGGACCTTGTGCGTCCCAAAAACCGGTGAGCATCAGTTTTCCTGCGGACGGTTGGTTCTTGAACATTTTCTTGCACGGAGAATTTGGATGTTTCCATTCCATACACTGCCGTTTACTCTCCTGCTCGTAATGATGGATCCATGTTTCGACAGCAGTAATGACCCTCTCTAAGAAGTTGTCCACTTCGTTAACATAGTGATCCAAATGTTTCTTGTAGATATCCAAGCGCGTTTGTTTATACAGCTGCGTGAGTTGTTTTGGGACCCATCTTGCAGAAACTTTACGGAACACAAGTCTGTTCTGGATGATTTCGTAGGCAGAACATTGACTAATTTGCAGATGATGTGCCACTCCGTCAATAGTTAATCGTCTAAGAGAATCATTTCTCGTGAACGCGCAATGCTTTCATCATTTGTGGCGGTAAACGATCGTCCGACTGCTTCATCGTGCGTAACACTTGTGCGACCATTTCGGAATTTTTCAATCCATTAGTAGACACTACTTAGTGGCAAAAGACTGTTCCCGTACTGTACCGAAAGTCTTCGATGAATGTCGGCCCTTGATACGCCTTCTGACTACAAGAAACGGATCACTGAACTCTGATCTTCTTTGGTACAAATAGACAGCGGAGAAGCCATGATTAACAGCACGGCAGCGATAACAAAACTAACCTAGCAACTTGAAAAGTGCATAAATATAACAACAAATAAACAAATCATGCGTCATCAACGTAAAATGACAGTACTACCAAAATAAACAAAAGAATCACTAAATTGCGGATAATAATTAGCATACCTTCATAGTTTTCACAGAAATGCTCTGTAGTCAGACTTAAGGGACTATAAACCACAAAAAATTTAAAGTTTCGTTTCACTAAACTCAACTTCCCCTGCACAAAATTACAGTGCTGTGACACATCTACGGTATCATCGGAATACTGCTTTTTACACACATAGCCACTCCCCAACTCCTCAAAGAACTCAACGGAAAACAGCCAGTTCATCTGTATCCTTGTGAGGGAAGCCTCTGAATTGTCCAATTAATTAAGTGGTGCCCCATTATAAAATAAATATGCTAATTCCTTGGATACTTGACCTCCTATGCAGGTGAATGCTTTGCAAAAGAGACTTCCCTTAAGCAGGAATACCTATCAGCTGACTTAATAAAATAATGTAGTAGTTCTAACACCAACTACTACAAGAATTTTTACACGGGTGACCGCACCACCACCCACTACAATGTCACATAAAGACTTTGCCAGCTTCCCCTTCCCATACCTATTGAGATGCAAGCTATGTCTAGTGAAACCCGATCTGCTGATAGACTCAACTTGTACCACTGCAGTTACTGTACAGGGTAACATTTACGTATGAGCATTCTGATGAAATTTAGAACGAAGTACAATATGGAATTTGTTTAAACGATTAGAGCACAGTTTCCTTTTTTTCTTTTTTTTTTTCGAGTCAACCGTCCTCTGACAGGTTTGACGCGGGCTGCCACGAATTACTTTACTGGGTCAAACTCTTCGTCTCAGAGTAGTACCTGCATTTTTTGGAAATTTTTTGTAAGGGCTAACGGCACCAAACTGCGAAGGTCACCGGTCCCTAAGCTTATGCACTACTTAATGTAACATACACTAACTTAGGTTAAAGACAACACACACATTAATGCCCGAGTTCTCACACACTAATGCCGGAGGTAGGACTCGAACCTCCGATGGGGGGAGCCGTATAGCACTTGCAACCTACATCCCCAATTACTTGCTGTACATATGCCAATTTCTGTTTTCCTCTACAGGTTTTACCCTCTGTAGCTCCCAGTAGTAGCATCGAAGTTATTCTGTGATGTCTGAACAGATGTCCCACTATCCTGTTCCTTCTTCTGGTCAGTGTTTTCCACATATTCCTTCCCCTCCGATTCTGCGCATAACATCCTCTTTCCTTATCTTATCAGTCCACATAATTTTCAACATTCTTCTGTAACTCGACATCTCAAATGGTTCTATTTTCTCCTTTTCTGTATTTTCCGAAGTTCATGTACAAAGCTGCCCACCAGATGTAGATGCACATAACCTTTTTTCTCAAGTTAAGGCCAATGTTTCATTCTAGTAGACTTCTCTTGGGCAGGAATGTCCTTTCCACTTTATCTTTACTCTACGTTATTTTAATGCCTAGGTAGTAGCATTCCTCAACTTAATCTAGTCTGTGATTACTAATTCTGTTGTTAAGTTTCTCCCTGTTCTCATTTCTGCTACTCCACGTTACTCCTGTCGTCCTTCAATTTCCTCTTAGTACATATTCTGTACTAATCAGACTTCATTTCATTCAGCAGATATAATTCTTTTTCGCGTACCTGAGAATGGCAATGTCATCAGCGAATCTTAACACTGATACCTTTTCACATTGAATTTTAATAGTACTCTTGAACCTTACTATTATTTACGTCATTAATTCTTCGACATACAGATGGAACAGTAGGGGAGGAAGACCACATCTCAGTCTTACGTGCTTTTTAATCTTCCAGTCAGAGTTCCATCTTGGCTCTTGATCATATTTTATATTATCAGTCTTTTCCTACAGATTACCTTTATTCTACTTAAAATTTCGAATACCTTCCTCCAATTTGCGTTGTCTAGTGCGTTATCCAAGTCGACAGATCCTATGAACGTCTCTTCCTATTTCTGTAGACACCTTTGAATTATCAAGATCATTTTGTCTCCGGTTCTCCTCATTCCTTACGTTATCAGTCCACCTAGTTTTCAACATTTGTCTGTAGCACCACATCTCAAACACTTCTATTATTTTCTGTTCCGGTTTTCCCACAGTACACGTTTCACTACCATAAAATACTGTGCTCCAAACGTACATTCTTGGAAATTTCTTCCTCAAATTAAGGCCTATGTTTGACATTACTAGACCTCCCCTTTCCAGGAATGCCCTTTTCACCAGTGATAGTGTGCTTTTGATGTCCTTCTTCCTCCGTCATTGGTTATTTTGCTGCCTAGGTAGTATAATTCCTTAACTTCGTCTACTTCGTGACCATTAATCCTGATGTTAAGTTTCTTGCTGTTCTCATGTCTGCTACTTCTCAGTACATTCGTCTTTCTTCGATTTACTCTTAGTCTATAATCTCTATTAATTAGACTGTCCATTCCATTCAGCAGATCATGTGATTCTTCTCCACTTGCACTCATGATAGCAATATCATCAGCGAAACGTATCATTGATATTCTTTTACCTTGAATTTTAATTCCAATCCTGAACCTTTCTTTTACTTCCATCATTGCTTCTTCCATGTACAGACTGCACAGTAGAGGCGAAAGAGTACATTCCTGTCTTACACCCTTTTAATCCGACCATTTCGTTCATGGTCATCCGCTCTTATTATTCCTCCAGATTCTTGTACATGTTGTATATTACCCGTCTCTCCCTACTCCTATTTTTCTCCAAATTTCGAACGGATTGCAACATTTTACATTGCCAAAACGTTTATGCAGGTCAACAAATACTATGAATGTATATACGTTTTTCTTTAATCTTGTTTCCTTTATCAACCGTAACGTCAGAATGACCTTTCTGGTGCCTTCAACCTTGTTAAAGTCAAACTGAACGTCATCTAACACATCCTCAGTTTTCTTTTCCATTGTTCTGTATTTCTTCACGATAAAGGATTTCAGTCAAAATAGTTGCACGATAAAAATTTATTAAAATTCTTGACCAAGGTTTCGGTATATATAAATATACCTTCATCTGAAGTAAAAAATCCTGAACAGGAAGACACTTTCATTAGAAAAACCTTAGCATCGGAAGTGAGAAACACAAAAGCTTAACTAACAGTGAAATTACCAGAGTAATACAGGCACAAAATCTTCTAGTTACTTACTAAAATTACATCATGCAATGGAGATTAATAAAACAATTGTGCCAAAGGCGTCGTCAATAATTGAGACATCTTCTCCATTTGTGCTACATGACTATGGGCACAGGGTCAATGCGAACAGTTTGTCACCAGTACTTCCCCTATGAACTATCGAGACAAGTGTGTGAAAGCACTAGGGCAGATGGTTTCGCCGAGAGAGGGCACTTGTGGTATGATCCAGACATTCGCGCGTATTACAATCCATGAATACCTACATAAATGTATCAAAAATTATTAAAAGTTGTGCTAATTCAAACTTTCTGTCTTAATAAATAAAGCATACCACACCATTTAAAAACATTAATGTAAAATAGAAAATATGGAACCAATTTACCTGTGTCCTAGTGTCAAACAGATGAAGCTTGCGCTATGTAACACATCTAACAAGAGAGGGCACTAGTATAATGCGAGAGAATCTCGCGTAACGTAGGCGGTGAAATACATAGTAGCGAAAACAACCAAAATGTTACAATAAAACCTAACCATCTGTCGTTGTGAATGAAAACATACTAGTCAATGAACAACACATACACATCGAAAATCACAAACAACAAACATAAAAAATACGTAAAATCCCAACAACACAGGAAAAACGCATTTCACCGGCATCAACAAGCAAGAAAACTAACTTCTAGTCAGCCAGGGGTTTTAAACTGTCTAAAAAATTTTTGTTTCTAAGCTGCACCTGTTCATTAAGGACAAAACCATCTTTTAGAGACAGATGTTTGAAAATCTCTAATTCTTCGAGCAACTCCAGTTTGTAACCCTTTTTCGCTTCATGAAGCAACTCTACGTCGTCCAGTTCACGTGGCGTATGCTGTAAGAGCCATAGATGTTCGGCAAACGTGGAAGTATGTACGTTTTCCCCATTTTTACCTAGCATGTGCTCTTTGTACCTTACTTTAATGGGTCTACCTGTTTGGGAAGTCGTTACAAGTAATTTTGTATACACCGGATTTAGTGCCGAGTTTTTCCCGTGCTCCAATAGTATGAACTACTCTTTGTTTTAGGCTATTATTTACGGAAAAGGCAACTCTGTAACCGTATTATTTGTGTAAAAGTTTTCTTATCTTGTATGAAACGTTCCCCAAGAATGGAATAGAAGTAAAGTTATTACCCTCATTAATTTTCGCCCTGTTGTCTCCTAAAGTCGAACATTTTACAGCTGTTCTTTTCTTAACAATTTGGTCAATTAATTTAGGGTCGTATCAATCGTTAGTAGCCATTGATTTTAATAAAGATATTTCTTTTGCTAAACAATTCTGTTCCAAAGGTGTGCTCACAGCACAATGAACTGCAGAATGAAAGAAGGTGATTTTGTGAGTTTGAGGATGACAAGAATCTACTGGGATAGTATTATCAGAAAAAGTTTCCTTACGAAAAATGTCGAAGCTAATAGTGTTACCAGATAACTTAAGTTTCAAGTCAAGGAAATGGAGTTCTCTCTCATTACTTTGTATGTCTTTTGTGAATTTCATTTTCTCGTGAAAACTGTTAAAAACGTGAAAGAATTGTTGTAGATCTTGGTCGCTCCCTTGAAATATTATCAGTATATCATCTACATTGCGAGCATATAAAGGAATCATATTACCCAGCGCAGGATTATTGTTGAAGAAATTTTCTTCTAACGCATTCACAAAGATGTCAGCTAAGATACCAGCTAACGGACAACCGATGGCTTAGCCAAATGGTTACTCGTACATTTTGCCATTAAACTGAAAGTAATTGTAATCAAGTACATCCTGCAGTAGTGAGATAAGTTCCGGCATATATAAATATACCTTCATCAGACGACGCCTTTGGCACAATTGTTTTATTAACCTCCATTGCCTGCAATTTTAGTAAGTAACTAAATTACTTGTAACGACTGCCCAAACGATTACATTGGACAGACAGGTAGACCCATTAAAGTAAGGTATAAAGAGCACATGCTAGGTAAAAATGGGGAAAACGTACATACTTCCACGTTTGCCGAACATCTATGGCTCTTACAGCATACGCCACGTGAACTGGACGACGTAGAGTTGCTTCATGAAGCGAAAAAGGGTTACAAACTGGAGTTGCTCGAAGAATTAGAGATTTTCAAACATCTGTCTCTAAAAGATGGTTTTGTTCTTAATGAACAGGTGCAGCTTAGAAACAAAAATTTTTTAGACAGTTTAAAACCCCTGGCTGACTAGTAGTTAGTTTTCTGGCTTGTTGATGCCGGTGAAATGCGCTTTTCCTGTGTTGTTGGGATTTTACGTATTTTTGATGTTTGTTGTTTGTGATTTTCGATGTGTATGTGTGGTTAATTGACTAGTATGTTTTTATTCACAACGAACGATGGTTAGGTTTTATTGTAACATTTTGGTTGTTTTCGCTACTATGTATTTCACCGCCTACGTTACGCGAGATTCTCTCGCATTATACTAGTGCCCTCTCTTGTTAGATGTGTTACATAGCGCAAGCTTCATCTGTTTGACACTAGGACACAGGTAAATTGGTTCCATATTTTCTATTTTACATTAATGTTTTTAAATGGTGTGGTATGCTTTATTTATTAAGACAGAAAGTTTGAATTAGCACAACTTTTAATAATTTTTGATACGTTTATGTAGGTATTCATGGATTGTAATACGCGCGAGTGTCTGGCACATACCACAAGTGCCCTCTCTCGGCGAAACCATCTGCCCTAGTGCTTTCACACACTTGTCTCGATAGTTCATAGGGGAAGTACTGGTGATAAACTGTTTGCATTGACCCTGTGCCCATAGTCATGTAGCACAAATGGAGAAGATGTCTCAATTATTGACGACGCCTTTGGCACAATTGTTTTATTAATCTCCATTGCATGATGTAATTTTAGTAAGTAACTAGAAGATTTTGTGCCTGTATTACTCTGGTAATTTCACTGTTAGTTACGCTTTTGTGTTTCTCACTTCCGATGCTAAGGTTTTTCTAATGAAAGTGTCTTCCTGTTCAGGACTTTATACTTCAGATGAAGGTATATTTATATATACCGAAACCTTGGTGAAGAATTTTAATTAATTTTTGTGGTGCTACTGTTTTGGCTGTCACCCTTTATAGTGAAGAATTTGTAACAGTTGCTGTTGCAGCCATGTTTAAAATCTTGTTCTGCATATTATTCTTGTCAGCATCTTGGACGCATGAACTGTTAAGCTGATTGTGATCTGAGTCTATTTCAGATCCTGGGTACGCCTTATAATCTAGTTTATGATTTCGGAATCCATGTGTGACCATGATGTAATATAACTAAAATCTTCCCATATCACTCGGCCTTTTGAAGTGCGGTTCTTCTTTATTTGGTTCTTAAACAAACTATTCCCTTTAACTAGTTGCAATATATTACAGAACTCAATTAGTCTTTCTCTCGTCTCATTCCTTGTCCCAAGACTATGTTCTCCTGTAACCGTTTTATCTACTTCTACCCCTGCAACTGATGTCCAGGTCCTAATGAGTACCATATTTTCATCTCCCTTTACGTACTGTATTAGCCGTCCAATATCCTCATACACTTTCCCTGTCTCTTCATCTTTATCTTGCGACGTTCACATGTATTGGTCTGCTATCTGTTTTAGTAAGAACAACCCTCTCTCTGAGCTGTTCACAGAAACTCACATTCTGCCCTACCCTCCTCTTCACAACGAATCTAACTCCCGTTGTACCATGTTCTGCTGCTGCTAATTTTACCCTATACACGTCGGACCCGAAATCTTTGTCTTCTTTCCTTTTCCCTTCCCTGAACCCTACTGTTTCTAGATGTAGCATCTGTATTTCCCTTTTCAGATATCCAGATTCCCTATCAGGTTCAAGCTTCTGACATTCCACGCCCCCTTATTCTTTAGATGATTATTCAATCTCTTTCTCATGGTCACCTCCCGCTTTTCACTCCCCTCCCGGGGATCCGAGTGGCGGATGATTCACGAATTTTTTGCCGATGGAGAGATCATCATGGCACTTCTTCAATTACACGCCAGATGTTCTGTGGATACAAATTGTGTGTCTTTAATGCAGTGGTTTCCATTGCCTTCTGGATCCTCATACCATTGATCATTGCTCATTACGATCCCAAGGGCAAGAGAGTGGCTTGAACCTCTTTGACAAGGCCGTAAGCAGGAAGAGGGTGACTTTTCATGTCGCAAGTCTTAGGCCGCCAATCCTGATTATTAATCAAAATAAAAGGGGTGGCGGATTACGAACCTGGGACCGAAGACGTTGTGTTCACTAATAAAGGACGCTACTCCCACATTATATGTAACTAAGTTTTGTTAATTTAGCAGGAGAACTCAAGTAGTACTGGCTCAATTATTTCTCTCACATTCTAGCACCTTCCACATGGAGCTGTATCGGTTGGTATGAAAGAAGCTGACAACTGGCAAAGTTCCCTCCTCAACTAATTTTGTCCAGGCCGTGCTTTGTTCACCGCGTCTGCGTACGTTAGCTGTAGTGCTCTCGCACCTGTGATCTGTTTAGGGATGCCACTCCGTCTCCTTCCAAGTAGTCAGCGAAGAGCCCTTCTCCCGCTACATACATCAAAGGATGTCAGGCCTGCTTTGTCCTCCCACCCTAGATAGTACCTCAACGCCTTCAACCCAAGCAGGTTGCTATCAGTATTGTACAAGCTATGTCAAATAAATACCCACCGACGAATCCACTGCTTCTCCAACGGCCCAACTAAACCTTCTAAAAGGGGAAGAAATCTGGAAAAATGTCCTAACTAACAACTGTATTGTTATTTTATTTATTTATATAAACGTCAAGTTCCGTAGAACCAAATGGAGGAGCAAATTTCCAAGGTCATGGTACATGTCAGTGCAAGAAATTACAACATAAAAGTAATAACATATAAAAATAAAATGTTTATGGACACGAAGTATGTCAATCCATAAGTTTCAGTAAACGCAATCAGTAATACAACAAGAATCAGCTTAATTTTTCAAGAAACTCCTCGACAGAATAGAAGGAGTGACCCATGAGGATATTCTTCAGTTTGGATTTGAAAGTGCATGGATTACTGCTGAGATTTTTGAATTTGAGCAGTAGCTTATTGAAAATGGAATCAGCGGTATACTGCACAACTTTCTGCACAAGAGTTCAAGAAAGTCCGATCGAAATGCGGTTTTGATTTCTGCCGGGTATTAACTGAGTGAAAGCTGCTTATTCTTGGGAATAAGCTAATATTGTTAACATGAAATGTCAGTAAGGAATATATATATATATTGAGAGGTCAATCTCAAAATACCCAAACTCGTGCAAGGGGTCGACAAGAGGTTCGTGAATTTACACCACATATTGCCCGAATCGTAGGTGTCTGAGCCAAAAATATCATTTTAGAATGGGAAGAGTTGCTCCAAAATATAATACCATATGACATAAGCGAATAAAAATAAGCAAAGTAGACTAATTTTTGTGTCGTAACAATAATCAATTCAGGTACCGTTCGAATAGTAAAAATGGCAGCATAAAGTCTTTGAACAATATCCCGAACGTGGGCTTTCCACGACAGTTAACTATGTATCTCAACATTTAGAAAATTGAACTGCTCAGTTTCACTGATCATATGCCCATTCTGTGAAATTAGAACGTGACGTTTCGTCCAATTGTGTGTTAGAAATTATGTCATGAAATGCTGTATTTGAAACTGGGCTAGTGTTGCACACATCCTAAATCACCAAGCTCGTGTCATCAGAAAATAGAAATATTTCAGAGCTACCCGTAATACTAGAGGGCATATAATTTAAATAAATAAGGAACAGGAGTGGCCCGAACAGTCATCCCTGGGGCAGCCCCACTGAAGTGTACCCCACTCAGACCCCACATCACCGCCATTCTCAACATTATTAATAATGACCTTTTGCTGCCTGCATCTTCGTGGCTACACTCTAAATCACACTGAAGTGCCTGTCAGAGCGTTCATCGAACTACCTTCACAATAATTGTTTATTATACCACACAGGAAGTGCTCGTGGAAGAAACCAACACCTATATCTTTCGGTGCGAGCTCTGATTTCCATTATTTTGATATGGTAATTTTTTTCTCCACATGTAGCTCAGTGACAACAAAGTATTTTCGCAGTCAGAGAAGAAAGTTGGTGATAGAAATTTCGTGTGAAGATCCTACCTCATCGAGACAGACTTTGTTTTAATGACATCCACACCGAATCCTGTATCATGTCCGTGACAAAGTCTCCCGTATTTCTAGATAATATGAAACGTGCTGTCCTTTTTTGAAGTTTCTCCATGTACTGCGCTAATGTTACGTGGTAAAGATCCCACACGGCGCAGTAGAAGATCGGATAAAGCCTAGTGTACGCAGTCTCTTTAGTAAATCTGTTCATCTTCTCAGTGTTTTGCTGATTAAATGCGGTCTTCGTTTGGCCTTCCCCATAACATTTTCTGTGTGTTCTCTCCAATTTAAATTGTTCGTAACTGGGATTTGTACGTATTTTGTTGAATTTACAGCCATTGTATTCGATTGCTTTATCGTGTAACCGAAGTTTAACGGACTCATTTCAGCACTCAAGTGGATGACCTCACACTTTTCATTATTTAGGGTCAAATGCCAATTTTCGCACCACAAAAACACATTATCTAAATTGTTTTGCAATTAGTTTTGATCTTCTGGTGACGATAAACGACAGCTTCATCTGCCAACAACCTAAGATAGGTGCTCAGATTAATTCATAAATCGTTTATATAGACAAGGAACAGCTGAAGGCCTGTAACAGTACCTTGGGGAAAAACAGAAATCACTTCTGTTATACGCAATTACTTTCTGTATTGTTGTACACGGAAAACATGGCTATATCAAAAAACTAAAAACACGCCTCGATTGCGAAAAAAGCACCTAGTGTTAAATGTTAACCCAGGTTTCGGCGTAGATAACTACAGCTTCTTCAGAACAACAATAAAACCCAAAAGTGCCTAAGAAGACCTTTGTAAATGATTAAAAGAACACCATAGCTATACATTTATAAACGAAAAAGAAAAGCAAAACACAAACAGTACATATGTAGCCATTCTTGCCTTAGCTCTTTTCAGAATAACATCTAAATATCTACTTGCTGCATCTGACACCTCGGCTGGAACGAATTTAAGAACCTTCAACATCGCAGCGAGTCAGCAATCGTTGGCTAATATATAAGTTTTTTAATATATTAACCAACGATTGCTGACGCGCTGCGAAGTTGAAGGTTCTTAAAACACAGCTAGTCTTATATTGTGATCAACGGTATGGTATTCTGATTTTTACAGCACGATTCCCCGTACTCTGTTTGAATTTGATGTTAACATACACAAAATTCATCCTAAGTGTCCATAAGAGCCTCAACAGAAGTTAAATACGTACGAGGGTCATGCTGAATCTCCAGCGCAACCTAGACTGAACTGCAGTTCTGGCCATGCAGTAACATTTGTTGAGATGAGATAGAGACAGGGTAATGTTATTCAGTTTTTAATTTGAATTGAATAGAGGAAACCACTGAGAGAATTGATTAGGGTGCTAAAGTCAATGGAGAAGAAATAAGGTTGTTGAGGTTTGGTGGCGATGTTGTAATTCAGACAGAGATGGAAATGGACTTGCGAGGTCAGTTTAATGGAATGAATAGTGCATTAAAGAAATATTATAAGAGAATATATGGATACGATATTGAAGTACGATTGTTAAGATGAACTTCGACAAAACTAATGCAAGGGTAATGTACTGTAGTAGAACAGGATCAGGCAGTTCAGAGGGAATTACGACCCAGAATAGACTGATGATATTTGCTGTTTGAGCAGACGAAATGTACTATCCCACCGTCTACACCTTTATGTAATCAACCTGTATCAGTACATGGCGGCCCAATGAAGAATAAACTATAATTTATTTCGTAAGTATTTTTACTCAACACAAAATTATGGCCCTGCAGACCTCAAAAGGGTGGTAGAATAGTGACACTGTAATTTAATTTTGTGACCAGATGAGATCGTATGTAATGAAAGTCAGAGTTAGCATTGAGTTCTGTTGTTTATTATAAACCCTCACACAAAACGGGTGCAGAAGTTACATAGAAGTATAACACTAACGTGATTAATAACATCATATTCACTGACAAATTATCGAAAGAATATTAAACAGTTACAAGATACTAAAGTTGGCCGAGATTCAAGACAAGCAACTGATAAGTAGGTTACTACATTATTAGCACACTCATCTGTTTCCGCGATCTGACAACAGTGGTTGCCAAAATCTGCGTTCGCAAAATTGTGCGTGCCAGAGGGCTTCTTCCTCCTACCTATTAACACTCTAATGTTCACTGAGTATATGGTGACAAACACAAGTTGTAGCCGGCGGCCGATCTTACAACTTTTTTTAACAATTTCGTTTTGTCGTCCGCCATTGCGCAGTCGGTGGCTACTGCATCAGATGTGACAGCTGTGAATCCAAAAAAGCTACCTACCACAAACTTGCTCCAGTTGAGTCTTCAAAGTGAAATGAAGAGATTCTCTCACTAGCAGCCGACCAAGTGCCTCCTCAATTCCTCCTACCTCCCCTAGTAACATTCGTCCGTTCTTCGAGGACCAATATCCAGTGACAAATGTTATCCTAGAGCGTCTTCAAAATTCTCAATAATTTTCGAAAACTATTACAGCAGACTAGACTGGCCAATGAAATTCCCGCAGTTTCGCCCCATGTGGCCTACTGCTAAAGAAGGGAATTTGTTTTGGCCCTGTCCTATTGTGCCTCAAAGGAGCACCTTATTATGTTACAGCATGCTGTTTCCTACCACCCTCGTAAGATTTCCAACTTCTTTTTATATCTATGAGGGGTCAGCTACAGGTATTTCTTGGATGAGAAACTTACAGTCTCACACTTACAGAATTTTAACATCTCACCTGCCTTTTACTCCCGAGAGCATAGAGCCATAAATACCTGTAGCTTTCGCTGAGTCTGCATGGTGTCACCGAGCGAGGTGGCGCAGTGGTTAGCACACTGGACTCGCATTCGGGAGGACGACGGTTCAATCCCGCGTCCGGTCATCCTGATTTAGGTTTTCCGTGATTTCCCTAAATCGCTCCAGGCAAATGCCGGGATGGTTCCTTTGAAAGGGCACGGCCGACTTCCTTCCCCGTCCTTCCCTAAAACCGATGAGACCGATGACCTCGCAGTTTAGTCTCTTTCCCCAAAACAACCCAACCCAACTCTGCATGGTGTCAATCGGTATACTGCTCTCCTGTCAGGAGTTTGGCGCCGTCTTCTCAGCATTCTCCGTCCAAGGCTAATTGTTGTCTGCCTTCGGGGTCCTTTACTGTACTTCACAACAGCCTCACAGCGAAAACCGTCTAAGGGACGTGGGAGCGGCGGTTGTCTTGTGCAGAATTCCAACTCTCCTGGGACCGTCCGAATGGCTATGGCGTTACCTGGTGTCCTCACTGTGTCGGCTCACAACAGGTGCCCCCTCATCCTGTCCAGTACACACGGCAGCTCCGGTAAACAGTGTTGTATCTTGTGTCAGCGTCGCTTTTTGCAACCTGCGTTAAGTTAATGGTGCTCTTCGACCTCCTTTGATCTGCTGTCTGTCTGTGAAATTGCCTCGCGATGACTGGGTGTTGTGTGATGTCCTTAGGTTAGTTAGGTTTAAGTAGTTCTACGTTCTAGGGGACTGATGACCATAGATGTTAAGTCCCATCGTGCTCAGAGCCATTTGAATTTGTCTGTGAAATTGCCAGTCCAAACAATCGTAATTCTCAAGAGATCAAACGTCCGCAAGTACTTCATGTATTGGCAAAACTATCGGATAATCTTTATAAAAATAAGGGAAGACGCTGTTTTCAAATCAAATAATTCGGAAATAAACGTAACCGTCAGTTTCGTTGTCTTTCAAATTAACTGGTGACATTAGGCAGGATTAAAAATTACATGTTGGGAACAGCAAGAAAGTCAGTTCTGAAAAACATTTAACATAAATTTGTACCTAAGAACGCCTTTGTTGAATGCATTTTTCTGGAATATAGTTTTGCATGGAAGTGAAACGTGGCCGATAAGCAGTTCAGATTACAAGAAAATAGAAGCTTTTGAATTGTGGGGCTGCAGAACAGTGTTGAAGATTAGATGAGTGGATCGAGTAACGAACTTGTCTAAAATAAGGGATCTATTGACAGTATAAATCCTGCGGCATCAAGGAATAGTCAGTTTTGTTGCGGAGGAAAGTGTGGTAGACAAAACTTGTGTAGGGAAACCAAGGAAGGAATATTATAAGCAGGTTCAGACAAATATAGGTTGCAGAGATGAAGAGCCTTTCCCAAGATAGAGTAGTCTGAAGAGCTAATCTTCAAACTAAAGACCACAAGAGTAACAATAACACGGTTGAAATACCGTTAGGCACATATTATACTTTATGCGTTTCTAATTGCCTCTGCTGTATGTAACAGACGAAGACATGAAGAATTTGTTACATAATATAGACTTGTCACTGTGAAGAAAATCGCAGCAGCAGATCCCGTAGAAATCAGTAAAGTGCACAAAATGATTTAAAACATTTGTCTCTAGTTTATTCATTGAAGACCATAACGTTAACGGGAGAAACATTCCCAAAAGCATATGTCAGAGATTTAGAAATGCAGGAGACAGTTTTATGACAGGCTGGGACAACATCAGAGGATCGTTAGAATTTTGAATGGCATCATTTGAATCCTCTCCTCGGGTCTGCCATCTTATTCTTACGATTAGGTTTGCACGCCTCTGACATCCTCTGAACACAAGCATCTGGCAGGGTCACCGAAGCTAGATAGGTCGATGTGTTGGGACCAGACGAAGAGCAGTCCACAACGGCGTCCCTGAAGGTTTCACATTAGAAGGCCTCCAAGAGGGCTAAGACTTGGGTCAGAAAGGGCACCTACACGTGGTGAAGTCCGCCTTCATTCGGGAAATAACTTCAAGAAATAGCTATAGCCTCGCAATAAGATGATTGACTTAGAATAGGCTAGAGGAAGTAAGTCTTGATCAAAAATTACTGGCAAATTATAAGGGCAAAAGGAAGCATTCTACTAAATGTCTAGCCTGGCTATGGGGTGACAGCAAAACAAATGAAAAGTCGTGGAATAACTTTGTGAGCATATTCAACGCGACATCCGTGCAAGACTGTCTATAGCTTAGAAGATGACAAAACATTTAAATAAAACTGAAAAAGAGACAAAAAATTAAATTAATACCAGAATATGAATTAACAGCACATTATAAACAGCTCCGAAAACCAAGAAAAGGCAGGTCCCTCCTCCCCAGAAATGAATAAATCATATGACGGCGATCTCATAATGATCCAAGATCTAAACGTGGTCCGGAATAAAACGAAGACCCCAAAGGCGACAGGATCAAACAGCATAAATGCAGTGTTACGTAAATACGGGGGATTATTTTTGAAGCTTAGACTTCTTCGTTTATACATTATGTTTTGGTAAAGATGCCAAATCCCGAACCCATGAACTACTGCAGATATTTCAATCTTTCAAAAAGGCAAACGAAGTGAACGCAATAAGTATCGTGGTATAACATTAACGGACGCAGCGTGTAAGATTTACGCACAGAAAATAAATCAATGTCTAGAAATTATTGTCTAAAATCTGTTATTTGAAGAACAAAACGGTTTCAGAAAAGCAAGATCCTGTACTGATAATGTTTTCACACTCAAACAAGTTATAGAATAACAACAGAGAAACACACATCGCATTTATAGCCTTAGAGAAAGCGTTCTACCACTTAGCAAAAATGTAATCGAACATATTACACAAGAATGGGACCTGGTAGTCAAGGGAAGGCAATATTCGATTTCGATTGTGGCGCAAATGGCACTGAGCACTATGGGACTTAACAGCTGATGTCATCAGTCCCCCAGAACTTAGAACTACTTAAACCTAACTAACCTAAAGACATCACACACATCCATGCCCGAGGCAGGATTCGAAACTGCGATCGTAGCAGTCGCGCGGTTCCAGACTGAAGCGCCTAGAACCGGTTTTCGAGTGTGGACGGCGCCGTAATCAGTTACTATTGGTTGCCTTTTACAGTTACACACAATTTGTTTTAAACTGGTAATTTCAGACTCAACAATAAATAACATACCACACGTTATTAGTGAAGGGATAAACAACTGTGTAAATAAAAGGGTTTTCAGTGAGATACAATTTAGCAAATCACCATTAAATACAGGTACAACATATAATGTTTTAAAAACAAGCCACTGTGATCTGGGCAGAAGGACTTACACTTCTGGAATGGCAATAAATTAAGAACTGTTTAAAACTCTCTGCAACTTATAAATTACAGGTATTGAAATATTAAAGAGAAGTCACCAAGAACACAGCAGAAGGCATCAGATGCCAGGAATGGCAGTAAATAAGTTTTTAAGGATTACTGCCAAAATAGAAATAATAAATTAGAATTTTAAGTCAAATGACCAGAATCACGGCTGAAGGCATTACACGCCATGAAGGCAGTAATATTAAAAAAATAAGTAACCTGCAGTAAAGCAGCAAATACAATACCAAAGGTTAATTAAAAACAAGCAACTGATCACCAAACGAGTGTTATAAGATGATGGTAAACTTTGTAACACAAGGGGTCACAGACGGTGCTCCAGAAATCGGCCTCTGAGAAGGTCAGACAACAAACACTTTCGCGAGCGATGAGATAGGCAGCCAAGAGTTGCATTCACTTCACAAGATGGTTACTGAGACCCCAGAATACTGTGTTTAGAGCGCCCAGAACGAGAAAGGAACCACTACCACCACAGTAGA
The DNA here is from genome assembly GCF_023864345.2 of Schistocerca serialis cubense. NCBI lineage: Eukaryota > Metazoa > Arthropoda > Insecta > Orthoptera > Acrididae > Schistocerca > Schistocerca serialis. Next base: position 669,895,362 of record NC_064642.1, read on the forward strand.
AAGCACTCCACTCGCTGCTCTTCGCGTCGGCGACACTACGAGCAGCAACACGAAACCAAGTCACAGGAGAATCCCTAGATATCACAATGGTGGAGTTTTCTGTACTTGGATAGAAATGAACACATCTTAAAGCTTACTGGTTCCGATTTATGGCGACGTCTTGCACACTCGTGACCACAGCCCTTCCATCTTCCAGTTCATGCGTGCCACCAGCAGTCCCGGCGTGTTCTGGCACTGTGCGGACCTGGCTCCTCCTGAGTCCCCAACCGAACTCGCACACTCACACGACCCGGAAAAACAACGACGTCGCCCCAAAGGTACGGCAACAGTTACTACACTTCGATAACTGCCACTAGAGGACAGGCAACGCAAGAAACCGAGCGCCGCCAGTCAACATGAGAAGAAGACAAAGAACAACAACCATGCCAACTAAACGACACTGTCTGGCATCCAACAGAGGGCGGAAACTTACAAAACACCAATGCAAGCTGCAGTACGGCTCAAAAAATAGATATTCTCATCAATTAACAAAGATGTTTTAATGTCTGTGTACAGGTACAACAATAAGAATGAATACTATGTTGTACCAGAAGACAAACCGATAAACCAATAGGTTCCACAAGGATGTAGCTTATCACCCTCACTTTTTAATACACATATTGATGATACGACTGGAACATCTAAACAACAAATTGATCCATGCTTGAGATTGTCACATGTGTTTCTTAATACGTTTCCTGCAGCCAACCTTGTTGTACCTCTAGACTAAACCAAATTTTTTTAAAAAAATTTGTATAAAAGTATCCATTCCTGAAATGAAAGTGATGGCTTTCAAAGAGATTAAACGGCTTAGGATTTAAATCATAACGTGAAACAAAACTATTGAACAACGTAGTCACTTCAGTTACCTGGGAAATGTGACAAGCCACTACAAAGAACTCTACATTGACAACAAACTGCCGAAATATGAAATAATGTGCTGAACAGTCGATGGACCACTCAGAAATAAAGTGAGAAAAGACAGTAAAATCGAGGTTTATAAGATAAAGGCCCCCCCCCCCCCCCACCACCCAGCCCATGGTTATTTGGAAGTGAAACCTGGACAGTTACTAAAAAGGAGCTGGCTGGAACATCTACGAAGAAGACTACAAAAATAAGCTTTCAATTTCAGATCTTTACGTACAAATTCATTGGAAAACCAAGAAAATGGTCGCTGGATGCTTAGAGCACCAGAATGAAAAGAGAGGACCATTTTAACTTACAGTCAAAGTAGAAAACAAGGACAGTGCGAATTTCTGTGGAAGTAATGGAGAGTTTCTTATTGCATGTAGAGGGATGAAACCAGAATAACTTTCTGCGCCCAAAACAGACCGTAAATTATGGCCATGATATCCAATTTTGAAGCTACATTGCACATTGCACGACACTGCACATTGCAGCATAAGAATTAAAGTACTCACACAGCTAGTGTCACTGTGGTGAGAGATAGTACATTTGGGTGTTAATGTCTTTCAGCACCTTCCGACTTGGTATACTACGAATGTTATTGCGAAGACAGTGGTACGAAACGTTGGAATGCGTCTAGGAAGGGATGTATATCGGCAGTTGATACGAACCTCTACACCTAGGGACTTTCTAGACTTACACTGAATCCATTAAAGGTAATAATACTACAGCGGTTGACAATCAGACATAATTTCAACTTTCATGACTAATAAAAATGATATGGAATAATGAAGTTTCAGACAAAATAAAAACTTCTTATGTATAAATAACTTCCCTATTGTCATCTATGGAGGAGAAACATGGGCAATGACAGAAAGGGACTGAAGCAGACTGCAAGCAGGGGAAATGAAATTCCTCAGAGCAGTTAAGGGAAAAAGAAGAATGGACAGAGTAAGGAATTTATATACTAGAAAGAACCTTAAACAGTAAAGTACGAGAGAAGAAACCGAAAAAAAGAGAGTAATATAGTACGGGCCTGTTAAGAGGATGTGTTGGCAGAGGCTCCCCAAAATTATGGAATAACTAAAGGTGGATGGAAAAAGACCTAGAGGGCGCCCGAGAACACGGTGGAAAACGAAAGTGAGAATATCTGTGGAAAGGAGAGGTGTGACCTGGTAGCAACTAGAGGAAGAAAAGTGGTGGGAGGACGGAGCCAAATGGACAGGACTCGTCAGCACCCAGACCCAGCAGTAGCTGGAGCGGGATCCGAATACAGAGAGATAGATATTTTTGCTGATATTCTGTTGTTATCTGACGCAATGAAACGACGCTACACGGAATGTAGTAATATCAATATTTAAATTCCTCAGTAACACCACTAAGGACAAACCACGGATACACAATATTGTTCGACATGGAAAAAAAGTCGTAATGAAATTGCGGAAAATGTTTAAATAATCAAACTAGTGGCGAGGTGAACTGGGCTCGGCGGAAGAGGACTTGGCGTGGCTTGTTTACGTTCTGACCACTAATCAATACAAATAAGGGGAAACACACATATTCGAAAGATTATCTACATTTATATTATGTTTTTAAGTTTTAAAAAAAATTTAATTTCTTTAAATTATTTCCGTTCATGGTCTACTCAAAAAAGATTATTCATATGTTATAACTTGAAAAATTGTTTTATTAAAAAGTACATTCGCCATTAATATGTACAGAGAAAAAATAACATATGTACAATTCTTCTAGGTAGTGGGCACATTTTAGTGTTACCAATCAGGTTTCTCCAAATCTGCGATATAAACTTTTAACACATTAAAATTTACTTTAATTATGACAGCGAACCGATAGTTCTGTACTGACAAGTTACTCTGTAACTGCAATATATGGTATGTTGGCATTTAATACATTTCAAAATTTCTTTCTGTACACTAAGATATTTCTATCAGTAACTGTGCCTCTCTTGTTAATTATATTTTAACTTTGTCTAACAGATCTGAAGATGGACATCAAGCCTGAAACCGGTCATTGAAAATAAAAAATAGCGATCAAAGACTGCAATGCCATATTTTTATTTTTATTTAAATAAGAAGTCTTTGAATATCCTCTTTTAGAAGGAAAATAAAATCATTATTGAATGCTGAAAAAAATTAACTTGACTCGCTAAGGAATAAACACGGAAACCTATTAACGTGAATGAAATGTTGTAACCCGCAGTATTCATGAGTTACTGAAAACAAGAATAACGTTGAGAAAGACACGAGTACGAAATAGTTGAAGAACGTATAGGATAAAAAAAGAAAACTTCGTTACAAGAGCACATTAATCTGAAGTAATGTCTTACAGAGTGCAAAGACCTAATCCAAAATATTCAGTGCAAACATCTATATAAATGGAGAACCCTCATGTGAGTATTCGCAGCTCAAGACAAAAATCGATAGCTGCTGCATTCCTCGCAAATTTATTTCAGTTAGAACAAAACGTTAAACTGAGCTGCACTTCCAAGCTAGATTATTATACTCCGTCATACCAAATTTGCAATAAAGGATACCTCAACAGCTAGAAACATTGAATGTGAAGCTCTGATTGTTCACGATTATCCTGGATTTATCAGTTTTGCTGCAAAGTCGACCAAGAAGAGGCAGGTAGAGGATGGACACAAAGGCAGCAGAGGGAACGTACCTCTTCACCCTCTGTCATTGAAGAGAGCATAATTCAAGAGACATTTGTTTGGCTCGTGACTCCCTGATCTTAATGTTAGGTCTGCAAGGCAAAGATGCTTTCTGAACTTCAGATAGCTCTTTCGTTGTGACCGTAACGCTCAGAGAACTTGCTTCGCTACACCCACCGAAACGTCCTTAGCAGCCTTAGGGATCAACAAACATAGAACCTCTGTGTGACAGGCAAGCACGTTACTCAGTGACATATGAATGTCGGTAAAAGAGAAAAGTAACTGTCATAGAGGGAGAAGAAATTCCGATCATCTGCACCATTTTGTTCATCACTGAAAAGAGAAGGATATGTATGACGTGAAAACAAAAATGAAAGAATTATATATTAAAGTTTCTTGTCTCAGCAACAAGTTGCAGAACACGTGTAACAGTCACCAAAGGCAGCACCAACATTATCAACATACATGAAGATGGAAATCGTTCTTCAGACCATAGCCCAGTAGTACCCTCCAATACTCTTGGCACTTTGCGCGATCATATGCGGTCGGGAGTGTGAGTGGTGTTCCAATTTATCTCTGACGTTACGCCATACTCCTACAGTTACCCAGGCATTAGTGAACTGTGGAATAGTTTTTTTTTAAATCACTTGTGGTTGTGTAGACTGCGAATAGCAAACATGTGGTATGTGATTCGCTGTCTTTTAGCAAAGGTAAGCAATACAGGAAGCACATAATTTTGAATATGGTCGTAGTATTTGCAAGTGTTCTACAGTTCTGTATGTTGCTGATGCTACTGAATATTTGCGAATGAAGTACATAATAATAATGTGAAGTATGCAAGTAATTCTTCACTGATGCCTTGCTGCTGTATGACCTTCTGTACGAACGAAAAAGGAGAAAACTAGTGGCCAAACATACCACGAAGTACCACGAAGCAGTTGGAAGTCAGATGGGCTCAAGCCGGGACAGAAAGGAGGATGATCGATGACAGTGAACCCACTCCATGTGTGGACTGTTAGAAAGTGGGTTACACTACCCTGTTTCTCAAATGGTTCAAATGGCTCTGAGCACTATGGGGCTTAACTGCTGAGGTCATCAGTCCTCTAGAACTTAAAACGGCTCTAACCTAACTAACCTAAGGACACCACACACATCCATGTCCGAGGCATGATTCGAACCTGCGACCGTAGCGGTCGTGCGGTTCCAGACTATAGCGCCTAGAACCGCTTGGCCACACTGGCCGGCCCCAGTTTCTCACACAATGACATAGTTGTGTTAACCACAGCCGTGTTACACGCTATGTTTCAAAGCTCTGTTACGGCAAAGGGTCGCAACTTACGTTATTGAAACCGGAAAGTTCACCGAATAGTCTGCAAGACACGTAATGCCTCAACCGATATTGAGAACAGTATAAAAAGTTCGGAGACATTGTTTTTAATCATGTTCTCATGCTAAAGTGAATTCTGTTAATCCTAGAGGTATCAGATTTCAACCAGTTCGCATACATCTCCGTTAATGGATCTGATTAATTCCGCATTTTTTTTTATTTTTTATTTTTTTTTTTTACAGTGGAGAAAACCATTCACTACTCCATAGGGTTTGTGTATGTAAATATTCCTTACCAGTTGCGCTGACGCATACAGTCTCAATAGCTACAAACACTTACGAAAAAAGGTCTTTGCAATCCAGATTGCTGGGTCGAAAGGTGTTGCGCGTTTAATAACGTATACTCCCCACTCAGTAGCAGCTGGCAACAGAAAGCAGCGACCGGCTCAGATAGACGTAGTAAGAAACAAGGAATGTCGAGGCTCGTAGAACAGACTAACGGGCTATGTTCAGGCATACCAGAAACTGGAGACTTATCGGCTTTTGTTGCAGTATGTGGTCTCCTTGTGCTTCTCTTCAACAAAGACTTCGACCCGCTGTCAGGTGTGCCCTTTTGAGGTGTCTCTCTCTGTTGTAGATCACATTTACTACATGGTAATGCGCTGACACTGCATTTCAATTCCCAGCTACTTATTTCTGCAAACAAATCTGTAGAGAATTTTGTGTGACGGTCACTTGATGTTTGACAGAAGAGGTATTGAGTAGGTTTGGATTTGAAGGAATAAAGGAATTCTTTTGTTACCGGTGGCGTTGAAAACTATGTCTGTATGACATTTTCATTAACTGTAATCAAATTGGACCTAGAGATGACGTAATCTTTGACAGCAACTAAATGAACATACAGTGAGGTTGATCTTAGGATGAACGCGATTCGAATACAGTTCTGTGCTAAGGACTATTTATCTATATTATAAACACAGAACGGATTCTCAAAAAGTGAATATATAAGACAAACATTTACCCAACACTGGTCGCAGAACAACAGGTCCCAGAAATTTAGAGAGAACCGTACAAGGAATGTGTTTTCCTCGACGACCTTTTAAAGGCAAAGCCAAACAGAGATGAACAATCAAGCTTGTCCTGTGAGATGGATGCATGTATGGATTGATAATATCAATTGTGGTTCATATGTGCGATCGGAAGTCCAGATCTACAATGTTCAAATATCGTGCAGCCGTATTCTATACGGTGCCTTTGTTGTTGTTGTTGTTGTTGTGGTCTTCAGTCCTGAGACTGGTTTGATGCAGCTCTCCATGCTACTCTATCCTGTGCAAGCTTTTTCATCTCCCAGTACCTACTGCAACCTACATCCTTCTGAATCTGCTTAGTGTATCCATCTCTTGGTCTCCCTCTACGATTTTTACCCTCCACGCTGCCCTCCAATACTAAATTGGTGATCCCTTGATGCCTCAGAACATGTCCTACCAACCGATCCCTTCTTCTGGTCAAGTTGCGCCACAAACTTCTCTTCTCCCCAATTCTATTCAATACTTCCTCATTAGTTATGTGATCTACCCATCTAATCTTCAGCATTCTTCTGTAGCACCACATTTCGAAAGCTTCTATTCTCTTCTTGTCCAAACTATTTATCGTCCATGTTTCACTTCCATACATGGCTACACTCCATACAAATACTTTCAGAAATGACTTCCTGACACTTAAATCGATACTGGATGTTAACAAATTTCTCTTCTTCAGAAACGCTTTCCTTGCCATTGCCAGCCTACATTTTATATCCTCTCTACTTCGACCATCATCAGTTATTTTGCTCCCCAAATAGCAAAGCTCCTTTACTGCTTTAAGTGCCTCATTTCCTAATCTAATTCCCTCAGCATCACCCGACTTAATTAGACTACATTCCATTATCCTTGTTTTGCTTTTGTTGATGTTCATCTTATATCCTCCTTTCAAGGCACTGTCCATTCCATTCAACTGCTCTTCCAAGTCCTTTGCTGTCTCTGACAGAATTACAATATCATCGGCGAACCTCAAAGTTTTTATTTCTTCTCCATGAATTTTGCTTTTGTTTCCTTTACTGCTTGCTCAACATACAGATTGAACAACATCGGGGAGAGGCTACAACCCTGTCTTACTCCCTTCCCAACCACTGCTTCCCTTTCATGTCCTTCGACTCTTATAACTGCCATCTGGTTTCTGTACAAATTGTAAATAGCCTTTCGCTCCCTGTATTTTACCCCTGCCACCTTTAGAATTTGAAAGAGAGTATTCCAGTCAACATTGTCAAAAGCTTTCTGTAAGTCTACAAATGCTAGAAACGTAGGTTTGCCTTTCCTTAATCTTTCTTCTAAGATAAGTCGTAAGGTCAGTATTGCCTCACGTGTTCCAGTGTTTCTACGGAATCCAAACTGATCTTCCCCGAGGTTGGCTTCTACTAGTTTTTCCATTCGTCTGTAAGGAATTCGTGTTAGTATTTTGCAGCTGTGACTTATTAAGCTGATAGTTCGGTAATTTTCACATCTGTCAACACCTGCTTTCTTAGGGATTGGAATTATTATATTCTTCTTGAAGTCTGAGGGTATTTCGCCTGTCTCATACATCTTCCTCACCAGATGGTAGAGTTTTGTCAGGACTGGCTCTCCCACGGCCGTCAGTAGTTCCAATGGAATATTGTCTACTCCGGGGGCTTTGTTTCGACTCAGGTCTTTCAGTGCTCTGTCAAACTCTTCACGCAGTATCATATCTCCCATTTCATCTTCATCTACATCCTCTTCCATTTCCATAATATTGTCCTCAAGTACGTCGCCCTTGTATAGACCCTCTATATACTCCTTCCACCTTTCTGCTTTCCCTTCTTTGCTTAGAACTGGGTTTCCATCTGAGCTCTTGATATTCATACAAGTCGTTCTCTTATCTCCAAAGGTCTCTTTAATTTTCCTGTAGGCGGTATCTATCTTACCCCTAGTGAGATAGGCCTCTACATCCTTACATTTGTCCTCTAGCCATCCCTGCTTAGCCATTTTGCACTTCCTGTCGATTTCATTTTTGAGACGTTTGTATTCCTTTTTGCCTGTTTCACTTACTGCATTTTTATATTTTCTCCTTTCATCAATTAAATTCAATATTTCTTCTGTTACCCAAGGATTTCTACTAGCCCTCGTCTTTTTACCTACTTGATCCTCTGCTGCCTTCATTACTTCATCCTTCAAAGCTACCCATTCTTCTTGTACTGTATTTATTTCCCCCATTCCTGTCAATTGCTCCCTTATGCTCTCCCTGAATCTCTGTACAACCTCTGGTTCTTTTAGTTTATCCAGGTCCCATCTCCTTAAATTCCCACGTTTTTGCAGTTTCTTCAGTTTTAATCTACAGGTCATAACCAATAGATTGTGGTCAGAGTCCACATCTGCCCCTGGAAATGTCTTACAATTTAAAACCTGGTTGCTAAATCTCTGTCTTACCATTATATAATCTATCTGATACCTTTTAGTATCTCCAGGGTTCTTCCATGTATACAACCTTCTTTCGTGATTCTTAAACCAAGTGTTACTAATGATTATGTTGTGCTCTGTGCAAAATTCTACCAGGCGGCTTCCTCTTTCATTTCTGTCCCCCAATCCATATTCACCTACTATGTTTCCTTCTCTCCCTTTTCCTACACTCGAATTCCAGTCACCCATGACTATTAAATTTTCGTCTCCCTTCACAATCTGAATAATTTCTTTTATTTCATCATACATTTCTTCAATTTCTTCGTCATCTGCAGAGCTAGTTGGCATATAAACTTGTACTACTGTAGTAGGTGTGGGCTTCGTATCTATCTTGGCCACAATAATGCGTTCACTTTGCTGTTTGTAGTAGCTTACCCGCATTCCTATTTTCCTATTCATTATTAAACCTACTCCTGCATTACCCCTATTTGATTTTGTGTTTATAACCCTGTAGTCACCTGACCAGAAGTCTTGTTCCTCCTGCCACCGAACTTCACTAATTCCCACTATATCTAACTTCAACCTATCCATTTCCCTTTTTAAATTTTCTAACCTACCTGCCCGATTAAGGGATCTGACATTCCACGCTCCGATCCGTAGAACGCCAGTTTTCTTTCTCCTGATAACGACATCCTCTTGAGTAGTCCCCGCCCGGAGATCCGAATGGGGGACTATTTTACCTCCGGAATATTTTACCCAAGAGGACGCCATCATCATTTAATCATACAGTAAAGCTGCATGCCCTCGGGAAAAATTACGGCTGTAGTTTCCCCTTGCTTTCAGCCGTTCGCAGTACCGGCACGGCAATGCCGTTTTGGTTATTGTTACAAGGCCAGATCAGTCAATCATCCAGACTGTTGCCCTTGCAACTACTGAAAAGGCTGCTGCCCCTCTTCAGGAACCACACGTTTGTCTGGCCTCTCAACAGATACCCCTCCGTTGTGGTTGCACCTACGGTACGGCTATCTGTATCGCTGAGGCACGCAAGCCTCCCCACCAACGGCAAGGTCCATGGTTCATGGGGGGGGGGGGGGGGGACGGTGCCTTTAGACAGGCAAAAACTTCTATTTTGTTTTTGACGCCCTTTACTTTCGTCTTATTGCGTTTTCATAGTTTATTCAAGAGTCTCCCTTGCACGGCAGCCATTTAATTTTCATGCAGTTCACTCTGAAACTTTGCTAACGATATCACTCTGTGGTACAATCAAAGGAGTTGGAAAGCGAGTACATTTGCATGAATTTTCACTGAACTGAATATTGTAACGCTTTAATCTGTAAATCCTCCAGACAGACAATCTGCTTTAATGTCAACCAACCCAACCATGTCGCACAAACAAAAGGGTATCGAATTTGATACATTTGTAGCATATGCTAACATCTCTATCTGCATACATGCGATTTATTCGAATCATCTCGAATTATGTAATCGAACGAGTTTTGTGGAGAGTAGTTCATTGGGCCAAACCACCTGCATTCACAGAAAATTGATAGGCGAGTATTATTCGTATATTAAAATATCCACAAATTACTTCACTAATTGTCTATAAATACTTGATATCTCTAAAGTTGAAAATTTACTCTTTCTTCCATCTTGTGTAAAAATGTCCATTACTGTCTTGTTTCACTTACGTTATTTATGCTTCTTTCTAATTTAGTGACACGAATGTCTGTAACATTAAATAGGAAAAAGTTCCTGGTTTTCTGCAACGTTATATTTATTTGTTCACGAATCGGTTTTCGGCTTCTTAGTCGATCTTTAGGTGACAACTGAATCTCACAAACACAGATACAATGGCTTACGACTTACGCAGATATTATTTATAGGAAAGACACAAAAATGATGATGTGTGGTGTGTTTATACAGGAAAGTGTAACATATTTTTGGTCACACAAAAATAACAACATTATGTAAAAAAGGACAATATTTCGTAGTGGAGATAGATTTAACGTCTGGTGAAAAATAATATTAAATTTACAATTTTGGTCAGTCATATGTAATTAAAAGTTAATTTAAAAGGTAGAAAGAAGGAATTTGAATTTCATCATATAATACTAAACTAATTTTCTGTCACTGTTGTTGATTCCCAAGTTTCCAGCAGGAACATCTTTCCACTTATCTTTGCAGAATGTAAAACTTCAAATATACACATACGAGTGGTTTTCTATTAAAACATTATCACCACAAGTTCAGTGTCGTTTTGTTAATCTCCATCTTCTGTCATGTTCAGATAAATGCCACGGCTCTGCCTGACTGGCCAATATATACTTACTATAATGCCTGCATGCGATTTTATACACGCCACTCTGAGCCAAGGGTTGCAGTTTGTTTTTGCTTTTTAATAAAATTTTGATATGGTTTTAGTAATATAAGATGCATATCTGTAGGTGCTAGACTTCAACATTTTACAGAGGTTATCTGAAATTTGGAAAGATGCACCTTATTTTCGTAACTACTGACTGGTTCTTGATAGCCTGCATACTGAAGTGGTGTTATTTTAAGCAGTTTCTTTTTTTTCGCAGTTCAGCGAGTCCATTGAGATAAACGACTTTGACAAAGGGCAGATTATTATTTCGGAGAGCCTGTGAACGAGTATCTCGAAAGTGGTGTAGTTTGTGGAATGTTCTCTTGATTCCGTCGTGAGCATCTACGAAAAGAGGTAGAAAGCTCGAGTGGGGTTGGTTGGACGTCTCACTACTGTTCACAGAATATGGGGTTCGGAGGCTTGTCTGCTCTGTGAAGGATAGGCGGTGACCTGTGGCATCTTTGCCGAAAGGTCACAATGCTGGCGCACCCACAAGTGTTCCAGAGCACACCATTCATCTGTCATCATTGAACATGGAACTCGCCAGCAGAACACACCTACGCTCACAAGTTGACACAACGACACCGTCAATTACGGTTGCTGTGGTTACCGAATCATCGGAATTCGACCGTCGATCAATGGAAACGTGCCGGCTCTTAGGGTGGCTCACATTTTGACTATACTAGGCCGATGGTCGTCTCCACAAAGGCTATCATCGAGGTGAATGGCGACTCGAAACGTGCAGCGCGCCACGGAGCGGTATTATTCTATCGCAGATAATCTTCTAGGCTTACAATGGACCTGTTATAGTAATCGAGAACAAGCCGACAGCTCTGAACCACCTACATCCCTTTATGCTTGATGTCTTCACTGGCAACGATGTCATCTTTCAGCATTATAATTGTCCTTGTCTTGGAGCCAGACTATGCTATAATGGTTTGAGGAGCATCGTAGTGAACACACGTTGATGTCTTGGAGACGAAATCCGGCAGATGTAGACCCAACGGAACCCATCTTGGTCACCATCACCGCGAACACAAATCAGAGGACCGTTATTTACGCGACCTTTGAGCCAGCCGCTACTATTCGGTCGAATAACTCCTCAATTAGCATCACGAGGCTGAGTGGACCCCGAAAAATGGGAACAGCACATGGCGGCCCGGATGGTCACCCATCCAAGTGCCGGCCACGCCCGACAGCGCTTAACTTCGGTGATCTGACGGTAACCGGTGTATCCACTGCGGCAAGGCCGTTGACCATGGTTCTAGATAAGAAAGTGAGGATAGTCTCGTCGGTGTCTGCTGCATCGACGAATGAGCGACGCCGCCACAGGATCTCCAGGAGAGTTTCGATACGCCGCCGCTTCCACTCTCCTGCTTACGGCCGAGCTCAGTGCCGCTCATTTCAGTCCAAGATCAGTCACGACGCTGACAGCATTGTCTTTCTACTAGATCAGCAGCGCTAACACAATTATTCAGAACTCTACATATCGAACTTTGAACGTGGCATGGTAGTTGGATCAAGATGCACGAACATTCCATTTAGAAAATAGTTAAGGTATTCAGTATCCCGAGATCCACATTGTCAAGAGTGTGTCGAGAATACCAAATTTCACCACGGACCACACAGTGGCCAACACACTCGGCATCTGCGTAGAGTTGTCAGTTCCAACAGACGATTAACACTGCATGAAGTAACTGCACAAATCAGTCTGGGGCGTACGGCGAACGCATCCGTTCGGTCACTGCGGCAAAATTTGACGTTAATGGGCTACGGCAGCAGACAACTGACGCGAGTGGCTTTACTAACAGCTCTACATCGGTTACAGCGCCTCTCCTGGACTCACGACCGTGTCAGTTGGACCCTAGACAACTAAAAAATCATGACCTCATCAGATGAGTACCGATTTCAACTGGTATTAGCTTGTGATAGGGTCAGAGAGTGGTGCAGATACCACGAAGTCAAGGGCCCAATTCTCACTACTGGCCATTGACACTGCTACACCACGAAGATGACGTGATACAGATGCGAAAATCATGACCTCATCAGATGAGTACCGATTTCAACTGGTATTAGCTTGTGATAGGGTCAGAGAGTGGTGCAGATACCACGAAGTCAAGGGCCCAATTCTCACTACTGGCCATTGACACTGCTACACCACGAAGATGACGTGATACAGATGCGAAATTTAACCGACAGGAAGAAGATGCTGTGATACGCAAATCATTAGCTTTTCAGAGCATTCACACAAGGTTGGCGCCGGTGGCGACACCTACAACGTGCTGACGTGAGGAAAGTTTCCCACCGATTTATCATACACAAACAGCAGTTGACCGGCGTTGCCTGGTGAAACGTTGTTGTGACGCCTCGTCTAAGGAGGAGAAATGCGTAACATCACGTTTCCGACTTTGATAAAGGTCGTATTGAAGCCTATCGCGATTGCGGTTTATCGTTTCGCGACATTGGTGCTCGCGTTGGTCGAGATCCAATGACTGTTAGGCAAATATGGAATCGGAGGGTTCAGGAGGGTAATACGGAACGCCGTGCTGGATCCCAACGGTCTCGTATCACTAGCAGTGGAGATGGCAGTCATCTTATCCGTATGGCTGTAACGGATCGTGCAGCCATGTATAGACCCCTGAGTCGACAGATGGGGACGTTTGCAAGACAACAATCATCTGTACGAACAGTTCGACGACGTTTGCAGAAGCGTGGACTATCAGCTCGGAGACCATGGCTACGTTTACCCTTGACGTTGCATCACAGAGAGGAGCGCCTGCGACGGGGTACTCAACGACGAACCTAGGTGCAGGAATGGCAATACGCCACTTTCTCGTATGAATCCAGGTTCTGTTTACAGCATCATAATAATCGCATGCGTGTTTGGCGACATCGCGGTGAACGCACATTGGAAGCGCGTGTTCGTCATCTGCATAATGGCGTATCAACCGGCGTGATGGTATGGGGTGCCACTGGTTACACGTCACAGTCACCTCTTGTTCCCATTGACGGCACTTTGAACAGTGGACGTTAGATCTCAGATGTGTTTCGACCCGTGGCTCAATCCTTCATTCGATCCCTGCGAAACCCTATATTTCAGCAAGATAATGCACGACTGCATGTTACAGGTCCTGTACGGGCCTTTCTGGATACAGAAAATGTTCGACTGCTGCCCTGGCCAGCACATTCTCCAGATCTCTCACCAATTGAAAACGTCTGGACAATGGTGGCTGAGCAACTGGCTCGTCACAATTCGCGTCACTACTCTTGATGAACTGTGGTACCATGTTGCTGCATGGGCAGCTGTACCTGTAAACGCCATCCAAGCTCTGTTTGACTTAATGTCCTGGCGTATCAAGGCCGTTATTACAGCCAGAGGTGGTTGTTCTGGGTACTGATTTCTCAGGATCTATGCACCCAAATTGCCTGAAAAGGTTATCACATATCAGTTCTAATATAATATATTTGTCCAATGAGTACCCGTTTGTCATCTGCATTTCATATTGGTGTAGCAATTTTAATGGCCTGTAGTGTCTCAACAAGGCACTGTAGAAACCAGTGGTGGCTTGATAATGATGTGGGCTATGTTTAATGAAATGGATTGAGTCCTCTGAATGTTTGGCTACTTGCAGTCTGTTTGCAGTGATTCATGAACGTCATGTTCACAAACAATGACGGAATTTATTACGGATGGCAGTGCGCCAGGTCACCAGTCCACAATTGTTCACGACTGGTTGAAGAACATTCTGGACAGCTAGACCGAATAGTTTGGTCACAAAGATCGCCCAATATGAATCACATCGAACTTTATGGGACAAGAGTGAATGACTAGTTCCTGTTCAAAATCCTGCACCGGCAACACTTTCGCAGGGTCTTCCATCTTGATGAGTTCAAGCCACGTCGGACTGGTGCACTACTCAGGGCAAACATAAGTCAGTCACGATAAAAGGTGGTATCGCATGATTTTAATGACTTTAGAGTAATGTTCAATAATAGTTATAAATACTTACGACATTCATGTGGAAATGTATTTTACTGAAGTTAAGCAATTCATCTCTTCCATGTCATAATAAAGTGCTCTAACATTATGTATGTTATTGTAACCACTCGACGACTTCCCTGTGTAAAGCAAAGAACCCACTTCTATACTGACGAGCTTATTATCGTCCGGTACAAGTCGCTATATTTGACAGGTAAATAAAATTCATCGCTATATTGTTAAATTAAAGAAAAAGAAAACTGCCACGGAAGTAGTTGAAACATGGTTAAAATTTTCATGAATGCTACTGAATAGGGAAATATAAATTTTTGTGTGATTCGAAGAAGAAATGTTCTATTAATAAAGTCGTATGTAATTGCTGCAGTTGTTCAATAAATGTATTGATAATTATTCTCTTTGATAAAGACATTTTGTCGATATCGGCCATCCTTTAACCTAGCAAAATTGTTAGAAACAGAATTTGAATATATTTACCTCAAGCCGAAGCGGTCATGCGGTTCTAGGCGCTGCAGTCTGGAACCGCGAGACCGCTACGGTCGCAGGCTCGAATCCTGCCTCTGGAATGGATGTATCTGATGTCCTTAGGTTAGTTAGGTTTAACTGGTTCTAAGTTCTAGGGGACTAATGACCTCAGAAGTTGAGTCACATAGTGTTCAGAGCAATTTTTATTGACCTCAAGATACCGCTTTCAATGGCCAAAGCTGACGGTTCGCACTATAGTCTTTGAGAAGACGTTCAAGGTATGTATCTTGCGTTTTGAAAAATTCCTTTCACCATTAGCTGTAGAAGCGGGTACACAACGTAGGTCTCGTACAGTAACGAATCTGTTGCGTAAAATGTCAATAAAATTGTTTATTGCATTAAAAAATAGTGATTCTTGTTGAAAACATCTTGCGGGGAAAATGGACATTAAGATCAAAGCTTCATAGTGTAGTTCGTTACCATTAATTTCACATTCGTTACTAAAACCACATTTTAAAAGCCATGTACGGGACTTCTAATGTTCTCTACCCCGTGTCAGATGAACATTTCAAAGAAAGCTGAAGCTCTTATCATAACTGTCCATATGCTCATATGAGTTTTATGGTGAAACATGAGCTAAATTAGATTCGGTGTTAAAGGAAAACCTTACGTTTCAAATACAGTTGAACTAACTAGGACTACTCGCTAGTAATTATGATACATCTTGAACACAAATCTTTCACATGGGCACCACTGCCACCTCTCAGCTTGGCACCCTCGAAACTGCTGATTATATCGCTTCCGCCTTAAATCAGTCCTGGTCTTTCTCCCTCTGACGGTTTGGTTGTTCGGTTCTCCGTCAACATTATGCGTAAGTAAGCATCTTGCCAATTTATGTGCTACTTGTGTTTATTGTTGACGTATAATCGGTTTGATGGTGTGTTATTAAGTGATTTTAAACCGGTTGGCCTTTGCCCTTTACCCGGTGCACTTCTTCGGATATCTATGTTGGCTGCACAGCTGCGGTTTGTGTCCTAATGTTCATTTATCACTACATTGTTTAGCGCGAGTTTTCACTGTTATTTTCCTTCGTTTGTGTCGATTTGTGAGTGATGTACGAGGAAACTCAAGACGAAGAAGTTCTTGATATCTATAGATGAATATCCTAGCAATGTTCAGTCTCCTGGGAACACTTCATAATTTCACTATCAAAATCTGACACAAACGATCGTTATTCTATATTATGATTTCGTGTCAAAAAGGTCACAGTTCGTAGTAATTGACGGAATGTCATCGAGTAAAACAGAAGTAATATCTTGTTTTCCCAAGGAAGTTATAGGTCCTCTGCTGTTCCTAATCTACATAAACGATTTAGGAGACAATTTGAGCGGTCCTCTTAGACAGTTTGCAGACGACGCTGTCACTTACCGTCTTGTAAACTCGTCATATGATGGAAACGAATTGCTAAATGATTTGGACGCGAAGTTTCTTTGGTAGGAATAGTGTTAGTTGACTCCAAATAATGGAAAATATGAAGTCACCCACATGAGTACTAAAAGAAATCCGTAAATCAGTCATTATTGGTTCTCCGTTTTAAGTTCACTGCAGTTTAAATAAAGACAGCTATACCAGACGCGTTTAACATTTATTTATAAAGCACCTTCCGTTGTTATTCTGCAAACTGGATACAAAGGTTTGTACATTTTTCCTTGTTGTTGATTAGAAACAGCGTTTTGTTTATAAAGTTGAAGTGCTAGTTACTTACGGTGTTTCTTTGCGTATTCACTAAATCGCTACTTCTTTTCTCCTTGTTAAGAACCGCTGATGTCGAAAGACTTCGATTTACATATGCACTTTACAGCTTTTGTCATTGTGCAATATTTCTTGCGCTGCTTTTGAGGTATTTACGCTTCACTTTTGTAAACTCAAGTTATGTTCGTATCTAATTCTGCATAGTATTACAGTTTCATGTTTGTTCGTTTGTTTTCGTTAATGTTGTGACTGTTACCAACCTGTTAAGCCACAATGTTCTTTTTAAATGTGTGTGTGTGTGTGTAAATTAGTGAAAATGTCTTTTGTACGTTAGGCAGAGATGTGAGAAGAGATAGGGCGAGGTTGACTGCAAGCTCTTCTTTTGTGTGTGTATGTGGGGGTTGGGGTGGGGGGGGGGGGGTCTGGAAGGTGATAATAGGACAGAACCTGGGAGGAGATGGTTGTGGTAAATGGAGCCTGTGGTTGTATTTGCAACATCGAGTGAACTGCAAGTATCACGGCGTCGTGGTTAGGTGGTCATGTTGATGGACTGAAAAGCTATGAATCCGTGTTAAAATCTCCCTTGGGCTCAATTTTTTTTCCACAAAATTATTAACTTTCCGTCGAGTCTTTGACGTGTCTGTCCTCCTTCTGAGGTCTTGTCAGCTGTCATACTGTACATTGATCGTAGAATTTGAGTCATATGTTACGAATATACTACCATCGCAAGTAAATGAGATGAATAGTGAGAGTAGGCAAGATGCCGCGCCGGCCGTGGTGGCCGAGCAGTTATAGGCGCTTCCGTACGGAACAGCGTAGCTGCTATGGTCACAGGTTCGAATCCTGCCACGGGCATGGCTGTGTGAGATGTCCTTAGGTTAGTAAGATGTAAGTAGTTCTAAGTCTAGGGGACTGATGACCTCAGATGTTAAGTCCTATAGTGCTTAGAGCTATTTGAACCATTTTTCAAGATGCCGTATAGATCACTCACAGAAATGAAAACAACAAATGAACAGCTGTGAACTATGTTACAGAAAAGGAATTCAAGAGTTAGAACTTCCAAAACGAAGCTCAAGAGTTAAAACATGTGGTATTTGCGTAGAACAAACGAAGTATATACGTCTATACGTCTGGATGGTCCTTTCTTACACCTTCCGGATGCAACCGCGCATTAAACCACGATACAGACAAAAATCTGAATATAAGAAACAGACACGGCAATTGCCGGACGGACAGTTCATAGTTTTGTAAAAAAAAAAAAAAAAAAGGAAATAAAAAAGGAAGAAACGAGGTACGAGGGAGTTTTGAACACAGATTTCCTCTTTCGCAGACCAACTCCGTGACTACATAACCACGACGTCGTGATTCGTGTTAAGTCGCACGTCGTTGGACATCTTGAGCTTGCACCGTTCTATATTTAGATTTTGCTTCTTTTTTCACAGTTCAGTTTACCTTCTTCCTGTTTTCAAGGTTCATCTGTGTTCAGTTTTTGATGGGATATCCAGCGGCCCGCCTTACCATTAACTCTTGAGTTTCCCTTGTAAGGTGCATGAAGTATTTTACAAGGCAGTTTTACTGTGTTCACTGCGAACTTGAAGATGACGAATGCAACCTGTAATTGTGTTGTTCGTGGAGGGTGAAAAACAGAATAGATTTGTATCCCATAACCTCGAGAATCTAATTCCCGTTCGCTCATTATGATTTTCTTCGGTTTCTGCAAATCATTTCAAGCAAATCCCACAGTGATACAACCATTTTTCTTCCCCATCCTAAACCGGTGTTTAAGTACTTCATCTGTCAATACATAAACACACCGCTGTCACAGAAAGTTATACCACACATTTCCCTTAACCTTAGTGATAATTCGAAAATCATTATGAACATCACAGACTACCTCAACATTGTTAATGCTGCAACACTAGGGTCACGCCGCTACGAACAATGTGTGTGACCTTAGTGGTTGGGAACTGTCTGGAGACGCTGTTGTCGGATCCTTGGAAAGTAAGTTTCCCCACCGCAGAGGCGCGTGAATTACTCAGCAGGAGTACGCATTTAACAGTAACGAGCGACGCAGGCACCGTCGGTCGTTCATGAATAATTTGCTTGATGAGCGCCGCTTCGGGGAGGATTGAGCTCGGAGAAGGAAGGTCCTACGGTAGAAGCAGGCTGCGTCGTCGTGACGCACCACCTCAGCAGTGGGTGCCTCATTAGATTCCATTCACTCAACACTCTGAAGAATCTCTGCCAACTCAGGCGTTTCACTCATACTAACATTAAAGTAGAAAAACTACTGTAAGTGTAATCATAATCTCACTGATCATTAATATATTTATACTCATCAGCATCAACATGAACCTCTTTCAGACTTTTGTATGCATAAACAGTCTTCGGAGTGCTGATCCACATTCTTCTTGCATCCTATTTAATAGAACCACGGAAACTTAAGTCACTGTCAATTTTTCTTGTGTCTTGAAATCAAATAACGAACTTCCACAGTCCAAACTTTTCAACATAGAGCAGCTCATGCAGTATACGTCCCATTTTCTAGATGCATTCCACTCTTTGTCTTCCTCCATTACCATGAGACTTATTCCCTGATTTCTTAACGGACGTTCTGTTGTCCATTCTTCTTGTCAGTGTTTTCTATACATTCCTTTCCTCCTCACTTTTCCGAATAACCTCCTCATTCCTTACTGCATCACCCCATCCAATATGCTCCCGTAGCACCACATCTCAAGTGTTACTGTTCACTTCTTGTTCTCCTACAGTCTACCAAACAATACTGTTACAAAAGTACATTCTCAGAAATATCTTTGAAAGTTGGACGTTCATACCTTTTTTTGGAAAGTTGGCTATTGATTCCGGTGTTGCGTGCATTGACAAATTCTGAGTCTAAGATGTTACAGGAGCTTCTGCTATTACTCGACGGCTTTGGGTAACTTGCATTTTTGTTGCATGCAGTTGTTGCTTGCTTGCCCTCTGGAGGGATTTTGTCAGATTCGTGAATGCATACTGAAGGTAATTTTCGTATCTTTCTTGTGATCAGATACGTGACTATTGATTGAAAACACTGTGGAGAAACTAAATTTTTTTCCTAATAAAACTGTCCAAGAAAAGAAATGTCAGCGTAAAGTTGGTCCAGTGTGTGAATCGCCAGTTTTCGAGATACAGTAAATTAATGATTCTTTTCACTTTTTACACCTCGTAAGACTGTTTGAATACTGTCATGTCGGAATAAGGGTTTTAATAATACAAATCCTTGGCCTACATATCAGATTTTATGATAACAATAATACAGTTTCAATTTTACAGTTGCAATTTTACAGGAAAAATATAAATAACGACATTATTTTCAGAGATAGAGCTTTACAAATTCCCGTACGCGTGTTACCATAACAATAATTTTTGAGGTAAAACTTATAGTGATACTTATAATAAATTTTCGACTGTAAAACTTTCACGTAGCAACCCTGGCAGGACTTTGTTTTATTGGATGATTTCGCAGTTAGAGATGCTTCGCCTTGCTATTGCATTGGCAAAATTTTGTACAATATTAGTTGGTCAGTTGTTGTTGCATAGCGTTTTTGTTCCTTGTACACTGCTCTGCATCAATTCAAAATTTTTGTTTCAGCAGATTTCCGGTTCAGAATTTGTTTATTTATTTCGTAACAGCGAGGTTAACGGTTTTATGTTAAGATGTTTGTTTCACAAGTTTGTGTCATTTTCCTTACTGGTACAACGACTATGAAAACTAAAGCACAGGCGGGAAGAGACCACACTGCAGAGGTAGCTCCAAACATATTTTTGGAAAATCTGTGACACAGGGTAGAAAATTCTTCTCAGGTTGGTGAAGTCAAGGAACTTTCGATCAATGCTGTGGATAATCAGAGTGTATGCTATTATTCACCAATCATGCATGATGAACTGCAGGGAACTACACGCCATTCAGGAGATCAGAATACCATGACAAAATCCGATTTTGTTATGAGTGATTCAGGTATGGCTTCTACGTCTACAGAGCAAAGTATTTTTATTTTGCCCTCTTTCAGTAATTAATACTAGCTCATCCTGAAAAGATTAGAAAATTTAGTTATGAAATTAGAAAATTCAGTAATTAAATTAGAGAGTTTAACAAAGAGATTAAAAAGTCAAATGACAAGCTTCGTGGCGATATCAAAGAATCTAATAGCAGACAGGAACAAAATTCGAAGCTACAGGAAGAGAAATTCAAATTATTCCTGGACGAGGCAAATAACAATTTAAATCGTAAATTCGAGGAAATGTCAAACGGTTCAAAACTCATATAAGCGAGGAATTTGTCTGAGATTAATAACCTTGAGTCCAGGCTTGACCATGCACAGTCTATTGACATTGTTGATTTGAGATAACAGACGTCTCAACAAGAATTAGAAACAGAGGAATTATCACAAAAGTTCGAGTCATTCCAGTTACAGACTATCACTGAAGTTTTAAACATACAAACTCAATTGACCATAGTTACAATAAGAGCTGAAGAGTTACCCTAGAGAGTGACACAAAAAGCACTGAATCAGAAAAAAGACCGGACGACGCTCAGTCGGTTCCGTTTGTTGATACGCAAGAATTTCAGCCTCCAACGTTTTGAAGGAGGGCAGCTGACGGTTAATCAGCAAAATAGACGTGACGTGAGAAATATGTAGGAACATATCAATAGCGAAGAAAAGATCGGTCGTAGTAACGACACCAATAGGTTCAGTAATTATCATGTTGGGGATCTCAATGAAAGCACTGATTTTAGAAATTCTGATCACTTCTTTCGTGAATGTGACATGTTTTGAGACACAATGATTGGAATGCGAGTTACAGGAAGAGAGAAAACTCATCCGTTCAGAAAATTATGGTTCCGATTATAAACAATTTCTCAGAGAAAATTAAAAATTTTTCGTAATGCCAGCAATGATATTAACGCAAGGGAGTGGTTACAACAATTTCACTATTCTTTGTCACCAACATGGCCAATTGGCCACAAACTTGAATTCGTTTGCAGTTATCTTAAAGGAGAACCTGCGACAAGAATGAGATGAATAGCACGTGAATGTCACACGTAAGATGATTTTTATCCCGCATTCTTGTCCGCTTACTGGTCTGAAACAACTCAAGGTTGTGTGGAACACAACATTAATATGATACAAATTATGAACAGACGAATTTCTCAACTCGTGCGCAGTACTTTCAAAACACGATGTGCATGAACAGATACTTGACTAATCCGTACAGCCTGTCAGAACTCATCCGCATTTGTTTGCCTAAATTACCTATCAGATTATGCCACATACTTACGGAAGGACATTGTTAGGATGACTTGGAAGCCTTCCAAGCTCTTTTGCATTAACCTGAATTTGACAACAATGATCACACATACAGAAACAGCAGTAATCGGTGTTGGGAAAATTAGTGTCCGCAGCGTAACAGAAAATGTAGATGTTATTCCTGTGAAAGGTGTGACGAGTGTCGTGATGAAAACAGTCATGATGTGACTCTTCAGCCCTACAATACAAATTACAGACGGCCGAAGAAGGATTCTCGTGATCGTCGGCATTATCACTACAGAAGCAGAAATCGCGGATCGCGTGAACATAGACGTTAAGGAAATGAACATAATTTCAGACGGAATAGCAGTGACAAAGTAAATCGAAAGTGGCGTGACCCTACAAATTCTGATTCAGAAATTGGTGCTCGCGATGTTGAAATCAGGGCATACCGCCCACAGGAGAAAAATGTTAATACCATTTATGTAAGACGAAGTAATTATGATGACGAATGAAATTAAGTGGCGCAATAGTAGAAATTCAGATTCGGATCGTAGAGCAACTGTAGGAATCAGACCGCGCAACCAGGGCTCCTCCTACTCCAGCCAAAATGAATCGGCACAACAATGACTAGCAGCCACGACTGCAAACGAACTGTCTGTAGTCGCCAACAGCCTACATACCTACTACGTTAACTTTATAGGTATGGATAACATTAGAAACACGTTGTTACAAGTAAATTTCGACTGTGAAAATACACTTGTACATCCAACTGTAAAAATTTCCGTAGAAAAACGTTCATTTTATGCTGTAGTTGATTTTGGTGGTTCTGTTAAAGTGATTAGTGAGACAGTGTTTAATAAATGTACTCAACTATCTGTCTGTCCAGCTTTGTCACTATTAACAGCTGAAGTGAAAGGAGTGATTCAAAGAAAAAGTTTAGATACACATAATCAGACTTGGTTAGTTCCCCTGTGTTAGGGACACAAATTTTCTGAGAATTTTCTGAACATTCTTCCTTTGTCAAAAGAAGAAATTTAGATGCAGAGCTTCTACGTGAATATAAAACGACGTGAAATTTTAGCGATGCTGAGGTAATGTCACAAGTAAATCATGTACTAGTAACACCTTCATTTCAAGAATGATTGACAAAGGAAGATGAAGATGTAAACTGTTTGCATTTTCCCTTGCCGCTCGAGATGCAACTGAATTGTTAACAAAGAAATTCTCCAAACAGCCGTGCTGATTGAGCATTTATTTTATTTTGTATTCACTACCAGTTTTGGCAATTCAATATTCCATCTTCAGACCCCACATACACCTCACAAAAATTCCAACAGTTGCGGTTCAGTCTTCGGAGGAAGCACTTGAGGTACAAATTCACGACAACCAGGAACAGATAGCCCCAGTATCGATAATTTTTGAGAGATGAATATGAGGCCTGAAGACGGCATACTGAATTGCCTAAACTGGTAGCAAAAACAAAATGTAGTAACCTCTCAATTATCACGGCAGTTTGGCGAATTTATGTGTTAAATATTTGACCAGCCACTGTCCCACGTCCACAATGGATCAAGACAGGCTCACT
Organism: Schistocerca serialis cubense; assembly: GCF_023864345.2. Lineage (NCBI taxonomy): Eukaryota > Metazoa > Arthropoda > Insecta > Orthoptera > Acrididae > Schistocerca > Schistocerca serialis. The sequence goes on from NC_064642.1 coordinate 669,919,208, forward strand.
GAATTTGTGTGACGGTTGCATGAACGAGGACGACATAACAATATTTCATTGTAAAGGTGAACAGTCTATTAGCATAGAATAGTTAATTAAGAAGAAAGTACGCAGAGATGAAGTAGATTCTGATACAGTCACACATAAACGATTGGGAATTTTAAGATCAAATTCTCATGTGTTTTTTCTGAGAAGACAGAAACACACGTAATTATCTTTAATAATTGAAGTTTAAGGTATATAATACACTTTTGTACCACCTTAGATTGTTCCGTTGTCATATAGACAGAAGTCAAACAGGATATACAATAGATGCTAGATGAGGGAATAATCGAGCATGCTGTGGGTTCATACAGTAGACCACTACATGTTGTTAAAAGGACGGATGATTCTATTAGAACTGTTCTCGAGTCCAGACAAATCACTATAACACTATAACACAACCTGAAGCAGATCGACCACGAACACTATATGAATTACTTTTGAATGCATTATGGGAACAGCAGTGATCAATGTCTTATAAATAATTACTATTAAAAACAATCTTGATCACGATTTATTTAACAAGGTGACCGGTTTCGACCACTACTGCGGTCATCTTCAGACCATTGAGTAGGAACCTCTTTCTGTTGGAGAATCACTCCAACAGAAAGAGGTTCCTACGCAATGGTCTGAAGATGACCACAGTAGTGGTCGAAACCGGTCACCTTGTTAAATAAACCGTGATCAAGACTGTTTTTAATAGTAATTAACTATATGAATTATTACAGAAATATCATACCGTAAGGATAATGTCTTCTATTGATTTACAATACAGCCTTTGAATAATCGAATTACTTCCTGAATGTAAGAAATATACAGCTTTTCTCTGTTTTGGAAGTTGTCCATAAATATCGAAAATTACCATTATGTCTCAATGTTTCATCAGCTGCAGTTATCCAAGTTATGAATACTAGCTTACTAAAGCATTTACAAGACAGGATGTTGACTACGTTCCGATCGCTAAAAATTCGTGGACAGAACATAACCAAATACTAAATGAACTTTTACAGACATTCCTTGAGCAAAACGTTATAGTCAATGTTTAAAAAAATCAGAATGTGCTAAAATTCAGTATAAATTTGTTGTCCACGTTGTCTATAGAAGGTATCTTACCCAACCCAAAAGACCTGAAAGCAATGGAAGAAATACGTACCTAGAAACAAACGACAACTTAGACGACACAGGCCTTTTGAATTTTTATCGTCGTGTCGTCACCTTACAGAACTTGTCTGCAATAGACTAGGGCAGAATCTGTTTCTACTGTATTTGTTAGAAATTTTCTGAAAGACGTAGGACATGTAAAGTACTTTCTGATAATGGCTTATAATTTCGTTCTAATACATGGCTAAAAACTTTGAGATGTAGAAAAATATAACTAATATTTATATCATGCTAAGCCATCCAATAATCCTTCTCCACGCATTATGAAAGAATTAGGTAGACTTTGAAGATTGTATTACTATCGTTAACAAAGAAACTGGTATCTCCACTTGTCGAATTTTCAAAATGTCATTAGTGAACTACCGTATCATTCTACAGCTTCGACTGCACTCTTTGTATTGCAGAATAAACCACCACCTGATTATATAAAGTAATAACATTAAGAAAGCCACAGAGAAAATGAAGAAGCTCCAAAGCCCACGAGTGAACGTCAAGCACTTACAGGTAGGTCAGAAAGTGATGTTTACAAATAATAATCGCCTGGGGGGTTTACTATTCTGCAGTATACATATGCAGTGGCGAGCATAGGCTTTTAATATATCTCGTACCGTCGATCTCTTTGGTAGGAAGTCTTACTAAATAGTAAAGTCTTACTAAATAGTAACTGACTACGATTTGTGTTGTCTGAAGGAAAGTACTTCGCATTTGTTAAGCATAGTCCGACAAAGTGATAATACGGTGCAAGCAGACAATTTTTTCAGCGTCTATATTTTCACTATGACAACATGGTATGGTAAACTATCTGTGATCAACGAGTATTTGGCTGGTATAGAACTAACTTTATTGGTGAAGATCTGATTGAAATGTTGTACTGTTATCTTATTTCTTGAGCTTGGATGTCTTCTTTTGATATCTTGCTATAGCTGAGTATACAATTTTTTGAGGTTTTAAGCTGATCTTTTTTTCCAGGAAGATAGTTTGCATATGTAATAAAGTTTCTTGTGACTTTCGGCAGTTTATGTGTTCATGCTTTACCTTTACCAGAGAGAATACTGCGTTATTTGTAAGGAAAGTAAATGAGAGGACATTTTCTGTAGGTACACTTTTGTGAAGTAGGTAATGATTTCTATAGTTACAGATAACTGCTCACTTTGTTTTGGGTAAGAGATAGTGTATCAGTGGTTCAGAATTGAGAAAGATATTTCTTATGGGCAATAATTTAGCTAGGAACATTTCTGACTGAATCTTGTTATGCTATTTAGGAAGCATCTTGAAGACTGATAATTTCGGAGTTGTATACATACACATGACGAAACTAGGGAGTACTGTGCGATATACATAAGTAATATTATGGGGAATTTTACTTAAGTGTTGCCATATGAAGTTTATGATGTTAGTATGGTTTATTATGGTGCAACTATGGTTTATTATTGTGGTAAGTTATGTGAAATGGATTTTCATTTGTAGGACATTATTGTGAAGGTTAATGAAATATCTTATTCTGAGGTTAATGAAATATCTTATTCTGAGGAAGGAACTTGACGCATTATATATGAATTAGTGAGAAAACATTATTTTTTGAGCTTTTTGAGGAACAGGACCTGGTAACAAATACACACTCTTTAAAAGTAGCAATCCACAGCTACACTAGATACATGAAGGTGGTGTTTGTGAACACTTTGTTGGAATGCAGGGTCACAATGATATTTTTAAAGCAGATCTATTTTCTCATGAAATGATCTCAGAGAGGATAGTACTATCGAAGTTTTGATGCTGCTGACGAGATACATTATACTGTGTAAGAGCTATCGATTATGGAGAGAACATGAACAGCAGTTTGAGAAACCAACCATGTTGTTGTTATTGGTCATCAGTCTACTGACTGGTTTGATGCGGCCCAACACGAATTCCTTTCCTGTGCTAACCTCTTCATCTTAGAGTAGCACTTGCAACCTACGTCCTCAATTATTTGTTTGACGTATTCCAATCTCAGACTTCCTCTACAGTTTTTGCCCTCTACAGCTGCCTCTAGTACCATGGAAATCATTCCCTCATGTCTTAGCAGATGTCCTCTCATCCAGTCCCTTCTCCTTATCAGTGTTTTCCACATATTCCTTTCCTCTCCGATTCTGCGTAGAACCTTCTCATTCCTTACCTTATCAGTCCACCTAATTTTCAACATTCGTCTATAGCACCACATCTCAAATGCTTCGATTATCTTCTGTTCCGGTTTTCCCACAGTCCATGTTTCACTACCATACAATGCTGTACTCCAGATGTACATCCTCAGAAATTTCTTCCTCAAATTAAGGCCGGTATTTGATATTAGTAGACTTCTCTTGGCCAGAAATTCCTTTTTTGCCATAGCGAGTCTGCTTTTGATGTCCTCCCTGCTCCGTCCGTCATTGGTTATTTTGCTGCCTAGGTAGAAGAATTCCTTAACTTCATTGACTTCGTGACCATCAATCCTGATGTTAAGTTTCTCGCTGTTCTCATTTCTACTACTTCTCATTACCTTCGTCTTTCTCCGATTTACTCTCAAACCATACTGTGTACTCATTAGACTGTTCATTCCGTTCAGCAGATCATTTAATTCTTCTTCACTTTCACTCAGGATCGCAATGTCATCAGCGAATCGTATCAGTGATATCATTTCACCTTGTATTTTAATTCCACTCCTGAACCTTTCTTTTATTTCCGTCATTGCTTCCTCGATGTACAGATTGAAGAGTAGGGGCGAAACGCTACAGCCTTGTCTTACACCCTTCTTAATACGAACACTTCGTTCTTGATCGTCCACTCTTATTATTCCCTCTTGGTTGTTGTACATATTGTATATGACCCGTCTTTCCCTATAACTTACCCCAACTTTTTTCAGAATCTCGAACAGCTTGCACCATTTTATATTGTCGAACGCTTTTTCCAGGTCGACAAATCCTATGAACGTGTCCTGATTTTTCTTTAGCCTTGCTTCCATTATTAGCCGTAACGTTAGAACTGCCTCTCTCCTCCCTTTACTTTTCCTAAAGCCAAACTGATCGTCACCTAGCGCATTCTCAATTTCCTTTTCCATTCTTCCGTATATTATTCTTGTAAGCAGCTTCGATGCATGAGCTGTTAACTGATTGTGCGATAATTCTCGCACTTGTCAGCTCTTGCCGTCTTCGGAATTGTGTGGATGATGCTTTTCTGAAAGTCAGATGGTATGTCGCCAGACTCATATATTCTACACACCAACGTGAATAGTCGTTTTGTTGCCACTTCCCCCAATGATTTTAGAAATTCTGATGGAATGTTATCTATCCCTTCTACCTTATTTGACCGCAAGTCCTCCAAGGCTCTTTTAAATTCCGATTCTAATACCTGATCCCCTAGCTCCTCTAAATCGACTCCTGTTTCTTCTTCTATCACATCTGACAAATCTCCAAGGTTTTCAATGTATTCTTTCCCCCTATCTGCTCTCTCCTCTGCATTTAACAGTGGAATTCCCGTTGCAGTCTTAATGTTACCTCCGTTGCTTTTAATGTCACCAAAGGTTGTTTTGACTTTCCTGTATGCTGAGTCTGTCCTTCCGACAATCATATGTTTTTCGATGTGTTCACATTTTTCCTGCAGCCATTTCGTCTTAGCTTCCCTGCACTTCCTATTTATTTCATTCCTCAGCGACTTATATTTCTGTATTCCTGATTTTCCCGGAACATGTTTGTACTTCCTCCTTTCATCAATCAACTGAAGTATTTCTTCTGTTACCCATGGTTTCTTCGCAGCTACCTTCTTTGTACCTATGTTTTCCTTCCCAACTTCTGTGATGGCCCTTTTTAGAGGTGTCCATTCCTCTTCAACTGTACTGCCTACTGCGCTATTCCTTATTGCTGTATCTATAGCGTTAGAAAACTTCAAACGTATCTCGTCATTCCATAGTACTTCCGTATCCCACTTCTTTGCATATTGATTCTTCCTGACTAATGTCTTGAATTTCAGCCTACTCTTCATCACTACTATATCGTGATCTGAGTCTATATCTGCTCCTGGGTACGCCTTACAATCCAGTATCTGATTTCGGAATCTCTGTCTGACCAAGATGTAATCTAATTGAAATCTTCCCGTATCACCCGGCCTTTTCCAAGTATACCTCCTCCTCTTGTGATTCTTGAACAGGGTATTCGCTATTACTAACTGAAACTTGTTACAGAACCCAGTTAGTCTTTCTCCTCTTTCATTCCTTGTCCCAAGCCCATATTCTCTTGTAACCTTTTCTTCTACTCCTTCCCCTACAACTGCATTCCAGTCGCCCATGACTATTTGATTTTCGTCCCCCTTTACATACTGCATTACCCTTTCAATATCCTCATACACTTTCTCTATCTGTTCATCTTCAGCTTGCGACGTCGGCATGTATACCTCAACTATCGTTGTCGGTGTTGGTCTGCTGTCGATTCTGATTAGAGCAACCCGGTCACTGAACTATTCACAGTAACACACCCTCTGCCCTACTTTCCTATTCATAACGAATCCTACACCTGTTATACCATTTTCTGCTGCTGATGATGTTACCCGATACTCATCTGACCAGAAATCCTTGTATTCCTTCCACTTCACTTCACTGACCCCTACTATATCTAGATTGAGCCTTTGCATTTCCCTTTTCAGATTTTCTAGTTTCCCTACCACGTTCAAGCTTCTGACGTTCCACGCCCCGACTCGTAGAAAGTTATCCTTTCGTAGATTATTCAATATTTTTCTCAAGGAAACCTCCCCCTTGGCAGTCTCCTCCCGGAGATCCGAATGGGGGACTATACCGGAATCTTTTGCCAATGGAGAGATCATCATGACACTTCTTCAATTACAGGCCACATGTCCTGTGGATACACGTTACCAACCATACCTGCCATATATATTGTGAAGTCCAGAAAACACTAAAATTCTAGCTGCATGAGATACTAGCGCTTGCAGATAACACATTTCCTTTTCACCTTTCGGGAGATGGCAATGCATATGTGAGGAATGAATGGTTGTACAATTATTTCTTCCTCTGTTGCTCAACTGTGTGATGTACGTGTGAGATGCATTTTTTAGCTTCACGAAATTGTGGAAAGAAATTTTCTCAGTAAATAATTTGTTTCTCTACTTATTACTGATTACACTTACTGTACTTAATTTTTTGCGTGTGACATGATCATTACCGAATTTTCCTCTATTGGAGAAGTAATAAAAACACCTTCCCCACATGAACCATGGACCTTGCCGTTGGTGGGGAGGCTTGCGTGCCTCAGCGATACCGTAGGTGCAACCACAACAGAGGGGTATCTGTTGAGAGGCTAGACAAACATGTGGTTCCTGAAGAGGGGCAGCAGCCTTTTCAGTAGTTGCACGGGCAACAGTCTGGATGATTGACTGATCTGGCCTTGTAACATTAACCAAAACGGCCTTGCTGTGCTGGTACTGCGAACGGCTGAAAGCAAGGGGAAACTACAGCCGTAATTTTTCCCGAGGACATGCAGCTTTACTGTATGATTAAATGATGATGGCGTCCTCTTGGGTAAAAGATTCCGGAGGTAAAATAGTCCCCCATTTGGATCTCCGGGCGGGGACAACTCAAGAGGACGTCGTTATCAGGAGAAAGAAAACTGGCATTCTACGGATCTGAGCGTGGAATGTCAGATCCCTTAATCGGGCAGGTAGGCTAGAAAATTTAAAAAGGGAAATGGATAGGTTAAAGTTAGATATAGTGGGAATTAGTGAAGTTCGGTGGCAGGAGGAACAAGACTTTTGGTCAGGTGATTACAGGGTTATAAATACAAAATCAAATAGGGGTAATGCTGGAGTAGGTTTAATAATGAATAAAAAAATAGGAGTGCGGGTTAGCTACTACAAACAGCATAGTGAACGCATTATTGTGGCCAAGGTAGACACAAAGCCCATGTCTACTACAGTAGTACAAGTTTATATGCCAACTAGCTTTGCAGATGATGAAGAAATTGATGAAATGTATGACGAGATAAAAGAAATTATTCAGGTAGTGAAGGGAGACGAAAATTTAATAGTCATGGGTGACTGGAATTCGTCAGTGGGAAAAGGGAGAGAAGGAAATATAGTAGGTGAATATGGATTGGGGGGAAGAAATGAAAGAGGAAGCCGCCTTGTAGAATTTTGCACAGAGCATAACTTAATCATAGCTAACACTTGGTTCAAGAATCATGAAAGAAGGTTGTTTACCTGGATGAATCCTGTAGATACTAAAAGGTATCAGATAGATTACATAATGGTAAGACAGAGATTTAGGAACCAGGTTTTAAATTGTAAGACATTTCCAGGGGCAGATGTGGATTCTGACCACAATCTATTGATTATGAACTGCAGATTGAAACTGAAGAAACTGCAAAAAGGCTGGAATTTAAGGAGATGGGACCTGGATAAATTGAAAGAACCAGAGGTTGTAGAGAGTTTCAGGGAGAGCATAAGGGAACAATTGACAGGAATGGGGAAAAGAAATACAGTAGAAGAAGAATGGGTAGCTCTGAGGGATGAAGTAGTGAAGGCAGCAGAGGATCAAGTAGGTAAAAAGACGAGGGCTAATAGAAATCCTTGGGTAACAGAAGAAATATTGAATATAATTGATGAAAGGAGAAAATATAAAAATGCAGTAAATGAAGCAGGCAAAAAGGAATACAAACGTCTCAAAAATGAGGTCGACAGGAAGTGCGAAATGGCTAAGCAGGGATGGCTAGAGGACAAATGTAAGGATGTAGAGGCTTGTCTCACTAGGGGTAAGATAGATACTGCCTACAGGAAAATTAAAGAGACCTTTGGAGAGAAGAGAACCACTTGTATGAATATCAAGAGCTCAGATGGCAACCCAGTTCTAAGCAAAGAAGGGAAGGCAGAAAGGTGGAAGGAGTATATAGAGCGTTTATACAAGGGCGATATACTTGAGGACAATATTATGGAAATGGAAGAGGATGTAGATGAAGATGAAATGGGAGATAAGATACTGCGTGAAGAGTTTGACAGAGCACTGAAAGACCTGAGTCGAAACAAGGCCCCGGGAGTAGACAACATTCCATTAGAACTACTGATGGCCTTGGGAGAGCCAGTCATGACAAAACTCTACCATCTGGTGAGCAAGATGTATGAGACAGGCGAAATACCCACAGACTTCAAGAAGAATATAATAATTCCAATCCCAAAGAAAGCAGGTGTTGACAGATGTGAAAATTACCGAACTATCAGTTTAATAAGTCACAGCTGCAAAATACTAACGTGAATTCTTTACAGACGAATGGAAAAACTGGTAGAAGCGGACCTCGGGGAAGATCAGTTTGGATTCCGTAGAAATGTTGGAACACGTGAGGCATTACTAACCTTGCGACTTATCTTAGAAGAAAGATTAAGAAAAGGCAAACCTACATTTCTAGCATTTGTAGACTTAGAGAAAGCTTTTGACAACGTTAACTGGAATAATCTCTTTCAAATTCTGAAGGTGGCAGGGGTAAAATACAGGGAGCGAAAGGCTATTTACAATTTGTACAGAAACCAGATGTCAGTTATAAGAGTCGAGGGGCATGAAAGGGAAGCAGTGGTTGGGAAAGGAGTGAGACAGGGTTGTAGCCTCTCCCCAATGTTATTCAATCTGTATATTGAGCAAGCAGTAAAGGAAACAAAAGAAAAATTCGGTGTAGGTATTAAAATTCATGGAGAAGAAGTAAAAACTTTGAGGTTCGCCGATGACATTGTAATTCTGTCAGAGACAGCAAAGGACTTGGAAGAGCAGTTGAACGGAATGGACAGTGTCTTGAAAGGAGGATATAAGATGAACATCAACAAAAGCAAAACGAGGATAATGGAATGTAGTCAAATTAAATCGGGTGATGCTGAGGGGATTAGATTAGGAAATGAGACACTTAAAGTAGTAAAGGTGTTTTGCTATTTAGGGAGTAAAATAACTGATGATTGTCGAAGTAGAGAGGATATAAAATGTAGACTGGCAATGGCAAGGAAATCGTTTCTGAAGAAGAGAAATTTGCTAACATCGAGTATAGATGTAAGTGTCAGGAATTCGTTTGTGAAAGTATTTGTATGGAGTGTAGCCATGTATGGAAGTGAAACAAGGACGATAAATAGTTTGGAGAAGAAGAGAACAGAAGCTTTCGAAATGTGGTGCTACAGAAATAGATTGGATGGGTTGATCACATAACTAATGAGGATATATTGAACAAAATTGGGGAGAAGAGGAGTTTGTGGCACAACTTAACAAGAAGAAGGGATCGGTTGGTAGGACATCATGGGATCACCAATTTAGCATTGGAGGGCAGCGTGGAGGGTAAAAATCGTAGAGGGAGACCAAGAGATCAATACACTAAGCAGATTCAGAAGGATGTAGGTTGCAGTAGGTACTGGGAGATGAAGAAGCTTGCACAGGATAGAGTAGCATGGAGAGCTGCATCAAACCAGTCTCAGGACTGAAGACCACAACAACAACAACAACAACAATAAAAACACACAGAACTGTGTGCATTTGTATGAGCTAAGAAATATTTTCAGATCAAAGTGTAATATAAGTAGCAAGCAGGTTACATTGCAACAGTGTGAATGTAGCAGTTGTCTGTTATATACAACAAGACATTCCAGAAGTACCTGATCATATTAAATACGTTGGTTCCTCTTATGTAACTTATGTAATCTTATGCTTATTTTTATGTATTTTATGATGTTTGTAAGGCAACTGATGCTATTTTTCTCAGTTTTGTTATGTATGAATTTGGCATTTCCGCCTTGGAAACGTATAAGGCAAGAATCGCCCCAAACAGTTTTTAGAAGTGGGGGTGGAGATTGCGGAAGTTGGTCGTTCATACCTTGTTTAGACAGTTGGCTACCAGTTCTGCAGTTGTGTGCATGCATGAACTCTGATTCTGAGACATTATTGTCACAAGTGGTAATTGGATGCAGTCTGGCTTGGAGAGAAGTCACACCTCAGGATAGGCCACTGCGTGCCCTAACTGTGCTAGTGGAGCCAGATGAGATTTCTGTAGTAATCGAGGATTGTTGGTAATTTGCCTTTATACTGCGTGTAGTTGTCTTTTGCTTGCTCGCTTGAGGGATTTTATCAGTTTGTGTATACATATATCGAAAGTAATATTCAAATCTTTCTTTGATGTGATACATGATTATTGATGAAAGATAGTATGGATTAAGTAAAGTTTTCACTAATGAAACTGTCCAAGGAGAAGAAACGTCTCAGTGAAGTTTGTCAGTGTGTGATTCGCTAGTTGTCAGAATGTAGTAAATTAATACATTTTATCGATTCCCTTCATTTTTAATCTGCTTGTTGATTAACCCTCTATTTGACCATTAATCTCTACAAAAAAGAAAAAGTGGGGTAGTTGCATCAGTAGTTGTGAGCACGCCTTGCCCTCTGCATGGATCACAATATTTCTGCTGAAGTATTTTAGTATGTTGCTGCATGCAGAATATTCATGCAGTGCAGTGACAAGACAAGATAAGCTGTTTACTGTGTGCAGGAACATTACATTATAATTTTTGAAGACGTTAGTGAATATTTTAAAAATCACAGTCAGATATAAGGCAATTGATTTTTCATTATTTATGAGAAGACCAATTAATTTCCGTTTATTTTCTTCTGTATCAGAATACTGATACATCCAACACTATGAAGTTCCTGAAAAAGTTTGAAAACTGACATGTCGGAATAAGGCTTTCCATAATACAAGTTGTACAACTACGTATCAGATTTTATGATAACTGTAATTAATTTCACTACATAGCCTAGCAGCTTTAGAGAAAAAGAACAAATAACGATAATATTGTCAGAGATAGAACTTTACACATCTCCATACTTCTTTTTTAAATAATAACAATTTTTGACATAAAACTTTCACCAGGCTAATAATAATTATAGTAAATTTTTCATAATAAAACTTTCACTTTCAGAAAATTAAGATCCAAGTTTTACACTAGCAGCCTCCTTTTGGACATCAATGCCCTTTTTTTTCCAGTGGTAGTCTAATTCTTACGTCCACATTGCTCCATCTGTCATGGGTTATTTTGCTTCAGGATTACTGACTCTGATGTTATATTTCTCGCTGTTGTCATTTCTGCTACTTCTCATTACTTTCCACTTTCTTCGATATACTTTCAATCCATATTCTGTACTCATTAGATTGTTCATTCCATTCATCAGATCCTATAACTCTTCTTCAGTTTCACTGAGGATAGCAATCTCATCGTGTATCGTAATGCTAAATTCCGTCACCCTGAATTTCAGTTCCACCCTTGTACCTTTCTTATATTTGAGTCATTACTTCTTCGACATATAAATTGAACAATAGGGAAGAAAGATTACTTCCCTGTCTTACACCCTGTTTAATCCATGCAATTCTTTCTTGGTCTTCTACTCTTACTCATCCTTGTTGTTCCTTGTATGTAGTGTTTATTACAGTACTTCCCCATAGTTTATCCCTGGTTTCTAGAGATTTCGAATATCTTGCACCATTTGACACTGTCGATCGCTTTTTCCTGGTCGGCAAATCCTATGAAAGTCGTCTTGCTACGTAATCCTCATACAACTATTAAATTTTCATTACAGTCAGAATCATGTCTTTGACTCCAGTGTATTCCATCACACATTTCTTTTCTGCAGTATCTCCTACTAATTCCCCAAGTGAGTCCACCCATTGCTCTGCGGCCAAGCCTCTATTTTAGGATTATTTATACATTAAAAGTCCAGTTGAAACTGTCAAAACTGATATTACACCCTGCTTGTAAATCTCACTTTTCAGACATGTGAGAAGCTTAGTTCAGAAACCCCTATTTAGTTTCCAAAAACTGCTCCTGACTATATTTACTCTTGTTTTCATTTATTTTTCCTATTTTCCACGTTACTCCATTCAACTGCTCAAACTATGAACTGCAACATGACATCTGTATTGGTCTGTAGGGGAGAGTGTTGTTCGCTTGATTACGTTTAGCCAACCCTGAAACAGAACTTTAATATATTATATTAGTTTTGAAATGATAGCATAAACTTTGTGTGTGGCAGCCTTTTTCCGAAATCTCAGAAATTACTAAGAACAATTCAGTTTTTCCTAAAAGTGAAAAAGTTTTCCAGTGTACAACGTTGTCACGTATCTATGAACCATTATTCCAATCAAGTGTAAAAGTCTTGCAAACGAGAGAATATTGTCGATACTGTATTCAACAGACTGCTTGTCACTTTACTACTATACTACTTTACACCAGTGATCAATAAGGGAAGTAAAGTTAAGAAGTATTATCAAAAATCCGGTTACAATCTAAAAATCTGTTGTCAGCTGAATCTAACTTCGATTTTCAAGTAATAGAAAATTTCTTAATCATTAAAGAGACTCAGCTCATTTTCAGACATTTTTCCGGTTCGAGGTACTATATGTTGCAATAGCGACGAAGTATAGCGTAACTGTTTACATGTAATGTAACTAGTTTTAAAAATGTGACTAATTTTACTCACCATGAAACACTGTAACAGAAGACTATCAGTAGATTCCAAATAATTTTAATATATTGTACAGCATTAAATATGTGGAACTTTTAATATTTAGGAATGTCATACAATACCCAATCTCATCTCCCATAACAACACAAGGCTTGGAAAACGTCAGAAACTTCTTATGGCAGTTTTTAGTACCCATTCCGTCATATTATACTATAACAAGTCACTAGATTGAAACATCGATCAGGAAACTTATTGTCATCGTAGGCACACCATCTTCAAGCTAAAACACTCTCCCCTCCTACATTTTTATATACTTTCACTATTGAACATTGTACTCGCATTGTATTTGATTTTCCAGCCTGGTTTCAAATTTATTCTATATTGTTATGTTATTCATTGTTAGGATTAATGAGGAAGGGAAGACGATAGGAACATATCATCCCCAAAGTGCCAGTGTTTAACTTAATTATACGAGACGGTTCCTAAATTTGCATCACCTGCGATTTGAAGTGGCGCGTAAGAGAACTGTGTCTGATCATTCAGTAATCATTTTGGGATAACAGCCATATGTTCTTATTTTCAAATGTTCCAAGATGATTAAACTTCCTTACTCACTTCCAATCGCAGATATGGCACGTAAACCTAGCGAGATCAGTTCATATATGACATGTCTCACTTTTAATATATATTAATCTGCAATAATATAATTGTTTTCGACAATATTATCTTGTTGAGGAATGCCCTCAAAACATAGCACCAGAGCTTGGTGTTATAATTTCATGACACATCAGAATTGCAAAAGGTGATCTGTTGAGGGGAGATGGAAGGAAATTTTTATCCCTCTTCTTCCAATGCTATTTTATGCTTTTAATAGGTACACTTCTTAAAAGAACTATAAGTGATAAAACAATGAAATTTTTAGTGCATATTTACAACATAGATGTCTCAAGTAAAATGAACATAATATCTCTTAGGGTTTTGAAGGAAAAAATTATTCTTTAACTAGTAAAATTCAACTTTTTTTGTACATTAATTATCATAAAACAGTTTCTGATTATTTGGTGGTTCTTAATTTACTTGTAATAACTTATTACCATCTGCTTTACAAATTAACCAAATTTCATGTTTCTAACCCCATTAGTTTATCAAATTATGCTACCTGAAAATAAAAAATACAGTTTTGAGAAAAATCCATTTGAAGTTTAATATTACAATTCAAGTATAGTTATCGATGGGAATTACTTACCACTAATATTTTCCTGTCCCATACTGAGCATTATCTAAATCATACTGATCTTCTTTTCTTCTCTTGGTCCGTCTTCTTTTCTGTCTGTCTTCTTTCATGCATTTCAAATTAGCAATATCTCTTTGCAGATTCTCTCTTTATCAATTTGCACCTAGGATCTTGCAGTATTTCCGCTAGATTTTATGTCGAGTAATTCCAAATCATCCGATTTTCTAATTAGACCATCACTGAAGCGTAAAATAGCATAATAAACACCAAATTTGAGGGTTGTAAGCTCAACAGATACAGTTTTCGGTAGCCAGTTCCCAATGACAGAATTCACACAGTCATTTAAATTTTGGGTTTTCCCATGTAGACATTTCTTCAACAAGGTTTCTTTACAAAGGTCACTAAATATGAGTTTAATTTGTTTCATTACTAATGCAGGTAAAGAATGTTTGTGGTTATATCTGGCACTTCTCCTGTACTTGCACCAAGTGTCAGGATTATTTGGGCAATGACCATGCATGATTTCCCTAAATCGCTCCAGGCAAATGCCGGGATGGTTACTTTCAAAGAGCACAGCCGACTTCCTTCCCCATCCTTCCTTAATCCAATGAGACTGATGACCTCGCTGTCTGGTCTCCTTCCCAAAAACAACCCAACCCAACCTAATGTGCACTGGATTTTCATTTGTGGCAAGCATATGGAAAAAGATAGCCCATCCAGCTTTTTTAATATTTTCTAAATTCCCTACATTGCTTCTTATAGCTAAGTCATAATAATTCTGCCATCTATCTATTTCAATATTTGTCAGGCGACCTTTACCAGCTATCATCTTACAACCTTCCAATACTATTTTCGACTTTTCTTTCAATAATCCTCTCAACATGGACTCCATTCTCTTCTGGATATTCCCAAAGCACTCCAATTTAGAAGTTGTGACATTAGGACCATAAGGTTGTTCTGCACATACCCGGCCATAAGCCTTTCTGTCACCGTCCCCAGATTTCACAGAGCGTCAGGAAAACCATCATATCCGTCGAAAAAATTGTCATACTTATATAAAACAAACACTGTTTCAAGCAGGAAAGACCAAACATTTCAAACATGCTAAAATCTAAAAATGGAATTTCTGAAGTCCACTTGCCTTCCACCTCCCGTTAATGTAGTGTTGCAGTATTCTTTTGGAATGCCTATTATTTGCCAAGACCCCATGTAACGATATGACTACTCGTTTTGAACAGCTAAATAGCCATTTTCAGATCTGAAAACATACAGAAGGTTGCAGGGAAATTTTCGTAATTTGAAGAATAGAGAAAATTAATGGTTTCCTGATGGTTGTAGGGGGATATACCACATGCCTACATTGGTTATTAATGTGAGACGATCTGTGTAAATCAAAAACAACCACAAACTCTGAGACAACGTAGAGTAAAATATACGAAAAGTACAAAGACGTTTTTAGAAAATACATGGCTCAAAAATTGTTCTTTTCAATATGTATACGTTATGACCGTAGCAGTGCTCGGTATCACAGATATATTATAATGACGAGAAGCAGCATAGGGAGCCACAGTGTCTTTTGACAATATCCGAAAAAGCTGTCCAGTTCAGGCAGGTTGATCTGTACTGTGTGCACCGACTTTTGATTCATTGAAGCTGTTTATTAAAAATACAGTATTTCACAAAATGATAGAATAAAAAATGGATAAATAAAATATGCAATGGTACAAAAATAGATGTCGAGTACATTACAAAGTTCTGTATACAAAAATATAAAGCTGCACAAAGCCAAGAATGACGTAGGTGAGAAAGATTAGACTTTGCGAGAGTCCAGTGTATCTGATTATATGTAAAAAGTTTAGCGATATTGCCTGACACTGCATCATACAATAGTGTATTTACAATTACAAAATAGATATAACATATGCTTATTCGAAAAGTTATGTGCTTTATCGTGGATAGTCACCACGCAGACATGATGTAAATTACATAAGAAAAAATACCTTCGACTGACTTCAGGCTACCTGAAAGCACATTGGTGGTCGGCTACTTTTAAATACATGTAGGTGTTTCATTCTTATTAACAGGGAAATATGCAGTACTCAAGGATCCGACCATAACGGGTAACTACATCAAAGACAATCAGAACTGGTATATACGTAACTAAGCACACACATACAAAGACACAAGTATCATACTGCAGAACATAATGCTAACAGCATGTTAACCATAGAATGTAATATCACTCGTAAAGACACATGATATAAATTTAGGGTGCTGAAGCACAACTAAGTACACCATTATAAATCCTTAAGTTACAGGGAAACATTCAGGGTGTGTGTACGGTAGTTCTACGTAGTTCTAAGAGAGAACTGTTACCCAGAATACGATGCCGACATGCATTTCAGTGTATCCGAAAACTTTGCCAATTTTATTACCAGGAAATTTGTCTTCAATCTGTAGACTTTCAGCTATCTCTTTCACTGTTATCTGTGCACTAACAAAACCTTCTTCAAGGTAATTATCAATAAACTTCACTAGATCATCCGGGATTTAACTGCTATTTTCAAGTTCAGGTTTCTGCTTGAAGTGCCTTACTTGCTGCGTTAATGACAAAGACAAGGTAATACCAAAATGACAACACAACAATACATTCGAAGCTTTCTAATTCGTTACAGCAAGCGAGTGTGATTCGGTCTTCGTTTTCGATTAAACTGTGCTGTTGCTCACCTCACGAAGGGCATCTCTGAAGTCTCTTGTGTAGTACCTTATACTTTTGACTCTCTGTACCATATTTTCCCCTGAGTATTTGAAAGATTCTTCACTGTTGAAGTCGGTACTCTTTTCAATAAGATATCCCATCTCTGAGAGCATTGAAAACAATGTATTTTGTTTGAATTACACTAAAAATGTGAGACGTTTTGCTGTAGATTTTCCCTATCTGATAACAAAAGATGAAGGCGGTGGCTAGCACATGGTATATAAAATGGTATTGGATGGACTTTAGGAACCTAGCTTGAACACCACAGCGAAACTTTACATATTTTCGACATTATTGTAGCTTTGGCCTCTGAAATCATGAATATTGAGTCGTAGTTGATCTAGCTTTGACAAAAGGGTTCAGTCAAGCTTTCTCCTGTTGCTGAAGTGACGTTAAGAAAGTCGAGGAAGTGTTCTTCTACAGTCACTGTAGATAAATTTACAAACCTAAAATTCAATGTCATTTGTTCATTGTGGCTTGTATCAGGAGTACAACCATGTATGATAGAAAAATAGTTACTTCCTTTTACAAAATTAACAATGCTGGTTTTTACTTTGTTGGCAAAAAAATCTATTAGCTTATTTTTATTTTTTATGCAAGATAATGGTCCTGAATTGCTTGAGGTCCTACCGGCCTTCAATGCTCCTGCCAAATCGATACAAATTTTGCTATCATTTAGATCAAACAAAGATAATTGCCATTATTTTCTTCAATGAGCTTGTCGCTGCTTCCCCTTAAGACCATATTATGTTGAGCTAGGTACTTGATGGTGAGTAGAATTCTTTTTAGAACCTGACGCCAATGCTCCTCCTCTTCTTCCAGTAGTTCAAGGTCAGTTCCATCAGTACCACTTTTTTGTTCATCTGAAGCTTTTTTGAAGGAGATCCAAAAGTATTAAAAAAAAGCTTGTCAGTAGATTTCGAATATGCAAGCCACTAACGATCACTGTTTTCTCCATTTGGTAAAGTTCTGACGTAAAAAGGCGCTTAAAATTTTCTTTTGTTGTCATTTAAGGGATACTTAAAATTTGCAATTTTAGTAGGGCCTTTCTGTATAATTTCATTTATCACAGAGAATGTTAACGTATTAGGTCAAGTAACTGAGCTCGAATTTGTGATTTCTTCCCACTTGCTACTTCTAGGCCGGGTGGGATAGCAGGAGGTCCGCATTCCAATGGTTCATATTCACTTGATGAGAGGCTACTCTTAATACCATCGTCTTTTAAGCATGCTTTACTCTCATTGTCTAAAATGGTTGGTCAAAGAAATTTTTCGAAAGCACCTTTTTGTAAGTTCAAAAACTGTTCTTGTTGTAAGTTTTTCTTGATCTTTTGAGCACCTTAGAGGACGCACAAAAATACTGTATCTTCACAGAGTGCACACACAACGTTTGAAACAGCGTGTAGTGGAAAAATGCCGCAAATTTTTGATCATGGCAAAGAACAACTAATTCTGTGGGAAACACGTGCTGACAGAGGAATATAATGCTTGATTGTTATCCACAACAATATGTAGAAAAGGTGCGGAGAGGCGCTGAGAAATAACGACTCGCGTACCTCTTAATTTACACATCGGCAATAGTCACTTGTTGATAATAGATATTAATAGAGCATGTAAGTATCATAGCCCCATGTTCCCTCGGCTCCGATGCATTCATAATTTTCTAAGACGTACTCCAGTGGCCAAAGTCGTGTCGAAATGGGTATATAACTGAATTTCAGAAACCCCTTATTTTATTTTTTTCATTTTATCTGTAATAACAAAATTACGGGAGAAAATTTCATATTACCTTTTAACGTTTTGCGAGGGATGTCTAGAGGCCCAGAGCCCTGTGCGATTGCACCGTTTCCACAGGCCTAAGGCTGGCCGTAAGACACTGCTTTCTGTTATGTGGTATGTACACTTGTAACTATTATAGGACCATTAGTTTTGTCTCTTCTTTATCTTATGAATATTTGCCTGGAGCCTTCTGTATACTTTCAGACCTGATGGCGACCATTTAACTGCTAGAAACTAGTAAGCAATGTAGTCGTTCTTGCGGTCCTGATAAAATATAAGTTCTCCAAAAAGAAACTGCAACATTAAAGATTACTGTAATTTGTTCAATTTATTTTTCTTCTATGAAATGTTGATGTAATCTTTCTTGTGATGTAAGCTAAATAGTTTTCACTTCGTAATTATACATTGAACGTTAGTTACTGTCTTCATTCAATAAGGCAACACTTCGGATGCACCTAGCTTAAATTATTGCTTTTCACAAAATTAATAGCCACATATATTAATCATAGCATCTGACGATGGTCTAACGGGTGACAACAGGTTAGTTAAAATTTCTTTTAGAAACTCACATGAGTGTCGTGTGTTTTACATTCATAGTATAAAATGCAGAAAGGTCAATTAATGCTATCAGTTATTTTTCATATTCTGTCTAAACATCGGTCAGATGGTTAAAATTTTCTCTAGACGTTCTGTAAAAGGATTCAGTGTTTAAGATACAATAATCTACGTCTAGTATGTGAAGCAACTGAAGCAGTAGTATTTCGGAAGGGAGAATCATTATTCTTCATCCACCTTAATATTCCACCTTTTAGTGAATGAGACTCATTGGTACTCCATCTCAGTAATAGTTGTTGTCATGAACAACTGCAGCATTCCAACTGTCGCATTGGTAAACCTTTTTACATTATCTGCGACTTAAGGTGGAACGCAATAAATTTGCACCTCCCACCTTTAAATTAACAGAACATAAATGCAAATCATTGGCACTCCTCCTAACACTTAAGTATAAGACGTTGTTAACAAAAACGGTAACTACTGTATCCTTAATATTATAATGGGAAAGTTTGTTACATTATCTGTAAACTACGACTGAACACGACAAATTCATCGCAGCTGGATCTCATCTCTCTGCTTTTAATTAACACAGTACTTAAAAATAGCAACAAATGTCATTATTCAAACATAGCAACGAATGTCTTTGGGGGAGAAATTATTATTTTCTGTAACAGATCTAATTCGATCAGATGTGTTTCTGGAAGTGGAAAGTCCCAAATGTCACTGAACAACATACCTCCATTCTTTTTTGTGGGTACAGAATGAAGTAGTCAAAAAGGGCGGCTTCTACTCTGTTTATGATCGTTTATGTTCACGGAAATGTTTGGTATTGTCAATTCATAAACATGTGTTATACATAACTGTTGTTGTTATTGTTGTTGTGGTCCTCAGTCCTGAGACTGGTTTGATGCAGATCTCCATGGTACTCTATCCTGCGCAAGCCACTTCATCTCCCAGTACCTACTGCTACCTACATCCTTCTGAATCTGCTTGGTGTATTCATCTCTTGGTCTCCCTCTACGATTTTTACCCTCCATGCTGCCCTCCAATACTAAATTGGTGATCCCTTGATGCCTCAGAACATGTCCTACCAACCGATCCCTTCTTCTAATCAAATTGTGCCACAAACTTCTCTTCTCCCCAATCCTATTCAACATCTCCTCATTAGTTATGTGATCTACCCATCTAATCTTCAGCATTCTTCTGTAGCACCACATTTCGAAAGCTTCTATTCTCTTCTGGTCTAAACTGTTTATCGTCCACGTTTCACTTCCATACATGGCTACACTACATACAAATACTATCAGAAACGACTTTCTGACACTTAAATCTATACTCGATGTTAACAAATTTCTCTCCTTCAGAAATGCTTTCTTTACCATTGCCAGTCTACATTTTATATCCTCTCTACTTCGACCATCATCAGTTATTTTGCTCCCTAAATAGCAAAACTCCTTTACGACTTTAAGTGTCTCATTTCCTAATCTAAGTCCCTCAACATCACCCGGCTTAAGTCGACTACATTCCATTATTATCGATTTGCTTATGTTGATGTTCATCTTATATCCTCCTTTCAAGACACTGTCCATTCCGTTCAACTGCTCTTCCAAGTCCTTTGCTGTCTCTGACAGAATTACAATGTCATCGGCGAACCTCAAAGTTTTTATCTCTTCTTCATGGATTTTAATACCTACTCTGAACTTTTGTTTTGTTTCCTTTATTGCTTGCTCAATATACAGATTGAGTAACATCGGGGAGAGGCTACAACCCTGTCTCACTCCCTTCCCAACCACTGCTTCCCTTTCATACCACTCGACTCTTATAACTGCAATCTGCTTTCTGTATAAATTGTACATAGCCTTTCGCTCCCTGTATTTTACCCCTGCCCCCTTCATAATTTTATAATTTTAAAGAGAGTACTCCAGTCAACATTGTCAAAAGCTTTCTCTAAGTCTGCAAATGCTAGGAACGTAGGTTTGCCTTTCCTTAATCTAGCTTCTAAGATAAGCCGTAGGGTCAGTATTGCCTCACGTGTTCCAACATTTCTACGGAATCCAAACTGATCTTCCCTATACTTAAGTGCTCTATGTTCTCTCGTTTGAGAAAAGCTGGTTTGAAATGACCGTCAGCCTTGCGGAACGAAGTTTTACTTGGTTTCCCAAATTACTTCAGGTGTAAATCGGAAAGATTTCTTTGAAAAAACCACATATGACATCCTCCCGCATTCTTGCCGACACTAATTTGTGCTCAGATTCGAACTTCCTCTTCATCGATGTGATGTTAAATTCTAATGACCCTCTTTTCGAGGTATGCTTGAGAACATCAACTCTTAGTTAACGCATTGTCGTGGGCTTTAGTAATTATTACATTACAGCAAGCTGACAACATCTTGCAGATTTTCAGTTCACAGTAAGCCAGACGGTTCAACGGACTGTGAATTTTCTTTTAATTTGACTTAGACATGTTAGTTTGCAGTATAAGTTTCAGAGAATTTTGGAAGCGGAAAAATGTATATTCATTAAATTAACTGGGTCATAACTTTTTTTAATCTGACAGCTTTGTGATATCAGTCACGCCATATTCGCCTCGTGGTTTAAATAATGTATTTTTATGAATATTCAAAACTATGTAAATTTCTTGTAAAGATACGATTGTAATCCTAATAAAAAGCGGAAATCTGATTTAAAAATTTCTTGAAATTTTACAGGCAGCAGCGGTTAATCGACAAAGAAAAACATATTACCACAGATATGTCTCATAGCAAGTTTATAATTAGTATTGGTAAAACACTGTGAGCTAGAAGTAATGGCATCTGCATCTTATCGACAACTTTTATATGAAGATATTTCGGTATGTGTAGCTGTTAAAACTGCAAACCTAAATATTTAAATATTAGCATACCTTCAGCGAGAAAACTGAACGATCGTTGAGAGCAATTAAATTTTTCTATCACCATGTCCTCCCTATATCACTGCCGCTCTTGCCATCATGAATTTCACGCAACAATTTTCGCGTCTATTTGACGCACACGACCACACACCAAATCTCACATTAAATTAACTGTATGTTTATTACTCCATGTAACTCCGTGTTTATTCACTCCAAACATTATGACTCTGAATATGCATCCCACCAATCAATTTGTTCTCTAGAGCAAATATGAGTAGCAACAACATGTACATATAAGCGTTCATGTCTCGTTGAAGTACTGCAGATATAAATATTTTAATAGTTTATGTTTGATAAATATTTAAAGATACACACATTTTCTTACCCATGACTACTTTGTGTATTATTAAATCGAGTGTACTATAGATGTATAATCCAGATGATACAAATCGAAATTAAAATTATTTTGTGGACATTTCAGTAGTTTCGTTTTCCATTTAGAATTTTTTTAAATTATTTGAACATTCTTAATGAAGAGCAAACGGTTGGTATCCTGTGTCTACTTCTCTGAAGTGTTGGGAGTTATGTTTTCACGTGTTTACATACGTCTCATAGTGTAGTTAAACAGTATAACGTTTTTTCACTGTAATATACATGATTTATAACTGAAGTCCTTCATATCACACAAAAGCCTGGGAACAACACTGTGTGGAAACGCGACATGGCACGATCACTTAAAGAAACTGGAAAGCTTTGATTTATATTTAGGAAACTGCAAACATTCAAATCTGATTAAGAATGAAATCGTTTACGAACCACTAGCACAAACAGTGTTGCAACATTGTTGGAATATAAGTCAGATAAATACCGGGCAACAGCAACAAAAGATACCACAGCAGTACCCGTGAATAGCGTTGGGCTGCAATATGACAAGATACAATCACTATCAGTGAATTCTAGGTAATATAACCGGAACGCTCCGATTAACCTACAGGATGCGACGATACTACAAGATTGTGTAGGAAAGACATCACGTACAAATTACATGGGTGAAATATTTGGTAATCTTGCTGAAGTGTGTAGCATCCGCATCATATCGAACAAAGAGAAAAATTGCTTGATGTTTATCAGACTATTTCACTGTCGGAAGACAGTCAAAGAAATGAAAATATAAACGGAGTTGCTCTCAGAAAATGACGTTGTGCATCTCATGGAAACAAGAAAAATGAAAGAACTTGCTTTTAGGGCATAAAATACGAATATTTCGATCTTCTTCTGTGTATATACTATACATGCCGAGATTAGGCTGAAAATCGAATAAGCTACTGTTAATGCCACCCAACGTGGAAGAAACGCGAAGTGATGTTAGCACATGCCACAATATCAACAGTCCGTTGACACATTTTACAGTAATTTGCAGAGAATATATATGTAGACATATTTTCCGCACACGAACAGTGCTGCAGTTGTCTGGCGAGTCTGTTGACGGATTTCTGAAAGTGGTCTAGTCTTCAGAGACACGTTCTAATGACAAGACATTCTCAACTGTAATTAATTTTCAGTGATAATGTATATAATTGAGCCGTGCTGCGACTCTCGTTGGTGCTGTTTGTAGGTCTCCGCCCTCTGTTGGAGGTGAGACGGTATCGTTTAGTTGGCACGGTTGCGGTTATTTGTCTTCTTCTCGTGTTGACTGGCGCCACTCGGTTTCGCAAGCGTTGCTTTTCCGCTGGTGGCAGCAGCGGCGGTTATTGATATGTAGTAACTGTTGCCCTATCTTTGGGGCGACGACGCTGTTTTTCTGGTTCGTGTGAGTGGGCCACTTCGGTTGGGGGCGCAGTGCCAGAACACGCCTGGACTGCTGGCGGCACACATGGACTGCCACATAAGAAGGGCTGTGGTCACAAGGGTGCACGACCTCGTCGTAAACCGGATCCTGCAGGCTTTAAGATGAGTGCATTTCAATCGAAGTAGAGAAACCTCCACCATTGTGGCATCTCGCGATTCTCCAATGACTTGCGTTCGTGTTGGTGCTTGTAGTGTCGCCGAGGAGAAGAGCAGCGAGTGGAGTGTTTGGGAAAGGCGGATCTGATTAGCTTTCCTCGAATTCTTATCACTATTTGCTGCGTTCAGCTTCTTACAATTTGTTAGGTTCAACCAGCGGTAGTTTTTCTTGCCTGGTTGCTGCTAATGCACCAGTTACCTAGCTGGCGGGTGGGGGGGGGGGGGGGGGGGGGTGGTTAGTGTGTGTAAAGGCAGTGTACGTTTCCTCGCCTTGCCGCTGCTGTCAGGTAAGGGGTGTGGTTTTCACCGCTTTCTTGATTGTAGGACTGTTGGTGATTCTTCTACTCTGGTGTTAGTGGTTCCTTTCTCCTTCCGGACGCTCTACACAGAGTATTCGGGGAACGTAGTGCAGACCGCCGGTTCCGGCTTTGGCGTAGCGTTCCATCGTTGCATTTGGTTTATCGGGCGTCAGGAAGCTTCAGCAGGATAATCATTAGTCATTCGTTAGACTACCACTAGTCTAAGTTAGCATCTTGTGAAGTGCATGCCACTCTTGGCTGCCTATCTCACCGATCGCAAAAGTGTTTGTTGCCGGACTTTGTCAGAGGTCGATTCCTGGAGTACCGTCTGTGGCCCCTTGGTTCTTGTAAGACATGTGTGTTCTAAGAGGAGGTCTGATGGCCAGTAGTTCAGTGTAACGCTCCTTCAGCCACCGCCTTCAGCGGGTATAAACTGCCTCTGTATCCTTTAGGGAATTTATGCACTGGTTCTTAGGTTTTATTATTGTGTTATTTATTACAATACCTTGTAATTCCTACATTAAAGGTTATATATGTCTAGTTAATAGTTACGGTCGCCTTTCGGAATAAATCTAGCAGTGGACGTTACGGGTTTTGTTATAAAGTTTACCAATTTATTTCACCCGCCTGGTGATCATTTGCTTGTTTTTTAATTAAGCTTTGCTATTTATTTGCTGATTTACAGCAGGTTCCTAAATTTTTTTATATAATTGCCGTTCCTGGTGTGTAAGGCCTTCAGCGACGATTGTGGTCATTTGCCTTAAAATACTAGTTTGGTATTTGTATTTTAGCTCTATACAATATACCTTGTTTATTGCCATTCCTGGTGACTGATGCCTTTTGCTGTGTTTGTGGCGACTTACGTTAAATATATCAGTACATGTAAGTTGTAAATTGCAGCGGGGTTTATACAATTCTTAATATATTGCTATTCCTGGCGTTTAAGGCGTTCTGCACAGAACACAGTGACTTGCTTTTAGAACATTATCTGCTGTTTTTGTATTTAATGGTGATTTGCTAAATTGTAAATCACTGAACAAACCATTATTTACGCAGTTGTTTATTGCTTCATTAATAAGGTGTGATATTTTTAATTATTGTTGACTCTGGAATTACTGGTTCAAAATAAATTGCGTGTAACTGTAAAACACATCCAATGATAACTGATTACGGCCCCGTCCACAATCGTAACCGCATCCTGCCTTCCCTTGACTACCAGGTGTCAATAATGTATACAGGGTGTTACAAAAAGGTACTGCCAAACTTTCAGGAAACATTCCTCACAAACAAATAAAGAAAATATGTTATGTGGATATGTGTTCGGAAACGCTTAATTTCCATGTTAGAGCTCATTTTATTACTTCTCTTCAAATCTCAAACCATACTGTGTACTCATTAGACTGTTCATTCCGTTCAGCAGATCATTTAATTCTTCTTCACTTTCACTCAGGATAGCAATGTCATCAGCGAATCGTATCATTGATATCCTTATTTTAATTCCACTCCTTAACCTTTCTTTTATTTCCATCATTGCTTCCTCGAAGTGCAGATTGAAGAGTAGGGGCGAAAGGCTACAGCCTTGTCTTACACCCTTCTTAATACGAGCACTTCGTTCTTGATCGTCCACTCTTATTATTCCCTCTTGGTTGTTGTACATATTGTAAATGACCCGTCTCTCCCTATAGCTTACCCCTACTTTTTTCAGAATCTCGAACAGCTTGCACCATTTTATATTGTCGAACGCTTTTTCCAGGTCGACAAATCCTATGAAAGTGTCTTGATTTGTGTTTAGCCTTGCTTCCATTATTAGCCGTAACGTCAGAATTGCCTCTCTCGTCCCTTTACTTTTCCTAAAGCCAAACTGATCGTCACCTAGCGCATTCTCAATTTTCTTTTCCATTCTTCTGTATACTATTCTTGTAAGCAGCTTCGGTGCATGAGCTGTTAAGCTGATTGTGCGATAATTCTCGCACCTGTCAGCTCTTGCCATCTTCGGAATTGTGTGGATGATGCTTTTCCGAAAGTCAGATGGTATATCGCCAGACTCATATATTCTACACACCAACGTGAATAGTCGTTTTGTTGCCACTTCCCCCAATGATTTTAGAAATTCTGATGGAATGTTATCTATCCCTTCTGCCTCATTTCACCGTAAGTCCTCGAAAGCTCTTTTAAATTCCGATTCTAATACTCGATCTCTTATATCTTCTAAATCGACTCCTGTTTCTTCTTCTATCACATCAGACAAATCTTCACCCTCATAGAGGCTTTCAATGTATTCTTTCCACCTCTCTGCTTTCTCCTCTGCATTTGACAGTGGAATTCCCATTGCACTCTTAATGTTACAACCGTTGCTTTTAATGTCACCAAAGGTTGTTTTGACTTTCCTGTATGCTGAGTCTGTCCTTCCGACAATCATATCTTTTTAGATGTCTTCACATTTGTCCTGCAGCATTTCGTCTTAGCTTCCCTGCACTTCCTATTTATTTCATTCCTCAGCGACTTGTATTTCTGTATTCCTGATTTTCCCGGAACATGTTTGTACTTCCCCCTTTCATCAATCAACTGAAGTATTTCTTCTGTTACCCATGGTTTCTTCGCAGCTACCTTCTTTGTACCTATGTTCTCCTTCCCAACTTCTGTGATGGCCCTTTTTAGAGATGTCCATTCCTCTTCAACTGTACTGCCTACTGCGCTATTCCTTATTGCTGTATCTATAGCGTTAGAGAACTTCAAACGTATCTCGTCATTCCTTAGTACTTCCGTATCCCACTTCTTTGCGTATTGATTCTTCCTGGCTAATGTCTTGAACTTCAGCCTACTCTTCATCACTACTATATTACGATCTTAGTCTATATCTGTTCCTGGGTACGCCTTACAATCCAGTATCTGATTTCGGAATCTCTGTCTGACCATGATGCAATCTAATTGAAATCTTCCCGTATTTCCCGGCCTTTTCCAAGTATACCTCCTCCTCTTGTGATTCTTGAACAGGGTATTCGCTATTACTAGCTGAAACTTGTTACAGAACTCAATTAGTCTTTCTCCTCTTTCATTCCGTGTCCCAAGCCCATATTCTCTTGTAACCTTTTCTTCTTTTCCTTCCCCTACAATTGGATTCCAGTCGCCCATGACTATTAGATTTTCGTCCCCCTTTACATACTGCATTACCCTTTCAATATCCTCATACACTTTCTCTATCTGTTCATCCTCAGCTTCCGCCGTCGGCATGTAGACCTGAACTATCGTTGTCGGTGTTGGTCTGCTGTCGATTCTGATTAGAACAACCCGGTCACTGAACTGTTCACAGTAACACACCCTCTGCCGTACCTTGCTATTCATAACGAATCCTACACCTGTTATATCATTTTCTGCTACTGTTGATATTACCCGATACTCATCTGACCAGAAATCCTTGTCTTCCTTCCACTTCACTTCACTGACCCCAACTATATCTAGATTGAGCCTTTACATTTCTCTTTTCAGATTTTCTAGTTTCCCTACCACGTTCAAGTTTCTGACATTCCACGCCCTACTCGTAGAACGTTATCCATTCGTAGATTATTCAATCTTTTTCTCATGGTAACCTCCCCCTTGGCTGTCCCCTCCAGTAGATCCGAATGGGGGACTATTCCGGAATCTTCTGCCAATGGAGAGATCATCATGACACTTCTTCAATTACAGGCCCCATGTCCTATGGATACACGTTACGTGTCTTTAATGCAGTGGTTTCTATTGCCTTCTGCATCCTCATGTCGTTGATCATAGCTGATTCTTCAACCTTTAGGGGCAATTTCCCACCCCTAGGACAAGAGAGTGCCCTGAACCTCTATCCGCTCCTCCACCCTCTTTGACAAGGCCATTGGCAGAATGAGGCTGACTTCTTATGCCGGAAGTCTTCGGCCGCCAATGCTGATTATTTATCAAAATTCAGGCGGTGGCGGGGATCGAACCTGGAACCGAAGGGGTTTTGATTATGAATCAAAGACGCTACCGCTACACCACTGTCCTCATCATCAGATAAGATTGATTCACGAGCTATTCTTCTTTGTCGTGGGCCGTGGAGGATTAATTCTTCATCATCTAATACACGGAGTTTTACTGCCTAGATAATGACTTAAATAATAAAGGGGACAGGAGGAAACATAACCCAGTAACAAGCAGTGAGTTAAAATTAAAGCAAATATATTCCTGAAGAAAACACAGAAGTGCGAGGCAGTCAGCAAGAATGGGATTTAGCCATCCCACAATTACGAGCTACACGGCGAGCAGCCAGCATGGAAAATGTAAAAAATGACAATTGGGAAAAAAAGGGATGAATCTTGGGATTTGAGAATCACGAATGGCAGCATTTAGCCATCATGTGTCATGTAATACTTATGAGTGCATACAGACAATGGCAGCGCGACAAAGCATTCCGCTCTAACATCGACGGGCCCATAAAACGGACTCTTCCGCCACATATCGTATATTCGCGTTGAAAGTTATAGTAATAAATATAATATGATTTTCGTTCTACATTATACAAAATTTGTTTGGTGGCAGGAATTTGCGAACTTTGAACATATGAACCCGACTACTAAAATGTGTTGCAAAATCTGAATGCGAGAATGTAACTTGAAACTGCCTGTCTGGTTCCCTGTCTGTTTAAACATTCGTAATGGCAAAAATACTGTCTGAATTCAACGCTATGAATCATTAAACTTTTAAAACGTTAAGTTGGCCCTGGAAAAACTTAATGTTCCTTTGTTTATTATCTAATTTTGGCTTACCTGTTGCACAATGGAATCAGCATGACACTGCTCTTGTCTTGAAAGCGCGTCACGTTTGCTGAGCTACAACGAACTAAAAATGATAACTCATATTTTGGCATGGACTTTGGATGCGGAAAACGACTTGGGATAAATTATGAGATGAAATGTAATTAGTTTCCTCATTAGAAAAATCCTATATTGATCAATTATCTCTTTCTTTGCTTCACAAACATCAACACACAAAAAAATTAGAGTTATTTAGCGGACAAACGTAAGAAGTATTTAACATCAAATGTGATCTTTTCAAGAATGCAACTCGTAAATATGCCATTAAATATTCGACAGTTATTACTACGCTCAAATCCAATAGAAAGTTATGCATGGCTGTTTATCTTACCCCAGACTGAAGTATCTGGATGTCTGAATCAAAAATGAGTAACTAAAAGCTGCCGCAATGAAGCACAAAATCTGAAATCAATTACCTTAAATTAAATCGTCATCGATTACTAATCAAAATAATGGTAATAAAATATTATTTTCAAAATGCTTCAATCTCTTTCCTCATCTCAAATAATTAATTAGTACATCAACATGTTCCACTTCCTCAGAATATAGCTGCAGCTCTGTCACTCCACCTGTGACGTAACGTTACTCATGACACATCACTGCCGACTATTGGGTTTCCTCCTCTCAAGATTAACAGTGTGCGTCATCTCCTGCACATCTTGCAAAGCAGAAGTGGTCCAAGCAAACCTCAAGACGGCACCGCATCTCTGATGACACTGCGAGTCTATAATTTCAAAAAGTGCAAAGATGCTTAGGGATTGATGACATCCAAATACTGAAGAAATTACCACGAAATGATCGACAACCCCCTAACAGTATCTTAGTCACGAACGAAACTGCGACGAGCATTCTGCCACGAAAAGTGTGAACTAAAGCAGACTAAGCCTACACATGG
This sequence comes from Schistocerca serialis cubense, assembly GCF_023864345.2. Taxonomy (NCBI): domain Eukaryota; kingdom Metazoa; phylum Arthropoda; class Insecta; order Orthoptera; family Acrididae; genus Schistocerca; species Schistocerca serialis. Next base: position 669,949,122 of record NC_064642.1, read on the forward strand.
CTGCGTTCAAGAATACGGAAGCCAAGCAAGTACAGCCAAATGACGGTAACTACTGCACTACTCCTATTCACAGAGACGACTAAGAACTGGAACGACATGGGAGCGGGAGAGCATCTCTGCAGAATTTTGTAACCTTGGGTATAGCAGCTGCCACAAGAAACGTCCCTGTAGCCAATCGGACTGTAAGTCGTAAGGGAAACGTTTGCTGTGCTTTCGACCGATAGGGCGGCCCTGCCTCAGGTTGGTGAATCCGGAGTGCTTTACAAACCTGTGGTTGGAAATGCAATTTTAATTCAACTCCCTTTCCCTGTAAGGGAACTGGATAAATCAGCTGCTGAGACCTCTCCACGTCATTTATTCGTCTCATAAACGTCTCCGTGTTATAAGAGTGGCATAAACATTTGAAAAATTGTTACAAGTATATGAAGACAGCGTGTGAATCCGATGAGAAATACATGGTCTTCTCAGTAAGTTCGGTAAAATTAACTTCGATGGCAAATAAGTGAATTCTCTCTCTAAAATACAATGGAGAAGACGAATAATTTGTACTTCTGTAGAGCAGAAAAGAACAATATGACATAAATTCTTACGCCTCCAACGTACATAATGTTTCTGACGAAGGTATTTTGAGTGGAGTTCATGGTTTCGGTGTAAATGAAAAGCCATCAACCAAGGCATAGCTCCATTTGAAGTATTCTGTGTGAAGAGCCAACACAAAATTAACCAGCCGCAAACTTAGGCGAATGAAATCAGGAAACAACGTGACACCGTATTTGAATTCGGCAAGAGAGGGAGTAAAATAATACTCAGCCTTAAAAAACTAATCCTTCGCCAAAGTACCAAGGATTTCACATGACACAATAATTTGCAATAAAATGAAAGCAATTGGTAAATGCTAAATAGGTAAACACTGAGACCTAGAAAAGACTGATCTTTCAGGTTTTACCGATGAGTATGTTGGTTATTCAGCTCTCGGACCTACAGCCGCATCATGTTGTGTAAATTACACAGTATTTTCTCTTGACAGCTGTTGCACATAGTGCTGTTACTGTGGACATGTAGTATCTACCATTCCCCACAGGTTGCAGTGATCGTATCCAGTGTGCTTGCGCGCCCATTTTGTTTCGAGATGGATGACGGTAGCGTGTCCAAAACCTCATACTGGCAATACATCCACCATGTTCAGTTTGAAGAAAGTGAATCTAGGTGAACTTCGTGGCTTAGAAAACTGTCACCAAGATTTTGCAACTCACTATAATCACAAATGAAATGTAGCTGCTGCAATAGATACCATTTCAGCGGAAGAAATGGAATCGCCCAAAACGCAACTGGAAAAACGTGGAGGAGACAATGGAAGTAAGGAGCGTGAACGTTGAGCAAACCCAGAAACACTACTGGCCATTAAAGTTGCTACACCATGAAGATGACGTGCTACAGACGCGAAATTTAACCGACAGGAAGAACATGCTATGATATGCAAATGATTAGCTTTTCAAGCATTCACACAAGGTTGGCACCGGTGGTGACACCTACAACGTGCTGACACGAGGAAAGTTTCCAACCGATTACTCATACACAAACAGCAGTTGACCGGCGTTGCCTGGTGAGACATTGTTGTGATGCCTCGTGTAAGGAGGAGAAATGCGTACCTTTACGTTTCCGACTTTGATAAAATTCGGATTGTAGCCTACCGCAATTGAGGTTTATAGTATCGAGACATTGCTGCTCTCGTTGGTTCAAAAAAAATGGTTCAAATGGCTCTGAGCACTATGGGACTTAAGTTCTGAAGTCATCAGTCCCTTAGAACTTAGAACTACTTAAACCTAACTAAGCTAAGGACCTCACACACAGCCATGCCCGAGGCAGGATTCGAAACTGCGACCGTAGGGGTCGCGCGGTTCCAGACTGTAGCGCATAGAACCGCTCGGCCACTCCGGCCGGCTCTCTCGTTGGTCGAGATCCAATTACTGTTAGCAGAATATGGAATCGGTGGGTTCAGGAGGGTAATACGGAACGCCGTGCTGGATCCCAACGGCCTCATATCACTAGCAGTCGAGATGACAGACGTCGGCATGGCTGTAACGGATCGTGCAGCCACGTCTCGATCCCTGGGTCAACAAATGGGGACGTTTGCAAGACAACAACCATCTGCACGAAGAGTTCGACGACGTTTGCAGCAGCATGGACTCTCAGCTCGGAGACCATGGCTGCGGTTACCCTTGACGCTACATCTCAGACAGGAGCGTCTGCGATGCTGTACACAACGACGAACATGGGTACACGAATGGCAAAACGTCATTATTTCGAATGAATCCAGGTTCTGTTTACAGCATCATGATGGTCACATTCGTGTTTGGCGACATCGCGGTAAACGCACATTGGAAGCGTGTGTTAGTCATCGCCATACTGGCGTATCACCCGGCGTGATGTTATGGGGTGCCAATGGTTACACTTCACGGTCACCTCATTGAAGGCACTTTGAACAGTGCACGTTACATTTAAGATGTGTTACGACCCTTGGCTCTACAGTTCATTAGATCCTTGCGAAACCCTACATTTCAGCAGGTTAATGCAGTACTACATGTTGCAGGTCCTGTACGGGCCTTTCTGGATGCAGAAAATGTTCGACTGCTGCCCTGGCCAGCACATTCTCCAGATCTCTCACCAACTGGAAACGTCTGGTCAACGGTGGCCGAGCAACTGGCTCGTCGCAATACGCCAGTCTCTACTCTTGATGAACTGTGGTATCGTGTTGAAACTGCATGGGCAACTGTACCTGTAGTTGCCATCCAAGCTCTGTTTGACTCAATGCCCAGGCGTACCAAGGCCGTTATTACTGCCAGAGGTGGTTGTTCTGGGTACTGATTTCTCAGGATCTAGGCACCCAAATTGCGGGAAAATGTAATCACATGTCAGTTCTAATATACTATATTTGTACAATGAATACCCGTTTATCGTCTGCATTTCTTCTTGGTGTAGCAATTTTAATGGCCAGTAGTGTAGAATAAGATGGAGACTGGGGCGGAGAACAGGCTCCAACTGTAGATAATCCGCAAGCAGAAGATGAAGGAATGTAGTTGTATTTAATTCCTTCTTTAAGTTCCGTTAGAATTTAGCTTCTGCACTACTGCTCAGAGAAGCCTGCTGTAGTGTCAGTACGACAACTGCTGGTGAAAAATCCAGACCGCGCATGCCTATCGTGAATGAACAGAGTAGCGTACTCTGGACGCAGATGACCCACCTCCAAGCAACTCAGTCCTCACGCATGTAGCATACGCGTGCAACGTTCCCTGCACTTGAAAATGTGAGTCTGCCAATAACGTATTTACAGTGAGTAACGCGATGCGTTTGCCGTCCTCTACTAAATGGCATTACTGTTTATGCTTCTCCCCGTTCATAACTCAGCGTCGATCCTGACATTGCCATAAGCCCACCAGCAACGTGCGTGGGGGGATCGGGGCCTTGCATCAAACACTGTATACGTTACTACTGCACCAGCTGTTTATCCCGAAGTACTTCTACAGCTACTGATTTCAATATATGGACTCTAAATCATCTTCCATAGGCCACGTACCAGCTACAATACGTGTCACGTTCACCTACACTGTCTACAACGTCGGATTTCGCGTCAACTTTCTTTCATGGAAGCTGAATCCATTTTACATCAACGTCAACATCAGTGATAGTGAAAGAGGTAACTACCGAAAAGAGTAATACTGCAATCTTAATCAAAAATAATGTTCTTATGCATCTGACTTAGTGAGTTTTTTGTTGTGTGCTATTTTCCGGTTAACAGAATGAATAAAACCCGTCCCTGACGGTTTTGAGCTTGAGCTCTCTATTTCTCGTCACCATAACTTCTGCATTCTACGTCATCATTTTTATTGCTCCGATCTACACCAGCGCCCTTCTAAGTTTACCCTTTCAACTTCCCTTTGAGTATAGTCTTCAGCAATGAATAATGTCGTAAGAAGTGACCAATCATTCTGTCTTTGGCTCATTGCATCCCTCATCAAGGAATTTATTTGTTGTTGCAGAACATCATCATTCCTCATTGGATCAATCCATCTGATTTTCAACAGTCTTCTGTAACATCGTATTTCAAAATCTTATTAAATATCAGTCTTCTCTATAATTCGCCAACAGTACCAGAGCAGAACTTTGTTCCAGACACTGATTTTTCAGTAAATTTATTCTGAATAATGGACTTCGAGGTGTGACGCAGGACCAGATTTTGTAATTTTTACGACATCTCCTTGAGGAAATTGCAAGACGTCTTAGATGTTTTCGAATCATAGCACTACACACTGCCCGTAGGGAAGTGGCGGAAGCTTTCTTGCAACAGATTATGATTCATGAAACCAGAGAACGTTTTCGCACGTTGAGAATAGCGGAAGTTAACAGGTGAATCAGCTAGCTGTTCAAGCCATGGGTATACACTGAACAGCGATCTAATATTCCAAACAATTCCATGAATTATTAAAGATAGTTCAAATAACATAATTCTTATGAAACGGTTTACGACCTTTTATAAAGACGATACCTAACAACAACTTCGTACATAAACTTAATCTAAAAACACAAAATTTATTACTTTACCCGATAAACTGGCTGGAATTAGAAAAATCTCTTCCAAATACTGAAGGTGGCAGGGGTCAAATACAGGAAGTGAAAGAGTATTTGCAATTTGTGCAGAAACGAGATGGCGGTTGTAAGAGTCAAGGGGCACGAAATGGAAGCAGTGGTTGAGAAGGGAGTGAGACAGGGTTGTAGCCTATTCCTGATGTTATTCAATGTGTAAATTGAGCAAACAGCAAAGGGAACAAAAGAAAAATTTGTTGTAGGAATTAAAATCCATGGAGAAGAAATAAAAACTTTGTAGTTTGCCGACAACATTGTAAAGCTGTCAGAGACAGGAAAGACCTGGAAGTGGAATTGAACGGAAATGACTGTGTCTTGAAAGGAGGATATAAGATTAACATAAACAAAAGCAAAACAAGGGTAATGGAATGTAGTCGAATTAAATCAGTTGATGCTGAGGGAATAAGATTAGGAAATGAGACACTTAAATTAGTAGATGAGATGTATCGATGCAAGGGGTACCAAATTTGTTATATAAGACGGTAAATTACTCAGCAGTCTATATTTTCCAGTACAGATATTTCGTTCATTCCAAGCAAGTAACGATTCGTGACGTCATCGTCTAGACACGAGTTGACTGTAATCTGAATCCGTTTTAGCAAACTAATAGTTTCTTTGGGTGATAAAATTTTATTGATTATAAAATACAAGTTCTTGAAGTTTATTCGGAATAGGAAATGTTAATTAGTAATTGCAGGCCATAATTTATCTGTTTAATACAAAGGTGTTTTGAATATTGTGTGCGGGAAAAAGTGTGTGTTTATGTACGGCTTTTAATCGAAGACGAGTTATCACTTAGAGTGCTAAAAGTGATCGTGTACAGTTCGGTGACCTGCGCGGTGAATTTTATTTTTTGTCATTTTGACCCGAATGCAGACAAATCCAGTTTCAGTTAGACTTTACGTGAGATGGACACATCACGTTATTACAAAAGAGTCGTTTAGGTCATTAGGGAAAACTGAAACCTGCGCACTCGATTTGAAATACGTTACACGCTAGTGGGTGATCGAGCTGTCCAGTGAATCGCAGATAGTAGTTACATATGCGCTTGGACTTACAGCACGAAGTTAGAAATTAATTTTGACACAAGTGCTGATTTTGACAAAAATACTCCGCAAGTTTATTCAAAATATCGAGGTTCTGTTTTAGTTGAGACACACATCACCTTGTTGATCACGTTGTTTAGCAACACTGTAATGCAGATTAACTAATTTATTAGAACGATTTGCTACGTAATAAGTCCCATTACACATACAAATTGTTACACGAAATTTGCTGACCGCATGAGAGTATGAGAGTGATTTTATTTCCAGAAATGCCAATAAACCGGGTGTTTCGAAAGTTAAATTACTAACTGCTGTGTAACTTCATTGATTGTCACACGCCACTACTGAACGTTTTGCATCGTGTCTCTTCACAGGAGATCTCAAGAAGCCGGTATAAACAAGAAGAAGACTAAAGAAGAGGTATCGGTATTGCTATTTGGGGAGCAAAATAACTGATGATGGCCGAAGTAGAGAGGATATAACATGTAGACTGTCAATGGCAAGGAAAGCGTTTATGAAGAAGAGAGATTTGTTAACATCGAGTATACATTTAAGTGCCAAGACGTCTCTTCTGAAAATATATGTATGGAGTGTAGCCACGTACGGAAGTGAAACATGGACGATAAATAGTTGAGACAGGAAGAGAATAGAAGTGAATGTGCTACAGAAGAATGATGAAGATTAGATGGGTAGATCACGAAACTAACGAGGAGGTACAGAATTGAACTGTGGAGAAGAGGATGTTGTGGCACGAAGAAGGTATCGGTTAATAGGACACGTTCTGAGGCATCAAGGGATCATCAATTTAGTATTGGAGGGAAGCGCGGAGGGTAAAAATCGTAGAGGAAGACAAAGGCATGAATACATTAAACAGATACGGAAGGATGTTGGTTGCAGTAGTTATTTGGGGATGAAGGAGTTTGCCCAGGATAGAGTAGCATGGAGAGCAACATCAAACCATTGAATAAAATGTTCTTGGGTTTCCAATCGCGTCAATTGCTTGAAACTGCAAGAGCTTTCGGCCGAGCACTCCTTGGCCATTGTCAAGTGGTATGACCGCCAGTGGGCTGTTGGTGCGCCCTTATATACGCTAGCTGCCGGCTGTGACGTCACTGGTGCCCGTGACATTGCCATATATGGGCATGTGTAGTTTTAAGCAATTGACGCGGTTGGAAACCCGAGAACATTTTATTCAATGTTATCGCCGCGAGACTCTACATTCAAACATCAAACTAGTCTCTGGACTGAAGACCACAACAACAACACCGGATAAATAACATTCTGCGATGTCAATCTGTTTTATGCAGATGTCAATGAAGCTGTTCAACAAATACCACGAATTAAAAAAACTGAAATAAACAATATTTTAATGAAAAGGTTACATATTTACGTAACAGTAGCAATTTCATACTGCTTCGACTATTTAATTTATTGCACGACATTATTTTCACGTGTTATGTTGTGTGCTCTGTTATGTGGAAATCGATGTCGTATATACGTGAAGTATAAATCATTGAAATTTTGAATAACTAAGAGTGAATGAATGTGCTATCCGTATGTTAGTCAGATAAGACCAAGGTAAAGTCTGTTTTACAATCCCATGACTAGAGTGTTTGCCTAACCGTGGGTACGGATAAGCTTTTCTTTTCCGTGGCATCAGTAAGGGGCGGGTGGCGAGTCCAGCACTCCTGCCTAGGAAAATTCCCCCCATACATCTGGGATTGAACCCGGCAACTCCAGGAGCATATTCTATTGCTGTACCCACCAGACCACCATGGCCAAATGTTATTCACCTTAGCGGAAGAATATTGTAACTTAAAGCAACCAGTTGTTTTTAATATTTTGGTATTTTAGTAAAGGAAAACTTACTTCAGTCCTTCCGGCTTTTTACTTTCTTTTGTGGAATACGTAATTTTATAATTTCCGTTTTACGGGAATCGAAATATGAAACAAGCTATTTGGTCAATTAGAGACGAGACTTTCCCCGTAATTTGCTGATGGGAGAGAAATTTTGGGCGCGAGTTAGGAGGAATCCATGGTCAGATATTGTGACTGCAGGTGGTGTAGCCCTGGCCTCTTAAAAGTATCGTTTAGACAGAGTGTTTGGCGTTTTGGAGAATTTGGTTTATCGATAAAAGTTGACTGAAGGAGGATAAAAATTCCTCGCGGCATGTTGTGCAGTCATAACCGTGACAGTGATGAACCGCAAAGTATTGCAGCGAGCATCGGAAACAACCAACTGCCATGTGTCTCTTACGTTGTGCTTATTAACGGGTGAAAAGGGCTATTCTGCAGTATTATGCTTGAGAGAAAAGCTTAAATTGGCTAGTGCATAAATTCGTAGAAACTTTGCTTCTTTGAATTCTTTAATTTCTGGTACTGTATGCTAGGACAGACTTGTTAGCAGATGTATGTACAGCTGGTGCATATGTTTCAAAGTGAGGAATTTTCTTCATTTATTGGGTACAGACACACTTTTTCTAATGATTTCATTTCGGTAGTATAATACAAATAACATACGTAGTGCAGCTGATCTTTTTCAGCTTTTCTCGCTGAAGGAACATTACACAACGCTTCAGGCGAAGATGTCCTTCTGAAGAACCCACCGCTTTGGGTATTTCCAATGTTAGTACAAGGGCAGAAGGAAACCGTGGGTGAGCAGTTTGTTTTGGATACCACTGAGCATTACCAGCGTTCGCACTGCGGTGTTCTGCATACTACAGCACCTACATGAAGTCATACACTTGCAATAGACGCATCAAGACGGATGACGGAAGATTGTTCAGAGACCGGAGCTGTGGCCTCAGTATCAGTTGGATCAACGGTGGTGGAGGACGGCAAGTGGTCCTGCTGTTGCAGAAAGGCATGAAATTTGTACTGACACAGAATCCTACACCATTCTGAGCGATGCTATCGAAGACTATAGGCGAGACAATAAGTTTTGAATTACTGTTTCAAATAGTTGGCCAAGTGTCTGGTGCGTTCTGACTCATTCTCTATCCATACCTCAGCAAAGTTTTAATTAAATAACTTGGGGATCCTAACCGCTACAGAAGGTTGCGAAAGACTAAAGATGACTAAGAGTGTGTTTCTGCTACAAGGAGCATTTGTTAACTGTCACTTAGACGATTAATTCACATCATTTATTTCCAGTATGGCGGGCATAGAAGAATTATGGGTAAAGTTTAAGCAGAGTGTAAATCTCGCTTTGTACCTGTAAGGACCTAGTAAGTGGATTGAGGACGGCAAAGACACACTGTGTTTATCAATGAAATTCGGAAAATGCCGAGGAAGCAAAAGCTGTTGCACTCTCGGTTGAAAAAGGAACGTGCGAATGACGACAGACAAACGTTGGTAGAGATTCGTGCGTCTGTGAGAAGATCATTGCCTGAAGCATACAACAACCACCGTCATATCTTACAAAAAGGTGTGGCCGAGAACCTGAGAAAATTCTGGCCCGATGTAAGCGGGTCTAAAGCTAATCACTTGTTGGGCAATCGGGTTTGGCAGTAGAACATAGCAAAACGAAAGCAGAAATTCACACGGGAGAATCGTACAAACATAGACTACATTGTTTGGCCACAGCACAGAGTCCCGCATGGATGACATAGTACTAAACATTCCTGAGTAAAGAAACAATTCAAAGAGTTGCAAGCAATTAAATCGCCACATACGCATGTGGACCGTGGATTTATTTTCAAAGAATATTCTTAAGAATCTATTTTATTTACTAGCGATTCATCAGGAACATTAACACATTTAATCACACTATGTAAGCGTGGAAGTAATTGCCAGGGAGTAACTGATGAAATCATAAGCAAATTCCTTTTAGCAAATTGGAATTTAATTCACTTTAATTTCAAAGAAACAGATTTAGAATTATAATCAGAAAGCACACTCTAATTATCAAGTTACAATTTATTCAGAGGCAGAAAGAAACAAGTTTTGACTGGATAAGCTTTCGGGTAGAGAACCTTCCCGCTTGTAAGAGGTATGCGATGTATGCGCTGCCTGCAACAGGCAAGACTTAAGAGAGTCTCTGACCAGAGAGCAGTATGTAGTTAGTTGTTGCTTGTCGCTAGTCGGCAGTAGTCTGCGTGAGTCGGCAGTAGTCTTCAGTAGTCTGCGTGAGTCGGCAGTAGTCGGCGGGAGTCTGCGCGTGTCTGCGCTTGTGTGCAGTCTGCTCTGGTCGGGACTCTGGAGAATGAGTATTATTGTAGAAGGTAAAGAAGCAGCCTTGCGCATATCTATTAATGTATGTTAACTGTCATCCAATTTCTTTTTTAAAAAGAATGCCCCAACAATAATTTTTATAATACACAGTAATTTTTTTTAAAAAAAAGCATTCATTTCAATTTAAAGATTATATTCAATGGATTATCTTTCCTTTCATGAATCACAAAGCATAGGCCAGCATTGCACGGAGCTGTGCCGAAAATTTTTTATGTAAGAGCAGATATATTCGCAGTTTTTATTGAGGTAAGAATTTTTGCTTTTTTTATTCAGAATACAGGGCCGAGGCAGAGCGCTGCTGTCGTCATAAAATTTACCAGGTTACTGAATTTTTTTTTATTATTTTGGTGTTTAGGAATTTTTCTGTTTCGAACTTAACATTAAATGAGAAAAGAATTTTGTGGGAACATTAAATGTGAATGCATTTCTGCACAGAGATTATAAATGGGAGCCAATTTTGTTCAAAGGTTATAATATTTAAATTTCATTTAACTATTATTCCCCTGGGAGGTTACACTTGGTTCATGGTTCATTTCATTGTAATATTTTTGTGGGGAGGTTACACTTGGCGACATCCGGTGATAAGTAGTCATACATCGGCTCTAATTTATTTAAACGTAGTTTGCATCTGGCGCAACGCATTTACTAATTTGTCAGTCTGTCTTTCACAGATCATCGGCAATTTGTTGCTCTTTGTTGTAATTGTGTTTGTTGCATTTTTGCATTGTCCTTGTTTCATTTGTGCTTAATTCTGATTTGTGAAAAATGCCGCGAAAAACTGTTAACAGTACATCGCGATGTGCAATGAGTGAAATAGCCGACTCGAATAATTTCACCGATAATATTTGCGACACTCAGTGTAATGATGACAATCCTCCATTTACAGACAATCATTGCGTACCGACCGCTAGTAATGATTTTGATCCTAACGATGAATAAATAAATTCAATTGTGTCCTCTGTTAATTTAACGACAATTGATGACGCGGGACGTTCTGTTACAATGAACGCTGCCCAGTTTAAAACACCCGATTTGCGAAATTTGAATTGTGAACAGATAAATTTTTCTAACCAAAATGAACAGTGTACTCAAAGTACGACAGATTTATTTGATTCCGATTTAGTGACCAATAGTGCACATTTGATTTGCAAACTTTTTCAAGAATTACAAAATGACCAAATGGTTACAGAAAACGTGACAATTGCAGGTATGCCATCAAACAGCACAGAGAATAGAGTAGGTAATACTGGCTTGGATCAAATTATGGCAGTATTGCTACACCAGAGTGAAAATTCCAAACAGTCGAAGAAAGAACAAGACAACAATTTTAAAGAACGTAGTGAAAGTTTCAAACAACTTAATGAAAAACAAGACAACACTCACAAACAACTTTGTGAAAGTCTTAAACAGTCGAATGATAAGCAAGACAGCAATCACAAACAACTTAGTGAAAAACAAGACAACCTTAATGAAAATTTCAAACAACTTAGTGAACAGAATAAACAGCTTAGTGAACAGATTACAGCCGTTGCTGCACAATGTCATGATACTAAGGAACAATTACGTGAGGAAATTAATGCTTGTGCTAGAAAAAGTGGTGAAGAAATTAGATCTGTTTCTCAAGAATTAAGGAATACGCAAGCAGCTACAACAGAATCACTTAGAGACGAAATTAGTGCAGTCGGTAAACAATGCTCTGAAAACGCGACACAGTTACGCGACGAGTTTAAATTAATGTCAGCAGAATTTTCGCGCACACTGGATGCAAAAGTAGACGCGAAATTTGACCAACACAACAGTCAAATTGACGAACGTTTTAATCACCACCCACAAAACAGTGAAACGCGTTACCGTCAATTTATACAGGAACAGAATAAAGTAAAGCGACAAGTGATGGAAACAATTACCGCACAGAGACAGAAAGATAAGCGTAAATTGTTTACGAAAGCAAAAACATACGTAGACAACAATATTGCTACAGTATCAGACGAAATTAATACTGTCAAACAGTTGAACACCGAATTGCGTGATAAAATTTCCGATCTTAAATCGAAAACAGATACACACACAGTAGACTTTCAGAAAGTGACCGACAGACTTGAACAATTGGAACTAATACAGGATTCCGATGTCATCAAAGCAGATGTTAAAAAATTGAACGAAACCACACGTAAAATACAAAAACAAATTAATGCTTGTGACACTAAAAACGATAATCAGGTAAAAATACTGACTGAAAAATATGATGAATTGGCCTGTCGTATTGACGTTATTGAAAGTAATAATGACAGCAAATCAAACGATACTTCACCGATTTCGTTCAACCAAACACCCGAATTCCAAAATTTACAGCAGACAATCAGTGAGATAGATTCGTCCAATAATACATTACGTAGAAAATTGTCAACTTTACAGCAACAAGTGACAGAGATGAGAAATGTTTCAGTCAATAACACGTCACAACATACGGCACATTCCGAACATTTGTCACACTCAGCCAGTAAAATTTAGGAAATTTACAGAGAGTACGTGACTTAGATTCCGAACAATCACAGACAAATAGATTCTCATACAATCTTGAACCTGTTCAGACGTACAGAGACGATAATTTTGATTACAAACATTTTCTATCAGTGAGAAAATTTAAAGTATTTAGAAATGACAGAGCACAGGTACACGCTTTGAACTGGATACGTCGATTTATTTTTGTACTTTCACAGGCTTGGCCTGTAATGCAGAAACTAGCTTTGGACTAGATACAACAACTTGCTTTTGTATTTTCACCGTCATTGCCTGTAACGCAGAAGCTAAAGTTTATTTGCAGTGCGTAATAGACCTCAGGAGATTCATTACGCTTCGATGAATATGTGCTGTAGCGTGCACAGGGCCCCGAGCCGTAGTTGTGCTGTTTCATCTTTAGTTTTCTGCACTGCTGCCTTCTCCTCTACTATCTTTTATATATATCAAAACAGCTCTTCAACTATCGATCTATCTATAATTATGAATGTGTAAAGAAAACCTGATACGACAAGTTTTACCTGAAAGTGACATTTATCATTATATGCTCCCGAAATGGCAAGAACTACCAGCATAATTTTAATACCAGAAAACAAATTTTAATCATCAGTGTGTGTAAAATTATCAGCAACAGGAACCACGTTTTAGTAACAATAGAGGCTTTTCTCCGCAACAACAATAAAACCAACCGGTTAGCATACCTAACCAACAATGTAGTCTACAAGGTCAACCAAGCTTTAATGTTTCGCTGCCTACGCATATAGCGTCAGCTCCAACAAATAGTAATGCACAGCAACTAGGATATAACTATGTACAGAAAACACATCATTTCAATTCCTATTGCAATGCACCGTATAGAAATGACTATCATGACAGACGTAAAAATAATTAGCACAATTTTCAGCGTACATTTACTAACAGTCAGTCTTACCAGCAGCAGAATCATCCGCAACAGCAAATTATTATGAATGAACCAGACAGTAGATATCATCCCGAACGTAATATGTCAAGAAGAAATAACAGAACAGTACAAAAAGTTGAAATGCCACAGCATCCTCCCGAAAATAATAGCACATCAGATAGAATTTGCCTAGATACAGTACAGGTTGCATCTTCCAGCAACGTAAGCAATACTTCAGATACACAGAATCTTGTTCACGAAAATATTATTTTAAACATGTCTTATTGAATGCTCCTCTTTTATCATTTCCAGATTTTACTAGAAATTTTTCCATTGCCACCAACAGTTCTAACACCGCTTTAGGCGTACACATTTTTCAGGAAATTGAAGAAGATGGCACTACAGTAATTAAAAACATCGCCTTTGCGAATCGCATTCTGTCACCTGCTGAACGCAATTATTCTGGTACACAACTTGAAACATTATGTGTTGTATGGGCATTTACGAGAGTTCGGCATTTCCTTTATGGAAGACATACGACCGTTTACACCGACCATAGAGCGATACAGTTTTTACCTTCCGCTAAATTTACACATGACAGATTAAGCAGATGGAATCTTTATTTACAAGAATCTAATTTTACAATTGTTCACATTCCCGGTAAACAAAATATTGTAGCAAACGCACTATCCGGTTCTCTCAGCAACTATCAGCAAGACATCACAACCTACTTCTGCAAAGCAAATTTCAGCGTCATGTATATTCAACAAGTTGCATTTCAAAATTTCATTTCGTCGTCATTACAAGACATAGCACAAGAGCAGAGTAAAGATAACGTATGGAAAGAGATTAAACACCTTTGGCAAGATAGGAATTATGTTACCATTAGAAACCATTACACTGTACGCAATAACATTCTGTTTCGCCACTCTCACCTTGACAGCAACAATTGGTTATTATGCATTCCTGACGAACTTGTTAACAAATTAATCTGGTATACTCATTTAAGTTACGCACATTACGGAGCCAGAAAATGTTTTCTTATACTGAGACAGAACTGTTATTTTACCAACATGGAGAAACGTATTCGACGAGTTTTAGCGTCATGTAAAATCTGCCAGAAAGCTAAGTCAGATACGACTTCACATATTCCTCCATTACATCCCATTGTACCTGTTAAACTGAGACACATGGCCGCTGTAGACAGTTTTGGTCCGATTCCCAGAACTAATAGAGGTTTTTGCTACATCTTTGTCGCTTTTGAACTCACTTCAAAATTTGTTACCTTCACTCCGTAACGCTAAGCTACTGCTAAAACTGTTTCGAAAGCATTTGTAAAACATTTTCTATTTCATGCAGGGCATGTGTTGAAAGTAATTTCCGACAATGGACCACAGTTTCGATCTGCTATATGGACACGTATGTTACGAGCTAGAAACATTTCTCCGATCTCTATATCCAGGTACCATGCTTCTTCGAACCCTTGTGAACGATTAATAGAGAAATTGGTAAACTGTGCAGAATATACTGCCATAAATTACATATTGATTGGGACACACACATACTCTCATTCCAGGATGTAATTAATTCCATACCAAATGAATCTACTATGCTATCTCCGTCTGTTATACTGATAAATGTTGAACCACCTAACAAAATTAAAGAATTAGTAACCTTTCCTATATTTTGTCGATTACGACGCCATGAAGTAATTGACATCGCGCTGAACAACATCAAACGTGCCGCAGAGCGCCGGAGAAGCCAGCCAAAACAGGTTTGTACACGCCGTGACTTTCACATTGGACAGAAGATATTAGTACGCACACATTATTTATCTAATAGAGGAAAAAGTATCTGTAGTAAATTTGAGCTTCTATATGCAGGTTCATATCGAATTCGCAGCATTCCTCACCCCAATGTAGTACACGTCGAAACTTTGAGAACCAGAAAAACAAAAGGGAATCACTATATCTCCAACATCAAACCCTTTATTGAATGAACATACTTTATGATTTATCACACTGTAATGCCATTTCCTGATTTTTTTTTATGACCGATTATGCAATTTTATTCACATGACTACTTACTGATGATTATCATAATTTTTCTTGGCAAGTGCCCGGCAAGGTAAGTTTTGCAGGTCGCTTTTCTTGTCGTTACACATCAGACCGTGCACATTTTTCAAGATGTACTTACACTTTTTATGACCACTTATGCAATTATATTTATGTGACTACTTACTGATGATTATCATATTTTTTCTTAGCAACTGCCCGGCAAGGTAAGGTTAGCAGGTCGCATTTCTTGTCGTTACACATCAGACCATGCACATTTTTCCAGATAAACTTACATATTTTATGACCAATTATGCTATTCTATCTAGTGACGTATTAATTTTATCAAATTCTTTCTCCATTAAAGTCTTCAACTCTCGCCTCTATCAACTACACAACATACAAGCTGACCAAAGAGAGGCATTTATTGTTGTTACACATCGGACCATGCACATTTTCCATTTTTTATGTGTGTATAATTGTTTTACTGTTTTGTTTGTATGCCCTATGAAATATTTAAGATATAACAAACACCAGTTGACTTTGACATTTTGCCTTATGATATCTCAACATCGTGACTATTTTTACATTTTTTTTCCTGCTACATTGTGATACTCTATGTACATTTTTGCATCTGAACACTGTCTATGTTTTTTGACATATTGCGTTTTTTGTCATGCTATGCTGTATGCTCAATTATATCACTAGAAACCAGCTTTTATTTAATGGGTATATGATTTAAATGCAAGACATTAATCATTGTTTATCATTTTCAGAAATAAATAATGTGTAAAAGAAATAAATTATGGGAATTTCACTTTTGGAATGAACGAAAGAAGATGCAATACCGCGTCATGAAGAGAAAATGCATCAGAATTAACATGCATTAACAAGAATATACTATACACATCGTATGATAGCAGTCTTAACTAATTTTTTCTTTCAGAATACGAGGCGATTGATGCAGGCTGTCAGACAGAACTACACATCTTAGTTTTAGTGATGAAATATGCTAGAAATAGGGAACTCTATACTCTGAATAGTTGTATAATGAAGTGACTTTTTTTGCAGATGAATAGTGATTCAGAATATGCTAATATTGATAATGAAGTTTTTCCTTACAGGTGATGATAATAATGGAATTATAGTAATATGGATTATGAAGTTTTTCTTTGCAGGTGATGATAGTAATGGTAATGAAGTTTTTCTTTGCAAATGAGAATAATGTTCAAGTTTATGTATTTATGCTATGTAGTTATTTAAGTATTTGTTGCAGTTCGTCTTGATAGTATGTCTTATGTCGCATGGTATGATGACTGAAGGGTTTGGAAAGGACAACCAGAGATATTTTTTACACATTTCATTACCTGTTAATTCGAAGTTCACTACTTTTCAGCATAATATGCGTTTCTTCTTTCAGTTTAATAATCCATTTTGTATTTTTTGCAGGAGAAATTATTCATGATATTAATATGCTATAAGCAGTTGGTCATTAAACCTGTGTCATTCATGACTGTGATCACATATACTCTATTTGTTTCATAACCTTGCTACAGCTGACTCATGACGAATGACGTTACACATCTTCATTTGCAGCAAAAAGTCAAATGCAAATATTATTATGCCCCAGCAATTAATTATCGATCCCAACGCAATGCATTGCTAGCACAAAAAAAATGTATTACCAGTCCCAAATAATGCTAACAATTTAAGGAGTTATGAGTAATACTGAATGTTTTTTTTTTCCAACCACAGGCTTGAGTAATAGTTGCAGTATGTTACATGTGACTTAAATGATGAGTTCTGAGTAATAGTGAATGATATTTTGTAATAATGCATGCATGCTCTACCCTCATTAACTCCTGTTTTGACTGATGACTTCTGATTTTTTGTTACTGGCCAATGAGTGCCAATACTTATTCTTAAATATGTCATATGTCACTTGAATGATGAAAAATGTTTTGTAATATTCAATACTTGCTGACCAACGAATGCCACTGTTTCTTATACTTTAAATTTATATTATGTCACTTACATGCTATATATATGATTACCAGTAGCTCGATGCTACACTCATTAACTCCTGTTTTGATTGATGCCTTCTGATGATTTGTAAATGGACAATGAGTGCCAATAACTATTTGTAAATATGTCACTGTCACTTGAATGATGAAAAATGTTTTGTAATATTCAATACTTGCAGACCAACGAATGCCACTGTTTCTTATATTTTAAATTTATATTATGTCACTTACATGCTATATATATGATTAACAGTTGCTTGATGCTACAATCATTAACTCCTGTTTTGATTGATGACTTCTGATGATCTGTAACTGGCCAATGAGTGCCAATAACTACTTGTAAATATGTCACATGTCACTTGAATGATGAAAAATGTTTTGTAATATTCAATACTTACTGACCTATTAATGCCACTGTTTCTTATATTTTAAATTTATGTCATGTCACTTACATGCTATATATATGAATACCAGTAGCTTGATGCTACACTCATTAACTACTGTTTTGAATGATGATTTCTGATGGTTTGTAACTGGTCAATGAGTGCCAATGTTCTCTGTAAACAGATAACTTGTCAACATTATTCTGTAATACTTCATACATGGTACAGAAATGTTCAGTAACTGGGTGATGAGTGCCACGAATTACTGAAATTAGTTGTTAGACTAGTGTAATTATCAATAATGACTAGCGTAAGACTTAATGTCCTGCACCTTCTGACCTAATTACCAGAAATTACTGCAATATCCGTTTGTCCTGTCTATCCTCATGCTCATGGATCACTATATTTGATTTTTGCACTAATTCTACGTTCGTGTGCCTTACAAGAACGTGGTGTTGATACAACATGCTGTCCACCACCTTGAGCGATGGAGATGTTATTATGGTCGCACTGTTTGGTGTACCTAATGTACTACCAAAATGATAACATGGAATATTACTAAGACATTTCAGTGTCTTGGTTACACTGATTAATACTTCAGGGAAAAGAACTTCAGATTGTCTCACTTGGTGTTGTGCTTCTGTAGAAAGATATGGACTTTCAGTGCAGCTGCGTGCAGCCTAATGTGCTACAATCACGATGCAATCCTTCCCTTTCCTATCCTAGTTCTTGTAAAATAGTAAAAAAAACTACAGTGTGTGTGCACTTTGTCATTTGTTAATATGATTTGTACTCATTGCGTATACTTTTTGTGATTTCCTGATATTCTTCACTACAGTGCGTGTGCACTTATGTCATTTGTTAATATGATTTGTATCCATTGCGTATACATTTTGTGATTTGCTGATATATCCTGAACTACAGTGCGTGTGCACTTTATGTCATTTGTTAATATGGTTTGTATTCATTGCATATACATTTTATGATTTGGTGATATATTCTGAACTACAGTGCGTGTGCGCTTTATGTCATTTGTTAATATGATTTGTACTCATCGCATATAAATTTTGTGATTTCCTGATATGTTCTGTACTACAGTGAGTGTGCACTTTTGCCATTTGTTAATATGTTTTCTACTCATTGTGTATACATTTTGTCATTGCTTGATATGTTCTGTACTCAGTGCATGGGCACTGTATTTTATTTCATGTTCTGCACTTATATATATGTATATATTCTGTGATTGTAAACTTAGTTAACTAGGAAAAATTTTGTTGCTCACGGCAAGTCCAGTGTAAGAGGTATGCGATGTGTGCACTGCCTGCAACGGGCAAGACTTAGGAGAGTCTGTGACCAGAGAGCAGTATGTAGTTAGTTGTTGCTTGTCGCTAGTCGGCAGTAGTCTGCGTGAGTCGGCATTAGTCTTCAGTAGTCTTCAGTAGTCTTCAGTAGTCTGCGTGAGTCGGCAGTGGTCGGCAGTAGTCGGCGGGAGTCTGTGCGTGTCTGCGCTTGTGTGTAGTCTGCTCTGGTCGGAACTCTGGAGGATGAGTATTATTGTAGAAGGTAAAGAAGCGGCCTTGCGCATATCTAGTAATGTATGTTAACTGTCATGCAATTTCTTTAAAAAAAATGTCACAATAATAATTTTATAATGTAAAGTAATTTTTTTTTTTTAAAAAAAGCATTCATTTCAATTTAAAGATTTTATTCAATGGATTATCTTTCCTTTCAGGAATCACAAAGCATAGGCCAGCATTGCACGGAGCTGTGCCGAAAATTTTTTATGTAAGAGCAGATATATTCGCAGTTTTTATTGAGGTAAGAATTTTTGCTTTTTTTATTCAGAATACAGGGCCGAGGCGCAGCGCTGCTGTCGTCATAAAATTTACCAGGTTACTGATTTTTTTATTATTTTGGTGTTTAGGAATTTTTTGTTTCGAACTTAACATTAAATGAGAAAAGAATTTTGTGGGAACATTAAATGTGAATGCATTTCTGCACAGAGATTATAAATGGGAGCCAATTTTGTTCAGAGGTTACAATATTTGAAATTCATTTAAATATTATTCCCGTGGGAGGTTACACTTGGCTCATGGTTCATTTCATTGTAATATTTTTGTGGGGAGGTTTCACGCTCCCTTTTGACACGGCCTTAGTTACGACCGCTCACAAAAGTCTCTGGAAGACTACACTGGTGCAAATCTGCAGCAGACCAGATTACTTTAAACTAAGAGTTTTAACACTTTACACAAGCACACAAACTATGCACCCCCGTCGGAGGAATGAAAATGGTACAAAACACTAAACATTAAAATATTAACCTTGCCACCGAAGGTGCAACTAGATTCTAGCTTCTAGGAATAGTTTTACGGTGAATGGGTGGCAACTTTATAAACTAAAATAATCTTTTAAATAAAAGCCGATAAAATACAATCTTATATAAAATTCTACAAGGTTGGCCAAACAAGTTGAGAGCCTCTACAGTACACAGATATCGCCTCTCAAGATGATAGGCAAGATCAAAACATATTTCAGGAATTAGGCCGTTACACTCCAAGCAATACTTTCGTTAACACACCAAATCCGACAAACATGACAGAGGCAGCTTCGAACAACAGACAGGACAGACGAGCAAGCTGGGGACGAGAGACTGACCTAGAAAACAAGTAGAATTTAACAACAGTAAATCAAACAACATATCACCAATCACATAACTTCTACTAAACTGCGATTTCTTGAGAAGACCTGGCGCAGCACCCGCAAATCGCTCTCCCGAACCGTTCGCTGCCAACCGCTTCAACGGACGCAGGAAGGCGCGCCGATCTCCCGTCTCACGGCGTCGCAGCTCGCACCGGCCAGACTGATGCCGTGGGTTAACTCCTGTTGCTCTCGTGTCGACCGCGAAGCCACTATCCCTCGCTATACGGCGCGGTCCACTGGACTCACGTGACGACCTCACATGCGCCGACGCTCAAGACGGACAAGACATCTTGAGTCTCAGTGCGCGACCGACCAACCGATCGATCCAACTGCCAATGACCATTGCCTGAGCAAACTCGAGCGGACTGGCGGCCTAACGCGCAGACTCAGATGCAGGAACTAAGCCGCGACCGGGCGACCAACTCGCTGAGTTCTCTTACTGGCGTTGTGGAAAGGCTCTCCTTTTGCCGGCTTCAACGGTTGATCCGAACGAACGACGTACTAGCACTCCGGACGACAAACAGACACTAACTGCCTAACAAATGCGGACGAGAGACAGACTGGCAAGCTGGGGACGAGAGATTGACCCAGACTCACCCCGACTGACCGACTGGCGAACTCATAGCCCCCCTTAAATGCACGTGAACAGGCAACCTTTCCCCTTTACCACCAGAGGGAGACACCAAAGCTGCGATTGCCACAGCAGAGCCACCGCCAGAAACGGAGGGCGACTGCTTCACACTACGCGCTGCGGAGCGCTCTTCAAAACAGCAATTTTACCACGGCTCAGCATGGAACTGCAATTCGATTTTACGAATAGTACTCTACGGTATTATCTTGCATTTATCGCGAATCCTTCACGTAGCGCCAAGTTCCAAGTGACAGTATAAAAGCTGAGGAGACTTCCGTATAAATTTAGAGACACGCAGATTCAGAAGCCGTATCCTTATCGTCAGCCTTTTACAACTGTAGGTAGCATTCTGAGTTCGAATATAACAAATTTTCATTTTGTTACGTAAAATTGAATCGCCGAAGTCCCTCAAACCCTTCTTAAACAGAATGGACATACAAAATACCGAAAAGTTCATTTATAAGACTCAGGTCAGCTTTAGAAAGTATCGCTTGTCTCGCCGCACTGCAGACTGTTATCAACGTTACGATCATCTGGAATTGGTTCTCAGGAATGTGCATGGATGTAGGAGGGTACAAGATGACTAGACAAATTATATAGTTGGTATGATGAATGGTAGCTAGGTCTAAGGGCAGAAAAGCTAAAGTTGATAAGGAGGAGAGGAAAATACAAACTCGCAATATTCGGATACAGCATTAGTAGTGTCCTGCTTGATACAGTCACGTTTAAATATCTGGGTGTAACGTGGCAAATTGATATGAAATGCAACGAGCACATGTAGGTTTTTGTAGGGAACGCTTGTGGTTGACTTCGGTTTACAGGGCGACCGCATATACGACGACAGTGCGACCTATCCCTGATTATTGATCGAGTGTCTCGGATCCGTACCAAGCTGGATTAAAGGATTACATCGAAGCAATTCAGAGGCGGGCTGCTAAATTTGTTACGCGTAGATATGAACAACACGTAAGTATTACGGAGATGCATTGGGGACTGAAATGGGAATCCCTGGAGAAAAGGCGACGCTCTTTTCGAGGGATACTGGAAAATTTAGAGATCCGGCGTTTTAATATGACTGCAGAAGATTATACTTTCAGGACCATGCATTTCCTGTAAGGATCACGACGAATAGATACAAGAAAGTAGGACTCTGAAGGAGACTTATAGACAGTCTGTTGCGGGGCTAGTTCATGTCTCACTATCCATTAAACAACCAGTCCATCTTCCTGGATAGGCTTCAGGTTATCTGCCCCTTCACTCTGCGATGGTAGATACTGGTTTGGCCAACAAAAGCAGCGTTGACGAAAGTTCGAATAAATACCTACAACACTAAATCCACATAACTCCAATGCATGGGCAGTAGATGAAAGTTTGTTAAACTGTAGAGCGTTCGAGATTCTTCCATGACTTGTTTGAAAAAAAAAAATGTGGTGTCACCGCCAGACACCACACTTGCTAGGTGGTAGCTTAAATCGGCCGCGGTCCACTTAGTACATGTCGGACCCGCGTGTCGCCACGGTGTAATCGCAGACCTAGCGCCACCACCAAGGCAGGTCTCGTGATACGAGAGAGCACTCGCCCCAGTTGTACGAGAACCTAGCTACCGCCCAGTTGTACGAGAACCTAGCTACCGACCAGATGTACAAAGCCTTTCTCTCTCATTAGCCGAGAGACAGAATAGCCATCAGCTAAGTTAATGGCTACGAACTAGCAAGGCGCCATTGGTATCAGTGCCTATAGCTTACGAGTATTCAAGAGAGATGTATTCCAAGGACTAATTAAAAGATAAGTAATAAGCATCTACATACTTTTCTTCTTATTCATTTATAAGTTCTCATGTTCCAGACTTCACGCCCGTCTGCTTTAGTCTTGCGTGCATTTTCAGCCATCTCAACTTCACAGTGTCGGCCCAGCTACCGACACAACATTGGCGACGATTTAAAGTGTTCTGATTGCTTACATTTAATTGTGTCATGGCTTCGCTACATTCTCCAGATGTACTGTCCGAATTTTATCGCTTGCAGAATCAGCAGACGCAGGCGTTACTGGATGCCCTTGGACAGCTCGTCCAGGGTCAACGTACCATTCAAACCGATGCGGCCGCCGCCGCTTCTTCGCTACCGCTGCCACTAAACGCTGTTGCACCTCCCTTTCGACCATACGTGGCAGCCGATGAGACGTGGCAAGAGTGGTCTCGCCAGTTCAACTTCCACCTTGCTGCCTACAGAATTCAAGGTAATGAGCGGCAGCCGTTTTTGCTTTCTTGTGTCGGTGTGTCCACATACCGTGTGATAGTGAAATTGTTTCCCCGACGCGACGTAGCAACTCTGTCCTACGAGGAAATTTTGTCTGCATTAGATGCCTATTTCAAAGAAACAGTTAATGTGGTTGCAAAACGGTATACGTTCTTTCGTACAAACCGTACGGCCGGTCAAACTAATAGGGAGTGGGTAGCAACATTGCAAGGACTTACTAGGGACTGTGCCTTTGAATGTGACTGTGGTCTTTCTTATTCAGATACAATGGTGCGTGATGCAATTGCACAGAAGGTTTCTGATGTTCGCATACGGGAGCAAATTTTGAAACTAGTTAATCCCTCCCTTCAACAAGTGATAGACATATTGGATAGACAGGACACACTTGACTGTGCTCAGGAATCTTTTGAAACTTCGCCAGCTGTGTGTAACATTAACCGGCCAGCTGGACGCGCTGCGCGGCCCGGTCAACTGCCATCGCACAAACAAACGCAGCTGCCGCCGCGCGCTAAGCCACGTGTGCCGCGCCAGCCCACAAATGTAGTGAAATCATGCCCGCGGTGTGCTACTAGACATTCGCGTGAACATTGCCCGTCACGCCAAGCTATTTGCTTTTTCTGCAATAAGAAAGGACATGTTCAAAGTGTTTGCCAGATAAAGCTCAGATCAGACAATCACAATCATTCCAGGCCCTTTGCTTTGCGCCGGAATCGAACCAAGGACACTCAGGCTCGTGGACCTTCGCCTATGGACATTCATGTCGTTAATTCCGCTTCGTCCAGTGACACTTTCTCTAACAGTGACTGTGTTCGTCCCACAAAAACTGTGCGTCGACGTCGCCGGAAATCACGTCAATTAGCAAGTGATTCTGTACCAGAGTCTGTTCCAATTGCACAAAACAGTCGCTCTTGTCGTCAGCAGAACAATAAACTTTTTGTGGACTTAGACTTTGAAGGCAAAGTGATACCATTCCAGCTCGATACCGGAGCTGCAGTTTCATTGCTCAATCACGACACGTACAAACAACTGGGCAAACCTCCGTTGCGTTCCGCAAATGTTAAGCTAACTACATATTCCGGACAGACAATTCCTGTGTTAGGACAGTGCAGCCTTCTTGCAACATACAAGGGACAAACAAAACTTGTGTCATTTTACGTTCTTCGTTCTTCTTCTGCAGTGAACTTGTTTGGGCTAGACTTGTTTCAGTTGTTTCACATGTCTATTGTAAATCAGGTCCTATCGGTGAATCAGACTGTGCCTACAGACAGTGTTCTCGGCTGTGTGACGAATTTGCAGACATTTTTGCACCGGGCTTAGGTTGCGCTAAAAACTATGAAGCACATTTAGAACTGAAGGTAAACGCGCAACCGAAATTTTTCAGGGCGCGCAATGTTCCCCACGCATTGCGTGATGAGGTCGCAAGAACGTTACACGATCTCGAATCACAGGATGTAATTGAACGTGTGCAAGCTTCTCTCTGGGCCTCACCCTTAGTAATTTTGCCAAAACCTTCCGGAAAATTGAGACTTTGCGTGGACTTCAAGGCCACAGTGAATCCACAGCTAGTGACTGCTACTTTTCCTTTGCCCCGCCCGGAAGATCTTTTTGCTAAACTGTGCCCGGGAAAATATTTTTCAAAGTTGGACCTAGCCGATGCGTACTTGCAAATACCGGTGGACGACGAATCCCAGCGCGTATTGGTGGTTAACACGCATCTTGGATTGTACCGCTTCAAAAGACTGCCATTCGGGTGTGCATCCGCCCCTGCCTTGTTTCAGCAATATTTACAAACTATTTGTGCGTCGGTCCCTACTGCAGCAAACTATCTGGACGATATAGTGATCTCCGGACAGACAGAAGAAGATCATCTTGCGAACTTACGAACATTATTTCAGGTCTTGCGGCAAAATGGTCTTCGCTTGAGGAAGGACAAATGTGTGTTTTTTGCTCGTGACTTACCATACCTGGGACATGTCATTAATGCCCAAGGCATACATCCGAGTCCAGAGCACCTCCGTGCCATACAAGAATTGCCTTCCCCTCAAAATGTGAAACAGCTACAGAGTGTGTTGGGTAAACTTAATTATTATCATCGCTTTCTGCGCAATGCCTCTTCTATTTCAGCTCTGCTTCATCGCTTACGCCGTAAAGGTGTTCCGTTCGTCTGGACGACGGAATGTAAACGCGCCTTTCGCCAGTTGAAATCGGCGTTGCTTTCTAATACTTGCCTTACGCCATTCGATCCCCAGAAACCCCTTTTGTTGATGGTAGATGCATCGGATTTCGGGATCGGTGCTGTGCTTGCGCACAAAGTTGGCTCCCATGATCGCCCTATTGCCTTTGCGTCCAAATTGCTGTCGTCTGCGCAAAGAAATTATTCACAGATAGAGAAAGAAGCTTTGGCTCTCGTGTTTGGTGTTACTAAGTTCCATGATTTCTTGTATGGTCGTCACTTTACCATCATCACAGACCACAAACCTTTGACATCGCTTTTTCATCCGACCAAGCCTGTACCTCCGCGTACAGCGCAGAAATTCATTCGCTCGTCTCTTTTCCTCTCGCAGTACCGCTACGATATCTTGTATCGGTCCACTGCTAAGCACGGAAACGCCGATGCGTTGTCCCGTTTGCCTGTTGCTGAGGATAAAGCATTCGATTCTTCCGAACTTGCTTGCATGTTCATTGATTCGGAAACCGATGAAGTGGTCGAATCGTTTCCGATTGATTTTCGTCGTGTCGCTACAGCCACAGCTGCTGACCCTGTCCTTGCTACTGTTTTACGTTTTGTTGCTACGCAATGGCCTTTGTCAAAGTCTCGGATCGAGGATCCGTTGGTTCGCCGATTTTTTGCTCATAAGGAGAGACTTTTTGTTCGACGTGGTGTTTTGTTGTTGCGTTCTGATAATGATCAGTCCAGAGTCGTGGTCCCACGTTCGTTACAGTCCTCTGTTTTACGGCTTCTTCACCAAGGACATTGGGGTATAGTGCGAACGAAACAACTTGCTCGTCAGCACTGTACTTGGTTCGGAATCGATGCTGCGATTACGAATATGTGTTCTTCGTGCCCGGCGTGTGCCGAACAACAGTCCGCACCGCCGCGGAAAGTCTTTGCGTGGCCGAAAGCCACTTCTCCTTGGCAACGCTTGCACATTGATTTTGCTGGTCCATTCTGGAATGCTCGATGGTTGGTTCTGGTCGACGCCTTCAGTAATTTTCCTTTTGTTGTCCGGATGTCTTCCACGACGTCCTCCGCAACCATCCAAGCGTTGTCTGCTATCTTTTGCATTGAAGGTCTTCCGCAGACTATTGTTTCCGACAATGGCCCACAATTCATGTCCGCGGAATTTCAGTCATTCTGCCAGGCCAATGGTATTCAACATCTGACATCCGCGCCGTTTTCGCCTCAGTCCAACGGTGCCGCTGAACGATTGGTTCGGACTTTCAAGTCACAGATGTTGAAATTGAAAGAGTCGCATTCTCGGGAGGACGCATTGTTGCTCTTTTTGTCTTCGTATCGCTCTCAGCCCCGCGATGGTCGCTCGCCGGCTGAGTTGCTCCACGGTCGTCCTCATCGCACCTTGATGTCTTTGCTGCATCCGCCGCATCAGGTCCCTGTGCCGCGGCAGACTCCTGCTTTTGCTCCAGGCGACGTTGTATTTTATCGCAACTATCGAGGTTCACGGCGTTGGCTCGCAGGGCGCATTCTTCGCTGCCTCGGCCGCGCGATGTATTTGGTTTTGGGGGCCTCTGGTGAGGTGCGTCGGCATCTCAATCAGCTGCGCCTCTGTCGTCGCTCGGGTTCTGCCGCTCCCCGTCTGCTTTCAGCGACGGTGCCGTCCGGTCAGCGCCCTGGGGACCCATCTACTGGCTCGCCTCATCCCCAGGTGATACCGACGATGCCTTCCCATTTGCCCCATGGCGACGCGCCGCCGCCGCCGCAGCAGCAGCAGCAGCCGCCGCCGCCGCCGCTTGTTCTCCCGCCGGCGCCGCCCGCATTCGACGCTTCGTTGCAGCCGCCAAGCGCCTCCCAGGGTCACGCGCCGCCGATCGCTTCCCGTGACCAGCTGTCCGCCATGGAACTCCCGCCCGCTCCGGACCACATGACGTCATCGCGCGTCGGCTACCCCGACGCAATGGAGGTCGACCCTTCGGTCCCTCCTGTCTCTTTACGGGCGCATACACCGCATGTTGACGTGCACCCTGGACTAGCTTTTCAGGCGTTTCCTAGCTCCCCTCGGACCGAATGGCCGGGTGCGGGTGGCACAGCCTCGCCTGTTGTTAGGCTCCCCACCTCATCGCATACGTCAACATGTGGTCCTCCCCACGGCGGGCGGAAGCCTTATCACACGACCGTTCGCCGATTTGCGGGGGAGGAATGTGGTGTCACCGCCAGACACCACACTTGCTAGGTGGTAGCTTAAATCGGCCGCGGTCCACTTAGTACATGTCGGACCCGCGTGTCGCCACGGTGTAATCGCAGACCTAGCGCCACCACCAAGGCAGGTCTCGTGATACGAGAGAGCACTCGCCCCAGTTGTACGAGAACCTAGCTACCGCCCAGTTGTACGAAACCTAGCTACCGACCAGATGTACAAAGCCTTTCTCTCTCATTAGCCGAGAGACAGAATAGCCATCAGCTAAGTTAATGGCTACGAACTAGCAAGGCGCCATTGTATCAGTGCCTATAGCTTACGAGTATTCAAGAGAGATGTATTCCAAGGACCAATTAAAAGATAAGTAATAAGCATCTACATACTTTTCTTCTTATTCATTTATAAGTTCTCATGTTCCAGACTTCACGCCCGTCTGCTTTAGTCTTGCGTGCATTTTCAGCCATCTCAACTTCACAGTGTCGGCCCAGCTACCGACACAACAAAAAAAGTCTAAAATTTCCTTCATGTAGGTTTATTATCTTTAAAACACAGAAAATGCCTATCAGTTCCATATTTAATATCACGACATCAGTTATGTGATGTTACTGTCTCTGTTACGAGTTCAGACCCGAACGCAGTTAGGAGATATTCACTCTGACCCGATATTTTGAACCCCCTAAACAGTCACTGAATCACGACTACTTGTGCGTTAACGTATCCGGTCGTTCAGTAGGCTTCTTGTAAAGAAGTGCACGAAACGCGTCACGCGGAGTTTATGTACGACGTGAAATGGTCACATGTAAATATCTCATAAGATAAACCACTCTCAAAGCTCAAACATACACGAGATATTCTGTACTACAGTCGCTTTTTGTCAACGACATGAGAACGGATCAAACACTCGAATTTCTTCATTTTTGCATAAATTTGATCGGCGCGGTTTAACGTAGATGTCAGTCCCCATCGCGGGAATGGGAGAGGGATTTGTTTTCCGAATAGTCACTCTATCGTAAAACTCTCGTCAGATTTAAATAACGGAAGCCACACGTGCTCTTTCGTCCAGGGATGTATTCATATAGACAACTAGCTTCTGCAAGTTAAAATGCCATATTCAGCCGATCTACATACGTAAACCATTGCACCACTCTTTTTACGTACATGATCTGAAGATGGAAATTTCACTTGCCGAAATAATTTGTCTACAAAGATATTTGTCGTGATCTCGCCAAATAAACATTTCCAGCATGAAGACTACATTATTCAACTCTCCGGATGACAACGTCAGGTAACCATCACAATGTTCCCTTCAGGATAGAAAGAGTCCTCAACATACACTTTATTATCTCAACGGCTCTTACCGCGTGCCCTGTAATTGCCCTCTACGTATTTGTAACGCTGCTCACTATCTTTTCCCTTCATAATTTATTTTGTAACGGTTTCCAGCCTTCGCTTGGTACAAATCATGTTTCTTCCGTCTCCATCCTTGCACCCTCCTGCGCCATACTTCCACACTTCTTGCTGGTCGCTTCCCTGGGGCACACTGCACGCCGGCACATTCAATACCACTACGTCAACTGGGCTGTTAGGTGGCGTGGCCTTCCTACGTGATACGTAGTCACATCTCCATCATATAGCTTTTGCTGGCATCTGTTGAGTTTTCGTCAGTGGGGAGTCTATATATTTCTTTATCCAAACTCGTGTGTAATCCGTACAGTTTTTCTCCTGGGTCTTATTTCAACTCTTATCTTTAGGTCCATACCCGTGGCCCACAGTGTTCATGTACGCGGCCAGAGGCTGCTACGCATTGGAATTTCTGCTGTTTATCCGGCAATCATCCAAATTAGGCAGTTCTTTCAATTCAAATACAATCCGGACGTTCGGAGACTGTGCATTTTAACAAACAAATGTTAAATTAGTTACTTATTTGTTCCGTAACTTTCCGATTAACTGCCTAATTTTTACCATTCTTATACTAATGCATATCATAGTTTCTCATAGATTGTATATCTGAAGATGTGATTAAATCATCGCGATACCAGTTATGTATCATCCTGTAGTGTGACTACGAAAATGATTCTTAGAAGATTTTAGTAGATTTTTTTTTAATATTCTGTGTTTGAAGTGTCTCTTGTTCACCCGCAAAACTTCTGTCATGCCAAAAACTATCTGGAACGTAAGAATATACACCCCTATGTGTCCATCTGGAGTGTATTGTAATACCTAATAACAGGTGGCCCACATAATTGTATGTGAACATTTTCCTGTGTAAAGATAAAAGAATTGATTGTATATTTATTTGTTCGTAATATTCGCAAAGAAACATGCAAATTATTATGTACGTTTTGCTCTGCAAAATGTTCGAACGAGATAGATACAATTAAATGTTTACAGCTCGCCTGGGTGAGCGACGAGATATTCGTCATTTGGATTTGCAGCTCCTTGTTTTGAACGTGTTAGCAGTTAAATTTGTAGAATGTCAGGCACGCCAGTTATGCAAAACATCGTTTTTTCTCAGTGCACAAACATGTTTCAGAACCACTATGCCATCATCAGTGGGTTTCCCTTTTATTTATTCTGCAATGTGAACATTTTTGTTGAATGATTACAAACTTATGTGGGTGTTTAGTTCAAACAACAGTTCGTTTCTTTTTGTTAATAGCTTTACACTAGGCGTGCAAGAATTTTCTGGATCACTTGTGTATTATTTACTACAGGCAGCTTGTCGTCTGCAACCAAACAAAGTTGATGAGAAAATTTTGCTGGGAGTTAACCTATAATCTAGAATGTAATTTTTTTTTGTCGCAATGTTTTCCCGCCTATATTCGTTTTTAGTTACGTTTTCGTGTGGCAAGCCCATTTTGAGTACTGTGAAACATCGGTGTTTTGCATAACTGGCGGACCTCAGATCCTACAATGTTTACCACTCGGTGTGCATGAATGAAAGTGCGGATGCATGTTGCCAAAGGTCACACAGTCGTGCAAAGAAAGTTGTACGGCACATGAGGTGAGGTTAACGTGACTATAGCGCCATGTAGGGCTGACCCCGAAACACGAGGCATGTGAAGGAACGAGAAAAGGCAGCGTGTGTCGCACGGCGAGCACTCATGTTAGACTGTGACACTGTTCTTCATTCAAAATGGCCTGGGACAAGATATGGATGACAGGGAAAAATCATTGGGGAAATGGAAGAAGGACGATGTGTGATGCGTGTAGCGCAGGAGTCCGGTGTGACGCACAGCATTGTTTCACGTGCACGGGGAGCCTTCCTAACGACAGGCACTGCTACCCCAAGGTGAGGAGATAGTCAACCACGGCCACGTAAATCAGCGGATGACCGCTACATTGTGCATCTGGTAAGAAAATAGTCACGTCAAATAGCGGATGCATTTGTAACCACCTTCACCGGGACTGAAAGGAACGCTGTCTCATATTACACAGTGGCACAGGGATGCATGTGGTTCGTCACTTTGTTCTACTTCCAGTACTCTGTTCCGATGACATCCCCACATCGGTGGCACCGACTGCGCTGGTCATAAGAGCATAGGGACTGTACAAACGAAGAGTGTGGCCTTGTAGTCTTCTCAGATGAGAGCAGATACAGTTTGGTTATTGACTGTGGACGCACCCTCATTTGCTAAAGGTGAGATCACGTAAAGCATGAACATAGGTTCAAAAATGTTCAACTGTGTGTGAAATCTTATGAGACTTAACTGCTAAGGTCATCAGACACTAAGCTCACACACTACATAACCTAAATTATCCTAAGGGCAAACACACACACCCATGCCCGAGGGAGGACTCGAACCTCCGCCGAGACCAGCCGCACAGTCCATGACTGCAGCGCCTGAGACCGCTCGGCTAATCCCGCGCGGCCATTGACATAGGTGAACATGACCGTTCTTGTGGCCCAGTTGTTATGGTGTGGACAGTCACAATGTTAAATTGGCGTGCTGACATTCAAATTTTTGAGCAACTTGTGCTCCTTCCCCATGTGTGTGATTTCCGGGGTGCTGTCGGCCCCGACTTCGTTTTTATGGATGACAGTGAGCGACCGCTTCGAACAGCGCAGGTGAAGGAGCTCCTGCAACGGAGGATATTCGTCAAACGGAAGTGGGTGCCCGTTCCCGCGACTTTAAATCCCTTGGAGCTCGTGTGGGTTGCGTTGTGGAGACCTACAACAGTACGGCCACAAACACCACTGACCTTCCAGAAGTTGTCAACCGTGCTGGTAGAGGAAAGGAAAGCCCCACGACAAGAATTCCTTACCAACCCTGTGGCCAGTAAGGGAGCACTCTGCCAAGCATGCATTGCAGTCCGTGGTGATTGCAGACCAAATCGAGCCTTTTTCGTGTCCAGGGGACCATCATAAATCGCGATGACTTCATTGTAACTACTATCATTGAATAAAAGTATTATTTCCTTTCGACTCAATGCGTATGTCTTTCGGTTAGCTTCTGTACTGTACTACACCGTACTGCAGCAGTTCATTCTATGAACGGTACAAGTTTAATCGAGGTACGTTATTTGAAAGTGGCACATCATGCCAAAGCTATTTTGTCCTTTGGTATTGCAGACCATTGTAGTTTTTCGTATGTTCTATGAAAGCATGTACATTTATGAGTTATATCATCGTTGCAGTACGGTAGACACGAAATGTACTATAAAAAGGAGTAATGTAACGTAAAGTCAGCAGCTTTACTGAATACAGAGTGGATGTGGACAATTTGCTGTTGAGGTCGGCGCTGGCGAGTGCAGGCAGGTAGCAGATATTGGGTATGCAATATGCCAATTTCTATGTACCTGGCACAGATCACTAGCTGTGGGAATGATCGTCTGGTGGAACATTGTCGCGCATACCACTAGCTTATCATCATCGTTACCTTCATAGAAATTGCCGCAACACTTAAACAGAGCAATCATTGGCTTTCGAGTGCTCAACCAACTGAGCTACCCAAGCACGACTCCCGCCTCGTCCTCACAGCTTTACTTCCACTAATACCTCATCTCCTACCCTCCCGGCGCACAGTTTCAATCTGGCAGGAAGATTCATATCAGCGCACACTCCGCTACAGAGTGAAAATTTCACTCTGGAAACATCTCCCAGGCTGTGGCTAAGCCATGTCTCCGTAATATCCTTTGTTTGATGAGTGCTAGTTCTGCAAGGTTCGCAGGAGAGCTTCTGTAAAGTTTGGAAGGTAGGAGACGTGGTACGGGCGGAAGTAAAGCTTGGAGGACGGGGCTTGAGTCGTGCTTGATTATTGATTATTCCACTAGCTTATCACCATCGTTACCTTCATAGTCGTTGCAGTAACCTCTAAACATAGCAATAATTCGCTTTCGAGCCAAGTGTGGGGAAATTTCCGAAACGGATATTTGTAAACTGTTCACGTGCCGCCTTGGGTAAAGTATACCATGCTTGTCAAAATGGCGCCTTCCAAAACTGGTGCCAAGGCAACGGTGCTGCACCAAATGACATAGATGAAAAGGGTGAATGACAGTTGCGGAGATATGTGCGGGTGAATAGGCACGCACCTGTTGAGCAACTGACCGTCCAGTGAACCAAGAGGCTTCAAACAGTGTTCCTATGTGACCATACAGCGAACGCCGCAGCTTTTCACAGCAGGGGCCTGTTTCATGCATGAATGCTGACTGCTGTTCATTGGCGACGCGCTAATACGGCAACTGAACATCGACTGAGTGGTGACTGTGGGCTTTCCAGATGAATCACGTTTTATGCTCCATTGTATAGATGGCCGTTAGGCTATACGGCCCTACAACAGTCATGGAAAGATTGCAGGTTGGAAGGGGGAGTATTATGGTTTGGGGAATGTTTTCGTGGTATTCTCTGGGCGATCTAGTAATTGTGGAAGTCATAATACATCAAAACGTAAATGTATCTATCCTTTGGGACAATTTCCGCCTCTAAAAGCAGTCTGTTTTCCCCCAACACGCTGGCATCTACAAGCAGGACAATTCAACGTGTCACACAGATCGCAGGTACGCGTGTGGTGCGAAGATCACCAGGTTGAATTTACCATACTATCCTGGCCACCAAACACCCAAGATCTAAACTCTGTCCAGAACCTGTGGGACCACCTCGATCGGAATGTTCACATTATGAATCCTAAACCGAAAAATCTGGAGCAGCCAGTGACGTCACTGGGGTCAGCTGTACTAACCACGCTCCTCGTACATTCATGGTGGCTGTGTACGCATCAGCTGAGTGCCCCCGCTACAAATGCACTGCCTCATCACCACAAGAAGCCTCCCTGCACCAGGGAGGAAGAAGCTGTGGATAGACGCCAGGGTCGGTCTACCACACAAGGATGACCAAGAGTTCGCTTCAGCTTGTTAGAACCACCAAGAAATAGGTCTGAGGACTATGGGACTGAACGTCTGTGGTTATCAGTACCCCCAGACCTTAGAACTACTTAAACCTTACTGACCTCAGGCCATCACACACATCCATGCCCGAGGCAGGATTCGAACCTGAGACAGTAGCAGTCGCGCGGTTCCGGACTGAAGCGCCTAGAACCACTCTGCCACACCGGCCGGCCCAACCACCAAGAGTTTTACTGTAACATGTCTGTCTTCCTGCGGCATCTCTCACCATCGACTCCGTAGCCCAGCCGATCGAACCCGCAGTATCCTGGTAGGAAAACGGCTACGCCATCCAGACAGACCGAAGCATCGGCCCTCAACTCTCTAAGATGGATTATAAAAGTAGAATATTGCAAAAGGTTTGTTTGTTCAAAACTCAATAACATTAAAAGACTGAAAGATACATTGCCAAAATAATTACTGTGAATTTTAAATCATACAAGCATTGTTATACTGTGTTTGTACTGTACGTCTTGTGTAGTGGTTGGCGTGCAATATTTCAGTGTAATTTATTTCTTTTCTCTCCAAATTTCAGTGAATGCATCATTTTGAGCGAGTTAAATCTAACATCGTTAGTCATCCATGAATGTGCGAAGGTACACTGCATGGAACTTTACAGACAATGTCAAATACAGACACCGTAATACTGTACTTCATGTCAGCCATGGAAATCTGGTGAGAAACTAAATAAGTCTCTCTGACTGTGGGAATCTCATAGTTGTGTATGTACTATGGCTAGCAGTCACTGGGAGATACGGAAGTTTTGGTCTATCTGCGAAGCATGCTCGAATAACTGAAGTTGCCGGCCCGGGTGGCCGAGCGGTCCTAGGCGCCACAGTCTGGAACCGCGCGACCGCTACGGGCGCAGGTTCGAATCAGCCTCGGTCATGGGTGTGTGTGATGTCCTTAGGTTAGTTAGGTTTAAGAAGTTCTAAGTTCTAGGGGACTGATGATCTCAGAAGTTAAATCCCATAGTGCTCAGAGACATTTCAACCATTTTTGAACTGAAGTTGTTAACGTGTTCGCTCGTGCAAAGAGGAAAATCCGGATCGTGTCCCAGTCCGACACAAATTTTCATTTGTTCCTAGTAAATTGTTTAGATATGGTAGATATATTCAATCTTTTTCTCATGGTCACCTACCACTTGGCAGTCCCCTCCTCGAATCCGAAGCGGGGATTATTCGGGTATCTTTTGAAAATGGAGATATCATCATGACACTTTTTCAATTACAGGCCACATGTTCTGTGATACCTGTTACGTGTCTTTAATGCAGTGGATTCCATTGCCTTCTGCATCCTCATGCCGTTGACCACTGCTGACTTTTTCCGCCTTTAGGGGCTGTTTCCCACCTCTAGGACGAGAGAGTGCTTTGAACCTTTGTCCGCTCCTCCGCCCTCTTTGGCAAGGCTGTTAACAGAACGAGGGTGACTTCTTATGCCGGAATTCTTCGGCCGCCAATGCTGATTATTAATCAAAATTTAAGCATTGGCGGGATTCTAACCCTAATCAAAGACCATACCCTTTTTTTGTTTTTACCAATAATCTTTAGTTTTCCTGCCACACTGATACTCCGCAAAGTAGGTAGCGGCATTATTCTACTTGATTGCGTCCTACTTTTCTTTGCAAGTTTATCGAGTAGCCGCTCCTATAGGCCGTACAGCTTCACAAAGGTCTGCTAGATAAACAATATCTAAGCAAATGATAATTAACTGAAACCCTCAGCTTCAAACAGATGTTGTTGATATACCTCGATGGGGACAGCTGAAAATGTGTGCCCTGACCGGGACTCCAACCCTGATTCTCCTGCTTAAATGGCAGACGCTCTATTCACCTGAGCCACCGAGGACACAGGTGAATAGCGCGACTGCAGGGACTTATTTCTTGCATGCTTCCCGTGAGACCCACATTCCCAACTGTCCACAAACTACATACGTAGGATGTACAGCGTCTGTCATGTAAGCAGGAGATCCCGGGTTCGAGTCCCAGTCCGGGCATACTGTCCCCATCGAGGTATATCAACAACACCTGTCTGCAGCTGAGGGTTTCAGTTAATTATCATTTATTCAAGAGAAGCTCCACTGTCAGTAGTGGTACCTGTTCTTTCTAAAACAGTTACTGTCTTCATATTATATCTAAGGCTTTTAATAACCTGGTGCAATAGCAAGGTAATTAATGAAATTATTAATCACTGGACATGGCTGCAAAATCATGTACAACATTGAATTCCACCTACTGGATACTTCTTGAATTAGTTTGAAACCTGCTGTACTTTATTTAAACCCCATAACACTGTTTTTACAACAGCAAACAACTAATAAAGCAGTAAATGAAACCTAGGATAAATCTGGAGAGAAAGTCGAAGTTGGAGTTGGTCGATGATGTTTTAAATCTGTCAAAGATAGCGAAGCACCTGGAAGAGCAGTTGAATGAGACGAATAGTGTCTTATATGTGGGTATAAGAGTGCCATAAATAAAAGCAGAAGAACTTAATCGAATTTAGTCAAATTAAATTAGACGATGCTGCAAGAATCAGGTGAAGTGAGACAATAAAAGATATACATACACAAAATTGAGGCCCCTCCAGCACGGTTTTTGTCTATATATTAGGGCTAATCTGAGGACCTACTCTGTCGATTTAGATAAGGTTTACACTAAGAGATGTTTCCTACACAGCCAACATTAAACCAATAAGCTGAAAGTCCGTGTCTTATTGACAAAGTAATAATAGAAGCGTTGTAGAGGATTAAAACTCAGTGCTGGTCCGGTACTCGAACCAGGGATCTTTGCCTTTTTTTGTTTTTACGCGAGACCTTTGATACGATGACCTCACACTGTACCAACTTTTTTATGTGAAGAGTATAGTGATCAGTTCTGAGCTGGTGGAGACAGGGTGGTCAGGGGTCGAAACCCAAAACCTGGCCACGATACCTCCCCACCCCTAGACCACGGGTCCAGTACTAGAATCAGAATTTAAAAGAGTTTTGGAGGACTTAGAAGGGATAGATAGAATTCCCTCAGAATTTCTAAAACCATTAGGGGAAATGGCAGCAAAACGATTGTCCACGTTGGTGCGTAGAATGTATGAGTCGGGCGACATACCATCTGAGTTTCAGAAAAATATCATCCACACAATTCCTAGGACTGCAAGAGCTGACGAGTGCGACAATTATCCCACAATAATCTTAACAGCCCGTATCCAAGTTGCTGACAAGAATAATATATACAGGAATGGAAAACAAAATTCAGCATGTGCTAGATGACTATCAGTTTGGCTTTATAAAAGGTAAAGGTACCAGACAGGCAATTCTGACGTTGCGGTTGATAATGGGAGCAAGACTAAAGGATAATCAAGTCACCTTTGTAGGATTTGTTGACCTGCAAAAAGCCTTCAACAATGTAAAATGGTGCAAGATGTTCGAAATTCTGAGCACGACAAAATGTAACGTAGCAGGATATTATGTATGCAACATAATACGTTTATTGTATGTATAAAAGGAAACATGTATTACAGGCCACTGATGATGCTTCCCAAACAGAAGTAGCGAAACGCATGTGGAAATAAACAAATTTCCTACAATCAGATGCATAGACGGTACATACCTCCGCGAATTTAAAACCACTTTGGGAAAGACAGAAAACAGAAAAATTAAGATTTAATTTTGAATCGTACGGTATTAAAATTCATAATATTGCCAGGTAAAATTTACACAGAGCTCAATTTTCCATTCTGTACACTCTTTGACATAAAACTTGACCGGCGGCCGGCCGCTTCAGAGGCTAAGTCCGCGCCGATCGCGACATGGGACAAAAAAACTGGCCAACTCGCTAATTCTCTAAGTCCGGTTATCTGCACAATCTGGCAACACTGTAGACTGCGGCACTTCCTGGAGGAAAACTTGTCCCACGATAGAGAAACTCTAGGCTGATTACGCCTGTGGTCTAGCGGTAGCGTGCGTTGATTCTGTTCATAATGTCTGTGGATCGAGAGCAGCTGGCATAAAATATTTTTATAGCCTCTTCTGTCTGAATGCTGAAGACGTGAATGTAATGGTAGCGCAGATTCAATCTATTTCGCTTTGTGACACACCGATATCAAAATTTTATTCACCAACGATTTTGCGACAGATTTCCTGCAGACTGTCCTCCTCTGGACGCCGTATGCGGCAAAGCTCCGGGATCCATTTGCTGGCTACTGGCAGCGGCCGTGGCGACAGCAGCGGCGCTGCACTCCCCCGTTCTTTATCGAAAGCGCCTGCTACCGCTCATCGCTTTTGATGATTTAAAACGCTTTATTATTAAATGTTGCTCCACAGAAAATTTCTACAATTTCCATTCACGCTCAAAAGCAACGGAGACAGACGCCCTGATTAGTAGGCGGGTATTATATTACATTAATCGGCAAGAGCTGAGTATGGCCCGAAATTAATTTTATAGACTGGGACGAAATGAAACCACCTCACCACATTCGATGAATTTATAAATGCTTCATACCTCGTTTCTTTTCCTTTCAAACTCAATTATTTGTGCAACTTTTGGTCAATGTTTGGATGTTTTCGTCAAGCCAGAGTGAGCGTCTGTGGTGTAAAGTGTATTACAGTTCATGTTTCATTCCTTATGGTAAGTCTATGCGATAAACTGTGTGAATACCTTGCAATGCATGCTCTGTAGCAGTGCAGGAACACTGCACATTTGGAGTTCATGAAGTATTTATTGTTGATCGGAAGTGATAGTTAAGGTCATCAGATTTAAACCATAAAAATTTGTCGTTTTGAAGGTTTCAGAGAACGGAAAGGAATTGCTAACGCCGGTGTTAGAAAACGTCTACAGTTAAATGCTATTGCAAAAATTTAGAAGAAGGGAACTATATTAATGAACATGTGCACTTCATAAACAACCTTCTGACATGTTAGACCTATACGACGAACAAAGCTCAATTTTGTATCGTTGACAGTCGGTTTGAATCTTTTCAGGGTCTATTTTACAGTGAAGCACCTTGGAATTTGCTAAGCAGAAATCCATGATATTAACTTAATTTGCTAAGTCGAAATCGGACGAAGATTGATGTTTAAAGGCATTCTTCAGATTTCGCATAAGAAATTTTTACTAGCAGTTTGCAACTCCATTAATTAAAATGGAAAATTAAAGGTTGTAGTCAGCGGCTTCTACCGTGAATCGAACTGCTGTGTCTTAGAGTACAAGCACTGCAACGCACAAGGGAACCTCTGAGCTAACGACACACTGGCTGCGAGAGGCGGAATATAGTCACTGTGATGTTGCCTGAGCCTCAAAACGCAACCTTAAACACACGAACAGAGGAGGTGGAGATTACTGTTTTAACGTCCCGTCGACAACGATGTCATTAGAGACGGAGCACAAGCTCGGATTAGGGAAGGATGGGGAAGGAAATCGGCCGTGCCCTTCCTAAGGAACCATCCCGGCATTTGCCTGAAGCGATTTAGGGAAATCATTGAAAACCTAAATCAGGATGGCCGGTCGCGGGATTGCACCGTCGTCCTCCCGAATGCACACACAAACAGGTGTTACTTATGTGAAGAACGCCGTTCTTGGAGTCCAGAAATTAAATATACTTTCTAATTGTGTCATCTTGCAGTGGATTATATCCTACGAGTCTTCGATGTGGAAAACGAATGTCAAGTGAATTTAGCGAGGTAACGCCGACCTACACCCGGAAGTAAATGCACTATCAGAGTGTTGACAAATACTTGCTACGACGCTGCCATTTCTAGGCTCTCTGACGAGGCAGCTCTTCAGCGAAATGCTTGCCGTGATTCTCCGATACGGTTCTTCAGAGTGGAGACGCGCGCGCACGTTTGGTTTTTATGCGGCGTTCTCCCCTGATGGTTTCTGACGTCGCCTTGTGGGCTATGTATATATATGAGACATTCAATTATCATTAATCCAGAATCATACAAGTTTCAGCTTCCGGCGTGGAAGAAGGCTGTTGACGCCGACATTATATCATTTCATTTGACACGTAAGAAGAGGTAAAGCGGGAATTTACTTTCGTTAACACGAAAGATATGCCGCACATATTGATAACGAGGAAGTCTGCGTCTTCATACGTTTCCTCCTTGAAATCTGTATACTCTATTATATACTAAGTAGCCCGATCATTGTTTCAGTAATGTTACCCTCTTGTTTGACCCCGTAACGATGAACAGATTCCAAATGCATGTCTCCCTTCCTGGGTTGTTTTTTGTGTTTTATTGCTTGGAATTCCTGAAGCAGACCACTGTGCCTTCCCCCCTCGTGGGTTAGGTCTCAAAACTAAACCGCTTTGTATCCAATGGCATAATTTATTCAGACAGCATCAGCATAAGACTATCAAACAAAGCCTTCCATTTACAGTTGCAGCACTCTAACCAGCACTGACCAAAGTGTAATCCACGGTCATGGTCCTAAGTTACCAGCTGTCTGCTACTGTGGCAAAGTCCGTACTACACTTTCGATTCCGCAGCACCATTTTATCTGGTAACACTGTGCAGTTGCACAGTTGTGCTACCAGGTCTGTCCTCACACTGTCAACTTTATGTATCTCACTTCTCCTGTAGCGTAGATCACGAGGAGCCGAAGTAAATGAGTGTATTCTGCATGGCGTAACATTCAGTATTCCCTTCTTTCATAGCCACTCTTCATGTGCATCGGTACCAAATAGGAATGCGAAAACTCTTGCGAGTGAGAGAATGACAATAACAATCGTAACAAGAACAAGCAAATAATGAATGATGTTTATTCCAACGCAGAACGAGAATGGCTTTAAATATAAAAATCTGTATCTATATCTATATCCATATCTATTGATCTTTGAGTTGGCACAATGCAAATATATTCTTAGCATTTAGTTACTGAATTTAGTTCTGGATGTTTGCAGAGAAAAGGAAAAGTCGGTACTTCTCGCTAGTGTAATATAATGTGAACCAGCAACTACCCTTTCCTTAGAACACGACTCAAGCAGGTCCTCAAGTAGGTAGCAAGGCACTGCTGCATTCTGTTCGCTGACATTGCTCTGATGACGGTTAATTCATAGTTCCGATTATGAAATACAAAACGTATTGCAGGTTAGTTCCTAGGATAGTAACATTAAATTTGCGTTGCAGACGGCACATGAACGTGACGACTATCCATATTACTCATCAATATAAGAAGACAATATTTTGGGAATTTAGCAGGATTACTCAAAATGAATTCTGAAATTGGGTGACTTGACTGCACAGGTGCTAAACGTCGTCAAGAGTATATGATGTCCTAATCGCATTAGGAATATGAAGATCGTCTTCGACAGCTCGCAACTTTCACATTGCTATCTCCACCCTACTCCAGACAGCCCTCGGTGGAGTTGCACTACGTTGCCGATGTTATGGAAGGCCTTCAAACCGAAACAGACCACATATTGAAAAATACAAGCGAATTCTCTTGCAAGGTAAGCTTATTGTAACTAATCTAAAAATTATTGGAGAGGAACATTGTCCTATTCAAAAAAAAAAAAATGTTACACACTGTTGACGTCAAACGGACATTATCTATGTCCTGTCTTGTGTCCTACTCATCTATAATATCAAGTGTACTATGAAAATGATTATATATAATGGATGGTAGGGTAATGCATTGATACCAGATGGTGGGGGCCGGCCGGTGTGGCCGTGCGGTTCTAGGCGCTTCAGTCTGGAACCGCGTGACCGCTACGGTCGCAGGTTCGAATCCTGCCTCGGGCATGGATGTGAGTGATGTCCTTAGGTTAGTTAGGTTTAAGTAGTTCTAAGTTCTAGGGGACTGATGACCTTAGAAGTTAAGTCTCATAGTGCTCAGAGCCATTTGAACCATTTGAACTATTTAACACAAAATGACATTAAAAATTAAACTTATTCACGAGCAGCTAGTTGAGAATATGTATGAACATTAAATGACACGACGAACTGAAATAATATGACGAAGAGTTCAGCGCTCACTGGGAATAGAGCCCCACACATATCGTTGTTGACTACACACAAAGAGACGTCAGCTACCGATTTTTCCTCCACCAGCTGCTCAGAATAGCATCTTGAACTTACAGTCATCTCGCAAATAGTTCTGTGTCTCACTGGGAGTTAAAAGCGTCAGATATCGTTAGTGTTGACAACGAATGAAAATACATTAAAAATCAAAATTTTATCCACCAGCAGATAGGTGTTCTCCTGATAGAGCTTGATAATACATAATTAAATCTTTAGTGGCGGGCCAGGATTCGATCCCATTCACGCGTAATATGTGAAGGTGTGAGGAATCTGCAGTTTTGAACAAACAACAAATTGTAGCCGAGCTGTATTGCCACGAAGGGAACAAATTCCGCGTTAAGGGCGGTCTGAGTTGCGTTCCCAGTTTAGAACCAATTTTATCGACATACAGAAGCTCAAATAAAAGATGGAATAAGTGTCCTGTGACCATACATAGCGTTTGTGTCGTCACTTGAAATAAATAACTAGTATAAGAAAGGTTACTGGTGATAGAGTTTCTACATGTCGCCACTCCAGACTTTATTGTGGTTCAACCTACCGTCTACGTGGTAAAGAAGGAATATCATCTTTAATGTGAATTTTCAGACCATGCAGCCAATATATCTCCTTCACTTGGTGTAGCCAGGAGAGAATGGAATCTGTCTCTCCCTATCTAAAATCATTGACGGAAGTGGGAATCGAACCCAGACCATAGGTATAACAACCTACCATCCGTCCAACAGACCACGAAATCCTCTTCACTGCGAGTCATTTTTCTATCGTAACGCAGTTGCGCCACACTGGATGAGAATTCTGACACACAGGCTCCCTGTAGTAATTTGCAGCATGTTCAGTAAATTCATTTACTTGGTTGACCGAATCACCATGAACTAGCTGCCTCGGCTACCCAGTGCATACATTCGACTATTTTGTAATCACAGAAATAAAATCACGTAACTGCCACTTACACACAACTGCCAACAGTGTAGGATGCAGAAGTTTAAATAGGAAGTATACCTTTCCACTTGAGCTATTCTATTGCGCTATCTGTTACTAGAAAACGTCGTTCAGTCCAAAAGTAAAGCTGTAACTGTTTGTCTCTCAGAAGTCAAGACCTGGCCATATGCATAATCTCACAGTGCTGTGGAATCCAACTGTTCTGGAGGAATAGTTGCCGAGCTCTGGAGCTTATGTAGCTACGTGTCAGCTTGTGGCATAGATAAGATGTCGCGAGTTCGAATACATTCAGTGCTATATTTTTTAACACGCTATTCTGCTCTCTGCTGAAGGTATCAATCTAATGGAACTTTGAACATAATTCCCTTCACTTCTCAACCCAAAGTAGTCGCATGTGGAAAAAGGGCTAACTACTGTGACATTTTGTTCTATTCAGGTTTAATAGACAGCAGGCAGCAGATGCATCTCGAAGATGTGCAGGGAGAGCGCATCGTGCCATAATATGTCATAAAAGTATTTTCTACATTAGCCGTCGTGTGGTAGTGATATTTTATTCTTCTTCAAACTTTGTTTGACAGCATTAACTCAGAACAAGTTTTCTACATGCATGTAATCAATAAACTACATGTGCTTTGTCAGACTGTCATAGGTAACATCAGAGAATTCGCATATATCGTTGATGATTAATTTCTCTCTCATGTTTACTATTGTTTTAACAAAACTAAAGGAAACCTTACGAAAATTGTGCACTGTAATATAAGAAATGAAATAAAACTAACCATGATAACCTTACGACGAAGGTATCTGTACACAAGCATTCCTCTATCGACACGAATTAGTAAAATACTACTCACTTAGATTTTGATTGGGTCTGTGTTTAATTGGTATGCTGTGTCATACTCAAGAGGTATGCAAATGTGGCAATTCATAAATGTAGTTACGTATTCCTAGAAACCCAAAATTCGCTTGGCAGCAGCGGAAAGAGGCCTTACCTGTTGAGCAGCATTGTAAGTTTTTCAACGTTGCACTATGAGCTGAAAGCATTTTCTTGCGATTTCCTTATTGATGTTTGATCTGACTGCTTGTAGCTCTTTCACAGAAGGGATAAAAACGTTACAGTCAGTGAGACTGGAACTGCGAACCGTAACAGACGCTTTTTCACAGGTCCGCACGTTACCACAGAGCTGGCGAGGAGGTATGGGTTTTAGCTTCCTATTACGAGGGCAATAGGAACTCGAATTCGTAAACCGTTATTTGAAGGTCGTGATTAGTTGCGGTTTCCACCTGCAACGACTTTCCTAGGCTGAAAACCGTAAATTTTCAATCTTTTGTTACCCTTCAAGCGATAATAACTCAGATTATTCAATGGAAATGACAGGTAAAATCAAGTGAACTTTGAGGCTTAATTCCGTGCACACCAGGAAGTAACTCGTCGATCACAGAGTTGCCAAACATACGTTGCCTTGTTGCCAAATCTCAGTTACAGTACCAGCAGGAAGAAGACGAACCGATGTGATCCTACAGCGGTCTGGAAAG
Source organism: Schistocerca serialis cubense (assembly GCF_023864345.2). NCBI lineage: Eukaryota > Metazoa > Arthropoda > Insecta > Orthoptera > Acrididae > Schistocerca > Schistocerca serialis. The sequence goes on from NC_064642.1 coordinate 669,993,746, forward strand.
TGACCATAGCTGGTGTCTCCAAGTCGCGGCTGCTAAGGCCTGGAATACGTAATGCGTCTGATTCGCTTTCTGTAACTAGGTTTAGGGACTGGAGCGTAGTTACTAATAATACTCAGAACTGACTGCAAACTGAGCATCATAAATCAGTAACTCTAATTGTTGTTTTTATATTTCTTTCGTAAGTGTACTCAAAACTAAGAAAGTCATTCACAGGCGTTTTCGTGCCTCGCCGATAGTCGAGCACAACATACAAATAAAAATAAAAAAGAATGTGTGTGTGTGTGTGTGTGTGTGTGTGTGTGTGAGAGAGAGAGAGAGAGAGAGAGAGAGAGAGAGAGAGAGATAAATAAAAAGCAATGAGAGAGAATGTAAAAAATTGTTGTAAAGAAATTGAATCAAGGTATTTAAAGAAATCTTTCATTAAAATGACACGTTCCACATCATTACGAAATGTCGTATTCATGATCTATGGAACAAGAGTTAATCTAATCTAATCTAATCTAATCTAATCACATCATATTGATGATTAGCCATGAAGAGTCATGAATTATCGAAATTTTGGCCCATACCAGTAACCAAATCTAAACTTGAAAATAAAAGAAGACAATTTTTGTAATAAACCGTGACTCCTATCACGACCCTTTCGTCCCTGTTATCTAACCACGAAAGATGTCTGATATACCTCCATTCTGAAGTAACAAAGTGTGCATGCATTTAAAGATGAAGTGCATGATGTGAAGTTCTGTGACGGAGATACGAACCCAACACGTAATCCGATTGCCAACTAAGAAAAATCAAATGTTACGTATCGGTTTTTCTTACGAGCCGCTAGGTGTCTGAATCTAAAATAAGGATACAAACTTTTGTGCCTAAGCGACAATCGAACTGCACACCTACCGTGCATCCACGAATATAGCTTAAGTATCAGTTGCTTACTCATGAACAGTAAGATGTGTGCGTGTTTGACCAGAAATAACGACACCTGTTGCGATTGTTGGAAACACAAGAACAGACATTGAAATTGAGCGTTAATTTTCACTAGCAGGTGGGTGTGCACTTGATAAAGCTAGAAATGAAATCATGAATATTTTTGTACTGGATCAGGTTTCAGACCCACATACTTACCTTTGGAGGAGACCTAGAGAAGATTGCAGTCTTGGGAAAAGGAACGAAATGACTGAACTATACTGTTCCGAGAGATTCAGATCCTCGAAAGAGGAGATACGAGTTCGAATCACAGTCCAGCACCAAATTTTTAAACGTCTGTAGTTCAATCAAGTACAAGTAAAATAAGAGCCCTGTCCCTTTAAATGACTATCGGTCCATCAAATAAGATAAAATTTTCTAATGTAATTAAGCTTACTGGCGACTCTATTTCTGTTTACCATGACTTCCGCTGTGTCATTTCCCAACGTAAACCGGCTCTGCCCAGTTGGTAATGAAGGAACATGATGTTTAATGCGGATTCTGGATTATAACGTCTTTCTCTTGAGGTTACCACAGGTGAAATAAATCTGTTTGTGCCTCTTAAAAGTAAATGCCTGAACCCACGCATTGCACCTGTGATATCTCGTTCCACCATACCATTGTGGCCACATTACCCAGCCCCAAGAGTGTGCTGTAACGGATGATGTGCTTAGCTTACAAAATTAGTCACGGTGGAAAATATGCGAGTCTATTAAATGGTCAAGTAAAAGCAAGCTTCTGATGCAGAGATTATGCTATTCTCATGTCAGCAGGATGTAAAGACTCTTCTAGGCATCATAGGCTGGATGTGAAGCCATTTTGATTTTTCACAAATTCAGCAAATTTCTTAGTTCGAGAAAATCCACTGTGAAGTGTGAAGTTGCCGGATAATTCGATTATTACTGTTATTATTACCATCATTTTATTCATACCGCTGCTGGAACACGACCGTAGTCTTCAGGTAAAACGCGAGACCAGCTAATATGACGTCTGGTGACCGAAAGCACATATCGACAAAATTTTTATCGCCCCTTTCCTCTCGGTGCTGAAGCTATGAGTGTAATTCAAGCGAATCTACAATATCATATTAGCTGGTCTCGCGTGTTACCTCAAGACTACGGTCGTAGTCAAGAGTAATGTACTAAGACTGGAGTCAAGACTTCCTCTGGTTAGTGCCGCAGTCTACATGTTGCTAGATCGAGCATATTGCCAGACATAGAATTCTGAGAGGAGCACGACTGTATCGTCCACCTTACGTGAACGACTCGGCGGTCAATTTTTTGGTCTGAGACTGTTATCTACAACACATATTGCACGCTGAAGACCCAGAAGAATTTAAAAAAAAGTAGTTTATGAGAGCAACGTTAACCATAGCGTTCGAAGTATTCATCGTATTGTATACGTGTGTGTAAACGCCTTCCAATGACCACTCAAGAAAGACAAGGATACACAGTCTAGCTCCAATATTATAAATACGCCTCAGTTTGTGGATGAACTCAGACTTAGGTTGATAATAATTGTGAAAATTTAGCAGCACTTTACCCATTGGTGTTAAACTCGTTTTCAACCAATGATTCCCACAGCTACAGGGATACTACTTGCGATACCTCTTAGACAAAATACTTAAGCAGTGTTATCAGACGAAAAGATCAACCTCACACAAACTGTGGGAAGTTTGTTTTACAACCTTCGTACCTGGATATTCAGCTTTTTCCTATTTGAGATATCTGTGAACGTTGCTGCTTAAGACGTTTTAAGCAGAAACTAAATTCCCTCAGCTTCGACAATGTTTAAAGAAATCGTCTTATTGGCACTAAATCGTGGTTTGTGAATTGTTTACCGGCCGTACTCTGCCGTATTTTGCCGGTTGGAAGGCAAAAGCTTACTGACAAATTTCACACAGAAATTACTGTTACAGTGTACTTATGGAGCCAAATGAGTGAATTGCGTATTTTCTGGTGAGAAAGAGAACTGGCAAACAGTCTTCGCTACATTAGGTTATTTAAACTGGTGTCACTCTGAGCTAGAATTTATGGTCAGCGACTAAGTGTAAGGTCAACGTTTCGGATGCGAGTTTTGCGACTGTGAAATACTTTCCTACATTATAGAAGCGAATATTAAATTTGAACTAATATTGCGAAAATTTTGTACTTGGACAACTTAGAATGAAAATACTTCTGTTTATTTCAAAGGGAAACAATAGATTTTCTAAAACACTGTCTGTCATACACAACTTGAAACAGGTCATGTCGACCAAATCATGTGGAAGAACTAACAGCAACGTGTATCGGAAGGCAGTAAGATCTCTTCCCTTTTGGTTTGTCAGTACTCGATAGCCATTTCTAGGCAAAAGTAAATGAAGAAAGGCAGTGCGTTTTTGTTACCAAGTAACGTCTTCGTCAATTACTTTAGTTTTAAAGTAATCTACGAGTAATTGCTGGTGTTTGATATTAACATGAAAAGGATTCCGCAGACAGGGAAAGAACCTGTTGTTGGGAAACTACATCTATAGTGACCAAAAGGCATTAAATGATGTTCAAGCACTTGTGTTACAGCAGCGGTATGAATAAAATGATATTAATAATAACAGTAATAATCGAATTATCCGGCAACTTCACACTTCACAGTGGATTTTCTCGAACTAAGAAATTTGCTGAATTTTGAAAAATCAAAACGGCTTCACATCCAGTCTATGATGCCTAGAAGAGTCTTTACATCCTGCTGACATGAGATTAGCATAATCTCTGCATCAGAAGCTTGCTTCTACTTGACCATTTAATAGACTCGCATTTTTTCCACCGTGACTAATTTTGTAAGCTAAGCACATCATCCGTTCAGCACACTCCTGGGGCTGGGTAATGTGGCCACAATGGTATGGTGGAACGAGCTATCACAGGTGCAATGCGTGGGTTCAGGCATTTACTTTTAAGAGGCACAAACAGATTCATTTTACCTGTGGTAACCTCAAGAGAAAGACGTTATAATCCAGAATCCGCATTAAACATCATGTTCCTTCATTACCAACTGGGCAGAGCCGGTTTACGTTGGGAAATGACACAGCGGAAGTCATGGTAAACAGAAATACAGTCGCCAGTAAGCTTACTTACATTAGAAAATTTTATTTTATTTGATGAACCGATAGCCATTTAAAGGGACAGGGCTCTTATTTTACTTGTACTTGATTGAACTACAGACGTTTAAAAATTTGGTGCTGGACTGTGATTCGAACTCGTATCTCCTCTTTCGAGGATCTGAATCTCTCGGAACAGTATAGTTCAGTCATTTCGTTCCTTTTCCCAAGACTGCAATCTTCTCTAGGTCTCCTCCAAAGGTAAGTATGTGGGTCTGAAACCTGATCCAGTACAAAAATATTCATAATTTCATTTCTAGCTTTATCAAGTGCACACCCACCTGCTAGTGAAAATTAACGCTCAATTTCAATGTCTGTTCTTGTGTTTCCAACAATCGCAACAGGTGTCGTTATTTCTGGTCAAACACGCACACATCTTACTGTTCATGAGTAAGCAACTGATACTTAAGCTATATTCGTGGATGCACGGTAGGTGTGCAGTTCGATTGTCGCTTAGGCACAAAAGTTTGTATTCTTATTTTAGATTCAGACACCTAGCGGCTCGTACGAAAAACCGATATGTAACATTTGATTTTTCTTAGTTGGCAATCGGATTACGTGTTGGGTTCGTATCTCCGTCACAGAACTTCACATCATGCACTTCATCTTCAAATGCATGCACACTTTGTTACTTCAGAATGGAGGTATATCAGACATCTTTCGTGGTTAGATAACAGGGACGAAAGGGTCGTGATAGGAGTCACGGTTTATTACAAAAATTGTCTTCTTTTATTTTCAAGTTTAGATTTGGTTACTGGTATGGGCCAAAATTTCGATAATTCATGACTCTTCATGGCTAATCATCAATATGATGTGATTAGATTAGATTAGATTAGATTAGATTAACTCTTGTTCCATAGATCATGAATACGACATTTCGTAATGATGTGGAACGTGTCATTTTAACGAAAGATTTCTTTAAATACCATGATTCAATTTCTTTACAACAATTTTTTACATTCTCTCTCATTGCTTTTTATTTATCTCTCTCTCTCTCTCTCTCTCTCTCTCTCTCACACACACACACACACACACACACACACACACACATTCTTTTTTATTTTTATTTGTATGTTGTGCTCGACTATCGGCGAGGCACGAAAACGCCTGTGAATGACTTTCTTAGTTTTGAGTACACTTACGAAAGAAATATAAAAACAACAATTAGAGTTACTGATTTATGATGCTCAGTTTGCAGTCAGTTCTGAGTATTATTAGTAACTACGCTCCAGTCCCTAAACCTAGTTACAGAAAGCGAATCAGACGCATTACGTATTCCAGGCCGTAGCAGCCGCGACTTGGAGACACCAGCTATGGTCACTTTCCAGACCGCTGTAGGATCACATCGGTTCGTCTTCTTCCTGCTGGTACTGTAACTAAGATTTGGCAACAAGGCAACGTATGTTTGGCAACTCTGTGATCGACGAGTTACTTCCTGGTGTGCACGGAATTAAGCCTCAAAGTTCACTTGATTTTACCTGTCATTTCCATTGAATAATCTGAGTTATTATCGCTTGAAGGGTAACAAAAGATTGAAAATTTACGGTTTTCAGCCCAGGAAAGTCGTTGCAGGTGGAAACCGCAACTAATCTCGACCTTCAAATAACGGTTTACGAATTCGAGTTCCTATTGCCCTCGTAATAGGAAGCTAAAACCCATACCTCCTCGCCAGCTCTGTGGTAACGTGCGGACCTGTGAAAAAGCGTCTGTTACGGTTCGCAGTTCCAGTCTCACTGACTGTAACGTTTTTATCCCTTCTGTGAAAGAGCTACAAGCAGTCAGATCAAACATCAATAAGGAAATCGCAAGAAAATGCTTTCAGCTCATAGTGCAATGTTGAAAAACTTACAGTGCTGCTCAACAGGTAAGGCCTCTTTCCGCTGCTGCCAAGCGAATTTTGGGTTTCTAGGAATACGTAACTATATTTATGAATTGCCACATTTGCATACCTCTTGAGTATGACACAGCATACCAATTAAACACAGACCCAATCAAAATCTAAGTGAGTAGTATTTTACTAATTCGTGTCGATAGAGGCATGCTTGTGTACAGGTACCTTCGTCGTAAGGTTATCATGGTTAGTTTTATTTCATTTCTTATATTACAGTGCACAATTTTCGTAAGGTTTCCTTTAGTTTTGTTAAAACAATAGTAAACATGAGAGAGAAATTCATCATCAACGATATATGCGAAATCTCTGATGTTACCTATGACAGTCTGACAAAGCACATGCAGTTTATTGATTACATGCATGTAGAAAACTTGTTCCGAGTTAAAGCTGTCAAACAAAGTTTGAAGAAGAATAAAATATCACTACCACACGACGGCTAATGTAGAAAACACTTTTCTGACATTTTATGGCACGATGCGCTCTCCCTGCACATCTTCGAGATGCATCTGCTGCCTGCTGTCTATTAAACCTGAATAGAACAAAATGTCACAGTAGTTAGCCCTTTTTCCACATGCGACTACTTTGGGTTGAGAAGTGAAGGGAATTATGTTCAAAGTTCCATTAGATTGGTACCTTCAGCAGAGAGCAGAATAGCGTTTTAAAAAATGTAGCACTGAATGTATTCGAACTCGCGACATCTTATCTATGCTACAAGCTGACACGTAGCTACATAAGCTCCGGAGCTCGGCAACTATTCCTCCAGAACTTTTGGATTCCACAGCACTGTGAGATTATGCATATGGCCAGGTCTTGACTTCTGAGAGACAAACAGTTACAGCTTTACTTTTGGACTGAACGACGTTTTCTAGTAACAGATAGCGCAATAGAATAGCTCAAGTGGAAAGGTACACTTCCTATTTAAACTTCTGCATCCTGCACTGTTGGCAGTTGTGTGTAAGTGGCAGTTACGTGATTTTATTTCTGTGATTACAAAATAGTCGAATGTATGCACTGGGTAGCCGAGGCAGCTAGTTCATGGTGATTCAGTCAACCAAGTAAATGAATTTACTGAACATGCTGCAAATTACTACAGGGAGCCTGTGTGTCAGAATTCTCATCCAGTGTGGCGCAACTGCGTTACGATAGAAAAATGACTCGCAGAGAATAGGATTTCGTGGTATGTTGGACGGATGGTAGGTTGTTATACCTATGGTCTGGGTTCGGTTCCCACTTCCGTCAATGATTTTAGATAGGGAGAGACAGATTCCATTCTCTCCTGGCTACACCAAGTGAAGGAGATATAATGGCTGCGTGGTCTGAAAATTCACATTAAAGATGATATTCCTTCTTTACCACGTAGACGGTAGGTTGAACCACAATAAAGTCTGGAGTGGCGACATGTAGAAACTCTATCACCAGTAACCTTTCTTATACTAGTTATTTATTTCAAGTGACGACACAAACGCTATGTATGGTCACAGGACACTTATTCCATCTTTTATTTGAGCTTCTGTATGTCGATAAAATTGGTTCTAAACTGGGAACGCAACTCAGACCGCCCTTAACGCGGAATTTGATCCCTTCGTGGCAATACAGCTCGGCTACAGTTTGTTGTTTGTTCAAAACTGCAGATTCCTCACACCTTCACATATTACGCGTGAATGGGATCGACTCCTGGCCCGCCACTAAAGATTTAATTATGTATTATCAAGCTCTATCAGGAGAACACCTATCTGCTGGTGGATAAAAATTTTGATTTTTAATGTATTTTCATTCGTTGTCAACACTAACGATATCTGACGCTTTTAACTCCCAGTGAGACACAGAACTATTTGCGAGATGACTGTAAGTTCAAGATGCTATTCTGAGCAGCTGGTGGAGAAAAATTCGGTAGCTGACGTCTCTTTGTGTGTAGTCAACAACGATATGTGTGGGGCTCTATTCCCAGTGAGCGCTGAACTCTTCGTCATATTATTTCAGTTCGTCGTGTCATTTAATGTTCATACATATTCTCAACTAGCTGCTCGTGAATAACTTTAATTTTTAATGTCATTTTGTGTTAAATAGTTCAAATGGTTCAAATGGCTCTGAGCACTATGGGACTCAACTGCTGAGGTCATTAGTCCCCTAGAACTTAGAACTAGTTAAACCTAACTAACCTAAGGACATCACTCACATCCATGCCCGAGGCAGGATTCGAACCTGCGACCGTAGCGGTCTTGCGGTTCCAGACTGCAGCGCCTTTAACAGCACGGCCACTACGGCCGGCCGTAGTGCAACTCCACCGAGGGCTGTCTGGAGTAGGGTGGAGATAGCAATGTGAAAGTTGCGAGCTGTCGAAGACGATCTTCATATTCCTAATGCGATTAGGACATCGTATACTCTTGACGACGTTTAGCACCTGTGCAGTCAAGTCACCCAATTTCAGAATTCATTTTGAGTAATCCTGCTAAATTCCCAAAATATTGTCTTCTTATATTGATGAGTAATATGGATAGTCGTCACGTTCATGTGCCGTCTGCAACGCAAATTTAATGTTACTATCCTAGGAACTAACCTGCAATACGTTTTGTATTTCATAATCGGAACTATGCATTAACCGTCATCAGAGCAATGTCAGCGAACAGAATGCAGCAGTGCCTTGCTACCTACTTGAGGACCTGCTTGAGTCGTGTTCTAAGGAAAGGGTAGTTGCTGGTTCAGATTATATTACACTAGCGAGAAGTACCGACTTTTCCTTTTCTCTGCAAACATCCAGAACTAAATTCAGTAACTAAATGCTAAGAATATATTTGCATTGTGCCAACTCAAAGATCAATAGATATGGATATAGATATAGATTTTTATATTTAAAGCCATTCTCGTTCTGCGTTGGAATAAACATCATTCATTATTTGCTTGTTCTTGTTACGATTGTTATTGTCATTCTCTCACTCGCAAGAGTTTTCGCATTCCTATTTGGTACCGATGCACATGAAGAGTGGCTATGAAAGAAGGGAATACTGAATGTTACGCCATGCAGAATACACTCATTTACTTCGGCTCCTCGTGATCTACGCTACAGGAGAAGTGAGATACATAAAGTTGACAGTGTGAGGACAGACCTGGTAGCACAACTGTGCAACTACACAGTGTTACCAGATAAAATGGTGCTGCGGAATCGAAAGTGTAGTACGGACTTTGCCACAGTAGCAGACAGCTGGTAATTTAGGACCATGACCGTGGATTACACTTTGGTCAGTGCTGGTTAGAGTGCTGCAACTGTAAATGGAAGGCTTTGTTTGATAGTCTTATGCTGATGCTGTCTGAATAAATTATGCCATTGGATACAAAGCGGTTTAGTTTTGAGACCTAACCCACGAGGGGGGAAGGCACAGTGGTCTGCTTCAGGATTTCCAAGCAATAAAACACAAAAAACAACCCAGGAAGGGAGACATGCATTTGGAATCTGTTCATCGTTACGGGGTCAAACAAGAGGGTAACATTACTGAAACAATGATCGGGCTACTTAGTATATAATAGAGCATACAGATTTCAAGGAGGAAACGTATGAAGACGCAGACTTCCTCGTTATCAATATGTGCGGCATATCTTTCGTGTTAACGAAAGTAAATTCCCGCTTTACCTCTTCTTACGTGTCAAATGAAATGAATGCCATGAGGAATAGAATATTTGTTGACTGCGTCTCTTCTTGCTTCCATCCTTACCAACATATTTCTTCATTCTCGTGGTAATCATGACATTCTATGTGTATGCTGCAAAAGATTGCAAGTGGACAAATTCGACATCGAGGTGCAAAGCGTTATATTCAATTCGAATAAGCTTCCGGTGTATTTTTACTTCGTTTGTATTTTTAGATGATTATGAACGTTACGGAAAAGTATCTCACATGCTTTATGTTGAATGAGAAACATTGAATGATCCGTTTTGCTTTCAGTACGTTGAAATGATATAATGTCGGCGTCAACAGCCTTCTTCCACGCCGGAAGCTGAAACTTGTGTGATTCTGGATAAATGATAATTGAATGTCTCATATGTATACATAGCCCACAAGGCGACGTCAGAAACCATCAGGGGAGAACGCCGCATAAAAACCAAACGTGCGCGCGCGTCTCCACTCTGAAGAACCGTATCGGAGAATCACGGCAAGCATTTCGCTGAAGAGCTGCCTCGTCAGAGAGCCTAGAAATGGCAGCGTCGTAGCAAGTATTTGTCAACACTCTGATAGTGCATTTACTTCCGGGTGTAGGTAGGCGTTACCTCGCTAAATTCACTTGACATTCGTTTTCCACATCGAAGACTCGTACGATATAATCCACTGCAAGATGACATCGTTGTCGACGGGACGTTAAAACAGTAATCTCCACCTCCTCTGTTCGTGTGTTTAAGGTTGCGTTTTGAGGCTCAGGCAACATCGCAGTGACTATATTCCGCCTATGGCAGCCAGTGTGTCGTTAGCTCAGAGGTTCCCCTGTGCGTTGCAGTGCTTGTACTATAAGACATAGCAGTTCGAATCACGGTAGAAGTCGCTGACTATAACCTTTTATTTTACATTTTAATTAATGGAGTTGCAAACTGCTAGTAAAAATTTCTTATGCGAAATCTGAAGAATGCCTTTAAACATCGATCTTCGTCCGATTTCGACTTAGTAAATTAAGTTAATATCATGGATTTCTGCTTTGCAAATTCCAAGGTGCTTCACTGTAAAATAGACCCTGAATCGATTCAAACCGACTGTCAACGATATAAATTTGAGCTTTGTTCGTCGTATAGGTCTAACATGTCAGAAGGTTGTTTATGAAGTGCACATGTTCATTAATATAGTTCCCTTCTTCTAAATTTTTGCAATAGCATTTAACTGTAGACGTTTTCTAACACCGGCGTTAGCAATTCCTTTCCGTTTTCTGAAACCTTCAAAACGACAAATTTTTATGGTTTAAATCTGATGACCTTAACTATCACTTCCGATCAACAATAAATACTTCATGAACTCCAAATGTGCAGTGTTCCTGCACTGCTACAGAGCATGCATTGCAAGGTATTCACACAGTTTATCGCATAGACTTACCATAAGGAATGAAACATGAACTGTAATACACTTTACACCACAGACGCTCACTCTGGCTTGACGAAAACATCCAAACATTGACCAAAAGTTGCACAAATAATTGAGTTTGAAAGGAAAAGAAACGAGGTATGAAGCATTTATAAATTCATCGAATGTGGTGAGGTGGTTTCATTTCGTCCCAGTCTATAAAATTAATTTCGGGCCATACTCAGCTCTTGCCGATTAATGTAATATAATACCCGCCTACTAATCAGGGCGTCTGTCTCCGTTGCTTTTGAGCGTGAATGGAAATTGTAGAAATTTTCTGTGGAGCAACATTTAATAATAAAGCGTTTTAAATCATCAAAAGCGATGAGCGGTAGCAGGCGCTTTCGATAAAGAACGGGGGAGTGCAGCGCCGCTGCTGTCGCCACGGCCGCTGCCAGTAGCCAGCAAATGGATCCCGGAGCTTTGCCGCATACGGCGTCCAGAGGAGGACAGTCTGCACGAAATCTGCTGCAAAATCGTTGGTGAATAAAATTTTGATATCGGTGTGTCACAAAGCGAAATAGATTGAATCTGCGCTACCATTACATTCACGTCTTCAGCATTCAGACAGAAGAGGCTATAAAAATATTTTATGCCAGCTGCTCTCGATCCACAGACATTATAAACAGAATCAACGCACGCTACCGCTAGACCACAGGCGTAATCAGCCTAGAGTTTCTCTATTGTGGGACAAGTTTTCCTCCAGGAAGTGCCGCAGTCTACAGTGTTGCCAGATTGTGCAGATAACCGGACTTAGAGAATTAGCGAGTTGGCCAGTTTTTTTGTCCCATGTCGCGATCGGCGCGGACTTAGCCTCTGAAGCGGCCGGCCGCCGGTCAAGTTTTATGTCAAAGAGTGTACATATTAGTGTCGCGCATGCTCTGTGTCTTTCGTATTCTTAATATATGTGTCCGAGGTTGTTTCCCACTTCCACAGACAGTGAGTGTCATGTCTCAAATTATTCGTCTCGACTTGGCCTATACCACTGTGTACAACCTCCATAAAAATTCGGAGTGAAGGGTTGGGGGATGGTGCTTGTTATTGACCAAAGAGTTGGCCAAATAGACGTGTATAGCTGACTAAGTCGCGAATGGCATTGAGAGGGAAGAAGTGCTATTACAGTCCGCGTATCGGCGCGAAGCCAATCTTTGTCAGGGTGGCGTAATGGTTGGTGTATCTGCCTGATGAGTAAGAGACCTGGGATCGTATTCATGCCTTGGTCCAAACTGTCATACGTCACTTCAGTCTGGTTATATCCATCACAGACTTTTGAGACTCGAAAAGGTTCATAAGGTCTATGGAAACAAATAGTTCAATTTCACGTGTATAATTAATTTGCACCTGTAAAAGTGGGTGGCCTTTCCGCTTGTTTAAAAAGTTGTCCTGTTTAAATACAATCCTGAGAGAGTTTTTAATGAGTGTACCTGCAGGTCTTCTTGCCTCTGGAGTGGCACGATTTCTTCGAGAGCAAGCTTCAGGCTAAACTAACTTTAGTCAATAACTGAAGCCTTGCTGCACGGTTAGTTAACAAATGTGCTTCACCTCGGATAATCTAGACGTCGACAAAACGCTGCAACACACTGAAACGTCGCCCATGGCCTTAATCACTGCGCCACTTCTGCACGATCAGAAGTGCTCGAAGCGAGAGGCTATCTGGGGCCAGCCCGTCGCCCCCTGACCTAGTTGAAAGGCTGCGCCCCCCCCCCCCCCCCCCCCTCTGCCAGGTGGCTGTATTTAGAACCGCGCGCCTCCTCCGTCGCGATGTGGGCGGCTGTCTGTGGCTCCCACACCCACACCGACACCCTGAGCGCCACGCAGTTAGCCGCATGGTCGAAAAGCCTGCTGGTCGATAGTTGGTCTGCAATTAGCGGCGCCGCTCGCAGAGCCGCAAACAAGCCACCCGGCCTTGCCTGGGACCTGCTTTGTGGCGCCAGCCCGCCGCCGACTGCTGCGCCGCCATCAAACGCGCACCCTAGACCGCTACGCCGAGCGCTCCTGCAGTGCTCTGGCGCCGCAGTCACGCACCTCTGCGGCTGCCTGGGCGCCGTTGTGGAGGGGAACGAGGTGTCCGCTCCACAGGGATGAGCCGGGTGCCATTGGCTGCTCGCGATAGAAAGCAACACTGTGCGAACGATGTCTTTAGCTGTTATTTCGACTGACATTAAAAGTCTCAATCCTCCTTCTCCTTACCTAATCCATACAAACTACAAGGGTCATTCAATAAGTAATGCCCCACATTTTTTTCTCGGAACATATTTATTGTTAAGAGTCAGAATTTTGTGACTATATACATCAATATCTCTTGTCCATGTAATATTTCTCTACGTAGTCTCCATCACGTTCTATGGCCTTACGCCAACGTTGTGGAAGAGCGTGTATCCGCTGCTGGTAAATGCTCTTGACCTGTAGGCGTTGCCATGTTTTCACTGCATGACTGACACTGTCATCATCCTCAAAGTGTGTTCCCCGTAGAAATAGGAAATTTTTGGTACGGACTATGGGATCAAACTGCTGAGGTCATCGGTCCCTAGGCTTACGCACTACTTATTCTAAAACAAACTAACTTACGCTAAGGACGACACACACACACACACACACACACACACACACACACACACACACATCCTACATCTACATCTACATTTATACTCCGCAAGCCGCCCAACGGTGTGTGGCGGAGGGCACTTTACGTGCCACTGTCGTTACCTCCCTTTCCTGTTCCAGTAGCGTATGGTTCGCGGGAAAACGACTGCCGGAAAGCGTCCGTGAGCGCTCGAATCTCTCTAATTTTACATTCGTGATCTCCTCGGGAGGTATAAGTAGGGGCAAGCAATATATTCGATACCTCATCCAGAAACGCACCCTCTAGAAACCTTGACAGCAAGCTACACCGTGATGCAGAGCGCCTCTCTTGCAGAGTTTGCCACTTGAGTTTGCTAAACATCTCCGTAACGCTATCACGTTTTCCAAATAACCCTGTGACGAAATGCGTCGCTCTTCTTTGCATCTTCTCTATCTCCTTTGTCAACCCGACCTGGTACGGATCCCACACTGTTGAGCAATACTGAAGTATAGGTCGAGCGAGTGTTTTGTAAGCAACCTCCTTTGTTGATGGACTAAATTTTCTAAGGACTCTCCCAATGAATCTCAACCTGGCACCCGCCTTACCAACAATTAATTTTATATGATCATTCCACTTCAAATCGTTCCGTACGCATACTTCCAGATATTTTACAGAAGTAACTGCTTCCAGTGTCTTTTCTGCTATCATATAGTCATACAATAAAGGATCCTTCTTTCTACGTATTCGCAATACTTTACATTTGTCTATGTTAAGGGTCAGTTGCCACTCCCTGCACCAAGTGATTATCCGCTGCAGATCTTCGTGCATTTGCTTCAATTTTATAATGCTGCAACTTCTCCGTATACCACGCATCATCCTCGAAAAGCCACATGGAACTTACGACATTATACCCGAGGGAGGACTCTAACCTCCGACGGGGGGAGCGGCACGAACCTTGACAAGAACCCTTAGACCGCACGGCTACCCCGCGCGGCTGTTTCCCGTAGAGAATCCTCAAGCGGGCCAAAGAGATAGAAGTCCGAGGGTGCCAGGTCTAGACTGTAGGACAGATGAGGCAATATGTCCAACCTAATATGGCTATACATTTCCTGCTTCTCAGAATTGTGTACGGGTGTGCATAATCGTGTTGGAACAACATTTCAGCTGGATTCTTGTCCAATCGAACACGTCGGAAACGTGTCGTCACGTATGCCTCTGAATTGATGGTTGACCCACTTGGCAACACAGCCACGAAAATGACTCCGTCAGAATCCCAGAAGACCGTCACCATGACTTTTCCGGCAGAGGAGATTTTCTTGAATTTTGTGGTGAATGAAGATGATGTCACTAAACGGACTGCCTTTCTGTTTCCGGCGCAAAGTGGTGCACCCAGATTTCGTCCCCCATAATGATGCGTGACAGAAAGGCCTCTCCGTCGGTCTCAAAACGCTCCAAAAATTCAGATGGAATGGCCTTTCTTTGAATACTATGGTCCGCTGTGAGCATTCGTGGAACCCGTCGTGAGCACCTCTTTGAATATCGGAGAGTTTCGGTCATTGGAGACGCACTTCAAATGCTGACCGACATCTGTAGAGCAACCAACCGTCGAGTTGCGATACGCCGGTCTGCACCAATAATGGCATCCGCACGATTAAGCACATCCGGAGCACGGCTGTGATAGGTCGTCCCGTGGTTGATCATGGAGTTCTTTTTCTGTATTTCCTGAGGCTGAAACTTTCTTTACCCATCGCCCAACTGTACCTCTATCCACTGCAGCATCGCCAAACACTGCACATAAAAGTTGATGGATGTTCACCACGGTTTCTTTTTCTGCACACAAGAATTCAATAACAGAACGCTGCTTCTAAAGCGAGTCGTATGATGACAAGCTTTAGACGCTGTTCTACGGCTCTGCAATCTGTCAGAACGGCTCGAACCAACACCGGCGCACAGAACCAACATCAAATGTGAACAAAATGGACGCTTGTCAATGTATATTAACGGCTTAAAAAAAAAAAAAAGTGAGGCATCACTTATTGAACGATCCTCGTATAGAAGTGGATCTATGAACACTGATGAGCCAAAAAAATTACGACCGCCTGTTCAATAGCTTGTTTGTCAACTTGTTTTCCGTCAGTGGAACGAAATACATCACTCATTTTGCGTAGCAGCTACTCGACAGTTCGTTGGCAGGTTTGTGAAAGTATGTGGCATTATGTAGAGGTCGTGTAATTAACATAAATAACAGGCCGCTGATTTTCATACCCGATGATGGCGTCCAATAGCAACCCATGTTCTGTGAAGTGACGAGGAGTGCGACAATTTAGAGCCCAGTGGCTGTTTCACAGTCTGTCTACCTCTTTCCGTAGATGCTCACGACAGTAACATGTGAATATTCGACCAGGTTGCCCGTTTTCGGGGTACTCGGTCACAGGCTGTGCGTAATACACTGAAGAGCCAAAGAAACTGGTACACCTACCTAATATCGCATAGGGTCCCCGTGAGCACTCAGGTGCCGCAGTGCCGCAGAACGACGTGGCGTGGACTCGACTAATATCTGAAGTGATGCTGGAGGGAGCTGACACCATTAATCTTGCAGGGTTGTTCATAAATCGGTAAGTGTACGAGGTGGTAGAGATCTCTTCTGAACAGTACGTTGCAAGGCATTCCAGATTTGCTCAATAATGTTCATGTCTCTGGTGTCTGGTGGCCAGCGGAAGTGTTTAAAATCGGAAGAGTGTTCGTGGAGCTACTCTGTAGCAATTCTCGACGTGTGTGCTGTCGCATTGTCCTCCTGGAATACCCAAGTCCGTCGGAATGCACAATGGACATGAATGGACGCATGTGGTCAGAGAGGTTCCTTACGTACGTGTCACCTGTCAGAGTCGTATGTAGACTAAGGGTCCAATATCACTCCAACTGCACACGCCCCAGACCAGAGCCTCCACCAGCTTCAACAGTCCCCTGCTGTCATGCACGGTCCACGCATTCATGAGGCGTCTCCATAATCGCACATGTCCATCCGCTCGATACAATTTGAAACGAGACTCGTCCGACCAGTCAATATGTTTCGAGTCATTAACAGTGCAATGTTGGGTCCAGGTGAGGCGTAAAACTTTGTGTCGTGCAGTCATCAAGAGTACACGAGTAGGCCTTCGGCTCCGAAAGCCTTTATCGATGATGTTTCGTTGAATGGTTCGCACGCTGGCACTTGTTGATGGTCCAGCATTGAAATCTGCCGGAATTTACGGAATGATACCAATTTCTGTCACGTTGAACGATTCTCTTCAGTCGTCGTTGGTCCCTTTCTTGCAGGATGTTTTTCTGACCGCAGCGATGTTGGAGATTTGATGTTTTACCGGATTCCTGATATTCACGGTACACATGTGAAGTGGAATTACAGGAAAATTCCCTCTTCCTTAGGACCTCTGAGATGTTACGTCCCATCGCTCGTGCGCCGACTATAACACCACGTTCAAACTAACTTAAATCTTGATAACCTGCCATTTTAGTAGCAGTAACCGATCTAACAACTGCCCCAGACACTTGTCTTGTATAGCCGTTGCCGACCGCAGCGCCGTATTCTGCCTTTTTACATGTCTCTGTATTTGAATATACATGATTACACCAGTTTCTTTGGTGCTTCAGTGGAATAATCTGCCATTTGTCACAGTCGCTTATATCAGTGGATTTCCACATTTGCAGCTCATACTTTCGCTAGTGTGGTTCTCGTCCGTGTCTGCTCGCTTACGTACTTTCGTAACCGCGTCACATGATCGCAACTACACCAGCAGGCATCCAACGTAGCGGTGGCCAGTGGTCAATATGTTTTGGCTTATCAGTGAGTGAATATTCCACATCTCCTCGTGAACAAATGGATCGATTTCAACTAAACTTAACACACTGATCAGTTACTTACTGGAAAGCACCACTGGTGGAATGGGGGGGGGGGGGGGGGGGGGGAGGTGGAAGTGAAAAAAGCGGCGTAGCTCACGACGTTCAAATAGACTCACACTATTTGTCCAGTATTTGAGAATGAGAGCACTTAGTGACTAACAAAAATCTTTGCAAGTATCTTCAAATATTTACTAGACATTTTGTTGCTGAAACCTCCCACAAAATGACAAAATGGAAAACGTTCATAGGTTACTTCGTTTTCGCTGTTCATACTGTAATATTGTTATGTCAAGCATGACATATTAATTTCTTACGTCTTTACTGCTAACTTTATTTGCAACACATTTTGCTGACAATATTAACATAAAACACTGTATATACACGCAAAATTATATCACGTTCTGGCACATATGTCAGATTTGATGTCAAAAAGATGAAAGTTCTGTTCGAAATTTGCCACAATTTTTTGAGAAATACATGTGAGATGTGTACGTTAGCAAAGACGTGGGTGAAAAGTTAACCGTTAACCTCTGGATCCTTTGAAACAAACTTGGAAACTACTACTGTGGGGTAAGAACCAACAACTTCCTATTCGGTTGGGGGTGACAACGTGAAGAGAAAGGGGACGAGGAGGAGATTGACGGAGAGAAAGGCAAGAGGAGGAGGAGATAGACACACCCGTCGAATTGTGGCGTGTGGTGGAGATTCAAGAATCCACGAATCAGTGAACTAAGGAGTTTTTCAGTTACGTAAACAGCTGTCAGTTCAACACAGACAGAGAAGTACTTCCTATTAGTGCTTTTGCCACCTTCACTACATACAATATTTTTAAATTTTACCCATGCCTATAAGTTTATTAGTTTTTCTCGTTTAAAAGAGGTACTTAGAATGCACTTCCTAGAACAGCAAACGCAATACGAACTATTTTCTTTCGGTGTTCTGAAATGAAAAAAATCACACAAGCCAACTACTGACAATTTTTTGACTTCTAGCAAGTTAATGATCCATCACGAGACTCTTTCAGTCCTACGTCATGCATCCTGCTTAGCCGAAAAAACATTATATTCGTCATCGATTGTAGTTGTTATTTTCACAATTATAGAATCGGTCTTAAGGTTAATTTCAAGTATATGACCACTTCTCAAACGTTAAAATCCTCTGACATGTACACATCGCATCATCGTATCTGAGCCTTATGACTGTAAGAATACAAATGAAACTCTATGGTTCCAGAGATCATTTTTAAGTCTTAAACAACTGTGATGTGTATATATGCAGACTGAACGACGAATGAAAATTCGTACCAAGGCCACTGTTCGAACCCTGGTCTCCTGCTCACTATAGTGGCCAGCACGAAAATAGGGCTTCAAGGTCATCTCGTCATCTTACAGCATTGCCAGTTTTTTTATAGTGATAATTTTGGGTTTTCGTAAAAATTAAAAAAATATTGGGCAACGATATTTTTACACTAGAATATGATGGAGTACTTTCCAAAATAAAATTCTCACTTTTTAACTGCTAGGAAAAAAAATGAAAACTAACGTTACAAGAAATTTTGGAGGACAATAATTTTTTAATTCAACCTGTGACAGTAACACAATCACTAATGTAATTTGACTGAAAAAAAATATGAACATCCTCAAAGTTCACAGATGCATATGCTGCGTCTTTCATTTCGGAAACACACAAGTATTCTGAGATAAAAAATAAAGTAATTTAAGAGCTGTGAAACTGTGTCGACAGCGTAGCGAAAAATGTAGTAGCTGATGAATTTCAGTCTGTAGGACTGTGAAGAAACTTTCCGCGAGAAAGCTGTTAAGGAAACTACAAAATTATTTTTGGTAACATTTCAGACCATTATTGTATCGTATCACGTGCAGAGGCAAATTACTTCCGCGATATTCCGTGCGCAGCAGCGCGCGAGTCGTTAAAGGCCGTCGTCAAAAGTTTTGCTCGGATGGCTCGCTTTAATTTGACCGAGAATATTCCCCACCTCCAAAAATATTTTAGTGGCTGCTAATAAATATCCTTCGCCATTGCATCCATCACTCAGAACGCCAGTTTACGCTACGCTAATGTAACTGCAGTCATTTTGAAGATAAGATTTTCACTGAAGTCGAACAAAATATTTGTTCGAAGGGTTTTGTGAAACCCAAGTTTTATCTAAATTTGCCGTAAGCCTATTATTCTCAGCAAGCAATACGTGTTTTGTACACAAAAATCTCGTTCTTACTACTGCAATATCCCTGTCTTGTGTTACAAATTTCATCCTTCATTACAGTTTCAGTATTAAACACCAAGTGGGCAGAGAAGAGAGTGCATTGAAGTGAGTGACCAGAACAATAAATTTCATCGCGGGAATTACCCAGTATTTCTCTAGCCATCGGATACTATCCTGTGTCATACTAAAGTAATACAATTCCATCTTTTTGTGAAAGTCGTCAAATATCATAGATTTCTATACTCCTCTCGAAGAATCAGAATAGGTGGTGGGACTGCTCTGATATTACTGCACTGTTTATATATTCTATGAACTGCGTTAAGGTTACTACGAAACATCCAGTAAATCCTTCTTTGGAAAAAAGGAGTTAAATTTCGATTGTACTAGTAAACCGAATGCAGTAAGATTATATCCAAATGTAAGGACATTCGATCGCCACCACTTGTGATAAATTTGTCAGACGTCGACTGTAAGGGAAAAACGTTCGCAGTATGTCCTCTATAACTGAAATGAACTGACAAAGATTTAAATCAAGTCACCATTTTACATAGACGGCAATTACCTAAACTGAAGGATCTTCTGGCTTCGTGCCTTCAGAATGACTGTCGCTTGTTTCAGCCAGATGTATCATCACAGATTCCACTAAGGTACCTCTTAAACCCTGGTTCAAGAAATCAGTTTCTTGCAATGTTTCTGCGTGTTTTACGCACCTCTCTCAGTCCTGCTCAGTAACATTGTCAAGATCTTCGTTTTTTGGCTTCTAGACACCAGCAAGTTTGAAAGTAGTATTTCTTTTCGCTACTTCTCGCTTTACTTGGTCCCATATCAATTCAGCGGGACTATACTGGCGGTAATACGGTGGTAGACCTACCACTTAGTGTCCCATTTCATTTGCCAGTTGATCTAATTCGCAAATCTTTTTGGCACCTATGACTTCTTCCTTAGATAGGCGTTCAGCCTTCGTTCCATCGACTGAAAATGAAACATTCTTTCGCTTTAACCACTCCATAATATCTGCCTTGCGCCAATTTGAACGTGGCAGCATTTCTATCTGAATGGAGTGGTAGCTGGCGTTATCCAGCACAACAATTGACCATTCTTCCAGCGCAGACAACAGAGGAATAAACGAATTTTTACAAACTTCTCCATTCATACCTGAATGACAATTGCGTTGGTAAGAACATCTCCCACCACGAAGAACAAGTTTGGCCTCTGGTATGAAGCCTGTGGTTAATGAACCAGCGTGGGTGATGATTAATCGGCCACCTCTACCAGTAGCCACTTTCAAACCACCGTTTCCGTTGGAGTCGTGCCATATATATTTATGGGTGTGGTTCTGTGAAACCCAAGTTTCATCCAAGTACACTACACGCCTGGTGTCTTCAGCACGCAAGAAGTGCATTATACGCTAAAACTTCGCTCCTGCTATGTCTCTGCGTTCCATTGAGAATTTCCGCCCGCCATTACACTTCTTTAATCGAAAACCAAGGGAGCGGAGAAGGCGAGTGGTGGAGGTCTCTGAGCCCGAGTAATTAATTTTTTCACGGAGGTCAGCCTGTATTTTTTTAGCCGTTGGATATTCTCCTCTGTCGTTATGTCCAAGTACAGTTCTAACCACGAGCTCTTTGTGAAAATCGTCAGAGTCGGTCGATTTCCGTCCACGTTCGTTCTCCTTAGTTGGAGAATCGAGACACTCATTCATGTCCGGAAATTCTGCCGTTGACACAGAGTTGCTAATACGGCCTACAGTTGACTTGGAGACACCACATGCTTTAACGGTAAGTTTACGAATTGGCAAAAAATTTAAGTTATTCCTCGCTTCTTCACTGTCGGATAGATCATTAAAAAACTTGAGTACATTCGATATGATAATTTTCGATTGAATACGAATGTCTTTCCGCCCTTTACGCACACCGACCGGAGGAGTACCACAGGTACGCCGTTGCTCCTGCATTGTTGTTCACCACTAAACACACGTCAAAGCGCTTTTCTAAAGACAGGAGATCAGATGTGAACACTCGATATAGGACGGTAACATTGACCTTTCAGCTGCTCTGATCTACCGCCCCGCTAACGGTACCTACATGGCAACGAAGCCGAGAGGCGGGCGAATCACAGCTTGCAGTCCCTGCTGGCGGCAGGGACTGCAAGCTTTAGTGCTGACCACTATAGGAAAATGAGATAACCGCTACGCCTTCCTGGCAGAATGGCTCTGCACAGTTGTGCGGACTATCCTAGCATTCCTCCCTCATCAACCCAAATTCCCATTCACACCTCAGTCCACCTGGTATTCCCCCTAAGCTCGGTCAGCATTGCAGACGCTCTACAACTGTATTTCAGTAACAACTCAGCATCGAACGAAATGGGGGAACCTACCTGAAACTTAGGCATTGGTGTTTCAGTGTAATGAAACTATATGGTGTCAGAGACTTTAAAGGCCACTGTGCATGAATGGCACATTGGCTTTTCCAATCCCTGGAACCATATGTCTACAAATGAAACAATTGATAGTTCAAAAAAGCATGAAGTAGTGAGAGAAAGTTCTGCCTCTTCCCTCATATCATCATGATTCTATCTATACCACCACAGATTTATTCTGGGAATTCAACCTACATCCATCTCTAATCGTTAAAAGCCCTAGAGTTCTCAACATTCTCCCCATCAACTAACACGAATTCCTTACTAGATTATGTGTTTCCTCCCAAACCCTTACTGCCCTCACACACACTGGTACCATCATATAAAACATCTACATTATGTACAACCAAAATTTCCAATGCGCAGCCTTGTACTCACATATCATCAAAAACCTCATCTATCAGCTCTACATCTCCATTTTGCATAGAATCCATAACAAATTCCTTCTTTCTAACGCAACATGCTTACAAATAGAATGTATTATATTCATACTTGATTTAACTAATTGTTGCTATGAATTTCCAATTAAGGGCTGAGATCTTCTCCTTATCTCCCTCCCCTCACCCCCCCCCCTCTTCTTCCTTCCCTCTCCTCTTCACATTTCCCCAATCTCTCCTTTCCCTGACCATAGCCCTCTCGCTAACCATCATTCCTCTTCCTGGTCCACTTTTATCAAATTAAGCACATTCAGCAGCATAATTCTCTGCTTTACGTGCAAATTAGTACTTTACATCACATTTCATTAATCATCATCAACGGTAATTTGAGGGTTGTGCAGCATCGAGAGATAATTTTCCAGCCTATGGTCCAGCCACACAGTCAACACGTCTGCGAGGGGTTCACCTCGCAATATTGGGAGACCACTGTTTTTCACTTCATGCAGATTTTGTTGAAGGAGGCAGGAGGAATCAGTCGAATGAAACGGCCAGCGTTACCTTCAGCCAAAAAGCCGACTGGGAATACAGGGGACCACTTGAAAATCCAGTACGTCAAAGTGGGAACACCCCTCAGGTGCTTGACCATCTCTGGAGGTCAGTTGTCAGAGAGATGGACAGGGTTGAACAACATCTCAATCATCTTCTGGACAGGATTCTGCGCCGGATACAAGCATTCTGCAATCAGTAGTTTGAAACAACACGATGTACAATCCTACTTAACAGCTGAATTCGGCTTCGCAGATGTGCGCCTAACAGTTTACACAGAAAACCTTTAATTTCATAGGTGTGTTGTTATTGTTTCGCAGGAAAGATATTTCTCTTTCAATTTTTGTGTTTTTAGATTTATTCTTTCGCCTAATGCTCCACTTTAATCAAAACCACGAGCGTTGGAAGGTACACACATTTTCTTTACCGCTTTGAATAGTAATTGAGTACATGTTGTGTGAAAATGGTTCGAGATGTTATCGGTCGTCGCCACTCCAAGTTCCCGTCCGTAAATGCGTTGCCTTGGAAGGATAGGATTTTTGTTATGCTAGTAGTAAATTTGGAAAACATCTAGGTCAGAAGAAGTAGATCAACTTTTGTTCCACACGGAAGACACAAACTGTACCCCAACGTCAGACTGCGGTTAATACGCACGAAACTGACCTTCAGTACTTTTGAAATAAAATGAATTTGAGAGGGGGATTGGAAAGTAAATGACGTCACACTCGGAACCAAACGTATACAGACCGAAGGATTTATGGGCAAATAAGGCATCTCAGGCTGTATGTCAGACTGTGATAATAATTAAAAAATGATAAATACATAGAAACCTTTACGTTTGGTTTATCATTCACAGATGAACAATACTAATAAGATAGATTTGACTGGGCATAGACGCGGCACAGTAACTAAGCAAGAAATATCAGATCACTCAATGTTATCAATAGATGCAGCCGACCTTCCTTTGCCCGTCTATGCGGCTAACGCGATATCGACGTGACATGTAGATCCTGTTTGTGTGGCTCCAGGTTGACAGTTGCAGCATTAATCCCCCGTATTCTCGACTCTGACGCGTTATCCAAACGGCTTAATGCGCACTCCTTCCGCAGACCCAGCCAAAATCCCTCTCTAGTTATAGAATTGTCAGACTGCTAACGCTGCCTTATCTTTCCTTTCACACAGCATCTGTTGCCTGCAATATTTGTCTAAAGGAGCTGGCTTCAGAGTAATATTTAAAGCTAAGGTCGGACAAGGGGTACAAACTCACGTAATTAAGTTTTGTTGGACCTTAGGATCGTCCATTCTACATGGAATGGAAAATGCCTACATCTCAAAGTGTCGACAGACATCGTAATGAATTCATGGACGTGACTCAGAGTAAGAGAACTGGATCGACAATTTTCTGACGAAGCTACAATCAGCAAGCTAATCCTTTCTGGCGTCCTTGGGTCCTCCTTCCAATGTCTGATCTCACACTGACCGTCTAATCTCTTTTGTCATTTTTGTGTCTTATTCCTCTGCACTGATGCTTCACTTGCTGTTTTGTCGGTGATCTGCCACTCCTACCTCCATGTCCTTGTATTCTGTCGGTTCAGTTTTCAAACTCGAACTATGGACGATCATCACTGTGTAACCACGACTCCAGGCATTTGCACAGGGTGGCCAGTTTGCGGTCTTCTGAATCTAGAGAAGTTCGTCAGTGGCCGCTGTCGTGTAGCATAGGTACATCCACATTATTTCGATTTTGAATGCTTCAGCGATGACTGCTGGTTCCCTAGTGGAAT
Organism: Schistocerca serialis cubense; assembly: GCF_023864345.2. NCBI lineage: Eukaryota > Metazoa > Arthropoda > Insecta > Orthoptera > Acrididae > Schistocerca > Schistocerca serialis. The sequence goes on from NC_064642.1 coordinate 670,018,634, forward strand.
TATTTAATGTCGGAAGTCATCTTACGTGGTTGCCTGAGTTCCTGAATTGACAAGAAAGCTGCAACAAAGCAATATCATACATGTTTGTTACAGAATTGCCTTTTCTTAACTCATTGTCCTACAGGTGTTTGCGGCTGTTGCGGTACCAATCGCTTCCTCTGTTTTCCTTGACTTCTCCAAGCTGGCTTAAGTATTTTTATCTGGAGACGTAATCTTTTTTCACTCATCCTTCATTCTAGTTTCTCCTGCTTTCTTGTATTTTGTTGAGGAAGTTAAATATGTTTACTTCTTCCTTAATTTCCGAATTTCTATATACAGGGTGTTTCAAAAATGACCGGTATATTTGAAACGGCAATACAAACTAAACGAGCAGCGACAGAAATACACCGTTTGTTGCAATATGCTTGGGACAACAGTACATTTTCAGGCAGACAAACTTTCGAAATTACAGTAGTTACAATTTTCAACAACAGATGGTGCTGCGGTCTGGGAAACTCTATAGTACGATATTTTCCACATATCCACCATGCGTAGCAATAATATGGCGTAGTCTCTGAATGAAACTACCCGAAACCTTTGACAACGTGTCTGGCGGAATGGCTTCACATGCAGATGAGATGTACTGCTTCAGCTGTTCAATTGTTTCTGGATTCTGGCGGTACACCTGGTCTTTCAAGTGTCCCCACAGAAAGAAGTCACAGGGGTTCATGTCTGGCGAATAGGGAGGCCAATCCACGCCGCCTCCTGTATGTTTCGGATAGCCCAAAGCAGTCACACGATCATCGAAATATTCATTCAGGAAATTAAAGACGTCGGCCGTGCGATGTGGCCGGGCACCATCTTGCATAAACCACGAGGTGTTCGCAGTGTCGTCTAAGGCAGTTTGTACCGCCACAAATTCACGAAGAATGTCCAGATAGCGTGATGCAGTAATCGTTTCGGATCTGAAAAATGGGCCAATGATTCCTTTGGAAGAAATGGCGGCCCAGACCAGTACTTTTTGAGGATGCAGGGACGATGGGACTGCAACATGGGGCTTTTCGGTTCCCCATATGCACCAGTTCTGTTTATTGACGAAGCCGTCCAGGTAAAAACAAGCTTCGTCAGTAAACCAAATGCTGCCCACATGCAAATCGCCGTCATCAATCCTGTGCACTATATCGTTAGCGAATGTCTCTCGTGCAGCAATGGTAGCGGCGCTGAGGGGTTGCCGCGTTTGAATTTTGTATGGATATAGGTGTAAACTCTGGCGCATGAGACGATATGTGGACGTTGGTGTCATTTGGACCGCAGCTGCAACACGGCGAACGGAAACCCGAGGCCGCTGTTGGATCACCTGCTGCACTAGCTGCGCATTGCCCTCTGTGGTTGCCGTACGCGGTCGCCCTACCTTTCCAGCACGTTCATCCGTCACGTTCCCACTCCGTTGAAATTTTTCAAACAGATCCTTTATTGTATCGCTTTTCGGTCCTTTGGTTACATTAAACCTCCGTTGAAAACTTCGTCTTGTTGCAACAACACTGTGTTCTAGGCGGTGGAATTCCAACACCAGAAAAATCCTCTGTTCTGAGGAATAAACCATGATGTCCACAGCACACTTGCACATTGTGAACAGCACACGCTTACAGCAGAAAGACAATGTACAGAATGGCGCACCCACAGACTGCGTTGTCTTCTATATCTTTCACATTACTTGCAGCGCCATCTGTTGTTGAAAACTGTAACTATTGTAATTTCGAAAGTTTGTACTGTTGTCCCAAGCATATTGCAACAAACGGTGTATTTCTATCGCTGCTCGTTTAGTTTTTATTGCCGTTTCAAATATACCGGTCATTTTTGAAACACCCTGTCTGTCGGCTATTGTGCGTCCCTTCACTCCTCTTAAAAACCTCACCTCCGCTGCCTGTATATCAGTATCTTGATGTTAATTATAACCGACTATTCAGTTCCGTAAACAAGCATTCGAACAGCCATTGCCTTATCATGTTTCAATCTTGTTAATAACTTCGCTTCATTTTTTAGGCATCTGTTTATTGCACACATACAGGTGGGTCCATTAATAGTGACCTGGCCAAATATCTCACGAAATAAGCATCAAACGAAAAAAACAACAAAGAACGAAACTCGTCTAGCTTGAAGGAGGAAATCAAATGGCGCGATGATTGGCACGCTAGATGGCACTGCCATAGGTCAAGCGGATACAAACTGCGTTTTTTTAAATAGGAATCACCATTTTTATTACATGTAGTACGTAAAGAAATATGAATGTTTTAGTTGGACCACTTTTTTCGCTTTGTGATAGATAACGCTGTAATAGTCACAAACGCATAAGTACGCGCTATCACGTAACATTCCGCCAGTATGGACGGTATTTGCTTCGTGGTACATTACCCATGTTAAAATGGAACGTTAAGCAATTGCGGAAAAGGTCAATAACGTGTTGACGTATGGCTATTGTGATCAAAATGCCCAACGGGCGTGTGCTATATATGCTGCTCGGTATCCTGGAGATCATCCAAGTGTCCGGACCGCTCGCCGGATAGTTACGTTATTTAAGAAAACAGGAAGTGTTCAGCCACATGTGAAACGTCAACCACGACCAGCAACCAATGATGATGTCCACGTACGTGTTTTAGCTGCTGTCACGGCTAATCCGCACATCAGTAGCAGACAAATTGAGCGAGAATCGGGAATCTCAAAAACTTCGGTGTTGAGAATGTTACATCAACATCGATTGCACTCGTACCATATTTCTTGAACCAGGAATTGCATGGCGCCGACTTAGAACGTCGTGTACAGTTCTGCTAATGGGCACAAGAGAAATTACAGGACGATGACAGATTTTTTGCAAGCGTTCGATTTAGCGACGAAGCGTCATTCACCAGCAGCGGTAACGTAAACCAGCATAATATGCACTATTGGGCAACGGAAAATCCACGATGGCTGCGACAAGTGGACCATCAGCGACCTTGGAGGGTTGATTTATAGTGAGGCTTTATGAGAGGAAGGATAATTGGCCCCCATTTTACCGATGGCAATTTAAATGGTGCAATGTATACTGATTTCCTACGTAATGTTCTACCGATGTTACTACAAGATGTTTCACTGCATGACAGAATGGCGATGTACTTCCAACATGATGGATCTTTGGCAAATAGCTCGCGTTCAGTTGAAGCGGTATTTAATAGCATACTTCATGACAGGTGGATTGGTCGTCGAAGCACCATACCATGTCCCACACGTTCACTGGAGACGTCCCCGGATTTCTTTCTGTGGGGAAAGTTGAAGTAAATTTGCTCTCGTGATCCACCGACAACGCCTGACAATATGCGTCAGTGCATGGTCAATGCGTGTGCGAACATTACGGAAGGCGAACCACCCGCTGTTGAGAGGAATGTCGTTACACGTATTGCCAAATGCATTGAGGTTGACAGACATCATTCTGAGCATTTATTGCATTTATGTGATATTTAAAGGTAATCACGATGTAACAGGATGCGTTCTCAGAAGTGATAAGTTCACAAAGGTATATGTGCCACATTGGAACAACCGAAATAAAATGTTCAAACGTATCTAAGTTCTGTTCAGATGGTTCAAATGGCTCCCAGCACTATGGGACTTAACATCTGAGGTCATCAGTCCCCTAGAACTTAGAACTACTTAAACCTAACCAACCTAATGACACCACACACATCCATGCCCGAGGCAGGATTCGAACCTGCGACCGTAGCGGTCACGCGGTTCGAGACTGAAGCGCCTAGAACCGCTCGGCCTCTCTGGCCCGCCCTACGTTTTGTACTTAATTAAAAAAAAAAATCCATACCTGTTACCAACTGTTCGTCTAAAGTATGTTTGTGACTATTACAGCGCCATCTATCACAAAGCGAAAAAAGTCGTCCAACTATAACATTCATGTTTCTTTACGTACTACACGAATATGTAATAAAAATAGGGGTTCGTGTTTAAGAAAACGTATTTCATATCCGCTTGACCTATGGCAGCGCCAGCTAGCGGGCCAACCATAGCGCCATCTGGTTTCCCTCATCAAGCTAGACAAGTTTCGTTCTTTGCAGATTTTTCGTTTGACGCTTATTTCGTGAGATATTTGGTCCGGTCACGATCGGTGGACCACCCTATATATTCCCGAACTTTGCTAATTCCTTCTCCATGTCTTCGCAGAGCCGTAAGCGATATCACATCCGAATTAATAAAACGTTGATCTGTTTTGTCGTTATTGTTAATTACAATTACTGTCCGTAAAAGACATTTCCATTTGAAAGCTATGGTTTCGTCTTTTTTTTCTGAAATCGTCAAACTGTGCTCTTCACAAATCTTATCTAATAATTGTATACCACTTTGGAGGTCATCTTCATAGTCCGTCAGCAGTGTGGCGTCGTCTACATATAAAAGGCAGTCCTAGAGGGAATTACTGTTACTCTTAATTCCCCGTTAAGAATTTCCTTTCATTTCCGAACTGCATCATCTAAGCAAACGTTAAAAAGTGTGGGTGAAATGCTGCAACCTGTTTCACTCTAGTGTTAGTGCCGTTTATATCTAAGATTCTGGTCGTACGTTTGTACTAAATTTTAAAGAATTTATTAGATATTGTGAATCACTTCTTTTCCTTATAATTCTCCACAGTTTCTCTCTATCAACATTACCGAATGCCTTGGTAAAATCAATGAACGCTAAATGGGTTTCTCCGTTTCATTCTCTCTGTCTCTCGATTATTTATTTTATTATAGATGCTGCTGCCTCTGTTGTCGGTCTGCCCCTCCGACATTCCATGTCTTCCTCTCCTAATAATCTCTTAGCTATAGCCTTTACCTCTAGTTCTGTATTCTTGCATATACTTTGTATGCGGTGTCAAGTAAACTGATTCCTCTGTAGTTCTTGCAGCTCCTGTGTTACTCTTTCTAAACAATGATATAACCTTTGCTTCTGACCATGCGTCTGGCATAGTTCCCTTTACCAAAGACATGTTAAATGACGACAGTAATCTCTTTTGTAGTAGGCTGCCTCCACGTTTCAGGCAGCGTTTATACCATCAATACCAGTAGCTTTTCTGTTTCTCGTGGAGTTAGTGCTTCTCTTAGTTCATCCATAGATAAATCTTCTACACATCCTATTTTAGTTTCATTATCCAAATTCTCTATGAAACAATTTTCTTCATAACACAACTTATTGTAATGTTCTATCCATTGTCCTCCCGTGAATATCGTCTTCTCTTACGCTTATAAACCCATCCCAAGATTCTTGACGAGCTCGTTTGGCTGTTCGATTTGGTGCATTTCTCTTTTCTATGTAAATTTGATGGTTTTCCGCTGTCGGTTTATTCAAGTACTTAAGATAATACTGCCTTTCTTTGTTTATCATTATATACAATTCTGGTGACCAAATTTTAATCACTTCTTCCTTACCTTTTTCTATTTTCCTAGGGCTTCTTCAGAAGCTTTTATAACTCCTGTTTCTATAATTTTCCATCCCTTCTCTACTTCTTTCGCTTCCTCTTTGTTCTGTAGTTCCTGATTAAGTATCTTCTGGAACAGATCTCGTAAGCTTTGTTTATTTAACAGATGTACTTTATAGATTTCTTCAATCATCTTTTCTTCTGACAACTTCTTGTGCTCTCTCCATTTGCTGTATATATCCATTTCAGAGATCACCAAGAAAAGGTCAGAACTTATGTCTTGTGTCTCTTAATTTGCCTTCTGATTTTCATTAATGGCAGTGTAGTCAATATGAGACAAATCCTTGAGCTGGCCATGTATATTTATGGGTACGTTTTTTTTTCCGGAAGAATGTGTTGGTTGTCTCTTGTTTTTTGAAAGAAACAAAACGTGTAAACAATCTTCCATCACTATTTATGTCGTTTTCTCCCGTCGTTCCCGCTATCTTTGCGTTTAAATCTCTTGTCATTATTATTTGATGCTTATTGTTATGCTTGTCCAAACCAAATTGCAGTTTGTCATAGAAGTCCGTAGACTCCACATTTTCAACTTCGTCAGGTACGTAAACTGCAATGATAGTCAAGTGTTGCATCTCTTCTTTAATAGTTGAAATTACAATTCTTTCATTTATGTAACTGTATCCTGCAATTCTCTTTTCTCTCTTTAATGTATGTAACTGGCAACAGCTTTGCTCGCTTCTGCCTGTTTTCGTGTTCCGCTATATAACATCAAATATTTTTCTGCACTCTTATTACCATGTAACCTTTTCTTTGTTTCTGTTGTGGAAGCAAGTCTAATTTTTTTTTAAGTTTCAGCTCACTCTTATTCGTTGTTTGCAAAGCCTCTAATATTCCATGCTGTTTCCATAATTGTATTGGCAAATCATTTGTTCTTAACCTTTCTCTTCGCCGCTTTCGTCATCGATATATCTGACCTCGATCTGAGACTGTTTTGGGTACTAGCAGTAATCGGGAAAGTTCACCTTGCAACCTTACGAGAGATGCACTAGCATAGTTGGATACTACGGCTATCAATTTGCGGCTTTCTAACCTGGCTAATTTTCTTTTTAAGGGTTTTTCCCCTAGGGAGGCTGGCGTCCGTAGGCCAGAGAGTCCTCTCTATCCTTTACTTCTATCCGGAAATGACATGAAAAGGGACATGGGAAGGACAGGCTCATGATAGGAGAAAGGAACAAACAGGCCATTGTAGGACACAGTCTAACCCCTCCTATCCGGCGTGGGAGACCCTTATGGCGGCTAAGCTACTGGCGCCATAACACTTCGCATCCAGAGCACGCAAACATCCTTGCCCGCACGGAAAATGTTACGTTTCATGTTGTGTCCCCTGAGGAGGTGCTTCTTGGGATGACTCCTAAAATTTTGATACAGATGGTTGAGCGTAATTGTAATGTAAGCAATCTACGTTCACCAGCTGCGTTGGGCAGACTTCCTACAGGGATGACGGAATAGGGTAAATCTATTAGTTTGAGGTAAGGGACCCTAGGGCGAAAACGACCGAGTCGAAAGGGAGAAGCGAAAATCTACTTACGATCTGCTTTATCCTCACGCAGCGCTCAAACTAAGGAGCCCAATTTTCTAGACTTCATCATAATGTGCAGAATCACCGCTGAATACTACCCAATACTTTCTGATAATTTCCCATATTGATGTATTACTAACGACGCGCGTAACGTGATATCACAGAGACAGAAAATTCTAAGTCTACGATACAGTAATAGTGAATTCCACTTACCTGCACAATTTTCAGAAGCTGCTGCATTTACAACAGCTGTTCAAAATGGCGTCCTCGAGCGTCAATGTCGGGACGGCACCGTCGCAAAAAATTCTATTGTACCCATTCCAACATCGCCAGTGCCGTTTGGATAGTGCCGCTGGCAGAAAAAATCTTCCCAGGGGATCCGCTTCAGCCTCTACAGACGTCTCGTACAAAAGACTGTTGATATAGTGCAACAAGAAGAAATCAAGTTGAGTATGATCAGGTGCAAATGGTGGGCACGAGGTAGAAACTTCTCTGATTATACACTTTTCAGGGAATGTGTGACCAGTTCGTTCAGGACCTCCAGTCCAATGTGAGAAGGTGAAACGGTACAGTAGTTTCCGCTCGATAAGCAGCAGGTTTCTCTGCTCGCTCGCACCGGGAAATAGAAGCAGAGGCGGCTCCGCAGCCAATTTTATTACACGACGCGGCCGGCCGCGGGTGCAATAGAACCCATGTGGACGGGTGGAAAGAAATGTGTCAGGCTTCATAATACGTAATTATATGTGTCGTGTATTATGCATTTCTTGTACGTGGATGTGAATCTGCACATGAACTTTCCTAACCCTCCTCACACCTTTCCGTAAAGCGTGGTCAAATCTTTGTTGGGAAGTAGTTCTGTAGTCTAGTAGTGCCAACGTTACTCCTGGCTAGGGGATCAGAGAGACAGCACAGGCAGGTAAAAGTCAAAGACTTTCCAGTATCACAAGATTAGGGGTGGAAAGGTTGGCCACGGCCAAGTGGTTCGACCACCCCCTCCCCCGGGGCCCAGGAAGACCTGCGGGTGCCCGCCATATTCTCGGAGGAGTGTTACAGAAGACGGGTAAGTGAGCAGACGTGCCCTCAGTGCGTCTGTCTCAATGTTCACGCATGGAAGAGAGGTATTTGAATATTTGTACTAATTCTTTCATTTCCGGCTTCGGATTGTGTAAGGTAATGAATGTGCTCGTTTAATTCCGGAAATTTGACCCCCTGTGTTAAAATATCTGGTCCCCAGTTTGCCTGTTATCCTCCTCAGATAGTGAATGTCCTATGTAAAATAGTGGGAGACTTAGGTGGTATACATTTGGCCTACGCAAATCCGACTTACCCGTAGAAATGTGCGTGCAGATTAGTGTATAATATACACGAGCTCTAAGTTGTAAAATTGTAATATCTGTAAACTGAAACAATTGTTGGTATCGCTGTAAAGTCGAGTCATAATGTTTAAAATAAATAGGAAATCAACTGTCATCAATCTTTAACATACCTTAAAAATGACAAAGTAGTCAAGTGAAAGGAATTTATTTAAAATAAAAGCTGTAGAATGCAGGGACCCACACATCAGCGTGTGAGCCCTCCAGCCCCTTGCCTAGTATCGTACAGAAAGGACACGCCCTCTAGGTGGCGCTCTCAAGCTCCTCTCCCCAGTTATCCGTTGCGCAATTTTGATTCAGGTCCTGACGACATCAACTTTCATCTGGCGTCCCTATGCAAGGAGGTAAGACGGTATACTTTCAAAGAGACTTCATCCTGTTGGAATCACATCCGTTGACGAATAGCAAGTGGAATATCTCCTGGGTACTAAGTAACATGCATCTGATGAACACTGTATACAATGGTTTATTTTACCAGGAAGAATAGAGAAACGGCACTAGTACGTAATCACTAATTATGCCTGCACACACGTCGCCCGATAAACTGTGTTGTTACTCGTCATAGCAGATTTTTTTTGAACATGAGCATTCTGACTTGTTTCATGCGACCCGCCACGAATTCCTCTCCTGTGCTAAACTCTTTACCTCAGAGTAGCACATGCAACCTATGTCCTCATTTACTTGCTAGATGTATGCCACTCTCTGTCTTCCTCTACAGTCTTTGCCCTTTACAGCTCCCTCTAGTATCCTGGAAGTCATTCCCTGATGTCTTATGTTCTATTATCCTGTCCCTTCTCCTTGTCCGTGTTTTCCACATATTCCTTTCCTGTCCGATTCTGTCCAGAACCTTCTATTTCCTACCTTATCAATCCACCTAATTTTCAACATTGGGCTGCAGCACCACTATTCTAAAGCTTTGATTTTCCTCTGTTCCGATTTTCCCACAGTCCATTTTTCACTACCATTCAGCACAATGCTTTTGACGTAGATTCCCAGAAATTTCTTCCTAAAATTCAGGACTAAGTTTGATAGAAGTAGACTTTTTTTTTGGCCAGGAACGCCTTTTTTGCGAGTGCTAGTCTGCTTTTGATGTCCTCCTCGCTCCGTCCGTCATTGGTTATTTTGCTGCCCAGGTAGCAGACCTCCTTAACTTCATCTACTTCGACTGCTACGGTCGCAGGTTCGAATCCTGCCTCGGGCATGGATGTGTATGATGTCCTTAGGTTAGTTAGGTTTAAGTAGTTCTAAGTTCTAGGGGACTGATGACCACAGATGTTAAGTCCCATAGTGCTCAGAGACATTTTTCATCTACTTCGTGACCATCAAGCCTGATATCAAGTTTCTCGCTGCTCGCAATTCATCTTCTTCTCATTACTTTCGCCTTTCTTAGCTTTACCCTCAATCCATATTCTGCACTCATTAAATTGTTCGTTCCATACAGCATATAATTTAATTCTTCTTCACTTTGAGTCAAGATAGCAATGTCATCAACGAATCGTATAACTGATACTCTTTTCTTTCCACTCCTGAACCTTTCTTTTATTCCAACATTGTTTCTTCGATGTACAGATTGAACAGTAGTCCGAGCACTTCGTTCTTGGTCGCCCACTCTTATTATTTCCCCTTGGCTCTTGTACATATTGTACATTACCCGTCACTCTCCATAGGCTACACCTGTCGTTCTCAGAATTTGGAACATCTTGTACCATTTCACATTGTCGAGCGCTTTTCCCAGGTCGCCAAATCCTATGAACGTGTCTTGATTTTCCTTCAGTCTTGCAACGTCAGGACTGCCTCTCTGTTGCCTTTACCTCCCCTAAGGCCAAACTGAACGTCATTTAACAAATTCTCAATTACCTATCCCATTCTTCTGTATATTAGCGTAGTCAGCAGAACTTAGATGCACGAGCTGTTAAGGTGACTGACCGACGATTATTACACTTTTCGGCTCCTGCTATCTTCAGAATTGTGTGGATGATGTTTTCCCGAAAATATGATGGATGTCGCAAGTCTCATACATTGTACGCACCAACGTGAATAGTCGTTTTGTTGCCATTTCCCCCAATGATTTTAGAAATACCGATGGTATGTTACCTATACCCCCTGCCTTATTTGACGTTAACTCTCCCAAATCTGTTTTAAACTCTGATTCTAATTGTAGATCTCCTATCTCTTACCTGTCGACTAATGTTTCCTCTTTCATCACATCAGACAAATCTTCTTCCTCATAGAGGCCTTCTATGTAGTCTTTCCACCTATCCCCTCTGTCTACATTTAACTTTGAAATTCCGGTTGCAATTTTAATGTTACCACCCTTTCTTTTAATTTCACCGAAAGCTGCTTTGCTTTTCCTATATGCTTCAACCGTCCCTCCGACAATCATTTATTTTTCGATTTCTTCAAGTATTTCATGCAGCCATTTCGTCTTAGCTTCCCAGCACTTCTTATTTGTTTCTTTCCTCAGTGACTTGTATTTATGTACCCTCGAGTTTCCCTGGACATTTTTGTATTTCCTTCTTTCATCGATCAGGTGGAGTATTTCTTGTTTTCTGCATGGTTTCTTAGCAGTTACCTTCTTTGTAGCTGTGTTTTTCTTTCAACTTCTGTGATTCCTCTTTTTAGAAACGTCCATCCCTCTGCAACTGTACCAACTAATGAGCTATTCCTTACTTCTTTATCTATAGCCTTAGAGAATTTCAAGCATGTCTCGTCATTCCTTAGTACATCTGCATCCCATTTCTTTGGGTATTGATTCTTCCTGACTAATCTCTTGAACTTAAGCGTATTACGTTGTGATCTGAGTCTATTTCTGTTCCTGGGTACGCCTTACAATCCAGTGTCTGATTTCGGAATCTCTGTCTGACCATGATGTAATCTAACGGAAATCTTCCCGTACCACCCTGTCTTTTCCAACTATACCTCCTCTTCTTGTGAGCTGTAGCTCTACATAACTCATCAGCCAAAACATGTCTTCTGCAAGTCTTTTTCATTCTATCTGTTGTGTACATAGTTCCGCGTAGTTAGTGCGTACAGATCTTTCCCACTAGAGCGCGTCCCACTAAGCCCAGGCGCAACGCTCGTCCGTCTCCGCACTACGAGATGGCGCTGCCTTTGAGACGGACCAAATTCTGCTTCCGCCTATCCGCGTATTAATATGTAACGCAGCCAATGAGATTGCTGCTAACGTAGAACCTTTTCTCCTTGCGGATCACACTCGCGCAGTGATACCTGAGCGCGCAAGGTATTATATCGAGTGTACAGACCTCCGATTAGTCAGTCTGCATTTGTCTGCACCAGTCTGTACCAGTCTACATTAGTCTGTACCAGTCTATAGTCAAGTGTCAGTCTGCGCCTGATAAGATTATCATTTTCCTGTACTTAGCCATGAAGATAAATGTATAGACACTTCTGCCAAGTATAAGAGATATGTGAGAATAAGATTAACCTACCAATACCAAGGGAACTTCAGATTGGCAATTGTAAATAGCACATTGCCCGCATCTCGTGGTCGTGCGGTAGCGTTCTCGCTTCCCACGCCCGGGTTCCCGGGTTCCCGGGTTCGATTCCCGGCGGGGTCAGGGATTTTCTCTGCCTCGTGATGGCTAGGTGTTGTGTGCTGTCCTTAGGTTAGTTAGGTTTAATTAGTTCTAAGTTCTAGGGGACTGATAACCACAGATGTTAAGTCCCATAGTGCTCAGAGCCATTTGAACCATTTTTTTGTAAATAGCATCCAGAACCTAATTAAGTAATTTTGTGCTTGTTATTATTTTAATAAATGTGTGTGAAAATTAATCAAGTTCTGTTTAAAGTTGATCACCATCAATCTGCTACTCTAAGCGTGCAAGTGGCATTTCTATCGTCGGACCTAACGGCAGAAGATAAACATGCCACGATAAGACCACGAGACATATTGCTGGCACTCGCCTACTTCGTTAGAGCGACCAGTCAAATAATCTGATGGTGTGTGTACCGAAGGTCTTACAGTATGCACACCACATTGGCGACGAGGTAATAAGGAAACAGATGATTTCAGCACAATTACGGATGACCACGTGTGAACCTGAAATAAAACAGATTACAGTGGATTTCTGGAAGATACATACTTGACTGCTAACCCGCCCTCTTGCATCTAAAATATCATTATTGCAGTAATCTAGTCGCACTTGGAATTTTCAGATAACCATGGACCTCACGGCGCAGATCGTAAATCTCATGGCACAAACACAACAGACGCAACAGGCGTTGCTTACAAGAGTGGAACTTTTGGAGTTGCAGCCTGCCGTAGCGTCTCCGCTACAAATTAAACTTCCGTCACCACCTTTCACAGTTTACAACAGCAAGGAAGAAGCGTTCAAAATGGTTCAAATGGCTCTGAGCATTATGGGACTCAACTGCTGAGGTCGTTAGTCCCCTAGAACTTAGAACTAGTTAAACCTAACTAACCTAAGGACATCACAAACATCCATGCCCGAGGCAGGATTCGAACCTGCGACCGTAGCGGTCTTGCGGTTCCAGACTGCAGCGCCTTTAACCGCACGGCCACTTTGGCCGGCGGAAGAAGCGTGGCCGGACTCTGCAGCACGCCTGGAACAGCACTTCCTCACACACCTGATGTCAGGTGATGTAGAAAAAAGAACTTATTTTTTGGCAAACTGCGGCGCAGCTACCTACAACCTTCTCTTAAAACTGAGTCCAACTTGCGAACCGACAAATTTGTCATTCCCAGCTATTAAAGACTTGCTCGAAAAATACTTCGACAAGCAAACGCACGTCGCTGCTGCAAGGCACAAATTTTACTTATGCAAGAGAAAGGCACAGCAGACATACACGGAATGGATTACACAGTTGCAAGGATTAACTAGCAACTGCAAATTTCTTTGTGAAAACGAAAAGTGTAAAAAGTCCTATGCTCATAATGCATTAACCAGACGAGAAATTAAGGAATGAGCTCCTTAGTTTAATCAATGCGTCCTTGCAAGATTGTTTACCAATCATTCGAGCACACGAACAAAGCCAAGTTTCTGTGAGTGTGGCACAAGACGACGGCTGTGACGTGTTCGCAACACAGGCACGCGAAACAGGGCAGCGCGGCCCGCCTACACAAGGCCGTAAACAGGACAGCAAGGCTAGGCTCACGCGATCTAAGAACGGATCACACACCCAAACTAAAAGACTACAGGTGAAATCATGTCTTAAATGTGAAATCCATCATCACAGAGACAATTGTTACTATCGTAACGCACATTGTGACTTTTGCAAACGAAAAGGGCACAAATACGAAGTGTGTAATAAGAAAAGTGTTCAGTCTAGAAATAAGTTTAACAATAAGAAAGTGCTTAATTTTAAGAAGTATACCTCCAATGCGTGTGACGATATGAATAGACAAGACTATATTCAGGTTTAAAAAGTTAAACATAAAGTTAATGCTATTGTACAAAACAGGAAGAAATCTTCGTATGTCACATTACTGGTGAAGAAAATACCTATCAAATTCCAGATTGATACAGGATCGTCGATCTCTATCTTAAATCTGCACACGCATAAACGACTAGGTTCTCCTAAAATGCAGCATTTTGAAAGCTCACTGTACAGTTACAGTAATGAACACATTTCAGTAAAAGGTGCACTGACGACGGAAGTAATTTGCAAATAGTTTACCAGGACAGCTACTTTAGCAGTAGTTAACACCCATAAGGCATCAAACTTGCTGGGCCTGGTTCTCTTTAACGAATTAGGCTTCACAATCCATGAAGCGAAACAGGTCACACATGAAGTTCCGAAAGAAAATTTCCAAACAGTGTTGCAGAAGTTCGAAGGTATTTTTTCCTCCGCGACAGGCAGTGTAACAGATTACCAGGCACACATTACGCTGGCACCGAATGCAGTGCTGAAGTTTTGCAAAGCTAGAACTGTCCTTTACGCAATGAAAGAACGCGTAAAACAAGACCTTGACCGTTTAGAAGACAATGGTATTATCGAACCAGTCACATGTAGCGCCTGGGCTACACCAATCGTTGTAATAGAAAAGCCAAATGGATCATTACGTATCTGTGGAGATTTCAAGAATAATGTCAATTGACAGTGCATTATAGACACATACCCGATTCCGAAACCGGAAGAACTGATGTATAAATTAGCAGGGGGTGTGTATTTCGTCAAACTGGATTTAAATGACGCATATCTGCATATCCCTTTAGACAAAGATACACAGAAGTTTATGGTAATAAATACTCCATTTGGATTGTACAGATACAAGCGCTTACCATTTGGTATCGTTAGCGCACCAAGCATCTTCCAACGTTACTTGAAGCAATTAGAAACTGTCCTAACGCAGTTAACTATCTCGATGACATCATCGTCTCGGGAAAATAACCAAGATTTACTCGATAACCTGGAAGAACTGTTCAAGGTTCTCAGAAAGGCCAATCTCAGGTGCAACAAGGAAATTCAGTATTTAGGACATATATTGTCAAATAATCGAATCCGTCCGACACCACAGCATATTGAAGAAATACAGAAATTGCCAGCTCCGAAAGACTTAAAGCAACTAAGAGCTTATTAGGCCAAATTAATTATTACCGGAAATTCATACGGAAAGCTGCTGAAATTTCCGAACCGTTGCTCGAATTGCTTCGCAAAGGAGTCGCGTGGAATTGGTCCAAAGAATGCCAGCACGCATTCGACACACTGAAACACAGTTTAGTAGACGCAAAATGTCTTACGACATATGACCCGCAAAAGTTGATCACTATTGCAGCGGACTCGTCAGATTACGGGATCGGTGCAGTCATGTCCCACAAACATCAAGGAATTGAACGACAGATTGCATACGCGTCGAAAACATTAAACTCAAGTCAACGTAACTATAGCCAAGTAGAAAAAGAGGCACTAGCAATTATCTTTGCAGTGAAGAAGTTTCATGACTACATATACGGACGAAAATTTATTCTGCTCACACACCATAAGCCATTGGTGACAATATTCGGACGCATAGACAGCACAGCTTTTACGACATTGCTACTGTCTAATTACAACTACGAGATCTTATATAGATCGACGGCAAAACATGCCGATGTACTTTCACGTCTACCGGCGGCTCAAGATGAACATTTTGACAAATCAGAGGACCTATATTTTGAGATAGACGTAATCAGTGAGGACGTCGTGGGAAATTTCCCCGTCAATGCCACCTTAATAGCTAAGTTAGTGACCAAAGATCCAGTGTTATCAAAGATAAAGCAGTATATTCTTACGGAATGGCCAACCGATAAGAACATGTTAGCTCAGTCAGAAGTGAAATCTTATTGGAACATGAGACATGCTCTCACAGTGCACAAAGGCGTCGTATTAGTTTACAGTGAAACGGGAAAAACATTAGTAGTTATACTCAAAGCTCTCAGGAATAAAGTGTTAAAAATGTTACACCCCAATGTCATTGGGGCATAGTACGCACGAAACGCATAGCCAGAGAACATTGCTACTGGAAGAACATCGATAAAGATATTGAAACAATGCTTTCTAACTGTAAATTATGTCAGATGCATCAATCAGCTCCGCCAAGACAATATTTTCCGCGGCCACAGGCAACAGAACCTGGGTCAAGATTGCATATTAGTCTGTACCAGTCTATAGTGAAGTTTCAGTCTGCGCCTAGAAAGATTATCATAAATCTGTACTTAGCCATGAAGATAAATGTATAGACACTTTTGTCAAGTATCAGAGATATGTGAGAATAAGATTAACCTACCAATACCAAGGGAACTTCAGATAGTCAATTGTAAACAGCATCCAGAACCAAGTTAAGTAATTTTATGCTTGTTGTTATTTTAAGAAATGTGTGTGAAAATTAATCAAGTTCTGTTTAAAGTTGGGCACCGTCAATCTGCTAGTCTATGCGTCCAAGTGGCATTTCTATCGTCCGACCTAACGGCAGAAGATAAACACGCCACGATAAGACCACGACACATATTGCTGACACTCGCCTACTTCGTTAGAGCGACCAGTCAAATAATCTGATGGTGTGTGTACCGAAGGTCGTACAGTACGCACACCACACTATCTCTGGCGAAACAGGCTTCATCCGTACAAAGTACGTACGCAAGAAAGTGAAGATCGACTGTAAGGCGCTCTAAGTATCATTGGCTGAAGACGACACGAGGTCCGAAATCACCTGGAGTCAAAGCACTCACTTTCTGTGGATGTTCAATCTGTAGCTGCATTTATCGTAATGTTCGCCACCATTAGTAAGCGAAATATTCATTTCACGAACAACTGATACAGTGCTGACTGCAGGCGCCTCATTTACTCGAGCCAACACTGCATCTTCTAACTCGGGAGTCCGTGTACTTCCTCGTCCTCTTCAGTCGTTTTACTGCAGTACCAACTGCCCTGCTTCGGTTACACGAAAGAACAGTCTTGGAAACATGGCGTGAGCCGTACGTCTTCAAAGCCGATATTGTCCTGTACAAACTCTTTGCTTCTCTGCTGCTTCTGTTTGTTTGCTGTTACACCAAAATCATGCATGCAAGTCCCGTCACCGTGTACAACTCCAGGGCTGATTGACGTTTGTACTTCAACAGGTAAACGACTGCATTCTACGTCTGCACAAACATAGTACACTAGGAGAGCTCATGTCAGTACACAGAATGCAATTTGTATTGGAGCATTGTTGACAAATAATTATAGATATAATAATATTCATGGATTTCTTTAAAAACAGGGAGACCTTAAAGATGAATAATTCAATCAGTTATCTAGAACTAACAGTACTTTATAAAAAGTATAATAACGTTACACCCAAGTGCTCGTGGTAATTGCTTACCCCACAATTTTAGAAACAACAGTATCGGCAGATGAATTTGACTATCAGAGGTATCGTAACTGGTTTTGCTTATAAATTTTCGATTCAGTCATTTTCAGTCGAGTGTCCCTTAGCTCGAACTGATACATTTACCCTTCTCCAACATCCCTGAAAGTTTGTAACATCATCACGCAGGATAGATAAAATACCATCAGCTACAAGCAGGCTAAAAATATGCGTACTTGCGTTTTGACCAACCGTGGAATTTGTTATCCCACTTATATAGTTTCAGCCTATAGTTCTATAATATCGTCCTCGAGCTAGGATATTACACGTACACACACATTAACTTCCTGCTCCTTCGACCCGGTCATCGGATCACTTTCGTAATACATTTTATGCCAGTCACATGGAAGCAGACAACTCCTCAAGTTGCGCATCCCCGTTCCTCTCCGACATTCTCAGAGCCTAGCTGCCGGCGCCACCTTAGTCTATCTGAGAGCCTGCGACCCAGCGAACTTTGGCTGGAGTGACGAAGCACGCTTCTGACGTTTGAGTTAAGCACAGCTATTGACATGGTACACACGTACTGTTTATTTTACATTTTATGCGAGTCTTTGGCACTTTTGGGCGTTCTATATTGATGTCTCTTTAGGCAGTTTGTCCTTATAGTGTGTTCAAAAGAAGGCGTGGTTATCCGGGCCGAAACGTAGGTCAACATCCGGTTCCTATTCGCAATCGAGGCGGATTCTTTATAATCATTAAATTATTCACGATTGCTGACGCGCTGCAATGTTAAAAGTTCTCAAATTCCAATTACGGCGGACACACATCACTCTCACATGTGCTCCAGGGTCGTCTAATTCTTTCATTCCGTCTTCCACCGATTTTGGACAATTCTACCAGTCAATGCGCTGCACAAAGGCTTTCGGCGCCACATTTCCCGCCTTATCAGTACTATTCTGCGTCTTTCCCCGTTTTTGTTATTCGTCATTGTCGTTCACCGATCTCAAGGTATCACAGAAAGAATCTCTCGACAGTGTCCCGACGAGTGCTCTCTGCACGGAATGTTGCATGCCAACCTTGTATAGAGCAGTAAAACGGACAAAATTTTCATAGTCCCAGAGCGAAGCTATCTCGCTACCTTACGGCAATGTCGACACGAGTCGACCAGAATCAAAACATTTTGCCACCGTGACTGGATCACGGCAAAGCTAAACAGCGTTTCTGGCGAGGCACGCAGCAAACTTCAGCAGAATGTGGTGAGTCGGAGACGCCAGATAGGGTCACGTAACCTTCGCTATGTGACTAAAGAAAGACTAAGGCGAAAGTAACAAACTGCCTGGAACTTTCACGAACCAGTTTTATACTATGAAACACTCGTTAAACAAGCACGGCAGAAGGAAAACCGCTGATACCTTAGTAATAGGAGACCCTATGCGGTGGTGATGAATGATGTCAGGCAAACATTAGCCACTACTTCATCCCACAAATACCCCAGTGGTTTAGGTCATAAGACAGTCGGTCAGGCGGATTCATGGCGTGCGTGACGTTCGCACTTAATTCCCTGACTTCATCGAAGTAATTTCAGACAGTAGTCTGTTTTAGATTTGCTGCACTCTGCTGGCAACAGCAGCAGCTACTAGGAGAGATGGCTGCCTCGCCATAATCACCAGTCGCAGAGTACAACATCACAACCTTTGTTGTAGATGAGAGATCCTAGAGGTCTCCCTTTCCGCCAAGATGAGGACGCCAGCGTTCCTGACGTTCCGGAAGACTGAATAGGGCCTAACTGGACGGCAGGACAATATCATCGAACTTCACGGTTACACGGCAACCTTCATTACGGTACGACGAACGACGAAGACGGATAGTGAGTGGAAGCGAACAGAGCATCTCCAAGTCTGCGTGTGTTAAATTCAATACACACGTCGCTCTCGGTCATTGACGCGGAGTCGCAGTACAGCAGGTGCCGGCGCCACCGCAAGCGGCTAGCCACCAACGCAGCAGCCAGCTGGAACGAAGTGTGCGGTGTCAGCTTCCTTGAGCGGGCTGAAGGGCGCTTGCGACGCAATTCCTCAGCGGGCGTTGATAGACAATTCCAACCACGGAATCAACATGCTACTTGTACTCTTTGGTCCGCAGCTCGTGGTCGTGCGGTAGCGTTCTCGCTTCCCACGCCCGGGTTCCCCGGTTCGATTCCCGGCGGGGTCATGGATTTTCTCTACCTCGTGATGACTGGGTGTTGTGTGCTGTCCTTAGGTTTGTTAGGTTTAAGTAGTTCTAAGTTCTAGGGGACTGATGACCATAGATGTTAAGTCCCATAGTGCTCAGAGCCATTTGAACCATTTTTTGTACTCTTTGTGGAAATAAATAAGTAATTCTGAATATTCTCTTACTGTGTGTAGCGGTGACGACAGTCACAACCACCCGTCCTTAGCACGAACTGGGACAGTGCGTCCTGATACAGAACCAACTCTACTTATGCCCTCCCAATAGTCAGCGCTGGCACCGAGAAGGGAACTGTGTGTGCAACGTGTAACACTAATCTTCATCCGTTATTATGTCTTACAAATATCCCACCTGAACGCCAAACTCAACATTGGTCAGCACCACTGTGGCGCATCCTGTTCCTCATATGCGTTTATTTTTGCGGTTACCCGGCCAGATTCTGGTACGTGGGCAGAAGCTTGATGCTTGTAGCTACGTATCGCACTCATTTTCTTCATATGGATTACCACATCCGTATATTCGTTGAAAGAGATTACAGAGATTCATCCTCGGCTGCTGTTTAAGCGTATTTTTTATTTAATTATGCACAATTAGGCAATTTAGGACTACAAGCTGTTCTCCTGAGCTGTCCTATGCAATACATCCTGTCCCTATGCACTACATCCGATTATCTTTGCTACTCTCACAAATAGTTGCATGGAACCAGCAAGCTTACTCCTCATCGAGCATCTACCACTCAACAAGCAACGAACTGCACTTTGCCAAGCCTTTAACAAGAAGAATGTGGTAATATATCAGTACACCTCATTTGAAACAAGAGATGAAAAAGCTTTAGTGTGACTGAGTCGTAAGCACTCTTCTTTGCCTTATTGCCGCATCTCCTGGTCGAGAGCACAAACACCTGTTTCTCTGTTGCATCGTACCTGGTTAACTTCGTACATCATAAGCAAGCGTGTGGCGTGCTCCACTGTGTTTGCACTTACTAAGTATTTCCATGATGGCACCTCTGTCGGCACACTCATTTTTCACCTCTCCCATACATTCCACCACCTCTCCCGTTCTTTGTAGTCTCCGCCTCTAAGTCACCAGGTCCTGGCGGAATCCAAGTTCGGTTTTACAAAGAGTACTCTACAACAGTGGCCGCTTACTTACTTTGCAACCCTGCGCCACACACCGTCAGGTGGCTTGCGGAGTATGGATGTAGATGTACATGTCACTGCGAATTTCTCGCCCAGCGTGAAGTCCTGAGCGACTGCGAAAAGGGAGGTGACTACTGCATGTAGGTAGGGTAAAAGAACGGACCCGCAAAATTGAAGACCAATATCCTAAACATCGGTTTGCTGTAGAATCCTTAAACATATTCTCAGTTCGAATATAATAAAATTCCTTGGAGGGAAAAAGCTACTGTCCACAAATTAGCACGGTTTCAGAAAGCATCACTCGTGCGAAACTCAGCTTGCCCTTTTCTCACGTGATAGCCTGTGAACTGTGCGTGACAGGCAACAGGCGAATTCCACATTTCTTGATTTCGGTAAAGCATTTGAGACGTCACCACACCGTTGACGGTTAAGAAGGTACAAGCATGCGGAAGATACGTTAGTAGCTCGAAGACTTCTTAAGTGATAGAACCCAGTACGATGTCGTCGATGGCGAGAGGTCATCAGAGACAAGGGTGCCGCCTGGATTGCCCGAGGGAAGTATGATAGGTCCGGTGTTGTTCTCTATATACATAAATGATCTCGTGACAGGGAAGCTGCAGTCTGTGGCTGTTTGCTGATGATTCTCTGGTTTATGTGAAGATGAAGCTGTTGAGTGATTGTACGAATATAGAAGTTTACTTGGCAAATTTTATGGTTGGTAGGATGAATGGCAGTTTAATCTAAATGTAGAAATACTTAAGTTGATACAGTTGAGTAATGGGTTTACTGGGAGAATTTTAGGAAAGTGTGGTTCATCTGTAAAGGAGACCGCGTATAGAACACTAGTGCGACGCTTTGGTGGGTGCTGGTCGACGATTTGGGATCCGCATGAGGTCATATTAAAGGAAGTCATCAAAGCATTTCAGAAGCCGGCTGCTATATTTGTTATCAGTAGGTTCGGGCAACACGCAAGTATTACGGAAATGCTTCTGAAGCTCAAATGGAATCGCTGGATGGAAGGCGATGTTTTTCTCGACTACCGCCATTGGGAAAATTTAGAGAACCGGCATCTGACGCCGACGGTAAAGCGATACTACTGTCGCCAACGTAAATTTTCCGTAAGGGCAATGAAGCCGACATTATAGACATTTATGCTGCTACGGAGACTCTGCAAAACACATCTGAGATTGAATGACGATGCTGGAACTTAAATAACAGTTGACTCTAATCGGATAACTAATCCTTTGTATTTCCGAGCAAATACAAGTAACAGAGAAATGAATTTCCATCATCACATGGACTCTAATATAAATATTTCGTGGTTTTAGATTTGTCCAGGAGAACATCACAGTTATTAATCTCCACTGAAATATAATTCTGAAGGACACAAAATTCTAAAACAGCTGTAAGGATGGAAATATTATTTCGGAACTACAGAACATGAACATTGTTCAGATAAAAATAAATTTCGAAAATAAAAAGAAACAGAGCAATTGAAATATATAAAATAAACAACGGAACTATATATTTTACTATCGGTTTACATATGCTTTCAGTACTTAATTACATAAGCTTTTCAATTTGAAAGAATAATTTAATGTTTTAGAAATGAATTACGTGTTAAATGATTGTTGTTCATACCAGTTGATATTATCAACTTTATGACAGTCATAATTTTATCAATTTGCATTAAATCATGAGAGCGTTTTCATCTCTTAGCTGCACTGAATGCCGTAGTGAAATAAAGGAACTTGTTGTCCCCATCACGAAATTTTCCATATCTACGTATTGCAATATTATGGTATGGAACTCTACTCTCATCAATACAAAAGTCTTCCAGAGACATTAAATACATAATCAGTGGAATAACACCAAAAATTGTTCTTCAGCATACTGAACACTGCACCAAATGTAATTACTGTTACGAATATAACTCAAAGTTTATCTGCAGAAACAAGCAACTTCCGTTTAATACTTAACAGCCCTCTATATGAAAAGCACAGAAAGGCAACCTCATTACTACAATACCCTTACCACGAACCAGAACAGTTTCAGACAAACATGGAGCGGAGAAGAGCCCGGATTCCCTGAGTTAAGTGTTTGTAGACCATTTGCAGCGAATAAAACTGTGCATTAAATACGACGAAAGCTCTCGGTCTTTCCATTTCCTAAGTGACGTGCCTCTACATATATTTACGCGTAATAACAATAAACAATGAAAACAGCTGTTATTTGTCAAAAATCACAAAGCAAAGTAGACCCTAACTGTAGTTATTATGATTATTTCATTGCTTTGTTACGTTTGCTTAAATTTAAAGTGAAAACTGATCTTTCAGTGGAAAACACAATTGGTGTACTGCAATAAATAGATTGACAGGTCATGGAAGCCAGTTCGTAAATGTGAATATATTTCTGTTGTATGTGGGGTCATCTGACAATGGTAATTGTTGACATCGGTGTATGTAACTTTTAAGAATTATAGCGCACCGTATACATTTACTAAATAGGAAACTGATTATGTTAGTAGTCGTCGGATTGTCTAATATTCGTTAGCGATATTGTTGGGGTATGAGTTAAGTCACTGATGCAATTACCTAACGTTAAGCCAGGATGCCCGACTGTATTGTTAACTGTAACTGCTGTTTTTCAGCGTTTTGTAACGTGTCATAATCAACTCGCAGGGTTATTTACTCATCAATAATTTGGAATAACTGTGGGCCAGATGTCAGTCTTCAAGATGAAGCAGCAGTATTTTTGTAGTGCAGTTTTGTGACACGCATGATACGTCCTTCACAGGCCACAGTACATCAAGTGTTCCAAACTATTGATGTCTTCTGCTCAAAAAACGTAACAAGCTTAAATTCGGTCCAACTTATTTATAAATACATACATATTGAAACTTGGTGATCTCTTAATCAAAGTGACATTCGTCAAATTCATTTTTATGAATTATACATGGGTAGAAATCTAACAATGAAATTTAAAACTCTTAGTATTATACAAATTTTGATAAATACTGAATGAACAGTCCTTAATGGAGATGATGATAATGACGTCAAGCTATATTCCTGCTTACGGACTGGTGTGAAATAGCTCCTAACGTTATTCAACTAAAACGTTTGTGAAATTATGGAAAAGACACTGAATAAACAGTAAAAAGCTATTTGTTCTAGTTGAACTTACAAAAAAACAAAGTTTTCTGAAAATTGACATATTATACCAGTCTTTGTTCTACATTTATGATTGTGAACACACTGTGACTTTTGCTAATAACACTTGGAGAATAACATTTAAGGAGCGTTTCATTTTGTAAAACGATAAACCTCTCAGTTCCCCTGTTTTAATCAAAGAATGTAATTAACTTCTGGCTGTTTAAATTAGATCTGGAGCGAGTTGTTCGGTGACGTAACGATCGAGTCCCTTAAGCGCTCTGTTGTTATTTTATTTTTACGATGTCGGAGAAGAAGAGAATCGGAGAGTTTAAGATATGATGGTACAGAATGAGTTTGAAAATCAGGCGAAATGTTGAAATAAGAACCGAGGAGCTTTCCCACAGTATGGTCAAAGAAAGGAATATATGGAAACACTGACAACAAGAATGGACGAAATCGTAATCAGTGACATTATATTAACACAAGTCACAAGGTTTAATTACTTACGAACACATGCTAGCAACAGATACGAAAAGGATTTTAAAGTGTATAAACACGAATGAAGTTATCTTTGGATGCGAATAATTGATGTAAACGAAAGCTCACAAAGACAAGGTAAAGGCTGCCGGAAAGAGATTCTAATGAAAAACGAAATGATATACCCTTTCAGATAAAACTGCTAATAAAAAGTAAGGAAGGAGTAGAAATAAACAATTTGGTGGAAAGAAGCCGTGAACTATAGAAATGATTGGATAATGCATCTTGGTAGAATTCCAAAGGAGAGGATCCCAAGAAGGGTGTTGCAATATAGGCAAAGGGAACACGATTTCGAGGATGGCCAAGTAAACTATGGTCAGATACGTTCTGAAGCCGGAACAGGCAGCAATGCGCAAGCCACGTGCGTAGAAGGAGAAGAAAAAGAAGAGAAAGAAGATCAGTGAATGTGGTACAGGGAGTAGCAGACTAGCATCACGAAAACTTCCCTTGTCCGATTAACTTCTTTACAAAATAACTTCCTGTTGAAATGTTGCTTTTTGAATAATTAATGGAATGTGCCCTTATCGTTTAGTTAAGGCTAAAATACATTAAGGTTTCTCTGTGTAAATAAATCTGTAAAGTAAGGAGAAAAGGTAACAATTTAATGTATGGAACGTATTTTTTTGCTGTTCTGGTAAAGAATGACTCAGAGAAATGTTTATATATTGAAATTTATTGCTCTGTAAATCAAGCTGAAGACAGCAGCCGTAATTTGTTTTGGAGTAGATAAAAGCTGGAGCTGTGAGCTCTCTCGTCCTCCTTCGTCTGTTTTCGACGGTTGTTTCACAAAATGTAAATGTTGATCTCGTATCTGTAACTTTTGGATAAATAATTGCGCTGGTAGACATCTTTGAATTAAGAACCTACATTCCTCTTCCATTAATGTAACATCTTAATTTATTAAGTTGCATTTTAGTACTTTTTCAGGCTGCAGCGAAGAAGAGTTGCCGACGAATTGTTTGGAGGCCAACGCCGAACGGTACTAGTGTTTAATAGGAATTTACTTTTTCAGACTTTTATTTCGGCATCCCTGAGGTCTCTTTTACCGATCTTTCCGATCAGTATCCGGGCAATGCAATTACTCCAACTATGATGTGTAATTTTGAGATGGGTCTCTGGCCTCCAAGCAATGCCGTCGGTCTCATGAGAATCTGCTGCTGGTTGGCGGAATATAGTTTCATTATTAACATATTAAAAATTTTCAAAGCACCATTTTACCAATATGCCACCATCAAAAGTGATAAACATAATATTATTGCATTTTTTACATATCAGTAATATTATACTCTGCATGAATATTTACTATGTAGTGTGTAATACCTTCCCAGGCGTAACATAACCAACAATGACGTTTGGCCTGCAACTAAATTTCAATCATTCCAGCCACGGCAGTAAAATCGATTCATTTTAAAATGAATCAGTGTTTACAACAACTTCAAGTATAAATGAGAATAATTGCACTTCCCTTTCTAACGCCATTACGTTGGATCCCTATGTTTGAGACTTATAGGAATCTATAAATGATGACTAACTGAAACCCTCAGCTGCCGACAGGTGTTGTTGATATACCTTGATGTGGACAGCTGAAAATGTGTGCCCCGACCGGGACTCGAACCCGGGATCTCCTGCTTACATGACAGACGCTCTATCCATCTGAGCCACCAAGGACACAGATGAATAGCGCGACTGCAGGAAATTATCCCTTGCACGCTTCCCGTGAGACACACATTCCCAACTGTCCACACTTCTATATATGTAATGTACCTTATAGACATTTGCCCATTCACTCATTACTCGCGCACGCTTTGGCTCAGATGGATAGAGCGTCTACCATGTAAGCACGAGATCCCGGGTTCGAGTCCCGGTCAGGGCTGTCCACATCAAGGTATATCAACAACACCTGTCGGCAGCTGAGAGTTTCAGTTAGTCATAATTTATTCCAGGGAAAAGCTGCACGGTCTTCAACAGTATTCTGTTCTTTAGAGAACAGTTGCTGTCTTCATATATATAGTTATAGGCTACCCAGCCATTGACCTTCGTCTGTGTGAATGCGCACAGGTTGCCCAAACTTACGGGAATCGCCAAAGCGTGCGCGAGTAATGAGTGAATGGGCAAATGTCTATAAGGTACATTACATATATAGAATTGGGGACAGTTGGGAATGTGAGTCTCACGGGAAGCGTGCAAGGGATAAGTCCCTGCAGTCGCGCTGTTGATCTGTGTCTTCGGTGGCTCAGATCGATGGAGCGTGTGCCATGTAAGCAGGTGATCCCGGGTTTGAGTCCCGGTCGGGGCACCCATTTTCAGCTGTCCACATAAAGGTATATCTACAACACCTGTCGGCAGCTGAGGGTTTCAGTTAGTCATAATTTATTCCAGGGAAAAGCTGTACGGTCTTCAACAGTATTCTGTTCTTTAGAGAACAGTTACCGTCTTCATATTTATGGGAAGCTGTTGCTATAAGGAGAGTAAACACTATCGGCGATCGGAGTATCCGCTTTTCGGATTATCCGTGGCCTCTTCCTCCCAGTTTATTTTAAGCAGCGGGAAATTTTTCTTTCACCCTGGAGTGGTTGCTGGGGAACGATAATTTCACTTTATAACACGAATATAATAAACCAAGTACTGCTCGAAGGACTCAGGAGTAGACTGTATTTTTGCGGTGGATACGGTAGTCATTTGGTTTCTGTTAGTGCCGAACAACGTCTGAAAAGCGTAAGCGTGTAGTACTGATGATACAGCATAAACTCGAAATGCGAGTGATACACAAGCTCGAAGAAGGCAGCACTGATAAGCGGAATCTGGAATTGATTTGAAATGTGGGTGAAGCTACAATCTGTCACATTAGAAAACGCAAAGACAAAATAATTCAGTTTGTTCGCAGCTCTGATTCATCTGAAGGTTTGTCGACACGGAAGGCCTTAAAAGCCACGTTGGAATGACTTCAGCAGAAAAGAGCAGAGGGCACACAAGTATCTGGCCCACTATGCGGCAAACAGGACCAGCTTTTTTTTCCAAAACCTTGGTGAATGAAGGAGATTATTATACATCTTCCGACTAGCTAACGAGATTTAAACAGTATCATGTTATCCGTGAGGTTGCCGTCCCTGGAGAAATGTTAAGTGCACATAATAATGCTGCTTCTGAATTTGGTAATGATTGCCAGGCGTCCAATGCACGACAAAATTTAGAAGTGGAGCTGGAAAAAAATTTTGAGAGTGCGAAACCGGGCTGTTTTGGAAGTGTCTGCAGACGAATAATTTAGCTATGGAGACAGAGCGTAGTGCGCCTGATCATAATTTCAGTAAGGAAAGGATAAACGTGCTGTGTTGTGCTAATGTCACGGGATCACATAAAGTTAAACTTGGTGTAACAGGTAAAATTAAAAAATCGCACCGTTTGAAAGGAAAAGAAAAGCATAATGTACCTGTACATTATTTTCAATACAAAGGCGCCTGACTCGATCGCACAGTATTTCAATCATACCTCCATAATTTCTTTGTCCCACACATGCGAAAACATTTACCTGTTAAGGGTCTACCCTCAAGGGCTGTATTGATACTGGAAAATGGACCACCGCACCCGAGTGAACGTGTTCTGAAATCGGATGACGGGATGATATTTGTAAAATATTTGTACCTAATGTGACAGTCCTAATTCAGCCAATGGATCAGTGCGTCATTGCTGCCATGAAGAAAGTTTATTGGGGAAATCTGCTATAAAAACGTTTTGATGAAGGCAACAGTCTCCAATCATACTGGAAACAACTGACTGTGCTAGACGCAATTTATGAAGTGTCGAAGACGTGGCGTAAGGTAAAGCAACTAACAACGGTCAAGTCATGGAAAAACAGTAATTCTAAAAATAATTAAATCAGTGATTACGATGACGAAGAAAACTGCTTATTAGCAAAGTTTGCTCATATTTTGAAAAGTACGCAGGATGTGAAAGTGTTGACAACGAATATATATCTTCATGGTTTGACGTGGAACACATAGAACAAGGTCATAAGATACTGAGTGCCTGGGCCATTGTCCAGTGAGTTCAAGGGAAATGCGAGGAGGTGAATGACAGTGACGATGATGACAATATTCTTCTAATTCCAGAACCAGTAATCAGTCATGCATCACCACTTCAATGTGCTGAAGGGTTACTAGACTATCTGGAACATGGAGAATATGTTCCCCCTTTGGGGCAAGTTGTTACTGCGCATAACCCGTTGTGCAATATGTAAAAGACAAGCAATTACATTGAGACAGAAATCAATTCAAAACTATTTTGTTTCAAAGCAGTGTAGTGTAATATGAAATAGGCTCGCACTCTGTTCTTCGTAATTTCTGTATTCTCACACATAATACGTTGTACATTAATTTATTAGTGGGTGTCATTATTTACAGATTCAGGATTTTTGCCGTTAATGTCCTTTTCTGCAGGAAATTCTACACTGTAAAAATATCAGCAACTTCCTGCAAGTTATTGACCTAATGATAAGACTGGCAACTAACACCTGAAATAAATGCGAAGTACTGCTCTTAACTATAAACAGAAGTGCAGTATACTATGCGGTTTAGACATTCTTGACACGCCAGGTACAACAGTGTAACTAACGAAACTTCGGCAGGAAATGTGGAACTGCGTGGAATGGGAAGGTTGGTCTCGAAAACTATCCCGTGTGTAGGACATGAGACGAGAACTTTGTGCCCTTGTCAATGGTGCGAGTACCCTGCTATGTACTCTCCTGGGCTGGCGAAGGTAAGTTCGTAAGTGTTGTCTGACATTCTGGACCTGGTGCTGCAGTGAGCTCCGATGAGCCAAGAGGTTAAAAACAGCAAAGTTTCAAACATGACTGCTTGGTTCAGTGACGGCCTCTAAATTAAAATTGAAACAAACGAGCCCTCGGTCACAATTACTTTTAGTCTTGTTGACCAGGTTTCAACAATTCTAAGAGTGCCTTCATCAAAATTAAAACAACTGAAATGGCCTATATCAACCCGTGGCTGTACAGGTACGAGCAGTCCATAATGGCTCGCTTTCACGCATTTCTTTTTATACATTTTGTGACTAAAGAACTTCTGGCCTGTTAATTATTTTATATGTGACATCTACGTACTGCATCTGTCTTTTATTGTTAGTCAGTACTTACACCTTTCATATAAAAAATGCCTTATCCTATAAATTTGCAACTATGGTATGGGCCATTTCAATTGCTTTAATTCTGATGAAGGCACTCTTAGAAGTGCCGAAACCTGGTCAATAAGACTAAAAGTAATTGTGACCGAGGTCTCATTTGTTTCAATTTTCATTTTGGAGATTCTGATGGAATGTTATCTGTCCCTTCTGACTTACTTGATCTTAAGTCCTCCAAAGCTCTTTTAAATTGTGATTCTAATACTGAATCTCCTACCGCTTATAAATCGAATCCTGTTTCTTCATTTATCACATCAGACAAATCTTTCCCTTCATAGAGGCTTTAATGTAATTTTCCTCCTATCCGGTCTCTCCTCTGCAATTAACAATGAAATTCCCGTTGCACTCCTAATGTTATCACCCTTGCTTTTAATGTCACTGAAGGCTGTTTTGACTTTCCTGTATGCTGAGTCTGTCCTTCTGACAATTATTTATTTTTCGATGTCTTCACATTTTTCTAGTAGACATTTAGTCTTATCCTCGCTGCACTTCCTATTTATTGCATTCCTCAGCGACTTGTATGTCTCTATTCCTGAATTTCCTGGAACATTTTTGTACTTCCTCCTTTCATCGATCAATTGAAGTATTTCTTCTTTTACCCATGGTTTCTTATCGGTACCTTCTTTGTTACTATGTGATGGCCCTTTTTAGTGATGTCCATTCCTCTTCAACTGAAATGCCTACTGTGCTATTTATTATTGCTCTATCTATTGCCTTAGAGAACTTCAACCGTATCTCGTGATTCCTTAGTACTTCCGTGTCCCACTTCTTTGCGTGTTGATTGTTCCTGACTAATGTCTTAAACTTCAGCCTGCTCTTCATCACTACTATAGTGTGATCTGAGTGTTTGTCGGCTCCTGGGTACTCCTTACAATCCCGTATGTGATTTCGGAATCACTGGTTGACCATGATGTAATCTAATTTAAATCTTCCCTTATCACCTCTGTCTTTTCCAATTATACCTCTCCCTCTTGTGATTGCTGAACAGAGTATTCGCTATTACTAGCTGAAACTTGTTACAGAACTCAGTTAGTGTTTCTCCTCTCTCATTCCTTGTCCCAAGCCCATTTTCTCCTGTAACCTTTTCTTCTTCCCGTACAACAACATTTGCGTCAGCCATGACTATCAGATTTTCATCTCCATGTACATACTGTATTAAGCTTTCTATGTCCTCATACACTTTCTCTAACTCTTCATGGTTAGCTTGCGACGTCGGCATGTACACATGAACTATCGTTGTCGGTGTTGGTTTACTGTCGACACTGATAAGAACAACCCTATCACTGAACTTTTCGCAATAACACACTCTCTGCCCTACATTCCTGTTCATAACGAATCCTACTCCCGTTATACCATTTACAGCTGCTGTTGATATTACCCTATACTCATCTAACAAGAAACCATTTGATTCTTCCCTCTTCGCTTCAGTGATCCCTATTATAACTATATCGAGCCATTGCATTTTCCTTCTCAAGTTTTCTAGTTTCCACACCACGTTCAAGCTTCTGACATCCCATTCCCCGACTCGTAGAACGTTATCCTTCCGATGATTATTCAATCTTTTTCTCATGGTAACCTCTCCCTTGGCAGTCTCATCCCGGATATCCGAATGGGGGACTATTCCGGAATCTTTTGCCAGTGGAGAGATCATCATGACACTTCTTCAGTTACATGTCACATGTCCTCTGGATACACGTTACGTGTCTTTAATGCAGTGGTTTCCATTGCCTTCTGCATCCTCATGTCGTTGATCATTGCTGATTCTTCCACCTTTAGGGGCAGTTTCCCACCTCGAGGACAAGAGAGTGTCCTGAACCTCTGACCTCTCTTCCTCCGCCGTCGGTCTTATGAACTGCTAATAAATGTTGCCCTTTGAGGAACTTTCGGCTAAAACACCTCGTTACGAGAAGGGGAGGAAACGTCACAGACGACCAAAAGTAAGCAAGGGAGCTAGGATACAGATGTACATGGACCTCTTTCAGAGGATGATATAGGGTAAGTATGTGTAGGAAGGTGGTGTTTGATCTTGTATGTGTTTGATCTTGTGGTTTGCAAGATGACTGAAATTTGATCAGCGAACCTGTGGAATCGCCTCCAGCTTCTTGGCTAGTGCTTTCATCGTGCAACCGCCTGGAAATTGGAGTTGTTATCTTCACCTCAACATATAGCTTCTTGCTCTTCGAAAACGCAACTTTCGTACTTCTGGATTTTTGGTTTCCTGTTGCCATCTGTCGCAAACTAAACCGCAGTGAATATGGGAGAGTAAGGACCGCTTCTGCTCTCAAATGGCTCTGAGCGCTATGGGACTTAACTGCTGTGTTCATCAGTCCCCTAGAACTTAGAACTACTTAAACCTAACTAACCTAAGGACATCACACACATCCATGCCCGAGGCAGGATTCGAACCTGCGACCGTAGCAGTCGTGCAGTTCCGGACTGCGCGCCTGAACCGCTAGACCACCGCGGCCGGCGCTTCTGCTCTCCACTGGACAGAATCCCCAATCTGTGTCTGTGCTGAGATAGCCAAGATTGCTTCTCATTTGGTTGTTTCTAGCGTGCGTTCTCCGAATACATTGAAAAGCTGCTGTCTAGTGGATGGAAGGCCTTGATTTTGATCCTTTCCATATGTATAATTTTTAAACGTTTATGTACTAACGATTGTCTAAGAGAATCAAATGCTAAACAGAAGTTCAACTACCCGTTGATAGCGATATTGTTAAGGCTGTGTGTCTAGGAGGTGTACGGTACTCCATCTGCTGAAGCCATAATTTATTTCCTTATTTTCCAGTTTTACAATTTTGTATCGCGTCTATACATATCATGTAGCCTTCAGGGAACTAAGCAGTACAGCAGAACGCACAAAATCCTGAGTAAGGCCTCTGTTCCCATGCTGGGTAAAGGCAGCCAGTCGACCTTACGGCGTTGTGGCTAGACGCGAGAACGGCTGTCGTTACCTGAGCAGCAAGGTACGTAGGGAAAGCACAGTTATTGTGGTGCGAAGCAAGTAATCCTGCTCTGCAAATATTTGGTATTAAAGGTCCCTTTTTCCCATGTAGATGTTAGGAGATGCATATGCAGGTATGTCATAAGTAGTTCCTTACAGCAATATCACAACGCCAGAAATCGATTATCGTAATAAGTAAATGAAAGATTTTCAAGATAGCGAAAATACGGACGCCTACGAACTATCACGAGTGTAAGCACTCGGTACAGGCTGCGTGCTAAGGTTGTCAGTCGCCCTTAGTATGCCTTCGAATCTAGTTCTGTTGTAAGACCATGCTCTTAGGAAATGGTTTGTTTTCAGTTAATCACTGTTAATTGGTCAATACTATCAGCTGATGGTGTTTAGTAAATAAAGACGCTGATGGAAAACCACGGCCAGTCATACTGTACGCTTCTTATATCATCCTGTAAGGAATCACTAACTGAACTGAGACATGTGGAGATTTAGTACAAGAGGGAGTTTCTTGCAGAGGTTACATGGATTTGCATGATAGGGCAAGCATTAGCTTTGGACACCGCTTATGGTACAAATATCTTAATTAATGTAAATATCTAGAGAAATACATTAGGATGACTGGACTAGAATTTTAAAACTGATCTTCGAAGGACACTATTCCAGCGCAATGAAAACTGTTCTGCTTCGCTTGTTGTGTATATCTGAAATAAAGACATCAGCAAAAAGGGGGTAATGCCACTCAGAGGAAAGGATAACATTAAAAATAATGTCTCTATAGGAACTTCCAGCGTCCCGCCCTGGGTTCCAACCGGTAGCACTAAGTATTACCGGCCGGACGAACTGTATGTCGTGGTAGTAATAGATTATATACACAAACCCTCCTTGTGAAGCAGTCTACCTGTCATTCTAACAGTATCAAAATTAATTTTCGTACAGTGGCTGAGACTTTATTTTAATAATACCCATACATATTATAAAAATGTATGTATGTATACATCTAAATGTATTTCATATCTCCTCCTAAGGCAGTGGACCGATTTCAACCAAACCTGGTAGAAATATCGTTTACTGTCTGTGAAGAATCAATGTGTGGATAAGGAGCACCTACCTGTCAAAGAAGTGAGGGAGGAAAAGCAGAGTAACCCATAATTTAGTCACACACTATTTGAAAATGAGAGCACTTAGGCGCTTCCAACAAACTTTATCCATAATTTTAAAACTTTACGAAACCTTTTCTCGGTGACAATCACAACACAATGATGAAAGCAAACAAGCGTAAAGTTTAATACATTTTCAAGGGCTCATGCAATAAAACTGCCGTATGAAGAATGACGTTTTATTTAATTTTTTCTGTACTACTAACTGTATTCGCAACACATTTTGCATATACTACACCCATATGCGACTGAATGTACCAGCAATATTATACCACTCTACGGCATGTTTCAGTAGATATGACGTCATGAACACTCAGATACCTCAAAAACTACCGCTTCATGCAAGATGTTTAAATTTATTATTTCGTTCCAACTTCGGTTCCTCACATTTTTCGCAGACAGTTTCACATTTGCTCCTGAACGTACCTACAAAAATGTAATGCACATAGTTCAGGAGATGTGACGTCAAATATTGAGATGTGTGGAAAACTACTGCATCATGCACGGCGTTCTAATTTATTTCTTCTTTGCTATTACCTCTGACATTTCAGAGACAGCATTCACATATGCTACTGAATTTACCTAGAAAATTTTACGACACATAGTTCAGGAGATATGACGTCATAGCTGACAGTAGACGCGTAAACCACTGTATGTAAATGCACAATGATACCATTGTACGATTCATAGTCAGAAGTACTGAGCTGAATAAAAATGGAACTGTAGGGCGGAATTCGCTAGAGATATATGTGAAATATATGTACAAATGTTAAACACATGAGAAACATATTTGACATGCTCTTACACGAGCAAAACCTAGGGTAAAAAGTTTTTGGTGCTATTACAACCAAATTTGGTACACATATTAGTTGTGATGGAAAAATAAATACTGTGGACGGGGGGAGGGGGGGGGAGGATGGTAACAACCACCATGATGACGTGGGACGAAGATAGAGAAAGGGCTGAGCAGGAGATGAAGAGAGAAACGAAAGAGGGGGAAATGGAAAGAGATTGAAAGAGAGTAGGAGGGAAGAGGTGAGCACAGACAGAGAATAGGAAATGAACAGAGAAAGAGGAGATGGCTAGAGAGAGGGGAGAGGAGTAGGTGGACACAGGAAAGAAGGGAGGTGAACAGAGAAAGGAAGAAAGACGAGATGAACAGAGAGAGGAGGGAGCAGGATATGGACAGAGACGAAGGGAGGGAGGAGTTGGATAGAAAGAAGGTGAAGAGGAGATGGGAAGAGAGAGGGACAGGAAGAGACAGGTGAGGATGTGGAGGAGATGGACAGGATGAGGGACCAGAGGAGATGGACGAGGAGAGGGACTAGAGGAGATGGACATATAGGGGGTAAAGGAGGAGAGCCTGCCTCTGTGACCTAGAGGTTCTAGGCGCTTCAGTCCGGAACCGCGCTGCTGCTGCGGTCGCAGGTTCGAATCCTACGTCGGGCATGGATTTGTGTGGTGTCCTTAGATTAGGTAGGTTTAAGTAGTTCTAGGGGACTGATGACCTCAGATGTTAAGTCCCATAGTGCTTAGAGCCATTTTAACCATTTTTGAAGGAAGAGACGGACAGTGAAAGAGGAAATGAGGAGATGAACTAATAGACTAGTGGCATAAATACATACTCGAACAACGCCAAGTAGCCAGTGTATAGATAGAATAACTGAACACGACACAAACATTCTAACATCCCGCAAAGAGCAAAACTGAAACAGTAGAAACGACGTCGTTTGAAGACCATAATTCCTTTGAATACGTTAGGTGTATTTCAATGAGTCTCCTGTACAAACAATATGTCGCATCTTCCATCAGCACACTTTAAGGCTAGCACGTTAACTTTGAATGATAAAAATAGCTATATATCCTCGCAGATGAAGTTAAGGAAGACGGTTGCGACACCTTATATGGCACTGATCTTTCTCAAGAGAATTGACCGGTAAGATATTGTGGGGCACCTCACGGAGTGATCTCCATTGAGACGTCGATTTCTGACCTGTTGTCAGACGACCATTGCATGATCTTGAACATGCTAGAGCTTTACGAAAAACTAGCTGTTCGATTTTCGCCCTATTACTTATTTGTCACATTTCTGTAACAGTCTAGATGGTAGATCGTGATGCAGCTTTTACGCTATATAGCTTCTATGGATTTCTTACATTTCTTTTCGTTTGATGTACAGCTTTACGAGCAAGAAGATGGTTTCATTACATAATTATCATTGCTTGAGAGGTATTAGCTGTCGCTCAGGGTCCAGTAAACGTGGGCTATAAAGTGCGTACCTTAACAGCTATGAACAGTTACTCAGTAGAGGAGATGTGTGTCATCAGAGAAGATGAACGAATAGTCATAGCTTCTCAGGTATGCAATTTAGAGACCACGTTTATTGGACCTTTTTCTCGTTTTTTTCTACACTACCACCACTGAAAGTTACCATTCCTACAATCTTCGCAACACAAGAACCGCTACATGCATTCAACTGTCAGAGGTATCAGAACGGTTTTCGTTTATATCTTTCGACTTGTTAGTTTCCGGTACAGGGAATCATCCCGTGTATACGTACATTTACAGATGCCTGCGCCTATAACCTTGACGCTCTGTAGCCTCGTTGGATGACGTTTCCGGACATGGTTTCCTATTCAAAATACGATGTACCCACTCCACTCTACAAGTCCTAGAAGTCTGTAACGGGAATTTCCCACCACCCCGTATGTTCTACATGTCACCTCATCCTCCTTCCCAACCTCCCGACTTTCAATGGTATCAGGACTGCAGTAAGTTGATCTATCTATCTTGGAGACTAAGGGTTCTTCAGTAACACCGGTCGTTTCGGAGTATTTTTGCACGTCATCTTATATCACACACGCATCCTGCACTTCACTTCCGCGAAATTCTGGCATACGTGTACTACCTTTGGCTGTTACTTTGCAACTTCCATATTTAAATTTACTATTTTTACATTTTAATTATTTCGCGCAGTTGCTGCAGGATTGCTATAAAGATATCATTCTGTACGTAGTACGGACTGCAAATAGCTCCGTGAGATATATAGGAAGTATATGCTTACTACTTTAAGTAGTAAAGGAGTTTTGCGATTTGGGGAGAAAATAACTGACAATAGTCGAAGTAGAGAGGATATAAAAGGTAGACTGGTAATGGCAAGGAAAGCGTTTCTGAAGAAGAGAAATTTGTTAACATCGCGTATTGATTTAAGTGTCAGGAAGTCGTTTCTGAAAGTATTTGTATGGAAGTGAAACATGGACGACAAATAGTTTAGACAATAAGAGAATAGAAGCTTTCGAAATGTGGTGCTACAGAAGAATGCTGAAGATTAGATGGGTAGATAACATAACTAATGAGGAGGTATTGAATAGAATTGCGGACAAGAGGAGCTTGTGGCACAACTTGACTAGAAGAAGGGATCGGTTGGTAGGACATGTTCTGAGGCATCAAGGGATCACCAATTTAGCACTGGAGGCTAGCATAGAGGGTAAAAATCGTAGAGGGAGATCAAGAGATGAATACACTAATCATATTCAGAAGGATGTAGGCTGCAGCAGGTACTGAGAGATGAAGAGGTGTGCACAGGATAGAGAAGCATGGAGAGCTGCATCAATCCAGTCTCAGGACTGAAGACCACAACAACAGCAACAATTTTCGGTTTGTAGAAATGCTGTAAAAGTGGGTAACCTTGTGGAATATTCATTAAAGCTGCTGTAAAGGTTTCTAGCTGTTTTTAAGGGTTAAAGGTCCAGTTCTGCTAAACAATGTACAATGGTTTGAACGTCCTGAAAGATTAACGCTGTTGCCACCATTGAGACTCATATCCGTGACCGGGGTGATTCCCATCCCATTACACAGCTTAAATGTGCCACGAAGTGATAAAATAGCGCATGCGCTACAGAGTGAAAAACTTATTCTGAAGAGCCGGCCGGTGTGGCCGAGCGGTTCTAGGCGCTACAGTCTGGAACCGCGCGACCGCTACGATCGCAGGTTCGAATCCTGCCTCGGGCATGGATGTGTGTGATGTCCTTAGGTTAGTTAGGTTTCAGTAGTTCTAAGTTCTAGGGGACTGATGACCTCAGAAGTTAAGTCCCATAGTGCTCAGAGCCATTTTATTGAACTTATTCTGAAGAAGGTTTCTCGTGTTTCATAAAGTGGATTTTCGCTGCTAGACAATGAGGAGACTCTTAGCAGCATTGTTGAAGAAAGGGGCACACGGGAAACACAGACGAGAAGAAGGGATAAGATGGTGTGTGTGTTAGATACCAGGGAATGATGTCAGTGGTACAACAGGCTACTGTTGAGCGCAAAAACTGAGAGGGCAGAGAGTGGAGTACATCCAACTACTAACTGAAGACATCGGGTGCAGATGCTACTCTTAGATAAAGTGGTTGGTACAAAAGAGAAAACCGTGCCGGGACGCATTTAACCAGTTATAAGACTACTAACTCGCAAATAAAAGTCTCTGACGCAAAGTGAAATAAAAATATTCTGAATTCTGGCCTTGATTTGTTCCGTGCGAGAGACGTGTGTCTCCTCGGTAGTTCGTGCTGAGTGGCGAGTGACGTTTACCCCGCCTACGTGACCCGCAGGGCGCCGACAGCCGACAGCGGGGTAGAGCCAGAGCAGTTAATTATAAGCCAGTGGTATTTATGGACGGTGTCCAGGTTGCCGCCCTGTTAGCCAGTCCATTGTGGCTCGTTAATGGTCGCTCGCCTATGTGTCTCGCGACCGACTGCAAGCTCCAGACTAATTGGCGGAGAGCCACAGGGCCATCTGGCACAGCGTCCAGCAATAGCTGAATGAATAACTGTCAGCCGCATGACACCGCTGTCGGGCGCATCACTGACTGATACCGCCATTCGAAAGTGTGCCGCGATCGGGAGTGATGAGCGCAATATTTCACGAAAATATTCGCGTATATCGACACAGTTGATTTCCAAGCCAATTAATGCCTCTAAGATGGGTGTGCATGTACTCATTAGAGAAAAAATTGACTCCGCAAAGTGCAATTTAAATTTAAACGCAGTGCAGTTGGTTACAGGGTTACCTGGGAATGGAATTTTTAATACGGAAGCATTCTCCGTGCTTTGCATGCTTGGAAATGGGATTGCGTGACGCACTAGAACAGGTCATTGTGTGTTTCACACTGAAGAGCCAGCTATACAGATTCGGATCAATCTGCAAAGATGTATCAGTCAACTGTCAAGTCATCCTGGAGTCAGATACCCACCCACACGATGCAGGGAACCCATCTATCGGCTCTACGCGGCCTCAAAAAATAAACGCTCTAGCGATTCTCACTCTAGCGCGATAATACTGTTTTAAACGCAAGAAGAAATCACATTCTTAAAAAGGGCAAGACTGTTCATACCTCATGTGCTTGCAACTAAACATTTATAACACGTAATTAGGAAATTTAAAAATTCCAAGCTTAAAGGACTTTAATAACTGTTCATCAATATCAAGTGAAACACTTCCTGAATTCCAAGTCTGCTCCATATTTCCCTATTCTCTCCGATACTTGCTTCTAATATTCATTTTCGAAGTTAGAAATGGTTTGTCGGCAGGAATTTCTACTTATTTCAGGTTTCTATACGTTTTTACTACAAATAACGCTTCTCGCTATCCGAATTATCCTTGCGACAAACGTTCCATGTCCAAGGATGTCTACTGTCCTCTGACTCATTCGGTTCAGCCCGCCACAAATACCTCTCTTGTGCCAACCACTTCATATCAGAGTAGCAGTAGCAACCCTACTTTCTCATTAACATGCTGTATGTATTCCTAATTCTGTCTTCCTCTACAACTTTTGCCCTTTCCAGCTCTCTCTAATAAATGGGGGTAATTCCCTGGTGTATTAATATATGTCCTATAGTCCTCTTCCTTCCCCTTGTCAGTGTTCTCCTTACTTCCTTTCCTTGTCATTTCTTACCTTATCAGTCCATTTAATTTTGACATCCGTCTGTAGTACAATGGCTCAAACACTTCGATTCTCTTCTGTTCCAGTTATCCCACGGACTATCACTCAATACTATACAATGTTGTACTCCAAATGTGTGCTTTTACGTCCTCCTTGCTCCCCCTTCCCACACACACGCACACTGAAATTAATGTCAACGGTCTACAATACACGAACACAATGGATATGCCTATACAGTCAAGACTTGTGGGTAGGGATAGACGAGAGACAGGCTAAAGGAGTCTCAAAGCCGCTGTGTCGAATAACTTCACGTATTACCTCTTATCGCTTCTGCAGGTTAACATGCCTGTTCAGTTTAACCATCGATACATTATGACTGCCGTAACTCTCTCTTCCAGTCCTTCCCCTAAAACCGCATTCCAGTCCCCCTTGACTATTCGAGTTTCCTCTCTCTTTATGTACTGAATTGCCTGATCTGTATACTCGTGTACTTTTTCCTGTCTCTTCGATTGTGCTTTGCAACATTGGCATATACACCTGCATTATCGTTGTTAGTTTGCTGTCGATTGTTTTAACAACCCTATCACTGGATTGTTCACAGTAAGTCACTCGCCGCCCTCCCTTCCTAGTCATAACGCATCCTATTTCCTTTAAATTATTTTCAGCTGCTGTTGCCCTTAACCTACACTCATCTGACCAGAAATCCTTGTCTTCTTTCCATTTCACCTCTCTGACACCACTGTATTTAGACTGAGCCTTAGCATTCATCTTTTCAGGTTTTCTAGCTTTCTTACCACGTTCTAACTTCTAACATTCTACGCACTGACTCCTAGAACGTTAGCTTATCCTCTGTATTTCAATGTTTTTCTCATGGTCACCACTCCCCATGGCACACCAAGAGGCGCGCGACACACGGCTGGTACTCAGTTTGCGTACGAGAATCCCAACTTGACTAACTCCATGAGGGGCTCCTGGAAATTCGATTGGGGGCTGGTCCAGAATCTTTTGCCAATATGAAACTTGTTCCATTAGAGGCCAGATTTTCTGTGGATACACATTATGTGACCTTAATGCAATGGTTTCCATTGCCTTCTTCTTTATCATGCCTCTGATCGTTGAAGATTCTTCCGCCTTTGGGGAATGTTCCACCCCCCCCCCCCCCTCCTCCCGAAGGGCAAGAGAGGGACCTGAATATATGTCCGCTCCTCCGCCCTTTTCGACAAGGCCGGTGGCTGAATGAAGGTTATTTCTTATGCGCGAATTCTTTGGGAGCCAACGTTGGTGATTTTTATTCAAAATTTTAGCAGTGGCGGCGTGACCGAGGACGTATTGATAACTAAGACACTTCGCTTCGACTATGGGTGCTCAGGAACATTAGTTGAATATTTTGTTTTTGGGTCATCATTCTTCTGACTGGTCCGATGCGGCCCGCAACGAATTCGTCTCCTGTGCCAACCTTCTCACCTCAGAGTAGCACTTGCAACTTACGTCCTCAATTATTTGCTGGATGTGTTCCAATCTCTGTCTTCCTCTACAGGTTTTGCACTGTACAGCCCCCGCTAGTACCATGGAAGCCATTCCCTCATGTCTTAACACATGTCTTATCATTCTGACCCCACTTATCAGTGTTTTCCACATATTTTTTTCATATCCGATTCTGTGCAGAACCTCCTCATTCCCTGTCTTATCAGTCCACCTAATTTCAAACCACATATCAAACCCACCGATTCTCTTCTGTTCCGGTGTTACCACAGTCCATGTTCCACTGTACTCCAGACGTACAATTTCAGAAATTTCTTCCTCAGATTAAGGCCTATGTTTGATACTAGTAGACTTCACTTGGCCAGTGCTAGTATGCTTTTGATGTCCTCCTTGCTCCTTCCGTCACCGATTATCTTACAGCCCAGGTAGCAGAATTCGTTCACTTACTCTACTTCGTCACCATCAATCCTGATGTCAAGTTCGTCACTGTTCTCATTTCTTCTACTTTTCATTATTTCCGTCTTTCTTCGATTTACGTATCCTGTACACATTACATCGTTCGTTCCTTTCAATAGATCATGTAATTCATCTTCACCTTCACTCAGGGTAGCAATGTCTTTAGCAAATCGTATCATTGATACCCTTTCACCTTTGATTTTAATTCCACTCCGGAACCTTTCTTTTATTTCCATCATTACTTTTTCGATGTACAGACTGAACAGTATGGGGAAAAGCCTACAACCCTGTCTTACACCCTTTTTAATCCGAGCACATCGTTCTTGGTCGTCCACTCTTATTGTTCCGTCTTGGTTCTCATACATATTGTACATTCCCCTACTCTCACTGTGGCTTATCCCTATTTTTCCCACAATTTCGAACATATTACACCACTTTATATATTCGAACGCTTTTCCAAAATCGACAAACCCCATCAACATGTCTTGAGTTTTCTTTAGTCTGCTTCCATCGTCAACCTTTTCTAAAACAGAACTGATCGTGATCTAGAACATCCTCAATTTTATTTTCCATTCTTCTGTATAATATTCTTTTCAGTAACTTAGATGCATGGGACTGTTACGGTGGATGAGCGGGAATTCTCACATTTGTCAGCTCTTGCAGCCTTCGGAAATGTGTGGAGGATAATTTTCCGAAACTCAGATGGTATGTCGTCAGACACATACAATCTACGGACCAACGTGATTAGTCGTTTTGTGGCCACTTCCCCCAATGATTTTATAAATTCTAATTGAATGTTATCTATCTCCTTTACTTCTGATTTCAATACTGGTTCCCCTATCTCTTCTAAATCGACTGCTGTTTCTTCTGTCACATTATGCAAATATTCCACCTCATAGAGGCTTTCAGTGTATTCTTTCCACCTATCCTCTCCCTCCTCAGCAATTTGCAGTGGGGTTCCGGTTGCACTCTTAATGTTACCACCCTTTCTTTTAAATATCAACGAAAGCTACACAGATTTCCTGACATGCTGAGACCGTCGTTCAGACGACCATTTCTTTTTCGATTTCTTGACATTTCTTATGCAGCCATTTCGTCTTACCTTTCCTGCAATTTCTGTTTATTTCATTCCTCAGCGCATTGTATTTCTGTGTTCTTAGTTTCCCCGGAACGTTTTTGTACTTCCACCTTTCAACAATCAAATGAAGTATTTCTTCCGTTGCCCATAGATTCTTCGCAGTTACCTTCTTTCTACCTATATTCTTCTTTCCAGCTTCTGTGACGGCCCTTTTTAGAGATGACCAGTGCTCTTCAACTGTAATGCCTAATGAGCTATTCCTTACTGCTGTATCTATAGCCTTAGAGAACTTCAAGCGTATCTCATCATTCCCTGGTATTTCCGTATTAAACTTCTTTGCGTACTGATTCTTCCTGACTAATGTCTTAAACTTCAGCCAAATCTGCATCAGTGCTCAATTGTGATCTGAGTTATATCTATTCGTGGGTTCCCCTTACAATCCAGCATCTGATTTCGGAATCGCTGTCTGACCATGATGTAATCTAACTGAAATCTTCGCGTATCACTCGGCCTTCTCCTCTTTTGATTCTTGAACAGAGTATTCGCTATTACTGGCTTGAGGGTATTACAGAACTCAATTAGTCTTTCTCCTCTCACATTCCTTGTCCCAAGCCCATATTCAGCTGTAACCTTTTCTTTCGACTCCTTCCCCTAAAACTGCATTCGCGTCCTCTATGACTATTAGATTTTCATCACCGTTTACGTACTGTTTTCATCATCCTCATATACTTTCTCTATCTCTTCATCTTCAGCTTGCGGCGTCGGCATGTATACTTGAACTATCGTTGTCGGTTTTGTTTGCTGTCGAGTCTGATAAGCACAACCCTGTCACTGGACTTTTCACAGTAACACACTCTCTGCCCTACCTTCCTACTCATAACGAATCGTAATCCCGTTATATCGTTTTCAGCTGCTATTAATATTAACTATACTCCTCTAACCAGAAATCCTTATCTTCTTTTCACTTCACTTTGCGGCCCCCTACTATGTCTAAATTGATTCTTTCCATTTCTCTTTTCTGAATTTCTAGTTTCCATAACAAGTTCAAGATTCTGACATTCCACTGCCCGAATCGTAGAACGTTATCCCATCGTTAATTATTCAGTATTTTTCTCATGGTCCCCGTGGGAGGCCCCTTCCCGGAGTTCCGGATGGAGGACTATTGCGGAATATTTTGCCCATGGAGTTATGACACTTACTCACTTATACATCTATAGGGTGGTCAGAAAACGTCAGACGCGCATATGGGTATGTTTCAGGGTAGGTTGTACAGAGATACAAATGTTCAGAAAAAAAATTCGATACTTTGCGCCATTTCCGATTTATTTAACATTGAATGTAGCCAATCAGGTCGTCACGTGATCCAATTTAAGTTTCAGTTCATCAAACAAAGCACTCGTTGAGCAACACCCCCCTGGGAAGCCGCTTGAATGTGAGTGTGCGACGCACCGACTGGCTAATTGAGAGGTTAGTTACATTGTATTATTACCAGGTTACTATTTTTTTTTTTTTTGGGACGTTACACTGAATGTGAACGACATAATTATAATTTTTACTGTTGAGAAGTTTAGGAATTTTTCTGTTTTGAGGTTGTACTAAATGAGAATGAATTTCGTGGGGAGATTACACTTGTCGACAACCGGCCAGGATGGTATTTTTGTGAATTTCTGAGAAGTAGTCATATATCTGCTCTTATTTACTTAATATTAAACGTAGTTTGCATGTGGCGCAGCGCATTTACTAA
Source organism: Schistocerca serialis cubense (assembly GCF_023864345.2). NCBI lineage: Eukaryota > Metazoa > Arthropoda > Insecta > Orthoptera > Acrididae > Schistocerca > Schistocerca serialis. Next base: position 670,062,842 of record NC_064642.1, read on the forward strand.
CTTGTCATTCTTTCTTTCACAAATCATCGGCAATTTATTGCTCTTTGTTGTAATTGTATTTGTTCCATTTTTGCTTCGTCTTTGTTTCATTTTGTGCTTAATTTTGATTTATGAAAAATGCTGCGAAAAACTGTTAACAGTACATCGCGATGTGCAATGAGTGAAAAAGCCGACTCGAATAATTTGACCGATAATACTAGCGACACTCAGTGTCTTAATGATAGTCCTCCATTTACAGACAATCAGTGCGTACCGATCACTAGTACTGAGTTAAAGCCTAATGATGGGCAAACAAATTCAATTATGTCCACAGTAAATTTAACAATTGATGATGCGGCACGTTCCTATACAATGAACGCTGCCCAGTTTGACACACCTGGTTTGCAAAATTTGCATAGTGAACAGATAAATTTTTCTCACGAAGATGAACAATGTAGTCAAAATACGTCAGATTAATTTGATTCCGAGGTAGTGACCCACAGTGCACATCCAATTGGCGAACCTTTTCAAGAATCAGAGAATGACCAAATGGTTACACAAAACATGACAATTGCAGGTACGCCATCAAACAGCACAGAGAATAGAGTAGGTAATTTTGGCATGGATCAAGTTGTAGCATTATTACTACAATTCAAGAAAGAACAAGACGGCAGTTTCAAACAACTTATTGAAAAACAAGATAACAATTCCAAACAGTTGAATGAAAAACCAGACATCAATTCCAAACAGCTTAGTGAACAGATTACAGCCGTTGCCGCGCAATGTCATGATACTAAAGAACAATTACGTGAGGAAATTAAGGCTTGTGCTAGGAACAGTAGTGAAGAAATTAGATCTGTTGCACAAGAATTACGTAGTACACGTGTAGCCTCAACGAAATTACTTAGAGATGAAAGAAGTGCAGTCACTGAACAATGTTCTGAAAAAGCAACACGTTACGCGACGAGTTTAAATTAATGTCAGCAGAACTTCCACGCACTCAGGATGTGAAAGTCGATAAGAAATTTGAACAACAGATCAGCTAAACAGACGAACGTTTTAAAGTGACAGGAATGAAAAATGTTTCAGTCACTAACACGTCACAGCATACGCCACATTCCGAACATTTGTCACACTTACACAGCCAGTATAACTTAGGTAATTTACAGAGAGTACGTGACAGATTCCTAACAGACACAGACAAACGGATTATCGTACAATCCTGAACCAGTTGAGACATTCAGAGACGGTAATTGTGATTATAAGCACTTCCCATCCGTGAGAAAATTAAAGGTATTTAATAATGACAGAACACAGATTCATCCTTTGGACTGGATACGACAATTTGCTTTGGTATTTTCATCAGCTTGGTCTGTAATGCAGAAACTAGAATTGGCCTGGATACAACAACTTGTTTTTGAATTTTCACCCACACTGCCTGTAACGCAGAAACTAAAATTTATTTGCAGCTCGTAAGAGACCTCAGGCGATTCGTTACACTTCGATGAATAGTGCCGTAGCTTGCACAGGGCCCCAAGCCGTAGTAGTGCTGTTTCCTCTTTAGTTTTTTGCACTGATGCCTTCTCTTCTACTATCCTTTATATCTATCAAAACAGCTCTTCAACTATCGATCTATCTAGGATTAAGAATGAGTAAAGAAAACCTGATATGACAAGTTCTACCTGAAAGTGACAGTTTTCATTAGACACTCCCGAAATGACAAGAACTACCACCGTAATTTTAATAACAGACAAAATTTAAATTATCAGTATCGTCAAATTTTCAGCAGTCGCAAACACATTTTGGTAACAATAGAGGCTTTTCCCTACAACAGCAACAAAACCAGTCGATTAGAATACCTAACCAACAATGTAGTCTGCAAGGTCAACCTAGTTTTAATTTTCGCCGTCTACACGTATAGCGTCGGCTCTACCAAATAGTAACGCACAGCAACAAGGAAATCACTACGTATAGAAGACGCATCATTTCAATTCCTATCGCAACGCGCCGTATAGCAGTGATTATCATGACAGACGTAAAAGTAATGAGCACAATTTTCAGCGGACGTTTAATAACAGTCGGTCTTACCAGCAGGATAATCAACCACAACAACAGATTATCATGAATGAACCAGACAGTAGGTATCATCCCGAACCTAATACGTCAGGACGAAGTAACAGGACAGTACAAATAGTCGAAATGCCACAGCATCCTCCCGTAAATAACAGGACGTCAGAAAGAATTTGACTAGATACAGTACAGGTTGCATATTCCAGCAACGCAAGCAATACTTTTGACACAGAGAATCATGTTCACCAAAATGTTATTAGTTTTGACGATATCCGATACACACTTTTGCATGAACGACAGAATCACAACATATGTAGACGACATCCTTATCGCAGAAGCTAACTGGTCAGAACACAATTTGATTCTTGAACAACTGCTGCAAACTTGTCGTGCTCAAGGACTCACAGTTAATCTTAGCAAATCGCACTTTGGTAAAACGTCCATAAAATTTCTTGGCTATGTAATTTCAGCAGAAGGAATTGCGCCTGACCCGGAAAAACTTCAAGCTTTACGTGACATTACTGTTCCAACGACGAAGAAACAACTACGCAGCTTTTTGAGATTAATTTACTTATTCCGTAAATTTATTCATTACTCTGCCTTAGACACCCCTAGATTGTACCAGTTGACGGGTAAAAACGCTATTTGGTCCTGGGATAGCCAAGCACAGTCTGAGTTTGTTTATTTGAAACATGCCTTGTTGAATGAACCACTTTTATCACACCCAACTCTTACTAGAAATTTTTCCATTGCCACCGACAGTTCTAACACCGCTTTAGACGCACACATTTTTCAGGAAATTGAAGAAGACGGTACTACAGTAATTAAAAACATCGCCTTTGCGAGTCGCATTCTGTCACCTGCTGAACGCAATTATTCTATTACCGAACTTGAAACATCATGTGTTGTATGGACATTTACCAGATTTAGGCATTTTCATTATGGAAGACATACGACCGTTTACACAGATCATAGAGCGATAGAGTTTTTACTTTCCTCAAAATTTACACACGACAGACTAAGCAGATGGAAACTTTATCTACGGGAATTTAATTTTACAATTGTTCATATTCCCGGTACACAAAATACTGTAGCAGACGCACTATCCCGTTCTCTCAGCAACAATCAGCAAGACATCGCAACCAACTTCTGCCAAGCAAATTTTAGCGTCATATATGTTCACCAAGTTGCATTCGAAAATTTTATTTCGTCATCATTACGAGACATAGCGCAAGAGCAGAGCAAAGACAACGTGTGGAAAGAAATTAAACACCTTTGGCAAGATAGGAATAATGTTACCATTAGAAACCATTACACTGTACGCAATAATGTTCTGTTTCGCCACTCTCACCCTGACAGCAACAACTGGTTATTATGTATTCCTGACAAACTTGTTAACAAATTAATTTGGTATACTCATTTAAGTTACGCACATTACGGAGCCAGAAAACGTTTTCTTATACTGAGACAGAACTCTTATTTTGCCAACAAGGAGAAACGTATTCGACGAGTTTTAGCGTCATGTAAAATCTGCCAGAAAGCTAAGTCAGACACGGCTTCACATATTCCTGCGTTACATCCCATTTTACCCGTTAAATTGAGACACATGGCTGCTGTAGACATTTTTGGTCCGATTCCCAGATCTAATAGAGGTTTTTGTTACATCTTTGTCGCTGTTGAACTCACTTCAAAATTTAAAACCTTCACTCCCTTACGCAAAGCTACTGCTAAATCTATTTCGAATGCATTTGTAAAACATTTTTTATTTCATGTAGGACATGTAATGAAAGTAATTTCCGACAATGGACCACAGTTTCGATCTGCGATATGGACACGTATGTTACGAGCTAGAAACATTTCTCCGATCTATATATCCAAGTACCACGCTTCTTCGAACCCTTGTGAACGTCTAATGAAAGAAATTGGTAAACTATGTAGAATATACTGCCATAAAAACATATTGATTGGGACACACACATACTCTGATTCCGGGATGTAATTAACTCCATACCAAATGAATCTACTATGCTATCTCCGACTGTTATATTGAAAAATGTTGAACCACCTAACAAAATTAAAGAATTAGTATCTTTTCCTACATCTCGTCGACTACGCCACCATGAAGTAATTGACATTGCACTAAACAACATCAAACGTGCCGCAGAGCGCCGGAGAAGACAGCAAAAACCGGTTTGTACACGCCGTGACTTTCACGTTGGACAGAAGATATTAGTACGTACACACTATTTATCCAACAGAGAAAAGAGTAGATGCAGTAAATATGAGCTTCTATACGCAGGTCAATATCGAATTCGCAGCATTCCTCACCCCAATGTAGTACACGTCGAAACTTTGCGAACCAGAAAAAGTCTCCAATATTAAACCCTTTATTGAATGAATATACTTTATGATTTATCACACTGTAATGCCATTTCCTGAATTTTATATGACCACTTATGCAATTATATTTATATGAACACTTACTGATGATTATCATATTTTTTCTTGCCAAGTGCCTGGCAAGGTAAGGTTAGCAGGTCACTTTTCTTGTCGTTACACATCAGACCGTGCCAATTTTTCCATATAAACTTACACATTTTATGACCACTTATGCAATTCTATCTATGTGACTACTTACTGATGATTATCATATTTTTCCCTGGCAAGTGCCCGGCAAGGTAAGGTTAGCAGGTCGCTTTTCTTGTCGCTATATTTCAGACCGTGCACATTTTCCATTTTTTGTGTATGTATGATTGTTTTCCTATCGAAAGTAGAATTTTGTCTGTATGCACTGTGTAATCCTTAAGATATAACAAACACCAGTTGACTTTGACATTTTTTCTTATGATATCTCAATATCTTGACTATTCTACACTTTTTGCCACTACATTATGATACTGTGGGTACATTTTTTGCACTTGACCTAATACGTTTTCTGTCATGCTATGCTGTATGCTTAATTATATCACGAGAAACAAATTTTCTTTTAATGAGTATGTGATTTAAATGCAAGATATTAATCCTTATTCATCATTTTCCGAAAGCAATACTGTGAAAAAGAAATAAATCAAACAAACCACAGTGGTCTACTATGAAACGGAAATTTTACCATCAGAAAGAAGGAAATAAAATGCAATATCTTGTCATGAAGAGTAAATGGATCAGAATTAACAAGCATTAACCTGAATATACTATACACATCGTATGATAGCAGTCTTCACTAATTATTTTTCTTTCGGAATACGAGGTGATTGAGCAATCTGTCAGACAGAACTACACATCTTAGTTTTACTGATGAAATATGCAAGAAATAAGAAACTCTATAGTATGAATAGTTGTATGAAGTATATGGTAATATGAATAATGAATAATCAAGTGTCCTTTTTTGCAGATGATAATAAATGATGATGAATAATTATATGAAGGATATGCTAATATGAATAATGAGGTTTTTCTTTCCAGGTGTTGATAGTGATAAGGTTATGGTAATATGAATAATGAAGTTTTTCTTTGCAGATGATGATAATGATGACATTTATATATTTACTATTAGTTAAGAGATGCTATGTAGTTATTTAAGTATTTGTTGCAGTTCCTTTTGAGAGAATGTCTTATGTCACATAGTATAATGACTGAATGTTTTGGGAAAGACAGCTAGAGTACATACATATTGAGTACATGTTTCATTACCTGTTAATTCGAAGTTCACTACTTTTCAGCGTAATATGCGTTTCTTCTTTCAGCTCAATAATCCATTTTGTATTTTTTCCAGAAGAAGCTATTCATGAAATTAATGTGCTATAAGCAGTTAGTCATTAAACCTGTTCTAGTACTTGCATTTTTTTTACCCATTTGTGTGTATCATTCATGAATGTGATCACATATACTCCACTTGTTTCATAACCTTGCTACAGCTGACCCATGACGAATGACGTTATTAATCGTTATTTCCAGCAATGAGTCAAAAGCAAATATTTTCATGTCCCAGCAATTAATTATCGATCCCAACGCAATGCATTGCTAGCCAAAAAAAAAAATTATTACCAGTCCCAACTATCACCAGTATACAACTAAATAATGCTACCAGTTTAAGATATATAATGCAAATTTCTCAGATGTACTGAATTGATTATATCTACGTATTATTGTACAGTGTGTTACATTTTAAATATGTCCTATTTCACTTGAATGATGAGTTCTGAGTAATACTGAATGATGTTTTGTAAATGCATAAATGCTATGCCATTAATTTCTATAAATAATATTTTTGTTATACTCTATAAATGCTATGCCAATAATTAACTCTTGTTTTGAATGATGACTTCTGAATAATACTGAATAATGTTTTGTAAAACTATATGAAAACTTTGTAACTGGCCAATGAGTGCCGATAATTACCGCAATCAGATGAGTTATGAATAGTGTTTTGTAATATTCAATACTTGCTACATGTTTAGTAACTGGCCAATGAATGCCAATGATTACTATGATTAGATGAATTATGTATAAATGCTATGCCAATAATTAACTCATTTAGAATGACGATTTCTGAATAATCCATAAAACAATGCTTTATAACTGGCCAATGAGTGCCAATAATTACTATATTGAGATGACTTTTGAATAATGTTCTGTAATACTCCATACATACTACTTAAATGCTGTGTAAATAGCCAATGAATGCCAATAATTACTCAAATCGGTTGATAGACTAGTGTAATTCTCAATGATGACTAGCATAAGACGTAATGTCCTTCACCTTCTGACCTAATTACCAGAAATTACTGCAATATCCGTTTGTCCTGTCCATCCTCATGATCATGGAGCACTATATTTGGTTTTTGCACTAATTCTACGTTGGTGAAAGAGTATGGATTCTACAAGAATGTAGTGTTGACATATCATGCTGTCCACCACCTTGAACGATGGAGATGTTATGGTCCTACTGTTTGGTGTACCTAATGCACTACCAAAATGATAACATTGAATATTAATACAACATTTCAGTGTCTTGGTTACACTGATAAATACTTCAGGGAAGAGAACTTCAGATTGTCTCACTTGGTGTTGTGCTTCTGTAGAAAGATATGGACTTTGTTGCAACTACATGCAACCTACTGTGCTACAACCATGATGCAATCCTTCCCATTCCTTTCCTAGTTCTTGAAATATGTTAAAGACTTTTACAGTGCGTGTGCACTTCATTTCATTTGTTAATATGATTAGTCGTCCTAAATATGCTAAAGACTTCTACAGTGCGTGTGCACTTTATTTCACTCCATGATATGTTATGTAAAAATGCTTAAGACTTCTACAGTGCATGTGCCCTTTATTTCACTTCATGATATGTTATTTAAAAATGCTTAAGACTTCTATAGTGCGTGTGCACTTTATTTCACTCCATGATATATTGTAAATATGCCAAAGACTTTTACAGTGCGTGTTCACTTTATTTCATATGTTAATACGATCAGTTGTCCTAAAAATACTAAAGACTTATACAGTGCGTGTGCACTTTATGTCATTTGTTAAAATCTTTTGTACTCATTGCGTATACATTTTGTCATTTCTTGATACGTTCTGTACTCAGTACATGTGCACTCTGTTTCATTTCATGTTCTGCACTTATATATATATATATATATATATATATATATATATATATATATATATATATATATATATATATATACACTCTGTGATTGTAGACTTAGTAACTAAATAGATTTTAGAAAAATTAGTTGCTCATGGCAAGCCCAATTGACTCACCATCGCTGCCAAATTTTTGCCCCCCCAGTGGAGGGTTATGTAAGAGGTCCGAGCAGATGTAGTTTCGATGTATTGCTCACGCGCTGCCTGCGATATGTAAGGTATAAGAGAATATCAGACCAGAGAGCAGTGTTGACTGCAGTAGGAACTGTGTAGCAGTAGCAGTAAGTTGTTGCTAGCGAGCAGTCTGGTCTGGTGTATCGTGTTGGCTGGGCGGGTCGTGGTGCAGCGATGCCGGAGCCTGAGCATTATTGTATAAGGTAAAAAGCAGCATCGCGCATATGTAGTATTGTTATCTCAAGTGCCATGTAAATGTTTTAAAAATCTCCTAATAATAATCTTTCTCATAAAAAGTAACTTTTAACAACCATTCATTTCAATTTAAAGAATTTACTAATTTCTCCAATCCATGATCATCCCGATTATTGCAAGAGAAAAATCAGTTGTTTCCTTTCATAAATGACAAATCTATCGGCCAGCATTGCACAGGGCTGTGCCAGAAAAATTTATTGTAAGAGCAGATATATATGCGTTATCCGGCGACTTCATTGAGGTAAGAATTTTTCGTTTTTTATGCAGAATGATCTTTCAGGGCCATGACGCAGCACTGCTGACGTCCAAAATTTACCAGGTTAAATTCACAGTCAATTATTGAAAAGTTATAAGTGAGCGACAATTCTTTTATGAAGGGATTGGTCACATTGTATTATTAGTAGGTTACGGAATTTATTTGTTTTGAGGTTACACTAAATGTGAATATTATTCATATTATTTTATTTTGTGGGGAGGTTACACGGTGACTGTACGCTTTTCGCGCTATAGAACTTGCGGACACTCAATGGTGTGAAAATGGTCCCATGTCTGCTAAGAGTCTAGAGAACATTATCCCGGGGTTAGAAAAGTCATGCTATTTTGAAGTGGAATGTGACAGAGAGAGAGAGAAGCAGTTTTTATGTCGTCAGTCGTGGATGTGGCCACAGCATTGCAGCAGGGGTCGTGCGTTGCTTTGCAAACATGCAGGGCACTGGGAACTGCCCGAAAGTTGTACATGTCTGCGAGCACGGTGGATAAAATTCTATGAAAGATACTTACAAAATCAAAAATCATCTGGAGTTCTTCTTTCTGACCTGTCAGCAAGATAAATCTTCGCTCTGTAATTTCTTGCTCACATGGACGTGAAGAATGAATGGCCATGGAACGTTCCGTGGACAGACAAATCTCATTTTCATCACCAAGGACACGTCAATAACTAGAACTGCAGAATATAGGCAACGGAAAATACGCATCCACATAAACCGGTACCACGTCATTCTGCCATGGTGACTGTGTGGTGCGGGTTGACGGCATCATTTCTCCTATGACCATTTTTTTCGTGGAGATGAGTCCTGTGGATCCGGTACCTGTCCGATAGTCTTTCGTACACCAACGCCATTCCAACCCTCCTACTGTGCGTATGTATGGGTAGGATCACTTTTATGCAAGATGGGGCTCATCTGCACATTGCACAGCCAGTGAAAGGACTGCTGCAGAGACATTTCGAAAATGCTTAAATTATCAGCCGTCATTTCCCTACAGCCTGTCCATCCATATCACCTGATCACAGTCCGTGTGATTTTTGGCTGTGGGTTGTATGAAAGATGTTGTTTTCAGTGCTCCACTCACAAATGTAGCTGAATTGAAGGCACTCATTGCGCAACGCATTGTGAACGTGACGACCCAGGAACTCTGGTCTGAACTGGAACATGCAGTTTCTCGATTTCAACTTGTGGCAGAAAACGGTGGACAACAATCTGAACATGCCTTGGCCAGTCTTAAGACAGTCAGAATCCAGTGCCATTTTTCTCGTTATGCCGTATTTGGCCGCGGGACAATTGAAAACCGATGTTTCCAATCTTATGTGGTAAGACCTTGCCGTGGTGGATGAACTTTCCAAAAAGTGCCATAACGGTTGACTGCCGAACTTGTGAAGTCATGCACATTGAAAAGTGTGAAAATGCGCAACTCAATCCATATGCATTATACATGGCGGTCCATTGATCGTGACAAGGCCAAATATCTCACGAAATAAGCATCAAACGAAAAAACTTCAAAAAACGAAACTCGTCTAGCTTGAAGGGGGAAACCAGATAGCGCTAAGGTTGGCGCGCACTAGATGGCGCTGCTATAGGTCTAACAGATATCAACAGCGTTTTCTTAAATAGGAACTCCCATTTTTATTGCATAGTCGTGTAGTATGCAAAGATATATGAATGTTTTAGTTGGACCAATTTCATTGCTTTGTGATAGATGGCGCTGTAATAGTCACAAACGTATAATTATGTGGTATCACGTAACATTCCGTCAGTGTGGACGGTATTTGCTTCGTGGTACATTACCCGTGTTAAAATGGACCAATTGCGGAAAAGGTCGATATCGTGTTGATGTGTTGTGGCGTAACAGGACAGCTACGCCACACTGAAGTAGCCGAAAGGCACGCATAATCTCACGTAGGCTAGATAGAAGTCTGAAACAGGATACGTAATGAATGGTAGCAAGAAAAGTACGTAGCTGCTTTAATACTTAACTTTTAATCCTTCATTTCAATACAGCATTCCTTGATGATACAAGTGAGACTCTATCTTAAAATGGTTAATGTCGCCTTGCTAGGTCGTAGCCATTGACTTAGCTGAAGGCTATTCTAACGGTCTCTCGGCAAATGAGAGAAAGGCTTCGTCAGTGTAGTCGCTAGCAAAGTCGTCGTACAACTGGGGCGAGTGCTAGTCCGTATCTCGAGACCTGCCTTGTGGTGGCGCTCGGTCTGCGATCACACAGTGGCGACACGCGGGTCCGACATGTACTAAATGGACCGCGGCCGATTTAAGCTACCACCTAGCAAGTGTGGTGTCTGGCGGTGACACCACATTCCTCCCCCGCAAATCGGCGAACGGTCGTGTTATAAGGCTTCCGCCCGCCGTGGGGAGGACCCCATGTTGACGTAAGCGATGAGGTGGGGAGCCTAACAACAGGCGAGGCTGTGCCACCCGCACCCGGCCATGCGGTCCGAGAGGAGCTAGGAAACGCCTGAAAACCTAGTCCAGGGTGCACGTCAACATGCAGTGTATGCGCCCGTAAAGAGACAGGAGGGGCCAAAGGGTCGACCTCCATTGCGTCGGGGTACCCGACGCGCGATGACGTCATGTGGTCCGGAGCGGGCAAGAGTTCCATGGCGGAGGACAGCTGGTCACGGGAAGCGATCGGCGGCGCGTGACCCAGGGAGGCGCTTGGCGGCTGCAGCGAAGCTGCCACTGCGGGCGACGCCGGCTGGAGGACAGGCGGCGGCGGCGGAGGCGGCAGCGGCGCGTCGCCATGGGGCAAAATGGAAGGTATCGTCGGTAACACCTGGGGATGAGGCGAGCCAGTAGATGGGTCCCCAGGGCGCTGACCGGACGGCACCGTCGCTGAAAGCAGACGGGGAGCGGCAGAACCCGTGCGACGACAGAGGCGCAGCTGATTGAGATGCCGACGCACCTCACCAGAGGCCCCCAAAACCAAATACATCGCGCGGCCGAGGCAGCGAAGAATGCGCCCTGCGAGCCAACGCCGTGAACCTCGATAGTTGCGAAAGAATACAACGTCGCCTGGAGCAAAAGCAGAAGTCTGCCGCTGCACTGGAACCTGATAAGGCGGATGCAGCAAAGACATCAAGGTTCGATGAGCACGACCATGGAGCAACTCAGCCGGCGAGCGACCATCTTGGGGCTGAGAGCGATACGATGACAAAAAGAGCAACAACGCGTCCTCGCGAGAATGCGACTCTTTCAACTTCAACATCTGTGACTTGAAAGTCCGGACCAATCGTTCAGCGGCACCGTTGGACTGAGGCGAAAACGGCGCGGACGTCAGATGTTGAATACCATTGGCCTGGCAGAATGACTGAAATTCTGCGGACATGAATTGTGGGCCATTGTCGGAAACAATAGTCTGCGGAAGACCTTCAATGCAAAAGATAGCAGACAACGTTTGGATGGTGGCAGAGGACGTCGTGGAAGACATCCGGACAACAAAAGGAAAATTACTGAAGGCATCTACCAGAACCAGCCATCGATCATTCCAGAATGGACCAGCAAAATCAATGTGCAAGCGTTGCCAAGGGGAAGTGGCTTTCGGCCATGCAAAGACTTTCCGCGGCGGTGCGGATTGTTGTTTGGCACACGCCATGCAAGAAGAACACATATTCGTAATCGCAGCATCGATTCCGAACAAAGTACAGTGCTGACGAGCAAGTTGTTTCGTTCGCACTATACCCCAATATCCTTGGTGGAGAAGCCGTAAGACAGAGGACTGTAACGAACGTGGGACCACGACTCGGGACTGATCATTATCAGAACGCAACAACAAAACACCACGTCGAACAAAAAGTCTCGCCTTGTGAGCAAAAAATCGGCGAACCAACGGATCCTCGATCCGAGACTTTGACAAAGGCCATTGCGTAGCAACAAAACGCAAAACGGTAGCAAGGACTGGGTCAGAAGCTGTGGCTGTAGCTACACGACGAAAATCAATCAGAAACGAGTCGACCACGTCATCGGTTTCCGAATCAATGAACATGCAAGCAAGTTCGGAAGAATCGAATGCTCTATCCTCAGCAACAGGCAAACGGGGCAACGCATCGGCGTTTCCGAGCTTAGCAGTGCACCGATACAAGATATCGTAGCGGTACTGCGAGAGGAAAATAGACCAGCGAATGAATTTCTGCGCTGTACGCGGAGGTACAGGCTTGTTCGGATGAAAAAGCGATGTCAGAGGTTTGTGGTCTGTGATGAAGGTAAAGTGACGACCATACAAGAAATCATGGAACTTAGTAACACCAAACACGAGAGCCAAAGCTTCTTTCTCTATCTGTGAATAATTTCGTTGCGCAGACGAGAGCAAGTTTGACGCAAAGGCAATAGGGCGATCATGCGACCCATCTTTGTGCGCAAGCACATCACCGATCCCGAAATCCGATGCATCTACCATCAACAAAAGGGGTTTCTGAGGATCGAATGGCGTAAGGCAAGTATTAGAAAGCAACGCCGATTTCAACTGGCGAAAGGCGCGTTCGCATTCCGTCGTCCAGACGAACGGAACATCCGTACGGCGTAAGCGATGAAGCGGAGCTGAAATGGAAGAAGCATTGCGCACATTCACTCACACCTTGCGATTCTAAATCGTGTAAAGTTCTTGCGACCTCATCACGCAATGCGTGAGGAACATTGCGCGCTCTGAAAAATTTCGGTGGCGTGTTGACTTTCAGTTCCAAATGTGCTTCATAGTTTTTAGCACAACCCAGGCCCGGTGCACAAATGTCTGCAAATTCTTCATACAAACGAGAAACACTGTCTGAAGGCACAGTCTGATTCACTGTTAGGACCTGATTTACAATAGACATGTTAAACAACTGAAATAAATCTAAACCAAACAAGTTCACTGCATTAGAAGAACGAAGAACGTAAAATTACACAAGTTTTGTTTGTCCCTTGTATGTTGCAAGAAGAGTGCACTGTCCTAACATAGGGATCCGCTGTTCTGAATATGTTGTGAGAAGAACGTAAAATGACACAAGTTTTGTTTGTCCCTTGTATGTTGCAAGAAGAGTACACTGTCCTAACACAGGGATCCGCTGTTCTGAATATGTTGTGAGCTTAACAGTTGCAGCACGCAACAGAGGTTGGCCCAGTTGTTTGTACGTGTCGTGATTGATCAAAGAAACTGCAGCTCCGGTATCGAGCTGGAATGGTATGACCTTGCCATTAAAATCCAAATCTACAAAAAGTTTATTGTCCTGCTGGCGACAAGAGCGACTGTCTCATGCAATTTGAACTGACACAGGTACAGCATCACTTGCTAATTGACGTGATTTCCGGCGACGTCGACGCACACTTTTTGTGGGACGAACACAGTGACTGTTAGAAAGAGTGGCACTGGGCAGAGTGGAATTAACTACATGAATGTCCATGGGCGAAGGTGCACGAGCCTGAGTGTCCTTGGTTCGAGTCCGGCGCGAAGAAAAGGGCCTGGAATGGTTGTGATTGTCTGATCTGAGCTTTTTCTGGCAAACACTTTGAACATGTCCTTTCTTATGACAGAAAAAGCAAATAGCTTGGCGTGACGGGCAATTGTCACGCGAATGTCGAGTTGCACACCGCGGGCATGATTTCACTGCATTTGTGTGCTGGCGCGGCACACCTGGTTTAGAGCGTGGCGGCAGCTGCTCGGACGTGCGCGAGGGTAGTTTACCGGGCCGCGCAGCGCGCCTGGCGGGCCGGTTAATGTTACACACGGCTGGCGAAGTTGCAAATGATTCCTGTGCAAAGTCAAGCGTGTCTATCTAATATGTCTATCACTTGCTGAAGGGAGGGATTAACTAGTTTCAAAATCTGTTCCCGTATACGAACATCAGAAACGTTCTGTGCAATTGCATCACGTACCATTGTATCTGAATAAGGGAGTCCACATTCACACTCAAAAGCACAATCCCTTGTAAGGCCTTGCAATGTTGCAACCCACTCCCTATTAGTCTGACCGGCCGTAAGTTTTGTACGAAAGAAAGTATACCTTTTTGCAATGACATTGACTGTGTCTTTGAAATAGGTATCTAAAGCAGACAAAATTTCTTCGTTGGACAGAGTTGCTACGTCGCGTTGGGCAAACAATTTCACTATCACACGGTACGTTTGCACCCCTACACACGTCAATAAATGAGGCTGCCGCTCGTTACCTTGAATTCTGTGGGCGGCGAGATGAAATCCAAACTGGCGTGACCACTCAGTCCATGTCTCTTGGGTTGGGTGAAACTTGCAAAACGGCAGTGCAACTGCATGTTGTGGCTGCGGTAGCGGTGAAGCGGCGGCTTCCGCATCGGTTTCAATGGCACGTTGACCCTGGACGAGCTGTCCAAGGGCATCCAATAACGCCTGCGTCTGCTGATTCTGCAAGCGATAAAATTCGGACAGTACATCTGGCGAAGCCATGACACAAGTAAATGTAAGCAATTAGAAAGAACAAGACCCTTTCCGTTGACTCGTCGCCAACTGTTGTGGCGTAACAAGACAGCTACGCCACACTGAAGTAGCCAAAACATACGCGTAATCTCACGTAGGCTAGATAGAGGTCTGAAACAGGATACGTAATGAATGGTAGCAAGAAAAGTACGTAGCTGCTTTAATACTTAACTTTTAATCCTTCATTTGAATACAGCATTCCTTGATGATACAAGTGGGACTCTATCTTAAAATGGTTAATGGCGCCTTGCTAGGTCGTAGCCATTGACTTAGCTGAAGGCTATTCTAACGGTCTCTCGGCAAATGAGAGAAAGGCTTCGTCAGTGTAGTCGCTAGCAAAGTCGTCGTACAACTGGGGCGAGTGCTAGTCCGTATCTCGAGACCTGCCTTGTGGCGCTCGGTCTGCGATCACACAGTGGCGACACGCGGGTCCGACATGTACTAAATGGACCGCGGCCGATTTAAGCTACCACCTAGCAAGTGTGGTGTCTGGCGGTGACACCACAGATGTATGGCTATTGCGATCAATATGCCCAACGTGCGTGTGCTATGTATGCTGCTCGGTATCCTGGACGACATCATCCAAGTGTCCGGACCGGATGCCGGATAGTTACGTTATTTAAGGAAACAGGAAGTGTTCAGCCACATGTGAAACGTGAACCACGACCTACAAGAAATTATGATGCCCAACTAGGTGTTTTAGCTGCTGTCGCGGCTAATCCGCACAACAGTACCAGACATATTGCGCGAGAATCGGGAACCTCAAAAACGTCGGTGTTGATAATGCTACATCAACATCGATTGCACCCGTACCATATTTATATGCACCAGGAATTATACAGCCGTGTACAGTTCTGCCACTGGGCGCAAGAGAAATTACGGGACGATGACAGATTTTCGATTTAGCGACGAAACGTCATTCACCAACAACGGTAACGTAAACCAGCATAATATGCACTATTGGGCAACGGAAAATCCACGATGGCTGCGACAAGTGGAACATCAGCGGCCTTGGCGGGTTAGTGTATGGTGCGGCATTATGGAAGGAAGGATAATTGGCCCCCATTCAGTCGATGGCAATCTAAATGGTGCAACGTATGCTGATTTCTTACGTAATGTTCTACCGATCTTACTACAAGATCTTTCACTGCATGACAGAATGGCGATGTAACTCGAACATGATGGATGTCCGGCACATAGCGTTTGAAGCGGTATTGAATAGCATATTTCATTACAGGTAGATTGGTCGTCGAGGCACCATACCATGGCCCACACGTTCACCGGATCTGACGTCCCCGGATTTCTTTCTGTGGGGAATGTTGAAGGATATTTGCTATCGTGATCCACCGACAACGCCTGACAAAATGCCTTAGCGCACTGTCAATGCATATGCGAACATTACGGAAGGCGAAATACTCGCTGTTGAGAGGACTGTCGTTACACGTATTGCTAAATGCACTGAGGCTGACGGATATCATTTTGAGCATTTATTGCATTAATGTGGTATTTACAGGTAATCACGCTGTAAGAGCATGCGTCCTCTGAAATGATAAGTTCACAAAGGTACATGTATCACATTGGAACAACCGAAATAAAATGTTCAAACGTACCTACATTACGTATTTTAATTTAAAAAACCTACCTGTTACCAACTGTTCGTCTAAAATTGTGAGCCATATGTCTGTGAGTATTACAGCGCCATCTATCACAAAGCGAAAAAAGTGGTCCAACTAAAACATTCACATTTCTTTGCGTACTACACGAATATGCAATAAAAAATGTGGGTTCCTATTTAAAAAAAAAACGCAGGTGACATCCGTTTGACCTATAGCAGCGCCATCTAGCGGACCAACCACAGCGATATCTGGTTACCCCCTTCAAGCTAGACAAGTTCCTTTCTTTGTAGTTTCTTCGTTTGGCGCTTATTTCTTGAGATATAAAGCCCGGTCACGATCAATGGACCACCCTGTAGACTGATTTAAACGTTCAGATAATTATTTATGAGCCCAGTTTGCACACTGCAATCCATTTTATTGCAACATAGTGAAGTGAGGTTAATAGATTTCTGCTGTTAAATTCGTACTTCAATTTTCCGGGATACTACAGAAAACGTCTACAATTCCTTACAAAATATACAGAGCCTGGCCCTATTGGGTTCATGGCATGTGATATTCAAGCATGTGTCGCATGATTAGGGGGTAGACTCAGTGCCGTAAGTCGACTGTATAGAACTATGAGAAATGACAGCAGCTTAGAAGTATCGCCGAAAAGTCTGAGTGATTGACACGCTAACAAAAGTGCCGCTAATTTCTACCACGAAAATGTGCCTAGAACTATTTTGAGAACCTTACCGATAGCATGGTGATTCTACCTCAGATTCTTGGCTACGATAAAGGGAGAGATGAAGAGTTCCTCGAATATGAAGAGGTGGGGGTCTTTGGATGTACAGGATCGGCAAAATTAATCTGGCCCATAAAATACATCACGCATCTTAAGAGAGGCAACAAAACTTAAGTCAACCACTCGACTGCGGATTATGAGAGATGGGTTGTTCATTTTAAGATGCATGATATATTATCCATGCAAGTTTAATTGTGCCAACCCTGAATGTGTCAAGGGACTCAAGAAACAAATTGACAGAGGAATAAAATTAGTTTCCCCTTACTGGAGGCTATGCTACTCTCACTCCTGACGGATGATACTGTCTTTTTGGTCCTCCTCTATTAGGAATGATCATCGTAGTCAAAATAAAAGTGAATTTAGGACTCAGCAAGCGCCCAGTATATGAAGCCGATAAATGTTAGGCTGTTCGTACTTTAAGGCGATCGTACATGTCAGAGTAAACTATGTCCTTCGGAGTGAGAGGCCACACTGAAGCTGCGAAGGGTTTCAGGGAAATAGAGGTGAAGGGACCTCTGGATCGGGACGGATGGGGAGCACGTTTTGCCACGCCCACAGGCCCCCATTAAGATTAGGTAGAAAAAGTGACTGTACAGGGCAACGTAAAGGGATGGCCAGTAAGAAATTTAGTAGACACCTGTGCCCAAGTTGGTGTAGTAGTTTTAGTTCCTGATGAAAGGCAGATTTGAGGTGGCCATTGCGTACTGTCACTACAGACAGAGTCTCCATTCGGGTCTTCTTCCCATGAAACAGAAATTGCGAAGGGGAGTATGGAGGTACTTTGGATGAGAATTTCCATGGAATTTTAAAGAACTGTTTCCTGCACAGCTTTTGCGGGGTTAAATAATTTTATTCACAAGATGTTACAGATGATTGATTTACTTCATCGGTGAGTGGGAAGTCTGATTCCCCAATGTTACAGAAAACCATTCTTTTCGTCTATTGACGACACACGCCACTGAAACCACACATGGTGGGGTGGAGAGTGTCCTTTGGATTGCAACCGGCTTCCAGGAGACGACAGGAATTATCTTCATAGTTGATAAGCTAACAGGGAATGAGGTTTTCTGGCAACATCCAAGCGCTCGCAAAAAAGAGGAACTTGCGAGGCGAAAGTATCAATAGAGAAATTCTCGTCCCCTTGAGCTTAGATATTTTTGAGGCAAAAGAGATAACAATGCCATGTGGAATAGTAGGTGTCATTGAGTAATAGGTATGATAAGTAGATTCTGAGTATCGGAAGATGGAAGAAACAGAGCTAGGAGGAAGTCTGTAGACCTGACGTCGTGCAAGGAAGGGTAAAATGTAATTCATTACATAAAAGTTAACTTTGTCATATAGAGACATATGTGGAACCATGACTTTGAAAATCCTTCTGAAAACGAGTATCCCGAAACAGTGCTTCCCTCATCCGTGACATACTAAAAGAAAGGCCTGTTTACCATCTCAATGCTACGGTGTGTTCCCATCACTGCCATTCGCAAATCCACTTTTACTTTACTTTGCTATCGTACACTTACTGTATGTTACATACCAAAGAAGTGAAATATAGAAGGCAAGAAAATGGTACTGGCACATTCAAGGCTGTGAGGGCAGAGGGTGAGTTGTGCATTGAAAGCTCAGTCTGTAGAAAAATTATCCATAAAAGGTACAGATTCCACGCTGAATGCCAGTCCGGCGCAAAGTTTTAATCTGCCGGGAACTCCCGTCTGCACTCATGCCCCTGCAGAGTGAAATTTCGTTTTGGAAACAACACTATAGGCTGTCGCTTCCGTGATATCCTTTCAAGATTGCTGGTCCCGCAAGGTGACTCCTGTACATTATAAAAGTAAAATACCTGACTCACAAAGCTACGGACGAATTTGCTTAACGTCAGTTTGCTGCGGAATTCTTGAACACATTCTCATTTCGAATATAATTTTTTTTTTTTAAGACGGAAAACTTCTGATCACAAAGGAGCACGGTTTTAGGAAGAACCGCTCGTGCGAAACTCAAATTACCGGTTTCTCACACGTTAGTCGGCTAGCCATGTATGGAGGGAAACAAACACACTCCACATTCCTAGACATTCTGAAGATATTTTGAGACAGCGCCCCACTGCTGACTGTTTACGAAGGTACGAACGAACTGCGTACATTCACAGACATGTGAGCGGCCCGAAGACTTCTGAAGTATTAGAAACCAGTTCGTTGTCCTTGACAGCGGGAGTTCACCAGAGACAAGAGTGTTGTCAGGAATCCCACAGAGAAAAGAGATGGGATCGCTCTTATTCTTTATATACATAAATGATACGACGGAAAGTGTGAGCAGCATTCTGTGGCTGTCAGTTGATGATGCTCTGGTGTACGAAAAGATGTCGTTGAGTGACTGCAGGAGGATACAAGATGACTTGAACAATATTTCTAGTTTGTGTGGTGAATGGTAATTTCCGCTAATTGTGTAAGGATGTAAGGTAACGCATATGAGCAGGAAAAACAATCGCGCAATGTTCGATGCAACATTAGTGGCGTACTGTTTGAAACAGTCACGTTGATTAAAAATATCTTGCGTAACGTTGCAAAGCGATCTAAAATGTTACACGTACGGATGGTAACAGGATGGCGAGTGATTGACAACGGTTTAATGGGAGAGTTGTAGGAAAGTTTGGTTCATCTGTCACTATTGCCACCTATACCTGAGTACTGCTATATTGTTAGGGGTCCCTTCTTGGTGTGATTAAACGAAGACTGTGACGCAATTGAAAAGTAGGTTGCCAGATTTGTTACATGTTTCGTGAACGCAAATGGGAATCCTTGTAGAAGACGATATTTAGAGAAGCGGCATTTGAAGCTGAATACAGAAAGATTCTACTACTGACAACGTACGTGTCGCGTAAGGACCACGAACATAAGATAAGAGAATTTAAGGCTCATACAAAGCGTCGTTTTCCCCCGCTCTGTTTGCTAGTGCAACAGCAAGGGAAATGGCTTCTAACGATACATGGTACCATGCACCATGTGGTGATTTGTGGACTACGTATATAGATATAGATGTAAGTACACTCCTGGAAATTGAAATACGAACACCGTGAATTCATTGTCCCAGGAAGGGGAAACTTTATTGACACATTCCTGGGGTCAGATACATCACATGATCACACTGACAGAACCACAGGCACATAGACACAGGCAACAGAGCATGCACAATGTCGGCACTAGTACAGTTTATATCCACCTTTCGCAGCAATGCAGGCTGCTATTCTCCCATGGAGACGATCGTAGAGATGCTGGATGTAGTCCTGTGGAACGGCTTGCCATGCCATTTCCACCTGGCGCCTCAGTTGGACCAGCGTTCGTACTGGACGTGCAGACCGCGTGAGACGACGCTTCATCCAGTCCCAAACATGCTCAATGGGGGACAGATCCGGAGATCTCGCTGGCCATGGTAGTTGACTTACACCTTCTAGAGCACGTTGCGTGGCACGGGATACATGCGGACGTGCATTGTCCTGTTGGAACAGCAAGTTCCCTTGCCGGTCTAGGAATGGTAGAACGATGGGTTCGATGACGGTTTGGATGTACCGTGCACTATTCAGTGTCCCCTCGACGATCACCAGTGGTGTACGGCCAGTGTAGGAGATCGCTCCCCACACCATGATGCCGGGTTTGGCCCTGTGTGCCTCGGTCGTATGCAGTCCTGATTGTGGCGCTCACCTGCACGGCGCCAAACACGCATACGACCATCATTGGCACCAAGGCAGAAGCGACTCTCATCGCTGAAGACGACACGTCTCCATTCGTCCCTCCATCCACGCCTGTCGCGACGCCACTGGAGGCGGGCTGCACGATGTTGGGGCGTGAGCGGAAGACGGCCTAACGGTGTGCGGGACCGTAGCCCAGCTTCATGGAGACGGTTGCGAATGGTCCTCGCCGATACCCCAGGAGCAACAGTGTCCCTAATTTGCTGGGAAGTGGCGGTGCAGTACCCTACGGCACTGCGTAGGATCCTACGGTCTTGGCGTGCATCCGTGCGTCGCTGCGGTCCGGTCCCAGGTCGACGGGCACGTGCACCTTCCGCCGACCACTGGCGACAACATCGATGTACTGTGGAGACCTCACGCCCCACGTGTTGAGCAATTCGGCGGTACGTCCACCCGGCCTCCCGCATGCCCACTATACGCCCTCGCTCAAAGTCCGTCAACTGCACATACGGTTCACGTCCACGCTGTCGCGGCATGCTACCAGTGTTAAAGACTGCGATGGAGCTCCGTATGCCACGGCAAACTGGCTGACACTGACGGCGGCGGTGCACAAATGCTGCGCAGCTAGCGCCATTCGACGGCCAACACCGCGGTTCCTGGTGTGCCCGCTGTGCCGTGCGTGTGATCATTCCTTGTACAGCCCTCTCGCAGTGTCCGGAGCAAGTATGGTGGGTCTGACACACCGGTGTCAATGTGTTCTTTTTTCCATTTCCAGGAGTGTATATGGCAAATCTGTGAAGTTCTGAGGTCACATGGCTCTATGGACGGATGTAGAGCTGCGAGGGCGGAGTGTGAGAGGTAGCTTAGTCGGTAGAGAAGTTTTGCGCAAAGGCATAGTTTTGGTGTTAAGTCCAGAAAGTTTCAATTTTCGAATGTTTTGTGAAGAAAAGAGAAGCAAAATATTTTCTGAGAACTGAAGGGAATGGGTCAACATTTAATATGGTCTTTGCATATATTCTTCAACGCCGAAGATTCTGTAATAATGCTAGCAGTGTCATATTGTACGCAATGCGAAAAGCTCACCGACGTAGCGCGCCGTTGGGAAACGTATTTTGCCCGGGTAGTAGCCACACATGTACAGAAGCTTGTTCGTTAAACCACAGCGACAGGATGCGCGTTGTATTACACTGCCCCACGCATTGACTGTGTTTTGCTAACAGGACAGCATTTTGTTAGCTCTCCATGCCACATTTGGTACCGACACTCGTGCAGATGATGCCGGTTTCTGCTTCCACCCACTGGTTCGCCTCAATTGCATTGGGCTTAATTCCATCCCACCGCTATCTACATAGTATGCAGCTGTATCTACTAGAGTTACGTATCATAACACAGGCTACTGCTTAGCACTCTGGATCTCTTGTAGTTCGGAAACTAGAGTGGAGGTGTGGCTGATTCCATTACTAAATCACACCTGCGCAGCAACTGCACTGCTCTACAACTATAGATCCATTCTCGAACATGGTGGTCATTAGTTCGATGGCCACTACAATTGGTCCTCGTCCAGCGCAGACGCATCAGAAACTGACGAATAAAGGTTTTACTACTGCAGTAGAGTTCCATTGCTGTTTCAGCTGTCCTCTCACTTTAAGTAACGGTAACTCTCCTTCGTTCACAAAAACGCCAAGTAAAATCCGTAATGTAACTAGTCAGTCAAGTCAAGAATCGCATTTTCCATGACACAGTTTGAAATCACTATGCCTGGTCGCCATACCTCCATTGCTTCCCTAAGTGCGTCCGAGATTTTAAGGTCACTGTCTGCGAGGCCTGTTGTTCGTTATTGCTTTACAGAGGTCATGTCACATTTTTCTTTACAATATACGTTTTGTGCTCGATACCAAACTTTCTCGATACCAGACTTTTTTTCTGCAGTGGCACTGAAAGTTCACTCCTCTGGGCTTCGCCAATATTTTGGTCGTGTCGTAGCATGGACTTCAGCGTGCATCATACTAATAAAAAGTCCTTCTGACACATAGTGATTACCATAAAAAAATTATTTGCAAAACAGAACTCCTTCTGATCATTGACACGATCAATTACACAATCTTACTTCATGTTCTGGGTGTCTGGCAACTGTATAAATATCGTGCAGTTTTAATATTTTCTGAGAGAAACACTGTGTTCCATGCTAAGTGTATGCTATGTATCTTGAGTTAAGTTTAACTCCCATTGATTCAGCTTACTTTATTTAGCATATCTTAATTGGAAAATGTTTCGTTGTTAATTATGTGTTAATGGCTCTCTCCGAGAGAATCGAAATAGGTTGCGTTCAGGTATTTAGAATCGCAATATCATCAAGAGTTTATCAATGGATTTTCCATACTGTTTCCTAAATAATCCAGTTTTTTGCGACCTAGATTCCATTGTGTTACATTTTATAGGGTCTTTTACCTAAAATTTTTAAAATTTCGTTTGCGTTGTTTCGCTACCTAATTTAGGTTTTAACTGTGGGAAACTTATTAGCGTAACTCATTTTCGTTATTACGTAAGGAAGATTGTTGAGTAGGAATCGTTACCCAAATCAGTTCCATGATAACCGTATTTGCTTTCTCAAGACATCGTATTTACACGTACTACGCGAATATTGCAAACAAAGATCTGTTCTTATTGCTCATTCGAATGAAGCTGTGAACTCGTATTGCTCATTCGACGCAAGCTGTGAATTACTATTGCCCGTTAGACAAGCTGTGAACTATTCGGGGGAAGTATCCTCACTTCCCACTTGTGTCCTCAACACCAAACCGTTTGGCTTGTGTCAGGCCAATAACAGAAAACTTGCACTAAAATATTTTAAATAATCAAGCAAATTATATTTCAGTTTACACCTAGCTTTTTGTCACCATATTCGTCACCCGTGCTGCACCCATCCCAGTGCGTGCACCTCACGGGAAGTGTGATTAATGCAAATTTCTTCCCGCCAGCCTAATTGTTTTATCTCTCAGGTTTTATCAACGTGATTGATTAATCGTGTGCTTCCAGGTGTTCTGCCGAATTTCCATTGCATCCATAAAATTTCCCCGACCGACCCAGCCACTCTTCTTCAGATGCTACGAGTTTTTCTGTTAAATTTTGGGAGCCCAGAAGGCGAATACACACAACAGCAAAACCTGTAGCACCTGAAGATGGCGGTTGGGTCGGTCGTCGAAATATTGTTCATAAAATGAAAACAATGGCAGAAAAACTTAAATTTTTTCCTTTAGTTCTTTTCTTTGCGTTCCGTGCCTCGTGCCTCAGTCTGTAAAAACGAAACCATTATAGGATCGGTCTGTTATCCATCTGCCTGTGTGTCTGACTGTTGAGACCCCAATTTCTCAGAAGCGGGTAGATGTATCAAGTTCAAGTATATGTCACGACTAGTGTCCTTGGTCCCGTGACTGTGTAAGACATCTAAGCTTCTATTTCAATGTAGTCAACAATACAACCATTTTGTCCCATGTTTTCATACTCCAAAGTCACTCATCCAAACCTAAAGAGTATTTCCCTTTGATCTATAATCATGAAATTCGGCAAGAAGAATAGTTTCACAAGATGACTAGAGCAAAAAAAATCTGATAGTTCTTAAACATAAAAATATCTTTCTGCTGTTAGATTATATCTTGCATTCATGATCCATGAAGAGGATAATAAACGAACATTACCACATGGTAGAATTTTGCACAGAGCATAACTTAATCATACTTAACACTTGGTTCAAGTATCATAAAAGAAGGTTGTATACATGGAAGAAGCTTGGAGATACTGACAGGTTTTAGAAAGTTTATATAATGGTAAGACAGAGATTTAGGAACCAGGTTCTAAATTGTAAGACATTTCCAGGGGCAGATGTGGACTCTGACCACAATCTATTGGTTACGAAATGTAGATTAAAACTAAGAAACTGCAAAAAGGGGAGAATTTAAGGGGATGGGACCTAGATAAACTCACAGAACCAGATGTTGTAGAGAGTTTCAGGGAGAGCATTAGGGAACGATTGGCAAGGGTGGGGGAAAGAACTAAAGTAGAAGAAGAATGGGTAGCTTTGAAAGACGAAATAGTGAAGGCAGCAGAGGATCAAGTAGGTAAAAAGACGAAGGCTAATAGAAATCCTTGGTTAACAGAAGATATACTGAATTTAATTTATGAAAGTAGAAAATACAAAAATGCAGTAAATGTAGCACGCAAAAGGAAATACAAACGTCTCAAAAAAGAGATCGACAGGAAGTGCAAAACTGGTAAGCAGGCATGGCTAGAGGACTAATGTAAGGATGTAGAGGCTTATCTCACTAGCGGTAAGATAGATACTGCCTACAGGAAAATTAAATGAGATCTTTGGAGAAAAGAGAACCACTTGCATGAATATCAAGAGCTCAGATGGAAACCCAGTTATAAGCAAAAGAAGAGAAAGCAGAAATTTGGAAGGAGTACACAAAGGATCTATACAAGGGCGATGTCCTTGAGGACAATATTATGGAAATGGAAGAGGATGTAGATGAAGATAAAATGGGACATATGATACTGCGTGAAGAGTTTGACAGAGCACTGAAAGACCTGAGTCGAAACAAGGCCACGGGAGTAGACAAAATTCCATTAGAACTACTGATAGCCTTGGAAGAGCCAACCCTGAAAAAACTCTACCATCTGGTGAGCAAGATGTATGGGACAGGCGACAGACTTCAAGAAGAATATAATAATTCCAATCCCAAAGAAGGCACATGTTGACAGATGTGAAAATTACCGAACTATCAGTTTAATAAGTCACGGCTGCAAAATACTAGCACGAACTCTTTACAGACGAATGGAAAAACTGGTAGAAGCCGACCTCGGGGAAGATCAGTTTGGATTCCGTAGCAATATGGGAACACGTGAGGCAATACTGAGCCTACGACTTATTTTGGAAGCTAGATTAAGAAAAGGGAAACTTACGTTTCTAGCATTTGTAGACTTAGAGAAAACTTTTGACAATGTTGACTGGAATACTCTCTTTCAAATTCTGAAGGTGGCAGGGTTAAAACACAGGGAGCGAAAGGATATTTACAATTTGTACAGAAACCACATGGCAGTTATAAGAGTCGAGTCCCATAAAAGGGAAGCAGTGGTTGGGAAGGGAGTGAGACAGGTTTGTAGCCTCTCCCCGATGTTATTCAATATGTATATTGAGCAAGCAGCAAAGGAAACAAAAGAAAAATTCGGAGTAGGAATTAAAATCCATGGGGACGAAATTAAAACTTTGAGGTTCGCCGATGAGATTGTAATTCTGCCAGAGACAGCAAAGGACCTGGAAGGGCAGCTGAACGGAAAGGACAGTGTTTTGAAAGGAGGATATGATGAACATCAACAAAAGCAAAAGGCGGATAATGGAATGTAGTCGAATTAAGTCGGGTGATGCTGAGGGTATTAGATTAGGAAATGAGACACTTAAAGTAGTAAAGGTGTTTTACTATTTGGGGAGCAAAATAACTGATGATGGTCGATGTTGAGAGGATATAAAATGTAGACTGGTAATGGCAAGGAAAGCGTTTCTGAAGAAGGGAAATTTGTTAACATCGAATATAGATTTAAGTGTCATGAAGTCGTTCCTGAAAGTATTTGTATGGAGTGTAGCCATGTATTGAAGTAAAACATGGACGATAAATAGTTTAGACAAAAAGAGAATAGAAGCTTTCGAAAAGTGGTGCTACAGAAGGATGCTGAAGATTAGATGGGTAGACCACATAACTAATGAGGAGGTACTGAATAGGATTTGGGAGAAGAGAAATTTGTGGAACAACTTTACTAGAAAAAGGGATCGATTGGAAGTATAAATTCTGAGGCATCAAGGGATCACCAGTTTAGTATTGGAGGGAAGCGCTAAGGATAAATATCTTATAGAGAGACGAAGAGATGAATACACTTAACAGATTCAGAAGGATGTAGGTTGCAGTAGTTACTGGGAGATGAAGAAGCTTGCACAGGATAGAGTAGCATGGACAGCTGCATCAAACCAGTCTGAGGACTGAAGGGCACAACAACAACCGCATGCAAACAAATAATGTAAGTTGCATTCCTGTTTGAGTAAGTAAATAAAAATATTTTATTAAATCCTCTGTTTGAACATATAGCAACTAAATTTCTCTGCTCGCCCCATTTTGTATGTCCAGGCTAGTGTGAGCAACTGCTGTAAAGATGTTGATACGGTCTTGTAATTCCCGTAACAGATGTCTTACTAGTGCTATATCGATAACACGCAAATATCGTTGAGATTCTCGCTTCCGGGGATGGATGAAATATGTTTATGTATTTAAGTTTGTACTGAACACTCTTTTTGTGGTGTCACCGCCAGACACCACACTTGCTAGGTGGTAGCTTAAATCGGCCGCGGTCCAATTAGTACATGTCGGACCCGCGTGTCGCCACTGTGTAATCGCAGACCTAGCGCCACCACCAAGGCAGGTCTCGTGATACGAGAGAGCACTCGCCCCAGTTGTACGAGAACCTAGCTACCGCCCAGTTGTACGAGAACCTAGCTACCGCCCAGTTGTACGAGGACCTAGCTACCGACCAGATGTACGAAGCCTTTCTCTCTCATTAGCCGAGAGACAGAATAGCCATCAGCTAAGTTAATGGCTACGAACTAGCAAGGCGCCATTTGTATCAGTGCCTATAGCTTACGAGTATTCAAGAGAGATGTATTCCAAGGACTAATAAAAAGATAAGTAATAAGCATCTACATACTTTTCTTCTTATTCATTTATAAGTTCTCATGTTCCAGACTTCACGCCCGTCTGCGTTAGCCTTGCGTGCCCTATCGGCTACAGCGTTAGTGTAGCTTGCATTTTCAGCCATCTCAACTTCACGGTGTCGGCCCAGATACCGACACAACACTTTTCACGAGTCCTATCACATTTGGCGCTTTTTCAGTTTTGAATCCAGTGTTTAGGTGGTAACATCGGTTATAGCTGCGTATCAATAAATGTTTTTTGATGGACAGCGAAAATAAACATTTACAGCGCTGTAGTACCACTCCCTGCTGTTTGGGACGCAGTAACACAATACGACATGGTGAAGCGACTCTCCACATTTGAACGTGCCCGTCTTCCGCTCCAGGCTACCATCGATCACGGTCCGCCAGTTTCGTTCTCAACGCAGACGGCGGACAAGCGTGACCGTTGCTTCCGCCCAACCAACGAGCCAGGCGACCGGAAGACCGTCCCGATGGCAGCCCACAGCCGAAGGCCGGATTTATGTGACGTCACGGCTGCGGCCTCAGGACGCGGCCTGCACATAAACATCCTATTTACGGCTCATTAGCCACAGATTTACGACTGCGCCTGTGTGCTGCGCCACATTTTCCATTCCGCCGCTTTGGTTGCTGATATATGTATATAAAATATCCACAACAATGTGACGAACGCTGCAAGAAATCTATTTGCTGTCGTCTATGAGATCTAATGCTTCCGGCTCCCCCCCCCCCCCCCGGCAGTATAAGGAAGGATATATCTGTACCAACACTGAAGATGATAGCGAGAGATTTAAGACACATTCAGTCCTGGGCCTTGATTTCAGGCGCTGTGCATAGCTACCTGTTTGTACAGCTACTTATCTGAAATCTAATTCTATCTTTTTACCCCGCTCATATTCATCATCTTTTGATCTTTACGCTCCAGCAGAAGAAATAATGAAAATCAGGGTCAACCTTTTCACAGTGATAGAAAGTTCTTCTTATATTAGCTTTATGTTTTGAAAAATGATCGTGGTTCAATAAAGTTTCAACATCATCAGTGGGTTCCTCCTATATTGTTTTCTATGTATATCATTCTACTGGCCGGCCGCGGTGGTCTAGCGGTTCTACGCCCTACAGTCCGGAACCGGAACTAAAGATAACAGATGAAATGTTACGTTAGTTCGAATAAAACAGGAGGCTCAAAACCGTTCCGGGAAACTTAGGAATACAGAAATACAAGTCACTTAGGAATTAAAGAAATAGAAAGTGTAGGAGAGCTAATGGTAAAATGGCTAAATCGAAAATGTGAAGAAATCGACAAAACTAAATGACTGTCGGAAGGACTGACTCAGCATTAAGAGAAGTCGAAACGACCTTTGGTGAAATTTAAAGCTAGGGTGGTAACATTAAGAGTGCCACAGGGATTCCACTGTTAAACACAGAGGACAGAGCGATAGGTCGTGTCCGATGACGTGGTGGAAGATAAAACAGGTGTCGACAGGGAAGACATACAGGAATAGAATTAGAAATTAAGATGAAGACTGAACTACTTAAGGTCAAATAAGAGAGAAGTGATGGACAATATTCAATCAGAATTTCTAAAATAATTGGAGAAAGTTGCAACAAAACGGTTATTCACTTTGTTACGTAGAATGTGTGAGAGTGGCGGTATTACATGAGAATATCGAAAAAAACATCACACTCGCAACTTTAAAGATAGCAAGTGCCGATATATGTGAGCATAATCGCACAATCAGCTAAACAGCTGATGCATCCAGGTTGCTAATAAGAATAGTAAACAGAAGAATGGGGAGGAAAATTGAGTACCTGTTAGTTGACGACCAGTTTGGCTTCAGGCAAAGGCAGTTCTGACGTTGTGATTGATAATGCAAGCAAGACAGAACGAAAATAAAGTTACGTTCAAGCGATTTGTCGACCCAGTAAAACCGGTCAATAACGAAAATATAGTGCAAAATGTTTGAAATTCTGAGAAAACTAGGTGTAAGCTACACGAAAACCATGTCGTATACAAGACGCACACGAACCAAGAAGGACCAATAAAACCGAAATACCAATAAGAAGGGTGCAAGATAAGGCAATAGTATTTCACCCCTACCGTTCAAGCCAATCATCAATGTAGCCATGACGGGAATAAAAGAAAAGTTTAAGAACGGGATTAAAATTCAAGGTGAAAAGCTTCGCTGATGACATGGCTGTCCTCAGAGAAAGTGAACAAGAATTATAGGATCGGTTGATTGGAATCTTCACTCTGTTGAGTACAGAATATGGCTCAAATGGTTCTGAGCACTATCGGACTTAACTTCTAAGTTCATCAGTTCCCTAGAACTTAGAACTACTTAAACCTAACTAACCTAAGTATATCAAACACATCCATGTCCGAGGCAGGATTCGAACCTGCGACCGCAGCGGTCGCGCGGTTCCAGTCTGTAGCGCCTAGAACGGCCGGCTACAGAATATTGTCTGAGATTAAATCGAAGAAAGGCGTATGTAATGAGATGTAACAGAAATCAGAACAGCGAAAAGGTTGTAAGGTGCCCTTTATGTTTGTTCTGTCTGACATTCAGCCCAACTTTATACATACTAATATGAACTAAACTGTAACTGATCTGAATGCAGCTTGGCTTTATATTAAATGTGCAACGTTATGAAAACAGTTATCTGTGCCTAATCAAAATTTTCACTTACCTGGCGTCTTGACAGCATTGTTGCATATTATTCGAAATCACAACAACAGAGAGCAAGCAGGTAGCGGCTAAGCTAGGTTTCTATTTCTAAATACATGTTCGAACTGTTGCATGTGTCAATGGGTAATGGTAAACAGTGGGATGGGGATAGTGTCTATTCCTATGAAATGAGATTCCAAGACATCAATTTTGGAATGAGGGGTATATTCAAAAGACAGAGTGAAATTTCGCGTGATATTCACGTAACACTGATCTGAACAATACAATGGCTAGAGTGAACAATAGTTTTAAAAAAGGATACAAAGTTAACAGATAATTTCTATGAAAATCAAACAGCTTAATCAGTCAATATGGAAATCCATGATTCAGGGGAGTGGGGTGGCCTTTCTCTCAGCTCTGAGCAATTTAACTTGCTGACAATAATCATTGCTATCAGTGCACTACTACACTCTTACCTCAAACTTCTTCCCTTCAAAAATAATGACATTATTCGAAATATATATTACTTTCACCTTTCAATGTGTACATGGTATTCATCCTTGCTGTCCTTTCTTCCTCTAACAGATACAATCATAAATCCACACAAGCCGACCGCTGTGGCCGAGTGTTTCTATGCGCTTCAGTACGCAACCACGCGGCTGCTACCATAGCAGGTTCGAATCCTGCCTCAGGGATGGGTGTGTTGTGCCCTTAGGTTAGTTAGGTTTGCGTAGTTCTAAGCCTAGGGGACTGATGAACTCAGATGTTAAGTCCCATAGTGCTTAGAGCCATTTGAATTTGAATTTGCACAAATCCACACAACACTACTAAGTACGTCCATCACCTACCGCACTTCAACTACGTATGTGCCAGATTACGCAGAGGTAAAGACTGTGTCACGACAAGACCATAGATTGTTTAACAGTAACATAACTTGCTCACTCTCTGACGTGCAAATCTACGACATACAGGTCTAAAATCGAACATGCCTGACGCTGTGGCCGAGCGGTTGTAGTCGCATCAGTCCGGAACCGTGCTGCTGCTACTGTCGCAGATTAGAATGTCTCGGACATGGAGTGTGTAATGTTCTTAAGTTAGTTAGGTTTAAGTAGTTCTACGTCTAGGGGACTGATGACCTCAGACGTTGTCCCATGGTGCTTAGAGCCATTTGAACCATTTGAAAAACGACAATAACATGGCCACCTTACAAACTGAACATCCAAATCGATGATCACGAAGTTGGTGTTGTTGAGAGATTCCGCCACCTAGGCAGCAAAATAGCACACGATGGACAACGGAAGGTGGACATAAAAAGAAGACAAGCAGTGGCAATTTGGGCATTCCTGTCGATGAGATGTCTACTAATATCAAACGTAGGCCTTAATGTGAAGAAGGCGTTTCTAGGAATTTACGCTTGGAGAAAAACACTGTGTGGTACTGAATATGGACACTGGGATAACTGGAACAGAAGAGAATCGAACCATTTGAGACGCGGTTCTACAGATGCATGTTGAGAACTGGGGGACTGGTAAGATATGAAACGACGAGATTCTCTGCAGAATCGGCGAGGAAAGAGATTACGGAGAATACTGACAAGAAGAAGGGACAGGATGACAGGACATGAGTTAAGACATCAGCGAATAACTTCCATGATATTAGAGGGAGCTGTAGAGTGTGAAAGCTGTAGAAGAGGACAGAGTTTGGAATACAGATATCATATAAATGAGAAGGTAGAGCTGCAATTGCTACTTTCAAATGAAAAGGGTGGCACAGCAGGGGGATCCATCGTAGGCTACATCACACTAATGAAAAGACTGATGACTAAAAAGAATGAAAAACGAAAAATAATTCGCTTGTGTGAGCCCTCTCATTTCCACTCTATATGTCGGTCAAGTATGAAGCACCTGCAGCAGCAGCAGTCCGATGGGATGAAGAAGCTTGTAGGGTAAGTATTAACCGATTGTTATCTTATGTTCTGTTGTTATTGTTACAGAGGAGGGCATTACGGGCTTCTATTTGGACCATAGCAGCAGCAGCAGCTGTCACTGTCCATAGTGCCTGTTGTCATTCGACTATGACGTATCAGAGCCTCACCTGCAGCACTCACTGTCCACAGAATGTCATGCTAAGAACCCTCTGCACGCAGTGTTGTTCATGTGTTCAATGCCACAGCCGCAGCCAGAACTCGAGCTGCATGTAAGCCCTGTAAACAACTGATTTTTGTTGGCTCTTAGATACATATAGTTAGGAACCGTCACTACGGTAAGATACTTTGACACTAAATAAAATAATGACATCATAGTGTGGTCTGTAATATCAGGGTCTTTTTATGAATAATGAATATGAAGGTGGTCCCATTAGATTTTTGACAATATGCTCTCCATTCCAGTACAATGGTCGTCGTGTATTTGTTGTAAGAAATTAATTTTCTTTGCCCATTAGAATCCAAACGATCTGACGGCGCCGCACCAGCGTCTTTAACATTGCACTAGCGTTTCGATAGCGTCGCACTGACGTCACACTGGCGTTGTGATGGCGTCTCATCGGCACACATGGCGTAAGCATTTGCGTCACGACAGCGTCATACCGTTGTCATAACAGCTGCGCTGTTACAGTGAAAGTAACAGACAAATAGTTGCTGATAGGCCGCTTCTTCCTACGTGATGGCTGCTGATGTCAGATAAAATAAAAAAAGGTAAAATAAAAAATGAAAAAAAAAACTTAAACGGTAAATGAAAGTGCCAGTGCAATCGAACTACAGAAATTAATATTTCTCGAGGGACAGTGGGCCAAGCATGCACGCCACTGCCACGCCATGTTTTGACGACATGCTAAAGCCACTGACTAAAATCAGAATTGTGGGGGGGGGGGGAGGGGGAGAGGTGAGGAATTCTGGCAATAATGTCACTGCACCGGTGCCAGGCTGATGTAATCAATTCCAGGATCGCTGAAGACAGTGATTTTCGGATCCCCTTTACTAACATATCCCTAGTTGAAGAAAGATGACTATTTGCCGTTTGTAGATGTCTTACTGCAGCTTAAGAGGAATGGAGCAGGTGCTCACTGTTACAGGTCTGTTTTTTTCAAGCCACAAAAGAAAAATAATGGTTCAAATGTCTCTGAGCACTATGCGACTTAATTTCTGAGAACTAATTAAACCTAACTAACCTCAGGACATCACACACATCCATGCCCGAGGCAGGATTCGAACCTGCGACCGTAGCGGTCGCTCGGCTGCAGCCTGTAGCGCCTAGAACCGCACGGTCACTCCTGCCGGCTTCAAGCTACATATTGCCACTAATCCGCACGAATGACTGACGTTCTAAGACCTAAATGCACAGAGCCCACGCCATCACAGATAGACAGAGTTGTAAATGCTGTCAGAACTGTAAAGTACTGAAATGTGTGTCTAAAACATAAGTATTGATCTCATTAGATAAAGAAATCACCACTGAAGCACTAATAGCGTAACAAGAAAGAAAATGGCTCCTGCAACGCAGCAAATTGCTCTGCGAAAACAGAGTACTGAGAAAATGTCAGCTTAAAGTGGCTTCTCGATCAGTAGCAAAATTCTTAGTTCTCTAGGGCTGGGTCAAAAACGGTTTATTGGTGCGCAAGGGTATTATACGAGGTTTAACAATGGGACCAGGAATTACGGAAAATCATGGACCAGAATTCATATCAATCTTTCAGTTGCAATCTGACATTGTATAAGGGTCTTTTTCATATGCTTTATAAATTAATATAGGTACCTATATCTGAGAATTACAATGTAGACTATATTTGTTAGTATTTTAATAAATAGTTCACTTGTGAGGAACAAAAATAAAAATTAACTTTATACCACGCAACTGAAAAACCAATGGTATTAACATAACTAATCTGAGACAAAGGTTTTAGCTTCATCCTACAAACCGCACTAGTGTTAGCGTTCAAGCAGCTACATCCATCACATGTCATCATTCCACCCAACTATCCATCCGACATAACAATCACAAAACCGTATGCGACTTTATCCTTTAAAATGCAGACGTGCCTGTCACCATTACGTTATTTTCCATCAAGACAATCGTTAAGCGTTTGTCTAGAGTGCTGTTAGGAACTAATTCACTACAATAAGTAAGGTCTGTGTACCCTTATTGTCGGGCTATTACGCCTGTCACGAGATCACATTGGGCAGCAAACGTGAATGATAATGCAAATATACCGCACGCCGAATTTCTCTTAAGGTCTTGAACGTTGGATGATGCTTAACACTTCCAAGTCTGTCATAACACTGTAGAGATTGACAGCAGAGTCATCCATAATAGAACTCCATCGCTGCTGAAAGCAGAGGCTTTGTAGAGGCTTTTTCCACCGTAACTTCGACGATCTGCAACGCCTCGATCGAGCCATGGATTCCCAAGCTTGAGTCCTAACCAGGTCTCATCACTGGAGTCGTCAGGGCTCCACGTCCCTCTCGGTGGCTTCCAGAACCTCACTGTCTCTCTTCCTGCACGTCCAGGGTGCCAAAGGTGGTTACTCTGGCTTTTGACAGGTGGTCACATTTACATGACTGGACTGTGTAGTAGAAGTTACACCTGCAAATCGTAACTCAGACGCAAGAAGGGGACTCTGAGATAAATAAAATTGAGATTTTCTCAGTGATGGTGCAAAATCGATCTGTGTTTCATTGATGTCAGATGTCTTGCTGAAATAAGAATGTGTGATGTATTAATGATTTCTTTAAAGATGAACAAAGGTTAACTAAAGCATTAAAATTAAATATGTACTTCAAGAGGTGAAAACTGACTATAATATTCAACGTCGTTTGACAACACGATCTGTGATGCGTCATTGGAGTCCTTCACAATCACCAAACAATTGAGGGCATCTCCACAGATCTATTTAAGATATTATCACCATAAATACTTGTCTATAAGGAAAGCCAGTGGAAGATTTATTGGCAACCTCCTAAGAAGTTATAATTCACCAGTGTCAGAGTATTCTTGCAACACCTTGGTTTGACAGATTTTTGTGTAGAGTTATTTGAACTGGGACCCTTGCGAAGATTGATTTAAAGAAGAGCTACATATTTCTCAACTGATCTGATTAAACAGTGCGAGACTGGGACCCCATTGGGAGATGCTATAAGCAATGCTCCTTGCATTTCACAGAGCCGCATTGTCTAAACTCAGAGACCCCACAATTGAAAACGAGTCACGGAAATTGGTACTCTCAACCAGTTACATCTGATGCACAGATCTCTGTTAACAGCTTCATTTAATGAGAAACGGCAGCGAAGTGTGGAATTCTGGGTATTGCGCTGGCGAAAAGTGTGTCATCATAAATTTTGTCTTGCAACACCTCTTCGTTTTCTGCCAATTATGGGGGTGAAAATTTATTTTGTCACTAGAAGCTAAGGATGAAAAAACTGAAGGAATTGCAAAAGAAATTAATGTCGGAAGTACTGCCTCAGCATACAGAAAAGTCAAGACAACGTTTGGTGAAATTAAAAATAAAGGCTGTAACATTAAGAATGCAATGGTAGTTCCACTGTTGACTCCAAAGGAGAGAGCAGATACACTATCTGATCCAAAGCATCCGAACACCCTAAGAAACATAAGTTTAACATATTAGGTGCATTGTGCAGTCACCTACTGAGAGGGACTCCATATCAAAAACCTCAGTTGTCATTTGACATCGTGAGAGAGCAGAATGGAGCGCTCCACGGAAGTAACGGACTTCAAACTTGGTTGGGTGTCACTTGTCTCATACATCTGTACGAGAGACTTCCACACTCCTAAACATCCCTAGGTTCATTGTTTCCGACGTGATAGGGAAGTGGAAACGTGAAGGGACACGTGCAGCACAAAAGCGTACAGGCCGACCTCGTCTATTGATTGACAGAGACCGCCGACAACTGAAGAGGGTCGTAATTTGTAATAGGCAGACATCTATCCAGACCATCACACAAGAGTTCCAAACAGCATCAGGGTCCACTGCAAATGCTATGACAGTTAGGCGGGAGGTGAGAAAACTTGGATTTATTGGTCGAGCGGCTGCTCATAAGCCATACATCACGCGGGTAAATGCCAAACGAGGCCTCGCTTGGTGTAAGGAGCGTAAACATTAGACGATTGAACAGTGGAAAAACGTTGTGTGGCGTAACAAATCACAGTACACAATGTGGCGGCGTGTGGGTATGGCGAATGCCCGTTGAACGTCATCTGCCAGCGTGTTTAGTGCCAACAGTGAAATTCGGAGGCGGTGGTGTCATGGTGTGGTCGTGTTTTTAGTGGAGACGGCTTTTACCCCTTGTAGTTATGCATAGCACTACCACAGCACAGGCCTACACTGAAGTTTTAAGCACCTTCTTGCTTCCTACTGTTGAAGAGCAATTCCGGAATGGCGACTGCATCTTTCAACACTATCGAGTTCCTGTTAACAATGCACGGCCTGTAGCTGAGTGGTTACACTACAATAACATCCCTGTAATGGACTCGCCTGCACAGACTCCTCACCTGAATCCTATAGAACACCTCTGGGATGTTTAGAAACGTGGACTTCGTGCCAGGTCTCACCGACCGACATCGATACCTTCTCCTCAGTGCAATATTCCGTGAAGAATGGGCTGCCATTCCCCCACAAACCTTCCAGCACCTGATTTAAGGTATGCCTTCGAGAGTGGAAGCTATCATCAACGCTGAGGGGCGGCCAAAACCATATTGAATTCCAGCATTACCGATATAGGGCGCCACGAACTTGTAAGTAATTTTCAGCCAGGTGTCCGGATACGCTTGTTCACATAGTGTGTAGGTGTGAAGACAACTTTAAAAGCTTGTATTAGGGGGAGGACCTGCCTGATGGCGCGATGGAAAAGGAAACAGGAGTCGACGGGGAAGAGAAAGAATATAAAAGAGTTTTGGAAGACTTCTGGCCAAATTATTGGAAATGGGATAGGTGATATTCTACTGGAATTTCTAGGATCATTGGTGGATGTGGGAACAAAATGTCTATTCACATTGGCGTGTACAATCTATGAAACCAGCGATATACCACTAGATATCGGAAAATTATGCTACACACAACTCCAAAGATTGGAAGATCCGACAAGAGCGAGAATTTCGATCAGTTTAACATTTCATGCTTCCAGGTTTGTGACAGTAATAATGTACTGAATAACGGAAAAGAAAATTGAGGACCTGTTAGACGACAATCATTTTGGGTAACAGCTCACGCACCCAAGTTGCTGACAAGAATAATATGCAGAAGAGAGGAAAATAAAATTACGGATCTTTCAGTTGATCAGTTAGGATTTAGGCAAGGTGAAGGCATCTGAGAGGCAGTTCTGACACTGTGACTGGTAAGTGAAGCACGAATTAAGAAAATCAAGGATATCTAGACCTGGAAAAAGCTTTCGCCAGTATCAAATGATCCACTATGGTAGAAATTCTGAGAGAAATAGGGGAAAGCTATGGGAGAATGCGGATATTATACAATATGTACAAGAGTCAAGAGGGAACAATACGGCTGGGAGATCAAGAAATAAAGTGCTCGGATTAAAAAGTTTGTGAGTCAGGAATGTAGTCTTTCCTCCTTACTGTTCAATCTATATATCGAAGAAGCAATGGTAGAAATAAAAGAAAGGTTCAAGATTGCGATTAAAATAGCATGCGAAAGGAATTCAATGATACGTTCGCTATTGCTATCCTCACTGGAAGTGAAGAAGAATTATCGGATGTTTAGATGAAATGAACAGACTAATGATCATAGAATATGAACTGAGAGTAAATCGAATAAAGACGTAAGTAATGAGAAGTAGCACAATTGAGAATAGTGAGAAACTTAACATCAGAATTGGGGATCACGACATAGTTGAAGTTAAGGA
Source organism: Schistocerca serialis cubense (assembly GCF_023864345.2). Taxonomy (NCBI): domain Eukaryota; kingdom Metazoa; phylum Arthropoda; class Insecta; order Orthoptera; family Acrididae; genus Schistocerca; species Schistocerca serialis. The sequence continues at coordinate 670,101,051 of NC_064642.1, forward strand.
ATTATCCTACCTAGGCAGCAAAACGACAGAAGATGGACGGTGTAAGGAGTACGTAAAAAGCTCACTAGCACAGGTCCTAAGGACATTCCTGGCAAAGAGAAGTCTACTAGTACCAAACATAGGCCTTTTAGAATTTTCCTTTGGAGAACAGCATTGTATTGTAGTGAAACATGGGCTGTGGAAAAACCGGTGCTACAGAAGAATGCTGAAAACTGAGTGGTGTGATAAGTTAAGTAATAAGGACTTCCGCAGGATATATAATCAGACGTATGTCCGTGTAACTAGCAGTAACACGTGTAATTGCTGAGATCGGTCATTACAAGAGTAGACTGTCAATTTCAGGGGATCACGAAACACCTATTTAAGTAAAACTCAGTAATTTTTGTAATATATTGACAAGGGAAACAACTGGATCGGTTACAGACGTGCGCGACGTGGTAATACTGATGGGTAGTCTTAGCGTAATCATCGCGGTTACGAATTTACATTTTTAGACGGAGCGAAGTTGTGACTAGGCGGCAACAAAGGTAATAATAATGTCTCATCCGCAGATGCAAATATTTAACAAATACACTACTGGCCATTAAAATTGCAACACCAAGAAGAAATGCAGATGATAAACGGGTATTCATTGTACAAATATATTATACTAGAACTGACTTGTTATTACATTTTCTCGCAATTTGGGTGCATAGATCCTGAGAAATCAGTACCCAGAACAAACAGCTCTGGCCGTAATAACGGCCTTGTTACGCCTGGGCATCGAGTAAACAGAGCTTGGATGGCGTGTACAGGTACAGTTGCCCATGCAGCTTCAACACGATACCAGAGTTCATCAGGAGTAGTGACTGGCGCATTGTGACGAGCCAGTTGCTCAGCCACCAATGACCAGACGTTTTCAATTGGTGAGAGATCTGGAGAATGTGCTGACCAGGGCAACAGTCGAACATTTTCTGTATCCAGAGAGGCCCGCACAGGACCTGCAACATGCACTCGTGCATTATCCTGCTCAAATGTAGGATTTCGCAGGGATCGAATGAAAGGTAGAGCCACGGGTCGTAATACATCTGAAGTGTAACGTTCACTGTTCAAAGTGCCGTCAATGCGAACAAGAGGTATGCGAGACGTGTAACCAATGGCACTCCATACCATCACGCCGGGTGATACGCCAGCATGGCGATGACGAATACACGCATCCAATGTGCGTTCACCGCGATGTCGCTAAACACGGATGCGAGTATCATGATGCTGTAAACAGTACCTGGATTCATTCGAAAGAATGACTTTTGCCATTTGTGGACCCAGGTACGTCGTTGAGTACACCATCGCAGGCGCTCCTGTCTGTGATGCAGCATCAAGGGTAACCGCAGCCATGGTCTCCGAGCTGATAGTTCATGCTGCTGCAAACGTCGTCGAACTGTTCTTGCAGATGGTTGTTGTCTTGCAAGCGTCCCCATCTGTTGACTCAGTGATCGAAACGTGGCTGCACGATCCGTTGCAGCCATGCGGATAAGGTGTCTGTCATCTCGACTGCTAGTGAAACGAGGCCATTGGGCTCCAGCACGGCGTTCACTCAATAGAGGAAAGTCCACTGGACCTGACGGGATACCAATTCGATTCTACACAGAGTACGCGAAAGAACTTGCCCCCCTTCTAACAGCCGTGTACCGCAAGTCTCTAGAGGAACGGAGGGTTCCAAATGATTGGAAAAGAGCACAGATAGTCCCAGTCTTCAAGAAGGGTCGTCGAGCAGATGCGCAAAACTATAGACCTATATCTCTTACGTCGATCTCTTGTAGAATTTTAGAACATGTTTTTTGCTCGCGTATCATGTCATTTCTGGAAACCCAGAATCTACTATGTAGGAATCAACATGGATTCCGGAAACAGCGATCGTGTGAAACCCAACTCGCCTTATTTGTTCATGAGACCCAGAAAATATTAGATACAGGCTCCCAGGTAGATGCTATTTTTCTTGACTTCCGGAAGGCGTTCGATACAGTTCCGCACTGTCGCCTGATAAACAAAGTAAGAGCCTACGGAATATCAGACCAGCTGTGTGGCTGGATTGAAGACTTTTTAGCAAACAGAACACAGCATGTTGTTATCAATGGAGAGACGTCTACAGACGTTAAAGTAACCTCTGGCGTGCCACAGGGGAGTGTTATGGGACCATTGCTTTTCACAATATATATAAATGACCTAGTAGATAGTGTCGGAAGTTCCATGCGGCTTTTCGCGGATGATGCTGTAGTATACAGAGAAGTTGCTGCATTAGAAAATTGTAGCGAAATACAGGAAGATCTGCAGCGGATAGGCACTTGGTGCAGGGAGTGGCAACTGACCCTTAACATAGGCAAATGTAATGTATTGCGAATACATAGAAAGAAGGATCCTTTATTGTATGATTATATGATAGCGGGACAAACACTGGTAGCAGTTACTTCTGTAAAATATCTGGGAGTGTGCGTACGGAACGATTTAAAGTGGAATGATCATATAAAATTAATTGTTGGTAAGGCGGGTACCAGGTTGAGATTCATTGGGAGAGTGCTTAGAAAATGTAGTCCATCAACAAAGGAGGTGGCTTACAAAACACTCGTTCGACCTATACTTGAGTATTGCTCATCAGTGTGGGATCCGTACCAGGTCGGGTTGACGGAGGAGATAGAGAAGATCCAAAGAAGAGCGGCGCGTTTTGTCACCGGGTTATTTGGTAACCGTGATAGCGTTACGGAGATGTTTAATAAACTCAAGTGGCAGACTCTGCAAGAGAGGCGCTCTGCATCGCGGTGTAGCTTGCTCGCCAGGTTTCGAGAGGGTGCGTTTCTGGATGAGGTATCGAATATATTGCTTCCCCCTACTTATACCTCCCGAGGAGATCACGAATGTAAAATTAGAGAGATTAGAGCGCGCACGGAGGCTTTCAGACAGTCGTTCTTCCCGCGAACCATACGCGACTGGAACAGGAAAGGGAGGTAATGACAGTGGCACGTAAAGTGCCCTCCGCCACACACCGTTGGGTGGCTTGCGGAGTATCAATGTAGATGTAGATGTAGATTACCCTCCTGAACCCACCGATTCCATATTCTGCTAACAGTCATTGGATCTCGACCAACGCGAACAGCAATGTCGCGATACGATAAACCGCAATCGCGATAGGCTAAAATCCGACCTTTATCAAAGTCGGAAACGTGATGGTACGCAATTCTTCTCCTTCCACGAGGCATCACAACAACGTTTCACCAGGCAACGCCGGTCAACTGCTGTTTGTGTATGAGAAATCGGTTGGAAACTTTCCTCGTGTCAGTACGTTGTAGGTGTAGCCACCGGCGCCAACCTTGTGTGAATGCTCTGAAAAGTCAATCATTTGCATAATACAGCATCTTCTTCCTGTCGGTTAATTTTCGCGTCTGTAGCACGTCATCTTCGTGGTGTAGCAATTTTAATGGCCAGTTGTGTATTTGAATTTCGCCCCCAGTATTACTTCATTTAAACGCTAATCACTAAAAATCAACAGTAAGACGCCATGATAACGCTGCAATACAATAGTCAAGATACTGATACACAAAATTACTAAAATGGCAGAATATAATGTGTAGAGTAAAAAAAATTTAAATGCAGTAGGCTTTTGCCGGATGTAGCGGTTTCACAATTTCTTTTAAATACTGCTTTAAAAATTAGTCATTATCGTTGTGGCTGACAAGTTATTTAAATGCTTAAGTTAATTAACAACGATATTAATATTCAGCTCATGGCTTCTATACGTAAGTTTTACTTTGCGGTAATGTTATGGTCCTCAACATTAAGCATACATTTCATTCATAACAGGGTACTAAGAACTTAAGATAACAGAGCGTGGGTCCTGTAGGAAGTAATAAAGCACACAAAAAAGTATATTGTCGATATCATCTCGACAGGCAGGTATTTCTTACTCTTGCTATGGTAAAACAGTGCTTTCCCTTTCATTCCTCTCGAAGCATCGTCAAAAGTAAGGAAAGTACTGTGGCTCTTGGAAATGACAGTGCCTCACGCAATTACATGTTCACTGCGCCACAGCCAGCCCACCGCGTCCTTCCCCCTCGCTACTACAACAAGTCCTACTGCAGCCTGCAGCTGTTGTCAGAGACCATTCGCACACCACATAGTTTCTTTCCAAACATTAGAAACTTTCAGTAACTCTACACGAAGCAGAATTTCTAACAGGGTTAACGTGTTTACCGTTCAGATTTTGCAAAACTGTTTTTAATCGTTTCGGATAATAGTCATCACAAATTAATTTCTCGTGCTCTGCGTACTACATTTACACAGTATTTCAATTGATCATACATAACGAAAGGACAAAGAAACTTACATTCTTCAAAAGCAATAAATTAAATATTTAAATAATAATGTCGTGTTGCAATATCAAAACTGTTTTAGTGTCAGAAATGACCTGCTAAGTAGTGTTGTGATTAGTTGAATAGTACATTCATTTACTACCGGATGTTAATTTAAAGAGCAAGGTGGCCGAAAATGTGCTAGAAATATAAAATTCACGTGTTACACTGCCATTAAAATTGCAATATAAAGAAGGACGAATGCAACAGACGTCAAATTCTCATGAAGTGCATTCATATTGTGACATTCGCTGCGTGTAGCCATCTGCATTTGCATTATCCGATAGGATAATTTACATGTTTAATAAAAAAGCGTAACTAAACCTAATGACAAATGTAACTGCGAAGAAAAGCTTATTACGTGGTGCTGCAATATCATCATTTTTAATCTTGTCTTTGCCGAAGGTATTGTGGAAATAAAATTCAAATGCGACTCAGGGTAAAAGCATTGGCATCCCCTCCTGGAAACTAGATACAGTGTTTTTTTCATTAACGAATTCTCTCGAAAATCTGTCAGCCATTACCTGCGAGGCCAATAAATTGCAACTTTAACATTGCCGAACGTGACGAGAAATATAGCTATAGCAGTCACTATTTATTTTTTATTCTCTTGGTTACCACGCTATTCACGGGAAATTACGCCGATTCCTTGGTGCGGCTGCGTGTTTCGGCGCCGGTCTGCAGTCAAGATGTATACAAACTCTGTTGAAACTCGTGTCTTCAACATTTTCTGCGGTTACTAAGTTGTAGAAAGGAGCTGGTCCAACGCTCTGGTACATGGATTTTGCCACAGATACCCGGCACATAAAAATATGTCTCAGTCATCCATTCCTAGTTTTCATTAGGACGCCCCCGACTCTTGATGTACAGTGTAACCCTGAAAACAGTTTACAGTTGGTTTGTAGAAAAAGAAACCCATAATGTCTTGCTGATTCTGCATTCAGTTTTACACGACAAAGCTATTGCGGTTCACTCAGAAGAGCGTAGCAGTGGTATATCGTAGATGTTTACATCTCTACTTGATGACAAGCACATCAGTCGAAAACAGAAATACATTTTTCTGCACAAGAAGAAACTGAAAACGTGTAAAATTTCAAGGTTGAAAGAGTGTGAAACATCGCGCCACATGCAATCGCCGAGCAAAGCAATGTAGATGGCATGTTGCTCATTAATGTGACAAACTGGAGAGGCTAGGATTATCTCGGCTGTTAAAAGCTGGATCTACAACAAAATTGAAAATGGTTTTGGAAGGCTCAGATGAATGTTTCATACGACATTTTGTGTTCATTTATGCCAGTCGACTCTAAAATAAACAGAAGTCATGAAACGAATGCAATAAGTACATTAACATGAACAGATGTGAAGTCTTATAAGCAGACAAAGTGTTGTCAACGACATAAAAGTTAAATAATTCCTTTTTTATAGGTTATTCGCTGTTCCTCCACTTCAACGAGTATTAATGTGGGTATTTTGTTGATAGTCAGCAGTATTTTTATTAATCATTCTGACTTTATCTCCTATTTCAAATTTTTTATTTTCATTGTAAACCTAACATTATGAGAGTATGATAAATTATTATCTTTGTGAATAAAAAAAAGCGGTTCTAGGCACTTCACTCTGGAACCGCGCGACAGCGACGGTCGCAGGTTGGAATCCTGCCTCGGGCATGGATGTGTGTGATGTCCTTAGGTTAGTTAGGTTTAAGTAGTTCTAAGTTCTAGGGGACTGATGACCTCAGATGTTATTTCCCGTAGTGCTCAGAGCCATTTGAACCATTTTTTTTTTTGTCGACATATGAAGAGACGGATTTCTCCATTCAAGGTCCTAGACGTACATAAAGTTTTATTTCATCCCATTCTAAACGATCGAAGTCTACTTTCTCAACAGTTTATGGAGAAAAGAATAATTTTCTTTTGTCCTACAGGAAGAGAGGTACTGGAGAATTTCTCGGGGTCTAGATGCTGCTCACACATGCAAACCTGAATATTTCCGGATTGCGCGCAGTACGGTGAGAGTGTCGCTTTACGACGCAGTCCGCTCTGTTCAGTGCAGGTCTCGGTTAAGTTGCGCGCTGCATCTGGGCCCGCAGTTAGCTTGCATTATACAACGTGCTCTGCTCCACTCTGCGTCTGACTTACTTACAGTAATGTTCTCCCTGTTTAGCATCACAATAGGACGCAAGTGGACGTCTTGGGAACGATACGGGCGGGAGTAGAGCCCCACGACAACCGGATCTCCTATACTCCTGTGTGCTACGAATCCTTAGTGTCTCTCGGTGGAGTAGATTACAAGTCTCTTTATTATAACTCAGATACTGAGTGGAAGCAAGACTAAATAAAAATTAACACACGTTCATAGAATTTGTCGACCTGGAGAAAGAGTTCGACAATGTTAAACGGTGCAAGATGTTCGAAATTCTGAGGAGATAAGCTTTAGGGAGAGGCGGGTAATATACAACATGTACAAGAGCCACGAGACAATAATAACAGTAAATGATCAAGGGCAACGTGCTCGTATTAAAAATGATGTAACGCAGGGATGTAGTCTTTCGACCTTAGTTTTCAATCTGTATATCGAAGAAGCACTTATGAAAGTAAAAGAAAGCTTCAAGAGTGGAATTAAAGTGCGAGGTGAAACGATACCAATGATACGATTCGCTGATGGCGTTGCTGTCCTCAGCGGAAGTGAAAAATAATTACAGGTTCTGCTGGATGGAATGAACAGTCTGATGTGTACAGAATATGGACTGAGAGTAAATGGAAGAAATTCGAAAATAGTGAGAAGTAGCATAAATGAAAACATCGAGAAACTTAACATCAGGACTGATGGTCGCGAAGTAGATGAAGTTTAGGAATTACATTACTTAGGCAGTAAAATAACCAGTGAGGAACAGAGCAAAGAGGATATCAAAAGAAGGCTAACACTGGCAAAAATGGCGTTCCTGGCAAAGATAAGTGTACCAGTGTTAAACACAGACATTAATTTGGGGAAGAAATTTCTGAGAATGTAAGTTTGGAACACAGCATTTTACGTTTGTGAAACATGGACTGTGGGAAAACTGGAACAGAAGGGAATCGAAGCATTTGAGATGTGGTGCTACAGTTGAATGTTGAAACTTAGGTCGTCTTATACGGTAAGGATTGAGGAGATTCTCTGCAGATTCGGAGAAAAAAGGATGCAGTAGAACACTGACAGGAAGAAGGGACAGGATGATAGGAAATCTGTTATGGCATCAGGGTATTACTTCCATATTACTAGAGGCAGCAGTAGAGGGTAAATCTGTAGAGAAAGACAGAGATTGGAATAAATCCAGCAAATAATTGAGGCGGTAGGTTCCAAGAGCTACTCTGAGATGAAGAGGTTGGTACAGGAGAGGAATTCGTGGTGGGCCGCATCAGACCAGTCAGAAGAAGACAAAAAAAATATTGTGTTGGTGGGAGAGAGTGCAAGTGAAGCGTGGAAGCAACAAGCTGCCACTGAACTTTTCCTGTGATAAATACAGGATAAGTTATCTTCACCGCTTTAGAATTAAGTAACTTAGAAACTATAACAAATTGCAACAATTGATTTTCAACACGTTAGAAGATACCTAACAAGTTTCTGATTCGCCCCGTTTATTTCCAAGGTGCCGCAGATTTTACGAAATGTGTGGCACCAAAAGAAAACTGTCCGTATGTAGCGCGATTCGTAGCGGCCAGGCCCGACAAGAAGAGCAGCGGAACTTCGGGGTACAGGAAGGTAGGAAATCACCCTCCCGACCAACTATACTTGCTTGAGATACCTTATTTGGGAACACAGGTAACGTTCACTATAAACAAGAGGCGGGTTACCTGTGCGTTTCCAACAACAACGTGGGAAAGTGCGACAGGTGTCTGCGAAAAATCCTACAAAATCCTACAAATATCTGTATTTATTTCCCTGATCAGTAATCTTTTCACTTATCCGCAAAACAAATGACTAATAACTTTCGTATATGGAGATCAGAATGTTCTCATGTTTCAGATTAAATGCAAAGATAAAGTCCCGTGGTCAACGTGTAGTGCTGAGCCACCCACATTTCAGTAGGATACCATTTTTCATCGAGTCTACCGTCGACAACAATGGTCAACAGGACATACGATCCTCAGCCTACCACCTGAAAAAGACGAAATCGAGAATTAAGTTCGCACAACATGCAAGTGGCGAGGACCAACTGATGTAAAGAGAATGACGTGAACAAAACGTATAAGAAATGAGGCGTGAAAAAGAAACTAATAACCGTGAAAAAAGATGTTCCTATAAAGGTATGTAGCAATCACATATGGTGGTGCACACCGGGAACGAACCGCACTTTAAGAAAGGTGACGCGAGCGTAGCCTCTCGTACCAGAGGAGTCTGGTGAGCAAGACTGCGACACAGAATCGGCGAGAAACGTAATAAATTCATGCATTGTGGTGTTCATAAAATGACCGGCGTTGGCTGTAATAAATTTTGTGCTGGCAACACTGGTGGGAATTTTGTAGTAACGTTTAGAGCGGACACATATGATCAAAATATGGATGTCCTGGGTAATCATCTGAAGACCGATATACCTACATATAACAGACCTTATACAGGATAACTTAGAAATTTTACGCAAGGCACCTAAAAGCTGTACCCTAGGCATACTAGAAGAAATGGAAATCTTTGTTCATCGCGGGAAAGAAACACCTGCTTCAAGTGTGCGGTGATTTCAGACTCGAATGGTATATCCTGTAGTCTTGCGATGTTAATCATTTAAATACTGTATGTTACATAGACAAATGTATTCGTGAAATTCCATCACTCTACATTAATTATTTTTAGCTGTTGTGCCTTTTTCTGCCAGTGTATTTTAATAATAAAATCATTATGTTCTTCTACTTACGAAAATAAAATTATATAGCAATACAGTCTTCACTGTTGTCCATTTTAATTCCTACACATTTCTTTTCATGTAATGAATGTATGCTTAATATGTGACCATAAGTGAAAAGTCGTATTCTTCATTTTTTATAAATTATATTTTATGAGTTTATTGTAAGTTCAGATTCCAGAAGATATTTTGAATTTTAGCATGACAGATCCAATTTCTTCCTTTTATAGATCACTTTTATGTAAATGGCGGTATGCTTAATCCGTAGATGTTTATTGGAATTTAACACTGACAAGTCCTGTTGCATTTGACGCAACCTAACAGCCACTGTTTGTTATTTAATGTGGACTGTCTCACGTAACTGCACTAGTCATGGTACAGTTGTGTGTGTGTGTGTGTGTGTGTGTGAACTGACAGGATGAAGTGCATTGAGTTTTTCTTAAAGTGTGGTATGCTTCCATTAACTTTCTGTACGAAGTAATTACTGCAAGAAGCTTAGGTAATTTGTTTGTTTGGCAGATTCTGGTGATGGCTGTGGTCGAAACTCGTTAAGGTGTATTCTTAAAGTAGTATAAGTATATGCAGAGATCACTACAGACAACTATGTTCACTAGTGACGGTTGTTCAAATGGTTTAAGCGGCTCTGAGCGCTATGGGACTTAACATATGTGGTCATCAGCTCCCTAGAACTTAGAAGTACTTAAACATAACTAACCTAAGGACATCACACACATCCATGCCCGAGGCAGGATTCGAACCTGCGACCGTAGCGGTCACGCGGTTCCAGACTGAAGCTCCTCGAACCGCACGGCCACACGGGTCGGCTCTAGTGACGGTTACCTGGACGTGTTATGAGACTTCGCTGTGCCAAAATTCCAACTAAATAGTATCTTCAGTGTGATTTTTTGCCACCGTTTACAATTTCTGGGATTGGTCGATGAGAGGATACAGAATAGAAAATTTCTAATGAACTAACGTCCGGAAATGCATGGCTTCCGTGCTACAGACCATTTATTCAATCATTCGTTGTTACAGAAACTGCGGTCTAATATACGCTGTACCATGCAGCCACAGTTACAGCTTGCATGGTTTCTTCCAAGAGGGTGGTACTGTTCCTCATAGGCCTTACCTTAGCGCCCTCACTTACCATAGTAGTTTGGTAATATTGTGTCCCATTAACTTCTCTTGCTGACTCACTTTGTAGTGGAAGTAATACAACGTTGTACACAGTGGTTCTGTATTAGAATAGAGAGCTTCCCGACACGGTGTTTAGGTGTTTACTTACGGAAAGGCAAATGGCAACGGACAGTGAGCAGCGAGTGAGCAGCGAGTTTGTTTCAGGAGACCTATCTCCGCCAACAACAGCCACCGCATTCAATGTTTTGCAACACTGTTTCGCCGTTTGTATGAGACAGGGTCGTTTCAGGAAGCAGGAAATCATGAAGGACGTACGCGAAATGTTCGGACACCGGACTTGGAGGAAAATTGGATTGACATTTCGGAAGGCGACGACCGTGTGAGTACCAGACAGTTGACCCGCCAGTAAGTCAGACAGCTGTATGGAACATTCTCAATGACAACTGTTATTAACCGTATCACTTACAGCGTGGGCAGGTCTTAAAAGCGACAGACATTCTACATCGGGAGCAAGTTTGTCACTGGCTTCTTCACCAGGCAACCGCGATTCCGGGACTTGTGTCATGCGTCCCGTTCACAGACGAGGCCACCTTTACGCAGAGTGGTATTTTGATAATAGTTATCTGTAGGGTAGTATCCAGAATCCCCATGGTATGGTGACATCAAATCATCGGCATCGGTGCAGCTGGAATGTACATGCCGGGATAATTGGCGATGCATTAGGTCTAATTTTAAAAGTACCCTTTTGCCTATTTACAAACCCTCTTACTCAAACTTATGGTTATTGTTAGATGAAAAGTGTAACTGACAAATACTACATTATCACGCCTTGCACTATTGCGTGGACAGTTAATCATATTTTTAAAAGGATAAAAGAAGCTTATTTTTCTGATGCAGACTAATAATAAATAAGATATGAAAGCAAACTGCCACACAGTGATTTCTTTGAGGTCTTTATTTAGCAGCGCAAATTGAGCAGAGCAAAGTTATCCGTTGCAAAGGTAAGAAACAATTACAAGGACTGTATGGAGAGGTGAAATGTAATGTAGTCTGTACTGCACAGTAGCAGAAGATGACTACTGCTTTGTAATGCTACATAAAGGCAGTACCCTACAATGGCATCACTATAATGTTTGGTTGACTTTGAACGTGGGAAACTGAAAGTGTAGGAACCCTCATTTCTTATTTATACAAACATGTGTTAATATTATTCAGTACCCTGTTGAAGTTTCACATGCATTTTTTAGTGTTCAGAACAGCTGCGTGGGCGTTTTGGTCGAAGTCATATGTATGTAGAGAAATAATTTTATTTTGGAGTAAATCACCGAATTTCAGTTTGTGATCCGATATTTGTAACTGCATTTGCTTTTTACGATAAGCAAGCAGTGTGTGTACATGTGTGTATGTATGTGTGTGTGTGTGTGTGTGTGTGTGTGTGTGTGTGTGCGCGTGTGACTTTGCACTCAAGATCTTCACATATTTTTTATAAATAGTTGCATATAGATGCAAATATCGAACTTTTTGTGGTCTGTGGTGCTAAAAGATACTGAAGACTCGTGTGTATGTGTGGGACACTGTTCCACTATTGTCTTGGCCAGGTCCTAATTCGTTTCCTTTGCAGTGTTGAAAAAAAAATGGTTCAAATGGGTCTGAGCACTATGGGACTTAACATCTATGGTCATCAGTCCCCTAGAACTTAGAACTACTTAAACCTAACTAACCTACGGACATCACACACATCCATGCCCGAGACAGGATTCGAACCTGCGACCGTAGCGATCACGCGGTTCCAGACTGAAGCACCTCGAATAGCACGGACACACCGGCCGGCCTGCAGTGTTGAAGCCTCGCTGTGTGTTATGTAAATATGTTATCAAAGTTCTACAACGCACCACAGGTGTTGTCAAAGCATCTTTTTCCCTTAAAATTGTGAATAATTAATTAATTTGGCTTTGGCTATGTTTTGTGTTTACATCTTCTACTTCGAAGCGTTAAGTTCAGATCTTGGTGTTATTTAGTAGTTAGTTAGGGGACTGCAATGTATAAACGTTAGAGAGCCTAGGCAATGAAGTTGTCACTGGTCAGTTTTGCAGCCGTCCTCTATAGTTTGTTTTGTTCATAACTGCAATAAAAGTCAATATTAGCCAGTCATTATCGCTGAGTACATTTTATCGTGTATTACATCATGTACCTCTTCTTTTCCACGTAAAATGGTGCTTAGTTGGGTGCCACGTACCGCAAAACGCTTAATCATTATTTGGTGATAGTTCAGTCTTTTACCATAAGTATAGCCTACAGAAGATACATATTTGAAAAAGCAGTATTAAACATCGCATCAAGTCTCCCATAAGTCCAACCCCTCGTCCAAGTCGTGGGAGATGGGCAACGGCACAAAGTAGGGGACTGCCTATAGGGGCGATGTACAGCGGGGACTTCGTGTGCCCCAGGACCGCTACGGTAGTTGGGAAGGCCCTATGGGAACCCTGAAACGTGACGGCTAACGGGGCTCTGGTGAAGCTGCGATAGGCCTAGCAAGCCAGTAGTGGATAAATCAACTGCTTTCAAAAAGGGAACATGCCTCGGATCACGGAACGGATTTACAGGAAACCGACCAAGCAATGGAAAAGGATTACGAGATGGTTTACGACTGGGCACCTTAAACGTAAGGACTCTAACTGGGAAGTTAGAAGAAATTGTAGAAATGATGGAAAGGAGGAAATTGGACATCTTGGGACTTGCTGAGACTAGGTGGAAAGGAGTTGGGGAAAAACCACTAAGTAAAGGATGTAAACTGTACTGGATAGGGAATGAGAGGGGAAGAAATGGAGTGGCAATAGTGGTCAGAGAGGGTCTGCAGGAGGACGTGGAAGGTATCAATGATCGAATGATAAAAGCCAGAGTACGAGTGAAAGGAAAAAGCATTGAAATCATCCAAGCATATGCCCCACAGGTGGGGTGTACAAAACAGGAGAAGGAGGAATTTGAAGATGACATGCAAAAGCAGCTAAATGGAGGTAATCAGATTATAATAGGGGACCTCAATGCACATGTTGGCACAGACAGGAAAGGATTCGAGGAGATAATGGGACCAGAGGGCTGGGGGAACCGAAAAAGAGAAGGAAAATTGTTGCTGGAATTCTGCGAGAGGAATGGGCTGGCGATCGCAAATTCCTGGTACAAGAAGAGAAGTAGCCACAAAATAACTTGGTACAGTGGAGACTGGTCCCAAACTTCAGTAGTAGACTATGTACTAGTGGATAGGCAGATGATGAGCAGCCTCACAGATGTTAAGGTCATTCCATCTGAGGCCTTAGACAGTGACCATCGGCTGTTGGTAGCCACCCTGAGAGAGAAAAAAGATAGGGGGGCAACAAACATACAGGAGAAAAGGTTGAAGACATGGATGCTGAAAGAGGATGAACGGAGGACCCAGTACCAGATACTGATCAGGAAGAAGCTGCCAAAGGAAGATCAGAGAACAGTGGAAGAAGAATGGGGAGATTTTAAGAGGGCTCTAGTTGAGGCAGCTGAGACTGTGTGCGGAAGAACTAGCACAAAGAGGAGAAGTAAGGAAACCCCATGGTGGAACAACATATGTAAAGAGGCAGTACTTCGAAAGAACAAAGCCTTCAGAGAATGGTTCCAGACCCGAACAGAGGAAGCTAGGGTAAAATATAAGGGAAGCAAGAAAGCGGCACAGACCATAGTAAGGGCGGAGAAGAAGAAGTGGATGGAAAAATGGACAAGAATGTTAGAAGAGGACAGTGAAGGGAACAAAAACGTACTTTACACCATGGTAAGAAATAAGAGGAACGACAGAAGCGAGTGCCTGAGGATCATGGATAATAATGGAAGAGTTGTGGAGGAAATGCATGAGCTCAAAAAGATTTGGAAGGAGTACTTTGAAGATCTGTTGAATGCCGTCAAGCGGGTAACTAACAGCGATGGAGAACCTAAGGCAGCAGACGATTATAATAGTGGGGAAATTGATGATCTAACTTGGAATGAAGTGGAAGAAGCCATAAAGAGGATGAAAGGGGGCAAGGCACCAGGTTGGGACGAAGTAACAGTGGATATGATATGAGCAGCAGGAGAAGTAGGAACCCAGTGGCTATACAGAGTGCTGAGGGTGGTGTGGAAGGAGAACAGAATTTCTGAGGATTGGAAGAAAGGAATTATAGTCCCGATCTTCAAGAAAGGGGATAAAAGGAGATGTGAGAACTACAGAGGAATCACCCTGCTATGCCACTGTGGAAAAATCTATGAAAAGATCCTGGAGAAGAGAATAAGAAGCAGTATTGAAAGTAGACTGCAAGAGGAGCAGTATGGTTTCAGACCGGGAAGATCAACAACGGACCTCATATTTGCGGTAAGGCAACTGCAGGAAAGGCACTATGAGTACGGGAAGGACTTAATCATGGCCTTTTTAGATATTGAGAAGGCGTATGACAGTATCTATAGGGACAAGCTCTGGGATGTGCTGAACGCAAAAGGGATAGATGAAGAGATAACACGAAAAGTCAGAAAAATGTATGAGGGAAGTGAGAGTTGTGTGAAAGTGGGGAGGGAACGTACTGCATGGTTCAAGCTGGAAAATGGGCTGCGACAGGGAAGAGCACTTTCGCCTTTATTGTTTCTTATTGTTATGGATGAAATCCTACAGCAAGTATCAGATGCAATTGGAGATCATAAAATGAAAGCAGTGCTTTTTGCCGATGACCTGATGTTATGGGGAAATTGCGAGAAGGAGGTGCAAGAGCAGTTAGATGTATGGGAGGCAACGGCAGCACAATATGGAATGCATTTCTCTGCAAAGAAAAGTGAAATAATTGTCACAACAAGGAAGAAGAATAGGCCAAATGTGGATATAACTTGTGGAGGGGAAAAACTACAAGTGGTAGAGAACTTCAAGTACCTGGGAAGCATGATTGAAAGTAAGGGGGGAAACGCAATGGAAATAAATGAAAGGTGCAGAAAAGCAGGGCAGTTCTTCAAATGCATTAGGGGGCTTATTTGGAGCAAGGAGGTGCCACAGAAATCCAAGGGAATTATATACCGAACCTACTTTGTCCCCATATTGGCATACGGAAGTGAGACATGGGTAATGCACAAAAGCGACAAAAGTAGAATACAAGCTAGTGAAATGAAGTTCCAGAGGAGCAGGTTGAGTGTAACAAGACGAGACAGATTGCGAAATGTGTATGTGAGGGAAAGACTAAAGGAGGAACCAGTACAGGACAGGATAGAAAAATCAAGACTGCAGTGGTATGGACACATGAAGAGAATGGATGAAGGAAGAATTCCAAAGAGGATGTTTGATCTGCAACTGGAGGGGAAGAGGCCCAGGGGAAGACCAAGAGATAGATGGGTGAAGGGAGTGAAGGAATGTGTGACGAGAAGAGGAGAGAACTGGACGAAGGTGGACGAGGGGGAATGATGGAAAGACAGAACACGATGGAGAGGCCTGTGTGCCCGACAGACCCAGCCAGTGGCTGGAAACTGTCCAAGATGATGAAACATCTCATCAAAATACATATTTTCGGTGTAATGTGTGATTCTGAAAGATCAGAATACATGGTGACATTATACAGGGTGGTCCATTGATAGTGACCGGGCCAAATATCTCACGAAATAAGCTTCAAACGAAAAAACTACAAAGAACGAAACTCGTTTAGATTGAAGGGGGAAACCAGATGGAGCTATGGTTGGCCCGCTAGATGGCGCTGCCATAGGTCAAACGGATATCAACTGCGTTTTTTAAATGGGAACCCAAATTTTTTTATTACATATTCGTGTAGTACGTAAAGAAATATGAATGTTTTAGTAGGACCACTTTTTTCGCTTTGTGATATATGGAACTGTAATAGTCACAAACGGATAAGTACGTGGTATCACGTAACATTCCGCCAGTGCGGATGGTATTTGCTTCGTGATACATTACCCGTGTTAAAATGGACCGTTCACCAATTGCGGAAAAGGCCGATATCGTGGTGATGTATGGCTATTGTGATGAAAATGCCCAAAGGGCGTGTGCTATGTATGCTACTCGGTATCCGGACCGTTCGCCGCATAGTTACGTTATTTAAGGAAACAGGAAGTGTTCAGCCACATGTGAAACGTCAACCACGACCTGCAATTAATGATGATGCCGAAGTAGGTGTTATAGCTGCTGTCGAGACAAAACCGCACATCAGTTACAGACAAATTGCTTGAGAATCGGGAATCTCAAAAACGTCAGTGTTGAGAATGCCACATTAACATCGATTGCACCTGTACCATATTTCTATGCGCCAGGAATGGCATGGCCACGACTTTGAACGTCGCGTACAGTTCTACCACTGGGTACAAGATAAATTACGGGACTATGACAGATTTTTTGCACGCGTTCTATTTAGCGAGTAAGCGCCATTCACCAACGTAAACCGGCATGATATCCAGTATTGGGCAACGGGAAATACACGATGGTTTCGACAAGTGGAACATCAGCGACCTTAGGGGTTTAATGTATGGTGCTGCATTATGGGAGGAAGGATAATTGGCCCCCATTTTATCGATGGCAATCTAAATGATGCAATATATGCTGATTTCCTACATAATGTTCTACCGATGTTACTACAAGATGTTTCACTGCATGACAAAATGGCGATGTACTTCCAACATGATGGATGTCCGGCACATAGGTCGCGTGCGGTTGAAGCTGTATTGAATAGCATATTTCATGACAGGTGGATTGATCGTCGAAGCACCATACCATGGCCCGCACGTTCACCGGATCCGACGTCCCCGGATTTCTTTCTGTGGGGAAAGTTAAAGGATATTTGCTATCATGATCCACCGACAACGCCTGAAAACATGCGTCAGCGCATTGTCAATGCATGTGCGAACATTACGGAAGGCGAACTACTCGCTATTGAGAGGAATGTCGTTACACGTATTGCCAAATGCATTGGGGTTGACGGACAAAATTTTTAGCATTTATTGCATTAATTTGGTATTTACAGGTAATCACGCTGTAATAGCATGCGTTCTCAGAAATGGTATGTTCACAAAGGTAGATGTATCACATTGGCACAATCGAAATTAAATGTTCAAACTTTCCTACGTTCTGTATTTTAAGTTAAAAAACCTACCTATTACCAACTGTTGTCTAAAATGGTGAGCCATATGTTTGTGACTATTACAGAGCCATCTATTACAAAGCGAAAACAGTGGTCCAACTAAAATATTCAATTATCTTTACATACTACACGAATATGTAATAAAAAATGGGGGTTCCTATTTAAAAAAAAAAGGCAGTTGCTATCCGTTTGACCTGTGGCAGCACCATCTAGCGGGCCAACTATAGCGCCATCTGGTTTCAACCTTCAAGCTAGACAAGTTTCGTTCTTTGTAGTTTTTTCGTTTGTTGCTTATTTCGTGAGATATTTGGTCCAGCGACGATCAGTGGACCACCCTCTATATGAACATCAGTGGAACACAATTCCATTTAGGCACCAAAACAGAAAGTAATTTAAAAAAATATTGTCAATTCTATCATATACTTTTCAATTGTTTAACGTGAAGATGCTGTTATTTACCCTTTTCCCCTCTCACTATAAGATAGTGCTGTTCAAGTTGGTTTTTGTTCATTCATTTAGGCGCATTACAAAAAAAAGCCTGCTTAGTATTTTGTATAGTCACTGAGCAACTCAAATGTCGAACTAGCATTGTAGCAATTACTGAGAGAGATTACAGTCATGTTTTAAGCGTCAAGTGTAAATTAGACACTAACCACACTCTTCCTGTAGCAGACAGGAATTTATATTGTCTGTTTCTTTGTGGCTTATTTTTTATGATATTTGTTTATCATGTAATAGCCAATATTTGTCTAAATAGCAGCACACTCAGTCCAGGTGTTCCGTTTACATCCGGATGTTCACTAATGTTCGCAAAAGATCTATTTTCATCGCAGAGTGTAGTGCTTCACTGATGACCCTGCATTCGGATTGGGATTTGATACTGCTGTCCACCAAGGTCAATGCCGCTCGTTCTGCGTGATTCTTGTTTTTATTTCTTTTAAAATGCAATGTCCTTCCTCTGGGAATAATACTGATCAAGAGTATAAATAACATTTTCGTTTCCAATACAGTGTGATGCAGATAAAGTTTGTATTGCGTTCTGATGTTTTAAATTTTTAGACCTTGTGAGCCAATGTTCAATTTTGAGTTTACATTTCACCTTGCCACCATGCTGACTTTAGGGAAGGGGATCCACTTTAGTCAGTGATAGTGATCTGGTTCTTAGAGCCATCAGTATACCTCCCTCCTTAGAAAGTGCAACTACTCTTACGGGAATAAATGGAATATTTTGTGTGATAGTCAAACGGTGCTTACATCTACTAAATTATATAATAACCTGTACAAGAATGAATTCCACAAGGTCAAATTGATTCAAATGGCTCTGAGCACTATGGGACTTATTATCTGAGGTCATCAGTCCCCTAGAACTTAGAACTACTTAAACCTAACTAACCTAAGGAAATCACACACATCCATGCCCGAGACAAGATTCGAACCTGCGACCGTAGCGGTCGCGAGGTTCCAGCCTGAAGCGCCAAGAACCGCTCGGCCACAAAGGTTGGCTCCACAAGGTCAACTGAAGTACTTAAAAACCTCTGATGTGACCATTAAGTTAATAAACAGATGTTCATTTTAGAAGGGTCGAGGTACACTTTGAGTTGTGGATACTTGTTTTGTAAGCTGCTTCTGCAAGTGTCAACATTGTGGCTGTATAAATATCCTCTGATTTTGAAACGTTAGGAGCGGGGAAAGGGGGAAGGGGCAAATGTGCCCAGTCGCTTTAAAACATACCTTAAAAAACTGTTAGTCTCTATAAAACTTTAAAACTCTTGAACTCAGATGGTCACTTCAGAAAACTTCAAGCAAGCTCTGACAACCAGCATTAAAGAACATTATTAACTTTACATCATTTATTTCTAACAGTAAAATAGTATTGACTATAACAACAGTATGTACCAATAATTTCAAGAATATTCAGGAATAACTTTTTCTCCTTAAAGCTAATAATTGAAACTCACAATTAAACAAAGGCTGACTCGAGAAATGACTCAACACAGTCAGTTACACAATAGATAAATACTTGGGAATCCGTTGACAACTAAGGGATAAACAACAGTATTTAACCTGTGAGGAGTTGGTTATGAGGCAGAATATTGGTGTGAGTTTTACAAATGTAAGGCCTTCAGTGCACTTAGTGGTCTTTCTCTTTACAACAATCCACCTGTTGGCCCTTCTGCTTAGAATAACTCATACTTGTAACATAAACCTATTATCACCAGGTATAGACAAGCAGTCACAGTGCTTAATTAAGATGTTTGATGATGGCATGATGGCAACAAACATACGTCACCCCCCCGCCACACTCACGCACACACACACACACACACACACACACACACACACACACACACAAGCGCGCGCGCGCGCGCGCGCGCGCGTGCACTCATAGAGATAATTGGCAATGAAAAATAATTACAAGCATTTGATTTATCCCTTGGCATTAAACGCTAGACACCCTTTTAATATTAACCTTTTAAATGTAGCCGTCAGTGAATTAACCCAATAGATGCTCCCTCTCATAGTAGCAATTTAAATGACTTTCAGAAGTAACTATTTGCCCAATGCCTGACTTTAAGAAACAATTCCGGATCAACAGCAGTGCAACCAGTTTATACCAGTTACTCGTACTCCACAAGCACCCAGTGAATCGAAAGCAAGTCCACAAACAAGTCCTCCATTTACGAGAAGCAACAGCGTCAGCCAACTTAATCATACTAGAATTAGAAATAATTAAGTTGTCATCCACCCAAGTAATCTTTACGTAATGGCTGAGTCGAAGGAACTCTCTTTAAAGTACAAAATACCTAAAGGGCGGTAAAATAACGACAAAAGCCCATGATATTTCTGTAAATATAGACACCTTACTAAATTACAGCCAACTGTAGTTAAGACATTCCTTAACGGGCGAATGAAACTTGAACTGCAAAGCATGGGCAAATTACTAACATCAGTGCACTTAGGCCAACCACCTGTTTCATAGCATATACCTCAGTAGTAGAATCAGGTCGAGGAATAATATATAACAGCGTAACTGTGCTCATATTTCTACTGTGACTAGGCCGTGGACACACAGTTTACAGGCGTTTTGCAACCAGAAACAACCAAAGTAACAAACGGGCACCGCTGCTTGTGAACACGAGTGTGAATTGGTCCCTCAGACTCTCGTTGACCTCGTAATCAGCAACCACTCCGGATCCACTCAATCACAGCGGACAACACAACCCTCACTGCACCGCCCGCTCACTCTCTGGCTCTAGCAGCGGTCGCGGAACCCGCCACCTCCCGGGGCAACCATCCACAACCAGGGAGGCCCTACCTTGACCGCGAAGCCAGCGGGCAGGGCTTAGATTCTTGGTTATTCTACATCTACATCTACATGGATACTCTGCAAATCACATTTAAGTGTCTAACATAGGGTTTATCGAAACAGCTTCACAATTCTCTATTATTCCAATCTCGTATAGCGCCGGAAAAAACAAACAACTACATCTTTCCGTAAGAGCTATGATTTCCCTTATTGTATCGTGGTGATCGTTCCTCGCTATGCAGATCTGCGCCAATAAAATATTTTTCCATTTGGAGGAGAAATTTGCTGACTGGAATTCCGTAAGAAGATTCCTTCGCAACGAAAAACGTCTTTGTTTTAATTCGGTATGATTTCACTGACACTCTCTCCCCTATTTCGCGATAATACAAAACGTGCTGCCATTATTTGAACTTTCTCAACGCACTCCGTCAATCCCATCTGTTAAGGATCCCACATTGCGCAGCAGTATTCGAAAAGAGGAAAGACAAGCGTAGTGTAGGCAGTCTCCTTAGTGGATCTGTTACATTTCCTAAGTGACCTGCCAATGAAACGCAGTCTTTCGTTAGCCTTCCCCACAACATTTTCTACGTGTTTCTTCCAATTTAAGTTGTTCGTAATAGTGATTTCTAGGTATTTAGTTGAATTTACGGCTTTTATATTTGTCTGATTTATCGTGTAACGGAAGTTTAACGGACTCCCTTTAACACTCATGTGCATGACCTCACATTTTTAGTTATTTAGGGTCAATTGCCAATTTTCGCACCATACAGATATCTTTTCTAAATCGTTTTGAAATCTGTTTTCATCTTCTGATGACTTTATTAGTCGATAAACACAGCGTCATCTACAAACAACCTAAGGACTGCTCAGATTCTCTCCCAAATCGTTTATGCAGATATGAAACAGCAAAGGGCCTATAACACTACGTTGGGGGAACGCCAGAATTCACTTCTGTCTTAATCGAAGACTTTCCGTCAATTACTACGAACTGCGATCTCTCTGACAGGAAATCACGAACCCAATCATATAACTGAGACGATGTTCCATAAGCACGGAACTCCACTACAAGCCTCTTGTGTGGTACAGTGTCAAAAGCCTTCCGGAATCAATTTGAAATACCTCGTCAATAACACTGAGCACTTCATGCGAGTAAACAGCTAGTTGTGTTTCACAAGAACGATGTTATCTAAATCCGTGTTGACTGTGTGTGAATAGACCGTTTTTTCTTTTCTTTTCTTTTTTTTTGGTAATTCATAATGTTCGAACATAATATAGATGAGCCGTGGCGGCTCATATCGATGGTGCCACTCTGGTGGTTTATCTTTCCTGCCACGGTCAGGGCGGTAAATAGGCGCCCTCTGGGGCCTACGCGAGGAGTAACGAGGTGAAGTCCTGTGGCGGGTGTGCTCCAGGACGTGGTGGAAGACAGTTGTCGGGTTGACGCAGCGAGTGTGCAACCGGACCTATCGCATGGAGATATACAAGTTGGCTCTGAACGGAAAGCGCCGTAGCAAGCAGCGGGAAGCGGGCGTCCTGTAATTTGTGTGAAGGAGTAACGATGTTTGCATTGGATGACCCAGTGGTTCCCGAGTGTTGCGGTGGCTGCTTTCGGAGAAGAGAATTGGTAAGAGCTTGTGTCTACGCTCTTTTCCGTACGATGTTGCTGCCTGCCGTTATAAACGGGTGAAAACCAGGCGCTTGTATAGACTATACGGGAACTGGTGATGTAAAATTACACTTGTGATTGAGTCTCACTTGTACTGTGGCAATTTAGAGGCAAAAACTGTGGTGGTTTCATTAAGTCTGGTTCTTTGCTGTGCAACTAAGGAAGTAAGTTATTTGGGGTAACTGAGGGAGCACCATTATGTTGGTCTAAAACGTTCGCCACGTTTTGTCTATGGCTTTGCGAATCGAAGTCGTGGGGGAGTATACGTGTGAGTAATTTGCTATTGTATTGATGGTTATGTTGTAAAGACCGTTCTCTGGTGTGTTAAATCACGCGCTGGTTTGTAGCCAATCTAAGCAGAAGTTACCATTGCGACTTGCTTATGTGCTACTGTCCTTATGATTGGCGTTGTTTGTCTTTTGATTGTGGGTGTGCTCACGTTTAAAACAAAATTACGGCTACTACTCATAAGGGTTGTCTAGTAAGGAAATGGTTTAAGCTTTTATCATATGCTGGTCTGTTTGCCTATCACATTGGCTTTCTATGCAGTAACTGAAGGAATTTCTACGGTGGCTCAAGATTGTAGGCTGACTAATATTTGAACTAGTGTTGAGGTTAAGGGAGAGATCAGCATCCCGCAAACACGCACGCTGCGCGGGGTTAAATAATCCGCTATTGGGGAGCCGACTCTCTGTTCTTGGATTTTGTAGGGATACGTGATAAGTGCATCGCTGTAGTTTTTCGCGTGCTAAATTGCGGGGTGTCGGTGCCGTCCTAGGGCTAGACTTGTGATGTATGTTATGTTGACAGGGAATTAACTGTACCAAACTTAAGAGAGCTTGTAGTTTGTTTTAGGTCTGTACATGGAATGATGATATTTTGTCGATTGCGGCAATAACTTCCTGTGTGGGGAGATCCTCTGGGGGACTACTGTTGCAGTGCAGTCCATATGAAACGTGCTGCTTAAAACTTGGGACTGCAGCTCTCTGATGTTATATGTTACTGTTTAATCTTAAATGTCTTGGATGTAATATGGTTGTTCAGGATTATGTAATTAATTTTGATCGCTAGTTCCTTAAAGGAAGTATTTCGTTTTAAAATATGTGCTCGGTCAGAGCCTATTTAAATATGATTTTAACTCATCATTCAAATTTTCTAGTCTTGCTTTCTTAAAAGCCTTTCAGTTAAATGATTGCTATTTGCCTGTTTAAATGTCTGAGTGACTTGAAGGGAAATAATATTATTTTGTAATTTGTACTGATTGTTCCTGTTGGGTAATACCTGACTTACGTGTTCAATAAATGAGTGTCTAGTCAATGGTGATGCACTGTTCTATTGCTAGCCTGTCCATTCCACTCCACAGCCTATTGAGCTGCTTTGTGTTGAAATTGTGTTCAGAACACCCCTCTGACCTGACACCTCAATAGGTTCCAAAGGCTGCTGCATATCGACGTTAATGATAAAGGGCCTGTAGTTTAGTGGACTCGTCCTATGACCTGTCTTGAATACTGGTGTGACCTGTCAAACTTTCCAATAGTTGAGTATGGATCTTTCGTCAAGCGAACGGTTGTATATTATTGTTAAGAATATAGCTATTGCTTCAGCATAGTCTGAGAGGAACCTGAGTGGTATACGGTCTAGACCGGAAGACTTACTTTCATTAAGTGATTTACGTTGCTTCACTACTCCGAGGATATCTACTTCTAAGTTACTCATGTTCTTGATTCGAATTCTGGAATATTTACTTCGTCTTCTTTTGTGAAGACATTTCGGAAGGCTGTGTTTAGTACTCTGCTTTGGCAGCACTGTCTTCGATAGTTTCTACATTATTATCATGGAGAAAAGGCACTGATGGTATATTACCGCTAGCATATTTGACATGCGACCAGAATTCCTTTCGATTTTCTGCCAGATTTCGAGACAAAGTTTCGTTGTGGAAACTATTATTAGCATATCAGATTGAAGTCCGCGCTAAATTTCGAGCTTCTGTGAAAGATCGCCAACCTTGAAGATTTTGTGTCCATTTAAATTTGGCATACTTTTTTTCCTAGTTTATGATCCGTTTTGTCTGCCAAGCAGGATCAGCTCCGTCGTTTGTTAATTTATTTGGTACAAACACTCTCAATTGCTGACGATGTTATTTGAATTAATGCTACGTCTGATCTACACTTATATTAATTTAGAAGGAGTCAAGATTGTCTCTCAGGAAGGCGTCAACTGAATTTTTATCTGCTCTTATGTACAGGCATATTTTTTGTTTAGTTTTGGAGGATTTTGGGGTTACAGTATTCATTCTCGTTACGACAACCCTATGTTCACTAATCTCTGTATCCGTTTTGATGGTCGTTATTAACTCAAGATTATTTGTTGCTAAGAGGTGAAGAGTGTTTTCACAACCGTTTACTATTCGCGTGGGCTCATGAACTAGCTGCTAGAAATAATGTTCAGGGAATAGGTTTAGCACAATTTCAAATGTTCAAATGTGTGTGAATTCCTAAGGGACCAAACTGGTTAGGTCATTGGTCCCTATACTTACACGCTACTTAAACTAAATTAAACTAACAACACAAACACCCATGCCCAAAGCAGGACTCGAATCTTCGGCGGGAGGGGCCACCACATTTTCGGATGAAGTTTTATGCGTACCTCCGGAATGAAAAATCTGTTTTCGCCAACATATCGAGGGTAAATTAAAATCACCACCAAATACGATTGTGTGAGTCGGGTACCTGTTTGAAATCAAACTCAAGTTTTCTTTGAATGTTTCACCAACTTTATGATCTGAATTGGGGATCTGTAAAGGTTACAATTATGATTTTATTCCGGCAGCCAACAGTGACCTCTCCCAATATTAACTAACGGGAACTATCTACTTCAATTTCGCGACAAGATAAACTACTTGGAACAGCAACAAACACGCGACAAGATAAACTACTTGGAACAGCAACAAATACGCCACCGCCAACAGTGTTTAGCCTGTCATTTCGGAATACCGTTAGTGTCTTCGCAAAAATTTCTGCTGAGCTCATCTACCGCTTTATACAACTTTCAGTGCTTATAACGATTTGAGCATTAGTGCCTTCAATTAGCGCTTAGAGCTCTAGTACTTTCCCAACACATCTACGACTGTTTACAACTGTTATACCCATGGTTCCTGTATGTACGTACTTCCTGTGTTTGGCCTGCCTTCTTTATGAGTGAAGCCCTTTTTGTTTTCCCGAGACCATCTAACTTAAAAACCGACCATTCCCTACCACACAGCTCTTGCTACCCGTGTAGCCACCTCCTACATATAGTCAACTCCTGACCTATTCAGCATAACCCGAAACCCAACCACCCTATGGCGCAAGTCGAGGACTCTACAGTCTACACGGTCGCAGAACCGGCTGAGCCTGTGATTGAAACCCTCGACCCATCTCTGTACCAGAGGTTCGCAAGCGTTCCTGTCGACTATGCTGCAAATGGCCAGCTCTGGATTCATCTCGCAAGCAAGAATGGCAGCCGCTTGAAAACAAAGAGAATCCCTTCTGATCCGAAGTGACACACATCATTGGCACCGACGTCAGCCAACACCTGCAGCTGGCTGCAACCTGTGCTCTTCATGGCATCCGGAAGAACCCGTTCCATGTCTGGAATGACTCTATCCGGTATGCACACGGAGTGCACATTGTCTTTCTTCCCATTCTTGGCAGCCATGTCCCTAAGGCTCCATAATGCGCCTAACGTGAGAGCTCCCAGTTATCAGTAATCCCACCATCTTTGATTGCGCAGATCTTGGCGGCTGAGATGTTTCCTCTGAAACAGGACAGGCGTCGGAATCTGGCTCAGCGACAGTCAGCCACAGACAGTCTGTTTCCCAGACTAACCAGGGAGGCCTTATGTGCGGCCCCCTGGGAAGTTTGCTACACCCAGGGGCGACCTTAGACTCGGTCACCGGTGAGGGGGTCAACCTCAGTGCGAGCAGTAACTGGGATGGCCACCGGTGAGGTCCGATCGGAGGACTCTGACGTGCTGGACGTCCGTTGGATCCCCACTTCCGCTTCACAACGGTTGTGCCCATCCACTGCAGCCACAAGCTGTGTATCCGAAACCATCACAGCCTGGAGCTGAAAGCGAAGTGTCACCAACTCTGCTCGAATCCACACACAACAATCGCTGTCCCTAGCCATATTAAAACCGTGGAATACTAAACCCCATGGATAATCGGAATATCGCACGTTCTTGCGGAACTTACTGCAGACGCTGACCAAAACGCAAGAGCTGTGTCTAATAAATTAGATAAATGTGCGGAGGTTCAAAACCCTAACTCTCGAAGCACTCAGGTGAAACTATATAATTCACCCCTGAGTAGGGTCTTGTAGTATGTCACAAAATTGGTTTACTTTCGGATGCAAACGCGAGAACTGTGGCTATTAGATGCTAAATTAACACGCAGAAACTCAAGAAACTAAACTACTGAAGTACACAGATGATACTAAAAAATTCGCTCCTGGTTAGGAACTAGTAAGAGTCACAAAATCGGTTTCTTCCCTGTTGCTACGTCGGTCTTAGCTGTTGCTGGCCGACTGGCTGACTAACGCCAAAAAGCGGACACTAGCTTTCAAAACAAATAAACCACTATCGACTCTCTCTACGGAACTCTACTGTAGACCCTGACGAAAAAGCAGGAACTGTTGAAATGAATTATATTAATACGCAGAGATTAAAAACCTAACTACCGAAGCACTCAGGTGACACTATATAATTCACCCTGAGTAGGTTTACTTTCCGACGCAAACGAAAACGCAAGAACTGTGGCTATTATATATTAAATTCACACACAGAACCCAAGAAACTGAACTATTAAAGCACACAGATA
The DNA here is from genome assembly GCF_023864345.2 of Schistocerca serialis cubense. Taxonomy (NCBI): domain Eukaryota; kingdom Metazoa; phylum Arthropoda; class Insecta; order Orthoptera; family Acrididae; genus Schistocerca; species Schistocerca serialis. Next base: position 670,128,389 of record NC_064642.1, read on the forward strand.
TTATAAAATTCGCTGCTAGTTTGGAACTCTAAGTGTGGTATCTCTCATAGCTGTGCCAAAGCCTTTAGTTGTATTTTATGCTTTCAGTGTTTAAGAGTTTGTTTGCTGTTCTCATTGTAGCAGCCAACACACTCTTGTTTATCTTGTTGGAGCCGGGAGCTGAGGCCTAAGGACTAAACCTCTGGTCTGTTGTGCGTCGAGCAGGCCAGTTGTATTTTATTAATATTTGAGCTGTTTGATCTCTCGTAATCCTTTAAAAGTGTGAAGCATGTGTAATTTGTTTAATATCTGGTAATTGAAATTTAATAATTTTTTCTTTTTAAAACAGAAAAATATCATTGATGGTTACACCTTGTTACTGTGTTGGAAAAAAATTTCTTTTCCATTAATAAATTTTCGGGGTAGGTAGTTACAACAAACGTTGTTCAGTTGTTTTCCCCAGTTCTTTCTCCAGGACCTGACTGTTTGTGTGCTCTAACTGGGCACATGCCCTTGTTGCCTATTCTATTCTGGCAGCTAGAGCGTGGTTACATTTTAATCCAACCTTCCTTTAGTTGAATATTGTCTGCATTCGTGTAATTTTCTTTTTTTACTGTGTAACATTTTTATGGGCTGGAAACTGTTCGCACCTGATTGTAGTTTCAGGTACCATATGCAACATGGAAGCTCGTGGTGTGATCAGAATGTGGACATAGAAGAGTGATCAGCTTAAGAATGAATTGCAAGCACGAGGCTAAAGCCAGGATAGTGACGTCAGTAAGTTATTCGCACGTCCCCGTGCAGCAGTCATGCTTCACCTGGAGGTCACGGCGAACCATGTAGTTGTCCGCTTACCTGGCAGACGTAGACAAGAATGTGGAATCGTAGGAGGACACTAGTCTCTATCGCTCGCAAATTTACCGCCTGCAAGCAAAGATCGTGCATTTTCCCAGCCGAGCCGACGGCCTGGTACCTGTAGTTTCTTATGTTCCTAGATTGTACATTTGTCCAACCACGTGGTGGTCTTGGGGTCTGTAGTTCCGGAAGTTGCCTCTAATGTTAAAGTGAATGAATCATTGATCGCCGTAACATCGATGTAAAGAAAGCTAAGTGCCTTAGAACGGGATCGGTGACCGGGAGAGAGTTAGGGCAGTCATGACAGAGGAGAAACTCACGGTCACGTAGAAGGAATATGTCTAGTGAGGCAGCCTGTATTGCAAAATTTCCTAATCTACTTCTTAGATTGATGACAGTATAGATTATTTTGTTATAAAACTAAAAAAAAGAACTAAACAGCGAGCGAACAGGCCGTGAAGGCCCGACGGTAGCAACCAGCCACCGTGTCATCCTCAGCCCACATGCGTCACTGGAAACGGATATGGAGGGGTATGTGGTCAGAACACTGCTCTCTCGGCCGTATGTCACTTTACGAGACCGGAGCCGCTACTTCTCGATCAAGTAGCTCCTCAGTTTGCCTCACAAGGGCTGAGTGCACCACTCTTGCCTACAGCGCTCGGCAGACCGTAGGGTCACCCATCCATGTGCTAGCCCAGCCCGACAGTGTTTATCTTTGCTGATCTGACGGGAGCTGGTGTTACCAGGGCGAATATTTTGCTATAAACACCTTTAATCAGTTGGTGAAATTATTAAGATTCTATGTACACGCGGAGAACAAAGTCACTGTTCTTAAGGTTACTTGGGAACTGTTATTTCAAATAATTTACCACTTCCCTAAGTGTTCTTTAGCTTAAATGGTACGCAGTGTCCTGGCCATTAAGGGTGATCAGCCGCGCGGGGTAGCCGCAAGGTCTGGGGCGCCTTGTCAGAGTCCACGCGGTTCCCCCCGTTGGAGCTTCGAGTCCTCCCTCGGGCATGGGTGTGTGTGTTTTCCTTAGCGTAAGTTATTTAAAGTTAGATTAAATGGTGTATAAGCCTAGACACCGATGACCTCAGCAGTTTGGTACCTTAGGAACTTATCACAAATTTCCAAATTAAGGATGATTTGCGTGAGTTACAGTCCATGGTCCTTCATTGAAGAGGGCCTGCTCGGGTCGGAAGTGAGTTAATTAATTTCGTGTGCAGCAGGTTGGCTAACCACTTAAGACCTACTGGTTATGCTTCCGCCCTTCCATTTGATGAGCACCTTTCGGAGGCGGAGATGGTGGCTAGCATCGTGCAGGGCATCAATGAAGAGGATTGCTCCGGGGTTTTCTTTTCGGCGAGGCCTATCACGTATCAAGACTCAGTGCAGGCGTGGCAAAGAATTCGGCACGCGGACTGTGCCCTGACATGAGTGCCATAGCCCCCCCCCCCACCCCCACACACACACATACAAACACTTTAAAATACTTAGTCTGAGCGTGAGGAGATGGAAACGGCGAACAAGCCCCATTTAAGTAGCAATGCAGTCGTACCTTACACCATTCGGTTTTATATTTCCCATTTTCTACAACAAAGATAAATAACACAGACTTTCAGTAATAGTTAAGTATTTTTGGAGCACTGAAGGAACATAGTTATTATTATTATTATTATTCCGCATTTACAATGTGAGTACATTTTTCCAGCACCTATTCTAGATTACAGTAAGTCCCTAATTATTGTTCTCCACTCTTCTCTATTTGTCCATAAATCTTCAGGAATGTTGTTCTTCCTCATTGCTGACTGAACTCCCTGTATCCATGTATCAGGCGGTCGTCCCCTTTTTCTTCTTCCAATTGGTACCCAGTCGAGCAGATCAGTCAGTTGCATCTGCATACGCACACGGGGACTTCCAACTGAAACAGCAAGTGGTATCGAAAACAGCTCGAAAACAGATGGCAATTAGGCAGTATGCTCGAAACATTTAGGTAACTATCTTTGTAATTCTTTTAGGGCCACACTGAATTCGTCAGACCTCGCTTTTTCTTTAACGCCAGTAAAGTTAGAGAAATGGACTGTGTGTCATAATGTGTTCCTCCTACAACGCAATATTCTTTTTAAATGCATCAAATCGAGAATAAGGTGTTCCTCTCCTATGTCTTACATTGGGCAGTGTGCAGTCAACTTCACTTAAAACGTTAGATCTACAATCCATTCAGAAGATTCTAACTGCTCGATTGTTTGGCATTCTTACCGGTCAGAATAAGTGAAAGCTTCCTGGTAATTTCGAGGCCGGCTGCTCGATTTGTTACTGGTAGGTTCAAAACGCACGGACGTGTTAGGAGATGCTTCGGGACCTCAAATCGGATTCCCTGGAGTGCGGGCGACATTTTCGAGGAACACCGCTGAGAAAATTTAGGGAAGTGGCATTTGAAGCTGACTTCAGAACGACTCTACTGCCTCCGACATACATTACGTGAAAGGACCACCAAGATAAGATACGGGAAATTAGTGATCGTATGGAGGCACATAAACAGTTGTTTTTCCATCATTCTATTTGCAAGTGGAACAGGAAAGGAAGTGACTAGTAGTGGTATTGGGTACGCTCCGCCACGGAGCGTACGGTAGACTGCGGAGTATGTACGTAGATGTACTTTCGAGAAGGACCGAGCATACCCGAAAGAGGTCCGACCTTGGCCCTCGCGTCACCAGCACACCTTGTAGGCGTGAAGTTTTTCACGCCATGGCCGGCCCTGACTTAGAGCGTCTGGTTTCTGACGTCATTGGTATTGCTCAAACGGATGCTTTACGTGAATGAGCTAGGAAAGCCGGGAGTCCTCTGGGGGATAGGACTATAATTACTAATAACGTCACAACCGGTGGGGGACGGAGTTTTCACCGAAAGGAGATAGAGCATTTTGCCCGATCATGTCACCGAAAATCTAAATCCGACCAGCGATTGCTTCCCGTAGTGCATTGCTTAATGATATGGCTCCCGCACAGGGAGAGATTTATTTTTCTTGTTACGTTGTCTCGTATTTCGCATGATATGCGTTGGCGCAGTGTCTGTATGTGCAAGCGTCTGTGTAATCTGACGCAGTGTATCCTCAGACGTAAGTGCATGTCCAGCGGAACATTGCATCCAACTATACAGACAATTGCACTGATGTATCATTTTCATCAGGTAGTAATGTTCGAGGGCCACTCCTTGTAGCATTATCATCTTTCTCTAGTCATTACGGAATGAATTTATTTCATAGTGTTTGTAACTTTGGACTCCTAATAATGACCGATGTCCGACCTTATAATTGCAATAGTACCACATGTAATTCTATTGACATTAGGATTGTTTAGTGCTACATCCCGTCTACGTAAGTGCAATTAATTCGTTCGAACGGCGTATCACGTTTTTGCCATTAATTTTTTCAGAAATCTGTAGTTTGTGTAATTCCTGAAATTTTTCAGACGGCGCTCTGCTCCTGATTTCTTACTGTACAGTACAGGAAAAGAAGGAGCCAAAACCAGGGTCATAAAAATTAAAAATTCATATTAAATTTGCGTCAGGAGAAACCCTAAAATTCAGAATTAGTTCCCTGAGAAAGCATGAGAGTAGTTATCATGCACTGCCCGTTTTTAATTGCAATAATCCACATAATAGTAGCGCAAGCTACAAAATTAGCCCACGTTGTAGAATAATTAATTCTATTCATGTACTGGTATTAATACCGAACTGTGTTTTAATTAACGAAAAGACTGTTAACGCCAAGTGCCATTGTTCCTATTGAAGGAGCTCGTTTTTTTTACTGTAATCTATTAAAAACGTGGGACCAACTATTGTCTGCAACTCGACGATAAACTCTTTATTTCATTCAATACGTTGCGCATTTGAATGAATCTGTTGATGAAACAGAGGATTGGTGCTGTGTGTTTTATTTTTTTCAGAAATCTGTAGTTTGTGTAATTTCTGAAATTATGCAGACAGTGCTCTGCTCCTGATATCTTACTGTGCAGTACAGGAGAAGAAAGAACCAAAACCAGGGTCATAAAATTTAAAAATGCATATTAAATTTGCTTCAGCAGAAACCCTAAAATTCAGAATTAATTCCCTGAGAAAGCAAGAGAGTAGTTATCATGCACTGCTCTGTACTCAAACACCAATGTTTTCGTCCGATTTTAATTGCATTAATCTACATAAAAGTAGCGCAAACTACAAAATAGGCCCACGTTGTACAATAATTAATTCTAGTCATGTAATGGTATTTATACCGAACTGCGTTTTAATTAACGAAAAGACTGTTAGTGCCAAGTGCCATTGTTCCTATTGAAGGAGCGCGTTTTTCTGTACTGTAATCTATTAAAAACGTGGGACCAACTATTGTCTGCCCCTCGACGATAAACTATTTACTTCATTCAATACGTTGCGCATTTGAGTGAATCTGTTGATAAAACAGACTATTGGTGCTGTGTGTTTGCACACTGTCGAGTGCAGTTGACTGTGAGTGTGAACAGCAAACGTGTGTATTGCATGGCTACTTCTCGTTATCTTGAGCTACGGAATCACCGAAGACATTACTATAAAATTGCATAGACAGCTCCTAAGCTCCTAATTACGATTTTGCAAAGTAATGTCTGAGAGTCGTATGTGGTGGTATCGAGATTACTATAAATGGTATAGACAGACTACTAAGCACGTAACTTGAGTTTAGAAAAGCAGTGACTAATTGAGTGTCACATGAGGAGGAAAAAATTATATGTTATCAAACAATGGTAATGGGGAGAGAATACTAAACGCAAACTGTGACTTAGAAGGGGAAAAATGGAAACAGTGATCTACTTCGGTAGGAGGCAAGAAATGCAATCTTATCGTAGGAGAGGACATACTGGATAAGGCAACTGAGTGCTGGAGACGTGTGTAGAATATCCTTCGATGATGTAAGTGAGAAATTAAAGATGATGCTATTTGCGCACTGAGATACAGCGAGGTAACAGTATAGCGAGCTGAAGAATTTTCCTGTCTGATCAAAAAAGAAGGGTATACGCTCGTGTTACTACTTAAATGACTCTGAGAGCAAAGCGGGGAACCAGCAGCATCAGTCTTCTTTCTGCCTTCCCTGCCATAAATTCTGGCATGTGAAACTATTTTCACTCTTTCAACACAGATGATTCGAAAACAGTTTACCTAGAGTCTCTTTGTATTTAAATCTTCATACTCAGCATCTCCCTCTCAGTGCCACTATCTGTAGGTGTCTCTCTTCCCTGTCTCATTGTTCTCCCAATGATTTACAGTGTATTCCACTGCCAGTTCCTGCTCTCTCACTTTTACTATGCCTTTTAGTCTTCCTTCCCATTGCCATTGTCTCCACCACAACACCGCAGTTGGAAAACTTTAGGGGGTCCTTACCTAATGAGACGCTCTGCTAAACCCACAGGACGGGACATTGTGGAAAGGGGCCAAATAAGCTGCTGTCAGTTACACTCGAACATACAACTTTATTTATTTGACCAAAAATTACAATAGCCAAGAAAGTTTTTAAAGAAATACAGTATTAATGTACTGCTAAATGCGCCACACAATATCATGCCTTAAGGGCTAGACCACTTTAATTTAAAATCGGCTGAAAGTCAATAACTTAAGACTCAAATGAAAATCAGAAATTTAAATGGCAGAAGGCCTTTTCTTAACAAGAGCAAATAAAAAAGGCAGTACACCCAACAGCGCTCAGAAGTTTTCGAGGATAGTCTTGGAATTCAAACACTAACGCTCGCTTAGGTGAGACAGGCAGTCGTCCCAACCATTCTCCATCCGGCGACCACCCAACCTACAGACAGTCAACGGACCCTCCGACAAGATAACTTCCGCTCTACCTAACCAGCACACAACAGGGAGTTCAATGGAACAATGTATAAGGTACTGGCGCCCACAACCAATTGTACATTGAGTTGTCAAACTACACCCCATGCTGGACAGCGACAACACGATGAGGAAAATACACTGCTTGAATTTACATCAACGGCCATGGCAGGTAACCGGAACGTTAACGGCCACAAGGCAGAAGATTCCGCTGGTGCACTTCGATTCAAAATAACCAATTACAGTTGATCTCCACCAGGGGGTGGCTGAAATTTGCCAACTTGAAAACACACGTTGTTGCTCGCGGGAACGTCCCAACAGCCGCCAGCGAAATCCGAAAGACACAACGTGACCAGTCGTGTCTTGCATTAAGTCAAAACTCAACATTGGTGTCCAAGATAGGAGAGCCAAGGACCTCGTTGCAGCGGGAACAGCGCCACACACTCCGACCCCTCGTGGATGCCGCCAGCGGCCTAGGCCAAACTACACGCTGCGGAGATGTCTTCGCTGCTCCACGCCAACCGACCAACTGCTGGCACACAGCACAGCCGGAAGCTGTAAGGCCCAGGCTAAAGATAGTACAAGTTGCGAACATCTATACATACCGCTGCTGCCACTGGCGGAGAGAGAGGATAACTGCATCATAGCGATAACCGCTGGGAACTAAACACAGAATAGCAATCAAGGTTTAATCCAACGCATAAAATGAGCCAGCCACGCATCACCTACTTTCTGCCTTGTAAGCAGATTTTTAGTATTTCAGTCCTAGTGGTACTCCCTTCCCGTTATACCTAATTAATATGGTTCGCCGGGCTGGAAGGGTCCAGACCCTGTAAACACGGTCTCTGCAAATCTGTATTTTTCATTTTCACTGTATGCTTTCTGTTTCTCTCCCATTGGCACTGTCTCCTTTCTCCTCCACTGTGCCTGTGTCTCTGCCACTCTCCTTTAACACAAAATGCATGAATAAGTTTATATGCCAAAATGTTAGGCGAGGAAAGCGGAATGAGGACTGAGACAAGTGATTCAGTACTTTTCCGTCAGAGTCTTTTAAAAAGGTATGTGTTCACACAGTTTGAACTCCGACAGAAATAATTTTCTGCTTGTTACGTTATTTTCCCCACTAGAGCAGTGTGTGTTGTTTATGTAAAACGAATTCTGTGTGTCAGGTAAGTTTTGACAGTTTGTTTATACAAATCGACAAATTTATATAATTTGACATGTATAAACAACAAATAAGTATGCATAAAGTAAGGTTAACACAACATCGTTTCTTTTACATTTTTCCTGAGCACTTGGTTTATCGATCATAGTTAATCGAAAACCTGCTGGGCTCTGATTTGTATGTTACGAGAGTAAAAAGGTTTTTAGAAATATTTTACTAAATTTGCAGTCTTTCCTGTTTAAACAATTTTTTACTGTAATTTCAAGTTAATTTCAGTCATGTTGAGACCCTTTCCAGACCATTTTTTTGTAAATGCAGTATCACTTTGGGTATGTCTGTACAGGCATGAAGCGCCTTTTAGAGCCAGCGTGTCATGAAGATTTATTGGCGAAAAATTGCGGAGTAAAGTCATAGCTTGGTGACTTAACATACCTTACGAAGATCCTTGAACATTTGCCAGGTGTTTACAAAGTCAGTTAAAACTGCATTTACACCTGAGACCGAATATTATTTGCGTATTTTACGATCATAAGTAGTATAGCGTCGGACCTGTGGATACCGGTAACAGGTAATGATATCGAAAAAATTTCGATGTACACCGAGAATATCAGTTTAAGGTAATATGATAAAAATTTTGACGATTTGCAATGAGAAGAAATTATAGAACTGGCCGTTCTCATAATCGATACTTTTTGTATCCAAAATTCAAGCTTTTCGGGGCCTTCTCAGAAACTTGCAAACAATACGTGGTGTTTCTACGAGCCACCCAACGCCAACCCAAGACCACACCTAATTGTTCTGGTAGACGAAGTTTTTCGTCATGGTTTTCTGTGTGCTGTAGAGTTAGGCTGTTGTGGACGTCATTTAATCTGTGGCCCTCAATGTACATGTGGTTAGCTATTGTGGATTTCTCTAAGTGGTTAAGCATAAAAGGGTGCCTGGGTACTTTGTACTGTGAATGGAAAGTTTTTTCTTTCTTGACTATGTAAAATGCAAGATATCTGTTACATTGTAATTTATACATTCCACTGTGATCCGTTGCCGTAGTGGTTGTGTTCACTGTATTAGGTAGTTAGTTTGCAAGTTCTTTGTTTGGAGAGTAATATTGTAATATAAATGACTTAGCATTTTTTTTTATGGTGTCCCTAAATTGGGAATGCTTCTGAAGATATGTGTTGTCAATTGTTATTCCTCTATTGCTTCTGTTATTGTGTTGGCTTTATTTTGTTAAATAGCTAGTTAACTGTACAAATGATTTATTGCAATTGTTTTGACTGCACTAATTTAATGTGTAAATGCATTGGGTTTTTAAATTATTGAGTGCGTTCTGTTCAGCATAGAAGTAAATACAGTATACTTGCTTGTATTTTGATGACGTATTAATTATTGTGATGTCAGTGTAGGTTGGTTTCTTGTAAAAATACAAATAATGTCTCTTCTGTTCGATTAACACATGTTAGGTCTATGAAATGTATGGGCTGATATTATTTCATGTCCAGTTGTGAACCATTTTCTATTGTCGATTGAGCAGAATAACATAGGAAAGACGTCGAAGATCAAGTTTTTGCCATGAAATTCGAGTAGAGCGTCATTCACATATTTTCTGCAATAAAAATATTTTCACCAGTTTTATTTTTCCCCCCGAAAATTTTATTTTCTAAGTGGTTTATGAATATGTCGACGAGAATGCTTGACATTTATGTACCTGTAGCTACGTCTTGATAGATTTTATCATTAAATGAGAAATAGTCATGGGGTAGTACTTGTTCAAAAAGATCGACCATCTCTGATACCGCTGTTATGGTTAGTTTCTGGTGTTTGTTATGTTTCCTTGACTTGGATATTTGTGAACAGATTAACGATTTCAAATAAGCTTATTCTAGTTTCTCTGGGGGTTTTTCATCTTTGATGAATGTTTTTGGCACACATCTACTTTTTATTAAGTATGTCGTTTCAGAAGTGTAAAATTCAGTAAGGGTATAATTTAACAGATTGGTGAGTTTGTACATGTCTTGACCACTACTGTATATAATGTATATAACTGATCTTGGAAAAGTGTCAGAAGCTCTTAAAGATTGTTCACATATGATGGAGTTGCCTATAAGGAAATAGCAATGCCAGAAGACGGTATCGATTTGCAAAATGATCTACAGAGGATTGATGAATGGCGCAGTCTCCTGCAGTAAACCCTGAACGTAAGCAAATGTAACATATTGTGCACACACAGAAAAAGAAATCTACAACTTTACATCTATACTGTAGATGACAAATTGCTGGCAGCAGTATATAATGTAAATATTTTAGAGTAACTATTCAGAGCGGCTTTAAGTGGAATGACACATGAAACAAACAGTAGGAAAAGCAGAGGGCCGACTGAGATTGGTAGGAAGAATCCTAAGGCACATGTTTGACCGATTCATGGCTATTGTTCATCAATCTGGTACCCTCACCGGATAGGATAGAGAAGAGATAGAGAAGATCGAAAGGAGAGTGGTACATTTTTCTAGGGACTAATGTAATCAGTGTGAGAGTATTGCGGAGATAATCAACAAACTCCACTGACAGATGATACAAGAGAGGTGGTGTGAATAAGAGAGAGGTTTAATATCGAAATTTCGAGAGACTGTATTCTGGGAAGAGTCAGACGACGTTCTACTTACGCCCACATAAATCTTACAAAATTATATCTATTAGCAATTTGGAAAAATTAAAACTACTTGCTCTGATGCCCCTTGCACAAGTGGAACGGGGAAGCCAGGATCAGTCAGTGGTACCAGAAGTACACTTCACCACCCACCGTCTGGAGGCTTGCAGAGTATTGTCGTAGATTTTGATGTAGTCTGATGTAATCTTGGAGTTAACAATCTGACCAAATAGAGAGGTACGTTAATAAATTTTTTGCTGTGCTGCTGAGTTTGGGGGCAGTGGCGTTCATTAATGTACACCTTTCCATTTATTTGCCAGGTAGAAGGATGTTACATTTTGTAAGCATTTTCCTTCTTAATTTCTAGAATTTAGTGATTGGATAATTGTAAAATCTTGATGTATCAAAAAAATTTGGAATAATTTAGCACAAACACAGATGTTCTGAAAACATGTTGAGTTAACAAACAGAATTTAGCAGCCATACTTTATTCAGTAATTTTAAAAGTTTATTTTATATAAATAAACAAATATTTAATAGTACAATCATTTGATTATGCATGGTCACTTTCATATTGACAAATATTTGTTTTATAATTGATATATTCATCGAATTAAGAAAACAACAGTGCTGTATCTTGTTAGAAATAGTAACACTTGTGCATTTGTAGAAATACAGCATCCTTACATTTGAAATGCTTTAACTTGTTTTGAGTTGTCTTTCCAAACGTGCTGTACAATGGAACGTTTACGTATCCTTTACTGGAAACTGTAACTTATTTTTCCTTTATCGATTTGTCTTAATTTTGTAAACTTACATTCACACTGTACTACTTTGTAGTATATAAATGTAATGTTACCGGAATCAGAGTTAAACTATATTTGGAAAAAAACTGATGTACTGTCAGAGCACCTGGAGATGAACCCCAGGCGTCAGAATACATCGTGCACTGAAATAAAATCATGATACTGTCATAAGGCGGGAGTTCTTTATTTTACGAAGGTTAATACAGTCATGGGGGAAACACTTACAGCAATGGATAAAATTAAGTAACATATATAGGTAGAAACGATATAGACACTATCCAAGAATACAATTGACGTAAGCCAACGCACACACTCATTTACGTTAATCCAACCCATGAGAAATGAGGAAAATGCAAATAAGTGACAGACTCATGTGTAAATTATTGTAGAGCTCAGATTGAATGGCAGACAATGCGTTCAAGCCAACATGGTCAACGAGGATACAAAACCGTTTTCAAGAAAATACAGAAGCGTATAGATACAAGGACGATAATCATGACATAAATCTCAAGGACCTCGCTGGAAATGTACACCCAAAATAAAAATACCATTGTTATCGAGATCGGCTAACAAATGACAGAAAAACTGCAGTCAAGATCTGTTTCGGATAACACCTTTATCGGAGCACTACACCATTCAGTCATAGTACACCAGGTTAGACTCTGCCAAGGTGCAGTTTATTCGTAAAAATGGCACTGCTCCAAGAATAAGTGCTTGGGGGCAGTCCTGGGGCAAGTGGTACCTACTGATAGCAAAGATTCCAATGGTGTAACTGTTCGTCAACAGGAAAAGGATTCTATGTGTAACTTGACTACAGATCCCACAGTACTCTCCCATGCCGTTCTAACTAGCTGGGATAATACTAAATTTCAATATGGCTCCATAACCTCTGAATCTTAGTCATCTCCCAGCGACCCATGGTTTGCATTGATTTTTTCTCTCGTCACAGCTACAAGTCCAACCAAGTCGATCCAAGACTGGTAAGTGTTGCATTGTCCCACATTACTATGGCGTGATGCAGCTCATGTTCGTGTGCTGGAGAGATAATCAGATTGGCTGTAGATGTAGTCCATTCTAACACAAACCCAACTTACATTCGTAAGTCTGTTCTTGTGCAACTAATACTTGACACAGGCGACTGACTGAAATGTTCACGTTGCAGGTTATTTACCTTACGCAACCTAAGAAGAAGCGAGTAATTGCTTATTGTGGACAGTCCCAAAATTCAGAACGAGAAAAGTTCAGATAGTATGCTCTCCACAGGCCGAAGTGGTGGAATAATGTCAAATGGCTGCCGTGACATGGAACTCTTTCGTTTACACGGTGAAGAGTCTCCTCGTAACGACCATGGTGTCGCATTGTCACAGGCAATGTCCCATAATACATCAGCTGGCCAGTAAAAGACAAGTGACGCAAGCCTCTCCCTGTTTTAAAATAGTTCAAGTGGTAAACATACACTCCTGGAAATTGAAATAAGAACACCGAGAATTCATTGTCCCAGGAAGGGGAAACTTTATTGACACATTCCTGGGGTCAGATACATCACATGATCACACTGACAGAACCACAGGCACATAGACACAGGCAACAGAGCATGCACAATGTCGGCACTAGTACAGTGTATATCCACCTTTCGCAGCAATGCAGGCTGCTATTCTCCCATGGAGACGATCGTAGAGATGCTGGATGTAGTCCTGTGGAACGGCTTGCCATGCCATTTCCACCTGGCGCCTCAGTTGGACCAGCGTTCGTGCTGGACGTGCAGACCGCGTGAGGCGACGCTTCATCCAGTCCCAAACATGCTCAATGGGGGACAGATTCGGAGATCTTGCTGGCCAGGGTAGTTGACTTACACCTTCTAGAGCACGTTGGGTGGCACGGGATACATGCGGACGTGCATTGTCCTGTTGGAACAGCAAGTTCCCTTGCCGGTCTAGGAATGGTAGAACGATGGGTTCGATGACGGTTTGGATGTACCGTGCACTATTCAGTGTCCCCTCGACGATCACCAGTGGTGTACGGCCAGTGTAGGAGATCGCTCCCCACACCATGATGCCGGGTGTTGGCCCTGTGTGCCTCGGTCGTATGCAGTCCTGATTGTGGCGCTCACCTGCACGGCGCCAAACACGCATACGACCATCATTGGCACCAAGGCAGAAGCGACACTCATCGCTGAAGACGACACGTCTCCATTCGTCCTTCCATTCACGCCTGTCGCGACACCACTGGAGGCGGGCTGCACGATGTTGGGGCGTGAGCGGAAGACGGCCTAACGGTGTGCGGGACCGTAGCCCAGCTACATGGAGACGGTTGCGAATGGTCCTCGCCGATACCCCAGGAGCAACAGTGTCCCTAATTTGCTGGGAAGTGGCGGTGCGGTCCCCTACGGCACTGCGTAGGATCCTACGGTCTTGGCGTGCATCCGTGCGTCGCTGCGGTCCGGACCCAGGTCGACGGGCACGTGCACCTTCCGCCGACCACTGGCGACAACATCGATGTACTGTGGAGACCTCACGCCCCACGTGTTGAGCAATTCGGCGGTACGTCCACCCGGCCTCCCGCATGCCCACTATACGCCCTCGCTCAAAGTCCGTCAACTGCACATACGGTTCACGTCCACGCTGTCGCGGCATGCTACCAGTGTTAAAGACTGCGATGGAGCTCCGTATGCCACGGCAAACTGGCTGACACTGACGGCGGCGGTGCACAAATGCTGCGCAGCTAGCGCCATTCGACGGCCAACACCGCGGTTCCTGGTGTGTCCGCTGTGCCGTGCGTGTGATCATTGCTTGTACAGCCCTCTCGCAGTGTCCGGAGCAAGTATGGTGGGTCTGACACACCGGTGTCAATGTGTTCTTTGTTCCATTTCCAGGAGGGTATTTCGCCATTAGCTACGGCTAATGATACAGCTCAAGCAGGTGGGTTCCATAATATTGGTTCTGGTCCGCTACCTGGTCCGCTGATGCCCAGACTCCTTTGAGCAGCAGCATCCTCTCTTTCGTCAGGAGGTTCTATGGAGTGGAATCGGCTGCTTCCTTTGGAGAATTCTCACTGAGTAAGATTTAAGAGAGCTCGTCGTATGGTTGTCCTTGCAGCCTTGACAGAGCTTTGGCTCAAGGTGAGCCGGGACGCGTGTGCCAATGAAAGGATGGCTGATGTCTGACCAGCGAGGCTCGACAGACCTGGAGCTTTCCGCGTCCCTACCAGTACCCCATGCCAATCGGGACAGTGATCTACCATTCATGTATCATCCTGTGCGTACATGATGTGACACATGGTTAATGTCAGAATAAACTATTCATTCCTCCAACTGGCTCATTTTCAACTGTACTTTTGTACACCTCAACATGCCCAGATGGAGATATGTCGGGAATTTTAGCTATTAGAATACGGGGAACATTCTCTGAATCGATACTAGAGGCACTCGAGCGAACACGAGGCATTGATAAGATGAGGGCTGTAACATGCAGTAATATACCTCCGGGAGCATAGCAAGCACTAGTATACTCACGATATGAACGTGAGCAGTGGTTGGAAGAAATAGTTAATTATTATGTAAATAGGGTCCGGAAAACGGTCACAGGGCTGTGTTTGCAGTATTATGAAGAGGAAGTGGTACGGCATATATCAGATAGGATCAAACCTGAAGACAGGCGAATGGCGATATTTTGAATGCTGCTGTGCGACAAATACAAGCAATTGTGTATGTTAATGAAGTACGAGAAAAGAACAGTCGAGACTTCGGTCAACAGGTGCGATGTTTTGTATGTGGGTAAGAAGCACACACAACGACAAAACAGTATTAATAAATTCGGGGTGCAGCCAGTGAGGGTAAAAGTAAAAACAGATGAGACAGTGCGTTGCAGGCATTGTGAAGGGGACTGGTTCTTAAGCACAGTTTATACTAATAGTGTGCCACCAAACAAAACCGAACGACGGGGTAGATGGGGATCCAACTATGGAAAAGAGAAAAGGGTCGGCCTGGAAACTATGAGTCAAGGCGTTATTCATAACGAGAAGGGAAAATTACTTTTCTATGTTCTTCTGAAAATGAGGAACCAATGTGCAACTCACTGGATTCGGGGAGCTTGAATTAACTTCTATTGTTTATTGTTTATTATTTTTAATCTGTTGTAAATACTTGGGTATTTGTACCTTTTTTTAAAATTCACGAAATCCTTCAGCAGCACTTCCCTGACAGGGATATTGAGTTAAGATTTATTCATAAAAGGTTTCGATCAGTTTAAAAGAGTGGCTTTGGTAGGTTAACAATCTTTGTTCAAGAGATAGAGAATTGAAAGTTATTTGTGGCCAGTATTGTAACGTACATTTCGAATGCCTTTGTTTTAGTAAATGTGTAAGTTATTCTGGTATAGTAGGCACCATACTGAAACACTTCAGCTCGATGAGATTCTGTCGAAATTTCTACTATTTGGCAAGCCTTACATGTCGCTAGGACCCTGCAAACTCTCTTCATCATGCTGCAAAAGTGCGCTGATTCTCGTAGGTTCCTAAAGCTTTCACGACAGCCAAAATGTGCATGACTAAGGTGTACATACCAGACAACCTTGTGTACGAAATTTTATGGTATGCAAAGCAGCCGTTCATCACTACATAAGTCCATCATTCAGAACATGATTACGTCTATTACCTTATAAAAAGTCCTGATACTGACGTCATTCCAGTCATACACTTCTTTTACTTCGCTCAGTACTGGGTCTCTACCTCGTTCCCTGGCTACATTTTTAAGAGTCGTCCCAACGAAAGTGAAAGGGGACCAGCTTGAAGTACATTACGTTATCCCGTAAGCAACAATTACTGTCACACCTGAGCCCTGGTTGAACTCATGACGATGCGAAGGCTACAACGTTCCCTTCGCCAGGACTGTAATGTTCAGTTAACTGAAATTATTGTAGCAAAAACGTCCAACGCCTCATTCGCCCATTCAATAATTTTGCCGACATCACAAATTGTAATGCACAGTGAGCATCGCACACTCTTTAGTTCTTCCAAAGAGAAAACAGCGAAAACGGGAAAAAAAACACACAATCACCAGAGCCCCCAGTTCTGTCGTTAATACTTTCTATCCGTCTCGGTAGATAGTCCGCTGGTGAATGAGAATGTCTTCAGCACCACCTGTCTGTCTCGCTCCTTCTCACTGAATAGATGTGTATTCATAGCTGACCTGTGAGATGTTCGTGGTAAGGCAGAAATCCTTAAGTTTATGTGGAGTGGAAGAGGTGCTTCCAAAATAGCCTCCTTATACAATTCAAATTCATGTTGTACCTTATAACTCAACTCCCACCAGTATTTGTGTGTGTGAGGTGGCACAAAGCTGTTTCACGTCATTTCAGTGAACCTTTCATAGAAATTTGGCAACGGCCTTGCCGCGGTGGATACACCTGTTCCCGTGACATCACCGAAGTTGAGCGCTTTCGGGCGTGGTTGACACTTGGATGGGTGACCATCCAGGCCGCTATGCGCTGTTGCCATTTTTCGGGGTGCACTCAGCCTCGTGATGCCAATTGAGGAGCTATTCGACCGAATAGTAGCGGCTTCGGTCAAGAATACCATCATAACGACCGGGAGAGCGGTGTGCTGACTCCACGCCGCTCCTATCCGCATCCTCCACTGAGGATGACACGGCTGTCGGATGGTCCCGGTAGGTCACTCGTGGCCTGAAGGAGGAGTGCTTTTCATAGAAATTTTTATGTAGCTGATTTTTAAACACAATATTCTGTTAATGAATGCAACCTGTCGGATACCTATGGGGTAGATGATATGTCAAGTTTCACTAGCTAACTCTAATTACAACTACATCTTGAATTGTCGTTTCAGCTCCACACGGTAACAACCTCCGTAGTCTACCACCACTCACCAGCAATTACCCACTATGATGTACCAGTGCTTTCCCACCAATTCGGTCCTCAACAAAACACCACTTTCCAGAAGCAATTTTTAGAGTCGTCACCGACCAGTCACCTATCACATTTCTCGGTACGATGCACTGGCCCGATCACGGCTCGATAATATGTACAGGAGGAAGACACTTTTGGTTACTAGGTAACTATGTCTCGAAGCTTCCACCGAAAGTTTGGGGTGCTAATAAAACGTAAATATTCCGCGGGAAAGGTCAATTATCCAGCCACGTAGGCCATTAAAAGAAAGTGCAGGAGTCTGTGCCATCCTTTTTCTTTTAGGATGTCCATGGACCATTGTCCCGAAAAAACTAACGTTCTCTCCCGCTGGGCATTACAACAAGGTAGACAAGACATTTGTCCCAACACTCAGCGAAACTAATCATTCACGGTTTCATCCAAAGCAGCTTGTAATACAGTTCGACACAGTATCCTGTAGAATCCAGTCCTCCAAATCTGGTGCAAGCACAGTCCATCAACACCCTTTAGGTTTCTATTTGACAGGACCCACGATCACACAAAAGCCCAAACCGGATTTGAAATGTTATTTTATGTGGTTGGTGTCCGTGAGGGTACTTGTTTGTTATAGCCATGTTGCATCTGCCTGGCCATACACAAACATCATTTCTGTTTGTTCCCGACGTGAATACCGGTTCATTCTGCTGCTTACAGTACGCTTCGTCAATCACACAGCCTGCAACACAGATGGAACACATGGATACACAGAAGATGGTCAGAAGGATTGTCATTCATCACTGCCATCAACCATATAGACGATACATTATGGGACAATGTTCATAGGACCTCTTTTCTTTGATTTCCAATCGGGAATCCGTCCATGTAGTTTGTCGGTTTTATTAATGTTCACCCTGTATGCATAAGACCAGGACCCATTCACCACTACCATCTCCTCCAAGCTCTTCTCATATTATCTCTATCCCCCAAATTCGAACTGTAACCGTCAACATACCTCTCCTCCTTGTAAATTTACTTCTCTCCCACTCTCTCTCACTAACTTGCACTGTCTCACACATAAATACAAATACATTCACTCAGACACACATACTTCCCTTGCCTGATCTCTGGCTCTCTCTCCCCACCTTTTCCCCCTCACTCCCTCTCTGTCTCAGTCTCTCACTACCTACCTACACACACTCATACTCAATCTCCCGCTACACTCCGTCTCTCTCACTGTCTATCCCTACTCCTATGTGTGTAAACACACACACACACACACACACACACACACACACACACAACACACACATACACACACATACACACACACAAACACGCACAGACATGAATTATACATTACACAATAACATATATTTCATGGGTTACCAACACTCACCGCCTACAGGAAAAATAGGTGAACAACCGTAAATACTGTAAACTATGATGGATGTAGACACATATAAATGCAGTTCTATTGCCAAAATTGAGCTGAAGAGTAATAAACAAACAGAAAAAAACTGACAAACGTATATGTACTACGGAATTTCTTTCCACTCCAACCTTCGCTAACAAAGAAGAAAGAAGTTGTTTGCAGAGTATGTGATCAAGAAGTAGAAACACAGTAAGTAAATGCACGCCATCTTTATTAAGAAATATTATTTTTATGTTACAGCAACCAAAATGTGCAAGCACACCCAAGCATAGATATATCCATATTTCCAGAATGACCACAGAAGATGCTTTGTAAACAAAAGCGAAACGATTCTGATGTAAAATACTGTTTAATTAATTGCATTAAGCTTAAGACTGTGAACCAGTAACAATTAGTTCTGACAGCTGCTGCGGAATGTGGCCATGCAAACAAATATAATAAAGTAGTTTTTGTTAAGACACCTACCTTGCAGAAGTTCGAAAAAATTCAGTCTAGGAGATCAGTTTCGGCGGGGTAATTAATAAGTGCAGATAATATTTGCTTGAAGGCCGTCCATTATTAATGTGAACACGTGCCATAGTATTTCATAGACATTTATATAGCGGCAGAGTAAGAAAGGGGAACTCAGACTATTTGCTGTAAACAGTTAAGTTTGTGAATTTCGACAACACTCAAAAACTACTGAGAATGTCGTACAGGAATGCTACCTTGTCCTGAATAGCGGTAACTACCAAATTCGTATGAAGTATTCTACAAGTAAATATATTCTTATAATACTGTGAGAACTGCCTGTGCATCAGTGAGCAACGTTATGTTTAACGAATACCTAATGGAAGTTATGAGCAGTTCAAAACGAACTTTCCAGCCACTGACTCGTAACTTCCATTAGCTATTGGTTAACCATTACGTTGCTCACTGATGCACAAGTAGTATCACAGTAGTATAAGAAAATGTTAACAAGTATTAAAAGTCTGGGCTTCGAAATCAGTTCAATCATGGGTTTTAAAGCACCATTTCTTTGTCTGGTAATGCTTTTTAAGGTGCAATATAGAAAGCTGCGTCGTGTTCGGATTTCACGCTAGATAGTATGTCCCAACATGTCTAGGTGACTAAGTTACTTGAAAGGAAAGAGAAAGGGCTCTTTTAGGATAGTCACTGTAATGGGTAAAACCAACCTATGTGATGATGACAGTTCTGACTTAGCAGACGATGCACATGTGTACATCTAGCGCTCTCTGCTCCGATAGCCTCTACAGCGTTGAATAAGTCACCCAACGGACAACAGTAGGGGTCGTAAATCTTAAGCTGCCGAATGAGCTATTTTCTACAACGCTGAATTGAAGATAATTTTGTCATTATTCTGAAACTTTGAAACCGCAACGACTGAATGCACCACATTGTTTTGCTCGAGTCTGAACCGTTGTAATGAGCTGCTTCTGTATTCAAGAGCGCGAAGTGCCGAGAATTATCTTGCTTCTTCCCGTTACTATGCGGATATTCATTTCATTGTTTCTGTTGTGGAGAAGTTTCTTGAAAAAATTTGAGCTGTTCCGCCTTTACAACGTGAACGTTCAATTAATAAATACTACATTAATACAATCTTAGAATAATTTCTACAGCCAAAGTGCAATTATTATGTCGCAAGCCAACATAGCAGTATTTCCAAGAGTGTTCCCTACTTATTCTAATGAAAGCTGAACATTACACCATTGATCCAATTTAGTGCTACAGAACGTAGCGGATTCGTAAATTAGGTTAATTTTCTAGAACTAAGTTCAAAATTGGAAGCCCTTCCGTTATGTTCATACAATTCGCTCCGGTGAGGGTGTACATTTTTGGAGAGTCTTTGATAAGTAGCAAACCTGTCACTCCATATGCCCAAGGAGGGGATTAAGAAGGGCACCGCTTCTACCATCGTAATGCCGCTAAACGAATTTTCCTTTTCCAGTGTGTCGGCCACTGGGATGATGTGCGGCTAAGAGAGAGAGAGAGAGAGAGAGAGAGAGAGAGGGGAGAGATAAACGCCTTGGTGGCAGGTGCTCCGGTTTCATTAAGAGGTGACAGCCCAAGATGTAGGTGGCGCCGTGGCAGTCTGCAGGGAGGGAGACGAGTGCGCTTGGCAGGCGAGTGGCTGTTGCCGCCTTAATTAGAATAACACCGGCGCCGACACGCTAATTAGAATAATAAAGCAGCACATGCAGCAGGCACATGATTTCGTCAGCCGCTCGCTGCGACGTCAAGCTATTGTGAGACAACTCACTCTGGGACTTCGTCTGCTGAATCTCATGAATGTCATTGGCACCACTGAATAACCGTCAGACGATAGATGTAACAAGAACGTCTACAAGAGATTCTAGAAAGTCCGCCGTTTACAGATCGTTATCAACAAAGGAACCAAGAAGTCTACCTTCCGCATTCATCTACATAAATAAAAAGGTTCGTTTGTTCACAGTAGTGTATCTTCAAATTTTCTTCACCGATTGCTCTGAAATTTTGACACAGAGTTGCGTTTCAACACGAGAAGTTTTATATATCTACGGGAGCGCCATATGGTATATAAATTTACGCATGCAATAGACATAAGTGGATTCGTTGTTAACAAAAACATCATGTTCGTTTGTTCAAAATTTTAAAACTGTGCCAGTTCTTCATCGATTACCCTGAATTTTTGTCACAAGGCATTCGAATAGTCACGTGTTTTGTATACCTACCGCCCCTACATATAATGTATAAATACATACGTAGTAATTTTAGAGTAATGGATAAAAAAGTAAATGTTCATTTCTACAAAACTGTAAATATCCGAAAGTTCTTCACCGTTTGCTTTAAAAATTCGACAAAGCGTTGCATTCCAATACAACGTTTTATTCATATACCTTATTTTTAAATATCTCGAAACATTCTTAGTGATTTACCTTAAATCTTAACAAAATAGTCTAATGAGCACCCGGAAGAACATAATCTGTTTTTCTGATTTATAGATTATGTATAAGTGCAGTATTAATAAACAAAGCTGAAGGTTAAAGGGAGGGAGTAAGAGGAGATGGACATAGAGATAGGAGAAAATGGAGACAGAAAGCGGAAATGAGATGGGCAAAGAGAGGGGATGGGAGAAGATGGAAAGAGTGGGGGAGAAGATGGTTATAGAAAGGGAGATGAGGAGATGGGCATAGAAAAAGCTAATGAGGAAGTGCAGAGGAGGGAAGATAGATAAATAGGGTGATTGACAGAAAAGGGGCTGAGAGAGGGGCAGGAGGAGATGGACAGAGATGGGGAGAAGGTGAGAAAGGGGGAAGGAGATGACGGACAGAGAGAAGGGAAAGGAAGAGGAGATGGAGAAAGAGATAGGGAGGTGATGAAGAGAGACGGGGGAGGGAAGGTGATAATGACGGATATACGAATCTCGTATATATTAGAAATGTGTGATTTTCTTTCGTTTCCATTTAAACAGACTAAGCCACGGCTACGCGTATTTGGGAATGGTTAGATTACGATATAATTAGGAACTTTAAAAAATTGCCTCCATTGTTCGTCTTGAGGCTGTGTTTGTTTCCCAATAGATATGTTTTGACTATTGACTCTACAGCTCGCTACCTTAGAGAAATGCTTATTACTTGCAGGTGACAAACTGCTCCGAATAAAAAAGGCTATGTACAAGGATAGTGCCGTTAAGACACATACTTCTTTTATAAAATTTAATTTTGGTTTTTCCTCCAGGTAGGACCTTCAAAACATGGTTATCTCCATTGTTCTTGTTATCAAAGAATAGATACTGTATGGCATGCAGGCGACATGTCGTTCCAAAGCCAGAAGTGTTCTTCTGATTAGTCAATTAAACAGTCGGGGGTGCCGAATTGTAACTTCGTTAGTGGTGCTCTCTTGCTACCACAGGTTGCACAGCCATTTCTGGCTCAGACCTGTACTAAGGAGAGTTAGATTAATATGGAAAGTATGAGAGGAAATATCAAAAATGAGAACACAAAACCGAAAGACTTTGATTACGGGAAACAAGTAAATATCTGTCATGTTAACTGACATTTTTGATGTTGTGCTTTCCATCGTACTGTAGTTCCAATTACTAAAATAATGACAAAAGTCGAGACAGTATTGGGCACAAAGATAAATTATCTTAAAACAGACTCTCGTCTAAACAGAAAACGATGTACTTACGACCAGCGTGGAGTTCAATCTATATTATTTTGAATGTTAAATCTAATTAAACAGTTTATTTCTTGTCCTACGAAACATTGTGCATTTGGCACCTATAACCCCATGTGTGGGCCACTACGGGCTTGGTAAAAAAAATAATTTCTTATTAGTTCACAGTACAAGAAAAGAATTAAAAGTAGGAACTGATAATATCTGCTCTATTGGAGGATGGGTACGGACGGATTCAGTGACCTGACGGCTGATGGCTGCACAAAGGATGGGTACCAAATTTTATCGTGTAAAACACACAATCCACCCTAAGTTGAGAAATATACACCACCATATTAAAAAAAGAACTACATTCACACTCCTTACTATCTGCTCAGTTTTTTACCACCGGCTCAGTTTTTTATTAGCAAGAGGTTTCTGTCAAAATATCCTTCATTCCCCTCTTATAATATGTTTTATGTATATTTTTGATGAGACAAGTACTTGACGCGAATTAGTGGATGCTAATATGAAGTGTGTCCACACTCCGCCTTTTCTACGGTTTAAACATTGAGGTGTCTGAATGTCTGTGGAGGTATGACAGCCCATTCTTATTCAGAAGCCGATGCCAGAAGAGATAGTGATATTGGACACAGGAGTCCAGAGCGAGGTTGAAGTGGTCATCGCAAAGGAGTTCGATTGGCTTAAGAACGACACTCTGGGTAGGACAGTCCATTCCTAGACCGTCATTGTCCACAAATCATTGGTTCGCAGAAGCTGCTTTATGACGAGGTCCACTGCCATGCTGATAGAAACATCGTCTTCGAAATGCGTCTTATACACAATGTACAGTGCTGTAAGATGTGTTCATGCCCTTTCGCTATTAGTATTTTCTTAAGCGAAATAAGGGCACCACACCCTAGCCACGAAAACCACCCCCACAAACACCACTCTCCCTGCACTTCATCGTTCGCGCCATACACGGCGGCACGTAACGTTCTGCTGGCATCCACCAAACCCAAATTTTTCATCAGATAGCCCGAGATTTTAGCATGATTTATCTCTCCAAATCACTTGTTTCCAGTCATCCGCTATCCAGTGAGGTAACTCTTTACAGCTGCTCAAGCTGCCTTCACGACTTGCTACTTAAACGAGTGGCTTACGGGGGCTGCTCGAACACTGCCTCCCATTTTCTTCAACTACCTAAAACAGCCAATGTGCTAGCTGGACTTCAGGTAACATTTTCGAACTCAGGAATCAATCCTTCCGCTGAGTTCATACGATTTTTCACAACAACGCTCTGCAATGGTCAAGAGTCCGGCTTCCAGCAGTGCAGAGGTGTACCTGATCTTGATCTGGCTGTAGTTGATCCTGTGCTTTTCAACCAACAGTTGACCAATGTAGCTTTAGAAGGGCTGACATCTCCGTGATGGATTTGTTACAAGTATCTTCCACTGAATTGTCTGTATTTGAAGCCAATGAGCTGTCTTGACCAATGCATTCTGTGGTTACTTTGTCGCTACTGATAACACAATGTTCCCTGACCGTTTTCGATTGGTAGGCTATCATCTGATGCCATGTGGTGGTTAGTTCCACATTACACAATCGTTTCTATTGTAGACTGTTAAAGGAACTTAGACTGACTACTTCTGTCCATGAAAACAGGGCTGTCATAGTCACTCTCTTAATTAACAACAATATTATAAGGCTCATTCCTATGTAGGGGAGAGCTGATAGATAATATCAGAAATAATTAATAGCATTGAAAATGTTTTAACTAAAATTATTGATACATAATCTCTCGTCAGAATAACGCCCGCTGCAAAGTAGCGCTTCAGGGAAATGGCGCTTTAGTTAAATCAAAGAGGGTTTAACGTGGCTACTTTTTTTTCTGAATTCTACTATGTGAACCATGTGCGGTTATTTTTTGTTCTCCTGTCTTGTTTTCTGCGCTCTGAGTAAGTCTACGTAGCTGCGGCGTGCGATATGGCATATCCGAGCCATATGCTGCGGAAGGGATCAGGGCACTTTTGTTAAACTGAAATAAAATTGACTATATATTAATTTATACGGGACAGACATTTCCATAAGGTCACGGACTAAGAATATCTGAGGAATTGTGTGAGCGACAAAAGTAGCGCTCAGTATTAAATTCTATTACGTGCCAAATAACTGGTACTATGATCTGTGGATCAAGCGAAGGGATGTTAATTGAATATAAGATCGGAAATGGTCATTTAGATTTATGGAAATAAAAGTGTACGAAGTTTGAAAGACTGAATCTAAGAATAGTAATGGACCATAGTACTTGCTATAGTATCTTTTAGTGACGAACCATAAAAATGACGGACATTTTAGTTGCCGTAATTGCTGAGAATAATTGTAGGATCAACCCTCCTTTCCCCTCAATAAAAAACGCAATCATTCATGGTCATTGTTACTGAATGTTGTTAATAAAAGAACTAAAGTGATTTTTATAATTACGTGTGCATTTGTGACTAATAAATAACATCCAAGGACGTCATTAACTGTCTTGTCTTCAGTAACGCAGCAACAAATGGAGGGTGATCGACTGAGCAAAAACATTAATTATAGTGAAATCCCGAAGTTCAGTCGCTGTTACAGTGAAGATGTTTGTGGCTGCTCCATCTGAGGTACGGATATGACGAACAGTGAGGCATATACGGTAGATAACAACATAAATATCGTTGTTGTTGTTGTTGTTGTGGCCTTCAGTCCTGAGACTGGTTTGATGCAGCTATCCATGCTACTCTATCCTGTGCAAGCTTTTTCATCTCCCAGTACCTACTGCAACCTACATCCTTCTGAATCTGCTTAGTGTATTCATCTCTTGGTCTCCCTCTACGATTTTTACCCTCCACGCTGCCCTCCAATACTAAATTGGTGATCCCTTGATGCCTCAGAACATGTCCTATCAACCGATCCCTTCTTCTGGTCAAGTTGTGCCACAAACTTCTCTTCTCCCCTATCCTATTCAATACTTCCTCATTAGTTATGTGATCTACCCATCTAATCTTCAGCATTCTTCTGTAGCACCACATTTCCAAAGCTTCTATTCTCTTCTTGTCCAAACTATTTATCGTCCATGTTTCACTTCCATACATGGCTACACTCCATACAAATACTTTCAGAAATGACTTCCTGACACTTAAATCTATACTCGATGTTAACAAATTTCTCTTCTTCAGAAACGCTTTCCTTGCCATTGCCAGTCTACATTTTATATCCTCTCTACTTCGACCATCATCAGTTATTTTGCTCCCCAAATAGCAAAACTCCTTTACTACTTTAAGTGTCTCATTTCCTAATCTAATTCCCTCAGCATCACCCGACTTAATTAGACTACATTCCATTATCCTTGTTTTGCTTTTGTTGATGTTCAATAAATATCGTACGTCAGAGAAAAAAAACCAGTGATGCGCTTTAATCATTTGCATATTCAGCTTAGCTATCGGGGATAACGTGCTTCATGGGAAAACGTGTAAGCCCATGCATATAACATTGAAATTGATAATTAGCTTGCTGATCAAAGATTAAAAAGTAATTTCATTCGTCTCTCTGGTATGTGAAGATTTTATTAGCAAACGTACAGTACTATATGCACATCTATTAAGCGTTACCTGATAGATTAACGAAAAAGAATTGTGTTTGCTAACGAAAAATTTAATATGAGCTTTATGAAAACATTTATGCATTTGAGTGAGTGATAGAGTCCACAAAATGAGAGTGTGGGGCAGAATAACAAATAAGAATCGTAAAAGGACATTGATAATTGTGTAAAACTTCAGTAAGAACTATGCGAGGCTCAATAAAATTAATATTCATTCAGCATCAGACGATTTCAGACATACTAGGTGCATGGCGCCTGCTACACTATTTGTGTCCATTTACATGTATTAATGTTTGCCAACAGATGACGTAAGATGATCCACAAATAGAGTTTAAAATAGATTCAGTTACTTTATCCACTGTAAAACTCATTTTTGTTACAGTTTGGTGCCGATAACTCTGTTACATACTATTAACGAACCACTACCTGGACTTCCATATATCTATGACCGCAAAAAGAATTTTACAACCTACCGCAATAAAGGCGTACACAATGGTGGATGGTTTAAAAATGTTCAAATGTGTGTGAAATCTTATGGGACTTAACTGCTAAGGTCATCAGTCCCTAAGCTTACACACTACGTAACCTAAATTATCCTAAGGACAAACACACACACACACCCGTGCCCGAGGGAGGACTCGAACCTCCGCCGGGACTAGCCACACTGTCCATGACTGCAGTGCCGTAGACCGCTCGGGTGGATGGTGGTTACGCTTCTGAACTTACGTCATGGGTCTTTGTGTCATACGCTGTACACTGTACGTTTAATCCTCTTAAGGAGCCAGATGTTGCCCCTGAAGTCTAAGAAATATTCGTTTCCGGCCACTTTCAAGGAATTTCAGTACACATCTCTCAGAAAATTAGCAGTTTAAGGAATATGTACCATTCTCTTCTGTATAACATTCCAGTGGTATCAAATACTTTGTACATTTTTAATCACCGATTTATCACTGTTTTTTGCGTACTATCTCAATATGGTAACTGGTCACACACTACACGCAAGGACGTCAAGGAAATTACGACCACGAAGAACTGAATTAAGTGCCGGCCGGGGTGGCTGAGCGGTTCTAGGCCCTACCGTCTGGAACCGCGCGACCACTACGGTCGCAGGTTCGAATCCTGCCTCGGGCATGGGTGTATGTGATGCCCTTAGGTTAGTTAGGTTTAATTAGTTCTAGGGGACTGATGACCTCAGAAGTTAATTCCCATAGTACTCAGAGCCATTTTAACCAAGCCATTTGAACTGAATTAAGTTGTATATAAATGAATTCAGAATACAAGGGTACAAGTCCAGAGGAACTGTTTGAGGTATCGGAGGACAAAGAAATATGGGAATAAAAACGGCAAGAATTTTACAAACATAAATTTATTATGAAACAAACAGTTGTACATCACTTGTTCCACGCAAAATGGAGTACAAAGAAGAAACATTGGTGACACCAATACTGTTTCAATAGCCTCGTGAAGGTACCTGAAAATAAAGCAGTACACAATATAACAGTTTCATGTTTCATATTTCCAAATCTGTTTTTGTGTGGACTACATTTACCTATGTACTCACACACAGAACAACTCATCGTTTTCTTCAGACTCAGCGTGATTTTCAACAAACAGTTTTTGGGATGTATCTGCAATACAATGAATATCTTCGGAGAAACGGTGCTCAATGGGTGGAATAAAAGGCAGCAAATCCAACAAATCTTTCTTCTTCGCAATTGTAACTGCACATCGCTGCTTGCATAGACGTCTTGTTCTGGTAGCTGACGTGTTGGTCTTCCTTTACCTTTTCTTCCTAAATTAATTTCTTGGAACTTTATGGCCTGATTGAGGCTGTTTTTTTGAATTTAAGTGAATATGCACCTTTTCGTACCTCAACCGCTGAATGTCTAGCCAATTCACTTTCTGACCATCAATGGTTTTATTCTGGTTTACAATGGCTGCTTCCAATTTCTTAGTAGACAAAAAGTCAGTATGCGTCACGTAAACTACCTCAAAATCATTTTTCTTTTTTAATTGTTTCACAATCGTTATCCGGTTGTATGGCGAATAAATGTGGGTTGCTATTCTATTCTTTTCTTCTATCAAGCCAAAGTTGGCATCCTTTGCTAGGTAAGAATACCCTAACACCATAAATCTATGGTCTATGATTTCTGTTTCCTTACCAGGCTCTTGTAATAGTTTCCTCAAAGCAAATGGTGTTTTTTATCCGATTTTGTCATGTGCACCTGTCGGAATAATCAGATGATTAGTATAGTCTACATGTTCCTTGAGATGCTTCACTAGTCTCTTTGAAAGGACTTGTGATACTGTTCCCCCTTCAGTTTTATCCCTCGTGTGCATAAAACAATTCTTTTCATTAGAAGGATATATTCCAATGTCGTACACATACAAATTTCTCTTGTAGTATGCTGCTGATGTGAACAGTTTTGGAAAGCGAAGAACCTTCTGCACACCTTAGGTCAGTACATAAGTACTTACAAGTCATCTGAAATATTTGCTACATCTGATTTCGAATTCTCTATAGTCTGAGCAGCTTTTCCTAACTGAATGTCACCACGTCTCTCGGTGGTCTAGCGGTTCTAGGCGCTCAGTCCGGAACCGCGCGACCGCTACGGTCGCAGGTTCGAATCCTGCCGTGGGCATGGATGTGTGTGATGTCCTTAGGTTAGTTAGGTTTAAGTAGTTGTAAGTTCTAGGGTACTGATGACCACAGATGTTAAGTCCCATAGTGCTCAGAGCCATTTGAACCATTTGAATCACCACGTCTCTTTCCTGCGTCATGGACAACAATTTAAGTTCATTCTGTTCCACTGAAATCTTCATGTTAATTTCATCACCGAAACTGCCGATATTTTTGATGGTAGCTTTAAATGGAGATAAAACTTTGTTGAGAGACATGTTAATTGAATTTCTCTTTTACTGTGTTTTATGTGCATTGCATTTCTGGATGTACATGCTGCACATATTGGACACAGAAAAATTTGGATTTTGGTATTTTATTTCAGAATTTTGTTTTCATGTGCAAAGGCTTTGGTAGGCTGCAAATGATCTTGTAGGTCACGTAACTTCCGCATCATCAATTTTATTGCCTGGAGTCTTCTTGCCACGACAGTCAACTACAGCTAAAACGTCCAGGTTTGACATGCCGCGGTACAGGAGTCTATTGGATATCTGAAAAGTGTTCCGAAAGAACGCTTTAGAAAACTGTATGCTTTGGTTTTCCGCCTGTAGAATATACTTAAACGACATTGATTTCCGATTCCCGAAACAATTTCGCGGTCGTCTCCTTTGAATACTGAATAACTGCACAGTTCCCCGAATAAAAGTACTTTGTTGTGAATAATAACATACCTTCTAGAAAGAATCAGATAGTTTCTCTGAGCGTTCTTCCGTTATTCCTGCAGAGAATTTTTATCGACATGTGCAGAATCTGTTGGTAAAAAATTTTCTTTTATCTAGTTCTCCTTTTCAGTTTCTATACACTTCTCCACTATTTCGGGGAGTTTTCCTTTTGTTGATCATCCATGTCTCCATATTTCATGTATGTTTTCTTTCTCTCTGCTTTAATGGAAACTGCCTATTCTCTACGGGTCACTCTCTCAGCCCTATAACAAATAATGTAATAAAAATAAGCACCAAATTAGGCATTCGAGACAATGAAGTGCATTACATTCCATCAACGGTTTCAAAACAGGTTATGGAGTCAAAGCATGTAATCGTGTAAATGACAAAATGGTGACCTATGCTTCGCACTACGTTTTTAACTATATTAGTTCCTTTTCATTTTCTTCTTGGTGTATGGAACTACAAAACTTTGAAGCACTCCATGAAGTGCGGGCTTGCTTCACTTGCCGTCTGAAATAAGAACAGATGTTTCATTTACCAAGTGAAGTGTTAAAGTGTAGGCTCAACAGGCTATAGTGGATGCACCCAGGCATTGCCCTCAAGAGGACCTCTTGAATTATACTGTGACAGCTGCTGGATCAGCGAAATATGATGTATCTCATTTAGGGTGTTCGGAAATTCCCGTTACAGACTTCTAGGACTTACAGAGAGGAGTGTGTAGATCATATTTTGAAGTGGAAATCATAACCGGCAGCCAAAGAATGTACGTGATGAAGTACAGCCTCTTCCAGTTATGGTGTGCGGCATCTCCTTGGAGCACGTCAAGGCGAAGGTATCCTTTGTCAAACCCGTTGCGTATTGTGGCGAAGGGACATGCGATGAAGTTGGATATTGTGCAGAAAGATCTTGACAAAGGCTGCTTCAATACCATAAGTTTCACCATTTAGAAGCATCATGTCGGTATATATTGCAAACGTGTACTCAATCATGTTGCTGTAACACTCACAAGACACGTTAATTAGTCTCGATCCACGTCAGAGAGGTTGACAAATGACAGCAGCCATTCCGACGTAACCACCCCCCCACCCACCCCCTCCGCATCCAATATCTACCATGGAGCATACGGATTTAGCAAAGATTTTTCAAACGGGTGTAACACGTAAACAGTACGTTTCCGGACATGGGTTCCTGTTCGAGATTCTACGTACTCATTCCCCTCTACAACTCCTACAAGTTTGTAACGGGAACGATCTGTGTTTCTCATTATTTATTTCTGTATTTGACTAGAATGTTTTTATATAAACATACCTATTTTGTGTTTTAAACTATCTGAACGGCTGTTTTCAGTTGCAACATTTTTATGATGCCAACGTTTTTACATGTTGCAGCCCTGGCAGCAACTATGATAAATTAATATGTCAAAAATCCGCCTCAGGTGCGAAATGTTACCGGTTCTTAAGAAAGTTTCAGCGAGAATAATCTAGCCTTCTTTTATTTTATGCTTCTGAAGAAGACTAGATTACTCTAGCTGAAACCTTGGTAAAGACCAGTAACATTTCGCAACTGAGGCAGATTTTTTACATAACATTTTATGATGTAGTTCGTGCATCAATATCTAAAAATTCACCGGCCTGGTCACAAGAATTAGGATTTAATTGGTGGTAATTATTATCTGTTAAGATATGAAGCTTCAGAGTGGAATGGATGTGGAACGAATAGGGAACTGAAGGAGGCCGTTTCAAAGAAAACCTTCCTCGAAACCGACTCGCATGATTTGGGCAACGCGTAGAAAATGTCGATGTCGGTTTTGGACGCGCCAGTGAAACCCACGCCTGCTAAATGCGAGTCCAGTGGTTGGTGGTTGGCCACTTCAATACTCAGCTCGATCCAGGTAGTGAGTTATTAAAATATGATGAATGCTAACATACGAATGGAGACCTAAATTAAAAAGTTTCTCACTAACGCTAATGAAATCCAGTTCTCAGGGAACAGTGCTGCAGTTTAGAGTGGGTAAAGTAAAATTGTTATCTAAGCTAAGGTTAGTTACCGCTGTAAACTATACACTATGTTATCAGAAATATCCGAACACTCCTAAAAATATACGTTTTTCATGTTAGGTGCAATGTGCTGCCACATACTGCCAGATACTCCATATCAGCAACCTGAGTAGTCATGGTGAGAGAGCAGAATGGCGCGCTCCGCGGAATTCACAGACTTCGAACGTGATCAGGTGGTTGGGTGTCACTGTTGTCATACGACTGTACGCGAGATTTCCACACTCCTAATAATCCCTAGGTCCACTTTTTACGCTGTGATAGTGAAGTGGAAAAGTGAATGAACACATACTGAAAAAAAGCGTACAGGCCGACCTTTCAGTTGACTGACACAGACCGTCGACAGTTGAAGACGGTCGTAATGTGTAATAGGCAGACATCTATCCAGACCAACACACAGGAATTTCAATCTTCAACAGGATCCATTGCAACTACTATGACAGTTAGGCGACAGGTGAGAAAACTGGGATTTAATGGTCGATCGGCTGCTCATAAACCACACATCACGCCGGTGAATGTCAAACGACGTCTCGCTTAGTGCAAAGAGCATAAACATTGGACGATTGAACAGTGGGAAAACGTTGTGTGGAGTGATGAATCACGGTAGGGTATGGCGATTGCCCGGTGAACGTCAGCTGCCAGCGTGTGTAGTACCAACAGTAATATTCAGAGGTGGTGGTGTTATCGTGTGGTTGTGTTTTTCATGGAGAGGGCTGGCACCCCTATCACAGCACAGTCCTACATTGATGTTTTAAGCACCTTATTGCTTCCCACTGTTTCGAGAGCAATTCGGAGATGGCGACTGCATCTTTCAACACGATCGAGCCCCTGTTTATAATGCTCGGCCTGTAGCGGAGTGGGTACAAGACAGTAACATCCCTGTAATGGACTGGTCTCTACAGAGTCCTCACCTGAATCCTGTAGAACATCTTTTGGATGTTTTGGAACGCCGACTTTATGCCTGGCCTCATCGATTGACTTCTATATCTCTCCTCAGTGTAGCACTCCGTGAAGAATGGGCTGCCATTCCCCAAGAAAACCTTCCAGCACCTGACTGAATGTATGCCGGCCACAGTG
The DNA here is from genome assembly GCF_023864345.2 of Schistocerca serialis cubense. Classification (NCBI taxonomy): domain Eukaryota; kingdom Metazoa; phylum Arthropoda; class Insecta; order Orthoptera; family Acrididae; genus Schistocerca; species Schistocerca serialis. The sequence goes on from NC_064642.1 coordinate 670,161,247, forward strand.
GAAGCTGTCATCAAGGCTGAGGGTGGGCCAACACCATAACGAATTCCAGCGTTACCGATGGAGGGCGCTACGAACTTGAGTCATTTTCAGCCAGGTGTCCGGATACTTTTGATCACATAGTGTTTAATGAATGTAGTCACATTCTGTAGGTAATAACAGATGATATTTCTCAATGCATCTGTGACATTCAGATTTATTAGTCTGCTCTTTAACTCTATCACGAGATATTTTACCTTCGTAAATTATACTCTTTATGTAACTACTATCTGAGAGATCTTGCACTAACCTGTTCCATTATACTGTACATCGACAAAGACATTATCGCAAACTTTTTGCTCAGTCACTGCATGAGTATCCAATGTTTCACCAGACAATGGGTTTTTTTGGCAGTTTTGCATGTTACTTAACTTCCTTGTCCGAAGGAAATTCCTTTTACGTAATAGTAGCTTGGAGTCTTGCGTCTAGTCTGGTTCGAGTTGTACCTTCGATGTTGCTTCCCTTTCTGTTGAAGTCATCATCATTTTTTAATATTAAATCATGATGATGAGCAGTCATTGCTACGTACAAGATGTCTGGCAAGATCCTTCCAATTTATATTCAGTACTGAAGTAAAGGTTTCCGTGTTAAGCCAGCTGGCTCTGTCAACTAGTATCGTTCAGTGTATTAGTATTCGGTCGCGTGTTACTGCGCGGTGAAATAGATGCGAAGAGGCTGCGGCGTCATAATTGGTTGCAAAGAGGTTACTGCATCATTACAACTTCATTTCGTTCCTTCTACCTTAAATTATTCGCTGTTAAATGCTCGTGGAGTGGAAGATGAGGTTTTGTGATGATGGTTCTCTATTACGTTTCTTATGGGATTACCTTGGTTTATAGGAATTGTGGAGGATTATCACTACTAGGTTGTAAACTATGTCAGTAGGCTTTAAAGCTCAATATATTAAACCACTGAAAGTACGTGCTTCCATATTATTTGTGGTGTCACCGCCAGACACCACACTTGCTAGGTGGTAGCCTTTAAATCGGCCGCGGTCCGTTAGTATACGTCAGACCCGCATGTCGCCACTGTCAGTGATTGCAGACCGAGCGCCACCACACGGCAGGTCTAGAGAGACGTCCTGGCACTCGCCCCAGTTGTACAACCGACTTTGCTAGGGAAGCTACACTGACAAATACGCTCTCATTTGCCGAGACGATAGTTAGCATAGCCTTCAGCTACGTCATTTGCTACGACCTAGCAAGGCGCCATTACCAGTTATATTGTGAAGCATGTACAGTCAAGAGCGATGTACACAAATTATAGATTAAAGTTAAGTATTCCAAGAACTACGTTCTTTTCTTTATAGGATAGTTACTTTACCTTGTTCCAGACCTCACGCCAATCTGCGTGAGCTTAACGCGTGCCTTTCGGCTACCTCCGAGTGGCTTGGCTGTCTTGCCGCGCCACTACATTATCTACCACAAACATATTATTTAGTGTGATTGTTTATATAAAGGTGCCACGCTGGTGTGCCGCCATCTTGTCTTCCTACGGAGAACAAATGTGCCATTTCCATTTACTTTAATAACATATCATATGCTGATAGATGGTGATATGAGATTTTAGATTGCCTTGCTTCACTGATCTGCTGCGATAACGTTATAGATAGTTATTTATTAAATGATCTGTCACCTAGTTAAGCCTTACTGTGTTCTGAATTTATACCTACACGTCTAGGGAGTAAGCCCGATGTCACAGATGGACGCAGAAAGCTAACACACATGTTCAAAGTAATATATTCCTTTTCGAAATTATTTTTTCCTGTAATACATAATGTATTGCTACATGCAGGCCCATCCTTTCCATTGCAGTGAATTTAAGTATTCTATGTGTAACCATATAACATTTATATTCGGGTCATATAGCGTCACTAAATTTTTTCTCTCGGGTAATGTGTATTTCAATTCAGAATGTGATAGAAGGGCTAATTTATATTTGAGAATAGTCGATATTTGTCAAACACATAGCAATCTCACAGTGCGAACAAAGGAAACCACCTTCATATCATAGTGTTTCAACAGAAAAGGTGGAAGCTGGAGGTAAATAAATACAAAAGAATCTTACAAAAGTCTTGACAAAATGTCTGTGAACGGAATGTCCACTTTCGGAAACTGGAACAGTTCTGTAGTTACCCCGCCAGAAAACAGACAAACCTATCCGCTTCCTCTTCGCAGCGTACCTGTTACCCAGTAAAGTTGCCAGAAACTGTATGAAAAAAAACATAACATTATAACAGGCATATGAAAAGTTGGTTTTAGAGCTGGTTAATAGCACATGTATTGGTGGGAAGGGTAAGTTTGTATCTCTCGATTAATATTTACCTTATTCCCGATACAATGTTCTTACTCATTACATGCGTTGCATTGTTGTGCTTGAAGAAGTTGATTTTATAGCTGGTTACAACGCATGTACTGGTGGAAAGGGTAACTCCTGTGTCTACCCATTACTATCTAGCTTCTTCAAAGTACAAAATTCCTTCTGTTTATACATACATGTATTGTTGTGAACAACAACACCTGACACAAAAACTGAAGATATTGAAATTCCTTTTGTATGAGTGCAGGTACGAACATTCTCCTATATATGATCACGAATACGAAAATTTAATCTAAATATAAGTGAATAACTTACCTGCGGTGTACAGCTATATAATATGAGATTCCCAAACGTACACCGGTGAGCCAAAACATTACGACCCCCTGTTTAATTGCATGGTGTTCCACTTTTCTGACACAGTACAACAGAGATTCTGCTTGGCTTGAATTCTACAACTCATTGACAGGATTCCAGAAGTATGTGGCACTAGATGTCTACGCAAATGTGAAGCAATTTCCGAAAATTACGGGATGGTGGTTTACAGACACGCAGCTGGCTTCCTATATGTGTTCCAGTGGGTACATAATAGGTACATTTGCAGGCTAAGACCAATGTGAGTTCACTACAATGCCCCTAAAACAACTATAGTACGACTCTGATCTTGCAACACGGACAGTTATCCTTTTGGAAGACTTCATTGCCTTATGGGTAGACTTCAAGCATGAATCGTTGCAGGTGGTCTGCAATTATGTTCACGGAGCTCACTGCTGTGATAATGCCTTCGATTACCACCACAGATTCCTCGGAAACCCAACTCAATGTAACCCGTAGCATAAATCCGCCCTCACCGACCTGCACCTGTGGCGGTGCATATTTTGTGCAGTCATTCGCCTGGATGACTGCGTGTAAGGACCTAACCGTCGACTTCGAGTAAAAAGAAATAAGATAAATTCGGTAGGCGACACACTTCTATTGATTCACGGTGAAACCTCAATGATACTGTGCTGAATGCAATCAAAAGTGATGTCGTTGGGTCAACGTAGGAACACTTTGGGATCGTGTGATGTGGAACACCGTATTCAACAACGGCCTTTGAACGGTGCCCTCCGAAACACTTGTTCCTGCCCCAATATTGTACTCTGTGTCAGATATGTCACAGATCGCTGCCTATCCAGGATTACACAGTGGGGGATCCTCCGACCTCTGAGTTTTGTGATAATACGTGGTCGTCCAATGCCATACGTCAATTTACCATTGTAACCGCTCAGTGTCATTCAATACGATCACGACACCCCTCGATCGACGTTAACACTTGTGGTGTCACTCACCTTCATACATGGCAGTGGACGTTTGAAAATTCGTGACGCTAGCTCGATGGTCGTCAATTGATTTAAATGTATTTCCCGGCTGACTTAATTCAATTACTGCCACGGGGGTGAGGAGAAAGAACACATCCTGGTGGTACCAGCATTATGCGTATTTAGATGTTCGATTAATCTGAATGCTTTGCAATGTTCCAGCGATTCTATTCGAACTCTATGCTGATGTACCTACAAGGAGCAATTTCGCAGATAAACATGCAAGTACGTAATGGATGTTCAGTTTCTCAATATGGTTCTTCGCACTCACACATTATACCTCCGCTCTAAGAACAATTTCATGCATTTACACTTTTGGTGTCTCACAATATTGGTTGGGTAAATACAGGGTGATTCAAAAAGAATACCACAACTTTAGGAATTTAAAACTCTGCAACGAGAAAAGGCAGAGCTAAGCACTATCTGTCGGCGAATTAAGGGAGCTATAAAGTTTCATTTAGTTGTACATTTGTTCGCTTCAGGCGCTGTTGACTAGGCGTCAGCGTCAGTTGATGCTAAGATGGCGACCGCTCAACAGAAAGCTTTTTGTGTTATTGAGTACGGCAGAAGTGAATCGACGACAGTTGTTCAGCGTGTATTTCGAACGAAGAATGGTGTTAAACCTCCTGATAGGTGGTGTATTAAACGTTGGTATTAACAGTTTACAGAGAATGGGTGTTAGTGCAAAGGGAAAAGTTCAGGACGTCCGAGAACGAGTGATGAAAATGTAGCACGCATCCAGCAAGCATTTGTTCGCAGCCCAGGAAAATCGACTCGCAGAGCTAGCAGAGAGCTGCAAATTCCACAATCAACTGTATGGAGAGTCCACATTGTTGGCACTTATCTGTCCGTAACTACCTGAACGTCAACTACCCGAGGCGATGGATCGGCCGCCAGGCAGCCCGTGACAGAGCACTTCATCACTGGCCTCCAAGAAGCCCTGATCTTACCCCCTGCGATTTTTTCTTATGGGGATATGTTAAGGATATGGTGTTTCGGCCACCTCTCCCAGCCACAATTGATGATTTGAAACGAGAAATAAAAGCAGCTATCCAAACTGTTACGCCTGATATGCTACAGAGAGTGTGGAACGAGTTGGAGTATCGGGTTGATATTGCTCGAGTGTCTGGAGGGGGCCATATTGAACATCTCTGAACTTCTTTTTGAGTGAAACAAAACCTTTTTAAATACTCTTTGTAATGATGTATAACAGAAGGTTATATTATGTTTCTTTCATTAAATACACACTTTTAAAGTTGTGGTATTCTTTTTGAATCACCCTGTATTATGACGATGCGTTGCATACAACTTCCACAGTTATTGTTTATCATGTAGTCAAGACTACGTAAGGAAGCCAAAATCGTGGATAAAATTGAAATCTAGTTTGTTTATTAACACTTCTCTTTTCACTAATTAAATATGAAATATGAATCGGGATCGGAGGTGATGATCTTATCCTTCTTTTTTAGTATTTTAGGTCCCCGTTAATGAATATTTGGTAGTTAATAAGCGAATTATTTTTTATGCTGGCCCGTTGTTTGTATCAGTTACCCCCGCAACCGTCCAAGGATAAGATTCTATTAATGTTCCGCACACACGCCTTTCACCATTTTATAAAATGCAGAATTGCGTAAACTATAGCTTTCTGTTGCGCACAACTTTCGTGGGTTCCACAACGATAATAGTTTCCCAAGAGTATTTTTCCCAGCTAACACAAAGTTAGAATTATGTTGTCGGATTCATTTTCACTACAGCCGACAATAAACGTCTCTGATCACTTCGTCACACGTAATGTATTTAAAACGTGCTTGAAGAGTCTTTAAATAATCTCCTTAACGAATTTCGCAGTCGCGTACCACTTTTTCATCGACTAGCCTGATCGCGATACCTGAAGGCAGAGCGCTCAATAATGTGTTACATGTTCTTTTATATGTATTAAAAAACAAACGCGCCCCCAAATCTTTCTGTCCCTCTTGGTCTATGCTACTTTGCTCTTTATTACTTTTCGTTATATTGCTTCTTAGTAAGACTGTGTAGTTATGAAGTTTCGTATTACTTTCCCCATTTTAATTCTTCCCCCATTTTAATTAATATGATGCTAATTGACACGCCTGCCCGCAAAGTACCGTTATACCATCCTTCATCTACTTTCCGCAGGTGCTCACTACAGTAGTCCGCCAACAGGCGACCAGCTTCAACATTCCACATATTTTCGTTTCCGGCCACATTGGGACAACAATGTGATCTTTGTCAAAATCGCTTATATCAATGGATTTCCGCATTTGCAGCCCTTATCTTCGCATTAATGACTGCCCACATGTCTCTTTTCCGCTTAAATTCTTTCCTCACTGCGTCGAGTGTCTGCAACACCACCAGGAAGCATTCATGTTTGGGAAATGGTCATAAAGTTTAGGCTTACTTCGCCTCCTCTGAACCTGTCTCATCGGATTCCTTCTCCTTAGATGACCGCTTCTAAAGTGCTATTTTTATAAGCGAAATTCTGTGTGGTTCTTAGGGTTTCCTACTGAAGATATTGCAGTAGTGTATCAAGTCTTCAATTTCAAGAAAAAGGGATGCGACATCAATTATTGGTCCAATTGAAAGAAGAAAATATATAAGGCATCACTACATAATTAAAGTGCGCGTCATTTATGACGGCGGCCGAGGTTAGCTTCGTTCTGCGCATCAGACGTCACAAAACACAGTCAGTCAATGAGCAGAGAACGACGTTGCCAGAGCTCGACTGCAGTGCAGAGCACGGACGAGTGTTTTTTTAGAAACGTTCAGTCATAAATAAAGTAATTGAACAAAAGCAATGTCTTGATAGCAGACTTTCTTTTATAGAAAGTTTGGAAAAAGCATTCTTCATACCAATTGCTTCATATTCTATTAATTAATTAAACCAAACAAGCAATAAGCCTCCTAATTCAGGAGATAGCAAGGAAAGATGTTTGTATCATTCTCACTAACCGCTTTTTTGCAATAAAGAACAGCGGTAATTGTTTATTTCCTATTGTACTTCTACGAAACATGAGTAATTCATAATCATACGAACAGTGTTTGTCAGTACTTTGCGTGATATTTTAAAATCCTCCAGGAAATATACTGAATGAAGAGCTGCGTTAGCGTAATTGTTAAAGTGTATGGCTGCTAAACGAAACGTTCTGTGTTCAAACCTTGGTCGGTGCTTAACATTTTCTTTATTTTAAAAACAATATCGAAGTGTCTTACTTCATGAATTTTATTCGTTGGAATGTAATTTTTTGAAATTTCTGGTGGCAACCAAAATGGACCATACGGGAAGTATACGCTACGGACTTTTACCTCTGCAAACTCTTCAAAATTTTGTGCAATGGTTTACTACATCTAATTCTGCACAATAACTGCGTTGAATATCGAAACAAAATTAAGTCATTTACGAGGGGAAGGTGTAAGCCAAGAAGATGTGTAAAAATCATATTTTTGGGCCAAATAGTTTTTGTGAAATCGAATTGTAAAGTGTGTCAAAGCAGTCGAAACACCATATGTCTGCACAGGCGAGCAATGCAATGATGACAAAATCGCGCACATCGCGGAATGTGGGGAGCACGTCTCTGTAGCAGCTAAAGGGTTAATGCGGCCGTGGTGGCTTTACTTCATAAACTGCGCGCTCCCCCGTAAACGTAAGTTTGTGAACTATACTATGGCGCTGCTTCTCTTGGCGCGTACAACTGGCAACGCAGTAATCTCCTGCGTCTGGGTGGCCATGCGCGAACCGCCAAGATAAAAGAATTGAACTATAGTCATTCTTGAGAGCCAGATAAGATTCATAAATCAACACAATGGTCATCGGGACTCATCTTATTATCTAGAGCACCACAAATATTAAATGTGACTTTATTATCGAATACTTTCTTCATTGGATCAACGTTTTCCGAGGCAAATTTGCGGTTCCCATCACTTTCACTTACATGAAAATAATCATTTTCTCTGATTATGAGAGATACGGGTTCACATCACTGAGGCTGATACATTCTAAGACTAAAAAAAGACTCATCATGAATGAATTATCCGAATGGGAGAGAAATCAGTAAAGGTGTTGTACATGTATAGACAAACAAATGATAAGAATTTCAGAAAGACTGGTTGGTTTATTCAAAGGAGAAAACTTCACAAACTGAGCAAGTCAGTAACGAGTTAGCACTTATGCATACCGTTATTCGGCTTGGCATTGATTGATGGTGTTATTGGATACACTTTGAGGGGTTCTCAGTCGAGGAGAGATCCGGCGACCTTGTCGGCCATAGTATTACCTGCCAAGCATTAGGTTAAGCAATAGAATCGCTGGCAGTGTGAGGATCGGCGTTATCGTGCTGGAATGTAAGCCCAGGACGGCATGCCATGAAGGGCACAGAATATCGTCGACCTACCGCTGTGCTCTAAGGATGCCTAGGATGACTGCCAAAGGAGTCCTGCTATGGAGTGAAACAGCAGCCCAGACCATCACTTCTGGCTGTCGTGCCGTATGGCTGGTGACAGTCAGGTTGATACTACACTACTGGTCACGGCGTTTCCAGACACGTCTCCTGGTCATCGGGTCTCATTTCGAAGCGGGACTCATCATTGAAGACAATTCTACTCAGCTCGATAAGGGTTCACTCTGAATGTGCCCAACATAACTGCAAACGTTCATGTTGGTGTATGGAGGTCAATGGACGTCGGGGCAATTGGTGCCATGTGTTCAGCCCCTATTCTGTGAGCAGCCTGTAATGATCCTCGTGGTTACTGAAGCACATGTTGCACGTTGGATCGACGATAGTGAAGGGTCCAGGGTTCTCTGTGCCTCTCCGACGATTGCTCGGTCCTCTCCTTCTGTTGTCTCTCTCGATCGATCACTTCCTACTTGATGCTCGGCCTTAGTTTACACATTCCTGCAAACATCGTCGAATAGTGTCCTAGCTCCTATTTAAACGTCGAGTGGTTCACCGATTACTACAGACGGCTTCTTTGAGTCTCTCTCAAATGCTAGCATCTGCTTACATTCTTCGTTCGCCTGTCTGCGAGACAAAGTTTCTTTTCAACTGAGTACATGGAATGAAACTCGCTAAGACTGTATGGTCTCATATCGGCAAGTCCACTGTTTACTATCCTTGCTAGCTGCGCGGTGAAATTGCGCTGCACACATTCATCCATTTGCCGCTAAGGTTAACAGTTTTTCGGTCTGTGTAGCGCAGTACAACTATGCTTCTATCCCGTCTGCCCTCAAAGGGTGCACATTCCCGATGGTTGGTCAATTGTCGCCTATATTCCTAGTAGTAATCCAATTCATTTATTACCATTGGCGAGTTAATGTTTAATAAATGAAATTACAGTTATAAAGACGTGTGGGTGAAATCTTCAGCTTTGTTAGGTTGATAGTTGTTTTTCCGTCAAACATATTATAAGTGGGCAACATTCATCTTGGCGCCAATTCAGCACGGTAATTCCTTGGACCAGGCGTCACCCAAGGAAACGGCGGTCAGCTATAAGACCTTTCTGCTCTGAGGGTTCAGATGATTCAACCATCTGTCACTCGTGGAGACCGTGACCGGCTAGAAGAGATACAGCACTAAATACAATTCCGTAATTACAATAAATGATAACCAACGACGTGTCAGAAAATCCACATTGGCCATAAAGTATTGGCTCGTCAATTTCCTTAGCGAGCTCATGCAACAGACATAAATATAAACAAACATACCAGGGAATAGCAGATTTAATTATAAGTGCAATGAAATGAGTTGGAAATATGTAGCTCGTAGAGCCAGGCAACCAGATGATGATAGACGATGGAAGCTTTTGGCTGGATTCCTAAGGGTAAGAAAGGATCGAAACGAAGGTCGAGTAGAAGGTTAATACTGATATCAAAATATATGTATTACGCAAAAGGATGAATACATATAAACTTCGTAATGCTTGAAACATTCATGGCGGGAGGTTAGTGGATGACGAATAAATGGCTGAAGATGATCATGAAATATTTATATTGGGAAATTAACTGTTCGATAAAGATTGTAACTGAGTTATTTTTGGGCATGAATTTCTAGAGTATGAGGAAAAGTCGAAAATTTTCTCTTAGTAATGAAAAAGGATTATTTGTAACATGTGACATTCGCTTACTTTGGCAGCCTGTATATTTCTGGCGTAGCCGAATCTTAGCTGTTTAAACACTGTGATGCTACAATTTTTTCACAATTTACTGCATAACACATTAAGTTTTTAATCAGAGAAAGAGAAATTGATGAACTGCTGAGGTCGTACTTTCGTCGCTGTTCCACGAGCCAATGCAATGAATATAAACTCAAGCTGCTCCGAGTATGACACTGTAAACTGTCTCACTGCGAGTAAGAACAGTCAACCAGACCACGAGATGTGTGACCTACCCCAGCGTTCTCATAAATTAAGCTGGCAGTTAACATTAATGATGCTGGTAATGAGACACTTCCCCTCTGAAAGCGCGGCGGCTTCCGTGTAAATTAAATGACATGTCCTATATAACATTATTACTCTGAAACAGGGTAACTGCAAGATTAAGTGATGAAATATTAATAAACATTGCCACCGCGGGAAACCGGCTGCTAACACACCATGAAATTGTACACGTATTCGTATCGTAGTACTGCGCGCGAACATGTGTTGAAGCATAACAGCGAAAAGACGTAGCGTAGTACTGCCATATATGATTCATATTTATTGCTGGAATGTTAAAACCGTCTCTATCTGTTGTTACATGCAAAAGGTGCGCTTCCAGCAAAACATAAGTTCCAACAAAGGAGACATGATTTCATCTAATTGATAAATTGACTTAGTAGACTTTTTTGTGAAGAACGCTAAATGAGAGTAAGGAATAAGGGTGGAGGAAGCTACGAGGTGAATTATAAAATATCTAAAATGTAACGTTTCACAAGTGATCGGCTCAAGCAATTTTTATTTCACATATAATGAATGGGGAAATATGACTGGAAAATTCTACTTCGGCGTCTGCGGTTTGTTGATAGATTGATACTCTGTGATCTGTCGCGTAAATTTCCGCATGAAGCATGCGGCTGATATCCTGTTGCAAACAGAGTGTATCGGGCTCTAAGTAAAACTTTAAACTGTCGTAATGGCCATCAGGAGAGGATTCAAAATAAACGAAAATACTCCATTCAGAGTATGCCAGAACAACAAACTGCAAGGAACAACGTTGAGTAGCTGCCTTCTACACATAATGGCGGGAAACTGGAAGAAAGTTAAGGTCATGACGACTAGCTGTCTGCAACATTACGAAGGCAAAGCACTGAATTTGATACAGTGGATAGATTTTGGCATCTCCAAACTACTGTCAAAACTGTGGTACGTACAAAATCAACCTTGTGGTAGGAAGTGTAGCCAGGAAAATAATGGCTGATATAGAGTATTGTATCAGGAGGATTGGATTCTTCAAGGTGAGGATGAATGTTGTAATCCTCTCACCAGGATAACGGGGTTTTGCGCTGTCATACGTCCAAACGACATGCAAGGCACTTTTGATACGCAGAATGATGCATCTGTGCCACAAATACCACGACAGTGCGCAACCATACCGGCTAGTGGTGTACGTTGTGAACAAAAGTGGAAGAGTTAGCCATACGGAGGTAAGGAACCCCTTTAAGGACAGTGATATAATCTCGCAGAACGTCCGAAACAGTCCTAGAAACCGACATAAGGTCGTCCTGGTATAAAATAGTTAATGAAACAATAGAAACGAAAGAAAAACATTTTCCAGAGTCTGACAAATGTAGGAAGAGTAATAGACACCATGTCACAATAGATACATCTGTGGAGAGAGCAATGTTATATGGTGTTGGTGCAGAAAGAATTTGGTTATGATTTATTAGCAGATCAGCAAGACAGCGCATCACACTAAAATGACTGCCTCAGCCCAATGAAAAATACTGGCGCAAAAAAAAAGAAGCTGCAAGTCTAGATGGCGGGACATACCATGCAGTGAGTGTATACTGGCGATAGAATACACATCACAACCAAGACACTGTCGCTAACAAAAGACGCTTTATTTAGGTCTAAGTATTCAAATTACATCTCAGCACTGGAGCTAGTGAATGTGGGGTGCTGCATTCTCGCAATGCTGTACAATAACATTAGTAGTTCTTAATACGAATGACTAACAATACTTAACTTGGAATTTACAGTGGTGTCGCAAGTGATGGGCGGCATGCAACATAAATCCGAGTCCTTTGCTACATACAATGTTCATGCAAGTTTGACAAACAGTGTGTGGATCACTACTAACTGCTATCGCAGCGTTCTCTGCTAGGACTGTCCGTATACTGATCGAATACTTGGCGGCCAAGGCTGGCTGGAGCGGCGCTTATATTCTCCTCATGTACAGGGCGTTCCTGTCGTGGTGCGGTCCTAATCAGCGCCCTATTGGGAGACGCCGTTTCACCGTCTTCTGTAATTTTGGATTCTTCATCTTCGTTCCGGCGCTTGTGGTTACGCCAGAACATTCGCGCTCCCCCCTCCACCCCCCCCCCCCCCCCCCCCCGAAAGTAACTGACCGTCATCGTGTAGAGGACGCGACCTCCATGGGTGAGGCAGGAGTGTGGGCGCACAGCAGGTCTGGAAGCTGATTGCAGGCGACGTCAAGCTCCCCGCCGTACTCCGCCATCCGGCCTGCGCTCTCGCGGAAATGACCCCCAGAAAACGACCAGAAGGGTACGCGTCCACCTCCGGCTGCCATGAACCAGATAAAGAATCGGTGTGGTGTGGGTGGGTCCAGCTCCATAGGTTGGACGAGAGGAGGCGAAGTAGGTGAAGGCTCCGTTTCCTCGGGTCGTCCCGCGGTATCGTGATGACACCCTCTGGCGGGTGCTGTGGCCGTGCAGTCCTCTGGATTCGTGAATCTGGGAGAAGAGACACTGAAAGATCATCGTGTACATAACAGAGGCGAAGCGGAATTTTATTGCGGCGTTGCAAGTCAAAAAATGGTTCAAATGGCTCTGAGCACTATGCGACTTAACTTCTGAGGTCATCAATCTCCTAGAACCTAGAACTAATTAAACCTAACTAACCTAAGGACATCACACACATCCATGCCCTAGGCAGGATTCGAAACTGCGACCGTAGCGATCGCTCGGTTCCAGACTGTAGCGCCTAGAACCGCACGGCCACTCCGACCGGCCGTTGCAAGTCATCTGGACCTGAAATAAGACACATGCAAGCGCCAAGCCAGCGCACTATCTCTCCTCGCGCCCACAGTCTGCTGCCGCTAAAAACCCTGCATAAGACAATATCATACGGAATGAAGCGATACTTGCGGCCTTCCTGCAGCGCCGGATGCTGAGGAGGGTAAACCAGGTGGACGGCCGTGAAGCAGTTCCACCGGCGATGGTTCATCTCGTGAGTGTGAACGATATGAAGCGAGAAACAGCTGCAATGCCGATCCCTGGTGTGTGCGCAGCGAAGTTGGGCCATTTGTTGCTTGAATGTGTGGACAAAACGTTCCGCTTCGACGTTTGACTATGGATGGAACGGTGCACTTGTTAGATGCTGTATGCCATTGCGTTCACAGAATGTTTCATATTCATTTGACGTGAACTGAAGGCCGTTGTCTGACACTGTGTCCTGTAATATTTCTGGCTTAGTCAGTCATCATAATGGGCTCCAAGAAGCTGTTCCCAGAGCAGTGGAGATGCAAGAAGTATATAGACGACGAAATATGGTGTGAGGTACCTGTGACAGATATTAGATTCGGTACCAATCCCGTGAGAAAGACCGCCTGTATAATGCTACTGCTCTGTGATTGGCTTCTGTGTTCGGAGCAAGGGCGCCAAAACGTTGAAGTATAGTTAAACTACTCATTGGAATGACTTCAGTTTATAATATAAGTATCTGCCAACAGCTATCAGTCAGTCATTTTAGAATTATGAAAAACAATTTAAATCAAAAACAAAAGACTGACGAAATTGCAGACGAAGCACTTCGGAAGCGTTCGGGTCACGCCTTTTCTGGTATGGCGCGAGAACTGTTTCGGCTGTTCGTCTGGATTAGGCAGTCGAGAAGAACAGACATGTTGTCTGTCGTAGGATGTGTTTCCAATTTTTGTTTAAGTTCCTGTTCTTCACTCTGGATTGGGCAGTCGAGATGTACAGTCATGTTGTCTGTGGCACGATGTGTTTGCCAGTATTCAGCATTAAAAGGTTCACTCCGATAGTCATGAGGCACAGGAAGGTGCCACAAATAGTGTAAAGATACATTTTCGTAAACATTGTGTTTGGTCATGTACTTTGCTCTATCAGAAGGTGTTGTATTAAGATCATGTAGTCTTCTCGTGTGGGTATATTAAAATACGCGAGTGGCATCCCAAAGAAGTGATGCATTATTTCAGAATAGAACCTCGCTAAAAGTCAGTTTCATCCTCAAGATACAAAACCTACGACCTGCGTGCTGTTTTCTGCGCTGGGGACATCAACTTGAAGACAGAAGGTTAGTAAACCATAACAGAACCTTTGTATTCCACACAGTGCAGTGGAAACAACTAGACGCCTCACGTGTACTGCATGCACAGAACAAATGTGCTCAGTGACACGTCATCTGCAGTAATGCAGAGGAGGCAAAGGAGGGTGATCGTTATTAACACCAACAATCAATTCACTCTTCCTTTCTTGCCGTATGCTTCAGGTAAACCTTCGCGGCACAAAATCGATGACAACAACTAAATTATGCTATATGATTTTGTCGAGTTCATGGCAGCAAAAGCAAACTTGCTATACTAGTCAACCACAATCAACTAATGGGTGTTCCAAAAAGGTCCCGAAAAGTGTATGTGTACACGTTGCCCTGGCGATTGCAACTTAGGACAAGCAGAGAAATTTGTGGTGGAGCTGACTGATTTTCCGCACATGCGTGACACTGTGACGTCATATTTTCTATTTGGGTGTCCATACCCAGTCAAGTACAATGTCGCCGCGCTAAAGGTTCCGTACGAACAATCCCCCAGTATCTTTGGTGAAGTACCTGCTACACCTCTTTTGGCAAAACTTTAGGGATCAACACACATGACAGTCCACTGTCATTTTGAACAAGAAGTACACCACCCTGTACTGCGAGGCTATGGCGACGTACAAAGTAGTGGAGCATTTGAGGGTTCTTTATGCTATTCAATGAGTGAGACCACGATGTGCAAATGTATGTTAGCATGTTCATATCTGGATCAGCTTCCGTGGCCTGTGTAATTTTCTTATAGTTCAGCAGAAAAGACTGAAGCAATTCAGAATCTTGAGCTTCGATGTGACAGCAAGATGCAGTAGAAGCGTATCGTGGATGTTTGATGCGTCTGGAACTGAAACATCTGCTTTTGCTGTGTGGCATCTAACGTATACGGCTGTGTCGCATGAGCAGGAGGCGGGACATGTAGCGTGGGCATGTTGGAAGCCACGAGTGCAAAAAACAGACTTAGTAATCAAGCAAAATAGGCAAAGAAAATTTCTGCAACGCCCACTTGAAAACACGAATTAGCAAAAACGACAAGAAACTGTTAAAGCCAATGAGTGCCCATACAAAGTAAAGACAAGAGAGTATTAAGGCGCCAATACATTATAAAAAATTCCTTGATCGTCAGGCACTGGGTTCGACGGATGGTCGTCGCCAAATGTGGGGTCCCACCCACTCGTCGCGTATAGGATGCCTAAGCGCTCTTGCGTTCTTGCAGTGCTATACAACAATTCAAGCAAATAACGTTAGTAGTTTTTATTACAAAGAAAGTGATTGACAATACTTTACTTGGAATTTACAATGGTGTCGCAAGCGATGAGCGACATGCAACATAAATCCGAGTACTTTGCTACATAAATGTTCATGCAAGTTTCACACACAGTTTATGGATTACTAATAACTGCTATCGTAGTGTTCTCTGATGAGCCTGTCCGTACACAGAGCGAATGCTGATCGTTCGAGGCTGGCAGGAGCGGAGCTTACATTATTGTCTTGTAGAGGCCGCTCTGTCGTGGTGCCGTCCTAATCAGCGCACCTCTAGCCGACGTCCTCTCTTCTCTTGCGTTCTTCATCTTCAGTTTGGAGATTGTAGTTACGCCAGAACAGTGAAAATATGAGGTGAATAGCCAAATAAAGAGATAGACACCAGAATGCTAGAATTGAATTTTTATTTATTTGGTTGCTGAAGTTGGGAAGAGGGTAAGGGACCATGTTCCTCAGCATTACGTTCTGCACTTAGAAAAACAGGATGCTACTGCTAAAGACAAACAGATCACACGAACTCGATAGCTCAGGGAAGCAGAGAGGAAGCAGGCAGGTTAAGGAGAGGAGGAAGGAAGGACGATCAAATTGCTATTGGGCATCTACAAAACTATTGAAATAATCATCTCAAAATACAGTAATAACTTTATATATATTTGTGTGTGTGTGTGAGTGTGTGTTTGTTTGTGTCTGTTTTTAAGTGATGATATGTGACTTAGAACATAAAATTTAGACAAAGCATTACTTGTCAAAATGATAAAACGAGTCGTATAGATTATTATTAAAGAACACCTATTGGTTTATGTTTCTGAAACAGACGAATGGGCCGGCCGTAGTAGTCTGGAGCCGCGCGACCGCTACGGTCGCAGGTTCGAATCCTGCCTCGGGCATGGATTCGTGTGATGTCATTAGGTTAGTTACGTATGAGTAGTTCTAAGTTCTAGGGGACTGATGACCTCAGAAGTTAAGTACCATAGTGCTCAGAGCCATTTGAACCATTTGAACCAGTGTTCGATACTCCTTGGCCGCCACGGTGCCTTGCATGGGCTCCTCTTAACCCATGGATGCCCACGTGAACGTTCCCCAAAGCATAAAGGAGCCGCGGTGACCTTGTCTCCGTTCCACAGTACATGTGTCAAAGAACTGTTCCCTTGCAAGACGACGGATTCATCGGACCATGCTACCGTGTGTCACTGCGCCGACGTTCAGTACCGATTGTCACGTGTGGATTTTGATCTTGGCGCTAACGTTGGCAATTGCATGGGTCGTCGGCTGCGGAGGCCTATCGTTGGCAGTGGTTGGGCAGTTTGTGTCCAGACACACTTGCACTCTGCTCCGAATTGACTTTCGGACCTCTGCTTATTGACGTAATTTGCTTGTTTCATTGTCCTCTATTCACGGCTGTATTATTCAAACGTGCCGTATATGTCACTTAGTGGCTAAAATCACTGAGACTAATCGCGAAATTTTGCTGGAGATAATAAATAATTTTGGTAAACATTTTTGGAAAACAGTGATCAGTTAATTATTATATTTTGACTAATGTTCAATCTTGATCACACCATTTATGTTTTAATGATATAGGTAACCGGTTTCGGTTCTTTTTACAGAACCATCATCAGACCCATGGCTCCCTTAGGATGGTAGGCGTAGCTCTCCTTGCTGCTACGCAGTCATCAGTTGACTGCGTAGCAGCGAGGAGAGCTCCACCTACCATCCTAAGGGAGCCATGGGTCTGATGATGGTTTAGTAAAAAGAACCGAAACCGGTTACCTATATCATTAAAACATAAATGGTGTGATCAAGACTGAAAAGTAGTCAAAAAATAAGGTAATAAACAATTTCATGCAGGAGGTGTTTTGGTATCCAGTTTGCAAGAAATCCTCGGAGACAATTGGGTTGGCAGAAATTCTTGCTGCTATGTAGAGTGTAGGGTTAGCGGCACTGACTGTGGCCGGCTGCTTCCCACGTCCCTCCCACTCTCCGCTTCCCCACTGTGCCTCCCGCCCTAACCCCTCCACGCCCCCACTAGACGGGGAGCTTAACTGCCAGCCATTACGGCGCTACAGCAACAGCTTCCATGGGAAGCGGATTACCCAGAACCTCCTTGATGAATGGCCTAAATTCAAAAAGGGAGCTCAATCTATCACGCTACAGAAAATCTCATCCCGCTCCTTTAGGCACTCTTTTAACTGCGTAGATACGGGGCACTATATATACAATGCAGGATATCCCACGTTTGCTCAGCAGATGCCGACATTCGATCGCATTACACCTAATGGCATGACAAGCATTCGAATCTTCGTAATTGGAAATAAATAACAATCAGAAGGATGGTTACAAATTCTGTACTTAAGAGAATAAGTAAATTATTTAGAATAATGTGTGACTTTACTACCTCTACCGCTACATTTACCACTATATTCAAATGCCCACAAAATATCCTTTCACAGAATACTGTCAAACTGAAGAAAAGATCCATATAACTAAGGTGCCACTATTATTTCTGAGGTTTATCAAACGAAAGTGGCAAGTAGACCTATGCTGGAATCTGAGGTACGACACACGGCAAAAGAAGTGATCAGTTGCGAATTAGTATTAGACGTTAAATTCATTAACCCTTGTCTGGAGAGACCGAGCGAGGTGGCGCAGTGGTTACCACACTGGATTCACATTCTGGAGGACGACGGTTCAATCCCGCGTCCAGCCATCCTGATTTAGGTTTTCCGTGATTTTCCTAAATCGCTCCACGCAAATGCCGGGATGATTCCTTTGAGAGGGCACGGCCTACTTCCTTCCCCGTCCTTCCCTAATCCGATGAGACCGATGACCTCGCTGTTTGGTCTCTTCCCCCAAACAATCCAATCCTTGTCTGGAGACGTAGTAATGGCTGCCAAGCGAGTGAAGTTCTACAGAGTTACTTGAGAAAAACAGTACCGAAGTTACGAAAGATAGATAGTCCCTGTTTTTTTTAATACTGATTTTGGAACGAACAACAAAATAACGGCTTTGAAATACTGGAATACACAGTCGCATTGAAAAAAACGAATGGCAGGGAGGACAATAGACACGAGGAGAGGCAGAGGAAAATCGTCCATTAGATAACAAAAAATATATATAACATGACAACCAGCTTTACAATATTACAAAACAAAAATAAATTAGAAGTATTTATTTGTAATTCAGTTAGTAGACTTGATTAGCGAAGAACTCACAAACCTCGAAAGAGAGAAAAATTTCAGTGTAAATATTAGTATTTTCATAGACGGAGATTATTTCTTACTTGTAATACAATTTGAGAAACAAAAGCAAAACAAACTACGCATTGTGTGTGCTAAATTGAGAATAAACGAATATTACAAAAAGAATGAAGGGCTGCGGCAGTTAAAATTTTGTATTCATCATTTACAGGAAGTATGGACTCATTCCCACACTTTGATTCATTTAAGGCACCACTCCACAATGGTTCTCCAATATTTCTCTCCATAACGCATTCTCTCTTAATGTTTACGAGGATGATCCAGGCGACAGAGAAGCTATGGGTTTCGATAAATATGGCTGCTAACAACCAACGTGACTTGAACCTCATACACTGTAAGGAATCTGTAAGTGCAAGAAATACATGCCTAAGTACGTCTGATCCCAGCTTCATTTTAAAACAAGTAGAAAAGTTAAGTCGTATGGCTCGAATGGCCGGGAGAACCCGAAGCGAAGGTTCAGAAGCCGAATTTGATCGTCTTTTTCCTATCCTCTGTTCATAGAGACATCTTTCCTTCGCGAAGTAGGAGAGCTGTCTATCTAAGCGCCACTGTTAAGTGTAGACGAGAGTATTGGTAAGTGAGTAGTGTTGTGTTGTGTTAGTGTTAGAGATGATGCTGGAAGGAAGAAAGTGAAACCCAGTGCCGACACAAACTCTACTCCTCTCGAAAAGCACGAAGGAGGCCGCATAGCATAACATTACCCTCCCACAGCGTCGGATGCCCTTACTTCAGGACACTGTGGGGAAGAGTTCGGAATTTGGTACAAGACGTTATTGGCCTAAACACTGATCAGGGACATACCTCCAACGCCCCTGTTGTCTCCTCTGCCGTTAAGGCAGACGAAAGAATGTCAAAAGGTGCAGCGTATATGGTCAGTAACCTATCCAAGTTCCGCGGTGACGAAGCGTTTTTAGGCGATTCACTCCGGAACAATGCGACTGCTACGGTCACAAGTTCGAATCCTGCCTTCGGCACGGATGTGTGTGATGTCCTTAGGTTAGCTAGGTTTAGGTAGTTCTAAGTTCTAGGGGACTGATGACCTCAGATGTTGAGTCCCATAGTGCTCAGAGCCATTTTGAACCATCCAAGTTTTGGTCAGATCAGACGGTGCTTAACTTCGGTGGTCTATCAGGAACCGCTAAATCCACCTCGAAATTGTTGAAAAGTAAACTGATATAAAAGAGACTCACATTTTAAAATCCATTTTTCGATTCTGGTTGAAAATTTTCTGATAATTAATGTTAATAGAAATCGGTTATGGCTTTCGTATACGTTATGTACCAAAAGTAAGTCATCAGAAGTATAGACAACTGTTAATGTGCTCAGTTTCGTGATACAAATACAATTTCTGAATGGAATAATACTCTACCCCATGTCTGTGTGCATTAGCTCGCTCTCTCATTGTGTCACATATTTAATAGTGGTATTTTTTATGAACAGCAGGATGAGTGGGTTATGTCTTTCTGGAAATAACGTAACTAGACCAGCTGCTCGTTAATCCTTCAATAATTTTTTCTTAGCGGAGGGGGCACCAATCTGCGGATGCGGCCCGCCACGAACTCCTCTTCTGTGCCAACCGTCTCATCTCAGAGTTCTAATTGAAATAAAAGCCGTCAATTATTTGTTGGACGTATTTCACCCTTTGTCTTCTTCTACAGTTTTTCCCCTCTTCAGCCCCCTCTAGCACCATGGAAATGAATCTCTAATGTCCGCCAGGTCTTACCATCCTATCCCTTTTCTTTGTCAGTGTTTTCCATGGCCTCCTTTCCTTGCCAGTTCTGCGGAGTGTTTCCTTATTCCTTAACTTACAGGACAATCTAGTTTTCAACGTTCTTCTGTAGCACCACATCTCAAATCCTCCAATTCTCTTCTGTTCAGGTTTTCCAACAGTCCAAGTTTCACTACCATACAACGCTGTGTTCCAAACTCATATTCTCAGAAATCGTTCCTCAGACGAACGCCTCTGTTCGATAGTAGTACTATCGGCCAAGAATGCTCTTTTTGCCAGTCCTAGTCTGCCTTTGAAGTCCTCCTTCCATCGTGCTGCATAGGTACCAGAATTCCTTATTTCTTCTACTCCATAATCCCTGCTTCTTATCTTAGGTTTCTTACTGTTCTCATTTGTGTTACTTCTCATAACTTTCGCTGACTTTCGATTTACTTTCAGTCCATATTCTGTGCTCATTAGGCTGTTCATTTCATTCACTCTCTCCTGTAACTCTGCTCCATTTTCACTCAGGGTAGCAATGCCTTTACTTTCGCCGAACTTCGATTTACTCTCAGTCCATATTCCGTGCTCATTAGGCTGATCATTTCATTAGCAGGTTCTGTAATTCTGCTTCATTTTCACTCAGGGTAGCAATACCATCAGCGAATCTTATTATTGGTATCTTTTCACCCTGAAATTTATAACCACTCTTGAATCGTTCTTTTATTTCCGTCATTGGTTCTTCGACGTATCGGTTGAACATCAACGGCGAAAGACTACATCCATGCTTTACACCCTTTTTGAATTCGAGCACTTCGTTCTTCACCTTCCACTCTTGGACTCTTATTATTCCCTCTTAGTTCTTGTATATATTGTTTATCAACCGTTTCTCCTTCTAGTTAACCCCTATTTTCCTCAGAATTTCCAACACTTTGCAGCATTTAACTCTGTCGAACGCCTTTTCAATGTCGACAAGTCCTATGAACGTGTCTCTCTTTCTCTGAAATCGTGCTTTCATTATCAGCTACGTCAGAACTGCCTCTCTGGTGCCTTTACCTTTCTTATAGCCAAACTGATCGTCATCTAACTGATCCCTAATTTTCTTTTCTTTTCTAGTGTGTGTTATTCTGGTCAACAAAATGGGATGCATGAGCTGTTATGCTCATCGTGAGGTACTTATTGCACTTGTCTGATCTTGCTATCTCTGAAATTGTGTGGATGAAGTTTTCCGAAAGTCTGATGGTGTGTTCCTGGACTCATACAGTACAACGTGAATAGTCGATTTGTTGCCACTTTCCCTATCGATTTTAGAGATACTTGAAACCTGGCGGTAGTCAAGGGAAGGCAGGATTCGGTTACGATTGTGGACGGGGCCGTAATCAGTTACTATTAGTTGCCTTTTACAATTATACACAATTTATTTTAAATCAGTAATTCCAGACTCGACAATAAATAAAAAATACCACATATTATTAATGAAGGAACAAGAAACAGAGTAAATAATGGTGTTTTCAGTGACTTACAATTTAGCAAATCACCATTAAATACAGATACAACAGATAATGGCATCGCACAGTTCAATGCAATCGGACAATAGCATAATTAAGTTACGAATTTTAATATTGTTAGAATTAAGTTTTCTCCTCAATGCAAGCGCACAGGTGGCGGATACATCGTTGACAAGTTGGTTCTGACCCAACAAGTAAGAGAATTGATTGTCAAGTCGTATGTGCAGAAAGTTTATGAAACGCGTGAGATCGTATGAGCGCATGTTGACTCGAAGTAGGGCGCGTGAATTGCTTTTAAAACAGAAAATAAGGGATTCGGAAAGATTAGCAATGGCAGATCGAGACCTTGACCGAATTGAGGTAGAGACCCAACATGAAGACGGGCAGAGAATGGACGACAGTCCAACAGACGATACAGTATCGCGAGAAATAGGACAGATAACGCACCATGACGAGGATAATGTACGTCAAGGCATAGAAAACGTAAGTCAGCATACGACAGAGGAGCAGAAAAGTAGAGAGACAGGCGATGAGAATTCTAGCTTGCGTCTTGAATACGTAGAACCCATAGTACAAGTAATCAGAGCTCCCTCACCACAGAGTACAAGGAATACGAGCAGAAACGTGTCACAGCACAGTTCAATGCAATCGGTTGCGAACCAACACTTGGGCGAAAACACAGAGCGTAGGACGTCTGAAGAAAACGCTATAGGACCCACCAATCTGGCAGAATTATTAAAACAAATTACGGAAAACATGACAAGGCAAAATAAAGGAATTGCGAACCAAATTAAAATTCAGAATGCAGAAACGACGAACCAAATTGCAGAACTCACGAGACAAATGCGTGAGATTAAAGAACAAAACAAAAAAAATTCAGTTACACCTAAGTCATATTGAAGACGAGGCAAAAGAATCTCGAGAAGTGATAGGAAACTTAATAAAAGGTCACAATCAATTGAGAACATACATTGACAAGGTACAATAGGACGTACAAACATTGCGTAATGACATTCAGTACGAGATCAAAACATTACGTAACAACACCCAGGGAGAAGTCAAGAGACTAGAGAAACAGATAAACGTAATTACAAGACAAGCAGCAGGTACAGCGTGTGAAATTGTTGAAAACAGTGTTTTACACAAACGTATCACAAAAGCAGCGCTGAAAAGATATGATAACCGCATAGTCAAAATAGAAGCGCAAACGAAGCGACAATTTCATAAATTGCGAACAGAGTTGTTACAAACCATTGAAGAGCGTAGTGAACAGGATCGAACAAGCACAGAGTCTGCAACCATATCCGTATCTGTAACAGCACCGGAAAAAAAGCACTTAACGCAGATATTACGCATTTGCGATTCCAATCACAGGCGGAAAGTAACATACGTGAAATAAGACAGCCTGCACAGCAACAAACACGTTTCGGAATTCTTGATGAACAAACGTCACCACAAACACATGCGGAACCATAAATGTATGTTTCAAGACAGTTTGGATCGTGTAATGAAGCGGCAAGGTTAGCCAGACAAGATACCGAACCAATACATGACAATGTAAAGCCAGGTCGCGAAGAGTACAGTGCAATGCATTCAGCTACACGTTCACAACCGATGGAAGAAAATTATTGCGTACCACTCCAACGATACTACGCAAGGGTAGGCGAAAGTTACAGTGGACAGTATCCAATGGACCTACCACAACCGGAAAGAATGACGGGAGAAATGGTCAGAAACAAAAGTGGCGTAGAATCGCGAATTTCATATGGAACTATGACGAAGTACGACAACGATCATTTCCTCACAGACAGAAAATTTCAACACTTTCGAGAAGGAAACTCATTACATCCAGGAACTTTTATTGATCAATTCCGAGTAGGATTACCAGAACACTGGACGCTAGCACACAAATTAGACTTTATATGTGCACACATGTCAGGAACAGTCGCAGAAACCATGCAGAATGTTGCAGCGACATGCCGATCGTACGAAGATTTCGGAGAGAAATTTCTCTCACTATATTGGTCCAGCGAAGCACAGAACAGAGTGAAGTACGAATTATTACAGAACCCATAGTTCGAAAATTCAGGAGAGAAGAGTACCGTGAAATTTTTCGAATTAATGGCAAAGAAAAATCAACGCTTAGATGTACCATACAGTGACGGACAGTTGATTAAATTATGCGCGATGAAGCTACCATTGAAATACCAGCAATCATTAGTCGGTCGCGGAGGCAATTACGTGGAAGCATTTAAAGGTATTCTAAGGGAACTAGAGTTCATATTTTCGGAAGATGACACAAGAAAAAGACGAAGCGCACGTGAAAACGATAGCAAAAAGCAGTGGAATCCACAAGACACAGTACGAAGAAACAATAATTACGAACCACGTGATAACTTCGCACCAAGAAACGACAATAGACTTCAACAAAGAACCGGTTATGGATTTAGAAGAGAATATGGCAATAACTATAATTCACACAGGAACGGCAACAACTATTACAGAGGGAATAACGACAACCTGAACGGGTACTGGAGAACCAATAGACCGACAATTTATCAACAAAGAAACCACTATCAACAAGCTGAACAAGAAAAGAGAATACAGATAGAAGAGGTGGACGTAAGACCACCAAACCCCTATAAACGTTCGAATTGACAGCTAAGCGCCCATGCCAAAGAGAATAACGCACCGACCCAGGACAATTGCAGCACCTTGAACAGAGAAGTAAATACCTTATCACGAGAAGAGAAGAAGGAAGAAACAAATTCGCAGGGACCAGATGAAAACGAAGACAAGAAAATAACAATATCGTGTTGGGACGAAATTAATTGGGAGAATACTGACGAGGAAGATGAATTACCAGAGGCATGCACAACGAATGTAGGAGGAAAGGACGAAGTAATGTGTGTTGCAGAACTATTTGAGATGGAAACCAGGGAAAGCGAATTCAATGAGGATAATTCGAGTCGACAGAAGTTGAAAATAAGTTACGAGTGGGCACACAACCCAACGTATATAATGAAGGAAGTTATGAGGCGATAATTAGAGCATTTAGATACGATTATGTGGATGTAGCGACGAAGAAGGAGAAGATAGACGAGGATGAGGAAAAAGTAGAGGATGTTGAAGAAAGCGTAAATGAAGCAAGAAATAGAGAAGAGGAAATAGAAGAGACAGAAGTAGCAGTCGATGCTTATCCTACAGAAAGTTCGAATTCACAAGGGAAATTCCTGAAAAGACTCATGTATGATTCAGTGGAGGATTCGTTGATGCAAGAAGAACAGAACCAACCCTTTCAAATTCAACCAGTTGTGAAGGCCATGGTAAATCATATCCCAGTCAATATTGTAATTGATAGCGGAAGTCAACTGGCTGCGATCTCTGAAAATTTATTCATGCAGTGTAAGGACAATGAGGAATTGCCAGTTCTGAAAACACGTAAGATTAAAGGAAGAGGTCCTATTAGAAACAATGCTGCGGAAGATACGAGACAAACAAGGTTTTTTCGTGTTAAGGTCAAAAGATCGAAGCCAAATTCGTCATCATACCTAAACTATCTGTAGATCTGATTATAGGTGCAGATTTTTTAAATGAGAGACGAGCGATAATAGATATGGGGAAAGGTAGTGTAAAATTCGGGAATGTCACACTTATCTTCGAGCAAAAGCTAAAATTAGAAGAAATACCAGTTATAAACAAACAATTAAGAATGACGCGAGATAAAGAGGATGGAGAATTAGAATGGTATGCACAAAAGGGGGGATCGCCTCAACTCATGTTAGAAGTTCATAAAGAAATCGACGAAAAATTGCAAGAAGTTCAAGGTATTTCGGAACACAGTAAAAGAGAATTAGAGGGTATTTTACAAGATAAAGCAGAGGTATTTTTACCTAAGACTGGCAGTATTAAACACTTTCAGTACAAGTTTGAAGTAAAACAGCACAAACCATTTACAGTGCCACCCTATAGAATCCCATTAAACTACAGGAATAAAGCATTCCAGGAGATATCTAAAATGTTAGATGACGATATTCTTGAACTAGCTGCCTCCACATATAACAGCCCGCTCCATATTGTACAAAAACGAGATGGGAGCATCAGGTTAGTGCTTGATTCCAGACAGATCAACACAATCATAATCACTGAGACAGATGGCCCAGGAAAATTAGAGGAAGTGGTACAAAAACTTCCACGGTGCTAAGATATTTTCATCAATCGATTTACGGAGTAGTTTCTGGTAAATAGAATTGGCCCCAGAATGTAGAAAATTTACAGCATTTATCGTATTCTGTAGATGTTACCAGTTCAAACGATTGCCATTTGGTTTAAACATATCATCAGCAGCGTTAATTAGGGGATTAAATACTATACTCAGTCCTGAAATTTTACAAAAAATTACTTGTTATGTTGATGATGTGATTATAGCAGAACCCTCTTGGGAACATCACAACGCCACATTAAATCAGTTTTTACAGGTCATGAAAGAGCATGGGGTCACAGTAAATATAACAAAATCCAAATTTGGAAGGAGAGAGGTCAAATTTCTAGGACACATAATTTCCGAGAAACGGGTAATGCCCGACCCAGAAAAACTAACGGCAATCAAAGAATTCTGTACTCCATATAATAAGAAAACTCTCAGAGGATTTCTAGGTCTCACCGGATTCTATAAAAAATTTATTTGGATCGACTCTCTCGCAACACCACGCCTATGTGCATTGACTGGAAGAAACACGCCATGGGTATGGGATCAACAAGGCAATGAAGAATTTTTAAAGGTGAAAAACGCACTAACAACAGCACCGATTTTAGCACATCCTGAACTAACACAAAATTTTTGTATGGCCACTGATAGCGCGAATACAGGTTTAGGAGTTGTTTTATTCCAAGAATACGAACAGGCAGGGCTAAGATCATATAGAAAAATTGCATTTTCCAGTCGGGTACTCACAAAAAGCGAGAAAAATTGTTCAGTCACGGAGCTGGAAGCATTGGCCATTGTATGGGGCTTCCAACGTTTTCGATACTTCCTATTCGGAAGAAAAACAAAAGTATACACTGGCCACACGGGATTAGAATTTCTGTTATCCGCCTAACTAACTCATGGGTGGTTAGCCACATGCAAGAATTTGACTTCACTATTACACACATACCACGACCAGCGAATGTATTAGCAGATGCTTTATCACGATGTACACAGGGTGCATCCAATAACATAGGTTTGGAAGCAGCAGAAGACCAGCTTACAATGTACTATATGAAACAAGTACCTTTCGAAAACTACATTACGACAGCATTGAAAAACATAGGCAAAGAACAGGACAAGGATCCCGAAATACTAGGAATCAAACACAAGTGGAGAAGTAAGGATTTTCCAGACATTCGACAGTACTATCTCGTAAAAAACAATGTTTTACTTTTTAGACGAGATGTTGCAACGAATGAATGGTTCATTTATATCCCAGATGAACTAATTAATAAGTACATGTGGTATACACATTTAAGTAATGGCCACTTTGGACCAAAGAAATGCTTTTTAAAAGTAAAACAAAGAAGCCATTTTCCTAATATGGAAAGACGAATTAGAACTGTATTAGTCAAATGCAAACGAAGCCAAGCCACCAATGTTTCCAATAATCCCTAAAAGATTAAAACAAATAGCTGCAACAGATTTGATGGGGCCCCTCCCACGCACAAAAAATGAATATATTTTCATATTTGTCGTTTTGGAACTTACTTCTAAATATGTTACCTTGACACCATTAAAACAGGCAACAGGTCTTACTATAAGTAAAGCATTTAGACAAGATTTTCTCAGACAAGTAGGTCGAGTGGAACGAATAATTTCGGATAATGGCCCACAATACAAATCAGTGCAATGGCAGAACACGTTAAAACAACACAAAATAAAACCCATCTCCATATCTAAGTACAAACCTAGCGTATATCCAGCAGAACGATCTATGAAGGACATAGGTACTTTATGCCGATTATATGCAGGCAAAAGACACAACACTTGGGACAGATTTTATTTAATTATTACATTTATAAAAACAATATTTCTAAGAAAATCGATGTGAAAGACTCCTCACTTTCGATAACAAACTTCTTAAAAAACAAATTTCACAATTAAATAAAGAAAGAAAATAATTTAAAAATAATAATTACAATAGAATAAAAATATTCTTCCCTTGTCAATATAAACATATTTTTGATAATAATGTTGAAGAATATAAAAATATAAATTAGTAATACAAACTAGCATAGAACAGAATAAAGTGGCTGAACAGTAGGCAACAAAATTTAGATAACGGAATAATTTTTGACTGACTTAGACAACGATTCAATCATTGCCTAACTTCAGCGCAAAAATTAAGTTCGATGGGTGGTGATATGTAAGGTGTCAGGCAAATCCAACACCTTCCATGAAAACCCTGACATGACAAGCAAATCCAGTAGTATGTCACATAGCTCCGAACAATAAATCATGACATTAAATTAACCAAAGTAATACGAGTAACGAGTGAGCAAATGGAATACCACAGACTAACACAAGAATGCCTAAATGCATGTCATACCTTTCCACCGTGAGACAGACGCAGTTCTGAGGGGAGAAACGAGAACAGAAGCCGAGAGCAAAACCGTGTTAATCCAGAAGGCCCTACGATAAGGGACGGACACCCACGTCGCCAGCTAACTGCTAGCACCACCCCCCAGCCCATGTTAAAAGCTAGAGCCCTCCAGAAGAACAGTATAGATCTTACGGTAACACAAAAAGGGCTACCCCACCCGCAAGTTTTAGCGTGAGACTTTTTCGCGTCTCTGTTACGTCAGGACCACCTCCCAGCCCATGTTAAAAGATAGAGCCCTCCAGAATAACAGTACTGATCTTACGATAACACTAAAAGGACCACAACAGCTGCATGTTTTAGCGTCAGACTTTTTCGTGCATAAAGCTTCACTCAGAACTGCAGAAGTCTCATCTGGTACACCCCCTTTTTGTATAACACTAGTGTCGATCGTCAATTAAAGCTCATGGTGTTCACATTTGCCACTTGAAGAAAAAATCTGAAACGTGATGATTTTTCTGTTATATAGTTATTGAGAAGCCACATCAGCCACTGTAATTTACGACAAGTTAGATAAGTAATTAAAGATAATTGAGGGTCACTGTAGACCATTTTGATAGTTTTCTCTTTTGTGAAACTTAATTTAAACCTAGATTATAGATGTGATATGGCATAGGTCATCCTTTGATCCATTGTAGAACTTGGAAACCCATTCAGGGAATATTCGTTCACATTTTTGTTGAACGCAGTTGGTTTTTACCAGCCTGTATTAAAACATTTCCTTTTATCAATAGTGCGATTTATAAACAATGTTTCGTGAGTAGAATAAAATTTCCAGTGGTAAACTTAACTGCTTTTTCGACGTTATTTTGCCAGCTAACTAAAAATAGGAAAGCCTTGAACCCCCTCCACTAAATTTAGTTAGTATTAAGATTCTTTTACAGGGAGTACAGTGGAGCTGACGCTGAAATCATTAAGTATTGGGTTATATCATCGCTAGTCTCACTGAACTCTTCTGAAATCTACATGTCATGTGTGGTCTGACGTCTCCTTACCAGCAACAGGTCCCAGGTTCAAACTAGTCAATTCCCTAAAAAAACACGCTCAGAGCGAAGTTGCGTGAAAGTGGTAGGGAGACACGATATAGAACAACAGACACCACGCAGAATGTTAGAGTTGTACTTATGATACTACTGTCTGTATCGGTAATACATGGGGGCCACACCACATGTATCTACACGTGTGCAAAGGCTTCATTGCAGACGCTGGACGGACGTTAATAAACTGACATGGGCAAGTCAACTGGACATTCATTAGCTATCCCTTCTCTCAATGTTTCCAGATCGATACCAGTCCTTGATATTTTTTCGATAATGTGCGGTATTCATTTCATTATATTTTCACTCTACGTAGCTGCATCGTCTTCGTATGCATAATGTACGGTACGCCACACGGTAGTGTTGTAAGACCTAAATAAACATTGCCTTGGAATGACTAGAAAATTAGCCGGTAGAGAAAGACTCCAAAAGTGCAAATATTACTCGGTGAGTCAGATTCGTCATGTACCCGGAATATTAGTATGAAGGCTTTCACGACCGGATGACATATCTTCTGGTAAACCTTCCGGGATGTAAGGTCGTGGTCCATGAAACTCTTCAGCTCCTAACGTTTCGTCCAGAGCTGCGCTGGACATCTTCAGAGGGGTGTTTCTCCTCCCGTCAGTCGGCAAGACTCACCGGAAGACAAACACCCCTCTGAAGATGTCCAGCGCAGCTCTGGACGAAACATTAGGAGCTGAAGAGTTTCATGGACCACGACCTTACATCCCGGAAGGTTTACCAGAAATGGTTCAAATGGCTCTGAGCACTATGGGACTCAACTTCTCAGGTCATTGGTCCCCTAGAACTTAGAACTAGTTAAACCTAACTAACCTAAGGACATCACAAACATCCATGCCCGAGGCAGGGTTCGAACCTGCGACCGTAGCGGTCTTGCGGTTCCAGACTGCAGCGCCTTTAACCGCACGGCCACTTCGGCCGGCGTTTACCAGAAGATATACCAGGAATATTATTTTACAGGTGACACAACAGACGTGTTGTGATACATGTAACTGAAAGTTATTGACACAATAATTTAATTTTAGTTTCGTTATTTCCATTTCTCAATTGTGGGTGTGATTTTAAAAATATATCTCCATAAATGGGAGTATATCTTCATATCGTTTCCATCAGCATGTACAGAAATAATTGAGTACCAAGTTAACTTATCAAGTTAGACCTTTGTTATCGTATGTGAATAATATTCTGCTGACGAAATTTCGACAATGAACGCGATTAATATATTCCTGCGCCATTACGTGATTTGAAGATGATAGGCGCGTGGACACAAGTGGTTAACATCTCGTATGTGGGGTCTCGCCCAATCGTTGTTTATAGCGTGCCTAAAAGATGTTGCGTTCTTGGAATGCTATACAACAATTCAAACAGATAACATTAGTTGTTTTATTTCTAGGAAGAAAACTGAAAATACTTAATTTTAATTACAGCATATGTCGCTAGCGAGAGGCGACATGAAGACAGCAAACTTCTTGCTATACACAAAGTCCAAGTAAGCACTTGATACGGATCACTACAATATGATAGCGTAGCACTAGTAAATGTAAATGTCGTGTGACTAGGGCCTCCCGCCGGGTAGACTGTTCGCCAGGTGCAAGTCTTTCGATTTGGCGCCACTCGGGCTACTTGCGCGTCGATGGTGATAAAATGATTTTCTTTTTTTTTTTTTTTGTTTGGTCGTTGCGGACGTCACATGACTTCCGTTCAAGGTCGTTTGTTGATCCTTCCACTCAGTTTTTTTGTTACAGAGGCCAACCGGCTCTCTGACCGAACACGCTGAGCTACCGTGCCGGCAAGCACTCAGCTACCGGGAGCAGACGTAGTATTACTGTTCGTAGTAGACGGGGCCGATCTGAGCAGCCGAGGCTAGCAGGAGTGGCGTTTATATTCACTTCTTCCATATGTCGCCCTTGGCGCGGCGCGGTCCAATTCCGGGCACCATTGGCCGGCGTTTCCTCACCGCCTTCTCTGCTCTTGCGTTACGTATCTTCGTTCCGGCGTCTGTGGTTACGCCAGAACATCGCAAGTACTTAATGACTATGTACGTGATTGAAACTTTTTGTTGATTTACGAACTCCATTACGATACTATGACTTACTTGAAAAAATTTGGTTGAAACTGATAACTGAAAATCAGATACAGGAAAAATTAAGTAATAAAATTTAGAGATCTATGACATAGGATACATAAAAGAATGAAAACTCGATACGTGCGTATACTCCTATTGGTATATGTATACAGTGAAGTAACAGCAAATAAATTTTGAATAATAGCTATTGAACTTTGTTACCACATAAAAGTGAGCCGAAATTTTACTTGCGTGATAACACCGAGTAGTACTAGAACATGATACGAAATTAATATTTTGACCGATTGATAGTGTAACTTGGAGTGTAATGTTCATGTGTCTGATAATATCTGGAAATATGGTAATAGTAGACATGAGAATGCCGAGCCAAACATGTAACTTATGTAAGAAACACTTAATGAAGAATACACATCTTGCCATGTTTTCAAGTAGGCATTGTACAAGTTTGAAATTGATGGCTGATTTAGAAAGAAGCCAATAGTTGAGAACCTTAGAAGACAGACTGGCAGAGACACAAAGAGAGAGAGAGAAAGAGAGAGTGAGGGAGAGGTGAACTCCTGATGAACAGTGTAAAGGAAGGGCGGTGTCATGGGAAATGTGGGCGTTACATCGAACGCTAGTTTTTAATTAACGGTGTTCGTAAATGGAAAATATGCTAGGAGCATCATTTTGAAACGTCATAGAAAGCTGAGCTACTAAGTTTATTGGTCGTGAATTGAATATTGATAAGAAACAGGAGTCCGGCAGTTTATATTTGACATTATGAAATGTGTTGAGCCACTACACAGCACATACGTTGTTAACATTGTGTGTTCCAAATACCGTACCATTTATTCCGGTTTGCGAACCATAACTGTCATTTGTTTGCAATAAAACGAATGTGCAACGAGTTTGTTTCTTTTTTGTCATGACTTTTGTATTAATTGTAATGAAATCTTACTCTGGTTGAACAAAATTCGATCTCCTATTCTACATTGGGAGAACGCATGCTTCGTAATTACTTTCTCTTCTCATGTTCTCTACAAGCGAGCGACGTGGATTTTTGTTGATTAAATGTGTTACTAAATATTATGGATTGCCTATTTTGTGAGTGATTACATCTTTCTGGTATGCAATACTTAACTGTCAGTAATTACTAACGCCACTAGCTGTCCGAATTACAGCCCATTACGAGCAATAGGCACATTAGCGCAAATCAGAGTATATGGCGCGTATATTACGATTACAATTCCGACGTTCAAGTAATGGTAACATGTCTCCACATTTCTGATTGATGGTATTTAAAAGTGACATTAATGTGGTCAATATTTTCGTTATGCACTCTCGAAAAGAAAAGTCATACTCGGAAAATGTGGTAGAACAGTTTTGCGTATTGCCGTGCGTCCGTATAAAAGCTTCAACACTACAATTATTCAGTCTAAAGAATGGACTATTATGAAGAACGTTACAAGACTCATTTCTGCTCATATTCGAGTAAGGTGTCAAGCATGTTATCAGGTAAGATAAACGTTTCCAGCGATTAACTTATGTTCGGAAGAAGAGCTTTTCATAGTTGTCACAGCCATTTTTCGGCTGCAATAATTCTCTCTTTTTTGAAGAGTGTAGCCAACGTTGTTATTAACGCGTAATCGACTGTGAGAATCTCTTTAATAAGTATGTAGCGTAGACAGGAACTGTTAGCCGGAGATGATAAAAATACTAGACACGACGACGTGTCATTCTTACAGCTCTGCAACTGAATGACAACAGGGCTGCCAACGTTTCGGTCGCTACCATGGGCATTATGTGTTTTCCGACGGTGTAAGCCCTGAGTTTCTGTGGACTGCCGTTGCCAGCAGCCAGAGGCGATAGCACTTCCAACAGAATCTCGTATCCCTTTCATTTTACGACCAACTGTCAACGGCAACTCTGGTCCTTTCAAGTTCGCGAAGAGAAATTTCATTACGCACTAGCACTAACGAAGTTCGGCCTTCCTGCCACCACCGTAGTGAGTTTTAATTACGTTACCCAAACATCTGTTTTCCCATCACCACTCACACATTTTGCATGCTGTGTTGACAGCAAAGGGAAGATAATTTCTTCTTCGTGCTTCGCTATTACTTCCAATTCCCGTAAGTAACTTAGTTTGTACATCGGTGCTTGCGTATCATTTCAAAATATCTTAGGTACAGATTTAATTCAACTTGTAACTGATTGAAGCAACTAAAGACGTAAGTATTGTATGTAAAACTGGAGGAGAAACGTGACAGCATTTCAAGAAAAGAGGAGTCATTCTACCGATCTAAAACGGAAAGCTGTATTGTCTTGGTGTTGAATATAATAAGTGTCTACAAACTGAATAACATTGGAATCGTAATTAAGTATGGATATCCATTAAGATTAAATACTACAGCTAGATCTCCGGTGTACAAACAAAAGCCGTGAACTATGCTTCAAAACACGACGATGGGGGACATTGTGACTATTTCTAACACAAAGATGAATATTCACCCAGTCGACAAACTGCGATGCGTGTTAATTCTATATGAATCTGAAGATGACCTGAAACAAATTCCGAAACCAATAATCCAACAAAAAAAATACTGTGATTCGTTCAGATCCTCTCTTTCTGCATTAGAGACATAAATACCAGAAGAAGGTTGCACCTAAAATGCATTTAGAGCACCTTAACCGCCAGAGTAAAATCAGAAAAAAGTCTTTCATATGATTATGTAGTAACTAGATTCTCCTGTTTGCCGCGGAATGGGCTTAGTTATGGATTGTTAGCTATTTTGTAGCTGAGGCCGTATTGCATTTCATCTT
Source organism: Schistocerca serialis cubense (assembly GCF_023864345.2). Lineage (NCBI taxonomy): Eukaryota > Metazoa > Arthropoda > Insecta > Orthoptera > Acrididae > Schistocerca > Schistocerca serialis. Next base: position 670,195,768 of record NC_064642.1, read on the forward strand.
TAATAAACTGATCACTATTAAATTTACAGAGCTTGGAACAATATCATATAACGGTATTTTTATTATTGTACCTATACAACACTCAGGGAGGACTTACCTATTAAATTTATAGGTGGCTGCAGTGTAGGCTGGATGCGGAAATTGAAGCAACAACAAGAATACGAGTAAGAGATTTAGAAGTAAGTATCATTGTTATTTTATGAAGATTACATAGTTAAGTCAGCGTTTTTCATTTGTGCGCTAGAAATGTCCTAAAGAACAGACACCACATATATATTTCATTTAGCATAACGATGTTGCCTTTTTGGGTCGGTACAACTCTTTTCAGTTCGTCAGAATGCTGGCGTCATTGCTGTTTACCCTTCACTAATTTTTCGTGGTATGAAGGGCATTCATCGGTCCACCGGCTGTTGGCACAGAAAGAGGCAATAGGGCGAGCTATGGCAAAAGGCAAGGATGAGATTTCTCAGCACCAGTTTTCAGTATCTATTATTTAGTAGCGTAGTCGACATTTACTGCCAGTTTAATAAGAAGCGGAATTACAATACCAGGTAGAAAGAAATTAATGACTTCATTAACAATGAAAATGCAAAAAATTACAACTGTAGCTAGACGTGATTCATAATTCTGTATATCAAGAAGCTCTTTGTGGTAAATTTGCAGGCATGGTGCATGTGTAGAAGATCGTGCTACAAATAGGAAAATTTCTGACGTTCCACGCATTATTCCACTGTCAGTTGCAATAGTTTTCGAAAGAACTATTCGAGGCGTATGGAGAGCTATTATTGCAAAATACATTGATTGAGTCAAAGGGCATGACTTGAACGATTTTTCGATTAAAACTCGTTGTTGATGAATTTATGAAAGAAAATAGGCTGCAGCAACGAGAATCCAGAAAAGTCTGCGAACCTCGCTTTTTAAGTGAACTTGATTGCACTCTGCCAGCAGTAAGACATTGCAAGGTGTGAAAGAACTTCTTGCATTTAAAAAGAAAACCGCATTGCAAAAGGGAGAAATTATGAAAAACGCAGGCCAGTTCCCTAAGCCCCATGACGTTACAGAAAACACGAGCGAGGTTTGAAAAATTCATTACAGGGTCCGCCCGTCTCAGCTGAGTGGTCAGAGCATCTGCCTCCTTACCAGCAGGCCTGGGTTCGATTCCCGTCCGGGTCGGAGATTTCCTCCGCTCAGTGACTGGCTCTGAGCACTATGGGACTTAACATCTGTGGTCATCAGTCCCGCTCAGTGACTCGGTACTGTGTTGTCCTCGTTATCATTTCATCATCACCAAGTCGTAAGTCGCCCAGTGTGGCGTCAGCCAAGAAGACTTGCAACTCAGCAGCCCAAATGGTTCAATGGCTGCTGTAAGCACTATGGGACTTAACATATGAGGTCATCGGTCCACTAGACTTAGAACTACTTAAACTTGGCTAACCTAAGGACATCACAACCCATCCATTCCCGAGGCAAGATTCGAACCTGCGACCGTAGAAACAGCGCGGTTCCTGGCTGAAGCGCTTAGAACCGCTCGGCGACAGCGGCCGGCCTCAGCAGTCCATCTTCTCCGGCCATCAGTGCCATATGATCATTTCATTATGTAGTTTTATAAACGTTGAGAGGATACTGACAATCTACCATGTGTTTTCGATACGGTTTGTCAATTCAGCTGAAAACACCAATGCGCACATGCAATCCGTTTTCTAAGACAATTTTTTTTTTTTTTTTTTTTTTTTTTTACGTTACAAACTGTCCACGACGCCTACATTTTTTTCCTCAGGTACAGGTTCCGACTATGAAACTAAATAAGTCACGGTTACATGGCAAGCTGAGTGCGAAAATCTGTGAAAAAATTCGTATCTGTCCGCATGCCGACAGTTGATACCTGATAAAAGTTATGTTATTTCTTCAGCGTGCTAAAAGTAATGAAACATTACAGAAAATTTGTTTTGTTTGTGATCTGTGTTGTTGAGAATTACGAAATGTAAGAGCAGATCGTATGGAATGTGAGTACATTTCCATGCGGTGCATTCGCAATTTCCGCCTCCTGGAGCTTAAAAAGCGTGCAGTTTCGGTGAGGGAAAGCGTGCAGCTACGCTGAGTTTCTGTGGCAACCGTGGCTGGGCACGGCTTGCGAGCTGAATTTTTGGCATGCCATGGTGTAGAGCAGTGGTTCTCAAGCTTTGAAACCATTATCCCTAAGTGCAATCAGATAGTGACTGGTACCCCCACAGCCTGCCCCCAACATCATGAACATTAGTGCCCAACCTTAAAAAAAAAAAAAGAAACAAAAAAGTTGATTGAAGTTTTATTTTTAAAATGATGATAGTTTTTCTAGGTGCCTTTTCCCCCAGGCCATGGAAAAACCATGTCTTCGCGTATCGTTTCTTACAGGAGTGCTTGTTCTCTAAGTCTGGCAGTAGAGCTTCTGTGAAGTTTGGAAGGTAGGAGACGAGGTACTGGCAGTATTAAATCTGTGAGAAAGGGGCTTGAGTAGTGCTTGGGTAGCTCAGACGGTAGAGCACTTGCCCGTGAAAGGCAAAGGTCCCGAATTCGAGTCTCGGTCCGGCACACAGTGAGACAATCGATACTGCTCATATCTAACATTTCTTTTTTTTCGAATGATGCAGTTATCAGTGAATTGCGAGTGCTACCTACACCTTCTGAAAAAGCTTTGAGTGTAGCCACTTGTTATAAAACACGCTTCCTGTGCAGCACTCCTCTCCATGATGCTGCTCTTATTGTTTCTATATCAATTGGTTGCTGGACTCTTTGCCTCCAAAGTCGCAGACACTGGAAGAGTTCAGGCAGGGAGTTTTGTGTGACTATGGAAGACATCAGGTTGGCAGTTCAGTGTGACTAAGCACTGTAACCAGTGATAATAATATTAATACTAACACTGTGTAGGTTTGACAGCAATTTAATAACCATTGCGTTGTTCTGTCAATTACGTCGTTTATCTGCTGTGAAGTGAATAATGAAACAATTTCTAATCCACTGTGACAACTACCAGCAATTCGGAGAAGGCATTTGATGAGCTATTTAAACATATATGATGTGTGTGTCTCAGTTTTACTGTCATCCATGGATGGTACAAAGTATATAATATGTGTGTAAAGTGGGTCTACTATCTCAGGAAAACGTTGTTCCTATGTTCGTTTCACAAGCAGTAGCCTCCACCACATTGTGTCACATTGAATACTGGAACACAGGCGAATCCTTTTGTTTTCAAACCACAGAAATATTCTTTTTACCCTCAGTGGGTAATTAGCGCCCGGTTGTCAACCACATGTGTAGGGGCATGCATCGTCCATCTGGTTTCTTCTGCTTTCTTCTCATGTCTAGATGAAATGCGTTGCTGCATTTTGATGTCGACAGAAGTCCGTCAATTTGGCGTTGTTAAACAGTTTGTTCGATGGACTGTTTGCTGACGTTTTTAAAATCAGTACAAACTTCTACATGTAAAGAACCCTTCATTTCGCGTTGTTTTTTTTTTTTTTTTTTTTTTTCACGTTCGTCCACAGTCCAACTGAGACTGGATAGCACAGATAATGGTTCACGATTACCAACTCTTTGCCGGAGATCATCAATCATAGTGGCAGGCGAGTGGAGGTTGCTGATGAGGGAACAATCAAGTACGATCTAGTGCTGCACGAGATCTTGCTTTATCATGCTTATTTTGTTGAAAGGTTGCGTCATGAAGACCTCAAAGGAAATGGATGCGTCAGTAGAGTTGCACCCGCTATGCAAATTATTACCAGACACGCGAACCAGCTGCCATCGTGTTGTATACCCAGTAGCAGCTCAGACCGTCACTAGGGCCCATATAACGATAATCCTGAGTTCCTTTTACCTTTGAGCGTCCGCAAATGGGTACGACCATCGCGATGCTGTACGATGAACTAGAACCCATCCCATAAAACCACATGGCACCACTGCTGTGTCGTGTGTTATCGTTGGCTGCATCACTGACAGAACCCTCTGCTACGGAGTCAAAGCAAACAGAACAACGTTCGTGTCGTGACAGTTTCTGGGAGCTCGAGACGTCATCATGCTGTCAATGTGCATACTGGTCTTTCTGCGAACAGACCCATATACTGACTGGTACCTGACATGGCAGAACGATCCTGAAATGCTGATGTAACGGTATAGCCGTTCCTTCAATTCCTAATTGTGAGGAAACGTTGAGAACCTGTATCGCGTTGAATGGTGGCTCTCCTGAAATTATCTATTCCATACATGGCAATTGTGGGATCACAGTTAAAGCGAGTTATTGAAATCCGACACTTTCAGGTGGACGTTGCTCGTTCCCACCAGAAGCATAACATGACCACTTAGGACAAGAAGAACTTCTTAGATGAAATCGCTATAGAAATGCTTAATTGTAGACAACTGTTTTCGGTAAAACTAAGTTGCCATCTGCAGATCTTCGTAAAGGTTATTACAGACATCTTGCACCATCTACACAAAATTTTTCCGTTGAATTTCCAGGTACATAAAACAAGAAATGAGCGATGCGTTGGCACGTTAAAATTAAAATTATTATCAACCAGGAGAAAGAAAACTGGCGTTCTACGGATCGGAGCGTGGAATGTCAGATCCCTTAATCGGGCAGGTAGGTTAGAAAATTTAAAAAGGGAAGTAGATACGTTAATGTTAGATACAGTGGGAATTAGCGAAGTTCGGTGGAAGGAGGAACAAGACTTTTGGTCAAGTGAATAAAGGGTTACAAATACAAAATCAAATAGGGGTAATGCAGGAGTAAGTTCAATAATAAATAAAAAAAATAGGAGTGCGGGTAAGCTACTACAAACAGCATGGTGAACGCCTTATTGTGGCCAAGACAGACACGAAGCCCACGCCTACTGCAGTAGTACAGGTTTATATGCCAACTAGCTCTGCAGATAACTAAGAAACTGAAGAAATGTATGATGAGATAAAAGAAATTATTCGGATAGTGAAGGGAGAAGAACATTTAATAGTCATGGGTGACTGGAATTCGATAGTAGGAAAAGGAAGAGAAGGAAACGCAGTAGGTTAATATGGATTGGGGGTGAGAAATGAAAGAGGAAGCCGCCTGGTAGAATTTTGCACAGAGCATAACTTAATCACAGCTAACACTTGGTTCAAGAATCATAAAAGTAGGTTGTATACATGGAAGAACCCTGGACATGCTGACAGCTTTCAGATGGTGTATATAATGGTCAGACAGAGATTTACGAACCAGGTTTTAAATTGTAAGACATTTCCTGGGGCAGATGTGGACTCTGACCACAATCTAATGGACAAGAACTGTAGATTAAAACTGAAGAAACTGCATAAGGGTGGGAATTTAATGAGATGGGGCCTGGATAAACTGATTAAACCAGAGGCTGTACCGTGTTTCAGAGAGAGCATGAGGGAACAATTGACAAGAATGGGGGAAAGAAATACTGTAGAAGAAGAATGGGTAACTTTGAGGGATGAAGTAGTGAACGCAGCTGAGGATCAAGTAGTTAAAAAGACGAGGGCTAGTAGAAATCCTTGGGTAACAGAAGAAGTACTGATGAAAGGAGAAAATACAAAAATGCAGTAAATGAAGCAGGCAAAAAGGAATACAAACGTCACAAAAATGAGCTCAGCAGGAAGTGCAAAATGGCTAAGCAGGGATGGCTAGAGGACAAATGTAAGTATGTAGAGGCTTATCTTACTAGGGGTAAGATAGATACTGCCTAGAGGAAAATTCAAGAGACCTTTGGAGAAAAGATAACTACTTGTATAAATATCAAGAGCTCAGATGGAAATCCAGTTCTAAGCAAAGAAGGGAAAGCAGAAAGGTAGAAGGAATAGATAGAGGGCCTATACAAGGGCGATGTACTTGAGGGAAATATTATGAAAATGGAGGAGAATGTACATGAAGACAAAATGGCAGAAACGATACAGCTTGAAGAGTTTGACAGAGCACTGAAAGACCTAAGTCGAAAGAAGGCCCCAGGAGTAGACAACATTCCATTAGAGCTACTGACAGCCCTGGGAGAGCCAGCACTGACAAAAACTCTACCATATGGTGAGAAAAATGTGTGAGACAGGCGAAATACCCTCAGACGTCAAGAAGAATATAATAATTCCAATCCAAAAGAAAGCAGTTGTTGAGAGATGTGAAAATTACCGAAATATCAGTTTAATAAGTCACGGCTGCAAAACACTAACGCGAATTCTTTACAGACGAATGGAAAAACTGGTAGAAGCCGACCTCGGGGAAGATCAGTTTGGATTCCGTAGAAATGTTGGAACACGTGAGGCAATACTGACCCTACGGCTTATCTTAGAAGCTAGATTAAGAAACGGCAAACGTACGTTTCTATGATTTGTAACTTAGAGAAAGCTTTTGACAATGTTGACTGGAATACTCTCTTTCAAAATCTGAAGGAGGCAGGGGTAAAATACAGGGAGCGAAAGGTTATATACAATTTGTACAGAGACCAGATGGCAGTTATAAGAATTGAGGCGCATGAAAGGGAAGCAGTGGTTGGGAAGGGAGTGAGACAGGATTGTAGCCTCTCCCCGATGTTATTCAATCTCTTTATTGAGCAAGCAGTAAAGGGAGCAAAAGAAAAATTCGGAGTTGGAATTAAAATCCAAGGGGGAAAAATAAAAATTTTAAGGTTCGCCGATGACATTGTAATTCTGTCAGAGACAGCAAAGGACTTGCAAGAGCAGTTGAACGGAATGGACAGTATCTTGAAAGGAGGATATAAGATGAACATCAACAAAAGAAAAACAAGGATAATGAAATGTAGTCTAGTTAACTCGGGTGGTGCTGAGGGAATTAGATTAGGAAATGAGACACTTAAAGTAGTAAAGGAGTTTTGCTATCTGGGGAGCAAAATAACTGATGATGGTCGAAGTAGAGAGGATATAAAATGTAGACTGGAAATGGCAAGGAAAACGTTTGTGAAGAAGAGAAGTTTGTTAACATCGAGTATAGATTTAAGTGTCAGGTAGTCGTTTCTGAAAGTATTTGTGTAAAGTGTAGCCGTATGGAAGTGAAACATGGACGATAAAAAATTTGGACAGGAAGAGACTAGAAGCTTTCGAAATGTGGTGCTACAGAAGAATGCTGAAATGCTGAAGCTGAGATGGGTAGATAACATAACTAATGAGGAGGTACTGAATAGAATTGGGGAGAAGAAGAGTTTGTGGCACAACTTGAGTAGAAGAAGGGACCGGTTAGTAGGACATGTTCTGAGGCATCAAGAAATCACCAGTTTAGTATTGGAGGGCAGCGTGGAGGGTAAAAGTCGTAGAGGGAGACCAAGAGATGAATACACTAAGCAGAAGGATGTAGACTGCAGTTCGTATTGGGAGATGAAGCAGCTTCCACAGGATAGAGTAGCATGAAGAATTGCATCAAACCAGTCTCAGGACTGAAGACCACAACAACAACAACAACAACAACAACAACATGAACATCACAGTCCTGTGGCTTCCCGTTAGGTTGACGTGTTATGTCATGGGAACGATGATTTAGCGAACTGTGATGTACATCGTAATTTTAATTTTTTCTTGCCAACGCAACGACCGTTTCATGTTATATGCACCTGGAAATACAATGGAAAGATTTTGTATGTAGATAGAACAAAATGTTGTAACAACCTTTATGAAAATCTGAAGATGGTAAGTTAGTATTACTGAAACCGGTTATCTAGAATACTGATAGCGATCTCAACTGAGAAACTCTTCTTCTTAGCAATCACTACATTCCACCCCCCCCCCCCCCCCCTATGAACTCAACATGAGTAAGCCGCGCTGCAGGCATAGACTGTGCGTCTGGTCCCGGTGGAGGTTCGAGTCCTCCCTCGGGCATGGGTGTGTGTGTTTGTCCTTAGGATAATTTAGATTAAGTAGTGTGTAAGCTTAGTGACTGATGACCTTAGCAATTAAGTCCCATAAAATTTCACACACATCAACATGAGTAAACTATTGCATAACTTTATCTTTTCTTAAACAGCCAATATTTAAATGTAATTGCGCTTGACATGTGCTACACCTTTGGACAGACTGGGAAAGTGTGAACTCTAAGCTGTGAATGCAAGAACCATAAACGTTTTTAATATTTCTCCAAGTTTACACATTCTAACTGTGTGAAATAACACGGAAAAAAATAAAACAGAAGTGTGTTAGATGTGACAAAACTGTTGAGAGGATCGTTAATATTGTAAATATTTGGACGGTTAATATACATTGTGTTACGAAAAGGTACGGGCAAACTTTCAGGAAACATTCCTCACACACAAAGAAAGAAAATATGTTATGTGGACATGTGTCCGGAAACGCTTACTTTCCATGTTAGAGCTCATTTTATTACTTCTCTTCAAATTACATTAATCGTGGAATGGAAACACACAGCAACAGAACGTACCAGCGTGACTTCAAACACTTTGTTACAGGAAATGTTCAAAATGTCCTCCGTTAGCGAGGATACATGCATCCACCCTCCGTCGCTTGGAATCCCTGATGCGCTGATGCAGCCCTGGACACGGCGTATTGTATCACAGCCGTCCACAATACGAGCACGAAGAGTCTCTACATTTGGTACCGGGGTTGCGTAGACAAGAGCTTTCAAATGCCCCCATAAATGAAAGTCAATAGGGTTGAGGTCAGGAGAGTGTGGAGGCCATGGAATTGGTCCGTCTCTACCAATCCATTGGTCACCGAATCTGTTGTTGAGAAGCGTACCAACACTTCGACTGAAATGTGCAGGAGCGCCATCGTGCATGAACCACATGTTGTGTCGTACTTGTTAAAGGCACATGTTCTAGCAGCACAGGTATGAAATCATGATAACGTGCCCCATTGAGCGTAGGTGGAAGAACATGGGGCCCAATCAAGACATCACCAACAATGCCTGCCCAAACGTTCACAGAAAATCTGTGTTGATGACGTGATTGCACAACTGCGTGCGGATTCTCGTCAGCCCACACATGTTGAATGTGAAATTTTACAATTTGATCACGTTGGAATGAAGCCTCATCCGCAAAGAGAACATTTGCACTGAAATGAGGATCGTGGAGGCCAATCAGCTGCTGATAGTGCCTGCACACGCTGTACATGGTACGGAAACAACTGGTTCTCCCGTAGCACTCTCCATACAGTGACGTGGTCAACGTTACCTTGCACAGCAGCAACATCTCTGACGCTGACATTAGGGTTATCGTCAACTGCACGAAGAATTGCCTCGTCCATTGCAGGTGTCCTCGTCGTTCTAGGTCTTCCCCAGTCGCGAGTCATAGGCTGGAATGTTCCATGCTCCGCAAGACACCGATCAATTGCTTCGAACGTCTTCCTGTCGGGACACCATCGTTCTGGAAATCTGTCTCGATACAAACGTACCGCGCCACGGCTATTTCCCCGTGCTAATCCATACATCAAATGGGCATCCGCCAACTCCGCATTTGTAAACATTGCACTGACTGCAAAACCACGTTCGTGATGAACACTAACCTGTTGTTGCTACGTACTGATGTGCTTGATGCTAGTACTGTAGAGCAATGAGTCGCATGTCAACAGAAGCACCGAAGTCAACATTACCTTCCTTCAATTGGGCCAACTGGCGGTGAATCGAGGAAGTACAGTACTTGCTGACGAAACTAAAATGAGATCTAACATGGAAATTAAGCGTTTCCGGACACATGTCCACATAACGTCTCTTCTTTATTTGCGTGTGAGGAATGTTTCCTGAAAGTTTGGCCGTACCTATTTGTAACACCCTGTATATGTATTCGGTAATAATCGTAACAATTACTCAAAGTGCGATGGAGAATGTAAATTCGAAATCTAGTCTGGTGTGACCTCACATCGTCATTATACGATTCTGCGACTAAAACGTTGGTAGGAGTGATGAATTTCTGAAGCATTTAAATCACATCAACGAAAAATAGGAATTCAGAAATGTGTAAAATAAATGCAAACACACGCGAAATGAGCAACAAACTGGACATAAACGTGTGCAAATTAGGTGCAAACGGTCGCACTTCAAAGAAAGAAATACTGATTTTTATGGTGAGATGCAACAGTTATCGGTGACTTGTAAGAGGGACTTACAGGAATCAGTGAATGTAAAGCATTCTTACCCAAGAGATTGAAAAAAGAAATGCAAGCAGATGCAGTCTGAGGTTTCCGATGTTCAGTCACAATGAAACTTGCAGCCAGAAAAAGTGAGATCGCTGAAATAAATCCATAAGGTCCAGATACCACTGTTAACACATGAAAATCATCTGAAGAGTTAGTTTCCGACGTACAGCAACAGTGTTTTGATCCGGAAACTCAAGTCAAGATAGTTGATCACACGATCAAATGCAGAAATAATTGTAAAAGTCACCTTGATCGAAGACATATAAAAGACATATAAGCGAGAAAATTAATTCAGTATTGCGAAGGAGCTGCAGTGGAATCTGCTATTTCCAAATAATAATGGACAATGTTACAAGCAACGCAAAGAATTGAAGAATTTGATTCAAATGAACACCGTTACCCAGTCGATATTGGTAAACAATATAAATATAGCATTTTCACCTGTTCACTATGAGACCGATAAGACTGATATTTGTGTGCAATACTCATCTGCTGGTGCCGGCGTAGGCGGACATTATCCTACTAAAAACTTATGTTGACAAGGGGATCTCTACAGTTTTTACACTCTACAGCTCCATATAGTATCATGGAAGTTGTTCCCTGATGTCTTAAGAGATGTCCTATCGTCTTGTCCCTTCTTCTTCTCTGTGTCTCCCGTATAGTGCTTTCCTCGCCAAATCTGCGAAGAATCCCTTCATTCCTTACCTTAGCAGTCCATCTAATTTTCATCATTCTTCTGTAGCACCACATCTCAAATGTTTCGATTCTCTTCTGTTCCGCTTTCCCCGCAGTCCATGTCTCACTTCAATACAATGCTGTAATCCAAACGCGTATTCTCTGGAAATTCTTCCTCCAATTAAGGCCTATGTTAGATATCTTGGATTATTTTGCCAGATAGGTAACGGAATTGTGTTTTAGGATGCGATCAGTGACGAGTTTATCAGCACCCTTACGAAGATTAATGGAAAATGGTTCAAATGGCTCTGAGCGCTATGGGACTTAACATCTTAGGTCATCAGTCCCCTAGAACTTAGAACTACTTAAACCTAACTAACCTAAGGACATCACACAACACCCAGCCATCACGAGGCAGAGAAAATCCCTGACCCCGCCGGGAATCGAATCCGGGAACCCGGGCGTGGGAAGCGAGAACGCTACCGCACGACCACGAGATGCGGGCGATTAATGGAAACCAATGTGGTTAAAACACAGAAAAATTCGGTAATAGATATAAAAGGCAGTCTGAGGTAGAATCACATTCACCCTCTCGCACTCGCAGCCGTGATCAGCCGTAGAATAACAATAGTTCACAACATGGAAAGGAACGGGAAAAATAGGGAGCTGTTCGAAAACTACCAATTGTAATATTCTTGAATAACAAAGATTTCCATGATCTCAAGTAATTCTTTTTATGACATGTTTCGACACGCCTATGTTGTCATCATCAGACCTTGTTACATTATGAGATGTACATGTTACAAGATCCGATGATGACAGCATAGATCTGTTGAAACCGGTAATAATAATAAAAGGACTTACTAGCGATCATTTCAGACTTGATTCTTCAAGAATAATATAACTCTCAGATCGCCCAGAAAGACTGACGCAATGTCAAGCCTAATATATTAATTATGACCCAAATAAGACTGGAGGAAAACTAAGTTTGATTCATAGGGGTATGTGGCTGGTCGATCACTTACAAAACACCGTGATGAGCCAGACACGCTGGAAACACATTAACATTGTTGCCCTAAAATTTCAGCGAACTAGCCTCACAATGCAAAAAACTTAAAGAGACATACCACATTCATGTTATTATCATTTGAAACGCGGGACGACTCAGTGGACAAATGAGCTGCTCTTTTCTCAGAATACAAAATATCCTAAAATGTGGTGCACCGTGATCTGCACGCCAGAAGCACCACATATTGGAAGGTCCTCTCACGGGACTAAGTAGCCATGCTGTGTCTGTGCGAAGACGAGTAAGAAGGACATCCCGGCTCCGTGGCTCCAAGGAGGTACTCCACGGCCCAGTTGTGAACTTTAGTACATGCAGCTTATTGTCGCCACTTCCAGCAAAACATCATCTCGTCGACGCATGGTTCTATGCCTCAACAGCGAGGCGCTAGCACGTAGGGGGACGACACACTGAAGTATCTTACGATAACGAGACGTTTCCTTGGCTGCTACATCCGTCCTTTCGTTCCCTGCAATACCCATGTGCACTCGTACGCAGCATCAACGCCTTCTTCGAACCTTGTAACTGAATTTGCTGGACTATTTTACTAACTGGATACAAGCGTTGCAGAGACTGTAGGGCACTCGGAGAGTCGGAACAGACGAGAAATTTAGCGGGCACAACAGATCTCATTTGATCTAGTGCTCTCAAGATCGTGCATAATTTTGCGTCGAAGACAGCGAGGTCTGCAGGCAAGTGAACCTTGAGGACACGATCATGTAAAACAATAAATCAGATAACGGACTCCTCATGTTTAGTCGTATCCGTATATACGTTATACGAAGTGTGCGAGGAAAATAATGAGACGGACAACACTGCGAGTGATCTGGCAACGCCATGTTCAAATGGCTCGAATGGCTCTTAGCACTATGGGACCTAACGTCTCAGGTTATCAGTAACCTAGCCTTACTACTTAAACCTTACTACTTAAACCTAACTAACCTAAGAACATCAGATACATCCATGCTCGAGGCAGGATTCGAAAATGCGACCGTAGCAGCAGCGCGGTTCCGGACCGAAGAGCCTATAACCGCTCGGCCACAACGGCCGGCGCCACGCCATGTTGTTCAACTTGTGTAAACCGGTGTATTGATTCCTTTCAGCTCCGTACACCCATCATGTTATTTTTGAGAGCGCCCTCAGTGAATTTGCTTTATGTTAGATGTGGAACAGCAGAATTTAGAGCAAACTGGTGCCACAAGTTTTGTGTTAAATCTGGGAAATCCGCAAGTGTGACCTTGTACAATTTGAAACATGCCTTTGGTCAACTTTCCTTATCAAGAGCACATGTCTTCCACCGACATAAATAATCTTCGGAAGGCCGAGAACACGTTGAAGATGAACCTCGCTGAAGGAGATATTCAGCTTCCGAAAGAGACGATAAGATCAAACCCTTGAGCGCTATTGCCATGTCAGCCAGACGTTTAAGGATGATAAATGATCTCTTAAACACTTCCACCGTGCATAGTGTCCTAAGTAACTGTACCAAGAAAGGAAACTCAGGATTGCACATAGGAAAAGATCGGGTGGTGTGAGATACACTTCGTCTGGATCCTCTGCAAGAAGCCTGTCCGGCATGTGAGACTGCCAGTAGCCGCGCTACCGTCGCTGCAACCATTAGCCTCAATGAAATACGCAAACCCACTCGGCCGCACGGGCAGTGCTACTTATAGGCCGTGTCTCCTCGAAAGGGCAACTGCACCTTGCATCCTCAGTTATTTACTGGGCGTATTCCAGTCTCTGACCTCTACTGCAGTTTTCGCCCTCTACAGCTCCTTCTAATACTATGGATGGTATTCCCTGATATCTTAACAGATGTCCTGTCATCCGGTCCCTTCTTCTTGTCAATGATTCCCATACATTCCTTTCGTCACCTATTCTGCGGACAGGCTGATCATTCCTTCCCTTATCGGTCCACCTAATTTTTAACACTCTTCTACAGTACCAGATCTCAAAAGCTTCGATACTCTTCTTTTCCGTTTTTCCCACAGTTCATGTTCACTACCATACAATGCTGCGTTCCTTACATTCAGCAGCCCCTGTAGTACTCCTGCATTTTCTCTGAAAATGGCAGTGTCTTCAGTGAATCTTATCATTGATGTCCATTCATCCTGAATTTTAATCCTACTCTTGAACCTTCTTTCATTTACGTCATTCCTTCTACTACACATAGATCGAACAGTAGCGGAGAAGGATTATATCCCTCTCTTAAACCTTTTTTAATCAGAGCAATAAGTTTTTAGTCTTCCAGTCTAGCACTGGGAGCCATTTACGTCTTGGGTTGCACTTTCAGCTTGTATCTTTGTCCCTCCACTCCGCTTCCACCATGTTTCTCCGCCGGTGTTGGAAGCATGCAATAGGTGGATAGTCTTGGGGCGAGATGGTAGCCACAGGCACATGTCATATTCCACTGGTTTTGAAGCAGACACAGTAGAACCGTCAGGTCAAATGACTTCTGTTGTTTACCACCTGTTTTCTCCTCAGGTGGAAGCCCTGTTTTTCTGACCCAAGAAGACTTTATAAGAACTACCGAGCAGTGTTAGTTGCAGTACCGGACGGTTTGGCAGAATATCTCTGGAGGTGCTGGGAGCTACGCTGTGTCAGCAACCTGAGCTTTTTCCTACGTTCTCTTTGGGTTGAGGGAGGGGGGGGGGGCTGTGAACTCTGAAATAACTGCAGCTTTACATGTTCACTTACAAACGCAGTATTAGTGCTGACACTAGCTGTCTTCGTTTGTGTAGAGGCGTCGGCTGTCGGAAGAGGCTTTTTAAGAGCCGAATCAAAAGGTGTAGTAATTATGGGAGGATGCATGGCCTTATTCCTTTATCTTTCTTCAACGAAGATACTGTGGTCCCTACACCAGAAAGGTTGATCCTTAGAGTAATTGACACAGTTCAGAGGAAATTAACAACTGACTCCATTGTGAGGGGTCTTATCACATTAGTCACAAGTGGCTTCTCCTTTACAACTGAGAGTACTGCACTCGCATGCCTGGGAAGATTCGTGCTGTTGAAAGTTAGTTTAAACAAAACAGATCGCTATCCAATCCTTTTCGTTACAAGTTGCACGTCAACAATGCCTTCTTGGGCCCACTCACCTTTCAATTGCTCTTTGGGAAAAACTACCAGATTTCTGCATGAGCTAACACCCTTGCTAGTTCGAAGCGTTGTGTAGCTCAGTTTCAATTGCGTATTGCCTGAGGCACTTAGCTATCTGGAGGTTCTTTAGTTGTTGGGACCTGGAAGCTTCTGCTAACAATGTCCCCTTTCGCAGTCACTTGACAGATTTTGAAGTGCGAGTAAGGCCCTCTACACATTTTCAATTGTAGAAAGCTGCCCTCTTTCCTTTTACATATCAAAAAAACATTCCGACCCACAGCAACGCATTCTGTAACCATCAACACAATACCTCTGGAAAGTCAATCAGAAGGCCTGGCAACACGAGCCTTCTTGTTAGACTGGATGTTGATTCCCACAAGTGATATACCCACTCCATTGGGCGCTGAAGAATTTTATTCCGAGAGTTACAAATCGGATCCAAGAGCAGCGTCCACTTATTTAACTGACGTGTGGCAGGTTACCCAGAGGTTTCCCGCCACCAACCATGTGTCTCAAGCGCGTGGAGCCCATCTTGAGATTCGGTAATTTCTTGCCAAAAATTTTGACCATCCTCGCCATCCGGGTGGCTGAGCCAAAATATCCGTCCCCTGTGATACACAGCGTACCACCGCGCACTGTAAGGTGGTGGCTGAATCATGCCCAGAACGTACGGTTATAGAGGACTGAGGTGCTTACCATTGTTACCTCACGAAACTCGGTTTCGCCAATCCCGTATCCAGCAAACGAATGCCCCCGGTGTGCACGTGCCATATCGAATGCCTTGGACGCGCAAGCATTACCCCTCTCAAACCTGTGCTTGTTCGACGATATTTTCAGGATGGGGATGGTCTTACAATGTGCAGTATTAAAGTAACTTCTCCAAAATCTACTTTGCTTTGCAGCTTTATGACGTTTATTTTTACAGGGTGGTGATGAACATTACAAAATGAATACAAAACTGCGCTCACCTCATGGAGTAGAATGACATAAAAATTCAATCAATTGTACACCCTTAGTTGCTTGCGCTAATATTCGGTGATACGCTCCTATACACATCAAAGAAAGTTTTGGTCACCATGGTTCCCAGAATTCCTGAGGATAGACATGGACTGTGCATATCGTATTGCAGACACAGTCCCTTTGACTGTTCAGAGATGTCACTAAACCCACCCAAAGATGTGAACAACCATGCACTAGCAGCGCTTATTAGACGGACGGGGTCCGACAGCCGATCATTCCACTTGGAAGGAGGTACACGGCTAGTGTTGTCTGTGGTCCAATCATGCTTAGAAAGTCAATACCGCGGTTCGATCGCGTCCACATTGGGCCAGGAAGGGCTCTCAACAAGGGAAGTTTCCAGACGTTTCGGAGTAAACCAAATAGATGGTGTTAGGACATGGAGGAGATACAGAGAAACAGGAGCTGTCGATGACATGCCTCACTAAGGCCGCCCAAGGGCTGCTACTGAAGTGAATGACGGCTACCTAAAGACCATGGCTCGGAGGAATCCTGACAGCAACGCCTACATGTTGAATAATGATTTTTGTGCAGCCTCAGGACGTCGTGTTACGACTCAAACTGTGCTCTATAGGCAGCATGATAAGCAACTTCACTCCCGACGTCCATGGCGAGGTCAATCTTTGCAACCACGACACCATGCAGCGCGGTACCGATGGGCCCAACAACATTCCGAATGGACCACTAAGAATTGCCATAACGTTCTGTTCACCGATAAGTATTGCATATGATTTCAACCAGACGTGTTTGGAGGCAACCCGGTCAGGCTGAACGCCATAGCCACACCGTCCAGCGAGTGCAGCAAGGTGGAGGTTCCCTGCTGTTTGGGGTGGCAATATGTGGGGCCGACGTACGCCGCTAGTGGTCATGGAAGGCGCCGTAGCGGCTGTACGATACATGAATGCCATCCTTCGACCGATATTGCAACCATATCGGCACCATATTGGCGTGGCATTCGATTTCATGGACGACAATTCGCGTCACCATCGTGCACGTGAATGATTTCGTTCAGGATAACGACATCACTCGACTAGAATGGCCAAACATGCCTGGGGTAGATGGAAAAGGACAGTTTAAGGACGATGTGACCTATCAACCACTCTCAGGGATCTGCGCCGAATCACCGTAGAGGAGTGGGACAATCTGGACCAACAGTGCCTTGATAAACTGGTGGATAATATGTCACGACGAATACAGGAATGTATCAATGCGAAAAGACGTGCTACTGGGTATTTGAGGTACCGGTGTATACAGCAATCTGGACCACCACCACTGAAGGTCTCACTTTATAGTGGTACAACATGCAATGTGTGGATTTCATTAACAATAAAAAGGGCGGAAATGTTGTTCATGTTGATATCTATTTCAATACCGGAATTCTCGGAACCAAAGTGATGCAAAACTTTTTTCGATCTGTGTATATTCATGGTACGCTACAAAATTATGTGATAACCGAGGACCATTTACGAAGGTAAACCAAGGTTCATTGCAATGAACACATTGAAAAAGACTATGCTCATGTAAAACTTGAGCGTTCTCCACATGTGCCTTACGTCGCAATAATTGTTTTCCATGTTTCTACGATCAGCACCATCCTGATATGTGTAGTTTCCCACAAGTTACACGTTACAATTGCCAGAAATGTATATAGAACAATGTAAATGAAATGATCACGCCGATTTGATTTTCAGTTCTCGATATCGGTCTTTTGGTTTCAATACCAATACAAACATAAAAATCTCGCTTTTGCTGAATATAGTTTATGAAAATAGTGAAAGAATTACTTAATGCCGTTCATTTGTGCAGTCACAATGAATCAGTAACTAGAATTACACTGGAATGAAAAAATACTGACAGCGTGATTCTATCCAGAGACTTCGCTTTAAGAAACGAAGCCGTTACTTTCTCCCTGTTTTATTTCGTTCTTCCATTCCAACGCAGCTAGCTCGACCTGGCACTCGTCGAAAGTGACCAGGTTGGCTTGGGTTCTCCTCTGTCCAAAACATTCTAAATTTTCGAAGGATTTTTATTTGATTCTTAGAGGATGTAAAAAAGAGTGCAAATCTATTTTCTTTTAGTTCTGATTAATGTTTATTTTCAGTGGAAATTATCCTTCTTCCCTAACAGCTGAGAGCTTCATGATGCCAACAGAAACTAAATGAGAAATCATTAATTCTGTTTTAAGCGGAAAGTAAGATTTTGCTTACGCATAAAATATAAAATGTTTTTATAAAATGTCCTTCAGTTTTCTGAAATGAAAAGAAAGGAATTGGAAGTCAAAAGCAAATGTCTTGAAATTTTTTTCCGTTCTACCTTGTCTGATAGAACATAAAGGCATTCTCCTTATGACATGTTTAATGGAATAAAACCGAAAAACAAGATCAAATCTAGTCTTTCATGAGAAGTTCATGGGACGTTAGGATCTATGAAGTTTTTATCAGGCTCTTCCTGTTACTTTCGTTCTGAAACATTTCACACCATGACTCTATGCAAGAAAAATGCACAGTTCCTTTTTTTTTATTTTTTGTGTGAGTGAACTTATGGACTGAGTCAGTACATATACCCAACAACATTTTATGCTCTTGTCTGCTTCTTTCAACACTTAAATGCTCCGTGCTCCCTTTTATCCAGCCGACCGTATTTCTGCCCATGTACTCAAAAAGTCTGTGAGTCTGAACACATTGGGCGAGGTTCAGTTATAAATCTCTGTCTCACTCGAGGCCAGGTTTATTTTACTCTTGCGCGCCCTAATGTATGTTCTTTAGCTATCAGTGAGATTACATGACTTGGATGTGGGCGGATTTGCTAAATGTATACAGCGAGAAAATGTACTTTATGAACATGAGTGCCCTATTAGTGATGAAGATATAATGGCAATTTTAAGAAAAAATTTGGAGAGAAATATTACCGAAGAGCGGGCCTCATGCACTTTTCGCGACTTTAATAAACTATTACGCGATTTTTACCTTTTGGGAGAATTATAAAATGTGAAAAGGACGCGGTTTACGGGGCGATTATAATTAACGTTACACTTTGAAAACGGTCTAGAAATAACACCACTGGTCTGAATGACGTCAAATTGCAACGGAATTTTATCGTCGAATGGGGGAAAACGTACGGCAGAAGAAAAAAAAATAGTGTGAAAATTGATCAATAAATGGGGCTGTATGTGTCATAATATGCAAATGAAAATACCTGTCATGCGCACGACCCATTGAAGTTGGTGTAAATACACCGGGTACACAGCTTTTTCTCCTTTCGCGCCTGAGACGTTCGCCATGACTTTCTCAATGCAGGATCGTGCACTAATTGTAAAACTATATTACAAGAATGACGACTGTGCACACTTCGCTCTGCACAAGTTCCGGACACTGAAGGATTAGAAAAGAAGTGTTGGTCCGATGGCTGCCGTGAGTCTGGAGAAAATGATTCGGGAATTCGAAAAGACAGGTTCTGTTGGTTTGCAACCTAGTAGAGAGAGGAAACTAATTGATTCGACGTCAGTGGAAACAGTAGCCACAGCAATGCAGGAGGAGACGAGTGGTGGCGTGCAAACGTGTAGTGCACGGAGAATTGCCCGAAAATTGGACACACCTCAGTGCATAGAATCCTACAAAACATCCTTCTTTGCTATCCATTCAAAATTACCCATGTGTACGAGTTGCTTCCTGTTGACCTGACAGCAAGAGAGACCTTTGCTTTAGAATTTCCTGTTCACATAGAAGTGAACAATGATTGGTTCTGAAAGATTTTGTGGACAGATGAAGCCCACATCCATCTGACAGGATATGTCAAAATTCAGAATTTTCTTATATGGGCAACGGAAGATCCCCATGCAAATCAACCAGTACCACTTCATTCTGAGAAGGTCAGTGTGTGGTGCGGGTTTACGGCATTATTTATCATAGGGCCATATTGTTTCGCAGAGAAAGGTGCTTCCGAGCCTGTTACCTGTACCGTCACTGGTAAGTGCTATTTGTGCGACCACCTCATTCCAGCTCTCCAACAGCTTGTAGATGGGACTATTTTTATGCAAGATGACGCACCTCTGCAAATTGCAAATCCAGTTGAGCAGCTGCCGGGGCGCCATTTCGGAAATGCCAGAATTATTAGCCACCATTTCCCTACAGAGTGGCCGTCTCGATCAGCCTATCTTCATCCGTGTGACTTTTGGCTGTGAGGCTATCTGAAAGATGTTGTGTTCAGTATTCCGACTGCGAATTTAGTTGCATTGAAGGCACGCATTGCGCAACAAATTCTGAACTTGACCCCGGAAACTCTTCGATCAATTGTGGAACATGCTGTTTCTCGATTTCAACTGCTTGCAGAAAAGCAATGCAGCGTATTGAACATGTTTTGCGTCAGTAAAACAGAAATTAATAATCCGATTTGATTTTGACTCCTGCTTTTTATGCGGTTTATGGTCTCAGGACAGTTAAAAACCGATTTTTCCCATCCGATGTGATGTAACCTTGCCGTGGTGGATGAGCTTACGTAACTAACAGTATCACACCTATATACCCAGTGGTCTAGGGGTAGCGTCTTTGATTCATAATCAAACCGTCTTCGGTCCCGGGTTCGATCCCCGCCAACGCCTAAATTATGATAAATAAGCGGCATTGGCGGTCGAAGACTTCAGGCATAAGAAGTCACCCTCATTCTGCCAACGGCCTTGTCAAAGAGGGCGGAGGAGCGGATAGAGATTCAGGGCACTCTCTTGTCCTAGGAGTGGGAAATTGCCCCTAAAGGCGGTAGAATCAGCAATGATCAACGACATGAGGATGCAGAAGGCAACGGAAACCACTGCATTATAGACACGTAACGTGTATCCACAGGACATGTGGCCTGTAATTGAAGAAGTGTCATGATGATCTCTCCATTGGCAAAAGATTCCGGAATAGTCCCCCATTCGGATCTCCGGGAGGGGAATGCCAAGGGGGAGGTTACCATGAGAAAAAGATTGAATAATCTACGAAAGGATAACGTTCTACGAGTCGGGGCGTGGAATGTCAGAAGCTTGAACGTGGTAGGGAAACTAGAATATCTGAAAAGGGAATGCAAAGGCTCAATCTAGATATAGCAGGGGTCAGTGAAGTGAAGTGGAAGGAAGACAAGGATTTCTGGTCAGATGTGTATCGGGTAATATCAACAGCAGCAGAAAATGGTATAACAGGTGTAGGATTCGTTATGAATAGGAAGGTAGGGCAGAGGGTGTGTTACTGTGAACAGTTCAGTGACTGGGTTGTTCTAATCAGAATCGACAGCAGACCAACACCGACAACGATAGTTCAGGTATACATGCCGACGTCGCAAGCTGTAGATGAACAGATAGAGAAAGTGTACGAGCATATTGTAAGGGTAATGCAGTATGTAAAGGGGGACGCAACTCTAATAGTCATGGGCGACTGGGTTGCAGTTGTAGGGGAAGGAGTAGAAGAAAAGGTTACAGGAGAATATGGGCTTGGGACAAGGAATGAAAGAGAAGAAAGACTAATTGAGTTCTGGAACAAGTTTCAGCTAGTAATAGCGAATACCCTGTTCAAGAATCACAAGAGGAGGAGGTATACTAGGAAAAAGCCGGGAGGTACGGGATGATTTCAATTAGATTATAGTAGTGGTGAAGAGTAGGCTGAAGTTCAAGACATTAGTCAGGAAGAATCAATACGCAAAGAAGTGGGATTCGGAAGCACTAAGGAATGACGAGATACGTTTGAAGTTCTCTAACGCTATAGATACAGCAATAAGGAATAGCGCAGTAGGCAGTACAGTTGAAGAGGAATGGACATCTCTAAAAAGGGCCATCACAGAAGTTGGGAAGGAAAACATAGGTACAAAGAAGGCAGCTGCGAAGAAACCATGGGTAACAGAAGAAATACTTCAGTTGATTGATGAAAGGAGGAAGTACAAACATGTTCCGGGAAAATCAGGAATACAGAAATACAAGTCGCTGAGGAATGAAATAAATTGGAAGTGCAGGGAAGCCAAGACGAATTGGCTGCAGGAAAAATGTGAAGACATCGAAAAAGATATGATTGTCGGAAGGACAGACTCAGCATACAGGAAAGTCAACACAACCTTTGGTGACATTAAAAGCAACGGTGGTAACATTAAGAGTGCAACGGGAACTCCGGTGTTAAATGCAGAGGAGAGAGCAGACAGGTGGAAAGAATACATTGAAAGCCTCTGTGAGGGTGAAGATTTGTCTGATGTGATAGAAGAAGAAACAGGAGTTGATTTGGAAGAAATAGGGGATCCAGTTTTAGAATCGGAATTTAAAAGAGCTTTGGAGGACTTACGGTCAAATAAGGCAGAAGGGATAGATAACATTCCATCAGAATTTCTAAAATCGTTGGGGGAAGTGACAACAAAACGACTATTCACGTTGGTGTGTAGAATATATGAGTCTGACTTTCGGAAAAGCATCATCCACACAATTCCGAAGACGGCAAGAGCTGACAAGTGCGAGAATTATCGCACTATCAGCTTAACAGCTCATGCATCGAAGCTGCTTACAAGAATAATATACAGAAGAATAGAAAAGAAAATTGAGAATGCGCTAGGTGACGATCAGTTTGGCTTTAGGAAAAGTAAAGGGACGAGAGAGGCAATTCTGACGTTATGGCTAATAACGGAAGCAAGGCTAAAGAAAAATCAAGGCACTTTCATAGGATTTGTCGACCTGGAAAAAGCGTTCGACAATATAAAATGGTGCAAGCTGTTCGAGATTCTGAAAAAAGTAGGGGTAAGCTATAGGGAGAGAAGGGTCATATACAATATGTACAACAACCAAGAGGGAATAATATGAGTGGACGATCAAGAACGAAGTGCTCGTAATAAGAAGGGTGTAAGACAAGGCTGTAGCCTTTCGCCCCTACTCTTCAATCTGTACATCGAGGAAGCAATGATGGAAATAAAAGAAAGGTTCAGGAGAGGAATTAAAATACAAGGTGAAAGGATGTCAATGATACGATTCGCTGATGACATTGCTATCCTGAGTGAAAGTGAAGAAGAATTAAATGATCTGCTGAACGGAATGAACAGTCTAATGAGTACCCAGTATGATTTGAGAGTAAATCGGAGAAAGACGAAGGTAAACAGAAGTAGTAAAAATGAGAATAGCGAGAAACTTAACATCAGGATTGATGGTCACGAAGTCAATGAAGTTAAGGAATTCTGCTATCTAGGCAGTAAAATAACCAATGACGGACGGAGCAAGGAGGACATCAAAAGGAGACTCGCTATGGCAAAAAAGGCATTTCTGGCCAAGAGAAGTCTACTGATATCAAATACCGGCCTCAATTTGAGGAATAAGTTTCTGAGGATGTACGTCTGGAGTACAGCATTGTATGGTAGTGAAACATGGACTGTGGGAAAACCGGAACAGAAGAGAATCGAAGCATTTGAGATGTGGTGCTATAGACGAATGTTGAAAATTAGGTGGACTGGTAAGGTAAGGAATGAGGAGGTGCTGTGCAGAATCGGAGAGGAAAGGAATATGTGGAAAACGCTGATAAGGAGAAGGGACAGGATTATAGGACATCTGCTAAGACATGAGGGAATGACTTCCATGGTACCCGAGGGAGCTGTAGAGGGCAAAAACTGTAGAGGAAGACAGAGATTGGAATATGTCAAGCAAATAATTGAGGACGTAGGTCGCAAGTGCTACTCTGAGATGAAGAGGTTAGCACAGGAAAGGAATACGTGGTGGGCCGCATCAAACCAGTCAGTAGACTGATGACCAAAAAAAGAAAAAAAATGCCCATGCACAGTACAGTTTGTTTAACGTCAAACGTACACCTTATCCATTGTTGTATGATTCATTTGTCAGTCGTAGTCGACCACTATTAAATTATGATGCAAACGGCGCCATCTATTGCTACATTTTGTAACCATTTATTTTTCTTCCCCCTTCTACGGTAATATTCCCTTGCAATTTCACGCCATTCTGACCAGTGGCGTCATTTTTACAGCGGTTTGAAAGTTTAACGTTCACTATAATCACCCTGTATATATACAATGGAATTATGATAACCCACACCAAAAGGTCATAAGCACAAGTTATATAATTGGGCCACTTAAATATTAGCAGAGTAAAGTTTCGGCATTATATGATAACGTCAGGAAAGATCGAAAACTTTATTAATGGTATTAATGTATGTGAATGCTGAAATGAGATAAAGTGGATGTCGCCGATTCTAAATTCAAATGCAGAGCACAGATTCCCGGACAGAACCCCTTTAAAGCAAATTTAATTACTGCAGGGAACCGTTAAGCGAGTATTGAACGCCAAATGGCTGGACGTGCTATGGTCTTTGAACAATCAAGTATGAATGTGGAGATGACATTAGAGAGAATTTTGCTGCTTGAAGATACTGAAGTTAGTGTCGCAATACCACTGGTAATACTGGAGTTAAGGTTTTAATAAGAATATTCCAGTTTGCTTCTATTTCAGTTGCCTGCCGAAAAGTCTGGGGCGAATTTATTACATATTGTATTTTTGCCAAAGTTTGGCTGTATGAGAAACTATATAAAATAGATTTTTGAGAGAGAGGATACATAGTATCAAGTGTAGAGAAGATTTCTTAGCTTCGTTGGACTGGTTAGTAATAATGGTGAAGCTGCTGATGCTTTTTATTTATAACAGTCTTTTGCCATTAGTCTTTTGACTTGAGTGATGCAGCTCGCCACGGCGTCAAACTGTCCATTCCGAAGTTCCATTGCACCCATTGTCCTTCGTTAATTTTTGGATACATTACAATCTCTGCCGTCCCCTATCGTTTTTACCCTCTATAGCTCCCTGAAATACCACGTAAGTAATTCCTCGATCCTAGATATCTTAACATATGTCCTATGGTTCGCTCAATTCTTTTGTTCCTCGCCCTTCTTCCTGTCAGCTTTCTCCGTGTGATAGTTTCTTCGCCGATTATGAGGAGAATCTGCTCAAACGTATAACGTACGACCAACTGAAAAGGATATCCCATCTGAAGTGGCCTCGTGCGTAATTCCAGTGGGTAAATGTATTTGTCCAGCGAGAGGGCGTGACGGTATTCGCAGTTCTACAACCCGGATTAACGGTTTCGCAACAATATCGTTGTTTCAGGATAGTGGTTTCCGGAGTTCGCTGCTCGATGGATTCCTCCCCATTAATTCAAAGAGTAGCTATCCAGTTCCTTTGCACAGAAGGGTAGCGCGATCCAAAAAATTATTATATAAGTCTACGGAGGGCAGTATTTGCTTGTTGCTTTATATTCAGGTTGTGTCGGCGTTTTGAGGCAGGACGTATAAACATTGAGGACACGCCAGAACCTGGGCAGGCGCACGTTCTCACGACCAGGATGACGATTTCGGCCGTGGTGTAGATCATAGGGTCACAACATATGACACTGCTGTTTAACTGTCGGTAAGGAAAATAGTTCAAATGGCTCTGAGCACTATGCGACTTAACTTCTAAGGTCATCACTCCCCTAGAACTTAGAACTTCTTGAACCTAACTAACATAAGGACATCACACACATCCATGCCCGAGGCAGGATTCGAACCTGCGGCCGTAGCGGTCGCGCGGTTCCAGACTGTAGCGCCTATAACCGCTCGGCCACCGCGGCCGGCTCCGGTAAGGAAACGAACTGTGCATCACATAATCTGAGAGAAGCTTCGTTACGGCAGAGTTGCAGATTGGGTGACCAATCATCTTTCAGGGGATCAGAAGACAAAGAAAATGCTTGTTTGCATGGCCCATCTGTTGAGATACGCGGAGAAGGTGACAGATTTCATGTTTCAGATTGTGGCATGTGATGAAACGTGACGTCAACACTTCACCCCTGCTCGAAACAGATGAGGATGATGAGGCGGAATCACGGCCCCTCAACAAAAAAAGGTCAACCTGTCCGATAGCCATAAAAGTGATGCTCTATGCCAACAAGATCCTCCAGCTCAATCATACTTTCCGACTGTGGCCCAACGAGAATTCTCCTTCCAGCACATGTAACTCGCACATCTTCAGCCCCTTAAAACAAGCTCTGAAAGGTCAGAGGCTCACCTGTGGCAAGGAAGTAGAGGAGACATTGGGAAAGGAGAGCCGTCAGCAACCCAGGAGTTTCTGCACTGAAGCCATCCACGTGCTAAGGTCAGTATATCATTGCCTATGACAATTATTATTTATAACTGTGCTGTTCCACAAGAAACATAATAATTATAATACTGTTATTAAAATGTCTTTACATGCAATTATAGACTCCTTTTCATTTGGACGCATACATTCCCACAAACTTTGGACTGATTAAAGAGGAGATTGTGGAATGGAAGCCCTACTTTATGTAGAAAACCCACGATCTACACACGCACACACACACACACACATATATATATATATATATATATATATATATATATATATATATATGTGTGTGTGTGTGTGTGTGTGTGTGTGTGTGCGTGTGTAGATCGTGGGTTTTCTACATAAAGTAGGGCTTCCATTCCACAATCTCCTCTTTAATCAGTCCAAAGTTTGTGGGAATGTATGCGTCCAAATGAAAAGGAGTCTATAATTGCATGTAAAGAAATTTTAAAGGATTACCACTTGAAACATTTGTTGGAAAGATTTATTGGAACCTAAAAACGAAGTGTTACCTGAAGTTTTGCGTATGTCCGGCGGATGTCATGTCAAAGAGCTCTGGATTATATCATCCACACTCTCCAACAGAGTTATCGAGACTTCGTGCAGAGTTAGTCTTGTACTATTTTATCTATTCAGTAAGTGTGTTTACTTATAAGGAACTTATAAATCTAATGAAATGTAAGAACTCGAAGAGGGAAAACTAAAGTGATTATTGAGTGAGTTCACTAATATTAACACAAATATTAGTCCAGTTTTATGTTTCCAACAGGAGTAGTTTAGTTTTATTGTATTTTATGTCTTTATTTGCACTTTCAAATATTATGAAATAGAATATCTCAAGGAGGAGAACGTTTATAATTTTTCTGTTATTTAGAACATAATCTTAATCGTAAAAAAACATTTCAACGTAAGAAAATAAACAGTGTGACTAGAAGTAATATACATACATTCGTCGAACATGCATGGCAGATGAGTTTGCAAGTGGCTTTCAAGGTAGCATGAGCATGCATATTCGGTGTATTATTTTATATAATGATTGTTTTAGTTCTGACGTGTCGATATATATAATTTTCTATGCTTGCTCTCAGAATGTCTATTTATCAGTGTAACATATTCAAATGAGTGTGAAATCTTATGGAACTTAACTGCTAAGGTCATCAGTCTCTAATCTTACACACTACCTAACTTAAATTATCCTAAGGACAAACACACACACCCATGCCCGAGGGAGGACTCGAACCTCCGCCGGGACCAGCCGCACAGTCTATGACTGCAGCGCCTGAGACCGCTCGGCTAATCCCGCGCGGCCGTATAACATGATATCCTTTCAAGTATATTGCATAAGACTGGAAGGTGGGAACACAGTTTGCCGAAAGTGGTAATCGGAGTAAATGGCCTGCTGAAGAGATCGTGGCCTTTCGAAGTTTGTCCCCTCTATTATCATATCAGTCCAGATCGCCCCCCCCCCTCCCAACAGTGAAATAATGTCAAGCGTATGAAAGAAATAGTATCAAGATGAATAAGGCGGCTGCAGCTACGCAATGAACATTTATTTCTGATCCAACTAGTTTTGCGGCGTTAGAGGAACATTTTCGGGAATACAGATTTATAATTGAAATGACACAATTTCAGAGACTGTTCTGTCTCATGCAGGTATGGTTTCATGTACGTAGACTAAAGCGGTGAGTGACAATTCTTACCAAGGCAGGGAATCGAACCCATTTCCCCTGCTTACTGGACATCTGCGTTAGCCACTAAGCCCCTTGTCACTGTGGTTCACAGAACTGCATGGATTACCTTGGCACATCTCCCTCCTCAATCCTAATTCTCACTACCGGCCCAGTCTACTTTAAATTCTCCCTTACACACTAACAGAATTTTCATTCGCTGATTCAGTCCATACACAAAAGGTTTAAATTTATTCCACACGATAAGAAGTAGATGACTCAACATTATTTGTCCCATTGTGATAAACGTATTTTAACTGTCAAGAGATCGGTAGTCCAATTTCAAACAAAGCAGAATGTAGGGGACATTATTCTGATACAGGGAAAATAAGGCTTATTAACATCATCGTGGTAACATGAAGTCCCCAGTGCTGGATTGTCTGTATACCTGAAGATATGGCTCCAAAGCCGCGACACTAGTTGGATCAGAAATAAAGTTGCTGCACAAACACGTGTTGTCATAGGATGTTCAGCCTTTTGCTCTGGCCCGCCAGATCACCACACTTGTCACCAATCGAATAATTATGGGATGTGGTGAAACGACATGTACAGCACTGTGAACCAATGCCACCTACTACAGATGAGCTTTGGAACCAGGTGAATGCCTCGTAAATGGCTGTATCACAGGACTTCATTCACGTCGATGCTACCACACATGGAACACATTATCAAGACACATGTCGGACCCTGTGCCTATTGCTCAACACTACACTTGCTGAACAGAAGTGACTGAAATGGTTCAAATGGCTCTGAGCACTATGGGACTCAACTGCTGAGGTCATTAGTCCCCTAGAACTTAGAACTAGTTAAACCTAACTAACCTAAGGACATCACAAACATCCATGCCCGAGGCAGGATTCGAACCTGCGACCGTAGCGGTCTTGCGGTTCCAGACTGCAGCGCCTTTAACCGCACGGCCACTTCGTGACTGAAATGCTAATCATTTCTGCAGAACATATATGTTCTGTGAATTCGACCGTCTCTCTCTAGTTGTTCAATGTGTTCTGTTTCTTCGGATCATGAGTGAATTTACACTAACCAATCTCATGATTGAGCCTATATTTTACACGAAACCATATTGAAATCCTTATAGTATATCACAAAATTTACTTTCACATACTGCCGGAAAAATGCGTGGGAAGCTATATCTTACAACATAGAAGATGATACCTTTAGGTCAGGGCCGCACAAGGTGCATGCACCGGTGCATCGCACAGTGCAGAGTGCAGAAGACGGCTGCGCTATGTTGACGACGGTGCAGACCCCCCACTCCTCGGCTTTGCGCAAGAGCACTGCCTCTCACTTCCTTAGCTTGTGTCGCTCGCGCCGCCTGTCTCAACCCGTTTCAAAGCTTTTACCCTGTTGTCTTCGTCATTGCCAAATACTAATGTACACTAGGTGGAGAGCTTAGTTTGGTGTACCGGTACAAAAGTGATTTATATAATAACTGTAATGGTAAGAATTTTAAATTTGGTTTCAACACAAATGTATCTTCCTATGTGCTCTTTATTTTATTTGCAATTATGCTACTAAGCTCTGGAACAAGAGATTGGCTGACAGCAATTGTGAGAGAATTTTTTAAATTCCAGTTAGAAATACTCGCACGCTAACTAGTTTTTGTACAAGACAAAACAGAAAAAAACCTTTCACATACACAAGTGGAACCAAACATAGAAATAATCTTCGCTGCTTCTCTGTGTAATTTGGGAAATTCTTCCTTCGGCAAATTGTGGTAGAATTGGAGCAAACCTTTTGTATTGTAAAACACATCCTTTTGGTGAACATCGCTTTGCAAATCAATTAGTTCGAAATGTAAATCTGAAGGCGCACTTTCAATATCCATGGAAAAAGGTTTCACAAAAACATCGAGAATTGGCTGCAGGTAGGTAATTTCCTGAAACAATAACAAAGCCAATGTTAATAAATGAAAGTAATGCAAGCTGTTGTTTCGAAGTACTACAATGCGGTAGATTTTAATTAACATGTAATGTGTACTATTGGTTTTAATGTAATGTTACACTTGCATATGTAACGGAATCACCTTTATTTAGCTGTATGTCATATACCGGCACATTACCAGGAATCGGTCGTTAAACGCATTTTCAAGGGATTGTAGCACCTCGACGTGGTTTTCAAAGCGCACTCCTTCCTGCACAGATGCTGTCAAACAAAAACATAGTACCGTTTTGATTAGAGCGGTTATAAAAATCAGGCTGTTATAATAAAGGTACAATTTATATCTCGCTTACCTAGTTCAGGAAAGTGTTGCGTATTTTTCTCTGAAAGGTTGTTTTTGAGGAGCTTCAGTTTATACAGGAAAGCGTTTATTTTGCTGATCATATCGTTGATGAGATTGTTTTCATTTTGGAGTTTCAGACTTAAATCATTTAGGAGAGCCATAATGTCTGCTAAAAATCCTAAATCAGCTACCCATTCAGGGTCATAAAAAAGTGGCTCCGGACGTCCTTTGCCCTCCAAAAACTGTGTCACAGTGTGGCGTAGTCGAAAAACTCGGGAAATCACTTTCCCTTTGCTCAGCCAGCGCACCTCAGCGTGGTAGGGAATATCTGGATACTCCTCTTCAAAGGAAATCAAAAATTCTTTGAATTGACCTTAAGTGAGTCCATGAGAACGAACGTACTTCACGATACCCACCACTACCTTCATCACATCTTGAAGACCGTTAACTTTCACACAAAGAGCCTCTTGGTGTGCAAAACAATGAACGGAAGGTAAATTCGGCTTGCTAAGTTTTTTACGCAGTAGGCCAATAAACCCTTTTGCTTTACCGCACATTGCTGGTGCTCCGTCTGTGGTTACGGAAAATAGCTTTTCCCAAGGGAGTCCTATTCCTTCAGCTGCCATTTCAACAGCTGCTAAAATATCCGCCCATGTAACAGTGTCCTTCAACGAAATCATATCCAGGAGCTTTTCCGTTACATGTAGGTCGTCGTTCACGCTACGCAAAAATACTGCTTACTGAGCCGTGTCGTTAATATCCGTGGACTCAAGTGCGATGGAGTACGCTAGGAAGTTTTCAATTTTGGCTGCCAGTTGTTCATGCAAATTCTTAGCAATGTCGTTGTTTCTCCGATGTATTGTCATTCTGGAAAGTGGTATTCTGCTGTACGCGGGAGCTATTGTGGGATTCATTGTCTCTACTACGTCCAACATAATGTTTTTTATTAATGGCCCATCCATAAATGGCCTCCCAGCTCTTGCTAAACGTAGAGCAACTTTGTAACTAGCTCTGAGAGTCCTTGCGCAGCACCCCTCATCTTCTTCATCCTAAAGTAGAGAAGAAAAGATATGTTAGAAATAATTTATACGAAAACGAAACTAAGGAATCTAAACAAATGTTACTTCGTTTCGCATGACCTTTAACCAAAATATACATGCTAAAGTACTTGCAACAAACCTCATTTGTAGGTGCAGAATTCTCTTCTGCAAGAGTTTGCAACTTCTGTAATTATTTCTCTCTGGCATCCCCTGTTATATCACTATACTTTTCTGAATGCAATTTGCTGTAGTGCCTTTCAATAGACGATTTTCTGACACACGTAATTAGTGTACCGCAGATTAGACATTTGGCTTTATCGGCACAACGTACAAAAAAGTCGGAAAGTTCCCAATCCGGTTTAAACTGACTTTCGGCAATTTTCCCTTTTCTTGGAGCAGATGGTTCCATTATTCCGGTAATTGTCTTGCGCTTACGTATTCCAATGTTGACTAAGCCGTCTGGCAGCGCATTCGGCAGCGCACAGCGTCCGCCTCACCTCGCAAGCAGAGTTGAGGCGAAGCATGCCGAGTTGAACCGATGCACTGTGCAGGCACTCGCTGCACCTCGCTTTGCACGCGTGCGGTTTTCCGTGTTTGTGCGGCCCTGCTTTAGATTATGTTCATAATAATTTCGTGCCACTCACTGGGCTGGTGCTAGCTTTTCTGAAACAGACCACCTGAACTACTGACATGTCCCTTACCTATCCTAGTTATCCTGCTAGAGAAAGGCAACCTATAGTTCATCGTGCAATCTTAAGCACAAGCCATTTCTGGCAGATTGCTACATCACTGAAAGTGGAATGGTTTAAATGGCTCTGAGCACTATGGGACTTAACTTCTGAGGTCATCAGTCCCCTAGAACTTAGATCTACTTAAACCTAGATCACACACATCCATGCCCGAGGCAGGATTCGAACCTGCGACCGTAGCGGTCGCGCGGTTCCAGACTGTAGCACCTAGAACCGCTGGGCCACTTAGGCCGACCACTGAAAGTTGAAAGATAGGATAAAAGGTAAGCTGAAAAATCCGTGATTTGATCAGGATTCGATGCTATTGTCTTGTATTTTCGGAGAACACGCGTAACCTCATGCCCGACAGTAGTGGGGCAAGACTGTTTTCCACACAGTTTGTGAGTGTGTGTTGCCTATATTCAGACGCAAGTAAGCATTCAGGGCAAACCTATTGTTCTCTTTTGATGGACAGGTCCTTAACCTATTTTTGTGCTAAGATTATTATGAGTCTTGAGGACACTCAATTCTTTTGACAGACAGGTCCT
Source organism: Schistocerca serialis cubense (assembly GCF_023864345.2). Lineage (NCBI taxonomy): Eukaryota > Metazoa > Arthropoda > Insecta > Orthoptera > Acrididae > Schistocerca > Schistocerca serialis. The sequence goes on from NC_064642.1 coordinate 670,228,127, forward strand.
TATCCTATTGTTCGCAAACCCGCCCCCTCCCCTCCAATTGAAAATTCTCCCCATCTTACTCCTGCCCTCTCACTCTGGGAACTCCCCTCGCTGATACAAGCAAACTTTCGATATCAAATTGATCAATTAATTAAGTGGATCAGTTAATTAAATCCCCCCTCTGGGAAACCCCCAGCCCTCCACCCTCCCACACTCCAACAGAAAATTGACGGGAAAAACACTCAATTGATTGGCGTTTCGGAGATACATTGATTGCAGCGTATGGAATATTGTTTAAACAATGTAGGCAATATAGTTTATTTGTTTATTTAAAGAAGTGGTGGGAAATCTATTGCAGTGTATAGAACATTGTTTAAACAATTTAGACAATGTATGTAATATTGTTTATTTGAAAAAGATAAGATGTATGAGGCCTTGTGTGGCATGGTGCCTTGAAACTACTGGTGTCCATGCTGGCCATTACAAGTAGCAGCCGGTTAAATAATCCCTGAACAAAAACACACCTCATGTTGAAGTCCACCACTATCTGAAGTTGTCTGTGTGCATGAACCAACCTATCGGATACTAGTGCACGTGAGAGACACGTTCTTTTCAAAGCAAATGCCTGACTGGGAATCGATCTAGAAATAATGCTGAAGTTAATAAATAATTAATTCCTCGTTACATGATCGTGATGTAGAGGATGTAAGACAGATGTGGTACCTATTTCAGAGACACAAATTGACTATGTTACAAAGTTAGTAGCAGACCGATTTCAAATATGCTTGAAAGAAAGATCGTTGCATAGAGAGAGAGAGAGAGAGAGAGAGAGAGAGAGAGAGAGAGAGAGGTGTAGTTTGTTTTGCAGATGACATAAGGACTGGCGTGGGAAAGTTCATTCCGCCATGGGCTCTAAGCTGCCCCAGCCTTCCTGGCGCACTTTCTTGTGTAGCATTTCATGAACTGCTTCAGGAGTTACTAAATCTGGGGTGGAGTATCACATCTTGAAGATGCGCAAAATGTTACTTCAGAAGCCATGGATTGGGAAATATTAATTAAATTGTTATTATAGCGTTTAAAAAATTTCCTTTGCTCAGTTTAAAACTACTCTAAATAAAAAAAAAGAGTGACACCGCACAGTACTTGGCGTGCATGAACAACAGTGTTACGTTTTTGACGAGAAATTTAATTAAATAATCCGAATCTATTATTATTTGACGTCACAGTTGGAAGTTGTGACATATGAAATGTTCGTTGGAATTTCAAATTTCAACGGTTATAGTGCTCCCGACCACTACAGGTCTTCTAAGCGTATTTGGTTTTTAAAGCGCTGTAGAATTCCTAAGCTGACTGGTTCTCTCCGCTACACCAGGTCGAAGATAGGTTGAGGAACCGGTCCGCCACATGAGCGGATAGTAGCAGCAACAACAACAAATACCTATGCAACACAGAGTTGATTACAATGTATGAGACGCACTTAACGTGACACATACTTAAATAGCGATCCAAGCCGTAGTAATAAATTGTCATTGCTAGATGTAAGAGGTCGCTATCAGTCGAGAATCTGACGTCGCGATTGGGGTTTTAAAGCACTATAGAGCTCCAAAATTGGTTCTTCTTGATGCAATAATCTACCAACAGCCGTATGTATAGTACAAATTTATTTAATCAACTTCTTATGTGCTACCAGTTTCGGCGTTAGATACGGCTGTTGGTAAATTATTGCATCAAGAAATACGTGCCAGCCATTGCCCCATGGTCCACAATGGATCAACGGAGATTAAATTGGTTCTCTCCGATACATTCAGAAGTAGGAAACTGCGTGTTAGGACAGAGACAATCCAGTGCTATGTACTGAGAAGCTCTAAGCAAGGCACACTTAAACCACGACGTGCTATGTAGCAGTAGTTGCTGTGGATAGATGTCCGAGATCGCAGAAACACTCGCACATCCTGCACACTCACCTTCCAGACGTTCACACAAAGGGCTCCGATCCCCTCGCACACTCCCAGCGCCGAAGTTCAGAGGTCAGTGAAAACTACAGCCGTGGCGGCAGCCGCAGTCGTGGACGGGCGTGTATGCATGAATGCACCACCTTCGCCCATGGAGAGCATCTCGAGGTGACTTGGGTGGTGGGAATGCAGATGACATCAATACGTCCAGCACAAATATCCATTATTTCGAATCTTCTCTCATACACGCACGGCCGGTTCTGTTGCGCTCATTCAGCACACTGATCACATTGGCAGCTCTCGCTGCCACGGACAAAATCAGACAGGTCTGCATATTCTTTGTTTCTGGTCCAGGCGAGCTAATCCGTTACCGCGGTTGCCGACATCTAGTGACCACCCCAGCAGCCTGCCTCAGTGCACTGCGAAACAAGCAGCGGCAGCTTGGATGAAAACCATAGTTCTAAACAATTACACCAGCTAGTTAAAAAAATCCACTTTACCCAATCCGAGGCAGCGATGTTGTTGACCGTACACCTCGAATTTATCACGCCAAATGTAGATTCATCCCGTTTATGGGAGTTATTTTCGAAGACAGAAGAACAATACATGTGTCTTCACATTGCTAAAGTATCGTTACTTTTCTGTAGAGGACTATGGTAAAGGCTATATTCCCTCTAAGTGTCCTTTCATCAGGTAGAAAAATAATTTTTTTTTTATCTGTAACGTCCTTCGTCACAGGACTCTGAAACGTCCCCTTTGAACAATTAGACAAGACTGTGCTTAAACTGACACACAATATTTTGTTAGCGCAACGCAATCTGACTTTCAAAATTCCCTACAAAAGAATGGCCCTGACTAACATTAAACTATACCTTTCACAAATCACTTACCTCACAAAAATCTTCGCTGCTCAAGCTACTGCAATACAGCGAGCGCCACTACTGCCAGCTAAATAAAAGATTGAAACTATGGAAGGCACTAACTACTGATAGGGATAGTTAGCAAATGAAAGATATTAATAGAGAACAAACAATGTATTTACCTTGATATCATCATATATAAATATAGCAGTTCATGACAAATTTCAAAACTCCGCCATCTCTCTCTCCACATCCACCACTGCTGGCGGCTCACCTCCAACTGCGCAACGCTACGCGCTGTTCACATCCAGCTGCCGCTGCCCAACTCTACAATGGCGAGTATTACAACAATGCAAAGCAGCCACAGACTGCACACAGCACAGCCAGTGATTTTCATACAGAGGTGGCGTTACCAATAAAAAAACCTAAACAGCCTACTTACATAGCCCCCATGCTCCCCACAAAAAATTTTACAAATTTTTTTGGGCACTGGCCAATACATATTTGTTAAAATTTTTTTCACAATTACAATAACAAAGAAATCAAAGGCACACACTTATTGATACAATGTTGGTCAAAAGCTAAAAATTTCTCACAGTCCATAAAGACAGTCCACATTGTTCATCACAGTAAAAATGCAGAGTTTTTCTCAAAGTCTGAGCAGTAAAAGAAAATGCACATGGAAGTAGTGGATTTCCATGCAGTCTTGAAGAAGTAGTGTTGTCCTTCCAACGGAAAGACAGTGCTGACTCTTAACATGCAGACAGGTAATGGGCCACAACATAGCAAACCCACAGTAGAGTCATTCGACGTTTTGAAGAATATTGGTAGGTAGGTCATCACAGAACAGACCCACTGTAGTCCTGGTAGAGATTACGGTATTGGTGGGCCACCAGAGGTGCAGACCCACTGCAGGCCTTGTAGAAATAATGGTACTGGTGAGTCAGCAAAGGTGTAGACCCACTGTAGTCCTTGTAGAAATGGCCAGCAGCCATCTGTTGCGACTGTGCAGGTGCACAATCACCATCGAAGAGTCCTGCAGAGAATATAGCAAGTCCATAAACCACCACTTGTGCACTCACAAAGTTTTTGAAATTGTCCTTAGAACCAGCAATGCTCTTATCCAGTCCCTTGCTGAATCATTAACACACGTGCAAACACTATCATTCCATACTTCTCACATATTGTCCATATACTATGACCAACAGAAACGTGTGCAGTGAAATGTAACTAACAAGTTAATAATATCATGAACTGGTGACAATTACAATTTAATAACATAAGAATACAATTACAAAGGTACAAATACATCATTAAAGAACATAATAGTACAGATAACATTTGTAGTAATATGGGCTTTACAAAAGAATAGAAATAAACATATACATCAGTGTTACAGGAATTATGACATAAGTAAATACATAAAAGATCAGAATAACTTTTGAAACATCAACTTTACACATGAGCATTAAAACAAAACAGAATTAATAATGTCTAACATCTTTACAAAGTAAATAACATATTATTAACGCAAATTATATTTGAGGATAACAGTATTCCTCATCATAGTTCATGTAGCTGAGTATGAGAAAAATTCTACAACAAAAGTCTGATGAGGTAAACATATAAAGACAGGAAGAACATATATACACAAGGGTACCCAAACACATAGTGGGATAACACAAAAGGAAAGCACAGGGTTTGTTTCATTGCAGTATTTTGCAAACAAAACTTTCTTTGCTTCTTGGAGATCTCCCTTCATACATCATTATTCCCAAAAGTCCTATCTAAGCCTGCCTTCTGTATTTCGTTCACATCCTCTGTCAAAAATAGTTTTTTTCTCTGCTTTCTGTATTCTGTTCACATCCTCTGTCAATAATAGTTTTTCTCCACTGTACAGTATCCTTTTTATTTTGCCAGACCATTTTCTGATAGCTTCTCAATGCATTTCTTATAAATTTATAATAGTTAGTTTCTTATATAGTCTCCTCTTAAGCTAACTTAAATCTACTGAGCTCAGATACTAAACTAAGGGACGAGGCAATGCAGCAGCACATAACAAATTAACACAAACAGCAATGCAAAAAAAATGGAAAATTGCAAAGCAAGCTACAGTAAATATAAATTACCAAGCAATGGAACATTACAACTAATATGAGCCAATGTACAGTAGCAAGAAAAATAAGTCAGTAGTAAAATTAGCTTAACAGAGTAACACAATTTAAAATTCAGTAGCACTATTCCTGGCAAACAGCAGCAGCAAATATAAAAAATATAAAAAATTTAAAACTTATATCTATACATGACAAAGCTCAAGCAGAAAAAATGTTACAGTAAAAACAACAATGCAGATAAGGGAAATGTATATTCACATCTTAATATCTATGTAATTAAAGTGGTGCACCACAACAACTGATTGTAAAAAGAAATATTATCATGTACTTGAAAAGAAAATTATGTGTTACTGTTACTAGTTCCTTCTTATTGTTCTTTCCTTTCCAAGTGCTCCTTTTTTAAAGAATGTGGATCATAAAATAATTATTTAATAGATCTGTTGACAGAAAGTGTTCACATTAGCAAATGCATTTTATTTTATAAAAGCAATGCTGCAACACAGCTGGAAACCAGATATCAAGTGAAATAAGCAACTACGAAAAGCAAAGCATAAAAATATCATTCAATAGTCATGTGGCATTTCGTAAGTCAGTAGCTCTCAACTCTCATAGAAAGACACTTGTCATAATCAGGTGTGCAGATGTACGAATATTTCCCATCAATTCATAAGCATTGCAGTAATTAGCACAAAGTACGAGTAATCATATGTTTTCAGGTAATGAGCGTGTAATATTTGCGATGCTTTCTACAAAGGAATGTCAATAGCAAGGTTAATGGAAGTACTGAGGGTGTCGCATTTGCAATATTTTCTCTAAAGGAATACCAATAGCGAGGATAAAGGCCTGCCTTTTTTCTTTTTTTTTCTACCTGTGCTTCCGGAAAGGCACACCCTAATGGCTTGTTCTCCAGGTGTTTGACACAGCTGCGTGCCCACGACGCATTACGTGCAGGTGGTCACTTAACTTTCTTACGGAAATATTTACGACACCAGTTTCCGCTACAGTGACAGTCTCACATAAAAATATTTCACAGGTCAAGAATTAGCGTTGCAAATCTGTAGAAAGAAAATCCTATGAATATAACGTTGTCCAAAAAATTTTCGCCGGCATTGTGATACATTCACGCATTTACACACATTTCATAACTCTTAAAGTACGATTCTTGGTTTCCAACATCCTTTTTCACAAGTCAAGAGTCCCTACCCACTATTCATTACTCCTTACCTTATTACACATATACGTATCCATCGACACTCGTCAATATTTCGTCATTATAAATATGAAGCATAATCAAATAACTCATATAGTCTCAGCTTATTAATCGTAAACATACCTCAGCAGCATAATACATATCGTCGTCGTAAAAATAACATCATAAGACCTCAGACAAATCTCAAAATCGTCGTAGCTTCCTCCAATAATTAAAAAAATTCTCTGCTCATGCAAAAGTGTCATCTGCCTCAAACGTACTTTAAAAATCATGAATCCATAACAAATACATCATTCAAAGCTCACATAGTATCACAATGGTTCCGAAAAAATATGAGCATTTCACAAAGTACAGACAAAATACAATTTCATAAGTGTGAAGTTATCCAACTGTGTAATTGCGTAAACATCTGTCACTCATGTAATAAAAAAAGTTTATCTCTCAGTTACATGATCAGATAGCTGTGTAATTTGTGTGTTAGAGAAATATGGTACCGATGTGTAAAGTTGTATAAGCAAATACCATATTAGCTAGGGTTCCTTGTGGTTGCCAAACACATGGTACACAAAGTAGGCGTATACCCCCCTGAGGATTAATGTAATTATACCCTCAGGTGTTACAGATTACAGCAATAGAATGAAATATATCACGGAAAACTTTCTTTGCAATTCAAAAATCTTGAAAAATAAATGGCTTAAGTACAAAATCTCTCAAATGCGTGTCCTGTAGCGCTAAATGTGCGTCTTGCTGTAAGATAATTCTGTGGAAGTGTCGTACTTATCGTCCTCCGAAAGCCAAGTTCTGCAGAAGTCAATGTACTTACCTCATGATAAACAAAAGTGAAATGCTTTATGTATAGATATCTTAGTTATTACGCTTATTGCCGTGATGAAGAAAGTACTGTGCTGTAACGTATTGTTGTGCTACGGAAAAGACAATCTCATTGTTGCTGTACCACAAAAGTTACTGCTACAACATGTTTTACTTTGCAGAATAAAACAGAAAAACTGTGCAGAAATAAAACAGAAACACTACAAAAGCAACATTGTAAATTGTCACTCATTAGTAGCGTCGTGATAAAATCGTGTAGCTGTCACATAAACTAACCACTGTGCCATCTGGTATCTCACTGAAAGTACTTTAAATCCAGAATATATTTTCAAGTAAACCAAAATGTTGCATTAAAATCTCATTAGCAGTACTGGTAAATGTTCTAAGTATGTAAGCCTTATAGTCGTTCCATAATCGTGCAACTAACAAGCAAGAATGTACACACACAATAACACTGTGACGTCTGTTCACTATAACAATGCATTCGTCATTTCTGTTTAAGTAAGTTCTCTTGGTTCTTGATTGGATATTTAACTTCAAACATTGTTGTATGTTAACAGATTCTAAGTCTGACAATGCATATTAGTAATGTGAAGCGAAAAATTTTATGGCAAAGACTAAGTTAAAAAGCAGATTATCTTTCAATAAATGGTTTTACATGTGAAATGTGGTGTAAACCTTTACTCTTCCTAGTACGCAGAGTTTCAACTTCAACGCAATTATCATGTGGTATACGTTGGATTCTGTAAGGTCCATTGTAAACTAGAAAGAATTTGTGACTCAAGTGTTTCTTCTTATGTGACAATGAATGAGCTTTAATGAGAACTTTCTGACCAATATACAACTTCTTTGCATTTGCTTTACCGTGTAGTTTTCTCCTTTTGTCTGCTGCAGATTTTATATTTTTAAGAGCCAAATCAATTATGTCTTTGTGTCGAAGTTTACGTGTATTCGGGAAAGGTACAGGCTCTCTGATTCTGTTCGGTGGTTCTTCATTCTTCAGTACAAGAGTAGGTGGTAAAGTAGTGGAGTCGTGAGGCATTTCATTCAGCACGTTTTGAAATAAGTGTAAATATCTGTCCCAATGCTGATGCTTTCTGTGACAATAAAGTCTGCATAGCTTATTGATTTCTTTCATAATCCGTTCAGACGGGTTGCAATGTGGTGAGTACAATGAAATAAAAACGGGTTTGATTTTATGGTTGCGAAGCATGCGTGACCAAACAGCAGATCTGAATTGCGGTCCGTTATCTGAAATGACTTTACTAACGTGTCCAACTTCACGTAAGAAATTTTTAACAAAGGCGTTGGATACATATCGTCCAGTGGCTTTACGTAACGGAGTGAAAGAAACAAATTTTGAAGTAAGTTCAACAGCGACTAGAACGTACGAAAATCCATTAGATGTTCTGACAAGCGGTCCCAAGAGATCAACAGCAGCAAATTCTTTTAATTTAGAAGGAATGATAGGAAACAACGGAGCACGATGTGAGACAGTAGATGGTTTCGCCTTTTGACAAAGTTTACAAATAGACAAGACTCTTCGAATTCGCTTTTCCATATTTTAAAATAACAAGTCGTTCGAAGAATATGATAACATTTTCGTGGGCCAAAATGTGCGTAGCTGAAATGAATGTACCAAATGAGCTTATTAACAAAATCGTCTCGAATGCAAAGTACCCATAGCTTGTCATCAACAGTGCAGCGTTTGAAGAGTATGTTGTTTCTAACCAGGTAATAATGCCGAATCTGTGTGTGTGTCTTTTCATGCCATTTGCTCTTGATGTCTTTCCAAATCGGATCTTTATCTTGTTCATGAGCAATGTCTTTTAAAGATGTGGTGATGAAGTTTTCAAAGGCGACTTTCTGAATGTAAAGAATACTGAAATTTTTCTCAATGTTGCCTTCTGTGTTACTTTTCTCAAGCCCAGCCGGTGCGCGTGACAGTGCGTCCGCAACAATGTTCTCCTTGCCGGGAATGTAGACTATTGTGAAGCGGAATTCTTGCAGAAACAGTGCCCAACGTTTTAACCTCTCATGATTTAATTTTGAAGACATAAGAAATTGTAATGCACGATGATCACTGTATACTTTTACGTGCTTACCAGAAAGAAAGAAACGGAATTTGTTAAATGCCCAAACGATTGCTAAAGCTTCTAATTCAGTAACGGAATAATTTTTTTCAGATTTTGTTAGCACTCGGCTAGCAAAAGCAATGGTTTTCTGAACAGTAATGTCATTTTCTATGGCTTCTTGAAATAACTAATTTTTTGCTCATGAAGAAGTGCTGATATTTACCACTGTCACAGTTTTTTCTGTAATTTCAACGCCAACAGATAACACGGCAGCAAGCTTCCCAATTTCTCTATCATCAGTAAGGATGCGGTTTGGCTTCTGACCTATTAGTCGCGAGAAATGCACCGCTTTTAACATTCCAGTGTTAGAAGTAAATCTTCAGCGCATGACATACGTTCTCCATGTAAGTTTCTCTACGATAAACAATGGTGACAAACTGTAAAGTGATAAAAAAAAACTACTACCTTGCACACCAAAGGAAACAACGATTCTTCGTAACGCAAACACTACATAAATTTCCAGTGGTGTATGACACCTGCTGTTTACGAAATTTCTGCCTGATTATGGATCGGAAATTGTGATATGTTCATAACAGACCTATAAAATCATCGTTGACAACGGATAATGCATGCGAAGAAACAGTGACATCTTAGGAGGAAATGAAAACTACGATCAGTAGCCAGAGATGCTGGAACTGCCTTATTGCAGTTTACCACCATCCCAGGTAAACTTCCAGTTGCACACAGAAGTCATGGTCCGTTGCTAGGCTGTATTGCTGATGTGCGGGACAGTATTGCCGTTTCGGCTTGATGTCACGTCTGTAGGATGCTTCCTTTCACCCCTATTAAGTTGTGTATATGTAGCGTTACTCTACTCTCTTCCTCCATCATTTTATTGATTTTTCTGGGTTCTCTATTGAAGTTACTTGTCTGTAATTTTATGTATTCTCAGTCAGTTTCCATGATTTTAGTAGGTTTTCTTGATTTTACATATTTCATGGTATTTCCCTCAATTATTTCGTATCTCACATCAATTTTTCGTGATTATACCAGATTTTCTCGAATTCCACCGATTTCATTTCATCTTTCAAATTTTTCCACAGTTTCTCAAATGTATATGGTCATGTTTCTGACATGCCCATCTGCTGTTTAATTTTCTACGAGAACAACTGCACCTCCCATACACCAAGTTACTGATAACTCCTTAGATTTGCCTTCTCCCCTATAATCCACTTCCACGCATTTAGAATAGGACCAACATAAAAAGTATAGTAACAGTCGTTTCGTACCTATATGAAACTGAAGACTCGATCTACATCCGAGATGTGGCAGAGAAATGCCCAACTTTGCATACAACTTCGTTCATCTAGAGTAGTTTACCGAAACAGGTTTTCCATCAATGGGCATGTTTCGTTACACATGAGTTGGAAGTCCTCTGATGACTGTACTTTGGAAAGGTTTGCTTTTAACGATGTCATGTAGATAGTGCTATAAGTCGCCCACAGAACACGCAATTGTATATGAATCGATCGCAGGTTATGCCATACAGCTGACACACCCTGTGAAAACAACTGAAAATTGGTTAAATGCGTGAAACATTTTATCACGCAGCAACATCTACCCCTCTCCCTCTCAACTCTACACTCGATCTACTTCCTATCGTCCTTTAACGCAGATCCATATAAGTTTAGAAGCAGATGGCTCTCTTTTCCAGGAAAGCACCAAACCCAGCAGCCAACTTGAATGTATGACTATTACCTCAACAGACGTACAGTAGAATGTTGCCATACAACAGCTGTTTGTTAGCTGACACTGCAAGGTAGTGACTGACGGAGAGTACAGAGAAGCTCGTTGTAAATACTGTTTGTTGGGGCTTAAAACATCTAAACACTCCAGCACAGGGTCAAACGCGCAACCGTTTTTGCAGTTGTATACTTAGTCACCCCAGCCGGTAGTACAACGCTCTTTAGCCGATAATTTTGCGGTCACACCCGAGCTTGTGATCCGACATATATAAATTTATTACTTTACATTTGGTGGTCATCCCGTTAAACATTCTATTCCAACCGACTTATCGCTGTCGACAAAAAATGACTTTCCCTGGTTCCTTGTGCTTCCATGTCAACATTTTCTCGTATACCTCTTGATGTCGCATACTCGTTCTCATGTATAAGAATTTTCCTGCACCAAGCACAACACATGCTATTACTCCCTCAGTTTTCTCGCATTTCGGCGTATTTTTCCACAATTTTTACGTATTTTGCGTCATTTTTCGTAATTTTTTCGTCTTTATGTCACTTTCACCCATGCGATTGTGACATCACTTCTCTTTGCGTATTCTAAAATTTCTTGTAAATGTGGTGCAGTTGCCAAAACTAGCGCAAAGCATTATTTGGGCGGGCAGGGGAGACGCGAGAAAGTTTTTCAGATATGTTTAAGCGATCTGTGACGGTGTAATTACTTATTTACTTACGCGATCGGAATGAAAAAAGAGCTGCATTTGTTTAAATATTCCACACACCGGAAACGACTTCCTGACAAATTCTTTAAATAAACAATGTTCCATACACAGTCTCGTATCCCATAAAGTGTTTGTATAAAAAAGCATTACAAACACTCTCGAAATTATTTCAACAGTGTTCCACTGTTTAAATTGTTTAAACAATATTTCTGACACTGCAATCGATTTCCCTCGAAAAGGCCGATCGACTCAGTCTTTTTCCCGCAATTTTCGGGTGGGAGACGGGAGGGAAAGAGCAGGAGGGTTTCCCAAGAAGGGATTTCATTAACTGATAGATTTATTTAATTATTCAATTAATTATATATCAAAAGTTTGCTTGTATCGGCTAGGGGACTTCCCAGAGGAACAGATGAGGAGGATAGGGAGAAGGAGGGGCATGGGGATGGGTGGGAGAGAAATAGGATAACGACCTCGCAATCAAAAGGACAGATTGTTCTCAGGGGGGGGAGGGGGGTCAAAATTGTCTCAGCTGAGCAATAGGTTAAGGACCGGTCAATCAAAAGAGAACGATAGGTTTATCCCTGAATGCACGCAAATGTCGGCACCACAGCTGCACGGGTCAGTTCTACAGGCTTTGGGAGTCTCTCCTTGACTCTGATCAGGTGCTACTCGCTCCATTGTCTTTGGACAGTCTCAAGTCCATCTTAGGAACATGCCCCTGTATTCAGCATTCATCGTTGTTTCCCTTGCTGCAATGAAACTGTATCCAGGACAGACTTCTCTTCCTATGCCGGTGCTTTTCAGGACAGCTTCATCAGACTTAGAATATTTTCGAGACAAGTGTATTTTTCTAAGAAGGTTCTAATTGTGTTACTCTGTCAGAGTATGGAATCACCATGTCGTTACGTCTTCATATCTGTGAGGCACTGTAGTTGTGATTTTGTTATAATCGTCCAAGAAGACGCTTCCTTTCCTCGGTCAATAAATTTTTGTAATCTTTGATCACTGTTTTCCTAGTAGCGGTGTGAGTGACACGTCACTAACAAAACCCCAACAGTAGTTATTGACATTAATCCGAACTTATGGACAGAAGCTGCAGCGTCGGACTTAATAAAATGTATATATATAAACATTACCAAACAGCTGAAGAACTCACTTCATCGTGCAGACAATCGGAGAGCCGGATAACTGCCGTCTTTCGAGTAAAATGACTGATCCACGTAGAACTAATATATTACAGAGCTACCAAAAAACTATTCAGGGGATACACGTTAACACGGCGGCGAAAACCGGTTCCCCAACATGGATATTGCTTTTCTCACACGTAAACGTTACACATGCGTCCGCTTTCGCACAGCTCTCGTCTGCTGTCCTTGACTTTATCTCCAGCGCCCAGATTTTTGTATCAATTCCGCACTATCGTGCATAGCAGTAAAGCTTTTCCCTTCATTCTCTATAACACAAATATTGCCGCTGACTCGGACAATGTGCATAAAATAACGATGAATCAAGACTGGATATCTCCTATCACCATAACGTTCTCTAACAGTGTTTACATCAGCTGTTGTTTTTGAATAGTAAGCTTCATAATCGTGAGTTACATTTTCCGTGGAAAAACAAATTGGTACGCAGCGATATTACAGGGACTGTTTTCTGTGTGTGTCGATATAAATGACGCTCTCGGAGCCCAGCATTTCATTACACATGGAATCGCTAGCCAGCGACTGAAAGGCATGCACGAGCGAAACTTTACCGATTTATAGTCTGTTACTGTGAATACTGCAACATATTGACGCACTGATAATCAGTTTGTATCAACAAGAGATAATCTGGCATTGCGAGACAACATGGAAGCAGAGTAAAATTAACGCACGTTTGACAAATTTGTCTGTCACGCCGTTAATGTGCGGCCGTTATTTCCGTTTGACGTTATTACCAGCGGAATGTTGAAGCGCGAGTCCATAAAGGACCCAAACATTTTCAGTTAACTGTACGACAAATAATATTACTGCCGACACGCACGTGCATGGCCGATGCTGAGAGCAAAGAGAATGACAAATTAGATTTCAGCCAACTTATTAATGAAAATGTTTCCATTCGCATTACCATTTAAATAAATTCGGATGATCTTATGAACAGCATTCTGCGTTACAACAGGAGCATTACACCAACAAAAATATTTGCAGTATAGGAATAAATGAGTAATATCCGTAATTCGGTTGGTACCATCATTTCACACAAAGCTAATTATTTTAAGCTGTGGCATAAAGTTAGTTTCCATTCAGCCTCGTGGCGTGACAAATATCATGGCATCATTTACAGTGCTCAGAATTATTACTCCGATTTCTTCGTTAGTGGTTTCTGTTCATTTTCTACATAGTGATACTGTCCTCTGAAAATTTCATGATACATCGCATCATTAGGACATTGATCTATGACGGTACAATACACTTGTTCCAGATATATTTTGATACGTCCCTTATCATAGGAGAAAGACTGTATCGGTATTCACACAGTTGTGAGGGCCTTTTCTATTTTTTTTAAAAAAAGGTCGGGTCACTCTAATAATAGGAACCAGAGTGAAAATCAGACACATTGCAATTGCAACACTTAGCTAAATCTTCAGCTACTTTTCAATGTAGTCGACGCTCGGACTTAATCTGTTGTACTAGGCAGAAGTCTGTGCTTACCGCCCATTCCCGACGCTGGTCTGCACATCGTTGTCTTTGTCAAAATGTTGTCCTCAAAGCCAGCGCTTTATGAGAACAAAAGATTGAAAATCGGAGGGAGCCATGTCCGCGCTGTATGATGTGCGATTAAGCACTTCCCATGAAAAACACTACAGGAGCATTTTTGTTGCAGCTGTGCAGCTGCAGCGTGCAGCAGAGAATTGTCATGAAAGGCGTACTTCTTTGTTTGTTCAGAATTTAACTTCGCAGACGATTTTCTAGAATCGCCCGATCCGCTCGCTGAACGATACCATCGGTTGACGCTAGCTTCCTTTCGTGACCGCCTCTATCATAAACATCTGTACGTCCTGCTTCAAAGTTCGTGCACAAGTGACGCACTTTTCTGTCACTTGTGAGAGTGTTACGTCTTGTGGAGCGCATGGACAACAGACGAAAACCCTCAAGCGTGAAGACACCGAATGCCAGCATGACCTTCACACTTGTCAGGAGATGCTGTTTTTCTAGGCATCTCAACATGCACGCAGTGCGCCCAGGACTGAGAAGTGCCACTTGACGCTGTCGAGGGGCATTCTGGAGACACTGCGCAACCCATCTGCGCAAAACGTCATTGGATTTTCACTTTCATTTTAATTTTGTGACCGCTCGGATATTGAAATAATAAAACAGCTCTCGAATACAATACTGGTAATGACCACGACGTCCGCCCCTGGTAACTGAGTGGTCAGCGTGACGGACTGTCATACGGGTTCGATTCCCGGGTGGGTCGGAGATGTTCTCCACTAAGGGATTGGGTGTTGTGTTGCCCTTATCATCATCGTTTCATCCCCATCGACACACATGTCGCCGAAGTGGCGTAAACTTGAAAGACTTGTACCAGGCGAACAGTCTACACGACGGGAGACCCTAGCCACACGGAATTTCCATTTCCATCACCACGACATAAAGAGTTTAAGTAGGAATGAGACAAAATTTGGAATCCGACGTTCTTTGCGTATGCCTTGGATAGGTAACACGTCTCACATTGTGCAAATAAAATGCATACTTATACAGTACTGTTGTATTCGAAATTTACTTGGAATTTGTTTATTAGTTGTAGTTTCCGAATTACAGTTATTATATGTATCACTGGTGATCCAGAAAATCCCGTTCGAAGGCTACACAGTTCAGAATCGGTATGCTAATCAGGCACAATCGCTGTGAGGATTGACGAAATCGTCCCACCGACGCACCGCGCAGAAGATACTACTTTGATAAAACACCCTGCCCTGCTGCGTGAGAAGTCTATACTGCCTGCTGCTCATACACGTCACACAGGAATCGTTGACTCTTGAAGGCCTACATTAAGGACCCAAAGGCGTTAAAATTGCGTGGGGAAAGATCAGGACTATAGCGTGGGTGCTCGAGTTGTCGTAACTTCTGCGCTTCGACATTTGCGATACGTGGACGTGCGTTGTCATGAAGCAGTAGCACTTGTCACGTGCCTTTCCACAACGGTACTTTTCGACAGACATCCTGCCCCCTAAACATCCTTCATACTCCGATGGATATCTAACAGTGTTTGTCCTTCGGCAACAAAGCAAAGAATAACAGCGTGTTGGTCCTGTTTGGCAGCACATAGTAACAACGTCACTTTAGTTCACGTTTCGGCACTTTGGAAAGACACGAAAACTACATCAATCCCTTGCTTAACACTTCGGTGTTTACACAGGAATGTCAGAAACCGTCTGAAAAATTTGTAAGGGTGCTGCCTGCATATGTTCTGATGAGAAATAACTGTTAAGAAAGAAAGTTGAATACGTTACGCTGTTTCCGATTTCAACAACCTTAGGGTTAGCTTGAAGTTAGGTAATCAGGCTGTTGCAAGATCAATTTCAAATGGCGCGCCAGAGGCGGTGTCGGCTAATGTTTTCTTTAGTTTTCTAAAACCTAACAAGAGAGCAATACAAAAATTGGAAATTGGAAGGTAGTAAGGATCGAAATCAATGGCTGAGTGATCTCGGGTGCTATAATCTACACTACAAGAACTAATTTTATTTGGCTGGCTCCTTGAATCCACACGCACAACGGCCTGATAGTCGAATTTCAGTGCTAACTAAATCGGACACGGCGCAACGTATCAAATTTTTTCCTTAAGAATAATTTTTCAGCGCAACCTGCCCTGCAACACCCTTACAACCTTCACAAACTGTTTCTGGCCACCATGATTACAGGAATCGGAGTCGCACTCCGTTGCTTATACACTGTAACAACGCTCTCAAACGGAAACTGTTTGATCTCTCCTCATAGTTGTTCTTCTTATACTAAATATCGAGCTCCATGTATAATTAATTGGTAAAACTGTGCGAGCATGCGGTAATTCTCGGATATTGCGTCATCTCGTGATTTGGCATACTCTACGCATATTCCTCATATAGTCATTGGAGATCATGAACTGGACTGGGATTGACGTTTTCCGATCTGTTTTTACGACAAAAGTATTATAATATATTGATCTACTTCCGTACTTTGAAAAATAACTTTTACGTGCATGGGAGAAGCTGATGATCAACGGCAAAATGCTACGTACAGCAATGTCTCATAAGTGTTTAAATAATGCAAATATCGACTGTTCAACTTGCTTCGAGATGATTCACTACACAGTATATAAAATGGCGTATCTATTGAATTACGTTACAAAGACTGGGGGCGAAAAGGAAAATTGTCTAGTAGACATAAGCTGTACTATTTGTTCAGCAAACCTGTGTGGATTATGGAAAATTATATCGCATACCATACGACGTAAACAATCTGAAATTCACACTAATAAAAAGAAAATATTGCATTCATTATTATACTCTCGGCATGCAGCCATATGCTTGGATGAAGAATAATCCATACAAAGACTTTGTGAATTGTAGTGGCTCCTCGACTGAAGATGAAGAAACATTCAGTTCAAGAGAAGCATACTACTCCTAAAACACATCATCTCCAGGTACAAGAAAACGCAATGATCTCCTGAACGATTAAAAATTCGGTAAACAATTTGCGTTCATTAGAACTAGTGGGTTGAAAGTGAAAGTAACACCCCATCCATTCACTGTCTCCATACTAAAAGAATATTGATTGTCACCTGAATCAACGGTGGCTGGATTGAAGCTTCGAAGAGTGGACTTAAAGTAGCAGTTATATAGTGTGATAAGTTCGCTTTCTTTGCAGTGACGTATGCTGTCACTGTAAAAGAAACATATCCATAAATGAGAAGTATACTGAGAGAAGCTAACTATTAATGCAATTCTGTGAATGATTTCTTGAATCCTTCAGTTTCCATTACATTTATTTCCTGTACTATTGTAAAATTTCGACCTTAGGCCATTTTCAAGTATTTCAGATGATATTTTAGTAACAGCTTATTCCATATACGTCGTTGCTCCTGTGACGTCTTCTTATGCTCATAGATTAGTTCGAGGTGTTCACGCAATTTTAGGAGCACGTTATTTTTGAGGTTTTAAAGTTTCTGGCGTACTTTTACGACTATAGTCCGACTATATCAAGTATTGCTAAGTGTTTTGAAAGTTTAACTTTACTTAAATTCACCCTGTACATCTAAACACCAATGTATCGAAAAAGAGAAACAGCTGTGTGGCCAGAAAAAAGAATGGACGTAGTGTTCTAATCTGCCTACTAAACAGCCATTTTGAATTTGTAGTGTAATATAATAAGAACTTAACCCATAAGTCATAGCTTATCGCCGGCCAGAGTGGCCGAGCGGTTCTAGGCGCTTCAGTCTGGAACCTCGTGACCGCTACGGTCGCAGGTTCGAATCCTGCCTCGGGCATGGATGTGTGTGATGTCCTTAGGTTAGTTAGGTTTAAGTAGTTCTACGTTCTAGGGGACTGATGACCTCAGATGTTAAGTCCCATAGTGCTCAGAGTCATTTGAACCATTTTAATAGCTTACCTGAACATCATGACAGGAATAAATTTCATTACCTTACTACATAGAGGAATGTTAAGTGAAGGATTAGTGAATCCTCCTGGATTCATAGCATTGTTCTCATCTTGTGATGTTGACAACTCGGTTTCAGATTTCTATCACGTCGAAATCCCCTTCCGCTGAGGTTGTTCCCTACATGTTACTACGTCCCTTCTTGATTATTGTTTTATTTTTCAGATGATATTCGTTGTGGTATGACTGCGCAGTTTGCGGCATGGTGCTATGAATCTCTAAACTTGCTTCCCTGTACGTATAACACAGCTCGTTTTCATTTTCAGTGATTATGACCATAAAATCAGATAAATTCCGGTTCATCCAATCCAGATGGTAAACTACATTTTTTCCCTTGTACTATTCGTGGTGAGAATAGATAGGAAGAAAGAGGGAGCGTGACGTTTCGTAATGTAGCTTCGGGACTGCAGGCTGTAGGTATTGGAATGACTATGTCATAAATACGTGCCTTCCATCTAAGTTTTATCCCAGATATCCGATGCTCTCCATATTACTTATCATACTACCAGAAAAAGGAATCAGAATGTCACTCATAAACATATATGTAACAAAAGTTTCATCCTAAAAATTGTTTGCTTCAATGACCATGGCCAAAATATATTAAACTTACTTTGTAACAAATGAATTTTCTCTGGAGGAATGTGGTAAATTCACTAACTTTTCTTTGCCAGCTACCATAGTCTGTCCTGAAAATCAAACAGTTTAAAATCTCGACTATGCGGTATCTCTGTATCTTTCGCAGCGGGTCACATTGCCATCAGTCGTGATCTGTAACTGATCTAATCAAGCATAATCCCTATTGATTTTAAATGTTTTTTGTTTCTTTCACTCGTAAGTCTCATGACTGGTTTGATGCGGCCGGTCACAAATTTCTCTCGTGCGCTAACTTCTCCTTCTCAGAGCAGCATGCTTCTAATCACCTCTGTTCGTTTTTTCCACTGTCTATGACTCACTATCAGATATTGGTGTGCCCCAGATGTACTTTCTCAGATATTTCTTCCTCAGATTAAGGCCTACGTTTGATACCAGTAAATTTGTCTTGGCCAGGAATGCCTCCATTGCCAGTATTATTTGGTGCTAAGCGTCTCATTATTCTCATTTCTCCTCGTGCTCATTACTTTTCACTTTCTGCCGTTTATTCTCAGTCTCATTTGACCGTTTATTCCATTCGTCAGAACCTACTTCACTTCTACTGAGGATGGGAATGTCATCAACCAATCTCATCGTTGTTATCCTTCCAATCCGAATTTTAATCCCGCTCTTGAGCTTTTGTTATTACTTCTTCAACGTATAGGTTGAATAGTAGGGGTGACTGACTGTATCGCAGGCCTAGAAAACACGAGCATTACGCTCATGTTCTTGAAATCTTGTCGTTTCACGTTAGTTCTTCCGCTTACTGTATACAACCCATGTTTCACTATAACTTACGCCTATATTTCCCTGACGCTCGGCCTTTTTGCACCATTTTACAAGGTCGAACGCTTGATAGGTCGACATATGCCATGAAGATGTCTTAATTTTTCTTCAGGCTTGGTTACGTTATCGAGCGTAACGTCAGAAATGACTCTATAGTATATTTACCTTTTTAAATCCACACAAAAAGTCACTCTCATTCTGACAACGATCTTTCCAGACAGGACGGAGGAGCAGACAGAGGTTCAGTGCAATCTCTTGCCCCTTGGGTGGGAAAATTCTCCTAAAGGCGGAAGAGTCAGCAATTTTCAACGGCACTGGGATGCAGAAGACAATGGGAATAATTGTACCAAAGACACGTAAGGTGTATCCACATGACGTGTTACCTGTAATAGGAAAGTGTCATGATGATCTCTCCATTGCCAAAAGATTCGATAATAGTCCCCTGTTCGGATCTCCTGAGGGGGCTGACCAGGGCAAGGTGACCGTAAGATAAAGACTGAATAGTCAACGAAAGGATAACGTTCCACGTGTCGGGGCGTGGAATGTCAGAAACTTGAACGTAGCATGGAAGCTAGAAAAATTGAAAAAGCAGATGCAAAGGCTTAATGTAGGTGCAGTAGGGTTCAGTGAAGTGAATTGGAAAGCAAAGGATTTCTGGTCAGATGAGTATAGAGCTATATCAATAGCAGCAGCAGGAGCAGGATACGTTATGAATGGGAAAGTAGGTCAGAGATTGTGTAACCGTGAACAGTTCTTTAATAGCGTTGTTCTCGTCAGAATCAACAGTAAAAGAAAACATACGACGGTAGTTAAGATACAATGACGACGTCGCAAGCTGAAGATGAGGATACTGAATGAGTAATTCACTAGATAAAAGAAGATGAATACCTAATAGTTCTAGGGGACTGGAATGTGGGTGTAGGCGAAGGAACAGAAGAAAGAGATACGGGAGAGGGTGGGCTTGGTAGCAGAATGAGAGAGGAGAAAGATTGAGTTCTGCAATGAATTGCAGCTAATAACAGCGGAACCGAGCGAGGTGGCGCTGTGGTAGCACACTGGACTCGCATTCGGGAGGACGACGGTTCAATCCCTCCGTCCATCGTGATTTAGGTTTTCCGTGATTTCCCTAAATCGCTCCAGGCAAATGCTGGGATGGTTCCTTTGAAAGGCTGACTTCCTTCCCCATCCTCCCCTAACCCGATGAGACCTATGACCTCGCTGTTTGGTCTCTTCCCTCAAAACAATCCAATCCTATAACAGCGAATATCTAGTTGAAGAATCACAAGAGGAGCGCGCTTACTTGGGAAAGGCCGGGAGATACGGAAGAGCTTCCGGAATGACACTGGATCGTAAGGTGTATCCGTTAGATATATATTCAGATCACAATGTAGTTGTGATGAAGAATAGTGATGAAGAGTATTCTTAAGAGATTAGTCAGGATGAATCAATACGCAAAGAAGTGGCATATGACAGAGCTAAGGACTGAAATCATACGCTTGACGTTCTCTGAGGCTATAGATACTGCGATAAGAAATAGCTCAGTAAGCAGTCGAGTTGAAGAGAAATGGACAGCGCTAGAAAGAGTTCTTAGAAAAGTTGGAAAGAAAGTCTTAGGTACAAAGAATGTAACTGAGGTGAAACCATGGGTAACAGAAGAAGCAGTTCAGTTGATCGATGAAATGAGGAAGTAGAAAAAAGTTCATCAAAATTCAGGAGTACAGAAATATAAGTCACATAGGAACGAGGTAAATAGGAAGTGCAGGGAAATGGCTGCATGAAAAATGTGAAGAAATCGAAAAAGAAATGATTGTCCGAAGGACTGCCTCACCACATACAAAAGTCAAAACAACTTTCAGTGAAATTAAAAGCAAGTGTCGTGCTAAGCTAAGACTGTATTGGATGACGGTGAGTTTGGGTTTAGGAAACGTAAAGGCACCAGTGGAGCAATTCTGACGTTGCGGGTGATAATGGAACCATGACTGAAAAAAAATCAAGACACGTTCATAGGATTTGTCCGTCTCGAAAAATCGTTCGACAATGTTCGAAATTCTGAGGGAAATAGGGGTAAGCTATAGAGGGAGAGACAGGTGGTACACAATGTTTACAAGAACGGAGAAGGAGTAGTACGGATGGAAGACCAAGAACGAAGTGCTCGTATTAAAAAGGGTGTAAGACAGGGACAAAGTCTTTCGTCCCTACTGGTCGATCTGTAAATCGAAGATGGAATGGTGGAAATAAAAGAAAGGTTCAAGAGTAGAATTAAAAACCAAGGTGAAAGAATATCAATGGTAAGGTTCGCTGATGACATTGCGATCCGCACTGAAAGGAAATAAGAATTACAGGAAATTACTGGATCTGGTGAATGGAATGAACAATCTAATGAATTGACAGTAAATCACAGAAAAACGAAAGTAATGTGAAGTAGCTTAAATGACAATTGCAAGAAACTTAATATCAGGATTGATGATCATGAAGTATATGAAGGTAAGAGGGTCTACCTAGGCAACAATATAACGCTTGATGCACGGAACAAGGAGGACAGCAAAAGCATATTAGCACTGGTAAAAAGAGCATTCCTGGTCAAGAGAAGTCTACTTGGGCTTAATTCGAGGAGGAAATTTGTAGGAATATGCATTTGGAGTTCAGCATTCGATTGTAGAGAAACTTGGGCTCTAGGAGAACCGGAACAGAAGACATCGAAGCGTTTGAAATGTGGTGCTGCGGACAACGTTGGACAGCATGACAGGATATCTATTAAGACGTGAGGCAATAACTTCGGTGGTACTAGACGGACCTATAGATGGCATAACTGTAGAGGAAGACAGAGACTTGGATACACCCAACAAACAATTATGGACGTAGGTTGCAAGCGTTACTCTGATATGAAGAGTTTGGCGCAGGAGAGGAGTTCATGGTGGGCCGCATCTGAATCCCGATGCCTGCCTCCACCCCCCTCCCCCACCCTACCACTAGTCAACAGGATCGATGCATGAACTATAATGCTGATTGTGAGGTAGTTCCAGTCCTTACTGCCCCTTCTATCTTCGGAAATTTTTGGTTGAGATTGTTTACACGCATGCCGTTTCCCAGACTGATGTTAGGAATTGTGATGGAATGTTATCCTCACCTTCTGACTTATTTTATGTCTTCCTGAACCTTTTGAAATACTGACCCATCCTCTGTGCTTTCAACAGTGATTCCCACTGAACTCGTGATATTAACTCTCTTGCTTTCAATCTCACCGAATGTCACTTTCCTTTATAAACCTTTGACCATGACGGAATCCAGGTGGAACTATCCCGTATCGTATCCTCCTCTTGTGATTCTTGAATATGGTATTCGGTATTAGCATCTAAAATGTGTTGCTGAACTCAATAAGTCTTCATCTTCTCTCGTTCCTACTCTGAAGTCCATATTCTTCCGTATCTCTTTCTTTTTTTTCCCTACAACTGCGTTTCAGTCCCCCATGATATTAGATTTTCCTCTCCCTCGACATACCGAATTACTAGTTCAATATCCTCATATACTTTCTTTATCTTTGCTTGTAGCTTTGGCATCCTCATATAAGATTGATGAATTCAGTATTACGATTGAACATGTTTGATACAACGATCATCACTGTTTATGTTTAATTTCATTACTAATATTTGCTGGGTCCAACAATAAAACTTATCTAAATGACTTCAGTCATTAATAAACATTTATGAAACTCCACACCAAGACCATGAAAATCGTGCTTTCCTGCGACATCGTCTAAATACGAATTTGTATGACGTAGCTGCTTTGGGCCTCGAAATAATTCTACACCAGCACTTAAAACTTTATGAGATGACCAGGACTTGAACCTGGAACCTCGCGAACCTCGCCTTGACAGCCTCAGGCATCCGGTTACGCTTCCTAGCAGACTGAAATGAAGTTCTGCTCACCACTGATATTGTGACCCGGTTATTTTCCCCTTGCTCAGAGCCTCATTTAATACCCACAAGGAATTCGCATTTAAATCGTCGTATGCCTGCCGAGGCTTATCTATACTGTTATGTGTGTAGGGTCTAATCTTTCAGATGTACCCGAAAGAAAAGTATTCCTGGTCCTTCATAGATAATGCAGAAGTGTTCATCAACAAGCATTTCTTTCCATCTGTTGTCTCAGCGACGTATCGCAGTTGCTACAGCATTTAGAATCTGTGTATTACTCTTATGTTTATAAACTGGTCCAATCACATTAACGTGACCACCTTTTAAAAGCCGCAATAACCACTTTCTACGGCCTGGACGTGAAGCAAGAGAGTCGGTGAGTTTTTGGAAGATAACAACAGGGATGTGGACGCTTACAGACTCCAGTGACATGGTCAGCTGCACTAGGTTTCACGGCTGAGGATCAATGGTGCGAACAGCTCGCTCGAGATCGTTTAGGTTTAAATCTAGGAATTTTGGAGACCAGAGAAATACGGTAATAATATCCTGGCACTCTTCGAACCAAGCACGTACATTGCACGCTTCTGTCAAAAGTTGCGTTGTCCTGCTGGAAGATCCCATCGTGCCGAAAATCGCGCACGATCCGCAAGGAAAGCTGCGTAATTGTGTTGATCAGCTGCGTCTTCCAGAATGACGAAATCACCCAGGGAATGCCACGGTAACATTCCATGCATTTCAACGCCCCCTGGATCCTTTCAACGACCGTTGCAGGGTCGTACATCAGAAAATGATACGTGTCATCACTGAGTGGATGCCGAGTTGCCGTATTGACGTTCAAGATTCAACCTTCGCCATCGATGAACAGTGCACAAACCAAGAGTCCGCTGCAAAACCCATACGCAGCAACGTTCTCGGAACGGTCGTTGTTGGTTCATGTGGGCGGTCAGTTGTTCAACAGTTGCACTCTATTTGTCCGTACACGTCTCCGCAACCCCTGTCATCTGTGTCCCTTGGTACGCCACAGTTGTTTCGTAGCTTGTTTAGAATAGCACCATTTTCCGAAGCATGGCATACTTTAGCCACTGCGGCACGAGAACAATTTACAAACTTAGCCTTTTCGGTAACGATTCCATCGTTGGTCCGAAAGCCAATGATGATACCCTTTTAAACGCCATAAATCACCCAGTTTCCACATTACAACAACAAGTGCAATGTGTCCGCGTTCCCACAGATACGCTTTATATACCCTCCTCTGCTAGTGCTGCCATATGCCGTCTGCGCATGATTGCTGCAAGTTCACATCCAACAAAGGCGGTAGTCACATTAATGTGACAGGACTTCGTATAAGTAGTAGATATTCTTCATTAATCGACCTTAAAACTTCCAGTTTGTCTCCACCGTCAATAGCTTACTTTAGCTTGAGGAAATTGTAAGTCCAATTTTAAAGGATTTTCTTGGGTCATTTTTACTTGTTCATTATAATCCAGTAATCCTCTTTCGTGGTTAAAGATTACGTAGTCTACCGTGATACCGGATAATATTTTATAACCATTTTGTAGACCTTCGAAAACAATGGTTTGTTCACTTGTTTCTACTGTCTGACTACTTCAACCAGAACCATGTTGGCCAAAATCGATGGCGTATGACCTTGACAAACCGTTACCTCCATTTCAAAAGTAATCCGACCCTAGGACATTTGTCTTCCAATGTGCCCTCACTTCTTTATGTGTTACAGTACCCAGTCTTGAAACATATATGGTCGGATGCGTAGGGAAACGGCGTCCAAATGCAAAAAATGCAGCTGCACGCCGCAGTCGGAATGATCAGTAGAGAATATCCCGGTTTGCACTGAAAATACGCAGCAGGTGCCACGTTTCCTGAAAGAAACTAGCTATGTAGTGCTATGAATTTCCGAAGTCGCGTCCCTCTTTCTCATTCTTCACTGCTGAAACTCTCGCGCGTTTTTTTTTTATGAGTATGATCCTTTAAAAGGCAATTATTTTCTTGTGACATCGCCTCTGTCGTTTGTAATTAAGCGGAGAAGGGAGTGCCCAAACGTCTTCAGTTGTTCCATAACCAGGTCTGTCACTTCCCGCAGATCTATAAAACTGAGGCAATATCGATTGCTACGTTTTAGCGCTATTCCTAGTAGTACTGTTTTTTATGGGGTTAACAGCGAGAAATTTATCGGATAGGTGCACGGCTGTTGTTGTCTTGAATGACGGAAGTATGACCAATGCACTCGTCACTAAATCGTGGAAGAAAGGGTCAGTGAGACTGTTGACATAAACATCTCGGTTCACTTTCACGGTAACGTAAAGATTAGGTCCGCGTAGTACTACGATAAACACCAATAAAGGAACGCAGATCCATACACACAGAGAAGTATGACGGAACTACACCTTCCACACCGCGGGTTAGACGACGCATTAGGCCGCAGGTGGAATGGACGCCTGGAGACGAAGTCGTGACTCGATGGATCATAGTACAACCCGCTGCTGAACAGCTTCTGTGTTGTTTTGTATGTTGAAGACATGCAGCTCCACTTGGGGATGTGAGCAAAGACAATTACGAGGTACTCAGCTTTAAGAGGGTACGGTATCGCCTATCACAGCAATGTTAAAATATGCCTACTATAGGGAACATTTTTCTCACAAAATACTCGAGACAGATTGATAAAGTTTTTGCTGTATGTGCATTGATATGTTATAACAATATTGAAACAAGAGTTCATTGTCAAAGTATTTTCTTACAGAGATACTTTACATTTATTTTTAAGTAATTTCTTCCATACCTTTTTAATGGATTATCACCCCTAAGTCTTTTGTAAATCAAGTAATTAAAAAATCGATGCTTGAGGTGTAAAAGAGACCCATGTGACTAAGTCATAAAAATTTCAAATTTCTAGGTTCACCAGTAGCTGAGATAATGTTCTGAGAAGAAGTAAAAAGCAAACTTACTGGAAACGGAGAAAGAAGATTAAAAAATTCCTGATCCATAGTTAATACCGCCTTCACAGTCTTCATAATCATCTTCAAGTCTTCTTTTGACACCCCTCTGCACTTGTCTTGCTTTTTCCACTAATGTATTGATTATATTGTCAGCATGCCTTAGTCTGTGCTCATCTAAAGTCAACACAGCACGTGCTGTGCGGGAACCAACGCACAAACACAATTTGCTTCTGTCTCGGGTTCTTAGGCCGACGATCGTCTGATGATTTTACCGACGTTTCTCCAGCACGAGTGGCTGGCATTGTCAAAGCTTCACCCTCCATTGCCAGTGGTGAACTGGAGCCGAGCTCGAGGCCGCTGACTATATGTACCTGGCGCTCCAACGTCCGAGGGCTTCTCCGCGGTCATTTCCTGTGCAGTTCTCCTCTTGCTACCTGCGACGGTAGTTCGCTGCAGTACGGGAAGCCAGGATCCGTTTACCTTAAGGCTTTCCTCTTTCTTGTTCAAGCTGCTCCCGTGTTTGTGTATTTCCACAGCTTCTCTAAAAAAGCGGGTGTGATAGTGCTTCTCTACAGCCAGAACTGCCGTGTCAGAGAATTTTATTACATGGTCGGTCTCACTCAGCGCGTGCTCTGCCACGGCCGATTTCTCCACCTGACCCCACCTGCAATGTCGCTGATATTCTTTGATCCTGGTGTTGATTGATCGTCCAGTCGTTCCGACGTAAACTTTTCCGCATGTGCATGGTAAGCAGTATATTCCCGACATTGCAAGTGGGTCCCTTTTATCCTTTGCCGATCTAAGACATTCTTCGATCTTCCTTGTCGGCTTGAAAATTGTCTTTACGCCGTGTTTGTGCAATATACGGCCGATTCGGTCCATCACTCTGGGAATGTATGGCAGAAAGGCCGTACCCGACATTTCTTTTCCTGATTTCTTACTTCGCCGAGTGTTCGGCTCTGTTACACTTGCACTTCACGTTTGAGAGGAAAACCGCACCAGAAATGACCGCGGAGAATGTATTTCTCTCCAGGTACTTTAGTCTGCGGCCTCGTGCTCGGCTCCAGTTCACCACCGGCAATGGCGGGTGAATCTTTGACAATGCCAGCCACTCGTGCTGGCGAAACGTCAGTGAAATCATCAGACCAACGTCGGCCGAAGTACCCGAGACAGAAGCAAATAGGCAGTTTGTCAACAAGTGGCCACGAAAGCCTTAACAATTTTGTACACAAACCCAACTTTTGAAGTACCTTGCATTTTGTTATATTCCCAAGATTGAAGGTTGCCACAGCATCATACACACCAAAATGGTGTGTATTAATTCAGACAAACACTGTTTTTGGTAGACGATGCCATATCACACTATTCAAGCACTCGTTGGGGTTCTGCGTTTTTCCATGAAGACATTTCATCAGAAGACTTCTGTCAGCCAGATCTCTGAAAACGGGATTTATTTTTTCCATGATGGGCAATGGTAGACTGTGGTGGTGAATGTATTTCTGTCCAGTTTTTAGTCAGCTATTGTGTTTACACCAGGTCTTCTCTCCTTTGGGGCACAAACCATGTTCTGGGTGCTCATCTGTGGATGCGGTGCAGAAATACAAATAGCTTTCCTCATTTCTTCAAGATTGCATGTATTTAGCCTGATTACAAGGACATAGCAATTCTGAAGGTGATCTATTATGGAATCAATCAATCTTCCTTTTCCATGCAAGGTTTTCCCATCATCTAGTTTTTTCCCTTTCATAACTGATTTTAACCTACTCAGCCTGGCAGCCATTCTCTTCTGCACATGTCCTATACATTCAAGTTTGCTTATATTTACATTGTTCCCATAGGGCATGCTTTCCAAAACTTCTTTGAATGCTTTAGAGTCACAGTTTCCCAGATACTTGACATAGCGAACATTATACCACTCTGAAGAGCGATGAAAAGTTTTTTCACCTCAGCAACCCCCATGCCACCATTATTACCATAATAATTAGCAACGCAGTCATCACTATGTTCATTTCTTAGCCTGTCTATGCATCTACAGTATTTAGACATCATTGCAACATCAACAACCGTGCCAGTTTCAACACTAGTTGCTGTTACAGCACAATTGTTGGAGATGTGACCGCTTTTTTGCCACGTGCCATCAAACCTACTGTGAGGTCACGACTGCCATCATTTCCTTTCACTGATTCTTCCACAGCTACCTGCATTAACTTGTGTGCTACATCTTCAAATGCAGATCCTAGTACATAGTTGTAAGCATCAAACTTTGAAGGTACACTTGGAAGATTTAGAAGGCCACATAGAATATCACCGGCTGCTTTGCCTTTACCAATTACTCGCAATCCATAAACTAACTTAATATTCGCATTATAAAGTTCAGTTTTGTTGTATCCATTATTTACAGGTACTGAAACAGAACTTGGAAACTTACAGCTCTACTTGCAAACACTGCATATGAAATGAGCCGGCCGCGGTGGTCTAGCGGTTCTAGGCGCTCAGTCCGGAACCGCGCGACTGCTACGGTCGCAGGTTCGAATCCTGCCTCGGGCATGGATGAGTGCGATGTCCTTAGGTTAGTTAGGTTTACGTAGTTCTAAGTTCTAGGGGACTGATGACCATAGATGTTAAGTGCCATAGTGCTCAGAGCCATATGAAATGAATTTGGGCAGCTAGGCCAACATGGAATACTACTTTCAGAGAAATGTTTCCCTGACATTTTTTGCAGCACACACTGTTTTCACGAATTCACACAATATACTCGTATCAATGAGTTCAAAATCTTCTTTCCCTTTATCATTTAAATTACAAGTGGCTCTGAGCACTATGGGACTTAACTTCTGAGGTCATCAGTCCCCTAGAACTTAGAACTACTTAAACTTAACTAACCTAAGGACATCTCACACATCCATGCCCAAGACAGGATTCGAACCTGCGACCGTAGCGGTCTGGCGGTTCCAGACTGTAGCGCCTAGAACCGCTCGGCCACTCCGGCCGGCAATTAAATTATATTTCTCTTCCAAATCTCTTACTTTTTTATGAGAAGCAATGTTTTCATTTGGAGTAAGTTAGTTCGGCAAATCAATAGGAAGTGGACTCACATTTTCCAAAAGTCATGATGAAGAACTGCTTTGCTTTGCTAATGAATCACCATTTCCTTTCTTTTGCCAGTTCACACGCTTTTTAAACACTTTTGCTCTAGTTCTAGGCATTTTCACTGCGAAAAATGAAGCATTAAATACGAAACAACTCGACAATAACAACTTTCATATAGCACACTGTTGACAAACAATCCCGTCACAACATCAAAGAGTAACTTGAGGATACCAGAGGGACACATTCTCGGACAAATAGTGTATAAAGAGTCGCTGGAAAGCGGGATATTTAAATTCATGTCACATAAATGTACTGCCGAAAAGTTTATGGTCAGCCATGAGAGAAGCGTGTAACTAAAGCACAATACCCGATCTCACAAACCTATAAAAATAAAGTAGTTATAATTCTAGTAGACCTATGTATGATACGTCATTTTAAAGAGGAAACTTGGCGGAATATAATACGTCAATAAAATGAAAATCGATTTTTTCCAGACTGAAGCATTCCATCGGAAGGCCCGCGCAGAAACTGGATGAGATGGGCCTGAGTCCACTGACAACAACAATTTATGGCATATACGAAACCAATATAATGAATTAATAATGAGGCAGTCAAATGAAAGAGAAACAAATGGAGAAAAGGAAGAAAACTGTTAATTATTGCAAAACTAAACGCCATAAATGGTAATACGTGTCTCTCACTGTAAGACAAGACGGTAAATGCCTTCTTCGTAAAACGTTTGCGGCTATGTACGAAAACATGAATACACCTAGGCGTCCACCTGTATCTAAGTGACAGCCACGAAAGACTATCTTCAAGGCTCATAAAATATGAAAATCGCTTCGTCATCATATCCAAACGTCCAGGAATGGTGATGAGCTGTATCAGTCTGTAGCACGATAAAGCCCGCCCAAATGTTGAGAAGGTTATTTTCGATTAATCTGTAGAGTTTTCACTAGGAAGCTCCATACAGCCCTGATCGTCCCCCAAGCGATTTTCACTGTTTTGGAGCACTGAAGATAGCTATTTGTGGCCGTCGACTTCCTTCGGGCAGAGAAGTGCTCATATCGTTACAGTCATGGTTCCTTAGGAAACCACAAACATTTTTCCATGAATGCATTGACCGCCTTGCCTCACTATGGGACAAATGTATTAATATTTATTGCGATTACTTTTGAAATAACAAAAAGTTTACTTTATATGCTTTTTCCCTTTGTCTCGTTTTCATTTGACTGCCCCTTATATTTTGTGCTGTTTTGAATTAGTTTTATGTTCTCTACAGGTCATTTATGTGCCACGGGAAAGCAGTGGAAGAAATACGGAAACTTACTTCACTATTTTGTTCATTTCTGCTTTTTCTATATGTCATTTGGTCATCTGTATAACAAAAGATTTTTCTATGCTACTTGGCCTACGTCGAACGCAATTGGGGATCACTCATGCTGGCGCCGGCCGGTGTGGCCGAGCGGTTCTAGGCGCTCCAAACCGCGCAACCGCTACGGTCGCAGGTTGGAATCCTGCCTGGGGCATCGATGTGTGTGAAGTCCCTAGGTTAGTGAGGTTTAAGTAGTTCTAAGTTCTAGGGGACTGATGACCTCAGATGTTAAGTCCCATAGTGCTCAGGGCCATTTGAACAATTTTTGAACGGATGCTGGCAGTCCTGCAGAGACTGCTGGAACGAAAAGGTGGTTCCTGCGGTAGAGTCCACCAACTCAATTTTTAGCCAAAAGGAAAAACCAGAGCATAGCGAAAGTCGTCCTAAGAGCGTGAAGACGGTCCAGGAGGTGATAAGAATCATAATACACAGGAATGGCCAATTATGAGAGGCGTATATCGAATGCTTCAGAGATAGCGTGAAATGCCGAACAAGTGTGGGACCGCGGTATTTGCTAGTACTCTCGCATCAGTGAACAGCCCCTCTTGAAGTTGCCCATGGCTATACATGCTGGGGCTGGGCCAGGAGTACTTGTCACTGTCAGATACTTAAAAGTCATTCTGTATGTATTCATCGAGCAGTTATAGGGCAGATATATTTTTACCTCATTTCTTTATACCTGGTGTTGGAGCACACAATCGTTTTTTGATTTATGCGTCTTTCAATATAATAAAGTGCTTCAGTAACTTGTTAACAGTGTTGTTCAGCCTTCAGCATCAATATAACTGCTTGCAAAGTCAAAACAATGAAGAATGGAGATTCTGAGGAGTTAAAAGAACTATGACAAGTGGAGTAATTGGCAAAAACTGTTGATGTTCTAAGACTTAACGCCACAAAATTCTTGACAGACGCAGAGGTAATGGTACCAGCAGCTAGTACAGTAAATTACGCCTGGTGAGACCACCTGTCGCGCGTACAACTGCTCCCAATACTGGCGACGTGGAGAAAATGAGGTGGCGTAACGCTGACAGTGATGAACGAGCCCCCGTTACGGCGGTGCTCCATTCAGTCGCATCTGCGGCCGTGATAATGGATGTGTGTCCTGGGGCTGGTTCGGCTGAAGCCACTATCAATTGTGGAGACTGTATCTGGAGACGGAATGTAATTTTATTACCACGTCATTTACCATTAGCCAATTAATTTCACTCCCTATTATTAAGGTCAGATCCCCTTGTTAAAATGTTGACAGTTGTGTCGTTAGCAACTGATCCTTTCTCTCTGCAAACTACTTTCGACCCATTCTTTCTGGGTTTACAGTGTCCGTAACGGACAGAGTGAATAAAAAGCTGGAACATTACTGGTTTCACATTGCAGAATACGTAGAGCAGAGACGTGAACTCGCCTATCTGTTTATCAAAATCCGGGATATCAACAAACATGAACGCTGTCTACAAATCGACCCAGAACACAGAGAAGGTTATCCAGAATTTCGAGAGAGCGTAACTGAAATGGGTCCTGTACTTGCTACTGACTTCCTATAGCCAGAAGTGTATAGTTTTTGTAACTCTCTTATTGAAGAATATCCTCCCTTTTTTTTGCAGTTGTAGAATTTAACGACGTCATAATGATGTCAGAGAAAAACGGATTCAAGTTCCCTGCTTCAAAGCCTACAGCAAATGATTCGGAATGTTTGAATGACTACGCACATCGACGTGTTAGAAGTCAGCTTTGCTTTCGTTGAACAACGGAGCGATCACAGCGAATTTTGGCGGCGAAGGAAATTCTATATTAGTACTATATGTCACATTTGTGTCAAATGACGAAGGTCGCATTCACCTACTTACTAGTACCTATTAGATAATCGGTAAGAATTGGGTGACACAACGATTAACTTTTTCCAATTCATCGTTAGCAGTCACAGGGTTGGGAAGAAAATGGGAGATGGCGTGCCTGTTTTGGTAAATTAGGGTTCTGTTCTCCTGGAAACACACTATCATAATTTTTACTGTAACTGATCTGACCAATTAAACACTATAGCCATTACTTAAAGAAGGTGCTATGGTACTGTTAGATGTAATTTAGTTACAATGTATGTTATATTAGGTTAATTGCAAATAATAGTAGCATAATTTGTTTGGAAAAATATTAAAAGAGATATTCCTTGATCTTTTTAGACGTTTTTGACGTTACATGAAAGTAAAAATTCCTGGTGTTAATGAAGATTGCCAAAATTGTTCTGTCGGCAATACATGTGGTTATGTGGAGAGAAAAATTTGGCAGTGTTA
Source organism: Schistocerca serialis cubense (assembly GCF_023864345.2). Lineage (NCBI taxonomy): Eukaryota > Metazoa > Arthropoda > Insecta > Orthoptera > Acrididae > Schistocerca > Schistocerca serialis. Next base: position 670,261,314 of record NC_064642.1, read on the forward strand.
CTATTTACTTGGCTATCTCCCACAGCGGTGTTAATGCGGACTGTCTCATAGATATAATTATGAATGACTTGCAGCGTTAACTTTTAATAAGACTAGAACGGTGAAGACATTCAGATATTGGCTTAGTATAAACGAATAATATTAGACAAATTAAATCTTACCTAATATTTCACTTCATCGTTCAATAGATTTTGTTCAACAAAATTACTACGTTAATGCCTGTGCTCCTGTCCTAATGTCTAGTGCAAAAATGAGCCCTAAAGCGTAATGGCCAATACCGTGCCTTTCACTCTCATGCCTAGGTCAAAAAGATGAAGACAAAGGATGCTGAAAATCGTGTAATAAAGGGGCGATGAACTGCTTTGCCAGCAACGATGAATCCAAACTATATGTTTTTTGTCATAAAAAATGTGTCTCTGGACGTATTTAATATGTAAGAGTAATTGTTGTCATTTTTCATAATGCAACTAAAGAACCAGGTAGACGAGTGAGGTCGTAATGCGACCCACCAGTGTGTTTTCCATTTTAATTTAATTATGTGAACAAAAGTTACTGACACTTCACTGAAGTGTGACATCTCTTAGTTTAACGAATAATTTATTAATTGCTAGTTTTAAAAAGTTGTATTTAGATTTATTGTGTGTACCTGAGAAGAGAGAACGATGGAAACTAAGTAACACTTGTCGTTGGCCAAGGACGTGTATTTGATTTTTTTGATTTTTATTGTTAATCCTCTAAATTACTAATTAGTCTGTTTCATCAAGACAGTGGTGACTACTGAATTTGTTCATTTGCGCTTAGGATGACATGTGGACTGCAATACATGAGGTTGGTTGTACTTGATTGTTAGTACATATTGGGTAATGACAAGTAAACACGTTTATTGAGATAGTGCAGAATTTACTTGTAAAACTTTTATTTCATTTCTAGAAACGTACGTTGGGATTACAGTGCAAAACCACAACATTATGTTGTTTTCAACTCGTATCGAGTCTTTAAATAGTGTCCTCCAAGAACAGGTAGTATCACATTTGAATGGTTTAAGGAGCAACCAATGTCTGACATCCGTCTTTTGCTGTCAGTGAGCGCCCCAATGGATATCGTGTTAAATGTCATGTTGACGAAAGTTCTGTACTGATAGCTGCCGCCTTAGATGAGATAAAAGGGGGCAGAAGTAAACACAGTGAAATTTACCGTGCGCGTGGCTTGAATTACAGTGTGATTTGCATAATCGGGAGATCAACCGCCTGAAGGATCACATCGAGATGCTGCTGTCTATAGGCAATGTTAAACGACTTCTTATATTACAGTCGATTTGCCTCCCCCCCCCCCCCCCCAAACGCTCTTCTCAGTGTTGCTGATGCTTTGTGGAAGTGATGTACACATACAGATAAACAAATGATTACACTTTCAGAAGCATTAGGTGATTTATTAAAGAGAAAGAGCTTCAAAAAATAGAGCAAGTCAATAATGCATTGACCCATCTCTCTTGCTTATAAAACTAGTTACACACTTTGCCATTGACTGATAGAATTATTGGGTGTCGTGAGGAAAATCACATTAAATTCGGTCCAACTGACGCCTTAGATCGACAAAATTCCGAGCTGGTTGAAGGTCCCTACCCATAATGCTGCAAACGTCTTCATTTGAGACGATATGAGGATAATTTGCTGGCCAAGATAGGATTCGGCACCTACGAAGGCAAGCAGAAGAAGGGCAACAAAACTAAGTTTAGAATATCACTGGAGTGCAGCTGTGCTGTAAGATTCCGCGCATGACAACCAAAGTCCTGCTGCTTTGGAAACGAATGGTACCTAAAACACTCTGTCCTTGCTGTCGGGCAATATGGCCCACGACAGGTTGGTATCCCACCGCTGTCCGGGGCGTCTCCAGACAAGTCTTCGTCCTGGAATCTCACTGAGTGGGGTAAAATTGTCTTCAGTGATTTGTCCCCCTCTGAACTGAGACTGGACGAACAGCGAAGAACCGCCTGGAGACACCTCGGATAGCGATGGGATACCAACTTAACTGTCGCCGTCATAAGACTCCTCATCCTGGAATGAGGATGATCTGGTGAGTCATTTCCTTCCAGAAAAGAACCCATTTGATTGCCATCCGCGATTTCCTTTCATCATAGCGGATATTGTACACCTCAATTTATTGCCCACCTTGGCGAGCCCTCCTGGGCTTACATTTAAACATTATAAAGCCTGCTGGCACGCACACGGCGAGAATTTATACTTCTTGTTTTCGTGCTTACAATCAAGTTTGTTGGGTCTCTCCCCTATTGAGAACGTTTGGAGCGTTATCGGAAGAGCTCTCCAAACAGCTCGGATTTTCACTGTCTAACTTGCCAGTTGGACAAAATTCCGCACGATATCTCTGAGGAGGATATCCATGAACTCAGTCAATGCCAAGCCTAATGACTACTTGTATAGGACCAGATGTGGACCATCGCCTTACTGTGGAGCTCTTTCTCTTATCAAAACGTCAAATTCATCTGAAATTTTAATCATTGGCTTGTCTGTAGAAGCACATCGTACTTACCGATTTTCGTTCCATGAGGGTAATATCTTCGTGGGGCATCCTTTTTTTTTTGTCTTGGAGTGTAAATATAATATTGCTCACAATTAAACTCTGTAACTGAACTCTGTAACAGTGTTGACAGATGTGAAAATTACCGAACTATCAGTTTAATAAGTCACAGCTGCAAAATACTAACGCGAATTCTTTACAGACGAATGGAAAAACTAGTAGAAGCCAACCTCGGGAAAGATCAGTTTGGATTCCGTAGAAACACTGGAACACGTGAGGTAATACTGACCTTACGACTTATCTTAGAAGAAAGATTAAGGAAAGGCAAACCTACGTTTCTAGCATTTGTAGACTTAGAGAAAGCTTTTGACAATGTTGACTGTAATACTCTCTTTCAAATTCTAAAGGTGGCAGGGGTAAAATACAGGGAGCGAAAGACTATTTACAATTTGTACAGAAACCAGATGGCAGTTATAAGAGTCGAGGGACATGAAAGGGAAGCAGTGGTTGGGAAGGGAGTAAGACAGGGTTGTAGCCTCTCCCCGATGTTGTTCAATCTGTATATTGAGCAAACAGTAAAGGAAACAAAAGAAAAATTCGGAGTAGGTATTAAAATTCATGGAGAAGAAATAAAAACTTTGCGGTTCGCCGATGACATTGTAATTCTGTCAGAGACAGCAAAGGACTTGGAAGAGCAGTTGAATGGAATGGACAGTGTCTTGAAAGGAGGATATAAGATGAACATCAACAAAAGCAAAACGAGGATAATGGAATGTAGTCTAATTAAGTCGGGTGATGCTGAGGGAATTAGATTAGGAAATGAGGCACTTAAAGTAGTAAAGGAGTTTTGCTATTTGGGGAGTAAAATAACTGATGATGGACGAAGTAGAGAGGACATAAAATGTATGCTGGCAATGGCAAGGAAAGCGTTTCTGAAGAAGAGAAATTTGTTAACATCCAGTATTGATTTAAGTGTCAGGAAGTCATTTCTGAAAGTATTCGTATGGAGTGTAGCCATGTATGGAGGTGAAACATGGACGATAAATAGTTTGGACAAGAAGAGAATAGAAGCTTTCGAAATGTGGTGCTACAGAAGAATGCTGAAGATTAGATGGGTAGATCACATAACTAATGAGGAAGTATTGAATAGGATTGGGGAGAAGAGAAGTTTGTGGCACAACTTGACCAGAAGAAGAGATTGGTTGGTAGGACATGTTCTGAGGCATCAAGGGATCACCAATTTAGTATTGGAGGGCAGCGTGGAGGGTAATAATCGTAGAGGGAGACCAAGAGATGAATACACTAAGCAGATTCAGATGGATGTGGGTTGCAGTAGGTACTGGGAGATGAAAAAACTTGCACAGGATAGAGTAGCATGGAGAGCTGCATCAAACCAGTCTCAGGACTGAAGACCACAACAACAACAACAACTGAAAAATTACCGATATCCTCTACATAGCTTTAATACACTAGGGGTACCGGAAAAATGTCGTTTCTGTGCATGTAGATATTCGTTTGTGATTTATCGGCTCGTTGTGTACCTCAAAGTCGTGCGAAACGCATTGTAAGATTAGAGAAACTTGTTTACTTGTAAATAATTGAAGGTTAAGTTTTTTTCGATATATCGTGGAACGGCCTGCCAAATAACAAAATAATGGATACGGAAAAGAAGTGCAGTAAACTTTAGTAAATGCCAAAGATGATTTTTCTCATTTCACAGCCCTGCGTAGTGGCAGCGCGGTTTGAGGCGCTATCTCACGGATTGTGCGCCCCCCCCCCCCACTCAACCCGCCTCATCCCCCTGCAGGAGATCTGAGTCTTCCCTGGGGCACGGGTGTGTGTGTTGTTCTTAGCATAAGTTTGATTACGTGATTCAGATCGTTCCGACCCACATCGATCTGTTTAGACAGTGACGTGCTAATGTCGGTAGTGGAAGCAATCTGTATCACACAATCGAGAAGTTAACAGAAACTCTCAACCAATTATTTTAAAAACATTACTGGAGATAACAGCGACCCAAACACAGTACATTAAAATAATTGTAACAGTCTAGACCGCTAGCATCATTCATTTAAGTCAACTGCTGTACCTCCCAATAAATGTGCCTTGCGATCTAGGCTATAATTATTTTCAAAATCCTAACCAACCTTTGTCCACCATACAAGAATAATTTCAGTATAACTGTAAAGACTAACAGAGCTAATCGTCCCAACTCATGCAACTTATAGCTGCAGTGGCACAATTCAGAAATGTTTTTTAATTGCCTGTTTACTGGAGATCTTTACGGCAACCCAAAAGGCAAAAGACAGTGTTTTCCCCGTATAATTCGCCACGAAGCACAACTAAGCCAGGTTTAAGCCTCAAAACGGCGCTTTTGTGTGTTTGGCAGAGTATTCGCGTGCTCATTCGTTTTGAAGTGCTGACACCTGGACAGACTGCGAATGCAGACCCTTCCTGCGAACAAATGTCTCGAGTAACCCAACCTATAATTGAAAAGTGTTTTCGGTTGTTAACAGAAAAGGTGTTATTCTGGAGCACTATAATGGAGGACCGCTCTGATCAAGTCGAACCCTAGAAAAAAATTAAGGAATTCAGGCGGGAGTCATTACCCCACCCATACTCGCCCATATTAGGTCTGCAGATTTCCATTTCTTCCGAACATGAAAACATTTTCTGAGTGGAAAAACATTAGAAAATGTGGATATATCCAAAATGCAACCTCCAGATATTTTCCTCAAGAACAGATGGATTTTTATCAATCCAGCTTTGAGAATTGGCACATTATAAGCTAAAAGGTTTAAGGCATGTGTGTTACATTATTGAATAAAAATAAATACTTGTCAACAGTTTATCGGTTTGAATTTAATGTAAAAAAGCGACATTACTTCCTGGTACGCATAATATCGTAAAGCACTTAAATATGTAGAATACATGACCTTAGGCTCATAACAACAAAAGCAATAGAAATTACCGGAAGCTATTGATGACCGTTTCTAGTGTGCATTCCTTGACGTAATTCTAAAATCAATCACTAGTTTGAAACAGCACCCACGAAACTACACGCGCTCCTCGGTAAACCAGCTTCCAGGTATAAAATTCTCCCCTACATATTCTGGATATCATGCAGAAGCGTTCTGCTGCGGTACAGGCAACAAGTGTGCGACTGAAATGTTGCGGCAACTGGAAACGAACTACTAAGTCGAGGTACACGAGACAGTACTATTCTTGTGGGCAAAATGTTTATATTGCACAATGATTCACCGCGAAATTCTGTTTCATGGCGACCAAGTGCAATGTTATGTGCAGCCGTAGTGAAATGGCGGCAGCAGTTTGACCAAAGTCTCACAGACTTGAGTGATGCTCAGCGGAAAGAGGGAAAACCACCGACATAGGCCACAGACGACAATCTCTGGCCAATCGTGGGAATGATTGTCAGCAACTGCAGATTTTTCAACGATGAAGGTGTTTACACAGTTTATCTGGAATGGTTCCGTGTTCAAGAAACAGATTTAAACTGCTCAGTAATTGAACCATTTATAGAAAGATCTGACCTTGATATGTAGAGATTTGGTGACTAAGTTGAAAAAAGTGTCGTATATCTGTGTCAGTTTCAACTAAAGTGGAGGAGTCAATAAACGTTATCCTGTCGGCCTTAATAACGTGTAACGTAGTTTTTGATGTAACCTAGTATGTGTGTGTGTGTGTATGTCTCTACGGATGTACAGTAAGATGACGATGACGTATGCAGATGGCCGCTGTATCGCGTACACAAGGTATAAAACGGCAGTGCGCTGGCGAGGCTGTCATTTGCACTAAGGTGAGTCACGTGACAGACTTCCGACGTGGTTGTAGCCGCACTACGGGAATTAATATGATTTGAAAACAGAATGGTCATTACAACTAGACATGTGAGATTCTATTTCGCAAATCGTTAGGGAATTCAGTTTTCCAAGATCCACAGTGTCAGGCATTTTCTCTCCCCACGGATAACGCAGTGAACAACTGGCTTCACTTAACGACCGAAAGCAACGGCGTTTGCGTAGAATTGTAGTGCCAGCATAGGAGCAACACTGCTTGAAATTTCGACAGAAGTCATGTGTTAGATACGAGGAACGTTTCCGTTAGCCCGGTGAAGCGAAATTTCATTTATGTCTGCAGAGTTGCGTAATTTGAATTTGCCGCTGAGATAATTGTTCAGATGGCGGCAGACAATTGATAGAGACTTTCTATTGTTATAGCAAATTTCCCTTTAACAGGATAAGTATTTGAAATGCGTATTAATCTATACTTTCATATTGTGCACTATTTAGACTAATTTTCATCAAGCAAACCTTTGATACTTTCGTAGGAAACACAGATAAAAACGCGATACAAATCGCTATCATCAATGGCTGCGCTCCTTGCAGCGGAAGGAAATAATTAAAAAATGGTTCAAATGGTTCTGAGCACTATGGGACTTAACATCTGAGGTCATCAGTCCCATAGAACTTAGAGCTACTTAAACGTAACTAACTTAAGGACAACACCCACATCCATGCCCGAGGCAGGATTCTAACCTGCGACCGTAGCGGTCGCGCGGTTCCAGACTGAAGCGCCGAGAACCGCTCGGCCACACCAGCCGGCCGAAATAATTCACGCAGAGGGATAAAGTTACATATAATTATTCACTCATATTTATAATAATAATGAACTCTATTCTCAAGTAATAATTAACAAACAATTTCTTAACAGTTTGATATGCGTCTTGCGTCAGCAACCTACAAAAGCCAACCAACAAAAGGTAAAAACAAAGGAAGACAAACGCAGATCATAAAAGGAATTTACAATTATCATTGTCTTTGTATGATACACATCGATATGTCCAATTAAATCATAAAATATTATATAAGTAATTAATATTTATCAACGTTTTATTTCACTGTTTTTTCATATGTCGGTTAGATAATGTTTATAACTGCTACAGGCATAATTTCCTCTCGTCGCACGGTAGCTAAAATTTATCTCGTTGATGTTACAACTTTCTGTGTACTATCTATTTCGGGACGTTCTCAGAGATGTGCTTGAAGCTCGGACTTTCTCACAGGAACAACGTGACCAACTGCAGTATTATTCCAGATATTCGCAGACATTTATTAATTACTTAAACAGTGTACTCAAGGAAACCCTGCACCGCACGCTGGCCTGGGTGGCCGAGCGATTCTAGGCGCTACAGTCTGGAACCGCGCGACCGCTACGGTCGCGGGTTCGAATCCTGCCTCGAGCATGGTTATGTGTGATGTCCTTAGGTTAGTTAGGTTTAAGCAGTTCTACGTTCTGGGGGACTGATGACCTCGGAAGTTAAGTCCCAGTGCTCAGAGCCATTTGACCCTGCCCCCACCCCCTCCACAGCTGAGTGTTACTGTTGATTCTGGTGGTTACTAATTTTAATCTCGCAATGGACTATTGAACAAGACTGATCCGAAGAGATATACCCCTCCACTGTGGAGCGTTGGGACAGGATAGTGTTCATTTTACAATGTTTTCGATTGGGTGTCTTTCTTATGTTGTATCACCGGAAGGGTATCCTCAGTTTAGTTGTGTTACTAATTAATAACTATTCCGTCACACGTTTTCAATCTGTATAGCAATTTTATTATGTTCACTATTGTTAGAACCATGTGAGTAACCGATAAAAAAATAAAAATAAAAGATGGGTTAAGACTACTGCTCTGAAAAAATACAACGAAAAGGAAAAAAGGTGTCCCGGTCCAAAACAAATACGTAATCACAAAATGCGAATCAATTTTGTAATATCTGCGGCTTCACTGCTGTGTTCAGGCACATCGACACCGTTTTGGTGTTATTAACAGCAGTTGAATTACTATCACCTCAGTTTGCTACCGGTTCTTCACTTATTCTTGCTACATGTAGTTAGGCTGAGTTCAAGATGGGGCAGTCCTGTTTAACGAGATCCGTTTCATTACATACGAAGCATACAGATAGTTGACCCATGTATGTAATTCATGCTTAATAGCCCCCAGTACTCATTATGGATGGCGTAGAATGTTTCATTTTGGCGTTTGGATCAGGGAACAGATAAATATCTTCTTCCGGAACTTCTGTAAGGGATGTACATTTGCCGAGCCGCCTTCGACTGGATTAATTGTAACCTTAGAGACACAGCCTGTTGCTAACGTTAGCTCAAAGTTATCAGTACACTCACCGATTACTTGCTCGTACATTAAGTTAGAGCAAAGGTTGAAACAGTAGACCGACTCGTTAGTTCTTAGTTGCAAAATGTCTACTTGATCTCTTGTTAGTTTCATGTTGTTAAGGGGATGTTTATTATCTTTGGCACGAAAAAACCATGTTCTTTGAGAATTTTTTCTCGGGATGGGTTATAGATATCAATGTCAAATTTGATCAAAACGCTTACTGATATTTCCTCTACAAACTGGAATTTTTTCGACCGGAAATCTCGTAGAACAAAGGCGGAAGTGCCGTCAGAACGAAACAAAATTTCGATGTGGACCTCCGCGTGCGGTATGTCACAGGTTAGCCGGATCGTCTGAAATCAAAACTGAGTTGATGTCAGCGAAGTATATAAGATGCTTTTGGACCATAGGAAACAAAATGGCGGCCGTTTGAAAAAATACGGTGTTTTTCATGGATTTTTCGACTTCGTCGGGCAAGTAAAAATATTTATAGTTGCTGGATCGGAATAAAAGTGGTACAACTCCTAGACAATTGAGTTAACTTTGTCAGAAACAAAGACTCATGCCAAACGGTTCAGTAGATTTGAAGCTACCATGCCGCGCGATAAAAAAAAGTCATTTCGAGAAAAACGCGTTCAAACATTTGACTACGTATTGCAATATTATGCTACTTATGTTCAATCTGCTATTCCAGGTCCATAAACGAATCCTTTCTGAATGAGATTTTCACTCTGCAGCGGATTGTGCGCTGATATGAAACTTCCTGGCAGATTAAAACTGTGTGCCGGACCGAGACTCGAACTCAGGAAGTTTCATATCAGCGCACACTCCGCTGCAGAGTGAAAATCTCGTTCTGGAAACATCCCCCAGGCTGTGGCTAAGTCATGTCTCCGCAATACCTTTCTTTCAGGAGTGCTAGTTGGGAAGGTAGGAGACGAGGTACTGGCAGAAGTGAAGCTGTGAGGACGGAGTGTGAGTCGTGCTTCGGTAGCTCAGAGGGTAGAGCACTTGCCCGCGGAAGGCAAAGGGTCCCGAGTTCGAGTCTCGGTCCGGCACACAGTTTTAATAATCCTTCCTCTTCCTCATAGAGGGCGTTCTGCTCGATCTGGGCCATCCTGCGCTGCTCCAAGGCCGGCCTGCGACAAGCGGTTTTCGGCCACTTGAACCCGGGGGTCGTCCGAATGATTGGCGAACTGCGTCGAATAGAGTCCCAGGGTGACGTCCATCGTTGTCATGATCTTCAGAATTGCTGAATACCCTTCGTTGAAGCTGCTCACTGCCAGTAAAGTCGAAATCTCCACAGTCTTCGCACCAGAATGCAAATGCTTGGGGGATAACTTCCAAACACATGCTTTCAAACTTTCATTCGAATTTTATGTGTTTCCTCCCAATCACCGGTACAATAACTCGTCCTCCGAAAGACAAAAACTGGTGCGTGAAAAAGGCCGATTTCAGGCAATCGCAGTTTTTTGTTCCACCACGAATAACAAACATTTTCGTTCCGTATTCGAGAAAACCGTTTCAGGGGTGTATTCCAAACACATTTATGGATCCAAAAATGAATTTTTTTAAAAAAAATCGATGTTTTGAACCAAAAGATAGTAAACCTCCCCTTTACTGCCGTATCTTAATTTCAAGAGCTGTTGGCAGCTTGTTACCCATGGCGAACTCTAGTTTCAGAGCATCCCTTTTGTGGTAGATTTCGATTATTATTTATAAGTTTCAAATTTGTGTGAATTCCTAATGGACCAGAATTCTGAGGTCATCGGTCCCTAGACTTAAACACTCCTTAAACTGACTTACACTAAGGACAACACACACACACCCATGCCCGAGGAAGGACTCGAACCTCCGGGCCGGCATGGGTGGCAAGCGGTTCTAGGCGCTACAGTCTGGAACCGCGCAACCGCTACGGTCACAGGTTCGAATCCAGCCTCGGGCATGGACGTTTGTGATGTCCTTAGGTTAGTTAGGTTTAAGTAGTTCCAGGGGACTGATGACCTTGGAAGTTAAGTGCCATAGTGTTCAGAGCCATTTGAACCATTTTTCGAACCTCCGGTGGGAGGGACCGCGCGATTCGTTACATGGAGCCTCTAACCACGCGGCCACTCCACGTTGCTTTATGCGTTTCCACACAATTATGGGAGAGTAGAGGTTATCACTGTCCACGTAAGGAAGCTGCGTGATAGACACTACGAGAGATAGCGCAAATAGCACGTAATTTGTAAACAATGGCTGGCTACATCCCGCACAAGTCAACACGTTGTGACCAGTCGCTATGACAGCCGAGGCAGAACTGTGGTACTTAGCAAGTAGTTGATTCCCCAGACTGTTTAGTTTTGACGCAGTCATTAATTTGTTCTGCGTCATGTATGCGTCTTTCATTATCGGGAACGTGTTCTGAGATGTGGACGTGAGACAAATTGAAGAAAGTTTACTGCGATAATATAAACTGAAAACATGAATTAAAATTTGTTCCATAACTTGGGCTTGACTCCATGTCTAGATCTTGCTAGGCGGATGTGTTAGCCATTAGACCAGCGTAGCTAACACAGCTGTACGGATTACCGTCGTCCATTGCCCTCCCTAATGCAAAGTTCACTTCACGAGTGGACTAGTTTACTCCGTGCAGCTGCGTTAGCAACGTTGCTACGGTGGTGTAATGTTTAGCACATCCACCTAGGTAGCAGGAGACTTGTGTTCAAATAATGGCCATAGCACAAATTACAATTCATTTCTTCAGCTTACGTCAGTATTAAAGGCAAAGTTGAGACTCAAATGTCTCAAGGAAAATTTTATTCCATCAGATCAACGAAGAAAGTTTGGGGTGTGGTTGGGGAAACATCGAACATTTATGATCCGTGCTTTTAAACTTTAAAATTTCCTGTTCGTATCTGTGTTTACGTTATTCAAATCGAATATTTTTGTGATCTGGTGTTAGTCAAGGGAAGGCAGGATTCGGTTACGACTGTGGACGGGGCTGTAGTCAGTTACTATTGGTTGCCTTTTACAGTTACACACATTTATTTTTAAAACAGAAATTCCAAACTCAACAATAAATAACAAAATACCAAACGTTTTTAATGAAGGAATAAACGACTGTGTAAATAATAGTGTTTTCAGTGCATTACAGTTTAGCAAATCACCATAAATACAGATGCAGATAATGGAAAAAAAGCCACTGTGATCAAGGCTGAAGACGTTACACACCAAGAACGGCAATAAACTAAGAATGTTTAAGAACTCGCTGCAATTACAACTAACAGATATTGAAATATTAAAAAGTAACTGGCCACAAACACATCAGAAGGTATCAGACTCCAGGAATGGCAGTAAATAAGGTTTAAAGGCTTACTGCTAAAATACAAATATCGAATTATTTTTTCAAAGCAAATGACCACAATCACGGCTGAAGGCCTTACACGCCAGGAACGGCAATTATATAAAGAATTTGGAAACCTGCTCTAAAACAGCAAATACACGCAAAAGGTTAATCAAAAGAAACAAGCAACTGACCACCAAACGGGTGAAATAAGTTGATGGTAACCTTGTAACACAACCCTTACGCTGTTAGATTTATTCCAGAAAGCGACCGGAACTATCAACTAGACATACACAATCTTTAATGTAGGCATTAGAACGCATGGTAATATATAATGCAATAATAAAACACAAGAACCAGTCAGAGACAAATGGTTCAAATGGCTCTGAGCACTATGGGACTTGACATCTTGTTATCAGTCCCCTACAACGTAGAACTACTTAAACCTAACTAACCTAAGGACATCACACACATCTATGCCCGAGGCAGGATTCGAACCTGCGACCGTAGCGGTCACGCGGTTCCAGACTGAAGCGCCTAGAACCGCACGGCCACACCGGCCGGCAGTCAGAGACAGTGCTCCAGGAATCGACCTCTGAGAAGGTCGTGCAACAAACACTTTCGCGAGCGATGAGACAGGCAGCCAAGAGTTGCATTCACTTCACAAGTTGGTAACTCAGGCTACTGGCAGTCCAACGAATGACTAATGATAACTTGTTGAAGCTACCTACCGTCCGATAAAACCAAATACAACGATGGAACAATACGCCAAAGCCGGAAACGGTGGTCTGCACTACGCCCCAACTATGCAGTGCTTAGAGTGCCCGGAACGAGAAAGGAATCGCTACCACCATAGCAGAAGAATCACAAACTGCCTACAATCAAGAACGCTGTCAAAACTACACGCCTTACCGGACAGCAGCGGCAAGGTGAGGAAACGTACACTGACGCTACAAACATTAACCGCCAGGGCAGGTAACTGGGGCGTTAGCGACCACCAGGCGGGAAAAATACGGCTGGTTGAACTTAACAAATTGGAACAAGCTGAACGCAGTAAATAGTAGTAAGAAGCCGAGGAAAGCTAATCAGATCCGCTTTCCCCAAGCACTCCACTCGCCGCTTTTCGCCTCGGCGGCACTACGAGCAGCAACACGAACCCAGGTCATTGGAGAATGGCGAGATGTCACAATGGTGGAGGTTTCTCTACTTGAGTTGAAATGCACTCGTCTTAAATCCTGCAGGATCTGGTTTACGACGAGGTCGTGCACTCTCGTGGCCACAGCCCTTCCATCCGGCAGTCCATGCGCGCCTCCACTGGTCTCGGCGTGTTCTCGCACTACACGGACCTGGCCTCATCTGAGTCCCCAACCGAACTGCCACACACACGACCCGGAAAAACAACGACGTCGCCCCAAAGATAGGGCAACAGTTACTACATATCGATAACCGCCGCTGCTACCACTAGCGGACAGGCAACGCTTGCGATGCCGAATGGCGCCAGTCAACAAGAGAAGAAGGCAAACAACCGAAACCATGGGAACTAAATGATACCGTCTGGCCTGCAACAGAGGGCGGAAACCTACAAACAGCACCAATGCGAGTCACAGCAAGGCTCTTTTTTATTTCATGAAATAAACATTGTTTAGATCATTTCCACGTTTACGACTAACCCTATAATGCTGTACAGTTGTGAAGGTTTGAAATGGGTTACTGTGACAGAAATTGTTGCCTGTTTGGATTTACCTTGACTCAGTATTGGCTTAACGATGTTTTGCAATTGAAATTTTTTTAAAAAGTATTGGCAATTTAGAAAGAGTCTGCACCTCATTAATAACATTTGTGTAATGGTAAACGAAGGTGACAATTTCCTTTTCTTTCGTTCAAACTCGTTATTAAAGAACATGGCTTTTTCATTGTAGGCGTAGTGCGTATCCTTGGCGCAACTGAGACAGAAATGCATGGAGATAAAGTACTTCTACTGTTGACATCTTGGATGTTCGGGAATCCAGCCGGATATTCACGTCGTTCTCACACGATATTTCAACAGCGTGCCTCGCTGTCTTCTTCAGGTGCTACCTGAGACTGGTCCCTGAGTCGATCGAGTCCAGTATTTATGCCTGGAAGGAGCTGGGCATTCCGTCATCGGTCCGCGCCGTGTCGTGTGTTCCGTCTGCGGACCGCGCCCGCCACACGCGGCTTCATTGTCCCTCTCTGGTCGCCGGTGTTCCGACCGCCGTCCGCGCCCGGCCTGGCCATTTTCTGAAGTCGAATTCATGATCTGGGGTGTGTCAAATCCGCTCTCTAATGTCCGACACCTTGTCTCACGGCTGTGCTCTCGGTCTCCGCTTCTATTTCTTGTAGAATCCCGGAGTGTCCTGCGTTAAGTTTTCACAAGTTCAAGTGATGGATTCCAGGCAGTGCTGATTTGGTATCACGAGTCACGGTTGATTAGATTATCTGTGACCTTAATCTCAATGGCTTCTTTAATGACACTGTCCCAAAATCTTGAGGTCCGTGTCACAATCTTGGTGTCATTGTAATCCATTGAGTGACCAAGTTCCAGACAATGCTCTGCTATGACTGATTTAGCTGCCTGTCTGAGTCTGGTGTGCCTTTGGTGTTCTTTACACCTGATGTCCACAGTTACCGTGGTCTGGCCAATGTATGACATCCCGCATGGTATGATGTAAATACCTGGCTTGCGTAGCCCCAGGTCAACTATTACATTCCCCAGCATAGCCCAAATTTTGGTGGGTGGGCAATATAAGCTCTTCATGTCATATTTCTGGAGAATCCTGCTGATTTTGGCAGAGATAGGTCGGGCGTATGGCAGGTATGCCATCTCCTTTGCCTCTTCTGGTTCTTCTTCTTGATCCATTGGCTGATTTGCAGGTTGAAGTACCTTCTGGATATCTCTAGAGGAGTACCCATTGCTGCTGAACACTGATCGTAAGTGTTCTATTTCGACGCATCTCGTGGTCGTGCGGTAGCGTTCTCGCTTCCCACGCCCGGGTTCCCGGGTTCGATTCCCGGCGGGGTCAGGGATTTTCTCTGCCTCGTGATGGCTGGGTGTTGTGTGCTGTCCTTTGGTTAGTTAGGTTTAAGTAGTTCTAAGTTCTGGGGGACTGATGACCATAGATGTTAAGTCCCATCGTGCTCAGAGCCATTTTTTGTTCTATTTCTGTGGCCAAACGATCAGAATCTGACAGAGTTTGTGCTCTGTGGACCAGTGTTTTGAGCACTCCATTCTTCTGTGCCGGATGGTGGCAACTGCTGGCTTATAGGTTTAAGTCAGTGTGCGTAGGTTTGTGGTACACACTGTGTCCAAATGTGCCATCTATCTTTCTCTTCACTAGAAAATCCAAGAACGGAAGTAGTCCATCGTGCGAGAACGACGCTAATATCCGGCTGGATTCCCGAATATCCAAGATGTCAACAGATCGCCGGGAAAGCATGAAGAATTAATTCTACTGTATTTTGAGTATTGAGTCTGAAATGAAGACACCTAATCATGCTACTCCCATGACAACCCACGCTCCAAGCTGCTCTCACCAGAACTTCGCGTGATAACCTTTCAGCCTGCATTGTGACAATAATACGAAATATTTTACGAAATAAATTATAAGAAATAAAATGTAACTGAACTGATAAAGGACCGAAAAGCGATTTGTAATAGCCTTATTAAAGTTTATGATGGGAAAGATAACTAGACAGCAGATATCACCAGGAGAATTGGCCCCAGCTGCTACCTGGAAGTCATTCGGGAAATTTGGTTACATTGTCCGCAGTATGGTTACCCCTAAAAATTCGGAGATGAAGGTTAATGGCACATGTATGCTGCCAGAAACAAAGAACGGGCTCGAAACAATGACTCCGGCACTGACTCCGGATCTGTCAAAGGGCATTTGAGAGAGTAGTGCTTGGAATGAGTGTGGGGGACAGGATGAACAACAAAGAGATAAGTAGATAAGTAGAGAAGATCGGGCGTCTGTGACGTTTTGGGTTGGTTAGCAGGACTGCAGTGGTGATGGGCAGGAACGCTGCCAGGGTCAATTTGAAATAGGCCATAACACGGATGCAATGGCGTCCGAGAGGCACAAAAAGAAGTGTCGAAGGTCTTCTGACGATGTGGAGACACGATATCGAACGACATGCGGGAAAAAGCTGGATCCAGATCGTTCAGTGGCCTATGTCCTGGAGTGGATATCAGGCCGATGGGAAAGGCATCTTCCTTAAGTACCATGGAAGTTATTCCTCGATTTCTTAACAAGTGACGTCTTAACGAATCCTGTCCGTTCTTCGCTTTAGTATTTTCGGCGTGTTCCTCTCCTTGCGATTTTGCAGCGAACCTCTCCATTTCTTTTCGTATCAAGTCACCTACTTTTCTACACTCTTCTGTAGTTACCATTTTCTTCTATTACCATTTTCCCACAGTCCGTGATTCACATCCATACAATGCTGTGCTTTGAACGAACATTCGGAGAAATTTTATCCTCAAATTTAGGTTGATGTTTGATACCGGAAGACTTCTTTTGGCCGTGAATGTTCTCTTTGTCTGCACTAGGCTGCTTGTGTTCTCTTCCGAATTTCGTCCGTCATGTGTTGTTTCGCTTCTAAGGTAGAAGAATTCCTTAGCTTACTACTCTTCGTGAGCAACAATTTATGTTAAGTGTCTCACTGATCTCGATTCTGTTACTTCGTCTACCTTGAGACCATAAATTTCGATGTTGTGATCGATTATCTAATTTCTGCTATTCCTCGTTAGTTTCGTCGTTCTTCGTTTTACTCTGCATTGGTATTATGTGCTCACTAAAACGTTTCCTCTACTGAGTCGGTTCTAAGTTCTTCCTTCCCTTTACTGAGGATACCAAGGTCATTAGTGAATGTTATCACTGATATCCTTTCACCCTGAATTTTAATCCCACTCCAGAACCTTTTTTTTATTTCCGCCATTGCTTCTTCAATGTATAGATTGAATATTGGAGGCGAAAGACTATATTCCTGTGTCTCACCCATCCCAGACAGAGTACTTCATACTTGGTCTTCAGTTCTTATTTTTCTCCCTTATACTGCTTAACAGGATTATTTTCTCACAAACATTGTGAACAACAGTGTAAGCATACGCTTGTGACTAGCTAGAAGTGCTTAATAACGCACTCGCTCAGACTGACAGCCTGGTGAATGCGACCTGGATCCTCAACCCTCGGATGTATAACAGGGTTCTTCTTGATTCGGCAACCTTCCATGTTATAAATAAATTGTCTTAAACACTGTCTCAAATTTATTGTTTTAGTTTATTGCCTGTAATACAACATCTGTTAGAATGAGAATGCCATACCGCTGACTTTCTTTAGGTATAACGTTATCTCAAGCAAGTCTAATAAATTATTTTCCTTTATATACTCTGTAATTCTATATGTGTAATGCATGGCAGGAATCATTTAGACCCATTAGGTGAACAAGCCAAGTTTCTAATAATTTATCTTTGATCTGAATGACACGTTATGTTTGTAAGATTATGGGCACAGTTCAAATGGTTTAAATGGCTCTGAGCACAATTGGACTTAACTTCTGAGGTCATCAGTCCCCTAGAACCTAGAACTACTTAAACCTAACATACCTAAGGACATCACACACATACATGCCCGAGGCAGGATTCGAACCTGCGACCGTAGCGGTCGGGCGGCTCCAGACTGTAGCGACTGGCACAGTGCATCACACCTAAAATCATTGGTAAAATATCTTAAGTATTGCAAAAGCTACAACTGATTAGTGTTTTGGATGGTAATTGTATTTCTTTATGTCAGAGTTGTTTCAGGTGACCGTAAGTCTAGTTTCATGAACAGAATAATTAAGCAAGGCACTTTTATCCTTTATTTACAGCACAAATTCAATATTATGTGGCAGAAGCAAAATAACATCATCATAAATACATAAGATTAGAATCTGAATCATGAGCTCCTGAAAGGCTTGAACATAAAGTTCTTTTGGATCAGGAAGGTGACAGCGATTCTCACATGGACGGTCGCAAGAAAAATGAATCCACATTTTCTATCGCTCCAAGTAAAGACAGGCTCCAGAAATGCCGGTTTATTTAATGGTCCTGATGGAACTCAGTGGAGTAAAACACTGCCATCATGCGGCAGAATTCGGGTATACAGTACCATGAAAATTCCACCTGAACCAATAACAAGTAGTTCAACTGTAACTCAAAGAAGGTATGGAACAATTTCATCTCACAAAGAACTCTAGAGGATGTTGCATGTTGTACTAATATAGAAAGAAGGTGCATTGCTAGTAACAAGAACAAAGTGGCGGAAAATCGTGTCGGAGGAAACAACTGAATTTTTGGAAGCCTGTCTACTGAAGTCGAAGTAGAGTGTGATTGTGAAGTTATCTGGACACGTTTAACAGCGCTATGAGAAATAAAGCTAATTGTTGGGTGTTATTACTGGCGACCAGGTTCCACCGTGGCAGTTCTAGAATCATTCAAAGGGAGTCTACACTCTGTATCGCAGAAGTACCCGAATCATGCTATATTAGTTGGATGCGACTTCAACCTACCTACTATAGACTGGGATGTCTATGGATTCATTACAGGTGGTACAGACAAGCCGTCGTGTGAGTTACTTTTGAACACATTATCCGAAAACTGTCTTGAGCAGCTAAATTGACAGCCAACGCGTAATGAAAATATTTTAGATCTGGTAGCCACGAACAGACAAGACCTCATCGACGGTGTCAGTTTTGAGACAGGGATTAGTGACCATGATGTTGTCATTACGCTTATGGTTACGAAAGTATAAAGTCGGTCAAGAAGGCTGGGAGAGTATTCTTACTGGAAAGAGCAGATAAGCTGTTGTTAGCATCCCACTTAGTAAATGAATCGACTTCATTTACTTCCGGTACGATGGACGTGGAAGAATTATGGGCAAATTTTAAACACATTGTAAATCACGCATTGGACAAGCATGTGCCGAAAAAGTGGGTTACGGACGGAAAAGACCCACCGTGGTTTAACAGCGCAATTCGGAGAATGCTCAGGAAGCAAAAGCAGTTGCACTCGCGCTACAAGAAAAAAATGGTTCAAATGGCTCTAAGCGCTATGGGACTTAACATCTTAGGTCATCAGTCCCCTAGAACTGAGAACTACTTAAACCTAACTAACATAAGGACATCACACACATCCATGCCCGAGGCAGGATTCGAAGCCGCGACCGTAGCAGTCCCGCGGTTCCGGACTGCAGCGCCTAGAACCGCACGGCTACCGCGGCCGGCGCTACAAGAAAGATCGGGAGAATGAGGACGGGCAAAAGTTAGTAGAGATTCGAGCTGCTGTAAAAAGAGTGATACGCGAAGCATTCAACCACTACCACCGTCATACCTTAGCAAAAGATCTTGCTGAAAACCCAAGGAAATTCTGGTCTTAAGCAAAATCGGAAAGCGGGTCGAAGGCTTCCATCCAGTCACTCACTGATCAGTCTGGCCTTGCAACGGAAGACAGCAAAACGAAAGCGGAAATTTTAAATTTGGCATTTGAGAAATCTTTCACGCAGGAGGATCTTACAAACATACCGCCGTGTGAGTCTCGTCTAGATTCCCGTATGGAGGACATAGTGATAGACATCCCTGGGGTTGTGAAGCAGCTGAATGGGTTGAAAATAAATAAATCGCGAGGTCTTGATGGGACTCCAATTCGGTTTTACAGAGAGTATTCTACTGCATTGGCTCCTTACTTAGCTTGCATTTATCGCGAATCTCTTGCCCAACGTAAAGTCCCGAACGACTGGAAATAAGCGCAGGTATTCCTGTATATAAGATGGGTAGAAGGACGGATCCTTAAAATTACAGACCAATATCCTCAACATCGGTTTGTTGCAGGATTCGCGAACATATTCTCAGGTCGAATATAATGAATTTCCTTGAGACAGAGAAGTTGCTGTCCATGCATCAGCACGGCCTTAGAAAGCATCGCTCCTACGAAACGCAACTCGCCCTTTTTTCACATGATATCTTCCGAACCATGGATGAAGGGTATCAGACGAATGCCATATTCCTTGACTTCCGGCAAGCGTTTGACTCGGTGCCCCACTGCAGACTCCTAACTAAGATACGAGCATATGGGATTGGTTCCCAAGTATGTGAGTGGCTCGAAGACTTCTTAAGTAGTAGAACCCAGTACGGTGTCCTCCATGGTGAGTGTTCATCGGAGGCGAGGGTATCATCTGGAGTGCCCCAGGGAAGTGTGGTAGGACCGCTGTTGTTTTCTATCTACATAAATGATCTTTTGGATAGGGTGGATAGTAATGTGCGGCTGTTTGCTGATGATGCTGTGGTGCACGGAAAGGTGTCGTCGTTGAGTGACTGTAGGAGGATACAAGATGACTTGGACAGGATTTGTGATTGGTGTAAAGAATGGCAGATAACTCTAAATATAGGTAAATGTAAATAATTGCAGATGAATAGGAAAAAGAATCCTGTAATGTTTGAATACTCCATTAGTAGCGCAGCGCTTGACACAGTCACGTCGATTAAATATTTGGGCGTAACATTGCAGAGCGATATGAAGTGGGACAAGCATGTAATGGCAGTTGTGGGGAAGGCGGATAGTCGTCTCCGGTTCATTGGTAGAATTTTGGGAAGATGTGGTTCATCTGTAAAGGAGACCGCTTACAAAACACTAATACACTCCTGGAAATGGAAAAAAGAACACATTGACACCGGTGTGTCAGACCCACCATACTTGCTCCGGACACTGCGAGAGGGCTGTACAAGCAATGATCACACGCACGGCACAGCGGACACACCAGGAACCGCGGTGTTGGCCGTCGAATGGCGCTAGCTGCGCAGCATTTGTGCACCGCCGCCGTCAGTGTCAGCCAGTTTGCCGTGGCATACGGAGCTCCATCGCAGTCTTTAACACTGGTAGCATGCCGCGACAGCGTGGACGTGAACCGTATGTGCAGTTGACGGACTTTGAGCGAGGGCGTATAGTGGGCATGCGGGAGGCCGGGTGGACGTACCGCCGAATTGCTCAACACGTGGGGCGTGAGGTCTCCACAGTACATCGATGTTGTCGCCAGTGGTCGGCGGAAGGTGCACGTGCCCGTCCACCTGGGACCGGACCGCAGCGACGCACGGATGCACGCCAAGACCGTAGGATCCTACGCAGTGCCGTAGGGGACCACACCGCCACTTCCCAGCAAGTTAGGGACACTGTTGCTCCTGGGGTACCGGCGAGGACCATTCGCAACCGTCTCCATAAAGCTGGGCTACGGTCCCGCACACCGTTAGGCCGTCTTCCGCTCACGCCCCAACATCGTGCAGCCCGCCTCCAGTGGTGTCGCGACAGGCGTGAATGGAGGGACGAATGGAGACGTGTCGTCTTCAGCGATGAGAGTCGCTTCTGCCTTGGTGCCAATGATGGTCGTATGCGTGTTTGTCGCCGTGCAGGTGAGCGCCACAATCAGGACTGCATACGACCGAGGCACACAGGGCCAACACCCGGCATCAGGGTGTGGGGAGCGATCTCCTACACTGGCCGTACACCACTGGTGATCATCGAGGGGACACTGAATAGTGCACGGTACATCCAAACCGTCATCGAACCCATCGTTCTACCATTCCTAGACCGGCAAGGGAACTTGCTGTTCCAACAGGACAATGCACGTCCGCATGTATCCCGTGCCACCCAACGTGCTCTAGAAGGTGTAAGTCAACTACCCTGGCCAGCAAGATCTCCGGATCTGTCCCCCATTGAGCATGTTTGGGACTGGATGAAGCGTCGTCTCACGCGGTCTGCACGTCCAGCACGAACACTGGTCCAACTGAGGCGCCAGGTTGAAATGGCATGGCAAGCCGTTCCACAGGACTACATCCAGCATCTCTACGATCGTCTCCATGGGAGAATAGCAGCCTGCATTGCTGCGAAAGGTGGATATACACTGTACTAGTGCCGACATTGTGCATGCTCTGTTGCCTGTGTCTATGTGACTGTGGTTCTGTCAGTGTGATCATGTGATGTATCTGACCCCAGGAATGTGTCAATAAAGTTTCCCCTTCCTGGGACAATGAATTCACGGTGTTCTTATTTCAATTTCCAGGAGTGTACGACCTATTCTTGAATACTGCTCGAGCGTTTGGAATCCCTATCAGGTCGGATTGAGGGAGGACATAGAAGCAATTCACAGGCGGGCTGCTAGATTTGTTACTGATAGGTTTGATCATCACGCGAGTGTTACGGAAATGCTTCAGGAACTCAGGTGGGAGTATCTAAAGGAAAGGATGCATTCTTTTCGTGAATCGCTACTGAGGAAATTTAGAGAACCAGCATTTGAGGCTGACTGCAGTACAATTTTACTGTCGCCAACTTACATTTCGCGGAAAGATCACAAAGATAAGATAAGAGAGATTAGGGCTCGTACAGAGGCTTATAGGCGGTCATTTTTCCCTCGTTCTGTTTGGGAGTGGAACAGGGAGAGGAGATGCTAGTTGTGGTACGAGATACCCTCCGCCATGCGCCGAATGGTGGATTGCCGAGTATGTATGTAGATGTAGACAAAACAAACCAGCGACAAACCAACGACACCGAGAGGAAACACAACAATATTGGAATAATAATATTTCATAAATGTTCTTTTGCTTGAAGAACTATTGCAGGAAAAAGTTACAGCAAAGGGAACCCTCAGACGAAAGAAAGAAATTCCACCAGAAATGGTGGCTTCCACGTCCAGAGAAGTTTTATCATGGTCAAATGGTTTTTGAGACAATTTGTTAACCGTAGTTACGTGCCAAAAAAAATCTAAAGTGTCAAACTGCTCAGTTCTGTGGACCACAGTGTCTTTGGCGCCCTCAGCCCATCGTAGAGGGAAGACGATCTGGACGCCACACGGTACGTCCCCAAAACAGCCTCCATTACTATTCGAACGCAGACTGCCGTTTCCGAAATACGAAAAGCGTCAAGAGACCAAATGGTTTGCTATAATTTTATACACTATTAGGCTAACTTGTTCCAGCTATGTATAAACATATGGCCACAGCTCGTCAGGTATAAACGACTGATGTTGTGAGAGACACCGGGAAGGATGGATTCCGTTGATTTAACTTCAGGCAAATGCAGGTCTTATTCCTTAAACAAGTTTACGGATGACCACCTGTAGTGTCCTTGTTTAACATCATATTGTATACGCCCCCCCCAAAAAAAAGAAAAAAAAACAGTAAAATAAAATAAAAGAGAAAGAAAGAAAACTATCGCATCACGAAAGGAATTATCTGAATAGGACGGAAATCGGTAGAGGTGATGTACATGTACAGAAAAACAAACGATTATAGTTTCAGAAAAACTGAGTGATTTATTCAACAGCTAGACCTACACAATTGCTGAAGTCTATTACGTTTTCATCCACCTCTGGCCATTATGCAAGCAATTATTCGGCTTGGCATTGATGACAGAGTTGTTGGGTGTCCTGAGGAGTATCTTGCCAAATTCTGACCAACTGGAGCGTTATTTCGTCAGAATCCCGAACTGGTTGAGACCCTGCCCATAATGATCCACACGTTCTCAATTCTGGAGAGACCCACCTTGGTGGCCAAGCAGTGGTTTGGAAAGCACGACGACAAGTAGCAGAGAGTCTCGCAGTAATAGGATGGACGTTATTTTGCTGAAATGTAAGTCTGGATGCTTCCCAATGAAGAGCAACAACGTGGGGCTTGAATATCGACAACGGACCGCTGTGCTGCCGCCCATGACAACTACAGGGATCCTGCTGTGAAATGGAATGGCATCCCAGAGCAACACTCCTGGGTGTCGGGCCGTATGGTGGGCGACTGTCAGGCTGATGCGATTCCAGGCCGAATATGCCCGACATCATTGCATACAAATTTGTTGGTGTACAGAGATCAATGGCAGTCAGCGCCACAGGCATTGTAAACTCAGCCCTGTTTATATCGGCACCCTAGCAACCCTTGCTTGATAGGTATGGTCCCTTTACACCCCAATGCCCTGTTAAATTAAAAGAAACAGTTTCAACTTAGACGTAGGATTCTCGTCTTTCAGGTATGGATTATTATTTTTATTATAAATGGGCAAAATATTTAAGGTTTTACTATGGCGTTTACAACACTAATTTTGATTCTTTGCATTGGGGTCGGGCAACACCTCAAGTATAGAAAATGTGATTTTCAATGTTATGTTTCAGCTTTATTACGATAGTGAAAAATTTGGGATAAACGCTTTCTCAACCAACTTTTTATGTATCCATTGTTGTAACAAGTTCGCAGAAAATACAAAGACGTGCATTTCTGCAATAAATGCACAAACAGAATTTGTGTTTTGTTGAAGTACGTTGTGATATATTTGACTCATATTGGATGATGACTGAGAATGGCTAAGAGCTCAAAGAGCCTTTAGTAGGTATATATAAGAGTAACAGTGATGATAAATCAGTTTTGGGAAATGCGGGTTTGAGTGATGCTGATGAAGATATGACAGACAATGATATACAGCTGGAAGTCTAGGTGTATGTGAATTAATATGAAGAAGATGATAATGGTACAATATTCAGGTAACTATTGCGCCTACTCTTGCATGTAGAAGTGGGCTAGTAATATTATACAGTATCACCTGCTATGCCTAAACAAACTTCCAGGAATATAATATCTGAAAATTCAAATATTCCATGTCACCTCAGACCACAATTCAGAGCAGTGACAATTGTCGCAGACCGTTTATTACCAATCACATGCAGAGTGTAATAGTAACACACATAAATAATAATGCAGAAGACAGTGAAATTCGACAGCCATATCTCGAAGGGGCGGGGGGGGGGTTGAATTTACATTTCAACAGGAATCCTTTGATCTACTAATAACAGCTAGTTTACACAAGGCACGTGGAGAATCTTTGAGCCAATTTTGGAGCGATTATTGTGACTTACACTTTTTTCGAGCCACAACGAGCTTTGCAAGATGTGACCTCGGAGTCTTTCCCTGTAGCATGCTTCTACAAAATCTACTCGGTTTACAAGCCGCGTCATTTCGAATAAGACACTCGAGTTTCCTAGGACATCGTCATCAGGAGTTGAAATCATTGACTGCCTTTGTGTAGGCACGCTGTTCTGCTTATATAGATGTAAAGGTAGCATGTGGAGCCTTCCAGAGAGGGCTGGAGTGGTGCATGCGCTGGAGGCAAACTGGACAGTTACTGGAGGTTACGTCCACCCACGGAGCCGAGTGACGTCACATGGAGCTAGCGGCCGGCGCTATGTTTGAAACTGCCACTCCCTGTCGACACATCCGTCAATCCTACGTCTTTCCTAATACCACCCTTACGTGCTCATTCCATTTCCTATCGGTCTGCAATGTTATGCCCGGATAGTCTGTCGACGTTACTGTGCCAAGTAGAATACCACCAACACAGTATTCGAATATTATGGATTTGTTTTTCCTACTGATCTGCATTAACTGAGATTTTTCTTCATTGAAACCTACTAACCGTTCACCATGTCAACTAGAAATTTTATCCAACTCATATTGTATCCTCACACAGTCACTCAACGACGCCACCTTTCCTTACATCACAGCATCATCAGAAACCAGTCGGAGACTGTGCTTACTCTCTCCACCAGATCACTTAGGTATATCGAAAACAAGAGCTGGTCTATCACAATTCCAGGAAACATCTGACGGAGCCCTTGGATCTGATGAATACTTGCTATCGCGGACAACGTGCTGGGTTCGGTTACTTTAGGATCTGCGAGACACTTACATACCTGGAAAAGTAAACTGTATGCTTGTACCGCCCTTAAAAATCTGCCGTGGGGCATTGTGTCAAATATTTTTCAGATAGCTAGGAATATGGAATCTGAGTGTTGCTCATCATCCATGGTTCGAAAGGTGTCATATGAGAAAAGGTCAAGCTGAGTTTCGCACGAGCGATCATTTCTAAAAGAATATGATTCGTTGACAGAAGCCTTTCGTTCTCAACAGAATTTCCTGTATTAGAAGTGAGAATAAGTTCAAGAATTCTGTAATTAGGATATTGGTCTGTAATTTTGTTGTTCGGTTCTTTTGCGTTTCAGAAACGACTTTTTTTCTGTTCCTTGACCCTGCACTCGGCAGAGCTTCGCGATAAATGGAAGCTGACTGAGGGCAATCCCAAAGACCACTGTTTCTAATACCAAATCGGTATTCTATCCGGACATAGTGAACTAATTACTTTCAGTTGTTTCACCTGCTTGTCAACGACAGGGATGCATATCACTATGTCCTCCATACGTGAGTCTGTGCTGTGGTCGAACTACGGGATGTTTGCACGATTCTCGCGCGTGAATGGTGTCTTAAATGCGAAATATAAAATTTGACTTTCCCTTTGCTATCTTTTGTTGTCACACTAAACTGGTGAACGAGAGACTGGATAGAAGCATAAGACACACATAGCGATTTTGGGTTTGTCGATAATTTTCTCGTCGTGCGGTAGCGTTCTCGCTTCCCACGCCCGGGTTCCCGGGTTCGATTCCCGGCGGGGTCAGTGATTTTCTCTGCCTCGTGATGGCTGGGTGTTGTGTGATGTCCTTAGGTTAGTTAGGTTTAAGTAGTTCTAAGTTCTAGGGGACTGATGGCCATAGATGTTAAGTCCCATAGTGCTGAGAGCCGATAATTTTCTCGGGTTATTGTCAAGATCTTTCGCTAAGGTGTGATGATGATAGTTGTATGCTTCGGTGTGGACATTTTTAAGCCACTCGAACTTCTATTAACTTTCGTCTCTCTGTTCTGTACGAGTGTAAATTTATATATTTCCTGTAGCACGTTAGTTCAATAATTTCTTTATTCACTTTCAACTCCTTTTAATCCATATACACATACCCTTTAATGACGCGAGGTCTTTCTATAGCACATTATTTAAGGACCAACGTCACAGCATCCATGAATTATTGTATTTAGGTTCTTATATGTTTTACCTTTCTAAACAACAGTGAATACAAAATGCCCGCATAACATCTCCGATAAAACACTGCGGGATGCTCTGTGTAATTCACGGCGTTTCTGTTTAGTGACGATCCCTGGGAACGTTCGCAACAATGCATGGTCGGTGGAGAAGGGCCTGAGTCGTTGCCTAGCATCATTGCGATTTCTGCCGAGGCTATCGTAGTGTCGTTACGAAATCGTGCGCTTACTTAAACCGAGAAAAAACTATCGATATTCTTTTTTGAAGTGGTAGAGCTTTTCTTTCAGCACAACAGCCGCTGTTAAAAGCTCATTCCGAGCTTGTGAGCTTCGCAAGAAGTCTTAGCTCCAGCTTTGGGGGCACGGGACGCATCAGTGATTACAGGTATGATCCAGCGCCTTGCTGTCAATCCTTATTCCTCTTGTAGCAGGAGACATACGATTACAATCAGTGTAACGTAAATTATTTTGTCTCACTATCTGTATACAATATTAGTACTGGCGTATTAAACTTTGTTTTCGGATTCTGAAGCGTGTTGCGGACACCTGATTTGGTACTGGATTCCCTATGATAGATAAGACTCTGATCAGGTGTTTACATTGAACCACTTCTTGGTAACTTCCACAGAGCTGAAATCTTTGTTGCTTTAATTTTTGTGATAATCTCACTGAATATGTGACGCTATACATGCAATGACCTTGAATATCCACGAAGTGAGTGAGGCGTTTAATAGTTTAAAGTGGGGATTGTAATTTTATAGACCAGCGCTGAAATGAGCAATTCGACTGCGTGTTACACTAGGTAATGAACGCTAAATCACATTTCTGGCAATATTTTGAGCTATTAATGAAGAGGAAGTTTTCATTACGCGCATTACACACTCAGGTGACTAAAACCAAGGGATTCCTCCTAATATCGTATCTGACAATGTTTTGGCACGGGGTACTGCAACAACTCGATGTGGACTCGGCTCATCAAGTCGTTGGATGTTCCCTGCTTGCCTCTACAGGCGTCCATAATTGTGAGAGTGTTACTAAGTAGGATTTTGTGCGTGAACTGACCTCTCGATTGTGCCCCATAAATGATCGATGGAATACATGTCGGGTGATCTAGGTGGCCAAATCGAGCACTCGAACTATCCAGAATTTTCTGCAAACCAATCGTTAATAACTGAAGCCCGGTGGCAAGGCGCAGTGTCATCCATAGAAATGAAATCTATGAATAGCTGCAGATGGTCTCCAGGTAGACGAGCACGACCATTTCCAGTCAATGATCAGTTGAGATTGACCAGAAGACCAAGTCTATTCTATGCAACCACAGCCCACACCATTACGGAGGCAGAATAAGCTAGCTCAGTGTCTTGTGGAAACTTAGGTCCATGGCTTCGTGGGTTCTCCGTCACACTCGAAGCCTACAGTAAGCTCTTACCCAGTGAAATCGCGACTCATGTGAACATGCTATGTATAGGGTTCAATAAATATGGTCGCGAACCCAGGAAAGGCGCTGGTCGTGTGCTGCCATAGCCTGTTGACGTTAAATTTCGGAGCAACCTCGTGATGGATACGTTCGTCGTAAGTCCCACAATGATATCTACAATTACTTCACACAATGTTGCTGGTCTTTAAGCACTGCCAACCTAATGCAAACGCAGCTGCCTTCGGTCGTTAAGTGAAGGGCGTCGGCCAACGTAATGTCCGTGATAGGAAGTAATGCCCAAAATTTGGTATTCTAGACCCGCTCACGACCCTATGGGCCTTGAAATATTGAATTTCCTCTTGATTTCCGAAATAGAATGGCCTATACTCCTAGCTCCATCTGACATTCCGCGTTCAGAGTTTGTTAATTCCGGCCATGGAGCCATTATCACGCCCGTAACCACTTCACATGAATCACCTGATAATGAAGGACAGCTCTGTCAAACTACTGCGCTTTTTTATATTTTGTACGCGATAACACAGCCTGCAGAGTATGTTCGTATCGGTATCCAATGTCCTTGGACACCACTGTGTATTACGTCGTGTAAGATAATACCAGTTACGAATAAGATACTCAGTCGTAGATTAATTATATGACAGAGAGAGAGAGAGAAAAAACGAATCGGTATCTCAAAGAAAGCTTTACAGCGGTTCCATTTTTTATTTCTACTACAAAATAGTATTGTTCCAGAGTCACTTCAAAGGTTGAAATATAATTTATCCCGGAACCATCAAAAATATGAAGTCGAACAATGGCGTAGAGCAAATAAGTTCGAAATGTACTACAATAGGTGATGTCACACTAAGGCATTACCATTTCGTCACTGGTCACAGCTGCCTATATAGTAGTATCGCACATTCCTCTTCAGCTGTTTCGCTTCGCTACGTTGCTACGAGACATTCTCCCGAGTTGATGGCGTGAAGATAATCTTCGTGACCACTCTTGGATCGTGATACTGCCAATTCCGCCATCTGTGAAGTGGTAGCTGTTTCAGTTGTTTAGAGCCGTGTGGAGTTCAACCGAAGTGTTTTCATCTTGTCGAATAGGTGGCCACAATTTCTGCTGCACAGTTATCTGGTCTCCACTGAAGTGCTTAGCATGGAACTCAGTGGATCTTCTTCCCATTAATGGGCATGTTTTCATTGCGAAAAGTGATTATTTTGTTGCATGTGAAAATCTTCTGCCTACATGGTGGTGAGCAAATAACATTGAATGAAGATCTAAATTATGTTCTTTTTGAATATTGTGACAGAATGTAGCTTGTGGTGAAGCTAGTCGTTGGTGTGCTGACCCAGCCTCACGGATCGCCACATGCAGTGCTACGAGTGCTCGAGTCTTTAGAGGCTCCCTACACGTTTGTGACTCAACCCGTAGCAGCGTAATTTGCCAACCAGTGATTTCATGACCCACGAGCACACTGACACCTGCACTTAACAGGCGACACAGCGCTATGTGTTACCAGCGCTTTAATGTGGGGAAGCAAATTAACACACGTCACTAGAGACATTAGACACCTGCGGTGTTATGATAAAGGTTGCAGTACTTTCTCAAGCGCATACAACCAACGTTGTAGAACCCCTCGCTTTCCAAATTAAGGAAATCGGCAGTCCTCAAATAGTACTGAGACTGTATACATTAAAAAGTGTTGACAAGGAATCTGTGCAATTTGTTTATGATCAGGAAAGTATAATGAGTAGGTGACCGAGGGCATCCTTGTCTAAATTCCTGTATTATTTCAACTTTCATCAGTGCACAGTAATTTTAATACATGTTTTGCCATACACTCTATAGTTCTAACTAACTCTGTGGAAGGCCTTTGCTTAAAACGACTTGAAGTAATTTCTTTGCAGTTACCTAATCAAATCCTTTTTCGTTAGCGATAAGAGCAGCGATAGCACAATTTTTCATTCTTATATGGACAATGGAAAAAATTTAGAATTCATATCACCACATTCTGATGCCTTCTTCCTTCTTTATAAGCTTTACTGAGTTCATCTGCTGTTATTGTATCTACAGTTTCTTTTAATTCTATTGTATTATCTATTGCTGAGGAGTTTCGTAGTCGTTTAATCCATAAAGTAGGACAGAATACTACTAGAACCTGTGTATAAATGCTAAATACGACTCTTAGGAACACTCCTACAGAGTGAAGAGGTACATGATGAACAAGATCCAACAACCATTCAGGCAAAATGAGATCTAACTAGCATGAAATAAATCTCAAATGTCCACCTAGTAATAATACAAGATGTCAAGGCGTTTTTATGACCGTGTCAAGCGATACACAATTGATAAAAGTGAGTCTGCTACTAATTTCTTCATTGCAATTGAGCTCTGTATCTACAGTCAGATGTATGTTTCAGCTTTTCTCGGAGACTCAAATGATTAAGGCTGGGAGTAGGGACAGGGGAACATGTGAAATTTTCTAAATGACTTAACCGTAAATAAAATTGAGTACTTAATCGGAGGACCGACTCAGGAAGATAACATACTAGACATCCTGGTCAGCAACAGGGGAGAACTTTCGACTCAGTAGAAAAGGGAACCTGTGGCGATAAAGCCGCTATAGCACAGTTGAAGAGGGTTCTAAATTTCAATAGCGAGAAACGTAGGAATATATCTGAGGTTAGCAAGAGTGACAAGAGACAGATTTCGGATTAGCTAATCGTTCAACGACAAAATTACATATCCAGCACTCACAATGTTGACATCAATGTACAAAGTTCAAGAGAATTGTACAGTACCCTTTTACAGCAGATACACGTCGAACAAAGTTGTGAAGGATGGAAAATACTCGTCGTTGCTCGACAATCATTATAGAAAGCTGCAACGATAGCAAAGAAAGCCCCATTGCAAATTTAAACGTAGGCGGAGCCTCGGAGACAAACAAAACATGAACGAAGCCAAAAGCAGCTTAAAGAGAGGCACTCTTGAAGCGCCCAACAAACTCGAAAATAATATTCAATATACCGACTATACTCAAAACCTTAAAATGTTTTTGTCTTGCGTTATATAGACAAATGGATCGAAGTCACCAGTCCAGATACTCCCCGGTCATAGTGATATCGAAACGTCTTTTTGTCAGAACTGTTTCACTAAGGAAGACTGCACTGTAGTTCCTCCTTTGAGTCTCACACGAGTGTCAAAATAACACATATTCACAATAAGCGACCGTGGGATAGAAAAGCATCTGAAATCACTCAACAGAGGAAAAGACACTAGTCATAGTGGGATGCTGCAGACACCGCATCCCAACTTGATGCCGTGTTCCATGACTTCCAGAAAAGTGTTCAATAGAGTTCCACATGGCCGAGTAATGAATAAATAACGAGCCTATAGAATACCAGACTCATTGTGTGATTAGACTGACGACTTTGTATCGAACAGAAATATTTGTGTACCCCCTGGCTGTGTTACTGGGCCTGAATTTTCATAGAATGTAAACTGGTGTGTAAAACTTATGGACTTAACTTATGCACTACGAGTCACTGCCTACTATCATTTCTCTGTGACACTTGGATCGCACGTAGAAAGAACAGCTACACCTACAGTACATAAGCTAACAACAAGAAACTCTCAGTGAGAGGAATATAAATGCCACTTATAGTCAAAGGCAATAACTACACTCAGGTGACCATGAATGTTGAATTAAGGGTGGATGTGGCTCTTAGCAGGGTGTGTGATCGCCACGGACGGTAACGCATTTTCAGCAACGTGTTGCCGTTCTAGAAATGTTGCGTTTATATCGATTGAGATACGGAGTCCTAAACATGAAGCGACGGTCGAATTCTCTCCAAAAATACTCACATGGGGAAGGAGTACAGTGTCACAATGACGTTGGCCGGAGGCTGTACTATGTTCAAAGCTTTCCAGGTTATTTCGCCTCTGCGATATTATGCCTCACCACACAACAAAATCTGGACTTCCAAAACGTTCACGTCCGACTATGTGCTTGGGTGGATTACGTATTCTCACCTCTCGCCAGATGAGGGAACGTCCAGAATCACTGGCTCTGCCCTCATCCGAGAAGAGTAAGCGAGCTTATTCGTCGCTGGTGCAATCCCCGCACACCTGGCGGCATCGCAGATCTTTGAACACAATTCATTCGAAGGTCAACCTTACTGTGACAACGTACTCCTTCCCCATATCCGTCTTTCCAATGACCATTTGATCCTGACCCCATTTTTGTCGATGACAATGGCCGACCACGTCGAAGAGTGCACGTGGAGGAGTTCTTGGAACGAGAGGATATCCGGCGAATAGACCGGTTTAGTCAGCCATTCCCACTACTGTAATCTCATCGAGCACGTGTCAGATGCGTTGGGGTAGGTATTGCACTACGGCCACATGAACCAGAGACCATGCAGCAGTTGTGATCGGCGCTGGTGGAGGAATGAAACACCCTACCACAAAAACTCCTGACAAACTTTGTGCCCAACATGGGAGTACGTTGCAGAGCATGCACTGTCATCCGTCCTGATTAAACGCCCTGTTAGGTACCATGTCCCTCTTTTTGTAACGTCCAGGGGACCACCATACAGCACGGTGACTTCGCTGTATTTATAGTCTTTCAATATAGGTGTAATCTTTTTTCGTCTCATTTCGAATACTTTTAGTTATCTTTTGTAGTGTGCTGTACGTATTCCTTTATGGGCAGTTAAAGTTTCATTGAGACATGTCGGTTGGCAGTGCGTCATGTCGCGGAAGCTATTTTCTTTCTTATGTCTGGCCCTTCTCCTTATAAATGACATAGCGGAAGGCGTCGGAAGATGCATGCGCCCTTTCGCTTACGGTGCTCGTACAAGAAAAGTGCGAAGGTAGAAAACTGTGTATAGATGCAGGAAGACATGCAGAAAATCTACAATTAGTGCAGGGAGTTTTAAAGGACCTTCATCACAAACAGATGTAACTTTTTGTGCATAAACAGGCAGAAAAATCCATTACTGTATCCTCTTGCAGAACAAACGCTGGATGGAGTGAGATCCATAAATGTCCAGAAGAGCGGGTACGGAGCGATTTTCGTGGAAAGACCTCATAAAACTGACTGCAGGTTAAACAGATGGCATACTAAAGTTAACTGCAAGAACATTCAGGAAATTTAACTCATCAACAAAGGAAGTAGCCTACAAAACACTCGTTCGATCAATCGACAGAAGAGCCTCGTGTTTCCCCACGGGTTAACACAATGAGCGCGAAAACCTTCCGGAGATAATCAGGCAAATCCCGTCGCACACGGTGCAAAGAAAGCATTCAGCAAAACGGTTGCTTTACTGTTAAAGTTAAAAGAGAGTACGTTCTTAAGTTTGTCAGCCAACAACATATAACGGTCGCTTACATGACCTCGCGAAAAGGCCATGAAGGCATAATTAGGGTGACTCGAGTACACTCAGAGAGTGTTACTACCTATCGTTCTTCCCACGAACCATTTGCGACTGGAACAGAAGGAGGAAATAACAGTGGTACACAATATACGATCAGCCACACGCCATATGATGGATTGCGGGATATAGATGTAGATGTAACAGGAAGCTATAAGTAAAACATTAATAGTTTAGTTCCTGCCCGGCAAGCTGCTTAACGATGTGTGACAGAGGGTAGTACTTCCCTGTTCCACTTGCCAATGGCACAAGGGAAAATGGCTGTCGCTAAGTCTCTGTATTAATTTTAATTCATCGAAATTTCTAGTTGAGGTCATTTCGTCATTTGTATAATAATCAGGAACTCATGTTGTCCACCTCTTCTCAGAAAGTGCACTCTCGAAAATTCAGTACTAAACCTCTCCTTATATACGAACATCCAGCATGCTGAAGTAACCAGGATCAGCAACTTCTGTTACTCACTAGAAAGAGAAACCAGTCCAGGTTGCAAATATTTCATTTTTCATTCGATGACTAGTTTCGGGCTGAGACTCATTTTGAAATCTATATAACGAAGTTGGAAAATGACTTTTTCAAAGATGTAAAAAAACATCTGATGTATATTTACAGTTATCTGTATGCTCGATAAATGTGCATTACACATTTGTTGACATGTTCGGAAATGCTATTTTCGACTTTGTTATGTTGATATGAAAATGGGTTTCGGCCCCAAACTAGTCATCCAATGAAAAATAAAACATTTGCAGCTTGGACTGGTTTTTCGTTCTATTGAATCCTCTCCATGACGCATAACGCCTGTCTTTCAAAAACGTCGTTTCTTGAGCATCTCTGTAACGTTCTTGCGTCGAGAAAACGAACCCGCGACAAAGCCTTCCGCTGTTCCTTGGATCTTGCCTATCTCTTCTATCAACCCTACCTAGTAAGGATCCCACATTGATGAATAATACTCATGACTCTGTCCAAGAAGTGTCTTGGAAGCCCGTTCCGTTCTGGATGCGTTACATTTCGTGAAGGATTCTGCAGCGGATTTCTTTTCCTCCTTATGTGCAGTATGTTACATTTATTTACGTTTTCTCATTTCGAAAATCGATACGGTGTTCTGGCATTGTTACTTTAAAACCTATCATATGCGAACAGTTTTAAGTTTACTTTCTTACCGACAACCGCCTCATATGCGAGCAGTCTGAAGAACTTTCTATGTTTTCTATTAGTTAATTTACTTATTTCATCTTTTTCTGAGTAATCATTCTTCTGACTGGATTGATGCGGCCCGCCACGAAGTCCTCTCCTGTGCCATCTCAGAGAAGTACCACTTTCAACCTACGTCCTCAACTATTTGCTGGACATTTTCCAATCTCACTCTCTGCCCTAATTTTTTGGACTCTAAAGCTCAGTTTAGTTTCACGGAAGTTATTCCATGATGTCTTAAAAGATGTCCTGTCATCCTCTTCCTTCTCCTTGTCAGTGTTTTCCACATATTCCTTTCCTCCCCGATTCTGCGCAGAACCTCCTCTTCCCTTACCTCATCAGTCCACTTAATTTTCAATAGTCATCTGCAGCACCACATCTCAAATGCTTCGGTTCTCTTCTGCTACAGTTACCTACAGTCTGTGTTTCCCAATCATGCAATTCTTTGTTCCAAACGTCTGTCCTCAGTAGTTTCGTCCTCAAACGAAGACTTATTTTGATACGAGTAGACTTCGTTTGACGGGAAATGCTCGTTTTGCCAGTACTAGTCTCCAGTTGATGTCCTCGTTGCTCCGTCCTTCATTAGTCGTTTAGCTGCCTAAATTAACTTCCACCTACTTTGTGACCATCGATCGTGACGATAGTTTCTCGCTCTTCTCATTTCTGCTACTTCTCATTACTATCATCTTTCTTCGATTTACTCTCATCCCATATTCTATACTCAATCTTAGAACTGATATATTGATATTCTGTCACCTTGAATTTCTATTCTACTCTTCAACCTCTCTTTTATTTCCATCATTGCTTCTTCGATGTACAGAGGAACAGAAGGGGCAAAAGACTACGCCCCTTATTAATCGGAATACTTCGTTTATGGCAGTCAGTTCTAACTACACTCCTGGAAATTGAAATAAGAACACCGCGAATTCATTGTCCCAGGAAGGGGAAACTTTATTGACACATTCCTGGGGTCAGATACATCACATGATCACACTGACAGAACCACAGACACATAGACACAGGCAACAGAGCATGCACAATGTCGGCACTAGTACAGTGTATATCCACCTTTCGCAGCAATGCAGGCTGCTATTCTCCCATGGAGACGATCGTAGAGATGCTGGATGTAGTCCTGTGGAACGGCTTGCCATGCCATTTCAACCTGGCGCCTCAGTTGGACCAGCGTTCGTGCTGGACGTGCAGACCGCGTGAGACGACGCTTCATCCAGTCCCAAACATGCTCAATGGGGGACAGATCCGGAGATCTTGCTGGCCAGGGTAGTTGACTTACACCTTCTAGAGCACGTTGGGTGGCACGGGATACATGCGGACGTGCATTGTCCTGTTGGAACAGCAAGTTCCCTTGCCGGTCTAGGAATGGTAGAACGATGGGTTCGATGACGGTTTGGATGTACCGTGCACTATTCAGTGTCCCCTCGACGATCACCAGTGGTGTATGGCCAGTGTAGGAGATCGCTCCCCACACTATGATGCCGGGTGTTGGCCCTGTGTGCCTCGGTCGTATGCAGTCCTGATTGTGGCGCTCACCTGCACGGCGCCAAACACGCATACGACCATCATTGGCACCAAGGCAGAAGCGACTCTCATCGCTGAAGACGACACGTCTCCATTCGTCCCTCCATTCACGCCTGTCGCGACACCACTGGCGGCGGCCTGCACGATGTTGGGGCGTGAGCGGAAGACGGCCTAACGGTGTGCGGGACCGTAGCCCAGCTTCATGGAGACGGTTGCGAATGGTCCTCGCCGATACCCCAGGAGCAACAGTGTCCCTAATTTGCTGGGAAGTGGCGGTGCGGTCCCCTACGGCACTGCGTAGGATCCTACGGTCTTGGCGTGCATCCGTGCGTCGCTGCGGTCCGGTCCCAGGTCGACGGGCACGTGCACCTTCCGCCGACCACTGGCGACAACATCGATGTACTGTGGAGACCTCACGCCCCACGTGTTGAGCAATTCGGCGGTACGTCCACCCGGCCTCCCGCATGCCCACTATACGCCCTCGCTCAAAGTCCGTCAACTGCACATACGGTTCACGTCCACGCTGTCGCGGCATGCTACCAGTGTTAAAGACTGCGATGGAGCTCCGTATGCCACGGCAAACTGGCTGACACTGACGGCGGCGGTGCACAAATGCTGCGCAGCTAGCGCCATTCGACGGCCAACACCGCGGTTCCTGGTGTGTCCGCTGTGCCGTGCGTGTGATCATTGCTTGTACAGCCCTCTCGCAGTGTCCGGAGCAAGTATGGTGGGTCTGACACACCGGTGTCAATGTGTTCTTTTTTCCATTTCCAGGAGTGTATTCCTTCTTGGCTCTTGTATATATTGTATATTACCCGTCCCGTGTCTCCCTATATCTTATACGTATTTTTCTCAGAATTTAACCTAGTATGTCGTACCATTTTACATTGTGCAGTGCTTTTTCTAGGTGGACAAATCCTGTGAACGTGCCTTGATTTTTGTTTAGTTTGGCATCAATTATCAAAAAGGTCAGAACTGCCACCCTGGTGGCTTTGCCTTTCCTAAAACCAGACTGATCGTCATGATACACATCCCCAGTTTTATTTTTCATTCTTCTGTGTTTTATTCCTGTCAGGAACTTGTACACATGAGCTGTTAAGTTGATGGTGCGATAATTCTCACACTTGTCAGCTCTTGCAGAGTTCGGAATTGTGTGGATGACATTTTTCCGTATCTCTGATAATATGTCGCCAAACTCATACATTCTACAGACGAACGTGAATAGCCGTTTTATTTCCAGTTACTCCCATGATTTTAGAAGTTCTGGTGAAATATTATCTATCCCTTCTGCCTTATTGGAGCTTGAGTCGTCCGAATCTCTCAAAAATTCTGATTCTAGTAGAGGATAACCAACCTCTTTTAAACCGACTCTTCTTTCTTCTTTAACCACCTCAGACAAATCTTCGCCCCATACAGACTTTCAATGTATTCTTTCCACATATCCAATCTCTCCTCTGTATTTACCAGTGAAGTCCCGTTACACGCTTAACGTTACCATCCTTCCTTTTCAAATGGTTCAAATGGCTCTGACCACTATGGGACTTAACATCTGAGGTCATCATTCTCCTAGAACGTAGAACTACTTAAACCGAACTAACCTAAGGACATCACACACATCCATGCCCGAGGCAGGATTCGAACCTGCGACCGTAGCGGTCGCGCGGTTGCAGACTGAAGCGCCTAGTACCGCTCGGTCGCAACGGCCGGCCCACCCTTGCTTTAATTTCACCGAAGGTTAATTTGACTTTCCATTATGCTGGGTCAGTCTTCCCAACAATCATTTCTTTTTCTGTTTATTCATATATTTTAAGCAGCCATTCCTCAGCGACTTGTATTTCTGTGTTCTTGATATTCCATGAACGTTTTTGTACTTCCTTCTTTCGTTGATAAACTAAAGTGCTTCTTCTGTTACCCGTGGCTCTGTTACTCGTGTCTTATTCGCAGTTACTTTCTTTATACCTTTGTTTTTGTTTCCAACATTTGTGAACGACCTTTTTAGAGATGTCCTTTTCTGTTCAACTGTACTACCCACAGAGATACAGCCTTAGAAAATTTCAAGCATGCATCGTCATTTCTTAGTGCTTTCGATCCCACTTCTTTCCTATTGATTTTTCCTGACTGATCTCTCAAATTTCAGCCTACTCTTCATCACTACTACACTGTGATCTGAGTGTATGTCTGTTGGATACGTCTTAGAATCCAGTATGGATTTAACAATCTCTGTCTGGGCTAGATGCAATCGAAGTGAAATCTTCGAGTATCACTCGGCATTTTCCATGTATACATCCCCCAGTTGTGATTCTTGAACGGAGTATTCGCTATTACAAGCCGAAATTTATTAGAAAAATGAATTTGTCTCTCTCCTCTGTCATTCCTTGTCCCTAGCCATATTCTCCTGTATCCTTTTCACCTACTCCTTCCCCTACATCTGCATTCCAGTCCAACTTGACTATCAGGCTTTCATATCGGTTTACGTACTGTATTACCCTTTCAGTATCCCCATATACTTTCTCTATCTCTTCATCTTCAGCTTGCGACGTCGGCATGTATGCCTGAACCATCGTTACGGAATCTCTTGCCAATGGAGAGGTCATCATGACACTTTTTCGATTACAAGCCACATGTCCTGTGGATAGACGTGAAGTGTCTTCAATGCACTGGTTCTCATTGCCTTCTGCTTGTTTATG
Organism: Schistocerca serialis cubense; assembly: GCF_023864345.2. NCBI lineage: Eukaryota > Metazoa > Arthropoda > Insecta > Orthoptera > Acrididae > Schistocerca > Schistocerca serialis. The sequence continues at coordinate 670,300,574 of NC_064642.1, forward strand.
CTGTTACGTCTTTAGAGGCAGTTTCCCACCCCAAGAACCAGAGAGTGCCCTGAACCTCTGTCGGCTTCTCCACCCTCATTGATGAGGCCGTTGGCTAAATGGTGACTTCCTATGCCGGAAGTCTTAGGCATAAATTATATACACTGTAAACAATAACGGTCGGACCACTGTGCCATGGGATAACCCGAAATCTACCTTTATAGCAGTAGATATAGTTCCGTCAAGTGTGACGTGTTGGGTTCCGTCTGCAAGGAAGTCTTGAATTCAGTCGTTGTACCCAAGATCAGTAATAAGTTATTTTAAATAAAGGTGTATTTATTTCGGGTCAATCAAGCTTAAATTACCTACGGAAGCCTGCGGAATGGAACGTTTGCGCAGCAGAACTACAATAACCCCAGTGAATCCGTTTCTAGGGCCACTGGAGATCCATTGTAGCTAACAGACTTAAATCTCGCTACCGAATTCTAGCTCAAAACCTTCTGCCAATTGTTCAAGAATGAGTACAAATTAAACGGTATATTTAATCGATCCATATACTTGTGAGATTTCTGCTGTTACCATGTTAAATTTCTGAACAGTGTCTTGCTATACGATCGCACAATAAAATTGAATTCTGATGACTGAAATGACATCCTTCACGAACTTAATGCTGGAGGCACGTTAAATATATTTACACGAATGGTTCAAAATACCAAAGAAAAAAGGTTGCGTGTATGTACGTGCTGAAACGTTGCCGGCTGGGGTGTGCAACCTACTGTAGGTGTTCATATTAACAATGGGAGCGCAACTGGCTGCCACAATTAAAGTTCTTAAAAGCACAGAACAGAAATGTGGAAGCATAATCTCTTCGTCGCCGAAATCGCGTCCCGCCTGGCCGCTTGCAGAAACTGATTTTAAGCAATGACAAAATCAACTTTCTCATGGTAACCAAAGTGGCAACAGCTGAATACGAATTGTAGGTGTCTGAAAGAAAAACACCTATTACTTGGTGCACTTTAGATTGTTATTTAAGTTGTTTCCCCTTGTTTTTAGTGCAACTTCAGTTGGTGTCCTTGAAATGTTATACAAACGCCTTTTCTGTTTGCACATTTAAATTCTCGTTTGAACAAACTGGTAACGTATAGATTTAAAAAGTTCATCAAATGTTTATACTAAAACGGAAAGGTACTCACAGAGGACTGTCGAATCCTTTGTTTGTAACCCAAACAACTTTCTCTCATGTGGCAAAGTGGTTGAAAGTCTTGCGGTTTTCCTAGTGGTTACTCCGTTTCGAAACGCAGCTTCATAACTGCCAGTTTAGGTGTCGGAGTGTCTGTTTTCTATTAAGTGTTACCAAATTTCTCAATTTCTATACTTCCGTGTTCTAATACGATCTCGTTTCTGGTGGATATTTGCGTCGTTTGGTATTTGAAGAATGTATTGAACTGTATATTTTGAAAGTTATTCTTATTTCGTGTCTTTTGAAAGTGTTTGTTATTCTTGTGACAGTTTGTATCTGTATATCACTGTGTATCATCTTGGATGTTCTTCCTTGTTTTCATGTGTGCTTTGTGTCGTTATTGTGTCTGCTTGTTTGTGTTTCTTTTGTTGTGCTGTTGTCTGTAGCTCTATACGTATCGTTTTTAATGGCTGTCTTTGTTGTTCAATTTTGTGACTAGATTACTGTTGCTACCACTGTTTGTTGCTATTTGTGTGGTGATGTCTAGTTCTTCCTGATAGATGTCTCTGTTGAGCGGTACGAAACCTGTATATGAATGCTGGTTACTTTTGAGAGTATGTATGATCTGAAGTCGGATTTATAATTTTGTGAGTCTTTTGTAGGTTCACAACAATCCTGAGATTTTTGTGTTATGAACTAAAAAGTTTATTTCATTGTCATACTCTCTTCTAGTGTAAACTTTATCTTTTCGTGTACTGTGCTTACATCTTCATTCAGCTGGTCAATTTCTGCTGGAGCCTCATCTATTAAACAGAGGATATCATTCATGTATCTGATCCAGAAAAATATGTTGTAATTCCTAATGACAAAATCATATCATTACATGCAATATTTTGAAAGTGGTGAAAGGTATAATGGATAATGTAAAAAGAATACCTAGGAACAGGTTAAAAGCGTATATTAATATTCCAGGCAGAAGTTACGGGACATGTTTCCATGGACTGCATTCCATTGTCGGAGTACTTGCCCACCATTTTATGTTCCACGTGAAGAAGGAGGTAGGGTAGGTATATTCACTCAGTTCGAAGCAGGAAAAATGTTACCGTCTGCAATGGAAAGGACTAAAAATTTCGTGTTACTCATATATAAGTGTCTTATTCATACCTTAAGTCTTCTTTTGTACGTATGCCTCTAGTGGAAAATACATCAAATCATGCTGACCCAAAGTATTTTACTCTGAAATTCACTACGAAACGCCTTGTCAGTGGTGACGCCTTTGTAATTTTGCGGCGAGTCTGTCTTTGTCTACACAACCGTAGTAAAGATTCAATAATTCACGCAAACCACAAAAATATATTTCTGGGAAACAGTCACAATTTGCCCCTAGATACTCGTTCGAAATCACTGACTTTCTTTCTTTTGCTACCCTTATATTCATATGCAATCCTAAACAACTAGTTCCGGTAGGATACAAAATTTTAGTGTTGTTATTGTCAGTGTCCAGTCTAATTACGTATGTTTCGAGTAACGGACTTTACACATGGTCCACATGTTTGCCTGACTGATGAGCTGCTACTACTACACAGTTTCTCGTTTCAGCCTCACATGAAACACACGTTAATAATTAGAAAATAAAAGTGAATATAGTGGTATCGCAATTAATGTGTGTCAAATCAAGTCGCACTGCATTAGCCAACATTAGTATTCATGATCAAGAATGCTTCACAATAATAATTTATATGGATATAATAAATGCATTTGCTAACAACAATGTTCCATTTATTGTAATTACTACCCAATTTTCCTCTGAAGAATGATTTTAACTATGTCGTTACAAGATTTTCCAATTTTTTCTTGTCTGTCTCGTATTTTCTCTTCCCAAAGTCTCTTCATTCTTTGATTGTGTTTCTGTTTCCTTTATGCTGTCCATATTTTCCCTTTTTCTTCCTTTATTTTCCTTAAAATTATGAGTTCATCATTCAGTTCTGAATTGGACAATTCCATTTATCCTTTCCTCCATTGATTTCTGATAGCTTTAGGTATTCTTTTCTTTGTTGAATGCAATTGCGTTTGGCGATTGAGATGTCACAGCATAAAAAATTCTCTTTGTAAGGATGTTGCTGCTGATTCTATGTATGTGTCCGTATAATGTCAGAAGCCGTTTTACGATAGTTTCTGTACGTCTGTCTACATGTTCTTATAATTTATTGGTCTGATTCTTCGTCAATACATCGTGTGTTACTCCAAAAATATTTCTGAGAATTTTGTGTTCTGTCTCTCAGTCTCTCTGATCAGACAGTGAACGTTTCTAATGTTAGCGTCTTTCTGGCATCTATATTATAGTTCCCGAGTTTGGCTTCTGTTGAAACGTTTCTTTTAATTTTGTACGTCCATGTGAGTTTGTGCGCTTTCTGAAATGTTTGTGTTTCATCTGCGTTGGATGGCTTGTTTGATCTTCTTATTTGTACATATTCCCCTAGATATCAGAATTTTTCCAGTCTGCTAACCTTAACGCGTTTTGTGTGCATTATTTGTGTGTTGCTTTTTCTTCCATGTATTGCGTTTACTCATACATTATGTGAAACCTGTTAAGGCGTATAGTTTCTGCAAGTATTTCAGAGTTCCTTGTGCTTCGTGCCTATTGTAGCTGTGTCTGCCGTGTAATCTGTAAATTCCAGTATTTTTTTTGTACGTGTTCTTCCTAACTTAACCCCTTCGACTTTTGTTTCCATTGTTTGATAATCTTGTGCAAAACCAAGTAGAATAAAATATGGGCCATCTTTGCATGGGCTGTATTTCAGCATCGAAATATTTGCCTTTTATTTTATGTTCCGTATGAAGCAGTAGATCTATCAGAATGGTCGATTATCTAGAAATTGGAGAAATCTTACTCTTTTCAATGTAAAGCACTACAAGTCTATAATTACACAAGTATTGCATCAGGAACGGTACACTGTCCGTAGTTGTACCGGAAAACAATTAATAATGCTTACATTTTAATTAGCTTGTACGCATAGGCATGTTTAATATAAAAAACTGTTCTTACGGGAAGGAAGAAGACAAGGTTTAAGTCAACGTTTTATTGCAAACGCAAGAAAACGCTCACTGGTCCTCTATTAAGAAAATTTGTTGACTTAGGCTGTATGCTATCTACAAGGTAAACGACATCATCGGCTATAAATAACTTAAACGTGTATCGAGAAGTATACAATTATTTGAATATAACTTGTTTCAATATATAATTAAAATAGTCGTTTTGAAGTGTCCTCTAAGTGAATGTACTAATCGAACTGCAATGGCGTAAATAATGGGTAGCTGCTTGGTGCGAATGCACCACTTCCTCCACTCTGAATCCACTGCAGCTTTTTCGCCAACCGACATTTAGTGGCAGAGCTGTTTCTGTTGCTGTACACAATACAGATAAAAGGGTACATCTTCTTGTCCATCCACTGTAGTTATCTCTAATGGTCCTAAGGTGTCTTTCACAAATTATATTCTGCATGTGGTACACTTGAGAGTGTATTGTACAGGTGCCCTAATCCCTCTGTCTTTTATACGAGTCTGTCAAAGAAAGTCTGCTTCTCTATGGAGTCGTTGGCTTTTTTTAGGCCCACAAATGTGATCACAGTGTTACTCGTGTTCCCGACTCTTGGAAGTGTTCAGATTGTCAACATCTTTTTTAATACATGGTCTTAATTTTCTGATGTCTGCTTGGTAACCACCTAACTGTAGCATCAACTTGTGGTTCCAGTCGGTTGAGTAAGGTCATGATCAGAGTTTCGTATAGAAACGATTATAATTAGGTGCGTTTGTAACTATTGGAGTCTTTCTTGACGGACGCTTTGTGAATCAACACGCCTCTGCATTCCAGTAGGATTTCATCTGTAATCCATATTCATGAGAGAATTTTACGAATGTTCTTATCGATGATTTCCTCTTTGAGTTTGCACATTTGGTTGATAGTGCCATCTTCTCCTGGGGCTGTGTTGCTTTTTAGATCTATTATAATATTCTCCTGTGCTCTCGCTCTGTGATGTTCGGAATCTAGATTTGGTACTGTTTTCGTGAAGTTTAATTTTTCTTTAGGCTTCTCGGCATTGAAGATTTTTTCAAAGAATAGTTTTTTGAGAACTTTCCTTCAGTATTTATTCCCAGAGGTCTGTCTGTTCCCTTAAACTATATATTTGGAGGGTGATAACCCTTTAAATTTTCGTAAATATTCAGTAGAAATTTACCACGTTCTTCATTTTTTTCTGAAATCGCCTACGATTTCACTTTGTAAACTCTACGTGTACCTTTTTTAATCTTCCAGTATCGTTCGAAGATTATTTTTGGACTTTTTTAAAAATCATGGCATTTTCTGTTGTTCTGCTAGAGCTAACGTTATTCCACGGCAGAATTCTTCGTTTAGTGGTCTAGTAAGAAGTTGCGTTCCACCATTTATGCTTGTGTTTCCTGGGATGATGACCCCATCCTACTGATGGTGAACTTTCTTCCCGAGGTCTTTCGATTTTTCGGTTGTCTTTTGATTAAATTCTTCAATGTATTTATCTTTGTTTAACTACACGTATTTTGCATCCAGTATTATAATTATGTTGTGTATTATATTTCTGTTTTTGGGACTGGCCCAATTTTTGCTTGTGGCAAGTGATGATCGGATTCGAAGAATGTTTAACTTGAAACTTCCTCGGGGATTAAAATTGTGTTCCGGACCGAGGGTCGAACACGAGACCTTCGTCTTTCGTGGCACCTCAGTCACTATCCCTGACTCATTCTCACAGCTTCACATCTGGCTGTACCTCGTCTCCTACCATCCCAACTTTACAGAAGTTTTCGTTGCGAAACGTGCAGGACTAGCACTCCTGGAAGTAGGGATACAGCGGAGACATGGCTTATCTGCAGCCTGCGGGATGTTTACGGAATAAAATTTTCATTCCACAGCGGTGTGGGCGTAGATTTTGCATTGACATAATTTTTATGTTAAAACTTTGATGATAATACATTAGATGACATTAATTTTCTTGTTTGTGTTCAACGTAAGGGTCATTGTACTTTTCCCTTCACCTAGTCGAGACTTGAAGTCTCCAAATACAGCTTCAATATGTATTTGTGATATTTTGTTATCCTTCCGTAGCTCCATAAAAGTCTTGGACTTGTTGCTGTTTCTTTATGTTGTGATCATTCACCGACGCATGTGGGTTGATGGTGGCATATCTTCCGTTTCCTGATTTGAAGTCGATGGTGAAGAAACGTTCTGATATAGAAATGAACTACAGGATGTTGTCTTTGACTGACTTGTTTACTGGAAATCCTGTGCCAAATATTGTTACTGTTTCCCGTCTGACATCATGTTTAGCTTCGTTTTGTGCGTGCAGAGTGGAAGACCAATTTTATTCGTGGTTTAACTCTCGCAATACCAAGCGAGGAGGGGGGAGAGAAGGGAGTACTTGATACCTACCTCTGGAAATATTGCAGTTTACTCAGCTGCGTTACATTTCAATTCGAGAAACGACATTTATTGTTTTATTGCATTCTTCTATCTGATTCCATGTATATTTTAAATTATTGTGTTAAACTTAACCAAAGATTTATGTCACTGTAGGAGATCTCTCGTTAACCAGTGAATATTGTGTCCAATATTACAGAGTTTGTGGCCTTAGTTAAATATCACTCCTTCTTTGGAAAATATCTTGAGAGTGAAAGTCAACGACAATGAACTATATTTACAATTTTAGTTCAAATGGTTCAAATGGCTCTGAGCACTATGGGACTTAACATCTATGGTCATCAGTCCCCTAGAACTTAGAACTACGTAAACCTAACTAACCTAAGGACAGCACACAACACCCAGCCATCACGAGGCAGAGAAAATCCCTGACCCCTCCGGGAATCGAACCCGGGAACCCGGACAATTTTAGTTGTTTTGTGTATTGGTCACGAATTCGGTAGTACACTTTACTGAAACAGAGATGAATTGCTAAGAGAGTGTCAGAAAAGTGTTTCCAGTTCTTGACCTTACTTACATATCAGTAGCTCTTTGTAAAGTATGCTGTTAACGAAAATCAAAAATAGTTAATGTATTTTGCGTTTTTTAAATTTTCGGTTGGGCGTAAAGTACCACCTTACCCCCATTTGTAAGCCGCGTTGTGGAACATGTCTGGTATTGCAAACGTGAAAAATGTTTAAATTTAATTTTTCAACTATTACTCATCGCACAATGTAGAAAGTTTTTCTGCAGAACTGTGGTTGAGCTTTGGCCGGCGGCATCGCACGCGGCGTATTGCGCCGTTTTCACTGCTGTGAGTTGCCTGTAAAAGATGGAACATGCACTGTGTTCACTGATGTGTTTCCCAAGCTAAAGCGCCATTTTATTGGATTTCGTATTTGTTGTTGTGTGTTACGAGAAGATGAAGTTTCTTTGATGCGCAACCATGAAGGACTACATGAAACCGCAGTGTTTATGTACTATGTGAGGAGGAAACGTGACTGTAACTGTGACTTCGTTGCATTAAACTCTTAATTTTGTATTCCGTCTGGTAGGCGGCGCGTGAGTCTGGTTCTATATTGTGAATGGTAGGCCGAATGTAGGAAGCTAGGAAGAGCAGGTGAGGTAGAAATCTCGGTACTGCAGTGTAAATTTAAATCACCTTTACTTTAGGAAGAAGATGAATACATAACTTTGCACTGAGGAGCACGTAGGTGCGAAGCCGGATGTCTCACGCTCACAGAAGTTACACAGAACAAATATGTATTGGCTCGCCCGCGATGAAATAGAAACGATGTTGCTTGATCGTCTACTCGGAATCAAAAGGGCTGAATCCGGAGCGGCGCTGCACAGCGCCGGCTAGAGGGCGCTGTCGTCGGTGTCGGTGTCATAGTGCCAACCTAGTAGAGCGCACCTATGTTGTGGCGTCGAAGCTATCGATACCATACTCACCTTTATTTTCAGTCAAAAAGCCTTAAAGATCATGACGTAATTGTGGTAAAAGGATTTTTTTTACTGTGAAAGAAGCAAAGTAATAATAAAAGTAAAGAAAATTTTTAATAACCAGCAGCTTGAAATTAGCAGTGTAATTGTTCCTGAAAACGTAATGTCACCAGCTGTAATGTTTATCCCTGTGGAGTGCCTGGACTACATCTCACGCGGTGTCTCCTCTGCACAGATGTTTTCTCGTGTGAGGGAGTGGTTCTGCTGGCGGTCAGCAGCGCCAGGGGAGGCGGAGGAGACGCGCGTGGGGGACGACGTCTCTCCAGCAGAAGACACCTTGCAGGTGAGTCTCGTCGTGCTACATTGCTTCCGAGAGCAAAACTTAAATTGTAAGGGATGACGATTGTTCATTCGTTTTTCTTTCCACTCAGTTAGACTCTGCCGGGATGCAAACAGTTTAATGTTACTGAGAGAACTGAAGTGTCCAAAAGAGCTCAGCAACAGGCTACTTATGGCTTTAGCTGCGAGTAACAAGACCGACACGAAGGAAGCTGATTACAGGGAACGTCAGTGTAGACATGCAGGTAGTGATGTCGCGCTGTTTCGTGTCAGGGGAGCCTCGTGTAGAAGACCTGACGATGGAAGACGCCAGTGCAGCTCGTCTGCTTGATTAACGGCATATCACTTGCTCTGACGATGTATAGAAAGAGTCTTCCAGGCGTTGAGGATGCACTGAATGTCCTTGTGTTGTGAAGCGCCTTTCTTATGAGGAGCGGAGGCCATGTGATGAGTCTTCGCACTAGTATGATGCGACCACAAAGAATAAAAGAACACTGTGCCCACTTCTTCGTCTCAGAATATCTTTTACAATCATCGTCCTGAATTATTTGCTGAACGCGTTACAAAATGCGCTTTCTTCAGAAGATTTGACTCTCTACGGCGCGATGTGGCTAAATGGAATTTATTCCTTGACATCGTGATAAATTTCAATTCATGAAGTTCGTGATTGTAGACCGTGGTTTTTAATATATATTTTTTTCTCAACGGAGGAACTTATTATTTCTTATCTTACCAGTCTTCCGAATTTTGAATTAAGTCTCTAACAGCACTTACCGAAAGCTACTAATCTTTGTTTGACGTTAGCAGGCTTCTTTTTACGGAGGATCGCTGTGTTCATCTCTTCTAGTCTACTACCTGTAGCTTTCTTGCTTGACTATCCTGTGTTATTTAACTTCCAAAGTAGGAGTAACCCTCCCCCTTCCACCTGATTGGTTACTTATTCATGGCATCCTTCAGAAAGACTATTGTCTGCTCATTACGCTGCTCAGTTCACTCCCTTTGTTTCGTAAACCTTTCTACCATTCACAGAGGATTGCACTCTCACTGAATTTTACCACTCATAATCTTTCGCTCCGCATTTTAATTGCACTGATGATCCTTCCTCTCATTTTCTTCAATGACTCTTTAATGTACAGCAATGACAGTAGGGAAAGAAGACTGCATCCCGGTTTTACTACGTTTTTAATCAGAACACGTTTCTCTTAGTTTTCCATTCTAAATCTTTCCTCTTGGTTGTTGTAAATACTGTGTATTGTCAGTCTTTTACTAGAGTTTCCATGTAATTGCACATGCAAACAAGACTCGACAGCGTCAACTTAAAACCTCGGACTGATCTACGATGACGCGATAGCTCCAATTGGTGAATGTTTCTATTTAAATCAGACAACATAGATGTGGACATTTATCGCGGCTCTAGAATATGTGATGACTGTTACAGCACCGAATAGTAAACGCACGTTGAATTTTACAGCGTCCCAATATCTGAACTAAATGTTCGCCGTCTACACTCGTACTTTCTTCTCCAACAGGTGCGAGCTTTGACACTGGACGAGTTCTTTGATGTGTTGATGGAAAGCCGCCTGCATGAAGAGGAAGAGCGTGGAGCTGGAGTGGTGAGTACCACAGATTCCGTTCTCTTCTTTAATAGGAGTGGTCTGGAGCCAATTACTAGAAACTTCCTCCAGTCATTACATATTAGCAGTGCGTACGAGGATATTTTTTCCTGGCCCATTTATTTTGCACAGATGACGCAATGCAACCGTTGTAACTTATGTTAAGTGTCTGAGAAAAATATGTATTCATATATAAACATATATATTCGTATAATTTGTAACACATAACTTTCAATGCGAAGGCAGCAACTTTAGCTTACCACCAATGCTTATATCCTTACCAAACACATCAGTCCAGCACACTATTACTAGGTGGCGCTATTTCAAGCTTTTTAACTTTTTTCTCCAGGACAATGGTGGCTCCTGGTCTGCCTGCTGGACTAGTGTGGACACCGAGCCGTCCCGCTTTTCAGAGACACCACACCACGCGTCGCGCCTGTGGCGTTGGCGCCCTCAACCCACCGGAGGGGGAAGACGATCTGGACGCCACACGGTACGTCCCCAAAACAGTCCCCATTAATATTCGAACACAGAGTGCAGTTTCAGTAAAGATATAGACTGACAGGATGGCATGTTTTCAATTCTTAGTTGGTACGATGAAGTAAAAAACAGTAGCAATGACATTGTAGGGCGGAAGATGTGTAGGGGTTCTTAAGTCTACCGAATCGATGACCTAGAATACTGGGTTTTCATTTTATAAGGTAACTACTGTCTGCTAGTAACGTAGCTGCATTATCTGGAACTTCAACGTTTATTTGTAATACTGAAGATCCACACACTTTGACACACAGTCAGGTGTTTTTCAGCAAAGAGGACATAGCTCGTAATTCTTTCATGATCTGCACTGTATAGCATCAGCAGAATGTCTTAAATTGCATTGCATTTCGCTTGCTCTGGCCACTGTCTCACACGTTGTTGTGTTTATGCAGATCTTCCAACGCATCAGGAACCTATGCTGCCTGGGCGCCGGATACCAGGAGATGGAGGAGGACGTGGAAGAGGAGGAGCAGAGCCGAGCTGCGGTCCCAGACACTCTGCAGGTGAGGTCTCTCGTGTTATGTAGCTAATGACAGGGCAAACGGAACAGTGGGAACTACGGGCAACCTGGTTGCATTTCACACATCCACTAGTTACTAAACTCTATCGCGTTTCCCTGGATCTCCAATTAAACTTTGGTAAATTGATTTTTCCGCTCGGTTTCACAAATAATGGGACTGTAGTGAATCCTCTCCTCTAAAGTGTTCTTACTGCACCATTTTGTATTCACATATGTAATATTGGGTGTAAGTATCGTTCAGCTAACTCAACTCTCCAATTTGCGTTTGTGTCCTGAGACACTTCATTCTTACTTTGTGAGTGACGGAGAGGTTTTCTCGTACCACTGTCGCTTCACCCACTTCTGCGCTGCTTTGCGAATGTAGTGTGGGTGGAGTGAATGTCTGTTGTTTATCTCTGAATCAGCTATATGTTCTCTGACTTTTTCGCCGTTCTCATTTCGTCCGGCATGAGCAGCAGGAAATCAGGGAGGAAGTACTCAATATGTCAAACAGTCGGCAGCAGTATTATGTCGTACACTCGTATTCAGATACAGGACCCCTAAATTTAAGCAACAAAGTTTCAGGAGAAGTGCGTAGTCTTTCGTCCAAAGAGTCCCATTAAAGTTAGGCGTGCACCTCTGTTTCTTTTCATATGGGCTAAACCTACCTCTTCCCATCGTAGGAGTACGCTTCTGAATTCGTTCTGTGCGAACAGTCCTTCTTACTTAACTAAAACTCCTTTAACGCAAAAACGATATCCCAGTATTGTTATATCGAATGCCTTTCATTAAATTTTCCTTGTACACGCAGTGTATTTTCCCAGTACCGTTCCAAGAAGGCTCTGACTTCCATTTTCGTTTGTTAATACTGATTTAAGTATTTGTCCCATTCTGTATTGGTTCTTATAATTACCTCTGAATTTTTGTTTATAGAAACGATCTATTTACGTTCACTTAGAGAGTTCTGCCATTAATACACCTAGTGGAAATTTCTTGTAATTCTCATCACATTTCCGTAATTTCGTCATATGGCGACAGTTTCTTGTAGACATCTGATACTGCTGATAGCAGGAGATAATTAGATTAAGTATACTGACAACATTACAGGTGCTATTACGTCTGCTTGTTGGATAACCGATGTCAGTTTCGTTTCCGCGCAACATTCTCCACTCAGTATAAAGTGCCAGATTATGGTAGTGAACTATTTAACGGGTGAAAGACGAGTCTGAAAAACACTCCTTATGACCGTCTTGATAGTCACCCATGTAGAACAGTGTCTGACAACCACGAGCACCAGTGAACTGACCACACAAATGTCTATGAACTGCGAATCCGACCAACCTGTGCTTTCGATTATTTGAAAATCGGAACAGCATGGTTACGACACTCACGTTAACTGACAGCACTTGGAATTATCGCAATTTTCTTCCATTTACTTTGAAATAATGCATTGCAGTACGCAGACTAGTGTTTGGTGGCGAAATTCTCAAGCTTCTCTATTCCGCCTTCAGGACGCTGGAGAGCCCCTACCACCCACCGCTGCGGTTCTCCCCATCGAAGCGTCCAGCACTTCTGAGCCGCCGACAGGCCCGACACATCTGCGAGGGCGTCGACGTTCTCGTCGTCAGCGGCGCTTCGTACGGAAGCGAACTGGACACGTGGCGGCTCGCCTCAGAAGTCGCCGCCATTGCCAACTGTTTTTGCGACTTCTGTTCTAACAACTATACACACTGTTGTTGAAGGGGTAGAAGCATGAGGGGGTGTGGGGAATACTGCCTTACTATTTAATAAAGTGTGATGCAGATTTAATACCGTCTCCTACACATTATTTATTTGCTCAGTTATTTATGCAAGCATCAAATGTTTAACACACCTGCTGGATGCTGGTATTGATGCGTGAGACCACTATTGGATCTTGTTGGATGTTGTGCATGAAGAACGAAGTACCACAACGGGCTCGTGTTCATTGTTGCAGAAAAGCTTCAAAAAATTCGATCCAGGAAATGCAGCTCGGTAAACATCCTCTTTAAGAGCTAATGGTGCTTCATATATTATAATTGTTTAGCACGAACCATTGATTAAATCTGGAAAAACTACCGCCTATCTCTCATTAGTCATCATAACATAATGTCAGCTACCACGCAGCACATCTAGGAAATCATTATGTGACACACAAATACATAGAACCTAATGTGTGATGACCACACCCATTTGCACGCACGATATTGCAATTTTACACAAACAAAACGAGATGCGGAACTGAAATACGATTCTAACACCAGAAACTGGCATTGTAAGTACCAAAATGTATGTTCTATAGCTTGACAGCGTTAATTACGTGGTTTTAAAACAATTTTGTGACAATAGCTGTCAGTGTGTGCCTGTAATAAGTTTGCAGCAAAAATTGCAACAACCCATGCTACCGCAAAAACTGTTGGAACCTATGTTACAGCAAAAATTGCATGAACCTATGTCACAGCAAACGAACTGCCTGTTGATAATCCAAAATTTTAACACTACATACATTTGACTCATATACGCCTTCGCAGAAAGGTGTTATAATGAGTAACAATTTTCCTGCGTCTCTGCTTTAGAATGAAACTATTTTCCTGTGTAAAAGTTATTAGGGTAATTATTTCGCAGCATAAACATCTTCCTGTGTAAATGTTTTCCAGTGATAGGTTAATGGGCAATGGTGGCCGACGACCGACGCAAGTGCCTTCGCTGACAGCACGACATCCTCTGCAGCGCCACCTCTGAGCTCGTGACCATATCGGTTGGATCCTAGACGACTGGAAAACCGTGGCCTGGTCTGATGAGACTCAGTTTCCGTCGGTAAAGGCTCATGGTAGGGTTAGTGTCGCGCAGACCCCACGAATCCTTGGCCTCAAGTTGTCGACAAGGCACTGTGCAAGCCGGCGGTGGCTCCATAATGATGAGGGCTGTGTTTACATTGGGTTCTCTGGTCCAATTGAACCGATGGTTGATTGGAAATGGTTATGTTCAGCTACTTGGAGACCATTAGCTGTCATTCGTCGACTTCATTCTCCAAAACAACGATGAAATGGACAGCAATGCGCCATGACACTGGGCCACAGTTATTCGCAATTGGTTTAAAGAACAGTCTGGACAATCCGAGTGAATGATTTGACCACCAGATCGCCCGACTTGGATACCATTGAACATATATGAGACATAATCGATAGGTCGATTCGTGTACAAAATCTTGCACCTTTAACACCTTCCGTAATCACGGACGGCTATAGAGGTAACATGGCTCAACATTTCTGTAGAGGACTTCCAACGACTTGTTAACTCAATGTCACTTCGAGCTTCTGAATTACGACGGGAAAAAGAAGGTCCGGCACCATTTTAGGAGGTATCCCACGACTTGTTGCATCAGTGTATGTATGGGTAAATTTAGTGTAGTGGTAGTCCGTGCTCAATAAATCCTACTACTGCGGAAGACATCTTCGGAGAGAGAATGGCATCCATCTCTGTCGAGGGCTGGAAGGATCCCCAAATGTATAGCCCTGTGTAGAGGTCACCAACATTGGGTATGTGAAGCCGAATGCGTGACTGTCGACACGAAAAATAGCAGCTGCATAAGAAATATAGTAGGTTGGTTCTTACAAAAGAGACTTTAGCGGAACATGTTTCCGAAACGGAAGTCACGAAATAAATTTCAGCGAGACGGGCGTTGTAACAAAGACAACGCATTAACATGCGAGTGGATATGGCGAGGCCATAGAGGTTGAAGAACACTAGAAGACGTTTAGCAGAACTTCTAATTAAGAACGACAACAGTAGCCAAAGATGATCTCGCATATGGCGTCACAAGACGAATGGTGGTGCCCTCTATAGCGATGTATAAATTCGGTGGCACCTCACGACCGGGATGTAGTTCGGTCGACGGAGAATAGAGTATATATCGACCACGGCGACCACAACTTTTATTTATCCGTACGCAAAGCACATTTCCTGCTGAACCATTGCAGATACAAAGTTGAATTTTACTATAGTCTACTTACATGCTACAACACAACTTTCGGTGGTTCAAATGGTTTAAAAGTGAGTTACTGTCAGACATAATTGAAGTTTAGTCGAATGAAAATTTCTATGTATTTAGGTATCATACACAAGAATTTTAAAAAACTGTGCGGGAGTTTTTAGTCGGATATTAAAAAACAGTTGCACGTATTAGTTCGTCTAGTAACTAAGAATAATCCGCCCCATTTTTAAACTGGTGGGTATAGTAATTTTGACAAAATGTGTCTGGTCTTTTATCAAATGTTCTAAAGGTATGCAGCAACGTCCCGATCAAATTATTCGGCAAAACATTGAATAAATACAGATTATAGCAAATAACCTAATACCAACATGGGCAAAATTTGATTCAATTATCTCTCAGAGAGAAAAAAGGTGCATTATGCTTACACGTATACCTATATTTTGTCATACATCGCCGCTTCAGTCGCCTACTTCTTCAAGGAGGCATAGATGAGGAAAAAAAAAGAGGACGATGAAGAAGAAATAAAAAGCACAACCCTCTGTAACACCGGAAAGCAGGGAAACGGGATGAAAGAATAAAAAATTTCAACCCTCTGTAACACTGGAACAGAGGAAAACGGGAAGAAAGAAGAGTTAATAGTCCATAGAAACAGAGGCAGGAAGATGAAGGGGAGAGAAAAAGTACAACCCTCTGTGAGACCGGTGCACAGGAAAATGGGAATAAAGAAGAGTCAATAGTCCGTAGAAACAGTGATAGGAAGATGGAGGAGAAAGGAAATGTAAAACTCGCTGAACACTAGTACACAGGAAAACAGGAAAGAAGATGAGTTTATAGTCCACACAAACAGAGACAGAGAACCTTATCAGACAGAACCAGGATGGGGACGTGAACAGCCATATTCCCTATCGAAGTAATCCCAGCATTTATCACAGGCATTTCAGGGAAAACTCGGAAAATGTAAGCCTGAATACTCGAAAACCCGGCAACTCCCGAAGGCGAGTTCAGTGTACTATCCACCAAAGCCCAACACCCGGTGCTGGGGACAGCAGTGCGGTATCGGCCGGCTTAGGTTTCTTGACTTTACTGTCCTTCTACATCTACATCTACATCCATACTCCGCAAGCCACCTGACGGTGTGTGGCGGAGGGTACCTTGAGTACCACTATCGGTTCTCCCTTCTATTCCAGTCTCGTATTGTTCGTGGAAAGAAGGACTGTCGGTATGCCTCTGTGTGGGCTCTAATCTCTCTGATTTTATCCTCATGGTCTGTTCGCGAGATATACGCAGGAGGGAGCAATATAATGCTTGACTCCTCGGTGAAGGTATGTTCTCGAAACTTCAACAAAAGCCCGTACCGAGCTACTGAGCGTCTCTCCTGCAGAGTCTTCCACTGGAGTTTATCTATCATCTCCGTAACGCTTTCGCGATTACTAAATGATCCTGTAACGAAACGCGCTGCGCTCTGTTGGATCTTCTATCAACCCTATCTGGTACGGATCCCACACTGCTGCGCAGTATTCTAGCAGTGGGCGAACAAGCGTGCTGTAACCTACTTCCTTTGTTTTCGGATTGCAATTCCTTTGGATTCTTCCAATGAATCTCAGTCTGGCATCTGCTTTACCGACGATCAACTTTATATGATCATTCCATTTTAAATCACTCCTAATGCATACTCCCAGATAATTTATGGAATTAACTGTTTCCAGATGCTGGCCTGCTATATTGCAGCTAAATGATAAGCGATCTTTCTTTCTGTGTATTCGCAGCATATTACACTTGTCTACATCGAGATTCAATTGCCATTCCCTGCACCATGAGTCAATTCGCTGCAGATCCTCCTGCATTTCAGTACAATTTTCCAAGGTTACAACCTCTCGATACACCACAGCATCATCCGCAAAAAGCCTCAGTGAACTTCCGATGTCACCCACAAGGTCATTTATGTATATTGTGAATAGCAACTGTCCTACGATACTCCACTGCGGCGCACCTGAAATCACTCTTACTTCGGAAGACTTCTCTCCATTGAGAATGGCAAGCTGGGTTCAGTTATCTAGGAACTCTTCAATCCAATCACACAATTGGTCTGATAGTCCATATGCTCTTACTTTGTTCATTAAACGACTGCGGGGAACTGTATCGAACGCCTTGCGGATGTCAAGAAACACGACATCTACCTGGGAACCTGTGTCTAAGGCCCTCCGAGTCTCGTGGACGAACAGCGCGAGCTGGGTTTCACACGATCCTCTTCTTCGAAACCCATCCTGATTCCTACAGAGTAGATTTCTAGTCTCCAGAAAAGTCATTATACTCGAACATAATACGTGTTCCAAAATTCTACAACCGATCGACGTTAGAGATATAGGCCTATAGTTCTGCACATCTTTTCGACGTCCCTTCTTGAAAACGAGGATGACCTGTGCCCTTTTCCAATCCTTTGGAACGCTACGCTCTTCTAGAGACCTACGGTACACCGCTACAAGAAGGGGGGCAAGTTCCTTCGCGTACTCTGTGTAAAATCGAACTGGTATCCCATCACGTCCAGCGGGCTTTCCTCTTTTGAGAGATTTTAATTGTTTCTCTCTCACTCTGTCGTCTGTTTCGATATCTACCATTTTGTCATCAGTGCGACAATCTAGAGAAGGAGCTACAGTGCAATCTTCCTCTGTGAAACAGCTTTGGAAAAAGACATTTAGTATTTCGGCCTTTAGTCTGTCATCCTCTGTTTCAGTACCATTTTGGTCACAGAGTGCCTGGACATTTTGTTTTGATCCACCTACTGCTTTGACATAAGACCAGAATTTCTTAGGATTTTCTGCCAAGTCAGTACACAGAACTTTACTTTCGAATTCATTGAACGCCTCTCGCATAGCCCTCCTCACACTACATTTCGCTTCGCGTAATTTTTGTTTGTCAGCATGGCTTTGGCTATGTTTATGATTGCTGTGAAGTTGCCTTTGCTTCCGCAGCAGTTTTCTAACTCGGTTGTTGTACCACGGTGGCTCTTTCCACCTCTTACGATCTTGCTTGGCACATACTCATCTAACGCATATTGTACGATGGTTTTGAACTGACGTGGTTAATCGGAATATTAATAAACCATTATCCTACCTCACGGTATGATCTATGAATAGTTTAGTGTAATGATATTTATTTTTTATTTATAGTACTTATTTACATCGAAAGTAAAAGAGCTACAATTACAATGCTTGTAGAAAGTGTCTTGCATCATCGTCCATTGTATTTTCCGTGATCATACCGTTTGTTAATTGAACACTGTTACTTATTGAATAATGATATAAGACGTAGGCATGGGAAGTCATTGTTACAGTTTTAGTTCAGTTCACGAATGTTTAACTCACCGTTTTACAGAGATCGGAAATAAAATATAAAATGTTCTGTGATACACTCACCAACTTTAGCCTCTACACTTGCCTACACAGGACCCAGATTTCTTCAAATGACTCCAGACATATAACACATTTTCCAGTCTCTTCTGTCGATACATTATTTTATGTAAATTCCAGTTTTCTTCACCGTTTGGGAAAAATAAGCTAATAAGCTTTCCACATGCTTTGCCTGTATAATATTTTTTTTTTTTTATTTTATTTATTTATTTTTTTTTTTGTTGCAACACCCTACTTTAGCTCAGCTTTCTTCATCTTCTTACAGACTTCTTGTTTTCTGATTTTAATCTCTTCTCTTCGGTGGCGATCTTTTTATTTCTGCCTGTTGAAGACCATTCAGCTGCCTCCCTTCTGTCCTTTCATTAGACTTTACCCAACTCAGTCATTTCCATGCACTCTTCATTCCATTGCCCTCTTACATTTTTCTTTTTTCTCATTTTCCGCCATTTGAGTCAGAGAAGAAGTAAGAAGAAGAAACTGTAATTTAAAAACTTAAATTACCTCTGGCCGATACTGAAAGACAATCGGTGACAGGTTCTGCACAACAAACACGTCGTAGGGTCGAGTCATACTGTACCCTCTTGTATGGAAATTATCATGAAATGTTTGTTTGATGTTATTCCTTACATAACACAGATAACTTAAATACAGCAAAAAAATTAATCCCTTCCTTATAAACGGGTACCACAGGCCTCAAGACATTCTCCTGGCGATAAGAGCTACAGTAGTACCATCAAGCACCCACAATAGACAATACACTGAAGAGAGCAAGAAAATAAGCCGATTCTAGAGCACATAGACATACACGCTTGCAGCTGCTTGATGTACACTTCTGCCATTTGATGGCGGAAAGGGAAATCACCGTAATGGCTGATATTGTAAACCGGCCAATACTGCACGACTCTTCCCTACACAATGAGTCATCCCAACATTCTACGTCAATAGAGAAGTTAAGTTCGACGGACAACAGGGCCACCATTTAAATGAGCGCTCTGGTCGCTTTGGAGTGCTGCAGATGGTGCAGAGCACAGTGGACACAATAGTGCGGACTTACTTCATGGCGGTGAAATGGTGTGACTGTGTCAGCTCTGTCAATTGGTTGTATGGTATCAGTGCAGTGAAGTTGAACGGCGTGAAGAAGTAGCAGTTGTACAAAATGGAGCTATCTTATGGACGTGCCTATGAGCACAACGTGTACCGTACAGCTCGCCTACAGGGTGTAAAATACCACTGGAAATCAAGTAATGTGGCACGGTAACAGGTAACGGTTTCTCGGAAATTTATGCGTGATCGCGAAGGAGCCTGTCTGCAACACCTGAAGTCGGGTACAGGCGCCCCTATAGGCTGCCCATCTTCAGTGGCCAATCTGCCAGGCAAAACAAGAAACGGACAGTATCTGAATACCAACATGTGGTAAAATCTGACGAACGGTGATACTGATTCTTTTCAAATGGTTCAAATGGCTCTGAGCACTATGGGACTCAACTGCTGTGGTCATTAGTCCCCTAGAACTTAGAACTACTTAAACCTAACTAACCTAAGGACAGCACACAACACCCAGCCATCACGAGGCAGAGAAAATCCCTGACCCCCCCGGGAATCGAACCCGGGAACCCGGGCGTGGGAAGCGAGAACGCTACCGCACGACCACGAGATGCGGGCTCTTTTCAAATCACACACTGCTGTTGCACCAGCACACTAATGACGCTGAACTGGAGTTTGTCGTGACTGTATTCCATGACAGAGGAGGTACTGTGATGGTTTGAGGATTTTTTTCATACCGAGACCAGGACGCAATCTGGTTACCGTGAACATGAACCTGGACGTTAATTTCAATGTTATCGACGACTACATTTGTCCTTTCTTCTACATCTTCATGACAGGTACACCTGAGAGACTTTCATACGCCTCTACTTGGAAGGACAACAAGGAAAGCCTGGGAAAATTGGGAATGAGCATCATTAGTTAATGCGGACTTGAACTTTTTTTTTGAGTCATCAGTCTTCTGACTTATTCCACTCGGCCCGTCATAGATTCCTCACCTGTGCCAAACTCTCCATCTTAGAGCATTACTTTAAACCTACGTCCTCAATTATTTGATGCCTGAATTACAATCTCTGTCTTCCTCTACGGTTAATGCTCTCTACAGCTCCCTCTTTTACGGTGGAAGTCAATGCCTGATGTCTTAACAGATGTTTCATCATTCTGTCCCTTCTTCTTGTCAATGTTTTCCACATAATCTTTTCATCTCAGAATCTGCGCTGAAACTCTTCGTTTACTACCTTATCAGTACTACTTCTTTATAACACTCTTTAGTAGTACCACATCTCAATAGCTTCGATCCTCTAATGTTAAGGTTTTCCCTCAGTCCATGTTTCACAACCATACATTACCGTGCTCCAAAGTACATTCTCAGAAATTTCGGCCTCAAATTAAGGCCTATGTTTTATACCAGCAGGCTTCTCTTGGCCTGTGTTAGTTTGATTTTTACGTGCTCCCTGCTCCATCCGTCATAGTTTATTTTGCTAACTAGGTAGTGGAATTCCTTAACTTCATCTGTTTCATGACCAACGACCCTGAACAGAATCTTCCGTCGGTTCTTGGTAGAACAACATTATAATAAATGAAAAGCACCAATTTGCTTTTGTTCTACAATATTACTTTTATTGTTAACCCGTTTTCGGCTTACAAGGCCATCTTCAGACATTTAATGTAGAACAAAAGCAAACTGGTGCTTTTAATTTATTATAACAATCGTGAAATTTCTCACTGTTCTCATTTCTGATACGACTCATTCCTTTATTCGGTTTACTCTCAATCCATGAATGTACTTAATATACTGTTCATTCCATTGAACAGATGATGTAATTCTTCTTTACTTTCACTCAGGATAGCAACATTATCAGCGAATCGTACATTGAAAACCTTTCTCCTCCAATTTTAGTTCCACTCCTGAATATTTTTTCCATATCCCCTACTGCTTCTTCGATGTGTAGAATAAACAATACGGGGGGAAGACTACTTTTTAATCCAAGCACTTTGTTGTTGGTCTTCAACTCTTATTATTCCCTCTTGGCTCTTGCACATGTTGTATAGTTGATCGTATTTCTCTCAGAATTTCGAACATCTTGCATCATATGACTATGTCCAACGATTTTCCCAGATCGACAAATGACACCGACGTTCTTAGCCTTGCCTCCATTACCAACCGGAACGCCAGAATTGTCTCTCTGGTGCCATTACATTTCCTAAAGCCAAACTGATTTTCATCTAACACACACACACAACTTCTTTTTTCCCATTTTTCTGTATACCATTCCTGTCAACAACTTGGATGCATGAACTGTTAAGCTCACTGTGCGATAATTTTCAGACATGTCAGCTCTTATAGTCTTCGGAATTGTGTGTCTGACATTTTTTGGAAAGTCAGATGAAATGTCGCCAGGCTCACAGATTCTACACACCAACGTGAATAGTCGTTTTGTTACCAATCCCCTCAATGAAGTTAAAATTCTGATACAATGTTATCCATACCTTCTGTCTTATTTGATCTTACAGCTCTTTTAAATTCTGATTCTAATAGTGTATCCCATATCTCTTCCAGTCCCTTCTCCTGTCACATCAGAAAATTTTCACCCTCCTTGTGGTCTTCAGTATACTCTTTCCACCAATCTCCTCTCTTCTCTGCATGTTACAGTGGAGTTCCCGTAACACTCTCAGTGTTACCACACATGTTACTAATATCACGGAAGGCTGTTTGGACTTTCCTATATGCTGAGTCGTTTCTTCCGTAAGTCATTTCTTTTTCCATTTCTTCACATTGTTCACGCAGACATTTTGTCTTAACTTCCCTACACTTACTATTTATTTCATTCCTCAGCGGCTTCTATTTCTGTATTCCTGAATCTCCCTGATCATTTTTGTGCTTGCTTCTTTCATCAGTCAAGAAGTATTTCTTCTGTTAGCTATGGTTTTTTCTCAATTACCTTCTTTGTACCTGTCTTTCTCTTTCCAGCTGTGATTTTCTTTTTTAGAGACGTCCATTCGTCTTCAACTGTACTGCCTATTCATCTACTCCTTACTGCAATATCTATAACAGAAGAGAGCTTTAAGCGTATCTCTTCTTCCTTACTAATCTCATAAACTTCAGTCTGATCTTCATCCCCACTACATTGGGGACTAATGACCTCGGCAGTTGAGTCCCAAAGTGCTCAGAGCCATTTTTTGAACCAACTACATTGCGATCTGCATCTGTATCTACTCAAGGGTACGTCATGCAATCCTGCGTCTGATTTGGGTATCTGTCTCTGAAGTCTTCCCATATCCCCATGCCTTTTCCTAGCGTACCTCCTCCTGTTGTGATTCTCGAACAGAGTGTCCGCTATCACTAGCTGACATTTGTTACAGAACTCAGTTAGTCTCCCTTCTCTCATTTAAACTACAATATATTAAAATTAGAATATTCTACATAATTCGCTAAATTATCGAATTTTAAAGGATGTCCCCCAGATGAAAGGGTGTAGTTACTAATTTCCAAATTGGAAGCTCTGCAAACCAAAAACTTCGATACCGTGAAATCTGGGAGGTATACTTTTCCCCATCCAGTAATTACATAATTATATCGGCGTAGACCTATAAGGGGAGGTTTACTGTCTTTGGGCCGAAAAAAGCATCTCATTTGAGACCTTTTTTCTCGGGATGTGTTATAAATATAAATGTCAAATTTGGTCAAAATCTTTATTGATATTTTCTCTACAAACTGGAATTTTTTCGACCGGAAATGTCGAAGACAATAGGCGGAAGTGCCGTCGGAACGAAACAAAATTTCGATATAGACCTCCACGCGCGGTATGTCAAAGTTCAGCCGTTTTTTCTGAAATCAAAATTGAGTTGACGTTAGCGAATTATATAAGATTCTCTAGGAGTTTTACCTCGCTTGAGTTATTTGGTCTATAGGGTACAAAATGGCGGCCATTTGAAGAAAATAGAGTTTTTTTCATCTATTTTCCGACTTCGTCGGCCAAGTAAAAATATTTATAGTTGATGGATCGGAATAAAAGTGGTAGGAATCCTAGACAATTTAGTTAGCTTCGTCGGAAACAAAGAAGCATGCCAAACGGTTCAGTAGATTTGAATAACCCGCGATAAAATGAAACGTCATTTCGAGAAAATCGCGTTTGATGTTTTGACTACATATAAATGCAATATTCTACAACTTACGTTCAATCTGCTATTGCGGATCCATAAATTAGTCCTTCCTCTTCCTCATAGAGGGCGTTCTCCTCGATCTGAGCCATCCTGTCCTGCTCCAGAGCCACTCGTATGGCCGGTGACGAGCGGTTTTTGGCCGCTTGAATCCGGTGGCCGTCTGAATGCTTGGCGAACTGCGTCGAATAGAGTCCCAGGGTGACGTCCATCGTTGTCACGGTCTTCAGAATTGCTGAATACCCTTCGTTGAAGCAGCTCACTTCCATGAATGTCGCAATCTCCACTGTCTTCGCACCAGAATATAAATGCTTGTGGGCTAACTTCCAAACACACGCTTCCAAGCCATCATTTGAGTTTTGCTAGTTTCCTCCCAAGCACCGTTACAATAGCCCGTCCTCCGAAAGAAAAAGACTGGTGCGTGAAAAAGGCTGATTTCAGGCAGGTGCATTTTTTTGTTCAGCCGCGAATAACAAACATTTCCGTTCGATATTCGGAAATACCGTTTAAGGAGTGGACTCCAAACACTTTCATGGATCCAAAATTGCAATTTAAAAAAATACGATATTTGAACCAAGACAGTAACCCCCCCTTAAATAAAATCACCTAAAACCTTTTAGCAGTACGTCTAATAATTTACATAAGCTTACAGAAACACTCAGCTGAACCTGAACTGCCAGAATCCAGTGACATTTAAATCAATTTAAAGAATGTTTTAGGAAAACATATGTACAACAACTGTTATTATAAATTTGAGGCAGAGAAATTACAAAATAATCGGAGCAGTCTCCTGGCGTGCAAGCGATTGGCAGCGGGCGTTAGAAGCCGCAACAATTCACAACAACACCGCCAAATAGCCCATATTAACTGGTTCTAAGACATACGTAAGGCTATTACTAAAAACGCAACAGAATTAACGCACGCAGTACAGTGCAGCAACAAATATCTGGATCTCACACTGTGAGGATTAGGTTTAAAGTTTAGCTACTCGCCTGACTTCAATACCAGTCAGTTTTACACTATGAAAAGGGACAAGTAAAATTTCCTTATACCATGTAATACAAAAGAAAACTACAATAAGTAGACATAGTTTTGCTGCATTTGCAACAAGTAGAACATTTTTGGTCGCAAAAACCGTAGTATGGGATTCAATAAAACTACCTCATTAATGGCTTATGAAACCCAGGCTTGGCCAGATCAATAAGGAGCAAAGACCTTGGTGGAGCGTCAAAAGTCACACCGAAACTTTACGCTGTCCACAGTGGCAAAATTCACTGAATGGAAGGTCGAATGTCCTTATTCAGTTTCCTCAACCAAGGACCAACACAGTAAACAGCAAGCATGTAATTAGAAGCAAGCTTTACCACGGGAGGCTGCACCTTTTTGAACATATCAAGTGATTAAATATTGGGATGACAATAAGCGGATATCGGATTCTCACAGAGACTTGTACAGTTAACGAGCATTACCCACGTAACTGCACTGCAGCGCACTTGGCTGATATAAGGCTTCGCAATGGCAAGTAACAACACTGCTGCACTGCTAAAAGTAAGCAAATTCAAATGCTTCTCACAGGGGGTTTACGGCGGGATGTTCAAACGTCCGCTTAGAAAAATTATATACGTGACTGGGCTTAAACTGACACACAATGTTTTTAGCGAAACGCAATCTGACTTTCAAAAATCCCTACAAAAGAATGGCCCTGACTAACATTAACCTATACCTTTCACAAATCACTTACCTCATCAAAAATCTTCGTTACTCAAACTACTGCAATTCAGCGAGCGCCACTACTGCCAGCTAAATAAACGATTCAAACTATTGAAGGCACTAACTTCTAATAGGCATAGTTAGCAAATGAAAGATTTTGATAGAGAACAAACAATGTATTTACCTCAATAGTGTTCAAAAGTCATAATGTATATAGCAGTTCATGACATCCAGTCTTACAAGTTTCAAAACTCCGCCATCTCTCTCCCCACATCCACCACTGCTGGCGGCTCACCTCCAACTGCCGAACGCTATGCGCTGTTAACATTCAGCTGCCCAACACTACAATGGCAGACAACAATTCAAACTAGCCACAGACTGCACACAGCACAGCCAGTGATTTTCATACAGAGCGCTACATGGCGTTACCAATAAGAAAACCTAAACAGCCTACTTACATAGCCCCCATGCTCCCCACAAAAATTTTTACAAATTTTTTTGGGCACTGGCCAATACATATTTGTTAAAAATTATTTTCACAATTACAATAACAAGGAAATCAAATGTACACACTTATTGATACAATGTTGGTCAAAAGATGAAATTTTCTCACAGTCCTTTTAGACAGACCTGATCATCCACCACAGAAAAATTGGAGTGTTTTTTTTTTCTCAAAGTCTAAGCAGTAAAAGAAAATGCACACAGAAGTAGTAGATTTCCATGCAATCTTGAAGAAGTAGTGTTATCCTTCCAACGGAAAGACAGTGCTGACTCTTGACATGCAGACAGGTATTGGTCCACAACAGAGCAAACCCACAGCAGAGTCAGTCGACATTTTGAAGAGTATTGGCAGATAGGTCATCACAGAGCAGACCCACTGTAGTCCTGGTAGAAGTTATGGTATTAGTGGGCTACCAGAGGTGCAGACCCACTGCAGTCCTTGTAGAAATAATGGTATTGGTGGATCAGCAAAGATGCATACCCACTGTAGTCCTTGTAGAGACAGCCAGCAACCATCTGTTGCGACTGTGCAGGTGCACAATCACCATCGAAAAGTCTTGCGGACAATATATCAAGTCCATAAACTACCACTTGTGCACTCACAAAAAAAAAAAAAAAATTAAATAGTCCTTAGAACCAGAAATGCTGTTATCCAGTCCCTTGCTGAATTATTAACACACGTGCAAACGCTATGAGTCCCTACATCTCACATTTTGTCCATATACTATGACCAACAGAAACGTGTGTAGTGAAATGTAACTTGCAAGTTACTTAATTTGATGAACTGGTATCAATTACAATTTTATAACATAAGAATACAATAACAAAGGTACAAAATACATCATTAACAACATAATAATACAGATAACATTTGTAGTAATAGGGGCTTTACAAAAGAATAGAAATAAACATATACATCAGTGTTACAGGAATTATGACACAAGTAAATACATAAAAGATCAGAATAATTATTGAAATATCAACTTCACACATGAGCATTAAAACAGAACAGAATTAATAATGTCTAACGTCTTTACAAAGTAAATAACATATGATTAATGCAAATTATATTTGAGGATAACAGTATTCCTCATCATACTTCATGTAACTGAGTATTAGAAAAATTCTACAACATAAGTCTTATCAGATAAACATATAAAGACAGGAAGAACATAAATAAACAAGTGTACACAAAGACATAGTGGGATAGCATAAGGAAAGGACAGGGTTTGTTTTACTGCAGTATTTTGCAAACAAAACTTTCTTTACTTCTCGGAGATGTCCCTTCGTTCTTCATTATTTCCAAAAAGTCCTATCTATACCTGCTTTCTGTACTTTTCTTGTACAGTCTCTCAGTGCATTTCTTCAAATTCATCGCAACTCATTCTCTTATAGGCTACCTCCTCTCAAGCTAACTTAAAGCTACTGAACTCAGATCCATAAACTAAGGGACGAGGCAATGCAGCAGCACAAAACAATTAACACAAACAGCAATGACCAAAAAAAATGGAAATTGGCAAAGCAAGCTACAGTAAATCTAAATTACCAAGCAATGCAACATTACAACTAATATGAGCCAATGTGCAGCAACAAGAAAAATAAATCAGTAGTAAAACTAGCTAAACAGAGTAATACAAAGTGAAATTTAGTAGCACTATGCCTGGCAAACAGCCGCAGCAAATGCAATAACTTATATCTAAACATGAGAAACCTCAAGCAGAAAAAATATTACAGTAAAAATGGCCATGTTTAATACCTATGTCACATCTTAACACTAGAGTGATGCATCACTGTAACTTGCTCTAGCAGACAAGTTACCAAGTGACTGACAAAAATTATGTATGTAATTCCTGTGAAGAGGAAATGTCTTTTTCTGCTCCCTCATTTTTTTGGAGTACATCCATCATAAAGTTATTTTTTACTGGATCTGTAGGCATAAAATATTTATATTAGTACATCTATTAAAATTTTATTTTAACCAATGGTGCAGTGCAGCTAGGAACTAGATATTAAGCAAAATAGGGAAAGCAAGGCGCGAAACTTCATTCACTAGCCATATGGCATTTCATAATGCAGTAAACAATCTTTCAACTAGCAAGACAATAGACATGAAATGTTTCTCATCATTTCATTTTAGTAAATATCATAAATTAAGAACCCTACAGTGTAATCATGTTTTCAAGTTTGAGGGTGTCGTATTTACGATGCTTTCTACAAAGGAATGTCAATAGCGAGGATAATGGCCTCTTTTTTTTTCTTCTCCACCTGTGCCTCTGAAAGGCACACACTAATGGGTTTTTTCCAGGCGTCTGTCGCGCAGCTGGGTGCCCATGACACATTATGTGAAGATGGTCACTTAACTTCCTTACCGAAATATTTATAACAGCAGTTTCCGCTACAGTGACAGTCTCATATAAAAATTTCACAGGTCGAGAATTTGCGTAACAAATGTGTAGAAACAAAATCTTGTGAATATAACAGTGTCCAAAAGTTTTCGTCGGCATTGTGATACATTCACGCATTTACACGTATTTCATAACTATTAAAGTACGATTTTTGGTTTCCAACATCCTTTTTCACAAGTCAGAGTCCCTAATCACTACTCATTATTCCTTACCTTATTACACAGATACATAGTCGTCGACACTTCTTCAATATTTCGTCATAATAAATATGTAACATAATCAAATTCCTCATATAGCATCAGCTTATTGATCACAAACATACCACAACAGCGTAATACACATCATCATCGTAACATCATAAAACCTCAGCCAAATCCCAAAATTGTCATAGCTTCCTACAATAATTTCAAAACCTAAAAAAAATTCTCTGCTCATTTAATAGTGTCATCTACCTCAAGTGTACTTTAAAAATCACGATCCCATACCAAATACATCATTCAGAGCTCTTATAATATCACAATGGTTCCGAAAAAAATATGAACAGTTCACAAAGTACAGACAAAATACAATTTCGTAAGTGTGAAGTTATCAAATAGTGTAATTACGTAAACATTGAAAGGGTACAGTACCGCCCGACATTGAAAATAGGTACAACATACTTCATTATTTTTGTCAGAACAACACATGTTTTTTGTAAAACTAACTCAATTTCAAATAATACAGCGAAGCTGGATACCAGTGTGGGAAAGAATGACCATTTATTTATTTAATTGATCACATGTGCACTCCCAAAAAATAAATCCCTACATCCAGTTTGGTGAGATCTGTGAAATGAATGAATGTATGGTCGTCTGCTAACCGCAGATAGTGAATGTGAATATATGATCATCTTTGAATCGATCCTTTGGCCACCTTTGGTGGGACCAAAGAGATGAAATTTGCCTGAGTTTTGAGCGCCTGAAATGTGGCTGACCAATGCCGTAGAAAGGTGCTCCCCCACTTCGACAGAGGTGGGAGAGAACCTTAAGAACGGCCATGTTTCGGCACTCTGCCGCTGGATCTTGTGCTGTTAAGACCTGTTTTAGTTGTGCTCCGTAATGACGAAAGAGTGGAGACATGGTATGCATGTGGAATATTTAAGAGTAGTTTGAAATATTAATTTCTCTATTTCAGGAACTTTTGTGGGGAGTATTAAATGTCAGGCAGGTAATATTAAAGGGTTTGTAGTAATCTTCAGAAGTGACCAACAGTCACAATGAAACCACGTGTAGCAATAAGTTGAAATACTTCCGTGTGCTTAAGTTAAGCTGAATTACTAGCGTGTGTACAATAAGTTGAAATATTTAAGAAATAGCGTGTGTACCATAAGTTGAAATATTTAAGAAATGCCGTGTGCAGGTCTTGAAATTAGAGACGAGTACTTCCACGTGGTGAGTACTGTGTGAGTCTCAATCTGTGTATGAGACACAGGATAAAGAGAAGTACTCGTCCGTGGTATCAGTTGAGGACTCGCGTGTGTGATGAATATGTTCTTAATGTTACTTTGCGTGATATGATTCCGTGTGACGCTAGATTTAAACTCTGAGAGAGAATCAAGGTGAGTCGGCCGTCTAGCCAGCAAAGCCAGTTGGCTTGCATTGCACAGGAAGACGTGCATATATCTCCAGAGTTCATAGTAGGAAAGTAGAATTACGAAGTGGGGCAGTTTCGTGTGAAACTGGGATAAGTATTAATTGAAGTGGGAAAGCTGAAAGTGATAATGTTGTGACCATTCTCTGTGTAGTATTTCCTATTGTAGTGTGGTGTATGTCATGTAATTTGGGTATGTGTGGTTTGCATGGGAGAGTAGCGAGGTAGTTTCAAAAGATTAGTGGGTTATGCTTGTTCCTTCGGTACCGCTCGGTCTGGAGGAAAGTTTAGTGATGATGATTGTGAGAGTCGAAGTGTGAGGTATAATAAAAGATCCACCATCCTATCCAGAAAGTGCACTGTAGCATTAAAAATAATTACGAGACCATAATATAGAGATTCACTATTGTAAAGCCATGCCCACTGGGCGGAATTTTGTCATGTGTTATTGTTGTAGGTTGTAGAATTTGTGTGTTTAGGTTAGAGAATTTATCGGAATAAATAAGATAGTGAAAAGAAAAAGATTGGTGGACTTTTCCTTCGAATTGTATGTTGTCATAATGTCCCGAATTTATAATGTGTGCGCCATTCATATTCAGTGCGGTGGCCACGTGGTGACAAAAGCCGTTAAATAAAAGACAAAAAGAAAATGTGGTATTGCCAGTGCGTAGTGTACAGTCAGAGTTCTGTAAATTACTGATAGTCAGATGCATGTTTCCGTTGCGTATTAATCATATAGGAGGATAAGTTGTAACTTAAGTGTGAGTACTAGAGTTCATGTTACTCGATAGATAAGAATGAATCCACTCGCTTGGCAGACCACTCATCTTGCAGGCCTGACTGCTTGATGCCACAGTATGAGCAAGGCATGTGGGTGCCTCTGAACATCTATCACTAATGTAGTAAAAACATGTTTGTCTCTTTCTCAGTTAACTTATAAGATAGCTGTGTAATTACGTGTTAGAGAAATATGGTACCGATGTGTAAAGTTGTATAAGCAAATACCATATTAGCTAGGGCTCCTTCTGCTTGCCACACATATGGTACACGAAGTAAGTGTGTACCCCCCTGAGGATTAATGTAATTATACCCTCAGGTGTACAGATTACAGCAATGGAATGAAATGTATCACGGAAAACCTTTGTATCATTGTACTTCAAATATCCTTAAAAATAAATGTTTTAAGTACAAAATTAATCACTCAAATACGTGTACTGTAGCGCTAAACTGTGCATCATGTTGTAAGATATTCTCTGTGGAAGTGTCGTTGTTGTCGTCCTCCGAAAGCTGAGTTCTGCAGAAGTCAATGTACTTACCTCATGATAAACAAAAGTGAAATGCTTTGCGTATAGATATCTTAGTTATTACGCTTATTGTTGTGATGAAGAAAGTACTGTGCTGTAACGTATTGTTGTGCTACGGAAAAGCCTGTCTCCTTGTTACTACTAAAACATGTTTTACTTTCCAGAATAATACAGAAAAACTGTGCAGATATAAAACAGAAACACTGCAAAAGCAACATTGTAATTTGTCACTCATTAGTAACGTCGTGATATAATCGTGTAGCTCTCACATAAACTAACAACTGTGTCATCTGCTATCTCACAGAAAGTACTTTAAATCCAGAATGTATCTTCAAGTAAACCAAAATGTTGCATTAAAATCTCATTAGCAGTACCAGTATATGTTCTAACTATGTAAGCTTTATAGTCGTTACGTAATTGTGCAACGAACAAGCAAGAATGTACACACACAATAACACTGTGACGTCTGTTCACTATAACAATGCATTCGTAATTTCTATTTTAATAAGTTCTCTTCGTTCTTGATTGGATATTCAACTTCAAACATTGTTGCATGGTAACAGTTTCTAAGTCTGACAATGCATACTAGAAATGTGAAGTGAAAAGTTTTATGGCAAAGACAAAGTTAAAAAGCAGATTATCTTTCAATAAACGGTTTTACATGTGAAATGTGGTGTAAACCTTTATTCTTCCTAATACTCAGAGTTCTTGAATGCAATTATCATGTGGTATACGTTGGTAAAGAATACTGGAATTTTTCTCAAGGTTAGCGTATATGTTATTTTTCTATGAGCCAGCCGGCGCACGCGGCTGCCTGCTGTGCGAGTCATTGTCTGTCTCTTTGTTGGCGCGCGTCGTTATTAGGATTAGGAGACCTAACTTCTACAAATTCACCTTGTCGAGAGTGCCCTGTTCTGTTTGAACCCCGCCAGTTCTGATAAAATTCAGGTCTGTCGTTATGATTATATCGTCTGTCGTCATGTCGGTAGATTCCACAGTTTCTTTCTAGTCGGTCACGTGGTGAAGAATTTCTCCCTGAATCGTAACTGCGCGCTGAGCTGTTGCGTCTGAAATTATTCTGTTTCCCTTGATAATAATAGTTCTGGTTACCATATTGTCTGTTTCTATGATTGTCTCTGTCGTATTCATTACTACGGAAATGCGAACTTTCTCTGTAACTATTACTCTGCCAGTGGTTGCCATACGGGTGGTGTCTGTTTTGTCCACGATTTGCGTTCTAAGAATAGACTTCTCGTGTCCAGTTATTGTTTCTGTCGTCACGGAATTGTGACGGATGTGACCTGTAGTGATTGTTTTCCTGATTTCCCATCCCGCGACTGTCTGTGTCAATTTCTAATTCTTGTAAGAGTCCCTGAAAAGCTTCAATGTCGTCTTTGCAACGTCCTGCCAAAATAATATTTCTTAAATGTTCAGGCAATTTCATTAAGCAAATGCGGATGAGCTCTGAGGGGCTGTATGGGTTTTCTTGTGCAACATGTCTTCAAAATATTTCACAAGACTGGAAAATTCAGATTGTTCGAAATGTTTCATCATTATGATGCCATGTATTACTCGGTCTTGTGTGGCTTGAGACCAATATGCTGAGAGGAAGGCATGGTAAAACTCTCCTTCACTGCGGCAATCATGAATGACCGATCACATTCTTACAGCTGGTTGATTCTCTAAGTAGCCACACATAAATTCTAGTCTGTGTTCTAATGACCAGTTGGGAGGAAAACAATGAGAGAATTGATGGAGCCACGCTTCTGGATGAATGTCGTTGCCAGAATTCTTAAATGTTTTGAATTTACGTGTAGTAATGAACAGCTTATAGTAAAAATCATCATGTCGGCAAGTCGCAAATCGGTCATTGTTACTTCGTTTCGGCGGTTCCATCTCAAAATTCGGTGTACTTTGCCAATTTCTTTCATAATTTCCGAAGTGCCTCGTGTTATTATTTTGTGGCTGTTCCGTATTTCTATGTCGCTCTTCCCGTATTGGAGCGCGAATGTCCTCTGAAATACGTAATTCTTGTATTACCTGTGTCAGCTGACCTTGTACTTCCTGGATTTCTCTTTGGTGTTGCGTATTAATTTGATTCTCATTTTGTTTGAATTTCCTAATTTGTTCGCACTCTTCTGTGCCATTAAAGGCTACCGGTCTTGCGTCATTCAAATTATCATCTACCTCCGTAGATAAATTATTTAACTGATCCAAAAGTTCGACTTCTTTCTCTGATGGTGAACTAATTTCCTCCATGTGTCTTTCTGAACCAATTTTCAGAGTATCTACTGTGTCCTTTAAGTTTTTCTGAGTTTTTGCAAGTTGCGTAACCGAATCGGTAGAAGCAACTGAGTCAATTTTAGCTTGCAAGGTCTCATGATCTTCATGAACAATAGTTTGCAGTTCTTATATGGCTGCTTCGTTATTCTGTAATGGATTCTCATGACGTGAAAAAATAGGTTGGAAATGCTCACAAATTTGTGTTTTTACGTCATTACAGACTTTTTGACATTTCGATTCATTGATATGTAACTCAGTAGTTAAATCTTCACGTGTTTGTTCAAGTGTGGTGTCTAACGTTTGAAGCTTTTGCTGTGTTTGTCTCTGATTTTGTTCCATTGTGTATAACTGTTGCTGCGTTTGTCTCTGATTTTGTTCCATTGTGTCTAACTTTTGAAGCTTTTGCTGTGTTTGTCTCTGATTTTGTTCCAGTGTGTCTAACGTTTGAAGATTTTGTCCCATTTGTTGCATTAATTGTAAGAACAATGCACTGTTGTCTGAAACATGTTCCTCAGTGCTATTCGGCAATGCATTTGAACCGGCAACATTCGCAGTTTGAAAAGCAAAAAATGTGTCTTGACTTATTTGAGAAAACGGTGAGGACGCAAAACCTGAATCTACAGTATTTGCAAGATTGTCTCCTGTCATTTCGGATTCCTGAGGCAAGCTGTTGCCGACCGATCGATCGATAATGCTTCCCTGTTCACCAACTGATTCACTGTCTACACCATTGTTTGCAGCCCCTTCCATTTCCCTATGCACAATTACCAAATTACTACTTTGAACATTGTTTAATTCATTACTCGGTGGCGCTAACACACTGCTTTCGTCTTCACTGTCATTTCTCAGTTTACTTTGGAGCCTAGTATTACGTTTTTCACACGCCATTATTGTCACAATATTTCACACGATAACACAGAAAAGCACAATTTGAAGAGCAAAAATAAGAGAACACATTAACGTAGCACTGGAAATAACGTCTCGTTAATTGCAAGCGCAGCTGCGAAATACTTGCTGCAAATCTACATGCATGCCTCAACTTTTTTACTGTACAACAATAAAAAAATACAACTACAAAGGAAATTCTCTCCATAATTACGCACTAGCAATAAACGACAGCTACACTAATTACACGAACTACAAGAAAAAATCAGAAGATCCCAGTGAGGTATCCTTGGCTAAAGGTCGACATATGAAACGTCCCCTTAGAAAAATTATATACGTGACTGGGCTTAAACTAACACACAATGTTTTTAGCGAAACGCAATCTGACTTTCAAAAATCCCTACAAAAGAATGGCCCTGACTAACATTAACCTATACCTTTCACAAATCACTTACCTCACCAAAAATCGCCGTTACTCGAACTACTGCAATACAGCGAGCGCCACTACTGCCAGCTAAATAAAAGATTCAAACTACTGAAGGCACTAACTTCTAATACGCATAGTTAGCATATGAAAGATTTTGATAGAGAACAAACAATGTATTTACCTCAATAGTGTACAAAAGTCATAATGTATATAGCAGTTCATGACATCCAGTCTTACAAATTTCAAAACTCCGCCATCTCTCTCCCCACATCCACCACTGCTGGCGGCTCACCTCCAACTGCCGAACGCTATGCGCTGTTAACATCCAGCTGCCCAACACTACAATGGCAGACAACAATTCAAACTAGCCACAGACTGCACACAGCACAGCCAGTGATTTTCATACAGAGCGCTACATGGCGTTACCAATAAGAAAACCTAAACAGCCTACTTACATAGCCCCATGCTCCCCACAAAAAATTTTACAAATTTTTTTGGGCACTGGCCAATACATATTTGTTAAAAAAATTTCACAATTACAATAACAAAGAAATCAAATGCACACACTTATTGCTAGAATGTTGGTCAAAAGCTGAAATTTTCTCACAGTCCTTTTAGACAGTCCTGATCATCCATCACAGTAAAATTGCAGTGTTTTTTTTTCACAAAGTCTGAGCAGTAAAAGAAAATGCACACCGAAGTAGTGGATTTCCATGCAATCTTGAAGAAGTAGTGTTGTCCTTCCAACGGAAAGACAGTGCTGACTCTTGACATGCAGACAGGTATTGGTCCACAACAGAGCAAACCCACAGCAGAGTCAGTCGACATTTTGAAGAGTATTGGCAGATAGGTCATCACAGAGCAGACCCACTGTAGTCCTGGTAGAAGTTATGGTATTAGTGGGCTACCAGAGGTGCAGACCCACTGCAGTCCTTGTAGAAATAATGGTATTGGTGGATCATCAGAGATGCAGACCCACTGTAGTCCTTGTAGAGACAGCCAGCAACCATCTGTTGCGACTGTGCAGGTGCACAATCACCATCGAGGAGTCTTGCAGACAATATAGCAAGGCCATAAACTACTACTTGTGCACTCACAATTTTTTTTAAATTGTCCTTAGAACCAGAAATGCTGTTATCCAGTCCCTTGCTGAATTATTAACACACATGCAAACACTATGAGTCCCTACATCTCACATTTTGTCCATATACTATGACCAACAGTAACGTGTGCAGTGAAATGTAACTTACAAGTTACTTAATTTGATGAACTGATATCAATTACAATTGTATAACATAAGAATACAATAACAAAGGTACAAAATACATCTTTAAAAACATAATAATACAGATAACATTTGTAGTAATAGGGGCTTTACAAAAGAATAGAAATAAGCATATACATCAGTGTTACACGAATTATGACACAAGTAAATACATAAAAGATCAGAATAATTATTGAAACATCAACTTCACGCATGAGCATTAAAACAGAACAGAATTAAAAATGTCTAACATCTGTACCAAGTAAATAACATATGATTAATGCAAATTATATTTGAGGATAACAGTATTCCTCATCATACTTCATGTTGCTGAGTATCAGAAAAATTCTACAACATAAGTCTTATCACATAAACATATAAAGACTGGAAGAACATAAATACACAAGGGTACACAAACACATAGTGGGATAACACAAGGAAAGGACAGGGTTTGTTTTACTGCAGTATTTTGCAAACAAAACTTTCTTTACTTCTCGGAGATGTCCCTTCGTTCTTCATTAATTCCAAAAAGTTCTATCTATACCTGCTTTCTGTACTTTTCTCATATAGCCTGTCAGTGCATTTCTTCAAATTCATCGCAACTCTCTTATAGGACTGCACACAGCACAGCCAGTGATTTTCTTACAGAGCGCTACGTGGCGTTACCAATAAGAAAACCTAAACAGCCTACTTACAACGTAAAAATCAACAGCCTGTCCCATGGCGGCACGTAGAGTACAACTCTGACACCAGTCTTTAGGCCGCAATTGACAAGGCCTCTCCCTGCCCCCCTTCTACACCTTGCAGTCCAGGACTCTTATGGGTCTGCACTCCCGATGACCAATTCTGCTAGACATCGACTACCTCCTCGGCGGACTGCCAGCAAGCGTGCCAGCGAGCTCGCCAGACTCCACATAGAAGTCGCCCGTGGACACCCACTAGCCACAGATGGTGCGCACGAAAGCGTGGCGCGACAGGTAGACTGTCAACACGGCTCAATACCGTGGCTCCTCCCAAGATGGACGTAGCCGTGTTCACAGGGTATCACACATACGTTTATACAAGCTGTCTCAAAAGTCGGGACTGGGCTAAATATCGCGAAAATGGTAAGAGGCAAGGACGGGGAGGATACGAGGCGGGGGAAAACTTTTACGGGACCTACGAGACCCATCCGCCTTATTGGTATGCGACATAATGCACGCAGCTGAGATTTCTTCAATTTCAGGAAGGTCATCTGATGCAAGTTTTTTAGGATAGAATTTGCGAGAAACACAGTGTTGGAGTCCGTTTTGCTGTGTCTTTGATAGTCACAAAGAGCATAACGCAAAATACCGGCTGCCCAGTTGTTGTAGTTCCTTCATGGTGATTGTGCTTAACCAACTACGTACTGCCCTCA
Source organism: Schistocerca serialis cubense (assembly GCF_023864345.2). Classification (NCBI taxonomy): domain Eukaryota; kingdom Metazoa; phylum Arthropoda; class Insecta; order Orthoptera; family Acrididae; genus Schistocerca; species Schistocerca serialis. The sequence continues at coordinate 670,338,077 of NC_064642.1, forward strand.
CTGGTAAATTACCTGCTGCAGAAAGACTCAGCGACAGTGCATGTGATTTACACGTTCACGTCCGTAACGCCTGAAGAAGTTTCTACCAAGCTAAGCAAAGATATCAGTTGCAACCTGAAATATGTTATTGTGCCAGTAAGGCCACATCTAGCATTTTACAGCTGAGAATGTTGGTGAATAGGGGAGATATAAATGTATAACTCAGGCACATCTCCAGTAATTTCAACCAAATTTGGTATGTAGGTTTACATTTCTCATTTACTTTGTTAACTGGTTCTCTTGTCTGTCTGCTTGTACGTTCAGCAGAGATTTTGCAATTGATTTTAAGCTGACATCCCCATGAGGTGGAGACCTGAAACTTTCAACATATCCCAAAACTGGATGACTATATAATACCGAATCGCTTTCTTGTGTGGTTTGCTGTGGAGAGTTCTTCCTTTACCGCTGTCTTTCCCTAAAGGGCTAGAGGATTGAGACTTTCAACATAGCTCAGAAGTGGATGACAGTGAAATATTAACTCGATTTCATATCTGGTGTGTGGTGGGAGGTGTGTGTATTGTGTATTGTATTGTGTATTAAACCGGGGAACTAGAAAAGACGGAGAGGCATCGTACTGCTGTAGTCCTCAGTGGATCACAATCACACAACACGCCACAGCAGTCCACCCAACCCACCGTCGCCTCACACGGAACCCAGGGTTAATGTGCAGTTCGGCTCCCAGTGGACCCCACTGGAACGTCTCATACCTGACGAGTGTAACCCCAAATTTTTGCGTGTTAGAGTAATTGCGGTGTACCTGTACATGGAGACAGGTGGTGGACGTATATCATTGCCATTTCTTCCTTTTGCTGTCCCAGTCACAACTGGTACTCGGGAAGAACTATTACTTTTAAGCCTGCGTGTGGGGTCTAATCTCTCAATGCTACTTTCGTGAGATATGTGCCGGTGGAAACATTATAACGCTTAGCTCGCCTGAAGAGAGCCTGAAATAAACCTGAAATTTGCTACATGTACATGATGAAATATTATTAGAATTTTTGAAATCGGTTGATCAGTTTCACAAGCACAAGATTAATAAGCAGAACATAATTATTTAAAGAAAAATGAGTTCTGCTATAACGCGTTTTTTAAAGTGGACTAAAAAGTAGGAAGTAATTTCTCCTAGCCTCATCATAAACATTCCTAACCGCTCGCACATAGGGCTGAATTTATGATTCTAAATTTTTAATAGCTATGAAAGTACTTGCAAAAGTTTTCATAAAATAAAATGGGACACGTGTCGTACGCTACTGATGCAAGAATGTATCAACTTCTACTATCTATAGCATGTTTTTAGTTATAAATCTTACAAGTACCTTCAAAGCTGTTAGAATTTCACAGTGACAGATTTTGCGAACCATCTGTTTGTGTTTATAAATACAAAACCATCCGATAAAAAGTTTGACACTCTATTGCAGTGCCTGTGTTGTTAAGAAGAATAATGCAGTCTTCCTTTGGACACGTAATTACACACTGTACGGGAATTACACAATGTGTGTACGAGTACAGGTTGTGATGCAGGAACGGCGACGTGGAAGTTTGGGTCTGTCCGTGAGTCGTGCACAGATAGCCAAAGCGGTTAAGGCGGATATTCGTATTGGAATCCCAGTCCAGCACAAATTTTCATTGTCGTCATTCACTTATATAGCTGATGGCTGATCGTATTCACCACTGTGGATACATTTCATGTAGGACAAAAAAGTTAGTCTGTCATACACATTTCGTTAGAATCATCATTTTCTACCTTGTAATTCTGCCCGTGGACTTGATAACTGTCTGTATTTGGTAAGAAAATGAGTCTACAGGGTTGTGCAGGTACGTCGATCCACTTTATACTAGACACTGGGATTTGATCTCGCAATTGCAGCTAATTGCGGGGATGCGGCGGGGTATTACCCGCTGTTGTGACAAGTCACACAGATTTTCTATAGGGTTCAAGTCATGTGATCAGAAAGGTAACATAATTAGAGATTGTGGTCTAATATACACAGTACCATGCAGCCTCAGTTATGGTATGGTTTTCTCCCAAAGGCTGGTACTGTTCCTCATGCGTTATGCTCTAGCTCCCCCTTCCTGCCACACTAATTGGTGATGATGTCTCCGATTCACTTGTCTTGCTGACTCACCTTGTAATGGATGTCATACAGTGTTGTACACAATGGTTTCGTATTTGAATCGTGAGCTGGCCATCATGGTGTTTACTTATGGAAAGGCAAATGTCAACGGGCTGCGGGCCACGGTAATTGTTGATGTCTTCGATTCACTTCTCTTGCTGACTCACCTTGTGATGGATATGATACAGCGTTGTACACAGTGGTTCCGTATTCGAATCGAGAATTTTCCGATATGGTGTTTACCTATGCAAAGGCAAAATCGAAGACGTGCTGATAAAGCAGAGTTAATAACCACAGCCTTCCGAAATGCCTTCACAAAAGAAGACGAAGTAAATATCCCAGAATTCGAATCAAGAAGAGCTCCCAACACGAGTAACGTAGAAGTAAAAATCCTCGGAGTAGTGAAGCAAGTTAAATCACTTAATAAAAGCAAGTCTTATTTCTGGTCCAGACCGTATACCAATTAGGTTCCTTTCCGAGCATGCTGATGCATTAGCTCCATACTTAACAATCATATACAACTCTTCGCTCGACGAAAGATCCGTACCCAAAGACTAGAAACCTTCACAGGTCACACCAATATTCAAGAAAGGTAGTAGGAGCAATCCCATATCGTAGGAGCAGGCCCATATCGCTAATCTCGATATGCAGCGGGATTTTAGATCATATATTGTGTTCGAACATTATAAATTATCTCGGAGGAAAGGGTCTATTGACACACAGTCAACATGGGTTTAGAAAACATCGTTCCTGTGAAACACAACTAGTTCTCTATTCACATGAAGTGCTGTGTGCTATTGACAAGGGATTTCAGATCTATTCAGTATTTCTGGATTTCCGGAATGATTTCGACACTGTACCACGCAAGCGGCTTGTAGTGAAATTGCGTGCTTATGGAATAGCGTTTGTTATGTGACTGGATTTGCGATTTCCTGTCAGAGAGGAACAGTTCGTAGTAATTGACGGAAAGTCATCGAGTAAAACAGAAGTGATTTCAGGCGTTCCCCAAGGTAGTGTAATCGGCCCTTTGTTGTTCCTTATCTATATAAATGATTTGGAAGACAATCTAAGCAGACGTGTTCAGTTGTTTACAGATGACGCTGTCGTTTGTCGACTGATAAAGTCAGCAGAAGATCAAAACAAACTGCAAAACGATTTAAAAAAAAAATCAAAATAGTGCGAAAAGTGGCAGTTGACCCTAAATAATGTAACGTGTGAGGTCATCCACAAGAGTGCTAAAATGAACTCGTTGAACTTCGGTTACACGATAAATCAGTCTAATCTAAAAGCCGTAAATTCAACTACATACCTAGGTATTACAGTTACGAACAACTTAAATTGGAAAGAACACATAGAAAATGTTTTGGGGAAGGCTAACCAAAGGCTGCGTTTTATTGGCAGGACACTTAGAAAATGTCAGAGACCTACTAAGGAGACTGCCTACACTACACTTGTCCGTCCTCTCTTAGAATACTGCTGCGCGGTGTGGGATCCTTACCAGATAGGACTGACGGAGTACATCGAAAAAGTTAAAAGAAAGGCAGCACGTTTTGTGTTATCGCGAAATATGGGAGAGAGTGTCACAGAAATTATACAGGATTTGGGCTCAAAATCATTAAAAGAAAGGAGTTTTTCGTTGCGACGGAATCTTCTCACGAAATTCCAATCACCAACTTTCTCCTCCGAATGCGACAATATTTTGCTGACACCGACGTACATAGGGAGGAACGATCACCACGATAAAATAAGGGAAATCAGAGCTCGTACGGAAAGATATAAGTGTTCATTCTTTCCGCGCGCTATACGAGATTGGAATAACAGAGAATTGTGAAGGTGGTTCGATGAACCCTCTGCCAGGCACTTAAATATGATTTGCAGAGTATCCACGTAGATGTAGATGTAGAAATATCAACTTAAAGCGGGTACAAAAAGTTGTACCAGGAATCCTAACCCGCCGCCAACAACCACTGCATTCAGTGTTTGCACCAGTGTTTCGCTATTTGTCTCATACCGAGACGTTTTAGGAAACAGGAACTCATGATACACGTACCCGAAATGGTTATACACAAGACTTAGAGAAATATGTGATAAACATTGTGCAAGGCGACCCCTTTGCAGTACCGTGCAGTTGGTCCTCCAGTAGGGTAAGCCAGACGATCACGTAGAACATTCTCCATGGCAACTGTTGCTACGCTTATCACTTACAGCGTGTGCAGGGCTTACTAGCGACAGACTTTCGACATAGGTAGCAGTTTTATCACTGGTTTCCTCACCAGGTTACCACGATTCCTGGATTTGTGTCATCCATCAGATTCAAAAATGAGACCAACTTTATGCACAGTGGTATCTTGAACTTTCATAACAGTCACCTGTGGGATAGTACGCAGAGCCCCCTTCAATCCCTTTGAGTCATCAGCATCAGAGCAGCCGGGATACATGGACCGGGATAATTGGCGACCGTATTTTAGGACCAGTCTTCCCTCCACGTCGCCGCCTCCCCTGATGCATGAAGTACCATTGATGATTCGTAGGGTTATGTGGCTGCTACAGCACACTTCACCGTTAACTTCCGGTCGCATCTCCATCGTGTCTTCTATTGTCGATGGATCGGACAAGGGGGTCCAGTTGCATGGCCTGCTCGTTCACCGGATTTCAATCCGTGCGATTTCCCGTTATGTAGCCATCTCAGAAGTACCGTGCATGGAGAGCCCGTTCCAGATGTGCAGACACTGTACCAGCGTATTCATGCTGCATTTGACACTGTTCCTGTGCAGCCTGGCCGATATGAACATGTGAGACAGAACATGCTACGGCGCATACACGCATGCGTTGAGGCACATGAAAACCATTTTCAACACATACTGTAACTGTGGCTTCTTAGTGCAGGGCGTATTAGACCGCAGTCCCTGTAGCAATGTGAGACTGAATAAATGGTCTCTAGCATGGAAAGCATGCATTTGTTGACATAAGTCTATTAGACCCTTTTCGTTCCGTATACTCTCATCGACCAATCCCTAGAGTTTATACGCAATGGAAAAAATCACATTTTATAATAGGAATAGAAATATTCGTGCATCAGTAAGGTACTGCTAGTGCATCGTCTCATTTCATTATCAATCTTACAAGTAATTTCACAGCTATTAAAAATTCAAAATCATACAATTTCAGAACTATCTGTGAGGTGCCAGGCTAATAGGAAATCTTTATTTTTTTTAGTCCGATCCAAATACATGTTATAGTAACACTTTATTTTCATTTAAATAACTATGTTCTGCTTGTTATTGTTGTGTTCTTGAGACTGTTCAATCGATTTCAAACATATAAATCAGATTACACAAGGGACATGTATAAATTTCTGGTTATTTCAATTTCTCTTGAAGTCAGCCAACCATTGCTTCTTCTTGCATATATATCTCACGAAAACACAGAAGTTAAAAATTTGATAGGTTGAACCGACAGGGGTTCAATATCCAGCTGGGACGGAGATTTTCTCCGTTTGGGGACTTGGTGTTGTTTTGCTCTCATCCTCATTTGAAAACCATCGATACGGAAGTCGCCCAGTGTGGTATCAAATGAAAAGACACGCAACTCGGCGGCAGAACTTTCCGAGGTGGGGGATTCCCGGCCCATCAATGCCTTAGGGTTATCACCATCAGTCCGATTTAAAGACGATATACACTCCTGGAAATTGAAATAAGAACACCGTGAATTCATTGTCCCAGGAAGGGGAAACTTTATTGACACATTCCTGGGGTCAGATACATCACATGATCACACTGACAGAACCACAGGCACATAGACACAGGCAACAGAGCATGCACAATGTCGGCACTAGTACAGTGTATATCCACCTTTCGCAGCAATGCAGGCTGTTATTCTCCCATGGAGACGATCGTAGAGATGCTGGATGTAGTCCTGTGGAACGGCTTGCCATGCCATTTCCACCTGGCGCCTCAGTTGGACCAGCGTTCGTGCTGGACGTGCAGACCGCGTGAGACGACGCTTCATCCAGTCCCAAACATGCTCAATGGGGGACAGATCCGGAGATCTTGCTGGCCAGGGTAGTTGACTTACACCTTCTAGAGCACGTTGGGTGGCACGGGATACATGAGGACGTGCATTGTCCTGTTGGAACAGCAAGTTCCCTTGCCGGTCTAGGAATGGTAGAACGATGGGTTCGATGACGGTTTGGATGTACCGTGCACTATTCAGTGTCCCCTCGACGATCACCAGTGGTGTACGGCCAGTGTAGGAGATCGCTCCCACACCATGATGCCGGGTGTTGGCCCTGTGTGCCTCGGTCGTATGCAGTCCTGATTGTGACGCTCACCTGCACGGCGCCAAACACGCATACGACCATCACTGGCACCAAGGCAGAAGCGACTCTCATCGCTGAAGACGATACGTCTCCATTCGTCCCTCCATTCACGCCTGTCGCGACACCACTGGAGGCGGGCTGCACGATGTTGGGGCGTGAGCGGAAGACGGCCTAACGGTGTGCGGGACCGTAGCCCAGCTTCATGGAGACGGTTGCGAATGGTCCTCGCCGATACCCCAGGAGCAACAGTGTCCCTAATTTGCTGGGAAGTGGCGGTGCGGTCCCCTACGGCACTGCGTAGGATCCTACGGTCTTGGCGTGCATCCGTGCGTCGCTGCGGTCCGGTCTCAGGTCGACGGGCACGTGCACCTTCCGCCGACCACTGGCGACAACATCGATGTACTGTGGAGACCTCACGCCCCACGTGTTGAGCAATTCGGCGGTACGTCCACCCGGCCTCTCTCATGCCCACTATACGCCCTCGCTCAAAGCCCGTCAACTGTACATACGGTTCACGTCCACGCTGTCGCGGCATGCTACCAGTGTTAAAGACTGCGATGGAGCTCCGTATGCCACGGCAAACTGGCTGACACTGACGGCGGCGGTGCACAAATGCTGCGCAGCTAGCGCCATTCGACGGCCAACACCGCGGTTCCTGGTGTGTCCGCTGTGCCGTGCGTGTGATCATTGCTTGTACAGCCCTCTCGCAGTGTCCAGAGCAAGTATGGTGGGTCTGACACACCGGTGTCAATGTGTTCTTTTTTCCATTTCCAGGAGTGTATTAAAAATTTATTTTCATTTCAATACTTGTTGTCCAGTGTGTATCTTACGAGGTACATCTCCAAGGAAAATGGGCTGGTTTAACAACACGTCTAGATGTTGCCGTTGATAATGGTTTAAAATTTGTACGTGGATTGCTGTCGTCTGCATGCCACAGCACTGCCAATACAGCGGTGAACAAGGAAACGTAGAGGTGGAGCGTCGCCTGGCCCGGAATTCGGCAGCACTGCGGAAGACATGACGGCAGGAATAATTAGGGGCGGAGCGGCGAGAATGAAGCGACGTCGCCACCGGCACGTGACGTGCGTTAGTAAGCACGTGCCCCGCGCGCGGCACGCACGCTGCCTCGTTTTGCATGTAGAACGTGAATGCTGGCGTAGCAAGTTAACTTCGTAGAGGATGCTGGAGATCGCCGGCGCTGACGGCAGAGTAAGAAGGCGCCAATGGTAGGTAACGCCCAGTGACGCTGCGAACTTTGCAGTGCGAACAACTGGGGCAGTCACGTTTGCATAATTCGGTTCAGAAACGATATCCAGGCGAAGAAACTCATGCAACGTAACGTCGTTTGTGTCATATTAGGATGAACTCAAATAGTCGATGCTGTTGCCAGTTCCAGCTTTGCTGTGTTTACCTTGATTTTCTCTAATTCTGCATTCTGAACGAACGAACAATAACCAGATCACCTCAGTGACAAACCACGAACACAACAACAACACACACACACACACACACACACATACACACACATACACACACATACGTATGGCCCTTCTGCAATTCACTACCAATGGTTGAACTTCACAAATAATAACATATAGAATGCAAGAATTAATAATAAGAAGTGGAGGAAGGCTAATTAGCTTCGCCTTCCCCAAACGCTCCACTCGCTGCTCTTTGTCTCGACAATACTGAGAGCAGAAGCACGCAAGCAAATGGCGAGATCTCACAATGGTGGAGGTTTCACTACTTGAATTGAGGCCCTCTCTACTTCCTGGGTCCAGTTGACAATGACTTTGTACCCCTCGCGACTACAGCCCCTCCATCCGGCGGTGCATGCGTGCCGCCAGTGGTCCCGGCGTGTTCCGCGCTGCTTGGACCTGGCTGCTCGTCCGTCCCCAACCGACATACCGACTCACACGACACGGAAACACCACTACGTCGTCCCAAAGATAGTACCACCGTTACTAGATATCGATAACCGCCGCTGCTGCCACTAGCGGACAGAAAACGCTTGCAAAAGGAGTGGCGCCAATGAAAACAAGAAGAAGACAACAACCATAACTATACCAACTAAATGATGCCAACCTAGCAACGGCACCAACACGAACCGCAGCACGGCTCAATGACGTAGCCGTTATCGTAATCGATTTGATTATATCGTAGAAACTTTCACTGATAATGGTCCGAGATATTTCGCAACTGTTCAAATTAAAAAAAAAAAAAAAATACTAATTATCACGGTTGCAACTGCAAATGATCACCATTAATGACTTCGATCATAACTAATGACAATTTTCTAATTTCATTATTCACGAGCTGTGTAGTGTCACAGTTCTTCAAAGAGCAAGACGTAGTCAAAGTTCTACAATAAAGATAACAACATAAAAGTACACTTACGAGGGCATTCCATGTCATGTAGCATTATAATTATATATTCTCTTTTTTCACATATTTATTTTGGCCTTCCGTATGTGTTTCAGTTGTTCTTGTAATTCTGTCTAATGGTCGGTTGTCGTGTTCCAAACAAAGTCAGTTGTAACGTTTTTGATGTAATTTCAAGAATTTTCATTTGAGCTTTTTTTATTTTAAATCTTTCGTTTGATCTTACAGTTCACAGTCTAATTTGCTATAGGACTCTATGAGCAACATCATACTCAATTAATCACTATGTCGACTTATTTGTGTCACTTGTTTTACTCTTATCTTTGACCCATCGTGTGCGACCCAAGAGTGCCTAGGGGCGGTAAGTCATAGGAATAGCATGAAAATCAGTAGTTTTTTAATCCTTTAAGATGAAGCTTTCTTGTGCTGACTTCTGTATGACACTCTGGAGACTTGAATAGCTGTGTCTGTAACTACGTTGGGAATTATTCGAAGCCACTCTTGCAGTTTCGCCCGTTATTTGGAACAGCTTCGTGTGCAGCATTTTTTCTCTCTCTTTCTATCTCTCTCTGTCTATCTCTCTCTCTCTCTCCCTTTTTTTTGAAAAAAAAAAAGAAACACCGGCTGCCTCAGTCATAAGCCATGTTAAAGAAATCGGCAAAGAACACAGCCACACGAGAACGAAAGGTTTTCGTTACGAAATTTACGTTCGTGGACAACGGATTTCGCATCCTGCCGTTTAATCAGTGGCCGCTGAGGCAGGTTTGTAGTCACAGAACGGAGCCTTGGAACCTACAGGAGGCCTGTCATACCGCTTCCTAAGCGGGGGGTGCTGACTCGCGTAATCCTGCTGCGGCGTCGTCGCCGCGTCGGTCAGTGTAATCACCACACTCCGGGCGAGCGAAGGAAGCCCCACCCAAGTAATACGGCGGCCTCTCCACTCGGCCGTCCACGGCCGGCTGGTGTGGACGAGAGGTTCTAGGCGCTTCAGTCTGGAACCGCGAGACCGCTACGGTCGCAGGTATGGGTGTGTGTGCCGTCCTTAGGTTAGTTAGGTTTAAGTAGTTCTAAGTTCTAGGGGACTGATGACCTCAGATGTTAAGTCACATAGTGCTCAGAGCCATTTGAACCATTTTTTTCGGCCGTCCACGTTGGGAACACATTCGCAGCAGAAGTTCGCCCCAAACACTACAGCAACCCGTGGAATTCATTACGCCTTCCATTTGCGTTATAACTCAGTCTTGCAGCGTTGTTCTTCCAAACGGTGCAGCTACCACAACAGCCCTCAATGGCGTCAATCTTGTAGAGGGAAATTGACTGAGGATTTGATTTACATCAAACTGATGCGCTACACACTTCGTGCACATGCATGAACATGTTTGGCTAGGAGAACCTGTGATGTCTGCATCCTGGCATTTCAGTACCAAATAGATGAGTAGTTACAACATTTATTATTTAAAAATTAGATCAGATTAAGTGCATTTCGTTAATAGTGTAAAAACCATACAATATGATTACATTTTAGTACGCTTCAGTAATGTGACGAGTAGTATCGAACATGGATAAGTTCATTCTTGACGTTATTAGCGAGGTACATATGATCGTTCGTATTCTGTTTGCTATGGGTTTATTTATAGACTGCCACTTTTTATTTCAAATTCACCGTTGGAGTTTGAGTTTACATACAGTCATTTGTCGTTTGGAGACAGTGAGTAGAGCTCTGGACTCTAGAAAATGGAGCGACAAGTGGGGAAATGGGAACATTTACGGCATATATTTACTATTAAAAACCGTCTTGATCACGATTTATTTATCAAGGTGACCGGTTTCGACCACTACTGTGGTCATCTTCAGACCGTTGGGTAGGAACCTCTTTCTGTTGGAGAATCACTCCAACAGAAAGAGGTTCCTACCCAATGGTCTGAAGATGACCACAGTAGTGGTCGAAACCGGTCACCTTGATAAATAAATCGTGATCAAGACTGTTTTTAATAGTAAATATTTGTAAGACATTGATCACTGCCTCTCCCATAACGTATTCAAAAGAAATTAATGTACGGCATATGTTTCTTTCCTAGTTCAGTGGAGGAATGACAGCAGAGGAGGCAGCCAGTAACGTTTGCGCTGTGTATGGCAGTAGTGTCATTGGACAGAGCATACAGTAAAATGGTTTTCTCGTTTTATACCATTTTGACATTAGTGACACTCCACGTTCATTGAGACCCTCAGGTTTTGATGAATATAATTTAAACCAATTAATCCAACATTATCCACACCAGTGTACCCGAGAACTGGCAAATGTGATGAACTGTGGTCATTCCACCATCGTGCGACATTTGCATGCAGTGGAGAAGGTTCAAAAATTTTGTGTATGTGTAGCGGGTACTCAAAACCAAATTCACAAAAATTTTAAGGTGGCCAAATGTGCATCTCTGCTAGTTCGTCATCAACTGATGCGTGAACAACATGGATCATTTATATCCTGAGTCGCTACTGGTGACCTGAAATGATGTCTTAATGCTAACACAAGTAAAAGAAAGTAACTCTTGGGCCCAGACAAAGCATATATGTGCGTCCACACACAAACGATAGTACGAGGGTCAGTCAAAAAGTAATGCCTCCTTTTTTTTTTTCTACGTTTAATTGTCAGGAAATTTAAATGCAATTACATAGGTTGAAAACCACAACATTGAGGATCATTTTGTCATTTTTCAATGTAATCTCCGCCCATCTCTACAGTTTTGGTCCATCTTTGAACAAGGGCATGTATCCCAGCACGGTAAAAATCACAGCTCTGCTTCCTAAGCCATTGACGCACGGATGTTTTGACGGCCTCCTCGTCTTCAAAATGAATCCCACGATGAGCTTCTTTTAGTGGCCCGAACAGATGGAAGTCTGATGGTGCCAGGTCAGGGCTGTATGGGGGATGAGGCAAAACTTCCCATCCAATTTTGACAATCTCGTCAGAGGTGTGACGACTGGTGTGTGGTCTTGCATTGTCATGCAAAAGAAGAACATCTGCCATTGATTTTGTTGGGCGAACTCGCTGAAGACGTGCTTTAAGTTTGTTGAGGGTTGTGACGTATTGAACAGAATTTATTGTGCATCCCTGCTCCAAAAAATCAACCAGAATCACACCCTCTGTATCCCAGAAAACTGTTGCCATAACTTTCCCTGCCGATCGCACAGTTTTGAATTTTTTCTTCCTCGGCGAGCTTGTGTGACGCCACTCCATTGACTGCCTCTTTGATTCGGGTTCAAAAAAATGCACCCATGTTTCGTCCCCGGTCACAATTTTTTTCAGAAACTCATCTCCCTCCAAACGGAAGCGCTGCAAGTGTTGGGAGGCTATTGTTTTCCTTGCCTCTTTATTCTGATCGGTTAACATTCTTGGAACCCACCGTGCACAAACTTTTGAGTACCCCAATTGTTTAATAATCGTGATCACACTGCCTTTACTATGAGAAATAATGCGACACACTTCATCTGCAGTCACCCGACGGTCACCACGAATGATGTCATCAACTTGCTGAATGTTGTGTGGAGTCACTGCACTCACCGGCCTGCCGCTCCGCTTTTCGTCAGTCAACGGTGTTTGCCCTTCAGCTTCCTTACAACGACGAACCCATCGTCTAACAGTGCTGACATCCACTGTCACAACACCATACACCTTCTTCAGTCTTTCATGAATGCGTATGGGCGTTTCACCTTCTGCTTTCAAGAATTCAATCACACAACGCTGTCTCAAACGAACATCGATGTCGGCCATCTTACAAACTTCTGCTGTGCTGCCACCTGTTGACACAGAAAGTTACTACTGCAGTGGATTGCAGAAGAAGGTTTGAGGAATGGCGCCAAATTCAAATTTTTCACTTAACTTAATTTCTTTAAGTAGAAAAAAAATGGGAGGCATTACTTTTTGACCGACCCTCGTATTATGCATCTGGCAGAACAGCGACGGTGTGGTGCATTACGAATTGCTTCCCCGAGGAAGCAACAAGTGGAACATCTGATCTGAGTGAAGTGTGATAAGTTGATGAGGCATGTCTCGTGGCAACCAAGAGTTGTTAATTTATTTATAGTAATGGAGGGAAGAGTGAGAGTAGAATTTAGCATCACTGCTAACATTTATAGTCGACAACTGAAAAGTGTTGCAGACGCAATCCAAGACAACGACCAGAAAGACCGCGTGAAGTGACGTTACTCCGTGATAAGGGCCACCCGCATTCTGCTAGACTGACAAAGAAACACTGCACAGGAGTTTTGTTGGGAAGTCATTCGTCACCCACTTTACTTACCTGATCTTGCGCCACCAGATTTTCACCTTTTCAAGACACTCTACCTAACAACCCTAAAGGAACTGTCTCTCGAGACGAAAATGCGCTCCGAACGTAACTCGAAGAGGTCTTCGCCTCAAAACGGCGTAATTTCTAACGCCACTGAATCGAAAAGTTACTCCAGCGATGACAGACTGTTATAAATAGTGGAGAACAATATGATATTGATGAATATGGTCTCTATCGTGTGTACCTCATGTGTTCGTTAAACCTATGGAAAAACGCTAAGAACTTTTTCACCAACCCAATTCAGTTCTTTTAATTAAATGGAACTGCAGAGACTGCACAAGAAGGTAATAAAATCTTTAAAAATGCTGCGGAGTTGGCCGAGTAACTAATGTGAAAGTACTGAAAAACATCAAAGACAAGTGGAACATTCGGTCTGAGTGAAGTATAATAAGACTCCCAGACTCGAATATAGAATGCATGTTCAAATGGAACGACTACAGTAAGCTGGTTCAGGACGATGTATCATAAAATATTTAGGCAGAAATGGACAGACTTTCACAGTATTCACTTGTGTGGGGTCTGCATGAAAAAAAATTCGACCTGATAGCCACAATAACAACAAATTTGTAATCACCTATTGCTGTAAAGCTGCATGATAAGATAGGAATCAATAAGCAAGGTCCAATTGAGTGTTAGTTTCATACCCTACAAGTGTTTTAGACCTTAAAACTGATTTACAGCTCTCAGCGTATGCCACAAATGTTAATAATTTAATTAATTACTAATATGTACCAAAATATAGCCCGTAATAATACTGAAAATGTGACATCCGACAAAAAATGTAAACGATTTTTAAGACCTTCTTGTTGAGACAGTTATTCATTAACAATGTATTGTGAAGGTTAAGGGAACTGTTACTCGTATTTTGTTATTAACTGTAATGTCGGCAGATCAAAGACTGAGTGTAATTCATACAAAAATCATTTTACAAAAATTAAGTAGTAGGAGAAAATGGGAATTGTTAAGCCATAGTTTCGTTCTTAATTATTTTAGTTATTTTTTCTACATGATTAAATAAAGCTGAAAATTAAGATAATCCTCTTTTATTGTTCTATCTCATTTGTAGATTATCTAATTAGAAATATGCAACTGAGACGGAACAGCCGGCCGGGGTGGCCGAGCGGTTCTAGGCGCTACAGTCTGGAACCGCGGGACCGCTACGGTCGCAGGTTCGAATCCTGCCTCTGGCATGGATGTGCGTGATGTCCTTAGGTTAGTTAGGCTTAAATAGTTATAAACTCTAGGGTACTGATGACCTTAGAAGTTAAGTCCCGTAGTGCTCAGAGCCATTTAAACGGAACAACAAATGAGTCTTCATTATCTAACCTGGTGCTGAATTTCTCAAGACGGATATGTTGACTACAATGAAAATTAAAACTGTCATGACATACCTTCCGATTTTCTCATTACATAAAGTACTTAAAAACATTTATTGGAAAGTATTTATCCACGAAAAATGTGCTTACTAGAACGCTTCACATCTTGGCTCAAGGATCCCCATGGGGTGGGGATACTTGAACTAGAAAATAAAACGTCGTTGGGGTCTCGAAACATTTTTGTATGGGACTTAAAATCTCATGAAATCTCATGTTCATAACATTATAATGTCAAAAACTTGAACTGCAAGAAATAAAAAGTACTTCAAAACCAGTTATGAAAGGGAAACCAGGTACACGGTCAGTTTCGGTGTTGATTACGGGGTGCTGAAGAATCGCTTCTGTTTGATCTTCGTCAGCAACAGGAATGTCTTCAATTGGAGTCCATTTGAACATAGCGTACAACTCTCCTTGCAATCTTAACTTTCAGTCCTTCCTCTCCTTCATTCATAACTTTTCTAAACAATCTGTTAACACATTTCTCCCATCTAATTTTACCAACAACCAATCCCTGGTGCTTGGCTACATGTCCACCACTACATCTTCACATTCACACTAATTACTTTGTGTCATGGATGAAGTCGTGCTTTTTGTTGAATAACTGTCAGATAATTCTGATGAAGTCTTCATTTCGGGTTACTGCGAGAGCTGTTGGACTTTGTTTCTATGTAGGCCGAAGTTTTTTAATTGACCTTTCCTTTTTTATTTAATTTTTTTCTGCTCTTGCCAGAAGGGACTTCACAATTTGTAGCTTTTCTGTAGTACAAGTTGCTTTCATCAAACGAGGCAAGGCTTTAGGATTGGGTATGACAATCTCCAGTGAAACAATGGCTTAACCTATTGAGGACTCCACACTGACCTTCACAGTATGACTAATGGTGACAGTGTACCTAAGACGACCCACTCCATTCTGAATTTGGTAAGTACCTTTTTCTGATAATTTGAAGAAGCCTCAGTATTTTCCAGAGGGCATGCGACTCTGTAAATGCTCACTGAGTTACATATGAAGTCAGAAATTCACCAGCAGAGAAAATATTTTCATTCAGGGGTAAAATATTCACAAGTGAAAGCTTGTCGATAAGCCTTACCTAATGAGAAAGTGTGGTATTATATAACTTGCAGTTGCCTAAATGTAATAACACTTTTATAAAACCTTATGTAAGGGACGTTTTTTCTACAAAATGTAACTATAAACGCAGTTTTAGGTATAGTTCAGCCATGCCTCATATTTATTTTGATTAAAGATAAAAATTGCACCAAACAATAACTGAAAACGATTAACCTGATTATTTTCTGGAGAGGATCAAAAGCAGCAAACAGATAGCACAACTTCAATATAGCTTTGAAAAAAATTATTTACCTATATAGCAGAAAATATGAGTGGCTCAAGTGTCCCACGTGCTGAAATATCCCCACTCTCCCCTAAAGAAGAAATAGGTTATGGATAATATTGTCAGAGATCTCACAGTCGTTCGGAGAAAGCTGGACTTCATATGGCGTGAGGTCAGCGTGATGATAGCGCCAGATGGGGTACGCCTCGCAACACGAGCGTTTGAAGGAATGGGAAAAGTCGGTTTGTGTCAGTCCCCAAGAGTTACGGTGCACCCGCCGGTGTTCTTCATTACGACATGGCCTAGAGGTGATATATGGATGACTTCTCAAGGGGAAGAATCATCGGGAAATTGTAAGAAGGATGAAGTGTAACGAGTGCAGCCCAGGTGTTCGGTATCACTCACAGCATTGCATCACGTGCATGGGGAGCATTTCGAACCCCAGGCACTGCTGCCCAAAGTAAAGCAGGTGATCAACCACGGTTTAATATAGCACCAGATTACCTCCACATTGTCCAACAGTCTAGAAGGGACCCACATAAAACAGCAGGGTCAATTGCAACCACGTTTAACAGGATTTGAAGGGAAACAAACAAACAGTAAACCGCTTCACGGCTACTACTTAGGGGTGATCTCTTTGTATGACAACCAGCACGTTGTGTTTCGTTGACATCCGCACATCGGCGGCACCTTTTGATATAATGACAAGACCACAGGGACTGGACCAAAGATCAGTGGCATCGCGTGCTCCTCTGATGAGAGGTGATCGGATCTGACAGATGATTCAGGATGTAGCGTCACATGGCACGCGGTGGTGAAGTGTAACAAATCGATTTGGCTTAAAGTGATGTGTTGTACCTTGCTGTCTGAATCTGTCGAATGATGTCCGTGATTTTTAAAAATAATTTTTTTTATTTTTTTTTATTTTTTTTTTTTAACCTTGTGCTGGGATGCCCGCTCAGTGTCTGCTAAAAGGGGTGGCAGGCGGAGGTACTACGGAGCCTTGCCGCACTTGTTGCAGACAGCGATTACGCCATGCCACTTACGTCCCGCCTAGGAGATACACTTCGGTCAACGGAAATCCTGGGACTTGGAACTTTGTCGTTGGCGTCTCTAGGATGAAACAGTGAGACGTTTGTTGAAACCTCTGACATACGAGGTGTTGTGTACTTTAGGTTATAAACAAATGTAAAAATGCCATGTACACGCTGTACTGGGAAGAAGCATCCTAAATCGTTCAGTAGCAGCTGGTCTTTTAAGTATGTTTTCAAGGTGACACAGGCATCGTAACAGAGTAAAAGCAGTCTGTAGCCACGATACCGGGGTTCCGGTACTTCTACAACTGCTTCCGAGTGCAAGAATGTAAATTTTATACTCTTCGGGGACTGAAAAATGTACACGCAAACGGACAGTACAGACGAAGTTACATTGCAATGAGAACACGTAATGAACCCAGGAACGTTGTCGAGAATAATGGAATTGGTGGTGCACTTGTTGCGGTGTGGGGAGGCACACTGCCTCATGAGCGTACTGAACTCCAAATCTTTGAACGCGGTACATTCACTGGTCAAATTATTGGGATACTGTACTCCTCTCCAATGTGCATCCTTTGATGGGTGAATTCAGCCCTGACTTCTTGTTAGGGTTCAGTGCCTCAGTCGGTAAAAACGGAACCCTTAGACTATCACTTTGTTGTCCGTTTGTCTGCTGTGTGTCTGTCCTACTCTTGATACTCCTATTTCTGCGGTCGGATGCAGATATTATATTGAAATTTGTATCGTTAAGTCAATGTAATCAAAATAGGAGGCCATCTTTCTGGTACACCCAAAGTGACTCAACAAAACTTACAGTGTACTTGCTGGTGACCTAGAATCATGAATTTTGGCAAGAAGTATGGTTTCACAGTACAGATAAATGACGAAATACGAAAACTGTTAATCTGTATATGATATCATTACTAACTTGTCTTCCATTCGTAATCCGCCAAAATTTTCAGGAAATACTGTGGGGATTTTGAGCTGGTTTGCGGAGATAGAGTGATTTGAGGAAGATTTCGGTATACAATTCACAAATAATTCAAGCTAATTGGCTGAACATTGACGAAGTGAAGTCTCCTGCCGCTGTGAAAACGATGCCTTGGCTCTATAGCGACGACAGACGTAAGGCATACCGACTAACGAGGCACACCAGCGCTAGGGTTTACAGGTCCTTAACGAACTGCTCAGTCTACGTACAAACACTCCCTGACGGTATACACATATGACACGTACAGCATCTGAAATGTTTCAAAGCAAACTAATACTGGTAGCTGATGCATGATTATACGCTCTTGTTTGGGATGAGGATCCGACATGCCACAACATATCCTTTGAAGCATCCCTTAGAACAAATCGACACTGACGTCACAAGGATAGCTCTATACTCGTCTATACCGTTATCTTCCCTGGACACTTCCGTGAAATATTACCAGGAATCGCAACAGGTACGAGAGCAGACGAAGTCAACGCTTCTGAAATTAGCATGTAGACGAGCATGATAAAAACAATTCCAAAATTATTAAAATGAATGAAAAATTATTAAAAAAACGAAATTGCACATAAATTTAAAGTCACAATATTAAAACATTCTCGGAAGTCCAGAATTCTCAGGACCGATATCTCGCTAGTACCGACATCAATAACAGGAAAAACTCGTCAAGATTCTTGATTCTCGATGTGGATGAACTATCTATATGCGTAATTAAGTTTGTACAGAACCCTCTGTGCGTGAATACCCCTCGCATTTGTTCATTTTTTTATTTTATTTGACCATGCGTAACCTCATCGTCCAGCGCAGGTCTTAGAACGAGAAGATATTCGGCGGCTTAAATCCTATAAGTACGTGTGGGATACGTTGGGGTTACTCACCGCAGCACGTCAGCATGAACCAACCGCCAGTAGTGGAGGGATGGAACGCACCAGTACAAGAACACCTCGTCGAGCTTGTGGCCAGCTTCAGAGCCCGTTGCAGAGAATGTACTGCCGCCCGTGAAGACCTCAGGCACACCATGAAGAAACATGTCCCGCATTTTGTAGTATCCAGTGGACCATCAAGTGTCGCGATGATACCAGTGTGATTATTGCCTTTGAAAAAATGACGGAAGGATCTGTCAGCTCTGAAATCTCTTAAAATTAGTAAAGGACTGAAATAAGGCTGCTGTTCATCTCCAATATTGTTCAAAATTGCCTTGCAGAACTGGCAACACAATTACGGAAAAAAATTCACAATGCAAAGAAGGAGTTGTGTGACAAACGTTAGTAGACGTTGAAATTTCTTCATATAATTTTTACTTAAATTGAAATAACTCGGATGGTGAAACTTCTAAATTTAATTCTGAAACTGCTGAATGAAACTGAGTGCAAGTGAACCTGCTCAACTTGCCGAACGAAACTGAACGTGGTGTTTCTTTGTTTGTCTTTATCATTTCATATGAGACCTACAGAATTATTCCTGACAAGCACAACTCAAACGCAATCTGAGTGCTCAAATAATTAACACAACTGAATGGACCTGAATTAGAAGAAATCCTAACATTAACCTATACATTTCATGAGACACTTACCTCAAAGATAATATTCATTACACGAACTATAGCGATACAGCAAGCACCAGTACAGCCAGCTAAATACAAGTTTTAAATACTATAGGCTCTAACTACTAATAGGCATGTGCTTAGCTACAGAAAGACTTTGTAGCAGAGCAAACAATGTATTTAGCAAATTTTACCTTCATATTGCGACATACAGTTCAAAAAACTATATAATCGTTCGTGACATCCAGATCCAAAAAATTATATAATCGTCAATAATTTTAAATCTCTATGGCGGACACGTCCAGACCGTCCGCTAGCGCTAACACTTCAAACCCCTAACCTCCATCGCTGCTAACTACACTACTGGCCAATAAAATTGATACACCACGAAGATGACGTGCTACAGACGCGAAATTTAACCGACAGGAAGAAGATGCTGTGATATGCAAATGAGTAGCTTTTCAAAACCTTCACACAAGGTTTGCCTACAACGTGAGGAAAGTTTCCTACAGATTTCTCATACAAAAACAGCAGTTGACCGGCACTGCCTGGTGAAAGATTGTTGTGATGCCTCGTGTAAGGAGGAGAAATGCGTACCATCACGTTTCCGACTCTTATAAAGGTCGAATTGTAGCCTATCGCGATTGATGCTCGCATTGGTCGAGATCCAATTAATGTTTGCAGAATATGGAATCGGTGGGTTCAGGAGGGTGATACAAGACGCCGTGCTGAACCCCAACGGCCTCGTATCACTGGCAGTCGAGATGACAGGCATCTTATCCGCATAGCTGTAACGGATCGTCCAACCACATCTCGATCCCTGAGTCAACAGATGGGGACGTTTGCTAGACAACAACCATCTGCACGAACAGTTCGATGACCTTTGCAGCATCATGGACTATCAGCTCGGAGACCATGGCTGCGATTACCCTTGACGCTGCATCACAGACAGGAGCGCCTGCGATGGTGTACTCAACAACGAACCTGGGTGCACGAATGGCAAAAAGTAATTTTTTCGGATGAATCCAGGTTCTCTTTACAGTATCATGATGGTTTCATCCGTGTTTGGCGACATCGCGGTGAACGCACATTAGAAGCGTGTATTCGTCATCACCATACTGGCGTATCACCCCGCCTGATGATATGGGGTGCCATTGGTTACACGTCTCGGTCACCTCTTGTTCGCATTGACGGCACTTTGAACAGTGGACGCTATATTTCAGATGTATTACGACCCGTGGCTCTACCCTTCACTTGATCCCTGCAAAACCCTACATTTCAGCAGGATAATGCGCGACCGCATGTTGCAGGTCCTGGAAGGACCTTTCTGGATACAGAAAATGAGCGACTGCTGGCGTGGCCAGCACATTCTCCAGATCTCTCACCAATTGAAAACGTCTGGTCAATGATGGCCGAGCAGCTGGCTCGCCACAATACGCCAGTCACTGCTCTTGGTGAACTGTGCTATCGTGTTGAAGCTGCATGGACAGCTGTACCTGTACACGCCATCCAAGCTCTGTTTGACTAAATGCCCAGGCGTATCATGGTCGTTATTACGGCCAGAGGTGGTTGTTCTGGGAACTGATT
The DNA here is from genome assembly GCF_023864345.2 of Schistocerca serialis cubense. Lineage (NCBI taxonomy): Eukaryota > Metazoa > Arthropoda > Insecta > Orthoptera > Acrididae > Schistocerca > Schistocerca serialis. The sequence goes on from NC_064642.1 coordinate 670,359,141, forward strand.
TCTCAGGATGTAAGCACCCAAATTGCGTGAGAATATAATCACATGTCAGTTCTAGTACAATATATTTATCCAATGAATACCCATTTATAATCTGCATTTCTTCTTGGTGTAGCAATTTTAATGGCCAGTGGTGTATTAACATCCAACCATCATAACTGCTAGCTATTCACCTCCAACTGCCATCACTGCTGGCGGCTCACCTCCAACCGCGAATCTGACCAGCCACAGAGTCTCTTACAGAGGGCGCACAGCGCTGTCAGAGTTATTAATACAGTCTATCGTGCTGCCAACATATAAACATATAAACAGGCCACTTACAGCGCGTTTCTACATGTGAAAGATGGTTTACCTTAAATGGGCGCTGTAGCGGTCTTGAGCGTAAGTTAGCTTTGAGACTGGGAGCGGTGAGCTGTTGTTACTCACAAATGGCTTTAAGGTGCAAAGACGCCCTTATCAGCACCCTCCCGAGTTTGCACGAGATCGTTTAGTCGGGCTACGAGAAGCTCGATGTTCCTTCTGAGATACTGCAGGAAGACGTTCCAGGAATGTAGGTAATGTAAGGTCGCAAGAAGACTGGGCTCCGAACGGCTACGTGGCACTTCTTCTATTCGCATCATCAGACAGTTTCGCTATAGTTTCTTTGCACTTATTACTTGTTTCATTCCTAAGTAACTTATGCAGTTTTATTCCGTCTTTTCCTGGGTATTTTTTAACATAAATGTCTGTCCAGTCACTGTGATTGGCGTTGTCGGTCAAATGTCTGAGCGGACCAGAAATAGGAATCTCAGTTACCCAATGGATCTTTCTCAGAATTTTCATAGATAAACAAAGACTGAGAAATGGAGAAATGGTGTATGAGTCTGAGCAGAGTGGGTTCGAGTTTCGAAAAAAAAGAGTATATATGCTTGAAAGTAATGAAGTTAATTGAGTAAAATTAATTGCAAGTGCGGGGAAATATTAAAAATGATATTTGACTGATTTATTGTGTGGAATTGTAAAAAATAATTAGTTGTGATTCAGGTGGGGGTCGATACTGGTTGAAAGAGGTCACTGATTTTACTGCATAGGTTTGACAATGTAAAAACATAAAACATGCTTGGTAACTGATCTTAGTACGTGAGTGAAAATGGTTGTAATAAGCTGTACTAAGTGGTGAATGTAAATGTACTTGATCAGAATAAGAATCAGAGTAACTGTCACTACTGCATTTCGCATCAGCAAAAACAATAAAGGGCAGTTTTAGTTTGCAGCTACACATGGCAAATTTTTTCCACTCACTCCTGCCACTAAACATGATAGTGTTGATTGAATCAGACAGTGCATAGTCAATCAAGTGTACATGTAACTTTTCTCTGAAATGAAAACAAAGCAGACTTGGTTTTATGATGATCAGAATATAATGTTTTTTAGAATAAAATTTTTATGTGCACTAGTTTTTGTTAGTATATCCCTTTCCTCTCTGTGATATGTAAAGCCATATTTTATTGTCAATGCAGCATTCTGAAGAGATATTGCCTTTGTTGCTGACATCACAGTTATCAACAAGAAAAAGGAAGTAATGAATGTCTGGTACCGCGCGCCGCGGAATTTTAATCCGCGTCAGACGGCATGGACGTCGAAGACCCCTGGAGGTTTCTGCACCATCGTGCCGTAAGCCCTGGCAGCGTACGCCTGCTACCCTACGTTTAATGTGAGAGTGCCACAGTGGAACACGTGGTCCCACCGGCCAATAGCGGCGTCCCAGATCGTGTATTTAAGTGCCTGCCTCTCGCTCAGCCAGTCCCTGCCACGTCTTCACTGTTGTATCCCCCCTTCCCTCCATCTCTACACCCTACATCTCCTTTCCCAAGGTGGCTTCCATCAACTCCCCCTCCCCGATGATGCCCTCTCTCCCTCCATTTATCCTTCCTATCAACTCTGATCCTCACCCCCTCCTTTCCTCCATCCTTTCCCTGGGCTCCCTCTTCCTCCCCCCTTCCATCCTGTGTTTTCTCCCTGCCTAACCTCTCCCTATCTCCTTTCTCCCCCCCCCCCCAGCCCCCCGAGTTCATTTGTATTCCCCTCCTCTCCCTTCTCCACTTCCTGACACGTCTGCTCAGCACCCCCCACCCCTCTTATGGATCCTCATCTTCCATTGGCTCCTTTCCCCCCTCCCCCCTTCACTTTTCCTCTGCTTCCCCCCCTTTTTTTCCAGTCATCTGTCCAGTTTCCCCCCACCTGCTCTCGGCTGTGGTATGTCATATTTGTGCCAACTTTTTAGTGCAGTGTTTAAGTGAGTGTTCAGTGTTGTGCGTCTTTCCACAGTGTTGCGAACAGAAATCATGCTGTCGCTGGGTGTGCATTTTATATCTCTTGCGAACAGAAACCAGACTGTCGCCGTGTTTTTTAATGGTCTGTCTGTTATTTTTCTGCTTCCTGTGTATTTTATTAGCATCATCAACCCTGTGTTTTATGTTTTAAGTACCAGAATTTTCTGCCATTTTACCTTTAAGTCACTGATTTTATCGCCAACGGTTATTTTTTATTATCTTCATCTTTTTAAAACAAATTCTGTAGGCTGAAGAGCGGCGTAATAAGCTGCTGCCAGCCCGCCCCCTTCAGGGGGAATCGAAACTCAATAAAGGAAAAAAAAAAAAGCTCAGCCAGTCAGTTTAATCTTTGCGTGTGTCTCTTGAAATATCGCCTGGATAACAGACAGCATGTTTACCGTTCTTTGTTTTCGTTACTAGTGGACGTCTTGGTTTCGCTTGCTTGTGTCTGTCACCCCTTTACTTTTTGAGTGTTGTCGTCGTTTTGTTTATTTATTTATTTTTCCGCGGGACCAAATTAAGGAGAAATCTCCATGGTCATGAAACGAGTCAATACATGAAATTATAACACGATAGTAGAAACAGATAAAATGAAATATAAGAAACATATTCAGGCGACAAGTCGTAAGTTTAAATAAAGAAAATCAACAATGTAACACTGGAATTTGCTTAATTTTTTAGCTCTTCCAGTAGCTCCTAGACAGAATAGGAGTGAGCCATGAGGAAACTCTTCAGGCGACAAGTCGTAAGTTTAAATAAAGAAAATCAACAATGTAACACTGGAATTTGCTTAATTTTTTAGCTCTTCCAGTAGCTCCTAGACAGAATAGAAGGAGTGAGCCATGAGGAAACTCTTCAGTTTAGACTTCAAAGACTTTGGGCTACTGCAAAGATTTATGAGTTCTTGTGGTAGCTTAGTGAAAATGGATGCAGCAGAATACTGCACTCCTTTCTGCTCAGAGTCAAAGAAGTGCATTCCACATACAGATTTGATTTCTGCCTAGTATTAACTGAGTGAAAGCTGCTAACTATTGGGAATAGGCTAATATTGCTAACAATAAACGACATTAAAGAAAATATATACTGTGAGGGCAATGTCAGAATTCCCAGACTATTTAATATTGGTCAACAAGAGGTTCTCGAACTTACACCACATATAGCTCGAACAGCCCGTTTTTGAGCCAAAAAGTACCCTATTTGAATCAGAAGAATTACTCGAAAAAATAATACCATACGACATAAGCGTATGAAAATATGCGAAGTAGACTACTTTTCGTGTTGAACTGTCACTCATTTCAGATACTGTTCTAATGGTAAATAAAGCAGCATTTAGTTTCTGAACAAGATCCTGGACATGGGCTTTCCACAACAGGAACTTGAACTGTTCCGTCTCGCTTATAATATGCTCATTCTGTCTGATCAAAATATCGGTTCTTGTTGAATTGTGAGTTAGAAACTGTAAAAACTGAGTCTTACTGTGATTTAGCATCAAATTGTTTTTCGCAAGCCATGAACTTATTTCATGATCTACATTATTTGATACTGCTTCAATATTACACACAAGATCCTTCACTACTAAGCTGGTGTCATCAGCAAACAGAAATATATTTGAATCACCTGTAATACTAGAAGGCATATCATTTATATAAATATCAAACAGCAGTAGCCCCAGCACCGACCCTTGGGGAACGCCCCACTTAACAGTGCCCCATTGCGACTGAACATCACCACCACTCTCAATATTGCGGAGAATTACCTTCTGCTTTCTGTTCTTAAAGTAAGAGGCGAACCAATTGTAGGCTACTCCCCTTACTCCATAATGGTCCAACTTCTGCAGTAATATTTTGTGGTCAACACAGTCAAAAGCCTTCGTTAAATCAAAGAAAACACCTAGCGTTCGCCACCTTTCATTTAATCCGTCCAAAACGTCACAGAGAAAAGAGAATATAGCATTTTCAGTTGTTAAATCACTTCTAAAACCAAACTGTACATTTGATAGCAAATTATGTGAATTTAAATGCTCCAGTAACCTTGTATATACAAACTTCTCGATAGCTTTAGCTAACACCGATGGCATAGAAATAGGTCTAAAGTTGTCAACACTATCCCTGTCTCCCTTTTTATAAAGTGGCTTCACTACAGAGTATTTTAATCGGTCAGGAAACCGACCACTCCTAAAGGAAAAGTTACAGATATGGCTAAGTACTGGGCTAACATACACAGAACAATACTTCAGTATTCTGCTAGATACCCCGTCATATCCATGAGAGTTCTTGGTCTTCAGTGATTGAATTATTAAGTCAATCTCCCTCTTGTCAGTATCATGGAGGAGCATTTCAGGTAACAGTCTCGGAACACTTTTTTCTAAGAGCGCTATATGATTCCCTGTTGGGACTAGGTTTCTATTTAGTTCACCTGCTGTATTAAGAAAGTGATTATTAAATACTGTGCATATATGCGACTTATCAGTAACACGGACATTCGCACTACGCACTGATTCTATATCCTCGACCTGTCTCTGCAGACCAGCCACTTCCTTTACGACTGACCATATGGTTTTAATTTTATCCCGAGACTTAGCTTTTCTATCTGCATACCACTTACTTTTTGCCTTCCTAATAACATTTTTAAGAAACTTACAATACTGTTTGTAATGGGCTGCTGCATTTAGATTTTGACCGTTTCTAACGGTTTGATATAATTGCCACTTTGTTCTACAAGATATTCTCATCCCTCTAGTCAGTCACCCAGGCTGCCTGTTTGTGCTAGTACCCTGTTTTGAACGTTCTAACGGAAAGCAACTTTCAAAGAGCACGAGAAAAGTCTTGAGAAAAGCATAATATTTATCGTCTAATGTATCAGCGCTATAAACATCTTGCCACTCTTGTTCCTTGACAAGGTTCACAAAGATCTCTACATAAACTGGATCAGCTTTCCTACACAATTGATAACTATATTTAACATGTGTTGCAGCACAAAAATCTTTTAGAGTTAAAATTTCTGCATCGTGATGTGAAAGGCCATTCACCTTTTTGCTAACAGAATGCCCTTCTAGTAATGAGGAATGAACAAAAATGTTGTCTATGGTTGTTCTGCTGTTCCCTTGGACTCTCGTTGGAAAGAATAGGGTTTGCATAAGGTTATATGAATTAAGAAGGTCTACCAGCATCCTACATATAACTAACTTTTTGTATTTCCTATAAAGTGAACCAAGAACCTCCTCTAGCTTTAGCAAAAATGTTGTGAAATGTGCGTCTGGGGATCTATAAATGACAACAGTTAGACGTTTAGCTCCATTAAATCTAACCACACTTGCACAACATTCAAACACCTTTTCAGTGCAGTACTTTGAAACATCAATTGACTCAAATGGGATCCCGTTTTTCACATACATGGCTACTCCCCCACACCGCAAAGAGCTCCTAGAAAAGCTTCCAGCCAACCTGTATCCTGGTAAAGGAAGCCTCTGAATTGTCTCCTTATTTAAGAAGTGTTCAGATATACAAATAATTTCAGAGTCAAGCAGCTCACCAACTTTATCTCTAATATCTTGTATATTTCGATGAAATATACTTATTCCTTTATTACTTGGATACCTAAGCTTTGTCAAAAGTGTTTCCTTTGTTAGAGAGACTTCCATTAACCAGGAATACCTATCAGCTGACTTCAATCTGAAAAAGGTGCAGCTCTAACACCGACTACTGCAGAAATTTTCCCATGAGTGATCCCACCACCCCCACCTATGCTGTCACCTATAAGCTTTGCCAACCTCCCCTTCCCATACCTGTTGAGGTGCAGGCCATGCCTATTGAAACCCGTCCTGCTGATAGACTTCACCGACACCACTGAAATGTGGCCCATGTTTTCTGTCATCAGCGCACCCCCAAGTCTCATGTTATTGCGCCTGACGGCTGTATTAAGATGATGCAGATCGTGACGCTGAAACAGTTCCACGAAATGCACATTCGTGTTGCCAGTCTGAGTGGCTATTTTTTCCAGGTCACCATCTATGTCATACTCCCCATCCCTATCAAAACTATTACCAGCCCCACCCACCATCACTACCTGATCCTCTTTAGTAAAATCCCTACATAACCCGCCTATGTTAACAGTCACCTGAGCCAATCCTGCATTAGGCTTCACAATGCTGGTGACCTGGTAAGGTCTCGCTCGATCGTCCGTCGCTGTTTTGTGTCCATCCTTTCCGTTCGTTTGTGTGTTCGCGGGCCGCTCTCCGCTTGGTCCCGCCGCACTTTCTCGGCCACCCTGCGACTGTTCCGGTCGTGGTTACAACAGAAAGAGTACAGGAATTTCTGATCAGTCTGTCAATCTTCGGATCTCTTTTATGGTACTGTTGGTATGTGGTTCACATTTCATAACCCCAAGTAAAAATTATGGACACAGAGAAATCAATTTTACTGACGAGGCAGTACAGTATTCGACATTAACTCTTTTTCATAAAATATAAATAAGAGAGAAATGAAATTTACTTGAGAGACAGTATTCGTTATAAATATTTTTTTTCACTGAAGCATAAAACCGGTAGATAGGGGGAGAATGAGAAGGAATATTATGCAAAGTGTGTGAATGGGTATGTACTTGCCTGTGTGGTTGTGTGTGTGTGTGTGTGTGTGTGTGTGTGTGTGTGTGTGTGTGTCTTCCGAATTTCTCGTCAACGTGATGTCGTCTAAAGAGCGTGTTGATCGAGACGTCATGGTTATTGCGTCATAGACAAGGGAGCGTCGCTTGTTGTATCACGATGATGACATCATAGTTGGCGTATATGACTGATGCATCGTACTGAATATGCAGCAGCAATTTGAGCAGCAGTTTACGACACAGCGACACAAAGAACTGTTGCAAATCGTTTACTTCATGGGTAGCTCCGAGCCATATGCCCGTAGCATGCGTTCCACTGACCCCAAACCACCACCACTTGCGACTTCAGTGGTATCAGGCGAGAGGGCTGAGGCCTGTTGTGTTTTCTGATGCAAGCTAGTTGTGCCTCGGTGCCACGTGACGGTCACGTGTTGGCTAGAAGGAAGCTATTTGAGGGCCTGCGACCAACCTGTTTGTGTGCTAGACACATTGTATCTATACCTGAAGTTGTAGCCTGGGGTGCGACTTCGTGTGACAGCAGGAGCATTCGAGTGGTTTTCCAACGCTCCCTGATTGTAAATCTGTATGTTAGTCTGGAGATTCGACCTGTTTTGCTGTCATTCATGAACAGCATTCCAGGGCGTCTTTTCCAATAGGATTACGCTCGTCCACATAGTGCTGTTGTAGCCCAACATGCTCTACAGAACGTTGATATGTTGCTGTGGCCTGCTCGATCACTAGATCTGTTTCCAATAGAGCACTATGGGACATCCTAGGACGACAGCTCCAGCGGCATCCCCACAAACAACAATTATCGTCCCTGTATTGTCCGACCAAGTGGAATGGGCATAGAATTCCATCCCACAAACAGACATCATGCACCAGTACAACATTATGCATGCACATTTGCAGTGGATTATTTGGAGCTTACATTGTACTGTGATCTTGCAATGTTTATCATTTAAAAATGTTACCTGGACAAAGGTGAACCGAAATTTCATTGCTCTGCGTTAATTATTTTTTGATGTAGGAATTTTTTTGCTTCAGTGTATGTATGGTCCAAGTGTAATCAAGCTGTATTATTTGGTAGTGACACACCATGTGAAAGTTAAGATTTGACACCTTTGTATCTGCTTAATTCAATTTAGGACAACTACAGGCAAGTCAGTTACCAATACATTGTTTACAGTGAACGAAGAATTACTCTTACATAAAAGTGTCCAGTATTTGTCTCATGTCACGATTCATCTCATGTGTTATTTAGCTGAATTTGGTACTTCATGCTGGTGCTAAATTGCTATATCAGATACTAACCAAAAGTTTAATCTAGATCGTTGCTAATGTAAACCGGTAATGGTGTTTGTAACGTAACACCCACAGTTCTCAAGATGCATTATGCACAAGCCCATAGCTCAATGCGGTAGATTGGGGTGGGTTTTAATTGAGAATAAACTTGATGATTTAGGACGGGAATGAAGTCTAAGAAACTAGTTGAGTCATCCAGAACTTCACACCAGCGTGTCAGTAGCTCTGGCTCAAAGGGATGTGCACACACTTAGTCAGAGAACATGCAATGTGAGAGTAGTGCAACGACTGACTAACTCATTTTCAGTTGCACGTACTCAGTATCTAAAACAGCTGTTGCATTCTTTAATTAGGATGTGAATTCTCAAATACACTGATCAGCCAAAAGATTATGAGAATTACCCACAGCGAGATGGAATGCCGCTTGCTAGCGTCGCTGCCACGTGGTGCAGAGGCGAATGGGAAATCATTCTAGCAACAATTTGGGCGAAAAAGGGGAAATCCACTGACGTAAATGGCTTTACAAAAAAACAGACTGTTTGACTCAGAGTCTGCCAACAATTATATCGGAAACGGCACCTACTATTGCCATGAGCAGCTGTGGAAAGTAATTGATGTGCAGTGAAACGATGAGTAGGTGACAAGGTATTGGATGTACACCACTTGTCATAGAATGTAGAGAGGTTGGACGTTTCTCCACTCTATAAAGCAAGATGGTTGGCGGTCAGAAACAGATCTGACAAGTGAGTACAATGCAGGCGATGTCACGAGTTTTTTTGGAGTGCACCGTTCAGAGCAGATTATTTACACATGGCAGCAGATGACACCTGCAACCTGGAAGTGCCGTATTTAGTACCTGCGTCTGCGAACACAGGTACCTACATTGCGGAGATAGTCTCCCAGTCTCTCATGCTCCAGCTCCACAAGAGATACTCTCTTGGCAGACCCAGACGTTATCAGTATGGTAGACACGGTGTATACAACGCAACAATGTGGATTCTATCCAAAACAAGCCTATGTGTAAAGAAGTGGAACACCAGCCAGCACAACGGAAACATGGCACCAGCGTCACAATGAGAGGGGCCAGTCTCGATACCGGCAGTGTGCGCATCTTGAACAGCAGCGTCACAAGTGGAAGTAGTATTTTGCCCACGCAAATCACGCACCATACAAACATGATATCGCTCTGCTAGGCGTGTATTTATGACGGCATCCAGCCACTCACCTCCGGCTCAGTTCGCTGAGCTCCTGCAAGCAGCTCCAATGCAGAGTGACCTCCACGATCGACGCTACGTCGTTCCAGAAGCTGTCCACTAGGCACTACGAACAGCTAGACATCAGCCTGGCAACTTCAGTTAATAAGCGCCAGTGCTAAATGAACTTAGGATTTATTATCCTGATCGTAAATCAGTACAGTGACTCCAATCATCGTAATTCCTGCTGTGAAACTTACTATCTTTCAATAGTTTAATATTCTTACTGTTAATCATTAACTTGTGGTAGAGGTCGTCTGTGTTTGACTCACACAGTTAGACAAGAAGGAAAGATTAGTTGTAACTTGAATTTGGTGCGGAATTAAAATAAATGTTAGTTTCATACCAGTTGGGAAAATCAGTTGTTCATACGTGCTACATATGGCATTGGTCCTTACCAGTGTCTTTGAAGAGCAAACAAAACGTCCTAGATCCTGGGTTCTAACCACAACACCGCTTAAATTTTGAATAAAAATCACCAGTAATGACGACCAAAGGTCTAAGACACAAAAAGTAACCACCGTTCAGCAAAATATCTTGTCAAAGAGTCAGAAGGAGCAGACAGAGGATCAGGGCAATCTTTGGGTCGGAAACTGCCCCTAAAAGGGCCTGAGACCACTGCATTAAAGACATGTAATGTGGACGCACAAACATGTGGCATGTAAGTGAAAAAGTGTCACGACTATCTCTCCACTGACACAAGATGCCGGACTAGTCTTCCATTCGGAGCTTTCTGAACTCCAGAATGTGACAACCAATGGGGAGCTGACCATGAGAAAAAGATTCAATAACCATGAAAGGATAACGTTGGAATGTCAGAAGTTTGACGTGGTAGGGAAGATACAACAACTGAAAAGAGAAATGCAACGGTTCAGTCTAGATATAGTTGGGGTTAGGGAAGTGAAATGGAAAGAAGTCAAAGCTGTGTTGTCAGAAGAGTATAGAGTAACCTCAATAGCAACAGAAAATGCTATACCAGCAGTAGGATTTGTTATGAACACGAAGGTTGGGCGAAGAGTGAGTTACTGTGAATAGAATCGACAGTTGACCAACAGCGAGAATAGTTTGGGTATACCTGCCGATGCCACAAGCAGAAGATGAAGGGATGGAGAAAATATGTGAGGATAATGAGTGGGTAATTCAAGACGTAAATGGAGATGAAAATCCATTAGCGATGGAGTATTGGAACGTAGTTGCAGCCGAAAGGATAGAAGGTAGCGTTCCACGAAAATATGGGCTTTTTAGCAACGAGAGAGAAGAAAGACAGAGTTCTATAACAAGTTTCAGCCAGTAATAGCGAATACTGTGTTCAAGAGTCACGAGAGGAAGAGGAATACTTGAAAGAGGTCAGCATATACTGGAACATTTCAGTAGTATTACTCCATTGCGAAATTAGATACTGGGTTGTGAGGAATATTCAGGTGCAATATGGACTCGGATCACATGTGTTAATGATGGGAGTGGAGTGAAATTTATGAGAGTAGTCAGGGAGAATCAATGCGCAAGAAAGCGAAATACGGGATTGCTAAGGAATGAAGAGATGCGTTGAGGTTCTCTAAGCTATAGAGATTTCGATAATGAATAGCTCAGTAGGCTGTTCAGTTGAAGAGGGATGGATATCTCTAAAAAGGGCAGTCATAGAACTTGAAAGACTAACATAGGTAGAAGAAAGGTAACTGCGAGGAAACCATGGGTAATAGAAGAAATACTTCAGTCGATCGACGAAAAAAAAAAAAAACGGAAAAAATGTTGAGAATAATTCAGGGATACAAATGACAATTACTTGGGAATGAAATAAATAGGAAGTGCAGGGATGGGAATGCGAAATGGATGCATGAAAAATGTGATGAAACTGAAAAGGAAATGATTGTCAGAAAGATTGACTCAAGATCTGGAAAAGACAAAATAACATTCGGTGAGATTTAAGGCAACGACGGTAATATTAACAGTGCTATGAGAATTCCAGTGTTAAACGACGAGTAGAGAGCGGATGGACGAAAATAGTAAACTGAAAGCCCCTACGACTGGGAGAACTTGTCTAATGGAATGATAGAGGAATCAACAGGAGTCGACAGGGCAGAGACAGGGGACCCTGTGATAGAATCAGAACTTAAAAGAGCTATGGACGACCAGTGATCAAAAAAGACAAAGGGCAAAAATAACAGTCGGAATTTCTAAACTTATTGGGCAAAGTAGCAACAAAACAACTATTTTCGTTGGTGTGTAGAATGTATGAGATTGGCGATGCACAATCACACCGATAACTATAGCACAGTCAGCTTAACAGTTCATGCATCCAAGTTCCTGACAAGAATAGGAGACAAAGGAACAGAACATAAAATCCACAATCTACTGGATTACGCTCCCTTTGGATGAAGGAAAGGTAAATGCACTGGAGGGGCAACTCTGACGTTGCAGTTGAAAATGGAAGTGAAGCTAAAGAAAAATCAAGACATGATGACAGGAACTGTCGACCTGGGAATGACGTTCCACCATGTACGAGTGGTGGAAGATGTTCGAAATTCCGAGAAAAACAGGGATAAGCTGTAAGAAAAGACTCGTAATATGCAATATGTACAAGAAATAAGAGGAAGCAGCAATAGGCAGGATATATTAAACTTGAAATTTAATTCCGCTGTTGAACCTTTCTTTGACTTCTATTTTCGTCATTGCTTCTTCGATGTAAAGGTAGAGCAATAGGGGAGAAAGACTATATCTCTGCACACACCCTTTTTAATCGGAGTTTCAGCCTTATCGAGTAGAAGGGCACCTTCAGTATTAGCAAAATTTTCTGCAAAACGTATTTCCATCGATTCCTTAGTAACTCAGTGCCAGTAGGATCTGGTCGTGGTTAAGATTTTCGAGGCAGAATAATCCATTGAATTTCACCCAACCAGCATGATGTGGTAGCCAGCGTCTACTACCTCGGACTGCAGAATTCTGCCGCAGGTACGACCGAGCAGAACAAAATTCAAGGCCAGAGCGAAACTTCTGGACGACTATGTTTCCACACAAGCGAAAAACCGTGGCCACACACCTGATAAGCTAGCCTAAATCCAAGACCTTCGCCAGGTATGTCACGCTTATCTCGTTCAGAGATGCCACAAGCGGCCAACGTGTGTTTGAGTTTCCGGAAGTTTCTGGGTCTTTGGAAAATAGCGGAATGATAAGTGGCGTAAGCACGGAGCTACACACTCATGGATATGTCACCGGTAGCGATGAACAACGCTTATTATATTACTGAGCACGGAACAGGATAATAAGAAAATAAGAATCACTGCTTGTGAACGAGAGAAAATATTAATACTGTATTCACCAAGAGGAATTTCCCACAAACTCTAAGTGAATAGAGTAGAGACACGGATTGGAGTGGATCTGGTATTATAAAAAGAGCGAAATGAAACTCTAAAGCTTTATTGACATTCATCAGTGTAACACGTAAAATCAACATTAGCCGAACACTTTCACCGTACCTTAAATGAGTATTTCATACTCAAAAATGAACGTCTAAAAATCTAAGCTCAATACCCTCTAACAATTTTTACATGTACAAATATGAACCCTTGCACTATCAGTGTAAAGATATTAATATTTATACATAATGTCCATTAACGCCATGTGTCCTCAAATTTTCCAGTAAGTAGAAAACAATTTAACCTCTCAAAATAAAAAAAAAAGTTTTAAATTTACATATGATAATTAAGGTAAATTAGTAGAAAAATGTAGGTTTGATTAAAAACAGTGATTACTGCTTGACCATTGGTCCAGATTGGACCAAGTTACATATACACTTGAACTAATAATTATTTACAGTTACCTACACTGTTGACCGTTCAGTTCTGAAAATTACTCGTATGACCTCAGTCTGTCCTGAACGCCAACAAGATGATTTTAACAATGTATTGCAAGGTACAAGTCAGCTTACTGTGCGACAAACTGCCATTAGATTCAAGGTGGTGTGAATGAAAAACTCTTACCAAGACTCCTTAGGCCAACGGCTTTCTCAATATCCCGTAAAACTACTGACAGAAACAAGTGCGTAACACAGTTCTATTGCGATTGTAAACAAGACCATTTACTTTAGTGAAACGTAAACATGGAACCCCCAGCTCGATTGGTCACAGTGCCTGGAAAGTTCTATGGTCAATACACCGTATATCTGTACAATGTAGTCGACAATAACTTCTCATCTTCTTCATGCACTATGGTGAATCTCACTCCGTGTGCCTTCCTTGACATACCATGCACTAACTGTCGACACCTGCAAAGTCCAAACACTGTCTTGTCCATCTCGCCTGCCGATCTACTCACCCTTCTCTCTAATTGTGCGTGCAGTTGGCCTCTCCACTGCTGACCAGTCTCCAACCAATTCTCCCTGTCTGCTCCTCTTGTTGGAGCCATAATCTACTGACTATATCCTGCACTCCGCAGTAAATGTCACTGGAAGAACGTCGTTGGAGCCGCGCCAAATATGATAAAATAGTAATCGACCGTGTAACAGGGTTCACTAAGTCTGATCACTGTAATAGAAAACTGCTGACAGCGTACATGAATAAAAAGTGGTCAGTGGTTAGCAATGTGTGCACCTGCAGCCCTGTTATGTATCGTTCGGTTGCTTTGCCAATCGATTCGGTAGATGAGAGCAATGAGCAGTTGACGCATACGAGCCTCCCCAATATTCCGTAAGCTTTTTGGTAGTGAGTTGGTATGGCTCCAAAGATACCAAGGTGGGCCCATGCCGTTTTGCCAAATCTCCTCGCACTAGCCAATCAAGGACAAGTGACCACAGCTGTAACCACACTCACCCACCAACTGCACACCCAGCACAGCACGCTGCAGCGCACACAGCACCTCCCACCCAAAGTGGCCAGCCAATACAACTACCCGATATGTAATTCACCTTGTTTTCGAGAAGTTTATTTACAGTGAAATGCGATGGTTATACATCAGTGGAATCGGTAAAAGCAAATGAGAAGGTTAATGTGCTCACATCCTACTGACACTGAAATTGCTTCACATGTTGCCAATATGTGTCTGTTATTTAGGTGTGCTACAAGGGTTGTCCAGAAAGTAAGTTCCGATTGGTCGCGAAATGGAAACCACAGTCAAAACCAGAAACGTTTTATTTGCAACAGTTAGGTATACCTTCCATCTACTTCTCTACATAGTCGCCACTCCAACTTCGACTTTTGTCGAAGTGTTGTATCATCTTTCCAATACACTCGTCATTGAAAGCAGCCACCTGTGCTTTCGGCCAGTTATCCGCACTGGTCTGCAGCTCGTTGTCTGTGGAAAAACTTCGTCTTCATAGACAGCGGTTCTTGTGAGCAGAGATGAGACTCAGGGAGAGCCGATTACGGACAGTATCGTTGGGTGATCAAACACTTCTCATCGGTACTCTGCAGGAACGTCCCAGTGGTTTCCATTTCGCGACCGATCGCAACTTACTTTCTGGACAACACTCGCATATTCGAAACAAAACCAGGATTCAGTAAGACACCTTATTATTGACCAGGTGCGACTAGAATAATTACCAGTGTAAAAACTTGATGACTTAGAAGGATTGCTCACCTGATTAGTCACTTCAAGACTCGCTAAGCAAATATACCTTCAGGTGCAAATCGATAGCTGTAGCTTTTCGATGGGCTCCCATCTACGGCTGTAGATTCTCAATCAAATTATGGTCTGCCTTCCTGCTCAGTAAGTATCTCGCGGCAAAGTTACTCTTCGTTATTTCAAAACGGTCTGCCTCATCCCGCAGAATACCATGGCAAATCGCATTTTTTTTTTTTTTTTTTTTTTGGTCAACAGTCCACTGACTGGTTTGATGCGACCCGCCATGAATTCCCTTCCTGTGCTAACCTCTTCATCTCATAGTAGCACTTGCAACCTACGTCCTCGATTATTTGCTTGACGTATTCCAATCTCTGTCTTCCTCTACAGTTTTTGCCCTCTACAGCTCCATGGAAGTCATTCCCTCATGTCTTAGCAGATGTCCTATCATCCTGTCCCTTCTCCTTATCAGTGTTTTCCACATATTCCTTTCCTCTCCGATTCTGCGTAGAACCTCCTCATTCCTTACCTTATCAGTCCACCTAATTTTCAACATTCGTCTATAGCACCACATCTCAAATGCTTCGATTCTCTTCTGTTCCGGTTTTCCCACAGTCCATGTTTCACTACCATACAATGCTGTACTCCAGGCGTACATCCTCAGAAATTTCTTGCTCAAATTAAGGCCGGTATTTGATATTAGTAGACTTCTCTTGGCCAGAAATGCCTTTTTTTCCATAGCGAGTCTGCTTTTGATGTCCTCCTTGCTCCGTCCGTCATTGGCTATTTTACTGCCTAGGTAGCATAATTCCTTAACTTCATTGACTTCGTGACCATCAATCCCGATGTTAAGCTTCTCGCTGTTCTCATTTCTAATACTTCTCATTACCTTCGTCTTTCTCCGATTTACTCTCAAACCATACTGTGTAATCATTAGACTGTTCATTCCGTTCAGCAGATCATTTCATTCTTCTTCACTTTCTCTCAGGATACCAATGTCATCAACGAATCGTATCATTGGTATCCTTTCACCTTGTATTTTAATTCCACTCCTGAACCTTTCTTTTATTTCCATCATTGCTTCCTCGATGTACAGATTGAAGAGTAGGGGTGAAAGGCTACAGCCTTGTCTTACACCCTTCTTAATTAGAGCACTTCGTTCTTGATCGTCCACTCTTATTATTCCCTCTTGGTTGTTGTACATATTGTATATGACCCGTCTCTCCCTATAGCTTACCCCTACTTTTCTAGAATTTCGAACAGCTTGCACCATTTTATATTGTCGAACGTTTTTTCCAGGTCGACAAATCCTATGAAAGTGTCTTTATTTTTCTTTAGCCTTGCTTCCATTATTAGCCGTAACGTCAGAATTGCCTCTCTCGTCCCTTTACTTTTCCTAAAGCCAAACTGATCGTCACCTAGCGCATTCTCAATCTTCTTTTCCATTCTTCTGTATATTATTCTTGTAAGCAGCGTCAATGCATGGGCTGTTAAGCTGATTGTGCGATAATTCTCGCACTTGTCAGCTCTTGCCGTCTTCGGAATTGTATGGATGATGCTTTTCAGAATGTCAGATGGTATATCGCCAGACTCATATATTCGACATTCCAACGTGAATAGTCGTTTTGTTGCCACTTCCCGCAATGATTTTAGAAATTCTGATGGAATGTTATCTATCCCTTCTGCCTTATTTGACCGTAAGTCCTCCAAAGTTCTTTTAAATTCCAATTCTAATACTGGATCCACTATCTCTTCTAAATCGACTCCTGTTTCTTCTTCTATCACATCAGACAAATCTGCACCCTCATAGAGGCTTTCAATGCATTCTTTCCACCTATCTGCTCTCTCCTCTGCATTTAACAGTGGAATTCCCGTTGCACTCTTAATGTTACCACCGTTGTTTTTAATGTCACCAATGGTTGTTTTGACTTTCCTATATGCTGAGTCTGTCCTTCCGACAATCATATCTTTTTCGATGTCTTCACATTGTTCCTGGAGTCATTTCGTCTTAGCTTCCCTGCACTTCCTATTTATTTCATTCCTCAGCGACTTGTATTTCTGTATTCCTGATTTTCCCGGAACATGTTTGTACTTCCTCCTTTCATCAATCAACTGAAGTATTTCTTCTGTTAACCATGGTTTCTTCGCAGCTACCTTCTTTTTACCTATGTTTTCCTTCCCAACTTCTGTGATGGCCCTTTTTAGAGATGTCCATTCCTCTTCAACTGTACTGCCTACTGCGCTTTTCCTTATTGCTGTATCTATAGCTTTAGAGAACTTCAAACGTATCTCGTCATTCCTTAGTACTTCCGTATCTTACTTCTTTGCGTATTGATTCTTCCTGACTAGTGTCTTGAACTTCAGCCTACTCTTCATCACTACTATATTGTGATCTGAGTCTATATCTGCTCCTGGGTACGCCTTACAATCCAGTATCTGATTTCGGAATCTCTGTTTGACCATGATGTAATCTAATTTAAATCTTCCCGTATCTCCCGGCCTTTTCCAAGTATACCTCCTCCTCTTGTGATTCTTGAACAGGGTATTCGCTGTTATTAGCTGAAACTTGTTACAGAACTCAATTAGTCTTTCTCCTCCTTCATTCCTTGTCCCAAGCCCATATTCTCCTGTAACCTTTTCTTCTACTCCTTCCCCTACAACTGCATTCCAGTCGCTCATGACTATTAGATTTTCGTCCCCCTTTACATACTGCATTACCCTTTCAATATCCTCATACACTTTCTCTATCTGTTCATCTTCAGCTTGCGACGTCGGCATGTATACCTGAACTATCGTTGTCGGTGTTGGTCTGCTGTCGATTCTGATTAGAACAACCCGGTCACTGAACTGTTCACAGTAACAGACCCTCTGCCCTACCTTCCTATTCATAACGAATGCTACACCTGTTATACCATTTTCTGCTGCTGTTGATATTACCCGATACTCATCTGACCAGAAATCCTTGTCTTCCTTCCACTTCACTTCACTGACCCCTACTATATCTAGATTGAGCTTTTGCATTTCGCATAGCACCGCATTATGCATCTGCTCTTACCTGCTTCTCAAGAGGGCTGTGCATACCATGTCCACTTCCATAATTGTCGGCTGAAATGTGTGCATAATGAGATTTATGAATCCACTTGCTACTGGGATCCATCGCGGTGATTCTTCAATAAAATATAATCTCCACATGCAAAATTAAAAGTCACTCAGTATTCCTAAAATAGCGAATTGTCTCCATAATCAGAGTACACCGAACTTGAACGAACTGCCTTACTAACACCTCCCAGTACGGTAGACGATAGATTGGTATGCGGACCATTAGTAACAAGCCTCAGTAGCGTAGAGATTAGAAACTTCGGCTACCGAACCGAAAATGGCGCCACCACTGAGGCTACCCTAAAGATCTGAGCAGTATGGACGAAACAGAATAGGGGTAGCTGGTGACGGCTGAGCGGGTCGAAGAATGTAGGGTATTTGACATCCGACAAGGCCGTGGTACGCGGGTGAGCTGCTGCTGCACGCAGACTGCATAGCGGTTCGTGGAGCGTATGGAAGTACAGTCGGAGACAGGCGGCGACCGATCGGGGCGATGATGACACCGATGGAGAGCGTCCTGCAGGCAGTCCTTTGAGGCTGGGGCCGGCGGTACTGACTGCTTGCCTGCTCGTGGCACTTTGGTGGGTATGCATCCGGCTGCTGGTTATACAATGAGAAGCCAAAGTGTTATGACCACATGCTTAATAACTGGTTTGTCCGTCTTTGTAACGAAATAGATCACTGAATCTGCGTATCAGCAATCCGAAAGTTTGTTGGTTCATTTTTGGAGATATGTGGCGCTGGATGACTACGCACAAACAATGTAGTTCGCGTAAATAATGAACCGCTGATTTGCGTACCCGTTGATCGCGCCCTACAGTGACGCAGATGGGTTTGATAGCATTTATATCAGGCGAATTTGGTGGCTGAGAAGTCAAGTGAGTTCACTATAATGTTTCTCAAGCCACTATAGCACGGTTCTGGCTCCGAGACACGGACAATTATACTGCGGAAAGGCGGCATCGCCATCGGGAAAGACACCAAGCACGAGGCGATGCAGGTGATTCTCAGTTGTCAGCGTATCTTCGTTTACTAGAACAAGTCACGAGCAAGCGCAGGAGAACATGTTCCATATTATAATACCGCTCCCACCAGCCTACGTCCGCGGCGCGCCGAACGTTTCGAGCCGCCGTTCACATTGATGAAGGCGTTTGTGGAGACGATAAACCTACTGTAGAACAAATGTCATTCGCCCGAAGGGCCGACACATCTCCATTGATCGATGGCCGAATCCCGATGCTCCTGTGCGCACTACAGTCGTAATTGACGATGTCATTGGATCAACGTGTGAACATGTGGGGGTGGTCTGCAGCATAACTCTGCACCAGAGCTCATAATGTACGATGAACGATGTGCTCTGAAGTACTTGTGCGTTTACCATCATTGCACTCTTTCGGCAGGGATGCCACAGATCACCATCTATCCAACTTTACAGAGCAGGTAAGCGTCCGAACCCCGTCAGAACTCCACGTTATGTGAAGAGTCGTGGACGGCCAACGATTTAGTGCCCAGTGGTAGTTTCAATGCCCTTCAACCTCTTTGCGTAGAATCTCACGACAGTCACATGTGAACATCTGATCACAAGCTCTCTGTAATAATAATCTGTCCTTTCTAAAGTCGCATATCTCAATGGATTTCCACATTTACTGCCCTTATATTCTCTAGGCTAATGCCCCTCCCGTTTCTGGACCGATTGCGTATCTCTGCTACCGTGTCACGCTCCTAACAACGTCACCAGGCACCAACCAAGGTCGAGTGGACAGTGCTTATAATGTCACACACAATCACTGCTGTATTGTATTCTGAAGGATAACAAAGCTGCTATTATGGTGATGGTCGTAACGTTATCGCTCTGTGGTATTATTCTACATGATTTATGCATTTATTGAATTATGTTACCTTACAAAATATGGCGTTACTGATTCCCGCACTGCAGTGGAGGCAGTGCATGCAGTGTCCTAAGAGCACACTGTATACAAAAACTTACCTGTTTAGCTGTTGCTTATGCCTTATGTAAGGTTCTCGTCCACGTTATTTGTGCAGACACTGTCCATCCCAAAAGTCTTTTACTGTTCCAGATGATTAAGAGACGTCAGCACAGAAACTAAGGTGGTGACTTCAACTACCAACTGTAAACAATGCGGATTCGACCAGTTAGTTGCAAGCATTTAGTGTCAGGTAGTGGACATGCGGCCATAGTTTATCAACGTTGTCCCGCACTAAATGACTCCAGAACACAAACAACGACGCATGGACGACTGTCGTGACTTGACTGCAAATAAAAATGGCGACAATTCCTTTGTGAAAGAAAAAAATCATCACGGTTGAGGACGTTGATGTTACCAGTACGAATCTACATTAATATGACAACAAAATGTGGAATTGGTCTCTGATGGTTCGATAAATGACCGATCAAGGTGCGAACGTGACGTGCAAGTTGAACAACCTCTCAAAGACGGAAATTTCTGATATTTTCACATGGTTGTATGAAAGTTCTGTGCGTTCCACTCGTATGGCGGGAGATTGTGTAGCGTCATTTCAACTTTTCTCAGTTTTTGTTAGTCGCAGTCTCGAAACTTTGTGACTAGAGGCATAAGCCATGGAAATGAAATTTTGTTCAGAGACATATAGACGAAGACCTGCGGGTCAACGATAGTGGTGTTCAGATATGTGCTATTGGCTGTCCCCTCGCTAAATGTGACGGTGCACATAGATTCGAAAGGAAGGCGCGCACACAGTTGAAGGACCGTTCAACATATCTGAAGAAATGTCACTGGCATAATTTAATTGATTATAAACCTGTTGGCTACACACTTCGCGCCGGCCAGAGCGGCCGCGAGGTTCTAGGCGATACAGTCTGGAACCACGCGACCACTACGGTCGCAGGTTCGAATCCTGTCTCGGGCATGGATGTGTGTGATGCCCTTAGGTTAGGTCAAGGTAGTTCTAAGTTCTAGGGGACTGATGATGTCAGAAGTTAAGTCTAATAGTGCTCAGAGACCTACAACCTTCATTTTAGTGAATACAACTCAGTTCATTATTTCTGCCATTGTACAACAAATAGTTGAAAAGAAAAGCGTATGATATTTAGGCTCCTTTTATCAAGATATTACTGTATCGCTACGTCATATTTATGATAAAAGATTAGTTTGGGTGCTCGAAATTCAAAAATATTTTCTATTATGCAAGCATAATTCTGTATCTCATGCAGTATCGCGTGGGAAGGAAACACGCACCAATCAAAATAATCCGTATTAGCATAGTATTCAAAGGTTTTAATTCAAGCTGATTATTTGAATGTTGTGTAATCGACTATGAGATTTCGGTTGTCAGCGTGGGATTTTCCTACTGGTCCCCGACAGCTCTCGTTCTGTTGTACTATCAATTCATCAGTTAGTTATGTAAATAAAATGCAGGACTCTTGTTTCACAGCTACATCCAAATTGAACGTTTCGTGAACGCCTGTTCTCTTACACTATGCTAAATAGCAAGTCTGGTGCAGCCGAAGTCGTTAAGGATTAGGTAGAACAGTTTCTGGCAGCTTAAACACCTGCTACATAACCCGATCATCGTCTGCAAATTATTAATTTACCACAGTTAAGAGCAGCGCGCTTAAAGTTGGTAGAGAATCGCAATAGATGCAGTTAAACAAGAAAAGAAATACGGTCTAAGAGAAGTGCAGAATCATTGAAGCGACGCGAACTGTCTCCCTCATTCTCCACTTTCTAAACGCTGTAATGAAATACCAAGTTGCTGAAACACTGATTACTGTTTGTTCCTGTTTTTATTTAACGGTCCAGACTTGCTGCTGTTTATGAAACACAGTAATGTAGACAAAATGACAGTTGCAGAAAAAATAAAGCATACAATAATAATAATGTCAAGTGATACACCAGCAACTATTGTACAAAATAAAGAAAACGTTGTGGTAAAACAAAGTGCTGTTGCCATCAATATAAAAAATACCAAGTTTATACTTCTACAATAAGCAGTCATCTGTTGCGTATCATGATCATTGATGTCACAATCCTCACTTTGGTTTCTATGGTGCCACACGATTCATACCCTTTTTGGATGTGTAAAGCAAGCTGCGACTCAAGACTGGGTTTATATTTCGTTGTCCACGTAGACAGAGATATTTTCCCTGACAGAGATATTTTCCGAGAACTTTGGTGCGAGGGAACAGCGGTTTACGTTAGCTCGTTAGAAAGTAATATTGTGGTTAATATTTGCTATTATCCATGGCTAGACGTCTGGCGTAGCGGCAACAAATTATATAGGCAAACCCACCTTGTGAAATAGTCTGTTTGTAGGTGAAAATCGTATCAAAACCACTAGGGTAGTCCTTGATATTATCGTTCACAAAAATACTGGGAGAGACGTTATTACACGAGGGCGCGCTGAAAAGGTATGTCTCCGAATGTTTTATGTGAAAACTCTTAAAGATTTTTAAATGAAGCAAATGTATGATGGCCCAATCAAATATTCATCTGTTTCCAAAAATTAAAGAATACCTTCGAGGACTTAACTTTAATGGTTTTGAAGCGGGCAACCAGAGGTGAGCTTGTGGCTCCATCAACAAAATCAAGCAATATACAGTGATAGTGACTGTATAAAATAATTGGACTTCGTCGGGAGAAACACGTTCTTCACCAGATTGAATATGTTGTGAAATAAATATGCAGGCGTGAAGAATAAAGGTGTAGACTATTCGTTTGTGCTAGTTGAAAGGCCTTAAGAGTCTTTATATAAAAAATTTATAGGCATTACTTTTCGGCATAGATAAGTGACAATTTTGAACATGGCCGATAATGCAGCAACCGTAGACGAAATTTATGATATTGCTTGAAAATACAGCTCTTCGGTTGCACAGGTAAACAATTTTCAACTTTACCTAGGATTCAACCGCACTAAGGTAGCCTTAGATAAGTGAGATCAATAGATTGTGGCCAAACTAGGCTGTCCCAAGGAGTTGCGTCGGCTGCGAGCTGCAACGCTTTTCCCACAAGACACCGCCTCCTCTGCCGCTGAACAGCTTGTAATTCTCATCATTGCCAAGATATATCATTTCTAAAGCCAATTAAACATGGAGCAGATAAATATAAATATATTAAATACTCATTACTGCTGAAATTATGAATTTATATTCACAAACCATTCTCGTGAATCAATATATATGTTAGGTAAATTATATCATATTCCTATAGTACTCGTAGTTCCACAGATTAACCTTCATATGCAAACAGAAACTCCGGTAAGGGCTTTAATTTGAAATATGAACAGATTCGGTGTGTCGCAACAGTTTCCTTTGTTCATATGAAAATGGAGTCAGAGTATAGTAAATGCCTATAATATGATGTCGAGGCAAACATCGCTGTGTCATCCAACCTTTGGGATGTTGTGGCTGCCGTCGCAACGGTAAATGTCCCCCATAGTCCTGTCGCGTCTCTCTTCCAGTACATTCAGGGAACCATTACGTAAGGTGCACATCAGCCTGCTCTTCGTCAGAGAACCTATCCGCATTGCTGCAATTGACTGTTAAGGTGCCGGCCGGGGTGGCAGAGCGGTTCTAGACACTACAGTCTGGAACCGCGCGACCGCTACGGTCGCATGTTCGAATCCTGCCTCGGGCTTGGGTGTGTAGGATGTCCTTAGGTTGATTAGTTTTAAGTAGTTCTAAGTCCCGTAGTGCTCAGAGCCACTTTTGAACTGTTAAGGTATAAAGGACGTTGCTGGAAAAACAAATCCAGTATTGACCCGAGCGGTGCTGAATGCAATCTTGGCGTGTTACAGTGTTTTCTGCAGCCAATACCGTGCGTGAATGGAACAAGAAGTTTCCAGACAACATACACAGCGCCTACCGTCTACTTTGCAGTATTGTGCAATTATTTTTAGTACGTCATGTTACAAAGACTAAATGCGAAAGGAAAATAGAACTATGTTTAAAATCTCTGTGCCGAGCAAACTGAGATAATGGGACCATTGTGCCGAAATGCTCAGAAAATGTCTTTCCATACCTCCTTCATTTTTGCACCCAGTTCGGTTTCTTCAGGCTCTAAGGGTGTTTCACGATTTGTGTTAGAAGTTCTGAGGCGTTGTGGAGGGGGTTTAGTAAATAATCTCGATCATATTGATCAACACGACCGACGCAAGCTTTAATAATAATTAGTGAAGACCACTTCAGCTGTATTACTATTCTTCTATTGTGCTACGACCGGTTTCGTTCCTAGAACATACTGAAGTTGGCTGCAGTTAAACAAAACGTTACATTAGGTACAGCTACAACATCGTAACGAAAAAATAAGTTTCTCGCACTCTTACAGTAAATCCTTCCTGACTTGCTATTACGTCATCACGTAAATGGTCTGGTCGTCATATATATTGTTAAGGACAAAATCCAGGAACAATGATGTCAAACATTCTGCCGACCACCCGGCGGAAATATGGCGAGCAGGCAGTGCGTTGTGGGTACGGTAAACTGTCCAGATAGGGCAGCTCAACGACAGAGCTAAACATGTAAACGCAGTTCTTGGTCGCTTTCCACTGCGATAGTCTATTGGGCGATCGTAATCGTTACAAGGTAAGACTACAGAAGCTATGTTAACGAGTAAACTTCCACTACACAACTAATCAAAACGGTTTAAAAATACTTAGGATTAAAGGATAACAAAACAATTACGCGCACTATCAAGGGAAGAAGTGAAAACGCTTACGTAAAACTGCATCGCCCTTTGACAGGAATGGCGATAAGTGAACAATTATAAAACACAGATACAAACTAAATATGTAAAATATTTCAGGAACGGTAATTAAGAACTCACCTAACGATCGTAAGTCTTGAATAACTTAGTAACAAAAGACGCAGTGTCATTGAACTGAACGAGTAAAAGATCTAAAGCAAGAAACTGGTGGTTTTCGTCGTACGTTGTCTATAACTTGTTAAAATTGTTTACATTGTAAGGAAACAAATTTCAACTGTTCCACAAAATTGTTCCGTCAGTTACATAGAAAATAACGGGGGCAGTAAATCACACCGGACTGTCATGACATTAGGATCAATTTAGATGCAACCAACATGTTGTTATTGAACCTATTAAAGTATTAAAAACAAATGAAGTGGATAGTTATTGACGTGTGTTACTAACAAAATGAAAGCTAACTGTATTGAATTTACTAGCTTTCTGCACAAAAAAGGACAGATGCTGAAACTTAAACAAGGTTGCCCTGACGTTAGAAAGATGAAACAGTGAATAACTGATCACAGAAATGACTATGAGGTAATAATACACATCATGGCAAAAACCAGGAAATGTGCTCACACAAACTTTCCGTGAGCAATGAATAAAAGCGATTGCAAAATATCGTGAACTCTTTGACAAGTAGACGGCTAAAACAAATGAAGTGGATGATTTCATTCGTGTGTTGACAACTGAAACCTAGCTGTGTTAAACTAATTACGAGTATGTACTATAAGAGAGGAAATTACAGTGGTTGCACAAAGCTGTATCATAATTAAATTGATGCGCCAGTTAGTGAATGATGAATCAAGAAGCTCTGACATAAAACATTAACTGATGGTTAAATGGCCATTATATGGAACAAAAGAATGTAAAATTTAGGAAACGATACAAAAACAGACATTGCAACATATTCAAAAGTTCGTCTTAAAGGACGTTACACGATTAACGTTTTGAGTATACATTTATAAATGCAACAAATACGTGTAAATATATGTTAATCATAAACTGGGTGAGTAAGTTACAGTCGGAAAGCACCTAATATACTAGCTGCAGTGTCCCGGCATGTGAGTGGACGTCGTTACGTAGTTTATAACACTACGACCTACTAGGTGACCAAGCTACGAATCGGGAAGCACGTATTACACTACCTGCAGCGTCCCGGCATGTGACTGGACGTCATTACACAATTTTTAACACTACAACCTACATGAGATGTAGTTGACACGTGATGAGGGTATGAATATGACTTCCTGTTCAACAGTGCTGACAATAATACCGTTTACAAGCGATAGTTCTCTCAGCGATAGTACCCATATTACCATTTTAACTGCTTCGTGTACGCTTCAGTGCTAAAAATAGTAACTGGGCTCAATTTTGGGACAAAGATGGTGCAATCATAGCTCACTCCCTTACAGTGGATACTACGGTGATACGTCCGAGACACCAAGATGTTCTAAATAACAAGATACCGTCAGCATCGCAAGTAAAACGCTTCTTTTTCTTTTTATTTATTGACCTTCGGTTACACGATTCCACCTTTTAACACAAATTTTAACTAATAATTTATAAATTCTGCGTGAACACGTGAATTAACACAGGAGGAAGCTCTTGATGCATGCGGACATACTTCGTAATCAGGCAGTTGGTTTGCATTCTGTATCGTGGGCAGCCGAAGATGCTATCAGTTTTCTGTAACTCCTTACAGACACAATATGGCGATCAATATCGCGACGGTCACAAGTGGAGTGGATACATTTCTTTCGATGGTAGCTGTGGTTGAATTTCGATCTGGCAATGATTCACATAAACTAGCTTTCATTACCTATTTCAGTAGAGTTGCAGTTCAGAACCCACTTTTCAGCATACGGTCGGGACTTCGATAGGTCCATGTGCGTTTGTTTGTACTAGGTGCCCTTGCATAGATCTTGGTTATGTCTCAAACTACTGCCATAAAGTCATCCACGGGGATGCTTTGTTGTTATATTCCAATCACCCTTGCGTCCATAAACATCCTGTCAGATTTGTCGTTACCCATAGTTGCAGCATGGCCCTCGATCCCCACAAATAGTGATATCCATCTCTGACACAAAGAAAGCTATTTATTATGTCAAATAACAATTATCTTTGTCCTTACCAACAGAGTGTTTGCACTCGGAGAGCGCGTCCGTAAGTTTTACGATATGGGTAGTTGCTATGGTCGTGCCTTGTCTTAACGCCCGTTCACTTGCCAGAAGAATTGACACCACTTTCGTTAGGGGGAATAGTTCTCTCATTTTGTTTCTAATACCTACATAGGCATGGTCATGGTATTTAAAGACGTACTTGTAGGGATATGGTCATTGTTTGAGACGGATTTCTGAGTTACTGATTCTCAGTGTAGTACAGATTAGTGCTTACATCGAGTACCTGGTTGGTGTGTTCGCACTCTAGCTGACTGCAGAACAGCAGTCGGGTTTTTGCAATAATATTCGGGTACTTTATGAGCGATTAATGTACCTCAAAAAGTTGTAACTTTATTTTTCGGTCGGCCGTTGTGGCCGAGCGGTTCTAGGCGCATCAATCTGAAACCGCGTAACTGCTACGATCGCAGTTTCGAATCCTGCCTCGGGCATGGATGTGTGTGATATCCTTAGGTTAGCTAGGTTTAAGTAGTTCTAAGTTCTAGGGGACTGATGACTTCAGATGTTAAGTCCCATAGTGCTCAGAGCCATTTGAACCATTTTGTATTCTTTCATCAGGACAGTGCACAACGGAATTAAGACGTGCGTGATGCTGCGATATCTTCCATAGGAACTACTTCAATGTGAATTATCTTACTCTATACCTCCTTCGCCTAGCTCCTAGGAGATTTTGTTTACTTTTCTAAAGATGAAATACACTGAGGTGACAAAATTAATGGAATAACCATACGCACATATACGAATCGCGGCAGTATGACGTGGACAGGGTATAAAACGGCAATCAGTTGGTGGGGAAGTCATTTGTACTCAGGTGTGTAAAGGTTTTCGATATGATTATGGCCGCACGACGTAAATTAACAGACTTTGAATGCGGAATGTTATTTCGAGCATTCCATTTCTGAAATCGTTAGGGAATTCAATATTCGGAGATGTAGAATTACAGGAATTACCTCTAACCACGTACAACGAAGTGGCCGACGGCTTTCACTTAACGACCGAGAGCAGCGGCGTTTATGTAGAGTGGTTCAAATGGGTCTACGCACTATGGGACTTAAAATCTGAGGTAACCAGTCCACTAAACTTAGAACGACTTAAACCTAACTAACCTAAGGACATCACACACATCCATGCCCGAGGCAGGATTCGAACCTGCGAACGTAGCAGCAGCGCGGTTACGGACTGAAGCGCTTAGAACCGCTCGGCCACAACGGCCGGCTGCTTATGTAGAGTTGTCAGTGCTAACACACAAGCAACACTACGTGAAATAATCACATAAATCAGTATGGGGTGTATGGCGAACGTATCCATCAGAAAAATGGGACGAAATTGACATTAATGGGCTATGGCAGAACAAGACTGAAGCAAGTGCCTTTGCTAACAATACATCACCTGCAGCGCCGCTCTCTTGGTTCATGACCATATCGGTTGGCCCTAGACGAATGGAAATTCGTGGCCTTCTCAGATGAGTCCCGATTTGAGTTGATAAGAGTCGATGATAGGGTTCGAGCGTGGCGCCGAGCCAAGTCGTAAAGAAGGTACTGTGCAAGCTGGGAGTGGCTCCATAATAGTGTGTGTTGGGTCCTCTGCTCCCCCTGAATCGATCATTGACTGGAAATAGTTATGTTCGGCTACTTGGAAACCAACTGCGGTCGTTCATATGCTTTATGTTTCCAAACAATGAATTTTTAAGGTTGACAATGCGCCATGTAACTGGGCAACAATTGTTCGAGATTGATTTGAAAAACATCATGGACAATTCGAGTGAATAACGTCGCTCGACGTGAGATGTAGTCGAGAGGTCGCCTAATGCATAAGAAGTGGCACATTTTCGCGATTATGGACGGCTACAGAGGCATCATGAGTTAGCATTTCTGCAGGGACTTTCGACGACAATGCCGCGTCGAATTGCTGCTCCACCCTGGGCAAAAGGAGGTCCGACACGGTATTCGGAGACACCCCACGACTTTTGTCAGCTCAGTGTAAACGCTTCGTTGCCACAGCGCTTTCTAAAAGGCATTCGTCGGAGGAATTAGCAGCGGCTGTGGCATCAGGGACGATGTCGTGAATCACTGCATCGTCAGTATGATATTGCGAAATTACGTATTTCGTTTTTTTTAATGGAATATCACTAATAAAGTGGGGATTTTGGACAGACCGTAGCATCCAAGTTGCATTAAGAAATACTCATGTATCGTTTCAGTATTACACAGAAAGGACGCATGTTTGCATCTGCTTATAGTGCATGAAGTAGAAAGACTTTTGAGATATTCCGTATTCATCATTTTAACACTGCGCCAGTAACATTACGTATTAGGATTTAATTGAAAAATGTGCCACCCCACTCGCCTTTGAAATACCTATTGCAAATCGAACGAAGAGTCTCTTGAAGTGTTCTTTTGTATTTTCTGCGCATTTTGATGGCCAGCGAAATGCTGTACGTCTCACAGCACAAAGTTCCCTAGGTGTTCACGGGGAAAGTAGGAGTGAGAGAATGTTACGTCTGCAATCAGTGGCTCCTTTTATGCAACTTCATATTATGTCACTGCAATTGACATGAACTGCAGTTCAACCAGCTGCAGAGAGCCACTGATCTGTCCATGTGTGTGTGTTCTATTCATCACTTGCCAGTAATGGCTGTATAAATAATCAATCGCCAAATAGCACGTAGGGCACATACAACCCGAGCGGAAATGCGACAAGGATTCACAAACCCCCATTTCCGCAACAGACCAGAGAACTTTCTCCAATTACCATTCTCGAACGCTCTGACAGCTACGGTATCTGATGACCGCGTATAATTCCTCATGTAACTAATAGAACATATACAGGAAACTAACGTATGTTACCACTTTTAATCCGATACACTCAGTAATAACTTTATGAAAATAGATTTCCATCTTCGGCAACTATTACGACGTTATATGATGTTGATACAGAACGACTACACACTACAAATGGACAACAAATTCTTCATAAGTTATTTTCCTTCCAGTGGCGGATACAGTATCTTCCCAACCTCCATTGTGGTCTTGAGCTCTAAGCAACGGTGTAACAGCACCATGTTTCAGATTTTGTGTTTCCACCTGCCTTGCATTAGGACCTCACTGTGAGTTCTTCCTTTTGTTGTTCTTGGTTTGGTCTTCAGCATGAAAACTGATTTGCTGCAGTTCTCCACACTAGTCAATTCTGTGCAAGTCTCTTAACCTCATCATTAATACTACAACTTACAGGCATCTCATCTGTTTACGGCATTCACCTTTTAGTCGCCATCTAAAATTGCTACTCTCACCCTCACTTCCCTCCATTTCCAAACTTATGCTTTCTTGATGCCTCACAATGTGTCTTGTCAACTTGTGATATCATGTATTGATACATCCCATGACGTATCAAGGTTGGTAATGGAACTGCGAGTTTCCATCTGACACCGCTAAAGATCGCGCAAAACCTTTCGGATCGAATGGTGCGTATCCGCTGTGCCAAAGCTCCACCTGCTCTGTACCACAAGCGACCCCTTCGTTGATACTTCATACGTGTTGGCATTGAGGCAGCTACTCTTGTTTGTTGCTGCATTATATGTAATGAGTATTCAAACACTTGGAGAATACAAGTAACGTAAATCTTCTATTCAATGTGTGAACTATTTGCTGTGCTAACTTATTCGCCAATCACTTCTGCTCCTGTCAAGCTTTCCTACGACGACAGTTGCCACACCATTCTGTAGCCCATCTCTCGTCATCACAGTGTACAGCGTCGTACACAGTAGAACTGATCCCTTCGTTAAGTCGGTTGTGTCGGGTCTCCGATTTTCTACATTTTCCTTTTAGTTGATAAATTGTCCATGTATTAATTCTTGTGTAGCATGACATTTAAAAATCTTCTATTTCTCAGTATCCTGGTTGAAAATTTTGCTACGTTATATGAAGGTTGTTCTACAACTGTGGCTTTTGTCGGCAAACTTATAAGTGAGCAGCGCTCTTGATTGTGGACGTGGCCTCTCCAGGAAGGACAAAGAAAGGACCCTGCAATTGCCCTACATGCGCGGCGAAAACAATTTGCCCAATTCCTGTCCAAAAGTGTTGTGCAGCGTACGATGATTCACGTTGATTCTGTTCATGAGAATTCTCAGAATTCAGGTTAGTGTATTTCATGGTTTTTTAGTTCTTCAGAAGTAACGGATAAGCCTACTATACGGCAAGATAATGTGCTAAGTGTTTTCCGAGCAAAGAGTATTCAATCGTCTCTAGTGTAACTGCAGCTTATGTGAAACAACTGAAACAAAAGAACTGTTGGCTAATGTTGCCAGCCTCCTGAAACAAACTGCAGAATTTTATACAACAGCCTTGCCACAATAAAACGCATCAGAAATAAAGACGAATATAAACCACTCGATTCGCCAAAAAAGAGCGCTAAGGATTTGTGAGGAAACCCAGCGTTATAGACAGTTATAAAATATTGTAATTCTACAAATTATGGACCTCTATACCAATCAAAACAATACTGCAGACATGAAATAAATTACTTATTCCAAGCAAAAAAAAAATCCATTTTTACTGACAAAGTGTTCTTTTGCACAGCACACTACGTGAAATGGGATTTCTGTGGAAAAGATATGAAAGTAAAAGAAAGGTTCTGGTAGAAATAATGTAAATGACAGCCGATGAAAATAACTGATATATGAAAGAAAATTTGGTGGACAACTGCATTACCTCTAGAAAATGTTATATGCGTCCTAACAATGACAGCATCATGGACAATCGTAGTGGAAACAACACAATTATGGTGGTGAATATTGGATATAATGCTCGCTTCGTTTATTAGTCTACATCAATGTTATTCTCTTGAAAACATTTCCATTCAAATGATGTACATATCTAAGCGCTTTTTCCTATACACGGGACACTTCTGGAACTCTGTCTTCGGGACAGCTTTTATTCCTCCCAGCAGCACGTTTTAATTTCCTCTAAGCCTGTAAAATACTGTCTTTCAAATTTTTGTTTATTTCTGGGAACAAAATAGTTACTTGGGGCGAATATGGGACTAGGACGCCATTACGGTTTTGTTTTTCGGCACAAATTCTCGATCACGAAATGAAATGTGACCAGGTGGCATAATCGTGGTGATGAATTCTTCTGCCATAAATCTAGACTTTTTTTACAGGTTGCATCATGTAATCCACAATGAACTTCTATGTAGTACTTCGAATTGTTTGTTCCATTTTGTGGCAAGAACTCAAGGTGTTCTATTATGTTAAAATCGAAGAGCAGTGTGACCATAACTGCATAACCTTCACAAGTTAGAGCGCTTATCGAGCTTTTTTCGGTCATGGCGGCCCAGCATGTTTCCACCAGGATGGCTGAGCTTTAGATTCAACTTCATATCCGTCAACTCATGTTTCATCAGCTATTATACTAGTTTCAGTGGCTTTCATCTAGTGACTCCTCAGCAAATAACATTTGCTACTGTTTTTCTTCAACATTCAACAATTTCGGAACACATTTACCCGAAACATTCGAAAGAAATTCATGGGATGAACCAGCTGACATTTCAACATTATTAACAACTTTATGATTTGATGACCATTCATAGCATTCCAGTTTCATTCACTTTTCTGCGATTTCATCGTTAGATGTGTTTTGTGAGGTGATACTACTGACTGGCAAGTTGTTGCACAAGATCAGTTCGTTTCAATGAAACGTTTGCGGTGCAGTGGTTAAACACATTAACTTTACAAAGTTCTCTTCAATTCTTCCGCAACTTAAACTTTCAAGTTGAAAAACGATGAATAGCGATTAAATCTACTTTTTGGCATGGGGTTCTTGAAACGAGTGTTCTAAAATACTTGACGCAAGTCCTCTTGTAAATGATTGGGAATCTTGCTACTTCTTCTGTATATTTTTGTAAGTGCATTTGGAGCCTCAATTTCAGCTCCACTGTTTATAGTGGCAACACTTTTACTCGTAGATTTGGTGTACATATCGTTTAATGTTCATAAATACCTGTAGCCCCAATTACACTCTGAATATGCAAGCTTATTAACTAAACAATCCTCAAGAATATCATGATAATTTTTTCCTGCTGGGTGATGTAGTTCTTCAGGTATTTGAGCTGAAATTCTTATTAAAATGACGCCAGCAACAAGAACAATGTCTAATCAGAATGAAGAATAGAAAATGAAATACTTCTGTGTGTAATATATTACAGATGGTTTCGGGGAAATAAAATGAAATACTCAAGATATAAATTGTATTACAAAAACGTCACATTTCCTTTTTTATTCAACAACACCCCCGATTCCTATCATTGGTGTCAACGGGGAAACCTCTCAAGTGACAAAGGCACAACCACTGATCCACCAACTTTCCATTTAATTTAGCAGTTTGGCTCGTATTTATCAACACACGATTTGAATTTTAACGATTGAAGATAGGGGCAACCCTTGTACTCAGTACAACGCACATCATTTTTTGGTGGCAAATTCAGTTAGACTGAGTAATGGTCACAGTAGAGTGAAACTTAACTGCAGTTAAATACCAAATCAACGATTCTCATAGGTCACGCAACCTGTCTCACTATGCGATCAAATGCGACCATAGTGAGACTTCCAGAGTTCATACACCGTCTATCAATAAGCCAACTTGCTACAAACAGCAATCAACTTGCCAACAACAAAAGTACAATGACTGCTGGGAAAATGGCCTGCACATATTTGATAACTGTATAATTTACACGTATTTCTACTCGATTCCGGACACCGCAACACTCCAGGTAGTTCAGAGGTGTTGATGCAATGGCGCTTCTCGTGTAAATGAAGCGCCTAGTCAAAGGGAGACACCGACACAGTATCGATTTGCTGACATTGGTTGACAGTACCTGGTAATCTTCCTATGTGTAAGAAGATCCAGACACATGTATGCCGTTCGCAGTAACGGTCGAATACCCTCCGCCCACTCTACCCTTTTTCTCTCGCGGCTGTGAATCTCCAATGCAACGTCCAGAGGTTGCTCTGCGAACACTAATGAAACAATAGCTGAGTAAGCCACATGCACAAGCGGCGCCTGTAATTGAAGGATACCGGTGACTGGTGACGTTGGCAGTGTGCCACCTTCCGAAGACCCGCAGCAGCCAATGGCTCATGTATGTCATTGAACATATCAGTGAGCTGTTGGATTTACGCATAGGGTCTTATTAACAAAGATGCGTCAGTATCCTGTGTCAAACAAAATGCAATACGTAGTAACAAATACAATCACACATTTACATGATACAGGAAAATGGTTAGGTTTGTAGTGTTCAGCGTGAGGATTATACCACTAAAGCTCCTGTCTCCCGGTCCTCAAATATACTTAAATCTCTGACAACGTCTCACCGATGATACTGACATGAAGATGAAGGAAAATCAGATAACATCGGAGTCAGTTTGAGATCACTGTGAAGAGACGTCTGTATGTGCAGGCTGTCATGAAATCGTTGCATTCACTTGTAATGACCGTAGTCGTTGCACGTGACAATTTCCTCACATAGCGCTGCGGGGAAATTTTTTAAAGGGACATAAGTTTAATATAATTGTATCCCATACCTATTAATGCAATCTCATATGGATCTCAAATAAATTGGGGTAAGTTCCTACAGGACCAAACTGCTGAGAACATTGGTCCCTATACTTACAAGATACTTAATCGAATTTTAAATAACTGACACTAAGGACAACACACACACCCATGCTCGAGAGAGGACTCGAACCTCTGAGAAGGGTAACCGAGTGAACCGAGACAAGTCGCCCAAGACCGCACGGTTGCCCCGCAAGGCCTAATGGTCTCAAGCTGACAACCATACAACGTAATCTGACGTACTTTTTTATGTAACACATATCGACAAACACACGAAATTGTTTCCTGAAACGTGCAAGTGATGAATAACGATAGATTAGTTTGATCACAATGGTTAGTCAAAGATATTATAGTACCAAGATACTACATAATCTATTGGTAGACATATAGTTGCGCGCTTAGTCTGTAACCTTGCAATTCGTCATACATTACGTCCTTCATTTTGTTTAATTTTGCTGTACCAGTAGATTTCTCTTCCACCATATGATGAGAATCATGAAATTATTCATACCATCTAGAGAATAATTACTCTAATGATAGGTAAATGTCTATTTTTTGTCCATCCTCAACCAAACCACCTGAAAATCCGAATAAATGCTTGAAATGTGGAATGCAGATGATAAATAATTGTATATTAGATGGATCCAGGTAAACACTGAGTGATGAATCACTCACTGTTATATGTATCAGACAGGTAATTTGTAATGTTGGATGCATCACCTTCCTCGTCTTCACATTCCTTCTGCTTTAACTCCGCTATAATAAAATGATCTTATATCTTAAGGCACACAAACAAAAACAAGCTATCTCTTTGGAAAGGTGCTCTTTTATTACTGGAGGAAGTGCTAAAAGTTCGAAACGTGTTACATAAGTGATAAAAGGCCATAGATTTCATCGATCATGATGGATATTGTTATGATTGAATACTGTACCAGGCAACTGACCCAGTTTGTATGTTAAGTGCTACTGCACACATCAAAAAACGGATACATAGCAGTATATATTTTATTACTACAGTGTCAGACATTACGTCCAGTAAAAACAGTGAGGCAACACTCCCAAACCCGAAAAACTGTATGGTACAAAGCATTAATGCTACCCTAGCATGCAGGGTTGTCATAATGTATGGATACTTCGTTATCATCTTAAGAGGATCTAAGACAAGTACTTGGACAAAAATACTATGCTCAGTATAGACTTAGGTACTTAGTCCAGCGTTTAAGCACTCTGTGTCATCATAGTAAACGTCTCAGAATACATGTATAGTATTTTGTATGAGCACAGAAACAGTGTCGGGAATCGACGTCCACATTCACAGTGAAAATTATAGACAGTTAACATTTTGCATTGGACTCCCACAGGTCGAATACAGTTTAATCAACGATAGGTATCAATAGCAAAAAAGTGAAACATATGCATAATGAATCAAGATGTCAGCACTTTCGGTCATACCACTCTAAGTGTAGGAGTAATTACACTATTTTATATGTATGTGCTACGCTATGGGTACTCCAGGGCCCTCGATAGGGTGGTTTTCTACCCTATGCGTGATGCTACTCAAAATGCAAACTAATGAAGCAAAAGTGTAGTTGCTTATTTAAAAATTAATTATGTATGACGCTAATATGTCAACAGATGAAGGCGACAGAAGTTTGCAAGTTGTCAGATAGAGCTATCGGCCAACCCTGGCAATCCATTTGCGAAACAGTTGTAATACGTACCACTACGACGATGCGATATGTAGAGTATCTACACTGACCACATCTTAGACTCTGTCCTTGTATTTCGAACATGTGTTCACTGTCCTCCAAAGTAGGCAGTTTCGTATGTGTCAAAAGCAATATATATATATATATATATATATATATATATATATATATATATATACGTGTGTGTGTGTGTGTGTGTGTGTGTGTGTGTGCGTGTGTGTCTTAGACACTGCTGGAGAGAGAAAAAAATGGAAAAAGTGATTAAAAGAAGGATAATTACTCTAAAAATTAGACAAATGCTGGGCAATAGTGTTAGATGTGACTTGCAGCTCGCACGTATTGGGAGAGTATATCACAGCATCAGAATAAGAAAAAACTTTGCTGTTTCGACATATGTACAGAACTATTTGGAGTATGACATTGTCCCGATGAAGCTATGTTTCATCCTCTAGAATGAAACGTCTTTCCTCTATTAAAGCACATGTTGCGTCATACCCTCTCTCTATGATCTGATCGTTACAGCCCCACTCTACTGATCGCTCCATCTGTCTAGTGACGATCTTTTTTCTAAATGTGACATCATGAGTCTCCCTATCTCCCTCTGTGTAAATAAGAGACTCCATATCTTCAACGTAGGAAAAGACAAATTGCTGCTTACCATAAAGACACATTAAGTTGCAGACTGGCACAAGTAAAAGGCACTTACATAAAGTTTTCGGTCACAGCATTCATCAGTAAAAGACAAAGACAAACCATTCATAAACATAAGGAAGCAGACCTCATGCACACATGATCACCAGCATCTCGGGCCAGAATGTGTAGTTACTTGTGCTTATCGGTAACTTAATATGTCTTCTTTACGGTAAGCTGTAATCTGTCTTGACCTACTTTCTTGATATTCCTGTCTGGCGCTTCCATTGCTTGAAACGCCAAATTTTGTTTTCGTTGAGGCATTCGAACTCTCTCGACCTTTAACGGATATCTTTAAGTCATTTACTGGAAGCAGATGCTGCTATGAGTTCGAAAGGTCTCTCATCCTTGGCGAAAACTTGTAGCTTTCTCCGAAAATATCCGTCTCCAAACGATTTGATTCAGTGCTTACGTCACAACAAATTTAAGCTACTTCCTATGCGTAAACACAGATATTCTGTATGACCATATCTTATTCCGATATTTTACCAAATTTTTGCGTTTTACCATACATTTCCTGCAGTATTTAACGTTTTCTTCCACTTTTCCATTTCATAAATGTAGATACAAATTTCTATATATTCTCTAATTGCTTGCATTACCATCCCAACCCAACCATAATATCTACTAACTATACTTCCTCCAAATGCAAGCACATAACATTAAATGTCAAAACCAGTGCTAAAACACATTCCCAAATATGGAATCTTGTGGAGGTTGAGAGTTGACATTATTTTATTGTAAACACACACACACACACACACACACACACATAGCTAATAGTTAGCTTCCTGTAGGGATCCGCACTCTCTCCCCTTGGCGTCTTCGGCATTAGGCGGAAATGACAGCTGTAGCAGCAGCAACAGTGCCCGACCTGCCATAGGTGTACCCATATGTAGACGCTATAATAGATAGTACGTGGGTGGGCTCATACTGAACACTACTGTGGAAATATAACTCAGATGGATCCATCCTAAACAATGCCCCAATGTTTGCATACATGGAAGCACCCCAACCACTATCCCAGACCCTTTGCAGATGGGTCCGTCCAGAAAAATATTCTCAGATGTAGAACATGGTGGCCCTGACGCGAATAACATTTCCAAACGTCACAGGTCGGGCATCCAGCATGAACAATATTCTACACCTTCTGAGAGTCATCAGGCGCATTTGTCCTGTCTTTTGGCAGCTATTACATTCTATTGTAAAAGAAAGGACATTCTCAGTATTTAAAAATTCGACATTCAAAACCTTTATTTAAACACTGAGTCCTATGTGCTTTGCGTTTTCTGTTACAACATTAGCAGGTCACGCTTTCGTCCATTGCTGATGTATTTCAGCGGACCTCATTCATTTATTGTCGTACGAACAACAACAATAACATTACAATGCAATTCATTTTTAAGCAAAGTTTTATAGCCAATTTTAAAGAAATCTGTTTTTCCTTTATTCATTCGATGAGGCGTTGAACATACCCTGCCATCTTCCTTGCACTGAAAGACTCCTGCACTGCGCTGCAATTATAAAACTTTTAGTGTACGTCAATGAACGTCAACGCAAATGGTGTAATAAATCCTCAGTATGGCTAATGGGTCTTCCATCATAACAATGGCTTCGTATTCCAGTCTAACAGCATAATAAACTATACATTTAGTGTTCCATGTCCCAGCTGCGGACGTATAACGAGATCACCCTCAAAGCGTAATTAACACTGCTTTAATATCAAGACTTAGCGTAATGGTTCCAACGGTGTGCTGTTAATCTTAACCGTCTCACAGCAGAGCAGATCGACCAAATGCCTGTCGATAGAGGTAATTATTCATGAAACTGCCAATTCTGTTATAACGGACGCCGGTATACACTTGTACTACTCTAGCAGCAGCTAGCTGGGATCTCATTAACAACGCACCGAATATTTTTCCACGTATCGGTTACATTGACAATATCAAAAAAATTGATCCACAGGAGCTAAAAGTAATGAATTTTTTTTCTTCAGATATTTAGCTTAAAACCACTACAGACATTTCAGCATTTTTACTAGCTTTCAAAAATGCACTGTTATTTATGTCATTAAGACGAAACAATACAGCATTCTAACGAAAATATAAAAGTCTGAACGTGCCCATAAACAACAACACATCGCTATTGGCACAATTCACAGACGACCAACTTATTTTATACTCCAGTTAAAATTACTTTGTTATCAACGTTTCAGCGAGTCTGATGATACGGGCAAGCCGCCGTCCTATCGTAGTTATCTGTCGAGCGCCGCGTGAACGCTGTGTTGTCTCTGTTGCAATTAGGTGCAGCGCCTTGTGTAGCGTGGCTGTGCCCGATGGCAATACTACCCCGACCATCCCCACCATCGCCATCTCTCAATCACGATGCAGTTTTAGTGGCAATGTAGCCTAAGATAGGGAGGTATAGAGCAAATGACCATCAAGTTGATACAAGAATGTACAAAGTGGGGTCACAAATTAAACACCATGGGAGTGAAGTACGTGGTAATTCATGAAGATTTAGTAGTGCAAAAAAGGATGGGTACGTTAGCAGCTACAGATTAATGTAAATACACGTGGTGAAGTTGTGACGGAGATGATAATTTCGTTTAATACATTTTGTTCGCTCTTAACATTCTAATGCAAATCCACATGTAATGTATGTTAAAATTTTTTTAAAATACAAATTCTAAATCGCAGTGTAACCTATAAAACTGTGTGTTTGTTGTATTGTATGTACAACCATGTACTCAATTTCACATAATTCAAGTGTAAGTAAAATGTACTATGGCCTGGTACGTTTAATCTTTATCTTTGTAATGCTATAGTGGTAGTTGACGATAGGAATCAGATGTGAGAGATGGACTAAGATGACATGGCTATGTATTAGGGGAATTATTTTCTGTACTATGAGGAAGGGAAGTAGTTTCGTTATAGTAACGAACGGATGGAGCTACACGGACAGGAAAGTCAAAGTATTCAGCCAATGGGAGCTGTTTTCAAGTTTTGTCATGAGCAGAAAGAAGAAGTTTCCACAGATGGAGAAGAGGCCCTGAGAAGGGATAAGATAGAAGAGAGACTACTGAAGAACTAAAATTTACAAACGCAGAATGGTGTCAGGGAACTCGAAGAATCCAAGACAACTGGGTTCACTCAAAAATAGATAAAGTTTACGGAATTATAGAACTGATTGTGTGAGGAGAAAAGACTTGTGTATTTTTACTGATACTAGTGGAGAAACAGTGAATTACAGAGAAAGAGTTGAATGTGTCAGTTTAAGGCGCTGGTACGGGAAGAAATTATCGTTGACAGGGTAATCAGTAACAGGGCATTTACTTTCTGGACCAAGTACTGATTACATTTTGAGTGTTAAAATATTAAAGGCTCGTCATGTAATGAAATTATTGCATGATCGTCTATTGTTGCGTTTATGAAACAATGTATTTCTGTTTGAGAATTAACCCAGTGCATCCCATTTAAATATCCGAAGTATTGAAAGAAGTTTCAATAGCGGTATGGTGTAACAAAGCTGCTGTATGAGACTTAAGCGTTTTCGCACCAATTTGCCCACTCACGAAATTGGTAATTGCGGCAATGACAGCTTCCCATTTCAACGAAACATCTGCTTAGATGGAGGTGTGCCACCTTCTTCAATCAGTGCTATTGCTACATATGCAGGTGAAGGGAGAAAATAAATAATTTTTACATATTTGGTGGAGCCATGTTCACAACAAGAAATTGTGACAATGACTTTATTAACATGCTCCCCGCAGTATTTCGGTATATTCGGCAGCAAAGTAGATCAGAATAGTGATAATTGTTCCAAAAGTTGGAATCGAAACTAAATGCGTTTTCTACAGTGTATAACAAGGAAAGTTAAAATACTTCTTGCAGGCGAATGCTTAACATCACCGTCTAAACTAATAAGAAAACCTCTGTTGTTTGAACAGAAATTCTGTCTCAATGCTACTTCTGTCACCTCTCATTATTAACAGAACTTTGCTTTCTGGGGGATACGTCCAGTTCTGATATTACATTAATACAGCAATCAAAGATGACACTTGATGTACATGACTAAGTATCCAAATGAAATAATTTTGTCACAGCCACCTTTCAGTACAATTTCAGTTACAATTATTCACACATAGGTTGTGCGAATTGATTGTAATGAAGTTACAACACCTTTAATATTCATGAAAGAAAATTGACAATGGTGGTAGCAACACTCAGTACCTTTGGATAAGATGAAGCACAATCCACTCGCCTTTGCAAAATATTGAACATTTCTGTGATATTGTAAGCGTAACTATATTCTATGGGAGAATCAGTGCACGTGTGTAAACTGCAGTTTACTTTTATTAGCATGAGTGGTCGTGAGACATAATCAGTTCGGTGCAGGAATTTGTTCGACCGTGATTTATTGTGACAAAGCTGTATAGGTATGGAGACAGTCATTCGAGTCTTGCTAAAAGAATTGTAGTTTAAGAAATACAACACTTAGCTAAAAAAAGTGACTGCGGTTTGTACACACATACTTAAAGACCAGTTTCCGATTTTAGATAGGCGAATTAGCCGTTTTATTTAGCAATTGTGTGACAGGCGCCGTCAATATCATAACAAACGGCACCTGTTTAGACCATTTCAGCTGTTCCAGTACAAGGGATATAGACTGAGTTGAAATTTATACTTATCTACACACGAGAAAAACCAAAAGGCATCAAACTGGTCTTTATAGAAGAAACAATTGAACAGCCGGTCAGAGGCAACTCTGTTCAATACGAGGAAAGAGCAGATGAAGCAACGGAACGAGATCAGCCAACAATTACAAATATTACAGTACAGGTAGTTTCGCCAGAAGAACTGAGTACTAATCTTATGTAATTATTCCAGATTATGAAGGAAATTACAACATGATTATAAAGCAATACCGTTACAGAAACGAAAGTAGGCCAAAGGCAACTCGAACATAAATTATAAACAAGAGAGAAAGAGATAAAATGAGTAAAAGCATATTAGAGTACATCAGAGAGGCTGGATACTACGGAGACTATTAACAATGAGCTGAGAAACAAAACAGAGGAGGTTCACACCAAGTTAGAAACTGAAATCTGAGCAAGCCACAGCCAACTTGAAAATAGGATTACATCATATCAGACTAAATTGGAAGAGGTCATTGCTCAGGCAAAGTAAAGACCATAGAAAAACCTAAAAAAAACGTAAGGCAGGAAATCGTGAAGAAAATCGAAGTCCTAAAGAAACAGAGAAGAGGATATTGATTGTGACATATGAAGTAGAAACAAAAGTTGTAGAGCAAGCCATGTCTGTGGGGAGTAGCATGGAGGAGGTTACCGGAAAACATCAAACTGGGATCAGTGTATAAACACTGCAGGATCTAACCACTGTAGTAGAACAGGAAATAAGAAACATAGTTCAAGAAACTGAATATGTTCCTAGGCATAATGTGGTATGTGGGATACAGCACGCAAACTTGGAGTGGAATTGTCAAAAAATAAAATTCGGCAATCTCAAATTTAGATTAGCAGGGTCTGACC
Organism: Schistocerca serialis cubense; assembly: GCF_023864345.2. NCBI lineage: Eukaryota > Metazoa > Arthropoda > Insecta > Orthoptera > Acrididae > Schistocerca > Schistocerca serialis. The sequence goes on from NC_064642.1 coordinate 670,401,736, forward strand.
ACTCTCAGGGTTGTGTGAGTGAGTTACAAAAGAATATACCAACAGTGGGACTGATGCAAATAAGACAGAAGTTGCTTTGAGTTTGATGAAAGAATGCAGCAAGCATTGGGCAGACGAGTTATGAAGCAAACGTCAAACGGATCGAGAGTTTAAGTAGAAATGTATCCAGAAATGTTGACAACTTAAATACAAAGGTATTGAGCGGTTTTATGTGGAGCCCACGGTACAAAACAGGAAGTGTTTCAGCCTACTGCCAGGTGCGCTACACAGACATGTTTGCTATCGACGAATTAGAGATTTCCGAAGTATGGAGGAAACTGCTAAAAGCAGTACAACGAATGGTTTCGTGGAGGACCGTGGCAGCATGTTGACAGTTTTGTGAGAACAGTAAAGTGCACAGAATCAAAATTCAGTATCAATAGATTGCCTGAATTACGCTTGAATAAGGAAGGGGCAGTTAATTGGAAACGACCAGATGGAAAAACAACCTGTTCATTATTTCAAAAGAATCTTCATAACTGTTATTGCATTTATCCCTCTGTGGGACAAGGTGGTCAGTGCTTCATGGAAAAATGTTTTTCGTTGCCTACGGAACCATGGTTACACCCAGGCCGGCGCATCTCTGTCCGAAGCAAATCGACGGCTATGAATGTTCTGGCTGATGTGTAAGAGCTTCTCAGTGAAATTTGTGCACCGTGATCGAAACAGCAGGCACAGCATCTCAGGGAAATTATTGACGAGCTTTTTCTTTGACTACAATGGCATGTTGGTCATTGACATTCTAGAAAACAGTTCTACATACAATTAACGCACAGCGATACGCGGACGCTTCAGAAAATAAAATGCGCCATGAAGTCCAAACGACCAGGAAAGTTGACGGGCGACTTCATTCTGTTGCAGGATAATACCGGCGCACATATTTCCAAGGTTGTTTTGATAACGCTGCAGATATTTCGCTCAGAGGACCTAGCGCGTCCATGATATGGTTGGAGCCCTCAAGAAAGATATTAATGGCCGTCGATTTGTTTCGGGCATAGAGGTGCGCTCTCGGTACAATCTTAGCGCCATAGGTAACCAGATACATATTTCCATGAAGCGACTGATGGTCTTATCTGACAGAGAGATAAGTATGTAAAGAGTTATGGCGATTACTTATGAAATAATAAACAGTTTACCTTCTGTTGGTCCATCTGTCTGATTTTCGTTTGACTGCTACTTCATACGTCGAAAACAGCAGATTTGAAGCTTTGTGGCAGAGGCTACCCAAGATGACCTAACTATGGAATGTGTGTGAAATCTTATGGGACTTAACTGCTAAGGTAATTAGTCCCTAGGCTTACACACTACTTAACCTACATTTTCCCAAGGACAAACACACACACCCATGCCCGAGGGAGGACTCGAACCTCCGCCGGGACCAGCCGCACAGTACATGACTGCAGCGCCCTAGACCACCCGGCTAATCCCGCGCGGCCTTAACAATGGAAGAAGCAACGGAAGAACGCAAGTAGATGATAATAGTACAGATCATAAGCAAAACAATACAGAAAAGGGACGCGAGCATGTTTGAAGGTCTGCACGTACGCGAGGCAACAACCGGGGCTAGGAACAAGAAATAAACGAAGAAGAGGATACAGCCACTACGAGCCAGAATGCAGACAATATCCGAATAAAACAGAAAGATCTTACTGTGAATATTGTTTGTCAATTCTAAAAATTCTTCTACAACATGTCAGTGAAAGGGCTGAATACTTAGTATACCAACGCAAGTGACAACACACGCAATACACTAGCACACAGACTCGGCAGTGAAGAAAGTAAAATATACGCTAGAGTACTATGTCGCAGAATTGTGGCATATGGCAGACAGCGGGAAGGCGGCATGCAGGCAGGCGAGAGTGATGTCATAGGCAGCTAAGCGGGGCGTCGAACGGCGAGCAACAAGAGCAAAGATTCCACTGACGGAAATGACTTAACACGCGATAGTGAGTTACGTGAAGCAAACGGAGTGGAGTTCATTCATGATGTAGGAAATGTGACGTCACTCACAACACCATGACGCAGAAGAGAATTATGAGGTGTTCGCCCACAATTACCATACAATGACAAACGCATGGAACCAAATAAGAGTCAGATTAAAGCAAATGCGGCTTAACGGAGATGAGGATACGGAATCCGAGTCTCCGTATGAGGGATGTGAAAGTGAAGTCAAAGAAACAGACGAATGACAAGATGAGGAGGAGGATGGAAGTGGATTAATATGTGAAAGGAAGAAGTTGGAAGAAGGAATAGTTACATTATGTAGACAATTTCTTCCAAACCCACGACGTATATGGGCAATGGTGTTGCAAAAGGAAGGAAGAGACAAGCTGAAGGGGGAGTGGGGTATTACAGATAAATCTTTTGAGCAGAAACTATTGTTGTGGAAAGTGGAAGCGGATGAACTAGTACTGTCAGTATTGTCAGTTGTCATGAGATTGGAAATGTCGGTATTTAGGGTAAAGAGGCACCAGTTGATGAAAGTGCATTGAAAGAGGATGTAAAGGTATGTAATTAAAGGGTGGGGATTGTGGAAGAGTAGGAGGGGAGTAGGATATGGAACCAAAAAAATGTTCAAATGTGTGTGAAATCTTATGGGACTTAACTGCTAAGGTCTTCAGTCCCTAAGCTTACACACTACTTAAACTGAATTATCCTAAGGACAAACACACACAACCATGCCCGAGGAAGGACTCGAACCTCGGCCGGGACCAGCCGCCCAGTCCAGATATATAAGAAATCAGTAAAATGGAAGAAGGGGCTGGAGGGAAGAAATGAGCTGAAGAGGATGGACAGAAGGAATATACTGAATATACTGGCGACAGAGTGAAGCAGGAGACGTATAGTGAAGAGCTCATTAACAGCCGGAAGCGTAGCTAATGGCTTGTGATGTTTTGAGAGAGAAGACATGAATAAGTTCAGCACTGCGAGCTAATCGGTGTTTTCGAGCTGACCTTATATATTATGGAGACAGGAGTATCAGTATCCAGCACCAAAAATTATTTGTTTAGTTAATTTGGAAGAGGGAGGGAAGGAGACACAGCAGAAAGTACTCGCAGTCAAGATAATGAATTAACGACTGTAAGAAAACAACGATTTAAGAAGCCAGCAAGCGAAAGTGCTCATTTACGCAGGTCCGCGTGTAAAAAATAGACGATTGGTTAGAGAAGGCGTTCAGAGGAGAGAGTCCTACGCTGTTTCCTTATGTGTGAAACTGGAAGGAATCAGGCGAGATTAGAACCAACCGAACCCGATGTTATCTCGCCATTCACTGTTAAGGCGACAGAGACCCCGGTTGTAATGAGGAAGACTCATCTGTCCGCTGGGCAATAGTGGTAAAAAAAAAGTACAGCAACGAGAACTGAATGAACGGAGGGAACGTAGATTGTGAACATGTATTCTGGAAGCGTCAACGCGAAAAACTGAACTGTGTCAAACAATGTTCAGGCAATTAGAGCGGTCAGTGAACGAGCATGGGTGCAGCAGCGCTCGTGTCACATAATGCTAACAGCGCAGAAATTCCGAGAGTGTAATTGTGTATGCGAATTACTTCCAGTTCATGTGGCACGTCTGAATTCTACTCCTCCACAAAACTGTACTCAGAGTACGACTTTCTCCCAAAGTTCTCAATTATTTATTTGATACACTCCAGTCTCTGCCTCCGTCAAGGTTTTTACCTTCTATAGCTTCCTTAAGTACTGTGGAAGTTACTACTTTCTATCTTACCACATTAGTTATCATCGGGTCATTCTTTTTCTCAACGTTTTCAACATGTTTCTCTCGTCACTGATTCTGCGGAGAACCTCCTCATTCCTTACCTTTTCATTCCATCTAATTCTCAAAATCCTTCTACAGCATCACATGCCCAACGCTTCTATTCTCCTCTTTACGAGTGTCTTCTCATCCATAACCCACGTAAAACGATGTGCTCTTGCTTTATCAGTCCATCTAATTCTCAAAATCCTTCTACAGCACCACATCTCCAACGCTTCTATTCTCCTCTTTACCATTGTTTTCTCAGTCCAGAACGCACGTACAACACTGTGCTCCAATCAATAAAAATACATTCGAGATGAATATCTTTGACAAATTATGACCTCAGATTCACGCTCCCCGAGAAAGATGCTAGTTATTTCCAGAGTGATAATGCTTCAACGCATTTTCATCTTCGGAATACATATTAATTTTTTTAAAGTGGTCATCACGGTGTAGTGGGCACAGCGATAAACATTGACGTCGGAGTTTCCAGGTGTAGTGCCAGACATTGGCAGGGGTCTTTCCATGTTCACTCAGCCTGCTACGAGATAAGAACTTGGGATCTTTACCGAGGGTAAGAGGTAGTCTTGGTGCTACCTACGCCCCCGCCGTAGCACGGTGAGTAAGTGCTGTACTCTATCTGCAGTCAGACCGATGGACCAGTTAATGACCCGTGCCACAGACTTTACCTTTTAATGTTTTAGCCCCTCTGTCTTCGTAATCCGGTTTGACAAAAGTGTACCAACACGATTTACATTCAAACAGAGGTGATACTCTGGAGGGTACTAACATTTCTATTATTCTGATCATGTACTCGTGCATAAATGACCTTCATATTTTTCGATTGGCGCCCTAACAGTAATATCACGGGCCACCATTACAAAGAAAGCTACCTCACCTGGAGGTGGACTATGTCTGTTGCCCAATCTCTACGGAAGGTCCACATATGCTCCGTGTCAGTTGAGCTGAACACTTTTCGTTTGAAATAACCTCACCCGCAACACTGGTTTAGCCATCTTGTAATTGAAACCAGTGACCGTGTTTCATTCACTTGATTTATTCTGAGAGGCAAGTGAAACAAATCCACATACATTACCAAAGGCAAATTCAAATAATTCCCAGTGTCAGTGACTTATTATCTTCCTATGATACGTATTTCGAGGACACACAGGGTTATTTTCAAGTGAATCACTTGTTAAACTGTTTATATGTTTATACTTATAGGATGCCACTCTGGTATTCAAAGTCATGTTATACATATCCGAACTCTTCAAACATAATGTTTACTGGACAGTGAATTCTGACATAAATAAATTGAGAAAGCAGAACAGCATACAAGTTATCACTGCAATGAATTTCACTTAACAGTGAGCTAAAGCCTTAAGGAGGACATTTTCCTCCAAAGCGTCCTATGGCAACGAGAATCATTCGGCGGCATATATCACTAAGTGTCAAAAATGGGTTACACTTCTTACAACACAAGCAGGGCACGGTATCCATAATTTAAAGAGAAAATTTTCAAACTCAATCTTTGTATCTAGGATCCATTCAGAGTAGGATGTAGAAGCAGCTGGACTTCATTAGCAACGAAAGTCTTGACTGCAGGCGCACTATTCAACGACATCTTTCGCTTCAGGTCGTTATTTGTTTCGCTTTGTATGGAGAGAGGCCCTTCTGATGAACAGGCGCTCCGGTTATTTCGAGACAACGAAGAGACGTCTCCTCTTATTTCTTTGTCTGCGTCCTGAGTCGATGCTCGCGCTTTCTACGTCGAATGGGGCACCGCTGTCACTAGTTTCTTAAAACAATGTGAGCAGAACTCTTGTGTAGTTGAATGATTGAGCTTTTTAATCTCCTCTCTCCTCTGCTTTAATTTTGTGTCTTTCATCACCTTTCACTTCGAAAAGTCGAAATTTAGTCACCTTTAAGGATATCAATGACATATTTATTTACATAGTCTTGCTCTATACTTTTTTTTTCGTGGATCCTCGGAATTATGTCTGTGAAACGTGGGATGAAGCCAAACAGTGCAATAAATGGAAACAGTAACATTACGATATTTCATTGTTTTACAGTGGCAGTGGCAGTTACGTTACAATCAAGAAAATTGGTTTCAAAAGTTAATATGAAAACATTTTACTTCAGCATCTGCACATACACTTACACTCTGCAAACCACTGTAAAGTGTATAACCGAAGGTACACAAAACAAAAAAGTTTTGCATCACCTCGGTTCCGAGAGTTCCGGAATCTCTACAGAAAATTGGAATAGACACCAACATAAAAATCATTTCCGCCCTTTTCATTGCTCATGAAAAGTATACATGTTGTACCACGATACAGCGAGACCTTCAGAGGTGGTGGTCCCGATTGCTGTACACACCGGTACCTCTAATACCCAGTAGCACGTCCTCTTGCATTGATGCATGCCTCTATTCGTCGTGGCATGTTATCCACAAGTTTAACAAGGAACTGTTGGTCCAGACTGTTCCACTCCTCAACGGCGATTCGACGTAGATCCCTCAGACTGCTGGTGGGTCACGTCGTCCATAAACAGTCCTTTTCAGTCTATCCTAGGCATGTTCGATAGGGTTCATGTCTGGAGAACATGCTGGCCACTTTAGTATGGCGACGTCATTATCCTGAAGCAAGTCATTCACAAGATGTGCGAGATGGGGAAGCGAACTGTCATCCATGAAGACGAATGCTTAGCCAATATGCTGCCGATATGTTTGCACTATGGGTCGGAGGATGGCATTCACGTATCGAATAGCCGTTATGGCGCCTTCCATGACCAGCAGCTGCATTCGTCGGCACCCTATAATGGCACCCCGAAACAGCAGGGAACCTTCATCTTGCAGCACTCGCAGGACATCCTGACCGGGTTGTTCCAAACACGTCTCCGTCGATTGTCTAGTTGAAGACATATGCGAAACTCATCGGCGAAGATAACGTGATGCCAATCCTGAGCTCTCCATTCAGCATGTTGTTGGGCCACTCTGTACCGCGCTGCATGGTGTCGTGGTTGCAAAGGTGGACTTCCCCGTGGACGTCAGGAGTGAAGTTGCGCATCGTGCAGCCTATTGCCCACAGTTTGAGTCGCAACATGACGTCCTGTGGCTGGAAATAAGCATTATTCAACATAGTAGCATTGCTGTCAGGGTTCCTCCGAGCCATAATCTGTAGGTAGCGGTCATCCACTGTAGTAGTAGCTCTGGAGCGACCTGAGTGAGGCATGCCATCGACAGTTCCTGTCTCTCTATATCTCCTCCATGTCTGACCAACATCGCTTTGGTTCACTCTGAGACGCCTGGATACTTCCCTCGTCGAGAGCCCTTCGTTGCAAAAAATTAACAATGCTGGCACGATCGAACCGCAGTATTGACCGCCTAGGCATGGCTGAGCTACAGACAACATAAGCAGTGTACCTCCTTCCTGGTGGAATGACTGGAACTGATCGGCAGTCCGACCCCCTCCGTCTAATAGAAGCTGCTCATGCATGGTTGTTTACATCTTTGAGCGGTTTTACTGACTTCTCTGAACAGTCAAAGGGACTGTGTCTGTGATACAGTATCCACAGTCAGCGTCTATTTTCAGGAGTTCAGGGAAAAGGGATGATGGAAAACACTTTTTGATTTATGTATTTAGCACTGTACCACATTTTAGTGTTAGGTGATGCAATTAATTTTTTGTCTTCACTTAATATTCGATATTGAAACCTCGCGAGTAAGCTTTTGCGAGATAATGGACACCTGTTTTCAAGAGTGTATCAGTTCACGTTTTTTATCATTCCCGTTGCTCTCTAGAGAGATTAACAAACGTGTGAACATTCTTGGTACTCTTCTTTGTATAACTGCAGTATCCTCTATAAGTTCCATACGGGATGAACCCCACACTCTTGTGCAATATTCTAACAAGGAACCTATTGAGTGCGGGGTCGCAAAAGGAAAATGATGTTTACGGCATTCGACGCCCCACATATTGTTTGCCAAGCAACAACAACATTGGCTACTAATGGCAATAGGGGGTGGGACTGGAGGTATCCAATAGTGAGCACAGCACGATGCCATGAAGCTTGTATTGTATTGTATTGTATGGTAATCAGGGACCTAGAAACGACGGAGAGGCTCCGTCCCCGCCGCAGCCGCAGTGGTCCACAACCCCACGACAACTATCACAGTCCACTTCATCCCTCCACCGCCCCACACCGAACCCAGGGTTATTGTGCGGTTCGGCCGCCGGTGGACCCCCCAGGGAACGTCTCACAGTAGACAAGTGTAACCCCTCTGCGTGGTAGAGTAATGATGGTGTACGCGTACGTGGAGAACTTGTTTGCGCACCAATCGCCGACATAGTGTAAATGAGGCGGAATAAGGGGAACCAGCCCGCATTCGCCGAGGCAGATGGAAAGCCGGCTAAAAACCATCCACAGACTGGCCTGTTCACCGGATCTCGACAAGTATAATACCCACGTTCCATAGGACGATGATCTCTGCACCTCGTGCAGGGGACCAGGCGCTCCTTCCCGCCCGGAAAGGCGGGCACGCCACGTAGCTTTGTTGAAGTGCTTAGTCTACTAGTAACCCACGACAGTTCTACAGTGCTAGTAGAAATGGCGACGATTAACAAAGATTGAATTACATCCACAAAAGCAGTTCCCGAAGTTGAAATTTCGTCAGAAAGGAACCCAAGTAATTTTGCGCAGTGAGAAAGAAGTGACAGAGGAAATATTAGCGTTTCATCATGATGAGTCAGGGTAATATGCGGTGTCGTATACGTTCTATTGTGTGGACAATGTACATGAAGAGTACAAGGATGACGATATGCGCGTAACAAATGTGTCAAGGCATGTGTTTCATCGTCCTTGTCCGACAGGCAGTCACGAATTCCGTCTCCAGTAAAACGTAGTGAAGGACAATCGGTGTCGAAGGAGCGGGTACGTACATGGAAGACCATCCACAGAATAGTGATAAAACAATTACGAAAAGATTTCGAATAAGTTCGCAGCAGTATGTCTGTGTTGTGCATAAGAAAAACTGCGTTTGTTCAAGAGAGGAGAGTGCGCACTTGTTACAAAAACTGCTCGATATTATTTACAGGATACGCATGATAGTGACCTATGTCATGCACATCAAACCGCGCGCGGCATAGATTACAGTGATTTCAAGTGAAGCAGTGAATGGTTGCATAGCTTCAGCGTTACAGAACTGGAAGACCAAAGACAACGAAATTTCAAACAAAGCGTCAACTTGTCGATGCATAGCAAACTGCAGAATTGGATTGAAAATTTGTAGATCAGCTAAACAAATTTTCCTATTGTCCATTAAGGAATTTGTTTTCAACTACGACCAATCGGGATTTCAAGGGGAAACGCAAATGAAAGTTAACCTGAAAATTAAAGGTACCAAGAGAGTTGTATGAATATCAGCTAACATTGGTATATAATTACACCGACTGTTAATCTGGATGGTAAATTGGCTGGAAAGTTATTTATTGTGATGTGAGAAGTTGGAGGTGCTCTGCCACTTACGGTTCTTTCTGGTATGCGTGGCCTTGCAAGGGCAGTAGGGAATATTTACATCGTGGAAAACAAGAGTGGGAAAATGTGCGTAAGAGAACTACAGTTGTGCTTTTGTATAACAGCTGGCAAAATAACTTCCTTTTTGCTTGATTTCTTGTCTGTGTATAAAAATTATACTCCTTCAAACTATCCGTCCCGAAAAGTGTGCGACATTGCAGTTCATGTCACATGGAACCACTACACAAATTCAGCTTCTGAGAGTTTGTTTTCCCCATGTGCACAAAACATAGGACTATCTGCAGCCACGCCTTAAGGGATAGTCAGTGTCTCGATAAGCTCGACGATAGACTGTTACGCATTGGCATACCATCGCATTCCAACAGTTCTCATCACCCCGTTACACTGATATGGTTCTACATGTATTTTTTATGAATGAATACGTAGCCCAGAGTCTTGCACTGTTTGTAGCTCTCAAGGATTTCGCCTTAGATCTGGATGGTGCGAACGTTTATAATCATTGTGGCACGCCATTTTTCATTCTGTGTTCGTGGTACAAGTTAATGGTTCGTTTTCAACATTTCTAAAATATCTACGATGTCGATTTTGTGAAGTATAATACCCACGTTCCATAGGACGATGATCTCTGCACCTCTTGAACACTCAATTTCTGTCGCGTTCCTGACACATATGGTGAGCCAGTATCAGCTGATATTTTTCCTGTCATAACCGTTAATACTACACTTTCAAATGAACTTTACTGAAGACTGAACTAGTGACATTGCACTCAACGGGTTCCTTGTGAGATGTAACACGTAAGTTGTAAGCAGTCCTCTTTGTAGTTATTCTGTCTAAGTCTGCCACCTACTTTGCCTCAGACTGAGAAGCTTTTCTCTGTTGTAAGTCTAAGCAGAACTTTGTAACCCCTTTGAAACGCACATTTCAATATTGTACTTGTGGTACTCGCTTTTCTCTGCACCCCCGATATTTTATTCCTAGAGATAATTTTATCAATGAATCTTAGCACTATCCCACGTCATTCATCGTCGATCCCTGCACTGCTACAGACCGACCCTCATGAGTTTGTGTCGCTTATCTCAGTTGCGTCCCTCTACGTCACACGGGGTAATGAACAAAACATGTACCCTTCACTGTTTACTGCTTTTGGGATACTTTTACCATTAAAAAGCCGCATCGAAGGAACACTAAGTTCACGGGCAAATGTATACATTAATTTAGATATAAATAACTATATACAAGTGGGCATTAGTAAAAATATGAGGTGACATTTGAAGTATCTGAAGATGCGGTCACCTTACAACAAAATGTCTATAATCACAAATTCACACAGCAGATCACCAAGATTTTCAAATCACATGACATAAACATAGCGTGCTGAAAAGAATCTACCCAGAAATATATCCCAAACTTTATAAAAGATATAGGTCAGATGGGAAACAGGTAGAACGTTCGGTATCCGATACAAGTAATGTAGTGAAGCCTGGAAACAAGGAATAGATCGCCCTACATTTGTGTAGCAATTCAGACAACGTAATTAGAAGCTAGACTCTAGGCAAGAGGTCATGAAAAGATATATAATACGTAAAATACGCATGTGACCTTGCAACAAAATTACAATATACATGAATCCGAAACATAACAGATAACCAAGTGAACTCGACAAAAAATTAACTCTTTGAATCAAAAGACAAAAATAGCACAAATGTTCAAATGGCTCTGAGCACTATGGGACTTAACATCTGTAGTCATCAGTCTTCTAGAACTTAGAACTACTTAAACCTAACTAACCTAAGGACATCACACACATCCATGCCCGAGGCACGATTCGAACCTGCGACCGTAGCAGTCCCGCGGTTCCGGACTCAGCGCCTGAACCGCTAGACCACCGCGGCCGGCTGCACAAATGTAATCAATTAGATGATCATCAGAAAATTCACCAACTCCCTTTCCCTCACTGTTCCTTGATTGCCTACAACAACTCTAAAAACGAAAATCCAGTCGTCTGAAAGAGCGAACATGTCCCCCTCCGTTTTTTTTCTTTCTGTCCTCTTCCAGATGGATATTCTAACCACATTGAACACTCCGAAACCTAGCTTTATAGACGCCACGCTCTCCCATTACCTTAAAAACTGTTAGTCTCTGCCGGCCGAAGTGGCCGTGCGGTTAAAGGCGCTGCAGTCTGGAACCGCAAGACCGCTACGGTCGCAGGTTCGAATCCTGCCTCGGGCATGGATGTTCGTGATGTCCTCAGGTTAGTTAGGTTTAACTAGTTCTAAGTTCTAGGGGACTAATAACCTCAGCAGTTGAGTCCCATAGTGCTCAGAGCCATTTGAACCATTTGTTAGTCTCTACCAAATGCTAACAGAGTTGTTGTTGTTGTGGTCTTCAGTCCTGAGACTGGTTTGATCCAGCTCTTCATGCTACTCCATGCTGTGCAAGCTTCTTCATCTCCCAGTACCTACTGCAGCCTACATCCTTCTGAATCTGCTTAGAGTATTCATCTCTTGCCCTCCCCCTACGATTTTTACCCTCCACGCTGCCCTCCAATACTAAACTGGTGATCCCTCGATGTCTCAGAACATGTCCAACCAACCCATCCCTTCTTCTAGTCAAGTTGTGCCACAATCTCCTATTCTCCCCTCATTAGTTATGTGATCTATCCATCTAATCTTCAGCATTCTTCTGTAGCACCACATTTCGAAAGCTTCTATTGTCTTCTTGTCTAAACTATTTATCGTCCACGTTTCACTTCAATACGTGGCTACACTCCATACAAGTACTTTCAGAAACGACTTCCTGACACCTAAATCTACACTCGATGTTAAAAAATTTTTCTTCTTCAGAAACGCTTTCCTTGCCATTGCTAGTCTACATTTTATATCCTCTCTACTTCGACCATAATCAGCTATTTTTCTTCCCAAATAGCAAAACTCCTTTACTACTTTGTCTCATTTTCTAATCAATTCCCTCAGCATCACCCGACTTAATTCGACTACATTCCATTATCTTCGTTTTGCTTTTGTCGATGTTCATCTTAAACCCTCCTTTCAAGACACTGTCCATTCCGTTCAACTGCTCTTCCAAGTCCTTTGCTGTCTCTGACAGAATTACAATGTCATCGGCGAACCTCAAAGTTTTTATTTCTTCTCCATGGATTTTAATACCTAGTCCGAACTTTGTTTGTTATCATGGAATATTTCGTGAATAAATTTTTTTTGAAAGTATTTAACTGATACGTGGCGCCGTTGGCGCCATTCGCTTCTCTGTATTCATTTAAGATTTATGCGACCGACTCAGTATCGCGTGGCCACGGTTTTCCTCTTTGGTCCCTTTTCGGCCATATAAGCACACGACGCTGCAGGGAGAGTATCCCCCTCCCCCCCCCCCCCCCCCATCTGCCTTTGGCTGGGGAGTGTCATCTTTGTGTCGCCATTTTCGTGCAGTGTTTTACAGTGAGTGTTCCGTGTGTGTTCTTTTGGGAAGTGTTGCGAAGGGCCATCATACTGTCGCTGGGTGTGCTTTTTATCTCTTGCGAACAGAAACCAGACTGTCGCCATGTTTTTTCTTTTTTTAATTATGTGTGTACTACGTTACTCGTCTGATTCGTGTGTCTTTTATTAACATTGCCAACCCCTTTTGCTTTCTGTTTAAACTTTCCGCATTTTTCCGGCATTTTACACTTTAAGTCACCGTTTTATCGCCTGTTTTGCTTGTTTCTTTTCTTCTTCAGTTTTTTCAACAAAAGTCTGTAGGCTGTAGAGCAGCGTACTAAGCTGCTGCCAGCCCGCCCCCTTCGGGGGGAATTAAAAATCAATAAAGAAACAAAAAAAAAAAAAACAACAGAGAGAGTACTGCTTTAGGTCGGTTGGCTGGCGTTCCGGTGTGCCGTCTGGTTGTCTGCGGTCGTTCTCTGCGCATGCTGTACCTCTTTCTGTCACGTGGGCAGTGAGGGTGCGGACGGAGACGGGCGTGGGGTCGGCGAGTGTGTACCGCCTCCAGTGAGAGGGCGTGGTGTCTGTACTGCTAAACGACGTCAGAGAATGTGAGAAGTTTATTTTAATGAGTTAATGTTACCAGAAGAAGTTAATCGTGGATCTGTATTGCGTTTCAATTTCCTGATTAAGTTCTGGTCAGTCACTGATGAAATTGTAAACCGAGGAATGACAGAACCAGTCGCATAATTATAAACTTCACTATTTGCATCGTGATTGTATTATGAACATTTTAATTAATTTACAAAAGCTAGTAGCGACAGTCTTGTCGCACTGTAGCCAATGTTGTCTGAAGTGCTGTTATGTATAGCATGCTGCAGAACCGTGGCATCCAGTAGAAGTGCACATAACTTAGTTCTGTCCCATATATGTGAGTGTGATCGAAAAATTTTGTGGCAGTGATTTGTGTTCATCACTATTTCATGTTAGTAGGAAGTGCTGAATGTGAATGGCTTTTGGGTCCCTTGTGGCCATACTCCTGTTTCGAAATTTTTCAAATGTTTTGACGATTGTGTTACTCTGGATGCCGCCCAGTTGCTGTGTGGTTTTATGTTGTTGTTTCAATGGTGTAATCAGTGGTACGCTTCGTCCGTTGTAACTGGTCGTTTGACTGGGGGACGAATCCTTGGCGGCGGCCATTTTCAATTGTAACCGATAGCTCGGTTGCTGTGTTTTACAGTAGACTCCAGTTCTTCGGCGAGTTTGAGTATTTTATTATTTGTTCCTGGTGACGCCGAGGCGTCCGTTATCCTTTTTCACCGTTCCTTTCAGCCTTCATTCAGACTCGATCTGAGTTGTATTTTCCGAGCTCCTCTGATGTGCCATTACTTGTCATTGAAATTTTGTAACACCTGAAAGATCCCTTTCATTGTACTGAGTTCTTAATATCTCATTCAGAGAAAGAAATTGTGAATTGTTAGCCGGCCGGAGTGGCTGCAGTCTGAAGCCGAGCGACCGCTACGGTCGCAGGTTCGAATCCTGCCTCGGGCACGGACATGTGTGATGTTCTTAGGTGAGTTAGGTTTCATTAGCTCTAAGCTCTAGGCGACTGATGACATCAGAAGTTAAGTCCCATAGTGCTCAGAGCCATTTGACCCATTTGTGAATTGTTTCTGCTATTATGTCTTAAAAGGTGTCCTGCTTCTGTGGGAGATTTTTTTTCGGTAACTACTTATTGTTTGTATGGTTTTTAAGATATGTGTGTAGAGGGTTTGGAAATTATTTATTGTTTAGGGTAGGCTTTGATGCCGATAGACATTTTGTCTATTTAGTAATGTTTCAAATTCTCGGACAATTATATGTATCATTCTGGGGTATTTTTAAATAAATTCTGTTGGCAGTTACAAGCCAGAGTTTGTGTCTGATTGGCAGTTATTGCCTTGTCTTTACACACACACACACACACACACACACACACACACACACACACACACACACACAGAGAGAGAGAGAGAGAGAGAGAGAGAGAGAGAGAGAGAGAGAGGTGGAAAAATGAGAACACCAAATAGGAAAGAGGTGACAAGCAACACATACAGGAGATACATAAACAGATCGTACCTACGAGTAAATCATCCACGTTCTCGAACAACAAAGTTGAAGTAATTTTAAAATCATCAACGAAGTCTCCAGCGGGAATTAGTTGAGAAATGTAAAGGTGTGAACAAAGAGCACAATTATCTGTGGGTGTGTATGTGGAGAATATCCATTAATGAAGTGTAAATGCGTCCTGTATGCTATGACAAGATGAGAACAAAAGCGGAGGACGATACATAAACATAAACAAAATCCTAGTTATAGAAGAAACTGTGCTGTGAACTGCTTAAAATCTGGGAAAAACAAAATGGTATTCTCTCAGAGAAAAGCAACTGAACGTGCCTTTAATGGTAAAGTTTAGAGAGCAATGTTTTATTCCAGAAAAAAAGCTTTTGAATTCATAAAAGGAAAAAAAATGCGTTTCTGAATAACGTTCCAAGTTCACTATTTACAATATTTTATTTACCACTGTGTCTGGCATTGTTAATAATTCAAAGAAGCTCAGACAGGTCTTAATTCAAAGCTTCCACATTTAATAAAAACCCATTCTTCTGAAAAACCGATGGTGAGATGTTAAAAAACTGGACTCGTATTTCGTACAACGGCGATTCACATGCTAATGCGGCCTTACCTAAATCCCTAGGGAAAAACAGAGAAAGTTCAGTGAAAGAGATCATACAATTTTCTTCCCCATTCTCATCCGATCATGAGTAAGATCTGTAATGACAATGTATTTTACGGATCGCTAAACTCGAGGCTTCTACAATTTTCATGATTATATCCTTACACATCTGCAACGTATTTTCTTCCTTTGCGTTGTTTGGCCGATAACGATAAAATGCACCTTAATCATCGAGGTACACTTCTCCGTGTTGCTATAATAACTTAGTTGTAATATTAAACTCCAGTCACATGTAAAAAAGAAAAGCATTCCAAAGTCGAAAAATTTTGGTCAGTCCACTACAGATAGCGGTTTGATTAAAACTAAATAGTACTCAAACAACTCGATACGAGGGCTCTGTGGTATGGAGCCTAGTCTAGCTGCGTTGAGAAGGTCCTACAGTGGTTGTAAAGTTACTCACAATTATAATCGTTATACGTTAGTAGAATACCTTCTAATATTCATTACGTTCGCGACATTACCTGTTTGATCAGTTTTCCTCTATTTCAATGTATGTTTAATCGATCTTTGGGACTGTGATCTTTTGCAGTTTTTACGTCCTCTTGCTAACAAATATTTTGTACGATCTCGCTGATAATGCTGTAAATTAAGGCACCATAACGTAAAGTAATACCATTAACTTGCCCATAACTATCAGTTTCTGTAAACCTCGATTACAGTTTATTGCTCTGTAAAGTGTGAAGTTTTTACAGACTAGGTAGCGTCGCTGATTAATCATGAAAGGAAAGAAAATTCAAATTGCAATTATTTCACAATCTTCCATACAGTTATCTGAAATTATTTAGGGTACACACGATAAACTAAATGGGAATTGAAAGAAAAGAAGCAGCGATCATTTCCTGGTACGTTTCATGCAATATATTCTTTAGATCGCAAATATTGTTGTTATCTACATTTCAGTATCCAATAACCCGATTCTGATGATGAACAACATCCGAAGCTTGTCATTCATACGAGAGTAGTGTAATACATGGCACGCCACTAAAATTCCAGCAGGAGGGATAACAAATAAGGCAACTACTTTACGTTGCTGTAGAGTGCAGTATAGTTGGGCGAAGACAGAGTTAATGAACTCTAGGGCCAAGGAAGCTGTGTCATGCATATCTCTCAGCAGTTCATGATTAGACTCCCAGTGACTGAGAAATGTAGAGAACCTACTATGGCAACAGCTGACATCCATTTGTATCGTTTAGATCAGGACCGGACGGCCTACATGATGTCTTGTGTACCTTGTTAGGTAGCGTGGGATTTACACCGTAGAGCCAAAGGAACTAGTACTCTGCCTAATGTCGTTTATAGCTCCCGCGAGCTCGCAGAAGTGCCCCATCGAGGCATAGTCTCGACTAATGTCTGAAGTAGTGCTAGAGGGATTTTACACTATGAACATGCAGGGCTGTCGATAAATCCACAATAGCACGAAGGGGTGGAGGTCTCTTCTGCACAGCATGTTGCAAAGCATCTCTGATATGCTCAATAATGTTCATGTACATGGAGTTTAGTGGCCAGCGGAAGTGTTTAAACTAAGAAGAGAGAGTTTGTAGCAGTTCTGGACGTGTGGAGTGTAGCATTGTCCTGCTGGAATTGCCCAAGGCCGTCGGAATCAACAATGGACATAAGCGGAAGGTGGTGATTAGACAGGATGCTTACTTACCTGCCATCTGTCATAGTCGTATGTGGACGTATCAGAGGACTCATATCACTCCAACTGCACATGCTTCACATCATTACAGAGTCTCCACCACCTGCTGACACGCAGGATTCATGGATTCACTAGGTTGTCTCCATTCCCATACACGTCAATTCACTTATACAATCTGATACGAGACTCGTCTGAGCAGGTAACAAGTTTTCAGTCATCAACAGTCCAGTGTCTGTGTTAATGAGCCCAGGCGATTGGCAAAGCTTTGTGTCGTGCAATCATGAAGGGTACAAGAGAGGGTCTTCGGCTCCGAAAGCCAGTATTAATGATGTTTCGTTGAATGGTTCGCACGCTGACTCTTGTTGATGGGCCAGCATTGAAATCTGCTGCAATTTGCGGAAGGGTTGCACTTCTGTCACATTGAACAATTCTCTTCACTTGGTCTTGGAGGATCTTTTTCCGGTGATTTGGTGTTTCACAAGATTCCTGATATTCGCTGTACACTCGAGAAATGGTCGTACGGGAAAATTTCCACTTCACTGCTACCTCGGAGATGCTGTGTCCCATAGCTTGAGCGCCGACTATAACACCACGTTCAAACTCACTTAAATCTCGATAACCGGGCATTGTAGCAGCAGTAACCGATCTAACAACTGTGCCACGCACTTGTTGTCTTACATAGGCGTTGCCGTCCGCAGCGTCATATTCTGCCTCTTCACATATCTCTGTATCTCAATACGCATGCCTATACCAGGTTTTTTTGGAGCGTCAGTGTATATGGCGCGGTATTGAGAATTGGGGTTGTGTAGAGGTGGAGGTCAATATAACAATTATTTTAGTTAACTTACGCAATAGCAAGTAACGCCACAGACACAACTTGCAATAAAATATTTTTTACAACAACAGAGCAAGATCAAATGTATGACTACTCAATGGTCTACGAGGCATCAACATAAACTTTCAAGTACCTTGCGCTGTGTTACGATCGGAAATGACCACAAAATTCAGACGATGTCGAAGAAAACTTAACTTACGAACAGTACTATAACCTCAAACTATACATTGCTCCATTATTACTACTGACACTCAACTCATATCAGCTACGAAGAACACTAGCAAGCTACCCACACATCCGTTTGAACGCAAAACACGAATGGCAATGCTTCTCATATATGACAGTTTATACACATAAGCCAATAACAATACAAATCTTAATTCACAATAGTGATCAGCGTGTTTAGTCATGAGAATGTAGTTCACAATTCATGTTACTTCCTTTGCATGTTTTGTGGTTCTTTAGTGGATACAGGAGCGACGAACAGATGTGGTTCATGGACAGTGAATTCAGATATTAATTTATTCTAAGTCTAATATCAAACAGCACAAGAAATACATGACTTAATTTGCTCTAGTTGCAACGTCATTTGCTATCAGTAGATTTGAATGCTGAAATATACACAGAAAAAAAGGTTTACAATTCAATCATTCTTCAATACAACGACTATTCCGTAGATGACGAGCCCTGGCCGCTGGGAAAGTCTGCAAATGGCACAAAATGGGCTTTCTGAATCGATGTTTGAGCTTAAGTAGGCTTCCCGCTGCAGCCCCGGAGAGGGGAGGCATGCATATTATTGGCAGCGACGTAAGCTTTCGTGGCAGCTCCCTCGTGCCTCTGTGGCGGCTGTACAAAGCGCGGCGGTGTGGCTGGCGGGGCGTGTACTTTAGAGTGCGGCCGACCGGATGGTGGGCGGTACCGCCACAATCAACTCGTAGAACCACTGAGTAAACAACTGATTCACGCTCATGGAGAAAAACAGTCAAACTCTGATTAATTTTCTTACTCGTGACTACGGCGTATACTGACACACATGCTTGATCTGTATCACAACACACACTGACAAGTCCCATGTGTCATAAATACAAATAATCCGCAAATCAGATTTGCAGACTTCCGATCAGGAAGTTGTTTTCCAAATGATTTCACTCAAAGCACATTCGCACATAGCACAGAGTAAAGCTTCAAACACCAAACCTACCACTATCATTTGTGAGAGCGCTTATGTAGTGCTTCTATTTCTGGAAGAAGCCATACCATCGCCTCCTCGAGAATTACTGTGCGTCCGGGAAGGTAAAGACGGGAGCAGATCCACCTCTTCCAGCTCGTATGCTGTTCAGCCACAAACCACTTCGCTGTCCACGTCATAACACAGCCCCAGGTGCTAGTCTCGGCCGCAACCACAGCCCTCTGCATTCCGCACTAACAGAAGACGTCAAACCACAGGCAATGTCCACTGTGAAACGTGGCTACTCACTGAAATTAATGAAAACGTGGAAGGGAGGACCCACCAATATAACTTTCTTTTTACACAAACTTTTTATTTAACAACATATCATCATATCTTTTTCTTAAAAAATGAACAAATTTGCAAAATGAATAAGCCTTTCCAAGAGAAATCAAAACAGCAAACTATATTACTATAATTACAAGACGGCCGGACTTGCAGCCCGCCGTTATCGGATGTAACAGCGGTGTTTACTAACACACAGGACACCGTTTCTCTTATTAAACGCCCTTCTGCAACACATGAAAACTACGAGGACAGTTTTTTTTCCTCCGATCGCTTAATATAGAAGCAACGCAAGCAGCAGAAAGTGGACATTGGCTGTGGGCTATTGCGCAACTCTCGCACTACACACTCTGCCATTGCCGACCTCAAGGCATCAGTCTGTGTTGCACTACAGCCACGTAAACATGGCTGTCGTCATTGTTGCTCCCACCTAGTGTGAATTACGAAGCGTAATTCGGTTTCTGCAAGCAGAAGGGGACAGTGCAGCAGAAATTCATTGGAGAATGAGTCGAGTTTACGGTGATACTTCATGACTGATGGTGGTGTGCGTGAATGGTGGCGAAAGATTAAACATGGCCGAAATGACGTGCATGATGAAGGGAGCCAAGAACACAAGTCTGTCGTTACAGCCGACCTTGTTGAACGATTTGACAGAATGGTTGCAGAAAATCGTAGGTTCACCATAACTGCTTTGTCTGTGGAAACTGCAGAAGTTTCAAGATCTGTCATACACTCTATCATTACCCAACATTTAGGATACAAAAAACTGTGTGCTCGTTGGGTTCAAAAAATGTTGACAGACGCCCACAAAAGTCACCGAATGGCGTCAGCATTTAATTTCCTTGATCATTATCACTATTCAGGGAATAACGTTTTGAAATCAATTGTTACTGGATATGAATCTTGGATCCAATACGACACACCAGAAACGAAACGACATTTGCAACAATGCATGCATCCAAATTCACCAAATAAACAAAAAAAAATCAAACAAACATTCAACAACAGAAATATTATAAATACCGTGTTTTGGGACCAAAAAGGTGTGTTGCTTGTAGAGTTTATACAGCCGAGAACCACTATCAATGCAGCTGCTTATTGGGAGGTTTGCGGAGAACCATTCAAAACAAACGAAGAGGAATCCTGACTTCAGGAATTGTGTTGATTCATGACAACGCTCGTCCACACACTGCCAGCATAACACAACGTCTCCTTGAACAATTTCAATGGGACACTTTGATTATCGTCCTACAGTCCTGATCTGGTACCAAGTGGCTTCCACCTTTTCCCTGAACTGAAGATGCGGCTAGGAGGGCAGCACTTTCAAACCAACAAAGATCTTCAAAACAACATCAATGCTCATTTGAACTCATTGGTTCAAAAAATGGTTCAAACGGCTCTGAGCACTATGGGACTCAACTGCTGAGGTCATTAGTCCCCTAGAACTTAGAACTAGTTAAACCTAACTAACCTAAGGACATCACAAACATCCATGCCCGAGGCAGGATTCGAACCTGCGACCGTAGCGGTCTTGCGGTTCCAGACTGCAGCGCCTTTAACCGCACGGCCACTTCGGCTGGCAACTCATTGGTCGTAACATTTTTTGAAGAGGATATTGCAAAGCTTGTCCACAGGTACAATAAGTGTCTCAGTCTTTTTAGTGACTATGTAGAAAAGTAACCATAAGTGTACAAAAGTTTTGGTAATAAACTAATTATTTTCTATTAACTTGTCTTATTTATAGCCTACCGGAGGTTGAAAAAAAACGGGCCTCATATATAAGCACCATTTATAACATTATTACATTGCCAAAACAATTTTCTAAACGATCTTGCGAGAAATCAAACGCCTGCAGTGGCGCGAACCTCCTAAATGTATTAGTAAGATGAGAGATGGTGATAAGAGCGGTCACATCCCAGCTAGGTATCAATCAAACGAACCTGGAGAAAGCTTCCACCACTATTATAATATATGAATCGCCTATTTTCGTCTGACGATGTGGGCCCACATCATCAACAAGCAATTTGCATAATGGATGCTCTTCCCTTTCCGACTGCAGCAATCCCCTCACCACAGAGATACTTTGGTTTTCCCTTCTTGCAATCTCGACATTCTTTGACTAAAACTCTAACAGCCAGGTCAGCTGCTCCTTTGCTTCTCTAAGGTTTTATAAAGCCCTAAATGGCCTCCTACCAAAGAGTCATGGAAGTACCAGAAGACCAGAATCATTGAGGTTCGTGGGAGACAAATTCTAGCTTCCCCAGACCTTCCCCTGCTGTTATACAGAATGCCGTTCTTCAGAAAATAGTCACTGGATTGCTGTCCATCTAGCACTTGAATCGTGAGCCCCCCCCCCCCCCTTTCACACACACACACACACACACACACACACACACACACACACACACACACGCACACACACACAGTGGGTCTTGTTCTTGTTCAGTTTTCAAATTATTAAAGAGTTGGGGGTACCTCGATAAGGATCGTATATACTAGGTGACTATCCGGCGTTTCCTCATCAAGCTCGTGCTGCTGAACATCCTGCTAAGGGCGTCAGCAACCTAATGATCAGATCCCTTAAAGCGCTGAGCCTTAAGATGGAAAGCCGAAATGCAGACTACCCATCTCCTGATACACCCTACCTTCCTAGGACGAGCTAGGACCCAACTAAGGGCCTGACTATCTATCTCTCGCGATTTTTCAGGGCAAATAACACAGCTAATGCTTTGCATTCATATACCGAATAATTGAGCTCAGGCCCCTACAGATGTCAGGAAACAAATGCTAACGGTTGCCTCATATCTTGGTGTTCCTGTAAAAGAACTGCGCCACACCTGTACTGCAAGCATCAGTCTGGACGAAAAACATTTTCTTAAAATCAGGAACGGTTAAAACCGGTGGGTGGGCATTTGCGGTTTAAATTCCTTCAAAGGTTTCCTGCTGACTTTCAGCCCAAACGAATTTCTCATTATTTCTGCGTAACAAATTTCGTGTTGCTGGAAGTTGCGCAGAGTTTGGGACAAATCTGCGGAAATAATTAGCCATCCATACAGGTTGGGCCACCTCCCTCCTGTTTCGTGGCTGCAGAAAATTCCTCAACGCCTTAGTGCGTTCCTGATCAATGCTTTCTTGAGGGTTTTACAGTCAGCCCCGCATCCCTGAGCCTGGATAGTACCTTCGGATGTGCCCTGAATGCTCTTCAAAGGATGCACTAAATATGACCACATCGTCCAAATAATTTAAGACACAATTAAACTTTAAATCACCCAAAATTTTATGCAATAGACGGGGTAAAACTGCTGCACCAGTTGACAAACCAAACACAACCAGGTTAAACTCATATAAATTCCAGTCCGTGGCAAAGTCGGCGAGATGCTTAGATTCCTCCTGATTAATATCTAGGACCATAAACCAAGATGCTACAGAAAACCATTTGAAACAGTTGTGGAGATCAGAAGCCTGTAATCAACCATAGGTCTGAAATCCTGCCCCTGATCTTTAGGTACAAAGAAAATGGGGGAAGCGGAGGGGGGGGGGGGGTGGATGATCTTATGACTCCGTCTTTTAAAAAGACCTCAATTTTGTGCCGCAATTTTTTTATCTTCCGTGGTGACAAGCGACGTGGAGACTGGTGAACCGGCATGTCATCCGTGACACGAATATGGTATCTAATAACGTTTTTGATTTCTAACCTGTCACAAAGTACGTCAGGAAATTCTCCAAAAAGTTCAATTAACTCTTTCTCTTGTGGACTAGAGAGGTGGTCTACTCCAAGCAGGCATGTGTTACTACTGGTGTCATGTCTCATTCCCAAATGAGCACGTGAACGAAAGGCTATTCGATCGTTGGGAGAAAACTTGAAATTAAAGGTCTTGGTACCAAATTCTGACTCCTTACCGGTCTTATGGTTGTAATCATGCCCTAGAAATAAGTCAGGCACTAGTCCCTGAACTAATGAAAACTTTACAGGCCATGAATATTTACACACGGAAAGATTTCCCCACACTTCCCTGCACAGAGGTAACTCTTGGCCATTGGCCACCCGACATCTCTCAATCAAGGGACGTACCGCAGATAATCTACGTAAGTCTCCATATTCAATAAACCACTCGTAATTAAGAAGTAACACAGAGCTACCTTAATCTAGTAACCCACACAATGGTTCATGCCTTATAGCCGCACGTGTGGTGGCCGGCTGTATACGACTATACCTCTCCTTTCTCCGAAGATGCGACCCCGCCCCTGCCTGGCGTCGTTTCTCAGCGCGAGGCTTCCTTGGAACCCGGCATCCTCGTTCTAAATGGTCACGTGCGCCATATCTAAAACACGTACCTGATTTCACTGAACACCGTGCTCTACCTATTATGCTACCTTCTGGAACGGAGTTAGTTAAATCTTGATATGCCCTAGTTAACTCATTTCGCTGGCTGTCGGCAGAAGACAATTTCATAACAAACAAGATTCTCTAACTGACGAAGAGTGACCGGACGAGGAAAGAATGCGATCCGAGCCGAGCTTCATGCCGAATAGCTTCCAAGACATTAGCAAATAAATTCGCCTCAGGAACATCCACGCGTAGTACTGATACTGCCTCACGAACCCGCTCTACATATTCAAACAACGGTCGGTGGGAATCCTGCACGAGACAATAATATCTACACTCTACCTCTTTGCGCATGCGGCCTGATAACTTACCCTCCACGCCCGATTGCCTCAGTTGCCAGATCGCCTTACCACGCCGTAAGGTTTCGGATAGAATATTACTTAC
The DNA here is from genome assembly GCF_023864345.2 of Schistocerca serialis cubense. Classification (NCBI taxonomy): domain Eukaryota; kingdom Metazoa; phylum Arthropoda; class Insecta; order Orthoptera; family Acrididae; genus Schistocerca; species Schistocerca serialis. The sequence goes on from NC_064642.1 coordinate 670,426,034, forward strand.
GCTACTTACGGGTAGATTGCGATAAGTACTAAGTAGTGGGGGATCCTTAATGCCTCAGCATGCATCTCACACTTAACTAGCAGCCAAATTACCTGTTGTACATTTCCTAAGGTTTCATTTGACAATTACCGAATACTGTTCAAGAGACACGTCATCACGTTATAGAGACGGGCAAAACATTCCCCAGATTGATCACTTGGACCTCGGGTGACGGATCAACTTCCGGCTTTTGGATTGTCAGAAACGCATTCTATACTATTTCTATCAGCCCCACTTTCTAATCCTAAACATACAGTTTGGATTTTGAAACCAAACAAAACATTATTTAACTTAATGACACGTGCTAACTGCTCAGGGCTCGTTCTAGAATTTCAAGATCCTTTATCCTATTGCTGTGCATGACAGCACTTCATCTGCCTCATGGTTGGTTCGTTATTTTGGAGAAAGGAGATATTTTCTTGTCAACAATTTAATCCTACTGTGATCATCTTTAAATTTCGGCTCACCTCGCCAATCGTGCTGACAGAAGCAGAGAGTGGTGTCGACAACGCCACCCGTAGCCTGGTCGACAGGCCCCCCCCCCTCCCCCCCAACCCCCTCTCCGCGTAACGTGAACATTTTGTTGCCCAATTCTCAGTTCATACTCGAGTTGATCCCGTTTTAGGTACGAAATACCGGGACACTGACGTGGACCCAAGGTTCGGACAAAAGAGAATAAGTAGACAATGTCCCCAAAGAATAAAGAACAAAATTTAAACTGAGGCAGCTTGCGTCAAATGAAATTCGTGACAACCTTCAGATAACGGATCTACAACCACGCTCCGCTACAATGAAACGTCGGCACTCATTGGATTTAAGGATAACGTGGAGGGGTCCCACCAATAAAACATCCAGTTTATTTAACAATATATACGCATAAATCTGTTTTTCTTCCAAAATGAACAAATTTGCAAAATGAATAAGCTTTTGCAAGAGAAATCAAAACTGCAAACAATCTTGCAATAACTACAAGACAGCCGAACCTGCAGCCTGCCCGTTATCCGGTGGAACAGCGGTGTTTACTACCACGCTGGATACAGTTTCTGCAACACACGAAAGCTATATAAACACCGTTGATGACAAGGGTGATTCAATTACTCAAAACAGATGACGTAACTTTTAATTTGAAAGCTGTATGTCGAGAGGTTAGGGGTTAAGGTTCGCACCTGCAATTAAAGGTTAAAGAGATTAGGAAACAATATGACAGGGATAAGGCTTACTTCAAAGCAACCAACCTCTTAATTTCAATCGGCAACCAAGGTGCGACTGGATACCAGCCCGTCCCTTTTAATATTCTCATTTTTTACTAAAGCCCTGATGACATTTGGCTGTTAATGTTTTCAAAGTTAAACTGATTGTCAGATATTACGACCGCTCTGAAGAAACGTCTTAATACATTACTTGTGAACACGTTTTTTTTCGGTCATCAGTCTTCTGACTGATTTGATGCAGCCTGCTACGAATTCCTCTACTGTCCTAACCTCTTCATCTCAGAGAACCACTTGCATTACAAGAGAATTCACTCGGCGGAACCATAAGATCAAGTTAAAAATACACCAACAATGACCCCGTCTTTCAAAGACAGCAACGCACAGCTTAGTGCAACAGGTAGTTCAGATTATACCTAATGCAATTACAATCAAAGAATTGAACCGGTTAACACCTAAATTTAACAATAAGGCCCCTGTTTCGTTTAACGGCAACCTATGCCTTACTACAATTGTTCCGGCTGTCTTTACGACACAGGGACCTGATTCATTGGAACATTAATGATGGGGTATGAACCAGAAAGGAAAGGCAGTATAATAGTGGGACAAATTTTGAAACAACAAGTCGTATTTTAGTACAATACCACGGCTTATATTTACGACCAAAGAGCTGACCAAGTAAAAATAATGGTTCAAATGGCTCTGAGCGCTATGGGACTTGACTTCTTAGGTCATCAGTCCCCTCGAACTTAGAACTACTTAAAACTAACTAACCTAAGGACATCACACACATCCATGCCCGATGTAGGATTCGAACCTGGGGCCGTAGCGGGTGCGCGGTTCCAGACTGTAGCGCCTAGAACCGCTCAGCCACCCCGGCCCGTGACAGAGAAAAGCTCTGAGGGCCGGGTACCAAACATAAAATAATTAGGAGGGCAAGTAGACAATGACACAAATCACCACGAGGATTACAGAACGTTACTCCCCTTTATCAATAAGCAGTTCCATGGATCCACGGTGCGTCACGGCAGTTACTGACAAGGGAACCTCCCCATCGCACCCCCATCAGATTTAGTTATAAGTTGGCACAGTGGATAGTCCTTGAAAAACTGAACGCAGATCAATCGAGAAAACAGGATGAAGTTGTGTGGAACTATGAAAAAAATAAGAAAAATATACAAATTGAGTAGTCCAGGTGCAAGATAGGTAACATCCAGGATAATTTGAGCTCAGGAGCGCCGTGGTCCCGTGGTTAGCGTGAGCAGCTGTAGAACGAGAGGTCCTTGGTTCAAGTTTTCCCTAGAGTGAAAAGTTTAATTTTTTATATAATCAACTTCGCTCTCCAAAATCCCAGGACATGTTCAGATTTTCTTGGACATATGCAGGATTTGGCCGTCTACACACGGAAAAATTTCAAAACGTTAAAAACATATGTTTTGACAGAACACAGGGAAAACTGTGCGACTGTGAAACTGTTGCATTCATTTGTTGCAGTTTATGTGACAAATTCTTATGTTTTCATCACTTTTTTGGGAGTGATTATCACATGAAAATCCAAATCGGGCAAGGTAGAAGAATCTTTTTACCCATTCTCCAAGTGTACAAGTTAGGTGGGTCGACGACATATTCCTGTCATGTGACGCACATGCCGTCACTAGTGTCCTATAGAATATATCAGACGTGTTTTCCTGTGGAGGAATCGGTTGACATATGACCTTGCGATCAAATGTTTTCGGTTCCCATTGGAGAGGCACGTCCTTTCGTCTACTAATCGCACGGCTTTGGGGTGCGGTCGCAAAACACAGACACTAAACTTATTACAGTGAACAGAGACGTCAATGAACGAACGGACAGATCATAACTTTGCGAAAATAAACTTCTCACTCGAAGGAAGAGTTGGACCAAGGACCTCTCGCTCCGCAGTTGCTCACGCTAACCACGGGACAGCGGCGCACCTGAGCTCAGATTATCCTTGATGTTGCCTATGTTGCACATGGTCTGCTCAGTTTGTATATTTTGCTTATTTTTTCGTAGTTCCACACAACTTCTTCCTATTTTCTCGATTGATCTGTGTTCAGTGTTTCAAGGCCTATCCACTGCGCCAACTTATAACTAAATCTGAGGGGGGTGCGATGGGGAGGTTCCCTTGTGAGTAGTGCCGGTGAAAGCCAGGTAGAAGAGGACAGCTAGGCCACGAGCGGTCGTCCGATACGTCCGATACGTCCGGCCTGCTGCTTGTAGTTGACGTTGACCACGGTCAAACACTCGAATATTTTTGCTCTGCACAGGCCCTCCTCCCGCAGCTCGTCGCTTCGGCCGCTGGGATCTCGTGACCACCAGTTGTCGCGACGCTGCCGCCAATCCCAAAATTTCCTTCCTCTCCCTTGGATTAGAAAACTCCGTATATACACCGGCAAGCAAAGACCTTCTAAGGGCACAACCCACAGATACCAACTCTTCGTCATAGATATTGGAAATGGGGCCACAATAGGTATAATCGATACTACACCTGAGCCACAAGGGCCAGACAGAAGAGTCTACTAACTCAATGGCGCCACGGTTCGCACTGACACACAACTGGCTTCCAGTAGATGTTTCTAGCTGCAGTCACTGCAGCTGACTGTGTCAACATTCGCTGTCCATATGCAAGTGCAGCCCCTGCCCCGACCTCCGGCGCCGAAACTGATCTCCGCACTCAGCGGTCACTGCCGACGGGGCGCCAATGCATCGGCCATGGACACGGTGATGGCTTCCGATAGATGTTTCTCGTTCCAGCCGCTCCATCTGACTGCTCACCGCAGTCCGCAACTCGGCAACGGCGGCGCTCGCATCCATCATAAGAGCAGTTCCATCCGTTCTTTCGCGGCATCGTCACGACAAGTGAATTGAAAAGAATTTTAGGAGACAAAGAAAACTGACCGAGCCGTTCTGCAAGGCAGAGCTGAAATATATAATTGTGAAAAATAGAATGTAGTGCACACCTATCAGTGATCACAGTGGAGAAATACAGCACGTACCATTCAAGCGTGAATCAGAGGTGATCGTGTTGCTTACCAGATGGAACCATTTAGTATCAAGCCAGATGCTGGGCATGTTTGCGGATGACGAATCGAATGTAGCAACGTTCATTATCCCCACCGAGGATGGATACATCTATTGTAATGCTGTATGCAGTACTGGGTCGATCATGAAAGGATAACTTCATTCTGTTAACCCTTCCCCATCTGTACTGCCTTGTCTAGGGAAGCAGCAACAATTTCCACTGTGTGAAAATTCTGTCGTACTCCTAAAGTTGTAGCATTTTCCATTTGAATACTTGTATCACCGGAAAAAAAGGGCATTTCCAGACCCTACGTGCGTACCGCAGCTGTTTGATTTTTCCAAGATAAACAAGTACCACGCCCGACATACAGTTCACTGATCTTGCTGACAATTATCCTGCACTGCATTCAGTATGTGCCTTCTGCTTATCTATTCCAAATCTGAAGAACAGCCGTGGGATCTAGACCAATGCTGGCAGAAATATTAGGGAACGATTAGCAACTATTTCGATACGGCAAGATTCTGGGCTTCGTCGAAAATCAATATATTTTGGTAAACACTCACTCTTTTACATAAGTCATGGCAAACCACATTCCTGTGCAATTTCAGAATAAGTAAACAGTTGCCTAATATTTCCCTACGTACAGAATGGAGGTAAAAATATTGCATGGCCCTGAATTGCAAATCGTTTAAATATCCAAGAATTAGGACACAAAGCACTAGCTTTTTCATGTGCAGTTTTCGCGGTCTGGCAGTTTTGTTGGCCAGCAGTCTAAGAACAGTCAATGATTAGGGTCGGATGGGTCTTTGAACCCTACTCCTCTGGAACCCAGTGTGTTGAAAATCACATCGTTTTCCTCTGTGGTCAATTTTACATTTGTTAATTATTGAAAGCACTAATATCTGTCAGTTTTAGGCTTTGCTCTAGTAACTTGATACTGTTCAAATCCTTTAACACAAATTATCACTTAATACCACGGTGCTTTTTTAATATGTTGAATTACGACTCCTCTTGTAAATTATGGTCAGGTTGCCGCTCTGCCTCAAGCAAAATTTCGGGGAGCAATATTGTCCTATAGAGCTGTTTATAAATTTTGTACGTTAAAAGTCGGAAATTATCTGAGAATTGTACTCCGACTAACATTTAGTTTGTGATTAGCGTTTCAGTGAGTCGAGTGGTAGCAGGCCTGGTGTCAGTGAATTGCTGCCTTTTCTAGGGCTCTATGTGCAGATGAACTTTGGATCAAAGTGAGTGCAGCATTGATGGCTATACCACAAGAGGCTATTCGTGGATGATACGCGTCGATGCCATCACAAATGGGCCCATGGTGGACCCTGTGCCTACTAGGCAACGGGACACGTGCGGAATCGAGGTGACTGCAATACTAACCATTTCTGCAGAACGTACTACTGTGCATGTCCTGTGATATATGAACGGCTTATCTCTAGTCGTTCGAGGCGTTCTGTTTTTCTAAACATTGAAAACAAAATGTCAGATTCACAATTTTTATTATTTGATCATAAATAATTTATTATGTTGAAGGCTTGGATTCTCTGGCATCTCACAATCTTATACCAGAGCTTAGAATTAGTGGTCATATTTATCATGATGTTTTGTAATTAAGAAACCCATGTCACTTAATTCCGAGAGCTCGCACCGCAAGTCGTGGCCGCTTCACGTTCTGTGGACTTTAGGTCATGTACACGAATTGCAGCCATCAAACTGAAATTGTTTTCAAGGGAGGAAGGAGCGCCGTAGCTCTCTACAGCGTGGAACAGATATAATTTATACACTTAGAATATGCCACTATGCGCCACAGTCAAATTTGTCCCTGTGGACTATACCGAATTCATATTTCGTGTTTCTATTTCTTACGCGATTTGTCACATCAGTCACATCTGCAATCTAAGTTGGCATTACTATTACAGTTAGTATAACAAGATTAACGGAGACGAAATTGTCCGCTTGATTCATTAGCATAAAAGCAAAGAACCGATCTGTTAATAGAAATGTTGTGAGTTCAAAAACACATACAATCTTTTATTAAGCTTACAGTTATTTTTCTCTAAGTAATGTTCTCGTAGTAATGCAGTCATAAAATTAAGAACTCTCATTTTAGTTACTGTAAAAGTTTTATCAATGTAATTAACTATTTTATTATTCTGTTTCTGCGCCCATTAATGTAAAAATCTGAGGAATTTATGTATCATTATTTATTGGTTTTAATTGTTGATTGAAGTATTAGACTGGAACGAAGATTTTCTCAGCCAAAGTCATACAAAATTGGATTCTGTGAAGGGTTATGTAGCTCTTGTCAATATCGAAGACCTATCTAAAACTTGAATAAATCTACAGTCATAGTTATCACTCGATAATCTTTCATAAGTCGCCTACAGGAACTTCCTGGAAACAAGACATTATCGACAGACTACAGCAAAACAACGTTCTCTTACCAGCTACTGTGAGAAGGGTGAGTTACTGGATCTCGTGGCTCAGAATAAATCACTTTTACCTCAATATGTTGTATATAAATTGGCAAAGGGCAAAGGGCCCCGAGGACTGCCAACATATCACGGCCACTTCAATTCTATTGAACAATGTAAAGGTTATGTGGCAAGGAACGACAAAGTATTTGCGCTAGCAGAAGAGAGAAGACTGACTAAAGATGCTATCAACCAAACTTCGTGGCCATATTGGCTTAATGTTTCATTAAATACTGTTAACAGTTGTAGTCACTACACAGAATATAGTGCTGCCTTAGATAATCTGTTACTTTGCGCAAGGAAGCAGCCAAATTTTGTCACGGAGGGGGGGTTGTTAAATAGGACCTTAAAAAGACTAACCATTTCTTTTTTATTTTAGAAATTTTCGTAAACTGTTCTACTGGTCAGTTATCTCAGACTTTTCTCAAAGCAGAGATATAATCTCGTTACTTAGGAGTACTGTATTTTGGCAAACCTGTAAGTCATGCAATTATTTCCCTCCACATTTCGAGGCCATTTTACACTCTTCTTCTGCCGGCCGGTGTGGCCGTGTGGTTCTAGGCGCTTCAGTCTGGAACCGCGTGACCGCTATGGTCGCAGGTTCGAATCCTGCCTCGGGCATGGATGTGTGTGATGTCCTTAGGTTAGTTAGGTTTAAGTAGTTCTAAGTTCTAGGGGACTGATGACCACAGATGTTAAGTCCCATAGTGCTCAGAGCTATTTGAACACTCTTCTTCTTTCAGTCTGGATTTGTGCTGACGAACGGACCAGTAATTGACGAGCTCGAATCTTGTGGGACGCCGTGATTATTACCAACAGGGCTATTGGAATAAACAGGTCTCTGTGCGACAGTGAAGCTAGAACAACTTTTGGTGATGGAAATGCATAGTATTTAGAATTGTTCAGCTTGCCCACTCTCACTTGATGCAATGTAGCAAAATCATATTCTGAAATACAGGATCTCCCAGCAGACTAACAAACAATCTAAATGAGGAGAATTTATGTTATTATTTATTTATCTGATGACTTTTAGCGACGGAAGATTCTGAGGAGACTTTTGCTCGCCTTCGATGCAGCTCACTTCATTTGAGCACACAGTTGCATCTTTAAGAGAACTGGAATGTCTCAGGAATGAGAGGAACTGAGAAGCTTTTGCTGTGGCCTGTAGTAATGGACCAACATTGCCATTTGCCAAAACTGAAAATGAAAAACCGCAGAAAACCATTTTCAAGATTGCCAACAGATGAATTCGAACGACGTCGCCTTCAGGATCCAGGGATTGCTAGTTCAGCGGCTCAAAGCATCGAGATATCGCAGACGGTGGAGAATTTGGAAATACTGGTTGTGTACGTCGTTTTTCAAACGAATAAACTGCACCACAATAAAAGATGGAATTCCGATATAGCATGTTTCCCTTTAATTATGCTTGTGTCTTCATTTGACACTGCAAGAATATATACAGTATTTAAGGCTTAACTGTGTGTAGGATTTCTGACTTCAGACATTATTATTAGTATTATTATTACTATTTTTGAGTCATTAGTCTTCTGACACGCCACGAATTTGACTTCTGTGCTAACCTCTTCATCTCAAAGTAGCACATGCAACCAACTTACTCAATTATTTGCTGGATATAATCAAATCTCTGTCCTCCTCTACAGCTCCCTCAAGTACCATGGAAGTTATTTCTTGATGTCTTAACAGGTATCGTATCATCCTGCACATTCTTGTTCAGCGTTTCCCACACATTCCTGTTGCTCTCCCATTTTGCGCAGAACTTATTCATTTATTACCTTATCAGTCCACCTAATTTTCAACACTCGTCTGTAGCACCACATCTCAAACGCTTCGATGGTCTTCTCTTCAGGTTTCCCAACAGTCCATGTTTCACTACCATACAATGTTGTGCTCCAGACGTAAATTCTCAGAAATTTCTATCTCAAATTACGGATTAGTTCTGACACTAGTTGACTTCTCTGGGCCAGGAATGCTTTTTTGCCAATGCTAGTCTGCTTTTGATGTCCTCCTTGCCCCGTCCGTCATCGGTTAAAATGGTTCAAATGGCTCTGAGCACTATGGGACTCAACTGCTAAGGTCATTAGTCCCCTAGAACTTAGAACTAGTTAAACCTAACTAACCTAAGGACATCACAAACATCCATGCCCGAGACAGGATTCGAACCTGCGACCGTAGCGGTCTTGCGGTTCCAGACTGCAGCGCCTGTAACCGCACGGCCACTTCGGCCGGCCGTCATCGGTTATTTTACTGCCTACATAGCAGAATTCCTTCACTTCATCTCCTTAGTGGCCATCAGTTCTGACGTTAAGTTTCTCTCTGTTCTCATTTCTGCTACTCCTCATTACTTTCGTCTTTCTTCGATTCACTCTCAATCCATATTCTGTACTCATTAGATTGTTAATTCCATTCAGCAAATCATGTAATCCTCTTCACTTTCACTTAGAATGGAAATGTCATCAGCGAATCGTATCATTAATAACCCTTCACGTCGAATTTTAACTCTTTCCTTAATCTTTCTTTTACTTCCATGATTGCTTCTTCGATGCACAGATTGAACTCATGCCCTTTTTAATCCGAGCACTTCTTGACTGTCCACTCTTATTATACCCACTTGACTCTTGCTCATATTGTATATTACCCTTTTCTCCCTATAGTTTACCCCTATTTTTCTCAGAATGTCGAACATCTTGTGACATTTTACATTGTCGAACCCTTTTTACAGGTTGACAGATCCTACGAACAGATCTTATTTTTCTTCAGCCTTGGTTCCATTATCAACCACAACGTCTGAATTGCTTCTCTGGTGACTTTACCTTTCCTAAATCCAGATAGCCGTAGCGAAGGTGCAACCACAACGGAGGGTTACCTGTTGAGAGGCCAGACAAACGTGTGGTTCCTGAAGAGGGACAGCAGCCTTTTCAGTAGTTGCAGGGGCAACATTCTGGATGATTGACTGGTGTGGCCTTGTAACAGTAACCAAAACGGCCTTGCTGTGCTGGTACTGTGAACGGCTGAAAGCAAGGGAAAACTACAGCCGTAATTTTTCCTGAGGGCATGCAGCTTTACTGTATGGTTAAATGATGATGGCGTCCTCTTGGGTAAAATATTCCGGAGGTAAAATAGTCCCCCATTCGGATCTCCGGGTGGGGACTACTCAGGAGGACGTCGTTATCAGGAGAAAGAAAACGGAAGTTCTACGGATCGCAGCGTGGAATGTCAGATCCCCTAATCGGGGAAGTAGGTTAGAAAATTTAAAAAGGGAAGTGGATAGGTTAAAATAGTGGGAATTAGTGAAGTTCGATGGCAGGATGATCAAGACTTCGGGTCAGGTGAATACAGGGTTATAAATACAAAATCAAATAGTGGTAATGCAGGAGTAGGTTTAATAATGAATAAAAAAGTAGGAATGCGCGTAAACTACTATAAACAGCATAGCAAACGCATTATTGGGGCCAAGATAGATACGAATCCCATGCCTACCACAGTAGTACTAGTTTATATGCCAACTAACTTCGCAGATGACGAAGAGATTGATGAAATGTATGATGAGATAAAAGACATTATTCAGATGGTGAAGGGAGACGAAAGTTTAATAGTCATAGGTGACTGGAATTCGATAGTAGGAAAAGGAAGAGAGGGAACGTAGCAGGTGAATATGGAACGGGGTTAAGAAATGAAAGAGGAAGCCGCGTGGTAGAATTTTGCACATAGCATAACTTAATCGCAGCTAACACTTGGTTCAACTCTCATAAAAGAAGATTGTATATGTGGAAGAAGCCTGGAGATACAGGAAGGTGTCAGATAGATTATATACTGGTGAGACAGAGATTTAGGAACCATGTTTTAAATTGTATGACAATTACAGGGGCATATGTGGACTCTGACCACAATCTATTCGTTAGGAACTGTAGATTAAAACTGAAGAAATTCCAAAAAGGTGGGAGTTTAAGGGGATAGGACCAGGATAAATTGAAAGAACCTGAAGTTGTAGAGAGTTTAAGGGAGAGCATTAGGGAACGATTGACAAGAATGGGGGAAAGAAATACAGTAGAAGAAGAATGGGTAGCTTTGGGAGATGAGATAGTGAAAGCAGCAGAGGATCAAGTGGGTAAAAATATGAGGGCTAATAGAAATACTTGGGTAACAGAAGAGATATTGAGCTTAATTGATGAAAGGACAAAATATAAAAATACAGTAAATGAATCAGGCAAAAACGAATGCAAACCTCAAAAATTATTTCGACAGGAAGCGCAAAGTGGCTAAGCAGGGTTGGCTAGAGGACAAATGAAAGGATGTAGATGCATGTATCACTAGGGGTAAGATAGATACTGCCTACAGGAAAATTAAACAGTCCTTTGGAGAAAAAAGAACCACTTACATGAATATCAAGAGCTCAGATGGGAACCTGGTTCTAAACAAAGAAGGGAAAGCAGAAAGGTGAAAAGAATATATAGAGGCTCTATACAAGGGCGATGTTCTTGAGACCAGTATTATATAATTGGAAGAGGAGGTAGAAGAAGATGAAAGACCTAAGTCGAAACAAGGGCCAGGGAATAGACAACATTCCATTAGAACTACTGATAGCCTTGGGAGAGCCAGCACTGACAAAACTCTACCGTCTGGTGAGCAAGATGTAAGAGACAGGCGAAATAACCTCAAACTTCAAGACGAATATAATTATTCCAATCCCAAAGAAAGCAGGTGCTGACAGATGTGAAAATTACCGAACTATCAGTTTAATAAGCCTCGGCTGCAAAATACTAACACGAATTCTTTGCAGACGAATGGAAAAACTGGTAGAAGCCGACCTCGGGGAAGATCAATTTGGATTCCTTAGAAATGTTGGAATACGTGAGGCATTACTGACCCACCGACTTATCTCAGAGAATAGATTAAGGAAAGGCAAACCTACGTTTCTAGCATTTTTAGACTTATAGAAAGCTTTTGACAAGGTTGATTTAGGATACTTTCTATTATATTCTGAAGGTGGCGGGGGTAAAATACAGGGAGCGAAAGGCTATTTACAATTGGTACAGAAACCAGATGACAGTTATAAGAGTCGAGGGGCTTGAAATGGATGCTGTGGTCAGGAAGAGAGTGAGACAGGGTTGTTGTCTATCCCAGATATTATTCAATCTGTATATTGAGCTAAAAATAAAGGAAACAAAAGAAAAATTTGGAGTAGGAATTAAAATCCATGGAGACGAAACAAAAGCTTTGAGGTTCGCCGATGACATTGTAATTCTGTCAGAGTCAACAAATGACCTGGAGGAGCAGCTGAACGGAATGGACAGTGTCTTGAAAGGAGGATATAAGATGAACATAGACAAAAGCAAAACGGGGATAATAGAATGTAGTCAAATTAATTTGAGTGAAGCTGCGGGAATTAGATTAGGAAGTGAGACTCTTAAAGTAGTAAATGAGTTTTACTATTTGGGGAGCAAAGTAACTCACGATGGTCGAAGTAGAGAGGATATAAGATGTAGACTGTCAATGGCAAGGAAAGCGTTTCTAAAGAAGAGAGATTTGTTAACATCGTGTATAGATTTAAGTGTCACGAGGTCGTTTCTGAAAGTACTTGTATGGAGTGCAGCCATGTATGGAAGTGAAACGTGACGATATATAGTTTAGACAAGAAGAGAATAGAAGCTTTCGAAATGTGCTGCTACAGAAGAATGCTGAAGGTTAGTTGGGTAGGTCACATAACTAACGAGGAAGAATTGAACAGAATTAGGGAGAAGAGAAATCTGTGGCACAACTTGACTAGAAGAAGGGATCGGCTGGTAGGATGTATTCTGAGACATCAATGGATCACCAATTTAGTATTGGAGGGCAGCGTGGAGGGTAAAAATCGGAGAGGGAGACCAAGAGATGAATATACTAAACAGATTCAGGATGTAGGTTGCAGTAGGTACTGCGAGATGAACGAGCTTGCACAGGATAGAGTAGCATGGCGAGCTGCATCAAACCAGTCTCTGGAGTGAAGACACAACAACAACAACAGCAAATATCCCAAACGTTTTTGTTAAAACATACTGGTAATTATGCTGTAATTGAACTGTGTACACATACCAAATGTTAGTGGCTGAATCAAAATCAGATTTCCTCTTCTTCCTTGCTACAGACCTATATGTAATTAGGAACTATCACAACAGTACACAGCACAAAAACAATAAACGGTAGCACTTACATTAAAGTCAACTACAAGTAAATACTGAACTGATAAACAAAACAACAACTGAGCTCACATACGGCCGACAGTGTACAGCAGTTGGTCCTGGTGGAAGTGATGATTGGCATGAGTGATAGCTGATGGCGCTACCGATATACACGGATGAGCCGAAACATTATGACCACCTGCTTAATAGTTTGCTTGTCTGTGTTTGGACTGTAATACGTACATCTCTGATTCTGCGTATCACGGACCCGACAGTTTGTTGTTAGGTTTGTGAAGTATGTGGCATCTGTCTACACATAGGTCACATAAATCTCGTAAATAGCGAGCTGCTAATATCTGTACGCAGTGATGGCGCCCAATAGCGACCCAGATGGGTTCCGTAGGATTTGCATCGGTGTAATCTGGTCGGTGAGACATCAATATCAGTTCACAAACCATTGTAGCAAGTTTCTGGCTCCGAGAAAGATGGCAACGCCGTCGGGAAAGACGTCCATCAGGGAGGGATGCGGATTTTTCGCACCTGTCAGCTTCAATTACTGCCAAAGGTTCCATGCAAACTCAGGAGAATGACTCCCATAGCCCGCATCTCGTGGTCGTGCGGTAGCGTTCTCGCTTCCCACGCCCGGGTTCCCGGGTTCGATTCCCGGCGGGGTCAGGGATTTTCTCTGCCTCGTGATGGCTGGGTGTTGTGTGCTGTCCTTAGGTTAGTTAGGTTTAAGTAGTTCTAAGTTCTAGGGGACTTATGACCACAGCAGTTGAGTCCCATAGTGCTCAGAGCCATTTTTTTTTTTTGACTCCCATAACATAATACTGCTACCACCAGCCTGTGTCTGTGGCGGGCTGCACGATTCGAGCCACGGTTCTCCACGATGACGGCGTTTGTGGAGACGATCATCGCCCTCGTGTAGCAAAACTGTGATTATCCGAAGAGCGGACCCGTTCCCACTTATTGACAGTCGATTCCCGACGATCCCGTGCCCACTGCAGTTATAACTGACGATGTAGTTGGGTGAACATGTGAACCCGTAACCCCAAGTAGCCCCATGTTCAGCAATGTACGATGTACATTGTGCTCCGAAACACTTGTGCATGCTCCAGCACTGTGCTCTTTCGGCAGAGATGCCGCAGATCACCATCTATCCTACTTTATAGAACAGACAAGTTTCTCAACCCCGAGTTCTGTGAAAAGGTGTGGACGTCCAATCATTTAGCTCCAAGTGGTAGTTTCACTGACATTCTACCCCTTTCAGTATATTCTCACGACAGTAGAGCGTGAACTTTCGGTGTAATAATCATCTGTCGTTTTCCAGAGTCGCTTGTCTCAATGAATTTCCCCACCTGCCGCCCATATCTTCACTAAGATGACCCCCGTACGTGTATGCTCCGCTTACATAATTCTTTTACCGCGCCACGGTCCCGCAACGCTACCAGGAGGCATCCCCGTATCAGTGGGAAGAGGTCGTAATGTTCTGGTTTAAATCTGTCGTTGGCCTTGTTGACTATCGATAGTGCGTATCCCTGGCTGAAAATCAAAATATCTTTCAGTTTCACTACGCGACAACTAGGTCATGTGTAATTTCGCTGAGGTGATTGGGGGAGGGGGGAGGGGTAGGAGAACCCCCTTTCCCCTCTCACTACGCCCACGTATTGTGGCATGTTCGCGGCTGAATGCTCGTCGTATTGCTCAGCGATCGCCTTAACTATGTAGTGTACCTCGTATCTGACGGGCGGATGGGTGTGCACCTATGATAAATCAAATGAAAATCATTAGCTACCTGTCTCTCTGTCATGCTATATTGCTTAATAACGTAAGTTTGAGCAGCACTAAGGTGTGGAGCTGAAATCACTGAGGCTTGTAGCGGCACAAATTTCTTTTGCCAGATAACACAACTTCATAATAATAACGATTTGAGCCCGAAAACGCTTTTAAAAAAGAACAGCAATAAAATGTGTGAAATATGCACAAAGCCTAAAATGCAATCAACGAGCCAATAAAGAAAATCAGTGTCCTCTGTAACTAATTTCAATAGCTAATCTGCTTCAAATGGCACTAAAAATGATCTACGTGAACAAAATTACATAGTCATTCCACACTAAGTACCGCCGGATGGCACATTCGGCAAGTTATTTGTAGACTAAGTAGAGCTGCAAAAAATCGAGTAAATAGGACCGTTTCCCTTGAGTAATTTTAAGTGAAAAGCACGTAGTACTGCTCGTGCACTCCAGCCACAAGAATTCTCCAGGCACCACAAAAAGAAGCTCAGCGCTCCTTCGTGCTGCCGGCGCCTCTCTGTGTTGTCCACCCAGTTCGACAGTCACTTTGCTGCTCTGTCGCTCACTGTACCTCCACCAAATGCCTTCCTCGGGCCGCCGGCTGGTGTTCCCCTGCTCCCAAAAAGCCTTCCGCACTGGCACTCCGGTCGCTACGCCCTTGACACCTGTGGTAGTGCTTGATGCTGGGCACCATCAGCTGTGCGGAGCGGGGACTCTACCTATCCGCTGTTATGACGGCACAATCTCCTCCCTCCCCCAGGAAAAAAACTAACGGAGGATCATCTCCACTAATTGCAGTGCAAACCTATCACAAATTTATAGTTGACATACGTTTTCCATATGCCACATGTACGCCATAGGGAAGTTCTCCAAAACGGGCTTCGACGTGTGCACACATATCCAACCTAGAATGCCATCTATAATCGTCATTGATGTATGTGGATTTGAACAGGAAAATTTGAGCTTGACACCACCTAGCCACTGCTATTTCCTTCAGAACTGTCACTGGAATAAACCTTCGAATTTAGTAAAACCACCGTGAAAGTGGTAAGAGCTTCCTCGTCAGATTTTCCCCTGACGTGGCGAAAATTCCCCTTGTTATCTTTCTTAACTTCCTGTCTATGGGCTACCTGAATATTTAAGGTCCTATGATTTTTCTGAAGCTCTTTAGGAGATACCTTACTGGTTGGTAAATCGTCAAAAGATCACAAATTAGACAGTGGTGAAATCAAGTTAAAATCAAAGAAAAGCTTTACTGGAGTTACTGCATGTGCCTCCTGCTTGGCAGTGTTGGAAGTTTGTGTCAACCACTCCATCGTTGCATCCCAACTCGTATGATCTTTGTGGCGGTAAGCGATTAGAACAGCATGAAGTTTCCGATTGAACCGTTCAGTGATAGTAAGATAATACGGAGTGATGCCTGAGTGCTTCACACATAAGGCAACAAAACAGCTTGAATGCTCTCAATGTGGCACTATTATCCGATACCATAATCTGACGTGGACCAAAACTTCCACGTAATGCTTTCAGACAACCAATGGCCGCCTTCACTGTCATTGCACAGGTGGGAAACAGCCAATAAAACCTAGCAAAGGCATCAGCGAAAACAAATACGTACTGATTTCTCAAACTCGGGCGAAGAAAGATCTTTCTGGAAGATATTGTTAGATGTGTAGGTATTAGCTTAAGAAAGACTGGGTATAGTTTGTGTCAATGAACATTAATCTTACCTATAGTAGTGACAAGACAAAGCTATGCGAAGAGAGAGAGAGTAAGGTCACCGTGTACGTAATGCGTCGCAAAACATTACGTACAGTTAAATAGTAGGATGACTGCGGATGGAAAATTTGTTTTCTGAATAATCTAAATAGTGATTACTGCATATTATGAATTAAGGTCAAAATTTTATTATATAAGGGGCATTCAAACAGAAATGATCCGGAAGCATTAATACAGAAACCAGTACCTGTATGTTAGCAGTATTAAGCCTGGCTGTTGAGACACTTGTCCCACTGTGACGCAAGGCAGTAAATGGCTGTGTCATAAAGTTCCCGAGGCTGCCATGTTACATGAGATACGTAGGAGTAGCGAGACGTCAACACTTGGGTATGTTCTTTTGTTTCAGTATTTAAACAACTGGGTAGAAGTGACGATGGATATTGATCAATTTTTTTTCTGTTTTCGAGGAAAGGTAAAGATTAGTTTAAGATGTATAATACAGTGGTACCTGAAGACAGTGAATATAGACATTCCCGAAAGCTAAACATAAAGAATATTGGATTACAGCGCTAAAAAGTTACTTGCCGTTGGCGACAAATATAGATTGGAAATCAGGTTACCGCAAGAAACTAACTGGAAACAAGATAAAATAAATATCAGCTTCCATATTTAAAGTGGTATTTATACAAAGAAGAGTTATTGGAGGAATAATTTGAGTACTATGGAATATAGAAATGGATAATCACATATATCATGAAAATAATTAAGTAAAAAAATTCTTTATAAGAAAAAGGAACTATCTTGTAAATTAACAAATAAAATTATCGAATGGGACTTGATATAGGGTGAGTTACCCCTGTATGAAACGATGCCGATAGTTTGTTGCTAAGTTTAACTAACGACACAAGGGTGATTAGACAGAAAAAGAAATTTCTCCATAACTTATGGAAAAACGGAGATCCAATTAATTCATTCATTCATGTGAAACCAGCAATTTCAAAATTCTTTTTGATGCTGAATATGTGATTGAGTGAAGAAGATAAATTTTAATTTTTCGTTGTTCTCAGGAAATACGCTAAAGGTGTTAATACATCCACATGACAACTTTAGATCGACAAATTCACAGCCTTGTGTTGTGCGTGAATTTATTAGTTGATGTGAAAGAGTAATTTAGTTTCATTTGCTAATTATAGTTTAAAGGACGCTTAGCATGGTAACAGGTGTTTCGGCAGATATTTGCAATTTCGTTTGGTCAGAGTGCAGCTGAAATGAAACCTAATACAGCTGATCATGCCCTTAGTGTGAGGCCCAGTGTCGACGGAAAGCTTCGGTTTGTTTCGCGTTACAACCAAAATGAATTTTTAAAGAAGTATTTAATGCGCCCATTCGATAGAACAGTCTCAATTTAGTCTAGTGCAATATTCGTTTTGTCGATACATATTAACAGGGACAGTAAAACAGGACGTATAAGCAGTACCCTAGCTGCGACAGCTCTCCAAGTCCCGAGCAAACTGGTACTGCCACGCAGCAGCTCTCTCTAAATCGATTCTGGGGTACTGGTGATGCTATCTGCTTTACTGTCCCTGATAATACATACAGACGAAACGAATTTGCACTTGCCTGATTTGGGATCTGTCTGTTCAATGGGCGATTAAAATTAGGCTTTAAAAACCGTTTTGTATGTAACAGTGAGATGGTACGATATCATTCCGCCATTCATGTAATATTTCTCAGGGATACCTGAACAAAGTTTAAGTTGTCTTGCAGCTGAATCTGTATCCGGTGCTTAGCATAAAATAAGGACAGGGAGAGATATATTTTGCCATGTTTCACATCAACATCCTGCGCCACCCCTCCACCAAATTTCCACTTCCGAATAAGCCCCATAATGTTCGGCTGAAAGAGGAACTGGACATTGATTTTTAGCAATACAATAAAGGCAGCTTGACTTATTTCTTCTTTGTAGAGGCTCTGTAATTTGTCAAATAAATTTTTTTTTATATCTGTGCTGAGCTAGCCATAGGCAACGAGCTTCAGCCTCTTCTTACGAAGTACGCCCTGTTATGCGTCTGTTTAGAGCATAGGCTGAAAGCTATGGAAATTTCTGCTAAGTATTCTGTTCGAATTTTTTCCGTTGGGTTACGGTGGGAACAAGGGACATAGGTTCTGGCAGTTTTCTGGCACACTTCGGATCTGAAGCCGCCAGGGCGTGTTTGGTCGTTGGGGAATACCACTCGCACTTCGTAAAAGACGCACCGGTCAAGTGAGTACTCAGGGGGCTTTCTGCTAATATGGCAGGTGACAGAGAAACTGGCCACTAGCCGAGCACTGCCGCAAGGCTTCTATGAGGTTCATTCAAATGAAACATGGTCAGTGCGTCTACCTTTGCTTTACACGTAAGGTGGCACCACGTAACTGCAGGTATGGCGGCGCCAACTATTGGTTGAGAGACTCACACTTGCGCACCGTTTGATGTTGCATAGCGCCAGTGCGATTTCACACCAAGAAGAAGGTGGTCACACAAATTATGTCCAATACCGAAGATGCATGCGAGTAAGCAGGGACAACGAGGAGTTATCCGATTTTCAGTGGCGGTTGGAGGCCGTGAAACGTATCGACGGATGAAGGATGTGTACGGTGAGTACAGTCTGAGTCGTTCAAGTGTTGTGGAATGACGCAAACAATTCCTTGAGGGGCACGAGTCACTGGAAGATGATTCTCGTCCTGGACAGGGTCATTGCGTCATCACACTGGAAACGGTTACGGAGGTGAGTGATTTAGTCTTGTACAACCGCAGAATCACTGTGGACGACATCCGTCGGTTACTCGGTATCAGCGTGTTCACCGCCCACACCATAATGCATCAACACTTGAACTTTCCAAAAATGTATGCACAGCAGTACTCGAAGGGCGCTGTCTTTGAGTTATCTCCAACGTTATCATGAGGAGGAATACGACTTTCTGTCGCGCACTGTCAAAGGTGACGAAACATGGGTCAAATGGCTCTGAGCACTATGGGACTCAACTGCTGTGGTCATAAGTCCCCTAGAACTTAGAACTACTTAAACCTAACTAACCTAAGGACAGCACACAACACCCAGCCATCACGAGGCAGGGAAAATCCCTGACCCCGCCGGGAATCGAACCCGGGAACCCGGGCGTGGGAAGCGAGAACACTACCGCACGACCACGAGATGCGGGCGACGAAACATGGTGTCACTGTTGTGAACCGGAGAGCAAGTGTCAGAGGAAGCAGTGTAAACATGCGACTTCACCACCTCCAAGGAAATCAAAGGCCGCGCACAACAGTTCTGGTAAGCCATGTCCTTATTTTTTGACCACAGCGGCCCACTGCTTCTCGAGTTCCTGGAACGGGGAACCACCATCAATGCCCAGTGTTATCGAGCCACTTTTACGAAACCTTAGAAGAGCCATCAAGTCGAAACGCCGAGGCATGTTGTCCAGTGGTGTTATCGTCCTGCATGATAACGCCCTCACACACACGACCAAAGCGGTGAAGACGACTTTGCAGCAGTTTCAGTGGGAAACGCTGGAACATCCACCGTACACTCCCGACGTTTCACCATGTGTTTGGATCTCTAAAGCAAGCTATTCGCGGACATCGATTCGCAACGGACGACGAAGTGTGTGACTGGGTCCAGGCCTGGATCTCACAGCAGCCTACTAGCTTCTTCTAGGACGGAATCCACCGGCTAATGTCGCAATGGGATAACTGTGCGGACAGTTTTGACGACTATTTTTTAGTATGTGTTCTGCGCATAATTTCATTTTTGAGTTAATAAAATCTGTACCTTTACTTTACACTAGTGACCGGGTTTCATTCGATGCCCCTTATAGTTTAAGTTGAATTTGGACAGAAACTGTCTCTTATTACATATTTCGATATACGGGTTTACTGAGTTCCGTTAATTCAAACTCGAGGAGTGATAATACTCCGTCTCTGCAGAAGCAAAGTAAAATATTACGTAGATCTGCTGTCTTTCTTCTCGCAAGGAATTTGTGTGTTCCTATTGCTCACTTTTTTACTCTGACATATGGTCATATTTTTCGAAGATGAGCAGAATGAGTTGTAGGCTCGAGTTCTAACTACCTTATGATGAGTTTTACTATGTTTCTCCGTCTTTTTTTGGAATTTAGGCTCGGTAATAATGTTGCCTCGACAGTGTTTTTGACGCCAGGCTTTGAGCTTTATGAATGCCTACGAGCCAGGAAATAATTTAGTAATTTAGAGAGTCGTCGATAACCATCAGAATCTCCACAATTGTAGCGGACTTAGTTTACGGGTGCATAAAGGTTAAGGCTTTCGTGGCCACTGTCGGATTTTGTCTTCGGTTCTAGGGCCGACGTTTGTTTGATGATTTTCCTGACGTTTTCCAGCACGAGTGACTGACATTGCCAAAGCTTCACCCTCCACTGCTGTTGGTGGACGAGGCGAGATCGAGGCCGCGGATTACTTGTATCAAGAGCCTTTCCGTGGCCATTACAACAATTTCTGGATATTGTTTTCTTCGCCTTTCATGCTGTTATCCATCGCACAAGCTCTTCAATCTGCTAGTTTTGCTTGTTTACTTTAAAAAGTGTAGGGATATTGCTAATGTTTGGTGCTCATTAGGTCCGCAGGTGCTTCCACGTTACCATTCCTTATCAGTGATGGTACGCGTCGAAAGTTGTACCCCTGTCTCTTAAGGAACCATAATGATAATTTTGTCTAATTTTGATACTTGAGGATTTAATTGTGAAATGTGAGCTCGAGAGACAATAAATATCAGAACTCATTGAAGGAAATCCAGTAGTTCATTCTTCCTCCCACGGACGTGAGCCATTTTCACGATTCCGCCGTAAGATCACTCGAGATTATCCTATTTTCCTGTGTAGAAAATCCTGATGCAGTCGCTTCTCTGTCTGTCACGTGATGTTATTATTTCCAAATTGTGTTGCGCTTACAAAGAGTTTATGGAACATATTTAATGACCTAGCACGACATTGTAGGGCAGTGGATAATATAAAAGCAAAGAAAAAGATATTCTAATTTGTGATACCGAAGTAAGTAGAGCAGTAGCAGCAACTGTAGCGTACCTTGTTGTCTTACATAGCTTACCGGGAAGGGAGTTTCCTAATCATTTGACACTAGCAGCATCCAGTACCCACATTGGCAGGTGGTGTAACCAGCGAAGCACAGGAAAATACAAATTACGAAATAATGCATTACCTTTAGCGTAATCTTCTTACGTGTCTATGTATGTGCTGTTAACAGCCGGCCGTTGTGACCGAGTGGTTCTGGGCGCTTCAGTCCGGAATCACGCTGCTCCTACGGTCGCAGGTTCGAATCCTGCCTCGGACATGGATATGTGTGACGTACTTAGGATAGTTGGATTTAAGGAGTTCCAAGTCTAGGGGACTGATGACCTCAGATGTTATGGCCCATAGTGCTTCGAGCCATTTGAACCACTTTTTTGTTGTTAACAAGGGCTGAAATCATACCAGTGCAACGGCGCGCCCACAACGCATCAGAAGAATTTTTCTGAAGGCATTTGTCTGATGTGTAGCCTTGTACTGAAGTCAGAGGTGGATGATAAACACTTCAGACAATAGGGGAAGAGATTTTAAAATACGGTGTAAGATGAGTACTTTAGTTCAGTTGCCTAGGATGAACAATTAATGACAATACACTGAGTAGAATTCGTGAAAAAACATATTTATGGAGATGTTTGATTAAAAGAAGGGGTCAATTGATAGGACACACATTTAAGCATCAAGCAATTGCCCGCGTGGTAATGTAGGAATATGAGGGAGGTAAGAATCGTAGAGTGAGACCAAAGGAGGAATATAGTATGCAGGTTCAGATGCATGTAGGCTGCAGTAATTATTCGTCTTGCAAGTAGATCAGGGTCAACTTCACACTGAAGACTGCTGCATCAACAGGAAACGGAATGATCGCAAAGACTCAATTGTACATAAGAAGGTGACAGACTTCAGTTCACTGATTGGATACTAGAAAAGTTCAGCCGGTCTACAATGGCCATTGTTTACCAAACAACCGAGAGATCCACCCAAGAATATTGAGGAAAAGAGACTCGTACCATGTAGGAATAACAGGGAGCATTAATCGTATATATAGAACATCACGAGTGCTTACAGTTTTGTAAGGCTCATCGGAAAGCGCCAAGGGTATTCTGCAAAAGCTGAAGTTGCAGTCACTCAAAGATAGATGCAAATTAGCCTCTGAAAGCCCAGTCAGAAATTTCGAATAACATGCTTTAAGGAATTTAGGAGTATACTAGAAACCTACGCTTCTCGCCCCCGTAAGAATCGTTAAAATTATACTTATTATAATGCACAGAGAGTGTTTATCCATTCTTCAAAAGCACCATAAGCGAATGGAAGGAGGAACCGTTATAACAATGGGAAGTACCCCCCTGCCATACACTTCACCATTCTTTGGATGGATGTAGACTAAATGTAAATATTCATCTCGTCAGGAAATAGACAAAGAGTGGTACCACCCTATCTTTTAAAACTAATCGCGGTTCTGCATACGGCATGGCGGTGAATTCATCCGTGTGTTGAGTCTCTGAGGTGAACAAATATTGTTACGTTCTCAACATTTTCATAAAGTCCCAACACCTGTTGAAATGGTGTGTTTCTGGGTATACAACACGATTACCCCTGGTTCTCATACCCGGTTATCAGGAGAGGAACCTTTGTACTTCCCATCTCTTGAGGCCAATAACTTGATCTTATTTTCGAGGACTCCTTGAAATCTTTGAACAAGGTAGTGCTAGACTGCTGGCTGCTTGTACTGTGTGATAGGATCGTCACTGTTTACAACGTACACTGACGGAAAAAATCGCAACATTAAAAAATCATTAACGTAGAGTATTGAAAATTCCGAGGTACATTTACCTATGTAACACAGTGAAGTGATTAACATTACAAGACCGCAGGTTAACGTAAGCTCGAGTTAACCCATTGAAAATGTGAAAAGTTGGTACATTAATAACCCGTGTAACCGCCAGAATGTTGAATTCAAGCATCATACTTATTTGCAGACTTATATATATGTTTGTGGGATGGAGTTCCATGCCGTTTGCCCTCCCCCGATCAATACAGGGGCAGTTAATGGTGGTTATGGACGACGTTAGAGTGGTCATCCTATGATGTCCCATATGCTCTCGAATGGAGACAGCTTTGGTGATGGAGCAGGCCAAGACAACATGTCGATACTCTGTAGAGCCTGTGAGCGTTATCCTGTTGGAAAACACCTCCTGGAAAGCTGTTCAGGGATAGGAGCACAACAGGTAAAATCACCAGCGTCAAGTACAGTTCTGCAGCCAGGGGGTGTGGGATAACTACGAGAGTGCTCCTGCTGCCATAAGAAATCGAACCCTAGACCATAACTCCAGGTGTAGTTCAAGTGTGTCTAGCACGCCGACGGATTGGTAGCAGGCCCTCACCTGGTGTCCTTCTAACCAACACACAACCAACACGGCAACCGACGCAGAACCAGCTTTCATCAGAAAACACGACTGACCTCCACCCTTGGCTGCAATGTATTCTTGCTGTGACATCACTGAAGCCGCAAATGTCGGTGGTTTGGCGTCAATGGAATGCACGCTACAGGACGTCTGGCTCGGAAGTAACCGATTTGGAATAAGTCGTTACATCACCGTGGTGCCAAATGCTGCTTAAACTGCTCTGAAGATGCAGAACGAAACTCCGAAAAGCTGGGCTTCCCTCTCGGTAGTGCCACGTGGCTGTCCGGAGCCTAGTCTTCTTCCGATCTAGTCTTCTTGCCCATCGCTGCCAGCAATCATGTGTAGTGGCTACATTCCTGCCAAATCTTTCTGCAGTACCGCAGAAAGAACAGCCAACTTTTGGTAGCCCAATTACACGATTTTGTTCAGACTCAACGACGTGTTGATAGTGGAATCTTTGTCGCCTTGAAAGCATTCCTGACTAACACCAACTCACTGCGTGCGGTTTCACGACCGTTACAGCGTCTATTTAAAGCAAATCTTACCTGCATCCTCACGGTGACGCTACTACCGCCACTCTTATGCGACTGGCGCGAAATCGGAATAGATTTCACTTTCTGATGTAGAAACACGCCCAAAACTTTTGTTTATGTCGCACAACTCTTTCTTGATGCTGAGATCGTTTTGCATCACTGTATATAAATAATCTCTTAGAACACGTCGTAGCCACTTTAAGCTTGGGTCAAATGGCTCTAAGCACTATGGGACGTAACATTTCAGGTCATCAGTCTCTTAGACTTAGAACTACTGAAACCTAACTAACCTAAGGACATCACACACATCCATGCCCGAGGCAGGATTCGAACCTGCGACAGTAGCAGCAGCGTGGTTCCGGACTGAAGCGCCTAGGACCGCTCGGTCACAGCGGCCGGCCACTTTAAGCTTGTTCGCACTCTATAAGTATGTGGAAACATCAGAAAACAGAACCATTTTTTCTGTATGATCACCAGGCGTCTGACGAATGATGCAGATTCTGGCAGTTGTCCCTGAACATAAATAAATAAAGCATATTACGCATAGATATGAAAAGGACAGCTCTATCGTACAACTACACTATTGATGACAAATTGCTAGGAGTATCTATCCGGAGTGACCTTAAATGAAATGCCCACACAAAACAAGTAGTAGATAAATCAGATGCCAGAGAGATTTACAGGAAGAATATTAAGGAAACTAAATTCAGCCACTCAGCTACTTCGCCTATTGGATAGATTCTTGAGTACTGTTCACCAGTCTAGGACCTTACTAGGTAGGAGTGATAAAGGAAGTAGAGAATATCCAACGAAGAGTAGCGCGTTTCCTCACAGAATCGTTTAGTCGGTGTTAGAGCGTTACAGACATGCTCAAAAAACTCCAGTGGAAGACACTAAAATAGAAGCGTTGGGTATCAGGGAGTTTTATGCTATTGAAATTTCGAGGGAGTACTTTTGGGGAACCGGACAACATATTATTTTCTCTAAATAACCTGGCTAAATGATCGCGAGAAAATGCGAAAAATTACAGTTTATACAGAGGCTTACTGATAATCATTCGCCCCACCCGTCATTTGCGAATGTAACGTAAAAGGTGGACCAGCTAGGCAACCCGCTTACGGTGTATTGATGTAGACGTAGATGTTCGGGGCTAACTTGATACAGGAGCGTTCAGGTCTTTCACTGCCTAGTAGTTTCTGGAGATCTATGTAAAATATCTGGTAATAGGGTTGTGGTGGGGATGTGGGGTGAAGAGGGTGTGGAGTGTCTACACGCCACCATTCAGCAGCCTCTACGAAACGCTGACGTGTATTGACGCTAGTAAATGTCATACAACTTCACTTAGATTCACTGCCCATTCACGTAGGAGCCATGATCCCGGCAATTTCATGTGATAAATTTGCAGCCTGTATACCCCAAATTACCAGAAAATGTAATTATTACAACTGTAACAATCAGAATTGTAGCTCCTCATACACGAAACTCATAAACTACGGACTAAAAAAGCGATACTCCTTATCACGGGCATGATGTTTCTAGAACCTGATTTGCCTCTAAGTTTGTCCCTGGGACTCCCTGTTTAGAATGTTAATAATGAAGTCAACGTTCTGGTTTAGACAAGTTACAGGACGTGTACCACAACATTAAAACAATACCGGAACGTCAGAACGGAATTATATGTCCGGAAAGAGTTGGATCTTTATGCTTAATGAGCCCCCCCCCCCCCAACCAGAACAATTATTAGTTAGCTAAAGTGGTCTCAGTAATACACAGAGATACACTTTTGGAGAAATAAGAGATGCAGAAGACATTCATTTGTTTACCAGGATCCGAAAATGTAATGTATATTAATACTATCATCGGATGGACTAAAATCGCCAGAGCGAATAATACCGTACCGCTGTGAAAACAAAACGCCCCACAGAATCATGGACGTTGCATATATCTGTAAAAGCATATGAATGTATAATGTTAGGATAATATTCGTGTGGACGACCACGTTATGCGGGTAAACAATTTAAAATAATAAATATTACTCGTTGCGTAAAACGACTGTTGCCTCGTGTGGAAATGGTTCGTCTTGCACAACCTAAATTGGTCTGTGTACTAATGGTCAAAATAACTTTAACAAATGTTTTTAAAATTTAAAGAGAGGGAAGGTATCGAAAGAATAAAATGAAGCTAGTCATGGATTCTCCGGTATATTGTAGACCTCAGGTAGCCAATTATGTTGTAACTAGCCTTACGTCCGACATCTCATTTTATGTAATCTTCCGCAGCATAACATGCGTTGGTGGTAACCTAAAAATCAGTATGCTTCATTTTAACAAACGCTGATACGGCGCCATCGTATGCCTTATCTTAACACCCAAGAAAAGAACTTTTACACCCATTTCAGTAACGGTGAAGTGAAAATGCATTTGTCACTGTATAGGATTTTATACATGTTGCATAACATTTCCTTGGGTCTACATGAATTCACTTCTAAATGTATCGTTTTCGTAAATAACAACGCATTCTATTGATACACCATGGTATACTGACAAAATTCCGAAATTTCTGAGAGTTCAGAGACCGATGAATGCGCATATGATGGCAGACAAATATTGGTAGAAATTCGGGCGTGTTCTGCAAGACCAATGTGCGAATCATACATCAACTACCACCGTCATACCTTACCAAAAGGAGTCCCCGAGAACATGAGAAAATTCTGGTGTTACTTAAAATCGCCAAGAGGGTCGAACGTTTCACTTGCTCATGACCAAGATGATGTGGCAACATAAGACAGCATACGCAAAGCCGAAGTTTTAAATCTTGTGTTTAAGAAATCATTCAAACAGGAGGATCGTACAAACATGCAGCCGTTTGACCGTTGTACAGATTCTTGTGTGGAGGACATAGATATAGGCTTCCCTCGTGTAGACAAGTATCTGTAAGATCTGGAAATGGAAATGTCGTGTGGCGAGGGTCTCCCGTTGGGTAGACCCGTCACTTGGTGCATGTCTTTTTGGTTGACGCCACTTCGGCGACCTGCGTGTCTATGGGAATGGTTTGATGATGATGAAAACAACACAAAACCTAGTCCTTGAGCGGAGAAAATCACCGACTCAGTTGGTAATCGAACCCAGGCCGCTTGGCATGGCTCTCTGCCGCACTGAACACTCAGCTATCGGGGAGGGCGGTGAAAGAGCTGAAAACAAGTAAGTGGGCAGGTCCGGAAACAATCCGAGTTCAGTCTTATGGAAGGTACTCTATGACACTGGCACCCTACATAGGTTTCATTTATCGCGAATCTCTCATCAACACCATCTCAAAAGCCCCGGGGAAACAAAACTCAGATGACTCCTGTATATAAGAAGGGTAAAAGAACGGACCAGCCCAATTACAGAGCAATATCCTCAACTTCGTTCCGCTGCAGAACTCTGGAGCATATTCTCACTTCGAATATAATAAATATCTTTGAGAGGGAATGAATTTAGGAAGCATTCCTCATGTGCAGCTCAACTTGCACATATCTCACATAATATCCTGCGAAACACAGACGAAGGGCAAGAGATAGATTCCACATTCCTATATTTCCGGAAACATTTGACACTGCCCTCACTGCAGATAGTTTACGAAGGTACGAGCATATGGAATAGTTTCACAGACATATGAGTAGCTCGAAGTCTTCTTAATCAATGGGACCCAGTACGCTGTCCTCGGCGCCAGATGTTATCAGGGTATAGTCAGTATTACCTCAGGGAAGTATGATAGGACCGCTATTATTCTTTATAAGTAATACCATGAACAGGGTGAGTAGCAATCTACCGTTGTTTGCTGATGATGCCGTGAGGCATTTGAGGTTGTCGTCGCTAAGTGAAAGTGAGGGGATACATGATGATTCAGATAAAATTTCTAGTTGGTAGTATGAATGGAGACTTGCTATAAATGTGGACAAATATAGGTTGATGCAGATGAATAGAATAAATAGTCCCGTAATTTTCGAATACTGCGTATGTAGTTTACTGCCTCACATCGCCACATCTGGTCGTATCGCTGCAAAGTGATAGGAAATAGAACGAGCTCGTAAAGATGGCAATAGGGGAGTCGAAGGGTCAACTTTGGTTAACTGGAAAGACTTCAGAGAAATGTGGTTATGTGGTTCACCTGTAAAGGAGACCAAGTTCTTTCCTTTCCTTTTTTTTGGGAGGAGGGACGTCAACAGTCTTCTCACTGGTTTGATGCGGCACACTACGACTTCCTCTGCTGCGCCAACCATATCAGAGCAGCACTTCCAACCTACGCGCTCAGTTGTTTGCTGGACGTATTCCAATCTCTGTCTTCATCTATAGTTTTTGCCCTCTACAGCACTTTCTAGTACCATGGAAGTCAATCCCTCATATCTTAACATATGTCTTATCACCCTGTCAGTTCTTCTTATCAGTGTTCTCCACGTATTCATTTCCTCTCCGATTCCGCACAGAACCTCCTCTTTCCTTAACTTATCGGGCCACCTAGTTTCCAACATTCGCCCGTAACATCACATCTCAAATGGTTCATTTCTTTTCTGTTACGGTTTTCCCACAGCCAATGTTTCACTACAACACAATGCTGCACTCCAGACACACTTTATCAGAAATTTCTTCCTCAAATTAAGGCCGATGTTTGATGCTAGTAGACTTCTCTTGGCCAGGAATGTCCTTTTTTCCATTGCTGGTCTAATTTTAATGTCAACCTTGCTCCGACCGTCATAGGCTATTTTTCTGACTAGGTTGCAGAATTACTTAACTTCATCTATTTCGTGACCACCCTCTCCCTATTCTCGTTTCTGCTGTTACTCATTACTCTCGCCATTCTTCGATTTACTCTCAATCCACATTTTATATCCATTAGATTGTTCATTCCATTCAGCAGAATTACCTTCGTCTTTCTCCGATTTACTCTCAAACCATACTGTGTTCTCATTAGACTGTTCATTCCGTTCAGCAAGTAATTTAATTCTTCTTCATTTTCACTCATGATAGCAATGTCATCAGCGAATGCTATCATTGATATCCTTTCACCTTGAATTTTAATTTCATTCCTTAACCTTTCTTTTATTTCCATCATCACTTCTTCGATGTACATATTGAACAGCAGGGGTGAAAGACTACGTCCCTGTCTTTCACGCTGTTTAATCCAGGCACTTCTTTCTTGGTCGTCCACTCTCATTATTCCCTCTTGGCTCTTGTACATATTGTACTTACCCCTATTTTTCTTAGAATTTCGGATATCTTGCACCATTTCACAATGTCGAACACTTTTTTCAGGTGACAAATCCTATGAAGGTGTCTTTCTTTTTCTTTATTCTTGCTTCCATTATCAACCACAGCGTCAGAATTGCCTGTTTCGTGCCTTTACCTTCCCTAAAGCCAAACTGATCCTCATCTAACCCAGTCTCAATTTTCTTTTCCATTCTTCTGTATATTATTCTTGTGAGTAACTTTGATGCATGAGCTGTTAAGCTGATTGTGCGATAAATCTCACAATTGTTAGCTCTTGCAGTTTTCTGAATTGTGTGGATGATATTTTTCCGAAAGTCAGATAGTACGTCGCCAGATTCATACATTCTACATATCAAACTGAGTAGTCGTTTTGTTGCCACTTCCCTCTAATGATTTTTGAAATTCAGGTGGAATCTCACTAGGGGTAAGATAGATACTGCTTACAGGAAAATTATAGAGACCTTTGGGGAAAGGAGAACCACTTGCATGAATATCAAGGGCTTTGATGGAAACCCAGTTCTAAGCAATGAAGGGAAAGCAGAAAGGTGGAAGGAGTATATAGAGGGTTTATACAAGGGCGACGTACTTGAGGACAATATTATGGAAATGGAAGAGGATGTAGATGAAGATTAATGGGAGATATGATACTGCGTAAAGAGTCTGACAGAGCACTGAAAGACCTGAGTCGAAACAAGGACCCAGGAGTAGACAACATTCCATTAGAACTACTGAAAGCCTTGGGAGAGCCAGTCCTGACAAAACTCTACCATCTGGTGAGCAAGATGTATGAGACAGGCGAAATACCCTTAAAGAAGAATATAATAATTTCAATCCCAAAGAAAGCAGGTGTTGACAGATGTGAAAACTGACGAACTATCAGTTTAATAAGTCACAGCTGCAAAATACTAACGCGAATTCTTCACAGACGAAAGGAAAAACTGGTAGAAGCCGATGTCGGGGAAGCTCAGTTTGCATTCCGTAGAAATGTAGGAACACGTGAGGCAATATTCACCTTACGACTTATCTTAGAAGAAAGATCAAGGAAAGGCAAACCTACGTTTCTAGCATTTGTAGACTTAGAGAAAGCTTTTGACAATGTTGACTGGAATACTCTCTTTCAAATTCTGAAGGTGGCACGGGCAAAATACAGGGAGCGAAAGGCTATTTACAATTTGTACGGAAAGCATTTGGCAGTTATAAGAGTCGAGGTATGAAAGGGGTATGAAAGGGAAGCAGTGGTTGGGAAGGCAGTGAGACAGGGCTGTAGCCTATCCCCCATATTATTCAATCTGTATATTGAGCAAGCAGTAAAGGAAACAAAAGAAAAGTTCGGAGTAGGTATTAAAATCCATGGAAAAGAAATCAAAACATTGAGGTTCGCCGATAACATTGTAATTCTACCAGAAACAGCAAAGGACTTGGAAGAGCAGCTGAACGGAATGGACAGTGTCTTGAAAGGAGGGTACAAGATTAACATCAACAAAAACAAAACGAGGATAATGGAATGTAGTCGAATTAAGCCTGGTGTTGCTGAGGGAATTAGATTAGGAAATGAGACACTTAAAGTAGTAAAGGAGTTTTGCTATTTGGGGAGAAAAATAACTGACGATGGTCGGAGTAGAGAGGGTATAAAATGTAGAATGGCAATGGCAAGGAAAGCGTTTCTGAAGAAGAAAAGTTTGTTAACATCGAGTATAGATTTAAGTGTCAGGAAGTCGTTTCTGAAAGTATTTGTATGGAGTATAGCCATGTATGGAAGTGAAACGTGGGCGACAAATAGTTTAGACAAGAAGAGAATAGAAGCTTTCGAAATGTACTGCTACAGAAGAATGCTGAAGATTAGATGGGTAGATCACATAACTAATGAGGTGTTGAACAGTATTGGGGAGAAAAGTTTGTGGCAGAACTTGATTAGAAGAAGGGATCGGTTGGTAGAACATGTTC
Source organism: Schistocerca serialis cubense (assembly GCF_023864345.2). NCBI lineage: Eukaryota > Metazoa > Arthropoda > Insecta > Orthoptera > Acrididae > Schistocerca > Schistocerca serialis. The sequence goes on from NC_064642.1 coordinate 670,457,714, forward strand.
TGAGGCATCAAGGGATCACCAATTTAATATTGGAGGGCAGCGTGGAGGGTAAAAATCGTAGAGGGAGACCAAGAGATGAATACACCAAGCAGATTCAGAAGGATGTAGGTTGCAGTAGGTACTGGGAAATGAAGAAGCTTGTACAGGGTAGAGTAGCATGGAGAGCTGCATCAAACCAGTCTCAGGACTGAAGACCACAACAACAACAGATGATATGTTATCTATTCCTTCTCCCTTGTTTGTTCTTTAGTCCTCCAAAGATCTTTTGAATTCTGATTCAAATACTGCCTGCCCTATGTCTTCTAAATCGACTCCTGTTTCTCCTATCATATCAAATGTTCCGCCTTATGCAGGCTTTCAATGTATTCTTTCCACCTATCCGCTCTTTCCTCTACAGTTAAAAGTTGCACTCAGAATCTTTTGAATTCTGATTCAAATACTGCCTCCCCTATGTCTTCTAAATCGACTCCTGTTTCTCCTATCATATCAAATGTTCCGCCTTATGCAGGCTTTCAATGTATTCTTTCCACCTATCCGCTCTTTCCTCTACAGTTAAAAGTTGCACTCAGAATGTTACCACCCGCGTTATTAGTGTCATGGAGGGCTATTTTGACTTTCCTGTATGCTCAGACTGTCCTTGCGACACTAATTTCATTTCGTTTTTCCACATTTTTCATGCAGCCATTTCGTCTTAAATTCCCCATGGTTTCTTCGTAGTTACATTCTTTGTACCTACGTTTTTCTTTCCATATTCTGTGATGGCCGTTTCTAGGATTACCATTCCTCTTCAATTGTACTGCCTACTGAGCTATTCCTTATTGCTGTATTTAAAGCTTTTGAGAACTTCAGGCGTATCTCGTCATTACTTAGTACTTCCGTACTCACTTCTTTGCGTATTCATTCTTCCTGACTAATGTCTTCAGCCTTTCCTTCATCACTACTATATTCTGATCTGAGTCTATACGTGCTCCTGGAAACGCCTTACAATCCGGTATCTGATTTCGGAATCTCTGTCTGACCAGGATCTAATCTAATTGAAGTCTTCCCGTATCACTCTTCCTTTTCCAAGTATACCATCTCCTCTTGTGTTTCTTGAACGGAGTATTCGCTATTACTAGCTGAAACGTTTTATTTTCTCCTCTTGAAATTTTAAACATTTTTATTGGCCTCTCCCAAGTCCATATCCTCCTGTAAGCTTTTCTTCTACTCCTTCCCGTACAACTGCATTTCAGTCCCCCACGACTATTAGAATTTCATCTCCCCTTACGTACTGTATTCCACTTTCAATATCCTCATATACTTCCTCTATATCCGCATCTTCAGCTTGCGACGTCGACATATACACCTGTCGGTGTTACCTTGCTGTTGATTCCGATAAGAACAGCCCTATCTCTGAAGTGTTCGCAGTAACACACTATCTACCCTACCTTTCTATTCATAACGAACCATACTCCTACTATACCATTTTCTGCTGCTGTTGATAGTACCCTATAGTCATCCGACCAGAAACCGTTTTCTTTCCATTTCACTTCACTGGCCCAGACTATATCTAAATTGAGCCTTTGCATTTCCATTTTCAAATTTTCTGGTTTCCCTACCACACTCAAACTTCGGACATTCCACGCCGCGACACGTGGAACGTTATCCTTTCGTAGATTTTTCAGTCTTTTTCTCATGGTCACTTCCCAGTTGGCAGTCCCCCCCCCCTCCCTGGAGTTTCAAACGGTGGACTGTTCCAGAATCCTTTAACAATGGTGAGATCATCATGACACTTTTTTAATTACAGGCCATATGCTCTGTGGATACACGTTACGTGTCTTTAATGCAGTGGTTTCCATTGCCTTCTGCATCATTCATGCCGTTGATCATAGCTAATTCTTCCGCCTTTAGGAGCAGTTTCCCATCAGTAAGACATGACTGTGCGCTGAACCTCTGTCCGCTCCTCCTCCCTCTTTGACAAGGCCGTTGGTAGAATGAGTGTGACTTCTTATGTCGGAAGTCTTCGGACGTCAGTGCTGATTATTAATCGATTTTAAGCATCAGCGGGATTCGAAACCTGACAGAGGTTGTTTTCATTACTAATCCAAGACGCTTCCCCCAGACCAGATGCATCAGAAAAATATGAGACAGTAATGCGACCCACTCTTGAGTACTGCTCGAGTGCTTGGGATCCCCAACCGTTCGAATTAGGGGAAGATATTTAAGGAATACCGTGACGGAAACTATCGCTCAAAAATGGCACACCATTAACTAATACAATGAGATGCTGATGCTTCCGTGGGATCCATTTGCTACTATCCTCATTCCTACCTCAGTCTAGTACAGAAGATGTAGGACACTCACATGAACACGTACACACTTCAGTGAAAATGACAGAGACAGATATAAAAACCGAATGGCTTATGTACCTTCAACCACTTGAAACATTAGCAGTTTTTCTAGCTTCTCTCAAAAAAGTGTTTTGTTTGGATGTATTAGGTAGTACTTTTATGATGTGGAGCTAAGAGTATGTAAATCAAAGTGAACTATTAATGTCTCCTGGTTACTCTGTACATTACCAATAAATGTTAGCTCCGAAGTATCGGTAGCGTATTAATGCACCCAGATATCACTGTATAGTGTCACTGATGTACGAACTGACATGACTTGTTGACACTTAAAGAACCACTGCAATATTAAACTGAAAGCCCAAAATATCTATAACGCAAAAGATCTGTTATGAAAGTTGTATTATAAGCTATGGTGTTGTACAGTTTCAATTCAGCTCATTGATTAGAAGTGAATCAGAATTATTATAAATAAAGGTACCTACAGGAAGCAACAACTCCGTAATTACAATGTCAAATGCTGTATAAACAGCTCACTGTAATATTTTACAGTTAAGCACTAATAATTTCACGTTGCATTTAAGTAGTGCGACAACAGTTTCTAACTGCGAAAACATTCAAAGCTGAAAGGAAAATAAAATGTTTTATATCTCTATTGGGTCTTTTGGTTAACAAAAAAAAAAAAAATGTTTCAAATGGCTCTGAGCACTATGGGACTCAACTGCTGTGGTCATCAGTCCCCTAGAACTTAGAACTACTTAAACCTATCTAATCTGAGGACATCCCACACAGCCATGCCCGAGAGAGGAACCTGCGACCATAGCAGTCGCGCGGTTCCAGACTGTAGCGCCTAGAACCGTACCGCCACACCGGACGGCCTTGGTTAAAAGATTTGATTTTAATGTTCTTAGTATGCTATAAATTTTCACGTTAGAAGCTGGTATGAGATTATGTTTATTAGACTGCGAAACAATGTTCGACGTCAAACAAGAATTGGTGGAATATTTATTAGCTCGCCAGGGTGCCGTCGCTGTTGCTTTAAAAATCTGTTCTCGTTACGCTGCAGATGTTCGACGAATCGTAGGAGCAAAACAAGTCCGCGGTATCTATCTTGCCATTAATATAATTAACGACTAAGAAACGAAGAACTATTTTTCCTCGTCGTTACGATGGATCGTCCCATCCTAGAACTGTCACTGTTAGAACAAACTTTCAAATTGTACTCTAAATGTATCCGGATTGGCTATGACAGGGCGATATGCAAACACAGTTTAAAGCACGCTCAGCAACGAATGACTGGGTAGCAATACATTTTTAAGACTCGTCGCCACTTTATCAGCCTTTACTTTCAAATGTCGCTAGCTTTGGCCCCAGCAGTAACTAATTTTACAACAGGTAGCCCAACCACAGTACAAAGTACAAAACAATGTTATATTTTAAATTTCGTAAGATAGACCGAAGCAAAGACGTATTTTACGGTCTTTCCTCAATCCAAACGAAGCTGATAACTGGTCACTAAACTCGGGTTTTATAAGGAAACTGTTTATAGATCTAATTAAACTTAAACGTTCAAACCGCTGCGGAAATAACACCACTTGTCAGAATGACGTCAAATTGCAATGTAACATTATCGGAGAAGGGGGAAAACTTATGACAGAATAAAAATAAATAATTACAAACTGTAGCAATAGATGGCGCTGTAAGCATAATAATTGAACAATGGTCGACTACAAATGGCAAAAGAATCATACAACAACGCCTAAGGTGTTCGCTTCACGTTAAAGAAACTGTACTGCTTAGTGTGCATGGGCGTGAAAAATGTTCAAATGGCTCTAAACACTATGGGACTTAACATCTGAGGTCATCAGTCCCGTAGACTTTGAACTACTTAAACCTAACTTAAGGACCCCACACACATCAATTCTCGACGCAGAATTCGAGCTTGCATGGGTGTGCAGGTGTGATACTCTTAGTTACGTAAGCCCATCAACCACCGCAAGGTCATATCACAGCGGATGAGAAAAATCGGTTTACAATTGTCCTGAGGCCAAAAACAGTATCAAAAGCATCAATTAAAATAAAAAAGGTTTATTAATTTACTTCTGACAGGCGCAAAACATGTTCAATATGCTGTCACCGTTGTCTGCAACTAGTTGAAATCGAGAAATCAGTTCCACAACTGATCGAAGTGTTTCTGGGATAACGTTCAGAATGTGTTGCGCATTGCGTGCCTTCAATGCAGCTAAGTTTGTAATCGAAACACTGAAGACAACATTTTTTAGATAGATCACACTGATTGAGATTAGGTGACCGGGACGGCCAGGCTGTAGGGAAATAGGGGCAGATAATTCACCATTTTCACCCAGGTAAGGTGCAGATTGTTCAGGAAATTAGGCCTCGCGATTGGGTTCCACGTGAAACATTCTGCTTAACCATGCGTTGTCTCCTTCGTCAAAATCCAAAGATGTAGCACACCATCCTGATGTCAGATGAAGCTCATTTCGAGTTACGTGGTTCAGTGAATAAACAGAATATGCGTTACTGGAGTGAAGCAAACCCGCATGAACAGCACATGTAGCCCTCGCACAATTCTCGTGTCACAGTGTGGTGTGGAGTTGCTTCCTTTGCGATTACTGGCCCTTACTTCTTTGAGGATGACAGCGGTGAGGCTGTAACTGTCGCCAGTGAACGCTACCTAAGGATACTGCAAGATTTTAGATCTTCCCCAGTTAGCTATTGTCGATGTGGATGTGGAACAATTATGTTTTCAACAAGACGGAGTGATCTCGCATCCAGCCAGAATTTGCATGGATTCCTTGCGACAGTCATTTCCCAGTTGAGTAATTTCCAGTTTTGGTGACTTTTACTGGCTCCTCCCTCACCTGACTTTTCATGTCCGTTTTCCTTTGGGCCTACCTGAAGCAAGAAGTGTTCGGAACACGTTGTGCCACCATTCCCGAGTTGAAGGATTGCATCAGAATTGCCGTCGACAATGTCCCAGGGACTACGTTACGATGAGTTATGGAAAGCTTCCAGTGCCGCCTAGATGAATGTGTTGTGCAGAGGGGGCATCATTTGACAGGAGTCCTATTCAAACGTAATCCACGCAATTGACAATGACTTACACGTTAGTAAATGGCATACCTTTAATTATTAATTGACATAAGAGGTAAAGATAAATTACATTTACTGCCTGATGATTGTGTTTTTAATATCCTACTGTGAACCGTGTCGCGCCATGTATTAATGTGAATGAAATGTAATGTATCATCTGAATTTTTTGAACTATCTCAGGTAACTTTATTTGTACGTAAACTGTGCCAAATTGTGTTAATCGGGTGTAAACTACATACGTGTTCCTCCGATGGAAAAGTTTATGTGTGTTTAGTGTTTGTTCACATGGGAGTAACTAATGAAAGGCAGTTGGTTGATTTTGGTACTCAGTCACAAAATGACTGACGGGTGCGAACGTGTTGCTAATTGCTAGAAACAATGGTAATCATGCGAAGGGACAAGCAGTTCTCGTTGTAGACGAAGATTATTCAGGGTTCAGAGGTGTATTCTACTGAAATGGAGGACACTGCATAAGCGTGTAGGTATGAGTGGAATATAACTGTTTTTAGAAAGCTATTGATGGACATAGGTGCAGTAAAATACTAAACCTTCGAGAGTAGATCTGATTCCAAACATTTAACGAAGAATGGGATTTGCAAGGTGGGAAGATTGGAAGAAAGTAGGAAGCAAGAAACAATTTTTTTCAAGATAGAAGATTTGTCAAGAAATCTGTTCAGGAAAGCAAGAGGACACCAGATTAACAAATATACAGCATGATTATAATTAAATTTAAAATTTGAAAACACTGTAGAAGTAATACCACTGGTCAGAATGACGTCAAATTGCAAGGAATATTATCGGAAAAGGGGACAAAATATGGCAGAAGAAGAAAAAATAGTTTGAATATTGATCAATAGATGGCGCTGAATGTGTCAGAATATGGCCGGCCGAAGTGGCCGAGCGGTTAAAGGCGCTACAGTCTGGAACTGCACGACCGTGACGGTCGCAGTTTCGAATCCTGCCTCGGGCATGGATGTGTGATGTCCTTAGGTTAGTTAGGTTTAAGTAGTTCCAAGTTCTAGGGGACTTATGACCACAGCAGTTGAGTCCCATAGTGCTCAGAGCCATTTGAACCATTTGTCAGAATATGTAAATGAAAACACCTGTCATGGGCACGACACATTAAATTTAGTACAAAGACGACGGGTACATATTTTTTCCTCCTTTCGTGTCTACGACGTTCGTCATGACTGTCTCAATGCAGGACTGTGCATTGCTTGCAAAGCTGAATTACAAGAATGATGACTGTGCACACATTACACTGCAGAAGTTCCGGATACTGTAGGGTTTGAAAATAAGCGTTGGTCCGATGACTGCCGTGGGTCTGGAGGAAATGATTCAGAAATTGGAAAAGACGAGTTCTTTTGATGTGCAACCTGGTAGAGGGAGGAAACGAATTGATTCGACATCAGTGGAAGCAATGGCCACAGCAATGCAGGAGGAGACGAGTGGTGGTGTGCAAACGTGTAGTGCACGGAGAATTGCCCGCACATTGGACATACCCGTGAGCACGGTGCATAAAATCCTACGAAACATCCCTCTTTGCTATTCATTCAAAATTACCCATGCGCATGAGCTGCTTCCTGTTGACCTGCCAGCAAGAGAGACCTTTGTCTTAGAATTTCTTGCTCGCATCGAAGCGATGATATGTCAATATACAGAATTGTTGAATATGGACCACGGAAAATCCACACGCATAACAACCAGTACCACTTCGTCCTGGAAAAGTCACTGTGTGGTGCGGGTTTACGGCATCATTTATCATAGGGCCATATTTTTTCGAAGAGACAGATGCTTCCAGCCCTGTTACCTGTACCGTCACTGGCAAGCGCTACTAGTGTCTTTATCGCAACCACGTCATTCCAGCTCTCCAACATCATGGATGTATAGATGGGATCATTTTTATGCAAGATCGCGCACCTCCGTACATTGCAAATCAAGTTAAGCAGCAGCTGAAGCGCCATTTAAATGTTACTCTATAAGAACGGTTCAAAACGATCCTCCAGTTTCTTCATATTACTCTAAATTTTGAAAGATGGTGACATGTGAAAAATAGTAAGTAAGCGTAAATATGTCATTTATTTGTGCTTTATTTCTCTAAATCGATGTAGGTTTCAGTAGACGCGTCATTTTATACAAAATTGTGGCTGTAGTGGATGAAACCCACCGAATTACTGATTGTGGGACTGAAGTTAGCAAGAAACCCGGAGATGCAGGGTCGATGCCACTGCTCAAGCTGGGGCCACCGAATGCTCCTGGAGGCCGTAAAACGGATGAACAGTTACTTGGGGCGGAAACGTATCTGAGAGTCGAGATTTTCAGCAAACTCGGCAGCGAAATTGACTCCAGTGGGCATTAAGGCAAATGGCGGGAGCCTGTAAACGCTGCGAGCTTTCCTGGAGGCTTAACGAGGAGGCAGAAACTTCTGCGATGAGCAGACGACTGTGACGAGACAATGGCCGGAGCACTGCCGGAGAACTCTCGGCAGATGTCGAGGGTCTTCACCCCCCGGAACCGCGGTAACCTGAATTACTGCCCCCACCGCTGGGAGTCTTCTTATGAATTCTGTCCAAAGAGCGGCAACGACAGGTGGGTGGAATATGCAGGGAAGACCTCTTAGTACCAGTAACCAAAGGCACCAGATTACTGTAATAACTGTTGAATTGTTTTGCAGTATTCTTAAATGCGTAACAGAGTGCTTTGTAAACAATGCTTTTCATTAACTCACGAAAGCAATCGAAGCAGTTTCATAGTGGATGGCCATATTATGCTTTACTCAGAGAGAGAACCATGCAGCTTACCGAAGTTTCATATTTTCTAGTAAATAAATCCCTGAGATTTAACTTACACAGTTGACAGAGTTCTCTGTTTTAAACTGTGACACGATGTAGTCACTGGGTTCAGCTGTATACGTCTGCTTTCATGCTCATTAACTAAGACAGCTGAAGAAATATCTGTATCTACATAGATACTCCGCAAGCCACCGTACAGTGCGTGGCGAAGGGTACCCCTTACCAATACTAGCCATTTCCTTTCCTGTTCCACTGTTAATAGGGCAAGGGAGAAACGACTGTCTATACGCCTCCGTATAAGTCCTAATTTCTCGTACCTTAACTTCGTGGTCCTTACGCGCAACCTACATTAGCGGCAATAGAAGCTTTCGTCAGTCAGCTTCAAATGCCGGGCCTCTAAAGTTTCTCAGTAGTATTCTTCGAAACGATCGTCGCCTTCCCATCAGGTATTCCCATTTGAATTACCGTAGCATTTTCGTGACACTTACGTGTTGTTCGAACCTACCGGTAACAAACCTGGCAGCCCACCTATGAACTGCTTCGATATCCTCCTTCAATACGACCTGCTACCGATTCCAAACGCTCGAGCAATATTCAAGAATCGGTCCCACCTGTGTCCTTTGTTCGGTTTCCTTCGCAGGTGAATCACACTTTCCTAAAATTCGCCCAATACACCGAAGTAGACCATTCGCCTTCCCTACACTGTCTTCACAAGCTTCTTCCATTTCATATCGCTTTGCAGCGTTACGTCTAGATATTTAAACGACGCGACTGTGGCAGGCAGTACACTACTAATGCTGTTCCCGAACTTTACAGGTGTGTTTTTGCTACTCATCCGCAAACAGTTTAAGTACTGGCAAGTTAAGAGAATTTCAAAAAATAACAAATTTGTATAATAATAGAGTAGCGAAAAGGTTGTTTTTTCTAGTGATAAACTGATGTAAACGACCATAAAATATTTCAATTGAACAACGTATGCAGCTAATCATTAGAGATCATGGAAATGGTAGTCTTACTGTAATTTAATACATCACGAAATAAATTAATATAAATATTGCACTGCAGTGAATAAGTAATCTCAATGCTAGTAGATTCTGCACATATCACTGAATAATCGCTGGCTGGGGAAAAGAACAGAGTATCGTACTTTGAACTAGGCACAGTAATGCAAGTAAGTTACATTAAAGTTCTACAGTGTAGATCTTACGATGATCGCCACCTGTTAAAAGTTCGCGCTAACCCACGTTGACGAAGTCCCATTTGGCGTAGAGCTTAACTACTTATGAGTGAACTTTAGGGTATTCGTTTGGTCACTTGCCACCCAAAAATCAAATTTTCATCGCATTATGAGGTCACAGATGCATTACGTGAAGACTGTGTTGCGCCAAACGTGTCTGCCGAATCCTCTGCGGACTCGACAGAGTGTTCCAGAACTCAGTTCCCTCCATAATGCTTGCTTGCTCCGCAAGAACCACTCATTTCCAAGCACCCCGTCGCTCGTGCCAATGAGAACTTGCGTTCCCCTACAAAAATGTTGTGAGTTTATTCAAATATAAAATTTAGACCACCATTTCAATAAAAACAGAGATAAAAGTTAGACATGTGAAGTAAATCAATGATCTCTTCCACTTACATTGAGAGCAAACACATTAATCTATATACAAAAGTTCAGACATAACTGGTCAATCATGAATTCAGTGCTTAGGTCCTTATGATAAGTATCAAAGAATACACGTTAAAATATACGAAATAATAAACTTATCCTGCTCAATTTATACGCCTTTTCACGCTAAATGTTGTGATTACCTCAAATCTTAAGAACAATTTATCATTTGCCAGCTGCTACCGTTTACATTTCGGGCCGAAATAACTTTTATTTCAATAAATAAGAAAAAGATTAATAATGTAGACAAACGTAATATGATTAGTTATGGAGAGATAAGAGAAATGCAACACCGGATTCATTTGTTGTGTAACTGTGGAGAACATGATGATCTGATACATTTGCATAATAAAAATATGTGAACTAAATAATAAATATAGTATGTACTGTAGTGTTTGAATATCATTCGACACATTGTTAGTATCATATGAACTGGTCAGTTGTTGTTGTAAATTTTCAGTGATTATTGTAAGAACATTCGTTGACTGCGTTCACCTAATTTCAGTAATTCCTCTGATAATTTTAGTGTTAGATCCTTAGTAAATGTACTTCACTGACGTGGGTATGCTCATACGATTGGGTTTGCGCTGCAATTAGACATCGAATTATTACAGAATTAATAAGGCAGGCATCTTCCATCATGTTGCAGATGGCACAATTATGTAATTCACTCACACCACGGTAGGATAGCTGCAGACCAGTCACGGTTTGATTCTTGAGAAAAACCGCTGTCGATGGGTGGTTGCTTTGTCGGCGAGCGAGTGGGCTGTCGTAAGATCGCTGAGCTATTAACTGTCGTATTGGACACCACTTCAGCCAAACTAAACTCTTAAATTCTAAATTTCAAAATCTTCATCGAGCTGATACCTAGAGCATATGTGTCACGATTCAACGGTAACGACTGTAGTGTCCCGGTGAAGTGTGATAGTCCAGTGCTTCCTGAGATTGCTGTCAATCTGAATTACTGGATGTTATGTGAATTATTAGGAGAAATAGTCCCATTAGTTTTCGTGTATGTATTTAATGATCTACTACTTCACTCAGTCACGCCAGTGAAACGTTGTAAGGGACACGCAATGGAAGAGGTACTAATATAGTGTCGAAATAATCATACACTGCTGCGAAGTTGCGGCATACAGCGAGGCATGGGGGCTAAACTTTAGGAATAAGGTGAAAAAAGAGGGAAGATCAGAGGTTAACGTTCATCCAATAACGAAAATAATGGGAGAACAAACTAACTTTCGGGAAAGGTGAAAAAGAAACCGACTCTGTCTTTCAGACGAGTGATCCTGCCATTTCATTAAAGCGATCTAAGGAAATGACGGAAAATGTCAGCATCGGTAAATGAATCATGTGCCTATTGCTGCGGGCCCATGCGCGGCAGTGTTCGCTGAACGGTTGTTGTAGACACGCTATTGGTAGCTCCTTGTTCATCTGGGCGGTCAGCTGGTGAACAGTTGCAAGTCTATTTACCCCTGTCGTCTACAGCCTAATGGTGTACCGCATTTGCCTCGGTGCCGATTTTGGATTGCGCCATTTTGCCATGCATCGTGTATTTTTAACAGCTGAGGTACGCGATCATTTCACAGACAGCCGTTTCGGAAAGGTTTCCATCCTTCTCCCCAAGTTAAGTCATTATGCCCTTCTGGTCGTCTGATAAATCACTTCGTTCCCGCATTAAGACAACGATTGCATGTTTGCCGTCTCCCCTTTTTCCCTGTATATTTCCTCCACTGTTCGTGTTGCCACCAGCAACCTGTGAGTGGGTAATGCACCTTGACACTGAACGTAGCCTGTGGTCATGTTAGTGTGACTGGACCGTGCATAAACACCACGAATACCAACTGACACTGCAAATTGTTCCACGATGCGAAGTGTTACATGAAAATAAAGAATGGTATTACAATTAAATCCTGACCTTTAGTTGCTTACAGGCGTTGATAAATATCAGGGGAACAGTTGAAAATGTGTGCCCCGACCAAGACTCAAACCTGGGATCTCCTGCTAACGTGGCAGACAGTCTATCCCACTGAGCCACCGAGGACACAGGGAACAGAGCGACTGCACGGACTTATCTCTGACACGCTCCCCGTCAGACCCACATTTCTAACTTACTGTCCACAAACTACATTTGTAGTGCCCCTGCCCACTCGTGGCAATCATTCTACCGATTCCCGTAAGAGTTCGAGCAATGCGAGTGCATCCGTACTGAAAAAGATCATTGGCCGGTAAGCCTTATCTATATGAAGATGGTATCCGTCGTTTCGAGTATGTCCGAAAGAACTGATACCATCTTCATATGAAAATAAAGAGGCCTAACACTGCTGAAAACTGATAAATAAACAGCAACTGTTTCCTACACAGGCATGTCACACAAGTGCTATTGCCCAATTAAGTTCGCAAGGATTTAGAATAGTACACTACTGGCCATTAAAATAGCTACACCAAGACGAAATGCAGATGATAAACGGGTATTCATTGGACAAATATATTATACTAGAACTGACATGTGATTACATTTTCACGCAATTTGGGTGCATAGATCCTGAGAAATCAGTACCCAGAACAACCACCTCCGGCCGTAATAAATAGCATTGATACGACTGGGCATTGAGTCAAACAGAACTTGGATAGCGTGTACGGGTGCAGCTGCCCATACAGCTTCAACACGATACCACAGTTCATCAAGAGTACTGACTGGCGTCTTGTGACGAGTCAGTTGCTCGGCCACCATTGACCAGACGTTTTCAGTTGGTGAGAGATCTGGAGAATGTGCCGGCCAGGGCAGCAGTCGAACATTTTCTGTATCCAGAAAGGCCCGTACAGGATCTGCAACATGCGGTCGTGCATTATCCTGCTGAAATCTATGGTTTCGCAGGGATCGAATGAAGGGTACAGCCACAGGTCGTAACACAATGCCGTCAATGCGAACAAGAGGTGACCGACACGTGTAACCAATGGCACCCCATACCATCACGTCGGGTGATACGCCAGTATGGCGATGACGAATACACGCTTCTAATGTGCGTTCACCACGATGTCGCCAAACACGGATGAAACCATCATGATACTGTAAACAGAACCTGGATTCATCCGAAAAAATTACTTTTTGCTATTCGTGCACCCAGGTTCGTTGTTGAGTACACCATCGCAGGCGGTCCTGTCAGTGATGCAGCGTCAAGGGTAATCGCAGCCATGGTCTCCGAGCTGATAGTCCATGATGCTGCAAACGCCATCGAACTGTTCGTGCAGATGGTTGTTGTCCTGCAAACGTTCCCATCTGTTGACTCAGAGATCGAGGCGTGGCTGCACGATCCGTTACAGCCATGCGGGTAAGATGCCTGTCTTCTCGACTGCTCGTGATACGAGGCCGTTGGGATCGAGCACGGCGTTCCGTATTACCCTCCCGAACCCACCGATTCCATATTCTGCTGAAAGTCATTGGATCTCGACCAATGCGAGCAGCAAAGTAGCGATACAATAAACCGCAATCGCGATAGGCTACAATCCGACCTTTATCAAAGTCGGAAACCTGATGGCACGCATTTCTCCTCCTTACACGAGGCATCACAACAACGTCTCACCAGGCAACGCCGGTCAACTGCTGTTTGTTTACGAGAAATCGGTTGGAAACTTTCCTCATGCCAGCACGTTGTAGGTGTCGCCACTGGCGCCAACCTTGTGTTAATGCTCTGAAAAGCTAATCATTTGCATATCACAGCATCTTCTTCCTGTCTGTTAAATTTCGCTTTTGTAGCACGTCATCTTCGTGGTGCAGCAATTTTAATGGCCAGTAGTGCATAGACCATTACGTAACTCTGATAAATATATAGATATTACTTCTTCACATAAGAACGTGGAAAGGCGCTGAAATTAACACATTATAGAAAAGGAAACTGCTCTAAGTGTACTGGTGACTGTCCAGTCTACGCCACAGGAGCTGGACTTGAGTAGTTGAGAAGATGGGAATCTTCACCGCTGAACGAAAAATTATGTCCACTGCCTGCTGCGAGACTGAATGCGGCCTGTTACACGTGGTAAAAGAACTATAAGTGAAGGTATTTCCATGTGTAGTACATCAATTCGCTCACACGTCCATGTTGGTTTCCTTGTTGGTTGAACAGTCTTCCTACAAACGTATTACACGGTCTTCGATCTGAAGTTTTCTTCATGGCCGCAACTGTGCCATGAAGTGCACTAAGCTTTTCACTATAGATTAGGGGGAATCGGATGTTTCTATCTTGGTCATGTTGAATTATATGACTTTAGGAACATTTTTCTCCCTAACCAATTGACATAATATCATGATTTTTCTTGTTGTGTTCCTTATATCTTTATCTTCCTTTTAAACTTAAGCGTTAAGTTTTAAAAGTAAGCCGGCCACGGTGGTCTAGCGGTTCTAGGCGCTCAGTCAGAAAACGCGTGACTGCTACGGTCGCAGGTTCGAATCCTGCCTCGGGCATGGATGTGTGTGATGTCCTTAGGTTAGTTAGGTTTAAGTAGTTCTAAGTTCTAGGGGACTTATGACCACAGATGTTGAGTCCCATAGTGCTCATAGCCATCTTAAAAGTAATAAAAACATGTTTATTTATTTTTTATTTATTTATTTATTGTTCCGTGGGACCAAATTAAGGAGAAGTCTCCATGGTCATGGAACGAGTCAATACATGAAATTATAACACGCTAAATATTTTCAAAGTAGCCATAAGAACTGCAATTTTCTTACTGTAATTAAATTTATAACATAGTTCTTTAAAAAATATTCATATTTCCTCAGTTTAAATCAACAACTAACAAATAAGGAACAATTTTTAAAAAATCATGTTAATCACATGTGCTAATCATTGAAAAACACAATCGTCGGGGAAACGCAAATAAAGATAAGACTATTAAACAACGATTTTATTCTTACTTTAGTACATTCCAGCTTCATATGAAGGTCTATCTGGATCTTCTAGTTCTTAAAACTGGTCGTCCATCTTTCTTCTCGCTTGCTGTGTGGCCTGGCGACACTTTCTCTCAATTTCTGTGACAGCTTTGTCCGCTCTTTTAATCCGAAGTTCTTCATCCCTTTTGTAAAACTTGACACAGTTCTTGCCTGGAGATATACCTAGATGACTCAAAATTTAACGCTTTGCTAAATTTCCTTCATTGAAACTTGTAATAGCTTCGTACACTCCCAACTGAAATGTAGTCATCAAAATAAAATTGTTTTTGCTAGCCGCGACGATACAACATTTTTGAACGACTCTGACGCATTTTGCGTTCCACCACTTAGACACTTACGCAACGGGTCAGGATGTGCCAAGTCTATAAATATGGGTTTTATCTGTTCCATGAGAGCGAAAGGAAGATGAGTGTGGTCATTGTAGTCATCAGACTCATTTTTCTCTTCGGCTTTTCAGAGTTTGCACTAGCTTGTCTCACCTTTGGGACATAGTCCGTGTCCAGATGTGTCTTCGTTGGTGGCCGTCAAATGAAAAAACTTTGCGCAGACCGCTGCCTTCATGTCCTTCAGAGTTTCTGTAGCGTTCCTTTTTATAGCTAGGCGATAATATAGTTGTATTTGATTTATAGCCTCACCAGTAAGGCGGCCACGACCCCCGATGGTTTTGCCGTCGGAAAGTTTTGTTTTCCCAAATTTCTGTCTCCATTTCCTGAGGCAACTACCCATCCGCTTCTGGACGTGACCGCAACATTGAAATTTCTCATTTGAGAAGTCGGGACCATATGGCTTGGCCTCACAAACCCTAGGATAAGAAGTACTGTCCCCGTCTCCTAAATAATACTTGTACTGTACCCCGTATTTCGGCAGCGATTCTTGGAACGTTTCAGCAAGTCCTTTTACCTCCATTCCTCCACTTACTCCAGAGTATTTAGCTATTCAATCAGCATCCTGATCGTTGGTCATTCTATATTTGCATCTGCAATACTTGGATAAAATTTTAACATCAATTACCTTGCCTGTGTTTTCTGCTATTGCAATTACAATTCCATTGAGTGAAGTGTGGCCCTACGTTGCCACGATCCTTGAAATGTTGCTGTCAAGTCTCTATTACCATCATTTTCACTGACACTTTCTTCAACAGCAGCCATCATACTCTTTTCACAGACCTCTTTTGCAGCATCTCGTAGCATCTTATTGTAATATTTGAAAGCCGGGGGGGTCGGCAAGTTCATTACATCGCAGAAAGTTTTCGCCGCTTCTTCGCCTTTTCCAATACATCGGAATGCGTAAGCTAGTCTAACATTCACTTCTGATTGTTTATATTCTGGTAAGCATGGGTAATTAGTAGTGGACACTTCAAAAGAACAGCCACTGCACTTTATCACTATCAGTACTTGTAAGCTTAGCCTGGTTCCAGGAGAGACGGTAAGGGATATTTTACACTTTACGCACACCGCAATTTGGCTAACTAGGCTACCTAAACTGTTGATATTATCAATATCATAGCAGCCTCCTTCTTTTCCATATATCTTATATTTAGCCCAGTTACAGGTAAACTTCTTAGAAGAAGAGCTTGTTTTAGAAGCACAAGCAGCTTCAGTACGAGTACTATGGCTAGGCTCAACTTCACAATGAACTTCCACTTCAGATTCACTAAGATGTAAAAAACTGTTTTTAGTTACATCTCCCCCCACTGAACTCAAGTTTTCGTTTCTTGTTTTGTATTCGCGGCATTTTTACAAAATATAAACTTATTTCCTGAGATCCAAACACTGAAATACGAAAATCGTAAGCAAACTCCACTTTCAGTCACCACAAACAAAGAACTGAAAGTAACAAAGTAAACTGGGAACTATTTTCATCATTGTTGCAAACAGTACTTCATCAGTGTTACCTACTAAGCTTTCAAACGGTTGTACTATAACAAGTAGTCACTAGCGAGTAAAAAGAAGGTTGAGTTCACGAAAAGTGTGCGTTGCAGAGTTTTACTAAAAGGCTTGTAAAACGGAAACCACTCAACATAAATTAATAAATTTGGTATCAATTTAAACCCAAATATATGCGTAACAAAACAATTACAAAAAATAAAAATTAAAAATTTTGAAGCAAACAACCATCTAACAACCGTCCTCGTGTCCACAATTCAAAATCTGACTTGCTGCCCAGCGAAAAATAAGCGCTAATGGCTTTTCCTTGGCAATGTACTTGGAGGAACTAACCAACTTAAAAGCATGGGACTAACAACGGTTATAATTATTAGTTGCAAATGAAGTAATTATTTATATAGCGCATGTTTGACTGGTGGGGTTCCCATTTATTCAAAAACTTCAGTTTCGTATATTTCGTACCATTCCAAACAGTCCATTGCATACTAAAGGCAAAGATTAGTGTCTGACCCAGAAGAATAGTTCATTAGTTTAACGCAGTCATTCTTCACGACACAGTTCACATACAACTTCCGCTTTGACGAAAAATAAGATTCTTCTTTAGACTGCACTCGCCATTATACTTTTCGCTAACCTATGATGTCCACATTTTTTCAAATAAGAGTGTAGTCAGTCATGTTCTCCAAACACAACTTATCTGCCGTAAGTCACTAAACAACTCTTAATCTCCTCCGCTTCCCGCATCTCTTTCGTAATCTCCTACATTGAAATAAAGTAGCTTCTTCTTTTTCCGTCAGCCTATCTGTTCCCCGTCATCTTGACCTGCATCTTCAGTGTCTGAATACTTCATATGCATAATGTTCACATACTAGCTCACCAGATTGTTCCAACATGACGTCAACACTCAGTCTCTGACACCTCTTTCCGGTGCGCTGTCGAAGTTTCCAAAGTAATCTCACTTAATCAACTTCTCGTTTCTGCCCATTTTCCTCCTTCCTCCCCCACACATCAAGGTCTAAACCTATTCTCAAACAACTTATTCATTCCTCGTTACATAAATTATTTCTCCACTAACGTACTTCCATTGTCAACTGTCTTCTCTTTCTTTGGCAACAACTTATGACAATTAATACCTAACTGGCGTAGTATATCATTAAATAAACTACACAATTTATAATGCACCCATTCTGTATGTTTACTTGAAGCAAAATCACAGTGGAAGTAATTCATTTACAAATATAGATTCACACATTCCAATATGAACATTTATTTTTAGTATATGTTCTAGCTTAGCGCACACTGTTTCGCTCGAGCGTGTGGCCTGCAGAGATTTCTTTGTTTTTCTTTGCTTTTATTCATTCGAATTTTGTTGTTGTTCACAAATTACAGCACTTTCCATGCATTCGACGCTAATTAAGGTCATATAAGCGTAGTTTTTTTCCGAATCAGCTTCGAAAAGCGATATTGGTAGCAGTTTTTGTTAATCCTGACTTTTGCGGTCTTGTAGAAATATTTCCGTAACAGCTTACACCCCTCAACAAATATTTCTGTCTATCTAACTGTCAAGTGAAAAACCAATTTTCTTAAACTTAGCTTTAATTTTTTTTTATTTAAGGAAATATTTTCTTAAACATTTTCGTCCCCTATTGCATTCCCTCAGGGGTTGTATTTAAAGAAACACTGAAACACTTTTTTTTCTAACAGTGAAGTCAAATACCAGTTGTCATAGATGTAGCCTTAAACGTCCTTTAGTAATGCTTTAATGATTACTTATTTCCAGAAACTTTTACCTACTATTTTACCCCCTCTGTGGTCGCATTTCAAAAAATACTGAAACATGTATTTTTTTTTTTCTGACTGAGAAAGCAAATACTTTCAAAAAGCCTTTCATCCCCTTTTTCACCACAATAGGTACGAAGTTTCAGACAGTCCCTCCTTAAATTATGCCTACAGTATTATCTCCACGTCCGCTCCGGACTCTCAAGTTTCAACTCCTAACGGTTTTGGCTGGGCGACGATGAGTCAGTGAACCAGAATGGCTCTATTTCACCCCCTTAGGAATCGAAATTCCAAAAACCGTGTTATGCGCATGTTCCATTTCTAACGAAGAAGCCAAATACAAATTTTCATAGATTTAGTTAAAAAATTATTGTACAAGAAATTCTTCCGTATCAACCCCACAGGGGTTGCAATTACGAAAACAGTGAAACATATATCTTTTTTTTTATTTCTAACTGAGAAGCCAAACTAAAATTTCCATGGATTTAGCTTCGAAAATACTTTCATAATAAAACATTTTCATACAATATCTCATCCCCTAATTCACTCTCTTAGGGGTTCATTTTCCAAAAACTGAGGAGACAAATACCAATTTTCATAGGTGTAGCGTTAAAAATATTTTTTACTTTTCTAATAAGTACATATATTTCAAAAGCTTTCACCCACATAGCACTACATTCCAAAAAACGCTGAAACAAGTATTTCTTTATTTCTGACCGAGAAACCAACTATGAATTTCCGTCGGTCTAGCTTCGAAACTGCCTCAGTAGCGACATTTTTCAGAAAAAAAAACCTTCGACACCTATATCACCGCCTTACGTTAGGAATTTCGAAAACTCCCTTCTCAGACGACGTTTGTAGTATGAAATCTTCTCTAAATATCAGTCAGTCAGTCGGTCAGTCAGGACACTGCATTTCATACAGATTAGTGAATACCGGCAACAAAATTTGAAGTAATATATGATTGAAAACAAAGATAATTGACAAAACAGAAAATACAAGTCGAATCGATTCATATTTATTTCATAGAAAAAAATTTCTCTCAAATCCTGGCGTCACGTTTGGTGGTCTAGGGCTAGAATGTGAGGAGATTTTCTCAATCTGCCTTTACGGTAGCTGGCAACTCTCAACGATATGACGATATGCTACTACAACGTGCGTTTTTCGGATCCACGTTAAACTGTCGATGTCCTTTCCCCAGCAGAATTGGTATGGTCAGCTACGGACGCGCAAGTCTGCGAATTTGCATACAATTGAAAGAAAAAGAAAAAAAATTGAAATACTTGGTGAACAACCCTCTTCAGGGCATCGTAGCCAATCATGCCATAAGAATGTAACATTTAGTTGCCCGATGTTTTCCAACACAGAAGGTCAATATTTTTTTCTAAATTCGATATTACGAAGTTTCAGCGGCTCAGTGAAAAGATCGCTTTAAAGTCCTGACAGGTATCGTCATCGGACTTCACTATTTGTAAATGTCACGCCAGTTCCTCTTTCGACGAGATTGTAACAGTAATTTTTTGAGGAACGACTGTCTAAGTCATATTTTTGTTCAGTCTCGAGCGTATAATGACACGTTTCCTTCAAAATGTGTGATTTCTCAATTGGGGTAATGAACGTGATTCTTATTTTCTTTTCTTTATTAGCATTTGGCAGTCGCTATATAGCAATTTCATTCCTAATAGCTCGTCCGTTATTCACATCCTTAATTATCATGTACAGAAAAATGCGGTTATGTATTAACTATTGAATCATCGGTGCGTTCGAAAATACGCGCCGGCTGCTGTCGCCGAGCGTTTCTAGGCGCTTCAGTTCGGAACCGCGCTGCTGCTACGGTCGCAGGTTCGAATGCTGCCTCAGACATGTATGTGTGTGATGTCCTTAGGTTAGTTGGGTTTAAGTAGTTCTAAGTCTATGGGACTGATGACCTCAGCAGTTGAGTCCCATAGTGCTCAGAGCCATTTGAACCATTTGGAAATACAAATTAATTGTACCATAAAACAAAAAGAAAATATGAATACGTCATGCACACAGATCTTTTGTAAGACCACACGTTCTTATGTGAATGAAGAATAAATTTAGTAATTGCTCACTCTTTTGTATTGACGGCAACACTCCAGCCGTTGTTGGATGTGGGACCTCCGCTTTAACCAACGTTCCAATGAAAGGTTTTTATTGTGCCTTGTGTCTAGTGCATGAATCTAGTAGGTGATTCACATCTCCTTCTTCACTTCATAAACCTCATGATGGTAATACCTTCAGTCCCATTCGGCACAGGTGGGGCTGAAATTTGTCACGAATAAACTGCGTACTGAAAATCGATGTTACGAATGGTCCGTTTTTATTCCAGTCAGCAATCAAAGGATGAAATGCTATTTAATATTTAAGTAGCCAATAATGTACTCACTTTTAGATGATGGCCCAGCCCCATTGCGTCTGCTGGTCGTTTCTTGCTTTGTAACTGATTAAACCCAGCATCTCTAGCTAAGGACATTTATCATTTAGGAGATCGCCTAAAAACATCGCTCGCTTGATGAAGCTGTATACTGCCATTAAAGATGTCATACATCCGTGAATTCGACGAAAACTTTTTACTATCCTTGCTTACTTATTTGTAGCTACATAAACGACATCTGTAACTAAATTCGACACACGTTTGTTCTACAAATGGCTCTGAGCACTATGGGACTTAACATCTGAGGTCATCAGTCCCCTAGAACTTAGAACTGCTTAAACCTAACCAACCTAAGGTCATCACACACATCCATGCCCGAGGCAGGATTCGAACGTGCGACCGTAGCAGTCACGCGGTTCCAGGCTGAAGCGCCTAGAACCGCTCGGCCACACCGGCCGGCACACATTTGTTCTGTTTTGGTTTTTGAGCGTCTTAAGTACACAAAGGGATTCAGTTAACATCTTCTTGTGCAATATCCGGCATGTTTTAATGTTTGTCCAATTGCAATGGCATTCGTGTAGTAGATGCTTGGGTCCTAAGGCAGAGGAAAAAGGGATCGGTAGTTTTATGCAGTGTTGCGATTTGTGCATTCAAATTTGACACCGTCTTTAGTTCTTTCATTCAGCCCCATAGACCTTCGACGAATTCTGAACATAGTTTTAGTCTTGTATTACAAAGATGAATAATAATACATTGTCTTTTAAGTGGGATAACTATCTAGCATTCCTAACGAACACAGCTCTGCTGCGCTGCTGCTGCCAGATAGTTAAATATATACGTGCGTGCAAGCGGAGCTGTGGACCTACAGGGCTAGAAAAACTGTTCAGCATAAGAGTAAGTGACGTTATAATGCAGCGGAGCACAGACTGCGGGCGACTTTGACTACTGGGGAGAAAGAGTGGTCGCCACCATAAATCAGGAAAAAGTTTCCAGCAAGGGGAGTGGCCCGTTTGAGGAATAGTCCAGGAACAAAAGCCATGTTAGATAAAGGGAAGCTGCAGATAAGAAGTGAGTGAAGGCTTTTGTGCAAGAAATACAAGATTCTGACGCCACAGAAGAGCTCGCTGCCATTTTCTCTAACGCAGCACAGTGCAGTGTGTACTTCGTTAGCACTGTACGTGCCGTAAACGTGATCGCATGAAAGGGGCGTTGGAACATCATTTACATTTTGTTGCAATCACACTCAGTTTAACGTACTTTCACAATATTGTTGTTGTTAAGTTTTGAAATTTTGTGTGAGTACCACATGTCTGCTCACAATATGTAATATTTGTAAATACGCAAATATGAACTGTTGAGTCTGAACACCCACAGCCACACTCACAATCATGCAGAGAGAGAGAGAGACTCACAAAAGACATGAAACTAAAAGCTAACGTCATGGAATAACAGTACGCCCAAACACTCGCTATGGAGGGGCGCTACAAGAAATCCACGAAAACTAATAACCTGTGTTTTGACACATTTCGCTACAAATGAAAAGAATCAGTGTCATAAACTGAGGAAGATACCTCCGAATACGTCTCACGGATTTCGGTTGGTGAAATCAAAAACAGGCTGAAACACTTGCTTGCCGTCGAAATTAGGTAACTAGTGAATAGTAGTCGGGTTACTGCTTGTAAGATATTTTCCAGACAGAACCCGTAACTAAAGATGAAATTTTAAGATCAAAAGAAACTGAATCAAAGAAAAAAAATCTCTAGTTAATTACAAAAATATTCCGTATTACAGAACGTGTTAAAAACGGATTTTAGCTTTGCAATATCAACTGATGCAATTTTAGGCGTTGAGAAAGTATTCGACATCATCAAACTTTCGCACAAGTTACTAAACAAA
The DNA here is from genome assembly GCF_023864345.2 of Schistocerca serialis cubense. Taxonomy (NCBI): domain Eukaryota; kingdom Metazoa; phylum Arthropoda; class Insecta; order Orthoptera; family Acrididae; genus Schistocerca; species Schistocerca serialis. The sequence goes on from NC_064642.1 coordinate 670,480,514, forward strand.
GTGAAGAATTCTAATGTCTTAGATCAGAAATAACCCATAAAGCACGCAACAAAGATGACATTGTTATTATTTTCATTTGAACATTACACATTATGTATTGACTAACAGGTACATGGCATACAGACGAACAGTAACTGAAGGAATGTGGTACAATGGGGACAAAAATAGAAATAAAAAAAAGCGAATACGCACACAAATTACGTGTTTTCAGCCAATCCACTGCTGCAGGCTTAAGATCGTGGAGGTCTTGCAGTGCCTTTCCAAAGCGGGTATTGGGCATTCGGAGGCTATGGCTTCACACTTTCCACGTGAAGGATTTCCGACCATTCCCTATTGAAACAGTGATTAGCTCCATAGTCCATGTCAAGTTTGGAATCTGTTGAGATTGCAACATCCTGTTCTATCCTGGTCGAGATCGGTAACTTTGCTAGCCGGGTCTTCTGACTTCTTATGAGTATAGTGATCATCAATGCTCGTCCATATTAATGTTCCGGAGTTGCACTGCTGCTCTCCTTATTTCCGTCTTAATTCCATACATTCGCTGGGATGTTGGACAGAATCGACGTGAGTATGCAGTGTCGGCTTACTGTAATATTTTTGAAGCTGTGATTTTAGAGTAGCAGTTCTGGAGCGGTGCTATGTTGCTCAGAACGGGTAGATAACTAATCTCATCACTTGGTTGCGTTGGACGTCAACAGCGTTTGTGTGGTGGCTATTGATAAAAACAGAGGCATTATACTCACTAGCAGGGTAAAACAAAGAGATGTTCCTGGTTCTCAGGATGCTGGCATCAACTCCCTATGACGTATTTACAAATTTTTGATTATGGTTGTTCTGGTGTTTGCTTTAGCTGATACATTTTTACGATGTTGTTTGTAGCACAATAATCGATCGAGCGATGATCGTAGATAATTAGGGTGCAGACAATGTGCAATGACATCAGTGAACAATTTCTCTTGGGTTCGGCCTCGTACCGATTATCCAAAAGACAAGCACCTTTTATCTATTCCACTGTAATTCCGATTTCCTGCCAATCAATTTTTTTGATGTGTATGTATAAATGCATTATCAATTTTAAAACAATATTGTCTGATGTTCAGGTAGCCAGCGAGTTCAAGAAAATTTTATCTGACAATACTGTCTTCAAATCGATAGCACCGCACCGATGAATTAAATATCAAACTATAATAAAAAAATACAGCGGCAAGGAAACTGACTTCAAATGGAACAATTAACTTCCATAGTGCAAGAGGGAGCTGCAGGAGACAGGATTGTAAGAGACAATACAGATTACAATATGTAAAAGTAGATTAGGCAGCGTGAGTGTAGATGCTACTGTGACTTACGAGATGGCAATAATGGCACAGAAGAAGAAGTCGCGGTGGGCTATTTCCAATGGGTCAGGCGACTTAAGAACCAATACCAAAATACAATTTGTAGAATTGATAGTAGAAATACGGACCTAAACATTGAAGAATATGTGGCACATGTAAACATACCATCATTACCGGTGTCGTCGCACTATGGTGTAGTGCCGATGTAAATGAAATGCCTTCTATGAAGAAAGACAGTTAGCATGAATTTACATGTGACAACTCCTTCATAACAAGCAGAAGAAATCTTAAGGCCAGCCCAACAAAGCTTATAGTCGGTCATGCAGGATGGACAAAATAAACGTTAAGCACGAAGAAACAACACCGATCATCTTTAATAAAAAGAAAGATCAATATTAGTGCCGATGTTAGCCTTACGTTGATACAACATAATAGGGAACTAGCCAGGTTACTAGGAGTAAATAAGAGTAACCAATTATTCCCACATGATCACTACGATGTCCAATAAATAAGGCCACGCCAATGACACAAGCATTACTTACCATATTACTGAGAACAGAACTGGTGCAAAAACCATTCTTCGACAATGGGAGATAGCCGCATTATGAAAGGAAAATCCTCATGGAAGTTACCAGTTATGTTAATGGACAAAATAGTCAAAGCAATAGAAATAATACAAAAAAGACAGAGACACGAATCCTGAGAGCATGAACACACGCTAAAATACTGGAACTACACATCGGAGTCAGGAAAGAAGGAAACCAGTAACCAAGCGACGATGTAGGTACACGCAAAACTAAATACCCGTCACACATATACAAGATGTCGAAAATGCAAAAGCAGGTCAGTGGCACAATGGCCAATACTAAAATTTTAGTACCCTAAAAAGAACTATTAATAGAAAAACACGAAAAATATCAGTAAACAAAAACGGAATAGATTAAGTGTAACTTAGACTGCGACAAACCCTCAGACTCAAATAACGTGAACACTTTACAACCCTAAATATAATATTCTACGAATGTCACACTAAGGTCGAGGAAACCAAGTGGAAAAATCTAATATACACTTCACTAAATGCAGCTAGCATGTAGGTGCATTTCAGAACATGTCGACGAAGTCATCGTCGTTACACTGCGACTCACACAAGCACCTGTACATATATAAACCCAAATATTACCAACTGTGAAACACACTGCCGTACTCATTGCTTAGTGACACTACTCTAGAAAATTCCACAGTCTTCAGTGGTCTCAAAAATAAAGGAGGTCACCTTGTTTTACTGCAACGAAAATAAATGACGCAATTTTCAGTCCTTGGTTGTTTACTGCTAATGGCTTTCAGCTTGAGACTGCCAATGTCAAACAACAAGGTTGTGTTCAGTTGAAACAGTGTTCTCACAACGTTGAACCACAGACACATACTCCCTCTTCAGAGATTTTAGCAGGTGAAGCCAGGTAAGATGAAAAAGTCATAGATTTTAGAAACTTTCAAAGAGAAAATAAGACAACATTCAACTGAAATACAAGGAAGGTATACAATTAACGAAGAATGGGTCGCTATCAGATATAAAGAATGGGAGTAAGCAGAGGGAAAACTAGGCGAAAATAGAAAGCTATGAGAAACCCTTGAATTAAACTTAATTACTGAAAAAATACATAAAAGTCATCAAATGGTACTACAAGAACAATCAAACTGCAAATGCAGCAGTCAAACCAGGAGTAGTTAGTGCATCTATTCAAAGCTGGCTCTAAGGATAGATGGTCACCGCTTATAATATAATAAAAGAAACGTTTGTAAGAAAAGAGAAGTAGTTATGTGAACACATGAACAACAGTAGCTAAGACTGATAGCCAGTAAAAAGTAGATAAATATGAAAGTCGACAGAAATGCATCAATGCTCTATAAACTGAAGAGCAAAAGAAAATGATACACCTGCCTAATATTGTGTAGGGCTCCAAGGTATACGCACAAGTGCCGCAACATGACGTGGCAAGGACTCGACTAATGTCTGAAGTAGTGCTGCAGGGAACTGACACCATAAATAATGCAGGGCTGTCCATAAATCCGTTAGAGTACAAGGGGTAGAGATCTCTTCTGAATAGCACGTTGCTAGGCATCCCAGATATTCTCAATAATGTTCATGTCTCGGGAGTTCGGTACCCAGTGGAAGTGCTTATATTCAGGAACGTGTTCCTGGAGACACTCTGTAGCAATTCTGGACGTGTCATGAGTCGAGTTGCCCTGCTGGAATTGCCCAAGACCGTCGGAATGCACAATGGAGATAAATGGATGCATATGATCAGACAGGATGCTTACGTACGTGTCACCAAACAGAGTCGTATCAAGGCGTATCAGGGTTCCCACATCACTCCAACTGCATACTCCCCACAATATTACAAAGCCTTCACTAGCTCGAACAGTCCCATGCTGACATTCAGGTTCCATGGATTCATGACGTTGTGTCCATACCCGTACAAATCAATCCGCAACATGTTTCCAGTTATCATCAGTCCAATGTCGGCTTTTATGGTACCAGGCTAGGCGTAAAGCTTTGTGCCGTGCTTTCATCAACGATACACGAGTGGGTCCTCGGCTCCGAAAGCCCATATCGATGAAATTTCGCATGCTGACATTTCTTGATGGCCGATCATTGAAATCTGCAGCAATTTTCGGAAGGTTGCACTTCGGTCACGTTGAACGATTCTCTGCAGTGGCCGTTGGTCCCGTTCTTGCAGGATCTTTTTCCGGCCTCAGCTATGTAGGAGATTTGATGTTTTACCGGATTTCTGATACTCACGGTACACTCGTGAAATTGTCGTACGGGAAAATCCCCACTTCATCACTGCCTCGGAGATGCTGTGTCCCATCGCTCGTGCGCCGACTATATCAACACTTTCAAACTCACTTAAATCTTGATAACGTGTCACTGTAGCAGCAGTAACCGATCTAACAACAGCACCAGGCACTTGTTGTCTTATATATGTAATGCCGACCGCAGTGCCATATTCTGCCTGTTTACATATCTCTGTATCTGAATATTCATGCCAGTTCCTTTGGCGTTTCAATGTATAAAGGAATGGAGGTGGATGACAAAATTATGGAAAGAGAAGTAAATGAAGAATAATGATCATATTGGGGAAACAAAACTGCGAGAAAAATCTGCTGTGCAATGAAAGTCCTTATTCAAAGCAAGGCACCTAGTATTGACGACATTAAACTTGTTAAGAACCTTGGCAGAATCAGTCATGAGAAAGTCATGGGAACTGGTTTGCTGGTCATATAAGAGAGTCGAAAAACCTCATACTTCGAAAAGAATGTAATAAACCCAGTACTAGAGGAGCCAGGTTTCTGTAAGGTGCAGGTTTCACCTAATAGTAAGTTTAATACAGTACTTTAAACATAGCTGCGCTACAGCAATGGTTCCACGTAAATCAAACTAAGAACAGCCGACCAGTTGCAAAGGATAAAGCAATCTTTACCTAGGTTTCAATAGATATAAATCTATCTTCTTCAGAAGATGCCTGAGGACAATGAACATCGTAATATATATTAAGGTATGAAACATGAGTCAAGAATAAAGTTTAACATATATTAGGAAAATATTGTATTACAAGATGTGAGAAAGATTCTTGGTACTTACAGTATTATAACAACATGAAGTGATATGTCCTTATCGTTTAGGCAAACATCTGCATAGTTACATTAATCATATAAAATATAGCCCTGACAACAGGGTTTGTCAAACAAATAAAATAGATACATAGAAGTTGCAGAGCGCCTAAGCGACTGAGTAAAGTCGGCCAGCGTAGTAGCACAGCGGCCAGGGCAGGTGGCGCTCATGTCGCGAACTATGTGCCGATAGGCGTACTGAAGTAACATTTGAAACATCAATTTTAAATGCGTTCTTAAATAGAGTGATAATAAATAAATTGGCAAGCATTTGACACTCCCGTTATGACATTGTGGGAGGTATAGGAACAATAACGTAGATACATACATCAAAAAGACAGGTGGCGCTTCCGCCGTGAGTTACATGCAGTGGTCTATATAGCCAAAATATAAAGTTATATTACCATATTAGTGAAGCCCATAGAACGTATATAAGTCAAACCATCAAGAACAATCAGTAATGGCTTTTAAGAAAATTACGAGACCTGGTCTACAATCCAGTTACTACGTAATATAGAATAAGAGAAAATTACATGGGGGCCGCTGTAGTAGCAGCCATATATCGTGAAAAGAACACATTATATAAACGATAGTAAACTGGAGGATTTAAAAGTGCATTATAGCTTCCTGAGGAAATAGACTACTGAGGTTACTAACATTAATGTTATACATTACACAGTACGGGTTTAAAGCCTTCAAAAAATTGTTTACAAGCAAGGTTCAACTGATCATTCAGAATATTGCCGTCTTTGAGCTCAAGATGTTTAAAAATAAATAGCTCTTCCCACAGATCTAGTCTCCGTCCTTTGACCTGTCTATGTAGGATAACCGTGTCTTCTAACTGTTTAGGCGTATGGCCGGTTATCAAGAGGTGTTCAGCAAAGGTAGAGTTGCGAATATTTGTTCCTTTTTTACCTAACAGATGTTCTTTATATCGTGTTTTCACAGCTCTGCCGGTTTGACCAATATAATAAGAGGGGCAGTTATTACAGGTTAGCTTGTAAATACCTGAATTAGAAAACCAATCGCTGGCAATCTCTACTGACTGTACAAGATTTCTTTTTAAACTGTTATCTGTAGAAAAGGAAACGTTACAGTTATATTTTTTATTCAGAAGACGTTTAATCCTATACGATAAGTTACCCAGGAAAGGGATGGAAATAAATTTTTTAGTTTCTGTGGTATCCGTGGGGAGAATATTTCTCAAAGTCGAACATTTTTGGGAGATTTTCTTATTGAGCAGGTAATCAATCATATTCTGGTTATACCCATTATTAACCGCAATCGCTTTGATGACATTCAATTCCTTTTTTTTTTGATCCGCAGGTGATAAAGGAGTGGTTACCATTCGGTGAATGGCGGAATGAAAAAATGCCAATTTATGAGCTTTTGGATGGGTTGAGTCAGCAGGAATGACATTATCAGAATATGTTTCCTTGCGGAAGATATTAAAATGGAAGGAATTATCTTCTATAGAAATTGTTAAATCGAGAAAATTAAGTTCACGTCTATCATTTTGAAGTTCTTTTGTGAAGGAAATTTTTTCATGTAAACCGTTGAAAGTGTTAAAGAGATGCTCTAACTCATGATCAGTGCCATCAAAAGCAATGAAAATGTCATCAACATATCGTGCATAATAGCGGATTTTGTGGCGTAATTCTGAACTTGAATTGAAGAACGTTGTTTCTAGGGCGTTAATGAAAACCTCTGCTAGAATCCCGGCGAGGGGGCTACCCATTGCTAGACCATCTGGTTGTACATACATTTTCCCGTTAAATGTGAAGTAATTGTATTTTAAAATGACCTTGAGCAAACCAATGAGTTCGGCAATCTGAGTTTCACTTAATTTTTTTTTGTGTTTAAGAAGATTCTCTTTTACAAGGTCTATGGTTTCATCAACCGGAACATTTGTGTAAAGGCTGACGATGTCAAAGGACACCAGTCTAGTGTCAGGTGTACAACTTATAGATTGAATATTGTTAATTAATTCCTTACTGTTTTTTACAGAAAAATTATTTTCAAAAGTGAAAGCATCTTTAATTTTAAAATGGAGGCGCCTAGCAAGTGTGTGATGTGGACTGCCTATACCATTCACTATAGGGCGGATCGGGTGATTTTGTTTATGCAGTTTAAACTGACTTCTGAGCACTGGTGGTTTAGGGTTCATATTTATAAGCCCTTTCTTTTGGAACTTATTGAACAAATCACCCGATCCGCCCTATAGTGAATGGTATAGGCAGTCCACATCACGCACTTGCTAGGCGCCTCCATTTTAAAATTAAAGATGCTTTCACTTTTGAAAATAATTTTTCTAAAAAAACAGTAAGGAATTAATTAACAATATTCAATCTATAAGTTGTACACCTGACACTAGACTGGTGTCCTTTGACATCGTCAGCCTTTACACAAATGTTCCGGTTGATGAAACCATAGACCTTGTAAAAGAGAATCTTCTTAAACACAAAAAAAAATTAAGTGAAACTCAGATTGCCGAACTCATTGGTTTGCTCAAGGTCATTTTAAAATACAATTACTTCACATTTAACGGGAAAATGTATGTACAACCAGATGGTCTAGCAATGGGTAGCCCCCTCGCCGGGATTCTAGCAGAGGTTTTCATTAACGCCCTAGAAACAACGTTCTTCAATTCAAGTTCAGAATTACGCCACAAAATCCGCTATTATGCACGATATGTTGATGACATTTTCATTGCTTTTGATGGCACTGATCATGAGTTAGAGCATCTCTTTAACACTTTCAACGGTTTACATGAAAAAATTTCCTTCACAAAAGAACTTCAAAATGATAGACGTGAACTTAATTTTCTCAATTTAACAATTTCTATAGAAGATAATTCCTTCTATTTTAATATCTTCCGCAAGGAAACATATTCTGATAATGTCATTCCTGCTGACTCAACCCATCCAAAAGCTCATAAATTGGCATTTTTTCATTCCGCCATTCACCGAATGGTAACCACTCCTTTATCACCTGCGGATCAAAAAAAAAAGGAATTGAATGTCATCAAAGCGATTGCGGTTAATAATGGGTATAACCAGAATATGATTGATTACCTGCTCAATAAGAAAATCTCCCAAAAATGTTCGACTTTGAGAAATATTCTCCCCACGGATACCACAGAAACTAAAAAATTTATTTCCATCCCTTTCCTGGGTAACTTATCGTATAGGATTAAACGTCTCCTGAATAAAAAATATAACTGTAACGTTTCCTTTTCTACAGATAACAGTTTAAAAAGAAATCTTGTACAGTCAGTAGAGATTGCCAGCGATTGGTTTTCTAATTCAGGTATTTACAAGCTAACCTGTAATAACTGCCCCTCTTATTATATTGGTCAAACCGGCAGAGCTGTGAAAACACGATATAAAGAACATCTGTTAGGTAAAAAAGGAACAAATATTCGCAACTCTACCTTTGCTGAACACCTCTTGATAACCGGCCATACGCCTAAACAGTTAGAAGACACGGTTATCCTACATAGACAGGTCAAAGGACGGAGACTAGATCTGTGGGAAGAGCTATTTATTTTTAAACATCTTGAGCTCAAAGACGGCAATATTCTGAATGATCAGTTGAACCTTGCTTGTAAACAATTTTTTGAAGGCTTTAAACCCGTACTGTGTAATGTATAACATTAATGTTAGTAACCTCAGTAGTCTATTTCCTCAGGAAGCTATAATGCACTTTTAAATCCTCCAGTTTACTATCGTTTATATAATGTGTTCTTTTCACGATATATGGCTGCTACTACAGCGGCCCCCATGTAATTTTCTCTTATTCTATATTACGTAGTAACTGGATTGTAGACCAGGTCTCGTAATTTTCTTAAAAGCCATTACTGATTGTTCTTGATGGTTTGACTTATATACGTTCTATGGGCTTCACTAATATGGTAATATAACTTTATATTTTGGCTATATAGACCACTGCATGTAACTCACGGCGGAAGCGCCACCTGTCTTTTTGATGTATGTATCTACGTTATTGTTCCTATACCTCCCACAATGTCATAACGGGAGTGTCAAATGCTTGCCAATTTATTTATTATCACTCTATTTAAGAACGCATTTAAAATTGATGTTTCAAATGTTACTTCAGTACGCCTATCGGCACATAGTTCGCGACATGAGCGCCACCTGCCCTGGCCGCTGTGCTACTACGCTGGCCGACTTTACTCAGTCGCTTAGGCGCTCTGCAACTTCTATGTATCTATTTTATTTGTTTCACAAACCCTGTTGTCAGGGCTATATTTTATATGATTAATGTAACTATGCAGATGTTTGCCTAAACGATAAGGACATATCACTTCATGTTGTTATAATACTGTAAGTACCAAGAATCTTTCTCACATCTTGTAATACAATATTTTCCTAATATATGTTAAACTTTATTCTTGACTCATGCCGATGACACTGCCTTCCTTGCCCTTGCCCCCCACCCTGCGACGCTCCCAACGCCTTCTCCAATCCCATCTTGACCGGTTCACCGCTTGGTGCAACCAGTGGTCGCTCAAGGTCAATCCTTCCAAAACCCAGGCGATCATTGTAGGCAAAACCACTCCCTCCTTCCGCCTCCTTGATTTCTATCTCACCGTTTATGGCCGTCCCATCGCTCTCACCCCCACCCTTAAGTACCTTGGCGTCACCCTCGACCGTCGCCTCTCCTGGACTCCCCATCTCCAGACAATCCAAGCCAAGGCACGTTCCCGACTCCGTCTCCTCAAGCTCCTTTCCCGCCGAACGTGGGGTTTGGACCCCTCCACCATCCTCCACACCTATAAGTCCCTCATCCGCCCTCTCCTCTGTTACGCCCATCCAGCCTGGATCTCCGCCCCCCCCTTCCTTTTATAAATCCCTCCAAATCCTTGAACGCCATGCTCTCCGCCTTGCCTATCGCATCCGTCTCCCTTCCCCCACGCGGATCCTGTATGACCTTATCCCCTTCCCCCACCTCCTCCTCTTCCTCGAAAGGATACGAATCCTCTACACCTCCCGTAAACTCGATCCTCCTCACCCGCTCGTCTCCCCGATCCTCTCCCACCCCCGCCCGCTGCCGCGCCTGTACTCCCATGTCCCACCCGGTCTCCATCTCTCCACCCTCCTTACCCTCTCCCAAGGTGGTTTCCGCCAGCTCCCTCTCCCTGATGATGTCCTCGTCCCCTCCATCTACCCCTCCTATCAACTTTGACCCTGCCCCCCCTCCCTCCTGGTGTCCTTTGCCTGCGGCACCCTCCCTCCTTTCTCTTCCCTTCCCTTCTCTCTTCTTTTCCCCCATCCCCTCCCTCCACCCCTCTTCTTCCGGGCTTCCCCTCCCCCTTCCTCTCTCCCCCCTCTTTCCCCTGCCCGTGGCGTCCCTGCTCTCCCCTCTCGCTTTCCCTCTCCCCCTCCTCCTCCTCCTCCTCCTCCTCCTCCTCCTCTCTTGGCAGGTCCCCGGACTCGCACACGCATCGTGAACTTTCGCGCGCCGGAGATCATCGCCCTCGGTTTAGTGTCTGTGCCGTCGTGTCTGTGCCTCAGTGTTTTTCGCCGTCCACGCTCCTTCGTTCACGTGTGTCATCTACCTCGTCAGTGTTTGTGCCCAGTGCCGACGGTTTTTCTTGTTTGTTTCGTCAAGTGTGAACGGCTTCATGTTTTTTTTTAACTATTGTATCTCCTGTTTTTTAACCGCCATTCTGTTACTTGTCTGTCTCCCTTTCTTTTTTCTTGTACTGCTTATGGCTGAAGAGCGGAGTACACTGTTCCGCTGCCAGCCCACCTTGTATGGGGTGTCCAAATTACAATAAAGAAAAAAAAAAAAAAAAAAAAAAAAAAAAAAACTTGACTCATGTTTCATACCTTAATATATATTACGATGTTCATTGTCCTCAGGCATCTTCTGAAGAAGATAGATTTATATCTATTGAAACCTAGGTAAAGATTGCTTTATCCTTTGCAACTGGTCGGCTGTTCTTAGTTTGATTTAAGTTTAATACGTTATAGCTGTAAATCACGGCCAGAAGAATAGATGGACGTCTAGAGGCCGACCTTAGGGGAGATGAGTTTTGGTTCAGGGAAAATGAAGTAACACGCTCAAAAATACTGTCCCTACGACACGTTATGGAATGTATGTAAGAAAGGCAAATCCGCAGTAACAGAATTAGAACAATGGCTTTTGAGGAATTACACCCATTTACACCTTTTGAAAGATGCAAGGTAATGAAAGATCATCTACAATCTGTTCAGAAAGCAGACTACAGTAAAGATCCTGTAGATTTGCACTTGTGTCAGCATTTCGAACAGTGATGTCCAAACATTCTGTATCGGAAGCAGTATTCCAACTGCTACACATATATCAGTGTCATCCTGACAGAGAAGAAATGCCGGTTGCGGTGGCTGAGCGGTTGTAGGGGCTTCAGTCCGGAACCACGCGGCTGCTACCGTCGCAGGTTCGAATCCTTCCTCAGGCATAGATGTGTGTGCTTAGGTTAGTAGGTTTAAGTAGTTCTAAGTTTAGGGGACAGATGACCTCAGATGTTAAGTCCCATAGTACTTACAGCCATTTGAACCATTTGAACAGAGAAGAAATCTGTGCGTAAATTGACAACGTCCTATTTTTAATCGGTTAAGCGTCACATTCTTACATCAAGGTGGACACTATGAGGTTAGTCGGTCATGGAAGGTCTACTTGACTGACAGCAGTTGCTATCTTCTAGGCAACCATGCTGCCACTGAGGCATATTCTTCCTATGGGAAAATAAGATGGTAGCATGCAACGGCACCAGACACTGAATCACTTCGCCTTTCTTTTTTATTTTTATTTATTTAGTTTTTGCTGTCTTGTCGTCCTCCATTTCCTCATATTCCAAAACGTTCCTGAACTCAGTAAAACATCGCCTCTCAGCCCAGCTTTTGGACTTGCTGTAAGGCATCTAGGACATTCTGAAGCAATTTTTTCCCTACTGGATACATTTTGTGTACAGGTTGAAGGCACGGAAGGAGAGCAGAAGAGATACTTTCTATTGCATCTGTGGAGATTCTGCACCCACTATCTGTTTCAATCTGCCTACCGTAATCAAGGCTTGGTCTGCTCCTACACGTGTTTGGGCCAAACTTCCCTTTATTATTGTTCAGCCGACCGGTTGCCTAATTTTAATGTGAAAATCTTGCTTTGAAGCGTTTTGTATAGCATATTTCTCCCTTCTTGCTAGTTGTAACATCTTGATAAGAAATCCTGCTACAGTACTGTCTTTATTCTCAACACGTATTTTTAATTCATCATTTTACTCATTTTTGCTACTCACTGTAGCAGTCATTTTTATAAAAATAATTTTACTCCTTTTGCATCTTTTATACATCCTGTTTTTATACCACACACTATTTACTTTGTACAAAACATGTAAATGTGTATCATACTGATGTGCTGCTGTAACACTTTCGTATTTCATAGAATTGCGCGTGTATCACATTACCAACGCCCAATAAATGGTGCGCTCTACACCATGTTTACCTTTCATCTCAACTAGTTGCCAAATATTCAGTCTAATGTCTGTTCTTTTGACACGGTGTACCTGTTGAAACAGTTGTTACTATTTCCTTGGAGAACTTTAATCCATATTTTCTGCTGTCTGACTTGAGCTCACCGAGCGAGGTGGCACAGGGGTTAGCACACTGGACTCGCATTTGGGAGGACGAAGGTTCAAAACGACGTCCGGCCATCCTGATTTAGGTTTTCCGGGATTCCCCTAAATCGCAAATTCCGGGATGCTTCCTTTGAAAGTTCAGGGCTGACTTCATTCCCCATCCCTCCGTAATCCGATGGAACAGATGACCTCTCTGTTTGATTCCCCCCTCCAAATTAACCAACCAAACAACATGAGCTTCTTAGCTCAACATTTACGTTTACAATTTCAGCGTCATGTACAATGTAGCAGGTATACTCCGTGTTCTCTGTGGTCAAGTTTTAAGCACTGTAGACGTTTATTTTATAATATGTTTAAGCATTACAGCCGGCCGAAGTGGCCGTGCGGTTAAAGGCGCTGCAGTCTGGAACCGCAACAACGCTACGGTCGCAGGTTCGAATCCTGCCTTGGGCATGGATGTTTGTGATGTCTTTAGGTTAGTTAGGTTTTACTAGTTCTAAGTTCTAGGGGACTAATGACCTCAGAAGTAGAGTCCCATAGTGCTCAGAGCCATTTGAACCATTTTTTTAAGCATTACAAGTGACTTCCTTCCGAAGAAGATACCGTTAGTGGTATCTTATTCTCGTCAGGATTCTTACATTAAACTAATGCACCGGTTGGATGTATACTTTAAATAGTGACTATAAGGGGAGGTTTGGAGCCAAAACAGTGTACGAACAGACCAAGGCTGCATTATGGTAATCGGGTTAAAATAGTTGTAGTCGTTAGTATTTTCATGGATCCAGTAGCAAGTATCTGTTCTGCTCTCCCTCTACACCTTCAGTCTGTACACAAAATGTATCCAGTAGAAACAAATGCGTTAGATTGTCAAAGATGCCTTACGGCAGGCCCAAAAGCGACGAAAAGAGATGGTACGTTGCTGGTTACCGCAACGCGTTAGGGTACGGGTACATGATGCAGACGGTAAAACAACCAAAAAGTCTTATAGAGGAGGCACAACGACTCACTGTCCGGTGCCGTTGCATGCTATCATCTCGTTGTCCGATAGAAAGATCATGTCTCACTGACAGGTGGCTGGAATTGGTATAGAAGAAACTGTGGTCAGTCAAACAGATCATCTAGGAACGGTAAACCTCCTACTACCCACACTGGCGTATGAAAATGACAATAGATTAAGAATAGGACGTTGTCTATTGACTCGTAGCTTCCTTCTGTGTCAGGGTACTTGAGATATATGTGTAAGTGGAAAACGTCTTCCGATACAAAAATATTTTAACGTCACGTACTCCACATTCTGACATAAGTGCGACTACCTCCTTGGCTGGTAACCGATTTGCCACCCGAACGGACTACTGCACCTTTGTAGTCTCTTGCGTAAAGTGTGCGTGTGTGTGGGGGGGGGGGGGGGGGAAGTGGGGAGGATATCAATGAGATTTCAGAAGATAGCAATGTCCCAGCCTACTGTGTAAGCAGTAATGAATTAATAAAACAGGCAGCGACTCATTAAGAAGTTTTTCCAAAGGGTTGCAGGATTATTACACATACAAATCACATATTTGTGTGGACACAGGTATTATGAAGAAATTTACACATGTGCGTTTTTTATGAAACTTCGCAGAAATTTCTGTTGTGAGAATAGGCACGCTGTTAAGGGCCTTGAATCCAATAAAATAACAATCATCACCACTGTGCACAAGGCATAAGAGTGTGACAAGCGGCATCAAACTAGTCTTCAGACTGATAACTGCATCGAAAAGAGTTTTATTACTCATATGGATCATTTTAATGTTATTCTCGTTCATTACTTTTCTTCATCACTTCTTGGGGAATCTTTTATAACATAAACAGAAGGCATAGCCACCATCAGAGACTTTCGATAAGTTTCTGGTACTACGGTTTATTTAGCGAAATTCACGGTATTCATGGCGATTTTTCACCTGTTGTCCTATGTCAACTATGAAATATCACTTTCTGTTGAATTTAATTTTTATTATCCATTAAATTCTTTGCATGACCGAGTAGGCGGACACTCGGTCGGGTAGCCGAGAGCACTAACTCTCCAGCTTCCGCTACGTTGGATGCAAGGGACCCTAGAATCTGATCCGCTTTGCGATTTATGGTGAGGATTGGTGACCAGGCCAGCAGGATGTGCTTCTTTGGTGGTGTGTCCCCTATCCAACTACACTGACTAGTCATATTAATGGGACCACCGCTTATGTTCGACGTCAATGTGGTACAACCGCACATAGGGCAAGTGGCAGTTATAAAGTGTGTAGGGCAGAAGTGGAATACAGACCGTCGCTGTCCACATCTAAAGCCCAAAAGGACATCATTGGCTTTTAGTCCAAGGGTGGAAGCTTTCCCGAAAGGTTTGTAAGCCGTTCGCTTGCCGTTGTGGTTAAAACACAGTAAATGGCAAAACAGCACTATCCAAAACCAGGACCGAGTAAATCTGGAGCACCACGAGCCATAGATGGCAGGGTGAACGACGGCTGTGAAGATGTACACGGGCAAATAGACATGCAACTGTTGAGTAACTGGCCGGTCAAATGAACCAAAATGGCTGCCAACAGTGTATCCTCAATGACAGTTCAGGGACTGTTGTTCCCTATTGGTCGCCGCATCAGACGCCTGGTTCGTGCACCCATGCCGACAGACTGCATGTTGCATACCAATGCCGCAACTGGATGTCCACTTAGCGGCGAAAGGTGGCTATTTCGTATGAATCACATACTACGCTCCACAGCAGGTGCCTAGATTATACACCCGTGAAGACCGCTGTTCTTCAGCGACTAAGGCTGGAATCTGCACACGTACAATATACAGCATGTTTCACAATTCATGTTACACATTTCTAGAGAGCTCTACAGAGGAACCTACTCCAGAAACTGTTCGTCACCATGTTACAAGGAAAAGAAAAGATATCTATTCGCGCGCTAGATATTTATTTCCCAGTTCGTCTGTTATGGTAAGCTACTAACAATCGTGAGTGGTACGATGACGCGATGTCGCGTGAGGTTATCTGTCGCCATGTGCCTTGGTTTCATGCTTTCTGGTGATGTGTCACTTGATATTACGGTGATTAGTTTTACTGTACCAGTATTCCTGAGTACACGTCCGCAGAGTACACCGATGTAATGAGAAGCTCAACGTTTGTGCCACGAGTAATTTCCAGATCGTGTAACTCCATCTCGTCCCATCCAGAGTAGAACAACGGCTGCGGGAAAGTGGGAAATTCACAAGCCATAGAGCAAACTGTGGTGCTCCAAGAAGGCGGCAATCTGTGGTATTGGAAGAGGAAGTGCTTCATCAACTTGACGAAAACCCATCGACGAGTGCTCGAAACCATTGAACGTGACTTTCATGTGTCTTACTCGTCTGTCTGGAGTGTTGTGCATGAACTGCAACTTCACCCACACCACTTTCAGACGGTAAACGCCACGCTACCGACGGATTTTGTGCCACGTATCAATTTCCGTATTTGGTTTTTACACCGTTGTGTGGATTTTACTTAGTTACCAAGGTGAAATTTGTTCACCGACGAAGCGCATTACACCACAGAAGATGTTTCGTATGCTCGAAATTGCCATATTCGGACTCAAGAAAACTCCGAATCCATGTGTTACGAAGATTTCAGTACACTTTCGGCAGCAATGTTTTGGCGTGCACATTTTGCAGTTCGTAACCGAAACCATTTGAACAGTTGTCTAAGGGCACAGGTGGAGCGGTCGAGGTGGACCTCATGATTGACCACCAAAGTCTGGAGATTTAACCTGTGTGGACTTTTTCTTGCGGGCTTCACGAAGCTTCTTGTTTACGAGACCTTTTCTGGATATGGGTTCCTATGTAAAACTTGATCTAGTACGACCACTCTACTGCCTCTAGAAGTTTATAACGTGAATTGCGAAACATTCTGTACACAGGAAAGATGTATACATTATCCTGTAAGCTGCACACTGTAAATTACGTAAATTAGCATAGTATCCTATAAGATACATACTGCCGTTGATCATTGACGAGGACTGTAACACTATCTCTTGAATACACTCAATATAAAGATTACTTTTTTACTGGTAATGTATGTTATGTAATCCTTTGCTTGTATTGTAACAAATGAGAAAATAGCGGCAGCTGTTAAAAAATAATTTTTAATACAGTACATTTCGCCTAGTATAAGCTCTTTCACATTCCAGTATGTTACTCTTATAACAGTTAAAGGGGTGACACGTCTGAAATCATCACGAAAACCGTATTGCGGTATGTCGTTCCGTTTCTTCCTACCGAAAAATAAATATCAAACGAAATTATCTTGGTCGTTTGCTGAATCAGACATTTAGGAAAAATGTTCAAATGTGTGTGAAATCTTATGGGACTTAACTGCTAAGGTCATCAGTCCCTAAGCTTACACACTACTTAACCTAAATCATCCTAAGGACAAACACACACACCCATGCCCGAGGGAGGACTCGAACCTCCGCCGGGATCAGGCGCAAGACATTTAGGAAAACCTGTAACACCTAAGAAACGATTCTTCAAAGAATCGAACTCCCGTGTATAAGACAACACATTTTTTACCCATATCAATATTTATGACCTCTCCTGTAGTATGTGCGGTATGATGTCATAATTTTGCAGCTAGAATCAGTGGTAGGCCTGTACGTGTGTACTGTCTGCAAAATGTGTTGCGAACGGAGTTAGTAGTAAGGAAGTGATAAATTAATCGCCATTCCCGAATGTGCATTTCCTCTGCATCAACAGTGAAATTGCAGTAAGTGATAAATTTTTTTCCTTTTATTATTTTGTGGGAATATCAGCGGGAAAATTTTCGAGAAGATTTGAAACTATGAATAAAATTAGTTCGAAGTCATTTAGTGTTGCCAACTTTCTCAGGTTTTCCATTAAAGTGTTTTTCCTGTTGCTATGTATCTGCTGATGCAAGTTCTGCGTATGTGTGTGTGTGTGTGTGTGTGTGTGTGTGTGTGTGTATGTGTGTGTGTGTGTGTGTGCATCTACTTAGATTACTGCCCACAAGGTGTTCAAAATGGTTCAAATAGCTCTGAGCACTATGGGACTTTACATCTATGGTCATCAGTCCCCTAGAACTTTGAACTACTTAAACCTAACTAACCTAAGGACATCACACACATTCATGCCCGAGGCAGGATTCGAACCTGCTACCATAGTGGTCACGCGGTTCCAGACTGAAGGGCCTAGAACCTCACAGCCACACCGCCGGCCCACAAGGTGTCTTTCTTCTTCTTCTTCTTCTTTCGATTTCGGCCATCTTTGGACCACGTTCAACAATTCACTTGCCCGGCTTTTTGATCTTTTTTTCTCTCTTCCCAATATTTCCTCATCATTTTCGAGTGGTTCCTCCTCCGCTCTTCCGACCATTTCCTGTTATTATTCTTTAGTTTCGTTTCTTCTGGAAAACACTTAATTTCGTTCACTATTTGTCTAAACTTTTCCCTGTCCCTGATTGACTCACGGGTGACATTAAAATAGGCCAAATCCTTTTTCACCATCTGTATCCATTTATTGTTGGTTTTTTCGTTCCTGTTACTATGTTCAAACACTTTTCTTGTTAGTCTGTTTCCATCCATCCTCGACAGGTGACCATAAAACGTTAGTCTGCGTTTACGCATTGCCTCACTCACTTTCTCAATAGTTTTGTATATTTCCTTATTACTCTTTAGCTTGTACTCTTCTCCAATCTTTCTCGGTCCTAATATTTTTCTCAAAATTTTCCTTTCTTTCTTTTCCATGTTTTCTATTTCCCCCTTTTTGTTAAGAGTTAGGCACTCCGATGCATACAGGCATTCTGGTCTAATGACAGTTTTATAATGTCTTAATTTAGCTTGAATCGAAATGTTTTTTTTGTTATATATGTCTTTGGTTTTTTGAAAAGCAAATTCCATTTTCCTTGCTCTCGCCTGGTTTGCACTCTTGTCTAAACCATTCACTTGAATTATTGCACCTAAATACTTAAATTTTTCTACTCTCTTAATATTGCCGTATTTAGTAATAAGATTTTTCTTGTTATTTCTATGATTAGACATATACACGGTTTTTTCAAATGAAATCTGCAGTCCAACTCTGGCCGAAACTTCTTGTAGTTTCTCCAGGTAGTTCTGAGCTATTTCTTCGTTTTCTGTAATTATTGCCAGATCGTCTGCAAAAGCTAAACAGTCCACTTCTATTTTTTCTTTTTTTGTTCCAATTCTGATGTCATTCTTGGTGCCTTTGAGTTCTTCTTTCCATATTCTCAATATCTTTTCCAGTACGCAGTTGAAGAGGATTGGGGATAAACCATCACCTTGTCTAACACCTATTTTAATTTCGAACTTCCTTGAAATTTCACCCATAAATTTAACTTTGGCCTTACTGTTTGTTAGCGTCTGTTTGATAATTTGAATTGTTTTCGTATCGACCCCAAATTCTTCCAATACTTTCAGTAATGTTTCTCTATCTACCGAGTCGTATGCTTTTTTGAAATCTACAAATACTATTGCAAATCTCTGGCCTCTTGAGATTCTGTAACGAATTAGTGTTTTCAGGTTAAATATTTGTTCAACACAGGATCTACCTTGTCTAAAACCTGCTTGATATTCACCTATTTTTTTATCCAGAACTGGCTCCACGATTTGAAGTAATTTCCTTGACAAAATTTTGTATCCTACTGGTAGTAGCGAGATCCCTCTATAATTATTAACATTCATCTTATCCCTCTTTTTGTGTAGTGGGTGTATCAGGGCACACTGCCAGTCTTCAGGAATTCTTTCTTCGTCCCAGATCTTCTTAAACATATGTTCCAAAACTTGTGGGAGGTTGGTATCCATTATTTTTAGGATTTCTGGTACTATGGAGTCTTCACCTGGGGCTTTATTTTTTTTTTAGACTGTGTATTATGTGTTTTATTTCTTCAGCGTCTGGAGGTTTTGACTCGGTATTAGTATTTCGGTGGTTTTCAAAACTCATTTTATCTTTGGGTGGTTCACAATTTAGTAGATTCTCGAAATATTTTGCTAATATTTCACAATTAGTCTTGTTTGTCAAACCTAGCTTGTTCTCTTCATCTTTAAAACATAAATTTGGGGATTGGTATTTGGTTAGCTGTTTTCTAAAGTTTTGTAGAAATCTCTAGAATTATTTCTTTTAAAGTCTTCCTCAATCTGTTCTAGGTTATCCTGAAATTGTCTTCTTTTTTTATTACGGAAAAGCTTAGCTGTTTCTCTTCTCTGGATTTTAAAATTGTCAAGATCTTGAGGATCTTTTGTGGAGTTCCATTTCTGCCACAATTTCTGTCTCTTCTCCAGGTTCTCATCACATTCATTGTCCCACCATGGATGTCTTCTTACTCTTTTCACGAGACAATTTTCTTTTGCTATTTCAACTATTTCGTTTTTGATCTCCTCCCATCCCGCTTCCTTATTTATTGTGGATATGCCATCGCTATCTTTGTGCAATGCTCTTTGAAACCGTTGTTTAATTTCTTTATTTTTTAACGTTTCTGTGTTATATTTTGGAATTTTGTAAAATGTTTTCTTCTCTTTTCGAAATGGGAGTGGTCTGAATTTAATCGTAGTCAAATAGTGGTCTGAATCAACATCAAGGCTTTTCAGCACTTTAGTGTTTTGAATTTCTTCTTGACAATGAAGTGAGATAGCCACATGGTCAATTTGGAATTCTCCGAGAAGTGGATTTGGTGATCTCCATGTTTTAGTTTTTCGGCTCAGCTTTTTGAAATGTGTTGTCATTATTTTCAAGTTGAAATGCCTACATACCTCTATAAGCCTTTCTCCATTTTTTGAAGTTCTTTTGTGACCTGGGAAGAGGCCTACTGATCCATGGTATTTTTTCTCCCTTCCTATTTGTGCGTTAAAATCGCCTACTAACATTTTTATGTTCTTCTTTGAGCATCTATCCAGTTCCATTTCAAGTATCTCCCAAAATTCTTCAACTTTCTCCGGGTTATTTTTGTTGTCCTGGTTTATGGGTGCATGGCAGTTGATTATAGAGTATCCTTTGTTTTTACATTTAATCTCAAGAATGGATAGTCTCTCAGAACTCGAGTAGAAGTTAGTAACTGAATCTAAAATTGAGTGATGTACCAGAAATGCTGTTCCCAGGTATGGCATTTGTTTCATTAAGATTTTACCTGGTTTTCCTTTAAATAAACGATAGTTTTCAAAATCTAAAGCAGTTTCATCTAAAAACCTTGTTTCTTGTAATACACATATTAAAATTTCTTTCTGGTTCAGCTTTTCAATCAATAATTTCAATTTTCCTACTTTAATTAGAGAGTTTGTTGCTTTCTTAAATTTCAGTGTTGAGGGCTGCATATATGTTGGTTGGGGTCCTCCAAAATCCTTTGACCCCTTTGCATTGTTTCTACGAACAACGGAGGATTTGCCATTCGGTCTACCTCTTGGAGTAGTGTCTATCTTTGACGACGTTCCCATCATGCTTTGCAGTAATTGTTGGATAATAAATTGGGGGATCGGGTTGCCCCGAATCCGAAATTAAAACCAAGGTAGTAAGCCCTGGAGTTAGCTCTTCCGCTCTCTCTGCCGTTGGGAAATTGTTCCTCTTCCGCCATTGAGACCGTTGGCTGGGTTTCACCTAGTAACCCTAGGCAGGGGCCCTATGACAGGGTGCTACCATCTGGAGCCGGACGGACCCTGGTTTTTTTACGAGGTTGTTACTCCTCCCCCTCCACACTTCCCCATCCTCTTGTTTTTAGATGGGTCCGGGCTTGGGACCGGCTTGCGGCGGTGTTCAAGGTGTCTTTCATTATTTATGCTATCTATTTTCATGTCTTTCGCTCCTGTTGTAGGTTTGTGGTTATTATCTGTTAAATGTTTGGCAAAAGTGTTTTTACCTATCTGTCCTTTATCTGATAATTTCTTTGCACCAGGTGTTAAATGTTCTAGAGGTTTGTCCCACTTATCTTCCATCAGATGTGTTGCATTGTGGCTGGTATATTCCTGCTTTCTGGTAGATGTCTGTGCCTTTTGTTATTTTTGGAATGAACATTTGGATTGAACTGTCTGTTTCGAATGCTACGTTTATGCCTAGTCTTTTGAATAGTTGGTTCAAATGGCTCTGAGCACTATAGGACTCAACTGCTGTGGTTATCAGTCCCCTAGAACTTAGAACTACTTAAACCTAACTAACCTAAGAACATCACACACAACCATGCCCGAGGCAGGATTCGAACCTGCGACCATAGCAGTCGCACTGTTCCGGACTGCGCACCTAGAACTGCGAGACCACCGCGGCCGGCTTTTGAATAGTTGGTATGTGCTTCTAGGTCATAGTGTACCACTTGTTTATGTTGCTGTGTGTTCTTGGTTGACAATGATCCACAAACACAATTTCACACATAAAAAAATAATACACATTTTCAAAAATCAAGGCATAAACATAGCAGTCAAAATAGGCAGTTGTGTCCTAATGTACATTCCAAAAATAACAAGACACAGTAGTCTTCACGAAAGCAGAAATATACCAGCTAAAATGCAACATATGTCATGGAAGATATATAGGACAAACCAGCTGAACGTTCGACACCCGGTATAAAGAACATAACAGAGCACGGAAACACGGGATAAGCCACTCAGTTTTTGCAGAACATTTGAAAGAATACAATCGCCAACATACTACAAGAGGGAAAGGTAAGTCATATATATTCAGGGTGGTCCATTGTTAGTTACCGGGAAATATCTCACGAAATAAGCATCAAACGAAAAATCTACAAAGAAGCTTGAAGGGGAAACCAGATGGCGCTGTGGTTGGCCCGCTAGATGGCGCTGCCATAGGTCAGATATCAACTGCGTTTATTTAAATAGGACCCCCCTTTTTTATTAGATATTCATGTAGTACGAAAAGAAATATGAATGTTTCAGTTGGACCACTTTTTTTGGTTTGTGATAGATGGCGCTGTAATAGTCACAGACGTATAAGTACGTGGTATCACGTAACATGCCGCCAGTGCGGATGGTATTTGCTTTGTGATACATTATCGTGTTAAAATGCGCCGCTTACCAATTGCGGAAAAGGTCGATATCCTGTTGATATATGGCTATTGTGTTGAAAATGCCCAACGGGCGTGTGCTCTGTATGCTGCTCGGTATCCTGGACGACATCATCCAAGTGTCCGGACCGTTCGCCGGATAGTTACATTATTTAAGGAAACAGAAAGCGATCAGCCACATGTGAAACGTCAACTACGACCTGCAACAAATTATGATGCCCAAGTAGGTGTTTTAGCTGCTGTCGCGGATAATCCTCACATCAATAGCAGACAAATTGAGCGAGAATCGGGAATCTCAAAAACGTCGGTGTTGAGAATGCTACATCGACATCGACTGCACCCGTACCATATTTCTATGCACCAGGAATTGCATGGCGACGACTTTGTACGTCGTGTACAGTTCTGCCACTGGGCACAAGAGAAATTACGGGACGATGACATTTTTTGCACGCGCTCTATTTAGCGAAGAAGCGTCATTCACCAACAGCGGTAACGTAAACCGGTATAATATGCACTATTGGGCAACGGAAAATCCACGATGGCAGCGACAAGTGGAACATCAGTGACCTTGGCAATCTAAATGGTGCATAGCTCGCGTGCAGTTGAAGCGGTATCGAATAGCATATTTCAAGACAGGTGGATTGGTCGTCGAAGCACTATACCATGGCCCGCACGTTCACCGTATCTGACGTCCCCGGATTTCATTCTGTGGGGAAAGTTGAAGGATATTTGCCATCGTGATCCACCGACAACGCCTGACAACATGCGTCAGGGCATTGTCAATGCATGTGCGAACATTGCGGAAGGCGAACTACTCACTGTTGAGAGAAATGTGGTTACACGTATTGCCAAATGCATTGGGGTTGACGGATATCATTTTAAGCATTTATTGCATTAATGTGGTATTTACAGGTAACCATGCTGTAAGAGCATGCGTTCTCAGAAATGATAAGATCACAAAGGTACAGGTATCACAATGGAACAACCGAAATAAAATATTCAGACGTACCTACGTACTGTATTTTAATGTAAAAAACCTACCTGTTACCAAGTGTTCGTCTAAAATTGTGAGCCATATGATTGTGACTATTATAGCGCCATCTATCACAAAGCGAAAAAAGTGGTCCAACCAAAGCATTCATTTGAAGAAACGCAGTTGATATCCGTTTGACCTATGGCAGCGCAATCTAGTGGGAGAACCATAGTGCCATCTGCTTTCCCCCTTCAAGCTAGATAAGTTTCGTTCGTTGTACTTTTTTCGTTTGACGCTTATTTCGGGAGGTATTTGAGATATTTGGCCCCTTAACGATCAGTGAACCAACCTGTATGTGTGTGTGTGTGTGTGTGTGTGTGTGTGTGTGTGTGTGTGTGTGTGTGTTTGAATCTAAATAACAAAATGAAAATGGTACGAACACATTACACACGCTCTGACAGAACTTACACCAGCACACACATTGACACAGAACACTTCGTAGCAAAAACTGAGAATGTTTGCAACACATACGGAAACGAATACACTATAGACGCAAGAAATGGCAATTACGGTGCTATAATTGGAAAACCGTGATCAGAAGAAAAACTTCAAACTTTCAACTAGTTTGCCCTATGACAGATATCTGGTTGTTTTTCAAGTAATGACATACACATTGATCTGTAATTACTTTTCTATTTTATTACAAGAACTTAACTGAACTATTTCAAATTTGTAAAATTCATGTGCAAATGATAGTATATGCGTCTAGACGAAAAAACCTGATGAAAATGGCTTGTAAGTAATGCGAAACGCGTCTGGGTGCACAAGTTGAATAAAATGTCTTAATGTGCAGTTTGCAAAAGGCATTGTTTGAGAATTACTATAATTTATACACAATTACTGCGAAAATAGCCCACACAAGAAACTTGCTACTTGTTAAAGTTCGCCGGTCTGGGAGAGCCCACACCCCCGAAGCCTATGCATGGTCTCCATTCATCTGCATTTTTCATTTCCATTGAGTTCTCTCTCTTATTAGCATACGAGTTCGATTCTTTGCAAAATCAAACTGCTTTTTCTTTTTATCCAAACATATTGCAGCACATCTGTGACTTCATCAGTGGGTCTTTTGTTTACTGAAACACTGCTAAAAGTTAAAATATTTTTGGTTATATCTGATTTAACAAAGTGAGGCCTAAAGGAAGTTTTCATTCCCTTTGCTTCTTACCGTGATTTTACATTATGTGATTTTGCAGGACCAGCTCTATGTGTACTGCACTGATAGCTTCCCATCTGCATACCAAACGATACAAATGTAAATTTCAGCTGCTATTTAACGCATCCCTTGATTTTTAATAACTTGATTTTTGGCTTGTCAAAATATATTGTGTATATATTTGTTACTACTTACGTTTAGTAGTGACTGATACTTCTTCATTTGGACTCCTCTCCCTTTTGCACCCAGTGCTTCTATCTCCATCCATCTCTGTTACCATTTATTGCCACAGTCTGTCACTGACCATCAATATCTCCTCTTTCTTAGGCTCCCCTGCTGTTGTCTTCGATCTCATTTTCATTTGACTCCTGCTTCCTCTCTCCCAGTAGCACTGTCACCTCTCTCTTCCACTGTCACTATCTCTCTGCCAATCTCATTCAACACAAAAATGGGTGGTTATGTTCGGATGCCCAAACTTGTAGCAAGGGAGGCGAAATGAGAAATGAGGCTCTACTTCCCCATTATTTAGTCAGGGTCTGGTAATGAGTAACATATTCACCTTTTTGTACTCCGGCACAAGAATTTTTTCACTGCTTCCCTTAATTTCTGTGACACAACAGGGTGTACTGCTTAAAAACAACGAATTCTGTAGGTTAGGCAAGTTCTCACAATTTATTTACATCCATCTACATATTTATATACTCCGACACATGCAAGTACAAATAAGTTAGCATAATAACAGTTTGGCACAAAATAGTTTTCTTTACTTTTTTCTTGACACTTCGCTGATCGATTACAATTCATCGAACACGTCTGGCTTAAGTTTTGTATCTTAAAAGAGTAAAATAGTTATTCAAAATACACTCCTGGAAATTGAAATAAGAACACCGTGAATTCATTGTCCCAGGAAGGGGAAACTTTATTGACACATTCCTGGGGTCAGATACATCACATGATCACACTGACAGAACCACAGGCACATAGACACAGGCAACAGAGCATG
Organism: Schistocerca serialis cubense; assembly: GCF_023864345.2. NCBI lineage: Eukaryota > Metazoa > Arthropoda > Insecta > Orthoptera > Acrididae > Schistocerca > Schistocerca serialis. Next base: position 670,506,384 of record NC_064642.1, read on the forward strand.
CACAATGTCGGTACTAGTACAGTGTATATCCACCTTTCGCAGCAATGCAGGCTGCTATTCTCCCATGGAGACGATCGTAGAGATGCTGGATGTAGTCCTGTGGAACGGCTTGCCATGCCATTTCCACCTGGCGCCTCAGTTGGACCAGCGTTCGTGCTGGACGTGCAGACCGCGTGAGACGACGCTTCATCCAGTCCCAAACATGCTCAATGGGGGACAGATCCGGAGATCTTGCTGGCCAGGGTAGTTGACTTACACCTTCTAGAGCACGTTGGGTGGCACGGGATACATGCGGACGTGCATTGTCCTGTTGGAACAGCAAGTTCCCTTGCCGGTCTAGGAATGGTAGAACGATGGGTTCGATGACGGTTTGGATGTACCGTGCACTATTCAGTGTCCCCTCGACGATCACCAGTGGTGTACGGCCAGTGTAGGAGATCGCTCCCCACACCATGATGCCGGGTGTTGGCCCTGTGTGCCTCGGTCGTACGCAGTCCTGATTGTGGCGCTCACCTGCTCGGCGCCAAACACACATACGACCATCATTGGCACCAAGGCAGAAGCGACTCTCATCGCTGAAGACGACACGTCTCCATTCGTCCCTCCATTCACGCCTGTCGTGACACCACTGGAGGCGGGCTGCACGATGTTGGGGCGTGAGCGGAAGACGGCCTAACGGTGTGCGGGACCGCAGCCCAGCTTCATGGAGACGGTTGCGAATGGTCCTCGCCGATACCCCAGGAGCAACAGTGTCCCTAATTTGCTGGGAAGTGGCGGTGCGGTCCCCTACGGCACTGCGTAGGATCCTACGGTCTTGGCGTGCATCCGTGCGTCGCTGCGGTCCGGTCCCAGATCGACGGGCACGTGCACCTTCCGCCGACCACTGGCGACAACATCGATGTACTGTGGAGACCTCACGCCCCACGTGTTGAGCAATTCGGCGGTACGTCCATCCGGCCTCCCGCATGCCCACTATACGCCCTCGCTCAAAGTCCGTCAACTGCACATACGGTTCACGTCCACGCTGTCGCGGCATGCTACCAGTGTTAAAGACTGCGATGGAGCTCCGTATGCCACGGCAAACTGGCTGACACTGACGGCGGCAGTGCACAAATGCTGCGCAGCTAGCGCCATTCGACGGCCAACACCCGGTTCCTGGTGTGTCCGCTGTGCCGTGCGTGTGATCATTGCTTGTACAGCCCTCTCGCAGTGTCCGGAGCAAGTATGGTGGGTCTGACACTCCGGTGTCAATGTGTTCTTTTTTCCATTTCCAGGAGTGTATTTTACAAAATTTTCAGACTTTCCAGTATTAATAATTTTCGGCAGTCACTTTAAGTTATTTTCAGGTATATTGAAACATCTTATTTTTCACTGTAGTCCCACTTTGGACATACTTGTGTAAGCGTGAAATACCCATTATAGTGAGACAACACATCATAAGTTTTATTGGTGAAAAGATGCTACTTAAATTATACTTGAGTGAATTCAGACCACTTGCGATGGCTATAGAACCCTTTCCAAGTGTTCATTTTGCAGTGAAAGTACATTTATGCCTCACACTGGATTTTACATACACTACTGGCCATTACAATTGCTACACCAAGATGAAATGCAGATGAAAAACGAGGATTCATTGGACAAGTATATTGTACTAGAACTGATACGTGATTACATTTTAACGCAATTTGGGTGCATAGACCCTGCGAAATCTGTACCCAGTACAACCACCTCTCGCCATAATAACGGCCTTGATACGCCTAGGCATTGAGTCAAACAGAGCTTGGTTGGCGTGTACAGGTGCAGCTGCCAATGTAGCTTCAACACGATACCACAGTTCATCAAGAGTAGGTGACTGGCGTATTGTGACGAGCCAGTTGCTCGGCCACCATTGTCCAGACGTTTTCAGTTGGTGAGAGATCTGGAGAATGTGTTGGCCAGGGCAGCAGTCGAACATTTTATGTATCCAGAAATCCTCGTACAGGACCCCCAATATGCGGTCGTGCATTATCCTGCTGAAATGTAGGGTTTTGTAGGGATCGAATGAAGGGTGGAGCCACGGGTCGTAACACATCTGAAATATAACTTCCACTGTTCAAAGTGCCGTCAGTGTGAACAAGAGGTGACCGAAACGTGTAACCAATGGCAACCCATCCCATCACGCCCGCTGATACGCCAGTATGGCGATGGCGGATACACGCTTCCAATGTGCGTTCACCGCGATGTCGCCAAACACGGATGTGACCATCACGACGCTGTAAACAGAACCTGCATTAATCTGAAGAAATGACGTTTTGCCATTCCTGCAGCCCGGTTCGTCGTTGAGTACACCATCGCAGGCGCTCCTGTCTGTGATGCAGCGTCAAGGGTAACCGAAGCCATGGTCTCCCAGCTGATAGTCCATGCTGCTGCAAACGTCGGCGAACTGTTCGTGCAGGTGGTTGTTGTCTTGCAAACGTCCCCATCTGTTGACTCAGGGATCGAGACATGGCTGCACGATCCGTTACAGTCATGCGGATAAGATGCCTGTCATCTCGACCGCAAGTGATAGGAGGCCGTTTGGATCCAGCACGGCGTTCCTTATTACCCTCCTTAACCCACCGATTCCATATTCTGCTAGCTGTCATTGAATCTCGACCAACGCGAGCAGCAATGTCGCGATACGATAAACCGCAATCGCGATTGGCTGCAATCCGACCTTTATCAAAGTTGGAAACGCATTTCTCCTCTTTACACGAGGCATCACAACATTGTTTCACCAGGCAACGCCAGTCAACTACTGTTTGTGTATGAGAAATCGGTTTGAAACTTTCCTCATGTTAGCACGCTGTAGGTGTTGCCACCCTCGCCAATCTTGTGTGAATGCTCTGAAAAGCTAATCATTTGCATATCACAGCATCTTCTTCCTACCGGTTTAAATTTCGCGCCTTTTGCACGTCATCTTCGTGGTGTAGCAATTTTAATGACCTGTAGATCTCAGTAACGGATGTTGATGCTGAGTAATTGTTTAAAGAATCGAAACACATAATGTCATCAGTCCTCTTTCACCCCCCAGGATGGAAGAAGTGTACCCAGTCAGTCTGTGTATAGAGTAAATTTTTTGTGCAAGTGAGAGGCAGTGTACTAATTGTTTACGTAATATATATCAGAGACGGAATATGGGAACCAGCCCGGTATTCACACTATGAGATGGAGGAAACCACATAAATGCTACATCAAGGCTGGCTGGCGCACGGTACCCTCATCGTTAATCAGCTTGGCAGATTCGATCAGGTACGGGCATATCACACCGTCCAGGAAGCGGCTCCCTTAACACACGAGGCTACACGGCAGGTGATAATGATATAGGAAAAATTTTGAAGGATCACCGAGAACATCATCTTAAGAACAAAAGGTAAAAATTCGACGATATGCTAGGAACAGATTTTATAGCAATGGCCATCACTACAATTGATACTATTAAAATTGTAGCTGTTAGTTATTTTGATAATTGTGGCATACTGTACGAAAGCGGCTAAAAACCTGTTTTTGCGGTATTGTGTGTACGGTAGCTTTCAACCTCTGGATCTTGATATCCGGTGATGATATCGCAATGGCTTCGACATTTTCAGAGGATATCATCTTACGAACATAAGTCAAAACGTTCGACGATCTGACACAGATAGAAATTGTAGAAATGGCCATCACCTGAATTGGTACTTTTCGTACGCAAAAATCATAGTTTTTTAGGATCCACCCTAGACCACACCTAATACAGAATAACCAACCGATTTGTTCAGTTTGACGGGGCTGGAAGAAGTGCGTAATGGCTATAATTTGATCATCCTGTACTGTAGTATAGCTAAAGTGTGCCTATTCTTTCGATAAGGAGGCAAATAGCTTCTACTCCAAGGTCTATCCGAAACACTTGCCTTCTTATATCCATGATCAACAGAAACCGAGGTACGACCCCCTGAAAAACCGCATTTTCTTAGCACGGCTTTTTGGAACACATTGATATACCATACGTGACCCGATAGACGTTCTTTTCACTCACATAGACTTATGGGAATTATAAAATTCTTTTGGTCAATTACATAGTTTCATTCCTCAGCACACACACACACACACACACACACACACACACACGCACGCACACCTAGGCACTCACAAACACACTAGGCATATCATCAGGTTTGTACCATAGGAACCGTCCAACGACGCAGAAGACAAACAGTAACAATCAATTGCACATTGTTGTCTTGTCCTCGAGACTGGTTAAAAATCATGCAACAACATTATCAGTGAAAGTAATTTGACCTCTCTATGAAAGTGGAAGAAATGATTTGAATAGTGACTGCAACGAAGTCAGCAGTCGTCAAGATTTTACTATAGCCAGAATTTCTTTGTGTGATTGTAACAAATCGTTGAGAACGTTGGTGACTAGTCTGGTATGTCTATTTTTGGTCTTCCCCTCTCGATCTGATAAAATTAACAAATCGACATAGCATTAGACATCCGTTCTGATTGCATTGTCGTCAAATGTTACAGTATCATACATTTTTCATCTTTGGGGTGCATGTGACTGAAAAATATGTTCCACCCTCAGTGACTACTTTGAGTCTTTCATATTTAGCAGATTCCAGTGTGTTTACAGGATTTTCATCTTCAAAATGTGCATCAGAATACTTTTAAGTAAATATAAGATCCTGCAAACTACTATCAACGTATTTCTAGTCAACGTAACCAACAAAATTTTACCACTTAGTCTCATTTTCTAAATTTGGGTAAATAATAAAGAATACTTAATAAGCACTAAGTCGATCACCGTGATAATTTCTTAAAATTTGTGAATGTCAACAGGTAAATAGCTGGAGAGCATTTTGGTAGCAAATTTACGCGAAGAAGCTACAATAGTTTCGCTTCATCTGTACCTTCCACTATAAATGTTTGTCATATATGTATATATAAATAGACGTCATGGAAAAAGTTTGCTTCAGACTACGAAGAATATAATAAATATGTTTGTAAACACTAATAGTAGACATTCCACGATCACAGAGCGATCACAGAGGTATAAATATTCACTGTATACGGATGTTCATAAGGCTAGCAAGTTTTTGATCACGTGTCTAGCACCTGGGACCTATTTCACTGATACATCCATCACTAGAAATTGTTTACCTGTTGAACTAGCCACTATATTGTTTATCTACTGACGAACAAGGGAATAATGTGACACAGAACAGCTGTATCCAGGAAATGTATGATTTAAATACCGAAGCGTTAGATCTATGTGCACACAGTGAACTGAAAACATGGTTCAAATGGCTCTGAGTACTATGGGACTTAAGATCTGTGGTCATCAGTCCCCTAGAACTTAGAACTACTGAAACCTAACTAACCTAAGGACATCACACACATCCATGCCCGAGGCAGGATTCGATCCTGCGACCGTACCGGTCACGCGGTTCCAGACTGAAGCGCCTAGAACCACACGGCCTCACCGGCCGGCAGTGAACTGAATTTCGAGTAATCATTGCAAAATCTGAAAACCTTAAATTTCTATAAAAATAAATGAACTGAAATGGCGTGAAGGAATTAACAGAACGTTCGTTCTTACAGGAAACGTTGAACAAGAGGATTATCGGACAATTAAATTGGCTTTTTAATGGAATAAGTTGAACGGTGAAATGAGAATGAAAATATTCATAATGAAATATCAAGGAAATACAAAACAAGGAAGTATATGATTATGCTACATATATTAAAGAGAATAATATACTACATATTTAAAACAATTTACAGATAAGGTAATGCGTGCTTTATTCAGATGTGATGTGAATGAAGAACAAAATATAATGTCAATAGCACAATGAAGTAACAACGCGGCGTAAACAAAAAGCGTTGTCGTTATAGAAACAGCTAAATAATTAAAAATGAACTGGTAAATTGCGCTTATGGTTCACAGACAGCTGTAGAATATGATATTTATTTCTGAGAAATCTTGCGTCCAAAACTAAATAAGTGGAAATTTTATTACATATATACAGAAATTTAGAGGCATACGTGTTTTAAGCTTATCTCTTTTGTTACTTGGGCTATAAAAAGCGTTTAGTTTTTAATATGTTCTGTTTACTTGGTTGCCACAGTTTTGTGATCCAAGACACGGAGCAGTGCGTAGCCCCAGGGTAGAGATTTTCCGGACAAGTTACAACTTCTAACGAGTTCTGGGCCTCCGCCCCACCGCGAAAATAAGCCACGTAGCCGGGCGAGGCCTGCATCCCGAAAAAGGTTGCGGATCCACTGTGCTATTTATGGCTTCCTCTCTGGTCGTTTAAGACATGGGGAGTCACATAACAGTCGTCACCTAGAATCCGTTGTCAAGGAAAAGTTACGAGGTTGAGGCATGTAGCAAGTGGAGGACGAGGTAGGGGAGGTTCGATAGTTGTTTGAAACAGGTAATCGTACGCATTCATTACATGACGAGTTCCGAATGTTACTCCCATCTTGCAGCTAGTGTAAATAGCAAATATTACCAAGAACACAGATATCATTTGAGCTGTGGAGTCCATGAGCGTGAGACGGAAAATAGTAATATAATTTGAATAAATTGCAGCATATATGTTTAAATTCTTTTGTTTACAATAAAGGGTGCGCCCCCGTAGCTGAGTGGCAACCCGACAGAATGTGAATCCTAAGGGCCCGCGTTCGTTTCCCGGCTGGGTCGGAGATTTTTCTCCGTTCAGGGCCTGGGTGTTGTGTTGTCCTCTCCATCATAATTTCATCCCCATCGACGCGCAAGTCGCCGGTGTGGGGTCAAATCGAAAGACTTGCATCCGGCGAACGGTCAAATCGACGGGGGGCCCTAGTCACACGACATTATTATTACAATAAAGGATTTCAATATTTACGAACTATGCTGCTATCTATCCAGAATATACTGACAACAGTACGGTGATGGTGCACACGGTTCCCAATGGTACTAGATATCAAGAAAATAAGAAGGTAACATAACATATATTACTGATGCGGTTTTATCTGACTTGCAACTGCCTCGACAGTCGAAGACGATAGTGCATTCTTGTGCTGCTGCATTCGATTTGTAGGTACACCGGGTCGAATGCTGATGACAGATGGCATTTTAAAGGCCGGTATTGGGCAGGAAAATGCAGAGAGGTGGTGGTGTTAAGTCCCATATCAATAGTCCTTGCGTCTACGTCCTCGATTAAATTACATACCTGTCAGCAGCGTCTCACGAAGATAGGGCTGAAGTTGATTCACCCGTCGGATGGAGACGTTAAATTCGGCGGCTACTTTGGTGCTATTCGAGAAGAGTAGTAAATACTCAGCGATCGGGTTTCACTATGCTCTCATCATAATCATAGGATAGAATCGTACGGCTACAGTAACACCCAACCACTGTATTCACCTACACTCCACAAATAGACATACGAATATATGACACACCTCTCACATATCTTTAGGGAAAGGCCTCACTACGTGCCGAGAAAAAACACCCTATCCAACACGCAGCTGTACGCAACCCAACGGAGAATGCCTTACGCATTACATCTTTATATGGTGTGGGAAATTACACAACGTCGCAATTTTGAGGAATTTGCAGCCAAGTTTCATTCTACAATTTTTAAATTTGAAATGATTTAATACAGAAAAACCGGAAGAATTCGAGCAATCGTTCTTAAAAACAGAAGGCTGAAATAATAAACCTAGCTCTCGAAAACTCATTTACGGTAGAGGACTGCAGCACCATTCACCCTTTTAACAATCGAACAAACGCAAGGGTGGCTGACATAGGGTTTAGTGTATCTGGGATTGTAAAACGGTTAAGATCCTTAGACACCAGGAAGGCATCTGTCTCAGATGGCATCCCTGTAAGATTATATGTTGACTGTGCTACAAATATACCAGCATTCTTAACCACCATCTGTCAGAGATCATTGGAACAGCGGAAAGTTCCACGGGACTGAAAGAAGGCCCAGGTCATAGCAATCTATAAAAAGGGGACAAAATTAGATGCACATAATTACCGGCCACTTCCACTGACATCGATTTCTTGTAGAATCATGGAACATATTTTGTGTTCAGACATAATGACCTTTCTAGCTCATCTGCAGAAGCAAGCACGGTTTTAGGAAACCGCGGTCATGCGAGACACAGCTGGCCCTCGTTGTGCATGATACACAACAGGCTCTAGATACCGGCTCCCAGGTTGAAGCCATAATTCTCGACTTTCGAAAGGCGTTCGACACGGTTCCGCACTGCCGCTTGCTCCAAAAAGTGCACGCCTTGGGTCTATCCGATGACATATACGGTTGGATAGATAGTTTCTTAACAGACAGAGAGCAGTCGACTTCAACAAAAGCAAACGTAAATTCAGGTGGGTCCCAGGGCAGCGTAATGGGTTCGCTGCATTTTACGATTTACATAAACGATCTGGTTGATGGTATTGACAGTCGCATTACACTATTTGCCGATGATGCTGCAGTCTACACGAAAATAGTATCACACGAAAGTTTTGAATAAATCAACGAGGATTTGCAGAAAATAAATGCTTGGTCTAATGACTGGCAGTTATCTGTCAATATTAGTAAGTGTAACCTGCTGCGTATTACAAGGCAAAAATCCCCATTAATGAACGAGTACAATACAAATGCCCAGTCTTTGGAAGCGGTAAGATCCGTTAAGTATCTTGGTGTGACTATTCGAAATGATCTCAGATGCAATGATCAGCTTACACAAGTAACGGGCAAGACTAGATTTCGGTAAATTGGTAGAATCCTGAAGCGATGCAGTCCTTCAACAATGGAAACTGCTCACAATACGTTGGTTTGTCCTGTCTTCGAGTATGGTACCCTTACCATTTGGGTCTGATTCAAGAGATGGAGAAGGTCCAAAGAAGAGCAGCAAAATTCGTGACTGGTACATTTATCCATCGCGAGAGCGTTACAAGGCTAGCAGAAAGTTTGAAGTGGGACGCACTTGCAGATAGACGATGCGCTAAACGGAAGGGGCTGCTCACTAAATTCCGAAATCCGATCTTCCACGAGGATGTAGAGCGTATACGCGTATTATTGTGTGTGTGAAATCTTATGGGACTTAACTGCTAAGGTCATCAGTCCCTAAGCTTGCTCACTACTCCCTAAGCTTGCTCACTACTCAATCCCGCGCGGCACTCGTATTATTATAACCAACTTTCAAATCGTGCAATTCAAAGATAAGGGAAATTAGAGCTCGTACTGAGGCGATCAGACATTCGTTTTTCCTTCTCCCGATCCGCGAGTTGAACAGAGGGGGGAGGGGGGGGAGGCGCTGTGTGGAATATGACTTTGGCGCGAATTGTGCCCTCCGCAACACACCGCTTAGTGGCTAGCGGAGTATATATGTAGATGTAGATGTAGATATAGTTATATTACGTTACTAATTAAGAATGTGTCAAGATATTAATTTTTTCTTGGAGTGAGCACTGCTCCTCCTCTTTCCCTTACATCAGTTGTTCTAACGAATTCCAAAATTCCTTAAAGAAGTTCCAGAACCTTCCATTAATCACAAACGGTAGACGATAAACCACAATAAATAAAACGTTCCTGGTTGTTACGAGGTGGTCGAATGGATTTCACCTTTAAACCCGACATTTTTGTGGGAACTCCTAGCTTTGTTGAATGTCCGATTCAAACCCTGGCTCGCTACTGACTACAGCAAAATTCCGTTTCCGCGAGCTTCCGCACAGTGTCGTAACGTCACATGTTTTGAATACGCGAGCGCAATTGGCTGTTGTCGACTGCCGTTGTCCACTGTTGCTTTCATCCCATACAACCAATTATTATGCCGGGAATGCTTACGGAGCCTTTGTCATCGCGTGCTGGAAGACTGGTACACACCTTCTTCAGCACCAGATTAAAAATCTCATTCAGTTTCAGGTCCTCCTCCATCCTATTGAAATTGTGATATTTTGCAGTCTCTATGGCCCCTTTGAATAGGCTTTCAGATTATTCATTTGTGGCTGCCAGTACCTGAGTCCCATCAAAATGAATGTGAGGTCACTCGGTTGTAAGGCATATTCCTGATCTGTCAATCTTCCTTCTTCTGCAATTGCCCTTGTGCTCTACGAGTCGTTTATTGACAGTTCTTTTCGTAGTACCGACGTATACCTCCCCACAACTCTACGGAATCCTATAAATTCCAGCTTTTTCTGGCGGATGACGAGCATCTTCGGCCGATTTTAGGTGACCTTATCTCATCTGTGTGGATGTGTAGATTACCACGATGTTCCGCTTTTTCTAGATCTTTCCTATGCGGTCAGTGAGGTCCTAAATCAACGGTAGGGAAAATTTCGATTTCACCGGCGCTTCAACATCGCTATAATTTCTTTGCTGTGGTCTCGACTCTCCTTTCCCCTCAGTGAACGAATAACCGTTCTTGAGGAATACATTGATGAGATGCTTTAATTCTGCGTCAAGCAGCTCTGATTCGCAGATTTTCCTTCCTTTGTCCGCCCACGTTTTTATGATTCCTCGGTTTTGTTGTAGTTGGTGGTTCGAATCCCGGTTTAGGTAGCCATCTAGATTTAGTGAGGTCACTATATACAGAGTTACCGAAAATTCACTTTATAAATTGTAGGCCTTTTAAAACGAAATGAGTCCATAATATTTTGAATAGGAACCCATGTCCGAAAACGTACCGTTTCCGTTCTACGATGGTGTCAGTTCAGACGTTTCATTCATCCACTTCTGTTTGAGGAATTGAATTGGACGTGACACAGAACGGTTATTGGGTAACAATTCTTAAAGAAACATAACGAAGCAACCATTTATCACTTAAGCACATTTGTTTATATAAACACTTAAACATTGCATGTTTATATTATTTCATAGCAAAAATAACTTAGCATATTGTACGTGCAGAACAGTACTTTGTTGAGAAAGATTGTTTCTGTTGCGGTGTTCAGGACAAATAGAAGGGGGTGGAGTGATTGAGATGATGACAGACAAACATACAGAATGATACTCTACAGGGTGTTACAAAAAGGTAAGGCCAAACTTTCAGGAAACATTCCTCACACACAAAGAAAGAAAATATGTTACGTGGACATGTGTCCGGAAACGCTTACTCTCCATGTTAGAGCTCATTTTATTACTTCTCTTCAAATCACATTAATCATGGAATGGAAACACACAGCAACAGAATGTACCAGCGTGACTTCAAACACTTTGTTACAGAAAATGTTCAAAATGTCCTCCGTTACCGAGGATACATGCATCCACCCTCCGTCGGATGGAATCCCTGATGCGCTGATGCAGCCATGGAGAATGGCGTATTGTATCTCAGCCGTCCACAATACGAGCACGAAGAGTCTCTACGTTTGGTACCGGGTTGCGTAGACAAGAGCTTTCAAACGCCCCCATAAATGAAAGTCAAGAGGGTTGAGGTACAGGAGAGCGTGGAGCCCATGGAATTGGTCCGCCTCTACCAATCCATCGGTCACCGAACCTGTTGTTGAGAAGCGTACAAACACTTCGACTGAAATGTGCAGGAGCTCCACATGCGTACAAACACTTCGACTGAAATGTGCAGGAGCTCCACATGTTGTGTCGTACTTGTAAAGGCACATGTTCTAGCAGCACAGGTAGAGTATCCCGTATGAAATCATGATAACGTGCTCCATTGAGCGTAGGTGGAAGAACATGGGGCCCAATCAAGACATCACCAACAATGCCTGCCCAAACTTTCACAGAAAATCTGTGTTGATGACGTGATTGCACAATTGCGTGCGGATTCTCGTCAGCCCACACATGTTGATTGTGAACATTTACAATTTGATCACATTGGAATGAAGCCTCATCCGTAAAGAGAACATTTGCACTGAAATGAGGATTGACACATTGTTGGATGAACCATTCGCAGAAGTGTACCCGTGGAGGCCAATCAGCTGCTGATAGTGCCTGCACACGCTGTACATGGTACGGAAACAAGTGGTTCTCCTGAAGCACTCTCCATAGAGTGACGTGGTCAACGTTATCTTATACAGCAGCAACTTCTCTGACGCTGACATTAGGGTTATCATCAACTGCACGAAGAATTGCCTCGTCCATTGCAGGTGTCCTCGTCGTTCTATGTCTTCCCCTGTCGCGAGTCTGGCTGGAATGTTCTGTGCTCCCTAATACGCCGATCAATTACTTCGAACGTCTTTCTGTCGGGACCCCTTCGTTCTGGAAATCTGTCTCGATACAAACGTACCGCGCCACGGCTATTGCCCCGTCCTAATCCATACATCAAATGGGCATCTGCTAACTCCGCATTTTTAAACATTGCACTGACTGCAAAACCACGTTCGTGATGAACACTAACCTGTTGATGCTACGTACTGATGTGCTTGATGCTAGTACTGTAGAGCAATCAGTCGCATGTCAACACAAGCACGGAAGTCAACATTACCTTCCTTCAATTGGGCCAACTGGCGGTGAATCCAGGAAGTTCAGTACATCCTGGCGAAACTAAAATGAGCTCTAACATGGAAATTAGCGTTTCCGGACACAGGTCCACATAACATCTGTTCTTTATTTGTGTGTGAGGAATGTTTCCTGAAAGTTTGGCCCTACCTTTTTGTAACACCCTGTATATGCTTATTGGCTCGTAGCCATGATAGCTGTTAGTATTCTGATATGATACGATCGTAAAAACGCACGTCACAAATGAAACGTACACTAGCATTCTTTGCCAGCTCCAGCAAGCGTGAGCTTTCGTACGGAAGTCCTTGGAGAATGGTATTACCATAGTAAATTATGAGGAGTATTCGTGTCCCTATGAGCTTCTGTTTATGCATTTTAATTAAAATACTTAAGCAAACTTAAAGAAAGAAATACCCTTCAAACAAAGGATATTATTTTTTTTTGTTGATATTTCTGTAGTGCCTGAAGTGAGCTGACGCCTTCTAACAGACTGCAGTTGTGTGTTCAGTGTAGTCTACATGTTCCTTGCAAAAGAAGAAAAGGTTATTTCTGTGCCGTTTAGGACTAATGGTGGTAGAAAATCTCTAAACGGAGGGTAATAAGTCTTTTGTGAGCGCCTAAGATCGCTTCAGTTTTCGATAGTTTGAGTTTCAAATGTTTGCTTTGGCCCACACTGAGAGGCCAAGTAAATCGGCATTTACCTGGTGGAGGGCTGTGCACAGGTTTATTCGACTTTCACTTAGATATAACTGAAAGACGCCAGTGTACAGGTGATATTAATAGTGGGAGAGAATAACTGACACCTCATTAGCATGTAAATAAAAGAGTAATGGGCCCACTTTAAGCCTTGTGAGACATCTGATTGAGTGAGTCTGGCGATATAACATCTGACATTCGCGAAAATATCATCCACACAATTCTGAAGACTGCAAGAGCTGACAAGTGCGAAAATTATCGCACAATCAGTTCAGCGACTCATGCATCCACGTTATTGACAAGAACAGTATAGAGAAAAATAGGGTTAGACTTTAGGGAGAGCAAAGGCGCAGGAGAAGTAGTTCTGTCGTTGAAACTGATAATGGAACCAAAACTAAATAAAAATCGAAACACTTTCATAGGTTTTGTCGACCAGTAAGAACCATTCGACAGTGTGAAATGACGCAAGATCTTAGAAATTCTTAGTTAAGTAGGGGTAAGCTATAAGGAGAGACGGGTAACGTACAATATGTACAAGAGCCAAGAGGAAATAACAAGAGTGGACGATCAAGAAGGAAGTGCTGGGATTAAAAATCGTGTAAGACAGTGACGTAATCTTTCGCCCCTGCTGTTCAATATGTACACTCTTTGACATAAAACTCGACCGGCGGCCGGCCGCTTCAGAGGCTAAGTCCGCGACAATCGCGACATGGGACAAAAAAACTGGCCAACTCGCTAAACAAGCTGAAAACTGTATAAAACGAACCGAACTGAATAGATCTGCTACCCAGAACTCACGCCTACACCATGAGAAGACACGTTTGGACGAGCTGGCATGCTGTAGGCGGATACACTTCAGGAGCTCCTGTAAGAACTGGACTTTAACTACAAGTCGCATGACGACTTAAAAAGCTTTTCCTTATTTCTTCCTCATAGTTTGTTCTTAAAGGAAAAATAAATTTGATTTTGGCTTTGAGAAACTTTTACTTGTTCCAAAGGATTGCTTCTTCGCCAACAAGACGAAGGAGACTCATTGTTGTTTACTAGAAGGAGAAACCAGTATAATCGGAGTCTTTGTTTTCTTTAAAAAAAAAAAAAAAAAAAAAAAAAAAAAGAGGTAAACAAAAAAAAAAAGCTGTAGCGTGCGTTGTTTCTGTTCATAATATCAGTGGATCGAGAGCAGCTGGCACAAAATATTTTTATAGCCTCTTCTGTCTGAATGCTGAAGACGTGAATGTAATGGTAGCGCAGATTCAATCTATTTCGCTTTGTGACACACCGATATCAAAATTTTATGCAGTAACGATTTTGCGGCAGATTTCCTGCAGACTGTCCTCCTCTGGACGCCGTATGCGGCAAAGCTCCGGGATCCATTTGCTGGCTACTGGCAGCGGCCGTGGCGACTGCAGCGGCGCTGCACTCCCCCGTTCTTTATCGAAAGCGCCTGCTACCGCTCATCGCTTTTGATGACTTAAAACGCTTTATTATTAAATGTTGCTCCTCAGAAAATTTCTACAATTTCCATTCACGCTCAAAGGCAACGGAGACAGACGCCCTGATTAGTAGGCGGGTATTATATTACATTAATCGGCAAGAGCTGAGTATGGCCCGAAATTAATTTTATAGACTGGGACGAAATTAAACCACCTCACTACATTCGATGATTCAAACTCAATTAATTGTGCAACTTTTGGTCAATGTTTGGATGTTTTCGTAAAGCCAGAGTGAGCGTCTGTGGTGTAAAGTGTATTGCAGTTCTTGTTTCATTCCTTATGGTAAGTCTATGCGATAAACTGTGTGAATACCTTGCAATGCATGCTCTGTAGCAGCGCAGAAACACTGCACATTTGGAGTTCCATGTATGGGTTCATGAAGTATTTATTGTTGATCGGAAGTGATAGTTAAGGTCATCAGATTTAAACCAGAAAAATTTGTCGTTTTGAAGGTTTCAGAGAACGGAAATGAATTGCCAACATCGGTGTTAGAAAACGTCTACAGTTAAATGCTATTGCAAAAATTTAGAAGAAGGGAACTATATTAATGAACATGTGCACTTCATAAACAACCTTCTGACATGTTAGAACTATATGACGAACAAAGCTCAAATTTATATCGTTGACAGTCGGTTTGAATCGTTTCAGGACCTATTTTACAGAGAAGCACTTTGGAATTTGCAAAGCAGAAATCCATGATATTAACTTAATTTACAAAGTCGAAATCGGACGAAGATTGATGTTTAAAGGCATTCTTCAGTTTCGCATAAGGAATTTTTACTAGCAGTTTGCAACTCCATTAATTAAAATGGAAAATAAAAGGTTGTAGTCAGCGGCTTCTACCGTGATTCGAACTGCTATGTCTTATAGTACAAGCACTGCAACGCACAAGGGAACCTCTGAGCTAACGACACACTGGCGGCCAGAGGCGGACTATAGTCACTGCGATGTTGCCTGAGCCTCAAAACGCAACCTTAAACACACAAACAGAGGAGGAGGAGATTACTGTTTTAACGTCCCGTCGACAACGATGTCATTAGAGACGGAGCACAAGCTCGGATTAGGGAAGGATGGGGAAGGAAATCGGCCGTGCCCTTCCTAAGGAACCATCCCGGCATTTGCCTGAAGTGATTTAGGGAAATCATTGAAAACCTAAATCAGGATGGCCGGGCGCGGGATTGCACCGTCGTCCTCCCGAATGCACACACAAACAGGTGTTACTTATGTGAAGAACGCCGTTCTTGAAGTCCAGAAATTTAATATACTTTCTAATTGTGTCATCTTGCAGTGGATTATATCGTACGAGTCTTCGATGTGGAAAACGAATGTCTAGTGAATTTAGCGAGGTAACGCCGATCTACACCCGGAAGTAAATTCACTATCAGTGTGTTGACAAATACTTGCTACGACGCTACCATTTCTCGGCTCTCTGACGAGGCAGCTCTTCAGCGAAATGCTTGCCGTGATTCTCCGATACGGTTCTTCAGAGTGGAGACGCGCGCGCACGTTTGGTTTTTATGCGGCGTTCTCCCCTGATGGTTTCTGACGTCGCCTTGTGGGCTATTTATACATTTGAGACATTCAATTATCATTAATCCAGAATGATACAAGTTTCAGCTTCTGGCGTGGAAGAAGGCTGTTGACACCGACATTATATCATTTCAACGTAGGGAAAGCCAAACGGATCATTCAATGTTTCTCATTTCAACATAAAGGATGTGAGATAATTTTCCGTAACGTTCATAATCATCTAAAAATACAAACGAAGTAAAAATGCACCGGAAGCTTATTCGAATTGAATATAATGTAAGATACCAAACGCTTTGCACCTCGATGTCGAATTTGTCCACTTGCAATCTTTTGCAGCATACACATAGAATGTCATGATTACCACGAGAATGAAGAAATATGTTGGTAAGGATGGAAGAAAGAAGAGACGCAGTCAACAAATATTCTATTCCTCATGGCATTCATTTTATTTGACACGTAAGAAGAGGTAAAGCGGGAATTTACTTTCGTTAACACGAAAGATATGCCGCACATATTGATAACGAGGAAGTCTGCGTCTTCATACCTTTCCTCCTTGAAATCTGGATGCTCTATTATATACTAAGTAGCCCGATCATTGTTTCAGTAATGTTACCCTCTTGTTTGACCCCGTAACGATGAACAGATTCCAAATGCATGTCTCTGCGTGAAAGTAGCTGTTCGAACCCTTCCTGGGTTGTTTTTTGTGTTTTATTGCTTGGAATTCCTGAATCAGACCACTGTGCCTTTCCCCCTCGTGGGGGCATAATTTATTCAGACAGCATCAGCATAAGACTATCAAACAAAGCCCTCAATTTACAGTTGCAACACTCTAACCAGCACTGACCAAAGTGTAATCCACAGTCATGGCCCTAAATTAGCAGCTGTCTGATACTGTGGCAAAGTCCGTACTACACTTTCGATTCCGCAGCACCATTTTATCTGGTAACACTGTGTAGTTGCAGAGTTGTGCTACCAGGTCTGTCCTCACACTGTCAACTTTATATATCTCACTTCTCCTGTAGCGTAGATCACGAGGAGCCGAAGTAAATGAGTGCATTCTGCATGACGTAACATTCAGTATTCCCTTCTTTCATAGCCACTCTTCATGTGCATCGATACCAAATAGGAATGCGAAAACTCTTGCGAGTGAGAGAATGACAATAACAATCGTAACAAGAACAAGCAAATAATGAATGATGTATATTCCAACGCAGAACGAGAACGGCTTTAAATGTAAAAATCTATATCTATATCCATATCTATTGATCTTTGAGTTGGCACAATGCAAATATATTCTTAGCATTTAGTTACTGAATTTAGTTCTGGATGTTTGCAGAGAAAAGGAAAAGTCGGTACTTCTCGCTAGTGTAATATAATGTGAACCAGCAACTACCCTTTCCTTAGAACACGACTCAAGCAGGTGCTCAAGTAGATACCAAGGCACTGTTGCATTCTGTTCCCTGACATTGCTCTGATGACGGTTAATGCAGATAGTTCCGATTATGAAATACAAAACGTATTGCAGGTTAGTTCCTGGGATAGTAACATTAAATTTGCGTTGTAGACGGCACATGAACGTGACGACTATCCATATTACTCATCAATATAAAAAGACAATATTTTGGGAATTTAGCAGGATTACTCAAAATGAATTCTGAAATTGGGTGACTGACCGCACAGGTGCTAAACGTCGTCAAGAGTATACGATGTCCTAATCGCATTAGGAATATGAAGATCGTCTTCGACAGCTCGCAACTTTCACATTGCTATCTCCACCCTACTCCAGACAGCCCTCGGTGGAGTTGCACTACGTTGCCGATGTTATGGAAGGCCTTCAAACCGACAACAGACCACATATTGAAAAATACAAGCGAATTCTCTTATAGCGTAAGCTTATTGTAACTAATCCAAAAATTATTGGAGAGGAACATTGTCCTATTCAAAATAAGTAAAACGTTACACTCTGTTGACGTCAAACGGACATTATCTATGTCCTGTCTTGTGTCCTACTCATCTATAACATCAAGTGTACTATGAAAATGATTATATATAATGGATGATAAGGTAATACATTGATACCAGATGGTGGGGGCCGGCCGGTGTGGCCGTGCGGTTCTAGGCGCTTCAGTCTGGAACCGCGTGACCGCTACGGTCGCTGGTTCGAATCCTGCCTCGGGCATTGATGTGTTAGATGTCCTTAGGTTAGTTAGGTTTAAGTAGTTCTAAGTTCTAGGGGACTGATGACCTTAGAAGTTATGTCCCATAGTGCTCAGAGCCATTTGAACCATTTGAACTATTTAACACAAAATGACATTAAAAATTTAAGTTATTCACGAGCAGCTAGTTGAGAATATGTATGAACATTAAATGATACGACGAATCGTCTAGTTCTGCATATGGATTCAAACCGAGCTCATGCAGACTAAACAAAGATTTCGTGACTGACGGAAACTAACAGTCATTCCTGATTAGGCAAACAGAGAATGATATACCTCGATTTTAGACGGTATCAGTTAGCAAATATCAACTTTAAATTGCATAACGCAAACATTTTTAACAGACGCGAATTCCTACCCAGCATCTATTGTCCCTGTTAACGAACTACGAGAGATGTTAAATATTGCTTCTTCACAAGTAACTTACTTGAAATGCCATGAGGTAAAGCTGTGTGTTGGACACGGATTCGAACCCGGAACCTAATTGGATTGCTATCGAAGCACAGTCAAATGTGACATATCGGAATTTCGCGGCAGTAGCTAGATGTTTTAACTGAAATGACGAGACGAAACATTAATTTTTTCCTTCGCAGGACTCCAACCCGGCAGCTATCGCTATTAATTTCTAGAGAAAACGAACGTTAAATATGGGATTGTTGCACCAGCAGTGACATGTGAGCATGTTTGAACTGAAATAATATGACGAAGAGTTCAGCGCTCACTGGGAATAGAGACCCACACATATCGTTGTTGACTACACACAAAGAGACGTCAGCTACCGAATTTTTCTCCACCAGCTGCTCAGAATAGCATCTTGAACTTAAAGTCATATCGCAAATAGTTCTGTGTCTCACTGGGGGTTAAAAACGTCAGATATCGTTAGTGTTGACAACGAATGAAAATACATTAAAAATCAAAATTATTATCCACCAGCAGATAGGTGTTCTCATGATAGAGCTTGATAATACATAATTGAATCTTTAGTGCTGGGCCATGATTCGATCCCATTCACGCGTAATATGTGAAGGTGTTGAGGAATCTGCAGTTTTGAACGAACAACAAATTGTAGCCGCGCTGTATTGCCACGAAGGGATCAAATTCCGCGTTATGGGTGGTCTGAGTTGCATTCCCAGTTCAGAACCAATTTTATCGAGATACAGAAGCTCAAATAAAAGATGGAATAAGTGTCCTGTGACCATACATAGCGTTTGTGTCGTCACTTGAAATAAATAACTAGAATAAGAAAGGTTACTGGTGATAGAGTTTCTACATGTCGCCACTCCAGACTTTATTGTGGTTCAACCTACCGTCTATTTGGTAAAGAAGGAATATCATCTTTAATGTGAATTTTCAGACCACGCAGCCATTGTATCTCCTTCACTTGGTGTAGCCAGGAGAGAATGGAATCTGTCTCTCCCTATCTAAAATCATTGACAGAAGTGGGAATCGAACCCAGACCATAGGTATAACAACCTACCATCCGTCCAACAGGCCACGAAATCCTCTTCTCTGCGAGTCATTTTCCTATCGTAACGCAGTTGCGCCACACTGGATGAGAATTCTGACACACAGGCTCCCTGTAGTAATTTGCAGCATGTTCAGTAAATTCATTTACTTGGTTGACCGAATCACCATGAACTAGCTGCCTCGGCTACCCAGTGCATACATTCGACTATTTTGTAATCACAGAAATAAAATCACGTAACTGCCACCTACACACAACTGCCAACAGTGTAGGATGCAGAAGTTTAAGTAGGAAGTGTTCCTTTCCACTTGAGCTATTCTATTGCGCTATCTGTTACTAGAAAACGTCGTTCAGTCCAAAAGAAAAGCTGTAACTGTTTGTCTCTCAGAAGTCAAGACCTGGCCATATGCATAATCTCACAGTCCTGTGGAATCCAAAAGTTCTGGAGGAATAGTTGCCGAGCTCTGGAGCTGTTGTAGCTACGTGTCAGCTTGTAGCATAGATAAGATGTCGCGAGTTCGAATACATTCAGTGCTACATTTTTTAAAACGCAATTCTGCTCTCTGCTGAAGGTATCAATCGAATGGAACTTTGAACATAATTCCCTTCACTTCTCAACCCAAAGTAGTCGCATGTGGAAAAAGGGCTAACTACTGTGACATTTTGTTCTATTCAGGTTTAATAGACGGCAGGCAGCAGATGCATCTCAAAGATGTGCAGGGAGAGCGCATCGTGCCACAATATGTCAGAAAAGTATTTTCTACATTAGCCGTCGTGTGGTAGTGATATTTTATTCTTCTTCAAACTTTGTTTGACAGCTTTAACTCAGAGCAAGTTTTTTACATGCATGTAATCAATAAACTGCATGTGCATTGTAGATTCGCTTGAATTACACTCATAGCTTCAGCACCGAGAGCAAAGGGACGATAAAAATTTTGTCGATATGTGCTTTCGGTCGCCAGACGTCATATTAACTGGTCTCTCGTTTTACCTCAAGACTACGGTCGTGTTCCAGCAGCGGTATGACTAAAATGATAGTAATAATGACAGTAATAATCGAATTATCCGGCAACTTCACACTTCACAGCGAATTTTCTCGAACTAAGAAATTTGCTGAATTTGTGAAAAATGAAAATGGCTTCACATCCAGCCTATGATGCCTAGAAGAGTCTTTACATCCTGCTGACATGAGAATAGCATAATCTCTGCGTCAGAAGCTTGTTTCTACTTGACCATTTAATAGACTCGCTTTTTTTCCACCGTGACTAATTTTGTAAACTAAGCACACCAACCGTTACAGCACACTCCTGGGGCAAGGTAATGTGGCCACAATGGTCTGGTGGAACGAGCTATCACAGGTGCAATGCGTGGGTTCAGGCATTTACTTTTAAGAGGCACAAACAGATTTATTTTACCTCTGGTAACCTCAAGAGAAAGACGTTATAATCCAGAATCCGCATTAAACATCACGTTCCTTCATTACCAACTGGGCAGAGCCGGTTTACGTTGGGAAATGACACAGCGGAAGTCATGGTAAACAGAAATACAGTCGCCAGTAAGCTTACTTACATTAGAAAATTTTATTTTATTTGATGAACCGATAGCCATTTAAAGGGGCAGGGCTCTTATTTTACTTGTACTTGGTTGAACTAGAGACGTTTAAAAATTTGGTGCTGGACTGTGATTCGAATTCGTATCTCCTCTTTCGAAGATCTGAATCTCTCGGAACAGTATAGTTCAGTCATTTCGTTCCTTTTCCCAAGACTGCAATCTTCTCTAGGTCTCCTCCAAAGGTAAGTATGTGGGTCTGAAACCTGATCCAGTACAAAAATATTCATAATTTCATTTCTAGCTTTATCAAGTGCACACCCACCTGGTACTGAAAATTAACGCGCAATTTCAATGTCTGTTCATGTGTTGCCAACAATCGCAACAAGTGTCGTTATTTCTGGTCAAACACGCACACATCTTACTGTTCGTGAGTAAGCAACTGATACTTAAGCTATATTCGTGGATGCACGGTAGGTGTGCAGTTCGATTGTCGTTTAGGCACAATAGTTTGTATCCTTATTTTAGATTCAGACACCTAGCGGCTCGTAAGAAAAACCGATACGTATCATTTGACTTTATTAGTTAACAATCGGATTACGTGTTGGGTTCGTATCTCCGTCACAGAACTTCACATCATGCACTTCATCTTTAAATGCATGCACACTTTGTTACTTCAGAATGGAGGTATATCAGACATCTTTCGTGGTTAGATAACAGGGACGAAAGGGTCTTGATAGGAGTCACGGTTTATTACAAAAATTGTCGTCTTTTATTTTCAAGTTTAGATTTGGTTACTGGTATTGGCAAAAATTTTGGTAATTCATGACTCTTCATGGCTAATCATCAATATGATGTGATTAGATTAGATTACATTAGATTAACTCTTGTTCCATAGATCATGAATACGACATTTCGTAATGATGTGGAACGTGTCATTTTAATGAAAGATTTCTTTAAATACCATGATTCAATTTCTTTGCAACAATTTTTTACACTCTCTCTCATTGCTTTTTATTTCTCTCTCTCTCTCTCTCTCTCTCTCTCTCTCTTACACACACACACACACACACACACACACACACACACACACACACACACACATACACATTCTTTTTTATTTTTATTTGTATGTTGTGCTCGACTATCGGCGAGGCACGAAAACGCCTGTGAATTACTTTCTTAGTTTTGAGTACACTTACCAAAGAAATATAAAAATAACAATGAGAGTTACTGATTTATGATGCTCAGTTTGCAGTCAGTTCTGAGTATTATTAGTAACTACGCTCCAGTCCCTAAACCTAGTTACAGAAAGCGAATCAGACGCATTAGGTATTCCAGGCCGTTGCAGCCGCGACTTGGAGGCACCAGCTATGGTCACTTCCCAGACCGCTGTAGGATCACATCGGTTCGTCTTCTTCCTGCTGGTACTGTAACTGAGATTTGGCAACAAGGCAATGTATGTTTAGCAACTCTGTGATCGACGAGTTACTTCCTGGTGTGCACGGAATTAAGCCTCAAAGTTCACTTGATTTTACCTGTAATTTCCATTGAATAATCTGAGTTATTATCGCTTGAAGGGTAACAAAAGATTGAAAATTTACGGTTTTCAGCCCAGGAAAGTCGTTGCAGGTGGAAATCGCAACTAATCTCGACCTTTAAATAGCGGTTTACGAGTTCTAGTTACTATTGCCCTCGTAATAGGAAGCTAAGACCCATACCTCCTCGCCAGCTCTGTGGTAACTTGCTGACCTGTGAAAAAGCGTCTGTTACGGTTCGCAGTTCCAGTCTCACTGACTGTAACGTTTTTATCCCTTCTGTGAAAGAGCTACAAGCTGTCAGATCAAACATCAATAAGGAAATCGCAAGAAAATGCTTTCAGCTCATAGTGCAATGTTGAAAAACTTACAATGCTGCACAACGGGTAACGCCTCTCTCCGCTGCTGACAAGCGAATTTTGGGTTTCTAGGAATACGTAACTATATTTATGAAATGCCACATTTGCATACCTTTTGAGTATGACACAGCATACCAATTAAACACAGACCCAATAGAAACCTAAGTGAGTAGTATTTTACTAATTCATGTCGATAGAGGCATGCTTGTGTACAGATACTTTCGTCGTAAGGTTATCATGGTTAGTTTTATTTCATTTCTTATAATACAGTGCACAATTTTCGTAAGGTTTCCTTTAGTGTTGTTAAAACAATAGTAAACATGAGAGAGAAATTAATCATCAACGATATATGCGCCGGCCGAAGTGGCCGTGCGATTAAAGGCGCTGCAGTCTGGAACCGCAAGACAGCTACGGTCGCAGGTTCGAATCCTGCCTTGGGCATGGATGTTTGTGATGTCCTTAGGTTAGTTAGGTTTAACTAGTTCTAAGTTCTAGGGGACTAATGACCTCAGCAGTTGAGTCCCATAGTGCTCAGAACCATTTGAATTTGAACGATATATGCGAATTCTCTGATGTTACCTATGACAGTCTGACAATGCACATGCAGTTTATTGATTACATGCATGTAGAAAACTTGTTCTGAGTTAAAGCTGTCAAACAAAGTTTGAAAACCTGAATAGAACAAAATGTCACAATAGTCAGTCCTTTTTCCACATGCGACTACTTTGGGTTGAGAAGTGAAGGGAATTATGTTCAATGTTCCATTCGATTGATTTCTTCAGCAGATAGCAGAATTGCGTTTTAAAAAATGTAGCACTGAATGTATTCGAACTCGCGACATCTTATCTATGCTACAAGCTGACACGTAGCTACAACAGCTCCAGAGCTCGGCAACTATTCCTCCAGAACTTTTGGATTCCACAGGACTGTGAGATTATGCATATGGCCAGGTCTTGACTTCTGAGAGACAAACAGTTACAGCTTTTCTTTTGGACTGAACGACGTTTTCTAGTAACAGATAGCGCAATAGAATAGCTCAATTGGAAAGGAATATTTCCTACTTAAACTTCTGCATCCTACACTGTTGGCAGTTGTGTGTAGGTGGCAGTTATGTGATTTTATTTCTGTGATTACAAAATAGTCGAATGTATGCACTGGGTAGCCGAGGCAGCTAGTTCATGGTGATTCGGTCAACCAAGTAAATGAATTTACTGAACATGCTGCAAATTACTACAGGGAGCCTGTGTGTCAGAATTCTCATCCAGTGTGGCGCAACTGCGTTACGATAGGAAAATGACTCGCAGAGAAGAGGATTTCGTGGTCTGTTGGACGGATGGTAGGTTGTTATACCTATGGTCTGGGTTCGATTCCCACTTCTGTCAATGATTTTAGATAGGGAGAGACAGATTCCATTCTCTCCTGGTTACACCAAGTGAAGGAGATATAATGGCTGCGTGGTCTGAAAATTCACATTAATGATGATATTCCTTCTTTACCAAGTAGACGGTAGGTTGAACCACTATAAAGTCTGGAGTGGTGACATGTAGAAACTCTATCACCAGTAACCTTTCTTATACTAGTTATTTATTTCAAGTGACGACACAAACGCTATGTATGATCACAGGACACTTATTCCATCTTTTATTTGAGCTTCTGTATCTCGATAAAATTGGTTCTGAACTGGGAATGCAACTCAGACCACCCATAACGCGGAATTTGATCCCTTCGTGGCAATACAGCGCGGCTACAATTTGTTGTTTGTTCAAAACTGCAGATTCCTCAACACCTACACATATTACGCGTGAATGGGATCGAATCCTGGCCCGGCACTAAAGATTCAATTATGTATTATCAAGCTCTATCATGAGAACACCTATCTGCTGGTGGATAATAATTTTGATTTTTAATGTATTTTCATTCGTTGTCAACACTAACGATATCTGACGTTTTTAACTCCCAGTGAGACACAGAACTATTTGCGATATGACTTTAAGTTCAAGATGCTATTCTGAGCAGCTGGTGGAGAAAAATTCGGTAGCTGACGTCTCTTTGTGTGTAGTCAACAACGATATGTGTGGGTCTCTATTCCCAGTGAGCGCTGAACTCTTCGTCATATTATTTCAGTTCAAACATGCTCACATGTCACTGCTGGTGCAACAAACCCATATTTAACGTTCGTTTTCTCTAGAAATTAATAGCGATAGCTGCCGGGTTGGAGTCCTGCGAAGGAAAAAATTAATGTTTCGTCTCGTCATTTCAGTTAAAACATCTAGCTACTGCCGCGAAATTCCGATATGTCACATTTGACTGTGCTTCGATAGCAATCCAATTAGGTTCCGGGTTCGAATCCGTGTCCAACACACAGCTTTACCTCATGGCATTTCAAGTAAGTTACTTGTGAAGAAGCAATATTTAACATCTCTCGTAGTTCGTTAACAGGGACAATAGATGCTGGGTAGGAATTCGCGTCTGTTAAAAATGTTTGCGTTATGCAATTTAAAGTTGATATTTGCTAACTGATACCGTCTAAAATCGAGGTATATCACTCTCTATTTGCCTAATCAGGAGTGACTGTTAGTTTCCGTCAGTCACGAAATCTTTGTTTAGTCTGCATGAGCTCGGTTTGAATCCATATGCAGAACTAGACGATTCGTCGTATCATTTAATGTTCATACATATTCTCAACTAGCTGCTCGTGAATAACTTAAATTTTTAATGTCATTTTGTGTTAAATAGTTCAAATGGTTCAAATGGCTCTGAGCACTATGGGACATAACTTCTAAGGTCATCAGTCCCCTAGAACTTAGAACTACTTAAACCTAACTAACCTAAGGACATCTAACACATCAATGCCCGAGGCAGGATTCGAACCAGCGACCGTAGCGGTCACGCGGTTCCAGACTGAAGCGCCTAGAACCGCACGGCCACACCGGCCGGCCCCCACCATCTGGTATCAATGTATTACCTTATCATCCATTATATATAATCATTTTCATAGTACACTTGATGATATAGATGAGTAGGACACAAGACAGGACATAGATAATGTCCGTTTGACGTCAACAGAGTGTAACGTTTTACTTATTTTGAATAGGACATTGTTCCTCTCCAATAATTTTTGGATTAGTTACAATAAGCTTACGCTATAAGAGAATTCGCTTGTATTTTTCAATATGTGGTCTGTTGTCGGTTTGAAGGCCTTCCATAACATCGGCAACGTAGTGCAACTCCACCGAGGGCTGTCTGGAGTAGGGTGGAGATAGCAATGTGAAAGTTGCGAGCTGTCGAAGACGATCTTCATATTCCTAATGCGATTAGGACATCGTATATTCTTGACGACGTTTAGCACCTGTGCGGTCAGTCACCCAATTTCAGAATTCATTTTGAGTAATCCTGCTAAATTCCCAAAATATTGTCTTTTTATATTGATGAGTAATATGGATAGTCGTCACGTTCATGTGCCGTCTACAACGCAAATTTAATGTTACTATCCCAGGAACTAACCTGCAATACGTTTTGTATTTCATAATCGGAACTATCTGCATTAACCGTCATCAGAGCAATGTCAGGGAACAGAATGCAACAGTGCCTTGGTATCTACTTGAGCACCTGCTTGAGTCGTGTTCTAAGGAAAGGGTAGTTGCTGGTTCACATTATATTACACTAGCGAGAAGTACCGACTTTTCCTTTTCTCTGCAAACATCCAGAACTAAATTCAGTAACTAAATGCTAAGAATATATTTGCATTGTGCCAACTCAAAGATCAATAGATATGGATATAGATATAGATTTTTACATTTAAAGCCGTTCTCGTTCTGCGTTGGAATATACATCATTCATTATTTGCTTGTTCTTGTTACGATTGTTATTGTCATTCTCTCACTCGCAAGAGTTTTCGCATTCCTATTTGGTATCGATGCACATGAAGAGTGGCTATGAAAGAAGGGAATACTGAATGTTACGTCATGCAGAATGCACTCATTTACTTCGGCTCCTCGTGATCTACGCTACAGGAGAAGTGAGATACATAAAGTTGACAGTGTGAGGACAGACCTGGTAGCACAACTCTGCAACTACACAGTGTTACCAGATAAAATGGTGCTGCGGAATCGAAAGTGTAGTACGGACTTTGCCACAGTATCAGACAGCTGCTAATTTAGGGCCATGACTGTGGATTACACTTTGGTCAGTGCTGGTTAGAGTGTTGCAACTGTAAATGGAGGGCTTTGTTTGATAGTCTTATGCTGATGCTGTCTGAATAAATTATGCCCCCACGAGGGGGGAAGGCACAGTGGTCTGATTCAGGAATTCCAAGCAATAAAACACAAAAAACAACCCAGGAAGGGTTCGAACAGCTACTTTCACGCAGAGACATGCATTTGGAATCTGTTCATCGTTACGGGGTCAAACAAGAGGGTAACATTACTGAAACAATGATCGGGCTACTTAGTATATAATAGAGCATCCAGATTTCAAGGAGGAAAGGTATGAAGACGCAGACTTCCTCGTTATCAATATGTGCGGCATATCTTTCGTGTTAACGAAAGTAAATTCCCGCTTTACCTCTTCTTACGTGTCAAATAAAATGAATGCCATGAGGAATAGAATATTTGTTGACTGCGTCTCTTCTTTCTTCCATCCTTACCAACATATTTCTTCATTCTCGTGGTAATCATGACATTCTATGTGTATGCTGCAAAAGATTGCAAGTGGACAAATTCGACATCGAGGTGCAAAGCGTTTGGTATCTTACATTATATTCAATTCGAATAAGCTTCCGGTGCATTTTTACTTCGTTTGTATTTTTAGATGATTATGAACGTTACGGAAAATTATCTCACATGCTTTATGTTGAAATGAGAAACATTGAATGATCCGTTTGGCTTTCCCTACGTTGAAATGATATAATGTCGGTGTCAACAGCCTTCTTCCACGCCAGAAGCTGAAACTTGTATCATTCTGGATTAATGATAATTGAATGTCTCAAATGTATAAATAGCCCACAAGGCGACGTCAGAAACCATCAGGGGAGAACGCCGCATAAAAACCAAACGTGCGCGCGCGTCTCCACTCTGAAGAACCGTATCGGAGAATCACGGCAAGCATTTCGCTGAAGAGCTGCCTCGTCAGAGAGCCGAGAAATGGTAGCGTCGTAGCAAGTATTTGTCAACACACTGATAGTGAATTTACTTCCGGGTGTAGATCGGCGTTACCTCGCTAAATTCACTAGACATTCGTTTTCCACATCGAAGACTCGTACGATATAATCCACTGCAAGATGACACAATTAGAAAGTATATTAAATTTCTGGACTTCAAGAACGGCGTTCTTCACATAAGTAACACCTGTTTGTGTGTGCATTCGGGAGGACGACGGTGCAATCCCGCGCCCGGCCATCCTGATTTAGGTTTTCAATGATTTCCCTAAATCACTTCAGGCAAATGCCGGGATGGTTCCTTAGGAAGGGCACGGCCGATTTCCTTCCCCATCCTTCCCTAATCCGAGCTTGTGCTCCGTCTCTAATGACATCGTTGTCGACGGGACGTTAAAACAGTAATCTCCTCCTCCTCTGTTTGTGTGTTTAAGGTTGCGTTTTGAGGCTCAGGCAACATCGCAGTGACTATAGTCCGCCTCTGGCCGCCAGTGTGTCGTTAGCTCAGAGGTTCCCTTGTGCGTTGCAGTGCTTGTACTATAAGACATAGCAGTTCGAATCACGGTAGAAGCCGCTGACTACAACCTTTTATTTTCCATTTTAATTAATGGAGTTGCAAACTGCTAGTAAAAATTCCTTATGCGAAACTGAAGAATGCCTTTAAACATCAATCTTCGTCCGATTTCGACTTTGTAAATTAAGTTAATATCATGGATTTCTGCTTTGCAAATTCCAAAGTGCTTCTCTGTAAAATAGGTCCTGAAACGATTCAAACCGACTGTCAACGATATAAATTTGAGCTTTGTTCGTCATATAGGTCTAACATGTCAGAAGGTTGTTTATGAAGTGCACATGTTCATTAATATAGTTCCCTTCTTCTAAATTTTTGCAATAGCATTTAACTGTAGACGTTTTCTAACACCGATGTTGGCAATTCCTTTCCGTTCTCTGAAACCTTCAAAACGACAAATTTTTCTGGTTTAAATCTGATGACCTTAACTATCACTTCCGATCAACAATAAATACTTTATGAACCCATACATGCAACTCCAAATGTGCAGTGTTTCTGCGCTGCTACAGAGCATGTATTGCAAGGTATTCACACAGTTTATCGCATAGACTTACCATAAGGAATGAAACAAGAACCGCAATACACTTTACACCACAGACGCTCACTCTGGCTTGACGAAAACATCCAAACATTGACCAAAAGTTGCACAAATAATTGAGTGTGAATCATCGAATGTAGTGAGGTGGTTTAATTTCGTCCCAGTCTACAAAATTTTTTCGGGCCATACTCAGCTCTTGCCGATTAATGTAATATAATACCCGCCTACTAATCAGGGCGTCTGTCTCCGTTGCTTTTGAGCGTGAATGGAAATTGTAGAAATTTTCTGTGGAGCAACATTTAATAATAAAGCGTTTTAAATCATCAAAAGCGATGAGCGGTAGCAGGCGCTTTCGATAAAGAACGGGGGAGTGCAGCGCCGCTGCAGTCGCCACGGCCGCTGCCAGTAGCCAGCAAATGGATCCCGGAGCTTTGCCGCATACGGCGTCCAGAGGAGGACAGTCTGCAGGAAATCTGCCGCAAAATCGTTACTGCATAAAATTTTGATATCGGTGTGTCACAAAGCGAAATAGATTGAATCTGCGCTACCATTACATTCACGTCTTCAGCATTCAGACAGAAGAGGCTATAAAAATATTTTGTGCCAGCTGCTCTCGATCCACTGATATTATGAACAGAAACAACGCACGCTACAGCTTTTTTTTTTGTTTACCTCTTTTTTTTTTTTTTTTTTTTGAAAGAAAACAAAGACTCCGATTATACTGATTTCTCCTTCTAGTAAACAAAAATGAGTCTCCTTCGTCTTGTTGGCGAAGAAGCAATCCTTTGGAACAAGTAAAAGTTTCTCAAAGCCAAAATCAAATTTATTTTTCCTTTAAGAACAAACTATGAGGAAGAAATAAGGAAAAGCTTTTTAAGTCGTCATGCGACTTGTAGTTAAAGTCCAGTTCTTGCAGGAGCTCCTGAAGTGTATCCGCCTACAGCATGCCAGCTCGTCCAAACGTGTCTTCTCATGGTGTAGGCGTGAGTTCTGGGTAGCAGATCTATTCAGTTCGGTTCGTTTTATACAGTTTTCAGCTTCTCAGGGCTTGGACGTTCCAGCTACTAGGTGGGTCATCGAAAGTGCTCCGTAAGAAATTAGAAAAATATTGTTTATAGCGTGGGTTGCGTATCAGGACGCAGTGTCGTTCGTTGAGATAAGTCCAATATCCTAGCGTAGACTTGTCGCCTGAAGTAAAAAGATAGCGGATCGTGTGGCCACAGATCCAATTCACAGAGTTAGTTTTGGCGGAGGGGTAGAAAGTCTTATCGGGGTACAAAAGCATGTTGACGTCGATCTGAGCCGGTGTCTGGCGAGTAAGAAACGCCAAAATTCGCCGCGCAAGTGTCCAGACGTCTAGCGCTGTGCCACAGTGGAACCGGTGGACATCCGTGTCATCCACGCCACAGTGGGTGCAGAGGGATGAATCGGCGAGATGGATGCGGTGCAGACGATCTCGGTTAACTTGTTTGCCATTCACGGTGATGTACCACGCTGATTGAACGTCTGATTCGAGAAAGCGCGCATGGATCGCCTTCCATATGTGTCGCCACACGTACTGTGGATACTTACGTTCGATGGGGTTGGACGGGCGGCACTGTTGTAACAATTCGGAGACTGTTTTCGTGAGGTACAAACGTGTAAGTGGTAAGGACCGGTAGATATAACTGAACTCCAGGAAAAATCGTTGGATGTAATAAAAGGGGGTTGGAATGGTCGATATCAGTACTGGGGCGGACAAGGAGGCCGGTGCAAAGTTGTAAAGCTGGAGGCTAGTAAGGCTCTACGGGCAACGATGCCAAAGTTTGAGTTGGGAGCTGACGTATAGTGCCTTGACACGAGTCGGCACGTGGATGAGTCCCACCCCGCCACGATCTCGTGGCAGTGCAAGGGATTCATACTGCACCTTGAATAACATCCCCGAGCTGACGAAGGAGCCGAAAGCCATCAACATTCGTCGCGCCAGGAGATTTGGGACTGGTAGTACTTGAGCCACGTGTGGTATACGGGAAGCATGATACATGTTCACGTATTGCGCGCGTTGGATAACGTCGAGAGCTCGTAGCCGGTGATCTGCGAGATTTGCTCTGATTGTCTGTAGCAAGCGTCTACCATTGATAGCCGCTGAGCGGCGCAGGTCTGCTGTGAAATCAAGTCCAAGACACCGTATGGTGGCGGCGACACTAACGGGGGCAGCGCATCTCTCCGGCAAGCCCTCACCAAAGAGCAGGACCTTGGATTTTGACACGTTGAGGCAGCTCCCCGACGCTTCGCCGTAAGTCGCCACCCATGTCAGTGCTGCTCGTACTCCATCTTCACTGCGCAGATATAGTACTATGTCGTCTGCGTAGGCTGTACAACAAAAACGGTGGCCTTGCACAGCCATGCCTTCCAAACGTTGGCGCATGCCGTGGAGCAGGGGTTCCAAGGCGAAAGCATACAAAATCGTGGAAAGAGGGCATCCTTGCCGTACAGATCGTGCGATGACCAGGGACGGTGTAAGACGACCATTGTAAATGATTTTAGAGGTTGCACTACTCAACAGGCGCATAACCACTGTTACAATACCGCCAGGAAAACCCATACGCTGAAGAACTGTCCGTAAATAGAAGTGGTCAACACGGTCGAAAGCCTGGCTAAAGTCCAGTGAAGCCAAGGCGCCAGGGAGACGCTGATGATGCGCTAATGCTATCATGTCTCTGTAACGGCAAAGGGCCGTACGGATGTTGTTGTCGCCTCCTAGGGAAATCTGGTCGCAGGATGTGACGTAACGTGCGACCTTCTTGAGTCGCGATGCCAGTAGCCGTGTGAATATTTTCATGTCGCTGTTGAGCAAAGTAATTGGTCGATAGTCCTGGACCCTCGATAACCCGCGCGGTTTATGTACGGGGATAATAATTCCTTCTAGAAAGGCGCTCGGGACCACTGTCCTCGGTGACATCAGCTCTTGTGCGATTGCCGTGCACGTGGAAGCCAACAAATACTGAAAACCTTTATAAAATTCGATGGGTATACCGTCAGGTCCAGGAGACCTGTTATCGGAACCCGCCTTGATAACATCTACCACTTCATCTGTGGTTACGTCGTCTTGGAGGTCATGTACTGCATCCTCCGGAAGAGTGTTCGTAGTGAGCTGAGCGACTTCTGTGATCAGTGCTGCAGAATGCGGTACGGCTGCGTATAGCCCGGCAAAATGAGCATGGAGAGCACGACCGATGCTTTGTTGGGTGTCGTGCCGGCGCCCTTCCACATCAGTGAAGACTTGGATCAGAGCTCGTCGTCGTCGTTGTCTTTCCTGAAGGAGGTGGTACATCGACGGACGTTCTTGAGGGATTCGATTAGAAGCTCGAGAACGGACTACAGTGCCTTCCAAGTTACGCCGCATGATCAAGGAGATCTGCGCCTTCGTGCGATGGACCATCGACTGCCGGGCTGGCGAGAAAGGCATCGTCGCACAGTCACGTAGTATGGTGTAGTAGAAGTGCAGGGTATTAGTTTGCCACGCCTTTAATTCCTTCCCATAACTCATCAGTGTCTTCCTGAGGGTCGGCTTTGCACAGGAGAGCCACCATGATAAGGTGGAGTCATAGGCTTCTCGACGATGGTGGCAGCGTGCCCGCGCTTCTTCGACCATACGGCGACAGTCTGAGGTGGTCAGGTGAGCGACATTGAGTTTCCACAGACCACGACTATGCCACACTTGCTGTCGGGCGAGAGTGACGTCACAGAGGTATGCATCATGGTCTGAAAAGGCCAAGGGCCAGACTTCCGCATGACGTGTGCCATCAGCAAGGGGGCGGGTAACGTAGATGCGATCTATGCGGCTTGACGAGTGAGAGGTGTAGAATGTATAGCCCGGTTGAATTCCGTGGAGCTTCTTCCATGTGTCAACAAGTCGGAGACGGTCGATGACCACTGAGAGAGATGCACAAGGGGAATGTAGCGGGAGTTGGTCCGCGGGCTCTTGTGTCGAGTTAAAATCCCCACTGAGTACCAAATCGTCCTGCGGACCGGTGAAGAGGGGTGTGACGCTTTCGGCAAAAAAAGTTTGTCGGTCATGACGGCGGCCAGTGCCGGACGGAGCGTAGATATTAATAATACGCACGCCGAACAGTGTTGAGGGCCATACCTCGCGCAGTGGGGAGGTAGATGACGTCCTCTGCAGGGCGTCCGTGGCGTAGCAGGATGGCGACGCAGCTACCGGTATCGGATGCGGGGGAAACATGGGCGTTGTATCCGGCGGGAACTAGGAAGTCAGCAACAAACACCTCTTGTAAGAGTGCTATATCCACATCCGCAGAGTAAATAGTGTCTCTGAACATGGCCAGTTTATGGGGGGCACGAATGGTGGCAAGATTCATCGTGGCGATACGATATTGCTGTGTGCGGCCATCCTCAGTATTTGCAGATCGTGCGGTAGAAGTAGCCGGCAGGTGGAGACCCGCCGGTGGTCCCGCAGTGGTGATAATTACTGACGGGCTGCCAGCCCCAGTGTCGCCGAGGTGGACTCCTGTGCAGACACGCTGGCAGTCTGTTCCGCTTCTTCTTCAACGTCATCGGCCCAGGAAGCTGACGACGTGGACATGTGACGGTCACGTACTTCCGGAACGGGTGTTGTGGATTCCGCAACATGAGTGGCAGGGGGACCGCCGTCATCATTCGTTGACAACGGCGAGGACACGTCCCTGGCTGGGAGAGTAGGCGTCACAGGAGGGGCTCCTGTTGCTGCCACATCGCGTGACTGGACGCAATGTGGGAGATCACCGTCAGACATCAGGTCGACATCTCGTGGCGCCGTCTGAGAAAGGGCGTCATCGGAAGGCGTTCGTCGTCGTTTCCTGTGTTTGCGAGGCGAACGCTGTTTTCTGATGTGGCCTTCTGAATCAGAATGTGGTCGCCCGTCGTCTGACGCCGAACCCGTCTGGACAAAGGCAGACGTCGGCACGACACCGAGGTAGACGTCCATGGTTCCAACAGGAACATCGGTTTCGGTCTGCAAACCGGACGGTCCTGAAGCGAGCACTGGAGGCGACGCCGTGCTTGTGTCCTCGGCGCGTTGTGCTGCGGCGGGTGGCGTTGACGATGCTGCTGGCGCAATCGGGATTGGTACGACGGGGTCCTGTGCAACCTTGGCGTAGGTGATGGGTAAGGACGTGACCGTCGAAGCCTGGGTCTCTTCACGTAACGGCGTCTGTATTAAACGGCGGTGTAAGCATTCGGAACGTACATGTCCCTCCTGGCCACATCCTGCGCACGTTCGTGGCTGTCCATCATACATGACGATGGCCCTCACACCGCCAATCAGCAGGTACGATGGGACATGTTTCGTCAGCTCAATTTTTATTTGCCTGACGCCATTTAATACGGGGTAGGTCGTAAATGTTTGCCACTTCTCCGCGACGTGACCCAAGACGGTGCCATATGGTTGGAAAGCAGCAATGACCACATCCTGAGGCACCTCGAACGGGAGTTCAAACACCCGCAATGTCCGGAGACCGAATCCAGCATGGGCGACTGTCACAGCACCCATATGTTCATCAGAGTGTTTAAATTTCAGTCCGGTGGCATGACGGTGAATTATGTCACTGCAAATTTCCTCCGTCGACATCTTGATGTAGACAACACTTCCAGTGATGGAAAAATGTATGCCGATTACGTCCTGGGGGTTCAAACGTAGATCCTCACGAATGAACTGTTCGACTTCGAAAGCTCTGGGTCGTGGATGTTCGGCCTGAAACGTTACTTTGATCGTTGCACGGCGGTACGAGTGCGCCATGGTGTACGTTAGTACTGGACTCGATAAACACAAACACCACGACGCGGAAGTAAACACCGCCGAGAGCGGAGCGTCACACGGCGCGCGGAGCAGCTCCGCACGCTAGCACGGCTGCGAGCCGACTGTCAGACTAGA
The DNA here is from genome assembly GCF_023864345.2 of Schistocerca serialis cubense. Lineage (NCBI taxonomy): Eukaryota > Metazoa > Arthropoda > Insecta > Orthoptera > Acrididae > Schistocerca > Schistocerca serialis. Next base: position 670,541,847 of record NC_064642.1, read on the forward strand.
CCACAGGTGTAATCAGCATAGGGTTTCTCTATCATGGGACAAGTTTTCCTCCAGGAAGTGCCACAGTCTACAGTGTTGCCAGATTGTGGAGATAACCGGACTTAGAGAATTAGCGAGTTGGCCAGTTTTTTTGTCCCATGTAGCGATCGGCGCGGACTTAGCCTCTGAAGCGGCCGGCCGCCGGTCAAGTTTTATGTCAAAGAGTGTACATGGAAGAAGTAATTTTAGAAATAAAAGTAGGATTGGAATTAAAATTCAAGGTGAAAAGATATCACTGATACGATTCGTGATGACATTGCTATACTGAGTAAAAGTGAAGAAGAATTACATGGTCTGCTGAATGAAATTAACAGTCTAACCAGTACGGAATATGTATTCAGAGTAAAATGAAGAAAGACGAAAGTTATGAGAAGTAAGACAAATGAGAACAGCGAACAAGTAGCATCAAGATTTATCGTCATGAGGCAGATAAAGTTAACGAATTCTACTACTTCGGGGGCAAAATAACCAATAACGGACGAACAAGAAGAACGTTAAAAGCAGATTAGTTCTGACGAAAAGGGTATTCCTTCACAAGAGAAGTCTGCAAGTATCAAACATAGGCCTTAATTTGAGGAAGAGATTTATCAGAATGTACGTTTGGAGCACAGGATTGTATGGTGGTGGAACATGGATTGTTGTAAAACGGGAACAGGAGAGAATCGAATCAATTGAGGTGCGGTCATACAGTAGAATTTTTTAAATTAGGTAGACTGATAAAGTAAGGAATAAGGAGTTTCTGCGCAGAAGGTATAATAAAAACACTGACAGGAAAAAGAGCTAGGATAATAGGAGATTTGTTAAGATATCAGGAAATGGGTTCCATGGTGCGAGAGCGTGCTTTCGATGGTAAAAACTGTAGAGGAAGAAAGAGACTGGAATAAAGACAGACACTGGAGTACATCCTGCAAATTACTCAGGACGCAAGATACAAGTGCTACTGGAAGAAGAAGAGATTGGCACAATAGGAGAGTTCCTGAACGAATCAAACCGGTCGGAAGACTGATGACTCAACCAAAAAAAAAAAAAAAAAAAAAAAAAAAAAAAAAAAAAAAAAAAAAAAAAAACCTGATATAGTGCGTGTTATTATTCTCTCATTTTGACTGCTGTTTTACTGTAGCAGACTGACAGTTTATCGTGGCAAGTTATATTTGAATGCGCATCATTCTTTCAGTAACAGCCAATGTCAGTACACAAGCAGAATCAAACACCTGCACCACTTCGTTTTTAGTCGAGTTACATAATTTATGTTCCACGTCTTATCGTGAGAAGGCTAGTCGTCAAAGCGTCATTGCTCTTGTGGAGGAAGGGAGTTCGACGGCGTCGTAAGAAAGAGCACGTATGACGTTCCTTACCGTATAATCAAAATGGTTCAAATGGCTCTGAGCACTGTGGGACTTAACTTCTGAGGTCATCAGTCCCCTAGACCTTAGAACTACTTAAACCTAACTAACCTACGGACATCACACACACACACACACACGCCCGAGGCAGAATTCTAACCTGCGACCGTAGCAGCAGCGCGATTCCGGACTGAAGCGTCTAGAAACGCTCGTCCACTACGGCCGGCTCCTTATCGCACTGTGCGGCGATGGGCAAAACGCTGTCGAGGTGATGGAGAGTCCCACAGGCGTGTGGTAACTGGACTTCGGCGCTTTTTTTTAATGCCATACAGTTTAAAAATACTAAAAAGCTTTCGTGGTCGGTGGATACGATTAGTCGCCGGTTTTGGGAGGCCAGATTAATTATCAAACGTGCGACAGTCGAGGAGAAGCACCGTGACGTTCACCGACTCTACCGATCAGAGTTTTCTGACGACAGTGTCAATCGTGTCTGGCCGTGTCTGGTATTTTTCGATAAATCGGAATTGTCATCAGCGATAGATGGTCCAGAATGGCGTAGAGGTCGTAAGGTGCCGGTTTTGACTCCAAATTATTCATGAGTCATTTCGCAGTGGCATTGTATCTGTGGCAGTTTGGTTCTGGATGTGTTCCCGTGAATTTTAAATGTTTCATAGGGCAAATTGTCGACCTGACATTGTTCAATATACCCACATCACGTGTCATATCATAGCCCTATCAAAGCGACAGCTATGTCCTGAGAGAGTATACTCATTAGAGCAGAACCAATCGCCTTTACAGGTGTCAGCGATGGTGCACTTTTGGAGAAAAGAATGAGATTTATCTTCTTGATTAGCTCCTTCTCCACCAGATTAAAACCCTATTGAAAATCTATGGGCAGAGACGAAAACGGGCCTGACCCCACGCCATGTCCCCTTCGTGACCCCTGGAAGGTCACCGTAGCTGCCGGGGAGGAGATGGCAGCTAATTAGCATTATGGTTCTCACCACATAGACTTCCTTCCTCGCAGACTGCAAACGGTCACTGAACTAAAGGCGTTTGGATGGGATACTAAATGGTAAAGAAGACATATTCTGTGCATAACAGAGAAACGGAAAAATATGCTCGAAGCTTGATACGAATCAAGCCAGGCATTTGCTTCCTAGACCGCCGGCTTTGACACTAATTTTTTCCTTTTTGGCTAAGTATGCATTATGCTACAGCAGTGGAAACTGAGATGTTTCATGCCGTTCTTGGCTACACATCGTGAAATGAAGTGTCTTTACTCGGTATGAAGTGCTACGAATGTCGTGGTACAGTTATGTGATCGATTTAAGACGTATGCTTTAACTTAATTTTTTAATATTTTGATTTTAGTTGTCCGTTTAATCTCCCTATACTACTAATTGTACTAATTTTTAACGTTACTGATGATACTTTTCAGTTTTTCTGGTAAATATTGCTTTGTAGTGGGTATTGTTCCATGGTCGTAAATACTGCTATTTGTTAGATTATTGTTGATGTTCTTGTTGATGTGCGTAACAGGTTGGTAGAGGTCAAGGCTTTCGGCTCTAGCCAGCCTTGTGATTCAAGTTTAATACATTTTCTTCATTCATTTTGAAATGAAAGCATTCAGTTTACCTGTGCTCCAATGTTCTCTGAAATTATAAAAATTAATTCAGAAAATTTAGGGTTCTCGAAATGGGAAAAATTGATCTAAGGTACAACGCGGTTATAAATCTAGACACAAACATTCTATTCAGTTTAATGTGTTGCAATCGAGACAGTCTTTTCAATGGTGTATTTAATAGTCTATGTTTTACATTATAACTCTACTGCCGACCAATAACTGGTATCAGTTTGAGAAGCAGTATGATCTAAACGAGTTTACAAGTTAAAAACATTTTCAAATGGAAGCTGTTGCCAGCTAACGTAAATTTTTTTTTTAAGATGGTAAAATTGTTGAGATTTTAAACAACCTTAGTTCATTATCAAGTTCCATTTCCAGGTACACGACGGTGTACGACCGAAGAAGTATGGATTAACTGTCCATAAGTTACGCGTACAGAATTTTACTCATCATATGACTGTCTTACTGAAGAATTTACATTCTCCAAATACTTATACTATATTATATAGCACTTAAATATGTATAAATACATAAATGTATATAAATGTATAAATATATTCGAACGCTGCACAAAATATATTCCTATGTCTCACGACAATAGAAAAAACAGGAAATACCAGAAACTTCCTATGGCGGTTTCTGGTGCGCGTTCCTTCATGCGGTAAAATATCAGACAATAGAATGAAATACTATCAGGAACATCACAAGTTCCCACCTATGCTATTGTCCAGATGCAACACTATTCCTCACTGAGATGGTGCAGCTATAACGTAAACTTGTTTAAACCGATCTTCATAGATAGTGTGTGCCGTACTAATGTGTCGCATCTACAGATAAAACTCTTCGAGAGACAGTTTTCCTAATGGTTCCTGACAAGCAATTCTCCATTTCGTAAATTTGTTTTTACGATTCATCTAAAGTACTATACTTTAACTCCTTCCAGTTTCTTCACCTTCCGATTTCCGGCTGTCACGTTGCAATACAGTACAGTATGTGTTCCACATAAACACCATCATATGCGTTTCCATGTCAATATTTTAGGTTATTAAAGCTGATGGAGGAACAAACTTTTTTCTCGTGACATTCCCAGGGCGAAAGTATCTTAACCATGACGTGATACTGTCGAGTACCGTAGCTAGAAGAAGCTTCGACCTTCCATTGGAAGACAGTATGGTACATGAGGTAACTGTAAGAAATATGCAATGTGAGAAACAGAAATGACGTATTTATTTAAAGGCAATAATTAATCTGAAGTCACCGGGATTGATGATGGTTCCCTGGTCACTGAAAAACGAACAAAAGGTTCGTAATAGGCTGTGGGATCACAACAAACAGCCTTGCATACTCTGGAACGTTCTCCGATGCTTGCCCCACGGTTGGTAAGTCTTTCTTGTGGCAAGGTGTTCAGTTCCTTCACCAACACGATTGACAGCTACAAGATGATCGGTGGTGTCTGTGCACGTGTTGCATTACCTCTCCCCAACGAATCACACACGTGCTCTACGGGGTTTAAGTCGAGGGAACAGGCAGGTCAGCCCATTTATTGGACATCCTTTCGGTACAAGAACTCATCCACATACACTGCTTGATTTTGTAATGTCGTGCACTGGCATCCATAAAAATAAAGTTTAGGCCGGATGCATCCCTGAATAGTCCTGTATGGGGAAGGGGCATAGCGTAACAAGAGCGTTGACCTTCGAACGTACAGTGTCCAAAGAATCGGAGGAAAGTCCACTTATTCGACTTTAAGCCTCCCGCACACCCTTACACCTAGACCACCCAAACTCCAATGTTCGACAGTGTTCTTGTATGTATTACTAAGTCTAGCCACAGGAATGGACTTTCAGCTCAGCCAGCACCTCACTATAATTAACGAGTTGTTGAGCTCAAGAGAATGGATAGAATTTTACCTCAGTGATCCTGTTCGTAGGATTTCATAGTGAGATTCATTAAACTGTAACAGTTTGAAGAAAAATTGTATCTGTTTAATTATGAACAATGTAAATTTTTGCCACGCGTTTTGCCACGCCCTGTTCCTTGTTATTTTATGGATGAATTACACTACTGGCCATTAAAATTGCTACACCAAGATGACATGTAGATGATTAACGGTTATTCATTGTACAATCATATTATGCTAGAACTGACATGTGATTACATTTTCACGCAAATTGGGTGCATAGATCCTGAGGAATCAGTACCCAGACAACCACCTCGGGCCGTAATAACGACTTTGATACGCCTGGGCAGTGAGTCAAACAGATCTTGGATGGCGTGTACAGGTACAGCTCCCCATGCAGCTTCAACACGATACCACAGTTCATCAAGAGTAGTGACTGGCGTATTGTGACGAGCCAGTTGCTTGGCCACCATTGACCAGACGTTTTCAATTGGTGAGAGATCTGGAGAATGTGCCGGCCAGGGCAGCAGTCGAATATTTTCTGTGTCCAGAAAGGCCTGTACAGGACCTGCAAGATGCGGTCGTGCATTATACTGCTGATATGTATGGTTTCGCAGGGGTCGAGTGAAGGGTAGAGCAAAGGTCGTAACACATCTGAAATGTAACGTCCACTGTTCGTAGTGTCGTCAATGCGAACAAGAGGCGACCGAGACGTGTAACCAATTGCACTCCATACCATCACGCTGCGTGATACCTTAGTATGTCGATGATGAATACATGCCTCCAATGTGCGTTTACCGCAATGTCGCCAAACACGGATGCGAGCATCATGATGCTGTAAACAGAACTTGGATTCATCCAAAAAAATGACGTTTTGCCATTCTTGCAACCAGGTTCATCATTGAGTACACCAACGCAGGCACTCTTTTCTGTGATGCAGCGTCAAGGGTAACCGCAGCCATGGTCTCCGAGCTGATACTCCATGCTGCTTCTAACGTCGTCGAACTATTCGTGCAGATGGTTATTTTCCTGCAAACGTCCCCATCTGTTGACTCAGGGATCGAGACGTGGCTGCACGATCCGTTACAGCCATGCGGACAAGATGCCTGTCATCTCGACTGCTAGTGATACGACGCCGTTGGGAACCAGCACGACGTTCCGTATTACCCTCCTGAAACCACCGATTCCACATTCTGCTTACAGTCATTGGATCTCGACCAACGCGAGCAGCAATGACGCGATACGATAAACCGCAATCGCGATAGGTTACAATCCGACCCTTATCAAAGTCGGAAACGTGATAGTAAGCATTTCTCCTCCTTACACGAGGCATCACAACAACGTTTCACCATGGCAACGCCGGTCAACTGCTATTTGTGTATGAGAAATCGGTTGGAAACTTTCCTCATGTTAGCACGTTGTAGGTGTTGCCACCGGCGCCAACCTTGTGTGAATGCTCTGTAAAGCTAATCATTTGCATATCACAGCATCTTCTTCCTGTCGGTTAAATTTCGCGTCTGTAGCACGTCATGTTCGTGGTGTAGCAATTTTAATGGCCAGTAGTGTATTTATTTTGTAAATTTGTTTCCTTTTTTAGGCACTCTGTGATACATGGTATCTTTACGTAGATTTTCTGTCAATGAATAAACATTTAAGTAACCAATTAATTACGGCATCCAGCTACAGAATCCAGCTCCGGCATCCATGAAGGACTTGGCACAGGAATGCCTGTAGAGGGGATCACCAATAGGGTCAGACCAAGTCTACTATCCTTAACGTAGTTTACAACGAATTTTGCGTGCAGTAGCTTCAAAGAGATGAAAATATTCGAATAGAAAAAGAATCGATATACAACAGTTTCAAATCAGTCGAAAGACTGGAGATTTAGAAAGGATGTATCAGTTCTTGTGATTCACTGACGGACTTTACATCAGGTTTGTGTCAATGGTTCCGAGTTACTCTTCCGCAAGCATTTTGGTCCATGACTGCAGGAGGTTAGAATTAATTACGTACATGGGAGCATGGATAGCGGTTATTTCCAACATCTGCCATTGGTGTAGAAAACTTGTCGTTAAAGTCGAGTCTTTCTTCAGTAAAAGCTTGATACCACATTACAACGAGATTATACGAAACCATAGACATCCTCCTGCTCCCATCATCTCTTCGTAATGGTGAGAAGTTACTTTCTAGCCAAACATGTAGCATACTGATCATGTAAGTCTAATGATCCTATGACAAGTAACGGTCTCTGCTATGAAGTGGACTTAAATTTTTTTTCATAATATCTTCATTACCATTACACCCAACTTGTCGTCTGTTTTGCATCTAGACTTGTTGTTCCTGTACTAATCTTTGTCCCTACTGCTCCTTCTACCCAACGTTAACCAGCAGTAGTAGCTTTTCCAAAAACTTACCCTGTTTTCTTCTAAGGGTCTACCACATACTTCTCCCCTCACCAAGACTTTTCGGTGTTTTTTGATTTCCTACTTTATACGTCCACTTAATTCCCAGCTTTTCTCTAAACTTCATTTCAAATGCTTCCAGTTCCGTATTCTCTGCGTTTTTAATAATCCACGTATCATTTCGGTGCAAAACTGACGTACACAACCAGAAATTCATGATCTTCATATCAGTATATGATATCAGTGAAAATGAGATGAAAAATGAAATGATGGTATGTCGTCGGTGACTGGGAGACCCATTTGGGGGTTCGGCCGCCGAGTCTTTCCCGTTGACGCCACGTCGGACGACGTGCTCGTCGATGATGATGAAATGACGACAACACGACACCCACTCTCGAAGTAAAGAAACTTTGCGTCCTGTGTCCTCTGCGTGGCAGATAAACATTCACCACTCACCTAAGGGGACAGACGATCTCGTTAGAGTCATTTTGTTAACCGAAGCTTTCTTCACTTGCATCAACTTAGTACCGTTATTTTTTTTATCACGCGTTCTCTGTAGCCACTGCCTACTGAAAAGATTCTTGTACTTTCTCCATTAGTTTTCCAATGGGTTCTGCTGCCGCTTGTAACATGACGTAGTTAGTCGTACCTCTTCAACATTCGGAATTGCGTCCGTCTTTTCCGGCTGCAGCCATTACCTTATTGTTCCTTTCAACAGTGCCCATGTGCTGCAGTTCGCACACCTTTAATTGTGGTGAGGGCAGTGATTGTTGTTCAGGCTTCACGTGGTAGGGACGTAGCATAAAAAAAATTAATAAAATGTTTGCAGATGTTTATAATTTTTCGTCGAACGGTAGGACGACAGTGAGTGATTAGCTGTTTACTCACTAAGGAAACGCATGATTGCCTACGAAATCTGTGAAGAAATCCCTATCGCCGCTCTTAGTCTGTTGCTATATGGCTGAACTGTTATAGCGCGACAGGTCAACATGAGAAAGCAATACAGAAATGGCATACTTCCGTGTGCAAATGAAATTAAATGTTTCTTCTGATACCAGTATAGTTATGTGTACATATTTTTAGCAACTGTGTTACTTACGAATTCAGTAAAGTAAGTAAATAATATGAACTACCGTCATTTAAGCCGGCCGGAGTGGCCGAGCAGTTTTAGGCGCTTCAGTCTGCAACCGCGTGACCGCTACGGTCGCAGGTTCGAATCCTGCCTCTCGCATGGATGTGTGTGTTGTCCTTCGGTTAGTTAGGTTTAAGTAGTTCTAAGTTCTAGGGGGCTGATGATCTCAGATCTTAAGTCCAATAAGGCTCAAAGCCATTTGAACCATTTTTATCATTTAAAAGCAATCTTTTTACTTCAAACTAAATAAGTTCCAAGTATGATATTTACTCCTATCAGCTGTGTAAGTTACACTGAGCTTTCGCTACATCTTGCTGAAGGATCTATGTCGTCTACAGACTTTAGTATCGGATACATATAGAAATAAATAACGATTTCGAAAAGAGCTTTTGCATTAGTGTTTTAAAATGGACTGTTGATACTGATCTGTAGTTTAGTAACTTACTTACGACTGTGCTAACTTCATGTTGGAACAGTTGAACGATCACCAAGTTATTCTTTCGGTGGAAATGTACAAAAGAATTAATGGAACAGCATCAACGTGATATGCAGACCTTTTATTGATATCTCTCATAATTCGTGGTGTTTGGTAATTCACCCCCTATTTCTACAGCTTTCGCAAGTAGTGATGTGAATATATTAAAAAGATAGTGACTACACTACGTCCCTAGCTGTGGCCTAAAATTGCATGCTGTCACGAAAGGTGCAGCAGAACTACAGGTGCATGCAATATGTCATGCAGAACATTCTTGATGACTGAGATATTTTAGCTTCCATTTCCAACGTGTTTCTTTTATAATCTTTGTTTCTGTTGGTTGACCTGTTCCTTTGCTAATCGACACAGGGAAAATTCACACAACACATGATGAAGCTAGGACGATATGGTGGGATTGGAAGGGTTTTAGCGTGTGTCAGATGCGACCTGTGGCTATTCACGAAGTTTCTTGTCGGTTTCCCAAAGCAGGCATGCCCTATTTTCTGTTGATCTAAATAAGTTTACCACTAGATCTGATAATGGAACAGTATATCACAAATAGATGATGTGCAATATGGTAATTAAATTATTATCCAGTTTCATGAATCACTGTTGTGTGTCCCTCAAAGTGAGAAAGGTGCAAAAATTTAAAATCATTGGAATAAATGTTAGTCTCTTAGATCATATCCATTTATTCCCGACTCAATAATCGTGTGGAATGCTCGTAAGCGGATTAATACTGATATTTACATAGATTTCGGATTTGGTAATATTCATCGTCTCTTTGTATTACTGAAGCTCCATATTCCTACCGCTCTTTGTGATTATTTTTATTTTATTTATTTTTTTAGGCATATAACTTGGCTTCCAAGTACTGGGATTTGGCCATTTTGCTTGCACATCACATGTCCCTAAATCCTCGTATGCGCACGCAGTGTTGGCGACGCAATACACCTTAAAGAAGTGACGTGCCAAATATTGCCTCAAATGTTGAAGATATCTCGGTTTCATTTTGATCACTTAACTAGTAATACATCAAGCTAATATGAAAACAAAGAGTCACTTACTACTACACAAACTGTACATGGAGGTATAATTCGAAATTTGTGCCGGTACCTGGTTACTGCAATGATTTAACGACATTGTTGGAACCTACTATGGTCAACCCAATGGAAAGACAAAGTGAGTAAACTTTTTGATTGGTAAATAACGGTCAATAGTAATAAACTGAAGATAATTAGTCCTCCTAATGCAACCAAGGCTAGTGTAAGATTCGCACTGTCGTCTCTACCTGCTGAGGTGTACTGTCGTACTTTTAAATCCTTAAGTATGATGTCGTTTTCACAGAAGAATATCTGCATTTTGCCTTCCTAGACGAGAGATTTATTTCAAGTGATAAAAATACGGATCCTCTCTAGCAAGCTGTCTACCGATCTGAATTCGTTCTTTCTAATCTTCATTAAATTGAGACACATAGATCTAGTAATGGCTGTACATTCTGTATATTTATAACTTTTCAGGTTACATTCACGTTAGTAGCACGGCAGAACTGACGTTCTCATTAAATATGCTGTCCTGTTCAGAGATTTCTTCTCGTTGAATATTTAGTGCTTAAGATTATGAATATTTCAACTGCCGACACAAGAACTTCCTTTTTCTTATTTTCGCAATTCCATTTGGCATTTGCTTTCTACTTAAGGATCGTGAAATATTATTTGAGAAGCGACAATTTCTTTTTACGGCATATAATTATAAAAATTTTATCGTTGTGAGCATGGAGGTAAAAATAAGGGGTGTTGCACGACATCGAAAACTTGAAGGCTGTGCCAGCTATCTTAGTGGCCCTATAATATTACCTTCAAGTGGTTTCAATCTGTCCGGAACACGGGCCACAAAATATACTGAGGTCACGCACAGAGATAGGCGAAATTTCAGAACAGAAATACCACAACGTTGAACACTCTTCATCAGCACCATGATGGTAACTGTTTCGCAGTATGTATAAAGATTTCCCACAATCAAACAAATGAATTCTGAATAAGTAAAATGATTTCTGTTTGCAGCAATATGGTTCATTGGTTGAAATGTTAGGAAGCGGAAGATTCTTCTGGTAATCCACACACATTACTTTCATAATCACAGTTTTTCTCGACTTCAAGCTTTCGGAAAGTTTAGTCTCGTAGAATGTGTTTGCATTCCTCTCATGTAGTTCGTTTCAAGCCGTTAGACGTTGTTTCTGTTTATTCAAAGTTTGCATATTTCTCTTTGTTTATCTGTAATTCAAGATTAGAACTGGTGACTGTAAATTTGTCACACACTGAACATGTACCAGTGTTGGGGCAGTTAGTTGTTAGTTGTAATTAATCACAAAAATCAGCTGACAATGGTCGTATGGCGGCAGATTTGGAGGTCTTTACGCTAAATATAACAGATATAACATTTGAATATAAAGTTCCTGTGTTAAATATAAGCGTTTGCTGCCGTGAATGCCGTAATGTGCTTTACGGAATTTGTCAGTGCATATGTTGATGCAAATTAGACATGGTTTCTCCTTTAACTTTGGTATAGAGTTAGTTTCCACTTGGTCTTTACATGGGCATTTCATGAAGTAGACAATGCCTGTTTAAGAATAATGAGATGTCTGTTGGTGATTCAATGCAATCCCAAGAGTGCTGGTTCACATACCTGATCATCCTGTTTTATTTGTCCATAGAAACAGGAAAAATCATAACATCAAGCTTTTTCCGGACTTATCGTTGGTCTTCTTCGCATCAGAGGATATACGCTGGTCAGTCCATTCAGATAGGTTTTGTGTATGATAATAAGCCATTCAATTGAATTACTTCATTGAAGTGTTCGCTTCTATAAATGGAACATTCTGAAAACCTCTCAATCGTAAGCACTTACAGTCATCATCTTGTATCTTGACTCACGATCTTTAATCTTATTCGAGATCAAGAAAGACGCCCTGACACTTTTCTTTTCCTATTAATTGAATTCCACACGGGACTTTAATGTTCATCTTAACTCTCCGACACTTAGATGTCTTTATTTTACTTAAGAAATATTTTTATGTGCTATCTCGCTAACAGTAACACGTGAGAGTTCCTGCTCAACTTACCAAGGAAAACTCCTGTTCCAGCGTATTGTAGATGCAAACTGTGGTTCACTTTTATGTCTGTCTTTGCTTATTACTAAACAACATAAAAGTTCGAACTTCATTCACAATTTGTGAGTGACTGGCATCCACTGTTGCAACGCAAGTAACGTAAAGAGAGACGAAAAAGTCTCTAAGTAGAAACTGGATCTCGGTCGTCCTTTCTCAAGACCGACTGTATCTTGATCGTTTTTCTCAAGTACATCCTACATTTAGCACAGATTTTCGAACACATTGGTTGTTTTTACAACTTCAATTCCTATATAAGATGATAGTATTATGATCTAAATTTTTTATTTTGGTGCACTTTGACGGTTATTCTCGTGTATTTATTTATACAAAATATTTATTATTGTGCACACTTACGTTTAAGACTGTATCTGACAAGTACATTTTACCAGATTTGATATCCTGTATGATTTATGAATGAATAAATAACTGCAGTAGTTTCATGATATTCTATTACCATGGCGCCAGCAGTGGTGGATGTGGAGAGAGAGATGCCAGAGTTTTGAGAGGTAACTATAAGAGGACGATCTGGACGTGTGTCCACCAGAAAAAGGAAATTTGTAAAGATGGATGTCATGAACAGATAGATATATATATGATCACTTTTCGACATTATTGAGGTAAATACATTGTTTGTTATCTATCAAAACCTTTCGTTTGCTAACTATGCCTATCAGTAGTTAGTGGCTTTAGTAGTTAGAATCTTATTTATCTGGCAGTATTGGCGCTCGCTGTATTGCAGTAGTTCGAGTAACGAAGATTTTTTTGAGGTAAGTGATTCATGAAAGGTATAGGTTATTGCTGGTCAGGCCATTCTTTTATAGGGATTATTGAAAGTCAGATGGCGTTGCGCTAAAATATTGTGTGTCATTTCAATGATGATCAGAATAAGCAAAGAGAGAAATGTCTGAGTACGTTCAGTTTTGCTCAGCTGTTTGAAAATCAAATAACGTAGAAGTTTTTCCAGCATTGTCATTCTTAATTTTCAAAGGGGACGTTTCATACTGTCTACGAAGTGTATTGCGAATGCGGTTGATAATAAAGACGTAATAAATGAAATCGTCATGCCTGATTAGGCAGGTTTACTACACGAACAGTGAAAAGGTAGTAAGCGATAACCTGTTTTCCTTTCATCATTTTGTGTGTGTGTGTGGGGGGGGGGGGGGGGGGGAGTTCACGAGATAACGTCTAGTAGAGTTTTGTAGAGTTTATAACGGCTCTTCTTCTTGATGATTTGTTTTGATTTGTACTTGGTCTCGGCTAAAACTCGGCGACAGTCGGTAGAGTGTTGAGATCGTTATCAAGTTACGAAGACGACGTTATACAAAATAACAATGCTGAACCGAAATTTCGATGTGCGTGGGATATTCACTTCACCAATAATCGTAATTAATCGTCCGTAATCGATGTTTAACTGATCAATGATGAAATATTGATGATAAAACCAATACATCCACATTCACAACAAATTCCCTACAAGCGAGTCATAATTTCAAGTATCTGAGAAATCGTAACAGTGGGCTTGTTATTTGAGTCAAAGATTCTACACAAGCGCCGAGCGCTACAGTCAAATACTATTACTGCACGTAATTATTGCTCGGGAGTTTCATGTCAATAGTTTGATAGAATTTTAAATCACCAATGCACGACTTGGCACAATAGGGTGTTTTATTGCACAATATTAGTCACTTCTTAACCGAGCCTTGAGAAGAAAACTTTCGCAGCTGTTGGGGGGATTAAAACTACATGCTTCGGACCTATCACTGAAGTTCCGTAAACCAATGGCTATTATGAATGAAAATTGTCTAGCAGTGTTCGTTGCCTAAATCACTGTCTAAGTAATGTTTAGTTCAATTGTCTAGTTAAAAGTTCACTTTATTCTAGTAGATAAAACTCCTCCGTTCGAATTCAAATGCCGTGATATTTGAAGTCAGATGATCGTATTACTGCGTCATAATAGATCGCAATTATTCGATCTCAAAAACAATCTATGCGTCCCTACAAGCATTCAAATATATGACCTGCTTCGCCTAACTCTCGTAACGTAGTGACAGTCCACTGAATTATACTTAGTCATTACTCACTATTCCCAAAGAGTACTCAACGGAGTATTCTTTGGGATCGTTGGTTCTACTATGTGAATGTTAATTTATGCTAATTTTGCGATTTATTGTGATTTTGATTTTAGTTTTACTGAAATTTAATCTTTCTTTCGTAGATTGCTAAATTGTCAAGTCTTAGATTCCAGATTTAATTACTTTTTATTGTCCTAATAATAGTGATAAATGGAACTTCGTTCGCTTATTCACTTTTCTGGGAATTTGGGACTTGGGGGGAAATCTTTGTGGTATTGGGAGCTAATTTTAGATTTTTATTTCTCGTCCGAGGAAGTGGCATTACAAATTTTGAGATTATATGTAAAGTTGGTTGCAAGTACCTAAGTGTCCTCATTCTCAAATGCTGGATGAATATAGTCTGGCTATTTGCGAGTCGTCAGCAAAACACGTTTTTTAGCACTAACCCCACACCTTCGAGAGGTAGTTTGTAGCTATCCGGACAGTGCCATTTTCCAGGCATTAAGTAATATCTGTACCAAAGGTGATTCAAATAAATCCAGCGGTTTGGGCGGAGATGTGGAGCATACATCCATCCATCCTACCATACACACACACAAACACACTTATTTAATATATCTTTTTGTAATAGTACTTTTTTATGAAATTTCTGGGTGTTATTCGCGTCTTTACGAACCACTAATGATCTAAAATGCCGACGTGTCGACAAATTGTTCATCGGCGCCCTTCAGATCGAAACGCCAGTACTTTACACACACTTATGTTCCATATAGGAACAGCCAAGTACACAGTCATTTATTCCAATTTATACTGGTTGTGGACGATCCGAACTTATACTGATTAAAAGGTACGGAATGTAGGTGTGTCTGCCGAGGTCCGACTGAGAGCCCATTAGATAGTAGGAAGAAATTCCGAAATAATGTTCAGGAAAGGAATCACGCCACTGTTAGCTGGAAGCCGGTAGCAAAGAGAGAGTCCAAGTAACTCCGGGAGGCGGCCAGGTGTTAACACGCGATGTCTCCCCGACAGGTTATCCACAAAGGATGTATAGTGCGCATGTTGGTAACTGATCACTTTCCACGGGACAATGCTTAATCTAAGGTTTGTAAAAATAACTTACTTTTAATTTTTAACAGTTTTTATCATATCTGAAATTGCTTAAAATTTTTTTTATATTTCAGATCTTTTACATTTTAATTTCACTTGTTCACAATCTCTTATTTGTTACGTTATTTGTTAGGCAATCCCACGTATTCCAGCCTTTGGCTTATTCTGTTATACAAGGATTGAAACTTAAATAGTGGCAGCTATTTATTCACAACCGATACAATAGAGTTACATGTTTGCACCTGTTACTGTCCTTTAATCTAGTCAACAGTCTTGTGTAGTACCTGCTGCCAGCGATGTGGAAGGCTCAGTGTACCTGTTTTCCTGATCAAAGAGCTCGTATTCAGACCATTCAGTCACAGCTTACTGAAAATTTGTCACTTCGTCTGGCTTCAGATGATAATCTATCGTCTCTTACAGCTAGTACGGCATTTACATTCTAGGTCACGAATAAAAGTAACTTGTATCATTATTTTGTTTCAGACATAACTTATGACCAACTGAA
Organism: Schistocerca serialis cubense; assembly: GCF_023864345.2. Classification (NCBI taxonomy): domain Eukaryota; kingdom Metazoa; phylum Arthropoda; class Insecta; order Orthoptera; family Acrididae; genus Schistocerca; species Schistocerca serialis. The sequence goes on from NC_064642.1 coordinate 670,557,618, forward strand.
AGTGTTTTGGCACACAATAATACATTTATCTTCGAAAGAGTACTCGGTTTCCGCTATTACAGTATTTATGACCTCCCGACAAAGAGTATAACTGTGCGAAAATGATAATTGTTATCAGAACTAGTTGCTTGAATGCGCCACTAAGTTGAATAATAAGTAAACAGTTAGAAAGACAGCCGGTTTCATGAGGGATCCAAGGGACTAAAATAAAACAATTTTAAGACAATTTATTGAGAAACTGAGAGGTTGCCGAGTCTAAGAGCCCCCGTTATGCATCCAAGGATTAAGGAGATATGACTTCATGAAAACTGAGATGCGTGAAAAACTTCCGCAACGTGCATGTTGCTTTCACTTATTACTTCTTTGTTACTAACTCTGTGTGTAAAACATTTCGCAGACAGTAATATCACTGGATGTACCTGCAAAATTATATCTTTGTACGATATGTGGTTCAGAAAAATGCTGTCTTAACACTGAACTGGGTGGAAACGAACTTGCAATATGAAATTCGCTAGGGATACTGACGAAATACGGGTACAATTATGTGTGAAATACGTTAGATACACTGAAGACCCAAAGAAACTGGTATACTTGACTAATATCTGGTTGGTCCCCTGCGAGTCTGTAGAAATTTTCATCGAAAAGCAGTAGAGTCCAAATGTAACAAATTAGAGACTGTGAACAAGTTAAATTAAAAAGTGAAAGATCTGAAACACTACCAAATTTTAAGCAATTTCAGATGAAAACTGTTAGAAATTTTAAAACTAAGTCATTTTTACTATACGAGGTGGAAAGGACTCGAATAATGTCTGAAGACGTGCCGGAGGGAACTGCAGCATGAGTTCTGCAGGGCTGTCTATAAATCCGTAAGAATACGAGGGGGTGGAGATCTCTTCTGAAATGCACTATGCAAGGCATCCCAGATATGCTCAATAATGTTCATGTCTGGGGAATTTGATGGCCAGCGGAAGTGTATAAAGTCAGAAGAGTATGCCTAGAGCCACTCTGAAACAACTCTGGACGTGTGGAGTGTTGCATTGTCCTGCTGGAATCGTCCGTCGGAGTACACAATGGACAAGCATGGATGGAGGTGATCAGACAGGATACTTACGTGTCACCTCTCAGATTTGTATCTAGACGTGTCAGGGGTCCCATATCACTCCAACTGCACACGCCCCACGCCATTAAAAAGCCTCTACTAGCTTAAACAGTCCCCCTGCTGATCTGAAGGTCCATGGATTCAAGAGGTCGTCTCCATACCTGTACACGTACATCCGTTCGAAACAATTTGAAACGAGACTCGTCCGACCAGGCAATATGTTTCCAGTCATCAACAGCCCAGGCGAGGCGTAAGGCTTTGTGTCGTGCAGTCGTCAAGGGTACAGGAGTGGGTTTTCGGCTCCGAAAGCCCGTATCGATGATGTTTCGTTAAGTGGTTAGCACGCTGACTCTTCTTGATGGCCGTGAAACGTGGTGGTTAAGTGCAAAACGGTGACAAGTGAAATAATAAGTACAGGGGACTTGCAAGATACAACTACTTTTATTACTTATCAACAGTTCAACCCAAAGGGCGCAGTATTTACCCAAAAATTTGTACAAGTGTCTCTTATACACAAGTCAAAAAATGCATTACATAAAACCTTTATAATTGAATTACTTGCAAACAAGAACTTCTTATAACTTCGCTCTTACTGTAACCACTTCAATAATAAAACGTAAAATCAGTTTTATTTATCAGCGGCACTTGAATAATAAAGGTGAAATAAGTTTCTTTTGAACAGGATACACAAGTCAAAAAAAAAAAAAAAAAATACATTGCACAAAACCTTCCTGATTGAATTACTTCCGTACAAGAACTTCTTATAACTTCGATCTTACTGTAAACACTTCAATAATAAGAGGTAAATGCGAGGGGCGTTCAGAAAGTAAGCTCCGATCGGTCGCGAAATGGAAACGACTATGAAAATCCGATAAAGCTTTGCACAGATGTGTTGGTAGTGTCTCTAGTATAACCCCAGTTAGCATCACGTCGCTCTTCTCATTTCTGAGCTCGCAGTGAGTGCGTAAAGATGTCTAGAAAATAGTGTCTGCCGCCAAGTACGAGGGCCTGGTGAGAAATTTCGCCTGAAGCTATGCAGCTAACATTACATAACTGTCGTGCTGTTTCGTCTTCACGACAATTCTCAGCCGCATTCTGCAGGGGCAATGAAGATGCTCCTGCATCGTTTTCAAATGGAAATGTTAGATTACCCACAATACAGTCCGCAATTGTCTCCCCCTGAGTTTCATCTCTGGTCACATGAACCGCTGTCTTTGAAGACAACATTTTGACACAGACAACGAGGTGTAGGGCAGCGTGGAGAATTGGCGGAAAGCACTGGCGGCTGCCTTCTATGATGAGGCTATTGAAAAGTTGGTACAACGCTATGACAACAGTCTAAGTCAGAACGGCGACTACGTAGACAAGTAGCTGAAAGGTGTAGCTAATTGTTACAAGAAAAACATTTCTGATGTTCACTGTGGTTTCAATTTGGCAATCAATCGGAGCTTACTTTCTGAACAGGCCTCGTATATAAGCAGTATAGGAAACGGAACAGACGCCTTGGCGTCCCTATGCAGAGGAAACTTAACTTAATACAAGATCCCCGCTCACTGCAACCCGAAGAACTCAGTGGCCACCGTATCGGTTGCCATTTTTCCTGCGGCCAAGAGAACCTCCGTTCTCTCTGATACTGGTCGGCCAAGGCGTCGTAGTCCGAACATCGATTTAGACATGGACTAGGTGCTCGCTGCAGTGCTGCAACAGAAAAGTACTAACACACAGGCACAGCCTAAAGAAACAATATTAACAGCCGCAGAATATAGTCAGATAAAATTCTGCAAAGATAGATCACATCAAGACAAATGCAAATTAAAATGGTCAAAAGCATTAACTGTAGACTTCAATTTTCAAAATATGTAAAATTGCTCCAGCACAGACTAGTTTTAAAAGGGAAACGATAATAGAAGGCGTAATATTATTACACCAGTACGTCGCATTTCCAACACAATATTGACACTCATAATAGAAGGTAGAAGCTAGTGATAACAGGGATAGGCCCTATTGCAAAACTAGAAAGCTTGAATGTCTACTTCATCAATAGACTCCACTAGGCAAAATGAATAACACATTGTTCAGCGTCCTGTGTTGAAGACCATGGCCCAGTCACGCGTCAAAAACTTGCAATAACAGGCCCGCTTCCGCATTGCGAGCCACATACACCCGTCCAATCCATCTAACTCTACGCAAACACAAGTTTCAATCTCTGAGGAGCGACACGTACCGGCCGTTGCAAAGCCAAAACCCAGTCTGCCCGCCAGCCCACCAGTACCATATTTTGAAAATTGAAGTCTACAGTTAATGCTTTTAACCATTTTGCCGGCCGAAGTGGCCGTGCGGTTAAAGGCGCTGCAGTCTGGAACCGCAAGACCGCTACGGTCGCAGGTTCGAATCCTGCCTCGGGCATGGATGTTTGTGATGTCCTTAGGTTAGTTAGGTTTAACTAGTTCTAAGTTCTAGGGGACTAATGACCTCAGCAGTTGAGTCCCATAGTGCTCAGAGCCATTTAACCATTTTAATTTGCCTTTGTCTTGATGTGATCTATCTTTGCCAACGAGGCAAAGATCAGCAACGCCAGAGGGATACAATCGATCCGGGTGAATCGAACGGAGAAAGCACTGGTGCCGGCGCCTCCCCACGTATCAGGCCCAGCACTGAAAACTGCAGCTATTTGTGGAATGGTTGCACATCTGTTTGTTCAACGATTCTCTTCAGTCATTGTTGGTCCTCTCCTTGCAGGATCTTTTTCCGGCCGCAACGATGTCGGAGATTTGGTTTTTACCGGATACCTGACATTCACGGTATACTCGCGAAATGGTCGTACGGGAAAATCCCCACTTCACGCGACCTCGGAGATGCTGTGTTCCATCGCTCGTACAGCGACAATAACACCATATTCAAACCCACTTACATATTGATAATCTACCATAGTAGCAGCGGCAGACAGTTGTTAACTTATATAGGAGTTGCAGGCCGTTTGCACATCTCTGTATTGGAATACGCATGTCTCGTCGGTTTCTTTGGCGCTTCAGTGTATGTGGGACACACGCGTTTGTGGGCAAAGCCATGAAGGAAGGAGGAGATCTAATAATAGAAGAGACTGTAATAAATGCATACCAGTACAACGCCGAATAGTCAGAAAAAAAAAAAAAAAAAAAAAAAAAAAAAAAAAAAAAAACAGGGCAGATGCCGTCAGCGCCTGGACAATACCAAAATCCGCTGACCGCTTTACTGTGTCGAACATCGCTCAACGTCCTCAATACGAATTGAAGAACCCATACTAGACTTTTTTAATGACGTAGTAGTATTGATGTAGAGGGCCCGCGGCGATATGCAGTATTGCATCAGAGAACCCCTTTGTGGAAGACAATAACTGGAGGCGTCACCCTCCCCTGTGCCGCTAGACGCTGACACCGGATACGGCAAAGCGTCCAGAGCGAAGCGTGCGACATCGACCCCCGCGGCGCCTTAGCAGCAGAAAGGAACACGAGCCGCCTCCTCCCCGTCCTCCTCCTCCGCGCCTATTGCGTCCTCCGGGCTTGTCTCATCCTGTCCGGTCCTGTCTTGAGCCGCTCCGGCCGGAGCGCTGTCGGCTGCCGGCTGCTTCTGTCAGGCAGCTCGAGGGCGCAGAGTCTCTGTGCGCCCTTCCTTTCCCCGCAGCCGAGCCGGAGATAAATTGCCCACACACTACGCGCGACGTGCGGGGCTGAGCCGCTCTGTAACGAACCGGGGATTGCGCCGGCGTTCGGGTGTCGGAAGTCCCCGTCGGCTGCAGGGCTCACGCGACTGCGGCTGGCGCCTGGAAACAATAAGACTCGCTCAATAGGGGAGCTCGTGATCATTATGACGCTCAGAGTATGAAAGACGGCAGTGAAATGTCATAGAGAAGTGTCACTGGCGAGACATTATTGAGCCCCAAGGCACTTTGAGATTGAGCACCGAGTGACAGCACTTATAAAATTTTTATTTTTCACTATTGGCCATTAAAATTGCTACACGACGAAGAGGACGTGCTACAGACGCGTAATTTAACCGGCAGGAAGAAGATGCGGTGATATGCAAATGACGAGCTTTTCAGAGCATTCACAGAAGGTTGGCGCCGGTGGCGAACCCTGCAACGTGCCGACATGAGTAAACATTCCAACCGATTTCTCATACATAAACAGCAGTTGACCGGCGTTGCCAGGTGAAACTTTATTGTGATGCCTCATGTAAGGAGGAGAAATGCGTACCATCGCGTTTCCGACTTTGATAAAGATCAGATTGTAGCCTTTCGCGATTGCGGTCTATCGTATCGCGACATTACTGCTCGCGTTGGTCGAGATACAATGACTGTTAGCAGAATAAGGAATCGGTGGGTTCAGTAGGGTAATACGGAACGTCGTGCTGGATGCCAACGGCCTCGAATCACTAGCAGTCGAGATGACAGGCATCTTATCCGCATGGCTATACGGGTCGTGCAGCCACGTCTCGTTCCCTGAGTCAACAGATGCGGACGTTTGCAAGACAACAACCATCTGCACGAACAGTTCGATGACGTTTGCAGCAGCATGGACTATCAGGTCGGAGACCATGGCTGCAGTTACCCTTGATGCTGCATCACAGACAGGAGCGCCTGCGATGGTGTACTCAACGACGAACCTGAGTGCACGAATGGCAAAACGTCGTTTTTTCGGATGAATCCAGGTTCTGTTTACAGCATCATGACGATCGCATCCGTGTTTGGCGACACTACGGCGAACGCACATTGGAAGCATGATTCGTCATCACCATACTGGCGTACCACCCGGCGTGATAATATGGGGTGCCATTGGTTACACGTCTCGGTCACCTCTTGTTTTTCATTGATGGCACTTTGAACAGTGGACGTTACATTTCAGATGTGTTACGACCCGTCGCTCTATCCTTCATTCGATCCCTGCGGAACCCTACATTTCAGCAGGATAATGCACGAACGCTTGTTGCAGGTCCTGTACGGGCCTTTCTGTATACAGAAAATGGTCGACTGCTGCCGTGGCCAGCACATTCTCCAGATCTCTCCCCAATTGAAAACGTGTGGTCAATGGTGGCAGAGCAGCTGCCTCGTCACAATACGCCAATCACTACTTTTGATGAACTGTGGTATCGTGTTGAAGCTGCATGGACAGCTGTACCTGTACACGCCATCCAAGCTCTGTGTGACTAAATGCCCAGGCGTATAATGGTCGTTATTACGGCCAGAGGTGGTTGTTCTGGGTACTGCTTTCTCACGATCTATGCATCCAAATTGCTTGAAAATGTAATCACATGTTAGTTCTAGTATAATATATTTGTCCAATGAATACCCGTTTATCATCTGCATTTCTTCTTGGTGTAGCAATTTTAATTTTACTTAAATTTTATTTTATTTTACTTCATTTTTATTAGGGCCGTAACTCTTCTGACCCGACCTGCAACGAACTCCTCCGTCAATTATTATTCATCCCGAATTAGCAATTCCAGCTTAACGTTCTCTATTATTTGTGGGATTTAATCCAATCTCTGTCATCCACTAGAGTTTTTACTCTCTCAGGTTCCATCTACAACCATTGAAATTATTCGGTGATGCCTTAATAGATGTCATAACATCCTGTCCTTTCTTCTTGTCATTGTTTCTCATACGTTGTTTTCTTCGCTGATGAAGAGGACATCCTCATCAGTCCATCTAATTTTCAATATTCTTCGGGAGCACACATCGCCAACGCTTCTGTCCTCTTCTATTCCAGTTTTCCTACAATCCGTGATTAACTACCACACAATGCTGTTCTCCAAACGGATATTCTCAGATTCCTTCGATTAAGACCTTCTACCTCTTGTGGCTTTTTTGCCAATGCTAGTCTGCTTTAGATGTCCTCCTTGCTCCGTCGTCACGGGTTATTTTGCTGCCTAGGTAGCAGAATTCTCTAATGTCTCTACTTTGTGATTACCAGTTTTATTTTTAACTTCCTCGCTTTTCTCTTTTCTGCTGCTTATCATTACTTTCATCTTCAGTCTGTTTACCCTGAGTCTGTCTTCTGTACCAGCTACACGTCATTTCATTCCAGATATCGTGTAATTCTTTCTTCTCCTTCTCTGACAGTAGTAACGTCATAGAGCGACTCTTACCAGTGAGGTATAAAATTAACAGTAATAATGCATTACGCAGGGGAAACCGGAGCGCGCTTGCCGTGAACACTTAATGTAGGAAACCAATCTTTCTACAGCGCTTCCAACAATGGAAGATTAGTACTGCCATCTACTGAGAACTCTCACAAACATCACGGCAGCAACTGAGAGAACGTCTTAGCGCGAAAACATTCTCGTATTTCTGTGTTTGTTCAAGGTGAGTAAGCACTCCGTCGTCTGGCCACGTGTGACCTACAGGAACATCCGACCGCCGTGTCATCCTCAGTGGAGGATGTGGATAGGAGGGGCATGGGGTCAACACACAACTCTCCCAGTCGTTATGAAGGTATTCTTGACCGAAGCCGCTACCATTAGGTCGAGTAGCTCCTCAATTGGCATCACGAGGTTGAGTGCACCCCGAAAAATGGCAACAGCGCATGGCTGCCCGGATGGTCACCCATCCAAGTGCCGACAACGCCCGACAGCTCTTAACTTCGGTGATGTCACGGGAACCGGTGTATCCACTGCGGCAAGGCCGTTTGTTCAAGGTGAGTAACTTATGTTACTCAAATATCGAAGGTCCTATGGACCATAACATTTAGAGCTTGAGAACCCCCCGCCACCCCCCCCCCCCCCCCCACACACACACACACATGAGATTATTCTATACTATAAGGTACATTTTTATAATTAGAAAGCTACTACTATTGTTAAGAATCAAATTCAAACATGGCTAGGGGCGTTTACGCAGTTCTGTTGGACCACAAAGTAGGGTGACCTTACGTCCATCATAAAAAAGATGACAGTGCATATAAAAAAGAGGGAGCACTTTATCAATTAAAACATGCGGTTTACAACTTAAAAATAAACCATGTGAAACCACCATAAACTGAAACAGTGACTTTCTGTTCTTATTTTAAGACTAAATGTGCAGTACCTCGACAGTTTATTCGTCATGACTTCATTTCAGTAACCTCAATATTGTGTTTTTCACTTCTGTCCCATGAATATTTGGAAGGTGAAGAAATCTGTCTTAACAGTTGTTTGTCAAGAATTACTCCTAAAAGTTTGGGCAGTTCACGCATTTGAAATTGCACTGTTCCTCTCTTTAGTCCACTGTGCTTTTACTAGAGAAAAGACGCGTTCCGTTGACGGTTAGCGTTATGACTAGATACAGAAACAGCGTTTCAGAATAACAAGCAACATAAATATCTCATTTAAATAGGGTAACCCATGCTGGGGAACGTTTACGCACTGCTTTGCCATCCTAACTCATACTCTAGTCAAGAAACCTTTAAGAAACAGTAGTTGCAAACACGATCTAAAAAAAGGAATGCACGGTAAAATAAAAAGTAGAAATTACAAAACAAACTATTTGAACCTAATGAATCTGAAACAGAAATACGCAGTTCCGTGAGAGCAATGACTAATAAGGTTAATAAATTGCTGAAAGCAACGACAAGGAGAATCGTGAACAGACATGCATCTGACATAATCATTAGCGTTATTCAGCTATCTTCTGCCGTATCGTTAGGTCCACGTAATTCCCTCTTCCCTTAATGACATCTAACACCTCCTCTCAATCTTCTGTCACAAACTGGGAGTTCTTTCGGTCTGTCAAGTGCCAATAGCAATTTGCAGGACGTATATTTGAGACTAGAACACCTTCAGAAAAAATTCTTCCGGGAACCAAAGAAAATAGCCAAGGCTCTTTGTTGATAATGATGTGCGGTTAAATTCTCTGACACGTACGTCCCTGAGGTATAATTACATTTGAAAAGTTCTGCACACTGCAAGATAGAACGGAAGAAAATATTTTATTTTACAAAATACCTTTAAAAGCCTTCAATCGACCCTCCTTTCTTGTTTACGACAGCTTCTCAGCGCTTTGGTGACTTCTATATTCCGGATAGGCACATTCGTTGTTGAGCTGTGCGATTACTCGGGTCACTTCACTGGAAACTTAATCTGTTCCATGCAAACGGTTTCCACGGGGTTGTTCCTTGAATTTCGGAAGTAAATCAAAGTCCGGAGTCTTCATACCATGACTGCACCGCGGATGGGGTTGTATTTCCCAGCCATACCTGTCGAGCACTTCTCTTACTGGTAGGACAATATGCAGTCTTGTATTATCGCGCAAAATGAGCACTCTAGGTGCAAGCATTTCAGGCCTTCTTGGATGGTAGGGAGTAGCCATGGTGTTTTGGCTCATCATTCTATGTGAGGAATGCGTACTGCATAGTTAGTGTGTCAACGGACTTGTGAAAATTTAATATTCAATTCTTTGGTACTCGCAGTTACATTTCTGCGTAAGACGTTCAAAAGAAAACCATAAATTATTCGCGTTAATAATTTTTAGACGATCTGGTAACATGATGGAGGTGTTGGGGCAAGCTTCGAAGTTCGCAATTAAGATTTTCAGTGTCGCCCATCATGATAAGGCTGTAGTGTTTATGAAAGAATTTATCCGAGTCTAAAGTTTAGTTGTTACAACTGAAAGTGTTTAGTGTTTCTTCAGGGCCACACTCACAGAGAGTAGACCATATAGTTTAAAATAGGAGCGTGCGCGAGTACTGCTTTGTTGATTTTTCCGATTGCAGCTCCACATCTCCAAGAAGGCGACTTTGAGCGAAATGAGTTTTGTGTTTAGGCAGTTCACTTTGCTAAGAGTGACTCTACACTAATGCGCCATAGAAACTGGTATAGGCATGTGTTTCAAAATATGTATATGTAAACAGGCAGAATACGACGCTGCGGTTAGCAACACCTGTATAAGACAAGTGTCCGGCGCAGTTATTAGATCAGTTCCTGCTGCTACAATGGCAGGTTATCAAGATTTGAGTGAGTTTGAGCTTGGTGTTACAGTCGGCGCACGAGCGATCTGACACAGCATCTCCGAGGTAGCGATGAAGTGGGAATTTTCCCGTACGACCATTTCACGATTGTACCGTGAATACCAGGAATCCAGTAAAACATCAAATCTCCGACATGGCTGGAATAACATTCTGCAGGAATGGGACGGGCGATGACTGAAGAGCATTGTTCAACGTGACAAAAGTGCAATCCTTCCGCAGATTTCAATGCTGGACCATCAACAAGTGTCAGCGTGCGAACTATTCAACAAAACCTTATCGACATTGGCTTTCGAAGACGAAGGCCCGCTCGTGTATCCTTGATGACTGCACTACACAAAGCTTTTTGCCTTGCCTGGGGCCTTCAACACCGATGTTGGACTGTTGATGACTGGAAACATGTTGCCTGGTCACACGAGACTCGATTCAAATCATATCCTGCGGATGGACGTGTACGTGTATGGAGACAACCTCATGAGTCCATGGACCCTGCATGTCAGCAGGTGCCTTTACAAGCTGGTGAAGGCTCTGTAATTGTGTGGCGCGTGTGTAGTTGGGGTGGTATGGAATCACTAATACGTCTAGATACGACTCTGATAGGTGACGCGTACCTAAGGATCCCGTCTGATCGTCTGCATCAATTCAGGTCGATTGTACATTCCAACGGAGTTGGGCAATTCCAACAGGACAACGCGACACCCCTCATGTCCAGAATCGCTACGTAGTGGCTCCAGGAACTCTCTTCTGAGTTTAAACACTTGCACTGGTCACCAAACTCTCCAGATATGAACATTGTTGAGCATATCTGGAATGCCTTGCAACGTTCCCCACCCACTCACTCTTATGGTTATATGGACAGTCCTGCAGGATTCATTGTGTCAATTCTCTCCAACACTACTCCAGACATTAGTCGAGTTCACGCCACATAGTGTTGTGGCACTTCCGCTTTCTCGCGGGGCCCTCCACTATATTAAGCAGGTGTACCAGTTTCTTTGGCTCCTCAGTGTATACTTTCAGTTCAACGTTCGTTTCGGTTGAAGATCAGTTGGCCGGCCGTGGTGGCCGAGCGGTTCTAGGCACTATAGTCTGGAACCAAGCGACCGCTACGGTCGCAGGTTCGAATCCTGCCTCGGGCATGGATATGTGTGATGTCCTTAGGTTAGTTAGGTTTAAGTAGTTCTACGTCTAGGAGACTGATGACCTCAGAAGTTAAGTCCCATAGCGCTCAGAGCCATTTGAACCATTTGAATGATCGGTGGTGATCCCTATGTAAAAACAACGTCCTTTGATGGTACGTTCAGTTCGAAACGGCTGCACGTGTGTGTAAAGGCACAACATCAGGACAAACAGAAATGTCTGGAGAAGATGCCGCACTTGTCGGAGTCCGTAAAGCACATCGGGCACTTCATGTGGAAAAGACGACAGCGTGGAAGTCTTTTATTAAAAAAAACAATTACACACAATTCCATACAAGTTAGTGTTGGTACATGCTTCTACGCCAAATGACTCTGATGTCCGTTACAGCTTTCCAAATGAAGTACTGCCGAGCAAGATGATTTTCTGGATCGTGTCGAGTTCAGTGACGAGACAACTTTTCATCTAAGTGGGAAGGTAATTATCAACAGTGTTCGTATATGTAGTTCAGAGCATCCTTATGAACCTGTACAATATGAAAGAGATTCCAGAAAACTAACGGTTTTTCTAAAAGTGTATCAAGTACACAGACCTTTTCTTCCTCTGAAGTTTCTGTGATAGGAGTGGCTTATTTGGCTTTGTTGCAAGATCGCTTCTTTCCCAATTTATAAGGTGAACCTGAAAACTATATTTGGCAACAACATGGAGCCCCTCCCCATAGGCATATCTTCGTACGATGTTAGTTGAACGTCGAAATCCCTGACCTTCGGATTGGTCGTAACGGTCAGTACGACAGCGATCTTTTCGGATCACCACCACGTTCCCCTGACGTCATGCCATGTAAGTTTTTCTTTTGATGTTTTATAAAAGCTTGTGTCTACGTTCCGCCAATGTCTAATGTTTCGCCAGAGTTGAGTCACTAAACTGAAGAGACTATTGCGTCCAGTACTCCAGACTTATTAACCAAAGAATGCGAGGAAATGATTTTTAGGTTGGATGTTTGCTATATAGCTAAAGGTGAACATTAAAAAAAGTGTTGAAAGTTGTACAAATTAGACTGTTATAATTGACAGTTGGAACTGGGGCAAAATTTTATGAGCGCGCTATGTATTTACCCTTAGATGTTCAACACTGAGTCAGGCTGGCCATACTCGAAATCATGCTAATATTTAAATTTATCACTTAATGTTTTGTTTCTCTGCTCGATGGCAATCCTTTGCATCGATACTGTGAGCAAAATAAAGACGTTAAGTTAACAACCATATGTATGACCTCGTACATGTTTTTTTTCTTTAACAGATTAGATAATCAATGGCAAGTAGTTGAGCCTGCCGAAAGACAATGTTTCCTTCAAAATTATTTAGTGACGATCTAGCAATGCATTGCTGTGTGCTCGGAAATTTTGTGGTGCACGTACCGTATTTATGAAAGTGTTATGTCAAAGTGATGTGTTCAGTGACACAAGGCAGTGAATCAAATCGCTACACGACGGGAAAATAGTGATACTATGTAAAATTTGTCACAGCAAAATATATTACATTACCTTACCACTGTCGCTCTAGTCTTTGCTGTTTCTTCAGACTGTAGAAAATACGGTGTCAACAAGGAACAGTATAACATGATGATATTGGGATTCATTATTATAAAATAACGGTCACAGAACCCACTGTTTGATAATTTCCATTTACTTCGACGCAATTTTTGCTCCAAAGATGTTCCCAAAATTAACAGTACGGTGTATATGTCCTTCGCCAAAGCAATTTACTGCAATATCGTCCACCCCTTGAGATTAACTATTGTTACTTTCAGCTTCTCGCATTTCGTGCCAAACAAATAAAGAAAATCCTGGCAGTAGCGACTTGTACGTTTTAAAGGAAAATATTCACAAAATAAAACGGAAATATTACAGTCAGGGTGGCGCATATTACTAGGTCCAGCAGAAATTAAGCTGTGTAGATCAAATCCTCTCGGTTCACAAGCCACGACATTTAGTGTATCATCCTCTTGCATGTGAGCGCGAAGAAATCTAGTGACTAAATAATCGGTCTGATTATCACTACCGATGTTTCGGTACTATAGGCCCCACAAAAGTTCCCTATTAAACTCTCTTGTTTATGTTCCGGAAATTATGTCGAGGGAAAAATTTTCTCAACAGTCACATGTTTCTAATTACTAAACATGACTCGATACGAGAAAACAGTCTCAATCGTAACGCTCTAGTGCAAATTATTTCTGTTACTATGTACATGTATTAATTCAAAATAAATTAATGCAGAGCTTAATTACATGAGTAAATATTTAAAAATATGTGGAACTAAGGGCACAACGATAGTATATTGATACCTAGAATTGTCCTGCGGAGGAACATACATAAGATGCATACTGAGAGATCAGTACGTAATTGTCATTAACGTTTTCTTTATTTCTTTGCATTATTCATTGCAACTACGAGATCACATTCTTGGTTCTTGTTAAAAAGCATAAGATGTGGCTGGGATCTTCTTTTAAGCATTTTTACTGACATGAGCTCGTGTGCTGGCATTTTACAGTTTTTGCCTTGGCAGTTGACAAATCATCGCAGGAAAATGACCTAAAATCGAGCTATGGAGTAGCACTAACTCTTTGTTTCATTTTCATGTCGAGTATGGCTTTACTTGTGGACCAGTAATAGCGCGTTTCCTGCTTCATCTTACATCTTGTATCTCCTTCCTGTAAATCAAGAAAAGATTTCACTACAAGCAGACAGTGAAAAATGCAAGGGAACTTTTTCTTTTTGAGAGAACTAAGCTATCTATTGCGAGCCACACTCGGTTTAGCCCACGTTTATCTAATATTTAGTGTTTTGAAGAAGAGAAATACTCTCAGATTTTAAATATCTCATGAACGAACAAATAATTTCAGTGAATGAGCGGCTACCCACACAATCAGTTTATCGTTTGTCTACCGCACATATACATACTGTACATCTGCAGCAATACAGCGAAGCATTTACCGATCACCAGCTGTCGCCCGAACAGGTAAATAGAGCGTTGTTTGACTTCATAACACAGTACCCATATTATTTGTTTGCGTAAGCCTCCTGCCGAGTTATGATTGTAAAATTATAAGTGTACATATCCGCAGCTCACCAGTATAACTGTGTTATTTGATCGCCCCCCTCAATCTCTCCAGCACAAAACTATACTAAAGTCTTCACTATTAAATGAAGTAAACAATAAAACCCATGAAATCCCACTTAACGTATCATCCTTATACGACATGTAGGCAAACAGCGTTGAATAGCCACATTATGTGATCCTTTTGAAACTCAGCATATACGTCACGCAAAAGCTACAAAGGGCGTTGTGTTACGACATCTTCACTTCATAGAAAATAGAAAACATATACAATGATGCAGACCAAGAATGTCTAGCCACAACGCTAAGCAGGTCATATACAACTATAACAGATCATAGCCACATGCCTAAGTTACGTAACTAAGAGAAGAGTCTCAAACTGAACCAGTTATAGATCCAAAATAAAAAGAGATGAATTAGGACCACAAATGGCACACAATCCCTGCCCTAACAATGAAGTTAACCCCATATATAATAACCAGATTCTTTCAAATCGAAAAGCAAAACTAGTGCTCAACCTACACATAGCTAGTAACACACAGAAAAACGTTTTGAAAGTCATCTGTTGGAGAACCTCTTCCATATTAAATATCGCTATGCGAGTTGTTACTCGTTAGAGAAGTGCAAAGACTCTCTGTTATCGTTTGCTGGGGAAGTAGTAACTTTTCTGAATGAAAATGTTTACATGTTGTGAACTAAACCTGGATTGGTTTCTTATCTTAAACTTCTTGTGCCTGTATCTACATGAGTGGTGTCCGGTCTTTCGGACACCAATCCTGTGATTCATCCCATAGCCGGACATAGAATATCTTGAGAAAGTAGAAATTCTGTTCTCCGCCGCGTTCGGGCGATGAAAGAATTCACTGGCGACAAAAGAAAATCTGTAGCAAGGCCAATTGTCTAACTCAGGTCTCATCTTTTGTAGGCAGTTCAGTTAACCATCTACGCCACCCTGTCACAGTGATCAGAAACACCTGCACGGAATATCCAATCACTCTTACCACTTAATCCAAATTCACATTTGCCGCACACTATCAAAGAAGCGTCCCTTATCAGTTTTCCTCCTTTTTGCTCATCACGTAATGAGAAGCATCGCACGAGTCTGCGAGACGAGTGCCTGTACTGAAAGGTCAAGTTAGCCTTCGTGTCACATACACTGAAGAGCCAAAGAAAATTGTTCACGTGACTGACATCGTGCAGATTCCCCGCGAGCACACAGAAGTGCAGCATCAAGACGTATCATGGAATCGAATAGTGTCTGGAAAAGTGCTGGAGGGAACTGACACCATGAATCCTTCAGGATTGGCCATAAATCCGTAAGAGTGCGACGGGTGGAGATCTCTTCCGAACAGCAAGATGTAAGGCACCAAACATATGTTCAATAATGCCCATGTCAGAGGAATTTGATGGCCAGTGAAAGTGTTTAAACTCAGAAGAGTGTTCCTGGAGCCCATCTGTAGCATTTCTGGACGTGGGGGTGTCGCATTGTGCTACTGAAATTGCCCAAAATCCGTCGGAACGCACAATGGTCATAAATGGATGCAGATGACCAGATAGGAAGCTTACATATGTGTCACGTGTCAGAGTCGTATGTAGATGTATCAGGGGTCACATATCACTTCAACTGCACACCCCCACACCATTACAGTACCTCCAACAGTTTGGACAGTCGCCTGCTAACATGCAGGGTCCATGGATTCGTGTGGTTCTCTACATACCTGTACGTGTCCATCCGATCGATACAATTTGAAACTGGACTCGTCCGGCCAGCCAACATGTTTCCAGTCATCAACAGTCCAACGTCGGTGTTGACCGGTGAGCCGAGGCGTAAAGCTTTGTGTCGTGCAGTCATCTAGGGTACCATGTCGACGATGGTTTTGTCCCATCATCGAAATCTGCAACAATTTGCGGAAGAAACTTCCTGGCAGGTTAAAACTGTGTGCTGGACCGAGACTCGAACTCGGGACCTTTGCCTTTCGCGGGCAAGTGCTCTGCCAACTGAGCTATCCAAGCACCTCCACCAAGCGTCTTCTACCTTAAAAACTTTGTGGAAGCTCTCCTGCGAACCATGCAGAACTAGCACTCCTGAAAGAAAGGATATTGCGGAGACATGGCTTAGCCAGATAGGAGACGAGATACTGGCAGAAGTAAAGCTGTGAGGACGGGACGTAGGTCGTGCTTGGGTAGCTCAGTTCTCAGAGCACTTGCCCGCGAAAGGCAAAGGTCCCGAGTTCGAGTCTCGGTCCGGCACACAGTTTTAAGCTGCCAGGAAGTTTCATGTCAGCGCACACTCCGCTGCAGAATGAAAATCTCATTCTGGAATTTGCGGAAGGCTTGCACTTTTTTCACTTCAGTTGTCATTGGTCCTGTTCTTGCTGGATCTTTTTCCTGCCACATCGAGATTTGACGTTTTACCGGACTCCTGATATTCTCGTGAAATGGTCGTACGGGAAAATCCCCCACTTCATCGCTACCTTGGAGATGCTGTGTCCCATCGCTCGTCATCCGACTATAACCCGCCATTGAAGCAGCAGTAACCGATCTAACAACTGCGCCAGACACTTGTTGTCTTATATAGGCGTTGCCGACAGCAGAGGCGTATTCTCCCTGTTTACATATCTTTGTATTAGTATACGCATTCCTATACCATTTTGTTTTGTACGTCAGTGTATACAGGGTGGTCCATTGATAGTGACCGTGCCAAATAACTCATGAAATAAGCATCAAGCGAAAAAACTACAAAGAACGAAACTCGACTAGCTTGAAGGGGGAGACCAGGTGGCGCTTTGGTTGGCCCGCTAGATGGCGCTGCCATAGGTCAAACGGATATCAATTGCGTTTCTTTAGATAGGAACCCCCATTTTTTATTACATATACGTGTAATACGTAAGGAAATATGAATGATTTAGTTGGACCACTTTTTTCGCTTTGTGATAGATGGCGCTGTAATAGTCAAAAACGTAGAAGTACGTGGCATCACGTAACATTCCGCCAGTGCGGACGGTATTTGATTCGTGATACATTACCCGTGTTAAAATGGACCGTTTACCATTTGCGGAAAAGTTCGAAATCGTGTTGATGTATGGCTATTGTGATTAAAATGCCCAACGGGTGTGTGCTATGTATGCTGATCGGTATCCTGGACGACATAATCCAAGTGTCCGGACCGTTCGCGCGGATAGTTAAGTTATTTAAGGGAACAGGAAGTAATCAGCCACTTGTGAAACGTCAACCACGACCTGCAACACATGATGACGCCCAAGTAGGTGCTTTAGCTGCTGTCGCGGCTATTCTGCACATCAGTAGCAGACAAATTGCGCGAGAATCGGGAATCTCAAAAACGTCGGTGTTGAGAATGCTATATCAACATCGATTGCACCCGTACCATATTTCTATGCACCAGGAATTGCATGGCGACGACTTTGAACGTCGTGTACAGTTCTGCCACTGGATACAAGATTAATTACGGGACGATTTTCTACACGGGTTATATTTAGCGGTAACGTAAACCGGCATTATATGCACTATTGGGCAACGGAAAATCCACGATGGCTGCGACAAGTGGAACATCAGCGACCTTGGCGGGTTAATGTATGGTGCGACATTATGGGAGGAGGGATAATTGGCCCCCATTTTATCGAAGGCAATCTGAATGGTGCAATGCATGCTGATTTACATGCCATGGTGAAAGTTGAAGAATATTTGCTATCGTGATCCACCGACAACGCCTGTCTACATGCGTCAACGCATTGTCAATTCATGTGGGAACATTACGGAAGGCGAACTACTCGCTTTTGAGAGGAATGTCGTTACACGTATTGACAAATGCATTGAGGTTGATGGACATCATTTCGAGCATTTATTGCATTAATGTTGTATTTACAGGTACTCACGCTGTAACAGCATGCGTTCTCAGTAATGATAAGTTCACAAGGGTTCATGTATCACATTGGAACAACCGAAATAAAATGTTCAAACGTATTTTTTTTTTCTTTATTGATTATCAATTCCCCCCGATGGGGGCGGGCTGGCAGCAGCTTAGTACGCTGCTCTACAGCCTACAGACATTTTTTAAAGACGGAAGAAGAAAAGAAACAAGTAAAACAGGTGATAAAACGTTGACTTAAGGTGTAAAATGGCGGAATTTCAAACGTACCTATTTTCTGTGTTTTAATGTAGAAAACCTACCTGTTAGCAACTCTTGTCTAAATTGTTAGCCATACATTTCTGAGTATTACAGCGCCATCTACCCCCAAAGCGAAAAAAGTGGTCGAACTAAAACCTTCATATTTATTTACGTATTACACGCATATGTAATAAAAAATTGTGGTTCCTATTTAAGAAAACGCAGTTGACATCCTTTTGACCAATGGCAGCGCCATCTAACGGGCCAACCATAGCGTCATCTGGTTTCCCCCTTCAAGCTAGACAAGTTTCGTTCTGTGTAGTTTTTTCGTTTGATGCTTATTTCGTGAGATATTTGGCCCGGTCACGATCAATAGACCACCCTGTATATAGAAAAAAAATGTTCATGTACGACATGCGGTATTACCGACAGCAGTGCCTAAGAAACCGATGAAGAAGTGTCTGTATTTATTAGGAATACTACATGATACGGCTTACGTAATGCGCATATCGCAGGGATATGTGTCGAAGAATGGCTGCATAGACGTCACAGAGGAACGGAACGCATTAAGCTTGCAGGATGAAATAAAAAGGTAAATAATCAATTTAATAAACAAATATTTTTAATAATAGTGAAAAATCACCGTATTACTGAACTGTTGTCTTGTGACAGTCAGAGCGAGAGCACCAGCAGCAGCGAGTACTGTTTGTATAAAGCGTTTATTTTGCATTTTGTTTACGACCTTCCACTAAGGAAGGGATTCTATTTGTGTTTATCTGCTCTGCATAGTAACTAACAGTTCTTGATAAAACTTTACGTAGTTTTCGTGTTAGATTTCTAAGTGTTTTCTTGATCGTTTAGAACAGAAAGCGCCCTAAAACCGTCTTTTGTTTGTTTCGCGGCCGTTAGCCACTAGTCACTTGAATCAGCAGTTGTGTTGTGACAGCCAGAGCGAGAGCACCAGCAGCAGCGAGTACTGTTTGTATAAAGCGTTTTTGTACTTATTTGCTGCGCTTAGCTTTTAAATAGTTTTTCTGGGAAAACCTAGCGTAGTTTTCGCGTCTCGTATTTCAGTGAGTGTTTCTTGATTATCAGAGTAGCTCATCAGAAGATTATCTTGGGAATTTGTCACCGTACAGAGTAGGGTAAACATAGTCATGTGTAGGGACTGTGGTTGTTGTGAGCGGACGCAAGGAGAATTGGCCACTCTTCGGGGGCAGGTGGAGGCTTTGTCTGTTAGGCTCATCGAGCTCGAGGCGCAGGCGTCGGCTCGTAGTGGCGTTGGGGCAACTGTGGTGAGACCTATGCCTACTTCGGTGGCCTTGGAATCACATGGAACCCCTGATGTCGCTGCGTCTTCCGGCAGTGAGCATCTTACCGGTCAGCCATCACTCCAGGGTGAATGGCGGACAGTGGTGGGCTCGCGCGTGCCTGGCCGAAAGGCGAAGGTGGGATCTGGCAGCGTGGCAGCTGCCTTACCCCTTTCCAACAGGTACGGGGTGCTTCCTAGTGGTGATGACATCGTTTCCGAGCCACCACAGGATGCCTCACCTGTTGGGCCAGTGGCCGATTCTCCGGCAAGGTCCCGACAGTCACAGAGGGCGGGCCTATTAGTTATAGGGAGCTCCAACGTTAGGCGGGTTATGGAGCCCCTCAGGAAAATAGCGGGTAGGTCGGGGAAGAATGCCAGTGTGCACTCGGTGTGCTTGCCGGGGGGTCTCGTCCGTAATGTGGAGGAGGCCCTTCCGGCAGCTATTGAACGCACTGGGTGTGACCGGCTGCAGATAGTAGGACATGTCGGAACGAATGACGCCTCCCGCTTGGGTTCTGAGGCCATCCTTGGTTCCTTCCGGCGGCTGCTGATTTGGTGAAGACAACCAGCATCGCACGCGGAGTGCAAGCTGAGCTTAATATCTGCAGCATGGTGCCCAGAGTCGATCGCGGTCCTCTGGTTTGGAGCCGTGTGGAGGGTCTAAACCAGAGGCTCAGACGACTCTGCGACTATAATGGTTGCAAATTCATCGACCTCCGTTATTGGGTGGAGAACTGTAGGGCCCCCCTAGACAGGTCAGGCGTGCACTACACACCGGAAGCAGCTACTAGGGTAGCAGAGTACGTGTGGCGTGCACACGGGGGTTTTTTAGGTTAGAGGGACCCCCCCTTGGGCGAAACGATAAAATACCTGACGGCTTACCAGAGAGGACATTATCATCGTTGATAAAGAACGTCCGTCCTCAGAGACCAAAAACAGGAAAAGTTAACGTAATATTGGTAAACTGCAGGAGTATCCAGGGCAAGGTTCCTGAATTAGTATCTCTTATAGAAGGAAATAGTGCGCATATAGTATTAGGAACGGAAAGTTGGTTAAAACCGGAAGTTAACAGTAACGAAATCCTAGACACAGAATGGAATATATACCGCAAGGATAGGATAAACGCCAATGGTGGAGGAGTATTTATAGCAGTAAAGAATTCAATAATATCCAGTGAAGTTATTAGCGAATGCGAATGTGAAATAATCTGGGTTAAGTTAAGTATCAAAGGTGGGTCAGATATGATAGTCGGATGCTTCTATAGACCACCTGCATCAGCAACTGTAGTAGTTGAGCGCCTCAGAGAGAACCTGCAGAACGTCGTGAAGAAGTTTCGTGATCATACTATTGTAATAGGGGGAGACTTCAATCTACCAGGTATAGAATGGGATAGTCACACAATCAGAACTGGAGCCAGGGACAGAGACTCTTGTGACATTATCCTGACTGCCTTGTCCGAGAATTACTTCGAGCAGATAGTTAGAGAATCAACTCGTGAAGCTAACGTTTTAGACCTCATAGCAACAAATAGACCGGAACTTTTCGACTCCGTGAATGTAGAAGAGGGTATCAGTGATCATAAGTCAGTGGTTGCATCAATGACTACAAGTGTAATAAGAAATGCCAAGAAAGGAAGGAAAATATATTTGCTTAACAAGAGTGATAGGGCACAAATCGCAGAATATCTGAGTGACCACCATCAAACGTTCATTTCTGAGGAAGAGGATGTGGAACAAAAATGGAAAAAATTCAGAAACATCGTCCAGTACGCCTTAGATAAGTTCGTACCGACTAAGGTCCAAAGCGAGGGGAAAGATCCACCGTGGTATAACAATCATGTACGAAAGGTACTACGGAAACAAAGAAAGCTTCATCATAGGTTTAAGAGTAGTCGAATCATAGCTGATAACGAAAAGCTGAACGAAGCGAAAAAGAGCGTAAAGAGAGCAATGAGAGAAGCATTCAACGAATTCGAACATAAAACATTGGCAAACAATCTAAACAAGAACCCTAAAAAGTTTTGGTCATATGTAAAATCGGTAAGCGGATCTAAATCCCCTATTCAGTCACTCGTTGACCACGATGGCACCGAAACAGAGGACGACCGAAGAAAGGCAGAAATACTGAATTCAGTGTTCCGAAACTGTTTCACTGCGGAAAATCGTAACACGGTCCCTGACTTCAGCCGTCGCACGGACGCCAAAATGGAAAATATTGAAATAAACGATATCGGAATTGAAAAACAACTGCTATCACTTAGTAGCGGAAAAGCATCCGGACCAGACGAGATACCCTTAAGATTCTACAGTGATTATGCTAAAGAACTTGCCCCCTTTCTATCAGCAATTTATCGTAGATCGCTGGAAGAACGTAAAGTACCTAGCGACTGGAAGAAAGCGCAGGTCGTTCCCATTTTCAAGAAGGGTCATAAATCAGATGCGAATAATTATAGGCCTATTTCGCTTACGTCAATCTGTTGTAGAATAATGGAACATGTTTTGTGTTCTCGTATTATGACGTTCTTAGATAATACAAATCTCCTTCATCATAACCAACATGGATTCCGCAAACAGAGATCATGTGAAACTCAGCTCGCCCTATTTGCCCAAGAAATTCACAGTGCCGTAGACACTGGCGAGCAGATTGATGCCGTATTCCTGGACTTCAGGAAGGCATTTGACACGGTTCCGCACTTACGTTTAGTGAAAAAAATACGAGCTTACGGAATATCGGACCAGGTTTGTGATTGGATTAAGGATTTCCTAGAAGAAAGAACACAACATGTCATTCTTAACGGTTCAAAATCTGCAGATGTAGAGGTAATTTCGGGAGTACCGCAGGGAAGCGTGATAGGACCTTTATTGTTTACAATATACATAAATGACTTAGTTGACAACATCGGTAGCTCCGTGAGGCTATTTGCAGATGACACGGTTGTCTACAAGAAAGTAGCAACATCAGAAGACTCGTACGTACTCCAGGAGGACCTGCAGAGGATTAATGCATGGTGCGACAGCTGGCAGCTTTCCCTAAACGTAGATAAATGTAATATAATGCGCATACATAGGGGCAGAAATCCATTCCAGTACGATTATGCCATAGGTGGTAAATCATTGGAAGCGGTAACGACCGTAAAATACTTAGGAGTTACTATCCGGAGCGATCTGAAGTGGAATGATCACATAAAACAAATAGTGGGAAAAGCAGGCGCCAGGTTGAGATTCATAGGAAGAATTCTAAGAAAATGTGACTCATCGACGAAAGAAGTAGCTTACAAAACGCTTGTTCGTCCGA
The DNA here is from genome assembly GCF_023864345.2 of Schistocerca serialis cubense. Taxonomy (NCBI): domain Eukaryota; kingdom Metazoa; phylum Arthropoda; class Insecta; order Orthoptera; family Acrididae; genus Schistocerca; species Schistocerca serialis. Next base: position 670,580,674 of record NC_064642.1, read on the forward strand.
TTCTTGAGTATTGCTCATCAGTATGGGACCCTTACCAGGTTGGATTAATAGAAGAGATAGACATGATCCAGCGAAAAGCAGCGCGATTCGTCATGGGGACATTTAGTCAGCGCGAGAGCGTTACGGAGATGCTGAACAAGCTCCAGTGACGGACACTTCAAGAAAGGCGTTACGCAATACGGAGAGGTTTATTATCGAAATTACGAGAGAGCACATTCCGGGAAGAGATGGGCAACATATTACTACCGCCCACATATATCTCGCGTAATGATCACAACGAAAAGATCCGAGAAATTAGAGCAAATACGGAGACTTACAAGCAGTCGTTCTTCCCACGCACAATTCGTGAATGGAACAGGGAAGGGGGGATCAGATAGTGGTACAATAAGTACCCTCCGCCACACACCGTAAGGTGGCTCGCGGAGTATACATGTAGATGTAGATGTAGATGTTAATCACATTTTATAATGCCAGAGAAGGCGCACGCGGCAGAGGTATTGGATTCAAATGGTTCAAATGCTTCTGAGCACTATGGGACTTAACATCTGTGGTTATCAGTCCCCTAGAACTTAGAACTACTTAAACCTAACTAACCTAAAGACATCACACACATCCATGCCCGAGGCAGGATTCGAACCTGCGACCGTAGCAGTCGCGCGGTTCCGGACTGCGCGCCTAGAACCGCTAGACCACCGCGGCCGGCAGAGGTACTGGGATTTTTATTAATAGCTCAGCAGCAGGCTGAACGTCTGCTCTTGTACCACCCGCAATTCACTCACAGAATTACCGTTGGTGAGATGTGCCAAACCTTTTATCTCGTTAATGACCTACACCTGCTGCCGAACGACAATTCGACCAGTTTTGGAACCAGTCCCGGGCTTCTTGCCAAACCCTTCTAAAAGTCAAATGAGAACGTTCGCACTAAATAAATGTTCGACTGTTCTAAACGTCGGGCGTTACCGGTTACCAATTTACACAAAAACGGTGTTTCTTGAAATATCTGGCTGGGGACATGCGAAGATGGTTCCCACTATAACTGAAGCTTGTTGGATGCCAGTACGACAGTTGTTCCATGATATATTGCGGAATATGGAGAGACCGTTTCGAAGTTTTTCTTCACCTTAAATTCTGTTGATTTTTTAACAGTATGAAATTTAAGACGATACTGAGACTCTTCATCTGCTAAATTTCCGTTTACTACTTCATAAGAAAATAGGATATTTCACAAGTTTCATTCGGGAGTACACGAAAAACGTACATGTAGTTTCAGGAAATTCTATCTAACAACAGTTAATATGCGAAGTTTCTTCTCGGTAACCAGAATTTGTGTACGCGTTTTCATACATTATTATGTAACGTAATATTGAAGTAATATTTGGTTGTGTCTAAAATACATTTTTTTAATTACAGTTAGGTAGACTTTAATATGTTCCCATGGTGGCTTTCTCGCCTATTCATTTTTTCCCAGTGATTTTCCTACTGCGTTATTTTAGCTGTTATCTATTTTCATTACTTGTAATTTAACATTGGATTTCTCTAATTAATTGTGTAATAAACCTCATGCATTTTCTGCTTGAGTTTGAAACTGGGAGTGCAGCTGGCCGAGATAGGAGCGCTGTGGATCAGACTTACATTCCGTCTTCTTCTCTTTTACGTAGTAGTTTACCCGCAATTAGAAACTTACCTGTACCCAAGTTTTGACTACGTATTTATATTTGACTTTGCGGCCAGATGTTGTTCCTGTCGGCTCAGTAGTTCCCTTACCCAAAGGAGGGAAGCCGTGTGCACCCCCCGTCTGCGAATTGTGTAAACGTGTTTTCTGTCTGAGATCGTATTTTAATGTTGGCGCAACGTGTTGTCTTAGATGGAAATAGGGAATCATCCCAGAATTTGCCTAAACGACCGTGAGAAAACACCTATAACCAGTGCTCAGTCTGATAGGTGCCACAGGCACTTCCGTTAATCAGCCGCGCTGATACGATCACAGGTCTCGCTCAGTTTTCTGTCTCGTAAGCGTGTGAGCTGCGCGTTGTGCTGTAAGGAAAGGTCAATTACGTTTCATATTTTAGTTAAAAAATCGAAATTCTGAACTTTATAGCCATATTTGTCTCAAACGATTTTAGTGTACGTCCCAATGATCCGTATGTTGACTTCCCTAAACCTACACCAATGGTAGACCACAAACTTAAAGATGTACTTTTGCGGAATCTTAGCTGTGTGCTTCAAATGGATTTATTGCATTCCACAAGATTATCTATTCTTCGTGAATGATGATAGAAGCTTGGGTTGGGCTTTTAATTTCCGCCTAACTGTATGTTTTCAATGCTTTTCCTAAGCTAATGAACTTATTTATTTTATTCCTTAATTAGATTGTCTCTTGCATTTGCAACATGTACGTTAATTAAGAAGTATGTAAAGTAGATAATTGTTAGGTTTGCTTCTCTACAATAATGTACTTTCAGACAGTTTTCCAATTTAAAATGGTATATCTTCAAGACGCATATGGCTGTTAACTTGCGATACTTCCACAGTCACGCTTAGTTCAAACACTTTATTTAATAAATGTTCAGTGTGCTCTCTGTAGAGCGCACAACATGTATCTACATTTAAATCTACATGATTACTCTGCAATTCAAATTAAGCACCTAGCGGATGGTTGATCGAAACCACCTTCAGACTAATTCTCTACCATTCCAGCCTGGAAGAGTGCGTGGGAATAATGTACACATAAATATTTCTGGGCGATCTCTGATTCCCATTATTTTATTTTGGTGATCATTCCGCCCTGTATAGGTGAGCATCAAAAGGCATTTTCTTACTTTGAGAAGAAATTTGGTAATTGAAACTTCATGAGAAGATCCTACCACAACGAAAAGTGCCATTGTTTTAATGATTTCTACTCCAATTCATGTATCATACCCGTGGCACTCACTCCCCTACTCCACGATAGTACAAGACGAGCTGCTTTTCTTTGAACGTTTTCGATGTTCTCCGTCGATCCTATCTGATACGGATCCCATACCGCAGAGCAGTACTCTGTAAGAGGACGTATAAGCGTAGTGCAGGCAGTCTCTTTACTAAACCTGTAGCATTTTTTCAGTGCCCTGCCAGCATATCGTAGTCTTTGGTTTGCTTTACCCACAACATTGTCTGTGTTATGGAACCAACTTAAGTTGTTCTAAGCGTTTAGTTGAATTTATAGCCTTTAGATTTGAGTGAGTTACCAACCGAAATTTGGCGGATTCCTTTTGGTACTCATGTGGCTGACTTCAGTGGCACAAATCCAGACGATAACAAATCCTCCAAATTTTTATGGGTGCTGCGTTCCCTATTTTATTAGGTTTCGATTGTTCATTCCTCTTCTTCTGAATATGTCTCATCACAGAACAGTAAATCTGCTAGGAAATATCATCTCATCCCCCAGAATCATGCAAGGAAATATCATCACACTATCCACAATCAATTCACATAACTCTACATGTTGTTGTTGACTGACATCCTGGAGGGTACATAGCATCAGGGCGCATCGCTTCGTGAAATTGATGAGATGTGTATAACTAACGGATATACTACTAAATGATGCAATTAGTCCAACGTACATCAATACTGTTGAGAGGTGACTAAACAGCAGTACCCCCCCACTCTCCACAGTAAACCGCTTGACAGTGTTAATTGTACATACACTAGAAAATTCAAAAATTGTTTTGAGGTGAGAAGCCAGTAGTTAGTAATGTATTTTTCTAGTGATTCAATGTATTAAATGATCAGTGCGTGCTATACGTGGACCAGTAGAACATAAGTTTCATAACAGACAATTTATAATACTAAGACTATACATGAAAATATCACTTTTCTTACTTTCACGAACTATATTTCCTATACTGACTGTGTACATACGCTGCCTGACAAGCCTACAGTGACATATTATGTCCATTTGTACAACTCTTTGAATTATGTAAGTTTAAGTTTAAGTACATGATAAAATTCAAATGTTATGTATTCTTTACAGATGTTGTGTCATTCTTCATGAAAGTATAGGAACCCAGTTACAGCTTTTATATTGGAAACAACACTTATTATGTTACTTGTCAGTGGCATTGTAGCACTTTTGAAATAACAGCTTTGCGTGACGGACTCGCTGCAGTAGAAAGGTGTTTGGGCTTTAGCTACGAGTGTAATGAAGTGGTGAGTATCTGTAAATGGGCAATACTCAGAGGTTTACATTTGTGGAACAGATGACTATTCCATTACCTAAGGAGATGCAATGCTATTAAGTGAGTGTGTTATGCTTGTTGACGAAGCTGGAGGTGTTTCCAACATCTTTCTATATGTCAGCAGCTATGGTAACGTCCTGAGAAAGTGTTATACGTCAGTTAGGCCAAATCCAGTTATGTAGGTTGACAACACAGTTACCTCATGCACATTACAGTAGAGGGTATGCTACTTCCTCTGTGGTTCTATTAATATGATGTATTTCATTCAGAACTAAAATTCGTTCCTCTGACTTGATTTCCAATCAGTATCATGAGCTACTATCGTTTAGTACTTAGTTACCTAAAGAATGAGTCAACATCTACTCACATAATCACTGCCTCAAAATTATATAAAGGTTAGCTATGTTTCATTGTTCCTGGCAACTTGTGCACTATGCCCACGATAAATTTTTGGCATAACTCATAAGAGCGTTCATAAAGTCCCACTATCCGTAATGACGTGTCGACATATTCATAGATGGTCTCACTGTTCTAATGTAGGATTATCGCATGGAACGGCTCTGAGGTAGTGTGACTACTAAGACTATACATGAAAATATTAATTTTATTGCTTTATCGAACAGTATTTTCTGTATTGACTGTGTACATACGCTGTCTGACAAGTCTATAGCGACTGTTATTTATTCGAGAGTGTCTGTGTGTTAAGCATCGTACAGACCATGATTCACCTCTATGTGCGATGTGAAATTCTCGTAAACATTGTACGTCGAACAGCATCCGTAAGTTCATCAGCTGTCCCGTAACATGTGACAGTGAATTCCTCATAACTCATTGTCACAAGATGAACAAAATAGGACTTAAGGGTGGCCACTCCAAAGGTGCAAGCAAATAGACAGGACCTCGTCCAATATATCTCGCAGGAAATACCTCATTGAGATATTCTCTATCGCCAAGATCATAATGGGCCCCATCTTGGTGCAATCATATAAGATCGAATAGTCCCCAGTTGGCAAATGTAGAATGAACGAATCACGTAACGGGGTTATACACGCAATATGATTCATAGTACAGTCGATGAAACGTGGACCTACCATGATGGTAGGAGGTATTGCGATCCATATCATGACATGTGGTGAATTGCGTTCAAGTTCTTCTTAGAAATGTTGGAAATCTCTGTTACAGAAATAAATGTTTCTGGCTTTTGCACTGCGTTATAGTGCACATTAGTCCGAGAAAAACGCTTTCTTCCTTGAAGGAACAGCTGTATAGCATCGAACACTGGCCTGATGATGTTTTTGCCTGCCATTATCACTGATTTCGTTTACAATCGAAAGTTTAAATGCCTTTAACTTCAAATCATTCGCCATATGTTTTTGTAATGTTGAGTATGGAACTCCTAATTCGTGTGGTCGCTTACGAGTGGACTTTTATGGCGAACGTTCGACAATCGCGTCGTTCTCAGCGGGGCTCGCCTTTTATGCGGTTAGCTGCAAAGATCTTTTACTCCCACGCTAAAATTGTTGTTTTTGCAGGGGACGGTTTGTGAAACCTTGAAAGTTAAATCATGCTGAATGTCTCTCATTGATGTTTTCCCTAAGGAGTCATACGTACACGCACGTGCTCATTACGATCCGGTCCTCAGAGGTGTAAGTGGACTCATCATTCATGTATTAGCAACACCTGCAGTGATGAGGAACTACAATTCATTAACATCTGTGTAATACATAAGTGGTAAATCGACGTTGTTGATTAGCGTTGCTTGGACTAATGCTCACTTAAATTTCATTTTTATGAAAAGTGTTTCAAATAAGTTCTTTGACTTCTTATTATATCCTTTATGTGGATTACTTTGTAGGGGATGTTTAAACGATCGTAGTGCCTTGTTGTGTGGTTATGTAATGATGATATAGCCGCAACAAATCCTAATTATAGTCTGATATCTTTTGGTAATCAGCATCTTGAGTGAGAAAGAGAAAACAAATACGTGTTGGTGCACTGCAATAACCGGAATTGGTGACATGCAATTAGTCAAAATAGCTCAGAGTACTGTAATTTTCAGTAATTTAGCGTCATTTTAAAACTATGATTCTTTTGGTCCGTTAACTGCACGTTGGAACAATTTTTAATGCTAATTTCTATATTAATTTGTAAATTAATTGATACATATTTTGAAATTCGTTCAGCTGCAAACTCCATGCTGCGTCGACGTCAGTCGTGTAGCAATGAAAATCTCGTCTATGGTAAGCTGATATGCGTGAGGTGCATTTTCCTAAGTTTCGAGGCTCGCTTTAAAGATGGAGCACTGGACATAAAAGGAACCTACAATCATGAGTTTAATATGTGTTGCAGCAAGGTCTAGTACCTGGAAAGTTTGATAAAAATGTTTCGTAAGAGGTGTCATCCCATTTGTAAGAAATTTGACACCGTGTACAGAAACTGAACACTCGGCACACAGAGAACTGTACAAGGATCTGATCAAAGAATGGTTGGTTTAACAGGATTGGAAATACTGGTTCGTGTGTAAGCATCCGTCACCTTTCCCGTGAAATACCAGTTCCAAGCAATACCGACGATGAAGCAATTAAAACTCTGACTTGTACAACACATCCAAGATATGGGGACGAATGATTTTGTGCCGAAAGTTTTGTCTTCAGGAAATCTGTGTTTACACTACATGAAACTACTGAAACTACCTCATGCAACAGCCTCGCTAGGTAAGTCTCACGTAGTGTAACTATGCACAGCGTAACATGTACGTGAGGCAGTTTCGCAGTGAGCCAGCTGACTTTCGGTTTGTAGACATGAAATAAAGTGCTTCGCTTCTTTTGTTCCGAATACCGTAAACATCTTACCTCGCTGCGTGCGAGGCAATGAACGAGGAGGAAGGCACTGGCTTCACCGATTTTTACAAACGCTGTTCAATTTTGTTGGATAGCAGAAAAAAAAATCCCGTCAAAATCTTAAGAACGTCGAAGAAATGTGGCAGAAAATCAGGGCTGTCCATCAGAAGTGGTCAAATGAGTGAGACCAGCCGCGGTCAGAATGCTCAGCTTCTTGGACATCATGAGGCTCTGTAACACTCGACTGCTGTGGCAATTAGAGAGTAAGTCTCTTACTATGTTATGTGCACTGAGATCTCCCAGTAGAACAAATGATCTGAGGAGTTGGTCAATAACACCTGCGAGAGCCTCTGAATCTATCGCTTCTTGTGGAGGTAAGTACAATGAGCGTGTTGTGATTCTCTGATTAACGCGAAATGTTTGCATGTCAGCAGCCAAGGATAGATTAGAGAAGTAGTGTGTGCTATTGACGAACATAGCTATCCCTCACTTAGCCCATCCCCACTCAGGCCCACCTTGCAGCGGAGTTAGAGCCCTACAGCACAGAAGCGTCAGCAAGTTTCAAATGCGTTTATTGTAAACACAATGCAGGGGGCATTCCTGCGCTAGGAATTTCAGTTCCTCCAAGTGCGTCCTGAACACTGATGCTCTACTGTAGTACGGGAGCCAGAATATTTCTTCCAGTCTATCGTTCCAGCGCGGGTGAAAACTGACTCCGGGGGCTAGACCGGATGGTCGCTTCAAAGAGACTTCATATTCCAATTTCTCTGAATTGGAGACTGTTAGAATGAAATGCTGAGTGGCTAGGGCCTGCCGTCGGGCAGATCGGTCACCTGGTGCAAATCTTTTGAGTTGACGCCACTTAGCCAACTTGCGCGTCGATGGGGATGGGATGAAGATGATGAAGACCACACAACACCCAGTCCTTGAGCGGAGAAAATCTCCGACGCAGCCGGGAAACGAACGCGGGCCCCTTGGCGTGATAGTCCGTCACACTGATGACACATCTGTCGGGGCGGGCGTTGTTAGAATAATGTCACATAGTCTCAGTTGTAAATACATTGCCTCATTTAAGTGAGTGAAAACTGCCTTGAAATGCTCTATAAATGTTATAGTGCTGAATGCAAGAATAAAGAGACTTGATTTTACCATTCTCGTTATTTTCTCCACATCAGTTACGGCTTCGTTAGCCCACTTATCTACCAGTCCCTGCTTGGAAGTATCAATAGTATCGTTGCATGAGGACATCTTTGCTGTAGTTGGAGGGTGTAAGACAGGGATGTAGAGTTTTGCTTCTACTATTCAATCTGTGCATTGAAGAAGCAGTGATAGAAATAAAAGAAAGATTCAGGAGCGGAATTAAATGTCAATGTAGAAGGATATCAGTGATACAATTCACTGGGAACATTGCTATCCTGAGTGAAAGTGAGGAGGAATTACATGATTTGCCAAGTGGAATGAACAGTCTGATGAGTACAGAATATATACCGAGAGTAAATCGAATAAGGACGAAAGTAATCAGAAGTAGCAGAAATGAGAACAACGAGAAACTTAACATCAGGATTGGTGGTCACGAAGTGGATGAAGTTAAGGAATTCTGCTACCCAGGCAATGAAGGACGTGGCAAGGAAGACATCAAAAGCAGACTAGCAATGGCAAAAGAACATTCATGGCCAAGAGAAGTCTACTAGTATCAAACAAACGCCGTAATACGAGGAAAAAATTTATGAGAATGTACGTTTCGAGCACAGTATGAGAAACATGGACTGTGGGAAAACCAGAATAGAAAAGAATAGAATCATTTGAGATGTGGTGCTACAGACGAATTTTGAAAATTAGGTGGACTGATAAGGTAAGGCATGAGGAGATTCTGCGCAAAATCGGAGAGGAAAGGAATATGTGGATGTTCAAATGTTCAAATGTGTGTGAAATCTTATGGGACTTAACTACTAAGATCATCAGTCCCTAAGCTCACACACTACTTAACCTAAATTATCCTAAGGACAAACATACACACCCATGCCCGAGGGAGGACTCGAACCTCCGCCGGGACCAGCCGCACAGTCCATGTCTGCAGCGCCTCAGACCGCTCGGCGAATCCCGCGCGGTGAATATGTGGAAAACCCTAATCATCAGAAGAGACGGGCCGATAGTACATCCGTTAAGATATCGGGGAATGACTTCCATGGTAATAGAGAGACCTGTGAAGAGCAAAAACTGTGGAGGTAGACAGAGATCGAAATACACGCAGCAGATAATTGAGGACGTAGGTTATAAGTGCGACTATGAAATGAAGAGGTTGCCAGAGAAGAGGAATTCACGGTGGGCCGCATAAAACCAGTCGGCAGACTGATGACTCAAAGAAAAAGAAAGTGTTAAATGCCTCCGTTTCGATGGTATATTCGCAGATGCATTTAGCTGTCCAGGCGTTTGTTGTCTGTTGCCTGTATGTTCCCACCAACAGTGTTGTGTCTAGGAATCCTGCATATTCGGTTCGTTAGACAAACAATCAAACAACCTGTATTAATGAGTTTTATTACAAGACAAGCACAAATACTTAACTTTGATAGATGTATCGCAAGAAAAGGGCGATATACAAAATAATCCGTCTTCTTCAGAATAGACAAACACTAGTCTTTGCTACGTAGTGATTGCTAATGATAGAGGCTACGATATGTCGGCTATCGAAGTGGCTAACGTGGAAGCTGCGAGGGAAGTGGTTGCCACCAGCGGGGCACGGTGCTTATGTCGTCAGCGCTCAGGTCGGTCAGCGTGCCATTGGCTGAACTCTTCTCACAGCCTCTTCTTCTCTGTCGTTCCCGACTGGCGTGCCGGCGCTGACTTTACGCCGTAACAAACAGTGTCCTACACCCCAGTCGCTTTTGTAGGTGTTAAGGTGCCAGCAATGACCTCTTAAACTTTCTCAAAGGGTCCCTTTTTTCATTTAAATATTAAAAACACATTCTGTCCAGCAGTATGTGTTCTGTCATTAGAAACTGAATTATTTGGAATTATTCCTGTAACAGTAGTAGTGGTTACACGAAACATCCCGTTGCGTTCGGTGTTGACAAACACCAACAGTACACCTATTGCTCTCAGCAGTGAGGGGTTATAGTTTAAAGGTAGGAACCTTCCCAAGAGCAGCTAGGGAAATAAGAATCTGCACAGAGACAGCCCCACTTTCCTGGATAAACCTTACGCGTTGTGGTCAGGTCCCTAGGGGATACCTGCTGACGACATTTACGTCTCAACAGACATATAGCACACTTTATGGTTGGTAGTTTCTTTATTTTTTTATAGCATCATCGTGTCCAGGCAGTTAAGCCAAGACCCAATCCGCTGTGACACACAACGTTACACGGTGGCTGCTGAAGCATGCTCAGAGCTTACAGTTATAGGGGACAGGCAGCGCTTAGCAGCCCCAAGGCGATGAAACTTGGGGGAATCCCAGCCAATACCCAGCATAGGAATGCTAAGCTTCCTGATGAATTCACCATTTATAATGACCCAGATGCCATGTGTGGTTTTATCGAAAATACCCACAGACGCAGCGATCATTACCTCCGACGATTACGTTATTGACATTAACACCATCATTCTTCCTAAGAATTTTAATAATGATGCATGCATCAAAGGTTTGATGGGTCAGAAATTTCTTTTTTAGGAGTCTAAATCTTCCTCTAACCCTTTCAGTTTGTGCCTAGCGATCTTTAGATCACCTAACCGCCAATTCCCATGGTCTAATGCCATACCAAGCTTTCATTCAGTTTTTTCTTCATTAGTCATACAACCATTAACATCCATCTGACGTGTAGATATAACGTCACTTCTTAAGACCTTAACCCTTATTGAATTTTCTGAATAAATCAATGTTTAGTCACCATAACCTCAGCATTTAGCGTTAAACTTTATTTACACGTGCCCTTTTTCATAATGTCTGTGAGATTTTCTTTGTTACATAATACAGTTAACCCTGGCAACCATTAATTACCTCCCAGGTTTGTCCATTTATTCTGTTTAAGTTGTTCCCTTTGTGTTTGCAATCGTTATGGAGCTCACAAATTGACTATAAAAGTCTAGCCTTGAAGCTTTGTTAGAAAAAAATTTATGTTGACATTTTCTGCAGTTTCTGTCGGTTAGCTCACGTGGAAGCTGTTCATTATACGGTTTTGTGTACTGTCTTTTCACATCTTCAGTTAAGAATATGTCTTCTTCTGGAAGAATATATGTTTATATTTTCTATTTATGCTCTATTACCTTTGGTAGAGATAAGACCTTATGTAGGTTGTACGCTTTCTTCTCTGCTGCTGGACAATTTAAAAAGATCGCTATGCCACATGACACGAAAACATTTAACACATTATCTATAGAAACTGATATCCGCGTCCTCCAGTAGTGCTTTTGCGAACTTCTGATACTTATGTCATCCTGATTAATTGTAGATGCTCTCCATCTTATGTTGGATTTATCAAGTAAGGGTCCAGAGCTCCTTTCTGCACATTTACAATGGCATTGATTAGCTTGGCATTCTAGTTCTAATTCGTTAAATATAACTGTGAACTGTAATAACTTCTGTCTCATAGTTATTATTACTGAGACCTTCTGTAAGCTTTACGCAGTATTGTTAGCGCACCTGTTTAGGTATCTCTTTAGCTCTGCACGCTGTTTGTAAAAATTACTTCAGGGCAGTCTATTGTGGACACTCTGCCATCGGAACGAGTTCAAGTGGCTAATGGTACAATAGGCTATTAGAATTGTCTTTATTCTTCGTCCACTAGTAAAATTTTACTTTAAAGTACAGGCTCGTCCAACATACCAAGCAATGTTTCATTAACTTTACACATTAAGTCTAATACTGAACGTTTGAGTCTTGTGTCCTTCTTCTTTATTAGTTCCATAAGCTTTTTACACTTTTATGTCTTTATTTTGTGCCATTCTAATAGTTGTATGCCACTCAAAATTGTAAGAAAGTCAACCTCAGTTCCCATAGTTTTCTTTTACTGATATCTACTGCTACTTTTGATACTTCTGCACCTTCATGTTTATCTTTTAGTGGTTTTAAATTTATATAGAAGGTATTTTTGCCTGTGATACTATATATTCTAGTTTTTTTTACAGTTCTGGGGAGTATTTCAAATTTTCCTCTTCGAAACCTTGCATTTCCTGATAACAATGACATGTTGCACAGACGCATGCCAATACTCGTTGTGCAAGCCGCTGTCTCATCTGTAATGCAGAATTACTCCTTTAGACAGTTTGTGTGTAACATCAGAATTTTCTTCTTTCTTTGTGTTATTACTATATTAGGCCCTTTAGTTTTTAGTACCTGAAACTTATCTGGAAACCTAGTTTCTGTCGTAAACGCTTTCAATTACTGATGCATTTGTTGCATTTTCCCCCTTGAGCTCTGTCACATACGCTTGATAATTGACTTTAATCCAGTCAGATCTCTTTGCAGTATCATGCATATATTATGGTTCCCACCATAAAACAATTTATGTTGTGTGTATCTTATTACACTGCGCAGATTTGCATTAAATACAAATAGTGCATATCGTATCCATGAATCCCACTCCTTTTTATGGCTTTTTGAAAGTGTTTCACAAACTCACTTCAAATCCAGTGCATCCATTGCACTGCACCATTACTCTAAGGCTGTTTTCCAGATGTTTTCAAGTCGCTCAAGTTTTCGCATGCATTTAGATGTTTCACTGACGAAACTGCTTCCCATATGACTGAGGAGATCTGGTGGTATTTCAGACTTCTCCTTTAGTAGTACACTTGCTACTGCTTCGACATCTTGCCTCTATATTCGTTCTGCCATTATCTTTTGTCAGTCCATCTTGGAACATTAATGTATATCTTTGTCTATTTTCTGTCTAAACTATCAGATCTGCAATATGAATGGCACAGTTCTCGAAGACGCTGTCGACAGCTTTCGTTATTTCTAGCGACATCTTTATATTATTATGTATGAATTTACTACTTTGGCATTTATTCCTATGTATGTCTCCTCACAGCATCTCAAGTGACATACTTTCTAAGACTTTCAAAGCTTCTTCAAATCTGGTGAGGTATTCCAACAGGAACATCAGATAATTTTCACAGAATTATTTCTACTTTTTTAACACTTGATCTAGGCTTTCTACTTACTTCAAGCTGATGAATAGTATTTGTCTCATCTCTGGTGGCAGATGCTCTCTCTTCTTCCAACTCTCCATTTATCCTGATAACTTGGCTAATTACCTCCCACACTGTGATTAACTCTATTCATGGATTCTTAGTATCTTAATAGTGCACATATGACCTCATTGTTTTTCCCATTTCTATGTAAAATTTCATACTAGTGCTCTTCTAGCTTGTGTCTAAAGTTCATTAACGTTGGGAAAGAATCAATATAACTTGCAATCGATGCTGGAGAATTGTGGTCGGTACATATCGTAAATCTGTGGCCAAGCACTTACGGTCGATAGCCTTTCACTGCCCTATTGATGCCAAGTATTTCTTTTTCTACGGTGCTGTAATATCTCTTTGTTTTCTTAGTACTGCACCAGTAGCATCTTAGCATGCATCAGTACTGATTTGAATTGTTTTGTGATCCTGGATACTGTTACACTGTCATCCCCAACAGCTTTCCCTTTCATTCCTGAAATTCAGTTTCATGCTTTTGCTGTCAAAGAATATGTGACAGGTTTTTTCTTTTTTAATAGCTCAAGTAGGGGTCAAACTGTCTTCCTGATTCCACTGAAAAACCATCAGCAGTCTCCTTCAACACACAATGATGCTTCCAGCTGCTTTGTCGTTTGATGTCCTTTTTATATGCTGTGTTCCTGTAATGATGATCAAAAATATGTATCATTCAGGTAAAGAGATAGTTTGTCTGCTTGTAGCCCTACTAACACAGAATTGGAAGGTGACTGAGTGGACCTAACCCCATTGTCATCCTTGGTATTCATAATGATGGGAGAGTGTGTTGTACACAGTTTTTTCGTTATGCTCATTAAACAACACTTGATTACACCCCTTGGCTTAATACAACGTGGAAATAATGTATTCTTGGTAAAGAAAGCACTGAATTGCATGGTATGTCGATAATTTTGTACTTATCTGCTACAGTTCTCCGTTTCTTCTTTCCACTATGCTTCATCTTCTTTGACACCATGAGTATTGGTAAACTCCAGTTACACTTGGTTGTGGTGATAATACTGTCCTGTATCATTTGCCATGTCTCTTCTCTCGTATGTTTGGTATTCTATATAGTCTGCTCCTCATTACATAGCCCTCTGCTTTTGGCAGAAGTTCAATTTCGTGCTTTATAGCCTGTGTACAACAGCGTATCACCTGGCAAGTAAAACGCATTGTTGTAAGTTGTGCATAGCTCCGCTATCACGTTTCTCTGTTCATATTTTAATATGTCGCACTTATGTTCTCTTTACAACCACCGAGTCCAATTTCTCCTCTTTATGTGCTGCACCTATCCCTGAACTTATTCTCCAATAAGCAGAAAAGGCGATAACTGAACATAAAAGTAGGATCTACCCAAGTAGTGGCCTTGGCAACCCGTCTTCTCTACTCACAACCCCAAATCAGTGCACTGTGTGTGTTTTATATATATATATATATATATATATATATATATATATATATATATATATATACACACACACACACACACACACACACACACCATCAGATCATTTGACTTGTCGCTCTAACGAAGTAGGCGAGTGTCACCAATATGTCTCATGATCTTATCGTGGCCTGTTTATCTTCTGCCGTTAGGTCAGACGATATAAATGCCACTTGCATGCTTAGAGTAGCAGATTGACGGTGACCAACTTTAAACAGAACTTGATTAAATTACACACACATTTATTAAAATAATAAAAAGCATACACATTACGTAACTTGATTCTGGATGCTGTTTACAATTGACAATCTGAAGTTTCTTTGGGTCTTGGTATGTTAATCTTATTCTCACATATCTCTGATACTTGACAAAGTGTCTATTCATTATCTTCATGGCTATATATAGGAATATGGTAATCTTACTACGTGCAGCCTGACACTTGACTATTGACTGGTACAGACAAATGTAGATTGGTACAGACTGGTGCAGATACATGCAGACCGGTGCACACTAGTACAGACGATGCAGACTCGCACAGACTAATGCAGACTGACTAATTGGAGGTCTGTACACTCGTTATAATACCTCGCGCTTTCAGGTATTACTGCGCGAGTGTGATCCGCGAGATGAAAAGGTTCTACGTTAGCAACAATCTCATTGGCTGTGTTACATATTAATATGCGGATTGGCGGAAGCAGAATTTGGTCCGTCTCTAAGACAGCGCCATCTCGTTGTGCGGAGACGGACGAGCGCTACGCGTGCGCTGTTGTGCTTAGCGGGGCGCGCTCTAGTGGGAAACTTGTGTACGCGCTGACTATGCGGAACTATGTACACAACACTAATGGACCGGTCTGCTAAGGTTATCGGTCCCTAGACTTACACACTTCTTAAACTACCTTATGCTAAGAAGGACATACAAAACAGGACTCGAACTTCTGGTGGGAGGGACCATGCAATCTGCGAAATGGCGCCTCAAACTGTGCAGCCACTCCGCGCGGGCCGGCTGGAGTGGCCGAGCAGTTCTAGGCGCTTCAGTCTGGAAACGCGTGACTGCTACGGTCGCAGGTTCGAATCCTGCCTTGGAATGGATGTGTGTAATGCTATTAGGTTAGTTAGGTCTAAGTAGTTCTAAGTTCTAGGGGACTAATGACCTCAAATGTTAAGTCCCATAGTGGTCAGAGCCATTTGAACCATTTTGAACTCCGCACGGCGAAGTGCTGTGTTTTGCAGATATGGTTAGTGTTTTAAACAGGTATATGTTGGATGTAGGGCGGGAGGGAGCGAAAATGGATTGAGGCTGATTGGGGAAGGGAAAGAAAGCATGGAGGGGCCGGTGGGTATATCAAGACTTTAACAAGAGAGGCCATGCTAAAATTGTAGCACACATGATTACATAAAATTTCACACTGAAACACTAATAGTGTAGAATAATGGGTGTGTAAAATGTATACAGCTTAAAGTAATTTCATTATAAAATAGAGCGAAGAGGTACTGAGAGCAGACAGAGAAGGCAACAAGTGAGGTGGAGGAAGGGACAGTGGTAGGAATGCTGTGGGCATAACAAGAGAGGACCAAACTTGAAAAAACCAGTGATGTCCAAAGTCTTACGTCGAGATACCCAAATGGATGAGTAAAATTGTAAATTGTAATAGAATTTTAGTTTATAAAAGTGGAATTGAAGTAGCGAAACCAGAGTGAGTATCTAAAGATATTCAGGGTGTGAACCTTTGAAAACATAAAGTCAAAAGTTCTGTAAAAATAAACTCTATAGTTTTTTATTGGAATATTAGAAGTACAGGCCCAGAACAAAGGATTTATTAATAATGAGAGGCACAGAGATTGCAAAATTACGGAATCTGGAATATGTTGAGGGTGCTAGAACTGCATGAGATGATGTTGAATATTATAGATTAAAAATAAAACAGAAAGCATAAAGCTGTAAATAATAACAAATATGAAATAAAAGTTTAGCTACGCACTGTAACTAAAGTGACAGGGAATAGGGTGTGGCAGTTACAACTAACTTCATTTGTTTCTGCCTGAGGGCGTTGTTGGGTGCGCCGTTATGCAGTAAGTACGGAAGCGAGTCTGCACTCAGACATGCTGCTCGGATCGTGTGTTAGCCGATGCACTGCCGCTGCCTCTTCTCGGTGTATGGGGCTGTTAGTCACACGTGCGCTGGACGGTTGGAAGAGACTCTCAAAGTCTCCAAACATGCACAGTTAATAACATCTTTCTGCTGATTTAATGAGTTATTAGGTCATTGCACATGGTGTGTATAGATCTCAATTTCTTCCAACATTGTCATGAAGTTTTCCTTAGGTTCATTGTGCAGCATTTCCAAATGCGTATCAATAGTTCCAACAGTATACTTCAATGTAAGAAGCTCACCACAGGCTGTTTTATTGTTATGAATTAAAGTGTTCCCTTTGAAGTGTATTGCAAACGTCGTGCCTGTTTCTCCTACGTAAACGTTTGGAAAGTGTCCACACTTTAGTTTATTTACATCCGGCGTCGCGGATTACGAGTATTTTGCATTAGTACGGTGCGAATAATCGTCTTAACTTTAAACCAACTACTAAAATTCCTATAGTGAAATTGTGTAGCATAACTTTTGAATCCTCTCCTTTATAGCCCATGGGCATGTACCTCACCTTCTTGTCTATTTGTTCACCTGTTACTGTGCAGCCATTGATTTAGGCTCTGACCACTATGGGACTTAACTTCTGAGGTCATCAGTCCCCTAGAACTTAGAACTACTTAAACGTAACTAACCTAAGGACATCACACACATCCATGCCCGAAGCAGGACTCGAACCTGCGACCGTAGCGGTGGCGCAGTTCCAGACTGTAGAGCCTAGAACCGCTCCGCCACCCCGGCCGGCCCATTGATTTTACACCGTTATTGTCTTTCAAATTTTCTGTAGTAACGTAGTTACTGTTGAGACTGGATAACCGTTGCTCACTGCAACTTACTTTATAATAACGATTTCCGTACCCTCTCATGCTTTATAGTGGCAGTTTTAATAACCCGTAATCTTGGATCGGAAATATACTATGTTTTCAGGGTGACAAGACTAAGAGTCAGTAATAACGTTTGCACAAGTCCGTATTCTGCGCACGCTGTAACGGTGTTGACTCGCCTCTCTTTTAACTTTAATGGGGGTGAGATAGCAGATGGCTTCTTTGTTTTTGCGGTCAACTGTAAACCTTATTTTAGAGATGAACAGCACTCACTCTCTCCGCTATGTTATTCACATCGCTTTGATCTCCTTAAACTAACAAGACGGCATCATCAGCATAGCGGTAATATTAGGTGATCTTACTTGCTATTGCCGGGTTGTTAGTGCAAAATTCGTTTTCTAAATGAGTAAGGAAAATCTCAACCATAATGCCGGCTAGGGAATTTTCCATGGCTAACCCTACAGGTTGGTGGTATATCTTACCGCTAAAAGTGTAGCTAAAGGATAACGTCAGTTCCAGAAGCTCCATTAATTAAACCATTTTATTGTGTTTTGTAAGGTTGTTCTTAATTATCTCTAATGCCTCGCGGACAGGCACGTTAGTATACAGATTCACCACGCCAAGGGATGCAAAGATGGAATGAAATAGTATGAGTATATCCTTAACTTTGTCCGCAAATTCGTACGTATTTTTTAAATTATACTGCTCGTGAAATGTGCATTTTTAACCTTTTAGCTAGAGTTGCATTTATCGGAGCAGTGGGTAGTGCTGCACAATGAACCTAAAGGGCACCTCCTGACAATGTTGGAAGAATCTGACTGTATTGCAAGCCGTCTTCAAAAGCCTTAAACCCATTACATCAGCAGAAAGATATTATTAACTGAACTCTGAAAGTCTTTTCCAACCCTACACTGCACATGTGATCAACAGCCCCACTCTCCGAGAAGAGACAGCGGCAGCGCAACAGATAACACACGGCCCCAGCAGCATGCCGGCGTGCCGACTCGCTTCCGTACATACGGCAAACCTGCGCACAGTATAACGCCACCAAGCAAATACAGTTCACCATAATTGTTACAACCTGTTCCCTATAACTTTAATTGCAGCTGGTAGTTTCACTTTTATAATTTTTTTTCTATGTTTTACGAGATTACACTTTCAATATTTTATTTAAAAATTCTTAACATTTAATGACACTTCATGCAATTCTAGACCCTCACCGTAATCCCAGTTCCGTAATTTTACGATCCCTATGTCTCTTACTATTTATACATCCCTTGTTCGAGACCTCTAATTCTAATATTTTAACGAAAACAAATGATGCAAGTTTACTTTCATACTTAGTGAGGACTTATGACTTTATATCTAATTCAGTCTTCGCTACTTTATTTCCACTTGTATAATCTACCATTGGATCCCCTTTTACAGTTTAGGCATCCATTCCGGCGTCTTAACAGAAGGTTTTTTTAACATTATTTACTTTTTGCAAGTACAAGACCCTTTCTCGTTAAACACATACTACCCGGTCCACCCCACTCACTCCAAAACCCTTCCCCCTCTTGCTTTCTTTACCTGCTCTCAATCCGCATATGGTGCATTTTACAACTTCACTGTTTTATGCCGTTCATATTTAATATACCCATTGTTTTACAGTATTAGTGTTTCATCGATAATTTTTACATAATTATGCGTGATGTAATATTATGACCCCCCCCCCCTCCCCACACCGTGAACCATGGACCTTGCTGTTGGTAGGGAGGCTTGTTTGTCTCAGCGATACAGATAGCAATACAGTAGGTGCTACGACAACGGAGGGGTATCTGTTGAGAGGTCAGACAAACGTGTCGTTCCTGAAGAGGGGCAGCAACCTTTTCAGTGGTCTACATGATTGATTGATCTGGCTTTGTAACATTAACCAAAACGGGCTTGCTGTGATGGTACTGCGAACGACTGAAAGCAAGGGGAAACTACAGCCGTAATTTTTCCCGACGGCATGCAGCTTTACCGTATGATTAAATGATGATGGCGTCCTCTTGAGAAAAATATTCAGGAGGTAAAATATCCCCCATCCGGATCACCGGGCGGGGACTCAGGACGACGTCTATATCAGAAGAAACAAAAATGGCGTTGTACGAATCGGAGCGTGGAAGGTCAGATCAGTTCATTGGGCAGGCAGGTTAGAAAATTTAAACAGGGAAATCGATAGGTTAAAGTTAGATGTCATAGGAATTACTGAAGTTTGGTGGCAGGAAGAGCAAGATTTTTGGTCAGGTAAATACAGGGTTATAAATACAAAATCAAATAGGGGTAATGCAGGAGAAGATTTAATACGTAATAAAAAAATAGGAGAGCCGGTAAGCTACTACGAACAGCACAGTGATCGCATTATTGTAGCCGAGATAGACACGAAGCCCACCCCTACCAGAGTAGTACAAGTTTATATGCCAACTAGATCCGCAGATGACGATTGAATTATGATGAGATAAAAGAAACCATTCAGATTGTGAGGAGAGACGAAAATTAAATAGTCATGGGTTACTGGAATTCGATAGTAGGAAAAGGAAAAGAAGGAAAAGTAGTAGGTGAATATAGAATGGGAGTAAGGAATGAAACAAGAAGCCGCATGGTAGAATTTTGCACAGAGCTTAACTTAATCATAGCTAACACTTGGTTCAAGAATCATGAAAGAAGGTTGTATACGTGGAAGACGCCTGGAGACACTGGAAGATTCACATGGCTGTGACACTATGGGACTTAACATCTGAGGTCGTCAAACCCCTAGAACTACTTAAACGTAACTAACGTAAGGCCCGAGGCAGGATTCGAACTTGCGACCGTAGGAGTCGCGCGGTTCCAGACTGAAGGGCCTAGAACCGCTCGGTTACAGCGGCCGGCACATTGGAATGTTTCAGATAGTTTATATAATGATAACACAGAGAATTAGGGAAGAGATTTTAAGTTTTAAGACATTTCCAGGCGCAGATGTGGACTGTGACCACAATTTATGGGTTATGAACTGCAGAGCAAAACTGAAGAAACTGAAAGAAGTTGGGAATTTAAGGAGATGGGATCTGGATAAACTGAAAGAACCACAGGTTTTAAAGAGCTTCAGAGAGAGCATTATGGAGCGATTGACAAGAATGGGGGAAATAAATACAGTAGAAAAAGAATGGGTAGCATTGAGAGACATAGTGAAGGCAGCAGGGGGGCAAGTAGGTAAAAAGACGAGGGCTACTAGAAATCCTTGAGTAACAGAAGAGATATTGAATTAAATTGATGAAAGGAGAAAAAAAATAAGAATGCAGTAAATTAAGCAGGCGAAAGGGAATACAAACGTCGCAAAAATGAGATCGACAGGAGGTGCAAACTGGCTATGCAGGGATAGCTAGAGGACAAATGTAAGGATGTCTAGGCATATATCACTACGGGTAAGATAGATAATGAATATAGATAAACTAAAGATATCTTTTGAGAAATGAGGACCACTCGTATGAGTATCAAGAGCTCAAATGGAAAACCAGTTCTAAGCAAAGAAGGGAGAGCGGAAAGGCAGAAGGGATATATAGAGGGTGTATACAAGAACGATGGGCTTGAGGGCAATATTAAGGAAAGAGAAGAGGACGTAGATGAAGATGAATTGAGAGGTATGATACTTCGTGCAGATTTTCACAGAGCACTGAAAGACCTGAGTCGAAACAGGGCCCCGAGAGTAGACAACATTCCGTTAGAACTACTGATAACCTTGTGAGAACCAGCCATGACAAAACTCCACCATGTGGTGAGCAAGATATATGTGGCAGACGAAATACTCTATGTTTTCAAGAGGAATACAGTAATTCCAACCCAAAGAAGCAGGTGTTGACAGATATGACAATTACCCAACTATCAGTTTAAGAAGTCACGGCTGCTAAATGCCAACACGAATTCTTTACAGACGAATGGAAAAACTGATAGAAGCCGACCTCGGGGAAGCTCAGCTTGCATTCCGTAGAAATGTTGGAACACGTGAGGCATTATTGTCTCTACGACTTACCTTAGAAGGTAGATTAAGGAAAGGCATACCTACGTTTCTAGCATTTGTAGACTTAGATCAAGCTTTTGGCAATGTTCACTGTAATGTTCTATATTCAAACTCCGAAGTGGGAGGTATCAAATACATGGAACGAAGGCTATTTACTGTTTGTACAGAAACCAGAGGGCAGTTATAAGAGTCGAGGGTGATGAAAGGGACGCAGTGGTTGGGAAGGGAGTGAGATAGGCTTGTAGCCTATCCCCGATGTTATTCAATCTTTAAATTGGGCAGGCAGTAGGAATTAAAACCCATGGAGAAGAAAGTAAAACTTCGAGGTTTGCCGATGACATCGTAATTCTGTCAGAGTCAGCAAAGAACTTGGAAGGGCAGTTGAACGGAATGGACAGTGTCTTGAAAGGAGGACGTAAGATGAACATAAAAAAAGCACAACGAGGATAATGGAATGTAGTCGAATTAAATCAGGTGACGCTGAGGGAATTAGATTATGAAATGAGACACTTAAAATAGTAGATGAGGTTTGCTATTTGGGGAGCAAATAACTGAAGATGTTCGAATTGGAGAGGATATAAAATGTAGACTGGCAATGGCAAGGAAAGGTTTTCTGAAGTAGGGAAATTTGTTAAATTTGAGTATAGATTTAACCGTCAGGAAGTCTTTTCTGAAAATATTTGTATGGGTTGTAGTCATATATGGAAGTGAAACATGTACTATAAATAATTTAGACAAGAAGAGAACAGAGGCTTTCGAAATGTGGTGCTTCTGAAGAATGCTGAAGATTAGATGGATAGATCACGTAACTAATGAGGAGGTATTGAACAGAAGTTGGGAGAAGAGGAATTTGTAGCACAACTTTAGAAGAAGAGATCGGTTGGTAGGAAATTTTCTGAGGCATGATGGGATCACCAATTTAGTACTGGAGGGCAGCGTAGAGAGAAACAATCGTAGAGGGAAACCAAAAGATGAATACCCTAAGCAGATCCAGAAGGATGTAGGGTGCAATAGGTATTTCGGGATGAAGAAGCTTGCACAGTATAGGGTAGCATGGAGAGCTGCTTCAAACCAGTCTTTGGACTAAAGACCACAACAACAACAATTTCAGGACAACCGGTCTTGTTAAAATCAGCTCTTCACCAACCCCTCCTTGCTTCCCTTCCTTCTCCCAATCAGCCTCACTACGTTTCGCACTCCACCCACTACCACCAACATACACCTATTTAAAACGCTGACCGCAGTTTGAAAACATAGTACTCGTATATGTGGTTCTGAGTAGACGTACCAGGTTGCTGGCGCAACTGCTCAGGTAAATTCTATGTTTATGCACAGTTCTTGTCTTTTATACCTATTGCAAAATATCAGATGATTTATATTAAGTTTTACTTGTTTTTATATTCATCAATGATCGAAACGTGTAATCTAA
This sequence comes from Schistocerca serialis cubense, assembly GCF_023864345.2. Taxonomy (NCBI): domain Eukaryota; kingdom Metazoa; phylum Arthropoda; class Insecta; order Orthoptera; family Acrididae; genus Schistocerca; species Schistocerca serialis. The sequence goes on from NC_064642.1 coordinate 670,603,772, forward strand.
TTAAAAATGTGATAACTGGGACGGAATGAACAGTAGGTAAATCTCCAAAGACGATTAGTTGACTATAGAGATACCACTTGGTTAATACTGTTATTGTATGCTCTTGTCAACTTCCCCTTTACTGCTGGACCACAGTACGAGCAGCCCTTAGCGGCTCGCCATCTGACAACTGTTTATGACGTCGCCTTTCCGGCTTAGATCTTTTTTAGTATGTGACTTGTAAGTACTGCATCTTTTAGAGTCAGTACAAACTTTAATTTTATTAATGTACTATATACATAATATGTTTTAGAACAGTTAGTCTAATTCTGAAGACGACGCCCATAGTAGCGTCGAAAACAGGTCAAATTTGACTTAATAATTGTGACCGAGGGCTTATTTGTTCCAATATAATTCTGACACGGTCACTGAACCTTAGCAGCTATGTTCAAAGTTTTATATTTAAAAAATTTAGAAACCTGCTGTAAAACAGAAAATACAAGCAAAGGTAAATTAAAAGAAACAAGCAATTGGCCACCAAACGGGTGAAATAAGATGATGGTAACCTCGTAACACACCTTACGCTGCTATATTTATTACAGAAGGCGACCGGAACTATTAACTAGACATACATAACCTTCAATGTAGACATTACAAGGTATAGTAATAAATAATAAAATAATAAAACACAAGGACCAGTCAAAGGCGGTGCTCCAGGAATCGACTTCTGAGAAGGTCCGGCAACAAATACTTTTGTGAACGATAACATAGGCAGTCAAGAGTTGCATTCACTTCCCAAGATGGTAACTCAGACTAGTGGTGCTCTAACGAATGACTAATGATAATCTTGCTGAAGGTACCTGACGTACTGTAAGCCAAATGCAACGATAGAACAATATGCCAAAGCCGGAACCGGTGGTCTGCACTACATCAAGAATACTGCGTTTAGAGCCGCCAGAACGAGAAAGGAATCATTACCACCAGAGTAGAGCAATCACCAACCGGCCCCTGGGGCAGGTAACTGCGGCGTTATTGTCCACCAAGCAAGAAAAAATACCGCTGTTTGAACTTACCAAATTGTAACAAGTTGAACGCAGTTAATAGTAATAAGAGGTCGAGGAAAGCTAATCAGATCCGGCATCCTCATGAACTCCACTCGCTGCTCTTCGCCTCAGCAACACTACGAGTAGCAACACGAACCCAAGTCACTGGAGAATCGCGGGATATCACAATGGTGGAGATTTCTCTACTAGGATTGAAACTCACTCATCTTAAAGCCAACAGGTTCCGGTTTACGACGAGGTCGTGCACATTCGTGACCACAGCACTTCCATCCGGCAGTCCAAGCGAGCAGCCAGTGGGCCCGACGTGTTCGCGCACTGCGCGGACCTGGCTCCTCCTGAGTTCCCAACCGAACTGGCACACTCACATGACCTGGAGAAAAAACCACGTCGCCCCGAAGACAGGGCAACAGTTACTACACATCGATAACCGCCGCTGATGCCACTAACGGACAGGCCACGCTTGTCAAACCAAGTGGCACCAGTCAACACTAGAAGAAGACAAACAACTGCAGCCACAGAATGAAGGCTTTCACGGCAGGTGTTGTCATCACTTAACGCGTCCTGGATGAGTTGCCGTGGTCCATCCATAAGACTCTCCCTTCACGTTTCGCTTTCGACTGCAGAAGGCATCCTCCGAGGACAATCGGCGAACTGCAGTCGAAGGCGAAACGTCAGGGGAGAGTCATATGGATGGACCACAGCATCTCAGCCCGGAAGTGTTAAATGACAACCGCAACCATGCCGACTAAACGATACCGTTTGGCCTGCAACAGAGGGCGGAGACCTACAAAGAGCACCAACGCGAGCCACAGCACGGGTCATACATCTGCCTAATATCGTGTAGGCCCCCCGGGAGCACGCAGAAATGCCGCAACACGACGTGGCGTGGACTCGACTAATGTCTGAAGTGGTGCTGGAAGGAACTGACACCATGATTCTTGCACGGATGCCCATAAATCAGTAAGAGTAGTACAGGATGTAGATCTCTTCACAACAGCACGTTGCAAGGCATGCCAGATACGCTGAATAATGTCCATGTCTGAGCGGAAGTGTTTAAACTCAGATAAGTGTTCCTGGAGCCACTCTGTGGCAATTATAGACGTGTGCAGAGTCGCATTGTCCTGCTGGAATTGTTCAAGTTCGTCGGAATGCACAATGGGCATGAATGGATGCACGTTATCAGACAGGATGCTTACATACCTCGCACCTGTCAGAGTCGTATCTAGACGTGTAAAGAGTCCCATGTCACTCCAACTGAACACGCCCCACACCATTACAGAGCATCCACCAGCTAGAACAGTTCCCTGCTGACATGCAGGTTCCATTGATTCATAAGGTTGTCTCCATACCCGTACACGTCCATCCTCTCGATAAAATTTGAAACGAGACTTATCCTATCAGGCAACTTGTTTCTTCTCATCATTAGCCGAATGTTTGTGTTCACGGGACGAGGCGTGGCATAAAGCTTTGTGTCGTGTAGGGTGCACGAGTGGGCCTCTGGCTCCAAAAGCCCATATCGATGATGTTTCGTTGAGGGCTTCGCACGCTGACACTTGTTGATGGCCCAGCGCTGAAATCTGCCGCAATTTGCGGAAGGGCTGCCCTTCTGTCACGTTGAACGATTCTCTTCAGTCGTCGTTGGTCCCGTTCTTGCTAGATCTTTTTACGGCCGGAGCGATGTCGCTTTCCTGATATTCACGGCACCTTCGTGAAATGGTCGTACGGGAAGATCCCCACTTCATCGCTATCTCCGAGATGCCGTGTCCCATGGCTCGTGCGCCGACTATAACATCACGTTCAAAATCACTTAAATCTTAAAAATTTTCCATTATAGCAGCAGTAACCGATCTAACAACTGTGTCAGACACTTGTCTTTAAATACGTTGCCGACGGCAGCGTCGTATTCTGTCTTTTTACGTATCCCTGTATTTCAACACGCATGCTTATACCACTTTCTTTGGCTCTTCTGTGTACATTCCACTGTACATTACATTTGGCGAAATGGAGCGTTATGCATGACCTGCTGCCAAACTCTTTTTGATGTACACTAAGTTAGCCGAACGAAGTGGCTCTGTGTCTAACACAGTGGCCCCGTATTCGTTAGGATGACGATTCACATTCCCGTTCGGTTGTCCAGATTTAGGTTTTCCGTGATTTCCCTACATCATTTAAAGACGAATCCTGCAATGGTTCCTTTACAAGGACACGGCCGATTTTCTTTCCCACCCTTCCATCATTCGTGGTTGTGCTCCGTCTCTGATGACATCGTTAACGACAAAATTCTCCTTGCTTCCTTTATAAGCTAATTTCGTTTCGTTTCGAAACAATCATTTAATTGTTGAAATGGCTTGTTTATAGTGTGTGAAAGATGTCAAAGACATTACTGTTTATCCCGATTTTCGGACGGACACTACCACAGCACAAGTAAAACTTCAGCAGCGAAATCATAAAATCATCTTATTTTGTATACGAACTTCCTGTGTACGCCTTAAAATCCTTCCTCGAAATTTGTTTACAATCCCAAATTTTCTTTTGCCTTCCTTTCCATGAAAATATTCATGAGTATAATATACTGGGCACTATTCCTGTTTATTTGCAGTGTAAGTAATGTAAAACTTTACAATAAAAATGTTTCCTCATAGTGACTCCATCCCTTGAACTTCGGATTACGGTTCGGCGCTCTTTTCGCTGCCCTACCCGCTGATTAGAAGCTACGCTAATGTAAATGGATTATGCCTCATCCGACACTCTCAAAACATTCTCTCTCTTTCTAGAGCTACCAGTTCCTTTGCTTTAATTTACGACCAAATTGCTGCATATACTGTAAATCTGGATGACGTCGGTGACGAAAAGTAGAAGCGATCTCCTTCTAAGTAGAGGAAGGAGACTTTAAGATTGGCTTTGGAGAAGAAAGTATCCGCACTGGTGTAACTGGAACTACGTACCCCAAATTTTCAACAACCTATAACGTCAAGTAATTGTTCGATATCTCGTATTTTAAGGGATTCCAAGCTGGTTGCAGCTGGTGTACAACAGGTTATAGGTGCTGCCAAAAGTATTCTTGTATGTCTTGCGAAAATAATTGTTGCTACAACGTTTACTCTGAGCAAGTGCCTAATATCGCACTTAGAGGACTTTTTTCTTCGTCATATGTTCACAAACGAAAAATACATCAAATTTATTGTGAAATTTAGTTTTCCGGACTATCGTACACTGATCAGCGAGATTATGACAACCGACCTACTATCGACACAAAACTGTCCAGACCATGGCAGTGTAACTAGCCAAGGTTGATTCCTAGTCAGTCACACGCACCATGCATTCAGTATCAGTTAGCGTGCTGTGCGTATGTAGAATAGGGAAGGTGCGGATTCACCTGAGTTTGACAGAGGGCATATTGTAATGACTCAGGGGCTCAGCACGAGTATTTCACAAACTGCATGATTTGTCGGTTGTTCGAGGAGTTATAAAATAAATAAAATAAAATAAATAAAATATTAATTATTTTATCTGTATGATTGTCTCTCCTATGAGTCGTCAGGTTTTAATTATTCGGTATCAGTCGCTTGACAATGGCTTTTTCGTAAAGGCAATGTTACTCGTAGTTAACCGTGAAATAAAACTGAAATAATCGGACTTCGTAATTAAATCGTTTCCAAAGACTGCTGCGGTAGGTGCGGACTCATAAACTAAATCTCAATATTACAATAATTTGCCAGCCATGCCAAAACGTCGTACAGAGGTGATTGTCTACTAAACAAAAAAATTACACAGTTAGTTAAATCAGATATATTCAATGAATAAGCCTACAGTTCATAATCCTACTTACTTTTATAAATATAAATTCTCTTCAGAATCGAGTGCCTAGTATGGTTGCAACTCGCAGTAATTTTCTATAACATGAAATATGGCGGTGTGCCAGACAATAAACTAAAATACGTGCTTCTCGCACCACTTCAACCAGAGCTCTCCTTTCTTAATCAAACATACGAGTAACGTAATTGTGCTTTTGTTTTATCAGCGACACAGCGCTGCAGTTGTGTGCCATAGGCTTTATTTATTTGTCACTGATTATTTATTTAATTAATATCTCGCGTTTCCGAGGAAACTCACGCTCGGCATGCAAATGTGCCTTTATATTGCCCCCTGAATTGCGAGGCGAAAGGACACACCTGCAGGCGAGCAATTCACCTAAAGGCACAAGAAAATCTAAGTTATCTACAACTATTTACATGACCTACATTATACACATTATATACAAACTTTGAATGACGCGGGTGCGCCGTAAAAGTTCTTATGTTGGCAGATAGAGTGCGCGCATGCGCAGAAGCGTCTGTGTGACTGCCGTTATGTCGTACAGTTAGATCACGCGGCACAGTATTGCAGTTCATATTGTTCGTGTGCGCGCGTTTCTCAGTCGTTGCACAAAGAAAATATTCAACCAAGATTACATATGAAGACTACATTCTATGACAGGTAACTTAGTTTTAAATTTACAATATTCGTTATAACACAATACAACTTAGATTGTTGAATGTTCTTAGTTACATAGTATTGTTTTGAGATACTTCAAAGAAAAATGTCCGTATTTTTCAGGTGCGTTGACCTATACACATCGTGTCGTTATTACAGTTCATATTCATCTGCTGCACAATAATTTTTTTTTTTTTTTTTTACAGGTTAGTATCGTCGTGGTAAAGTTTTTTAATCACAGTAACATCGTTGTATAACAACGTGATTAATACATAAGCGTGTCCATTTCCCATTTCCATTATAGTCGTTGTGATGCAGTTCGTTGTAAGTAAAAGCATTGCTTATTACAGATCAGACGTGACCCGTCGAGTAATTGGTCCACGTGCAGTTCGTTTTTTACATTCTGTGGAAGCTTGGTTGCAGAACCTCGGACGGCACATAGCTGGCGTCGATCCTTGGACAGTCCAGGTAAGAGTGTCCGTCACATTTCGAGAACATTTCATTCCCTGAAGTTCCAACCAAAATTCTTCCACCCGTCGTGTTGTTTTCTGGTCAGGCACTTTGTGTCCATTTAATCCAGTTAACATCTTGAAGTTAGGTACTATAGTAATGTCACTAGACGATGCACGAATTATGCACTTCACATTTTCAGTTTTTTGCTGAATATAGCTCACCTAAATGTTCGTAGTTATTAATCGAGGAAATCGTTCATCGCGTTTACATAGGTACGATGCATAATGAATGGCATTAACCGTTTCCTTCACATAGGTTTCTGCGTAGTTGCAGAGTTAGTAATGTTCGTTAATGTCCGTGAACAGAGGTTCACTATGCAATGTCTTTTTGGCACTCGTTTTGTTCAAATTTTTACATGATACATCAGTTAAAAAGAAAATAAGTAATTATACATACACATGTCACCTATTTTCTTAGTATAAACATAATACAGTTGCACATAAACATGTTTACATCATCATTACATCGCTATAGGTTATTACATTGTGTCACATTTGATTACATGAATTGCAGATATTTACATCCTCTTTAGCGGTTTTGCTGGGATATTATCGATGTTTTTTGTGATGTCATCTGAAATTAAGATAGGTTAGACACAACATTCATTACATCAGTAGGCAAGACCAGGCGTTTTCGCTACTCAATAAATATTCAAAATAGTAAGAGAGAGAAAATGTTCCTCACGTTTTTTTTTTTTTTTTTTTTTTTTTTTTTTTTTTTTTTTTTTTTTTTTTTTTTTTTTGCGGGTGTGTAGAGTGTCTGCGTGGCCTTGACTACTGTTAGATGCTTTTCGTGTTGAGAGATGTGCGTCTAATCTATTTCTCAAAGTAAAAGATCGCTTCACAGATGACGTCTGTCGGTTCGTCAGGTGTCATACCAAGTCAGTGGTACCTACAATAACAAATGTTCCGTGAAAAATTAATATGTCATTCACTGCTACGTAATCATAAAGTTTACTTTAATATTCAGTCTTCTCGGTGGAGCCGCGGCGTTGAAATAAAAGTTCTTCTGTCTTCAACTGCGACTCTGGAACGCTGAAATGAAAATTTCTATACTTCTTATTATCTGTGTTGTAGCAACAGAGTTTTTCGAGTTGCTTAGCAATATTTTGATGGGTATGTCTTTGACATTATTCAGCATGAAATGCTCTAAGATCTCGGTGTGCGTATAGCCCAATAATTTTGTTAGTTCTACGATGTTGTAACAGATACGCACCAGGGTGCGGTATGTTAACAATTATATAAGGTCCTTCATATAGCAGACGCCACTTAGCGTTGCGTCGTTTGAGTGCAACAGATTTATGATGAGTACGAAGTAGTACAAGCATTCCTACCTCGAATTTTTGTTTTCTTTTTATTATGTTTCTGTGATGTTTGTTTCGTATCTGTGCGTGATGTGTCAGCGTAGTCAATACTTCTTTTATTTTCTGTTCAGGTGTGATTTCCTTGTCTGACAACTTAGGTAATGGTTCTATCCACTGATCGTTCTGTTTGCAATTGAACATGATCTCGTTAGGTGTGTAATTTGTATCGTAAATATTTACGTTATTGTGTACGTCTTCGAAAAGACTTAGGTAGGACACCCAATTAGTATGTTTTGATGAAATATAGGTCCTCATGAAACGGTTTAATTCTCGGAAAAGTCTCTCGGTCGCGTTACATTGTGGACTAAACCTCGAAATAAATATACTTTTAATGTTATTGTCCTTCAAGAAATTTCTCCATTTGTACCCAGAATAGTATGCTGCATTATCTGATAGAATTGCTTTAGGTTTTCCCACGTGCGTCAGGTAATCACTTGAGAATCTTCGTATTATAGCACTTGCAGTGGCGGATTTTAAAGCATAAAGTTTAACATGTTTAGAAAATATATCGTAAAAAGCTAAGATATATTTGACGCCTCCAGAGCTTGCTGGATGCGGTCCACTGATGTCAGTACACAGAATTTCCAGGGGTTTACTAGGTAAAATAGAATGTAAATCTGTTTTTGTGGATAAATTCTGAGGTTTTGATTTTTGACATATGACACATGTTTTCAGTTCCCTGTAAATTTTTCTTCTCATATTGCTAAAATAACAGTATGTACTGAGCTTCGCTAAACACTTTTTTTGTCCCATAATGACCCCATACTAAGTGTGTGTGCCAAATTAAATTACGTTCAGACTCTTTGGGAATGCATACACACCAGTTAGTAGCATTTGGATGTCGGCGGTAAAATAGCACATCATTGTGTAACTTGTAATACTTAGTCAAAGGATGATTGTGTTTTTCTACCAGTAATGTTATTATTTTATACCAGTGAGGATCAGATTTTTGTAATTCAGCCATGTTTCTGCACATATCAATATAATATTGGTGATACTGCTTGTCTTGCATTAAGAGAATCCTGTAGTCATTTATATTTTCTAAGTCACTGTTGGTATCATTCATACCTTGTGGAAGTCTAGACAAAGTGTCTGCAATGGTGTTGTCCTTACCTCTTATGTACTTAATTTCAAAAGAGTAGTTCTGAAGTGTAACTGCCCATCGTGATAGTCTAGGATGTACAAGTTTACAAGTTAACAAAAATGTCAGGGCCTGGTGATCGGTGTAAATTACTGTATGTTTTCCAAATAAATAATAATTGAATTTCTTGAATGCCCATACTATGGAAAGTGTTTCTAACTCAGTAGTGGAGTATGTACGCTCACATTCAGTTAGAGTGCGACTCGCAAACCCAATAATTCTTATCTGTTCCTCCTCTTTATTCTTTACAACTTGAAATAAGCAACAGCCCAAGCCAGTACGTGAAGCGTCACAAGTCATACAAAAATCTAAATTGAAATCTGGATGGCTCAATATGTTAGCATTCACTAAAGCATGTTTAATTGTATTAAAGTCATTCTGGCACTGTTCCGACCAGATCCAAACTTGATTCTTTCTGAGTAGATTTAGCAGATGTTTACTGTTCAAAAGTGGTTGTGGCAAAAAACGTCTAAAAAATGAACATAGCCCAAGGAATGATTTTAACTGCTTTTTAGTTCGAGGGCTAGGAAAGTTTCTGATAGCATCTAATTTACTGGGATCCGGACGTATGCCTTGTGAATTAATGATATGTCCTAAATACTTTATCTCACTGCAACCAAACTTTGATTTTCTAAGATTGGCTGTGACTCCAGCTTGTGCAAATTTTTCTAAAATTCCTTGAAGTGTGTCAACGTGTTCATTCCAAGATTGTGTAGCTATCAGTATATCATCTACACAGTGTGTGACTGTCTCAACTAAATCGTCGCCAAGCACGGTATCCAGGGCTGTAATGAATACCCCAGAGCTGACATTCAGTCCGAAGGGTAGAACACAAAACTGATAGGTTCGCCCCCCGAACATAAATGCAGTATATTTCCGAGAATCAGGAGTGATACCCACCTGCCAAAACGAATTAGCGAGATCTATTGTGGAAAAATATTTTGCATCTAGAAATTTCTGTAATTGCTCTTCTAGATTTTCAGGTTTTGTGTGAACCGGTAAAATTATTTCATTAATAGCTCGTGCGTCTAACACTAACCTAATGCTTCCATTTGATCTTTTGACAACTAGTAGAGGACTACAGTAAGGTGAAGTGGATGGTTCAATGACCTTCCAGTCTAACATTTGTTTTAATTCTTGCCACACAGCAGGTCGTTGAGATAACGGTACGTTATATGTCTTATGGTAGAAGATCTTGTGAGGCTTAACTTCAATCTTGTACACATACGTGTTGATAACACCTAATCGTTTGGTAAAAACTTGTAAATATTTGGATAACACTTCCTGTAGTTTTATACGTTCATGTACACTGAGAGCTGTAGCTTCACTTATCTTATGATCAAACAATGTTTTCAAGTCCATTAGCTCTGCGTCAGATGAGCGTGTTTGCATGTCTTGAATGTCTTTGTCAAGTACTAACTGAACCTTGTACCCTGTACAGTGTTTGTCATGCTTTAGAGTTCTCCTGTCCAAATCAATAATAATTACCCTGCTTTTATCATTTAAAATACATTTACCTTTGGAGAAGTCTATAATGCAGTCCTTCTCGCTCGTAATATCTATTCCTAATATGCAATTAGTCACAAGGTTTTGTACAACCAGGAATGGCCATTGTACGGTTCCATTACCTATTTTAACGTTTACAAAAACTTGCTTCGTAACCCTACATGACTTATTACCTAGTGCAGTAGTTATTTTACAGTTTTGGGCAGGAAACTCAGGCACAGGTTCCAATTCACACATCTTTTTATAAAAATTAAAAGATAAAACGCTCACAGCTGCACCTGTATCTAGGATAATAGTAGTTGGAATCCCACCTACTACACCAGTAGTGGATGCTAAAACAATTTCATTTGTGTTTAAACGACATTGTGTACTGTCTTGTAAAAGTTCATCTGATATATTGTTATTGTGGTTGTATCTTATAAATAAAACAGGTAATTTTTGTTTACAATTACTCGGCATATCATTATTCTGTTGTTCAAGTGTGGTGTCAAATAACTGATTAACATTGAAGCCGCCCCCCAAGGATTCTTCAGCCACGACCTGGGGCAAAGTAGTGACTGTTTCTAGTTTGTTGGATTAGCATTTGTACTAGGTACTGACACAGATTGAGGTTGTGCATCAGGTGTCATTTCTATTATATTCACATTCGGATATTGCCTATTATGATCTCCAAACTTTTGCGGTTGTTGTTGCTGTTGCGCATTATAACTTACCTGTCGGTCGTAAGGTATGCTCCAATTTTGACCTGGTGGCTGCTGTGGTAAAGCAGAGTTTGAATGAAAGTACTGATCGTTACGAGTCCAACCTTGATGCTGTCTTGGCTCGTAGTTATTATTATTTCTATTTCTGTTTGTGTTTTTGTTATTACCTTTGTATCCGTTGTTACCGTTGTAGTTATTACCGCGGTGCCTTTTGTATGGATTGCCGCATGAAATGTTGTTACTGTTGTAACTATTGTTTGTATTGGAATACGCGTGTTGATTTTGATTTCCGTACTGAGACGGCATGTGAGTTTGCTGTTTTTGTTGTACCGCGTATCCAACTGTGGGCGCGCCAGAATTGGCAAGCCTGCATGTTTTGCATACCACTAGTGTAAACATTGTGGCTGCTGTTTTGCCGCGCGAAGCGCTGATCTTCAAGTAACATGTCAACCGAATCTAAAGCTGTTAAAAAATAATCTGAATCGTCATCCGGGATATGTAGGAGTTTTTCTTTAATGTTGAAAGGCAATTTGGCCTTCAACGCACGGAGTATATCTCGCGTTGCGACTGGTTCGTCTAAAAAGTGTCCCATGTTCAAGTATTTTTCAAAATATCTGCGTAAGTTACCATTTTTACTGTTAAAAGTTTCAGGTTCTAAAATTTGTCTTCTGAGTCGCTCCTGAACGGATTGCGACCAGAATTTGTTCAGAAAAGCACGCTCAAACTCACTGTACGTGGTACATACGTCAGCTTGACTGTATGCCCAGACAGCTGCATCGCCTTGGATGTAACCGACAATATATGAAATCTTTTTCCGGTCACTCCAAGTGCGTGGAAATGCGTTACTAAAAGATTTGAGAAAAATCACCGGATGAATGGTTCGTTTTTCTGGGATAAAAATCTGAAATTGCCTGTGTTTCATTAAGCTTTCGTCTTCCTTTGCATTATGATATGGATTTGTCCCACTGTAATTACTGCTATGTCCAGCTGGCGAGTAATTACGATAATGTTGCTGTGGTTTACCATGATAATAGCTTGTGTTTGTGTTTCCACATCGTGGTATGTGTTGTAGTCGTGGTGTGTTTTGTTCTTGTGTATTTGTCGTGTGCGGTATGTGTGTGTCATACTCGAATGTATATTGGTTCCTGAACTGTGCATTTTGACTGATATTTTCGTTACATTCAGACTGTGGTCGATCGGTGAATTGTCTCATGGGTGCAGTGACGGATTGTATTGCGTCACTGATCAGCTGTTTGTTATTAGTAATGTATTGCGCTACGGAGTCGTGCACAATTGTTGGTAAATTTTCACGTAAGCATCTATCAAAATGTTTGTCTTTGTTCACTACCCAATCATGAAATTCTTTATTAATATTTTGAAAATGAGCTGTGGCATCAGATTGTAAGATGTCAGTCAGGTGTTGTTCAACATTGTCAAATTTATTCTGTACGTCAGTAATTCGTTTTTCAAGGTTGTCATGTACTGAAGGATATGTTTGAATTTGTTCAGTAAGAACTTCACACGTGACATTAAGGTTTTTTACTTGTGTCTGTAAAAGTGCTACGTCAGTTGTAGTCTTTTCTTGTCTCGTATTAAGCTGGGAAAATTTAGCACTGAGTTCAGTCATCTGTTTGGTCAGTGTGGCGTCTATAAGTTCCACACGCTTACATAAAGTGTCATTACCTGTCTTGAGTGCTATGAGATCAGATTTGATTCCGTCATTTTGTGTCTTTAACTGTTCATTTTGCGTCTGTAAGGTTGCCATATTTTCTGCGTTTTGTTTCATTAGCATTTGTAACATGTCGGCAATGTTTGCCGTTTGCAAGGTCTCTGCCCCCGCCGCGTCATTAGACGTGACGTCATGCATTAACATGGGCTGTGATTGAGACTTTGAAATTTTTGTGGTGGAAGGCCTATTGTCAAAATTTTCGTCAACACTTGCGTCAATGTTTGATGAATCGTCACTACCGGTTGCTGTCGTAAAGTCATTTTCTAACATTTGTCTCTCGTCCGAGTCGGATTGCGTCTGAGTAGTACGTCTTTGCTGTTCCATTTTTGCGTATTGTTTTCTAGTTATTACCATGCCACACCTGATATATGTTTCAAGAAAATATTTGACACTGATTTTAAAATAAAATGCAGTTGAGCATGAATCGGTCGTAGCAACAATGGCTGTCTGTTAATTTAAAAATATAAACTGAATTTGAGATTATTGGTAATGGCTGCTGGCCATGTTACATGATATCGTACAGAAGTCGGCCATATTGTACACTCGTGTATTGGTATTGTTGCATACGTTATTGTTTAAGGAAAAATACTGAGAATGGAATTTATCACTGAAACTGTTATGCGGAAAAGAAACACTACAGAATTTTACTGAAAAGCTAATACACTGAATTAAACGTTTGGTCAAGCCTGCTAATGCAAAGATGCTGCGTCTTACCTTATTTTGCTGGAAGCTTCTTTGCGTCTTCCCGCAAAAATTTTATAATTGGCAAATATCTTCTGATTTTTGTTATTTCTCATATAGTCAAGTCCAGGTCCAGAAAGTTGATTTTTCACATGAAACAAAGAGAACAATGTAACAAATGACAAAATAACAAGTCCGACACGCAGTCGCCAATATAAATTAAATAAAATAAAATAAATAAAATATTAATTATTTTATCTGTATGATTGTCTCTCCTATGAGTCGTCAGGTTTTAATTATTCGGTATCAGACGCTTGACAATGGCTTTTTCGTAAAGGCAATGTTACTCGTAGTTGACCGTGAAATAAAAGTGAAATAATCAGACTTCGTAATTAAATCGTTTCCAAAGACTGCTGCGGTAGGTGCGGACTCATAAACTAAATCTCAATATTACAATAATTTGCCAGCCATGCCAAAACGTTGTACAGAGGTGATTGTCTACTAAACAAAAAAATTACACAGTTAGTTAAATCAGATATATTCAATGAATAAGCCTACAGTTCACAATCCTACTTACTTTTATAAATATAAATTCTTTTCAGAATCGAGTGCCTAGTATGGTTGCAACTCGCAGTAATTTTCTATAACATGAAATATGGCGGTGTGCCAGACAATAAACTAAAATACGTGCTTCTCGCACCACTTCAACCAGAGCTCTCCTTTCTTAATCAAACATACGAGTAACGTAATTGTGCTTTTGTTTTATCAGCGACACAGCGCTGCAGTTGTGTGCCATAGGCTTTATTTATTTGTCACTGATTATTTATTTAATTAATATCTCGCGTTTCCGAGGAAACTCACGCTCGGCATGCAAATGTGCCTTTATAGAGTGCTGTGTTGAGTGTCTTCAACACATGGCGAAACCAAGGTGAAAGTTGGGTGGCCATCCCTCATTACAGATGTCGGGCTGATTGAAGGGACTGACTCGGTTTACAGGCCAGGCATGGTGGACAAACAGGAGAGACAGTGAACTGTGGGAGAACTAACATCAGACTTTAATGCTGGGCAGAGTACGAGAGTGTTTGAACACATAATGCACTGAACACTCCTAACGATGGGCCTCCGCACCCGACGACTCATACACGAGCCAATGTTAACAGAACGGCATCGGCAACTACATTTGAAATACACACGTGACCATCGGCACTGGATATTGGTGCAGTGGCAGAGCGTTGCATGGTCTGATGAATCCCGATACCTTCTTCATCATACCGATAGGAGGGCGCAAATCCTTTGACACCTGAACTGTGGGCGACTCTTTTCTGCTCTAGGGAACATTCATGTGGGCGCCATGATGGGCAAGCAGTATCGCACACCGGTTTCAGACCACGTACACCCCTTCATGACGATCATGTTTCCTGACGGCAGTGACAATTTTTCAACAAGATAATGCGCCTTCTCTCAAGGCCAGACGTGTGATGGAGTGGTTTGAGGAACACAGTGGTGAGTCCAATTGATGTGCTGGCTCCCTAACCTGCCAGGTCTGAACCGCTCAAACACAACTGGGACGTGATCGAATGTGGCGTCAAAGCTCATCGCCCCCATCCGTGGAGATTACGAGAATTAAGTGACTTATGTGTGCAGATGTGGTCCTTCCAGCGTCCTACCACGAAGGCCCCATTGCTTCCATGCCACGATGGGTCGTCGCTGTTATCCGTGCCGCAAGTGGACATAATGCCTATTAGGTAGGTGGTCAAACTGTTCTGCCTGATCAGTGTACGTGCAACCAATCGCATGAAGTGTATACTAGGAGTTATAGAATACTCTGGACAGCTCCATACTCGTCACTGTCTAATTCCCACTCTATGTACTTAGTTGTCAATGCTGAATAGTCGACCAGTTGTTTTTTTGCAATTTCCACCTGATTCGGCAAGGCATAATCTGATGTGACCTTAACATAAGGTTTCGTTCAGACTGTACATAGATTTATTTTCACTTTCTTTAGGCAAGTGGAGTTGACAACATGTTAAGATTACAAGTAAAATGACTTACGTTTTCACGTCAGTTAAATAATGTCTGATATTCTCACCACTAGTATTATCCCACAAAATAAGTGAGACTCATTATGGCGGTCTATTTGCTGTTCCATGTTGTGCTATAAGTGTTTGTAGTTAGTGCATACCTTTCAAAACCTAATTATGAGGGGCAGTGAAATGAAAATCCAACACCCACCACAACGCTCCCATATAATGGTTGCATTCCAAAGTAATCACCACACACCTTAAGACATTTATCACACAGGGAGACGAGACGATCAACACCTGCTTCGTAGAACATGGTCGTCCTCTGACAGATGCGCAACCTCACCCACTCTTGCATTTCCTCATCCCACTGAAATCTACGTCCATGCACGTCTTTGTTCAGGTTGCGAAAGATGCAAGAATCACACGATAAAAGATCTGGGCTGCTCTGAGGATGTTGCAGTTTCCCCACTAAGTTATGAAACCTAGTCTTCGTCCGATCGCCTGTCGGGTGGTGGACGTTAGTGTCCAACAAGACATTCCTGGGATTTATTCCTGAGCTTTTTGACTTTATTGCGCGTATCAGTTTCTGTAAATTGCTTTAATAATGCTGCGGTTTAGTTGTGGTTCAACGCTCGAGGAATTGGACAAGCGGAGGAAGCAATCTGTTGCATAATAACGCCCACCCCCACACTGCCAAAACGCTATACTTCATCGATTCGAATGGGAAACAAAGCCGCATTCACCATGCATCCCGGATCTTTAACGGTGTGATGGACATCTTTGACGACCTGAAGAAAGACATGCTTGGACGTCGGTTTCCGTCGGGCGAGTAAATGCTAGAGTGGGTGCGGTTGTGCCGGCTGCTGTGGCCGAGCGGTTCTAGGCACTTCAGTCCGTAACCGCACTGCTGCTACGGTCGCAGGTTCAATCCTGCCTCGGGCATGGATGCG
This sequence comes from Schistocerca serialis cubense, assembly GCF_023864345.2. Taxonomy (NCBI): domain Eukaryota; kingdom Metazoa; phylum Arthropoda; class Insecta; order Orthoptera; family Acrididae; genus Schistocerca; species Schistocerca serialis. The sequence goes on from NC_064642.1 coordinate 670,619,896, forward strand.
TGTGATGTCTTTAGGTTAGTTAGGTATAAGTAGTTCTAAGACTAAGGGACTGATGACCTCAGAAGTTAAGTCCCATAGTGCTTAGAGCCATTTATTGGTGCGGTTGTGGATCCGTCAGCGTCTGACCGCGTTCAACGGAACATGAACTGATCGTCTAGTCTCCGTGAGGCATAAATGTTTTGACATGTGTGGTGGTTACTTTTGAATGGAACCATTCCAAGAGGACAGGGTTTTATATGACAGACCCTTGTACTTCAAAACCTTAGTTTTCTGCAGAAAGACGTCTTTCCTTTTCCATTTTCAGTTTTCTTGCATCTTTAAGAAAGTTTGTACAAATATATTATGTGGCCCGTTTACCATTATCTCCTGGGTTTTGTTAAAAATGAGCTTAACAGCTGGAAGACCTCTCATTATATTCCGTTAAGTTCGTTCGATGTCCACACAGAAGAAAGAAGCTCTTGTTGGATTTATGATCTGTTTACAGAGTTTTCCGAAGTGCCTATGTGAATGAATTAACAGTGATACCCGTCTGAGTGTTTTAATGATAATTCAGAGTAATTTGTAGCTTATGTTTATGCCTTGAGATTATCACTGAATGCTTCTGAACTTTCTTCCATAAATGATTGCCAATTCTTCCCAGTGTTTTCTTTCGTAAGAACGTTTCTTTAAAAGAACTTTTGCATGACTATACATTCCAGAGTCTTGCTGTACAAGTCACGCTCACGAACAAATCGTTCTGAGAATAAACTGAATGCGGCTCTCACTATATCTGTTATTCATATGGGTGGATTTTTTTTCGGTAACCCTATTGATATTGCTGCTAAAATTATCACTTCGGACTGTTCATTATGTCTGATGAGCATCCGTAATCGTGGTTATAACACGGAAAGCAGTAGATCCAACAGATAAATTACCTAAATGGTAGTGCAGTAACTCCAAAATTTACTGGCGGACTAAGAAGACCGACTGTGATACCATGGAGACAAGGGCTTAACAAAGTACGTAATGCCAATGCAGACGGGCGACTAAGCCCTGATATTAACGGCGTGAGACGAATGAGCTCGGCCATTCGTCTCACCGCAACAGCCTCTGCTTCGCTTGAGAATCTTGAAACGTACTGTGTTGAATTATCACAGGCACTATGTGGGAACTTACGGGCTGTTAATGACGCTAAAGGAAGGACATTTTACACGAATGAACATTATAAGAAAATTTTTTTAGGAGTTACTAATTTGACAAAAACTGTTACAAACTATGTTCAAACAACAGTGTAAATGTTTTTTTTTTTTTATTGTTGGCTCTCTTACGCGAGATTGTTTCGAATGAAGCACTTCATAAACTTCTATTGCAATACTTTTCATGTCTTCATTTGCATTATTGCTTCTGGAAGTGTCACTAATCGGTTTCTAATCACTTTGAATATATGTCTCACGGAATTCAGATTTCCTCTTCGATCAGTTGAAAAAGTGAACCTTTCTCTTCGCTTATAATCACCCCTTTTATATACCATTTATTGAAATGATAAAGCCAGCCAGGGTGGCCGAGCGGTTCTAGGCGCTACAGTCTGGAACCGCGCGACCGCTACGGTCGCAGGTTCGAATCCTGCCTCGGGCATGGATGTGTGTGATGTCCTTAGGTTGGTTAGGTTTAAGTAGTTGTAAGTTTTAGGGGACTGATGACCTTGGAAGTTAAGTCTCGTAGTGCTCAGAGCCATTTGAAACATTTTTTAAAAAATAATTTGAAATAATAACACTTTAATTCGAAACAGCAGTACCTAAAATTTCATTCGATATTTAACTCAAATCACAGGAGCACAGGTAGCACGAAAACCTGCGCTGTAATATTAGGCAAAATACTAAGTTATTACTAGAAAGAAGTTTAGAAAAAAATTTTACCTACATTTTCCTCTTGTATGCACAATAATTCGAGTACACTTGTGCGTTTCACGTGGTGCGGAAGGACTTCGTACGTATTTGAACCTTTTGGCACAGTGCTACTTGATTATAAATTTCTTTTGATAATGTGAGTTTTGCGTGAATTATATAAAGTGTCGTATAATTTCAGATTCAAATTCCGTAATAAAACGTAGGTTAGCTTCCTCGTCTTCTATGATTTAGGAGATTACCATTTGCTGGTTTGAAAAAACGTCACAAACATCTTTGTTTCCATGGTAATCATAAGTTGTTAGATGTGCAACGTGAACAATTTGGAATGTATCTTATGCGTATGAGTTCGGGCGATTACCAAACTAATCGGTCCAAGGCGCTCCAGTCGTGGACTATGCGGCTAGTCCCGGCGGAGGTTCGAGTCCTCCCTCGGCAGGGCTAAGGTTAAGTGGTTATCGTTGTGAGTTACACTTAACCACTCAACTTCTGTCTTTCTCAGAAAGCTATTCAGGCAATTGCTATCACGGAGCATATTCCATTCGCTGTTACCTTCTTTAGTGAATACACGCCACTCAACGAAAGGTTGCATAGAGTCGATCTTTCTGATCTGATTTTCCAACTCCCACCACGCTTTCTACTTGTACGAAATTTTAATGCACACAATGTGCAGTACGGATCTCCATTAACATGCCCCAGAGTGGGGTTGTTGAAAGCCTTATTGTGTCAGGAGAGTTGTGCCTTCCTAATGCTGGTGGTAGCATACACTTCAGCAAGGCCATGGGGTCATTCTCGGCCATAGGCCTTGCTTTCTGTTTCCGAACCTTATCGGTTTGCATTCCTGTGACCACTTCCCTACCGGATCCACCGCTCATTATAGAGCTCTCCCTGAAAGGTACCAGCTAGAGTGGTTTAGCAGAGTGACCTGAACACTACACGGGCAGTTACCTGTTTCACGACACCGTGACACTGTCCGGGACTAGGTGGATCATATTACTTACGCGATCCACAGTGCCGCTGATGCGTCTACGAAAAGTTCAAGGGCATTATATATATATATATATATATATATATATATATATATATATATATATATATATATATATATATATTAATGCCTCAGCCGCAACCCATGGGGAGCCGATCAAACTTGTCTGCTTCCGTTTTACAAGGGTTTATACGATTGTTCGATATCGCCTTGACTATGGTTGCACGGCTTGTGCCTCAGTTAGACCATCTTAAGATAATCGATGTTCTTCATCATGAGTGTATTCAGTTTGCGTCAGGAGCATACAGGACGGGTGGGATTCGTAGCCTCTTTGTTGAGGCATGTGAACCACCACTTGTCATCCAGTGGCGGGTCCTCATGATGCACCATGTGTGCAGCCAACTCTCCACTCCACCATCACCGGCACCCCGTACATTTGCTCGGCTTCCAATGAAACAACTATTTAGATACAGGCGATGAGAAACAACGCAGCCACTGGGGACTCACATCTGCAGGACTTAGTGGCTGTTATATTTCCGTGCTTCGTCGAGATTGGAGACTTTAGCCTCCCTGGTTAATACGGAGACCCAGAACTGTTTTAGGTGTACCAATGTACAAGAAAATTTTGACTTTGGGCTCTGTTTTTGAATCGATGTTTTACAGAATTTTAGGCGAGCACTCTGTTTGGTCGTTTACACTGATGGGTCTAAGTGTGATAAATCCATCGATTGTGTCGTCTTATTTCCAGACAATGTTATCAAGATTTGCTTACCCGGTACGCTCATAATGTATGACGCTGAATTATATGTAATCTTGAGGGCAGTGGAGAAAATACGGTACCTTCCTGTTACCAATTCCTCATCTGCACTTTCTCGCTAAGTGCGCTTCAGGCTTTCGATTACAAATACCTAGCCTAAAAGTATCTTCATCTGATCCACAACATACTTTTCCACTTTCAGAGGCAGGGAAAGGATGTGTCATTCTTCTGGTTACCAGGGCACTTGGGCATTCTGGATAACGAAGTAGTAATGAAGCAGCTAAGGATGCCTGCTTGGAAGTTACAGTTTGTGAATGTGCTGCCCCTGTCCATGTAGCTACCTCTCGACAAAACATAATCCATCTGTGAGAGGACGAGTGGTTAGGTTTGGAAAGCAACAGGCTCATTCCCGTGAAACCAACGACACGATCGTACAGTTCCTCCTTCCGGCCATCGCGGAGGGAGCAAACACTTTTAACGCACCTTAACGGGACCTTGATGCCTGGAGCCTCCCTTCAGCGGAAGACCCACCGGTATTCTGTGCTCGTGAGTCCAAGTTTCTGTACGCCACATTTAAAATGTGCGTTTTATACAGTATCAAGCCATGAGGGCTGTAGCCTACTTACCAACTGGCTTGCCCTCTATTTCAGGTGATGAAGAATCGAATATAGTACCGGTACATACAATGAAGGCTTTCACGACTGGACGTTTCAGCTGCCGAGAATTCTTCCGGGTTGTATGGCCGTGATCCATGGAACTCTTCTATCCACGAAGTTTCGCCTAAAGCTGCGTTGGACATCTTTGGACGTTCTCCTGGTTGTGCTAAGTCTTGCCGAGTCGGAAAGACCCGGCACAACCAGGAGCACCTCCGAAGATGTCCAACGTAGCTTTGGACGAAACGTCAGGGATAGAAGAGTTCCATGGACCACTGCCGTACAACCCGAATGAATTCTCGGCAGCTGAATGTATTTAACATTTTAAAATTATGTGTGATGTCCCTTCTCGACTGTTACTTACGTAGAAGGCTTTAATGTGTTTCTGAGGTGGTTGCTTCATCTTTTATTTTCCAATTGATCGTTTGGACACAGTTCCTTGCTCCACTATTTTAGATGTTGCGTGGTCGTAGTTTATTTATTTTACTCACACTCTACCTTGAGGCATACGGCTTTTGCTGTTTAGTGTGACAGTGTGAGAGAGACCCACGATGGCTGCTGGTTATATTTCCTAATTTACATATTATTACGAACTTGTATTCTGTTAGTTGAGCACGGGCGCTGATTACCACTCTTTTGAGCACCCCATACCTACCACCACCACAATTAACAGCGCAACCATCCCATAATTGAACACCTAGTTCACCTGTATCTCTAGCGATTTTAGCCCTGCAGTTTCGTTTTCATTCGTCTCAATGTTTATGACGTCATGTTGATCCAATTCTGTATGTACCTCCAGCGGCATAAGTGGATCCTTTCCGAGAAATGTATGCGAATAGTATTAATAGGGAGGAAATACTAAATTTCAGCATCACCAAAGAAGCAACAGTTTTTCACTCATCTTTACTTATGACATCATATCTACTGAAATGAGGGTCGTATAACGATATAACTTTGCAGGTACTTTCAGCGGTATATTTGAATACTGTCTCCAAAATTTGAGGCGAGTACTATTAGTAGTAAGGACGATGTAAATTAAAACGTCATGGTTCATGCGGCAGTTTTAGTGCACAAATAGCGAGAATATAATAAGCGATGAACTTTTGTTCTGTGGAGGTCGTCAGTGAAGAAATGTTACGTAAAGGTTTAAAATTATGTGTAATGTACTTTTAATCCTCCTAAGTTACACGTAATACGAAGGCGGCAACAACTAGATACAGGGTACGGTACATCAGTCAAATCACGGCGATAAAACGAGTTTATTGCAACTTCAGCCGTCATTCTGGAATGTTTGCTGTGAAATTGACTATTGGTTCAGTTATGATACATTGTAAAAATGGTAAACAACTAAATAACTGGAGCAAACTGATCATATGATGGATCATGTGAAATCTGCCGACGTCAGAAAGAATCCCTATCTCCAATCAAGCATCTGACCATTAATAAAACCGACAAACTGCACTGACAGTTTCCTGAGTGGAAATGGAGGAAAAAAGGTCCTGTTAAAATGTTTTTGGAAATGGATGGTGTGCGCACAACTACAACAAACTGTTCACGTCACGACAGATGTTCAAAGTGGCATCCATAGGATGCAATGCACACGTTCACACATCGGTATAAAGGACTGGTGGCATAAATCTCATAACTGTGTTGGTCTGGTGTAAAAACCATCGGCTAAATCCTTCCCATAGTGGGAAATCCGTTGCTGATAGTCCTCGCACTGGTTGCAGGTGATATGGATGGTAGTCACAGTCATGCAGGATACACAAAATCGTACTTTGGCGGGCCACTTGCTCGGAGCTTGTACCACAGTTCTTCTCAATATCCTGTAAAAACCGCTCCTCCAAATCTGGTGCAAGCACAGCTCGCCGCCCCCCTGTACGTTCGTCTATCTGAAACGACCCGTGATCACACAAACGCTCAAAAAAGGCTTGAAATGTTGTGCGATGTGTGATGTCTGTAAAGATCCTTGTTTTGATATAGCCGTTCTGCCTCTGGACCTTTTCATCTACTTGGCCGTACACAAACACTGCTTGTTAACGACATTCTGCAGCTTACAGAACGCTGCTTGTCACACAGACTGCAACACACAAGGGGAAGACACTGCACGTGGTCAGAGGAACTTTCATTTTCAGCACCATCTACCGTGACAACGATGCATTTTCGGACTCATGTTCATAGTTTGTCAGTTTTATTAATGTTCACCCTGTTTAAAACATTACATACGAGGTTTTTACACTACTGGCCTTTAAAATTGCTACACCAATAGGAAATGCAGATGATAAACGGACAAATATATTATACTAGAACTGACATGATACTAAATTTTCGCGGAATTTGGGTGCATAGATCCTGAGAAACCAATAACCAGAACAACCACCTCTGGCCGTAATAACGGCCTTGATACGCCTGGGCATTAAGTCAAACAAAGCTTGGATGGCACACAGGTACAGCTGCCCATGCAGCTTCAACAGGATACCACAGTTCATGAAGAGTAGTGACTGGCGTATTGTGACGAGCCAGTTGCTCTGCCACCATTGACCAGACGTTTTCAATTGGTGAGAGACCTGCAGAATGTGCTGGCCAGGGCAGCAGTCGAACGTTTTCTGTATCCAGAAAGGCCCATACAGGACCAGCAACATGCGATCGTGCATTATCCTGCTGAAATGTAGGGTTTCGCAGAGATTGAATGAAGGGTAGAGTCACGTGTCGTGGCACATCTGAAATGTTACGTCTACTGTTCAAAGTAACGTCAGTGCAAAAAAGAGGTGACCGAGACGTGTAACCAATGGCACCCAATACCACCACGCCGGGTGATACGCTAGTACGGCGATGACGAATACACGCTTCCAATGTGCGTTCACAGCGATGTCGCCATACACGGATGCGACCATCATGATGGTGTATACAGAACCTGAATTTATCTGAAAAAAAAATGACGTTTTGGCATTCGTGCACCCTGGTTTGTCGTTGAGTACACCATCGCAGGCGCTCCTGTCTGCGATGCAGCGTCAAGGGTAACCGCAGCCATGGTCTCCGAGTTGATAGTCCATGCTGCTGCAAACGTCGTCGTACTGTTCGTGCATATGGTTGTTGTTTTCCAAGCGTTCCCACCTGTTAACTCAGGGATCGAGACGTGACTGCACGATCCGTTACAGCCATGCGGATAAGATGCTTGTCATCTCGACTGCTAGTGATACGAGGCCGTTGGGATACAGCAGTGCTTTCCGTATTACCCTCCTGAGCTCACCGATTCCATATTCTGCTAACAGTCATTGGATCTCGACCAACCTGAGCATCAATGTCGCGATACGATAAACCACACGCGATAGACTGCAATCCGATCTTTATCAAAGTCGAAAACGTGATGGTACGCATTCCTCCTCCTTACAGGAGGCATCACAACAACGTTTCACCAGGCAACGCCGGTCACCTGCCGTTTGTGTAGGAGAAATCGGTTGGAAATGTTCCTCATGTCAGCACGTTGTAGGTGTCGCCACCGGCGCCAACCTTGTGTGAATGCTCTGAAAATCTAATCATTCGCATATCTCAGCATCTTCTTCCTGTCGGCTAAATTTCGCGTCTGTAGCACGTCATCTTCGTGGTGTAGCAATTTTAATGACCGGTAGTGTAAAAGTTGATATGCAGGTGTTCGAGTATTTTTAATCTTTCTAAGTTACACGTAATATGATGACAGTATGAGTTTCCTAGAGCCTTACTCAATTATCTAAGTTTATGAGTAATCACATTATTTTATCATTCTAAATATGTGTACTATTATAAGTCAGTCTGGCACGTGAGAAAACCAGACACATAGCCGCATTTGAACCTTATCGATAACTTGTACAATATTACATTGTTATTACAATAAGAGTTCGTCTAATGGCTGCAACAAAAGTCTTTGTTTTATAGTGTGAATGGCTGTCATTAGTTAAGAATCAGGTTTGGAGTCAGTAATATGGGACATCACAGGTAAGACTTAAGGACGACTGGGTAGAACAAGGGCGAGTCTTTGTTTTAGAGTATGAATGGCTGTCATTAGTTAAGAATCAGGTTTGGAGTCAGTAATATGGGACGTCACAGGTAAGAGTTGAGGACGACTGGGTTGAACGAGGGCGACTTCTTGTGTGCGAATTTTATGCTGGTACGCGGTCTTTTGGGATATTCGTATCCGGCCAGTATTGTTGAATGTGCTCACGTGAAGAACTGTGTCTGCGAAACACCCAATAAGAGACTTTAAAATGCGAGTAGACTCTCAACAGTTTTGCGAGCTCGAGTCCCAGACTTACATTCAACGGGTCTTAGATTATTTGACTACGTTTCTGTCGACTGATCATTTACTGCTTTAAGGTCTCTCACTCTATTTACAGAATTTGAAGCAGCTGTGAACTGCAATTGATTGATGCAGTTAATACTTACATTCGTGTGTGACAGGTGAGTTCTGCTGCTCTTCGCACTCTTTACTAACATTGGAAAAACAACTGGAGACATGCATTCGGAAAATTCTTGTGAAATTGGTCAGAAACGTTGAAACTATTTTTTCCACCAGATGGTTCTGTAGTACGTTATAACTACTGTCTCCAGTTATCATTTTTTAATTTGCGGTACAAGAGATGTAAAAGCCATTTTGTTTCAACCAATGCGCAGTGCGACGTTCCCTTTTCTACATGACCCTGTTCTTGTTTGTGATGTTTTATTATTTCCTCTCATTCAGAATATATTAGGCTCTGAGTCCATTTACAACCTGATCAATTACGATTTATTAAATAAATGCAGAATATATTAGGCTATGAGTCCATTTACAACCTGATTAATTACGATTTATTAAAGAAATGCACACATTATGGAACACAGATCATAAAAGAAAGCTTCAGTAATATCGTAGAGAAGAGATGCCTTTAATAACATCACAGAGAAGCGACGCCGAAAGACAATATTTTGCTCACCTACTATTGTTAAAATTTCCTCATATGATGTTTGTGTGGTGATCACTGACAATAACACCCGAAGAAACAGGATCCTTATGAGACTAGGATTTGATGCACGTGCTTCACTGAATACCTACTGAAGAAGATCGATGATGTGGGTGTTGCTGCTTCTGAAGAGTCAATGATAAATGTTGCTAAAATGGCACGCCATAATCACCAGACAAGAAGAAAAGAGCTACAAGAATGCTAAAAGGCCAAATGTTTGGTACTGCGCAACATTAAGATTCTTACTTCTGGCACAAATGCTAATAAAATATTTTTTCTGCATTTCCCGAAATATTCGTTGTTCATTGTATAACGTATATATCCTGCTGAACCACTGCAGATAAGAAGGTGGTACAAATTTTGTAAATTCTATGTCATAACTTACCGTGGTACAAAATTTTTCATAACATATTTCTGTCAATTTTATTTAAGTTTATATGAAATAAAAATTGCTATTTATAGTATACATAAATTTAAAAAACTGTTGCGAAAGTTCTCAGACTTATATTCAAAAACAGGTATACGTATTTGTTTATCTAATGACTAAGAATAATCTACCATTTTTTAAAGAGATAAGTTAAGGAACACATGAGAAAATGTTTCTCGTATTATGGGATGTGTTCTAAATGTACACAACACCTTCTTTATCAAATAATTTGACAAAAAAAAATTAAAAAGAAATTCAGATTATAGCCTATACCCGAATGCTGATAGGTGCAAAATTTACTTGAATTGTCATTCAAACAGTAGCAGTTACATTAGCTTATATGCACCTGTGTATTTTCTTACGTCCCTCTCTTCGTCTTAAGCATAATAAACTTTACTTATCGTCGTGGTTTATAGTGGAGAGCCACTTAAATCTGTACTCGATATTAACAGATTTCTCTTCTTCAGAAACGTTTTCCTTGCCATTGCCAGTCTACATTTTATATCCTCTCTACTTCGACCACCGTCAGTTATTTTGCTTCCCAAATAGCAAAACTCATTTATTACTTTAAGTGTCTCATTTCAGAATCTAATTCCCTCATCGTCACCTGATTTCATTCGACTGCGTTCCTTTATCCTCGTTTTGCTTTTGTTGTGGATCGCCTTATATCCTCCTTTCAAGACACTGTCCATTCCGTTGAACTGTTCTTCCATGTCCTTTGCTTTCTCTGACAGAATGACAATGTCATCGGAAAACCCTGATGTTTTTATTTCTTCTCCATGGATTTTAATTCCTACTCGGAATTTTTCTTTTGTTTGCTTTACTGCTTGTTCAATATACAGTGGAATAACATCTGGGATAGGCTAAAAACCTGTCTCACTCCCTTCCCAACCACTGCTTCCCTTTCATGCGCCTTGACTCCTATAACTGCCTGATGATGAAGTGGTAAATTTAATTCGTGGTGCCATTCTACCAGCAATCCTATGGGATACTAACGATTTAAATCGGAAAACTATCGACGAAAATGGATTTTATGAGTAGAATTATTGAGAAACTAGGAATGACCCATGCGCTTTTTCAATTTATAAACAAAGCTATTCAGAGATCAGAAATCTTGATGTTTTAAGACACAAGATCTTGATGTCTGACAATGTCTAATAGCTGAATATGATGCTTTAGTAAAATAAATAAATTTCGCTTGTAATATTTGACAGAAATAAATTATCACTCATTAACTCAACGATTAAGGAATGCATCTGACTACTAAATCCAATAACACACAATTAACTCAGTTTATTGTTCCTAAACAATAAAATCTCGCAAGAACTAGAACTAAAATCAATAACTAAAACATTAGCAAACTTTGGAGAAAGGCTCTGAATATTAATTCAAAGGTAATGCGTATCTGAATAAAACATCTACGTTCGCGGAGGTTGTACAATGACTGCTATACGTTAGTCGATTCAGATCAAAGATACTACGTATGTGCGTATAATGCTGCAACTGAAAGCATGTTTAAATTTTAACTGCAAGTAGGTCTTTGAAATGTGGAATGGAATTACTGGACATCTTTACGTAAACTTAACCTTTCCCTGCAGTTCACTTCGCTGCTGCAGCTTTGTCTCACCATGGATGTTGCGTAATTTTAAATGGAAGAAATTAATTCTTGCGAGTGCCGACGAGTAAAATGTAGTCATATAAGAAGCCCGCCTCCCTCTGTAACCCGGATTTCACATAATTCACTAGTTAAAAAAATCGTTAGTCTCGGAGCGCTAGAATGTATATGATCCACTCCTACCCTTTGCTTTCCTTCGTGCATCTGCCAATATGGTTAGATCACTGTAAGCACAATTGCACTCTCATCACCAATTTCTGAATTATTTATATGAACCAATAAGAGGTGTCCTTACATTTATTTAAAAGTTCTCTCAGTTTGGCGTCACTTGGTTGAGTATCAGCATTTTACACAAAACAAAGAAGTCCCTACTTTCTGTTCCCGTTCCACTCTATAAGATGTTACCTTAGTAGATCGTGTTTTTCGGCGAAGTTTGGGTTCCCACTGTTTCTTTCTCCATAAGCAGTTCTTACATCATTTGGGCCATTAGGTGGGGGACAACCCTATGGATACGTCTTGTCATACCAAAACTTTGACTCCAGCACACATTTGTAAGGTGCAACGTGTATACTTTACTTATTCTAGGACTGAAGACTACTGTATAAGTTGAAATGACATGTTTAATGTCGCAATATTAGCACAAAAATACACGCTTTCACACAGTTTTCAATGTGACAAAAAAAACAGTTGCCTGGGTAACGCTTCTTGTCAACACCAAAAAGTGAAAAAGTCTTAAACACAAAAATATTAAATATTAACTCTCAGAAGGTTAAATTATCCTAAACACAACAATATTAAAGTTTAACTGGATGTTTCTTTACAACATTGTTCCTATACTTAGGTTATGATGTTGGTCAGTACTACGAGAATCGTCCGATTCCGGTTTAAAGTTCAGCACTATTTTTAGGATGACTATCAAGTCTACAGTGGACGGTTAGTTATGTGACAAATTGAGCAAAAGACTACCCACAGTCGATCGAATTACAGTTGATGCAAGCTAGTGAACCAAAAAGTTTACGCCTCTGCACACAGTATTTGCCTTAAGCTGCGATGAGCTGTCGTCTGCTAGGCCGCTGTCTTCCGCTGAAATTCCCATAAAACTAATTACACCTTTGCTGAATTTTCTAGCAGAAACTTTCCCTATGTTTCTCGTTATGTGAGAGAACATGTACTCATCCCTAGTCTTACAATGTAGTCATATACAGGAACGATTGGAGCAGCATGCATATTATAATGAGCTCTGAGTTCTTGCAAGAACAATTAAGTAATTGGCTGGTTCGTTTCTCCAGAGTTGGGGCTAAACGATGCTACAGCTAATTTCTAGCTGGATATCAGCTGCTGTGAACGCAGTGGTCACACAAATTGCTCCTCTGGGTCGTACAGAGCATTATGTGTTGTGTTCTGCACTTGGCACAAGTTCATAGAAGAGTCTCCGAAAGTTTCCGTCTTGTCTTACTCATAGCCAAACTGTCTACCCACTTGATTTCTTTCGTTCTTCACGTCACGGCTTTTCTTGACCAATAAGAGCGTTCCTCCTATTTTGTGGAAGCTCTCTCTAGCAATCGCAAGGTCCCTGCCATTAAATTGCATCGAAACTTTAGCTTTTTTCTCCTTCCTAGCGCGTTTCCGCCAATCAGATGTTTTGTGCCAGTTCAAGAGGGCTAAATGCATATATTGACTTTCTCATGCGCGTACCACACACTGGACATGTGATCGGCAATGCATCACTGGTCTTATATCGTATACATTTGGAATTCTGAAACACAGTTTTTTAAAAGCTTTCTTTCCTGTCCTTCCTCAGATTACTGTTATATTCACTCTCCCCAACTGAGTAACCTGGTCCGTCGTTGACTCTCCACCTGGGACACTCCTTTAAGTGGGTTCCATGGTACCCCTGTAGCGCGGCATTGCCTCTGCCCTCGTCCCTCTGAATTCCAAACTAAAATGCTTCATCTTCCACTAAAACATGCATGATAGGAACGGTGTGTTAATTACCGTCGATTGAGTGGTATCCCTTTTTGCATTACATACTGATAGGCATATATGCTCATTACCATCGAAGTAAGTTAGGTGTCATATTCAACATCCCGATGCGATAAATAAAGCCCTCACGTAAGGTGCGAATCTGACTATCATTTATTCTGCCACGTTACACATTTTTCAGAGGCACTCTGCATTGTCTTGCAGCAGACACACACTGCCAGCTGTGCCTGAACAGCTTATTTATTTCTCCTGATCAACAAAACACTTCTCTGGCCGATTTCACATGTCTCACACTTCCTTTCACACAGGTAGGCCACTGGCTATTCTCCAAATATCATTGGAAACGTACTGCCCCAACTTTTTGTGATCCGCATGGCATCTCTCACCCTCATCACTTCGTTCGACAATGGCCTCTCGTTTAGCTACACACAGAGTTCGGTACAAGAAATCGCATTCTAAAATCTAAGCAGTTATGAATCTGCAATCATCAGTACTAACTCGTATTTCATTATCCAGCAGGCTTAAGTTACTCAGGTTAAAAAAGTCTTTTCAGGGTTTTACACAAGATGTCATTTCGATAACAGATTTTATTTCACCAATTTCCATTCAAGCAGGCCAAAGGAGAAAGCACAGCATTCGATAGAAAAGCCTGCGTCACCGAATGCGATGCTATTGATGAATTACTTTGTATTATCCGCCGAATGGTACACTCCAATGAAGGTAAACAATTTATAGTTAATACCCTCAGTGTTGTGGTCAAATAAGGAATGTAGAAACATACGACAGTGTTGTGAACGTGTGTAGAGAGTTGAAAGCAGGGCAATTTTCATGGTACCATAGCTTTCCATATGTCTACAATGGCTTGAGCAATGAGCGTGTCGTAAAAATTACGCCTCTGGATTATTTACAACAGCAAATTCTAGGCTCAGACTATTAATTCTAGTCACTATCGATATTGGAACACTTTCTAGTGGAGTCGACTTCAATGGATGTGGCATAACTATACGAGGACAAGAAATTGTTTTTGTGGACCTTATTTACATTGTATGAATCTAAGAGGATCCAGATCATTTTGGCGAATAGATCACAATGAACTAATTGCTTTTATTCGTCCTCGATCTTCCAGCTAGATTTATTACTTTGGCCTGTAATTATTAATTATGTGAACTGAATTCAGATGTGTGAATGGCTTGACAACAGATTGTAGACGCAGTGAAATCCTTAGCCAATTGCATCTCCACGAAGCTCAGCATTTGATTGATTCATATCCTCTTCTGCTGAGACAACATTTCTCTAACATTATCGTTGCATCCATGAAGCAGATAAAACGAAACGAAAAACATTTTTCTGCAAAAGTCATCGATTTTTGAATGTAAATTAAGTTTAAGAACTGTGATAGTCTGTATGTACAACTTGTAGTACCGACTGAAAGTGCTCCAACTTGTGAAACCACACAAGAAATTGTGTGCATCGAAAAAGTGATCTCACGCCATTTGCCAAGCGAAATCCAAGTGTAATACCACTCGCCAAACACAACCAAACTCATTACACTATGATGTCTATGATAATGACGTTCATTCTGCTATAGGTTTCGTTCTTAAACATCTTCAGTGGTAGAAAACTTACCGCAGATTTAACACATGTTTTCTGCCATTGAAGATGGCTTAAGACCGAAAGCGTTAAGAGAACCACAGACAGCACAGTGAAATGGATTTTGTAAAATATGTACATGTTGTTGACCAGAACCTTGTGAAGTGTACACGTGGAATCGCACTGCCGCTACCAGACTCCGATATTATATTTAACAACAGAGTGGAAGGAAAATCAGTCAGTCATTGCTCATATAAATGTCCTAATAAACGATGGAAGCACTAAGGAATGTAAAACTTCATAGTAACTAGTAGTCAAGAAGTTCCAATATCCTACCCAGGGATGAGACATGGTTCACATCTCAAAAAAGGAATATGGTTGGAAGGACAGAAGATGAAGAGTCCTAAGATTAATGTTGAAGACAAAAGATGGGCGAAAATGTTTCAAGATACACCTTTCCAAATACCCACCCTACTATAAACTAGCTGTCTGCAGAGGGCTACAAAATGATAAATACCTTCAGCAATGTCTTGAGAAAAAATATACACCGTTTAAAGCCAATAATCCACGAGACTCTGCACTAAAAAGTCCACAATATTGTGACGGCCACGCCAAACCACGGCAACGTCCTGTTGCAATATTCGATGAAGAATGAGACTGCCCACCCAAAGGTCTGCCAACGAATATCTCACATCAGTTGTCCTGCTTTGTGCGAAGACATTCATTGTCAAACTCACACAAGAACATTCGTAGATATCATTTGAAAATAGTGGTCCAAATTAGGCAAAGATTAGTGTTAGAGAGTGAAAAATCTGCGAAAAGTACAACAATTAACATGGGAATTCCATGTATTGATGCAATTTACATGTGTTATACAATATGTGTAAGTGTCTGAATAAGAACCGTCTTTTCATAATCATTGTTTCATCAGTAATGCAAGAGAAACCTTTTTGTTTTATGTACCTACAATGCTAATTACAATAATATGTTAAAAACAAAACCTGTCCATGTACATTGTGTCTTATAGATAACCGTTCTGTGAAGTTAATTTACTGTCTATAGTTGTAACACCTTAATAATTCATTCATGGTTGGCCGGTGTGTCCGAGCAGTTCTAGGTGCTTCAGTCTGGAACTGCGCGACCGCTACGGTCGCAGGTTCGAATCCTGCGTCGGGCATGGATGTTTGTGATGTCCTTAGGTTACTCAGGTTTAAGTACTTCTTAGTTCTAGGGGACTGATGAGCTCAGATGTTAAGTCTCATAGTGCTCAGAGCCATCTGAACCATTTCTTATTCATGTTTAATTATCAAGGTAAGATTTCTTAAAACCACATTGTCTGTTCGGATAATATTTTTTTTAAGAATAATACATGTGTATGAACATTGTTTGTGAGTTTAATATTTTTGAATTTTGCGTGAACCAACAATACAAAGATTTAAAATTTTGGCATTAGTAGGATTTGGTAAAGAATTATTATTTTTTTTTAAAATTAGTGTCAGAATCATAATTTTTGTAAATCAAACAATAGAATGTAAACATTGTCTTTTGGATTATGTCATTTATCTTTTTGTGATGATTTAAGTAGTAAGTGGTTGAGAAAATACCATCAAAAGATCGATGTGATAGGTTCCTCACCTTCGATATAAAATCTGAAATACACACAACACATTTAAAAAAGAAATAAAAAGAAATTTATGTCAGTGTGAAAAAAATTATAGTCTACACGTAAGGGAGACAATTAAATCATTACTCAAGTTAACTATGTTAAAAATAGAAGTATACAAACCAAAAGAATTAAATAGAATACGGACTACACCAAGTGGTAGACTAATATTCAATGCTTAAGGGAAAGTATAGTTTTTGACTGGCTTACACAATGTCTCAACCAATGCCTAACCTCAGTACAAAAATTATTGCGGAAGGGTGGTGATATGTAAGGTGTCAAACAAAGAACACACCTTACATTGAATTCTTGAAACAATTACAATCAAACTGATATATCACACCATATAGTTACTTGAAAACGTACAAATTATTGATAGACAAAGTGAATAAACAAGCCAGTACATTGTGAATGTAAACCACTAACACTGACACTAGTAATTGCACACAAGTAATTCCCCAGACCCGAGCTACGAGATGCAATTCTGAGGGAAGGAGAATTTTATGATGGCAATGCCCACCTGAATGTTACACCTAAACCCACACAGCAGGACATCTAACGAATACAATGAGACACCGGAGCCACTGCACAGGTTGTCAGCAAAACCCACTCTTGTCCCTGCTTTTAACGATTACCCTTTGGACAGCTTTTCTACAGGAACATGACTGGAGATGGATGGCAGATAAACGTCTGAGAAACCCAACTCATAAAATTGGTGACTCACTGTAGCCACCTGTGTTAAAACCCGCATAAAAGAAAAAGCTGAAACCTCAGCATTACATGGCAGAAGTTAAACTCTGCACTACAAAAGAAAAGACGCCTGTGATAGGCTACAAAATCTCTAGTGGGTGCAGTTATAACACGTATGAAAGCACTGACTACCCAGAAAGAAAATGCATGGTCACGTGCTTTCACATAGGTAAATTGTAGACAGAGAAATTCGCTCTTTCTCTTGCAGTAAATCGTTGAGTGTTTAAGCAAGGTGACTAGCGCCAAGCTGAGATGCTTTCGAGAGTAATTTTGTAAACACTGGTTTACAGGCTCATCTTAACTCGTAAGGAGTTAAACTGCGCCAGCCAGTGTGGCCGAGCGTTTCTAGGCGATTCAGTCTGGAACGGCGTGACCACTACGGTCGCAGGTTCGAATCCTGCCTCGGGTATGGATGTGTGTGATATCCTTAGGTTAATTAGGGTTAAGTAGTTCTAAGTTCTAGGGGACCGATGACCTCAGATGTTAAGTCCCATAGTGCTCAGAGCCATTAGAACCATTAGTTAAACTGCAAAGTCTCCTACTATGGAAAATTGCACCAAGCAGTGACATTTAATGCTTGTGAGCGATTTGAGGGCAATGATGTATGCACTATTACAGCCAAATAGCGTGTACCATGCCAATTAACTTAGGTAGGGAATAACTAGACCTAGGAAATGTATGAGACTGGTGTTTAACAGTCGAGAAAGATTTAGAATAGATTTTAAGGTTAACAGCTCGCGCCTACAGCAGCCACTGCCACCGTCAACGAAAGATAAACACGCGCGCTCGTGGTTCACCAGCAAATAATATTCAATTGACACTCAGACCTGCTGTCGGTTTTGTGTCTCCTATTTTTTTGGTACGTTCGACTATGATCTGTAGTTAAAAATATTCACGCTTATCGGGATAAATTGAAGCAGACATGCGGGATATTCGATTTAACAAAAAGAATTATGAGGCAAAGTTTAGTGCTTTATACCCTGAAGTTATTGAACTGTTTTAATTGTGTACTTCTTTCTGATTGCTCTTTACTGATCCCCATCCATTAATTGGTTATTTTAATTGTGCATTGTTAGCTTAACTGATATTTCTGGCCGAAATTGTATTTAATTGATTTGTATTTTACCGAACCCAGACATGGTCATCAAACACCTACCTTTTAATGAGCGTTAGAATAGTTCGGAATTTCATCTCACATTTGGGAACACCAACTATCAATATTTTACCATCCTGTATGTATTATAATTTTAATGTTAAGATATTATGAAGAAAATATACCTTGTTACAGAAAATCTAAGATTTTAATTTGTTGTTAACATATATTTATTCCTGAACCCGTACACAAATTTCTGTAAGCGATAACGTTTCCTGTACAGGGAGTGTAGTGGAACTGACATTGTGATTATTATCTGATTACATCCCTTTCCGCACTGCTGCAATGCTCTGAACTCTGGATGCATGAGATAGTATCTTCTTACCTTGCAGGCCATGGGTTCTACGCCCACAGAGCAGCCTTCCACAAGTGTGGTAGGAAGATAGATCAGAACCAGTCGTACACATGTCAGAACCTTATCAAGATGTACAACCAAACTCAATGTTACACTTACATATACCAGAAAATCTACTCTGTTTACGTATTGATTTCCTATTTCTCAAGAGCCAAGCAACAATTTCCTATTTCCCAAGAGCGAAGCCATCAAATCCGTATTATGCCACGTAGTTCAGACGAGTTTATCCAAGTGGAGGAAGATTTTGCACCTTAAAAGGAAGAACAAATGAAAATTATTTTGTGAATAATTGTAACCAGCATTTTCTCGAATTCTGTACTGCGAATATGTACATAGAACAACTAAGATTTTAAATAATCTATTACCCATTACATCGCCAATAACATTTCAAATACCGAGGAATACAGAGCGTTCAGATGTAAGCAAGGTGTAGCTCAAATCACTCTTCTAATTCGTCGGGATGAAGGAAACATCGCAACCAAGCTCTTTAAGTCATGCAGGCGGATTTAGAAATAGAGCTAAATCTATTGACTCTGTAACCTGTCAAATCGACAAAATGTGTGATGTTGAATACAGGTGCTGAGATTTGAGGAAAATCAAGCAGTTGATCTTTTCTCCAACATAAATGAGTGACTAAACTGGAATACTGTGGACACCTATGGTGCACAGCTATCACTAAATGTTCAAATTCCACCAGTTCTGCCAATGGCATGTGTGAGCGACAGGTCGCCTCTGTTGACGGTGGAGGGCTCTGAAGTGCAGAACCCAGTTGCTCCTCTCTCTTGTGATCAAGGCCTCGAGTGGAACAGATGTCTTTTTTGGGGAGACAGAGCTTCGGGCCTCTAAAAGAAATTAGTAAGAGCTGCCTCTTCTCCTGTTGCCCACTTACTTTAGTTTGTTCATGCTCTTAGACTAGTCTACACCTGGTAATTTACTTCCCTAGCCGCACTCTAAGTATCCCATAAAGTGAAATTTATCCTCTTTTTTTATTTATTTCCTGTTCTATTAATTAACCTGATAAGTACTGACCGCTCGACCTCCTGCACATTTACATTTCAATGTATGAGCGATATTCAGAACGTCCAAGACAACAACAGCACTATTATAAATTACCAAATAACAGCCTACTTGAATTCACTATGAATTTTCAGTCATATTATGCAAAGAAAGTGGGAAAAAGTGAAGAGTGACTTGTTAGAATTGAAGAGCGACCAACAAGACGAAGCGTCTCAAACTGGGAGACAAGACTAAAATTTTCATTACAAGTGTTCCAGCTGCTGCAGGACTACTATCCTCTTAAATGCCGACGGAACCGGAAAACTATTTCTACAGTCTCCTCATATGCTATGCACCATTTTACTCAACATTTGAGATAAAAATATGTCTACCTGAAAACTACACCATCCGAGAGACAGACAGTTAAAGAATGTTTGAGTCAGACACATGATTTCAAGCTTCTTGAAAATCCACAAGACGTCGCTGAGGCTGAAATTAAAGAAGAAGCTAAAGAAGAGGTGATGGTAAGTGGGCTGTACCAGTATATTTGTGTTGCAATGAATGTACGACAGAGAAAATTACTGACCACCGTAACTCGGAGTATCGAGTGCCAAATGAAAGTAAGTCCCAGTCGCATCAGATTATCTGTCACCTGAAGGGCTCGAGTTGACCGAACATTCAAATGCAAGGCACTGAAAGAATGTCGATCGCTGCCATCATAAGACAACAGTTTAAGTTGACGCATTGACCGGTATAGCAGCACGACTTGTTAGTGGGGCAGCATTGGATACATAATTCAAATTACCAGCTGAGAAAGACGGAAAGATGAGAGGCAGTTTGGAGTAACTTACTGGTAACTATTTCAAGGTTTTGAGAAATCAGTGGAAGGATGTCGAATTATTGTTAATCGTCGAGATTTCAGTGTTTCCACATGTGAAGGTGTGCATGGTCTAGATTGTGACAACTGGAAGAGAAGGGAAATGGACTATTCGATGGCACCTACATAATGGTTCCTGCAGATTTGCTTTAGTTGCCACCAATTACAGGAGCACAAGCATACCACCAGCCAGCGAGTTTCATTCTGGCACCGCATCTGTGGAGTCTCCTCAGCTTCTTGGAGTTGACGCAGAACATACGACGAGGAGGAGACACAACATTTGCCGATAGTTTGAATGATCTGCACGTCAGTGAGTTGAGGGCACAACAATTTGGTTTATTGAAGTCAAAAGTACTGACAAAGGCACCTGGCGGTTTGGATCTTGCATCTAACTTGTTCTTAGATTGATAGACAACGAAGCTGTTCTTGGACGATATCGAACCCAATGAGCGACGGTTATAAGATTCTGGCTCATATACGCTAGTCAGTGGGATAAGAAATGCCAACAATGGGAAAACGGAAAATACTGTGTCAGTCGATACCTACAAGAGTGGAGGATTATAAAAGACATTGGAAATTTGCATCGGAGCGAGAGTGACGTATCGCGTAAACACGAACGTAGAGCATGGACTTGGTGAATGGTGAAGTGGGCCAAACAGTGATATTGTGTTCTTTCAGTCCGTTGTAATCGACACCGGCATTCTACCTGCTCTTATCGACTTCAGCTGAGACGGAATTCATCTAACCATGAAAAAAATCGTTGTAACAGACGGGCGAACATAGCTACGAATAATATTGTGCTGGGCCTCCAAAATTCAAAAAATAGAAGGACGTACCGTGAAACACGCTGCAGTATATCTCGAATCTGGTCTATTTGCTAACGGATAGACATGTGTTCGATTAGTAGTGTCAGCTCCATAGATTACGAAAAGTAAAGCTCAGCTGCTCAAAACTGACTACAGGACGCCGTGCCATGAAGATGCTCTGAATTGATACATAACAAAGACTAGCATTAATTTGCGTTAATACTGACTTAAAAATCTAACGCAGACTCTCATATAAAACAAATTTTTCTTCCTGTTTATTTCATATTTATAGGACAATAACAGATTGATATATTATTAGTAGGTAGGTATAAACCTATTCTATTTCAAATATTATCAGGTGAAACGACATTGAAAGAAAAGTGAAATTTACCACATGTCTCTCTTATTATCTCATGATAGTATTGAAACTCTATTGATCAATTTCGCACACAAAAGGCTAAAAGTCAAAAACTAAATATTTAAAAAACATAATATTTATTATAACACGTGTTTACATCGGAATAAAATCCGTAAAATAAGTTCTCCCATCCACATACTGAACCATAACCCCGTACAGATAGTTCTGAAAATTTTTTTTGGGTAATTTTCAGTACAAATGGAAATACTTGCGAAATTTATAACGAACAACGCTGGGCGTATGCGGTTGAAAATAGAAGGTGAACTATTCATGCATGAGTTATGCGTTGTGCACACCCTGCGTCTGTCGTAGGGGAAAACTATTTTGTACTTTTTAGCCCTATTTACTAACGTGTCGTAATTGAAGTTTATATGAATTCAATTAGTAATGATAATTAAGTTGTTATTATTTACATGATTATCATTTTTCCGATTGATGATGTCATAATCCCCAGATAGTTAAAAGGCTTACATCTTCTGATCTCGCCGGCTGCAACACCAAAATCTCTGTGATATTGTCTGAAATCTTCACAAATTCGATTTTAGGCAGCTAAAGAACATACTGATGTTATGCTGCGTCGTCTACGTATAGAAAATCTGTTTCTATGCTTTCAGCACATCTCATGAATTCAGCACGTGAAAGGTCACGTAACCGCAACGGATACTGTTTATTGATGCCGTTAGATTTTATAGATAATAAAATGAGCGTGGCTTCGATTCTGCTAGTTGTGGCGTCGTAAGGGAGTTACCGCGTAGGTGCTTCCGATTTCTGCCTGTGAAAGTTAGAGACCATTTACGTTCTGAAACCGTAAAGCGATTCCTTCTTACGACTTTCGGCGAATATCGGTTCCATTTAGCATAAAACTCATTTCCGTTTGCGAATGGCATTTTCGTATATCCCGAAGTCGAAAAATCTTCTTATTGATTTATGTTAAAAACTCTATACCCATGTAAGTTACAGCTTTTACTAGTAGAGCTTTCTCAGCATAGTACTCGCGCAAAACATGCAAATTAGGAAGACAATAAGTATCTTAACTATAGGCTGAATTTTGCGGAGGCTTTATTCCTGCCTTTACATAATTGAGAGCAAAACTTTTCTGCATATTATTAAGTCTAATAACTTGTAGCTTACGACAGGAGCCTATGCGACACGGTATAGCACACATTTCTGGTGTATATCAGCGCAAGCTAAATTGTTTTCCATCATTACTTAAATATCACAAACAAAAAAATTTAATAAAATTATAACTTCTTCAATTTCAGGTGCTTTCTACAGTGTCTAGAAAACAGTTGTAATGACATCACAATCTAATGCAGAAGTAACTGAGGTAATACGCTGGAAATGAAAAGGAAATAAAACAACTCTCAGTGAATCACTTGACCAAATACCTCTCCTGTTTGTCGTTTTCAATCACCAGTATATTACAAGTTTACACATTTTAATTCTGGTATCCATTTGCTTACTCGCCATCATCGAAGTACCTTCTTTCCGTTTCTCTACCTTTCCATTCTCGGAAAAGCAAACACTTAAATCTCTTCGCGCGAGCTCTGATTATCCTTATTTTATTGCGATGATCATTTCTCCCTACGTAGGTGGGGCATCAACAAAATATTTTTGCGTTCGGAAGGGAATTTAGGTGTTTGAAATTTCGTGGAAAGATCTCGTCTCAACGAAAATTGTGTTAATGATAGCCGTCATAACTGGTGTATAACATCAGAGACACTCTCTCCCTAGTTTCGGGATAACACAAAACGAGCTGCACTTCTTTGTACTTTCCGATATCTTCCGGCAATACTATCTAGTAAGGACCCCTTCCTAAAGTACTAGAACAGGAGCAGGAAAGGAGGAGATTAGTGTTTAATGTCCCGTCGACAACGAGGTCATTAGAGACCGAGGACAAGCTCGGATAAGGAAAAGACAGCAAAGGAAATCGACCGTACCCTTTCAAAGGAACCAGTCCAACATTTTCTTGAAGCGATTTATGGAAATCACTGGAAACCTAAATCAGGTGGGCCAGACGCAGGTCTGAACCGTTGCCCTTCCGAATTCGAATCCACTGCGCCACCTCTGTTGGTGATATTCTGTAAGAGGACGGACAAGCGTAGTGTATGCAGCATAATTTATGGGCAGTTGCCATTTTTCTCATCATAGGGATATCGTGTCTAAATCATTTTGCAATTGGTTTCGTTTCTCTGATGAGTTGACAAGAGCATAAATGACGGCATTTTCTGCATCTAAATCATTTATAGATTAGAACTAGCAGAGTGGGTATAGCACTTCCTTGGGGAAAGCCAGGTATCATTTCTCCGTTACTCGATGTCTTTCCGTTAGTTACTGCGAACTGTGACCTTTCTAATAGGACATTATGTAACCAGTCA
This sequence comes from Schistocerca serialis cubense, assembly GCF_023864345.2. Classification (NCBI taxonomy): domain Eukaryota; kingdom Metazoa; phylum Arthropoda; class Insecta; order Orthoptera; family Acrididae; genus Schistocerca; species Schistocerca serialis. The sequence goes on from NC_064642.1 coordinate 670,644,161, forward strand.
CATAAATGAGACGCCAATGTGTAGGTACGCACCTTGATTAAGGGCTGCTTGTGAGAAACGGTGTCAAAAACCCTTTGTAAATCTGTAAATATGAAATCAATTCGAGATCCCCTGTCAATAGGACACATTACTTCGTGTCATAAAGAGCTAGTTGTGTTTAACATTAACGATGTATTTGTTCCAAAATCCTACTGAAAATCGTCGTTACTGATATGGGTTTGTAATTCAGCGGGTTCTATTACTTCTTTTCTTGAGCGCTCATGTGACCTTGTCAACTTTCCAGTCTTTATGTACCGATCTTTCGAACAGCGAGTGGTTGTATATGATTCCCAGATTTAGAGTTTCGTTGTGGGAACTATTGAAAGAATCTCGCAATGAAAACCGCGCTAAATTCCAAGCTTCTCTAAAACAAAACTTCGCCAACTTGGATATTTTACGTTCTTTAAAATTTGTCATGTTTTATTCGTTGCTCCTGGAACAGTGTTCTGACCTGTTTATATAGCATGGGTCTCGTGGCTTTTGTATTTCTCCCTTCATCAATTAGATTCAGTATCTCGTTTGTTACCCTCGGCTTTCCACTAGACCTACTTGATCCTCTGTTGCCTTCACTATTTCCTCTCTCAAAGTTACATATTCTTCTCCTTCTATATTCCTTTCAGATGTCCTTGTCAACCTTTCCCTAAAGCTCCCTCTGAATCTCTCAACAAGCTCTGGTTCCATCTCCTTAAATTCCTACCTTTCTTCGATTTCTTCAATGTTAATCTGCAGTTCATAACCAATAAATTGTGTTTAGAGTCCATATCTGCCCCTGAAAATGTCTTACCGTTTAAAATCTGTTTCCAAAATCTGTCCTGCCATTATGTAATCAATCTCAATTCTTCTAGTGTCTCCAGTCTCTTTCACTTACATAACCTTCTTTCGCAATTCTTAAACCAAGTATAAGTAATGATTAAATTATGCTTTGTCCAAACTTCTGCGAGGCTATTTCCTCCTTCATTCGTTTCCCAGTCCACATTCATCTACTGTTTTCCCTTCTCTTCTCTTTCCTACTGTCGAATTCCCTTCCCTCATGACTATTTAATTTTCTTCTCCCTTACCTCTCTGATTTTCTCTTAGCTCATATGCGTTTCATCAATCTCTTCATCATCTGTGGAGCTAGTTGGCAAATTTACTCCTGTGGTTGGTGTGGGCTTAGTGACTATCTTGGCTACAATAATATACTCACTACGCCGTTCATAGTAGATTATTCGCATTCCTATTTTCTTATTCATTATAAAACATACTCCTCCATTACCTCTATGTGATCTTGTGTTTATAACCCTGTATTCAACTGACCAGATGTCATGTTACACATGCCAACGAACGTCAGTAACTCCCTCTGTATATGGGTTTAACTTCTCGATTTCCCTCTTTTAATTTCCTAATGTACCTTCCCGATTAAGATATCTGACATTCCACGCTCCTATACGTAGAACGCCAGTTTTGTTTCTCTTGATAACGGCATCCTCCTCAGCAAACCTCGCCCAGAGTTCCAAATGATCGACTATTTTATCTCTGGAGTATTTTACCAAAGAGGAAGCTATCATCGTATGACCATACAGTAGAGCTACATGCCCTAGGGAGAAATTGTGGCTGCAATTTCGCCTTGCTTTCAGCCGTTCGAAGCACTACCACAGCAAGACTGCTTTGCTTGACGTTACAAGACCAGAACAGTCAATCATCCTGATTGTTGCCACTGTAACTAACGGAAAACTTCTGCCTCTCTTCAGAAAGCAGGAGAAAAGGAATGCAAAGTCAAAAAATGAGATTGACAGGTAGCCCAAAATGGCTAAGTGGAATTCTCTAGAAGACAAATGTAAGGATTTAGAACCATATATCACTAGGGGAAAGGTAGATACTGTCTACAAGAAACAAGAAAATTAGAGAGTCCTTTGGAGAGAACCTGAACGACATCAAAAGATCAGATGCAAAATCTGTCCTAGGAAAGAAGCGAAAGCTGGAAGGTGCAAGGAATATATGGGGTCACTACAAGGGAGATAAACGTGAGAGCAGTAGTATAGAAATGGAAGAGGATGTAGATGAATATGAGATAGGATATACGCCAGTGCGTGAAGAATTTTATAGAGGACTAAAAGACTTAAGTTGAAACAAAGCCTCAGGAGTAGACAGCATTCCGTTAGAAATATTCATAGCCTTTAGAGAGCCAGTTATGAAAAAACACTTCCACCTGGTAAGCAAGATGTATGAGGCAGGCGGAATTCAAATAGAAGATTATAATTCCAGTTCCAAAGAAAGCAAGTACCTAGAGGTGTGAATATTAAGTTCCGGTTAAGTAAGTGATGGTTGCAAAATACTAACACGAACTCTTTGGAGAAGAATGGAAAAACTGGTAGAATCTGACGGGAACACGGATTTTGCTTCCGGAGAAATCTAGGAACACGTGAGGCAATGCTGGCCCTACGACGTCTCACAGAAGGTAGGCAACGGAAATGCAAATCTCCATTTGTAGCATCTGTAGACTTAGAGAATGCTATAGACAAAGTTGACTGGAATACTCTCTCTGAAATTCTGAAGGCAGCAGGGCTAAAATACAAGAGCTAAAGGCTACTTGCAACTAGTGCAGAAACCAGATGGCAATTAATAAGAGTTGCATGCAAGGGAGGCAGTGGTTGAGAGGGGAGTGAGACAGGATTGTAGCCCATCCCCGAGGTTATTCAATCTGTTCGTTGAGCAAGCAGTAAAGGAAAGAAAAGAAAAGTTTGGATTACGATACTGAAGTCCAGGGAAAAGAAAAAAAAACTTTCTTGTTTTCCGATGACACTGTAATTCTGTCAGAAACGCCAAGGGAACTGGAAGAGCTGTTGAACTGAATGGACACTGTCGTCAAGTTAGGATATACGATGAACATCAACAAAAGGAAATCAAGAATAAAGGAATGTGGTCGAATTAATTCAGGTGATTCTGAGGGAATTAGATCAAGAAATGGGGCACTGATAATTGTAGACGAGTTTTGTTATTTGGGATAACTGATGGTGGCCGAAGCAGAGGACGTAAAATGTAGGTTGACAGTGGCGAGGAAAGCTTTTTTTTAGAACAGAAATTTGTTAGCGTCGAGTATAGTTTTAAATATCAGGAAGTTGTCTTTGAAACTATTTGTATGAAGTGTAGCCATCTGTGGAAGAGAAACGTGGCTGATAAACAGTTTAGACAACACGAGAATAGAATCTTTTGAAAAGTAGTGCTATAGAAGAATTCTTAAGATTAGATAAGTAGATACCGTAACTAATAAGGGGGTACTAAATATAACTGGGGAGAAAAGAAATTCGTGGCACTACCTGATTAGAAGAAGGAATCGGTTGGTAGGCCACATTCCGAGACATCAATGGATCACTTTTTTAGCACTGGAGGGAAGCGTGCAAGGTAAAAATCGTAGAGGAAGACGGAGACATGAATACATTAAACAGATTCAGATGGATGTAGGTTTCAGTACTTACTCGGAGATGAAGAGGATAAAGTAGCATGGAGAGTTCCATTAAAACAGTTTTCGAACTGAAGACCACAACAACAAGGGGTGATTTGTTCCGGCTTCTTTAACTTTTTTGGTGTAAATCTCTCAACTGCTGTCGATACTATTCCTTTGAATTTATGCCATATCTGGTATACGCTTACACAGTTAGTGTGGAAGGCATGGAGACTTTCTCTCAGGAAGGAAATAAGAGGTTTATTATTTGCTTTATTACGCTGATATTTTCGCGTTTAGTTTTGGTGAAGTTGAATATTACGGTATTCACTCTCGCGGCAACGGTCCTGTAGACACTGACCCCTGTCTTCGTCGTGATCCTCTCTATTAGCTCAGCGTCAATGGTTGCTAATAGGTCAAATATGTTTTCGCCAACCATTTACACTTCGCGTGAATTCCTGAACTAATTGTTCAAAGTAAACGTTGAAGAAAACATTTAAAACGATTCCATGTCTAACATCAAAACGATCACGCGTTTCGACTCACCCGTAGATACGAGAGCGATTCAGAGAAAACGACCATCAAAGTTTTCCATGTCCTTTAGCAATCGATTATCTTAATCTAGCTGTTGGCGCAGTGGCTAGGGTAGCGGTCTTCAACACTGGGTCCCATGCACGAAGCCAAATTATTGTTTTAATTTTATTTTTTTCATGTACCTACTCATGTCAGAAGAAAGTTAGTACACGAATTTTCCTTATTAATTGTAAAATTGCAAAATGGTTTCACAATAAGTTTCATACATTTATTATGCAATATATGTGTTTATGTTGTCTTCAGGGGTTACAATCTATTTAAATTCTCATATACTTGTACTTCATTCATACAGCAGTTCTCAATCCTTATATTATACTCTGCTGTTTACTCTTCAGGAAGATTTTCTGCATTCCCTTGGATTACAAAGATCGTTGAAACATTTGAAACAATGAAATTCGGAACACGACGAGAATCACACAAATGGGGGTTTGCGATTGTTGCATTTCTTCGTATAAATCCCACCGGACAAATAAACGTTAACTTTGTTGAAGATTTCACGCATTGGCAACATTTTCACATGGAAACCATTCGTAATGGATCACTTTTCTGAAATCCAGCGCTTGTCATTCATTACGAATCGAGATACACTGCAGGAATTTTACCGATAACAATTTCAGTTAAATTTTTCATTAATTTTTTTGAAATTCATTCACCAGACATGCTATTATTAGACGAATAAGGACAACGTTATTTCAGTATACACTGGGAAACACTCGTGTAGAAATTTTTTATGTACGCTAGTAGATAAAGGAGAAACAGAGATAAAAATGCCACTCTTCAAGCTTTCTCGGTGGATGGCCTTCGCGGGTTTGCCGCCGGATCACGTTGTGCAAATTCCACAATATTTCCTCGGAGCAACTGACATCTTCAGGTGGTCCAACCTCGCTCGTAGCTAGATACCTAGATGTCATACAGTTGCTCCAAGGAAATACTGTTGAATTTACACAACGTGATCCGGTGGCAGACCCGTGAGGACTATTTACAGAAATAAAAGTAGTGATCGTGTTTCCAACACCGATCGCAGAAGTATGAATCTGCGACGTTAATTACTGCTCCACCGTTTCGACTGAAAAATTTACTCGCTCTAAGGCACATAAAGTACCTCACAACATCGATCTTTACTTTCTGCGAGACGGTCAAGTATCTACGGATAAATCGGGACTCGAGTATTCACTTACTTTGCCTCTTTTTACACTGAGCCAAGTTTCTGGGAAATCGGGTTATGGCAGCTGCCGTCTTTTAATCGTCAGTCCCTACTGACCTCGTCCTTGACGGAGAGTTGAATTCCAACCTTCGATTCTTGTTGTATATATCCCATAGAATGAAAGACATTTTAATGTTTTCACCGCCGTTGTTGTCCATTCACTCTATCGATAACTGCACATTTAGCCAATTTTATTCTTACATACCATATTCAATGGCATTGTACAAGAAAGAGATCGAAAATGCCTCTGAATTTTTCAAAAGAAAACTCTTCAGTTTTTTATAAATAAGACAAGCATTATAATCAGTTCATTATCTAGCGGAATTTACCTAAGATCTTCTTTTGCAAAGAGTACTACTAACGGCTAAAGTGGCTGATAGCGCATCGAGTAAAAAAATAACAGCCTAAAATATAAGACTGACTGTATTTAAAAAGTGGAAGAAAATAGTTTGCTATATCAAAAATATACGACCAGAAAAACGTTCAAATTTTTTTTTGCTCAGCTGTCTTGTTGACGTGCTACTTCGCAATCTCGTATCATGGTCTGAGGACGTGATATGTAAAACTGCTAACGGCGGCTAAAAGATGGCAGATTTTGCAGTGGTTAAGCAGTACACAACAAACTGAAATATAATAGGCTGTCTCCAACTGCATTTGAAAATGGACGGTAAGGCCAAAATTGTCCAGCTGTTAAAGTTTTAATAACGTGAATCATCAACATTCGAGTTGCGAAGAGTGCAATATCTTTCACCAAGTACCCGACTGATGTACCCCTCATGAAGAGAATGATTCCATAGAAAGTTTCCTTTAGTATCAGCTGATTCACCACAAGTGTATGTCGCTCTTTATTTTGTATTACTACATCACACACTGTTACCACTGACATAGATCTCGGCGGATAGATGAACTATAATTAAGAAAGAATGTAGTAGTGAAAGCTATTATTTATAACCGAAATTTCACACATAAAAATGTTCGCTATATTTTTCAGTATCTGTAGTCAATTAGAAATAAAGTTTCTCATTTGTATCCTCTGACAATAAACCAGGAGGTTTACCTCGGAGTAGAATATGTAGGTCAGAAAAATGATTGCGGCCATATTCGAATCTGTGAGTGGTAGCTCAAAAAATGTTATGCTCAACTAACTTTCTTGATCTGCTGTATCTCCAGAAAACAAGTTGTTTAATACAGCATCATTCTCTACGTCATAGATGTATGTATTGTATTTTAACCGGGCACCAAGAAACGACGGAGAGGCTCCGTACCCGCCGCGGCCGCAGTGCTCCACAACCCCACGACGACTACCGCAGTCCACTTCACCCCTCCGCCGCCCCACACCGAACCCAGGGTTATTGTGCAGTTCCACCCCCGGTGGAATCCACCCTCCCCCCATCCCCCCACCACCCACCCCCCAGGGAACGTCTCACACCAGACGAGTGTAACCCCTATGTTTGCGTGGTAGAGTAATCGCCGACATAGTGTAGCTGAGGCGGAATAAGGGGAATCAGCCCGCATTCGCTGAGGCAAATGGAAAACCGCCAAAAACCATCCAAAGGCTGGCCGGCTCACCGGACCTGTACCCAAGACGGTCGGATTCGTGCCGGGGACCAGGCGCTCCTTCCCTGTGCGGGAAGCCTACATCGTAGTTACTTTTGATTACAGTTGATTTATGTATAATTTGTGTGAAATTTGTGGTTGTCATTCAGAATGCGACCACTGTCATATACCTGCGGCTTCATAAGCCAGACAGGGATACAGATGACTGCAGGTCCCTGAATTATCTCTTTACTACTACCCAAGGGGACAGACGAGTGCACAGATAAATTCTTCACCCTTGTACAGGGCTACCCACGCAAAGACATAATTATCTGTTCCTGAAATAGCTGGGACTAGCTGAAACGCTTATAAAGATGAGTAAATAGGCGGAATAATTTAAATAACATTGAGCAACAGAATTAAAGTACCATATTTTCGGGACCCCGTAATCCCCACCCATTGTGATGAACAAGTCTGGCTCAAATGTTCGTACAAATTTCCTCTGTTATGGTGCAAAAGCGTGGCAAACCGCGACATCAGCTTCGGACTCGACGACGCTTCGAACAGAAAGGTGACGAGACATGCAGGGAAAAGGCCAGAGCTAAAATGTTCATGTGACCTGTTAGGTGTGTTAATGATGTCTCGTTGGCACCAAACTTCACCGCAATTCCGTCCAGCGCTACCGTGAACGTGTCGCACAGTAGGACCGTGTTCAGACCCCGACTTGCCCACTTTTCACCTCTACTCTTGACGCGTCTGCGTTGCAAGTCAGAACCGCGACAGCTAGCTTTGAATTCAAGAGGTTTTCTAATGAATGGCCAGGAAAACATTACAGACACACCGGAGATGAGCATCGGTACGAAACGGTCGCAGGGGAGGTATAAAGGTCGTCAATAAAACCAGCCGTTTCCCGGGGCGTTGATTCCCACACATTTCGCAGCCGAAAAAGGTAGTTCGCCGTGCGATGGGCAACGGGAAGAGTTCTTCACATACTTTGACACTGCTGGCATCCTCGGGCGTTGCAACCCTTTTCTAAGGACGATGTGTGGCTGCATCCCCACAGAACGATACGGCACACGTTTGGGACGCAACACACAGGAATGTTTCCACCGTTTGGAACCATTAGGTACGGGTTCAATCATTCGATGAAATTTGAACGTGATGAGAAGCAGCAAAGGGTGCTCATGCTTTTCCAGTGCTACTATTTTGTGTCCTCCTGTGGCGTGTTCACGGGGTGACACCAAATTGATACATGGGCGAATGAAATGGCGAATGATCCGTCTCAGACTCACCAGTTTGGCAAAATCCTTCGTAGCTCAGCATATTTAGTAAGTCCTACATCAAACACCATCTGAGAACTGTCTATTGAGGAACTTCAAAGCATCTACGCTACTAGCGAATGTGGCTGGTTCGCCGGCCAAAACCAAACTACTAAACTTTGCATTGCCAAAGCATCCGCCAACCAGCTCTGCTAGCGCTGATGATGCCCTTCTACGGTTCTGCAGAACCAACCTCCTGCGTACAGACGGTACCACCCCCCTGTTTCTGATGTCACAAGTGTGAGTCGGAACGTGTATTGCGAGTATAATGAACTTGTTAAAATAAATTTTATTTCACTCAACATGCAGCGTTACCTGTGGGCTATCATAACAAAGTAAAAGACGAATTGGTAGATTCTATCTTTAATTGGTAAACGAGATTGACTGCTTTTAATATTGATCATAATAGTGCGAATTTATTGGGGAAAAAATCCTTACAGTAAAAATGTCTCTTCCCTCTACTGGAGCATTCGGATTCGTGATACCTCTCTCCGCTGTCACATAATTTGCTTATTTTGAAAGGCCCTTTTTGGTTTACTATGTTTCACTGTACTGTGAGATGAAGGAGCTTGCACAGGATAGATTAGCATGGAGAGCTGCATCAAACCAGTCTCAGGACTGAAGACCACAACAACAACATGTTGCAATAGTAGTAAAAATCGTTGGAGATGTCTGAAGATTATATGTGACACTACTTTTGAGTAGTTAACGGTTGTCGTTCGTGGCCTACAAGACTATATCAACATCTTCCCTCAAGAGACATCCCAACCTTTTTTATTATAATTCTGAATCGTTCGTCGACCATAAGTACAATGCCCATTGGGTTCTACCGAAAGCAAAATGAAACACGTGAGCCCTGAATTCAAGACAGATTTCTTAACATAGCCCTAAGGAAGGTAGCGCAAACACGGTACAATCTTAGGATGACGCCGGTTAGATCTCTGCATGCAGTTGGTATCTTTCTGTTGTGTACTACAGCAACTTGTGACGGCGAAAGCGCTAATTTTGAAGACGTACTGCCAACTACAACATTTATTAACATCCTCCTGCTCAATTTATACAATGTTTGACAGCGAAAGAATGGAAAATTAACTCATCTAATTGTCCCGTTTCAACTGAGTGTAAACTTAGTAGGAGAAATATCAACGTGGGGCATATTCTGTGCAATGATCAAACGGATACTACATTGTATATCATGCAAGTACGTATCTGTGGGAAAGGAATTTATGGAAAACGAAAGCGAACACTGATGCTTTAGTAATGAAAGCTACAGAGTGTTTACGAGACAAACATTATACAATGTTTGACAGCGAAAGAATGGAAAATTAACTCATCTAATTGTCCCGTTTCAACTGAGTGTAAACTTAGTAGGAGAAATATCAACGTGGGGCATATTCTGTGCAATGATCAAACGGATACTACATTGTATATCATGCAAGTACGTATCTGTGGGAAAGGAATTTATGGAAAACGAAAGCGAACACTGATGCTTTAGTAATGAAAGCTAGAGAGTGTTTACGAGACAAACGGAGGAAGGTAAATTATGGCCTCTCTAATTAAGGGCTTGGTAGGTAAGAACAGAATGGACCATTCGAAACCACGTCTTTCTGAAACAACAAACCGGACACTTACGCGAAGTGAAACAATGATTCTAAATTGTCTCATAATTTAACTGCTCTCCAAAAGAAGAATATGAGGGAATTATGAAGCGGTTAATTACTCTCGAGTTCACAACTCACCGGTAAGTACACTGCGTGACGGTACAGATCATTCATACTCCGAGAAGAATGCGTAGGAATACTTATTTCGGGCTCCTCTTTCGAGAGAAACCTGCGAGAAGCTTCCATCAGTCTTTCCCAAATGATCTGACGAGCCAGTGAAACACCTCCCCTAAAATTTGGCGGGAAGATGTGTTTCTCCATCGACGCACCACTTATGACTCACCAGGCCACGCAGGAATGTGCGTTTGCTACTCCTACAGTTTTTAACGTGTCCATCGGGCCACGATGCCAAGAAAGTTAACAGAACTTCCCTGTTCTGGCTCATCAAGGCACAGCAGAAGTTCATCCCAATACCGAGTTACATTCTCAAGCACTACAGAGAAGCAGCACAGGCTTCATATTTGTTGATCAGAAAGGACACTTAAAAGCAAACATAAAACGCAAATTTACGTGGACGCTTCTTCCGGGAATCGGAATATTATTCCACAGACTGAAAAACGTAACATTAAACCAAGTTAACTAAACCGATCCAAGAATAAGTGAAAGAGGCACAAAGTCAAAGTAAATTTTACAATTTAACTTTTATTTTGATGTATATCACTTTTATAAGCAAAAAGTATTACAATCCTTTTTAATATGTACGAGTATCTATTGTGATACAGCGGTGCTTGTAACTTGACATGCTCTTAGTTGCCAGTATGTCGCTTACAACTACTTGACTGTAAACTACTTACGTAACTGTAGTACTTCCCGCATTTGCCCCACAGGGTACCTCAAATTACACTTCTGAATTGACAGCTGCGACCACCAGCTATTTAACGACACTCTTACTGTAAAAATATCGTTGACACTTTTTTGTGTTGTAAATTTAACCAACGCTAGTGCAGTTTAATGTCTTTCGTTGAGAATACATTTTAACACTGTTATACATGTAATTATATAATTATGTTTTTGCATGCTCTATACCCTGCTTATGCGCATACTGTCTGTCTCTGTATCCCTATGTGTACTACTAATACAACTCTAAAACCTGTAACACTATGAGATTGCCTTATCATTTTAAATCATTCACTAAACGAGCAGTCGCTCGGCAACAGCTACAGTTAGCAAATAATGTTGCGAGAATGTAAAAGGTGAACGACCTGTGACGTAACTTGTTTATTGTCGAAGCGCCGTCAGAGATGCTGTGAGTTATTGACTTTGAAAACCGCGGCGCGTAAAACGGGCAGAAGAAGAACACTTTTACACATTCTTTTGATGGACGATATATTCTCGATCAACAGTTACACAGTTACTCATTTTTTCTCTTGTCTCCTGTAACTTGTGTCGCAAGCACGTCTTGCCGCCGTATTACGTATTATTATCGTTAAAAATAATATTATTTTAGTGTAAAGTAAAAGTGCAATACTAAAAGTGCAATACTGCATAGCAGTAAATTTATTGTGCGACGTGTATGTGAAAACGTCAAAGGAATTATTTCCATTACGAGAAGAGAAGTGTCAGTCAAAACGGCATCCATGTTAAATCCTTCATTGCAGTGTAAGTTCATCTCTTAATTGCCATAAATTCAGAGTTAAATGGAACTGGTGTACGGACTACTTATTTAATATAGAATCTATGTCTCACTCCTTCATGAAGTTATTTAATTTTCTTTATGTTTCTGCCAAATAGAGAGTTCACAGTCGCGAATTCTTGCGTCGAAATCGGACGGAAGTTGCATGCGACGAAATATTTTCGCCGCGCCATATTCTACTGGTAAATGCATGATCAACTACGGTCCCTTAGGAAATTCATGTTGCGCTATCCAAAAATAATTATATTTTGAATAGGCATTTACTCTCCTCTGCAATGCAACTTCCAACTGATCAGACGATCCAACAAGAAACAGCCGCACACGGTCGGCGTTCGCCAATTTATTTTCACCGCTGATTATAGCTATATGTTATAGCACAAAAGTAAACATATTGTTGTAATTAGTGACTACGAACGGGGACATTTATAACTGTATGTTTATGTATACACATTACGTAGACATATCGTTATAAACCGTTGTCTGTCTGTTTCAATACGCTAATCTCCAAACCTATGCAAAGCCACCTCTTTAACTTCCGTTGCAGAGAACGGGCGTAAAGCTACTGTAACATATAGGTAATGTATGTTTACTATGTCTTTCTGTAACTTTATTTATCGCTTCCTGGCACATTACCCATGTTCAGTACCAAGGTCACAATTCATCTCAGATAACAAGTGTACATCGTACTTTGAACTACGTCACAATTGGTGTGTTTCTGAGTACCTGCTTTCTACAGATGTAGCCGCTTGAAGGCAATTTGTGCTTTACGTTAACCGACCTTTACGGCAGAAGTACCTTGGTAGAACAAGTCTACAAGCGATCCGGTTCAACGAGTACTTTACATTGCAAACCCTGTTACCTGTCGAGCAAACGTAAACTTTTTTTTTTTTTTTTTTTGTTTTGAAATAAAATATGAAGACATTACCATGCATTGTACCGTGTAAGGAACACATTGCCATTCAAAAACGCTTCCCGTTCCTTTGATAGTTTTCAAGGCGATCTTACATCATTTTTCCTGCAAGATATTTCGAACTTCAGGTCATTATGATGGAGGCGGGCACTGATCACTCAAACTTCTCTCCAATGTACACGACGAAGGCACAATAACATTGAGATCTGGTGACTGTGGTGGCCAGGGGAGTTGCGACAATTCATCCGCGTGCTCGCAGAATTAGTCGTGAACGATGCGAGTTGCTCGAACAGACGCTCTCTCGTCTTGGAATAACAATGTCACCACTGGGGAACAAATATTGAACCATGAGATGGCTCTGACCACTATGGGAGTTAACTTCTGAGGTCGTCGGTCCACTAAGACTTAGAACTGCTTAAACCTAACTAACCTAAGGACATCACACATATCTATGCCCGAGGCAGGATTCGGACCTGCGATTGTAGCGGTCGCGCGGTTCCAGACTGTAGAGCCTAGAACCACTCGGCCACTCTGGCCGGCTAGTGAATGATGTTTTCTCACTTTCTTCGTATGCTGTATAAATCTTCGATCCGGTACTTCCTGAAACACGAAACACCTCGGCTTCCTTGGTCACGGAAGCGTACAGTATACGAGCATTACCGAAGCACCATCATGCGAGCTCCGACAATGTGGATACGTTAGAATTCACTTAGCTCCGACAAAATACGCTGAACCCCACAGAATAATGTTAAAAGTATGAATCACAGTTGCACTGTATAGAGGACACTACACAGGTGACATTCATGGTATAGCAAAAAAATGGTTCAAATGGCTCTTAGCACTATGGGACTTAACTTCTGAGGTCATCAGTCCCCTAGAACTTAGAACTACTTAAACCTAACTAACCTAAGGACATCACACATCCATGCCCGAGGCAGAATTCGAACCTGCGACCGTAGCGGTAACGCGGTTCCAGACTGAAGCGCCTAGAACCGCTCGGCCACACCGGCCGGCGCATGGTATAACACAACAGCGTGAACTGTAGGTGGGCTACCACCTTAATTTATGTTTACATAAGCGTTTATTGCAGTGTTTTCACATATTTGCTCAATCCGTGTACTTCTTTGTTCAAATGCGTGTGAAATCGTATGGGACTTAACTGCTAAGGTCATCAGTCCCTAAGCTTACACACTACTTAAGCTAAATTATTCTAAGGAGAAACACACACACCAATGCCCGAGGGAGGACTCGAACCTCCGCCGGGACCAGCCGCACAGTCCATGACTGCAGCGCCTTAGATCGCTCGGCTAATCCCGAGCGGCTGTACTTCTCTAGTACCATTTCAATCTTTACCATAATAATCACATGAAATCGTATCTGCTATGTGTAACGAGACACAGAATTGGTGAGCTCTTCAGTAGGTATATTTAAATTTATATACTGTAAATATTGTTTCTACTCTTACTCATACTCCTGTTATCTCGTAATTGTAAGCACAGTTTTCTTCATCTGTTGGACAAATACCGTGAAGATTATGATGTTGATTGACACTAGCTGTAGTAAAAGCTGAATAATACAGCTGCTTTTCAAATGACTTTCCATAAGTACTTAACAGCTCCTTGTCACCGCCCTTGAAATGTTTAAAAACTGAATTTACTCCTGGCCTGCTCCTCATGTGGCCAATCTTGCATCAGCTGTTTCCAATACGTAATTCGTTATTGACAAACGACAGTCGTCACAGGTTTAATACCGGTTGTAAGCTCTGCGTTTGCTAGACAAACTTTCGATATGAATCTTCGGATTCTCGTTTCATTACAGCATCCTGACACACTCACTTTACGGCTTCTTGTGCCGTAAAAGTGGCATAGTTACAAAGTTGAGAAATTCGGCGATTAGCGAAGAGGAACGTACGCTGCTCCGGCGGAATTCGCTTCGTTACGAGTGAAGCCTTGCCGCTCCTAAAACTTCTGCTAATGCGTTTCAGCTCTTAAGGACAAAGTTTGCCGTAGCCTTAAGGGACCTATCAGAGGCAGCAGGTCAATAGGGCATTACAGTTCTTGCATCGGTCGGTTTATTACGTCCGTAAAACTTCGTCTTTCCCACACAAATCACACCTTTGGCGCTTTAGACACCAATGATCCTCTCTCAGTCAGTGCTGTCAAAAGCCTGTCCAGTTCATCACACAGCCTGCTGCACAAGCTTCTGTGTTCTAATGTAAGTAGATCTGCCTAGAAAATAGGTCGAACTTTACCTGTAGGATAGATAAAATTACGATTCGAAATATCAAATGCAAGAAAATTATTAAGTGTTTGTTATTATTCGTAAGTGGTGTGTTGAAGTTAAAATGTTTCACACATATATGTAGTATAGGTTACAATGGTTTAAATCTACCTCTTTTCACACACACATATATATAGTATAGGTTTAAATCTACCTCTTTTCACACACATATATAGTATAGGTTACAATGGTTTAAATCTACCTCTTTGTGTACTGAAAACATTTCAGTTGCTATTTAAGATACAAGGTAAAAGAAACTGAAGATACTAAATACAGACTATGACTATTTCATACATGAGCATGAACAGAAAACAGAATGTAGTATAAAATCAAATTTTTACATATTGCTGTAAGATTCCCCTTAGTCACGGTCACTTGGTCAAGACCTTTGCTAATATCCATTTCACCTTATACATTCGAAAGCCTAGGAGGAGTCGTTGAGGAACGCGCATTTTGAGATTGGAATAATTTTCGATCAATAGGCACATACACAAGATCCTTCACATAACGCTTTAACAAGAAATCTATACATGATATCTCCAGAAATGTAGGAGCTCCGTTTCAATTGCCAGCTTCCTGCATCATGTTTTATGCACCTGTCTCTTAGAAGCAGCCTTTCGCTGTAATATATGTATCCAATAGCCGACCATCCCCTCATACACTCCCTTTTCTCCTACGATGGTCTCTAGGGCAAGAGGGAGTCATCCAAAAATAGTTCAAATGGCTTTAACCACTATGGGTCTTAACTTCTGAGGTCATCAGTACCCTAAAACTTAGGGATTCGAACCTGCGACCGTAGCGGTCGCGCGGTTCCAGACTGTAGCGCCTAGAACCGCTCGGCCACCCCGACCGGCGAATCATCCAATGATACTTCAAGGTGGCTGTGTATACAGCACGGCCTGTTCATTTTATAAGAATAAAAAATAATGGGACATCTGTGTCAAATATAGTGTGCAATAGCATCGCCAGTTTCCCAAAACATACGATCTTATCCCTTTATTAACCAACGTTCATTCTAATTACAGCTACAAAATACGGGATCCACGTCTGTTGGACTATGATGTTATATAAAGTATTTACGAAGATTCTACAGTTTTAGAAATTATTTCACAATATGCTAAAACTTTATTTGTTTCTTTCAATGTAGATTTCTGTTGGTCATAAAAATTAGTTATCCTACAGATTTCAGTTTACATGAATGATAGCAAATGCCACATGGTTCCAAAATTATACGTAATTTACGTAACATTACGTGGAAATTTATTGTCCACTAAACAGAAAACTGCTATCATATTCTAAAAGGGCAGTTCCCTTTTTCGTAAATAATTATTTTTTGTAAAATCTAAATATATAATGCTCTTTATACGTAGCGTAATTTACTATTCCAAAATTTCTGCTTTGCAACTTAGTGAAGTAACTTTCATCATTATTTTACCCCACGCATTTTTAAGAGTGAAAAAAGTAGTTTACATAAAAATGTTAATAATACAAAAACCACACGTCATTTTGATAATTAATGTGAACAATACAGCATCTATGAAATATTAGAACTTCATGTTTTAATACACGAATCTCAGTATACGCCAAATTATCACCCAGTAGTTGCCAGGCAGAGTATGCATTAGTCTTTGTTTCAAAGTGCCTACAGGATGTATTTTCTCTCATAAAGGCGCTAGTAAGAAGATCTCAAGACTAAAATGTTGAATGCGGTGTTTTCGCTGTTGCGTGAAGTTAAAATGTGAATTAAATCATGTGCCGATATGTTGTGAAAACGTGTCTACACTTTGTCAGTAAAACTTCCGAGACTTGGGATACATCTTCCAGCAAGACGACGAGCACAGTATTAAGGACAAATACAAAGAGGGGTACTGTTTTACATTATTATTCATTGAATTTAATGAATTTACTCATTACATAGCAATAAATAATTAAAACGCCCAATTTTACCGTTGTCTTAGTACGTGTGACTGTGTTAATTTATTATTGAAATGTGCTAAGATTGCATGTGATATTATTTTTATGGGTCAATATTCATAAAGTAAAGAGGGAGTTTTCATCAGAACAGTTTCCTGTGGGTAGGTCCAGTAGTTGAAATCTGTAAAAGTCACAGGCCCCATACGAGGTGGCTAAGGGCAGAACACAGTGGCTGCATGTCAAGTCGACCGATTTACGCTCTGGAAGATGTAGATATTAAAATGTGTGAGTCCCTGCACCGCAATATAAGGGTGCTCTATCACGTACAAATGCAATGATGAACCAAATCGCCATTATCATCGCCATCGCAGAGGTTCAATGCAGCATTGTGGCCGTGATTGGACCTATAAATGGGTATAAAAATATATGTAAAAAACTTTAGGGGTTTATTCTTAACACCAGAACATTACAAACATTTCATACGATCGTGGGTTCGAAAAATGTTCCTGAGGGTCCTGTAGTAGGAGTTCCCAGTAGTGACTCCACTTTGTGTAAGTTATCGAATATGCACTTTTTTAGTTACAGTTGGTGGTGGAATTTCTTTTGCTGTGGCAGGTTCTCGTTTGTTCCGGTTTAGAGTATCTTCCATCACAACGTAACACAACGATGCATTCTATGTTTACAATGACTGATATGCACTACATGTATGTCCTAGCAGATGGTAATGCGGACGCAGTAAGTAAAATTTATGCCGAATGCTACCCCGGGAATCAGTTGTCATGTTTGAGAAGTTTGCACGACTTCACAGTTGTGCGATATAGGTTCATTTGAGAAGAGAGTTGAAGATGTTTGGAGACCAAGCGATGTACAGTGAGATGAGAAACATATGAACATATATAGAAGGCGGCAGTATCGCGTACACAGGGCATTTAAAGGGCAGGGCACTGCGGAGTTGTTATCTGTACTCAAGTGACTCATGTTAGAAAGTTACCGACATAATTAACAGACTTTGAAAGCTGAATGATGGTTGGAGATAGATGCATGGGACATTGAATTTCGGAAGTCGGAGTTCATTATTCCGAGATCCACAGTATCAGGATTGTGCCGAGAGTAAACAACTGCAGGTACTACCTGTCGCTACGGACAGGTCAGTGGTCGGCGGCCACAACTTAACGACTGAGAGCAGCGACCATTGTTTGCAGTTGTCAGTGCTAACAGACAAGCAACACTGCATGAAAAAACCGCAGAAATCAATGTGGGACGTACGACAAACGGATCCGTTGTGATAGTGCGGTGAAATGTCCCGTTAATGGGCTATGGCCGCAGACGACCGGCGCGAGTGTCTTTACCATCAGCACATCGCCTTCAGTGCCTCTCGTGACGGTATTGCTTTGACCCTTGACGCCTGGGAAACGATGAGCTCGTCAGATGAGTCCCGATTTAATTGATGAGAGGTGAAGGTAGCGTTCGAGTGTGGCACACATCCCGCGAAGCCCTGGATCCATCTTCTCTACAAGACGCTGTGCAAGCTGGTGGTGGCTCCATCATGGTGTGGGCTATATTTTGGAGGGAATGGACAAGTCCTCTGGTCCAGCTGAACCGACCGTTGACTAGAAATGGTTATGTTCGACTATTAGGAGACCAGTTTCAGCCATTCATGGACTTCATTTCCCCAAACAACTATGTAATTTTAATGGATGCGCCGTGTCACCGTACCACAATTGTTCGCAATTGGTTGGAGGAACATTCTGGACAATTCGAGCGAATCATTCGCCCAGTCAGATCGCCTGACATAAATTGCATCGAACATTAATGTGACATAAGCGAGAGATAGTTTCGTGTACAAAATCCTGCTTCGGTAACAGTTTCGAAATCACGATCGGCTATAGAGACAGCTCGGCTCATTATTCCTGTAGGAGAACTCAAACGACTTTTTGAGTGCCACGTCGAGCTGTTCCACTACGCCGGGCAAAAGGAGGTCCTATACGATATTAGGAGGTATCTCATACATTTTGTCACCTTAGCGTACGTACTCTTGAGCCTGACGAACGGCTTCATCGTTCTGTGAATAACACTCCATCAGTTAATACAACGAGAATTGTTAGAAGGAAAGGCGGTAATCACATGACGATCTGGAACAATCGTCTATACCAGGTCACTTTCAACGTTCTCAAGAATTAAGTGAGGCAAACTTCATCCAGGAATAACTTCCTGTGAACTAATATTAGGGCAATATGCTGTGTTTCTATAGTTCCCAGTCCGTTCGTTTCTGTGCTGATGAGGCTGTATTTTCTCGCTATAATATTTTCAATTATAGTAACAATCGTCCTAGGCCTATGGAAGCCATCATGGAATACGACAAGCCAGACATCAATAGAGGCTCAGCCACAGCTGTGTCATTGGTCTCATTTCTTTTCACAGTGCTTTATTGGTTAAACGTATCAACAGTTTCTAAGGCATGAGTTGCTTTGATTACATGATGATATCCCTATAGACACATGCAATAGACAGACGTAACTAGCCGGCAGAAGTGGCCGTGCGGTTAAAGGCGCTGCAGTCTGGAACCGCAAGACCGCTACGGTCGCAGGTTCGAATCCTGCCTCGGGCATGGATGTTTGTGATGTCTTTAGGTTAGTTAGGTTTAACTAGTTCTAAGTTCTAGGGGACTAATGACCTCAGCAGTTAAGTCCCATAGTGCTCAGAGCCATTTGAACAGACGTAACTGAAGTTTCTGAAACATGAGTTTTTTCATCATGTGGATTATTCATTGTATGTTACCATTCATCAGGGTATTTCAACCCTTCTAAAGTAGCCCAAGTCGATATTTGGTGGAAAGCCTAAGGAAGAACCACAGCTCCAGTCAGACCTCAGGTAATGACCCACAGGGACCGTCAAACATTGTGGAGAGTGATTGCAAAACATCGTATGAAATCTGCAGAAAAAAATCACTCATGAGTTCCAAAACAGTACCTATCTCTCCACTAAAACAATGGCTGTAGCTAGGACGCTAAAAAGGACGGGTTTCAATGGTAGAACAGCTTCTCACAAGCCACACATCCCTGTAGTCGACGGTAAGCAACGCCACTGAACAGTGGATGACTGGATTTGTAGTGATGAATCATGATAAGTGCTGTGATTGACAATTCGCAATGTTTCACAACATAACTTTTATTGATGTAAGTTCACAAGGTTGATGACTGAACTTACAAACGAAAGGTAACAATAACGAAAAAAGTCCCCTAGTTTAGGCAAACAAAAGTTCACTTCTTATTTTCAACAAAGGTTCGTGGTAACACACTCACACACTCGCAACAAACCAATTCCGAGACGAAGGCGTAATCTTCGACGGTTGCAGTACGAGGTTGGCATCCAGCGTGAACTGAACTTCTGGCCTGGTTCTAGCCCCTGAATAGCTGTCTCCTGCCAATCACATTTCGGCGTAGTGATACTTCTGCAGGCGGTGGCTCGAGCTCCCCCTGTAGAAAGTTGTGCTCAGAATGTCTGTTTCCATTATCTTTTGTGTAAATAGACGGTTTTTACCATGGTGCATTTGGGTACACCTTTGGGCATAGACAGCCTCGTCCTCTGTGGTGTTATATGGTTTGCCGGCCCTCAAGCCGCTCCGGTATAACAATATTCCATCCAGCAATCCGACGGAGTGGTTGGGATTTGTGAATGCCTGATGAACGTCACCAGCGATCACGTGTTGTACCAACAGTGAAGTACAGAGGAAGCGGCGTTACGGCATCATGGTGTTTTTCTTGGTAAGGCGGTAGTCGCATTATTGCACTTAGAAGAACGCTAAATAGGGAAGGATATAAACACATTTTGCGACATTGGAAACTGCTTACAACAAATTAGCAGCTGTAATGCAATATTTTGGGGACAATAACTACTGAAATGGACTGACCTAGACAGAGTCCCGACCTGAAGACCTTTGGAATGAGTTAGAACGTCGATTTTACTCCACACTCCAGTGCGGTACATTACTACCGACTCTGGTTTTGTCACTTGAGGAATAATGGGTTCCCATTGCTCCACATAAGTTCTGTTATGTCATGGACAGAGGCTACAGCAGAATTCAAGCAGTCATATATGCGAAGGGATATGTACTGCATATCAATGTCCACAAACTGCTGTCGGGATACTTTTGATCAGAAACTGTACAACTCATAATAAAAATATGACATTTTAGAAATATTACTGCAAATATCGTTGCTAGTACCTTTACACACTTCTCCACACTCGAGAAATGGAAACCAAAAGGTGTAGTTTAGAAGAAGTGCACTCTTGTTTAGTTGGAATTTTTAGACTATTGAAATGAGAGCAGTGATATAATGGAGTCCTGCATCAGTTCATAGATGACTGAAACGATATTTAGCAATAAATGTCTGATTTACTGGTAACAGTTTGCAGCATTAGCTTCAACAAGAGGTTTCTTTGGCGTCGATCTTTACAGAACCTAAGCACCTCATTGTCATGTACCACGTAGCATGTAGAAACTAAAATCGATGTTAAGTCATTGACTCAGTGGAAAAGTTAAGTATCCAACACCAAGTTATGTGAGCTTAAATCATGCAAAAATGTACAACACACACAGTCTGATATCGAAATCAAAGTCCACGACCAGAAACTAAGGTAACAGTTGCGTTAAAAATCGGCTATCAGTGCCTTGAAAACCAAGATGCGATCTGCTGATCCAGCTGCTGCGTGGAGTACTTATTTCATGTATACTGTCAACGGCTCTTGGTACGTGTCGCATATGCTTTGACCTCTGGAGTCGAGATCGTTACAAGCAGAACTGTCTTCTACACAATTAGTGTCACTACCACTGTCTGTTTCAAAACTGCTTTAGCGACTCACGTATATCACGAAAAGACGATGAAGGAAAATGATAAAATTGTTTACCTAAATGCTGATATACTAACTACGCTATCCAAATGTTGTATAATTGTGCCAACCACAGAACCGTTATCAAGCCGAACCGTTACCAAACTGTGCGTAAACTAATTCGGAAGCGAATATAATTCGTGGTATATAACAGCCATAAATCGCACTGATCCCAGGAACAGTATCAAACTTAAGAAAGGAACAAGGGTAACACCAAGTACCTACACGAGAAGTAATACTGTATGGTGTTCGCTGCCCTTAGAATACAGCGACCTGCTGACTGACGAGTGAAAACAGCAGGAAATGAATTACGATTTATGATACAATATGGGATGAGGAGGTTTTCCTCAGAACCGCTGAGTAAAGGGGAAAAAACTGACAACAAGAAGAGACAGGATGATAGGACCTGTTTTAAGACATCAGGGAATAACTTCCATAGTAGAAGGAGCTGTAGAGGGAAAAAATTGTTGAGGACGACAGAGATTTGAATACACGCAGCAGATAATTGAGGACAGATTGCAAGCGCTATTATGAGATGAAGAGGTTGGTACGGGAGAGGAATTCGTGGTGGCATGCATGAAACAGATCACAAGACTAATGACTAAAAAAAAATAAAGAAAAGAACGGGAGGCTTCCTGTTGATCGATTTGTGATACTTTTCTGCTCGGGTCGATTTTCAACATCCTAGGTGCTAACTGTGGCGTCTCCGACTTGAAAGATGTTTGAAGACGCACTAGAGTTTTAAAGTTCTGTTATGTTGAGTTATATTCGGTAGCATTTGATACGGGCTTCTTTGGGAGAAAGCCTTATTTAATCTGCCTGTTTGATGCATTAACAGGGCTTATCATAAATAAAAGGGAAAACAGATTCGACCGTCATTGAATTCAGTGTCAGCTATTCTTCTAGTAAGTGCTTGTGTTATCGTTTAAAGTTCTCCATCTAATTGGGCTCCAATTTCAGGTATGGCCCATGGTTAGGGACTGTGGTGGCAGAATGGTAGCACCCCGCACATTCAGCTAATGATGGAAGGCGGTATATACTACTGCAGTATGGACGAACATGGAAAGTTCGAAGAGGACTTTCTTCACCAAGGACATTTTCTCCTGTAGGTTAAGATACAACTTGTATAATTTAGGAGATATGTGACAGTAAATAGGTTTCAGTTTCCTAAACTAAAAAAAAATTTCATTTTTAGGAATACAACACTTCCAGCAACCAGGTCTTTTTGTGTCTTTTCGCCCAGACAACGTAAATGGAGCAACATCTTTACAAGTGTTCGAGACTAAAAATAAGTTATACCACAACAGGTACTCAGTGTTGATGGGTGTACAAACCAAGCTATGGTAAAAAAAACACAAACACACACACACACACAAAATCTCAATGTTTACCGACAGGCAATTAGTTACACCTGACATGAAAATGTATCAAGGTGGCACATTAATAAATTACGCGAAAGTCATAGCACGAAAGAATTTTTCGATTAGTAAAAACAGTTACAGTGATCTTTCGTTAACTTCAGTAGCTGGTGCAAGTAATTCTTTTTTCGTTTTGCCTGCATCAAGGTGGACGTTGATCTTGGCAGATGGTGAGATAGCCTCTTCCTTTCTACCTATGTTTCATCTGAACTGTATTTTATATGATCCATGTTTTATCCTATGTTTTATCTTGATTACAACTTCTTAACCTTGTTTTTCTTAAGAATCTTTTATCTTAAATATCTTTTAACTTATCTATGATTTTCATTGACTTTGTTTTATCGCAATTATGGTCCCGTTATCTATGTTTTATCTTAACTACGTTCTTCCTTACTGTGTTTCACATTAACTACGCTTTATCTTAACTATATTTCAACTTTACTATGTATTTTTCTCAACTATATTTTTTCTTAACTGTGTTTATCTTGCCTGCATTTTCTGAAAATTTACAGTTTGCATTCTTTTCAATGTTCTTCATTCTTTTTCTTGCATTATTACCTTTTCTGCAAATGCTGCACTGAGGATACTACAAAATCAAAACTCTTGCCTCAAATTTGGCATATTTAATTACTTTTTTTCCTATTTTGTAACGAACATGAGCAGATAACATGTGATTACGTGCGAAATTGCCCAGGTCAGTGCGTGCTTAGTGAAAAGTAAAATATCTGCTGCCTCCATACAAGGGCTAATTAATCGGTAGTCTAATGCAAAAAAAACTCCGCACATTAATGCATTGGGCTGGATTAGAATTTATTTCTGGTAGTTTACGTGTTGTTTGCAATGCTCTTAGTGACTGCACAATCCTGACATGAGCAACGTCAGTTCTGACAGTACCTCTCCGACGTCCAAATTTCACAAATGCTCTCTACTGGACTTGGAGTCCTGGAATAAAAAATATCACTGTGCAATGGCTCAACAGTCCGATTAAGAGCGAAAGATTCGTTGTGGAAACAAAGTAATGTCGTTCGAAAGTTTCTTTCAATTAAAATCTCGGTGTCACTCTTTTCAATTTAACTTTAATGATTAAGTATCAACATCATTAGCAATCCTCTTCCAGTAGTAACATAGGGTTTCTTATAAATCAGTTACAATAAGACAGCAGGAAATCAGAACATGTTGTGATAAGGATATACGTGTCTTCTTTTATACCATAACGTATGTACAGAAGGGACTATAAACTTACATTGTCGATGACAGAATAGAGGAGAACGAATGAACAATTAAATGCTGATGATGAGGCAGGTAATACTGATGATGATGATCTCTGACACATCCTGCATTTTATATTCCAGCATGTCTAGTAAGTTAATCTTTGTTCCAATAGCTATGGACCTTACATCGTCAGTGTGTGTAGAAAATAAAAAGTAAGACGAGGAGGCCAGAAAAAAAAGGAAAGCACCTACGCTATTGAGAGCACTTGTTTCCTCCAATTTAAGCAGTAAGTAGCCCTTTTTGTGCAGCTGTCTTCTGTAAAGTAGCGCACTGTGCAACTTGGCAAGGAGCTCCAGCGCTCTTTAATTTCGGCCGGCTTTATCCCGTTACAATCGGTGCGGTCGTCCGGCTTCGTTCCTAACCTTCTTTCTCCACAATTTCCCTCGGCGCACCCCTTCAGTCTCCCCAGTAGTGCGGAGGAGAGTAAGCCCTCACTGCCGGCAGCCGCAGAGATCTGCGGCGGATCGGCAGCCTTATCAGCGCGCCGCACGGACGCACGCACGCACTCCCGCACGCAGCACGGTGCAGCCACTGCGCTGCCCGCCCCCGCATCAGTCGCCGCGGCCGCTTATCTGGGACGTCGCAGAAGCAGCAGCGGCAGCAGCCGCAGCCTGGTTGGCGTTCCTCGCGGCGCAGTGCTGGGGCCCCTCGTAAATCACTGTGTGCCGCGCAGCGCCTGCTGGCTGCCGGCCTGTTACCCGCAGTACACACCACGGGCATCCGTGCGTGCATCTGCCGTGGGACAGAGAACATATTTTTCACTCACAACAGCCACCAGGAAACACTGATAAAGGAAAAGGCTGTAAGGAACGTGTTGTGTGGAACACGTCTCACGGCTTTCATCATATTAAAAAGCAGGCGAAACCGAAACTTCATGAAGATGTATTACAGTGTTTCTAGATCGAATTGTCAGAAAGCCGTAACTTAATAATGGGCGGTATAAAAAATTAGACGGATACGAACATGGAAGGCAGGACATGAAAAGAGAGAGAAGAAGAACAAGAACAAGAAACTTAAATTTCCATTATTAGGATAGAGTTTCGCTGTGATACATTATGAACAAACTATGCTTACAAGCAAAATAAAAGAGGGCCTTTTAGTTTGTGGTTTAATATGTTGTAATGATAACTGAAAGAAAAATCATTAAATTTAGCTTGATTGCCAAAGCGCCAATAGCATATGTGCAAAGACTTCTGCTGCACGATTGTTATATGTATATAAGGCTACATTCGTGTCAATATCGCACGTATTTTAACTACTTGTGGGCGTCTTTCTACAAAGCTTTTGTCGCAATAAACATTGTTGTGGTTACACGGTGCCGAGGGAGTGGAAATGGTGTCTGTTTCGATATCTACATCTACATCGATACTCGGCAATCCAACTTTCGGCGCGTGGGGAGGGTAATCCGTACCATTACTAGTTATTTCGTTTTCTGATCCACTCGCAGACGGAACCTGGGGAAAACACTATATGCCTCCGTATTAGCAGATTTGTAGCCCTTTCGAGCTATGTATGTTGGAGACAACAAAATCGTTAGGCAGGTATCTTCTAGAAATATGCAATCTGCCTGTTGGCTTTCATCTACCCTTCGCACTGTATCATGTGAGAAACGGGCAAGCTGAGTTTCGTACATACCCACACCCTGCCATCGGATCGTCACATTGTGTACCGTGATTCGTCACTCCACACAACATGTTTTCACTGTTCAATCGTCCAATATTTACGCCCCTCACACCAAGCGTCCTTTGGGACTTATCGGCGTGATGTGTGGCTTATGAGCAGCCGCTCGACCATGAAATCCCAGTTTTCTCACCTCCCGCTTACCTGTCGTAGTACTTGCAGTGGCTCCTGATGCAGTTTGGAATTTCTGTGTGATGTTCTGGATAGATGTGAGTCTATTACACATTACGACCCTCTTCAACTGTCGGCGGACTCTGTCAGTCAACTGACAAGGTCGGCCTGTACGCTTTTGTGCTGTACGTATCCCCTCACGTTCACACTTCACTATCACATCAGCTAGTATTCCAAAAATTACTTACCATTCGTATCTCTAGTGACATCTAAAAATTCACCTGGTTGTTTCTCACTATAAAAGAAAGAAGGAAACAAAAAAATTGGATAGTGCGTGGAGGGGTCACAACTACACAATAGAAGTATACATTGGTACACCAAGGTAAGGCACGGTGAGAAGATGGTCGGGACGCGGGAGAAGAAACACAGTTCAAGGGAACAGTGGGTCGCACTAATAATACAATAATGGAACAAATGCATCTGAGTGTTTTCGGAACACCCAACACGGGCGTGCACTGCTTTAGTTCAATGGCTGATAGCATACTCCTGCTGTACTTTCTTGAGCACCGCCATTGAAGCGTTCAGGAACTCATTTCGTACCTTGTATGTACTAGGACATTTCATTACGTGAAACATATTATATTTATAATTCTTAACAGTGACCTAAAGTCATCTTATTCTGGACAGGCCAAGACACCAGTAAAAATCGGCTCATAACCTGAAAATTTCGACATGTGGTGTCACTAGTCAATTGACAAGGCACATATGATGGAGAGTCGAGTCGACTTCCTCGCTTCGTTTGAAAACAAAAAAAAAAATCTGTTTTTCTCGTGCTTTTATGCAGCAGACTTCGTTTGCGACAGATATGTGGACAGAGACTTACTGCCTACGCCAGGCGTTTGTGATTTATCTCGCCGGCGGCGTGAATTGTCTGCGCGTTTTCTTTGCAGGGACACGAAAACTGCCCTTACAGATTGATATCTTTTATTTGTCGATGGACCACGGAGGGAAACGGTGAAATTCGGAATCTTCGTCGCCGTTTCCGATAGCACGGTTGAAACGTGCTTGATGCGTGTTACCATTCCACGCATCTAACGCAGCTTCCTGCCTTTAGTGTTTCCTTCCTGAGTTTTAATTCAAATAACATACTGCCACAACTCCGAGACAGTGGAACAGGGAATAGAAGAATTCGCTTTCGCTGAACACTCTCACTTGCGAGCATCATGGATAGTGACGTCCAAAATTCCGTCGAATACCCACTTTAGTACTACCCTCATACGACCTCCTACAAAGTAGGAACCTGCCTAGCAGGAAATGGAAGCTGTATTTTGTAAGATACTGATTTAATTTAAGTATTTCCTGGAGACCCGCAAACAGTTATTCCTGTTTGGAGTCATGTTTAAGTATTTCGGTCGCTCTTCTCCGCATGTGGATCATTTTATTAGCATTGAAGCATCTTGAGTGCGTATGATCTCATTTATACCTCATTTTTTCTTCAGTATCAAACTACCTGACTTTTTTTAACAAATACGGTTAGAAGCCATGGTCAAATTCTTCCTTATTTGCCATAACTGAAACTTCCCAAAATGTGATAACTGTTAATGACTTAGAGAGTAACAGACATAACCAGATGTTCCTTTTTGCACTGTAGCGCGCCTTTCTTTGGAAGCATTTCCTTTATTTCCAGTATATTTATGTATTTAATTTATTTTAGATACGTAAGACGAGGCTGCCATCTACATCTATCTACATCCGTACTCTTCAAGCCACCTGACGGTGTGTGGCGGAGAGTACCTTGAGTACCTCTACCGGTTCTCCCTTCAATTCCAGTCTCGTACTCTTCGTGGAAAGAGAGATTGTCGGTATGCCTCTGTGTGGGCTCTAATCTCTCTGATTTTATCCTCATGGTCTCTTCGCGAGACATACGTAGGAGGGAGCTATATACTGCTTGACTCCTCGATGAAGGTATGTTCTCGAAACTTCAGCAAAAGCCCGAACCGAGCTACTGAGCGTCTGTACTGCAGAGTCTTCCACTGGACTTTATGTATCATCTCCGTAACGCTTTAGCGATTACTAAATGATCCTGTAACGAAGCGCACTGCTCTCCGTTGGATCTTCTCTATCTCTTCTATCAACCCTATCTGGTACGGATCTCACACCGGTGAGCAGTATTCAAGCAGTGGGCGAAAAAGTGTACTGTAACCTACTTCCTTTGTTTTCGGATTGCATTTCCTTAGGATTCTTCTAATGAATCTCAGTCTGGCATCTGCCTTACCGACGATTAATTTTATACGGTCATTCCATTTTAAATCACTCACAATGTCTACTCCCAGATAGTTTTTGGAATTAACTGCTTCCAGTTGCTTACCTGCTAAATTGTAGCTAAATAATAAAATATCTTTCTTTCTATGTATTCGCAGCACATTACATTTGTCTACATTGAGATTCAATGGCCATTCCGTGCATCATGCGTCAATTCGTTGCAGATCCTCCTGCATTTCAGTACAGTTTTCCATTGTTACAACATCTCGATATACTACAGCATCATCCACAAAAAGCCTCAGTGAACTTCCGATCTTATCCACAAGATCATTTATATATATTGTGAATAGCAACGGTTCTACGACACTCTGCTGCGGCACACCTGAAATCACTCTTACTTCGGATGGCTTCTCTCCATTGAGAATGGCATGCTGCGTTCTGTTATCTAGGAACTCTTCAGTACAATCACACAATTGGTCTGATAGTCCATATGCTCTTACTTTCTTCATTAAACGACTGTGGGGAACTGTATCAAACGCCTTGCGGGAGTCAAGAAACACGGCATCTACCTGTGAATCCGTGTCAGTGGCCCTCTGAGTCTCGTGGACGAATAATGCGAGCTGGGTTTCACACGATCGTCTTTTTCGAAACCCATGCTAATTCCTACAGAGTAGATTTCTAGTCTCCATAAAAGTCATTATACTCGAACACAATACATGTTCCAAAATTCTACAACTGATCGACGTTAGATACATAGGACTAAACTACTGAACATCTGCTCGACGTCCCTTCTTGAAAACGAGGATGACCTATGCCCTTTTCCAATCTTCTTAAACGCTACGCTCTTCTAGAGACCTACGGTACATTGCTGCAAGAAGGGGGCCAGTTCCTTCACGTACTCTGTGTAAAATCGAACTGGTACCCCATCAGGTCCTACAGCCTTTCCTCTTTTGAGCGATTTTAATTGTTTTTCTATCCCTCTGTTATCTATTTCGATATCTACCATTTTGTCATCTGTGCGAGAATCTATAGAAGGAACTACAGTGCAGTCTTCGTCTTTGAAACGGCTTTGGAAAAAGACATTTAGTATTTCGGCCTTTAGTCTGCCATCCTCTGTTTCAGTACCATTTTGGTCACAGAGTGTCTGGACATTTTGTTTTGATGCACCTACCGCTTTGACATAAGACCAAAATTTCTTCGGATTTTCTACCAAGTCTGTGTTTCTTCTGCAGCCATGCGCGATACGTTGTTCATTCACTGTCTTTCACCAAGTAGCCAAATGGTGCATGTAATTTGGCAGCTTTGGTGGTCATTAAATAAAACCTCCCCCTATCATGGTTACTGGTTGAATGAACTTATAAGCAAAACTAAACCAGTAGGCATACATTTTATACTTCCTCAGTGTCAGCAATTTGAAACCTGAGTGCTTAGGTGTCTCTCTAATTATTTACTGGTGTAGGTAACATGACGATAGACTTGTTACACACTGCAGTTTCGGTGAGCGGGGTGAACACCTACAAAGCCCAATTTACATCTGTCTTTGCACTCAAGGTTAGCGACACTGCTCCTCTCGCTGTTACACACTGTAATTACCCAGTTGGGAGTTCCCAAAAACGCGGCCATGGAAGAAGACGATTAGGCACAAAAAATATGTAGGCTATGGGAGACTGTATTGGGCGTGATATTTACTGTTGAGCGGTGTAGACCTTCTCTGATTAGCTGCACATGAACGCAAGTAATTGGAAACTACAGCCATTTTAGCATACTGAAATTGGAAAGGGCAAACCATCCCTTACGCCGATAGGAAGCGTGCAAGGGATAAGTCCCTGCAGACGTGCTATTCATCTGTGTCCTCGGTGGCTCAGATTGATAGAGCGTCTGC
This sequence comes from Schistocerca serialis cubense, assembly GCF_023864345.2. Classification (NCBI taxonomy): domain Eukaryota; kingdom Metazoa; phylum Arthropoda; class Insecta; order Orthoptera; family Acrididae; genus Schistocerca; species Schistocerca serialis. The sequence continues at coordinate 670,674,187 of NC_064642.1, forward strand.
CATGTAAGCAGGAGATCCCGGCTTCGAGTCCCGGTCAGGGCTGACATTTTCAGATGTCCCCATCGAGGTATATCAACAACAGCTGTCAGCAGCTGAGGGGTTCTTTTAATTATCATTTATTCGAGAGCCGTTGCACGGTCATCAATGGTATCTGTTCTTCCAAGATCAGTTACTATCTTCATATATATATATAGTTACAGGCTATCCAGACATTGACCTTCGTCTGTGCGAATTCGCTGAGGTTGGGCGAACTCTTACGGGAATCGTCACCTTAGTGTACGCGAGTAATGAGTGGATGGGCAAATATCTACACTATTGGCCATTAAAATTTCTACACCAAGTAGAAATGCATATGATACAAGGGTATTCATTGGACAAATATATTATGCTAGAACTGACATGTGATTACATTTTCATGCAATTTGGGTGCATAGATGCTGAGAAATCAGTACACAGAACAACCACCTCTGGCCGTAATAACGGCCTTGATATGCCTGGGCATTGAGTCAAACATAGCTTGCATGGCGTGTGCAAGTACAGCTGCCTATGCAGCTTCAAAACGATACCACAGTTCATCAAGAGTAGTGACTGCCGCATTGTGACGAGCCAGTTGCTCGGCCACCATTGACCAGACGTTTCCAGTTGGTGAGAGATCTGGAGAATATGCTGGCCAGAGCAGCAGTCGAACATTTTATGTATCCAGAAAGGTTCGTACAGGACCTGCAACATGCAGTCGTGCATTATCCTCCTGAAATGTAGGGTTTCGCAGGGATGGAATGAAGGGTAGAGCCACGGGTCGTAACACATCTGAAATGTTACGTCCACTGTTCAAAGTGCCGTCAATGCGAACAAGAGTTGGCCGAGACGTGTAACTAATGGCATCCCATTACATCACGTGGGTGATACGCCAGTATTGCGATGACCAGTACACGCTTCCAATTTGCGTTCACCGCGATGTCGCCAAACCCAGATGCGACCATCATGATGCTGTTAACAGAACCTGGATTCGTCCGAGAAAATGACGTTTTGGTATTCGTGCACCCAGGTTCGTCGTTGAGTACACCATCGCAGGCGCTCTAGTCTGTGATGCAGCTTCAAGGGTAACCGCAGCCATGGTCTCCGAGCTGATAGTCCATGCTGCTGCAAACGTCGTCGAACTGTTCGTGTAGATGGTTGTTGTCTTGCAATCGCAGGGATCGAGACGTGGCTGCACGATCCGTTACATCCATGCGGATAAGATGCCTGTCATCTCGACTGCTAGTGATACGAGGCCGGTGGGATCCAGCACGGCGTTCCGCATTACCCTCCTGAACCCACCGATTCCATATTCTGCTAAAAGTCATTGGATCTCGACCAACGCGAGCAGCAATGTAGCGATACGATAAACCGCGATCGCGATAGGCAAAAATTCGACCTTTATCAACGTCAGAAACGTGTGGTACGCATTTCTCCTCATTTTGTCGAGGCATCACAATAACGTTTCACGAGGCAACGCCGGTCACCTGCTGTTAGTGTATGAGAAATCGGTTGGAAACTTTCCTCATGTCAGCTCGTTGTAGGTGTCGCCACCTGCGCCAACTTTGTTTGAATGCTCTGAAAAGCTAATCATTTGCATATCACAGCATCTCCTTTCTTTCGGCTAAATTTCGCGTCTGTACCACGTCATCTTCGTGGTGTAGCAACTTTAATGGCCAGCAGTGATTTAGGTTCATTGCGCATGTAGATTGTGGACAGTTGTGAATGTGGGTCTCACAGGAAGCGTGCAAGGGATAAGTTCCTGCAATCGCGCTTTTGATCTGTATCCTCGGTGGCTCAGATGGATAGCGCGTCTGCCATGTAGGCAGGAGATCCTAGCTTCGAGTCCCAGTCGGGCCACACATTTTCAGCGGTCCCCATCGAGATATATCAACAACGCCTGTCTGCAGCAGAGGGTTTCAAATAATTATCATTTATTCCTGCCAAATGACGTTTTCCTGAATTCAGACCTGATGTGCACGACTGTGCACATCATGCGGATTCTGTTTCTGCCGCTAGGTCGTGCGCAAGTCAGTTTTGGCGGGCTTTCTTGCATCCTGAAACTTCCGATCTGAACGATGGCGTCATCTGCGACACGCGAGAAAAGTAAATTCAGTTTCAATAATCCTTTTTGAATTGTATTACTGTTTTTATCGTGTCTTACTCCAAACAAGACATCAAGAAAGTGATATGTGTATGCAATGAAAACGATAGTTTCGTAGTTTTACAAACATCCACTGTTGAATTTGAACTACACATTTGTGTACATCAGGTCTTAGCTCACAGAATGTAGTGGTACTAACGCTAAGACTGATCTCATTGTGAAATCGTAATTTAAAACGTAATCTAAATTAAAGTCGAAAGTTTAGCTACTAATACTCTAGGAGAGCACGTAAGTTAGTGTGGTTGTTGTGGTGTAATGGACTCGGAACACATAGGTCCTGGGTTCCAATCCTGGTGAAAACTCAAAAATTTTTAATTTTGTTATTAGGTTCAGTTTCATTTCTTTATTCCATTACATCAACAGTTACTTTCATTTTATTTCATTTTCGCTTCTCAGCTCTAACAGACGATGAAATTATAAAACTGCTCGAGACGAGTGACTTGAGTTCCTTGTCAGACGAAGATGATCCTGTTGATCAACCTCCAACTCCACCGGAACGAATTGGTGTGCTTGAAGTTGAAGGATGCAATGTGGATGTTACTCCTGAGGCACCTGCATCAGCTTCATCTTCTCAGTGTCGTCCACTAAGATGGAGGCAATCTAAGTAAGCAATACATTGGTGTAGTTCTGTGTGTCATCTGACACGATTTAGATCAGTATTTTTCAGTGGTACTAGTTGTTTGCAGGATGTGTAATCGACAGCCTTCTGACGACAACTTTGAAGAAAAGACTGATGGTGAACTGAGAAACCCTTCACAGGTTTTCTTCGAGTACTTCGATAAAAATTTCTGGAAAAATGTTGCTGGACAAACTAATTTATATCATTGCCAAAAGAAATCAAAAAGTCTGGATACAAATACTAATGAAATTTTGTCCCTTGTCGGAACTGAGATATTGATGATTACATTCAAATTGCCCCAGGCAAGACTTTACTGGAATATGCAACTGGATATTCCACTTGTATCGTCAACCATGACAAGAGATAGATACTACAAATTACGAAATAATCTGCATTTTGTAAATAATTTGGAAGATCATGACGTAAATGACAAACTTTGGAAGGTTAGACCTTTAATTGATGCTTTTAGAAATAAATGTATTAGTTTACCCAGGTCTCAACACCTTTCTGTGGATGAACAGATGATTCCATTCACGGGGAGGTGTAAGATGCGAACATATGTACCTTCCAAACCTAATCCACTTGGCCTCAAAAATTTTATTTTAGCGTCATCAGACGGACTTGTCCTTGATTTTGCTATATTCACTGGCAAAGGAACAATTCCTGACAGCGATCAAAATGAACATGGCCTGGGAGTGGGTATACTCAAACTACTGGCTAGAAATATATCCAATGATTACAATCATGTAATTGACAGTGACAGATTTTTCACTAGTTCAAAATCTGTTCAGCTTTTACTAGAGAGGAATATATTTCAGACAGGAACTGTGATGGCCAATAGAGTAAAAGAAGTAGCTTCTAAGTTCAAGAGAGATCAGGAGCTGCAGCGGGGGCAATGGGATGAGTACGTAAGGGAGGACCAGGAAATTTGCGCCCTCAAATGGAAGGACAATAAATCCGTCACTTTGTTATCCTAGTGCATAGGGAGCGAACCAGAGGGTACCTGCAAACGATGGTGTAGTACAGAAAAAGCAAAGGTTAGTGTCAAACAACCAGCCATCATCAAAAGCTATAATCGCAATATGGGTGGCATTGATCTTTGTGATAGATACATGGCATACTATAGGTCAAACATCAGAACAAAAATGTGGACTGTCAGAGTATTCAACCACTTCACTGATTTAGCCATTATTAATTCATGGATTATGTACAAAAGGTGTTGTCAAAAAGAAGGGATACCAAAACAAAAGTGGATGTCTCTCATAAACTTCAGAATTCACTTGTCCCACGACTTGGTAAAGTCTTCAAAAATTGTAGACTCACTAGAACTGTCGAAAGTAATTTCTCCGAGTGTGAAACAGGAGTATGTCAGCAGTTCTGATGAAGATGAGCAGCATCAGCCCACAAAACGAAGACGAATTGTATCAAAGCCAACTAGAGAAAGCAAATGTGACAGGGTTGACCACCTTCCTGAATATATTGAGAGTAGTTTTGCCTCAAGGTGTCAGTTACCAGGGTGCAAGTCACGTTCCCGCATAATGTGTAAAAAGTGCAAAGTTTATTTGTGCGTATTAAAAAACAATTGTTTTGCTGAATTCCATAAACATGAGGAGTAATGTGTTAATAAAATGTAGTGTGTACATAAACATGAGAAGTAATGTGTACATTTTTCATTGGTGATAAAAATATGAAAATACTATGAGATCGGCATTTTTTTCTCTGTTGAGACCCAATGTAAACACATGTGTACATTCAATTACTCAAACATTATGTAAAATAAAATTTCAAAATTAGTTTTTTTGTGTTACTTTGACATCAGATGCACCAAAAACATCAACTGAAACATTTTTCCATTCTTTGTTTATCTTCGGGACTGAAGAGGTTAACATATCAAAATATCCTTACCTCATTTTTTTATTTTCCGAGATGTATGTGGGGTATTCTTGTTACCCCCTTGGTAGTGTCTGCTGTGAGCACTGATCAGCCATAACTATATGACCACGTTCCTAATAGCCCGTATGTTTAGCTTTGCCAGGGATAACAGTGGGGAGGCTTTGTGACATGGAAGCAATGAACCTTGGCATGTCGATAGTTGGTGTGGCACCACATCTGCACACACAATTCACCTAATTCCCGAAATTCCGTGAAGGGGAGCGATGAGCTCTGACGCCACGTTCAATCACATCTGAGACGAGTTCGATCGGGTCCAGAACTGGCGACCTGGGTGGGCCAGCACATCAATTGGAGCTCGCCACTGTGTTCCTCGAACCACTGCATCACATTCCTGGGCTTGTGACATGGCGCATTATCGAAAAATGCCGCTGCCGTCGGGAAACTTGGTCATCATGAAGCGGTGTACGAGGTCTGTAACCAGTGTAAGATATTCATTTCTCATCACGGTGCTTTTGACGAGTTCCACTGGACTCACGTTCCAGAGTGAATAATGGAGCCGCCGCCAGCTTGTTTCCATCCTGCAGTACACGTGTCAAGGTGCTGTTCCCCTGGAAGACGACGGATTCGCGCCCTCCGATCGGCATGATGAAGAAGGCACTGTGATTCGTTAAATGCTGCAATGTTCTGCCACTGCTTCAACGTCCAGTGCGGATGACCACACGCCCGTTTCAGTCGTAATCACCGATCTTGTGGTGCCGTCATCGGCACATGCATGGACAGTCGTCTGCGGAGGCTCATCGTAAGGAGCGTTGGGTGCACTGTGTGTTCAGACACGCTTGTACTCTGCCCAGCATTAAAGTATAATATTAGTTTCACCAAAGTTCGCCGCCTGTTCTGCTTTACCAGTCTGCCTAGCCTACGACGTCCGACATCTGTGATGAGGGATGGCCGCCCAACCCCAAGACATCTGGACGTGCTTTCACCTTGGAGACACTCACCACAATATTCCTGGAACACTCGACAAGTCATGCAGTCTCCAAAATTTTAGTGCCTAGCCTCCGGGCCATCACAATCTGCCCTCCGTCAAACTCAGATAGATAGCGCACCTTCCCCATTCTACACACAGACAGCACGCACTATGATACTACAGGCACCGTTCGAGTGTCGACTAGAGTCATCCCCGGCCAGGTGAAACTGATATCGTCTGGGCCGGTTAATATCGTTAGCTACGCACTGATCATAATGTTCTGGCTGATCACTGTAATTTGTAGGGAATATTGATTCATTTAAGGAAGAAGCAGTAAATGTTGTCGTCAATATTGTTGCGATGCTATGATTTGATTTCCATTTCTGATCTAAAAAGCAATGCTTCCATTTGAATATATAACTTGATGATCCGTGGCATTCTTAGCTCCTACTTCTAAGCATAATCACGCACAGACCTTACAGTTTTCAGGAGTCTGAAATTATTATAACTATTCATAATCCCGATGAGTAGTGTGACCAAGATCGTTTGCGGTATCATAAAGACATGAAAACGATACTGGTGAAGTTACTGATGAGGTTGATGATGTAGTAGAAAAGAGTAAAATGCATCGAGTGACAGAGTAACCAGAGATAGAAAATTCATTAGGTAATGTCACCAAAAATTAAGTTCCAACGATTTAAAGGATATTCAAATCTGGAAGTGGTCTAGCCTTGTATTCTAGCACTGCAGTTCAGAGTATTCTTCGGCAAAAGCCTGGTCTAATAAATCACAGCAAAGCCATAGATTACATTTTAAATATGTTTACGCCCTTGTTACCTGAAAAAACTTTGGTGTTATATATAGACTTGATGCAGCTCTCCATGCTACTCTATCCTGTGCATCCTTCTTCATCTCTCAGTACCTACTGCAGCCTACATCCTTCTGAATCTGCTTAGTGTATTCATCTCCTGGTCTCCCTCTTCGATTTTTACCCTCCACGCTACCCTCCAATACTAAATTGGTGATCCCTCAATGTTTCAGAACATGTCCAACCAACCGATCCCTTCTTCTAGTCAAGTTATGCCACAACCTCCTCTTCTCCCCAATTCTATTCAATACCTCCTCACTAGTTATGTGATCTACCCATCTATTCTCTTCTTGTCTAAACTATTTATCGTCCACGTTTCATTTCCATACATGGCTACACTCTATACAAATACTTTCAGAAACGACTTCCTGACATTTAAATCTATACTCTTTGTTAACAAATTTTTCTTCTTCAGAAACGCTTTCCTTGCCATTGCCAGTGAACATTTTATATCCTCTCTACGTCGACTATCATCAGTTATTTTGCTCCCCAAATATCAAAACTCCTTTACTACTTTAAGTGTCTCATTTCGTAATCAGAAAAAGTTGACCAGGAAATATTCATGAAGGTGGAGGACATAGCAGCTCTCAAGGTATATAATCTGAGGTCATAAAGTTATCGAAACTGGGAGAATAATTCCACAAGAAAGAGGAGGCACGTACTTCAATAACTTATACTGAATTTAGTGAAGCTACACATGCAAGAATTACCAAGGAATCGAACTGGACCACCTACAGAAGTTGTAAGAGCCGTGGAAGTTATTGGAATTGAAGTTAAGAAGACATATTCTACTAAAAATGTCATAGAAGTGTCTTGACATCACCAACCGGAGAAGTATGTGCGTTGTGTGCGAGAAATAAAGACCGTAAAACTAGATTGCTGTTCATAAGATGCAAGAACCTCATCTACCAAAACCATAGAAGAGACGCAGTTGTGGTAAAATGTTCTCTTTGTTAGGAGATATCATCTAAAAAGATTAAATTTATTTGTTATTTAAAATTTGGATTGTATTCTGTCACAACAATGACTATGCACCGGGGATCCTAAATTCTGTATCTCTGAAATATAAACTGTCAGGTTTACATAAATAGAAGTCGTTCTGAATGATCTTGTAAATGTGTGACCTTTTCTTACAGTGCTAACCAAGGGTAATGATAATATGCTACCCCCCCTGCCCCCCCCCCCCCCCCCCCGCAAATTGGTATTAAGAAGATGTAAAAATACTCTCCAGATGCTTTTAGTTTACTCGTTAAACAATTAAACTGACGTCCACATTCCATCAACAACTCAGTCAGCTAGGGTAGTGTTAAAGGTACGCGCTCTTTAGTTATCCGTAAGCCAATCACTTACGACAAATCAAGTGACACTGATTCACACTTACGCACATACGAGGAAAGGTCATTTGTTGCTATGAGGTCTAAAACGTTAGCTTCACGAGTTGGTTCTCTAACTAACTGCTCGAAGTAATTCTCGGACAAGGCATTCAGGATAATGTCACAAGAGTCTCTGTCCCTGGCTCCAGTTCTGATTGTGTGACTATCCCATTCTATACCTGGTAGATTGAAGTCTCCCCCTATTACAATAGTATGATCACGGAACTTCTTCACGACGTTCTGCAGGTTCTCTCTGAGGCGCTCAACTACTACGGTTGCTGATGCAGGTGGTCTATAGAAGCATCCGACTATCATATCTGACCCACCTTTGATACTTAGCTTAACCCAGATTATTTCACATTCGCATTCGCTAATAACTTCACTGGATATTATTGAATTCTTTACTGCTATAAATACTCCTCCACCATTGGCGTTTATCCTATCGTTGCGGTATATATTCCATTCTGTGTCTAGGATTTCGTTACTGTTCACTTCCGGTTTTAACCAACTTTCCGTTCCTAATACTATATGCGCACTATTTCCTTCAATAAGAGATACTAATTCAGGAACCTTGCCCTGGATACTCCTGCAGTTTACCAATATTACGTTAACTTTTCCTGTTTTTGGTCTCTGAGGACGGACGTTCTTTATCAACGATGATAATGTCCTCTCTGGTAAGCCGTCAGGTATTTTATCGTTTCGCCCAAGGGGGGGGGGGGGGGTCCCTCTAACCTAAAAAACCCCCGTGTGCACGCCACACGTACTCTGCTACCCTAGTAGCTGCTTCCGGTGTGTAGTGCACGCCTGACCTGTCTAGGGGGGTCCTACAGTTCTCCACCCAATAACGGAGGTCGATGAATTTGCAACCATTATAGTCGCAGAGTCGTCTGAGCCTCTGGTTTAGACCCTCCACACGGCTCCAAACCAGAGGACCGCGATCGACTCTGGGCACTATGCTGCAGATATTAAGCTCAGCTTGCACTCCGCGTGCGATGCTGGTTGTCTTCACCAAATCAGCCAGCCGCCGGAAGGAACCAAGGATGGCCTCAGAACCCAAGCGGCAGGCGTCATTCGTTCCGACATGTGCTATTATCTGCAGCCGGTCACACCCAGTGCGTTCAATAGCTGCCGGAAGGGCCTCCTCCACATTACGGACGAGACCCCCCGGCAAGCACACCGAGTGCACACTGGCATTCTTCCCCGACCTACCCGCTATTTTCCTGAGGGGCTCCATAACCCGCCTAACGTTGGAGCTCCCTATAACTAATAGGCCCGCCCTCTGTGACTGTCGGGACCTTGCCGGAGAATCGGCCACTGGCCCAACAGGCGAGGCATCCTGTGGTGGCTCGGAAACGATGTCATCACCACTAGGAAGCACCCCGTACCTGTTGGAAAGGGGTAAGGCAGCTGCCACGCGGCCAGATCCCACCTTCGCCTTTCGGCCAGGCACGCGCGAGCCCACCACTGTCCGCCATTCACCCTGGAGTGATGGCTGACCGGTAAGATGCTCACTGCCGGAAGACGCAGCGACATCAGGGGTTCCATGTGATTCTAAGGCCACCGAAGTAGGCATAGGTCTCACCACAGTTCCCCCAACGCCACTACGAGCCGACGCCTGCACCTCGAGCACGATGAGCCTAACAGACAAAGCCTCCACCTGCCCCCGAAGAGTGGCCAATTCTCCTTGCGTCCGCTCACAACAACCACAGTCCCTACACATGACTATGTTTACCCTACCCTATACGGTGACAAATTCCCAAGATAATCTTCTGATGAGCTACTCTGATAATCAAGAAACACTCACTGAAATACGAGACGCGAAAACTACGCTAGGTTTTCCCAGAAAAACTATTTAAAAGCTAAGCGCAGCAAATAAGTACAAAAACGCTTTATACAAACAGTACTCGCTGCTGCTGGTGCTCTCGCTCTGGCTGTCACAAGACAACTGCTGATTCAAGTGACTAGTGGCTAACGGCCGCGAAACAAACAAAAGACGGTTTTAGGGCGCTTTCTGTTCTAAACGATCAAGAAAACACTAAGAAATCTAACACGAAAACTACGTAAAGTTTTATCAAGAACTGTTAGTTACTATGCAGAGCAGATAAACACTAATAGAATCCCTTCCTTAGTGGAAGGTCGTAAACAAAATGCAAAATAAACGCTTTATACAAACAGTACTCGCTGCTGCTGGTGCTCTCGCTCTGGCTGTCACAAGACAACTGCTGATTCAAGTGACTAGTGGCTAACGGCCGCGAAACAAACAAAAGACGGTTTTAGGGCGCTTTCTGTTCTAAACGATCAAGAAAACACTAAGAAATCTAACACGAAAACTACGTAAAGTTTTATCAAGAACTGTTAGTTACTATGCAGAGCAGATAAACACAAATAGAATCCCTTCCTTAGTGGAAGGTCGTAAACAAAATGCAAAATAAACGCTTTATACAAACAGTACTCGCTGCTGCTGGTGCTCTCGCTCTGGCTGTCACAAGACAACTGCTGATTCAAGTGACTAGTGGCTAACGGCCGCGAAACAAACAAAAGACGGTTTTAGGGCGCTTTCTGTTCTAAACGATCAAGAAAACACTAAGAAATCTAACACGAAAACTACGTAAAGTTTTATCAAGAACTGTTAGTTACTATGCAGAGCAGATAAACACAAATAGAATCCCTTCCTTAGTGGAAGGTCGTAAACAAAATGCAAAATAAACGCTTTATACAAACAGTACTCGCTGCTGCTGGTGCTCTCGCTCTGGCTGTCACAGGGATACGGATCAACTGTTTTCGATACCCATAGTGCAATCGACCTTTTGTATACCTGTCGGAACAATGGGCCTATGCAGCTATCCTACAGTACCGCGTCAAATTTTAAACATGCAGCACTTTCTTTAGCCCAAGAAAATTGAGCAAATCGGAATTATTCCATTAGGTGCAGTCTAGGGTAGGCCTTCGGCGGCTTATAAAAACACAACTTGTCCGTGGGTGGTTCCCGAGCAAATGTTGAAAAATCTTTGTTTTTTTGTTACAGAAGCACTTTATAACTTCTATTCATGTGAAACCATTGAAAGTTTTACCATGTTTTCTTAAGATGATGCTCTCTGGGAAACTCAAAACTTTTTTCAATAGCATTATCCCTTACCGAGGTCCAGAGGTTCAAAACTACCGTACTAACTCGAGTAAATATGCACGTAATATCCGGTCTGAGGAATAAATATATGCCACGGCTTCTGGGCTCATCGTAGTGATTCTCAGGTCAACCAAGTATCTTTTAGTGGCCATTTTCACCAACAAAACATTATGACGCGCTTTGTCTGTATACCGTACACTTCACACCTATGGATGCTGCCTTGAACTGGAAATTATGAAACGGTGGCCCGTGGCGGCGTATGTACCATCCAAGAAATTACTTTGTTGTGCGAGACCCTTTCTAGTTGCGACCACACTCCACAGTTTTGATATACTGTAGGTAGACATATTGCAGGTATAGCTTAAAAACATTGCCAGTTTTTCATTTGAACTAACATAAAATTAACTTATTTTTGAAATGTGGACGATTCTGTGTTAACCTTACATTATACATACTTATTTGCTGTTTTATGTTTCAAAGTACAGGAGCCGTAGAGAGAGGAAAAGGTGATGGTTAGTTTAAGACATTGGCAGTAAAAGGGAAAGGCAAGTGGATGGAGATAGTAACAGTGGAGGCAAAAGGGAAAGGAGACTGGAATTGAAAAAGAGGGTTTGGGGAGGGGGGGGGGGACCATGCGTAGGCATTAGTGAACTGGACTCTCCACCCCCCCCCCCCTCCCCGCCCCCACTCCCAGCTCCCTTTCTCCGCACGGAGAAACTTAACAGGAGAAAACTTGCCCAGTTTCCCTTTTCTCTGTGACAAAGTGATAAAGTTCCCTGACGTACTCAAAATCTCAAAAAGAGACAATGGTGTCTGAAGAGAAAGACAGATTTTTATAAGCTAGAAAGAAAGTGATAATGGCAATGGGTGATAAAGAGAATGGATATAAGACAATGGTAGTAGAACAGAGAGACAGTGAAAATGGAAAAGTAATAGAGCATGGTAAAGAAGAGCGAGAGAAAGGAATGAAGACAGTAACAGTGGCAAAGACAGACAGAAGAAAATACGAATGGGAGAAAATACAGGGAGCGAGCCATATAGAGACAGAGACAGCGAGAGGGAGATGCTGAGCATATAGGTTCCACTACAGACTGCAGAAAATGATGTAGAATGGTCTGTGTTAAAATACAGCAAATATGTTTTTTTAGGGAGACGTAATGAGGATTGGTGGAGCTGATTCCCTACTTTTCTGTTAGAGCCCACCATTACCATGTGCGTCCACTTTTTACGATTGTCATTTGCATTTGGGAGCCCTTTAAGCATTTTCACGGCACCGAACTACAGGACTAAATTTTATATTTTTATCTTGTTATTTCGGCCCACATTTGCAAATGGATTACCCACAATTTTTGTACGATTAGTTTTTATATGAGTTTTATAAGTGGCTTGTAATAGCTCTCATATTTTTCTATTTAACCCTCGCCTGTATTTGAAAATTAAATAACGCACGGTACCTTACAACTCACAAACGTCACCTGCTGTGAGAACCTGACAACGCCTCAGTGTGTTCCAACGCCTGATGCAGTCGACCACAAGATTCCGTTAAATACATTAGAAGCATAAGGAATAAGAGGGGTAGCTAATGACTGGTTTCAATAATACCTAACAGATAGGGCACAAACATATACTTCATACAGATCCAAACATTTAGTAAAATTTTATCAGAATGAAAATACATTAACATAGGGTTTCGTAAAGTAGCATATTAGGACCAATACTGTTCCTGATATACATCAATGACTTTCCCAGTAGAGTTACTCATGGCGAAAAAATTCTCTTCGCTGATGATAGCAGTATTATAGTCACTGAGAAAACAAGAGAACTCCTTTCCCAGAAAGCAAATGAAACTCTTAAGGAAGTTTATGATTGGTCAATAAGCAGCAAAGTGGCATTGAACATAACGAAATCTAATGCCATGAATTTCTGTTTGAAGGGAAAAAATGACAATGTTAAACTAAATGTCGATGTCACGTCTATAGACTGTGCAACACATGCAAAAATTCTAGGAATTAATATTGATTCTCAGTTGAAGTAGTTTGAACACACAAAAGGTGCTTGAAAACAGAATATCATCAGCATGTTATTCCCTTAGAATCCTGTCATCAATGTGTAACATGCAGTGTCTTTTAATTACATATTATTCATGTGTGCACTCAGTTCTTAGCACTTAGTTCTTAGCTATGGCACTATTTTTTGGGGAGCAAACGCATAAAATATGAACACAATTTTCAAACTCCAGAAAAGAGCCACAAGAAGTATAACCAAAAATACTAGTCGAGCTCATTATAAAGATCTGTTCAAAACAGTGGGGATTTTAACTATTCCATGTGAATACATTTACCAGTCAGTTGTACATATCAAAAATAACATTGGTAATTACTGCACAAATAGCTCTGTTAATGACCATGCAATAAGAGATAGACTCAACTTACATTTACCAACAAAAAATTAACATAAAACTCAAAACATAAAACTGTACAATAAATTACCAAAGGAGATTAAAGAAATTGCAAAAATACACTTATTTAAAAAGGCAGCTAAAAAGTACCTATTATGCAAAACTATTTATATAGTTAAGGATTACTTAGATAAAACAAAGTAGGGGTTTGATAAAAAATGTTAGACAAATAAATAATAATAATAACGATTTTAAAACATCCAACATTCCACATAACACCTTCACTTTATGCTTTTCCTTTCTAGAAATATTTACCACCAAGCTAAGCGTAACACAATACTAATATCTCTTCGTCGTTCTGAGCTCAACATGTTACTCATCATGGAGGTATGCTGACTTAGTTTTTCATGATAGAAACTGAGAAGTTGCGTTACAGAATATCGCCCAGAGATCAGCAGTGCGCGAGTGCGTGCGTGCGTGTGTGTGTGTGTGTGTGTGTGTGTGTGTGTGTGTGTGTGTGTGTGTGTGTGTGTAGTGAGTGAAGTGTTATGAGACAATGTGTGTATAGTGTGTGCAGTGACTGATAGTGAGGTATGAGTGAACACTGTGGCATTACATAATTTAATACGTTATTCGTAGAAAAAGTATTGTATAACGGAGTAAATCTAATGATTGTCTCTAACTAGAAGTCTGTAAATATATGTGTATACCAATTAGTTTATTTTAAACTGATCTAAGCTTGTAAATACTTTGAAATGTCCTACATCTTTTAAAAAGAGATCTATGGATGAATAAAGCTACTACTACTAATACTATGTGCATAGCCCGGACTTGAGCAAGTACACCTACGACATGTTATTTTAGTGACAGATCTATGTAGACCCGATACTGTTTTGCATTTACTGGACTACGTTGCATGCCTCAAAAACGTGCGCTGTTGACTTTTCTTTTTCTTCTGTTTAACGGCGAGTAAAATATACACTCAAGTGTCAAAGAAACTTGTATAGGCATGCGTATTCAAATAGAGATGTGTAAACAGGCAGATTACAGCAATGTGACCGGCAACGCCTATGTAAGGCAACAAGTAGTCCATGCCACGTCGTTCTGCGGCACTTCTGCGTGTTCGCGGGTGCCCTACACGATATATTACCAGGTGTACAAGTTTGTTTGGCTCTTCAGTGTATACTTATAACGAAGCCGGTAACCGGGTGTGACTTTATCGGCTATATTCCGTTCTGATTATTTATGGGACACCAAGCAGTGTTTCCAGATATTTGACGAGGGAAGTTATATGCTAGCACGTGCTGAGTTCTCGGTATACAATGTACCTACCGCCACCCAATATTCAGTAAGTCATATTCTGAAAAATGGGATCATGCCACTTCTAACGAAACGTCTATTTTTTGTGTAGGTTAATCTGAAGAAGCCTGAATCAGACGAAACACGTCATTGGTCAATAAATAATAAATACATCCGTGTTACCAGTACTGACAGTTCCTTCATCGTATGCGAGTACTGCTGATTCCTGAACCGTCAGTGTCACGTGATGGAAAATGTTTCAACAAAAGTTTGGACTAGTCTCGAACTTATCCGAAGAGGGCCACAAATTGCATAAGTCAATGCTTTATTAATGAGTACTTGCATACAGCCCAGGTTGTGACTATGGAGAACCTGATCAGACTAAGGACTATTTCTTAAACGTTTACCATATAAGATAATAACGTGGTCAGCTGAGAACTTTATAGAAGCCACATCTCACTCATTGAAGTGGATAGAATGTCTAGACATCGATGTGATGTCCATAACTAGTCTTGCATGCTACATCTCGCCATTCTCTGTGTTTTTCTTCCTATATGTGTTGCAAATTAGACTTATTATTTTATTTATATTTGTATACGTGTTGCTACCATATGCCATACGGTGTATAAATAATAACCATGGGGTTCTCTCATAGTATTCGAAAGGTTCCTAAATCTTTGATCCTCGATTTCTAAATACATCGTACTAATACAGAATTTGTTACATCTAAATATGCATTAAAAGCGCGTAAAGCCGCTAGATATTGGTGATCCGATAGGTAATTCCTTCCGTTCTTTTATCGCTGTCGTCGATAGTCGAGGGCAGCGAATCAGAGATGTTGCACATCCAGGAAACATCACATGGGTGCCAATCAGGAAGAAGCAGTAAGCTACGCCTTCCATAGTTACGAGGAGCCGCCTCTGATTCAATTGCCTGAAATGACTCTGCATAGAACAAGAGCTGCCAGTTCTGTCTATGATTTTTATCTAGAGTGTCGTCTCGAGTGTGGTCATACTTAAAAGTTCTGCTTCAACTTCCAGAAGACAGTGTCGCTGTTTCGTCGATCACAAGCGGACATTCCTAAGTGCAAAAACACGAGCTTCATGGAAATTGACAGTGGTGTAGACGGGACAAAATAACACAATACGTATTTTTTTGTGCCCAATTTTACTTTGGTGGATAAAACGTACCCCAGAAGGTAATATGCCATATTAGGTTCAGAGGGAATATCTTCGAAAAGATGTAATGTTTTTCGTATACAGTTTGATATGTAATTAACTTTCTTGAAAACTGTGTAATCAACTTTAGTAATATTTACAAATTTGACAAAGTCCCCGACCATCCTTACGTAACTTTGAAGAATGAAAGCTTTTGTACGTCATAAATTAAAGGAAAACTATGAAACCATATACCTTCCAAGTGAAATAAAGCGGTTTTCTGAAATCCCACTTTTGGAAAATGAGCTGTGTACAACGCGCTGTGGGAGTTTAATTGAAATATTTGAACATTCATTATTTTTCTAACTACTTAGTTTACCTAGATGTTTTTAGCTTACTCTTTCACATACGACTATTTTGTAATTAAAAATAATAGTAACTCATTATTGTGATACAATGTCATTACAATAATGATAAACTGTAAAGAAGTCCCTTAAACATAAAGTTAATTTATATCACGCACATAGAGTGAAAGAAATCTCTTCACGTAATTTACACGACGGAGGAAACAATACAAAATAAAATCTTAAATTGTGGATTGTTATCCTCTAAAGATGCTGATTTGCATGTTTCAGCAGAATGATAAGTCTTAGCGAAGGAAGTTAATTAGTTATAGTTCTTTGTCCTCGGGTCTACGAGCAAAACTGTTTTTGTCATACCAACCCCCGCCTGTTTTTAGTTTTAGGAGAGACTAATAGAGAGTTTGGACTGAGAATTCGAGAACCTCTTTTTGGCGACCCAAATGTCCTAGTGTTACCACGGAAATCTGGTAGACAAACTTGTGGCCAGGTCAAAAGGTATTTGAAAGAGGTTTTTTCTCAATTAGGGGGTTCAAATGGTACAAATGGCTCTGAGCACTATGGGACTCAACTGCTGTGGTCATCAGTCCCCTAGAACTTAGAACTACTTAAACCTAACTAACCTAAGGACATCACACACATCCATGCCCGAGGCAGGATTCGAACCTGCGACCGTAGCAGTCGCGCGGAATGAAGGGGTGGTTGAAATCTTGTGGTGATCAATAAGGTGAAAGAAACCTCTAGAGCGTGGTTTCTTAGGACAAGGAGCTTGTTCATCCAGTGGTTTCCAAGAGCTCGATGACACAGCTACAGCCATGAGACTATACGGCTTTCGATCTTGGAAGAACTTAGGAAGAAGATTTTCAGATATAGTCCTACTGAATGGTTATAATGTCAGTCTCTACGTAATCAAGCAGCAGTCACTAGTAAATAATACGTTCTCTTCGCCAATACTTACCAATGTACAGAAACATGCCTGTTACAACTAATGATATTTGGGTGATCGCCTGCGACAATTTGAAATCCTAGTGCATTTTGATTTATACTGTGTTCTCCATGATGTATATTACGTGAAGAAATTTCTTTCAGTTTATGTGCTTGGTGTAAAAAATCTGAATGTTCTAAGCATTACAGATTCTCATTATTGTAATGATATTTTATCATAATAATGAACTGCTATTTTCAGTTAACAAAATACGTATATGCGAAAGGGCAAACTGAAAACAAAGAAACGTGAATGTAAAACGTATAACAACTTAAAACATAAAATAAATATAAATAAATTAAATAGTTAGAATAATAATAAATAATTAGATAATTTAAATAGTTATCGTACCACGGTGCATAACTTACAGCTTATTTTCCAAAAATGGTATTTCAGAAATCAGCTTTATCGCACAGTGATCTATGTGGCTTCAAACTTCTGTTACTGATCGTGTAAGAAGGGATTTCATTACGTTAATGGCAGTATGGTCTACTGCAAAATTTCAAATCACAAAAGTTAATTATACGGTTTTCAAGAACGTTAATTACCTCAACTTTTACACGAAAAACATTGTTTATAAATCATCGTTTCGAAGATACACTCTCCAAACCTAACAAGCCCTATTACTTTTTCGGGTGTGTTTTATGAACAAAAAGTGAAACTGGGCTCCTACAAAGAAAATACATATTGCATTATTTTGTCCCATATACACAGCCCCCCCCCCCCCCCCCAAAGTTTCATCAAGCTCGTGTATTCAAACTTGTGAATGTCCCGTTGTCTTGTCGGTCGAGCCTAGTTCAGGCTTAAATGTGCAGAGTGTTGAGCGCCATCAAGAGACACGTATTGGTCGTAGCTGCAGTAACCATTCAGGATTCATTACATGCAGACTTGTAAATTAACGTAGCTCAGTGCCTGCGACTGCCTCTTGTATATTTGAACAGCAAGTCGTTTAACACCATAATTAATTCCACCCGTGCTCACACAACCACAAAGGTGGAGAGCTAAAGATAAGTGCATCTTCCGCATC
The DNA here is from genome assembly GCF_023864345.2 of Schistocerca serialis cubense. Lineage (NCBI taxonomy): Eukaryota > Metazoa > Arthropoda > Insecta > Orthoptera > Acrididae > Schistocerca > Schistocerca serialis. Next base: position 670,692,435 of record NC_064642.1, read on the forward strand.
AGTAAAGTGTTATTTTATTTGACTGTTCGCTTAGCTTACTGTTTCATTTGTTCACATGTATATGCGTTCGAAGCAGAACACAACAGACTTTACGTAAACATTTAAAAAGACTATCGCCAATACTACTTTCAACGACCACATTTTGGCCATTGCCTGCAATAGGCAGTCGTCGGCTAAAATACTGCCATTTCAAAAGGAAAACGATATCTAATTTATTTACTCCCGTAATAATATGTTTAGGTTCGTTTCTCACTAAGCGCTAAGTCACGAAGGTGGTCGTTTGTAATTAAGAGATTTATCTGACGCTATCAACGATCGTGTTACTCGTGTAGGCAGTTAGGCGTGAGGATTAGCATTTTCCTTCTGATGCCAACAGTGCAAAATAACAGGAAAATTTATTTAAGGCAGCTGCTATTCGCCCACTGAAATCGGGAATTCTTATAGAATAACCAGAGCTCATCTTATAATTCAGTTCTCATTGGCGTTCCTGTCAGCTTTCTGTGTTGCCTTTCCTGTTCTGAATTTTATCTCGACTTTCATAAATTTCCAGTGCCAGTCGGGTACCTTCGATTTTTATCGTCTGGACTAGCTGCCGTATCCCACCGCCGGAGAGTCTTCAACGAGCGCGCGAAGTGTACTAACAATAAGATCTGTATGGCAAGGCGACGGTAGTGGTGGATGATGATCTCTGGGAAGGAGATGCAGTGACGAAAGCAGGAAACTAAAGAACATGAAGAAGATTTGAACATCGGTAGCTCGAATAAGCGAAGATTGGAAATTAGGACGAAACTGACCTACATATTTTAGGGATAAAATATAGATCTGGCGTAAGGTCAAAACAAGAAATTGTCGAAAAATATAGATATAGGTCAAATGAATGGATCTTAATCAACAATGAACTACACTAAAATTGAAACTTCCTGGCAGATTAAAACTGTGTGCTGGACCGAGACTCGAACTCGGGACCTTTGCCTTTCGCGGTCAAGTGCTCTACCGTCTGAGCTAACGAAGCACGACTAACGCTCCGTCCTCCCAGCTTTACTTTTGCCAGTATCTCGTCTCTGTAAACTAAAATTCGCCGGAATAGCCCATGATGGCCCAACGGTACTGACCGGTCGCCGTGTCATCCTCAACCCACAGGCGTCACTGGATGTAAATGTGGAGAGGCTTGTGGTCACCTTTCTCCGGGCTGTATGTCACCATACTGAGCCAGAACTAAAGTCACAGAAGTGAAACACATGCACACAAGAGATTTTTATTTCCCATGGACAGAAAGTAAGTAAAAATAGCATCGTTTACAACACTACTGGCCATTAAAATTGCTACACCAAGAAGAAATGTAGATGATAAACGGGTATTCATTGGACAAATATATTATACTAGAACTGACATGTGACTACATTTTCGCGCAATTTGGGTGGATAGATCCTGAGGAATTAGAACCCAGAACAACCACCTCTGCCGGCCGAAGTGGCCGTGCGGTTCTAGGCACTGCAGTCTGGAACCGCGAGACCGCTAAGGTCGCAGGTTCGAATCCTGCCTCGGGCATGGATGTGTGTGATCTCCTTAGGTTAGTTAGGTTTAACTAGTTGTAAGTTCTAGGGGACTAATGACCTCAGAAGTTGAGTCCCATAGTGCACAGAGCCATTTGAACCATTTGAACCAACCACCTCTGCCCGTAATAACGGACTTGATATGCCTGGGCATTGAGGCGAACAGAGCTTGGATGGCGTGTACAGGTACAGCTGCCCATGCAGCTTCAACACGATACGACAGTTCATCAGGAGTAGTGACTGGCATATTGTTACGGGCCAGTGGCTCGGCCACCATTGACCAGACGTTTTCAATTGGTGAGAGATCTGGAGAATGTGCTGGCAGGGCAGCTGTCGAACATTTTATGTATCCAGAGAGGTGCGTACAGGACCTGCAACATGCGGTCGTGCATTATCCTGCTGAAATGTAGGGTTTCGCAGGGATCCAATGAAGGGTAGAGCCACGGGTCGTAACACATCTGAAATGTAACGTTCAATGTTCGAAGTGCTGTCAAAGCGGACAAGAAGTGACCGGGACGTGTACCAATGACACCCCATACCATCACGCTGGGTGGTACGCCAGTATAGCGATGACGAATACACCCCATACCATCACGCTGGGTGATACGCCAGTATGGCGATGACGAATATGCGCTTCCAATGTGCGTTCACCGCGATGTCGCCAAACGCGAATGCGACCATCATGACGCTGTAAACAGAAACTGGATTCATACGAAAAAATGACGTTTTGCCATTCGTGCACCCAGGTTCATCGTTGAGTACACCATCACAGGCACTCCTGTCTGTGATGCAGCACCAAGGGTAACCGCAGCCATAGTCTCCGAGCTGATAGTCCATGCTGCTGCAAACGTCGTCGAACTGTTCGTGCAGATGGTTATTGTCTTGCAAACGCAGGGATCGAGAGGTGGCTGCATGATCCGTTACATCCATGCGGATAAGATGCCTGTCATCTCGAGTGCTAGTGATACGAGGGCGTTGGGATCCAGCACGGCGTTCCGTATTACCCTCCTGAACCCGCCGATTCTATATTCTGCTAACAGTCATTGGATCTCGACCAACGCAAGCAGCAATGTAGCGATACGATAAACCGCAATCGCGATAGGCAAAAATTCGACCTTTACCAAAGTCAGAAACGTTTGGTACGCATTTCTCCTCGTTTTGTCGAGGCATCACAACAACGCCGGTCAACTGCTGTTTGTGTATGAGAAATCAGTTGGAAACTTTCCTCATGTCAGCTCGTTGTAGGTGTCGCCACCGGCGCCAACTTTGTTTGAATGCTCTGAATAGCTAATCATATGCAAATCACAGCATCTTCTTCCTGTCGGTTAAATTTCGCGTCTGTAGCGCGTGTTCTTCGTAGTGTAGCAGTTTTAATGGCCAGTACTGTAGTTCATTTATGTTAATGTGACCACCGACTATAGTCGACGAGAACGTGCAATAACCACTCACGGGGAGCAGTTGGTGCAAACAGCATTGGAGGCTACATAAAGCGTGTCAGGGAAAATCGGAAGACAGTGTAGTCGTTGTCGTAATGCGGAAACTGTGCGATGTATCTCACGTCCAAATGCGGGTGATGACTGGTATTCGCACATAGGATGGAAACGTTGCCAAAACGGCTAAGTTTGTAAACTGTTCGCACGTCATCGCGGTTAATGCTTACCGTACGTGGCAAAATGGTGCAATTCAGAACCGGCAGCTAGCTGCTGTAGTGCACCACAGGTCATAGATGACAGGAATGACCGGCGGCTGTGACTATAATATGTACGGACGAATAGACCTGGAACAATCGAGCAAATGATTGCCCAGATTAACCAAGATACTACCAACAGCGCCTCTTCAACGACTGTTGACGCTTATGGGCCCCTGCACCCACGCTGATGCTTGTTCTTCGGCGGCGAAGGATAGAATTTGCATGTCAGTACCGCAAATAATAAAGAGTGAGGATGTGATTCTTCATTTTCTTCAGGCGTATTTTATGACGAAATAAATCTCGAAATGAATTGAGTTGTACATCAGCGCACCTGATGAAATGGTTCAAATGGCTCTGAGCACTATGGGACTCAACTGCTGTGGTCATAAGTCCCCTAGAACTTAGAACTACTTAAACCTAACTAACCTAAGGACATCACACACATCCATGCCCGAGGCAGGATTCGAACCTGCGACCGTAGCGGTCGTGCGGTTCCAGACTGTAGCGCCTTTAACCGCTCGGCCACTCTGGCCGGCCGCACCTGATGATGGCAACGTGGTGGATTGCCGTAATATTGTGTCCTATGCACACCCACACCAGGCTGTTCACCCGAGATTTATTTCCTCAAGAGTGAGGATGTTCTCCGCAGAATCGGCGAGGACAGGAATATAAAGAAAGGAATATATGTGAAATAGTGACAAGAGGAAAGGACAGGATGATGCTATATGTGTTACGACGTCAGTAAATAACTTCCATGGTACTAGAGGGAGCTGTAGAGGGTAGAAACTGCAGAGGAAGACATTCAGCAAATAATTGAGGACGTATGTTGGGTGCTACGGTGATGCGGAATGTTGACACAGCAGAGGAATTTGTGGCGGGTCGCATCAAACAATTGAAGACAATGATGAGTCAGAACGAAGAAGAACCGCTACTAATGGCGCAAATAGTGGCGACAAGCGACCATTTCAAATGAATCACGTTCCGACAGATTGGACAAATGGCTGTTGGCGTGTACGGGCGAAACATCTGAAGCCAAACAAAGAGGGAGCGATATGAGTTGGGGAATGTTTTCGTCACATACCCTGGATGATCTGGTCATTTTGGAAGGCACATTGAATCTATACGAGTTTGCGTCTATCCTTGAGCACCATGTCCATCACTATATACAGTTTGTTTTTTCTCGGCACGATGACATCTACCAGCAGGACAAGGCAACACGCCACACATCCCGAACTGTACGTGTGTGGTTCGAAAGGCACATGGATGAGTTTACGCAGTCCACTGGCCATCAAACTCTGCGGATTTATACCCAATCTAGAATCCGTGGGACCACTTAGATCGATCTGTTCGCGCCATGGTTCTTAAGCCCATAAATCTAGCTCAGCTGACCACGGCATCGGTGTCGGCATGGCCCCCTCATCCCTGTCGGGCCCGTACAGAACCTCACCGCCTCTACACCTGCACGTCTCGCGCTACAAAAGTGATGATTCAGACTTTCGACAGGTGGTCACGTTAATGTGTCTGGAGAGTGTATTTCGCTTTGTGATACTATAAATTCAAGATTTTACCTCTATTGAAGAATAAAGATTATTTTTCTCGAACATTTTTCAATTACATATTTCGTGACTGATATTACATCCGTTTGTAAACTCAGTACATGGGCTCGTCGGTTCCTGCATCCTTTCGGAGTTATAAAGTTTACTTGTGTAGCTTCTGATAATATATTTTTGGTTAAACTCAGTCTTCACGATTGTGTTTTACCGAGAGACCCACCGTCCAATACATATGAATGTATCATGATATCTAGCATACATTTTGTTGCTTTGCCTCACCTAAAGGAACTGCTGACGTAACAGTCATTCACATGATTAAATCTAGGTTCACTGAACTGTGGTTCAGGCATAATGGTGATAAACAGAAGTTACATGGTCTTAGTAAGACAAGGCAATGTATTTTGAGGAACTGGATGATGTTATGAGACTTGTGACTGCGCTGCATCGCTGGACTGTGATTATATGTTCGATTGGAAATTAAGGTTTTGTTAATTGATCACTCTGTTAGTTATCTCTTTTCTGCATTTAATGTATATGTTCACAGAGCTTCGACACTGCCTCATTACGGAGATGGACGATACAAGTAGAAGGCTAACAAATTCTCAAAGTAGTCAATGCTGTTTACGAAGTAACACATTCCAGTACTACGTAAAATATTTTGATATGCGGACTCCCAGTTCTTTCCACTGCCGTGATTTTGTGAAAGTACGTGCTGTATGACTATTTTATATGCAATTTTGAGTCAGATCGCGTAGGTAAGCTTTTTTCTCATAGGCACTGCGTATATTGTTTTACGTATACTCAAAATACCAGGGCTCACATGCGACGAGTCTAACCTATGCTTCCTTTCAAACAATGATATATCTTTCCACATGCCTAATTAGCAGACGAAAATGACAACAGATATGAAGCTTTTGAGCCACGTTAGGAAATAGCTTACAATTTCTCACGTGTTTCAGGAACACCATGTTCGCTCTCTTGATCTGCTATGTCATCTACCAACGAGTATCATTCTGTAAAGACATTCAGTGTTCATAAATGGGACAAATTCGTTCTTCAGGCTACTCCATCACAGTCTGAAAAGAGTTATTTTTCGGCCAAGCTAATTTCTGGTATAATACATGTGCCATGCAACCCGGCGCCGGTAAATTTAGCGTTCACCCTAGTGACCGACACACAAACCAACCCACGCATCATAGCACGAAAGAGCGCACACCACACGCCCACACGCACACACACACGCACACACACACACACACACACACACACACACACACACACACACGCACGCACACACACTGACATCACCAATACCAGCACTCCACGAACTGCCAAATCTGAATTATATTAATCCCATACGCTTCCAGTTCATTTTCCACTTCGTCTGCTGCAGATTGGAACGCAATTTATTTGGTCCTCTGCTGAGCACTTGACACTGCTGAAGAGCTTGTTTTTCAAAACAGTTTTGTTATGACAGGTGACAGCTGTGCTTGATAAATTGCGGGAGAAATTACTGTTCTCTCGGATACTCTCCGAAACGCTCCAGTGACTTGCGCAGTAATTTGGCTGCTGTGTGCTTTAGGTACGGCAGCTGGAGCGGCGTCCATCTGTGACGTGAACATCAGAAAACGAAATGTCCCTTTACTGGAAGTTTTCCGACCACCAGCTTTCAGTGTAGCGATATTCTGTGTCTTTCATCTGACAAGCTCCATTGTGGATTTCTTCAGACATTTATAATGCCCAATCTGGTTTTACGACATCCCTTTTTCATTAAAAAATGGAATACTTTTCTCGGAAGTTTATTACTAGTCATAGAGGTAACTGCTGGAAATGTGCAGCGTATGGTCCTCTAGCATCATTTAATTTATGCTTCACGTGCCACATGTTACTGCAGTTTCGTGGTCTCTTCAAATGTTTCAAATGGCTCTGAGCACTATGGGACTTAACATCTTAGGTCATCAGTCCCATAGAACTTAGAACTACTTAAACCTAACTAACCTAAGGACATCAGAAACATCCATGTCCGAGGCAGGATTCGAACCTGCGACCGTAGCGGTCGCGCGGTTCCAGACTGAAGCGCCTAGAACCGCTCGGTCACTCCGGCCGGCCTTCGTGTTTTGTATCATTGCTAGTAAATCCAGATTCCGTTAATAACAAGAGAACTAAACAGACCTCTTTGAAGAACCCTAATGTCCCTTACGTATACCGTTGTGTTTTTACCTGAAAAATCTCTATCACAAGAAATATATTATGGAGGTGGTTTTGTACAGCTTTAATGAATGTTAAGGAGTGCGTTATGCAATACGTAGCTAACGATCGATATCGGTCTATGATCAGACACCATCGGGTCTAAAAACCATCTTAGCTACGCGTTTGTGTAATAGGTGTAACAGTTATCAGATGCACATTATTCAATCATATTCCTTGAATTTTTGACCTGAGTTGTTCCGAGAACGAATATATCACACAAATATGTTTATGGGATTAAATGGACAGAATGGTATGCATTGAAATCCAATATCAATGATGGAACAATGTACGTCTGAAAAGTGTCATGCCAATTACACAAATGCATGGCTAAGATGGTTTTTGCACTTGATGATCGACCTTCTCTAATACAATATACTCTTACAGCTGTGCATTGCATAATGTAGTTCTCAATATCGGTATTACTGTTCCAAAACACTCGCTCCCTCGCACATAACTGAGGTTCGAAACCTCGACTGGTGTTGAAGTGCTAGCGCCTCTGGGGTGCTTCTCCTTCTGGCTTGATGTGGTGTGGGGGAAATTGCATGGTGGTGCTGAGTTGGACTTGACTTTGTGCTGGTTTTTTTTTTTTTTAATATGAAAGAATAGTTAGAGAGATAGTAGAAGTAACAAGAAAACGAACGGCCCAATTGACTGGCCAGCGTAGTATTTAAAAATGACGGATGAAAGGATAGTAGAAGCGACAGTGAGAGAGTGAGGAAAATGAACGGCCCTTTGACTAGCCGGTGGCTTACAAGTAAATGACAGATTAAAGGAAAGGAGGAGGGGCAGTAAGAGTTGAATGAAAACGAAAGGCCATTGTCCTGGCCTCATCTTTATGGCGGTGTCGGTGACGGCGGTGGCAGTCAGTCATGAGGGGGTGAAGTGGGGGGGTGGGGGATAAGAGAAAGCAGTCGGAGAGTGACAGATGGAGAAGTGAAAAGGGAAGGGCCTGTAAGGATTGTTCCAAAACAAAGACATCGCGAAATTTACCGAGAAGGCATACCAAGGAGTCATGTCTTGCTACGTGCTACTCAGAAGAGATCTCCGCGTCCTCGTACTCTTACGGACTTATGGACAGCCCTGCAGGATTCCCTACAGCAACACTTCAGGCATTAGAGTCCATGACTCATCGTGTTGCGGCCCTTCCGCTCCCTCTCCGGGGCTTCACGATGTTAGGCAGGTGTACTGTTTCTTTGGCTCTTCAATGTATAATCAAGGGTAATTTCATTGTATTTTTTTAGCTTTAACACGTTTTTTTATAAGCTGCCTCTCACATCCCGAAGAAATATGACGACACTATGTATTGGAGAAAACTGTTGTAGCTTTTTTCATTATGACGCACTGACATGCTGAGAAAACTCTTACGTCAATTAACAAGGATGTTAAAAATATTAATCTTCGTCTGCGGACCCTGGCTGGCCCACTGCTAACAGTCGACCCTCTTACCACCCTGCGATAATGCTGTCGTTAGATGCGGTGTGGATGGGCGTGTGGGCAGCGCACCGCTCTCCCGGCCGTCGTCAGTTTTCGTGATCAGGCGTTCTTACTATTCGGTCTAGGAGCGTCTCAGTCAGCACCACGTGTCTGAATGCTCCCCGTTCTAGTCCCCCTCCCCGACACACCCTACATCAAGGAAAAATCACTGGCAGTACTGGGACTCGCACCCGGGCCCTCGACATGGCAGTCAGCTGTGCTATCTACTCAGCCGTGGATGCATATAACAACACGTACGTTACGGATAATTTTTCCTACCCCTGTTAGAAAAAGAAAAAGCAGGTTTTCCATTTAATATCCATCGGCTACAAGGTCATTAGAGATAAACTGCAGGACGGTATTTGGGAAGGATGTAGAGCTAAACCTCTACGTCCCTTTCAAACAAACATTCCTGGTGTTCACCTTTATCGGTTCCGAAAAACCACGGGAAAAATTAGTCTTCATGACCTGCTAAGGATTTGAACCGCCATCCAAATGATTACGAGATGAGTAACTTAACCACTGCGTCATCTCGCAGTCCTACCAGAGTCACACAAATAACTTATGTATTTTGCTTCAGGGGTATTCATAAATATTCACGAAGTAAATTAAGTTCATATAATTCTGGAAAATTGCTTCACAATGGAAAATCTACTGAAAATGCTTTGCTGAAAGCAAGGCTTTCTGGATGTATAATGAGTGATTACTGTAGAGTAACAAATCTTGGTGAACTACGACGAATCAACTCCAGGGCTTGTCGAACGCAATGCGAAGTCCTCAAATCTTGAGATTACATCCTCCTGGCAAGAAGACCCAAGGCTTCTTCCGTCTGGAAAAGAGATCCTGAAGTCTTGTTCTCAGAATTTCGTATGTGCATGCCATTAACGTAGAGACGACAGTGACACCCTCTTTTCTGAACCAGCTCTAGTTGCGCGCGAATTTACCTACACCAATCGCATTTATAGGCCTGTATCTGCACTGTCCCCACGCCATTCCATACCGCATCTAACGACACCGTTGTCAAAGTATGGTACATAGATCGATTGGCAGCAGTGGGCCCCGACCACGAGGACGAAGACTAACATTTTTAACATCCTTGTTGTTTAACATAAAACGTTTCTGAGCCTGGCACTGTGCCATAATGTAAAAAACTATACTAGGTTCCTCCAGTTAGTAGTGTCGTATTCTTGGGACCCTGAGCTGCCGCTTATCATAAATGTTTTGAAGCTCTGTTTCTTTATCACATAAAACAAACACTAGGTAGAAATCCTTTTTAATGGTTATCTTACTCTACATTACACTGAAGAGAGCAAAAAACTGTTACATTTGCCTAATATCGTGTGGGGTCCTTGCGAGCACGCAGAAGTCCTGCAACACGACGTGGCATGGAGCCGATTAACGTTTGAAGTACTGCTGGGGGGAATCATGAATCCTGCATAGCTGTCCACATATCTGTAAGAGTACGAAGGGGTTGAGTTCTCTCTTCTGGACAGCATGTTACAACGCATCCTAGATGTACTCAATATATTTCAAAGCTGGGGAGCTTGGTGGCCAGCGGAATGTTTTAAACTCAGCAGAGTGTTCTTGGAACCACTCTGCAGCAATTCTGGACGTGGCGGTCTCGCATTGCTGGAATTGCACAAGTCCGTCGGAATGCACAATGCAGGTGAATGGCTGCAGGTAATGAGACAGAATACTTACGTAAGTGTCACCTGTGAGAGGCTGCATCTAGACGTATCGGGAATCCAATATCAGTCCAACCTCACACGCTCCACGCCTTACAGACCATCCACCTGCTTCAACAGTCCTCTGCTGACATGCAGGGTCCGTGGATTCATGAGGTTATCTCCATACCCGTACACGTGCAGCCGCTCGGTACAATTTGAAACGAGACCCGTCCGACCAGGCAACACGTTTCCAGTCATCAACAGTCCAATGTCGGCATTGACGGGCCCAGGCGAGGCGTAAAGCTTTGTGTCGTCCAGTCATCAAGGGTACACGAGTGGGCCTCCGGCTCCGAAAGCCGGTATCAATGATGTTTCGTTAAATGGGCAGCTCGCTGACACTTGGTGATAGCCCAGCAATGAAATCTGCAGCAGTTTGCGGAAGGGTTGCACTTTTGTCACGCTGTACGATTCCTTGCAATCGTCGTTGGTCCAGTTCTTTCAGGGCCTTTTTACGGCCTCTGCGATGCCGGAGATCTGATGTTTTACCCGATTCCTCATATTCGCCGTACATTCGTGAAATGGTCGTGCGGGAAAATCCTCACTTCATCGCTGCTTCAGAGATGCTGTGCCATCGCTCGTGCACGAATTGTAACACCATGTTCAAACTCACTTAAATCTTGATAACCTGGCATTGTAGCAGTACAGGGTTATTACAAATGATTGAAGCGATTTCACAGCTCTACAATAACTTTATTATTTGAGATATTTTCACAATGGTTTGCACACACATACAAAAACTCAAAAAGTTTTTTTAGGCATTCACAAATGTTCCATATGTGCCCCTTTAGTGATTCGGCAGACATCAAGCCGATAATCAAGTTCCTCCCACACTCGGCGCAGCATGTCCCCATCAATGAGTTCGAAAGCATCGTTGATGCGAGCTCGCAGTTCTGGCACGTTTCTTGGTAGATGAGGTTTAAACACTGAATCTTTCACATAACCCCACAGAAAGAAATTGCAAGGGGTTAAGTCGGGAGAGCGTGGAGGCCATGACATGAATTGCTGATCATGATCTCCACCACGACCAATCCATCGGTTTTCCAATCTCCTGTTTAGAAAATGCCGAACGTCATGATGGAAGTGTGGTGGAGCACCATCCTGTGGTGCGTTTAGCTTCCTGCTTGCTTTATTCGTTGACTTCCGCGGGCTACGCGTGAAACTTGCCCGCACGCGTTCCACCGTTTCTTCGTTCACTGCAGGCCAACCCGTTGATTTCCCCTTACAGAGGCATCCAGAAGCTTTAAACTGCGCATACCATCGCCGAATGGAGTTAGCAGTTGGTGGATCTTTGTTGAACTTCGTCCTGAAGTGTCGTTGCACTGTTATGACTGACTGATGTGAGTGCATTTCAAGCACGACATACGCTTTCTCAGCTTCTGTCGCCATTTTGTCTCACTGCGCTCTCGAGCGCTCTGGCGGCAGAAATCTGAAGTGCGGCTTCAGCCGAACAAAACTTTATGAGTTTTTCTACGTATCTGTAGTGTGTCGTGACCATATGTCAATGAATGGAGCTACAGTGAATTTATAAAACCGCTTCAATCATTTGTAATATCCCTGTAGCTCAGGTGGTTCAGATGGCTCTAAGCACTATGGTACTAAGGTCATCAGTCCCCTTAGACGTAGAACTACTTAAACCTAAAGACATCACACAAATTCATGCCCGAGGCAGGATTCGAAACTGCGACCGCAGCAGCAATGCGGTTCCGGACTGAAGTGCCTAGAACCGCTCGTCCACAGCTGCCGGCTGTAGCAGTAGTAACCGATGTAACAACTGCGCCAGACACTTGCCTTATATAGGCATTTCCGACCTCAGCGAAGTATGCTGCCTGTTTCTATATATCTCTGTATTTGAATACGCATGCTTGTAGCAGTTTCTTTGGAACATCGGTGTATTGGTCTATCTGAGATTCAGTGCTATAGTTAATATGCCTAACCTGCTTGAAACTGAAGGATATAGTCAACCTTAATCGGATCAGCTTTATAACTTTCTAGCAGACAGAACCAAATACGTCGTTCTTAACGGGGCACATTCGTCATTTTTTAAAATAATTTACAGAATATCTCATGAGGGTGTTGTGTAAGCATAACTGTTGACTATCAATAGAAATGGTCTCGTTGCGAAGATCGTAAACTTCATGAAGGTATACGCTGTTGACGCTGCTGTACGCAGAGATATTGCACACCGACAAACTCTAGTAAACTGCGACAAGACATGCACGGCAGCGATGTTTGGTGCAGGGACAGGAAGTTGATCGATAACGCAATTAAATGTAACCTTTGCACAGAAATTGGCGGAAAGGTTTCTTAATTTTTCGATCATACACTGAAAACAGTAACAGCCCTAAAATAATAATTGTATGAATCATCTTAAACTGGAACTGCCACAAAAACTAATATTTGGAAAATCAGATGCCAGAGAGCTATTAATTATAGGAATCCTAAGCATATATAACTTTCCTACGAAAGAAATTCGTACCACGCCGCTGATTCTATCGATTCAAAAGTATGTATAGTCAGTCAGGGACACTAATCATGTAGGATTAAAACATAAGACCAACCAGATCCATCGCTGGCTTCTGTAGAAACCACGAGAGAATGACAGTGATTCACCTTTTGTTACTTATAACTGCCAGCGGACGTACGTAGACACACAAGTGATGTGGAGTGGTCTTGCGTTGGAGTAGCACAGGAAGCTACCGCAGACGGAGCACGTGGAGCATCGTATGGGCAGACCCGCTGGTCAAGGTTACTTGCTGGCCACGTTATGCTGGATCAGTCAGTCCTTATGCTGGCATCCACTGACGTGGACCTGGCTTTCACAACACTACATGCTCTTGCTTCCACGTGGTGTTCAGGGTCTCTACTCGCCCGTTGACTAACACGCACATCAAGCTCCATGGCTTCCGAATGTAGCAACCACCCTCGGTTTCATTTTGACATTCGTGCAGACAGGAGAGTTTCTCTTCGTCTCACACCTGTGCAAGTACTAAATATGAAACTCTAGTTACAGTAGCAGCATAGCAAGGGAAGGGTGGAGATGAGGTGGTTCAGTTACATCATGTCCGAGTCAGACGGAGCAAGTACAGCAGCTATGTACTAAATTTAGTGATGTGCTACCTGATAGGTTAGGGCTGACCAAGTTAATTAACTACTAAATAAAGATGGATTCTATGTCAGCGAGGAGGCGCAATGTTGTCTGTTGCCCGTGTGCATGAATGTACGTGAAGATCCAGTCTAATACATGTTTCATAAGGTATTATTCGTCCTTCCTGATCGCTTTATTTGGCTCCCATATTTCCCTTGCTTAAACCATCTGGCAGGTCAAGAGGAATAGTTGACTGCAGATATCTAATAAGAACGTAGTCCTCTGTTAAATTGCACTGCCTGATTTATAGGTCTTCTTTAGATGGTTAGCAGGTGCATAGTAAGGTAGGACTGATGGTTAAGCCTGAAAAGATTAGGTTCCGGTTCCCTTACATGTCGTTTCTTAGAGAATCCCCGCATCAGTAATGCTAAGTAGATAGTAAGATTTGTGAGACTCATTAATTTCCTTAGTAAATTTGTACTGATTCTTCTTTAGTTGATGAGACCACTAAATGAACTTCACAAAAAGAGCAATAAATTTCACTGGAGCGAATCACAACAAGCTGCATTAACGGCTATGATTACTGCCCCTGTGTTGGTGAAACCGCTCTTTGATATGCAACTAAGAGTGCAGTCTGATGCCTGAATGGGTTGGTAGTAGAATTTCGTCAGGTGAACCCAGAAGGAAGAAGGCCTGTGACATATGCTTCTAGAGGACTAACGCCTTTATAAAGCAAGTATTCCGTCTATGAACTTGGGGCATTAATCTTTATGTGCTCTCTGGAGAAATTTAGGTTGTATGTAAAAGTGGGTCAGCTGTAGCGTGTAAATCTTCACAAGGGCATTATGTGCTGCACACATGTGATCCCAGGCTCAGGCTGCCATGTCTCTCCTTGGTACAACACGGCTGTGATCGGTGCTTCTCAGAACTATTCTGTACAGCAAGACAATTCCTTCAACCGCGCAATGCAATACGTACAGTTGATTCAATTGTGCAATGTGACATCTTTTCTTCAGGTATATGGTGAGGCATTTTTCGCTTGGTATGACTTTCTTCAGTTGGTCAGAACTATGGCAGGCAGTGCAGTTTATCCCCAGCTGTTTGGTTGTGGTGAAAGGAAGTTCAGAGGACAGTGGACGTTGATCAAAAGAAACGGCCGCTAGCCTTTATAGATAACTGGAAATCACAATACCTTTTCAAAGAGAATGCTGAGAATTCTCATTATCTAGCATCCAATCGCATAAGCGACCGGCAATGGAAATCTACTATTTAATGGCATTACACACAAAATTTAAAGACTCAGTTTATCATGTAAGAAGAAAAACTTAGAACGATCTAAAGACGATTCGTACAGGATTAATCGGTTTGTAAATCAAGGAGCAAAACTAACTGACATGGTGAACGCTAAGAAATTGGCGGTATGGATATTAAATTTTCTGAAGTTACGTGCATTATTACACCTTCAGTTTCAATACTTTTTGAAATAAGTGGACGAAGAGTGTGGAGAGGAAATGTTGGAAGTTTGTGGTAAGTTCCTATTGGACCAAACTACAGAGGTCATCGATCCCTAGGCTTACACACTACTTAATCTAACTTACGCTAAGGGCAACACACCCACACATGACCGAGGGAGGACTCGAGCTTCTGACGGGAGAAGCCGCGTGAACCGTGGCAATGCGCCTCAGAACGCGCGGCTACCCCGTGCGCCATTTTGGACAGGTTACATATTAATGCAAAGTTCGTTGGTTAAGTGCATAACTGGAACAATTTTTCGGTATAAGAGCAAGTTCTGTTGAATTTATGGAGGCAAAAGTAAAGCATGAGCGTTACAAGGTGAGAAACAACGTAAGTATATGTGACCTGGTGAGGGAAGTTTGTGCATTTGAAAAGAAAATCGCATTTTGGAAGGGACGACCCTGTCCAATTCCCTAAGCTCCTGGGTGTTAAACGAAATAAGATTTCAAGAATTCACTGGTTGAAGGAATTACAGGGACCACTTTCTAAATGTTTTTAAGATGCTTCCAAGCTCACAACCTGTTTTTGAGCTATTTTCGTGATCGCTTCCTGTTTCAGCTGAACTTACCCCTTTGCATGTGCAGATCGAACACATTCGTCTGTAATATAAAACCTGTCTAAGATAAAAAAATATGTTAAAAATGTTCAAGTGACCTACGAAATTTTCATTGGGGAGCGTTTCGCCTCTCCAAAATGTGGATCTAAATGTGATATCAATACACTATGTGATCAAAAGTATCAAGACACCCCCAGAAAATATGTTTTTCATATTACGTGGAATGGGCTGTTACCTACTGCCAGGTACTCCATATTAGTGACCTCAGTAGTCATTAGACATCGTGAGAGAGCAGAATGGAGCGCTCCGCGGAACTCACGGACTTCTAACGTGGTCAGGTGATTGGGTGTCACTTGTGTCGTACGTCTGTAGACGAGATTTCCACACTCCTAAACATCCCTAGGTCCACTGTTTCCAATGATATTGTGAAATGGAAACGTGAAGCCACACGCAAAGCACAAATGCGTACAGACCGACCTGGTCTGTTGACTGACAGAGACCGCCGACAGTTGAGGACGGTCGTAATATGTAATAGGCAGACATCTATCCAGACCATCACGTAGGAATTCCAAACTGCATCAGGATCCACTGCAAGTACTATGACATTTAGGGGGGAGGTGAGAAAACTTGGATTTCATTGTCGAGCGGCTGCTCATAAGCCAATGATTGAACAGTGAAAAAACATTGTGGGGAGTGGCCAATCTCTGTACACGGTGTGGTGATCCGATAGTATTGTGTAGGTATGGCGAATGCCCGGTGAACGTCGTCTGCGAGCGTATATAGTGCCAAAAGCAAAATTCGAAGACGGTGGTGTTATGGTGTGGTTGTTTTTTTCATGGAGGGGGCTTGCGCCCCTTGTTATTTTGCGTGGCACTACCACAAAAAAGGGTTCAAATGGCTCTGAGCACTATGGGACTTAACATCTGATGTCATCAGTCCCCTAGAACTCGTTTTTTTTTTTTGGTCATCAGTCTACTGACTGGTTTGATGGTTTGATGCAGCCCGCCACAAATTCCTTTCCTTTGCTAACCTCTTCATCTCAGAGTAGCACTTGCAACCTACGTCCTCAATTATTTGCTTGACGTATTCCAATCTCTGTCTTCCTCTACAGTTTCTGCCCTCTACAGCTCCCTCTAGTACCATGGAAGTCATTCCCTCATGTCTTAGCAGATGTCCTATCATCCTGTCCCCTCTCTTTATCAGTGTTTTCCACATATTCCTTTCGTCTCCGATTCTGCGTAGAACCTCCTCATTCCTTACCTTATCAGTCCACCAAATTTTCAACATTCGTCTATAGCACCACATCTCAAATGCTTCGATTCTCTTCTGTTCCGGTTTTCCCACAGTCCATGTTTCACTACCATACAATGCTGTACAATGCTCTTCCTCAAATGAAGGCCGGTATTTGTTATTAGTAGACTTATCTTGGCCAGAAATGCCTTTTTTGCCATAGCGAGTCTGCTTTTGATGTCCTCCTTGCTCCGTCCGTCATTGGTTATTTTACTGCTTAGGTAGCAGAGTTCCTTAACTTCATTGACTTCGTGTCCAGCAATCCTGATGTTAAGTTTCTCGCTGTTCTCATTTCAACTACTTCTCATTACCTTGGTCTTTCTCCTATTTACTCTCAAACCACACCGTGTACTCATTAGACTGTTCATTCCGTTCAGCAGATCATTTAATTCTTCTTCACTTTCACTCAGGATAGCAATGTCATCAGCAAATCGTATCATTGATATCCTTTCACCTTGTATTTTAATTCCACTCCTGAACCTTTCTTTTATTTCCATCATTGCTTCCTCGATGTACAGATTGAAGAGTAGGGGCGAAAGGCTACAGCCTTGTCTTACACCCTTCCTAATACGAGCACTTCGTTCTTGATCGTCCACTCTTATTAATCCCTCTTGGTTGTAGTACATATTGTATGTGACCCGTCTCTCCCTATAGCTTACCCCTACTTTTTTCAGAATCTCGAACAGCTTGCACCATTTTATATTGTCGAACGCTTTTTCCAGGTCGACAAATCCTATGAAAGTGTCTTGATTTTTCTTTAGCCTTGCTTCCATTATTAGCCGTAACGTCAGAATTGCCTCTCTCGTCCCTTTACTTTTCCTAAAGCCAAACTGATCGTCACCTAGCGCATTCTCAATTTTCTTTTCCATTCTTCTGTGTATTATTGTTGCAAGCAGCTTCGATGCATGAGCTGTTAAGCTGATTGTGCGATAATTCTCGCACTTGTCAGCTCTTGCCGTCTTCGGAATTGTGTGGATGATGCTTTTCCGAAAGTCAGATGGTATATCGCCAGACTCATATATTCTACACACCAACGTGAATAGTCGTTTTGTTGCCACTTTCCCCAATGATTTTAGAATTTCTGATGCAATGTTATCTATCCCTTCTGCCTTATTTGACCGTAAGTCCTCCAAAGCTCTTTTAAATTCCGATTCTAATATTGGATCCCCTATCTCTTCTAAATCGACTCCTGTTTCTTCTTCTATCACATCAGACAAATCTTCACCCTCATAGAGGCTTTCAATGTATTCTTTCCACCTATCTGCCCTCTCCTCTGCATTTAACAGTGGAATTCCCGTTGCACTCTTAATGTTACCACCGTTGCTTTTAAAGTCACCAAAGGTTGTTTTGACTTTCCTGTATGCTGAGTCTGTCCTTCCGACAGTCATATCTTTTTCGATGTCTTCACATTTTTCCTGCAGCCATTTCGTCTTAGCTTCCCTGCACTTCCTATTTATTTCATTCCTCAGCGACTTGTATTTCGGTACTCCTGATTTTCCCGGAACATGTTTGTACTTCCTCCTTTCATCAATCAACTAAACTTAGAACTACTTAAACCTAACCAAACTAAGGACATCACACACATCCTTGACCGAGGCAGGATTCGAACCTGCGACCATAGCGGTTGCGCGGTTCCAGGCTGAAGCGCCTAGAACCGCTCGGCCACACCGGCCGGCTGTAATTTTTATGTATATGTGTAAACATTTTGGTAGAGTGTAGTGTGTAACATGTGGTAGCAATATCGGGGCAGTGGTAGTGGGATACCAATTTGATGTTGTGTGTTATCGTCCTGATGAAGTCTAATATCGTTATGCCATCTTATGATTTGTTTGGAAGTTGTTTCAGGTATGATGATTTGATAAGGCTGAGAGCCAGGCATTGTATATTGTTAATGTTCCTGCCCAATTATGTATATTAGTCCAAAGGTTGGACATTGTACCTTTGATTCAATGGAAGATACTTTATCGTATTGGCTGCGACTGTGGATTCTTACGGGCTGCAGAAATATATAGTCTCAGTGAAAGTCTGTTCCTTCTAAAAGGATATTAAAAAAATCATAATTGTAGCTGATCTTATCATCAATGATGAATATGAACTGTTAGGTTGTTCCGTGAAGAGAAACTATTATTTGTATTGTATTGACGTAAAATAAAATAATTGTTGAGCTCCACATTTGAGCAACCCGCATCCCAAACCGAATTCCAGCCCGAGGAGATCACGAATGTAAAATTAGAGAGATTAGAGCGCGCACGGAAGCTTTCAGACAGTCGTTCTTCCCGCGAACCATACGCGACTGGAACAGGAAAGGGAGGTAATGACAGTGGCACGTAAAGTGCCCTCCGCCACACACCGTTGGGTGGCTTGCGGAGTATAAATGTAAATGTATAACAGATACATTCGAGAGGAAGATTTGAGTATACAACGTACTGTTGATGTTAATGATGAATGTATAATGTATGTATTACAATTTGTTTCATTTTGACGATAAGAGTGACACGTTGTGGGTGTGACTGGAGATAGAACGTTTCAGCTGGAGAGGAGGCAGTGTCCAGCGGGAAAAGTAGGAAACAGCTGCCACTATCCGCTGTCTCAGAGAGTAAAGCTTCACCAGAGTCTACAGATTTTCAATTGAAGCTGTGTCCGCGTGTTCTGTTTGTTTCTGAAGGCTAATCTCATGAACAACTGTTTGGATTCCGATACGATTTTCGCCGCTGGTGTGGTTCACTTGGTAGGTTTCTGGATATCTGTTCACATTACGAACTGAAGGACCCTACTGCCTTTTTCTACCTGTACGTGAAGTGTGATCTCAGGCACTACTGCAGGAATTTTAAAATGGTTTTCGATAGTAGATAAAGTGCTTCACGAGGAAGTTTTGTGTATGTTATTATTTATTATAAACAATACGTCTGGCTATAGTCAATTAATGTTACACGTGAGAAGACAGAGGCGGTCGCTAGTCTTCAATAAAATAGCTTCTGTGCGTACATACATTACTAAACGAAATCTTATTCAAATACAGTACACGTGAAATCTGTTTAGACTAAGTGTATAAACTGTTACACACATTATTTGCTTTCTAAAACATGTATTAGTAACAACAAACAGCAATGGGACCGTAAACTGGGAGCAGGTCCGGTCTTTGGTAATTTCGTGTAAAATTCCTGTGTAAGACAAAATGTACGCTTAAATAGAATATTTAGCAAGTGGCTGAACACTAGCCTTATGCGTCCCTATGAACTGGAACAATGATCATGCAATTCTTGTGAAATGTGCTTATTAGGACGAAGAATATCTATTGTATGCAAATCCGTATTTATCAATAAATGATGATACAAAATGTGAACAGTGCAGCCCACCTCTGTGTATTTCTTCTGGTCCCAGTTATACTAGTGTCATGTGGGTGATTTCAAAGCAAGCCCGTTCCCCAGTACACTAGTCACTACTTAACTATAGAAACGTATGACGATGGTGGACCTGGACCATGAGGCTCAGAGTATCGCAGCAGATTTCAGACTACCTAACAGATCAAAATGAAAATTTCTGTTCCGACACTGTCAATGTTGAGTGTATATGGAAAAAGTTCAAGGCAATCGTAAAATGCGTTTCAGACAGGTACGTGCCGAGTAAAACTGTGAGGGACGGGAAAAACACACCGTGGTTCAACAACAAAGTTAGGAAACTACTGCGAAAGCAAAGAGAGCTTCACTACAAATTTAAACGCAGCCAAAACCTCTGAGACAAACAGAAGCTAAACGATGTCACAGTTAGAGTAAGGAGGGCTATGCGTGAAGCGTTCAGTGATTTCGAAAGTAAAATTCTGTGTACCGACTTGAATGAAAATCATAGGAAGTTCTGGTCTTACGTTAAATCAGTAAGTGGATCGAATCAGCATTTACAGACAATCTGGGATGATAATGGCATTGAAACAGAGGATGACACTCGTAAAGCTGAAATACTAAACACCTTTTTTACAAAGCTGTTTCACAAAGGAAAGACCGCACTGCAGTTCCTTCTCTAAATCCTCGTACGAACGAAAAAATAGCTGACATCGAAGTAAGTGTCCAAGGAATAGAAAAGCAACTGGAATCATTCAACAGAGGAAAGCCCACTGGACCTGACGGGATACCAATTCGATTCTACACAGGGTACGCGAAAGAACTTGCCCCCCTGCTAACAGCCGTGTACCGCAAGTCTCTAGAGGAACGGAAGGTCCAAATGATTGGAAAAGAGCACAGATAGTCCCAGTTTTCAAGAAGGGTCATCGAGCAGATGCGCAAAACTATAGGCCTATATATCTCTGTCATCGATCTGTTGTAGAATTTTAGAACATGTTTTTTGCCCGCGTATCGTGTCATTTCTGGAAACCCTGAATCTACTCTTTAGGAATCGACATGGATTCCGGAAACAGCGATCGTGTGATACCCAACTCGCTTAATTTGTTCATGAGACCTAGAAAATATTAGATACAGGCTCCCTGGTAAATGTCATTTTCCTTGACTTCCGGAAGGTGTTCGATACACTTCCGCAGTGTCGCCTGATAAACAAAGTAAGTGCCTAAGTAATATCAGACCAGCTGTGTGGCTGGATTGAAAATTTTTTAGCAAACAGAACACAGCATTTTGTTCATAATGGAGAGACGTCTACAGACATTAAAGTATCCTCTGGCGTGCCACAGGGGAGTGTTATGGGACCATTGCTTTTTAGGTTGGTTGGTTGTTTTGGGGAAGGAGACCAGACAGCGTGGTCATCGGTCTCATCGGATTAGGGAAGGATGGGGAAGGAAGGCGGCCGTGCCCTTTCAGAGGAACCACCCCGACATTTGCCTGGAGTGATTTAGGGAAATCACGGAAAACCTAAATCAGGATGGCCGGACGCGGGATTGAACCGTCGTCCTCCCGAATGCGAGTCCAGTGTCTAACCACTGCGCCACCTCGCTCGGTCCATTGCTTTTTACAATTTATATAAATGACCTAGTAGATAGTGTCGGAAGTTCCATGCGACATTTCGCGGATGACGCTGTAGTATACAGAGAAGTTGCAGCATTAGAAAATTGCAGCGAAATGCAGGAAGGTCTGCAGCGGTTAGGCACTTGGTGCAGGGAGTGGCAACTGACCCTTAACATAGACAAATATGATGTATTGAGAATACATAGAAAGAAGGATCCTTTATTGTGTTATTTTATGATAGCAAAACAAACGTGGTAGCAGTTACTTCTGTAAAATATTTGGGAGTATGCGTACGGAACTATTTGAAGTGGAATGATCATATAATATTAATTGTTGGTAAGGCTGGTGCCAGGTTGAGATTCATTGGCAGAGTCCTTAGAAAATGTAGTCCATCAACAAAGGAGGTGGTTTACAAAACACTCGTTCGACCTATACCTGAGTATTGCTCATCAGTGTGGGATCCGTAACAGGTCGGGTTGCCAGAGGAGGCAGGCCGGGATGGCCGAGCGGTTCTAGGCGCTACAGTCTGGAGCCGCGCGACCGCTACGGTCGCAGGTTCGAATCCTGCCTCGGGCATGGATGTGTGTAATGTCCTTAGGTTAGTTAGGTTTAAGTTGTTCTAAATTCTAGGGGACTGATGACCTTAGAAGTAAGTCCCATAGTGCTCAGAGCCATTTGAATCATTTTACAGAGGAGATAGAGAAGATCCAAAGAATAGCGGCTCGTTTCGTCACAAGGTTATTTGGAAAGCGTGATAGCGTTACGGAGATGTTTAGCAAACTCAAGTGGCAGACTGCAAGAGAGGCGTTCTGCATCGCGGTCTAGCTTGCTGTCCAGGTTTTGAGAGGGTGCGTTTCTGGATGAGGTATCGAATATATTCCTTCCCCACTACTTATACCTCCCGAGGAGATCACGAATGTAAAATGAGAGAGATTCGAGCACGCACCGAGGCTTTCCGGCAGTCGTTGTTCCTGCGAACCATACGCGACCGGAACAGGAAAGGGAGGTAATGACAGTTTCACGTAAGGTGCCCTCCTACGCTTTCGGAATATAAATGTAGATGTAGATGTAAAGTGTAGATAACGTACGTTACCATTACTGGTAGCCATCGTCACCATCGTGTGAGTTTGTCAACCGTTGTTTTACTGAGCTGCTTACAATCTGTCGTTCTTGTGTGAGTTTTTTGTCACATGAAACGTGTTAAGATGGAACGAAAGATTTTCTAAACTAATTGGAGCATTCCACGTAATATTGCACAGTAGCTCATATGGGAATGGTCAAGCAGTCACTATTGCAACGAAGAAGAAATTTGTGTATTTGGCTATAATGTTTTAGTTAATTCAATCTAATATGGCATTACGTTGTTTGCCGCCTACGTCCCACTCGG
This sequence comes from Schistocerca serialis cubense, assembly GCF_023864345.2. Taxonomy (NCBI): domain Eukaryota; kingdom Metazoa; phylum Arthropoda; class Insecta; order Orthoptera; family Acrididae; genus Schistocerca; species Schistocerca serialis. Next base: position 670,715,460 of record NC_064642.1, read on the forward strand.
TGTCAATGATTTAGTGTAAATCAGAGCTATCGGGTGTAGAAAATATGACTACTATACGTAAAAGGTAACACCGAATTGAATGACCTGCATATAACTCGAATCCAGTGTCAAAATCATCACCTCAGAAGAGCCAGTTTCAAATCAACATCTTTTAAGCAGTTATTGCTGAATGTTTTGTATGCATTGCTGCAAAATCTAGTCCAAGACGTCTCGTCCAAACTGTCAGAGCTCGAAGAAGTGTTGCTTCATTTCGTTGTGAGTGTGAATTGTCCCAGTACTTAAAAATGTTAACAGGAGTGGCAGATCCTATATCAACAGCTGCTGTTCAGCTCCTGATCACTGACAACGCCACATTTCGGCCTCACTTAAACAGCTGGTAGGAAATACAACCACATTCCTTATGTTTATGACAGCATGAAAACAATAATAAACTAAATGGCCGTAAAAACACAACAGTCTTTGCTCAAGACCGTCCTGCAGTAGATGGGACCCTTCCTCTATTCTTCAGTTTATGGAGTGAATCTACCAAGATACACCAAAAAAGCTTCAAGATTTTGCCTTCTTGACAACAGGGTTAATAACCTGGAAACTGCGAGGCAGTAAACAAAATGCTTGAAAGAAATCCGCAATTTGTTTGGCTTACAGCCTTAAATAAGCTTATCGGAGAAAATGTTGTACTCTCACTTAAAAAAGCGTTTCGCTTGCCTCGTGGCCTCTCTTTTGGCTCTAAAGGGGCCATTATACGGGCAAGAAGCAGTGTTACACCGTATTAATGTATATCCTGAGGGGTGGCTGGTTTCTGCTCTGTCTTCTCATTGCGTTAGTAGGAGCAGCTTTTATCTTGTTGCCTCACATTAAAAACTTCTGCATCACAGTTGCCATTCACAGAAAGCAAACATTTGTTGATGCGTCCATCGCTGTGTCTTAGATATCTCTACCACTCGGTTGCACTTGTGGTAATATTACCATCGACTACACTGTACAGTATGAGTAGTCCCTTGTTATGTCACGATAAAATCGCTGCTTACAACAGCTTTCCTTGTATTCCAGTAGAACTGGCCCTGCGATTCTTCTGTTCATTCGTTGTACTCCACATACATCAGAATCAATGCACTCGCTTACAAATTTTTAAGCTTAACACTTTCAGACCCTTTGGGTACAGTTGTACCTATTTAATTTTACCGTATGTTAGCTGCTACAGAAGTATTTTTCTCAATGGAAACCTGAGGTACACTTTCGTGAAGCTTCAACCATTCATCCTGTACAAGTGCTGCCAACTGTTGGGTATCCATATGAATATATCAGCAAGTCACTGTAGCCCTGCGCAGCAGCTTGTGAATTGCACAGCATCTTGTGACCACCATAGTACACGGATGTTTTTGGTTTGCTGTATTCCACTTCAAATTGAATATTGTTATTCTTATTTTACTGTTTATTACAACACAGAATGTTTCGCAATTAGTTATCGTCCTAGAGCATTACCACATAAATAAAAACTTTACTTCGTACAGAAAAAATTCAGGTCTGAAAGGGCTCATGTCTGTTTTCCCTTGCCTCCCCAACTCACCTGTAATAAACCTTTTTAGATCTTTTGGTGTGGATTGAATTTTCACAGTTTAAAGTGCCATCATCAGCAGGTTATTAATGCTGACTATATATATATATATATATATATATATATATATATATATATATATATATATGCTGGTCGCCTCCCCTCCATTGACACCGTGTATGGAACGCGCGCGTGCTGGCCGTGCCAGTGACATATGCTAAGACTGGAGCAATTAGGCTTTAGGAATCCCGACTCAACAACACAACTCCTCCACGTAGTCGAATATGTAACACACGGCTACAACACGAACAAAGCCACAGGGGCCGTGTACCTCGACATCGAAAAAGCATTCCACCGTCTGTGGCACAACGGTGTTATAAGCAAACTAAGAGATGCTGGTTTCCGCGACGGCCCCGTATGTCTCATACACTAATATCTCACGACCAGATCTTTTAAAACTGACATGCGAGGCAAAAAATCGACACAACACGTTGTCCAAGCTGGTGTACCCCAGGGATCCATCCTGGGGCCCATATTTTTAACCTGTAGATTAATGACTTTCCAGTAACACAAATCATGATGTTAGCCATCTACACGGATGACACAGCCATCATTGCACAAGACTGGAAACCGTCGAACATAAATTCATGAATACAGGTGGCACTCAGAACTGCCGAGCCTTGGTTGGAACGATGGCGTATTAAAGTAAGCTTCAACAAGTGCGAAACATTTCTATTCGCACGCAGACCAAAGCTACTGACCAAACATCAATACTGTAGGCAGTTAACACTACAGGCACGTCCAACACGTTTCCGAGAGAAAGTCAGGTATATCCGCGTCTGGCTGGACCGGAAACTTACATATGGGGACCTCAGTGAATACGTTGCCAACAGAGGCCACGCGAGGGTCAAATGAACTCTACCCAATCCTCAACAGGGAAAGTAAACTGAAAAGGAGGGTGTCAAGGTCCATATACATGACACTGATCAGACCTCTGATGACGTACACAGCTCCCGTCTTGGAGTATGCAGCTCCTACACGCCTGCGCCGTCTGCAGATCATTCAGAGCAAAGTGCTACGCATCATTAACAACGCAGCATGCATCGTTTGCACCGTGGATCTTTATAGTGAATACCGCCTTGAAAAGCTCAAGGAAGTATTCAGTAAACACGCCGCAAGTCTATACAGAACTCGAGACACTGGAACAATCCTTTCCTCCTTACTGTGGAAAACTATGATGACAACCATACGTGGAAGAATAATTGGCCAAAGACTCCACTAGCAAGCAACATACATCCACAAGCGACAACATCGGCAAGCCCCTAAATATCAGCAACATTGACTAGATATGCTAGCTGCTATTAAAGCCGACGAACAGGCTGCAGCAAGGAAACCGACTGGATATGCTAGCTGCTATTAAAGCCGAGGAACAGGCTGCAACAGGGAAACCGACAAGCTCTCACACTAACGCACAAACAAACCGCCAACTGCACTGTATTGGGAATCCGATATATGACCTACCGGACACAAAACGATAACGAACCTGTTTCAGGTATGCTGACACTGAGCGAGAAACCAACACCGGCACCCAGCAGCAGCCGCTGAGAAACACCAGCGCCAAACGTCAAAGGAATCGACCTGCATGATACCCACTACTAACAAACCCTACCCTTGCATGACCTGCCGCAGGCAGCAAGAAAACCGCTACTGCTCTTACAACTCGACCCAACTACCGCAGTGGTTTCTTTCCATTGGCTCTTGTCTTGCCCCATTTTTCCCTCTGCCATTCAAAGCGCTACCTTAACCACACGTAGACAAACATCGCATTACCCTACATCCTACAAGACCTTACCATAGTGAAAACTAACCTTTATGCAGATATGGCAGTAGATCTTCTGTGTTGAGCATCGCGCCAGTGTGGGTGTGGAGGGGCTCCACCTCATTCTTTCTTCTTTTCAGCCGCGGTGGTGGTGGTAGCTCGCGCTCTGGAACCGAGTGGCGGTTCTCAGTCTGCGCGCCCCTTTTTCTGTGCCCGTTGCTCCGTTTCCGCGGGTTTTGGAGAATTTTCAGTGATGGAGCCCACAATTGACTAAGTTGAAATTCAGTGTCCTGGTTGATGGGATTCTCAACTGGATTGAGACAGCCTCCTGGGTATATACATTCCAAAAGAGAGATCTTTTGTGCAGAATTTTTGGATATCCGTATTTCATGTTGTTGTTGGTTTTCGACCAACTTCCAGCAATAGCTGATTTTGTGAGCTGGTGGAGGCCGGTATACTGTTTCTGTTCCTTGCACCTTTCTTCAATTGAGCGAATGGTATGTCCGACATACTTATTCCTGCACTCGTACAGTTTTTAACACACTCCAAATTTCCGAAGCCTCATGTCGTCTTTTTGTGTCCGTAAAAAGGATCCCCTATTATCAGGCGGGCGGTACACAAATCTGATATTTTTCTCGCCGTAAAATTCTACCAGTTTTCCACATACCCTTCCTTCATACGGAATGAAAGTTATCTCTTTCAAATGGTCTTCATCGTAGGTTGGCTGTGATGTGAATTTTTCTTGAAGGCGTGTCGAATTTGGCAGGATCTATTACGGTTTTTCTGGAACACTTCCCTGAGATTGTCTAGCTCCAGTTTTAGGCTTTCTTCTTCGGAGGTCATTATATTACTATGGACCAGCCTGTTTAGCATGCCTTTCCTTTGTGGCAAGTGATAGCAGCTAGAGGCGTGAAGGTACCGGTCCACATGGGTTAACTCCCGATGGGCATTTAGTCACAGTTTTCCGTCGGGTTTTCTTCGTAGCAGAAAATTCAGGAACGGAAGCTGATCACTCTGCTACACCTCGATGGTGAAATGATTTTGGTAGAAGACGGAGTTCAAGCTTTTTCAAGAAAACCTGAAACTCATATCATGGTGAACGTGCCATCAAGACTTCTATGAAAGACTGTCGGTTTTAATGTTGCTGAGTCCAGTGCCTTGTCCTAAAAGATTTTCATGTACGTGTTGGCCAGAACAGGCGCCAGAGGACTACCCAAAGGCACGTCAGCAGTCTGTTCATAGCATCGTCCGTCAAAGAAGAAGTGTGGACGTGAGCACAAAATTCAAAAGCTTGGTGAATGAGGGCCCAAATTTCTTTTCAATATACGCTACTGACTCCTTGAGTGGAACTCTGGTGAAAAGTGAGACAACGTCGAAACTGAGCATGAGATCTGAGATGGCTAGTCTGAGTTTCCATAGACGTTCCACGAACTGAGCAGAATTCTTAATGTGGGGCTGACATTTGTCAACCGACGGACTCAAAACTAACCTCATGGGGTTCTCAAGACGACACGTTGGTGCTCGTATTGTACTCACTATTGGTCTTTGACGTGTCGCTCCATGTGTTCTCTTGGAAGCCCCTAAAGTCTAGATGGTGCAGCAGCACGTTGTCAAGCATGGGCTCCGTCTCTGAAAATTCTCCAACGCCTAGCATACCGCTCAGTCCTTACAAGGGTTCAGTGAAGGGGGAAGCGAGTAGCATAACCCACTGGTCCAAGATGTCAGTCGGCAGCAATAACCTGATGAGTATGACGCCCGACTTTTAAGGAGCATATTGGCCGGGAAAAACTACGAACACACATTTTCTAGTGTGATTTATCAGCTTACGACTGGAAAAACAGTAAAAATTCACAACATATTACGTTTATATTTCTCTTTATTCATGAGCATCATAAATTTATATCAAAATTTAATATATTTTATTATCAAATACGAATGGTCACCATATTAACAACGCGACCGGCTTCATTGACTATATTATACGTCTCCAACTTAGAGCAGGAGATATTATGGTTACCTGGTATCTAAAACATCTGTTTAGCGTGATTTATTGTCTGAGAGCCCTGTCTCAAACGAGAACTTCATAACTCATTCTCCCAATGATATCCATTGTGGTGACATAAGGTTACCGACATCAATCTTACCAGCTGCTGGAAGCTCCTAGATTGCTCATTAAAACAACTCCAGATACATAGCAGGGTGCATCCCCTCCGACATACCGCAAATAATCTTACGCTCCTGCAAAAACTATGCAAATGCATCAAACTATATCCGTCACCTTCTTTGCATGCATCAATAGTATATTGGGCTCCTGCACACCACAGTAATTATTTTCTATCAGTTGATAGTAAGCCTGCAAGGACAAGTAATTCTAATATGACCAACGCAATACCGAAAAGGGAAAACATTCTATAACGATTCCTTCAAAGATTGTTCCAAACACCCAGTAATAATCGGATTGAAAATTTGGTACAAATGCTCGTCACTCTAAGATTTTAGCACGATCCTTAAAATCCAAAAGAAAGAGGCCGCTACACCGCCTCACTGCACGCCACGGATAGTACTACATCTTCCTGAAGCAATTCCGCTAAAGTGTTAGTCAGTTTAGTAAAAAAAAAAAGGCCGTAAAAACTCGCACAGAATTCTTGGCTAGTTTTCTTGTTCCTTGAATAATGATCCCTTCTCCGCCACAGGTTCGCTCCTATAACTTACTAAACCCCACATTCTCCCGAGCAATTTTTCAACGTGCTAATGCAACCGATTTACAGAGCAGATCCATCGCGTTGACGCTACGCAAATATCGCACCCTGTTAGCGTAATGCACCACTCATGCACTGATTCCAGTAAATAGCGAGAGTGATGACTTAGCAGTTTCGAAATAGAACACTGGCGCGCATACCTTTTTTTTTCTTTGAGTCATTAATTTTGTGACTGTTTTTATACGACCCGCCACGAATTCCTCTCCTGTGCCGACATTTTCATCTGAGTAGCAGTTGCAACTTGCGTCATCAGTTGTTTGCTGGATGTGTTCCTAGCTCTGTTTTGTTTTCGTTACGAACCGTGACGTCAGAACTGTCTCTGTGGTGCCATTACCTTTCCTAAAGCCAGATTGTTCGTCTTCTGACACATCCGTTTTCCATTCTTCTGTGTATTGTTCTTGTCAGCAGCTTGGATGCATGAGCAGTGAAGCTGATTGTGCGACAATTCTCGCACTTGTCACTCTTGAAGTCTTCCGAATTATGTGGATGGTGTTCCTCCGAAAGTCTGGCGGTATTTCGTCAGTGTCATACATTCTACATACCAACGTGAATATTGTGTCTGTTGCGATTTCCAGTCGGATGTTATCCATCCCTTCAGTCTTATTTCACCTTGTCCAAAGTTTTTTTTTTTAATTCTAAATGCTCTATTTCTTCCCTGTCGACTCCTTTCTTTTTTTCTATTTCGTCATCAGACAAGTCTTCCCCGTCGTCGGATGTGATGGACAAAGCAGTATGTATCGTCAGGTGCCACGTCCCTAGTGTCGGGTAAATCGTCTTCATAATCCCGTATGTTCCTCGGATCTCCCATGTACAATGTTCCGTAGTACCGGGCGAACGTGTGCGCTTTGTCCGTTTGTGTCACGGCGCGTCCGCCAGCCTTTTTGTATATGTCATGATAAACTGACGTTTGCGGCAGCGCCTCTGACGCACAATGTTATACAGTGACGCCATTTCGGTGGGGATCCCGTCATGCAATCTCGCACGGACGCGGCCGCCTTCTAGCTGCTCTACCTTGATTTAGAGTAGACGAGCTTTGATGTGTTATACGGCTAACTGACGTTCGGACGACAGTTGTTGCATCATAAGCTCACGTAACGGTGTATAGAAAACTCCAATGTCGTCCGTTTCCAGCGCAGTCTGTCACGTCCGTATGCTATCAGAGTCTTCCAGAGTGCACGTTTGACACATCCCAGCCACTACAGTACCATGGAAGCGTACCTGGGCAAGCACCTGGAACAATGGCGCCACGTGTCAACAACTGATTGCCGATATGCTTCCTTACAAAAGCATGGTGACATTTAGCGTCCATTGGCATCTGCTGCATCGAGTGAGTTGACTGGATAGGGTGACACTGCAGATATACGCGGGATGAACTGTTAAGGCCACCTGCCAGATTCCTGTGTCACTGGTCGCTGTACGGAGGTTGCACGAGACATATATCAGGTCGACTGGCAGAGTGGCTGGTAAACTGCGTATAGCCGCGCTGGTTCCAGCAATGTGAGAGCCATTTGTCGTGGAGTGCTAGGTCATGTACCAGCGCGTGTCATAATCCTGTAGTGATGTGGTATCAGGACCTCGGGCTGCGGCGCACAGTTAAAATCGCCGCCCGCCATATAATGGTCGGCATTTCCCTCCAAAAGAGGCGTTACCTCCTCCGAACGGAAGACGCGATTTTGCAGCAGTGTGAAGTACCGGAGGGCGCACAGACGTCAATGAGGCTGATCGCACCAAGCGTGAGAGCTATGCCTCTACATTCGCGAAGTACGTTACGTTCATCGCTTCTAGGCCGTTTCGGAGAAGTATGTCCGTTCTCCTTGCGCCATTGTCAGACGGTAGGCTGTAGGTGGCGTAGCAACAAAGGTCTAACCGCAGCTCTGGGCAGACCTCCTGGACAAGGGCAATGTTCAAGTCAGCCACTCTCATAATGCCCTACAACGTATGGGTCTTGACTGAGGAGTGGATGCCGATGACAATGACTTCCCACGTGGCAGAAGTGTGACATCTCAAGTAGTGGAGGCAATGCGCTGCACAATCCCATGGTTGTGTCATACACGAGGCATTTTCCTGGCTGCATGACGTACATTACTGTGCCGATAGGGAGAGCCTTCCGGACTCAACCCCGTCCATGGGCGTCAGAGGAGCTATCGATGTGCACAACGCGCCCTCCGCCTCCTGATCTGTCTAATAGCGAAGAGGAGATTAGGACATCAATCAGTGGTGGCCTGCCACTTTCACGGGAGACTTTTCCAGGGGTCGACCCTTTGCTCCTCGTTTTCAGGACTACCAGGAAGGCTCGAGTTCAAATGGTTCAAATGGCACTGAGCACTATGGGACTTAACATCTGAGGTCATCAGTCCCCTAGAACTTAGAACTACTTAAACCTAACTAACCTAAGGACATCACACACATCCATGCCCGAGGCAGGATTCGAATCTGCGATCGTAGGGGTCGCGCGGTTCCAGACTGAAGCGCCTAGAACCACTCGGCCACACCGGCCGTCAAGACTCGTACGTTAACGAGAGGGAGGTCATCGTGGACTACTGGGGAAGTTCAGCGATCGACACATGGACGAGGTTTCTCTGAAGACACTCATATCGGACTTGGCCCCTTCTGGCTGCTGCCCGAGCAGGTCCATTGTCCTCCACCTTTTATAACATTTGCACGGCAACCGCTGGGCAAAACATATGATGAAACATGCTTCTTAAGTTCTATGCATACTTGGCGTACACCGTTAAGTACAGGGTATGTTTCAAACGTATTAAATTTCTCTTCTTTGTGATTCAAAACTATGCCATATGCCCGCAGCGCTTCAACGACGAGGTTGACAAGAACTTCGAACGGAAGTTGAAAGACGCATACGGTACGCACGCCCAGATCAGCAGGATCGACTGGCGATCTTTCATGAAATACTAGTTTATACCTAATACTTGGAATATTTTCTTATTTAACATTTGCGTATGTTGAGGAGCATGAGGGCTACAAATCTACTGTTTGATTGGGATGTTTTTACTCTCCTGTTTTTCTAAAACTATGCTAATTTTCATTAATGAATGATTTGACAGACTATTCGGCGTCGAATTTTATTCAATTTTGGAGCGTCTTTTTTCTAAAAAAATAAATGTATATGGAAAGTAAAGGCCCCCAAACGCTCAATCAATCGTTCCGCCGATTCCAGCTTCCTGTTACATTTTTGGTAGCTGAGCGAGCTCGATTGATTCAGCTGGGTAGGGTGATTTTTAATGTTAAACAATGGATACTTATTATTTTGTACTTACTATAATACCTGGTGTTGTCGAAGATCCGGCTTGTCTAAGGGGAGAGGAGCTTTTTACGAATTGGAGCGACGTGGGCTAGAATCAAGGGATACGGTGCAGGAGATGACTGAACAAGTACGTCACCACAGTCATTTGGCGGTGGTACGTAAAGTAAGCAGACCCAATGAGGTAAACTTGGCCGCCGCTGCTATTCCTGTCACATTGGTAGAAACCTCAGAAATTATTCAGGATACTAGCAGTTGCTCCGTTAGTTGAGTGCGTCGAGTACAGACCCGCTTCGATCATTATACTGATAGACTAAACGACTTAGTCGCTGTTGATGAGCAACAGGCGAGGGAAATACAGGATTGTAGTGCAGCGATTAAAGAATGGCTTCAGAAAAATGATAGAGTCACGGGTGTGAATTCAGACAGTAATTTAGTAGTCCGTGACTGGGATAAGGATCGAATGATTAGGGACACTATGTTTGCCAGGCTGCAAAGTCCACTGCAAGCTGGCGTGGATCAGTGTGCTTGCAGTCGCTAGAATCGATCAGCTTAACTGTGGAATTTTTGTGCTTTTCATTAGAACTTGAACAGAAAGCCTTGGAGGTGGAAATAAGTGGTTCGGAGGCATTTAGGTAAATTGCTGTTACGGTAGAGTATCAGCTGTGCGAGGAAATGTTGAAAGCCAATTAGTATGAGGAATCTAGGCGGGGAGGCAGTCACGGGATAATTAACCACATTCCACCTCGAGCACTGAGGGAGGTAAGATATTACCATTATGAAACAGAAAAAGGTTTCAACGAATGCTTAGTTGATTATGTTCGTTGCGTTGAAAGAAGTGTAGGCGCGCTGGCTCTTAATAACACGCAGGAATAGGTTGTAAGACATCTGATAGGATTCAGTCCTGAAAATAGGCAGGGGGCGTAATTTTACTAGGTACCTGGCACGTTTTTACAATTGGATGGACGTGTAAGTACGTTGATCATCGCATACTAACTAAATACGTTTGCACTTCGGGAAAACCTGAGCAGGCGGGAGTACGATCAGTTCGTACGGAAGGCCATAACTCGAACTTGACGTGTTGCAATTATAATAAACCTGGTCACATGGAAAGAGACTGTTTGAGGGACCTTGCAACATGAGTTACAGGAGTTACTGCACCAGGGACAGGACAAGCTCAAGTATGCTATTAGGGATACGTCGAACAAGCAGTTACGTTTGCCTACATTGCCTTGAATAATGAGCCTGTTTGTGAATTATTGGATTCAGGCAGTACCATCTCGGTAACTGAATATGACTGGTTCCCCAAACGTCAGGCACACTATAAACGGGAACGAGTATCGGTGGACAGGGGGTTGCTTATCAGTACATGTAAATCTAACAGTCAGAGGAAGCTTGCCAGTGAAAGAGTCTCTGCGGAATTTTACATGGAAAACCGATGAGAAAGTTTGAAAAATCTGGACACGGCCTCTATACTTGAAGCCGACTTTGTGAAAAGGTTGGCTTGATCCCGGATTGGGCTGGAGGGATATTAAATTTTAAATTTAAACCGCAGATGTTCTACAGGTTCTGCCAGCGTGGAGAATGCGTTGCCATGGTTGTGTGCAAAGATGAGCCTCAAGGAAGCTGAACAGCTGAGGGGCAACTGGGAATCAGTGACGAACACTGGAGGTCATTTGGATATCTTTGTCAGGAAAACGATTAAAGCTCTCTGTTCCAAGTTTCCTGATGTGTTAACAAGAGAACTGTGGATCACACAGATGCCGGAATAAGGCACTGAGTTGGTGGATGACATGCTGGTTAAGGCTATGCCATATATGTTGTTTCCCCGCTCCTCCCCCCTCCCCCCACCAAAATTAAGAAGATATAAAGGGTAAACATTATCAAAATGTTACAACAAGGAGTCATTCGACCTTCTAAATCAGACAATTATGCACCTATATTCCTAGTAATTAATGCTAGTGGAGAATGTCGTCGGGTAGTCTAGTAATTATTGCTAGTGGAGAATGTCGTCGGGCAGTCGAGTATAGTGAGTTATATAAAAAAGTGGAATTGAGATCTGTTCCGTTGCAGGACTTGCACACGTGCTTTGGATGGTTTGCAAAAACTCCGCCCTAACAGGCCATGAAGACCCAACGGTAACGACCGGCCGCCGTTTTATCTTCAGGCCACAGGCATCGCCGAATGCGGATATGGAGGGGATTGGTCAACGCACCACTTCCCCTGCCGTGCGTCAGTTTCCGAGGCCGGAGCCGCTACTTCTCAATCAGGTAGCTCCTCAGTTTGCCTCATAAGGGCAGATGATGATTATGATGATGATGATGTTTCGTTTGTAGGGCGCCCAACTGCACGGTTATCAGCGCCCGTACAAATTCCCAACCTTGCTCAGTCCAATCTCACCCATCTCAGGAATGATGATGAAATGATGAGGACAACACAAACACCCAGTCATCTCGAGGCAGGTGAAAATCCCTGACCCCGCGGGGAATCGAACCCGGGACCCCGTGCTCGGGAAGGGAGAACGCGACCGCGAGACCACGAGCTGCGCACTCGTAAGGGCTGAGTGCACTCCGCTTCCCAACAGCGCTCGGCAGACCGGATGGTCACCCATCCAAGTGCTCGCCTAGCCCGACAGCGCTTAAGTTCTGTGATCTGACGGACCGGTGATACCACTGCGGCAATGCCTTTGGCTCAGATGGTTAGAAGGAGCTCGCGTTTTTATCTCGTTTGGTCACAACCAAGCCTACGATCAGATACCACTGAATGAAAGGTTAAAACTAATCTCTACCTTTACAATTATTGAAGTTTATTCGAATTCAAAAAAAGCCTTTTGGGTTAGCTACAGGAGCCGCTGTCCTATCCCAATTAACGGATGTCATATTTTCTGTTGTTAAGTTCAAGTTTGTGTTCCACTATTTAGACGATTTAATCGTCTCTAGTAAATCGATTCGAGAACATCAGGTACACTTGCGAGAGGTCTTTTAGCGATTGCGAAACACAGTTAAACTCCCCTAACGCTCAATCAACAGTTCCGCTCTTTGACTTCCAGCTTTCTGTTACAGACTTTCTCCTCTCTCGTTCCCATTACCAAGCCCACACTCTCCCATAATCCTTTCTTCTACTTCTTTCCCGACAACTGCATTCCAGTCCCCCATGACTACTAGAGATTCATACCCCTTTGTGTACTGAACTATCAGTGCAATATACTCATATACTTACTTTCTCTCTTCATCTTCGGCTTGCGACGTCGGTATGTATACCTGGAATATCGTTTTCGGTCTTGCTTTAATGTCGGTTCTGATGAGAACAGCCCTATCGCTGAACAGTTTACAGTGATTCACTCTCTGCCCCACCTTCCTATTCATAACGAATCCTATTCAAAATATACCATTTTCTGCTGCTGTTTCTATTATCTTACTTTCATCTGACCACAAATCTTTGCCTACTTTCCTTTTCACTTAACTGAGCTTCAGCATTTCTATTTTCAGATTTTCTAGCTTCCCTATCACGTTTAAAATTCTAACATGTCACTAGCTGATTCGTAGAACGTTATCCTTTCGTTTGCTATTCGGTCCTTTTTTCATCGTTACATCCTCCTTGGCATTTCCGTCCCTGAGGTCAAAATGGGGTACTAGTCTGAAATCTTTATCCAATGGCGAGATCATCATGACACTCTTTTCTCAGTTACAGGCAACATGTCCTGCAGTTACACATTGTTTACCTTTAATGCAGTGGTTCTCATGGCCTTCTGCAATGTCATGTTATTGATCAGCGCTAATTCTTCCGCCTTTCACGGGCAGACCCCTTTACCTCTCTCTACTCCTCCACCCCCTTTGACAATGCCGTTGGCAGTCATCGGTGGCCATTGCTGGTAAATTTTACTCAAAATTTAACCCGTGGAGAGGTTCGAATCCGGGATCTAGGACGCTTTGATTACTAGTCAAAGATGCTACCTCTAGGCCACGCGTGCGAACTCTATGATGATGACCACTTTACCCATCACAGACCCAGTTTTTTCTGGGCTACAATGCGATCATTTGCCTCCATTAACCATCGCACCAACTACCCCTCGCTCTCAGTAACAATACAGTCGCTAATGGACAATTCGTCTAAGCTCATGCTAGCTCAGTCCGGTGATACCGTGCATCTCCCTTGGAGACATTCTGAAACAATTATCCACAAGTTGTGTCCACTAGACCAAGCAAAGACAAAGAAAACCTTACCAAAAAGCCCAAACATATTTTAAAATACTTAAAATCGAACCCCTTCATCACAGGTAACTTAAAGTTGTGCACAAATCTCGCCACACTCTTAATAATGCTCTGCCACTCCTAACTAAAACAACTCAACTTTGTCTCAAAACGTGGCAGAAAATCGAAAGAGATTTTGGTCGTACGTGAAATATGTTAACGGCAAGACAAAATCATTGCCTTCACTGTGCGATAGCAGGGAAGATACTTTCGAAGACAGTGTTGCCGAAGCTGAGTTACTAAACGCAGCCTTCCGGAACGCTTTCACAAAGGAAGACAAAGTAAATATTCTAGAAAATGAATCAAAAACAGCTGCCAACATGAGTATTGTAGAAGTAAATATACTTGAAGTAATGAAGCAACTACAATCACTTAATAAAAGCAAGTCTTCCGGTCCTGGCAGTATACCAATTAGGTTCCTTTCAGAGTATGTTGACGTAATAGCTCCAAACATAACTGAGCGAGGTGGTGCAATAATTAGCACACTGGACTCGCATTCGGGAGAACGACGGTTCAATCCCGCATCCGGCCGTCCTGATTTAGGTTTTCCGTGCATTCCCTAAATCGTTCCAGGCAAATGCCGGGATGGTTCCTTCGAAAGGGCACGGCCGCCTTCCTTCCCCGTCTTACCCAAATCCGATGTGACCGATGACCTCGCTGTTTGGTCTCTTCCCCCCAAACAACCCAACCCCCAGCTCCATACTTAACAATCATAAAAACCGTTCGCTCAACGAAAGACCCGTACCCAAAGACTGGAAAGTTGCACAGGTCCCACCAGAATTCAATAAAGGTAGTAGGGGAAGTCCACTAAATTACAGGTCCATAACATTAACGTCGATATGCAGCAGGATTTTGGAACATATATTGTATTCGACCATTATGAATTACCTTGAAGGAAGCGATCTCCTTGTGAAACACAAGTAGCTCTTTACTCCCACGAAGAGTTGAGTGCTACTGACGAGGGATTTCAAATTGATCCCGTATTTCTGGATTTCCGGAAGGCTTTTGACATTGTACCACACAAGCGACTTGTAGTGAAGTTACGTGTACTGTGGTTGGCAGGAGAGCCAACACCGTGTTACTAGAGGAGGCCGTAAGGCACGCGTTTTAGCTCACGCAGGCTGGCGTGAGGTCTCGAACAGGACAAGGAAATTAGAATTTAGAAAAACGGACGTAGCTGGTGGAATACTTAACTTTAATCCATTAATGATGAATGTCGGTCTTGAAGGTACATGATTCACAATATCAATAGTAACTGATAATGGCGCCTTGCCAGGTCGTAGCAAATGACGTAACTGAAGGCTATCCTAAATTATCTTCTCGGCAAATGAGAACGTAAGTAGGCAGTGAACCATCGCTAACAAAGTCGGCTGTACAACTGGGGCGAGTGCTAGGAAGTCTCTCTAGACCTGCCGTGCAGCGGCGCTCGGTCTGCAATCACTGATAGTGGCGACACGCAGGTCCAACGTATACTAACGGACCGGGGCCGATTTAACGGCTACCACCTAGCAAGTGTGGTGTCTGGCGGTGACACCACAACGTGCTTATGGAATATCGTCTCAGTTATGTGACTGGATTCATGATTTTCTCTGAGGTCACACTTCGTAGTAATTGACGGTAAGTCATGAGTAAAACGAAAATGATTCCTGGCGTTCTCCAAGGTAGTGTTATAGGCCCATTGCTTTTCCTTATCTATATAAACGATATGTGAAACAATCTGAGCAGCCGTCTTAGGCTGTTTGCAGATGACGCTGCCGTTTATCGACTAATAAAGTCATCAGGAGGTAAAAAAGTTGCAAAACGATTAGAAAATATATCTGAAGAGTGCGAAAATGGGCAGTTGACCCTAAATAATGAGTGTGAGGTTATCTACGTGAGAGCTAAAAGGAATCCTTAAAATTTCGGTTACACGATAAATCAGTCAACTCTAATGGCCGTAAATTCAACTAAATGCCTAGGAATTACAATTAAGAACAACTTTAACTGGAAGGAACACACAGGGGAAGGCTAACCAAAGACTGCGTTTTATGGGCAGAACACTTAGAAAGTGGAACAGATCTACTAACAACACTACCTACACTACGCTCGTCCGTTCACTTTTAGAATACTGCTGCGCGGTGCGGGATCCTTACCAGATAGGATTGACGGAGTACCTCAAAAAAATTCAAAGGAGGGGAGCACGTTTTGTATTCGATTTTTATGAAATGACACAGGATTTGGGGTGGACATCGTTAAAAGAAAGGCGTTTTTCGTTGTGACGGAATCTTCTCCCAAAATTCCAATCACCAACTTTCTTCCCCGAATGCGACAATATTTTGTTGACACCGATCTACATAGGGAGAAGTGATCACCATGATAAAATAAGGGAAATCAGAACTCGTACGGAATGATTAGGTGTTCGCTCTTTCCGCGCGCTATACGAGATTGGCATAACTTAGAATTGTGCCAGGCACTTGAATGTGATTTACAGAGTATCCATGTAGATGTGGATGTAAAAGATGGTAGTTGGGAGTGGTGGTATGTAAGCAGCAACACTTAACAAATATCTTTATTAATACAAAATTTGAACTGCGAAATCAAATCAAAAGGTAGGAACCTGGTTCCACAAATTTAATAACAGAACTTGAAATAGCTCAGATGTCCCCCATTTAAAGACGTAGAAGATATTGGCACAGGGGAGGAATTTGTCGCGGGCCGCATCAAACTAGCCAGGAGACTGATGGAGCCCCCCCCCCCCCCTCAAAAAAAAAAAAAGAAAGAATTATCGTACACGTACAGAATGTTTTGAATTTGTTGTTGTTGTGGTCTTCAGTCCTGAGACTGGTTTGATGCAGCTCTCCATGCTACTCTATCCTGTGCAAGCTTTTTCATCTCCCAGTACCTACTGCAACCTACATCATTCTGAATCTGCTTAGTGTATTCATCTCTTGGTCTCCCTCTACGATTTTTACCCTCCACGCTGCCCTCCACTACTAAATTGGTGATCCCTTGATGCCTCAGAACATGTCCTACCAACCGATCCCTTCTTCTGGTCAAGTTGTGCCACAAACTTCTCTTCTCCCCAATCCTATTCAATACTTCCTCATTAGTTATGTGATCTACCCATCTAATCTTCAGCATTCTTCTGTAGCACCACATTTCGAAAGCTTCTATTCTCTTCTTGTCCAAACTATTTATCGTCCATGTTTCACTTCCATACATGGCTACACTCCATACGAATACTTTCAGAAATGACTTCCTGACACTTAAATCAATACTGGATGTTAACAAATTTCTCTTCTTCAGAAACGCTTTCCTTGCCATAGCCAGCCTACATTTTATATCCTCTCTACTTCGACCATCATCAGTTATTTGTTTTGAATTAAAGATATTTAAAGTCTCACAGATGGTGTTCCCAATAACAGAATCGAAAGGAAATATTTCAGTCAATTTGGTCATTTACATTTATTTTAAAGCACCTATTCCGTAATACAGTGGAATGCTACATTGAATCCTTAGTGTTAGATCCAAGTATCATCCCCAAAAAAGCTTGAGGAAATGAAGCTTAGTCTAAGTGGAAGCATGGAAAACAGCGAATACCGAAAATACTGTCGATAAAGGTAGCTACCAATTACCACAGCCATTCAGTCGAAAATGAAAGCTAACATGGAACCTATGACTACTAGTGAGCAATGATTAAAAAACTTATGTACAAATAAACAACCATCATTATTAAACCTTTCAACGACGAAGTTGAGAGGATATCTACATCTCAATCATCCTGCACCCGCCAGGGACGTAACGAGCCAAAAGTATATTACTATTGAGCTCCAGCTCCCGGGACGTGGCACATTACCCCATGCACCAACAGCGTGATGACATTTTCTCGGTGATCAGTCGACACAGAAGGCCGTGCAGCTGAAGTCAATTTCAGAGCGCCTTGAAGAGTCGCAGCGACACGCGCAGAACGCGTCAGAGATATTTGGCTGGTGTTCAAAATGTCTCGGTAACGTAATGGAACTGAACCGTCACAGCAGGTCTTTGGAACATACATTGTGTTCCAACACGGAAACAGTCTATTGGTACATAGATAGCACGGTTTAATATTACCGTAGTTCTTGCTAAACACAACTAGATATACAGGGTGAGTTATTAACTATTGCTACCAAGAATAACTCGGAAAGTATGATAGGAGCTGAAAAGTTTGTAGGACAAAAGTTGCATGGAACAACGGGGGCCATAATATGACGTTGGCTTTTTGTTGCTAGGTGGGGTCGCGTCAGAGATATGAAGGTGAACTGGTGTGGGATTCTGGAGGACAGAATTATAGGCCCCTATTTCATCGAAGGAAATCTTAATGGTAAGAAGTACACCGCATTCCTGCAAGAAACATTAGCTCTGTTATTGGAAAAAAATTCCTTTAGGAACAATTAACAGAATTTTGTATCAACACGCTTGGTGTTCGGCACAGTTTTCGCTGATGGCTAGAAATGAGTTGCATAGACAACTCCCAAACAGTTGGTTTGGACGAGGAGTAAATGTGTCGTGGCCGACTCGTTCGCCAGACTCGACACCTCTGGCCTTTTTTTTGTGGGGATTCGTAAAAGATATTGTTTACAAAGACGTTCCAACTACAACTGAAGATATACGAGAGACAATTGTCAGAGCATGTGTTTCGATAAGTGCCGATGTGATAAGGGATGCCACTCAATCCATGATAAGAAGATTGCAGCACTGCATTGATACCAATGGTCATCACTTCGAACACCTTCTGTAAATGGACGTTCATGCCACCTTTTTGACGTTCGTTGACCTTCAAAGACCTTGCTGTTGGACTCCATTGGATTCGTCTCGATAGCCGCTATCAGAAAATAAGTACCAAACTACAGCAACCCATTAAAAAAAAAAAGTTGACCGTCATATGTCTGACGCGACCCCACCTAACAACAAAAAACCAGTCATATTATGGCCCTCGTTGTTCCATGTAACTTTTGTCACACAAACTTTTCAGCTTCTATCATACTTTCGGAGTCATTCTTGGTAGCAATAGTTACTGTCTCACCCTGTACATTCACTCGAAGTAATGGGAGTTGTGGATATAAGATCTCAAGTTGCTTCCATATTTAAAGATTTCCGTAAAACTTTTGACACCGTTCCTAGCAGCTGTCTATGAAGCTTCAACTCAGTTGTACACTTGGATTCGTGATTTCCTGTCACTAATGTCACATATCGTAGCAACTGGCAGCCTGCAGATTAATCCAAATACCAAGGGATTACAGTCATCAGCAACTTAAGTTGCAGAAATCTCATGGGAAAAAGTTATGGCGGAACAAAGACCACTTCGAAGATGTAGGGTCAATCAAATCTGCAAAAGAGAGTAGCTATATTACTTTTGCCGGTCCTCTACTGGAGTACTGCTGTGCGGTAAGGGATCCTTTTCACCCTAGGCTGGTGGAGTTCAAAGAAGGCGAGGACATCACGTGGATATCATGAGCGACTTGCAATCATTAACAATAAGGGCGGTTTCATTGTGATGATATAGTTTCACAACATTTCAATCACTGGTGTTCTCCTCCGAATGTTACAATATTCTGTTGATTACCACCAACACAGGGAGAAATGATTATCGTAACAACATAAGATTAGAGTTTGTATGGAAAGATATAAGTGTTCATTTTTCTCAAGCGCGTTTTAACAGTCGATCGCTAACGAAATAGTCTGTAAGGGTTTCTATCAACCATGTGCCAACCACTTAAATTTAGGTGCCAGAGTAACAATGTATATGTAAATGTAGTACCTGCTCAGAACGTCATTCCACTCGTGCAGGACTCGTATAATGGAAGACATGTACAAAAGTGATGGAAATTTGAATAACACTCTACACTGTGTTATCAAAAGTATCCTGACACCTCGCTGAAAATGACTTACAAGTTCGTGGCGCCGTCCATCGGCTACGCTGGAATTCAATACAGTGGTGGTCCACCCTTCGCGTTGATGACAGCTTCCACTCTCGCAGGCATACGTTCAATCAGGTGCTGGAAGGTCTCTTTGGATGTGGCAGCTAATTCTTCACGGAGTGCTGCACTGAGGAGAGGTATCGATGTCGGTCGGTGAGGCATGGAACGAAGTCGGTGCTCCAAAACATCAAACAGGTGTTCTGTTAGATTCAGGTCAGGACTCTGTGCAAGCCAGTCCATTACAGGGATGTTATTGTCGTGTAACCTCTCCGTCACAGGCCGTGCGTTATGAAGAGGTGCTCGATGGCGATTGCATCTTTCAACACGATCGAGCACCTGTTCATAATGCACGGCCTATGGCGGAGTGGTTACACGACAATAACATCTTTGTAACGGACTGGCCTGCACAGAGTCCTGACCTAAATCCTATACAACATCTTTGGCATGTTTGGAACGCCGACTTCGTTTCAGGCCTCACTGACCGACAGCGATACCTCTCCTGGTTGCAGCACTCCTTGAAGAATGGGCTGCCATTCCCAAAGAAACCTCCCAGCACCTGATTGAACGTATACCTGCGAGAGTGTAAGCTGTTATCAAGGCTAAAGGTGGAGCAACACCATATAGAATTCCAGCATTAGCGATGGAGGGCGCCACGAACATGTAAGCTATTTTCAGCCAGGTGTCCGGGTACTTTTGATCACTTAGTGTGTGTAAATACTGTCTATAACATATGTCATGAATACAGTTAATAGTAACCAGGTAATAAAGTACGAGTATAATGTTTCATGTGGCAGATTTCTGTATGAACAGCGAAACTATAGCAAGCGACAAACTCTTTTCCTTTCAACACTTTGTGAAAATCGTCAGCGAGAAAAAGCATCGTGGAGGTTTCAAATCATGTGTAAAGTTTGTTGCAAATCTCTAGAACTGGATAACTGAAATACCGGTATTCTCGTATCGTGTACTGCACTGCTTGTTCATCCACACCGCAACTTTAGCACAGGTGGATCGTCGTTACGACCCCCACGTCCATCCACACCACCAGTAATTCATTGCCGACAGTAAAAGATATGTGTACAACGTTTGGTTAAAATCAGTCCACTGGTTTAGAGCGAGAGAGGTGGAACCTGTATATGAACATTTATTTTTATAATTTGTACGAATTGGGAAAGTATCCAACTTTTAAGTAAGCATATTATTATAGCACTCTCTTTATCCATTCCATTCTTCTTTCTGTATTCTAGTATCTACAAAAATTAACTCAAAAACAGAAAATTTAATTTTCTTTCAGTAAAAGTGTTCTGAAAATATGGACGCGTCGTTCTTTAAATAAAATTATTAGGTTCCGACGTCTGGTGGAGGAATGCTTAAGTTTGCAAGACAAACTGTCATTTCGATTTTTATTACACTTAACGACTCGCTCACTGGGGGGAGAAGAGTTTGAACCAACGTGGCTACCACAGCGTACGAATGCGCTCAGCCGAAAAATTCCATTCCTGTTTCAATATGTCTGCAGCCTCCATAACATCAGGTAAAAGTACGCACGGCAGATGTGGGACAGTAGAACAGCACAACACGACGGCAACCAGAACTGCCCCGCAGCCGGGTGTCGCTAATGGAAAAGCTGCAGGAGCGTATAATTTACTGCGGCCAGTGCTGGTTTTCCAGCTGGAAGCGAGTCGAGCAATTACGCAGGCCTCGGCGCCCCACAGTACGATTGCCCGTAATTACAGGTGTGGTGTTGTCTGCCGTGCGCTGCGTCATTCCCTCCCAATCGTCACACCGGCAACGTAAGTTGCTTCCACCGCATTGATTATGAACCTGCAACATATTACATGTCAGATATTCTTGAGACTGAGATGTCTGTGATGGTCCTGGGGTACTACAAACTTTTTATTGCCGTTATTAAAATGTTTAGGGCAGTTAGCTCGCGATAGCTTAATACATGTCTACTTCTGGCGTGAAATTTTGCGTTTTCCAACGTCTCTATCTCAAGCTTCATATGCTGTCCCTGACCGTATTACAAGACGCACACGATTTTATTTGGCGGTTCATTTATTTGTGGAGTCTGATTTTGTAAACTGCCTCACCTATCATTGTTCAATAGGTTGAATATTGTTAAAGAGCTATTGCAGAATGACATGAGTTCCTTTGCTGTGCTGCGTCGATCTTGTGAGAGCTGACAGTTCACGAAAAAATTAATTGTCAGTTACAGTTTTGAAAACAACAAGGGATGACACGTTTTAAATGTGAGTGCTCATTAACATTTAATAGTACTGGTTCTTGGTGTACTTACTTCATATGGCTCCTAACGACAAAATATGCTGATTTTTGAGTAATTTTAGAGTTTTAGATACAATAAGGTTCGAAATTAATTGGTAACATAAATGATCTGGCGCCTCGAGAGATTGCGGAGGTAAAAGCACTGACTGGTACCAATATACAGGGTAGTCCTTTGATAGTGACCGGGCCAAATATCTCACGAAATATCCATCAAACGGAAAAACTACAAAGAACAAAACTAGTCTAGCTTGAAGGGGGAAACCAGATGGCGCTATGGTTGGCCCGCTAGATGGCGCTGCCATAGGTCAAACGGATATCAATTTCGTTTTTTCAAATAGGAACCCCCCCCTTCTTTATTACATTTTCGTGTAGTACGTAAAGAAATATGAATGCTTTAGTTGGACTACTTTTTTCGCTTTGTGATAGATGGCTCTGTAATAGTCACAAACATATGGCTCACAACTGATTTTGGTGAGTAATTAGTACCTCAAAGGACGAACAGGTGTGGCAGAACACCAATATTTTCACCAAGGTCTGAGTAATCGTTGAAGAAATTATGCCGTGATAACCGTTTTGCCTGCATAAAAGAAATCAGATTATGCTGGAACAGAGTGGCGTTATTTCATCTGATATCTCTGTTACACACACACTTTCACGAATGAACTTCAAGCCTCGTAAGTGTGCTCGAAACCAAAATTAAATGATGCTATGATGTCCAAACATCTTGCAGGAGCAAAGAAGTACAGGTACCGCGATCTTAACTTCTTCAAATAGGCGAGTATCGTTAAATTAGTCAGTATTTGCGTTCATACAGTGGTAATAAATAAATCTTCTGAGTTCAAGGCCGAACCTGAAACTATTCGTAGGGCGTTTTCATTTAGTTTCAGACTGCCTTTAGTGATGAGTCTATATTTGATGTTACGGTGAATAAGTGTCAGTTTCTACGGAGCCACCCTGGTGAAAAATACCATCCTGATGGTATTGTACAGGCTGTAAACCATACCAACAAAGCCATGATATTTTCTGTCATCTGTGGCAAAGGCACTGGAATGGTTCAAATGGTTCAAATGGCTCTGAGCACTATGGGACTTAACATCTGTGGTCATCAGTCCCCTAGAACTTAGAACTACTTAAACCTAACTAACCTAAGGACATCACACACATCCATGCCCGAGACAGGATTCGAACCTGCGACCGTAGCTGTCGCGCGGTTCCGGACTGAGCGCCTTAACCGCGAGACCACCGCGGCCGGCGGCAAAGGCACTGGACATGTGTATCTGGTTGACCAGTACAAAGAGGTGTTAAAGGAGGAGGTTACTACCTCTCGTAAAAGAATCGTTCTTGGAAGGAGAATCATTTGTGTTTATGCAGCACGGAGGTCCATGCAACACAACACGATCAGTAAAATCCTTTTTGCAGCACTAAAACGTTCCTTTGTTACTATGGCAAGGAAATTCGCCAGACGTGTACCGAACTGAAATGTCTTTGCGCTGGTGAACAGCGAAGTGGCGGAGGAAGCAATCACCACAAAATTTCGTCTCACTGAAAAGATTATTAAAGTCTATTATCGATACTCATTGATGCAGGTCATTGTACAATCCTGTATTAACAGTATGCCAAGGTGAACTGAAGCATTAGTAACTACTAAGGTTGGCGTGACAAAAAGTATTAAGAAGTTAGACCTAGTTCCACTTATTGGAGATTTTTAGAAAGAAAACAATTAATATTAAAACTGTGTGTTTCATAGCTTATTAGTAGTCTGTAATGACTGAAGAAATTAAATCACTCTGTTTGGTCGTCAAAATAGTCGTTGCAGCTTTCTGTACCTCCTAAATCCGAATTACGTTAAAGCTTATTAGTAGTCTGTAATGACTGAAGAAATTAAATCACTCTGTTTCGTCGTCAAAATAGTCGTTGCAGCTTTCTGTACCTCCTAAATCCGTATTACGTTAAAAACTCAAGGTGCGTCTAATAATGTAGCCACGGACTGTACATCTATATGCTCTACATACATTTGAATACTCTACAAGTCATCATTCCACTCCTGAATAGCACGGGGAAAACTGAACGTCTGTCTTTTTGTGCAAGTTCAGATATCTCTTACTTTATCATGATGATCGTTTCACCAACATATTTTGCAATCTGGGAGAGGATGTTGGAGACTGAAATGTGTAGATCTCCCCGCGAGGAAATACGTCATTGTTTCAGTTATTGCCACAGAAACACTCTGTCATATCAGTGGCACTCTTTCCACCGTTACGGGAACGTTTCAAAACGATCTGCCCTTGTTTGAACTTCGCTCCCTCCGCTAACCCTGCACGGGAGGACCACACACCCGCAACGATGCTATAGAAGAGGACCGACCAGCAGACAATTTACTGGGAATCGTGAACCTTTTAAGTGTTCCGTCAGTCTTCTCTTTGATTGGGTTTTTGTAAAACAGTTTCTATGTGATAGTTCCAATGTAAATAGTTCGTAATTGTAAACCCAAGGCATTTCATTGAACCGATAACCTTGAAATTTGTTTGATTTATCACGTAATTGAAATTCAACGCAAGTCTTTTAATATTCACACTTCTTATAGATCAAGATCAAGAGCCAATTTTCACAATATGAATAAATACGACTATGTGATTTAAATAAGCTGTTATCGGTTCTGACATCCTGATGACTTTGTAGATAGTAAAGACAGGCATGGCCTGAAAGCAATTTAGAAGATCCGATACATGAATAAGGATGGCTGAGTTGCGCATCAACTGTGTGCTATGTAGACATTCAGTGTCGCCTGGCTAAACCTAGTTATCTGTCATACTGGAAGTTCAACTAGACAAATGATCTCACAGTAAAAGGCTCGCATGTTCAAACAGAACTAAATTACCGCAATGATATTATTTTCAGTGTTTGTGGAAATTCTATTAAAATAGTTCAGTGTCTGTGCAAAACATATTTCCATCTAGGCTCCACAATAATAAGCACATACAGGGTGAAAAGTTTTTAAACCGACACTCTCTGGGAGGTTGTAGAGGACATCAAAACAAATATTTTTCCCTAATGTCATTTTTTCCTATGAAGATTATTTAAACCGGTGGAGGCCGTAATACGCTCTTCAGTTGTTAGAGGCCGTATTACGATCTTCAATTGTTAGAGGGCGTATTACGCTCTTCAGTTGTAAGCAACTGCTGTCCACAAGTGTAGTAGTGCATTGTCTCTGCTTACTAATGGAGCGATACACCTGTAGTGAGTACACTGATATGGTTAGTGCGTACTACGTAGCGCACCACAACGGACGAGTTGCACAGCGGGTCTATCAAAAACAATATCCTAATCGCCGTATCCCGCATCATACGACCTTTGCCGCGGTGTACCAACATCTGCGCGAGACCGGGTCATTTAGCAGATTACCTGGACAGGGACTCCGTCGCACGGTAAGATCGCTGCACTTTGAGGAAGCTGTCTTGCAGCATGTGGAGCGGGATCCTTCAATCAGCACTCGTTCAATTGCACGTAACATGGGGACGAATGTAAGAAGAGTCCTTCGAGAGCAAATGTTACGTCCATTTCACTTACAGCGTGTCCACAACCTGGAACCAGTTGATTATCCACCCAGAGCACAGTTTTCGCAGTGGTACCTAGAACAGGGTGAAATGCATCCTACATTTTCATCCTCTGTGTTGTTTACCGATGAAGCAACGTTCGGGCGTGATGGAGTCTTCAACTTGCACAAATCGCATGTTTGGAGTGAGGATAACCCACGTGCCACAGTTATTAGCGCTCATGAAGTACTGTTCTTTGTTAATGTGGGGGTCGGTGTTGTTGGGGACTGTTTAATTGGGCCGTATCTGCTACCTAGGCCATTAAATGGCAGGCACCATTACAATTTTCTCGCCAGAGCACTGCCAGAATTGCTGGAAAACGTCCCGCTCCCTACAAGACAACGCATGTGGTTCCAACATGACAGGGCGCCGGCATATTTCAGTCGTCGTGTGCGTAGATTTCTGGACCGACGGTTCCCAGAAACGTGGAGTGGGAGAGGTGGTCCTGTACCTTAGCCTGATCGATCCCCAGATATCTCCCCTCTGGACTTTTTTGTGTGGGGAGAGATGCGCAACCTTGTTTACGCAACGGCTATTCCTCTGAATATACGATTGGTACAATGTACTGTGTGGAAGCATCTGAACATTGTGCAATGAGCCGGTTTTCTTGGACTCAAGTAATATTCGTAATATACTAACGGAAAAATCACAAGAAAAGAAAATTAACCTGGATTAACGAAATTTCGAAAATGCATTTGTGTAGGTAACAAATTTTAACTGATTAACATTGCAAGACCACGGGGTAATGCAAGCGCGAAATAAGCATTGTACAGGTGCCAGATGGCAGTTTAAGGGGTGGAGTTCCACGCCTGTTGCACTCGGTCTGTCAATACAGGGGCGGTTAATGCTGTATGTGGATGATGCTGCATATGTGCTCTGTTGGAAACACTCTTTAGAACATATCGGTTCACAGCAGTGGGCTACCATTATCATGCTCGAAAACAACCTCTGGAATTTTGTTCATGAATGGCAGCACCAGACTGACGTACAAATTTGCAGTCAGGGTGCGTGGGATAACCACGATTAGTCATGCTGTCATACGAAACTGCACCCCAGACCATGACTACGGCGGTAGATCCAGTGCGTCTAATACGAACAAGTTCGTTGCAGGCCCTCAACTGGCCACCTTGTAACCAACACACGGCCATCACTGGAACGAGTACCACTGAAGTCACAAATGGTGTGGTTTGGGGTTAATGGAATGCACGCTGGAGGGCTTATGGCTCAAGCTGTCTTTGAAGCAACCGATTTGTAACAGTTCGTTGTATCGCCATGGTACGTACTTACTGCTGAACAAATTGCTGCTGTGGATGCAGTACGATGCGCCGAACACGATGGTCTCCCGTTTCGGATGGCCTTCCCTCTCGGTATGGCCGTCCGGAGTCCGGTCGTCTTGGGACCATACATTCTCCCGGCCACCGCTAGCAGCAATCATGCACTCTGGCTACATTCCTGAGAAGTTCTTCTGCATCATCATAGAAGGAACATACAGATTCCCGTAGCCCTATTACCCGACCATGTTGAAATTCACTGAGGTGTTGGTAATGACGTCTTTGTCGTCTTAAAGGTGGTCTTTATTAACAACACGTTGTGGCCGAGCGGTTCTAGGCGCTACAGTCTGGAACCGCGAGTCCGCTACGGTCGCAGGTTCGAATCCTGCCTCCGGCATGGATGTGTGTGATGTCCTTCGGTTAGTTAGGTTTAAGTAGTTCTAAGTTCAAATGGCTCTGAGCACTATGGGACTCAACTGCTGTGGTCATTAGTCCCCTAGAACTTAGAACTACTTAAACCTAACTAACCTAAGGACATCACACAGATCCATGCCCGAGGCAGGATTCGAACCTGCGACCGTAGCAGTCGCACGGTTCCGGACTGGGCGCCTAGAACTGCGAGACCACCGCGGCCGAGACTGATGACCTCAGAAGTTAAGACCCATCGCGCTCAGAGCCATTTGAACCATTTGAATTTGAACACCAGCTCATCACGTCCAATCTCAAAATAACTAACGCTCACAACCGTTAGAGCCTGCATTTAAAACAAACCTGATTAGGATCCACAGAGCGGTGCTGCTAGAGACACTCCTATGTCGCTGGCGCGAAATCTGAATAGACATCATTTTTCAAATGTAGTAACACGCCTAATAAGTTTCGTTTATGAGGCACAAGTCCTTCATGGCGTTACGATCTTTTTTCCGTCGATGTACATCGGGTAAGTGCACGTTCTGCGTGCCACCCACATGCAGAAGACAACTGGGAAAGTAGGCGCCAGCACCCGTGCAGCCTGGAGCCAGAGCTCAAAGGACGCAAAAAAGAGAAACTCAAATCGCTCTGTTTCTCCATGAGTCCCAGTGCGATGTAGACAAAGGGGCACAGGGTTATATCTTGTCCCTTGATTTCAGGTAGACATTTGACATCGTCCCACACTGCCGTCTACTGAGTGATATACGAGCTTACCGAGTATAAGAGCAGGCTTGTGACTAGATTCAGGACTTCCATGCTGATACAACTAAAGACGTCCCTCTAAACGGAACAAAATCATCATTTGTAATGTTAATTACAGTAGTTTCCCAAAGAAGTGAGACAGGACCGTTACTATTTACAGTGTATATAAATGATCTAGTGGAAAGCCTCGAAAACACTTTTAGCAGATGATAGGTTATTTATAACCAAGTAGCAAGGCCAGAAGTCACAATATATTTCCAGAATGATCTGCTGAGGATTGATGATTGGTACAGGCTCTAACAGTTCAACCTTAACGTACTCATAAATTAAGGATAATGCTGATACACGGTGAAACAACGCTCTGGTGGGTGGTTTGCGGGTTTAAATCACCTCGGCGTATGACCATGCGGTGCATTTGACCTGCGGTCGACGCACGGTGGCGCTGGCAGCAGTCCACGTACGCAAAGGTGTGTTGGTGCATGACAGAGTACGATGCAGCGAGTAAGTGTGCAGACGTTTTCAGACGTGCTAATGGTGACTGTGTGTTGAAAATGGCTCAAAGAACACATATTTATGACATTACTACGGATCGAATACAGGGGCGACTTGAGGCTGGTCAAAAGCATGGGCCCTCCATGTGCCACAATGTGTGATCTCAAGATTATGGCAACGATTCCAGCGACAGGAAACGTGTCCAGGCGCTACAGTACGGGACGTCCACAGTGTACAACACCACAAGAAGACCAGTATCTCACCATCAATGTCCGCAAACGGCCACGGAGTACTGCAGGTAGCCTTGCTCGGAACCTTAATGCAGCCACAGGAACAGTTGTCTCTAGACACACAGACTTGAATTATGCGCCCGGGGACCTGCAAGGTGCATTCCACTGACGCCTGGTCACAGAAGAGCCCGTATAGCCTGGTGTCAGGAACATACTACATGGTCCTTGGAACAGTGATCCCAGATTATGTTCACGGACGACTCCAGGTATAGCCTGACCAGTGATTCTGGCCGGGTTTTCATTTGGCGTGAACCAGGAATCAGATACAAACCCCTTAATGTCCTTGAAAGGATCCTATGTGGAGGTCATGGTTTGATGGTGTGGGGTCGGATTATGATTGGTGCACTTATATACCTGCATGTCTGTGACAGAGGAACTGTAACAGGTCAGTGTACCTGGACGTCATTTTTCATCGGTATGTCCACTTTTCAGGGGTGCAGTGGGTCTCATCTTCCTCCTGATGGATGATAATGCACGATTCCACCAAGCTGCCATCGTGGAGGAGTACCTTGAAACAGATCAGGCGAATGAAGTGGCCTGCCTGTTCTCCAGACCTAAGCCCCATCGAGAATTTCTGGGATGCTCCCGGTCGACGTACCGCTACAAGTCTTCAAACCCCTACGACACTTCAGGAGCTCCGACAGGCACTGGTGCAAGAATTTGAAGCCATACCCCAGCATCTACTCGACCACATGATTCAGAGTATGCCAACACCTTGTGCGGCCTGTGTACGTGTGCGTGGTGATCATATCCCATATTGATGTCGGGTTACATGCGCGGGAAACAGTGGTTTTTTGTAGCACATGTGTATCGGGACGGTTTTCTCAACTTATCACCAATACCGTGGACTTAGAGATCTGTGTCGTGTGTGTTGCCTATGTGCCTATGCTATTAGCGCCAGTTTTGTGTAGTGCCACATTGTGTGGCACCACATTCTGTAATTATCCTTAATTTATGAGCATGGGTGTAGATAAATGTAGTGTATTGTGCATTCATAGGAAAAGAAATCTGCTACTCTACAACTACACTAATCATAAATTTTCTGGAACCAGTATACGCCGTAAAATATCTAGAAGGAGCTATCCAGAGCTACCTTAAGTGCTATGACCCCACAAAAGAAATAGCAGGAAAAGGAGATGCCGTACTGAGGTTAATAGTTGGAATCTGCAGGAAATGTAACTCATTCATGAAAGAAGTGCCTTATAGGCGTCTTGTTCAACAATCTGGAACCCTTACCAGGTAGGACTGACAGAAGAGGTCGAGAAAGTCCAACGAAGTGCTGCACGTTTCGTCATGTGATCGTTATTTCGGTTTGGGAGCGTTACAGAAATGCTCAACGCACTCCAGTGTTAAATATTACAAGAGAGGCGTTGTGCCTCATAGAGAGGTTTACTATCGCAATTTCGAGAGATTACTTTCAGGAAGGAGAAGGCCCATATATTAGTTTCTCCCACATATATATCGCGAAATAACCATGATAAAAATTCGAAAATTTTGAGTTATTACAGAGGCTTACTGACGTTCTTTCCACGCATCATTCTTGAGTGGAACAGGGAAGGGGTGATTAGTTGATCTGTTAGTGGTACAAGAAGTACCTTTCGCCATATACAGTTACGTGGCTTGGGCATTATTGATGTACATCTGGATGTAGATAGTGTGCTCTCCTAACCGCTATTCTATGTCCGAACTGTCACCGACTGTTACATGGATCCTAAAAGGATATTGTTCGACTTGAGTGAAAACCTATATCACCAGCAGTAAAAGCGCTTTTTGACAAGTAGTTCGATCGATAGGGAAGTCAATGGTATTATATGACAAGATGTAACTTTCCACATGAAGGAACGGTTTCTAGGAATAGCTTTCTTGTTAATAGTGAATATTCCTTATGCAAATGGAATTGCGGGCCGTACGCTACTAGTTAGGAACCAAGATGGTGATCCTGGAGCAATGACTGAATTTCTACCACAGCCTTCAATATTATTGAGCTTCCTGTTAACTAAAGCTTCCATAAGAGATAGTCAACTCACCATCGTCTATTATAAAACCTGCTCTCCACTTCCTACCACTAAAATCTCAATTCACTGGCACCCTATTATATTCTTTCACTAGCATTAATGAAAAGCCATCAAGCATTTTGTAATGGCGACTTGTACAGTACGAGAATCATTCTAATACGAAAGAACATTTTGATTTGACGAACAGCGCAGTTCTCCACCGGTACCCCGCCCCTTTCACCATCATTGTAGTGTCATAAACCTTTGAAATCGTTAGTGCTTGTATGATTCTAATAATGAGTGTTCTGTTTTTTAAAGTGTACGAACTGGATGTGGCAAAGTGGTTGTTTGGTGGAGGTGGAGAGAAGGTGCAGAGGATGCAGGCAGCCAATAGCGACAAATAATTTACTTGCTTCTAAGATGGACAGGTGTCGATACAGCACCAACGCTAGACAGGCGTTAGTGGCATCTGGCGAACCTCAGGCCCGAAAGGGCTGGCGATGTCGCGGTCGCGTAAGTGTCAGCGGTCCTTACCAATACTGCTCGGCAGCAACCTTGCTAGCTGCGCTTTCTAGCGGCCTTGTCGCGAAGTGTCAGGCTACAGTGGATCTGCTTCCGTGACTACGGTTATTAATCCAGTGTCCTGATCGAAGTTGCACAGCCGCTGGTAGAGTGTAAACGCAGAGCTAGGAAGTGTCGGCAACTGCCTGTTGGTGGTGACTTTGGATGTAACGAATATAGGGCAGGTAAGATCCGCGAATTTTCGCAGTTGAACACAGAAAACGATAAATGGGATCTGCGGTGACTTATCTCACTTTATACAACACGAATGGTGAAGAGATTTGCATCACGTTACTGGTGATGAAGCTTGGGAGTCGATTAAAAGTCCAGCTACAAGACGCCTTTCTATTGAATTGCATCACCCACTATCTTCCCTCAACCCCCTCCCCCCCCCCCCAAAAAAATTACAGTCGTTTAAGATCGAAAGGGCGTTCTGCTCATCGTTTTGATTCCAACAGGACAGAATATAAATACAGCTACCTACCCCAGACCTTGACACCATTCAAAACAAACAATTACGATTGTTGTCCAGTGAAATTCTGTTTCTTCACGGTAAACTCGTCCACATTTTGCGGCGTTGAAGGATTTTCTTCGACAATTTCTGTGAGAAGTTTTTAAAACCTGATTATAGCCCGAACTAGACGCAGAATGGTTACTATCTTTCCATCCTAAATAGGAGCTTTTGAGCGAGAGCACAATGAAAATAACAAACCCAGTACGTAAATAAATGACGAATTCGTTGGTTAGGATTCATACATTATAGAAGGAAAGTCCGAGAAAGATATCCAACACGTAATTTCAATGGAGTCGAGAGCTACAAGGTTTCCGCTTGACGATTTCCCGCTATCAAAAAAGTAAATACACGAACATGATGAGGGAGAAAAAACATAAACAATCGAAAAACAGAAACAATTACCAAGTAGCCACTCTAGCAGCGAGATAATGTAGTATTTCGATAAACATTCTCTCTGTCTTATTACGCCTCAATCGCTACTAACTCAATGATGATGGGTAACAATAGCCAGAAAAATTTCACCTACTAGGCGTAGTTTATTAGAATGTGAGTGGGAAAAGTGGACGTGACACTGTTCTTGCACATTATTCAGATAAGCGAAATACCAGACGGTCCTGAATAAGATCACAGCCCAGGGATCGACATGTCAACCGTGTACGAAGGAACTAAAGAGGAACATGACGCGGCTAGTACATGTTACCTCCATTCTTCCACCTGCGTCTCAGTGCAGCTTTTTGCAGTACGTTGTTGGTCGCACGGCAATTGAAAGTAAGCATTCTACAGAAGAAGTAGCGGACACTTAGAACTCTGGAATTTCTGAACATAGTTATCATCAATCCAAAGTGAAATAAATTAAAGACGAATAAGGCAGTCAGTAATAATGTGAAGAAAAATCATCCTTACTTGCATTTTCTGTACACTGTTCCATATTGAAAATTTTTTAAGGGGCCTTTTTATGGCTATTGGATATCACTTTGCACATCACCCTCTATGGCCTTCCACAATGGGAATGTGATCTCAGCCAAGCCTAAAACAGTTTCATGAGCATTAAGGATGGGGTTGAATTAATGCGTATAGCTCGAGATGCTGATGATTGGAATTTTGTACTTGACAATTTTGTGCCATATTCAAATCTAAAACATCGTTTTCCCGTGGTGCTTTCATGCTACATCAAATTCACGCAAGCTTGTTTAATTATTAATTAATTCACACATCATAAGACACCTCTATGGTGGCTAGTCGTTGTACGTTTTTCCTAGATATGACTACACTAAATGTATGACAGCTACTATCGGAACACGAATCACTGGCCACCGACGGCCAACGGCATCCCTAACACTCGCGTCAGAGTGCTGCGCCCACAGCCCTTCGGCTGAAAGCGCGGTTATCTGGGTGAAAGCACTTATCGCGGCAGCGCTGTTCTCAATTACCATAACCGATAATTAAACCATTTATGGAACCGCGCACCCGCT
Organism: Schistocerca serialis cubense; assembly: GCF_023864345.2. Taxonomy (NCBI): domain Eukaryota; kingdom Metazoa; phylum Arthropoda; class Insecta; order Orthoptera; family Acrididae; genus Schistocerca; species Schistocerca serialis. The sequence goes on from NC_064642.1 coordinate 670,748,678, forward strand.
ATCACCATACGTTACCAATTAATCTGTCGGCCTTCCAGCAAGGCACACAAAGTGGCGCTACTCGCATGGCAGATTATCACATTTATCGACAAATGAATGCTGCACATTTGACGCTGAGTGTCGACAACGTCCTACTAAAAGAACTACACAGAAAATGATGATCCCGAAAACTGCTATGAAGAACGTTTCAGAACAACGACGTTGCTGCTTTGTTCTACAAAGAGATATGACAAAATTAATAAGCAGATTCTCGACAAGTCACTGCAACAGAAATTTGAAGAAAAAAAAATACTCTTTGTATCAGCTTAATACGTAAAACCTTTCAAATAGAAAGAATGACTAGAATTATACGTCAGCAAACGGAACCTTTTGAGACATGGAAAACGTTAAATAATAGTATTGACATTCTTTGATTACTGGCATAATGCAAGAAAGTGTAAGATTTTGGAATCAATAACATTCAAGTATAAGATTTGTAAGACCAGAAGTATGTGATGAGAATTATTTGCGATCTGAATTCAAATAAGTTCGCAGAAGACTGTTCAAAAATTTTCACTTACTGTATTTATTTTTTTATCGCAGTTATAGTAAATGGTGCAGCTGTGGAATCAACAGCTCAAGTCACGGAGTCAATATAATGAACGCGAAGAATATCTAAGGATTTTTTTTTTTTTACTGTCCTTGTCTTTTTGTGGCCCAGATGCACACATCCACTTTCCAACTTTCCTCTTTCATTCATTTCTGAACTGAAGTAAGTTTAAAAATTTTGGCGTACTCCTCAGCCTTAAGGATGGAAGGAAAGCGAATTTATGTATCTGGTATCTTGTTAACATAGTCTGCAGCTCGTGATCTCTCGGTAGCGTTCTCGCTTCCCGAGTATGGGGTCCAGGGTTCGATTCCCAGCAGAGTTAGGGATTTTCCATAACTCGAGATGACTGGGTGTTGTTGTGTCGTCTTCATCATCATCATTCATCCCCATTACGGTCGGAGGAAGGCAACGGCAAACCATCTCCACTAGGACCCTGCCTAGTACGGCGGGGCGGGTCTCCCGCATCGTTCCCCTACGATCTGTCACGGAGTATGGCACTACATCATCATCATTCTTAACATATGTTTTTCGAATAAAGCTTTACACCGATATAGGCAATATACGTAAAAATTATACTAAAACGAATTAGAGAACGTTAACATCTACACCGGACAAGTCCTATGCAATTTTGAGTTCCCTAAGATAGATTTATTGTTCTATCGAGAGTAAAATTTGTCTTCTCAGATTGCAGCAGGTTCTTCAGAGGAATCCTGTGCCCATGTCAGATGTTAATTATCCTTGCTAGGCGCGCAGTCCGGAACCGTGCGGCTGCTATGGTCGCAGGTTCGAATCCTGCCTCGGGCATGGATGTATGTGATGTTCTTAGGTTAGTTAGGTTTAAGTAGTTCTAAGTTCTAGGGGACTGATGACCACAGCTGTTAAGTCCCATAGTGCTCAGAGCCATTTGAACCATCTTTTGAATTACCCTTGACTCAATGATAATTTCCTGTATCGTTAGCCGAAAGACTAAAACCACACTTTAAGTGTACATCAAAGGTCGTCGGTTCAGTCGTACTTGCAGGGTTAGACAACAATACTATGACTGCGCATCGATTTCAGAATTGCAAGATGGATGGAGGTAGCAACACACAGTCTGTTACTTTGGCTGGTTGTGCAAAAGAAATTTATGTTTACTGGAGAAACTGGATGTATTCCTATATGTATGATATTTCAACGCACAAGTTATATTGTAAAAACGCATAAAAACCGGATGCGAGCCGGGGTAAACAGAGGAACTATTTGGAAATGATTTTGCTATGCACGGTGGTTTCAGTTTTCTATTTTAATTTGGGTTGCTGTAGCGACTATGACCTACAGTGGCACAGACGAAGCGCCACATCAGACGGTCATTTGTCATGGTGAAAGCTGCATGACACGTCTTCTCCCTAGCGCTGTCTAAGAATGGACAGTTAATTGCAATTAATCTATTAATAGTAGTTAAGCTGATAATCGATTACGGGTATACCGATATTTCTTTCACTTTGATTAATTTTACATGATAAATTATGTTTACGGTTGATTATTTCAATTTCTTCTTTTTAGTTTTAAAATTTGGTGAGTGTTGTCTTGCTTTCTACAGCTTGATTACGGAAAGAAGCTAAGGCCGTACCCTAGTATTCATCGACTAAATTCGGCAAAAGTCGGCGTATTTCACGTCGACTGTGTTCTGTTTACGTTTTCTGCCAATATCACCGATCTAACAATGGCAGCTCGTAAGTATAGTGGTAAATACGAAAATGAAGTAACATATATGCTGGAACATGAACGTCTCTGTAACAAGCTTTGGCCGAACCTTCGTACATCTGTCATAATTCATATCATCGCTGCTGTTCGGTACGAGGCGCGCGAACCCAACCTGTAATCCTCCGAAAATCATCCTCTCTATAGTTATGGAAAGACAGTGAGGTAGTACATTTTATTCTACTCAGTGTGGCTGTTAAGTATCTTTGAATGGTGGTTTTCTCTGTTCCTTCTGAAAGATTGTCTTGTAAAGAAGGGGACACTGAAACAGATTACAGTTTGAGACTCAGTAGTGTTCCCCAGTCATCCCCTTTCTTGAAAAAAGAAATTGTGCTTGTAAGCATACTCACTTCATTATCTGTGTTAGAACAGGATCAGTAACTGGATTAACTACTAAATGTCAAACAGGTAAACAGGGTATAACGTTTAAAAACCTCCGAAGCGACGTACATGACGCTAAGTAATTTTGTATGAGACACATGGGGCCGCAAATGTTGGGAAATATCCCAAAAATGTATGACAAATGTTGAACATGGGACGTCACCATATGACGTACTTCGCCGTACATGCGGCAGTGGAGCCTAGCGGTTTGTCGTACCTGATCATAGCAACACAAATGAAGTAAGTATCGACGTCGGTGTGGCTCTGCGCTTACGTGCGCGACTTTAGCGTAAGTCTTTGGGTTCGAGTCTTGCGTCTGGCAGGAAGAATTATTTTGCATTGCTTTAGACAGTTACGTGTTTACACTGGGATAAGTTTGATTGTTTCATTTACCGATCTCGCAGACTCCCGTGATCAATTGCAAAGTGCAGTACAAGAAAAGCCTATAGTGTTGTGTCTCAGGTGAAGAAGTATAAGCTTCTGTAATGTATGGCTACCAGTAAATGACCTACGTTTTTTTTTCCTAAAGAAAGTACGAAAACAAAAAAGAAAGGACAAAGAAGAAGAAGAAAGACACAAAATTAGATCAGTGGGCCAATAACAGAAATATTGTATCTTCTACGTTTACAACACATCAGATTTACTGAAGCTGTTCGAAAATAGAATAGCAGAGAAGCGTAGCAGATCGATGTATAGCATTGCCCTGTACAAGCGAGGGTAGGATCGCCAAGGCCAATCGCAGCGGCAATCTAAGTCGTGTGGTGACGTCACATGTTCAACTTCTGTCATCCACTTTTGGGCTATTTCCCAATGTTTACGGCCCCTTGCGCCTCATAATAAATTACTTGTCTCAGCGTCATCTACGTAGCTTCGAGGGTTTTAGACGTTAGCAAGAATCACATTGTATATTTCTGTTAAAAATAAAAAAAACAATAAATACGTTTTTCATACAGCTGACAAAACGTTGTTAGTTAAAGAAGACAAATACAAGTGTAGTTGCATCGCATTATTTTTTGTACTACAAAATTCCTGCAAAAAATAAAAAAATATTAACTATGATTTTTCATAAAACTGAGAAACAAAAAGTGAAATACATGTGTTGTTGCATCGCTTTATTTGTTGTTGAACGAAATGAAAACGTAACTTCGTGTTAATGCACTACTGTCCACAAATAAAGACAACATAACGATTAATCGACTAATGGGTTATTGGAATACAATTTGTTTATATGATTAATCGATTCGTTTTAGTAATCGACAGGCCTAATTATTCGCCCATCCCTGACAATGTCCATCAGCAATTTGGTTCTTCTACCACCTAGAAATCCATTTATCTTTCTTCGGTTTTTGGCTTCAGAGAATAAGGTGCACTGGCCCATCCCAGGTTAGCAGTCCTATTGGTTTCTCATGTACTGTCCTCCCAAAGAATTTCCATCTTGGGAAGGTCAGTTGTTCACAAGATCTGAGACTGTCGCAATGTGGTTTGCTTCGTCAAGTTTGAACCCCATGACTTTGCTCTCATTTTCTGTCCCAAGAAGCGGCAACTGTACGAAATTCCAAATCGCGACCAAGAGTCGTGCGTCGCTACCTTTGGGCCATACCGTTCTTCTATCAAATCCCTCGCACTTGTCACTCCAATATTGAAAAAGACGACACTGTAGACGTGGACTAGAAGAGAGCAGTGGAAGAGCTTTTACTTGTGATCCATATCCATTACTTGCATGGACATTCTATATAGCGAAAGGCGTTGATTAATCGCAAGTCGCCAATAGCTTGCGACATGACATTTTAAACCAAAGTTCAGCATTGTCAACCTTCTTTATTTTCATAAAAACCGTTCGTATATCTCACCACGAAATGAGATGCGAGCTATGTCGCTAAACGGTCATGGGTACACTCGTGAAAGTGATCAGTGGCATCGTTAGGATCAAGTAATGTTAATTACAAGAAGCCGTTCGAAAGGAGACCAAAATATCCAAACAGTTGTTTTAAAATATCGAGGTGCTACCAAACGAACAACGTGACTGAACAGCGCAATTAGATGCATTGCATCCCCCACTGCGGCGAAGTGCTAATTACAGTCTTCGTCTATGGAATGAGTAAAAAGTACTTCAATAGTGCGACCTACATTAATATATCTTACTGGTAAAAATACGTGTGACCTCTACCAGATATCTGTGGAACTCCTTATGAATATGCTCCTCTGAGCTTCTAGCTAATTAAACAATTCCACAATTCCAGGTTTCAATTGTAGTCAGAAACTGCAGCACTGAGAAAATAAGCGCAGAGGGGAAACAGGAACTCTGATCTAAACACACGGTTGTTAAAGAATACGGTCTCTCAATGATTAAGCTTTGTGTGAACTACTCTCTGATAAGAGGGTTACACCATACTTTAATATCCTGGACCGCTTACATGGCGACGAATTAAAATATTTTAATGACTTTGATGTGCGTTTGAGAACTTTCTTTGTTTTATTACTGGTCATTTAGATCCATAGAATGTGATAAGTGTTTGGCGCAGCAGTTTATACACAGGTGGTTCTCATTCCTCTAGCGTTAGTTATGTAACACATAATGCAAGAGGGATTACAGATCGTGGAGATGAAATAACAGTGTCATGTGTCTGCTGTGCTCACAATTAAACGGACGTTACAGCAACTTACGAAACAAATATTCACGATAATGTTATCATTATAGTTACTGTCTTCCTCATTAGCATGAGAATAAGAAAAACTCTTTCCCTTCTCTCATTTATAAATAAGATTCGGCTAATTAGTATTAATTCATTAAACATTCAACAGAAATCACACACAAGATATAGAATAATAAAGCTCAAGGTAAAATGAAGATTTCAGGATTGTGCGCAGGCTGAGCTGACTGGTTGCATAATTATGGCAACAGACCACTTTACATGAGACAGTACTCATTAATAAAGTGCACAATAGAACTTAATAGTATAGGGGGTCTTGATTGGGGCTAATTCAACTTTCTATATCTCCTATCCGTGGGCATGGGATTCACTGACTTTCGCAGTAAAATATTAGAGTACAAGAGGTAGAAAATTTATTTCACAGGCGATATATTAAACCTTGGAAGGAATGGACATACATTTCTAACAATTTCAACAAAAATAGCACATTGATGCTTACACTAATGACTGTAACTAGTTGTTGACAAGATTCAGAACTGGACGATGATGGCAATGACGATTCTGGATCATGATTATTGAATCACCAAGTCGTATGATAAATATGCCGTGATTGCAAAGGCAAGAGGATTACAGCAAATGAAGACCTATATCTTAATGGGGCAGAGTGACGTTCTGACAGCTCACTGCTTCCATCCTAGATAACAAGTTATTGTGTCTACCTGTTCCTATTGTCCTGGTGCTGCAATGGAATCTAACCACAAGTTTTAATGGTCAGCGTCAGACCACACAGACTACAGTGTCATAGCCCGACGGGACCCACCATCTGTGCCGATCGGGTATGTGTTCCTCTGACTCCTTCCGACTCGGGGTTTCCAGGTCCGAGCTCCAATCCCAAATTTCTCGGACTGACTCTGTCTGACTTTTCTGCTCAAAAAAGCAGGATATGAATGTGTGGAAAGCACACTCCACTGCACCCAGTGACACTTTTGTATGCGTCTAAACTTTCGTAGCGAGTCACTAGATTTTCCGCCTACATTGGCCAGTGGTCTGATTCTGTGATGTCTCTTGTCTCTCCTCTACCAGTTATGTAAAAAGTACCCTACCAGTTAACTTCTTTATCGCCTTCATGTGCCCAGGGTGTGGAACTCCAGACTAACCTCAAAGGCCGTCTACCAACGACAGTGCCTGGTTTTCCAGCTTGCACGATTTTGTGACCATGAAAAAAAAGGGTAAAAAGCAGTTCCCTGTCGTATTGTGAACGACACACGGCCATTTTCATGTTTATTGTTTTCATCAACAATTTTTTATCTGCAATGAAGCTCTGGCATTCAGAATCAAATTTTTAGTTCCTTTTTCACTTCCCCCTGTTACTTCCATTCTGTGCACTCAGACTTTCACTTTCTTTTACGTCGACATATTCCTGTATCAGCTGTGCACTGTGTTGTCTGAACGCTTTGTGGGCCTCGAGGTGTGAGGAAAATACAGTAATGCGTTAGCGCCTGCACTATCTCATTCCCCTAACATACCGGGTCTACTGATGCAGCGTGAAGTATACAATTATTACGAACTCTCCCACTTCGCCGGACGATGTGGCCGAGCGCTTCTAGGCGCTTCAGTCCGGAACCGCGCTGCTGCTACGGTCGCAGGTTCGAATCCTGCCTCGGGCATGGATGTGTGTGGTGCCCTTAGATTAGCCAGGTTTACGTAGTTCTAAGTTCTAGGGGACTGATGACCTCAGATGTTAAGTCCCATAGTGCTTAGAGACATTTGAACCATCTCCCTTTTCACAACCTCAGATTTGCTGATTCTTATCCATCCAGAACAAAATATAGCGCCGCATATCACTTATTATCCATACAGTGAAGATTACCTGATTTTTAGTATCTGCTTCAGTGGATTTATTTATGGACAGTAATGTTTGTTTTGAAGTTCAAGTTGGAGAGCTGTGTTCCAGTTTACGTCTTTGTATTTCATACAGTTGGTTCAAATGGTTCAAATGGCTCTGAGCGCTCTGGGACTTAACATCTGTGGTCATCAGTCCCCTAGAACTTAGAACTACTTAAACCTAACTAACCTAAGAACATCACACACATCCATGCCCGAGGCAGATTCGAACCTGCGACAGTAGCAGTCGCGCGGTTCCGGACTGAGCGCCTTAACCGCGAGACCACCGCGGCCGGCCTTTCATACAGTTATTGTAATTATTGTTTACTTGCCGTTTCAATCGTGCTATTTCATTATGCTGCATTTGCGAGAGGCGTCAAATAAGTAATGCAGCACATTCTTTTTTTTTCGCCAAATTTCGGTTGAGAAAGTGCATAATTTGTCATGGAAGGTGTTGGAATATTCCCACTTCAGTCCCTATAGCTACATGAAGCTCTGATGGGTGGCAGCACTGTACGTAGGCCTCAAAATGGCGTCTGTAACGTAAGTGCGTTCCTACCAGAGAGCTGACCCAAGAGTTTCGTTTACCGGAAAACCATAGCATTCCAGATATTCATAAGCGCTTGCAGAATGACTACAGAGACCTGGCAGTGAACGAAACCACAGTCAAGCACATGCCATCATTGCAACAAGGTTGCACAAACAATCTCGTCTCCCGCATGCCCACCGGCTGTCATTCTTGCAATGTTGGAACGTGCGGACACTCTCATTCGAGGTGATCGACAGATCACAATCAAACACCTTGCTGCACAACTGGACGTCTCTATTGGTAGTGCCGACACACTCGTCCACCAGTTGTGGTACTCAAAGATATGTGCCTACTGAGTTCATCGCCGCGTAATACAAGCCCGTAAAGAGTAGCGAAGGACCGATTGTGCTTATTTGGTTGCGAATTACGTGGCTCAGCATCACAGTTTTTGTCCAACATCGTCACAGGCGATGAGACATGCGGTCACAATCTCGACAGGAAAGAAAAAGGCAGCCCATATACAGGCGCCTCACCAACTATCCTCTGAAGAAGGAGTTCAAAGCCGCACCCTCAGACGGTTAAATCATGGCGACGCTCTTCTGGGGCTCTGAATGGGTCATTCTGTTTGATGTCTTCCCTCATGGTGCAAATATCAAGTGTACTATGCTACCCTCAGGACATTGAAGAAACGATTGTAGCGTGGTCGCAGCCACTAACACTACATGCCAGAGCAAGGCCTCACACAAGTCTGTGCACATGAGGGAAGCGCACAAAAACTTCACTGGACTGCTCTTCCTCATTCAGCCTACAGAGCGGATCTCGCACCCTGTGAGTTGCATGTGTTTGGCGCAATGAAGTATGCACACCGCAGGAAGCAATACTTGGATGACGGAGAAGTGATTGATGCAGCAAGACGGTGTCTCCGACGTCGATCTATTGAGTGGTACTATGAAGGCATACAGGCCCTCAAAGTAAGGTGGGGTAAGGCTGTCGCACTGAACGAATGTTCTGTTGGAAAAAAGAGTTTTGTAGCCAAAATAGTTGAGTATAATACGATGTACTGGAATCCACAGTAAAAGAAGCAACCTGCTTTCAGAAAATAAATATGTTAACATTACTTATTGAACGCTCCTTGTACTTACAAAAGCTGAGAGTGGCGATGCGGTATTTGTGTACGAGTGTTGTAGCCCAAGAGCTTCTGCTGCGTGTAGAAAATATGGTAGACGATTTCGTGGTAGCTGAAAACCAGATTCATTAATGTTTACCCGTTTTCACCAAACTGCCTGCGAATGCTGCAGCGCACAGCAGTCGTATTCATCGACCAGGAGATGAAGGTAAGCCATTGGAATATTGACGTTGACTAATCACAAATTTCCGGGTAGTCTTATTAATTCTGTTTTCTGATGCGGCCTCCTTGACTTGTGGTAGTATCAATAGCTCAGGCAACTCACATCGCCGGTCCGACGAAACCCCCGTCTTCTTTTGTGGCGATACTTTTTCAAAAAAAAAAATTTCTCTAAATGCATCCATACAGATGAGGTACGGTATCGCAATGAATTGACTGGGCGAATTAATCTATCCCATCCTCTTACAAGGCACCGCTGTTTACACAGAATAACCAAAGAAAGTGGTAAACCTCCCTAATATTGTTTGGGGCCCCCGCGAGCACACAGAAGTGCCGCAAGAACACGTGGCATGGACTCGGGTAATGTCTGAAGTATTGCTGTAGGAAACTCACACCATGAATCCTGCAGGGCTGTCCGTAAATCCGTAAGAATGCGAGGAGATGGATATCTCTTCTGGATCGCACGTTGCAAGGCATTCCAGATTGCAGAATAATGTTCATGTGTGGAGAGTCTGGTGGACAGCGGAAGTGTTTAAACTCAGAAGAGAGTTCCTGGAGCAATTCTAGACGTGCAGGTTGTCGCATTGTCCTGCTCCAATTGCCCAATGGATGCAGGTGTTCAGACAGGATGTTTACGTACGCGTCACCTGTCAGAGTCGTTTTTAGACGTATCAGGAGTCCCATACCACTCCAGCTGCACACGCCCCATACTACTACAGAGCCTTCATAAGCTTGAAATATCCCCTGCTGACATGTAGGGTCCGCCGCGCGGAGTGGCTGTGCGGTTAGAGGCAGAAGTTACATCCTATAGTGCTCAGAGCCATTTGACCCCTCCCGCCGGAGATTCGAGTCCTCCCTCGGGCATGGGTGTGTGTGTTGTTCTTAGCATAAGTTAAAGTTTTATTTACGTAGTGTGTAAGTTTAGGGTTCAAATGGTTCAATTGGCTCTGAGCACTATGGGACTTAACATCTATGATCATCAGTCCCCTAGAACTTAGAACTACTTAAACCTAACAAACCTAAGGACATCCCACAACACCCAGTCAGCACGAGGCAGAGAAAATCCCTGACGCCGCCGGGAATCGAACCCGGGAACCCGGGCTAAGTTTATGGACCGATGACCTCAGAAGTTTAGTCCCCAATTAATTCAAGCACATTTGAACATTTCAACATGTAGGGTCCATGGATTCATGATGTTGTCTCCATATCCGTACACGTCCATCCGCTCGATACAATTTGAAACGAGACTCGTCCGGCCAGTCATCAACTGTCCAGTATCAGTGCTGATGGGCCCAGGCGAGATGAAAAGCTTTGTGTCGTCCAGTCGTCAAAGGTGCACCAGTGGACCTTCAGCTCCGAAAGCCCATACCGTTGTTGTTTCGTCGAATGGTTCCCACGCTGACATTTGCTGATAGCGCAGCGTTGAAATCTGCCGCAATTTGGGGAAGAGTTGCACTTCTGTCACGTTGAACGATTCTCTTCACTAGTCGTTGATCCCGTTCACCCAGGATCTGTTTCCGGCCTCAGTGATGTAGGAGATTTGAAGTTTTACCTGATTCTTGGTATTCACGGTACATTCGTGAAATGGTCGTAGTGGAAAATCCGCACTTCGCCGCTACCCCGCAAATTTTGTGTCCCATCGCTCGTGGGCCGACTGGAACACCTCGTTCAAACTCACTTAAATCTTGATAACTTGCTATTGTAGCAGTAATAACCGATGTAACAACTGCGCCAGACCCTTTTGTCTTATACGGGCGTTTCCGACTGCCTGGGTACATACCACTGTATCTGAATACGCATGCCTATATCCGTTTCTTCGGGGCTTCTGTGTAGAATCTTTTGCTCAAATTATTTTGTAGTAACACCCCATAAAGCATTGACTAATTTTGCTAAACACTCTGTAAACTGTTCATGGTGTTATTTTCAATGCTCCACTTCTTTTATTGCAATAATTTACCATCATAAAAAACTCACTGCGATTATGCGTTCTTCATTTATTCATCAGAATCTAGTCAATAAACCTTAGAATTAGTGAGCGGAACTGACGTCGCCTCAAGTAACAGTAGAGGAACAGCAGGAATAGTTGAAAGCAAATAATTTTGAGGAACTGTTGAAGACAGAGGGCTAAGGAGGAGGGAGACAGTAAGAGGGGTGAGGAGGAGGTCAACAGATAGAGAGAGGGAGAAGTCTGACAAAGGGGTGAGATGATGAACTTACAGGTGTGAGGAGGAAATGGATTTAGAAGGGAAATAACGGATGGATAGAGAAAGGGAAGAGGAGGAGATGAAGAGACAAAGGGGAGGAAGAGGTGGAGAGAGAGATGAGGGAGTAGGACATGGTCAGAGGGAGGAAATAGACAGGGAAACGGAAGCGGAGGAAGAGGAGGAGGAGGAAGAGAGAGAGAGAGACAGAGAGAGAGAGAGAGAGAGAGAGAAGGTAGGAGGAAATAGCGTTAGGAGGTACGAGGGGATGGACAGAGTGAGGGAGGAGTAGATGGTCACAGAGAGGGCGAGGAGGAGATGAACAAAGACACATGGATGCAGGTAAGCGGAGGAGGAGGAGGAGGAGGAAGAGAGAGAGAGAGAGAGAGGGAGAGAGAGAGAGAGAAGGTAGGAGGAAATAGCGTTAGGAGGTACGAGGGGATGGACAGAGTGAGGGAGGAGTAGATGGCCACAGAGAGGGCGAGGAGGAGATGAACAAAGACACATGGATGCTAGAGGAAAGAGGAAATGGGGGGATGGGTGAGGAGCAAACAGACACAAGCGGGAGGAGCAGATAAGACCAGGAGCAGACCGACAGAGGGAGACGGAGATGATGAACAGAGACAGGAGCAAGGGGAAATAAACAGAGGGTGTGAGAGTAGGAGATGAACAACTTTCACATCCAGTATTTTTTACATCCTCCTGAAAGTGGTAATTTCCCTTTCCGTGAAATACTAATGAAGTCATCCGATAAGTAATATTGATGTTTCCTTTCCTATCGCTTCATCTCACGACTCGCTGTCACACTTTCGTTCTGCATACTGAAGATTCCGTTTGTTTCTAGCTATATTTATGAGTGTATAATAATTTGCAGTTCTACATTAGTTTAAAATTTTCCCATCCTAGCGACGAAGCTCAAAATTGGATTATACGTCGTCGTATTTCTATAGGACCATCTAGGCATTTGCGTGGGGGAAACGTAAATAAGAGTTGCTAATATACAAGAACAACACGACCGCCATATTGTTCACACTCTCTGCCCAAATAAAACTGTGTGACGAACGGGGAAAAAATGGCTCTGAGCACTATGGGACTTAACATCTTAGGTCATCAGTCCCCTAGAACTTAGAACTACTTAAACCTAACTAACCTAAGGACATCACACACATCCATGCCCGAGGCAGGATTCGAACATGCGACCGTAGCAGTCCGGTGGTTCCAGACTGCAGCGCCTAGAACCGCACGGCCACCGCGGCCGGCTACGAACGGGGACTCTAAACTATGATCTTGGCGTAATAGGGACAATAACGTGACCGAGTGAGCAAATCGAACAGGATTAACGACCCATCCCGGTATACAGTTTTAATCTGCTGCGCTGTTTCATATCAGCGTACTCTCTGTTGCAGAGTGAAAATTTATTCTAGGCCCATTTTGTTTTCTGCACACTCTACTAACGGACGGACTCCATCGCTTGTGATACAGCTGAATTTCATCCTTGTTTTGTTTCTATGTAGTGATATCAGTGAATTGGTTTTAATATTTTTCGCACCATCTGTGATAAGGAAATGACTACAGATACGAAGCAAGTCAGAGGCGCACTGCTAGATTACATGAAATGTACTGTATTCGCACTTGCACGTGTGGACAACAGCATCGTACTTCTGAACACAGGGACTGCAGTACCTTATATCTTCTACAAGATTTGTTACCGGTAGGTTCGCGTGAGTTTTGGACAAATTCTACGCAAACTCAAAAGTGATGCCCTGGAGAGAAAAAGATACTCTTTCCTTTAAACAATACTCAGTTTAATAACAGGCATTTTAACTGATTGCAGAGCGATTTGACTGCGGCCATCATTCACCTCGAAAAGAAGAAAGTCCCGTCGACATCAAAGTCATTAGAGACGGAGCACCAGCTCGGATAGTTTCAGGGAGGGGGAAGGAAATCGGTCGTCCCCTTTCGAAGGAGTCATTCTGGGATGTGGTGGGAGTGATATAGAGAAATCAAAGAAAATGCTAAATCAGCATGACCGGTAGCTGGTTTGAATAGTCGCTCTCCTGAATGTGAGGTCAGTGTGTTAGCTGCTTTGCCACCTACACCTCACGTAATGACCACGAAAATAAGAGAACTCAGGGCTCGTGCGGAACCACATAATCAGTCTTTTTTCACTTACTAATATGTGAGAGTGAAATTGGAGATCGGATGATTAGCAGTAGTAAAAGGTACCATATTCCATTCAGAGTATAATGGCTTTTGGAATGTTTGTATGTATCCAATGTTTTCCAACAGACAAAAATTAGGACTACAGATTTCGTTCTACTGTCGTAATAAAAATCCCAGTTTGATTTTCAGAGGAAATTCTTCCAATTACGAATCTTCTCAAACCGTAAGTAAATGTCTCCTACCTTCTCACGGGAACAAGCAAGAGCACATTTTGGAATGATTTCCGTACGAAACGTTTTCTTCACTTCCTCAAAGTTGCCACTACTGCGACTGAACTTCGTTCAATACGTCTAAAATTGATTTCTTTGTCTACAATAAAGACTACAAAAGAAATTTCTTCCTCTGTCGTTCTCTAGACGGTACTCGATGATTTGATTTCAATTGTATGTACTCTTTCTATCACAGTAACTGGGGGATAAAGCATGTTTCTTTTTAATTTTATTTTAATTTTATCGCAACAATTTGATAAGTTTAGTATATATCATTTGACGTTATATCATTATTCTTCCATTTCCAATAACTTCGCCTCATCTTAAGAGTTCTGCTATTATTTCTGAATAATTTGCTAACAGTATTAGCATTACAATTTCCAGTACTACAGAGAAGACATCGAGTGCCAACAACTGATTGCTTATCAACTAGTACTTGCATAACACGTTGCCTAATGCAGGATACATCATCTTATTCATTTAGAATACAGTTAGAAGGAACGGGTGCTATACTGCTGTACTGCGAATTGAAATCCACACCGCTAATATTTCATTTTTCAGTAGGCGTTCGCAATCATGAAGAGAACATCACGTAACGCTTTAAGCTGGTATAGACTAAACATCATACAGCGACACTGAAACCTCACGAAGTCCAGACACCATCTACACATAGATAAGGCTAGAAATTCCACATATTCAGCCAAAGTGCGGCTAAGGTAAAGAGCAGCCGATGTAGAGGGTTTTCGTCAGCTGCCAAAGAAGAAATACAATGCTAAAGGGACGCTGGGAGAGAGAGCGGAGTCAGCTAGCTGACACTTCTTGTGCAAAGCGTTCTCAAGGAACTCGATCCGCACAGAGCGCCAGAGTGGCTCACAAGGGTCGCATCTTCTTTCTCTCGGAAGTGCTAGGCATCCGGCCGATGCACGCATCTGCGCGCTCCACTCACATTCTTCGAAACTCAAGGCGTAATTTCAATTTCTCAGTGTGCAACTGTGACGTTAAAATTGTATTGCGGTGATACAAACGAAAAATATTACTTGCTAGCTTGCCATAGATTAGAGGTATGTTGGAAAAATCGTCCAATTAAATTATGATTTTAATTTGTAAGGAAACTAGTGCGATATGAATCTGACTGCGATTCGAACCTAGAACATTGGGTTTCGACAGCTTAGTGTAACGACTTGTCGTTAATGCATGTCGCAACTGTCAAACGCAGAGACCTAAAGGAAACAAGGTCTACACAAATGTCCTTAATCACTAATTCAGATACTGCTCTCTGAATGACAGCCAACTATATTTCACTTCACTTATAATTAACATTATAATTAAAATCTTTTTAATTATTTTCCAAAAATTATCCCATTTCACATCAATGGTTTATGCAAATGCTGAGCATCCACTTTGCATTTTTTTACTGCATAGCTAAAGTGGACAAAGCAATGAAAATACTCTGATGGAAAAAAATCGCTACGCCAAGGAGGAACTGCGCGACGTAAACGAATGTTGTTAGGCGTTATGAGGATACAAATGAAATTTCCATTAAATATCTGCTGTAAGGATCGCAAGCGTTAGTTACCTTTGAGATTGGATATGGTGAGTTAATGTTAGTCAAAAATACCTTTAAGGCGAGAAAGATATCAACACCTTACTGAGTTTGAACAAGGTCGTGTAAAACAGCTAAGAGAAGCTAGATTTCATTTGTGATATTGCTGAAACACTTGGCAAAATTGTAGCCACTGCACATGATTGCTGGCAGCGGTTGTCTCGAGAATGTGCAGTCGTAAGAAGATCGGGCTCCGGACGGCTACGTGGCGCTACGGAGGAAAAGACCATAGAGTTCGGCGTAAGACTCTTGCGAATCGTGCTGCATCTAGCACCATAGTGACACAATTAACATTTACAAATCAGTTACAGCTCCAAGCCACATGCCCTGTAGCATCCATTCCACTGGTCTAAAGCCACCGCCATTTGTGACTTCTGTGAAGTCAAGCAACAGCTCATTGGAGGGCGGTTTGTGAGACTGTTGTGTTATAAGATGAAAGCTCTTTCTACTTTCGTGGCAGTGATGCCTATGTGTTGGTTAGTAGGAAGGAAGTTTAAGGTCTGCAGTCAACCTATCAGCTTTATAAACACACTAGACCTACACGTGAAGTGGGGGTGCGATTTCTCGTGATTATCCCAAGCACCTTAACTACAGCTTTTAGTCAGTCTGGTGAATAGAACTGTTTTGCTGCCATTCGTGAACACCATTCCAGGAGGTGTTTTCCAACGTACATACCGCTGTTGTAGCCCAACTTCTACAGAGTATCGGCATGTTGCCTTGGCCTGCTCGATCATCAAATTTATCTACGATCGAGCACATATTGAACTTCATTTGACGACAACTCCAGCGTCATCCAAAAACAGCATGAACCACCTCTGTATTGACCGAAAAAGTACAACAGGCAAGGAACTCCATCACCAAAACTGACATTCGGCCCCTGTACCACACAATGCACGCACGTTTGCATGCTGAATTCACCATTCTGGCGGCTGCACCGGTTATTAATGCACCAGCATTTCACAGTTACAATGGCTATCTCGCCTTTTCATTAGCCTGTGATCTAGCAATGTTAATCATTCTGATATGAAACCTTGACAAATGTATTCCCGAAATTTGATTGCCCTACAACAATTATTTTTTGATGTTGCGATTCCATTTCAGCCAGTGTATTTTCAGAATTCCATCAATAAAATATACAAGAGATTCTGTGGTTTGATGGACTAGCAGTTAGTTAGTGGATAGGGAAGTGTGTGGATATGATATTCTTAGTGGAGATGCAGTGTCGGTAGGACATGCATTGTGAAGTGAGATGAAATGATGGGTTCATAAGAAAATGCGCAAGGAAATGTATAATGATGGAGGTATGGTTGACAATGTTTGGGCGGTGGAATTACTGGGAACTATATGACTTTTGGAACTGGATGTCAGATGAATAAGGTAAAATTTTCTAAATACATTGTTTGCTCTTAAACAAAATCTTTCTTTTTCCTAACCATGTGCCTCCTAGTAGTTGGAATCTTTTTATTTAGCTAGACGTTTTTGCTACTTGCTGTAATTGGTGTAGCTCGTGTTATAAAGATTTTCTGTGAGGTAAGTGACTTACGAAAAGGAATGGGGTTGCACTATCGGGATTCGTGATTGAAATGAGTTTAGGCAATTGAAAGTAATTAAGAGTAATTAAACAGGTAGTTTAGTATTACCTTGCCCTCTCTGCGCTCTTATTGGAAGAAGAAGAGTATTGACAAGTATTCTGCTACTTTATATTTACTAAATTCCAGTTCCAAGTGTCTACGAGGTGAGTATTTTGGTTAGTTGTTGGTGAGCATGTTTCCATAGCAGTGTTTCCGTGAGTTTGTGATTTTGTGATGGTTGACTTCAGAACATGGTGTATCCGTATAGATTTTTGTTTTAAACTTGGGAAAACGGCTGCAAAAACACACTAAATGTTGAAGTAAACCTTCACACACTGAGCTTTCGGCCAGACAGATTTGCGACTGTTACAAGGAGGCAGTCCGTTACCAACGTAACCAACATTCCTTGAGCAATTTTAGAATGTTTTATTGACCAATACGATGGCGTTTGCAGGAAAAGGCGCTGCGAGAGGCACGTTTTTGTGTACTTTGAACGTCACCTGTGATTATATTACAAGTTCCTGGGCTGTACGTTTAGGCTAACAGATCTAAATTTTTTTACCTTTGTTTGTGTTGAGAGCCAGTTGTCAGTCTTAGTAGGAGCTATCGATTATGTAGAAATCTTCCTGCATTCCTCAACAATAATCAGGCGTCATGACGTTACTTACATACAGTAATGACTTACGTGGACAGCCTCCCAGAGCCTCCAGTGTTATAAAGAGTTCATTTACTTTTGTCATAAACATTCATGAGAAACACGAAAGAACGTAGACCGATAATGACGACAGTTCCTGTCGGTGGTAAGGTGGCATCTCACTGGGAAAGAAAGAGGTCGCATACAGATCACACAGTACCTTTGAAATGCCTCGGGCATACGTTATGGCGCATGAGAACGTATTGTCAGAATAACTGAACGTGAGACGAAATGTGGGGATGTTTGGGACAAGACTGGTTAAAAACGAGCTAAAGCAGCATCTCGCGGAAGTCTGCTGGGAACTTAAGGTGCTTCTGATGCTCTGCATAAGGTCATATCGTCTGCCATTCCAAGCCATGCATCATTTGCCAGCGAACAGGCCAAGCATGTACAGATTTTGCATTCCTCTCGAGGACAATCACTCCTTCAGTCAGTATGAGATCATCACGTATAGCCGCAATCATATTCTTTCTTTAGGGAATAAATCTAGTGGTGGCTTTGTACGTTGTGGAAGTTCAAGAACAGGAAACGCATATGATTAAATGACGATGAGTGATGTTCCACGCTTCTGTTCACCTAGAACCCAATCATAACACAAGAAAAATGAAATAATCCTCAGGAGGCAGTCCGTTACCGACATAACCAATGTCCCTTGTGCAATTTCAAAATGTTTTATTGACCAAGACGATGGGGTTTCCAGGAAAATGCGCTGCTTGATGTACGTTTACGTGTACTTCAAACGTCACCGGTGGTCATATTACAAGCTCCTGGGCTGTACGTTTAGGTTAACAGATGCAAAAGCCTTTGCTTTCGTTTATGTTGCGAGCCAGCTGTCAATCTTAATAGCAGTTATCGACTATCTAGAGGTCTTCCCCCATTCCTCAGCATTATTCAAGCGCCATTACGTTACCTACATACAGCAATGACCTATGTGGACAGCCTCCCAGAGCTTCCGATGTTATCACGAGATAATTTACTTTTGTCATAAACACTGATGAGACCAACGTCGTGTTGAGTTCTGTCTGATAGAAAGTACTTAAACAGTTCATATCGTCATAAGATGGTATTTTGTTGACTGAGTGTGTATATCGTACGCTGCTTTACTCTGTAATTAATGTCAACACGTTCAAATATTACATGGACCTTAATATCATTTTTCAATTGAACTTCATTTATTTTTGCTATAAGAGAGCCTGTTTCGTCTATCGAAACTGAAAAGTGGTGAGGTAAGGACTGTTGATTTGATGGCTTCGCTAGTTAGTTGTTTTTCCTACTCAAGTTTGGAATGAAGTATTAAAATTAATATGTGCAGTTTATCAGCATGAATTATAGAAAGATACTCGTTGAAACTGAGTGACCTGTGAACTACGCGTTGCGCGTTTTTCATGGACTAACTAAGACACGCAAATTAATTGTTCACTGGTGAAATAATGTACGTGCACAATATCAGATCTCAATATTTCGACGACTATCTGTGCTTTGACATGAATCATTCCTTAACTGTGTCGTATTACTCACTGAAATGAAACTGTTTCAGTGATGACACTAAGACATTGTATGGATAAAAATATTTCATAAATGCTTCAGAGCCGCCTATTTCAAATTGTGCACTTTCTAGAACTGAAATTCTACATGGACGTCATGACGACAGCTGCAACTTTGCAGGGGTCGCATAATAGTTACCACACTATTTCAGAATCTTGCAAAGAAGCGAGATGCAGCCAGAGCTGCGATTTTTGAAACAGGTTGCTAAAACAGGATCAGGCTCACAATTACAAGCGTTGTCAATTGCATTCACTTTAAAATAAATTACTCCAGTTGTTGTCTTAGAACCAGCCAACGGCCTTGCCACAGTGGTAACACCGGTTCCCGCCAGATCACTTACGTTAAGGGCTGTCGCGCTGGGCTAGCACTTGGATGGGTGACCATCCGGTCTGTCAAGCGCTGTTGGCTAGCAGGGTACATTCAGCCCTTATGAGGCAAACTGAGGAGCTACTTGATTGAGAAGTAGCGGCTCCGGTCTCGTAAACTGACATACGGCCGGGAGAGCGGTATACGGACCACATGCCCCTCTATATCCGTATCCCGTGTCGCCAGTGGGCTGAGGATGGCACGTCGAGGGGTCGGTACCGTTGATCCGTCCGAGTTCTGTTCGGACGGAGTTCAGTTTCTGTTGTCTTTGAATTACAGCATCGTCGGTGCTGTAGTCCCACCTTATAATTGACATGTTCCTCCATACTATCTTTCTGCGAATTCTTTGAACATAGTTGCTAAGGTTCAATGACCGTGTCAGAATTAAATTAGAACAAATAAGCCCTCGGTCACAAATATTAAGTCAAAATTGACCAGGTTTCGACTCTACTATGAACGTCGTCTTCAGAATTAGACTAACTGTTCTGAAACATATTAAGTATATAATACATTAATAAAATTTAAGTTTGTATTGACTCGAAAAAGATGCAGTACTTACAAGTCCGGCTTAGATTTTTTTAATATGTGACTTGTAAGTACTGCATCTTCTAGTCAGTACAAACTTTAATTTTATTAATGTATTATATACTTAATATGTTTTAGAACACTTAGTCTAATTCTGAAGACGACTCTCATAGTAGCGTCGAAACCTGGTCAATTTTGACAATATTTGTGACCGAGGGCTTATTTGTTCTAATATAATTCTGACACGGTCACTGAACCTTAGCAGCCATGTTCAAAGTTTTACGTTTCTTACCTGCCCAGGTATCTAAGGCTGCTTCTAGATATAAAGAATTAAAAAAGAAAATTTTAAATACTAGTATGGATGTCTATTTTAACAAGCATTGTGGTAAAAAGGGACTTGTCCCGACTTATACAAAAGCCTTCATCAATTTTTCTGTACGTAAGATATATCCAAAATCCTTTAGACCTATCATTAAGAATATTATTTGTAATAGGATAAAAGAGCTGTACGCTAAAAAAGACCGTCTTAACGAAGATGCATTCCATTTGTACTTAAGTATCACAAACACTTATCGTGTTAACTGTAATTTTAATATTGACGACATGTGGACGCAAATTAACGAGCATCTAGAGATTTGTAAAATAGGTGTAATGCAGAAACACGAGAAGAAGCTCGGCAATCTTTTTTGGCTGCTTTCTAATGAAAAATGCCCTCAAAATACATTTCAAAAAAGCCGTCACGTCTTTCATGAAAGAATTTTAAATAAAACCAACATCGTTTTTACTGTTAGGAAAGGGACTAAAATACACTGTCAGGTCTAACCTGTCAGACAGAAATGTAAGAGAAAATATGCTTGTTGATTTAAAAATTGGTCTCGATTATAACAAGATAGATAATGCTTCTTAAGCCAGAATGGCGTATCATGTAACCCGCATGCTAGAGAAAAATACAGCTACTTTGTCTAATGCTACGCATAACGACAGGATTTTAGTAACTTCCATCAATAATAAATTTAAAACAGCAATTGCTTTAATAACTAAATCCGATAAAGGTTGTTGACTAGTCATTGCTTATATTTCTGAGTATATTTCTAAAACTGAAAATTTCTGCAGTGAAAACATGTCGGAGCTCCATGATGATTCGACTCCTAAATTACAGAAAGAAGTGAGTCAGCCATTAACAATGCAAAATTTCGTATAAAATCTTTCCAATAGAAACTACTCATCAATATGATCCTTCAGCCCCCAAACTTCGGTCCAAGTTCTAAATTCATAAACCTAATCATCCAATTCGTCCAATCTCTAATAGCATGAATAGCGCATATCACGATTTGGCCTGATTTCTATACGAAACTTTGAAAAAAATCTTTCGTTTTCCTAAATAATTATTCCATTCCTAACAGCCACGTTTGGGTCCAAAATATTAAAAACTTAGTATACAGTTCAGACACCAAGTTCTTTTCCATAGATATTAAAAATCTTTACACCAATGTCCCGGTACATGAGACGCTCATCATTGTGGAAGAAAATTTACGTCAATTTAAAAAAGATATATCAGGTGAACAGATTACCGATTTTATGAATCTCATTATTGTACAACTACTTTGAATTCAACGGACAACTGTACCAGCAGTCTGACGGGCTCGCTATGGGCAAACCTTTAGCCGGCATCCTTGCCGACATCTTTATTAATTCCTTGGAAATAAAAGCTGTTTAACCGTGTCTCAGCCGATTCACTAGGTATCCTTTCTTACACAAGATACGTTGATGATATTCTAGTCATCTACACTCCTGGAAATGGAAAAAAGAACACATTGACACCGGTGTGTCAGACCCACCATACTTGCTCCGGACACTGCGAGAGGGCTGTACAAGCAATGATCACACGCACGGCACAGCGGACACACCAGGAACCGCGGTGTTGGCCGTCGAATTGCGCTAACTGCGCAGCATTTGTGCACCGCCGCCGTCAGTGTCAGCCAGTTTGCCGTGGCATACGGAGCTCCATCGCAGTCTTTAACACTGGTAGCATGCCGCGACAGCGTGGATGTGAACCGTATGTGCAGTTGACGGACTTTGAGCGAGGGCGTATAGTGGGCATGCGGGAGGCCGGGTGGACGTACCGCCGAATTGCTCAACACGTGGGGCGTGAGGTCTCCACAGTACATCGATGTTGTCGCCAGTGGTCGGCGGAAGGTGCACGTGCCCGTCGACCTGGGACCGGACGGCAGCGACGCACGGATGCACGCCAAGACCGTAGGATCCTACGCAGTGCCGTACGGGACCGCACCGCCACTTCCCAGCAAATTAGGGACACTGTTGCTCCTGGGGTATCGGCGAGGACCATTCGCAACCGTCTCCATGAAGCTGGGCTACGGTCCCGCACACCGTTAGGCCGTCTTCCGCTCACGCCCCAACATCGTGCAGCCCGCCTCCAGTGGTGTCGCGACAGGCGTGAATGGAGGGACGAATGGAGACGTGTCGTCTTCAGCGATGAGAGTCGCTTCTGCCTTGGTGCCAATGATGGTCGTATGCGTGTTTGGCGCCGTGCAGGTGAGCGCCACAATCAGGACTGCATACGACCGAGGCACACAGGGCCAACACCCGGCATCATGGTGTGGGGAGCGATCTCCTACACTGGCCGTACACCACTGGTGATCGTCGAGGGGACACTGAATAGTGCACGGTACATCCAAACCGTCATCGAACCCATCGTTCTACCATTCCTAGACCGGCAAGGGAACTTGCTGTTCGAACGGGACAATGCACGTCCGCATGTATCCCGTGCCACCCAACGTGCTCTAGAAGGTGTAAGTCAACTACCCTGGCCAGCAAGATCTCCGGATCTGTCCCCCATTGAGCATGTTTGGGACTGGATGAAGCGTCGTCTCACGCGGTCTGCACGTCCAGCATTAACGCTGGTCCAACTGAGGCGCCAGGTGGAAATCACATGGCAAGCCGTTCCACAGGACTACATCCAGCATCTCTACGATCGTCTCCATGGGAGAATAGCAGCCTGCATTGCTGCGAAAGGTGGATATACACTGTACTAGTGCCGACATTGTGCATGCTCTGTTGCCTGTGTCTATGTGCCTGTGGTTCTGTCAGTGTGATCATGTGATGTATCTCACCCTAGGAATGTGTCAATAAAGTTTCCCCTTCCTGGGACAATGAATTCACGGTGTTCTTATTTCAATTTCCAGGAGTGTATAACGGACACACCGATAGACTTGATCATATATTTAAATTTTTTAACGACCTCCATGAAAAAATTTCTTTCACTATTGAACTCGTAAACGAAAACCGCCAATTACATTATTTAGACTTGACGCTTACAATAGAAGACAATTACATCACTTTCAATATTTTTCGAAAAGAAACGTATACTGACCAAATCGTGCCTGCTTCCTCTTTTCATCCACAGTCTCAAAAAATGGCCTTTTTTCACTCTGCCGTCCACCGAGCCACCTCTATACCACTTTCAACAGAAAAGTTTAATGAGGAGATTAATTTACTTAAAACCATACCAGTCAATAATGAATATACGCCTAACATAGTGGACGATATCCAAAAAAAGAAAACTGCAAGAACTACCACGCTCAACACCTCATGCACTAAAATTAACCCAAAAAAACGTTTTCCAATTCCTTTCATAGGACCCATTTCCTATCAGATTCAGCGCATTCTTCGCAACAAATACAACTGCAATGTTGCTTCGCTACTAATAATAATCTAAAGAGAAACTTCATTAATAATTTGAAGTCCATTCGCTCCCCTACAGAAAATTCTGGCGTTTATAAGATCATCTGCGATACCTGCTCCTTCTATTATATAAGGCAAACTGGACGTGCTTTCACCATCAGATATAAAGAACATCTTTTGAGAAAGAACGGCGCCAGTCCCCTAAATTCATCCTTTGCCGATCATCTCTTAATTACTGGACACGTGCCTAAAGCCATAAGCGATAACAATATTCTGCATACCGAAAATAAGGGGCGTAGGTTAGATGTTCTAGAGGAATTGGAGATTTTCAAGCATCTCTCTCGTCATGATGGCCTCATTGTCAACGAACAGCTGCAGCTGCGAAATAAAAACTTTTTCGACTGTATAAAGCCATTGCTGAACCTTTGATTTAGATTTCCTAATGCAATTTACCGAAATGTAGTTTTCCTGTTACATCTTTGCTGTTTTCTTGTATGTCATAATTAACCTTTTTTTTACCTTATAAAATGTATCTCTCTTTAAAGCAGATAAATATGTAACTTCATCCTATTATTATTAGTGCTTACGTTATGCTTGAATCAGCTGCATCACAATTTCATGTGTCTAATTTTGAATGTACAGTAGCCTCGTTGTTTAGAAGGCGCTCGTAGCAACACCATGTTTACTTACTCACATTTTATAACGATGGCACTTCAGTCTTGTTGCAACCCTTGTTCACTAAAGTACGAGCAGCCCTTAGCGGCTCGCCATCTTACAACTATCGATGACGTCGCCTTTCCGGCTTAGATCTTTTTCAATATGTGACTTGTAGGTACTGCATCTTTTTCCAGTCAGTACAAACTTTAATTTTATTAATGTATTATATGCTCAATGGTTTAGAACAGTTAGTCTAATCTGAAGACGACACTCATAGTAGCGTCGAAACCTGGTCAATTTTGACTTAATATTTGTGACCGATGGCTTATTTGTTCTAATATATTTCTGCGAATTTGTGAAATAATAGTCTTATATTCTCCCATTCATTCAGTGGACTTACCGTTTTTTACAGATTACTGTCTCAGGTAAGAGATACAAAACTTTCTAAAGAGGGCAAATTCGAAAACTACATTATGCAACGTGCGTTCTTCAGATGGTCGAAAATTACAGTTGCACCTATATTCTAACTTGGCAACTGGCGCACACGTATTTGACGTATACTTGCTTACAACATCACGCGAGTTGCAGGAAAAGCAACCAACCAGTTTCATGCGAGTCCTATAATGCACAGGAGCTCATCTAAGGCCACAGACACAACGAACATTACCACTCTGCCTCCACTGATGTTGCTCGACATCAGTTCCGAAAACGAATACCTGTGTTATCATTTAACACTTCCTATGTCATGGAAGAGCACTGCGTGAAGAGTTTGACAGAGCACTGAAAGACCTGAATCGAAACAAGGCCCCCGGAGTAGACAACATTCCATTGGAACTACCGACGGCCTTGGGAGAGCCAGTCCTGACAAAAATCTACCATTTGAAACAGGCGAAATACCCTCAGACTTCAAGAAGAATATAATAATTCCAATCCCAAAGAAATCAGGTGTTGACAGATGTGAAAATTACCGAACAATCAGTTTAATAAGCCACAGCTGCAAAATACTAACACGAATTCTTTACAGACGAATGAAAAAACTAGTAGAATCCGACCTCGGGGAAGATCAGTTTGGATTCCGTAGAAGTACTGGAACACGTGAGGCAATACTGACCTTAGAAGAAAGTTTAAGGAACGGCAAACCTACGTTTCTAGCATTTGTAGACTTAGAGAAATCTTTTGACAATGTTGACTGGAATACTCTCGTTCAAATTCTAAAGGTGGCAGGGGTAAAACACAGGGAGAGAAAGGCTATTAACAATTTGTACCAAAACCAGACGGCAGTTATAAGAGTCGAGGGACACGAAGGGGAAGCAGTGATTGGGATTAGAGTAAGACAGGGCTGTAACCTCTCCCCGATGTTATTCAATATTTATATTTAACAAGCAGTAAAAGAAACAAAAGAAAATTTCGGAGTAGGTATTAAAATCCACGGAGAAGAAATAAAAACTTTGGGGTTCGCCGATGACATTGTAATTCTGTCAGAGACAGCAAAGGACTTGGAAGAGCAGTTGAATGGAATGGACAGTGTCTTGAAAGGAGGATATAAGATGAATGAACATCAACAAAAGCAAAACGAGGATAATGGAATGTAGTCGAATTAAGTCGGGTGATGCTGAGGGAATTAGATTAGGAAATGAGACACTTAAAGTGTTAAAGGAGTTTTGCTATTTGGGGAGCAAAATAACTGACGATGGTCGAAGTAGAGAGGATATAAAATGTAGACTGGCAATGGCAAGGAAAGTGTTTCTGAAGAAGAGAAATTTGTTAACATCGAGTATACATTTAAGTGTCAGGAAGTCATTTCTGAAAGTATTTGTATGGAGTGTAGCCATGTATGGAAGTGAAACATGGACGATAAATAGTTTGGGCAAGAAGAGAATAGAAGCTTTCGAAATGTGGTGCTACAGAAGAATGCTGAAGATTAGATGGGTAGATCACATAACTAATGAGGAAATATTGAATAGGATTGGGGAGAAGAGAAGTTTGTGGCACAACTTGACCAGAAGAAGGGATCGGTTGGTAGGACATGTTCTGAGGCATCAAGGGATCACCAATTTAGTATTGGAGGGCAGCGTGGAGGGTAAAAATCATAGAGGGAGACCAAGAGATGAATACGCTAAGAGATTCAGAAGGATGTAGGTTGCAGTAGGTACTGGGAGATGAAGAAACTTGCACAGGATAGAGTAGCATGGAGAGCTGCATCAAACCAGTCTCAGGACTGAAGACCACAACAACAACAATGTCATGGACATACCTACTCAGTTTGATAAATATCGGACAGCTGCTTCACGGTGCATCATTTTCCAGTTATCTCTGTGTAGTCAGCATCCAAGCACCCATGAGGGGTGTGCAAAACAACGGTGCGGATATAATTGAAATCATTATTTAAAAGTTATCACCACAAGCCTGAGCACAACTGTCCCGCTGTCTTAAGAGCTGAAGGATTGCCTGTCCCCAGATTTCCTAACGGTGTGACGGGAGCCAGTTCTCCATTGTTTTCCTCAGTTTGAGTTGAAGTCCTTCCCTTTCACATGTTCTTCTAGCGGACTAAACATTTGGAAATAGCAGGGCGACATGTGCGGACCGTAGGGCGGATGCTTAAGCTGCTGCCAATCTGCGTGACCTTGGAGGCGTGTGGGCGCGCTTTATAGCGGAGCACAATTACAGTTTCCATGAGCAGCCCAGATCATTCGCTCTTGCGGGACTTGCATATCTCACAGTACCACGTCGTTGTTAATGGTTTTCCTGTGATCTAAGATTTTGGTAAGTATCGTGTCCCGGACGTCGAAAAAGACACTGTTCAAATGGTTCAAATCGCTCTGAGCTGTATGGGACTTAACATCTGAGGTCATCAGTCCCCTATAACTTAGAAATACTTAAACCTAACTAACCTAAGGACGTCACACACATCCGTGTCCGAGGCAGGATTCGAACCTGTGACCGTAGCGGTCCCGCGGTTCCAGACTAAAGCGCCTAGAACCGCTCGGCCACAAAAAGACAGTGTCCATCTCCTTACCTGATGAGGGCACAGCATTGAATTTTGTTTCGGGGCATGTGACGAGGCATACTTCAACTGTCGGACACTACAGTCATTCCCTAGATGTCTCACTATGTTATCCAAAAGCAGCATACGCAAATTTCAACTGGACTGGTTGTTACCTTTCGTACATTTTCATATGAACATTCCTTGCACATTGCAACAAATTTACAGCTCAGTCATATTAACAGTTTTTCTATGGGCTGCCAGTTTTCGCAGAAGAGTCGTCATGCACATGTATCTGACAATTGAGAAGAATGAGAAGTTGGTGTGAACGACTTTCCACAATGCTCCACGTTACGCAGCACATCTGTAGTAGACTTGCACCGCGACAGTGCATAATTAATTTCACTGATTCTCTTTTTCAAATTAAATACAGGCCTCCTTTTCAACTTTCGGAGGCTGTAAGAGACACAAGCAATTTATTTTCTGTGTAGTATAATTTCCGTTTCTGGACAACGTCTGCCCAAAAATTCCTGAACTGATCTCATTTCTGGCATTTAAACGACGTTAGCGCATTAACTACGGTGGCAGCTGGAACTAACAACCGTAAACAACAAATTGCGTTCAACCAGTCGTTATGAGCAGATCGTGTTAATTAGTATGTCAACGCTGTTGTGTTACAAATAGCAATGGAACAACGAGCTAAATATCTCTAAATCAAGAGTTCAAGACACTTCCAGAATATTCTGAACCGCAGAAAAATGAGTGCAGAGACTGTTCCGCACAACTTGATTCCGGAACAAAATCAACGCCGCGTCGATGCCTGCCGTAATTTGATCGAAATAAAAAACTTTTCTGGAAAAAAGAATCACGGGAGACGAGACTTAGTGTCGTCAGTTCTGTAGCTACTACGAAAGGACGAAGTGCAGAATGAGTCTCTGACGGTTCGCAAAGACCAAAAGAAGATGAGAATGTTTGATTTGAGTAACATCCGACAGAAGGACTTTTCTGACGGTTTCGTGTGGTTGTATGAACGTCCTGTGTATGTGTGCCTTTTTACAGATTGAAAACCCATGGAATCAGGATCGTACATTGATTCTGGTTTCGGCAAACAATCTAGACATCTTCAGTTCATAAAACATTCTTGATTAGTGTTGGTAGTACTTCGGTTACACACAGCGTTAAAATCTTTGTTAAAATGATAACATCGATGCACAACATAATCAGAAACTGCTTTACGTCGCTCGTGGCCACTGTAGATGAACGACAAAGGAATTATGCCCTTGAAACTTAGTAACTGACACAGTCAGTATCTACATCATTTCACATCATCACATATATCACTGTTACGAAATTATGTAAATAAGTACTGTTAGCTGTAACGGCATAACGCCATGTTTTTCTGATCTGAATGTGACTAGATTCAATGGAGAAACTAGCAATCAATAAAGGTAAAGATGATTTCTTGTGTAATTTCGAGTTCATGGCTTTACAGTACCTAAAATAATTAAAAAAATTTACAGCAGATCGTATATCTCCTTGTTGACAATCCCAACAAACTTGATAAACATTCTGTGTAATGTACCAAAGTTGGTGGAGACTGAAACGAAACTCATTAATACAAAATGGTTCTAAGTTTCATTTGACATCTGTGTTTGTGAGAAAATGATCATACTACATGCGAGATATGTCGTAAAAGACAAATGTAATATAACGATTGTATATAGCGAAAACAACCAAAAATCATACCTAAATATTACTCTTTTTCTAAAACAAAAATGAGTGTCTTGTTTCCTTTTGTTTTCTCTCTGTAAGTTGTAATTCGTGATGAATAATAAGTGACTTTCATACAGATTTGTCTACTCTCATTTGCAGTGTCTTTTAGAACCACGTATTTTAATCTGGCTTATCGGATTTAACATTGTAGATCTGTGTATCAGACCTGTACACACATTGTTTCGAAACTAAACGGCCGATAGCTTATTGTGTCGGGTGGTTTCACGATTACGGAATTATTAAGTCCAACCGTCCTATTACTTTTCCGAAACGTCCAGTTTCATATTTCTTTTCCTTTTTGTGCATGAAATTCAGTATAGTTTCAAGGCGAATGCGTTCAAATAATGACGATGTACATTAGCATCCATGGACTGTTACATCGAGAGGATATAAAAACAGCGATGATGAAAGTAAGACACTAAACCTGTTGAATATTAATCAGATAATAATACATTTTTATGTGTGCTGAATTTGTAGCGGCACTGTGCCATCACATTTGTGATGTGTCATTTCTGAGGCAAGCCTTTCTTGACAGCATTGCATGCATTTTGGTAACAGTTAAATATCTTTTCCTAGTTTTAATCTGCCAGTAACGAAGGATAGGTTTTAATACTATGTGAAATACCTATTTCACGTATGTGTTTGTTTTTGATTGCATAAAATCTTTGTTTACTCACAAATTTTATCTTTTTTGTCAATTTGTTATTAGGAAAACAATTGATAGATTTGGAAAATTCTGTAAAGATCCTCCACATGACAGTAGCGTGAAGCACAATTAAAATTTTGGGATAGGGGCATGACTTTCCTCAGAAAGACATCAGTTAGTTCCGATCGAGAAGATGTAACGTGTAGGGCGCATAATGAAGACAACGTGACAAACTATAAGGGAAAAGTGAAGTAGTGATGAAACAAAATAAATTTTCAAGTGTTACAAGAGACAATTTCTTTTTCGTTTTATCGTACTGGTTTTATACATATTTTTCAATGGCCTACCAATAGCCTATGGACAGTATGGGATATAATTTATGCAACAATCCGTCAGTACTTGTAAAGTAACGTCACATATTAACAGCTGATATACGAGTCCACGGTACTGACTGGAAAATCGGTACTGCGTATTTACCCTGGGGTAATTTAATAATGAAACTAATCGTGTTTAGTGGTTGGGATAAAAATGAGTATATAATTCAATGACTGTTATTTTGTCGACATAACATATGCTTCTTCGTAAGAACATTTATTTAAAACGGAAACGTGAAACGTTAGATTAAGATTCAAGAACACCACCAATGCACCGATGCATCAAAAACAAATCTTGCAGTCCAACTTCTTGTGTAAGATGGGAACAGTAACAAAAGGGCGAAGTCTTAGTCTCCTCAATCCATCTAGAATTAGCAATATTCGGCGTTTTCCTCTCACAAAGACTTTACTGTCGACACTAGGTTTACACCGTGTGGCATCATACAATATTAGGGTACGCTCGTTGCCTACGAACTAGTGGACTTTTTTCTCGAAATTTATGAGGCCTCCTCTCTCTCTCTCTCTCTCTCTCTCTCTCAACCGAGCGAGGTGGCGCAGTGGTTAGAACACTAGACTCACATTCGGTAGGATGACGGTTCAATCCCGCGTCCAGCCATGCTGATTTAGGTTTCCCGTGATTTCCCTAAATCGCTTCAGGAAAATGCCGGGATGGTTCCTTTGAAAGGGCACGGCCGACTTCCTTCCCCATCCCTCCCTAATCATATGAGACCGATAACCTCGCTGTTTGGTCTCTTCCCCCAAAACAGCCAACAGCCTGCAGTCTCTCTCTCTGTCTCTATCACTCACACAGACACACACACACACACACACACACACACACACACACACACACACACACACACATAGAAACACATACAGTCCATGTTAAAGCCCTTGTATTCGAGCCTGTTTTGTCATATCATGGTGGCCTGAATGGAGGCAGCTGCATGTCCACTTTAGTGCTGACCTTAACATATTTTCTTTTACTTATTGCTATCGTTATTCTTAGTAATTTGTGGGTATAAAAATTCCTATTGCCGCCACCTTGTGTTAAGATGACAGTATCAGCAGCTACGGGTCTGCTGATTAGCTGTCAAATGTAAACAAACCGTCTCTGCGCATAAGCTTGACCATTAGCCGCCATAGTAAGCGGCATAAGAGATAACTATATTGAGAGGAAATTAATAGTTGAGTCATTTACATAATGGCGTTCTCTAAGATTTAATAGTTTATGCTACTGGCATATTTTTGTGTTTTGTATGCTGTGTTGTAAACGTTAGCCACTCGGTGGATAATGTTTACAGTTTACTTAATATTGATGTTGACTGGAATTTGAAAAAGTGTGCGACAGGTGAGTGGAAAAAGGGGTGAGATTTTACCAAGATGCAGTTACGAGGATCGTGGATGTGAAAAAGACAAAAAAATGTATTTTTCAGAACAATTTCACCCGATGCACCAAAAATATAAGATTTCCTACCGTTTACACTATTCCTTTGGTCACGAAGACACTAACAGTAAAATATTGAGCCTCTTTCAGTTCAGGAACGGTGCTCGCGACAAGAACAGCGTTTATCTTCATTTATGACAGTCAAATTGTCGGAATAAATCCACAGATGACTTCAGATAGTAATGATTAGTAACGATGATGGTTACATAATCTCCGTTTCATTTTCTTTTGCGTGAACTACGATCCAGCTGTATACGTCTCCTTACGGTTACTTAAGTTCTGCATACTTGTTGTAGCTGGGATTCACAGTCATAAAGAATTTTTTTAAGGACATCATCTTCCTGCCAGTGACTGTTATAAGTAAGTGCTTATAACAGTCACTGGCGAAAAGATGATGTCCTTTAAGTTCTGTAGTTTTGTTTGCTCTATTTTAAATGTTGAGTATCAGCAGAGTGAAGAAAACTTAAATTTTGAAGCTGCAATAGTTATCAGGAACTGCGTAAAAGATTTATCAGCTCCACAAGAGAAATCACATACCTACACTTCTTAACACTAACTTGCTACACTGCTCTGGAAAACTTGAGGACGAGTAAGGTACAGTAGCATAGCATACACTGGCGAATGTCACAACAAAAAGAAAGAGGTGTTCAAATTTCGCGCCAGTCGTCTATGAGGATGCAAATCAGAATTGCTTTAAATATGGGCTGTAACGGTCATGTGGATTAATTATCTTTGAGATTAGATGCAGTGCGTTGATGTCAGGTAAGAATGCCTTTCATACGTCGAAGACGCCGTTATTAATAGCTGAGTTCGAACGAGGTCGTGTAACATGGATATTCCGCGATATTGCCAAAATACTTGGTAGGAATACAGCCACTGTACGTGACCGGTGGCAGCGGTGGTCACTTCAGTGCACTGCCAGAGGAAGACGTGGCCCAGGGCGGTTACGCGGCGCTACCGAGAAGGAAGACCCTCCTGTTCGGCGTAAGTCTCTGGTGCATCGTACTGCATCAGCAGCAGAAATTTGAGCGGTGGATGGCACCAAAGTGACATAACAAACTGTTACAAACCGGTTACTTCGAGGACAGCTCCGAGCCACACGCATGTAGCGTTAATTCCACTGACCCCACACAAAAGCAATTTGTAACTTCACTTGTACTAAGCGAGAGCTTATAACACTACCGTCTGCTACTGTTATACCATAACCTTAAGGTTGGAGGCTGGTCGTGAAATAAAACTATTTTTTTATAGCAGTTATGGTATAAAGCAACAGAGCAGTGTTACCCTCTGAGAGGTACTTTGTTATGTTGTCCGTGTTGTACCTAACGGAGATGGCTTATCGGAAGTGAAAGAATTACGTAAATATTTAAACAGTAACAAACAATATTTTACCTATCTATATTGTTCAAAGAGTAAGGAAAACGGTCGCCAGCCCAATTAGGCAAGAGAATTATTGACATTCTTGTTCAAGAAAATAGCTATGAGTAACTTTAACTGACAAACACAACCTATATTTTGCCACATGCGAGTGCAGTGAACTCTGACATCTGCGTATGTTCACGGTAAGATTGGAAGTTGCCAGAGCAGAACAGTCTATTTGCATAAATATAACAGATAACAATACACAATATTACTTTTAGGGCTTATTCAAACTGAATGGTCTTAATAACATTACTATTAATGTTCACTGTAGAAACATAAGTTGGACATAGGTTCATTATTGCTTTTCACACATTTTCCTAGCTGACACAAAATTGTGAATGTAGTTCACTGCAAAATTATAAACTGATCACAGGTTAAGTCTCTCTCAACTAAATACTATTCTATTTAGAATGAAAGTTAAATGGAATTCACTAACAGGTTACTTCTCACTGTCTTCTGAATAAAGAAATTATTGTTTTCATAAATAATGGTCTTTCTATTAATTGTTATTTATCATGAGCATAAAGGATAACCTGTGGATCCTATTACACTATTAATATGCACTTTCAATATCCAAAAGAAACAAATGCTTAGCAAGCATGAGTATATAACTTTCCACTATTGCAGTTTTCCACTTTTACTGCAGTGGGACACAAAATTAACATATTTGTAAGATACTGACTCGATGTACAACAGGCAGCAATGTGATCATTTACGAAGCAAAACTTTATAAGCCTCAGTCTTAAGAACTTATAATTTTGAAGTACCAACACATATTAATAAGCAGTTTTAATAGGAAAATTATTTCAAGCAAGCATCATTTACTTTAGCTCACTCTCTTGCCACATTAACTTTAACTTTCTTTTCACTATGTTCAAGAGGCATTAATTAGCAAAACACTGGGCTTTAATGTTCTATCAGTAAGGACACTCGGTAATTACTTTAGTTCAAACGGAGAGGAACCTGAGAGGTGTTATAATAAGGGAAAAATATCAAGACAAGTACATAAATACAGTTATAAATTACCTTATATTTGAGGACACTAACACATCCAATAAGCCGATCCTTTACTGTGCATTATTATAGTGTTCCGTTACAGTGATTGCTCAATGTGGTGGCGATTGCAGGTTAGTAGCATTGAAAAGCGCCAGGAAAAGCCTCTCTCAGAACCAACACAATACACAACTTTTACATGAGCAGTTGACAGTTTGGTAGCTCGTCCCCGACTGACTCTTAATTCCACCTTTTCTACCTACGCCAACCACAATTTGCGCGCGCTACACAGTTTCGTTCCTGAGGGGAACCACACTATCTTTTACATACAAAATAACTACGTATCCTAAGTGATGGTCAGCAGTTTACATAACAGCAAACAATCATTTTAAATAAAACAGAACCTTTGCACATATTAACATTTCTATAAAAAATTATTTAAACAAAATTACGATTATAAACAGTAAGTTTTGTCTCCCTCAGAGTGAGACAAAGAATTTAAATGATAGATACACTACACTGAATAGAATCAAACCATGACATCAAAGTTTTTTACACAGAAAAGAGTATACAATTTTGGGTTATCGATTCAATCAAACACATTTTCAGAAGCTCAACGATGTAACATTAAATGAAACAAAAGCAGAATAAAGCAGTAGAGCATTAGATTTATGGTGTTACAAGCTCGTTGGAGGATAGGGCGGAGGTCTGTTGTGTTTCCTGATGGAAGGTGCTTCTGCCTCGGTGCCAGTGATGGGCGTGTGTTGGTTAGAAGGAGGTCAGCTGAGGGCTTGCAACCAACCTGTCTACGGGCTAAACTCACTGGACCAATCTCTGGAGTTATGGTCTGAGGTAGAGGTCGTATGACAGCAAGCGCGCTCTCGTGGATATTTCAAGCGTCCTTACAGCAAATCTGTACGTCAGTCTGGTGCTTCGACCTGTTGTGCTGCCATTCGTAAACAATATTCCAGAGGGTATTTTCGAAGAGGATATTTCTCGCCCACTTACCGCTGTTGTATCCCAACATGCTCTACAGTGTGTCGACTGGCCTGCTCGATTACTAGATCTCTCTCCAACTGAGCACATACGAGACCTAACCGGACGACATCACCATCCAAAAACACCATTACCCTTCCCTGTACTGAGTGACCAAGTGCTACATCCCACAAATTGCCATCCGACACCCGTATAACGAAATGCATGCACGTTTCATGCTTGCATTCATTATTCGGGAGGTTACACTGGTTATTAATGTATCAATAGGTCACACCGAAAATTCGTTATCTCGCTCTTCCGTTGACCTGTAATCTTCCAATGCTAATTACTTAAGTATGTCAGCTAGACAAAAGCAGTCCCGAAATTTTACTACTCTACATTAATTATTTTTTGATGTGCGATTTTTTTCCATTAGTGTATTAACTGCTCAGTGCAAATGAATGGATGTTCGGGAGACAGTTACCGGAGACTCCCAGACGCGCACACGAAGTTGTACGTCTCATGGCAGGAGGTCACTGTTACTACAGCGCTAAACGGGGCAGGCCTTGCCACACGAGGCAGTTAAAGGAAAGCGAAAAGACACTGAGTGTCATTCAACGAGCAGTTGCGGTGCACTGTAATACTCTTCGTTACAACATGGACTGAAGACAACAACTGGATGAATCCACATGGGAAAGCATGGTCGGGAAACTGGAAGAATTACGAAGTGTGACGAGTGCGGAAGTTTGGTATTTCTTACAGTATAGCAATGCTTCCCGTGCATGACGAGCGCTCCAAATCACAATCTCTGCTGCCTGAAGGAGAGCAGATCACCGACCACGATCTAGTGGAGTAACAGATAACAGCTACATTGTGCAACAGACAAGAACAGACCCACGGTATACAGCTGGTGCACAGAGGAATACAACGCACACAATCTCACGATCCACAGTGGTATGGCGACTTCAAGTGGTGGTCTGTCTGTCCAACGACCAATACGTTGTGTTCTGTTGATAACGGCAGCGTCTGAGATGGTACCAGGAGCATAGGGACTGGGCCGACGAGGGGTGTGGTCGCATTCTCTACTCGGATGACAGCAGATTGTCTGTATGACTCTGGACGTGCCCTCATATGGCTAGAGGTGGGAATACATGATGCACTCAGTATCATTGGCGAACATGATCGTTTTGGTTGTCGACCAGTTAAGGTGATCGACTGCATAAAGTTACGTGGGTGTACGGACCTTCAGATCTTTGAACACTGGACCTCCACTGGTCGACGTTTTGTGACAGTGTACCACTTCCCCATGTGTATCGTACTTCAGGGGTGCGTTTGACCCTAACTTTATTTTTATGGGTGATAATGCGCGACCCCATAAAACAGCACAGTACTCTTGGAGTGAGAGGATATTCTGCCAACGGACTGGCCTGTCCGTTCTCTCGACTTAGATCCCAACGTGTTTGTGTGGGATGCGTTGTGGGGACGTATTACATCGAGTTAACGTGAACCAATGACCATCCAGCAGCTCTCAGCCAAGTTGGTGGAAAAATGGAATGTCTACGAGGAGAACTCCTTGCCCACCTAATCACCTTGTGGCCGGGAAGGATGTACGTTATTATGCAGACATTGCCGTCCGTGGTTCAAAAATGGTTCAAATGGTTCTGAGCACTATGGGACTTAACATCTGAGGTAATCAGTCCCCTAGAACTTGGAAATACTTAAACCTAACTAACCTAAGGACATCACACACATCCATGCCCGAGGCAGGATTCTAACCTGCGACCGTAGCGGTCACGAAGTTCCAGACTGAAGCACCTAGAGCCGCTCGGCCACACCGACCGGCGCCGTCCGTAGTCATCACACACCCTATTAAGAGCCATGTTTCACCGTTTCCAACGTTCAGGAGACCATCATAAAGCCGGAGAGTTCCGTGTAGTTACTGTCTTTGATAGAGGCTTTCATTCTGTTCATCTCACTTTATATTTCTCCATGTAACCTTCTGCACTACACTGTAACAGTTCCTTCTATGAATGGTCTACATTTCCTCGAGCGATACCGCTTAACAGTAGCATATCGTGCGAAACTCACTTATGTGTTTACGTTTCACGTACAAGTGTTGTTAGACAAAATTGCAGCCGACGAGAACGCACATCAGTGGCTGTGAGCAGAAGGACGGTCTCTGTGTTAGTGAAACCACAGAAAAATTTGCTATACAGCTATCTTCCAGATTTCAGATCGCTTGGACGGGTATCTACTCGGCTGCAAATAACCTGCAACGGAAGGTTCAGCAGCGTGTGGCAATGGGAGCCACAATTGCACTTTGTTGGGTTGACGCTTTTAAAAACAATTCCGATGAATGCAAGGTGTTTGTATGAAGGTGCATAGCTGAAACGAAGGGCATCGGAAGTCACTATTGAGTCCAGTGTAAGGTAGAGACGGATGAAAAAGTGTGCAAGTGATGGAAAGGACAAGTAGATGGAACGTTGAAGGCGTATGACGAGTTAAAATTACAATAAACGTTCTTACTTTCTGGGAACAAAATTTTCAGTACTTCCGGCACTCACACTAATTAGCCAAACATGGCCAACACGACACCGAAAGTCACCTGGTGGCTACTATGGTAAAAGACAGTTAGAGCTCGGCGCATGGGAAACAGCTTCTCAGAAAATACGAAACTGGTCGACTGGTCGCAAGCTACTATTGTGAGATCTACTGAAAGTGACTGAAGGACGGAAAGACCACGAACAGGTGGCAAGTTATTGGACGTCCACGTATCATCACACAACAAGGAGGTCGGAGGCTGGATCGCTCTGTAACACGTCAGAGCGTCCTCTCCGTATCGTCGCATCGAATTAGTTCGCACCTGGAGGTGGGAAACTGAATGAAAGAGTTCGAAGGAGGACTGCTGTAGTTGTGCTTTTTTTTGGATGGTTGCGAGTACGACCGTCCTCTGACTGTATTGACATTTTCCAAATCGCAGTCTATTACCATATTGTGCACCTGTATTGTGTGATGTACTTGAAGCGATGCTCTGCACACTAATATGTGTCTATTTTCTGTATGTTCTTCGGTCTTCACGCTGTCGTTTCTCAAACCTGAGAGGTACTTAAAAATAACCCTGTACTTGCGAACCTACACCGTCGATTCTGTATGATTCGCCATTTAACTTTTCCTTGATATAAACAGGACAGTATTGCAGAAACTAAGACTGTGGTCTGTCTACAGATTTTGTTAGAACTCCAATTATTCAAACATCACTATCCAGCTTACCAATTATCTAGATCGCCTTGAAGAAAAAATTATTTGCACCGTAGGCTTTTCTCGAGACTTATTACTTTATACTGTACGTTTCCTTATAGTTGTAACATCAGTTTTCAGAGAATGTATTGGAAGGAAAAAACTTGCAACGAACATTGAATACGGGACCACATTGGTGTACGCACAATACTTGTATTGTTGTGTGTGTGGTACCCGTCATTCACTACGGCCTGCATCAGTCTCTGTCATGACCCCCATACAGTCCATACACGGCCCAATTACAGATTCGTCTGTTTCCAACACTTGAAAACACCTCCAAGGGCTTTACTTTAAAAGAGATGAAACTTTGCAGGCAGGGGTGAGGTTGTGGCTCCGTCCAAAAATAATGTACGTTGACGGTATTAACAAGATAGTCTCTCGTTAGGAGAACTCTCTGTTCGTCGCCCAGGTGACAAGGCTACAAAATAAATGAGTGGACATGGAGAACAAAGATGTACATTTTTAATAACGTTTGTTTTATTTAAAATTCTGTAAGAGTTTTGACATAAAATATTCGGAGGTATTACTTTGCAGCACACCCTCGAGGATGACGAGGGCTAACCGACTTGCACGCCAAACCCCACAACTGTGTGCCAGTCAAGTGTATTTTATTTTTACCGCCAAATTAAAAATTTTATTTTGCGGCTTCAGAATTACAGTCTGCTTCTGGAAACCCAGTGGGAATTGCACAACCGAATGGATGCAATAACGACTGATAGCATAATTCATGATCAACTTTGAGCACCGATTTTTCAGAAAATGTTATCGCATGGGTGCTACGCATCAAAATTAATTGCCGAAAAAGGGAATATTGTAAATCATGTTTGCCTCCTAATCTTCTGAAGGAACGCTGTAATTGTGCGAAGATATCATCGAAAGAGGTTCTCGGTGCCGCAAGTATATTTGCCTCGAATGTTCGTATCGCAATCTTGTTCGAAGAAAATAGAGGACGCACAACAGAGTGGGTGAAAGAGACACTGCTATCGATGACAATTAAATTTTTAGTTATTTACTAAGCCAAACCGTTTGAGAAACTTATTTCCCTACCTTGTTACCATTCCCCAATTTATTTAATTTTTTTATTACATCTCACATACCTACGAATTTCAAATCGGGAAAATTACAAATGAATACAGATACCTTGCTCGCTACACCATCGGCGCTTTCTTTTAATTAAGCATAGATTATGGGAACATAAGCAGCAGTCAAAAAGTTTCTTTTCTCAATTATTAGGAAGATATGTGTTTGCAGATCCCATATATGTTGATGATTAATGCTGAATTTCCAATTATCTATCGATCCAATCGGTCCCGTCAGTTCTGGGTTGACAGCACGTCTTGAACTTTAGGGGTGCTTTTCTCTAAAACGGAGGAGGGCGGGGTGTGTGGTGGTGTAGAGCCAAAATATCTTAGCGTTTCATTTTATGTTATACTTAAGGGACGTGCCAAATCTGAGCCGAATCGGCTGGCTGTGTCATGGTCTTCACCTTCTGACCATAGGAGCTACCGGTGACCTGCAACGCTTCACCGCCAGGGCTTTGGGTTCACGCCTACCTTCTTCGTCTACATAGATACTTCGCAAGCCACCGTACCGTACGATGCGTGCGGTATATAGTACCACAACCTGAGTTATGGTCATTAAATTAATATTACAGTTGTATGTACACACAAATTTATCTTTTGTTTTGAAGAAACGACCTGTTTTCGTCATTTACTAAATTACATGGATAATTGAGTATCTGGATAGTTGGAGTTCTACCGTACATATTTTATATCGGATATACCCGTATAAAATATTTTTTGAATACACGAGATTTTCAACAGTACATGTTCACTGTTTTTCATTTTTTTTCGAAGCCACAGTTGCGTTCCTGTGAGTTGGTTTTTGGCCAAAAAAGGATAACAGTCTTATGAAAACCAGCTGTGTGTGCCTTATTCGGCCCTACCAGACTGCACACTCATCTTAAAATAAATGTTACATCGAATGAGGGCATTCTGGGGATACTGAATGATACGGTGCTATGTGACGGCGACTTCGAAAACCATTGCCGCCGAGGCTTTTACCAAGGTATTCCAGGACCTTGTACCAATGCCCTGGGCTTAGCTCCTAACCTCTCCATAGTTCTTTACACAGTGAGGCAATGTTGATGATAATCTGTCAATCGGTTATGGACGTTAAGCTTGGCGGTCCGTTTGATGCCATTGGATAGTAGCAGACTACATTACGGCAACTAATTTAGCCGCCTCTCTTATCCACAGCACATATACATCACTAGATTGCACAGATACTGATAGCAGTCATTCACCAAAACAGATACACATTTGAGTCATCATAACAGAACAAGGAAACCTAGCGGAAAACTACGTCAATCCGGCCATTCCATGGCTGTTGGACTGACGTTAGCTATTCATTAACACTTCGGTTTTTCTATTGAAATACCAGTGAGCTAGGTGACGGATATCGGAATCCCGCAAGAGGTAAGTGTCTGACCTGGTTTCCTGTTCCGGCATTTTCTTTACAAGGTAATCGATCGAAAATACTGGTATTAGTGATAGATTTGGAAATGTTTCACTCTCGTTGAAGGTGCAGCATTGTCCCACACAATTGCGCACGTATTTTGTGAGTTTGTTTGCTCCATGCATCAAGCATTAAACAGTCCTGATTGTCAATAAGTTTCTTTGAAATTCAAATTACTACCAAGGGAGTGGAGGGTACATAATAGAGAGTGCTTGCAGTAAATGAATCTGTAGCAAAATAAACTACACACCCTATTAACTACAAACTGTTTTGGAAGGTTTGAAAAGGAAGCAAATTGACGACTCACCCTCAGTAACAGTTGTTAAACGTGTTGCTGTGGTTTTCAAGTATAGCTTTTAGTAAAATTATATTGACCCTGCAGCCGCATGTTGCCGCTTAGCAGAGAAATCCATGACCAACAACAATAAAAATTGGCTCCGAGCACTATGGGACTTAACATCTGAGGTCATTAGTCCTCTAGACATAGAACTAGTCAAACATAACTAACCTAAGGACATCACACACATCCATGCCCAAAGCAGGATTCGAACCTGCGACCGTAGCAGCAGCGTGGTTCCGGACTGAAGCGCCCAGAACCGCTCGGCCACAACGTCCGGCGCAACAATAATTAATTAATTGGCTTCAATATGGACAGTCATATGCGATTTCGTAGAACATATTAACCATGCATAATTTGCCAAAACTTTTGAGCAAAAATAAAGATAACACAACAGCCTGAAATGGATAAACAAATAAAAAAAGTTATCAGAAAGGATCATAGCATTATTACAAACATAAGTAGCTTGTACCATATAACATTTATCTACAACCATGACAGCCAGTTTCAATGAGTGAATTAAAATTAGTCATGTCAGTGACTACCTGTCAGATGCTGAATAGCCATCTGTTCGAGGGCGGACGTGCAGGATGAGAGTAAATGAAATTCTGGAAGGCACCGACAGTTATATGGAGCCATGCCGGCTCCAGTGCCGTAACAGCTGCGCTAGGTTTCTCGGTTGAGGTTCCATGGCGCGAACAGCCTGTTCGAGGTGAACCCACGTATTCTCGACTGGGCTTAAATCCTGTGCACCTGTTAGCCATGTGAGTGCGGTAAACTCACTCTGATGTTATTCGGTTTCACGCGGCGATCTGTGTAACACTTTGAATTGTCCTGCTGGTAGATGCCATCGTGCCAAAGAAAATAAAGTGCAAGTAGGGTGCGCATAGTTCCCATACGTATACTTATGTTGATCCAGTGTACCTTCCAGAATAACTAGATCACCGAGGGGACGGCACGAAAACATTTCCCATATCATAACGGCCCCTCCTGTGGCCTGGCCCCATCCAGCGATTGTGGCACGTCCGTACACGCCAAAGGCCATCCGTCCGAAGGGACATGTGATGCATCTTAAAAGGCCACTTTTCGCCACTGGGCAGACGTCCACTTACTGGCGTGCTAATTTCAGCCTTAATTGGCGGTGAACAGCAGTCAGCGTGGGTGCGTGAACCGGACGCCTGCTACGATGACCCATACGGAGCAAAATTTGCTGAAGAGTCTTTTAGGAGATACTATTGGTAGCCCCTTGGTTCATCTGGGTGGTCAGTTCCTCAACGGTTGAACGTCTCTTTTCCCGCACCTACTTCCACAGCCGTCGTTCACCCTTCTCATCTACTGCCTGTGGTGCACCACAGTTGCGTCGGCGCCAGTTTAGGACCGTGCCACTTTGCTATGCACTCTATACTTTAACCTCGGCGGCATGTTAACCGTGTGCAAATAGTCGAGCCACAAAGCCTCCAACGTTGGCTTTAAATTCAATGATTATGCCGTTCTGGAAGTCAGAACGCTCTGTTTTCGCGTCACGACAACGATTGCATTGCCGTCCACGTCTCCCGATACGCGTTATATACCCTCCACTGTTAGTACTGTCACCGGTCGTCAGTGATTGGGTATTGCTCTATAGGTCGAATGTAGGCCGTGATCACATTGATGTAATTGGACCGCGGCTATGACAAGCCATTACAAATGAAACATTTTTGGGCAGAATGCATGAAAATATTGATTTTTGGGAACGAGTAAGTTATGTATTTCAGTTTCCGCCACTGTGTGTAGTTCGGAGGGTGTGTTCATGAGCAAGCTGACAGGTGCATACTGATGATTCTTCTCTCCTCATAGCCCCACAGCTTCTTCTCAAACTGTGACTTCATTCTTTACTCAAGAAAGTTTGGCTGCTCTCTGTAGCTTGTATCGCACTGTTTCTAGTTTAACGGCGCTGGCCTAGAGAAGAGGGCTCGATGTCATAATGAGGAATACTCCCAGTAATACGCTACCCCACAAATGCGCCATGGCACCACTGCGCCCTCCAGCTCGCTTGTCGGCCAATGCCCATCTAGTCACTGAAGCCCAGGCCACTTCAACATTTGTAGCACCAACGATACACATGACAGTCTGGCGTGTATAAATGGTCTCTGTTCAGACAGGCAGGTCATCGAATTAATATGGCTGTGAGTCGGCAAAAGTCACAGGCAAATTCTGCCGAGAGTCCATCAACACCCCAACGTAGCCTTGACAGGACTGTGCCACGGTGCCTAGCTGTCACCTGATAGGCCGAGAGTCGATCTGAGACCCTCCAACCACACCACCAAACTGGCGCCTGCCAGCGCCAACGCAAGTCGCCCATCTCCTCCTCGGCGAGATGGTTAGGCCTGCTGTAATAGCTGCCGTCCGTTAAGGCTGACTCTGGAATGCCGCTCCACGTGTGGGCTGTAGTGGCAATGAGAAGGACTGCCAATCGCTTAAGCTCATATTTGGAAAGACGCCTGTGTACATCTTAAAATGAATAACTCTCAGATATTTGGTTCAATAGCCCCCGTTTTTGAGAAAACTAGTCCTGAAACTCATGACGTGCAAACGATTCAGAATTCAAGAGATCGATACGTAATCGGAAACTCAACGTTTGTTATCATGATACAAGGTGTTGGAAAGTGCATATTTTTCTAGAAATCGTTGAAACTTTTTCAATTTTCTATTATTTATTCTGTTAAACAGAAACGCCGCTGTCGTATGGACCAAGGGAACTGGGTAGGAAGCGTTGGAACCTTTGTTCTATATCAATATGCTTTCTGCAGATTTTTACTTGCATTGTTTTCCGCATCGAAACTGGTAGGAATAACAAGGTTAATGAGGCAAATAAATCAATAAGGAATAATGAAAAAAGTAGGTGAACGTATTTC
Source organism: Schistocerca serialis cubense (assembly GCF_023864345.2). NCBI lineage: Eukaryota > Metazoa > Arthropoda > Insecta > Orthoptera > Acrididae > Schistocerca > Schistocerca serialis. The sequence goes on from NC_064642.1 coordinate 670,792,751, forward strand.
TGGGACAAGTTAGATGTTGAAGAATTAAAATTTTAAGCCTCGTTCTACGTAAACAATTCTGCTGCCAAGACAGGCATTTGGGGGACGTTATCTCATAATGGATAAGAAATAACCGTTGTTGCATTTGGTTACATAAATAGCGCATGGGTGCATTGCGTATTATTTCATTACTGTGTCTAGAAAATTATTGACTGAAGTTTTCCCGTGTATTTTTGGTCCTCGGGGTACAGAAGAGATCAAGCGTTCAACTGACTCGTTAAAAGATCTTCGCTACACTTGCTCAAAATCGGTAAACATAAGAGTTCAATGAAGCAAATGTACATTGAGAATATTTGAAAACCATACGTTGTTCATAAAAAGTTTTGTCTGATGCTAGATTCCTGCTGTGGACAAGCGATCAGCGTCATGTGTGATAGCATGTTTACACTGAAAAGTAATTCCTCCGAATTTTTACGTTAAATCTGTTAAAGCATTTTGAATAGAAATACGTTATTAACGTTCTATATCCTTCCTTTTCGTGTCTACAAACCTGCATCCCTCTGCCACTAGAAGGCTCCGAGTTGTAGCGTGTAAGATGATGGTGTGCAACATAACCATGTCGGTGCGTGAGAACCAGACCACACACAAGCTTTGGGATATCTGCAACAGTCTCACATCTTGGGTCCACTGTTGTCGATCATCCACCATTCCATCCCGACTTGTCCCAGTCGGATGTGCACAGTCAAGGACTTCTCTTTGACAGTAATGAAGCGGTGGAAGCAGAGGTCAGGTTGTGGCTCCGTAAACAGAGTTAAACATACAGTGACGGTATCAATAAACTGGTGCCTAGTTGGCAGAAATCTGATCATCTCAAGGATGCCTACGTTGAGAAACATATATGTATACATACAAAAAAATTATTTACCACATTAATAATGTAAGTTTCATTTAAATTTCTGTACGAGTTATCGCTGAGAAAATCAGGAGGCATTATAACATACGTTGTCACGGAGAAGTTCGTTTTCATTTTTGTGGCGATGAACACACTGAAATCGCTTCTTCGATTTCCCGAGGGTAGCACACTACACTATTATTATTTATTATGTATTGAATGCCTCTCGTACATGTACAAATACCATCCTTCTATGTCTTCGAAATAAACAGACGGTATGTTACAGACTGGGTGAAAGAGACGTTGTAATCCTACGAGGCTTAAATTTCTAAGTCTTTATTTATCCAAATCGTTTGAGAAATTTATTTGCCTACCTTGTTATAATTCCCCATTTATTTACTCAATCTATTAAAATATGCTATACTTCTGAATTTCGAAACGGAAAAATTACAAGTAAATAAATGCTATAGAATGCTACTGGGAATCGACCAAAGGTTCACAGGCCATACTAGTGTACTACATGCGGTCTCCTTGAAACTGCTTAGTTTGAGTCTACTAAAACAACTGAGTATGTGAAACTTGGGAGAAACCATAAAAATAACCTATACTTTTCATAAGACACTTGGCACACAGAAAATCTTCAGAACACGAACTACAGCAATTACAGCAAGCAGCAACTACTGCCAGCTACATAAAAGGATTATATCTACTATAGGCTCTTACTACTAGAATGCATATGGTTAACAAATGAAAGATTTTTGTTCAAGAGCAAACACTCTATTTAGCAGATTTTATCTTATTCATGTGACATCCATTTCCAGAAATTATATAGTCGTCAAAAAATCCACTACCCAAACATAACCGACTACATACATTCTCAATTTACAGTGCATGTCCTACCAACACCGAGTCTCCATGAAGGACAAATTTCCAAGTCGTCCGCTCGCTAACTGCTAACCGCTTGTACATCAAACCACAGAGTCTCTTACCGAGGGTGCAGAGCGCTGTCAGCGATGTTAACACAGTCTATAGCACTTCCAACATGGCAACATATAAACAGGCTACTTACGTGCCTAACTTGTTATTATTCACTATTTATTTACTTATTTATTAAAACCTACTATACTTGAATTTAGAAACGTAAAAACTACGAGTAAATAAAGGCTATAGACTGCTGCTGGGAATCGACCAAACGTTCACAGACCACACTAGTGCTATACATACGGTCTCCTTTATAGGTGAACTACTCTTTCCAAAACTATTTCTAAAAGCTTTATTACAATATAATCACTTCCTGCCGGCCGAAGTGGCCGTGCGGTTAAAGGCGCTGCAGTCTGGAACCGCAAGACCGCTACGGTCGCAGGTTCGAATCCTGCCTCGGGCATGGATGTTTGTGATGTCCTTAGGTTAGTTAGGTTTAACTAGTTCTAAGTTCTAGGGGACTAATGACCTCAGCAGTTTGAGTCCCATAGTACTCAGAGCCATTTTTTAATCACTTCCTCGACTAGGGAGGTGATTTAATTTGACAAAAGAAGTTTTCAAGTTTACTTAGCTCAGTAGATTAATCAAAATATTGTTAAAACCATTACTACTAGAACATGACCATATGACAATAGCCCCTAAAATGAGGCCGCTTCAATAGTGCGTGTGAATTAGTGATAGACGCGAGCACACCAAAGGATTTTAATCAATACAAGAGATCCACGAGACAGTAAATGAAATAGAAGTGTACCCAACTTTGCACTGCAATTGAACCTCAGACACCATAACTCTTCAAGGGAAGGATGGAATCACCAGACAGTAACAACATAACCCGAGATGTAAAAAAAGGGGGGGGGGGGGGGGGCACGGCCTTAAATATCACGGTGCCACCGTTGTACTCTGCTCGCTCCCATTTTGCTCACGTCGACCGCTGCCAATTATCTGCAACACAAAACACATCAGAAGCGGACAATATTCTGAGGCATCAGATACACAATCTTGCCTAGAGAACAGGCGATCAATACTTTCAATGAAAATAGCCTCCGTGTGTTACTTGGCCAGTCAAATGTGATTAAAATGCGATTAACCAATTCGCAAAAGGACCACTACAACAATGCCCTAAAGTTAAAATGATAAGAATTATCTCGGCACACATATAAACGGTAAACTACAATGATGAACTACAAGGTAGAAAGGAAGAAATATCTCGGCATGGCTCGGAACGCCAGACACCGACTTACGCACTACTCGTTGCACTTCTAGCTACGTATTTAGCTATGCTTCATGTCGGTTTGCTGGACGAAGCCACACTTTCTTAACTGCCGTCAAGTATCAAGTCACGACACCGAGTTGCGAGATAAACAACTAGAACAATTCCAGATAGTGTTTAGTACACTGGCATGTTCAGTTAAGATGCTCGCAACTCACCGAAGAAACTCGATGACTACAACTCATTCGGCTTGTGTAGCTTGTAACAGACTCGAAGGAACTTGTCCTTCCAACCTCTAGGAAATCCAAATAACCATGGGCAACGATTCAAAACGCCGTAGCGGCTGGCCACGCTCCTTCGTCGTGCCGACTCGGCCTCTCTGCGTGCTGCCTACGTACACAGTTCCACGTCACTCCACCTCACACCGCCGATACCCACACAAGAGACCCGGCAGATTGTACGCGGTGCAGTTAAATGCCCGTCGCCAAAGATATGCAGAAGAGTAATCAGCATCGAAGTCGACTCAAAGATGAAAATGAGAATCGGTGGAAACTGACGCAGAACCGCACCAGCTCAATTCTTACACGATCGTTCCACTTCATTTCGTTTTGCGTCCTTCTTCTTACAAGGGAATCTCCCCATCGCACCCCCCTCAGATTTCGTTATAGATTGGCACAGTGGATAGGCCTTGAAAAACTGAACACAGATCAATCGAGAAAACAGGAAGAAGTTGTGTGGAACTATGAAAAAATAAGCAAAATATACAAACTGTGTAGTCCAAGCGAAGATAGCCAATATCAAGCACAATCTGACCTCATGAGGGCCGTGGTCCTGTGGTTAGCATGAGCAACTGCGGAACGAGAGGTTCTTCGTTCAAGTCTCCCTAGAGCGAAAAATTTTTCTTTATTTTCGCAAAGTTATGATCTGTCCATTTGTTCATTGACGTCTCTGTTCACTGTAATAAGTTTAGTGTTTGTGTTTTTCGACCGCACCGCAAAACCGTGCGATTAGTAGATGAAAGGACGTGACTCTTCAATGAGAACCGAAAACATTTGATCGCAAGGTCATAGGTCAACCGATTCCTCCACAGGAAAACACGTCTGATATATTCTATACGACACTGGTGACGGTATGTGCGTCACATGACAGGAATATGTTGTCCACCCACATAACTTGTACACTTGGCGAATGGGTAAAAACATTCTCCTACGTTGCCCGATTTAGGTTTTCTAGTGGATGTGATAATTACTCCCAAAAAAGTGATGAAAACATAATAGTTTGTCACATAAACTGCAACAAATGAATCCAACAGTTTCACAGTTGCTCACTTTTCCATGTGCTCTGTCAAAACATATGTTTCTAACGTTTTCAAATTTTTCCGTGTGTAGACCGACAAATACTGCATATGTCCAAGCAAATCTGAACATGTCCTGGAATTTTGGAGAGCGAAGTTGATTATGTGTGAGTGCCTGAACTTTGATAATTGTCTGAAAATAAAAAATTAAAATTTTCGCTCGAAGGATTTCTCGCTGCGCAACTGCTCACGCTGACCTCGGGACCATGGCGCTATTGAGTTCAGTCTGTCCCAGATGTTGCATATCATTCGCATGGATTACTCAGTTTGTATATTTTGCTTAATTTTTCAGAGTTCTACACAACTTCTTCCTGTTTTCTCGATTGATCTGTGTTCAGTTTTTCAAGGCCTATCCACTGTGCCAACTTATAACTAAATCTGAGGGGGGTGCTATGGGGAGGTTCCCTTGTTAGATACTGAATCGACTTGACTGGGTCAAGCTGCACACTATAATTGGTGTATTAAAACTTTATTGATTGTTTTTCCTACTCGTCTACATTAAACTAAGTTTTTCTGCAGTTGACTCTGCTACTATTCATTACACCAGTTAGAATTTTCGCATGCTCCTGCAGTCACTCAACAACAACACCTACTCATAAACCATAGCATCGTCAGCAAGTAGCCTTAGACTGCTGCTCACCCTGCCCGTCTGGTCATTTTTGTATATAGAGAGTAACCGCGGTCCTGTCACACTGTCCTGGGGCACTCCTGCCAGTTCCCTTGTATCTTACTTAAGAAGTGCTCGAGCACTATTCCTTACACTCGTACTTTCGTTGACAGTGTGCATTGGGGCACCATGTCAACCGTTTCCTGGAAATCTAGGAACATGTGTGTTGCCTTTCCATAGTTCGCTGGATACCATATCAGGAAAGGACAACCGATACTTTCTAAAACTGTGCTGATTTGTAGACAGGGTCTTATCTATCTCAAGGTATTTAGTTATACACATTTGAACTGAATTTTCAATAGTTCTGGAACAAACCAATTTTTAAGGTATTGGTCTCTAATGTTGGTGGTCAGTTTGATTGCCCATCTGATCTACAAGAGTCACTAGCGCTTTTTACCAGTTGTTTTGGACTTTGTGCTGGGCGAGAGATATGCGATAAATGCAAGCTAAGGGGCCAGTGCCATAGAGTACTCAATACAGAACCGAACTGGTTACCATGCAGGAGTCGGTGCGATGGTCAAACGACGATATACACTCCTGGAAATTGAAATAAGAACACCGTGAATTCATTGTCCCAGGAAGGGGAAACTTTATTGACACATTCCTGGGGTCAGATACATCACATGATCACACTGACAGAACCACAGGCACATAGACACAGGCAACAGAGCATGCACAATGTCGGCACTAGTACAGTGTATATCCACCTTTCGCAGCAATGCAGGCTGCTATTCTCCCATGGAGACGATCGTAGAGATGCTGGATGTAGTCCTGTGGAACGGCTTGCCATGCCATTTCCACCTGGCGCCTCAGTTGGACCAGCGTTCGTGCTGGACGTGCAGACCGCGTGAGACGACGCTTCATCCAGTCCCAAACATGCTCAATGGGGGACAGATCCGGAGATCTTGCTGGCCAGGGTAGTTGACTTACACCTTCTAGAGCACGTTGGGTGGCACGGGATACATGCGGACGTGCATTGTCCTGTTGGAACAGCAAGTTCCCTTGCCGGTCTAGGAATGGTAGAACGATGGGTTCGATGACGGTTTGGATGTACCGTGCACTATTCAGTGTCCCCTCGACGATCACCAGTGGTGTACGGCCAGTGTAGGAGATCGCTCCCCACACCATGATGCCGGGTGTTGGCCCTGTGTGCCTCGGTCGTATGCAGTCCTGATTGTGGCGCTCATCTGCACGGCGCCAAACACGCATACGACCATCATTGGCACCAAGGCAGAAGCGACTCTCATCGCTGAAGACGACACGTCTCCATTCGTCCCTCCATTCACGCCTGTCGCGACACCACTGGAGGCGGGCTGCACGATGTTGGGGCGTGAGCGGAAGACGGCCTAACGGTGTGCGGGACCGTAGCCCAGCTTCATGGAGACGGTTGCGAATGGTCCTCGCCGATACCCCAGGAGCAACAGTGTCCCTAATTTGCTGGGAAGTGGCGGTGCGGTCCCCTACGGCACTGCGTAGGATCATACGGTCTTGGCGTGCATCCGTGCGTCGCTGCGGTCCGGTCCCAGGTCGACGGGCACGTGCACCTTCCGCCGACCACTGGCGGCAACATCGATGTACTGTGGAGACCTCACGCCCCACGTGTTGAGCAATTCGGCGGTACGTCCACCCGGCCTCCCGCATGCCCACTATACGCCCTCGCTCAAAGTCCGTCAACTGCACATACGGTTCACGTCCACGCTGTCGCGGCATGCTACCAGTGTTAAAGACTGCGATGGAGCTCCGTATGCCACGGCAAACTGGCTGACACTGACGGCGGCGGTGCACAAATGCTGCGCAGTTAGCGCCATTCGACGGCCAACACCGCGGTTCCTGGTGTGTCCGCTGTGCCGTGCGTGTGATCATTGCTTGTACAGCCCTCTCGCAGTGTCCGGAGCAAGTATGGTGGGTCTGACACACCGGTGTCAATGTGTTCTTTTTTCCATTTCCAGGAGTGTATGTACGATCCTCCAGCGTGAGTTATTTCTTAAAAGCGAAATTTATAACTTCAACATTCCTGCCATCTTCTATTGCCATATCAGATTGGTCAGCGACTGACTAAATGTAAGACTTCGTTCCGTTTAGCGATTTTACGTAGCACCACAGCTCTCTCGTGTTCTCTGGTGTATCTTTTGCCAAGGTGGTGTATGCTATGCACTTCGATTTTTTACAGACGCACGAATCTCTACTAACTTTAGTCTGTCGTCATTTGAGCGTTATCTTATGAAACGAGAGCGCAACAGCCATCGCTTTCTCAGCATTTTCCGAACTTCGTTGTTAAGCCACTGTTGGTTTTCTCCGTCCTTAGTCCACTTTCTCTGTACATACTTATCCAGAGCACAGTTTACAGCCGTTTAAACTTTGTTCATAATTTCTCTGTGTTCATCATAGTGAAACTAAATGATCTCCATTCATTGTCCAAGTGGGATGTTAGTAACTGCTTATCTGCTCTTTCTAGCAAAACTACTTTCCTAGCCTTCTTGCCCGATTTCTTAAGTACTTTGGTAAGACTTGCCTCCCAGACGACATAATGATCGCTAATATCTGTCCGTCTCTGTCGTGACACCATCGATAAGGTCAGTCATGTTCGTAGCTAAAGGGACTAAATATTTTTCTTGCCTGTGGGCTGTCGAACTATTTGCCAAAGACAATTTTCGGAAAACTTATTCAAAATTACCTCGCAAGATTGCCTCTCCGTACACACTCCAGTGAATCCATAGCGTCTCGGTCTACACTCGATAGGTTAAAGTCGTCTCCAACTATTGCATGATCTAGGTATTTACGCGTTAAGGAACTTAGACTTCCTTTGAATGGCCATGAATCTTTCGCAGGGAATCGGGTGGCTGGTGAAAACATCCAACAGTTAACTTTATTTTACCAAGACCTGTTATACTGAACCAGATATCTTCATTATTGAATTAAAATTCGATGTCATCGGAGACAATATTTTTTCAACTGCAACGAGCCCCCCTCCATCTGTGGCGTCTAATAATTCTTTCCGATACGCGTTTCATGACTCGCTAAATATTTCGGAGCTTTCTACTTCGGGTTTCAGGCACTTCTCGGTCCCCGAAAATAATCTGAGTGCGACACATTTCCTTGGTCGCAGTAATTTAGAGAACTTTGTTAAGAATAATTCCACAATTTATGGATAAAATTTGGATAGCTGAAGAATCTTTACTTTAAACCTGATCTGATTTCGCTGTCTGCGCGTGGACTGGCGAGTAATCAGATAACTTCAAGCCATTAGGCTTAAAACAACCATGTGCACTCCACAAGTACTCTGCTACTAGAGTACCTGCGTCCTTTGTGTAGTGCTCACTTAACATCAATGGTCATCAGTGCCCTAGAACTTAGAACTACTTAAACCTAACTAACCTAAGGACATCACACAACACCCAGTCATCACGAGGCAGAGAAAATCCATAACCCCGCAGGGAATCGAACCCGGGCGTGGGAAGCGAGAACTCTACCGCACGACCACGGTGTAGTGCTCACCTGACCCATCCAATCGATAACGTAGGTCCGGGGCTGTGGAAGCAACTCCGTCACAGATTCGACGAAAACTTTCGTTGAGACCATTCATTTGGTTCCACACCGAAGGATCTCGATCAGCGCTGTGTGCAACGCTGCAAATTGCACGGCTAGATATAGGTTTGAGTTTGTCACATAAACTGTTGGAGTCATAAAGGGACTGTACTTGTGAACGGCTTCTGACTCACCCTGAATTACCATCGTCCACCAGATCACACCCAAACGATCTAAACTAGTAAGTTTATAGACGCAGCCATTGATTTATTGTTATTAAATGACTACTGTTCTGAAAGTTTTACTCGTACATTTGCTCGGCCATCTGGACACTACATCTTGAGGCACATTCCACAGAGGATGTTTCACAGACAAATAAGTTTTGCCTTTCGAGGTACCGTCCTTAATTTCGGTGTGATAGGTAGTTGTTTCTTACTAGATATTCGTATTTTACAAGTACGTGCCTCACCTGGCAGATTCCTTTCCACTCCTTGGTTGCTGGTAATTAAGTAGTTTAGGAGTCATTATCTGTATAATTCTGACGATAAACGTCATAAATGTCTCGTGTGTGAGTTTTCTTTACGGCAATGCAAAAACAACGTGTATTCTTCCCTGACAAAGTGAGGTCGTGCGTCAAGATTCAGATATGCAATGTACTCCAATGCGTCAGCGAGATCTGAGTTATTATTACCGTTTCAGATGCGGCAACTCAGCGATAACGCACAACGTTCTCTGGGAAAACAGGATAACTCTCTCCATACGGGGCCTCGGCAGATATGCGCTCCCACAGGGATCCTGATATTTGCTGTGGGCCCCCTGAGCCACAGTATAACACCAGTCACTCGCCTGAAACAACACAGGGCAGAGTACAGCCTGAGACCCGAATGTTTGCTTGGCCCGGGATCACACCGACGCAAGCAGTACGGCTGTGTACGCCACACGTTAAGATAACGCGCAAGGCACCATCTCAGAAAGGTATTCCTCTCATGACAACAAGAGAAAAGGGTTTGTTACATATAGTTTACAACGCAAAACGAGAAATGCAGATTTTTTTCAGTATCTACGCTTAGAAAAATACTATGTTTACAGTGCCTGCTGCTTTCACAGATGTTCACGCAGAATTTAAGACGTCCACCATAACATAAGTAACTCAAATTCAGAGCATAATCTATATTTATAACTCCAGAACAGTGGTTTAGTTTCCTTTCCGAGACACTAATCGTTCTATCTCTCTCACACGTTTGACTATCAAAATGGTTCAAAAGTCTCTGAGCACTATGGGACTTAACTTCTGAGGTCATCAGCCCTCTAGAACTTAGAACTACTTAAACCTAACTAACCTGAGGACATCACACACATCCATGCCCGAGGCAGGATTCGAACCTGCGACCGTAGCGGTCGGCGGTTCCAGACTGAAGCGTCTAGAACCGCTCGGCCACATCGGTCGGCGTTTGACTAACACAACAAAATTTAATGTACATACATTACCTTCGACATAGGAAATTCACACGAAGCCTGTGATTTTATGAAGGGTTTTAAAAGACTTAAATGTATCTAGGCTCTATCAATGTGTTACTCCTGCCTTTAGATCAATATGCTATTCATAAATACTGCTCCTAAATTTATATAAACTGCCACCTTCTGAGCCAATCGATATTGAAATTAAATCAACTATAGTTAGTACATGTGAGATCTGGGGTTACATTTAGCTGCTCAATCTTAACGTAAAATTTCCACACATAAGGTTTCTAAAACCTGTTACGGTGAGTGACGTATCAAGGTAATCAGCTGAGACTAAATTATTTCGTCGTATAATAATCTGCAAATATTTGTCTCAAGTTTTGGCGGAGAAGCTACCATTGAGACAATTCGCTTGATAACACATGACAAGGGATTCATTCCCTGTTGAAAAAACGGATAAAATTTTTTGTATTATCCTGTTGATATAATGAAAACTGCAACATTGCTCTTTCAATGCTCACGTTCAAAGGGAACTTTTATTTCGATTACCTTAATCCACATAATTTGCGCTTTTACTGTTATATACAACAGTTTGGAACCACTCAAACAACAACTCACTTTAAACAAGGAAGTGTAATATTAAACATACGTTAAGTGACAAACTTATTTCCAGCGATTCGACGACCGGAAATTAGTAGCGAATAAAGTCGAAAACATTGCCAAAGATTTTTACCCTGAATTGATCGTTAACAAAAGTCAAGGCTGTGGGCTTCCAAATAACGACTGGGGACTGAAACAGAATCTAAATGACAAAAATGTAGAAGTAGTGAGCAATTTACATTACAATATGTGAGACGTGATTATCTGACTAATAGAGAATAGAGATAAAGAATACAACGAAAAAGTATAAAGGATTTTTCTGTATTATAAACGTGACATTTCAAGGGAAAAGCAAAATCTCGATAAATCAAGTTCTGCGGTACCACACACCAGTGGTAAGTCGACGTTAAATGAACCACATAAAAGAAAATCAGAAGCTGCAAAATAAATGTATAGTGGAGCGTACACAAAATTCGAAAAAAATAATTTAATACTGATATCAGTCCAACTTTTTCAGTCTAAATGATGGAATACAGAACAAGAAACTAAAGAGAAAGCAGCATACTCAACGGGAAGATAGCTATAGAATTCTGAATCTTTTAACGGAGCATAACCAACAGGAGAACGGAATATATGAAATTCCTTGAAGGAATCATACAAGAAGACAGTAATTGTTATTATTATTATGGCTGCGATGACTATTACACACTTTGTTTTTTCTCATTTTGTCGTGCTTAAACCTTCGTAGCTTCTTCAGTTACATTTGTATTTTCCGGTAGTTAATATTAATGTACACATCTAAAAAAATTTTGACGAAATGTTCTGCATAAGGAGTTCACGAACGCTCAGCGGTGACGTTATCAACCGGAGATGTTCAGGTAAATATCGTAAACCATAGTGTGGAAAAAAAATATTAGGTTTTTCCATAAAATCTGAAGACACACGCCCATTCCACTGATCTGCTACGTCACGTTCCTGTGATCCGAAGATTTTCTTGTGGCTGTTCTTTGCACATATAGTACCACTGCAACTCTCTGTCGTTCACTATGTGGACATTTAATATCTTTTGTCCGTAAATGCACCATCTTCCCGTCAGACAAAGTCCTTCATAACAAGCTGTTCAGTTCATGTCAATCTTATACTACGGTTGACTTCACTAATAAAGGATTGTTGCACTACTGGTCTAGGGGTAGTTCGAACCCATCCTCAGATAAAATTTTCGTTAAAAATCATCAGCAACTGCGGCATAAGACTTCCAGCATAAGTAGTCGCCCTCATTCTGTCAACAGATTGAATTGTGGGAGGGGACCAAATAGCGAGGTCATAGGTCCCATCGGATTAGGGAAGGATGGGGAAGGAAGTCGGTCTTGCCCTTTCAAAAGAACCATTCCAGCATTTGCCTGAAGCGATTTAGGGAAATCAAGGAAAGCGTAAATCAGCATGGCCGGATGCGGGTTTGAACCGTCCTCCTCCCGAATGCGAGTCCTATGTGCTAATCGGTCTCGCTCGGTTGTCAAAGAAGGCGGAGGAGCGCCCCGGTTAAGTGCACTCTCTCGCCCTTGAGGTGGGAGAGTGCCACTAAATTCGGAACATTCAGAAGTGATCCAAGACGTGAGAATGCAAAATAATGAAATAAACACAGACTTGTGGCCTAGAACTGAGCAAGCGACTCGATGATCTCTCCACTGCGGAAGATTCCGGCTTAGCCCCCTTACGGATCCCTGGGAACGGACTGCTAAACGGGAGGGTGACCATGAGATAAGGGTGGAATACCCAAAGACGGGAGAGCACTCTATGAGTCGTAAAATCGAATGCCACAATTTTGACTATAGTGGAAAGTCTCAAAAGTTAAATGCAACGGCGCAATGCAGATATAGTGAGTGTTAGTGCAGTGAAATGGATAGAAGATACGATTTCTGGTCAGAAGAATGTATGGTAATATCAGATGCAGCAGAAAACGGTATACCTGAAGTAGGAGTCCTTATAAATAGGAAGGTAGGGCAGAGTGTGAGCTACTGTGAACATTTCACTAAAAGACTGTTCCCGTCAGATACGACAGCAAACGAGGCTAACAGCGATGGTTAAAGGTGCAATTCCATACTCAGCGACATCAACTGACCACAACTGCAGGAGACAGAGGAAAATGCTGCCACCTGCAGTCGGTGTGTCGTGCAGCACAGTAACCCGTGCTCTCACTTGTAAGAACAACGCGATTCGAGATGTCTGATAACTTCACCTCAGTTATTGCGCTGTTACTGGCGGAGGAAGCTGTTAACGCCAAAGAGGTGGGATGTGAAATAGAAATGTCGCCCACAACGTGCATATATCGACACTTCTTCATCCAGTATTTGAGATGACTGTACTTAGTCACTTCCAACAAACTTAACATATAAGTTCAAATCTTTACGAAATTTTTTCTGTCTGTATGTCCACAAAAACTGATGGAAGGAAAAAATATTAATCACTTACCACATTTTTTCGCTGTTCGTGCAGTAAAACTGCCGCATCGGGCGTGACGTTACGATTCATTATTTCTTTACTACCTTTACTACTAACATCTACTCCCGACACATTTTACAGACGGCATCCACAATACAACTGAATGTACCTGCAAAATTATGTAATCGCACGACACATGGTTCAGAAGGTAACAGTCATAAACATTGAGCTGGCGAAAACGTAACAGTAAGTGGGCTGCTTCTGTGTTGGTAGCGCTGTGTAGCGCTTTGCATTGGATCCCTGCTTTTTGTAAGAGACTCTGTGGCTGGTCGGACTTGTTGTTGGAAGTTAATCGCCAGTACTGTAGGGCAGTTGGAAGATAGTCGCCAGCAGTGATGGAAGTAGTGTTGGGCAGTCAGAGGCAAATAGCCAGCAGTGATGGATCTTAGATGTAAGAAGTAAGCATTGATGGTGAGTAGAGGTCTGAAGTGTTAGCGTAGGCTAACCATCTGTACATGTTCAAGTTGGAGATTGAATATTATCCATGATTATATACCTTTGTACTAGATGTCAATACATTATTTGGTTCGAAACAAAATCTTTCCTTTGCTAACCACATGCCTATTAGTAGTTAGTGGCTTAAGTAGTTAGAATGTTTTGTTTAGCTGGCAGTATTGAAGCTCGCTGTATTGCAGTAGTTCGCGTAATGAAGATTTTTGTGAGGTAAGTGCTTAATGAAATGTATAGGTTATTGTTAGGATGTTTTTTAGTCAGGGCCATTCTTTTGAATTAATTATTTGAAGTCAGGTAGTAACTTTTTTTGAGCAGTCAAATTGCGTTGCGCTATGATACTGTGGGTCTCAGTCATTCAGCAGTTTAAGTACAAACTCACGCATTTCAATAACGAAGTTTCAAAATTACAGGGCGAAATACCGATAGAGATGTAGGTGAAATATGTGTACAAATATCTGTGAAGTAGTTTAATATTTTTGGGAAGTTAAGAGAGACGAGCTTCATTGTGTAAAGCTGCTGGTTAAAACCTTTGCATATCGTATATCACCATCTTACATATCAAGAGTTGTATAACTGTTTTGAAGATTTTAAGAATACGACTTCTGTCTTTATTGATGCCACCTCCTTCTAAACCAGACTACAGACGCACTGAACTAAAATTTCGAAATTAATGGACTATAAAAGCTGTATTGGTGGAACAATGGAAAACATGTTTGCGTAAGAGCAACAGAAAAGACTGAATCTCTCTTTCTTCTACTAAAAGATTTCTTTTCAATGTTCTTGTTGGGTGTTGTGGATGCAAACTGTAAATTCGTTGGGGCTGATGTCGGCGCTGAGGAGAAACAGTGTATCTCAAAAATTGGCACTGGTGAAGAAAATAGTAGCAAAGAAGTTAAATAACGCTCCAGCAAAGCGTTTGTCGGGCGCCATTGTGATGCTATCCCACTTCACGAATGGAGACAAAGCACTTGCCGTTACGTATTATATGATGAGAGCTTATCCGAGAAGCGTTGCTACATCATATCGAGATAAACAGACATATGACAATGCATTACATCTATGCTCGTCTAATGACAGACAGCTCCTCCGGTCTGTGAAGCCAGGTGGAGTGTTTCATAGTCCCATCGCTGTGGATCTGGCGTGGCTGACGACCTGATATTATCGGCGTGTTGTTCGCAGATTTTGCTATGTGACGGTTACCTTGAAGAGAGAGGTACTTCTCCTAATAGTTACAGTGTTAATGAACCAACGAGCCAGAATAACAGCTTTTCCCATTTTGGTGGATTTCTAAACTGCAATGGATTTGTAATTGGAGGGAAACTGGACTTATTTTGCAGTGAGTGTATTCTGTAGCGTGGGAAGAGACAGTTACCAATGGATTACCAATAATGTTTTAGATAAGACAAAACGTGTTTTTCAACTCATGTTACCGATTGTACGGAGACATAGTAGATCCAGTTTTACATAGGAATCCACGTCCTGATACGATTCGTTTCCATGTGTCAAGGGAAACAGGATATACAAATTTCACTCCTACTTGCTATGATACTACAACAGTTCTTCGATATGACTACCACTAAGTTCGATGCACACAGTGTATCTACGCAGTTTAGTTCGCATAAACTCTGTCCAACATGCATGGAGCCTGGCTAGTCACTTCAGCTACAGCTATGATCCGTGGAACCAATATTCCTGAGTTCGGACTGGGGTCTCGTAACAAGAATCTTCGTGTGGCCCCTCAAGAAAAAGTGGGGTTAAATCTGGGTATCTTGGTGGTCAAGCATGTAGTCCACCTTGGCCGATCCACCTGTCCCTTAGCCTACGTTCAGATGGTTTCGGACGCGAAGAGTGAAAAGTAGTACGGTGCCATACCGCTGAATCAAAAATTTGTGCTGAATCTCCAATGGCGCATCTTCCAAAAACTCCAATGCGGTAAATTTGCAAAATTATGGCTTGCAAAGTTCTTCTCCAGCATGATGGAAACTGAAAGAATACCAAATACCCTTAGTAAAGCAAAAATCATAGCGATACTGAAACCAGGTAAACCGAATGACCAACCAAACAGCTACCGCCCAATTGCCCTTCTTAGCATGATCTACAAACTACTGGAGAGACTTATATGTAATAGAATAAGTCCAGATATCCTAAAGTGTATCCCTGTGGAACAAGCAGGCTTCCGGCCAGACAGGAGCTGCACAGATCAAGTCCTCTCACTAACTTCCTACATCGAGGCAGGCTTCCAAAGACAAGAAAATACATGCGTGGTATTTATAGACCTGACAGCGGCTTATGATACTGTATGGAGGCAAGGCCTGATTTACAAACTACTCCACGTCGTGCCATGTTTGAAAATGGCTAACCTTACCAACGAGATGCTCTGCAGTAGACCATTCCAGGTGATTCTTGGAAATTATAGGAGCAAAACAGTGAAGCTCAATAATGGTTTGCCCCAAGGATCAGTCCTGGCACCGCTACTTTTCAGCATGTATATAGCCGACATGCCTAATACTAAATCTGAAAAGTTTGGATATGCAGGTGACTGGGCCATAGCTACACAACATCGAGATATGGAGCATACTGAGACTGTCCTGACAAGCGACTTGTCCTTGCTGGGAACGTACTTTCGTGAATGGAGACTACAACCTAGTCCAACTAAAACTGAGGCTACGTGTTTCCACCTGCTTAATAAATTGGCTAACAGACGCCTTAAGATATATTTTGATAACAATATTCTGCCTTATAATAAAAATCCAAAATACCGCGAGTGACATTAGATAGAACCCTCAGCTACAAACAACACCTCATCAACACTGCTGCAAAAATCCGTACTAGGAACAATATCATTCAGAAACTATGTGGCACCAGCTGGGGCTCCTCCGCCTCTACCTTGCGATGCTCTGCTTTGGGACTTGTCTACTCTGCGGCCAGAGTACTGTTCCCCTGTTTGGCTAGAGAGTGCTCACATCAAGATGGTGGACACAGTACTGAACCAAACTATGAGGATTATTTCGGGTACAATAAAATCAACCCCCATTCACTGGCTACCTGTACTGAGGCACATACCGCCACCTCACTTACGAAGAGAAAATTGTTCAAATGGCTCTGAGCATTATGGGACTTAACTTCTGTGGTCATCAGTTCCCTAGAACTTAGAACTACTTAAACCTAACTAACCTAAGGACATCACACACATCCATGCCCGAGGCAGGATTCGAACCTGCGACCGTAGCAGTCCCGCGGTTCCGGACTGCGCGCCTAGAACCACTAGACCACCGCGGCCGGCTACGAAGAGAACATGCGCTTCTCAGAGAATTTTAAAAAATACAAGACAACCCGCAGCTCCCGATTCACGCTTTGTGCAATGGCATTGACAGAGATAGATTGCGCTCTAGACATCCACCTTTTGTAAGGGCCAAAGATCTGGAGGAAAATGGCTTCTGTCTTGAAGAACGCTGGAAAGTGGAATGCGAAGAATCAGCACCACCACAGGTAAACACCTTACTGAAACCGTCGAACAGACCTCCTGGTTTTGGCTTACCACGTAAAACCTGGACCATCCTCAACAGGATCAGGACGGGCCACGGTCGATGTGCGGACTCTTTACACAAATGGGGAAGAGCACCATCCCCAAAGTGCGACTGCGGCGCTGAGAAGCAGACGATCCGGCACATCATTGCAGAGCGCCCTCTGAGAGCCTACTCAGGTCAAACAACGGACTTCCTGGATGCGACTCGAAGTCCAGTTCAATATATTAAAAAACTAAATGTTAATTTGTAATTATATATATGTTGTTCATGACATAACTGTATTTAATTCATTGTGTCTTGTTTTTTAGTGCCAAAGTTATAAAGTTATTGTAGCAGCTTATTTCTCTATAAACGTGATTTGTACTTGCCACACGCTAAACAATAATAATAAATCCACCAGCAATTTTTGCAGGAATATCTAGCAACTGGCACCAGTTAGATGGGGAGGTAGGTGGTACGACCTAACCACACAACCATCGCAGATACCTGCAGAGATATTGACGTGGAAGGTGTGTTGAAATCTTCGTGTACACGTGGCTTTGGAGTTTTCTTGATCCAAAACGTGACAATTTGTTCGAAACACCTCCCTGATGAAATGCGCTTCATTGGTGAAAAAAATTCGCCTTGGAAACAGTGACGTAAAAACGAAGTTCAGAAATTGACACGTGGCACAGAATCCGCCGGTAGCATGTCGTGTACCTTCAGAGGGGAATATGGGTGGGGTTTCTATTCATGCTGAACAGACCATCCAGATGATTAGACACATGCAAGTGAGGTTCAATGTCTCGAGTTTTGTATCCCGCCTGGAAGGCGTCGCGTGGGTCTGTCCCTGCAGCCTTAAAGACGGCGGAATGAAGGAAGCGAGTAGGAGCAGGTGAGGTAAAACACGTCGGTACCGCAAGTAAGTAAAAGGGGTTTACTGGCGCACGAGTATCTGTAGAGGCATACATATCTTTGTACAAATGAGCACATCGGTGCGAAGCCTTAGACCCCTCGTAAGTAGTGCCAAGTCTTTATACGAAGCGAAGCGGAAGCGAAGTGTCCCGGGCGTCTGCTCTTGATGAACTCAGCGAAAGTGGAGCGGCGCTCATAGAGCTGCACAGCGTCGGCTGGAGGGCACTGTGGTCGGCGCAGATCTTCCGCTCTCGTAGTGCCAACCAATACTGTGGCATCAGAACTATCGATACCACATCGACCTCTCGTCGATGGGTTCTCTTCAGCTAGATGAAGCACTTCCTCTTTAAATACGGCCGTGCACTGCCTTCTTGGAGTGCCACAGTTTCCTCCATCGCTTGTGCATTTCCCATTTTCCCGCAGTCGTTGTTCTTCTCTGGCAAATATGGGATGAGAAGGAGTTCAAATATGGCTCTGCACTATGCGACTTAACATCTGAGGTCATCAGTCCTCTAGAACTTAAAACTATTTAAACCTAACTAACCTAAGGATATCACACACATCCATGCCCATGGTAGGATTCGAACCTGCGACCGTAGCTGTCGCGCGGTTCCAGATTAAAGCGCCTAGAACCGCTCGGTCACTACGGCCGGCTGAGATGGAGTCGCACCAATTGGCAAAGTACTCGTGGTACAGGGGTTCAGTTTATCTTCCATTACGGTGAACTTCATCGTAAATTAACACAATGTCGGCGTACTCTCCGAACGTGTACTCAGACATCCTGTTACTGCAGTACTAATCACAGTAATGTCAATTGACGCATCATCAGGAAGCATGAAAACAAGGCACATTGAAACAGAGGGCATCACGTGACATCATGTCGACATACATTTCCTGAATGTGGGTAGCCTACCATAACAGGCGAAGCGCGCAAGAAACGTTTAGCGCGAGACTGAGTAGCCCTTGTTTTCCTTGCAACATGGAAATGAATCGTTTTCGGACACGTGCTCCTATGTAAATCTGAATCTACTAATTCCCTTCTACAACCTTTAGACATGTGTAACATGAATTGTGAAAAGCACTGTGTACCCTTTCCTTTGTAACATATTCATATTAGGTGACAAACGATGCAGTTCGTTAAAAATAACAGCATTCATATACTTTTTTGTTTTATTTATCTCTTGTGCTACATCTTTCCAGACATTATCATTCAGTAAAGCATTTCGGTTGTCATGTGCTATGTCATAAATTACGGAATATTTTCCCACACAGTTTGTTAACTTTCGTCATCGGATACTGAAAAACCCTTTTTCAGTGACAGATTACATATATGTTTGACCACTAAAAGCGCTGTACGGTCGCTGTACTTTCCGGCGGCAGCAGCAGTGTTGGTTCCTCAGTGTGAGTGCGGTTTTTCTCCGAGGCGAGTACGGCGGCAGGCGACACTGCTGCCGCGCTGCACATGCCTTGTATTGGAAACAATGGGGAACAGTTCAGCCACCGCAGTCTGCGGTCGTGTTCAGAACTGGACCTTACGGTATACACGCCAACGTCACAAGCAGAAAACGAAGACACAAAGGAAGCGTACGAGGATATTTAATAAGTAGTTCATTATATAGAGAGAATGGAAACCTACTAGTCATGGGGAACTGGAAAGCAGTTCTAGGTGACTAGAAGAAAAGGTTACGGTAGAATATGGGCTTGGCAGTACGAATGAGAAGGGAGAAAGAATAATTTAGTTCTGCAATAAATTCCAGATAGCAATAGCCAATACTCTGTTGAAGAATCACATACTTGGAAAATACTCGGAGACAAGAAGATTTCAGCTGGTGTACATCAGTGTCAGACAGAGATTCCCAAGTCAGATACCGAATTGTAAAGCATACTCTCGTGCAGACATTTTCAAGCCAAAAAATTACGTCCACTGCCCACCGCGAGGCTATATGCTCCCTGGTTGCGCTGAGGGCATGTGACATAAGGGATGTAGATGAGCAGGGCAGAGACGATAAGTGGAGCAAATACGGAAATCCACCGACTTAACAGACTTGGACAGAACCTAGATTGTTGCGGTCTAGTGTCTTGCAGTGAGCAGCTCGGAAAAAGCGAAGGTGGTGGGCTGTTTGCATACTGTTGTCGTGAGCATCTATGGAAAATGCTTGAAGAACGAACATGGGGATCGGATGCTTGCCCACTTTCTGAAGCAGGGTAGGCGGCGAACTGTGGATGATCTGACGACAAAATATAGTGCTGGCTTAGGCGCGAGTGTTTTGGAGCACACCGTTTGGCGCATAGTGTTGAACATGGTGATCGGCAGCAGAATACCCCTACGTGTTCCCATGTTGAGCCAGCAACAACGTCAATTACGATTACAGTGTGTACGGCATCATTGAGATTGGGCCGCTGATCATTGGAATTGTGTTTGCCTGGTAGATGAATTCCGTTTATTAATAACCCAGATCGAAGGACATGTCCAAATACGCCATCACGAACATCTTCTCGAACCAGAGCGCCACGGACACATCCCGGTGGGAGCAATGTTATGCTACGGGGGAAATTCACCTGGGCTTCCTGGCATCTTCCAGCAGGATAACTGTCTGAATCGTACTGAAATGGTTTGAGAGCATGATAGTAACTCATGATGATACCTTGGCCATCAAATTCGGCTTATATTAATCGGATGAAACCCAACTGGGAGGATATCGGGTACCCAGCTCCCAGCCCAAAAACCAGCGACAGCATAGAAGAAAAGATTTGAAGACATGTAAAAAGAGACAAAAGTTATCGTCGGGAGGACTGACTCAGCATACCGAAAGGTGGCAACATTCAGAGTGCAACTGTTAAACGCTAAGGAAAGAGAGGACAGGTGGAAAGAACTCGTTGAAGTTCTCTACTAGGCTTTGAGGCGGACGACTTGTCTGATGACGTGATAGAAAAAGGAATTAGAGCCGTTATGGAAGGCATATAGGATCCGGTATTAGAGTAATGGAAGCTGTCGATCTAGGAAAAGCGTTCGACAGTCTAAAATGCTGGAAGACGATCGAAATTCCGAGAAAAAGCGGAGTACGTTAAACGAAAAGAAGGGGAATACGATGCCTAGACCGAGAACTATTTGTTTGGATTGGGAAAGATGTTAGACAGGATTGCGATCTCTCGCACCTACTATTCAATCTATTGAGAGAAGAAATAATGACGGAAATTGAAGAATGGTTCTAGAGCAGGATTAAAATGCGGGGTGAAAGGATATCGATAATACGATTTGCTGAGCACATTGCTATCGTCAGTGAGAATGAAGAATTGTAGGACACGTTCATCTACATCTGCATCTGCATAGATGCTCCTCTATTCACCATACGTTGCGTAGCGAAGGGTGTTGAGTGAAACAAATAGGTTAATGACTTCTGTTATAATAACGCTACAACTAATTTAAAGACTTTTTCTTTCAACATACGATATTTTGCTATGCCATTACTGGTTTCTTAGTTGCATTCATCATTACAAGATGAACTGCTAATCAGACTTTAGTTGTGTTGTTTACCATGGTGCCTTTCGTGAAAATATATTAACTGATAAATATTCATAAGGAAACTGAAGATACATCAAATCTGGAAACTGGGTAACGGCTCTCCGGCTTCAGTACCTACAGCGAACATTGACAAGAAGGGACAGAGTGATAGGACACGTGTCAGGACATCAGGGCATAGCCTCCAGAGAGCAAGCGCTGCTCTGGTAAATTTTCAATTCCTTCAATTCAAATATTTTTATCGAATGATGAGATGGCCGCTTTGGAGCAGTGAATTAAAGCTAAATACGTCATATTCCTACTGTCATTTAATGTTGCCGACGGCAGAGCAGATATGTGGGCGATTTCACTATTTCCGTGTCCGAGACACTACTTACTTTACACAAACACAAAGCTATTTATTTCAGTTGTAATACCACAGTAATGACAGAGCAGTAATTATCCAGCTGCACGGCAAGACACTTGGGCTGCCCGTGATACGCCTGCTGTCTGGCATTCTACATAGGAGAAACGGCCAAACCGTTCGATGTTTACTATCAGTGAACGGAGTGAATTTAAAGGAAACCGCTTCCGACGTCCGTTTGGGATTAAATAATGTCTCTGGAACCTGTTTTTTTTTCATTTTTCTTTTTCCTCTACTGACATCTTTTTTTCCGACTCGTTCTTGTCTAATGAGCGAGTCACTGGATGCGGATACGGAGGGGCACATGGTCAGCACAACGCTCTCCCGCCTGTATGTCGGTTTACGAGACCGGAGCCGCTACTTCTCAATCGAGTTTGTCTCACAAGGGCTAAGTGCACAGAGCTTTCCGGGACCACTCGGCAGACTGGATAGTCACCCATCTAATTTTTAGCCCAGCCTGACAAAGTTTTTCACTGTGGGTATTCGGAATATTGTATTTACAATATAAGACTAACGTAGTCAACTGTAGCATTCAGTTCCAATATTCAAAGATCAGATACCGCATATCTGCATTTTAAGTATTTCTCCGGGCTTGGTCATTAGACGAGTTACTGTGTAACATGATGATGATGATGATGATGATGAGATCCCATACTCCGAGGAGCGTAGATGGACGATGCGGGAGACCCGCACCGCCGACTAGGCAAGGTCCTAGCTGAGATGTTTGCCATTGCCTTCCTCCGACCGTAACGGGGATGCATGACTATGATGCCAAAACAACACCCAGTCATCTCGAGGAAGGGAAATTCCCTGACCCCACCGGGAATCGAGAATCGAATCCGGGACCCCGTGCGCGGGAAGCGAGAACGCTACCGCAAGACACATACTCACGCATAAATGGTTATGTGTAAAAGTTTGGTGGATGTGCTGTCTATTTTCACTGTATTTTACTACCTCCTTTTCCTTTTTTTCGAGCATATTATCTGGTAACGACTTGGTAGTAATGTAAGGGGGTGGGGAAATCGGTTGTGGCCGGAGCATACCCCTACGATGCGCTAAACCAAATTTTGGCGCCCAACAGTGTCACGGACCACGCCAAATGATCATGCAAATTAATTTGAAACAAGAGTGCTATCTAGCAACGGAAAACGTCGTATTTAAATGAATATTGAGAGGTGTGGCCCAAATATGCAAGAAGCAAATGTGTGCCACAACAGCCACGAATATGTATTAACAAGATGAAGGATCATATAGCTATGAATGGAAACAATTGGACACTATAAAATATGTTTATTGAGTTGAAGATAAAAGATACGCACTGACAGTTTGAAAAGAACCCTTAATAATCGATCAAGGGAATACAGCTCAGAGTATAATGTTGTCATAAGTGGATAGAGACGATAACACTGTTACGTTCAATAGTCCGCCGGTGCAGCCAGTGATGCGAAAGCCGTTATTAGGTGCAAAAATTGCACAGAAAGATAGAAGCAAACAACATGAAGTTGGAAAAAATGCGCATTGAAAAATATGATTCAAATGGCTCTGAGCACTATGAGACATAACATCTGAGGTCATCAGTCCCCTAGAACGTAGAACTACTTAAACCTAACCAACCTAACGACATCATACACATCCATGCCCGAGGCAGGATTCGAACCTGCGACCGTAGCGGTCGCGCGTTTCCAGACTGAAACGCCTAGAACCGCTCGGCCACACCGGCCGGCATGCTCATTGAAAGCAATAAGATGCAACGAGCTTTAAAATCGCTTACTGTACCCCTGAAGGGAGCTAGTTAGACGTTCGGCAGCCTCGACGATGTGCCATCTTACCAATAGGGAAGTGTGTAAATATATAGGCTTGCGGCCACAGCGTCTGGAAGGTGTGATGTGTGCTTGAGCATTAACCAACGGACACATTCTCAGCGGCAGCATCGAGTCCATGATCTCTCTTGTTCTAAAGGGAGGAGCTTGTGCTCTACAAGAGCTTGATCGGAAGTGTACTTTCCAAAATCTTAAGGCAATATGTTTACAAGCTGACGTCATCACTGTGCAAAGATATGAGGTCGAGAGTGTACTCTACAACAAACCGACAGGAAGTGTGCTCTTCAAAAGCCGCTCGAAATACGGCTGTCCTGCTACCACTACTGAAACTTACCGGCAGCGAGCACAGAGATATAGAGTTCGGACTTATAAAAAGTAAGTAACAGCATTAAGCAATCTCTTGCTCTTTTCTGTTGCGTCATACATCAGCCAATCGCTCACAAGCAGGCAGATGAAGCCAGGAGACTAGTCCTGCTTCGCGACATGATTGTGAAAATGGCGAATGAGGACCTCTGCACATAGACACAGTGCAAAATGCACGATATGCCGAAAAGTGCAGAATTAAGTTTTAAACTGGGCGTCACTCTGAGGGATTGTAACCAACGTTCGCACCCTTTGAGAGAAGCTACACCTGTCTGGACTTTTCTTATATTGCTAAAAGCGCTTCTGCAATGAAATCGATTTTTCAGAGGAATATGTGTGTAACCTTCCTGGATGGGGGGCTGGAGGCGAGGGAAGGCCAGTGTCGCTACCTGCGGACAGGCGTCTCTCCATAGGAAAACAGTTGTTATAGCGGCAGATTCCTCGTAAAAGCACTCTCCTCTCGAGCGTCCAACATGTGAGCGTTCAGATCTGCGAAACCTCCAACAACTACATAAGAAAATTTGTAAAACGAAACACACTAACAGGCAAAGCTATTCCAGATCTGCACTTACAGTGCAGAGTAGTTTTATGTTTACATAAGGAAAGGGTTTTGCATTTCATCCTCTGAAAGATTTTAGTGGACTTTTATTACAGAGACACTGTGGCACGTTTTTTTCTTCCTGAAGATCTGTATTTCTTCCTCAGATTTATATAGTCACTGTTGAGTCAACGCTTCTCCGTGGCAAGACGGGCAATCAAGTTGCCTGTGGAATTCTGCCACCGGAGTTGGAAAATTTTTGATGCAGTATGGTGGAAAGGCTCAGTCCGCGATAATGGTGAGCTGGATTACCTCATGCAGAGACCAGACACTGAGCTACTCCGAACAACTGTGGATCCACAGGTGGCGTTTTCATCACGAAACCAAGCCGAGAAACTGCAGTCCACAACATAATCAAAGGGTCGCTTCTTGAAAATCCCTTATCTTCCACTGCGTTGCAGAATTAGGAAATCCAAAGACGCTTACAACCTTCCTCCGTAAAGGTACAAAATCGTGGGACAGTACAAGGTCAATCATGGCCTCGGTGACGCTTCAAACAACAATGGGTAAGAAGTAAGGTGTGTTTATGATGTTACATTTACCCCAAATTTCATCAAAATTATGTCCAACGCCACCTGACGATAGGATTCACGCCATTCCTTGACACGTTCGGTATGGAGGCCAGAAATGCTAAGCCCTATTTTGAATTCACGCAGTTTTATTTTACACTACTGGCCATTAAAATTGCTACACCACGAAGATGACGTGCTACAGACGCGAAATTTAACCGACAGGAAAAAGATGCTGTGATATGCAAATGATTAGCTTTTCAGAGCATTCACACAAGGTTGGCTCCGGAAGAGCAGTTGAGCGGCCTTGCCTCGTGAAATGTTGTTGTGATGCCTCGTGTAACGAGGAGAAATGCGTACCATCACGTTTCCGACTTTGATAAAGGTCGGATTGTAGCCTATCGTGATTGCGGTTTATCGCATCGCGACATTGCTGCTTGCGTTGGTCGAGATCCAATGACTGCTACCAGAATATGGAATCGGTGGGTTCAGGAGGGTAATACGGAGCGCTGTGCTGGATCCTAACGGCTTCGTGTTACTAGCAGTCGAGATGATAAACATCTTATCCGCATGGCTGTACCGGATCGCGCAGCCACGCCTCGATCCCTGAGTCAACAGAAGGGGACGTTTGCAAGACAACAACCATCTGCACGAACAGTTCGACGACGTTTGCAGCAGCATGGACTATCAGCTCGGAGACCATTGGCTACGGTTACCCTTGACGCTGCATCACAGACAGGAGCGCCTGCGATGGTGTACTCAACGACGAACCTGGGTGAACGAATGGCAAAACGTCACTTTTTCGGATGAATCCAGTTTCTCTTTACAGTATCATGATGGTCGCATCCGTGTTTGGCGACATCGCGGTGAACGCAAATTAGAAGAGTGTATTCGTCATCGCTGTACTGACGTATCACCCGGTGTGATGGTATGGGGTGCCATTGGTTACACGTCTCGGTCACCTCTTGTTCGCATTGACGTCACTTTGAACAGTGGACATTACATTTGAGATGTGTTACGACCCGTGGCTCTACCCTTCATTCGATCCCTGCGAAACCCTACAGTTCAGCAGGATAGTGCACGACCGCATGTTTCAGGTCCTGTACTTGCCTTTCTGGATACAGAAAATGTTCGACTGCTGCCCCGGCCAGCACATTCTCCAGATCTCTCACCAACTCAAAACGTGTGGTCAATGGTGGCCGAGCAACTGGCTCGTCACAATACGCCAGTCACTACTCTTGATGAAGTGTGGTGTGTTGTTGAAGCTGCATGGGCAGCTGTACCTGTACACGCTATCCAATCTCAGTTTGACTCAATGCCCAGGCGTATCAAGGCCATTATTACGGGCAGAGGTGGTTGTTCTGGGTAGTGATTTCTCACGATCTATGCACCCAAATCGCGTGAAAATGTAATCACATGTCAGCTCTAGTATAATATATTTGTCAAATAATACCCGTTTATCATCAGGATTTCTTCTTGGTGTAGCAATTTTAATGGCCAGCAGTGTAGGTGGGCAAGGAAATCATTCCAGACCCTCCTCAGATGAGTGGCGCATATCGTTCAACTAGCACCTGTTGCCAACATGAGATATCTAAGGGGTGTGGAAATGGATGTCTGTCACACTGCCGCCTAGTAATTAGTGACTGGATGCCTCTATAAGTGACCACCAACCGGTAGCCGGTGACGCCGACAGTTTGTCGAACTGGGCGGCCTTGGAAGTTTCATTTGCCCTGTTATTTGCGTATGAATAAATTTCTCATCAGCACCGTTCTCCGCCCCTCTCACACCCCACCCACGCTCCGTGATTGATGTCATAGGCATATTATAAATTTAATTTCTGTTTTATATTTCTTGCCAAAAAAATTTGATTTATGAAGAATAAATTTATTTGCTTAAATAATGAAACTATCATTAATCTCAGTAGTGAGTAGGTAATAAAATATACTTCTCAAGTGTTTTCTCTAACAGTTAATGATCTAGTTATTCATCCCAGGTGGCTGACTGATAAAGATGCTAGACGTTGCTCTAACCACTTTTGGTTTAAGCCTCCACCGCTCCAGTTGTAATTTTCAGGATAATAATAATAATTCAAATGAATGTTCTTAGTTGAATAGAATATGTGAGTACAACAATTGGAGCGATTTTTCGTCACGTTATTAGCATTAAACAATTACGTCAAATTGATACACCTATAACTTCTGTTGGTGGAATGGTGCAACTCCGATCTTTAATAGCAGTTTGGATCTAATTATTATCAATGGGATAAATTCTCTTTCCCAGTGTATTGTCTATCTTATTTGAAACAGCAAAACTGAAAATTATAATACTATCGATGCTACTGCTTGGACAATACAGTATTGAATTGATGATTCATTATTATTATGTTCTTATTTCTTGTCAATAGAGGAATAAATGAGAGTTAGTTGAACATGAGGGCTGAAAAGGCATAAACACTCTTTTCTACTTCAAATCACGTTCAAATTTCGCCGAATATATCCTAACTGTGTCTGATGGCACCACCCTGTACAACAGAGCAGAAACTGCGGTCGCATTACGCTCCAAAGAGGTGCGATCACATTCATTGGGGCTGCAGACCCACAATGTCCTTAGAGAAACGTGGAATCGTGCAAATGTCGTCAGAGTTAAGATGGTTCATATAGTCGTCCCGTTGTTCAACACCCTGCAAACTTTCATTTTCGACCGCGAAATGTCTGGGAACCAACGCCTGATGGGAAGGGATGATCTCATTGACGCCCTTTA
This sequence comes from Schistocerca serialis cubense, assembly GCF_023864345.2. Lineage (NCBI taxonomy): Eukaryota > Metazoa > Arthropoda > Insecta > Orthoptera > Acrididae > Schistocerca > Schistocerca serialis. The sequence goes on from NC_064642.1 coordinate 670,820,766, forward strand.
CCACATCTCCTGATTCTGTGCGGCGGTTTCCCTGATGTTTTTCCTCGACCTTCAAAAGACAACAATGTGATTTACACGCTGGCTGTGGCAGCTCTGATCTTCATCACAAATACGTTGAGAGTATTGAAAGAACTGTGACATTGTTCAGACGCTGGCCGAGCATTTTGCACAAACTACAGCCAATGCAAGCAAGGATCCAGCGTTTCGTTACTACCGTGCGACTTTCGAAAGGGAAAGCTGGACTTTAATTCGAACAGTTCTGAGGCCTACAACACCCCTTTCTCCATTTGGGAGCCCTAATCGGCACCGACTGAGACTGAGACTGACACTGCACCTGGTTACGACCACATCCGGTGCTGCATGCTTCGACATCTGCCAGCGTCGTCTAAGGAAATCCTCCTCGAATCTTTTAATCTAATATGACAGGGGTCTTCACCGACTCGTGGAGAGAGGCAATACTCATCACTCTCCTCAAACCAGGAAAGGACCGCACATATCCAAGTAGTTATCGGAGTATCGCCTTGGCGAGCTGTATGGGAAAGATCCTGGAAAGGATGGTTAACCGTTTTCCGATCTGGCTGTTAGAGACCAAGCAACTCCTTAACCACTCTCAGTGTGGATTCAAAAAATTTCGGTCCACGGTCGATAACCTGACCCTCCTAGAGGCGGCTATTCAGCAGACTTTCCTCCATCAGCATCACTGTACCGATATCAGTAAAGCGTACCATTCTACTTGGAGACACTGTATTCTAACATAACAGCATCAAGAGGGCTTTCGTGGTCACCACCCCATTTTCATTCGGTCTTTCGTATCTCAGCAGTTTTTTTCGGACCAGAGTTGGGGACACATTCTCTGATCAATTTGAGCTGGAGAATGGTGTCCACCAGGGCAGTATTTTATTGTTACCCTTTTTTCCATAGCCATCAACAGAATGCCGGCAGGTGTGCCCGTGCGGTTCTAGGCGCTTCAGTCTGGAGCCGCGTGACCGCTACGGTCTCAGGTTCGAATCCTGCCTCGGGCATGGATGTGTGTGATGTCCTTAGGTTAGTTAGGTTTAAGTAATTCAAAGTTCTAGGGGACTGATGACCATAGATGTTAAGTCCCATAGTGCTCAAGCCATTTGAACCATCAACAGCAAACATCTACGGTAAGGAGTCCAGTACAGTGCTCCTTATTTGTGGACGACTTTGCTGTTTTCTGTTCCTCCTCCAGTGCTGCAACGGTGAACCGTCAGTTGCAGCTTATAGTGCGACGGTTAGAGGAGTGGTCTTCAAAGACGGGTTTTCAGTTTTCTGCCGATAATTGTGTGTGTGTGTTCATTTTAATCGTTCTAGTCGTCCTTTTAAATTGCCTGGTGGCGTATAGGGGAGACTATCCTACATTTTGGAGACACAGTGCGGTTTTGGGCCTCATTTTTTACTTCTGATTGTCATGGTTGCCGCACCCTGACGGCACTGAAAATTCGCACGTGCCTCAGCCACAGGTCTCGGGGAACAGACAGGGCGCGTATCCTCCAGTTTTATCGGGCTTTTGTGAGTTCGCGGCTGGACTACGGATGCACGCTGTCCACCATGCTGGGATTCGACTGGCCACGGGTGCTTACCGGACCAGTCTCATACCCAGCCTCGGTGCTGAGGCCGGGGAACCGCCACCTACCATCCGGCGGCAGCTCCTTACGGCGAGCCAGGTGTCTAAGTTTCTTGTAGCTCCAACCTCACCTGCTCACCAATTGTTGATCATGCGTCCCCGAGCCACGATGACGTTTGGGATCCGTGTGCAACGTGTGCTGTAGACCTTTGGTGTGAAGTCCGAACGCCACTAAATCCAGGGTTTTAACCGCCTGCCACCCTGGTTACTGCTCTTTTTTTCGGATGTGTCGACACGTTGCTGTTTGAATAGTCGCCGAGCCCTGGTGTGACGTCATAGGGCGCCACCCTTTTGCACCATTAAAGATCTTGTTTTAAGGCACTTTTGAGCCAAATTTTGAATGAAAGTGGAAAGTAGTTAAGGGTTTCGAAAAAGTGTGTTCCGTAGCGTATAAATATTCATAGCATGGAAACCAGGAGTTCCTTATCTTCGACTGATGCCGACGCAGAGGCATACTGCACGCCTGCCTACATCCCCCTGTGGGCCAGTCCACCTTCGTCTGTATCTAATCCCACACCCAGTAGCTGCTGACCTGTGAGCCACTATTAAACCTCATGCTTCCTGGGCTCACGCTTTAGCCACCAAGATAGGGTGAACTGCAGGATGACTTTCCCCGGTCTTTGAGTGTCTCCTAGGAGTCCTTGGTTCGGACCTTGGTTTCGCACACGCCTGACTGCCTACAGTAGCAGCTGCCAATTGTACACCCACGACTGCAGCTCATCAGGTGGCTGACGCCTGTATTGAATCAGCAAGGTCACTTGACGCTGCTACTTCGCTGAGGCAGTTTACTGTAACGTCTGCCTTGGTCCCTCGCCGTTCTGTAAGCCGAGTGTGCCACTCTGTAATTTACTAAAGCAGCCACTGCTGCCCAGTGGGTCCTTGCATGCCCTTGGGTCAACACCAACAGCCATTATAAGGACATCCCATTGACTAATGAATGCCTTTCCTAACGGAGCATTTCTGATTCCATTACCACCGAAAAACTCAACGTCCTGCACGCCGTACTGAGTCTCCTATTCTGGCATCACATAACAGAGTATTCGAATATTAAACCAAATTTCTTCAGTTACCAGCGCACATATGCTGCTCTTTGTATTAAGTGTCTGAAAAATCCATGAATGAGACCTACCACATAATCTTCTTCCCTTTATATAAAAGGCAATGTTCTGACTGCCTGAATGATTGATTGACTCATCACTGCTCAGCCAAAACCGCTAAAGAGAGAAACTTGAAATTTGGAGTGGGTGTGGATCTTACACGGTACGCGTCGCGTAAGAAGCGGCTTTCCTAAATTCCAACCCAAAGGGAGTGAAATACGGAGTGAAACATTTAACGAAAATATTTTATTGCGAAAGCATTTTTAATCTTTGAAAATTGGTGTTTTGCTTCTCGGTTACAAATATTTTTGGAAATTCAAACACCTCCCTCTTTTTTGGGGTCATCACGTTCCTGACTGGTTTGATGCGGCCCGCCACGAATTTCTCTCCTGTGCCAACCTCTTCATCTCAGAGTAGCACTTGCAAGCTACGTCCAGGATTATTTGCTGGATGTATTCCAATCTCTGTCTTGCTCTACCCTTTTTGCCCTCTACAACTCCCATTAGTACTGTGGTAGCCATTCCCAGATATCTTAGTAGATGTCCTATCATCCTTTCTTTTCTCCTTTTCTGTGTTTTCCACATATTTCTTTCCCCTCTGATTCTGCCCCGAACCTCCTCATTCCTTACCTTATTAGTCCACCTAATCTTTAACATATGCCTGTTGCAACACATCTCAAATGCTTCGCTCTTTCTCGTTCCGGTTCTCCACAGTCGATGTTTCACTATCATACAATTCTGTGCTCCAGACGTACATTCTCAGATATTCCTTCCTCAAATTAAGGCAGATATTAGATATTAGAATACTTCTCATAGTCAGGAATGCCCTTTTTGCCATTGCTAGCCTGATTCTGATGTCCTCCTTGCTCCGTCCGTCATTGGTTATTTTACTCCCTAGGTAGCAGAATTCCCTTCTTTGTGGCCATCAATCCAAGTATCTCGCAGTTATCATTTCTACTACTTCATATCACCTTCATGTTTCTTCGATTTACTCTCAATCCATACTCTGTACTGATTAGATTGTTCACTCCATTCAGCATATGTAAAATTCTTCTTCACTTTCATTCTTCAGCGAATGATATCACTGACATACTTTCACTCCGAATTTTAATGTCACAACTGAACTTTTCATTTATTTCCATCATTGATTCTTCGATGTAGATATTGAACAGTAGGGGAGAAACTCTACATCCCTGTCTTACACCCTTTTTAATCCGAGCGCTTCGTTCTTGGTCTTCTACTCTTATTGTTCCCTCTTGGCTCTTGTACATGTTACAGGGTGTTTCAAAAATGACCGGTATATTTGAAACGGCAATAAAAACTAAATGAGCAGCGATAGAAATACACCGTTTGTTGCAATATGCTTGGGACAACAGTACATTTTCAGGCAGACAAACTTTCGAAATTACAGTAGTTACAATTTTCAACAACAGATGGCGCTGCGGTCTGGGAAACTCTATAGTACGATATTTTCCACATATCCACCATGCGTAGCAATAATATGGCGTAGTCTCTGAATGAAATTACCCGAAACCTTTGACAACGTGTCTGGCGGAATGGCTTCACATCAGATGATATGTACTGCTTCAGCTGTTCAATTGTTTCTGGATTCTGGCGGTACACCTGGTCTTTCAAGTGTCCCCACAGAAAGAAGTCACAGGGGTTCATGTCTGGCGAATAGGGAGGCCAATCCACGCCGCCTCCTGTATGTTTCGGATAGCCCAAAGCAATCACACGATCATCGAAATATTCATTCAGGAAATTAAAGACGTCGGCCGTGCGATGTGGCCGGGCACCATCTTGCATAAACCACGAGGTGTTCGCAGTGTCGTCTAAGGCAGTTTGTCCCGCCACAAATTCACGAAGAATGTCCAGATAGCGTGATGCAGTAATCGTTTCGGATCTGAAAAATGGGCCAATGATTCCTTTGGAAGAAATGGCGGCCCAGACCAGTACTTTTTGAGGATGCAGGGACGATGGGACTGCAACTTGGGGCTTTTCGGTTCCCCATATGCGCCAGTTCTGTTTATTGACGAAGCTGTCCAGGTAAAAATAAGCTTCGTCAGTAAACCAAATGCTGCCCACATGCATATCGCCGTCATCAATCCTCTGCACTATATCCTTAGCGAATGTCTCTCGTGCAACAATGGTAGCGGCGCTGAGGGGTTGCCGCGTTTGAATTTTGTATGGATAGAGGTGTAAACTCTGGCGCATGAGACGATGCGTGGACATTGGCGTCATTTGGACCGCAGCTGCAACACGGCGAACAGAAACCCGAGGCCGCTGTTGGATCACCTGCTGCACTAGCTGCGCGTTGCCCTCTGTGGTTGCCGTAGGTGGTCGCCCTACCTTTCCAGCACGTTCATCCGTCACGTTCCCAGTCCGTTGAAATTTTTCAAACAGATCCTTTATTGTATCGCTTTTCGGTGCTTTGGTTACATTAAACCTCCGTTGAAAACTTCGTCGTGTTGCAACAACACTGTGTTCTAGGCGGTGGAATTCCAACACCAGAAAAATCCTCTGTTCTAAGGAATAAACCATGTTGTCTACAGCACACTTGCACGTTGTGAACAGCACACGCTTACAGCAGAAAGACGACGTACAGAATAGCGCACCCACAGACTGCGTTGTCTTCTATATCATTCACATCACTTGCAGCGCCATCTGTTGTTGAAAATTGTAACTACTGTAATTTCTAAAGTTTGTCCGCCTGAAAATGTACTGTTGTCCCAAGCATATTGCAACAAACGGTGTATTTCTGTCGCTGCTCGTTTAGTTTTTATTGCCGTTTCAAATATACCGGTCATTTTTGAAACACCCTGTATATATTACATGTCTTTCACTATAGCTTACTCTTATTTTTCTCAGAATGGCGAATATATTGTACCATTTTACATTGTCGAGCGCTTTTTCCAGGTCGACAACTCCTATGAACAGTTATTGATTTTTTTTCGCCTTGGCTCCGTTATTAATTTCCAGGTCAGAATTGCCTCTCTGGTGCCTTTACCTTTCCTAAACCCTAACTGATCGTCGTCTAGCACGTACTCAATTTTCTTTTACATTCTTCTGTAAATAATTCTGGCCAGCAACTTGGATGCATGAGTTGTTAAGCTTATTGTGCGATAATTGTCAGCTCTTGGCGTCTTCGGAACGGTGTGGAATGATATTTTTCCCGAAAGTAAGATGGTACATCGCCAGACTCATAAAGTGTAAACACCAGCGTGAATAGTCGTTTTGTTGCCACTTCACCTAATGATTTTAGAAATTCTATGGAATGTTATCTATCGCTTCTGCCTTATTTGATCTGAAGTCCTCCAAAACTTTTTTAAATTCTGGTTCTAGTACTGGATCACTTGTCTCTTCTAAATCGACTCCTGTTTCTTCTTCTATCACATCAGACAAATCTTCCACCTCATAGAGGCCTTCAATGTACTCTTCCCACCTATCCGCTCTCTCCTCTGCCTTTAACAGTGGAATACCCCGTTGCACTCTTAATGTTACCACGCTTGCTTTTAATGTCACCGAAGGCTGTTTTGTCTTTCCTGAATGCTCAGTCAGTATTTCCGACAGTCATTTCTTTTTCCATTTCTTGAGATTTTTCATGAAGCCATTTAGTCTTAGCCTCCCTGCACCTCCTTTGTATTCCAGTCCTCATTAACTTGTATTTCTGTATTCCTGAATTAGCCTGAACATTTTTGTACCTTTTTCATTCATCGATCAACTGGAGTATATCTTCTGTTACCCATGGTTTCTTCGCAGTTAGCTTCTTTGTACCTATGTTTTTCTTTCCGAATACTGTAGTTGCCCTTTTTTTTAAAATGTCCATCACTATTCTACTTTGCTGCCTAGTGAGCTATTCCCTAATACCGTGTCTATAGCCTAGAACTTCAAGCGTGTCTTATGATCCCTTAGTACTTCTGTATCCCAGTTCTTCGCATATTGATTCTTCCTGACTAATCTCTTGAATTTCAGCCTACTCTTCATCACTATTTTATTGTGATCCGAGTGTATATCTGCTCGTGGGTACGTCCTACAATCCTGTATATGATTTCGAGCTCTCTGTCTGACCATGATGTAATCTAACTGAGACCTCCCTGTATTACCTAGTCTTTTCCAAGTATACCTCCTCCTCTTGTGATTCTTGAACAGAGCATTCGCTACTACTGGTACAGAACTCAATTAGTCTTTCTCCTATCCCATTCCTTATCCCAAGTCCATATTCTCCTGTAAACTTTTCTTCTATTCCTTCCCCTACAACTGCATTCCAGTCCCCCATGTTTATTAGATTTTCGACCCCTAAGGTGGTGAAACAGTGTCACACGCATTCGCTGAGTCGTCATCGCCCAGCGCAAACCGCTAATGGTACAAGTTTGAAGTATCAATGTGTCAGCTTTTGAAGAACGTGTGGATCGTATACTATAGGCACCGATTAAGAAGGGATTGTCTGATATTCCACTCCAGACGGGGTGAAATAGTGGACGAAACGATTTCTGAAAGTATGTCACTGTTAATGTAATTTTGAAGGTAGAACAACGAAAACTGGTATATGGAGTCTTAGTCAAATAATAAAAAATGCGTATTTCAGCATTTTTGAACATTCAACCACTAAGGTCGTCAACGTTGTTTTGAAAATAAATAATTACTGAAGAGCTACTAAAGGAGTTTTAAAGGCTACGATAATCGGTATTGAACTTGGCGGTTAGAAATAAAGAAATACGTGTTTCAATGTTTCTGGAAATTCAAAACCTAAAGCAGTGCAATAGATAGTGAAAATTTTTAAGAAAATATTTGGTCATTGTTTTAAAAAAATTTTAAGTTAACTTTACGAAAATTGTTATTTCACTTCTCGATTAGATATAAGGAAATATTTGCTGGGGGACGAAATTTCCTATGGAAATATCTCCACAAGAAAGCAAAATGCACTTTGGAATCCTGCTACCAGAATCACTATTTTGTCAGAAGTACAATCGCGAAAGACCATGCACATACGACCTTAATTAGCATGTAAAGCCCAGAATGTGTTGCAATTTCTGAACAACATCAACAATCGATTAAATAAAAACAAAAATGTCTGTGGGTAATACAGTTCACGCAAGTGAAGCAGAGGGCGCTAAGCTAGTTATTTCATATTATTTGCTTTCTATGTTTTAGATAAATTACGAACTCTCTTCATTTTATGGCGTTTTCAGAAGGAATGACTTCCATTCTCGAAACTCTCCAATACGGCAGTGTTAAATCACGTCCGTATTCATCACAGAGTCTGTAGTCACTATGTGAGCTCTTCTGTTCATCTGAACCAGGTTTTCATCATATCAGACTCACGAAGTGTGGTGTCAGTTTTCAACACCGTCGTGAGGATGACGTTTATCTTGTAAACGTAATGCTGAAGCAGGAGAGCTGTAGTGGCTTGCAGTTCCAAGGAACATAATTTGACTTCATAGTTTCAGTAACTCAAATAAAACGAGTGCATGAACTTCCCCAGAAACGACTCAACGTAGGAGAGACTCTATTGTAGCTCCAATTATAATGTATTCGATCACGTCCCTAAATTTAAAGAGAAGGCTATAACGAATGGAAAGCAGAGTGCATAGAAACGAGATATCACAGAGGTTTTCAGTACTAAATTGTGCGACCTCTTCCTTCTCACAAGATCGCAGCGTACCGAATGGACTTACGACAGAGGGCCGCGCTAGGTAGCGGCGCGGTCTAGGCGTCTTGTCACGGTCCGCGCGGCTCTCCCGTTAAGTTGTTAAGTCTGAGTTAACTTAAGTAGTGTAAGTAGTGTGTAAGCTTAGGGACCGATGACCTAAACAGTTTGGTCCCGTAAGATCTTACCACAAATCCACAAAATCTACGACAGACGATATCTAGTTTCAAGATGAGGATACATTTCATTCACTACAGTTTCCCTAAGCACTAGTAAGTACAGGTCATAAAGACTATTCAACTTGTGCCATGAAACTCATCATGACATATTCTTAACGTCAGCAATGTCATTTTAGCGGTATCACTATCCTCCCGTCAAGCAATGAAAAGAACTTTCGAAACTTTATTCATTTAAGAGATTCCATCCTGCTAATGTAATAAGCTACAACATCCTCCTTATGTACTACCATTATTTATCTGTAAACATGAGATGTACTACTGCTGTAATACGGCGCTTGCTGCATGATATATACAGCCAACGTCAATCAAAGTAAATAAAAATGTATCATATTATGAGCATCCCGCTATTTACGGAAACAGTACTTAAAAATTATATTAGAAGTTCGTAACATGGGGCAACAAAATCGTTCAATAAATCATGCACATTGAAACTTAACAGCCAAACTGTCTGTCGGCTTCTGTCTTAGGTTCATCAGCCGGCGCTGCTTGGATGATTTTTCTGACGATTTTCCAGCACATGTAACTGCCATTGTCAAAGTTTCACGGTGGTAGCAGTGGCAGGTCAAACTTAGACAATGCCAACCACTAGTTCTGTCGAACCATCCGAAAAATTAAAAAAAAAAAAAAAAAAAAAAATTGGTCGAAGAATCCGAGACAGATGTCAACAAATGGTGACGGAAGAGTTAACAATGTTACAGAAACTTAACTATAAACAACGAATATTTTGTAGTGTTCTACCTACTAACATCGAAATATTTCCTCTGCCAATGCTCTGCTGACTGGTTCGATAGCGCCAACTCATCGAGTCCGCTTTCGGAGTGGCACTAATCTAACAAATCTTGCCAATAGAGAGATCATCATGATACATTTCAGCTACAGGCAACGCGTCCTGAGGATATCTAGTGTATAAGCTTATAAATCAGAAGTCTCCATTAACTTTTGCTTCCTCGTGCTGCTGAACATTGCTGGTCCTTCCACAGTTAGGCACAGGTTCCACCCCAACGATACGTGCGCTGAATGTGTATTCACTTTTCGTATAGTCTGACACAGCCCCTTTCAAAATGAATGATGGAAGGAACATTAGGGGTTGACATTCCGTCGATGCCGAGCTCATTAGAGGTGGTTAGCATAATGTATGAGGCTTCTTATAGCAGACTTCTGCCGTTCGCCGTTGGTTATGAATTTTATTCAAAATCAAAATAGTGACTGAGGTTGAGCCTTCGACCAAAGATCTTTGTCTTACAATTCAAAGGTTTTTGCCCAAAAGCATAGTTTGTTCTAGAATGTGAAACGTATTAAAATTCATCTTGTTGCACACTGAAGAGCCAAAGAAATTGGCACACCTGCCTCATACCATGTAGGACACACAAGAGCACCCAGGCGTGCCGTAACACGACGTGGCATGGACTCGACTAATGTCTGAAGTAGTGCTGGAGGGAACTCACATCATGAATGCTACAGGGCTGTCCATAAATGCGTAAGAGTACGAGGGAGTGGAGATCTCTTCTGAACAGCATGCTGCAAGACATGCCAGGTACACTCAGTAATGTTCATGTCTCGGGAGTTCGACGGACGGCGTAAGTATTTAAACTCAGAAGCGCGTTCCTGGAGCCACTCTGTAGCAATTCTGGTTATGGAGGTTTGGGGTGTCGCATTATCCTGCTGGGATAGCCCAATGGACATGAATGGATGCAGGTGATCAGACAGGATGCTTATGTACGTGTCACCTGTCAGAGTCGTATTTAGATGTATCAGGGGTCTCAAATCACTCCAACTGCACACACCCCACACCACGCCCAACACCATTACAGAGCCTCTACCGGCTTGAAAACCCCATGAAGGGTCTATGGATTCATGAGGTTGTCTCCATGACCGTATGTGTCCATCCGTTCGATACAATTTGAAACGAGGCTCGTCTGACCAAGTAACATGTTTCCAGTCATCAACATGCCGATTTCGGTGTTAACAGGCCCTGGCAAAGCGTAAAGCTTTGTGTCACGCAATCATCAATGGTACACAAGTTGAACTTTGGCTCATAAAGTCCATATCAGTGGTGTTTCGCTGAATGCTTTACTCACTGACACTTATGATGGCCCGGCATCATCTGCTGCACTTTGTGGAAGGTTTGCATTTCTGTCACGTTGTACGCTCTCTTCAATCGTCGCTGGTCCCATTCTTGCAAGATTGTTTTCTAGCCGCAGCGATGTCGAAGATTTGACGTTTCACCAGATTCCTGATATTCGCGGTGCACTCATGAAACGGTTGTACGGGAAAATCCCTACTTCATCATTACCCCAGAGATGCTGTGTCTCATCGCTCTTGTGCCAACTATAACACCACATTCAAACTCACTTAAATCTTGATGACCTATCATTGTAGCAGCTGTAACCAATCTAACAACTGCACCAGACACTTGTTGTCTTATATAGGCATTGCTCACTACAGCGCCGTGTTTTGCTTGTTTATATACCTCTATATTTGAATATGCATGCCTGTACCAGTTTCTTTGGCACTTCAGTATATGTCATTGTAATCAAAAGCGAAATAACGGATCTACACAGATCAGTCACATTTATGTGACCGCCACCTATGTTCAATGTCAGCGTGAAAAAAACGCTCACGGGTGACAGGTTGCAATGCTAATAGGTGTATATTAAACGGTTGTAGGAATTGCAGCCATTAGTATGTAATGGAAGAAATGGTCAGTTAGATTCAACTTGTATTTATTTCTTGCTGGTGTGTCATTAAATGGACCTGAAACGTCCACTCCAAGAATTTCAGATGGTTTATATGATCCCATAAGACGTTGTAATAAAGTTTATCAGTGGCTGTGATCAGCTCGTTGTGCACAAAACATGCATTCCCTGACATATTTCTCGACACCTCATTTTCTAATGCACCACCAAAATTTTATTGTGAATTCGTCTATCAATTGCTCTTCGCCCACCACAGACTGACAACATATGGCCACGTGTTTGCACCAAGACTTTGTTCCAGGAAGCTACAAGTACTCCCACTCATGTCATTTTACAGCAACAGAATTGTGTTGGATAAATAATTAGCATGGAAGGTGTGAGAACAAACACAGACATGGTCTCAGTAGACAGTTAAACAGTTGCAAAGTTTCATCTGTCTCTGTAGCTATTATTGTATAGTCGTAAGGGAATTTTCTGAAATTTTGGACATTTGAACCGTTTGTTATGGAAAGGAGCAGAATTTGAATGTTCTCCCAAATGTCAGATGGCGTTTGATACTTTACAGTAAGGACTGATGACGGACCCAGTTGATATTCTACAATTTTGAAAAAGAATCTATTCTACTTTGTGATGCAAGTAATATGGTTCTTTAGTGTGTCCTATAGCTGAATATAGAAGGCAAAGAGTGTCGTGTAACATATGTATTCCGACAGTGGAACAATGCAGAGCAAAATTATTCCAGAGTTGAGGAGATGTTAACAGTAATGTATGGTATTATGTACTTCTGCTATTATTTATATAGCCGAAATTTAAAGGTAGTCATCGGCCACACTGTTATCCAATGTTTATTATGGTTGAAGGGCCCATGCAGCAGATTAACAAGATGGGCAATTCGTTTGAGTGAATTTGATTGTGAGATAATACACAAAACAGGGAAAAAGGCATTCTAACGCCGACATTTTAAGTAGAAATACTGCAGACCTACGAACGCTGGGCAGGAGCTTTGCTGAATACCGGAAATTGCACACTGCTGTGATGACTGTTAACAAATCAAGTTAAAATCTCAGTTTGTGAGGCACGATTCCTCATTTTACCTATGCACTTCGCCGTTATTTTTGAATTCGGATGGGTTATTAATAACAAATTTCGTAAGTGAATATATTTATTGGGAAGGTACTGTGAATAACCCCAGTTCCTTTAACAAATGTCTGCAAGGTGATCTTGGGTCAGCTGTAGCTATTATCCTGATTACAAGCTTTTGTGCAATGAATACTTTCGCTCTTAACAACTAATTGCCGCACAAAATTATGCCATATGAATACATGGAAGAAGCCTGGATATACTTGAAGGTATCAGATAGATTATATATTGGTAAGAGAGAGATTTAGAAACCAGGTTTTAATTTGAGAGATATTTCCAGGGGCAGATGTGGACACTGACCATAATCTATTGGTTATGAACTGTAGATTAAAACTGAAGAAACTGCAAAAAGGTAGGAATTTAAGGAGATGGGACCTGGATAAATTGACTAAACTAGAGATTTTACAGAGTTTCAGGGAGAGCATAAAGGAACAATTGAAAGGGGTGGGGGAAAGAAATACAGCAGAAGAAGAATGGGTAGCTTTGAGGGATGAAGTAGTGAAGGTAGCAGAGGATCAAGTAGGTAAAACGACGAAGGCTAGTAGAAATCCTTGGGTAACTGAAGAAATACTGAATTTGATTGATGAAAGGAGAAAATATAAAAATGCAGAAACAAAGCAGGCAAAAAGGAATACAAACGTCTAAAAAATGAGATCGACAGGAAGTGCAAAATGGCTAAGCAGGGATGGCTAGAGGACAAATGTAAGGATATAGAGGCTTATCTCGCTGTGAGTATGATAAGAAATTCCTACAGGAAAATTAAGGAGACCTTTGGAGAAAAGATAACCACTTGTATGAATATCAAGAGCTCAGATGGAAACCCAGTTCTAAGCAGAGAAGGAAAAGCATAAAGGTGGAAGGAGTATATAGGGGGTCTATAAAAGGGCGATGAAATTGAGGATAATATTATGGAAATGGAAGAGGGTGTATATGAAGATGAAATGGGACATATGATACATCGTGAAGAGTTTGACAGAGCACTGAAAGACGTGGGTCGAAAAAAGGCCCCGGGAGTAGACAACATTCCATTAGAATTACTGACAGCTTTGGGAGTGCCAGTCCTGACAAAACTCTACCATCTGGTGAGCAGATTTATGAGACAGGCGAAATATCCTCAAGAAGAATATAATAATTCCAATCCCAAAGAAAGCAGGTGGTAACAAATGTGAGAATTACCGAAGTATCAGTTTAATAAATCAAAGTTGCAAAGTACTATTTGGAATTCTTTACAGACGAATGGAAAATCTGGTAGAAGCCGACCTCAGGGAAGATCAGTTTCGATTCCATAGAAATACTGGAAAAAGTGAGGCAATACTGAACCTACGATTTATCTTAGAAAATAGATTAAGGAAAGGCAAACCTATGTTTCTAGCATTTGCAGACTTAGAGAAAGCTTTTGACAATATTGACTGGAATACGCTCCTTCAAATTCTGTATGTGGCAGGGGTAAAACACATGGAGAGAAAGGCTATTTACAATTTGTACAAATACCAGATGGCAGTTATAAGAGTCGAGGGACATGAAAGAGAAGCAGTGGTTGGGAAGGAAGTGAGACAGGTTTGTAGCCTCTCCCCGATGTTATTCAATCTGTATTTTGAGGAAGCAGTAAAGGAAACTAAAGTAAAATTCGGAGTAGGTATTAAAATAACTTTGAAGTTCACCAATGACATTGTAATTCTGTCAGATTCAGCAAAGGACTGGGAAGAGCAGTTGAACGGATATGGATAATGTCCTCAAAGGAGGATATAAGATGGACATCAACAAAAGCAAAACGATGATAATGGAATGTAGTCGATTTAAGTTGGAATTACTTTAGGAAATCAGACACTTAAAGTAGTAAAGGAGGTTTGCTATTTTGGGACCAAATAACTGATGATGGTCGAAGTAGAGAGGATATAAAACGTAGACTGGCAATGACAAGGAAAGCGTTTCTGAAGAAGAGAAATTTTTTAACATCGGATATAGATTTAAGTGTCATGAAGTCGTTTGTGAACGTATTTGCGTGGAGTGTAGTGTATGGAAGTGAAACATGGAAGATAAATAGTTTGGACAAGAAGACATTAAAAGCTTTCGAAATGTGGTACTTCTGAAGAATGCTGAAGGTTAAATGGGTAGATCACATAATTAATGAATATGTATAGAATAGAATTGGGGAGAAGAGAAATTTGTGGTACACCTTGACTAGAAGAAGGAATCGGCTGATGGGACATGTTCTGAGGCATCAAGGGATTACCAATTTAGTATTGGAGTGCTTTGTGGAGGAGGGAGACCATGAGATGAATACACTAAGCAGATTCAGAAGGATGTAGGTTGTGGTAGGTACTAGGAGATGAAGAAACTTGCACAGGATAGAGTAGCATGGAGAGCTGCATCAAACCAGAACTGAAGACTACAACAACATCATGAAATCAGTGAATGAAAATAGGCATAGTAGGCTAATTTACTGATATGTTTATCACCAAAATTTGTAATAACCCTAAAGGCATAAGTACCTGGACTTAACCGTTTCAGCAGATCATCAATGTGTTTCTTCCAGTTCATTTTCTCATCAATGCACACACCAAGAAATTTTGAGTATTCTGCCTTAGCAACAGACTTCTGTTCATAGTCTACATTTTCATTGGTGTTATGCCGTTTACTGTACAGAATTGTATAAACTGTGCTTTCTTAAAATTTAGTGAGAGTTCATATGTAGAGAACCACTTAATAATTTTCTGAAAGACATTTGCAATTTTCTCAGCTGATTCTTGCTTCTTGGGTGTGATTACTATACTTGTTTCATTGGCAAAAGGAACTAGTTTTGCATCTTCAGGAATATAGAGTGGCAAGTCGTTAATCATTGTTAAGAACAATAAGGGAACCAAGACTGAACCTCATGGGACACCATTCTTGATACCTCTTCTGGTTTTTGCAGACTATCTGCACTGTTATTTTTCAACCTTCTGCATTCTTACAGTTAAGTACGAATTACACCATTTGTGCACTGATACACTCATACCACAATACTTAAGCTTATCTAAAAGAATTTCATGATTCACACAATCAAAAGCCTTTGAGAAATCACAAAATATCCCCATGGGTGAAGTTTTGTTAACCATTGCATTTAATATTTGATCAGTAAAAGCAACTATAGCTTGACATTTTGTTAGTACTTCATTTTTGTGAAATATGTGATCCTATGCTTGAATACAATTACTTTGTAAAGACTTTTAGATACAGTTACAGAAGTGGGATTAGGTGGTAAATGTTAGCATCAGATTAATCCCCTTGTTATGCAATGGTGTAACTATAGTGTATTTTGTTTTATCTGGAAAAATGCCCTGTTTCAATGAGCTACTACATATGTGGCTGAGAATTCTACTTATTTGTTGGGAGCAAGCTTTTAGTACTCTGTTGGAAATGCCATCAATTCCATGTGAGCGTTTATTTTTGAGTGACTTTATTATTTTCCTAATTTCAGTAGAAGAGTTGGGTCGAATTTCAATTCCATCAAATTCCATAAGTACTGCCTCTTCCATATGCTGCCTTGGGTTTTCTAATGAATAGCTGGATCCTATTTCTCTACAACACTAAAGAAATGATTATAAAAAATGTTTTCTACTTCTTTTTTCTTGTTAATGAACTTTTCATTGTGTTTGATAGAAACACAGTATTCCTGTATTCTCTGTTGCCCTGTTTCCCTTTTAACAATATTCCAAATTGTTTCAGTTTTATTATTAGATGTGCCAATCTGAGACATAATGCACATGGTTCTGTACTTTTTGATAACTTTTCTTAATACAATGCACTAGTTCTTATAATGTTTCTCTGTTTCGGTATCATTACTCCTCTTAGCTTTGAGATACATTTCCATTTTCTGTTTACAAGATATTTTGATCCCTTTAATAAGCCATGGTTTTTTAAATGGTTTCTAACAACTGTTTTCTTAGAGAAACTGTTCTCAAATATACTCTCAAATGTATCATGAAGTAGGTTAAATTTTAAATTATCATCACGTTCCCTATGCACCTCATCCCGGTCTAACTTTTGCAAGCTTTCCCTAAAATTTTGAATTGTTAAATCGTTAATTGTATGCACTAGTTTGGAGGACTGTTTTGCATTACTGTATGGAGCTATATCGTATACTGTAACTAGCTGTGCATCATGATATTACAGGAAAAAGTTTTTATTTGATTAAATTTATCCTGGTCTATGAAGACATTATCTACCAGTGTGCTGCTTTCCTGTACCGCCCCTAGTAGGAAATCAATAGCTGATATCAAATTGAAAGAACCAAGTATTACTTCAAGGTCAAAATTTCTTTTGGACTCTTTCAGAAAATCTACATTGAAATCCTCACAAATAATAATTTGCTTGCCCCTGTCCCACAGATATCTCAACCAAGAATCCAAGTTTTTCAAAAATAGTTCAAAATTTCTTAATGGGGATCTATACATGGCTATAGCTATAAAACAGAAATTATTTAGTTTAAGTTCACACGCACATTCTTCTATATGTTGCCCTACTGCAATTGGTCGCCAATGATTCATGACAGGTCACCTCAGCAGATTAATTATGTTGTATGCTCCATGAAACTGCTGTAGGATTGTAGAATGTGAAACGTCTGAAAGCAAGCACCCAATAACAATCGTGTGAGCGTTATGTTCTGGGGACGGTTCTCGTGGCATTTCCTGGAATCTCGTCTGTCTGGAAAGCACTGTGGACCAACAAAGTATGCATCTATCCTTGGAGCCCATGTTGTAATGTTCTTTAATTAAATGAAACAATAATCTTTACGATTACGTTAAATGAAGTCTGATCTGCAGAATAGATCTTAGCTCGAAATGTTGTGTTACATGTTGTAAGTGCAAGTGATGTGCTTCTCTGTCTTACTGTTAGCAAAACATTACAAACCGATTGCGCAATGCAACTCCCAATACCAATACAGAAACACAGTCACTGCAAAAAACATTCAGCTCCTTAAGCACTGAATCTTAATACACTCTTCACAAAACAAATAAATTAAATTGTCTTACCTCTAAAGCTGCAATGGGGCAAAGAGATATATTCTGGTCTCTCATAACTAATATGAATATGAGTAACTACAGGCTTAGCAGTGTGCAATGCTGGCTATAATACTTGAAATGCTCATCAAACTCATTTGGCTGATAAAAATTTAAGAAAATTCAACTTCTTTAAAAATTATATAACACTGACTGGTAGGCAGTACTGATTATGGTGAATTGCTAAAGATAATTTTTTAGCAAAATCATATTGCGTGTTAAATTTGGCTTTTCAGAAATATCTGACAATTGAAGCTACATTACTCACAAATGATTGAAAACAATGAGATACAAACAGCAAGTATCATAGCTTCATTAATCCAACATAAATGCAAATCAACAAATTACACATAGCTCTGTTAACATATCTGAAAAGCATTACGAAAATCAAATATCTAACCAGCCTTTATCTCAAGACAGTTTATGTAAATTCTGTGGCTACTCAACAATTACGTATTGTCAGCCAACTCATCTATACTAATGTGCTGTCAAAAATAGATATCATAATTATTTAAATCATTACCTTATTTGCCTGACGACTTCTGCTTCCAGGTTCAACAATATTGACATATGTACATTAATCTAACTCTTCGTGTTTTCATACAGCACACGACAAATACAGCCTACTCTATTGTCTTTCCCTCACAGACATCTACCTACAATGGGCGCCCAGCACTCTCTTACTCCAACAACGCAGTACAGTACCTTTGACTCTGGGGTCGTGCACAGACAGCGATCCACATTATCGAGCCTGCCATAGACATTCATCTTTTATGGTATATTAGTTTAATTTTAATTTATTAATATTATTATCTTTTTTTGGTGCCACATTCAAGTGGTCCCCAGTATAGTCCTTTCACCACCCTCCAGCGGTATTTAACAAATTTGGCACATATTTAGAAGTACCTTGTACAACAGGTGTGTGGTTACCTTATCAAACTCTATAACATCATTAAACTCGAAAGAATTGATAGTGCTCAGATACACTACTATAAATCATACTCTGGATATAATCTGGGTAAATTGTCTCGTAAACAAGGTCGCTAACAAATAAATAATGTAAGGCGTAATCAGTATACAATCCTAACTGACAAGATGATTGTATAGGCTTGTGCAAGGGAAACGAATTGTCATGGCTGAAGCCTAGGAGTATGTTGAAATGACTGCATCATAAAGTCCATATCTTTTTTTCTGGCGCCTTCAACAACTAATAATGAGCCATGTGGCTTGCATTCAGTGTAAGGAGACATCTGAACTTCATACTATTTGCCTCAGTCGTGTGCAGAGATACAAGAGGTATGCAGTAATAAATTCCCAACAACTGTATTTGGTGGCTAACATAATATCAGTAATGTGATGACCATCATCATCACTGCTATTCATAGTAGAGACTCTTCTGGGATCCAAACAACATATTTAGTCACTTACATTGAAGTATGAATACCAGTAGTAAGTTGCTCCAATACCATGGGCAGAGGCAGAAGACTGTATAATGGAAAGTACAAAAAACTAGCAAAGGTGACATAGTGGAATGTGACCATTTCTACCTATATCTATTTGTCTGATCCGAAAAAGTTCAGTCTCCTAATGAACAACAATGCTTTACATCAGAGTGAATAGGTAAAACTGTATTTGAACTCTGAAAAAGACAAAATCAAGAAGTGTAGCATCAAGCTGCCAATTAGACATAGAATAACGTTACATGGCAGAGAATATCACAGTTCATAATATTTTATTGTGGCACTCAGTCGCCTTGTATATGCAACATTGTGCTATAATTACATAAGAAATGTAACAGGTCAATCAAAAATTGAATGGCTCCAGGTGGTCTTGTAATTAGAATACATGCAAATCTTAATAAGTAAATCAATATATAGAAAAACGTCAATCAGAGGCGCTAAGAGGCCTTTGTACATACATAAATGCTGATATTAGTAACTTTAAAATGTTACTGACATCATACTTATGGCTCAAAGTGGCCAACTTTTACAAAGAGATAATTGCTGACCTTAATAACTAAAAAGTGACAAAATGTTCTTTGAGGCTCACAGTGACTTGGTTTTGCACGAAATACTCGCTGATCTTAATAGCAAATGTGAAAGAAAACATGTTTAATGCTCAAGGTGGCCTAGTTTTACATAGCATAAACATCAAAACTTAGAAAGCATCATAAAATATCATTTACCTATAACTTATAAAAGTACAGCTCTGTATGGCCTGTATGAATACCTATTAGACTAATAGAATCATAGAATGAAAGTGTGGTACCATGTGAGTAAAGACAGAATATTTATAGGTTGTGTATCACCTTCAGGGCTTCTTAAAACTACCTACTAAATGACCTATATCTCTAACAATGTGCATATCTACAGGGAAGGATATGGGAATGCTATATAAGGACAGTGCTTCTCTAACCGTAAAGAAAACGATTAACAATCAATCGTCGTTCATCTTGAGTCAAGAACTGCTATGGCCAAAGCGTAGGACAAATGTGATTATAGTACAATGCAAACAAAAAGGCAGGAGTACTAAGTGCAATATAAATTAGTGACTAGATGAATGGTACATATTACTAGAAATCAAGATACAAAAAATGCAAATATGAGTATGAACTGCAGAAATAGTTTAACCTGTAAATGTGGTTATTAACCTGAAAGAAAAGGTAGTCATGTTGCTAACATAAGAAGTCAGTATCATTTGCATTCACATAAGGAATGGTGAAAAAAAACATGTTTTTAGGTGTAAAGGTTCTGAGACAGTCTACCACAAACATCTACAATTATTTGCCACAAGGTAAGACAGATTTTCTTAGAAAGGACACAACATACATACTATAACCATACAGTATCATTATAGAAAATTCATCAATATATCTATATAATCCTCATTATTGGAGTGCAGTTCAGATCATGAATACTCATTAATAATCAATATTCTATCATTATTCTGTAAAATTTGGTGCAGCACATGGCATGAACACTCAGTAAATATTCCAATAATACTCCTACATCTAAGATAAAATGCAGAAAAAAATATCCTTAATTCTAAATGTTTATAGGCAATCTGCCTAATTTACCTAGTAAATCAAGAGGAAAATGCTTATAAAGGCCTGCCAGGAAACATTGTGAGAAGTGTCTAGTATTCCATATAAGCTGTTTATGTTATACTTTCTATTTACTGAATTTCCTGCACTTTAGGAGCATAATGTCTGTTTGAATGCAGTGAGACTGTGGTACATTGGTTCTGCAAAATTTACAAAATAGATGAGTATGTGCAATGGATATGTGTTACAGGGTACACTGATTTCTTAAATCTACATAGGTGAAAGCAAGTAAACTAGTGGCATAATCAAGTACAAGAGACATATAGGAATATAGAGAACAAGACTGGGCATCAATGAAACATGGCAGCATTATAAAGTACAAGGAGTGACTAACCTAACAAAAAATGTAATAATAATTCATCAGACAATAGCATAAATGTTAGTAGTAATAATATCTTGCCTAGGGTGTGCAATAATGGGAAAGTGGAGTAGCATAGCATCACAAAATGGCACATTTCATGGTATCATTAAAGACAAAACAGCATCAGAAATCAATGAACATATAATATATAGAGTCTATATACAAAAGGCACAAAAATTCGTATTATATTAAAAAAATGTTTGAATTATAGTTTGCAGTGGTCAGACCACCTAAGGGATGTGATCCGCTGGGCACATGTCAAAATAAATGGTGTCTCTTTCAGTTGTTGTTTCCATGCACATGCGTATGAAAACATAAAAATATGCAAGGCCTTAGCGTACATCAAGAGAACCGACCTGCAAGATTCTCCCTACTGGGCACGGCACCACCCAATAAAATGCTGAATAATCAAGGATACGTGAAAACAACGTATCAGTAGAATTTGTATAAGCATAGGAAATGCATCAGGTAAAAGGGTCTGTATTGTGTCATCTCATTATGTACACTCATATGCAAATCAGAATATGCATATATAAAAGCTGGCAATATTAATATGCACATCTTTAAAAAAAATTGCAGTTGGCATAGATCTTGGAAAAATAATTTATACGAAGCTGAACGGCGAAAAAATATATTGACAGCAGTAGTGTAATGACTTCAGAATGAAAGACGTCTAATTGAAGAAATAATTTATGTAAACAAGATTGTGCATATCTGTAAAGTAAATAACGTAGCTGGTTACATAGAAATTTCGTAGAATAAATGACGTTAAAAATCTTCTTTTCAGATGAGTGGTGCTGAAATAAGTGTGCGTATAATTTCGTTCTTAATCGCAGCCATATTCTTGGCGCTAAAACTTACCCTGTTGGTATTTCAGTAATCTCTCATTATTGTCCTACGATGGAAACTGAAATTAAAAAAATGGCTCAAATGGCTCTGAGCACTATGGGACTTAACATCTGTGGTTATCAGTCCCCAAGAACTTAGAACTACTTAAACCTAACTAACCTAAGGACATCACACACATTCATGCCCGAGGCAGGATTCGAACCTGCGACCGTAGCAGTCGCGCTGTTCCGGACTGAGCGCCTAGAACCGCTAGACCACCGCGGCCGGCCAAACTGAAATTAAATACGCATCATTCAGTTGTTGCATAGCGACAAATGATGTAAAAGAAAATAGACGAATTCAGTGTATCAGAGTCAAAATCGTTTGTAGCGTCGCAGTCTGGGAATGGAAAATCGTAAAAAAAGTAATTTATTTGATGGCAGAATCTGTATGTCACATTTACAAAGCGCAATACAATTGATCCAACTCTGAGTTTGGCCTGGCATAATATTTTTGAGATGAATGTAGATGTGCTTAGTTTTGGAAACCAATGTTTTCAAAAAAATATGCTCGACAATTTGGTGCTGGTGGTATTCACCTCTAGTTAATTTATTGTGGACTGATTTGCTGCTGACGATTTGGCAGCTAATTTCATAGGATGTGTCCACTGCAATTAAATCAGATTGGCTTCGCAAGTAAATGGAAGTAACTTTGACGTCAGTGGACTTGATATATGCGGAGCAGAGTTTTGTTTTGGCCGGTGTAACGCTACACTGCTTTGAAGTGAGCTGTGGCGTACTGATGTGCGGTCAGACGGTATTGTTGACCGCGCCGCTGCAGGTTTCGAGGACGACATGGCACTCACCTGTTCAAGATATCACACTTCGTCCGTCCGTGGCTTCTATGCTTCCAACAGGCTGCACTAACGATTGATCATGACCTTGAATAATTTGTAACATTTGAGGAATCTCAGGGTTATCATATCTGCTTTCAGTTTGTGTAGGATAACTGTACGGGGTCGGTAAATTGAATCTGTGTGTTTGCTTGTGTTAAATAAACGGTGAATTGATTATAAAATATTATCATCCCCCTGACTCACATGTTGCGAAAATAATTTGGAACTCTTTGTGGCATTGTCCTGACGGAGTGTCTCGTTAGACAGAACTGACTGATCGTGGATAATAAAATCCTGTTCACACAAAATGACATCTGCATATACACCGATCTGCTGAATATGCTTCCTACGGCGTCGCTTTCGTGGCTTAGGATTTTCTGTACTGGTGCTAAAAGTATTACTCTGTGCGGTTTCACAAATTTTATCTGAAATATTACAAATGTTTCTTGATAATGTAGGGTCAACTGTGGCAGAATTTTTTTTTATGAAAGCTGCTGTCAATTGTAGTTATCTAACGTAGAGTGAATATGCTGTTCGTTAGAATTAGAAGTGGCTGTTGAAATAAATTCGAACTGTTGTGACCATCATCCTTATGGGCTGTGACATCAGACTGGACTGGCAAATCGTCGATAATAAAACTGTTTGCTCAAAATAACATCTGCATCCGTGCTGGAATTCTATGACTTCCACGAAGTTGCTGTGTTTTATTTGCTGTAGTAATGGACATCGTCTTCCTGTAGCTGTTAATTTTGGGGTCTGACTGTAGGTTGTCATGATTATATGCAGCTACTTTGAAAGAGATAAACAGAATGGTGATATATGGCATGGTATCACAGGAACCCGCAGCAATAGTACATCGAACAGATGTGTTGTCAGAAAAATGTTGCTTCCCAGAATGGGCTGGTAAGTGCGTCAGTGGGCTGTGGAAGGTTATTACGTAGGTCGCATTTGCGCAGTATTAGTTGCACAATACAAAGATTCAGTGTAAGCGAAATCGTCTTGCTCTTCAAAAATACTTAGCGTTGTGACGCAGTGGCAATCTAATACACTCCTGGAAATTGAAATAAGAACACCGTGAATTCATTGTCCCAGGAAGGGGAAACTTTATTGACACATTCCTGGGGTCAGATACATCACATGATCACACTGACAGAACCACAGGCACATAGACACAGGCAACAGAGCATGCACAATGTCGGCACTAGTACAGTGTATATCCACCTTTCGCAGCAATGCAGGCTGCTATTCTCCCATGGAGACGATCGTAGAGATGCTGGATGTAGTCCTGTGGAACGGCTTGCCATGCCATTTCCACCTGGCGCCTCAGTTGGACCAGCGTTCGTGCTGGACGTGCAGACCGCGTGAGACGACGCTTCATCCAGTCCCAAACATGCTCAATGGGGGACAGATCCGGAGATATTGCTGGCCAGGGTAGTTGACTTACACCTTCTAGAGCACGTTGGGTGGCACGGGATACATGCGGACGTGCATTGTCCTGTTGGAACAGCAAGTTCCCTTGCCGGTCTAGGAATGGTAGAACGATGGGTTCGATGACGGTTTGGATGTACCGTGCACTATTCAGTGTCCCCTCGACGATCACCAGTGGTGTACGGCCAGTGTAGGAGATCGCTCCCCACACCATGATGCCGGGTGTTGGCCCTGTGTGCCTCGGTCGTATGCAGTCCTGATTGTGGCGCTCACCTGCACGCCGCCAAACACGCATACGACCATCATTGGCACCAAGGCAGAAGCGACTCTCATCGCTGAAGACGACACGTCTCCATTCGTCCCTCCATTCACGCCTGTCGCGACACCACTGGAGGCGGGCTGCACGATGTTGGGGCGTGAGCGGAAGACGGCCTAACGGTGTGCGGGACCGTAGCCCAGCTTCATGGAGACGGTTGCGAATGGTCCTCGCCGATACCCCAAGAGCAACAGTGTCCCGAATTTACTGGGAAGTGGCGGTGCGGTCCCCTACGGCACTGCGTAGGATCCTACGGTCTTGGCGTGCATCCGTGCGTCGCTGCGGTCCGGTCCCAGGTCGACGGGCACGTGCACCTTCCGCCGACCACTGGCGACAACATCGATGTACTGTGGAGACCTCACGCCCCACGTGTTGAGCAATTCGGCGGTACGTCCACCCGGCCTCCCGCATGCCCACTATACGCCCTCGCTCAAAGTCCGTCAACTGCACATACGGTTCACGTCCACGCTGTCGCGGCATGCTACCAGTGTTAAAGACTGCGATGGAGCTCCGTATGCCACGGCAAACTGGCTGACACTGACGGCGGCGGTGCACAAATGCTGCGCAGCTAGCGCCATTCGACGGCCAACACCGCGGTTCCTGGTGTGTCCGCTGTGCCGTGCGTGTGATCATTGCTTGTACAGCCCTCTCGCAGTGTCAGGAGCAAGTATGGTGGGTCTGACACACCGGTGTCAATGTGTTCTTTTTTCCATTTCCAGGAGTGTATTTCTGTTTCTGGTCACGGAAGGGAACAAACTCTGTTCTGTGTTGTGACTGAATGTGGCGTCTGATGTTTGATTGTTCGCATTATTCATCTGAGGGAAATAAGAGTTATTTGTTAAGGCTTTATTTTGCTATATGAATCCGGTTTGCAAATCAATGCGTGGGGAGCAGCATTTATCAGCGCAAACGTTAAACAGAAGCAGAACTGTTTGGACACGATTAAGCGGAAAGCTGTGATGTGAACGGAAGATTTTCATGACAAAAGGCGGCGTTGTGTGTACAGTTTTTGGATTGGCAGCAAACGTTAGTATCATCATGCTTAATATGGGGCTCGAAAACTTCACTATTAACTGTTTCATACTGCGTGTGTGGCTCAACAGAGCGGTCATGTGCGTACTCCAGACGGTATTGTTGTCAGTATCAATGGAATGGAATGAAATTTCTGACGTGGGAAACCTAATTTTTTGCCATATTAGGTGGACACAATGGGTTCATTAATGTTTTCCGAAATTGTCAAACTGATGTCGCTGACGGTAGCGCTGGGGGCAAAACTGACAATGTTATGCCGCTTAAGGTCATGGTTAATTTCTTAGTAAAAGTTTGATAGGTTTCACTACACTGATGTATGTATAGCATTAACGTCATTCTCAAAGGTTTGGTACTGTCTGCGCTTTGCTTGGCTATCGCCTCAGTTTTATCGCAAAGACGTTTTTCACTGGCCTTAATGTCTGAATCTATCTGTTTGAAACGGTTATCAGTCGTTTCTGTGCATGATTTAAGCTCGCCACGTATGGTGGAGAATTGTTCATTGAACTGGGTGGTGGTGTCAATTGATATTTTTCGTATGATGGAACATTGTTCTTCATTTTTTTTTAATCGTTCATTCAACTGAGTATTTTGTTTAACCAACATTTCATCACTCTTATTAAAACGTTCACTGAACATGTGCATGAGATTTTGGATCACCGCTTCCATATTACTTCGATTTGGTACGTCGGGTGTCACCACTGTTGTGCTTTCTGATGTTGAAACATCATCTACAACGATGCACGTTTCGTTTGTTGCATTTTCTGCACAATTGCCGTTAATAAAATCCGACGCTTTTCCAAGAGCAGACTGACCACTTTGCACTAGTTTTTCCTCTGACATACTATTGGCGATCAGACCACTTGTGAGAAAAGTAGGCAAGTCACCGACCTCACTCAGTAAACAATCAACTTTTGAATCGTGCACATCAGCCATGTGCATATCAGCGGCGTACGAAATACCGGAACCTGCCGTCTGAGTACTAGTCAAGTTAGTAGGTGAAATGATAGTCAGGAACCTGTACATTACTTCTGGAAACGAACTCACGTTTTCTGTGGTGCTTTGCGACTGCCGCGTCGAAGAGTGGTCACTATCATTATCAACATTATTGTCAATAATAGGAAAGTCGTCTATTTCGGTATCTCTAATTATCAGATTACGCTCCGAAACCTTGAGACTTTGCGCGGCATCGTAAATAAAATATAGAGTACAAATCCAAATACAAAATTTCAACACTCAACTCAATGAAAAATAAATTTAAAAAAAGACAAGGCGAAGCACAAGAATGCCAATGAACAGTGGAAAAAGTTCATACAAGCTAGTATACTGCGTTGCTCCAAGAAATCTAACTACTATTATCGCTACAGAGCGGTTAAGAAAACAATATATATTTATCTGACTATTTTAATACCAAAGAATTCCCACAGCAAACGACTAGCAGAGCAGTCGCCGAGTGTAACGTTCTTTAATTAGATGAAATAATAATCTTTACGATTACGCTAAATGAAGTCTGATTTGTGGAATGAATACTGAACTCGAAATGTCGTGTTATGTGTTGTAAGTGCAGGTGTTGACTCCGTCTTAATGTTAGCAAAACTTCACGAATCGATTGGGCAACGCAACACGAATACCACTAAAGGAATATAGTCACTGCAAAATAGTTTCAGCTCGTTAAGCACTAAATCTTAAGGCCCTGTTCACATAATAAATAAATTAAATAGTCTTACTTCTAAAGCAGCAACCGAGTAACGCGATATATTCTGGTCTCCCATAAAAAAAAAAAATAAAAAAAAATTTATATGCCAACTGCAGGCTCAGCAGGGTGCAATGCTGGCTATAATACTTGAAATGCACATTGAATACATTTGGCTGATAAACGAGAACATTTAAGAAAATTCAACTTCTTTAAAAATTATATGACTTGGGCTGGGAGGCGGTACTGTTTATGGGGAATTACTAACACAGATTTTTTTTTAGCAAAATTATATTGCAAGTTAAGTTTGGCTTTTCAAAAACATCTGATAATTGAAGCTACATTACCCACAATTGATTCAAAACAATGAGATTTAAATAGAAAGAATTATAACTTGATTAATCTAACATAAATTGCAAATCAACAAATTACACCTAACTCTGTTAGAAAATCCGAAAAGTATTACAAGAATGAAATACCTAACTAGCCTTTATCTCAGAACAGTTTACGTACCTTCTGCGGTTACTCAAGAATTACAAATTATCATCCAATTCAACTTTACTAACGCTCTGGCAGAAACAGAAATCATAATTATTTAAATCTTTACCTTATTTGCCTGAGACGTCTGCTTCCAGGTTCAACAATACTGGTATACTTTCATTAAACAAACGCTTGGTGGCTTCACATGGCACACCGCAAAAACTGCCTACTCCATCGTCTTTCTATCACAGACAGCTACCTACAGATGAGCGCCAGCACTCTCTTACTCCAACAAAGCAGTACAGTACCTTTGGCTATGCGATCGCGCGCATTGTATACTAGTTTCATTTTCATTTATTAGTATTCTGATCTTGTTCTGGTGCCACATACAAGATTTGCCCCAGTATATTCCTTTCAATGTCCACCCCTAAATGCAGTTTTTCTTCTCGGCAGTACGGCGTCTACCAGCAGGACAATACAACAACGTGCTACATGCCTCGCAGTGTATGTCCGTGGTTCGAAGAGCACCAGGATGACTTTATCGTAGTATCCTGGCTACCAATCTCGGCGGACAAGCCCGATCGACATCTGTGCCACCGTCTCGATTGAGCTGTTCGCGCCATGGATCTCAAACAGTGAAAGCTAGCGCATCCGGCCATGTAACTGTAGTCGGTATGGCTCCACATCCCTGATGGTAGCTTCCAGAACCTCACTGAGTCTCTTGCAGCACATCTCGTACCGGTCTGCGCAGAAAAAATTTTGGTTTTTTAGGCTTTGAATAATGGTCACATTACGTGACTGGACGGAATGATATAAGCTTGTTCTTTATGACGACTTACAGTAATGAGGTACGTAATTGTAGTTTTAAGCTACAGAAGATTATGTTCTTCCATGTAAATCGTGAAGATGCAGTTTCGAAAATGCTGCAGAACCAATTGAGCTTTATTTACATGTCTCTATTGATTGTCTCCCCAGATAGAGTTGCAAATACATCAACCGTTATATCTTATTCATATTAATGACAGTAGAATTAATGACATGGAAGTAGTTCGAAATGAACATAAAACATTTTATAAATAATGAAAATATTTCTTTATCGTAAGATGATATAACTATCTCAACCTGCTACCTGTGCGATGGTCAACAGCAGAATGTGGGCTGTAAAATACCATTTATGGTTAAATCTTTATCCTCGTAATGTAACGAGCGAAAGGGAAGGGTGACAAATATTTATAACCTTTGCCATCATAGCGCTTCTGGATCGAAACTCGACTGCGCTCGGAGGTCACTAACATCGCAAATCACGCTTCCTAGATACGATGTATTACATTTCGTAGCTCTCTTTTAAGTTCCAAACCAGTTGAGGAGACAACGAAATTAATATCTCAATATGAAGAACCACTCCTGATCAAACAATGCCTCCTCCACCAGTTTAGTGTGTTCTATGAACAGTAAAGAACTCGGCTTATACAGATGACAAGACATAAAAGAATTGTATGTGGGATTCGTGTCCACAGTCTCACGACACACTCCTCAGTGGGAGTGGTTGCAAGTTGTTTTTTATGATTTGAGCATCTCATCGAGAGTAAAAAAGTATATCCCAAGTTTATAATAAAACACTAGGTACTAACACAATAAGCAATCTCGGTCTGAGATTACACAATGTCACAGTTACGCATGGAGGTATAATGAACGGAGACGGAGCTACAAACTCGTCGTCTACGTTGCTTTGACACCATCGCCCCCATTTTAGATGACCCAAAGGAATAGTAGACTGTTGTTTACGGATACTTCTTCGTCTTAATTCATGTCGTGTGCAGGCAACACTTGTTTTAAATAGAAAATGACACAGTGCCTTCGTGGAAAACATAGCATGGAAACAAAATTTACAGACATTTCTCTTGTCTTAAAAGCATATTTAATCCTGAGATAAGAAGCATTTTACTTCCTTCATGTAACTTTCGTCTTGTTAAACGTTTTGAATAACCAATAGTACATGACATGAAACGGCGGCTTTCGTAATGCTACATTTTCCTTAATACAAACAGACGATACTGATGTTCCGTCTATGTTCTCTGCCAGAAAGTACTGAGAACATAATCAGCTGTGTTCGGACGGTTTCCAAACTTTTCTTCTCACTCGGCTCACCTAAAGCGCTTTTCGTGTTCGACCTACAGGAAATTTAAAGTTAAATAGCACAGATAAAACCATTAGATCAAAAGCAATCACCGCACTTAAAATTCGTGTACATACTAGGAAATTTCTCTTGAATGAATCCACTTACAAACCTCCGGGCGGGGACTCTCAGGAGAAGGAAAACAGGCGTTCTACGGATCAGAGCGTGGAATGTCAGATCCCTTAATCGAGCACGTAGGTTAGAAAATTGAAAAAGGGTAATGGATAGGTTAAAGATAGTTATAGTTGGAATTAGTGATGTTCGCCGGCAGGAGGAACAAGACTTTTGGTCAGGCGAATACAGGGTTACAGATACAAAGTCAAAAAGGGGTAATGCAGGAGTCGGTTTAATAATGGATAAAAAAATAGGGGTGTGGGTAAGCTACTACAAACAGCATAGTGAACGCATTATTGTGGCCAAGATAGACACGTAGCCCACGCCTACAACAGTACTACAAGTTTATATGCCAACTAGCTCTGCAGATAACGAAGAAATTGACAAAATGTATGATGAAATAAAAGAAATTATTCAGATAGTGAAGAGAGATGAAAATTTAATAGTCATGGGTAACTGGAATTCGGTAGTAGGAAAAGGTAGTGAAGGAAACTTAGTAGGTGAATATGCATTGGGGCTAAGAAATGAAAGAGGAAGCCGTCTGGTAGAATTTTGCGCAGAGCATAACTTAATCATAGCTAACACTTGGTTCAAGAATCATGAAAGAAGGTTGTATACATGGAAGAACCCTGGAGATACTAAAAGGTTTCAGGTGGATTATATAATGGTAAGACAAAGATTTAGGAACCAGGTTTTAAATTCTAAGACATTTCCAGGGACAGAAGTGGACTTTGACCACAATCTATTGGTTATGAACTGTAGATTAAAACTGAAGAAACTGCAAAACGGTGGGACTTTAAGGAGATGGGACCTGCATAAACTGAAAGAACCAGAGGTTGTACAGAGTCTCAGAGAGAGCATAAGGGAACAATTGACAGGAATGGGGGACAGATATACAGTAGAAGAAGAATGGGTAGCTTTGAGGGATGAAGAAGTGAAGGCAGCAGAAGATCACGTAGGTAAAAAGACGAGGGCTGGTGGAAATCCTTGGGTAACAGAAGAAATATTGAATTTAATTGATGAAAGGAGTAAATATAAAAATGCAGTTAATGAAGCAGGCAAAAAGGAATACAAACGTCTCAAAAATGAGATCGACAGGAAGTGCAAAATGGCTAAGCAGGGATGGCTAGAGGACAAACGTAAGGATATAGAGGCTTATTTCGCTAGGGGTAAGATAGAGACTACCTACAGGAAAATTAAAGAGACCTTTGGAGAAAAGAGAACCACTTGTATGAATATCAAGTGCTCAGATGGAAACTCAGTTCTAAGCAAAGAATGGAAAGCAGAAAGGTGGAAGGAGTATATAGAGGGTCTATACAAGCGTGATGTTCTTGAGGACAACACTATGGAAATGGAAGAGGATGTAGATGAAGATGAAATGGGAGATATGATACTGCGTGAAGAATTTGACAGAGCACTGAAAGACCTGAGTCGAAACAAGGCCCCGGGAGTAGACAACATTCCATTAGAACTACTGATGGCCTTGGGAAAGCCAGTCATGACAAAACTCTACCATCTGGTGAGCAAGATGTATGAGACAGGCGAAATATCCTCAGACTTCAAGAAGAATATAATGATTCCAATCCCAAAGAAACAAGTTTCGAAGTTTGCTTTCCAGTGGTAGGCTAACAGTGAATGGTCAGTCTGTAAATTCACATTCATTATACGTAATCAGTGGATAAATAAGCATTGTCATTCTTAGTCAGCAATTTTCGTTGGCGGTCTATATCATTATTTGAACTATTTACTAGGCAACAGTGACCTTAAATAAGGTGATAGCTCAATTTCGAAAAACATTAGAGCATGTTAAACATTACTTTGAATGTGGAATTGAATCAAAGATCGTATGAACGTATGAACATAGCTGTCTTTAGCTGTTGTTAGGAAGTACGTCATGTGCAATTTCAGTAGACGAAATAAATGATATGAATGATGAAGATGGACTTTCAGTTTAAATTGAAGAACTGATGACTTTGAAATTCTTTTTCATTTAACCAACGCGATTAGGTTTAGTACGAAGTGTTTATCTCAGTTAAATGTGCATTATCGTGTCCGATCACCGTTAAAGCAAAGTGACTCAATTAAGAATCAGCAAATATGGACGAGGGATGTTGTAAACGAACTTAAGAATCAGGCAGCAGCAACCGGCCGAGACAGTAACAGCAACAGAGAAGTGGTCGATTTTGTGACTTTTACGAGTTCCTAACCAGGAGCGAACTGTATAATTTCATCTGTGTGCTTTGATAGATTAGTATCTTGAGTTTCTGCTGGTCAATTTACTATCTAATAGTCACAGTTTTCGCGTATTCGTTTACGTCGGAAAGTAAATCGATTTTGTGACATATTACAAGTTCCCAATCAAGGGCGAACTATTAAGTCGCACCTGACTGCTTCAGTAATTCGACGTTTGAATCTTTGCTTATTAATCTAATTTATTAAACACAGTTCTTGCGTTTTCGTCTGGATCTACAGTAGAGTTCCGTAGTGCGAGACGGTAGTCGTTCGTTCGTATGTTTTGAAAGCTAGTGTCTGCTTGTTGGCGTTACTCAGCCAGTCAGGCACCAGTAATCTGCCAAGATAGCCGCAACAACAGAGAAATAACCGATTTTTTGACTTGTACGAGTTCCTAACCAGGAGCGAAATGTATAATTTCATCTGTGTGCTTTGATAGAGTAGTCTCTTGAGTTTCTGCGTGTTAATTTACTATCTAATAGACACAGTTCTCCCGTTTTCGTTTCCGTGAGAAAGTAAAACAATTTTGTGACAAATTACAAGCTCATAATCAGGGGCGAATTATTTAGTCTCCCCTGAGTGCTTTGTTGTTCGGTTTATTGCATCTCTACATATTAATATAATTTATTAGATACAGTACCCGCGCATTTCTCAGCAGCTACAGTAGAGTTCCGCCACGTGTCGACAGTCCATTTGTATGAGCTCTGTAGTTTCCCACGGTCTTCAATATGGGTAGGAACGGTGATTGTTGCGTGTGGATGTGAGCCCAGTTGGCGACACTTCGCTCTTAGCTGCAGGCTTTGATGGCTTCGGTTACACAACTTGAAGCTGCAGTGCATGGGTACCTCTGGTGTGGACCGGCCATTGGAATCCATCGGACATACAGTACGTCCGAGTCCTCCAATCAGTCCTGACTGGTGCCCAGCCCAATTGCTGCTAGCACTGAGGTTGACTCCTCACTAGTGGCCAAGTGGGAGACGCCTATGGGCGTGGCAGGCGGCAAAAGACTACCCAGAGGGACGCACATAAGACCTCCCAGGTTAGTCCGACAAACTGTTGCTCAGCCACTTGTCACCGCCTGTCTTGTTTCAGTGGAAACATCTCAGCCTGCAAGATCTTAGCAATCACAGACGATAGGATTATCTGTAGTTGGGAGCTCCAATGTTAGGCGCATTATGAGGCCCCTTAGGGACATGGCTGCCAAGAAGGGGAAGAATGCCAGTGTTCACTCCGTGTGCGTGCCGGGTGAAGTTATTCCAGATGCGGAACGTGTCCTCCCAGATGCGATGAAGTGCTCAGGGTGCAGCCAACTGCAGGTGGTGGCTCACATTGGTACCAATGATGTCTGTCGCTCAGGATCGGAAGACATTCTGGCTTCGAACTGCTAACAGAAGTGGTAAAGGCTTCCAGTCTTGCTTGCGAGATGAAAGCAGAGCTCACCACTTGCAGCATGGTCGACAGGACCGATTCAGGACCCCTGGTACAGAGCCGAGTGGAGGTTCTGAATCAGAGGCTCACGTGGTTCTGCGGCAGTGTAGGCTGCAGATTTCTCGACTTGCACCAATGGGGTGGTTGGGTTTGAGTACCGCTGAATGGGTTAGGTGTACACTACACGCGGGGTGCGGTTACACGAGTAGCAGGGGCTGTGTGGCGTGGACTGGGCGGTTTTTATAGTGTAGAAAGTCTCGGGAAATTACAAAAAGGATTTCAGTTTCGATGAGAGCAGGCCGAACACAGGAAGAACGTACGCACAGGAACCATTGGCTTAACAGTTATAAATTATCACAACTGTGTTGGGAAGTACCAGAGGTCCAAGCGCTAATTGAAAGTACTGATGCTCATATCGTTATAGGTACTGAAAGCTGGCTAAAGCCGGAGATAAGTTCAGCCGAAATTTTTGCGAATGACTTAACGGTGTTCCGACAGAACAGATTAAACACAGTGCGCAGAGAAGTGTTTTTTGCTGTTAGAAGTAATTTATCTTGTCGCAAAATTGAAGTAGATACTCAAAATTAATTAGCATGGGCAGAGGTCATTCTTGGAAACCGGAATAAAATAATAATTGGATCATTTTAACGACCTCCCCAATTCAGATTATACAATTGCTCAAAGGTTCAAAGAAAACTTGAGTTTAATTTCCAACACATAGCCGACTCATAGGATTATAGTTGGTAGTGAGTTTAATTTATCATTATAGGATTATAGTTGGTAGCGAGGATTATAGTTGGTGGTGAGTTTAATTTGTCCTCGGTATGTTAGCGAAAATACATGTTTAAATCCTGAGGTACTCATCGATCATAACCCGAAATTGTGCTAAATGCATTCTCTGAAAGTTATTTCGAGCAATTAGTTCATGAGCCCAAGCGAATAGTGAATGGTTGTGAAAACACACCAGCAACAAATAATCCTGAACTAATAACAAGCGTCAAAACGGATGCAGGGATTAGTGAACACAGGGTTGTCGTAGCAAGATTGAATATTGTAACAGCCCAAATCTTCCAACAATAAACGAAAAATATACCTATTCAAAAAAGCAGATGAAAATTCACTTGACGCCTTACCGAAAGACAATCGTCAATCCTTCGAAATTAACAATGTAAGTGTAAACACGATGTGGCCTGAATGCAGAGAAACAGTATCGACAGCATTTGAAATATTTATACCAAATAAATTAACTAACGACGGAAATGATCCTCCTTACTGGTCAGAACACTGTTGCAGAAACAACGAAAGAAACATGCCAAATTTAAACGGGAACAAAATCTTCAAGATAGGCGTTTTACTACAGAAGCTCGAAATTTAGCGCCGAGAGTAAATGCTCCCGAATTAGAATCAAGAACAGCTGCCAACATGAGTATCGTAGAATTAGATATCCTCGGAGAAATGAAGCAACTTTTAATAAAAGCAGGTCTTCCTGTCGAGACTGAATACCATTTACATGTCTTTCAGAGTATGATGACACTATAGTTCAATACTTAACAATCATACAAAACCGTTCGCTCGATGAAAGATCCGTACCCAAAGGGTAGAAAGTTGCACAGGTCACACCAATATTCAACAAACGTAGCAGGAAGAAATTTCTGAGAATATGCGTTTTGAGCACAGTATTGTATGGTAGTGAAACTTGGACTGTAGGATAGCCGGAACAGTAGAGAATCGAAGCATTTGAGATGTGGTGGTACACACTGAAAATTAGCTGGACTGATAAGGTAAGGTACGAGGAGGTTCTGCGTAGAATCAGAGTGGAAAGGAGTATGTGGAAAACACTGACAAGGTGAAGGGATAGGGTGATAGGACATCAGTTAAGATATGAGGGAATGACTTCCATGATACTAGAGAGAGCTGCTGAGGGCAAAAGGTGTAGAGCAAGACAGAGATTGGAATACATCCAGCAGATAATTAAGGACGTAGGCTGTAAGTGCTAGAGATGAAGTAGTTGGCAGGAGAGAAATTCGTGGCCGGCCGCATCAGACCAGTCAGAAGACTGATGGTTCAAAAAAAGAAAAAATTACAGGCCCATAGCATTAAGGTCGTTGTGCAGGAGGATTTCGAAACATAT
This sequence comes from Schistocerca serialis cubense, assembly GCF_023864345.2. Classification (NCBI taxonomy): domain Eukaryota; kingdom Metazoa; phylum Arthropoda; class Insecta; order Orthoptera; family Acrididae; genus Schistocerca; species Schistocerca serialis. The sequence continues at coordinate 670,856,488 of NC_064642.1, forward strand.
ATTGTGTTCGCAAATTATGAATTACCTTGAAGGAAATGAGCTATTGCCAATCAGTCAACACGGATTTAGAAAACATCGTTCTTGTGAGACACAACTAGCTCTTAATTCACACGAAGTGTTGAGTGCTATTGACAAGGGATTTGAAACTGATTCCGTATTTGTAGATTTCCACAAAGCTTTTGACAACGTACCACACAAGCGGCTTGTAGTGAAATTGTGTGCTTATGGAATATCGTCTCAGTTATGTGATGGGAATCGTGACTTCCTGCCAGAGAGGTCACAATTAGTAGTAATTGACGGAAAGTCATCGAGTAACACAGAAGTGATTCTGGCGTTCCCCAAGGTAGTGTCTTTTGATGTTTCTTATCCATATATAAGATTTAGGAGACAATACGAGCAGCCGTCATAGCTTGTTTGCAGATGATGCTGTCGTTCCTCGACTGGTAAAGTCATCTGAAATTCAAAGAAAACTGCAAACAGATTTAGAAAAGAAATCTGCATGGTGCAAAAATTGGCCGTTTCCATCAAACTGGTAACAAGATAAATCAGTATCATCTAACGCTAATACAGTTAAATACCTGTTGTTGTGGTCTTCAGTCCTGAGGCCGGTTTGATGCAGCTCTCCATGCTACTCTATCCTGTGCAAGCTCCTTCATCTCCCAGTACCTACTGCAACCTACATCCTTCTGAATCTGCTTAATGTATTCGTCTCTTGGTCTCCCTCTACGATTTTTACCCTCCACGCTGCCCTCCAATACTAAAATGGTGATCCCTTGATGCCTCAGAACATGTCCTACCAACCGATTCCTTCTTCTAGTCAAGTAGTGCTACAAACTTCTCTTCTCCCCAATCCTATTCAATACCTCCTCATTAATTATGTGATCTACTCATCTAATCTTTAGCGATCTTCTGTAGCACCACATTTCGAAAGCTTCTATTCTCTTCTTGTCCAAACTAGTTATCGTCCATGTTTCACTTCCATACATGGCTACACTCCATACAAATACTTTCAGAAACGACTTCCTGACACTTAAATCTACACTCGATGTTAACAAATTTCTCTTCTTCAGAAACGCTCTCCTTGTCATTGCCAGCCTACATTTTATATCCTCTCTACTTCGACCATCATCAGTTATTTTGCTCCCCAAATAGCACAACTTCTTTACTACTTTAAGCGTCTCATTTCCTTATCTGATACCCTCAGCATCACCCGACTTAATTTGACTACATTCCATTATCCTCGTTTTGCTTTTGTTGATGTTCATCTTATATCCTCCTTTCAAGATACTATACGACTGTTACAGACAAAATTTAAACAAAGACTGCTTTCGCGTCGAATAAATGCAGGCGAACAGTAGCACTTGGTTACTGTTGATCTAAAAATAGAAGAAGCCAGAAAATGTGCACCCAGTTCTGAAAGTTCCAATGAAGTAAGAGGTATGACTACATCATACCACTGTCGATAGCAGTACCCCTTACAGGCGGCAATTCAGAATAGTTGCACCCATTAGTGAACCTAAGTCACTTTCTTTACAGGTACACACCTTTTTTTCGGTTACAAATGAGCTGAAAACTCTTTTAACTACTTATGATGCACTTGACATAGAATGCGGCATTGTAAACATGTTCAGAGACTCCACAAAATTCCCGAACATGAAAGTTACAACGGAGTAGTTATTGGATTACCGGTCTGTTATATGGGAGACATGGTAGGTGTGATAGCGAGTAGCGAGGTTGAGCAGTAGGAGTTCTCTCAGATCTAGTCCTTGTAGTCATATGCCTTGAGATTATTCTTACTAACAGACATGGGTGCGTCAAAACACAATTTGACTAGCTTTGGAAGATTTATAAACAAATGAGGCGGAAAGGAAAGATAATATTACATCGGAAAACTCACTGGTGGAAATGGCAACAAAATAACTATTCAAGCTGGTGTGAAGGATATATGAGACAGGCGTTATACCATCAGACTTTCGGAGAAATGTCATCTACACAATTCCGAAGGTATCAAGAGTCGACAAGTGCGAAAACTATAGCTTATCACAAAGATTAACAGCTCGTGCATCCAAATTGCTGGTAAGAATAATGTACAGAAGAATGGAAAGGAAAACTGAAGATCTGCTACTTGACGATCAGTTTAGCTTTAGGAAAGGTAAAGACATCAGACAGGCATTTCTGACGTTGCAGTTGATAACGGAAGCAAGACTGAAAGAAAAAAAAAACTTTCGTACGATTTGTCGACATGGAAAAAGTGTTCGAAAATGTAAAATGATGCAAGATGTTCGAAATAGAGAAGGCCTATTGATATACAACATGTAAAAGCACCAACAGGGAACGATAGGAGTGGAAGATGAGGCACGAAACACTCGGAATAAAAATGGGTGTAAGATCACGAAGCAGCCTTTTGTCTCTACTGTTCAATCTATACATCGAAAAAAGCAATGAGGGCAATAAACGAAAGTTTTGAATGGAATTCAGATTCACAGTGAAAGGATATCTGTGATAACATTCACTTTTGACCTATTTATTAGTGATAAAGTACAGGGTCTGTTGAATAGAATGAATTTCTAATGAGTACAAAATATGGATTGAGAGTAAATCGAAGAAAGACGAAAGTAAAGAAAAATAGCATAAATGAGAACAGCAAGAGATTTGGTAATCACGAAATAGGTGAAGTTTAGGAAGTGTGCTATCCAGGACAGCAAAATAACCCATGATGGACAGAATAAAGAGGACACAATAAACAGTCTAGCTCTTACAAAAACGTCATTTCTGACTAACAGAAATCTGCTAGTGTCAAACATAGGACTTAATTATAGGAAGAACTTTCCGAAAACACACGTTTGGTGCACAGAATTGTATGGTAGTGAAACATGGACTCTGGGAAATCGGGAAGAGAGGAGAATAGAAGCATTTGAGACGTGGTGCTACAGAAGAATATTGAAAATTACGTGGAGTGATACGGTAAGGAATGAGGAGCTTCGCAGTATGGACGAGGAAGGATACGGAAAACACTGACAAAAAGAAATGCAGGATTATAGGACATCAGGGATTAACTTCTATGGTACTAGAGGGATATGTAGATGGTAAAAATGTTTGAGGGAAACAGAGATTGGAATATATACAACAAATAATTGAGGCCGTATGTTGCAAGTGCTAGTCTGAGTGGAATTAGTGGCGGACCGCTTCAAACCAATCAAAATACATGTGACTCAAATAAAGTACCAATTAAATTTAATAATGGATCATGCTGCTTCACAAAAACAGTAATCTAGGGAGTTCATTTTCAATTTATCTCTTCTTTCAGCCTCCCTTTCAAGGTCGTCGGGATTACTTTCGGCGTTACAGGCACTGTCGGCATGAACGATTCCTTGTTGACCAACTACCAGATGAAATTTTCAATCACAGACTGTAAACGTGGTGAACGAAAATAGGTCCTTCCTTCTGGAATGTTTATCGTCGCTGAAAATATCATCAACCAACCAAACTTACTGTCGTGCAGTTTGACTCTCCAGCAGTCAGCAAGATGAAGAATTTTTCCTTTGGCTGGAATTCTTGCAAAAAGTAATGGTTCTTGTAGATATCACGAAGTAATTTGCTGGGATGATAGGCCGACAGCAAAAAGTCCAGTATCCCGTTTCATTAAGGTTATATAAGAACCACCGGAATGACAGCGACAGCAGAAAAGTCTTTGTCAAGGATCTGATACGAAAGAAGTTTGCGGTATGTGTAACAGAGAAGTCCCTGATCGTTTCTTAGTTGTAGATCAGCTAGACACTGCAGTAGTGTAGGATTCCTCAAATTTTGAAGAATACTCAAGACGTGCACCAGAGAGAGAATTTTATGTTGGTTTCAAAGCTTACACCACGTTAAATGAAACGTTATAAAGAGGGATCTCTCGGTGATCCACTAAAGATCAAACTAGATCAAGCTGCATCGCTACTCTAGTTCATTTAGAAAAATACTCTGCAGGATACTTTCTCTCCGACATCAAAACGTCTGTAAGTAGTAGTGACAACACCGATGACAACTGCTGAACCTGAAGAGGACCAAGACTATCCATCGAAATACCGTGTCGGAGCAATGAGTTAATTCCCATTGTTCTCCACTGAGAACGATGCGGTAACCGAAGTTGAGGATTTGAACCCCAAAGATACAGATTAATTTTGAAGCAGGAAACAGCGACGTGTTGATTTTATTTTTATTCACTGAGCGACTGCATCCTTTTATTTTGATATATTTTTATGAATTCTTTTGCTGTTTATTTTTGTAATATTGTAGGATATTGGTAAAATTTTGCACGGGCAGGCACTAGAATAGGTTGGCAACAGTATACTTTTAGAGGCTGCAGGGACCACAATCAGATGTTCAGAGGAAGTATTGCTCATAGTGTGTGAGGAAATCCCAATAAAGTACAAAGTTGTCCTTTTTTTCTGGCATTACTTAATCAAATTTGGTATTCTTCGTAGGAAGATGGGCTCAGTAACAGTCTTAATAGTTTGTAAAGCGCATTTCATGATAGTTTTGTGGGGGTATCTTAAAATAATATCTGTTTTATTATGTCTCTATATTTAAGGAGGTGGAACCTGAATAACTCAAATAACCTGGGGTTGTAGAGACTTTCAGAGAAAGCAGTAGGAAACGATTGACAAGAACAGGGGAAAGAAATACAGTAGAAGAAGAATGAGTAGCTTTGAGAGATGAAATAGTGAAGGCAGCAAAGAATCAAGTAGGCAAAAAGACGAGGGCTAGTAGATACCCGTGGGTAAGAGAAGAGACATTAAATGTAATTGCTGAAAGGAGAAAACATAAAACTGCAGTAAATGAAGCAGGCAAAAAAGAATACAAAAATGAGATCGGCAGCAAGTGCTAAATGGCTAAGCACGAATGGCTAGAGAATAATTGTAGCGATGTAGAGGCATGTATCACTAGGGGTAAGATAGATACTGCTACAGGAAAATTAAAAAGACTATGGAGAAAAGAGAACCACCTTTATGAATATCAAGAGCACAGATTAAGCAGTGAAGGAAAAGCAGAAAGGTGGAAGGGGTATATACATGGTCTATACAAGGGCGATATACCGTACTTGAGACCAATATTATGGAAATGGAAGAGGACGCAGATGAAGGTGAAATGGGAGATATGATACTGCGTGAAGAGTTTGAGGGAACACTGAAAGAACTAAGTCGAAAGGCCCTGGGAATAGACAACATTCCATCAGAACTACTGATAGCCTTGGGAGAGCGAGCCCTGACAAAACTGTACCAGCTAGTGATCAAGATGTATGAGACGGTGAATGTATGAGATGCTGAAATACCCACAGACTTCAAGAAGAATATAATAATTTCAGTGCCAAAGAAAGCAGGTGTCGACAGGTGCGGGAACTACCGAACTATCAGTTTAATAAGTCACGGATGCCAAATACTAACAGAAATTTTTTACACAGGAATGGAATAACTGGTAGAAGCCGGCCTCGGGCAAGATTCATTTGTATTCCGTAGAAATGTTGGAACACGTGAGGCAATACTGACCCTAAGACTTGCCTTAGAAGTTACATTAAGGAAAGGCAAACCTACGTTTCTAGCATTTGTAGACTTAGAGGAAGCTTTTGATAATGTGGACTGGAATACACTGTTTCAAATTCTGAAGATGGCAGAGATCAAATACTGGGAGCGAAAGGCTATTTACAATTTTTACAAAAACCAGATGCCATTTATAAGAGTCGAGGAATATGAAAGGGAAGCAGTGGTTTGGAAGGGACTGAGACAGGGTTGAGGCCTAACCGTAATGTCCTTCAATCTGAATATTGAGCAAGCAGTAAAGGAAACAAAAGAAAAATTCGGAGTAGGAATTAAAAACCATGCAGAAGGAACAAAAATTTTCAGGTTTGCTGATGACATTGTAATTCTGTCCGAGACAGCTATGGACCTGGAAGAGCAGTTGAACTGAAGGGAGGATGTAAGATCAACAAAAGCAAATCGATGATAATGGAATGTAGTCGAATTCAATCAGGTGCTGCTGGGGGAATTAGATTAGGAAATGAGCCACTTAAAGTAGTAGATGAGTTTTGCTATTCGTGGGGCAAAATAACTGATGATAGTATAAATAGCGAGGATATAAAATGTAGACGGGCAATGAGAGGGAAAGCGTTTCTGAAGAAGAGAAATTTGTTGACACTGAGTATGGATTTAAGTGTCAGGAAGTCTTTTTCTGAAAGTATTTGTGTGGAGTGTAGCCATGTATGTAAGTGAAACATGGACGATAAATAGTTTAGACAAGAAGAGTATAGACTTTGTGGAAATGTGGTGCTACAGATGAATGCTGATGACAAGATTGGTAGATCAAGTAACTAATGAGGAAGTACTGAATAGAATTGGGGAGAAGAGGAGCTTGTGGCACAACTTGACTAGAAGAAGGGATCGGTTGGTAGGACATGTTCTGAGACATCGAGGGATCACCAATTTAGTACTGGAGTGCAGCGCCGAGGGTAAAAATCGGAGACCAAGAGATGAATACATTAAACAGATTCAGAAGGATGTAGGTTGCAGTAGGTACTTGGAGATGAAGAAGCTTGCACAGGATAGAACAGCATGGAGATCAGCATCAAACCAGTCTCTGGACTGAAGACAACAACATCAACATGTTACTTGTTTATTACTGATGGAATTTTTACCATCCTATTACCGTACCCTAACACTTTTACGAGGTACCACCGCTGTAGGACTCTGTCGACCTACTGATCTTTGAACGATCAGTGTCCAGTCACGGATTAGTGGCGTACCGCGATATGACTTATCCTGCTAAGATTTTTTTCAGGGATTATGACTTCCTTCTTCTCTTTAGTATGAACGATGTATTTCATTGAATTTTCCATTCAGTGTCTCAAGTGTTAATCTATTGCAAATGAAACAAAACCTCTATCCAAGGTGTTTCGGAAAGAGCGAGCAAAAATTTAACAGGACATAGAGGATGCTCCGTTGAGCGAATTGAGGTAGGGAACATGGGGTCAGAGAAGCCAGCTTCAAGAGATAACAGCAATAAAATTACATCAATGTGAACTTTTTTTTACATTATTTACAGTTAATTGCAAATACCATCACTGGCACAATGAACGTACCATTCCTACAAAATGTGTTGAAACTGATGACAGTCAACCTCAATGCAAGCAAGACATAGATAAACAAGGTTCTGACGCACCTTGGCAAATGCCCCTGGTGTGTTTCGAATCACATCACAGGCAGCTACAGTTCTGACAACTAATTCTATCTCCTTATACATCGGGATCTCATACACAAGTGACTTTATATATCCCCATAGGCAATAATCAAGGGGATGTAGGTCAGGTAACCTCGTAGGCCATGGAGTAGTATCTTCTCTTCCAATCCAGTGGTCAGAAAATACAGCATTGAGGTGGTGCGGAAATCCACACTGAAGCGAGGGGATGCACCGTCACGTTGTATCCACATTCACTCACGAACATCGTTAGCCACGTTCTCCAACCACTCCGATAGAACTCTTTGCACGAGCCTCAAGTACATGCGGCAATCCGAGCGGTCTGAGGCGGTGCAGTCAGGGACTGTGAGGCTGGTCCCGGCGGAGGTTCGAGTACTCCTTCGTGTTCGTCCTTAGGATAATTTAGGTTAAGTAGTGTGTAAGCTTAGGGACTGATGACCTTCGGAGTTAAGTCTCATAAGATTTCACACACATTATGTTCATTTTTCTGCACATGTGGCAACTCAGACGGTCACGTACAAGATATGGCCCAATGAGATTGTCATCTGCAATGCCGGCCCAGATATCACAACGAAACGTACTTCATGGTGTGGCTTCCCCACAGTGTGAGTGTTTTCCTCACCCAACTCATGACTATTCACACTGTTCGAAATACCTTGACAAGGAAATGTGATCGATCAATCCATTGCTAGAGCAACCAATGACACAGTGCCACCCTTGGTACAAAGTCTATGACAAGTATTGCATGGACTCGTTGTGGTTGATATGGTTGTAATAGTTCTTCGTGGAGTACTCGCCACACCTTAGTATGTGCAGCGCCCATTTCACGCGCAATGCGACGAGGTACTTGTAGTCGGGTCCGCTGCAACCCATTCCAGTACTTCCTCTTCAAAATCGGGTGTGCGAGTTTTGTTGTCAGGCACCTTGTTTCTTCTTACCAATGAACAAGTCTCCCGCATTCGTTGATCGAGTGAAATAAACAGTCGTGACGGATGATGCCAGTTAGGAAATCGTTCCCTGTACAGCCTTTCAGCAGCGAGAGCATTGCAACGTACTTCCCTAAACACATTGTGCATGTCAGTGAGTTCTCTACCGGTACTGCTCCATAGCTTTGTGGTATACGTCTGTGAGTAATGAATAGGTGGGAGTTGATTCATAGCACGTTCTGTCATGGGAAAATGTAAATACGATATAACAGAGCCACCTTAGGGAGATAAAATAAACAAAACCTGCGTTATGACTTCTTAGTAACCGGGTTCGTCCTCTTTGTTTCGTTGCAGGAAATAAAGAGTGTACACGTAAATAAATAACACAGTACGGGTAAACTTATACGCATGTCAGATGTAAATAAGCTGGAAAACAGAAGGCTAGACAAAGCGTTAGACAAGTTTACTTCCATATTTCCTTTAGCTGGTTTCTCCGATCACAGGTTCCATACCTGAAATTGTTCAGTGGAGCATTCTCTAGGTCCTGTTACGTTTTTGCACGCTCTTACGGAAGCATCCTGTATACAAAAGGACTGATAGACTCATCATCGTGTAGCCCACAACACTAAGGACATAAATTTGAAATTTGGAGATGTTGGCCTTATACCGCTGGCCCCGTTTAAGAAGAGATCATTCGACAATCCATCCGTCATGGAGTGAAATAGGGGATGAAAATTATTTCTGAAAATGTGTCACCAATTAGGCAATCTTGAAGCTAGAACTATGAAAACTGATAATTGGTTTCTCGGTCATACATTTAAAATTACATGTTTCAGCATTTCCACAAATTCAGCAAACTCAACCCCCAAAGGAGTAAAATAGTGACTGAATTTTTTTAATAAATCGATATTAGATAACAACTAAAGCACGGAAATTGGTGTTTGACTTCTCGGTTGGAAATAAATAATATGTGTTTCAGTGTTTTGGGATGGTCAACACATAAGGTGATGAAATAAGGGATTAAAACCTTTATGAAAATATTTCCTTAGGAAACCATTTTTAGAAACCCCCAAAGGTGTGAAATGACGAAAATTTTATGGAAGTACTTAGTTACCAAAGCGTCTTTGAAGCTAAATCTATGAAAATTTCATGAAAATATTTCGTTATATTAAAGCATAGAGGGTGTTGTACTGTAGGCATCATTTAAGAAGTGATTTGTCGAAATTGACTACTAAGAGGGTGAAAGAGATGATACAAGATATTCTGAAAATATGTCGCTATTGAGGCAATTTTGAAGCTAGAACTATGAAACTTGGTCTTTGGTTTGGCGGTCAAAAACTAAAAATTCTTATTTTTGCATTTTTCGAATGGGGTGAGAAAGTCGGTGAAAGTATTTTGGAAGGAAATCATTAAAAAATTAATATGTCATTTTTAAAGCTAGATCCACGAAAATGGGGAAACTGCCCTCTCCATTAGAAGTAAAAAGTACATGTTTCAGTGTTTTCGAAAATCAACCCTTAGCGGTAAAACAGGATACGAAAAGTCTTAAGAAAATGTTACACTATGAAAGTAGAGTCGCTTTTGGTCAGAATTATATTCGAGAAAGAACACACTTCTATGACTTTATTCGCGTGTAAGGTTTATAAGAAGTAGCACTTTGTCAGTTAAATCAAAGGAAGCTTTTTAACAGGCGACAAATCGGTTTTATCAGAATTGCATAGAAAAAGGAGCATGTCTTTACTACATTAACTTTTTAGTTTGCGCAATATAAATGTTTATAAAATTATTTTTGTTGTAATTACCACGCAAACTAATCCTGACTGATGACAAACTAGGTACCACGTGTAAATGCGACTGCACGCGCAGGAATATCCGCCTGAGAAGCGAGAATTCGGTACACAGCTTAAGACTGGGACTAATAACTATAGTACTGGGAATAATAACTATAGATTAACTTTTCGATTTGCACTTCCTTTTTTTTTAACCTGCTGTATGAAATTAAATTAAATCGTTGAACGACAATTATGCAAAGACAGGCAGCGATGCAAAAGGCCTCTAACTCCTTTTTGGTGCGAAGATTTACTCATGAGCAATGGACGTAATAACATAAAATTCGATTAACGAAAAACAGAAAACAAAATGTCTGTGCACACCATATAGTCTACACGAGCGAGGCAAATGAAAAGATAAAACTTTATAAACTTCTGTAGAAAATAATTTAAGATGCTTGTGTTAAGTGATAATATGGTACAGGTATGAATGTAGATGCCGTGTGATATGCTATTACTGTCAATGAGTACGTAATTAGCTGCATGAAATATGAATCATAAATTAAAGATTCTTTGTTATACGAGTGTTAAAATTTTTATCTGTGTACTACATATTTTTTACAAAATTCAACTGAGTGAAATGCATTTTGTGTCGCAATGTAATCGTCATTAAACAGAACTTTGTCCAGTACCGTGTTCCATCGTAGCAAAAGAATGTGTTTACGTCGCGGGACAGCGTCCACTGGTCTAGTGGCCCCCATTTGTAAACCCTTCACGTTCAGAACGACTCCGGCTGAGGCTTTCGAGTATCCAATCTCACGGCCCACTAACTCCTATCGCTCCCTAAATGGAGCACAGCTTTAAGTGAATTCATCCAACTGAATTTTACAGATTCTCTGAGCGAAAGAAGACGCTAGTAAACTTACAAAGAGACAAAGTATTCCACTGGACGGAAAACGCCAACAATATTTTCAGTCTGTCTTCCGATTACCCACGTATCGTTACCAGTATCTCTCCGAGAATTAATGCAGAGAGTAGTGAAGCAGGAGAGAATGTAGACGGTTGAAAATGTTGCTAAGCTGTAATAATAACTATACGGCACGAACCTCACTTGCAAAATTACCGTAGCACTCCTCCCCTTTCGTTCGTAAGTATAATTGGAAATACCGAGTTACCCAACAGACTTTAGAAGTCCCAGGTACATCAAGAAAAGACTGCTAATAAATTTACAGATAAGTACATCCATACTATTCCATTCATTGTGACGTGACGTAGGTTAATATCCCGACACCATTTATTAAAGATTCATCCAGGAACTTTTACGGAGGGAACTGTATGAGCTGTCACTTGCATAATTTTATCTTTGCTGTCTATAGTTCAGTATTCAGCGACCTAAATTTATTTTCAGTTTCGTTGTAGATACTGGTTCGTTCAGTTTTATGATCTGGTTTTTGTGTGCTGTTGACAGTTATTCTTCAGTCGTCTAACAGTTCAGAACCGCTCTATCAAGTACGAAAATTTATTATTAATGCAAGAAAGAATTTTACTGTGTTCGTCTCTTATTCGTCTGTTACACCAGCATTGGTAAATTAGGAGTCGGAGGAAGACTACACTGCTGGAAAAAAATTTTAATCTGTTCGTCACTGCATAAGTAACTGGTGCATCCGATGCAATTTTGTAGGATATCGGTAAGAAATTCATAAAAATTTACAATGTACACACAATATGCTAACAGTGAAGTTATAAGTATGTATGGTCTGTCTTCTGTGGAACAAACTGTTTGAGAGCATGGTTTCAGAAATAAATAAATGACACAATTTCAGTTGGTGTCTCATTAATGCAAGAAAACCAACGACTTTGCGTAAAGCGTGAATGTCGTACAACAGATGGTAGAGCTGTGAATAAATACTATTACTTTGTGAAAACTGAAACCAATGCAACAAACAGTCGTCCGACACACACGAACGCACACACACACACACACACACACACACACACACACACACACACACACACACACACACATACGCGTGCGCGCGTGCTACTCATTCTCACTCCATTTTTTACATCACGTTCGACTAAGCATATTACCACTTATAACATTAATTGCAGGACGTAAACGTTCAGCAAACATGATTGACCCTAATTGTAAAACTGTATTACAATCAGAGCAACGAAGTTTTTATCAGTAATCTTATGTTGTGGTCAATTTCTGACGATACTGAGTTTTATACTTCTGTTATTCGACTGATGCTCCGTGTTGTGTGCAAAATTTAGTGATATACGCAACGTTACCACTGTGAACACGCAATGCAAACTATGATGAGAGGCATCCTTTCTCTAAGAAATGGAAACTAAATGTTTAAGAATAAAAATTTTTTCTTGATAAATCACCAGACTTTGATATCTCTGAAAGATGTCCATGAAGTTGTATAAAGTTCAGTGAAAAACGACAGAGAAAAGGAGAGGTTTAATGTCTACGTGCTTATTCTCAAGGACCTAAGCCATTGTTTGATCCCTATGTTCTTGGAGAAGGAGCAAAAGGTCGGGTTGGATACAGAGCAACGTGAAACGTTGGTAAAGGAATAGGTTCGCATTGGGGTGGTGAGGTTAACGAAGGTATCTTAGCCCAGAAAACCAAATTTGTGTTACCCTGCTATTCTGTATAGAAATAATTTTTTTGTGTGTAATCCACTAGTGCTAGTATGTAAATAAATTTTCTAAGTACGGTTTCATAATGTATTGAATCTTTGTTTAACTGAAATAGCGCAGCCAGATGTCACAGACAAAGATGTCCTCATGGTAGAAAGACTCCCTTTACAGGTACATTCGACACACTACAATTATAAACCCCAGCTTAAAATGCGTGCTCTCATTCACGAGGTACGGATGTGAAACGAAAGTAAGAGTCGACGAAACTTCCAAGTACCTCACTTCACTGTAAGAATTGATCCGTTGGTTCTATGTTCAGGTTGCAAGACCCATAGTGTGCATCAAATTTTGTAGTGCTTACATTTTGCTGGTGCCACATCGGAAAATATTTGTGAGGTAACCTTCCTGTACTATCAGTCAGTTTAATTCCTTATGGGACAGAATCCAGTGAAAGCAAACCAACAGTGAACAAACGTAAGGAGTTAGAAAGAGACCATACTCTAAGACGAAGGAATTACCCGAATGGGACGGTTATTGGTAGGTACGACATGCATGTAAAGACAAACAAATTATTACAAAAAACTCGATGATTTATTCAGGAGAAACAGCATCACAGCAGTGCAAGTCAATAACGCATTGGTCCAACTCAGGCACTTATACAAGCAGTAAATCGGCTTGCCATTGGTAGACTTGTTTGATGTCCTCCTGAGCGATATCATGCCGAATTCTGCCGAATTGACGCCTTATGCCGTCAAAATCAAGAGCTGGTTCTTCGGGCCCTGCTCGTAATGCTCCAAAGATTGTCAGCTGGGGAGAGTTCCAGCAAAGTCTCTGGCCAAGGTAGTGTTCGACACGCACGAAGACAAGCAGTAGAAACACTCGCCGTGTGCGGGCGGGCATTATCTTGCTGAAATGTAAGCCCAGGATAACTTGTCATAAAGGGTAGCAAAACGAGCCGTAGGATATCGTCGACATACTCCTTTGCTGCAAGAGTTCCACGGGCGACAACCAAAGGTGTCCAGCTACGAATTAAATGGGACCCGAGATCATCATTCCTGGTTATCAGGCCGCATGTCGGCCGACAGTGAAATACGAGGGCTATCCATGAAGTACATTACATTTTGGATTTAAAAATAAATAAAGTATTGGAAATGTTTTTATTATATACAGATGAAAGCCACACTTAAATACTACTTTTCTACATAGTTGCCATTTAAATTAAGTCACTTATCGTAGCGATGGACGAGCTTGGAAATTCCTTCGTTGTAAAATTTGGCCGCCTGTGCCTTCAACCACGTGGTGCGTCGTCATCAAAACGCCCCATAGCCGACCACTTCTTCATTGCTGGGAATAAGTGGAGGTCGCTCGGTGACAGGTTGGGACTGTACGGCGGATGAGGAAACTCCCACTTAAAAGATTCGAGAACTTCACGAGTGGCATTTGCCGTGTGGGCCCAGGCGTTGTCGTGAATCAGCAAGATCTTTGAGCCCAACTTTCCACTGCACTTGTTTTGCATTGCTCTTCTGAGGTTGTGCAGAGTTTGGCAATACCTTTGAGAGTTTATTGTAGTTCATCTTTCCAGGAAATCCACAAAACTGACACCTTTTCTGTCCCAAAAGAAGAGGTAACCACGTGGTTGAAGGCGCAGGCGGCCGAATATTACGACGAAGGAATTTCCAAGCTCGTCCATCGCTACGATAAGTTCCTTAATTTAAATGGCAATTATGTAGAAAAGTAGAGTTTAAGTGTGGCTTTCATCTGTATATAATAAAAAAATTTCCAATACTTTATTTATTTTTAATTCCAAATCGTAATGTACTTTGTGGATAGCCCTCGTAGATATCCCGCCACCATCTTTGCTGGTCATCGAGCCTCATTTCAAAGCGAGACGTATCACTGAAGAAACTTCTTCTTCAGTCAACGATATTTCAGGCCGATGACTTCTATGGAGACTCCCTAGACGATGGTGGGATACCAATCTGGCTGTCGCCCGACATGTTGCATAATCTCCAAGAGAGATAGTCTGGAGTGTCATTTCTTTTCATAGCACGATCCCTTTGGTTTTCATAAGCGGCACCCTTACAGCATAGCGGTACGTCGACGATATTGTACCCTCTGTTATATTCCCCTGGTCAGGGATTTTCTCTGCCTCGTGATCACTGGGTGTTGTGTGATGTCCTTAGGTTAGTTAGGTTAAAGTAGTTCTAAGTTCTAGGGAACTGATGACCATAGATGTTAAGTCCCATAGTGCTCAGAGCCATTTGAACCATTTTTTTATATTCCCCTTCATGCCAAGCCATCCTGGGATTACAGTTCAAAAAGATAATGGCTACTCAAACACAGCGAGAGTTTCTGCTGTTAGTCTTCTTGTTTTACACACCCTAGCTTGGCAAGCAAATTTGCCGTATCTCTTCACAGTTGAGACAGTGTGGAGCACTATGAAAGAGGTCCTATCCAACCACATTGGGATTCTGGCGATCTAAAGTGTCGGTTCGACAGTATTCGGCACGATATTCCTCAGGACGACATCTAACAAGTTTTTCAATCAATGGCGAAAGTTGGACATTCATATCTTTTGGAAACTTGGCTACTGGTTCTGATACAAAAACTGTGAGTCTGAGGTATTACAATCGCGAGTGGTACCGAGTGAACAGTTGTTAGCAGGAGTCGGACACAGCCTGATGTGGAAAGAAGCCGCGTGTCAGGAGAGTTTGTAGCCTCTCCTCACCGTGCTAGTAGCGCCGGAGGAGATTTTGCTATTAATCGAGGGCTTTTGGTAATTTGCCTTTTTCCTGCTCGTAGTTGTTGCTTGCTTGCTTGCACACTGGAGGAATTTTGTTAGATTTGTGTATGCATACATTGCGAGTAATACTTGTGTCATTGTTATGACCAGATATGATTCATATCAGACATTGTGGAATAATTATAGGTTTCAAATTGTTCAAGGAAAAGAAACGTCCAAGTGAAGTGTGTCAATGCATGAATCTTCATTTTCAGAATATACTAAATTATAAATTTCTACGTGTACGTTTCGTGTTTTACAAACACCTACTGATCATTCAATTTCTATACTTAAAAAAAATAAAAACGTAGCAACAGTTACATCAGTAGCTGTAACCATCCATTGCAAATGGTTCAAATGACTCTGAGCACTATGGGACTTAACATCTGAGGTCATCAGTCCCATGCATTGCACCCTGCATCGTTCGCAGTATTTGTTTTGAATTATTTCAGCATGTTGCTGGTCTCGCAGTTGCAGTGGAAAGAAGAGGTAATTTGTCTGTGGTGTAAAGGAGGCTTGCGGTGTAATTGTAAGGAGACGTTAGAGAGTACATTAAAATTTCGCAGTCAGGTATTATAAAATTGGTTCTTCATAATTTGTAGGAAGAGAAATTAATTTCTGTTTTCCTACTCTGTCAGAATACTGACAAGTCCGATAGAAGGAGTTTCCAGAAAATGTCTGAGTACTGACAATTCGCGATAAGGGTTTTTCATAATACAAAGTGTACGGCTACATATCACATTTTTTGTTTACGATAATGAAGTTTCACGAAATTGCCTTGCAATTTTACAGAAAAAGTATGGGTAACGATAATATAGTCAGAGAAAGATGTTTACACATTTCCGTACGCCTTTCAGTAGGCTAACAATTAATATTACAATTTTTGATAGTTGAAACAAAGAACTTCCAGTGGCAAGGAGAATAACTGTTTGCGTAAGTACTAGGGTTGGAGCAACTCGATTTGAACTTGCTCATTTTGCGAAGCTCTTTCTCTTCGATATGTCATCAATTTCTTCTGAAACTTCAATCATTTGCTTTCCCGTGCATGTGCATCGCATTTACCAATTTCCGTCCCATTCGTATGATTCCTTCGGGGTGCGTCGTTTGTGTGTGTGTGTGTGTGTGTGTGTGTGTGTGTGTGTGTGTATTAAGTTAAATTGGCTCACTGGGAACCGCATGAATTTAAAGCAAGATAATCTTTACTAATTCAAGTTAATTTAAGCAGAGATACTAAACAATAGTTTGATATCTCAGAGTTGTTTAATCCTGGCACGTAGCTGTTTTAACAAACTGTAAATGTGCATGGAACAGCTGGGCTAGACGCAGCTGTAGCCTCATGCCAGGCATCAGTGAGTCCGAGATCAGTTTACACGGCTGAGGACAGAGGCTGTCCCTCGCGATCCTTTCGGCAGCTTGTCTTCTTCACCGGAAGGTTTTCGTGTATCTGTCAGGAAGGGGATGCTTCCTACCGAGAGTGTCCGTGCTGTGCTTGCACACATATCATCGCCAGAACTCTACTAACCAATGGTCGTCAATGTATGATAATGTACAATGTGTCCATATTGAGGCGCCTGTAAATAGTATTATTGATCTTTTGTTCGTTTCCCTCTCCGGGAAATTTCCTATATTCATCTCTCTAATGGTGTTATTTGGTTCACCAGGTTTCATTCACTAGGATTCCTTTCCGGAATGTCATTTATTTCATTATCACTTGTCTAAATATGTATTCAGCATTTGATTTCATAGCACACGTAGAGTAGGGTCAGCGTCTTTGCTAGTAATCAAAGCCAACTTGGTCTCAGGTTCGAACATCGTCATCGCTTAAATCTCGAACAAAAATCATCAGCAATGGCGGCCGAAGGCTTTCGGCTTAAGAAGTCAACTCTCATTTCGCCGACTGCCTTGACGAAGAGGGTGGAGGAGCTGACAGAGCTTAAGTGCCTCCCTTGCCCTTGGGCTTCGAAATTGGCCCTAAAGGCGGTAGAATCAGCAATGATCAGCGGCATGAGGATGCAGAAATGCAAAAGGCACTGGAATCCACTGCGTTAAAGTCAAAGAAAAATGGTCATGATGATCTCTCCATTGGCAGAAGATGACGGATTAGTCCGTGAGAGGAAGATTACCCTACGAAAAGTTAGCTTTCTACGAGTCGGGGTGTGGAATGTCAGGATTTTGGCGATGGTGGGGAAACTAGACAATCTGGAAAGGGAAATGCCAAGGCTCAGACTAGATATAGTGGGGGTCAATGAAGTGAAATGGGAAGAAGACAAGGATTTCGGGTCATATGACAATACAGTAATATCAACAGCGGCAGAAAATAGTGTAACTGGAGGAGGATTCGTTATGAATAGGAAGGTAGGGCAGACAGTAGCTACTGTGAACAGTTCAGTCGAAAGGTTATTTCCATCAGAATCGACAGGAGACCAACACCGACACAATAGTTCAAGTATACATGCCAACATTGCAACCCGAAAACAAAGAGATAGAGAAAATATATGAGGATATTGCAAGGGTAATTAAGGGCGTGAAGGGAGATAAAAATATAAAATTCATGGAGGGCTGGAATGCAATAGTACGGGAAGGCGTAGAAGAAAGAGATGTGGAGGACTATGGGCTAGATACTAGGAATAAGAGGGCAGAGAGACAAATTGAGTTCTGCAGCTAGTACTACAGAATAATCAGTTCAAGAACCACAAGAGAATGTATACTTGGAGAACGCTGGGAGGTAAGGGAAAAATTTCAGTTGGATCACAGCGTGGTCAAGCAGAAATTCCGAAATCATATAGAGTGTAAGGTGTACCCATGAGCAAGATATAGACTCAGACACAATTTAGTAGTGATGCAGATGATGCTGCAGTTTAAGGAACTAGTCAGGAAGAATCAATGCGGAACGAAGTGGGATACGCAAGTATTAAGGAATGAAGAAATATGCTTGAAGTTCTCTGAAGCTATAGATACTGCGCTAATGAATACCTGAGCTGGCAGTACAGTTGAATAAGAATGGATATGTCTAAAGAGGGCAATGCCAGAAACTGGAAAGAAAACCTGAGGTACAAGGAAGGCAACTACATTGAAACTATGGATAAGAGATTAAATACTTCAGTTGATCGCCGAAGGAAGGAAGAACAAAAATGTTCAGGAAAATTCAGGAATATGAGATACAAGTCACTTGGAAACGAAATAAGTAGGAAGTGCAGGGAAGCTCCTGCAATGTGGCTTCCTGAAAAATGTGGAGAAATCGAAGAAGAAATGATTGTCGGAAGGACGGACTCAGATACCTAATGTCAAAACAATCTTCGGTGAAAGCAATGGTGGTAACATTAAGAATGAAATGGGAAGTCCACTGTTAAATGCAGAGGAGAGAGCGGATATGTGGAAAGAGTACATTAAAGACCTCTATGAATTGCAGACTTATCTGATGACGTGATAGAAGAAGAAACAGGAGTCACTATAGAGGAGATAGGAATCCTGCTTTAGAATCGGGATATGCACTGGTTAGCCAGAACCTCATAACCACCTACCAAATAGCTGGTATGTCCACCTTTGGCACGAATAGCAGCGACGACGCGTCATGGCGTGGATGCAATGTGGGCTTGGTAGGTCGTTGAAGGGGTTAGCGCCGCATCTAAACACACAAATCCCATAATTCACGTAAATTCCGTGAGGGAGGTGGTGGAGCGGGGGGTGGGGTGGGGGGGGGGGGGGCCATGAGCTCCGACGCCACATTAAATAACATCCCAGATGTGTGCGATCGGTTTCAGATCTGGTGAACTGGGAGCCAGCACATCAATTTGAACGCTCCACTGTGTTCCTCGAACCTCTCCATCTCATTCCAGGCCTTGTGACATGGCGCATTATCTCGCGAAAAATACCACTGCCGTCGGGATACATGATCGTCTTGAAGGGGTGTCCGTGGTTTGCAACCTGTGCACGATAGTCCTTGACCATCATGGTGCAGTGCACGAGCTCCACTGGATCCTTGAATGCACACGTGAACGTTCCCCGGAGCATAATGGACCCTCCGCCAGCTTATCTCCATCCCGCGACACCGATGTCGACGAGCTATTTCCCTGGAAGACGACGGATTCGCGCCCTCCCTTCTGCGTGATGGAAAGAAAATTCGAAATTTATCACGCTTGGCAACGCTCCGCCACTTCACCAACGTCCAGTGCCGATGCTTGCTGGCGTATTTCTATCGTTAGGAGTATTCGGTGTACTGTGTGTTCAGACACATTTGGTCTCTATCCAGTATTAAAGTCTGATATTAGTTCGGCCACATTTCGCTGCATATCCTGTTTTACGTGTCTGCCCAGCCTACGATGGGGTGTAATGAAGGGTGGTCACCCATATCACGACGTCTGAACTTAGTTTAACCTTGGTTTCGCCATGTGTTGAAGACACTCACCACAGCACTCCTCGAACATCCGACGAGTCGTTCAGTTTTCTAAGTCCTCGTGCCGAGACTCTGATCCATCATTATATGCCCTCCGTCAAACTCAGACAGATCCGGCGCCTTCCCATTCTACACAACACCGTGCGTG
The DNA here is from genome assembly GCF_023864345.2 of Schistocerca serialis cubense. NCBI lineage: Eukaryota > Metazoa > Arthropoda > Insecta > Orthoptera > Acrididae > Schistocerca > Schistocerca serialis. Next base: position 670,876,391 of record NC_064642.1, read on the forward strand.
TGTCTGACTAGCAGTCATTCCTCGCCAGGTGACGCTACTATACCGATAGTAGGTCAGTGATCATAAAGTTCAGGCTGATCAGTATAAAACAGCTTTAGAGAACTGAAGATAGAATAAGGGAGACACTATAGACAACATTCCATCAGATGTTGGGTTGTTGTGGGGGAGGAGACCAGACAGAGAGGTCATCGGTCTCATCGGATTAGGGAAGGACGGGGAAGGAAGTCGGACGTGCCATCTCAAAGGAACCATCCTGGCAATTGCCTGGAGTGATTTAGGGAAATCATGGAAAATCTAAATCAGGATGGCCGGACGGGGGATTGAACCGTTGCCTTCCCGAATGCGAGTCCAGTGTGCTAACCACTTCGCCATCTCACTCTGTTTTCCATCAGAATTTCTAAAATTATTGGGGCAAGTGGCAACATAGGCGTCTATAATGTTTAAGTCTGGCAGTATATCTCTGACTTTCAGGAAAACATCATCCACCCAGTTCCGAAGATTGCGAGCTCCGACAAGTGCGAGAATTATCTCACAAACGGTATAACAGATAATGCAACAACTTGCTGACAAGAATAAGATACAGATGACTGGGAGAAATTGTTGGTCTATTAGATAACGATCGCTTTGGGCTTAGGAAAGGTAAAGGCACCAGAGAGGCTATTCTGACGTTGCGGCTGATAATGAAAGCAAGCCTTAAGAAAAATCATGATACATTTATAGGATTTGACAACCCGAAAAAAGCGTCCGACCATGTCAATCGGCGCAAGATGTTCGAACTTATGAGAACAATGGAGGTAAGCTATGGGAAAAGACGGGTCTTATCAATATGAACTACAGCCAAGAAAGAACAATAAGAGTGGAAGGCCAAGAACGAAATACTCGGATCAAAAACGGCGGAAGACGGGGATGTACGCTTTCGGCCCTACTGTTCAATCTGTGCGTCGAAGAAGCAGTGATGCACAGACAAGAAACATTCAACAATGGAATTAAAATCCGAGGTGAAAGGATATCAAAGATAGGATTCGCTAATGACATTGCTATCGTCAATAAAAGTGATGAAGAATTACATGACCTACTTAATGGAATGAGCAGTCTAATGACTACAGAATGTGGACTGAGAGTAAATAGCAGAAAGACGAAGGTAATGAGAAGTAGCAGAAATGAAAACAGCAAGGAACAGTTAAGAATATTTGCTAACCCATGACGGAGGAAGGAAGGACGGCATAAAGACCAGGCTAGCGCTGGCAAAATGGTAATTCCTGACCAAGAGACATCTACTAGATTTAAACATAGGTCTTTCTTTGAGGAACAAATTTCTGAGACTGTAAGTTTGGAGCACAGAATTGTATGACAATGACACATGGACTTAGGAAAAACTGAAACAGAAGAGAACATAAGCATTTGATATGTGATACTACAGACGATTATTGAAAATTATGTGAAGTGAAAAGATACGTAATGAAGAGGTGCTCCGGAGAATTGGCGAAGAAAGTAATATATGGAAAACATTGACAAGGAGAAGGGGCAGGATGGTAGGGCATTGTGAAGACATCATGAAATAACTTCCAAGATACTAGAGAAAGCTTAAGGCAAAAAAAATTATAGAGGAAAGCATAGGTTGGAATACATCTAGCAAACAACTGATGATGTAGATAGCAAGTGCTATTCTCAGACGAAGAGGTTCCTACACGAGAGAAATTCGTGACGGGCCGCATCAAACCAGTCAGAGCCCTGACTGAAAGAAAAACAAATACGTAACTCTAGTATCTATTATTGTAATTTCTGAAGTTCTACCGGTAACATTTGCGAATAATTTTGTTTCATTCAGAAAATTCTTTTAGGCTCCATTTGTTTTACCCTCGATTATATTTGCTCCCGTTTAATAGCTTTCTGTTTTTACTTGAATATTTTTAGCCTAAATTTGTTTGCTCCTTGCGACCACGTCGTTACAGTTTACAAAAATTGTCAAATGTTTGCTTCAGTGGCATATCGTAGTACTGCTCAACAAATTCTCATAATCTGCTCTTATGATGTATCTCACTATCAAATAGCATGTCCGTCGCTTCACGTATCTCTGACTTTCAGCAAAACATCATCCACCCAGTTCCAAAGATTGCGAGCTCCGACAAGTGCGAGAATTATCCCACAAACGGTATAACAGATAATGCAACAACTTGCTGACAAGAATAGGATACAGATGACTGGAAGAAATTGTTGGTCTATTAGATAACGATCGTTTTGGGCTTTGGAAAGGTAAAGGCACCAGAGAGGCTATCCTGTCTCACATAGACGAATTGACAGTAATGAAATTCATCCGATGTACTTTAATGTTCGAAGGCGGTAATGGAATAAATAACGGATGTCACTGATTACTTCAGTAATAATATTAATGTAATACATATTTCCCTACTTGCTTCTTCGCTATAGGATTACAATTAAGAACGCTAAAAAACTGTCTATTGCAAATGTGTTTATTCTGACAGTTGATTTTTTTGTCAACGGCCCTCGGAGTCCTACCTTGCTAACAAGAAACTAAGAAATGTGTCAGATACGACACCTGTAGCCATATAACAGTTTCAGTGATCACTGTAACAGGGAATAGCTGCTAAGGTATTGGGCGAAAACCTTTTACAAACTGCGTATCATGTTATTCAAAGTTGATGTCATCAGCAGCGCACTGCAAGAATGTCGTTTGACTGTCGGTTTCTCAGATGTAACTTCACCCATCATTCAGAACTATACCTTGAGGGCATACGGGCTTGGATCATACGCAGTACAGGCAGCGCGTGACTTGGTTGTACTGAAATCAGTATCTCGGTGAGCTGGTATGTGTTTTCCGTTTTGAGGCGCGTTATGGTCACATAGGTATTCTGTGAAAGTACCAAATACTTTATCAAAATGATACTAGTGACTAATAAGTTTATGCTAGCTAGTGGTGGCTTTACCGAACAACTATGACAGGTCTTCTAACTGTGAATATTTATTTGTGAAAATCGTGCTAATTTGTTTGTAGAAAGTGTATAAAAATGTCTTCCTTTCTGCCCATACACAGTACGAGCTCCGTAACTTCATTTACACACTATGGACGTTCTGTATGTGATGCAACACATTTTTTTTTCTGTAAGCAGGTTGATTTTGTAGAGGATTCCAATACACCATGGTAGTCCCCACACTTTTGGCTGCAACACCCTATTTTCCGACATAATCACGTTCAGTGAGACGCCACCTTACTGGGAAGGTGTACATCCCCACATGCTACCATTCTGCTGGTCGACATCGGAGCCAGTGCCTTCCTGCGTCATCCACTTACTGCTTCCTACGAGCGAATCATTCGTTGGGCCAAACATATGGAATTCGGAAGGGGCGAGATCTAGCCAAAGCATGATGATGTACCACCAATGCTTAATTTTCCTCTATTGACCACCAGAGCATAACTGTGTATCACTAATGCTTAATTTTCCTCCACTTTTGGCACTCGAGGGAAAAAGAGATACCAGCCCTTTCAGAGGTATTCATTTCCCAATCAGGGAGAAGACTACTAGCAATTTGGAGTACGAGACCAGATGCCTGGAGAGACAAGAGAGAGCAAGAGGCGTCGTACAGAACCAAGAGGCAGCCTGGAAGACGGATGGCAAAGGCTGGTGGGGGCTTGTCGTCAACATGGAGCTTCGTTTTGCCTAGAGAAATGGACGGTGCTTGGCATCTTTGATCAGATAGAACACAGATAGAAAACTTAGAGGAGAAAGTGTTTGGTGTGACCAGTGCTAAGATATAATCCACGTATAGGGCTCGCCTACCTAATTCGTCTATTACCTACATTTATGAAATACAATGAGGCCTCTAGTGGGGTTAGAGTAGGCTAAGATTACTACCAATATGTCATCTAATGAATATGTATAATAAACTCCAGGCATGTTGTAATAAATATTGTATTATCAGTCTAATATAAACGTAACATTTTGCACTTCTCTGTAGCAGACACAGAAGCTACAAACATTAACAGTTATTGAAATATTAGAAAAATAATAAGGTATGTCACCCAGCAAATCAAGTCGATTGGTTTCCTTCATAGGGTCAGGCAGTTTCCATGAATGACCTACAGTGTAACAACTGTTAAGTACTATTCACATCCAAGTAAGTGTCAGTATATTTCTGGGTGCAACGATAACTCTGAAATGTACTGTGACAATCTCACTAAATTGCAGAAAGGACTTCAGAGTGTTCGTCGCCACAAAAATGCAAACGACCTTCCTCTTCTCCACTTCAATGCAAGGTCCCTCACAAAGCTATATACCCGAGAGGAGCTCACGAAACTTGACTGGACTGTTCTTCCTCTTCGACCCTATAGCGTGGACGTCACACCTTCCGATCTCCACCTGCTTGGCACAATGAAGGATGAACTCATTAGGAAGCAGTACATTGATGAAGCAGTAAGACGTTGTGTCCGACGTCAACCAGTAGGTGGGTACCATGAGGGAATACAGGGCCTCCTAGTAAGGTGGCGTAAAGCCGTCGCACAGAACGTAGATACGCTGAAAAATAGGGTTTTACAGCCTGAAGAGTGTGGAATAATATGGTGTGTTGGAATCCTGAATGAAACCAAACTTCTTTCAAAAAGAAAAGTGGTGCATTACTTACTAATCGTACCTTTTATAAAATCGGTGCCCTCCGTTTTGTAAGACTGATTGAATCTGATGGGGAAAGAATTTAAATGTGTCTTATTTAGTATTATTCGTTAAGGAATATGTGATAAATATGAGACTTGAATTCTTTCATTGCTTTTTATTCTATGAGTCCTCTGGATTGTTTATATTTATTGATACATTGAGTTACTATTTGTTAAGAGTTTACGCCCACACAACCATCAGTCACTTTCCAATCCAACCGTTTCCTGTTCCAAATTTGCTGGTTAGTTGTGGTTGTTTGTTACGTTGGTCCAGTGGTAGTTTTAATTCTTTTTCCTTGCGCTGTTTTATTTTAGCGTTGGAGGAATGGCAGTTAGATATGTCCCAGGTCTGTGCTGGTTGAGGGAGGACGAATTGGAGTATGACGTTATCACACACGGACAGGCCCCAGCAGGTACAGTGTCTGCGTTTACCCAACGATTATACCAAGCGGTGTGGGAGCCGCTGCAAGTAACAACAGGGATTATCGATTTTGAACAAGGCTGTGAGAAAGCAACCGGACAAAACTATTATTGGTATAAAACAGTCAACCGGCCCCAACAAAAGTTTTCATTTATACCAGGTATCGACACCGCCTATGGTCGTCTTGGTCTGAAAATCCACAATTACATGTGGCAATTGACGAACAAGTTTAAGAATAGTAATGCTCTCGTACATAAGAATCCTTCATTAAGGATTTTATGTTAAATCCACATAAATGTGATGTCACTGATACTGACATAAATCTGGTAACCGCCAGTAAAATTATAGACACATGGGGTACCATAACAAATGCCGCTAAGGCCTACAGGATGGAAGCAGTCACCGGAGATGGCGTCAGACTAAGAGGGAGGAGTCAGACGTCAGTAGCTAAATGGCACCATCCCGTCAGCTTTGCCTGAAGTCGAATTGTATATTAAATTTTGGGATGGTGAGACGTCCTCCCACTCACAAAGAAAATGGCCACAGGTTAGGGAAACTCATTACTCGAACCACCTGACTCATCTGAGGTTCTTAAGTAAGGAGGACGTTAATAAAGAGCTGCAAAGGGTCTGCCAATGCAGAATTAACAGTAAGTGATATCTTCTCAGCTACATCTTTGCGAGATGTATGTTGAATCTAAATCAAGTCGATGAAGAGCCTGGTAATCAGGAGGGTGAATTAGAGGCACCAGGTAGATGGGTAAACAATTCACTAGCTTACTTCCTCTGTTGAGGCTGCTGTGTAGCACCGCAATACAATCATTGTTCCGAAATGTAGTGGTCTTTCGCAAAAATAAGAACAAGTAAGATGGAAGAACTATAGAACGCTGTGTAACAGCGGCAGGCCAGTAGCCGTAAGTGTGAAGACATGTGACTTACAATACCACGATTGCCAGTGGACAGCGCGGCGAGGATAGTACAGGTTTGAGGTAAACGACGAGCACAGCCGTAACTGTGTACCAAGTAGGGCGGTGTCACCACACCAGGAAAGCCTCTTATTTTAGCAACGTGACAAGTTGCCACCTTTTGAGAAACAAATGGGTACTGAGGCATGTAAATAAGTCTAGATTTTAAGGCAGAAGCCAGCGGTACCACCACGACGCTAGAGCGTTACCGACAGCAAGACAACCGGGCCCCGCCAGCTACCGCCCAGGGATAGAGACCGGACTAGGCCTGCCACCTTCACAAAGTCTGTCACTTCTTAAGTTGCCAATCCTAAGATTGATTTGCAGCAGCTCTCCATTCCGTGCGATTGTCGGCCAGCCTCTTCAATTCCGTGAAACTTCCGCATCCTAGGTCCTGCATTATCTGGCTTATGTACTTTCTTCTAGGTCTGCGTCTTGCCCTTTTGCCCTCCACAAGGCCTTCCGTTATAGTGTGGAGAAGACTTTCATGTCTCAGAATGTGTCCCATCCATATATCTCTCCTCTTCGTGACCGTCTTCCAAAGAACTGGAACTTCCTCCGCTCTCTGCAGGACTTCTTCATTTGTCATCCTGGCCGTCCATGGAATTTTTAACATCCTTCGCAGACACCACATTTCGAATCCTTCAATCCTTCTTCTTTCGTCCTCTCCAAGTGTCCAGGTTTCGCTGCCGTAGAGAAGCACACTCCCAACAAAGGTCTTTATGAACCGCTTCCTTAACGACAGACTTATCATATTTGATGTGAGGAGTCCTTTCCTTTTATAGAATGCAATCTTTGCCTGATTTATTCTACTTATTACATCTTTCCTACTGCGACCATCTGATGTTATTCTGCTTCCCAAGTAGACAAAGTCTTGTATTTCTTTCACCTTCTCTCCATTCAGCCTTATATTCGTAATTGCTTGATTATTTTGCTTGCTTGCAACAAAGATTTTTGTTTTTGACTTATTAATTTTCATGTTGTACCGTGTAGCAAGAGTGTTTTCCATTTCCTCCAACACTACTTGTAATTCTTCCTCATTTTCCGCTAGGACAGCAATGTCATCCGCAAAACGCAGCATATCAACTATTTTTCCCTGGATCCTGATTCCATTAGCTTGTCCTAACTTTTCTCTGACCTCGTCCATTGCTTTCTGTATGTACATATTAAAGAGGACAGGGGAGAGTGCACATCCCTGTCTCACACCCTGTTTAATTTTTGCTTGTTGTTGATGTTCCCCACATCTCACTATTGCCACCTCTTCTTTGTATATGTTCCATATCGTTCTCCTGTCCTTGTACTTAGCTCCAGTTTCCCTCAATATCTGGAATATTTTTTTCCATTCAACCTTATCAAAGGCTTTTTCGAGGTCAATAAATGCTATGTCCTTTCCTTTTTCCATTCTTTTTTCTATTATGAGCCTTAGGGCCATAATGGCTTCTCGCGTACCTCTCCCTCTTCTAAAGCCAAACTGGTCTTCTGTGAGCATGCATTCCACGTTTCCTTCAATTCTTCTGAGGAGGATGGTCGTCAAAATTTTTGATGCATGTGATGTTAGGCTGAGGGTTCTGTATTGTGCACACGATTTTGCTGGCAATTTTCTTTGGTAATGGAACAATAATACACTTTTTGAAGTCCTCAGGCAGCTCTCCAGTATCATATATTTGGCAGATTAATTTATACAATTTATCTTTTATTTCTGTTCCAGCTGCTTTGATGATTTCTGCAGGCAATGAGTCAATTCCTGGTGCTTTTCCGTGCTTAAGTGCCTGTAGTGCCCGATCAAATTCAGACCTTAGTATGCTGTCTCCTAGTTCATCTTTATCTACTTCGTCCTCACTTTCAATCATGTCATCTTGTACGTTGCCTCCATATAATTTCTCTAGGTATTCCTTCCACGTAAGTGCTATATCTTCATGATTATATACCATCTTATTATCCTCTCTTATTAGGGCATTATATCTAATCCTTTGTCCTCCTGAGAAGAAGTGTTTCACTGTTTTGTATGCTAATTCAAGGTTCCCTTTCTTCAGAAGGTCTTCAACTTCTTTGCATCTGTCTTCAAGGTATCTTTCTTTTACTTGCTTCAACTTCCTGTTGATTTTGTTCCTAAGCACTCGGTATGCCGTTTTCCCTTCTTCCGTTTCATTATTTTTGAGATTCCTTCTTTCCTCAAAGTCTGCCACAGGACTTGGTATCTCAGACCTACCGCTCTGCCGCCTGCGCCTGCTGACTCTGACACTGAGTTCCTAGCGAGACATGGTGTCACGACTCTATCCACCAACTGATCACTGCCTGAGAGCAGCAGATTGCCTCCCGTGCGCTACCACCTTCGCGTTCCGTCACAGTGACGCGAGCGCGGCGAGAGGCCACCGACCCTGCACGATGCCGGAGGAAGTAGCGCACAGCCGCACACGACGCCGCCACCACAGTCGCGTGCGGAGCCAAAGGGCCGTCTCCCGCCACCCCGCACCCAAAAAAAGGCTTTGTGCTCTATGGGACTTAACTTTATGGTCACCAGTCCCCTAGAACCTAGAACTACTGAAACCTAACTAACCTAAGGACATCACACACAGCCATGCCCGAGGCAGGATTCGAACCTGCGACCATAGTGGTGGCGCGGCTCCAGACTGTGGCGCCTAGAACCGTTCGGCCACTCCGTCCAGCGCACACTACTTACGTCAGTGTCAGGAGCTATAGGGGTTGGCAGCCGTAGTAATGCTAGGTGACAGCTCACTAGCACCAGGTAGAAGCCACCACCTCTTCATCGGCCTAAGTCAGGATCAGCGAGAAGGGCTGTCTCTTCTCTTTTATGCCACGTCACATAATAAGTAAAGCTCTTTGTAATTGTTAACAGGTTTCACCCTCGATCGGGGGCACTGTTGTAAAAAGGACAACAATAGCAATTTTTAGGCCTAATCGATGCCTTAATGTTGAGCTTTTGCGCTATTGCTGCCATGTATTGTATTGTTAATGTTTCCTCGATAATGTTAAAGTGGATTCAGTTCATTTGGTTGGCTTTCGCGGTTTGTTTTGTGAATTATAGGCAACGAGGTGTCGAATGCTGTAAAAAGTACAACGCGCTTGTGCTGGTGGGACAGTTGCAAGCTTTGCTCCAGCAGTCAGTGTCCAGAGGAAAGTGTACTGAGAAGGGAACTATACTTGCTCGTTGATTTTTCTTTTAGTTTATATAGATGCACATTAAACGTTACTTTGGTTTCACCGACATCTGAATGTATGTATTCATTTCATTTCTTTGATGTTTTATTCCAATTAAAATGCTGTATCAGATGAAGAAATTCACGAACTGCTCGAAGAAGGTGATGATATAGTCCATCCAGACTTTTCAGAAAGTAAAGTAAATGCGAGTGATGAAAACATTGAAAAGGATCATGACAGTGAATCTGAACTTGAAGGCGCGCCTTTCGGCAGGTTAATCTGGACGCCATGGCCTGTCACATTCACTCACTCATCCCAAAATGCTATACCCACGTTCTGCGAGAAGTTTGGTTCAATGGGTCAGAAGAAGGTCGGAAGAGTCAGTTCCGAGTTCCCATGAACGGCTGTGTAGGCAGGTGATTTCAGCTAGGGCTATGAGACACTTTATATTTACATGCATTATGGGCTTGAACACGGTTTGAAGGAATGATTTGGAAAATATGTATGGATAGGTTGAGAACAGCGGCCTGAGCGTTGCGTCTGTTGAGTACAAAGATAGAGGCTGCACTGCACTCCATAAAGAGAATGAACCCAGTAGACGAAGTGCTTATCGTGTTGATTAACAGCTCCTAATCCCCCAAGAAATAGGACGGCCGTTCAGTTAGTAACACAAAATATCTTTTTTATTGGCCAATTTCGGTTGACAGAATGCGGAATTTGTTGAGAGACATTGTCGAATATTATCGTATGAGCTCTTATAGTGTCACGAAGTTACGACAGCTGGCAGCTCTATACTTAGCCACCAAAATGAAATCTGTATAGGAGGTGTCACTGAGTTTCCTTTGGCAAAAACCAGGGCATCGCGCATATTCATACACGTTTGAAGAATATCTACGGAGACCTAGCAATGAACAAAAGCACGGTGACTCGTTGGGCGAGGCGTTTGTCATCATCGCAACGAGGTCTAAAAAAACTGTCCGATCTGCAGCGTGTCGGCCGGCCGCTCACAGCTGTGACTCCTGCAATGTTGAAACGTACGGACACTCTTACTCTAGATGATCAACGAATCATAATCAAACTCATTACTGTCAATTGAGCATCTCTGTTAGTAGTAGTGACAAACTCGCTCGACAGTCGGGATACTCGAAGGTGTGTGTGTGCTGGTTGGGTTTCTCGCTGCCTAACAGAAGACCTTGAAGAGCAATGAGGGACCGGTTATGCTTACACGTTACGGGACTGATCATGACTATGTTTTGTCGAAAATATTCACAAGCGATGAAACATGTGTTCATCACTTTGAACCCGAAACAAAACGGCAATCCTTCCAGAGGCGCCACACCACCTCTCCTCGAACTAAAATTTCACTGAGCAACGTCAGCCAGCAAAGTCATGGCGACGTACGTCTGGGACACTGAAGGGGATATACTGTCTGATGTCTTCCCGCACGGTGCACCGATAAGCACTGACATGTATTGTGCTGTTCACAGGAATCTGAAGAAATTACTTCAGCGTGTTCGCCCCCACAAAAATACAAACGACTTTCTCCTTCTCCTCGACAACGCAAGAACTCACACGTCTGCGCGCCTGAGAGGGTGTCATACAACTTCATTACACTGTTCTTTCTCAATCACCCTACCGCCCAGAGCTCGCAGCTTCCTACATCCGTCTGCTTGGCCCAGTGAAGGATTCACTCCGCGATGAGGAGGAAGTTATTGAGGCAGTAAGACGTCAACCAGTGGGGTGGTACAGTACGAGCATACAGGCCCTCACAGTAAGATAAAGTATAGCCGTCCCACTGAAAGGAGATTGTGTTGAAAATAGCGTTTTGTAGCCAGAAGACTGTGAAATAATAAGGCGTGCTGGAATCCTGAATAATACCAACTTGCTTAAAAAATGAAAAACGAAAATAAAGGTGTCCCTTTACTGACTGAATGCTCCTTGTAGAAGAACTAGCCTACAGAAGCGATTTATCAAGGTCAGGTGAGGAGCGTAGGCAGACGTTCAGGAAGTTAGTGAACGTAGAGGAAGCTGATGGCAGCGTGTGGAGGCGAGGTGAAGCGGTTATTTCTTCTGTCGCATTCCAGGGAATTTTAAGGGAGATTATCCGCCAGGAAACGGAGATATTATTTGAAGGTTTGACAAGAGCGAGGGGTGTAGTGTACGTTCGGTCACTGCCCTAAGTGCTGCTCAGAGACGCGACGACGACAATGCCGGATAAGTTGTCTAAACGTAAATCGACTGCACACTGAGTTGACAAAAGTCATGGGATACCTCCCAATATCGTGTCGGACCTCTTTATCGGCAGCGTAGTCCAGCAACTCGACGTGGCATCCACTCAACAAGTTGGACGTCCCCTGCAGAAATATTGCGAATGTGTCACGCTGCAGGATTTTGTGCACGAACTGACCTCTCGACTAAGCCGCATTAATATTCATGGGAGTCATATAGGGCGACTTGAGAAGCCATCATTCGCTCGAATTGTCCAGAATTTTCTTCAGACCAATTGCGAACAACTGTGCCTTATCATTAATAAAAATTCATAAAAATTCCATCGTTGTTTGGGAACATAAACTCTATGAATGGCTGCAAATGGTCTCCAAGCAGCCGCACATAATCATTTCGAGCCAATTATCAGTTCACTCGGACCAGAGGACACAGGACATTCCGTGTAAACACAGCCCACACCATCATGGAGCCACCTCCAGCTTGCACGGTGCCTTGTTCACAATTTGATCCATGGCTTCGTGAAGTCTGCGCCACATTCTAATATTACCATTAACTCTCACCAGCTCAATTCGAGCTCCATCTGACCTGGCACGGTTTTTCAGTCGTCTAGGGTACAGCCAATACGATCAAGAGTTCACATTAAGCACTGTAGTCGATGTCGTGCTGTTGGGAAAGACACTTGCGTCGGTCGTCCACTGCCATTGCCCGTTAACGCCGTATTTCGCCATACTGTCCAAACGAATACGTCAGGCGGTTCAACACTGATTTTTTTCCATTATTTCCCGCTGTGTTGCTTGTCTTTCAGCTCTGGCAGCTGTACGCAAACGCCACTGCTCTCGGCGGTTAAGTGGAGATCGTCGGCCACTGCGTTGTCCTTGGTGAGAGCTAATGTACGATATGTTATATTCTCGGTATACTCTTGACACTGTTGATCTCTGAATGCTGACTTTGCTAACGATTTTCTTCGAGAAATTTCCCATGTTTCTAGCACTAACTACCTTTCCACGTTCAAAATCTGTTAATTAACGTCGTGCGGCCACAATCCCGTCGGAAAGATGAGTGCAAATCCAAGAGAGACCGAATCAGACAAAAAGGTCAAAGGTGTCACGATGCCACATACGTCCACGCCTTAAAGACACAAAAATTACTAAAGCATGTTCTAAATATCAAAAATACCTTGTGTGGAAGACTCATTCTTTTGATAGAAAGGTATTTCTTGGTAGTGATGAATAAAAATAATGATCCGTTCATCTACCTACTATCACTTATTTTATTGATGATCATTGTTTATTTCATTCTTTATAGTTTATTTAATTGATCATTGTTTGATCTCAAAAGATATTTCCGAACATTCTTGACACAGAATTTCTTATTTATGTTAATTCAAGACACTCTGTGAAGGGGCCAGTCTTATTATAAGGACCTTAATGGTTGGTGAGATCACGTGTCCTCTAAAAAAAAGATATTCTCATAAATAGAAATCATTCATTCGTTCTTTGACAATAGTTAGAGAAACATAAAGTTGCACAAGGTAATTTTTTGGGGGGGAGGGGGGCGGGGTTGAGAATCATCCTACGAACTTGCTTAAGTCACTCTAAATAGCGAGTGTAGTTACGGGTTAAGCGATATGTGGTTAACATGACCGCTGGCTCAACCCACGCCTGTCGTTTCTTGCGTCACATCTTGTACCACTCTTCCTTCCACGATGTTCAGTAAAAGGCAGTGATACGATATCAGTTCGCTAGAGAAGTGCACATTGAAACTAGGTAAATTCCGACGATTGAATTACGGTGTCAAATACCGCAGCACCGCAGGTTTTCCAGCAAGAGTCTCCCAAACGCGTTCCGGTAATGACAGCAGCGAACGAAAGGCGAAAAGACCACAGGAATGCGGCTTTTGCCGTCGGGGCGTCGTTCTGATGCTAATCGATGCAAATTTCATCGTAAGCGCTATTGGCTTTATCGGCTAAAAAACGGTCCTGTTTCCTTTTTTTTTTTTATCGACGGCGATTTAAAAACCTCCCCCTTAATGCTCGGAACACGCTTTCAGAGCGATGTGCTTTAATACCGACCATATCTCGTTAAAAGAGGATCCGGCAACGTTGCGTCAACTTCTGTCATTAATATTATCCTCTATAATACCTCCGATATTTCTTAATGTGGCGTTCAAGGCTTCCTCCATTCGTTATTTGCAAGCACCGTTTTGAAAGGATGCGTATTGTGGCGAGTTACTGAACTGTCATAAAATAACACTCATACGTCCACTACTGAACACTCCTGTTCATCATAAAGGTCATTCCGACGTTAAAAGTAGGCTTTATTCCTGACACAAAGCTCATTTATCTTTCAAATACGCTAATACTCAACAAGATTAATATATGACATTTATCAATAGTTCCACTTTGTGAATACACAAGGTGATTCAGCTCCGCCTAACGCTGAGTTTTATGCAACCTGCAACGCCTTCAAATACATCACATAGGATTTTCATATTCTCTCCATCGCTAAGTGAAAACTACACTACTGGCCATTAAAATTGCTACACCACGAAGATGACGTGCTACAGACGCGAAATTTAACCGACAAGCAGAAGATGCTGTGATATGCAAATGATTTCGGATGAATCCAGGTTCTGTTTACAGCACCATACTGGTCGTATCCGTATTTGGCGACATCGCGGTGAATGCACATTGGAAGCATGTATTCGTCATCGTCATACGGGCGTATCACCCGGTGTGATGGTATGCGGTGCCATTGGTTACACATCTCGGTGTTCGCGTTGACGGCACTTTGAACAGTGTACGTTACATTTCAGTTGTGTTACGACCCGTGGCTCTACCCTTCATTCGATCCCTGCGAGACCCTACATTTCAGGAGGATAATGCACGACAGCATGTTGGAGGTCCTGTACGGGCCTTTCTGGGTACAGAAAATGTTCGACTGCTGCCCTGGCCAACACATTCTCCAGATCTCTCACCAACCGGAAGCGTCTGGTCAATGGTGGCCAAGCAACTGGCTTGTCACAATACGCCAGTTACTACTCTTGATTAACTGTGGTATCGTGTTGAAGCTGCATGGGCAGCTGTACCTGTACACGCCATCTAAGTTCTGTTTGATTCAATGCCCAGGCGTAACAACGCCGTTATGACGGCCAGAAGTGGTTGTTCTGGGTACTGATTACTCATGATCTATGTAATCAAATTGCTTGAAACTGTAATCACATGTCAGTTCTAGTATAATATATGTGTCCAATGAATACCCGTTTATCATCTGCATTTCTTTTGTTGCAGTAATTTTAATGGCCAGTAGTGGGTGAAGTTATGCAGATGGTTAGCATTACAATACAGCAACTGAAATTGCGTAAGAGTAACAAAATCTGTTTTTTTATGTTTGGAAAGACTGCGCTAGAGTTCTTTCATTCAGAATTTGGATCTGAATGACGGTTCTATGTGAGATGACGGTGTTCCGCCTTGCGTGAGAAGGAGTCCAGAATTTGACAGCGTCAGGCTCATGACCTTTTGAGACTGCAGTTAATTGTTCAACAATATTGGAGATCACGTTGATTACGACCGTCTGACTCATAAGTGAATGTGGAATCGATGGCTACAAGATGGGTATAATACCAAGGGCAGGGGTGTGAAATTTTTTCCTCGACCACCCATAAGAAAAACGCGAGATTTCGGTACTGCGTGTCGCGGTTCTGACGCGCCAATACTTAACGGTCCCGTGTGACTTGTGCCTCATAGAATAGGCGTATTGTTCACTCAGTTCAGAGAATCGTACAGCAACGTCACGTACTACGAGCCAGAAAACGAAGTTTTTTGCAGTAAGAAAGGTATCCATACAGCTGAACGAAATCCTTAGCTTCGCGGTTCTGCGGCCATCATTGCTTGTGCTATTCTTCCCAACTCGATTCGGAGTGCAGCACAGAGATGTATGATAGTGATATAGTGATGCGCGCAACGTGAACACTGAGCACCGAAGTGACACCACTTCGTCTTGTCGGGTTCTGCGAAGTCTCCAGTGAGAAAGAACATTAACAGAGTACACTGGTGATCGTCATATGGAGCCCAGTATCTGAAGCAATAGTGTGCAGTGAGCAATTTGTAATGAACACTCCTTTCACCACAAACCGGCATACACGATTCCCACAAACAATGAGAGTACTCGAAACGTATATACACTTGGAATAGCCGATACAGTCAAGAAACAAAACCACCTACCACACAGAAATACTCCAGGACTCATACATATTTTTGTTTGCTTCGTTATGATTTAACAAATTGAGTCGCTCAGGACTAGATCGTGGTAAGCTACACTGCGCAAAAGAACTAGAAGGTCGCTGTATCGAAACCGCGTAATTGCCTCCCACTGTGACGCGTAAATTTTAAATTTGTCTAAAATGTGCCTAAATTATTCCTCTATAATGGTGCAAAAGTGTGGCGCGCTGCAATGTTACCTTCGGGCTCAGCGACTCTTCAAACTACGTCAGGTTAGGTTACGTTAGATTTGATTGGGTTTTTGTCGACACATGCGGAAAAATCTTATGGCTCAAAAGCTCATGTGAGCTCTAAGATGGGTTAATGTTTTCACACTGTCAAGTTTCAACACAATCCTGAAAAACGCCACTGTGGACGTGTCACACTACGAGAAGGTCGTCACAGCTCGTCTTACCCACATTTCACGCCTTCTTCTGACGACGCTGAGATGGAGGTCAGAACCGCGACACGCAGTACTGAAACCGTGCGTTTTCCTTATGGGTGGTCGAGGAATGCATTTCACACCCCTTCCCTTGGGGCACTGCATCCCACACATTGAAATATTTTACGAAATGTGGACGTGATACGGAGCAACAAAGCGTACTTATCTATTTACAAACGGGCTGCTTCCGCCCTCTTGTGTCGCGATCAGGCGTGATTGCAATATTAGCATATGCGTCAACAGAGTGGATCGCTGCCGCCTTTCTTGAGGAGGAAACAAATGCATCTTCCAGCGCCTGAAAGTACGCAAGCCGCATCAAAGGGGCGTCAAAGGAGTTGTCTAACCCTAAGGTGCTGGAGTAGCCACCAGACTGATTTGGAACGAAATTAGAAATGTGTGCCCCGACTGGGACCCAAACCCGGGATCCCCTACTTACATGGCAGACGCTCTATCCACCTGAGCCAACGAGGGCACAGAGGATAGTGCGACTGCAGGGACTACCTTGCACACGCCTCCAGCAAGACCCACATTCTCACCTTATATGTCCAGACACTACATTAGCAGTGTCACTACACAACACACTCATTCCTCGTGGAAGGCATTCTTACCAAGTCCTGTAAAAGTTCGGGTAATATGTGTGCATCCCCACAGAACTATGTAGTTATTTGGATATGGTGTCTGTTTTTTCGGACATGTCCGAAAGAACAGACTCCACATCCATATAAGTGTATAAGATTGATTTGGTGTCGAAATTTATGAAGGAAAAGTCTAATGTGCTCAACAAAGTTGCGTGCTTGGCACTGAGAGTGTTGCCGAAAGGGGTTCCTTAGAGGCACCTTTTGCCATTTTATTCAAACACGTGTTTATGTTCCAATGCCATGTGAATACACCACAGGAAGGCGCGAAACAGGAGGGTTGAAAAACCACGACCTTGTTCACAGGCACTACACAGAGTAACTAACAGTCAGTTTTGCTAAGCAGTTGAATACGATATCTTAAGTACAGGGCAAACGTTTTGAAATCACCATACGCAGTCCTCGCACATAGAAAAAAATATTTACATAAAGCTTACAATTTGGCTGATAATACACTTCAAAAACCCTATTATCGCACAAGGATTCACTGTAAAAACAATGGGCTTCGGTATATGTTCGACAGTGCTTTTTTTTCATCCGACCAACTCGCGCTTTTTCCTGTGCGAGATGCCATCTTGCTATGGTTTGTCACACTAAAGTACAAAAATGATGTGCTGTGTCTTGGTGCAATACACAAAAACAGAGTGTGTGATGCCATCCTTTGGTTATTTCGAATACTTCTTCATCAGCGGCTTGTTATCCTCCAGCAGACACAAAGTGTAGGAATCTCAATATTGCTTGGCATGCGGCTTACCGTTATCTATCCCCAAGCGCCTCAGTTAAGGAAAATTACTTACCTTAGGCGCAATTACATTAAAATATGTTATGAAAACATATTTCACAACATGAGAAGTTGTGCTCACATTCATCCTCAAAGGAACATTTGAAATGAGTCTGATTT
This sequence comes from Schistocerca serialis cubense, assembly GCF_023864345.2. Classification (NCBI taxonomy): domain Eukaryota; kingdom Metazoa; phylum Arthropoda; class Insecta; order Orthoptera; family Acrididae; genus Schistocerca; species Schistocerca serialis. The sequence goes on from NC_064642.1 coordinate 670,894,063, forward strand.
ATTATTGTCACTACACTCATGCTCATAAATTAGGGATAATTGCTGAATGTGGTGCCACACAACATGGCACTACACAAAACTGGCGCTAAAAGCATAGGAACGTAGGGAAAACACACGTCACAGATATATAAGTCCACGGTATTGGTGATAAGTTGAGAAAACCGACCCTAAACACGTGTGCTACAAAAATCCACTGTTTCCTGCGCATGTACCCCGACATCAGTATGGGATATGATCACCATGCACACGTACACAGACCGCACAACGGTTTGGCATACTGTGGATCAGGTGGTCGAGCAGCTGCTGGGGTATAGCCTCACATTCTTGCACCTGTGCCTGTCGGAGCTCCTGAAGTGTCCTAGGGGTTTGAAGACGTGCAGCGATACGTCGACCGAGAGCATCCCAGACGTGCAGGATGGGGTTTAGGTCTGGAGAACAGGCAGGCCACTCCATTCGCCTGATATCTTCTGTTTCAAGGTACTCCTCCACGATGGCAGCTCGGTGGGGTTGTGCTTTATCATCCATCAGGAGTAAGGTGGGACCCTGTGCACCACTGAAAAGGCGGACATACTGGTGCAAAATGACCTGTTACAGTTCCTCTGTCAAAGACATGCACTGGTGTACGTGCACCAATCATAATCCCACTCCACACCATCAAACCACGACCTCAATATACGACATTAAGAGGTTGGTATCTGGATCCTGGTGCACGCCAGATGAAAACCCGGTGAGAACCACTGTTCAGACTATACCTGGACTCGTTCGTGAACATAATCTGGGACCACTGTTCCAATGACCATGTACTGTATTCTTGACACCAGGCTTTACGGGCTCTCCTATGACCAGGGGTCAGTGGAATGCACTTTGCAGGTCTCCGGGCGAATAAACCAAGTCTGTTCAGTCGTCTGTAGACTGTGTGTCTGGAAACAACAGTTCCAGTGGCTACAGTAAGGTCCCGAGCAAGGCTACCTGCATTACTCTGTGGCCGTCTGCATGCACTAATGGTGAGATATCGGTCTTCTTGTGGACGTCCCGTACCGTAGCGCCTGGATACGTTCCCTGTCTGCTGGAATCGTTGCCGTAATCCAGAGATCACACTTTGTGGTACATGTAGGGCCCGTGCTATGACCTGCTGTGTTTGACCAGGCTGCAGGCGCCCTAGTATTATAACCCTCATAACGTCATCAATATGTGTTCTTTGAGCCATTTTCAACACACAGTCACCATTAGCATGTCTGAAAACGTCTGCACACTTACTCACTGCACCGTACTCTGACATGTACCAACACACCTCCGCGTATTTGGACTACTGCCAGCGCCACCGTGCGACGGCCGCTTGTCAAATGTACCGCATGGTCATATCCCGAGGTGATTCAAAACCGCAAACCGTCCACAACAGCGTTGTTTCACAATGTATTAGCATTACCCTTAATTTATGAGCATGAGTGCATTTAAGTAACTATCAGACTATAATTTGAAGAAATTTTGCAGTTTAAAAGTTCTGAAGAATCCTGACTTATAAATTTTATCTTTAATTGCAAACACACTATAGGTAATTGTAACGTCTTTGTCTTACTGCACAACAGGTGTATTTCTGCCTACTTTGTATTGGAGTTTCTCGACTTTTGGTGCTTGTTGTTGTTGGTAAGTAATCTGGACCCTATCTTGTTCTCTTGTAAGAAGTAACAACTTTGTGTTTTACTTGTGAATTATGGTTGGAAATAAATATGTGTATACAATCCACAACTATTAACTCAAAGTTAATATGCAGCACAGACAGCAAACTTTTTAATCTTACAGTAACCAAATGGAATTAAATATACCTTTTAGATCCGTGAGCCTACGTGATGAAGAAAACTGTACTAGATTGTGACAGATAAGTTAAGTGGACATTAACAGATTTAATAATTATTATCCCATTGATATGTACCACATTTTACGGTGCATTTTATTTCAGTACCGGAGAATTGCTGATCGTACCGACTCGTTCCTCAAATAAGGTTTGTTATTACATTTTTCCAAACTAATGAACTATAATATTAGTAAAGGTGGGGAACTATGGAAGGTCCATCGGGTGCACAACATTATCATTTCTGGTTCTCTTGGCCTGTAATTTGAATACTGATGGTTATATTTTTGATGTATTAAGACGAGTGGCTATATCCTGTTCTTGAAGACTCCGTAAAGTTTTGTTTAAATAAGACGATGCAATACTGCATTTAATCCATGCTGTGTTACCCACCTAGATTCAGAGCGTGTTCGACTGTCCTTGGCTAACATGATCTTCATATGTCTCACCCGCGGACCCGTTTAAAGTATCTAGTCGTGAGATGCTGAGAGACTATCACGCGTAGAGTTCAGGCAGTGCGGAGTGGTGGACCTGTATCTGTCATCCAAGCTGTTTTCGATTCTATGGCCAGTTAGGTTTGAGACAGTATTTGTACCACACTTACTAATCTTCGCATCTTGTACACCACCGAATCACCTAGAAATTGACTAATGTGTTCTTACTGCTATATTACATGCACACCACAGGTAAAATGCGTTACTTGCTATCTTTCCTGGTTTTGCAGTTTTAAAGGCTAGAAGTATAAATTAATTTGTAGTATAGTGACGGTTTAACATAAACAGTCGTGACTTTCACTGCGGTGTAAATTTTTACTTAGTTGGAACAACGGTACTGCCCCTATCGGCGAGAAAGTCAGCCTTAAGATTAACGTCTGTTATAATTTTTTTCTAATTTATTAGAGAAATATTTACTATGTTTTTTTTATTCCAAGCCGTCTCACAACGTATGATTGATTGTGAAGTAAATGTAAAAATAGCAGAACCTCACAGATTCAGTGACAGAAGCTGTACCTCATTCATGAATATATACTTTCGATATGTGTATAGTTGCAGCCTACTCCACTGAACGCAAGAAAATGTAAACAGGTATTTCATACATCAGTTCTTGTTACGACAGGCACTTTTTTGCACACAACGATTTTGTGTGGAATGTAATGAGTATCACGATTTACACTTCAATCGACTTTCTAATATACGAATAATTTTCATTCAAAGGTGAATGGTTTAAAGATTCTTACCATTTGCGTCTCAGATGCTGTACCTGTTGCAGAATTAGTTTCTTCTGTGTTGGGAGTCGTTGTTATTGATTTTGATATTTTACTGTCTCATCTGTGTAATTTTCTCTTCAGCTACAGTGGTGTTGACCTACTTTAAATTTTAAGTGATGTAAGTATTGCCTTCTGTACATTTACTCGTTTGACTGGAAATGTAACGAACAAAACTTCACTTTGTTAGTTGATATAGGATGTCTCCCTGCAAAACATGAGGTCTTCTACAGTTCACTGGCCATTTTTTAGTTCTGAAAAGAAAATATTCTTTAGTAACTATCTGTACGTTAAACGAAACCTGTAAGTAAGCTACCATAAAAAGTATCGTTTTATATCTCCCAAGGTTCTTAGGAAAATAACGAAGGCAAATGAGGTTTTATTTTTTAGTTAGTGTATAGTTTTAAGACACTAAATACGCTCCCTATTGTAAAAAATATGCCACAAATCAATATAAAGGAATCTATTCGTACGCTTCCGATATCATATTCACAAGTGCAGCTTTATGTCAGCGTGGAATTCGGATGTTTCAGTTCATAGTAAAAATACAAGGAGTGTCGTGACTCTAAGTGATAGACTGTGGTGTAGTAGTGTCAGAAAACAGCACAATTTCGTAATTTATGAGTTTCGCTTTTTTTTAAAAAAATAGTCTTACAAAGGAAACTGGCATTGGTGCAGTACGAGTCGACGTTTCCCAAGCAAAGAAACGTGCTTAAAGTGTTCTTTAGATGTTGCACATGCTACTCATTTATGATTTAGGCACAAATGCTGGTACTAAAATTTCCTACAACCCATCATTTCTGTCGATCGTTATAGCTGTCGACACTCGGAAACGGATAGCGTGAGCCTAACTATAGGTCACTTGGGTGACGGTCATCCATCGATTCGTAAAATAATCTTATTTAGTTACAATGACAAACTACATAAGCGTAAATCATGTTAAAATTTTTATAGTCTGAACTCTTATTAAAGTCGACACTATGTAAGAAACACATTTTATTTATTAAAACAATCTGATGGACGGAACTGATAACGTTCAGAGCGCTAGGTTTTAAGAATACTGTTGCGCTGAAAGACCTACAGTGACAAAGGTCTGCTGCAAATTACACTGCCATTTTCCATGACGAAGCTTTCAGTTCAAAACGCTCTTTATTAAGTGGACACTGACTGGTCGTGGCTCTTTAGCACTGGGTCAGCAATATTGTTCTCTTCTTACACTCGTCAAGCGTTCACAAAGGGTCATGAGATATTTTATGCAACGACTAACGAGATGATTAGAGAAGCAAATGTTAGAAATTACTGTAAAATAAACTGTTCACTTACAAAGAACTCGAAATAAATATTATTACGTTCCTACTTCAGATTATGTATAATACCATGATACGAGTTAAACAATTGAAAATGCTATCTAAATAAGAATTTGAGTATCCCAGTACTGCAAACCTCCTTCCATCCTTAAGTGAAGTCCTAAATTTTCGAGCTGGCGCGCAATTACGAATGTTCCTTAATTTTTCTAACAGACCTCGTATTAGTAATCCATGTAAGCAGCATATTGTTGAGAGTGGATTTCTTTTGATGTATTATTCTAGGGAAAGAAACTTCAGAGTGTATTTTCACGAATTGCACCACACAGTTATCGTCTGGAGTAAATTACCAGCAAAAATTTTTGAATTTTTCATTTGTGTTATGTAAACAAGTTTACGTTTATAAATCCCCTCACCTTCGTTAAATCCAATTACAATGCATGTTTCGATACACACCATAGATACGTGAGATGAAAAAAGCGAGGGGAATCAAATGAAAAGCAAGAAAAGTACCTCTAAAATTATCAAGTAAAATGTACAGGGTGCAGCCAACTGCAGGTGGTGGCTCATGTCGGTACCAGTGACGTGTACCGCTTTGGATCGGAGCATATTCTGCCTGGTTTATGGAGGCTAGCGGAAGTGGTAAAGACTACCAGTCTTGCTTCCGAGATGAGGGTGCAGCTCACCATCGACAGCATCGTCGATAGAACCGACTGTGGTCCTTCGGTGCAGAGCCGAGTTGATGGTCTGAATCAGAGGCTTAGGCGATTCTGTTACCGTGTAGGCTGCAGATTCCTTGACTTGCGCCATCGGGTGGTGGGTTTCCGGGCTTCTCTTAATAGGTCAGGAGTCCACTACATACAGGAGGCGGCTACAAGGGTAGCGGGGGCTGTGTGGATGGGACTGGGCGTTTTTTTTTTTAGGTCAGAGGGTCTCAGAGAACCACAGAAGGGGCGTCCGTCTAAAAGTGGGAAGTTAAGGTAGTTGTAGAAACGATTGGTACTGTGGTTGTAAATTCTTGTAGCTGTGTTGGGAAAGAACCAGAGCTCCAAGCCCTAATAGAAAGCACTGAAGCTCGAATAGTTGTAGGTAGAGAGAGGTAGCTAAAGCCGGAAATAAGTTCAGCTGAAATTTTTCAAACGATCTAACAGTGTTCAGAAAGGATAGATTAAATGGTGGTGGAGTATTTATTGCTGTCAGAGGTATTTTGCCTTGTAGCGAAATTGAAGTAGATGGGTCGTGTGATATAGTATGGGTAGAGGTTATATCTGACAATCGGGTTAAACTATCAACTGGATTGTTTTACCGACCCCCGAATTAGAAGATACAGTTGCTGAACAGTTCAAAGAAAAGTTGAGTCTCAATTCATTTCAAATATCCCGCTCATACAATTATGGTCGTTGATGACTTTAATCTACCCTCGATATGCTCGAAAAATTATACGTTTAAAGGCAGGCAGGCATAAAACATCATCCGAAATTCTACTGAATGCTTTCTCAGAATATTATTTTAAACAATTACTTCATGAGCCAACTCGAAGCGTAAATGGTTGCGAAAGCATATTTGACCTTTTAGAAACCAATAATCCTGGCCAAATAATGAGTATTGTGACGAATACAGGGATTAGCGACCACAAGGCAGCTGCTTCTAGACTGAATACCGTAACACCTATAACCATCAAAAAGAGACGCAAAGTATATATATTTAATAAGCTGATAAAAATGGTCTTAACGACTTTTTAAGAGACAATCTTCATTCCTTCCGATCTGATCATGTAAGTGTAGAAAAGTTATCGAATGTCTTCGAAGAGATAGTATCGACAGCAATTGAGAGATATATACCACACAAACTAATAAGTGATGATACTGATCCCCCATGGTACACAAAACGGGTCAGATAGTTGTTGCAGAAGCAACGAAAAAAGCGTACCACATTTAAAAGAACACAAAATCCCCAAGATTGGTTAAGTTTTACAGAAGTTGGAAACATAGCGCGTACTTCAATGCGAGACGCTTTTAATAATTTCCACAACGAAATTCTGTCTCGAAATCTGGCAGAAAACCCAAAGAGAGTCTGGTCATACATATAGTACACCATTGGCAAGACGCAATCAATACCTTTACCACGAGATAACAACGGTGAAGTCACTGATGACAGTGCCACTAAAGCACAGTTATTAATCACGGTTTTCCGAAACTCCTTAATCAAAGAAGACGAAGTAAATATTTCTGAATTCCAATCAAGAACAACTGCCAAGATGAAAAATATAGAAGTAAACATCCTCCGTGTAACAAAGTAGCTTAAGTATTTTAAACATAGCTGCGCAACAGCAACGGTTCCACGTAATAAGATTAAAAAGCAGCCGACCAGTTGCAAAGGATAAAGTAATCTTTACCTAGGTTTCGATAGATTTAAAGCTATCTTCTTCAGAAGGCGGCAGTATTACATTAACTTGGAGATTTAAATCTATCGAAACCTAGGTAAAGATTACTTTATCCTTTGCAACTGGTCGGCTGCTTTTTAATCTTATCAAGTAGCTTAAATCACTTACTAAAGGCAAGGCCCCCGATCCAGATTGTACTCGTATACCAGTTAGGTTCCTCTCAGAGTATGCTGATAAAATAGCTCCATATTTAGCATTTATATACAACCACTCGCTCACAGAAAGATCCGTACCTATAGACTGGAAAATTGCTCAAGTCACACCTATACCCAAAAAGGGAAGTTGGAGTAATCCGCTGAATTACAGGCCTATATCACTAACGTCGATTTGGAGTAGAGTTTTGGAACATATACTGTATTCGAACATTATGAAGTACCTCGAAGGAAACGATTTATTGACACATAGTCAGCACGGACTCAGAAAATATCGTTGTTGTGAAACACAAATTGCTCTTTATACACATGAAGTAATAAGTGCTATCGACAGGGGATGTCAAATTTATTCCATATTTTAAGATTTCCAGAAGGCTTTCGACACCATTCCTCACAACCTTCTTCTAACCAAATCGCTTCAGTTGTGCGACTGGATTCTAGAGTTCCTGTCAGAAAGGTCACAGTTCGTAGTAATAGAGTCATCGAGTAAAACAGAAGTAATATCCGGCGTTCCCCAAAGGAAGTGTTATAGGCCCTCTATTGTTACTGATCTATATTAACGACATAGGAGACAATCTGAGTAGCCGCCTTAGATTGTTTGCAGGTGATGCTGTCATCTACCGTCTTGTAAAGTCATCCGATGACCAAAACGACTTGCAAAATGATTTAGATATGATATCTGTATGGCGCGGAAAGTGGCAATTGACCCTGAATAAAGAAAAGTGTGAAGTTATTCACATGAGTACTGAAAGATATCAGCTAAATTTCGATTACGCGATAAGTCACAGAAATTTGAATGCTGTTAATTCAAGTAAATATTTAGGGATTACAATTACAAATAACCTAAACTGGAACGATCACATAGATAATATTGTGGGTAGAGCAAACCAAAGACTGCTTACGTTACGCTTGCCCTCCCTATTCTGGAGTATTGCTGCCCGGTTTGAGATCCGCATCAGGTGGGACTGACGGATCCCATCGAAAAAGTATAAAGAAGGGCAGCTCGTTTTGTACTATCGCAAAATAGGGGATATAGTGTCACAGACACGTTGCGTGAATTGGAGCGACAATCATTAAAACAAAGGCGTTTTTCGCTGCGTCGGGATCTTATCAGCTTTCTCCTGCGATTGCGAAAACAATCTGTTGCCATTCACCTACATATGGAGAAACGATCATCACGATAAAATAAGAGAAATCAGCGCTCGCACAGAAAAATTTAAGTGCTCCTTTTTCTCGCGTGCCGTTCGAGATTGGAACGGTAGAGAGACTGCTTGAAGGTGGTTCACTGAACCGTCTGCCAGACACTTTATTGTGAATATCAGAGAAATCACGTAGATGTAGATGTAGAAGACTATAGAAAACTTAACATGGCTTTCCTAAGAGACTGTTTATTGAAATCAGTGATCAGTTTGGTAGAGTGACACCATTAGTGTGACCAAAGTAATAGCTATTTTATTATTTCAAATTTCGTGCTTTTTTACTTTATTTAGAGTGTCTGATAGTGAGTTTCTGTTCAGTTGTGTCCTGTAACTGGAAGTAAATAAGTTGAAGCTGTACTCTAGTACAAAATTGGAATAACGAATGCCAGTGTGAAGGCTTACTGATGCGTGGAATGGATTTCCTTTGCTAAAAAACTTTTTTTGTAGAACTAGAACCTCTTACGTACAATGTACAGGAAACATTTTTTTTAAATTGCGGGAGACATTTCAAAAATAGTAAAAAACTCCATACAAAAAGCTATCAAAATCAGGGTTTTCCCAGTTTACGTTTCACGTTTGTTGATTTCAGATGTAAAATCTGAAATTCGAACCGAAAATTAGTTTCATGTTGCTTGATAATCTACTAACGGTGCTGATACAGGTGAAATTACTGATACACATACTGCTGCAAGGAAGACGCGAAGCGCTTGGTCGTACGGCTGTCTCCTACACACAGAGAAACAATGTCTTCACAAACAGACAGACATATCAATTCGGTACTACTCTGAAGAAAACTGGATCATCTAACGGATATTGCTAAAAGCAAATGTACATAGAACCATCAGTGCACATCTGAGGTTAATATGTTTTGAATGTTTCATGCACACAGCTGTAAGTGGAACAAGATAAATCAAATTTCACTCTTACATCTCACCAAAAATAGAGCGTACTGCAGGGTGTTGAAGAAGGTCCAGATATCAGATAACGTCACTTTGCTTTAGTTTGTTATGGTGTTCAAAGTGCCGTACTGAAACTAGTTCACTGGCCCTGATAGGCATATGTGAACTCTTTGGTCCGTGTTAGGTCTTTCGTATCTCGACTAGCGACCACATGAAGACATTCTGTTGGTCTCATTCGGACCGTGTTCCGTGAAACGATTCAGTTTATACACTAATAGGCGGAAGAAGTCACTGGAAGCTACTTCTGTATATTGTCGGCAAGATATGAGGAACGCTAATGTAATCATACTTATGGGAATTACTGCTAACTTACGTATATTAGAAAAAAGACAGCTAAATGGAAACAGGTACTTTCCAATTCTTCGTGTTTGAGGTCACATCACGATCTGAAGACGATATTCTTTTCGCTTAATGTAAGATTTAGTAACACCGAAGCTACTTATCTGAAAACTCTTGTTTTCATTAGGTCCTGAAGATCATCTTCTCCATTACCAATGTGACCTTGGTACACTTCAATAACTGCCGAGCACTTTGATATGGTGCAACAAGGACTGGAGTGAACATTTGTAGCAATTTCCTCGAGAGCTTTGACTTGAGCCCCACTCCACTCGGCGAGGCAGCTCGCTACTCCAGTTATTAAGAGCGGGAAAGGCACCGCCGTATATTCTGCGCTCACATAACAGCGGATCCGCTGCAGATGGCGCCTGCAGCAGCTGTGGCGTAGCACTCCCAGCTCTCCTCCTCCCGCCATATTGACTTCGACGTAGCTTCTCGACGATAAGGCCGCTCTTCGCGCTGGTAATGCCGGTGGTGGTGAAAAACAGCGCTGAACAGGTCACGTTCATCGACATTCATCGGTTTTCGGTTGCTGTCGAACTTAGCTAGTAGTATACTGTATATGGTATAGTTACATATTTTGTCATTGTTATCTTACCCTTTATTTTCTCGTGGATTAACTTCAGATTTTAAAACGAGAGAAGACACCATTCCTCAGTTATCAAAAGGTTTATCTGCTCTTCTGTCGGGACTTGTAATTCCCATCCCACTGGACACCAACCCCATCCCAAACTCTCCCCCCCCCCCTCCCACTATAACAGTAGATATTTGTGGCTTAGAGAGTAGATACACGTACACCAACACGTCCAACAGACACATTTACGATCACGTCCTTAGTGAAATTACTATACCTATCATCTGCGGCACTGTTCGTCGTATCGTTCGACGCACACTGAATAGCCAAAGAAAAAATTTTTTTTGGGGGGGGGGGGGGGGCGCGGGCGGGGGGGGGGGTGGGGATGGAGGGTCATCAGTCTTCTAACTAGTTTGATGCGTCCCGCCACAAATTCCTCTCCTGTTGCAACCTCCTCGTCTCAGAGTAGCATTTGCAACCTACGTCCCCATTTATTTGCTGGATGTTTTCCAAGCTCTGTCTTCCTCTACAGTTCTTGTCCTCTACAGTTCCCTCTAGTACCATGGAAGTTATTCCAGCATGTCTTAACAGGTGTCCTGTCATCCTGTCCCTTTTCCTTATCAGTGTTTTCCACACATTTCTTTCCTGGCGGCCGGTGTGGCTGTGCGGTTCTAGGCGCTTCAGTCTGGAACCCCGTGACCGCTACGGTCGCAGGTTCGAATCCTGCCTTGGGCATGGATGCGTGTGATGTCCTTACGTTAGTTAGGTTTAAGTAGTTCTACGTTCTAGGGGACTGATGACCACAGATGTTAAGTCCCACAGTGCTCAGAGCCATTACATTCCTTTCCTCTCCTCTCCTCATTCCTTACCTTATCAGTCTACCGAATTTTTAACATTCGTCTGTACCACCACATCACAAATGCTTCTTTTCTCTTCTGTTCCGGTATTCCCACAGTCCATGTTTCTCTACCATACAATGCTATACTTCAGACGTACCTTCTCATAAATTTCTTCCTCAAACTAAGGCTGATATTTGGTGCTAGAAGACTTCTCTTGGAAAGGAATGCCCTTTCTGCCACTGCTAGTTTCCTTTCATGTCCTCCTTCCCCCTCCCGACATTGGTTATTTTACTGCCTAAATAGCAGAATTCCTTCATCTACTTCGTGGCCGTCAATCCTGATGTTAAATTTCTCGCTGTTCGCATTTCTGCTACTTCTCATTACTTTCCTCTTCCTTCGATTTACTTTCAATTCATATTCTGTAATCATTAGATTGTGCATTCCGTTCAGTAGGTCATACAATTCTTCTTCACTTTCACTGAGGATGGCAATGTCATCAGCGAATCGTATCATTGATATCCTTTCACCTTGCATTTTAATTCCACTCCTGAATCATTCTTTTACTTCCATCACTGCTTATCCGACGTCCAGATTGAAAAATAGTGGGGAAGGACTACATCCCTGTCTTACACACTTTTTAAACCGAGCACTTCGTACGTGGTCATCCATTATTATTCTCTCTCGACTCTTGCACACTTTGTATATTACCCGTTTCTCCCTAAAGCTTGGCCCTATTTTTCTTACAATTTCGAACATCTTGCATCATATGACATTCTTGTAGGCTTTTTCCAGGTCATAAAATCCTATTAACATGTCTTGATTTTTCCTTCGTCTTGCTTCCGTTATCAACCGCAGCGTCAGAATTGCTTCTCTCGTGCCTTTAACTTTTCTGAAGCCAAACTGATCGTCATCTAACACATCCTCTTTTCCGTTCTTCTGTATATTATTCTTGTGAGAAACTTGGTTGCGTGAACTGTTATGCTGATTACGCGATAATTCTTGCACTTTTCAGTTCTGCAGTGTTCGGAGTGGTGTGGATGATATTTTTTTCCGAAAGTCAGATGGTATGTCGCCAGACTCTTACACTCTACACACCAAATTGCCACATCCCCAATAATTTCAGAAATTCTGGTGGAATGTTATCTATCCCTTCTGCCTTATTTGATGTTAACTCCTCCAAAGTTTTTTTTAAAAATTCTAACACTGGATCCCCTATCTGTTCTAAAAGGCCTCTGCTTCTTGTATCACATCAGACAAATCTTCCCCCACATGGAGGCCTTCAGTGTACTCTTTCCACCTACCCACTCTCTCCTCTGCGTTTATCAGTGGAATCCCCTTTGCAATCTTAATGTTACCACCCTCGTTTTTAATGTCACAGAAGGTCGTTTTGACTTTCCTGTATGCTGAGTATGTCCTTCAGACAATCATTTCTTTTTCTGCCTGTCAGACGCAAGACTCGAACCCTGAGCCCCATTCGCTAAAGTCGTGCTGGTAGTCCCGGAACAGACCAACAAGAATCCATGATTTTAGTTGGGATGGTTACGTGCGACAGATCGATAGGCTCCACCACTGCACGCCGGTACGGTACGTCATCCGGTCACGTCATATGTTCAACACTTGTCATTCACTTTCGAGGCATTTCCCGACATTTGCGGCCCCTATGTGACTTATATAAAATTTCATGTCTCACCTTCATCTACGTTGCTTTGGGGTTTTTTAAACGTTAGGAAGAATCACGCTCTTATATGCCATACGAAAGCCCAGGTGTCGGTCTTTCATTAGCACAGGGGGAAGTTGCGGTTGCTGTCACTCAGCTAAGCAACGGCGAAGTTACGGTCGTGACTGCAATTATAACTAAACGTTGAAAGCAGGAAAGAGCGAAATCGCTCCGTTTTTCAACGCTGAGTTAATCACAAAGACGCGGAAGAATTTCAGTAATCTAGAAGTCTGCTCGAGCTATAATTATCGAGAAGGGCATGGATAGAGATCCAATGTTCTCAAGAGCTGTAGACCAATCCGCGTGCTTATTTCCTTACGTAAAGTACAGGAGTGCATGCTGTGCCGCACACTGCAGCCCTACGAGGAGCTACACGGCTCAGCTAGACATGTCAGCTTCGGATGTGCCAGATCTATAGCCAATGCAATTAGTTATGTGTGGCACGTAGGCTCTAGGAATGTAGCATGCTGTCCGGAGTAATCGGCGGCTCACTCGCTTAGAAATGAGTAATGGAAGCATAGGCCATGAATGCCACAGTGACTTCCTGAAGAATCTATCCTTCTTAACACTAATATTTCCCAATTATTAAGATCAGGAACTGCCAGAAAGCAACATGCTGCAATGGCAGTGCAGATGATAAACGAATGTTGTATCATGGTTTGTGGGATTAGGGTGTATTGGTATTTCATAAATATTTTGATTGATTTATATTTCATTTAAACAGTTACTGAAAATTCTTAAATTGCTTGACAAACCTTGAAGACAATGTTAATTACAGGTGTGATCAAACTTGGTGTAGGTATGTGGAAATACAAGTCGCACTGGATTGCAGGAGGTGGGTGTCGAATTTGTAAGCGGTAATAAATCAAGAGCTCAGATGGAAACCCAGTTCTAAGCAAAGAAGGAAAAGCAGAAAGGTGGAAGGAGTATATAGAGGGTCTATACAAGGGTGATGTACTTGAGGACAGTATTATGGAAATGGAAGAAGATGTAGAGGAAGATGAAATGGGAGATACGATACTGTGTGAAGAGTTTAACAGAGCACTGAAGACCTGAGTCGAAACAGGGTCCCAGGAGTAGACAACATTCAATTAGAACTACTGACGGCCTTGGGCGAGCCAGTTCTGACAAAACTCTACCATCTGGTGAGCAAGATGTATGAGACAGGCGAAATATCCTCAGACTTCAAGAAGAATATAATAATCCCAAAGGTGTTGACAGATGTAAAAATTACCGAACTTTCAGTTTAATAAGTCACAGATGCGAAATACTAACACGAATTCTTTACAGACGAATAGAAAAACTGGTAGAAGCCGACCTCGGGGAAGATCAATTTGGATTCCGTAGAAATGTTGGAACACGTGAGGCAATACTGACTTTTCGACTTATCTTAGAAGAACGATTAAGGAAAGGCAAACCTACGTTCTAGCATTTGTAGACTTAGAGAAAACTTTTGACAATGTTGACTGCAATACTCTCTTTCAAATTGTAAGTGTGGCAGGGGTAAAATACAGGGAGCGAAAGGCTATTTACAATTTGTACAGAAAGCAGATGGCAGTTATAAGAGTCGAGGGGCATGAAAGGGAAACAGTGATTGGGAAGGGAGTGAGACAGTGTTGTAGCCTCTCCCCGGTCTTATTCAATCTGTATATTGAGCAAGCAGTAAAGGAAACAAAAGAAAAATTCCGAGTAGGATTTAAAATCCATGGAGAAGATATAAAAACTTTGAGGTTCGCTGATGACATTGTAATTCTGTCAGAGACAGCAAAGGTCTTGGAAGAGCAGTTGAACAGAATGAACAGTATCTTGAATGGAGGATATAAATGAACATCAACAAAAGCAAAACGAGGATAATGGAATGTAGTCGAATTAAGTCGGGTAATGCTGATGGACTTACATTAGGAAATGAGACACTTAAAGTAGTATAGTTTTGCTATTTGGGGAGCAAAAAACTGATGATGGTCGAAGTAGAGAGGATATAAGATATAGACTGGCAATGGCAAGGAAAGCGTTTCTGAAGAAGAGAAATTTGTTAACATCGAGTATAGATTTAAGTGTCAGGAAGTCGTTTCTGAAAATATTTGTATGGAGTGTAGCCATGTATGGAAGTGAAACATGGACGATAAATAGTTTGGAGAAAAAGAGAATAGAAGCTTTGTAAATGTGGGGCTACAGAAGAATGCTGAAGATTAGATGGGTAGATCACATAACTAATGAGGGGATATTGAATAGAATTAGGGAGAGGAGGAGTTTGTGGCACAACTTAACAAGAAGAAGGGACCGGTTGGTAGGATATGTTCTGAGGTATCAAGGGATGACAAACTTAGCATTGGAGGGCAGAGTGGAGGGTAAAAATCGTAGAGAGAGACCGAGAGATGAATACACTAAGCAGATTCTGAAGGGTGTAGGTTGCAGTAGGTATTGGGAGATGAAGAAGCTTGCAGAGGATGGAATAGCATGGGAGCTGCATCAAACCAGTCTTGGGACTCAAGACCCCAACAACCACTACAATAAATGAATAATAAATATATTTTTAAAATCACACGACAGGTTTTGTAAAAGTCCCTACATGAATCTCAGTCTGCTGAGAAAGCCGAAAATACTGACGGCTCTTCCTAAATCAAATTGTGTATCCTGAGCAGTTACGTAGCAATGCAGTTATTTCCTGTTTTGCATTCATCAGACGAACATTGAAATTCAGTATTGAGAGCCTAACTTTGCTTCAGAAGACTTCACACGTGTGATTTTAACTGAGTTAAGAGTTATCGAGGTCATTGTGTAAGTGTGTTACAGCCACAGAGCTTACTTGCGCACGAATAATTGACGGTTGCTTGCACTGGATGCAAAGTGGGGCACAAACGTAACGGGGCCTGAAGACAGCCATCCTCGTGGGTCAAGATGCATCTTTCGTAGGAAGACTGCCCCCCACTTCCCCCCTCCCGAGTACGTGCCACCTCCTTTTTCTTTCAGATACAGTCACTCTTTTCTACACTCCTGGAAATGGAAAAAAGAACACATTGACACCGGTGTGTCAGACCCACCATACTTGCTCCGGACACTGCGAGAGGGCTGTACAAGCAATGATCACACGCACGGCACAGCGGACACACCAGGAACCGCGGTGTTGGCCGTCGAATGGCGCTAGCTGCGCAGCATTTGTGCACCGCCGCCGTCAGTGTCAGCCAGTTTGCCGTGGCATACGGAGCTCCATCGCAGTCTTTAAGACTGGTAGCATGCCGCGACAGCGTGGACGTGAACCGTATGTGCACTTGACGGACTTTGAGCGAGGGCGTATAGTGGGCATGCGGGAGGCCGGGTGGACGTACAGCCGAATTGCTCAACACGTGGGTCGTGAGGTCTCCACAGTACATCGATGTTGCCGCCAGTGGTCGGCGGAAGGTGCACGTGCCCGTCGACCTGGGACCGGACCGCAGCGACGCACGGATGCACGCCAAGACCGTAGGATCCTACGCAGTGCCGTAGGGGACCGCACCGCCACTTCCCAGCAAATTAGGGACACTGTTGCTCCTGGGGTATCGGCGAGGACCATTCGCAACCGTCTCCATGAAGCTGGGCTACGGTCCCGCACACCGTTAGGCCGTCTTCCGCTCACGCCCCAACATCGTGCAGCCCGCCTCCAGTGGTGTCGCGACAGGCGTGAATGGAGGGACGAATGGAGACGTGTCGTCTTCAGCGATGAGAGTCGCTTCTGCCTTGGTGCCAATGATGGTCGTATGCGTGTTTGGCGCCGTGCAGGTGAGCGCCACAATCAGGACTGCATACGACCGAGGCACACAGGGCCAACACCCGGCATCATGGTGTGGGGAGCGATCTCCTACACTGGCCGTACACCACTGGTGATCGTCGAGGGGGCACTGAATAGTGCACGGTACATCCAAACCGTCATCGAACCCATCGTTCTACCATTCCTAGACCGGCAAGGGAACTTGCTGTTCCAACAGGACAATGCATGTCCGCATGTATCATGTGCCACCCAACGTGCTCTAGAAGGTGTAAGTCAACTACCCTGGCCAGCAAGATCTCCGGATCTGTCCCCCATTGAGCATGTTTGGGACTGGATGAAGCGTCGTCTCACGCGGTCTTCACGTCCAGCACGAACGCTGGTCCAACTGAGGCGCCAGGTGGAAATGGCATGGCAAGCCGTTCCACAGGAGTACATCCAGCATCTCTACGATCGTCTCCATGGGAGAATAGCAGCCTGCATTGCTGCGAAAGGTGGATATACACTGTACTAGTGCCGACATTGTGCATGCTCTGTTGCCTGTGTCTATGTGCCTGTGGTTCTGTCAGTGTGATCATGTGATGTATCTGACCCCAGGAATGTGTCAATAAAGTTTCCCCTTCCTGGGACAATGAATTCACGGTGTTCTTATTTCAATTTCCAGGAGTGTATAATATCATTCACCCACGACGTCTTTTTTTCACGCGTCACACTTACTCATACGTCTTCTTCACGTAAATAGGTCTTTTAAGAATATAGAGTCAGTTATCGGACACCAGAGAGTAGAAGAGAAGTGAAACGGTTGCAGTGCGATATAATTTGAATTATAACTACAAAAATAACTATGCAACCAGAAAAGAATATGTCACTCGCATAGCATACAATTAAAATCTACATTTTTTTCTTCTTCCCTGAGCATGCGTTGAGTAGTGCGTTGTCGACGACATCGTCGTCACTTCTGCTGTACAAAGTTGAAGGTGGTAGGACTACGAGTGACTTACATATTAATGCTTTATTTGTGTAAAAATGTTTATAAATGGACAGCGCTTATTTAATTTGTCTGTAGTACATAAGGGAAAACGGCTGTAACCAATATCTAGACGGCGTTCTTTCCGACAAACCACGACCATGATTTACGGCCCAAAACAAGCATTTCTGAAAATGTTTGATTTATTACGACGAAAAGTAACAGTTACATGCTAAATAAAGATATTTCAATGCAAAGAGTATGAAACACAACGAAAATTGATAAACAGTTAGTGCAATGGATTTTAGTTGCTTGACCTCTAAAATAAGATTTGACAGTTTTTTAGTAACTTAACCACTAATAGCTACTGCTCTTCGCATCAACGCCTAGGGAAGATAGGAGACTGAGAGAAAACTTACAGGAAGTTACAAACAAAGCAGAAAAAAATTAAGTCAGATGACCGTGACAAGAAGAAAAGCAATGAAAATGGCATTACAGGCAGTGCATAGTTCACTTATTTTTTCTCTGTTCATTACGAAGTGATTTTCTCAGCGATACTCATACAGATATATTAGCAATTGTTAGGTCATCATATGCTGACATTTGTCTTCGTTTATAAAAAGTTTTTCGCCTCTGTAGAGGCTTTCAAGCTGACGTAGCTACATTTCAGGGATTGTGTAGTCGGTGAGAGAAACGGAGTTGTCAGGTCTGCCATTACCAATCTTCGCTATTTTGACGCAAACAGGGTCACCAGCGCCAGCGCTAGCTTTTCCGTCCATTAAGGCACCACGTCTTATGAATGATCTGTATTTCTAACTTACTGCCACACCTTTTAGTTTATACAATATTTTCATTTTCTTATTTAATTCGTCATATGAAACCATATTAAAGTCTAACATTATGCCGACCACCAAAACCCCGACGTTATTGGTGGCGGCACGGTTGCTCCCCTCCCCCTTTATTCCGACTCTGCAAGGCGAACTGTAGGCCCATATAGCATAGCGATGCCGATGTGAGAGCATGAAACTGAGATACTTGAGGGGATGCTGACAGCTTTCCGGCACTGCTCAAAAGTAGCGTTGATACATGTAAAACTCTGTTTTTATTATGTTGGTTCACATTGATAATTAACATACGCAAAATGCCTATAGGATCTTCCCATATTACTTATACCGAATTACATACTCAAACCTTCCTAGTGGGTCAAATGGCTCTGAGAACTATGGGACTTAACTTCTGAGGTCATCAGTCCCCTAGAACTTAGAACTACTTAAACCTAACTAACCTAAGGACATCACACACATCCATGCTCGAGGCAGGATTCGAACCTGCGACCGTAGCGGTCGCGTGGTTCCAGACTGTAGCGCCCAGAACTGCTCGGCCACCCCGGCCAGCCCTTCCTAGTGAATTAGACTTTTAGTGAAAACAGTACTTAACTCCATATAGCAGTGTCTGAGATCAGCCATTACATAAAAAGAATAGTTGGCATGGGAATTTAATAACGTGTATAGATAACTAATGATTATGGTTAAAATTCGCTACCCTCTGCAGCGAAAATGATCATTTACAAAACAAAATTTCCCGCCAGGTACCGCCTCATTGGTAGCTGCCAGCTCGTAGCTCTCATCATTGCCAAGAGATGTCACTCCAAATGCCAGATCGTTACGGAAAAAATAACAATATCAATATACCACATACCCATCGTCAGTATAAATTCTACACACCAAACTTTCGTGAATCATTCTATTACTTGAAACAGTATCAAAATCCTTACTTTATCTTCTGAGATTAGCAGATATATATAATGACAGATTAGAACGAAGTCTTTCCCCACGGCACTGTTATATAAAGATTCTTGAACTTCTTGCGGTGGCAATTCAGGGTAAAATCTCGAATTTTCGACGATTTCTACCATAGTCTTCCTCAGGAGCAACTGACCGACAAACCTAATTGTTACATAAAGAGTCTTGAACTTCTTGCGGTGGCAATTCAGGGAAAAATCTCGAGTTTTCGACGATTTCCACCATAGTCTTCCTCAGAAGCAACTGACCGACAAACCTACTGTTGTGGTGGCCTTATCTCTGACGGTTCTCTGCATCGCGAGCTCGCCGCCACGCATCTCTAAGATTACCAGGTGCAGAAGTGTGAAACTAGAATTTCCCTACAGATGTCGCTAGCCATCAGTGTAGAGCCCATGAGAGAGCTTCTGCAGCACCATCTGCTTCCTGTAAAGGCTGACGACGAACGTCAACACACAGTAACCCAAGTTCAATGCATCAGTATCTATTTCAAAACCGTAAACATGTCGAGTTGTATGCCTAGGAACTACGACTTGAGGACAGCGTTGGTTTTCTGTTGTCATTTGAAGAAAACTACTGCCGAATCGCATCGAATTCTCTTCAGAGCTTTCGGCGAACATGCTCTTGGGAAAACACAGTGTTTCAAGTGGTTCAAAATATTCAGAAGTGGTTATTTTGAAATGAGAATCAACGAGTGCAAGAAACCACCGAAAAAGTTCGAAGACAACGAACTGCAGGCCTTATTGGATGAAGATGATATTCAAACTCACCAGGAACTCGGGGAACAACCGAATGCGACGCAGAAAGCCGTTTTCTTCGGTTAAACCCTATGGGAAAGGAGCAGAAAGTGGGAAAATGAGTTCCGCATGATCTGAATGAAAGACAGCAAGCAAATCGAAAGACCACTCGTGAAATGTTACTAGCCAGACGCTAAAGAAATTCGTTACTCCATCGAATAGCGACCGGTGATGGAAAACTGATATAGTTTGAGAATCCTAGGCGTCGTAAATCGTGGGTGAGTCCTGGAAAACTATCGACATCTATTGCAAGACCAACCCGCTTTGGAAAGAAGACAATTCTCTGTGTTTGATATCAGAAGGTTGTCATCTATTATGAGCTGCTAAAACCTGGTGAAACCGTTAACGCTGATTGCTACCAAAAGCAAACGATCAGTTTAAATGTAGCATTACGTGAAAAACGACCGCATATGGAAAATGACAACATGAAATTATATTAGTCCACGAAAACGCCCCATCACACTTATGAAAACGGGTCAGGGAACGATCGAGGCGTTCAGTTGCTAATTACTAGGGCATGCGGCTTATTCTCCAGACTTGGCTCCGTCCGATCATCATCGAATTGCATCACTGAGACAAGCTCTCGCTGAACAACGCTTCAATTCGTGTGAAAATGCGCGAAAATGGCTCGCTGACTGGTTCGCTTCCAAAGTAGAACAGGTTTTATGGTGTGGCTTTCATAGCCACCGGTGAGATGGGAGAAATGTATAAATAGCAATGGAGAATATTTTAAATAAAAAATTATTTATCAGTTACAAACAACAGACGTGTAACTACTGCAGCCAACTTCCGGTTTCATACGTCAACACCTTTTATATCCGCCGCCATGGTTGAAGGTGTTCTCACACATTTCTACAGCCTCTTTAATTATAGAGTCCCAGTATGTAGGAGATTCCTCACGGGACACAGCCTTAACGTAGCACTGTCCGTGCGGGCGAGGAGGTTTGCATGCTCTGGACCCGGAGGGCTAAGCCTTCGGTAGCGTAACTACTAGCAGGGTCACCCATGCCGGACGGCCGAAGGGGAGGAGCCAGACTGTGTCCCACAACGACCTATCTCTTGTCTCCTGTCCGATCTTATCCTAAGCCTATCTTTTTTCTTTTCCTTACAATTTCCCCCACATAACCCATGCGGACGGTTAAACAAGTATAGGGGTGCGGGGGAAGTGCCAAGCCCATATGCCGAACATCTGGGCGAATAGGTGGCAGCCACACCAATCGAAAGCAGTTGGTCAATCACCAGCCCTTCTTAAATAACCTGATTACTGAAACCAAGACGAGAATAGAAAACCCGATGGATAAACTGGTGACGACCTTTGGCATGAAAAGAGAAACGGAAAATACCTTGAGGGAGAGTAGCAAGCTGAAACAAGTGACCAGGGAAATGAATAACTAACTATACTCTTGATAACCGGGGACTGAGTGAGGTGGCCAGACTTTGTAAAATGCAGACATCAGATGGAATTACTTTTTTATACTCAAGATGTGAAGAAGAAGAGGAACACCGGGATGGAGTTGGACTATTGTTGACCGAAGAACCAAGGAAGAGCCTTCTAGAGTGGAGACCTGTGTCCAGTAGGATCATGATTGCCAGATTCAAGACGAAGGTCCGAAACATGATGCTCATCCAATGTTATGCCCCCACAGAGACATCAGAGATTCAGAATACGGAGGATTTCTATTACCCGCTACGACAGACTATAAGGAAAGTGAGCAAGAATGATAACCTCATTGTTACGGGTGACATAAATACCAAGGTGGGAGATAAGAATGGGAGATAATGGGGGTACATGGCTTGGGTGAAATGAGTGATAATGGGGAACGATTTAGTGACTTCTGCGCAAGTAGTGACCTTGTAATAGGAGGGAGCTTGTTTCCTCATAGGAGATGACATATGATAACATGGATATCCTCAGATCATATTGGTTCAAATGGTTCAAATGGCTCTGAGCACTATGGGACTCAACTGCTGAGGTCATTAGTCCCCTAGAACTTAGAACTAGTTAAACCTAACTAACCTAAGGACATCACAAACATCCATGCCCGAGGCAGGATTCGAACCTGCGACCGTAGCGGTCTTGCGGTTCCAGACTGCAGCGCCTTTAACCGCACGGCCACTTCGGCCGGCTCAGATCATATTACACAAAATCAAATTGACCATATCGCAGTATCCAGGAAGATCAGGAGGAGCCTGGAAAACGTGCGGAATAGAAGAGGAGCAGACGCTAGTAGCGACCATCATCGTGTTACTACCTGTTTCGAATGAAGATTGTGGCTCTCAGAAAGAAATTCGGGCCAAGGAAAAGATTATTTGACGTCGGTAAACTGAGAGATCCTCAGATAGCTTAAGGGTTCCAGCTGTAACTGCGGAATAGGTTGCAGACGCTGAAACTGGAGATGAGTGAGGTTAAGGACATGGAGGAAAAGTGGACAGAAGTTAAGAACACTTTGGTGCGAGTGAGTGAGAGACAACTTTGCTTCAAAAATCACCTGCAGAGGGACTGGATGTCCAAGCGTACATAGAAGAAGATCAACCATAGGAAGGAGGTTATGGGAAGAGTAACCAGAGCAGGACCAGGCAACAAAATGCACAGGCACAAGCTGGTTATGGAGCTGTAGGTAACGAAGTGAAAAGGAGTGTGAGAAGAAACAACAGAAGATGGATAGAGGAACAGGCTGATAGATCAGAACAGGCAGCGCGGCGGGAGATGTCAAAGAACTATATTATATCACTAAGATGCTCTCAAAGAAAAGCTACCAGAGTAACCGACCAGTAAGGAATAAGAAAGGGGAGATACTAACTACACATTACGAACAGTCACTTAAGTGGAAGGAACACTTCAACGAAGTTCTAAATAGAGACCTTGGCGGTGAGGTAGAAGAACAAGAAGAAACGGAATGCAATGTTCCTAGTCCCAGCATTGGTGTAAATGCATCCACGAAAGCAGAAATTCGGGTAGCGCTGAAGCAGGTCGAGAATGGCAAGCCACCAGGGCCAGATAATGTAACATCTCAGATACTGAAAACAGATTTGGACACCACTGTCGAGTTATAATACATCCTCTTAGAGAAGATACGGAGAGAGGAGAAACTGCCAACAGATTGGAAGAGAGGTATTATTGTGAAAATACCCAAAAAAAGGTGTTGTTACTTTCTGTAACAACTGGCGGGGCATTACCCTGTTGTCAGTACGAAGTAAGGTACTTTCGAGGACTAAGGATTCTGTGAAAGCACAGCTGAGGAGAGAGCAGATGGGTTTTAGATAACGTCGAAGCTGCGTGGACCTTAGCAATACTTATTCTGTAACTAAGTGCAGAGTGGAAACACACCCTCTACCTTACCTCCATTGAAAAGGCTTCCGACTCTGTCAATCGAAGAGTCATGTGGGATACACTTGCAAAATATGGGATTCCTGCAAAGATTATTAAGATCACCAAGGAAATGTATAATGACTATGAATGCCAACTACTACATAATGGATAATTAACAAAGAGGTCTCGATTTTCAGTATACGTTGATGTTCTGCACAGCGATCGGAAACGGTGCAGATCGACTGACCGATGTAACTGCTTCCGCACTCACATGGAATGTTGTAAATCGCAGGAATTAAAAGGCAGACAGTGTCTGAACAGGACGTAGTGTCTGCTTTATCTTGTAATGAAGCAGGAAAATAGATCTGATACCTCGTCTTCCCAGGACTCTGCCTATTTTGCAGAAGGGAAGGAATGCATTCGAATGTTCAACATTCTCTCGTTTCCTTTTCCAGTTTCCCATGTTCCTAATCTGACTTGATATAATGTGACCAACAGCTGTTCTTCCGGAACAGATACTTTCGGTGATTAATTTCGGAGTCCAAGTGGTCCTCTGCGTACCAGTGTGTTTAAAGCTGCCTCTTCTGGACTGGATAGTGAAAACTCTGGAACATACGACATAAATCAGAGTGCGTTGCCTTGTGGTACACTGTGCAGCCGAGATGTCCATCCGATTGTCGTTATACCTGAACATCTAAAAACGGCGATTCACCCTCTTTTTGTGTCTTTACGGTGAACTGGATGTTTGGGTGCATGCTGCTCATATGTCCCGCGAAACGCTGTATAGCTTCCACGTCGTGTGGCTTGACAACAAACGTGTCGTCCACATAGCGATAAAATGAATGTGGATGAAGGCCAGCAGAATTTAATGCAGGTTCCTCAAAAGTTTCCGTAAAAAATGTGGCCATTGCCGGAGACAATGGAGAACTCATAGCTACTCCGTCCTTCATATCCTAAAATTTACTGCTGAATAAGAAGAAGTGATCCTCAAAACCTGTCTGAACAGCTTTATCGTTTCAGGAGGAAAATGCTCTGCCACTAGTCCAATGTGTCCTCGGTGGGAACTTTTCCAAATAGTGAGACTACATTTCTGCATCGCTGTCGGCATAAGGCCGTCCAAATCTAAAATCATGAAGGCAGAGAGTGAAAGAGAGAGAGAGAGAGAGCGAGAGGGGGGTTCCCTGCATTGCGAAAAGATGAAGATTTTGTGGTACTTCTTGCTGACGGGAGAAATTTGTTCGTAATATCACTGAATATTACAGTAAAGTGGCATATTAGTTGGAAAATACCACGTAAGAATGCCTAAAGTGGAATCCAACTCTGTCAAATAGCAACGAAGCAGTGTAGCTCCTGAAGAATTCTGGTCTACCGGAAGAGTCAGAAAAAGTCTTAGAGCACGAGCTGCTAGACCACCTAAGCTGCACGGATTACCTGATGGGCACAAGGAAGGTATTCAATAGAGACCAGTTGTTAGCGCCACTGGTTCTCCTATCTACAGGCTGGCCTAATATTTAACTAAGTTTATGACACAGACAGTCTGCGTTTGTGCACATCAGATCTTCATTCGAAAATTAAATAAATTAGAGTTGGCCCAAACGATATTTTAGTCACCCTGGATGGTTCAAATGGTTCAAATGCCTCTGAGCACTATGGGACTTAACATCTGAGGTCATCAGTCCCCTAGAACTTAGAACTACTTAAACCTAACTAACCTAAGAACAACACACACATCCATGCCCGAGGAAGGATTCGAACCTGCGACCGTAGCGGTCGCGCGGTACCGGACTGAAGCGTCTAGAGCCGCTCGGCCACCATGGCCGGCCAGCCTGGATGTATTCTCACTATTCACAAAAGTCCAATATTATTTATAATCGGCCTTGATTGCAAAAAATTTTTATTCACATGACCGGTTTCGGTTCCTCAATAACCATCTTCAGGTAAGAAACGATAATGATACTAATTTACTATTTCACAAATGCAAACCTTTTTCATCCTATCCCATCAACATCAAATGTACCAGAACGTACCTGCAATTTCCATTACAGAAGTAACCCGTCCATACACAGCCACCTGCACATGCTGCGTCACTTGAAACTGGTTGACAGTATGCATGTCATTTATATTAATTATAAAACTATTACCGACAGGTGGCGTCTGGTACATTTGTTGCATTACATATCACATACTGTATTACGATAAAAGTAAATTACAAAAATCTACTTAAAGAAATTTTACCACATGGCGTAGAACTGTAGAGCACTTGCAGGAACGCATAAACAGCATACACCCAAACATCAAGTTCACTGTCGAGACAGTGAAAGTGGGATGGCTGCAGTTTTTAGTTGTTCTGTTAAATGAAAATCGGATGGATGTTTCGGCCACTCAGTGTACCTCAAGCCGATGCACACTGATTTATATCTCAGCACCGAGAGTTTTCACCATCCAGTTCAGAAGAGAACAGCTTTAAAGACACGTGTACACAGAGGATCACTTGGGCTCCGAAACTAATCACCTGAAGCGTCTGTACCGCAAGAACGGCTATGGGTCACATTGTATCAAGTCACCGTTCTTCAAGAAAAAGAAACATCAAAATGCCGAACAGTCGCCTGAAGAGCCACCGAGTGCTTTAACCCTTGCGGCTATACTTGCAAAAAATAGGCAGAGTCCTGGGAAGACGAGGTATCGGATGTATTTTACGCTCTCGTATGAAGGTAAAGCAATCGCTGAGCACAGCCTCACAAACAAACGCAAAATACAGTTTGACGAAACAAAATTTTTTCCCAGGCTGCATATACTGGGGCTCCATAATTAAAGAAGCTGTAGAAACAAGAATGCATGGGAAAACCTTCAACCGTGATGGCAGCTATAATCTTAGTGGTGCTAGGAAGTAAGCTCTCGATGTAGAGAAGAGCCAGAGACATTCATCGCAATGTTTAAGCTAAGGCGGGAGCTGTGACGCCACTGGCGCTGACGTTGACACCATCTGTACAGCATGACGTAACTACCGACCAATCAGAAGCCGTCTGTGAACTATATAAGGTCACCATAGCATAAATTTTGACAGTTGCTGCTGACAAAACGATGTGGGAATCTTCGAATGCTCGAGGTTTTACGCTCATTTGGCGCGACAAGAAGTCTGAGAATGTTTTAAACATTATATATAGATATATAGATAAAGCAGAAATAATGTTGGGATAAGATTTTCATTCATAGTCGATGCTCGTTTCAGACTTTCAGTTTGACATTTTTTTTTTTTTTTTATTCTAACGTAATATATGCTTAGTTCTTTTCTCGTATCGTAATTGCTTGTTGAAGCACCCGTTAACGTTACATCTTTTCTGATATATGAACATGTGATTAACGTCTCCGGTTTAGAAGCTATGTCTCCCTTCCAAACACCGGAACTGAGGTAGCCATAGATTCGCAGTATTTTATTTTTACTGTTCTTCAATACATTCCCAGCGAACTACGCCATTAGTCACAGAAAAAAAATCACAACGTTGTCTTCAATGTCCCGGGCGTAAGTGTGCATGAAATTACACTTACGGTATTTGAGGTGACTGACCTGTACTAATATCACATCGCCGACACCAAACCCTTATCGATTGAGTCTCTCCCTCGTATGGTGTACTCTACTTTTTTGTCGGCTTTTGGCAATTTTGGTTTAGTTGGTGAAATAATTTCACCTGGTCACCTTCTGAGGCTGTTGAAACTGCCTAGGATATTCACGGTGTTATGCCGAGCATGTTCGTAAGAATGACGAATGTAAGTAAGTCTACATGGCAACAAAACGGATTGATTAAGTGAAAATTGTGCTTAGATAAGTGATGTTATTCGGTTGTGTATGGAAGGCAGTTGAACGTCAACTTTCATTAATAACTCGAAAAACTAAGTATTTTCGGGTATATGTATATATGAACTTTCTCCTTGTTTTGGTGTAAGGAAACTGTCCCGAAAGTTGTTAAAAGTATTTTTAACACTTTGTATAAAACAATACTCGTGACGCAATGCTGTCTTGTCCGGCTCCTCCGTTTATCAACATAGATTTGTTAATAATGTCAATAGTTTCACAGGTTACACCAAATGAGTAGTCCACATTCGAAGTCACTGAGCTTCCCTGACCGATTCTGATGTCGCTGGTTCTCTCTTGATAACATAATCTTTTATAGTGTGCGGGACAACATCTCGTAACATTTAATGGTCAGTTCCTCATTCCACTGGTGGTGTTCGGATACTTTTGATCTGACTTTGTACATACACACTCTGCAAGATCTCTTATACTGGAGGGACAACATCTCATGACATCTAATGGTCAATTCCGCATTCGAGTGGTGGTGTCTGGATACATTTGATCTGATTTTGTACATACACACTCTGCAAAAACATTGTTAATTGTTTGTCAGAGTATAATTCCCATCAAAATCAAGGTAACATTTTTCATTTATGCAGACATCGAAGCATTTCTGTGACTAGGTGTTAGATATCTCTGTGCACTGCAGTTACAGTGACAAATATTCAAAGTTTCAGCTGTACCTAGGTGCAAAATGCATGGAAAGGTTTTTCAAACGTTTACAGTATGTATTTTCTGAGAAAATTTAGTTGGCAAATTAAAAGATGGACAAAATCCCCAAGAAAAATTTGCCTTTCTTTCAGTTTAGACCTGTTTCCTGAGAATAGATTGAGAAAGGGGATGTTAAACACAGTCACTGCCACGTTACTTGTGCACATCCAAGATGCTGGATGTGCCAGTTGCGTCATGAATTATAGGCCTGATTTTACAGTCCCAGTTGCACTCCTATGTGGAGTTTTTGGAATACTTCGACCTTCAAGCGTCTGCTGAAGCTTATCACTTCCCGCCAGGTAGACCCCAATCTCGATGAGAAAAGCCATACCCCGTTTTAAAGACGTCACATTGACAAGAAATATTAAAAAAATCAAGCTGTATTGGTGGGAAATTCAAAAATTGAAGACGATTCGGATGGATAATTTTAGAAAAACTGCTGGGCCTTCATGAAAATGTAATAGGCAGTCATAGCACCATATTCTGGCAGGAACCATTAAAACAAAACATCTAGTAAATAAGTAGCTACTATGTTCAAAACTGTACAGATAATTTCCGTTTTTACATAATCTTCTAAGGGATTCACAATATTACCTTATCTTTGGAAAGTAATCATTAAGAATTAGATAAATTGGTGCCTCATTCACAAGTGTATCTGATCGATGTGAATTAAGAGCCAAAAGTAACATGGGCGTACATGCGCACGCGCGTGCACACACATACACATACATTACTATTCCATCAGTATACTTCATTGCTTCCATTATCTATTATGCTTTGCTCTTTCATAAATTTCAGTGAGAACCAATGTGTGTGTGTGTGTGTGTGTGTGTGTGTGTGTGTGTTTGTGTGTGTGTGTGTGTGTGTGTCTAGTATTATTTCACACCTGATTACTGAATTCTTTCAGAATGATGCTTTTTTATCAAAATTACATTTTGTCAGATTAATAGGATATTTTGGATGAAATAAATAAAATGTGATGTAATACACGTTTTTTCTTTCATTTTGCGAACTTACAAATCACATTTAATTTATTTCTTCATTTTCGCAAATACACTAAAATTACTTTTAATTTAACTTTGGAGTACATAACGTCTGTCATCTTCTGCTGGAAATGATACCTTTTGCTGCCACACAGTGAGGACTACACGATGAAATAATATAATAAAAATGAATTTAACGTAACAGTTTAGAGCACATTCTTATTCGTCTCCAACATTTTTAGCATAACATCCATCAAGCAGTAGGTTATTGTAATTTGTGTAAATACGTTAAACAATTCCAGTACCTCAAACCACCAAAGCTACCATTTGTCGTTTATGCAGACATGAAATTGTTGCTGAAAGTGGGAGTTATCAACAAAATTCGTGTGCACAAACAACACAGTCTTACCTTCTAAGTGCACTGCAGGTACAGAAAGAAATATTCAGATTTTCAGCTGTACGTAAGTGCAGATTGCTTGAAATGGTTCACTGAACAGCTGTATGCATTTGCTGAAACTATGAACGAGGTTTTTCTGCAAAATAAAAAGTTGGGCGTAGTTGTGAAGAAGAATTAGCATTTCGCTCAGCAGAGGTCTGTCATATTCGCCAAGAACGGTTGAAGGATGGCGATGTTGAACACAGAGACAACTGCCATTTTACTTGTGAATGTTGAAAAGCTGCTCATGCCAGCTGCAACCTCATGTGCAGTACTGGCTTCACAGTCCCAGAGTACTTCAGAATCTGAAAAATTACGGTAATCATTTCTTGATTACAAACATAGCCCTATATAAACAAAACAAGAGATCATGACAGAATGTTAAGCTGAAACCGAATAAAACCGAATATGGAGAAATATGCATCACTGATTAAGAGGATTGCACTAATGCACCAAAAGGGGAGACACATAACATAGTTTCGATTTAAAGATAGGCTTTTTTTTTAAATATTCCCCCAAAAAATATCCATCATAATAGAAATCAGATGGAGTCAAGATAACAACGACA
Organism: Schistocerca serialis cubense; assembly: GCF_023864345.2. Lineage (NCBI taxonomy): Eukaryota > Metazoa > Arthropoda > Insecta > Orthoptera > Acrididae > Schistocerca > Schistocerca serialis. Next base: position 670,923,862 of record NC_064642.1, read on the forward strand.
GTTTTCTTGACGATTGCGTGTTTAATTTTATCAGTCAGGAAGGCATTGTTCTGTACACGTAAGTAATGAGTCTTTTTAGTGAGTTCAAAAGTTTATTAAAGGTGAAAGTAAAACAGAAGGCAAGTACCAAAGAGCTTGCAGAATAGGACTTCATTCAAGTGTAAGGTAATAGGAGAGTTTTCATTCCCTGGTCTGCGTCTTAAAAAATATGAACTGGGTCCTGTTCGTTACATTACTCCATCTGGCTAACGATGATGTAAAAACAGGTTCATTTGATTCTTAAGACTCTCCTACCATATTTCATGACGAAATAAGATTGTGGGTGAACATCTTGATGTCAGTATAGTTGTCAGGTAAACGGCTGGATTGACTGTTGACGTCATCCAGACGTTCACCTGGGAACAAGTTCATGGATTGTTAAGGTGATACAATTGATGAGTCTTATATTGTGTATCTTGTAATGCATGTCCTTTACAGCTGAGTAATAGTGAAACATATTCCCTTGTTCTATTTTATTTAGCTTTCTCCAGAATGTGTTGAAATTCTGATACAAAAATTTTCCATATCATTCTAAAACACGTTACGTTTTGGAAGCGGATCTTGAATATCCTCAACGTTCTTGTCGTTCAGCCTAGCGAAACCTGTTCAGGTTTTAGAAATTCATGTTGGTCCTTGATGAGGTATGTTGGCAATCTTTTGTATAGAAAATACAAAAGATTACCGGTGCTCCGAATTTCATCAAAAATAGTTAAAAAAAGTGAAAAAAATTTTTAACTATCGTAAAAAATCACAACCTCTTTCATTCATGAGAGATTCTTGCATCATTTTCCATTTCTCCATTACTGTCCGAAACAATATATCCTCTTTACTGACCTCGACTTCAACGAAACTTTTCAACCTGTTGTTCTTCACTTTCTTCTTCCGTACATACCGCTAACAATCCTCTTAATGAAGAGGTATACAGAGAAGTTATCACCTTGCACTGCTACACGCACTTTCGCATGCCACGCAGCACAAGGAAGTTTTCTCTGGCGTACCAGCCCGTATATTGCAGAAAACAATTTCATGAAAGTGAGAAGTATTAACTTCACTGGAATTCCGCTAATGATGGCAGAGAACTTTTACTTCTTTTTATGAAAGTCTTTAGGCCACCGTTTCTCTGTTTACTCGTAATTAAATTCCTTTGCCCATTAGGCAGTAATATGAGACTGGCTACATTCGGTGAAATACGTCGGTGCCTACACTAAGTCCATTTTAGCAACCATTATTAATTCCTTTTACTTTATTTCCCACTCATTTCCAGACACACACACACACACACACACACACACACACACACACACATGAACTCAAACACACAAATTAATGTGCTTCACAAAAAACCCTTTTTTTACTCATCTCGCGTGTCATTTCACTTCATACTGTGTAACAAAGGTATTTGTGTATTAGAATAGATTTAAAACTTGTACATAAACTGCCATATGGCGTAACCTTTAACAACATTTTACTGCAAAGAACAAGACTATTTATTTTAGTACGTACTAATTTAATGAGATAATAGGAAGAAAAGGACCGTTTAGAAACAATGTGCTACTTGGTTCTGTAGTACTGGTGAAAACTTTTCGCAGTCCACAGTTCCTTGTTGTCAAGAACTGTAGGCAAATGAAACTTTTCCCGGTGAAAAAAAGTCAGCAGCAAGTAGCGTCAAAAATATTCCGTGACTGGCATCACAAAACAAAATATCTTCATTCACCATTACAGTAATCTACGTTGGCCAAAATTCACGTCTTTTTACGTTTATAAGACTGCAGTAAACTGGCAACGCAGTCCTTTCTACAGCTGAAAAAACTTTATATTCCTGAAGTTTTGCGTGTGTCCGTTCTAACGCTGTGCTAATAGCTATACAGTGCAACCGTGATTATTGGTTACATTGACCCGTATAGAACTCACAATGCCTTATCTCACCAACTATTACGATACGCTGCAGAACTACGGATCTCTATTAACTACATCAGTAGGATCTCAAGTAGTCTCCCACGACGTTGGGATCACGGATTTACTTCAAACCTTGTACACCTTCATTAGGGTATTGAAACAACATAATTCGAAAGTAGGAACGTGCACTACTCTGGCAATTCTGGAAAATCGCAAGAGAAGTTTTTCGCGTCCCCTCTGTACTCAATGTACAGGGTGGTCTGTTGATCGTGACCGGGGCAAAAGTCTCACGAAATAAGCATCAAACGAAAAAACTACAAAACTACGAAACTCGTCTAGCTTGAATAGGGAAACGAGATGGCACTATGGTTGGTCCGCTAGATGGTGCTGCCATGGGTCAAACGGACAACAACTTTTTTTTTTCAATAGGAAAGCCCATTTTTATTACATATTCGTGTAGTACGTAAAGAAATATGAATGATTTAGTTGGACTACTTTTTTAGCTCTGCGATAGATGGCGCGGTAATAGTCACAAACGTGTAAGTACGCGGTATCACGTAACATTCCGCCAGTGCGGACGGTATTTGCTTCGTGATACATTACCCATGTTAAAATGGACCGTTTACCAATTGCGGAAAAGGTCGATTTCGTTTTGATGTATGGCTGTTGTGATCAAAATGCCCAAAGGGAGTGTGCTATATATGCTGCTCGGTATCCTGGACGACATCATCCAAGTGTCCGGACCGTTCGCCGGATAGTTACGTTATTTAAGGAAACAGGTAGTGTTCAGCCACATGTGAAACGTCAACCACGGACTGCAACAAATGATGATGCCCAAGTAGGCGTTTTAGCTGCTGTCGCGGCTAACCCGCACATCAGTAGCCGACAAATTGCACGAGAATCGGGAATCTCAAAATCGTCGGTGTTGAGAATGCTACACCAACATCGATTGCACCCGTACGTATTTCTATGCACCAGGAATAGCATGGAGACGACTCTGAACGTCGTGTACAGTTCTGCCACTGGGCACAAGAGAAATTACGGGACGATGGCAGATTTTTTGCACGCGTTCTATTTAGTGACGAAGCGTCATTCACCAACAGCGGTAACGTAAACCGACATAATATGCACTACTGGGCAACGGAAAATCCACGATGGCTGCGACAAGTGGGGAACATCAGCGACCTTGGCGGGTTAATGTATGGTGCGACATTATGGGAGGAAGGATAATTGGCCCCCATTTTATCGATGGCATTCTAAATGGTGCAATGTATTCTGATTTCCTACGTAATGTTCTACCGATGTTACTACAACATGTTTCACTGCATGACAAAATGGAGATGTACTTCCATCATGATGGATGTCCGGCACATAGCTCGCGTGCGGTTGAAGCGGTATTGATTGAATAGCATATTGCATGACACGTGGATTGGTCGTCGAAGCTCCATACCATGGCCCGCACGTTCACCGGATCTGACGCCCCGGATATATTTTTTTTTTTTTTTTTTTTTTTTTTTTTTTTTTTTTTTTTTGGGGGGGGGGGGGGGAAAAGTTGAAGGATATTTGCCATCGTGATCCACCGACAACGCCTGACAACATGCGTCAGCGCACAGTAAATGCATTTGCGAACATTAGGGAAGGCGAACTACTCTTTGTTGAGAGGATTGTCGTTACACTTATTGCCAATGCATTGAGGCTGACGGACATCAGTTTGAGCATTTATTGCATTAACGTGATATTTACAGGTAATCACGCTATGACTGCATGCGTTCTCAGAAATGATAAGTTCACAAAAGCACATTTATCATATTGGAACAACCGAATTAAAATGTTCAAACGTACCTACATTCTGTATTTTAATTGAAAAAACCTACCTGCTACCAACTGTTCGTCTAAAATTGTAAGCCATATGTTTGTGACTGTTACAGCGCCATCTATCACAAAGCGAAAAATGTGGTCCAACTTAAACATTCATGTTTCTTTACGAACTACACGAATATGTAATAAAAAAAATGGGGGTAGTTGATATCAGTTTGACCTATGGCAGCGCCATCTAGCGGGACAACCAGAGCGCCATCTGGTTTCCCCCTTCAAGCTAGACGAGTTTTGTTCTTTGTAGATTTTTCGTTTGACGCTTATTTCGTGAGATATTTGGCTTGGTCACGATCAGTGGACCACCCTGTATATGTGCAAAGGTACCACCTGCAACAATTGATGGAGATGATGTGGCTAGCGTCCGCGCAAGAGGATTGTGTACGAGGCGACGGTTCTAATCCCGCGAGCAATTGTTTTGTAATCTATATTTGTTTCATCACTGTTCTCATTATTTAATTTATATGACATTTGAAATGTAATATAATGCGAAAACACGTGCGTTTTCATGAAGTATTTGCATGAAATTTCAATTTATAATTTCCATTTCTGTATGAAAAATAACATCCTGTAACGTGTGATGTCGAGAGCGCATCCGGCAAGTAATACCTCATTACTCTTTTGGTCTATCACACTGTTACTATATTACAGGTTGTGAATAACGCCATTCGCATTACTATTTATCGAAGTTTGACTGGGGCTTTCCACGCCTGTACCTCGCCTTGAAAACTTAATTACAAGTAGTAAATAGTTAAATAACGTATGAAATTCACTACAACTTCATGAAAAAGCATATGGTGTTTTTCGTTATATTACCCGTCAGATGTTTTTTTCACCTGACTCGGTCTCGCTTGGATTTGCACTCATCTTTCCGTCTTGATTATGGCCGCTCGACGCTAATTAACAGACTTTGAAAGTGGAAAGTTAGTTAGAGCTAGAAACATGGGAAATTTCACTTTGGAAATCGTTAGAAAAGTCAACATTCCGAGATCAACAGTGTCAAGAGTACACCGAGAATATAACATTTCGGACATCAGCTCTCACCAAGGACAACGCAGTGGCTGACGGTCTTCACTTAAGCACGGACAACGCATTAGCTGACGATCTACTCTTAACCACCGAGAACAGTGGCGTTTGCGTACAGCTGCCAGAGCTGATAGACAAGCAACTTTTTTTTTTTTTTTTCTTGGTCATCAGTCTACTGACTGGTGTGATGCGGCCCGCCACGAATTCCTTTCCTGTGCCAACCTCTTCATCTCAGAGTAGCACTTGCAACCTACGTCCTCAATTATTTGCTTGACGTATTCCAATCTCTGTCTTCCTCTACAGGTTTTGCCCTCTATAGCTCCCTCTAGTACCATGGAAGTCATTCCCTCATGTCTTAGCAGATGTCCTATCATCCTGTCCCTTCTCCTTATCAGTGTTTTCCACATATTCCTTTCCTCTCCGATTCTGCGTAGAAACTCCTCATTCCTTACCTTATCAGTCCACCTAATTTTCAACATTCGTCTATAGCACCACATCTCAAATGCTTCGATTCTCTTCTGTTCCGGTTTTCCCACAGTCCATGTTTCACTACCATACAATGCTGTACTCCAGACGTACATCCTCAGAATTTTCTTCCTCAAATCAATGCCGGTATTTGATATTAATAGACTTCTCTTGGCCAGAAATGCCTTTTTTGCCATAGCGAGTCTGCTTTTGATGTCCTCCTTGCTCCGTCCGTCATTGGTTATTTTACTGCCTAGGTAGCAGAATTCCTTAACTTCATTGACTTCGTGACCATCAATCCTGATGTTAAGTTTCTCGCTGTTCTCATTTCTACTACTTCTCATTACCTTCGTATTTCTCCGATTTACTCTCAAACGATACTGTGTACTCATTAGACTGTTCATTCCGTTCAGCAGATCATTTAATTCTTCTTCACTTTCACTCAGGATAGCAATGTCATCAGCGAATCGTATCATTGATATCCTTTCGCCTTGTATTTTAATTCCACTCCTGAACCTTTCTTTTATTTCCATCATTGCTTCCTCGATGTACAGATTGAAGAGTAGGGACGGAAGGCTACAGCCTTGTCTTACACCCTTCTTAATACGAGCACTTCGTTCCTGATCGTCCACTCTTATTATTCCCTCTTGGTTGTTGTACATATTGTATATGACCCGTCTCTCCCTGTAGCTTACCCCTACTTTTTTCAGAATCTCGAACAGCTTGCACCATTTTATGTTGTCGAACGCTTTTTGCAGGTCGACAAATCCTATGAAAGTGTCTTGATTTTTCTTTAGCCTTGCTTCCATTATTAGCCGTAACGTCAGAATTGCCTCTCTCGTCCCTTTACTTTTCCTAAAGCCAAACTGATCGTCACCTAGCCCATTCTCAATTTTCTTTTCCATTCTTCTGTATATTATTCTTGTAAGCAGCTTCGATGCATGAGCTGTTAAGCTGATTGTGCGATAATTCTCGCACTTGTCAGCTCTTGCCGTCTTCGGAATTGTGTGGATGATGCTTTTCCGAAAGTCAGATGGTATATCGCCAGACTCATATATTCTACACACCAACCTGAATAGTCGTTTTGTTGCCTCTTCCCCCAATGATTTTAGAAATTCTGATGGAATGTTATCTATCCCTTCTGCCTTATTTGACCGTAAGTCCTCCAAAATTCTGATTCTAATACTGGGTCCCCTATCTCTTCTAAATCGACTCCTGTTTCTTCTTCTATCACATCAGACAAATCTTCACCCTCATAGAGGCTTTCAGTGTATTCTTTCCACCTATCTGCTCTCTCCTCTGCATTTAACAGTGGAATTCCCGTTGCACTCTTAATGTTACCACAGCTGCTTTTTTTTTTAATGTCACCAAAGGTTGTTTTGACTTTCCTGTATGCTGAGTCTGTCCTTCCGACAATCCTATCTTTTTCGATGTCTTCACATTTTTCCTGCAGCCATTTCTTCTTAGCTTCCCAGCACCTCCTATGTCAGATGTTATACAAATTAAATAATCAGACCAGGGATAAAAAAAATTGGATTAAAAAAAGTAAGTATTACTTGGATTTCGAATCGTCGCCTGGCATACGACACTGCTGTCATGCGGTAACCCTAACCACAGGGCCACAATGCACTCTTGCAAACAGTGAGTTTGCACAGATACACGATGTACTTAACAGACGCGGAATACTTCTCTTGCTATTTTCTCGAAACTGCCAGAGTATTTCTCCTTAGTAGTTTCACATTGTGTCGTTTTAATGGCCTACGAAGGGTGCACAAAATTTGAAGTAAATCTGTCATCCTAGCGTCCTGGCCTCCTCTTGTCAGCTTCGGCTTGTCAACGTATTACAGCGACATAGACCGAAGGAGGTCTCCTGCTTGGCCGAGTCTTTGTAGTCATTGATGTTTTCAGTGCATACTGCAGGACACAAAAAGAAAGTGAAGTACCCAGAAGATAAAATCGAATGTGAGAATAACTGTGTTCATCTAAGACTATCGTTGAGTATGTAAATGATTGCAGCTGCAATTCCCTGTGACGGATTACGTTACTGTTCTTCGCTTTTAGATTAGATTAGATTCAGTTTTCTTTCCATAGACACAAAAATGAAGATTGTGTTGCACGTGGAACAAGTCAAACAAGTATAACATAAAGAAAACACATAGCATTTGAATACAATACTCACTTCCCTCATCCTTTGTGAACATATGGTGAAAATACGTGAATACATTACAGTAAACTGGAACTGCTAATATTTACACATTTAGTACGGTGTCGAAATGAAACATAGTTATGCACTGTTAATAAAGTTATCGTACACAAAGCATCTAATGTCGACTCTTGCCACAAAGTGGTGTCAAAATTAAAATCTAACAGTCATTTTTACTTAAGGTGATCTAACAGTCCTTGTTGAGATATTCATCTATAGAGTGGAAGGTGGTACCCCTCAAAAAGTGTTTCAAACTGTATTTGGACTGTACTTTATCTGAAACTAAGTTTTAACAGTTTTTGGCAAATTATTGAAAATGTGTCTTCCTGAGTACTGGATCACTTTTGGACCAAGGTAAGCGATTTCAGGTCTTAATGTAGGTTGTTCTTATTCCTGGTATTGATGATAAGTATTGAGCTACTGCTTGGAAGTAGAGACTTATTACACTGAAGCGCCAAAGAAACTGGTACAATCCGGCCGCTGTGGCCGAGTGATTCTAGGCTCTTCTGTCGGGAACCACGATGCTGCTACAATCGCAGGTTCGAATCCTGTCTCGGGCATGGATGTGTGTGATGTCCTTAGGTTAGTTATGTTTAAGTAGTTCTAAGTCTCGGGGAGTGATGACCTCTGATGTTGAGTTCCATAGTGCTTAGAGCCATTTAAACCATTTGAAATTGTTATAGGCAAGGGTATTCAATTGTAAACAGGCAGAAGACGGCACTGCGGTCGGCAACGCCTATATAAGACGACAAGTGTCTGGCGCAGTTTTTCTATCGGTTACTGCTGATACACTGGCAGGTTATCATGATTTAAGTAAGTTTCAACGTCGTAATGTAGTCGGCGCACGAATGATGGGACACAGCATCTCCGAGGTACCAGTGAAGTGGGGATTTTCCCGTACGGTCATTTCACGAGTATAAAATGGTTCAAATGGCTCTGAGCACTATGGGACTCAACATCTGAGGTCATTAGTCCCCTAGACTTAGAACTGCTTAAACCTAAGGACATCACACACATCCATGCCCGAGGCAGGATTCGAACCTGCGACCGTAGCAGCAGCGCGGTTCCGAACTGGGGCGCTTAGAACCGCACGGCACCGCGGCCGGCTTTCACGAGTATACCGCGAATATCAGGACTCCAGTAAAACATCAAATCTCAGACATCGCTACGGCCGTAAATAGATCCTGCAAGAGCGGCACCAATGACGACTGAAGAGAATCGCATCATCAATATCGGCTTTCGGAGCCGAAGACCTACTCGTGTACACTTGATGACTGCACGATACAAAGCTTTACGCCTCTCCTGAGCCCGTCAACATCGACATTGGACTGTTGATGACTGGAAACATGTTGCCTGGTCGGATGAGTCTCGACTGAAATTGCATCGAGACCAGCTCATGAATCCATGGGTCCTGCATATCAGCAGGGGACTGTTCAAGTTGGTGGAGGCTCTGTAATGGTGTGGGGCTCTGCATTAGGAGTGATATGGAACTCCTCATACGTCTTGATACGACTCTGACAGGTGATAACTACTTAAGCATCTTGTTTCATCAGCTACATCCATTCATGTCCATTGTGCATTCCGACGGACTTGAGTAATTTTTCGCAGAACAGTGCGATACCCCACACGTCCAGAATTGCTACAGAGTGACTCCAGAAACACTCTTATGAGTTTAACCGCTTCCGAGTGCCACCAAATTCGCCAGACACGAACGATGATTGAGCTTATCTGGGATGCCTTGCCACGCGATGTTCAGAAGAGCTCTCCAGCCCCTAGTACTCTTACGGATTTATGGACAGCCCTGCAGGATTCATGGTTTCAGTTTCATCCAGCACCACTTCAGACATTAGTCGAGTCCATGCCACGTCGTGTTGCGGCACTTCTGCGTGACCGCGGCGGCCCTACACGATATTAGGCAGGTGTACCACTTTCTTTGGCTCTTCAGTGTACTTACAATAAATTTCATTAAGGAATAAATATGCTGAGAAGCAGTGTTTAGAATACATAGTTCTTTGAGCATATTTCTACATGATGTTCTTGAATTTACAACACAAATGAATCTTATTACATGCTATTGCACTCTAAAATCTTTTGCTCGGTTTGACAAGTTTCCCCAGAATATGATCCTATACGACATAATACAATGGAAGTAAGCATACTGTGCAATTCTTAACATGTTTATATCTTCTACTCTGACATCATTCGCACTGAAAATAGACTTATTTAGGCCCTTAGTGTTTCTCCCAGGCCTGGTAAGGTATGTAAATACCGTGGACAGAGGCAAATAATGACTGGCCACTGTGGAAGACGTGGAGGTGTCGCACACTCGTGTGAGACACGTTTCTCACCGTCTGATAGTTCGAAAGGGGCCTTATCGTGTGCTTATTTATCTGGTGGATCGAACCGTCCATTTTTGGGCATTCGGATGTGACAGTGGCTCGCAGTTGGACCGCATAGGAACGTGAGCCAGGCACAAATATCGTAGTGTTCCCGTCGACCAAGTCTGGCCACCACAATGGAGGATCTCTGTACTATGCACCAAAGACATCCAAACTCCTTTATCTCCGCGCCTTCCACCCGAGAGCTTCCCTGCAACATTTTTTGTCATCGTTCACCATCAGTTGGAGTATAGCAGCAGCCAGACTAGGTAATTACAGACCCATGTATTGGCTGCCGTTAACAGGACAAGACAAATAATGGTTTCGCTATTGGACCAATGGATGAGATTTGACACCCGATGCACTGTCACGTCACCAGCTGACAAAACGCCTAATGTTAACTCTTTTGACGCTTGTAAACAGGTTTAACGCTGCGTGGCGCTTCCGTCATTGGCATGTGCATGCTCATGGACATATTTTCTACCCTGTGTTGGTTCCTCATTCAGCAAACAAAACGCTCCTCGCATCTCTTCATCGGCGACATCATATAAAACGTGAAATATCAACTGAAACGCGATATCTCGTATTTTCAATGTCTCAATCGTTTGTGCCTTATTTATATTTAAAAAAATCACAGTTTTTGTCGCACCACTTCAATCGCAGCTCTGTGAGCCCTGGCGAAGGAGAAGACGAACGGTACAATCGGCTTCATAAGAAACGGGGAGCAGACCTGATCGATTAACACCGAACCGTGGCCCACAACTGACGGAAATTGGTCAGAGGACCCCTCATATTAATGGTGTTACAGATATACTGAAATGAAAGGGAGCCAGATGACCTGGCGGACAGGTTAGAGCGGTTTGGAGATGATAATAGGAGGATTCCTGTGTTCTGAAGGGATTACGAAACATTTATCATTCAATCATAATGCAGTACTGAATTGTAACCGCATAGGTCGCTTCAACGAGTCATTTAGCTGGAGACAAATGACTTTCTTACTGACATTGCTCTTTTGACACGTTTCGAATTTAGTTCCATTGTCAGACATCCAAGTGCACAGATGGACAGATGACACCAGTGTTACTAGACATGTATGTAACGTTATGCTGACGGAGCTCTGCAGTCTGTCAACTTACGTTATATGTCCGTCTGTTATCATTTCATTTCGCATTGTCCGCCCCTGGTAGCTGAGTGGTCAGCGCGACGTAATGCCGTACCTAACGGCCCGGGACGTACATTTTCTCCGCCCAGGGACTGAGTGTTGTCCTTATCACCATCAGTTCATCCCCACCGGCATGCAAGTCGCCGAGGTGGCGTCATCTCGGAAGACCTTCACCAGGCGAACCGTCTACCCGACGCAAGGCCCTAGCCTCACGGCATTTCCATTTCATTGCGCATGAATTAGATGTATTATGTGAGAAGTCGTCGTTCTGATGATGTCATGAGCCAAAGAAAAATACTGTTTAATTTGAAGAAGCCAAGTAAAATTAATGAAAGGAGATTTGGTATCTTGCACTTGGTAGTTTTATCGAGCAAACGGGGAAACGCTATAAAAGACAGGCTATTATGTCTTCCTGCAGTTTATGACCATTTTTATAACTTCTAATATTTTCCGCTGCTCTTTATTTTTATTTCCGCTCGTAACCACCTAACGAGTTACAACGCTCTGCTGTTATAGCTGACGATGTGATTTTATGGCATAAAATCTCCAAGATCACATTGAACATCCGTCACACCCAGTTCACTTGCCACCGCACAAATAACATCACACTGGAATTAAATAATAAGTTCTGCTGTTCTTCCTCCTTCAATTTCAACAAAAACGGTCTTCAGCACAAGTTGTTCGACTCGGGAAAGTCTCTAATGAAAGGGTTCAAATTGGTTCAAATGGCTCTGAGCACTATGGGACTTAACATCGGAGGTCATCAGTCCGCTAGACTTAGAACTACTTAAACCAAACTAACCTATGGACATCACACATATCCATGCCCGAGGCAGGATTCGAACCTGCGACCGTAGCAATCGCGCGGTTGCGGACTGAAGCGCCTAGAACCGCTCGGCCACGGTGGCCGGCTCTAATGAAAGGGGAAATCGGTTTTGGACCTAGTATCTGTCATGAATTTATGACACACCCTTCAAAACAATGAACTGAAAATTCAGTCACTACTAAATGAAACAAGAATCACAATTAATTCGGTAAATTGTTTTAAAGCGTCTCGTAAATCAAGTGAAAATTGTAACAGTAAAGTACATACTTGGCACATCTCAATGGATGTTCTGGAGTAAGACTCTAATAATGCCGTATAAAAATGAAACAATTGTAGTCGCGGAGTTTTGCCGTGACTGTCGCGATGTTAGAATATAACACAGATACTAATAAGGAAGGAGCCGCATTGCATCTGGGGCCAGAGTTGGTAGCAAACTGGTCATTCTAACCGGAAAACGGGTGTTCAGAGAGAAGCTTAAGGTTATAGATATTATATAAAAATCATTTTACTATCGCTATGGATCGTCTTTCTGTCGCAGCTCGTTCTCGCCATGTCGATCTGTTGGTGGAGGCTGAAGCGGCTGCAGAATCATTCATTGCCGGTGCTGCAACGACCGACTCCTGCGGCTGAGTTCGAGTTATCCCAGGGGCTTCGTAAGTTCATTACCTCACCTTCTTAGAGATGGACCTGTCAACGTAGCAGGCTGGCACAGGAGAACTCCGAAATTGAAGAATCGAACGCTGAAAAATCGAATGACTTTTACCGATTGATTCTTAAAAGGATAACATATAATTCCGTGTTTTGTGATTTTCAGTCTTTGTGGATAGTCAGTGTGAGCCGTGCGTGGCTCGTGTTAGTGCCATATCTCATTTGACCTTCTGTTTTTACTGTACTATCACCTCGTTATGTTAATTTCAATTACTGGTGTCACTGAGTTCCCACCGTGCTTGCCCGAGAGCGGCAGCAGCGGCGCTTATCGATATAGGCCCTGGCGTATTATCTTTGCTGACTGTTATTACTTCCCCACTGTCGTGTGCTGGCAGGGAGTTCGGATCTGCCAGGAAGTGGGAACACGCCTGTAGTGCCGTTCGGAACTGGCAGTCGTAAAGTTGAGACGCGGCGAAAGTCGGTCGGGTTGGAGCAGCAGTTAGGCTTCGATAGCCATAACTTGCCCGATCGTTGTCGGCAAACATGGCTTGAACTGGGGACGGTCTTGGTTGATCGTCGGTTGGTCGTCTTACCGGACGACGTGTATTTGCTCACTGGTCGCTTATGGGTTGGCGGTGTGTGTTTCAACTCGAGGTTCGGCCGTGTCATTGCTCGGTCACCGCTTTTAGACTTGGTTGCGTTCTTCGTCCTAGTGTTTGTGAAATTGTGTGTAGCTTGCGATGTCAACAGGTCAGTTATTTTAGTGTGGTCTCCGTGCTGGTGTGCAAGGAGTCGGTCGGTTGGCGTGGAGCAGCGAGGAAATCTCTGCAGGGCATAGTTTGACCGGGCCCGCTGGTGGTCTCTGTGCAGTGTCGGAGTATGTGGGGCTGTTCCCATGGTTACGAGGTCTGTGGCTCACCAACCCTGGACACGAAAGTTCAGTTTGGATTTAATTTACCAGCAAGTCAAGATTGTTCACAATTTGCCCTTTGGTTCTCGTTGATGGCTGTTGGGTCAGTCACGCGAACAACAATGTGTGTCTTCGAGTAGGCGAAGGTTTCGCCACCGTCGAGTGGAGTCTAACTGTATTTCGTTATTTGCAATTGAAGTGCACCAGCGGAATTTTTTGCCTTGTGGCCGTTAATGTTCCGGTTACCTGTACTGGGTGTTGACGTAAACTCAGGCAGTGTTCTTTCCTCAACGTGTTGTCGCTGTCGACACTGTGTGTAGTTTGACAGTTTGGTTGTGGGCGTCCATGCCGTTTTACGTTTCCCATTGAACTCCCGCTTGTGTGCTGGTCGAGTGGAGTGCAAGTTACCTTGTCGGTGGGTCCGCTGACTGCCTGTTGGTTGGGTTGTCGTCGGATCGAAAATGGTCTCACCAAAGTGATCGTTAGTTTTTCAAGTGATGGCCGACCCCCGAAACTTCTGAGTGCCCTTAGCTCCACTGCCTTTCTTACTTTCTGTTATGTGTTTTTGTATGGCTCATAGCCGATGGTTTCGAGTTAAAATTGAATTGTTTCTAATGGTGTTTTAAATCATGGGCCTTCAGCTGCTTTAAAATTAAAATTCATTGCTTGTCAAGTGTTAGATTCTTCGGGCCTTCAGCTTCATTAATATATTGTTTAAAGACAAAGCCCTGGGCCATGTGCTTACTAAAAATTATTTTAGTTGTGTTTTAAGTCATGGGCCCTCAACCGTTTTAAAATTAAAGTTCCTTGCTTGTCAAGAGTTAGATTGTTTGGTACCGTCAGCCTAATTTAAGATAAGGCTTTGTTGTTTAAATTTATTTTGTCTTGAGCATTAAGTCATGGGGCCTTCAGCCGTTTTTAAATTAGGCATCTTTGTCTTTCAGGGATCAGACTGTTTGGGGCCTTCAGCGTAATTGAAGATAAGGCCTTCTGCCTTGTGTTTTTCTGCTTAATTTTCCCTTCAGTCTTAAACCATGGTCCTTTAGCCGTCTTTAAATTAAGGGTATTGCTTTTCAAGTTAGATTTTTGGTCCTTCAGCGAAATTATAGAACTTACTTAACGTGAGGCCTTCTGCATTCTAAATATTCTCTTTGGCGTCGGTTTTGTGAGTTAATGGCTTTTGGCCGGATTTTTTTTTATTAAAGTGGTTGTGCTCTTAAGGTATGAGATAGTGTGGCGTATTCAGCCGATAACTAAGTTCAAGGATTTCTACTGTAATGTTCGGTCAAATAAATAAAGTTATATGTGTTCGACTGCAACTGACAGCCGCTTATTTTAGCTCTTTTCCACAATTCCAACTACCTGTCTTGTCTTGCCGGTATAGCAGGGCGTTTCACTGGGTTACAGATATTCTGAGGTCAACCAATAAAAAGATACCTCACAAGTAAGCTGCCCCGTTCCCTGAATTTTCTTTTGGTCGTTAACGGCAATACACTTGCTGCCGTTTTGTACTCAAAAGGCATCTGTCTCTTTCTGTGAGCAATGAAGTGAGACCTCAGGATATGGTTGAGTTCCTGTCTCTAACTGCCAATCACATCAGTTCTTAGAGTGCTTAAATATTTCGCGTTTGTGAACCTAACTTTCGGCAACAGCTTACACCTAGAAAGAGGACCCAAACCGGGGACCCTTACTCCATTTTCCAGATTTGTGGCGTCTGGAGCATCCCAAAGGAACACAGCTTTCTACATTTTGTTCAAGGTAGTGTGTTTCTGGAACTTACTAGTAACAGTATTTTGACTTTATCCACATTTGAGTCATAAAATATTCACTGCTGGCAGGAAATCGTATCTATATTGCCTGTAGGACGCCCGTTATCCGTGGCAACTCAGAGGGAAACTATTGTCAAGAGAGTGGAACTGACCTGTGCATATCCGGCATGCCCTTCTGGGCTACTCCATCTACCCAGCTATGGAGCCTGGCTGCTCGACCAAGGGCAGGTAGCTCGTCCCAATGGGTTTCCAAGAGGCTTCATACTTATGTACACCAAGAAGAGGCGATTTACTAATTTTACATTGCTTACATTACAGTTCTGGAGAAAGAAACAGTCATACAAAGGCATGACTTCCTGCTGCTTTTAAAATTTATACCAATGCAGTTGTGCTCAAAACAGGCTAAAGTACAACTGCGATAAAGAAGCTTATGGCCTGTATAGTATCGGAATTACATACCCAGTTAAGACAAGACTGTTTATGATTTGGATAGTTCCAAGGTCACTCATATTACATTTTATAGTTAAATTTCTAACTAGGCTACCAAACTATCATACATTCATTGTTCTCTTTTAATGCTGTAAGTTTAACTTCACAAGGTGCGACACGATCGTAAATGGAACAGTGATCTAGAAAGGACCTGAGCAGCTAAATGTAAGTACTAGTTTCTGTGCTACGTTATATTGTGAAATCTGCCGTTTGGTGTCGTTATATAGATTTCCTTATTTTGTTGGTTACTTGATAACGACTATAAACTCGAAATTGACGTCAAATAAAGAAATTTATTCTAAATTTAACTAGTTCGTTTATCAACCATGACAGTTCCGTTACTGTACCATCTTATACTTATCCTCTCTTCTTTAAAACTGACTTTACAAAAGTTGTCTTCTGCTAACACACAATATTTGTGAACAGTATGAAATGACTTTGCTTTCTCACACATCAATGTGGTTAGCACTTTATCCATTCCAGCTACTAAAAATCGACTGGTTCTCATTTGTACTCCAAACAATTTTTGATATTTACCACAGTCACACTCTTGTAATACATATAAGATATAGCTGCATGCCGAAACACAAAAAAATTACATCACATAATAAGAAGGATAATATAAGACACACAAAAGTTAAAGCACACACAGTAACGTAAAATAATTCAAAATCGAAACACATACATGGTACAATACTGATATAATACAGAATACATGGAATAACAATCTCACATAGAATATTGCCAATTCATGCACGACTACCAGTTTCATATTTCTATGTACAAGTTACACCTGTGTCACTGCATATAGAATGGAGTATTAAGTCTGTAAGCAATATTTTAAATGGTGTGTTCAGGTTTAACTTGTTAAGGATTAGGTTGTAGTGTGGTGAAGTTGAACATTTCCACAAGTAGATTCTGCACAAAAGATCACGTTTACTTAAGAAAAAACTTTCTCAGGCCCACAATTCATTGATAGTGTTCATTCGTAAGACCTAGAGGTCAGTCTCAACTCCACAAAAGCACAAAATACACAAGGTATAAAAAGCATCCTCCCTGAAAAAGGAGCACACAAAAACTTACACCAGCACTGAACTGGTGTCTCGCAATTCACTTTTTGTAGTGGCTTGCTTCGAAATTCTACACTTGTTGCAGGTAAGACGTTAGCATGCTGCAGGAAGCTATAGGAAGCGGTTTCCAGTGATAGGCAGCGATCTTAGCCATTTTCTCGAATGTCCAGCGAACTGTCCCGGTTTTGTATGTTCTGTATCTGTGGGTGACCGATGCTCCGCCATGGTTCAACGTACATCCATTTTCTCGTTCCACCTCCCGTCTATATTTCTCCTTTAATTTTGTCACTTGTATGATTCTTGGGACATCAAAGAAGTTTAAGAAACATTAATTAACAATACATTCAAATAAACACAAATACAATCAATTGGTACGAACCTTTCGCAGTTGTATTTTCCAATGGCTACGCATCAGTATATCACTATTCCACTCAATGGATTTGCTCGAATATTAACTTAATTTACATCAGGTTATGTCATTGTTACATTCAATGAGTTTACTCAAACATTTATTTAAATTTCGCTTTTATAAATGTCAATAATTATCAAAGTTCACTTTAATAACTGTCAATAATTATCAGCTCTTATCTCTCTACTACTTGACTTTTACAAAACTAAATCATATCCTTACTAAATCCTAATGACTAGCTGTACCCAGCAATAAAATTTCTTATGACAAAGCATTGTACGTTAGAAAGTTTTTTTAACACTGCATAGAGTTCTTTTGTTTGGGAGTTCAGATGAGGTTACGTTAGTTATTAGTTATTCTCGCAGTTATCTCTCGATTTCCTGCGTTACAAGTTACATCCATTTGTAATATCATCTAATAACACACACACACACACACACACGCATATATTTCCATCATTCGTCGTCTCTCTCTCTGTTCTGCGGTAGATCGAAAAATTTAAAATATACCTTCCTTCAACATTTGTTGTAACTTTTTCTCTGCTTTTCCCTTTGACATGGCTACTCTAAACAATTCAGCTCTATGTCCTATCAACAGTTCAAAGATACATCAAGTCATTGCATCATATGCTCTTCAACTCCCAAAATACTCATAAAATCAGCGTATTAAAACTCTCACTCATCATTCAAACATGCTAGCCTTCCTTCACACCTGCTGAACCCTAAACGTGCAGCGTTCCTTCTCATCTGCTAATAAATGTTTAAATTCCGTTGCTTCCTGCTCAGTGCAGTATCGCATCTGGTAACCTACAAAAATTAAACCTATCTTAATACGCATCATTTTATCTGGAGAACTACAGATAATCATCTGTTTAATGTTACTCTTCTCAGGTACTGCACCATTTCCCTGACTGCTTCTGATGATGACACCATTTTTTCCATGCAAAACTCCGTCCTTCAACTAAACAGCTCTTACATTTCGTGGGATCACCTCAGGTTATCAAAGAAAGGCAGCACGTTTTGTATTATGGCGAAATATGGGAGAGAGTGTCACAGAAATGGTACAGGATTTGGGTTGGACATCATCAAAAGGAAGGCGTTTTTCGTTGCGACAGATTCTTCTCACGAAATTCCAATCACCAACTTTCTCCTCCGAATGCGAAAACATTTTGTTGACACCGACTTACATAGGGAGGAACGATCACCACGATAACATAAGGGAAATCAGAGCTCGAATGGAAAGATACAGATGTTCATTCTCTCCGCGCGCTATAAGAGATAGGAATAATAGAGAATTGTGAAGGTGGTTCGATGAACCCTTGCCAGGCACTAAAATGTGATTTGCAGAGTATCCATGTAGATGTAGATGCAGATGCAGATGTTACTAAACGTCTTTTCACGACAGACTGGAGACTAGATACTGCGTCTCTTTTTATTTTTTCGATACTTCTCGTTCCCTAAATGCTTTGATGTGCGAAATGTAGTCGTTTCCGATCGACTTACAACTTCACAGTTTTTCCATTTCTGCGGCGTTATGATGGACAAATCTTCGTGTACAGTAATGGCCACAAAATATGGAAAAAAATTGCTGTTTAAATACTGATTCTTTTTTGACCTCTTCCTTGACCGTAGTAAAAATTTATCTTCCATGGTGAATTCTCTTTCCTTTACTACACTTGGATCGTCGACAATTTGCTTCCCTCGTACTCATTACAAAACATCTTGTCTGGTGTGACCAAATTATGCTCCCCCTTTGCTAAGGTTCCCAATTCATGTTTTGTTGTTAGTTTCTCTTCACTCAAATAGGTCCCAAAGGATCACATCCACAGTGGCTATCTGAAAGCATTCCGTTTATCTTTTCGTAAGAGCTCTTTCTTTTCCAGACCATGAGAACATCAGAACGTTCCTAATGTATGAAGTCTATTTATCTATGTTCCAATCCTTTACTCTTCTAGTACATTCAACAGTTCGTCATTAACGCCTGTTAAGTCAAATATCGGAAAATCTGTTTCTACTAAATTACAGCTTACACACACTGCGACTTCGGATTCACTGATCCATACATCCTCCCACTTGTCATCAATTCTCTTCGGGATAACTGTAACCGAAGCTGGTGGCATGTCTTGTTGAATCCTGACTTCCTGCTACCAAAACTTGAGCTATACCTCTCGTTGTGTCATTCGTTTCTGTGGGCCAGGTTTAACCAGGAGACAAAGTTTTCGACAATTTCTCTGACTGAATATCTACATAAGCTCTCGCTGATCTACGGTTAACTTCATCTGCAGCTACTTCTACTCGTTCCTCTTTATTCTCCTGTGTCATCTGCCATTTCCTCTTCCCCTTCCTCTTTCATGGGAAACAGACCTAATGAATAATTTCCTGTTTCTGTGGTTCCTGTACTGTCTAGGAATTTTAATGTGATATTCTCGTTATTTCATTGCACAAACTAATTCTCTCTGTCAATTGTACGAGGGTTGAACGAAAAGTAATGCCTCCACGTTCGTTACATGGGTTTGGATAGGAACATTTTAATAAATCAAACGCAGAAATAATTCTTAGAACGTGATCTTTAATTACCAATACTCTTTACCACATAATCACTAGCGAATTGGATACATTTATGCCAACGATGAATAACTTTTCTAGAGAAGTCACAAGTCGACACACTGTTTCCGCAACAGATGGAAGTCAAACGATGTTATATCTGGACTGTATGGAGGATACCGTAGGGTGGTGAGATTCAGTCTCTGAAGTTCTACTGTGGTGGCAGGTGAAGTGTGTGGTTTGGCATTGTCATGCCGCAGAAAAACATTTCCCTTTTCGTTTCGGGCCTTTATTACCCGTCGTTTCACAGTTCGCAACGTTGTGATGTAACGTTAAGAATTTATTGTTGTTCACAATCAAGGATATCAACATGGATAACACCATCTGCGTCCCAGAACACTGTAGCCATGATTTTGCCAGCAGAGGGCTGTGTCTTCAACTTCTTTTCGGGGGCGAGTCTTTGTGTCGGTATTCCATACTCTGACGTTTCGTCTCCGGGTCGTAGTAGTGTACCCACGTTTCGTCTCCTGTCACAACTGAATGGAGAAAGGCGTCACTTTCATTCTCGTGACTCTAGGGATGTTCGTGGCAAATTTTAATTCTGTGCGCTTTCATTTCAGGAGTCAGCATCCGGGGTACCCATCGTGCACAGATCTTCCGATAGCCAAGGAAAGGAATTATGTGACCCATACGTTCTTGTGAAATTCCGATTGTGCTTGCAATTACTCTCTGAGTGATACGACGATCGTCCTGAATCAATCTATCAACATTTTGCTTGTGAAACTCGGTGATTGCTGTCACAGGACTTCCAACTCTTTGTTTGTCACCCACGCAGAAATTCCCGCCTAAAAATCCTTAAACCTACTCGCCTAACGACGCACAGTAGTCACATCAACACAATCACCATAAACTGCTTTCATTCTCTGATGAATCTCCTTTGGAGTGACACCTTCTGCTGTCAAGAACTCAATGACTGCAGGTTGCTTACATCGCATTGACCGACCATCTGCGTAGGGTTCTATACTGTAACAACACAACCTTTCAATGCTAAAGCTTCCCGTCAACTGGAGCTAGGCTAGGGAAGAAGTCAGTACCTGCCGCATTCCAATGCTGCCAAATGTTGAAGATTTATGAGAGTGGAGGCATTACTTTTCAGTCAACCCTCGTAGTACAGGCTATTAGGGTTTTAAGAAATCGTCTCCCACTATAATCTTCACTATCAAATTATTTACAATCAAAAGGCTAGCACAAAGAACACGCAACTGAGATTCGGAAACGCCCTTACCTGTTCCTAAATTTCCTCTAGTTTACCGTACCCTGCACCCAATATCTTTGTGCCCTCCATTTTGAACAACGACCACTGCTTCTCCTTCACAGCACATATAATTATTAATCCAGCACCAAGACGGCTGCACGAGTCGAATATGCATTACACCGTATTTCTCCCAAAATCTGGTACGCGACGTCCTCTGCTTTTTCATTAAATACCTTAATCCCCTCACCTAATGTTTTCTTTAACTTCACACAATCCACTAATAGGGCTATCAGCAAACTCCTCGTCACTAACTTTGGTGCTGAAGCAACGACTGATAGTTTCTCGGAGCGTTTTCTCGTTCCTTACATCACCCCTGGTCCATATACTTCAACAGTCTCTACTCGTCCCTCTTGTCTGTCATCTCGCCCTTCATAATTTTGTCGGTAGTCACGTCTCCAGTTATTTCTTCGGTCATCTGGCCTGTAGTGATGGCACAAGTGTTACTTAACGTTCTTCCAATTCCACCTGTTTCCAAAACGTCGTGGTGGCCGCCTTTCCCTCCATTTCTGATTATTAATAGGTTATTTTTCCGGTGGAAAGGTGGTCTGAATGAAATGTGTCGATCTTACCGATTTTGCAATCCTGTTTCGCCCCAGCAGATTCAGGAATCCGGGAATATCATGCATGTTTCTGTCAGAGATCAAAATCTCTTTCGGAATTTGTTGCGAGAGTTTCGTTATGCACGAATCCAATCGCACTGAGGTGATATTCCATAGGCACGCAGTTTCGTTAGAAGACACTTGTGAGGAACAGTTCGAGAGCCTTCTGGGAGTCTAAAAATATGGAAACAATTTGAAATCTCCTGTCGATAGCACTCAATACCTCAAAGTGTAAAGAGCTAGTTGCGTTTCACAAGAGCCTTATTTTCTGAATCCGTACCAACTTGCGTCAATAAATCGTTTTCCTCGAGGTAATTAATAATGTTCGAACACAGTATATGTTTCAAAATCCTACTGCAAATTGCCGTTAATGATATGGGCCTGTAATTCAGCGTATTACCCCAATTTCCCTTTTGGGGGATTGGTGTGACTTGAGCAATTTTCCAGTCTTTAGGTAGGTACAGATCTTTCTGTGAGGGAGCGTTTGTATGAAATTGCTAAATATGAATCTATTGCATCAGCATACTCTGAAAGGAACCTGACTGGTATACAATCTGGACTGGAGGCCTTCCCTTTATTAAGTGATTTAAGCTGCTTTGGTATACCGAGGATATCTACTTCTATGTTTCTCATCTTGGCAGTTGTTCTTGATTTGAATTCAGGAACATTTACTTCGTCTTCTTTGGTGAACAAGTTTCGGAAAACCGTGTTTAATAACTCTTCTTTAGTGACACTGTCATCAGTGATTTCACCGTTGTTATCGCCTTCTTTCCACTGGTGTGCGTTGAAAAACTGAACGGGATCCGGCCACTTCGACTCTAAGTAATTTTTCTGTCATCATCATCCCCAACTTCATCGATTCTTGCGTTTCCTTTACCAATAAACTTCTAGGAGAGCTCGCGTAAATTCATCATATACGTTCATTTGCTCAGCAGTTACATTTTCGTCGCTGCTTCCTCTCTAAAGCAAGCACATACGAACTTAATTTCTTAAACGTGTGGCCATAATCTCGGTGATGTTTCACGGAATTTTTCAATCCATATTTTCGGGTGTAGGCGATTAGCGGCGTCGGGAACTACTGAAAACCTCGGAACTCTTTCCTGTTTCCCTCCCCGTCCCTGTCACATGACACATTTTGTATAATAGCGAAGGAAATTACTGATGGAGTTGAACGCGGTCGCGCTTTCCCGATACGGCATAATCTTTTCGTGGGCTCTCGCATCTCTTGGTCTTCGGTACTTTGAATCTTTACGTTATCTCTTCCGCCATTGCACGTCGAAAATCTGCAATTCTCCTTTTCTTTGATGAGCACGTGTAACATGTCAGTGGTCTCCGATGGATGGTGTCCTGCGGGTTACTTAGATTGCAATAAATCTCTTATCTTAAAAGATCCATTTATCTCATTATTGTTATGTGAGAAATATCACAAGTTACACTCACGCCACCGCTGTTTCAGCAGTTTCACATTTAATTCTCCAATCATTGCTTCCTTTATCGGCACACATTTTCGACTGGAGTGCAGGACGCGAAGGGTAACCTTTGTCCTCAATATTATGTATAATATCATGTATATCATATTCCAGCAACAAGTCTTTAATCCACTTTTCTCTAACCGCTTCACGTATACATTCGACTCGTGAGAAATAACTGCGTGTGTACTACCCATCGCAGTCTCAAATGGCACACCAAATGAGCCCATACTGTAAAGTGGTAGTCTTCCATCAACCTTTTTGTAGAAGTTACTGCATCCAGTGGGGCTCCGTCCATTGTCGAATGAAATGATCAGAAACAAGCGTGCTAATTTGAGCACCAACCAGCAACCGAAATGAAAAGTTCCTTTGCAACAAATCGTTTGTCTGTGGTGCAGAATCAGTTGCAGTGAGCAACTTCGTATAAAATCAACCTCCTTCCCAAGCGTGAGACAAGAGTTTTTCATCTCCTTCCCTGGAGTAAGATATCTGCCTGCTACGCACTCAACGGCGAGCTGACAGTAGCTTCCAGATGCGACCACAGTGGAGTAGTATTTTGTCAGTGTACTCCTCAGCAGTCAAACAGTTTTTGGATAAAATACGCTATAAAATGCAGTATTATGCAAATCAAACTCTCTTATGAGAGAAATGTTTTCCTCTCTTCTTACCTGGGCACTACGCTGGTCAACAGAATATTGATCTGTTTTGACTGTCAAGACTACGTACTCACTCTAAAGAACTATGATGTCAGCACTTCCGATCGCGTGATCAAGACGTCGAAAAAATTGCGAGGCTACCTTCCCGTAGGCACAGCATTAAAATTGTTGATCTACTGGCACGTCTTGTAATATGCTTGGTTGAAGGCCTTCTATCTATGACAGATTCATTAATAAGCAGAAGGTACGCTATCGCATTTTTTGGCAACGGCTTGCTTGTTTGTATGTCAGTTCTCATATCAGTAAGAGACGCTTTCAGTTGTTTCTTCATCTAGGAGTGAACAGTATATGAAATGTAAAGGGCACTTCTGGAACTCTGTACGACTCATGAGTTGATTTAGCCTCAGTCCTCCGTCAAATTAACACAGTTGAACTAATACTATTAGTACGCTCCATTTAAACCATATTATGTAAACTGGGGACCTAGAAACGACGGAGAGGCTCCGTCCCCGTCGCAGCCGCAGTGGTCCGCAACCCCACGACGACTACCGCAGTCCACTTCACCCCTCCGCCGTCCCACTCCAAACACAGGGTTATTGTACGGTTCGGCCTCCGGTTGACCCCCTCAGGGTATGAGGTCCACCAGATTATTTTCATTCACTTAGTTATAAAATCTGGGCTGTTTCTGTGTGACCAGTATTGGAGCTACAGTGCCCGCCACGTATATTTGTTCTGAGTCCACGTAAGGTGTCAGAGTGTGTTAAAGTGTCTTAATGTTTTCTAAAGGTGATTCTAAGAAATTTTATACCTTTTTTGGGAGAATTTTCGTTCGGTTATAAATTGTTGCTTTGTAGGTGGTGTCTAGCTATGTGTGTAGTAGCAGTTAACCTAGTTCCTAAATCGACAGTGTTTCAGAAGGTGTTTAATTTCTTGCAATACGATATAAGGAATTTGTTGCCCTCAGCCACGTCTTACATAAAAATTTGAGGAATTTTCGTTGAGTTACCATTGTGAGTGCTGACGTACTCCTGTGTTCACGTCATTGTATGCTTCTTACAACCCGATTAAGTCGTTTGTATTTTTCCGCTCTGTAGGTGTGGAATTATAGCTCATCAAAGCTAAATCCATCAACTGTCTCAACTTTTAAACTTCAATGTATATTTTATTTGTTGAGTCAGTCGACACTAGCTTGCTTTACTAAACTATTACCGGATATAGTGGCTATTCTGATAAGTTATAACATAAAATCGTTTTGCTTCGTTTTCCGGCAGTGAAAACTGGTGCAGTTAGCCAGAATACCAAGCACACGCATTCCACTTTCCTGTAGTTCTTACGCGATCATTTGAGAATATTGTGTTGCGTGCCGCTGCATTTAAAGACACTGAAATTAATACATGACCCTAACCTGTAGTGTGACAGAAGTTCCTTTTGTGGGTATGAATCAAAATGAGGTAAAATTCTTAACTTCAGTAATTAACTGAAATGTGATTACCATGTCCAGAGTCAGTGTTACGAATATGTAACTTCATATTGGAAACAGTGTTTTGGAACAAAAAAGTAGATAGTTATAAGGAGCTACTATCTGAGATCGATATAACAAGATTAGCACTCCCTTTCCTTAGTAAGGGCGGATTCTACTGGATCCCGTTGCAAAGACTGGTTTGAAATACGGAGTAAATGACTGCAGGAAGCTTCAACGGAACAGAAGTCAATAGCAGCTAAAACATGGTCATGATAAAGCAAACTGTTACTGACCTTTGTATTGATTATGTCAGTTAGAGGCACAGTTTGCGTTAGCCGTTGCGTTGTTCGAATTGATCAGATTTCATGTAGGATCAGTAAATATACAATTAAAGTAGGCAATTGTCACTAGTTAAAATCAATGTACCAATAACCTCAGCATACAGTAAAAGATTTAAATGTGCATAAGAATTACAGACAGTAGATTCAGGTATACACTTGTAAGGGTGTGGTTTTGTTTTTGCTTATTCTAGAATTGAGAACAACTGTCTGAGGCGGAATGACAAGTTTAATGTCGCAATATTCCTCACCAAATTACAGCTTTCACACTGTTTTCAACTCGCCAACATAAAAACAGCGCAATGGATAACGCATGTTGCCAATATCAAAAAATGAGTAAGTTTATACACATAAGTATTAAATATTAACACTCTGAAATAACATTAATCCTAAGCACAATATTATGAAAGTTTAATTGGAATTTTCCTTACATTAATCCTAAGCACAATAATATGAAAATTTAATTGGACGTTTCTTTACAAAATTGCTCCTACACATGCGTTATGATGTTGGTTAGTACTACGAAAATCGTCCGACTCCGGCTCAAAGTTCGGTACTGTTTAGGATGACAATCAAGTCTACGGTGGATGGTTAGTCAAGTGACAAATTTGAGCGCAAGATTACCCAAGGGTGCTCGAGTTTACAGTGGACGCAAGCTGGTGAACCAACAAAGTTCACGCCTCTGCAAGCGGTATTTAACTTAAGCTGCGACGTGCTACTGTCTGCAAGGCCGCTCTCTCCCTCTTAAATTCCTACAAAACTAATCTGGCCTTTGCTGAACATTCCAGCAGAAACTTTCACTGTGCTTCTCGTTATGCGAGAAAACATGTACTCAGCCCTAGTCTTATCATGTGGCGATATAACGCGCTTGGTTGGAGCAGCGTGCATATTATAGTGCCCTCTCAGTTCTCGTAAGAACAATTAACTAATTTGGCTGGTTCGTTTCTCCACAGTGGGAGCTAAACGTTGCTACAGCTAATTCTTTAACTGGAGCGCAGCCACTGTGAACACAGTGTCCACACAAATTTCTTCCTTGCGTCGTACAGAGCTTTAAGCGCTCCGTTCTTCACTTGACGCCAGTTCAGAGAAGAACCCAGAGAACATTTCTCTCTTGTCCTACTCATGGCAGAACTGCCTCCCTCCACTTTGGTTCCTTTTTCACATCACGGCTTTTTTCGACCAATAAGAGCGTTCCTCTTATTTTGTAGGAACACCCTCTACCAATCGCAACGTCCCTTCTATCAAACTGCGTCGAAACTTCACTATTTTCCTCCTCCCTAGTGCGTTTCCGCCAATCGGCCGTTTGTGCCCGTTCTATACGCCTAAACTACATAGACCTTTCCGTGTGTCGCACTCTCTGGACGAAAATGCGTCACTTGCTTTTGTTCTTATCCCGTTAGAATTCCGAAACGCAGTTTTCTAAAGCTTCTTGCCTGACCCTGAGCAGATGCCTCGCTACAGTCAGTCCTCCGGCTTGAATCACCTGGTCCGGGGTCACTGTCCTTCTTCCTGCCACCCATTTAAGTGGTTTCCGGCGTAACTTCGCTACGCTGTTGTGGAGCTGGTTTTTTCAAAGCTAAAAGCGACTCGACTCGCATTCCCTGTTCTGCCTTCCGCTCAGAGACATGCATTGTATAGGAATGGTAATTACCGTCGATTGACTGCCATCCCTTTCTGTATTACAAATTGATAGGCAAATGTTCTCATGACTGTCGATTTACGTTAGGTGTCATCTTCACCTTCTCATTGCGATTTGTAAAGGTCTCATGTAAGGTGCGAATCTGAACATTATTCATTCTGCCACGTTACACGCTGAGAAGCCAAAAATTATGGCCGCTGCCCACCGCGACACTGGATGTCGACAGGTGTCGTTGCGGGCATGTGGCGCGTTAACAAAAAATGTGCGTGGAGCAGACACAGACGTAGCGAAGACATGGGCTGCTAAGGCGGAAGTCCATTGAGATATGCGACTTTGAGAAAGGACAGATTATTATTACACAGAGTCTGTAAGCGAGTGTCTCGAAAACGGCGAAGCTGGTGCAGTGTCACGTGCTTCTATCGAGAGCATATATCGAGCGAGGTACAATAACAGTGAAATTACCACTGGACGCTAAATGGTTGGACATTTGGACTCTTTACAGAACATGTGGTTTGGATGCCTTTCTGGATAGATGGTGATTTGAGGTGTCTTTGCCGAAAGTGCACAAAGCTGGGGCACTCACAAGTGTTTGGGGCACATTGTTTGTTGTACGTTGTTCAACATGGAGCACCGCAGCAGACCACCTCTCCGTGTTTACATGTTGATTGCAATAGGCACTGGACATTTGGATTCCACCGTGGATCGATGGGAATACGGCGGCTCTTTAGGTGAATCAAGTTTCTGTAACATTAGGTCGATGATTGTCGCCACAAACGCAGTCATTTAGATGAATGGCGGCTCGAAAAATGCAGTGTGCCACGGACGTAGGCTAGTGTGAGTAGTATTATGCTTTGGGAGACATTCTCCTGCGCTTGCATCAGACCTGTGGTAGTCATCCAAGACACGCTGCCAGCTGTGAATCACCTGCATTTCTTCACACTTGATGTCTTCTCCGATGGCGATGTCATCTTTCAGCAGCATAATTGTCCGCGTATCTAACCCAGAACCGTGCTACAGTGGTTTGAGGAAATTTTTAGTGAACTCACGTTGATATATCAGTGACGAAATTGTCCGTGTCTCTGATCCAGAACCGTGCTACAGTAATTTGAGGAGCATTTTACTGAACTCACGTTGATATCTTAGCGACGAAATTCGCCTAATGTAAATCCTATGAAACCCATCTGCTCCGCTATCTGGTGCCATCACCGCATATGCAAATCAGCGGTCCGTTATTTACGTGAATACTTGACCTACCCGTGGATATCCAATGCTACATGCCTCCACAAACTCTCTAATCCATGATACGCAAAATCAGTGATGCATTTCTTTCCTAAGACGGAGAAACAAGCTAAGCAGGTGGGCATAATGTTTTGGCTGATCAGTGTGTAAGTAGGCCGTTTATGTGTTTGTATGTTGGCAGCACTATGTTGCGCTCTGTATTAAATCTCTGACTGCGCTGTGCCCACTCTGTAAGAGACTCTCTGTGGCTGGTCGAACTTACAGTTTGAGGTTAACAGCCAGCTGTGATGGAAGTTGGGTGTGAGTAGTCAGCAGTGATGGAGGTTAGAGGTTAATAATTAGCAGTGTCGGAGGTTTGCAGTATTAGCGCGAGCGGCTGATCTGAATGTGTCCGACTTAGAGATTGAATATTATTCATGATTATATAATATTTGGAACTGGATGTCACGGACGATTATATATTTTTCTAAACTGTAGGTCACGTTATTAAGGTAAAAATACATTTCCAGAATGAGATTTTCACCCTGCAGTGGAGTGTGCGAGGATATGAAACTTCCTGGCAAATTAAAACTGTGTGCCGGACCGAGACTCTAACTCGGGACCTTTGCCTTTCGCGGGAAAGTGCTCTACCGTCTGTCCTCACAGCTATACTTCTGCCATTACATTGTTTGGTTTGCAAGAAAATCTTTCCTTTGCTAACCACATGCATATCAGTAGTTAGAGCCTTCAGTAGTTAGAATCTTGATTTAGCTGGCAGTATTGGTGCTTGCGAATTTGCTGTAGTTCGGGTAATGAAGATTTTTGTAAGGTAAGTGACTTACGTAATGTATAGGTTATTGTTAGAATTTCCTCTAATTAGTATTAATTATTTAAAGTCAGGTTATCATTTCTGAGCAGTCAGATCGCGTTGCGCTAGGATATTGTGGCTCAGTGTTGACGATAAAGAATAGTAAAGAGACAGTATAGTCAGTTTCACTCAGCAATTTAAGTAAAAATATAATAAAGAAGTTTCATCTTCTCAGTGATTATAATTTAAGTAAAAGCTTAATTAAGAGATTTCAAGTGTAAGCCCAGTTTACATAGGCATGAATACAGAACAAAATATCACAGAACGCAAGAGTATTTGCAATTTATGTGACACAGTTACATTACATCCCAGCGACGTTAATTCTGCACAGTACTGAAAACTGCACAACATTTCACAAGCTTACGCAATCTTCTTTGTGCTAAAATCAACTGAATAGTTTATATGAAACCTAGTTTGTCTATTACATTGAACACACTGCAGTCACTGGAAACTGAATTATTGTTAGTCTGAAAATTTACCATTATGTATCTTGCCGTTTAGAGTGCTGTACTGAATTTAACTTGCCACGTCCCTGTACTAATTTCAGGGACTACACATTCAATCAATTAAAAAATGCTAGAATCTGATTATTTTTTAAGATCGCCCACAAAGAAACTTACTCTTTCTCGGACACTCGTATTACTGACATTTCCCAGCAAATTTCTTTGATTATAGTTCACGACTTAATGTCCGCTTCATCGAAGATAATACATTTAATCTCCCTTCTACTGCAAACCTGTACAAGTTTCCAAAGCAGCATACTGCAATGCGAATGCGTCATTTGTTGTAAAGGCGCAAAAAATGCTGATCTTTTAATTCGCATTGCTCTTCCCAGACAGAGCATATGTACAATAATTTAGTTATTCAAACGATAGTGTATCTCAGAAATCGAATAATGTGCACTATCTTGATTTAAGTCGATGTCAATAGCTTTCTGGACTCCACTTTCATCGATAAGTACTCCTTCACCACAAAAATGAAATATTACTTTTTGAATATATTGTACAACAAAAGCAAATTTGTGCTTTTCATTTATTATAATGTTGTTCTACCAAGAACCGACGGAAGATTCTGTTGACTCCTTCATTATACTGATTCTAACACGGCAGTAGGTAACTGTTTTTATGTTGTATCACAATCTATATGAAACTATGAGTGAAATCTTGTAGACCAAATGGTTTGAATTTATGATATTCGAAGTGCGTAATGGAGTCATCAATGAGAATTTCTTCTCTGACACTTTCTGCGTAACTCATCTTCATATTCTTTTTCTTCTTCTTCTCCATCACCCAGCACTATGTCGAATGGGATCTCACAGGGACTGTAGTCGTATTTATCGTACTGTCTATCCTATAGCCCACAGTATCTCTCGGCTGTAAAGAGTCAAGATATTTTCCACTTTCTTATTCATTTTCGGCCTCATCGTCTTTCTCGTAAGCTTTTTTACCTCTTCAGGCGCAGTGCGTTGCCTGAATACTACACCTATTTCGTTAAGTGTAATCAAACAATTACTTCCTCTGCGTCGAAATTCGCAGAATGTCCGCTTTGATATCTAATTGATACACTTCAATCTCAAACGTATCTTACCACGACTGGCAAGTAAATGAGCAGATTTGTTTACACAATCTTATATCCAAGTGGTACTGAGAGCCAGAACTGATGTAACTGGTCTGCAGGAGAAACGTTATGGAATGAACATCCAGAAGTGTTACTCCAAATGCATAGGACCTTAACGTTCTGAATATTCGCTGGATCTTCTCCTGTCTTTAAGGTTTCTTAATTACACTTCTCTCAGAATCTGGGCTGAGTTTACTTTATCATCCAGTTTAAAATATACATCTGCATTTCTCCACATCATATAACCACAATCTCCTTTTCGTCATTACTGCTACAACATCTACCTCATGATGACAATGTCTGAAACGCATTCTATTGGAATAATAATGATAGCTTGTATTCAGTCAGTGCCTTTTAGCTCAGCGACGCGTTAAAGACTTTTCAGACTACACATAAGCACTTCCATGTTACCATATCTACTTTTTCTAGTCTCTCTCGGAAAAAACTGGTGTCTTACCCTGCTGAAATAAATGTTTCAGGAACGTTTATTGTGCAATCCCTGATTCTGCACATGAGATAAGAAATTGCTGCTGATGCAGCAAGGAAATATGGAATAAATGTTGGAAAAACTTACTTAGAAGATATTAATTGATCCTGAAACTTTGGAGAGACAAAATTGTAGTCCCAGGCTCCGGAAAAAAGTAAGTTAAAAGAAGAATGTTATAACAATCGTGACATATGTATTTTTCTTATCGGTTTCTTCCTATAACATGTGACAGAAGGGATTCAGTACTACAGCAATTGTAGAGTCTGGAACCACAGAACACACTGTAACATTGTCAACATTGGAGAATGAAGTATGCCATTCGATACTAATTGCAAAATGCGTCACTATGAAATTTGGAGCAACAGTACTGGTGTATGTGAATGACAGTATGGACGGCGGGTTGATTATTAAGAAGCTTCGCCGTTTATAAGAGCCTGAGAACTGCTTTTGCGGTCAGCCAGAAAGCGGTAGAGAACATACTGACCAAATTTCCAGTCTGCAAGTCCACATTATTCTTGTGCTCGCTGGAAGAAAATGTTCCTACTTGCTATTTACACAGTGAGGGAACTATGACTATAAATAAAAGTTTTCATTTCTAATAAGTTAATGTATTCAGTAAAAGTAAACCTTCTGAAACATAACATTCCTGTTAAAAATAATAATAAAGTCTCTGTCAGAAACAGTACCATTAGCAGTTTAGAGGCGATCTGTACGGTAATTTCCAAGTAAAATGGCCAATCGGCCGGACTTCTTCTAATCATCAGATTTAATTGCTCGCTAGAAATATGGAAAATAATCTCACAACGCAGTTTTATCAACACAAATTATACTTAATCAAACAAGAATAGGATCGTTTTCGTTCCAATTTTAGTTTTTAATGATTAACTTAAAAAGTAATAGTTAGCTTAATTGAGTAGCATAGTTTAGTTTTTATATAAAACTGAGGCTACATACGAGTTTTCAACTTTCTCAGGCTAAGATTTAGTGGCTTCAAATTTTCTTAAAACTGCAAATTTTGACCAAAATATTGCTCTGATCATGTGGAAAATTCTGACTTTTGATTGCGACATAAATTTTCACATTCTGAACAATTTTTGACTCCTAGCTTCATTATTTAGCTTCACTTATTTTTTCTTAAAACAATACATTTACCAAAACCTATTCACCTAAACATCCTGAGATTGAAAAATTTTAACGTTAACGTACTGAAGCATAAAGTGCCAAAGTCTGGAAAAGTTATTTTAATTTTTAATTTCATTCGTAGGTTCGGCGCAATACTTTCTACGCTACGTGCAGGCGAGGTATGATGACGTAGCGCTAGCAGTAGTGAACTTGGGTAAGTCCCGGAACATTCGCTCGCATCTGCATTTCTCACAAGATACAGTACTTGTATCGCCACAGCTTCAAGATATATAATGCTCGATTTTGAAGACACTGCCGTTCTGAAATCGAAATAAAACAAATAGACTTTTTTGGCAATTTTATTTTTACGTGGAAGCCTGTACTTTAATATACTTTCAATATTGAGGCACTTCCCGTAATACAAAACCAGCTTTGAATTCCATCATCATAAAAATCTGCCACCTGAGTATAATTTTCGATAGCTTAAACTTTCTGTAGGATTTTATATTGACGATTGAGGAAATTTATTATTCACTGCTGAAATAGTAAGTCATCTGTTCTTACCCACTTTTTCATCAACATTCTGCACCAAATCATCAATAACGATTGAAGGTCGCCCAATCCATTTATCATCGTGCGCATTGGTATGACTATCTTTAACAACCCTCACCCATTTCTGTGCTCTTACATTGTTCGTAAGTGGCACCATATGTGCTTTATACAGTTGTTACAGAACGGATGTATGACACAGCAAGTGCATTAATATTGGTTTCAAATATGTAGAAATTATAGTATAGACCTTCATGTAAAAATAAAATTGCTAAGAAACGACTACTTGTTTTATTTTATTTCAAAACAATGCTTACTTACAAATCACTGATCGCGTCTACCACCAAGATTGTCGACTATCAGTGTAACTGAACTCGACTTCCCCAACAATAGTAAATTCTACATAATATATTGAGGAAGAGAGAATAGCACAGACATAGTCGATTTTCAAATTATTGATAGATAATTGTTTCTGTAAATAAAAATGTCAGTTTCTTTTCACAGTGGAAGATTAAGAGATGTTGATATTAGATCTCTAAAAGAAGACAGCTGTGACTCTTTGTTCTCACAAGAGGGTTTAGTTCCCTCAAATACAGCCATCGATGATCTAAAAGCTTTTACGGAAGTCAGTGAGCGTATCATCAGTTTCTTCAGAGAAAATACTTTACTGATTACGAATACTTTGTGGTATTTGAAGCATGTGGTAGGTACGGGTGAATATACTATGCAGAACTATTTCTGTTCTAGTATGAGAAACTTGTCAATTGCTACATAAATGATATATTATTCGTAAAGTTCTCAGTTTGCCCACAAAAAGTTATTCACCCTCATTTAGATTTCCTTAATGCAGATAAATAGTGAAATCTTGGTGAAATATTTGTTTCATTGTTACACAAGTTGTAAGAAACTACTGTTTCCAATAGACAAAACTGTAAACAGTGTTTAGTATGATGTAGAACGCTTATTAAATCCCTGTTTCCACTATATGTGACAACATAGAATGTGATAGTTCCCTCAGAAAGTTTTATGTAATAAAATTATTTTGTATATCGTTTATTTTTCTTTTCACTTCTTGGTAATATATTAAAACAAGATAATTTTGAGACACTTGTGTGTGATACAAGGGACGATTACTATACAAGACAACAAGACAGGTGAGCACAGTGTTCATGGTGGAAGAAATATTAAGATATTTGTGTACATGAATCATGGGTAGACTATTCGCCTTGAAATCCTTTTTTCCATATTATGCCAGAGATATGTATGTCCATCACTTTGACTAAGAATCCACTTTAATATTACATCAGAGATATGTGTGTATTGAAATAAAGAAAAATGAGAGAATTTTATGACAGAACTAGTACATATCTTTGACTTCTTATTACATATATGGAATTTCATGTAAATACCACACTCTGATTGGTTGTAAAGAGGAAGGGGTGAGCGTGTAAAGTACACACAGTTGGTCTGTTTGGATCATCTGTTGGATTTTTTCAATAGTATGTTACAATTCGCTGGAGATAAACAAGTGGAGATGACTGGACTTGTGTGTACGTCAGAAATAACGTAATTAAACAATTTAAAAAATATTCATTGTAATACTATGCACTGAAAGGGTGGAGACAGATACGAGGGTCGTGGGATACAAGTCACCCTCGTGGTCTGTTTCCATCATCTTGATCTGCCTTATGAATTGGTGGAGATAAGGAGTCCTCTTCTGTGATTGGTTGGTGACAGAGGGATAGGAGCGGTTAATTATTTTTCCAGTAATGAAAATGGGCTGTTTCCTCCAGCTCTGAGGTTTTTGCACTATGATTGGCGGTAGATAAGGACTGATGCAGTGTCAGACTGGATTGAGCTAGGGGGATGGTCGGAGGGGAGGATTTTTTAATTTACGACACAATGGGACAATTTCCGCTATGTAGGGTTTTAATTCTGTGATATGAGTGGTTAGAGGTAGGGGGAGGTAAAAACGGGAAGGTAAGGGAATGTGATTTCAGTTCCGATTACTGACTGATTGATGGCTGGTTCTTTGATCTTATAGAGTGATGGTGTCATGAGTTGATGGTCATTGATGACATCATGCATGACCTTGGAAAGAGATCAATGGGCAAGTTCATGGTCACGTAGTGTGTCTGTAGGTATTGTACACAGACTAGAATGCTCATACCTACGCTACTGCCATGCTCAGTGCAGTGCAATTGAAGATGTCGTTGGGTCAACATGGGAGGATGTTGTCAGATCTGCCACAGATCGCCATCTATCCTGCTCTGTAGAGTGGGTAAGTCATTGACCCCTATGACAACGCCTCGACGTCCGACATCGTGTAGCCACTTTGTTGTTTCACCTTTCTTCAGTCACTTTCCATGCATGCTTGTGATACTACCACGTGAACAAACGACCAGCTTCGTCGATTCCAAGAGGCGTCAGGCCATAAGACTGTGCCCTTTATCATCTACATCTACATCTACATTTATACTCCGCAAGCCACCCAACGGTGTGTGGCGGAGGGCACTTTACGTGCCATTGTCATTACCTCCCTTTCCTGTTCCAGTCGCGTATGGTTCGCGGGAAGAACGACTGTCTGAATGCCTCCATGAACGCTCTAATCTCTCTAATTTTGCATTCGTGATCTCCTCTGGAGGTATAAGTAGGGGGAAGCAATATATGCGATACCTCATCCAGAAACGCACCCTCTCGAAACCTGGCGAGCAAGCTACACCGCGATGCAGAGCGCCTCTCTTGCAGAGTCTGCCACTTGAGTTTGTTAAACATCTCTGTAACGCTATCACGGTTACCAAATAACCCTGTGACGAAACAAATAAAGCGAGTTGGGTCTCACACGATCGCTGTTTCCGGAATCCATGTTGATTCCTACAGAGTAGATTCTGGGTTTCCAAAAACGACATGATACTCGATCAAAAAACATCTTCTAAAATTCTACAACAGATCGACGTCAGTGATATAGGTCTATAGTTTTGCTCATCTGCTCGACGACCCTTCTTGAAGACTGGGACTACCTGTGCTCTTTTCCAATCATTTGGAACCTTCCGTTCCTCTAGAGACTTGCGGTACACGGCTGTTAGAAGGGGGCAAGTTCTTTCGCGTACTCTGTGTAGAATCGAATTGGTATCCCGTCAGGTCCAGTGGGCTTTCCTCTGTTGAGTGATTTCAGTTGCTTTTCTATTCCCTGGACACTTATTTCGATGTCAGCCATTTTTTCGTTTGTGCGAGGATTTAGAGAAGGAACTGCAGTGCGGTCTTCCTCTGTGAAACAGCTTTGCAAAAAAGTGTTTAGTATTTCAGCTTTACGCGTGTCATCCTCTGTTTCAATGCCATCATCATCCCGGAGTGTCTGGATATGCTGTTTCGAGCCACTTACTGATTTAACGTAAGACCAGAACTTCCTAGGATTTTCTGTCAAGCCGGTACATAGAATTTTACTTTTGAATTCACTGAACGCTTCACGCATAGCCCTCCTTACGCTAACTTTGACATCGTTTAGCTTCTGTTTGCCTGAGAGGTTTTGGCTGCTTTTAAACTTAGAGTGAAGCTCTCTTTGCTTTCGCAGTAGTTTCCTAACTTTGTTGTTGTACGACGGTGGGTTTTTCCCATCCCTCACAGTTTCACTCGGCACGTACCTGTCTAAAACGCATTTTACGATTGCCTTGAACTTTTTCCATAAACACTCAACATTGTCAGTGTCGGAACAGAGATTTTCGTTTTGATCTGTTAGGTAGTCTGAAATCTGCCTTCTATTACTCTTTCTAAACAGATAAACCTTCCTCCCTTTTTTTATATTCCCACCAACTTCCATATTCAGGGATGCTGCAACGGCCTTATGATCACTGATTCCCTGTTCTGTACATACAGAGTCGAAAAGTTCGGGTCTGTTTGTTATCAGTAGGTCCAAGATGTTATCTCCACGAGTCGGTTCTCTGTTTAATTGCTCGAGGTAATTTTCGGATAGTGCACTCAGTATAATGTCACTCGATGCTCTGTCCCTACCACCCGTCCTAAACATCTGAGTGTCCCAGTCTATATCTGGTACATTGAAATCTCCACCTAAGACTATAACATGCTGATAAAATTTATGTGAAATGTATTCCAAATTTTCTCTCATTTGTTCTGCCACTAATGCTGCTGAGTCTGGAGGTCGGTAAAAGGAGCCAATTATTAACCTAGCTCGGTTGTTGAGTGTAACCTCCACCCATAATAATTCACAGGAACTATCCACTTCTATTTCACTACAGGATAAACTACTACTAACAGCGACGAACACTCCACCACCGGTTGCATGCAATCTATCCTTTCTAAACACCGTCTGTACCTTTGTAAAAATTACGGCAGAATTTATCTCTGGCTTCAACCAGCTTTCTGTACCTATAACGATTTCGGCTTCGGTGCTTTCCATCAGCGCTTGAAGTTCTGGTACTTTACCAACGCAGCTTCGACAGTTTACAATTACAATACCGATTGCTGCTTGGTCCCCGCATGTCCTGACTTTGCCGTGCACCCGTTGAGGCTGTTGCCCTTTCTGTACTTGCCCAAGGCCATCTAACCTAAAAAACCGCCCAGCCCACGCCACACAACCCCTGCTACCCGTGTAGCCGCTTGTTGCGTGTAGTGGACTCCTGACCTATCCAGCGGAACCCGAAACCCCACCACCCTATGGCGCAAGTCGAGGAATCTGCAGCCCACACGGTCGCAGAACCGTCTCAGCCTCTGATTCAGACCCTCCACTCGGCTCTGTACCAACGGTCCGCAGTCAGTCCTGTCGACGATGCTGCAGATGGTGAGCTCTGCTTTCATCCCGCTAGCGAGACTGGCAGTCTTCACCAAATCAGATAGCCGCCGGAAGCCAGAGAGGATTTCCTCGGATCCATAGCGACACACATCATTGGTGCCGACATGAGCGACCACCTGCAGATGGGTGCACCCTGTACCCTTCATGGCATCCGGAAGGACCCTTTCCACATCTGGAATGACTCTCCCCGGTATGCACACGGAGTGCACATTGGTTTTCTTCCCCTCTCTTGCGGCCATATCCCTAAAGGACCCCATTACGCGCCTGACGTTGGAGCTCCCAACTACCAGTAAGCCCACCCTCTGCGACCGCCCGGATCTTGCAGACTGACGGGAAACCTCTGGAACAGGACAAGCAGCCATGTCAGACCGAAGATCAGTATCAGCCTGAGACAGAGCCTGAAATCGGTTCGTCAGACAAACCGGAGAGGCATTCCGTTCAGCCCTCCGGAATGTCTTTCGCCCCCTGCCACACCTTGAGACGACCTCCCAATCTACCACAGGTGAGGGATCAGCCTCAATGCGGGCAGTATCCAGGGCAACCACAGTCGTAGTCCGATCGGGGGATGCGTGGGACGAGCTGGCCGTCCCGGACAAACCCCCATCCGGAACCCCACAGTGATGCCCATTGGCAACAGCCTCAAGTTGTGTGACCGAAGCCAACACTGCCTGAAGCTGGGAGCGAAGGGATGCCAACTCAGCCTGCATCCGAACACAGCAGTTGCAGTCCCTATCCATGCTAAAAACTGTTGTGCAATGAACGTCTGAACTAATCTACAGAGAGCGCAAACAAATCGAGACAAAATTTAAACGGTTATTTAAATACAAGATTGCCTAGTAAATGCAGTAATGCTGCTACTTGCGCACTGCTGACACACTGCTCGGCGGTGGAAGGAGACTACGCGATTTTACACTATTCAGGTACTAAAACGCGATGCTACAACTCTCAAATACTATAATACGCCCGAAATTTATGAATTAAACAATGCAAGTACCAAAAACACGCAAAGAAATTAAGAATTAAACTATGTAACAAGTGAGTGAGCTAGGAGTATACGACTTGCTGCTGCAGCTGCTTATCCAACGACGGCAGGGAGCACACTGACTGTGACCAACCGACACTGGCCGTTCAAAAAAAAACAGTAGACAAACGACTACGCGAATTTACACTATTCAGGTACTAAAACGCGATGCTACAACTCTCAAATACTATAATACGCCCGAAATTTATGAATTAAACAATGCAAGTACCAAAAACACGCAAAGAAATTAAGAATTAAACTATGTAACAAATGAGTGAGCTAGGAGTATACGACTTGCTGCTGCAGCTGCTTATCCAATGACGGCTTATGTCCAATATGCGGCCCGTATCGTCTGTAGTATTATTCCCTATTCGTCCCTGCTTCGTTGGTATACTTTCCTTACCGCACTACGTGCACGCATCGCTTCAAGATGGCATTTACTCCCACGATGAGGAATTATCAGAATGATTTTGCTCTTCATCCTAAGTCTACCGGTGCAGCTAGTAAGTGGTGGTCCTATTTCTACGCCAGAAACGCTAGGAACTATTCAGCGGTAAAGTAAAAGCAGGCGAGTAATAACACTGAGTCTACCTCGCGTAAATAACATCACCACGTTGCCTGCCGCGAACGTGTCTCGTATCTCATAATTCTAAATATTTACTCTGAGTGAGTAAAGAACGCTTAAATTACGCAGTTAATGAAAGCAAACCTCTGGTGGCTTATTAATCAAAGTAAACAGTGCACTTCCCTAGCCTGCCTGTTTCTGCGTTCACTCTCCAGGAACACTCTCCATTTCACACAGCAATTAACCATTTCTCGAATATGTATTTTGTTCCCGTTAAACAGTTTGTAAGTTCGGGTCCCCATATCGTAAAATGAAATCCCATTACTAGATCGAAATTAAAGCTAACTCGCTGTATGAATGCTGAGATTATTATGCATCAGTTGTCGAAACGTGTGATTCAGTTTAGCACGAAGTGTTTCGCGAGTACATTATCACATTACGAAATTCTGTGAAACAAGAAACATATAACATTACTTCGCCTTAGTACACATAATAACTCACATGTAAATTTGCGCCGGAAGGGGTGGCCGAGCGGTTCTAGGCGCTGCAGGCTGGAACCGCGCGACGGCTACGGTCGCAGGTTCGAATCCTGCATCGGGCATGCATGTGTGTGATGTGCTTAGGTTAGTTAGGTTTAAGTACTTATAAGTTCTAGGGGACTGATGATCTTAGAAGTTAAGTCCGAAAGTGCTCAGAGCCATTTGAACCATTTTTGTAAATGTACATGCCCTGTAGCATTACATGCCTCAGGGACAATATGCCATTAGGCACAGTAAAAATAATAAGCAGGCAGCAAATACACACTGTCAAAAATGTAAGACTTTTCTTGTGCATAACAAAGCTTAGTCTGTTAACTAAAGTCAGCTGCCTCACAAAACAAATATTGTACTGTGGTGTTGCATATAGACAATAGCTACTAACGATGCTGCTATATAAATGTTCAAGGTTATATGTCCGTAACGCGAGAACTTTTCAGGATTAGGAGAAGATGGAAATAAAATATTTTCCATTATAGATGGAGTAATATGTCAATTTGTTAACGCGAAATTTGACCATCGATGATTTGTTATGGCACTACATTACTACAGATTTATGACAGACTGGGTGTGTAAAGCTTAGGGCATCATTTATGACTTTATGCACAGATGGTCAACTTTATGTTTAGGAAACCTGTAATACCTCAACCAAACATACACTAACTATAAACATAACCGTCCGCTATATGTATTCACAAGGGTGACTTGAAAGAAAACTCTTAGGGAAAAGGTTAATTATTAGTTAGTAGTGGGTTCAAGACGCCTATGCATTTAAATGGGTTATGCCACCCTACTTTTCGAAATAGAATCTGTAGTGTATCAGATATTACCTACTTAGGATATTGCCTATAAGGCTGTTAATTATTTAGGATGAAAATTATTGTGAGCGCGGTGGAATTTTCACACAGATTAACAAGAAATAAGGACCTAACATTTAAAGTAGGGTGTGTCAGGGATTACAATGCCACTGCCAGCACACTTATTTACTATTGACCGACAAAGATCAAGCTAATAATATGAACATGAGTTGTATTCTTCCCTTTTTAACGGGAACATAAATTAAGGATATGTTCTAATAGTGAGCAAAGTATAATTGTCTCACGTAGGTTAATAGCATAAATCAGAACCTAATATTTGAAGTAGGTGTGACTGGGCGTACAACGCCGCCATCATCACACTTACGTACTATTTACTGACATAGGTCAATCATTTAACAAAATATGCGGAATCATACAACATAGCTGTGATCATATGTGGTTTTTTGTCTAACAAGCTTAACGTCTAAGTAAATTTTGTACCAGTTAATAAGGTCTCGGTTTACAGTTAACGTTCACCGAGATTATATCTACCTAGTGCCGTGTTCTCTCACAAAGTTACTGTTTAACATTGTAGGTAATTTCCTAGTACATGGCCAATGGCAGGCACCTTGGACTTTCCGTGCCTGCATGCGCGTGACCCGCCGTCTTGCTCAGTACATAACCGCGTGCCACAGTCAGTTCCAACGTAGCGTCCGCGGCTAACCGACGGCTTCCACGAAGTGGGGCCGGGGCTGTTCCTCAGCTAGGTAACGTAGCTTGACATGGAACCTTGGTACTTTAGCTTTTTATGTTTGGCGTGCCTTATTCTGGCATGTATTAGTTTATTTTATGCTTCTGAAGAAGGCTACATTAGCTGAAACCTGGGTAAAGACCAGTAACATTTAGCAACTGAGGCGGATTTTTGACATATCACAGTTGCTGACAGGGCTGCTACATGGTAAAAATTCTAAGGCTTGATTTTCGGTCTATAGCTGAAAGACTCTATCTTCGAGATAAAACCGTTAATTATCCAGCACGAACAAGACTGTCAATCCCTCACATTCGTAAACAGAATATTTAAGCTCTGCGCTGGTTAACCAACGACGCGCGAATGCTAACATCTGCCTTTGACCCTCGAACTCCTGGAGGAGGACTGCCGAAATCCCCGCATTAGATGCGTCAGTTTATACAATAAATTTCTTACTAAAATCAGGCACTCCGAGAACCGGCAGATTGGCTATAGCCGCCTTAATGTGCTCAAACACGGCCTCTTGAGCAGGACCCCATTCAAAACTTACCCCTTTCCGGTGCAATTCATTTAAAGGAGCCGCCAACAGAGCAAAATTAGAGACAAAACGCCTACAATAATTCGCCATCCCCATGAACTTGGCAATCCTCGCTTATCAGTGGGCGGCGGAAGCCCTCTCAAGCCATTATTTCTCTCCTGATCGATGCTAATACTCTCGCCTGATGCTAGGTGACCTAAGAAGGATACCTGCTGCCTGGATAGTGTCACCTTATTGGGTTTAACAGTCAAACGAGCCCCCTAAAACCTATCAAAAACTTGCTGGATATGCTCTTGAACGAACGAATATAAATTACCAAATCGTCCAGGTAATTGTAAACACAGACCAATTTCAAGTCTCCAAGAAAATTATCCAGCAAACGAATAAGGATGGTTGCACCAAACCAAACGGAACCAATTAAATTCAAACAGATTACAGTCGGTAAAAAATGCTGTAACGTTTTTTCGTTCTTCGGATAAGGGAATCTGATAATAGGCTTGATTCAGGTCAAGCACAGTAAATCAATTAGCCCCAGCAAACCAAGTAAAAGAGTTATGAAGGTCAGGTAAAGGAACCGATTTGAGGACAACCTTCTTTAGGTGACCGTAACCAACAACATGCCGAAATTCCCGCCCCTGATCCTTAGAGACGAGGGATATAATGGAAGCATAAGCGGATGTAGAAGGCCTAATATCTCATATGCTCTTTTGGAGATCTTTCGCCTTAGTATCCTCATCTTAGGCGGCGAGAGCCGATACTACGGAGACTGCCTGACGTGTGTCTCAGAGAGGCTCTGGGAACCTCTCCAACGAACCCCCTAGTTGAGAGACCTACTAGGAGGAAAGATGGGTGAGATCAAACTCACTAACCTTATCATCAACAGCCAGCATTCCCGCATCTCGATGCACCTAACGTTTATTACACTCACACAACCCAAATTTCTGATCAGAAGCGAACTTAAAGAGAAAGGTGTTCCCCGAATAATCCTAGCCAAGACCAGTTTTACCGATAAAATCACATCCCAAAATCAAAACGACCAGTAGCTGCTTAACCAAAGCCAAAGGGTCAGGAGAAATCCCCAAACGAGATACTCCTCGGACCCATCCATGCAGAGGCAACACCTGCCCGTTGGCAACCCGACATCTCTGCACCGAAGAAGGGACCGGCCTAAGTCTCTAAAGATGATCAAATTCAAGAAACCATTCCAAACTCAACAATGGAAAGGAGCTACCAGAATCCAAAAGGGCACAAATATGTTTGCCACCTAGTCGAGAACCAAAATAAGGCAGTGGGGGTGATGACTGAGCAGCGACACGGGCACACCAGGGTTTAAAGGCTCGACCCCGGGGTCGCTGCCCAGCCGGGAGTCATTTATTGACTCCGGGTGTTCGCAGCCGAACGCAAGTGTGAACTAAATGTCCTGTTCGACCGCACCTGAAACAAGGCCGCGATTCCCGTTTAGCAGACTCAGCTGATGTAGGTAATCTGGAGTTCCCCTTGGTGACGCCCACGAGCTGAGCCTTAACTTCACAGTGTCTATCGTCCGAGAGCGGCAGCGCGGATATCACTATAACGGCGGAACGAAGTTCTTCCAAGTGGAGGGAAGACCACAAAAGACGTATCTGCCACTCGCATTCCCCTCAGGACAACTGAAACTAACTCCCGTTCTGTCAAGTCGACTAACAAGGTCAAACAGGCCCTCTTAACCCTTTCCAGGTATTGATGCAACTCCTCCATATTTTGCTGCATCTGCCAAATATAGCGACACTCGAGCTGTTTACAAACTCCTGTCCTCAATCTTTCGCTGATCACAAGCTCACTCAACTGCTACAATGAAAACCCTTCTGTCATAGAGCTAGATACTATAGTGCTTAATTCGCCTCTAGTTAAAGGATACAATAGAGACAAAATTGCAGGCCGGAATGGTCGTGCGGTTCTAGGCGCTGCAGTCTGGAGCCGAGCGACCGCTACCGTCGCAGGTTCGAATCCTGCCTCGGGCATGGATGTGTGTGATGTCCTTAGGTTAGTTAGGTTTAATTAGTTCTAAGGTCTAAGCGACTGATGACCTCAGAAGTTATGTCCCATATTACTCAGAGCCATTTGAACCATTTGAACCAGAGACAAAATTACCT
Source organism: Schistocerca serialis cubense (assembly GCF_023864345.2). Taxonomy (NCBI): domain Eukaryota; kingdom Metazoa; phylum Arthropoda; class Insecta; order Orthoptera; family Acrididae; genus Schistocerca; species Schistocerca serialis. The sequence continues at coordinate 670,968,050 of NC_064642.1, forward strand.
GATACGAAACACCAAACGCAAAAGCGTGTTGCTCAGAGCGAACCAACAACCATAACCACCTTTCAATTTGCTCGAGTCAATCTATATCTAATTCTGTGATGTCTCGAAACAGATGCATCAGGGGATTAGGCAATTTAGCAAACGCCCTGGCTAACTCCTCAGAGGACATAAGGCCGTTATTCCCAGGCTCGCTAGCCCACAAAGATAACAAACCCGGCTCGCCCGTCCTCTTCCCATCAAGCTATAAACACGTAACCTTAAACTGCAATTTATTAACCAAGGATCCCAGTTCAGCGGTTGATTCCTTATCACAATCCTCTAACTCATTGACCTTAAATCCGATTGGTTAAATGTATCAACTGTGCTCGCACCCTGTCTAACTGACTGCCACTGGGTCGAGTGCCCTCTAAAAAGCCGATGTTGCCCTCAAGACAGCTTTAAACAAAAACTAAACGGCTGCCTATGTCTCACCCACAACATCCGTCGTGTCGTCAACCGGCTGAAGAACGGTAGCACGCAAGCGGGCTGGAATCTCGGGAACACTATCCTCAATAGGCTGTCGTCTTATCGTGAGCTCATAAATGAGGTGATCCTTCCTCAATAATCCGATCCCGGGGCACTGCGTGACCGCCATTACAGAGTAGATCACCTAAAACAGAACACAATACCAAAGGCAGAAATCGTACAACATTAAGAGAGTTTAACAAATAAAAACGAAGAGTAACTAAATGGCTATATTACAATCGCAACCACGCTCTGCTACCAGTTGAAACCTGGTTTAAAAGGGTAGGTAGGATTCAATTACGATTGTGGACAGTACCGTAATCAGTTACTATTGGTTGCCTTTTTCATTTACACATATTTAAAAAAAAAAAAAAAAAAACAGTAATTCGAGACTCAACAATAAATAAGAAAGTACCATACGCTATTAACGAAGAACTAAACAACTGTGTAAGTAACAGTGTTTTGAGTGCGTAACAATTTAGCAAATAACCATAAAATACAGATACAGATAATGTTTAAAAAACAAGCCCCTGTGATCACGGCTGAAGGCCTTACACGCCAAGAATGGCAATAAATTAAGAAAGTTTAGGAACTCAGTGCAATTACGAGTTACAGGTATTGAAATATGAAAAGGTAAGCGGCCACAAAAAAATCAGAAGATATCAGACAGCAGGAATGGCAGTAAATAAAGTTTTAAGGCTTACTGCTGAAACACCAATACAAATTAGAATTTTAAGGCAAATGACCACAATCACAGCTGAAGGCCTTACACGCCAGGAACGGCAATAATATTTGAAAAAACTAGACACCTTCTGTAAAACAGCAAATATAATAGCAAAAGTTATTTTTTTAAAAAAGAAAAAACAAGCAACTAATCCAGATGGTGCTCCAGGAATCGACCTCCGAGTAGGTCCGGCAACAAATACTTTCGCGAGCGATGAGATAGGAGCCATGAGTTTCATTCACTTCACAAGCTGGTAACTCAGACTAGTGGCAGTCCAATGAATGACTAATGATAACTTGTTGAAGCTACCTAACGTCCGACAAACAAAATACAACAATGGAACAATAGTCCAAAGCCGGAACCGGTGGTCTGCACTACGCCCCAAGGATACAGTGTTTAGAGAGCCCGGAACGAGAAAGGAATCACTACGATCAGAGTAGAAAAAAATCGCCAACCGGTCTACAATCAAGAAAGCTGTCAAAAGTACAAGCCTTACCGGACAGCAGCGGCAAGGCTCGGAACGTACACTGCCGTTACATACACCAACCCCAGGGCAGGTAACTGGGGCGTTAGAGGCCTCCAGGCAGAAAAACTATCGCTGGTTGAACTTAACAAATCGTAACAAGCTCAAAGTATTAAATAGTAATAAGAATTCGAGGAAAGCTAATCAGATCTGTCTTCCCCGAGCACTCCACTCGCTGCTCTTCGCCTCGGCGACACTATGAGCAGCAACACGAACCCAAGTCACTGGACAATCTCGAGATATTACAATGGTGGAGGTCTCTCTCTACTTCAATTGAAATGCATTCATTTTAAAGCCTACAGAATCCAGTTTACGACTAGGTCGTGCACTCTCGTGACCACAGCCCTTCCATCAGGAAGTCCATGCATGCCACCAGCGGTCCCGGCGTGTTCTTGCACTGCGCGGACCTGGCTCCTGTTGAGTCCCCAACCGAACTGCCACACTCACACAACATGGAAAAACAACGACGTCGCCCCAAATATAGGGCAACAGTTACTACATACCGGTAACCGCCGCTGCTGCCACAAGAGAACAGGCAACGCCTACGAAACGAGTGGTGCCAGTCAAAACGAGAAGAAGACAAACAACCGCAACCATGCCAACTACAGGATACGGTTTGGCCTCCAACAGAGGGCGGAAACCTACCAACAGCACCAATGCGAGCCGCAGCACGGCTCAAATACTTATTTAAACTACCAAGGATTTTGGCAACTATGTGAAGGCACATGACCAATAACTGGCCGAGGGGCCCTCATGTGTTCGTCATTATATGTCAGCACTGTAAACATGGAATATCTGCCGCCGTAGTAACTAGACTACAATCTCATTTTTTATGTGCACATATCGCACCAACAGCAGCACATTACAATAATGATACGTCTCGTGATTAACACACATTCGTGGACAAATATACAGAGCACAGATAAAATATTATAATAACACATCATGGTCTCATACAGCAAAGACAGTTATGAGAGATTTGATTATTGAGAAAAGAAAGGTAAACTATAGTATCCTTGTACTGTTATTGTATGAAGTGCTATTGTGAGAATATATTCGTGTTTAGTAACGCTTTCCTTGACATAAAGAATACATAATCAAATATACAGGTTGAAACCTGTTAAGAAATCCATGATGGTCTATAAGTTATTGCACTTTCTGACGCCACAACTGTTGCGAGACTGATGGAGAACTTGTAACTTGCTTATCATCTCGTCCAATGTTATTTTCGGATACGACTGTCACTCTAAGACAATGAATATGGGGTACAAATTGCCTTCTGGTGTTTGATCGCACGAACAAATGGCTGAATCTCTCATACTTATCCTACAGTAATGACTGGGAAAATTTCAGTATTTGAAAGGCGTCTCTACTACCCGTAAATCACAATCTTCCGGGGAGGGGGATAGAGCGGGTTGCACACTAACCACAGGCGGTTTCACTGTCGTTATAATTCTTTCCGCTCTTCTTTCCATGCATTATATTTCTTAACGTTAAACTGAAAGATATATATTCGGGTCCATAGAAATTGGGACATGTTTGTCGAATATTGTGTGCTTTGCGAGCAGATCTGAACAGTCATTTTGATGGGTCATTGGCGCAATGGGATCCAGGGATAGTTATCCGAGATTCACATAGCTCCGTGGCTTAATATCGTTACACAAACGAGGAATCATAGGCTCACCCTTACAATTCAGATACAAAACTTTGCTGCAAGCAATGGAATCATCTTGCCACCCCTCCATAACACGTAGAAAGTATGCAAATGATGTGCAGAGAAATGACGCCGAATACGGTGAATCAGCCTTACAGAATATTCGAAAAATGAATTGAGCGTTGTAGTGCATGATTACCGACATTTCTTCGTTTTCATTTTCCAGTCGAAAGAGCAAGGACATCAACGTAGTCTCCTCTTCGAACTTACGCTGCGCAACCCGTCCGCTATTCGAAAAATGAATTGAGCGTTGTAGTGCATGATTACCGACATTTCTTCGTTTTCATTTTCCAGTCGAAAGAGCAAGGACATCAACGTAGTCTCCTCTTCGAACTTACGCTGCGCAACCCGTCCGCTATTTACTGATGCTGACTCTGATCACTTGGTGATATGGCAACTAACTAACGGTAGCGTGTCTGGCCATAAAAATTGCGTCACCGTGGACTATAACGGTCTAGCGAAACGTAACTCCCTATTTTGTTCTACTGACAGTAGTCATGTTTCATTTCAAATTTCACCTACTGACGAAATTTTCACTGCATTTCTAACAACACAGTTCTGCACTCATCTGAATAAAGAAACAATTATTCTATGAAACTGTAACCAGCTGGCAATGTTCGGTTGAATGAAATAAAACTTGATTTTGTACTGAATTTCAGGTAGGCCACATTTTGTAATTCTACCTTTTTTGAGGAAACGAAGGAGCACATCAAATGTATTTGAACAATAAGAATCTACTTCAAAAAAGAACGGTTACGTTATCTTCATGCCGACTATAGTGCAAATGGCTAACAATCATACAGAAACGGATTGTTCTTCAGTCCGGAAGTTGCAATTACTATGAGACGCAGAAAAAATTGCTGCGATCAGTAATATGTCCCTAGTAAAGGTTAAAGCCATTTAAGTGCAGTATATTCTGTAGTGTAGTTAAGTCTGCAGTGTTTGACTGCAGCTACAATTAGTCTAGAAATAAAATGTTATTCGAAAGCAGAAGCCCTTAATAACGCACCACAAGACGTCATCCATTATCTCATGCCTGTGGAGCATGGTTTAGTAAAATTTTCTATTAGTCTAGCATCATATCATTACTGTAACAAGCCAGGCTACTGATAACTGTTGGCTGATAAGAAACAGGGGAATCAAGACGTACTACTGCCGAAGTTTGCTACAAAGACGGATTTCAGACCTTTTTAGTGACGCTCCACAACGCCAGTGAATAACCCAAGAAGTTACAAACTGTGTTTCGGTTATAATCACTCAATTATTATTACATATTATATCAAACGACAAAATGCTGCCGCACTGCTATTCTAGCCTCCATCCTCTATATTGCAGCAACGTTCAATATTTCCATTAGATAATACTATCCGCAAACGATTAGATACAAGAGATCTGTTCTAGTTCAGTGACGCCCCTATAGTCCACTAGTCTCAGGAACACGCTGTAGTGATACAAGGCAGGTAGGTATGCGTGTCGTTTTGACTTAAAGCGTTCGAGGTACCTACACGTACTTACCAATATTTCTAAGTTAAATAAACTCATGCTCTTAAATCTACAAGGTATGTAGCATTGTAGTACACCAACAGATGTACAATTGAGATCTCCCTAGAAAAGAAGCTACTTTTGCCTCTCTTCTCGATTTTCGATATTGGATGCTCTGTCCACACATTCTCATCTATAGGCTTATACTATACATGAGAGTCACAGAGCATGGTGTCATTACACAGAAACCAACGTAACGATCATATTACAGGTGGTCACCACTTGGAAACGGCTTACGAGCTACTATTTCTTCATTGTAGTGAATTAAGTCAGGAATTTCCACTATAGAATGGTAAATACTCTCTCAGTATTTTACAGGATCAGTTCACTGAAATGTACGCTCAAAGCAAGGAGTGATTCAGTTACCTAGCAGATGCGAATAGACTTCCACATAAACTCTTTATTTGTGATGGTATATCCATATCGTAAATTATGTGACAAGTTTTTCTGTCACTGTTAATATTGCCAATTTCGTAATTTCTTTGTGTGTAACCGTCAACAAAGATTACGGATCTCTTGTTGATGAACAACAGTGAAATTCTTGTACCCATGAATTTCAGGCTTAGCGACCACATCAAGCTACGACGCAGACTATCGTAACCTAGCGGTTTTGATACTGGCGAATTAAATTTTAGAATTAGACTAATGGAATGATGTGTCATCAGTTTTTAACGATGCTCCATGTGTAAAGTTAAAAGAAATTCAGGTAAGTGTACAAAACTTAGGATATGCATCAAACAGTGGAACGTGAGTGTGGAAAAACATCGACCCCCTTCACAACCTTCCTATATTTCTTACTGATGTACTTATACCAGTAGGGAAAACTTAATTGAAAATGAGTTACTGAGATTATTTCCTAGTTCCCTCCTTGATCTCCAATGACAAATAAAAAACATAAGTATAGCTCATGGGAAACGGGAAACTTTATTTTAAGAACGTCATTGAACAGAGAATAAAATCCCATGGAATAATTGAGTGTTTTGTATTTTTCATTACTAACTTCTGTATAGAAAGTCTGCTGACAGGCGGTAAGTTCCCAAACCGATAAATCGATGCAACGCATTTCCATTTATATTGCTCAACTTCAGAAAATGCTTCGTAAAAGCGCAGGACACATCCCAATTTACGTCATATGAAATTCCAAGCAGTCTTTTGTGGTACTTTGGTAACAGTTATCGGAAAGGAGTAGCTTCCGTAGGCACTGCGTAGTTGTCTCTTCACATTTTTGTACTGCCTTACCTTCAGTTTTCGATTAGAGCAATTAATAAACAGCTCCTGCTTCCAGTGGTCGTAGTAACGCAGTTGTCATGAGCTGAAAAGTTACTTTTATTAGTTAAACAGCGAACGATGAAACCAATCAGCAAGGGAAGCTATTACGAAACAAAGTATACTACTCTATATATCTAGATAAATTAAATAAAGACCGTAATAGTATCTGTGCTAATTTATAAGTAAGTTATAGATGCATATGAGTTACATGCTAATGGAAAGCACTAATGCTTGATTTTTTGGCCCCTGCTTATGCTGACGATATGGTCTTCTTCCGGAATACGTATTGCAATGGTCAACCCCCCCCCCCCCCCCCCCCAACTGATACTGTTTATAGTACAATTCGCCTTTAATTGGTGGTTGGTCGAAGCACAGGCAGTAGGGACTATTGCTGAAATGACTCCTACGACACACAAAGAACACATTCTTAGTAGTTACAGGTATACACAGATTACGTCTCAGACAGAATGAATCTATAGTTCGTTACTCCTGTCAATTGAAAAATAATCAAAGTTTATCTGTTTGTTTACCTGGTTCCATGGAATCATGCGAAAATTTATAAACGAAAGACATAAAGAATTAATAGACGCTAAAAAGTGATTTATTGAACGAACACGTAGCAGAGACAGGTTGTCGTCTACTACAAACCATTTATGATTATAAGTGCGCCACAAGGAAACTTCTTAATCTGTATTTATTACCCTTTTTGTATTATTATTGTTAAGTTTTGGTGAAAGCCTACTGCAAATGAAATCTGCTGAAAAGTACACATTGCTCTGTACAATGTCAAGGAAATGTTATGAAAGAGAGCGTCATCACAGATTCAAGAAAAATCAAAAGTTATCTGACCAATAAAAGCTGAACGAGGCGAAAATGAGCTACAGGAGAGCAATAAGAAAATCACTTAATGGCTCTTGAGATAAAAGTTTGTCTGAGTTAAAACCCCAAGAGGTTTCAGTCTTACGTAAAACCAGTGAGCGTTTCGAAATTTTCTGTTTATTCACTCAGTGAAAACACAGGCACCGAAACGGAAGGTAACAGAGAGAAAATAGAAATACTGAAATCGGTCTTCCGAAATTGTGCACCGCGGAAGACCGTAACACGGTCCATCATTTCAGCGAAAATCAAAATGGCAGTTACTCAGATAACCTATCGCGGAATAAAGCAACTACAATCAGTAGTGGAAAGGCCTCAGGACCAGACGAGATACCTAGAATATTCTACGTATATTATGCGAACGACTTGCTCCTCATCTAGCAGCAGTTTATTGCAGGTCGCTGGGACAAACAGAGCACCTAGCGACTGGAAAAAAGCACAGGTCATTCCCGTTTTCAAGAAAGGTCGTAGGACGGAGGCACTTAATTTCAGGCCCATATCGTTAACGTCAATCTCTTGTGGCATTATGAAACATGTATTACGCTCAAGATTTATGATGTATTTGGAGAACAAAATGGTTCAAATGGCTCTGAGCACTATGGGACTTAACTACTGAGTTCATCAGTCCCCTAGAACTTAGAACTACTTAAACCTAACTAACCTAAGGGCATCACACACATCCATGCCCGAGGCAGGATTCGCACCTGCGACCGTAGCGGTCACGCGGTTCCAAACTGACGCGCTTAGAACCGCACGGCCACACCGGCCGGCGGAGAACAAAAACCTCCAATATAAACGTCAACATGAATCTCACAGAGATCTTGTGAAACTCAGCTCGCTCTGTTCCTCCATCTACGTCTACATACATACTCCGCAAGCCAGCACATGGTGGGTGGTGGAGGGTACCATTTACTACTACAAGTCACTTGTATTTCTGTTCCACTCCCAACTTGAGCGAGGGAAAACGACTGTCTGAAAGCATCCGTACGGGTCATTACCTCTCTAATCTTATCTTCATGGACTTTACGCGAAATGTGTGTTGGCGACAGTAGAACTGTTCCATAGTCAGCGAAATTTGCCGGTTGTCTAAATTTTCTTAATAGTTCTCCTCGTAAAGTACGTCGCCTTCCATCCATTGGTTCCCATATGAGTCCCAGAAGCATCTGCGTAATACTTCCGAATTGTACGAACCTACCAGTAACAAATCTAGCATCCCGATTCCGAATTGCTCCGACATATTCCTTTAATCCGACCTGGTGAACAGTACTTAGGAATGGGTCGCACTACTATTCTATTTGCGGTCTCCTTTAGAGATGATGCACACTTTCCTAAAATTCCTCCAAGAAACCGATGTTGACTATTAGCCCTCTGTGCTACAGTTCCCAAATACTCCATGTGTTCAGTAGCGCTGTAGACAACGGCGCATGGATAGATGCTGTGTTTGTTGACCTCAGGAAGGCATTTAACTCTGTCTCGTAGCGCCGTTTCGTGAAAGAAAATAGGAGCTCACCAAGTATCAGACAAGATTTGTGACTGGATTCAACGTAGAACACAACACGTCTCTCGTCAGATGTGAAGCTGATTTCCGTAGTACTCACACGATGTTCGATAGGACTGTTACTGTTAACAGTGTATGCAAGTGATCTAGTAGAAAGTGTCAGAACCTCTTTTAGACTGTTCACAGATAATGTGTTTGTCTGTAGGGAAGCAGCAACAGCATAAGACAGTATACATTGGTAGAATAGCCTGTAGATGACTGAATAATGTTGGAGGCTCTGGCAACTAACTGTGAACGTAAATAAATGTAACATATAGAACACGGATGCACAACTACATTACTGATGACAAACTGCTGGAAACAGTAACTACCGTGAAATACCTTGAAGTAACTCTCCAGAGCGACCGTAAGAGGGAGACCACGTGAAACAAATTATAGGAAAAGCAGGTGCCAGACTGAAACTCATAAGAGGAATCTTAAGAAAATGTAACTCATCCACAAAGGGAGTGCCCCAAGGCGCTTGTTATACCTATTCCTGAATATTGTTCATCAGTATAGGACTGTTACTAGGCAGGTATGACGCAACAGAAGATCCGGCGTAGGGTGACGCTGTTCGTCACGGGATCGCTTAGCCTGCGCGAGAGCGTTACAAAGATGCTCAACAAACACCATGGCAGATGTTCGAAGACAGGCTTTGTGCTTCACGTAGAGGTTTACTATCGAAATATCGAATGAGCACGTTCCAGGAACAGTCGGGTAACATATTACTTCTTCCCTCAAACATATCACGAAATGACTACGACGAGAAAACTCGAGAAATTGGAGCCAATGAACAGGCTTTACAACAATAATTCTTCCCATCCGCCGTTGGCGAGTGGAACAGAGAAGGAGAAATCAGTTAGTGATACCAGAAGTACCCTCAGCCACATATCGCTAGGTAGCTTGCAGTATAATGTAGATGTAGACGTACATCCGTTTTCCCTTCAGTCGTCAACTGAATGAATGGTGCAGTTTCGGCTGAACGAGTCAGTATTGTCCGCAACAGATACCGTGATAGAATGTACGTCCACCAACACCAATGTTACAATTTAGAGACACGTGATCAAAGGGCTATATGAAATTCGTGTTGTGACACAGCAGTTCAGTCTTGCAGACCTTTTCTGGACCGAAAATGTTCCTTATGAGTGCACCAGATTGCTCCAAAATGTAGCACCATACGAGATAATAAAAGTGTAAGCAAGTAAACAAGCCCTGGGTTTCAGTGTCAGAGACAATAGAAATAATACTTATAGTTCCGGTACCAGCATTCGGTTTGTGCACGAGATGCTGAACATGATACTTCACAGAAAGCCTTACATCTACCCTTTGGTCCCAAATATTTAAAATGAGGGACTTCACTGACTACTGACCACCTTCAGAGATAAGATTTCAATTTTTCAAGAATTGTTACAGTTCAGCGTTAACCTATTCTCTGAAAGAGACGGGCTGATGTTCCTGCAACTGACGGGAAGTCATTAATTAAAACAGATGTAATATCTGTCTTTGCACAAGCAAGTGTTATAAGTCCTCAGCTGTTCCTGATCTACATAAACGACTGAGAAGACAATCTGAGTAGCACACTAAGACTGTTTGCGAACGATACTGTCATTTACATTCTTATAAAGTCATTAGACGATCAAAACAAATAACAAAATGATTTAGACAAGATATTTGTATGGTGCAAAAAATATCAACCGGCTCTAAATAATGAAAAGTGTGAAGTCATCGGCATTAGTACCAAAAGGAATCCGCTAAATATCTGTCACACAATCTACAGTCTGTAAATTCAGTTGAATACTTAGGGATTACAATTACGAATGAGACAGATTCGTTTTGTGCTATCGCGAAATAGTGGAGAGAGTGCCACGGATATCATACACGACTTGGGTGGCAGTTATTAAAACAAAGGCGTTTCTAGTTGCGGGAGGATCTCCTCACGAAATTTCAGTCACCTGTTTTCTGCTCAGAGTGTGAAAATATTTTGTTGGCATCCACATGTATGGGGGACAATTGTCATCATAATAAAATAAGAGCAATCAGAACTTGCACAAAAGATGTAAGTGTCAGTGAGAGTGGAACGTAAAAGAAATAGTTCGAAGGTAATTATGTGTACCCACTGTTGGGCTCTTAATTGTGAATTTCACTTAATTGTGAATTCCAGATTAATCATGTATGTGTAGATGAGCATGTGGATGTACTGGATACCCAGTTAGTTACATCATTTTAGTTCGGTTCCACGTCTTTCATAACACTTGTGTCATCTGCAAAGAGAAAAATTTTTGTATCATATCTCATGTTTAGTGGCAGGCCATTGCTACACATATCAAGAAAATTAAGGGACGCAGAACAAATTCAATTTTCTTCTGTGTTTGTGACACCAAGTATTTTACAGATATTGAGTGAATCGTTGTTGAGTGTTTCCCTTAATGCCACAACGTTCCAACTTTTTCGCAAATATGCAAGGCTCACACAATTAAATGATTTTCTTAAATCTAGTGAAATAACTACTGTTCTCAACCTAACATTTAATGCCTCACAAACAAGGGAGTGGAAGTTGTGAAGGGAGTGAAACAAATGCATGCGTTCAAATATTAACTAAAAATGTTGTCAGTTAAGCTGAAATAGGATAATTTTGAAAGCCCTTACTTTCTAAAGGAGTGTTGTTGTTGATGAATGATAATTTTTGAATTAACTTCAAAACTTTGTTTCTCCAGTGTACCAAGTTTTCATATTATGCCGAATGCTGGATGCCTTCATTCTCAAGTATACATCTAGATCACGACACGAATACATGGAGAACATTATGTTGACTGTAACAGGCTTACTATTTTACAAATAACATGCATTACCAAATACATCACTTACACACAAAAAAAACATTTCAAGATAGTAGTTTGATTAAACTTTCATGATGTGATCGTTTCTCAGAAAATTCCACACCATTCCTGAGTCTACGACAGGGGCCAGGCAGTAGTACCACTACAGAATTTTGGAAGAATATTCTGCGTATTCTATACTTTCCTTTGCAGGTACTATCCCAGCACGTTAGCTTACCCTGAAGTTTTCACAGTTAACCTTTTTTTCTTGAAGAGCTGATAGTTTTCCTTTTCTTAAACTGAATTCCAGTACCTTTGTATCTCGCATTCATCAGTAGTCTTATAAGTAATTTCGGTGGATTAGTAGAATTCTTTACTGAGTTCCACACTTCCTAATTGTTCAACTCCGTATACAATCACCATTGTAGACTACTATGAGCGTCTACTACCAATTCAAATTTTTGTCCACTCCTGTTGATTCTCATCCTACTCCTCTACAAAGTCACAGGGTTATTAGATCACACCTTAAGAAATAACTAAGTATTTCTCCTTGCGATGGTTTCAGTAAACTGCTTTCTAAGTTTTGTTAATGCCTGCGTTTTCTCATCGTAAGGCCATTGACCACAAAAAAAATTTTCTGTTTTGTGAGACATTCCAGACGCTTCTTGTCAGTAATGACCGAAAAATATTTTAACCAAGAAAAGCACCCAATTTACACTCTAAATAGCGTTGAAAAGTTATAATTGGAGGTATTTTTCATATCTCTTCACATCTTTGTATTCAGTACGTAATATGGAAATATATCCTGCGCTGAACTTCCATTGCTTGGTATTACAAAGTAAAAAGATTTTTGATCTCAACTGCAATGCCCTAAAACTCTTAGCTGGATTTTTAGAAATGTCTAAGTTTACAAGCAACATTACACATGATACAGTACCATCTAGGATCCTAGAACGGAGATGGTAAGAAAATTTTCAGTGCACGAACTGCAGTAGCAAACGTGCAGTATACGGTAGTTGACCTAAATGTCCAAACCGGTTTCGTAGACGTTTCGACCGGCAAAATTCTGGTATAGACGAATACGGAATATGACATATGTAAATTGTTGGTTTATGACGCAAATTATTTAATTTTCTGCATCTTACTCAAAAACTGAGAATTCGTTCTTCGTATTAGAGTGTCCTTACAAGGACTGATTCTAATGATGGCATTCCTAGAACTGCTGTTTTGTACAATAAGTTTGATAACTGTCCGAACGTAGCCAGACGTACATGTATCTTATCTGATAATACATACTTTCAAATCGAAACTCATGTTTTAAGCAAGAGACTGCACTATGCATCAGATCCAGGAACGCACCGAAATTGATATTCTTTTCGGTTCATGTTCACCGAGTGAGTGAAGCAACAATAAAAGCGTTGTTTCAGAAAAAACTGATAAAATTGACGAGAATGTTATGGACAGGAATTTACGTAACACAGAAACTGCATTTCCATCACTCTCTAGAGAGGTTCCCAAGTAAATACTGATGGAGATGCGTCCTGGAAGTAAGCACTGAATAAATTGTGCTGGCATCGGAGGTGACACAGGCTAGTATATATTTTACGATATCGGATCTTAAAGTGCATCATTCTTGTGATATTACTAATTTTTAAATATGTGGAGATGGATGATCGATGAAATATTACTTTACAAAATATGGCGGGTGTTCATAATTAATGTTCCCGTATCAAGACGCTTTAGAAAGAGAACCACTGCTCAGAATGCAGTAGAATTTTAACAGCATATTATTCTCGGAGACGTAAACGTCATGGAACAAAAAAAAATGTAGCAACTGATGACAATGCGGGAGTCTTACCATAAATGTTGTCGGGTACAAATCACAGGCGAATCGCAATACAAAGGTATGGTTGGTTTTGTACATTACAACATCCGTATTGTTCAATATGTATGGCTGCACAAATTCGGCAGTCAAAAGTTGTGGTGCTATTAGCTGTGAGCCCATTCACCGCGGCAAGATTGGACCACATCGGATGGAAAAAAAATCGATTTATAACTCTCCTCAGACTAAAAACCGCATAAAAAGCAACAAAAGCATGGTTTATTAACTCTCATGAGACTGGCTCATGACATTCTCATTATTCTCTCCGCCGTTTTCTGCCACAAGTTGAAATCGAGAAACAGCATGTTCCACTACAGGTCGACGTGTCTCGGGAGTCACGTTCAGAATGCGTTGCATAGTGCGTGCTTTCAGCTACATTCGTCATTGGAGCACTTAACATCTTCTAGGTAACCCCAGAGCCAAAAGTCACGTGGATGAAGGTTAGGTGAACTGGACGGCCAGGGAATGACAGCTGATAGTTCTAGCCCAAACGAAATGCCTATGCAGCAGCCGTTTCACTGGCTGTGCAATGTGCAGAGGAGCACTATCTTGCGTAGAAATGACCCTACCCATTCGTCCTGGCTGCTTAATGGTTGGAATGACGTTGCTGCGCAAAAGACTTCAAAAGTGTTTGCCAGTGATGGAGCAGTGAAGCTTCGCTAAATAAAGTACACTACTGGCCATTAAAATAGCTACACCAAGAAGAAATGCAGATGATAAACGGGTATTCATTGAACGTACACATTATACATGAACTGACATGTGATTACATTTTCACGCAATTTGGATGCATAGATCCTGAGAAATCAGTACACAGAACAACCACCTCTGGCCGTAATAACGCCCTTGATACGCCTGGGCATTGAGTCAAACAGAGCTTGGACGGCGTGTACAGGTACAGCTGCCCATGCAGCTTCCACTCGATACCACAGTTCATCAAGAGTAGTGACTGGCGTACTGTGACGAGCGAGTTGCTCGGCCACCATTGACCAGACGTTTCCAATTGGTGAGAGACCTGGAGAATGTGCTGGCCAGGGCAGCAGTCGAACATTTTCTGTATCCAGAAAGGCCCGTATATGACCTGCAACACGTGGTCGTGCATTATCCTGCTGAAATGTGCGGTTTCGCAGGGATCGAATGAAGGGTAGAGCCACGGGTCGTAACACATCTGAAATGTAACGTCCACTGTTCAAAGTGCCGTCAATGCTAACAAGAGGTGACCGAAACGTGTAACCAATGGCACCCCATACCATCACGCCGGGTAATACACCAGTATGGCGATCACGAATACACACTTCCAATGTGCGTTCACCGCTATGTCACCAAACACGGATGCGACCATCATGATACTGTAAACAGAACCTGGATTCATCCGAAAAAATGACGTTTTGCCATTCGTGCACCCAGGTTCGTCGTTGAGTACACCATCGCAGGCGCTCCTGTCTGTGTTGCAGCGTCAAGGGTAACCACAGCCATGGTCTCCGAGCTGATGGTCAATGCTGCTGCAAAAAACGTCGTCGAACTGTTCGTGTAGATGGTTGTTGTCTTGGAAACGTCACCATTTGTTGACTCAGGGATAGAGGCGGGGCTGCACGATCAGTTACCGCCATGCGGATAAGATGCCTGTTATCTCGACTGCTAGTGATACGAGGCCATTGGGATCCAGCACGGCGTTCGGTATTACCCTTCTGAACACACCGATTCCATATTCAGCTAATGGTCACTGGATCTCGACCAACGCGAGCAGCAATGTCGCGATACCATAAACCGCAATCGCGATAGGCTACAATCTGACCCTTTCATCAAAGACGGAAACGTGATGGTACGCATTTCTCTTCCTTACACGAGCCATCACAACAACGTTACACCAGGCAACGCCGGTCAACTGCTGTTTGTGTATGCGAAATCGGTTGGAAACTTTCCTCGTGTCAGCATGTTGTACGTGTCGCCACCGGCGCTAACCTTGTGTGAATGCTCTGAAAAGCTTATCATTTGCCTATCACAGCATCTTCTTCCTGTCGCTTAAATTTAACGTCTGTAGCACGTCATCTTCGTGGTGTAGCAATTTTAATGGCCAGTAGTATAGTATTGGTCGATGTGTGTCCGAGTTTTCCGTTGCCCATATTCTGTAATTCTGCGTATTGACGTGTCCTTTGAGATGGAAATTGGTATCATCTGTCCACTGAATGTTCCATGGCCGTTCTTTGTTCACCTGTACGAGAGAAAGGAGTGCCAACGCGGACGTTTGTTTTGCTGGCAGGTCAGCAGGAAGTAACTAATTAACAATGGTGATTTTGTGTGGATAGCAATTCAGGAAGTTTCGTAGGATTTTATGCACCGTGTTGGCAGACCTGTCCAACATTCGAGTAAATCCTTAGGCATTGCATATTTGCACACCTTCGCTCGATCTCTCCTGCAATGCTGTCACATCTTCGACAGACGTAGGATCAACCGCTTTCCTCTCTCTGCCCCACACTGTACATCGAAAGGACGTGTCTCCTCGAATGTTGTAACCATTTTCTCCAGACATTTAGCAGACATCAGCACAACGTCTTTTCCTATTCCGGGATAGAACATTAACAAAGCGAAATTTTTTGAAAATTGGAGCGTATGTGATAAACAAGCACAGTGTAAAATGATTGAACACCAATATTACTTTTGAAGATAGTCAAGTTTTGCCGCTTCGTTTCAAAGGAAACCATGGGAAGTTAAAATTGCCGCAACATTTACCCATACAGAAATTGGCAGTTCCTTGGAGCTGACAAACTTATAAGGTTCTGAGGGACGAGTTGTAAGAATATCACCTCACTAGTTTGGTACGATTCTGTATTGTTTTTTACTATAACCTTCATACTAGTGTAATTAGTTTGCTCCGTGATTTAATATGTACTATACATTTAATTGACTGTATGTGTTCTGTCAGACAATTATATAACGGTAACCAAATCACTTATGGGTGACGTCAACAACAACCACCGATGTTTCGATAGGTGCACATCCTGTCATTTTGAAGTCAAAACGGCAGGGTACGCATTTTTCAAAGGTTTTCGACGTTATTTGAACATTGTATATGGAGGGAGAAATTCAGGTCCCAAACTAAATAACAGCTTAGGGACCAACACTGTACATTTCTGTGCCGCGTATTGTCTTAAATCAAAAGTCTGGATTTAATCACGTCTCCACACAAATGTGTCCTGTTCATCTGTCTTCATCTTTGAATTACTGCAACCTCAAAAATTTGAACTTGTTGACTGTAGTCAAATCTTCTTTGCCTTTGGGACCATACCACGGGCAGGGCGAGATGGGTCCCCGCTAAGGGGGCAGGCTCAGAGAGGACACAAAAACTGACAGAAAAAAGACTCATTTTTAAGAACCAACCTGGGAAGGTACATTAGTTCTTCTACCTTTCGTTTTCCTATGTTTTACGTCGAAGAAGAAACCTCTTCCTCGGTCCTCGACTGTAACGCATGCTGTTGTCACAGTGCCGTTTACGCAGTGTCATTTCATCCACGTAATATCCTATGGGAACGACTACTATCGAACAGGTACCTATCCCTAAAGTGGTTTACATGGCAACATGTACATGGTTCACAGAGCTGCCGCATACACATCCCACTCATGTTCAATGGTGGAGCTCTTGCCGATTTTTAGGTACGGTATTGTAGGGCTCAACGCTTGTCGAGTGGATGTTGGCACAAGTATGCCGTTTGACCGAAGACTTAAGATTTATGTTGGTATTTGACGATTTAGAACTAGGCGACTTAGCTCGTGTGCTTCAGTTTAGGAGAATGGAATAGAAATCCTTTGTCTGACTT
This sequence comes from Schistocerca serialis cubense, assembly GCF_023864345.2. Lineage (NCBI taxonomy): Eukaryota > Metazoa > Arthropoda > Insecta > Orthoptera > Acrididae > Schistocerca > Schistocerca serialis. The sequence goes on from NC_064642.1 coordinate 670,985,252, forward strand.
TAATCTCGTGTTAGAAAAGGCCTAAATGAAAGGTCGTATGTAACTCCGAAACATGTGCAGGCACCTGATATTGATGCTACGTACAGTAGACGTATTGATGCACAGGAGCTAGTTAATGATGTAGCGACGTTCAAAGGCCATGTGACAGCGTTGATGAAGAGCGTTTGCAATGATTCCCATTCTGGACGTTCTAAAGGATTTCGTTTTCAAAATATGGGTTAATGTATGCTTATCCAAACATAGAAAAGCTTTGTGTATATCTGTCACAATGCCAGTGACTGTCGCATCTTGTGAACACAGAAACGTAAAATTAAATTTGATGTAAAAACACTTACTGTCAAGGGTGAGTGAAAGCAAGGTGTTCACAGAATACGACCAAGCTGCTGAAACTGACTTCAGAGACGTGATCAAGTACTTTGCTACGCTCAAAGGCAGGGGGCACGCAGTAAAGTTATAGTAAAGCAGTTCCTGGAAATCAATATTTTCTCAGTAATTATAGGTCCCTTTCTTCTGTTTCTATGCAGTAATTTATGAGGAATCAATAAAATCTTATCTTCATTACATATCATACTAAAACAAAGTACCATAACTCCCATTAACAAGAGAACAGAGTGATTCTTTTACTTTTTCTAGGTATTTTGTTCAATTTGTGATTTTTACTTCAGTGATAGTTTTTCTTTGTTGTGTGAAATATTTTATGTCAATAGAGATCGTATAAGTCAAATCGTCCTACTTCGCGTGTTGACGCTGATTGGAAGTAACTGGACTGTTCTTACACTTTTCTGTTTCTAATTGTAAATACAAGTTTTCATTGCTCCTCCAGAGCATCCGTGGTGAAGATTTCATCCTTGCAAGATGTGACGGATGTAGCTAGGTTTAAGATAACGGACGCTGAAAAAGTGCAAAGTATTAACATACAAACATTGCCGACATGTACTGCTGGCGACAAGCTCTCGTATTTTCAGAAAAAGGGATACGTTTCGATACACGATAATGTTTTTGAATAATCTCTTTTCGCAATGAACATTAAGTGTATTATACCGGCCGAAACGTGGACGTATTTTTCACTATCCAGGCGGATACAAAAGAAGGTTTGCCAAACTACTCGTATTTAGCCTTTCATTTCAACAATCCTTTTTCGTGTTAATGTCTGCCGTGATTACTTTGAAAACAAACGTGGAAGTAACTGTTGTCACTAAACAGTACAACTTTTGTACAGCTATATATTTCTATGTAAAACATTAAGTTAAAAGCTATTAAGTGTAAAAGCTTCAACAGTTTTTTTCAGCTTAGAGCAGACACGGAAACAGAATTCCTAGTGGAACGCAGCGCTACGTGTAGCGTCCTGCCTATTCGAAGCGATAAAGAGCGAACAGAGGCGCGTACCAGTAATCGGATTACGTACCCACACGGCCGCGTCCAGTGTTTCCACTGCTGTTCGTCTGCACACCACCAGCCCACCCCCCGTCGTTGCCCTCTATCCACTGCCCTAAGCCGCTATAGGCCTTCCTCCATCTTTGGGTTTTGTGAGCAATGTCGTGCTTTTCCAGGATACATCTAACACTTTTCCTGAGTTTTACAGAATGACAAAGCTTTCCGCTCTGTTCACAAATACTATAACGCCAGAGCGTCGTTCTCGCAGACTGCCAGAAATTTGACAAAAAATACACGAGTTGGGTTCGCGGAGCTGCATCGAACAACTCAAAGGAACGGAGCTCCCATCAAATAAGCAGAACACTGCGAAAAGTATTACCTATCTTGATTACGTTATGTAATAATTTATGAACCAGAATTAAAAAATCTGTCAACCTGAAAACAGAAAAGGAAATGTAATCTTACGTTGTGACATGAAATGGGATATCAGCAGCTGTGCCCAGCACTACATGTTAAAACGTATGGTCTTTACAACCTGTTTGTGTAAAGCATGTGAGCTCAGTGTGCGGGAGTGGTGTTTTCTCCATGGCATGATTTGTATTTGCCACGAATTATTTCTGTATGTAATTATGACTACATTATCCGTTGCGTGCTGAATGCTGTAAGTTGGACATCACATAGCAATAATATAAGTTAGTTTTAATTTTACAAGACAATGCCAGTGTGTGTGATAATTACCCATTCCCATTTTCCATACAGTTCTTGGAGATATCTGCAGCGTTATTCTATACAGGGTGTTCTTTTTTTTCCACCGTGTACACAGTCTAGGGATTGATGGAAGGAAACGGAAGAAAATGGTCTAATGAACTTATATCCGGAAATGCATGGTTTCCATTCTAGAAACCATTTATTCAATCATTATTTGTTACAGAAGCTGCTGTCTAATACGCGCTGTACCATGCAGCCACATTTACAGTATGCACGGTTCCCGCCTAGAGGGTGGTACTGTTTCTCATGCGTCATACTCTAGTGCCCTCTCCCGTCATAGTGTCCGATTCACTTCTCTTGCTGACTCATCTTGTAGTGGATGTGATACAGTGCTCTACACAGTGGTTCCATATTTGAATCGAAAGCATGCCAACATGGTTACGGAAAGGCAAATGGCAACGGGCGGCGGGCAGGAAGGATACCTATCCCCGCCGACAACAACTACAGCATTCTATGTTTACAACAGTGTCTCGCCGTTTGTCTGAGACATAGTCGTTTCAGAAAGCAGGAAATCATGAAGGACATACCCGAAATGTTCGGATACCAAGCCGGGATTAATGTGATTAACACTGTGGAAGGCAACGGACGTGTCAGTACCAGCATTTGGCCCGCCAGTAAAGGGTAAGCCAGATGACCATGCGGAACATTCTTCATGATAACTGCTACAATACTTATCACTTACAGCGTTTGCAGGGCTTACCAGCGACAGACTTTCTACAGCAGGAGTAGCTTCGTCACTGATTTCTTCAGCAGGCAACAACGATTCCGAGATTTGTGTCATCCATCCTATTCACAGATGATATCTTCATCTTTAATAACAGTCATTTATGGATAGCATGCAGAATTCCCATGAAATGGTGACAGTGAAGCATCAACCTCGGTGAAGTGGGAATGCGTGGGCCGGGATAATTGACCACCATATTTTGGGGCCAGTCTTCGTTCCATGTCACCTAATAGGTTGGAACTGTCGCCATTTCTTGCTGGTGACGTTGCCTCCCCTGCTGGAAGAAGTTCAATTGATGATTCGAAGGATTGGGTGGCTGTTACATGATGGTGATCCAGCACGCTTGGCTGTTATCGTCCGGACCCAACTCAATCGTGTCTCCCCTGATCGATGGATCAGACGAGGGGTGCAGTTGTATGGTCTGTTCGTTCACCGTACCTGAACTTCGCGATTTCTGGTTATGAGACCATCTCATTAGTTTCGTGTATGCAGAGCGCATTCCAAATGTGGAGGCATTGGAGCAGCGTATTCATGTTCTTGCTCGGATGCAGCTTGGCTGATATGAACGTGTGAGACGGAATATGCTATGACGCATAAACGCTTGGGTTGAGGCACATGGAAAACATTTTCAGCACATAATGTAACGGTGGCTGCACTCTGTAGCGTATATTAGATCGCAGTCTCTCTAACACTTGTGATTGAATAAACGGTGTCTAGCACGGAAACCATGCATTTCTAGACGTACGTTCATTAGATCTTTTTGTTTCGTATCCTCTCACCGATCAGTCCGTAGAGTTTGTATATGCTGGAAAAAATCACCCAGTATACTGAACTTAAAGTTAGTAAGTAAATATTTTGTAGAAGATTTATAGAACTATGGCTTTTATTTTGAAGTACTTTGATAACAACAAAAATTAGACTATTTCATTTCCTTTCAAAGAGCATGTACAAATTAGCTGTGGAATCCCTACAGAATTTTCCAGGTTTCCTCTAGGAAAGATGTAATAAAACACCTTGAATCTTATTATGGTGATTTAATGTGATCTGCATTCAGCACGCAGATTTATAATGATATGTGAAATGCCAATTGGGACATATCGTTAATAAAATACCCAATAACATATTCAAAGTGATACGCATTTATAGCTGAGTACATGATACAATGCAATTTTACTTACATCATAATTCTTCATTTATGTTCTCTTGTTTCTGATATATTAATCATTAACATCATTGGAAGTAATTTGATTAACTGCAGCAAGGGAAGTTTATCATGTCAGAAACTTCGTGTAGACATGTTTCTCTTTAGTAAGATCAGTAGTTTAAATTACAGGAAGGCAGAATTTTGTTCATGTGATACATTTCTCTTTTTCTGTGTAGATTTACGCAGAATTTTGATGTGTAAGTATCCAGCAAACATTTCCAACATCATAGTCAGTCGTTTAAAATGTAAATAGTTCAAACATTTGTAAGCTTTAACGCTATTTTAAGAGGTATTAATGTATAAAGCCGTAATAACCTGAAGCTGTAAATGGTTGTAACAAAACTGGTTATTCATTTTTTTCACAACTTTTATGTGTCTTGCAGCGTTCTCCACAATTAAATCATACGGAATTATATATAGCAATATTTCCTGTTTAACATAAATATCTTACATGTGCCATTCGTTTATGCAGAATATGTTGACATACTTAAAAATTGAAACTTAAATTCCTCACAGAATAGCAGGAACCTTGTAGCAACGTAACCTAGCTGGTGACTGTTACTGATTTATACCGTATACGTTTAAGGCGAAGCGAAGCTAATTGTTGTTGAATGTACATACTTTCATAAGATTTTAAGTCGGTATCAGTTGTGTGGCAGATTATAAATCTCTTACTGCCTTCGCGCGTAAGTTTATAAATTTTGTTTCGAGTTACTTTGTGTTTTAAAAACATTAAAAGTGCTGATCCTTCACTCTACACTTCTATAAATCCTCCAGTTCATCATAGTGACTGCGCAATGTGGTGGCAAGTACACTATGGTAGATGAGTTTACTGTTGGAAGTGGTATGTTCTGTCATATTCTTGGTACCGACGTCCCTCCGATTTTTAAGACAATTTCCAGTAACAGAGCATAATAATTAATCCATCCATCCACCCGAGGCTTTGGCGTAGTGTAAACTGGCACAAAAAGCCTCTCTCGGCACCCGCACCATGCGCTATTTGAACATTAGCTGCCAGCGGTTCGGTAGCTAGTCCCGACTGTCTACCTTGTCCCCCTTTTCACCTGCACCAACCACATTTTGCGCGCGCTACATAATTCCCGTCCCAGAGGGGAATCACAACACCTTTTCATACACAAAGAACTAAGAAACCTGAGTGAGGATCAGCAGTTACAAAGTAGCAAACAATCATTTTAAAGGAAACATATCATTTACTCACATCGACAGGTCAACATAAAATTATTTAAACAAAACTATTCATCACGAAATACCACCAAAGACATTGTGTAAGAAAGACAAAACATATCACAGCACATAACATATCATATATTTCAGAGATTAAACTTCATATCAAATACAATTAATAAGAAGAAAATTATTTATCATATTGCCATAGTGTTACAAGTTTACCACAGTTTTCGACACAGTTAAATTTAACTAACATGGGAAATTGATTTTTATACTCTGCTTTGATTTGTGATGTACCTTTCGTCGAACTAAGACAACGAATAACGTATGACACACAGGTGTCAAAACAACAAATACTTTGGGCAGAGCATTCGCAGTACACTCAGCTAACACAAAAAGCTTCCATCCGCGTATGTGTCTCCCTAAAGTTGCTCGTAACGTCGTTTGCAGAATTAACAGGAAGAAATAGAGTAATAGACTCTATCTTCCAGTTAACGTGCAAGTCTTAAGAGCATTAAGACTGAAGCACTCGAGGCGGCCATGATTTCTCAGTCTCCACTTGTAATGTGAGATGTATTTGCAGTTAAGTCGGTGCAATGTTAAGCGTCAGCTCTGTTAATTCTGTAGCTTCAAAAACATTGCGATATATTCGATCTGAAGTTTACCCGGCGTATTTCCAATTTGAACAGTTCTCGAGTATGCGACCGGATAGCGTCGTAATTTCTCCACAATATTTCAGCAGACGTACACGCTGACATCTTCTGGTGGTTCCTGACGAATGCTGTGCTGTTCCTCTCAGCGCCCTATATATACTAGGCGCTACCCCCTCCCCCGTTCCTCTCCTGGTGTCTTTGGTGCGGCCGGCGCGGCGGCTACAGGAGGTGGTGGGGGAAGCGGCGCCTGGGTCTGAACTGGGGTCTGCAGTCTCCCTGCTGCCGCCATCGGGGGCAGTCCTCGATCACTGGGACCGCTTCTCTCTCTCCAGGCTGAGCGCAGGGTTCCAAGCCTGACTAAGTTGAAGGCTTCTATCTCTATTATTTGAATCGTCCTGTAGTCGGATTCCGATGGCCTCTTTAGTAACGCAGTTTTAGAAGTAGGAGGATTGACAGAGTATTTTTGTTTTTTTAATTGTCAATGGTATGGCCAGTCTTTGTACAATGGTCAGCCACGGCTGATTTAGTGGCCTGGTGTAATTCAGTATGGCGCTTGTGCTCGCGGCACCTCTCGTCTACAGTGCGGACTGTCTCCCCAATGTATGATGTTCCGCACTGACAGGGATTCTGATAAACGCCTGGTTTTCGAAGGCCTTTCTTTCACTGAACACAGTAGAATCAAGGTTTTTGCAGGGGGTCGGAATACACATTTCACATTGTGTTTCCCCAGGATTCTGCCGATTTTTCTTAAGGTGTTTCCGACAAACGGAATGCACGCCAACGACTTGTGTTCTTCCGTTTCTTCTTCTTGTTCTCTTGGCGCAGTCTGTCTGAGTGCGTGTCCTATTTGCTTCTGGTTGTACCCAATTTTCCGAAATGTTGTCTCTAGGTGCTGCAGTTCTGCTGGAAGGCGTTCCTGATGCAGATCGATCATACCCTGTGAACAAGTGTGCGCAAAACGCCTTCACGCTGGGAGCTGTGGTGGCTACTGAAGGCATTTAGCTACAAATCGGTGTATGTAGGTTTTCTGTATACACTGTGTCCCAGCTTGGCGTCAGGTTTCCGTTTCACCAAGACGTCAAGAAACGGTTGGGCACCATCCTGCTCCACCTCCATTGTGAACTGTATGTTGGGGTGCAGCGAGTTGAGGTGTTCGAAAAATTCATTTAAGCTGTCCCGTCCATGTGGCCAAACAACGAACGTGCCATCTACGTAGCGGAAGAAACAAGCTGGTTTTTGTTTGGCTTGTTCTAGTGCCTTCTCCATAAAAAAGTTGCCTACAACCGGTGAAAGCGGGCATCCCATGGCGACGCCATCTGTCTGTTCATAATAATTTCCGTCGAACAGGAAGTATGTTGAAGCGAGCACGAACTCGAAGAGCCTTGTTAGGTTGTTGTCGAATTTCTTGCTTATCATATCGACGGAGTCGGTACCTTAGTGAAGAGGGACACTACGTCGAAGCTCACTAACAAGTTGCTATCCTGGAGCCGAAGTTCTTGTATACGTTGCACAAAGTGGATGGAATTGTGGATGTGGTGTTCGCATTTTCCCACAAATGGGCTAAGGAGACCCGTCAGGTGTTGGGCCAATTCATAGGTTGCTGCTCCTATGTTGCTGACTATTGGACGCGTAGGTGTCCCATCCTTGTGGACCTTTGGTAGCTCATACAGTCGTGGCGGTGCAGCCGCTCGTGGTCGCAGTTTCTTGACAGTTTTTCCATCAAAGGTACTGCGAAGAACTTCAACGGTTCTTCTTTGAAGGCGACTTGACGGGTCTCCTTCTATCCTTCTGTACGCTGCGTCATCGAGAAGTTCCTACATTTTTCTCTTATATTCTGAGAGCAGGAGCAGTACTGTAGCATTGCCTTTATGAGCAGGCAAGACCACCAACTGAGGATCGCTGCGTAACTCGCAGATGGCCGCTCTCTCCTCCTTCGAGATGTTCTGTTTCAGTGGTGCGGCCCTGGTGAGCGCACGGCACGTTTCACGACGTATTTCTTCTGCTTCATTGGCTGGCAGAGTGTACCTGGCCTGCTCCACACTGCTTATAATGTCCACAATCCGTAGAGATGTCGGGGTTGAGGCGAAGTTGAGTCCTTTCACGAGCAACGACATTGCTGCGTCACTGATCGTTCTTCCAGTAAGGTTGATGACAGTATGCTTAGGTGGTTCTTGCGTAGTCTTCTGTCGTGCTACAAGGCGTTCAAACTTCGATGTCTGTTTACTCGTAGCTTTTCTTCGTGCGCCGTCTGCTTGTGTCCTGGTGGTAGTGTCAGCCCATTCCCATGATATGGGAGATAGAACTGAAGACATCCTGATATGGACATCCAGCAGTTTCTTCGAAGTGTCATCCAGGCAGCGGCGAGTATAATGCTCTCTTACCAGCGCTAAGCTAGCTCGTCTCATGATGCGCCTGGCCGTTGCAGTCCTTATGTGGTGAGTTACCTTGGCGAAAGGAGCTCTTTTCGGTGTGGGGGAGTAGCCATGTATGTGAAAAACGGTATCCCATTTGAGTCAATTGATGTTTCAAAGTACTGCACTGAAAAGGTGTTTGAATGTTGTGCAGGTGTGGTTAAATTTAGTGGAGCTAAACTTCTTACTGTTGTTATTTATAGATCCCCAGACTCCGATTTCACAACATTTTTGCTAAAGCTAGAGGAGGTTCTTGGTTCACTTTATAGGAAATACAAAAAGTTAGTTATATGTGGTGACTTCAATATTAATTGTATAAGTGATTGTGCAAGGAAAAGGATGCTGGTAGACCTCCTTAATTCATATAATCTTATGCAAACCGTATTCTTTCCAACGAGAGTGCAAGGGAACAGTAGAACAACCATAGACAATATTTTTGTTCATTCGTCATTACTAGAAGGGCATTCTGTTAGCAAAAAGGTGAATGGCCTTTCAGATCATGATGCACAAATTTTAAGTCTAAAAGATTTTTGTGCTGCAACCCATGTTAAATATAGTTACCAACTTTTTAGGAAAGCTGATCCAGTTGCTGTACAGACTTTTGTAAACCTTATCAAGGAACAAGAGTGGCAAGATGTTTATAGTGCTGATACAGTAGACGATAAATATAATGCTTTCCTCAAGACTTTTCTCGTGCTCTTTGAAAGTTGCTTTCCGTTAGAACGTTCAAAACAGGGTATTAGCACAAACAGGCAGCCTGGGTGGCTGACTAAAGGGATAAGAATATCTTGTAGAACAAAGTGGCAATTATATCAAAACGTTAGAAACAGTCAAAATCTAAATGCAGCAGCCCATTACAAACAGTATTGTAAGGTGCTTAAAAAAGTTATTAGGAAGGCAAAAAGTATGTGGTATGCAGATAGAATAGCTAAGTCTCAGGATAAAATTAAAACCATATGGTCAGTCGTAAAGGAAGTGGCTGGTCTGCAGAGACAGGTCGAGAATATAGAATCAGTGCGTAGTGGGGATGTCCGTGTTACTGATAAGTCGCATATATGTACAGTACTTAATAATCACTTTCTGAATATAGCAGGTGAACTAAATAGAAACCTAGTCCCAACAGGGAATCATATAGCGCTCTTAGAAAAAAGTGTTCCGAGACTGTTACCTGAAATGTTCCTCCATGATACTGACAAGAGGGAGATTGAGTTAATAATTAAATCACTAAAGACCAAGAACTCTCATGGATATGACGGGGTATCTAGCAGAATACTGAAGTATTGTTCCACGTATGTTAGCTCAGTACTTAGCCATATCTGTAACTTTTCCTTTAGGAGTGGTCGGTTTCCTGATCGATTAAAGTACTCGGTAGTGAAGCCACTTTATAAAAAGGGAGACAGGGATAATGTTGACAATTATAGACCTATTTCTATGCCATCGGTGTTTGCTAAAGTTATCGAGAGGGTTGTATATACAAGGTTACTGCAGCATTTAAATTCACATAATTTGCTGTCAAATGTACAGTTTGGTTTTAGAAATGGCTTAACAACTGAAAATGCTATAGTCTCTTTTCTCTGTGAGGTTTTGGACGGATTAAATAAAAGGTTGCGAACGTTAGGTGTTTTCTTTGATTTAACGAAGGCTTTTGACTGTGTTGACCACAAAATATTACTGCAGAAGTTGGAACATTATGGAGTAAGGGGAGTAGCTTACAATTGGTTCGCCTCCTACTTTAAGAACAGAAAGCAGAAGGTAATCCTCCGCAATATTGAGAGTGGTAATGATGTTCAGTCCCAATGGGGCACTGTTAAATGGGGCGTTCCCCAAGGGTCGGTGCTGGGGCCACTGCTGTTCCTTATTTATGTAAATGATATGCCTTCTAGTATTTCAGGTGATTCAAAAATATTTCTGTTTGCTGATGACACCACCTTGGTAGTGAAGGATCTTGTGTGTAATATTGAAACATTATCAAATAATGTAGTTCATGATATAAGTTCGTGGCTTGTGGAAAATAATTTGATGCTAAATCACAGTAAGACTCAGTTTTTACAGTTTCTAACCCACAATTCAACAAGAACTGACATTTTAATCAGACAGAATGGGCATGTTATAAGCGAGACGGAACAGTTCAAGTTCCTAGGCGTATGGATAGATAGTAAGCTGTTGTGGAAAGCCCATGTTCAGGATCTTGTTCAGAAACTAAATGCCGCTTTATTTACCATTAGAACAGTATCTGAAATAAGTGACATTTCAACACGAAAAGTAGTATACTTCGCATATTTTCATACGCTTATGTCATATGGTATTATCTTTTGGGGTAATTCTTCTGATTCAAAAAGGGTATTTTTGGCTCAAAAACGGGCTGTTCGAGCTATGTATGGTGTAAGTTCGAAAACCTCTTGTCGACCCCTATTCAATAGTCTGGGAATTTTGACATTGCCCTCACAGTATGTATTTTCTTTAATGTCGTTTGTTGTAAGCAATATTAGCTTATTCCCAAGAGTTAGCAGCTTTCACTCAGTTAATACTAGGCAGAAATCAAATCTGCATGTGGAATGCACTTCCTTGACTCTTGTGCAGAAAGGAGTGCAGTATTCTGCTGCATCCATTTTCAATAAGCTACCACAAGAACTCAAAAATCTTAGCAGTAGCCCAAACACTTTTAAGTCTAAACTGAAGAGTTTCCTCATGGCTCACTCCTTCTATTCTGTCGAGGAGCTCCTGGAAGAGATAAAAAATTAAGCAAATTCCAGTGTTACATTCTTGATTTTCTTTATTTTAACTAACGACTTGTCGCCTGAATATGTTTCTTATATTTCATTTTATCTGTTTCTACAATCGTGTTATAATTTCATGTATTGACTCGTTCCATGACCATGGAGACTTCTCCTAAATGTGGTCCAACGGAACAATAAATAAATAAAACAAAAAATAAAATAAAAAAAGGCGGCACGACAGTACCGTCTCGGCATCTAAGCAGGAACGCAAGTGAGCGCAGCAGTCGCTCCTTCTTGTTCCGCAGCTTGTCCAGCATCTTCATCTGTTGAAGCATTTCCTCCCCGTAGAGGTCCTTGATATGCGATCTGTAGTTTTCCCGGCGTATTTCCAGTTTGAACAGTTGTCGGGTATCCGACCGGGTAGCGTCGTAATTTCTCCACAATATTTCTGCAGAAGTACACGCTGCCATCTTCAGGTGGTTCCTGACGAATGCTGTGCTGTTCCTCTCGGCGCCCTATATATACTAGCCGTTACCCCTTCCACCGTTCCTCTCCTGGTGTCTTTGGTGCGGCCGGCGCGGGTACAACCAGTAGCAAATAAGACACGCAATCAGACAGGCTGCGCGAAGAGAACAAGAAGAAGAAACAGAAGAAGACAAGTCGTTGGCGTGCGTTCCGTTTGTCGGAAACACCTCAAGAAAAATCGGCAGAATCCTGGGGAAACACAATGTGAAATGTGTATTCCGACCCCTTGCAAAATCTTGACTCTACTGGGTTCAGTGAAAGATGACCTAGACCTTCGACAACCAGGCTTTTATCAAATTCCCTGTCAGTGCGGAAAATCATACGTTGGGGAGACAGTCATTACAAAAGGAAACCGACCGAAACAGGGAGGTTCCAATGGCCAACGTGTCAGACGATTAACATTTATCATTTATAGAGTAATTATTGTTTGTAGTTGTTTCATTCAGTAAATACTTCTTTCCTTTATAGAGATCACTCTACACAAATGTGTGTCATGAGGTAGTTGAATCCTCTCGTGGAGCTAGCTGCCACACAGCTGCTGTAAATTTTACTTGACGTGCTGGATACTGGCAGTGGGACGTAGATGATATCCGAGATGGTGCAACACATGGGCTATCAGGGACTAATATGGGGATCTTGCTGGCCACGGGAATGCCTCAACATCAGACAGACGTGAAGACACCTGCAATTTGAAGACAAGCACTGTCCTGTTGAAAAACGCTCCACGATATGGTCGCACATGACGTAACAAAGGAGGATATACGATGTCCTTCACGTGCCATTGTTTCGTCAGACTCCCTCAGTCACTGCCGGCAATGACCTGAAGTGATATCCAACTGCTATCCACACCACGACACATGAAGTAACACCGCTATGCCTCTTGCAAACATTGGAAGAACGGCAAATACCCACAGCTCTCCGTCTTTCTCGCTGAAGGTCGCCATCTGGGCTAGTGCAGAAGCGTGATTCATCGATGAACCCAAAGCTGTTCATCCCTGTGACGGCACCGTTCCAAGAGCAGCAGTTTGTGTTTTGGAGTTAAAGGCAACCTACAAATCGGATGATAACTACCTTGACTGCCTACTGCTAGATTCCGACCAATGTTGCGGGATAACACAGAACATTGCAGGGAGTCCATTGGTTGTCTCGAATGTCGGTGCAGATGTGAAGGCATTACAACGTACTTGGTGCAGAATATGGTGATCATTTCATGTGGTGGCCAGACGTTTCCGACCGGAACCTTAACTGCCAGATCCGAAGCCCCACTAGTCTATATATTCCACTATTAGATGAGCCAGCTAAATGGAGACTAATGAAGCCACTTTAAATCTCAGGTGTTGATAGAACCATCACAAACAAGTACCCATTCTGTCCCTGTCGGTCATAGTCGCCTTCCACAACCTAATGCTGTTTACGACCCTTATATACTCTTTTTTTTAAGCCATCAGTCTTCCGACTGGTTTGATACCGCCCCCCATAAATTCCTCTCCTGTGCCAACCTCTTCATCCCAGAGTAGCATTTGCAACTTACGTCCTCAATTGTTTGCTGGATATATTACAATCTTTATTTTCCTCTACAGTTTTTGCCTTCTACTTCTGTGTCTAGTACAACAGAACTCATTCCCTGATGTCTTAACAGATGTCTTATAATCCTGTCTCTTCTCCTTGTCGGTATTTTCCACCCATTCCTTTTCTCTCCGATTCTGCGCACAACCTCCTCATTCGTCACCTTATCAGTGCACCTAATTTTCAACATTTCACTGTAGTACCCACATCTCAAATGCTTCGAATCTCTTCTGTTCCCGTTTTCCCACAGTTCAGGTTTCAAACGTACGTTCTCAGAAATTTCTTTCGCAAGTTAAGGCCTATGTTGGGTACCAGTAGCCTTCTCTTGATGAAGAATACCCTTTTTGCCAGTGCTACTCTGCTTTTCAAGTCCTCCGTAATCCGTCCGTAATTTGTCAGTTTTCTAGGTAGTAGAATTCCTTAACTTCATCTACTTCTTAACCACTTATCCTACCAGGCGTAATCACAAAATAAATAAACGATTTCTCTTTGGTAGTCGTGCTACCTGTCACTGAGAACTGCAACTTCAATCATTTGCACGCCCGGCGATGGTGTGTATTTGTACGAACTTAGTCTAACATCCGACCGTATCTGCGGGTGCTTAACTTTCTCTGTCAGGCAGTGATATATGAGATAGTTGATGCACAAATATGTAAACTAAAAACAATTATTTATTTGATGTAAAGGAAACTGGCCTCAATTTGATCTACTGCTAAACTGCAATCCAAAGATGATCGCTTCGGCGAAATTCATGGTCTGTTAGTAAATATAACTAGGGATACTGGTGGTTCCAGTGTATCGCCCACTAAATTCAATGAAACTGTGAACACCGTTTGCAGAAAATATTTTGGTTTGGTCAATATTTTAAAATAGTTGATCACCGAAGGTTTCAAGCGAGTGGCTCGTACAGACTGATTATTTGCTCTCTCCTAGGAAATTTTGAAATAAACTGCTATCAGTTATAACGCAGTGTTACATAGTATTTCAGACTGTCAATTAATTATACCCAATTAATATCCGAATCAGACGTTGCAATGTTTAAAATAGTTTCTTAATAGCGGCGTACGGTATGTAACCACTCACTACTTAATGTTACTGGGATGTACATTTGAGTCTTCGATATGTCGAATCACTGTTGAATTCCGTTTAACCTCCGTTTTTAGCGGGTCTGTATGCCACACTAAGAATATTTCCTGTAAATGCCATGGCTTAGGTTGAACGTTATTTAGTATGTTGTACTACGTCAGATTCCCCTAAACTACAGTAAAACACTTATCATTAAGACCGGAATTTGACACATTTCTTTTCCTGTCCCTGTCTTTCCCATGTCTTAGCTCATAGTGGCTGCTGGAACAGAATGATGTCTGGTCTTTAGGACATGGCCGAAAGTACAGCCATCATAAATATATAATTCAGGCGAGAACAGCTAATGATCGCTTCAGTGGGATGCACACCAGGCTCGAACCCGGAATCGACGAAATGCCTTGTTTAATGAGAATAATGGGCAGGGGGCACTATATTTGTAATGTGTAGATAAGAATCTGGGTCCGACGGGTGAGATGGCTTAGTGGTCACTCTGATTTCCCTTCAAACGAATCAATCTTCCGCCTTTTACTTAAGATTTACATGGAGTGGGACACTAAATGGGTCTATAATAAATTTGTCATAGTAATCTGTTCTTGTGGAGCCTTAATAAAAGATAGAGAGAGAGCATCTGCCTAATGAGCAGGAGACCTGGGTTCGAATCGCAGTCAGACAAAAATTTTCAGCTTTCCCCGTTAATTAAATTCAATGCCATATCGCAGCTATTGTCTGTAATTCTTTTATATATTAATTCGTAGTGGGTCCTGGGTCAAATTGGTGTCTGTTCTTTCGGAATATAGAAGATTAGCTTCCTCGTCCTCAAAGTTATTGTAATACCGTCTACGTGTGGAGAGATTCCGTTTTGTGTCAGATTACGTGCTCTCCGTCTTATTTGATACAACCCGCAAATTTTTTCACTATCTTTAAGTGCTTCATTGCAGTTTTCCTTTCTGGCCCAGTTCTGTTATTATGAAGTACACATTACTGAAGATCTCTCTAGGGTACTACAGTGTCGTGGTTTTAAGTTGAAAGGGGGTGGGGAGGGGGAGAAGGGATTTAAACTTATAAATATTACTACAAAGTTGGTAGGCATTCTCCAGTTTGGTCCGTCTACTCTTCATGCAAGGTCTTGATTGGATTTCGGGGTTATTTAGTCTCCGAAATAATTGAAGAAGTCTTGTATACTAACGCGTACGTTAATGGGATTGTGTCTGGTTGATATTTTATATCTGTAATTGATAGGTGTTAATTCTTCAATTCGGAGCTATAACTGGACCTTTCCGAAGGTTATCATTATATTCATCATCCAGTGGAAGTCAGTCTGGGGTTAGAGTACCTGATGTCTAAAGCGTGGCTTGTGAATGTGGCCCAGACTCCATAGAGCAGACAAGAGCAGCACTGGATATAGAAGGAACATCATATACAGGTGTCTTGAAAAAACAGGTATAGCGGAACATAGCGATACGGAAGGGCACAAGGTCAACTTTGAGAAAATGGAGTTCCTCTCCCACGCATCGACTTATGGGATTCTGTAATAGCGAAAGAAATTTACATGTGCAGTAACAATTTTAACAGAACGGAGATTATAGTCTGAGTTAATAAGAGCAGTGGAGACGAAGCATCTTCAAATACATACAACAAAAATCGTAACTCTTGGAGAACTGGTGATGTTCGTGTTGGTCTCCAATTCTCTTCCGGCCCATTATCACGGCGCGGTGGGGAGGGGGAAAAGTAGAGGGGCAACAGTCACATTGCTTATCTACAGCAATTGCGCATGCGAATCTCACCTTCCTGGTAACGTCGTACCGCCAATAGAAGATAACAATCCAAGCGACTTCATGCGACCTATGTTGAGCAAGAAACCCACTTCAAAAACAGCAGATTTCTCACCCGGCAGACGTCTCGAGACAAAGATGATTCTAACACTCGAAAAAGAGAGTATTAGCTACGGTTTGATGCAGTCTGGTCACGCAGATTTGGTACAAGCATGGTACTGCAGAAAACGTACAAGTGATTGTCCTGCTTATGGCTGTTATCAGTCCAAATTTAGTTGCTATGTGGTTAAGTTTCTAAGTTGCTGTGTGGTTAAGCTTCTTCTAAAATGGATTCTTAAAGTGATAGGTGATCTGCCACCTACCACCTACTAACATGAACATTTTACAATCGAGTCTCAAACTAGCGTCATCTGTGTCATCAACCCATCTTTAGTTACATCCTGTGTTGTCGGGCGTTCTTCCGGATATCAGCGTCGTACTTGCACGATATTTCGGTAACGTAACCTCCATCAGGCGGGACCTGAGACTGCTCCTCGAGTGGTCCTGGAGGTTCCATCTTCAGTCCGCTAGGCCTGTCACTCTGTCTGGTGATCGTTTCGCATATCCATGCCTTCAGTTCTTCTATTCGTGGAATGCTGCAAGCGTCCCCATTACTCCTGAAAAACTGAATTACTGAAGAACTTTTTTATCTTACCAAATACTCTTTCAATCACTTCATCCTCTGCTGAAGTGATTGGCATACAAACTTATAATAATGTGGCGGATGTTAGCTTCGTGTCCACCTTGGGTACAATGACGAATCGTCTCTGATGTTCGTACTAACTTAAGCACATTCTTATTATGTTATTCATTATTGGACTTATTCCTGCGTTAGATTTCTTTTATAAAAGGGTACTCACCTGACCTGAACTCTTGTTCATTGTGCCACTGAACTTCACTAATTTCAAATACATCTAACTCAACCAACAGACTTCCCTTTTTTAATTCTCTTATCCATAATCGTAGTGAGCCATGAAACATTCCAATCTCTGACCCGCAGATTCCCAGTTTTGTGGTTCCTGATGATGACCGCCACATGAGCAGTCCCTCTCAAGGGTATTAAAATGGGAACTGTACTACCTCTGTAATATTTTACGCAAGAGGATACAAACAGCATTAATTAATCATACAGCAGAGCTGTATCCTCTAGAGCAAAATAAAGGCTTTAGTTTCCCCTTCCTCTCAGCCTTTCGCAGTACCAGTATAACGAGGGCACATTGGCTAATATTACAGGACCACGTCAATCCTTAATACAGATTGTTGCCCTAACATGTACTGAAAAGGGTGCCGCCCCTCGGAATCATATATTAGTCTGATCTTTCCTCAGACACCTATTTGCGGTGGTTGTACCTATGATTCCAGGTATTGCGCCATGTGAATCGTCAACGCATACAAGCCACGGAAACTCGACAGGGTTCATGGGTTTTCGGGGGTGGCGTCTATTATTAATCAAATTATCATGTTATTAAGGAAAATGAATTACGATTTACTTAAGGTCAGTTGTCTGTTAATCCTCTTCAACAAATGGGTTTTTTTTTCATCTTAAATCAAAATTTAAAAGTTTTTGAACAAAGTAGTAGCTAAACGAATTGGATTGGAAATTGGGAAGTTGTTTATATACTGAAGAGCAAAAAACACTGGTACACCTGCTTCATATCGTGTAGGGCCCCCGCGACCACGCAAAAGTGCCGCAACACGAAATGGCATGGACTCGACTAATGTCTGAAGTAGTGCTAGCGGGAATTGACACCATGAATCCTATAGGGTTGTACATAAATCCGTTAGAGTACGAGGTGGTCGATATCTCTTCTGAACAGCACGTTGCAAGGCATCACAGATAGTCTCAATAATGTTCATATCTGGGGAGTTTGGTGGACAGCGTAAGTGTTTAAACTCAGAAGAGTGTTCCTGGAGTCACTCTGCAGCACTTCTGGAAGTGTAGGGTGTTGCACTGTCCTGCTGGAATTGCCCAAGTCCGTCGTAATGCGGAGTGGACATTTATTTTTATTTATTTATTTAGCGTATGGCTAATACAGACATATCATGAAATTAAATTACCTATACATATGTACATATTGACACACAAGGAACTTAAGTTTCTCTTTACAACTAAATATCCAGTCCTTCAATCCAGCGCACTGCATCTGGAGTTGCTAGCAGGAAGTCCTCTTTGGCGCCGTGATAGGCTCGATCCTGCATTCACTGACAATGTGGTCAACAGCCTGGTATGGAGCCCAGCAGTCACAAGCTGCATCAGGCAGCTTCTTCCACTTAAAGAGAGCATCCTTGCACCGCCAATGGCCGGTACGGATTCTGTTGAGAGTAGACCAGGTCTTGCGTGGTAAGTCGAATCCACTTGGAAGTTTAGCACCTGAGGAGATGTTATGCAGGTGCACATCTGTCACTGCTTCCCACCGACCTTTCCATTCTTCAAGAGGTTTGAAATTCTTACCAACCATGTCAGCAGCATCGCACAGAGTTGGATAGCGTGATTTCTGTCTCTTGCGATTTAAAAGTGGCAGGTCGCTATGGACGGGTAGGTTAGAATTCCTGGAGATCTTGTGGAATTCTCTCATAAGGGCAGTACATCTGCGTAGATCAGGAGGCATTATACCAGTTAACAGTGGAAGCCAATAAACTGGAGTAGATCTGATTGTGCTAGATATTATGCGCATTGTTGTTTCGAGTCCTCAGCTTTTGAGCTAAGTTAAGAAGGTGTTGTTTAAAGCATAGTGTATGATCCAGGATGACACCAAGATATTTTTGGGTTCCAACTATGACGAAGAATTCTGTCTCTGAAACTTACTTCCAGTTTTACGTTCGCAAACTGGTTATTTAGATGGAAGCAACACACTTTTACTCACACTGGGTTGGAGTCTCCAGATTTTGAAGTAATTATCTAATGCAGGCAGGTCATTGGCTAGAAACACTTCTGTTGTCTTCATTTCCTGGTGTTTTACGGCTAGAGCCGGGTCACCGGCGTAGCAGTATTTTCTGGACGAAGTGTCAGGTAGATCAGATAGATATAGGTTGAACAGTAAGGGTGAGAGAACTGATCCTTGAGGCAATCCGTTGTTCAGCTTCCTCTCCTAACTTATGTTGCTTCCAGTGATTACCTGGAACTTCCGATCACTTAGCATGCTGTTAATCAATCGAGCCATTGTTCTGCAGGGTATGATGCGGAAAAATTTGTAGATAAGGCCTTCCCTCCACACAGTGTCGTAGGCGGCAGTTAGAGCAACAAATGCCACAGATGTTTTCTGCTTCATTTGGTATCCTGACTCCATGAAGGATGTGAGAGACAATACTTGGTCGCAGCAGCTACGCCCTGGTCTGAAGCCTGCCTGATCAACTGGAACGTTCTCTAAGATAGCGCTACTTATTCTGTTATATGTTAGCCATTCAAAAAGCTTGTAGCAGCAGCTGAGCGGGGAAATGGGGCGATAGTTTTCTACCTTGGTTGTTTCAGAACAGATATTATCTTCGCCTTTTCAAACTCCGATGGAACTTGACCGTCAGCAGGATGTCAGTGAAGAATTCTGCCAGCTTTTCCTCCCATATGGATAAGGAATTCTGGATGGATACCATCGAATCCAGGTGCCTCCTTCAGTCCAGAGTCAATGTCTGAAACTGTGAAGAGGTGGGTATACTCAGATGAGGGAAATGCCTTCTTTTTCAGGTCACGAAGCTGTCGTCTGATATGTCTTGTACGTTTCTTGTCAGGAGGTACTCTTGAGGTAGTAATGATGTGGGAATCAATTTGGTCTGGTGTTACTTCGCAATTTTTTCTGCATGCTGGTGCACTTCCTCCCAGTTTTCTCAGAAGACTCCATGCTTTCCTGCTCGTGTGGGTAAAGTCCATAGTTTCAACTGTTTCTGCCCATTTCTGCCTCCGAGACATTTCCAAGATGGACAATAGTTCCGTAGCTATCTTTGGGTCACCACTTTGCTGGAAGTGTTGGTACAGTGAATAACATTCATCATTCCATCCTGGAACATATTCGTTTCGGTCTCCTCTTGGAATACACTTTTTAGCTGTTACTGTTACTGCACCAATGAAGCGTTGAGAGTTATTATGTGATGGAGGTATCTATCGAATGGTGTTATCCAGTTCCGTTGAAAACTTCGTCCAGTCAGGTTTCTGGAAAATCCATCGAGCATGCGGAGTTGATTGTATGACAGGAACAGTGCAACCAATTTGTATTATTACAGGTCTGTGTTGGCTGTGAGGAAAGGCATATATCACTTTCCTTGTGGTGTTGATGGGAAAGCCAGTTTCGTTGCAGCTAACAAAGCGTGTGTCAGTATTTGAATCCTTGTCCCAAGCAGCTGACCTGAACGTGCCTTGATCTTTGGCATCAAACACTAGATGAAGATTATTCTCTTCGATCCATTCTGCAAGCATGCTCCCATTTTCATCATTTTGAGAGTACTTCCAAAGTTCGTGGTGACTTTTGAAGTCTCCTATGTAAATTGCAGGATGTTCTGCTGTGTGTAGGACAAAATCGGGCCATTTTGTTTTGGGTGGTTTGTAAACATTTGTAATAGTAATGCCGTGGAATTGTATGACAAATGTATGTATATCTGCCTCCACACTTACAGAAATCAGTGAAGCTTCGTTTATGTTGTTACGGACATACGTAGCAGTTCCATACACCTCGTGGTAATTTACACCAAGTGCAGTATATCTAGGAATTCGACCTCGGATTCGTAACATTTCTTCGCTGGAAACACGAGTTTCTTGAATGGCGACGACATCGATATTGTTGTCCAGCAAAAATGTTGACAGGTAGTCACACTTTGCCCTGCTTATGCATTCTATATTCAGTTGAAGGAGTCTGATAGTTGGTCCAATGTTTCTTGTTAATGAGCTCTGAAAAGAACTGTTTCTGCTATTTAGTTGATATGTCATTGCCAGGAGATCCTACGGATAGTCTGGCTGCCTGCAATCACTGTTGCTCAATTAGCACCACCCAGGAGGCACGTGTAGGGTGTTTTAGGGTTAAACCTACGGACGTGAGCAACGCTACCTCCCAGAGTGGACATTGATGGATGCTTACGTACGTGTCACCTGTCAGAGTCATATCCAGACGTGTCAGGGGTCCCATATCACTCCAACTGCACACGCCGCAAATCATTACAGAGCCTCCACCAGTTTTAAAAATCCCCCGCTGACATGCAGGGTCAATGGATTCATGAGATTGTCTCCATACTCGTACACGTCCAACGACTCGACACAATTTGAAACGAGGCTAACCGGACCAGACAACATGTTTCCAGTCATAAACAGAGCAATGTCGTTGTTGACGGCCCAGGCGAGGCGAAAAGCTTTGTATCGCACGGTCATCAGGAGCGGGGCTTGGACTCCGAAAGTTCATATCTATGATGTTTCGTTGAATGTTCGCCAGCTGATACTTATTGATGGTTCAAATGGTTCTGAGCACTATGGGACTTAACATCTGAGGTCATCAGTCCCATAGCACTTAGAACTACTCAAACCCAACTAGCCTAAGGCTATGACACACATCCATGTCCGAGGCAGTACTCGAACCTGCGCCTGAAGCACCTAGAACCGCTCAGCCACGCCGGCCAGCACCAAAATTACAGCGATTTGCCTATGGGTTGCCCCTCTGTCGTGTTGAACAGTTCTCTTCAGTCGTCATTCGTCCCGTTCTTGCAGAATCTTTTTCAGGCCGCAGCGATGTCGGAGTTTTGATGTTTTACGTAATTCCTGATATTCACGGTAGACTCTCGAAATGGTCGTACGGGAAAATCCCCACTTCATCGCTACATCGCAGATGCTGTGTGCTATCGCTTGTACGCCGACTATAACCAGGTTCAAACTCGATAACTTGCCATTGTAGCAGCAATAACCTATCTAAAAAATGCGTCAAACACTTGTCTGCGTTGCCGACTGCAGGGCCGTATTCTGCCTGTTGACATATCTCTGTATTTGAATAGTCGTGCCTATATGAGTTTCTTTGGCGCTTTAGTCTAAATCAGCTAAAAAGTCCCTCCTGTGTGTGGCTACACCCATGTTCCTATACTTTTACACGACAATTGTCGTCATTAGACTTCCATTGGAGATAGATCAGGGGTGGCCAAGATTTCGTCTCACGGGCCACGCTCAGGCAGTAGTGCCAAAGCGATCAGCCTCACTTCACTTTTCTTCCACCGCCACGCTACTCTCCATGAGCCCGAGATAGTGGAAGAGGGGAAAACTGCGAATGCGCTGCATTTACATTACAGTACAGTCGCACTGCATAGTGCTTGGTTTTATATTTTACGTTTCTCAACAACAGAGGACAGAAACAAAACGAATTTTTAGTATTATTTAATTAAATTTGACGCACTGAGGACACAATATAATTTTCATCTGGTACAAACTGTCGGCATACGGAGAGAAGCAGACAGTTCCACAGCGTTTCGCACTCAAGTTGCCAAGTAATCAGGGCTTTTGTACGTTCATAATCGAAAAAAGATCTTTGACACAAATATGTCGATCGAAACATTGTAGCACTTTTGCTACCTCATTATGGAGACGTGGAAACTCTACGTGAGGATAACGATGTAGACATTCTCGACAGTTTTAACGTAAAAAAATTGTCACTTAAACTGGAATGACCTAACAGGTCAATCAGTAACATCTGAACATGCATACTGGCGCACTCAAGTGAAATGGCAAATGTTCTCTAAAACAGCTAGGGAACGGGTGTAAGACTGACAGTGCCCTCAAAATCGTTGTAAAACTATCCTTGAAAACCTTTCAAAACCGTGGCGAATTCTTCAAACCTCGCATTTCTTTTTAACGCTAGTGAGCTTATGGAACTGGACGTCTTTGTCAGAATGTATCCCTTCTACACCGCTATTTTCTTTTTAAATACATCCCCATCAAATTGTAAAGAAGTTACGTTGCAATGTTTTACTGTAAGCAATGTGCAATCAAATCCACTTGAAAGGAGAATTCTACACTCGATGCCAGGTGTCCTAATTTTCGTTCTTACACGCCTTTGTCCTTGATAAATTCAACAGTAGTGAGCTTTAAAGCGAAAAATCGTTCCAAGTGTGCCCCTTGACTTACCCAACAACTTTGCAGTAGTATATGAAATATCCACACTTTTAGTTCAGTTCCACTGAAAACTGTTGCAACTGACAATGGAATAAGTTACTACGTGCGACTTCAGAAATTTAACTATTCGTGCCACCAATTTCTTCACGTGCTTCAGGCCATGAGAAGGTATCAAAGTGATATAGGAGCTTTGAGGAAAACAGTTTAAGCTAACTTCTTCCATAAAGCTTCGACATATGAACTTGACAGCATGGGATTTGCAAAGTGGTTACACTCATAGTGTGGATACAGGAAAGCGCTTCCAGTTGATAGAGTTTGTGTTCACCATTACTCAGAAGCAGTTGAGCCCGTATACAGGGATCTAAGTGA
Source organism: Schistocerca serialis cubense (assembly GCF_023864345.2). Taxonomy (NCBI): domain Eukaryota; kingdom Metazoa; phylum Arthropoda; class Insecta; order Orthoptera; family Acrididae; genus Schistocerca; species Schistocerca serialis. The sequence continues at coordinate 671,008,717 of NC_064642.1, forward strand.
CAGTATACTCATGTCACCCTGTTTACATGGGAAGACACAAAATGTGCACAAACTTTTTATCCATTTGATTTGGAAATGCCTGCCAAAAAGAACATTTCCCTGACTAAAATTATGACATCAGGTATAATGGGTGCTATATTTTTCTTTAGTAATGGGACAGTTAGCACGAAAGAAGTTCTGGAGTTACTAGGAATAGGCAACTAATTCTATGAGAGTGGCGCAAATTACAAAGTGGGTGTATGAAACAACTAAAGAGGTCAGAATAACAACGAAAAAAACAAAAAGAATGAGAGTAGGTGAAGAACATGTAAACCACGAAGTTTCTACAAGTAGAATGTAGTAGGATCAACAGAGGTGATTCATAGACCAGATATATCCTTGAGCTAAGTTTCCTAAGAATTAAATTTCTCGACATGTCTATTTTACAAATTAAAACGCTATTAGAGATAAAGGTCGGAAACCTTTTAGGATGTTTCAGGAGACTATTTGGATTAAAGTAGAATACATACGCTAACGTACTATTAACAGGACGAAAAATACATACTGTTTGGACATAATTTTGTTTAGTAGGTGTAGATATGGCTAGGAAAAAAACTTGTAACTTAAATGACGTCATTGTAATTTTTTTAGATAGACATGTTGTTACTGTGTATTTAAAGTGAAAATAACCTGAGTTAGATAATTAGTCAGGGCATAGAGTCTAAGTAACGAATAGAAAATAAGAAATGTAATTTACTTATCTTCACAGATACATTGCAATATAAGAACTAATGTGATTAAATGTATATCAAAATATTCAGCAGCAAACGCTTCTATTGCCCTGCAAATGTTGATCCTGCTAAGAGCTCACTTTTTTTTTTTTTTTTAGTTAGGGCCAGATAAAATTTATGAAAATTTTTTGCTTTTTTTCTAGGCATTCAAAGGCGCGTTAGCTTAACGTTTATGTTCTGAGACTGGCAGATTATGGTTGTAAATCGACAATCCTGTTGTGATTAGGTGCAGCACGTGTTAACTCGAATTTTGATTCGTATTTAACATGTGACTGCTTCTGGAAACAACTTCCGTACATAAGAACGTCGCTGAAAATTATGTCTTCTTAACTCCCCGTTATCCATTTCTCATCTGTTTGCAGCATGAAATAGTTTGTACATTTGGGTGACAATTTACAAGTGAACTGCGTTAGAAGGCGTTTTGTTTGTATACTCACATTTGTTGTTGATTTTTCTGTTCCCCAGATTGTAGATGTTAAACACTGTTACCTCAAAAGCCCCACGAGTTTTTAGCAACTTTAGTTCAACTGTGGTGCCATCTTAATTTTACCGAGAATCTGTATGCCGGGGCAGGTAAGATAACAGCAAAATCTATCTCTCTCTCTGTATGTTTGCGTTTGCGAGGGCACACGCGAGAGCGTGTTGTGTGTGCATGGGTGTGTGCGTGGTCGTGTTTAAATGTGGTGCAAGATATATGAAACAGGCCGAAAGTGCTCAGATTTCTGCGAAAGTATAATAATTCCAGTTATAAGTAAAGCTAGTGATTATTGTCGAACTATCAGTATAATGAGCCATACTTGTAACATACTGACACGAATTGTTTACAGTAGTATTGTGGGTTCAAGGAAAATGAAGTAACACGAGAGGCAGTATCAAACCTACGATATAAAAGAGAGGCAAACCCACGTTTATAGCATTTGTAGATTTAGAGAAAGCATCTGAAAATATCGACTGGAATACACTCTTTAAAATTCTGAAGGTAGCAGGAATGAAATACATAGAACGAAGGGTTATTTACAAATTTTACAGGAACCAGACTGCAGTCTTAAAAATCGGAGGATGCGAGAGGTAAGCAGCGGTTGAGAAGAGAGTGATGTAGGTTTTTAGCCTCTCCCCCACATTTCCGAGTCTGAGTACTAAATACTAAGGGTAGGGAAAGAGAAATCTGGAGACATTGTTAAAGTTCTGGGAGAAGAAACAAAAAATTTGCCGTTCTAGCTGACGTACACCTGCCTTTGACAGGGAAGGATTTGGAAGCGTAGTAGGATGGAGGAGGGAATATCTTGAAAAGAGGTCTTACGACCATTAACAAAAGTAAAATAGTTGTAATGGAATGTAGTCGATTTAAATGAGACGATAATGTGAGGATTAGGTAGTAAAATGAAATACTGACGGCTGGTTCCGGCGGAGGTTCGAGTCCTCCCTCGGGCATGGGTGTGTCTGTTTGTCCTTAGGATAATTTAGGTTAAGTAGTGTGTAAGCTTAGGGACTGACGATCTTAGCAGTTGAGTCCCATAAGATTAAAAAAAAATACTGAATGCGGACGATGAGTTTTGTTATTTGGGCAGCAAAATAATGTACTGTGGAGAGCATATACAGTATAGATTGGATAGAGATCAAACAGCATTTCTGAGGAAGATGAATTTGTTAGCGTCTAACATAAAATTGATTGTTAGGAAGGGTTTTCTGAAAGTACTTGTATGGAGTGTCGCCTTATAGGGATGTGAGGCGTGGAAGATAGCTACTCAGATAAGAAAAGAATAAAACCTACTGAAATGTGACGCTACCAAAGAACGCTGAAGTTTAGATAGGTAATCTGAGAAAAAAAAGGAATTAATTGCGCAAATTGAATAAAATAAGGGATCGGATCACAGGACACGTCCTTAGCCATGAAGGAATCGTCAGGTAGGTAATTTTAGGGAGCGGGGGCAGTGAAAGATGTAGAGGGAGACCAAGCGATGAAAGCAGTAAGCAAATTGTAATAGATGTAGTTATTCGCAGATAAAGAGGCTTGCAGAGGATACAGTATCTCGGTGAGTTCCATCAAACCATTGACACTAAAGACCACAACAGCAGCAATAGAAGATGGACCTGCAACAGCTGATACGCTGTTTGTAGAACGGACAACGTATCATTAAAGTAATGACATGCCGGTGTTTCAAAAAGTGATTACATTGAACGTTGGCTGCAACTGACTGCAAACATGTTCCGTTACATAATGACTTACATTTCATGTGTCATAGACTATAGGAAAAATGGCTGATAACGGTGAGTTTTCGTGGAAGTAATTTAGGGAGAAGCACCGAAGTCTCAAGAGTAACAAATCCGACACTGAATATTCCGCAGATCTAAACGTACTATATATATATATATATATATATATATATATATATATATATATATTCCTAATTTACAAAGCGAAAAATGAGAGGACTTCGGAAGAAAAGTATACAACGAACAGTGTTCGAGCTTACAACGTCATCGCCCGCGGGGGAACCCCCCGTCGGCACTGCCAGAGAGTTTCCGTATCACGCCTGGGCGTGTCTCGGCGCTGGAATAATGTTTCATTAAATTACAAGCTCATGCGGTAGGGAACAACAAATTATTCTGGCAAAATTAGCGATGGAGCACTGAGCCCGGGGCTATGAACTCGAGCTGAGAGTGGAGGGCGAAGAGAAATTAGTGCTGCTGGAACTCATCCATATTCAAAGAGGCCGCACGTTCTCGCTAAACATTATCTACTCGAAATACTGAAGCGTGAGGATACTATTCGTATTAGCGTGTTTGATAAATAGAAGTACTGTGACTGCCCGTAAGATATCGGTCTATGGAAGAAACAGACGTACTACAAGAGTAAAATTTTTCAAATGTATATTATCTTCGTTTTGATAAAATCAGAGAACGTCTTTCCACGGAATAAGTGACGAATGAGTTGAACTGTAATTAGCAGCAACTGCTGCGTGTCCATGATCGATAGCAAACAGACGCCTAGACGCCTGCTGTGCCGTGCTAGATGGCATGTCACGGGCAACAAAGCCTCCCCGTAGTGTGTCCATATGGTCAAAGCAATTGTTTCCAGGAGGGCATAGCTCATCACACGGCCTCAGCATGTGGGGTGATCACCCAGTGCTGAGGACCAAACCGAAACTGTCACGCGACTTCAATACAACGGTCTTCATTTACATTTTGCACTAATAACTAAACTTTATTATTGCAATATTGTTTTCCCTGGTTTTGCATTTTTTAATACCAACAGCAGTGGCGAATAAGTGTTGGTACTATGACTATAAATGGAAGTATATCAAAGGAGGACAATGAATGAATACACAGTCAGAACTCTTTTCACCTGCAGGTAAGAGTTATATATGACAATCTTCGTCATTTCCTCCAGATTATGTAAATATTCAAACCTTTTTGCTTATTTTATGGTACTCACAAGAAGAACCGCAGTTCTAGTAAACAGTGTGGACAAGAGCGATTAATACTTTACTTTCACTATGGATGAATGGAGATTAAACATATGGTGCCAGGAATTTAAAATAAACGAATTTCAGTGAGACAAATAGCTGATTCTGTGCGTGTTATACATCCGTATTAGATGTTTTTCGACCAATTTTCATTTAGGAGTACTAGCTAGCCATTTTGTAATGCTGCTGTAGTATTTGTCATAAAATTAATTTATTATAACGGAAAATCAACAACACAATGAAATATCATATAAAAACAAAAATATCTATGACAATCCTCTCTTTTACAGGCAGCAAATAATGGCGACATCTTAGCTGTTTCACTTGCCGAACACAAGTGAAATGCCCTTGCGTTTATCACTTTCAAGTTTTAACCGAATGGAATCAGAATATCGTACACAAATTACTTTGTTACCTAAGAAAAGCGAGTAGAAAGTTCAAGATACTTTTAAACAGAAGTTGGCAGCACAACCGATAGAATGACATTCAAATTTGGTAAACCTCACACCGGTCTACAACCACGTGACCCGAGACTGTATTTGACGACATATACTCTTTGATACAATAACCACAAAGGAAGGATGTAAAATACACTCCTGGAAATGGAAAAAAGAACACATTGACACCGGTGTGTAAGACCCACCATACTTGCTCCGGACACTGCGAGAGGGCTGTACAAGCAATGATCACACGCACGGCACAGCGGACACACCAGGAACCGCGGTGTTGGCCGTCGAATGGCGCTAGCTGCGCAGCATTTGTGCACCGCCGCCGTCAGTGTCAGCCAGTTTGCCGTGGCATACGGAGCTCCATCGCAGTCTTTAACACTGGTAGCATGCCGCGACAGCGTGGACGTGAACCGTATGAGCAGTTGACGGACTTTGAGCGAGGGCGTATAGTGGGTATGCGGGAGGCCGGGTGGACGTACCGCCGAATTGCTCAACACGTGGGGCGTGAGGTCTCCACAGTACATCGATGTTGTCGCCAGTGGTCGGCGGAAGGTGCACGTGCCCGTCGACCTGGGACCGGGCCGCAGCGACGCACGGATGCACGCCAAGACCGTAGGATCCTACGCAGTGCCGTAGGGGACCGCACCGCCACTTCCCAGCAAATTAGGGACACTGTTGCTCCTGGGGTATCGGCGAGGACCATTCGCAACCGTCTCCATGAAGCTAGGCTTCGGTCCCGCACACCGTTAGGCCGTCTTCCGCTCACGCCCCAACATCGTGCAGCCCGCCTCCAGTGGTGTCGCGACAGGCGTGAATGGAGGGACGAATGGAGACGTGTCGTCTTCAGCGATGAGAGTCGCTTCTGCCTTGGTGCCAATGATGGTCGTATGCGTGTTTGGCGCCGTGCAGGTGAGCGCCACAATCAGGTCTGCATACGACCGAGGTACACAGGGCCAACACCCGGCATCATGGTGTGGGGAGCGATCTCCTACACTGGCCGTACACCACTGGTGATCGTCGAGGGGACACTGAATAGTGCACGGTACATCCAAACCGTCATCGAACCCATCGTTCTACCATTCCTAAACCGGCAAGGGAACTTGCTGTTCCAACAGGACAATGCACGCCCGCATGTATCCCGTGCCACCCAACGTGCTCTAGAAGGTGTACGTCAACTACCCTGGCCAGCAAGATCTCCGGATCTGTCCCCCATTGAGCATGTTTGGGACTGGATGAAGCGTCGTCTCACGCGGTCTGCACGTCCAGCACGAACGCTGGTCCAACTGAGGCGCCAGGTGGAAATGGCATGGCAAGCCGTTCCACAGGACTACATCCAGCATCTCTACGATCGTCTCCATGGGAGAATAGCAGCCTGCATTGCTGCGAAAGGTGGATATACACTGTACTAGTGCCGACATTGTGCATGCTCTGTTGCCTGTGTCTATGTGCCTGTGGTTCTGTCAGTGTGATCATGTGATGTATCTGACCCCAGGAATGTGTCAATAAAGTTTCCCCTTCCTGGGACAATGAATTCACGGTGTTCTTATTTCAATTTCCAGGAGTGTACTTACACATTTTGTAGTTATTACTTATTACAGTAAAGAGATATTTGTACTCATTCCATCTTCTGTAACTCCAATTGCAGAACTTTTTTTAAAATGTCCTTCTTCACCTCACAGCTTTGTCTTTGAGTTAGTGCCTTTGTTTGATACATAGTTTTATTTTGACTAGTTTTTCTTCTCCGGCGGCACTTAAGTAGTTAGTGGCTTTCCCTTTCCTCCATACCAAGTCCCACAGCCTTTCTAAGGCTCATTGCTGGGAAAAACCACACAGAGTAGCCCTTCAGTTTACGAGCTGCACTCTAGACTGCTGCGGTTTGAATCGTGGTCAGTACAGCCTGACAATACCCGAAAATGTTTCAAACGGCTCTAAGCATTATGGGACTTAACATCAGAGGTCATCAGTCCCCTAGACTTAGAGCTACTTAAACCTAACTAACCTAAGGACATCACACACATCCATCCCCGAGGCAGGATTCGAACCTGCGACCGTAGCGGTCGCGCAGTTCCAGACTGAAGAGCCTAGAACAGCTCGGCCACAGTGGCCCACCCAGTAGCCGAGACTCCGGTGATGTCTACTATAATGTGATGGCTCCGACACGCTACGTTCCGGCGAACTAGGTCCACCTGCAAAACCTGCATGCTCTTATCGCTCCTATCTGTTATCTTATAGACGTGCCTCCATGTCATCTACACGCATCCATCTGCAACAGACTGCTCAGCTATCTCATCTATAGTCTCCATTCGTCCCTCCATTCACGCCTGTCGCGACACCACTGGAGGCGGGCTGCACGATGTTGGGGCATGAGCGGAAGACGGCCTAACGGTGTGCGGGACCGTAGCCCAGCTTCATGGAGACGGTTGCGAATGGTCCTCGCCGATGCCCCAGGAGCAACAGTGTCCCTAATTTGCTGGGAAGTGGCGGTGCGGTCCCCTACGGCACTGCGTAGGATCCTACGGTCTTGGCGTGCATCCGTGCGTCGCTGCGGTCCGGTCCCAGGTCGACGGGCACGTGCACCTTCCGCCGACCACTGGCGACAACATCGATGTACTGTGGAGACCTCACGCCCCACGTGTTGAGCAATTCGGCGGTACGTCCACCCGGCCTCCCGCATGCCCACTATACGCCCTCGCTCAAAGTCCGTCAACTGCACATACGGTTCACGTCCACGCTGTCGCGGCATGCTACCAGTGTTAAAGACTGCTATGGAGCTCCGTATGCCACGGCAAACTGGCTGACACTGACGGCGGCGGTGCACAAATGCTGTGCATCTAGCGCCATTCGACGGCCAACACCGCGGTTCCTGGTGTGTCCGCTGTGCCGTGCGTGTGATCATTGCTTGTACAGCCCTCTCGCAGTGTCCGGAGCAAGTATGGTGGGTCTGACACACCGGTGTCAATGTGTTCTTTTTTCCATTTCCAGGAGTGTATTATACTGAGGTGACAAAAGCAATGGGACAACGACATACACATATGCAAATGACGGTACTGTCACGTTCACGTTGTACTCGTATAAAACGGCAGTGCATTAGCGGAGCTGTCATTTGTACTAAACTGATTCATGTGAAAAGGTCATGGCCGAAAGACGCGAGTTAACAAACTTCGAACGCCGAATGGTAATTGGAGCTAGACGCAAGGGACATTCCATTTCGGAAATCGTTAGGGAATTCAATATTCTGAGATCGATAGTGTCAAGAGTGTGCTGGGAATATTAAATTTCGGGCATTACCTCTCACCACAGGCAACGTAGTGGCCGATGGCTTTCACTTAACGACCAAGGCCGGTGGGGTATGCGTAGAGTTGTCAGTCATTACCGACAAGCAACAGTTCGTCAAATAAGGACAGAAATCAATGTGAAACTACGATGCACTATGCGTTAGGACAGTACGGCGAAATTTAGCGTTAATGGGCAATGGCAGCAAGAGACCGACTGGAATGCCTTTTCTAACAGCACGACACCACCTGAAGAGCCTCTCCTGGGCTCGTGACCATATCGGTTGGACCCTAGCAGGGTGGAAAACCGTGGCTTGTTCAGATTTGAGTTGGTAAGAGCTGACGGTAAGGTTCGAGTGAGGCGCAAACCCCGCGAACCGCCGGTCGGTGTGGCCGAGCGGTTCTAGGCGCTTCAGCCTGGAACCGCGCGACCACTGCTGTCGCAGCTTCGAATGGGTATGGCTGTGTGTGATGTCCTTAGGTTAGTTAGGTTTAAGTCGTTCTAAGGTCTAGGGGACTGATGACCTCAGATGTTAAGTCCCATAGTGCTCAGAGCCATTTGAACCATTTTTGAACACCGCGAACCCAAGTTGTCAACAAAGCACTGTGTAAGTTGACAGCGGCTCCATAATGGTGTGAGCTGTGTTTACTTGAATGTAATGGATAATCTGGTCCAACTGAGCCTTCATTAACTGGATATTGTTATGATCGGTTAGTTGGAGATCATTTGCAGCCGTTCGTAGACTTCATGTAACCAAACAACGATGGAATTGTCACTGGGCCACAGCTGTTTGCGACTGATTTAAAGAACATTATGGACAATTCGATCAAGAGATTTTGCCACACAGACATGAGACACAATCGAGAGGTCAGTTTTGTGCACAACACCCTGCGCCGGCAACGCTTTCACGATTATGGGCAGCTATAGAAGCAGCATGGCTCAATATTTCTGCAGGGGCTTCCGACAGGATTTCAGGATGTACTTCATGACTTTTGTCAACTCAGTGTGAGCAGTCATAGCAAAGAAAATATTTACTAAAGCTATTTTGTCTAAAACTGACATGGAGAGACCGTGGCTGTGTACAATTAATGTAGGTTGATGCTTACAGAGAAGAAGACAGCAACCAGCCACTATTAATACTGCTATTTACCTAAATAAATAGCAGTATTAATAGTGGCTGGTTGCTGTTATCTTCTCTGTAAGAATTAACCTACATTAAAATATTTACTCCTGACGCATGACCAGTACTATCTACAATCAGTATGAGACTCTTTGCAGATTCAGTACAATGAGTAAAACTGTGGGTTTCATTTAACAATGCAGTGCTATGTATATATGCGCATTAACTGCGGACACTACTCTGGAGACCTGTAAAACTCATTTGTCAAACTAATTAAAATCACTATTCCAGAGGCATAAATTCATGTTTTATTGCCATGAAATTATTTGTAACAATCCTGTTAAGGGTGAAATCATTTTTCACCTGAAATCATTTTTCACCTGATAATCCGGGCGTAAGGTTTCTGTGTCTACTGGAAATTAGTGCCGTAGGTTTATCACATTTAACCGTCGTCTTACTGTCATTCTTCAAATGGTTCAAAGGGCTCTAAGCCCTATAGGACTTGACATCTGAGGTCATCAGTCCCCTAGACTTAGAAATGCTTAAACCTAACTAACCTAATGACATTACACACATCCATGCCCGAGGCAGGAATCCAACCTGCGAACGTAGCAGCAGCCCGGTTTCGGACTGAAGCGTCTGGGACCTCTATGCCACAGGCGGCCTCCTGTCATTCTTCTTGGAACAAACATTAACCAATCATGCTCTAATAATATACTTTCTTAGGATGTTTTTTAGGGGTGAAAATTGACGTTTTTCACACAATATCACTTTACCATGGTCTGTCATGTTGGTCATCAATGCACTTATCTGCGGGTGTCCATTGCGTCCATATTTGTCTCCTCTTTCAAATCACGTTATACTTACACCAAATCATCTGAAAAATTTCCACGTCAGGTAATTTTTCCTCCACCATTTTCAGCAGATCTCATTGATAAAATGAAAGGAATTCTTATTGACCACTAGGAACTGGCTGATTTATATTAATTTATTAGGTCATCTATTATTATTATTATTACTGTTATTATTATTGTTATTGTTATTGTTATTTTAATTACTGAAAGACTATCACCATTTTATATCGCTACAAATAAACATCATATGAACGGAAATGTGGAATGTATTTCTTTTTTCACACACTTGTACAATGGTGATCTAACAATACTGGCAATGAAAAACACAACTGCTTCAAACAGGTTGCACATGTTACTGGATAGGTTTCTTCATCACAAAAGATTAGATCGAATATCAAATAACAAAGTAATACAGTCCCTTATAAATATTTAAAAGAAAAAATGAGTGTGGAATACACTACATTTATATACCAGCGTTACATCAAAAAGAATCTGAAAAGAAATAGATGCAGCTTCAGTATGGGACAAGAGTTAGAATAATTTTCTGTCCATGTATACGATGGAAGTGATAGCTTTACTATAGTTAATATTCCTTGAAATGTCAAAGTGTGACCAGTGAGAGACATTATGCAAAATTTTGCTAAAAGAAGCAATAAAATTTTTGTTTTAAGACATATAGCAGCGAATGGTACATTTTGATGTACAGTTTTTGTAACAGGCTAATATCCACAACAAAAACACGGGTTCTGAAACGTCTGACTGATGATTATGTAAGGGCATCATTGCAGTATTGGTTAGTGGCACTTCGATACATGGGATTTCAGAAGCAAAACTTTTTCAGGTACACATCACGGCAGTCGCTATTAGTAGTGTTCGAAATTTTTGGTGAGACAGGTCTATGGACTCGTCAAATTTTTGAATGAGCTCATGGACTTACAAAAGTTTTCACAGTATATAGGTGAACTCTAAATGGTGACGTGGTGTTCAAAACATACCTAATTCTTGAATGAGCTCATGGATGAAAAAGTCGTAGCGCTTATCATATTTAAACATGTGTGAAATAAACAATATAGCATTAATTTTAGCCACACAGTGTTGAGTGCGTTTCATCCCATCAGCCGCATCCTACCTGAGATTCATTCAATTTCCAGGAAACAGCAGAGCATTAACTGTGAAATGCGACTGATATTCAGCATCTCCCAGAACATCGAACTATATGCTGTAATTCAATGTCAGTCACACAGTTTTAAGAAACACTTTCAAAATCCAAAGCCGCTTCTTACTATATGCACTGGCCACAAGGTGGGAAATGCGACTCATTGTTTTCATAGTTCCTTGTATAATTCTTATTCCTTTTCCTTGCAATCTTTGCAAGCCATAGCGATCTATCTGGGAACGTTCCTCAGTTCAACAATGATTGTGGACGTTTCTAGGCACATCCTAATGATCCACATAATATGCCGTTTTGCTGAGAGTCATTCAAAAAATACTTATTTAAATAAAAACATTTTAATATAACACATTTTTAAAACTGACACAAAGACAAAACAATTTCTTCTAGCCCTGTACAAATACCTAACCACATCAGGATCGTCCTGAAAATTTGCACTTGTCTGTTTTTAATAGTTGTAGCAATACCTGTACAATTTAAAATGAAAATCGTGAGGTGTATACAATAGATAACTTACGCATGAGTAGTTCACCTGTCCCCAAAAGTTTATTGGACTGCAAATGACATGAACTATTGTGTAATTTTTCTCAACGACAAATGCTCTTTACACTCTGCACAATTATTTGTTGCATGCACACCATGTTTCTCGATTTAAATTTTACAAGTATCGTCATAGGTATCAAAAACACGAGTACAAACTTTAAGTACTATCTGCATGAGGTTAGAAATTTGTATATGTCTAAGAGAAATTATTTTATACATCTCGGCCGATAAATTATTTTATATGTCTAGGCCAGTTTCAAAAACATGTTATGTTACGTAAGTATATCAGTTTAAATAATCATTTTCTGCTGGTTTGTATTCTGTGTGTGCAATTTTTCTGTCAATTTCAAAAATTAAGAGATTGCAACAGACAAATGGTAAATTTCAGGTGTATTCCAGTTTCTATAGACTTGAGTCAAACAATATATTGCTGCCTCCTATCTATATCTCGCGAAAAGATCGAAAAGTTAAAAATGGGAGACAATCGAGTTCAAATTAAGGCTTATCAGCAATCGTTCTTACTGCCAAACATTCGCGACTGAGAAAGTTTCATGTTTGTAGCTCATTGGCGAGTTAATTTACAATGAGCTGCACAATTTGTATGAGACAGACAGTCAGGCAGAGAAACAAAGTACCCTCTGCCACTCACCAGACACGGATGTAGGTTAACCATTATGTCTCACCGATATATCTTTAGAATATATTGTTTTTTATTTTGTTTCCAATAGTGGGATAAGGATGTAGATTGCAGTAGGTACTGGGAGATGAAGAAGCTTTCACAGGATAGAGTAGCATGGAGAGCTGCATCAAACCAATCTCTAGACTGAAGACCACAACAACAACAGTGGGATAACTTCTATTGAATTCAAGTTATTGAATAATAAGCCTACATTATTGAGAGGAACTGTTATTTTTATTAATGAACATACAAACAAGGGGATTTTTCTTATATTTTCATTATATATTGCCACAAATGCAACTCATTGTTTTTTATATCCTCTCTATGTTTATTAACTGCTTATTAGTAACTGTTTACTCTGGTTGTGCAGGAAAAGATTCGTACAATAATACTGCAAGCAATTAATTTGCCATTATTGGCATACGTTATTGTTTAGCAACTGTAAAGCCAAACTACCTATTTTTAGTTCACTGGGAGAAAACAGTATCGTCTACTGACCCGGCTGTAATTAAAGCAGCACAATAATAGCATTCAGTTTTAGTACCGGTAATGTAGTTGTTAAGTGGAGTTTACATTATTCAGTGTAGCACAATGAAGTAGAGAATACGCAAGCTAACTGTCTCTTAGTGTTCAAAGACAATACAGTGGTTGAAGTTTTAGGCATTATTAGCAATGATGATTTTAAAGGACTGATTGATGAAGACAATGGAAATGTTGAGGTAGATACGGTTCCTCTGGATAGTGATGCTCTCTGACAGTTGAAGTAGATGACAATTCAACGAGTACTGTGAATTCTCTGGTTGTTCCTGGGTCGGTGGAAGTTCATTTTCCGAGTAATGAAATTACATATTTGTGGAATGTGCTGAAGATAGTGTAAATTTATGAAATCAGAAGAAACTTTGCAGCTACCTGCCGACTAACAGTAAAATGAAACCAATGTACAGGGTGAGGCACAAATGAGGAAAAACATATCGAGGACCGCATGCTGCTATGCGTAACACGAGACGCAGTGTTGTTAAATTCGTTCTCCTCGGTGTGCCGTGTACGTAAAACAAAAACACCTTTTAACCATTGAACGAGATACCGGCGAGCCTGACGAACACGACATGTCATTCACCCATAGATACAACACATGACACACCAATGAGCTGATGTGTATCTACCAGTGTTTGAAAAATGCGAGAAAGAACAAATCCCATCGTAATGTATGTGAAATTGTATCAGAACTTGTGAATCACACGTTGACGGCGGTAGCGGAGTGTACGGTTCCATGTGTGTCCTGTAAGCGGAAACAGTGGTCAACGGCGGAAGTAAAACCGCGGCGTGCATGACGTGTTTACAACACCTCTGCGCTGCTCACTCTGCCCGATACTCGCCGTGTGGACATTTGCTAACGGCCACGTCGCATTGTTACTACGTTACCGTGGCAAATTTCACAAACGAGGAATACGCCGACATCCACCTCACCTACGGGTTTGCAAATGGGAGAGCTGACGTTGCAAGGCAACTGTATAGAGAGAGGTTTCCGAGCCGGCGCCTTCCATCCGCAAAAAGGATTTACTCTGTGGCCAGGCGCTTGAGGGAGTACGGTGCGTGTGTAGCACCTCCAGGATTTAGTAGTCGTGGCCGACCGTCGACGTACAGTGCGGATGACGAAGAAAAAGAATTACAAACTGTTGCGGAGGACCGAACAATAAGCACCAGGTCTCTCGCCACTGCGGTCGGAATGTCCCAGTCTATTGTTATGCGTATACTCCATAGAAACCATTACCATCCCTTTCGCATGCAGAAGATTCAGTCATTATTTCCGGAAGACTACCAGAGGACGCTGGACTTCTGCAACTTTATCCTACGGCGTCAGACCCACGGCCAGCATTTTTCACGAACAATACTGTTCACCGACGAAGCCTATTTCACGAAGGAGGAAATACTGAATTCGAATAATTGTCACTAGTGGGCGGAAGAGACCCCCACAGCAGTGATACGAGGATTCCAGCCGGCCGGTGTGGCCAAGCGGTTAAAGGCGCTACAGTCTGGAACTGCGTGACCGCTACGGTCGCAGGTTCGAATCCTGCCTCGGGCGTGGATGTGTGTGATGTCCTTAGGTTAGTTAGGTTTAAGTAGTTCTAAGTTCTAGGGGACTGATGACCTTAGAAGTTAAGTCCCATAGTGCTCAGAGCCACGAGGATTCCAACAACGATGAGGTGTCACTATCTGGTGTGGTATTAGTGATCAACATCTCTTAGGGCCACATACGCTACCACAAAGGCTTACAGAGAGCAGTATCTGCGTTTCCTGGATGCTACATTACCGGAATTGTTGGAAGGCGTTAGTTTGGCCTCTCGTATGAACCTGTGTAGCATGCATAATGGCGCCCCCGCTCACTTCAGCGGCACAGTGCGACGCCACCTGGACAATGCCTCACCTTCGAAATGGATCGGTCGTGGTGGCCCTGTAGCATGCCCTGCCGGCCTGTGTGGCCGAGTGATTCTAGGCGTTTCAGTCTGGAACTGCGCGACCGATACGGTCACAAGTTCGAATCCTGCCTCGGGCATGGATGTATGTGATGTCCTTAGTTTAGTTAGGTTTAAGTAGTTCTATGTTCTACGGGACTGATGACCTCAGATGCTAAGTTGTATAGTGCTCAGAGATATTTGAACCATTTTGTAGCATGGCCATCAAGATCGCCAGACCTGAATCCAATGGATTTCTTTTTGTGGGGCCATCTGAGATCCGTGATTTATGAAGGAGAGTTTATTGATGTCAACACCCTCGAACGCAGAATACGACATGCTTGTGATATTACGCAAAGAGATACAGACATGTTGGATCATGTTCAACAACCCTTTCTGCAAAGAGTTCAACTTTGCCACCCACATCGTGGTCGTCATTTCGAACAGTACTTACAAACCGCCACTGTAGCTTCTGGTCATGTGATTCTACGTTAGTTTCGATTTGTACAGCTGTATTGTATTCGTTTGTATTAACTGCCGTATACCTGCGTAGTTGTATTTTGTATATTGCATCTATGTACTCGTTTATTATACTTAAGTCTGGGACACAATAACAAAATTATAAAACAGGCATGTACAGTAGTGCTGCCCCTCCTCAAGTTCCTTTCCCTATGCCAACTAGCCACGATGCATAATACCGGCCAGCGTAACCGGTACAAGATAGTTGTAGGCGCTGTCATTGCTGGCAGTGTCAGGCAGACCGTCCCTTGACGCCGCACGCATCGCCTTCTCGTGAGCGGCTAGACTACCTACAACACTCGCGTATTGTGCCGTGTTGCCGATCTGTCCCCTTGGCGAATGTCGGCGTACAGTAACATCCAAAAGGGCACTTCATATTTCCAGATTTTTACCATTCAATTGCATTGTCATTTATTGACACAGGACATGCGGAAAACGAATTTATGTTTTTAGTTCAGTGTGTGACAATTGCAAGACATATTTTTCCTAATTTATGACTCACCCTGTATACTGCAACTGTTAAAGAGACGTTTCAGCTAATGCTGCTCTGGAGGAAATGAAAAACAAAATAAAGCGCCTTAAGCCATTTGAAGTTGCTGAAAATGTTTAGAATTTCAATAATACATCTGATAATATTGTGAGAGAATGAATGCGGTATGCTGGTTGTTCTAAAGTCATGTATGAATTGTCTTTCGATGTGGAAGAGCTGAGAGTGTTCCTACCACACACTAAAATATGCAAGACAATCCAATTCGATTTGATTATGAACTATGAGCGTTGTGTGATTATAATGGTTACGGTTTCAATTTTGATTTTTACTGTGGTATTAAAGTGACATACAAAAATATTGACCTTGGTGTTCGATCTGGGGTAGTGTTAAATATGCTTGAATGTATTTGAAGCCCCCAGGGTCTTACTATATACTTCGACAACCATTTCACTCTGAAACATTGGATTTGGGGCAAAGGGTACAGCACGAAAAAAACAACTGAAAACTCACCTTTTCAGGGAACAAAGTACATGGAAAAATGGCCTCGTGTGACTAATGACTTTACATTTGATGCAAGTGGTGAAATCCTTTTTGCCAAATGGAATGGTATTAAATGCGTCCACATTGTCAGCAATTTTGATACTGTGGAGCCATATACTTCTTTAAGTAGATGGAATAGAATAGCTAATTAGAAAACCAACATTGAATAGCCACTGCTTGCAAAGAATTACAATATAAACTTTTGAGAAGTAGACCATTATGACTGGCTTTTTTGGACATATGAGACCTCTTTATGCAGCAAGATATGGTATTGGGCTCTCTTTACAACAGTGACTGATGTAGATGTTCTGAACAGCGGAATCACATACCGCGTGGTACATCTCTGAATTCACTGGAGTTTGGCGATGTCTTGCTCTCCAGTATCTGAAAATGGCTTGTAGTCGGAGAGTGCAATGTCATTTATCAGCACCAAGAGGAGCATTCTGTAGAGTGAGACATGATTGAGAGGACCACTATATGGTAACACGCAATTCCCAAGGACGTTATCAGTTTGCTTGTTGCAAAAAAAAGACCGCTGATATTTTGTAAGAAATGTAACATTGCCCTTTGTCGCAACTGCTTCAGGCCTTACCACATAAAATAAGATGAAACGATGGAAAAGCATAAATAGATGGTCAGAACCAAAGATCATTCATTGGTTTTTACAATTATCGGTGTATGTAAAGTTTTAAAAAGAATTAAGTTTTTTCATCTAAAACAGAAAGATTTTCGTAATAGAAAAATGTAATAACAATGAATAATATGATTTTATGATGAGTGTATGTAATTCTGCGTAGTACATGTAATTTACCTTTACAGGTAATAATAAAGCTGTAATACTTTACTGCTCAGGCAATCCTGTTCAGCTGAGTACTTTATGTTGTGTATTGCCACTTGTCTAATATAGGGTGCCGAAGAAACCTGCTTTCTCGGATCGCTGGACAACAATTCAAGCAAATCGTGTTAATGAGATACTATTGCAGTAAGATAATTGACAAGACTTAACTTTGAAAAATGTACAATGAGATGTCACAAGAAAAATGCGACATGAAACGTACGCAATCTCTTCAGTGTATACAACTCCTAATACAAGTGAGAGAATACATTTTCTAAGTCACTGATGTAGAGCTCATAGGTCGGATGGACCAGCTCGCGAACTTGGCCGCGGGCAGGCGGTGCGGCTCTTATGATCTCTTCGTATAGAGGGCGCCGCCGTCTCGTTTTCGTCCTGGAGAGGTGTCGATCAGAATACAATTGGCTGACTTCGTCTCACAGCCTTTTCTGCTGTAACGTCCCTGGCCGACATGCCGGCGCTTGACGTTACTCCGGAACATTCCTCCTCTACCCTCCCCCTCCCCCCCCCCCCCCCCCCTCAAAGCAACGAACCGTCGTTGTATATGCAGCTCGACAACAGCGGGGGAGGCAGGAGTGTTAATGCTGCGCTGGACTGAAAGCTGTGGCTGCAGAGGATGTCAGGCTTCCGATCGTACCCCGGCATCCGGACCTCCTTCTGGAAGTAACGACCGCCGGAAAACGACCAGAAGTGTACGCGTCCACTTCCTGAGGCCCATTGCTAGATGTCGAAGGGGTCGGCTGCTGCGGCGTGGGCGGGTCCACCTCCATCGTTAGGACGAAAGGAGGTGCAAGAGGCGAAGGCTTCGTCTCCATGAGGTTGTATCTCAGTGTCGTAATGACACCCTTTGGCGGCTGCTGTGGCCGCGGTGTCCTCTGGATCTCCCCCGAGATACAGAAGGATCACCGCGCACATGACAGACGCGAATTTGACTGTGATGTGGTCGCTGCAATCCGTCGAGGCCTGAAATGAGATTCAGAAATGCGCCAAGTCGACGAACGATCTCGTCACGAGCCCACCGTCTGCTGCCGCTAGAAACCCTGTAAAACAAAATATCGTGCGGCGCGAAGTGGTACTTGCGACCTTCCTTCGGCGCCGGATACTGAGGAGACTGGAAAAGGTTGAGAAGTGTTCGATGACGGTGGCGTGAAGTAATTCCCCGACGATGGTCCATCTTGTCCAAGCGACAGATGGGAGGCGAGAAACAATTGCAGTGCTTGACCCCTGGTGTGGGCGGTGCGAAGTTTGGCCATCTGCTGCTTGAAAGTTCTGACTAAACGTTCCGCTTCGCCGTTTGACTGTGGATGGAACGGAGCATTAGTTAGATGTTGTATGCCATTACGTCCAAAGAATGTTTCCAATTCATTTGACGTGAACTGAGGGCCGTTGTGCGACACTATGACTTCAGGTAAACATTCGAGGTAAAAAATAGAGGATAACGCCTGACTTGTGCTTCGTGACGTTTTCGAGTTCATTGGCACAGCAAAATGAAACTTGCTATACTAGTCGACCACAATCAACCAATGAGTGCTCCAAAAAGAACCCTCAAATTCTATGTACAAACGTTGCCATGACGATTGTGACTTAGGCCAAGCAGCGAATTTTTGTGGCGAAGCGGACTGATATTCCACACATGCGTGACACTGCGTCGCCATACCCTGCGAAGTACAGTGTCGACGCGCTAACCATTTCGTACGAACAATCCCCCAGTGTCCTTGGTGAAGCAACTGCTACAGCTCATTTTGAAAAGCTTTGAGGATCAACAAACGCGACCGTTCACTGTCATTTAGAACAACAACCACACTTTTCTGCATAGCGAGGCTATGCCCACGTGCAAAGTATCGGCGAACTACAGAGTTCGTTATGCTATGCAATGAGTGAGGCCAAGACGTGCGAATGTATTTTTGGAAAATGTTCAAATCTGAATCAGCTTCCCTGGCCTGTGCAATTTTCCGATAGTTCTGCGGAAAATACTGAAGCAATTCAGAATCCTGAGCATAGATGTGACAAAAAGATGCAACAGAAGCTTCAAAGTCTGTATCAGGGCCAATCGGAAGACGTAAAAGTGCGTCCGCATCAACATGTTGAACTGTTGTACCGTGTCGAACAGAGACGCAATCTGATGCGTCTGAAACAGAATCTGTGTTAGCTGTGTTCCATCTATCGCTTGCAGCTGTGGCGCCTGAGCGGCGGTGGGATAGGAGGTGTGGGCATGGTGGAAGAGACAAATGCGAAAAACAGAATAGACAAGCAAGAAAAATAAGTACAAAAGCAAAGAAAATTTCCCGATCGGCTACCTGAAAAGACCGATTGGCAAAGACACTGTAAGAGACTACTGAAACAAGTAAACACACACGCAAAGAAAAGGCAAGAGCGAATTAAGACGCCATCAAAACTCAAAAGAAAATTTCTGGCATCTAGACTCTGGGTTGTTCCTATGGAATCCGTGGACCAATGTTGTGTTCTGCCCACTCTTATATAGGGTGCCTAGGAAACCTGTTTCCTCGAATCGCTAGACAACAATTCAACCAAATTGTTTTAATGAGATTTTATTACAGTAAGATAACTGACAATACTTAAGTTTTAGAAATGTACAATGAGCTGTCGCAAGCAAAAGGTGACATTAAAACATAAGCAATCTCTTCACTGTATACAACTAATGCAAGTGAAAGAATGGGTTATTCACGCTCAAATAATGGAAGTATCAAAAGATGTATTGAAACTCCTAAACTTGTTGGAAGTAGAAGGTGCTTTTACTGCATAAAAGATTCGTGGAGAATACCTGTCATTCTCTGATTTCATACCCACAGCATCCACACTTCACTTAAATTCAAAGCAAGTAAAAGCTTTGCGATAACCTAAAACAGATGTACAACAATACTTTGTATTTTTCAAAGCTCGCACTCACTGGCCGAAGACTGAAACGCTGCGCAATGTAGCCTTACGATAGATGCGAAATGATCCCAATCGATGGCTGTCCGTTGTGTCAAACAGTTTTAGGGAAATACAAATATTAACCCTGGCAATACAAACGCATTTTGCACAACATGGAATACCATTGTAGTAGTGGAGCGGGGGGAGAGATAGAGGGAAAATTGAAAAAAAAAAAACATTTCGGTAGTTGTTAACTTTCATTGACAACGAACTTTTTAGATAGTATTGATGTATAAGGAGGATACAGAACCTGAAAATATCTTTGAGCGGAATCTTAGCAAAATCATCGCATTTTCTATAACGTGTACACCGAGAAGAGCGGCATTTTGCGATCACAAAAAATTTAAGACTGCAAATTCCGTTAATCGTCGTTTATTTTAATAGAAACATACTTTTTAAACTTTACATCAGTGTTAACGTAATTTGCAGACTAATGATTAATGCCCCTGTAAATCGTACGTTTTCAAGTTGGTTAGTACCTCCAAGTAAATGTGGCAGAAGCAAGTCACTAATGCTTACTTTTCCCTGGTGTTTAAGTGTTGACTGCCGACGCAAAATGGTTAGTCTATCCTGACACGAGTGGTCCACTTAGTGGTGCAGTGTGGCTGTGCAGAAAATTTCAAATCGTAGAGTCTGTGGCAAGTTTATGGGAAGGCAGTTCGACGAAGAAAAAAAACAGCCAGCATACTAATGTGTGAATATTTTAAGGCATGTAAACATGTTAAGGTACCACATACAAAAATATCTGCACTTACATCCGCTCTAACCTACATAGTTGTGTGAGGCAGGTCCTTATCTGAAAATATGATAATGACGTTTTTATAAAATGGCACATTCACGACTAACATTTAAATTTTTCCCTTACCACAGTTATGGAAAATAGTGTATGAAGCCACTGAAGAAAATAAATACATTTTGTTTGGATTTGAAAATGTAAAGTACACAAAGAGGTGACAAAAGTCATGGTATACCTTCTTGTGTCGGTCCTCCTTTTGCCAGGCATACTGCAGCAATTCACCGTGGTATGGAGTCAAAAAAGTTATTGTAATTCCACTGCAGAAATACTGAGCCCTGCTGATTCTATAACTGTCAATAATTTCGAAAGTGTTACCGGTGCAGGATTTTGTACACGAATTTACCTCTGTGTCCCATAAATGTTCTACGGAATTCATTTCGGGAGACCTGGGTGGCCAGGATGTTCTTCAAACCAATTGCGAACAATTGTAGTCCGGACATGTCGGATTCTCATCCATAAAGATTTCATCGTAGCACAGAATGGCTGAAAATGGTCTGCAAGTAGCCGAACATTATCATTTCCCGTCAATGATATGTTCAGTTAGGCCAGAGGACCCACCCCATTCCATGTAAACATAGCCCACACTATTATGGAGCCACCATTAGCATCCACAGAGCCTTATTGGCAACTTCGATCCATGTCCCCGTCAGGTCTGTGTCACATTAGAACCATACCATCAGTTCTTACCAACTGAAATCGGAACTCATCTGACCAGTAAACGATTTCCCAGTCTTCTAGGGTCCTCCAGATATTGTGACGAGCCTAGGTGGGGCACTGAAGGCGACGTCGTGCTATTAGCAGAGACACTTGTGTCAGTCGTATGCTGCCATAGCTCATTAACGCTAAATTTCGCCGCAGTGGCCTGAGGGATATGTTCGTCGTACGTCCCACATTTATTTATGCGTCTATTTCATGCTGTCTTTCAACACTGACAACTCAAAGCAAAAGCCTCTGCCATAATCTTTAAGTGAAGACCGTCGGCCACTGTGTTGCACGTGGTGAGAGGTAATGCCTGAAAGTTGGCGTTCTCGCCACACTCTTAACACAGTGCATCTCGGAATATTGAGTTCCCTAACGATTTCCGGAAATGGGATGTCCCTTTCTTCTAGCTCCAACTACCTATCTGCGCTCAAAGTCTGTTAATTCCCATCGTGCAGCCAAAATGACGTCGGAAACCTTTCCACTATATTACAATACTTTCAAAGACGGACATAAAGTTTGTGTTGGTCCGGAGACTCGGCACGAGCATTTCGGAAACTGCACGACTTGTCGGGTGTTCAAATGGCTCTGAGCACTATGGGACTTAACTTCTGTGGTCATGAGTCCTCTACGACTTAGAAATATTTAACCCTAACTAACCTAAGGACATCACACACATCCATGCCCGAGGCAGGATTCGAACCTGCGACCGTAGCGGTCACACGGTTCCAGACTGAAGCGCCTAGAACCGCACGGCCACACCGGCCGGCCGTCGGGTGTCCGAGGAGTGCTTTGATGAGTGTCTGCAGCACGTGGCGAAACCAAGGAGAAACCACGTCCAGTCGTCATGGTGTTGGACGGCCACATTTCATTACAGATATCGGTCGTAGAAGGCTGTACAGACTGGTAAAGAAGGACAGCCGGCGAACTGTGGTGGAAATAACATCAGACTTGATATCTGGGCAGATTTCTAGTGTGTCTGAACATGCATTGCACTCCTCACGATTAGCCTCCTTAGCAGACGATCTATGCATGTTCCAGTGTAAACACCACGGCATAGGCAACTACAACTTAAATGGCTACATGACAATCGGTACTGGACGTTGGCGCAGTAGCAAAGCGTTGCATGGTCTGACGAATCCCGATACCGTTTTCATCATGCCAGTGTTAGCGCGCGAATCCGTCGTCTTCCTGTGGACCGGTTCGTTGAAACCTGTACTGCACGACGGATGCTAGCTGGCGGCGGCTCCATTATGTTCTGGGGAACAGTTCACGTGGATATCCGTGGGTCCAATGGAGTTTGTGCAAGGTACCATGACGGTCAAAGAATATTGTACACTTGTTGCAGACCACTTAAAGCCCTTCGTGACGATGATGTTTCCCGATGGCAGTGGCATTTTTCGACAAGATAATGTGCCATTTCACAAGGATAAGAGTGTGATGGAGTGGTTCGTACAACACAGTGACGAGTTCCAATTAATGTGCCGGCCGTACAACTCGCCATATCTGAACCTAATTAAACACATCTGGGATGTTATTGAACGTGGCGTCAGTGCTCATCCACCCCTCCCGGATTTACGGGAATTAGGTGACTTGTATGTGTAGATGTGGTACTTGCTCCCTTAAGCGACCTACCAAGGCCTCATTGCTTCCACGCCATACGCGTCGCTGCCGTTATCAGTGACAAATGTGGACATAACAGCTAATAAGTAGGTGGTCACAAAGATCTGGCTTATCAGTGTATGGTTCCATGAGCCTGATTGCTTAGCAATGAGCTGAACACATTGGGCACCTTTTATACAGACTAAAGATCACTCCCTATCAGAAAAGAAAAAATATTAACTTAACAAAACTTCATGCCAGGAACGATAATTCTTATTGTAACAGCCACACAGTGTAGTAAATGATGTAAACTATAAACACTCCTAGTGTGGGTACTTCACTTTAAGCGGCAGTTAAGAGGAGGAAGTAAGACTTCGGGAAAAGTGACAGCGCCGAACTCGCGCCGTAACACGCGTTTACTGGATTCTATTTGTGCTCACATTTTGCTGTACAGCTGAAAGCTCTGTTCAACAGCATACCTCTGACACGAAATTCTAAGATAGCTCGTTTCATTCCGTTCTTGTGTGATGGTCTTATTCGTCTCCGTGGACGTCTACTGTTCGCGGAATTACCAAGAGACTAACGCCAACCATTTCTTCTCAATGGGCACCATTATTTCACCTGTTCACTGATCCAGCAGACTTATATTCACCTGTACCACCTTGGAGTAAACATAGTGTTATCTGGAATGAGATTTTCGTTCTGCAGCGGAGTGTGCGCTGATATGAAACTACCTGGCAGATTAAAACTGTGTGCCGGACCGAGACTCGAACTCGGAAGCTTCCTAGTGTTATCAGAACTGGGAACAGAATGATTGATTCTTAAGCAATGTTCTACACCGCTGCGGAATGGGGAAAATTCACTTAGTCCAACAAACTGACACTCCATTAGCAGATGAACGAGTCTAAACTCTGAAGCGACAAGAAGTGACAGGTATTAACAAAAACTTATTGCAAAGTCGTATATTGTTCCACGCACGTGTGCAACAACAGGAGCCCTATACCTGGAACTCTGCTCAGATTCGTCATGTAACAGATTTCTACAAGCTCTACAAAGGGTTGTGCGAAGGCAAAGAATACACAATATGATTCCTACTGACGTCACTACTACTTTCCATTCCACGCACACAGAGCTGCATAAGCTCCGACAGGCGGCCATGGCGAGCAAGATGCAAAGATATTTCGCCAAGCAAACCATCACACAGAAATTCATCGCCACACGAAATTTGAGGGGGAGGATTCTGCGAACTGGTGGTAGAATCCGTCTGAGGAAGGTTTTACGAGGCTCGCAGTTGGATGACAAGAACTGAGTTAGTCCGTGTCAGCATAAAAGGAGAGCTTAATTAAATACTAATTAGGCAAGGAGGAAAGGAATCTGAGTCATTGACCACTGCTCATGACACTAAGCACAGGTCGAGAACGACCACTTAGAAAGAATTTATCCAAAGAATTTCTATGAAAGCAAAAAGTGGTAGAACACATCTGGAACAGGTGGAAGAAAGAGTACCTCATCCTGCTGAAGAACGTCCATGAAGCATATCAACCATAGAGGGTTTCAGGAAGACTCCAACTGGGTGACGTTCTTTTCACGAGGGCATTTGTCCACGCCACATGTGGAGGAAGTGTGGGACAGACGATCTCCATAAGGAAATGGTCGGCCAGCTGAACACTGTAAACTTACAAGCTTCGGAAGGGACCATAATCTCATGGCCCGTAAAAATAGCCATTCCTACAGAACCAGGGTTGTGAGGGTGCGGCGGGTTGATACTTGCATTTATATAAAATCTGACAATATTGTTCGACCATAACTTGATCTGTTGCGTATTGCATGGTGTACGATACTTTGTGAGACATAAATCAATGATACAGTGGAATCGCACACGATGGATTCACATTCATAAGAGTTGTAAAATTTTTTGGCACTATAAAAAATACAAAACTGCCAAATGACGTTCTAAGAGAGTATCAGATGAAAACGTTACTGCAGAAATAAACCAGCCTATTCCTCCACCGTGGTGAAGTTGTCAGTGGGGAATGTTAAAAGTAGTGTACAGGGAAGTAAGTACAGAGACGATAAGCAGTAAGGTACTAGAAATGAATACTTCTTAATAATTCAACTAGTACATCGTACGCAACAAAATTATTTTATAAATTGTATATGTAGTGAGAAAGCCTATTTCCTAAATCAAAATTATATTCTTCCTTAGCTTCTCAGAAAAGTTGTAGTACAGAGCAGTACATCATTTAAACTCTGACCATCTAAATAATAAAATGTAGACATTCGATTTTCACAGTATCTTTCATGCCACTTCAGATTACTAATGATACTATAAGTAGATAAAGAAAATCTGTGTGCCAATAAAAAAAACTGCGGTACTTGTCTGAACAAAGTAACTTAATTTCTCTTTCGAATAATTGTTGATGAAACTTAAAGTTATAAATGTCTAAACTTGCAGGTACTCGTAACTTATTCTCTTGTTTTGTTTTTCATGCTGAATATGAGAATAAAATGGACTGCTCATCTTACAAAGTATTTTGCACTCAGAAACTTTTCTTATGCATAAAATTCTAGAGTAAAACTTGCAACTTCCATGAGCTTCGTTACAGTAATAATATCACAATGATGTTGTTGATGATGCTTCTCAATGCAGACAGCCAAAACAGTTCAGATTTTACCAAAATAATGAAAGGCTCCCCACCGCGTATGGTTAAACTATCACATGTATTATCACATTCATAGCTCCTGAAACAGCTGTACCGTTTCGTTATTATCTAGTACATTGATACAACCAGTTAAAAAGGCAGAAAACGTTTTGCATTTGTAAAACTAAGATTTTTTTCTCATATTGTAGCCGCATACATATCTCCGACTGTTTCGTCCTCCCAAGTCTATTGGTTTGGCAGTAATGTGGGATGCCACAAAGTTGCAGCACAGAGGTACAAGCTTAACAAGTAAACTATTTTCCTCCAGTCTCTTCGTTCAAAATTAGTTTTGTTTGATGAACAATCATCAGCACATACAGCGTAGCGTTATAAAATGTGAGTCTGAATTGGTACTGTAGCTACTGTAACATCTGCCACCTGTCTTGGTCGACTGTCTTCATTGATAGATTTATTTCAGATCCCACCACAAGTTCATCTACCAATAGCTGCAGTGTAGATATATTCTTTGGAGAACCAATTTTGTAGTTGATACCACCAGTATAACCTTTACCATTGGCGTCTACAAATTTCCGTAAGACTGTCCAAACTTTCACTCTTAATAAAACAGTCTAATGGTCAGACTTATTTGTGATACCGTTCTTCCAAGCTATAGGTCCTCTGAAATGGCAACAGTAAAAACTATCAGGGGATTCATTTATTTTCAGAACCCTACAATGCCATAAGCAGTAGCATATATAAAACCGCAAGATACAAAAACGTCAATAGCAGCTGGTATTGTTTGACTGATCACACATCCAGCAGTTCAGATTTCCATTACTGCGAATGGTGGCAGCTCTCTCGCTTTCTTAGTCAACTTGGCAGCTAATTTCAAATCACTATTACTGTCATTGTCACACAAAAATGATATGGATTTCGGACAAGCTGTACGAAAGCTACCACTTTCATTTTAAGCAAAATAGTGTGTTTGATATTTCATATGGTGCAGGTACTTGTATTTCTTAGTTATGGATTTTTATTCTTTTTTATTTTTATTAAATTTGCTTTATGATGGTTTTTCGCAACAGTTTGGTTACGATAAGTTAGTATATTTAGGTTGATAAAGATTCTTAGGCTTGTCTACAATTTTTTTTTTATTTTCCTTCAGTTTTTGAATATTGCATTAAACTAACTTATATAGTAAAATATTCTGATGAATCATGATGTTAATACAACAGGTATACATACAGTTTCATGTTTTCCAAACATACGCTGTTCCTGAGGTAAGTAGGTATTGTTTAAATCGTTATTCCTTACTTAAATAACCTTGTGCATTTCAATGTGAACATTAATTAGGACCTTGATAAAATAAATGTGAAGTCTTATCATGTTATAATACTAGGTTCTTCTACTGGCTTTTCCCCAGGCGAGCCAATAAGTCTGCCATACTTCAAAATATATTAAATTTATTGTTTCAAAAAAGTGTGTTTTTGTGAAATGGTAACTGGGTATAATTATTAAAATGCTAGTAAACAGATATAAAGCAATCTTATTTAGGACTGTTCATAAAAAGGCGGCCGTTGTGGCCAATCGGTTCTAGGCGCTTCAGTCTGGAACCACGCGACCGCTACGGTCGCAGGTTCGAATCCTGCCTCGGGCATGGGTGTGTGTGATGTCCTTAGGTTAGTTAGGTTTAAGTAGTTCTAAGTTCTGGGGGACTGATGACCTCAGATGTTAAGTCCCATAGTGCTCAGAGCCATTTGAACCATTTTGATCATAAAATTGTGAACTTGGATAAGAAATATCATTCACTATGAACGTGTAATGTAGTTTCAAGAGGATTTGCTGTCACAAAATTATCCACATCTCCTAACAGATGAGGTAAATTAAACATAATATATATTGCGATTATTAAGACATGTGTAATCGAATTCTTAAATGTAAAGTAAGGGTGAAGTCGGTCTTCCTCAGTATCTCCATTTAGCCTTAATGTGGCGTTTAAATATATGCTCAACTTGAAGAGTACTTCCCAAATTCAATAGTAATTTTTAACAACTAGAGTGACATGTGTGAAAGAACTATGGCAGCCGTTCACACCATTCGATTTTAATGTTTGGATGTACATGCCTGTTTGGCTAATACAGAATATAATTAAGTCTGATTCTATTGTATCTCAATTTCTTCATAACAGTATTTATGAATCAGGGGTAAACGAAATAAAAGCAACTAATTTTTAAGATCAGTCTATCAACCCTCGGATCGCACTAAGGATTAGTAATGGTACAACAGGAATGCCATCGTATTATGTCTATCTTCATTTTTCAATAATATTGTTGCAGGTTTAGTCATGAAGATGTGTTTTGTGTGCTATTCTCCAACCCTGTCTTGCACAAAAAATGCGCCCATCAGTTGTTTGGAACTAGTATACTTTATGTAGACAAATCAGTTGTTAAGAACTGGTGGGCCTTCCATATTACATGCTTCCATTTTTTTCCTGGCAACGTTTATTCCCCGCAATTTTGACGTGATGCAACGTTTTCTTTTATATGCATAGTTGCTATATCAGCCACTCTACCATTCGTTCAAAGACGAGAAGTAGCTATGGTAATTTCGAAATGCAACAATGATTATCTGAACTTTCTGTCTTTGGTGCCTTCATTATTAATGATTCTGCCGTTAATACTCATGCAATTGATACCTTGTAACTAGTGATTTTTATTTGCAGGTTCAACGCCGAGCGGGTGCTTCGTGGGAATCTCTAGGTTCGTGTAAATTAAAACACAAAGAGAATCGAGTCGATATTATCACGGGCTTAGACACTGGTATATGGAAAAACGTAAAGAATTCATAGGAATCGGGAGGGACGGAGCTCCCAGAATGATATGGTTTCATATTCAAGGCGCGTTTGTAACAAGAATAAAAATGTCTGGCATTCATAAGCTACCACTGCATTTTTCAACAGGGGAATCTCTATGCAAAATCTTCCGAGGCTGCTAATGTAATATTTATGTGACTCCGGATTTGAATCAGTGGCATTTCCCAACTTTTCTGAAAACAGAATGCGTAACGAGTCACAGAAATGACGTCTGTTTCTCTGCTGTGGCCGCTTCATAAAGAAGTTATTGCATATATAATTAGACTCAACGGTTTTATCAGCTGATTGAAACCATAGCTCAGGCAGATAACTATTTCAAATCTTATGGGAACTTGTACGAAAGTGTAAACACATCAGTGTAAGTTATATAAACATGTATGCATAGCTGAGGTTATCTACTGTACATATAGTAAAACAGGTGGATAGCCATTTCCGGCACATTGCAGAAATGCTTCCTTTTTAATAGTTCTGCTGTTCAATGAACCCACATATCGAGCGACATCTAATATCCTCACTAATAATTATGGAATCTCTGTTGATGCAGTGACTGGAGAGAAAAGTTCCTTTTTACCCCAAAAAGTGACGATTTTTGAAGAAATTGACATCTATGTACACATATATACTCCTGGAATACGCTTAAGATGAGGAGCGGAGAGTAGCTCCTATACTAAAGCATATTTAACTTTCTTCCGATTACATTGGCATACTGAGTGCGGGAGCAATTACTGTCTGAATGCCCCTGTGCGCACTGAGACATCTTCAGATCTTGTTCCAGAGAAATACGATTATGCGTTTTAATAGTTCGATTACATTTAATTACTTCACCAACAGAGTTAAGAAAATGAATTGTTTTCATAAATTATTGGCTAGACTTTCTAAAAACGGATGTGTCGTATACGACTATGGCGTTGAAGACAAACTACAAAATTCAGATGGTTAATGTGCTATTTTATATTTTGTAAACTTGGAATGAACGCGAAACTGGTATATAGAAATTATTTAATTACATCATGTTTCTTGTAAAAATAGTTACACCTCAATGTAGAGGATATTCAGAGCACTGTAAGATAGCAATATATATCTTCATAGATACTACTAAACACGCCTTTATTTCTTCAGCTGTTGAGTACAGTAACCTGCCAGTACATGTGAATGATACGTGGTTTGTACATATGGAGATGAAAATCTCTGCTGCGATGTATTTTATGAGGTTCTGGTGTGGTTGATCACCTGTTCTTTCCAAACTCCTTCTTTAAAAACTGGAGCAGTTGGAAAGGTCTCAGACAAGTCTGTATGTCACCAAGGAGGACTACTTCGTCGTTGTGGCAGAAGTAACTGTGCATCCGTCTCGTCTGAATCGTCATCACACCACAAAACTGCAGGTTCTATGTCAGTAGACGGGACAAATGGGTCATCACCCTCATCATCGCTTGAAACATCATGTTCTGATAGGTTACCAACAAAGCAATGCATTGAAAGTCTGTTGACCATTAAAAGGAATCGGTTGAAGACATTTAGGAGGCGAATAAATAATAATACATACTTACAGAATGTCGACATAGCTATTATTTTCTTAACGTCCGCAGGGGAAGAAGCTGACTCGCCACTTAGAGTGCTGAAATGTGTTGTAGTAGCTCGTGGTATATTGCAGAAGATGAGCAGACTATTGGCATATGTATCTTTGGTGTTAGTTGGTTGTGCGACACAGGAAAAATTTTCTAGTTCCATGTGTTGTGTATGACAAGCGGGATGCGAAGAGATTAATTAATTTAGTCGTGTCTTCGATGTTGTAACGTATCAAAATTAATTCTGAACTTTTGAACAGTTTAGTATCGTTACGTGAATAATTAGGTCGTTTCAGCCTGCACTGTAGAGCCAAACCAATGTAGAGCCTCCAAAAGCTTGAACAGTCACCTGCTGACATGCAGGGTCCGTAGATTCACGATGTTGGCTCCACACCTGTACTCGTCCATTCGCTCGATACAATTTGAAACGACACTCGTCAGACCAGTGAACATGTTTCCAGTCATCAACAGTTCAACATTGGTGTTTACGTGCCCAGGCGAGGCGTAAAGCTTTGTGTAGTGCGCTCATCAAGGGTACACGAGTGGGTCTTCGGCTCCAAAAGCCCACATCGATGATGTTCCTTTCAATGGTTCGCACGCTGACACTTTCTGATGGCCCAGCACTGAAACCGGTAGCAATTTGAGGAAGGGTTGCACTTCTATCAAGTCGAAAAATTCTCTTCAGTCGTCGTTCTTCTCGTTCTAACAGGATCTTTTTCCGGCCGCAACGACGTCGTAGATTTGATGTTTCACCAGATTCGTGATATTCACAGCACACTCGTCAAATGGTCGTACGGAAAAATCCCCATTTCATCGCTGCCAGCAGTAACAGATCTAACTACTGAGCCAGACACTTATTGTCCTATACAGGCATTGCCTACCGCAACGCCGTATTCTACCCGTTTACACATCTCTATATTTGAATACGGATGCCTATACGTACGAGTTTCTTTGGCGCTTCAGTGTATTATGGCAGCAGCAAAATGTCATAAATCAGATAAAGGGTGTAAAAAT
Source organism: Schistocerca serialis cubense (assembly GCF_023864345.2). Taxonomy (NCBI): domain Eukaryota; kingdom Metazoa; phylum Arthropoda; class Insecta; order Orthoptera; family Acrididae; genus Schistocerca; species Schistocerca serialis. The sequence goes on from NC_064642.1 coordinate 671,040,022, forward strand.
GCTTTATTTCTTGCAACTAATGTCGGTGTGTGTGGTTATGTTCTATTAAAACCTGTATTGTAAACAACTGTACTGCGCGTAGGTGTTTTTTTTTCCCTATGTCTTTTTTTTCCTGTCTCTTCCAGTGTGAGAATTAAATTTGTGATCACTCGATCACATCACCGTTTGCCTGTGTCTAGATCTAATTCATTTTAAAGAGCTAAAACAAACTCTGGTTCGTTAAAATTAAAACCAAGTTCCCAAATTCTCATTTTACCCATTGTTGTAAATAAAGTGAACGGGAATAACCTAGCGTTAAACTATGAAGAGGGAAGCAAAGAAAAAGAAAAAAAAATAAAGGTTGAAAGTTTAGTTATCTGACTTATAGCAAACACAGCAAGCACGTACAGTCCAGCTTTATAATATACATAAAGGTGTAACGAATCTTTAAAAAGAAAGCAGAGAAGAATTTTATCAAAGTTTAACGACGCCGGTTTACTGTTTACGTAATTTCTTGAGAGGTAGCTTTGGAGTAACAGTTTAAAAAAAATGTTAAGAGTTGTAAATCAATACGCAACGATTTAATTGCGAAAGAATTCTGATTTATAACGAAAGACTATTTTTAAACTTTCTCAGCAGAACTATAGCTCACTAGGGGATCTCAGTAGCTGTTATTTACTTCGATACTAAGAAATACATCTTTGGCCTGAGACGTCAATTGCTTTATAAAAACAATTAAATGCAGAACATTTTTATTCATTTTGCAATGCGTAAGTGCTGTAATTAAGGACTGGGATTAATTAACTTAAATAATTCCATTCTAAGTGCATCGTTGTTATTATCTGGGTAACGACTTAATAGGTGTCAATATTGCGTAGTAGATTACGGCTGTCAAGCATAATTTTCGTTAATAGTAATTTGTACTATTCACTCGACTGTGATTTGTTGACGATCTCTATAATTACATAAGAACTTAAGTGTATAAAGATCGACCAATGACCTCAGCAGTTTGGTCCCACAGAACATTACCTTATCTAAACAGACCCGTGGGATCGTTATATTACACTCTTAGAAAGCGTATTCACCAATTCTATCAGGTACACGAGTGGTGATTGTTTTACCAGAATTACTGACACAGCGTCTCAAACAACCTGTTATCTCCTGGGAAGTTAGATTGAGATCTATTGCGCCTCTCCACGAATTATTAGCAATTTCTTGTGTCTACATTTCTCTCGATTTTCTATTGTACGGTGTTCGGGTTACGTCTGAACGTTTTTCAGGGCTAGATACGTGCAATTCCGGTACAATGCGAGGTCCTTACGGGAGTGAGCTCTCGGTTCTTTAGAATCTGTAAGTAGTATTTCACGGCACAATTCGCCTTTACCTTCAGCTGGTTAACCAGTTCTGGTTTTTCAGCATTTCCGTGACGTTACGCCGTAAGTAAGAGTACTCTTTATCATTTGTGCTATACTTCGTAGTACGCGGTAAACGGTTCCTGTAGGTTTTGTATGATGTAGATCTCAGACACATGAGTAGTACTGCGGGATGGCTTGTCCAAGTATTTTGAAGCAATCTCCTTTGCTAAAATACCAATCAACTCAGGTCTGACACCTGCTTTACCTGCGACGGAGGCTACGTGATCTTCCCATTTCTATTCAGAACATGTGGCTGCGCCCCGGTAGGTATATGAATTATATGATTCCATTTGTAACTCATTGAACACCATCTTTCCGTATTATCTGAAGTACTCAACTACACATTTCTGAACAACTGTAATAAGATGCCTAATTTTGAACCAGTTTCATATTCTTGTGTTCTGAGTGGGTATTTGTGCAGCTTTATTCATATAGTACTTAATTATAAGTGCAACTTTACCATCAGCATAAGGAGTCGTGTTACTGTTAATATTGTGCGCAAGATGACATTCTGTATCATCACCAAATAGGGAAATTTTTCGATATGATAAAGAATTGCGGTGGCAGTCATTAAAGCAAAGGTGAGTGTCGTTGTTGCGAGATATTTTCAGTAAATGAGAACCACGAACTTTCTCCTCTGGATACCAAAACATTTTATTGAGCCCGACACTTTTGAGGAGAAATGACCATCGTGATAAAAGAAGAAAAATCGGAGCTCGCACTGAAAAATTGAACTCAAAATATTTCACACGTGCTGTTCGAGAAAGGAAATGGGCTGAGAGCGGCTCTAAGAACCCTCTGCCAAGCACTTAAGTGCAGATTATACATATAGATGTAGATGCTGACGTTGATGTGAACGTCATTAACATACAACATGAACAGCTGGTCGACTTGTAACAGTTCATTTTGGCCCAGACAGGTCGTTATATTTTAATTCAGAATACGTTCTAAAGGTCTGCAATAGAGGAATGTGTTATCGGACGTACATCACTTCTGGTATCCATATTGTAGACAGACGTGTACTTCTGTTTTCATTCATATGGGCACAGCATTTTGTTCGAGAATCTATACTACCTTGTGTTTAAAATCGTGGCTATCTCAGACGTAAATGCTATGTAGAATCTAACATGGATACCAACGGACCATGGAACCTCTCTCGGATTCAGCGATTTCAGGTGTTTCTCAGTCCCGCTGACTCTAATAAGTACGCCATTCAGCTTTTCGTTGCTTCAAGAATTTTACTGCAGCTGCATTTCTGGATCTCCCTTTGTAACGGAAAGCAGTTAAGCATTTTTTCCTTTGCTTTTCTACCCCACTTTCAATTACTGTGTCAACCATTTGGTTGTGGATACTGTGTTACGTGCCTTTACATTTGTTCAGAATTTCTTTATGGCTTCTGAGAAATCTTTCAACAAGATTTTACAACGATATGCACTGAATTCTGAACTATCGGGTAATATATAATCTATAAAATACCAGAACTACAAAATCGAAGAAATGTATCGTATATTTCTTGTGCAGGCACAGATGTAGCAGAGGTTTATCTACACATTCTACATATTTTTTATTTTTTATTCCCTTTATAATCGTTTTCTATTTGAGGATCTTGAAAAAAGGTGTAGGTCTCAGAAAAAGTAAATAACATATTGCGCGGGTACATTGCCTATTAATACTTATTTCATCATAGTCAACCAGCTTCTACACGGAAAGCTATTACAGCCGTCTTTACAACAGACACTGAGAGCGGTTCTAGGAATCCTCCGCCAAGCACATAAGTGCAGAGTATACATACAGACGTTGATGTCATTGTCATCCAACATGGACAGCTGGTTGACGTGAAAGAAAGACATACTCTCGGAAAGGTGACTAAAACTTCTCACAGGCTCTAGTAACATTTGTGATATAGGCCTATTATTTCGCGCAGGATTGAGACCTTATTGCAAAACATCAAAATCCAGTGAACATATGTAAAATCCCGTTTCCACAACCTTACGCATTCATACTAACGAATATGAAGAGAAATGTATAATCTTAGTACTGCATATAAAACCTAGAATCATCATCACAGTACAATTTGACATTCAACCCGTGGCGTAGAGCACAGGACCAAACACAAGACCACTCTCATTGTTCAAAGTATAACTCGCGTTCTGTGGGGTTCCGTACAAACTTAATTATGTATGTAGATACTTCGTCCATCTTGGGAATCGAGAATCTCGATGATTTTTGCATCTTATTGATACCGACACTGGCAAGATATCGGCACCTGGAATTCCAAGTCTTTCGAGAATGTTCTAATTTTAAGTTTAAATGTATTGCCTAATTTCTCCTTTACTATAGTAATACCTGAGAAAAGGAGTCTAAACAGGTTGTCGTTGGGATGAAAAATGATAAAAAAGTTTCTTCAGTGTGATTTACGTGCAAATAAACCATTTTCAGATTTTTTCCCTCACTTGTGCTGTGAAATCTTGCTTTGTGCCAAATTTCAAGATTCTAGGTCAGCATGGGAGTACCCTGTAGGTTTGATGAGTGAGTTTACGAGTATCAAAATATGTAACGTAAGTTGTGTCTTTTCACTGTGCTGACTGAAAAGCTTAAATGTTTTACACCACCAAGAAATGGTAGAACCTAATATGTGACTTGTGGCCTAGATTTCAACTTGATACGTCTGGATTTATCAGAGCATGAGGGGACTTAACAGACGGCCAGACTGACACACCGCGAATGAATGTAATAAGCAAATATTTTCTCGTGTGATAAAGGTACAAATTGACAATTTTGGGATTTCTTTTCTGTGAAATCTAGCTTCTTGTCAAATTTTCTGATTCTATGTCACCGGGAAGTACCCCGGATATATTTTGATAAGTGTTTGCGAGTATCGAAATATCTGGCATATATGGCCGTACTTTTTGATTACATTTACTTAGAAGCTTGACCTTTTTCACACCACCGAGGAACCGCAGACTTAAGTATGTGACATAACTTTCACCATGGTACGTCCACTCGTCCCTGAGAAAAATAGGTCTTAACGGTCGGACAGACCAAAAGAGAGACGGAAAACAAAGGGATCATATGAGCGCTCTGTTTTTACCGATTGAGGTATGGAGGCGTAAAAATACAACTCGTTGCTTGAATGACCAATACCAATTTCTTTCATGCACATAAAATAGCTCTTCAACATTATTTGGTTTCATGGAAAATGACAGAGCTCTCTAAACGTTAAAGAAGACCCATTTTGCGCCAGCTTTAGTTGTCACTTTTCTGAGAAATTAACAAATGGATTGAGAATTGATGAAACGTTGGAGCAGGCACAATTGCTAATACGATAATTAAAATGGTGGCATGGGTGAAGCATAGACAGAGTGAATAACATAAAACTTCCACAGCAAATATTGCGGAAATGTAAAGTGCTATTGTTGTATGGTTTTCAGGGAAGGGATTGGTAGTCAGGGGCTCGTATTGTTAGCCAATAAACATATTGTAATAATACCTAGAAAGTGTATTTTTTTGTGCCAACATACACTTTTTTTTAAATGCAACAGTACCTATTGACATTAACAAACTAAAATTGGGTTAAATTAGAATAGCGGTAGTGTGCGAGTGCGAGTGATTTACGAGATGTCGTATTTTGAAAAGTTTCCATAAGGACAATTGTTTGTGCGATTTAACGAGCGTAGTTGTAAGGTACGATGCTGTTATGTTTCTTAGCAGTGTTCTTGTGTGTTCCTTGAGTACACTGCGGCTTGCTAGTCAGTCAGTGTGTTACATTCAAAGCATTAGTTCTAGAGAGGACGATGTGATTTACCAATGCAGCCGTTGTTTCCATGTTGTGTGGAGAGTGTAGGAATAATGCAGTTCGTAATTGTACGGTGTATGCGGCAACATATTCCAAACTATCTCGGCAATTATTTATCAACCTCTTACGCCAGTCACGTTAAAGGGGTAATGTAACACCTATACTACGTAACAGAAGGAGACAAGTGACGACAGAAGAGGGAGAAACAGTGTTCTTTCTTCTGTGGAAGCTGAACTGCACGTTAGCTCCCGTGCAGGTGAAACGTCGGCGTCCATGGACAGTATACGTTTGGTGTAGTGCAGTGAATCATCAGCCCATATGCCTGTTTTTCAAAGACGGAACACTGTTCGCGCACAAGAGCCGCAGCCTCCTAACAGATCATATTCTTCGTATGGTATACGACTGCCCTCTACAGTCTAGGAGGAATCTCTGGTATCATCCTGAAGCCTGTCGAGCCCTTAGTGCAAGAATTGATTCTAAATCGTTGGAATGAACTCTGAAGACCTTTATCTTCGCCGACCCATTCTAAGTACTAAAGGACATTAGCGTGACTGTTTTCTGTGGGAAAGCTGAAAGACGCTATCTACAAGGACTTATCAACTACATCTGATGATACGCAACTATGTTTTACTGGAGCCTGCTAGGACATCTCCGCTGAAATGCTAACACGTGGTAGCAGTCATTCTATACCATATATAAAGTGTGTATTTCCGCTGTCGGTGATCATTTTGAACGCAACCTGAGACGATCAGTTGTCTCGTTACCGGCCAGAGTCCACATAACTAGGGTATGCACTTTACTGTGTGCTACCAAAGGGATTTTACAAGAATCATTTTCAAAATACGATCTCTCATAAACGACTCGAAATAGAATCCTGGAACAAACACTACTGACATTCTAATTACCCTACTTTTAGTTTCCTAATGTCCTTTTGTAAAAGTGGATGTTTGTGCAAAAATACACACATTATTACTATATACTGAGTGCCTAAAACTACGAACCCCTGACTACCAGTCCATTCTGTGAAAAGCGCACATAATTAGCAGTTTCCATTTCAGTAATATTTGGTTTCTTTATGTGGTTCACTTCTGAGTAAATCACGGATACACATAAGGGAGAGGGATCGCAGCCAGAAGTGATAACACGGCTCCGCTGTAAACTTTACTCGTACAGTATTCACTCCCTATACCGCTTACGTAACATTCATATTAGCCAGGCCTCCCATCGACGTGGCGTAGCAAGTAACGAGGTGTTTGGCGTGTGGAAAGGATCCATGACCACTTACTCGGTGTTATCACTTCTTTATTCAGGCAGGTCACAAGTACGTGTGACTATTGATTGTCGATGCCGAAGCGCAGAGAGCTCTGTGTCATTGTTGTTCTTTAGTAGAAGCCGCGGAGTGGAAACCAGTGGTCCTGATCGAAAGTCAACGGCTACGTGTGCCGTTGCTTGCCGTAGGCATACCCTCAGCAGCCGCCATAATTTCAGTGATTAACAAGAAACATGTATACGTCATTTTTCCGCTTTCCGTCATTCCTGAGTTACTTTGCAGTTTGTTTTTTGCCAAGAAAAAACAATGGCTGACTGTCTCGTTTTTGTGTTTCTAAGGAACATATTCGACTCTTGTAAACAATAGATTTCAGCTATCAGTCGTCCTTTAGAAATGTTATTGGCAGATCTAGATTTCAGCTAGAAACTAGCCATTCTCAATGCACTATAATTTTTTATCAATGCATGTAATGCCTGTTGGTCGGGATTCATCCACAGTTCATTGACTACTACTCCCTACTCAGTACTCAGTAGTATTCAATGAACTGTGGATGAAGCCCGACCAACAGGCATTACAAGCATTGGTCAAAAATGGTAGTGCATTGAGAAAGGCTAGTTCCTAGCTGAAATGTAGATCTGCCAATAAAATCTGAAAAGGACGACTGATAGCTGAAATCTATTATTTACAAGTCAATATAACAGTCGCTGAGTGCAACAGTCTTCTGAATGGAAGGTAACCTCAAGGAGGTGTCCCGAAATTGGTTATCTCAAGAAGGAGTTCTTGCAGTATGAATTGAGGATTCATGAACAACCTGTAACCGGCAGCATTCTGGAGTTGGCAGCTAGGTTGCGCGCGGCCTTGGATCTATCGAAATCCTTCAGGGTGGCTATGATTGGAGAGGTGACGCCTTGCAATTTATTTTGAGTGCCGTTGATGATTTAGACGGGAACCTTGCCTTTTTAGAGGATAGCCAACCAATAAATAGGCAAATATCTCGTTAGAGTCCCACTTAGTTCATTTGGGGAACCGCTTAAGCGATTTTGATTGCGTGGAAGTTAAAGATGCTGAGAGGCGGGAAATAAACGGGTTACGAGTCGTGTGCGGGATTTGAAAACCAGAAACGCGGCCTAACGTTTAAGTATGGAAGGCGCTAGTTCGGAACAAGGGGACGCTGGTAGTTAGGGTCTTAGCGGCACTCAGATTTTTGACGTAAAGAATTGCGGTCAGGCAGCCTTTGACAGGTTTACTAAATTACCCAATCCTATTATGTGTTCATTTACTGGATGGTCGGAATTATCTGTCGATAATTTGAGTCACGTTCAAGAGCTTTTGTAGTTATTAGCCAAGTTGGAGGTTCAGGATGATACCTTGCGTGTCCTGCACAAGGTAATTCTCTCGCTACTGTATCCCTTAACTAAAGAAGTGTTAAATGTATTAGTTTGGATGCGACAGCAGTCCATTAAATATCAGAAGACTTTAATTATAGCTATGAAATTGTCAGCACGAAAGCAAATCGAACATGAGTGCAAGTTTTTCGGGCAAGTGTAGGGCACTGGCGAAACATTAGAACAATACGTGGAGAGAGTCTATAACACAATGTTGGCTCTGGATATGTCTATCTCTCCGTCTGATGTCGTATCTAACATTCTTGAGGGGATGCCCCCTGATAATCGGTCACGGCTAGTTTCTGCTAGCCGGCCGGCTAGCTTTTCGGATTTTGACCAAGTAGTGTGGTCAATTCAGGCTCTCACGTTCGTTGATTCCCAGTGTAATACTAATTATAGCACACGGACAGTATCTTCAGTTCCAGGGAATATCAAGTTACTCGCGGAGGCTGTTGTGCAGGCTAGGAAGCATTGTTTTCGCTGTGGCGACACTACTCATTCAATACACAATTGACCTATTCCTAAGAGATCGCTGGCAAACACCTGACGCCATAGGAACAGAGGGGGTAAGAATCGCAAGTTACCCTTCCGATGGGCACACATCTGTGCTCCCAGAAGGCCCCCTCTCCCCTACGTTTGTACTCGCTTGCGAACAAGCCCCTTTTTGGACTGATTCCGGAAGTTCGGTGTCCTTGATTGACCATAAATGGTATTTGGACTTTTTTCGATTGAATAGGTTATCTGTTGTGAGGCCTGCCTGGTAGAATTGTCGCGTTGCGAATGGAGAAGAATTTCTGGTGTGGGGGAAATGCAGGATAACCTAATTAATCTGTGATTTTAAGTGGGCAGTTACCTTGTTGGTATTTACTGGTTTAGGCGTACCCTTACTCCTGGGCTGCGATTTCATTCAGCACACCGGATTGGTATTAGACTACGTTAGTCGTACATTAAGCTTTAAGTTCAGAGCGGAGGAAAAGAAAGCGCTGTGTGCGTGTGATCGTTCTAACTTGGTCAGTATGGTCGGCAGTAAAGCCAACAGCTTTGAGGCTAGTCAGCTTCCTGATGATCGCACTGCTCAGTCAACAGAATTGTTTCCTGACGCGCTTTCTGAGAAACTTGGTGTAACTAGTCTTATTGAATATCACATTCATTTGTATGATGACCTTCCGGTTCGGCAGTCGCCTTTTAGACTTTCCCCTCCCAAAATGAGAATCATAAAGGAAAGAAAGGACACTATGTTGCAGAAGGCGTTATCAGACCGTCAATCTCGTCTTTACGCTTCACCAATATTTATTGTTCCTAAAGCCGGTGGTAAGGAACATAGACCTGTAGTTGATTACCGGTTATTGAATAAGAAGGTTATGTTAGAATCCTTTCCCTTACCCGATATTCATAATTGTTTTACGTGCTCCTCCGGGGCAAGATGGTTCACTGTTCTTGACGTTAATCAAGCTTATAATCAGATTACCCTTAGTGAGGAATCAAAACATGTTACCGCATTCTGCACGCACTGGAATTTCATTGAATTTAACTGAGTTCGATTTGGTTAGGCTACTTGAGCAGCAGTATCATCGTGCTTGTTGTTCCGTGCTTTGGGAGACTTAAAACTTAAGTGTGTGTACAACTATGTGGATGGTGTTGTGGTGTATAGCCGAACCTTCGACGAACACCTTCCCGGCGTTAAGCCGGCCAAGATTACTCTTGCTAGACACCAAATTTCCTTTTTAGGCCATCTTGTCTCAGGGGACGGAGTTAGAATTGATCAAGAGCAGACCAGCGGGATTAAGAAATTTCCGCCCCAAAGGACAAAGAAGCAGGTGGAGCGTTTTATTGGCATGGCGAATTATTTTCGCAGGTCCGTCCCTAATTTCGCACAGTTAGCTGTCTCTCTCAATGACTTGCGAGAGAGAGGCCAAGATTTTACCTGGGGAGACAGCGAACAAAGTGCTTTCGAGGCGTAAAGACCGCCATTACGAACCCTCCCGTTTTGGCAGTTCCCCATTTCCAGAAACGTTTTGTAGTCCAAACCGATGCTTCCAATGCCAGGATAGCAGCCATGCTTTTTCAAGAAGATCAGGGCGTGTAGCTCCCCGTTGCATTAGCTTCAAGGAAGTTCACCGCCAGACAGTTCAACTATTCTGTCTACGAGTGTGAGGTTCTTGCGGTGCTCTTCGCCTTGAAGAAATTTCGTTTTTATTTAGAACATGCGGAATTCGATTTCGAAACTGACAATGAAGCATTGGGTTGGGTCTTAGCTCGACCTCAAAAGACCGGAAGGATTGCTAGGTGGGCGGTCCGCACTTCCGTCTTTCCTTTTAAGATGCGTCATATTAAAGGTTCAGAGAATCAGGTAGCTGACGCCATTTGTAGGATGTTTAGTGAAGAGCTTGAATCTCAGCCAAGAGGAGAGCAGGACTCGTGTAGTCAAGTGGTGAACAGTGTCCCCGCAGATATCCCCCAACTATTCATTGACCTTAAAACCAAGCAGAATGAGGGTCCGTATTTGGTTCCGATCAAGCATAAGATCATTGCTGGCGAAGGCCTGCCCCGTTACTCCTTAAGGAATGGGATATTCCGTGAAGAGGTTGGTAAGCCCATAGCTGTTACAGTTTGCGTACCACTTGATTTAGTTTCACTTTTCTTTCAGTATTTCCATAATTCTGCACTAGGAGGGCACCTCGGCCTCCATAAAACCTTGGCCACGGCATGGGGTCATGTGATGTGGCCGTTTCTCTACCACGATGTGCGGCGGATCGTCAGTTAGTGTGACGACTGCAGAAGGAGTAAGGCAAGTTCTCACGCCCCTTTGGGTCTACTTCAATTCAAAGAGAGCAGCGACCGATGGATTAGATGGTTATCGACTTTGTAGGATCTATGCCTAGGACTAAGGGAGGGTAACATATCTTCATCGCCGTGGATGGCTTTTCACGTTTTGTATGGATCCCGCCCAGTACCGGGGTCACTGCGAGTGTAACCATATGTCACCTTACCCGTGATTTTTCAAGGTATGGCCCCCGAAACAACTCGTTAGCAATAATTCGCTTGCCTTTGTATCAAGAGAATTTTACTAAACTGTAATGTGTTTGGGTTCTTAACGAATTGGTGTGCGTGTCTTAAATCACTTCATATTGCAAATTATTGCTCTTTTAAAAACGTTATCAGTGACACATTTCGTTAAATCACATTCTGATGGTAGTTTATTGTTCCTTTAAGTATTGAAATCTCTCTGGCTCACCTCTTTAAGTTAGTTTTCGTAATTGTAATTTTCTGCCTTCCTTGAGAAGCAAGCTATCTGTGATTTTTAGTATTGTCTTAAAGATGGCCAGGTGTTGACTGTCTCTTAGCTGTTTTATAAATATTGTCTGAATAAATTGTTAACTTGTTGATCTGGTAAGTCATTGTTTTTAAGGAGTGACATTATAGGGACCTTGACCTTCCATGCTGAGTGTATCCCTCACCCCGACTTCCTCAGTCACAGGCGTAACTCCAACATTTGTTTTCATGATGTATCATACTTAATAGCAGAAACTGACAAGTATGAAAAGATTCAAACATTCCCGTAAATGTGGATCCTCAAATGTGCGGTTACGAAACCCGTGACATCAGCATCAGATATATTCCTAGTTAGTGCAATGGAATGCAAAATTAAGGGACGAAAGTAATTTTCGAATGAGGTGCCACTGCCAAACACCATAGCTAGATGAAACTTGGACGATACAGAGAAACAAGATGTATAGTACAAAAGGAAACTGAAGGAAACAGGCATTGAGACGAACAGCAATGACGCTTCTATTCGAAGATAATATTTACAGAATGAGATTTTCACTCTGCAGCGGAGTGTGCGCTGATATGAAACTTCCTGGCAGATTAAAACTGTGTGCCCGACCGAGACTCGAACTCGGGACCTTTGCCTTTCGCGGGCAAGTGCTCTACCAACTGAGCTACCGAAGCACGACTCACGCCCGGTACTCACAGCTTTACTTCTGCCAGTACCTCGTCTCCTACCTTCCAAACTTTACAGAAGCTCTCCTGCGAACCTTGCAGAACTAGCACTCCTGAAAGAAAGGATATTGCGGAGACATGGCTTAGCCACAGCCTGGGGGATGTTTCCAGAATGAGATTTTCACTCTGCAGCGGAGTGTGCGCTGATATGAAACTTCCTGGCAGATTAAAACTGTGTGCCCGACCGAGACTCGAACTCGGGACCTTTGCCTTTCGCGGGCAAGTGCTCTACCAACTGAGCTACCGAAGCACGACTCACGCCCGGTACTCACAGCTTTACTTCTGCCAGTACCTCGTCTCCTACCTTCCAAACTTTACAGAAGCTCTCCTGCGAACCTTGCAGAACTAGCACTCCTGAAAGAAAGGATATTGCGGAGACATGGCTTAGCCACAGCCTGGGGGATGTTTCCAGAATGAGATTTTCACTCTGCAGCGGAGTGTGCGCTGATATGAAACTTCCTGGCAGATTAAAACTGTGTGCCCGACCGAGACTCGAACTCGGGACCTTTGCCTTTCGCGGGCAAGTGCTCTACCAACTGAGCTACCGAAGCACGACTCACGCCCGGTACTCACAGCTTTACTTCTGCCAGTACCTCGTCTCCTACCTTCCAAACTTTACAGAAGCTCTCCTGCGAACCTTGCAGAACTAGCACTCCTGAAAGAAAGGATATTGCGGAGACATGGCTTAGCCACAGCCTGGGGGATCTTTCCAGAATGAGATTTTCACTCTGCAGCGGAGTGTGCGCTGATATGAAACTTCCTGGCAGATTAAAACTGTGTGCCCGACCGAGACTCGAACTCGGGACCTTTGCCTTTCGCGGGCAAGTGCTCTACCAACTGAGCTACCGAAGCACGACTCACGCCCGGTACTCACAGCTTTACTTCTGCCAGTACCTCGTCTCCTACCTTCCAAACTTTACAGAAGCTCTCCTGCGAACCTTGCAGAACTAGCACTCCTGAAAGAAAGGATATTGCGGAGACATGGCTTAGCCACAGCCTGGGGGATGTTTCCAGAATGAGATTTTCACTCTGCAGCGGAGTGTGCGCTGATATGAAACTTCCTGGCAGATTAAAACTGTGTGCCCGACCGAGACTCGAACTCGGGACCTTTGCCTTTCGCGGGCAAGTGCTCTACCAACTGAGCTACCGAAGCACGACTCACGCCCGGTACTCACAGCTTTACTTCTGCCAGTACCTCGTCTCCTACCTTCCAAACTTTACAGAAGCTCTCCTGCGAACCTTGCAGAACTAGCACTCCTGAAAGAAAGGATATTGCGGAGACATGGCTTAGCCACAGCCTGGGGGATGTTTCCAGAATGAGATTTTCACTCTGCAGCGGAGTGTGCGCTGATATGAAACTTCCTGGCAGATTAAAACTGTGTGCCCGACCGAGACTCGAACTCGGGACCTTTGCCTTTCGCGGGCAAGTGCTCTACCAACTGAGCTACCGAAGCACGACTCACGCCCGGTACTCACAGCTTTACTTCTGCCAGTACCTCGTCTCCTACCTTCCAAACTTTACAGAAGCTCTCCTGCGAACCTTGCAGAACTAGCACTCCTGAAAGAAAGGATATTGCGGAGACATGGCTTAGCCACAGCCTGGGGGATGTTTCCAGAATGAGATTTTCACTCTGCAGCGGAGTGTGCGCTGATATGAAACTTCCTGGCAGATTAAAACTGTGTGCCCGACCGAGACTCGAACTCGGGACCTTTGCCTTTCGCGGGCAAGTGCTCTACCAACTGAGCTACCGAAGCACGACTCACGCCCGGTACTCACAGCTTTACTTCTGCCAGTACCTCGTCTCCTACCTTCCAAACTTTACAGAAGCTCTCCTGCGAACCTTGCAGAACTAGCACTCCTGAAAGTTTGGAAGGTAGGAGACGAGGTACTGGCAGAAGTAAAGCTGTGAGTACCGGGCGTGAGTCGTGCTTCGGTAGCTCAGTTGGTAGAGCACTTGCCCGCGAAAGGCAAAGGTCCCGAGTTCGAGTCTCGGTCGGGCACACAGTTTTAATCTGCCAGGAAGTTTCATATCAGCGCACACTCCGCTGCAGAGTGAAAATCTCATTCTGGAAACATCCCCCAGGCTGTGGCTAAGCCATGTCTCCGCAATATCCTTTCTTTCAGGAGTGCTAGTTCTGCAAGGTTCGCAGGAGAGCTTCTGTAAAGTTTGGAAGGTAGGAGACGAGGTACTGGCAGAAGTAAAGCTGTGAGTACCGGGCGTGAGTCGTGCTTCGGTAGCTCAGTTGGTAGAGCACTTGCCCGCGAAAGGCAAAGGTCCCGAGTTCGAGTCTCGGTCGGGCACACAGTTTTAATCTGCCAGGAAGTTTCATATCAGCGCACACTCCGCTGCAGAGTGAAAATCTCATTCTGGAAACATCCCCCAGGCTGTGGCTAAGCCATGTCTCCGCAATATCCTTTCTTTCAGGAGTGCTAGTTCTGCAAGGTTCGCAGGAGAGCTTCTGTAAAGTTTGGAAGGTAGGAGACGAGGTACTGGCAGAAGTAAAGCTGTGAGTACCGGGCGTGAGTCGTGCTTCGGTAGCTCAGTTGGTAGAGCACTTGCCCGCGAAAGGCAAAGGTCCCGAGTTCGAGTAAAGCTGTGAGTACCGGGCGTGAGTCGTGCTTCGGTAGCTCAGTTGGTAGAGCACTTGCCCGCGAAAGGCAAAGGTCCCGAGTTCGAGTCTCGGTCGGTCACACAGTTTTAATCTGCCAGGAAGTTTCATATCAGCGCACACTCCGCTGCAGAGTGAAAATCTCATTCTGGAAACATCCCCCAGGCTGTGGCTAAGCCATGTCTCCGCAATATCCTTTCTTTCAGGAGTGCTAGTTCTGCAAGGTTCGCAGGAGAGCTTCTGTAAAGTTTGGAAGGTAGGAGACGAGGTACTGGCAGAAGTAAAGCTGTGAGTACCGGGCGTGAGTCGTGCTTCGGTAGCTCAGTTGGTAGAGCACTTGCCCGCGAAAGGCAAAGGTCCCGAGTTCGAGTCTCGGTCGGGCACACAGTTTTAATCTGCCAGGAAGTTTCATATCAGCGCACACTCCGCTGCAGAGTGAAAATCTCATTCTGGAAACATCCCCCAGGCTGTGGCTAAGCCATGTCTCCGCAATATCCTTTCTTTCAGGAGTGCTAGTTCTGCAAGGTTCGCAGGAGAGCTTCTGTAAAGTTTGGAAGGTAGGAGACGAGGTACTGGCAGAAGTAAAGCTGTGAGTACCGGGCGTGAGTCGTGCTTCGGTAGCTCAGTTGGTAGAGCACTTGCCCGCGAAAGGCAAAGGTCCCGAGTTCGAGTCTCGGTCGGGCACACAGTTTTAATCTGCCAGGAAGTTTCATATCAGCGCACACTCCGCTGCAGAGTGAAAATCTCATTCTGGAAACATCCCCCAGGCTGTGGCTAAGCCATGTCTCCGCAATATCCTTTCTTTCAGGAGTGCTAGTTCTGCAAGGTTCGCAGGAGAGCTTCTGTAAAGTTTGGAAGGTAGGAGACGAGGTACTGGCAGAAGTAAAGCTGTGAGTACCGGGCGTGAGTCGTGCTTCGGTAGCTCAGTTGGTAGAGCACTTGCCCGCGAAAGGCAAAGGTCCCGAGTTCGAGTCTCGGTCGGGCACACAGTTTTAATCTGCCAGGAAGTTTCATAATATTTACATTCGAGACACCTCAATTTATGACGGTCCACTGGACGTTAAAAAACTGGGAAATGAATCTTAATAGGGTCCATGGTAACCAGAAACAGCAGCGCATGTTCTGCAACGTTCTCGCTTGGCGCCCACAAGGTTGCAGAGGAGTTCTTGTGCCAAGGCGTTTCATCCTCCATCAGTGCCGTTGGCAACTGCTGGATGACGTTTGTCGACGTGATGAGTTGCAGTACGTCTGCATGATGCATCCCACGCGTGCTCGATGCCATACGACGGTGGAGTGAGTAGGTCAATCCATTCGTCAAATATTCTCCAGCTGCAAGAAGTCAGGACTTCTTGAAACCAGCGCTGTTCGAAGCGGTCGAGCATTGTCATCCGCAAGAAGAGGATAAGTGCTCTCAGGGCTGCGTACGAGGTTAAGGCGACCTTCTCATCCAAAATCCCCAAAAATTCGGATTTTTATTGCATTCTCTGAAAGGCATATGTGCTTAGAATGGCGGAACAAAAAGTATTTTCACTCGTACGTTACAAACATTTCTACAGCCTACTGTTCGAAGCAGTGTGATGGCCGCCTTGGGGCGCTCTCAGCCGGAGAAGCCCGGCTCGGGTGGAAAAGTTGTCGTGATGTGATGCACATTCACAAAATGATCTATACTGCAGTATGCATGGAAATATATTCGCTGGAAAATCTGACAAACAACGATTGCAAGCTGTTGAAAGCAGCATATCCAAAACAGCCAAATCGACTGTTGTCTCCACGTTTTCATCAATAAATATGCTAGCTTTTCAAGTAGGGTTGGGTACTGGTCTGAGGGCGATATTTCAGCGCTGCGTCGGCACTACATGCTTTATAAATGAGTATGAGCAGTCAATGAATCAACGGACGGTGACCTTTTCTGTTGAAAATACTCAAAACTGAGCCTTCACTAAATTTCAGTTTTTCGCTATCGCCTCCTCTACACTGGTCTCTGGATACCATGGCGTCCAGTTCTCTCGTGATTCCAGATTCGTCATAGGCAGATGCTGTGCCACTATGTTCTTCGTGATTCAGATATGTTTGCCCATACTGGAAACTTCTGTGTGTATCACCTAACCACAGTGTTATAAGATGGTTCACTATTGCCGTATATTTCCACCAGCTCAGCACAGATTGTTGCAACGTTGTACTCACCCAAATACAGAAAACGCACAATATTACACTTTGTCAATGAGCACCGAAGTTTTTTTGTGGCTCTTCTAGCCAGGTGCTACAGTTTTGCAGAAGTGTACTCCAAACTAAAAGTAAAGAATTACCTAACTTAATTTGTTCGCGATAACAGTTAAGACATTATAGCTACCCCCCTCGTAATTACTTAATGTCAAGTTCTATGTGAGACATTACTTCCCTCCGTCACTCAAAAATTTCCTCCTTAGTACGAATTCATTCATTTACTTCACATATCCTCACGATAACGTAGGACAATAGGTCTTTTCTGTTATCGAAATAATGCAACCACAGTGGTACGATGCTGGTAAGTAGGTTTAGTTTTTCCATGTTTTGCGATGAAAGAGGCGGCGTACTATGGCTAGGTTATCTTTTTCGTAGATATTGTATTCATGCTATTTAAGGACAGACGTGCTGTAATAAATATTCCCTGTGCTATGAAACCTGAACAAAATGTAGAACCTTAGAATAGTTTTGCAATAGTATCCAAAATACAGCACAAGGTTGTTTTAAATTTGTAGTATGATTTATGCTCGAAAGATAAGCAGATTCTGGAATACAAAAGAACTGTTTTGTGTATTTATGGTGTGGCTATTGGTACCACAGACAATTTACACTGACGGAAAAAAAACACAGCATCAAGAAGAGGTTGTGCGACATAGACGACAGTTGGTAGGCGTGTTTCTACACTAGAAAGATGTGTAATCTGATTTCGTGACAGTCGCATAAAAGTAGCGCTAGTAGTGCCATTATGAGGATGCAAATCAGGTTTTTGCTTAAATACGCACTGCAAAGGTCTTTATCGTTAAATACCGTTGAGATTGGACGTGGTGAGTTGATTTTAGTCAAGAAGCCGAATTTGAAAGACGTCGAGTAACAGGGCTACTTGAACCTGAATTAATATTCCGCGATATTGCAGGAAGGCATGTCAGGAATGTAGCTGGCAGCGGTGATGTACGGTCGTAAGAGGATCGGCCTCCAGACGGTGACGTGACGCTATCGAGAGAGTTGATCATTGTGTTCGGCGTATGACTCTGGAGCATCTGCAGCAGCAGTCTCAGTAGCAGGTGACACGACAGTGATATAAGGAACTGTTTCAAATCGATTACTTCAGGGACAGCTAAGAGATAGACGTCCAGTTGCGAGCACTCCACTGACCTCAAGCCATCGCCATTTGTGACCAGCAGCGTCAGGTGAGAGGTCACTGAAGAGCAGGGTTGATTTCTATTGTCTTTATGATGAAAGTAGGTTCTGCATCGGTGGCAGTGAAGGAGGGCAGTTGAGCGCCTGCAACCAACCAGTCTGCTGCCTAGACACACTGGTCCTACGCCTGGAGTAATAATCTGGGGTTTCGTATGACAGCTGGAGCACTGTCATGTTTATGCCACGCACACCGACTGCCAATTTGTACGTTAGTCTGGTGAATCGATCTGTTATGCTGCCATTTATGAGCAGCATTCCACCGACTGTTTTCCAATAGGATAATGCTGGACCTTATCCGTATTTGTTATCCAATATATCCTACAGAGTGCCCACATGTTGCCTTGGTTTCCTCGATCATATGATCTGTCTCTAGCCATCCAGCGTCACCCACAAACCTTGGCTGTATTGACCGACAAAGTAGAAAAGCCCTGGAACTCCATCCCACAAACTGGCATCCGGCACATTTTCAACACAATACATGCACGTTAGCATGCTTGTAATCAACATTCTCTCTGACACACCGGTCATTAATGTTCTAGAAGTTCACATTTGCAATGGCTTATCTTCCACTTACATTATCCTGCAATCTTGTAATATTAAATATGTGATGTTCATAAATGTACTCCCCAAGATTACATTACTCTACGTTAACTACTTTCCCGTGCAGTGTACATTAAGGATGGTAACTCAGACAGTGCGGTGTGGTTGCGTCGATAAATACATTAAGATCTAACATAAATTTTCTGAAACTGATAACCTCTAAATAAAGAATCTGTGATGGGTGGCACATATTGGCCTCGAAGGGCTAAATTTTTCGCCTTTCCATGCTTCTTAGTTCTTTGTCCTAAACGGAGCATGCATTCGGAAGACATTACTAACTATTAAATTATTTTGATACTGAGAATCATCTTGCGCACACCAACACACACACACAAACACACACTCACACACACACACACACACACACACACACACACACACACACACACACACACACGCACGCACGCACGCACACGCACACACATATATATAAAGAGTTGCAGCTCTTACTAGAGGTACGATTTCCCATGAACCATGGACCTTGCCGTTGGTGGGGAGGCTTGCGTGCCTCAGCGATACAGATAGCCATACCGTAGGTGCAACCATAACGGAGGGGTATCTGTTGAGAGGCCAGACAAACGTGTGGTTCCTGAAGAGGGGCAGCAACCTTTTCAGTAGTTGCAGGGGCAATAGTGTGGAGGATTGACTGATCTGGCCTTGTAACACTACCCAAAACGGCCTCGCTGTGCTGGTACTGCGAACGGCTGAAAGCAAGCGGAAATTACAGCCGTAATTTTTCCCGAGGGCATGCAGCTTTACTATATGGTTAAATGATGATGGCGTCCTCTTGGGAAAAATATTCCGGAGGTAAAATACTCCCCCATTTGGATCTCCAGGCGGGGAATACTCAGGAAGACGTTATCAGGAGAAAGAAAACTGGCGTTCTACGGATCGGAGCGTGTAATGTCATATCCCTTATCGGGCAGGTAGGTTACAAAATTTAAAAAGAGAAATGGATAGGTTAAAGTTAGATATAGTGCGAATTAGTGACGTTCGGTGGCAGGAGCAACAAGACTTCTGGCCAGGTGACTACAGGGTTATAAACACAAAATCAAATAGGAGTAATGCAGGAGTAGGTTTAATAATGAATAGGAAAATAGCAATGCTGGTAAGCTACTACAAACAGCATAGTGAACGCATTATTATGGCCAAGTTTATATGCCAACTAGCTCCGCAGATGACGAAGAGATTGATGAAATGCCGACCCTACGACATATCTTAGAAAACAGATTAAGGAAAGGCAAACCTATGTTCCTAGCATTTGTAGACTTAGAGAAAGCTTTTGACAATGTTCACTGCAATACTCTCTTTCAAATTCTGAAGGTGGCAGGGGTAAAGTACAGGGAGTGAAAGACTATTTACAATTAGTACAAAAACCAAATAGCAGTTATAAGAGTCGAGGGACATGAAAGGGAAGCAGTGGTTGGGAAGGGAGTGAGACAGCGTTGTAGCCTATCCCCGATGTTATTCAATTTGTATATTGAGCAAGCAGTAAAGAAAACTGAACAAATATTCGGAGTAGGAATTAAAATCCATGGAGAATAAATAAAAACTTTGAGGTTCGCCGATAACATAGTAATTCTCTCAGAGACAGCAAAGGACCTGGAGCCGGCAGCGGTGGTCTAGCGGTTCTGGCGCTGCAGTCCGGAACCGCAGGACTGCTACGGTCGCAGGTTCGAATCCTGCCTCGGGCATGGGTGTGTGTGATGTCCTTAGGTTAGTTAGGTTTAGGTAGTTCTAAGTTCTAGGGGACTTATGACCTAAGATGTTGAGTCCCATAGTGCTCAGAGCCAAGGACCTGGAAGAGCAGCTAAACGGAATGGACAGTCTCTTGAAAGAGGGATATAAGACGAACATCAACAGAAGCGAAACGAGGATAATGGAATGTAGTCGAATTAAATCGGGTGATGATGCGGCAATTAGATTAGGAAATGAGAGGCTTAAAGTGGTAAATGAGTTTCGCTATTTGGGGAGCAAAATAAGCGATGAAGGTCGAAGTAGAGAGGATATAAAATGTAGACTCTCAATGGCAAGGAAAGCGTTTCTGAATAAGAGAAATTTGTTAACATCGAGTATAGATTTAAGTGTCAGGAAGTCGTTTCTGAAAGTATTTGTATGGAGTGTAGCCATGTATGGAAGTGAAACGTGGGCGATAAATAGTTTGGACAAGAAGAGAATAGAAGCTTTCGAGATGTGGTGCTAGAGAAGAATGCTGAATATTAGATGGGTAGATCACATAACTAATGAGGAGGTATTGAACAGAATTGGAGAGAAGAGAAATTTGTGGCATAACTTGACTAGGAGAAGGGATCGGTTGGTGGGGCATATTCTGAGGCATCAAGGGATCACCAATTTAGTATTGGAGGGCAGCGTGGAGGGTAAAAATCGTAGAGGGAGGCCAAGAGATGAATACACTAAGATGGTTCAAAAGGATGTAGGTTGCAGTAGGTACTGCGAGATGACGAAGCTTGCACAGGATAGGGTAGCATGGAGAGCTGCATCAAACCAGTCTTGAGACTGAAGACCACAACAACAACGGTGAAACGCATCTAAAATAATTATACGAGAAAAATGCAACAGCCATTATAAGAGGTTTACTAAATAGAAGAAAACTTTATCAAGAACAATCAACTGCGGCGTTTTTTACCAGACCCTCAGAGCGTATGCTTCCGACGACCTGATGGATCCCTGGAAAGTAATAAGAAGAATAATTGTGAAATTCTAGCCAAATAATTCAGTACAGTTCTCAAATGCGAAGAGCCATCTGAACAACTCCGGAATGCAAAACAAGCACCAAATCCTAATTCGCTTCCACTTCAATACAAAGAATTCGTGAAAATAATCACGTCATTAAGAAAACAGTAGTGCTCTTGGCGAGAATGTAACTATTACACAATTATGGAAATTAAACTTCAAAAACATAACCCCTTGATATACCCTCTCCACAAGGAAGGAGACAAAATAGATGCGAACAATTACACAAAGCTTTGGTGAACCGTCTTGAGCGGCAAGCGTACCCAGATATTGGCGAGTATCAGGAGGGAATCAGGCAAGGGAGATCCTGTGCCGGATAGATCCGGAACCTCAGATCAATACTACACGACAGACAATGTCAGACCGCAACAGTCACATCTTTCGACTTCAAAAAAGCCTCCTATTCTGTTGACAGCCAAACGTTGTTTAACAGTCTAGGATAAACAGGGCTCGATAGAAAGACCAGAGCCATTATCCTGGAAATTATTTCATAAACCACCTCAAAAAGGGGGAGAAATGTCAGACTCATCCGAAATTCACACCCTGATCCGACAAAGAGACGGCTTACCGCTACCCTTGATCAACATCGTACTGGAAACGATAACCAGAGAATGAAAAAAAAATGTTGAAAGTATCCAAATTGGAAAGGATGAAGGAAGAAGGCTGTATGAAATGCCTCGCCTTGGCTGATGACCTGACTATATTAACAAACAATAAATATGAAGCCAAACTATCACCAGGTAAACTACATATAATCTCCTGTAAAACAGGACTCCAAATTTCCTATGAAAAGACTCAGTATATGGCCACCCGATTAACTGAAACATAGTACGGAAAAATCTCACAGGTCAGTCACTTCACGTTCTTAAGAGAAACCATCCAACCCTCAGGACTGAACGTAGAAAGAGCGTTCAAATTGGAAAAAGTGTGGAAACTGACATGGAATCACATACAACAGAAGAGCATTAACTCGAAATCCGAAACTAGGGCA
Organism: Schistocerca serialis cubense; assembly: GCF_023864345.2. Taxonomy (NCBI): domain Eukaryota; kingdom Metazoa; phylum Arthropoda; class Insecta; order Orthoptera; family Acrididae; genus Schistocerca; species Schistocerca serialis. The sequence continues at coordinate 671,062,244 of NC_064642.1, forward strand.
TTATGTGGCACAAACCACAGTTGTTAACGGGTAAGAATTATACATGACATAAAGAAATAAGAGCGAAAATTCTTAGAAAAATCAACAGCGCTGATCCCCAAAAGAAGTCTACGAACATACAGACAACATCAAAGATAAATTTAGGAAAAGACCCCAACAGTTGTATGCACACCTTTGTAGTATGAATGAAAACAGACTCACATAGAAAATTTTTAGTATCGTTAATTGAAGTAAATTATACACCAATTGAAAAAATAAACTGGAAGACCTGCAAGAACTGAGAATTTCAGAAGAAGAAGTTGAGCACAGAGAGTAATTCAAGAATAAAATGGAAAACAAGAAAACTGAACGAGTCCCAACGGAAGAAAGAACAGGAAAGAAATGAACAAATGAAAGGAAGAAAAAAAGGATTGAGTTAATGAAGACTTTTGGGAAGGAAAAGAAAATAAGAAAACGAAGTGAAGCTCTGGTTGGGTCAAGTTCACACTCTTTTCTAAAGCGGAATGATCGAGAATACCAATAATATGTATATAAAGATGCCAAACAGAAGAACATAACTGAAATAAAATTAACAGTCACATCAAACGAAACTGTCACCTACGTATATTCTCAGAATTTGCGCATTTCACTTATTGCCTTGTTTGTCATCTTGTAAATGCTAATATTGTCTCAGTTCTGTTAAAATATAAGAAAGAAGCCAGTTTTGCGGTATATTTCATGTGGTCGAAGAAAACGTGACGTAGGATGAGTGTAGTACATCGATTGTATATTAATAATTCTACTCATAATGCAGTTTCCAACGACTCCCGTCGCATTCATCTCGTGAGAAACCCATATTATCTGTGCGTGTCGTACAGGTGGTCTATTCTTCTCATTTAAATATTTCATTGCAGGTCACAAGGTCGGTTGTAACAGACAAACTTCCGAAATCGCCCGTTCACTAAGAAGCCGTCAGCACTGTCACCGATGAAAATGCTAGTTTCAAAAGAACTGTGGTTCGTAACACACAGGAATATTTTATGTCAAAATGGCAAAAAAGCAGTTTCTCAACAGACGTACAGCAATACGAGTCTCTTTATTCGTGAAACGACTCAAAATACACTCTGGCCGCTGAACAAAGATGTATGAAATTCCGTGTGTTCCGCAATTTCTAGAACTTATTACTCTGAATTGTTACACATAAAAGAATGGAGAGCGAAGTTTCCTTTCATTTTGTGATTGTCTGTAGTAGGACGCAGTTACTGAGGGCAAATCAAGAGAAGCAACCGCAGGTGAGTCTACAAATATGACAGTGCAATCGTACATCTTACTAATCCTATCCATTTACCAGTTACGAATATAAGCTGTATTCCTCGTTTTGCTACCTCTTAAATTTTTATTTGTTTTCCTAGAAGTCTGTACTTTTAAACCTTTACATAGATTTTCGATGTGGTGTGCAGAAATGAAACTTAAATTACTTACAATTTCAACTCTTCCACGTTAGATCACGCAAGAAACAAAGCTCAAAATGGTTCAAATGGCTCTACGCACTATGGGACAACATCTGAGGTCATCAGTCCCCTAGAACTTAGAGCTACTTAAACTTAACTAACCGAAGGACATTACACACATCCATGCCCGAGGCAGGATTCGAACCTGCGACCATAGCGGTCGCGCGGTTCCAGACTGTAGCTCCTAGAACCGCTCGGCCACAGCGGCCGGCTATATAGGGTGCCCCAAGATGAATGGACAACATGTAGGTTTCAATAACAGGTTACATCTCTTATATATCTACGAAACACAGGCTACAATTTCAGTATATTACACTCAACTGCATATTCATCCACAACCATTGTTAAGTTACTATCTCAATTTTAAATCACCTCGCGTAGTGCACGCGCTTGCTGACTAGCCCTGCCTTCTCGAAAATAGCCCCAAGTCACAGTCATAAACTTATTTTCGAGTATGCCGCTAATGGCAGTTTCCATTGCTTTATAGTGGAAATTGTGAGTGCCTTCGATCGAATTATAGGAAAAGCGTTCAGTAAATAATGGAACACTTTTTCCTTTCTCGGCCAATTTCAGTGGAAAAATGCGAAATTTGTTGTGGGATATCGTCGAATATTCTCGTTTCAGTCCCTATAGTTTCATGAATTTCCGACAAAGGAAGGCGCTATACGCAGACTTCGAAATGTCATCTGAACAGGCGTTCGTTCCAAGCACAGAGCTGTCAGTGGTATTTGCGTGCGCGCCAAACAGACGTCCTGCTCGGTGCGGCTAATATGGTGTTTATTTTGTAAGCGTGGTCCTCTCTTGTACTTCTACGCTTGAGTCAGCTGGTGTGTTCAAGGTATGTCTTGCACTTCACATGCTTTTATGATGGATGGATTACATAACCAATTACTGTTGAGTCCATTTTCATTTATATGTCTCGATGATGGATGAGGTTTTATCCAGGTACTGATATTTGATTACTTAATCGTATCACACTTACACACCATACCTTAAATACCATAAAAGAGGAAGCGGGATTGAATCATGATTGGTAGTCACAATTTATAATTAAGACATCTTAATGATATTACCCCTTAAAAATAGACAATTACAAATTGTGGACGAAGAAAGAGATAAAACTTTGCAAATTCAATACTCAGTACTCTAACAAACAGTTCCAGAATAAGAAAACAATTAAGCGACACAAACTTAAGAAATTCACACTCCCATATAGGACTTCCCTCAAAACAGATATAATGAAACTATTACAGGTAAAGGGTGACTTAATAACACTTGAACACTAGTGCCAAGGTAACATGCCATTACATAACACAATAGAATCACTTAAATAAAAAAAAAACTACAGCAGAGACACTGATCTTAAAAAAATAAATGTGCTCATACGTGTTAACAAAAATTTATTAGAAAAAGCTGCACAAGGAACTCAGCAGATATGAAGTTTAGGGTTTAGCCAGTTACCAGTCCCTAATATTTAAGAAAACACGTTCACATACAGGCAGGTTACATACAATATATATATCTACTAACTTAATCCGCCTTGACGGAAGGAAGATAAACACTAAACTTCGGAAGACGATATGTTAACAACTTCGGTAGTGGCAGGTTCTTAAACACTGCCCGGCCTAGAGCTCGGATGACATTTCACTCCTCGCCAAGCCGCTGGCACAATCAAAAGTTTCTGCCCGTATCACAAAGACATTGCAATAACTCTGAAAGATAGAAACACTCGGGAGGACCTTTGACTCACTTACAGATGGACAACTGTATTAATAGAGTGCAGGCTTCAAAAACGGCAACATAAAATAATTTAATTGCAAGATACACAAAGCACTAGTAAAACTTGTGAGAAAATTTTCAAATAACGGCCACCATTTAACTAGGCCAACTGAACGCTTCCACACCGTCTTAAGGTTCGACTATGAAAGTCTCACCATAATAATAACGTTTAAAATCTATCATTGCTTCGGTGAACAAACCATTACGACGACTTACTCCGTTTGAGGTACTCAATACGAGGGAGCGGGTTCGACAGCTTGAACGCTTCCCGTCAAATTTTCTTCCCAATGAAGTCACAGAACTTGTATCCCCAAGCTGCCCACGACGGCAAAACGCCAAACCAATTTCACACCACAACGTGTAACGGTCATCACGCTCGTTCTGCAGCCGTTATCACTCGTCTCCCCCGCGAATGTCACGAGATCTCGAGGTTTACCCGTCGAAGGCTAACAACCAAATCGCTTCACCTGCCAAGCCGCAAGATAAGACACGCGCAAAGCAAAGATAGTTTACCTCAACCACAATCGATCTAAACGATACATAAACAAAATAAGACTGGCACCAGCTCGCCAGCTCGCTTTTACAATCTCATGATGCCACAAAATGGTAAACCGCGTCATTGATATTACAAAATTTCGCAACCAAAACTGTGTTTATTTTGATTTTTTTCCCCTATGCCACTGTTATCAGATGACTGCAGGGAAACTATTGGTTAAAAATATTTGATTCTTTCATGTTGTTAGTCTAACATCACAGCCTGATGTCGTAGTTGATACCCCTTCGTGACTAGTCATACTTATTACGATGTTTCAAAGATTAGTAACTCACTGCCCGTTGTTCTAACAACTTGCCGCGAATTAAGAGTGGAAATTTCGAGGGATGCAGGAACTGGCAGTCTGAAACTGTAGTAATATTTCGGAATGCGTCCGTGAACTATATCGGTTCATATGTATTCATCAGCAAGAAATAACCGAATCCCATTCAAATAGTTCGAGCCTACGTCTTTAAGGTCTAAATCTCTCTCTCACCAGTGTATATCCATTTGCCAGTCTTCGCTATAATTTGAAAGTGTTACGGCGTAAAGTCAAACGTCGGAATGGCAGTCGGAAATGTTAGAGAAGAGATGGCTGTCCGAAGAAGTAAGCCAATCGCCCTTCCATGACGACAAGGAGACAGCAGCGGCCCCTATGGGAAGAGGACATAAGCGCCGCGACCGACTGGTGACGCCCCAGTTCGATAGCAGCTTCAAGATTAGCGACTCTGATAGCGGCGACCACGTTTCGGCACTTCAATAACAGTTCAGTACAGACTTTTGTCAGTTAGAGATCAGCAGTCACTGTAAAGACTGGTTATTTCGTATGTCGCCCTTTGTTTGCGATACATCTGTGTGATTGCGTAAGTATTGTAATTTTCTTATCGCAATAGAACTCATTAATACGACTTGTTTGATTGTTTGTCTAGCGAACCGAGTATGCACTCTTCCTAGACACTACAGAAACTGTCAAAATAAACCACATCTTTCACCACATCACGCAGAGGAACGTGTTCGCATCTATGTTTGACTCACTATGATGTTTCGGTACCAAAATGTGTGAGAAGTGCCGTGAAGTGTGGAAGAGAGCCTGGATTAATGCAGGGGTGAAATTGAGAACTTTTGGTGAAATTTAAAATAATTAACTTCCACGAAGCATGTTAATTAGTCGCGAATGTGAACATTGTACTACACGAGATTGTTTATGGCTATATCTGAGGGAGCTCTTCGAAAACAAACAATCCGTTTGTAGACTCTCTGAAGGATAGTTTATAATTACCATAAACTGGGTACGTTGTGTGCGTGCAGACTTTCCAGACTGTGTACAGCTTTGTGTAAGCCTTGGTAGTGACTGGTGTACGCAAGCTTACCGTAATAGAGTGAAATTCTTCGCACATAAATACTTCCATTTAACCATTCCTTCCAGAGACAGAACAGTTTTAGTGCGACTTGTACCTATGATGTGTACAGCTATTTCTCCTACAGCTTTAGCCGGTTAAGGACTGCATGTCAGTAGCTTCAAGAAATCGTACGTGTAAGAAGAGATTCACCACCAGGTGAGCGGAACTTAGCACAACGAAGCGACGCCGCAGAGGCAGGAATGTTCCATATAGAATTGGCGTTTGGAGTGACATCTGATAGCACTGATGGGAGCACATCGTGATGTAAGTAATATATTCACAATGTATACACAGCATGCGAACCACGCGTGTAAGTGCATGTGTGTGTGTGTGTGTGTGTGTGTGTGTGTGTGTGTGTGTGTGTGTGTGTACGTGTGTATGTGTGTGAGCGATTCAATATCTATCGGAGGCTGACTGAGAAGGAATAAACAAAAGGATAAACAAAAATGAAAAACATTCATGATCTACATGTTTAGCTCGTGTTGCAGCACTCCTCTTGCGTAGTTTAGCACGCGCTGTGGTGCACTGTTGAAACTCGTTGCCACAATTTTTTGGCGAGGACTGTAGTAGACCTCCGCACCAAGTCACGCAAAGAACCGTACCCACATCTAACTTTGATTCAAGGAAAGTAGACAGCTGAAATTTGAAGCATCTGTTGCGCTGCTAAGAGAATATCCTGTATGTAAACAAGACAAAGTTGCTGAAGTCGGTTTTAGGAAAACGTTTTACTTGTAGCATAAAAAATAAAACACAGCATATTTAGACTGCGAATGTTTTTTCGCTATGCAGTAGTTCTGAAACGACTGCAAGAAAACTATTAGTTAAAAACATTTGATTGCTTCAAATTTCCTCTCAGCATGGGTGTGTGTGTTTGTCCTCAGTATAATTTAGGCTAAGTAGTGTGTAAGTTTAGGGACTGATGACCTTAGCAGTTAAGTCCCATAAGATTTCACATACACTTGAACAGTTTCCTCTCATCGTGGCTTGATGACGTGGTTATCTTTTCGCTATTGGTCGTATTTATTGCGATACTTCAAAGTTGACTAACTCACTGCCCATTGTTTGAAGAATTTGTAATGAATTAAGTAAGCGAATTGCTATTGCTAATCTGAGAGAAGTAGGACTCGGCAGTCAAAAATTGTCGTCAATTTCAGAAATGTGTCCCTCAACCATCTGTGGAAGTAAATCTCGTCCATTCTTTTGCTAGAAATTTCTGGCTTATATTCAAGAATATCGTGTGCATGTGTTTATGAACTTCAAAAGACCACTGGTCAGTGGAGATTTGTTTACCAAACTTCTGTGTAATTTGAAAGTTTACAAACAAATAATATCTTTTGCTCAACCACACAAAGGATCGAGTACGGGTGTTTGCTTTTATATCTGACCAAAGGGAAAGGTAAAAGTTTAGTCACCTGCTGCAAAGCTCCACCCATGCTGAAGTAGATTTTCGGAAAACGTTTTACTTTACGCTTAGAGATTTGTAAACAACACGTTTAGGATTCGCGTGTTTCGCTCTGCAGTCGTTCTGAAACGCTTAAAATCAACTGGATCTCACTCAGGCAACTTTTGTGTTCCTGACCAGTTATCCAGAAGTGAATCATCTGGGCTCTAATCGTACAACCTCTCGGTTTCTAGCTTCACGTTCTAGTGCACTACACTAAAGAGCCAAGAAAAGTGATACACCTGCCTAATATCACGTAGCACTCCCGCGAGCACGCAGAAGTGCCGCAACACGACGTGACATGGCCTTTACTATGTCTGAAGTAGCGCTTTGGGGACCTGACAACATGAGTCCTGCAGGGCTGTCCATACATCCGTAAGAGTACGAGGGATGGAGATCTCTTCTGAGCATCATGTTGCAAGCTATCCCACAATGCTCAATAAAGTTCATGTCTGGGGAGTTTGGCGGTCAGCGGAAAAATCTTGTTACACGTGCTGCAGTTTTGAGTCACTGCTGATGTTTCGAGTTAGGCCGGGCGTTATGTAGGTGGCTGTGGCATCGTTTTCACAACTTAAATTTAATTCACCTTAGTGCAAACCATTTGTACGACGTATTTATAAATAGTATACTCAAACCTCATCCGTGGATCAGCGTATCTGTTATCAGAAACCGGATCAAAATCCCTGTAGCATTTCCTGTCACTGTCCTGCATATACTAACGGACGCGGAAATTAATTCATGTGTAGAGAGAGATATAAAAATAGCAATTCCTGCAGCTATGAGTTTATCAAAACAAGTTACTAAATTCAATAGCAACAAATTTTTTTAAAATAATCATTTTGCTATACCCTTGGTCTTCGCAGCCAGCTTCACATCACTCTTTTTTTGCACATTCAGCATCCTTTTGCAATAAACAAAATCAGTCATCTGTTTCATATAATTCCTGTCGAACTCATTTCTTTCCAGTCGCACATTTTTCAGCATTAATTTCGAGACGTGATTTTTTTCAGAGAGCATAGCGCCATGATAATTTCTGAAGAATCTGGCTTAGAATAAGTTTATTGTTGGGATACAGCTCAAAATTTCTGTTACAAATTACCTAGTCTTTTCTGTATGATGTGAAAATCAGATTCTCTGGAACTGCATACTGTTTGATGCTTGTTGGTGGTGCCATTTCGTCAGAGAATAACGGAATAAGAGTAAAATTAAAGGATATTTTTTGAATACTCAAGATCTACTACTTAAATGTTAACCATTTCTGAATAATCTGTTATGTTCATTAAACCAAAAATGTTCACACAGCGATGCAGAAAAAGATAGTGCTAGGTATTGCTCTATTGCCCAGCTGTAGGGACCCTTAACACTGCGGTAGCTGTTTCCGTTGTAGTCAGCCAAGAATTTAGTATCAACAACATGTCAATGCAAACAGTGAATAATACTACCTCTGACTCCGTAGTCAAGAAATTGTAATTGCTCTACGTCAATAACAAGCTGCCGCTTTATGTTAATGGTTTTCATTAAACCATCCCTTGTTAGACCAGGTGAAGTAACACACTGGGCTGGATTCAGTTAGTACCTTGCGCCAGAAAACGCAGAACACTTCAAAGACATCTTCCGATTACTATAAATCGGTTTTCAAATGTAGCTCTGAGTAATCTCGTAATATCTTGAATTTCAATAAATGGCACATCCTATATGATCTTTGGTATTCATACCTTTTGAACGTTGTTTCACCAGTCAGGAAGCTTTTGATCGCTTCAGTCGATAGTAACTGTTCATCGAACAAAACGGACGCTCACTGAGGAAACAAGCCTTTTTACCACGCAAGTTAAACAGCTCGCTGTCCGGGAAATATTTTCTTGTTGTTTTGAAGTCATACGCCTTTTAAATACGAGACACAAATTTCTAGAGGGCATGCAAAAAATTGACGTAATGTATCAATCGAAATATGTTGCAATGATGTTCCGCTGTGACCGTTTCGATACATATTTTCTATGCTTGTCGCAAAGACAGAAATATATTCTGGATTTGCTTTCCCCGTTTTATGCTCAGTTGCTTCCATTTTCTCGCGAAGGTTCATAAATATGAAGTGAGGATCGTAATTCGCCGGATTGTGAAACATTACTGACACTGTAAACAGACCTATAATTTATTTCATACGCAGTTTCTCAAAATCGGCGTATAAAATGACAAGGTCTGTGTCTTTCACATCAGTTTGGTCGAAGTGTTCCTTACACGAATGGCAAAATTCTGCTGCTCGAGACACTACTTGTTCCTCAAGGCTCACAAGCATCTGTTCGTTTTGCAACAATAACATTTTTATGCATTCAACCATTAGATACAGCTGTTTCCTGAACATTACTACTGCAACTATAATATGCAAAAAAAAACAATACTATATTTTTTGTGAACTCGAATTTCGTTACTAACACACAGATATCTGCATGTCTGACAAACTGTGATGTTAATTGTTTGCTATACTTCTCTAATTTTTGCACTGTTAGTGTCTATTGTGCGTGGCACTGCTGACTGGTTTGCAAAAAAACAAAAAAATAATAAAAATAATTTAAAAAATGCTTCAAATGGCTCTCAGCACTATGTGACTTAACTTCTGAGGTCACCAGTCCCCTAGAACTTAGAACTACTTAAACCTAACTAACCTAAGGAAATCAGACACATCCATGCCCGGGGCAGGATTCGAACCTGCGACCGGTGCGATCGCGCGGTTCCAGACTGGAACGCCTAGAACTGCTCGGCCACACTGGCCGGCTGACTAGTTTTCACTGCGAACACTAAACTTAATATACAACTAAATTCACTTTACACTGAAATTAGCGTGAATAGTGCTCACTTATTATGTATATAACATAGTGATGAGACGGAGTAATGCCACTACCTGCTAGCCATCCAAGGTCTTTTCTTTGTGTAATAAAATCTCCGTGTTTTCGATTGACAGCATTGATTAATACCTTTCTCACAATTACGAAAAGTGAAGACATACAACTGAAAAAAATCTCCTCTAATCATCCACTTGTGTTGAGAGTACCGAATACTACCCATACAGACATGCTTCAGATTACTGAGAAGTTAAATTTTTGCGAAGCTTAATCCATCTGAATATAGATGACATTTATGGATGTACCTTACATTTACGCATTCTGGCTACAAACCTTTTATAACTGAGCATTTGAAACTATAAAAATAATTATCGTTCTTTACCTCAACACTAGCATGGTATGTTTGTTTAGAACCACATTTCCGATTTTCTGTGTTTTCCTGCATAAAACCCCTACTTATGTACACATTAAGTTTTCAAGATGTATTTAACGTACCGTCGAAATTGTGAGCTTGGAAACTACCCGGATTTTTAAAGTCAGTTTCTAACATTGGTTGAGTAATATTCTTTGATATCAGAAGACGACAGAGATGCGTTATAGTGGCCGATATACATTTCTCTAATCTCCTCTTACAAAGGAAGTAAGAATTTTCAAATGAATTTTTCTTTAATGGTCGAATGAACTTGACTTTGAGAACCTTAAATCCGTCATTTGTGGCTATTACGCCGGTGCTTATTTAACTTCATGAGCAGAAGCCACGTAAACCCGTTCCAAAATATCATCACTGGTTTCAATATACTTCGCTGACGGTTCACCCATCATTTATGAATACGTGATAAAGAGCTATCAGAAATAGAGCTATCAGACATAGTTCCTCTTCTTCATCTACAGTTTGCAAATGGAGATATCACAGTATATGGAATGTCGTGGTAAAGTTTTGTACCTACAAGAAGAACCTCTTGATAAAAAATGTGCGCAGGATAAGCCACTGTGTCAACAACAGCACCAATGTCTTACTACTGGTAGTTACTGCCTTGCTTTTGATATCTATCTTCGTGCTTTCTCAGGAAGGTCTCAGACAAGTCGTGAATTATCGATGTCTCGACATGCGCATTCAAGAAACAGTTCACGGAGTCTTCAAGCAATCGACTTGAATGCACATGCGAGAAGCTTTGACTCGTCACCTGTAATCTGTCCAACAAATATGTTTCGCCGTTCGTATCAAAATTCCGATTCCTTCTATATATCCATAAATTTTCGACATTTTTCAGTAGTTTATATAATTTTTGTTTTATAGCGATGACAAGCAGTTTTTAAGAACCTCAACTGACTTTGTGGCAATAACTACTCGTTTTTTAGAAATATCAATGGAAGCTGCTGTGTAAAAATACCTTCGTTAGGAATAATAATATGAGATTATACAGTAATATCAGCTTATGTTTTCCCCACAATGACATTCTTTAAGTTCCTGAAACCAATCTGTATTCCGCTATTTGTACAAGAATTTCTAATAGCGGTGAACTAGAATTGTCAATCAAATGTAACACCGAGTTTTGCGAAAAATCATTCATATACTAAAGTTATACGCCCATAAAGCTCTGATTCTTATTTGCTTACAGAATGTTTGGTGAGATGTGTGTAGTTTATAAATGGTGACTTAAAGACGTAAAAATATGATTCCAATAAATTTCCCGAATTTTGGGTGAGATGTGCGTAGCTCATAAGTGGTGAAATATCATTCGCGTCTCTAGTAGCATTTGCGCGATGTTACTATCTCACTGTCAGTTCCTTCGCCATTAGAGAAGACCTTTGTATGCTCTTGCCCTTACAGATGATCTCAAGAAAAGAACGAAGAAGGCAGAAAGATTAGGGCTTAATATCCCATTGACATCTTGGCATACTTCCTCGAAGTAAGTTGCCTATATACTTTGAAAGCAATTATTCCAAAATTCGCTTTAAGCAGTTTAGTGAAATCTTTTACTTCAGTGGCGTGTTAGAGGGCTGGGTTTCGAACAGCTGTCCTGAAGAATACGGGGACAAACATTTTACACTGCTGCACTTGACTTGGTCTAACAAGAAAGTCGCCCTAAATATCATAACAATAGACTGCTGAAACTGTTTTTCACTGTACTGCTTCCGGTGCTCCCATGTCACTGGACGTTATGATGAGGACGACTTATCCTTTTGTGTCTGTCCCAACCGTAGTTACTGACTGTATCTGTTTCATTACATGGTGATAAGGGTCGGAAACCTAACCTCCTCACAAGTGCACCAGTCTCTCTTTAAATGTGACAGATACGCCCTGTGTACGATTACGATATATATCACATGATGTCTGGCGTTGGCGTACTTGATTCCCAACCGCTCCCTCGTTGTTGGAGGAGATGTTCACGCTGGTAGTTCTTTACTGTCTGTCAGTCTTTTGTACCTGTAAGCAACAGGCGGCACCAACGTAATCTACGTGTCGCACGGTCATATCTATTAGATTAATTCGAAGCACCGAGCGCAATATATCCACTGGCATGATCTCCATGTCTAGCGGTTAGTAAGAAATGAAGCTCTGTTCTGTGTTGCAGAAAGCGTCGTGCTGAGACGCGCTCTCAGTACGGAGACGGTGAAGTTTCCCAGTGCCAGACCACTGTGACTGCTGGGATACTGGACCACACAAGAGTAGAACACCCATCACGCTGATCGCATACTTACTTGCAGTATATCGCAGGAACTGCTGTTTGAAGTGGTGACTATGTCTATCCTCATGCTATTGATGGACTGTCCACGAGAACTCGAGGAGCTAGGCGCATGCATTTTCATTGCAACAATGCTTAGTGAAATTTTTTACAAGGTAAGGAGTTTCACTTGTCTTTTAAGTAGTATTGTACAGTCTCTTACTTACCCCTTCGTTCACCTGCTCTACCAAGCCGTTTCCCCGTCTCTGACTGAACAGCAATATCATTGCCGAACATTTACATTTTTATTCTGTCTTCTTGAACTTTAATTGATTTTCCACATTCTGCTTCTTTTCTGTCACAGTCAGTTCAAAGTACATATCGAATTACATCTAGGATAACATATGGTCCTGTCCTACTCCCTTCTCAACTACGGCTTCCATGTCATGTCTTTCGAGTCTCACACGTGCACTCAGTTTTCTATACACGTTTTAAATAATCATTCGCTCCTTGTATTTTATACTTGCTACTTGCAAAATTTCAAAGAATGTAGAACACTCAACACTGTCAAATGTGTCTTCAAATCTACGAATGCTACAAACGTATGTTCGCCTTTTTTCTACCTATTTTCTCCGAAATGATGTAGAGTCTCTGTTTCCTCGCGTGTTCCGACACTCTACAGAACCCAAACGGATATTTTCCGACGTCGGCTTCTAGCAGATTTTCCACTCTTTTGTAAATTGGTTTCGACATAATATCGATCATTTAACAATAAAAATTGAATTTATTGGGATCCGCAGACCTTACCATTCGCAAGCCAGGGTTGTTTCTGCGGTACAATGTCACTACGGCTGCGCAGATTATTTTCTTTTTAATCGACATATTATAATATTCTCTTCTGTCAATGCGATGAGATTTGTTGTTAATGGAATAAGTGCATTTTTGTGAGTCATCACTCTTCAAACTGGTTTGATGCTGCCCACCACCAATTTCTTTCCTGCACCAACCTTTTCATCTCAGAGCAGAACTTGCAACGTATGTCCTCAATTATTTCCTGGATGTTTTCCAATCTTTGTCTTCCCCTACAGTTATTTGCCCTCTGCAGCTCCGTCCAGCACCATGGAAGGAATCCCTTGATGTCTTATTAGATGCCCTGTCATTTTTTCCCTTTTTTGTCAATGGTTTCTAAATATTCCTTCCCTCTCCGGTTCTGCGCAGAACCTCCTCATTCCTTACCTTATCAGTCCACCAAATTTTCAACATTAGTATGTAGCACCTCATCTCAAATTCTTCTGTAACGGTTTCCCCACAGTCCATGTTTCACTACCTTACGATGCTGTGCTCCAAACGTACATTCTCTGAAATTTCTTCCTCAAATGAAGGCCTATGTTTGATGCTAGTAGACTTCTCTTGGCCAGGAATGCCCTTTTTGCCAGTGATGGTCTGCTTTTGATGTCCTTTTTGCTTCGTCCATCTTGGAATATTTTGCTGCCTAGGTAGCAGAATTCCTTAACTTCGTCTACTTTATGACCACTGATCTTGATGTTAAGTTTCTCAATGTTCTCATTTCTGCTACTTCTCATTACATTCGTCTTTCTTCGATATACTCTCAATCCACTCATTACACTGTTCATTCCATTCAACATGTGCAATTATTGTTCACTTTCACTAAGCATGGCAATGTCATCAGCGAAACGTATCATTAATATCCTTTCACCTGGAATTTATTTCCTCTCTTCAACCTGTCTTTTATTAATATTGTTGCTTTTTCGACGTACAGACTGAACAGTAGTCAAAAGACTATATCCCCGTCTTACAACTTTTTTCAGCTGAGCAGTTCTTCCTGATCGTCCACTGTTATTACGAATTCTTGGCTCTTGTACATATTGTATATTACGGTATCTCTCTATAGCTTACCCATATTTTTCTCAAAAATTTCGAACACGTTGCACCATTTATACTGTCGAACGCTTTTTCCAGGTCAACAAATCCTATCAACGTGTCTTGATTTTTCTTTAGCTTTGCTTCAGGTATCAACTGCAACGTTAGAATTGCCTCTCTGGTGGGTTTACCTTTCGTAATGCCAACAACTGATCATCACCTAACACATCCTCAATATTCTTTTCCTTTTTCTCTATATTGTTCTTGTAATTAAGTTTGAAGCAGGAGCTGTTAAGCTGATTGTGCGATAATTCTCGCACTTGTGTGCTCTCGCAGTCTTTTGGAACTGTATGGATGACGTTTTACGTAAAATCATATGGTATGTAGCCAGACTCATACATTCTACATATCAACGTGAATAGTCGTTTTGTTGCCACTTACCCTAATGATTTTAGAAATTCTGATGGAACCTTACCGATCCCTCCCCTCATTTGATCTTAAGTCCTCCAAAGCTCTCTTAAATTCTGATTATAACACAGGATTCCCTATATCTTCTAACTCGACTCCTGTTTCTTCTTATACCACATCAGGCAAATCTTCTCCCTCAATGGACTCTTTCGATCTATCCGCTCTCTCCTCTGCATTTAACAGTGGAATTCTCGTTGCACTCTTAATGTTACCACCTTTCCTTTTAATTTCACCGAAGGTTGTTTGGATTTTCCTATACGCCGTGTCAGTTCTCCCAACAATCCTTTGTTTTTCGATTTTTTCACATTTTTCACGCAGCGTCTTAGCTTCCCTGCACTTCCTATTTATTTCATTCCTCAGCGACTTGTATTTCTGTATTCCTGAATGTTCCTGAACCGTGTCAAAACTTATCAAGCAGAGCCTGTCGTAACCACAGAGACATTCTCTCTAGCATCTCATAACGCAGCTAACTGCAGAGCCAGCTATGTTTCATTTTCAGTAATGGGTAGCTTCGTAGACTACAACAGTATTACATTTGAATAATTGAGTACCTGTAAAGGAAAGAGAATCGAGCGACATCTCTGCGAAACTGTAATCCAGACATACATCTATACTCTGCAAACAGGTGTGAAGCGCGTGATAGAGGGTATGTCCTATTGTAGCAATTACGAGGACTTTTTCCCGTTCTATTCATGTATGGAGCGCGAGAAAATGACTGTTTAATTGCATCTGTGCGTGCTGTGATTAGTTCAACCCTGCTCACAAGATCCACATGGGAGCTATACGTAGGGGTTTTTAGTATATTCCTAGAGTGATCATTTGAAGCAGATTCTTGAAACTTTGTAAGTAGGCTTTCTCATGCTAATTTACATGTATCTTCAAGTATCTGCCAGTTCAGTTCTTTCAGCATCTCAGTAACACTCTACCGCAGTTCAAACAAACCTCTGACCACTCGTGCTACTCTTATCTGTGTATGTTCAGTACCGTTGTTAGTCCTGTTTGGTATGGGTCCCACACACATAAGCAACATCCTAACATGGATCAGATGAGTGGCTTGTAAGCAATCGCCTTTATAGACTGATTGCATTTCCCCGGTACTCTACCAATAAACCGAAGTCTGATACCTTCCCTGCCCATGACTGGGCCTATATGATCGTTCCATTTCATATCCCTACAAAGTGTTACGACCAGGTATTTGTACAACTTGACTGATTCCAACTACGACTCGTTGATATTGCAGTCATAGGATACTTCGTTTTTCCATTTTGTGAAGGGCACAATTTTACGTTTCTGAACATTTTAAGCCAGTTACTATTGTGTGCACCACACTGGAATTTTAGCAATAGCTCAATGAATACTTACGCAGCTTCTTTCAGAGATTACTTCGCAACAGATAATTACATCATCTGCAAAAGTCTGAGGCTACTATTATTATTATTCCTAACGTAATAAATACACTACATGAAGAACAAGGATCTCAACAGACTTCTTGGGGTACACCGAATTTTTATCTCTTGATGAAACCCTATCAGAGGTAGCTTGCTGCATCTTTGCTAACAAAAACTACTCTCTTCAGTCAGAAATTTCACTTGATACCCCATGCGATCATACTTTTGAAAATATGCTTAGGTGTGGTCTTTATCGGAAATTGAGAAATGCATCTACCTGTCTGCCTTTATTTATGGCTTTCAGTAATTCATACGAGAAATGTGTAATTTAGGTTTCACATTATAAATGTTTTAGAAATCCCTGCTGGTTGGAGAGGAGTGGGTCATTCTCTTCGACATACCTCTTTATGTTTGTTACTATATACAACAAATTTACGTGAATGGTATTGGACGGTAATTTCGTGGGTCAATTCTGCTACCCTTCCTGCAGATGGATGTGACCCGGGCTTGTTTCCATTTACTTGGCACCGTTTTTTCTTTTTTTTCTTTTTTTTTTTTTTTTTAGAGGAATCTACGACAGATTGTAGTTAAGTAGGGGGTAGCTCAGCCGCAATATAAAATTCTGTAGGGATTCCATCGTGCCCTGTGACCTTGTTCGATTTTAACGGGTAGGTGAAGTCTTTACTGATTCCAAATGTTGACCATACAATTTCTCGTAAGATAGGAGGTATTGCTTTAAATTATATTGTAAAACAAGTGTACAGAATAACATCTTCGGTTGTTACCGTTAGAAACAAGCACGAAAATAATTCGTTTTGACATCAGTAATACTATGTAAGGCTAGATAGCTAATTTTCGTTTGAGTGCAATATACACTAAGGGATTTCCAGTACTGTACTATAATTCGTTTTATGTAACTTATTGCTTGTGTGAAATTTAAACTTTTTGCAAAAATATTTACCATTTTGACCAAGTATAGCAGCTATATCATTACGTGCTTCGGCCTTCTTCAGAATGGTCTTGCAGTAGTTAGACACTGGACTCGCATTCGGAAGGACGACGGTTCAATCCCGCGTCCGGCCATCCTGATTTAGGTTTTCCGTGATTTCCCTAAATCAATCCAGGCAAATGCCGGGATGGTTCCTCTGAAAGGGCACGGCCGACTTCCTTCCCCATCCTTCCCTAATCCGATGAGACCGATGACCACGCTGTCTGGTCTCCTTCCCCAAACCAGCCAGCCAGCCAGAATGGTCTTATAATCAGCATCGACTTACCGTACAAGAAGTTGTATTTACTCATCTGTTAGCAAAGTTTTTCTATTTGCATGATTTCCACTGAGTTCACTGCACGCTCATCAATACAAGAAATCTACCTAATGCTGCTGCTGGCTCAGTTGTCGGTGTGAGAACACGGCGAAAATTACGACTGCTGGTGCACACACCTGTATTGTGAGACAAACTGGCGCTCTCCGCCGCGGCAAAACGCCCTCTGTGCGGTCGACATGATGCAACAACACGCATTTCAACGACGCGGCTTTCCCGTCGCGGTTCAAGTTGACAGACCGGCAGGGCAGACCGCGTTCTGTGTGGTCAGACCTTAGGCGAGGCGTCGTACGACCAGGTATTTCGGAAATCTGTGGTAAGGACTGTGGGACCAAAATGCTGAGATCATGGATCTCTAGGCTTACACACTACTTAATATAACTTAAACTAACTTCCGCTAAAAACAACACACACACACACCCATGCCCGAGGGAGGACTCGAACGACGGAGGGGGCTGCGCGAGCCGGCCGTTGTGAAGGAGCGGTTCTAGGTGCTTCAGTCCGGAACCGCACTGCTGCTACGGTCGCAGGTTCGAATCCTGCCGCGGGTATGAATGTGTGTGATGTCCTTAGGTTAGTTAGGTTTAAGTAGTTCTAAGTCTAGGGGACTGATGACCTCAGATGTTGGGTCCCATAGTGCTTGGAGCCATTTGAACTACTTTTATTTGGAGCCGCACGAACCGTGACGAGGTGCCCCAAGCCATGACGCTACCCCGCGCTGTCTACGGCCAGGTGAACGCTCCGCTACGTTTGTGTTTATCATTTTTCTTTTTATAATCTGAAGTTCTTCCAGTTACATGTTGGATTCTGCGGGCTCGACACTTACGAACGTGCTTCAAGATTGTACAATAGAGTCACAAGTGGAAATAAGTCTAAGATTTGCAACATACTGTTTGCTCTGGGTTTAACAGAGTTAGGAAGACTGCAAGGCAGCTATGAACACTTGCACTGTGTGTGGAGCAAGCGTTTTCTGGCAAATCACGCCATTACAAGATTTTATTCTTTGAGGAAATGTCGTTCGTTCTGTCATGACTCATTTTGTACATTCAGAAAGTCTCGATAACTGACGTAAGTGACGAACCGCGACCATTTAACCGTAGTAGACAACAGTCAGTAATCGGGTGAATGAGTATAACCGACTCTAACTGAAAGCAAGGAAAATCAAAGGGGTGACTATTACAGAATTATAGCTTGAACGTATTCATTTCACTCATTGAGAATTCCTATACAGTATTGTTACATGCGTCCAGTTACAACGTCATTATATTAACTTCTTAAGAGGAAATTGTAATTATGTCAGAGACAGCAAAGGACCTGGAAGAGCAGTTGAACGGAATGGTCAGTGTCTTGAAAGGAGGATATAAGATGAACATCAACAAAAGCAAAACGAGGATAATGGAATGTAGTCGAATTAACTCGGGTGATGCTGAGGGAATTAGATTAGGAAATGAGACACTTAAAGTAGTAAAAGAGTTTTGCTATTTACGGAGCAAAATAACTGATGACGGTCGAAGTAGAGAGGATATAAAATGTAGACTGGCAATGGCAAGCAATGCGTTTCTGAAGAAGACAAGTTCGTTAACATCGAGTATAGATTTAAGTGTCAGGAAGTATTTGTATGGAGTGTAGCCATGTGTGGAAGTAAAAAGTGAATGATAAATAGTTTGGACAAGAAGAGAATAGAAGCTTTCGAAATGTGGTGCTACAGAAGAATGTTGAAAATTAGATGGATAGATCACATAACTAATGAAGAGGTGTTGAATAGATTTGAGGAGAAGAGAAATTTGTGGCGCAACTTGACTAGAAGAGAGGATCGGTTGGTAGGACATGTTCTGAGGCATCAAGGGATCACCAATTTATTACTGGAGGGCAGCGTGGAGGGTAAAAGTCGTTGACCAAGAGATGAAAACGCTAAGCAGATTCGGAAAGATGTACGATGCAGTAGGTACTGGAAGATGAAGGAGCTCGCACAGGATAGAGTAGCATGAGAGCTGCATGAAACCAGTCTCTTGACTGAGAAACACAACAACAACAACAAGAGGAAATTAGTGGTTTAGCTGATAAGAAAGACATCTCCTCGAGTAAAGATCTGTGTGAACATACACTCCTGGAAATGGAAAAAAGAACACATTGACACCGGTGTGTCAGACCCACCATACTTGCTCCGGACACTGCGAGAGGGCTGTACAAGCAATGATCACACGCACGGCACAGCGGACACACCAGGAACCGCGGTGTTGGCCGTCGAATGGCGCTAGCTGCGCAGCATTTGTGCACCGCCGCCGCCAGTGTCAGCCAGTTTGCCGGGGCATACGGAGCTCCATCGCAGTCTTTAACACTGGTAGCATGCCGCGACAGCGTGGACGTGAACCGTATGTGCAGTTGACGGACTTTGAGCGAGGGCGTATAGTGGGCATGCGGGAGGCCGGGTGGACGTACCGCCGAATTGCTCAACACGTGGGGCGTGAGGTCTCCACAGTACATCGGTGTTGTCGCCAGTGGTCGGCGGAAGGTGCACGTGCCCGTCGACCTGGGACCGGACCGCAGCGACGCACGGATGCACGCCTAGACCGTAGGATCCTACGCAGTGCCGTAGGGGACCGCACCGCCACTTCCCAGCAAATTAGGGACACTGTTGCTCCTGGGGTATCGGCGAGGACCATTCGCAACCGTCTCCATGAAGCTGGGCTACGGTCCCGCACACCGTTAGGCCGTCTTCCGCTCACGCCCCAACATCGTGCAGCCCGCCTCCAGTGGTGTCGCGACAGGCGTGAATGGAGGGACGAATGGAGACGTGTCGTCTTCAGCGATGAGAGTCGCTTCTGCCTTGGTGCCAATGAAGGTCGTATGCGTGTTTGGCGCCGTGCAGGTGAGCGCCACAATCAGGACTGCGTACGACCGAGGCACACAGGGCCAACACCCGGCATCATGGTGTGCGGAGCGATCTCCTACACTGGCCGTACACCACTCGTGATCGTCGAGGGGACACTGAATAGTGCACGGTACATCCAAACCGTCATCGAACCCATCGTTCTACCATTCCTAGACCGGCAAGGGAACTTGCTGTTCCAACAGGACAATGCACGTCCGCATGTATCCCGTGCCACCCAACGTGCTCTAGAACGTGTAAGTCAACTACCCTGGCCAGCAAGATCTCCGGATCTGTCCCCCATTGAGCATGTTTGGGACTGGATGAAGCGTCGTCTGACGCGGTCTGCACGTCCTGCACGAACGCTGGTCCAACTGAGGCGCCAGGTGGAAATGGCATGGCAAGCCGTTCCACAGGACTACATCCAGCATCTCTACGATCGTCTCCATGGGAGAATAGCAGCCTGCATTGCTGCGAAAGGTGGATATACACTGTACTAGTGCCGACATTGTGCATGCTCTGTTGCCTGTGTCTATGTGCCTGTGGTTCTGTCAGTGTGATCATGTGATGTATCTGACCCCAGGAATGTGTCAATAAAGTTTCCCCTTCCTGGGGCAATGAATTCACGGTGTTCTGATTTCAATTTCCAGGAGTGTATTATTTTGCAGCTAATCGCTCAATAATGATGTTGTCCACTACGAAACCCTCCCCATGGTCGTGTCTATCGCAGCTGGTGTTTTTTGCCAACAATTAAGATACGTAATTCAGCTTAGCATGCTGCGCGGGATTAGCCGAGTGGTCTAGGGCGCTGCAGTCATAGACTGTGCGGCTGGTCCCGACGGAGGACCGAGTCCTCCTTCGGGCATGGGTGTGTGTGTTTGTCCTTGGGATAATTTAGGTTAAGTAGTGTGTAAGATTAGGGACTGATGACCTTAGCAATTAAGTCCCATAAGATTTCACTCACATTTGAACATTTTTCAGCTGAGCATGGAAAGCTTACGACGAAAGTCTACTTTAATAAAACAGAAAGGGCTGTAGCACGAACGTGCCTATAACATCACGAACGAATAAGACATTACTCATCCAGGACCTCGAAACGGTCTGTGTTTATTTGCTATCCTATGTCAACCTGTAACAGTGTGCAAATTTGTCATTTCGCAGTGGTAATTTATATATTGATTTAGGATATGACTGCCTGGAGCTCTGTCATGAAACGGGTAAAAAATCTGGCCTTCAGCGAGACTTGGATCGTGAATAATTTCCATGGTAGTAGAGGGAGCTGTAGAGGGTAAAAGCTATAGAGATAGACAGATTAGAAAACATCCAACAAGTAATTGAGGACGTAGGTTTGCAAGTGCTACGCTGAGATGAAGAGTTTGGAACAGGGGAGCAATTTGTGGCTGGCCGCGTCAAACCATCACATGTCTGATGCGAAAAAGAAACATTATTCTTCTTTTCCATATATTTATTTCCAAACACAGTCACCTTATCGAAGAACACATTTTTTTCAAACGGTAGACCGGATTACTGGCCAAGTCACTGTTGAATGTTTGATTCTGTTGACGGAGTCACAACCACTCATCTGCTTGTGCAACTTCATCACCATCAGAGTTATGTCAGCGAAGGTGTTCTTTAAGTTTTAGAAAAGAACGAAATGCGGATGGGACGACCTCGGGTGTTTTTGGAGGGGGATCCATGACAGTGAACCCAAGGCGTCTGATTGTTGTAGTCATCATAGCGCCCGTGTGTGTTCTGGCACTGCCAAAGCTCAAGGAGAGGGCGTTCCACGTATGGACGAACGCTTCGTATTTGTGCACTCAGTATTCTGAGGGTGTCTCAGGCACCGACATAGTTCGTTACACACCGTCTTGTTACGTTCTACAAGTCAGAGCCCCCTAGCGGCAGAGGGTACAACTTCCGCAGTGGAGTGGGAAAGTCGACCGAGTATTACGCTGGGCACGTAATACATCAACAGATACTGAGAACAGAATAAAAGAATTCGGCGACATTACTTTTCAGTACCTTGTCGTGTATCTTACATTATGCTCTGGTAGAACAACGTGTAGTGATTCAGGAAGTTCAAGTGTAATAGATTTAACAGTGATTTTCCCAACAACATTGCAAGAAAAATGAGCGCGTCAAGCTCATAAAAATCCATGTTTGGATACATTAAAAGTATATGTCTGCATTACCTTTAAAAAGGAGTTATATTATGATGTGCTTCAAATTTTAGATTCCATAATTTACCAATGGAAAGCTAAAAATAGTTTTATTTAGATATAATAAAATTCTGCAGTACTTTCAGCAGATGGTGAATGCACAGGAAAAACTGCGTTCCTCAGCGTGAGCGAGCAGCGAAAGTGAGCTGTAGAGATCTCACTCGTGTCTTGGACGCACCGTTGACTGCACTGACATCCACATACAGTTTCAAAGTTGCAGAGTACCTCTGGAAGATTTTGGCAATAACGGGGCAGCCTATACCCAGGAAACTGTAATCGCTTAGTGTCCCGGTCCATTGTCCCTTGTCTCTGGGTTTTTGAAGTGGACGAGAATATTTCTTTCTTTGCATATGTCCAGAAAGCCCCTTTCTATGAAGAATTACGTGGTTGTCTTCGTTAATTCTGTCATTTACTTCTAGTGAGTTTTAAAATTTTCTCCCGTTTTCCGGATTTAGCTAGCCTTACTGCAGGAGCAGTAAATTTTGTACATGTCATCATTTTGTTATAAGTCTCTCATTGAGTTCATTTCGTCCATTAAAAGGACGTAGCAGTAAATATTACAGTTTATACGCGTCGTGCACATTAAATTGATTAAAACATTTTGAATCTATGTGATATTTGCCTATAAAATGGAGTCAATATAAATCGTTCTTTGTGCTGTTCATCATTTTGTTGTAATAGCCGTTATTCTGGGCTGTATTTAGTAAGTAGTTAAATTCCTTGTTTTACTTCATCAGCATGTAGTGGAAATTTACGACAGAGGGCTTTCTTATATTGAGCAAGATAACATTATGTGGCAGGAACAATGATGTCACGAGATACAGGTTTATGATAAGTTCTGAAAACATGTCTATGCAGATTCATGGGAATGGTAACATGTAAAGCATTCGCTATAGAAGACTAAACAGGTGGGGGGACTTTGCGTCCATCTTTTGTAAATATTGTAATGCAGTGATGTAAAAATTTTAAAAAGTGATTATTGTTTGTAATAGTTTCTTCTACCAGATTCCAAAATTGTTTTAAATTTTTGTGAAATATTTCCAGGTTCTGAATTATACTTACACATCAGCATATCTTCAACGATAATAAGAACTAAGGGAAATTGTTTTTCAATTTTTTTGTTTTTGTCATAAAGTAACTACTCCGCCCCACTTCAAGTACACGTTACTGAAAATGCGTTAGCATTGTTGAGCTATACTTTTACCCGCGAGTGCAAGTATTATCACTGTGCGTTTTAGTGAAGGCCTTCGCAAATTGTTCGATATCATGTTGTGAGTAACGGAAAAATGCGAAAACACAAATATATCCTTTGCGGTACACTACACAGACATTTATTTTAGGATGGTCTTTCAAGAACATATTTTTCAAAGTGTTGACTAAAATATTTGCCGCTATACCTGCCAACGGAGATACGAAACCAAATCCATCTTTTTGAAGACAGATCGTATTTTGTAAATGTAATTAGTTCTCCTCCCAGTAACTCGTTATTGTCTGTTTTACCCCGGAGAGAAGGGTCAAACGAGTTAGCAAATTTTTTTGTTTATTATTATACACTCATGCTCATAAATTAAGGATAATGCTGTTACATGGTGAAACAACTCTCTGGTGGGCTGTTTGCGGGTTGAAATCACCTCGGGGTTTGCCCATGCGCTGGATTTGACCTGCGGTCGTCGCAAGGTGGCGTTGGCAGCAGTCCACATACTCAGAGGTGTGTTGGTGGAAGAGTACGGTGCAGCGTGTGTACAGACAGTTTCAGGCGTGTTAATGGCGACTGTGTGTCGAAAATGGCTCAAAAAACACATACTGATGACGTTATGAGGGGTAGAACACTAGGGCGACTGGAGGCGGGTCAAACACAGCAGGTCATAGCCCTCCGTGTGGGAAAAGTGTGATCTCAAGATTATGGCAACTATTCCAGCAGACAAAAAACGCGTCCAGGCGCTACAGCACGGGAGGTCCACAGTGTACAACACCACAAGAAGTCTGATATCTCACCATCAGTGTCCGCAGAAGGCCACGAAGCACTGCAGGTAGCCTTGCTCTGGACCTTACCGCAGCCACTGGAACAGTTGTCTTCAGACACACAGACGACTAAGCAGACGGTTTATTCCCCCGGAGACCTGCAAGGTGCATTCCACTGACCCTTGGTCACTGGAGAGCCCTTAAAGCCTGGTGTCAAGAACACAGTACATGGTCACTGGAACAGTGGCCCCAGGTTTCGTTCACGGACGAGTCCAGGTATAGTCTGAACAGTGAATCTCGCCGGGTTTCCATCTGGCGTGAACCAGGAGCCAGATACCAACCCCTTAATGTCTTTGAAAGGGACCTGCATGGAGGTCGTGGTTTGATGGTGTGGCGTGGGATTATGATTGGTGCACGATACCCCTGCATGTCTTTGACAGAGGAATTGTAACAGGTCAAGTGTATCGGGACGTCATTCTGCACCAGTACGTCCGCCTTTTCAGGGGTGCAGTGGGTCCCATGTTCCTTCTGATGGATGATAACGCACAGCCCCACCTAGCTGCCGTCATGGAGGAGTATCTTGAAACAGAAAATATCAGGTGAATGGAGGGGCCTGCCTGTTCTCCAGATGTAAACCCCATCGAGCACATCTGGGATGCTCTCGGTCGACGTATCGCTGCACGCCTTCAAACCCCTAGGGCTCGTCAGAAGCTCAGACACGCACTGGTGCAAGAATGGGAGGCTATACCCCAGCAGCTTCTCGACCACCTGATCCAAGAGTATGCCAACCTGTTGTCCTGCCTGTGTACGTGTGCATGGTGATATCCCGTATTGATATCGGGGTACACGCGCAGGAAACAGTGGTATTTTGGAGCACATGTGTTTCCGGACGGTTTTCTTAACTTATCACCAATACCGTGGACTTACAGATCTGTGTCGTGTGTGTTCCATATGTGTCTATGCTATTAGCGCCAGTTTTTATGTAGCGCACGTTGTGTGGCACCACATACTCCTATTATCCTTAATTTATGAGCATGAGTGTACTTCAATTTATAGGAAGAATTAGTGTACATGTTTGCTGTATCTAGCTATGTGAGCCTCGCATTGGCAGGGATTACATGTACGTATACATGTTTTCCCAAGTTCATAATTGTTTTCTTCTTACAGTGTACTTGTTTTGAAACGTATAATGATATCTTGGTAGTTTATTATGTTTTCTTTCTACAGGAAATAGCTAATATTATGTATAACGTTAGATGTGGCCTGTGAGCATAATTCAACTTCCGCCTCTGTCTGGCGTACTTTGTAAATGGCGTACTTTGTAAATGGACGTGGGCAGCCAACGAACCCAGCAGAGGACGAACTTTTTAACGTACGAGTTCCTGTACAAGACGCTGACCCGACGGTTCTAAGCCCTTCAGTCTGGTACCGTGCAACCGCTACGGTCGCAGGTTCGAATCCTGCCTCGGGCATGGATGTGTGTGCTGTCCTTAGGTTAGTTAGGTTTAAGTAGTTCTAAGTTCTAGGGGGCTCATGACCTCAGATTTTAAGTCCCATTGTGCTCAGAGCCATTTTTTCAAGACGCTGAAGCGTAATCCGTGAATAATTTTCAGTTTCTTCTCTATCGTCTCGACTGTGATGCGCCGGTCTTCGAATACTAGAGCCTCGTTGTTGCTTGCGATACCAGATGCTTTAGAGGTGGATGCTCTGCCAGTTCTGTCTTCGTGATCCAGACACGTTTGCCCACAATGGAAGCTACTACCCAGCCTAACAAGCGAGTCACCAGATGGTAAACCATTGCCGTACACTTCCACCAACGCACCACGTCCTGGTTCAACGTTGTACCCATTCCAGTGGAAAGAAACGCACAATTTTCTACTTTATAAATGGGTTTCGCCATTTTGTTGTGGCTCTTGTTGTGACGCGCTATAGTGCTGTGTGTCTGAAATGTATCTCTTCGAATGTATGTATTTCATTGCGGGTTGAAATCACCTCGGGGTTTGCCCATGCGCTGGATTTGACCTGCGGTCGTCGAAAGGTGGCGTTGGCAGCAGTCCACATACTCAGAGGTGTGTTGGTGGAAGAGTACGGTGCAGCGAGTGTGCAGACGTTTTCAGACGTGTTAATGGTGACTGTGTGTCGAAAATGGCTCAAAGAACACATACTGATGACGTTGTGAGAGGTAGAACACTAGGGCGGATATGGAAATGTATTTCT
The DNA here is from genome assembly GCF_023864345.2 of Schistocerca serialis cubense. Lineage (NCBI taxonomy): Eukaryota > Metazoa > Arthropoda > Insecta > Orthoptera > Acrididae > Schistocerca > Schistocerca serialis. Next base: position 671,088,715 of record NC_064642.1, read on the forward strand.
TCGAGGTGTGACTAACCCACTTATAATTATTTAAGTCATGTTCAATGCTTGACAACACTTAATCCTGTCACCCAGCGGAATGCATCTACCTTTGTATTATGATTGTAGTCGTTAGGTTCCACATACACAAGACTATGATACTGACGCAGATTTCAGGAAATGTAGTCTTTATTGTTATCGAATTAATGCTACCAAAGTGTTTCGTCTCTTATAAGTACATTTTATCCTCCTACATTCGACGGTCTCTGGTGTGACGTCACGTGTGCTGGATTGCTGTAGAAATTGCTCGTCAATATTTTATGATGTTTTAGTCTTCAGTTGATTATTTTAAAGTTTATTTATGTTAATATTTGCTGTAAAAGTAACTTATTAGTTTATTTTTATTATTCTCAGTCTCTCTTCTTGTGTTACTGACTAGAGTAGTCTGTTATTTGTGAGTTCGCTTACGTCGTTCGTTCAAGCCTCAATCCTCAGTAGTCTGTTTACGTTTTGAGGCGTGCATTTGCAGCTGTAGCGGTTATTAAGCTAAGTACTGACAGAGTTACACTACTAGCCATTAAAATTGCTACACCACGAAGATGACGTGCTACAGGCGCGAAATTTAACCGACAGGAAGGAGATGCTGTGATATGCAAATGATTAGCTTTTCAGAGCATTCACACAAGGTTGGCGCCGGTTGCGTCACCTACAACGTGCTAACATGAGGAAAGTTTCCAACCGATTCCATACACAAACAGCTGTTGACCGGCGTTGCCTGGTGAAACGCTTTTGTGATGCCTCGTGTAAGGAGGAGAAACGCGTAATATCATGTTTCCGATTTTGATAAAGGTCGGGTTGTAGTCTATCGCGATTGCGGTTTATCGTATCGCGACATTGCTGCTCGCGTTGGTCGAGATCCAATGACTGTTAGCAGAATATGGAATCGGTGGGTTCAGGAGGGCAATACGGAACGCCGTGTTGGATCCCAACGACGACGTTTCACTAGCAGTCGAGATGACCGGCATTTGTCCGCATGGCTGTAACGGATCGTGCAGCCACGTCTCGATCCCTGAGTCAACAGATGGGGACATTTGCAAGACAACAACTATCTACACGAACACTTCGACGACGTTTGCAGCAGCATGGACTATCAGCTCGGAGACCATGGCTGCGGTTACCTTTAACGCAGCATCACAGACAGGAGCGCCTACGATGGTGTACTCAACTTCGAACCTGGGTGCACGGATGGCAAAACGTCCTTTCTTAGGATAAATGCAAGTTCTGTTTACAGCATCATGATGGTTCCATCCGTGTTTGGCGATATCGCAGTGAAAGCACATTGGATGTGTGCATTCGTCATCGGTATACTGACATATCACCCGGCGTGATGGTGTAGGGTGCCGTTGGTTACATGTCTCGGTCACCTCTTGTTTGAATTGACGGCACTTTGAACAGTGGACGTTACATTTCAGATGTGTTACGACCGGTGGCCCTACCCTTGATTCGATCCCTGCGAAACCCTACATTTCATCAGGATAATGCACGACCGTGTTTTGTAGGTCCTGTACGGGCCTTTCTGGATACAGAAAATGTTCGACTGCTGCCCTCGCCAGCACATTCTGCAGGTCTCTCACCAATTGAAAACGTCTGGTCAATGAAGGCCGAGCAACTGGCTCGTCACAATACGCCAGTCACTACTCTTGATGAACTGTGGTATCGTGTTGAAGCTGCATGGGCAGCTGTACCTGTACACACCATCCAAGCTCTGTTTGACTCAATGCCGAGGCGTATCAAGGCCCGAGGTGGTTGTTTTGGGTACCGATGTCTCCGGATCTATCCAACTAAACTGCGTGAAAATGTAATTCCATGTCAGTTCTAGTATAATATATTTTTCCAATGAATACCCATTTATCATCTGCATTTCTTCTTAGTGTAGCAATTTCAATTTCCAGTAGTGTATTTGTGCACTGTTATATGGTTACTAAATTTAATAGTTGTCAGCGGTGTTTCGTGCTGTTTGTGGCGAAATAACGATTTAATAAACACTTATAGTTTTATGTACGTTGAAGTCACTTAGCAAATTTCGTGCTTTAGTTTTCAGCTGACGTTTCTTATTGTATCTAGTGAAATATTTCAGTAAAATTTTCATTCAGTGCTTTAATTTCGTTGATTGTTCCAGTGGGCGCTTGAAGTTTTGGTTTTAGCTAGTAATTTTGTGAAATTTTGTTGGTACTGGTATTTGCCGAGGTGTAGTGGTATTAATAAAAGTGGTTGCTTTCTTAGGAGGCAGAGAATTACGAGACCGCTATTGTTAATTCTATAAATAGTTCTACTGGTGTAACTGAACTTACTTAACTGACGTATAGTTTTTTTAGTGACTGTAAAATTTTACCATGACTGGGAAGTGTGGGTTCTGTCGTAGGTTTGCGAGTAGTGGGGTACCGTGTGGGATTTGTTCAAGGTATTTTCATTTGGGGGGGGGGGGGGAGTGTTGTGAGGAAGACAGTTGGCATTATACCGAGATCCTCTCCTGGGAATGCAGAACCTGAAGTAGAAATAAGTTGATACAGGAGCAGGAGCGTAAGATTTGTGCCCTTCAGGTGCAGTTACAACGCCCAAAGGAGGAACTAGATATGTTGAGGAGGGTGAAGGGTGGTGGGGAATGGGAACTGGCAGTTGGCAAGATGGGAGCTAGTAGCAGGAGGCATTGATACAGTTATAGTTTCCATATACGCAATAGATTTGACAAACTTTCAGAGTTGAGTGGAGAGGAGTTTCTTGTAGTTGTAGATGTATGGAACATGCTGCAGTCCTCAAACGTTAGGAGGCCTGGGTCAGTCTAACAAAAAGAAAAAGGTTCTGCTGCTAGGAAGTTCACGCGGTAGAGGTGTGTGCCAGCAGTTGCAAGAAGTATTGTGAATCCTAGTGCAGGGTTAGGAATTTTGCAAAGGAGGGTCAGTCTAGTGGTAGTGGTTGGAGCAGGGAACAGTCTTGATAGGGACGGGGAATATGATGTAGTTTTTGTGACCTGGTAAAGACAGCTACTCAGACTTGGGCACTAATACGCATCTCATACAAATGTTTCAGCGTCATGATGGGCCTCATCTTAATGTGGCTGTTAGACGCATTAACATTGGGCTGGAGAGATCGTTGATGGTATATGGCATGGATCACATTTCAGTGGTGCCTTTTGGGTTTATCAGCAGACTGAGTTTCACTAGACATAGGAATGGGAAGGGGAGGCTGGCAAAGCTTATAGGTGACAGTATAGTGGGTGGTGGGGGGATTACTCATGAAAAAACTCCTGTAGTAATTGGTGTTAGAGCTGCACCTTTTTCAGATTGAAGTCAGCTAAACCTGCTTACTGGGAGTCCCTCTAAGGGCTCATCTTCAGAGGACGTCAAATTCCCAAGTTGATAAGGAATTAGCATATTTCATTAAAATATAAGAGGTATTAGAGATAAGGTTAGCGAACTGCTTATAGATGTTGACTTCTAAATTATTGTTATATAGGAGCGTCACTTAAAAACTCTGACCGTTCAGAGGCTTCCTTTGCCAGGATACACATTAGCTGGCTGTTTTTCAAGGAGTTCCTTACGGGGTGAGGGAGTGGCTGTTTACGTAAAAAACAGTATTCCATTTGGGTCTATAGACGTTTCACGGCGCTGCAGTGAACAGATATTTCAACGTTGTGCAGGGGCAGTGGAATTTAGTGAAACTAAACTTCTAATTGTTGTTGTTTATAGGTCTCCAAACTCTGACTTCAGAGCACATCTGCTCAAGCTACAGAGGGTTCTTCGTGCACTTTGTAGGAAGTACCAGAAGTTAGTTAAATGTGGTGGCTTCAATACAAATTTGGTATATGATGGTGCAAGGAAAAGGATGTTGGTAGATCCCCTAAATTCATATGAGCTGATGCAGACTGTGTTTTTCCAACTAGGTTGCAGGGGAACAGTAGCACAGCCATAGACAATATTTTTATTCATTTTTCATTACTAGATGGGCATTCAGCTAGTAAAAGGGTGAATGGCCTTTCAGACCATGTGCACAAATTTTAACGGTAAAAGGCTTTTTGTAGTCAAGCGATGTCACATATAATTACAAACTATGTAGGAAAGTTCATCCCACATCAATAGAGAGTTTTTAAACCTTGCCAAGGAACAAGAGTAGTAGGATGTTTATAGTGCTAATAGCATAGATGATAAATATAATACTTTCCTTGACAAATTTCGCATGCTCTTTGTGAGTTGCTTTCTATTAGAACGTTCTGAATGGGGTACTACGGTAATAGGCAGCCAGGGTGGCTCACTAGTGGGATAAGGATATCATGTAGATCAAAGTGGGAATTATATAAAAATGTTAGAAGTAGTCACAATCAAGCTACAGTAGCTCATTACGAACAGTGTTGCAAGGCACTGAAAATGTTATTAGGAAGGCAAAGAGTATGTGGTATACAAGTAGAATAGCTAATTCACAGAATAAAATTAAAACCATACGGTCAGTTTTGAGGGATGTGTCTGGTCAGCAGCACAAGGTCGACGATATAAACATAGTTCGTAGTAAAAACATTTCTGTTGCCGATAAATCAGATATACGTACAGTAATTAACAATCATTTTCTGAGTATTGTTGGTAAATTAAATAAAAATTTAGTTTCTATGGGGACGCATGTAACTTTTTTGCCAAATGCCTTTATGAGATTGATGTCTGAAATACTCCTCTTTGATACAGACAATGGGGAGATTGGTTCAATAATTAATTCACTGAAGACTAAGGCTTCTCGTGGATATGATTAAGTGCCGAGCAGATTATTAAAGTACTGCGCTGCACATGTTAGCCCTGTATTTAGCCATATTTGTAATTTTTCCTTTAGGAATGGTCAGTTTCCTGAACGAATAAAGTACTCAGTAGTAAAGCCGCTTTATAAAAAGGGAGAAAGGGATAATGTTGACAATTTTAGCCTTATTTCAATGCCACCAGTGTTTGCTAAAGTTATGGAAAAGGCTGTGTATGTAAAGATAGTTGATCATTTTATATCATACGATTTGTTATCAGCTGTAGAGTTTGGCTGTAGAAGTCTTTAACAACTGAAGCAGCTGTATTCTCTTTTCTCTGTGAGGTAATGGATGGGTTAAAGAATAGGTTTCGAATGCTAGGCATATTTTCTGAGTTAACTAAAGTGTTTGAATATGTTGATCACAAAATATTGCTCCAGAAGTTGGACCATTACGAAATACGGGGAGTAGCTGACGATTGGTTCACCTCTTACTTTAGCAACAGGAAGCAAAAGGCCTTTATTCACAATGTTGAGGATGGCTGTGATGTGGAGTCTGAGTGGTATACAGCCATGTGGGGGGTGCACGAGGGATCACTGTGTGGGCCACTCTGGCCGCCCCTGCTCCTTATTTATATAAATTATATGCTCTCTAGTATTACGGGTAACTCAAAAATGTTTCTGTTTGCTGACGACACTAGCTTGATAGAAAAGGATGTTGTGTGCAGCAATGACCCAGTTTCAAATAGCGCAGTTCATGACCTAAGTTCATGGCTTGTAGAAAATAAACTAACGCTAAATCAGAGTATCCGGTTTTAGAGTTTCTAACATAGAATTCAACAAAACCTGATGTTTTAATTTCACAGAATGTTTGTATGATTAGTGAAACTGAACAGCTCAAATTTCTAGGCATTCAGATTGATAGCAAACTGTCGTGGAAAGCCTACTTTCAGGATCATGTTCAAAGACTTAATGCTGCCATTTTCACTATTCGAAGTGTCAGAAGTGAGTGATCGTTCGACACGAAAATTAGTCTACTTTTCCTATTTTCTTTCGCTTATGTCCTTTGGCATTATATTTTGGGGTAACTCCTCCCATTCTAAAAGAAATTTTTGCCTCAGAAACTGGCGCTTTGAGCAATAAGTGGTGTAAGTTCACGAAAGCCTCGTCGACCAATGTTCACAAGTCTGGTTATTTTGACATTGGCCTCTTAATATATTTATTCCATACCGTCATTTCTTGTTAACAATATTACCTTGTTCAAAAAAATAAGCAGCTGTCACTCAGTTAATACTCGACAGAAATCAAACCTGTTTTGGATCGTACTTCCTTAACTCTTGTGCAGAAAGGTGTGCAGTATACTGCTGCATCCATTTTCAGTAAGCTACCACTCGAATTCAAAAACCTTAGCAGTAATCCACGCGCTTTCAAATCGAAACTGAAGAGTTTCCTCATGGGTCACTCCTTCTATTCTGTCTATTATGACGAAGCAAATACCGTCCGCACTGGCGGAATGTTACGTGATACCACGTACTTATACGTTTGTGACTCTTAGAGCGCCATCTATCACAAAGCGAAAAAAGTGGTCCAACTAAAACATTCATATTTCTTTACGTACTACACGAATATGTAATAAAAATGGGGGTTCATATTAAAAAAAAAAGGCAGTTGATATCCTTTTGACCTATGACAGTGCCATCTAGCGGGCCAACCATAGCGCCATCTGATTCCTTCAAGCTAGACGAGTTGCGTTCTTTGTAGTTTTTTCGTTTGATGCTTATTTCGTGAGATATTTGGCCCGGTAACTATCAATGGACTACCCTGTGTACAGTCGTTTTTGCGATTGGAACTGGAATGGAAATCACTAATAATGGTACAGTGAGCCCTCCGTCACTTATCGTACGGTTGCTTGCTTAGTATTTACTTAAATATAGACTTAGCTTTAGACCACGAAACTCGGGCGCCCTTACCGAAGAGGCTACTTCGGATAATCAGTCTACCTGTACTCTTGTCGACTTTCCGCCTTACCGTTCGTGCGCCACCTTCGGCCTCACTTCTGTCACAGCTGCGTTGGAGGGCAGGCGGTTATGACGGGGGCGTTGCAGTCGCTCATCTGCCTGTACTCATGTAGGCAAACTGACGCTACATGCCACTGTTCGCAAGTATGGACACCACCGCTAGGCGCTGTCATCCTCTACAAGAATCACGGTGGAAGCACCAGCAGGCGCGACCTACCCTGAGCGGCAGAGTCGCAGTGGGGTGAGACGTATGCTAGCATGGACATCACGTGTAGACATTCCGCCCTAGCCAACGTACGGACGCTGGTCGCTTGTGACCTCAGCACCACTGGCGTAGAACTGTCAGCACACACCAAGGGGCGTTACTACTGCGGAACAATGCTACAAATGCTGTGGTTTGTTTTTTGATATAATGCGTGACCGTTAATGATGTAATGCAGGGCAGTATCCGTAACTTAAGAACAGTACCTATGAAGCTGGAGTAATCGCTTTATTTGTCACAATTTCGTAGCAATCCCAGGTGCAACATAGCAAGTTATTCCGAGTCTTTAGACCTTGCAATGAAGTAGGCGATCTTATTGTGTGTCTTATTACATAGCTGGAGAAGTTTAGCTTTTTCTTTCCTCTCACATGAGCGCATGGTATAAAGTAGTATTACATTTTATTAGATTTTTTTCATATTCCATACACAGACTTGCATTAATAATACAACTATCTTGCAAATATTGCAGTTCAGTATCTTCAAGATATAAACTTTTGCGTGATCCAGTAATAACTTTTCCGGTGTCATGAAACTGAGCTTGGGACTGTAATGTAATCATCAGTAGTAGCAACTGAAACAACGTATAAGAAAAACGACTCAGTTAAAAGGAGTTATATTTCAAGGTTTTTCTTTGCTTTCACTACAATAGCATCTGGCGCAATAGTAACCAATTTGAAAATTGTTATTTGATTATGTCTGTGTATGTGAGTGTTGCGGAGAGACTGACACAGTGTATGGAGGGCATACGTAAAGTTTAGATGTTTTATTTCATTCAAAAACTGTGTAAATGTATGTGTGAGAACGTTATTGTGCGATCAGGGATCATCTGACGTAGGTAACGTGTGTCCTACTGTGCATGCTTTTGTATAAAAGCAGCCAGAAGAGAATTTAGGTGGTAAAACAGTCAGTACTTCCCTTCTTGGAATAATTTGTATTTTATTTTATTTTATTTTATTTGGTTTCATAAACACAGAAATTCTTCTATAAACTGTTTCCCGTGTCTTGTTGGATGACATAGGAACTATCGATAGTATCTGAGGGCTGGAGCCATTCTGGTTGGTTGCCTAAGTCATCAGACAATAAGAATTAAGCTTTTTCCTGAGCTTTTTGTAGTACTTAGTGCTACAGTTCTGCATCTCTGGGAGTCACTTGGGAACCGTCTTGTACGTATAAATGTGGAACCGCTGCACGCGCATTTTTATTAAGGTGAAGGAAATCTTACATCCTATCGGTACAGTTGTCGGTACTGTAAAGTTACTTTAGTTTTGAACATTATAGTGAGAGCCTGGAAGTGTTTAGTGCATGCGTTTCGAAGTTATTTGCGGTGACTCTTCGTGTCATACCGAAATTCCGCGTGGCGTGTTTTGTGAGCATCGTGAGACATTATGACGAGCCCTTCTTTGTAAGGAGACAACTCAACGACTCGATGTAGTAACTCGGAGATAGCTTTGGGTCAGAGACTGTCGTGAACGCTTAACTCAGTCAGGTCGAACTTATTAACTTCTGGCTGCTTTCGTGTGGAGAACTTGTAGTCAAAACTTAATATTAGTTTAACAGTAAATGCGGACATTGCCATTTACATGTTTTGGAGTTAACAAAACCTAGTTAGTCAACTCTGAAAGAGTTTCAGGCGTATTTATTCAGATCCAGATCCAGAATTTTACAAACCTACAGATTTTTCCTACAAGCTCGAGTTATTCGGCCTCTGCTTGATAGGTATTAGACGGTGTTTCTTCAAAAGGGTCGAACAACAAGAAGCTTACCGAGGTAAGAGGACTGAACGTGAGGTGTGAGAATTTATAACCCACCCCACAACACAGGGAGGGCTATTTTCAATAATTAGGGTGCTTGCAGTGCAGTCTATGAGGTAAAGTGCACCACGTCCTGGGTCGGTGTCAGCAGAGCGTTCTACGTACACCATAAAGAAGATAATACCAGGCAGCGTGCTGAGAAGTGGCTAATGATTAGACGTGAGAACTAAGCTACTATTCTGTAATTGAGAGTAGGTGTTAACCTGGTGTTGTTTTCTTATTATAATTGGTTTCGTTTTGAGAATAAAGGTTTTACAATAGCGGAGACCGGGCAGGGAGTATCTTTGCACAGGTGTAGCAATTCTAGGGAAATAAGACAGAGATGCGTAGGAAAATTGTTCCTATGGAAAAAAGGTGGAGCATCATGTACCGATCAAGGCACGGCATGTTTGACTACTGCCTTCCCTGGAAATCCCACTGAGGATGTATTTTACTCCCTGGATGATCTGGAGGCACAAGCAAAATTTCAGTTTTTACAGATAATTAGCTATGTTAGATCACAAAGTTTCGACTGACGGCTGACGGTAAACGCGCTTATGAGGGATGATGAGGAGCCGAAGAACACATTGACCTTTGAGTGCTTTGGAGAATGCTCAAGTAACACCTTTGGAAATAAAATATCGTGACGTTTTCTCGGAAATTTCTAAGTGCAATGTCACAGTAGCATGGGCATACGAACAAATTCACGGGAAGTGGTGAATCGGGTAAGATTATGCTCCAGGAAGCGAGCATAGAACTCTAGACGTTTTCCTGAGGATCTTGTCACTTGTTTTTTATAGGGGTGTTTTGGCAAAGTACCACCAAAGAATAGTTACGGAGCAGGAGCGGATAGCTATAGCAACAGGAGTGTGCAATAAACGAGATATCTTATCTACTGATATAAGGTGTTATAAAGGGTGTTCGAAAATTCTCGTTGCAAACTTCTAGGACTTGCAGAGGGGAGTGAGTACATAATATTTAGAGCAGGAATTGTACCGTTTCCGTTCTCCACCGGTTTCAGTTCACATACGTAGCCGATCCACGTCTGCTGCGAGAAAGAGAAAAGTATGAGAGCTTCATATCTTTGTGTGTGTATAGACAGGATGCCGTGTAGTACGTCAGACAGTCATCTGATCTCACTTAACATATGCCTTGCTGCGAGACGTGTTCACTATCCGTGCGTCTCCGATACAGTAATAATATAAATCGTAATGTTTAAGTGTTAATACAAGCAAATGAGCTTAACTGCTAAATGGATGATTCGTTATGTTTCTTTGCGAACTGTTACCTAATAATTACACTGCGTCACGCCAAATTAAATTTCTGAAGCAATAGTGGATGAGTTAAATATTTGAAATGAAACCGTAGCAGAACGGGAACAATACTCTTCCGAATATGAGTTCCTGTTCAAAATATTATGTACTGACTCTCCTCCACAATTCCTAGAAGTTTGTAACGGGTATTTTCGAGCACGCTGTGGATGTGGGGGTGGGCTGGTTCAAATGGCTCTGAGCACTATTGGACTTAACTTCTGAGTTCATCAGTTCCCTAGAACTTAGAACTACTTAAACCTAACTAACCTAAGGACATCACACACATCCATGCCCGAGGCAGGATTCGAACCTGCAACCGTAGCGCTCTCGTGTTTCCAGAGTGTAGAGCCTAGAAACATGTGGGGGTGCAAGGCATGTCCATGGGCAGTTTCGTCAGTCACAAGATGAGAAGTGAGAAGTGTGGTAAGGTTGTGCAATATCGGCAGGATTGTAGAGGCAAGGCATGGAAAGGACAGTACCTTAATATTCAGGCGTTAAACGCAAACGGAAACCCAAAGTCTGCTAGGCACCATTACCATTAAATATCAGTGTACAGAAACGAACGCAGAGGCAGAGCGTGGCATAATAGGAGTCGTTGTAGCGGGTAGGAAGCATAATTTTTTATTAGACACAGCGATATGCGTCAGTGACTAGTGTGGACTCCCTATGTAGGAAACGCTTAAATCGACCACTCTTTGTTTGGGATGGGAGGCAGCGAAGTGAAGTCACTGGGTTCAGCAATATTAACTTTCCAGGTTGAAGTGAAACAATTTCAGGGTTCATGGTAGTCGTGTCTCATGTAAGTAAAGGTTTCTGCCTTATTGCAGTTCAACAAAATATACACTCCTGGAAATTGAAATAAGAACACCGTGAATTCATTGTCCCAGGAAGGGGAAACTTTATTGACACATTCCTGGGGTCAGATGCATCACATGATCACACTGACAGAACCACAGGCACATAGACACAGGCAACAGAGCATTCACAATGTCGGCACTAGTACAGTGTATATCCACCTTTCGCAGCAATGCAGGCTGCTATTCTCCCATGGAGACGATAGTAGAGATGCTGGATGTAGTCCTGTGGAACGGCTTGCCATGCCATTTCCACCTGGCACCTCAGTTGGACCAGCGTTCGTGCTGGACGTGCAGACCGCGCGAGACGATGCTTCATCCAGTCCCAAACATGCTCAATAGGGGACAGATCCGGAGATCTTGCTGGCCAGGGTAGCTGACTTACACCTTCTAGAGCACGTTGGGTGGCATGGGATACATGCGGACGTGCATTGTCCTGTTGGAACAGCAAGTTCCCTTGCCGGTCTAGGAATGGTAGAACGATGGGTTCGATGACGGTTTGGATGTACCGTGCACTATTCAGTGTCCCCTTGACGATCACCAGTGGTGTACGGCCAGTGTAGGAGATCGCTCCCTACACCATGATGCCGGGTGTTGGCCCTGTGCGCCTCGGTCGTATGCAGTCCTGATTGTGGCGCTCACCTGCACGGCGCCAAACACGCATACGACCATCACTGGCACCAAGGCAGAAGCGACTCTCATCGCTGAAGACGACACGTCTCCATTCGTCCCTCCATTCACGCCTGTCGCGACACCACTGGAGGCGGGCTGCACGATGTTGGGGCGTGAGCGGAAGACGGCCTAACGGTGTGCGGGACCGTAGCCCAGCTTCATGGAGACGGTTGCGAATGGTCCTCGCCGATACCCCAGGAGCAACAGTGTCCCTAATTTGCTGGGAAGTGGCGGTGCAGTCCCCTACGGCACTGCGTAGGATCCTACGGTCATGGCGTGCATCCGTGCGTCGCTGCGGTCCGGTCCCAGGTCGACGGGCACGTGCACCTTCCGCCGACCACTGGCGACAACATCGATGTACTGTGGAGACCTCACGCCCCACGTGTTGAGCAATTTGGCGGTACGTCCACCCGGCCTCCCGCATGCCCACTATACGCCCTCGCTCAAAGTCCGTCAACTGCACATACGGTTCACGGCCACGCTGTCGCGGCATGCTACCAGTGTAAAAGACTGCGATGGAGCTCCGTATGCCACGGCAAACTGGCTGACACTGCCGGCGGCGGTGCACAAATGCTGCGCAGCTAGCGCCATTCGACGGGCAACTCCGCTGTTCCTGGTGTGTCCGCTGTGCCGTGCGTGTGATCATTGCTTGTACAGCCCTCTCGCAGTGTCCGGAGCAAGTATGGTGGGTCTGACACACCGGTGTCAATGTGTTCTTTTTTCCATTTCCAGGAGTGTAGTTAAACTCAATAGAATAATCTTCCAACTGTGGGACACTGTCACCTTGATTGTCAAAGCAGATAAACAGCAGGCAAAATGTATAAGGCTTAATTCACATGATATAGTGCCTGAAGGCATTGGGAAGCTACTTAAGGCCGTGGTTGAAGGCGCAGGCGGTCAAATTTTACGACGAAGGAATTTCCAAACTCGCCCATCGCTACGATAAGTGCCTTAATGTAAATGCCAACTATGTAGAAAAGAAGTATTTAAATGTGGCTTTCATCTGTATATAATAAAAAATTCCAATACTTTATTTATTTTTAATTGCAAATCATAATGTACTTTGTGGATAGCCTTCGTACTTTCAAATGATGCCTCCAGTCTGGAGCTGGGGTGTGTTTTGAGTCAGGTAGTACATGTTGAGATACATTTCTTGGTTTACAGTTCATGGCAGATGAACAAAGCAAAGGGAAATTACTCCTCAATAGAGAAGGAGATGTTAAGTGTTACATATGGTGTTTCGTAATTCAAATGTTATTTGTACAGGACGCATCGTTGCCACGGCAGATGGTGTTGACGAGTGAAAGTTCCTCTGACCAAGTTCCGTGTGTATTCCCTACGTGTTTCAGGCTGTGTGAATGAGTTAGTGTACTGTAAGCAGGAAATTGGTCCGATATTCACGTCGGGAACAAGCGAAGATGGTGTTTGTGTACGGCCAAGCAGATGGAAACGGTAGAGTGGCAGAACAGCTACACCAGACAAGTATCATATTACACAACACATTGCTGTGACGTGCGTTCACACAGTGTGATCGCCGCACATAAGACGCTGCCACCGTGTGCTAAAGCCCCAGTGGCAGCAGCGCGGCGTACTTCAAAGAGCTCACAGTGGGGACGCCACAACAGATGCAGCTGTCATACCGCTGGAGCCAATCGGGATGCAGCCCCACATGATTAAGTCGCGTCCCGAAAGGGGACTCGTCTGGTGGTCTTCCTGGAGTGCGGAGCAGGTCTCCTCTCAGTGGCGACGCTGTTGCTGTGATAGTGTTTACGGAAGATGAACTTTGGCTACGGACCTGGAAACGAGTGGTTACGCTGAGTTATGTTTCAGTTTGTTTTCAGAATAAATCTTCTGAGTTGTAAATAATTCCGACTTTTAATTTAGTAGTTTGTACCTTGTACACAACAAATTTCATGCCCTTTTTAGCATTTCTGTGATCATGTGTTCTTTCAGACAAAGAAACAGACACAGACAGACACTCAAAACGAGCGGGAAATTTTAAGTATTAAATGATGTAACATTCAAGGTCATGGCAAGGTCAAATAAGTAAATATGTCTTCAGTTCTGGTGTGGATTAACCCAGAGGAGATGAGGGATAAGCAAAATACAATGTTAGATGCAAACTGGAAGAAGCAGAAGGGGTAACAGGGGGACCAATAACCATGATCTCAAAGGCAGTTATCGAAGGTAATTCGAAGGTTGAGTTTTGTTTCATGGAAATCACTATTTCTGAAGTCTGATTTTTAAAAAGCGAGGACAGATTTTAGTTTTAAGTTTTGACTAACGCTTTTATTGAGAAAAATATATACATCACAACGTATAAATGTTGTTTGACATTCGCAAGACAGAACAAACATAAATAAAATGTAGATCACTGAATTACAAACCACTGAGAGAGTCCCCTCGCCTCTCATTCCTCGAGATGCCCCTTCCAGTTTGTATCTAACATTGAATTTTGTTTTATCCCTCCTGTACTCTGAGTTAATGCCTGCTAGAATTAAGAAGGTATTTGCTTATTTGACCTTCAAAGAACCTATCCATGACCTTGAATACTATATCATTTTATAGGTAAAATTTGCCGCTCTTTTCAGATCTTAATACATTAGGGGTCCCATTTTAGGAAATCACATTTACCTCCAAATCACATTGAAAAACACATACAAGGTCGCGGCCATTAGTAGCAATACATGACCCTCTTTACTATCTATAACTTTTTGCTAAAACACTTTCCTGTATCTCATATCTATTCCCAGTTACTCCCCATTATTAGTAAAATGATATATGATGTCCCAAGAACACAACTATAAGCCTTAGGGACGGGTTCCTTACACGAAAATAAGAGAAAATATCTAGAAAACATGGACTCTAAAATGCATACCTTTAGAGCTATAAGCACTTGTTCGTCTTCTATAATACGACACACATCTCTTCTACTGCAAGGACTTCGCTTTACATATTTTAGAAAGAGTTTTTATGAACAAGTGGTCTGGAACGCATACCTTAAGAGCTAACAGCGCTTGTTCGTCTTCGCTAGTGTGAAACACATTTCTACTGAGCAAGTACTCATGGCTCTTAAGATATACGTTATAGAGCACAGGTTGACTATACATTTGTTTCTTTTGGTCCTTACTACCTCCTCCCTAAACATGCCTTGCAGTAGAAGACATCTGTTTCATTATATTGAAGGAACAAGTGCTCATAGACCTAAGATATGAATTATAGAGCCAATGTTTACTACACCTTTTTTTCTCGTTTCGGTGTAAAGAATTTGCCCATAAAGTTTGCCTGTGTTTTTGGGAACACCCTACATATCGTTATTACCTTCCGTTTGTCATATTCCCAGTGTGAGTCTAGCATTGAAAACGGCAATGTATAAGAAAAAGTGTGTTTTATCGAAAGCGGAGTTTTGTAGCATATTTGATGACATTGCACAACAAGTGTCATAGGAACGACTGCCATAAGCGATGCATTAGATCGATTGTGTATTAATAATTCTAGCCGGAATGGTGTCACCCACAACTTTCCTTTTCTGAGAGCTCCTTATTGCCTTTAATGTCGTACGTGGGGTATATTCACCTCATTTCAATATTTGATTTGAGGTCACATTGTCGCTAGTAACAGACATACTACTTAACAACTTGTGTATTGCACACTAATATGACGTGAATAGTGTCGATTATGAAAATGTTAGTATCAAAACTGGAAACTGTGTTTCGCAGCACGCGAGAATATTTTATAGAGAAGGTATTTCAGCATGGTAGAAAAGCATTTTCTTAACAGACACGTAGCTACACCGGTCACTTCAGTTATTCGCGAAAGATCTCATAAAATACTCTGGCTGCGGGAAAAAGGATATATGAAATTCCGCGTGTTCCACAACTTTGAGTAGTTGTTACATTAAGTCGTCACAGATAAAGTAGCGGACACATGGAGCCTCTTTGCGTTTTCTGGTTGTATGCAGGGGGACGTAATAACTGAAGGAAAATCCAGCGCACCGAACACGGGTAGGTCCACATATAGAGAGTGAAATCGTACTGTTCTGCTGTGGAATGGAATATCTTAACACTGCAATTAATTTACCATTTTGCTGATTAAGATGAATGAAAATGTAATTTCTAGTTTCGTCATGCAAGTTCTGAAATTATCATTAACTCTGGAATTCAAAATTCCTTAAATTTCTGGTTAAGTTAAAATGGAAATATGTGGTATTAATAAACGAAACTTCAAACTGCTTATTACTTGAATTCTCCCTCGTTACTCGAAAACATCATCGAGAGATTAATACCACTTGATTATCTACTAGTCAGATCGTATGGCATGAATAAGCATCCCCTCTGCTCATACATCTGATTTGCGAGATAATGCTCACATCACATTGGCAACTCGGTGAACACCATCAATGACTTGTAAACCACAATTCTAAGCTTCACATTTTTAGAGGGGCATAACTCGCTGAGTCTTCGTCACTGACTGGTAATAAATTTTCGGTGGCCCTATTATAGCACTATGTGCACCATACGTTCGTTATATGCATCAAGGAATGTTTAGAACAGACTAACAGTGTAACCATGGGAAAGGCTACATCTTCCTTCGCGATCAGTTATTTGAAGTATTTTGAGTAGAGAAATCTGGAAACAGAAGCCCTTAGATTAGCACTAGGGGAAAACAAGTTCTGGGAATTTCCTCACCACCTGTTTCATCAAGTTTGCCGTTGAGAAAGATAAAAAAGATCGTAGTTTGCCGTTCTGGGATCTTGAGGTTACCTGGAACAGGACTGGCTCTCTGCTTCATTGAGTTTACCGGAAGATTACTAACACGGGGAAAGTACACCAGCAAAACCCAAAGCTTCTGTTCCATATGTTATCAATGTCCGTTTAAGACAGACGGGTTTCTCAGCAATTTTCATATTAAAATAACTTACCACCCCTGAAAATATTCTTGACTATTCTTATAATAAATAAGCCAAATAAAATGAATGCTCTTCCTCTCGACTTTGCTGAAATAGCAACAGATTAAGTCGGCCGTTAGACTACACTTAGCGCACTGTGGTCCTCGTAGCGGCGGGGGAGAAGTACAACTCACCATGTGATCCAGAGAGAGTTTCTTCATTTATTGTAACAACTGACATCATGCTTTCTCTGATGTGGCATTAGTTATTAAATACATGTCTAAAAAACAACTAAACTCCCTCCGAACGGGCTTCGCAAGGACCAGTGGTACTGATCGACCGCCGTGTCATCCTGAACTGATAGGCGTCGCTGTATTCGGGTATGGAGGGGCTTGTGCACGGCAGACTGCTCTCCCGGCCATTTTCAGTTTTCTTGATTGGAACCGCTACTTATGATTCAAGTAGGCTCGTCAATGGGCCTCACAAGCGCTGATTGCACCCCGCTTACCAACAGCGCTCGGCGGACCCGTTTGGTCATTTACCCAAGAGCCAGCCAGCGCTTAATTTTGGTGAGCTGACGGGAGCTGTGGTACCAATGTGACATGGATGTTGGAATTAAATACATGATTATTCAGGCGACGACAGCACTCGTGATGTTGGAAAAGTTTAGATTTTAATTATCAATGAGAACTCGAGTCCCACGGGATAGCCGCGCGATCTCAGGCGTCTTGTCACGGTTCGCGCGGCTCCCTCCGTCGGAGGTTCGAGTCTTCCCTCGGACACGGCTGTGTCTGTGGTCCTTAGCGTAAGTTAGTTTACATTAGTTCCAGCAGTGTGGAAGCCTAAGGACTAATGACCTCAGCAGTTTGGCTCAATAGGAACTTATCACAGACTTCCAAAAAATTTGTAGAGAAATCGAAGTTAAAAATATTTGTTTGCTATACGATGTATGAACATTGAACCATGGACCTTGGACCTTAGACCTTTCCGATGGTAGGGAGGCTTGCGTGCCTCAGCGACACAGATAGCCGTACAGTAGGTGCAACCATAACGGACGAGTATCTGTTGAGAGGCCAGGCAAATGTGTGGTTCCTGATGTAGAGCAGCAGCCTTTACAATAGTCTCTGGGGCTACAGTCTGGACGACTGAGTGATCTAGCCTTGTAACAATAACCAAAACGACCTTGCTGGGTTGGTACTGCAAACGGCTCAAAGCAGGGGGAAACTACAGCCATATTTTTTTCCTTAGGTCATGTACTGTATGGTTAAATGCTAATTGCGTCCTCTTGGGTAAAATATTCCGGTGGTAAAATAGCCCCCTATTTGGATCTCCGGGTGGGGACTGTTCAGGAGGACGTCTTTATCAGGAGAAAGAAAATTGGCGTTCTACCCATCGGAGCGTGGAATGTCAGCTCCCTTAACCAGACAGGTAGGTTAGAAAATTTAAAAAGGGAAATGGATAGGTTAAAGTAAGATATAGTGGGAATTAGTGAAGTTCGGTGGTAGGAGGAACAAGACATTTGCTCAGCTGAATACAGGGTTATAAATACAAAATCAAGTAGGGGTAATGCAGGAGTAGGTTTAATAAAGAATAAAAAAATAGAAGTGCAGGTAAGCTATTACAAAAAGCATAGTGAACGCATTATCTTGGCCAATATAGACACAACGCTCACGCCTTCCACAGTAGTATACGTTTATATGCCAACTAGCTCCGCAGATGACGAGGAGATTGACGAAATGTGTAATGAGATAAAGAAATTATTCAGACAATGAAGAGAGTCGAAAATTTAATAGTCATGGGTGACTGGAGCTCGATAGTAGGAAAAGGAAGAGAAGGAAACGTAGTAAGTGAATATGGAATGAGGGTATGAAATGATGCCTGAAGATACTGGAAGGTTTCAGATAGATCATATAATGGTAAGTTTCAGGTACAAGGTTTTAAATTGAACGGCAGTTTCAGGGGCATATGTGGACTCTGACCACAATCTGTTGGTAATGAACCGTAGATTGAAACAGAAGAAACTGCAAAAAGTTGGGAATTTAAGGAGATGGGACCTGGATAAACTTAAAGAACCAGAGGATGTAGAGAGTTTCAGAAAGAGCATTAGGGAACGATTGACAGGAATGGGGGAAAGAAATACAGTAGAAGAAGAATGGGTAGCTTTGAGGGATGAAATAGTGAAGGCAGTAGAGGATCAAGTAGGTAAAAAGACGAGGGGTAATAGAAATTCTTGGATAACAGAAGATATATTGATTTAATTGATGAAAGGATAAAATATAAAAATGGAGTACATGAGGGAGGGAAAAAAATACAAACGTCTCAAAAATTAGATCGACAGGCAATGCAAAATGGCTAAGCAGGGATGGCTAGACGACAAATGTAAGGATGCAAAGACATACCTCACTAGGGGTGAGATAGATACTGCCTACAGGATAATTAAAGATACCTTTGGAGGAAAGAGAAGCACTTGTGTGAATATCAAGAACTCAGATGGAAAACCAGATCCAAGCAAAGAAGGGAAAGCAGGAAGGTGGAACGAGTATATTGAGGGTCTATACATGGACGATATACTTGAGGCCAATATCATGGAAATGGAAGAGTATGTAGATGAAGATGAAATGGGAGACATGATACTCCGTGAAGAGTTTGACAGAGCACTGGAAGACCTAAGTCGAAACAAGGCCCCGGGAGTAGACGATATTCCATTAGAACTACCGACAGCATTGTGAGAGCCAGCCCTGACAAAACTCTACCATCTGGTGAGCATGATGTATGAGACAGTGGAAATACCCTCGGACTTCAAGAAGAATATAATAATTCCAATCCCAAAGAAAGCAGGTGTTGACAGATGTGAAAATTACCGAACTATTTGTTTAATAAGTCACGGATGCAAAATACTAACGCGAATTCTTTACAGACGAATTGAAAAACTGGTGGAAGTGGACCTCGGGGAAGATCAGTTTGGATTCCATAGAAATATTGGAAAACGTGAGGCAATATTGAACCTACGATTTATCTTAGAAAATAGATTAAGGAAAGGCAAACCAACGTTTCCAGCATTTGTAGACTTAGAGAAAGCTTTTGTCAATGTTGACAGGAATACTCTCGTTCAAATTCTGAAGGTGGCAGGTGTAAATACAGGGACCGAAAGGCTATTTAAAATTTGTACAGAAACCAGATGGCAGTTGTAAGAGCCGAGGGGCATGAAAGGGAAGCAGTGGTTGGGAAGGGAGTGATACAGCGTTGTAGCCTATCCCCACTGTTATTCAATCTGTATATTAAGCAAACAGTAAAGGAAATAAAAGAAAATTTGGAGTAGGTATCAAAGTACATGGAGAAGACATAAAAACTTTCAATTTCACCGATCACATTGTAATTTTGTCAGAGACAGCAAAGGGCCTGTTAGAGCTGTTGAACGGAATGGAAAGTGTCTTGAATGAAGGATATAAGATGAACATCAACAAAATCAAAACGAGGATAACGGAATTTAGTCGAATTAAGTCCGGTAATGCTGAGGAAATTACATTAAGTAATGAGACACTTAAAGTAGTAAATGAGTTTTGCTGTTTGTGGGGCAAAATACTGATGATGGTCGAAGTAGAGAGTATACAAAATGTAGACTGGCAATGGCAAGGAAAGCTTTTCTGAAGAAGGTTTATTTGTTAACATCGAGTGTAGGTTTAAGTGTCAGGAAGTCGTTTCTGAAAGTATTTGTATGGAGTGTAGCCATGTGGGAGTGAAACGTGGACGATAAATAGTTTGAAAATGAAGAGACTAGAAGATTTTGAAATGTGGTGCTACAGAAGAATGCCGAAGATTAGATGCATAGATCACATATTTAATGAGGAGGTGTTGAACAGAGTTGGGGAGAAGAGAAATTTGTGGCACAACTTGACTAGAAGAAGGGATCGGTTGGTAGGACATCTTCTGAGGCATTAAGGGATCACCAATTTAGTATTGGAGGGCAGCGTGGAGAGTAAAAACCATAAAGGGAGATCAGGAGATGAATACACTAAGCAGATTTAGATGCGTGTAGGTTACAGTAGGTACTGGGAGATAAAGAAGCTTTCGCAGGATTGAGCAGCATGGAGAGCTACATCAAACCAGCCTCTGGACTGAAGACCACAACAACTACAACCATATATTCCGCAGGTACATCAAAGTTAAAATTCACTGTAATATGAACTGCGTTCTGCGTGACTGTTGTTGTAATTTTAGCCATATTAAAATCGTTTATTAATGAAAAACAGGCATGATTCTTATGAAAGGAGAGCAGACCTGCCGACCGTTAATTTGGCCAAGCAAGAAGACTCATTATTCAGTAAGGCGTTGATCTGCAATTTAAAATCCATATTTCGCATTAAGCAGATAAAAGAAACATTCGCTTAGACAAGAGCTGCATTTGACAGTGTTAAATTTAGTTGAACTGAAACATACAATAGTGCTACAATAACTAATAGATTTTTGGAACTAGAAGAATCATCCACACATACAGACCAAAGAAATGAAGCACTTTTAACAATTTAAATGACAAGCTTAAGAAAAACTCTTAATACAAACAAAGCTGTTGCTATCAATGATCGGGAAACGGTGTGGAGTAGAGGACCATAAAATAAAACAAGAGAGTCTGTATTTTTCTTTGTAGGTGTAGAAGAGAAATATGTTATGTTATGAATCCATCCGTACCAAAATTAGGAGCTCTGATTAAATTTCAAAAAGTGCCTAATAATATTCACCCAACCATCAATAATATGAGCTGCCAAATTTATATTGTCAATAAAATGTTAAAGAAAGAAACGAAGAAACTGTATATATTACTAAAATATTCGTATTAGCAACAGCTATAAACTAATAATCAAATTAAAAACTTTGTTGTAACTCGTGCCATTATACTTGCTCTGCTAGATGCCAAAAATTTATATACACACTAACCAATTAAAGAAACCATTCCGATAATTAAAAGTAGCTTACTAAAATATGGAATAGGAAGTTTAGGTTACAAACGTTTGGACAAAATGCTGATACAAAATGCAGATCAGTTCAGTAGGTAGCCTGATCAGTTATCGCGAATTGATTCATTCGTTCCAGGATTTTCATCTTTTCACTTGAAGTTTCCACACTCTGTTTCAGTGAATAATACTTGTAATTCAGTATACTATCTGTGGTACTTAGAGTTACTTAATGTCATAGCAGTCGTTTAATATTTTTACGTATAGTATAGATATATAAGCTTGTTGACAATCTATAATTGCAGCCACGATTTAAAGTAGGCAGCAGGCCAAAACTAGTGGACTGTGAAGCAATTTAAAAACAGTAGCACACAGTCTAGTCTGACAGTAACCACAACATTTCTACAGGAATAGAATTTTTGCCGAACAGAAATATATCGAAAATTGACAAAATACACAGTCTGCAAATTATCCTACTGCAAAAAGTTATTACCTTTTTAAGAATTTATATCTTTACCAGTAAGAGTAGGAAACGGAGTATCCGGAATACACTTCATATTTTGACAAACTTTCACGATTGAGTTAACAATGGAATTGGAAATATTGAAACTGCGCTGTAATTAAGAATTTCAAAAGATTCTCTATTTGGAAAATTGTAAGCACCATTAGTTCTTTTGGATTTTTGTACCATTAAAATAATACACATCGCCTAAAGCACCTCGCACTGAGAAAAGCTGCTTTAAAATGTAAACACGCCTACGGGGTTGCAGAACAACTGCGTTACAAATTACCAGCACTACTGAATACAGAAAACTATGAACTATCAGTTCACATAAGATCATTATTACAGCAAACATCACCATCTGAAACATTTTTAAATAAATACTGTCTTCTATCAATCGCCTGTCTGAGGATATCAAAATGTAATCGTTTGGTTGTTGGTGGTAGTAATTTCTTCTTTTTGACAAATTTCGACTGGGCTTGACACACAACATTGGTGAACACACGAATTTTTAAGGAAATCTTGTAATTAAACTGTTACACAGTAGTAACATTGATTGAGCAGTTCACGGAAAAACTGTGTAGATATTAATATACGAGTGAATAAACGGCTCTATGGAATAACATTTTATGCCCAGTGCTTTAGTTTCAAGTAAAGTACGAGGGTCATTGAATGATTAATGCAACGCAATTTTTTCTCGGCCATTTTCGTTTTCAAAAATACGGAAGTTATTGTGGAACATCGTGGAATAATCCCGGTTCAGTCTCTATGGTTTCACCAAGTTCGGATAGTTTCCGCGCTATGCGTACACTTCAAAATGACGTCTGGAATGGGAGTGTGTTCAAGGCGAAGAGCTGTCACTTAGAGCATCACAGACATTCATAGGCGCTTGCAGGACGTCAACTGAGACCTGGCAGTGAACAAAAACACTGCGAGTCGTTAGATGAGGCGTCTGCCATCATTTCGACAAGGTAGCGGAAACCTGTCACAGGCAGGTTGCAATGTTGGATCGTGTGGACACTCTCATTCGAGCTGATGGCTCAAATAAACGTTCCTCTTTGTGATACAGACACACTCGTCCACCAGCTGGGATACTAGGATTCCTCGCCGCCTAACAGAAGAGAGCAATGGAGGACAATCTGTGCTGACTTGCTTACGTGTTACGAGGCTGATCGTGACAATTTTTGTCGAACGTCGTCACAGGCTATGAAACATGTGTTCGTCACTTCGAAACAGAAAGAAAAAGAAAATCCATGGAGTGGCGTCACACCACCTCTCCTCCGAAGAAAAAGTTCAAACCCGCACCCTCAGCTGGTAACGTCATGGCGATAGTCGTCTGGGACCCTGAAGGGGTTATTCTGTTCGATGTTCTCCCTCAGGTGGGAACGATCAGTTCAGTAGTGTACTATGCTACTCTCCGAAAACTAAAGAATGGACTTCAGAGTGTTCGTCACCCACAAAATGCAAACTTCCTTCTCTTTCTCAATGACGACGCGAGACTTCACACAAGTCTGCGCAACCGAGAGGAGCTGTTAGAACTTCAGTGGACTGTTGTTCCTCATCTCTGTGGCCCAATAAAGGACGCACTCTGCGGCTGGAACCGGCGAATGAAAGACGGACCAGTTATTGAAGCAACAAGACTTTCGCTCCGACGTCGACCACTAGAGGAGTGTCCAAATATAGGGTTTTGTAGCCAAAATAGTGGGAAATAGCATGGTGTATTGGAATCCTGAATAACACAGACTTGCTTTCAGAAAAAAATATGTGTTGCGTTACTTATTGAGCGAATCTCATAGATCGTGTTAATCAATATATGTAAAGCATAGACGGTGATCCAGGGGAAATTAACGATGGAACTTCAAACTCACAGAAATCATCATTAATGGAGATAAGTAAATTAGTTTCTGAATAAGCTTCACTACACACCCAAATTTGAAACTAACAGGTTCCAACTGAGGACTTTCAGTACAGTTTGAATTGGTACCTTGAGATTAAGTTACTGTTCAGAAATTAAAAGGTTCTGTTGCTTATTCCGAGTAAATTTAAAAAAAAGTTTATTGTTTTGTGTAATACAGAGATGTGAAGGGGAACTGCTATTACGTGAGCTAATTTTGAAAGCAAGGTAATATGATAGATTTGAAAAACTGGTTGACATATCTGGAAATCTGTACTATGGACATTTGTTTTGTGTGTCACCAGATCGGTTCATTTCTGTAGTTATTTTACATTTCACTGACGTCCTCTGTTTTTTGGACGTGCAAGGAATATTGCTAAAGATAATGTCCATTTATGTCTAAGTTTTCTGGTAGTTCTATTGTTTAAATATCTCGGCATGCCGAATCTGTCAGGGTCATTAGGGGGAATTAAGAAGGAAACATTGGTAGCGAATGGAGTAAGAGTAGTTCAACGAGCTTAGTCATAGTAGTATTCTATCAGTTAGGTATGGGACCATGAATACTAGGTCAGGCAGGTGTATAAAAAGCATAACTACACCAGCAAGCAAGCAGTGCGCCAGAAGTATTTCAAGTCATTCCAGAACAAGTTTTAAGAGAGAGAGAAAAATTTCAGAAATAGGTGTTAAAGTTTCCAAAGAACTTTTGCAAATGGATATCAAACTTTCGAAATAAGTTCTAGATGTGGCCAACAATAACAAAAAAAGAAATTAGTAAATCTGGCACAAAGATTTCAGGAACATCAAATAAAATAGCCAGCAAACAGAGCACCCAAAGTGAGAAAACAAAAAATGAACGAATTGGCCAAGTAACAGCTATAAGTTACAAGGTAGAATAGTTGATGGAGAGGGTGGAAAAGATAGAGGGTAGGGTAACCTACACAGAATCCAAATGAAGAGCAGTGGAAATCAAGATGACTAGTTTGGAGACAGAGCTCTGAGCTACATTTCTGTTACAGACGTTAGGTAGAATGGTGAAACTAAAGCTTCCAATGCCTGGACATTTATTTTCTACTCGTACATTCATGGGGATTTTCAGCCTTGTTATACGCAGTAGGTTACACCTACTAATATTGAGAGATAACTGCCAGTCATTACACCACGCATTTATTTTCTTCAAATCCTCTTGATTTGCTCACGACTTTGGTGTGATACTACTTTGCTGTAGACCACAGCATCAGCGGCAAACAGTCTAATGCCGCTGTCAATACAGTCATCCAGATCTTTTAGTTAAATCGCAAAAAGCAACGGACCTATTACGCTGCCCTGGGGCACAACTGAAGTTACGCTTTTTTCTGTTGAAATCAACCCGTTTAGAAAGACATACTACTCCTTGTCTGTTAGATAACTTTTTTTCCAACCGCATATGTCATCGGACAGACTGTAAGCGCGCACTTTCTAGAGCAAGCTACAGTGCGGAACTGAGTGGAACGCCTTTAGAAAGTCAAGAAATATGGCATCACCCTGTGAGCCGGTATCTAGAGCCTGTTGTATATCATGCACAGAGAGGGCCAGCTATGTCTCGCATGACCGCTGTTTCCTAACACCGTGCTGGTTTCTGCAGATGAGCTTCTCAGAGTCTAGAAAGGTCAGTATGTCTGAACACAAAATGTGTTCCATGATTCTACACCAAATTGATGTCAGTGTAATTGGCCGATAATTATGTGCAACCAATTTTCTAACCTTTTTATAGATTGCTATGACCTGGGTTTTCTTCCAGTTCCGTGGAACGTTCCGCTATTCCAATGATTTCTGATAGATGATGGATAAGAATGGTGCTATATTTGTCGCATAGTCAACATATAATCTTACGTGGATACCGTCTGTGTCAGGTGCCTTCCTGGCGTCTAAGGATCTTAATTGTTTTACAATCCCAGTTACTCTAAACACTATGTCAGCCATCCTTGCGTTTGTTCAATAATTGAAAGGAAGAATGGTGCTGCAGTCCTCTACCGTAAACGAGTTTTTGAAAGCTAGGTTTAGAATTTCGGTCTTCTGTTTATCATCAGTTACATTACCCGTAGTGTCAGAAAGAGACGGTACTGAATTATTTGCTGCGTTCGTATATTTTACGTACGACGAAAATTTTTTGACGCAATTTTTAGAATCTCCAGATAAAATATTGCTTTCAAATTCGTTGAAACTATCTCTCATTGTCCTTCTGACAGCTGCTTCCATTTCGCATAAATTCTGTTAGTCAGCGGGGCAGTGAATACGTTTAAAACGACTGTGCAAAATTCTCTGCTTTCTCAGCAACTTCCTAATATGTTTGCTGTATCAAGGTGGATCCTTTCCCTCCCCTATATTTTTGCTAGGCACATACTTCTCTAGCACATGGTGGACCATACCTTTAAATTCCGACCAAAGATTCTCAATATCTTAGTGTCCCACGGTGAATGCCTGGAGCTGACTATGAAGATATTCATTAATGACACTTTTATTTGCTTTCCAAAACAAGAAAACTCAGCGCTGTTTCAATGGTTTCTTTGGTTTTATAAAGCTCAGTTAAAATACTGTTTGATTTGTGTCAGCCTTATAATGAGCTAGCACAGATAGGGACGCCTCTAAGCGGCTGTTGCTTGCAGGAATGTAGTACAGCTTGGTCTATGGACTGCTGACTGTCTGTTGAGCAGGTCCTGCAATATGTGCACAAGCTGGATAGAGCATTTGACAAAACAGACAAAATACTGACTATGGAAAAGAGACTTGGGGGAATAATAACAACAACAACAATAATGCAGCAAGAGGAGATAAAAGAATCAGAACAATTATTATTTAGAAAGGGAGGCTATATGAGGAAATGAGAACTTTAATCTAGACAGAAATGGTAACAGAGTGTTTTAAGGTAGAGCCAGTGTTCAGTGAGTCACAAAAACCGTTTAGACTCAACAAGAGAAATAATGAGCCCTTAAAATGAGGCCCTCTCCATTAGCGGTGCATGAAGTGAGAGTTTACGGAGTTTTCACTGCAGGGGCAACCAATAAATGTGGTTATGTGACTCAAGATGGTAACAAAAATGACGACATAGTCGTCCAATCATTTCATATAAATGCAACTGTTATCAATGAAAGATCTTGTAGTGGAGATTGAAAAGAAGCTTTAGAAAACCAGAGTAGTTATGAAATAGTGGTATAAATATTGCTCAGTCAAAAATCAGTGAGTGAATGAGGAGAAAATAAGAATTAGTGGTTTTGTGAAAGAGAAATATTTCAGGAGAAGGACAAGTGCATAGTATGCAATATGGTTACTTGTGTTTTCCTAAAGCCTGTTTACTTAACCGAAGATTTTGACAAGTTGAGACCTGAAGGTGAAGTAGATACAGTGCATTATTATGTTAGATTAAATTATAGAATATTGATGAGAGAAAGAATGTAATATTTCAGATATTTGAAAATTTTAGTTTCCTGTGGTGGTCATAAAGAAGATGTGACTAGTCTGAAGTCTGTTGTGTTCGAAATTACAAGTTGTGCGCATACTTGAGATAGTAAAGGTGTTCAGTATCATTTAAATACTGAAAAAACTCACACTGTTAAAACCACATATTTCAGTGGGAAAAATTAAAATATGTATTAAAAAATATAGATGAGTTTAGGGAAAGTAACATGTAACCAGTTCTGTTGGAAAAAATGGCAGCAATAAGTAAAATGTTGTATCCGTAATGTTGGAATTAGTGCCAAGGATTGTTTTATAAGCACCTAATACAAACATTGAGTAAACTTGACCTTAGTTCAATGAAAATAGAGAATACTTTTGAAAGTGGCACTGATGTGTTGAGAAATCAGAATTATGAAGTGAACATTAAATTAAGTGAAAGAGTGACTACCATCATAATAGCAAAGATATTTAATTCAGCATTATAGAAAGAGCCTTTTTTAGAACAGCCTGTTGAAAATACACACTGTAAGTTAGTAGAAAGTCTTTCTAAAGCTTAGATGCATCGGAAGGAAGGTACTTCACTCTAGAAGTCAGATCTCTGCGATATCAGAAGTGTTCAGTAGACTGCTTGTGAAAGCGTCAAACTTCACTTACATGCCATTGATTTGTACAATGGTCAGAGAAATGACATGTAGACGTAGCAACCAAATTAAAAACGAAGTCTTCATAACTTCCAAACTTCCTGGAACAGTGTTTGATCACGAATTATTTGTGAAACCTTCACTTACGAACATGCCATTATAGGCATTCTAAGCAATGGGCTCTACAGAAAGGAAATTAATGAACCATTTATGGGTGCTCCTTATTTAGGTGCGTTTGGAGCAAAAATTTCTATTGGAAACGGTACCAAGTCCGTCAGAAGAGTATTGTCAATATAAAACAAGCCTCATGTAATTATAACAATTGTCTACATAAAATTTTTTAGCTATGGAAAGACTCCAGTGGTTTTGGATTTGGGGCTTATTTATTAAAATTAGGTTTAGACAATGGGTAACCAAACCTGTGTAGTTCCAACTACTAGTCTGCTTTCAAAAGTTTGTTAGTTTCCATCGGGCGGCCATAATCAATCCTGAAACCGTTTCACATGAATACAAATTAGCAGAATATAAGAAATTCAGCAATCAGTTGCTAGGTAAAATTTGTAGTTTACCTAGGTTTCGATGCCGACAATGGTATCTTCTTCAAAACAAAAATTAAATTATTTTGAGGTTCAAACGTTGGTCATGTCACAAGATAAATCTAATAGACAATAAAGACGCTATATCATAAGATTATGTCTGTAAATACTAAGAACAATAAGAAAAACGTAGACGTAGCTGCTCCTGGCCAGGAATAAGGGTCGCACGTTGCTGCATTTTTATACCTCGTTCTCAGTGCACATTACTCTTGATCTACAATGCGGAGGAAGTTGTGGTTTTTTACGACCAATAAAGGACATTAACTCAAGCTGTAAAAGGAAATTTATGGTAATATCTGTCATAGTTTAAGAATTACAGTATTTTGCCTAATAGATGTTTCTATATAACAAGTTCCCATTGTGGCACCATTTTCCGGTCCATCATCAGTCTAACAGCATACAAACTGTGGCAGGATGCTGTTAACATTCATAGGAACACATTATTTCTCTCGTTTTGTAGTTTGGAGTATATCTGAGCAAATAGGAGAACCCTTATTATACCACATTACTATCTTGTCTAAAATGTATATCTAAAATTATATACTGAATGAGAAACATAGATCATATGTGCAATGTATTACGCTTGATACAAAGACAATACCCCATCCTTCACTTGACAGAAATTTACTAAACAAGGATAAAATCATTGTGAAGTTATATGTACCTAATGATCTGAAAATATAATTTCGAGCAAATGCGAAAAGAATGTTCACAGTGTTTTTGACTCACCGTATACCTCTTTCAGAACATTCTAGCAGCATAATCTTGCTGGCCAGCTGCTTCTTTATCCTCTGTAGACATCTTCAGGAGCCTTTTCCTTACTCTGGACTCTTTAGTGGTGGGTTCCACAGACCTTTCTGCTTCAACTACTCGCTGACGATTTATGGCACTCAGAGCAACTGTCATATTACTTCCTGGCTGGTGCCCAATTTGTCCATCACTTTTGTCCTGCTGTTTACACCATCATTGAAACAGATGTCAGCATCCATCACACCCATTTTGAGTACTGTCCATCCAACAAACACTGTTTTTGGTACTTGTTGCCACACAGAGCTGTTGAAACTTTCATTAGGGTTTTGTGTACGGCCATGTAGACATTTGCAAAGTAATTTTGTATCTACAAGGTCCCAGTATATTGGCTTTATTGTTTCCATTACAGTGACAAGGAAGAAATGTTTATGGTGATATTCCTGGTCTGTCGCATCAGCCTGGCTGGTTTGCAGACATTTATTCAAAGAGCGTTTAAGACCAAATCTGTAACTGAAAAGTAGATAAACAATACATTTTTTGAAAAGGGACAAAACTGTCTTTCAGTTGGTGACAAAAAATGGTTTCAAAAATTTCAGTCATTTCACGTTCAGGTCCCCTTAATAGTGTAATTCCCAGTGCACAAATGCACTCCTCAGGATACCATCCTTGCTCTTAATTTCACTGAATATTGTTTTGACTTTTCTGTACTCTGAAACAGTGACCTTGACGATCATTCAAAATGGCTCTGAGCACTATGGGACTTAAGATCTGAGGTCATCAGTTGCCTAGAACTTAGAACTACCTAAACCTAACTAACCTAAGGACATCACACAGATCCATGCCCGAGGTAGGATTCATTCATGCTATGTTATGCTCCTCAATTCTTCTCATACGTTCGTCATCAAACCGATCTGCCTTCCTTTGAGCCCGTACTTGTCCCAAAACCTCCCCAGCTCCCTCGAGGACTGCAGTCTTACATGGTTTCCAGATTATTTCTATATGTTCATTTGATGTGCCAGTATCGTTCTTAATCCCCTCTTCTATTTTCGTGTTTCTTCTGACTTTAGTTCTTAATGTCAGAATTCTTCTGTTTGTGGCCTTTTTGTTTTCTCAATAGTGAGATCCATTACCTGCAGTTAGTTCTCACTAGATGATGGTCTCTCCACGTTGCCTCCTAACAACCATTATGTCTTATCCGTGCCTCCGGTCAATCAATTTGTTGTCAATCTGATTTCTACTATGTCCATCTGGTGACATCCATCTTCCTTTGTGTAACTTTTTGTGTGGTAAACATGTACTGCTAACAGTAATGTTTTTACTTGTGTAGCAAAATCTACAACCCTAGTTCCATTGTCATTTGAAATTTCATGGAGGCTATGTCTCTCTATAGTTGGCTGATAAGCCTCTTCTTTTCCTATTTTTCCATTCAAGTTCCCTATTAAGACCCATCATGTTTAAGAGCCTGATCATACAACTGCTCTACCTTGCTATAGAACACATCCATCTGTTGATCATCTGCCTCCTCTGTGGGTGCATGTACATTCATAATTGTTATGGTGAAAAATATTCTCCTTAGTCTTACTACAGACATGCCTTCATTGATTGGTTCGAAGCACATTACAACATGTTTCAGTCCCTTAGCGACCACAAAACCTGTACCAAAGGTATTTGTCTTCCCACTACTACAGATGATTCTGAAATTTCCTGAGTCCATTATGTCACTTCCCTTCCACCTAATTTCCTGGAGAGCCAGTAGTTTTATACTGTAGTCGTTTGCCTGCGCTATCGCCTGCCGTAGGGCTCCACCTTGGTATAGACTCCACGCATTCCATGTTCCTATGTACATACCTCTTACCCTTTTTTTGTTTTCTGGGTTCGTCAATAAAATATCGGGCCGGCTTATTCCTTTGTTAGCATTCGAACAAGTGATTTTTACAGGGTAAGATTTTTCATCTTCTGCCCAACCATTTTAGGGGCCGCCCCATACAGCTCGCCAGGGAACATCCTTAGGCTTTGAAGATCCCTCCACTGACTGAAAGGCAGCAGTTGATGGTTGGAGGCTCCTCTACCTTTCTTCGAAGCTGGTTTTGGTCCGCCCCAGGTATTTTATTTTCCTGGTACCCTCCATATCTGGAGGACGTTCCCCTTTCCGCCATTTGGGGAGGCGCCCAATGGGGGACCAGCAACCCCACACAGGGATATTCAAGTACACATACCAGCAAGAAAGTGATCTTTGACTTTAAATTTTTTTAAATCCACTTAAATCTAAAGAAATACACAAAACAGAAGAACAATGCAAAATTTAACTTTCTTAGTGGAGTAGAGAGTGATAGAATTTGAAACATGGAGAAATGCATAGTCCTACATTACACACATTGATTCATAGACCACTGCGTACTGGTGATTAAATTTGTAGTGATTACGTAAGGATTCACGTCCCCTGACTGGAAAAATTATTTCACATCAATTTTACTCATGATCAGTGTAAAGCGCTTCTACACATGTTTCCTATATCTCAGAAAAGTCTCTTGGCTACATCCTCCTGCTCCATGGGTTCTCATAGGATAGACAGAAACTGAACTCCCTTCTATACACCAGAACGAAAATCAATATCACATAATGAAACCCATTAATCTTGTATACACAAAAAAAGTTAAAAAAAGAAACGAGGTTAAGAGAATATTTACAAATACGAATACATGTTGTTCCGTTCAAGAGTACCTCGATACAGAGATTCCATTTGCAAGATGTATCTTAATTACAGTTCATGATCTATGTTGTGTTGTATGGATAAAAGTCCAACGGAAAATTTGCTTAAAACTGATAAAAAATTTATGAAATGCAATTAATATTAAAAAGGAAAACACTTCCTAGCGTTCTGCAAAATTATATTAATTTGGTCAGAAACTGGCTTTCGATTTCTCAGGCCAATCATCATATGTACAGAAGATACAAAAATGACGAAGTATTTACATAGGAGAACATTGCAATAATTACAGTAACTTAAAAAAGGGCAAAGAAAGTTTTTCTGTCGAGATACGTTTAACAAATGATGACACATAAAATCCATTTACAGTTTAAATTACATTAACTAAAAAAATGAGTAAACAAAGTTTTATGTGGAGATACATTTAACAGATGATGACAAACAGGAGACATTTACATAGTGAATCTAGTATTTGTAACGAAAACTTAATTTAAAAAAGGGGAAATAGAAACGGTGTCTGATCATTTAATATCAGGTTAAGCAAGTTTAAGTAGAAATAATATCCAAACATGTCATCGCTACCAAAGCCGATGAATCACACTGT
The DNA here is from genome assembly GCF_023864345.2 of Schistocerca serialis cubense. Taxonomy (NCBI): domain Eukaryota; kingdom Metazoa; phylum Arthropoda; class Insecta; order Orthoptera; family Acrididae; genus Schistocerca; species Schistocerca serialis. The sequence continues at coordinate 671,121,339 of NC_064642.1, forward strand.
TTAGTTCTTTTGAACAAAGACGATTACGTTACAGAAGTGAACCAATTCCTTGGTCGTTACGACGTCCAATATATAAAGAAGATCCAACTGTAGTTTTCAATGAACAAATAAAACCACCATCAAATCACGTGTTATATGTGAACAAACAGCCATATTTTAGCTAACTTTCCTGCCACAAGATGGAATTCAGAACACATGTCACAAATCCGTGTCGTGTACGGCTTTAACTAAAAACTCTTTTTCTCCTTAAAATCATGTCCAGTAGCTTTACATACATAGCCCACATTATTGTATACTACCATTGTATAAACGAAAACAACAAGTCGAGTCGTATTCGATACCGCCTTGTGGTAGAAAGATTAATATGAATCTCATGCTCCTGTATAATATATTTCCCCCAGTAACATAGGTGTGCCAGTACGCCTAGTAATGTCATAACTCTCCACCTCTTGTTATGTAATAGCGAAAGAGCTTGATAATAATATATAAATCCCACCCAGTTCTAAACTGACGTTGTTCGATGTCACTAGCTTTTTACAAATGTTCCTTTTGATAAATCTATAAACATATATACAGATCTTTTTCACAGATGCAAAGTAAATCTCGTAGAATTAGATGACATAATAGAAGCTATTCAAATGTGTATAAAACATAATTACATCCAGTTTCAAAACAAATGCTATAGCCAGTCCAATTGCCTAGTTATTGTTTCACTTTTTAGTCCTATACTGTCTGAAATTTTCATGGACATTTTCGAAGAAATTTCGGAGAACCGTTGAATTGTAATATTAAATACCGGTTCAGATATGTCGACTATGTACTGTGTTTGTGGACTGGTACCACTACACAATTAGATACAGTACTACACCATTTCAACTCATAACATAAGATAATTCAGTTTACAATAGAGCTGGAAGGCTCTTCTGTAAATTTCTTCGATCTTAATACAGATATTAGTACAAAAAAACACGTACTTAGCATTTACATGAAAAACATACCTAATTATATGGTAATCCCTGCAAGATCCCAGCATCCACACAGCCACAAACATGCAACTTTCCATTCAGAGGCGCAGCGCTTCATACCTGATCCTTCATGAAAATCAATCTTTCCAGCAGAATTACAGATCTTCAAACGAATCGCTTCCAGCAATGGATGTAGCTTTTCCTTGTTTCATAGCTCTCTACGAAATAAGAAAAAGAATAAAACTACACAGCTTCTGTACGCTGGTCAACAGCAGTCACGCAATAGTTACAAAGCCTGGTGCAGATTTTCTTATAATGACAACACTTCAGATAATCTTGGAAGCAGTTAAAGTCTCGCAAATACAGAGCTGCATTTTATAATATCCGTAATATATAAAGATTTTTATTCAATGGTAAAGATAAAATACAATCCTAGGGACAGAGTAGTGTTCACAAAATCAGTTTCAAGCAGTTTAGAGAAGTGTATGTTGGTCAGTCATGCAGAACTGTGGCAGTTAGATTACGTGTATATTGGTCAGTCACGCAGAGATGTGGCAATTAGATTACGTGAACATGAGAGAGGCTGGTAATTAAGTAAATTCGATTCGACCGTTACTGATCAGATTTTAGTAGGAAACCATTCATATGTTGTCAAGAAAAGCAAAAAGATGATCCTACTGGGAATGGTGGAAATAACAAACACACGACACGGAATTCTATTCAAATATTAACTTATGAGAATCAATTTCCAATAATGATGAGACTCATTTTCCTATTTCCCCTTTGTTATATTAAAGTTTCGTTACAATATTAGATTTAAACCGTAAATTCATCTTATTTGTCATCATTATGTATCTCCTCATGAAAACTTTGGTTACCCATTTCTAAGTTAATGTAAAGTGTAGTATTTTCCTGTGTAAACACTTTTTCATTTTTGTATGTTCTGTACAAATAATATATCTGTAAGTCGCAATAATGATTGCGACATTCTGTTGTTACTTGGAGATCGACTGAGAAGCCGAAAGTAGGTTCGCGACCACATAAATATGTTTTTCAGAACTTTAGGAAGCGTTTTCCTTTTTAATATTATCGTCAGGTTCAACCAAACATTGACAGAAAACTCACTTCAAGAAATGCAGTTGTGCATACATCTAATCTCACAAGGAACGCCTTGAGTGCAACGTCGCAAGTCTAATCCTTAGTAAGGCACATTTGGAAGTGTTGTGTTAACAAATATTACAGGAAAAATATTAACTGCTAATGACTACCAATGTGAATCAGGAGGGTGCCAGAGAATCAGTGAGCGCGTTATGCGGAGCTCAACGTTCTATGGGATATATTGTTACATTTCACATCGTCGACACATAAAAGATTTTCAGAACAAATACTTAACTTGTACCATGAACATTGAATGAAAAATAGCGCGCCACAGTGATCAAAGAGGTTCGCACCGTCAAGATCGAAGGCGAGCTCGATTGGAGTTACAAACCATGCACGGCATTCTGCTAGGTGTCCAGGTCTTAAAGAATGCATATAGAATAATATTGGTGTAGCGGGTTTATGAGAACTGATGGAATGTGATGGCATCCAACCGATTGCGAAGCAGACCATCGTGCAGCTTAGCGCAAAACTGGCTAGCCTGTAAGGCGTAGATGCAGACAATGTGAATATATTTTATAGGCACGGAAAAAACAAACATGCAGAGACTGATTTCGTCCAGTGGTTCCAGATCAAGTGAACTGCAATGTCACACACTTTTCAGAAATGCCGACTGGTCGAAGTTGAAAACCAATTCCGTACTAAACAATGCGGTAAGTTTGTCTATCTCATCTACAAATTTTCGGGCCGATTCTGCAGGTTACTATAGACCTTCAAGTCGACGCTTGTTTCGAAATTTCATTATCTTGTGCCTTCCATTCATGTATCATTGTTTGATGTTACGCAACCATCCAGTACCTCTGTTGAAATCAATTTAATCTATGTCGCGCAATTTGATACGCATAACCAGCGGGTCACTATCATAGACATCCAGAAAATTGCGTCGAGCGTCCTTGGAGCACGGAAAGACCCGTTTTGAAGAAGTGCGTCTTGTCTTTCCTTGTATATTGTAGTTTTTGTTCGACACTCTGCGGTCGTATTGCAGCTGACTTACTCGAAATGTGTTCATAATTTTTTTTCTATGCTGCGGATGATTTTCCATGTACGTAATTATGTTAACTACCAGCTCCTTGGGCAACGATTGTCCTCGACATCTGTTTCAGTATCACTTTCACTTGTTAAGTAGCCCTCATCATCATTATACTCCTCAAGTACATTATCCCCACAGTCGAGCGTATACGACACCACAAAACGCCAGTATTTCATCTCTTACTACTTTCTCTCCCTGCAAATGTCCTTGGATTCCTTTCTGACGAGATGTCAACCTCAACAATTGTTGTCGTAGATGTAATGCAATGTTTATTTAATTTGTGGTTGCTACTGATCTGCTTTGGATCAACGCCACTAGCACTGTAGCACTGTTTGAACTACTCATCGCCTAAGCAGTTCCACTACACTATGTTGCGTCACACTGTGCTCACCATAGGGTACATCCAGTCCCCAGTCCCGCCCCCTCTTGCCATTAGCAGCCAATATTGTGAGTGCATGGTAAACAATATGTGGGGCGTAAAATCCTACAAGCGTTATTGGCACTTAGCGACCTTGCACTAAAGGGGTTCCTTGTCAGTATGGTACGAGCTCTCTTGTTCATGAGGAATGTTGACAATAAAAATAAAATTCGCAAAATAACGTGCATACTTTTATTGCTTCAGAGTTCTCCCTTACATCTTACACGTTACCAGCGGTGTATGCGTAGTCAGTCAGGTAAACTGGTAGGGATTTGAAGAGCATTTCCCTTTCCAAACTAATCACCATCACATTGTCCGCCCCAGTAGCTGAGTGGTCAGCGTGACGGATTGCCGTCCTCTGGGCCCGGGTTCGATTCCCGGCTGGGTCGGAGATTTTCTCCGCTCAGGGACTGGGTGTTGTGTTGTGTTCATAATCATTTCATCCCCATCCGGCGTGCAGGTCGCCCAATGTGGCGCCGAATGTAATAAGACCTGCGATATGGCGGCCGGACCTGCCCCGCGAGGGGCCTCCCGGCCAATGACGCCATACGCTCATTTCCATTTCATTTCCATACCATCACATTTCAGTACAGTGACAGGTGGTAGAAAGTGCGAGCGATAGTAGAGGTCCTGTTATTTTGACCAACTGTAAAGGGCGTTGTGCAGTAAGTCTGCGTGATTGAATTGTGAATGTAGCACGCCAATGCCAACAGCCTCCATCAGCAGGAAGTCTCCACCCCTGAGTGGAAGCGACCTATTGGGGCAGTAAGCTGGTCGTAGTTTACTTCTCCAGTGTCATATGTGCGTTCGTGGTTTACTGAAAAACACCCCTTTTTTTCACAACTGACAGTACACTCACTCCCTCGGCCTGAGATGTGTCTGTTCGTCACTTCTCGTCACGTGATGCTGGCAAAGCAAACGCTATCGGGGCTCAGTTTTAGGAGACCTCCCTCTGGCTCAGGGTATTAATTGCATATATTTTATAAATTACACCCAACAAACAAAATGAAATGATTGTCGTTAGAACTATTTTTCTCGCACTTGCCTTCCTTTTTCAGGGCACCGCTCAAACCTCTTTAACGTCTTGCGTTAGCACAGTTTCGTGGCAATAATAAATAAGACAATGTAAACAATCGCTGTTTCCTATGATCGCTACTTAATAATTATATCTTAATTAAGATATCTGAAATTGTTCTGCTTTTAATCAACAGTCGCTGCTCAGTCTACTCTTTGATTTCTCTTCAGTGGTAGGTGTCATTCAAGGGCTCCGACAGTGAAGCGAGAACTATTAGACAACATGCCTATCAGTGGGAAAAAATAATTCCTTTTATTTTTACATAAGTGATTCATTTCTGGCTTGAGTGGACGTGGAATACAGACACAACCCATCTCCCTCTCAAGTTGTCGTGGTTCTCCCAGGGAATACTTGTTTCGTATGGAGTATTGTTTTTCACATCAAGTCTTCACCCACTTAGATCAAGCTGAACAACTTAATGTGCTAGCATCTGGTTATTCATTACTATTTCTTAATAGCCTTAGTTTTCACACCTTATTTTCTCTCTTCTTGTACATTTCTCTCTCTTCAAAATGGTTCAAACAGCTCTAAGCACAATTGGATTTAACATCTGAGGTCATCAGTCCCCTAGACTTACAGCTGCTTAAACCTAACTAACCTAAAGACATCACACACATCCATGCCCGATGGAGGATTCGAACCTGCCACAGTAGCAGCAGTACGGTTCTGACTGAAGCACTCGGCCACAGCGGCCGGCCTCGCTCTTCAACAGTTGTCCTTTTTGTTTGAGTGCCCTTCTTCATTATTTTAACCCAATACTTTGTATATGATATCGACTTTCTCTACCGTTTGCAAGTGTGTTACTACTGTCGTGCAGCGAGGAATTTTACCATTACTAAGTTGTTTGCCGTTAGTGATCGTCAGTGTAGTCTGTTATGCTGTGTGTTATTGTCTGCTGGTCAAATGGATCAACTTAAGCTAACTTACTCGGCAGAAAGACTTATTTTTCAAGATCTGGTATTCGGAAAGTATCCAGGTGGTGAACTTTTATTGTGTCCGTTACTCATGGCAGCCACCAATTCCTAAATATTTCCGGTAGCACCGTACACCCTTCTGTCAAACTGAACGATTTAGTGTGTTTTGTCCTCTGTGGCCTGAGGGCTACTATGGAAGGGCAAACTGCCGTCAATGGTGGAGCCGCGGGCACAGGCCACGGCAGATCTGTGAATGCGACAGTCCGATAGAGGGATTCGTTGTGGTACTGTTACTTCAGTGCGTTGGTCCTTGCCATCTGAAGTGGTCCAACATACAGTGTTGTTTACCTGGGAAGCTAACAACAGCGACGTAACCATACCGAATCGGGACACTCGTCGTTCAGCCCTGATTCATTTCCATTAATTATTTTACCAGAAAAATTGTATTCTAGTTCCACGTAGTGCACTGCAATCTTCTCAGCAAGCCTTGTCTTATATTTTTCTATCTTTACTGTAAACCCAATCTCCTAATCATCCCTCACTTAAATCTACGCTTGGTTCAATACTATTCTTGTTACAATAACTCACTGTGGTTATAAATCACAGCGCCTGCTTCTCCCACATGCTCACTCAGTTACTCTACTATCTGACCGAAAACGGTTGCCACATGTTCATCTGTAGCCGAGAGTTTAGTGTCAATATTAGTCAAGGCCTCCTTCTTTTCCAAAAGTACCCTGTGCATTATATCTCCTCGCTTCTTCAAATCTAGACCCTGTTAAATACTTCGTTGCAGTGAGCCTCAGTGGCCTCAGAGAAAGAGTTACTAATTGCCTCAAAATCCAGTTTTCTCCAATCAAGTTTAGCCTCCTCCTCAGCGTCTTGCTTCTTTAACCATTCAGCAGGTGGAGGCTCTGTAGTGCCGTAGGGCGTGTCCCGTTGGAGTGATATGAGACGCCTCATACCCCTATATGTGACTCTGGCAGATGCCACGTATGTAAGCATCCTGTCTGATCACCTGCATCCATTCATGTCCAGTGCGTTTCACACAGATAATTTTGCGATATCACAAACTGAGCTACCGTAAGCTCACACATAGCTAGTGATAACTGCTGGTTGTGAAGCGGTTCTCGCGTGTGATTGAATTTCATCGGCAGGCAGCTGCAGTGGCACCCAGGGCGGATATCGGCAGTGTGATAACACTAACAAAAACGCTTAAAGTGAATAAAACTGGATACGTGTCATGTATGAATTTTAGTGAGTCAAATAAAGTTCTTAGACACTAATTATCAAATTGGAATATACACTGAAGCTCCAAAGAAACTGGCATAGGCACGCGTATTGAAATACAGAGCTATGTAAACAGGCAGAATACGGTGCTGTGGTCGGCAACGGCTACGTAGGACAACAAGTGACTGGCGTTGTTGTTAGATCGGCTACAGCTGCTACAATGGCAGATTATGAAGATTTAAGTAAGTTTGAACGTGATGTTACAGGCGGCGTACGAGCGATGGGACACAGTATCTCTGAGGTAGCGAGGAAGGGAACTTCCCGTACGACCATTTCACGAGTGTACTGTGAATATCTGGAATCCCTTAAAATATCGAGTCTACGACATCACTGCTGCCAGAAAAGGATCCTGCAAGAACGGGACCAACGACGATTGCAAAAAGTCTTTCAGCGTGACAGAAATGGAACCCTCCGCAAACTGCTGCAGATTCCAGTACAGGGTCACCAACATGTGTCATCGTGCGAACCATTCAACGAAATATCGTCGATATGGGCTTCCGGAGCCGAAGGTCCTCTCGTGTACCCTTGATGACTACAGGACACAAAGCTTTACACTTCGTCTGGGCCAGTCAACATCTACATGAGACTGTTGATGACTAGAAACGCGTGGCCTGGTAGGATGAGTCTTGTTTCAAATAGTACAGAGCTGGTGGATGTGTACGGGTATGAAGACAACCTCATGAATTCAGCGACTCTGCATGTCAGCAGGGGACTGTTCAAGCAGGTGGAGGCTCTGTAGTGCTGTAGGGTGTGTCCAGGTGGAGTGAAATGGGATGCCTCATATGCCTATATACGACTCTGACTGCCGACACGTATGTAAGTATCCTGTCTGATCACCTGCATCCATTCATGTCCGTTGTGCATTCAGACGGACTTGTGCAATTCCAGCAGGACAATGGGACATCCAACATCGGCACAATTGTTTGCAGTCACTTTTGGTAATTTTCTGGTGTTCCTGCTAAACAGCCCTTATTTACGCTCACGTCAAAAGCAATGTTTCGAAACTTCTTTCAACACACAATCGGAATTATAAGCCTGAATATATTTCATTCTTTGAATATCGTTCGTTGATTTCATCAAAACACCAGCGACGCATTTATCCTGTTGATATGCATTTCCCTAACGACACTTCACTTGGGTAGTAAGGACATACAGGAAAGTGAACTTTTCTTCAGCAGCCAAATGAACTCTTATACTCCACTGGTGAAAACTGGAAGACAGGCATTAAAAATATTTAGGCTCCTTCAACTTATAGTTATTGGTTATTACAATGTGTTTATTTGGCCTCATAAGTAGAATCCTTGTAAATCCATTCAAAAGTGGTAGCACTGATTTTAATGCGCTTTGTAGATGGGTCATCGATTAGTCATTATTATTTACTAACGAACTAGCTGTAGCGGCTCGTCTTCTTCACCAAAAACCTGCAGATAGAGTTGGCACAGTATTCGAGAATGTTTTAGTTACGTTTTGTAGGTGTAAGATGAAGACGTTTTTCTGTACACCCTTGTACAAATAGTGTAAGAACTGAAAATATTGCTGGTGACTTCCTTCCCATTTATATTTTGAAGCTGAAGAGAGTTATGTATGTGTGTACTTCAAATATATTGCTTCACACAGGATAACTAACTTTATCAGCAACAGCACCTATTACTACTAGTAGCTGACTTGATTTTAGTAACTATCTTCCTCACTTCTCAGAGAAGCGCCACCAGACAAGTCAAGACTTGCTGATATCTAAACAAGTGAATTCAAGTAATAGTTGACGCGATTTTCAAACGTGTCATGCTTTGCCGAGTCGACTCTGAGGCACCTGTGACAAGCGTTTCATCCGTCATCTGTAAGGTGTGTAATTTCCTGCAACCAATATGTTTTGGATATTCGCTCTCTGCCAGACCGACCGGACCGAAAATGGAACGTCTCGGGACGATTCTAGTGATAATTGGCGGCAAACGGAAGGATCATAAGCGAAAATCGAGGGGGAATACATTAGGTATAAGCACTGAAACTATTCCATTCAACTAGTAGTTTCAAGCAGCTCCTGATATCCGGGCACCCGACACTTCAAGGTGTCCAGTTTCTATTGTTTAGGACCAGTTGGACGTAATTGGAAAAGTTTATTTAAATAAACAAACTACAACAGAGTGAAACTTGCAAAATAATTACTTGTAAAATTTGTCAAACAATTACTTCAATAACGAAATAAGTTTGCTGCTAATATGGAAAACTAAGTCCTCAGTAGATACATAAGCCTCAAATTATACGAAATATAACGTAGCAAGGTAAAGGAGACTGGAGTCGGGGTGAACCCAAACCAGATAAAACTGAAGCTTTACTAAATTTTGCTCTTTGGATTCGCGTGCAGTTCTATTTTTTAGGATATTTACAGAATTTTGGATGAGATGTTTGTACTTTACATATGGCAGAGCAACACTTGGGGCATTAATTGACTACACTGTGTTGTTCCTCCAGCTCCAACAGCACTACACTCTTTCCACTGGTGCACTGAGTTTATGTCGACTATAAGCTGCAGATTACCTTTGCCTCCTTTGGTCCTTGGAGATGTTCTCATCAAGGGAAGGAGAAAATACGAAAGGTTAACGTTTAGCATCGCGTCGATAACGAGGTCATATCACATGGGTAGCACTCCCTCGAAGTAAACCTGCCGTGGCCTTTCAAAAGACCCATTCCAGCATTCTCTTTAAGCGATTTAGGGAAATCATAGGAAACCTAAAACCGGATTGGTGATGGTGGGATGAGGCTGAGTTTTGAACCACCTTCGCTACGAAAACGAGTAGAAACACACAACATTATACTGCGGCATCTCGCTCCTTCTGTCAAGTAAACTAAGGCTCTAGTTTTTATGTATATAGACAGAAGGGGCGAATGATAATTAGTACAAAGTCCGAAAATCGAACACAGATCATGTAGTTACTACGCAGCTGCGCTATCCACAGGCACAGCGGTACACACAACGGTATGGATTACCATGTCGCACCACCGTTCTCCATCCAAATTCTCACTTCCGCTCCAGTTTACTTTAAATTCCCCTTACATACGAACAGAATTGCCCAGGCTCTCCATGTTCTGGAACAGCACCGAACACAAATGGGTGATCCATCCCGCAATCCAGGTGCGTGTACTTACACAAATGAAATCACACAATTCGATATACTTCGCTGGTCATACAGATATGATTTTATATATACACTCATCAAATAAAGGTTAGCATCACCTCGGTTCCGAGAGTTCCGGAACCTGTACAGAAAATTGGAATAGAGATGAATATAAACATTATTTCCGACCTTTTTATTGCTGATGAAAACCACACATTGCATGTTGTAACACCATACAGCGAGACCTTCAGAGGTGGTGGATTGCTGTAACACCGGTACCTCTAACACCCAGTTACACGTCATCTTGCAGTGATGCATGCCTGTATTCGTCGTGGCATACTATCCACAAGTTCATCAAGGCACTGTTGGTCCAGATTGCCCCAGTCCTCAACGGCGATTCGGCGCAGATCCCTCAGAGTGGTTGGTCGGTCACGTCGTCCATAAACAGCCCTTTTCAGTCTATCCCAGGCATGTGCGATAGGGTTCATGTCTGGAGAACACGTCGGCCACTCTAGTCGAACGATGTCATAATACTGAAGGAAGTCATTCACAAGATGTACACGATGGGGGCACGAATTGTAAACCATGAACACGAATGACTCGCCAATATGCTGCCGATATGGTTGCACTATCGTTCGGAGGATGGCATTCACGTATCGTTCAGCCGTTACGTCGCCTTCCATGACCACCAGCCGCGTACGTCGGTCCCACATAATGCCACCCCAAAACAGTAGGGAACCTCCACCTTGCTGCACTCGCTGCACAGTGTGTTAAGGAGGTCAGCCTGACCAGGTTGCCTCCAACGATTGGTTGAAGGCATATGCGACACTCATCGGTGAAGAGAATGAGATTCCAGTCCTGAGCTGTCCATTTGGCATTCCCCATTCTACTTTAAATCCTCCCTCACACACAAACAGAATTTTAATCCATGCAAATGTCTGAACCGCTGTGCCAAGGTGTCTTAGTGGGTAACGCCCCTGTCTAGTAAGCAGGAGACCCGGTTTCGATTCCCGGCCTTGGCAGAAATTTTCACTCGCCCTTTTAGTCTACATAGACATAATCATATCTGTATGCGAACAGTGAAGTCTCTGAAACTGTGTCATTTCATTTGTATCTCACTTTATTTAACATGGAGATCCCATACATTGCACAGGCTGATGAAGCATCACTCCGGCTTGGACCCTATGTAGAGCGGTTGGAAAAGCTTGACTCCCAGTGCTGTGTTGCAGGTAGCGTCATGGTGGGGCGTGCCCGCGATGCAGGGTCGGTGCTGGGCTCCAGTGCCACCCTGCTGCGAATGCTGGGTCTCTGGACCCCACAAGAAGAGGATGCCTGTCGTGTTGATCGAGTCCTCACCGGCAGTGTAACCCTGGCACTGACGTTTGGGTTTATGGTTACGTCTGCTCTCAAACTAGTGATGGACCGCCCACGAGAACTCGAGGAACTATGCGCTTGTATCTTCTCTGTAACAATGCTCTGTGAAGTTTTTTTCAAGGTAAGGAGTTTCTGTTTTCATTTAAGCGCTACTGTACATCCTTTCATTCACGTCGCCCCCTAGTTCTTATTTCATAAGAGTGCAAAGACTTGTTATCAGACATAGACTTGTCTTGCAAGTCTGACGCACAAGTATTTGAGCGTACCTCCACAAAATATGAGGGAGAGTGCGCTAGCAATTGCAACGGCTTCTGTTATTGAAGATAGCTCGGAGACCCTGATTCTGGTGTTTAGAAGGAACATCTGAAACATAAAACTGTTAATTAGTTGAATCCACCCACTTTGACAGGTATATCTCCATTATTATCAGTTGTTATTGTTAAATTAAGTATAAGAGCAGGGAGCTTTTCGTCATGTTACAATCATAACAGTGAGTCATAGATCCAACTTTTCTTTTCTTTCGTAAATGTTTATGGGTACTGTTTTTCTTTTTCCTTCATATTAAGATTTATTTGGTATCAAGCTCTCCAGATACTGGTAGTTCCGATATGTGAACCAAGATGGAAGAGAGAGAGAATCTCCGTCGGTGTTGAGCTGCCGAAATAATTAGTGATGACATAATTCAGTAAAAACAGATGTAGCCCAAACTATGGGCACATGTCCCTAAGCTGGCTGAGTGACTTCCGGAAATGGGAACAGCACGAGTTCTGCAGCTCTTGTGTCATATGGTGGCTGCCAGGCGTGACTGGGTGTAATCGGCCGACTAAAAATTCCCCACGTGAATACTCTCGAAGGAGGGTCAGATCAGGGGACCGATCTGTGGCAATGAAGTCCTTCGCTCGAGTCAGTTAGCTTAAGCTGACCACTAGACAATGAGCACACATCCTCACAAACTATCTTGACACTCACTAAACCAAAACAAGTTAGCAAAGATAAAATTCTTCACTGCATGGCAGTAGTAACACACATGAAAAGGGAAGAGAAAGTCGTTGCGCCTCCATATATTGACAGTATTGAGTTACAATTATGAAGAAGTGCATTCAGACAAAAAAGAAAACTGTTGAACGGGTGGAAATTAACAAAAGGGATTCTAAGTTGTGAGAGCAGAAGATTCTAAGAAAATTAAGGAATAGTCAGATCATATCATGTTAAGTTGTAGAGTCTGAGCTGAATGGGGAAAGACAGGTTGTGAAAACATGTACTCCATTGGAAGTAAATACTCACTGAGAGAAACACGAAATACCGACACCGAGATGAACTGGGTAGGTATTTCATTCCACTTCAACTAGCAATTTTCGGAAGCACAGAAATGAATGACTTATGAAGAAAGAAAAGACACTTTTTTAACCAAAGAGCATCTTGTCTAACAGCATTCGCTTTAATGTAGGAGTTCAAGGGTGATTCTCAGCTATAACTGCAATCAAAAATCAGAGTTAAGTTGAGAAAGAGTAGTGAGATTTGATTAAAAAAGGAGCAGCGTAAAGTATCTTATTTAAGCTTCAATTGTCAAGTATTAATCTATGGGAACATTAGTTGCTTATACTCGTATTATCTTATGTGTTACTGCTATGAAACTGTTGGAGCACAAGACTCTCTTCACCTATTTACATCAAATTTGACGTTATTAATAATGAAATAACAACGATAAATATAATGCCTCCAGATGCTGCAAAAGCGTTGCAGTCGCAAGGAAATACAGATGGCGGAGAATTTCTGCAAATTAGAAGGATAGTGGAAGAAGAAAGACAAGCACTACCATACTACATCAAACAAAATGTGTAAGTCAACATTTGCAACGTATCTGAAAGCGTAAGGTACGGAAAAATCACTATCGGAAAACCTCTATGAAAATTGATACAGCTGCTGCTATAAAGTAGTACATGGCCAAGTACTGGAGTAAGGAGAAAGTCGGCGGCACTCGTTCTGGTTGCATAGGCGCAAGCCGCCAGAATCGTTGTTATCATAGCCACAATTGCGAATACAGACAGGCCATGACATGCAATCACGGCGTAGAGGCTGATGACACATCCGAGAAAAACGTGAGCTGACCAGATTATGAACATATTTACAACTCTGAGGTGCAAATTATAAGCGGAAACCAAAATACAAGGTTTCTGTAAAAGCTTCAGGAGCGATTGAGATATTTATTGACAGTATATTTCTATAAGTTTGGTAACTCTAAATGTTTTTGTACACACCTAATACAATCCGATATCCGCACCATTAGTACTGCTACAGGCATCTCACCCGGATTCCGCTTCTCTCCAAGTGTTTTGGAGCACTGCAAGAGAATAATTTGCGATAGCTGCAGGAATGAGATGACGCAGATCTTGTAGATCACGAACTGGCGTACATCCAAAAAGATCCTCACAATTTTCGCAAAATGACATGCTACGCCATCTTGTTGAAAGATCACGTCACGGGGAAGCTGTGTAACAATATACGGATGCCACATGTCTACATATGTTGTTGCATCAACTCTAGGCTCTGCGAAGAAGAATGGCCTAAAACCCTAACCTTCAACAAACCACACCACACACTCACTTGTACTTGCACTATATAACTACCTCGGGGGAACTTGTGTATTTCAATTCCCCGTATGTGACTAGATTTCAATTCCCCATATGCGACTATTGTGTGTTTATTGAACCAGAATTGCTTTTTGCCAGAGTTGCCCCTTAGAATGCCTTCTGTCCCTGCCTGTCCTCAGGTCTGATTTTGTGATGAAGATGTAGTTTGTACTACCAAAGGCACAAACTTTTATGGAAGAGATCGTGCGCTGTCGAACGCTGTAACGAAATCTAATTGCTTGTGCGATCGAATTACGAGGGTTTCGCTGAAAAGAAGATGTATTAATTCGACAGTAGCCTCTGGAACTGAGTGCTTGCCATGATGGCCCAACATCGAATGGAAACCGCTAAGTCCCCGAAGCAGTTTGTCCCACTCCTTGGGTGTTCGCAAATGGGAACATAGTCGCATGGTCGCAGTTCATACTCTCGCCATAAACAACGTTCGACTAGTGTAACGACTTTAGCATCCGTAGACAGAGCCTACAGAACACTTTCCGTTATGGAGTCCATATAGCTATTAACGCGCGGTTACGTGAATGTGCATGTGCACGCGTTACTAACTACCAGAATCAAACACGAAAAATATTAACAAGGAAACCATTTTGAGTTACCATACTACCACTAATAAATACACTAAGTGATCAAAATATACTGACACCACCAAAAACATACGTTTTTCATTTAAGGTGCATTGTGCTGCTACCAACTGCCAGGTACTCCACATCAGCGGCCTTAGTAGTCGTTAGACATCGTGAGATGCAGAGCTCACGGACTTCGAACGTGGTCAGGTGATCGGGTGTCACTTGTGTCATATATTTGTAGTTCCACACTCCTAAAAATCCCTAGGTCCACTGTTTCCGATGTAATAGTGAAATGAAAACGTGAAGGGACACGTAAGTGTAGAGGCTGACCTCGTCTGGTGACTGATAGAGACCGCCGACAGTTGAAGAGGGTTGTAATGTGTAATAGGCAGAAATATATCGAGACCATCAGATAGGAATTCCAAACAGCATCAGGATCCACTACAAGTACTACGACAGTTAGGCAGGAGGTGAGAAAACTTGGATTTGATGGTTTAGCGGCTGCTTATAAGCTACACATCTGCCGGTAAATGCCAAACGACAACTCCCTTCGTTTAAGCAGCGTAAACATTGGGCGATTGAACAGTGGAGAAACGTTGCATGGAGTGACGAATCACGCCACACAATGTGGCGATCCGATGGCAGGGCGTGGGTATGGCGAATGCCGGGTGAACGTCATCTGCCAGCGTGTGTAGTACCAACAGCAAAATTCGGAGGCAGTAGTGTTATGGTGTGGTCGTGTTTGACATGGAGGGCGCTTGTACCCCTTGTTGTTTTGCGTGGCACTATCACAGCACAGGCCTACATTCCTGTTTTAAGCACCTTCTTGCTTCCCACCGTTGAAGAATAATTCGGTTACGGCGATTGCATCTTTCAACAGGACTGACACATGTTTATAATGCACGGCGTGTGGCGAAGTGGTTACACGACAATAACATCCCTGTAACGGACTGGCCTGCACAGAGTCCTGACCTGAATCCTATAGAACACCTTTGGGATGTTTTGGAACACCATGCAAGACCTCACCGTCCGACAATGATACCCTCCTCAGTGCAGCACTCCGTGAATAATGGGCAGCTATTCCCGAAGAAGCCTTCCAGCACCCGATTGAACGTATGCCTGCGAGAGTGGAAGCTGTCATCAAAGATAAGGATGAGCCAACACCATACTGTATTCCAGCATTACCGATGGAGAGCGCCAGAAACTTGTAAGTCATTTTCAGCCAGTTGTCCGAATACTTTTGATCACGTAGTGTACCTCCATTAAGCCTCAAACTATTACATTTTATACAAGTGTATGTGTAACGTGCCTATGGTAAAGTACTGGTGGAATCATAAGCTGCAAACCGCGATATAAGATGAACGAATCAAACCTCTGAGGAATTTATCAATTTAGACTGATCAAATACCCAGATCTTCTTAATGTACCATTGGTCACTGCTGCTGTGGTCTTTAGTCGGGAGACTGCTTTGATGCTTGCGGCGCAGCTCCCATTTTACAGCTTGCAATGCGTGGCGCCACCTACACAGCACGACGAATCTGAGACGGATGTTAGTTCCACTAACATTTTTGTCTATCCTTACAGATGGTTTGCTTCTTTCTGCAAGGATCTACCCTGCGCCAGCTAGTGCAGCTGTTGTCGGACATCAGGGCGGACGATAATGTAGGAGAACGCAACGACGAAATCCGACGACGATACCAAAGGCTCGTAGACCGAACGTTTCTGTTTATAATGGTAAGGAGGACAGCAGTATTACTAGTAATTCCCAGTATATCTTATACTTAACATGTGTAGCCAGTACAAATCCAACTCCCTTATCGCGAAGATCAGAAAAACGGAAAGCCAATTTAGAAAAAAAGTATGTGGGTAGCCAGTTGGACTTCCGAAGTAAATTTTTAAAGCTCTTCCATACGAGATCTTGATCATATGTGTAAACTATGTTTTTACATTTACAGTCCACAATATTACTGATTCATACTGTAATTATTGTAAATGCCCCTAGTATTTTCTGTCGTACAGGGCGCTCAGGAGGAACAGTGTTGTTCACAGTGGTTGTATAAACTAATTCTAAGATAATATTCCACATCCTGGTAACCTGTGTCAAATTTTTATTGCATACACAGTTACATACGATAATTAAGAAGACAATTTTTAATTTCATATCTTTTAAAACATTAGGGAATCGTGTGCATCTCTAATTATAGCCATTCACGTGCTGATAACTTTTTAGGAAGCAGTCTATGATATTTAGGTTGTAAATAGTTATTACTTCATCAATAATAGGAAAATTTATTACCAAAGCTATTATAAGCCTCAAACCAGTTGTAACAGTGTCCCATATACCGAAATAAGACATTAATCACTTTTCATCGAAACTTTAAGATTCTAAAGAGGTGCCTCAAATTTAGTAACCGAAATACATCAGAAGGCATTGCCGATCAAATAAGACTCACTACAGCAGCTGTCCGCTCACCACCGCCATCCTTGGCCAACTGGGTGCATTGCGTTTCTGAAAAGAATTGCCAGGGGCAAAGATTACTCTGAAATGCTGGGCAAGGCTGAATGAGCGGTGGCTGTAGAAGTATAACACAGTATTCTACTCCAATGCTAATCAATAAAGTTACGAAAATGTCATAAAATTTAAAAGATATACTGACGTGATACAATACAGAGTCCTCAAACATTTCTGAACAGCAAAAAATAAATTTTTATGGAAATTTATGGCAACATAAAGTTCATTGTGAAATTAATTAGAAAAGAACTTACCCTGCAGACAGGAAAGAGACCATAGCTAACCACCACACAACGCTAATTTAACACACACACACACACACACACACACACACACACACACACACACACACACATACACACACATGCAGAAAGAGTTTGTATACTTAATAAAAGTCACTAAATGACAACTCAATTTCAAACAACAAGTTTTAAACTGTATCCCGAAAAAAATCTGTTAAGGTGTTCTAGAAAATATGTCAATGTATAATAACAAAAGCTACGACAGTTTGCAACATACAGCAACTTATGTCAAGTTTGCCATTAATCAACAGGGGTATTATAGTGCATAATTCCTTGAAATATAACTTTAGAAAAACATAATTATACCTTATTTTAAGAAATATTTTTATTTATATACTGTAACTATCAAAGGTTTACACATACATATGAAACTTATCGACGGTCTACTAATTGTGATGTAGAATTGAATTGTTGTTTTATCCTACTCAACAAACAAGTCAATATACTTTACATCAACAAATTACAGTATTTATTATTAAACAAAATTTATTGTATTTTCTAAAGTACGTATTGAGTTGTAAAGTATTTATTAACTCAAAATTATCACCTCAAAAGCATTATCACTATAGACATACAACAGCTAGTTAGATAACCAGGTAGCAAGGTGCGCTACACGTGTACCTTATAGTACACACAAGATGCGTCATATTCCAAACTAAATGTTAAAGATCACTGCCCTATGAAAGGAAAAAGGAAAACAGAAGCGGCCAGGGATTGACTTTTATTATAGAGTTCACATAAATAAATGTATTTGTGGGCATAGATATCTCTGAGTTTTGAATATTCAGACCTCAACATGTTTAACATCACACTGTTTCATTTATTTACTCACTGCACTTCTGACACTCTGTTTTGTGATGAAGTTGACTGTTACTTAGTTCGTCACATCTAAGTGAAGTCCCATGTTGTCTCATGATGCGTTTATTCATGCACAAACTGATCCTGTATTGGTTGCACTATGGAGCAGAATGACGTAGCTTGCCTGTGCTGCTTTTAATGCCCACTTAAATATCTTGTTCATCGAGATGAACACCACTACCATCGGGGTGGCTCACTAGAGAAAACGAGGGCGGATCACTATACCTGCAACAGTGTCTGCTAAGATGTTCTCCTCCGTACTACGTCTGAAGTCCACCAACGAATCTTGACAATGATCTGCTACCGACTGGAGTCGGTCATCTAATCTCCATGGACTGCCCTCAGTTCACCCGCGAATTCTCCTCAGACCACCACTAACCAAAGTCCCCTGTGAAACTCTACAGACCATCACCAACCTATGCCCACCCACCAATTGTAAAATGTTGCTTCCCTGTACACTCTGCACTCTACTTTTACTGTCGAATATGTGTCTATTGTCAATTAAAAATTACAAAACATTTCGAGCCCACAGTAAGATTTTCCTTCTGCATAAAGGGTGCTACCTTGAGACGCTAGTCATATGGCAAAACTCTCCCCGAGTGCTAAAACACGTTGCGCCAGGTCTCTGGGCGTGATGTCGTACTCTAACGAAAGAATACCGTGTCTTTACAATCATGGAGTTAGCCTCTCATCAGAGGGTCTGTGCAACTAGGAAATACTGCTCATTAGACTAGCCCATTGTTTCGTACACCTCATGTTTCCGAATGCAGCCAACGGCTATCTACAGAACCGGTCTGTAAGAACTGCCTACAGCTCAGGGTGGCTCTCCACGCCTGCTAGCCCATTTGACAGCCTGAGGTCGTTAACTGGACAATGCTCAGTGGTCCGCTGTGATACTGCGGCAGGCCCATTTCCACGAAGTCACTGCATAACCCCTTGGTCACAGCTTTCTATTACATTTTCAGTTCCCCCATCTTAGCTGCAACGCGTTGCGGCTTCCCACGCGCACAGATGCGTCCTTCACCAACAAGGGGGAATACATAGGGAACAACCGTATTTTCTTGTAGGAATTCCCACCATTCTTATTTTGTAAATTAAATAACCAATGTCCAAATTAATGTTAATGGGATGGAAATTTTTCTTCTGTGTTTCACTAGTGTCACTGAAGTGATTTCAGATACCTTCCACTAGCCACCTTTCAGTTTAGGCTGTGGCATCACGCGCTAACATCTCTCGAAGAACAGGAAGATTCCCAACAGTAATATCACGTCAGCACAAAACTCACGCTGCCTATGCAATCAAATAAGTAAATTATCACACACCAGTAAGGTTAATTGATATCAAGATGTGATTTTAAACACGCTACGAACAAAATGAGATTTTCACTCTGCAGCGGAGTGCGCGCTGATATGAAACTTCCAGGCAGATTAAAACTGTGTTTCCGATCGAGACTCGAACTCTGCTGCAAAGTGAAAATCTCATTCTGGAAACATCCCCCAGGCTGTGGCTAAGCCATGTCTCCGCAGTATCCCTTTATTCAGGAGTGCTAGTTCTGCAAGTTTCGCAGGAGAGCTTCTGTAAAGTTTGGAAGGTAGGAGACGAGATACTGCCATAAGTAAAGCTGTGAGGACTGGGCGTGAGTCGTGGTTCGGTAGCTCAGATGGCAAAGCACTTGCCCGCGAAAGGCAAAGGTCTCGAGTTCGAGTCTCGGTTGGGCACACAGTATTAATCTTCCAGGAAGTTTCATGTCAGCGCACACTCCGCTTCAGAGTGAAAATCTCATTCTGGAAACATCCCCCAGGCTGTGGCTAAGCCATGTCTCCGCAGTATCCTTTCTTTCAGGAGTGCTAGTTCTGCAAGTTTCGCAGGAGAGCTTCTGTAAAGTTTGGAAGGTAGGAGAAGAGATACTGGCAAAAGTAAAGCTGTGAGGACCGGGCGTGAGTCGTGCTTTGGTAGCTCAGATGGTAGAGCCCTTGGCCGCGAAAGGCAAAGGTCCCGATTTCGAGTCTCAGTCGGGCACACACTTTTAAACTGCCAGGAAGTTTCACACCACGAACTAGTTTACAACTACTGCCACTGATAAGAAAATGTCTTCGTATGAAGAATATGGGCAGATACTCTAGTTCACTGGCACTGGCCCACGGTATTTTAACTTAATCACAGGGAACATACTCAACCAGATTCCTAAAATAAATCAGTCTATCATATTGTACTGCAAACACAAATTGAAAACTTCATTTGTACAATACTACTCACATTCAATCTTCCCCTTGTGTTGATGGCACATCTTAATGTTCTGCAGATGATGGAATGCAAATTAATTTTCACCTTTAGGACTCTTCAAATCAGCACAATTCAGACGTACTATCTTTCGAATCACAAATGGTCTCAAGCAGTAATGCAGAAATTTCTTAATTTCGTCCTTTGCATTGCAAGGTTTCAAATGTGATCGTATAATCTCCAACCCAATATACAAGTAAGTTTCAGTCAGCAGTAGTTCCATTCTCCATTCTCCATTTGCTGTAATAATACATGCTATCTATCGTCGATAATATTCTCATTTCCTGGTGGGGAACCCAGAGATCACAAAGAAATACTGTCAGGCATTTTAATTCGAAAATCGAGTAGTCGAGTCAATCTTGGAGAAGAGATTCGGTTTCGGATTCAGAGCCTGGGTGAGAAGGTTGATCAGAATGAGAGGAGATGGAAGTCCAGCATTCGAACAGCCACCGTTGCGCACTGGGTACCAGATCTTGATATTTCTGCATGCGCGACATGAGCATTTCACAGGACCAACACCAGGAATCTTTAGAACGAACTTCTGTGACATTATTACGCACTCACAGTGGCAGCAGTTGAAATCTTATTTCAGAGCATTGCAGAATTCCGTTTTAGGGTACAGTTCACAATCACTTTCATTCGCATTAATCACAGTTAGAGGCCTCTATGCACTTTTTAAAGTCAGAACTGGAGCTATGTCACCAATTTTCATTCAGCTTTGTCAGTTGTCTACCTAAACACGTGTCTCACAAGAGGAAGGATAACATCGACGTGGTTATCTTCACATGTGTTTCATTTAATACATCTACACTCATGGAAATTGAAATAAGAACACCGTGAATTCATTGTCCCAGGAAGGGGAAACTTTATTGATACATTCCTGGGGTCAGATACATCACATGATCACACTGACAGAACCACAGGCACATAGACACAGGCAACAGAGCATGCACAATGTCGGCACTAGTACAGTGTATATCCACCTTTCGCAGCAATGCAGGCTGCTATTCTCCCATGGAGACGATCGTAGAGATGCTGGATGTAGTCCTGTGGAACGCCTTGCCATGCCATTTCCACCTGGCGCCTCAGTTGGCCAAGCGTTCGTGCTGGACGTGCAGACCGCGTGAGACGACGCTTCATCCAGTCCCAAACATGCTCAATGGGGGACAGATCCGGAGATCTTGCTGGCCAGGGTAGTTGACTTACACCTTCTAGAGCACGTTGGGTGGCACGGGATACATGCGGACGTGCATTGTCCTGTTGGAACAGCAAGTTCCCTTGCCGGTCTAGGAATGGTAGAACGATGGGTTCGATGACGGTTTGGATGTACCGTGCACTATTCAGTGTCCGCTCGACGATCACCAGTGGTGTACGGCCAGTGTAGGAGATCGCTCCCCACACCATGATGCCGGGTGTTGGCCCTGTGTGCCTCGGTCGTATGCAGTCCTGATTGTGGCGCTCACCTGCACGGCGCCAAACACGCATACGACCATCATTGGCACCAAGGCAGAAGCGACTCTCATCGCTGAAGACGACACGTCTCCATTCGTCCCTCCATTCACGCCTGTCGCGACACCACTGGAGGCGGGCTGCACGATGTTGGGGCGTGAGCGGAAGACGGCCTAACGGTGTGCGGGACCGTAGCCCAGCTTCATGGAGACGGTTGCGAATGGTCCTCGCCGATACCCCAGGAGCAACAGTGTCCCTAATTTGCTGGGAAGTGGCGGTGCGGTCCCCTACGGCACTGCGTAGGATCCTACGGTCTTGGCGTGCATCCGTGCGTCGCTGCGGTCCGGTCCCAGGTCGACGGACACGTGCACCTTCCGCCGACCACTGGTGACAACATCGATGTACTGTGGAGACCTCACGCCCCACGTGTTGAGCAATTCGGCGGTACGTCCACCCGGCCTCCCGCATGCCCACTATACGCCCTCGCTCAAAGTCCGTCAACTGCACATACGGTTCACGTCCACGCTGTCGCGGCATGCTACCAGTGTTAAAGACTGCGATGGAGCTCCGTATGCCACGGCAAACTGACTGACACTGACGGCGGCGGTGCACAAATGCTGCGCAGCTAGCGCCATTCGACGGCCAACACCGCGGTTCCTGGTGTGTCCGCTGTGCCGTGCCTGTGATCATTGCTTGTACAGCCCTCTCGCAGTGTCCGGAGCAAGTATGGTGGGTCTGACACACCGGTGTCAATGTGTTCTTTTTTCCATTTCCAGGAGTGTATTTTAGAAACGAATATTGGATTGTCACTATTTTTCATGTCGACAGGACCCTTTGATCACTGTTAGTAGCTCTAGTTACGTATTTGGTAATAACAGAAGTACGCATGGAATAAAAATAAAATTCGTCACCTTCAGTTTCATTACACAGGGCCACATTTCCTGTCATTCACGTTTAAAATCAATTGCGCATCGTTTTCATCTTAGTCACTGCAGGAAAAGTTCCGTGTCTTCAAGATAATGAGAGGCAGAAGCTATTTATAAGCACCCACATACCTGATCGCCACAGAAACACGTTGTATGCTATTCGGCTTTTTATGTCGTCCTTGTTGTGTTTATCATGTGTTATTTTGCTTACAACATAGTAAAATACCTTAACATCATCTAATTCGTGATCCCTAATTTCGAAGTTAAATTTATCACTTATCTCCTTACTGTTACTCTTCATTACTTTCGTCTGTTTTCGGCTTTTGACGTCGGCATATGTACCTTAACTACTGTCGTTGACCTTGTTTTGCTGTCCATTCTGAGGTGAACAACCCTATCACTGAACTATTCCCCAATTGTACAAACATCGCTGACTGAATGTCAGTTTTGTCGTTAGTTCTCTCTTCAGAACTCCGATCTACTGTGCATCGCTCAGATTTGGTCCTGCGAAGAAGGATGCGTGTTAATGCAAGTCAGGACGAGACATGCTGGGTAATATCGATAAGATCGGCACGACTCTCACGCTTGCAACGCAGATGTTATTCTTATATAGTGGATATACAGTATTTATCATCGAAGGTGTCGTGTTATAAAGATTGAAGAAAGTAAACAGGATAAAGAGCGGTCTTCAGAGTTCTCACCATAAAATACATAAAAGATTTGTCACCGGTATTTGTACTGGGCAAATACACAGGACACAGTAGGACGAAAAACAGTGATAAAATTGCTATGCCCAACGCGGGAAGTGCGTGGTCACCATACTGTAATTGTTTTTACGTAAATACACTGTTAATAAATTATGCACTCATTGCGTTGTGACTCCAGTTATCTCCATTTTCTTCGTAGACAGATAATCGTCCCAAGTCATCTGCGCTGCTCTTAAGGTATCCAACTCTTCTGTATTATAAGGGAACGCCTGTATTCTGAATTTTTAAGCCTATTACCGTCTCCCGTTTTTATTTTATACGGGAGATACAGTCTCTCGTATCTGAGAAAATGACACCGATTAAGATTTAAAACTGCCGCATATTTTTCAAATCTCGTTTCTGGACGATCGTTACACCATCGATTAATCGATACGGAGTAGTATTATCGATATGTAGCAAACAAAACATAACACGGTGTCGCTAGACACGATGCGATTACCGTGTTTATTTTTTGTTCAGCCTAATCCGAGTTACATGAAATTGAAGAATCCAAAACACCGCATAAAAAGAGAGGAAAGTACTTCTGAACGTATCAGAAGAAATGGGAAGAAACTCATTTATGGGCTAATCCTGTAAAGAGTAACAATTCTAAAGCGAATTGCACTCTTGGCAAGTGTGAATTCAGGGTAGCTCATGGTGGTAATGCAGACTGTTAGCAGTACACTAACACCGATGGACACAAAAGCATAGTTAGGGGAAGTAACACATCTAAGATATTAAGTTATTTTCAGTGTCTAAATGATAGTCCCACTAGTGGTGAATCCGACAAAGCTAACGTGGGTGAGTTATCGTTTGTGTATCGCACAGTGATGCACAATACAGTGATGCACAACCTGAGCTATATTATCATGGACTGTGCAAATAAACTTGGAAAGAATGTATTTATGGATTCAGATGTGGCCAAAAATATATGTTGTGGTAGGACGAAAGCAGAGTCTATTGCAAAAAACGTATTAGTGCCTACAAGTGTAAGTGATTGCTTAGATTTGCTTAACGATACAGAGAATTGTGGAACCTTTTGATCTGTGGCTTCTGATGCGTCGAATATCAAGAACAGGAAAATGTTTCCTGTAGTAATCAGGCACTTTAAACCTTGTTTTGGCGTCAGAAATAAACTGTTAGATTTTCTTTAACAAGCAGATGAGAGTGGTAGTGGTATTGATGCTTTGATAGATAATCTCATTCATTAAATGTACATAACATTTCGTCTTGTAGTGCTGATAAAGCTAGTATCAATTACGACAAAAATAAATCCGTGATGAAATTGTAGAGTCAGCAAAATAACAAAATATTTAAAGCAAATGATACAAATCACATAATCCATAATGGCACTAAATATGCTTCTGACGTCTTACACGTACACAATAGAAATGGTAGTTAAGATTTATGTACACTTTTCAGTGTTAGCTAAACGCAGGGAAGAATTAAGATCTTTTTTAAAATTTTATTGGTACTGATTGGTGTGAAATTTTAATGCATGTGCCTACTAGGTGACTGTCCCTCTCACCAGCTGTTGATAGGCTAATAAAGAACTGGGTGCAAATAATAAGTTACTTTCAAAGCACAAATGAAACACATAAAGTTTTGAAATTGTATTTACGTGATGAGGACCCAAACAAAATGTTAATTCTCGAAGCATATCTTCAATTATTTTATTACATTGGAAATATTATTTTGGAAACTTCAAAAATCTAGATATTTCATATTTAACTATTATGGAGCCCTGTTGTGCCACTGAAGCTTTGTCAAAGTAAATTTTGCGAAGAGACGATGACTCGTTTTTTGGAAGCAATACAAACAAGACTTTAAATAGATTAGATCCTGTCAATTAGAAGAGAATTCAAAATAATCCCTTTAAATTTTATGATACCTTTCATACTTACATTGTAAAAATGTAAAAATTTCTGACAATTCTAAAATTTAGTCCTTGATCCCACTATCCCCCAAGAATTCGGTTAATTTTAATTATTTTAGATCATCCTTACTTATACTCAGGTGGACATAAATGACGATATCCTGTACAATGAATATTATTCTTTGAAAAATAGAATAAATACAAAAATTGCCACCGACTGTAGCACAGTTGAAAAGTCGGTACCCATGATGATTGAGGCAAAGGCCAAAGGAATTACAGCCAAGGAGATAAATAAGATCCTTGTCTTTGTTCTCAGTATACCGGCATCTAACGGCCACACTGTAAGAAACAAGCCACAAATGCCAACTCTTCCTCATAGATATTGTCAATGGGGCCACAAGAGGGATAGTCGATACTACACCTCAGCCAGCAGTGCCAAACAGAGCAGTCTACTATTTCAATGGCACCACGGCTCATTCCTCACAACCTGTGACGCTGCCCACATCTTCCGGAGTTTCAATACTTCTCCAGGAACATTGTGGGGCGGCATCCCCGTCAAATGTGATCAGACCCATTTGGAAAGCATCAAAACCAGAATTTTTGATCTCGTGCATAGATTTGAACCACTAGAGCCTGTTAAAAACCATTCGACAACGTGATTCAAAGCAGCTAAATGTGCTTATGTTTTTTCAGCCACCCTATCACAAGGGAATGCGACATTGATACATGCGTGAATAAAACGGCAATGGCTGCCACAAAGACCCTACAGTTTGGCAAAGAACTTGGCTTCATCCGTCCATCGTTATTGATAATTTTAAAAATGTATCTGTATGGACTGAAGGTTTAGCCACTTGCAGTCTGGTAACCCATTGAACACCGTTTCCTGAGGGTCTGATATCAGGAGCAAAAGTAGAACTGTAGCGGCGAAAGTGCTGCAGTGTAGCCTGGCTGTAGGCGCTTGGTACCCTCGACACAGGTACACTTTTAAAGTCCTCAACAAAGGTCGATGGGTAGCACCAATTGCTTTGGCGAAAAAAGTGTTCTTAGAGGATCATTTGATTCTCACATATCTGAATTTAACATCAACCTGCGATCACACCACAGCAGAACACTAAATGAGAGTGCTGAATTGATGTGTCGACAGAAGTGCCGACACAGTGTTATGTTGAGGGGGCCGATAGGCACGCTATCTAACGCAGACGGGCGTGAATTCTGGAACAGGATAACTATTGAATGGTAGCAAGAAAAGTACGTAGCTGCTTTATACTTAACTTTAATGATCCTTGTGATACATCTCTCTTGACTATACAAATGCGACTCGTAAGATACATGCACTGTTACAATTGGCGCCTTGCTAGGTCGTAGCCATGGACTTAGCAGAAGGCTATTCTAACTGTCTCTCGGCAAATGAGAGGAAGGCTTCGTCCGTATGGTCGCTAGCAATGTCGTCCGTACAACTGGGGCGAGTGCACGTTCGTATATCGAGACCTGCCTTGTGGTGGCGCTAGGTCTGCGATCACACAGTGGCGACACGCGGGTCCGACATGTACTAAATGGACCGCGGCCGATTTAAACTACCACCTAGCAAGTGTGGCGTCTGGCGGTGACACCACATTCTTCCCCCGCAAATCGGCGAACGGTCGTGAGATAAGGCTTACGCCCGCCGTGGGGAGGACCCCATGTTGACGTACGCGATGAGGTGGGGAGCCTAACAACAGGCGAGGCCGTGCCACCCGCACCCGGCCATTCGGTCCGAGGGGAGCTAGGAAACGCCTGAAAACCTAGTCCAGGGTGCACGTCAACATGCGGTGTATGCGCCCGTAAAGAAACAGGAGGGGCCGAAGGGTCGACCTCCATTGCGTCGGGATAGCCGACGCGCGATGACGTCATGTGGTCCGGAGCGGGCAAGAGTGCCATGGCGGTGGACAGCTGGTCACGGGAAGCGATCGGCGGCGCGTGACCCTGGGAGGCGCTTGGCGGCTGCAGCGAAGAGTCGAATGCGGGCGGCGCCGGCGGGAGAACAGACGACGGCGGCGGCGGCGGCGGCGGCGGCTGCTGCGGCGGCGCGTCGCCATGGGGCAAAATGGAAGGCATCGTCGGTAACACCTGGGGATGAGGCGAGCCAGTAGATGGGTCCCCAGGGCGCTGACCGGACGGCACCGTCGCTGAAAGCAGACGGGGAGCGGCAGAACCCGTGCGACGACAGAGGCGCAGCTGATTGAGATGCCGACGCACCTCACCAGAGGCCCTCAAAACCAAATACATCGCGCGGCCGAGGCTGCGAAGAATGCGCCCTGCGAGCCAACGCCGTGAACCTCGATAGTTGCGATAAAATACAATGTCGCCTGGAGCAAAAGCAGTAGTCTGCCGCTGCACAGGAACCTGATGCGGCGGATGCAGCAAAGACATCAAGGTGCGATGAGGACGACCGTGGAGCAACTCAGCCGGCGAGCGACCATCTCGGGGCTGAGAGCGATACGATGACAAAAAGAGCAACAATGCGTCCTCCCGAGAATGCGACTCTTTCAATTTCAACATCTGTGACTTGAAAGTCCGGACCAATCGTTCAGCGGCACCGTTTGACTGAGGCGAAAACGGCGCGGATGTCAGACGTTGAATACCATTGGCCTGGCAGAATGACTGAAATTCTGCGGACATGAATTGTGGGCCATTGTCGGAAACAATAGTCTGCGGAAGACCTTCAATGCAAAAGATAGCAGACAACGCTTGGATGGTGGCGGAGGACGTCGTGGAAGACATCCGGACAACAAAAGGAAAATTACTGAAGGCATCGACCAGAACCAACCATCGAGCATTCCAGAATGGACCAGCAAAATCTATGTGTAAGCGTTGCCAAGGGGAAGTGGCTTTTGGCCTTGCAAAGAATTTCCGCGCTGGTGCGGATTGTTGTTCGGCACACGCCATGCAAGAAGAGCACATATTCGTAATCGCAGCATCGATTCCGAACCAAGTACAGTGCTGACGAGCAAGTTGTTTCGTTCTCGCGATACCCCAATGTCCCTGGTGGAGTAGCCGTAAGACAGAGGACTGTAACGAACGTGGGACCACGACCCTGGACTGATCATTATCAGAACGCAACAGCAAAACACCACGTCCAACAAAAAGTCTCTCCTTGTGAGCAAAAAATCTGCGAACCAACGGATCCTCGATCCGAGACTTTGACAAAGGCCATTGCGTGGCAATAAAACGCAAAACAGTAGCAAGGACAGGGTCAGCAGCTGTGGCTGTAGCTACACGACGAAAATCAATCGGAAACGATTCGACCACTTCATCGGTTTCCGAATCAATGAACATGCAAGCAAGTTCGGAAGAATCGAATGCTTTATCCTCAGCAACAGGCAAAGGGGAAACGCATCGGCGTTTCCGTGCTTAGCAGTGGACCGATACAAGATATCGTAGCGGTACTGCGAGAGGAAAATGGACCAGCGAATGAATTTCTGCGCTGTACGCGGAGGTACAGGCTTGTTCGGATGAAAAAGCGATGTCAAAGGTTTGTGGTCTGTGATGATGGTAAAGTGACGACCATACAAGAAATCATGGAACTTAGTAACACCAAACACGAGAGCCAAAGCTTCTTTCTTTGCGCAGACGAGAGCAATTTGGACGCAAAGGCAGTAGGGCGATCATGCGAGCCAACTCTGTGCGCAAGCACAGCACCGATCCCGAAATCCGATGCATCTACCATCAACAAAAGGGGTTTCTGGGGATCGAAAGGCGTGAGGCAAGTATTAGAAAGCAACGCCGATTTCAACTGGCGATAGGCGCGTTCGCATTCCGTCGTCCAGACGAACGGAACACCTTTACGGCGTACGCGATGAAGCGGAGCTGAAAGAGAAGAGGCATTGCGCACATTCACTCACACCTTGTGATTCTACATTGTTCAATGTTCTTGCGACCTCATGACGCAATGCGTGAGGAACATTGCGTGCTCTGAAAAATTTCGGTTGCGCGTCTACTTTCAGTTCCAAATGTGCTGCATAGTTTTTAGCGCAACCTAAGCCCGGTGCAAAAATGTCTGCAAATTCTTCACATACTCTAGAAACACTGTCCGTAGGTACAGTTTGATTCACCGATAGCACCTGATTGACAATAGACATGTGAAACAACTGAAATAAATCTAAGCCAAACAAGTTCACTGCAGTAGAAGAACGAAGAACGTAAAACGACACAAGTTTTGTTTGTCCTTTATATGTGGCAAGAAGAGTGCACTGTCCTAACACAGGAATTTTTTGTCCTGAATATGTGGTTAGCTTAACATTTGCGGCACGCAACGGATGTTTGCCCAGTTGTTTGTACGTGTCGTGATTGAGCAATGAAACTGCAGCTCCGGTATCGAGCTGGAATGGTATCACGTTGCCTTCAAAGTCTAAGTCCACAAAAAGTTTATTGTCCTGCTGACGACAAGAGCGACTGTTTTGTGCAATTTGAATAGACACTGGTACAGAATCACTTGCGAAGTGACGTGATTTCCGGCGACGTCGACGCACAGTTTTTGTGGGACGAACACAGTCACTGTTAGAGAAAGTGTCACTGGACGAAGCGGAATTAACTACATGAATGTCCATGGGCGAAGGTCCACGATCCTGAGTGTCCTTGGTTCGATTCCGGCGCGAAGCAAAGGGCCTGAAATGATTGTGATTGTCTGATCCGAGCTTTTTCTGGCAAACACTTTGAACATGTCCCTTCCTATTGCAGAAAAAGCAAATAGCTTGGCGTGACGGACAACGTTCACGCGAATGTCGAGTAGCACACCGCGGGCATGATTTCACTGCATTTGTGTGCTGGCGCGGCACACATGGCTTAGAGCGCGGCGGCAGCTGTGTCGAAGTGCGCGAGGCCCGG
This sequence comes from Schistocerca serialis cubense, assembly GCF_023864345.2. Classification (NCBI taxonomy): domain Eukaryota; kingdom Metazoa; phylum Arthropoda; class Insecta; order Orthoptera; family Acrididae; genus Schistocerca; species Schistocerca serialis. Next base: position 671,151,696 of record NC_064642.1, read on the forward strand.
TTACCGGGGCCGCGCAGCGCGTCCAGCGGGCCGGTTAATGTTACACACGGCTGGCGAAGTTTCAAAAGATTCCTGAGCACAGTCAAGTGTGTCTTGTCTATCTAATATGTCTATCACTTGTTGAAGGGAGGGATTAACTAGTTTCAAAATTTGCTCCCGTATGCGAACATCAGAAACGTTCTGTGCAATTGCATCACGCACCATTGTATCTGAATAAGAAAGGCCACAGTCACATTCAAAGGCACAGTCCCTAGTAAGTCCTTGCAATGTTGCTACCCACTCCCTATTAGTTTGACCGGCCGTACGTTTTGTACGAAAGAACATATACCTTTTGGCAACCACATTAACTGTTTCTTTGAAATAGGCATCTAAAGCAGACAAAATCTCATCGTAGGACAGAGTTGCTACGTCGCGTCGGGGAAACAATTTCACTATCACACGGTAGGTGGACACACCGACAAAAGAAACCAAAAACGGCTGCCGCTCATTACCTTGAATTCTGTAGGCGGCTAGATGGAAGGCGAACTGTCGGGACCATTCTGTCCACGATTCGTGCGCCGGGTTGTAGTTCCTAAAAGGCGGTGCAACTGCGAGTTGTGGCTGCGGTAGCGGTGAAGCGGCGGCTGCCGCATCGTGTTGCAGTGCACGTTGACCCTGGACGAGCTGTCCAAGGGCATCCAATAACGCCTGCGTCTGCTGATTCTGCAAGCGATAAAATTCGGACAGTACATCTGGAGATTGTGGCGAAGCCAGGACACAAATAAATGTAAGCAATCAGAAAGAACACTTTACTCGTCGCCATATGATGTGTCGACAGAAGTGCCGACACAGTGTTATGTTGAGGGGGCCGATAGGCACGCTATCTAACGCAGACGGGCGTGAATTCTGGAACAGGATAACTACTGAATGGTAGCAAGAAAAGTACGTAGCTGCTTTATACTTAACTTTAATGATCCTTGTGATACATCTCTCTTGACTATACAAATGCGACTCGTAAGATACATGCACTGTTACAATTGGCGCCTTGCTAGGTCGTAGCCATGGACTTAGCAGAAGGCTATTCTAACTGTCTCTCGGCAAATGAGAGGAAGGCTTCGTCCGTATGGTCGCTAGCAATGTCGTCCGTACAACTGGGGCGAGTGCACGTTCGTATATCGAGACCTGCCTTGTGGTGGCGCTAGGTCTGCGATCACACAGTGGCGACACGCAGGTCCGACATGTACTAAATGGACCGCGGCCGATTTAAACTACCACCTAGCAAGTGTGGTGTCTGGCGGTGACACCACATGAATAATCATACGAAGATCACATTGAAACATCGTCGAATGGTTTCGAACGATTCCTAATGCTTTAAGCTTATATAGGAGAGTAAAAAGGGCAGGCGCGCCATGCTGCAAACGTGTGTGATCATGTTTGATGTGGATGCAGCTGCACAACGAGCTTAAAGAAGGGTGTCAGGAGTGTCAAAGGTTGTGAAGCACTCTTTATATCGCTCATCACACTGCGAACTGTTGTTTTCAACCACGAAAAATGTGTGAATCAACACCCCAAAGAAATGGATGGTTTACTTGATGTCATTTACGTCACCCCCTTGGATACACACTATATGTCTTTAATGAAGTGATTTCGATTGCCTTCTGCATCCTCATGCCGTTGATGGTTGCTGATTAGTCCGCCTTTAGGGGCATTTTTTGACCCAAGGGCAAGAGAGTGCCCTGAACCTCTGTCTACTCCTGCGCTCTCTTTTACAAGGCCGTTGGCTGAATGAGGTTGACTTCTTATGCCGGAAGTCTCGGGGCGTCATTGCTGATAATTTTTATTCAAGGTTCGAACTCAGGACTATGTTTCGCTTATTAATCAAAGACGCTACCGCAAGACCACAGCTGTAACAGCAATGTCCAGCAGCATGAAGATTCACAAGGCAATGGAAACCACTGTATTAAGGAGACATAATGTGTGTCTACTGGACATGTGCCCTGTAGCTGAAAAAAAGTGTCATGATGATATCATCATTGGCAAAACGTTCTGGACTAGTCCCCCATTCAGCTCTCCAGGACGGGACTGCCAATGGGGAGATGACCGTGAGAAAAAGACTTAATAACGAACAAAATGGTAACGTTCTATGAGTTGTGGCATGGAACGTCAGAAGTCTGACTGTGTGAATGTGGGAGTGATGCTAGGAAATCTGAGGAGCTAAATGTTAAAGCTCAGTCCAGATTTAATGTGGCTCAGTGCAGTGAAAGGGAAAGAAGACAAGGATTTTCGGTCAGATGAGGAGGATATTAGTATTTAACATCCTGTCAAATACGAGATCATTAAAGATGGGGCATAGGTTCGAAATCGCGAAGAAAGGAGAAGGAAATCAGCCGTGCCCTTTCAGAGGAATCATACCGGCATTTGCGTGAAGCGTCTAGGGGAATCATAGAAAACCTAAATCAGGAAGGTGAGATGCGGGTTTGAACCGTCATAGTCCCGAATGCGAGTCCATTGGGCTAATCGCTGCGCCACCTCTCTCGATGGGGTCAGATAAGACAGGGAATATCACCAACAGCAGAAAATGATATAGCGGGTGAAGGATTTTTTAGGAACACGAAGGTAGGGCAGAAAATGAGTTACTGTGAGCTGTTCGGTGATAGAGTTGTTCTCATTAGAATCGAAAACGATAAGTCAAGTGTACATGCTGACGTCACAACGCAAAAATGAAGAGGCTGGGACGCCCTGCTAAACCAGCAGGACAGGACAGGTTGTTTAAGTTGTGGAAAGGCGCCAAAATAAGGGGCTCTCAGTTACAGTCGAACATACAACTTTTATTTGATCAAACATTACAAGAACCAAGAAATTTTTTTTTTTAAAGAAAATATAGAGCTTTAGTTTTGGAACTTAATTAGCGGCTGACTGCGCTTTACAATCTCATGCCTTAAGTGCAAGACCATTATAATTTGAAAACTGCTTAAAGGCAATAACTTAAACCTCAACCAAAATCAGAAATTTAAAAGGCAAAGCCTTATCGTAAAACAGTTCCTTAATTACGCTGAAGGCCTAAACCATCTAGCACCTTAACAGCAGAACAACCTTAATTCAAAATCGGCTGAAGGCCCAACACTGAAGATTTAATAACACTGATTTTGAAAATGCCATATGCTTTACGTAAAACAGTTCTTAAATTAGGCTGAAGGCCCAAACCATCTGACGCCTTAAGGGCAAAACAACCTTAATCTAAAAATCGGCTAGAAGCCATACAAGTACAAACAACAATAACGAACAAGAAATGTCAGTACACCCAAGGGCGCTCAAAAGTACCAAGGGTCGTCCTGGAATTCAAACACTAACGCTCACTTAGGTGAGCAGGCAGTCAGCCCAACCATTGTCGATCCAACGACAGTCTAACCAACAGACAGTCAGTGGACCGACAACCTCTACTTCATCCGACCAGCACACAACAGGGAGCTCAATGGAACAACGTACAAGTATTGGCCCCCACAACCAATTATACATTGTCAAACTACACACCATGCTGGACAGCGGCAACACGATGAAGAAAATACACTACCTGAATTTATGTCAATGGCCAGGGCAGGTAACCGGAATGTTAACGGCCACAAGGCAGAAGATTCCGCTAGTGCACTTCAGTTCAAATAACCAACTCCACCAGGGGGTGGCTAAAATTAGCCGACTTGAAAACACACATTGTTGCTCGCGGGAATATCTCAACAGCCGACAATGTACTACAAACTACACAATGTGAACAGTCGTGACTTGCTGGTAGATTAAGTGAAAACTCAACTCTCATGTCCAGGATCGGTGAGCCACGAACCTCGTAGCAATGGGAACAGCACCACACACTCCAACACCGCATAGAGGCCGCCAAACAACTCGCCACGGAGATTTCCTCACGGCTCTACGCCAACCGACCAACTGCCCACTCTCAGCCCAATCAGAAACTATAAGCGCCAGACCAAAGATAGCCCAAGGTGCGAATATCGGTACACACCGCTGCTGCCACTTACGGAAAGAGAGGATAACAGCATAATCGTGATAACCGCAGGAGACTAAACACAGAATAGCAACCAACTTATAGTTGCAGAAGCTTATAATACGGTTGTAGGGGGCAGAATAGAAGAATTTGGGTATTTTAATAAGCATGAGAGAAGAGATAGACCACAATAAATTTCAGCTAGTAATTGTGAACACTCTGTTCAAGGGCCACAAGAGGAGAAGGTGTACGTGGAAAAGGCCGGAAGCAAAGAGAAGATTTCAGTTGGATTACATCATGGTCAGGCAGAGATTCAGAAATCGAATACTGGTTTGTAAGGTGTACGCTGGAGCAGATACCGACTCAGATCAAAAATTTTGGATGTTTCTGCTAAGTTCCTATGGGACAAAACTGCTGAGGCGATCATTCCCTAGTCTTACACACTACTTAATCTACCTTAAACTAACTTTAGCTAACGGCAACACACACCCATGCCAAAGGGAGAATTAAAACCTCCGGCAGGGGGCGCCGCGCGAGCCTTGGACAAGCGCCCCTGACCACGTGGCTACTCCGCGTGGCACTCAGATCACTATGTTGTAGTGATGAAGAATAGGCAGAGCATAAAAGACTAGTCAGGAAGCATTGACGCGCAAAGAGGTCGGATACGGAAGTACTAAGGAATGAAGAGATGAGCTTCAAGTTCTCTGAGGCTATAGATACTGCGATAAGGAACAGCTCGGTATAAATTTCGGTTTAAGAGGAATGGACGTCTCCAAAAAGGACAGTCACAGAAGATGGAAGTGAAAGCATAGGTATAAAAAAGGTGACTGCAAAGAAACGATGGGAAGCAGAATATGTCGATGAAAGAAGGAAGTACAAAAATGTTCAGAGAAATTCAGTAATAGAGAAATATGTCATTTAGGAAAGAAATAAACAGAAATTGCAGGCGAGCTAAAGCGAAACACCTACATAAATAATGTGAAGAAATCGAGAAGGATAATGATTGTCGGAAGGACTGAATCAGCACATCACTTTTCTATGTGCTGATTCAGTCCTTCTGACAATCATTATCTTCAGTGAAATTAAAAGCAGGGGTGGTAACACAAAGAGTGGAATATGATATCCACCGTTAAATGCAGAGGAGAGAGCGGATAGGTGGAAAGAAGAAGAACTCTATGAGGGAGAAGACCTCTCTGATGACGTCATAGAAGAAGAAACAGGAGTCTGTGTAGCAGAGATAGGGAATCCAGAATTGGAATTTAAATGAGCTTGGGAAGACTTAAGATCATGTAACGCAGAAGGAGTAGATAACATTCCATCGGAATTTCTAAATCATTTGGGCAAGCGGTAACAAAACAACAATTCACGTTTGTGTGTAGAATGTATCAATCTGCCGATATACCATCTGATTTACCGAAATATAACATCCACACATTTCCGAAGACTGCAACAGCTGAAAAGTGTGAGAATTATCGCACAATAAGTTTAACAGATCATGCATCCAAGTTGCTGATAAGCATAATGTACAGAAGAACAGAAAATGAAATTGAAGATTTGTTAGATGACGATCAGTTTTACTTTAGAAAAGGCACGAGAGAGGCAATTCAGACTTTGTGGAAGCATGACTCAAGAAAAATTTAGAAATCTTTATAGAATTTGTCGACCTTGGAAAAGCGTTTGACAATGTATAATTGTGCAAGATGTTCGAAATTCTCAGACAACAGGGGTAAGTAATAGAGAAAGACCGGTAATAGGTACAAACCAATTGGGAATAGTAAGAACGGATGACTATGAACGAGGTGATTGGACTAGCAAGGTTGTGAGAGAGGCATGCAGTCTGTCGCACCTACTGTTGAATCTGAACATCGAAGAAGCCAAGACGGAAATAAAAGGAAGGTTCAAGAGCGGAATTCAGATTCAATGTGAAAGGATGTCAATGATAAGATTTGCTCATACATTGCTATCCTCGGTGAAAGCGAAGAGGAATTTCTGGATCTGCTTCTGAACGAAATTTATCATATTCTGTCTTAAAATTTGTTCATGAATTCTGTGGCATATCGATTTTAAAGATATTCATCTGTATTTTGCAGTCCGTTCGTCGATCCTTCTTCATATACGAGACAGATTGGAAACCAAGAACGAAGTGGTCAATCTAAAAAGAATGTAAAAAAGAGATGCAGTATTTCCCTCTTGTGTTCAATCTATACATCGACGAGGCAATGGCGGCAATAAAAAGGGGATACAAACTGAGATTAAAGTACGAGGTGGAAGCATATCAGTGATAACATTCGCTAATGACATTACCATCTTCAGTGAATTTCAAGACCTGTTGAATTCAATTAACAGTCTAATGGGTATAGAACATGGATTGAGAGAAAATCGAAGAAAGATGAAACTACAGACAAGTAGCAGAAATCAGAACAGCGAGAAAATATTAAGATTGATTATCACGAAGCTGATAATGTTAAAGAGTTCTGCTACCTAGGTATCAAAATAGTCCATGATGGAAAGAGCAAGGATGACATAAAAAACAGACTGACACTGGAAAAGAGGGCATTCATGGGCAAGAGAAGTCTATTAATGTCAAACAGAAGCCTTAATTTGAGGAAGAAATTTCTGGGGATATACGTATGAAACACAGTATTGTGTGGTAGCGGAACACGGACTATAAGGAAACCAGAAAAGGATCATTAGAGATGCTGTGCTACAGAAATATGTTGAAAATCATGTGAACTGACAATGTGTGGAATGAAATGGTTCTCCGGAAAATCAGCGAGGAAAGGGGTATGTGCAAAGCACTGACAAGACCAAGGTACAAAGTGGTAGTATATCCGTTAAGACATCACGGAGTGGTACTAGAGGGAGCTGCAGTGGGTGAAAAATGTAGATGAAGACAGAGACTGGAATAAGTCCAGCAAATAATTGAGGACGTAGGATGCAAGTGCTGCTCTAAGATGAAGATGTTAGCATAGAACAGTTCGGGGCGGGCGGGATCAAGCCGAGGAGAGATGAATGATGAAAAACATCCCACCCCGTAAGGCCTTTCTGTGCCGATTCTGAGCGGCGGTTTGTGTGAATGTATTTCTCGGCAACTCATAATGAATCTGGGTGATTTCAACGCTGGGTGTCGCCGGTCCGACCAAAAGCTCCTGGACGACAGACCTGGGCGCACCTGATGACGTCGCACACAGATGACCTGCGCTGTGACGCACGTTGCAGCTACAGGAACTTCAGGTGTTTCAGATTTAAAAGAGCAGATTTCCTTCTCCTATATAGCCTTGTAACAAAATTGAGTAATTTTGGTAAACATTTTTGGAATACAGTGATCAATCGATTATTATATTTTGACTAAAGTTCAGTCTTGATCACACCATTTATGTTTCAATGATATAGGTAACAGGTTTCGGTTATTTTTACATAACCATCATCAGACCTGTGGATTAATTTTAGGAAATACTAGAAACCAATCTTTAAATAAAATGAAAATTCTAATGACGTCAAAGTTTAACAAGATAAAATAAAATAAATTATACCCATGGCTCGCTTAGGATGGTAGGCGGAGCTCTCCTCAGCTGCTACGAAGTTAACTGATGGTTATGAGTGCTGACACGAGCTTAAATATGCAGAGGCTCCGCCTACTTCCTGTCACACTACTTCACAACTGCCAATCAGCGTTCATAATATGACGCCATCGTCAATGTATAAAAGTAGGAAATACAGTAATAACATAAAATTGATTCATTTAAAATGTCTGATTACCAGATAGTTAGTATGTGTACAGCTTATTTATATTTTACATAAAAACAGTAAACTACGATGTTTAATAGCTGTGCCCTCTATGGGTAACCTAATGACGTCAAAGTTTAACAAGATAAAATAAAATTAATTATACCCATGGCTCGTTTAGGATGGTAGGCGGAGCTCTCCTCTGCTGCTACAGTGTCAGTTACATCGAAGATGTGCAAGTCCTTGGAGTTGTGGTATATATCGATTATACTGAGTCGCCTACATCACAATTGCATCTTTGTTGGATGCTGCAGAATCGTATTACTTTAACTGTAGTTTTCATAGCAATATTCTTTATAGCAGTAGGGTAGCAGCCAAGAGTACGTTCCGCATTATGTATGTCTGAATAACTGATGAGACCGCTGATTAAATTTTTTAGAACTCATCGATCTAATAGTTTTTATAATTAATGAATGTCAATTTAATAAAATTTTTATATGTCGTACAGCATATATCACATATATAGCTTTTGCCATGGGAATAACTAGCCTTATATTTTAAATCAAGAGTAGGTGTTTTATTATGAAATTTCATCAAAAAGGTCGTAAAAATATTTTTCGCGAAAATCTAATTGTTCATTGAGCAGCATTGATGATTTGGTTGCCAAATGAGCATATATCCCGATTTCTTCTAAGATATTCATAAGTAAGCCTGTATTTGCATAATGGAGAACTTGTAAATTCTGCTCTACTGTCCCCTCAGCATGATTGTTGAATGCTATATGATGGCTGAATACAGACTTTGTTCGTGAGGTACCCGACGTATGTTCTTTGTACCTTACTGCAAAATTTCGACCTGTTTGGCCGATGTATACTTTCTCACAGTCTCTACATTGGATTTTTTACACTCCTGATCTGATAAATTTTCCGTTATCTTTACTTACAGTATGTGTTAATTTTTGTTGTAAAGTATTGGCAGATGTAAATGCTATTGTTATTCCAGAATTTTTTAATAAATTAGTAATTCTGTCTGATATGTTTCCCATATGTGTCATCTTCATATATTTTGGATTACCTATTAGTGGAGTACTTTGTGATTGTTGCACTTTATTAAAAATGTTATCTACCTGTTGTGTGTCGAAAGAGTTGGTTTTTGCAATTAGTTTTAAGATGGTTTCCCATATATCATTTTCGATATTTATACAAACAGAGCTGTTTCCAAGATTATTTTGAACTTAAATTACCTTTAAAACTTGTTCTAATGAATTCAGTGTTTGAGAGATTATGCAATGTAGGGAGGAAAGTTTCGATGCAACTGCCATATGGGGAAGATAACAGCACCCTCTGACAGGATTTTCTGTCAAGAATACAAAAGACATGCAATGTTTTCTTGTTTAAGGTTCCTGCAGGCCCTCAGAATCAAGCAAATAAAAGATATGTGTCATGTTTTTTGATTTAATGTACATTCCCTCCAATGACACGGATATTGCAGTAAGCCTATTTCTTAATTATTGTCCAAAATGATCCTGTAACTCTGTGAAATAAAAACCCTACAGTCTCAGAAATCTCGTAGGAATTATTAGGAATAAAAAACATTCCCGAGCCTCAGAGTGAATGGAAAAACTTATTTCTCAACACAGAAAAGTTGTATGACGATGTAAATCGTTAAAGTGCTACAAAAAGCTAGACTCGTACATGATACACACAATGATTGAGTACAGGATACTGAAATGTCTGTCTCACTGTAGAAAGAAAGCTATTTTCTAATATGAAAATGTAATAAAAATGAATACAAAATATTCTTTGCTTGTATGCTAGAAACGAAAATGTGGTTCAATCGCTCAACTTATATCCAGCATCACACAAAAAGTTTAGTTTGTCAGCAGCAACCCTTAAATCAGGATCAAGAAATAACTACATAATTTCTTGTAATTCTCACAATGATACTAGAAAAGGATTACTTAATGTATGCACAATACACAAATCCAATGATGTCACATTCATCTGTCAGTATTCGCTGTATATCTTGATAGATAAGCTATATAGAGAAACTTGACATACATTTATTGCTAAGCGCATCGTTATCCGACGAACTTGTGCACAATTTGAGATGGAAACTTCACTGAAGTACAATGGTGCTAACTAAATTAGTGTAAGACATGTATCAAAATACATCTGTACACCAGAACATGAGAAGCGTGTGGTGAAGCAGCAGTGAAGGAGGCATGACTAAAGAAACAAGAACATGATTCGTTCAATAAGAAGTGCCTGCGCATAATCGCGACTGATACTTAGTGGAATCATAAAAAGAAGATACCTCTGAAATTAACTGCTCCATCGAAGAATAATGTTTTCATGTTGGAGCACTTCTCAGAAACGCCAAAGAAATTTTTGTGTGAAAACTGCCTAGGAAAATATGTCTGGTGTCTGTGAAAACTTAGCATACTGTTTACGTACGTCTGCTAAATCGTTAGATGCGACGGAAACTAATACAGCCAGATACGAGTGATATATCAGATGCTGCAGCTGGAAAAGCAAAACATAAACACCACACAAAATGTAGGAACTACAAAATGTGCCCTCAGAATATAGTCCACAAAATTTAAGACAGCAAAATAAATGTAATACAAAGGTACTACACCTGAATGTTCATTTCACTGTTAACAAGAAACTACTGTAGAATACAAGCACTCCAAAGTGAAATTCAACCATACATTCTATATATTAGTAAACAAGGGCAAACCGGAAGTCAGATAGCTCACCTGACAGCACAGGACTCTTAACTTATCCTGTTACTTCTGTAGATCTAAGCATAAATGTGGAGTTTCCACAGATACTAAAACGGGTGGGCTCTTAAAGGCTGTAAACAGTACAGGTGTGAGATTACCCACAGCTATAAAAAAAAGACTTAGAAATTATTGGTGTAGTTACAGATGAATTTAGAGTGTTTTGTATGTACAGATCACCAGGTACACGATAAGCAACTTTTTGAGAAAATATGCTAACTTCCTAAGAATGAATATGAAGTAAAATATTGTACAATGAGGAGACTTTAATACTGACACGGGAAGAGGCTCACAAAGAAGATAAATTTTGAAGAATTCTGAATGCAATATAATATGGAGGCAACAATACATACACTAACATGAATGACTTTTAGACTGTCATTGGCAATATCAGTACCAGAATTAGCAGAAGTAATCGTGATTGACTCTTAGTCCAAACCGAATGGAAGGGAAGAAACCGAAATAACTGGTACAATGGGACGTACCCTCTGCCATGCACTTCACAGTGTTTTGCAGAGTACACATATATAAATGTAGAAACAGAAATATCTTATCATGATCGACAGCTGATTTGCTTCTGCATAAGTAATGACATAGAATCAGAATTAAAATGAACAGTCCAAGAGACCAGTACCACCAGTGAGCAAAATATAAACATCTTTAGAACAATATCAAGAAGGGAAATCTGGGAACAAACACTATAGGTGCAGAATATAACTGAAAAGTATAATTCTGATATTGCAACAATCAAATACCAATTTAACGCAGCATTCTCCAAAGTAAAGGGACAAAGATGGCGCAAAAGCAATACTAGAACTGCACAGGGCGTTTCAGGGTTTGAGACGGATGGGAGAAACTGAAAACTGAAAACTATAAAATACAACAAAAGAAGGATAGAAAAGTAGCAAGAGAGGCAAAAGCAAGAGCAGTCAGTGCTACAGTGATGAACTAAAAAAATAATGCAAATAGATAAAGGCAGCTTAGAATTTATTTAATCGTGAAATAAAAGAAAAATATAGGTCAAATAAAGAAACAGAGATCAGGTCAAGAAAATAATCAACACGGTGGCAAAACGTGGAAGAAAAATAGCTAACATACTCAGCCATATTAGTGTGGCAGAAAGCTTAAAATTGTAAAGATGTAGTCCAAAAGTTTATAAAGGTATCAAAAAAATAAATAAAACCATGTTCTTGAAGCAGAAAATGAACAGAGGAAAACTGTACATAAACTGAAGTGCAAGAAAGCGGCTTCTGATAATGAAATATCGAATCACATAACAAATTTAGTAAGCGAGCAAATAATCACACTACTGGTGGAAATAGCGAACTGTTCTTTCAAAGATGGAATTTTTCCAGAAAAAATGAATAATGGTGCTGTCTGTGTAAAAAAATAGGAGCTGAGAACTACAGTGCAATTCCACTGGTATTGCATGTCTCAATAACCCTGAAAATGCTTACATATAATCGATCAGCTGATTATAATAGTAATTATCTGGGAGAACATAATTTTCTTTTATTGCCATAGCATGGTTTAAGAAAGAAATCAGATTCACAACTGCCTGTCGAGCAGAGAAATTGTCCATTCCTTAGATGTAAAAGAGTTGTATCGGCAATGTTTCTATGTTTTCCAAAGCGTATGACAATACTCAGCACAAAATACTGATAAGAAAATCGAAGAACTATGGTATTCAAGGGATTGCAAGGGAATGGATAGAATCATACTTCTGCAATAGGAAACAGTATGTGTCGATAGGTAATGCATGTGAATAAGAGACCAAAGCCATCAAATATGGAGTGCTGTATGGTTTGATAAAGCGGCCATTGACATTTAATCTGTTCACTAACGATAGGAATAAATATTGTATGCAGATGCCTTGACAGTATTGAACATTGACCAAAATTTTGAAATGCTTGAGAGAGGAGCATGTATTTTCGCAAACATCCAAGTTCAGCGGCTCTTGGAAAATGATTTGGTTACCAATCTAAAAAAGACTGTTTATGCAGTGTTCAGAAACAAACAGAAGGCTGTGCATGTAGGTTTAGAAGAGGAAAAAACAAGGCTGGAAGAAATAGAATCCACTAGATTTTAGATATTACTGTGGATAACCAGCTGAAATCAAAACAACATGTTAAATCTTCTGTAAGATAGCCACCTCTTCATATTGCAGTAGACGTCTAAAATATGTAGAAACTGCTTCCAAAATCAAGGCATATTAACTTTTACACCTTTGCACATTTTTAAAACAATAATATACGCAGTAGAAGTTAGTGCAGAGTGGGTTGTACATGCTAATGTACACAACTAGAACACACAGAGGAAGAACGACGTACGAAGCATACCCAGATGATTGATAGTGCTTGAAAAACGAGCTCAGTATTCCGGTATCTAATTACAGAGAAGTCTACCTAAAAATCTGCATGACAGTGTACTTGCCACTAACTTTCCAAAGATCCTTAGACACTCTCTGGTGGAAAAGCAATTTTACAGTACTGACGAGTACTTATCAAATTAAATTTACTTACATTGTTGTTTGTAATCAATGACATTAGAATATAAGAAAATTGTTAGAAGATTGATGTGACGAATGTTTTGTATTTTTGAAGTTTCCTACATTACATACATAGCTGCTGTACGCCACATAATCCTATAAGATCAAATAAAATTCAATTGAGTATGTAAGGAAGACGAGTTTTACATGTAACTAAATGTAACTGAGAAATAGGAAGGTAGTTCTACAGTAGCTTTATGCGTGACTAAACATCATTTGGAAGTCATATAATTTGAATGTAAAGGGATAATAGTATCAAATTACTTTAGGTGTGGTACAAGGAAAGGAAAAGTGGCTATATACGTAAGAGGTGGAATGAAGTTCCAGACTGTAGTCATAAATGAGTACTGCAATTAACTTATTTTAGTTCTGAGTATAAAAGCCCACAATACAATTTATTTTGAACTTCACTAGGCAATTAGAATATTAATAAGAGTTGCTAGTAACGAACAGAAATAAATTTTATGTGTATGTTTCAATATTAATTTCATCTTGGAAGATATGAGAAAGCCTAAGCTATCCTAAGCAAAGTAAAAGTGTACCATAGTAGCGACTCAAATATTTTATCAGAACGTTTGGCCTTAGGAATGCAACTTCTAGTTCACACTAATGCTCATATTAACCTGTTTTTAACTTTTCCAGAGTGATAAAAACAGCAACTGCCCGCTACAAAAGAAATACTGTGTCTTTATTTTTTAAGCAAATACCTTCCACCTGTCATGAACCGTTTGCATCCTTTATATGTATAGCGTACAATGACTCCTTCTGGCTGTTAATATACGTATATCTTGACTTGTTTGGCAGAATGAGATTTATGGGACATGGTGTGTCAATGAATGAATGAAGGCGATAGAAAAATGCACATAGAAAATTAATTAAAACACAGTAATATAAGAAAACCAATCAGGAAAAACCAACTCTTCCACCAGAACTCTGTTCTCATCACAGCAGCTACAGTTAATCCAATAAATACTGACAACAGGAAAATAGTTATGAAACCTCCTACAAAAGAGTTAGTAATCAACCAGCTGTTTCATGACATTTAAATTACGTTATTCACAAATATAGTCATAAATAAGGAGACATGAACTGCTTTTTAAACAGCACTATCTCCAGTAGTTTGGCAGCCTAGATTATCAGGGAATGACAGCAACCGGTCGTTTTTCAGATTTATGCCAGACCATCAAAACCAAATCTGACTATATCTCTCCACAGAAGATCTAAAAATTGCCTATACGTCCGGCACAATGCAGGCAAAACTAGTGAAAGAAAAAAGTAAGTTATACTGGTGAAATAAAAATCTAAATGTGTTGTATGGCTATTACATGACCACTTCAAAGCTGGAACAGATCCCAATCACAGAATATGTATTGCAGGAAATATTTACAGGCAAAAAGAATATTTAGAACAGATGCAAAAGAAGCCAAGAGGAAACGTAATGGTAGGTGCAATGAAAGATCTCACAACCCATATAAGGCAGTCAGTGCTGTAGTACCCTTATCGTAGAAGTACATCTCCATATTTTAATAATATTTACAGCTTTCTCTTCCTGCTACTTTTTGACAGTTACCTCATATATTTTATGTTTTATTGTCATAGTTTTAAATAATGAATTTGTTGCAATCCAGATAATCATTTAGAGAATGTCCTCTGTTGTGCTATTGCCACAAAAATCAAGATGCCAAAAATATGATGACGAAATACATAGTATCAAATTTATAGGCTGCTCTCTTTGGTTTTGCTCCTGCAGGAAGTGTATTTCATATTTGGGACTAAATAACTTAGACAAAGCGATACAACATTCACGACAAATGAATTTTGTTTGAGTAAGCCTCATTGATCTATTTTTCTTATAAGCTCGAAGGGCTGCTCGTAAAGTATGTGTGGTGTGCGTACTGTAAGACCTGCGGTACACACACCATCAGATTATTTGACTTGTCGCTCTAACGAAGTAGGTAAGTGTCAGCAATATGTCTCATGGTCTTATCGTGGCGTGTTTATCTTCTACCGTTAGGTCAGACGATAGAAATGCCACTTGCACACTTAGAGTAGCAGATTGACGGTGACCAACTTTAAACAGAACTTGATTAATTTTCACACACATTTATTAAAATAATAAAAAGCGTAGACATTACATAACTTGATTCTGGATGCTGTTTACAATTGACAATCTGAAGTTCCTTTGGTCTTGATACGTTAATCTTATTTTCACATATCTCTCATACTTGACAAAGCATCTAAACATTTATCTTCATGGCTATGTACAGGAATATGATAATCTTATTAGACGCAGACTGAAACTTGAATATAGACTGGTACAGACAAATGCAGACTATTGCAGACTGACTAATCAGTGGTCTGTACACTCGTTATAATACCTCGCGCGTTCAGGTATCACCGCGCGAGTGTGATCCACGAGGAGAAAAGGTTCTACGTTAGCAGCAATCTCATTGGCTGCGTTACATATTATTACGCGGATCGGCGGAAGCAGAATTTGGTCTGTCTCTAAGGCAGTGCCATCTCGTAGTGCGGAGACGGACGAGCGCTGCGCCTGTGCTGTTGTGCTTAGTGGGGCGCACTCCACTAAAAAAGTTGTGTACGTACCGACTACGTGAAACTATGTACACAACAGTATGGCTGTGATATACCAAGCTGTCCTTGTGTACATCACATTTCAGAGTTCTTGCGGCTTTGTACACACAGTAGCCACCAGGTTATATTATCACAGGCAAGTAACTGCTAACCCCAGTGATATAAGAATATGATACAGAGTGCAGAGCGATGTTGTATAAAAATGGCGTATGTTCAGCATTGTAATCTTTCCATGACTCTAAGACATCAAAATTATTCACTTTGATTTAATCATCTATTTCATGTTTTAAAACTATCCTTCAAATCGTAGAAAACAACGGTTTTCATTTCCACTTCAAAAATTTGTCTCCTATGTGGTATTGTGCCCCACCAGTTGCCTGTACTTTCCAAACCTATTCTCAAGATGGCCAGTTCTTAATTTTCCAGACAAAAATGTTGTAAAGAATGTTCACGTACACAGTAGTCTGTCTTCTCGAGAATGCAATGTGTAAACGTCAGGGCAGATAAGGTTTCTTTTGTACAGATTTCTACACCTTCTGGCAACTATTGCCATATTGACAGGTCGAAAATGTGTTCAAGTAGATGAGCTACTTATTTGTGTTTAAATTTGTGTAAGGTTTCTGCATTTGACTCCTCTTCAATAAGCCTTTGTGATGTGTCTTCATATTTAAAACTTACCACTAAATTCTGATGACGTCTGCTGTACATATTTGTTCAAGTTATTTGATGAAGCCAATGTACTTAACGCTTCGACAGTGCGTTCATTGAATTTTGGACTGATAATTTCACATTTTGCTTATCTAAAGAAGAAGAATATAATGCTTTCAGTGACAACCCGTAATGAAATTTTAATAATTTATCAGATTCTGAATTGTATAGTTTTATTACTTCTGGAATCGAAGCTTCCAAAAGCAAATCTGAGCTCCCATGAAATGGAGGAAATTTTAAAGCACACCCATCAGTTTTTTGGTTAACCGATTATCACCAAAACTTTTCAATAAACGCACAGGATCAACCTCAAAAAAGAGAGGCCTTGTGCTGTCAGGTGGATGGGGATAAACGATATTCAGCTTAGGTTTGTTTGAGAAATATATCATAGCCTTCCTGTTTATAGAATTTTTATCAGCTACTGCCATAAGCGCTTTGAACCCTGTATCTTCCAAGCCATTAACTACCTTCTTCAGATTGGGGTGTAACAGTTCACCACTTGTAGTGCATATTGGCGAAATGTGTATAACATCTTTGAATGGAGATTATGTGCTACTTATTGTATGCATTCACTAGTAGCTAACTCATAGGAATGAAAAGCATTTCCAACAACAATGGCATCGTTACGATTCGGATATTGCTTAAAACAGATCTTATAAACCATTACAGTCACAATCATATCATGAGTTTGCAACAGAGAAACTTTAATCTTGCCGTAAAGCAAGAAATGGCTGTCAAGTATTTCTAATTAAGTTGTAGAACAATTAAGTGCAGAACAAAGTTTCCTTATTGTGCTTGGATGGGGTACCAATAAGTTTCCAGGTTCCCTAATGAACCTATACGAAGCTGGAAAAATGATTTGCACTATAACAGCAAGTCTTCTGTTTTGTATCTTTGTCTATATGCCTGCTCCTCACAAGAAGTATTTGGGACTTTTCAGACTGAAAGAAAAACTTTTTTATCTGTGTGGTCAACAAGCTTATCTAAAACACAATGTATTATCTTCAATAAATGTTGTTTATCTTTAAATTCTGGAGATCCATGATTCTCATCAACTTCAGCATGCTTTTAATACCGTGAAAATACTACACTTTCAGGGAAATTTTGCATATGTTTGGCTAGGTCTTGACTAAAATTGCTTCGAGAAAAACAGAAATTTCCAACTACAGAGTAACACAACTGAGTTACAGATCCTGGTGTCTCTACGTTCACAAATATTACATTTTCCGTCTTCCTGATGACAATCTAGAAAGAAGAAATGTTGATTTTATGCCCCCCAATTAACGGAGATATACCTCAAATTTTATTTTCACATTCATAAAGTTCAGTTGATTTCACACTTTCATTCGTGGTTCTCTGAATTTCTGGTGCTTCTAGCTGTATTCGCTTTTCGTCAGGCGATTGCCTGGTTGCGATGAGAAGCAGGATGGACAACCAGACATATCGATGAAATGCGTCCTTCTTTTATCCTCGATAGGTCGAGAATTACAGTTAAAATCTGTCCTGTGTTTTCGGTAAAGTAACTTGCTGTCCAAACAATAATTTCCTGATAAAAATGTTTGTGATAAACCTGTAACGGCACAACCACAATCAATAAAACTAAACTTTGTCAAAACAGTTACGTTAATGATCAACAGTTTATAGCAAGCTTCGTACAGTAACTAGTTTAGTCAGAAATGACGTTGAATTAACAAACAAGTGATCCTAGTGTTTTAAAAAAACCATAACTACTCTCAAAGACATTTGACATTCTGATGCATTGGAAATAAATAATATGTTGCAAATTTCGTTTACGTATCCTTGAATGATGGTGTAGGCAACAAATTCTCTCTGAGTATTGCCGTGAGTCAGTAATTTCTCAGCTTCTCGCAACCTGGACATGTGCACTATCATTCCTTCGCTAAATTTATAGTTTCTCTGGCAAAAAGGAACACTTTTATTGCACACTCGAAATAAAAGCTACACGCGAATACTGCGTGAAATGTAACACTTTCAAGTGACAACAACTTTCAGTACAACACACTCGTGAACTGAGCTGTTTGTGACATCATGACCCTATATGAACGCTGTGCTGCACTTAAAAGATGAGGCGAAATGTGAGTAAGAGGGGACGTTACGACCTTCGGATCGAGTGACACATCCACAACAACAATTTTGGAAAAGTAATGTAGAGGCAGCTTCTCAACCATTTGACCACAAATAAAATATTATCAAGAACACAGTTTGGATTTCTGTAGAGTTCTGATATCGAGAAGGTTATTTACACCTACGGTGAAAATGTACTTCATTCATTAAATAACAAATTACAAGTAACAGGTATTTTCTGTGGTTTTGTCAAAGCCATTTGATTGTGTGAACCACAACATCCTTTTAAATAAATTAGAATTCTATGGTGTCACAGCCAGTGCTGCAAAATGGTTCAAGTCATACCACACTAACAGGAAAGAAAGGGTGTCAGTGCAAGGGACTAGTGAATTATGTCATCAGTCATCATCAGAATGGGAAGAAATTACATGTGGTGTCCTACAAGGATCGATCTTAGGGCCATTGCTTTTTCATGTGTACACTAATGATCTCTCATCATTTACACTGCCAGAAGCAGAGTTCGTTTTGTTTGCAGATGATACAAGTATTTCAATAAATAGTATGTCAAGTGTAGTTCTAGAAGGGTCTGCCAATGATATTTTCATGGATATTAATAAATGGTTTGAAGCCAACTTACTGACATTAAACTTCGAAAAATTCACAAGCCGTAAGAGGTTTCCACCCGGCATATGCATAAAGTATGAAGAAGAGCAGATAGAAGAGGCTGACAGTCTTACATTCCTGGGATTACAACTTGACATTAAATTCAGTTGGGAGGAGCACACAACAGAACTGCCAAAACGCCTTAACAAATCTGTATTTGCAATTCGGGTGTTAGCTGACAAAGGCGACATAAAAATGGAAAAGCTTGCATACTTTGCCTACTTTCATTCCACAATGTCATATGGTATAATATTTTGGGGTAACTCTTCAAGTCAAACAAAAGTTTTCAGAGTCCAAAAGCGTATGATACGTATTATTTGTGGAGTAATATCACAGACGTCCTGTAGAAACCTCTTCAAAGAACTGGGTATAGTAACTACTGCCTCTCAGTATATTTACTCCTTAATGAAATTTGTCCTAAATAATTTATCTCTTTTTCCAACAAACAGCTCAGTTCACACATACAATACCAGGAACAAAAATGATCTGCAAAGGACTTGAAAGCGCTTACTTTAGTTTAAAAAGGGGTCCACTACTCAGGAACAGTCAGCTTTACAAATAAAGATCAGTTTAAAAGGAGCCTGAAAGACTTACTAGTGGCCAACTCCTTCTACTCCATTGACGATTTTTTTAATAGAAACAAATGATGTATTGTATATATTCATACTATTAGTACTGTTATTTCAGCTTAAAAAAAATTGACATGTTCCACATCCACGAGAATCTCCTCAGCACGGATCTATGGGACGAAAACCTAATCTAATCTGATCTAATCTAATAGTGAGCAGAATTATTGTGAAATATGGTTCAAATGTCACATCATTAATCCACTACGCACATTACATAAACATCTGAGCTGTGGCCCTTTTTTCCCCATGTGTGGACACATTGCTGTCTGAAGCTCCGCGAGACCGCCATGCTTTTGCACCATTACAGAGGAAAGTTGTACACACCTTTGAACCACATTTCAGACGTGAACATCGCATTCAGGGGGAATTACAGTGTTTCGAAGAAGTGGTGGTTTAATTTTATTGCACAGTGTAGTAGATAGAGTATCTAATGAAGTACTAACGTGAATACAACTGCAAAGGGTCTGACTGCACAACTCAACGTAAACAAGGAAGTTTGGGGTAAGATGTATCCTGTAACCTCGCAGGATAATTTGATAACGAAGGGAAGATTGTTGGATAAAAGTTTTCGATACAGATCGAGCCTTTGAAACTCTCTGTCTTCTCTCTCTCTCTCTCTCTCTCTCTCTCTCTCTCTCTCTCTCTCTCTCTTTCTCTGCTTAACTGACATAATGTCTCAAAACTCAACACTCATATCGAAAAACCATAGTCTAAAACATACAGTTGCGACGTTGTGTAGTGTGAAATTTGTTACCGTTTGACAGTTGAGCGGCACTAGTGTTCCAAGTGGAGAGAAATCAGTCATTTACTTGTGTCTTAAGGATAATGTATGTTTCTATTTTTCTTGTTGATTATCGTATCGGCATATATTTTTATGTTCCATGCATTAATAAATTGCCAAGAGGCATGAATAACCTTTAAATGGAAGAGCCGCCGAATCTAACTGATTCGGTGATATAAACTTCTAACTAGTGATGAAAAAATGCTTTAAAATACGGTTGTAATTGCAGTTTACTCTGCTGACAGCAAGAGAGTATGAATATATATTTCATGCACAACAAATCAATATTTTGTTGTTGATTGTTCTTCTCACGATTGGTACTTCCCTTGTCGTGGAAATTTTTTTTATGGAGTCTAATGATTCACCCACTGTTACACTACATTCGACTTTCTGATGCACGAATATTTTGATAATATAACTACTTTTGCTTATAGCGAGTGTTTTGAGCATTCATGTTGTTTGTGGTACAGACGTAGGAACAATTCTGGGATTGGTTTCTTCTGTGTTGAGAAACAGTTCTGTTGCTTATTACGTTTTATTCTCATATGTGTGTGTTTTCCCTTCAGCTACAGGTGTGGTGGCTTATTTGGTACGTATTACATTCCATACAAGTTTTATACGTTCCACATTAAATGATATCGCTGCTGCAGCGAACAAAACTTCGTGTTTTTTTGCTAGAGATACGATGTCTTTCTGCATCAGGTTAGCCTTTCTGGTGTTTACTAGCAAGTTTTTGTTATTAAAGGAAAACTAATTCTCCGGTAAACATTTGTACGTGGCAAGAGAATCATAAATAAACTCTGCTGTGATGTACCGTTAAAGCTCCACAGGGTACATTTTAAAATGAAGGATGACAAATGTGTTGTCAGTTTTTCGTTATTGTCGATTTTTATGGCATTAAAAAATCTCCCTATTGTAAAAAACTACGTTACAGATCAGTATAAAGCATAGTATCCTCACTCACCTCACGTTGTATTCAGGAGTGTCACTTGCAGGCTTCTTGCCGGGCTGCTGTCGCAGTGGGTAACAATACGAGACAAAGCGTCGCAACTGTCTAATGTAGTACACTGTGGAAAACTCAAAAAGTTTTCTATTTCTCCAGCTGCACTTCAGATTTTTGTCACGAGAGTGCGGCAGAGACCATTTATGCAAGGAAAGGAACGTTTACGATTGGGTTATTGACCACAGCTGTACGGAATGTACCAAGCGGAATTACGTAGGCAGCTGAACGCCAAGGTGCAATGCGGAGTCCACACATGGATCAGATTTCGGGAACCTTTTTTCTTGGATTTCTTATGGGCCACCGCACGGCCAGTTTGTGTACGCTGTTTCTGTCGGCTACGTGGCATGGCGGTCTCTTCAGATGGAGGTGTGGGAGGGGCTACAGGCACAGCTTCCAGCCCCTCAGAACAAGGGTCATGTAATGCAGGTCCAGTCACTAAGGCGGAAGCACTCTGTGGAACCACTAAAGCAATTTTATTCCACTCTGGAATTGCTGTAGGGTGGAAATTCAGGAGACCGTCGGAGGCTAAAGATGAAGGAGCAGGAGGACACTAACACGTCTTAGTCTATAACGGGGGACGCAAAGACGAGACGACGTGGGGAGTGGCGGGTAGGGGACAGCAGCTCAGAAGGAGACACTTCGCGAGCAGTAGCGATGATGGAGATAACTTCTTCGCCACTCACCGTACCACGAAAGGAGGTATCGTTTCATCGAGAGGAGCAGTGGACAAAATCGATGCGCAGGAGGTTGGGGCAGAAGAGGGCACAGTAAAATCCTCACTCTCACCCTCATGAGTGCGACATCACTTGTTTATCACTGTTGCAGGTTCTATCCTGCCGACAATGGGATTCTGTCCTGTCGCAGAGGTACAGGTGTAAATTCATTGACAAAGTTATCAGAACTGTCTTTTCGTTAATTATGATCCGAAGCAGAAGTAGGTCCGACGAGGGGAGTGGAAGGAACAGGATCAGCAACTGTTAATTTGCGACGCTACACTAATGACGACTTTAATACAAGAAACCTCCGCGGGCAATTAGACCGAACGTGTCCACTTCCATTACGTATGACGTAGCTTCCCTCTTGACCAGTATAAATGAAACGAACGTGGTAACCACGCACTTGTAAATGTGTTAGAATATTGCATTTGACATGCATTTTCAAGGAACGAATTCCACTATAACAGTGCAATCTGTAATATCTCATTTCAGTACTAAGAAGTAGTTCACATGCAATATTTTCCCTCCATTTTACCAAATCTTTATGTTACTCCCCATACAAATACATTAATTTTTATTAGTTCTTATATTGTTTAATGTTAATACAGAATGTACTGAGTTTTCATTTTGGTTGTCATGCTAACACATATTTTAGGATTTGCACAAGAATCTTATCACAGGTAATATTAATTGTATCGACGACAGTGTGGATGTAGGCGTAAAATTCTGTGAATATGTTTATAAAAACTATACGATAAGTATTGGCCCATGCATTAGTATGCTTCTAATGAATGAGTACTTTGTCTGGAGGCAATGATGTGTGGCGTTTCGTTGGCGTCGGTAAGTTTATGTAGAAGTAGCTTCAGCATTGGCATCATTCACACATGTTCCTCCCACTTACCAGTGGCGATGCAGCATAATATTGTAGCATTCAACGTATTTAAATGCAGATCCTCCTACCGACGCGAGGCTCTACTTTCTTGGAGTTGGAGGCACAGTACTTCAGCGGGGGTATGTATGGTCTGATGGCTAACGACTGGACTGCTGCAATGTTGTCAGTTTTTCCTCTGACGTGTTTTACCTCCCTAACCTAGAGTGTCTTTTACTGTGATTTACTGATTTATTGTTACAATGCCACCTATCAATCCTATACATAGGCCAGTTAATTACGCAAAATTTTTTCAGTTTGCGGACACACGTATACACAAATGGACCATAAGCACAAAGTTGCAGGTCAACATAAATGTTAACAAGTTATGCGCAAAATACAGATAAATCATTAATTAAAAGCAACTCAGAAACATGACCAACCTGAGATGTTGATGTGTCAGACAGAATACGCAAAGTAAGTCAAAATCGATGCAGGACACTATAATTACATTGATATGAAAAGTGATGACATAAGTTAATTTTTTTAATAAGCATTAAAATGTTATAAAAACTTTTTGGTAGCCACATCAACTGTTAGCAGTTCCTTTATTACAAGATTATGCACAACCGCTTTCGCGATTATTTAATGGCATCCTCAGCTGCACAGATTTATGAGAAAGCATTATCTGAATTAGAAGATAAAATAATGACAAAAGTAAGGTATTTAACCGAAAAAACAATTTAATATTACTCATGTGGTACCACAGGAAGTTTTAGTTCACTTAAACATTCTACCTACGTACGTATTTGTACTACCCACGTCTAGTATTATTTTATGATTATGGAACTATTACTTGTCTCTAATAGATATGTCCCTCTTATGGGTTTTGCTGCAGTGTAGCAATTTTTATTCGTCACTATAATTTTTAGACTTCTAATATTTTATCATAGGCAGTTTCTACGGTACTTTAGTACGGTAATTTTTTAATTGTAATTTTTTTTTGTATCTAAGCTGTGGGTGCCCAAGCCGTAAAATCATATGTTATGAAAACTGTTGCACAAGATAAATTATAATGGAAAGCAGCATCAAAACTGTCTTCGGACTGAAGGCTGCAACAACAGAAAGGCTAGAGAGCAGAAACTTACAAACGCTTTGCTTTCCAGGTCATGGCGATAGCAACTGAGGCAACCTGGGCGGCTTTTCCGCTGGTTCAGCAGCTTTTTAGCAGCAATGGTGAGGTCGCACGCCTGCTGCCACTGCCCTTCTGGCTCCCGCTGGACATCTATGCATCTCCCACGTATGAAGTGATCTATGTGGTACAAGTCTTGCTTATACCACTTTCGACCACATCTCTGTTCTCTGATTTCGTTTTCGTTGACCTGATGATGAGGATAGCAGCTGAATTGGAGATTTTGAACTACAGCATTTCCGGTTTGCATAATATTAAAAAGAGTGTTTCAAGAAAATCCAAGAATGAATACAAATCAGTCGACAGAATCTCACGTGACAAGATAAAACTACAGTTTACGAAGAACGTGAAACATCACCAACAAATCCTTCGGTTAGTATAATCTATAATTACGTGAAGTTTTATGGTTTTTACATGTTACGTTTCTCTAATTACAGCGAGAGTGTGGCTTGGTGGCTCTGTGGCTCAGCCTACAGTTCCAAAATTTCGGCCCAAAATAACCTTTAGGTTACAGATGTTTTTTCACTTATTGGTGACCTGTGGTCTAGGGGTTGCTGGCACGGTAGCTCAGCGTGTTCGGTCAGACGGACTAGCTGCTCTCTGTAATAAAAAATATGAGCTCCGTATTCACAGTTTAACATGAAAAGGTGCCACGTGATATCCTCCCACACCAAATGAAGAAAAAAAGCGGGATACTGGCTGCGTCTTTCCCTAGTAATCAAAACGTTTGGTGTCCAGGGGTAAAACCTATTCACAGTTTAAATTTTCAATAAAAATTTTCAGCAATGGCAGTCGAAGACTTCCAGCACAGTAACTCACCTTAGATCTGCGAACGGCCTTGTCAAAGAGGGCGGAGGGGCGGACAGAGGTTCAAGGCAGTCTCTTGACCCTGAGTGGGAAACTGCCATAAAAACGGATGTATCAGTAATGATCAAGACATGATGATACAGGAGACAATGGAAATCACTACATTAAAGACAAATAATATGTATTCGCAGAACATTTGGGTCTAAACACGGAATGGCGAAAATTGTGACGTGCTAGGGAAGCTAGAAATTCTGAAAAGGAAAATATTAAGGCTCAATCTAGATATTATGTGGGTCAATGTAGTGAGACGGAAAGAAGACAAGGATTTCTGGTAAGCATAGCGAAATGTTAACAACAGCAGAAAATGGTGTAACAGAAATAGTATTCGTTATGAATATGAAGATAGGGCAGAGAGGGAGTTCTTGTGCATAGTGAAGTGATTCGGTTGTTCACATCAGAATCGACAACAAACCAACACAGACAATTGTTCAGTTATACATGCCACGAAGAAGAAGAAAGTAAACGAGAATATCCAAAGGGTAATTCACTGCGTAAAAGGATATGAAAATCTAGTAGTCATAGGTTGGGAGGACTGGCGTGCATTTACAGAAGAAATGGTTAATGGGGTTAGTAGTGGGAATGTGAGGGGATAAAATACTAATTAAGATCTGCAATAAATTTCAGGTAGTACTGGCGAATACTCTGCTCAAAGAGTAATGAAGGTATATGCGTACTTGAGAAAAGCCGGGAGATACGGAAAGAAATCAGTTGCAATAGATGAAGGTCTGGCAGATAATCCGAAACGAAATGTTAGATTGCAAGGTGTACCTAAGAGCAGACATAGACTCAGATCACCTGTTAATGGATTTAAAAAGCAGGCTGCAGTTTAAGAGACTAGTCAGGAAAAATCAATGGACAAACAAGTGGGATACAGAAATACCAAATAGTGAGAAATGCACTCTGAGGGGACAGGTACTGCGATAGTAAATAATTCTATAGGCAGTTCGGTTTAAGAGGAAAGGACATTTCAAAAAAAAATACAGTCTCAGAAGTGGGAAATTAAACTAGTTACAACTTAGGTAACTGCGGAAAAACCAAGGATAACAAAACACACATTTCAGGTGATAGACGAAATAAGGAAGTACAAAAACATTCATAGCTACTCAGGCATTTCTTTTTGGGTCTTCAGTCTTGTAATTGGTTAGATGCGGCCCGTCACGAATTCCTCTCCTATACCAGACTTTACATCCCAAAGTAGCAACTGCAACCTACATCCTCCATCATTTGCTGGATATATTTTAATCTTTGTCTTCCTCTACAGTTTTAATCCTCTACAGGTCCCTCTAGTACCACTGAAATTATTCTCTTATGTCTTAACGAATGTCCTGTCATCTTGTCCCTTTTCTTTGTCACACATTGCCATACGTTTCCTTCCTCGTCGATTCTACGGAGAAACTGCTCATTTACAACGTAATGAGTCCACATAATTTTCAATATTGTTCTGTAGCAGCACATCTCAAATGCTGTTCCGATTTTCCCATAGTCCATGTTTCACTACCGCACAATGCTGTGTTCCAAACTTACATACTCGGAAATTTCTTCCTCAAACTTAGGCCTGTGTTTGATGCTAGTAGACTTCTCTTGGCTAGGAATGCCCTTTTTGCCAGTGCTAGTCCGCTTTTGATGTTCTCCTTGCTCCGTCCGTCATTTGTTATTTTGCTGCCTAGGTAACAGAATTCCTTAATTTCGTCTGCTTCGTGACCATGAATCCTGATTTCAAGTTTTGCGCCGTTCTCGGTACGGCTACTTCTCATTACTTTCGTCTATCTTCGATTTACTCTCAATCCATATTCTCTGCGCATTGGGCTCTTCATTACCTTCAGCAGATGCTGTAGTTCTTCTTCACTTTAACTCAGAATAGCAATGGCATCAGCGAATCATATCATTGATATCCTCTCACCTTCAATTTTAATCCTGGGTTTGAACTTTTCTTTTTGATCCGTCACTGCATATCGCCGTATAGATTAAATAGCAGGGCCGAAAGACTACATTCCTGTCTTACACCCTTTTTAATCCCTGCACATGGACTTGGTCTTCCACTCTTATTGTTCCCCATTGTTCTTGAACATATTGTACCGGTGTAAGCCTACTGTCATATCGCTGGCTTGGTTGCGGAGTATCTTTGCGAGCGGCCACGTTTTGCACTACCTAGCACGGGATACGGAGCTGTTATGTTGTGCTGTCGGTAGCTCTACATGTAAAAGGCATTGTTATGGAAGTTCAAGTGTTGCTACAAGTACTATTACAGTGACGTAATGAGATATGGAAGTGGTTCCAGTGAAAAGCGCGCAAAGAAGTAATTAAAAATGAGCAGCGCCACCGATAACGTTTTTGTGTATCCGCTCGTTGCGTGTTGTACCGTTCAGCATCAATTATCTACGCCGTGTTCGGTCTTCTGGAATAAACTAATGTGAATCAGTAAAAATAGTTACCACAAAGGAGTGCAATCAAGTGCCAGTGTCTTGCAGCGAGCGTGAGAACGTGAGTTCGGTAATCGCGTTTCCGCATCATCAACAATTAGCCGCGCCGCGACGGTTACGCGCACGCTCGTACAAGTGATAACTAAGAACTGAAAATTTAACTTTATGAACAGTGTTATATTATTACTAGTGACAAGGAGGACTGGTGCCACATATCTGCGTATGGGTGACGAGCGTAAGAGCTTTCGTTCTGTCATTGGGCGTCCGCATCTTCAAGTAAAACTAAACTCAGTCCGAACAGGCCATGAAGGCCCAACGGTATCGACCGGCCGCCGTCTCATCCTCAGGTCACTGGATGCGGATATGGAGGAGCATGAGGTCAACCCACCGCCCTCCCGGCCGTATGTCAGTTTTCTAGACCGGAGCCGCTACTTCTCAATCAAGTAGCTCCTCAGTTTGCCTCACAAGGGCTGAGTGCACCCTGCTTGCCAACAGCGGTCGGCAGACCGGATGGTCACCCATCCAAGTGCTAGCCCAGCCCAACAGCGCATAACTTCGGTGATCTGACGGGAACCCGTGTTATCACTGCGGCAAGGCCGTTGACCCGCGTCTTCAACAATCACCATCACATGACTCAGAGTGTAAACAGTACAGCCTGCAATTTTCTCATCATCTCAGAATATAGATGTTCATACCAGACGTAGGACAGTGTTGTGCTTAACGTTGAGTGGCTCCCCTAAACCCGCTTTCATATCCAGATACATAATTTCAGGCAAGCCAGCAGCAGTGTGGAGCAGAACAATACGGCCACCGCAGGAGTATCAGGTACGTGGTGACGTGGTGTGGACAGGGCGCACGGTCAAGAAGCGAGATTACAGTTTAAGGGACCCCACCAAAAGTACCATCGGGCATGTTACTCTGGGTGGTTATAATTAAACTTTCCCTATTTAACACGTTATAACACGGCAAGTAATTGCCGTACGAGTACCAAACTTGGTAGTAGTAATTTCAAGGACATGGGGAAGAAAAATAATGCAGAATCAATTCAATTGAACGCTTTTAGTGTGTTGCTACGGTACAACATAAATTTCTGCTCGATACGTATATCAATCCTTGGGAAAAAGGGCTTTTAGCAGAAGGACGGCCAGACAGACAGTCAAAATATGACAAAAAATTATTTTACGTGTTATATAATTAACCATTTCCAAATGTTTTCCTTTTATTGTGATGTGAGACCTTTCTTCTTGACACATTTCATGATTTGATGTCTACAAGAAGTAACCTATAGGTTTTGATGAGTGAATTTGAGAGTATAAAAGATGTGACAAATATTGCCTTATCTCTTGACTGCATTGTCCTAGAAGCACCACTTTTTATGTTGTCTAGTGGCCGTAGACCGTAACGTGATATATACATGTCAGATTTATACGTTCACCCCTCCCTTAGAAACAGACAGACAACAAAGTGATCCTATAAATATTAAGTTTTTACCTGCGGAAGTACAGAACACTAAAAATTTGGGCCACAAGCATTGTATAATTGATGCATGGACAAATCATCTCGTAACTGTTATCTATTGCGTGCGCCCCATGTTTTTCTTTATAAATGTTACAGGTTTTGTCTACTGCACGCGCCCCACGTTTTTCTTTACAGATATTGCAAGTGTCGTTAAGCTATCAAAGCTCACCAGCTCCGATATTCAGGATAAGTATATGGGATTGGGATTCTGTTTGGTGCTAAGAGAAATTATCGTATACTCGTGTACTTTATACTCCGATATACAAATATTGTATATTAAAATTTTATTTTTAATCAAATAATTACTTCCTGAAGAAATCGTGAATTGTGGCTCCTAGCGAAAATATTTCGCAGTACAGACTTTAAGTTCATAAAATTTCCTATACAACTGTGCTGTTAGCCCTTCTCTAGAACTAACAGCTTTAGAAATGCAGGGGAAGAAAATATCAGGATTTATTAAAATTAGAGTTTAATGTTTGTTTAAGAACAAGTAATAAATGAATTTACCACATATAACTGCAGTAGAGTCGTGTTAAAGAACAAACTGAGTTCGGGCGAAGATGGTTGGTGAAGGGGAGACACGTGGGGAAAGGCATGTCGCCAGGTTGTGGTCATTCCATCCTTCGTAAGTCTGTAGAATAAAGAGGGAGCAGGTATCTCCCCACTTTCCCTATCCCACTACACAAGAAACAACTACAGGGGTTTCACAACGTAATACCGACCCCTCTTCAACTATCCTTACGTATCACTGGCGGCGCAGTGCACAGAGATTCTCATGTGGTGTTTATTTTCAACAAAGTACATGAACACTATATGGTATACACATAGGAGTCACTAATACGAAAGAAACTCATGTGAACAGGTTATATTTATAATACTGCACACTGTCCTACACTGCTAGAGGGGAAACTGACTCTTAGTCATCTTGTACATCAGTTACAGCAATCTTCCGGGAAAGGTGACTTCATTCACCACGAACACTGCTCACTTTTCAGTTTACAGATAGACAATACTTCCCATCGTACTATGACCAACTCTCTTACGTGAGTAAACATAGCAACTTCTCTGAGCTCGCTTTGATGTAGTACAGTTATATTCAATTTGTTAGGTTAGTATATATTTGCAGCTGTTAAGTGACCTTTTACGTAATATATTTCGCTATCAACAATGACTGAGAAGTATTTAACTCGTAGACGTGATGTTATCAGTCTCCCGTGTAGTGCTGTGGGAACGTGATTGGATGGGTAAATGTGGTACCTTGTAACTGTCAGTCGTTGACATCTTACGGTAAAGCTGTGTAACCATGATACGGTCAGTTGATGGTGAATTAATAAGTTACCAGAAAGTAGTGCACTTTTATCACCATTAAATTTGTTTCTGGTATACAGAACACATCTCTCCCATTCACGAATTTCGGGCGCTTGTAGAGGGGGCTGCACAAAGTGGGGGCCATCTACCACACATCCACAGTAAATCTTGCAAGGTGGTTCTCATTATGTCTGTTGGAATGAGACTGATCACGTTCAGATGTGCACCAGTAATCTCCTGTGGTTCATTGGTTCACTTACGCTGACATATCTGAAGTTCTATAACACCTAGATGGGCTACATCTGTATCAGAGGGAGCCACTTAGAGCCCCTGGGCCGCCTAAGATATGGGGAGAATGAGGCTGTGGCAATGCCTTTGTTACTCCACATGCTGTGAAAAGTACTCCAGCCACCGTGAAACCGTAATGATCGAATATATATGCTGGCAGCAGTTTACACATGAGACAGTCTCTTCAGTGTGGTAGATATCTGACAGCTCCAACTGTTGAGCAAATTCGCACTACAGCTACAGCCAACAGTTACTCACTTAATGAACTGAAAATAACTCACTACATAAATACGATCTCAGGAAAGCTATATTTCCTGCTCACATTATACAATTGTCTATCAGTAAGCTGAAAAGCGAGCACCACTCATGGTGGGGGAAGTCGCCTTCTTTGGAATAACGGAACAGCTGCCGTACAGGATGACTAAAAATCAATTTACCCTGTATTGTTGCAGAATAGTACACAGAGATTTACGTAGATTCTGTCCATAAGCGTTTCTGACATTAGCATTACTAAGGTATTAATGTATGCATATGAAAACGCACCTCAGCTGAAATTGGCCAAACGCAGAGGTAATAAATTGTATACAGCCTTCTTGGCCACATTGTCTTTTGCAAAACAGTTAGTAGTATTATTAAGCCAAATAATAACATAGTGTTGACGCACTTCCTGAAAAAAAAGGCAACTCTGGGAGTCCTTCCACACTAAGCTGCCCCTTTGTGACTAGCCACAAGTGTGGTAAAAATGTCAAAGTACTCTCGTTCATGAGTGGGAGGTAGAACGAGCAAGAGAGGGACAGCTTTTTCAATTTTAATTGCCACTAACATACAGAGCTGTGACTGTCTGCTTCATTTTAATCGTTGGTAAAATAATGAGGTGTAGAAGAAAGGGTTATGTGAGAATATGGGCTTGGTATTAGGAATGACAGAAGAAAGGGTAAATGAGTTTTGCAATGAAATCCAGGTACTGATACAGAATACTCTGTTCAACAATCACAAGAGGTGAAGGTATATG
This sequence comes from Schistocerca serialis cubense, assembly GCF_023864345.2. Lineage (NCBI taxonomy): Eukaryota > Metazoa > Arthropoda > Insecta > Orthoptera > Acrididae > Schistocerca > Schistocerca serialis. Next base: position 671,183,378 of record NC_064642.1, read on the forward strand.
TGGATTAGGTCGGGAGATACGGGAATATGTCAGTTTGATTACATCATGGTCAAGCAGAGATTCCTAAATCAGTAATTACATTGTAAGGTATGTTCAGGAGCAGATATAGACTCATATCACAATTAGGTAGTGATGAAGAGTAGGTTGAAGTGTAAGAGACCAGTCACAAAGAATCAGTGCCCTAAGAAGTGGGATACGTGAGTACTATGGCATGAAGAAACATTATTGAAGTTCTCTGAGGCTATAGACACTGGATAACTAATAGCTCAGTAAGTAATACGGTTGAAGATGAATGGAAATCTCTAAAAAGAGGAGCCACAGAAGATGGAAGGAAAAACCTAAGTACAAAGGCAGTAACTGTGGAGGAACCTTGGGTAACACAAGATATACTACAGTTAAACTATGAAATTAGAAAGTGCAAAGATGTTCAGAGAAATTCAGGAATACAGAAATACAAGTCACTCAGGAATGAAATCAACAGGAAATACAGGGAAGGTAAGGTGAAATGGCTGCGCGAAAGTCGTAAAGATAAGGAAAGCCAAAGCGACATTCCGTGAAATTAAAAGCAAGGCTGATAACATTAAAAGTGCAATGGGAATTCCACTGTTAAATGCTGTTAGTGAAAGAGTACAGTGAAGGCCTCTGTGAGGGGAAGACTGACTTGATAGAAAAAGAGACAGGAGTCGATATAGAAGACATAGGGGATCCAGTACTAGAACCAAAATTTGAAAGATCTTTGGAAGACATGAGATCGAATAATCAGAATTTCTAAAATCATTGCGGGAAGTGGCACAAAACGACTATCCATGTTGGTGTGTAGAGACTTTGAGTCTGGCGATATACCAATTGACTTCCGAAAGACAGGAAGAGCCGACAAGTGTGAGAATTATCGCACTATTAACTGAGCGGCTCATGCATCCAAGATTCTGACAAGGATAATATACAGTAAACGGAAAAGAAGACTAAAGATGTGTTAGATGACGATCAGTTTGGTTTCAAGAATAGTGAAGGCTTCATAGACGCAGTTCTGAATTGCGGTTGATAATGGAAGAAAGAGTAAGGAAAGATCAATCCACTTTCATAGGGTTTTCGATCTGGAAAAAACTTCGCACATTCTCAAAAGATGCAAGAGGTTCGATATTCTGAGAAAGATAGGGCTAAGCTATAGAGAAAGACGGGTAACATACAATGTGTACAAGAATTAACAGGGAAAATAAGAGTGGAAGACCAAGAAAGAAGCGCTTGGATTAAAAAGGGTGTAAGACAAGGATGTAGTCTTTAGCTACTACTGTTCAATCTGACATCGACCGAGCAGTGACGGCTATAAAAATTCAGGGGTGGGATAAATATTCAAAGTGAAAGGATATCAATGATAACATTCGCTGATGACGTTGATATTGTGAGTGAAAGTGAAGAAGATTTACTGAATCGGTAGAAATGGATAGTGAATTGGGAATATGGATGGAGAGTAAATCGAATACAGAAAATAGTGAGAAATAGCTGAAATGAGAACAGCCAGAAACTTCACATCAGAATTGGTGATCTAGAATAGGAGGAGGGTTTCTGCTACATTATCAACAAAATAAGCCGTGTCGGACGGAGCAGGGAGTACATAAAAACAGACTAGCACTGGCCAAAGTGCTTTCCTTGTCAAGAGCAGTCTACTAGTATCAAAATTAGGCCTTAATCTCAGGAAGTAACATCTGAGAATGTACTTTTGGAGAATAACACTGCACGGAAGTGAGATATGGACTGTGGGAAAAAGAAAAGAAGAGAATGGAATTATTTGGAATGTGGTGCAACAGAAGAATGGTAAGAATTCCTCTGTCTGATAAGGTAAGGAATGCGGAATGTGGTGCAACAGAAGAATGTTAAGAATTCCTCTGACTGATACGGTAAGGAATGAGGAGATTCTCCGGAAGATGAACGAGGAATGGAACATATGGAAAGCAATGACAAGGAAATGGGACAACATAGACTATTAACTTTTGTAAAACTTGTTCTCCAGTTACACAGTTACTCTTTCCAATAACACACAAACTCCTACAATTTATAGTTCACATTTTCTGTCCATTTAAATTTTCTGACTAGAGCCTCATATTCTTAAGAATTAAAGTAGAATTCACGATTTAATCTCGCTGTTGAGTTCAAAAACTGAAATGTGTAGTACTAATTGCAACCTGTCTGTCATGTAAGAACAATATCATTACACTATTATGATTTTTGTAGCTTTAATGAGATTTGATCTAACAAAACTACAGTATATCTGGTTCAAATTGTGAATTAAATGTTAAGATTTATCTCTCTCATTTGTTTCGTTCCTGTTGCCATTAATGTGGAGTATGCGCTGTATGAGTTCTTATAAATGTTAGTCAACTACCAAACAGATAATTTTGAATTACGATAATCGGGTAATGAAACATACTTCCTTTGCGTCCAGGTGCGTCGTCTTGCTAGAGGAAGTAATGAACACAGGAGTCTTTATTCTGTTCCTGGCTACGACGATCGCATTATCCAGCAATATCTTCGCTGCCACGGCAGTAAGTTGTTTTTGACAGTTCTTGTTATTCCTACATATACTATGGTTTATTTTCAGCCCTGAGTTCTTCTGCTGATGTAATGTCAGCGTGAATTTATATCTTGTGCTAATTATTACATGCATGGTAATAGCAACCTCGCTAGTCAGTTTAGTATATTCCAAATTTCTCCAACCTTTTCCTACTTGTATTACTTCCAGCTCCCGATGAAAAATTCTTTAATTTCGCAACAAATTTCCACTAAGCTGTCCGTTCTTCTGCTGAAGATTTTTCTCGTATATTCTTCACAGCACCTCTTCATTCTGTACAATATCTGTTCATTATATTATTAACAAACTTCTAGAATACTACTTTGCAATATTTCCTGTTTCCTATTTTCCAGCTGCTATCCGCAATCCCTTGTGATTTTTCTTTTTAAAGTAACATTTATTTCATTTCGGCTTCGTTCATTGTACCTTCCCTCTCCTGTCTGCTATTTCTCACTGTCGTCTTAAATTTATTTCTTTTTGAATCATATATTGCGATAGGTGTGATCCTAATTCCATTCACCAGATGTGCTAAAACTACCATATTTGTGATCAGAATTAATCTGCGAATCTAACGATCAGAGGCTGCTAAACTTACTTATTCACTCCCATTCAAGAATTTCGTTTCGATTGTTAAAAGAATTATTGTCTGCCTTGCGAGTAATTTAACATTTTAGATCATGCGACCACTGCAAATATCTCTTCTTAAGTTTTTCTTCATTTACTATATGTTACTGTTTTGATATCATACTTATCACGTAAAAGCATAAGAAATTTACTATAGCAACTTGGTAGTGACTTGAAGAAAACAGGAAATTTGCTTGAAACGAGGCTATTGATATCTTACACTGAGGGAAGTATTTAATGACACCATCGAAATGCATGTTACGCAGCTTCAGTATGAAATATTCTGGCCTCAAATAAAGTATTTGAGAGGCAGTTTCCATTTTAAATCTATATGCATTTAAAATATGTTTACTACATTGTCCTGGTGATAAGTAAAAAGAAAAAATCAAACAGTGCTTTTTCCTTTATAGGTGTTGAAAGGACGACTGAAGTTTAAATATTATGTACATTCATAAATGGTGTGTTTTATGTCATCAGTTTTCTGTCCAATTTGATGCTGCCTAAGACAGCCTCTTTACCTAAGAGCAGCATTTGCGACCAACGTCCTAGATCATTTGTTGGATATCTAACAATCTCTGACTTACCCTACACTTTTTATCCTCTACAGCTCCCTCTAGTATCCCGGAAGTTATTCCCTGATGTCTTAGCAAATGCCCTGACGTCCTCTACCTTCTTCTTACAGTTACTTCGACATGTTCGTTTTCTCGCAGATTCTTCAGAGCACAACCACATTTGTCATCTCATAAGCCCACATAATTTTCAATATATTTCTACAGCACCAATTTTCAAACGCTTCGGTTCTATTCTGTACGGATTTTGCCAGTCTATGAGCCACTTCTATATAATACTGTGCTCTAAAGGTATATTATCATAAATTTTCCCCAGAATTAAGAACGATGTTTCATACTAGTAGATTTTTTTCTGGTAGGAGTGCGCTCATCGCTTCTTTTGGTCTGATTTTCGGGTTCTCCATGCTCATTCGTCATAAGCTATTTCGCTTCTCTGATACCACAAATCCTTCACTTAACATCAGAATTGATGACAAGTAGTTAAATGAAGTTCCTCGCTAATACCATTTCTGTTACTCCACACTGCTTTCCCGTTTCTGCTGTTTACTCTCAGTCCATACTCTCTACTAATGAGACTGACAATATCCTACTCCTCATTTGAGACAGGTATCCTTCCTGATCAGCTAAAAATATCGAAAGTTATTCCTATATTCAAAGCTGATGACAAAGACGAAGTGATAAACTATTTCCGTGTGGCAAATATATCCTGTTTTTCAAAAGTATTGAACAAAATTATGTACCACAAGTTAATAAAGTTTATGAACATAAACGAAGTATTAGCCAGTACTCAATGTGGTTTCTGAAGTAAGAAATCAACTGCAACGGCAAAGGATGAATGCATGAACGCATAAATAGTGTCTGAATTGCTTTCATAGAAAGCAGCAACAGTATTTATATTTTCAGACTTAACTAAAGCTTTTGACATGGTGGACCACATAACAGTTCTAAACAAGCTTGAGTACTATGGGATTCAGAGATTGCCAAATGATTGGCTTCGTTCATTTCTCAGTGATCGCAAGTAAAATGTTTATATTAGACATGTAGACGGAAAAGCGCAAATAGTCTCTGAATACATATCAGAAGAACATCCAATGACATATGGTGTACCCCAAGGGTTCATAATGGGACTTCTTTTCCTGATATACAAGGTCTTAGGAGTATGAGTGGAGATATTTCTGCTGATTACTAGTAACAGCGTTCTGGATAATGACTGTGACCAGAATTAAAATGTATATTTTAGACATGTCGATGAAAAAGCACAATGAGTCTCAGAATACCTATCAGAAAAAAGCCGAATCACGTATGGGATAACTCAAGAGTTCATAATGGGACTTCTTTTCCTGATATACAGGGTCTTAGGAGTCTGAATGTAGATATTTCTGCTGATGACTAATAACAGTATTTTGGACATTATTAGATGGGTATTTATTTGATTTTCAGACTAATAATTACGGCTATTACAAGCCACAGTCCTCTTCGTGGCTCAGCTACGACTATGCCGAAAACATCAGATATTAAATTGTGTGATATGTTTGCAGGAAGATTTTTTGATGCTGTGAAAGAGAAACTAGCACACTGTTGTGGATACATGTTAAGGCTCCTATAATCATACAATCTGTCCCTGCACCCCTTACACACTGTATTTCATTGATACGGATGGGTAGGTTGAATCTCACAAAATAACTACGTTTGCTGATGACACAACACAATTAGGAAAAGCAATAATAAATGGTGGAGTGCTACACAGGGTAAACTCCATTACAAATCAACTAGGTAAACAATCAGTAATGAAATAACTTGTAATAAACAATAGGAAAACAGTAGCATTAAATTTCACAACTAACAAAACAACATTATCTAGATATAACTATCAAACCATAAATCCACTATGAATAAAAAGGCAACTAAATTTCGTGGCATATGGATTCAAAGTGATCTTAAACGGGATAAACATACAGAACACATTGATACCACGCTGAGTACAGGCTGCTATTTTTTAAAGCCTCTAAAAGGCTCCATAAATACACACGAACTAATGCATGGCTGCTAAACGCTATTTAATGCAAACATAAAACATGGGGAAATTCACTAGCAGGTGTGGGGACCATCAGAAACTGAAAGAGAGCCATTAGAATTATTAGACCTATACAGTCATGGAAACCGACATTCAAAACACTGAAAGTGCAACCACTACTATGCTTGTTCATTCTTGACACACACAAGGATATTAATAAATGTAGTTACTACTCTGAGATGAAAAGGGTTTTACAGGATGTGAATTCGTGGTGGGTGGCACCAAAGTAGTCAGAAGACTGATACCTCAAAAAAAAGTATTAGAAAAAATTGTGACATATATAAACAGAAGACTATATTAAAAGTTAACTTGCATTTACTTCCGGCCAATTGAAGTTTGCTTCAGAAATGTACACACTGTATGGGAATAAAACTAGTCAATAAGTTGCCAAATGATATAAAATGTAGAGTAAATATTAAAAGTTAAGATTTATTAGAGAATAACTACAGTACCACTGCTTCAATTCAGTAAGTGAGTACTTGAACTAAAAGTATAGATCTGTAAGTTTGTAAATTGTAATGTGTGCAACTACATACAAACTTGAAAACTGTTCTCTGTGCTGACTAGAGTTAATTCCAGTATTATCTCATGTGTTGTACTACATATGAACAAAGGACTAAATAAATATATAAACATATGATAACTTAGGAATATTCAGCAGAACAGTGTGAGTGGAAGAAGGTGCCTTATAATTGCTAAGTAGAATTTGGTGCGTTTCCGAACTGACTCAGTTAAATTTTGCGAATCGTGCCAATATCACTGAGGTCAGCATGGGCTCGAATCACATAGAGTTTCTCCTTCTCAGTCAAAACAATAGAGGCCTTTGTAATCGCCCCTTTCTTAACAGGATATTACGTGCAGACAAAAAACGAAAATAAAAAATACTGTCGACCATCTTTTGTCATCATGCTGTGGAGGAGAATTCCTGTGTATCCTCTGTTACTGTCTTAGCTTGGCCTATATACGTTGCTGGGTATTTGTGATTTTCCTTTTTGTATTTTCATTTTTTTTAGTTACACACTGTTGCTGGCTACGTGTTAAATATCACGTTGTTGATGACACTCAGGTAAAACGTTATTATTACTGTATTCTAGTTTACTAATATAATTAAAATTAATTTTCTTTCTGTAAAATGATTAATATCGTTAAAAAGTATCTTCCCTTTGTATTTAACTAGATGATAAATTTTGGTATGTTTACAAAAAAACTGCAATACATGACAGTAAAAATAATGAAAACTGCGAAATAGTAATTTCGGTTAATGTATAATACTTTTTAAAAAGTTTGTTCCAAATTAAGGCAAATGAATATATTAACGTAAGGGATCTGAGTCTTATCGTGTCTGAATGTACCAATACACTGCCCATTGATCTGCTATTTCATTAAATAGTCATTTATTGCATTTGCAAAACATATTTGTTTCTTTTAGCCCTTGGTAATAGGAGATGACTAGATTTTCTCATATCTTTATTCCCCTCTTGCTCTTCATCACCTTTCTCTATCTCAAATTCTCGATTTCTTAGTGTTTGCTCTCTCAGGGATACTGAGATTATATGTTCGACAGTATATACATCGAATAAGTATCACATTTCCTTGGACATTTCTCTTACATTCTTAACTCCGGTGTACGAATTATTTGCAGCAAAAAAACAAAATAAATAAATAAATGTGGAATGTCTTTAACTCAAATGAAGTTTAGGAAATACAAGAAATTATTCTAGAGTTATTTAAGCAGACATTAGTGTCGTAACAACAACAAAACATTATTAACATTACGAGAGGGCAGAGAAAATGGTATTGACTATCACTTTTTCACAGGCATATGAAACTTTGGTGCAGTGACACTACATACAGTAAATGATACAGCACAGCAGGTATCATTTTAAAGAATTGAACTCAACTTTCTGTTCGTTTTATATGGCAGAAGTGGAATCAGAAGCCAGTTTCAGCCACAACACTACTCTTTCATTCCTCAAGCCGTGATCGAATGCTCGGAGAGTAATTTGTAATGGTGGCTCTCGAGACATACCGAGCATTCTGAAAATTACAATTTGAAGTGTTTCCTTTCCAGACTGTATAGATTAAGCTACAGTCAACCTTCATATGAAGCACTGTGAACCATCTGAACACATACAGCTTGGATGGAGGTAACATATACTGCAAATAAAAGCCGTTAGCATGTGCTGTTTAGCGCCCGTTCTGCGCTCATAGGCAGCACACCGCGCCAGGTACACGCGGCGCTCGGGGACCACAGCACAGCTACCACACCTGAGGATGGGTTTATAACAGTCCGAAACGGGCCCTATGAAAATAAAGTATCTTACAGCTGAAGCGGTATTTTCAAGTTCTGTTACTTTCTATTAGTTAAACTGCAAGTAGAAGATAGCTAGTTTAATGCAAGTAACACAATGAATAATTTGTCCAGGCGTTCATATAAGACAATTAGTAAGCGTATTTACACATCTGCAAGACGATGTCCGTTCAGATTTCGTGCCAGTCACATAAGAGTTGCGCTAGTAACGCCGCTACGAGATTGGAAATCAGATTTCCTTTAAATACACGTTGTAACGGACGTGAGCTTTATTTACCTTTGAGACTGGACTGATGAGCTGATGTTAGTCAAGAATGCCTTCAACATTGGTAGTACTGAATTTTCCTGTACGAAGGAAAAGCTTTAATGGTTTCACGCGATTTTTTGTGATTGTAGAAGCAAGATTTATACAAAAATATGTATCCGATTTCAAAATCGTATTTTGTACACTTGGCTTCTTTTTATGTTTTTAAGGACGAAAATACCAAATTCTGAAACCTTCAAGGTTGTAATAAATGAAGTGATCATTCAGTAACTATCACTCAAAATAACAACAGCAATATTCAATTATAAAGTTGACTTTAATTAACTATCTATTTTCCAGTACTCTGGTGGTCACAAGCTGCTGCGCTCTGCGACATTGACATGTTGATATTTGTGTGGTAATGTTCAACAAAATGGTTCAAATGGCTCTGAGCACTATGGGACTTAACATCTGAGGTCACCAGTCCCCTAGACGTAGGACTACTTAAACCTAACAAACCTAAGGACATCACACACATACATCATACATGCCCGAGGCAGGATTCGAACCTGCGACCGTAGCAGTGGTGCGGTTCCGGACTGAAGTAATGTTCAACTGCTGGCAGGAACTGTGCATGATGGAAAGATTGGACATTCAGTTCCATTGGGAAAAAATACTACCGTTGCAGCTAAGAGACATTAAAAGATAATGTATACAATTGTGGCCAGAAGTTCTGAATCGGTTACAGGAACCTCGAAGCCATTATCAACACCTCACATATTTTGGACGAGGTCGCGTAATAAGGCTACCAGAAGCTGGATGTTCCTTCAGCGATATTGCAGAAATACTTGGCAGGAACGTTGCTGCTCCATATGATTACTGACGATGGTGGCTATGGTAATGAACAATCGCAAAAAGAGTGGGCTCCAGACAGCTACGTAACACTACCAAGAGGGAAGACAGTCGTGTTCAGCGTATTGCTATGACACATTGTACTGAATCTGCAACAGCAGTATAAGCAGCAGTTAGCACCACAGTGACCCAATGAATTGTTGCAAATCGGTTACTTCAATAACAGTTTCGAACCCGACGCCCATTACACTGATACCAAACGATCACGATCTGCAACTTCGTTGGCGTCAAGCGAGAACTCTCTGGAGGCCAGGATGGAGGTCTGTTCTGTTTTCTGATGAACGCTGGTTCCACCTCGGTGCCAGTCATGGCCCTGTGTTGGCTAGAAGGAGGCCTCTAGAGGGCCTGCATGCAACCTGTCTACTTGTTATACAGATTGGACTTACACCGAGAGTAATGGTCTGAGTTGCAATTTCGTTGACAGCAGCAGCACTCTCGTGGTTATTCCATGCATCCTGACTACAAGTTTGTACGTCAGTCTGGTTGTTCTTCCTGTTGTGCTACTATTCATGAACAGCATTCCAGCGTGTGTTTTCCAACAGGATATCGCTTGCCAACATACCGATATTGTAACCCAGCGTGGTCTACAGATTGTTGGCATGTTGTCTTGAATGTTCAGTCTCCCCGTCTTCCTCCAGTAGAGCGCATATGGAAAACAACTCCACCATCGTCCACGATCAGCATTAAACACCCTTGTATTGACCCCAAAGTGCAACAGGAATTGGCATGATAAGAAGAATGAGGGATATCTCTCATACTTGTTCTTGTTATACACAAATATATGAAACACAGCAATCTGCATATTCAGAAAACGATATTGACAATATTTACTCTAATATACTCATAGAACTTCTGATTTTAGGTGGGATAAAAGCCAAGGAGCAAAGGTTTACCTGCAACTTGAACAGAATCCAGACTACAGTAATATGAGTGGAAGGCTCTGAAAGGGAGATATCCGCTGATGAGAGTGTGTATCCTGTTCGCAATGTTACAAAAATTGTACGTTGAGCATGCAACTACGGAGAAATTTGAAACAGAGGCCAGTTTAGGGAGAAGGAATAGCTCTTGAGCCTTGTGTAATGTAGTGTAAGAGGCAAAGAGTTTGAAACGTCAAGTGAGGAGGCTGGTGTGGCCGAGCGGTTCTAGGCGCTTCAGTCTGGCACTGCACGGTCGCTACGGTCGCAGGTTCGAATCCTGCCTCGGGCATGGATGTGTGTGACGTCCTTAAGTTATTTAGGTTTAACCCTTTGTTTCCTGACGTAAGAAAAAATTTACTTTTTAACATTTTCTTTGCAGAATTTATGCTATTGTGGCCTCAAATGACGGTAGGATTTTTTGTAAAATTTTGTTTTATTTTTCACAACTTTTTTCTCTCCTGGTACTTAGAAGTACCGTCAGACTCCATGTACAGAATCACAACATGCGCAGACAAATGCTCCAATTTTCATAACTTGTACCTCATTCCACATAAATATTAAATATTTTTACATTAGAAAATTAATTAACCGAAATATGATATTTCTGAATTTGTTTTTAAATTTTGCATAAATTTATTCTAGAGCAACTTCACAATACATAGTAACTTAGCTATACATTTTTGACAGTATATACATATCACATATTTAGTCATACCTCATGAAATTGTAGGAAGCAGTTCTTTTTCTCATTGCAGCACAAATACACATTACATGTACTACATTGTGAATGTGGTCTCGACTGAATTTTACTTTTCGCACACATTTCGCATCGTCCTCTTTTACAACTGAACACTACAAAATGGTTTCCTCGGTTGCCAAGACGTACAACCTTCGGAACACAAAAGTTATCCTTCCTTCTCTTTGGGTGAGTTATTTCATCTTTACCAGAGTTTCTCTTTTTGAGATTTGGCACTTGCTGTTCATTCATTAGCCCTAGTGCCACAGCACACCTGAATTCCAGCAGTGGCAGTGCCCCATGTAGATAACTGAAAATGACGTAAGCATTGACAGAAGCAATTTCTATAGCGCCCCAGAAGAGACGGTACCACCCTTTCTTTGATCGCTTGTCAAGACCATAACTTGAATGTAATGTGTCTGCATGATCCACACCACCCATGTTTTTATTGTAATCACATACAATAACTGGACATGGTATAGTCATACTAGTTCCATCTTTCTGTTTTCTTGTCACTACGCTCTGTTCAATGCCATGGAAGTTTGACGCAAAATATACTACTTTATTTTCCTTCCATTGAAATACTGTTAGGTCTAAAGATGACTCTGTGATCTGATTTAGACATTTTTCATTAGGTAAATTCCCTGGCAAACCTTTCTTGCTTGTTCTAATTGTTCCACAGGCAAATGTATTTACCGATTTCTGTGTGAGAAAAAGTGGACAGAACAACTAGTGAGAGGTAACGCATTGTTGCTACAGTAAAGTGTTCGCACAACCTGACGGTACTAATAAGTCCGCTTTATATTTTTCACTTCATCTCATTCACTTGTAACGTAATGCTTCAAACTATTATAAAAAAACAAAGAAGGTAAGTACGTACAATGGAAAACTCAACGGAAGTTTCAATAAATTGCGCACAAATTCAGGCAACACCATGGAAACAAGCACATACGATCTTCTGTTTTCACAGCAGCGCGCGCAAAACAATTTCAAGCTCTGACCGCCAGAGAGGTCTATGTATTGCACAATAACATCTATGAAACAGTAGAGCAGAGTTACTGTTACGTACCGACGGGCTCTCAGATCACGAAACTGCACCACGAGAAAATAATTAGAGTCAAAACTTACTGGTACTTTTAAGTACCGACAGGCAACAAAGGGTTAAGTAGTTCTAAGTTCTAGGGGACTGATGACCTCAGATGTTATGTCCCATAGTGCTCAGAGCCATTTGAACCATTTGAACGTCAAGTGAAAGGAACAGATAATTTATTGAAAAGAGAATGTGAGAATTACAATCATCACATTCTTCTTCGAAAAGGTATTCCTCGTCGTTGCAGTGACTCTTCATTGTTTAAGGCAGTTTTCGTCATATGTTGACAATTTCAACACTTATTCTTCTGTAACAAAATTTTCCGCTTTTGTACAGCTGTCAAAAATTTTATGTCAAAGTAAATCTCTAAAAAGGTTTCCCTTTTCTTGAAAAGTTTCGATGAGGTTTTTTTAACCATTGATCTGTTTCAACATGTATTCACTGGCTTTCATTTCTGCCCTGGTGATCCTTCTTATCTGCCTACGCAGCGGCGCTTTTAGACACTTTCCGTCTACCATCAACAGTGTCTGGCGTTCACAGTCATACAGAAACGTACTCCAGATGAGCGTCTGGACAAATTAATTCTTTTTTTACTTTCATTAAACGACTTATTCACTAAAAGCTACCATCTGCTTAGAGTTTAACTAATAAGTAGTATATACTAATGGCTTATGCGATGAAGGGAGCAAATGCACATACCCCTTTTTACTTACATTATCCTACAACATCATATTCATAAGTAAAGAACACGAGATATAATGTATGTTTTTCAATCTCCATATGAGTTTAAACCTTGGAATAATAATATGTAACAGGATTTATAATAATAAAATCCAAATTAATTTATAAAAATTGTGCACATTCAGCTTTTGCAGACTGTCGGAGGCACTATAAAAGCACTGAAGATCATAAGCGCAATGCCTCACGTCCTGTTTGAGGTCGGGTTATACTGCGTCATCGGGCAGATGGTAACGGCACAGGTAAGTTTACAGACCTCAGCGCTTGCCCAGCCTAAACTACCCAAATGGGAAGAAAAGACAATCGAGTTGTTTGAGAAAGTTACTAGTACATTGTCCCTTTATCATCAGTTCTCCCTAGGTTCTTTTCCGGGATATTTGAGATTAGCACTACAATGGGGAGCCCATTTACCCTGCCATGAGGTAGTGCTATTGACAAGGAACTGAGTGCAATTAACAAGGGATTTCCAATTCATTCCGTATTTCTAGATATCCAGAAGATTTTGACACTGAACCACACAAGCAGCTTGTACTGCAGTTGCGTGCTTCTCAAATATCGTCTCAGTCACGTGACTTGATTCGTAATTTCCTGTCAGAGAGGTTACAGTTGGCAGTAACTCACGGAAAGTCATCGAGTAAAACAGAAATGGTTTCTGGCGTCCCCCAATGTAGTGTTATAGGGCCTTTGCAGTTCATCTGTATAAACGTTTTGGGAGACAACCTAAGCAGCCGTCTTTGGTTGCTTGCAAATGATGTTGTCGTTTATCGACTAGTAAAGTCAAATTGCAAAACGATTTAAAAAAGATATCTATATGTGCAAAAATTGGCAGTTGGCCCTAAATAATGAAAAGTATGAGGTCATCCACTTGAGTGCTCAAAAGGACTCCGTCAAACATCGGTTACACGATAAATCAATCAAATCTAAAGGCCGTAAATTCAACTAAATACCTAGGAATTACAAGTACGAACAACTTAAGCTGGAAGGAACACACAGAAAATGTTGTGGCCAGGGCTAACCAAAGACTGTATATTATTGGCAGGACACTTACAAAATGTAATAGATGTACTAAAGAGACTGCCTACACTACACTTGTCCATCCTCTGTTAGAATACTATTGCGCGGTTGGGGATCCTTGCCAGATAGGATTGACGGAGTACATCGAGAAAGTTGAAAGAGGGGCAGTAGGTTTTGTTTTATCGCGAAATAGGGGAGAGAGTACACTGAAATGATACGGGACTTGGGATGGACATCATTAAAACAAACGCGTTTTTCGTTGCGACAGAATCTTCTCATGAAATTTCAAGCATTATTTTTCTGCTCCGACGGCGAAAATATTTTGTTCGCGCCGACCTAATAGGGAGGAACGATCATCACAATAAAATGAAGGTAATCAGAACTCGCACGGAAAGATAAAGGTTTCGTCTTTTTTGTGGGCTATGTTCGAGATTGGAGTAATAGAGAATTAATGTGGAGGTGGTTCGATGAAGCCTCTGCCAGGCACTTTAATGTGATTTGCAGAGTACCCATGTAGATGTAGATGTTGAGGCGGATATCAAATGAATAAAATTCACTGAAGTGAAACGAGGGACTGCCATACTTGGTGGTCGTGGTGCCGTCCTGGACGGTTCTGCTGCTAAAACGACTAGCCATGCGAGGCAAGGTTTTGGTTTCGAGTTCCGGCTTGGTACACATGTTGGTGTTTTGGCTTTTGCATGAGGCAGTGCAGCCGTGTCGTAATATATTTAGCGATTGTTGCTCTTGCTGATATACACCAAAAAGAGGGGAACGATGCCCCATGTCGTAATATATTTAGCATTTATTGCTCTTGCTGACATACACCAAAAAGAGGAGAACGACTCCCCACAATGGAGTTATGAAAACTGATCGCAAATTGATGGTCATAGAGACAGCGACAGAACACGCAAGACTGTAAACTTTGGTTTCAGATGGATGAACTGAAACACGTTATCACCACGCAGCTGGCAGGGCTAAGTAAAAGAGGACGTCTTGATACTAGGGCAGGTACGTTCGGCCTGGATTCTAAATGACTGTAGCGGAATTGTCTTCAGTGACGAGCCCCGCTTAGAACCGAGCCCCGATGACCAGCTAAGACGTATCTGCAGACGCCTCGGGCAGTGGCTGGATACGGCTGCAGTACATCAGGAACAACTTGGTAGAGGCGTACAGATACCTCTCATGCGAATCCGTACACGTGCGGCATTGCTGACAAAGCAGACAGAGGGGTCGAGCGTGGTGTCACTCCAGTAACATTGTCAGCGACGTCTCCGGCTGCGGCTATGGTAACAGCACGGCGACGACACTGGCGATACGGCGGCAGCGAGCAGTTGGCTCTCTGCTCCGGTGGCGGCTGGTCTCGTGACTCAGGGCCCGTTGACGAACAGCGAACCCCATGCTGTGTTTTTTGATGTCGCTCCGGATGCCACAGTCTTGTGGTTCAGACTTTGATATTGAGACGAGAACCATTTAGTACATGAATGGCTGAGTACTTATACCTCCAGACTAAGTCCGTTCAGGGCTTTCCGCTTTTAGTAAACATTTCTGCGGTGGCAAGTGAGGAAAGGCTTCTGTCTTTCCGCCAGTGTAATGCAGCGTCTGCTGTTGCTATACTGCGTCCACCTGGCTCTGCTGTGCAACGACCGTCGGTAATGTTGTCTGCCTGTGGCTTACTCTTTGCACCTCACTTCCGCTCTAGTATATTTTTTGATTAAATAAGGTCGATATGCTACGTTTGACTGCTTTTTATCAACACTCGGTCCCTCGGGTGTAACAAACTAGGTTATCCTTTAGAGTCCCTGGTGACCGGTACTACTGGTCCCGCTTTGCCTCTTAAGAATTATTCCAACAATTGGTTGCCTTAACGCTATAGCCTAATCTTACGAGTTTCTACAGGGCTTCTTGCCCCGATCCATAACTCATCGTGGAATTTATTTCATTACTAGGCTTCTTGCACAATAACTTCTAACTCTCATAACTTACAAGCTCAAATTGATCATTTATTCTTAATACTAGCCCCTTGTGCTTTCATCTTTCTTCTGCTGCTTTTATGCTTCGTGTATCCAACCCACTGAACGATATCTGGGTCGAACTCAGTCTTCTGCTTCGTCTTATACGTACTAAAAAAAGGACACGCTCAGCAGAATGAGTGGCGCTGCGGTGGGTAGTATGAGAGCAGTCAATGTTGTCTCTATCCGAGATTGATTTTTCCCAATATAAATTTACATGCCGCAATGACGTTTCCAAGGAGACTCATCTCTCCTGCTTTTTCAGAAGCATGTTTACAGACTACATTAATTCCGGCACTACAGTTAGAGTTAAGCTGTTAGATTTGCGGCAGGTAGCAGTTTCATGGGCTCCTCTGCCAAAACAAACGACGCTGAGAAATATTCAGGTGAGTTACCGCTGAAATCACGGTGGGCAGACGCAAAGTAGGCTCCGTTATCTCGCACTTAACAAACCCGTCACGTTTCGTTTTAGCCTCTCTTCTGACGTAAGCTTCCCCTACTCGAAATAAGTAGCCCTTACTACAATTTTGTCAAAGGTAGAGTAGAACTAACGCACCTCGACCTGGTGAAATTAAAATTCCTGCTCAATCACTTCTTTATTACCTCTTATTGTCCCATTAGCAATTTACTTTGCAGGAATCCAGCCCCCCTCTTATTACTGTATTTGGACACACTGTGATTTTCCTAGGTAGCACATTTGCAACTGTTCATCCTCCTTTTCTTAATATCTTCCCTTGTCTTTCGCAATTAATAACAGTTGTAAGTAGGCTGTTTATGTTTTTATGTTGGTAACGCTTTGTTCGTTCTCTATCAAAATCTTTCATTTGATAACTACGCCTATCAGTACTTAGTGCCTTCAGTAGTTAGTCGTTTATTTAGCTGGCAGTATTGGCGCTCGCTCTATTGCAGTAGTTCGAGTAACGAAGATTTTTGTGAGGTAAATGATTAATGAAAGTTATAGGTTATTGTTAGTCAGGGACATTCTTTTGTATTGTTGAAACTCAGATTGCGTTGCGCAAAAAATATTATGTGTCAGTTTAAGCACAGTCATTTATAATTTTTCTAAGGGGACGTTTCATATGGGCCATCACTTACCTCACAAAAGTCTTCGTTACTCGAAGTACTGCAATACAGCGAGCGCCAATACTGCCAGCTAAATAAAAGATTCTAACTACTGAAGGCAGTAACTACTGATAGGCATAGTCAGCAGATGAAAGATTTTGATAGAGAACAAACAATGTATTTACCTTAATAATGTTCCAAAGTCATCTCACATATATATATATATATATATATATATATATATATATATATCTCCAATATTACAAATTTATTCTTTCTGATGGACACACGTCCAGATCGTCCGTGCTCAAAATTCTGCCATCTCTCTCCCCAAATCCACCACTGCTGGCGGCTCACCTCCAACTGCGCAACGCTACGCGCTGTTAACAGCCAACTGCCCAACACTACAATATCTAATATTACAACAATGCCAACCAGCCACAGACTGCACACAGCACAGTCAGTGATTTTCATACAGAGCGCTACATGGCGCTACCAACATAAAAACCTGAACAGCCTACATACACAGTGCTGCGTTTTTACTCTAACAAATTTCTTCAATATCCCCCCCCTTGACAGGATGTGCATGAACTATGTAGCACTCGGAACGTGCTTGTTTCCTTGCCCCTGTTGTAGAAATGGAAATGTAAACTCCCGCTCCATCATTTCTCACCGATCTGTGGCTACCTTGAAGTAAAAGGGTAAGGTTTTGTTCTCGGGCTCTAAAACCAACCCCAACTTCAGAAAACGTTCTGTACTTTCCTTAGATCCTTTAAATACTGCTCCGCCGACAGCAAGTTTACCCCTATCTTGCCTCTCACAACTTGCTGCACAGCCTCCTGTAATTCTATTGCTTTCCCTCGCGCTTCCCAAACGCTATCATCTACGGTCTGCAACCATTTTGTCACTACTAATCCGTTTGTAGTTCCCCGTTATTCTGATTAACTGCCTATTCACCACCTCTGACACAACACGTTACTTCTCCAATGGTTGCAATAGTCGCGTGTTATTCAATAGGTCCTTCTAAAAACTTCCAATCTACGTAATGTGCCAATCTCTCACGGCTTTGTTCCCTTCTGCTCACTGCTTCACCTATTCTGTTGCGTCGTTCACCCTTCGAATGTCTTCCTCATCAGCAGTGCCGAATTTGGTTTCATAAGCCGACTTCCAGCGTCGATCCAACCCATCTTCCTTTACGTATGTGGAATAACACCCAGTACCTAGTTCATAATACTCCTTAATTTTTCGCACGCTCCATGTACTATCTTCTATACCCCGATCCTTCCTTTGAGAATCCCTGTTTTTTCGTTCCGTTAGGGAATTTGTCGAATGCTTCTTCCAAACTTCTCAACTCGCTACGCATCTCCGATTCGTTGAACACCATCTGTATCACCCAGCGACGACTGGTGGTCACTATGTCTTCCTGAGAACAACAATCCCCCTTCCAGATGCTGGTTCCCTAACGCTTTCGCCCCGACGAAGATCAGTAGTCCCGCTATGAACCGCATGACCTACCATTCTGTGCACTTCACCTATGGCAGGAATACCTATTACATTCCACCCCTTTAAATTTATTGGTGGTCCACAGCTGCTTACACTAATTACACTAAATATATACCTGACTTAAGAAAGAATATTAAATGACTATCTCCAAGGCCTAAATCGACAAGAGTTCGTCATTGCCGTTTCAATCTCTTGTTTATCTTCGGAGACCTCTCTTCCCACTCTCCGTTTGCTGTCGGCATCTTCTGTCCCTGGAATAACTTTCGGACTCCCCTGAAAAGGTTTCAGCAGCCCTACATGCACGACTATCGTTCTCGTCGTCAACTGAATCTTGACATTTACTGGCGACGTAGTCTTTGCCATTTAGTATGGCCTCTCATACTTTGCAAAAACCTTTTTTGTCTTCTCCTTCGACATATACGAAGTTGATAGCAACATTCACATACCAACCTTATACTGTGGTCATATCGCCCACTGTTTCTTTCTCTTTCTCCATTGCTCGTGTATTTGCCCTCCGTGTATTTCAAGTTTCCCTAATCACTCTGGCAAATTCTTTGCATCATAAAAACAGAGAACGACAAAAGATTAAGTATCTTCGATGTCACAATGTACAGACACAACAACCAATACCAATTATCCATATTCAGGAAAGTGCCCACCACCAGCACAACCATTCACATGCATTTTAATCATCTGACTGTGCACAGCTGTCATTCCACATTTGTTGAACACCTCACGGACAAGAAACATAGCCCAATATACAGCAATACAAACTTGAAAATTCTTAAATGCAGCAACAGCCCCCCACAAAAACTATTAATTGAAGAAAACTATCACATACAAAAACCCATAGTTGAAGAAAAACAAATAATAAATGGATACAAAGCTCAGTGTAATAGAACTCTGTTCTCCACCCTCAGAGAATTATTAGATAAAACCAACGAAATTATAATGAAAAATCCTCAAGCCTACTCTCTCTCTCTCTCTCTCTCTCTCTCCCTCTCTCCCCCTTTTTCACACACATACATTTGCACGCACGCACACACACACACACACACGCACACACACACACACACACACACACACACACACACACACACACACACACACGCACACACGCATACACACACACACAAATACTATTCAAAACAACCACCAGGAACACCTTCAACTGTTCCACTGTCCGCCATCTTGGTTCTACACCTTTAACTGTTCCACTGCCTGCATCTTGTTTTTACAGCTGGCAAACAGTGAAACAGTGACAGTGGCAGTAACAGTCCAATATACAGAACTTCACAGTGAAGAGGATGAGTAAAAAAATAAAACGTAAGTGAAACATAATGTAAATAGACACACACACACACACACACACACACACACACACACACACAATCTTCTCCATAGAACTAATTAATTTCAATCACAACTGTAACAGTTTCCAGATCGTAATTTTTGCTTAAATAATTTGTGTACATTAAGTTGTATGTGGTTGCAGATGACAAACTGTGAAAGAAAAGAGACACTATAAAACCGTAATACATCAGGAGAACCTCACCATGTGCTAAAAATGTATGAATACATAATTTTATATGTTCTTCAGAAACCTGTTATTACGATTTTAAAGACTATTATTTGTGTGTATAAAAACAGTAAGGAACATTCTTTATGTGCAACAGCCATAAACTGAAATCCCACTGAAGATGCTTCAAGTACAGTGAAACATTTTTGGGATAAAAAACTAAACTTTTTTTTAAAGGCAGTCCTCATCCAAAAACATACACTTATGAGATATTGGTTTTGTAAATAAAGAGTAGAAGTAAAACATTCTAAGAAGACATAGTTAGATGTCTGCCGATAGAGATTAATGATCATAGCAAAAAAAGTGAATTGTTCTTACAAACTGAAGTCGTTCACCTTGGGAAAAGTGAGAATATTGCTCACTCAAATCAATATAATGTGATCGTCTATTACTGAAAGAGATATAAACACTTTTGCACAGTCGTATCTGTTAACACTGTTTTTAGATTCACTCATCACTGAGAATGCAACATAATAGAGCGAGTGTATTTTTTATGTACCATGGGGACTAGGACGGTATCTGAAGTTCTTGCCGATTTCTAACTTTGGAAGTTCTGTTCATTAGTTCCTCGCTGAACGATTCTTGCGTCACTGATAATAACCACACGTAGTGCGAAAGTCTGTCCATTTTCACTTCTTCCTCTAATCATCTGCACTCAGTAAATGAGTTAATGTAGCAGAATGTGGAACATGGGACATGTGCTCCCGGTTACAATAGAATCTCGGATCATTCAGAGGTAATACCATCAATCAGCCGGGCAGAACTCGTCCATCTATTTTCGAGGGATTTTCTTCTCTGCTACTCATTTAAAGAAACACAACAAGTAACACAAGTTAGGATAAGATAATCTATTAATAATGTGTTAGCAAAATTGTTGATTCTCCTTCTCGTCCCGCCGTTGTTACATTGCATTTCCTAATGATTATATCCAATATAATCCTCTCTAACTTAGTTCCTACCTAGGAAACAACGGAAACAACTCTATCGATGCTTCTTGCTACCATCATATACTTTAGTGCTACGTTTGCGTGGGTGCTCAAAAACAACTACATCAAATGAAATCCTATATACTTCTGCAAAATACAATATGGAGTCATTTGTCATAACCATTCTTTCACGAACATTCCTCACATACGTTTGAGTGTACCACCTCATAATATAAATACAAATGGAGGTTAATCACACAAATATGATAAATAACACCATGCACAAGCTTTGTGTTGGTTAACATAAACTCTAATAGAAGGAAAGGAAAGAGAAATAAGTGTACAATAATTACCACTTCTAAAGTAAATGGTTGTAGTTCAAAAGAAATCACCCACACAAAATTTATGCACACCTGTTCATTTTATGAGGACTTTTTGATTGGATACATAGCGTAATATACATGACTTCTTTGTGAACAGGATCTCAGTTTGTACAACATTCCTGTTCACAATGCTCCTAAAGCGAAGAGGACCAGCACAGATAACAAAGAATTTGTTAGACAGAAGTCTATATTACTTTGATAGTCTATGGCATCTTACTAGCACTTTACGCCCAACTATCAAATCTATTTGAGGTAATCATACTTATTACCTGTCCTTCCTTTCTTTCTTCTGAACGTTACGTATCTTTATCTGTACACATCCCTTTCATACATACATCTGTTTACAAATAATCGAAAGGCTACAACGTTATTTTCACACTTTAGTCCATTTTCTCGCTAAAATTTTGCCAACTAGAGCTCAGTTCCAAATACAGATAATAGTCTTAGTGACAGAATTTACGTTGGTTTTGCATAGAACTCGTCATTGTTCCCCCGAACACATTATGCATTGAGTAAGACGCCATGTTATTACGAGAATGGTCATTCTTGAGTGAATAACGTCCATTCTTCTCTCGTGTCCGTGACGTTTTGTATGTGGGCAACCACTCATTTCCTGTAGTCTGTTAAACACTGCCAAACAGCGTAAAAGTTGCAAGAAAGGCCCTGTCTACCTTTTCAGAACTAAATATGTTTGTACTTCGTGCCTGAACACGCACTCTCAAGCCGTCACAACCTTCTAAGTCAGGCAGGCTGCTTGGTACAGTCGAAATCGCAACACGAAAGATTTCAGTAGAGCTACTAATTTCGTTTATATGTTCCGATTGCGCCTCTACGTTTTGCCATGCCACGAGTAGGATCTTATATATGACATCTGGTCACAACTATCGCTACTCTTATCTACGCTGTCGTTGATGCTTTCACAGAAATGGTTCAAACACTGCTGCTCTTCTCACACGTTCTAACCCACACTGGTTACGCTTGGTTCTGACTAACTACTTCATCCTCGATAATCTTGTTTTGAACATCAGTGGAGCTGCATACTCTTAATTTGAACAACCTGTTCCTTACATTAATAGACGGTTTTATCAAGATTTTCTACCCAACTCATTGAAACATTATTTTCAACACATTGTGTTGTGATTTCATATTTGTAACTACTGAATCCATGAGTATTTGGCCCAAGCCTGTCAATTCTTTTTTTTTTTTAATCTAACTATTTACTTCATCCAACATTTAATTTTCTTCCTCAGATTAAGGTTGACTCTCCTCTTTCTGTTCATGAAATTCCTTCTTCAGATCCTTAACTCCCTTGTCAGTGCCTTCGAACATCCATCAAGTATGCGTGAGTAAATTAAGCAGAAGATGTGTCGTATTAGCCCTTGTCTCCGCTATGTCAAAGCAAGCCGGGGACGTCATCCTGACAGTTTACACACTGTCTCTACATACGCATTTACGCATTCCGATTCTACTAATGAGCCCGACAAACTGAGTCCAGCTGCAACTGCTTTATGCTGGGTAATGGCAGGAATACCTGATACTCAAGTTACCGTTTATCCTGCCTCTCTATTCAACTGATGGTCAACTTCCTCTGCCACAGCGGGCTGGCAAACCTGTACTTTTACCTCAGACATTGCGTATTCTGAACTATCTACCAGGACTACCAGATAGTAACACTCATTTCTTCTACTATCTGGCACATTTCTGGTTGCTCATGCACACCAACCGCCACAAAACACTGAGTAAAGAAAATGTTCAATATTGCTACTGAATACTTAATCAGAACATAATAGACCTTTCAGATATGGTTCACGTAGATATATACACACAAACGAATTCCTCCCCGTCCCCCCAATAAAAGAGGAAGTATAACACTGCTGACAAAGTGAAAGAAACGCGGAAGGTCAGTGTTGAATCAATGATAAAAACAAAACTGTGTAAGCTCTGAAAGAAAATTATAACTGAGGATGTGGCGATCGTCGACATTGCTCGTCAGATGAAGGGTAGGTGTATGTTTTTAGTAGGCCAAATATAATTATACTTAGTACCATGATCGTCAAAAGAGATGTATGATAAGAAGAGAAAGCTCTTATCAGACTACACCTGTCATGCCTCCATGGCATACTCTTGTTTGTTAACAGACTGCATGTGCCAAACTTCTATTCATATACTGTGGTGGTTATTACACACATCTACCTGTTTCCCATTCGTGAACCATTATTCTCGCACTGATGGGTGAATTTATATTAACGAATATGGCCTTAAACAACACTGATCATGTTTTTTTACAACGGATAACTTGTACACAGGAAAACATGTTGTGGAAAATTCAAATAGGGTAAAGCCTTGCAGGGTGGTTATTGAATCAAGAATGTATCTTTTATTCTACAGCAGAGAGTGAGCTGTTTTAGAACCTCCTACCAGATTAAAACTGTGTGTCAGACTGTTACTGGAACTCGGAACGTGACTTACCACTCAGTTCTCATAGCACGATTAACGAGCCGATCTCTTCTGCATAATATCTTTTCTTCCAGGTGTGCTGCAAGTGCTGGTATGCAGGAAAAATTCTGTGGTGTTTGGAGAGCTAGCAGACGCTATGGCACCTAACCAGGCAGCTTGACGTCCTAAGAAGTCATGTTGAGCTCCGTTAAAAAAAAAAGTAATACCACAGCCACTTCTGAATAAAAAACTGTCTTAACTGAAGTGTTTCAGAAACCTAACCACAGAAATTATTTATTTCAAAGGAAATTGCGTACTTCCAGCACATTTCAATAAGTACCCGTACTCAATGATAAGTACTTATTCTCTTAGGAAAGGACCAGATGACTGTCTCAGACATATAATACTATTTGCAAGCGCTAACTCAGCTTTGTTTACGAGCACTTTAATGTATCAATGAAAATCACGAAACAATATTATCTATTAGTTGAAGCATACTGGTTTGTGTCAGCTGCTGTTTGTGCCTATAAGTACCGATATGTGCATTACAGAGTGACAAACTGCTGCACTCGGCATTCAGCTGTGGATGGGTGGACTGCGACGCTCGGTTCAGGCGCAACCTGATTATTTTCTCTATGGCGGCCAGGCGGCCTCTGGAATTCACTGTGGGAAAAACGTACAAGCTGTCCAAGGAGACGTTCTTGCAGGTGAGATGAAGAAAGTTCTGCCTTATGCCGCAGTGCTCTGTACATGCTTCACGTATCAGTAGGGACAACGCAAATGCAGGTCAGGTCATCAGACTTGCCAAGATAAACAAGCTCTATGCTTGTAAATTTTGGCTGGGACGATTTGTCTTAGCAATAATGTGTGATTGGTTTAACCTCCTAATTCCAGTAAAGCTTTTGTGGGGCTCCCTTGACTCTAAAAAGACGTAGGAATAGGATTTCCCAAAAATTCCAAATTTGGGACTATTCTACTACAACAACGCCTGATATTTGGCAGAAAAGAGCTGGTTCTTCAGTGAGTGGTATGTCGAATAGCTAAAACGGTCGGAGAATCCACTAATTTCTTCAGGTATGCCATATTCAACTTAAGTCACTCACCGTGCATTAGATTTCGTAGAGCTACCTAACAAGGGATTTTGACTGCTGTGTTTCATTCACAGTTCCAAATAGTCACACAGCGTTTCTGTGGGATTAAGGTAAGATAACTTAACGGCCAGTTGCAATAGAGCGGTTGAAATGCCAGGGCCATATGTAGGCAGGCCTTTGTACATGGCCAATGTCATCTTGGATGACTGGAAAGTTCATAGTATATTCATTATAAAGGTATATAAAAAGAACAACATTTGTTAGCCGGCTGTTGTGGCCGAGCGGTTCTAGTCGCTTCAGTCTGGAACCAAGCGATTGCCACGGTCGCAGGTTCGAATCCTGCCTTGGGCATGGATGTGTGTGATGTCCTTAGGTTAGTTAGGTTTAAGTACTTCTAAGTTCTAGGGGACTGATGACCTCAGATGTTAAGTCCCATAGTGCTCAGAGCCATTTGAACCATTTTTGAACACTTGTTAATCGACAATACTAAATAAAACATCAATGTTCGTGTTAGGGATAACGTGAACGAGTGAGTGCAAGCCATGATATGAAAAACTTTTTCATAATATCACAACACGATCTCCAGCCTGAAATAGAACTTGAGAGTAGTAGACTTCTCCATGAATGCCCTTTTTGCCAGTGCTACTCTGCTTTGGCTCCGTCCGTCATTCGTTATTTTGCTGCCTGTCTAGTAGAATTCAGTAACTTCATTTACTTGTAGTCATCATTCTTAATGTTAAATTTCTCGCTGTTCGAATTTCTGCTATATCTCGTTATTTCCGTCCTTCTTCGATTTACTCTCAGTCCATATTCTGTACTCATTAGGCTAATCATTCGATTCAGGAGATCCCGTATTGTTCTACAATTCACTGAAGATAGCGATGTCATCAGCGAATCTTGTCATTGATATTCTTTCACTTTGAACTTTTCTTTTAGTCTATGCATATTTGTGGACACTGATCACTAGAACATTGCGATCACTATCGACACAGAGAGTGATGGCCACCTGGTGGCGTTAAGAGCATGCAGTGTAGTTATTAAAGTAAATAGTTGGAGGTGAATCTGACAGGGAATCAGTCTAGGAAGATACAAGTTGGATATATAGTGACCGGAGGGACTTTGACAAAGGGTACATTGTTGTGGCTCTGCACCAGGAACAAGAATGTTGGGCCCGCATCTCGTGGTCGTGCGGTAGCGTTCTCGCTTCCCACGCCCGGGTTCCCGGGTTCGATTCCCGGCGGGGTCAGGGATTTTCTCTGCCTCGTGATGGCTGGGTGTTGTGTGCTGTCCTTAGGTTAGTTAGGTTTAAGTAGTTGTAGGTTCTAGGGGACTGATGACCATAGATGTTAAGTCCCATAGTGCTCAGAGCCATTTGAACCAAGAATGTTGGAAACGGTGAAGCTGGTCGGTTATTCGACTGGTACTATCGTAATCACCTATGAAAATTATTGGAAGGTTGGTGAAAACATGGCAGGCAAGAAAGTGTTAGAGAATCACGTCTCATTAGAGTCATATAGAATTGTTACTTTACGCCTGACTGTTTTTTTATCTTTGTAGAATTCATGGTATCCAGATACCGATGGTTCCAGTTTGCAAATGGAGCCTGGAGATGGCAAGTAGAAATGCCAAAACTTTTTGTCAAAATAAAACAAAATAACATCTCAAAACGTACTGCTGTTTGGCGGTTTTTCTTGGGAAATGCTGATAAGAAGGTGTCCATTTTGAGTTTGCTGATCAGCATATGTTGCATGTGGCTTACAGTTTTGTCCCACTCACCACTGGTGTTGTTGTCAGCAAATATAAAATAATATATGTGTGTTATGGTTAAAATTGTTCCCACTTAAGTTTGCTATTTTCGACAAGAGCAAGGAAAATAGAAACTGTGAAAGTATCTTCACACGAGCTGTCTCAAATTAACATGTAAAAGTTGAAAATGCGTGATTATTTGTATTTATTATAGTAGAATGTCAAGGTCACATTGTAGAACTACCTCTGATAGACGTACCAAACTAAAACACAGATTTGATTGTAATAATGATTTTTTTGTATGGGGAGGAGGCACCATTGACCTGAAAATTAACGATAAAATACTGAATTTCAATTTGATGGAAGAGCAAAAAATACACTCCAATTATGTGTTTACATCTTTCTGAACCACGTGGGTTTAACTAACATTTCGAAACTATAAATTTCATTAAAAATGTTCAGAATATGGAAACGTTTGATGATGAAGAGAATTCTGTCACATTTGATGCTTGGGTATAATAAAATCTCCTCAACTTATCCAGTTGCAATAAAAGGATTCCCCTTTAGGGACAACTTTTTGTCAGGTGTTCCACATAGCTTCAGTATTAGAAAGACTCACAAAATTCCAGATAGTGGTATCATAAAATGGTCCGAATATTGCTAAAACAGTCCAATTTTTACAGTATCCAAGGAAGTTCGAACGAAGAGAATCGTTCTGGATGTGAGAAACATTAATGATTATCGTCCAAAATTGATGACAACCACAAAATTTTAGACAGCTACTTGAGAAATTCGCTGGAGTAGAAGTCGTGTCTAGCTTCGATTTGACTACAGGATCCTGGCAAATTGATTCATCTGGGTGTTGTAGAAAAATTCAACTTTTATTTTGTCTCAATGTACTGGATATAAGATTTATTCATGCTCTGGTTTTAATGTTAGGGGAAGATTTAAGGAAGAGGCTAAATTTGACATAGATTATATACTTGTCACAAGATGTAACTGGAATGAACATAAAATGTTAACAAATTAATACTTTCGATAACAGAGAAAATGGGTGCAATAGTTAATATAAAGAAGTCAGAATTTTGCAAAAAACAATAAACCTTTTAGGTCAAATTTGCTTTTGAGACAACATTCAACCTGAACTGAACTGGCAAGGAATCAACAAATTTGAATGTGCCAACAGGTTTTAATACAAGAAATTTGTCTTCACACAGTTAATACACTTTAAAATTCTTTATTTTATATTTATTTTTTAACATCACTTTCTCCTTTCTTTTCATTGCCTTTTTCTTTACTTTTCTTCCTCTCCTTCCTATTTATTGCGTGCAGCCTGTATTTTCATTCCCTTAATGTTTAATGAAACTTTGGAGTTTCACACTGTCAAATTTTTTGGTACACCTCCAAATTCTTCAGACTGATAAGTGGTAGGATGCTATGAAATACTTTGTTCTTCAACTTATCTATTTGTTTCAATAGCTTTCAGAATATTTTCATCTAATCCTTCAATTACTTGTTTTACCTACACATTTACACTAGTGACAGGCTGATTTCCTTCTTATATTTTTGGTATTCTGCTCTTGATTGTTGACTCCAAAGTTTGAATCCTTTTCTCCAATTCTTAAATTTTTTCCATTTAGTTTAGCATTTTTAAAAACTTCTATCTCATATTTCGCCAACATTTACTATAGTCAAAAAAATCTTAATAAACCAGCTTATACATTTAACATTCATTTGTTGTAAAAAATCTATAATTTGATATCTGTATTTTCTTCCATTAGGTTCCCAAACAATGTATATCATTAAAAAAATCAGAACGAATTTTCATTCCAGCCTTTACGACAATATTCATTAAAACCATCAACCATTAAATCAGAATCAACAAACTCATAGTTAATATGATTTAAATTTGTATCACCTTGTCTAAATATATTTAGAAAATTAGATTATTTCTCACTAATTGTTTTAGTATTTTTCAATATGTCTCAGCTAAATATAAACAATCTTTTCCTCTGTTTCTGCATCTAGTAAAATATTCTCCAATAAATTTTCGAAAATGAAAACATCAAATTCTACAAGGAAATTGTTGTCTTGACCTTGGTCCAGTGGTATGGCTTTATCACTATTCTCAGTAAAAGTAATAATCTTCTCATTATTTTTGTCTCCCACTTCGTTACACATTTGTATAAACTCTCCCACAGCTAGAGGATAATTGTCAAGCATTAATGTTGTTGTTTTCATATCCACTGGGCCCTATCGTTCCTTATAAATCAGAATTAGGCATGAGTTTCTCAAGCTTATGTTTTCATTTCCCCTCTGGAATTCTTATTTTAGGTTCTCTATCAGTTTTCATTTGATTAATAATATTTTCATTATTAGTAAATTAGTAGTAAGCCATCTGCTCTTATAAAAATGATTGAGATGGAGACAGCTACAGTGATGTCACATCAGTTGGTATTTTTAACACTATATATTATGTCCAAAAATAATAAATTGTTTTGTGGTGGAGAGGCAATAGAAATTCCTGGTCGCCAATATATTTGAAAAGCTTAGAGAAAGCTATTCATTCAAAAAATCCAGGTGCTCACATTAAGGCAGATAATATTTTAAATAAAGTTACTATTGAAAGTGATGTAAAACTGCATATGGATGTGAAGAAAAGCATTGAATGTGTGCTTCGATTTAGTGGCCAAACAAGTCTTGCTAATGAAAAGACTTGCTGATGATTTTACTAAAATTATTCCATTCGAAGTAATCAACATATATTATGTGATCAAAGGTATCCAGACACCCCCAAAAACATAAGTTTTTCATTTTAGGTGCATTGCGCTGCTACCTACTGCCAAGTACCCCATGTCAGCGACCTCAATAGTCATTAGACATCGTGAGAGAGCAGAATGCGGCGCTCCGCGTAACTCCCGGACTTCGAACGTGGTCAGGTGATTGGTTTTCGCTTGTGTCTGTACTCGAGATTTTCCACACACTTAAACATCCCTAGGTTCAATGTTTCCGATGTGATAGTGAAGTGGATACGTACAGCACAAAAGAGTAAAGGCCGACCTCGTCTGTTGACTGACAGAGACCACCGACAGTTGAAGAGGGTCGTAATGTGTAATAGGCAGACATCTATCCAGACCATCACACAGGAATTCCAAACTACATCACGATCCAGCGCAAGTACTATGACAGTTGGGCAAGAGGTGAGAAAACTTGGATTTCATGGTCAAGCGGCTGCTCATAAACCACACGTCACGCCGCTAAATGCCAAACGACGCCTCGCTTTCTGTAAGGAGCGTAAACATTGGACGATTGAACAATGGAAAAACGTTGTGTGGAGTGACGAATCACGGTACACAATGTGGTGATCCGATGTCCGGGTGCGGATATGGCGAATGCCGGGTGAACGTCATCTGCCAGCGTGTGTAGCGCCAACAGTAAAATTCGGAGGCTGTGGTGTTATCGTGTGGTCGTGTTTTTCATGGAGGGAGCTTGCACCCCTTGTTGTTTAGCGTAGCAATATCACAGCACAGGCCTACATTGATGTTTTAAGCACCTTCTTGCTTCGCACTGTTGAAGAGCAATTTGGAGATGGCAGCACTTGTTACTAATGCCCGGCCTGTGGTAGTGTTGTTACACGACAATAACGTCCCTGTAATGTACTGAACGGCACGGAGTCCTGACCTGAATCGTATGGAACTCCTTCGGGATGTTTTGTCACGCTTGCTTCGTGGCAGGCCTCACCGACCGACATCGATACCTCTCAAAATGGTTCAAATGGCTCTGAGCACTATGGGACTCAACTGCTGTGGTCATTAGTCCCCCAGGACTTAGAACTACTTAAACCTAAGCAACCTAAGGACATCACACACACCCATGCCCGAGGCAGGATTCGAACCTGCGACCGTAGCAGCAGCGCGGCTCCGGACTGGAGCGCCTAGAACCGCACGGCCACCGGGGCCAGCGATACCTCTCCTCAGTGCGGCACTCCGTGAAGAATGGGCAGCCATTCCCCAAGAAACCTTCCAGCACCTGAATGAACGTATGCCTGCGAGAGTGGAAGCTGTCATCAAGGCTAAGGGTGGGCCAGCACCAAACTGATTTCCAGCATTACTGATGGAAGGCGCCACGAACTTGTAGGTCATTTTCAGACTTGCTGGATAATTTTGATTACATAGTGTAAATTTCAGTCAGCTAATGGAATGTTTGTGAAGCATACAGATCACTTTCAGTGAGAAACTTGATTATTGCTTCATTCAAACCTAACTCTGAATTTGGTGGAGGAATAAATCATGAACCACATTATCGTGTATATATTCGCCTTTTTCTCCTATTCAGGATTTCGAAATGACTGAAACTTATGAAAATAAGATTTTAATTAACTCCAAACTTTAGAAATGGCTTTGTAAAATTTTGTCCATACTAAATGAGCAAAGAGTATCAATTTTTCTAACTCCCTGTTAATGAGAAAAGTAAATATAGCTTAAATGTTTCTACTAAGGCTACCGAAACTAAAATCTATATTGGTCATGGTTGGGTTCATCCTAATCTTACTCAGAGTAGGATATTTAATACTGATGGATTATATTACCTAAAATATAACAGAAAATCTAATAAAATATTTATTGATAAATGTGTTGAAAAGCTATTCGATTTTATAACCAGTTTTGTTGGATTTGGCTTCGTCTCTTACTCATAAAATAGCCATGGAAGGTTATATGCTTAACAATGGAAAAACAATGAGGAAGAAATGTGAGGTGCTTAGTCCATCTGTAATGCCTTGTGGATTTTTCAGAGATAATAAAGAGGTCATTTGGGAGGGGGATCTTTCTGTAATATTTACATAGCCCTCAAGAGCAGCATGTGCTATTCTTAAATGGGCTGATTACAATGGTCCTAAAACTGAAATGAAAGATACTCTTCCAAATGACGGTAGACCTGTAGAACATATGGAAATTTGTGTACCTATAGCTAAAGAGGAATCTAGTTCTGAGCTTGAACAATGAGAAAATATTTTGAAAATTTCAATAATTCCAATATCATTTTAAGAACTACAATCTGTAGAAGCTGCTGCATTGACTGGGAAGAAGAAGTTTGACGTAGATATTTCGAACTCCCATAGTTCAGCAGAATTTGATATGCCTCATTCCATATTCATCACATTTGAAACGAATCGAAAAAATAATCAGTTTATTGTTTCATCACTATTTTATCATGTAAAGCTGAGCATACTCTATGTGAAGCATGGAAGAAATGCAGATTTCCTACAAGCAATGTGGAATTTTAGATCTGGAAAATAATTAATTGAAGGTTTACGATCTTTTCCAGATTTTAAATGAGTTTCACTACAGAAAGGTGATTCTGATATAAATTCATATTATTTCATAACTAATTATCCAATCTGTATCATAAATATAACTAGTAGAAACAATGTGATTGCCAGTCAAAGGACAAGGCTGAAAGTCAGCTTGATGCGTCCACTGACCACTGATTAAACATAAAATAAAACTATGTAGAAAAAAATGACCCACAATCTACAAAAGGATTCTACGTTTCATCGAGTCATTCAGGTCATTCACCTCAATCCTAGGAAAAATAAGTAAGTAAATGAGATGGGAAATGACCAATTTTAGATTTTCTACATGCACACACACACACACACACACACATATATATATATATATTCTCTTTTATTTATCTATTTTTCTTAGAACTGAGATGAGTGAGGTGAATGACTCAAAAGAGTGTATAACCCTTTTGTAGCTTCTGGGTTACTTTTTCTACAGAAAAAGAAACATAGATTACAAAACTATGAGGTAATTTGTAGGATTTTGTGATTTATGGAGATTTTCTTTTTTTTTACGGAATAAAAAGAGCTGTAACCTAAACAAGTATTCTATTCAGGGTACGTGGAAGACAGTGCAGTCGTTGTCATAATGTGGAAGTGGAGCAGTTTATCTGACGTCCAAAAGGGCGTGATAATTGTATTTAGGTCAGGGATGGAAGCATTTCCGAAGTGACTAAGCGCGACTATAAGTAAAGCATAAAGTGCATAACAAAGTGACGCTATCCAGAACCAGCGCCAAGGCACGAGTGGTGTACTAAGGGCCATAGAGGACGGTTCTGAGCTATATGTGTGGAGATGTGCACCGGCGAATAGATGTGCAGAATGTTGAGGAACTGACCACACAGATGAATCAATGGGCTACCAACAGTGTCCCCTCAATGATCGTTCAGTGAATGTTGCTTCATGTGGGCATCCACAACTGGCGCCTGTTCCATTTACCAATGCTGACTGTTATTTTCAGTGACTAAGGCTACAGTTTGCACAACAGTATCGCAACTGGACGTCCAGATTCAGATGAATCATGTTTTATGCTCCATCGGACAAATAGCTATTTCCCTGTATGGTGTGAAACTTCTGAAGGCAAACAACCTCTAACCATCATCAGAAAGGTCCAGGATGGACGGCATCAGCTTCAAGAGTTTAGTCTTCTGGAAGGCACAATGGATCAACACAAGTATGCTTTTACCCTTGGGGACCGTGTCCACCCATCAATGTAGTTTGTTTTATCTTGGCATGATGGAATCTACTAGCAGTACAATGCAACATGTCACACAGTTCTTATTGTACATCATGGTTCGAACAGCACCAGGATGGCTTTACCATATTTCCATGGCCACCTAAATGCCCGGATTTAAACCCGTCGAAAATCTGTGGGACCACCTCCATCGGATTGTTCACGTCATGGGTCCTCAACAAGGAATATCGCACCTGGAAACGCCACTGAAGTCGGCTCCATATCCTAATCGGTATCTTCCAGAACCTCACCAACCCTCTTCCTGTTTGTATCGCAGTGGCCTGCGCTGCAAAACATGGTAATTCGGGCTTTTGACAGGTGATCACATCAATGTGACTTGACATTGCATAAGCCTACTGTAACAATGGTCTTTGGGTGGAATGAGATTCTCACTCCGCAGCGGAGTGTCCGCTGATATGAAACTTCCTGACAGATTAAAACTGTGTGCTGGACCGAGACTCGAAATCGGGACCTTTGCCTTTCGCGGGCAAGTGCTCTACCAGCTGAGCTACCCAAGCACGACTCACGCCCCGTCCTCACAGCTTTACTTCTGCCAGTACCTCGTCTCCTACCTTCGAAACTTTACAGAAGCTCTCCTGCGAACCTTGCAGAACTAGCACTCCTGAAAGAAAGGATATTGCGGGGACATGGCGTAGCCACAGCCTGGAGAGCCGGAGAGCTTCTGTAAAGTTTGGAAGGTAGGAGACGAGGTACTGGCAGAAGTAAAGCTGTGAGGACGGAGCGAGTCGTGCTTGGGTAGCTCAGTTGGTAGAGCACTTGCCCGCGAAAGACAAAGGTCCCGAGTTCGAGTCTCGGTCCGGCACACAATTTTAATCTGCCAGGAACTGTCTTTGGCTGGTTTTTGTGGACAGATTTAGGTGATTACCACAAAATCACTTCACAAGACATTACTGAATGGAAATCGTGAAAATATGGTTACGTACCGAAATTAAACATATTTCATCCTTTTGGCGGAAAACAAAGACTATAAATATTGTTAAAAGTTTGATAACGTCGATGAACTACATTTTAATACTTCCCTCTTTTTCGTACATTAATTTGAATATTAATATCTTCGGACGGTAAATCTCAGGGTACAAAATTCGATTAGTGTATAGACATGTGATTTCTACAAAAGCGAGTTATCGTCATTCACAGAAGTGGGATCTGCTTTTTATGTTGCTGATGCATCACCCTCATTTGAAAACAAAAAATTAATTTCGTTATTAGCTACAAAAGTTAGAGTTCCTCGTTATCTAAATGAAGCAGTTAATCGTTGCCTTGTCCTAGTAAGAATCTCATGTGCTATCAAGAAAATGAGATGAAACATAAGCGAATTTTGTTGAATGCTCGCTGCAAATTCCACCAGTATAGATAATGGAACGCCTCTCTCTTAGTAATAATTAGCACTAGCGTTTGTCTCGACTCATGCTAAAATATTCCGTTCTGTTAAATCCACTGTAAACAGAGTAAAAACTGTAAATAAAGGCACAGTTCACTCGTCAATTGTTTCCGTAGAAATACAGAGGTGAAGCTATGTGACAAGGATTCTTTGGAATACAGATGTGAAGGAATGTGTCAAACGACAGCTGAAGGAGACTATTCATTTGGAAAATGTGTAAGTTTTTACGTCAGTGTGTTGGTTATGCCTCCTAACATTCTACATTAAACATTTATTAAAAGTTGTTTACGCTTTTAATAATGATTTGTCTCTTTTGAATCAAAATTTTGATTAAAAATTTCTGCTCTTATCATCGTTATACAATTTGGTAGTAATAATTTATATTCAAAATTCTAATCACTTGATAAAATTTTGATGCGAATGTCTTTTTCAGGTTTTGAATGGATCGTACGCGATGTTCAACATGCTTTACACATTGCAACGTAATAGGTAATGCCCCAGTGGCCAACATCGCCATGAAACTTAGCGGTCCAGATATCAAGTAATAAACCATTAAGCTTACTTTTTAGAGCTACTCTTTGGGTCTTTTTGTTTGAGAATAGAAAGGAAACAATCTGTATTTAAAAGTAATGACACAGATTTCTCAGAAGCTTAAACTACTTGGAAACTTTGGAAACACCCTTTCTTTTATGAAAAACTAGTAATAACCTGTCAATAGTCGTCCATACAAAACCTACTAACAATTTAAAAATTATTGTAACATACTTGTCTACAATGTCAGTAGCAATGCACAATTGTTATTACAAATAATGTATCACTGAGAAATAAATACTCTTATATAATGGGCTGCGAGTTAAGACATGCTTGTCATGATACTTTACCGGCGTCCATTGCAACTATTGTTAGCGCTACAAGAAAGATGATAAGATGCGAAATTACTGTTAACATCAGTGCACTGAAATATTTTCTGTTAGTAAACCACAGATTAAACTTTTTAATGGTTTGTTGTTTCCGGTGTCTTACCGCCAAATGCGTTACCGTCTTGTCTAGAAGCGGTACCGCTTCGTATACGATGGCGTGTTTTTCAATTACTGTAGAAACACTTGTTGTATATCATAACGGTAGTATTTCGAACAACAATGGAACTCCAAAAAAATGCGTTGTACCTTATTCTAGGATTTTTTTTAAGACTTTATGACATTTTACAATGGTACCACCATCAGTTCCAACACAAAATTCATACAAAAATATTGTAATTTGCAGGAAGTGTTTGTACGTAACTGACAACTGACTACACAGAGCTCTTTTCTATTTTTGGTTTAACTTGTTCTAGAATAGAGGTGAGCTACCATGTGACCCACTAGAAAGTTTTACATCAGTGATTTTCTTTCAGAGATTTAAATAATGTGGTGTTACGGGGTGATAAATAGTTTTATATTTGTACAAGAGTCATAAGATGTTTCAAAAATTAAGAATTTACGTATGGGAAAATGTTTTACAAAGTATATGTAAACCAGGGTTCTCCCCCTGTGACTGTGCAGCAATGTTGACACATAAGTTGTGTATAAAATCTATTAAATCTAAAAAAAATCAATAACATTATAAATTTGGGCAAATAATTACAATTTTTACACATATGTTCCTTAAAGGCATTTTTTTTCAAACTCAGCCATTTATTGACACAAATAAGTGCGTGTTCAATGAAAAGCCACACCAATAATGTGCAGTTTAGATATACCGATAATTCAGGAACGTCATTGTGGAGCATAAGACATACTATCACATCACAGATATATTTAAAACTGCTCTTCCAACACATGTTAAAGTCCAAAATGAAACTTCCCGAAGTTACGCCAAAAGCTTTCCGTCCAAGGACGACACTGACACTCTACAATTTCTTCGCCGTTCAAGAGCAGCTCTCGACGCAGCTGCCTCAAGATACCAGCTCAGTTGGGAGTGACCTGAAGGGACATCCCCGACTGTTACCTTGGATAACCCACGGACAAGTTGCTCCTACAGTTAGCAAGTTAGAATCTCTGCGGCCTGATAAAGTCGCGAATCGTTACACAATTATAAACAGTTCGGCTGGCTGAGCTTCTTTGAGAGTGTAATGGATATTTTATTTACGGCTTCCGACTTAAAAAATCCCTACCTGGTATATATTGTCGGTGCGGACCGACCGCCTTGTAACCTTCAGCTGTTAGGCGCCACTGGATGCCGATATGGAGGGGCATGTTGTTAGTTTTTGTTACCGGAGCCGATACTTGTCGATCAGGTAGTCGTTAATAGGTCTCAAAAGGTCTTGACAACAGCGCTCGGCTGATCATGACGGTCACCCAGCCGAGTGTTACCCAAGCCTGACAGCGCTTAACTTTTGTGATCTGTCGAAAACCGGTGTTAACACTGCGGCAAGTCCGTTGGCAATCCTGAAGTATTGCTTATTTTAAATTTTGTTTTTAGTGCTATGATACCCTTTAAGAAAGACTGTGCAGACAACACATGTCAGCATGTCGCGTCGCCACTAAACACGCGACTATGTCTCTCACGCGAATATTGTGGGTGCACTTTCTTTTGTTACCCTGTCATACTGAGATCATTATTGATTAACTGCCATATAAGGTATGTAACTGAACAAGCTGAAACATGTAAGGTATGTAATTGGTTATTTTACATAAGCCTACCGATTTAAAAAATTCCCTACCTGGTATTCATCGTTTGTATACAAATTACTTACGTGACGATATCGTTGAAGTTGGAATTTGACCACAATAGTTCTTTCGGTCATTCCTGATCAGTAAATTTAAAAAAAATGGAAATGAGCGTAAGGCATCGTTGGCCGGGTGGCCGCTATTCGGGGAAGTTCGGCCGCCAAGTGCAACACGTTACCACCCAGCTAAGCAGGCGGACTGATCAGTAAATATTGTTGCGGGACATCCTATCGGATCGTTGCTCCAAATGTATCTACGTATGATGACGAATTATGACTTTTATTTCACTCTCCAGATGGATGTACCAGCTTATGGCGATTAACGCTTGAGAAGTAAACGCAGAGTATAGCGGAGAAACGAATTGATCGATTGTTTAGCGTTCGGATCTTTTCTATGATTGCCAGTTTCTTGTGATGTGCAAGTACTCGACGATGATGAATGTGTATTTACTTTGACAAATTCCTTATGGTACTCGTCAGTCAGTGAAAATGCTTACGCGCACGTCCTGTTACGGAAATTTAAATAAAACAAGTTCACGAAACGCAGACTTCTTAGCAGTATCCGGAAATACGGGTGAGAAGGTGAAAGCTGGGGGAGAATTCTACTTAAGGGAGTGTTGCTGTGCGGTGTAGTTTTCTGAAGAGAACGGCATTAAATATCATTCGTCCTTCAAACAATCAATTCCAGATTCTGTGCTTACTTGTAGGAGGGATACGTGTCCTGCACATTTTACAAAGATATACTGTTGTGTATTACTATGCGAGGATTTACAGAGAATCCATAGAAATTCGAAAGTACAAAAACAACTTTAACAGAAAAGAAAAAGAATGAAAATTAGAAAAGTTCCAGGTCTTAGTATCAAATAAAAAAAGCGACACCAACCCCTACAAGCTCCATAACATATTTCGGTTCGACTCTCTGCGGCCTGATAACGTCAGGCATCGTCACATAATTGTAAACAGTTTCTGAGCTTCTTTGAGAGTGTAATTGAGTTTTCAGGCACTAAAACGTCTGATGATGTCCCCAGCACTGGAAGACGAAATGTTATACGAAGAATTACTTCTTGGACCAAGATCTTGTGCCCATAAAACAAATAACATCAATAGTGGATATATTGTATATTGTGTCTCGCAAGGGATAAGTTAACTGCTTGCTGACAAGGTCATTCAATACAAAAAAAAATTTACAGCACAATAACAAATAAAAGTAGTTTTTTCATGCTTTTAGCAGTGCGGGCGTACTTGAAACTGACATACGAAAGTCATTTCCGTTATGTTAAAATAAGAACCTCTCTGTGGCCAAAGGGAAACTTGAAGCCAAACTGGATACAGGCGCGCGCACACAAGCACAGATTCTACAGAAAAGATAGAACCAACACATTCCTCTTCCACAGTTAGTAGCCCCAAGAAGTAGCTTAAAAAAGGCTGTAAGCAAAGTAAGTAATGACAAGGTCTCGCCTCATGGAGAAACTGCTTACGTGTTGGCCCTGCGCCGTTGACCAAAATGAACTGAGAGCAGCTGCCCTAATGATCACTCAACAACCTTTGCGTTCAAATTTGTCTTTTGAGCAGCTCTCCCTTCAACTGGCTCAAGATAGCAATACATTTAGAGTGACCAGAAGGCACCATCCCCGACTGTTACCTCGCATAAGCCAAGAGCAAGCAGCTCCTGCAGTTAGCAAGACGCGACCACATTGTCCCAGCAGCAGAGGACTCGGTTTGGCGCAGAGTAGTTAAGAGTTCAGTGCACCCCTTCCCAACTAAATGCTACAACTGGTGCCGTCTTTCTCATAGTCAGATTTTTATAGCAGCTTTCCTGCATGTCTTTGCACAATAACTGTTGAATGAAATAATTTTCCATTGATGTCACACTGATTAGGAGCAAAGTAAACGTGAGCGGCTGTTTAGGGAAGGGACTACCTACTATTGGAAATGGGGATTATTACATGAAACTGGCCGATTACATTTTAGTACTCTAAGGATACCAGACCGTTAATCAACTATTTGACCTGAACGGATTCATCATACGCCATCCTTTCAGTCGTACAATCATATTTACGTTAAGAGTAGCTGCGGACAGTCAAACACGTTTTGTAAAGGAAGTGCTTTAAATACACTGATCAAATCACAGCTCTGTTGGGTACGTATTGACTGACATGGGTTAATACATTCGACCACTTCCACCATCCTGATACTGCCATAGCACGCCTATTGACTGGGCTTAACGCAAGACCGCTAACAACATTTCACTACGACGTAGCTATATCGTATAGCTGTGCTTCCGAAGCGAATTCAGGAGACACGACGGGTTTACTACTTCTCGGAAAAACCAGTCAGGCTTAAAACTGCAGTAGCTAGAAACAACTGCGAGCTGAAAATGGGAGTTAACCGAATGTACAGGGCGTACAAATCGTTGCTATACATCGTTGTTAGCAACTACATACACTGAAGCTCCAAAGAAACTGGTATAGGCTTGCGTATTCAAATACAGAGATATGTAAATAGACAAAATACCGAGCTGCGGTCGGCAACGCCTGTCTAAGACAACAAGTGTCTGCCGCAGTTGTTAGATGCACACTGAAGCGCCAAAGAAACTGGTATAGGCTTGCGTATTCAAATACAGAGATATGTAAATAGACAAAATACCGAGCTGCGGTCGGCAACGCCTGTCTAAGACAACAAGTGTCTGCCGCAGTTGTTAGATGGGTTACTGCTGCTACACTGGCGCATTATCAGGATTTAAATGACTTTGAACGTGATGTTATAGTAGGCGCACGAACGAAGGGACACAGCATCTCCGATGTAGCAATGAAGTGGCGATTTTCCCGTACAACCATTTCCCGAGTGTACCGTGAATATCGGGATTCCGCTGAAACATCACATCTCCGACATCGCTGCTGCCGGAAAAAGATCCTGCAAGAACGGGACCAACAACAACTGAAGAGAATCGTTCAACTTGACACAAGTGCAACCTTTCCGCAGACTGCTGTAGATTTCAATGCAGGGCCAGCAGGAAATGTCAGAGTGCGAACCATTCAAAGAAATGTCATCGATATAGGCTTTCGGAATCGAAGGCCCACCCGTGTGGCGTTGATGACTGCGGGACACAAAGCTTTACTACTCGCCAGGGCCCGCCCACACCGACATTGGACAGTTGATGACTGGAAACATGTTGCCTAGTCGGATGAGTTTCGTTTCAAATTGTAACGAGCGGATAGACGTGTCCTGGTATGCAGACAACGTCATGAATCCATGGGTGCTGTATGTCAGCAGGGGACCCCTCGTCCCTGACATGTCTAGATACGACTCTGACCGGTGACACGTATGTAAGCATCCTGTCTGATCTCCTGCTTCCATTCCGACGGACTTGGGCAATTCCAGGAGGAGAATGCACCATCCCACACCTCCATAATTGCTACAGAGTGGCTCCAGGAACACTCTTCTGAATTTAAACACATTCGCGGGCCACATAACTCCCCAGAAATGAACATTATTGGACATATCTGGGACGTCTTACAATGTGCTGTTGAGAAGAAATCTCCATCCCTCGTACTCTTACCGATTTATGGACAGCCTTGCAGGATTCATGGTGTCATTTCGCTCCAGCAGTACTTCAGATATTAGCCGGATCCATGGCACGTCATGTTGGAGCACTTCTGCGTGCTCGCTAGGGACCCTACTCGATTTTGTGCAGGTCTACCAGTTTCTTTGGCTCTTCAATGAATGTCATTTCGATATGCTTCCGAAGCGAATTCGGGGATCACGACGGATTCACTACCTTTCCGTAAAAACCAATCAGGCTTAAAGCTGCACAAGCTGGATACAATTGTGAGCTGAAAATTGTTGTTACCTGAATGCAGTGCACCTAAAAATCGTTACTATACATCGTTGTTTGCAACCACATATACATCAGGGAATGAAAGAGCTCACAGGTCCTGTAGAAAGTCAGGTAATAATATTTTGTTGTAAAGTCGAAACAAACAAGCAAACAAATGTTCGACCTTGCCATGGAGCATGCAACTTTTAACATATTACCTACAGAAATATGTAGCACAGTTACTAGTTGCATCACTGTAGACTACGTGAGTCTATCCTTTTGCGTGATCGTTCGTTCTGTGTCCTTCTATAAAGGGAATTAGTTTTAGTGATAAGATGAATAGATGAAAAGAAAAATCTGGCAAACATTGACAAAAGAAAGGACAGAATGAGAGGACATATGGGGGATGGATAAAGATGTGGAAATACCACGGGGTCAGGGATTTTCTCTGCCTCGTGATGGCTGGGTGTTGTGTGCTGTCCTTAGGTTAGTTAGGTTTAAGTAGTTCTAAGTTCTAGGGGCTGATGACCATAGATGTTAAGTCCCATAGTGCTCAGAGCCATTTGAACCATTTTTGGAAATACCACAAACACAAAACATTGCCATGCCTAAAACGGTGTAGGAAAACCGTTGGCATTCCAAACAGCTTCCAGTCGCCTCAGAATGGATAAATACTTGCCTGTGCGTTTTCCATTGAATCTTCCTGCAAAACAGTGGCACGTTCAAACAATATCTATGGCAAGTAATCGTAAGTTCAGAGAACGATGATGGAGGTTACAGCGGTCAGTCAGAATTCGCCTCAAAGCAGACCACAAAGGCTCAATAAAGGATGGTGATAGGGAAAGGAGATGCGACAACTTATTTTTATGCTCACAAAACCAGTCCTGGATGATGCGAGTTAAATCAACAGGCACCATACCGCCGTGCAACGTAGCTACACCGTTGGGAGACGAACTTGGTACCACGGGATGGACGTGATCACCCAAAACGGTCACGTAATCCTTGATCATAATGTGACCTTACGGAGTAACATGGAGCCTAAATCAACAACTACCTACCCGCCAAGTTTCACTGTTGGAAATAAAAACTCGGCCAGAATTTGGAAACAGAAAAGACCAAATGATGTTCCTTCACTGCCCTCTAGTCCAGGTGTTATGGCTTCCGCGTTACATTTTCAGTTATGGACATTTGCATCACTGATGAGTGGGTATGTAATTCCAGCTTGGTCTCCAATTCCCTGCTTATGGAGCTCCTTTCGTGTTGTTTTAGTACTGACATGTTTTCAAGTGCAACATTGAGTTCTGCAGCGACTTTTGCTGCTATCGTCCTCTTATTTTTTGTCACAACCCGCTTATGTGACCTTGCGTCACGATCACTTTCGTCAGCTTTGTGAATTAGTGGATGATTTCTGCCCACCTTCCCCGTATGCTGTATAAATATTCAATATAGTTCCTTGGAAAACACCAAAAACTTCGGCTCCGTTGCTTACGCAAGCAGTCATCATATGAGCACCAGCAATTTCGCCACGTTCTAATTCACTTAGCTCTAACAAAATGCATTAACCTGGGTTTCCAGATTTTTGTCCGTCCCCAGTGTGTTAAGATATCAGATAATATTTTCCATGCTGCTGGAAGAAGCTTTAGAGAGTTGAAACTATAGGGAAATTCAGAGATTAGTATATATCCTACACATAATTAATGACGTTTGGTGCAAGTGATTCCCTTAGATGAAGAGTTTAACTAAGGAGAGTAATTCCTGATGGACCACATCGAACCAGACA
Organism: Schistocerca serialis cubense; assembly: GCF_023864345.2. Lineage (NCBI taxonomy): Eukaryota > Metazoa > Arthropoda > Insecta > Orthoptera > Acrididae > Schistocerca > Schistocerca serialis. Next base: position 671,226,192 of record NC_064642.1, read on the forward strand.
GAACACCGATGACCACAAATTACTAATGCATATGATTACGGAGCAGAGCAACACTGTGGTAAGACACTGGACTGGCATTTGAGAAAACGACGGTTGGAATCTACGTCACAGTCATCTTTAGGTGTATCATGGATGAGGTTGCTGATTTCATTTCGCATCCACCCTCAATCCGAGCTTGTGCTCCATCTTTAACGATTTTGTCGTCATCGGAACGTGAACCGTAATCTTCATTCTTTAGTAAATAAACTTTTATAGAGAATAATTTTTCGAGCTAATGCAACGTAAGAAAATAACTACAAATAGTTACGTTTAGTGCTCATGAAACAGTCATTTGTAAATAGTGCAACTTGGTTCAAAAAAGTGGTTCAAATGGCTCTGAGAACTATGGGACTTAACATCTTAGGCCATCAGTCCCCTAGAACTTCGAACTACTTAAACCTAACTAACCGAAGGACATCACACACATCCATGCCCGAGGCAGGATTCGAACTTGCGACCGTAGCAGTCGCGTGGTTCAGGACTGAAGCGCCTAGAACCGCTCGGCCACCGCGGCTGGCCAAATAGTGAAACTTCTAAACATAAATTTTTACTTGGACTGAAATAACTGAGAAGGTAAAACTTCTACGTTTTTACTTAAATTGCTCAATGAAATTGGACCTTCTAAAACTGCCGAGTGAAACTGAACGTACTGTCACTTTGTTTGTCTTTATCGTTTCAACACTGACCTACAGAATTTTCCCCGACAAATACTACTGAGATTTATTTTATTCATTTGTGACCCACAATATACAAATTCAACGCAATCTGACTATTAATTAACACAAAAGAATGGCACTGAATTACAAGAAATCCTTACAATAACTCATACATTTCACAAGTCACTTACCTCACAGAAAGTCTTCATGCCACGAACAACAACAAATACAGCAAGTACACAGCCGGCTACGTAAATAGATGTAAGCTCTAAGTACTAATAGGCATGTGGTTAGCAAAGGATGGATTTCTTTCCAGAGCAAACAATGTACACTCCTGGAAATTGAAATAAGAACACCGTGAATTCATTGTCCCAGGAAGGGGAAACTTTATTGACACATTCCTGGGGTCAGATACATCACATGATCACACTGACAGAACCACAGGCACATAGACACAGGCAACAGAGCATGCACAATGTCGACACTAGTACAGTGTATATCCACCTTTCGCAGCAATGCAGGCTGCTATTCTCCCATGGAGACGATCGTAGAGATGCTGGATGTAGTCCTGTGGAACGGCTTGCCATGCCATTTCCACGTGGCGCCTCAGTTGGACCAGCGTTCGTGCTGGACGTGCAGACCGCGTGAGACGACGCTTCGTCCAGTCCCAAACATGCTTAATGGGGGACAGATCCGGAGATCTTGCTGGCCAGGGTAGTTGACTTACACCTTCTAGAGCACGTTGGGTGGCACGGGATATATGCGGACTTGCATTGTCCTGTTGGAACAGCAAGTTCCCTTGCCGGTCTAGGAATGGTAGAACGATGGGTTCGATGACGGTTTGGATGTACCGTGCACTATTCAGTGTCCCCTCGACGATCACCAGTGGTGTACGGCCAGTGTAGGAGATCGCTCCCTACACCATGATGCCAGGTGTTGGCCCTGTGTGCCTCGGTCGTACGCAGTCCTGATTGTGGCGCTCACCTGCACGGCGCCAAACACGCATACGACCATCATTGGCACCAAGGCAGAAGCGACTCTCATCGCTGAAGACGACACGTCTCCATTCGTCCCTCCATTCACGCCTGTCGCGACACCACTGGAGGCGGGCTGCACGATGTTGGGGCGTGAGCGGAAGACGGCCTAACGGTGTGCGGGACCGTAGCCCAGCTTCATGGAGACGGTTGCGAATGGTCCTCGCCGATACCCCAGGAGCAACAGTGTCCCTAATTTGCTGGGAAGTGGCGGTGCGGTCCCCTACGGCACTGCGTAGGATCCTACGGTCTTGGCGTGCATCCGTGCGTCGCTGCGGTCCGGTCCCAGGTCGACGGGCACGCGCACCTTCCGCCGACCACTGGCGACAACATCGATGTACTGTGGAGACCTCACGCCCCACGTTTTGAGCAATTCGGCGGTATGTCCACCTGGCCTCCCGCATGCCCACTATACGCCCTCGCTCAAAGTCCGTCAACTGCACATACGGTTCACGTCCACGCTGTCGCGGCATGCTACCAGTGTTAAAGACTGCGATGGAGCTCCGTATGCCACGGCAAACAGGCTGACACTGACGGCGGCGGTGCACAAATGCTGCGCAGCTAGCGCCATTCGACGGCCAACACCGCGGTTCCTGGTGTGTCCGCTGTGCCGTGCGTGTGATCATTGCTTGTACAGCCCTCTCGCAGTGTCCGGAGCAAGTATGGTGGGTCTGACACACCGGTGTCAATGTGTTCTTTTTTCCATTTCCAGGAGTGTATTTAGCAGATTTTTATCTTAATCATGTGACATCCAGCTCCAAAAATTATATAATCGTCAATAATTCCATTACCCACATTTTACAATCCATGGGCATCCAATATTAAATCTCCATGAGGGACACTCGTCCAGACCGTCCGCACGCAATAACACCTCGACCTCCATCACTGCTAACTATTAACTTCTAATTGCAAGTCCTTCCAGCCACAGAGTCTCTTAGCAAGGGTGTCCAGCGCTGTCAATGTTATTAATGCAGTCTAAAGCGCTGCCAACATACAAACATATAAACAGGCTGCTTGGAATAGAAATGAAACAGTACTATGGCACCTCTCTACAAACGATGTTAAACGGTAATTGGAACCGTTAGTCATTGCTTGTGAAACAGTTCTCCTGACAATTATTTCTGCTCCACATCACCATGAAGACAATCAAAAAATACCAGTACAACATTTTAAAGAGGACAATTCAGGTAATAAAATGTAAAGGGACTACTTCTTAGTACTAAGTAACGTTAAAGCGTTCCTCGAGCTGCTTTGTTAATACCGTAAAGAAAACATATGTCTTGAATCCATTGATTCTTTTGAAAGCGATAGTGCTCTCGTTAGCAAGGCTCTTCATCAAATGAAACAACAAGTGTACTACTACCAGTCTTAGTTTGTTTGTTACCACAATGAGTTTCTAAGGTTTTTGGAGTAATCTGTGGCATTGTCTCCGTTAGTGTTTACAGAGTGTGACGGTTAATGTGATGTAACACGAAAGAAAAATACAGCCTGTGGGCACTGGACACAGTGCCACTGGTTACCCAAACTCGTAAAACAACACACGCGTGTGAAATTAATCCACTAAACTACACATGATGAGGTGAAAGGCTTCGAAACGCGTTGTGAATATAAGTAACCAGTGACCGATTACAATAAACGTGCTTCATTCGATATCAACTACAGTCGCGGTAAAGCCTAACCACAATTGTTTCCTTTTAAAGTAAATGGCTATTCATGTCTGATCAGGATGCAAGAGCTTTATTTGGTGGTCTTTGTATTATAACTTATAAACAATAAAAACATGCTTTCTCAAGAAAACGGAACTTTAAAGATATTATAACAAAAAACTTCGTTCTCAAACGATTTAGTTTTTACTTACAAAATGTTGGGAAATATTACGTCAGAGGTTGAAAGTACAACCATACTTCCAAGTAAGCGCACCAGACAAAACTTTAAATACCCCAAGGAAATATGAAACATATTCGAGCTTCATAATAATATATAGATTTATGCACATTTTATTTGCTTGCATCTGAAATCTTTCAGCTCGTTGTTTGTTCTAGAGGTGTACGTCAACAGCTTTGCCTCAGGATTTGATTTTGTTGATTTGCCTTGCTGGCAATTAAAGAAACAAACGAGGAACATTGGGTAGTATACTGTATGTTTCGCGCCTGAAAGTGAAGCATTTGCTAATCAGGTTTAAAATGAAGATAGAAGGGAAAGAAAGAAACAAAAATTACGAATTTTTACCAAAGTGAAAATTACATTGAAAGTCACTGTTATGCATATTAAACGACATCATTCGTCATGGCATATGTTAACCTAGAACACGATTGCGTTCAAGAAACGTGTCTGAAAACTAAGCTATTCATTTTAATGTTGTAATTAATTCCTGTTAATTATAACACCGCGTGAGGAACTAGCTGTAACTGGTATTACTAGTGTCTAGTGTCTAGGAACTCGATTTAATTTGGTCAGCTGTATTTCGAATTTGTTTTTTCGAGTGAAATATATTAATCTGTCCTAACAGAAACGTGTCATACCCCAAGTATTTCCAAACAAAATAACAGTAGCAAGCTTAATAACATACGCAAATAAATAAAAATAACCCCCGAAAGAAAAATTAAAGCCATGTGTACACTTATAAAAACAGTTCAGTACTTTGAAATAAGATTTGCTTGCTTCAGATCATGGCACCCAACAAAACCAATTCTTTTTACGGCATGTGTGGCTCTAACTGTTCAGTGTTAGCATTGTTAGACGTAATTTCTAAATAGCAAACCAACAGAGAAAAGTTAAACCATATGACAACTCTACGATTACATACATGTAAAACAGTTGCTACAAAAATACTAGAAATGAAAGTTCAATTTTATGTTGCAATCGAATGTGATTAATGAGTTAAATCACACCATCTCTGAGTGTGTGGAAATTTAGAGCAGGAAACAAAGAGCTTTCGGTCAGCAGCATTCGACAGAATATTGATCGCATATTTCCTATGTAACTTTGAATGTTGAAAGCGGTATCTTCGTGAGTGTGTCAATGATTTTTTCTTATCCAAGAATGGTAGACATTTCAGTAGCATTACACGCTCAAAATACGAAAATACGATAAGTCCTCCCAAATACCTTACCTAGGCATTACTAGTGGTAGTAGGTCTCTCCTGGAATAATGACGTATGACCCCTATGTAAGCTAACTGCACCTGTCACTTTGAACGTCCCCCATCCCCCAGTCCTCCTCTCCCTTCTCAATCCCTCCCATCAGTATTTCTCCCCTTTTCCCTTTATCTGTATACTACATTGTATGTTACCTTACGTCAGTTTAAGCTATATTACTATAATCTATTACCCAGTTTATTACCCTTATTGCTGTAACTTATGACACACGATGTCTGACTTAATAATACATGGCTGCAGCTATATTTACATCCTTATTTTTATCACTATAATTTATGACTCAACATGGTTGACAGATGTTTCGTTATATTTATTAATATAATTTAGAACTACTAGGGACAATCCACTATAATGTCACAAACGAACGTGGTTACCTAAGATGAGTCCACCTCTGAGACGTCACAGTGGACAAATCTGTGTAAAAAGAGTGGGAAATTTTGAATAACCCACTTAACCTATGTGTTAAATGACGGGAAGCCCTGTGGTGTAATCCAGATAGTTGTCAGAACTGGACAACATGATCAAAGCTTAAAACTTAATAGTTCACTGATTCACTGGCGTAACCTGCGTAGTTCTCCAACAACTGCCATTGGAGTGTGTAGTAATACAGGAATTTTTGGAGATACGCACTTGCGTTTAATTAGTTTAAACATTGCTATCCACTTCTGGTCTTCTCACAGTACACGCACCACACCACGCAATCACCCACCTCCCCCTCCCTCATCTGTCCATCTGTCTACCAAGGCTATCATCAAACTGCCAACAGGCCTCTGAGACCATCCATACGCCACGAGTAGCACCATCGTACCAGGCCACTACAGCGGCGGCCAAGATCCACTGGCACTGGATGGAGACGTGTGTTGACAGACTTCTTGCTAGCTCTGCTAAATGTATATTAAACTCACAGCCAGATGACAGCTTCAGCCCCTAGCTCATGTCCTGATGCGTACTGACATGGCATGTTCTTTATTCTACCTCCTGCTGTGAGGTGGTAGCACTATACAAAGGTACTTTAGGACTACAGAAAGATTTAATTGTTTGATAAAATCATTGTTCCTTTTTTGCCAGGTGCTATACATGGGTTACCCCGCAGTGCACATCTTCTCTCTTAGTTATCTGTAGTGTGGTGTGTGGTCAACACTGGGATATACTACCTGATGAAATGTATCTGGAGACCTACTAGTGAACATTAAAGTGGGATGTGCTACTGGTCTAATCACACACCTTATTTAAAGTAAATCATGAGTGGAAGTAGAAAATAAGTTCTTTTATAAACAAAACCATCACGTATATTTCATTCCTAAGAGGGAGAGAAGTCTCATTGGTTAAAAAATTGCAGGTGAAAGTCTATAGTACGTATCCAAACCATCATGAGTTATGCACAACAGTGATTTCTTCTGTTGCGTGTTCCACAAACCTTCCCTGGCACGATTCTAATGTCCATAAGAAGACTGTAAAACAAATCACATGGATAACACATGCATGTCACCGGTGGTGTGTGGTGAGTGGAAGTACTATGAATCTCAGCGTGGCATCTGCTTTGATTCCATTGTGATTTATGTAGTCATTACAGTTTAGGTCACTCTGGAAGGTTGCTCCTAGGTATTTTATGGTTTCCAGCGACTTGTCAGCAATAGTGTAATGGTACAGGACTCTATTTTTTTCATCTCCTGTGTACGTACAGTGCGTTACATTTACTTGCATTCAGGTCCAACTCCCAATCCATGTACTAATTATCAGTCCTCTGGAGATCTTCCCGCCGTTCACTAAAATGTTCCAGAATTTCTGCGTTCTTATACACAACCGCATCATCAGCGATCAGCGTCAACGAGCTTCCGACATTATCCACAGAATCATTTATATTGCTGTAACTGTTTTGTAGGTCAGTCACAATCAATCAATGACGTAACGAGGCTTTAACCAGTAGTAGGGTAAATATGTGAAGACAATGAACGCTGATGAACCAAAAAATTACGAGGACCTGGAAAATAACTTGTTTGTCCGTCTTTGGAACGAAATACATTAGTAATATCAGGGATCCGACAATAGGTTTGTGGTGGTATGTGGCATTACATGTCGACGCACAGGTCAAGTAATTAGCATAACTAACGAGCAGATGATTTGTGTAAGTGGTGATGGCGATCGATAGCGACCCAGATGATTTCTATAGGATTTAAAACAGGCGAATCTGGTCTCCGAGACATCAACGTCAGTTCACTGTAATGCTCCTCAAACCATTGTAGCATGGTTCTGGCTCCGAAACATAGACAATTACACAGCTGAAACAGGACATGGCCATCGCTGAAGACATCAAGCATGAAGAAATGCAGGTGGTTCGCAGCTGTCAGCGTGTCTTCGATTACTACTACAGGTCCCATGCTAGCGCAGGAGAATATCTGCCAAAGCATAGTACTACTCCCACCAGTGTGCGTCCCTGGCGCGCTGCACGTTTCGAGCCGACGTTCACTTAGATGACGGGGTTTGTGGAGACGACCATTGCACTAGTCTAGCAAAAATGTGATTCACCAGAAGAGCTGACACTTTTCCATTGATCGACGGTCGAATCCCAATTATCCCATGCCCACTGCAATCGAAACTGACGATGGCGTTGGGTCAACATGTTAACACGTAGGAGCGGTCATCTCCGGAGCTCCATGTTCAACAATGTACGATGAATGTTGTGCTCTGAAAGACTTGTGCGTGCACCACCATTGTGCTCTTTCGACAGAGATACCGCGGATCACCATCTATCCCACTATACCTAGCAGACAAAGCTCAGAACCTCCTGCGAAGAGTCGTGGACGTCCAACTATTTAGCGCCTAGTGGTAGTTTCACTGTCCTACCTTGCTGACGATGCTCACGGCGGCAAAGCGTGAACATTCGACCATCTTCGCCGTTTTCGAGATGCTCGTTCACAGGCTCTATGTATTAGTTATATACTCTTTGTCAAAGTCGCTTATCTCAATGGGTTTCCCCATTTGCCGCCCATATTTTCTCTAGGGTGATGCCCCGCCCCTGTCTGTCCCGCTTACATACTTTTGTTAGCGGGTCACATGCTTGCAACGTTATCAAGCGGCATCCAAAGTCGCAGTGGGCAGTGGTCATATTATTTCGGCTTATCAGTGTAATTTCTTACTTCTATAGAACAAAAACGTTACGACAGCACCGCCGCATATGCTTTGTTCACGAAATTATTATGTAGTTACAGACAATTTTACTGTGATACAAGACTGATATTTTTTTTAATTTTACGATCAGAGTTCTATAATCGTACTTGCATTCTACAATAAGCAAAATGTGTGTGATTTACACACATACCGTTCTCTTGACTTCCAAAAACCTACTTAGAGAAGAAATGTAGCGGTGTATACGTATTAAAGTGACAGTTACCTCACATCCGTGCACAGTAAAGCGATACACAATGCAGAGGCCCAACCTGTTGGCAACGTTTTCGATGATTGTGGCCCCATACGAAAATCACTAATTAACTGCCAAAGTGCCCCAGTTACAAATCAAATGCTGTGTGCAGTTCCAGATAACATTGTTCTTGACCATGTACCATATTTAGTTGGAAGAACTGTAGAAAGCCTGCCCCAACTTTATAATTTGCAGAGAATTCATAAATTATGGAGTGCAACAACCAGTCGTCCTTTTTTAGATTTTATTACGCAAACCCAGATTTCGGCTAGTAGATAGCCATTCTCAATGCACTATGTTCTATTCTCAAAGCATGTAAGTCCCTATTGTTCAGGTGTCCGTCACAGTTCTTTGAATATTATTAGTATAGTATTAGTGTAGTATAGTATTCAAAGAACTGTGACGGATGCCCGTACATCAGGGACTTACAAGCACTGAGAACGGAAAACAGTGCATTGAGAATGGCTGGCTACTAGCCGAAATCTGGATTTGCGCAATAAAATCTAAAAAAAGACGACTCATTGCTGCACTTCATAATTTATAAGTCACGTAACAGTCGCTGAGAGCACCCACTTTCCGAATGCAAGGTAATCTGTTGCAGAGAATTGCGCCTTCCCATTGATTTCTCTGCTCCATTTTTTAAGAAAGTACGTTATACTGACTTATTTCTTTTTTTCTAATCTTGCATACGATACAAAGAATGGTAATATAATTGTAATTTGCAATGGGCTTAGTATTCTACTACGTAAACACAAGGCATTCCATTTTTTCTGCTGGCAGAGTAGTTTGCAACAGTTTTTCTGTGTATCGACTGGCGACCATTCGTCAAAGAAGTCAAACTGTTACCTAGCTTTAAAAACACCCATGTGCACCTCACAAGTAAGCCTATTTTCCTACCTGAGTAAGTCCTTCCTTTCTGTAGTGCACCTCTAACCTATCAAGGGAAGTCCTACAACTCGCCACTCTATAGCGTTGGTCCAGATATCTGGAGCCATCTTCATTACAGAATCGACAGATTTTCTGGTTGAGACCCTCCACACAGCTCCAAATAATAGGACCCAATCTAATCTGGGTATGACGTTGCAAATTGTGAGCTGTGCTTGCACTCCATGAGCGATGCCAGTAGCCTTCAACACTTCTGCCACCAACACTTAGGAACTGAAGATATCTTCAGATCGCAAGCGACAGGCGTCATTGCTGTCGACATGAGCAACAACTTACACGACAACTCTCACATTCTCGACAGCCGTAGACAGAGCCGCCTCCACATGTCGTATGGCCACACAAAGACACGCCGCGTGCACATCGATATTATTCCTGGCCCTTAGTGCTATATATCTAAGGAGCCCCATAACGCGCTTAACACTGTAGCTCCCGATAACCAGTAAACCCCGACCCCCACGTGCCTGCTCGGACCACAATGATCCTCCGCCTCGAGCGACACGACCCCGAAACAACCAGCCACTCACTCTGCAGTGAGCGCGGATCCCCCGAGTCTGATGTGCTGGAAGGTGCCCAGACAGCAGGGCTCGTGGGCGAAACGAGTGACGCCTGAGGTGTCCCACGCGTTGTGCTACATCCTGAGGCAGCAGCCTGCAGACGGCTGACCTTGCCCATAAGCTTCTTCAGCTGTTCGCGAACTGCGGCTACGTAGGTAGCACGCACCTACCTAACCATCCTAATAACTTAATAATTAAACTATGAAAACAAACATAAAAACCTAAATATTTAACTTGCTAGTCACTTGGTGCTTCATGAACAGAGGCTGGCAACGGAATGAGCTGTGGTCAATGGTCACTGGCCACCCAAAACAGACAAATTACAGCTACGCTAGAGGCTGCGCGGTACTACGTCTTTCAAATACAAAAATAAGTAACGAATTTAAGAATTAAAATCTGCAAGTACACAAACACTCAAAAATTAAAGAATTAAACTATGAAAACAAACAGAAAAACTAATTATGTGACTTGCTAGTCTCTTGGTGCTTCACCAACGGCTGGTGGATGATTTCTGTTAGTCTGTCCATATCTCTAATGGCTACAGTCCACGTTTCGCTTCTACACTGAAGAGCCAAACAAACTTCCACACCTGCAGGCAGAAGTGCCGCAACACGACGCGGCATGGACTCCACTAATATCTGAGGTACTGCTGGAGGGAACTGACATAATGAATCCTGCAGGACTGTTCCTACAACCGTAAGAATACGACTGGGTGGAGATCTCTTTTGAGCAGCACGTTGAAAGGCCTTATAGATATGCTCAATAATGTTCATGTATGGGGAGTTTTGTGGCCGGCGAAAGTTTTTAAACTCAGAAGAGTGTTCCTGGGACCACTGTGTACTAACACGGGACATGTGGGGTGTCGCTTTGTCCTTCCGCCGGCCGCGGTGGTCTCATGGTTCTAGGCGCGCCGTCCGGAACCGTGCGACTGCTACGGTCGCAGGTTCGAATCCTGCCTCGGCCATGGATGTGTGTGATAGGTTAGTTAGGTTTAAGTAGTTCTAAGTTCTAGGGAACTGATGACCACAGCAGTTGAGTCCCATAGTGCTCAGAGCCATTTGAACCATTTTTCTTTGTCCTTCCGGAATTGCCCAAGTTCATCGGAATGCACAATGGAAATGAATGGATGCAGGTGATCAGACAGGATGCGTGCGTACGTGTCACCCACACCATTACAGAGCCTCCACCAGCTGGAACAGTCCCCTGCTGACAGGCAGGGTTCATGAATTCATAAGGTTTTCGCCATACCCATACACATTCATCCGCTCGGTATAATTTGAAACGAGACTCTTTCGACGAGGCAACTTGTTTCCAGTCATCAGCAGTCCAATGTCGGTGTTTACAGGTCCAGGCGAGACGTAAAGCTTTGTGTCGTGCAGTCACCAAGGGTCCGAAAGCTCATATAGATGATGATTCGCTGAATAGCTCGCACGCTGACACTTCTCCATGGCTCAGCTTTAAAATCTGTAGCAATTTGCGGAAGAGTTGCATTTCTGTCGCATTGAACGATTCTCGTTCTTGGTTTCGTTCTTGCAGGATATTTTTCCGGCCACAGATTTTACCAGATCCCTGATATTCGTACAGGAAAATTCCCACTTCATCGCTACTTCGGAGGTGCTATGTCCCATCGCTGGTGCGTCGACTATAACACCACGTTCAAACTCACATAAATCTAGATAATCTGCCATTGTAGCAGCGGTAACCGATCTGACAGCTGCACCAGACAATTTTGTCTCATATAGGCGTTGCCGACCGTTGTGCCGTATTCTGTCTTTTTACATATCTATGCATTTGAATACGCATGCCCATGCTAGTTTCTTTGGGGCTTCAGTGTATATAATGCTATGCAGCAGAGAAATACTTCCGAAATAGGGTATCTGACACTCACAGTCACACCTGATTGTGGTATACTTTTTTCAGTAATTCTTAACTTGCTACTGGTAGTCCTCTTCACGTGGGACAATATTACTTATGTTGCTGTCTACATAGCAAGGCATGTGTACGACATTCATGGTTATTTTTGTGGTGTAACTGTCATGGCACTAGCTGGCTTAATTCCAATGCACCCGATTCCCATTGTTTTACTTTTATTGATGTTCTTCACGTGATCTATTACCAAGAGGCAACGCATTCGGTCCAATTGCTACGCTAAGTTGTTTGTATGCTCTGCCTTACTTATAATGTTGTTGACAAATCTTAATGTTATATTTCTGTTTCTTCCAGCGCAAATTTAATCCTTCTTCAAAATTACCTTTTGGTTTACATTTCTAAACTCACTGTGTATCCGCCCTGTTATATGGTATCAGTGCAGCTAAGATGGATCATCATGGAGACGTGACAGCGTGCAAAAAAAAGGAGCTATCGTATTTGGTGGACGTGTCGAGAATTGGTGTACCACTAGTAGCCATTTAACAAGGGAGGAGAAATGCAGTCGTAGAAAGATCGGAAGCAGCAGAGACGGGACATTCTGTGATGCCTCGTCGCTGACAATAGATTTCAAACCATACACGAAATGCCTCTATCAATAAATACGGTTGCATCTCAAACAATCGTTGATTGGAAATTGCGAAGGTTACTGAAATTAACATTCGGAATAGGGTACCTCGGAAAAGACCATTGTTCATAGTGACACATAAAGATGAATGGCTTAATTTGGCCACACGACGAAGAAACTGGACAAATCTGACTGGAGGCGTATAGTGTGGTCAGACAGTTGTGATTTTGCCTCTTCTCACGTTACGCAAGACGTAGACTGTACCGAGGGCTCAATGAAGCATTTAGCAGACACTGTACTGGGGCTGTAGTTCAGGCTGGAGACGGTTTCGTGGTATTCTGTGGTTGTCTGTCGTGCTGAACTCGGGCCCACTCATGTGGGATAACCTGAACAGTATGTTTATTTCAACATTCTTGGTGACTAAGTCTTACAATCCCCCCTACAACTTCTACATCGACATGTACTCGTATGTTTCGCAAACCACCTTACGGTGCAGTGTCAATCTTCGGAAATTTATGTAAGGTCTTGCTGAGGTGATCGATCCCTAGGCTTACACACTACTTAAACTAACTTACGCTGAGGACAACACACACGCCCATGCTCCAGGGGGGACTCGAAACTCCGACGTGGGAGCCGCGCGAACCGTGACAAGGCGCTCAAACCACGCGACTACACCGCGCGGCACAAGTGTCATTTCCCTGTTTTAACGAAACGAGCTACTTTTTCTTTGATCTTGCCTATTTCTTCCTGGCTGTAACTGATCCTATACCAACTAGCAATTTTGAAATATTCGTCGGACGAGTGTTTTGTAAACTTCTTCGTTTACTCATAGTCTACGTTTCCTGACGATTCTTCCAATGAATCTCATTCTGCCATCTATGTTATTCACGGTTAATTTTATGTGGTCTTTCCACTTCAAATCGGTCTGTACTCGTCCTTCCAGACATTTTATGAGCGTAACTCCTTCTAGTGACTGCTCTGCAGATAAGTAATTGTACGAAAAAGCGTCTTTCAGTCTATGTGTTGTCTGTAAGGACTTTAAGGTCACTGAGACCCTGTTCTAAGCAGAATCGTTTTCGGGTCCATTTGTCTCTAGCGGGTGAATTTTCTGTACTGCTCGCAAGATGAAAAGAACAAAAAAATTGGTTCAAATGGCTCTGAGCACTATGGGACTCAACTGCTGAGGTCATTAGTCCCCTAGAACTTAGAACTAGTTAAACCTAACTAACCTAAGGACATCACAAACATCCATGCCCGAGGCAGGATTCGAACCTGCGACCGTAGCGGTCTTGCGGTTCCAGACTGCAGCGCCTTTAACCGCACGGCCACTTCGGCCGGCTGAAAAGAACAGTTTGCACAAGGTTGAACACATAGGTTTCTTCGTTGACGAAGTGTTGAGTGCACTGTCACACTCCAAGTGACACGCTAAATCACCCAAACCTAACCTTACAGATAGTATCTGGAACAGCAGATGACACATAGCAGTTTACACATCCCCTCACTCCCTCCCCCCCTCCACAGTCTGGTAGCTCTACAGCCTCTATACGTTGAGTACCTTTAGCTTGCATGGCATAACTGAGGAAACGTACGTCCTCTCTTTCTCGCTGAATTATGGCCATTACCAAGGGTAAAAGCGATGTTAAACGATTTTAGCATTATGTCTTTTGAGGATGATCCATTTTTTTTGTCACGTGTCCTTATTCGACTTTTGTACAGGGTGATTAAAGCGTGCCAGTAATGTATTGCCTCCGTTTCATGCGGTTCTACTGCTTTGGTAAAATTCGTTGTCAAGTGAGAACCCGGTAGCGGAAGTCGAAACCTCCGGTTAGCAACTTACGATGCAGTTCCCGTGAGACGACTACGGACGGCTGGGGAAGCTCTCGTGCGGTCGTTGGAGCGGTCTATTTAGCTTCCTTCTCCCGAGCCCACGGCTGTTTGCAGGCGGCGGGCACACCAAACACTGCACCTGCCTTCCTGTAATTGCCGCTGCGAGACACGCTTTCCCGGCTGCCACACACAAGGCTCAGTCGCTTCCGGCTTCTCCCGTACAAACAGACGCTACGCGCGTGATGCAACTATACACCTCCTTTCTGTAACCTGCTGGCGTACCCCTGCACAGTGTTGCACTCGACCTAGTTTCCGGAAACATCGCAAGCAGAATCTTCTATACATAATACCTATTTCGTGTTATTATTCTTCAATCTTTTTGATGTGGTCAACTACAGTTTCCTATCCTTAACCAAGCACTTTCTCACCGAGTAGCCCTTATAACCCGACGTCCTCAATAGCTTGTCTACCCTCAATAACTTCTGACATCTGTGGTTCCCTAAGTTAACACTGACGTCTGCACTTTAGTCTTAGAATCGCGCATCTTCCCAGAAATCATCAGGCCCCTGACTAGTTTTATGCGACCCGCAACGAATTCCTCTCCGTGCCAACCTCTTCATCTCAGAGTGGCACTTGCAATCTACGTCCTCAATTATTTGCTGGATGTATTTCAATCTCTTTTCAGCTTTTACCCTCTACAGCTCCCTCTAGTACCATGGAAGTTATTCCCTGATGTCTTAATAGAAGTCCTATCATCCAAGTGTTTTCCATACCCACCCTCTATAGCTCCTTCTAGTACCATGGAAGTTATTCCCTCATGTCTTAATAGAGATCCAATCATTCTGAAACTTCTTCTTGTCAGTGTTTTCCATACATTCCTTTCCTCTCGATTCTCCGGAGAACGTCCTCAGGCTTTACCATACTAGCACACATAATTTTCAACGTACAACCACAAATGCTTCCATTGTCTTGTTTTCCGGTTTTCCCACAGTCCATTTTTCACTGCCATACAATGTTGTCTGCTCCAAACTTTTTCCTCAAATTAAGACATATGTTTGATACCAGTAGACTGGCAGGAATGCCCTTTCTGCCAGTGATAGTCTGCTTTTCACGTCCTCCTTGCTCCGTCCGTCATGGGCCTTTTGCTCTCTAGGTAGCAGAATTCTTTAACTTCACCTACTTTGTGACCATCAATTCTGGTGTTAAGCTTCTCGGTGTTCCCATTTCCGCTACTTCTCATTACTTTCGTCTTTCTTCGATTTAATCTCAGTCCATACACTGAACTCATTTGTCTTTTCACTCAATTCACCAGATCCCGTAATTCTTGTTCACTTCACACACCCTGTCTTCTACACTACCATATGTACGTGGTCCAGTCACCTTAATGTGATTGAGCCATGGCGCTCTATGCTGGTGGACGCTTCTATTCGGCAAGAAGATCTCTGCGAGAATTTCATCAGCGAATCTTATCACTGGTATCCTTTCACCTTCGATTTCAATTCCACACTTGAATTTTGCTTTTCAGCCCGTCGTTACTTCTTCGATGTACAGATTGAAGAGTAAGGGCCAGAGACCCATTTTAATCCGAGCAATTCTTTCTTGGTGCTCCTCTTTTATTGTTCCCTAAACCCAGTCGTAACCACGCCCGACAGCTCGTTGTGGGGAATAATCGAGTTCCATGTGAATCGAAATCTGTTTTAGAGAATAATGAAGAACTGCGCGATAGTACTGAGGAAGCATTCGAAGTTGTCGTTACTTCAGTTAGACTTGAGATATTGCCGAACGAGGCTCAGTCCAATGGCCTCAAAATTTCTCATCTACCACTAAAGCACTTGTAGAGCAAAGTACGTTGGAGCTTCGTCCTGTTGTAACGACACAAGATTCATGTTCCTTTACTTCGAGCTTATGTATTAAATACTATTGTATTATTTTCAAATAATAATTTTAATTTACGTGTGCTTCAGAAAAATCTGGGCTGACCAGTACCCGTAATCTGGTTCATACCATAATATGATGCAGGTTCCTTTCCAACTTGCGTACAGCTTGTAGATTGGCGCGATAGTTCGGGGGTTGCGCCGCGAACGGGAAGACGAATGTCGACGGCGGTCGTGAGGGGGATTTTGGAGGAGTGCCCTGGGCCCGGACAGAGCATCGAGTCCGTCCCTTAATGAGTTGGCTGCTGCTACCTTTCGTCATTACCTTTGTAATTCGGTGAGGTGGTCCATCGAGCTGTGAAATGGTGGCCTCGTGTCTATTGATACCATTGTGTACGCTGCCTGATGGGAGCAGTTCCGGAGACTGAAAACGGTGAGCCGTGGTGAGCTTCGGACAAACCTGAGTGTAAAGAATGTTCGTAAAGTGGCAAGTTGTATCACAAGCTGGTTGTGAATGTTTCTCACGAATCGACTTTAATATTTGGAACTATGCACGTTGGTTAAAAATGTCAAACGTGCAGCAGGCTCAACCATATGTTTACATGTGACTTTGTGGTAAACCTTAGTCAGCTGAATTACATGAGCTAGTCTGTTAACTGTAAACGTTCCCTTGCCGTGCCGTGCTTGCTGTAATGATATACGCTGACTACTGGAGATTGGCATTAACTTTGTGGTATAGCTTGGACAGCTGAATTACATGAGCTAGACTGTTAACGTAAATGCTCCCTTGCCATGTCGTGCTTGCTGTAATGACGAACATTGAACATTATTAGTGCAGACTGGCAGTAGCTTTGTATACTCACGTTTCATTCGTGTCAGATAACCAAGTTTCATTTATGACAGTTCTCGTATGCTAAGCACCACTTTAGGCAGTTTCTGGTGTGGTCAACTATTGCTCCTCAGTAATGTTATAAACCGTCTTCTTTAGTGGACTATTCCTCGGGTCCTTTAATTGATCGCCTTTTCTCCATATTGCTGGGGAAACTATTTAAATTGTTTATCGAGGGCCAAATGGTCTGCGGCGACCAGTTGATGGAAGAAGCGAGCTGCCCAATGCAATAATCGCATTTATAATATTTCCTTGACAAAGGAGAACGGCTTGGCGGCTTGGCGCCTAGTCTTTGGATTATGGATTAAGTTATGTACTTGACAGTTGTGTTAAGGCTATAATGTATTAACGGTTTTGTTGAAGTGCCTCGCTAAATTTGCTTGTCACTTGCCATTCGAACTGTGTTTAAGTGTGTGGCTATAAGTATTTTCTTACATTATGTGCGAGTGTATGAATTCATTTAATCACGTTTTAATCTCTGTAAATTTTTAACTAGCCAGTTATTGAATGTTGGTTTTATGATCTTAGCCAATTGTATGTCTTGAGAAATAATTGTTTATGAAATGAAGTTACTTACGATTTTATTTGCTATTGTATTCTCGATATTATAAATTTAATCAGTCATTTTCTTGTCGTCAGTATCTTTATCCTTAAGTTTTGGAACGAATTGCCAGTAGTTCAAGATGTTGATTGTCTTAATAATTGTTAAACATGTAAAGTAAACATATGACTTAAAGTGCCATTATTCTATTCTTGGGATTTGTTAGAGCTATTTATGGTACATTGTTTTTAAGAAAAAATTTTATCTCCTTTTAGGTGATCGCTATTTTCACCCTTTTTTAAGAGATCATTATTTTAAATATATCTGACACTGTTCAAGTTGATTGACATCAGAAAAAAATTCTCCATAATATTTCATTATCATAAATACATGTAAGTAGTTAAGGTTGCTATATCAAATTAAGTTAGACAGTTGTTAAATAAATTTTCTGTTAAAAGTTTTTAACTGTGAGTGGTGATGGTATTGTGCTATCCTTCGGTTCCTCTTCCGCATCACAGCCTTTATCCTTCCCCTGGTTAAACCCTTTTCAGAGACCACAGTCTATGTTCGACGTCAACGTGTAGTAAACGCTCATATACGGCTGATGGCAGCACTAGCAGTGGAGGTTGTATAAAACGTGTTGAGGACATGCGGATGCCAGTACCGTCGTTGTCGTAAATCGGAAACGGTGTGATTCACCTGACATTCAAAAGGGCACCATCATCGAGTTTCTGGTCAAGGGCGTAAGTATTTTCCAAACGGCTCAGCATGTATATCGTTCACGTACCGAAGTGGTTAATGTATAACTGCGTTATCCAAAAATTGCCCCTAGCCAACAATGGTGCAATGTGGCGAACGACGGCTGTGGAGACCTGTACGGGCGAAGAGACGTGCAATCTTCGAGCAACTGATCACCCAGGTGAACCAAGGGGTTATCAGCAGTGTCTCCACAACGACTGTTCAGACAACACTGCTGCAAATGGGCCTCTCCAGTAGACGTTCACTTCATGCACCCATACTGACTACTGCTCTTTATCGACGAAGGCTGCAATTGGCACGCCGCAACTGCAACTTGATGACCACTGAGTGGTTACAGGTTGCATTTTCAGATGGGTTTTATCCTCCGTCCTAGAGACGGCTGGCACCATGAACGGCGTGAAATGTGTGAGCAAACGCCCCGCATGTGATATGGTCTGGGCATTTTTTTGGGAGATGTCGTCATTCTGGATGGCACAAACGATCCACACAAATACGTATCTACCCTTCAGAACCATGAGACTGTTGTGATTTCTTTATGTTTTATATTTGTATCTACCACTAGTTACAACCTTGTAGAGTCGCGCTTGAACGTGCAACGCCTGGCATCGAACAAATGTACCCTCGTCAATAGTTACAATGGAAACGTTGTGTATTTTACTACGTAAATTGTTTACGTGACATTTATCTTCTGTAACCTGTTACGACTACTACGGTATTGTACACTGCGTTTATTCTTTTAGTTTAATGTGTTTGTAAGTCATAAATTATTAAAAACGGTAGATCTGTAGATCACGACCCCGAATTTTGCAACATCATCTGGTGTTCAAAATTAGTATCATCGTATAATGGTCATACATAGTGTATCAGTCTGCTGATGTCAATTATTACGGCCACAGCTTACTTGCAGTTCCAACGTACGGGTCTTCTTACCACTGTAATGTCTTTTGTTGTCTGTCTATGTTCGTTTTGTAATCCTTTTTTTTCGTAAATAATCGCATTATTTCTTTTATTTCCACGAATGTATGATGATAGAAAACGCAGATACGCGTAGTACTGGATTAGTAAAATCTTTTGCATTCAGCCAATGACCTTTCCCTCAGCGACCAAGTCACTTTGCAGACTACGTATATTTTTAACATGTCTCCTTCGTTACTCTCTGTCACGGTTGTTCAGTATAAATTCCTGTAAGTCTTAAGTCGTGTTTACTGCATAGTTGTTAATGTTACTCAATACGCACACTCACTCGCACACACACATACACACACACACACACACACACACACACACACACACACGCACACACACACACATAAAACGGAGAGAGAGAGAGAGAGAGAGAGAGAGAGAGAGTGAGAGAGGTGCGGTGAGGAGGGATAGAGTGCGTGTGTGCGGGAGAGGGGCACGGAAGGTAGAAGGGAGGAAGGGAAAGTGGGAGGAAGGGAGGGGGGAGATTGAGACTGACGTTTTTATTCCATGATACTGGAATTCACAAATCAGATAACTGTAAGAACGATTTGAAAATTAACATATATAAATTTCTGACAACAGCTGTTAGTCTGCATAATGAGGATTCTCATTTACCTATTTTAATAAAGAAAACTTAGATGCTTTTCGTTCCGAAATTTGTCATCTTTGAAATCATTTGCCACATTGGTCCGTGTGCATTAACCAAGTGTCGATATAGAGAAACGTTTGCATTTCCCTTATATAAGACGAAGTATTTGATCCCCAATGATTAACGGAAAATGTGCTTAGTACAGACAGGAAATAAGTTTCTAATCTTCAACTAGCTATTAAACGGAATGTTACAGAAAAGGGGAAAAACTTAAATTATTTCGTAGTATTAGAAATTTTCTCGATATTTTTAGATATTTCCAGAAGGTGTAGATCATACAATGACAAAAAAATCGATAGGCCAGAAGATAGTTAACGTAGAGTAATGAAATTTCAGGATATATATTTATCAAGGTAACATAATTAACTGATTAACGTCACAAGATTATATGTCGATGTAAGCGCGAGATAGGCCACTGCAATGTGAAATAATTGGACATAAATAACCGGTGTAACCGTCAGAATCTGCAATGTAAGCATATAGACATCCATGCATTGTGTTGTACGGGTGCCGGATATTAGTTGTGCCGGCCGCTGTGGCCGAGCGGTTCTAGGCTCTTCAGTCCGGTACCGCGCTGCTGCTACGGTGGTAGGTTCGAATCCTGCCTCGGACATGGATGTGTGTGATGTCCTTAGGTTAGTTAAGTTTAAGTAGTTCTCACTTGTAGGGGACTGATGACCTCAGACGTTAAGTCCCATAGTGCTTTGAGCTATTGTTTTGTCAGTTTGTGGGATGGAGTTAAATGCCTGTTTTACTCAGTCGTTCACTACAGCGAGGCTTAATGCTGTTGTGGATGACGGTGGAGTAGTCAACCGATGATGCACCGTATGTGCTCTACTGGGGTGATCGATCAGGTCAAGGCAACATGTCGATACTCTGTAGAGCGTGCTGGGTTACACCAATGGTATGTGAGTGAGCGTTACCCAGTGGAAAACACCGCCTGGAATGCCGTTCATGAGTAGCATCACAAAAGGTCGAATAACCAGATTGACGCGCAAATTTGGAGTCAGGGTGCGTGGGATAACCTATGGGGTGCTCCTACTGTCATACGAAATTGCACTCCAGACCATAACTCCAGTTGTAGATCCAGCTTGTCTCACTCCCAGACAGGTTGGTCGCAGGCCTTCAACTGGCCTACTTCTAACCGAGACACAACCGTCATTGGCAGCGAGGTAGAATCAGCTGTCATTAGGTAACACAACAGACCTCCACCCTGCCCTTCGATGAACTCCCGCTCGACATCACTGAAGTTGCAAATGGCGGTGGTTTGGTGTCAGTGGAATGCACGCTAAGGGTCCTCTGGCTCGGACCTGTCGTTGAGGTAACCGTTCTGTGTCTGTGGAGCCAACTACCGCTCAGATTACTGCTGCAGATGCAGTACAATGTGTCAGAGCCATACGCCCAACACTATGGGCTTCCCTCTCAGAAGTGACACATGATCATACGGAGCCCGGTCTTCTTGCGACCGTACATTCCCTTGACCAACGCTGCCAGCAGTCTTGTACAGTGGCTATAGTCCTGCCAAGTCTTTCCACATTATAAGTAACATCCAGCTTCTTGTATCCCTACTACATGACCTCGTTTAAACTCAGTGAGGTGTTTTTATTGGCGTCTTTGTCATTCTTGTCTGGCACGAACTCAACACGACCAATCACAAAGGTAACCAACTCTCACTACCGTTACAGCATGCATTTAAAGCATATCTTATTCGCATACTCATATTGGCGCTACTACTGCCACTCTTACGCGAATCTGACGAAAGTTTCATACAGATCGTGTTTCAGATGTAGAATGACTGCTGCCAACTTTCGTTTGTGTCTCACAGCTTCTTCTTTGTGGTACTTTCTTTTTGTCAGTATATTGTATTACTAAAATGCCACTTCATCCGGTTTTTTTCGTACTTACGGATTCACTGCAGACTGTTAAATTTACTTGCATTTTTACGGTTCTGTACGTTTCTCAGTAAAAACTAAACTTTTGTATGATTACTTTATTGTACATCTGTCTTTCTGCCTCTCTGTCCGACTATTAAGACCTGTTTTTCTCGGGATCTGGTGGAATTATAAAGTTAAAACTGATGTCACATACTAAGGTCTCCACCGCTTGGTGGTTTAAAAAAATTAAAGTTCTATGTTAATGCAATCGAAAAATACAGCCATCTGTAAGGACCCTTTTTTCTCAGGAGCGGTTTGTGTATCAAGTAAATATTTGTCAAATATTAGGCTGTACTGTCCTTTGGCGGTGTAAAAATTATTAGGTATCACAGGAACTGACGAAGGTAGAAAATGTAAAAATGTAACAAATAAAGCAGGGAAAAGTTATTATACATATTTGAAAAAATTAAGTTGGTGCAATATAGCAAACCTTATATGGTAAGAGAAGCAATTAAAGCTAGTAAACCATGCACCAGTACAGAAAAGTTCTATGTCGCGTACAAGAAAAGTACAGAGAA
Source organism: Schistocerca serialis cubense (assembly GCF_023864345.2). NCBI lineage: Eukaryota > Metazoa > Arthropoda > Insecta > Orthoptera > Acrididae > Schistocerca > Schistocerca serialis. Next base: position 671,248,446 of record NC_064642.1, read on the forward strand.
ATCTTCGGCGAACGGAGAAGCAGTTGCGTGGAAATAGTGATCTCAGAAGGTTAGCTGGAACTAAACAAGGAAGGAAATGCCCAAAATTTTAAATAAGGAAAGAAAAAAGGATAATATAATGAAAAGGAAATACTAAGTGTATGAAGATGAGGTAAGATATGATACTGTGAAAAGAAGTTTAGAGAAGACTATAAGTCTAAACAAGGAATTTGAAGTAGGTGACATTCAGCCTGAATTATTAAGATCCTTGGGGAATGAAATTACGACACAACTCTTCCACGCAATATGTGGGCTGTACGAGAATGGCGAAATACCACCAAATACAAGAATAGGATAACTCCAACATCAAAGATGGGAGGTGTTATCGAACCGTCAGTTTATAAGTCACGGTTGTAAAATACTGACTGCGGTTATATACAGAAGGAAAGTTGCAATAGACTAATACGAATTATTTACAGAATAACTGACGGTTTTTTTTTTTTTTTTTTTTTTTTTTTTTTTTTTGGCGATCTCGGGAAAAGATCAGCTTAGGTTTCAGAGCACTGTTGGAGCACTCGAGGTCCTAATGCCCGTATAGTTCACGCTATCAGGTAGACTGAAAAAAGGCAAACTTACATTTAAAATAATCGTACGTTTAGAGAAAGTTTTGTGAAGAATGTTGACTGGAACAAAATCTTGAATTTGTGATTGTAGCAGGGACGTAATACAGGGACCGAAAGGTTGCCTACAGGTTGTGCGGAAAGCCGACTGCTGCTATAAGAGGAAGGATGTCAATGGGAGGAACGTTCTTCTATTTTTACACTGAGAAACAAGTGAAGGAAACCAAAGAGTAATTTGGAAAGCAGTTTCTGTTCGGGATAAGAAATAAAATCTTAAGACATGCCGGGGAGATTGCCGTTCTCTAAGAGACAGGTATGGCTTAGAAGATTAGTTAAATTCAGTCAATAATGTCTCGAAAAGTGGCTATAAGAAGAACATCAACGAAAACAAAACAAGAATATTAGAATGTATTCGAATTAAATCAGATGATTCTGAGAGAGTTAGTTTAGGTGATGAGAACTGAAAGTAGTGGACAGATGAAGCCAATAAGAGATTCTCTGGTGAAGAGAAACATTTTAATAACTAACAAAAATTTGAGTGTTGGGCAGTACGTCCTGGAAAAATTGTGTGGAGACTTAAAGGAATGAGACGTGGACAACACGTCTTGTAATTTACCGCTGCAAAAACGTCAAATATTGAATTAATGAGAGCTTATTACCTATCAATATGTCTGTTAGCTATTTTGTTCGTAACTGTGAAAGTGATAACTCGTTTACTTTAGGCTGCTTCGGTGGTGCGACTGTAAATAAAGAGGTTTTCTTTTAACTAACAAATGTATCGTTAATGGTCTGAAATCACACAGTAAATAGAATTACTTCTCTATGGATCAGTTACGTATTTTGATTGAAGTATTAATTAAATTTAAAGGCTGGAAACAGTGTTCACACCTAATAAACGTCTCGAAATTTGGGTCAGGCAATTTCGTTGTTAATTTACAAGAATGGTCACAACTTGATCATTGTGTTCATCGTTGTGTTTACGTTCTCAGTAATGTTTTGACAAACTGCAACGTGACTTTTTTATGCAAATATCTTTTACATGTCTTACATTTTTGTGTGACGTGTTGTTTATATGTGGACTGGGAGAGGGATGAGAAATTTTAGCAGTTGAGAGGCTATTATACTTGGGATGTAGGCGGCGATTGTTACGAAATAAGCAATGTGTGTGATTCTTGCATTTTAAAAAGTTTCAACAATGAATTGATGCAAGTGTACTACTGCCGACATTACGTATTTTCATTTTCCGTAATTTTCTTACGGATTTGGTATCATACAGTCTACCCACCCTTACTAATAACATGCTCAAATATGGAGAAAAGGTATCTCTACAACGATAAAGATTTGAAAAGACAATATTCCGACAGTGAGGTAAAGAAAACAAGAAACTAGAGTACAGGAAAGAGTAATTTCATGTTGTGAATGCAGCTTGTATATTAATTTTCGTACGTTTCCAATACGGTCATTGAAGTATCTCCTTTGAGAACATATGATGTTCATGACACTGAAAGACGCGCAGCATTCTAGGTGGCAGACAATATCTGCCTTTAAACACGTTTACCTCTTGGACTTAGCGAACCACAATCTAAATTCTTTTATAAGGTATTGTGTTGCACATTAAACACTGATCTAAAGCTGCGTAGTAAACGCTAGTCACAGCCACGCAACCAAATGGTTTGCCTGCCACTTTGTGTGTGCTAACGCCTGTCAATATGGCCAATACGAGCGTTGCGCTTGCGTCATACCGCTACATTTGTTTGTTTGCCTCTGTTACCCCAATTCCCGATTCGACAGAGTGAGCAGAATGTAGACCAGTTATGTGACAGTCCCATAGTCGTGCCACAAAAGGAATAAGAAACTAAAACTAACTCTTTGCATATCGAACTAAGTCCGACATTTTACAAGCATCACAGGACGCTGTTTGTTGAATACATTGCCTTTCACTCCGGACTATGACTGGAGTCTATTTTTGGGCAATAACTTCTATTTGTGTAACTGTGACCTTACATGTGATGGTATCAAATATGTGCCTGTAATGTTGTCAATTAGTTCGCCGAATAAATATGAACTACAGACGTCAACATTAAGATTTTTCCATCTAAAATTCAGAAATATGTTCGATAACAGGAAAGCCCTTTCGGCGAATAGTACTGTCTTTGAGCGAGTCTTCTTTTAAGTTTTGTAGATCGTAAAGATTGCGTTATTTTGTATCAAAAGTAGCAGAATTAATTCACGTCGGTTGATAAGTGGTTACTCATTTTGATGTATTAACAATGGAATACGTGAAATGCACTCACTGTTAATACGAAGAGACATCAACCTTATAATGAGTGACGCCAATGAAAATTTGTGCCGCACCGGAACTCGAACATTCCTGCTTTACGATAATGGTTGCCTTTACCGCCTTGGCTGTCCAAGCACAATCCAGGAGCACACCCAGACTTCATATGTCGTCGTTTCTGCGCTACAGCCTGTACTCGTACACACATTATGTAATTTCCGTACAGTCACGGCAGCGACTAAAGCCGTTGTGAAACACGTGAAGTGTATTAGCAGTTGCAAATTCTAATAACTATCAGCCACATAAGTGAATGGCGAAGGAACATTGCATCCTTCTTCTTAATAACACAGGCAACACTGTATCGTATTAGTGATGACATCTGAAGTGCTTCGATTAAAAGTGATGTAAGACAGGGATGCAGACTTTCGCCGCTACTGTTCCATCTATACATCGACGACGCGAATATGGACGTAAAAGGAAGGTTCTACAGGGGAATTAAAATTCGATTTTAAAAGATATCAACGATAAGATTCGCCGATGACGTTGCTACCCTCTCTGAAAGTGAAGAAGAATTACAGGATCTGCTGAATGGAATAAACTATCTATTGAACACAAAATATGGATTGAGAGGAAATGAAAGAAGAAGAAGAGAAGTAACAGAAATGAGAACAGCGAGAAACTTAACATCAGGACTGATGGGCACGATGTAGATGAAGTTAAGGAATTCTGCTACCGATGCAGCAAAATAACCAATGACGGACGAAGCAAGGAGCACATCACCTTTAACAAAGGGCATTCCTGGCCAAGAGAAGACTACTGGTACCATACATAGGTCTTAATTTGAGGAAGAAATGTATTAGAATGTACTTTTGGAGCACAGCATTATATGATAGCAAAACATGGAGTTGAGATGTGGTGCTACAGACGACTGTTGAAAATTAGAGGGGCTGATAAGGTAAGGAATGTGGAGGTTCTGCCCAGAATGAGAGAGGAAAGGAATATGTGGAAAACACTGATAAGGAGAAGGGACAAGATAACAGGATAGCTGTTAAGACATAAGGAAGTAACTTCCATGACAGAAGGAGCTGTAGAGGGCAAAAACTGTAGAGGAAGACAGAGCAGCAGCATGACAGAGCTTGCAGCATCAAACCAATTAGACGACTGATGATTCAAAAACGAAATGAAATCCAGCACTGAGTCTGACGTTTGCTAGCAGAGAATTTCAGATAAAATACACAGCAGTTCCCGACGAATATCGATTTCGATTTTTAGTACGCATAACTGAATATCGTGTCCGAAGTTAGGAAGACGTCATGAGTCGACTCAGGAAATTTATTTTCCACCCAACTCATAAACTTTTACATCACTCTTATGACTTGTTTAGTTTGAGTTCTTTTTCGGAAATCTCTTCCTAAGGTCTCTTTCCCAAACAGAATAACTCTGTGAAGAGCTTCCTATTTACTGGTGGCGACAGTAAACGTACAATGTCAGTGCAGTTCAGAAGGGTTCGCTCTTTCCATTTCTGAACGGAACAGTAGGCGTTGTTTACACTGTTCAGGCTGTCAGCAAGCATCGAATATTTCAAGCTAAGTCTTCGCGACAATATAACTTTATGAAATGTGGGATTGTCAGTAAGGGGAACTGCCCTGCTATATTGGCTTACTCCACAGCGACGTATTTCCAACATTCAGTTGCTATCGTAGAACACTTACTACTGAAGATCTCGTTCGTAGTGGACTATTACATACAAATTATAGCTGTTGGATACCCCAAGCAGAAAGAGAGCTGCGCACTGACTTTTTGGCAGCAAGTGGCAGCGCTATGCAGTAATAAAATCAAATGAAACTTCCATTACCTGCTTATCTGGGAATGTGAATGTACTAATCTTCAAGACTGTATGCAACTATCGGTGTGGTCTCTAGGTGTCCATTAAGAACAACAGCACATTTTCCCCGCTCCACGGTGACAGTCGCAAACGCGGCTAGCGTCCCGTGCCACTGTCAGCAACGCAGCCTTCAGACTGATGGACCAGTCATGTTTTGCACCAAGAATGTCGGAACCCTCTCCCCGCTATCAAGGGTAATTTGAGGGCTGTGCAGTGCGGGACAGGACAATTCAGTCTATTAATCTTCTTTCTTTCGTAGTGCTTGAAAAGATGGGTCTGTCAGGCTTTCTTATTAACGCTAATAATAGTTTATATTGTCCAGCCGTAAAAATTTCTGCTATAAATTTTTCTTCCAAAACAAAAATTGTCGAGCAGACTACGTACACCTCATAAACATTATACTTCTGGATGTGGTAAACAACATAATGTAATGACTTGCGGTATTTTCTAAAGTGAAATGAGTGAGCACGCCTGGAACCACTCGAAACGGGCTGTGCGTCGTCATATGACCTTCCTCGCACACTGTGTGACCCTGAGGAGGACCACAGTTGAGTGGTACAAGCTTTAGTAACAGTACAATAGCTGTATTACCTTGTGGACGTACAGAGAGCTGAATGTTTCTCTGTAGCAGATTTTGGTTTCAGAGATACATAGATAATGGGAATTTCATGACGACTGCATTTATTTTGGTTATTTTTCGTTTTGATTTAGCACTAAATTATTTTTTTTTAATTTTCTAATAAGCCATATTTTTTATTGGCTACTCTCCTTGAAGCTTAGTACGTTCGCATTCGCAGATTAGAATGTGATGGAAATTTTATTTTATTTTTTGAGTAGTTTATAACTGACTTTCGAGATAATTTATCATTACGATCGTGTGCCTCAACTGGAATCATGGTAAACTAGCTAAACTGGGACAGGGTCCCAAGCATTTCCTCAAAACACTTCGAATTAATTTTTCGTTTTATGCCTTCCACGTTTACTAATCTTTGTATCGAAGACTCCTAGTATCAAGCTCATAATCAACGCTACTGAATCTCGTGTGTTTTGTTTTTAGTTCTTTTTTACGTAGGTGATCGATATTTTTATGGTGTGGAGAAATGGGGTTGCAGTGCTAGATACTTTCTTGTAACATCTAAAATCATCGGTCATCAGGTATGTTCCATCGTTGAAGCGCAGATAATTAGCGGACTTCCTTAATTGTATGTATTGTTTCACAAAAAGCTAACATTTTGCGTTACAGTATGCGTCGCAAACAAATACATCCTGAAATTTTCTAACGACAAACTGCCACTAGAAAAATCGCCGCAGCAGTGTATTAAGGCCACCCGTTCATACAGCACAGGCGTTACTACATTCTAATACCTCGTCAGTAGACTGTCGAATTCGCGGTTTTGTGATTTCTTCAATTTATCTGTATATTAATGTCACTGGTCTCGTACGAAGATCAAAACGGATTTATTTCCTGTCAGTAGAGGTTTGTCAGTGTCGGTCGGTATCGCTTCAGGTTACGTATTCAGACAAGCAGATATGTCCTTCATTTTGATCGGTTCCCGCTGAACATTGTGAGAAGCCACCAAGAGAACGAGGGATAGACTGTCATTAATTCGCGAGCCCACAGTAGATCACTCAGTGACACATAAACTTGAGAAAATCCCTAAAGGCCGCCATCACCGCGTTCGCATATCAGTGGCCCATTTACGGGAATTACATGACTTGCGCGTAGACATGTAATGCCACACACGTCCACAAACCTACCAACAAATTGTCTGATGCCTGATAAGTAGAAACAGTGATGCATTCCGTTCCAAAGACGGACAAATAAGCTGTTAAGAAGGTGGTCATAATGTTTTGGCTCATCGGTGTAGGTTTCTGGCCCCATTCTTTGGGTTGCGGAAGGTTAGGGCACACATTATAAACTATAATATTATTGCCTCTCTGGTACATATATGAGTCAAGTTAGCTTTCACTGCAGTTGATGCTAGTCTTTGAGTTCTCGGACATGACGACGACGGTAATAATATCTCGGAATCTGACCTTGAGTAGGTCCGAGCAGTGAACTTGCTTATATTGCGGCTATACGACTCACCCGCTAGCATTTCATCTTTGGCGTTTGCCTACCAAGGACCACATGGGTGTGTATGTAGCACTGGCAAGTCGCAACTCTCTGGTCACATAATGTGTGTTGACACATTCCTGTTGGTGTACAGGCTGTATATCCCCTTTTTTGTTCGTTTCAGTGTCTGAAAGACCGCCTATGTGCCTCTCCGTGTTTGCAACGCCCAACACCTTTGTAAGATTTGGGGTATATGGGACATTGGATTTGCAATAGTTTATAATTTTATTTTATTTGCGGTGGTTCCGCCTTTTTTTCATTTGAGGACCTTTTTCTTTTTATGTAGGTCCTGTTCTGCGAGCGGCTTTTCAGCAGGTGCAGGAATTGAGAGGGCCTCCCGTTTTATACCGTGTACCAGCGATGCCCTATTTTGACATAATTTAAACTATGTTATTCGCCTTTTACGAACTCACAGTTTATGTATGTACACCGGATTCTTTCTTAAGATTATTAGTATAAGTTTTATTTAGCTTTTTTTCATGTTTACAATCTGGACTGACATCATTACTTATTTATAACTTTGCAGATTAACCTATGATGGGACACAGGTCCCGAAACCAGACTGAGCTTCGTTTTAGGAAATGAAAATTTCGTAACTGTAGGGAACCCTATCGTTGATGATCGGGACAATCACTTGTCACTTCGTGATTACAATTAATTCACTTGTGTGATTACCAGGATTTTGATTATTAGTCTTGTGGTTAATAGTATCTTCTTCCCATTTCCCATATGAGATACGCCAAGGTTCAATTATATTAATGTTGCCTCTGTATAGCAGTTGGTTTGTGAATAATTTTTTCGGAATAAACTAAAGTAATTGTGGTTTGTGTCATATTTAGTAGTCATAAGTTTCCTCATTCGTTAATGTGGAGACTACCCTGATTTTTGCAACGCCAGCCAGACCTACAGTTTATTCAAAACCCAGGTCACCTTGTACTAATTAATGAAGGGTAGCTGAATACTCGCCAGCGAGTGACAAGAATGACAAACACTGTTGTCATACCTTTCATGAGAAGCGTGTCAAATGGCATATTCCAGAAAGTATAATTCAAGACACCAAAAAACCTAGAGGAGTCTATGGATTTTCGAGGGGCCTACCTCGGTCTCCGACCAATCATTCATACAACATGTCTGAAATGGGGTGAGAGTGCGTATAGTTTCATTCCACGCTCCACCCAGCAGACTTCTCAAACAGACGTGGTAAGTAAGAAGCTCGCCTGCTTGCACGGCAAAACCAATGCAAGACACATTCCTCCCCGTGGTGACCACCTCAAGCTGATGTTGAAATGAAAACTTTGTTTCCAGTGATGTGAAAATTTAATCACTTAATACATTTAATCTCATCAGCGTTTCCAGAGTTTTTTATAAGTATCGGAATCATGCGTAAATGTGTAAAGCTTTCCATTTATGTTAGCATATTTGGCTATGCTAGACCTTTCTCATCAAACAGGTGATTTTTGGAAACCCTGGTACCAAATTCATTTACCATGAGATGTCCATATGTATAATTATAACTGCACAGCTCGCGCTTACAACGCGCTATAATTCACGATGTTGGTGTGGGGAATGTTCAATTCTCTGCTTAAATATTTTACAATGTTGTGTAACTCAAACACCTATAGGTCAGTATTTATTACTGAAAAAAATAATTGGTGCAGTGCGAACAGGAACCGCGCACTACGGATTCCGTACAAATAGTCACCCTAATACGGAGTCGGGAAAGTAACGATTAATGACTGGAAAAAAGTCGCGTTAAAATTGAGCAATTTTGTTCTCTTTCAAGTGAAAAACAACTATTGAGAAGCGCCAAAATAGCGACTATGTCTTCATATGAAAAACTTGACTATTTGGTTCGCTCAAGAAAAACAAAAAAGAATCAAAATTTCTGGTCCTTTGACACAAGAAAAGGCCCTTCAACAGAACGAGCTTATGGATGGTGACCCATCATTTTCAATTAGCTGTTGGTTTTTTGGATCGTTGGAAGAAAAGGTACTCAATTAGACAACTCACGATTGCTGGAAAGAAGCTGTCAGCGTTTCTTCTCAAAACTGAACACAGCAGCATGTTTACAAGACTGATGAAACCGCACTGAATTTTAAGGCTTTGCGTAGCAAAATTCTTGCTTCACAAGAAGAAAAATTTGCCCCAGGATTTAAAATGGACGAACAACGTCAAACTGTCTTAACTTGCAGCATCGCCTCGGTTGATGGTAACAGGCAAAACGGCGAAACCACGAGTGTTCGGAAACATTAACATCACCTCACTTTCTGCGTATTATAAGACTCAAAAACGTGCTTGGATGCAGCGTGATTTGTTCAAGGAATGGTCGAGCACCAATTTCTCCATAAACTGACTGCGTTCAGTAGAGTAACTGGATTCCACAATAGAACTCTGCTGTTTATAGTCAATACATCGGCCTACGGAGAACAAATGAAACTTGTTTGTGAAGACATAAAAGCAGTGTTTCTGCCTCCAAATGTAAATTCAATTCTTCATTTAATGTACCAGGGTGTGTTGCAGGCTATTAAACAAAAATAAGAACTTTAGAAAATTACAGTAAACGATGTCATTTACTGATTGTTTCAGGTTTGGTGTAAAGGTGCATTACAAAAATAATGGTAAAATGTCCGGCCTACATTGGACTCTGTTGGAACAACTTTCACACCCGTCAAAGACTGGGGCGCTCTTCGACTAGTCAAGCAAATCCCTGGCTGCGCAGACACGGAAGAAAGTTGTATTGACGAGTGGAGTGCTGTTGACGACAATAGCCACCGCGACTAGGGAGACGAAGACATCATAACAATGGAGCATGGCTCATCAGTTCAGGTCGACACGGAGGAATGAGAGGAGTAGGTGAACCCTCAAACTGAGCTCACATCACAAACAGACGCGGCAAATGCTCTTGACGTCGTCTTACGTTACGTCGATCAGCACTGTTCATCAATACCAAATCACTTTATTTTCATGCAGCGATACCGGGACATTGCACCCTCAAGTCAGTTCAGTGCTCTTTATAAGAAATAAATGACTGACTTTGCTTCTTAAGTGTGTGTAAATCGGTTATTTTGTGTTTAGCAGTGATTAAAAATGATTCTACGGTACTCTATGAATGGAATCGACATGTACTGTATCTACTGTACCATAAATAACCAGCTTTCATTATAGTGTAGTTTCAGCCTTTTTAATCAAGCTTTGGCTCTATGTATGTCTCCATATAACTTGTTTGTATAATTAAAAATGTACGTATTTTTTCACTAATTTTTTTTACATTCTCCTGTTCTTAATTTAAATAATCTGTTTTGTTTTCTGGTGTCTCTTCGGAATAGGCGGATTTTCGAAAAAGCGTGGTTGGAATAGCGAGTCTCTACTCTCTAGTTCACCCATCCTGAGAATCAAGAATGTCAACAATTTTTGTCTGTTATCGATGCTATTGGTCCCGCGAATTCCGAGATCGTATCAAAAGTTCTACAGTAATTCCTCAGACTAGCACGGACGTACAAAAAGAAGCGAGCAGGCGACTTCAGTTTATGTGCGTAAAGAAACAATATTTAGTAACACATTTTTTATTTACTAAATAAAAAGTTACTACAGCTTACATTTTATGTTTGAATGCTGCAATATTCGTCTATTATGCTTTTGACGGATGTTTCACGCAATGCATGTTCAAATGGCAAAAGATATTTTTTATGTTATATAAGTATAATTTTCAAGAGTTTTACTTGATTTGTACTGAGAAAATTGCTTTTTGCCGAATTTTTTTTTCTACGTCAACAGGAAGTGCCCTGTAAGTTTTAATGAGTGATAATGCGAGTTTAGAAATATGTGACGTAAATGACCGAATCTTTCGACTGCACTGACTTCGAAGCTTACAATCTTTACATGGTCAAGGGATCATAGACAATTTGAACTCGATGCCCCAAAATGTTCCATAGTAAAAGGGCCTTAGCAGACGAATATAAGAAAGAAAAAAAAACATTTTTCTCGTGTGACTTAATTATAAATTCTAAGTGTTCGGATTTTTTCCTTTTCTTGTATGTGAAATCTTACTTGTTGCCGAATGTCATTATCTTAGGTCAACGGGGAGTGCCTTGTAGTTCTGAAGAGTGAGTTTTCGAGTGACAAAATATGTGGTATAAAGGGCGGTATCGTTTGACTGAAGTGAATTACGCTTAAAGTTTTAACACCTGCAAGACATCCTAGTCCTTAATGTGGGACACAAATGTTGACGTCGTATGTCTACCTGTTCCTGAGAAAATAGGTTCTTGACAGTCGGACGGACAGACAGACAGACGGACAATAAATAAAGCTTATAATTATTTAGTTCTAATTTCTGCTACCAGCCACTTTCTTATTTTATCTTTAATCTAACGTAATACAATGCGTTTCGAGCATGTTCTGTTGATCTTCAGGCGTTTATACATAGATACATACATACGGAGAAATGTTAATTAAAAATAAACAGTCTTAAACTAGATTAATCTAGAACTCTTTGTCCATTGTTTGTTACTGTAGCGGCTGGTGTGGCATTTGGGGGGGGGGGAGGGGGTGTAGGAGGGGGGCATGTATGGCTAGAAATCGTAATCAGTGATGTCTTCTGCTGGTTTTCTTCCTTGTGGTTGACTATGTATGATATCACAGCCTGTATAGATGCAGATAGGTTTGCATCAGCGATGCAAATCTATCTGCATCCTATCAGAAATTATCCCACACAGTCACGTTTCACAAACATAGACATTGGGGCCGAGAATAATCAAGCTTTTAATGTTACAGATTGAGCATGAAATAATAGATACAGCAAAGTTACTTTAGTTAATCTATTATGACTGAAGCAGAACTTAAAACTGCTTTGTCTTTAATTGAAATGTGTCGTAACTATTACGAGTGCCATGCTAAGCAATGCAAAACGTCGATGCAGCAATGGCACTGTCTTCGTAGTGACAGCTGCGACAACTGTGGATAAACTGCTAAGAACACGAGACTCCAGTCTCAAGGGGGAGGAGGCAGTGTCTTCGGGCGTCTCCAAGGGCAGCATTGACTTCGGTGCGGTTCCAACAAGTTCGCAAAGTTGTTCTGAAGGCAGTCGGCGAACTTGTATTAGGGACGATCCCAGCCTCCAAGAGAGAAAAGAGAGGCATCGGACTTCGTGAACAATTATCTGCAGATGCAGTTATCTTTAGGAGATGAGTTATAACGAAATATATCCGTATTATTTGTCTAATTAATTGTAAGCAAGGAGTACCGTTGAGGTGGCCAATATGAGGAGCTATCGCTCTCGTACTCTGTTGGTTATAATATCAATGAAACTTACGTTTTTGTTACGGAGGTAGAGGTTTTAGAATGACTTAATTCAGCGGTGTACTTTATCAGCGGAACGGTGTTCTATATTCTGCGTTATGAGGGGCAGCCGGATTTGTTTGGTTCGAAAGGATAAGTTCTGTTCACGTATTTATACAGTTAATTGGCTATAGGAATTTACACATTGCAGACAGATGGAGCTGATGACCAGCCTACTTTTCCATTTCCCGCAACTAAGAATTTTATCAGACGAGATCTCTTTGATCCTTCGAGGAGACGGGTCACCAAAATACGTAAATAAACTTCCTCTAGTTTGTCCATGCCGAGAGATATCAGCGAACGTTACTACATCCTCATTTTATCTACGGTGTATATTTCACTGCCGTTGTCGTCGTTGTCTTGCAGACAGGGTAAAACATATGCCTTTTCAATCATGGTGTATCTTTGGTCGACTTAAGTCTCCCATTCTTTTCGGCTTATAGTTCAGGCTTTATCTTGTAAGGTCTTTTATCTTGCAATCTATTGACATTTTATCCATTTTTAATGGCATGTACATTCAACTAATTTCTACAATTCCTTACTAATTCTGCTCGAGTGTTTCCCTTTGAGGTCCTCATGAAACCCATCTCTGCTACAACTACACTGGTTTGCAGAAGTTACGGTTGTAAATAACTGTAGTATGATGTGTGACTGCTAAGTCACGTAAATTGGTGAAACTTGGACTATACTGCTACAGTATAGTACAGAATATACCTGAAAGAAATACGCAGTGTGACGAAAAGAAATGATAATTTCATTCAAAGACAATACGTACAATGAAGCCACAGCAATTTACAGGGTGTTTCAAAGAGGACTTCACAACTTCTAAAATCCATATAAATTAATTCATAGTACCTACAGAGGTGATTGTAGTGTCAATTTGCAGCGAAATACATCGAGTTTTGTCTCGCGTAGTTTGCGAGTGCCGAATCGCACCGTAAGGAACGCTAGCGGCAGTTGCGTTAAAGATGGCTGCCTTCACTGGACTCGATCGTGCTAACCGTGTGTTTTGGTTTCAAGAATCGAAGTCGGCCACAAGAGCTCAGCGTAATTTCGCTACCAGGTAAGCTAAAGACTCTCCTAGTAGGCCTACAATTTATGAGTGGCATAAATGTTCTGTTGGAACAGGGTGCTCATAGGACATGGGAAATCATCAGGTCGTCCAAGCACATCTAACGACCTATATTGTACCTGGATATGCTACAACAATTTTTGATACCACAGATCAGTGAGGATGATCATGAATTAAATGCTTACTTCATGCAGTATGATGCACCACCCCACTAACGGGATTTTCTTAGTGACAACTTTCCAGGTCAATGGATTGACTGTGCTGCGCCAATTGCATGGCCCCCACGTTGCCAAGACCTGACAGCACTCGATTTTTTTTTATGGGGATTCATCAAGGATTTAGCTTCTCTAAACGAACTTAGAGCAAGAATTTACGCCGCCGCTGAGCAATTTACACCTGCAGGATACAGCGTCTTTGGGGAGTAACTGACATCCGATGGAATGTGTGCAGGATAACCAGCGGAAGCCACTTACATCTTTAGTTTAAGGTTGAAAAAAAATTGATATGTTTCCCTACAAAAAAACACTAAATCCAGATCTGTATCTCCTTTTAACAAATTTATATTAGTTTTTAAAGTTGTAAAGCCCTGTATAATGGTTCCCTGAACATTGAAAACGTTGCATTCTACTTAGTAGTGTGTTTGGTCACCACGAACAGCAATGCATGCTCTACAACGTGCTACCAAGCTGGACACAAGGTTAGTAAGGAATTCGTGTTGTAGGGTGTTCAATTCCTCCACCAGTACGGTTGACAACTGCTTCATGGTCGTTGGGGCATGTGCTAAAATACATCTCCCCAACACAACCTACACGTGCTCGTTGCGACTGAAGTCTGGATAATGGACAGGTCAGCCCATTTCCTGATATCCTTTCGTTCTGAGAACTCCATCTACGCTATTCAGTGCTGCTGCACCCATAAAAATGAAATCAGGGCCCAATACAGTTCTGGAAAGACGTAAATGGGGAAATTTTACAATATCACAATAAAGCTGACCACTGAGTGTTCAAAAATCTGAAAGTCAGTCGGCCCATGCAACATTAATGTCTCCCTACACCGTAACTACTGAGCCACAAAAATGTCATGTTCGACAATACTCCTGGTTGCGTTGCGTTTTCCCACCTCACGCCTCGTGACAGTACGCCCAGAATCACTACACGAACTGACTCAGCTCTCATCCGAGAACGCGACCCACCCCTCACCAGTCCTTTCCCTATGCTCATGCTACCATCGCAAACGGTGCCGAGAATGTGCGGCTGTTAACGGAGCACGACGCACTGGTCATCGGCCAATGAGACCACTCCCGTGCCATTGCCATCACTGTGGAGTGTGAGATTGCGTGCCTTGCAGTCCTGTTAAGCGTGATTGCAAATGCACCCACTGACGAGGGTCCCTTCTTGCCTATTGCACGATGTTGCGATCACCTGCTGCTGAAGTTCACTGTAGTCGACCATCACCCCATCCTTCGGGCAGCAGGGTCTCTGGTTTGGCACGCTCCCCAGTGCGTGAACCCCTGGGCTACGCTCGTCGTACTACACGCATCAGACATCGTCCTTCTTCTAGTTTCGCTTGTGGAGTTACCCAGGTCTCCGTGCCACATTGTAACTAAGAGCACCACAACAACGCAGCGTAAGTTCTCGTTGGCTGCCATACACACACACACACACACACACACACACACACACACATTGTCTTTGCCATCTTCTTCAGCTGCCTCGTGTGTCGGGGGACAATGGCATTCGGCGCAGTAGTGAAGCTCCCCACACGTCATGTGACGTTCAGCTTTCTGTGCACGACTGCGAGGCCCCTGGCAGCATGCCCCTGGACACTCCTTTAGTTTGGTTAAAACAACAGCCGAGATCACAATAACATTGCGAGTGTACGGTCACGTGGAAAGCCGAGGAGCCCCCTGCACGAGCCACAGGAGGCCCAAAAAATCTGGGCATGGCTTCAACAAAAGCAGAGGCAGGACATAATATACAAATGTTCGTACGACCTCGAATATGAAACTTCCTGGCAGATTAAAACTGTGTGCCGGACCGAGACTCTAACTCGGTACCTTTGCCTTTCGCGGACAAGTGCTCTACCAACTGGGCTACCCAAGCACGACTCACGCCCCGTCCTCACAGCTGTACTTCCGCCGGTACGTCGTCTCCTACTTTCCAAACTTCACAGAAGCCCTCCTGCGAAAGAGAAAGGTCCCGTGTTCGAGTCTCGGTCCGGTACACAGTTTTAATCTGCCTGGAAGTTTCATATAAGCGCACATTCCGCTGCAGAGTGAAAATCTCATTCTGGAAACATCCCCAAGGCTATGGTTAAGCCATGTCTCCGCAATATCCTTTCTTCTAGGAGTGCTAGTTCTGCAAGGTTCACAGGAGAGCTTCTGTAAAGTCAGGAAGGTAGGAGGCGAGGTACTGGCAGAAGTAAAGCTTCTGCGATGGCCGGCACCGTAGCTCAGAGTGGTCGGTCACAGGGCTGTTCGCCCTCTGTAATAAAAAAACTGAGGAAAGGAATCAACGATCAACTTGAAGGGATGTCTTATGGCGTCCACCCAGACCAAATGCAAAGAACAAACCGAGCAAAATGCAAAAAAAGGTGGTAGAGCACTTCCACGCGAAAGGCACAGTTTTAATCTGCCAGGAAGTTTCATATCAGCGCACACTCCGCTGCAGAGTGAAAATCTCATTCTGGAGACCTCGAATATTGTTTTAATCAAAGTATTGCACGAGATCGCTGCGCTCCACGGACAACGATGTCTACATATATGGACTCCAAATTTTTCCACCTAGTGCGAGAGGTTTAAATAAGCAATGTAACACATTTTTTTCTCAGCCAATTTCGGATGAACAATTTGGGTTTTTTGTGGGACACCGCGGATTATTTCCGCTTCAGCTCCTAGATTTTCATGAACTTCCAATAGGTGGCGGCGGCACTGTAGGGAGCTTGCAAAATGGACTCTGTAATGGACACACCCCCTCCCATGAACCATGGACTTTGCCGTTGGTGGGGATGCTTGGGTGCCTTAACGATACAGATAGCTGTACCGTAGCTGCAACCACAACGGAGGGGTATCTGTTGAGAGGCCAGACAAACGTTTGGTTCCTGAAGAGGGGCAGCAGCCTTTTCAGTAGTTGCAGAGGCAACAGTCTGGATGATTGACTGACCTGGCCCCGTAACACTAACCAAAACGGCCTTGCTCTGCTTGTACTGCGAACGGTTGAAAGCAAGGGGAAACTGCAGCCGTAATTTTTCCCGAGGGCATGCAGCTTTACTGTATGCTTAATTGATGATAGCGTTCTCTTGGGTAAAATATTCCGGAGGTAAAATAGTCCCCCATTCGGATCTACGGGAGGGGGACTACTCAAGAGGACGTCGTTATCAGGGGAAAGAAAACTGGCGACATACAGATCGGATCGTGGAATGTCAGATCCATTAATCGGGCAGGTAGGTTAGAAAACTTAAAAAGGGAAATGGATAGGTTAAAAAGGGAAATGGATAGGTTAAAGTTAGATATAGTGGGAATTAGTGAAGTTCGGTGACAGGAGGAACAAGACTTTTGGCCACGTGAATACAGGGTTATAAATACAAAATCAAATAGGGGTAATGCAGGAGTAGGTTTAATAATGAATATATAATAGGAGTGCGGCTAAGCTACTACAAACAGTACAGTGAACGCATTATTTTGGCCAAGATACACACGAAGCCCACACCTAATACAGTAGTACAAGTTTATATGCCAACTAGCTTTGCAGTCACCGTGGTCTAGGGGTAGCGTCTTTGATTCATAATCAAAACATCTTCGGTCCCGGGTTCGATTCTCGCCACTGCCTAAATTTTGATAAATAATCAGCATTGGCGGCCGAAGACTTCCGGCAAAAGAAGTCAGCCTCATTCTGCCAACGGCCTTGTCAAAGAGCGCGGAGCAGCGGATAGAGGTTCAGGGCACTCTCTTGTCCTAGGGGTGGGAAATTGCCGCTAAAGGCGGAAGAATCAGCAAAGATCAACCACATGAGGATGCAGAAGGCAATGTAAACCACTGCATTAAAGAAACGTAACGTGTATCCACAGGACATGTGGCCTGTAATTGAAGAAGTGTCATGATGATCTCTCCATTGGCAAAAGATTCCGGAATAGTCCCCCATTCGGATCTCCGGGAGGGGACTGCCAAAAGGGAGGCTACCATAAGAAAAAGATTGAATAATTTACGAAAGGATAACGTTCTACGAGTCGGGGCGTGGAATGTCAGAAGCTTGAGCGTGGTAGGGAAACTAGAAAATCTGAAAAGGGAAATGCAAAGGCTCAATCTAGATATAGTAGGGGTCAGTGAAGTGAAGTGGAAGGACGACAAGGATTTCTGGTCAGATAAGTGTCGGGTAATATCAACAGGAGCAGAAAATGGTATAACAATTGTAGGATCCGTTATGAATAGGAAGGTACGGCAGAGGGTGTGTTACTGTGAACAATTCAGTGACCGGGTTGTTCTAATCAGAATCAACAGCAGACCAACACTGACAACGATAGTTCAGGTATACATGCCGACGTCTCAAGCAGAAGATGAACAGATAGAGAAAGTGTATGAGGATATTGAAAGGGTAATGCAGTATGTATAGTGGGACGAAAATCTAATAGTCATGGGCGACTGGAATGCAGCTGTAGGGGAAGGAGAATATGGGCTTGGGACAAGGAATGAAAGAGGAGAAAGACTAATTGAGTTCTGTAACAAGTTCCAGCTTGTAATAGCGAATACCCTGTTCAAGAATCACAAGAGGAGGAGGTATACTTGGAAAAGGCCGGGAGATATGGGAAGATTTCAATTAGATTACATCATGGTCAGACAGAGTTTCCGAAATCAGATACTGGATTGTAAGGCGTACCCAGGAGCAGATATAGACTCAGATCACAATATAGTAGTGATGAAGGTGGGCTGAAGTTCAAGACATTAGTCAGGAAGAATCAATACGCAAAGAAGTGGGATACAGAAGTACTAAGGAATGACGAGATACGTTTGAAGTTCTCTAACGCTATAGATACAGCAATAAGGAATAGCGCAGCAGGCAGTACAGTTGAAGAGGAATGGACATCTCTAAAAAGGGCCATCATAGTAGTTGGGAAGGAAAACATAGGTTCAAAGAAGGTAGCTACGAAGAAACCGTGGGTAACAGAAGAAATACTTCAGTTGATTGATGAAAGGAGGAAGTACAAACATGTTCCGGGAAAATCAGGAATACAAAAATACAAGTCGCTGAGGAATAAAATAAGTAGGAAGTGCAGGGAAGCTAAGACGAAATGGCTGCAGGAAAAATGTGAAGACATCGAAAAATATACGATTGTCGGAAGGACAGACTCAGCATACAGGAAAATCAAAACAACCTTTGGTCACATTAAAAGCAACGGTCGTAACATTAAGAGTGCAACGGGAATTCCACTGTTAAATGCAGAGGAGAGAGCAGATAGGTGGAAAGAATACATTGAAAGCCTCTATGAGGGTGAAGATTTGTCTGATGTGATAGAAAAAGAAACAGGAGTCGATTTAGAAGAGATAAGGGATCCAGTATTAGAATCGGAATTTAAAAGAGCTTTGGAGGACTTACGGTCAAATAAGGCAGAAGGGATAGATAACATTCCATCAGAATTTCCAAAATCATTGGGGGAAGTGGAAACAAAACGACTATTCACCTTGGTGAGTAGAATATATGAGTCTGGCGATATACCATCTGACTTTCGGAAAAGCATCATCCACACAATTCCGAAGACGGCAAGGGCTGACAAGTGCGAGAATTATCGCACAATCAGCTTAACAGCTCATGCATCGAAGCTGCTTACAAGAATAATATACAGAAGAATGGAAAAGAAAATTGAGAATGCGCTAGGTGACGATCAGTTTGGCTTTAGGAAAAGTAAAGGGACGAGAGAGGCAATTCTGACGTTACGGCTAATAATGGGAGCAAGGCTAAAGAAAAATCAAGACACTTTCATAGGATTTGTCGACCAGGAAAAAGCGTTCGACAATATAAAATGGTGCAAGCTGTTCGAGATTCTGAAAAAAGTAGGGGTAAGCTATAGGGAGAGACGGGTCATATACAATACGTACAACAACCAAGAGGGAATAATAAGAGTGGACGATAAAGAACGAAGTGCTTGTATTAAGAAGGGTGTAAGACATGGCTGTAGCCTTTCGCCCCTACTCTTCAATCCGTACATCGAGGAAGCAATGATGGAAATAAAAGAAAGGTTCAGGAGTGGAATTAAAATACAAGGTGAATGGATAGCAATGATACGATTCGCTGATGACATTGCTATCCTGAGTGAAAGTCAAGAAGAATTAAATGATCTACTGAACGGAATGAACAGTCTAATGAGTACACAGTATGGTTTGAAACTAAATCGGAGAAAGACGAAGGTAAGGAGAAGTAGTAGAAACGAGAACAGCGAGAAACTTAACATCAGGATTGATGGTCACGAAGTCAATGAAGTTAAGGAATTCTGCTACCTATGCAGTAAAATAACCAATGACGGACGGAGCAAGGAGGACATCAAAAGCAGACTCGCTATGGCAGAAAAGGCATTTCTGGCCAAGAGAAGTCTACTAATATCAAATATCGGCCTTAATTTGAGGAAGAAATTTCTGAGGATGTACGTCTGGAGTACAGCATTGTATGGTAGTGAAACATGGACTGTGGGAAAACCAGAACAAAAGAGAATCGAAGCATTTGAGATGTGGTGCAATAGACTAATGTTGAAAATTAGGTGGACTGATAAGGTAAGGAATGAGGAGGTTCTACGCAGAATCGGAGAGGAAAGGAATATGTGGAAAACACTGATAAGGAGGAGGGACAGGATGATAGGACATCTGCTAAGACATGAGGGAATGACTTCCATGGTACTAGAGGGAGTTGTGGAGGGCAAAAACTGTAGAGGAAGACAGAGATTGGAATACGTCAAGCAAATAATTGAGGACGTAGGTTGCAAGTGCTACTCTGAGATGAAGAGGTTAGCACAGGAAAGGAATTCGTGGCGGGCCGCATCAAACCAGTCATTAGACTGATGACGCAAAAAAAAAAAAAAGCTCTGCACATGATGTAGAAATTGATGAAATGTATGATGAGATGAAAGATATTATTCGGGTAGTGAAGGGAGACGAAAATTTAATATTCATGGGTAACTGGAACTCAACAGTAGGAAAAGGAAGAGAAGGAAACGTAGTAGGTGAATTTGGATTGGGGCTAAGAAATGCAAGAGGAATCCACCTGGTTGAAGTTTGCACAGAGCATAACTTAATCATAGCTGACACTTCGTTCAAGAATGATGAAACAGAGTTGTATACATGGAAGAACCCTGGAGATACTAGAAGGTATCAGATAGATTATATAATGGTAAGACAGAGATTTAGGAACCAGGTTTTAAATTGTTAGACATTTGCAGGGGCAGATGTGGACTCTGACCACAATCTATTGATTATGAACTGTAAATTAAAACTGAAGAAGCTGCAAAAAGGTGGGAATTTAAGGAGATGGGACCTGGATAAGCTAACTAAACGAGAGGTTGTACAGAGTTTCAGGGAGAGCATAAGGGAACAATTGACAGGAATGGGGGAAAGAAATACAGTAGAAAAAGAATGGGTAGCTTTGAGGAATAAAATAGTGAAGGCAACAGAGGATCAAGTAGGTTAAAAGACGAGGGCTAGTAGAAATTCCTGCGTAACACAAGAGATACAGAACTTAATTGATGAAAGGAGAAAATACAAATATGCAGTAAATGAAGCAGGCAAAAAGAAATAGGAACGTCTCAAAAATGAGATCGACATGAAGTGCGAAATGGCTAAGCAGGGATGCCTCGAGGATAAATGTATGGATGTAAAGGCTTTATCTCACGAGGGGTAAGATAGATACTGCCTACACGAAAATTAAAGAGACCTTTGGAGAAAAGAAAACTACTTGCATGAATATCAAGAGCTCGGGTGGAAACCCAGTTCTAAGAAAAGAAGGGAAAGCAGAAAGGGGGAAGGAGTATATAGACGGTCTACACAGGGGCGATGTTCTTGATGACAATATTATGGAAATTGAAGAGGAGGTAGATGAAGATGAAATAGGAGATATGATACTGCGCCAAGAGTTTGACAGAGCCTGAAAGACCTAAGTCGAAACAAGGCTGCGGGAGTAGACAACATTCCATTAGAACTACTGACAGCCTTGGGAGAGCCAGTCCTGACAATACTCTACTATCTGGTGAGCAAGATGTATGAGACAGGCGAAATTCCCTCAGACTTCAAGAAAATTATAATAATTCCAATCCCAAAGAAAGCTGGTGTTGACAGATGTGAAAATTACCGAACTATCAGTTTAATAAGTCACAGCAGCAAAAAACAAGCGCCAAATCTTTACAGACGAATGGAAAAACAGGTAGAAGCCGACCTCGGGGAAGATCAGTTTGGATTCCGTAGAAATGTTGAAACACGTGAGGCAATACTGACCCTACGACTTATCTTAGAAGCTAGATTAAGGAAAGGCGAACCTACGTTTCTAGCATTTGTAGACTTAGAGAAAGCTTTTGGCAATGTTGACTGGAATACTCTCTTTCAAATTCTAAGGGTGGCAGTGGTAAAATAAAGGGAGCGGAAGGCTACTCACAGTTTGTACAGAAACCAGATGGCAGTTATAAGAGTCGAGGGGCACGAAAAGAAAGCAGTGGTTGGGAAGGGAGTGAGACAGGGTTGTAGCCACTCCTCGATGTTATTCAATCTGTATATTGAGCAAGCAATAAAGGAATCAAAAGAAAAATTCGGAATAGGTATTAAAATCCATGGAGAAGAAATAAAAACTTTGAGGTTCGCCGATGACATTGTAATTCTGTCAGAGACACCAAAGGACTTGTTGAACGGAATGGACAGTGTCTTGAAGGGAAGATATAAGATGAACATCAACAAAAGCAAAACGAAGATAATGGAATGTAATCGAACTAAGTCGGGTATGCTGAGGGTAGTAGATTAGGAAATCAGACATTTAAAGAAGTAAAGTTTTGATATTTGGGGAGCAAAATAACTGATGATGGTCGAAGTAGAGAGGATATAAAATGTGGACTGGCAATGGCAAGGAAAAAGTTTCTTAAGAAGAGAAATTTGTTATCGAGTATAGATTTAAGTTTCAGGAAGACGTTTCTGAAAGTATTTGTATGGAGTGTGGCCATGTATGGAAGTGAAACATGGACGATAAATAGTTTGGACAAGAAGAGAATAGAAGCTTTCGAAATGTGGTGCTACAGAAGAATGTTGAAGATTAGATGGGTAGATCACATACTAATAAGGAGGTATT
Organism: Schistocerca serialis cubense; assembly: GCF_023864345.2. NCBI lineage: Eukaryota > Metazoa > Arthropoda > Insecta > Orthoptera > Acrididae > Schistocerca > Schistocerca serialis. The sequence goes on from NC_064642.1 coordinate 671,271,035, forward strand.
GAATAGAATTGGGGAGAAGAGGAGTTTGTGGCACAACTTGACTAGAAGAAGGGATCGGTTGGTAGGACATGTTCTGAGGCATCAAGGGATCACCAATTTATTACTGGAGGGCAATGCGGAGGGTGGTAATCGTAGAGGGAGACCAAGAGATGAATACACTAAGCAGATTCAGAAGGATGTAGGCTGCAGTAGATACTGGGAGATCAAGAAGCTTGCACAGGATAGAGTAGCACGGAGAGCTGCATCAAACAAGTCTCAGGACTGAAGACCACAACAACAACAACAACAACAACAACAACAACGGAGATACAGACTAATCAGAGAGCTGTGTTTGACGTTCTTTTGGCGGAAAACCAGAGCATCACAGACATTCATAGGCGCTTGCAGAATGTCTACGGAAACCTAGCAGCGAACAAAAGCACGGTGGGTCGTTGGTCGAGGCGTCTGTCATCATACCAACAACGTCACGCAATCCCGTCCTATCTTCCGCTTGCTGGCTGGCCGCTCAGAGCTGTGACTCCTGCAATTTTGAAACGATCGGATACTCTCATTCGGTGTGATGCAAGCGAACATCCCCGACTCTATGAGAACGCATGCTCTCACACAAGTCTGCTCACCAGAGAGGAGCTCACAAATCTTCATTATACTGTTCTTCTTCTAACACACAACTCGTATCTCGCATCTTCCGATTTCTGGATGCAGCCAGCGGAAAGAACTACATAGATGATGGGAAGGTTATTGATGCATCAGGACGATGGCTTCTACATCGACCAGTAAAGTGGTACCATGTGGCCATACAGGCCCTCCAAGTAAGGTAATGTAAGGCCGTCACATAAAACGAAGATTATTTTGAAAAGTGGGGTTTGTAGCGAAAAGAGTGGGGAAAAATATGGTGTATTGGAGTCCTGGATAAGGCCAACTTGCTTTCAAACGAAATTAGTTGCTTTCCTTATTGAACACTGCGCAGTTAACATGTTTTGTTTAGTTACTTTATCTATCACGTCCTTAAGTTTTACAAAACATTGTCATTTGCTATCTTTTACTTACACAACACTCGCTACCAAGTTTCGGAATCTTGCCTTTGGCTGCACAATGTTATATTTAGTTATCAAGTCTAATTACTAAATATTCAATTGCAAAAAAATATTTATGTAATCCTTCCACGATTACCACAGGTGCCAAGTTTTGTTACTTGAATCAGTTATTTAAGTATTGTGCATCCAGTTAAGTGGTGCAGTTTACGGATATGCTTCTGTACTCTTACCAGGAAAATTAGCTTCCGTGTTTTCTTGTCTCTGGAGTCTCTTGTAGACCAGGTGATGCTTGTAAAGCCAATCACGAGTATTTATTTCAATAAATTAAAATGTGACTAGGACCGTGAAGAGTTCAGACTGAAAAAATGGTGGCCGCAGTCAAAATGATCGACATGAGGAACTTCCGAAAGTCTAACCACAAATGAAGATATTAAGAAAGTACGCTATTTTCTGTAGGCAGCGAGTAAATACGCAACCCATCTCGCAGCATCTGAAGAAGACGACAGTGTCGGTCTTCGAAACATTGTGTATAAAATTCAATTATCAACACGTCCGAAAACGCTAAAACACACTATTAATCAGTCACGGCGAGAAAACCTGCGAAACCATCCGAAGTGAACTATTCATTGACGCATCTGGATGTTCCTACAAACTCAACATTTTTTTGTAATCAAGTTTTGCCATAAAGCTGTTTCCTCTCCAATTCATTTAGTACCTGTGCATTGTTTATTCAGTCCAGCAATCTAATTTTCAGCATTCTCCTTTGACATCATATTTCAGAAGTTTTTATCTCAATTGTGGTACTGTCCATGTTTCGCTTCCATATGAGATTATACTCCAAACGCCTTAAGAAGGAATGTTCTAACACGTTTATATCCGACGAAAACTTTTTTTTTTAGGCATGCTTTTCTAGTTATTATAGTTCTGAAGTTTATAAATTCTTTAATCCCATCATTATCAGATATTTCGCTGCTCAAGTAGCAAAGCTCATCTACTACTTTCAGTGTCTCATTTCCTATTCCAGTTCTCTCAGCATTGTCTTCACACCAGTACCCTAGTACAACATTTGTAGCTGTCCATTTTAGAAACTACTTTCAAGACAAGGCCATTGATGTCTCCTAGACAGTCACAACGGCGTCCATGAAAAATTTATTTCTATCATTCGTTTTCCAAATATCACCTCTCTTTATTTCACTTTCTCTCTGGATTTATCGAACAATACGGGGGACAGTGGACATTCTTGTCTCATTTCCTTAAACGTTGTCACCTTTTTATGACCTCCGACTCCTAAAACTCTTGTCTGGTGTTCGTACAGATTGTCTCATTCTTTCTCAACCAAACTCTCCAGTAAATTAGTAGGATATACTACTGTTATTTAGATATAATTAAATGTTTACATGTTGTAAAAATTTATTAAATCCATAGTCAACATTCAAAACCACACTGCGGTGGGGCGGGTTCACTTTTCGCACCTCCAGCAGTTCATTCTACCTAACTCGGTAAGCTTCTTGATGTCTGTCCCCTTCTTGCTGCATTAGTAGATACTGATTAAGACGACAAAAGCATCGTTGAAGATATCTCGACTAAATGTCTACGAAACAGAGACTGCATAACTCACGATTGGAAATCTGTAAGTTCGTAAAAATTTATGGCGTACGGGATTGTAAGTAATCTGCGCGTAAAGATTTGAAGTTCAATGAGTTAGATTTTATTGCCTCAAAAACAAGTTGTAAATGGCTATCAAGTCCGCATTCTTTATGAAAACTATTAATGGTGCAAGTTAACTACTGCTTTTATTACACGATTCAGACGAAAGCAGGAAAAATCCCACCACTCCGACATGAATGATTATCACTTTTTATACAGTCACTGACCCAGAGTTATTCGCGAGATCCTGCATCAAGTCGTTCCGAGATGTTCACAAAACACACTACGCGGATTTGAGTATGACAGAAAGTTAACACATAGATAATTTCCAAACTTAGGTACTTAAGATTTCCCAATTATCACTCATATGTTTAAAATTGTAGGCGTTTCACAATTACGATAAAGGATTGACAGAACGCAAAATTTTCTTCATCTTAACAGAAATTTTAGGGGTTCTGATTCATACTGATCTGTAACGTAAAAAGATTCCCGAGTGACACAGATACATCACAAACCACTACGTTTAGCTCCTACTGGTTGATGATTTAAGCAGCCAATCAGATGAGCTCCACCACTCCAATAATCGCGGTAATCCCTAAGTCATGCAAAAGAATCACAGAAAGCAGTTTATAAAGAAACTCTGAATTTACGAAACCAAACTAAATTTGGATGAAATAAACAGCAGTTTATCGCCAGAAAAGTACTAACTGATTTAACACCTAACATTTCTTCTGTCTGCCTTTATACAAAAGCATGCATACTAGATACACGTCACATTTGTCACACTACTTATGATTGCACAAGAACTTTCCCACACTATATTGTACACACTTTCTAACAAAATAAAAAACCCAAACTTTACGTATGTCCTACACATTCTCTCAGTCTCACCTCAACACACAACAAAACGTAATTACATGATGATTTCAAAACGATTACGTCAGCAAACCACTGTAACAAAAGCAAAGAAAACTCTAGGAAACCTATATGGACTGATCTTTTTGTTATGTTTTCAGATGATATTATAAGTGAATATTTTACAAACCTAAGCTCAGTTTTGTAGTACAAGGTTAGATTAGTGAATGACAAGTTTATATTGTTGTTCAGTGCGTTGTTCTTGGACCAAATAAGACTGGAATACTGAAATTAAAAACTGGTGTAATTCATACAAATTTTACATCTTCAAAGTGAATACCATTTATGTTAGAAAATAATTATAATATGTGTAATATCCGAAAAATTCAATATTAAACACCTAAAAGTTTTTAAAACAACGTCACTGGAATGCGAAAATATAAGTAGTTGCCAAATGTAGTTCTAGTGGTGCATTGGAAACAATACATTGCTGTATTGTTTTGAGAAAATAAACACTCACTTATTCGATAGTGTACGATCTATTAGCAGAGTCTAAAAGCATTCTAGTCCAAAATTACTAAAAATAAACAGAAACTACATTTACTTTTCGAAGACGTGCTAACATTGCGAGCCGGCCGCGGTGGTCTCGCGGTTCTAGGCGCTCAGTCCGGAACCGCGGGACTGCTACGGTTGCAGGTTCGAATCCTGCCTCGGGAATGGATGTGTGTGATGTCCTTAGTTAGGTTTAATTAGTTCTAAGTTCTAGGCGACTGATGACCTCAGAAGTTAAGTCGCATAGTGCTCAGAGCCATTTGAACCATTTTTTTGACATTGCGACGAACACCCTTTTTTAGCATATGGCGCAGCAACCTACTGCGAACATGCAGACACGAAAAACAAGAGATACAATGAAAGCACATGGTGTGAAGTGTATGTCAATTAGGCACAACAATTTTGCTTTGTTTTCTGACCTATAAAAATATAAAATTTCGACGTAGCACTTGTGCCACATAGGGCCGAAAGAAGATAACGGATCATACGCACATCAAGCTAGGCCACGCTGCCCCAACGGCCAACGGCAGCTGTGCCGATGTCAGGACAATAACAATTGCTCTCACTCTCTCTCTTGCTACACGGCAAGTGGGGTTCTAAGATCGCTTACATTACTATAAGCTAAGATGTACAGACACGGAATAATTTACTACATTACAGTGTGAGGCTGTTGTATGATCGATCGTTGACTTTCCTTGCTGCAAGTGGACAAAAAATACGACAATAACTGATAGATGGTTGTACTGATGGTAAAGCATCCACTAAAAATTGTTCGGTAGGGAGTACGTTGGCATGTGCGGGGAACAATAGGAAGGAAAGATTATATATGTGGTGGATTATTCGAAGACAGAGGAGGTGTGAAGTTAGTGATAGAAATTGTAGAACACTCTCAACTGATTGGAAGATAAATGTGAATGTTTACTTTGGGTGGTTTAAGAAAAGTAAAGGAGGGCACCAAAAATATTGCCTTTAGTAAATTTTATAAATTTGTGGTAAAATCTTATGGGACAAACTGATCAGGTCATCGGTCCCTATGCATACACACTACTTAATCTAACTTAAGCCATCACCCACACTCATGCCCGAGGGAGGACTGGAACCCCCGACGGTGGGAGCCGCGCGGACCGTGACAGGACGCCTCAGGCTGTACGGCTTGGCTTTCGTATTTGTCGTATATGTACAGGTGCAAAAGAATTCAACAGCATTCGTAGCTCCGGCGAGAGCGTACGAATCGTTTGATAAGATGGAATAGTGTGGGCAAGATACCGAAAACAGTCGAAACAGGCTACAAACATCGAATATTGACCTTTAGAATAAATATACGAATTTTGAGGAATTCGCATACATAATACAGTGTCTTTCCAAATATTTTGTAAAGGTAGATAATCGTTGATGACATAGTTTTAAACAATGCAAGCTGGGCGTTAGGCATGACAGTAGCACAAACTTAGCAATGGCAGTTTACACCACCAAGTGCTGCCTCTCTTGATCATATCTGTTACTGACAGTTTGTGGTGGTACGTAGTCAATGTAGGCACTGGTAGTTCTGACTTATACAAACTGTAGAAAAATCAAAACAACCTCCGGTGAAACTAAAAGCAAAGATGCCAGCATAATTAGCGCAATGGGAGTTCCATTGTTAAGGCAGAGGAGAGAGTGAGTCGGTGGGAAAAGAACTTCGAAGGGCTGTATGAGGGGGAGGACTTGTCTGATGACGTGTTAGAAGAAGAAACAGGAGTTCGACAGGGAAACGATAGGGGATCGAGTGTTACAATCAGAATTTAAAAGAGTTTTGGACAACTTAAGGCCGGCCTGTGTGGCCGAGCGGTTCTAGTCGCTTCAGTCTGGAACCGCGCGACCACTACGGTTACAGGTTCGAATCCATCCGGGCATGGATGTGTGTGATGTCCTTAAGTTAGTTAGGTTTAAGTAGTTCTAAGTTCTCAGGTGTTAAGTCCCATAGTGCTCAGAGCCATTTGAACCATTTTTTGTTTTGTTTTTGACAACTTAAGACAATATACGGTGGTAGGGATGGATAATATTCAATCCTAATTTTTAAAAGTTCTGCGATACTTGGCAAAAAATAATTATTCACTTGGCGTGTTGAACGTATGAGACTGTTAATATATCACCATATTTTCGGAGACACATGTAATGAGTATATTTTAGTTACTCCTTTATTAATTTTAATATCTACAAAATGTGGTGACACTGCACTTTGCTTTTACCGTATAGACTGCATATGACGAGGCGGCTTTAGGCGGCGAAACCGGTTGTGCTTTAAAAACAAAAATTTTACCAGCAATTAGTTGAATTATTTCCAGCATCAATAAACGTGGTGTTCGAATTTCGATTGTTAGCGACTATGGCTTGACTCCGGGCAGAAAACATCTCGGAAACGGCGAAGCTGGCAGTTGTACGTGTGCTTCTGTCGTATTAATATACGGAGAGTTCTTTAATAACGGTGAAACTATGAGTATGGTCAATTTGTTGGATGTCCACGCCTCTCTACTGTACACTGGAGGTTTTCCTGCCCTGCAAAGCAGAGTAGACAGCGATCTGTGCCAGCTCAATGTTGGTGCAGATGCAATGGTTGCGGTGTCTACCTTTTGGCGCACTTTATTGAGCATGGAGCTCCGCAGACGACCATGATTCGATGAATTTGTCAATAACGATTGCTGTGAGGAGGAGTTTAGCCAGTCTGAGCCGTGGAACGATGGAAATGCGTGGCATAGCTTGATCTACCACGTTTCGTTAGATACCAGCTGATTATTCGTGGACGGAGAACCCGTTATCCAGGCGTACGTTTGCTCGTAACACGTATCACACCGCGGACAAAGACAAATGGGGAGTTTGGTATGACCTGGCCTCCAAACGAGTTGTGGGTTGAACGAAAACGCGATAAGAGCCGTGGACTACGTGGACGCTATCACCGACCAACTGTATTGCTTCATACTTTTTTCCCGCATACGATGGCATCGTTTTGCATCACAACTATCAGGGGCACAAGGCTACAGTGATTTGAGACACATGAGGGTGACGCATAAATTACCGGCCAGTAAATACTGGGAATATTGTGTTTTGTGGGCAGACATCTCATGCTACATTCTAGGAAAACGTAATAAGGACCTGACGAATCCATGAAACGCTGTATCACTGTTTTATTGCGTTCCAAAGACGGAACAATACGCTATTAAACAAGCGCTAATAATTTTTATAAATTGATAATCCAAAATATTATTACCAGTGCCAACAGTAACCTTGCATCCACGCGACGGGGTAACAAAAGTATGTAAGCGGTGCAAACACGGACGGGGGATCACCCTAGCGAAGATACAGGCTGCCAATGCGCAAATTCATTGAGATAAGCGACTTTTACAAAAGCAGATTATTACTACGCAGAGCCTGTGAACGCCGAAGCAGGTCGAGTGTTGACGTGCTACTGCTTCGAGCTTCTATGGAAGGAGGTAGAAGGACAGCGAAACTACCACTACGTGCCAAATGGTTTGACGTCTATGACTCTCCACATAACGTGTAGTTCGGATGTTCGTCTGCTCTTAGAGCATAGATGGCGATCTGTGGCATCTCTGCCGAGAGAGTAAAATGCTATTGCATGCACAATTTTTTCAGAGGACACCGTTCATCGTTCATCGTTGAACTTGGAGCTCCACAGCAGATCACCCTTACGTAGTCACATGTTGACCCAACGGCATCGTCAATTTGATTGCCGTAGGGACGGGACCATCGAAATTCTGCCATCGATCAATGGGAATGTGTCAGCTCTTCGGGTGAATCACAGTATAGCTCCATTAGGTCGATGGTCATCTCCACAAACGCCATAGTCGAGGTGAGCGGCGGCTCGAAACGTGCAGTGCGCCACGGAAACAGGCTGGTGGGAGCAGTATTATGGTATGAGAGACGCTCTACTGGGACCTGTAGTAGTAATCGAAGACGCGCTAACTGCTGCGAACCACTTGAATCTCCTCATGCTTGATGTCTTCCCCGACGGTGATGTCGTCTTTCAGCAGTATAATTTCCACTTTCTCTTAGCCAGGTTTGAGGAGTATTATAGTGAACGCATGACCAAATTAGCCAGATGTAAATTATATGGGATTCACTCGGGTTGCCACCGAGCGTCATCACCACGTACACAAATCAGGAGACCGTTAAATACGCGAGTTACATGACCTGAGCGTAGATATCTAATGCCACACACGTCGACATTTCTACCAGCAAACTTTCGGACACCTAATCCGCTGAATTAAGTTCCAAAGACGGAAAAACAAGGTGTTAAGCAAGTGGTCATTATGTTTTGGGACGTCATTGTATATGCTGAGATAAGGAGATGATATAACTGTTCTAGGTACAAGATTTCTTATGTATTTCAAATACACGTTATAAAGATTTGGAAAAATATTATAAAACTGAAAATTAAATTGCGTTTGTGAATTTGTAGGTGGTGACTTCATATTAATTTTGTATGTGACTGTGCAAGGAAACGGATGTTTGAAGATCTCCTAAATTCGTGTGATCTAATGCGGACTGTGGTTCCCCCAATAAGAGTGCAAGGGAACAGTATCACAGCCATAGACAATATTTTTATTCGTTCTTCATTATTAGATGGGCATTCTATTAGTAAAAGGGTGAATGGTCTGACAGACCATTATGCACAAATTTTAGCATTAAAACGTTTTTGCATTCAAACAAATTTTATACTTAATTACAAACTATGTAGGAAAATTAATCCAATGGCAATAGAGAGTTTTTAAAATCACGTTAAGGAACAATAGTGGCAGGATGTTTATAGTGCCGGTAACACAGATGACAAATAAAATGCTTTCGTTAACTCATTGGTCTTTGAAAGCTGCTTTCCCTCAGAAGGTTGTAAACAGCGCACCAACAGTAAGAGGCAGCCTGAGTGGCTGACTAATGGTATAAGGATACCATGTAGAACAAAGTGGGAATTATATAAACATGTTAGAAGTAGTCATAATCGAGTTACAATAGCCCGTTACAAGCAGTGTTGTAAGGTGCTTAAAATGTCTTGTTTTACAGAAACAGAATAGCTAATTCAAAGGATACAATTAAAAACATGTTGTCAATCGTGAAGTAAGTATCTGGTCAGCAGCACAAAGTCAACAATATAAAGTCAGTGCGTAGAAAAAATGTTTCTGTTATTGATAAGTCATACATATGTATAGAATTTACCAATCACTTTCTGAACATTGCTGATGAATTAAATAAAAACTTAGTTGCTACAGGGATACATGTAACTCTGTTGAAAAATGCCTTCCCAAGATTAGTGTCTGAAATGCTCCTCTGTGATACTGACAAGGGGGAGACTTAGTCAATAATTAAATCACTGAATACTAAGGATTCTCATGGATATAATGCAATAACTAGCAGAATCTTATGGTACTGTGCTGGATATTGTTGTCCTGTAATTGCCCATATTTGCAATTTTTCCTTTACGATGGTCAGCTTCCTGAACGATTAAAGTACTCAGTAGTAAAGCCGTTTTGTAAAAAGGGAGAAAGGGATAATGAAGACAATTTTAGACCTGTTTCTACACCATCAGCGTTTGCTAAAGTTTTTGAAAAAGCTGTGTATGTGAGGATAATTCATCGTTTTATTTCAATAATGCGCTATCAAATGTACAATTCGGTTTTAGAAGTGGTTTAACAACTGAAAATGCTATATTATTTTTTCTCTGTCAGGTACTGGATGGATTAAACAAAAGATCTCAAACGTTAGGCATCTTTTTTGATTAACTAATGCGTTTGATTGTGTTGATCACAAAATATTGCTCCAGAAGTTGGACCATTATGGAATACCGGGAGTACCTCATAATTGGTTCACCTCTTACTTCAAAAGGTCTATCTCCACAGTTCTGAGAATTGCTATGATGTGGGGTCTGACGGGGGCGCGGTTATATGGGGGGGGGGGGGGGGGGGGGGGAGGGGGGGTGCCCACGGATCAATGCTGGGGTCACTCCTGTTCCTTATGTATATAAATGATATGCTCTCGAGCATTACAGGTGATTCTAAAATATTTCTGTTCGCTGATGACATTAGCTTGGTTGTAAAGGATTTTGAGTCCAACGTTGACACTGTTTCAGATACTGCAGTTCATGGCCTGTAGAAAATCAACTAACGCTAAATCACACCTAATACTCAGTTCATACAGTTTCTAACACGCAAGTCAACAAAACCTGACGTTTTGATTTCACAGAATGGGCTTATGGATTAGTGAAAGTGAACTGTTCAGATTTCTTGATCTTCAGTTAGACAGTAAACTGTCGTGTAAAGCCCAAGTTTAGGATCTAGTTCATGGGACTTAATGCTGCCACTTTTACTATTCTAGCGCTATCTGAAGTAAGGGATAGTCACACCAAAAGTAGTCTACTTTGTTTTCATTCGGTTATGACGTATGGTACTATATTTCCCTTTCTCAAAGGATACTTTTGGCTCGGAAACGAGTGGTGTAAGTTCGCGTACCTCTTGTCGCCACCTGTTCACTAGTCTGGGTATTCTGACATTGGCGTCTCAATATATATATTCATTACTGTCGTTTCTTGTTGACAATATCAGCTTATTTCCAAGAGTTAGCAGCTTTCACTCAGTTAATACTAGGCAGAAATCCAGTCTGCATTTGGATCGGACTTCCCTGACTCTTGTGCAGAATTGCTTGAAGTTTACTGCTGCATCCCTTTGGAATAAGCTACCACAAAAATTCAAAAATCTTAGGAGTAATCCATGCGCTTTCTCATCCAAACTGGAGAGTTTCCTCATGAGTGATTCCTATTCTATCGAGATGTTCCTTGAAAAATTAAGCTGATTCCTGTGTTATATTGTTGCGTTTATACAAACTTATGGCTTTCTTCTGTTTCATAAACACTTTATTTCATCTGTTACTATTTTTATGTTGTAATTTAATGTACTGACACGTTCCGTGAGCTTGGAGATTTGCTCCTCAATTAGTTCCTACGGCACTATGCGCATAAAATAAATAAGTATCAATATGAATGAAATTCAGTGATACCAACAGCATCATTGAGCCATGGCGCGATTTATTCACTTCTCAATTTTTCATCATAGATTTTCGGAAAGTAAAAAGCGCTGAGACTGCAGCAACGTGGTGAAAGCATTAAGGGCGACAGGTACATGGGAGAGGAAGCCCCAGGGATGAAGCAAGCAGACGAGGGGCTTGCCGGTGCTTTGATACCAGCCCGCGCAGCGAGTTTTTATTGCCTCCTCGGTATTCTGCCCGGCGGCCGCAGGCGTCCTGAGTGTTGCCGGCCATCCGGGCGCTACTTCGGTCGGCCCGCCACTGACCTGCCGCCCCCGCGAGGCCGGGTTTAGCCGGCCGCGGCGCGCCACCAGAGGGCCGTAATTCGTACACCAGCGGCCCAGCGTGCGCTGCATGTGTAACTGCTCCGGGCTCTTCCCGGCAACTGCGAATGCGCTAACGGCTCACCGTTCATCCGGCGAGCCGCCACGACGAGATCGACCGGCGCAATCTCCCAGCGGCTTAACAGCGCTCTCTCCACTCTAACGAAAAAAACAACCATGGCGGTAGTAAAAATTCACGGTTTGCCGCTGGATACCGAAAATCGCGCCGTAGTGGCTATCGTATCGTTTACTTTGTGTTACCGCATCCAGTTTTCCTCTTTCTGTTTCTGTATACATCGCGTCCTACATCTCGTGAAATAACCTGCTCATAATATTTCACAACCTGTTGAAAGTATGGGAATTGATGCATCTAGGTAGTAAAAGTGCCGTATAGTCAGAGTAATGTCCTATACGGCGAGTACTAGCAACATACTGCTACACAACAAGATCGTAGAAGTGGACACAATACGGCTGTCTTTCTTCTCAGTAAGGAACTTATTAAAACTATAGTGATTTCGAAAAGATTCCATAGGCTGATATTGCTGCGTATAAGGCATTCATATTAAGGAAGCCAGTGTGTAGGTATCCCAGATCTCGAAGAGCGCCTCTTGTTTTTGTAAGAGCTTTGTTTATTCGTACTCGTCATACATGTAAACAGTTTATCGTGTAGACCTCGTTTGGGATAAAGCTCGTGGCAGAATTTAGTGTTGTTGACGATTGTACAGTTGACGATTGTACATTGTATACTAGGTTTTCGTAAGTGAAAACCAATGATGAAAAATGAACAAAAGTCGATAAGCGATTTATCCTTTTGTAGCCACCGCGGGTTCTCAGAACAGTACCCTGAACCCTGCGGCTTCCTCTAGTTCCTCAAAAAGTCATCCCAGCGATTGCGTAGTTGGTATAACGCCCTGTAACAGACGATTACGCAACTGGGCTATAGATCCCTACCCTTACTGAGCTTCTATTGTGCTGAATGCATTGTGCATTAAGAATCTAATGAGCACAGAATATGGAAAAACGAAAGTAATGAAGAGTATCGAGAAAAAAAAGAAAACCTTATCATCAGCACTGGGACCACGAACCAGGTTAAGCTACGAAATTCTGCCAGCATTGAAACAAAGCAACGAATGACGGACGAAGACTCTGCTTTGTTACTAGTAAGACAGTACCTGTCAGCTTCCATGATGTCATTGTGCTTCGCTTGCAGACATGAGTGTTCGCCGGCCGTGGTGGTCTCGCGGTTCTAGGCGCGCAGTCCGGAACCGTGCGACTGCTACGGTCGCAGGTTCGAATCCTGCCTCGGGCATGGATGTGTGTGATGTCCTTAGGTTAGTTAGGTTTAAGTAGTTCTAAGTTCTAGGGGACTGATAACCACAGCAGTTGAGTCCCATAGTGCTCATAGCCATTTGAACCATTTGAACATGAGTGTTCGATCGTTCCCCCGCCACCCACCCCCCTCCCCTCCACAGTCTTGCGGTAGCTTCAGAGTTTGCTTCTCGCTCTACATTTACCCCTAACTGGCAGTCTACTAGTCATTGACCAATGTCACAGGTAGTCCGCCTTCAGGCAGCTTCCAAGGTAGAACATAGAACATGGACGAATTCCGATGGTCCACTGGGGTTACTGTCCTGGGGTGTAACAGGTGTCTTGCCATTTTAACGAGAAGTCCATTTCTCATGTACACAGGGTGAAGCAGAACTTCAGCAATGAAATTTCGGAGGTTGTCCAAGGATACTTTCCTAGAATTTTGGAATAACGGGATCTTGGTCTCCATTGGTACGTCGCAGAGTAATTACTTTCAGTTTCATTTGTCACCCCTTGTATCGGTAAGGCACTGGAAACATATGCATTACAGTGAACGGGTAGACGATAAGCGCTGTTTGTCTTGATTGGAAACAAACTTTTTCCAGTCACTCACGGTACTTGCTTTTGAAAACAGTAAGGCCTACTTTACTCTTGGTTCTCAGAGCTTTAATTCAGTCCGATCATGGGTTGATTGTTTAACAGTGTTAGTTATACGTTAACCACGATATATACAACATTATGGATGGGTTTACTGACGGAAAATCAGCCGATATGCATCGCGTCTGTGGGTTCACTGAATGCATTGGAGAAACGGCACGACATCGATATGCCTAGTTGTTCCTGCAGCGATGACAACCCCGCAACAATAGTTTTTGCATCTGCACATAGGCGCCCACAAATAACCTGATCGTTTCGTATTACATCCTTATATATAAACTGAAGGGGGCAACTGCTGTCAGCTGTAGCAGGACATTACGCGAAATAAGCGGCGACGAATAAAAATGTGGACCAAATCGGGACTTGAACATGTGATCTCCCGCTTACTGGGCAAGTGTGTTATCCCCAGCGCCATCCGGGACACAGTGTTATCGCAACTACACGGACCATCTCGGCACGCCTTACGGCCGATCCACATTCCCGCCGAGCGCCACCTAACCACAGTCCCTGTTCATTGACTCCACGTTCGATATTCTACGATTCCCACTGGAGATCGGACGTATTTGTGCATCCACAATGAAGAAGGTGGATCCATTCCCAAACTAGGCATATAAGTTATATGAATGCATGCTGTCTGTTCTTTCAGACATTTCCGAAAAAATAAACAGCACGTATTCATGCAACTGATATGCCAAGCTCTTCTGAACGTAAGATCAATCGTTCCGTGTCCGCAGTATAACGACAACACTGTTTTCCCCGTCCCCGACGTGCCTTATGTGGCCTCCCTTGCTTGTGCTGACACATGCCGTCTGTGACAGGTCACTGAACTTTGAGGTCGAACATAGGCGGTAGTCACGTTAATATGAATGGATCATATATGAAATCCATTTTTTCTGTCTGTAATTTAAGAACAACCCATTCTGCAGCAGCTTAATCCTCCGCTAGAAACCTAACATTCTTTTTTTCGACTGATAATAATCGTTTCATTAGCTAGCCATTTCTATTCTATTTCTTCTACCTTTGATAAAAATATGAGCTTTACCGCGACTTCATATTTACCTTCCATGTGTTACAGAATTGTTCCTGAACTATCATCCCTCTCCTCTGCTTTTAAACTACCTTCGGCGCTTCTTCTTAAACCAATGAGTATCAGCTCAGAGAATTTCCACTTCCAAATATTACTCTCAAATATTATACGTCGTAAGTTTCACCATTCCTTTTGCTAATAAAAATATGTAGTTTTCATAATTAATATTAAATGAAACCAACGGAAAGTATAAATAAGGGCCAACACGTAAGTAAATTAAAAGGAAAATTGTTATGGGGAAATTTAATGCTACGCTGTGTATGCGAAGATTAAACGCTGCGTCATGTTAGATGTGACCATGTTCACGTATTTGGAGAAACCTTAATTTTCTGGAGTAATTTTTTTAATTTCCCGATAAGTGAATGTTACCATTTAAACGTAGATTAACGAAGCACACGGTCCAGTCTCCTTAATGTGACAGTCGCCTACGTTCGACATCAGCGTGGAACAACCGCTCACAGGCAGCAGGTAGAAGGTGGCAGCACTGGCAGTGGAGGCTATAAAAAGTGTGTCGGGGGAATGCAGCAACAGTTGTTGTCATAATGCGAAAACAGAGTCATTTATCTGACGTCCAAAGGGGCATAATCATTGCCCTTTGGACGAAGGTTGGAAGCATTTCCGAAACAGCTAAGCCTGTAATCTCTTCATGTGCCGACCAAAGTTGAAGTATACCATGCAGGGCAAATGGTTCTGTTTAAAACCGGAGCCAACGCATGTGTGGTGTAACACGGCAATAGATGAAAGGGGTACACGACGGCTGGAAATAGACGTACGGTCGAAAAGACATGCAACTGACCACCCAGATGAACAAAGGGGCTACTAATAGTCTCTCCTCAACCACCATTCAGCGAACGTAGCTGAATATGGGCCTACGCAGCAGACACCTGGTACTTACACCCATACTTACTGCTGTACATCCATCCGATACACGTTGCCACATTCAGCAAATCTGAGTTACTTGAAAGAACACGGTCTAGTAGCACATAGTTCAGAATTCCGCTATTATTTGGAGAAAGTAATTTATTTATCTAACGCAATAACATACTTCATTTATTACTTATATCTAATTTTAAGCATAAGGTTTAATAATTGACTCATTTGCATTATGTAGAAAATATTCAAACACTGGGAGGCAGATCACACCCCATAGATATTTAGAAAGCATATGGGACCTCAGTGCATTACCTGCTGAGTTCCTCACATTAATAGCTTAGTTATCAAACAAGCAAATCAATTACCTAATCATGTAATTATCCTAGTACCACAATGAACGCCTGTGAGTTACATTATAGCATTTCTGGCACTCTGTTCAAAATTTAGGAATTGCTCTCTTCTCATTGAGTCACACTAATAATCACACACTACAGGCTAAGCCCTCCACTTACTTATTGGTTTATCATCATACTTTCCTTAGATATAGGGGCTATCAGATGATTCAGTAGCCCCCACACTGTGTCCACCAAAGCTCATTTTAACCATGGAACGACATAGGAAGTATGATATAAATTTTATGTGGTATAATATTCTCGCAGTGGTAGTCAAGGATGGCTCGAAGTTTTTCTAGAATAAGTTTGTACACCCAGTTAACAGGTTTAGTAGTTCAGAACACTGGGTTCCAGTTAAGCAGCCTCTGCGACTATGACTGTAGCATTTCCCTAAGCAGCTGACAATCTTCCTGCGTTTTTCTGACAGTAGTTTCATACCTCTTATGGAGTCTGCCACTGAAACATCAACCACAAAGCATGTTCCCCTTGTCGCTACATTTCCAAGTATCACATATAGATATGTCTGCGCTACAACATTCTATGATACTGTGACATGTCCCAGGATTCGACAGCTGCTAACAGGCAACATAGGCCTTGATCCTCACTCGTATATTCTTTTAATCAAATATGAGGACACAACACTGACAGAGGAATCTGTTTCAAAAATGACCATAACTGGTATCTTGACAATTCCTGCGATAACTACAGGATGTGTAACAAGACAGAAGAAACCGTTTCTAAAATGACTGTAAATGGTACTTGGCTTTTCCATGCATTAATCGTGCAGTGTGTGAAAGAGCTGAACGCTGACTGCTGCAGTTATATCTGAGCATACTTCCAGCTTTGTGGCTTTACCGCTGTAGAATATCAGAAGATTTACCTCCATATTACAGCTCCTGTTCCCATCCACGACTGACATTCGAGGGCTACATGTAGTTGTTATTAGTTTTCCAAGTGTTTAATTAGTGATCGTTGTCGACTACCTCAATGACGATGAGTTGTTGGTTCCTCCAGTCTTGGTTGTTCAGTCTGTTGTGTTGGTTATTGCTTTGATGGTATTGGTTGTTGTTCAGTGTTTTATAACCATAGTTATTTCTTATTTGTTTTAGGATTACTTCAGCTACTGTCATGATTTCCATTAGCCTTTTATTCACCGGAATAATTTTGTGGATTATCGTGACTTCCTGACATTGCTTGCGCTGGGAACAGCCCGCTGATTTTAATTCAAGTTAGTCCTATATTTAACACTCTTATGTAGTATAGCAATTTAATCAAGAACCGATTTTCAATCATCAAGGTTCGATTCAGTGACATGTATTGACTTACTTTCCACTTAGTAAGTAGTTTGCCTTTAAGAATTTGCAAAATGTCTCTGTGCAACATTTGCTCATTCCGGTACCTCATCTTGTTAAAGCATTTCTCCAAAGGCCGAGTTCCGTTTTCGAAGTTAAACAGTTCAGAGTTAAGATTGTCTTTCCTTAGCCGCTTTGGAGCTGCTCGACGAATATCTGGCCAAGGAAGCGCTCCCACTTCATCTACATCTACGTGATTACTCTGCTATTCACAATAAAGTGCCTGGCAGAAGGTTCAATGAACTTTTACCATAATTCTTACGATGTTTACGGCTTCTCTTGCACACAGTGCGGTGTTGCCTTGTATTTACCGTCTCATGGAAACTATTTTTTGAGTATCATTCCCCATTCGTGGCAAGTTACCAAGAAAAGCTCTTAAGAATACAACTAGCTGTACATTTTTCTTGTCTGTCGAAAACGCATGGAACTGCCGGTATTTTATGAGGTTCTCTCCCATGAGCACCGAGGTGCATCTGTGCATGGTCCCCACCACCTAATGCGGTTGTATTAACAATTGTGCAGCTGGCTCAGTTTGCTTGTGCTGACTTAGTATTAGATCTGCCTCGAGGATTTCCATCTGCTCGTGCATCGTTGGCTGATTGTCTTGCACCACGTCTTTAAACTCATTTGATTGTTTACTCTCATCAGCTTCTCACTTTTGGAGTCATAACATTGCGGGAAGTATTTATCTAATTGATTTTTCATGACTTGTAGTGCAAGTGTAGCCACCTCATTTGAGCCATCATATGGAGTGTTAGCGTGCTCTGTTGCTCTCTGAAGTCTATTATCAGTGTCTTCCGTAAGCTTTTTACCTTTGCCTGGTATCCAACTAGCAAATTCAGCCACAGAATGTTTCCTTTGTAATGGAAAGTGCACGTTAATTATCTTCTCTTGTTCCAGGGATAATTCATCCAGAAATTCAGACAACTTTAGAATGGCTTCTGAAAAACACTAATCCGTAGTTCATATTTCAGCAACCCTATCTGTTAATTTACCAATCGCTTTAGGGAAGCCACCCTAAGTCTGTCTTAACTAATGAATGTCATTAGAGATCTCCTTCGATAGGTTATTCTGTGAATCAGAAATTTTCTACATTTAACGCGACTTGTGTTAGAAATTTGTCCTCTCACAGATCTGCGAGTTCACTTCTCCGTCCAGCTTGCTTTATATTCTTAGTACGTAGCTGAACATCATCAAGTTCAGTCACATCCATTTTAGGTGGATTTGATATTTTGATCATAACTGTCAAAATTCTCCAAAAATTTATAATATATGATGGAATAATAATGATCAATGTTATTACACTAATACATATGCTAGAAATTAGCACAATAGAGCTTCAATACTTAAATGAAAAAAGTGATGGTACCTTACTGTAATAGCCACAAGACGTTCAATTACTACGAACAATATTCTATTTCTACAGGGCAAAAAAAAAAAAAAAAAAAAAACAGACCGAAGAATTGAAACTGAAGTTTTCTTTATAAAACTTTTCATGTACAACTGCACCCAAGAACAAACAATACATATAAGCACTGAATCCTCGACTTTTTCAAACTTAAGTACTTGCAAGAAAACTGTACATTATTTGTAACAAAAATACATAATATGGGTAAATTATTTCTTCTATTACATTTATCATCTATAAATTAGTCCTAAAAATATGTTTATTTAAACTTACACCTGTGACTGAAATCTAGCTTGCATAGCTTTTATGTAAATATTTTACCATTTCATTAACGGAAGCCACAGGAAAGATTAACATCACGTAAATTAAACCGCGCGAGGTATCCGCGTTGCCTTAGGCACCTTGCCACGGTTCGCCTCCCCACCCCCCTCCCCGTCTGAGGTTCGAGTTCTCCTGGGGCATGTGTGTGTGTGTGTGTGTGTGTGTGTGTGTGTGTGTGTGTGTGTGTGTGTGTGTGTGTGTGTGCGTGTGTGTGCATGTGCGTGTTTTCCTTATCGTAAGGTACTTCAAGTAACATTAAGTAGTGTGTAAGCGTAGGGACCAATGCCTTCAGCAGTTTGGTCCCATAGGAACTTACCATCACCATGTAAATTTTAAAATATTGATTCTCTTTTCGTTTGAAAGTTAATCATTGTGGCAGAATGTAGTTTAAGTATAGTTGTATACATAATACCATGAAATTTATTTGGTGATTGGTATAAAACGAGCTGTGTTAGGTTCACGAGGACATACTGAAAAGTAACGCCTCCTGAGGTCTTACGTGTCCTGCATGTTACTCGGTCGACTTTCCCACTTCGCTGATGCACTAGAGGGCTCTGAATTGTAATGTGTAATGTGGCTGCGTGTAACGAAACTAAAGACACAATTTTAAAGAGTTCTTCTACACCTGGACCACCCTCTCCTTCAGCACGACAACGGCAGACGACGCACGAGCACTGTGGCATCTGCAACGATCCGACGCCTTGAAATCACAGTCCTCCATCATTCTACTTGCAGTCCCGGCTTGGCCCTTGCCTGTTTCATCTGTTTCCTGAACAAAGTACACCTTCGAGGACTTCACTCTGATAATAACCAAGCGGCGCAAACAGAGGTGCGGTTGTGGCTCCGTCAGTAACGTCAAACATTCTACAGTGACGGTATCAATAAACTGGTCTCTTATTGGGAGAAATGTGTTCATCGTTAGAGTGACTATTTAGAGCAGTAAATATGTAGACATGAATAAAAAAGATTAGCCCGTTAATGAAGTTAGTTTGTTTAAAAAGTTTTGAGTACTGACATAAGGGATTCGGAGGCATTACCTTTCAGGACACGTGTAAATTCTCTACCTCTTAGTGACGCATAAATAATTGTGCCAGACATGGACTCGATCATGGATTTCCTGCTTGTCGAGTGTCTGCCTTATCCAGTTTGGCCATCCATATGCGCTCCCTGGACTGATCCAGTGACCCAAATGCCTCGATATCTATACTAGAGATGGGTCGTTCGCGAACTAATGGGTTCAAAGAAACCAAGATGAACTGAACAAGTGAGGAACGAATTCTAAAGAATGGTCTTTCATAGTTCACTTCGGTCGCGGCTTTCTACTTATAGTTCCCGGGAACGGGAAACGCTAGGTCTCGTTCCCACAACGGCACGTCGTCCGGTCTCATTCCAGCATCGGCCCCGAGCACTACTCTGCTCATTATCGCCCACTA
This sequence comes from Schistocerca serialis cubense, assembly GCF_023864345.2. NCBI lineage: Eukaryota > Metazoa > Arthropoda > Insecta > Orthoptera > Acrididae > Schistocerca > Schistocerca serialis. Next base: position 671,291,345 of record NC_064642.1, read on the forward strand.
ATCGTCATCTGTTGTTCCGAAGTTGTTGTTTGCATTAGCTTATTTGTTATTTCTTCACTACCTAATTATTACATGTTTATCTACTCTGCTCGTAGCGGTCAACAAATCGTGTGTAATTGCCGAGCAGTCTGTAGTCGCGGCCGGTTTTTTGTGCACCACTTTATATTATTTCACTGCGATCAGCCACATAACATTACAGCTGGCTAAACGAGAGGTTTTGCAGAATCACGAAAATTACATGTGTGAGAGAATTCTGTTATGAATAAAAACACTGTACTCCAGGCGGGAAGCAAGTGCCCCCTCTTGGTGTCTTCCATCTTCAGTCACCTATGCCACTTATTTTCAATTTTTCATAACAACCATATACCAAGCACAAATGAACGGTAAACGAGTAAAAATGAATAGTTCCCAAAAAAGAGCGATCACCAGTGAACTAGTTCCCAAGGATGAACGAGTTTGCCCGTCTCTAGTACTCTTCACATTACGCAGATTCTCGCCGTAGGGAGAATAATACATGTCTAATGTTGTTATCGCCTTTGCCCGTGTCGGCTTGCAATAATTGCATGCAAGCGTGTGCAAAGGAACAGACATTACTGACGATCCACATCTGTGCTAAATATTGCTGGTTGTGAATAATTCGAATCAGCTGTATCAGGTGGTTTTAGGTGTAGTTTACTATCTGTAGTGACACATGAATATTTGTGCCAGAACAGGACTTGAACCCAGGTTTCCCACTTATCATGAGCAGTACTCTTGCCCGTTCGGATATCCATGCACATCTCCCAGGCCGACCAAAACATCCTTACGTCTTATTGTCTATGTCCCGTAGTGATCGCACACCGTTTGTGTGATTCGTGTAGAGGGAGAGACAATAGATTTCTCCTCAGCTTGCGTTTTTTGGCATTACAAAGAGTTAGTGCAGTGTTTGTATTCGACCTGTGTAGTTCGATACAAATGTCTTTCAGACATGCATGCATTTCTGAATGAGCTGATACTGCTGACGGTCTAAGGCTGTATTAAATTATAAAATGTATTCAAAAATTGCGAGTACATATTACATCAGCTGTACGGTTAACTACAGACCCATTCAAATTTGAGTCGGATATTCACTCGAACCAAGGCTTCCTGCTGACTGTGAGCTGTTGCCTTAACCACTTCGCGTATCCTCGCACGCCTCCCAGGTCAGCAAAAAATTCCTTGTGTCGTAGTGTCTGCGGCCTATAGCAGTCGCTCACCCTTCATGTCATTCCCGGAATCATGGACGGGTGGAAAGATGATAGTAACGTTGGACACTTAATCTCTTTTTCTCCGTTTCGGGAATCCAAGTAATGTTGTGAGCGTCAGGGGATATAGGAAGTGTGGCATATGGAGGCCTCGTTTGGTCCAAGGGAATGTGCACGGAAAACTGAAATGGTTCTAGTGGTCTCTTGCGATGAGCATGAAATCCGGCCTCGAGTCCAAATCCGGCAATAATTTTCATGTGTCACTAACAGGTAGTATTTCTTCACGTCTTACAGTTAATGTCATAGAATTCGCAATCAGCGAATAAATTCGTAATTTTTTGTGTAGCTGCGGATTGTTAGGAGTATCTGTTCTTTCTGACCTGCGTAAATGTCTGAAGAAGAAACATAGTAGACTAAGTCGTAAATATTGTCTGTAAGAACCATAACGTAACGTTTTCTATCAGAAATGCAGTCGTAATATACTGTTCCCTTCTTCCTCCTTCAGATTTCCCTTGATCATCGTGCCTGGTAAAATATCACCCGTGTTACAATACACGATAATGTTGCTCGACTAGTGATAATCGATAATCATTTAATTTTAAAAAACCAGTAGGAAGTTAAATCAAGATTTCGACATTTCATTACAGTTCTGTACTAGTTGGCGTGGCAATTATATGTAACAAAAATGTAGGACATTAGGAATTTCTGTTATCCATAAGTAATTCAGTAAACCTGATGAGTCTCACCGATTACGATGTATTATTATCTCAATGTCCAGAAAATATCCCATAAAGAAAGTTAATTACAGTTGCGCAATTACATTCAATAATTCAGTATACAATATGGCTGAGACAGGTGGAAGTGAGTGTCGTTTTGTAGGTTTCATTCTCACTGTGTTCAATAATTTTAGCAATTTCGTCCACATTCGTTCCTTTTAAAATGTGTCAGGCTGCTGATAACTTCTCGCTTAACAGACAGTGGCAGAATAATATTATGTATTCCTACACTTTCTTGAGAATTTTCGGAACAAAACAATTGCAGCAGCAATAACAAATCGCGCAAAACTGCCGTTTGATGGTATTTTTCCTGGTTCTGGTAAATAGGAGTCAAAGTCCACCACAAGCAGGAAGCAGCTACATTGGTTGCGGGGGCTGTATAGAGGGGACGGTCGTTGTTTTAGGTGAGAGTGTCTCGGGATAAGGCAGAAAGGTCTTCAGTTTCACAGGGTGCAGGACGAACACAGGAAGAGGGTGGATATTAGAAGGAAGTTGTGAATTTTCACAGCTGTGTTGGAAAAGAACCACAGATCCAAGAGCTAATGGAAAGCACTGAATCTAGGTATTCCTCCGCAATGAACATTTATAGTGTACACAGATTGCAAATTTTTGATTTCTTCGAAAATACCATTTTCGACTATGTTATGTGATTTGGAAATGGGTCTCGGCTCGAAACTAGTTATAAAATGAATAGAAAGTAAAAAACATTCCAATTTTATACTTGTTTTTCTTTCTCCTGATTAACAGAAGTCGCTAGACCAAGCTACTCCAGCATGCTGGATGTCCTTAAATATTCAATTTTTTTTTTTTTTTTCATAATGCGGGGCCACAGTCATAATATATTTCTTTAAAGTCAGTACCGCCATTAGACTGTTGTTTATCTACAGATTTACATTTACACTTACACAATCACGATTTCGGCTTCAAAGTGTCATTATCAAGTGTTTTAAGTGTTATAAATTGCCTAAGAATGCATAATACGACAGTATGCCATCTTAGGCAATTTATAACACTAAAAACACTTGTTAATGGCACTTTGAAGCCGAAATCATGACTGTGTAAGTGTAAATGTTACCCTGTTAATAAACAACAGTCTAATGGCGGTACTGAAGGTTAAATATTCAGATGCCGAGGATGCACAAAAGAGCTTTTTAAAGGTGAAGTTGCGAGTCTGAAGTCACTAGAGGAGCTGACAGCAACGGAAAAACGGGATACATAATGCCCTTTCTATGCTCAACGCTGCAGAGCACGCGGAAAGAGCCAACATAAACACCCTACCCTTCTTAACAAATGTCTCATTGCAGGCTGATGAGGTAATTGCCAACTACCCATTGCATCGTTTCAGCCCTTGTGTCAATCCCAGTATCCAGTGAGAGGGGAGATTGTGAAGGTCGATCCTATCATTGGCGTTCCAGCTTTCTTCGATAATGTATCGAATCATGAGTCTGACTTGAAGGACGCTGCTTCAGCCAGCTACACTGTCAACATTCGAGATTTATTTATTTATTTATTTATTTATTGTTCCGTGGGACCACATTTAGGAGAAGTCTCCATGGTCATGGAACGAGTCAATACATGAAATTATAACACGATTGTAGAAACAGGTAAAATGAAATATAAGAAACATATTCAGGCGACAAGTCATTAGTTTAAATAAAGAAAATCAAGAATGTATCACTGGAATTTGCTTAATTTTTTAGCTCTTCCAGGAGCTCCTCGACAGAATAGAAGGAGTGAGCCATGAGGAAACTCTTCAGTTTAGACTTAAAAGTGTTTGGGCTACTGCTAAGATTTTTGAGTTCTTGTGGTAGCATATTGAAAATGGATGCAGCAGAATACTGCACTCCTTTCTGCACAAGAGTGAAGGAAGTGCATTCCACATGCAGATTTGATTTCTGCCTAGTATTAACTGAGTGAAAGCTGCTAACTCTTGGGAATAAGCTAATATTGCTAACAACAAACGACATTAAAGAAAATACGTACTGTGAGGGCAATGTCAAAATTCCCAGACTATTGAATAGGGGTCGACAAGAGGTTTTCGAACTTACACCATACATAGCTCGAACAGCCCGTTTTTGAGCCAAAAATACCCTTTTTGAATCAGAAGAATTACCCCAAAAAATAATACCATATGACATAAGCGTATGAAAATATGCGAAGTATACTACTTTTCGTGTTGAAATGTCACTTATTTCAGATACTGTTCTAATGGTAAATAAAGCGGCATTTAGTTTCTGAACAAGATCCTGAACATGGGCTTTCCACAACAGCGTACTATCTATCCGTACGCCTAGGAACTTGAACTGTTCCGTCTCGCTTATAACATGCCCATTCTGTCTGATTAAAATGTCAGTTCTTGTTGAATTGTGGGTTAGAAACTGTAAAAACTGAGTCTTACTGTGATTTAGCATCAAATTATTTTCCACAAGCCACGAACTTATATCATGAACTACATTATTTGATAATGTTTCAATAATACACACAAGATCCTTCACTACCAAGGTGGTGTCATCAGCAAACAGAAATATTTTTGAATCACCTGTAATACTAGAAGGCATATCATTTACATAAATAAGAAACAGCAGTGGCCCCAGCACCGACCCTTGGGGAACGCCCCATTTAACAGTGCCCCATTGGGACTGAACATCATTACCACTCTCAATATTGCGGAGGATTACCTTCTGCTTTCTGTTCTTAAAGTAGGAGGCGAACCAATTGTAAGCTACTCCCCTTACTCCATAATGTTCCAACTTCTGCAGTAATATTTTGTGGTCAACACAGTCAAAAGCCTTCGTTAAATCAAAGAAAACACCTAACGTTCGCAACCTTTTATTTAATCCGTCCAAAACCTCACAGATAAAAGAGACTATAGCATTTTCAGTTGTTAAGCCATTTCTAAAACCAAACTGTACATTTGACAGCAAATTATGTGAATTTAAATGCTGCAGTAACCTTGTATGTACAACCCTCTCGATAACTTTAGCAAACACCGATGGCATAGAAATAGGTCTATAATTGTCAACATTATCCCTGTCTCCCTTTTTATAAAGTGGCTTCACTACCGAGTACTTTAATCGGTCAGGAAACCGACCACTCCTAAAGGAAAAGTTACAGATATGGCTAAGTACTGAGCTAACATACGTGGAACAATACTTCAGTATTCTGCTAGATACCCCGTCATATCCATGAGAGTTCTTGGTCTTTAGTGATTTAATTATTAACTCAATCTCCCTCTTGTCAGTATCACGGAGGAGCATTTCAGGTAACAGTCTCGGAACACTTTTTTCTAAGAGCGCTATATGATTCCCTGTTGGGACTAGGTTTCTATTTAGTTCACCTGCTATATTAAGAAAGTGATTATTAAGTACTGTACATATATGTGACTTATCAGTAACACGGACATCCCCACTACGCACTGATTCTATATTCTCGACCTGTCTCTGCAGACCAGCCACTTCCTTTACGACTGCCCATATGGTTTTAATTTTATCCTGAGACTTAGCTATTCTATCTGCACACCACATACTTTTTGCCTTCCTAATAACTTTTTTAAGCACCTTACAATACTGTTTGTAATGGGCTGCTGTATTTAGATTTTGACTGTTTCTAACGTTCTGATATAATTGCCACTTTGTTCTACAAGATATTCTTATCCCTTTAGTCAGCCACCCAGGCTGCCTGTTTGTGCTAGTACCCTGTTTTGAACGTTCTAACGGAAAACAACTTTCAAAGAGCACGAGAAAAGTCTTGAGGAAAGCATTATATTTATCGTCTACTGTATCAGCACTATAAACATCTTGCCACTCTTGTTCCTTGATAAGGTTTACAAAAGTCTGTACGGCAACTGGATCAGCTTTCCTAAAAAGTTGGTAACTATATTTAACATGTGTTGCAGCACAAAAATCTTTTAGACTTAAAATTCGTGCATCATGATCTGAAAGGCCATTCACCTTTTTGCTAACAGAATGCCCTTCTAATAATGACGAATGAACAAAAATATTGTCTATGGTTGTTCTACTGTTCCCTTGCACTCTCGTTGGAAAGAATACGGTTTGCATAAGATTATATGAATTAAGGAGGTCTACCAGTATCCTTTTCCTTGCACAATCACTTATACAATTAATATTGAAGTCACCACATATAACTAACTTTTTGTATTTCCTATAAAGTGAACCAAGAACCTCCTCTAGCTTTAGCAAAAATGTTGTGAAATCGGAGTCTGGGGATCTATAAATAACAACAGTAAGAAGTTCAGCTCCACTAAATTTAACCACACCTGCACAACATTCAAACACCTTTTCAGTGCAGTACTTTGAAACATCAATTGACTCAAATGGGATACCGTTTTTCACATACATGGCTACTCCCCCACACCGCAAAGAGCTCCTAGAAAAGCTGCCAGCCAACCTGTATCCTGGTAAAGGAAGCCTCTGAATTATCTCCTTATTTAAGAAGTGTTCAGATATACCAATAATTTCAGAGTCAACATCTATAAGCAGTTCACTAACTTTATCTCTAATACCTTGTATATTTTGATGAAATATACTAATTCCCTCATTAATCGGATACCCAAGCTTTGTAGAAAGTGGCTTCTTTGTTAGAGAGACTTCCCTTAAGCAGGAATACCTATCAGCTGACTTCAATCTAAAAAAGGTACAGCTCTAACACCCACAACTACCGGAATTTTCCCATGAGTGATCCCACCACCCCCACCTATGCTGTCACCTACAAGTTTTGCCAACCTCCCCTTCCCATTCCTGTTGAGGTGCAGGCCATGTCTAGTGAAACCCGTCCTACTGATAGACTCCACCGACACCACTGAAATGTGACTCATGCCTTCTGTCATCAGCGCACCCCCAAGTCTCATGTTATTACGCCTGACGGCTGTATTAAGATGAGGCCGGTCGTGACGCTGAAACAGTTCCACGAAATGCACATTCGTGTTGCCAGTCTGAGTGGCTATCTTTTCCAGGTCACCATCTATGTCATACTCCCCATCCCTATCAATACTATTACCAGCCCCACCCACAATCACTACCTGATCCTCTTTAGTAAAATCCCTGCATAACCCCCCTATGTTAAAAGTCACCTGATGACACAGATGGGGTCTCTCAAGTTGCGACATAGTCGCGAATACAGATAGTGATCCAAGTACTGCTAAATGTTTTTATTCCATTCGTTGATCACAAAATAAAGTCCTTGAACAATGACCGGTTCCAGTCAGTAATGACCATCTTCAGATCTATTCCACACCATGTCCTAATGTGATGAAGCCGTGATGGCGTAGTCGAAACATATCAATACACTCAGTCCAATGTGATGAAGCCGTAATGGCATCGTCAAAACATGTAACTACACTCAGTGACGATGCTTTTCCGAGTATTTGTATGTTTTGACGGTGCCATTATGGGTTCATCGCATTAGGACATCGTGTGAAACAGATTTGAAAATGGTCATTACTGACTGAAACCGGTCGTCGCCGAAGGACTTTATATTGTGATCAAAGACTGGAATAATAGACATTTGACAGAGGGGGTCCAGAGGCCACAGTTATTCTGAAGGCCTAGAGGCTTGACCAGTGTGGCCTGTTCATCATCCACCTTCGAGTGGGTGGACACTGCTGCTGCTCGTCCAGTTGCTGTGGCAGACACTGATTCTGGTACCTCCTGTTTCCTAAATGGAGTTTGAGAGGCCATCTATGTGATGGACATGCTGGATCTGGGTCGAGGCTCATTAGAGCCAGTCTGCAGCATCCTCAAGAGCTCTTTGAAGATTGATATGCACTGCTGGAGGCTTCCAGATGCCCGCCTCTGAGGTCTGCCGCCTCCCATTGTTCACAGCACCAGTGATGCTGCAAGTCGATCACACTGGTATTCCAAGGCTGGCGAGTTGCTACTCTCCTGACGCAGCTATGGTGTGACGCTTTGGAAGAAGTTCTGTATTACAGCCCAGTAAGTCTAATATTGTCAATGATGCTTTCTTGGCGTTCTTGAACGCAATTAAGTCCTCAGCACCGTATCCTACACTGCTCTCTCCTGACGACTGTAGGATTCTAGGACTGGGACCCTATATATATTGCATATACCATATGGTGATCCACAGCTATAGCTCATGTTCTATTTTAAAGTGTACTTTCTAGAGTAGAAGAGCTACGATTTCTAAAATCCAAAAACATGCCATATAAGCCATCTGTTTACAGCCTGATGCACTCACTGATGTGTCCAGCTGTGTCTGAAGACCGCAACTGCTTGGAAGTCCGTGTAAGTTTTGGACTTGAGTGGGCTCACACCCCTTCTATCTGCACACAAGTTGCTGAGTTGAGACATAGGGATTAGTGATCCTCCCTTGACACTTTCTGGGTGCAAATTTAGCTCAGTGCTAATTTCAGTGGGTAGACGTTACAGGACACCACCTGGTTAATGAATCCACGTTGATTGTTGTTCATAGGCGATGAAGGCTGGATGTTCGACGCGTGGCGACAGGTGGCCTCTTTCAGATGAATCACGAAGTGTGTTCCATTAGACAGGTGGCAACTGGCATGTTCGCTATGAACCTCTGAAACCGTTGGAAGGATTCAGACTGGAGGACATTCCCTGAGTGATATTCTAGAAGGCACAGTATAAGTATGCATCTATTTTTGAGGACCATGTCCACCACTACAATCAATTTGATTCTCCGCAGCGCGAGAAATGAAATGTGTCACACAGCTCACAGTCTACGATTCAAAGAATATTCGTTGATTTTACCGTACTCCCCAGGTCACCAAAGTCCCAGGATTTAAACCCATTCGACAAGCTGTGGGACCACCTTGATAGATCTGTTCACAGTGTGACTCCACAATCGAGAAACATAGCGCACGGCACTGGAGTCAGCATCGCTCGACATCCTTGCCATTACCTTGCAGAACCTTACCGACTCTCTCCTTGCACGTCTTGCAATGGTCAGTGCTGTAAAATGTGGTCACAGTAATGTGACCAGGCACTGTATATATAAATGGGTGTGCTTTACAGTACCATACATGGATCCTTAGTCTTCATAGATCAGGCTTCCGACCATAATGATTTCAGTCATGGCTCAAAGAACAGTTCAGCACCTAATGTTTCCGTGGTACTGTCGAACTCACACTGAGATGGACTGCGCTGAAATCGCTCCACTATTCGTCAGTCCTACTCTCACGAGATGAGATGGCACTGGAACTTATAATCCGAACAAAAGCCACATATAATTTTTTTTCTAGGAGGTGCTTCTGTTCCTTTGCCGTTCTTAATTTTTTTCTTTTTATGGAATTACAAATCACTCACTGAGGAATAATCGAAGGCGGTTTGTTGATCATTGGCCTGTTAGACCATGCTCTTCATTCGGTCAGCTCCACTGAATCTGATCATTTGTATATAAACCACAATTTTCATAAATGTCAAAACCACACAGGTGACACCATACCTCATTAGCTTCCATTTCATCAGACATAGCTACTCTGCTATAGCCCAGCTTGGCTGCTCCGAGGGTATTATCACAAACAGTTACTTATTGTGTATAATCAATATTCGATCGTAATCGATGCTCTACTCCATTCACTGTAGGTTCTGGCAATTTTACTGCAAATTAGCATCGATAGCTTAGGATTTTTAGTTTTTTTTCTTTCTCTTCGGTGTAATTCTGCACATTGAACCATTAGACTAATTACTTTCTTTTTGAGGCTTAGATTACCTTTACAATACTTTAATTTATGCAGCTCACTTATTTCGCCTAATTGTTATTTTCTATACACTATAGCATTACCGTGATGCTCATAACTAATTGACAGCACCACAGTTAAATACGAGATATAACATGATCAATAAAAACTAACATGTTGCATTTCGTGCAGTAAATCGGCACGTGGGATAAATTATCTTGCCAGCGTCTCTCCTGGTCTGCGGCATATTGAGAGCGAGTCGTGCACATAATAAAACGGTGATGTTCGCTAGCTTGTTTGTTCGTTATCCAATATACATAATGGTTCCCCCAGAGTTGTCAGCGCGTTACGTGCAAACGTTTGCACTGAATCTCAGTTGCTGTGAATGGCACCCATCAACTGTATCTAGGTTGGTGAGAAGGTGTCATACGTTGCCATATGTGTAAACTGCTGAGCTCCGAAACAGTGGCCGGCCGAAGTGGCCGTGCGGTTAAAGGCGCTGCAGTCTGGAACCGCAAGACCGCTACGGTCGCAGGTTCAAAACCTGCCTCGGGCATGAATGTTTGTGATGTCCTTAGGTTAATTAGGTTTAACTAGTTCTAAGTTCTAGGGGACTAATGACCTCAGCAGTTGAGTCCCATAGTGCTCAGGGCCATTTGAACCATTTTGAACCGAAACAGTGACCCAAATGAAAATTTACAATAGTGTTGAAGATTGCCGGCCGAAGTGGCCGTGCGGTACTGGCGCTGCAGTCTGGAACCGCGAGACCGCTACAGTCGCAGGTTCGAATCCTGCCTCGGGCATGGATGTGTGTGATGTCCGTAGGTTAGTTAGGTTTAACTAGTTCTAAATTCTAGGGGACTAATGACCTCAGCAGTTGAGTCCCATAGTACTCAGAGCCATTTGAACCAGTGTTGAAGATTTTGTGGTAATATGACGAAGAAATAGGTCTAATGGAGCCTTCTCTTCTGTGACCGGACATTCACTCTTACTTAGAGCATTCTTCGACAGTAGCGAACGGTGAATGTGACAAACATATTAATATGGTTGTAATAAATAACGAAATATTTCTGTAGCACACATAGTAATCTTACTGTTTGTCAGTTATCTCTCGAAATTATTCCGGTAAATGCCTCTTTCGTAATTCGATTAGTAGTACATTTCTTTCCACAGCTTTGGTACAGCCATTAACTGCAAGGGGTGTTGTGATCTCCCCTCTGTCTACTATTAGACTTCTTCTATCTCTAAGTGGAATGGTGAACATCATCGTCCGCTGACCCGAAATGACAAAAAGCAAAGAGCAGTTGAGAGCACTGTTACCAGTGTGCAGCGTAGCAAAATTTAGGATCTGCAATCGAATTCAACTTGAATCTCTTCTGTGGTGGGCAACTCCTAAGATTCCATCGTCGTAATCGCAGTGTTGCAGCCTGAAATGTTGTGATGCATAGTGCACAAGTAATAAGTGTGGAACCCTACTGGTGTAGCTTGGAATGGCGAAATGAGATCTAAATACGGTTTACCATTCAGTCGATCCCCCATTAGTTTAAGGGACTTGAAACCTACAATTATGAATAAAGGGATGTAAGACGAAAGGTTAGGTACCATGTACCATCGTCTGCCATTCCCTGTTACTACCTTATTGACATAAAGTACAACACAGATTGAGTAAAATATCAGATCTCAATAAGAGAGCAAAAATAATAATAGCTTGAAATGTTGCTTTGTGAATAATTAATAGAAATGCCTCAATCGATTAGTTAAAGCTTAAATACATTAAGGACAAGTTTTCTCGATGTAAATAAATCTGTAAAGTAAGGAGAAAAGGTCACGATTTAATGTAAGGAATGTATTTTATTTTTTCTGTTGGGATAAAGAATATTCGAGAGGAATGTTTATGTATCGGAACTGGGAACTGTAAAGCAATTTGAAGGCAGCCACCGTAATTTGTTTTTGGATTACATAAAATTAGGAGCTGTGAGCTCTCTCGTTCTCCCTCTCGTTTGTTTTCGAAGGCTGCTTCACAAAATGTAAGAGTCGCTCTAGTATCTGCAAATTTTGGCTAAATAATTACGCTAATTTAATTACAATAGCCGTGTTTTAATTAAGAACCTACTTAACTCTTCCATTAATGCCAATCTCAATTGATTATGCTGCATTTTAGAAGTTTTTCAGGCTGCAATGAACGGGGTTTGCCGAGGAACTATTTGGTGGCCACAGCCGAACGCTACTAGTGTTCAATAGGCATTTACTTTATGAAACTTTTATTTCGGCGTCCCTGAGATCTGTTTTAACCGAAATTTTTTATCAGTATCCCTTTAATCAATTAAGCAAACTGCGTAATTTTGGAATCGGTCACTGGCCTCCAACCAATGCCATCGGTCAACGTTCTCGCCTGTCTGAAGGGATTCTGTTGCTAGTTGACGAAATATAATTTCATTATCAATAAGTAAAAATTTTATATTCACTACTTTACCATTTCAGAAGCTTTGCCGCCAGCAAAAGTGACAGATGTAATATTAGATTTTTTTTTAATACCAGTAATATTATAAGCTCAGTCCAGTAAAATTACAAAGTAGAAAACAAACAGGCAGGCCTTGTTTAATAAGAGCTTCAGTTAAGTAAAATTACTAAACAGAAAACAAGCAGACCTTCTTTCAATTCGGTAAAATTACTAAATACCAACAGGCAGGCCTTCTTTAATAACAGCTTCATTTAAGAAAAATTACCATACAGAAAACAGACAGGCCTTCAATGATAACAGCTTCAGCTAAGTAAAATTACGAAATGCATTAGAGGCAGGCCTTCAGCAATATCAGCTTCAGGTAAGTAAAATTAACGAATACCACTTAAGACCTCAAAACACGAAAGTTAACTGAACTTTATGAATCAAAGCTGAAGCTTGCCAGTTCCAAAGGTGTCCAAAAGTCAGAACAGTGAAACTGGCTTCAACTCTCTCATTGGTGAGCCACGTCCTAGGGATGGCTGGCCGCTCTAAGACGGCACTCGGAGTCAGCCACAGATTCAAATCGGTCCAAGAATATGTCCAGCAACTACTCGCCGGACTCCGTGCCCAACTGCTGAGGTCATCGGTCCCTAAGCTTACACACTACTTAACCTAACTTAGGCTAAGTACGACACACAAACCCATGCCCGAGGGAGGACTCGAACCTCCGACAGAGGGAGCCACGCGAACCGTGAAAAGTCGCCCCAGGCTTCGCGGCTACCCCGCGCTGCTCAGGTGGAAACTGGGAGTTTAACAAGTGAGGAGCTTAAGTGAGTAATTCAGGACGGTTTTACGTTTGTTGTTGGAGAAAGCACACCTTTCGAGAGATCTGAATGAGAGTCAGAGTAGGACTCTTATTCCTCTAGTATCATGGAACCGAGGAAAGACAGAGTTTAAGTAATACTTTGTATAACAAGGGATAATTTGCGTATTACCATGTTGAACTCTGAACTGTTTTGACCACGTGAATATTTCATGTATTGCGATTACGAAATGGACTTAGTCTTGAGCATTTTTTATTACAGTTTAGTTTGAGGATTTTGCTACCATTCTCGTAACACTCTCAGCATAACTTTACTTCATTTGATAAAGTATTTTCTGTCTATATTTTAACTGAATATCGTAGGATCACTTCTATTTATTTGAGATGTCCTTTCTTGAACAAACATTAATCAACATAAATCTCCTTCGTCTACATCAATTACAGACGATAGAATAGAACCCTTGTTATTAAATAAATCATTTATCTTTCATTTTATATATCTATGTAATTCATTAATTCGAAGTTCTAGCCAGTGCATTGACTGACTGCAATCACACCTATAAATAATTATTTGCAGCGAATTAGCTTTGGGGCATGAAAGCAGATGTGTGGGACTCAAACCTATGATTACATGGAACTATGATTTTTAAACAGAGCTGTGCCTAGCCCAAATATCAGAAGTAAGCTTAACGACAAGTAAAGACGCAATTGATTGGCTGACAAAGGATGCTTTTTTAGAACGAGCAACTCAGAAGCAGGATGCATTAGGGACCATCTCCCAAAATTGTCTTGCATAACGGCAGTCATCACAATATTAGAAAAATTTCTTCTCACATGGTAAGGAACCAACGGCGATCAGTCTGAGTGGCATCTACAATGACGACTTAATACACCGTACAGCGGCTTGCGAGTACGGGTTAGTGAAGCCCGCACGGCTGGCCGTGTAGCCTAATGCACTGCTTCCCAAGCAGGAATGCGTGCCAGTCCCCGTCGTGAATCCGCCCGGTCGATTAGTGTCGAGATCGGGTGTGCCGGCGAGCATGTGGATGGTTTTTAAGGCGGTTTTTTCTCCCTGCCTCGGCGATTGTGGGCTGGTTCCCCTTATTCCGCCTCAGTTATACTATGTCGGCGATTGCTGCCCAAACACTGTCTCCACGTACACATACACCATAATTACTCTACCACGCAAACATTGGGATTACACTCGTCTGGAATAAGACGTTACGGAGGGGGCGCGAGGGGTAAGTGTGTGTGTGTGTGGGGGGGGGGGGGGGGGGTCCGCTGGGGGCCGAACCGCAACAACCCTGGGTTCGGTGTGGGGCGGCGGTGGGGTGAGTGGACTGCTGTATCCTGTTGTGGGGTTGTGTACCACTGAGGGCTATGGCGGGGACGAAGCCTCTCTGTCGTTTCTAGATCCCCAGTTAAATACATACATTCATGGATTAGTGAAGACAACAATCAAATGAAACCAACGACTCAATCCGTTGCATTTCTATGTATCATCATCCATTCTTTTGAGAGAACCCAGAGTGTAGCATGAACAGATTTTAAACAATCAATTTAGTAGGTTGTAGTTTCATGTATCAGTTGATTTATTGTTCCATCATCTCTGTTGAATGAAACCAGTCTATGGGAGCAACCGAATAAAAAGTGACTATATTGTCCATTGCAGTTTTGCACATTGACTGAACTGTTCGTTCTTTTCTTTTCAAGTGAAATCAATCTGTTATTTACCTGCCGACTGGACCGTGCATTCGTCGTTTCTGCTGTTTTAGTTGACAGCTATTAACTTATTCTTTCAAGTGAAACCAATATGTAAAATTTTCATTGGTAAGCTGTAGCAGTGTTTTAGTACTGGGATACGAAAACCACACCGGGGACTCCTACATCGAGGGTATATCAAAATTATAATAAGCATTATGTGCAAGGGAACCAAGGCGAAATGGCTGCATGAAAACTGTGCAGATATCAAAAAAGAAATGATTGTCGCAAGGACTGACTCAGCATATAGAAAATTCAAAACTAACTTTAGCGAAAGTAAAAGCAAGGATGGTAACATAAAGAGAGCAATGAGAGTCCCACTGTTACATGCAGAGGAGAGAGTTCAAAAATGGCTCTGAGCACTATGGGACTTAACTTCTAAGGTCATCAGTCCCCTAGAACTTAGAACTACTTACACCTAACTAACCTAAGGACATCACACACATCCATGCCCGAGGCAGGATTCGAACCTGCGACCGTAGCGGCCACGCGGTTCCAGACTGTAGCGCCTTTAACCGCTTGGCCACACCGGCCGGCAGAGGAGAGAGCGGACAGGTAGAAATAGTACACTGAAGGCCTCTATGATGAGGAAGGCTTGTCTAATGACGTGACAGAGGAAGAGACAGGAGTCGAAAGGCAAGAGAGAGTGGATGAAGTATTAGAATTATAATTTAAGGCTGAAGGTAGAAGGGGTAGATTACATTCCCTCTGAATTTTTGAAATCATTAACGGATGTGGCTACAAAACCTTTACTCACTTTGGCGTTTAGAATGTATGACACGGGTGATATACCATCTGACATTCGGGTATACTTCATCCACAGAATTACGAAGATTGCAAGAGCCGGCAAATGCGAGAATTATCGCACAATCAGTGTAATAGCTCATGCGCCTAAATTGATAACAAGATATTCTAAGACATATGGAAGACAAAACTGGCGATCTGTCAGATGACGATGACTTTCGCTTCATCAAAAGCAAAGTTAACAGAGAGTCTGTTCTGACGTTCTGGTTGATAATGGAAGCAAGAGTGTAGAAAAATCAAAACACGTTCGTCGGAGATGTCGACAAGGAAAAAGCATTCGGCAGTATAAGGCGGTGTAAGATGTTCTCATTTCTGAGAAAAATAGGGGTAAGCTGTAGGGGAAGACAGGTAATTACGATATGTACAAGAACCAAGAGAGAACAATGAGACTGTACGACCACGAACGAATTTCTCAGATTAAAAAAGATGTAAGCCAGGCATGTAGTCTTTCGCCCCTAATGTTCAATTTATGCATCGAAGAAGCAATGACAAAAGTAAAAGAAAGGTTCAAGAGTGGGGTTAATATTCAAAGTGAGAGGACAACAGTGATAAGATTCACTTATCTCCAGTGAAAGTGAAGAAGAATTACAGGACCTGTTGAAAGGAATGAACAGAATTTGATTTGAGAGTAAATCGAAGACATACCAAAGTAATGAGAAGTAGCGGAAGTGAGAACAGCTAGAAACTTGAAGTCAGGATTGGTAAATACGAATTACATAAAGTCATGGAATTCTGCTAGCTAGGCAGAAAAATAACAAATGGCGGAAGAAGCAAGGAGTACATCAAAAGTAGACTAATACTGGCAAAAAAAGGCATAGGCCTTATTTGAAGGAAAAAGTTGTGAGAAATTGCATTTGTAGCACCCCATCGTATGGTACTGAAACACTGACTGTGAGAAAACTGGAAGAGAGGAGGATCGAAACATTTGAGGTGTGCTGTCACACAAGAATGTTGAAAATTATGTATACTGATAAGGTAAGGAATTAGGTTCTGTGCAGAATCGGTGGGGGTGGAACATATGGAAAATTCTGACAAGAAGAAGGAACAGGTTGAAAGGGCAGCTTTTAAGACATCAGGGAATGACTTGCATGATACTAGAGGAAGCTGCAGAGTGTACAAAACTGTATAGGAAGACATAAGTTGGAATATATGCAGCAAATAATGGAGGATGTAGGTAGCAAGTGCTACTCTTAAGATCATATGACAGTACAGGAGAGGAATTTATTGCAAGCCGCATCAGAGAACCGATGACTGAAAAAAAAGAAAAATAAGGAAAAAATACTGCATACATTTTTGTTGCCGTGGTGGCCTAGCAGCTAGAAACTATCAGTGCTCCGCAACTGGCAACGAAGTGAAAGATGTGACTCAACATTTAAATACTTTCTTAATACATTAAGAGATTACGATTTTAGCCATACCTCGTATTTCTATGTTTTTAAATATCGTTAACTTAAATGTAACTTAGTGACTTAAGTAGGAGGGTGCTTGTTTGTTCCTTAATTATTTAATTTATTCTGATATCTGTTACATTTTCATATAATTTACTTACTCAATCTCGTTGATACACTTTGCTGACCTCAAGTTAATTGTATTCTCACCTGTGACGCTGCATGGGATATGCCGCTAGGTTTAGAGAAGTTTGTGACATTGCATATTTTGTGTGCTTTTCCCTAAACTTCCAGGGATTACCAAAATACTCCCTCTCTTACCATTTTCATTGGCTTTTTTCGATATTTTTTTAGAGTTTCTAGCAGCTCCTTAAACTTGGTTGTTCGTTTGGTTAGCCGCCAAGGGACCCACACATTCTCAGACGACAAAACAGTATTTCAGTGCTACAGTACCGTTGTTATTCCACCTCACATCTTTCGATGATTATTTCAGTTCAGTTTTATCACAATTGTGCTCTGCAGTAGTGCGAATATTGTGATTGTTACAGCAGTATTTTCTATTACATAGTTATTAAACGTTTTTTTCGATGTGGCTATGTTCATTGTACGGAGAAGTTATTCCTTGAGTGCATCCTTGAGTGCGTTCAGTGAAACCATTGAGCTCAAGAAAGAGAAACAGATATTAGCTCAAAGGCAATATAGAGATAATTATTTACGTTCTTTTAGTGCGGTGACAAAATATGCCAAATCCCCAAGTGTGTTGTGTGTGGTGAAGACTCACTAATGATGCTGTTGTTCCAGTTAATTGAAATGGCAGTTGTCAAAAAACATCCCTCACTGTTATGTAAATATGTGAACTAGTTTCGTCGGTTGTTGTAACAAAATAAAAAACAAGTAAGTTCGTGATTATGTCGGTACGTGTTTCGCAAAGTGTACATGACGCTACATTAAGGCAGCTGAACTTGGTATGAGGGCCTAAAACCACACGCAACAGCAGACATGTGGTTAATGCCCACATGTAAAGTAATGATAATTACAGCGATTGGTTGAGAACCTGCTAAAGCAGCCACCGAGTGCAATTTTACGAGTATGTGGGCGAGTTATTCGTCCACCTAGGCCTAGTATTGAGGAGAGATGAATTTGTTGTATGGCTGAACACGAGCGGGCCCATGCCATAGGTCACGCCACAGACAGCCTGGCTAGTTCACGTTTTCCACGGACAGGGACGAGCAGCATCTGTGGAAACAGGTAAATCCCAACTCTGTGCATCTGGACGGCATGACCATTGTGCAAGAGATAATGAGCCAGGCAATGTCGAAGTGTCAGACAGTTTTAAAGATTGTTAAGATACAGCTCTCTGAACGTCGTCAGTAAATCGTACTTTCATATTCAAGGGAATCTGAATGCATCTGTGATCTGAGAGAAATGAGGCGCATCCAAGAACATAAAAACATTTCAGTATCTTTAAAACTGCAAAAGTTAATATTTCACAGTGAATAAACATTTATACAATAAACTTCTGAATCAGCAACTGTTAATCATTTCATGTGACTTCAACAAACGGTATCTCAGATGGAAGCATTGCACTATAGTTAACATTCCTGAGAGCTAAGTAACTGAACCTATTTTATTTCTTGATTTACGACGCCCTTCGTCTCTTTTTCTTTATGCAAATGTTTGTCAGAACATCGTATTCTCCACATTTACACAGCAAACGAACACAGCATCAGTACCTCAGTTTTTTTCATACTTGGATCTTTATTTAATTAACAGTTTACTATTTCGCCAGTAACTTTATTTAAATGTTGAGTGCAAGTGCTAAAAGAAACTATACTAGTTTAAAAGTGGTCAATCACATGTGTTAGTGGACACCACAACTGGAAAGAGAACCAAAAGATGCTACTGTCACGAAGGCATGTTTAAGTAGTATTGAACAACAAATCTGTTATCATTTACCGTGAGCACACTTGCAAAACAATGCTGATTTATTTTTTTAAGAACTAGCAATTACTTATATTTGCTGTAAATTATTTCAGTGTAACCGAGTGCTTATCACATTTCCTTATTTAAATATTCTTTTAGTATATTAGTTTAGTCCAAGAAGTAGTCAACTTGAATCACATCATGTCTGTAGAGCTTCAGGATGAGGTGCTTTTGGTGGAGACGGCCTTCATCCAATGGAGAAACAGACGCTGTCTCAACACTACGGGAGTCAAGTGGGAAACTGAGACTTTTCGAGTGACGAGCTCAAGGGGGCCACTATGGACACTTTTAAGTTTGTGCTTGATGAAGGCAGATCTACTTGTGGTAACGAATGGTATTTGGACGTATAGGTGATAGATTCTGGGCACTGAACAGCCACTATGGGACTTTAACTTTTGAGGTCACTTTATGTCGAGTTCTTGAAGAACAGAGATCTGCTTATGGTAATGTTCGTGGTTCAGTCACTGAGATGTTTGCTTCTGAATGGTGAACGGCCGCTATCAGACTTCTCAAGGGACTTTATATATTTCAAGAAGTCTCAATGCGCTCCGGAATAGTACTCTAACTTATACCACTCGTGTAAAGGAACTGAGGATATAGTATTAGTTACTGTTCTTTGCTTCACGTGTGCTAATTTGTCAATGCTCACGTTGAATCCTGAATTGTTTGGAGCTAGTGAATATTTCGTGTCTTGTGGTTGAGAAATTGGCTTACATTCGCTGATTTCTTAGCTTGGGGAATTTGCTCTCAGCGTAATATTACCGTATTTGATAAGGGTATTTTCTGTCTGATTTTCAACTGAATACCATACGACCACTTCCAGTTTGTGTGATATGTCCTGTCTTGATTAAACATTATTCTACATAATTCTTTGTTTCTACATCAATTACAGACGTTATGATAGAACTATTTTCGTTACATTATTCATTCAAATTTATTTAGTATTTCTGTGTATTTTATTAACTCGCAAATCTAGCCAACGCATAGACTACTTGATTGCTGGATCAGAGCTACAGGTTACTTGCAGCGAGATACCTGCGCGACATGAAAGCAGACGTGCGCGACTTTATGACTAGATCAAGCTATTCTTTTCAAACAGAGCGGTGCCCAAAGTACGAGTAACCGCAAGTAAAGACAAAAATGGTTTAATCGCGTTTGGACTGCTGTTTAGAAGAGTAACTACTCATCAGCAGCCGTCAGGTGAAGTCGTACAAGTTAGTGACATGTACAGGGACGTAGAAGACATTTTGAAGGCGAAAATAAAGCGTAGTTCTCACTGCACATCGACGAGTACACCGAAACTGGCGAGCACGTGCAACTTCTCCCATACATAAGGTATGTCGATGGGGATGTAATTGCAAGTAATATCTTTTTTGTCGCGCTCCCCATGACCACGGACCTTGCCATTAGTGAGATGGCTCGAGTGCCTCATGTCATGGATAGCGCATGTACAACTATTGTACTGTTAAATGATGATGGCATCCTCTTGGGTACATTATTCCGGGGTAAAATAATCCCCCCTCCAGGCAGGGACTACTGACAGGGTGGCCTTGTCAGGAGACACAAAACTGGCACTCTACGAAACGGAGCTCTGAATGTTAGATCCTTTAATCGGGCGGACATAAAAAGGGAAATGGATAGACTGAAAATTTAGTGAGAATAGTGAAGTTCGGTGGCAGCAGGACAGGACTTCTAGTCAATACAGAGTTAAGAAATAAAAAATGAAAAAGGGATAATGCAGGAGTAGGTTTAATAATGAATAAGAAGGTGGAATGCGGGTAAGCTACTACGACCAGCATAGTGAATGCCTTATCGTAACCAAGAGTACGAAGAGTACACCCACCACAGTAGTACAAGTTTGTATGCCAACTGTAACTGCAGATGACGAAGAGACTGCAGAAGTGTATGATGAGATCAAAAACCTTATTCAGGTAGTTAAGGGAGACGAAAATGTAATTGTGATGGGGACTGAAATTCGATAGTAGGAAAATAAAAAGAAGGAGACATAGTACGTGAAAATGGATTTAGGGAAAAGAATGAAAGAGAAAGTCAGCTGGTAAAATTTTGCACAGAGCATAATTTAATCATTGATCGCACGTCGTTTAAGAATCACGAAAGAAGGTTATATTCGTGGACGAGATCTGAAGACACTGGAAGGTTTCAGGTTGATTATATAATAAGACAGAGACCCCGTAACCAGATTTTAAATTGTAAGACATTTCCAGGGCCGATGTCGACTCTGGCTACAATTTATTGGTTATTAAGTGTAGATTAACACCAAGGAAATTGCTAAAATGCAGAAAACTAAGGAGATGGGACATGGATAGGTGGAAAGAACCAGAGGTTGCTGCTAGTTTCAGAGGGAGCTTTGGCGAACGACTAAAAAGAGATGAAAAAGTGAAGGCAGCAGTGGATCAAATATATAAAATGACAAGGCCTACTATAAAACCTTGGATAATGCAGCAGATATTGAATTTAATCTTGAAAATAAAAAATATAAAAATGTAGCAAATGAAAAAGGCGAAACTAATATAAACGTCTAAAAGAAGAGATTGACAGGAAGTGATAAATGGGTAAGCAAAAATCGATAGAGGACAAACGTAAGGGTATAGAAGCATATATCACTAGGGGAACGATAGATACTGCCTACAGGAATTAGTCGTGATAGCCACACGGAAATTACTGCGATAGATACATGAACTGCGGTTGCACACAACAGCTGATAAAATATAACTGTTAGCGATTGTGTGCTATAACGATTTGAACGCAGTCAGCGACTTGCATTGTTGCATAACCTTCGCAAATTTCAACGGTAAGGAATCAGTTATTTACATTGTCATGAAAACCGTTACGCTTATACCTCCTGCATGCAGAAATGAATCATGACTGATATTTGCACACTCTGTGAATTTTTAAGCCCCTGTTGCCCTGGGTCAAACTGATACGAGGAACGCAAGTGTAACAAATTAAGTTCTAGTGAGGGAGGGAAGAGTAATTTTTTAACTAGAACTATAAGATTTTAGAATGTTTAGAAAAACAAAGTCATTTAGTTTGTCGCAATACCTTTTAAATATTAAAAAGTTATGGAAGAACAAATTCCTTTTCGGATCTTATTGATCCGAAGATAATAGCAGTGATAAACGAACTGTGCTACCGGGTTTCAGGTTATCTTCCACATCACTGCTAATAGTGAGCAAAGCACAATTCTTGAAACATTTTGAGGGAAAGTGTTGAACTTCCACTTCTAAGCAAAGGCTTGCATTAGCTGCAGCTGTCGGAACACGGGGCTAATGTAATAAAGTCGACAGCTTGGCAGTTTGCCGAGCCGTGGGGATATGGAACGTGGCGCTGTTTAATAAGCTCCACAAGCAGATAGCTACGAAGATTCAAGGCACAGAGATTTTTTTCTGTTACATCCAGTGTCTAAAATTTAGCGGTTTTTGTGGTTTTCTGACTGGTGTGCTTAAATTTTCGCACCTTCTTATATTTCAAGTGTTTTCGAACAAATTATCCATGAGAGTACACCCTTGGAGGGATTGCATAGGATAACATTTTATGTAAACCGTTACAGCCTGTGTAGAAACAAGATACTACCAAGTGTTATTTCAGAGTTCATGGTTGCGATAGAATTTTTCTCCAATACTCCAATACAAAGTACGTAGAGGATATCCGCAGGCCTGGACTCGCATTGCATTTACGTAGTACTGAAAGTGACACACTTAACAATATTTTGTAAGGCATGCCACCTGAGAACCACTGGCAAGTGGTTTCCACGGAACTTGAACACTTAGTAGCGACTACGGAAAGACTTATCATTAAAGACGGGAAGAGGACTACAACTGACCACGAATTAATAGCAGCAAATCCAATGAATCTGAGGGCGGAAGGAAATCGCCAAGGTCGTCTCTGTTCGAGGAATTGTTTTGCCGTGTAATCGTTCCTGCCTCATGGCTATAGACTGTAAGCTTCGACTCCCGAATCTTAAGAGCAGCTGATGCAGAGGCGAAGCTGTTGGCGGCCAAAATATTGTAATCAGATCATGAGTGTAACCGCGGTCTTCCCTTCATTCCCACTGCCATTAATAAGGAGTAGGTTTGTAGCTTACTAAATTCAGGGAGCAACTGCCCTTTAATTGATTGTCGTAGACACCCAAGTCACAGGTACATTTTGTAACACTTCTGTCACTAATTGTAGCACTTCTGCTACTAAATGTAATTGGGTTTTCTCTTTTGATGCTAGTCACTTGTCAGGATGAAAATCCTAAATAAATTAATTTTTCTCTCTTAACAACATGATTCAGAAGGATGTAGGTTGCAGTAGGTACTGGGAGATGAAAAAGCTTGCACAGGATAGAGTAGCATGGAGAGCTGCATCAAACCAGTCTCAGGACTGAAGACCACAACAACAACAACAACATGTGGGCAGGGTGGGTTCTTCCTTGGCTCGGGTATGAGGTAGAATGAAACAGCATTTTTACATAAAATAACTTTTATTGAAGATTTGTACAACGGTTTTCTTACTGGATTGTACTCGCTCGGAGAGCGGCAGCTGTGTCGTTTGTGAAGCCTTCTGCTGCGGCAGCTGCGGCGTCTGATTATGACTGGTGGTGTGTATCTCATGTCGCCGTCTCGCCCAGTTGACTGGAGACGCGCATGGTGCTGTGGCCCGTTTAATTATTGAGAGCGAAGTCGTGCATCGGATGGTGATACCTAGGATGTGGCGTCCCAGTGTTTCTCTTCTCTAAGCGGCCGCGTGTGTTGTGCGTCGGCCAGCGGAGCGGCGCAGCGGGAGAAGGCCAGTGTCCCGGACTCGAACAATGGACTCCCGCTTGCCAGTCTTCGGCTGTCAGATCGTCATCCCAGCTCACAGGTGACTGCTGATGTGAGGCCGTCTCCCTCCCCTCCTCACATCACCCGGGTACGTAAAAATCAGACTTCAAATACTTTTTAACTTTTGTCTTCTGGCGCCGAGGCTGCTGCTTGCTATTCCATTACAGCGGCGGACTTGGTGCGTCTGTGCACGATGTAGTCTCTTCTTGCATGACGGTCTTCAGCACAGAAACTGACTGAAAACTACTGCTACTCTTCTCTTCTTCCTTCGTCTGTCGGGCCCACTGCGTCTCGCGTATTTATTCACTTCAGTTTACTGGAGGTGAACGACTTCACGGTCATTGCCTCTTCTGTCACACTGAAAAGCTTCTGGAAGAATCTTCTTAACGTCGGTCATTGGCTCTTGGAATCCAGGCGAGGGCCTTTCATCACATGTGATGGCTGAGAAACACGTGAGCCGGTCATTGCCTCTTCTGTCACGTTGAAAAGCGTCTCGAAGAATCTTCTTAACGTCGGTCATTGGTTCTTGGAATGTAGGCAGAGGCCTTTGCTCACACGTGACAACTGAGAAACACGTGAGCCGGTCAGGCGATGCCCTGGCGGCTGAATCGACAGCGTCCGCTTATGTGAAACTTGCTGACTTCACAGTCATTGTCTCTTCTGCTCTGCTGTTCTGCCCGCTGTTTGCCAGTATGTAACTCTCTAAACTAAAATAAGTTTTTCATTTATTTTCTAATTTCTCTAATTTATTTACTTATCTTAAGTTTTTTTTTTCATCAGTCTACTGACTGGTTAGATGCGGGCCCGCCACGAATTCCTTTCCTGTGCTAACTTCTTCATCTCAGAGTAGCACTTGCAACCTACGTCCTCAATTATTTGCTAGACGTATTCCAATCTCTGTCTTCCTTTACAGTTTTTGCCCTCTACAGCTCCCTCTAGTACCATGGAAGTCATTCCCTCATGTCTTAGCAGATGTCCTATCATCCTGTCCCTTCTCCTTATCAGTGTTTTCCACACATTCCTTTCCTCTCCGATTCTGCGCAGAACCTCCTCATTCCTTACCTTATCAGTCCACCTAATTTTCAACATTCGTCTATAGCACCACATCTCAAATGCTTCGATTCTCTTCTGTTCCGGTATTCCCACAGTCCATGTTCCACTACCATACAATCCTGTACTCCAGACGTACATCCTCAGAAATTTCTTCCTCAAATTAAGGCCGGTATTTGATATTAGTAGACTTCTCTTGGCCAGAAATGCCTTTTTAGCCATAGCGAGTCTGCTTTCGATGTCCTCCTTGCTCCGTCCTTCATTGGTTATTTTACTGCCTAGGTAGCAGAATCCTTTAACTTCATTGACTTCATGACCATCAATCCTGATGTTAAGTTTCTCGCTGTTTTCATTCCTACTACTTCTCATTACCTTCGTCTTTCTCTGATTTACTCTCAAACCATACTATGTACTCATTAGACTGTTCATTCCGTTCAGCAGATCATTTAATTCTTCTTCACTTTCACTCAGGATAGCAATGTCATCAGCGAATCGTATCATTGATATCCTTTCACCTTGTATTTTAATTCCACTCCTGAACCTATCTTTTATTTCCATCATTGCTTCCTCGATGTACAGATTGAAGAGTAGCGGCGAAAGGCTACAGCCTTGTCTTACACCCTTCTTAATACGAGCACTTCGTTCTTGATCGTCCACTCTTATTATTCCCTCTTGGTTGTTGTACATATTGTATATGACCCGTCTCTCCCTATAGCTTACCCCTACTTTTTTCAGAATCTCTAACAGCTTGCACCACTTTATACTGTCGAACGCTTTTTCCAGGTCGACAAATTCTATGAAAGTGTCTTGATTTTTCCTTAGCCTTGCTTCCATTATTAGCCGTAACGTCAGAATTGCTCTCTCGTCCCTTTACTTTTCCTAAAGCCAAACTGATCGTCGCCTAGCGCATTCTCAATTTTCTTTTCCATTCTTCTGTATATTATTCTTATAAGCAGCTTCGATGCATGAGCTGTTAAGCTGATTGCCGGCCGAAGTGACTGTGCGGTTAAAGGCGCTGCAGCCTGGAACCGCGGGACCGCTACGGTCGCAGGTTCGAATCCTGCCTCGGGCATGTATGTTTTTTATGTCATTAGGTTAGTTAGGTTTAACTAGTTCTAAGTTCTAGGGGACTAATGACCTCAGCAGTTGAGCCCGTAGTGCTCAGAACCATTTGAACCATTTTTTTTGTTAAGCTGATTGTGCGATAATTCCCGCACTTGTCAGCTCTTGCCGTCTTCGGAATTGTGTGGATGATGCTTTTCCGAAAGTCAGATGGTATATCGCCAGACTCATATATTCTACACACCAACGTGAATAGTCGCTTTGTTGCCACTTCCCCCAATGATTTTAGAAATTCTGATGGAATGTTATCAATCCCTTCTGCCTTATTTGACCGTAAGTCCTCCAAAGCCCTTTTCAATTCCGATTCTAATACTGGATCCCCTATCTCTTCTAAATCGACTCCTTTTTCTTCTTCTATCACATCAGACAAATCTTCACCCTCATAGAGGCTTTCAATGTATTCTTTCCACTTGTCTGCTGTCTCCTCTGCATTTAAGAGTGGAATCCCGTTGCACTCTTAATGTTACCACCGTTGCTTTTAATGTCACCAAAGGTTGTTTTGACTTTCCTGTACGCTAAGTCTGTCCTTCCGACAGACATATCTTTTTCGATGGCTTCACATTTTTTCCCGCAGCCATTTTGTCTTAGCTTCCCTGCACTTCCTATTTATTTCATTCCTCAGCCACTTGTATTTCTGTATTCCTGATTTTCCTGGAACATGTTTGTACTTCCTCCTTTCATTAATCAACTGAACTATTTCTTCTGTTACCCATGATTTCTTCGCAGCTACCTTCTTTGTACCTATGTTTTCCTTCCCAACTTCTGTGATGGCCCTTTTTAGAGATGTCCATTCCTCTTCAACTGTACTGCCTACTGCGCTATTCCTTATTGCTGTATCTATAGCGTTAGAGAACTTCAAACGTATCTCGTCATTCCTTAGTACTTCCGTATCCCACTTCTTTTCGTATTGATTCTTCCTGACTAATGTCTTGAACTTCAGCCTACTCTTCATCACTACTATATTGTGATTTGAGTCTATATCTGCTCCTGGGTACGCCTTACAATCCAGTATCTGATTTCGGAATCTCTGTCTGACCATGATGTAATCAAATTGAAATCTTCCCGTATCTCCCGGCCTTTTCCAAGTATACCTGCTCCTCTTGTGATTCTTGAACAGGATATTCGCTATTACTAGCTGAAACTTGTTACATAACTCAATTAGCCTTTCTCCTCTTTCATTCGTTGTCCCAAGGCCATATTCTCCTGTAACCTTTTCTTCTACTCCTTCCCCTACAACTGCATTCCTGTCGCCCATGACTATTAGATTTTCGTCCCCCTTTACACACTGCATTACCCTTTCAATATCCTCATACACTTTCTCTATCTGTTCATCTTCAGCTTGCGACGTCGGCATTTATACCTGAACTATCGTTGTCGGTGTTGGTCTGTTGTCGATTCTGATTAGAACAACCCGGTCACTGAACTGTTTCACAATAACACACCCTCTGCCGTACCTTCCTATTCATAACGAATCCTACACCTGTTATACCCTTTTCTGCTGCTGTTGATATTACCCGATACTCATCTGACCAGAAATCCTTGTCTTCATTCCACTTCACTTTACTGACCCCTACTATATCTAGATTGAGTCTTTGCATTTCCCTTTTCAGATTTTCTAGTTTCCCTACCACGTTCAAGCTTCTGACATTCCACGCCCCGACTCGTAGAACGTTATCCTTTCGTTGATTATTCAATCTTTTTCTCATGGTAACCTCCCCCTTGGCAGTCCCCTCCCGGAGATCCGAATGGGGGACTATTCCGGAATCTTTTGCCAATGGAGAGATCATCATAACACTTCTTCAACTACAGGCCACATCTCCCGTGGATACACGTTACGTGTCTTTAATGCAGTGGTTTCCATTGCCTTCTGCATCCTCATGTCGTTGATTATTGCTGATTCTTCCGCCTTTAGGGGCAATTTCCCACCCCTAGGACAAGAGAGTTCCCTGAACCTCTATCCGCTCCTCCGCCCTCTTTGACAAGGCCGTTGGCAGAATGAGGCTGACTTCTTATGCCGGAAGTCTTCGGCCGCCAATGCTGATTATTTATCAAAATTTAGACAGTGGCGGGGATCGAACCCGGGACCGAAGACATTTTGATTATGAATCAAAGACGCTACCCCTAGACCACGGGTCCCACCCTTATCTTAAGTACTACTCAACAATTTGTAAATTCCAGAGATTACTGTCAGTTAACCATCAACTGTATACCAAAAACGAGGAAAATTTGTGGTTGCTCGATTAGAGGCGGTTCAGTGTGGAATATTAAGCATTTGTCTTGACCATTGCTTTTCATTGTAAATACGGCTCTTTTTTCGTGCATTATTTTGCGCTGCAAAGTGTTTTCGTTTACGCCACAAAGAATTTCGGCGTGAGAAGTAGTAGCCAACGGCCTTGCCTCAGTGGTACCACTGTTTCCCGTCAGATTACCGAAGCTAAGCGCTGTCGCACTTGGCAAACACATCCGGATCTGCTGAGTGCTGTTGGAAAGCGGTGTGCGCTCATGTTTCTCAAGCCAATGGAGGACTACTTGGCTGAGAAGTACAGCGGCACCGGTCACGAAAACTAACAACGGCTGGGAGAGCGGTGCGCCCCTCCATATTCACATTCGGTGGCACCTAAGGGCCACTAAGGGCCAAACTGAACGGCAGCCGGTTGGTACCGTTGGGTCTGCCTGTTCGGACGGTGTTTGCTTTTGTTTTTGTGAGAAGAAGTAATGGCTGTGCGAGCATAATCGGGTCCACGGTATTAACGCAATGAAATGGGTCGGAAAAGAATATCAACTGGACCATCTGAAGCTAAGTGAAGCTTAGAAGATCAATTGATGGGTGTTTCAAACAGGATCGAATATGACATTCAGTTAACTGATCAGGTACCAGTATGGTAGTCGCCTTACCGCCTACCTCCGGCCAAGATGCAAGAGCTGAATCAGATTATTAGCCAGTACCAATACCAAATCTCCAAACTGCTTTACGTGGTTCGCGGGAGCCCTTTGTTTTATTTTATTAGATAAAACTTGACCTATTAACAGGTACCTTTAACCGAAATGTCCAAGCCCTTTACAGGTTCCTGCACTGACTGGATTATTTTATAATTGACCACAGTCCCATTTGCTTGTCAACAGCAACAGTAGTGCTATCCCACATACTGGATACTATCCTCTGAGATTTAAAACTTCAATTTGTGTATAATTACTTGCATGACTCGGTCGTTCACAGTAGGACTTCTACGCAACACACAGGTCAAGATTTTGTAGCGCGTAAGGGGGGCCGGTGTTACTGTGAAGCCTACCAAATTTAGGAAGTTCCCGAATTTCCTTCCTAAGACACTTGGTTTCAGTTTAAGGTAATGAAACTGATAAGCAAAGGACAAAGGCCATTCATGATTATACAATCCTAACGTCAAAGACGGAAAAGACCGTTTCATTGCTACGATCATTTTTCCCGAAAAGTTATCCGGTATTTCCGGAGTTGGCCACACCATTAAATCAACATAGTAAAAAAAAAAAAAATGAAATAAAATAAAATAAAAAAGACAAGGATTTTTGCTGGTCTGAGAGCCAACAGGCAGCGTTTCATGAACAAAAGTTTGGACTGAATAATGCGCCGGTTCTAGCAATTTCAAATGTTGCTAATGAATTTCTGCTTCATACGAACGGATCCAGCGGCAGAGTATCAGCAGTTTGGTTTTAGGAGCAAGACAGCGAACTTTAGCCTATTGCTTACATGTCCAGGCCCTTCCCATCACTGAAATGAAATCATTTTAAAAACTGGAGGCACTTACCGTGTTATTTTTTGTTTAGAGTAATTTTGCTTCTATGTCGTGCATAAATACTTTAAATTGGGGACCGGTTATCAAGCCCTGAGCTGCGCTCCGACGACATACCGAAAACCTGAACTAATAGCACATTGGCGGGTCCACATGACTGCATTTTACATTTCACCAAAGCATATAATAGGCTTCGATAACCAAGTGGCGGACGTCTTATGAGGTATGTTTGAGATGAGGCAAACAAACAATGACCGTATGAAATTGGCGAAAGTGTACTGTCAAATGCCGCAGTTCTAACTTACATTCCATACTTATTCGAAAATTTTCAATAAAAATCGGTGACGACGAGCATCTGGGAGTATTAAAAGATAGTTGACGCTAAGCAAGTCACTTAACAGGTACTAGATGGACTGATGATTCCAGTCATGACAGAAGCCAAAAACTTACTTACCGAAGGAGCTAATTGTGCGGAGGACACTTATTCGCTTACAGAAGAATTCTAAAAATTAAGGAACATTTACAGTGGATTACATTGAATTCCGACGTGAGAAAGGTTCTGACTCAGTTCCAGAATGTATGTGTGCGGAGCCTAATCTAAATGCCGCATTGATTATTTTGGGCCTCTTTACCGGACCATAAATGGGAATAGATATATTTTTGCCGTGGTAGACGCCTTTAGCCGCTATGTGTGGTAATTCCCTGCAGGGGGACGACCACTGTATCCCTGTCCAACGTCTAGAAGGCATTTTCCTCGCTTTGGTTCGCCTAAAGTGCTATTCAGCGACACGTCAGTCAAGACTACTTCGGCAAAATTAATAGTGGCATATTCACTACATTCATTCGTAGCAAATAAATGAGACATTAATGACTTGTCGTTTGAGGAAATGGATCCAGAGATGATTAAGCACAGTTGATCGAGAGCATTAAAACTATTTTCCTTACACACGAGAGAGAGGCTAAAAGACACAAACGGGGAAGGCGCCCTACCTGACTGAGGCGGGTACCAGGTTGAGATTCATTGGGAGAGTGCTTAGAAAATGTAGTCCATCAACAAAGGAGGTGGCTTACAAAACACTCGTTCGACCTATACTTGAGAATTGCTCATCAGTGTGGGATCCGTACCAGGTCGGGTTGACGGAGGAGATAGAGAAGATCCAAAGAAGAGCGGCGCGTTTCGTCACCGGGTTATTTGGTAACCGTGATAGCGTTACGGAGATGTTTAATAAACTCAAGTGGCAGACTCTGCAAGAGAGGCGCTCTGCATCGCGGTGTAGCTTGCTCGCCAGGTTTCGAGAGGGTGCGTTTCTGGATGAGGTATCGAATATATTGCTTCCCCCTACTTATACTTCCCGAGGAGATCACGAATGTAAAATTAGAGAGATTAGAGCGCGCACGGAGGCTTTCAGGCAGTCGTTCTTCCCGCGAACCATACGCGACTGGAACAGGAAAGGGAGGTAATGACAGTGGCACGTAAAGTGCCCTCCGCCACACACCGTTGGGTGGCTTGCGGAGTATCAATGTAGATGTAGATGTAGATGTAGAATACTGCGGATTTGGCTTTCAACAAGACCTCCGTGTCCGAAGTAAGAAGGTGTAAAAGATTTCCGGAAAATTATTGCCTCATTCCGTGCGTCCGTATAAATATTTTGGAAGTCCATACGCCAGTCACTTTTCGGCTACAAAGCACGACCACGTGTAACGTAACAAGGATCCATTTGATTCAAACTAAGGTGTCAAAATGTCGGGTCTATAAGAGTGTCACGGAGATCTTTCTCCCCGCTTCCATCCCCAGTATCATCAGTCAGAAGCCAGGAGGTTGAGCCGTGTACCCGCTCGTATCGAAAAGTTGTGACTGCCCCAGGGACATCGCTACTCCGTCATCCCGTAACGGATTTTACGGCTTCCAGAGGCAGGAGGCAAGTGAAACAGTTGAGAAGCAAACTTAACGCCGAGCGTGCCTGCGCCGGATTAAGTGACATATCTCCCCCAGTGCCGCTTGCCGGTCTCTAGTAACGTATGATATTTCGAGCTGTTAACATGACGGGAAAAAGAGAAGACAATTCTCTACTTTGTTTCATTAACTTATTGAAAGCTCATCAGTGCATCTGGATTTATTCCATTACCGCATACAGTAAGACAGATGTGACGGGTGCCGCACACAGAGAAATTTCATCAGAAATAAAAGACACAGATAAGTGCATTATTTATTTATTTATTTATTATGTAAAATACAAGTAAGTAATTAAATTGTTTGTCGACTAGGATGCAATATTGCATGTAACCGTAAACGTTCCCTGTGGATGGTGTGCGGCCAACCAATGGAGGTCTACAGCCTAGCGTTTCTCAAACCCTTGGCCCCGAGTTACAAAGGCGTCCACGTGGGTGTTTGAGTTGCGATGAGGCGAAGTGCATTTATTTTCAGCTTAGACAATATACAAATCTGACCAACAGCCTCGAATCATGTTAAATCCGATGACGCTGAATTTTATTAAACTTGAAATAGTTCTTAGTGACTCACTAAAGACACATTTTCCTGTAATTTTCCTGGCGACGCTTTGGCAGAGTTAGAAATAAAGTTAACTGAATGATGTATTCCGTAATCACATGTGATGCTCTGCCACTGAAATTCAAATTGCAGGCGTAATAGCGCTAGAGGCCGTTAACTTGTTCTCACATGGCTACCTAATGTGTAATCTTACTATTTTTTGGAAGCTGTTTAAATTGTACTTCCTTAGAAGGTGATGACTTTTCTTAAATTGTACTTCCTTAGTAGGTGATGAGTTTTCTTTAACAGCTGTGCACCAAGTGTCTCATTGATAATTCAAGTTATTTTCAGTTTTATATGACATCAGCCATTTTAATATGTACTTTTCAATATTCGAGTTAGTTTACACGTCCGGTAGTATGTAGAGAATCGCTTACTAATGTGAGTAATTTTGCATCGTGCTTGTATATGAAGCTTTGGTGTAATGTGGACGCTGTAATTGTTTTCAGCGCGAACTTCATTTTCATTGCTAATGAGAGTTTCTATTAACTGTATGTATCCCTTTTCATTTAATAATTTGTACTGCATGTTTGTATCTCTGCTGTCATACGTTGTAGCAATCTGGGTGGTTAATATGGCTTGATTTCGCAACAGAATTAAAAATCTATGTAACCATGTTTCGGAAACGATTTTGGAATGATGTGCTAAACCACAGGATCAGCGTGCTTGATTAAAAAAGCATATTATTCTTTAATGATTGAAATATTCTTTTTATAAGTTAATTATAAATATTATAAAAGTATAATCTGAAATTATTGCCATGAAATTTCCTCATTGTTAAACACTGACTTCGCTGTCCTTTAAGATCACATCGAATACTGACTGAAATGATGCTAACAAGGATAGGTCACAGCTGTCAGCACACAAGGCTATGTGGTGGAAGGCTTAGCCCAGTAACAGCAACATCATTCATAGTTTGCGTTATGATACACATTTATTTATACAACTTTCATCAGTTACTATACTGACATTAATTGGGCAAATTCTTTTCTTTTACAATGAGTGAGAAACAACAAGAGTGGTTCAGACTTACGCCTCACGATTTACGAAGTTGGCCACAGTACTTAGTCAAAATATTAATCATCGAGCACCGGTTTAATCAAACGGAGAGTAACTATAATTACAGTACTAATAGCAATCTTAATTAAGGTAACACATTTTCCAAAAGTCTACACCATGCATGGAATAATTAATTATTCAGCATAAGTTTAACGACATGAAATAGTTCCAAAATTATTCAAATAAATCTGTGTTTGGGAGAAGCGTGTGACATCGACCACTAGATTATTAACTACCGAATGTAGCTTAGTCATCATAAAGATACGTACAGCAATATGAATCAAATTAGAGTTCCTTAAAAGAAATACATCACAGCGCTCACGACAATTAAAAATTACTAAGGGCAGCTTGCGTAATATTAAGAGTTGGTGATAACACTTTAAATAAAATAAGTGCTTAAGAAAAACACGCCACCGTGCTCTTTAGATCTTTAACTGCTAACTGTAGCTTGGCCAACATAGAAATCTGCTCATAACAACTTAAACGAAAATTTTCTTCAAGAAAAATGCGCCACAGTGATGACTAGAACGGTTTGTTCACCACAATTTAAATGAAAATAATATTTAACAAACATACGCCACAGTTCAAAGAATAATTTATTCATAAAAGTTTAAATGAAAACTGTATTTAAGAAAAGTACGCTAAAACGCTTACTAGATTACTTCATTCATAACATCTTAAATGGAATTTGTATTTAAGAAAAACTTGTCACAGATCTCATTAGATCATTAACTAAGAATGACCTGGCCAGTGCTAAATGAATTTCAAAATTCAGTGCTGATAGCCATCCAAATAAAGTCAAATATGTTTGAGAAATAAGACACAGCATTAAATAAAATTACACTGAACAGCCAAAGAAACTGATAATATCGTTTAGGGCTCCCGCGGGCACACAGAAGTGCCGCAACACGACGTGGCATAGACTCGACTAACGTCTGAAGTAGTGCAGGAGGTAATTGAAACCATGAATCCTGCAGGGCTGCTCATGAATCCGTAAGAGTATGATGGGAAGAAATCTCTTCTGAACAGCACGTTGCAAGACATCCCGGATATGATCAATAATGTTCATGTCTGGGAAATTTGGTGGCCACCGGAAATGTTTAAAGTCAGAAGACTGTTCCTTGAGCCACTCTGTAGGAATTCCGGATGTGTGAGGCGTCGTATTGTCCTGCTGCAATTTCCTTAATCCATCGGAATGCACAATGGACATGAATGGATGCAGTTGGTAAGATATTCTTACGTACGTGTCATCTATCAGAGTCGTATCTAGACGTATCAGCGGTTCCATATCGCTCCAACTGCAATCGCCCCACGCCAATACAGTGCCTCCACCAGCTTCAACTGTCCCCTGCTGACATTCAGGGTCCATGATGTCGTCTCCAAAACCGTACACATCCATGCGCTCGATACAATTTGGAAAGACTCGTCCGACCAGGCAACTTGTTTCCAGTCATCAACAGTCCAATATCGGTGTTGGGAGGCCGAGGTGAGGTCTAAAGCTTTGTGTCGTGCAGTCACCAAGGGTACACTAGTGGGCCTTCAGCTTCGAAAGCCCATATCGATGTGATTTCGTTGAATGATTCGCACGCTGACACTATTTGACGTCCCAGCATTGAAATCTGCAGCAGTTTGCGGAAGGGTTGGACTTTGTCACTTTTTCAGTCGTCGTTGGTGCCGTTCTTGCGCATCTTTTTCCGGCCACAGCGGTGTTGGATATTTGATGTTTTACCGGATTCCTGATATTCACGGTGCACTCGTGAAACCCCATTTCATCGTCACCTCGGAGATGCTGTGTCCCATCCCTGCGCCAACTTTGTAAGTAGCCTGTTTATGTGTTTGTATGTTGGTAGCGCTATGCAGCGCTGTAGACTATATTAAATCCTCTGACAGCGCTGTGCGCACTCTGTAAGAGACTCTGTGGCTGGTTGGACTAGCAGTTGGAGGTGAACAGCCAGCAGTGATGGAAGTTGGATGTGAGTAGTTAGCATTCATGGAGATTACAGGTTTCACGCGTTAGCCGAGCAGACGATCTGGACGTGTGTCCTTCATGGAAATGTAATTTGTCGATGATTATATAATTTTTGGAACTGGATGTCACGGGCTATTATATATTTTTTTGAACTCGATGTCACATTATTAAGGTAAAAATACATTGTTTGATTTGCAATAAAATCTTTCCTTTGCTAACCACATGCCTATCAGTAGTTAGAGCCTTCAGTAGTTAGAATCTTTTATTCAACTGGCAGTATAGGTGCTTGCGGCATTACTGTAGTTAGTGTAATGAAGATTTTTGTGAGATAAGTGACTTACGAATTTTACATGTTATTGTTAGGATTTCTACTTATTCAGGGCCATTCTTTTCAGTTAACTTGAAAGCAGTCAGATCGCGTTACCGTTGAATATTGTGGGTAATTAATGCATAGGAAAAGTTTGAGTTCTGTTAGTCAGGGAAAAGTTTGTAGGTCAGATATGAAGCGATAAAGACAAGCAAAGTGACAGTACGTAAATTTCACTCAGCATTTTAAGAACATTGAGTAAGAATCCAGCAGTTTCAGCAAAATCATATTTACAAGTCTCACCTTCTCAGTTACTGCAATTTAAGTAAAAGTTATATTAACAAGTTTCAACTATAACGCCACGTTCAAACTGACTTTGGCTAAATCTTGATGACCTACCATTGTAGCAGTAGTAATCGATCTAAGAACTGCGTTACATATCACTGTATTTCAATACGCATTGTTGTTGTTGTGGTCTTCAGTCCTGAGACTGGTTGATGCAGCTCTCCACGCTACTCTATATGTGCAGGCTTCTTCATCTCCCAGTACTTACTGCAACCTACATCCTTCTGAATGTGCTTAGTGTATTCATCCCTTGGTCTCCCTCTACGATTTTTACCCTCCACTCTGCCCTCCAATGCTAAATTTGTGAACCCCTGATGCCTCAGAACATGTCCTACCAACCGGTTCCTTCTTCTTGTCAAGTTGTGCCACAAACTCCTCTTCTCCCCAATCCTGTTCAATACCTCCTCATTAGTTATGTGATCTACCCATCTAATCTTCAGCATTCTTCTGTAGCACCACATTTCGAAAGCTTCTATTCTCTTCATGTCCAAACTATTTATCGTCCACACAAATACCTTCAGAAACGACTTCCTGACAAATCTACACTCGATGTTAACAAATTTCTCTCCTTCAGAAACGCTTTCCTTGCCATTGCCAGTCTACATTTTATATCCTCTCTACTTCGACTATCATCAGTTATTTTGCTCCCCAAATGGCTAAACTCCTTTATACTTTAACTGCCTCATTTCCTAATCTAATTCCCTCAGCATCACCCGACTTAATTCGACTACATTCCATTATACTCCTTTTGCTTTTGTTTATGTTCATCTTATATCCTCCTTTCAAGACACTGTCCATTCCGTTCAACTACTCTTCCAAGTCCTTTGCTGCCTCTGACAGAATTACAATGTCATCAGCGAACGTCAAAGTTTTTATTTCTTCTCCATGGATTTTAATACCTACTCCGAGCTGCAAAATACTAACGCGAATTCTTTACAGACGAATGGAAAAACTGGTAGAAGCCAACCTCGGAGAAGATCAGTTTGGATTCCGTAGAAATGTTGGAACACGTGAGGCAATACTGACCTTACGACTTGCATGCTTATACCAATTTCTTTGACCCTTTAGTGTAGTTCGTATGAACAGCCTGTTTGGAAACTGCACGTCTTTAGAATTAAAGCTATTAATTACGGAGATCAGATAATAAATTCATTCCCAACTATTAATGAAGGCCACAAAGCTTAGCTATGGTATAACAGGGTTGTACCGACACTGTAAGAAGTCTAACGATCACGATCATATAAAATTTTCACTATAAATACTGTCTGGAACATCACTTGTCTCATAGGCTTATTACCCCATTACTAAATGTCGACATGCTTGTGCCAAGCTCCACTAGGACTTCAGAGAGTACAGGACGGTCTCCTTTACACATGAACATGCTCTCATCAAATTCAAAAACTTTAAATGGTCGCCGGCCTGTGCGGCTGAGCGGTTCTAGGCGCTTCAGTCTGGAACCGCATGACCGCTATGGTCGCAGTTTCGAATCCTGCCTCGGGCATTGATGTGTGTGATGTCCTTAGGTTGGATAGTTTTAAGTAGTTCTGAGCCTAGGGGACTGATGACCTCCGATGTTAAGTCCCATAGTGCTCAGAGCAATTTTTTTTTTTCCAAATGTTCACAGGAAATCCCGTACGTCCTGGATGGACAGGCGAACCAGAAGTCTGTCGCTCCTGCGGTGGTAATATAGGCTTCCCAGCATCGCACATGTCAATACGAAGCCCACAGACGACTGACCATAGCACGGTGCGTTTCCTGGGCTCGGCGCCCGTCACCCATCGCATCGGCTGACAGTCTGGGACAGGCTTCCGTTCACAGCTCCCTCGTATCTCGCACAGTCCCACTCGCCTCCCTACCACCCGTACCTCTCACACCCTCTCTCGAACTGCTCACATATCACTGCCAGTCCAACTCCATCCAAACTTCCAGACAGTAAACGATATATCGAACCGAGCGGCACGGATCAGTGATTCTAAATTATTTGAAGTTTATACATAAAGATTTAACTAACGTGTTTAAGAACTATACCTCTGGGAAGCGAATAAAATTTGTGAAAGAATTTTATATTTTGGGGCTTACGCTCTATGCTGCATGCATTGCTATCACTGCAAGCTAGGGCCACACAATATATCAATCGACTTAACGATTTGTTTTTAGTGAAAGGAGGGGATGGTACGCATGCTCAGCGAGGACAGGTATGATTATACACACACTAATATTATATGCTCATTATTGCGTCAGTTACATAAACAAATTGTACTACGTGAAATATAACTACAAAACTGTACTCAAATAGAAATGCGAACTGGTCAGTAATGAAAATCTAAACTTAAACGTCATTGACGAGGATTCTGTGGGTATGATTTGCTTATATAATTGACACAATGATGTACAAATAACGTTTCTGTATGTATTATGATTTAGATGTGTCAGTTTTATCGTCAATGTTATCTTATTATAGTAGTTTTGGTTTATAGACAGTTATAACCCAATGTAAATTATAGTCGCATCCCCATGTCTTAAGTTTTACGTTATTGGTAGCCTGAAGACTTTGTTTCATATCAGTTGTAACCTGAGGTCTACGTTGTGCTACATGTCTCCCTTTTTCATCTGTAATGTAAGTTTATTACTTACATCCTCTACAGTTTCTACAGTTGTTATTAACTTCTATTACACAATAGTTTGACCTCACTGTTTCTGTCTAAGTTGCAAATAAATATGTTTTATTGTCATGACTATTATGTATAACCTCGTTCTTCCATCTTATGTGTAAGTTGACAAAAATTTGCTGTGATTATATACTTCCGTTGTTGACCTGTCATAGCATTTATGATAAACTTGATACTGTAATGATCCTTTGTAACTCATCATTGAATCATAAGCTCAACTATCGTAATCACTATTTACAAATGTCGATTATAAAGGACTGTCATATGATTATATGGCTTTTACGAGATCCTGATTCCACATGTACATTTTATTTGATTGACATGTTATAAAAGTCAGCGCCATTTAGCTTTTGTTTTCTTTATACTAAACTCATGGGATGTTTGTTGATGGTAACCGCATGGTGCTAACTTTGAAATTAGTTTTGTTAACTAGTGTTCCCTCTTTCTTCACCACCGATTGCCATTACATATCTTAAGTTTTTCCTCTGATATCTTACACTGTTTGGTCATCTCAGGTTACGCAGACCTGAAATGGCATTCGTTTGTTAACTGTTAGGAATGTATGCTCAGCTTACGTAAGTGAAATCTGGGATCGCAGAACAGAGCGGATCAGGATATGGTTGTGGAAAGGGGCCAAGATCAGTTACTGTTAGTTGCAGAAAACACACAAACTTTATTTCATAAAAACACTTAATCACACATGCCTTAAGGGGATTTAAAAACAGCATGCCTTAAGGAATACACACGGCGGAAGGCCTTAGCTACAAAATTTTACGTAAGAACTCGGCAGGAGGCCATACACTGGAGATAGAAGAACTAAGGGCTTAAGACCTGGATAACAAGGATTTCAGATAGAGAAGAAAATTTTAAGAGGTCTTACACCAGTGACTTTACAAATTCTAATTTAAGATGGCTGAAGGCCATATCTTAAAATATTTCACGTAAAAATTCAGCTGAAGGCCACATACTGAATACAAAACAACTCAAGACTTAACGCCTGGATAATAATAATAACTTACAATGGGTAAAATCCCCTTTTTTCAAAAACACTTTAGTTTAAGCAAGAACCTTCAAGGTTTTAACTAAAGACGGCTCAAGGCCATATTTTAAAATTAAAACAAAGTACATTAAGAAGCGGATGAATGCCTCGCACAGTACTTGAGACAAACATCACAATTTAAAAACCACAGAACAATGGTGCTCAGAAGAGTTCCAATGGTCGGCCTGAGGAGGTAACTCTAACGTAAGGTTAGGTGAGATAGGCAGCCAAGAATAAGTAATCAGATGGTAACCCGACCCAGGGACGGCTGAATGACCGACCAACAACCTAAGCAATTCCCTTGCGCCGACCAACGGCACGACAACCGAAAATATCAGCCTAGGACGAAGATACCAGCAGCACTACGTCCTCAAAATTGGCGTCTGAATACAGCCAAGGCACAATAACCATTCAAAATATAAACAAACATCAAAGGCTGTCGAACTACACGCCGTGCCGGGCAGGATCAATGCGTTGAGGAAACACACACTAGAACTACTTAAACCTAACTAACCTAAGGACATCACTCACATCCATGCAGCAGGATTCCAACCTGCGGTCCGTAGCACCAGCGTGGTTCCGGACTGAAGCGCCTAGAACCGCTCGGCCACAGCGGCCGGCTCAGTACTCAGACAGCATTCATAACTGCTCAGTGAAAATCAGAGAAGCTACACACAGTTCCACGTAAACACTTGCATCAAGAACTCTGACAATCCAAAAACCAATCACTGTGGAACAACAAGGAGGAATCATAATTTGACACACACAGAGTTTCCATCAGCGGTCCGATGAGACGACCGACAAAAGACCAACCAAGGTCGTTCCCACTCAAGTTATGTGTGTCGGCAACGGTTTGGCTGTCCGGAGCTCACTGCAGCTCTATCCCGACTTCCTTGATGTCCGTTCGTAACTCGGAGACACGGCGACCCTGGCACACCCGCTCGGACCCAACCATGGAGAGGGAACACTTGCCCATCAGTCACCCGACATCTCTGCACAATGAAGGAACCGACCCACGTCCGGCAAAATGACGAACTGTCGAGGCCCAGAAACGGTCAAAAGACCAAATACACGGCGCCCGATGAGACGACCGACCGAACGACCAACCAACGACCGTTTCCGCTTCAGTCTCCTTCCGTCGGAGAGTGCATGTGTGTCGCCAGCGGTCGGCGAGTACTCGCTGTACGGACCTCACTGGCACTCCGTCCCGACTGAATTTTTTTTTTTTTTTCTTTATTGAATTTCAATTCCCCCCAAAGGGGGGGCGGGCTGGCAGCAGCTTAGGACGCCGCTCTGCAGCCTACAGATGTTCTGACAAAGAGCAGGAGAATAAATAATAATAAAAAACAGGCGATAAAATCGGGGACTTAGTGAGTAACAAGGTGAAAAAGAAAATGGGGAAATTAAAACAAGCAACAGAGGGATGATGAAGCGAATAAAAATACATATGGAGTAGACAGGGAAAACAATAGGCAGTTAAAAAAAAAACACGGCGACAGTCTGGATTCTGTTCGCAAAGTATATAAAATTCACACCCAGCGACAGCATGGTTTCTGTTCGCAACACAACACTGAATAGGCACTAGAACACAGCACGAAAAAGTCGGCAAAGGTGACACCACAGTCGAGATCAGGTGGGGGGAAACTGGACAGGAGATGGGAAAACAAAAAGGGGGGAAAGGAGAGTAAAAGCGAAGGGGGGGGGGGGACCGGGAAAGGAGCTGATGGAGGATGAGGACCCATAAGAGGGGTAGGGGGCAGACGCGACAGGGAGGGAGGTAGGCAGAGGAGGGGAATACAACAGGACTGGGGGGAGAAGGGAGGTAGGGAGAGCCGTAGTGGGGAGGAAACAGGACGGAAGGGGGGGGGGGAAGAGGGAGCCCAGGGAAAGGACAGAGGAAAGGAGGGGGAGGGAGGATCAGAGTTGATAGGAAGGATAAATGGAGGGAGAGAGGGCATCATCCGGGAGGGGGAGCTGATGGAAGCCACCTTGGGAAAGGAGGTGGAGGGTGTAGAGATGGAGGGTAGGGGGGACACAACGGTGAAGACGTGGCAGGGGGCAAGGATGGGAGAGGAGAGGAGCAACCAGGGGGTGAGGGGTTCAAGACGGCGGGAGGTGTAGAGGATGCGGATATGTTCGAGGAAGAGGAGCAGATGGGGGTCCCGACTGAACTCCGACAGACCACGACCCGGAAATAGTAGCGGTCGCTCCAGAGATAGTAAAACAGTGCACTTATCGATAAGCGCTGCAAGCAAACTAGCAACTTGGTGACGCCAGTAACTCGAATAAGAAAAGAGTCAACAGTGCCGTACAGGCAAGGTGACAAGCAATAAACGGCATGAACACGAGCCGCGCACGGCTCAGTAAGTTTCTCAAGATATTTTCAAAACCTGGTTGTGTTTCAT
The DNA here is from genome assembly GCF_023864345.2 of Schistocerca serialis cubense. Lineage (NCBI taxonomy): Eukaryota > Metazoa > Arthropoda > Insecta > Orthoptera > Acrididae > Schistocerca > Schistocerca serialis. The sequence continues at coordinate 671,333,330 of NC_064642.1, forward strand.
TCCATGCAGAGTGATGTATCTTGTATGCCGTTTATTTATATGCAGTTGTCCTATGTTCATATTTCTCAAAAATAAGTTCTTGCGGAATTTGTCTCGATGAGGGCGCAGTCCTGTATTGTATATGCCTGTAAGTTTCAGAGTTTCTAGTGATTACGGTATAGTTAGTTTCGTACTGTACTAGTAGTGTATAACTGAAGATGCTGAATAGTAGAGGTAGGTGTTACTCTGTTTTTAACACGTTTCCATTGTTCGCGTTGTTGTCTGTGTCTTTTCAGTAAAGAATTTTGTTATAGATTTTAAACTTTTCGATGAGCTAGCGACTTGAAATTTTAAGTGTAGTCTCAACTGTTGACGAGCAATATTAATACGTTTTCTTATTTGTCGGATCCACCTAGCTCCCAATGGTGTGGGTTTATTGGTGAAAAGGGTCTGATACGTCCGACAGAACAGTGTTTATATATATTTAAACAGAAAGAAGGGTAGACAGCTCCAATAATCCTTTCTCTGCAGATTCTCACACACCCTCGAACTCATATGGGTATCAGCGAATGCTGCGAGTATGGAGGTTTAATGATCGGCTACACAACGTCAATGGGAAGTTGGCTATTGGCGTCGACGGTTGCCCTCTGTGTTATTCTAGCTCACCCAGAACCACCAAAGGAATCTGGTGAGGAACATACTGATGCCTTAACTTGCATACAAATTAATGATTCATCGCGAACCGTACGTGTATCCTGGTACCAAATAAATGAAGAAATCTTTCAATCCTAGCATGCTGCACACCAATGCTTTGCCACCGTCATGAAAAATTTAATCCGTGCTGCCATTCTAAGCATAAACAAGTGGGACATCAATGACTCGAATAGAAACATAAATGACAAATGCCTTTTTTGTAAAATACTATATCATAAACGGCGCCCAAATCTCTGTACTTCGATAAACTTGTCGTCCGCCGAATATAATGGAATTTTCATCGTTGTAGGAAGTGCACATGGACTCATGAACAGTCTCGATCCAATTTTAAAAACGTGATGGACCTATTTAGATTATACATATAATTGTTTATTGTCAATCGATATATAAGTTGTCATTGCAATTCAACATGCCCTCCGTCCATTTCGGAGCGTTGCTGCCATCGTTGAAGAGCAGACCTGAATATATTGTGAAGCACATCTTGTGGAACAGCCGACACAAAATTATGTCCACAGATATACCAGGCAAATCCGATGACTTAAGTATTTTTCTGCTGCATGCCGAATTACGTCAGGTGATGCTGAGTGAATTTGATTAGGAAATGAGACACTTAAAGTATTCAAGGAGTTTTGCTATTTGGGAAGCAAAATAACTGATGATGGTCGAAGTAGAGAGGATGTAAAATGTAGACTGCGATGACAAGGAAAGCGTTTCCGAAGAAAATAAATTTGTTAACATCGAGTATTTATTTAAGTGTCAGGAAGTCGTTTCTGAAAGTATTTGTATGGAGTGTAGCCATGTATGGAAGTGAAACATGGACGATAAATAGTTTGGACAAGAAGTGAATAGAAGCTTTCGAAATTTGGTGCTACAGAAGAATGCTGAAGATTAGATGGGTAGATCACATAACTAATGAGGAAGCATTGAATCGAATTGGGGAGAAGAGGAGTTTGTGGCACAACTTGACAAGAAGAAGGGACCGGTTGGTAGGACATGTTCTGAGGCATCAGGGGATCACAATTTTAGCATTGGTGGGCAGCGTGGAGGGTAAAAATCGTAGAGGGAGACCAAAAGATGAATACACTAAGCACATTCAGGAGGATTTAGGTTGCAGTAAGTACTGGGAGATGAAGAAGCTTGCACAGGATAGTGTAGCATGGAGAGCTGCATCAAACCAGACTCAAGGACTGAAGACCACAACAACAACAAAGTATTTTTCAGTCCTTCCTGTTTATCTGTAAGCGGATCTATGATTTATTTACTCCCTCACAATAAGAGCAAGTTGTGGTATTGTTCCATCATGTTGGTACACGATAGTGCCAGCACTGCCTTCTTGCTAAAAGTGTGAGTTCAGGAATCGCTGCATCATATCAAGGTAATTGTTTTCTGAAATTGTGTGTTCTGCAAAAATTAAGGCTTCATAAACTTAAGTCGTTGTGAATCCAAGCCATCCATTCGCTTTAGGTGTGTTTCTCTGCCATTCATGCGTGCGACGGCTCGTTACACAATACGCACCACTTAGATTTGTTAATTTTTATGTGCATGTGGAAAGTGGGCTCCTTAGTAAACAAAATATGAACCATGTGGTGTTCGTTGTGTCCGTCAAGTCGCAATATACAGCGTGGTAAACTGTGTAACCTTCATGGTACAATTTTTGAAGCAGTTGCAGCTGGTACACTTTATTGGCAAACTTTCCAGTTCTTTGGAACTTACTGACAAGATACCTGATGTTTGCTCTTGTTATTGATGGCTTGTGAAATTTCCGAGTGAAATCCTGGTGCACGTCGAGTTATGATAAACAACGCAATCACACACTGACAACTCCCAAACACTCTTCTACCGTAACAGTTCTTCTTGATTATTCTGAAAATGTGACAATAATCCCACGTATCACGCACGCTGATGGGCCAAAACATTATGATTACTGGCCACGGCGAAGTTTATTGTCACTTGGTGGCGCTGCCGTCACGTGACGCTGTAACAGAAGTATGTAAGCGCAACAGACACGGATTAGGGATCACCCTAGCGGAGCTATGGGCTGCAAACGGTGAGGTCCATTGAGGTTAGCGACTTTCACAAAGGGCAGATTTTTATTTCGCAGTAGAATGTTCAGGATCTACTGTCATGATCATCTACTGAAAGAGGTAGAACAACAATGAAACTACTAGTAGGCGCTAAAAGGTTAGAAGTTCACGACCCTTCAGAGAACGTGAAGTTTGGAGGCTTGTCTGCTCTGTTGTTGTTGTGGTCTTCAGTCCTGAGACTGGTTTGATGCAGCTCTCCATGCTACTCTATCCTGTGCAAGCTTTTTCATCTCCCAGTACCTACTGCAACCTACATCCATCTGAATCTGCTTAGTGTATTCATCTCTTGGTCTCCCCCTACGATTTTTACCCTCCACGCTGCCCTCCAATACTAAATTGGTGATCCCTTGATGCCTCAGAACATGTCCTACCAACCGATCCCTTCTTCTGGTCAAGTTGTGCCACAAAATTCTCTTCTCCCCAATCCTATTCAATACTTCCTCATTAGTTATGTGATCTACCCATCTAATCTTCAGCATTCTTCTGTAGCACCACATTTCGAAAGCTTCTATTCTCTTCTTGTCCAAACTATTTATCGTCCATGTTTCACTTCCATACATGGCTACACTCCATACGAATACTTTCAGAAATGACTTCCTGACACTTAAATCTATACTCGATGTTAACAAATTTCTCTTCTTCAGAAACGCTTTCCTTGCCATTGACAGCCTACATTTTATATCCTCTCTACTTCGACCATCATCAGTTATTTTGCTCCCCAAATAGCAAAACTCCTTTACTACTTTTAGTGCCTCATTTCCTAATCTAATTCCCTCAGCATCACCCGACTTAATTAGACTACATTCCATTATCCTTGTTTTGCTTTTGTTGATGTTCATCTTATATCCTCCTTTCAAGACACTGTCCATTCCATTCAACTGCTCTTCCAAGTCCTTTGCTGTCTCTGACAGAATTACAATGTCATCGGCGAACCTCAAAGTTTTTATTTCTTCTCCATGAATTTCAATACCTACTCCGAATTTTTCTTTTGTTTCCTTTACTGCTTGCTCAATATACAGATTGAATAACATCGGGGACAGGCTACAACCCTGTCTTACTCCCTTCCCAACCACGGCTTCCCTTTCATGTCCCTCGACTCTTATAACTGCCATCTGGTTTCTGTACAAATTGTAAATAGCCTTTCGCTCCCTGTATTTTACCCCTGCCACCTTCAGAATTTGAAAGAGAGTATTCCAGTCAACATTGTCAAAAGCTTTCTCTAAGTCTACAAATGCTAGAAACGTAGGTTTGCCTTTCCTTAATCTTTCTTCTAAGATAAGTCGTAAGGTCAGTATTGCCTCACGTGTTCCAGTGTTTCTACGGAATCCAAACTGATCTTCCCCGAGGTTGGCTTCTACTAGTTTTTCCATTCGTCTGTAAAGAATTCACGTTAGTATTTTGCAGCTGTGACTTATTAAGCTGATAGTTCGGTAATTTTCACATCTGTCAACACCTGCTTTCTTTGGGATTGGAATTATTATATTCTTTTGCTATTCTTTTGTTATATTCTTCTATTGTTGTGGTCTTCAGTCCAGAAACTGGTTTGATGCAGATCTCCATGCTATTCTATCCTGTGCAAGCTTCTCCATCTCCGGGTAACTACCACAGCCTACATCCTTCTGAATCTGCTTAGTGTCTGCTCTGTAAATTAGAATATATCTGTAGCACCTCAGCAGGGCATGCTGACGCACACACTAGTGTTTCAGAGCACACCGTTCATCCCATCTTCTTGAACATGGAGTCCAAAGTAGACGAGCACTACGTGTTCACATGTTGATCCAACGACGTCGTCAATTACGACTGCAGTCGGTACGAGACCACCGGGATTCTACTGTCGTTTAATGGAAACGTGTCGGCTCTTCGGGTGAATCAAATTTTTGCCACATTAGATCCATGGTCTCTCCACAAACGCCATCATTCAGGTAAACGGCGGCTAGAAACGTGCAGCGCGCCACGGTCGGCGGCTTGTAGGAACCGTATTATGCTTTGTGAGACATTCTCCTTCTCTTGCATGGGCGGCTCGAAACGTGCAATGCGCCACGATCGCAGGCCCTTAAGAGTCATATTATGGTATGGCAGATTTCCCCTGCGCTTGCATCGGACCTGTGGCAGTAATCGAAGACACCGATGGCGTTGTCGTCTTTCAGCAGTTTAATAGTCCTTGTCTCGGAACCAGAACCGTGTTACAGATGTCTGAGGAACATTATAGTCAACTCACAGTGATGTTTCGGGGACCATATTCGCCTGGTGTAATCCTTCTGGGTCGCTATCGAGCAGCTTGTTATTTTCGAGAATTAAATGACCTGTGCGTAGACATCTAATGCAACATACTTCCATAAACCTACCAACAAACTGTCGGACAGGCTGAATCTGTGATCTATTTCGTTCCAAAGACGGATAAACACGTTATTAAGCACGTGGTCATAATGTTGTGGCTCATCAGTGAATGTTATTGTTGTGGTCTTCAGTCCAGAAACTGGTTTGATGCAGATCTCCATGCTATTCTATCCTGTGCAAGCTTCTCCATCTCCAGGTAACTACCACAGCCTACATCCTTCTGAATCTGCTTAGTGTATCCATTTCTTGGTCCTCCTCTACGATTCTTACCCTCCACGCTCCCCTCCAATACTAAATTAGTGATCCCTTGATACCTCAGAAGATGTGCTACCAACCGATCCCTTCTTCCAGTCAAGCTGTACCATAAATTCCTCTTCTCCCCAGGTCTGTTCAGTAACTCCTCATTAGTTACATGATCTACGCATCTAATCTTCAGCATTTTTCTGCAGTACTACATATGGAAAGCTTCTACTCTTTCTTGTCTAAACTATTTATCGTCCATTTTTCACTTCCATATATGGCTACTCTTCATACAAAACTTTCAGGAAAGACTTCCTGACACTTAAATCTATACTCGATGTTAACTAATTTCTCTTCTTCAGAAATTCTTTCCTTGCCATTGCCAGTCTACATTTTATATTTTCTTTACTTCGACCACCATGAGTTTTTTTTTTCTTTTTTGCTTCCCAAATAGCAAAACTCATTAACTACTTTAAGTGTTTCATTTCCTAATCTCATTCCGTCAGTATCACCTGATTTAATTCGACTGCATTCTATTATCCTCGTTTCGCTTTTGATGATGTTCATCTTATATCCTCTTTTCAAGATACTGTGCATTCCGTTCATCTGCTCTTCCATGTCTTTTCCTGTCTCTGACAGAATTACAGTGTCATTAGCAAACCTCAAAGTCTTTTATTTCTTCTCCACGGATTTTAATTCCTGCTCCTGGTTTTTATTTTGTTTTCTTTACTGCTTTCTCAGTATACAAACTGAATAACATCGAGGATAGGCTACAAACCTGTCTCAGTCTCTTCCCAACCACTGCTTCCCTTTAATGCCCCTCGACTCTTATAACTGCAATCTGTTGTAAATAGCTTTTCACTCCCAGCGTTTTACACATGCTACCTTCATAATTCGAAATACTGTATTCCAGTCAACAGTGTCAAAAGCTTTCTCTACTCTACAAATGCTAGAAACGTAGATTTGCCTTTCCTTAATCTGAGATAAGTCGTACGGTCAGTACTGTCTGCCCTGTTCCAACATTTCTACGAAATCGAAATTGATCTTCCCCGAGGTCGGCTTGTACCAGTTTTTCCATTCGTCTGTAAAGAATTTGTGTCAGTATTTTGCGCCGGGTGCTGTGGCCGAGCGGTCCTAGGCCTTTCAGTCTGGAACCCCGCGCCCGCTACGTTCGCAGTTTCGAATCCTGCCTCGGGCATGGATGAGCGTGATATCCTTAGGTTAGTTATGTTTAAGTAGTTCTAAGTTCTAGGGGACTGATGACCACAGATGTTAAGTCCCACAGTGCTCAGAGCGATTTGAACCATTTTTAGTATTTTGCAGCCGTGACTTATTAAATTGATAGTTTGGTAATTTTCACACCTGTCAACACCTGCTTTCATGTGTATATGTATCACAATTATATATCACGTAAATGCAACCATTACTTCTTACAAATAGATCGACCCTTCATGACTACCCTGCATTGTGATAACAGGTTTCACTTCATCGATTCCCTTTCATGTGAGCCAAGGGGGTTACACGATGAAAAAGCTTGTATCATCGAATGCTGTAGTATATTCCGTCATATTATCTGCCGAGTTGGGCATTCCAATGACAGAAAACGATTTTCAGTTAATGCCATGAGTTTTGACGACAAAATCCTGTTTTGTGTGTTAGGAGCTGTCGGTCGCACCGGGCTGTAGCGGACCGCTGAGCAGGGTGCGGCGCCGCCCACTGATGTGACGGCGGCCTGCGCTGTCGCAGCCCTAGTTACGGCCGGGATCCGCGCCGTGTCGCTGTCGGTCGCAAACCACGGCCGCCCGCTAACAAGCCGCTGCGGCTGCCCCTTGCTGGTCACAGAACGCAGGGCTCCGCTGCACCAGCTGCGCCCGACGGGCCGCGGCCGTCCCCAGGCCCGCAAATCTCACCGCCATCTGACGACGATATCGACCATGCGGCCGAAACAACGTTCCAAGTTCGCTGTTACGCATTAATTTGTTTTGACGGAATGTGTATCGGCTGCGCTTATTGGCTGGCTATAAAGCACGTTGCGGCACTGGTGGTAACACTGCAGCCACTATAATCTTTTCTGTTTATAGCTTTCCGTAGCTCAGACGGTAAAAACCAAACTATTATAGAATGACTTTGTTGTCCGTCTGTCTGTCCGTATATTATGCCCTGTTTTTCTCAGGAACGGGTAGAACTATGAAGATGATATTTATGGGGGGTAGGACGTCAAACGGGACGACTTGGAGCAGAAGAGACAGCACAGTAATTTTCAATTTCCACTGTCTATGCGTTTAAAAATAAATTCATAAAACTTTGTCAGAATGACCAGAGAGGATTCAGAATTTACCCTCATAGTGGTGGAAGTTCAAAAATATAAGAAAATATATATATATATTTTTTTTTACATTCGTATTTCACCTTTTGTTCACTTACTATTGGCTGCATTTGTTGCTATACGTACAATTTTCTTCATAAGTAAGGGAGATTCTTCGATGAATTTTGCACAGCATACAAACCATACTTACAGGTGTATGAAACTCTAGAATTATCCAAATCTATTAAAAACTGTGGTAAAAATTGAGATAATTAACTATAAAATTTGAGTTTTTTTCTAAGCATTAAGTTTAAAATGTAACAGCACATTCATTTTTTTCATAAACTAAATAATTTCTAGGGTCCCATACACCTGTAAGTATGGTTTGTGTGCTGTGCAAAACTCATCGAAGAATCTCTCTTACTTATAAAGAAACGTGTACCTATAGCAACAAACGCAGCCAATAGAAGTGAAAAAATGATTAACTTTCAGATGTAAAAAAAAATATTTTGTAACTTTTTGGAACTTCCACTGCTATTATTGTGAATCCTGAATCCTACCTGGTCATGCTGACAACGTTTTATGAATTTATTCGTAAAAGTATAGACAGTGGAAGTTAAAATGTCCTGTGGCGTCTGTCCTGCTCCAAGACAGCCTATTTGACGTCCTACCCCACCTTAAGGCAAACGCTAATCTATTACAGAAATCTAATATACTGGGTGACACTCGAAAACGGGAATATTTCCACACCACAATCCAATAAAACTAGAAGTGATGAAGGGAAGAAATTTCATTTATAGTAACTGAAACCTTACAACTTAGCCATTTACGAAACATTGATGGCCTTTATCAGTTGCTGGCCGCTGTGGCAGGTTCGAATCCTGCCTCGGGCATGAATGTATGTGATGTCCTTAGGTTAGTTAGGTTTAATTAGTTCTAAGTTCTAGGGGACTGATGACCTCAGATGTTAAGTCCCTACGTGCTTAGAGTCATTTGACCCATTTATCAGTTTTTAAAAATTACGTCCTTTAGATGGCGTCCTCCAGTACGAATACATTCGTGAAATCTGCTGTTGACATTCCTCATTGACCGCTGCAACATCTCAGCTGGGATACTGTGCATTGCATCCAGAATTCTTTGTTTTAACTGATCCAGGGTTCTTGGTCGAGTCTCGTAGACTTTGCCATCGAGGCAGCCCCACAAGAAAACGGATAAGTCTAGCGATCTAGGGGACCAGGGAATGTTACCGAATCGTGAAATCAAACGGTTTCCAAACAATTCTCACACATATGCCATGGATTGCCGTGCAATGTGTGATGTCGCTCTGTCATGTTGAAACCAGTCTTCTTGAACCTTCGGAAAGTTGTTCAATGCAGGTGAAACGAAAGTTGGTAACATCTGTACGTAACGATCGGCATTGACAGTTATTGTGTTTCCCCGTTCATTTGCGAAAAAATACGGTCCGATAATCCCATGTGATGAAACAGTAGCTCTATTTATTCACATAACCTGTGAGATGAAAATGCGCCTCTTCTGAAAGCCACAACTTGCTTAGAAATTCATGGTCATTGTTTACTTTTGTTATCATTTGTTGACAGAATCCTAATCGTAACCGGTAATCGTTTTCCTTCAATTGTTGCCGGCCGTTGTGGCCGAGCGGTTCTAGGCGCTTCAGTCTGGAACCGCGAGACCGCTACGGTCGCAGGTTCGAATCCTGCCTCGGGCATGGATGTGTGTGATGTCCTTAGGTTTAAGTAGTTCCAAGTTCTAGGGGACTGATGACCTCAGAAGTTAAGTCCCGTAGTGCTCAGAGCCATTTGAACCATTTGAACCTTCAGTTGCTACATCATCTGTAATTTGTACGCACGAAATTTTAAATCAAGATGAAGAATTCTGCGAACACTCCCTCTGGACTTTCCAACCACTGCTGCTTCCTTGCAAATTGAACGCCCTGGGCTCCGTAAGACAGATTCGCGTACAACATCAATGTTCGCTGGAGACCGCACACTTCTTTGTCGTCCTGTTGGTTTCGTCTTTCAGGGCAGATCCATGCTCTTCAAAGTTATTAATCCAACATTTTATCACGTGTTTCGACGGAACGGCATCATACGTCCTAAATTAACTCCCTCTGCGGCGTTATCAAACAGACTTTGTTTCTATAAAACATTTTTATGGCTAACGCATGCTGTTGTCCGTTCCACTAATCCATGATAACTGAAATGGCGGGCTGTTTACTCGCCAACTGTCACGAACTCGCAGTGATGCCACCTTCCCATGGCTGCCACTACTCATTTCAAACATTCCCGTTATTCTGTGTCACCCTGTAGAGTTGGGTATGGTGCTTATGTGTTCTTACTCTTTAATGTGTTGCTTGCATTTTCATTGTTTTCGTGACACATTCAAAAGTTACACAAGGTCCTGGTATTTGTTCCCTATAGTGTGCTCCTACAACGAAGTATTTGAAACGGTAATGATATTTATGTTTTACAGATAAAAAGCCCGTATACACAAACAAGAACGTAAACAGATTAATATGTTTTAATGAAAATTATTTCAGCAGTCGCAAGGTCAGCATTATATGATCAGAAAATAATTGTTGCTGTTATTTGGAAGCTAACGGTAAAATAAGACACAGAAGATAAACCAAAAAGCACTGCGTTCTAGGTCTTGTTTGATGTGTTGTTAGATATATATTTTCTTGACAAAATAAATTTAAATATTCTGAAATGTTTGGATGACACTTTTTCTTTTCTTTCAGTTACTAGTCGTATAAATAATTTGCCAACGCCCTTTAACCAACAACTTCCAAATGAATACTGCTTTGGATCTAAAGAAACTCTGTTATCATTCCTTGTTCCTACATTCTGCTCGTATTTTTCGATTTTTTTCGTGGAACGAATAGTCTCTCATAACGTCACTTTCACCGTTCAGATGCCAAACGGCACAGCAGACACATTGCACAACACACGCAATTTTGGCGGTGCCGTATAAATGAAACGGAAGAGACTCAGTACAGAAATAAAACGCCAGGGTAACAGCAGTAGACTTATGTCTCGAGTAGTCAGCTGCGACAAGACAGTCAATTTTGTGAAAGGAACTTTAGTTCATGCAATCAAAGTATATAACATAAGTTCATTTACGTCACATATTTTGGTACTCGCAAATTCACTCAACACCCGTAGTATACTTCCCATTGACCTAGAATCATGAATTTTGGCATGAATCAAGATTTCACGATACAAGTAAATGAAAAAAATCCGAATATTGTTAATTTGCCATCACGTCACATACAAAGTATTTTTCGTAATATGTTTCCTTCTGTCTCTCTCTCTCTCTCTGCCCGTCTGTAACGACTCCTTCTTCTCAGCAACGTGTAGAGGCATTAAGTAGAAATTTATGTCTACAGTCCGTTGTATTAAAATTTGAAGCTTCTATGTTAATGAAGTCGAAATATATAGCCATTAATTCCATATCTTTTGATACTTGCAAACTCGTTCATCAATGCCTATAAATGAACTATCCATATACAAAATTAAGTTTGTACGGAGCTCTCAGATGGCGATTCCTACACGCACTTGTCAAGCTTTTAACTTCATTGGTGTACTAGCTGAAGCATGTTGGCTGTGTGTCCTTCAAATATTCAAAATTTATCTGAAGTTATCAGATAACAGCATTCTTCCTTACAGGAATCATCCGTGTAATGTACATCTGAGTGCAACCTGTATATCACTAACTACATCAGAGAACATTCCGGGAATCATCCGTGAAATGCGCATGAGAACGCGAGCTGTGTAACACGCATACCTATAGGAATGTATATGCGAAAGCAAACAAAACATACGCGCGCGGCTGACTGACAGTTAAAAGCTTGTGAAGAGAGGCTACTTGATCCTCAAACAAATAAACGCGCCACACCTAGCCACTGAATTCGCTGCTCGTCGGCTTATCTCGTGGAGCTGAAAATTGCGAGTACTCAAAGTGGTAAGCCATGAAACTTCCAGCATGGCAGCTTCGTGACATAACGTTTTAGGCTTATGAAAACAACGGCAAGCAGTAAAAGAGGATTTCATGAAACAGTGTAAATGACGAGGAAACCATTGGGTCTATTCTTCGTATACGCGGGAGTCATTTCCAAAAAGAAAGACGATTGTAAAAATACACGTATCTTGACACTCGAAGACAGTATTTGGCAGATACTAACACATAAAATGATGGGGCATTTCCTGTGTTTTTACAATAACTGCATTTACTACAAGACAACATTTTTCAGACATTGATGTATGTACTGTAATACCTGCAGTTACTGCATAAACACAGACACTGTCGCGATTAATGATACAATCACGATTCGAGGGGCTTATATGACGATACAAAATAATATATGATCTTCCAGTTCTTAGTTTCACAAATGTGCGAGCATTTGAATTATGATTGCATGACATGTGGAGGTTTGAACCGGCACTGGGGGCGTGCTCAGAGATACCCGAAGTGGATAAAAAAAAAGAAAAAATAGTGGTTACGGTGACCTCTTATGACAAGCGGAAAATCCGGGATCGAGTACGATACAGCAGAAATTTCCATTTGTCAAAAGTAGATAACGCTAATACGTGTTCACATGAAGTTTAAATGATGTTCTCCTGGCTGAGAGAGACTACACAAGCGTTGTTGTTGTTGTGGTCTTCAGTCCTGAGACTGGTTTGATGCAGCTCTCCATGCTACTCTATCCTGTGCAAGCTTTTCCATCTCCCAGTACCTACTGCAACCTACATCCTTCTGAATCTGCTTAGTGTATTGATCTCTTGGTCTCCTTCTACGATTTTTACCCTCCACGTGCCCTCCAATACTAAATTGGTGATCCCTTGATGCCTCAGAATATGTCCTACCAACCGATCCCTTCTTCTGGTCAAGTTGTGCCACAAACTTCTCTTCTTCCCAATCCTATTCAATACTTCCTCATTAGTTATGTGATCTACCCATCTAATCTTCAGCATTCTTCTGTAGCACCACATTTCGAATGCTTCTATTCTCTTCTTATCCAAACTATTTATCGTCCATGTTTCACTTCCATACATGGCTACACTCCATACGAATACTTTCCGAAATGACTTCCTGACACTTAAATCAATACTGGATGTTAACAAATTTCTCTTCTTCAGAAACGCTTTCCTTGCCATTGCCAGCCTACATTTTATATCCTCTCTACTTCGACCATCATCAGTTATTTGGCTCCCCAAATAGCAAAACTCCTTTACTACTTTCAGTGCCTCATTTCCTAATCTAATTCCCTCAGCATCACCTGACTTAATTAGACTACATTCCATTATCCTTGTTTTGCTTTTGTTGATGTTCATCTTATATCCTCCTTTCAAGACACTGTCCATTCCATTCAACTGCTCTTCCAAGTCCTTTGCTGTCTCCGACAGAATTACAATGTCATCGGCGAACCTCAAAGTTTTTATTTCTTCTCCATGAATTTTAATACCTACTCCGAATTTTTCTTTTGTTTCCTTTACTGCTTGCTCAATATACAGATTGAACAACATCGGGGAGAGGCTACAACCCTGTCTTACTCCATTCCCAACCACTACTTCCCTTTCATGTCCCTCAACTCTTATAACTGCCATCTGGTTTCTGTACAAATTGTAAATAGCCTTTCGCTCCCTGTATTTTACCCCTGCCACCTTTAGAATTTGAAAGAGAGTATTCCAGTCAACATTGTCAAAAGCTTTCTCTAAGTCTACAAATGCTAGAAACGTAGGTTTGCCTTTCCTTAATCTTTCTTCTAAGATAAGTCGTAAGGTCAGTATTGCCTCACGTGTTCAGGTGTTTCTACGGAATCCAAACTGATCTTCCCCGAGGTTGGCTTCTACTAGTTTTTCCATTCGTCTGTAAAGAATTCGTGTCAGTATTTTGCAGCTGTGACTTATCAAGCTGATAGTTCGGTAATTTTCACATCTGTCAACACCTGCTTTCTTTGGGATTGGAGTTATTATATTCTTCTTGAAGTCTGAGGGTATTTCGCCTGTTTCATACATCTTGCTCACCAGATGGTAGAGTTTTGTCAGGACTGGCTCTCCCACAGCCGTCAGTAGTTCCAATGGAATATTGTCTACTCCGGGGGCCTTGTTTCGACTCAGGTCTTTCAGTGCTCTGTCAAACTCTTCACGCAGTATCATATCTCCTATTTCATCTTCATCTACATCCTCTTCCATTTCCATAATATTGACCTCAAGTACATCGCCCTTGTATAGATCCTCTATATACTCCTTCCACCTTTCTGCTTTCCCTTCTTTGCTTACAACTGGGTTTCCATCTGAGCTCTTGATATTCATACAAGTCGTTCTCTTATCTCCAAAGGTCTCTTTAATTTTCCTGTAGGCGGTATCTATCTTACCCCTAGTGAGATAGGCCTCTACATCCTTACATTTGTCCTCTAGCCATCCCTGCTTAGCCATTTTGCACTTCCTATCGATCTCATTTTTGAGACGTTTGTATTCCTTTTTGCCTGTTTCACTTACTGCATTTTTATATTTTCTCCTTTCATCAATTAAATTCAATATTTCTTCTGTTACCCAAGGATTTCTACTAGCCCTCGTCTTTTTACCTACTTGATCCTCTGCTGCCTTCACTACTTCATCCCTCAAAGCTACCCATTCTTCTTCTACTGTATTTATTTCCCCCATTCCTGTCAATTGCTCCCTTATGCTCTCCCTGAATCTCTGTACAACCTCTGGTTCTTTTAGTTTACCCAGGTCCCATCTCCTTAAATTCCCACCTTTTTGCAGTTTTTTTCAGTTTTAATCTACAGGTCATAACCAATAGATTGTGGTCAGAGTCCACATCTGCCCCTGGAAATGTCTTACAATTTAAAACCTGGTTCCTAAATCTCTGTCTTACCATTATATAATCTATCTGATACCTTTTAGTATCTCCAGGGTTCTTCCATGTATACAACCTTCTTTCATGATTCTTAAACCAAGTGTTAGTTATGATTATGTTGTGCTCTGTGCAAAATTCTACCAGGCGGCTTCCTCTTTCATTTCTGTCCCCCAATCCATATTCACCAACTATGTTTCCTTCTCTCCCTTTTCCTACACTCGAATTCCAGTCACCCATGACTATTAAATTTTCGTCTCCCTTCACAATCTGAATAATTTCTTTTATTTCATCATACATTTCTTCAATTTCTTCGTCATCTGCAGAGCTAGTTGGCATATAAACTTGTACTCCTGTAGTAGGTGTGGGCTTCGTATCTATTTTGGCCACAATAATGCGTTCACTATGCTGTTTGTAATAGCTTACCCGCATTCCTATTTTCCTATTCATTATTAAACCTACTCCTGCATTACCCCTATTTGATTTTGTGTTTATAACCCTGTAGTCACCTGACCAGAAGTCTTGTTCCTCCTGCCACCGAACTTCACTAATTCCCACTATATCTAACTTCAACCTATCCATTTCCCTTTTTAAATTTTCTAACCTACCTGCCTGATTAAGGGATCTGACATTCCACGCTCCGATCCGTAGAACGCCAGTTTTCTTTCTCCTGATGACGACATCCTCTTGAGTAGTCCCCGCCCGGAGATCCGAATGGGGGACTATTTTACCTCCGGAATATTTTACCCAAGAGGACGCCATCATCATGTAATCATACAGTAAAGCTGCATGCCCTCGGGAAAAATTACGGCTGCGGTTTCCCCTTGCTTTCAGCCGTTCGCAGTACCAGCACAGCAAGGCCGTTTTGGTTATTGTTACAAGGCCAGATCAGTCAATCATCCAGACTGTTGCCCTTGCAACTACTGAAAAGGCTGCCACCCCTCTTCAGGAACCACACATTTGTCTGGCCTCTCAACAGATACCCCTCCGTTGTGGTTGCACCTACGGTACGGCTATCTGTATCGCTGAGGCACGCAAGCCTCCCCACCAACGGAAAGGTCCATGGTTCATGGGGGGGGGGGGACACAAGCGTTATATGAGAACAAATGGTGACGGGTAGAGTGGATATCATCGTACACGTGGATACGAATCTCAAACCCTTTCTCTAAAACAGGATCCCGTGAGCAGCCCAGTTAAATGAATTACTTTACCATGCATGAAGAATACATCAAAAATTAATCAGTAAACACGTGCCTGGAAACCGCTATGTCGCGGGATCGAATCTCTGCGGGACCACAAATTTTCCACTGTTTGTTTCAACCCAGTCTTCATCTCTACCGACGTGAAGAGTCGCCAGAAATTATGTGTGGTTCTGATCCCACTGTTAAGTGTAGGTCCCTTTTCTCAAGTTGGATAACTGGGGTAGGCTGTGGACACGCAAGTTCCCGAAATGACGTCTAATTGAAGCACTTGCACCATACCACGTAGCGACACGAAATTATTGTTATTAATGCAGAAAACCCAAAATCGCATTGGACTCGCATTCGGGATGACAACGGTTCAGGCCGGCCGCGGTGGTCTAGCGGTTCTAGGCACCCAGTCCGGAACAGCGCGACTGCTACGGTCGCAGGTTCGAATCCTGCCTCGGGCATGGATGTGTGTGATGTCCTTAGGTTAGTTAGGTTTAAGTAGTTCTAAGTTCTAGGGGACTGATGACCACAGATGTTAAGTCCCATAGTGCTCAGAGCCATTTGAACCATTTGAACAACGGTTCAAACCTGCGTCCGGCCCCCTGAGTTAGGTTTCCCGTGATTTCCCCAAATCGCTTGAGGCAAATGCTGGGACGGATTCTTTGCAAGGGCACGGCCGACTTCCTTCCCCTTCCTTCCCTTTTCCGATGGGACCGTTGACCTCGCTGTTTGGTCACCTCCCCAAAATCAGACAACCAACCAAGTCCTGAGCACCTATTCCTTCCCTATAGGCAACAGAATCGAGTGAGCTCAACAATGTAAGCAGCATGTAACCATCTACATGGGCGTCTGCGCAGCATCGAAGGTTCACTGCCGGCAGCGAAGCAAAAATCGACCCTTTATCAAACTCGGCGAGACATTACCATCTTACTGCCAAATGTCACTCAAAAGATAGTTGCGCAAAGTGTACTCTTGACCAACACATGCACACACCTTTGGAACTAACCGTCTGTAGCATCTTTCGCTAAGCATTAAGTCTAGCAGCTAAGTGCTACAATATACCTTTTTCAGTTTTTAAGCCTATAAATACCTCTATATCAAAACAATTTCATCAAAAAAATGGGTCTGAGAACTATGGGACTTAACTGCTGAGGTCATCAGTCCCCTAGAACTTAGAACTACTTAAACCTAACTAACCTAAGGACATCACACACATCCATGCCCGAGGCAGGATTCGAACCTGCGACCGTAGCGGTGGCGTGGTTCCAGACTGCAGCGCCAAGAACCGGCTACTTTCATCAGTTTTACCTCCCAGAGCAGAATACTAAAGACTTCATCATAATAGAAATCTGTACTGAAGTCAGAGCGTCCGCATCAAAGATGGTGAAATGGTTTCAAGCAACATCAGAATTTTGGAATATGTCAAGCAAGGATATATGTTACCTTCTACATCCGTCAAAGGTTTTTCCAACTCTGTTATCCGTATACCAAATAATCAAAAACGTAGACATTTACATAACATACCTTCGGAAGCCTCCCCATGAACCAATGGGACTTGCCGTTGGTGGGGAGACTTGCGTGCCTCAGCGATACAGATAGCCGTACCGTAGGTGCAACCACAAAGGAGGGGTATCTTTTGAGAGGCCACACAAACGTGTGGTTCCCGATGGGCAGCGACCTTTTCAGTAGTTGCGGGGGCAACAGTCTGGATGATTGTCTCATCTGGCCTTGTAACACTAACCAAAACAGCCTTGCTGTGCTGGTACTGCGAACGGTTGAAAGCAAGGGGAAACTACAGCCATAATTTTTCCCGAGGGCATGGAGCTTTACTGTATGGTTAAATTATAATGGCGTCCTCTTGGTTAAAATACTCCGGAGGTAAAATAGTCCCCCATTCGGATATCCGTGCGGGGACTACTCAGGAGGACGTTGTTATCTGGAGAAAGAAAACTGGCGTTCTACGGGAGAATTAAAGAATTAAAATCCATGGAGAAGAAATAAAAGCTTTGAGGTTCGCCGATGACATTGTAATTCTGTCAGAGACACCAAAGGACCTGGAAGAGCAGCTGAATGGAATGGACAGTGCCTTGAAAGGAAGATATAAGATTAACATCAACAAAATCAAAACGAGGATAATGGAATGAAGTCAAATTAAATCGGGTGATGCTGTGGGAATTAGATTAGGAAATGAGACGCATAAAGCAGTAAATGAGTTTTTCTATTTGTGGAGAAAAATAACTGATGATGGTCGAAGTAGAGAGGATATAAAATGTAAACTGTCAATGGCAAGGAACGCGTTTCTGAAGAAGAGAAATTTGTTAACATCGAGTATAGATTTAAGTCTCAGGAAGTCGTTTCTGAAAGTATTTGTATGGAGTGTAGCCATGTATGGAAGTGAATTAAGGACAATAAATAGTTTAGACAAGAAGAGAGTAGAAGCTTTCGAAATGTGGTGCTACAGAATAATGCTACGGATCAGCAGGGTAGATCATATACCTAATGAGGAGGTATTGAATAGAATTGAGGAATTTGTGGCCCGACTAGAAGAAGAGATCGTTGGTAGGACATATTCTGAGGCATTAAGGGATCACCAATTTAGTATTGAAGGGCAGCGTGGAGGGTAAAACTCGTAGAGGGAAACGAAGAGATGAATACACTAAACAGATTCAGAAGGATGTAGGTTGAAGTAGGTACTGGGAGTTGAAGAAGCTTGCGCAGAATAGAGTAGCATGGAGAGCTGCCTCAAACCAGTCTCTGGACTGAAGACTACAACAACAACTTTCGGAAGATTAGACTGCGATACCTGCTGTTAGCACAGAAGATACGTAGCTCTCAAAATTAGTACCAACAGAAATGAAATGGGGCTTATCACCAATTCATTTAAAAGAAAAGTGTGGCACGGTTGTATGAGGAGTTGGTTCGGATACCTACAACAGCACGTTGCCTTCTCCAAAAGCTGAAGATGTGTGCGAAGTGTACCTTTTGAGTGTATTGATTGTATAATAGTGTAATGTCGTGTTTCTGTTGCGCGACAATGAAAGAAAGGAGAGGTAGAATCCTGGCGCTGACATATGGTCGACTTCTCTCAAAGTGCTTCACTTTCCCATACGATGGACAGATCACTTGAAATAGTATTACTTGCAATCTCTCTTAAGAAACTACGAGGTGATTTGGAATTGAATTCATGACATCGGTGCAAGGTTTGGTAGTTAGGAACTGTACCTCTCTGCCTTTGCTCCAGTTGGCGGCCAAATACAAGAGAAAAAAGTTTTGTGCATCATCAGGTTTCGGACATGCGATCTCCGAGTAGAGGGTCACCGCAAGAGTGCGTTAGCTATTTCATCTCTAGATATGGGTAAAAAAATTAACAATAATTCAGGGTACAATGTGATTATAAATTTGGATTGATGCACACGTCCCAGAAATAGACAAAAATAAATAAACAAAGCTAGGAAGCGAGGTAACAAAACAATGAGGTATTGAAAAGACCATGATGAAGAGATAACAGTTGGAATTGGATCTGCCTGGGCAAGATCTAAGTAAATCAAATATCCGAAATGTTACCACAATAGTCATTTTATCACATGCTAGTATTTTTAGATGATATATGTTATTAGTACTGCTGTAAGAGGTAGAATCTTAGAAATTTGCCAGTTTTTCTTGAATAACTTGAAAACACGGACTCTAGCGAAAATGTATCCCAGTCCAAAATTTAACTAAATTTAAATCACCTACAAAGACGTCCTCTTCATTTAGCTATAGCGTTAATAGGTTGTGCGTAACGAGCGAGAGAATATGAAAATCTCGTGCGTGGCTTTTTAAGACCAGATATAGTATTACCAATGCTATAAAACGATATTGTAGGGGCAGCTCACTTACTCTGTAGGTCTGTGGGCTGAATTACTCCCTGCATGATACCCATGCTGTGACCTAGAGGGCCGGCCGCGGTGACCGAGCGGCTCTAGGCGCTTCAGTTCGGAACCGCTCCACTGCTACGGTCGCAGGTTCGAATCCCGCCTCGGGCATGGATGTGTGTGATGTCATTAGGTTAGTTAGGTTCAAGTAGTTCTAAGTTCTTGGGGACTGATGAACTCAGAAGTTAAGTCCTTAAGTGCCATAGTGCTCAGAGCCATTTTTTTTAACCACATTGCTTTTTTCCTTCCACCACCGATTGAGTTATCCAAACACGACTTTTGAACCACCCTCGTGATTAAATCCTTATAAATTCAGTATATTCTTATCCAGTATACATGTATTTATTCCTACTTTCATTCTGAAATTTTATGGTTCGACGTGTTATTGCGTCAACATTTTCGTTTTAAAACTAGCTGAGTACCCCGAGTTGCTTGCGTATGTAGTTATTGCAGTTTTCTATATGCGCATCTCCTTCACACCCTCTCTCTGTCCATCTCCTCTATCCTCCCTCTCTCTCTCTCTCCCTGTCCATATCGTTCTGCACCTCCCCGTCTCCACCTTCTCAATCTTTCTCTCTCCACGCTATCACTCCCACCCAAATGGGCTGGTGGATCTTACTGCAACATCACTTCTTTCCAGAGTGCAACTGGTATGTATAGTGATATCTGAAATCCTTCCAGGGGTTTAGAATCTACTTACCCGTGACTTTGCCCATGTACGAACGTTACAAATTTGTTTCACATATATTTAAAATATTTCACACGTATTTGTACATATTTATCACCTATTCCTCTAGAGAATTTCAACCTACAGCTTCATTCTCGCGCTGTTCAACGTTCCATAATTATCTGTCGTACAATGATACCGTTGTTCAGATGCATCCAGTGGTATTTGTGTCCACTGTCTGCGAAATGTGCTGTGAGTAGAATTAGTAGCAGTGGAAACTGCCGCATCATGCATGAATTTTTGATTTATTAATCAAAAATTCATGCATGATGCGGCAGTTTCTCGCGCATCTCAGTATTTGACTTCGCATCTACGAACTATGTCTCGTACAATTTTTAAATTTTGTAGATAAATTCGGCGACATACGTGGATACTGCCTGCGAAATATGTTCTGAATAGAGTTATTAGCAAAGGATAATAAATTTAAACGTCCGACATGTTCCCTTAGTTTTTCATGCGTCTCAGCGTTTATGATATCTCCTGAACTGTCTTAAACAATGATAAAATGTTGCTGGTACTCTCGGTGTTATATGTGAATACCATCTGCAGAATATATCCCAAACACAGGTTCTAGCGAAGCAGAAGTACATTAAAACCACATTCTTCATGCGGCAGTTTCTCTACATAAACAACGCATAACGTAGTAAGCGGTAAGCTTCTTTCCTTTCGCAATTTTGTGGGGGCTTTCAGCCAGGAAATGTTTGGTAAAGATTTGAAATTATGCGTAATGTTTGTTTCAAATCACTAAGCGCTCCCGTTCTCAAATATTAGATGAATAAACTACGAGTATTTATATGTCGTGGGCTAACCTGTCATTTCACTCCCAGCTCTACCGTAGGTAGGTAGTTGTTACACCGAGAGCAGTCCTTTGCCAGACAGCAAGTGATATGTGTACCAAGTTTGGCTGAAGTTAGTCCAGTGGTACATGCATGCATACATACAGACATACATATGTACGTCTGTTTTTACAACATGCTCTGATGCTATAGATGTGCATGCAAAAGTTCATGCATTGTGTCGTATAGGGTGCCAGATGTCAGTATGTAGGATGAAGGTTCAAGCCTGTTGCAACTGGTCGGTCAGTACACGGACGATTATTGCTGGTTGTAGATGACACTGTAGTTCTCAACCAATGATGTTACATCTGCTCCAATGGTGACAGTGCAAGTGATCGAGCACGACAAGGCAACATGTCGACACTCTGTATCGCATGTTGGTTGCAATGGCGGAAAGTAGGAAAGCGTTATCCTGTTGGAAAATACCTCTGGAATCCATTCTTGAATAGCACCACAACAGATCGAATCACCGGACCGACGCAAAAATTTGAGCTCTCGCTTGACACCACTGAAGTCACAGATGGCGGTGGCTTGGGCTGAGTGGAATGCACGCTACAGGACGTCTGGCTCGGAGATATCCTTGAAGTAACCGATTTGTATCTGATCGTTGTGCCACTATAGTACCAACTGCCTCTCATACTGCTGCTCTAAATGCAATACGATGCGCCAGAGTTATATGCCGAAAACTATGGTCTTCCCCCTTCGTTAGTGCTTTGTGACTGTCCGGAGCACAGTCTTCTTGCAACCATTCATTCTCGTGACTACCGCATCATCAGCAATCATGTAGAGTTCCTTAGAAGAAGGAACATCCAGCTTCAACTCAGTGAGATGTTCGAAATGGCGTCTTTGTCACCCTAAAAGCATTCTTGGCTAACTTCGACTCACCATTTCCAGTCTCGAAGGAAACAAACTCTCACTACCATTACAATGTGTATATAAAGCAAACATGATTTGCATCCTCTTTATGGCGCTGCTAGAGTCATTCTTATCCGAATGGCGCGAATAGTGAGTAGACATCACCCATCAGTTGTAGAAACACACCTAACAACTTTTGTTTATTTCCCATAATCTTTCTTCGTGTTGTGATTTTCTTTCCGTCAGTGTAAGAGAGTAGCTCTTACTACTTTCTGTAATCTTTAAATCTGCGTAAATAGGCCTAGTTAAGGTCCCCTCTCACGGGACGTGCTGCTGACACCGAAGTGTGGAATTCCATGTTCCACTACGTTGCGAAGCGTGAAAGGAAGAATCTCCCAGGTCAGATTTCCGCCTTGTGAAGAGGAAAGTAGTCGATGAGATGCAGCATCGGTTTTACGTCACAAGCAGAACTTGTAATTGTCTGTATTTATACTTTTGCGTAGGTCGTGTGAATATTTGCTGTTTCAGTGTCCTAGTATATTGAGGATCTGGAAAATGCATCGTTTTCCATACGATTTGGTATAATAAAATGAGGTGGAATTGCACACTGATTGTAAAAAAATTGTTCTGTATTATGCTTTTCCTATTACAACCTGCGAGCTATGAAAGTATACTGTTTAGTGCTGCGGGACAATGATTTACCAAAAGCATATTGTTTTCGGTACTGCTGCATTTTATCATGAAATAACGCCATCTGTCGTTACAGCCTATAACGTCTGTAGGAAATGCATACCTTGTACTACGACCTTGTGGTGTTGAAATCGTGGCATAATCCACTGCGTCTTAAAGTAACGAGTGAAAGGTACAAGGTTCGTGTCTAGCTACCTTCCGTAATACTTTTAACTATTTTTCTCTGGCACTTGGTTATTAATTAAAGACAAATGTAAGCCGGAATAGCCCATGTTGTTTATTGTAAATTTTGTATCCGCTCCAGTTCGTAAAGTAGCTGTCTGTCTATATCAGAAAGAAAATACAAGTTATAGGCTCCATCATTTTGCTATTAAAAAACTTTGTGTGAAAAATATATATCATTCTCTTAGTTTTATGGAGTAGCTTATGTTTGTATCACGTTAGTAAGTAACTGAATAATAGTGAGTGTATACGAAAATATATACTCTTCCATTCGAATGAAATTATGAAACAAATATTGATCTTAAAATCTGTGTGTTGGAGAGCGTTACTTCAGAGTGATGGAAGTCAATAAATCATCGAGAATGTGGATATTAGGCACGCACAAAGTGATATAAGACACTACACTTTAAATACACACAATTTATAACCGAATATATCATGTAGATTCAGTTGAGTTAACGAATAACCGCTACCAGACTGTATCTCATATTCTTTTGCAACTTATGTAGTGTTCTTCTGCCAGCAATTACGTGTTCAAGTCATCGACGAGTCCAGCACCTTTTTCGCAGTTTTCCCCATCGCGCTTCGACGATCGCTAACGGAGTTAATGCAACTATTTTACGAGTGTTGATTTTCGTATACAAACTGCGTGATTTGCTCGCGAGATGCAGCTGGCAATATCGCTGAAGATTGTTGCAGCCGCAAATCACGATGAGGAGCACGTTCCGTGAAATGCAGCAGGAGCGTGTAGCAACCATGACACATCCGACGGTTGGCATGCTCTGCTATAAGGAACATGCCCCATGAGAGGGCGGCTTTAGTGTGAAGTAATACATAAAAACAGCAGTCGAGTAGTGTAAGCGTAGGAGGATTTTTTTTATGCTAAACTGGAAGAAATTTTTATCATTGTCAGTGTGAGTAGACAATGTTCAGTGGAACGGTATAGCATGGTCGGCTAGCTAGAAACGGTGCTTGTGTTGTTTAGTCCTGTGCTTGTGTTCTTAATGAACAAGATAGTGCTGAGTGATGATACACAGAGGTAACGAAAGTCATACGATAGCGATATGCACATATACAAATGGAGGGAGTATCGCGTGCACAAGGTATGAAAGGGCAGTGCATTGGTGGATCCGTCATTTGTACCCGAGTGATTCACCTGAAAATGTTTCTGACGCGACTATGGCTGCATGACTGGAATTTTGAACGGTGAATCGTAGTGGGACTAGAGGCCTGCGGCATTCCTTTCCCAAATCGTTAGAGAACTCGATATTCCGGGGCATTGCCTCTCACCGCGAGAAAAGCCGTAGCCTTCAATTAACGACCGAGAGCAGCGGCGTTTGTGTAGAGTTATCATTGGTAACAATGAAGTAAAATGGCATGAAATAAGCATAGAAATCAATGTGGCGCGTAAGACGAACGTATCATTGGGACAGTGCTTCGGTATTTGGTGTTAATGGGCTATGGCAGCAGACGATCGACGCGAGTCACTTGCTAACAGCACCACATCGCCTGCAACTCATCTCTGGGCTCTTGACCGTGTCGGTTGGACAGTAGACCATTGGAAAACAGTGGTCTGGTCAGATGAGTACCGGTTTCAGTTGATAAGAGATACTGGCAGGGTTCTAGTTTTGTCAGACCCCACGAAGCCATGGACCCAAGTTGTCAACAAGGCATTGTGGAAGCTGGTGGTGGCTCCATAATGATATGAGTTGTGTTTATATGGAATGGACTCGGTTGTCTGGTCCAACTGAACCCATCGTTTTCGGCTGCTTGCAGACCAATTGCAGCCATCTGCAATGGAATTTTCATGAATAACAGTGCGCCGTGTCACCAGGTCACAATTGTTCACGATTGGCTTGAAGAAAACTTTGGACAATTCGAAGGAATTGTTTGATCACCCAGCACGACATGGATCCATTTGAACATTAATGGCACATAATCGAGGAGTCAATTCGTTCATACAACCTGCACAGGAAACATTTTCGCCATTATGGGCGGCTATAGAGGCATCACGGATCCGTGTTTCTGCAGGGGACTTCCAACGACTTCTTGAGTTCATGCCATGTCCAGCTGCCCCAGAACACCGGGCAAAAGGAAGTCCGAGACGTTATTAGGGGGTTCCAATGACTTTTGTCACCTCAGTGCATATCACACATACAGCGACAGCCTACTGCTGGAGGACAGAACGAAAGGGGACGCAGAAGTGAAGGTCCCAACTGGTTGACAGATCATCATCAGCATCATCACGTACATCAGACCGCGGAGTGGTTTGGTAATCATGGACCCTAATCATATACACGCTTTCCGTTGGTGGCCAATTACGGGGAGTAATAATTTCATTCTCCATTACGATCCGAAACGTCTAACTCAGTAATCTCGCCTTAGCGACTGTGGACACGGAGGCCAAGACTGTGATTAGATCAGCATCACTTACAGGTTTCCATTAGTTGGGGTTGGGTTGTTTGGGGGAAGAGACCAAACAGCGAGGTCATCGGTCTCATCGGATTAGGAAAGGATGGGGAAGGAAGTCGGCTGTGCCCTTTCAAGGCAACCATCCCAGCATTTGCCTGGACTGATTTAGGGAAATCACGGAAAACCTAAATCAGGATGGCCGGACGCGGGAGTGAACCGTCGTCCTCCCGAATGCGAGCCCAGTGTGCTACCACTGCGCCACCTCGCTCGGTGGTTTCCATTAGTATGTGTTATTGATCTATAATAGTTACATCTTGTTGCTAATGTTTACATTAACTTCAAGATAATATTTATGAGCACGATCTCTTCATAAATGAATGTATGTATACGTTGACGAAAGCAGGAATCGATCTTGTTTTCAGCAGCTAAAACGGAAATGATGTTAACGTATGCATAGTGGATACCATCACACAAGACAGCCGTCACTTGACTCTCGTTTAGCTGAGCACTCCCTTTTCGAGAGCCTGGGAAACTTACGTCTAAGTAATCATCGTGCACTATAATCACCACTGTTCGCAGTTGAAATCAGATCCTAAGGGCAAATTAGATTATTGTAGTGTAGGAGGACTTAAAAGCGGTTACTAATGCCGGTTTGCTTTCATTAAGGTGCAGCTAAGATTAAGGTGCGGCTACTCACACAGGGTCGTTGTGGGCTATAATTATCGTATGGCAGAGATAGTCTGATGCGTTTACGCAAAGAGAAACCTAGATCCAATTTCGGCCAACAGGTGCAAATCTGGCGCTGTGAATGCAAGGAAGACGTTTAGAAATATTGCCATCTAATGCATGAGCAACTGGATGTGGGCAGTTAAGGTCAAACATGTGAGAAAGGCGTGAAGATGCCGCTTACACAATTTGTTCAATATGAGCATCTGAGACGTCGACGAGGGCTGTACAGCGCCAGATTTGAACCTGATGGCCAAAATTAGAACCGATTTATTTCCAGCATAAATCAGTTCCCCACTAACGCATTATAAAGTTTACTAAGTTTCTCTTCACATGATAATTATATCCCACTCTGGATCTCTGTAACTAGCTGCACTTTAATTATAGTCACCCGGTGTAACAGCGTCCTTAAATAATTTCCCACAAAATATGACAGTCTACATCGCGCAATAAATTTATCACCCGACGGGACTACAGCGTTATCGCGAGTCTTAATGTCCTCAGTCTTCCCTGTCACAGCTTAATTTCCGTTCCGAAGTTCTGCCTCGTGTCTGGCGCACAGTTTTCTGAGAAAATTGCTTATGCCGTAGGGGTGATAATCCGCAGTCCCTTTTAATAAAGAGGGATGCAGAAGCCGAGTGAAACTGCAGTATGCCGGGTAACCCCGTGAAATGTGATCTTTAATTTCATTATGGCGTGGGCGTGGAGGTTTCACTCGAGGAAGAGGGGAGAGGGTGTGGGGGTGGAAGCCGCTATGCTATGTGGGCCTGGAGGAAATACGCCTTCTTTAATTTAAAAATGGGCTTGCTGCTTTTAATTATATGAAAACCAAGGCGTGAGCAAATACTTTGGCACTTTCAACTGGAAACTATAGTCGCTCAGATTACTGTAAATTAAATTATGAACCAAGTTTTTTGACCGCCATATATTTTTCCATGGCATAGACTGCCCAAAATTCATAAACAACATACAATATGCCCAAGATCTTGTGACCTCCACAAAATATTTTGACGTTTCCACACAACTAAGTAAAACGGTATACAATATGCGTAATAAAGGACATCTACGAAAACGTATACCACAGTTAAAGTTGTCTTACACCCAGTTTTTTTTGCGGTAGATTCCTACCGCAGTCAATACTGGTGTAAACGAACAAGCTCTGAGACTAAGTACGGTTGTCGAAAAATTGAAGCGAGCTTCTCAAGTTGCTGTGATAGTGAAAAGTAAAAATTACTTTATTAACCCATAATAGTATATTCATCTACAATTTCCTCGTGCTTTACTTGTGTGTTCTGTCAATATTCTTTTGTTTCTAATTTCCGGTTAACGATAATGGGAATTCCTCCTTTACTGCAAGAAGCGATTAATTAAGTAGCAAGCATATCCTGTATATAGATTGCTGGAACTAAGTAATAATGGAAAATTAGATATGTTGTATATGGACTACATCATCATAAGCATCGTTATATAATTAATAACATTCTAACCCTGCGTTGCACAAGAAGCAACGGCAATACTTAACGGATTTGTCATGAGTAGCTTTATGGCGGTTTATATGTTCTTTTCACCTTAAATGTTATTGTTTTATTATGTCCATTATGTTTTGCATATTCATTTCACCTCCGATGCCATCATTTCTCTTTTTATCCATCAAAGTATCTCCAGCCACGTATCTAAGCAAATCCATTTCACACGCTTCTATTCTCTATTCATCTCTCTTCTAAAGAATCGTGTTTCCGCGTTCATAGAGCAGCGCCGGTATGGCACTATGGACTTTCTTTCCCGATGTTGTGCGTAAAAGTTCCACAGAAATAGTTAAACAGGTCTAACTTATTTTGTATTTCATTGTTTGCCCTGCATGTAATGTTGGATCTGAAATATTTAAATGTGTTAAATTGCTCTGTGATCTGCTTGTCAATTTCAATTTTCACTCGCATAGGCTGGTGTCCAAAAATGTCATCGATTTTGTAATTAAGACATTCAGACTGTATAGTGTACTTTTATCCACATAGTTAATTTTGAAATGTCTCATTGTCTGTAACCAAGTTGTGGTTATATCGTCGATATACATATTCAAAAGAGTGGATGACAGGGAACACCCTCGTCCAGATCTTGGTTTATTCCAGCCTTATTACGCCTGCTATCTGCTACTTTATTTGTACTTTGTTATTATATATAAACGCTGTACAGCTCTTATAAGATGAGATGGAATAACTCTGATTCTTAAAATTTCCCACGTTTTGTTTCGATTTACTTTATCGAACGCCTCTCCGTAGTCAATGAACAAAAAAAGTTGGTAAATTGAATTCAGCGACGTTTTCCGATTAGTTGTGGTGAAGATAAAGTCCGAGCATGGTTTGCCTTTTCGAAAACCTTGTCG
Organism: Schistocerca serialis cubense; assembly: GCF_023864345.2. Lineage (NCBI taxonomy): Eukaryota > Metazoa > Arthropoda > Insecta > Orthoptera > Acrididae > Schistocerca > Schistocerca serialis. The sequence continues at coordinate 671,361,817 of NC_064642.1, forward strand.
GTATCAGATATTACAGTTTCGGCGATTTGCGATAGTCGTTTTATTACAATTCTAGCATACAATTTATAATATGAATTCAAAAGGCAAAAACTTCTGCAAGTCTGACATCCATGTCTATTTCCTTTCTTATAAATTGGGCTTATCTGGGCTACATTGCACTATACTTTGCAATCATCTGGACAATATTCCACTCTTTAGGTATATAACCACATTGCAAGAACATATTCACAAAATCGAGTATCCTTATTTCTGCAGTATTTGGTGCGTACTTTGTCAGTTCTATATTGATTTTGTCACATCCTGTAATCTTCCTTTTCTTGGTAGACGTTATTGCATCCTGTAAATCCGCAAAAGGTATAAAGTTTACATTCCTGTCTGGTTCACACAGAACCACCCGTGTACCCTGGACGTATGTGTAGAGTGCTTTATAGTACTGTAACCAATTCGATTCATATTATTTGGAGAGTTTTCTTATCATCTTTGTTTAAACGTTTATTTTGTATGCTTTGTCTTTTCTCCTCTTACATCATGATGAGTACCCGCTACATAATTATCTCAACAAAGGTTTTAACTTGTCAGACTTTCCTTTTGATTAGAACTGATTTCTGTGTGTTTTATAGTCTGAGAGCGTCATCGTCTGGGGATTTTGATATTTTTAAGTGGGCATGTTTTCTTCCTTCGATGCAGTATCGCAGGCCCCTTTTAAAAAAAACTTTCCTGCCTTTTGCCAAGTGCTTCTGTTGCTGCTTTAATTACTTCTTCCATCATATTATTCCACTCCTGGTTGATGTTATCCTTTTCTTTATTTAAACTTAAGCATTCTTCATGCCTTTTCTGGTGTAGTAACTGGTGTAGAACAGCAAGAAATGATCTGTCGAGACATATGGACCTCTGAAGACCCTTGTGTCTTGCACTAAAGACCAAGTCATATTTGCAGTTACGTAGTCTATAATCGTAGCAGAGCCTCTAGCTCGCCACATATATTTGTGAATCTGTTTATGCCTCTAGAATGCGTTTGTTATTCTTAGCTCATTATTTAATGTGAAAATCTTCAATCTGCACCCATTATTATTTATTACATTTTTCTCTTTTTAATCAGTAATATTTCCCAGGTGGCTTACCAACCCAAGCATTCAAATCTCCTGCTATTATCAGATAATCAATTTTGTTTATCTTATGTTGCGTTCGTTGCAAGCTATTATAGAAGACTTCACGATTGTTGTCCCGTCCCTCTTCTGGGGCATATACTCCAACTACCGATAGATAATCCCTTGGTATCGTTAAACTGACTACTATTATCCATTCAATGATGAAGGTGTAAGAGTATATATTGTTCAAGTCGTCTTCCAGTGGACAAAACTCCAGCACAGGCGTACTTCGAGGGACGGCGTTGCAGATCATGTCATACCCGTTTCTTGTAGTGTAACCACTGGAGGTCTTTTTGGTTTCCGTTATGCTGACCATGTCAATATTTTGTGAATTTAGTTCATTTTCTAGTTCTACTTCTTTAACTTTTGTACTGCCTACTTTACAAGTAGCCAATCTAAAATACAATGTCTATTCCGAGTCGTTTGTTCCTGTTACACTGAAGATACAGAAAAAGTGGTACGCCTGCCTAATACTCTGCAGTCCCCCTCGAGCACACAGAAGTGCCGCAGCATGACGTGGCGTGGACTCGACTAATGTCTGAAGTAGTGTTGGAAAAAAATGAAACCATGAACCCTAAATAGCTCGTTGCAAGGCACCCCGCATATGCTCAATAATGTTCGAGTCTAGGAAATCTGGTGGCCAGCGGAAGGGTTTAAACTCAGACGAGTTTAAACTAAGACGAGTGCTCCTGGAGACGCTCCGTAGTTGTGTGGGGTGTCTCACTGTCCTGTTGTAATTGGCCAAGTGCTCAGCATGCAGAATGATCAGACACGATGCTTACGTATGTGTCTTCTGTCAGAGTCGTATCTAGACGTAGCAGGGGTCTCATATCACTCCAACTGCACACGCCCCATAGCATTACAAAGCCTCCACCAACTTGAACAGTCTGCTGCTGAAATGCAGGGTCCATGGATTCATGAGGTTGTCTCCATACCTGCAAACGTCCATCCACTCGATACAATTTGAGAAGAGACTCCGACCAGGCAACTTGTTTCCACTCATGTCGGTGTTGACTAGCCCAACAGAGGCGTAAAGCTTTGTGTCGTGCCTTCATCAAGAATATACGAGTGGGCCTTCGGCTCCGAAATCCCATATCGACGATGTTTCGTTGAATGGCTCGCACGCTGACACTTTTTGATGGCCCAGCATTTAAATCTACAGCAATTTCCGGAAGGGTTGCACTTCTGTCCCGTTGAACTAATCTGTTCACTTGTCGTTGATCCCGCTAGTGCAGTATCTTTTACTAGCCGCAGCGATGTTGGAGATACGATGTTTTACCGGATTCCTCATATTCTAGGCACTCCCGTAAAATGGTAGTACGGGAAAGACCCTACTTCGTCACTACCTTGGCGTTGCTGTGTACCATCGCTTGTGCGCCGACTATAACACCACGGTCCAACACGCCGATATCCTTATAACCTTCCATTGTAGCAGCTGTAACCGATCTAACACAGCGCCAGACACTTGTTGTGTTATATAGGCGCCTTTAGGTATTCAGGTACACTTAGTTTTCTTTTGGGGTTTTTTCTCTTGGATGACTGCTTTCACTACAGCGATAGATCCATCTCTCTAGGTTTTGCAAGGCCCTTTCTGTTTTTCATAGAGGTTGTCTCCTCCAGGACAGTAGGCTTCCCTATGCCTAGGAGCCCCTCTCTCTGCCCTCCTGCGTTTTGGGCTGCTCTTCATCTAATTCCCACCTACGAAACTTGTCTGGCTTGGATGACTCTGTACCTCCCACTTTGCCTTATCTTCCTACTTCCGTTATACCATTTTTCTGTTGCTGTTGATGTGGTCCTATACTCGTCTGGCCAGAAATGATTGTATTATTTCAATTTCACTTCACTGAAGCCCACTGTATTTAGACTGAACCTTAGAATTCTCCTTTCCAGATTTTCTATCACGTTCAAGCTCGTAACATTCCACGCTCCCACTCGTGGTACATTGTCCTTTCGTTGGTAATTGAATCTTTTTCTAACGATCACCTTTCGCTTGTATTCCCCTTCCGGAAATACGAGTCAGGGAGTATTCCAGATTGTGTTGCCAATGCGGTGATCATCATGAAACATTTTCAATTACAGGTCTTATGTCATGTCGGTACGCGTTATGCGTCTTTAGTGAAGTGGTTTCTATTGCCTTCAGCATCTTCATGCCTTTGATTACAACTTATTCTTCCGCCTTTTATGAGTAGTTTCCCACCCCAAGGGAAAGATGGTTTCCTGAATTTCAATCCGTCCCTCCAACCACTTTTTCTTCGGAATTTAAGCAGTGGCGTGGTTTCAACCCGAGACTCAGGACGTTTTGATTACTAGTCAAAGACGCTACCACTAGGTCCAACGTTTCACAATATCAAAGGAGCAGACGACTGCAATGGGCAGGTTACGTACTCCACATACGTGAACCGACTTCCTAAGCAATCTTCCTTTGTACACTTACAACAACAAAAACCCTCGATAAGCCAAGAAACGGATGAGAAGACGGCGTAACGAAAAATGCGGTACTCTTGAATGCCATCAATAAGTAGGAATCTGCAACAGACAAAATGTTGTAGAGACAGATTGTTGACGCAGCGGGTTTTCTACAAAGCCGGTGAGCGGTGGATGATTCTGGTGATATGCATATGCTGCTCGTATTTTGTTTTTGTGCATGTGTGTCACTGAACATAATGGTGTTTCGTGTGGTGTTTTCTCTGATCTTTCATTCACACCTCTGAACCCAGAGAGTAGGCTGAAGAGGGAGACTATGTCCTTAATTATTATTTTGGCACCATTTATTTTTAAATGCGGAGGGAGAAGAGTTTAATATGTATTGTCTTGTTTTTCTATATCTCGTGTAGTTCTCGTTTGAGACAGCAAATGATGATACTCTGCATTCAACTTAAAGATGAGGTATTTGCATAGAACACCTCACCAGAATCACTAAAGCCATAAAACAATATAAACAAAGAAGCAAAAATCTGTAAGAAGACTAACGAGGAGATGACTTGACCAATTTTGAAGCAGGCAGAATAGACCATAAGGTCCAATTCTTGATTCAGATGGTGACGATGTAGAAGAACCGACAGCGAACCTACAACGACAACAACAGTTCAGTTGTACATTCAGACGTCGCAAGCTGAAGAAGAAGAGATAGAGAAAGTATATGAGGATATCCAACGGGTAATTCAGTTCGCCAAGGGAGATGAAAATCTTGTAGTCATGGGGAATTGGACTGGGATTGTAGGGCAACGATTAAAGAAAGTGTTACGAGAAAAAGTTATCAATGGTGTTGAGCCACAGTCATGGAATATTTTTTGAGAGGATAAACCGCCATTTGACTGTGTATTACTGCGCCTTAGCAGATCGGACATGTCAACGGTCTAAGAACTTTAAGCAAATGCTTAAATGCCAAAATCTAGAGAACACGGAAGATAAGTACAGTAACACTTCGTCAAATGACGGCTTATTCTCTAAAAGAAATGTTACGGGACGATATGGGCTAAGAATTAAGAATGAGAGAGAAGAAAGAGTGATTGAAATGGAACGGACAGTCACAGAAGTTGGAAAGGAAAACATAGTTACAAGGACGGCAAGACCGAGGAAACCATGGCTAATACATGAAATTTTCAGTTAATTGGCGTAAGAAAGAAAAGTGTTTAGTGAAATTCAGGAACACGGAAATGCAAGTCACATAGTAATCAAACACACAGGAAGTGCAGTGAAGCTCAAGCTGCTTGAAAAGTGTGAAGAAATCTAAAAGGAAATGACTGTCGTAATCACTACCTCAGCTTATAGAAATGACAAAACCACCTTCGGTGAAAATAAAAACAAGGGCTGTAGCTTTAAGAGTACAGAGGGAATTCCACTACTAAATGCAGAGGAGAGAGCATATAGGTGGGAAGAGTACATTCAAGGCGCTAATAAGACGTGGACTTGTCAGATGACGCGAAGAAGAAAGAGTTAATAGGGAAGAGATAGGGGATCCAGTATTTTAATCAGAATTTGAAAGAGGTTTGGAAAATTTAGAATCTGTCCACCTAAAAAAATAACAATTTAAAAAGGTGGAACATAATGGAAATTTAGAGAAAAATCGAGGTAAGTTGTAGGGAAATAGAATATGCGAAATTTCCAAGAACCAAGATAGAACAGTAAGAGTGGAAGACCAAGAACAAAGTGCTGAGAATTAAAAAGGGTATAAGGTAGAAAAAAGTCTTTTGCACCTAATATTCAATCCATATATCGAAGAAGCAATGACTAATGTAGAAAGAAGGTTAGTGAGTGGGGTTAAAATTCAAGGTGAATAGATACCAGTGATAAGATTTGCTGATGACATTGCTATCTTCAGTGAAAGTGAAGAACTATTACAGGGTCTGTTGAATGGAATGTACAGTCTAATGAGTATAGAACATGGATTGAGAGTAAATTGAAGGAAAACGAAACCAATGAGAAGTTGGAGAAATGAGAAAAGCGAGAAACTTGACATCAGGATTGGTGATCACGAAGAAGTTAAGGAATTCTGCTAGATAGGCAGCAAAATAACCCATGACGGAAGAAGCAAGAAGGCTATAAAAAGCAGACTGTCACAGGTACAAACTGAAATCCTGCCCAAGAGAAATGTATTAGTATCAATCATAGACCGTAATTTGAGGAAGAAATTTCTGAGAATGTACGTTAGGAGCACAGCATTGTATTGTAGTGAAACATGGATTGCAGGAAATTCGGAAGACAATCGAGGCATCTGAGATGAGCTACAGAAGAATATTGGGAATTAGGTGGACTGACAAGGTAAGGAAGAAGTTGACAAGGTAAGGAAGAAGGAGGTTCTCCGCTCAGAGGAAAGGAATATATAGAACACACTGGCAAGAAGAATGGACAGGTGGATATACATCTGTTAAGACGTCAGGGAATAACTCTCATTTACTAGACGAAGCTGTAAACTGTAATGGAAGACGGAGATTTGAATACATTCTGTAAATACTAGACGACGTATGTTGCAAATGCTACTTTGAGATGAAAAAATTGGCACAGCATAGGAATTCGTGGGTTATTCCATCTTTTTGTCATGATCTGGTTGGCAGTCCATTCTCGAACATCCGAATTGGGGACTAATTCGTAATAGTTTGACAATGGAGAGATGATCATGACACTTTTTTTCACTTACCTGCTACAATACTGTTAATATACATTGTGTCACTTTAATATAGTGGTCTCCATTGTGTTCTACATCTTCATTTCGTTGATCATTGCTGGTTCTTAAGTCTTTTAGGGGTACTTTCCCACCATAAGCGCAAGAGAGGGTCCTGAACTGGCTTCCTATGTCGCAACGCTTCTTGCTGCCTTTGCTGATGATGCTTATTCACGATTTAAGCAGTGGCTGGGACCGAGGACTTTCTTATCAGCAATTGAAGAGAATATCCTAGACTACGTGTGAACTGGAACTGTTTCCGTTAGCTGACGATACGGTGTGTGATATTTACATTCTCCTTTTCAGTGTCTATTTCGTAGACTTCTTCTATGTTCTTCCTGTAACCACATGAGTATATTTTATTTCTGCGCTTCGTTACGTGCTTTATCGGGTTTTCGACTACGGTATCTCTCGTGTAGCCTTGCTAAAACCTTTCATACGATATTTCAGTGCCTGTGTTGTTGAGAAGGCGATGCAGTGTTCCTTTTGATATGTATGCATGTCAGAAGGAACATGCACTGCGGCAGCTATAACCGTCATGCTTATGAAATACATGAAACATATTTTCAACTGCGAATATATTTCACGTAAAACTTTTAATTTCTGGAACTGAAGTCGAGTGCTCTGGTGATAAGTGTTCAAGCAATCGAGTATTTCCATTAACTGTATTGAACGTGTTGTTTATAATAAGGAAGGCTAGTTTTTACCTAATTCGAAATTAGTGATATCCTTAAAATAAATCCTTCGCCCCACACCTAGTTAATAAACTGCAAGTTCTAAATGATCCAGCTGAGAGAAGGGTGACGCTCTTTGCGGAACATAAAAAATTATTTAACAAGGAAATGATAAACATAACAAATACATTCTTTAGAATTATTGTCATGAGACTGCAGAGGAGTTAAAAAGATTATTTACCAAAAAACAAGGATCTTTGAGTACAACGTGATTTTATAGCTTCTTTCGCAAATGTACATAGCAACGTTATACAGTATATTGCGAAAGCTTATACAGCAGTATTAATAATTACTTTGTAAATAATAGAGTCGTTGGCCACTCAGCTATTTTTGTACGATGGTTTACAGGAATAGTGATATCGTTTGCAAAACTGGTTCTTTTTCTTTTTTTCGACTGTAGGCGCTAATGTGCACACACAACCTTTTCCTTCGCACAGCGGAATCAAACGGGAGAGGGGTGTATGGGATAGTATACTGAATAGTGTGAAAGGAGGTGATAGAGACAGCATCGTAGATGCCCTCAACTCAACAGGTCGCTGTGTATGTATGGAAGAGAGCTTACACTTTGCCGGTGTACCCTGTGGTACCTCCAGCATTATCAGTTGCTAGGCAGCCACCATTCTCGGGGACTGTCTCCGCTTGGTTGTGTGCTGGGGGTCTGCTGTGCAGCTTTTCCTTGCTCTCGGCTCGTCGCCGAGTGAGAGCAGAAATACTCGAGGTGACGTGTGTCGTGTCGCGCCCCTTCCCTGTCCTCCAGCTCACAGCCCTCTGGAGTCTGGAGTCAAGTGCCGTGCCGTGAAGAGGCACACAGCCCTGGGGCCCCTGTATCCATCTGCTTCACTTTTCCCGTTTCGGCACATCTCTGAGGGGACCAAGGCTCTTCTTGTTTCAGGCGCAGACGATATCGCGACTGCTGTGAAAGAAGTCCCATATGCGAAGTCACATCCTTTTTGGAATAGGTTACCAGTGATATCACCTGATACTAAATTGAGTGGTGTACGTGGAGTACATCTGTCACTAAATGGCTAACTAGGCACACGAAAGCACAATTCCAGTTACAGCTAGTTGGAAGTTGCCTCTCTAACGGCTTTCAGGGAGCGTTTAACGTATGATTATCGATATTTCGTACACTTACTAACTCATTAATGGACATAATCTTACGTTAAATCCTCAACAGAAGAAGTCGAGTATTAACGTTCAATAAGTGATGCAACGCTCTGCAACACTTTTTTTCTGAAAGAACGTTTCAGGATTACAATACGCTGTATTATTCAGCACTCTTTCGTCTCTTTTTCGTCTTTGTGTCATTAGTCTTCTTACTGGTTTGATGCGGTCCGCCATCAATTTCTCTCATGTGCCAACCTCTTCATCGCAGGGTATCACTTGGAACTTGCATCCTCAATTATTTGCTGGATGTATTATAATTTCAGTCTTCTTCTACATTTCTTGTCCTTTACAGCTGCCTTTAATACCGTGAACTATCCCGTGATGTGTTAATTGATGTCCTTCCACCCTGTCCCTTCTTCCTGTCAGTGTTTTCTAAATATTTCTTTCCTCGCCGATTCTCCACGGAACCTCTACATTCTTTATCTAATCAGTCCACCTAATTTTCAACATTCTTCTGTAGCACCACATCTCAAATGACCGTATTCTCTTTGTTTCTGGATTTTCCACTGTCCATGTCACCCCACCATACAAGGCTGTTCTCAGAAATTTCTTCCTCATCTTAAGGCCCATGTTAGACACTAGTAGACTTCTCTTGGCCAGGAATGCACTTTTTGCCATTGCAAATCCTCTTTTTGTGTCTCCCTTTCTTCGCCAGTCATGGATTATTTTGCTACTTACTCGTAGGTAGCAGGATTCCTTACCTTCATCTACTTCGTGATGACCAATCCTGGTGTTTTCTCGCCGTTCTCATTTTTACTACTTCTCACTACTTTCGTTCTTCGATTTGTTATCAGTCTGTATTCTATAGCCGACCAGGATGGCCGAGCGGTTCTACGCCCTACAGTCTGGAACCGCGCGACCGCTACTGTCGCAGGTTCGAATCCTGCCTCGGACATGGATGTGTGTGATGTCCTTAGGTTAGTTAGGTTTAAGTAGTTATAAGTTCTAGGGGACTGATGGCCTCGGAAGTTAAGTCCCATAGTTCTCAGAGCTATTTAAACCATTTTTTGATATTCTATAATCATCAGGCTGTTCATTCCAGTCAACAGCTCCTATAATCCTTTTTCACTTTCACTGAGGATAGCAGTGTAATCAGCGAATCTTATCATTGATATCTTTTCACCTTGAATTTTTATTCCCCTCTTTTCGTCATTATTTCTCCGAAGTATACACTGAGCAGTAGAGGTAAAAGATTACAGCCCTGTATCACAACCTTTTTTAATCCTAGCACTACGTTCTTCGTCTTCCACTCTTATTGTTCCCTCTCTGCTCTTAAACATACTGCTCCTACCCCAATTTTTCTCAGAATTTCGAGTAACTTGCACAATTAGACATTGTCGAATGCTTCTTCCAGGTCTAAGTCGATACATTCTAATAACGTATCTTGATTTTTCTTTAATCTTCCTTCCAATATCAACCGCAACATCAGAATGGCCTCTGATGCCTTTACCCTTCTAAAGCCAAAGTGGTCATTATCAAACACATGCTCAGTTTTCTTTTCCTTTCTACTGTATATTATTCGTGTCAGTAACTTGGACGCATGAGCTGTTAAGCTGACTGTGCAATAATTATCGCACAGTTTTGCCCTTGTGATCTTTAGAATTACGTGGATGATGTTTTTCCGAAAGCCAGACCCATACATACTACACGTCAACGTGTACAGTTATTTTGTTGCCACATCCTTCAATGATTTTGCATAGTCTGTTGGAATGTTATCTATCATTTCTGCCTTATTCAACCATAAGTCTTTCAAACCTGTATCCTCTCCTGTTTCTTCTTCTATATTGCCATCAGATAAGTCTTCCCCCATAGAGACCTTCAGTTACTCTTTCCATCCACCCGCTCTGTGCTCACCATTTAAGAGTGGACATTCGTTGCACTTTTATGTTACCGTTCTTGCTTTCAAATTCACCGAGGTTTATTTTAACTTTTCCATACGCTGAGATAGTCCTTCCAGTAATCATTTGTTTTTTTTTTTATTTCTTCACATTTTTCATGAAGCAATGTCGCCTTAGCTTCGCTGCACTTACTTCCTTGTATATCTGTATCCCTGAATTTCGTACTTGCTTCTTACATCGATCAGATCAAGCACTTCTTCTGTTACCCATGATTTCTTCGCAGTTACCTTCCCTGCTCCTGTGTTTTATTTCCTAATTTCTGTGAGTGTCATTTTTACAGAAGTCCGTTCCTTTTCAACTGAAGTGCTTGCTGAGTTACTCCATATCGCACTGTCTATTGCCTCAGAGGAAATATAGCATATCTCTTCATTCCTTAGTACTTCCGGATCCCACTTCTTTGCTTATTGATTTTTCCCAACTAGTCTCTTAAACTTCAGCCTACTCTTCATCATCACAAAATTGTGCCAAATTTTGGTATGCAGTAGTTTAGTGTCAATAGCTTCTGAAGAAGAACAAATTATTTTGGCTGGAACCAAGGAAAAGATTAGTTCTATTTGCAACTGGGGCTGACGTGTTATAAGTTTAATTATCGCCGTTGCTGACATGGGCTGCACGATGTTAAAAACTCTTACATTCCCGGATATAATCCAATATCTGATTTCGGAATCTCTGTCTAATGATAACGTAATTCAACTGATATATTCCCGTTATCTACCAGCCTTTTCCAAGTATACCTCCTCCTCTTGTCATTCTTCAACAGTGTATTCACTATCACTTGCTAACATTTATTGCAGAATTCAGTTAGTCTTTCTCTATTCTAATTCCTAGTACCAAGCCCACATTTTCCCGTAAACCTTCCTTCTGCTTCTTCCCCTACAACCGTATTCTAATCGCCCATGACTAGTAGATTTTCATCTCCCATTACGTACTGAAATACTCGTCCAGTTTACTCAAATACTCTTTCTACTTCTTCATTTTCGGCTTGATACGTCGGCATGTATAAGTAAACTATTGTTGTCGGTGCTTGTTTGTTGTCGATTCTGAGGAGAACAAGCGCACCCCAGAAGTGTCCACAGTAACTCACTCTCTGCCCTACCTTCTTGTTCACAGCAAGTCCTACTCCCATTGTATCATTTTCTGCCGCTCTTTTGACCGCAAATCCTCGTTTCCATTTCGCTTCACTCAGCCGTAGCATTTACATCTTTAGATTTTCTAACTTCCCTACCACATTCAGGTTTACTTTTGGCTACGAAACCCTATTTTTCAAGAAAATCTCTTTTCAGTGCGAGTGCCTTATGCCACTCCACTGGCCGACGTCGGAACCAGTATCTTGCTGCATCAATAACATCCACATCATCTGCGTACTGCTTCCCGCGGAGTGCATTCCTCATTGGAACTAACAGACGGAACTCGAAAAGTGCGAGATTCGGACTATAGAGTGGATGAGGAAGAACAGTCCAAATAATTTTTGTGAACTACTTTTGGTTGAGCAGGCTTGTGTGAGGCCTTGCGTTGTCTTGCAGAATTAAATTTTCGTCTGCTTTCTTGGGGGGGGGGGGGGGGTCAACACATTGAAGATTTCCTGAGGGTTGTGCAATACACTTAATAATTGATCGTTGCACCGTGACGGACGTCAAACAGAATAACCCGTTCAGTGTCCCAGAAGACCATCGCCATGACATTACTGGCTGAGGAGGCGGCTTTGAACTTTTTCTTCGGAGGAATGGTGGTGTGGCACCACCCCATTGGTTGCTGTTTTGTTTCCAGTTCGAAGTGATGAACCGCTGTTTCATCGCCTGTGACGATGTTCGACAAAAATTTGTCACGATCAGTCTCATAACACGCAATCAGTTCCGCACAGATGCTCCTTCGTTGCTCTTTAATTTCTTCTGTTATGCGGCGAAGAATCAACTGGGCACCCACGCTTGAGTATCCCAAGCGGCGGACGAGTATGTCAGTACTACCAACAGAGAAGTCCACTAGCGCAACTAGATATTTGACTATGATGCGTGTGTCACTTCGAATGAGAGGGTCCGCACATTTGAAAATTGCACGAGTCACAGGTTTAAGCGGGCGCTTGGCACGCCGGAGATCTGACAGATCTGCGTGACTTTGTTGCAATGATGGCAAACGTCTCTCCCTGCGACTCACTGCTTTTGTTCACCGCCAGCTCTCGGTAGACATCCACAAGCGCCTATTAATATCCGCGAAGCTCTGGTTTTCCTCCAAAAGGAACTCCAAGGCAGCTCTGCTTGAAACTCACCACCATTACAGTCGCCATTTTGAAAACTACTCATAGCGCCGTCCTCCGTCAGAACTTCGTGAAACTAAGGCGGCGGAAGTGGGAATATTGCATGATGCTACACAACAAATTCCACATTTCTTTAGTCGAAATTGGTCAAGAAAAAGAAAGTGTTGCCCTATCTTTTGAACGTCCTTCGTATACGTGAGTTGAAGCCGTGTAACTCACTGCGCCTTAAATGACCCAGATTATCGTCAAGTGCTTAAGAATGGGAACACTTAGCGACTCCCAACAAGTTTCACACATAATTTCAAACGTCTTGCTTAACACAGTTTCACTGTTCGTACCTTAAGGCGTCGGCATGACTTTTTTACTGCTTTACTACTAACTATGTTAGCAACATGTTTTGCAGACGGTATCCATGTATCGGCAATGGTTCTGCAAAATTATATCATTCTACGACACACAGTTCAGTGTGAAGAACATAAAGATCGGATTTCACTTTTTCATTAGTCTGTGGGAGAATAATCCTAAACTAATAATCCAACATAATTAGGGCTTTTGTCTTCGGCTATAAAGGCACAATGAACGTAAGGTGAAATATTTGGGACATTAACTCATTTGTAAAGTAATCAATACATGAGAGTTCGATTCTTTAGGGTCTCGGCTATAGGGGAGGTGGTTGGTAAGGGAGATGGGGGAGGTAATGGCAGTGTTAAAAATTAGACTGGAGCAGGTGACAGCAAAAGTATCCACGCGTATTTTGGCTATTTCTTCCAGTAGGGACATAGAGAAATGCCGGAAGAGACCTTATGTCTATTTCATGAGCTCCTCACCAGGACGTGAAGGCCCAGGGCATGTCTACCGGCACCCGTGTCATCCTCTTGCAGCTTCCTCCGGGTGTGTTATGGTGGGGCATGAGATCAGTACACTGCTCTCACAGACGTTCTGAAGACTTGTCAGGTATCCCCTCAATTTGCATCACGAGGCTGATTACACACCGGACTAGTCCTCCCACCAAGGAAGAATCCTTGACAGTACCGGGAAGCGAAACAGGATCCTCTGTATGGCAGATATGTACGCCGACCACTCAGCTAATGAGGCGGACTCACGTGCATTTAGATGTATTTATTCTTCCACATGCACTTGTACATTCTAAAGATCACTTAATAGTGCTTTTTACTGACCTTCGTAATTTATGTTCCATTCACAGACAGTGGAAAGGACGTTTAAGCTTTCATGAACGGAAGACATGTAGACATCTCTACCTCACAGCATGTACCTGTACAATATGGGTTGCAATTTTAGCAAGACAACGATAACAGTTTCTCAGATTCTATATTCCATTCCCTTACTTTTTGTGAACTGATAGTCTGCGACCTGTCTACCAAAGCGTAACAGATGAGCAGGAGTCCACGTACCATACTATCAGTGCTGACTCTGTGGTGTACTCTGTACTAGCTTTCATATGCATCCACATCTGACGAACGACCTTCCCCGCAATTCGAATATGGGACTATTCTCTGTAGCAGACGTGCTAGCTTGCTCAATCTCTGAGATGGTGAAAATATTCATGGCAGACGACTGTCAACGTGACTGAGCTTCATTCATCCCTAACTTAATCTGAATTCTGATGCTTTCACTCCATTTGTATTAAGTGACCATTGAGGATGATTTCAGAGCTCTTGAAGTCAATTCTGACTGTGAATTTTAAAAAAATTCCGTTGAGCTAATATTGCAAAGAGTTTCTGCCTTGCAGGCAGTCGTAGTTCACTTCTAAGCGAGATATTTCAACTGGACTCCTCCCAGTCATCCTCATGAGAGGACGTAGTGAAGCGAACGGCGACTTTGTGCAAGTCTGATACTACTTTGGGTGTCAGCTTAGACTACTTCCTTGTGTGTGAATTTCTCTGTCTGTATAATTATAAATAATATGTGGATACATTTAGATTCTTATTGAATTAAATGATCAGTTTATCTTTATGTTCACATCTTAAGATTATTGAAACTTTCTCGTTCATCCATTCCAGATGCTTCATTGAAACTCCGCGACATTTCGACGGTGCCATTCAGATCATCCTCTGGCGAAGATTTCATGAGCAGAATCCGCAGTGAAGGCCTAAGTTCTCATATCTTAGGCTTGGCCGTTCTGTAAGTAGCACGTCCTTACGTGCTTGTAATATCGAAAATAGAATCCGTGGGATACCGAAACCTTTGAAATAATCCATGACCTCTCAACCAACGCATATTGAGCAAATGTTGGTGGTGATGGATGTGCTCAATACGTTTGACGTCGGTAAACTTAAGGAAGATGGCGCAGGGGCCGCACGAGTGCCAGAATAGTCCTCTTCACACCGTCTACACACGATTTAACGAAGTTGTAATGGTGCATTTTCTTTTTATGAGCATAGTTCATGTGACAGTTGGTGAAATCCGTACACGACTAGTAATACGCCTCGACTTTTCGTTACTCTGAAATGCGTAACATTACTGTCTGCTAAACTACATAACAGGCAAGGAGATACAATACTACCAGCATATTACCAACAAATATGTGTCCCTACTGTATCTTCCAAGAAGAAAAAAGTGATATACCAACGACACCGAAGTTAGGAGTTAACAAGCGACGTCCGCAGCTCGTGGTCGTGTGGTAGCGTTCCCGCGCCCGGGTTCCCGGGTTCGATTCCCGGCGGGGTCAGGGATTATCTCTGCCTCGTGATGACTGGGTGTTTTGTGATATCGTTAGGTTAGTTAGGTTTAAGTAATTATAAGTTCTTGGGGACTGATGACCACAGATGTTAAGCCCATAGTGCTCAGAGCCATTTGAACCATTTTTGAACAGACGACGAATATCAATAAAAAGCGGTTTTAAATTAAATAGTTCATTTTTTGTACCATAAAGCAACAAAGCAATATAGACATCCGTGAGCATCACAGCCAGCAACAACAATATTCGTTGTGATGCGTGCATTTTAGAGTGACATCTTGTGGAATTTGCAGCCAGATTTGGTAACTGATTACCAGTTTTACTTTTCCCACATCTCTTCACATCTGATACATGCTTTCCTACATCCCTGTGAACATAGATTCAGTGGATGGAGACACCAGTAGGGCTTAAAATGACACAGTTCGAATATATATTTTTGACAGAGGTTCCTTGGGTTCCTAAGGAGCTGAAATCACAACTTCAAAAAAGAATGAGTCAAAACTCGTAAGCATATTTGTTTACCTACACTAACACGATTTCATACCAATGTCTGAACCATGTTACGTATTAATGTCGTCCTCACAGTTGCATTAAAATCCAGATTTTTTATTTCTTTTGTTTCTCATTGTCAGTCGCTTAGGTGAAAAGGAAACAGCTAACGATCGGGACTAGTGCAAATAGTAGAATAGTTCAAGGTGTCGTGGATTATACTGATCTGATGCGAAGCGCTAGAGGCCGCTAACCGTTTTCGGAACATTCTCTTGAGCAGTTTTCACCCACTGGTACTGTCATATGCCAGTAAGGCGAAAACTTCTTGGAAAGGCGGATTTTCTCATAAATGAAGACTTTATTCTAATTGTCTTCTCTACTAGTTTCAACATATCAAGTGGATATAGCAACTACAATATTAATTTAGATGTAAGATAAATATACGAGAGCTGTGATGTCATTGCTCACAAATTCCCGTATACTTGCACTCACATTATTAATAAAATAACCTACTGGGCCTCGTAGATCTATCTGCAAACAATAGCTCTAAAGATACCAAAACGAAAAGAAACTTTCGCGTTGAAGTTGACAGAGGTTAATAGTTTTATGAATAACACGTCTACAGATATCAGATTATTGACGGACGAATTTAATAATTTCCAAAATGACAATGGCAAACTTAGACCTGCTCCTCGTTTATAAACCACACTATAAAATATGCGTTCCAGGAGGCATATGAATAGATGGGCGTGACTGACTAGAGGTAGGCGGTAGAGTGAAACAAAACGAGAGGACATGATGAGACGGACAGAGAAAGGAGGAAGACGGGATAGGCAGCTAGAGCTCACATTAGGATATGGACAAAGCGAGAGGTAGGAGGAGGATATAGAGAAGAAAACAGATCTGCAGGTAGGGTGGAAGGTTGAAATGGAAAGGAAAAAATGTACATAATGGAGGAGGAGATAGAGAATGAGAAGGAGGTCAGAGAGCAGAGAGGGGGGGGGAGGGCAGAATGGAATGACAGAGCAATAAAGACACAGGGGATATGTGCACAGACAAGGGGAGGAGGGATGATCAGGGTGAGGGTGGAAGAGGAGAGGAATGGTAGAGAAAAACAGAGGACGATATAGACAGATAGGTCAGACGGGGAGGTGCAGGAAGCAGGTTGAACATGCAGAGGATAGTGGGCAGGTAGAAAAGGAGGAGATGGACAGATGGAGTAGGAGTGGGTTGTTTAGAGGTGGAAGAAGAGATGGATGGACAGATTCACGAGGTGGAGCTGGTTGGGGGTGGGGAGGAGACAGAGGGAGGTGGGATCAGCAGATGTCCAATGAGGTGACAAAAGATGGGAAAGAGAGACGTAGGTGGTGGAGATGGACTGAGTCAGGGAGGAGAGGATACGTGTGTAATATACACTGAGATGACAAAAGTCAAGGGGTACCGTCTAATATCGTAACTGACCTTCTTTCGTCCAGGAAGTGCTACAACTTAAAAAGTTATTGGAGGTCTCATGCAGAAATATACAGCCATTCTACCTCTATATCCGTGCATAATTGCAAAAATGTTGCCGATGCAGGTTTTTGTGCACGAACTGAATCCCATAATTGTTCGATGGGACTCAGGTTGGGTGATCTGATAGGTCAAACCATTCGTTCGAATTGTCCAGAATGTTCTTCAAACCATTTGCGAACAAGTGTGGCCCAGTGATATGGCGCATTGTGATCCATAAAAATTCCATCGGCGTTTGGTCTCCAAACTAGCTGAACATAACCATTTCCAGTCAATGATCAGCTCAGTTCGACCGGAGGACACAGTCCATTCGATGTAAACACAGCCTACACCAATATGGAGCCGCCACCAGCTAGCACAGTGCTTTGTTGACAACTTGAGTCCATGGCTTTGTGGGGTCTGTGCCGCTCTCGAACCTTACCATAGGCTCTTACCGACAGAGGTAAGGATTCATCTGCTCAGGCCACAGTTTTCCAGTCATCTAGGGTCAAGCCGACGTCACGAACCCAGAGAAGGCTAGTCGTTCTGTTGGCAAAGGCACTTGCTTCGCTCGTCTACTACCACAGTCCATTAACGCCAAATTTCGCCACACTGTCCTAATGATACGTTCGTCGAACGTCTGCTGGTATTTCAATCGGCGTTGCTCGTCTATTAGCACTTACAATTATAAGCAAACGACACTGCTCTCTGTCGTCAAGCGAAGACCATCGGACACTGTGTTGTCTGTGGCGAGAGGTAATGCCTGAAATCTCGTATACTTGGCATACTCTTGACATTGTGGATTTTGGAATATTGAATGCCTTAACAATTTTCGAAATGGAACGTCCCATGAGTCTAGCTCCAACTACCGTTTCGCGTTCAAAGTCTGTTAATTCCGGTCGTGCGGCCATAATCACGTCGGCAACCGTATCACATGAATCACTTAAGTTCAATGACAGCTCCGCCAAATCACTGCCCTTTCATACCTTGTGTATGCGATACTGCCGTCATACGCATATGTGCATTTCGCCATCCCATGTCTTTTGTCGTGCGCGTACGCAGGTGAAATTGTGGGTAAGAGAACGTTGTGATGAAAATTTTAGTGCTAGAAAGCCATTCGAGGAGGTATGTGTCTGGCGTGTAGCCTGAGATCAAAACGAAGACTACACGTAAAAAAAGGCGTTCAGTCGAAATTTCATTAGTATGAGTTAGTGGCATAATTATGTAGTTCATCAGACAGATTCTAGGTTGGTTCAACTTAATTGAATGTAAAAGGTTCAGTCTCAAAGTTTCAGCCAGATAAAAATACGGTACACACTGAGTAAACGTGTAACGTCTTTCAAAAACATGGAAAGAAAGAACGAAGTCGTTCAAGTGTAAATGATGATGATGTTTGGTATCTGGGGCACTCAATTGCGTGGTCATCAGCGCCCGTACAAAGTCCCAATTTTTTGCACATTCCAAGCATTTACACAGTCCGATATAGCCACTGTCACGAATGATGATGATGAGGACAATATAAACACCCAGTACCCGGGCAGAGAAATCCTTCAAGTGTGGATTACGGAGCTTTATTGATTGCTTTGTCTGATTTTATGAAAGTTTCACTGTTGACATGGTTAAATGCAATGTCATTGTTGATGGTTTCTTCTGTACAGTCGAAGTTCTTGATTTCTGCTAATACAGAGCAGACTTGAGATTAGTTTCTTTGCTTCATAGTGTCGTGGAATTAAATTTCGTGTAATATCCCATGGCGGTTTGTGTTTCAATTGATAATGAAATATCCATAATCAAACAGTTACGATACACAGTCTAACGTACATAAAAACCTGACAACAACAACACTCTCAATAGAAGAGCATTGGAACTCTAAGGAAAATTGTAGTGGTATGCTACCTGATTCTGAAAAGATTAAACTCGTATCCAACTTTAGTCTGATGAAACAATGGAATGAGCAAAGTTTTCGACTTACAGGATTCATTCCTATATAGAATATTCAGTGGAGAAGGCCTCGCAGAAGTGAGACAGTAGCTACTTTGCACGGTTACTCATTTCATTGCAACGTAAGAATAATGAGGGATAATAATGTGACAGAACTGACTGTTTCTCAAAACGCCTCTGTATCACTGCATGGGATTTCAAATAAAAGATTAGAAACTATTATGAGTCCTTAAAGCATGAAGGTAAGTCCCCCAGATGACAAACGAGGGAAATACGGAAACCAAGCTGACAAACTTGCGGCAGATACAGAACAAAACACCTGTACTGACATAACTCATTTAAATTGAGGTCCAGTCATTACAGCATAAATAAAACACAGAAACTGTGTTTGCCTAAAGACCTAACCAAGACGAAGGTGTCTGAAATGTTTCAAGAGGCACATCTATCTATCCTCCATCATATATCGTAAAATTTTAATAGAAAACTTAATATCTCGTTCGGTTTCTCTCCAAGTACTTACAATAACTATGGATGTTATTCCCTGATGTCTTATCAGTGGTTGTGTTATACTGTGCTTTTTACTTCTCAGCGTTTTCCACACCTTCCTTTCCTCTCCGAATCTGCGGAAAATCTCCACGTTCCGTATCTTTTCAGTCCACCTAATTTTCAACATTATTCTGTAGCACCACATCTCAAAAGCTTTGATTCCGGCTTTCCCACAGTTCCTCTCTCATTACCATATAATTCTCTGCTCCAGACGTACGTTCTCAGACATTTCTTTCTCAAATTAAGGCCTATGTTTGTTAACAGTAGATCTCTATTGGCCAGAAATGACTTTTTCTTCCAGGGCTAGATTGACGCCCCGTTCGTCATGGCTTATTTTGAGGTAGCAGAATTCCTTAACTTCATCTACTTCGTGATAATTAATCCTGATGTTAAGTTTCCCTCTGTTCTCACTTCTGCTACATCTCATTTACTCCGCCTTTCTTCGATTTACTCTAAATTCATATTCTGTACTCATTACGCTGTTCATTCAATTCATCAGATCGTGTAATTTTCCTTTACTTTCTCTGAGGATAGTAATGTTTTCAGCAAACCTTACCATTGATATCCATTCACTTTGAATTTTAATTACACTCTTTTCTTATTTCCATCATTGCTTCTTCGTTGTATAGGTGGATTACAGTGCTATCTTATACTTTTTTTAATCCGAGCACCTCGTTCTTGGTCTTCCTGTTATATTATTCCCTATTGGCTCTTGTACATGATTTGTATTACCCGTCTCTCCCTACAGTTTACCCCTACTTTCCCAAGAATTTCGAACAACTTGCGCAACTTGGCATAGTCGCACGATTTTTCCAGATCGACATTTCCTATGAAAGTGTCTCAATTTTTCATTGGTGTTGATTCCATGTTAAACCGCAGCGTCAGAACTGCTTCTCTGATGCCTTTACTTTAAAGCCAATTTGATTGTCACTTACATGGATATGGTGTCTGTTAAGGAAACCATGAAGCCACAACGTTTCAAATATTAAAACTGCCCTTCTTAACAATCTATAGAATAGATTTAATCCTTTCTTCCTGTGTAGTCTTCAAATGGAGTATCTACAACAAACACTTCAGGCAAGAAGCAATAGAAACTTTTCAAATATGCTGCTACATGGGTTAGATCATAAGGAGGTAATAAAAGAAACTAGATATAAAATAAATTTATGTCGAATTTTAACCAAAAGATGGATTGGTACTGAAAACTGCAAGACATCAAGGATTTGACGGTTTGACAATGCAAGGACTTGTCAAAACACGAGGGTTAACAATATTTGAGGAATTTTTCAACAGAGCGTGAAGAGATGCATCAAACCATCCTGTGGAATGAAGACCACAACAACCACACTGACAAAAACAACATTCTCACGGTTCTGCACTGAAAATTTTTTCCCATTAGTCTTCTAAATTTTTTGATGCAGTTTGCAGTTCTCCACGACTTCATCTTTTGTGCCAGACTTTTTACCTTAAAGTAATACCTATACTCAACATTCTCAGTTATCTGATGCATGTATCGCATTTTCTGGCTTCCTCTACAATTTATGCCCTCTGCGGGTCTATCTAGTAGTATGGAATATTTTATTGATGACTTAAACATGTCCTATCATCCCGTTACTTTATCAAATAAATAATTTGCACGTATTCCTTTCGCTTCCCATTTTACAGAGAGATTCCTCAACTATCATCTTATCAGTCACTTAATTTTTTTCATCTTTTCGTAAAATCGCATATCAAAAAGCTCAGTTTTCTTGTTTTGAGATACGGCATCAAACAAATCGTCAATTGAGGAAACTTCTACGTAAAAGTCTTATAATGAGCCTTTCCGACAGCCCAGCATAATTTAAAGAGCTGTGTAGTATTATATAACGTTGTGAAGCAGGCGGCAACTCGGTCTTCAGCCGGTCTTTTAATGTTTCCTAACAGGTATGCTTCCCAAGTTATCTGTATATGGTATGAAATTTGTAGAACTGTATTATATACTTGGAAATGTTCAGTGAATTTCAGAGCAATGTACAGTGGGTGTCAATGAATTGATTATCTGTTTGTAACATATAGAAGATGCATAGTGACCATCATTTTAGTTGCAGTCCAAATGATAAAATTTGTCTTTCAGATTATTTACGGAATTAAAACAATAACTGTAGTATGAAAAGCCGCATGTGTGTAAGTGAATTTAACTGAACGAGATTTAATCACAGTACAGATACACCCTTGAGTCCTAACGCTGAATTAATTAATACATACTGATAGATAATGATTATGAGATATTGTGGCCCTAGCAAATGAAACTGAAGTTGTGGAATTGACATTTTATCGTTACGGTAAATGTGGTAACAAAACAAAGTTTCAATTAACACTTTAGTTTATTAGGGAAAACGCGTTAAAATGAAAAGCGACTGAATCAATCTTGAAATCACCAAAGTTACAAACATATAATTAACCAAGAGATTTATAAAAATGGATTTGCCATTTGGCTGAGTTACTTGAAGCATTTATAATAGCTGAGAATCACGCACCTGACTTCATGACAATTATCTCAACCTCCCTACATGTCAACTACATTGAATGTTTGACTGAATAGGAAACTGAAGAAACCCATGCATATGATAGTGTGCTGACCAATGTGAGACAATATAGTCTGTCATGAATCTGAAGTAAAAACTTGTGATTGTCCAAACATGTTGGAGCTGCTAATTATGCTCGCCATAATCTTCCGCCTAAAACCAGCAGAGTAGTCCCACCATACCTGGATGTCATGAAGTGCAGCACTAGAGTCGTTCTTTTGAGAACCTGAACAATGGACCCTCAGTCCGCTGTTCCAGTGAAGCCTGTGAAAAGTCTATTTATTCAGCGCGGAGCCCTTTGAAATGCAGTGAACATACCAAGCTTCATGGTGAATTAAAAAATGTTAAAACAAAGATGAAGTCGGCACTTACAATCAGTATAATCTCATGAATCTGCCAAAGCTTATATGTTGTCACAGCCTGCCTAACTCAGTCAGGGAAACAACTAATTACTGTCGTGAGCAACAAGGTGCTAACAATATACAATCCCAGACAACAGCGAAGAGCGGTGCACATTTCTAGAATCAGTGTGATTGTCAGCCTACATAAACTGTTTCAGTGATGTACACAAGGCAGCACGCACATCATTCAGAGCAGTTCAAAACTCATTCGGTGTTCTACATTTCTTAGCAAATTGGAATTAGATTAAAATTAGTGTCGCCAAGTACATGATGTTCAGTCACAAGGACAGTACTATTTTACATACAATTTTATGTTGAAAAGTCTTATATGAATCATCTGTTGTCTGAGAGGCTACCCTGGTATGAAACTATCAGGAACTAAGTTATGGGAAAATATCACCAGCTGCAAGCCACTGTATAGAAATTTCATGCCAGTTCCAGCTTTGCAGAACACTAATTGTTACTTTGGTTCATCTCTTCCTCAGTGATATTACACATTGATTAATACCTTCATCAAAACCATTTAGCCGTTATTGACAAAGCAGTAGCAACGGTTTTGCATTGGGGTGACGAAACTCATGGGGAAGCACTCTACATGTATATATAGATGGCGGTGATATCACGCACTGTACATATAAAAGGGTCAAGCTGTCATTTGTACTTTCGTAATTCATGTGAAAAGGTTTCCGACGTGATTATGGCCGCACTACAGCAATTAACTGGCTTCGAATGAGGGAGGGTAGATGGAGCTAAGGCATTCGGACGTCCTATTTCGGAAATACTTAGGCAATTCAATATTTCGATATCCACAGCATCAAGAGGGTGCCAGCCGTGCGGGCCGTGACAAGGCGCCCAAGATCGCACGGCTACCCCGCACGGCCCGCGTACAGTTGTAAGTGCTAACAGACTGGTAACACTGCCTGAAATGAAACAGAAATCAATGTGGGACATATGACGAACGTGTCCGTTAGACAGTGCTGCGAAATCTGACGATATGGGCTGTGGCAGCAGACGACCAACCCCTTTGCTCACAGCGCGGCAGAGCCTGTAGTGCCTCTGCTGGACTCATGACCATATCGATTGGATCTTAGACGAGCGGAAAGCCACGGCCTGATCCCGATTTTAGTTGATGAGACTGTGGCTCAGACCCCAGGAAGACATGGATTCAAGTTGTCAACAAAGCACTGTGTAAGCTGTGTAAGTGTGGGCTTTGTTTTCATGGAATGGACTGGGTCCTCTGGTCGAACTGATCATTGACTGAAAATGGTTATGTTCGGCTATTTGGAGACCAAGCACCGTCGGAATTTTTATGGATTACAATTCGTCATATCACTGGGCCACAGTTGTTCCCCATTAGTTTGAAGAACGTTCTGGCTAATTCGAGCGAATAGTGTGGTCACCGTGATCGCCCAACATGAAACGCACCACATGTTTATGGGACATAGTTGAGAGGTCAGTTGGGGCTCAAAATCATGCAACGGCAACGCTTACTCAATTATATATAGAGACAGCATAGCTCAACGACTTGTTGAGACCATGTCATATCGAGTTGCTGCACTACACCAGGCAAGAGGAGGTCCTACACGATAGTAAGAGATATCTTTTGATTTTTGTCACCTCGGAGAATTGTAATCATCATGAGCAAATGACACTTTTTAACTTATGATTTTTTTAGACTGAACGGCAGTTCGCTTAATGACGACAACTTTACACAATACTGTTTTGATGACAACTGCTTCCCTTCATGTTAAAAAAGTTGCAACAAAACTTACATTACATCCGCAGGATTAATTTCTACACGAATGGTAAGCCGATATCAGTTTCTTATTTTAAAATTTATATTAACTGTAGCTCTCAGGATAGAGCCAATGAAAACAGTCTTCATAAAAACTGATTTGTTTGTTTATACTGCTACAATAATTAAAATGTTATGTATTCACGAAGTTTACAGTGTAACCACAGGTGACGCTGGAAAATAAATTAAAAAATGAATTCTGTGTAGCAAATTAGCTTTTTAGTTTTCAGTGCACTTAAAACAAAAGAAAGGAGGGAGAGAGCTGCCTAAGTAATTCACCTTTTCTTAATTTGTAGTGTTTACAGTCCCTTAGATGATTCTGAACATTATTCATAAGTACACTATAGCTCCAGCCCTACTTACAGAAATGTAAATAGCACTCATTGGATTATTTATTTGGTCAACTAGACAACTGCATTTTCCATGTCTTTGAAACACAAGTACGAGACTCTCAAGAAACAACTCAGTTGTGGAAACAAACTTCCTGCCGTAAGTTTGAGATGTGGCAGCAATCCAGAATGTGTCTGGCAATTGTGTGGCCATCGACGTATTTCCATGAATGGCTGAGAACTATTCTGATACATTCAATTGATATTTTCTTGCAATATCGGTTAAATATTCTTAATGATTCTCTCTTAAGCGGTAGGTAAATTTATTTCTGCTTCCAGGACCCCGTTCCAAGCAGAAATTACAATTACTGTCATGTGTTACGTTCTGTCAGTCATAGACGGCCCTTGGGCAATGAGGTAGCACTGTATGGCGCAGTTGTTTGTCAGTGTATTATCAAAGCTGTCGCAGTTCAGAGAGAAGACTGCGTTCCGTGATGATTCTAATACGCCGGAGAACTCTGGGTGGGAGCTATAGCTCCAAAGGTGCAAACTTTGCAGATACACAACTTTTAATGCTGTTTCTGCGAGAAAATTTAGATTTATGCTAATATTAAACTTTGTAGGTTATGTTGTAACTGTGTACAATTTATTAAAAGGTTTCGTCATGTGCCCATTCCCACTACTACATTTCCATATACTTGTGGTACTGTTGCACTGTTACATAAGGCGGACAGGTTTGATCCAAAAGTGCGTTCGTATTGCTAATTCGTTTTATATGGGCGTCTTGAGTTACAGATACTACTTTTCCAACAAAAGTAGATTTTAATTGTACGTTTATCATAAGTTTCATTTCACTTTTATTAAAACTTTTTAGTTTACTGCACACAATAGGAAGAGATACAGAGAAATTAATATATTCTCCTACATTATCGAAACAACTTACAGTGCTCTGACAGTTTTTGGATTTCGCACCTGTAGAAACTTATTAGTTTGGAATGAAAGATGTCGCCTGACCAAGTTTCATGCGTAGTTTCCTGGAGTTCTTCAATAAGATGAGGAGAATACGTCATATGCTCCAGAGGTGAAATTAGCAACACTTAATGCAGCATTCTTCGTATTTTTTCATATTTTCCAATTATCGTTATGGATTCATACTGCCATTGCCTGAGAAAATTGCTTTTTTGTTTGTTTTGTTTTTGTTTTTTTAGGCCTCAGCCAGTAATATGTTACTTCTGTTAAAAGCACCACACATCGTTACCAGTCACGTTATTCGATAGGTATGCTCGTTGAAGTATCTGATAACCTCCAAGCAAAAATGTGTATACGGTCGCTCATTGACTTTCGTTGCTTTGAATCAGAGGACGCAATACTCTCACACCCTCGTTCAGCAGTATGATGGCGCAAATCACTGTCTGACCATACGGACTACGATTACCGTGACTTCCCTAAACCGCTTTTAACTACTAGAATGACCTCGCTGTGCATGGATATAGGCCCAAATCCTCATATTTGTTATCTACTTTGGAACACTGTTCCTTGAATCCGCAAATAACTGACGGCAGAACGAAACTGCTTGAAAGACCACAAATGTTATTAGCATTATCTGCAGCGTATATCAACAGCACCCCCCTCCTCCACCTCCAATCTCCGCTCTATCGGTACAAAAATCGAACAAAATGTCGCAAGCGTTAAACTTCAATCATTTCACGCTTCGTATTTAACATATAATCAACACTACTTGTATCCTTCACATACGTCACAAGAACGAAGATAGAAACTCGCATGAAAGTTACTGTTTTTGAAATACACTTTTGTCAAAGAACGTTACCGTACATCAAACAAAAGCCTCACGAACTTATAGACGACACATCAAAAAAAGGTTTGGCTTCTCCCCGGTTCCCAGAACTCCTGAAGATTGACGTTGACTGTGGATATTGTAACACAGACACAGTCCCTTTGACTATTCAGAAATGTCTCTAAACCCGCAAGAATATATAAACAACCTTGCACGAGCAGCGTCTATTAACGGAGGGGGTCCGACATCCGATCAGTCCCAGTCATTCCACCAAGAAGAAGGTACACGACTCGTGTTGTCTGTAGTGCAACCACGCTTAGACGGTCAGTATCGCGGTTCGCCCCCCTCTCCCCCCCCCCCCCCCCCCACGAGAACCATGGTCCTTCCCGTTGATGGGGAGGCTTGCTTGCCTCAGCGATACAGATGGCCGTACCGTAGGTGCAACCACAATGGAGGGGTATCTGTTGAGAGGCCAGACAAACGTGTGGTTCCTGAAGAGGGGCAGCAGCCTTTTCAGTAGTTGCAAGGGCAACAGTCTGGATGATTGACTCATCTGGCCTTGTAACACTAACCAAAACAACCTTGCTGTGCTGGTACTGCGAACGGCTGAAAGCAAGGGGAAACTACAGCCGTAATTTTTACCGAGGGCATGCAGCTTTACTGTATGGTTACATGATGATGGCGTCCTCTGGGTAAAATATTCAGGAGGTAAAATAGTCCCCTATTCGGATATCCGGGCTGGGACTACTCAAGAGAACGTCGTTATCAGGAGAAAGGAAACTGGCGTACTACGGATCGGAGCGTGGAATTTCAGATCACTTAATCGGGCAGGTAGGTTAGAAAATTTAAAAAGGCAAATGGATAGGTTAAAGTTAGACATAGTAGGAATTAGTGAAGTTAGGTGACAGGGCGAACAAGACTTTTGGTCAGGTGAATACGGGGTTATAAATACAAAATCAAATAGGGGTAATGCAGGAGTACGTTTAATAATGAATAAAAAAAATAGGAGTGCGAGTAAGCTACTACAAACAGCATAGTGAACGCATTATTGTGGCCAAGATAGACACGAAGTCATCGCCTACTACAGTAGTACAAGTTTATATGCCAACTAGCTCTGCAGATGATGAAGAAATTTATGAAATGTATGATGAGATAAAAGAAATTATTCAGGTTGTGAAGGGAGACGAAAATTTGAGAGTCATGGGTGACTGGAATTCATCAGTAGGAAAAGGGAGAGAAGGAAACATAGTAGGTGAATATGGATTGGGGCTAAGAAATGAAAGAGGAAGCCGTCTGGTAGAATTTTGCGCAGAGCATAACTTAATCATAGCTAACACCTGGTTTAAGAATCATCAAAGAAGGTTGTATACATGGAAGAACCCTGGAGATACTAAAAGGTATCAAATGGTTCAAATGGCTCTGAGCACTATGGTACTTAACAGCTATGGTCATCAGTCCCCTAGAACTACTTAAACCTAACTAACCTAAGGATAGCACACAACACCCAGCCATCACGAGGCAGAGAAAATCCCTGACCCCGCCGGGAATCGAACCCGGGAACCCGGGCGTGCGAATAAAAGGTATCAGATAGATTATATAATGGTAAGACAGAGATTTAGGAACGAGGTTTTAAATTGCAAGACATTTCCAGGGACATATGTGGACTCTGACCAAAATTTATTGGTTATGAACTGTAGACTAAAACTGAAGAAACTGCAAAAAGGTGGGAATTTAAGGAGATGGGACCTGGATAAACTGAAAGAACCAGAGATTGTACAGAGTTTCAGGGAGAGCATAAGGGAACAATTGACAGAAATGGGGGAAAGAAATACAGTAGAAGAAGAATGGGTAGCTTTGAGGGATGAAATAGTGGAGGCAACAGAGGATCAAATAGGTAAAAAGACGAGGGCTAGTAGAAACCCTTGGGTAACAGAAGAAATATTGAATTTAATTGATGAAAGGAGAAAATATAAAAATGCAGTAAATGAAGCAGGCAAAAACAAATACAAACGTCTCAAAAATGAGATCGACAGGAAGTGCAAAATGGCTAAGCAGGGATGGCTAGAGAACAAATGTAAGGATGTAAAGGCGTATCTCACTAGGGGTAGGATAGATACTGTCTACAGGAAAATTAAAGAGACCTTTGGAGAAAAGAGAACCTCTTGTACGAATATCAAGGCTGAGATAGAAACCCAGTTCCAAGCAAAGACGAGAAAGCGGAAAGGTGGAAGGAGTATATAGAGGGTCTATACAAGGCGAAGTACTTGAGGACAATATTATGGAAATGGAACAGGATGTAGATGAAGATGAAATGGGAGATAGGATACTGCGTGAAGAGAGTGACAGAGCACTAAAAGACCTGAGTCGAAACAAGGAGCCGGGAGTAGACAACATTCCATTAGAACTACTGACGGCCTTGGGAGAGCCAGTCCTGACAAAACTCTGCCATCTGGTGAGCAGGATGTATGAGACAGGCGAAATAACCTCAGACTTCAAGAAGAATATAATAATTCCAATCCCAAAGAAAGCAGGTGTTAACAGATGTCAAAATTACCGAACTATCAGTTTAATAAGTCACACCTGCAAAATACTAACGCGAATTCTTTGCAGACCTTGGGGAAGATCAGATTGGATTCCGTAGAAATATTGGAACACGTGAGGCAATACTAACCTTACGTCTTACCTTAGAAGACAGATTAAGGAAAGGCAAACCTACGTTTCTAGCATTTGTAGACTTAGAGAAAGCTTTTGACAATATTGACTGGAATACTCTCTTTCCAATTCTAAAGTTGGCAGGGGTAAAATACAGGGAGCGATAGGCTATTTACAATTTGTACAGAAACCAGATGGCGGTTATAAGAGTCGAGGGGCATGAAAAGGAAGCAGTGGTTGGGAAGGGAGTGAGAAAGGGTTGTCGCCTCTCCCCGATGTTATTCAATCTGTATAATGAGCAAGCAGTAAAGGAACCAAAGGAAAAATTCGGAGTAGGTATTAAAATCCATGGAGAAGAAATAAAAACTTTGAGGTTCGTCGACTACATTGTAATTCTGTTGGAGACAACAAAGGACTTGTAAGAGCAGTTGAACGGAATGGACAGTGTATTGAAAGGAGGATATAAGATGAACATCAACAAAAGCAAAACGAGGATAATGGAATCTTGTCGAATTAAGTCGAGTGATGCTGAGGAAATTACATTAGGAAATGAGAAACTTAAAATAGGAAAGGAGTTCGAATGGTTCAAATGGCTCTGAGCACTGTGGGACTTAGAACTACCTAAACCTAACTAACCTAAGGACATCACACACATCCATGCCCGAGGCAGGAGTCGAACCTGCGACGGTAGCGGTCGCGCGGTTCCAGTCTGTAGCGTCTAGAAGTGCTCGGCCACCCTGGCCTGCAGCAAAGGAGTTTTTCTATTTGAGGAGTAAAATAACTGATGATGATGTAGGCTGGCAATGGCAAGGAAAGCGTTTCTGAAGAAGAGAAATTTTTTAACATCGAGGATAGATTTAAGTGTCAGGAAGTCATTTCTGAAAGTATTTGTCTGGACTGTAGCCATGTATGGAAGTGAAACATGGACGATAAATAGTTTGGACAAGAAGAGAATAGTACTTTCGGAATGTGGTGCTACAGAAGAATGCTGAAGATTAAATGTGTATATCACATAACTAATGAGGAGGTATTGAACGGCCATTGTCGGTTGGTCACAGCCAGTGTGCTCCCTGCCGCCGTTGGATAAGCAGCTGCAGCAGCAAGTCGTATACTCTTAGCTCACTTATTTGTTACATAGTTTAATACTTTATTTCTTTGCGTGTTTATGGTACTTGCATTGTTTAATTCATAAATTTCGGGCGTGTTTTAGTATTTGAGAGTGTAGCATCGCGTTTTAGTACCTGAATAGTGTAAAATCGCGTAGTCTCCTTCCGCCGCCGAGCAGTGTGTCAGCAGTGCGCAAGTAGCAGCGTTACTGCATCTATTAGGCAATCTTGTATTTTAATAATCGTTTAAATTTTGTGTCGAATTGTTTGTGCTCTCTCTAGATTAGTTCAGACGTTGTTTGCACAACAGTTTTTAGCATGGATAGGGACTGCAACTGCTGTGTTCGGATGCAGGCTGAGTTGGTATCCCTTCTCTCCCAACTTCAGGCAGTGTTGGCTTCGGTCACACAGCTTGAGGCTGTTGCCAATGGGCATCACTGTGGGGGTCCGGATGGGGGTTTGTCGGGGACGGCCAGCTCGTCCCACCTATCCCCCGATCGGACTACGACTGTGGCTGCCCGGGATACTGCCCACATTGAGGCTGATCCCTGACCTGTGGTAGAGTGGGAGATCGTCTCGAGGTGTGGCAGGGGGCGAAAGACATTCCGGAGGGCTGAACGGAAGGCCTCTCCAGCTTGTCTGACGAACCGGTTTCAGGCTCTGTCTCAGGCTAATACTGATCTTCGGCAGGACATGGCTGCTTGCCCTGTTCCAGAGGTTGCCCCTCAGTCTGCAAGATCCGGGCGGTCGCTGAGGGTGGGCTTACTGGTAGTTGGAAGCTCCAACGTCAGGCGCGTAATGGGGCCCCTTAGGGATATGGCAGCAAGAGGGGAAGAAAACCAATGTGCACTCCGTGTGCACTCCGTCATTCCAGATGTGGAAAGGGTCCTTCCGGATGCCATGAAGTGTACAGGGTGCACCCATCTGCAGGTGGTCGCTCATGTCGGCACCAATGATGTGTGTCGCTATGGATCGGATGAAATCCTCTCTGGCTTCTGGCGGCTATCTGATTTGGTGAAGACTGCCAGTTTCGCTAGCGGGATGAAATCAGAGCTCACCATCTGCAGCATCGTCGACAGGACTGACTGCGGACCTTTGGTACAGAGCCGAGTAGAGGGTGTGAATCAGAGGCTGAGACGGTTCTGCGACCGTGTGGGCTGCAGATTCCTCGACTTGCGCCATAGGGTGGTGGGGTTTCGGGTTCCGCTGCCACTACAGGCAGCAAGCGGCTACACGGGTTGCAGGGGTTGTGTGGCGTGGACTGGGCGGTTTTTTAGGTTAGATAGTCTTGGTCAAGTATAGAAAGAGCAACAGCCTCAAAGGGCGCGGGGCAAAGTCAGGACATGCGGGGACCAAGCAGCAATCGGTATTGTAATTGTAAACTGTCGAAGCTGCATTGGTAAAGTACCGGGTCTTCAAGCGCTGATAGAAAGCACCGAAGCTGAAATCGTTATAGGTACAGAAATCTGGCTGAAGCCAGAGATAAATTCTGCCGAAATTTTTACAAAGGCACAGACGGTGTTTAGAAAGGATAGATTGCATGCAACCGGTGGTAGCGTGTTTGTCGCTGTTAGTAGTAGTTTATCCTGTAGTGAAGTAGAAGTGGATAGTTCCTGTGAATTATTATGGGTGGAGGTTACACTCAACAACCGAGCTAGGTTAATAGTTGGCTCCTTCTACCGACCTCCCGACTCAGCAGCATTAGTGGCAGAACAACTGAGAGAAAATTTGGAATACATTTCACATAAATTTTCTCAGCATGTTATAGTCTTAGGTGGAGATTTCAATTTACCAGGTATAGACTAGGACACTCAGATGTTTAGGACGGGTGGTAGGGACAGAGCATCGGGTGACGTTATACTGAGTGCACTATCCGAAAATTACCTCGAGCAATGAAACAGAGAACCGACTCGTGGAGATAACATCTTGGACCTACTGATAACAAACAGACCCGAACTTTTCGACTCTGTAAGTGCAGAAAAGGGAATCAGTGATCATAAGGCCGTTGCAGCATCCCTCAGTATGGAAGTTAATAGGAATATAAAAAAGGGAGGAAGGTTTATCTGTTTAGCAAGAGTAATAGAAGGCAGATTTCAGACTACCTAACAGATCAAAACCAAAATTTCTGTTCCGACACTGACAATGTTGAGTGTTTATGGAAAAAGTTCAAGGCAATCGTAAACTGCGTTTTAGACAGGCACGTGCCGAGTAGAACTGTGAGGGACGGGAAAAACACACCGTGGTTGAACAACAAAGTTAGGAAACTACTGCGAAAGCAAAGAGAGCTTCACTGCAAGTTTAAACGCAGCCAAAACCTCTCAGACAAACAGAAGCTAAACGATGTCAAAGTTAGCGTAAGGAGGGCTATGCATGAAGCGTTCAGTGAATTCGAAAGTAAAATTCTATGTACCGACTTGACAGAAAATCCTAGAAAGTTCTGGTCTTCCGTTAAATCAGTAAGTGGCTCGAAACAGCATATCCAGACACTCCGGGATGATGATGGCATTGAAACAGAGGATGACACGCGTAAAGCTGAAATACTAAACACATTTTTCCAAAGCTGTTTCACAGAGGATGACCGCACTGCAGTTCCTTCTCTAAATCTTCTCACAAACGAAAGAATGGCTGACATCGAAATAAGTGTCCAAGGAATGGAAAAGCAACTGGAATTACTCAACAGAGAAAAGTCCACTGGACCTGACGGGATACCAATTCGATTCTACACAGAGTACGCGGGGGAACTTGCCCCCCTTCTAACAGCCGTGTACCGCAAGTCTCTAGAGGAACGGAAGGTTCCAAATGATTGGAAAAGAGCACAGGTAGTCCCAGTCTTCAAGAAGGGTCGTCGAGCAGATGCGCAAAACTATAGACCTGTATCTCTGATGACGATCTGTTGTAGAATTTTACAACATGTTTTTTGCTCGCGTATCATGTCGTTTTTGGAAACCCAGAATCTGTAGGAAACAACATGGATTCCGGAACACAGCGATAGTGTGAGGCCCAACTCGCTTTATTTGTTCATGAGACCCAGAAAATATTAGATACAGGCTCCCAGGTAGATGCTATTTTCCTTGACTTCCGGAAGGCGTTCGATACAGTTCCACACTGTCGCCGGATAAACAACGTAAGAGCCTACGGAATATCAGACCAGCTGTATGGCTAGATTGAAGAGTTTTTAGCAAACAGAACACACCATGTTGTTATCAATTGAGAGACGTCTACAGACGTTAGGGTAACCTCTGGCGTGCCACAGGGGAGTGTTATGGGACCATTTCTTTTCACAATATATATAAATGACCTAGTAGACAGTGTCTGAAGTTCCATGCGACTTTTCGCGGATGATGCTGTAGTATACAGAGAAGTTGCAGCATTAGAAAATTGTAGCGAAATGCAGGAAGATCTGCAGTGGATAGGTACTTGGTGCAGGGAGTGGCAAACTGACCCTTAACATAGATAAATGAAATATATTGCGAATACATAGAAAGAAGGATCCTTTATTGTATGATTATATGCTAGCGGAACAAACACTGGTAGCAGTTACTTCTGTAAAATATCTGGGAGTAAGCGTGCGGAACGATTTGAAGTGGAATGATCACATAAAACTAATTGTTGGTAAGGTGGGTAGCAGATTGAGATTCATTGGGGGAGTCCTTAGAAAATGTAGT
This sequence comes from Schistocerca serialis cubense, assembly GCF_023864345.2. Classification (NCBI taxonomy): domain Eukaryota; kingdom Metazoa; phylum Arthropoda; class Insecta; order Orthoptera; family Acrididae; genus Schistocerca; species Schistocerca serialis. The sequence goes on from NC_064642.1 coordinate 671,395,645, forward strand.
CCATCAACAAAGGAGGTGGCTTACAAAACACTCGTTCGACCTGTACTTGAGTACTGCTCATCAGTGTGGGATCCGTACCAGATCGGGTTGACGGAGGAGATAGAGAAGATCCAAAGAAGAGCGGCGCGTTTCGTCACAGGGTTATTTGGTAACCCTGATAGCGTTACGGAGATGTTTAGCAAACTCAAGTGGCAGACTCTGTAAGAGAGGCGCTCTGCATCGCGGGTAGCTTGCTCGCCAGGTTTCGAGAGGGTGCGTTTCTGGATGAGGTATCGAATGTATTGCTTCCCCATACTTATACCTCCCGAGGAGATCACGAATGTGCACGGAGGCTTTCAGACAGTCTTTCTTCCCGAGAACCATACGCGACTGGAACAGAAAAGGGAGGTAATGACAGTGACACGTGAAGTGCCCTCCGCCACACACCGTTGGGTGGCTTGCGGAGTATAAATGTAGGTGTAGATGTAGATTGGGGAGAAGAGCAGTTTGTGGCACAACCTGACAAGAAGAAGGGACGGGTTGGTAGGACATGTTCTGAGGTATCAAGGGATCACAAATTGAGCATTGGAGGGCAGCGTGGAGGGTAAAAATCGTAGAGGGAGACCAAGAGATGAATACACTAAGCAGATTCAGAAAGATGTAGGTTGCAGTAAGTACTGGGAGATGAAGAGGCTTGCACAGGATAGAGCAGTATGGAGAGCTGCATCAAACCAGTCGCAGGACTGAAGGCCACAACAACAACACTGCGGTTCGATCGCTTCCGCATTGTTACTTTGTGCCAGGAAGGGCTCTCAACAAGGGAAAAGTCCAGGCCTTTCGGAGTGAACCAAAGCAATGTTGTTCAGAGATGGAGGAGATACAGAGAGACAGGATCTGTCGATGACATGCATCGCTCAGGCCGCCCTTGGACTACTACTGTAGTGGATGACAGCTCCCTATGGATTATGGCTCGGAGAAACCGTGACAGCAACGCCACCATGTTGAATAATGCGTTTCGAGCAGCCACAGGACGTCGTGTTACGACTAAAACTCTGCGCAGTAGGCTGCATGATGCGCAAATTCACTCCCGACGCTCATGGCAAGGTCTATCCTTGCTACCACGTCACTATGCATCACGGTAGAGATGGGCCCAACAACACGCCGCATGGACCACTCGGGATGGCATCACGTTACCTTCACCGATGAGTGTCACATATATGGCTTCAATCAGACAATCGTCGGAGACGTGTTTGGAGGCAACCTGGTCAGGCTGAACACCTGAGACACAGTGCCCAGCGAGTGAAGCAAGGTGGAGGTGCCCTGCTGTTTCCGGGTGGTATTATGTGAGGCCGACGTACGCCGCTCCTGGTAATGGAAGGCGCCGTAACGGCTGTACGATACGTGAATGCCGTCCTCCGACCGATAGTGCAACCATATCGGCAGCATGATGGTGAGGCATTCGTCTCCATGGACAATTCGCGCCCCATCGTGCACATCTACTGAATGACTTCCTTCAGGATAGCAACATCGCAGACTAGAGTGGCCAGCACGTTCTCCAGACATGAACCCTATCGAATATGCCTGGGATAGTTTGAAAAGAAAGGACTGTTTATGGACAACTTGACCAACCAACCACTCTAAGGGATCTATGGCGAAACGCCGTTGAGCAATGGGTCAATCTGGACCAACAGTGCCTTGATGAACTTGTGGATAGTGTGCCATGGCGAATACAGGCATTCATCTGTGCAAGAGGACGTGCTACTGGGTATTAGAAGTGCCAGTGTGTACAGAAATATGGATCACCACCACTGAAGGTGGGCTGAGTAATGCGAGTGTGACGATCATCTGCAACACATCTTTCACGCATTGTGTTGTGTGAATAATGTAGGCTTTGCCACACTGGCAAGGTATTCTGTAGATTCCAGCTCTCTTCAATCCTAGATGGTCCTCTGCCGAACCGGGAAGAGCTCAAGGTGGGCGCAATATTACTTTAACATAATGTTTCCTTAATATTCTGCGTAATTTCGTCGAAATATTGCCGACGTATGGGAGGAACACCCTGGAGTTGAACAGACTGTATGTGACCATTATAAACGTGCGTGCTCGGTGCACCAAATTGACGGTGTTGCCAGGGGTGATCCTCTCTCCCCTCTCGTACCAAACTTCTTTATGGAAGACTTTGAGGTAAGGGCACTTGATTCGGCTGAACATGAACCAAAAGATTTCGTCGGTATGCGGCTGATACTTTCGTAGTACGACCCCAAACTTTTTGTTGAATCTGAATTCTATCCATGAGAACATCAAATTTACGATGAAAATGTAGAAGGGAGGCTGTCTGCCATTTCTGGACGTTTGGTCAGTCTGGATGGTTCACTGGGGAATTCCGCTTGAGCCCACAGTCCTGTGTTTGTAGGTGTCGAGTTGCCACCACACGTAACAAGCTACTGGCGTCCTTCGAACATTGGGGCACCGGGCTCTTGTTGTGTCCGACGGAAACATCCTTAGGAAAGAGTTGAAATACGTATCATCTGCTTTCAGATTAGCACAGTTTAAAGGAAGCAGAAACGTGACCACCCACAGGCCCAGAGCGTTTCCTGTACATCGGCAATATTTCGTCGAAATTAGGCAGAATATTGAGGAAACATTATATCAAAGAAATCTCCCACTCAGGTGCAAAGACTCGTGCTCTTCCCGGTTCGTCAAAGGACGATCTGGGGTTGAGAAGTCCTGGGATCCACAGAACACCTTGCCACTGTGGTAAAATGTACATGATCAGGAAAGACTCGCAGTGCATGAAAGATGCTTTGAGCATGATCGCCACTCATAATCCGGCTGCATTCCCGAAATTTAATGGAATTTTCATTTTATTGGTGATGAAACTACAACTGTCTCAGTGATGCTGACCGTGGCAGTTGTCCCACATAACGTGTGCTGCAGACGACTTCTCAAAGGCAAGCAAGCGGCCTACAGTCTCTGGCAGCTGCCAGTAATGCGCGTCCAGCGAAAGAATGACGCCAGCGACTGGGGGAGGACGCCGACGTGAAATGCATGCGACGGCTTGGGTGGCCCAATGCAGAGACTGCACAGAGCCTCACAGGTCAGAGCGGGGTGCGCCTGTGCCCGCATAATATCGCCGTGGGTTCCTTAGAAAAAGACAGCTCCTCAGAAGTAGTTGCAAGTGGAGGAAGACAGTAACAGCATGCCAGCGGTATCAAAGGTGGCTTAGCGGCTATCAGGCCCCAGTTATGACAAAACCTGCCGATTTCCCCGTTTAATCTCTCCTCTAAATTCTTATGAAACTGATCGCGTGGAATAGAAGCTTTAAATTTTTCGCACTGGTACCATTCAGATTACGGAAGTAACAAGTATGAGTTGATCGGAGTTACTTGCAGTTGCAGCAGTGTTTAAATATAGTACAAAACGTCTGTCAACCACAGTCCAACTTGGTTGCAAGTTGGCTGCTCGACCGAGCCTTTTTGTGCTGCGACGGCCCGCTGGTCATCTGAGAATGTGCAGTGACAAGAAACGCATTCATGACGTATGCTGTTTCCAGCACCCCTAACCCTTTTGCATATTCAGTATAGTATAAGCCCTTGTTGTGCTCTTCACATACAGTGAATTTATCCTGAATAGTTTTAGGAAATAATGATCCTGTGGACCCTACTGGAATTTAGGTGATCAAGGTCTATGACTGACTTCTTTACCAGAACGTAATGAGGATAAAGGGTCTTATTTACAAATTTGAAACACATAAAAATTACACTTCACTGCATTTCCTACCTGTGTGATGTTTCTTACAACTTGACCTTATCTTCAGAACAGCGGTACCAAAGGGAACCTGTATTACCGCACCATACGATAATCCCTGTGCAACGAGTGTTATTCTTAGAAGATGTCGGTGACTGTTCTGTAAGAGCAATTTAACTTTGATGTTTTTTAAAATAATTTACCTTTTTGTAATATGAGTCTAGTTATCTTTTGTCAAATTGACGTTTTACTTATAGACAATACGGATGTGAACTGTGTTCACTTCGGATTGGTACCCCGCTTTCACGAGAAGCTGCCATCGCTACGTTTTCCTTGAAGAGTGTCAAAGTAACGTCGTGTCTATAAGTTTTGTATCTTCGTGTGGCCAGGTCACTGAAGTTATATCTGAATGGTTTGGGCAGTGTCTTAGTTAAATTGTCAGGTGTGCTGTAACGATTAGAGAGAGTTTACTTGCTTTTTGTTAATTTTAAAAATTTTATTGCATTCATTAGTTGCGTCAATAATTTTAGTCAACCATCTTATTCCAGAATATAAAATTTATTATGGTAATTGTCAATTGAGTTTAAAAATTGTAGTTGGTTTCCAAACCTTTACATTTCAGATAATTTTATTTGCAATTGTCTTAATGATTTATGAGTGGATTAAAAATGACGATGGGTCGCACACGCCGTAGGTTCAGAAGGCTTCAGCGACCGAAAGAGATCTTAAACGCCCAAACTGTTCAAAGATCGAAAGCAGCGTGATCTACCACCGTCGCCTACAGCCATTAGAATATCTTAATTTCAGTCTGTAAGCGTGTCATCAAACTTTGATGTTTCCATCATAGACAAAGCTGCCAGTGAATATGTATCACTTCTTGCGGTTTTAGGCATAGATCTTCGTGAATGAATCTGCATGGACCACTCTGCAGTGGTACCTCTATAGGGGACTGTGCGCCTGTGGTGGCGCATGTGTGGTGGTAAATGCTGTGGACAATTGAACAATAAAACTTTATTATATCTTCAACTCTACATGAGGCATGCATGCTTCTCCTCATGAGGTCTGAACGGTGCAGCCAGCATCAGCTGCTACGATAGCGCCGAGCAGTGGTGCTCCAGCTCTTTGGCCCAGCAACAAACGCACGGTTACAGCCAGTTGCATCAGTGGCGCTTTCTGCTGGAGCGACACGACATACGGTGGCCCCACTATTTTTTGCTCATAGTGGCGGAGACTGCTGTGCACGGGTCCAATTCGAGCCCCTCGGATAGGTAGCAGAAGGCGGCTGGAGTCATGGATTCCTGGTCCTCAGCGTCGGTTTGCAGGAAGCACGGACAGCAGGCCAATGGGGCTGTGGCACCAAGTCCCATGAAGGACCCAGCGGAGCAAAAGACGCAGGGGGTCTCCAATGAGAGGCTGCTGACACGGTCCAGTTGTCTCGCAGACCAGCGGTGCTCTGGCATCATAGTGCGGCTAATCAGTGAGACCATCAAATAACGTCTTGTCCTCAAATTCAGTCTCATTAACACACCATTACTGTCCGTTTGTTTCTCGAAAAGTTGGTGTCTAGTCACGTCGCTCATAACAAAGAGACTCGCTCGAGTGCGGTGGCAACGGCCACGACCCGCTTACTGTGTCGTTCTTTGCTGTGTGGGACTGTTTACTGCTGCACTCAGCTATCCTCGCTTTGCCACTCACTTACGCATCTGTTACTGTGTCCTACATGTCGACAAAGCGTGGATGACCGCCAGCACTCTTACCGCAGTACTCCACAGTGGCCTCCATGCTATTTTCAGTCACTTTCGCTGAAGAATTAATATTTTCTAACATGTTGTTTTGTAGGACGGGCAACCACAGCCAAACGTCGACATTTTTTCAAATAAAATTCCGAACTGGCTGTATGAATGATTTTTATTAAATCTGCGACCGGTTTCGCACCACTTATCGGTGTATGCTCAGGCAATATACGCTATTTATAACATAGTAACGTTGAACATTGCCCTGTAGCCACTCCCCACCATTCACATCCAATATACCATCATCTGGTGAAATTGATAGTTAAAATTTAAGTCTTTTTTGTTAATTATTTAAATGACGGGAGCGGCAATGACCGTGCAAGTTGAGAGGAGCCGCGCGACAGCGGATGTGGCCTGACCGACTGGCCGAAATCCGCTTTCACCAGATGACATTATATTGGACGTGAATGGTGTGGAGTGGCTACAGGGCAATGTTCAACGTTACCATGTTATAAATAGCGTATATTGCCTGAGGATACACCGATAAGTGGTGCGAAACCGGTAAAATCGTTCATACAGCCACTTCGGAATTTTATTTGAAAAAATTAATATTTTCACCTAAAATACTGGTTAGTGCCAACTACACTGCGTACCTCCATGAAGAAAACCAGATCACTTTGGTCTCAGTCCAACCCATTTCTCTACTTTCATTACAACTATACTCTTTATCCCTACAGTTTCCCCAACTTGTCTGTTCGTAACTATTACAGTAACACTACCTCCATCTGTTGTCTCTTGCCCTGGAAATCCAAACCCTGGGTCAGGTTTCCTCACTCTATATCGCCTCAAACATAAAAAACTAGGCATAGCAAAATCAGAATCACCATGGTGCTAGGAACTGCAATACTTAAAGTCATTGTTACTTGACGTCTCCTACATCGATACTGCTCTATATGCTCTAGCATTTCTATCACAGTTTTCCACCCTTCTTCACTTAAGAAGTGCTCCACACCCGGCTCCCAAGTATCGTTCAGAAAGGTAAGAATCTGTGTGGATAAGATTTCTATGATTCATCTGGCCAGTACAGCTGTGGCTGTGTCACATGAAACAAAGAGAGTAACTCCCATCGTAGGTGCTGGTAAATTAAACGTAGGTCCTACTATATCACACCTAGTCACATTAATTAGTAATCCACTGCCTCACAACTCCAAATGTTTTGCCCACATGAGTTTCCTTTGCTCGTAATAAAAAAAAATGGTTCAAATGGCGCTGAGCACTATGCGACTTAACTTCTGAGGTTATCAGTCGCCTAGAACTTAGAACTAATTAAACCTAACTAACCTAAGGACATCACACACATCCATGCCCGAGGTAATATTCGAACCTGCGACCGTAGCGGTCGCTCGGTTCCAGACTATAGCGCCCCGAACCGCACGGCCACTCCGGCCGGCTGCTCGTAATAACTACAGGCACCAACGTGTCATTGTACACTGAGTAGACCCAGTGGAGCCCTGCTCTCCGAATATAAGGTTTTGATTCAATCATCTCCTTTGGGCAAAGTTGTTATCCCGTTTTTGCCTTAAACAGTTGCAGGCTGCATGTGTTCCTAATCATTATAACCTCGAAACTTGGGAATATTGTCGCCTCCCCATTCTAACATTCGTGGCGCTCGTCCACATTCATCCCCATATGTCGATCTCCGCCTTCTGCCAGTAGTAACACCCCTTCTCCACCTATTAGCATAAATTTCTCAACTGCCGCTAGCTTCACCGATAAGTGAATAAAATTTTCCATGAGTAGTAATGCGGTGTTTCCCTACACAGTGAATCACATTATTCAACAATGTATTAAATACTTTAAGCTGAAATGTCATATTTTCTTAAAATATTAGGAGGAAAAATTGACTTTTAAAACGACAAATTGCTAAATATTATGTGTTTGCTGTTTCAACATGTTAATAATTTTAAAAAATAAGTTTTTTTCAACCTTTTATTTTGAATATTGTTGAAGTTCAGTGTAGCTAAAATAGAAATTACAAGTATTTCAGTGCGTAAGATGAGCATCAATATTCACTCCGTTACGTATTCAACAGTTTTTAAACTTTTTTTGCATAGAGATCATGAAATACTAATTCGGTTAAAGTTTCATTCCAATATCTATTGAACTTTTTGAATTAGTAAATTTCAGAATACTTATAAAAACTACAGGGCATGACATCCTGGACCCCTTAACTGCTTCTGTACTTGTGAGGCAGACCTCTTATAGGTTGCCTCTCCGTAAGATGAAGGAGCTTCACCGTACTGTAGATCAACTGTTGTAGGATGAGGTACTTAGACCTCCAGTATGGTTTTATACCTCGTCCGTTTTCCTGGTGCCTAAGGCTGAGAGTGCAGGCTATCGTCTGGTTGTTGATTATAGGGCTTTTAATCAGAAAGTTGTACTTGAGTCGGTCCACATACCCGAAATACATCATTGCTCTTATTGATTCTCTGGTGCTAAATTCTTTAGTGCCATTGATTTAAACCACGCTTATCATCAGATGAAGAATCCAAAGATGTTACCGCCTTTATGTACGTGTCCAATCGGGTGCCCGTTGATCTAGCTACTGCGATGTTGTCGAGATTGTTAGATTCGGTGTGTGGGGATTTCACGTTCCGCTGCGTATACAGGGTGTATCATAATTAATGGCGTAAACGCATACAGTTGAAAGCACACGATACCAGTAGCAAAAAAGTCTCAGTAAACATGCATACCTTAAGAACTATAAGCAATTTTTCATCTTCGATACTGTGAAACAAATCTCTTCTACTGCAAGTTTTTTGCTTTTCATATTTTGGGAAGTGGTAGTATCGACCAAAATAAGAAAAAAAATCCTGCAAATATCTGCTCTAAAAAGCATACCTTAAAAGTTACGAGAACTTGATCATTAGAAAAGCTGTGTTTCAAAGTAGCAAAGATGAACAAGTGCTCATAGCTCTTAAGGAATGCATATTAGAGCACATGTTTATTAGACTTTTTTTCTTGTTTTGATTCATACTACAAGTTCCCAAAATACGGAAAGCAAAGAATTTCCAGTAGAAGAGATTTTTTTCATAGTATCGAAGATAAAAAATTGTTCGTAGCTCTTAAGGTATGCGTTTTCGCCCCTATGTATACTGATACCTTTTCGCTTCTAGTATCGTGTACTTTCAACTGTATGCGTTTACGCCATTAATTATGATACACCTTGTATAATTACTTAGATGACGTAACGATGTATAGTCAAACTTTTGGGGAGCATCTGGAGCATTTGCCTCAAGTTTTTGTAGGCTTAGGGAGGCGGACTGGCTATGAAGCTGACGAAGGTGAATTTGGTTCACAGACAAATTTCCTTTTTGTGACCCATTTTACAGGAAAAAATCTCTGTTGAGGTGATAATCGTAATCGGCAATTTGGCCACAAAGGAATACATTCGAAAATTACGGATGAAAATTTAAAAGAAAAAATTATCGAAATACATTCCTGAAGCCCCCTAGTTTCGCAAGGTGACCTGGACACAGATGACGTGGCTTTCAAATGAAAAATCTACATCGCTACGTATCATGTTTTGACTTTCGCTTCGGTGCAAAATTAGTTTATATATTAGGACGGTATGGACCTAAAGCACCACTAGCTGAAAATTTGGCGTCTCGTTATAAAGCCCTTAGTTCTACAGGATATATCATAACTAATGGCATAAAACCGTACAGCCGAATGTACACGATACTAGAACCAAAATAAGTCTCAGCAAACATGGACCATAACACGCATACCCTACGAACTATGAGCACATCTGCATCTTTTATACTGCGAAACAAATCTGTTCTACTGGAAGCTCTCTTCTTTCCTTATTTTTACAGGCAATAGTATGGGCATGACAAAAATGTCCAGTAAACATGGATTCTAAAGTGTAACTTTAACAGCTATGAGCACTTCCTCAATAGAAGAGATGTGTTTAGCAGTAGCAAAGACGACCAAGTGCTCATAGCTTTTAAGGTATACAGATTAGAGCCCATGTAAAGCGGACATCTATTCCTGTTTCGGTCCAAACTAGCACCTCTGAAACCACGGAAATCATGGAGCTTACAGTAGAAGAGATTTGTTTCACAGTACCAAAGATTAGGAAATGTTCATAGCTCTTAAAATATGAATTTAAAGTCCATGTTTCCTAACAGTTTTGCTTCTAGCATCGTGTTCTTTTAATTCTATGCGTTTATCCCATTTGTTTACATCCTGTACATTGTGATGCCCGAAGCTCTCGATAATTGCACTCTTACGCTGGGAAACCTCACTCACACAACGTTTACTCTGCCCGTTCGATCGTTTTACGTTGATGACACTCCGCTATGACGGGAGGGCTAATACGGAACAAGGTCCCATCACCAGCATCGTCGCTACGCTGCTGGAAGCTGCAGCTCATCAATTAGTCTCCGTGATTAACGGTAATGGAACGAGTGGAGTTTCGTGTTCTTGTAAATAATTAATCTGCCGATCGCCAGTCCGGATTAGATGCGCTTCAGCGGTAAGCTAAATCCGATATCCTGCAATTGTATCCGTTCACAAAAGTATCTCAGCGGATTCTGCTTCGCGAGAGAGCTTATCAGGAATCCCTCGCTTTCAGTTTCACGCTGCGAAAACGTATTTTATAATCTGACTGACCTCAGAGAAGTGTTCTACTTCATATATCCAGCATACTAATTTCATTTCTGAATATTTGACGATGGTTATGAAAATTATGGGAGAATATAAAATAGCTTTTAATCCACTGAAGGGGACACATAAAATTCTTTCCTTGAATAATACAGGACTACCAGAATTATTGCACCCGAAGTGAGGAGAATGATATGAAAAACGGCGTAAGAAACAAAAAAATATACAATGATACGTATTTAAAACAATCGAAGCTCGAACTGGTTTGTCCTGTCAGAGCTATGATACACAAAGACTGGAATTTTTGTAAACCGAATTAGTGTTAGAGCAAATTAACGATAAATGGCACTGCGTAATGATCGCCATTGATAGTTTGTACCACTCATTAAAAAAAGTTCAGGTGCAATAAAACACTTTTTTGGGTGTTTACTGGGAATTTCTAGAACAAGAGCTCGCGAGCAATGAAAAATAAAAGTATTTGTTTCTAATGTTGTTCAATTGTTTCACACTGATAATTTTGCGAACGTTGAAAATTTTTCACGCTAATTCAATTCTCAAAACAAGACGACACGATGCCACCCTCGTGTTTTTATAGAAAGACCACTGTTGGCACGCTTCTCCTTGCTGTTTCAAGGTACGTGACGTGAACGTACGAACTTGCAAGACCAAGTGAAAAGTATGACTGTTGCCTCCGACACTAGCCGCGTGGAATCATTACGAACTTGAACTACAGATGGGAAAAACTGACCGGTTTAAAATGATACCGGTATTTTAATTCCAAATAAACGGTATTTTTGGTATTTGTACAGTCTTAGTAACAACAGTGGTTTTTTTTATTTCCTACTAATAAATGGGTTAAAAGCGGTTAGTAATTTGGTGTAGAACTGACACTAAGGCTTTTGGTTTTAATATAAATCTTTAAAAGATGTAATGCTTACTCGTAAAATTTCCATTTCTTTTAAATGTTAGGTTGTTATAGAAAACCATAGAAGCTATTAGCGTTGTATTAATAAAAACATCGATATTTATGAATGAGCAATAAACTCCGAAGATTAAACACAACACTGATGACAGAATCGCGTACCTGTAGCTGTGTGGTGCGACCAACTGGACGATGCTTGTGCTCCTAAGAAACAGAAAACTTTAAAACGAAAAATATTCTGCAACATCAGTTTCCACCTTCTACCACTTGCTATTCATAATGCGCAAACAATGATGTAATCATCTGCCACAAGAAGATTCTTGAGCAGAATTTAAAAATACAAGAGAAATCTGCTAAGTTGGTTTTGTTTCTTAAAAAAAATAAAAAAAAATAAAAAAACAGCATAAATCGGTTCTTCATTGGGGTATTAGAATATGTACCAACTTTAAAACGAAAAATATTCTGCAACATCAGTTTCCACCTTCTACCACTTGCTATTCATAATGCGCAAACAATGATGTAATCATCTGCCACAAGAAGATTCTTGAGCAGAATTTAAAAATACAAGAGAAATCTGCTAAGTTGGTTTTGTTTCTTAAAAAAAAAAAAAAATAAAAAAACAGCATAAATCGGTTCTTCATTGGGGTATTAGAATATGTACCAAGTTTTGTTGCTACACGATAGTTACAGACTACAGTGGACTTCTGTGAATAAATGAAATTTAATTATAATCTCTGCGCTATAGCAATGGAAATACTATCTACGACAGTGCTGCCAAAGCAGAGGTTCTAAACTCAGCCTTCCGAAATTCCATCAAAGAAGACGAAGAAAGTACTCCAGTATTCGAATCAAGAACAACTGCCAACATGATTAACTTAGAAGTAGATATCCTCGGAGAAGTGACGCAGCTTAAATCAGGTAAAAAAATGCAAGTCTTCTGGTCCAGACTGTATGCAACTAGAGCATGCTGCTGCGATAGCTCTATACTTAACAGTCATATACAACCGCTCGCTGGACGAAATATCTATACCCAGAGATTGGAAAATTGCACAGGTCACACCAATATTCAAGAAACGTAGTAGAAGTGATCCAGTAAATTACAGGCCCATATTATTAACGTCAGTATGCAGCAGGAATGTGAAACATTTGTTGTGTTCGAACATTATTAATTACCTCGAAGAGAACGGTCTATTGACGCACAGTCAACACGGATTTAGAAAACATCCTCCTTGTGAAACACAACTAGCTTTTTGCCCACGGTAAGAGATCAGTGCTATTGGCAAGGAATTTCGAACTGACTCCATATTTCTAGATTTCCAGAAACAGTTTCTAGTTAAATTGAGTGCTTACGGAATATCGTCTCAGTTATTCGAATGGATTCGTGATTTCCCGTCAGAGAGCTCATAGTTCGTATTAATTGAGTTAAGTCATCGCCTAAAACAGAAGTTATTTCTGGCGTTCCCCAGGGTAGTGTTATAGGCCCTCTGCTGTTCCTTATCTATGCAACTGATTTAGGAGACAATATGATCAGTAGTCTTAGGTTGTTTGCAGATGATGCTGTCTTTTATTGTCTAATAAAGTCATCAGAAGATCAAAACAAATTGAAAAACGAGCTAGAAAAGTTATCTGTATGGTGCGAAAATTGGCAATTGGCCCTAAATAATGAAATGTGTGAAGTCATCCATATGAGTGCTAAAAAGAATCCGTTAAACTTCGATTACATAATAAATCAGTCAAATCTAAAGGCAGTAAATTCAACTAAATACCTAGGAATTATGGTTAGGAACAACTTAAATTGAAAGGAACACATAGACAATGTTGCGGGGAAGGCTAATCAAAGACTGCATTTTATCAACATGACACTTAAAAAATATAACAGATCTACTAAGGAGTCTGCCTACACTACGCTCGTCCGTCCTCTTTTAGAATACTGCTGCGTGATGTGGGATACTTACCAGATGGGATTGACGGAGTACATCTAAAAAGTTCGAAAAAGGACAGGGCGTTTTGTATTAACGCGAAATAGGGGAGAGAGAGTATCTGAAATCATACAGCATTTGGTATGGACATCATTAATACAAAGGCGTTATTCGTTGCGGGGGAATCTTCTCACGAAATTTGAATCACCAACTTTCTCCTCCGAATGAGAAAATATTGTTTTGACGCCCATCTACATAGGGAGAAACGATCACCATTAAAAAATACGGGAGAAAGAGCACCACGTTTCGCATTACCGCGGAATGGGGAAGAGAGTGTCACTGACATGATACAGGATTTGGGGCGGACATCGTGGTCGTGCGGTAGCGTTCTCGCTTCCCACGCCCGGGTTCCCGGGTTCGATTCCCGGCCTGGTCAGGGATTTTCTCTGCCTCGTGATGGCTGGGTGTTGTGTGATGCCCTTAGGTTAGTTAGGTTTAAGTAGTTCTAAGTTCTAGGGGACTGATGACCATAGATGTTAAGTCCCATAGTGCTCAGAGCCATTTGAACCATTTTTTTTTTTTTTTTTGGGGCGGACATCATTAAAACTAAGGCGCTTTTCGTTGTGGTCGAATTTCTTCACGAAATTTCTATCACTAACCTTTTCTTCCGAAAGCGAAAATATTTTATTGACTTATTTATGCCCCAAACGTATTGCTGCGACGAATATCACCATCGTCAGTCGGTTCTTTAAATCTAGAACATGCAGAAAATAGTATAATTACACAAACACTGTAACACATGATTACATTCTTACTGTTCGTTTTCTGAAATGTAATTTTGATACTGCCTTATTCATTATACGTTATGGCATATTTTTTAAGAATTGTTTTCGCTGTTTGCGGCATATTTTCTGTGCTATTTTGTCTCCATGTTTCTCAGCGTACATCATGTCTTCTGCAATTGTGTATTGCATTAAGGCGGAGGCACAATTTCCATATTGTTGTTTCCTACGCAAATAAGGACCAAATAGAACAGTTCCCAAATAAAGTTATTGCACGTTTGCATGCTTGCATTCAACATTCTTTAGGTTAAACGGTTATTAATGTACCAGCATTTTACATCTAGAGAGGCTTATCTCACGCTTAAATTAACCTGTGATCTTGTAACGTCAGTAATTCAAATACGTTACCTAGACAAATATATCCCCAAAATTTATTTACCCTACATTAGTTATTTCTTGGTGTTGCAATTTCTTCCCGTCATTGCTCTAGGTGTGTGGCGTAAGGTACGTAGGGTCCAAGTCATCTTTCCAAGACTCTTCCCTGCCCCCTCCCAGCCCATATCCCAGTGGTAGTTCGGGAGAAGGCTAGTCAGTACCTACTATTTAGGGTATTCAAAAAGAGCGTTCCATATTTTCAGGTGGTAGTTTAGTACAAAAGTACAAAACAGGACCAAAAAAATGGCTTGGTTCAAATGGCTCTGAGCACTACGAGACTCAACTTCTGAGGTCATTAGTCCCCTAGAACTTAGAACTACTTAGACGTAACTGAACTAAGGACATCACACACATCCATGCCCTAGGCAGAGTTCGAACCTGCGACCGTAGCGGTCTCGCGGTTCCAGTCTGCAGCGCCTAGAACCGCACGGCCACTTCGGCCGCCAAAACAGGACCAATAACGAATAACGACATTCATTAATGACTTGTTATTCGTTGTATCTGTACTTATTTCCCTAATTGTGATACTACTACGAGTCATGCCACTTACATCTCTCTCTCTTACGTCAGTCATCCAGGCATAGTGTGCTGGCAGCGGAAAAAGTTCTGGTAAAGACTGAATTACATAAAAAGTGAATTGGAGCGTTCAGATGGAGCAAAGTCTCACCCGAAATAGAGAACAACAAGCACCGTCACGTAACACGTTTATTAACACGTAATTTGAAAGGACTTTAAACACAATTGATTTGATGCCTGAAAGGAAATCCCCCTGCGGGTTCGGGGGTTAGAATAGGCCCGCGGTATTCCTGCCTGTCGTAAGAGGCGACTAAAAGGAGTCTCAAACGTTTCGGCCTTATGTGATGGTCCCCTATCGGGTTTGACCTCCATCTATCCAAATTATTCCGAAGAGCGAGCCAATTGGGGAAGGGCACCTTACATGGTGCACTGTATCCTTCGTGCAATTAGACCTATTGCCGTCTTTCTCGTCGTTGCTATGGTGTCCCGCTCGTTTTCGATCTCATGGGCGATTACCACGCTGCACTCTGCAGTGTTTCTTTTAACTGTGACGACGACCTTGGCCATTTTTGCACCTAAGATCCAGCACGGTAGCCAGTCCGTTGTGGTGGGGTCGCCATGTACCCTCTTGGTTGTAGCCCCCTGACAACACAGGGATCGCTCTACTGATGCCTGCGCCGTTCACTCCCCACGTATGCCAAGGAGTAGATGCCCATCTCCCTGGGGCATCGGGACTCCCAGCAATGGCCATCCTGCCAGGTGGCCTTTGCTGTGGCTGGGTGGCGCCCGTGGGGAGGGCCCTTGGTCGGAGTAGGTGGCATCAGGGCGGATGACCCGCAATGAAGCGTGGTACATCATCTCTCGCTGGCGGCCAGCCGTCAGCAGTCTCTAAGCGTTCCAAGGCTCAATTCAAGGCTAATGTGTATGACCCCAAATCGTTCCCCTCCCTGGCCACACCATGGGAGGAACGAAGGGCTATGAATGAGAGCGAAAGATACTCGCCCCGGTATCTCGTCTGTACCAGAGCTGACGGGGAATCTTTTATGTCCGTGAAGCCTCAGTTCTTTGTAGAGCATTTAGAGGACAAGTTTGGGGAGGTGGAGGGCTTGTCTAAAATGCGCTCTGGGTCAGTACTGATACAAACGGCATCCTCCGCCCAGTCCCGCAGGTTACTTGCTTGTGACAAGTTGGGGGATGTTAACGTTTCTATTACGCCACATAAGAGTTTAAATATGGTCCAGGGTGTTATTTTCCATAGGGATCTCCTTTTGCAGTCTGATGACGAGCTGCGCGCCAACTTAGAACGTAGAGGTGTTCATTTCGTCCGGCGCGTTCATCGGGGTCCGAGGGACAATCAGGTTGCTACCGGTGCCTTCATCTTGGCCTTCGAGGGTGATACGTTACCGGAAAAGGTCAAGGTGATGGTCTACCGATGTGACGTCAAGCCCTATATCCCTCCCCCGATGCGGTGCTTCA
This sequence comes from Schistocerca serialis cubense, assembly GCF_023864345.2. NCBI lineage: Eukaryota > Metazoa > Arthropoda > Insecta > Orthoptera > Acrididae > Schistocerca > Schistocerca serialis. The sequence goes on from NC_064642.1 coordinate 671,411,822, forward strand.
AGTGCTGGAAGTTCGGCCATATGTCTTCCCGCTGCACTTCCAGCCTCACATGTCGAGATTGCGGACGCCCGTCTCATCCCGATACTCCATGTGCCCCGCCTCCCATCTGCGTCAACTGCGGGGAGCACCATTCACCTTGCTCGCCTGACTGCACAGTCTTTCAGAAAGAGCGCAAAATCATGGAATATAAGACCCTGGACCGGCTGACCTATACTGAGGCCAAACGGAAATATGACAGACTCCATCCTGTGAGAATGACATCTTCGTATGCAGCTGCTACAACAACTGTATTAGCTCCATCAGTTGCGAGACTTCCAGCCAGCTCGATAAGCAGTACGACTCCTTCTGCCCCCTTGCCCGTGGGGGGCTCTCCCCAACCGGTTGCTCCTGCACCACCTACCTCAGGAGCAACCTCCTCCCACCCGTCGGGGACGTCCGTCCCCGCTTCTCAGCCGGAGAAGCGCCTAACTTCTTCGGCTACTCTCGCCCGTAAGAGTTCCCTTGGGACGCTCCCTTCCCAGGGTTCCCTCAGCGGGAAGGATGACGGCCACCAGTGGCATAAGTCCTCACCAGCAGCCGGGCGTAGGGCTTCACGATCCTCCTCTGTCCCGGAGACTGAATCGGTGAAGCCTTCCCAGCCGGTGAAACCCAAGGTTCAGCGAGAGAAGTCCAAGAGAAAGACCTCTAAGGCTAAAGAACTTGCGGTGGCACCAACCCCACCGCACCTTTCGCGCTCTGCGTCTGAGGATGAAGTCGAGATTCTAGCGTCCGCTGAGGACCTTGATCTCGCTGGTCCCTCAGACGCCATGGATGCCTCTCGTCCGGGTACTGAATCGGTGGCAGTGAGTGAACAAGCGGCGTAAATTGCCTTCCCAGTCCTTTCACGCCTTTCTCAGCCATGGACAATACCATCCTCCAGTGGAACTGCGGCGGTTTTTTCCACCATTTAGCTGAGCTCCGCCAACTTCTCAGCCTTCGCCCTTTCTTCTGCATTGCTCTCCAGGAAACTTGGTTTCCGGCGATGCGAACCCCCGCCCTCCGTGGCTATCGGGGTTATTACAAGAACCGAGCAGCTTATGAAAGGGTGTCTGGTGGCGTCTGCATTTATGTCCTTCACACTCTGCACAGCGAGTCTGTCCCTCTCCAGACGCCTTTAGAGGCTGTCGCTGTACGCGTGTGGACGCCACAGGCTGTTACCGTCTGCAGTCTTTACATTCCACCGGATGGTGATGTCTCGCAGCATGTCCTGGCTGCACTGGTCGCCCAATTGCCGCCACCTTTCTTGCTATTGGGCGACTTCAACGCCCATAACCCTCTGTGGGGTGGGTCAGTGGCAACAGGTCGAGGCACCATCGTTGAGCATTTATTGTCGCAGCTCGATCTCTCGCTGTTAAATGATGGTGCCTTCACACACTTCAGTGTGGCGCATGGCACCTACTCCGCCATTGACCTTTCAATCTGTAGCCATAGCCTCTTACCGTCTGTCCAATGGAGTGTGCATGACGACCTGTGTGGTAGTGACCATTTTCCGATCTTTTTGTCACTACCACAGCGCCACTCTTCTGGGCGCCCTAGCAGATGGGCTATGAATAAGGCTGACTGGGACTTGTTCTCCTCCACTGCCGCTTTTGAGCCTCTCTCTACCGATGACATTGATGCGGTGGTTCAATCGGTCACCACCGGCATCGTTACTGCCGCCGAATCTGCCATTCCCCATTCCTGTGGGTCCCCTCGGCGGAAGGCTGTGCCTTGGTGGTCGCCTGAGATCGCTGAAGCGATTAAAGATCGCCGGCGGGCGCTCCAGCGTCACAAGCGACACCCCTCCCTCGACCACCTTATCGCCTTCAAACGGCTGCGTGCGCGGGCCCGCCTCCTTATCCGCCAGGGCAAGAAGGAGTGCTGGGAGCGGTATGTGTCCACCATTGGCCTCCATGTCACTCCCTCGCAGGTCTGGGCCAAGATTCGACGCGTCTACGGCTATCGGCCACCTGCCAGCGTCCCTGCGCTCTCACTGAATGGAGCAGTTGTAAGTATGCTGTTTAGGTTTTTTATTGGTAACACCACCTCTGTATGACAATCACTGGCTGTGCTGTGGGCAGTCTGTGGCTGCTTTGCATTGTTGTAATACTCGCCATTGTAGTGTTAGGCAGCTGGCTGTGAACAGCGCGTAGCGTTGCGCAGTTGGAGGTGAGCCGCCAGCAGTGGTGGATGTGGGGAGAGAGATGGCGGAGGTTTCTGATTTGTAATGAACTGATATATATATTATGACTTGTGATGATATTAAGGTAAATACATTGTTTGTTCTCTATTAATATCTTTCATTTGCTAACTATCCCTATCAGTAGTTAGTGCCTTCAGTAGTTTGAATCTTCTATTTAGCTGGCAGTAGTGGCGCTCGCTGTATTGCAGTAGCTTGAGCAGCGAAGATTTTTGTAAGGTAAGTGATTTGTGAAAGGTATAGTTTAATGTTTGTCAGGGCCATTCTTTAGTAGGAAATTTTGAAAGTCAGATTGCGTTGCGCTAAAAATATTGTGTGTCAGGTTAAGGACAGTCGTGTATAATTGTTCAAAGGGGACGTTTCATATGGCGACCCTGCCAGGATTCGAACCTGGAATCTTCTGATTTTTTCTTGTAGTTTGTGTAATTAGTGTAGATTTTGTTTATTGCTAGCGCGTAATTGTAGAGAAAATCTCCTTTGTAGTTGCAGTCTTTCATTGTTGTACAGTAAAACAGTTGTGGCATGCATGTAGATTTGCACCAAGTATTTCGCAGCTGCAATTAACTAGATATTATTTTCAGTGTTATGTTAATGTGTTCTCTTATTTTTGCTCTTCAAATTGTGTTTTTCTGTGTTGTCGTGTGAAATACTGTGACAATAATGGCGTGTGAAAAACGTAATACTAGGCTCCAAAGTAAACTGAGAAATGACAGTGAAAATGAAAGCAGTGTGTTAGCGCCACCGAGTAATGAATTAACTGATGTTCAAAGTAGTAATTTGGTAACTGTTCATAGGGAAATGGAGCAGGCGGCAAACAATGGCGTGGACAGTGAAACAATTAGTGAAGAGGGACGCATTATCGATCGATCGGTCGGCAACAGCTCGCCTCAGGAATCCGAAATGACAGGACACAATTTCGCAAATACTGTAGATTCAGGTTTTGGGTCATCACCGTTTTCTCAAATAAGTCAAGACACATTTTCTGCTTGTCAAAATGTGAATGTTGTCGGTGCAAATGCACTGCCGAAAAGCGTAGAGAAACAGATTCCAGACACTAATACATTATTATTGCAATTAATGCAACAAATGGAACAAAATCAGAGACAAACACAGCAACAGTTAGACACAGTGGAACAAAATCAGAGACAAACACAGCAACAGTTAGACACAGTGGAACAAAATCTCAAAAAGTTAGACACAGTGGAACAAAATCTTAAAAAGTTAGACTCATTGGAACAAACACTTGAACAAACATGTGAAGATTTAACTACTGAGTTACATAACATTGAATCGAAATGTCAAAAAGTCTGTAATGACGTAAAAACACAAATTTGTGAGCATTTTCAACCTATTTTTTCGCGGCATGAAAATGCATTACAGAATCACGAAGCAGCCATAAAAGAACTGCAAATTATTGTTCATGAAAATCATGAGACCTTGCAAGCTAAATTTGACTCAGTTGCATCTACCGATTCGGTTACGCAACTTGCAAAAACTCAGGAAAACTTTAAGGACACAGTAGATACTCTGAAACTTGGTTCAGAAAAACACGCTGAAGAAATAAGTACACTATCGGAGAAAGTAGCCGAACTTTCGGATCAGGTCACTAACTTATCTACAAAGGTAGATGATGATCTGAATGACACAAGACCCGTAGCCTTCACTGACACAGAAGAGTATGAACAAATAAGAAAATTCAAACAAAATCAGAATCAAATTAATACACAACACCAAAGAGAAATCCGGGAAGTACAAGATCAGCTGATACAGGTAATACAAGAATTACGTATTTCAGAGGACACTCGCGCTCCAACACGGGAAGAGGGACTTAGAAATACGGAAAAGACGCAAAATAATAACACAGGGCATTTCGGAAGTTATGAAAGAAACTGGCAATGTGCACCGAATTTCGATATGGAACCGCCGACACGACGTAACAATGACCGATATGCTACTCGCCGACATGATGATTTTGACTATAAACTGTTCATTACTACACGTAAATTCAAAACATTTAAGAATTCTGGGAACGACATTCATCCACAAGCATGGCTCCATCAATTCTCTCATTGTTTTCCTCCCAACTGGTCATTAGAGCACAGATTAGAATTTATGTGTGGCTACTTAGAGAATGAACCAGCTGTAAGAATGCGGTCGGTCATTCACGATTGCCACAGTGAAGGAGAATTTTACCATGCCTTCCTCTCAGCATATTGGTCTCAAGCCACACAAGACCGCGTAAAACATGGCATCATAATGATGAAACATTTCGAACAATCTGAATTCTCCAGTCTTGTGAAATATTTTGAAGACATGTTGCATAAGAATCAGTATCTTTCAAACCCATACAGCCCCTCAGAACTCATCCGCATTTGCTTAATCAAACTGCCTGAACATTTACGACATATTATTTTGGCAGGACGTTGCAAAGACGACATTGAAGCATTTCAGGGACTGTTACAAGAATTAGAAATTGACACTGACAATCGCGGAACGCGAAACCAGGAACACAACAATTACAGGTCACATCCGTCGCAATTCCGCGATGAAAGAAGTAATAACTTGACACGACAAGGCTATTCTCACCACACAAATCGTGACCAAAACAGACACCACCCGTATGACAACCGTTGGCAGAGTAGTAATAACTACAGGGAAAGATCACCTCTCCGTGGTAATGACTATCACAGAGACAATAAGAGAAACAGACAATATGGGAACCAAAATAAATACTATCAAGGGAGACAGAATAACTTTAGACGCAACGGACCAGCGCGCAGTTACGATTCAGGGAGAAATTCTCCACCATGTGACCGACAAGAAAGAAACTATGGAATCTACCGACATGACGACAGACGATATGATCGTAACGACAGACCTGAATTGCATCAGAACTGGCGGGATTCAAACAGAGCAGGGCCCTCTCGTCACGGTGAATTTGTAGAAGTTAGGTCTCCAAATCCCATTAACGACGCTCGCCAACAAAGAGACAATAGGCAATGACTCACACCGCTGGCAGCCACAAAACATACTTATGAAACTGACGACGCAGCTGCCGTAGCTAGTAATTACGTAAAAATGGAAGACATTAGGGACATCTTACTCCAGGAACACGACATAAAACATAACAATATTGCATATCCTGTGATTCACATTACAGTAAATGATGTAAAATTTACGGCAGTACTTGACTCTGGCAGTCCCATTTCAGTAATCAGTGAAACAGCCTTTAGCAAATGCAACAAATCGAACGATTGCCCCACACTTCCGTTACGTAAGATTAAATTACAAGGTGCAATCTTTGGAAAAAGTGTAGATGTACGCCAACAAACCAACCTAGAATTCTTTTGTCAAAGCCACAGCTTCTCTACGAACTTCCTTATTGTTCCATTATTGTCGACGGAAATTATACTGGGAGTAGACTTTTTGAATGAATACAAAGCAATCTTAAACTTTCACGATGCTGAAATAACTTTAGAAAAAGAAGGTAAGTCAATAGCTTTGAAATTTGAAGATTGGCTCTCAAACCATGATGAGGAAATTAATCGGCTTTACGTTCTGTTAGACAACAGTTCGGAATTTTCTACGGAACTAGGCACTAACAATCACTCTGCAAGTACTGACAGGGATGATATCGACGGCGCATTTGACACTAATAAGTTAATTCAGAATAAAATTCAAACAATTGAGAATTGTAATGACACTGATAGGCAGGACCTTTTTGAGATTTTACAAGCACATTCCACAGTTTTTACTCATAAAACAGGAACAATCAAGGGATTTCAATACCAATTTCGTGTTCGTGAGCATACTAAATTTTGTGTTAGACCATATGTAATTCCAGCACATTATAGGGACCGTGTTAGAACAGAAATACAATCTATGCTCGATGAGGGCATTATTGAGCCTGCAGTAAGCTCATACAACAATCCATTACATGTTGTTGAGAAGAAAAATGGATCGATCAGGCTTGTCTTAGATTCAAGACAAATCAATACGATCATTATTCCTGAAACAGACAGGCCGCAAACGTTAGAAGAACTTCTTCAAAATTTTAATGGTGTAAAAGTGTTGTCTTCCATTGATCTCAGATCCAGCTTTTATCAGATCGAACTTCATCCAGAATGTAGAAAATACACAGCTTTCCTTTGTTTCGGCGTTTGTTATCAGTTTCGGAAACTTCCTTTTGGTTTGAACATTTCTTCGGCAGCATTCATTCGTGGGTTAAATTCCATATTACCTGAGTTCTTAAAACGTCACATCACCTTATATGTGGACGATATTCTGATAGCAGAAGCTTCATGGGAACAACATAATCGCATCCTCAACAGTTTGTTACGTATTTTTGCAGAATCTGGAATTACAGTTAACTTGGAAAAGTCTGAATTCGGTAGGACAAAGGTGAAGTTTTTGGGACATATTATTTCTTCTGAAGGGATTCAGCCGGATCCTGAAAAGTTAGAAGCAATCAGAGCCATTCCAGTTCCATCCACAAAAAGACAAGTCCGCAGTTTTCTAGGTCTCGTAAATTTTTACCGTCGTTTTCTGAATATGCAAATTCTTGTTACACCAAAACTTTGTTCTCTCACTGGAAAAAATACTATTTGGAACTGGGACGAACAAGCACAGTTGGAATTCAATTCTTTGAAAGAAGCGTTACTTCACGCGCCAATCTTAGCTCATCCAGATCTGTCACAAGATTTCTGCCTTAGCACGGATTCTTCTAAAGTCGGTCTTGGTGCCCATTTATTTCAAGAAGCCATAGAAAATGGCACTACCATTCAGAAAACCATTGCTTTTGCTAGCCGTGTGCTAACAAAATCGGAAAAAAATTATTCTGTTACTGAATTAGAAGCTTTAGCTATCGTTTGGGCATTTAACAAATTCCGTTTCTTTCTTTCTGGTAAGCACGTAAAAGTATACAGTGATCATCGTGCATTACAATTTCTTATGTCTTCAAAATTAAATCATGACAGGTTAAAACGTTGGGCATTGTTTCTGCAAGAATTCCGCTTCACAATAGTCTACATTCCCGGCAAGGAGAACATTGTTGCGGACGCACTGTCACGCGCACCGGCTGGGCTTGAGAAAAGTACCACAGAAGGCAACCTCGAGAAAAATTTCAGTATTCTTTACATTCAGAAAGTCGCCTTTGAAAACTTCATCACCACATCTTTAAAGGACATTGCTCATGAACAAGATAAAGATCCGATTTGGAAAGACATCAAGAGCAAATGGCATGAAAAGACACACACACAGATTCGTCATTATTATCTGGTTAGAAACAACATACTGTTCAAACGCTGCACTGTTGATGACAAGCTATGGGTACTTTGCATTCCTGACGATTTTGTTAATAAGCTCATTTGGTACATTCATTTCAGCTACGCACATTTTGGTCCACGAAAATGTTATCATATTCTTCGAACGACTTGTTATTTTAACAATATGGAAAAGCGAATTCGAAGAGTCTTGTCTATTTGTAAACTTTGTCAAAAGGCGAAACCATCTACTGTCTCACATCGTGCTCCGTTGTTTCCTATCATTCCTTCTAAATTAAAAGAATTTGCTGCTGTTGATCTCTTGGGACCGCTTGTCAGAACATCTAATGGATTTTCGTACGTTCTAGTCGCTGTTGAACTTACTTCAAAATTTGTTTCCTTCACTCCGTTACGTAAAGCCACTGGACGGTCTGTATCCAACGCCTTTGTTAAAAATTTCTTACGTGAAGTTGGACACGTTAGTAAAGTCATTTCAGATAACGGACCGCAATTCAGATCTACTGTTTGGTCACGCATGCTTCGCAACCATAAAATCAAACCTGTTTTTATTTCATTGTACTCACCACATTGTAACCCGTCTGAACGGATTATGAAAGAAATCAATAAGCTTTGCAGACTTTATTGTCACAGAAAGCATCAGCATTGGGACAGATATTTACACTTATTTCAAAATGTGCTGAATGAAATGCCTCATGATTCCACTGCTTTACCACCTACTCTTGTACTAAAGAATGAAGAACCACCGAACAGAATCAGAGAGCTTGTACCTTTCCCAAATACACGTAAACTTCGACACAAAGACATAATTGATTTGGCTCTTAAAAATATAAAATCTGCAGCAGACAAAAGGAGAAAACTACACGGTAAAGCAAATACAAAGAAATTTTGTATTGGTCAGAAAGTTCTCATTAAAGCTCATTCATTGTCACATAAGAAGAAACACTTGAGTCACAAATTCTTTCTAGTTTACAATGGACCTTACAGAATCCGACGTATACCACATGATAATTGCGTTGAAGTTGAAACTCTGCGTACTAGGAAGAGTAAAGGTTTACACCACATTTCACATGTAAAACCGTTTATTGAAAGATAATCTGCTTTTTAACTTTGTCTTTGCCATAAAACTTTTCACTTCACATTACTAGTATGCTTTGTCAGACTTAAGAAACTGTTAACATGCAACAATGTTTGAAGTTAAATATCCAGTCTAGAACCTAGGGAACATTTTTAAACAGAAATTGCGAATGCATTGTTATAGTGAACAGACGACACAGTGTTGTATTTGTGCATTCTTGCTTGTTTGTTGCACGATTACGTAACGACTATAAGGCTCACATACTTAGAACATTTACCAGTACTGCTAATGAGATTTTAATGCAACATTTTGGTTTATTTGAAAATACATTCTGAATTTAAAGTGCTTTCTGAGAGATACCAGATGACACAGAGGTTAGTTTAAGTGACAGCTACACGATTTTATCACGACGCTACTAATGAGTGACAATTTACAATGTTGCTTTTGCGGTGTATCTGTTTTATATCTGCACAGTTTTCTGAATTCTTCTGGAAAGAAAAACATGTTTTAGTAGTAACTTTTGTGGTATAGCTACAATGAGACTGCCTTTTCCGTAGCACAACAATACGTTACAGCACAGTACTTTCCTCATCACGGCAATAAGCGTAATAACTAAGACATTTTTACGCAAAGCATTGCACTTTTGTGTATTATGAGGTAAGTACATTGACTTCTGCAGAACTAAGCTTTCGGAGGACGATAACTACGACACTTCCACAGAGATTATGTTGCAACAAGACGCACATTTAGCGCTACAGGACACGTATTTGAGTGATTAATTTTGTACTTAAAACATTTATTTTTAAAGATATTTGAAGTACAATGATACAAAGGTTTTCAGTGATACATTTCATTTCATTGCTGTAATCTGTAACACCTGAGGGTATAATTACATTAATCCTCAGGGGGGTACACGTTTACTTTGTGTACCATGTGTGTGGCAACCACAAGGAACCCTAGCTAATATGGTATTTGCTTATACAACTTTACACATCGGTACCATATTTCTCTAACACACAAATTACACAGCTATCCGATCATTTAACTGAGAGAGACAAACATTTATTTTTACTATATCAGTGACAGATGTTTACGCAATTACACAGTTGGGTAACTTCAAACTTATGAAATTGTATTTTGTCTGTACTGTGTGAACTCTTCATATTTTTTTGGAACCATTGTGATACTATGAGAGCTTTGAATGATGTATTTGGTATGGATTCATGATTTTTAAAGTACGTTTGAGGCAGATGACACTTTTGACATGAGCAGAGAATTTTTTAGGGTTTGAAATTATTGCAGAAAGGTACGACGTTTTTGAGATTTGACTGGGGTGTAATGATGTTATTTTTACGACGACGATGTGCACTATGCTGTTGAGGTATGTTTATGGTCACTAAGCTGATGTTATATGAGGAATCTGATTATGCTATGTAGTTATTATGTGTTGATGAATACGAATATGTATATGTGTAATAAGGTAAGGAATAATGAGTAGTGATTAGGGACTCTGATTTGTGGAAAAGGTTGTTGGAAACCAAGAATCGTACTTTAAGAGTTATGAAATGTGTGACTGTATCACAATGCTGACGAATATTTTTTTTGGACACTTATATTTATAGGATTTTGTTTCTACAGATTTGCAACGCTAATTCTTGACCTGTGAATTATGTGAGACTGTTACCGTAGCGGAAGCTGGTGTCGTAAATATTTCCGTAAGAAAGTTAAGTGACCACCTGCACATAATGCGTCGCGGGCACCCACCTGGGCGACAGCCGTCCGAAAAAAAAAGCCATTAGCCTTTCCGGAAGCACAGGTAGAAAAAAAAAAAGGGAAGGCCATTATCCTCGGTATTGACATTTCCTTGTTGAAAGTATAATGTGGAGCTCATAATTTATGATATTTACTGAAATGCCTAATGAAATGACGAGAAATATTCGTACATCTGCACACCTGATTACGACAAGCGTCTTTCTACGAGAGTTGAGAGAATTTCTACTAACTTATGAAATGTCACATGACTATTGAATGATATTTTTATGCTTTGGTTTGCGTAATTGCTTATTTCATTTGATACCTGTTTTTCAGCTGTGTTGCAGCATTGCTTTTATAAAATGAAATGCATTTGCTAATGTGAACACTTTCTGTCAACAGATCTATTAAATAATTATTTTATGATCCACATTCTTTAAAAAAAGGAGCACTTGGAAAGGAAAGAACAATAAGAAGGAACTAGTAACTGCATTCATAATTTTCTTTTCAAGTAATTGGTAACTTTTTGGTAGAATAACTTCTTGTGGTGCACCACTTTAATTACTTAGACATTAAGATGTGATTATACATTTCCCTTATCTGCATTGTTGTTTTTACTGTAATATCTTTTTTGCTTGAGCTATGTCATGTTTTGATATAAGTTATTACATTTGCTGCTGCTAGCTTTGCCAATCTGTATTTCTTGTCATTGCTGCTTATATTAATTGTTTTATGTGCTGCTGCATTGCCTCGTCCCTTAGTTTAGCATCTGAGCTCAGTAGATTTAAGTTAGCTTAAGAGGGGGTAGACTATGTAAGAAACTGACTATGGAGAATAGGTAAAGAAATGCATTGAGAAAACAGGTCTAGGTAGGATTTTCTTGGAAATAAATGTTGAGGTAAGAAATGTATGAACATATAAATACAGAAAGCATGCTTAGATAGAATTTTTTGGGTGGAAGCAAAGGATGAAATAAGAGGAAAGATATATGAAGTTTTGGGTTGGACTGCAGTACCACATGTTACACTGAAAATGAACCCTGTCCTTTCCCTTTTGTGTTATCCCACTATATGTTTGTGTACCCTTGTGTATTTGTTTTCTTCCTGTCTCTGTGTAGTTTCATAGAATTTTTTCTCTTTTAATATTAAGCTACATTCACTATGATGAGGAATACTGTTATCCTCGAATATAATTGGCATTAATAATATGTTATTTACTTTGTAAAGATGTTAGATATTGTTAATTCCGTTCTGTTTAATGCTCATGTGTGAAGTTGATGTTTCGAAAGTTATTGTGATCCTTTATGTATGTACTCATGTCATAATTCCACTGATGTATATGTTTATTTCTATTCTTTTGTAAAGCCTGTACTACAAATGTTATCTGTATTATTATGTTCTTTAATGATGTATTTTGTACCTTTGTAATTGTATTTTCATGTTGTAAATTTATAAAATTGTAATTGACACCAGATCATCTTATTATTAACTTGTAAGTTACATTTCACTGCACACGTTTCTGTTGGTCATAATATATGGACAATATGTGAGAAGTTGGGACTGTTAGTGTTTGCACGTGTGTTTATAATTCAGCAAGGGACTGGATAACAGCATTGCTGGTTCTAAGGACAATTCCAGAAACTTTGTGAGTGCACAAGTGGTGGTTTATGGACTTGCTATATTATCCGCAAGACTCTTCAATGGTGATTGTGCACCTGCACAGTCACAACAGATGGCTGCTGGCTATTTCTACAAGGCCTGCAGTGGGTCTGCACCTCTGGTGGCCCACCAATACCGTAATCTCTACCAGGACTACAGTGGGTCTGCTCTGTGATGACCTACCTACCAATATTCATCAAAACTTCGACTGACTCTGCAGTGGGTTTGCTCTGTTGTGGCCCATTACCTGTCAGCATGTCGAGAGTCAGCACTGTCTTTCCGTTGGAAGGACCACACTACTTCTTCAAGACAGCATGGAAATCCACTACTTCTGTGTGCATTTTCTTTTACTGCTCAGACTTTGAGAAAAACACTGCTATTTTACTGTGATGAATCAGGACTATCTTTATGGACTGTGAGAAAATTTTAGCTTCTGACCAACATTGTATCAATAAGTGTGTGCATTTGATTTCTTTGTTATTGTAATTATGAAAAAATTTTTTTCAAATCTGTATTGGCCACTGCCCAATCCAATATGTAAAAATTTTTGTGGGGAGCATGGGGGCTATGTAAGTATGCTGTTTAGGTTTTTTATTGGTAACACCACCTCTGTATGACAATCACTGGCTGTGCTGTGGGCAGTCTGTGGCTGCTTTGCATTGTTGTAATACTCGCCATTGTAGTGTTAGGCAGCTGGCTGTGAACAGCGCGTAGCGTTGCGCAGTTGGAGGTGAGCCGCCAGCAGTGGTGGATGTGGGGAGAGAGATGGCGGAGGTTTCTGATTTGTAATGAACTGATATATATATTATGACTTGTGATGATATTAAGGTAAATACATTGTTTGTTCTCTATTAATATCTTTCATTTGCTAACTATCCCTATCAGTAGTTAGTGCCTTCAGTAGTTTGAATCTTCTATTTAGCTGGCAGTAGTGGCGCTCGCTGTATTGCAGTAGCTTGAGCAGCGAAGATTTTTGTAAGGTAAGTGATTTGTGAAAGGTATAGTTTAATGTTTGTCAGGGCCATTCTTTAGTAGGAAATTTTGAAAGTCAGATTGCGTTGCGCTAAAAATATTGTGTGTCAGGTTAAGGACAGTCGTGTATAATTGTTCAAAGGGGACGTTTCACAGTTTGTACTGACTCCGACGTCATTGCCAATCGCTTAGCAGAGCATTTTGGTATGAGTTCCGCTTCTGCGAATTACCCCCAGGCCTTCCGCTCCATTAAAGAGCGGATGGAACGTCGGAGCCTTTCGTTTCGCACCGACCACCCAGAATCTTACAATGCTCCATTTAGTGAGTGGGAATTTCGCAGTGCCCTCGCTGCTTGCCCTGATACCGCTCCTGGGCCAGATGGCATCCACTGTCAGATGCTGAAACACCTTTCAGTGGACTGCCAGCGGCGCCTTCTCGATCTTTACAACCGTCTTTGGGTCGAGGGGGAGTTTCCGTCGCAATGGCGGGAAGGCATTGTCATCCCCGTTTTGAAGCCTGGAAAGAACCCTCTGGAGGTGGACAGCTACCGTCCCATTAGCCTCACCAACGTTCTTTGCAAGTTGCTTGAACGGATGGTGAGCCGGCGCTTGAATTGGGTACTGGAGTCTCGGGGCCTTCTGGCTCCATCTCAGGGTGGGTTCCGTAAAGGCCGCTCCGCCGCCGACAATCTGGTGAGCCTGGAGTCGGCCATCCGTACTGCCTTTTCCCGCCGTCAGCATTTGGTCGCTGTCTTTTTCGACATGCGGAAGGCGTACGATACGACGTGGCGTCATCACATTCTTTCTACGCTTCATGGATGGGGTCTTCGGGGTCCTCTGCCGATTTTTATCCGCAATTTTCTGTCGTGTCGTACCTTCCGCGTGCAAGTCGCGGCCTCGTCTAGTTCCTCCCACGTCCAGGAGAACGGTGTGCCACAGGGCTCTGTTTTAAGTGTCTGTCTGTTTTTAATAGCCATTAACGGGCTTGCTGCGGCCGTGGGAAATTCTGTCTCTGCTTCCCTGTATGCTGACGACTTCTGCCTTTATTACAGCTCTACTGGCATTGCAGCTGTTGAACGTCAGCTACAGGGCGCTATCCGTAGGGCGCAGTCTTGGGCTGTAGCGCATGGGTTTCAGTTTTCGGCAGCCAAGACCTGCGTTATGCATTTCTGCCGGCGACGTACTGTCCACCCGGAGCCGCAGCTTTCTCTTAACGGCGAACTTCTTTCGGTGGTGGAATCACACAGGTTTTTGGGGGTGGTTTTCGATGCCCGGTTGACTTGGCTGCCTCACATCCGGCAGCTCAAACAGACGTGTTGGCGGCATCTCAATGCACTGCGATGTTTGAGCCACACCCGCTGGGGAGCCGACCGCTCTACCCTGTTACGGCTCTACCAGGCGTTAATCCAGTCCCGTCTGGATTATGGGTGCCTGGCATATGGCTCAGCATCCCCGTCTGCGTTGCGGGTGCTGGACCCAATCCTCCACAGCGGGATACGCCTTGCCACTGGTGCTTTCCGCACCAGCCCTGTGGACAGCTTACTCGTGGAGGCAGGTGTCCCTCCCCTGCGGTTCCGACGCCAACGTTTGCTGGCCGCTTATGCTGCCCATGTTCTCAGCTCGCCCGGGCATCCAAATTATCGTCTCCTGTTCCCGCGATCGGTCGTCCATCTGCCAGATCGTCGGCCCCGGTCTGGTTGTACAATAGCGGTCCGCGTCAAAGAGCTTCTCTCTGGGCTTCAGGTTTTCACTGTTCCACCTACTTTCCAGGCTACTTTGCATACACCCCCATGGTGTATTCGTCGCCCTTGCCTTCGGCTGGACCTGGCACAGGGCCCGAAGGACTCAGTCCCTCCAGAGGCCTTCCGCCGCCGCTTTTATTCTATCCTGGCCACGTATCAGGGCTCTGGTGTTGTCTACACTGACGGTTCGATGGTTGCTGGTCGTGTCGGGTATGCGCTCACTCTAGGGGACCGTTCCGAACAACGTTCTTTGCAGGATGGCTGCAGCGTTTACACTGCTGAATTGGTCGCTATCTTTCGTGCCCTAGAGTATATCCGCTCCTGCTCAGGTGAGTCCTTCGTTATCTGTAGCGATTCCCTGAGCGGTTTACGAGCTCTCGACCAGTGTTTCCCTCGTTCTCGTCTGGTGATGGCTATCCACGAGTCTCTGCAGACTCTTGCCTGTTGCGGCCGCTCTGTGGTCTTTGTGTGGACCCCCGGTCATGTCGGTATCCCGGGTAACGAACATGTTGACCGCCTGGCGAAGGAGGCCACCAGCAAGCCATCTCTGGACCTTGGCCTCCCAGAAACTGATTTGCGGGCAGTCTTCCGCCGCAAAATCTTGGCGCTATGGGACGATGAATGGCGCGAACTGACAATGTCCAATAAACTCCGTGCTGTCAAGGAGACGACGGCTGTGTGGCGGTCATCCATGCGGGCCAACCGCAGGGACTCCGTCGTCCTTTGTCGGCTCCGCATTGGCCACTCCCGGCTAACACACGGTTATTTACTGCGCCGGGAGGACCCTCCTCTATGTCGCTGTGGGGCAGCTTTGACAGTGGCCCCCTTTTAGCTGGCCTGCCCCCTTTTAGCTGGCCTGCCCCCTTTTAGCTGTGGTCAGGCAGACATTTGCGCTGCCTGCTACGCTCCCTGCCCTTTTAACAGACGACTCCACTATGGCTGACTTAGTTTTACATTTTATTCGGGCAGGGGGATTTTATCATTTACTCTGAGTGTTTCTGTTTTATTTTTGTTTTGTGTCGACTCTGGCCTTTGGCCTATGATTTTACACTGATTTTTTAATGTGTTTCTCAGTGGTTGGCTTTTCCTTTTTTATTTGTATGGTCGGCCAACCACCGTTTATCTCTATGTGGTTTTCGTTCGTTTCGTTTTGTCTTGTCTTTGTCTCAGTCTCTCCTGTTCTGTATCGTCTGTGATCTCTTCTGTTCCTCGTTTTTGTTCTGTGGGTGTTCTATGTCTTTGGAAAAAGGGACCGATGACCATGGCAGTCTGGTCCCTTTAATCCCCCAAACCAACCAACCAACCTGAAAGGAAAAAGGAAACAAAATTCTTCTGAACATTCAAAAAATACTATTTTCTTCTTGAAGTGTCCAGTCCAGGTCCAAAGAATGATATTGGTCATTTACTGGCACGAGACGAACAGCAATTGGGGGAAAAATGGTAAAGTCACTACCCCGCCGAGTAATATTTTCTGCATTGCCTCTGAGCGAATTCCTGTGTCCAGCAGGGGATAAGAAAATGTGTCTAGGTTCAATAGATTCCACTAAAAAGTTCTCGAAGTCCAAGATTATCGTCCTCAGCAGAACCCTTCCCCATGAAATGTCACTGCGAAGGCGGACGGGAACAGCGGCGAATGGAGGACAGGTTGGCAGCAGCGGCGGCGACTTCGGAGGTAAACAGTGGGTGGATGAGCTGCCGGTTGCACTCAGAGCGCGAATCCTAGCCTCGCGGATGACTACAACTTTCTTAGTGGCTGGTTCCCTTGTTGGTCCGTAGTCCAATCGGTGCGCGCCTCTGTCTTGTGAGTGCGGAGTTGCGAGAGTTTAAATGCTACGGCTCGCGGTCGGTCGACTGTCGCCACTTTATGGAGGGCGAGCCACAGCTGATGGCACACATGGTATTTTGCAACGTTTTAGGCAACGGTGTTTACGGAGAGGCACGCGTTACATAGGCCGTACGACAATCTCGATGCCGTATTCCACCTGAAACAAAATAGCGGTTTGATCGGAAGACCTACAGACAAATAATGACTCGCAACAAGAGAAGGGATTGTGATAGGGATAGGAGCCTGAAACAAGTATCTACGCAACTGGACACACTGAAGACATTAACCCTGCTCTTGAGTGGTTAGTTTGAACAATCGTTTGTTTTATCTGCATGAATAATAGGCCATTGAACAATCTACCCAGATACAGTTTTGCTTACAGGTTAGGAGACGGAGCATCACGTTCGTACGTATTAGTTTCAAAGGAAAGGAGATGTTCGAAGTAATTTTAATAGCAGGATTGATGGTATTTATAAATAGAAACTATAGCTTCTTCTGTTTAAAATTGTAGTAACTGATACTTCAGTGAAAACTTACGTAATCCCATGTGTAACACAGCAAACAATAAAGCAGTAAATTAATTTATTGCCCAATTCCAAATTCCAAGAACTTGATTCATACACTTGTCACATCCTCTCGTTCAAACTACCACAAGAGCTCGGCACTTACTAAAACACAAAACGAATAAAATTACGAAAATTTTATCTAGTGTCATTAAATTTAGTTACTCACAGAGATTTCTCAAGTACTAATAATTCCTGTTATTTCATAGAGACACAAGCGCGTAAACTTAAAAGTACTCACTGACTTCGGAAACACAAACAACTCGCTTGAAAATGCATTCAGAACAGAAAAAAACCACATGTTTATCAACTGTGAAATACGATTGCGGCACCTTCTGCAGTTCTTAGCCAACACGAATAAGTCACAGTTTGTGATAGTCTAGCGCACTTACCTTATAAAGGTGGATAGCAATTTTTATTCACCTCGAAATTACGAATATTTACTGCGTGCTTAATGGCAGCCTGACAATTTTGCAGTTTGCACTGAATCATAGTATGCGTATGTACAATAAATTACCAGAAAAATTATACGAACCACTTACATTAGTGTGCTTCTGACAATCATAGACTGAGCTTTTTCAGCCTGAAAAAGCCGTTTAAAAATATACCGAGCGAGGTAGCGCAGTGGTTAGCACACTGGACTCGCATTCGGGAGGACGACGGTTCAATCCCGTCTCCGGCCATCCTGATTTAGGTTTTCCGTGATTTCCCTAAATCACTTCAGGCAAATGCCGGGATGGTTCCTTTGAAAGGGCACGGCCGATTTCCTTCCCCATCCTTCCCTCACCCGAGTTTGCGCTCCGTCTCTAATGACCTCGTTGTCGACGGGACGTTAAACACTAATCTCCTCCTCCTCCTCCTCCGTTTAAAATAAAGGTAGCATACATTTTCTGAGGCATGACTTAAAAGGGGTTTCATTCTATGAGGTCGGACTCAAGCCGCTAAATACAAGTTCTCGGCTAAAAATGCTGTATTCTCATTTTAAGAATACACATGCTGCTACGAAGACCGCGCTACAGTCGCAGTTTCTGGACTGAAAACGTATACTTGTACAAATGTTGCACTGTTCCAGTCACTCTCGTTGCATATTCTCCCCCTGACGAAGAACTCGTGGCCTGCTGTCAGGAGAGCCACAAATCTTAGCAGTCAATAACCGCTTGAAAATTTCACACCATGGTTGTTAGATTAGTGTACTCGCACAATACTGCAAAGTACACCAGTTACCTGTAGTTTCTGAAATATGACTGCGTAGCGTACTACGTGGAATTCATTAGCTCTTCAGAAGACGGTCACATTTTACTCTAAGACTCATGAATCTTACGGAAACATCATTAACAACAGGTCCCAGCACTTTTTGAACGACAAATCGTTAGATGGAAAGACAATTACAGCACCTTTACGAAATTGCTACAGCACCGAGTAACCACTATTCGCGGTAATAAAACGCAGTCCAGACTCCTCCAGACGTTCCACTGTATATCTCACCAATTTAAGGAACAAACAATCGATTTGCACTCTCATAGGCTGGAATACGCGGCGAGCGATCAATAAGTAATTCAATAATTTTTTCTGAGAGCATGATCGTTTTACCCTTTTGACAACAAAATCGCACTTTTCAACACAATCTCCGATCAATGCGACGGCGTTACGGCACCTGGCTCGGAGGAGCTGCATGCCCGCATGGTACACACTCTGCTGGTCGACGTTAGAGCCTATGTCTTGCTATATCGGTACCCTCCCCATTAGCCGTGCGTGTATTCTGCCCTCGGAGTTTATCCTTCATTGTGCCAAACAGATGGAAGTCGGAAGGTGCGAGATCTGGGCTGTAGGGTGGACCAGGAAGAAGGGTCCAGTGATGTTTTGTGAACTCGTTTCGGGTGCGCACACAATGAGGCAATGCGTTGTCATGGAGAAGCGGAAGTTCGTTTGCATTTTTCAGGCGATGAGCATGCGTAAGTCGTTTCTTTAATTTTCTGAAGATGGCACAGTACACTTCACGGTTAATCGTTGCACTATGAGGTAGGACATCAAATAAAATAACCTCTTCAGAGTCCGAGAAGACCGTCGCCATGACTGAGGGTGCGGCTTTTTCTCCGGAGGAAACGTGGTGTGGCGCCTCTCAATCGACTACCGTTTTGTTTCCGGTTTGAACTGATGAACTCGTGCTTTATCGCCTGTGACGATGTTCGACAAAAAATTGACACGATTAGCCTCGTAGCGCGCAAGAAATTCCGCAAAGGTGGGTCTTCGTTGCTCTTTATGGACTTACATTAGGCCGCGCGGGATTAGTCGAGCGGTCTAGGGCGCTGCATTCATGGACTGTGCGGCTTGTCCCGGCAGAGGTTCGAGTCCTCCCTCGGGCATGGGTGTGTTTGCCCTTAGGATAATTTAGGTTAAGTAGTGTGTAAGCTTAGGGACTGATGACCTTAGCAGTTAAGTCCCATAAGATTTCAAACACATTTGAACATTTGAACTTACGTTAGGCGGCGAGGAACGCAGTGGGCACACACCTTTGAGTACCTTTCAGCTTTACCAACAGAGACAGACAGCTGAGCAGCGAAATATTTAACGGTGATTCGTCGATCACCTAGAATGAGAGTATCCGCACGATCCAAAGTTGCAGGACTCACAGCTGATGTTGACAGATGCCTCGCCCAACAACATGCCGTGCTTTTGTTCACTGCCAAGTCTCCATAGACATTCTGGAAGCGCCTTTGAATTACTGTGGTGCTCTCGTTTTCCTTCGAAAGAAACTTCCGTTACAGATACCATTCTGAAGGCAACGTATAGCATCGACACCAATCGGAAGTTAATGAAACTAGAGGGGTACTGATAAGGTAAGGAATGACAAGGTTCTGCGCGGTATCGGAGATGACAGGAATAAGTGGAAAACATTGATAAAGGGGACATTATGATAAGACATCTGTTAAGACATGAGGTAATTACTTTAATGGTACTAGAGGGAGCTTAGAGGGGAAATCTGTAGAGGAAAATAGTATATCCAGCAGATAATTGAGGACGTAGGTTGCAAGTGCTACTCTGAAATGAAGAGCTTGGCACAGCAGAGGAATTTGTGGCGGGCCGCATCAAACCAGTCAGAAGACTGACGACCCAAAAAAAAGGGAGGGTGAAGTGGAAATAATCCACGTCTCACAAAAAAATTCGCATTTTTTTTCCAACCGAAACTGGCTGACAAAAAAATGTTTTCATTACTTATTTAACACCTTTTGTAATTTAGCCACTCGGGTCACAGGTTTTCGAGGACATTTATTTCCCTCCTTGGCCAAATCCCAACTCCGAATTTCATATAATATTTTGCAGCTTATATTTTTTGAAAACTAAGCTCTGCTTATCTCTGAAGGACACAAGAAATAGTTGCTTACTGGTATCCTTTACCTGCCTATGTTTCAAAAACCAACATCAATTTGGAAATTGTGAATCGGCCTTGATGCAAAAACACTCTTTGTTTATATATTTATCTATTTATTCCCCAAATTTGTTTCAGCAACAAATTTCACAATCATCGGTGGGGTTTTCGAGTTTGTTGAAGAGCTTTACTGCGAATGACTAGCATGGTGTAGAAACAGTAACTTAATCTTGCAACTCTTCCATGTGGAAGTTATTGTTTCTACGCCCATCCTAGGCATTCCCAGTAAAGCTCAGCAACAAACTTAAAGAAACCACTGATAATGGCGATATTTGTCCCTGTAACTAGTTTGGGGAAGAAGTAAGTAAAAAAATAACAAAAAGTGTTTTTGCATCACGTTGGATTCACAGTTCCCAGATGCTTATTTTTCTATTCAAGCACAGACCAAATGGAGGAGTTACAGGACAAAGTTATCGTTGCAATAACAATTTTACGCGATATATGCGCAGGCTTTCACAATGTGATTCGCACATTCATACATAATCGATTGTTGAAACTTTTTAACTTTCTCCGGCCACTGTTGCCGAGCGGTACTAGGAGCTTCAGTCCGTAACCACGCGCCTGCTACGGTCGCAGGTTCGAATCCTGCCTCTAGCATGGATGTGTGTGATGTTCTTAGGTTAGTTAGGTTGCTTAGTTCTAAGTATAGGGGACTGATGACCTTATATGTTAAGTCCCATAGTGCTGAGAGCCATTTGAACCATTTTTTAACTTTCATAAATACTCCATTCACACCCTCACTCAACTGGCAGTAGAATAAATGAAAACAATAATGTCGAACAACTAAAAATAATTATTACTATTAGAAAACATTCGTAGCAGTCATGAACAAAATAGCGTTTAAGTATTTGGTGACGAACTGTCAAGTTTAAATCGTTCTTTGATGCATTTGAAAAACATTTTGGCATGTCATTGTGTTGCTTCTAATGAGCAGTTACATAACTTAGGGTTTAGAATTTTTGAATATCACCTAAATTATCAGTGAGACAGAACTAAAACGCAAACGAAACATAGTGTTTGCTCGAAAAACCTAAACAAAGTGTCACACCTCATGCGTGAAATAACCTAATAAAACGACACGTCATTTACACGGCACATAAACTCTCATTTGAAATGAATGCCCAATGACTGTTTATATGTATAGCACCTCTTAAAACCTACCATTAAATGCTCCGTATTCTCTGCAGATTATCAGGAACTGCATAGGATCAGTACAATCCACAGAAAACATCTTTAAGATATCGTTATTGGCAACCAGACAATCAACACTTTTGACAATATTCGAAAGTGGAGGGATTTAAAAACATGACGGTGCTGTTCACAAGACATGTCAGAATGTTGCCCGTTATCTTGTTGCAGCAATAAGATATCTTAGCAGTGTGCCCAATGTATTAGAGAAAATGGACGGGACAGTGATTAAGAATTCAAAATCAATTTAAAGAGACCTATAATCTCTCAGAAGAAGTCGAGGTAACAATCACGGTACCGAGGCCTGCACAATGAAATCTCGGGACAAGAGTCCTGCTGGCAGACCAGTTTACAGACGAAACGTAGTCTCACGTATTTTGCATCACGTAAGAAACCATCTGCACAGGTAACAGAGCCACCAAACTTAAATAAATTCCTTCGCAGAACTGTTCTGACGAAATGCGTAAATTGCAAATAACATGGTATGCTAGGATCCGTCAGATTTTATCAGTCAGTGTTACCAGAACCTTCGTCTGCAGCTGGAGAATTTTCTATTCGGAAACAAAATTGGCTTAAAGGAGACTATAATGAGAAACCCAATACGAATATCCAATAAATTGTCCCTCGTGTGATGATCAGGTTTCAATGTATTTTTGCTGTTAGTATTCATCTGGAAAGTCAATAGCAAATAATAAATCTGCTATATTATTTAGCTTGAGAAACCAGTTACATTTATTGAATTTTAAGTATTTTTTAATTACTGTCAGTGTAGCATTTCCATTGCTTAAGAGCAAACGAATTGATGTGCCAACAGCAAAAATGTGATTAGAGTGTATTATGCATATATGCAGACTGAGGGGAAGAATGAAAATCTGTATCAAGGACAGTATTTGAAACCGGGTTTTCTGCTCAGTAGCGAGATAAGCTAAACATTTCGCCATCCTGGTGCAATGGCTTTGCACTATCCAAAAATGTCTCCCTCTTCAAATTCCCATTCATGTCTCAGCCCACTTGATGTTTCCCCTAAACTCGAACACCGCTGCAAAGGCTCTCCGACAGTATTGGAAAAGCACCTCAGCATCGAACGAACCGGAGGGGGGATCCTGTCTGGAACCATGCCAATAATGCGCTTTAATCAAATGAAACCATATGGCTCCTAATGCCTTTTGAAGTCTCAAACACGTATGATGCATTAATTATGAAACTGAAGGTGGAGGGGGGAGAAAGGAAAGGTTAGGAAAAGGACTATTGATGTCAGATGCATCGGGACTTCATCAGGGGTGACAAGTGACAAGTGAAAATGTTTGCGAGACAGGGCTTCGAACACGCGATCTCCTGCTTACCTAGCTGTACCGTTAACCATTGCGCCACCCACACGCTGTTTATCACAAATGCGCGGACTATCTGGGAACGCCTGTCGGCTGACCCACATTCCTCCCCTAGCATCACCTATTTGCAGGTCCCGTCCACGTGTTCCATGCTGGCTAGTTTGAGATTCCCGTAGGAGGTCGACCGTATTTGTGCATAAGCACGGATGGTGGTTGATTCATTGCCCACCGAAACAAGTCAATTATATGAATGCTTGGTGTCCGTTTTCTTGGGCCTATCCGAAAGAACAGACACCACGCATTCGTATATGATTTATGCACTGAAGCGCCAAAGAAACTGGTATAAGCATGCGTGTTCAGATACAGAGATATGCAAACAGGAAGACTACGGCGCTGCGGTCGGCAACGCCTATTTAAGACAACAAATGTCTCGCGCAGTTGTTACATCGGTTACTGCTGTCACAATGGCGTATAAAAATCTGAGTGAGTTTGAAAGCGGTGTTATAGTCGGCGCACGAGAGATGTGACACAGCATCTCCGAGGTAGCTATGAAGTGGGGATTTTCCCATACGACCATTTCACGTGTGTACCGTGAATATCAGGAATCCCGCAAAACATCAAATCTCTTACATCACTGCCGCCGGAAGAAGATCCCGTAAGAATGAGACCAACGGCGATTGAAGAAAACCGTACGATGTGACAGAACTACAACAATTCGGCAAACTGGTGCAGATTTCAATGCTGGGCCATCAACAAGCGTCGGCGTGCGACCCATTCAACGAAACGTTATCGGTATAGGCTTTCGGAGCTAAAGGACAACTCTTGTACCCTTGATGACTGCACGACACAAAGTTTACGCCTCGCCTGGGCCCGTCAACACCGACATTGGACTGTTGATGACTGGAAACATGTTGCCTAGTCGGAGGAGTCTCGTTTCAAATTGCATCGATCAGATGGACGTGTACAGGTATGGAGACAACCTCATGAATCCATAGACGCTGCACGTCTGCAGGGGACTGTTCAAGCTAGTGAAGGCTCTGTAATGGCGTGGGGCGTGTGCAGTTTGAGTCATATGGGACCCCTGATACGTCTAGATACGACTCTGGCAGGTAACATATACGTAAGCATCCTATCTGATCACCTGCATTCATTCGTGTCTATTGTGCATTCCGATGGACTTCTGCAATTCCAGCAGGGCAAGGCGACACACTACACGTCCAGAATTGCTACAGAGTGGCTCCAGGAACACTGTTCGGAGTTTAAACACTTCCGCTGGCCACCACACTCCCCAGACATAGATATTATTGAGCATATCTGGGATGCCTTGCAACGTACTGTTCAGAAGAGATCTCCACCCTTGTACTCTTATGGATTTTTGGTCAGCCCTGCAAGATTCATGGTGTAAGTTCCCTCCAGCATTACATCAGACATTAGTCCAGTGCATGCCACGTTGTGTTGCGGCACTTCTGCCTGCTCGCGGGGGCCCTACACGATATTAGGCAGGTGTACCGGTTTTCTTTTTTGGCCCTTCAGTGTATATTCGGATTCAGGCGACGAATGAAAACTTGTTCTGACGCTGAGATTTGAATCCAGGTCTCCTGCTGAATAGGAAGTTGCATTAACCGCTACGCCATGCTGGCACAGTGGTTTTGCACAACTGCACGTCTAAGCTGCACACCTCTCTCCCATCATGACTCAGCCCTCTTGATAGCATTGCAGTCTCTCCAGTTGTCTTGGAATAACACCTCAACAACGAACGAAATGTGGTAAACGTCCTGAAACACAGTCAGATGTGCTTGAAACAAATGAAGCTACATGGTTCCATAGACCTTTTCATGTCTCAAGCATCCATGATGTATATACGAATACGGAAGCGAGGAATGAAAATTTGTAACAAGGCCAGGATTTGAACTTGTCACTTCAGTCTGCATGTATACATGACAGATGTTTGAGACTTGGAAAGGTCTCCGGAACCATATAGATATTTTGATTAAGGAACCTATACCTGGATTTCAGGAAGGTTTCCCCGTTTCGTCCGATGCTTAGGTATTATTCCAATACAACTAGAGAGTCTCTGCAATTGTGTTAGATTCTAGAGGGAATAATAAGTGGGTTGAGAAGCGAATGGGAATTTTGATTTAGGTAGTCTGTGCAGTTATGCAAAGCCATTGTGCCAGAGTGACGTAGTGATTATTGAATCTGCATAGTGAAAGGAAAACCTAACTTCACATCCCGGCCTCGGTAAAAAATTTCATTCAGTATTTCAGTCTGCATACGTGTTTGAGACATGAAAAGATTTCTGGAGCGATGATTCAAGTACATTACAATTTCATTTACATCCAATAAGTTTTTCTTCTTTGGATAATACCTAAATTTAATCAAAGTACCTTTTGTAAAGTTCTGAAAAAATTAATTCATTTCCATTAGATAGAAAGTTTTAAAACAAATCAGTAACACATTTGTTACGTTAAAAATTATCAGAGGGTCACTTACCTGGATGTTAGTACAACACCTTGAGACACGAGGAATAATGGTAGATGGACCTATACTTGATGCTTTCATATCATCATGAATGTTCATGAAAAAAGCCTTTCGCAATCTTCCAGCAGCCCCTAAAATACTTCGTCTCGGGCCTAACACATAAATCTCGTAAACTATGACTACATTCCAGCTCATCAGTCCCCTGCTATTGTGCAAAATTTGTCCTTGGCGTATCCTATCCTTTGACTGGTCAATTTCGATGTTCATCTCACGAATCACATTGTCGACGCATAATTTTCGTAGCTCTTAACTAATACTCTCTTTGTGCCATGCTGGAAAGGTTCGGCGGAAAAGGATAATTATTCTATGAAGGAGACGCAGAAGCGTTGTATGAAATGCGCCTAGCTCTTATTTTCGTCATGATGACTGTGTCAAAATTTCGTGTTATTATATCCGTAATATATACTCACTGGGCCAAGAGTTCTCACCCCCACCAGACATCACAGGTGTGTCAGAGGCAACTAATTATAAAATACCACCTATAATAAGCGTACACTCTGCCCAAACATCATCCCTCGTAGAAGTATTCTACAATAATCCTTAGTCTGCTGATAACTTCCTCAGAATCTGCACAGCCCGTGTGGGATATTCTGTATGTCCCCCTGGCTCGTACATTATATGAGGGTGTGTTGAAAAGTAATGCCTCCTAGTTTTTTGTTCTATTTTCGAGCTATGTTGAGATATTACACGTCATACGTATTACTTGGTCGACTATCCCGCTTCGCTGACGGGAGTCACAACTCTCTGCCGCTAGCGGGCTGCGAATTGTTGCGTGTAATGTGGCAATATGTAACGTAGCTATATCGGTTTTGGGTGAGACCCTCAGAAAACTGAAAATACGGATTGGAAAAGTTCGTCCACACAAGGAGCGCCCCCTCTTTCAGCATGATAATGCCAGAGAACATATGAGCGCTGAGACATCTGCAACAATCCGACGTCTTGGCTTCACTGTCATCGCGAAGCCTCCATACTGTCCCCACTTGGCCTGTATCCTAAACATAAAGAACATCTTCGAGGACCTCACATTAACACAGACGAATCGGTGCAATCATGGGTGATGTGGCCCCGTCAAAAAAGTGAAACATTTGTCAGTGACAGTATCAACAAATTGGTCTCTCGTTGGACGAACTGTGTTCCTTTCCAGGGTGACTATGTTGAGAAATCTATTTGTAGACATGAATAATAAAGATTTACAACATTAACAAAGTTGATTTTATTCAAAACATTTTAAGAGCTTTCACATAAAAAGTTCTGAATAATTACTTTTGAAATGTCCCCTTAGAAAACTTTTGTCTGCAGTAGAATTTATATTTTTAATAGCCAAATCAATTATGTCTTTGTGTCGAAGTTTGCGTGTATTCGGAAAAGGTATAAGCTCTCTGATCCTTTCGGTGGTTCTTCATTCTTCAGTACAAGAATAGGTGGTAAAGCAGTGGAGTCATGAGGTATTTCATTCAGCACATTTTGAAATAAGCGTAAATATCTGTCCCAATGCTGATGCTTTCTGTGACAATAAAGTCTGCAAAGCTTATTGATTTCTTTCATAATCCGTTCAGACGGGTTACAATGTGGTGAGTACAATGAAATAAAAACCAGTTTGATTTTATGATTCTAAAGCATGCGTGACCAAACAGCAGATCTGAATTGCGGTCCGTTATCTGAAATGACTTCACGTAAGAAATTTTTAACCAAGGCGTTGGATACAGACCGTCCAGTGGCTTTACGTAACGGTGTGAAAGAAACAAATTTTGAAGTAAGTTCAACAGCTACTAGAACGTACAAATATCCATTCGATGTTCTGACAAAGGGTTCCAAGAGATCAACAGCAGCAAATTCTCTTACTTTAGAAGGAATGATAGGAAACAACGGAGCACGATGTGAGATGGTAGATGGTTTAGCTTTTTGACAAAGTTTACAAATAAACAAGACAACGAATTCTAGTTTCCATATTGTTAAAATAACAAGTCGTCCGAAGAATATGATATCATTTTCGTGGACCAAAATGTGCGTAGCTGAAATAAATGTGCCGGCCGCTGGTGGCCGAGCGGTTCTAGACGCTTCAGTCTGGAACCGTGCGATCGCTACGGTCGCAGGTTCGAATCCTGCCTCGAGCATGGATGTGTGTGATGTCCTTAGATTAGTTAGGTTTAAGTAGTTCTAAGTTCTAGCGGACTGATGACCTCAGATGTTAAGTCCCATAGAGCTCAGAGCCATTTGAACCATTTTTGAAATGAATGTACCAAATGAGCTTATTAACAAAACCGTCTGGAATACAAAGTGCCCATAGCTTGTCATCAACAGTGCAGCGTTTGAAGAGTATGTTGTTTCTAACCAGATAATAATGCCGAATCTGTGTGTGTGTGTCTTTTCATACCATTTACTATTGATGTCTTTCCAAATCGGATCTGTATCTTGTTCATGAGCAATGTCCTTTAAAGACGTGGTGATGGACTTTCTGAACGTAAAGAATAATGAAATTTTTCTCGAGGTTGCCTTCCGTGTCATTTTTCTCAAGCCTAGCCGGTGTGCGTGACAGTGCGTCCGCAAGAATGTTCTCCTTGCCGGGAATGTAGACTATTGTGAAGTGGAATTCTTGCAGAAACAATGCCCAACGTTTTAACCTGTCATGATTTAATTTTGAAGACATAAGAAATTGTAATGCACGATGATCACAGTACACTTTTACGTGCTTACCAGAAAGAAAGAAACGGAACTTGTTAATTGCAGAAAAACGATAGCGAAAGCTTCTAATTCAGTAACGGAATAATTTTTTTCAGATTTTGTTAGCACTCGGCTAGCAAAAGCAATAGTTTTCTGAACAGTAGTGTCATTTTCTATGGCTTCCTGAAATAAATGGGCTAGACCGATTTTAGAAGAATCCGTGCTAAGGCAAAAATCTTGTGAGAGACCTGGATCAGCTAGTATTAGCGCGTTAAGTAGCGATTCTTTCAAAGAATTGAATTCCAACTGTGCTTGTTCGTCCCAGTTCCAAATAGTATTTCTTCCAGTGAGAGAACAAAGTTTTTGCGTAACTAGAATTTGCATATTCAGAAAACGACGGTAAAAATTTACGAGACCTAGAAAACTGCGGACTTGTCTTTTTGTGGATGGAACTGGAATGGCTCTGATTGCTTCTAACTTTTCAGGATCCGGCTGAATGCCTTCAGAAGAAATAATATGTCCCAAAAACCTCACCTTTGGCCTACCGAATTCATACTTTTCCAAGTTAACTGTAATTCCAGATTCTGCAAAATACGTAACACGCTGTTGAGGATGCGATTATGTTGTTCCCATGAAGCTTCTGCTATTAGAATATCGTCCACATATAAGGTGATGTGACGTTTTAAGAACTCAGGTAATATGGAATTTAGCCCACGAATGAATGCTGCCGAAGAAATGTTCAAACCAAAAGGAAGTTTCCGAAACTGATAACAAACGCCGAAACAAAGGAAAGCTGTGTATTTTCTGCATTCTGGATAAAGTTCGATTTGATAAAAGCTAGATCTGAGATCAATGGAAGACAACACTTTTACACCATTAAAATTTTGAAGAAGTTCTTCCAACGTTTGCAGCCTGTCTGTTTCAGGAATGATGATAGTACTGATTTGTCTTAAATCTAAGACAAGCCTGATCGATCCATTTTTCTTCTCAACAACATGAAATGCATTGTCGTGTGAGCTTACTGCAGGCTCAATAATGCCCTCGTCAAGTATAGATTGTATTTCTGTTCTAATACGGTCCCTATAATGTGCCGGAATTACGTATGGTCTACCACAAAATTTAGTATGCTCACGAACACGAAATTGGTATTGAAATCCCTTGATTGTTCCTGTTTTGTGAGTAAAAACTGTGGAATGTGCCTGTAAAATCTCAATAAGGTCCTGCCTATCAGTGCCATTACAATTGTCAATTGTTTGAATTTTATTCTGGATTAATTCATTAGTATCAAATACGCCGTCGATATCATCCCTGTCAATACTTGCAGAGTGTCAAGTACCGTCGAAAATTCCGAACTGTTGTCCAACAGAAGGTAAAGCCGATTAAGTTCCTCGTCATGGTTTGAGAGCCAATCTTCAAATTTCAAAGCTATTGACTTACCTTCTTTCTCTAAATTTATGTCACATCGTGAAAGATTAAGATTGCTTTGTATTCATTCAAAAAGTCTACTCCAAATATAATTTCTGTTGACAACAATGGAACTATAAGGAAGTTCATAGAGAAAGTGTGGCTTTAAAAAAAAAGAATTCTAATTGGTTTGTTGGCGTACATCTACACTTTTTACGATTGCAACTTGTAACTTAATTTTACGTAACGGAAGTGTGGGGAAATCGTTCCATTTGTTGCATCTGCTAAGGGCTGTTTCACTAATTACTGAAATGGGACTGCCAGAGTCAAGTATTGCCGTAAATTTTACGTCATTTACTGTAATGTGAATTACGGGATATGCAATGTTGTTCTGTTTTACGTCGTGTTCCTGGAGTAAGATGTCCCTAATGTCTTCCATTTTTACGTAATTACTAGCCACGGCAGCTACGCCGTCAGCTTCATAAGTACGTTTTGTGGCTGCCAACAGTGTGAGTCATTGCCTACTGTCTCTTTGCTGGCACGCATCGTTATTGGGATTTGGAGACCTAGCTTCTATGAATGCACCTTACCGAGAGGGCCCTGCCCTGTTTGAATCCCGCCAATTCTGATGGAATTCGGGTCTGTCGTTATGTTGGTAGTTTCCACAGTTCCTTTTTTGTCGGTCATGTGGTGGAGAATTTCTCCCGGAATCGTAACTGCGCGTTGGACCGTTGCGTCTGAGATTTTTCTTTCTCCTTTGATAATAATTATTTTGGTTCCCATATTGTCTATTTCTCTGAATGTCTCTGTGATAGTCATTACCATGGAGAGGCGATCTTTCCCTGTGATTATTATTACTCCGCCGTGGTTGTCATATGGGTGGTGTCTGTTTTGGTCACGATTTGCGTTGTAAGAATAGCCTTGTCGTGTCCAGTTATTGTTTCTGTCGTCACGGAATTGTGACGGATGTGTCCTGTAATGATTGTTTTCCTGTTTTCGCGTTCCGCGATTGTCAGTGTCAATTTCCAATTCTTGTAACAGTCCCTGAAAAGCTTCAATGTCGTCTTTGCAAAGTCCTGCCAAAATAATGTCTTAAATGTTCCGGCAATTTGATTAAGCAAATGCGGATGAGTTCTGAGGGGCTGTATGGGTTGAAAGATACTGATTCGTATGCAACATGTCTTAAAAATATTTCACAAGACTGAAAAATTCAGATTATTCGAAATGTTTCATCATTATGATGCTATGTGTTACTCGGTCTTGTGTAGCTTGAGACCAATATGCTGAGAGGAAGGCATGATAAAATTCTCCTTCACTGTGGCAATCGTGAATGACCGATCGCATTCTTACAGCTGATTCATTCTCTAAGTAGCCACACATAAATTCTAATCTGTGCTCTAATGACCAGTTGGGAGGAAAACAATGAGAGAATTGATGAAGCCATGCTTGTGGATGAATATCGTTGCCAGAATTCTTAAATGTTTTGAATTTACGTGTAGTAATAAACAGCTTATAGTCAAAATCATCATGTCGGCGAGTCGCATATCGGTCATTGTTACTTCTTTTCCGCGGTTCCATCTCAATATTCGGTGCACCTTGCCAATTTCTTTAATAGTTTCCGAAATGCCCTGTGTTATTATTTTGTGGCTTTTCCGTAAGTCCCTCTGACCGTGTTGGAGCGCGAGTGTCCTCTGAAATATGTAATTCTTGCATTACTTGTGCCAACTGATCTTGTACTTCCCGGATTTCTCTTTTGTGTTGCGTATTAATTTGATTTTGGGTTTGTTTGAATTTCCTAATTTGTTCGTACTCTTCTGTGTCATTACAGACTACCGATCTTGTGTCATTCAGATTATCATCTACCTTCGTAGATAAATTATTTAGCTGATCCGAAAGTTCGACTACTTTCTCTAAAAATGAACTAATTTCCTCCATGTGTCTTTCTGAATCAATTTTCAGAGTATCTACTGAGTCCTTTAAGTTTTCCTGAGTTTTTGCAAGTTGCGTAACCGAATTGGTAGATGCAACTGAGTCAATTTTAGCCCGCATAGTCTCGTAATTTTCATGAACAGTAGTTTGCAGTTCTTTTATGGCTGCTTCGTGATTCTGTAATGCATTTTCATGCAGCGAAAAAGTAGGTTGAAAATGCTCACAAATTTGTCTTTTTACGTCATTAGAGACTTTTTGACATTCCGATTCGATTTTAAGTAACTCAGCAGTTAAACCTTCAAGTGTTTGTTGAAGTGTTTCTTTAATTTGTTTCTGATTTCGTTCCATTTGCTGCTGTGATTGTTTTTGATTTTGTTCCATTTGTTGAAATAATTGCAATAATAATGTGTTACTGTCTGGAACATGTTCCTTTGTGCCTACCGGGGGTGCACACCGGCAGCATTCGTATTTTGAAAAGCAGAAAATGTGTCTTGACTTAATTGAGAAAAGGGTGAGGACGCAAAACCTGAATTTACGGTGTATTTGCAAAATTTTGTCCTGTCATTTCGGATCCCTGAGGTGAGCTGTTGCCAAACGATCGATCGACAATGCTTCCCTGTTCACTAACTGTTTCATTGTCTACACCATTATATATTGCCTGGTCCATTTCCCTATGCATAGTTACCAAATTCCTGTTCTGAATATTTGATAATTCATTACACGGTGGCGCTAACACACTACTCTCGTCTTCACTGTCATTTCTCAACTTACTTTTCACGCTAGTGCTACGTTTTTCACACGCCATAATTGTCATAATATTTCACACGATAACACAGAAAAGCACAATTTGAAGAGCATAAAGAGAAAACACATTAAAATAGCACTGAAAATAATGTACAATTAATTGGAAGCGCGGCTGCGAAATACTTGGTGCAAATCTACATACATGCGACAACTGTTTTACACTACAACCATGAAAAACTACAACTACAAAGAAAATTCTCTCTACAATTACGCGCTAGCAATAAACAATAGCTACACTGATTACACAAACTACAAGAAAAAATCAGAACATGCCAGTGAGGTATCCTCTACTAAGGGCCGACATATGAAACGTCCCCTTAGAAAAATTAATGAATTACTGTGCTGATAAACCTCTTACGTTATTTGATTTTCAAACAGCTGAGCAGAACTGAACGTACTCAAACATTTCTCTCTTTACTTATTCTGATCAACACTAAACTGACACACAATATTTTTAGCGCACGCATTCTGACTTTCAAAAATCCCTACAAAAGAATGGTCCTGACTAACAATAACCTATAACTTTCATGAATCACTTACCTCACAAAAATCTTCGTTACTCGAACTACTGCAATACAGTGAGCGCCAATACTGCCAGCTAAATAAAAGATTCTAACTACTGAAGGCACTAACTACCGATAGGCATAGTTAGCAAATGAAAGGTTTTGATAGAGAACAAACAATGTATTTACCTTAACAATGTTCATAAGTCGTCATATATATATATATATATATATATATATATATATATATATATATATATATATATATATATCAGTTCATGATATCCAGTATTACAAACTTACTCCTTCTGATGGACACACGTCCAGATCGTCCGATCTCAAAATTCTGCCATATCTCTCCAAACATCCGCCACTGCTGTTGGCTCACATCCAACTGCGCAACGCCGTGCGCTGTTCACATCCAACTGCCCAACACAACAATAACAACATAAAAGTCTAAACAACCTACTTACACTTTTAAGCACGTCCTCGCATAATATCGCTACCGACCTACAGACGAAATAAAAATGATCAGACATCATCCTCCACTGAGACGCTCTCCTGTCCATGACTACGGGCTCCCGTCGGGCAGACAGATTTGTGATTCAACACCTAGGACAAAGTCGTCCTTGCATCCTTCTTTCCGCAGTAACCACAGAAGGATTCACCTTCATGGGTTTAGAGAAACGACTTAAACGTAACTCTGTACCACGAGACTTCAACATGAGCCCTGTTCCTTCCAAAACACATCAGTGAACCAGCTGGCTGATTAGAGAATTGAGCTCCTGCACATTCCTCCCACTAGATTACTGCTTGTGGAATTGATAAAATACCTAATTCTAGAGCCAGAGGTGAAAATATGGGATCATTTATTTTAAATACCTGTGCATGCGATGAAGAACGATAGCCTATCACCATCATCAACAGTGCATTCTATGAGAGCTTTTATCTGTCTAATATTATCTGCAGGATCTGAAAAATGTTCATACATTTTCTCCAGAAAGACGGTTCTTGACATTCTGTAAACAGATTCTTTGAATATGTACGTTGTCTTTCCTTGTCTGCCTAAAGCCTTTCTGTGATATGCACTAGTCATTAGGTGAAGCCTGTGACCATTCACACCGCCGTTTCTTGCATATGCGCGATGTATCCTTTTAGTCTGACCAGACGTGGTTCCCACAGGTTGTTACACAGTAATCTCACGTGGGCAGTACAATGTTTTGTATGGAATTGCATTTGTTAACCCACTAGTGATAGCACTTTGGACTGCAAAAGGAGGAGTAGGCTAATTTTGATTTTCGTGTATGTTGTATGTAATACCCCTCTCGCGAAAAATCCAAGTTTTTATATCTTCTACCGCTTGACCGTTATACACCATGTTGAAAAAACCTCCAGTAAATGACTTTTCTTTTTTTTGTTTTCCCTCACAGCATTCAGTGGGTTCTACGCAAAAATATGCCACTATCAGTTTCAAATAGCGTTAATGTCGCTGCAAATTTCATGCACACTGCGGAACAGTTACCGAGATATGATGATGCAAAATCTGCAAAATCTTGCAAGAGACTGCAAGAAGTTAGATACGTCAACTGATTCACCTTTTACTGCAATTTTGTGCACAATGCATAACAGTCACTGTAGCAGAGGATTTGATTTCTTTCAAGATTCATACAAAATATTTCCAATTGCTCCCTCCACACTCCAAGAAACGTTTCATTAACAGTTATAGTGAAACTGGACGCGAAACTGAAAATTCCATCCTCAGTCAAAAGTAGTATTCCTGGCTGCAATATCATTTTTAAGTCATTATAGTTATGAGGTTATTATTATTTCTGGGCAATAAATATTTTTGAAAACGAAAAATACAAATTTTCAACGCTTATACATACATTTATGTTTCAACAAAATACAGCTAAAATAGAGGTTAAATTTTATTTTAAAGATACAAAAAGATTTTAAATTAAAAATTCATCAATTTCTCTTGTTTTGGCTCAGATGTGATTGATGTATACAGTTTCTTCACTTCGACCAACAGGCAGTGGATCATCTAACTCGTCTTCTTCCATGTTAAATTCAACCTCTGCTGCAAACTCCTGCTTTTTTGCAGCTGCATTTGTTGCCACAAGTCTGTTTTCATTGGTATGAAATCATGTTCAGCATTACCTGTAGAATTGGTTCTTTATTCACTGGCACTGGTCACACCACCAGTATCCTTCTTTCAGTCCCACTTGAGGGTGTCTGTTTAAAACCCATTCATATTTGAACTTTCAGATAACTTTTAAATGCATTATATTGAACTGCATCCCTTGTTGGAGGAAGGTGTGACAAATCGAGTTTGGTGTCTCTAGCAGCTTTAAAAAGCAAGATATCGCCACTCATATGCAGAAATGTCCGAGACACCACCACAAGTTGACGCAAGGAAATTTTAGTTGCTTCCACGAAATCCTCTTTTTCTCCTGATGGATCTTTGAAAATAGAAGCACTTTTACATCACTCTAAAATGTGGCACAAAATTTAGTTTTTTTCACATCCTGGAATCGCAACCACTTATCGCATGGAGAAGAAGAATGTTTTTCACAGCATCTTTATATTTGAAGGAGTTTTTGAACAGAGCATCTCCTATGTTATCTCTTCCAGATTTACGAAAAAGCACATTGTCTGCAAAACCAAGAGATCAGTGTCTTCTCCAGTAACAACAGAACCGCTTTCAGGAGATAACAAATTGGGAGTTTTCACAGTTAACACATCCGTGGCCTCTATTTCCTACTTGACGAATATTTGTACTCACTGAAATTCCTTATGAAGCAATAATATGAAGCGGGGTTTGTTTTTTCCAGTCATTAACAACTTATCCTTTGTCATCTGCAAAAACATAGTACCATCAAACAGACATGACTCTCACGAACTGCATGTATATACTTTGTACACAGATATTTCAAGATGAAATTACACTCAGGAACGCCACTTTTGACTGAGGATAGTATTTACAGTTTCGGGTCCACTTTCACTAAAACTATTAATCCAACGTTTCTAGGCGTGTGCAGGTAGTAATTAAAAATACAGTATTTTGTACGAATCTTGAAGGAAAATGAATCCTCTACATTAGTGGCAGTTCTGCATTTTGCACAAAACTTCACTAAAAAAGATACCAAGATAAAATGGCAGTCATATCTCTTTTCGACTTCTTGACTTTTTGTAGGTTTTACATGCTCGTATCTCAGTATCTGTTCCGAATTTCCCGACATGTTATAAATGAAAATTGCATGAAATTTAAAATTGGTACTGGTATATTTTTCTATAAAAAGTACTGGAAGCGAGTTACTGAGGAAAAACTGAAAATAGTGCCATTTTTTAGCAGCTTTTTGAAGATGGTGTTTAACTCACAAGAGTGGGAAAGGTCTAAATCCTGAATTTTTTCTGAGAGGGGTAATACATACAATATACTTCGAAATCAAAATTACTACACCTTTTGCAACCCAACCTTTTTTTAAAAGATATCTCTACTACTCTATGCAGGCCATACGCGCTCCTTAACATGACCAAAATGGATAGTAGCCTAATAATATCTTTACAAATAACACATTTTGTGCGATTGTAATCTGCTACTCTCCTATAGAGACCACATATACGATGAGATCTTGTGTATGAGTACAATGTGCAGTTTAAAAAAAAAATAAAAAATAAAAAAGTATCTTCTTCCATAACATGTGACTTGTGATTTAAAAAGAGCATACAGCGTGCAACATAAAGAGGACAAACATTCGAGCGTTTTAGTAGCTACAGAACTCATTTGAGGAGATGTACGATATGAAAGCCATGAAGACCCTCGCAACTGGGCAAAAATTCAGCGGTACATTATTCAATACCACTATTTTTAATTTAAAGGGAAGTTAAGCCTCTATTGTTGCAAATAAATTATTGTTTTTCAAACACAGAGACATGATAGCTGGTTTCATTATGTTAATATAACCTTCACTATAGTCAGACATGCAAAACCAATACAACAAATACAGAAAATTATTACTTTTACCTAATTCCGTACAAGTACGTAGTAGATTAACAAACGAACGAGAGACGTGGATAGATTGGACTAATATTTTTCGTTTTTTCGTACTTCTGTTTTAAATGTTTCCATTGATCTCTCTGTGTTCAGCAACTTTAAGTATAAGAAGTTATGGATTCTCACTGTTCCCCTACTCATAAAAATATTTTTAGTACAACAACACCAGTTGGGCAAAAGTACCCCATCCATTGGGTAAGTTGGCCCACCATCTGGGACAAGTTAGTTCGTATGATTACATGATTTGATTTTATTATGACACTGTTAATTTAATTGAAAATATATCTACTTTAATAGACATAGTTGATTTTAATGCAAATTCCTACGGCTTCATGAAGAAAACACAATAATTAAATGCGTTATCATCGTTATATTAACAGTCTGACAGAAAATTATTTCCAAAATTTGACCAGTTATTTTTAAAACATGACATATGTCCCCACCACTTATAGCTTGTGCATTCAATCCATTCATCTGCTGAACTGCTATCACAAAACAGTTCTAGATACAGGAGATACTGATCGTCGTCCTCCTTACCTTGGAGAACCCTCTTGGGAATTCCTGCTTTCTTTCTGCGCTTTACTTGAGGAGTTTTATCATGTAATTTCGCTTGATCCCTGCCACCTTTACTAAAAAATAGACTTTTGTGCAAAACATCTATATTTCTCTCTACACTTTTTCGTCTTCCTCTCTGTGTACTGTACACTTTTCCTTTATTAACACATGCTGCACTCTTTTTAAAATTCTCAGTCTCGCATAATCTAAAATGCTTTGGGTTCAAAGTTAGCAGCACTAATGTCTGTTAATGACGTATCGCAGTACAGTGTGGCAAATGTGTGGTACACCAGTTCTCTTCGTGTACTGAGGATGAGACCATTCCGATAATTGCAGAGAGAAGCTGTCTATGTTAGAATGTAAATGCCTTTACTGAGTAGACACCAACTTGCACTCAGCCCCCATCACTGCCTTGCTGTCAGCGCACTTATCTGCAGAGTTATTTAGCGCACATTTTTGTACATGCGCAAGTCAGTGCGCGTCTTCGTTGAATTAGTTTACATTTGTCACCTCACTGTGGACGGTGTATGATCAATTAGTGAACAGCTGCTCAGCAAGAACAATGGAAAAACTGAACTGGCACGTCGGAAATGCAAATTTCAAGATCCTTTTGAGAGTGACTTTTGTGACATAAAGCTAATTAAAGACGACGACTGCAAGGCAAAATGTGTCACCTGCAATGTAATTTTGTCAAATCACAACAAGGGTAAGCACGATACTGAACAGCATTTTAATACGTCATTGCACAGCATAAAACCAAAACCAAGTTCCGCTTCCAAAAGTAGGTTAGAAATGTTCTTGCGTCCAAAGCAACTGTGTTCAGAGGAGCTGAAACTGCGTCGCATGGAACTCGTGTGGTCATACCACAATGTTGCACATAATCAATCATTTAGAAGCATCGACTGTACAAGCACTCTTCTCAAAAAGGCGTGTGATTAGGGGATTTCTGTTGCAAGAACTAAATCGGAAGCTATTGTAATGAATGTTCTATATAACTGGTTTGAAGAAAGATTAAAAGAAGAGATTAAGTCAACAAATTTCGTCGTAATGGCAAGTGATCCACTTATTCTGACTGGATTCTGCAGATTTTCCAGCGAACTTGACAGTATGAGTATAAATGTAAAGGATAGGCTTCTGCGAGTTTGAATTTTTCCAAACGAGACTGCTGAGACTGTTGCAGAATATGTTGAATGTGTGTTAAGGTGTTACATGCTAGAAGAAAGAATAATGCACCTGTCAATTTTGGCTCTCTGTCAAATACAGGTCAAGGTAGCAATGTACTCTATACCGAAAAAGACTTTGAAGAAGAAAATATAGACAGTAGGGTGTGCTGCATATATTATTCATAATGCACTGGAATCTGCAATGGCAATCTGTGACTTCATTGAAATCCAATATCAGCAATTGCTGCAGCATGGGAAGATTCGGTGGGTCTCTCTCTTTCCAGTAGTACAGCGTATCTTAAAATTGTTTGTACCATTGAAGAGCTATTTTTTAAGTAACACGAACTCCACTGTAATTTTAAAAAAGTTCTTTGTACAGCAAGATAGTGAACTTGGTTTCTGCTTATTCATGCACAACATAATTTGTTCAGTGATTTTCTTACAAGAATTCAGCAACTGAAGTAGCAGCAGAATATAAAAATCTACTTCAGAACTTAGAAGATAGGCAAGTGAATACATTTCTTCCACATGCAGTAATGACACTGCAGAACACATTAGCAGAGAATGGTCTTCTAAAGAAAACTCAGTTTCAGGAAACTGTCAGGACATTTTACGACGAGTGTATTCTACACTTAAAAATTGGTCTAAACCATTTATTAAAAACGTATTTGAACCAAGGTAGTTGCTATTAAATTCTGTTATAACATATGAAGAATTTGACTGTACGAAATAATTACATCTCCAGACAATTATTTTTGATACGTACAGCGCCATAAAGCGAGTCACTGAAGAATACGTGGAACCCTAGGGAACCAGTAATGTGTATCTTCAGAAAAAATTGGAGAACGTCCCATAATGCTGTATGAAGGCTGGTTGTGATTTAAGTGAAAAATTTAATAAGTTCGCGGAGTTCATGTTCTATGGTCACTGAAATTAAGAGAGAATGTTAACAGTGGCTGTAACGCTGTATTCTGTCGTAGCTAAATTCATGCAGTCGCTTGAGGTGGAAGAGATGAGCGCTTCCTTTCCACTGGGCAGCCAACGTGGCATGCGGCGCTGAGAAGTGCGAGTTCCGAGAAGAACAGGCCGCAGGTATGCAACGGGCAGCCAACCGCACTTACACGCAACAGTGGCCTTCACAAATGCAGTACGAACCGCAGGGACTCACTGGTCACACAGAAGTGACAGTAGTGGAAAGGCAGCAGCCGGGACTCAGAGGTATTGTCCCTCCAGCTAGAGGAGAAATGCGTAACTTCTTCAGCAGAAGTTGCGTTGGAATGTGGCAGTGACAATTCCCGGACGACATGACTCAGAAGTGCAGTCCACGTTTCAGCTGGGGGCTTATATTGTCTCCTGCTTCCGCTAAGACAGGTATCTGCCTGCTGACGGAAACATTTCACGGAAACACTGCTGGTGGCCGGAGACTTGGTGGCTGAGACTGCTATGGTATTTTTTCCGAGTCTCACAGGCGCTCTGCTTCGTGCGGTTCCCGCTTGCGAAAAACAATAGTTCGTGACGTAAGAAATCACCTGCTCATATACTAGAATTGGAGTAACAGTTTTTTCCGTCTTATGGAGAGAGGCTGTACAGTACCCGAAACGGTGCGCAATGGGCGCATGAGTGTTTCCCAAGCTTTCGATTGGTGGCTTTAGTTTGTTGGCGAAAACTCCACGGGGACCTTTCTGCAGCTGGGGAGTTATTGGTTAGTGCAGTTCGGTCGCGGTTCACGCTCGAGTGCAGAAAGAATAGATTCGTTATGAATCCAACGAAGAGCGCGGACAAGGTTCTGTCTTATTCCAAGGGAGAGTGCAGACAATAGGTCCACCTTCCGACCTAACGCCAAGGCGCACTACGCATCGCATCTATATGTGTAGTGAGCAATACGCAGCAACGGCAGTAGGAATCTTGAAATCAAATTCTTGTATTTTATTATTCGGCCACGAAAGCAGCGGTTGCAGTCCGACCCACGTGCAGTATAGCAGTCTGTTTTCGAGTTCAGTCCACAATCACAGTTAGTCGTATTGATCATAGTCAGACAGTCTACTTTCTGAATATTAGGTAGTGTATAACCAAGACGTTATGTTCACCCACATTCCATATTTTACATTCGTTATATGAATAGTCCTGTCGTGATATTTAATTTTTTCTTTCATTCAAGTTCACAAGATCCCTTGAATACCTTTAATAGCTATATTTACTAATGTGGGAAGTAATCAGGAGGACTCTCGTAATGAGAAATACAATGCGCTGTCTTCAGTGACACTACTCAGGACCAAGTTTTATAGTCGTCTGCATTCATGTTCCTTGAGCACAGTTATCGTAGTAGAGTCACAGAATTGGTGGCTCTGTGTCTTTGGGTTACTGAGAGGCAGAGGTTGATTAGAGGAGTACACATGCCTGTCCATCAGAGAGACACTTTGTGGTGTTCCTGTTTAAGAGAGCGGTATCTGTCATTTTGAATCCGGCAACTACATTTCTGGGCGTGATTGGGTTGGTTTTCGCAATGCCTGGGACCTCTTTTATTGTCACTGGTCGTTTGTTTGTTGTCACCCATGCTTTGCGCACTCAACTTATAAACTTCCTAACGGGGCTGTACACACTCCTATCTAAGGCCTGCTATCTAAGGCCTGCTGTTTGTGGCTAACTCAGCAAGAAAATACAAATATGTGCACAATTTTCTTTGCCCGACTGTAACATATCAGTGGAAAAACAGGAACTATGTTTGTCACTTACTAACAAGCAAGGATGGTTTCAGGAACATAGAACACGTGATACAAAATATGTTTCAAGAAGCTAAGATCTGTCGTAAAATAGGGATTGAAGTTTACCCTATGAAATATGAAAATGGAGGCACGATGTTCCCAGTTACACAAACAACTAAAATCTCGGAGATAAATGATCATCTTTCAGCAGGTCTTCAGGATGGTCGGATTGGGCCCACTACGAATTCCTCTCTTACGCCAGCCTCTTCATCTCTGAGTATCACTTGCACCATATGTCCTCAATTGTTTGCTGGATCTGTTCCAATTTCTCTCTTCGCCTGCAGTTTTTACTCTCTGAAGGTACCTCTAATACCATGGAGGTTATTCGCTGATGTCTTAACATATTTCTTGTAATTGTACCCTTCTTCTTGTCAATGTTTTCCATTCGTTCCTACCTTCATCGACTCTGCGAATAAATTCATCATTCCTTATGTGATCAGTCTACTTGATTTGCAACATTCTACTGTAGCACAACATCTTAAACGCTTCGATTCTCTTCTGTTCCATTTTTCCCTCTGTTCATAAGTCACTACCATATAGCACTGAGCTCCAAACGTTCTTTCCAAGAAATTTCATACTCACATTAAGGCCTGTGTTTCATACCAGCAGTCGTCGTTTGGCCAGGAAGGCATACCTTGCCTGTGCAAGTTTCATTTTAGGGTCCTCTACTTCCAAGGTAGCAGAATTCTTTCGTCTCCGTGATCTCCAGTTCTGATGCTGAGGTTCTCGTTACTCTCATTCCTCCTCCTCCTCATTACATTTGCTTTCTTTTTAGATTTCCTCTTACTCCATACTCTGTATCCATCAGATCTCGTAATTCTTCTTCGATTTCAGTGAGGGTAGCAATATCAACAGAAAATCTTAACAATAATATCATTTCATAATGAATTTTAATCCAAATCATGTAATTATGTGTTACTTCAATCACAGCTTCATCGGTGTATAGACCGAACACTGGGGAGTGAAAGACCACATCCTGTCTTACAGCATTTTTAAGCCGAGCACATCGCTCCTAGTTTTCCAGGCTTCTTGTTCCCTGTTGGTTCACCTATGTACTGTATATCACCCGTCTTTCCCTAGAGCTTACCCCTATTATTTTCAGAATTCAAACATCTTGCATCATATTATATTGTCGAAGGCTTCTTATACACCACCGGCCATTAAAATTGCTACACCAAGAAGAAATGCTTATGATAAACTGGTATCCACTAGACAAATATACAGGGTGATTCAAAAAGAATACCACAACTTTAGGAATTTAAAACTCTGCAACGACAAAAGACAGAGCTAAGCACTATCTGTCGGCGAATTAAGGGAGCTATAAAGTTTCATTTAGTTGTACATTCGTTCGCTTGAGGCGCTGTTGACTAGGCGTCAGCGTCAGTTGATGCTAAGATGGCGACCGCTCAACAGAAAGCGTTTTGTGTTATTGAGTACGGCAGAAGTGAATCGACGACAGTTTTTCAGCGTGCATTTCGAACGAAGTATGGTGTTAAACCTCCTGATAGGTGGTGTATTAAACGTTGGTATAAACAGTTTACAGAGAATGGGTGCTTGTGCAAAGGGAAAAGTTCTGGACAGCCGAGAACGAGTGATGAAAATGTAGCACGCATCCAGAAGCATTTGTTCGCAGCCCAGGAAAATCGACTCGCAGAGCTAGCAGAGAGCTGCAAATTCCACAATCAACTGTATGGAGAGTCC
The DNA here is from genome assembly GCF_023864345.2 of Schistocerca serialis cubense. Lineage (NCBI taxonomy): Eukaryota > Metazoa > Arthropoda > Insecta > Orthoptera > Acrididae > Schistocerca > Schistocerca serialis. The sequence goes on from NC_064642.1 coordinate 671,454,931, forward strand.
TACGAAAAAGGTTAGTTATGAAACCTTATCGTCTGAAAATGGTTCAAGCACTGTCTGCAGCTGATAAGATTAAAAGAATCGATTTCTGTGATTTTATCCATGCTCAAATGGAAACAGATGAATCTTTCGTTTCAAAGATTGTGTTTAGTGATAAAGCAACTTTCCACACTAACGGGAAAGTCAACCGTCACAATGTCTGTATATGGGGCACTGAGAATCCGCGGGAAACAACTCAGTATGAACGTGACTCGCCTAAGGTGAACGTTTTCTGTGCCATTTCAGCCAATAAAGTTTTTAGTCCCTTTTTCTTCGAAGGTGCTACTGTAACTGCACTACAGTATCTGGAGATGTTAGAGAATTGGCTGCTCCCTCAGCTCGAACAAGAAGCACAACAATTCATATTTCAGCAGGATGGAGCGCCACCACATTGGCTCTTATCTGTCCGTAACTACCTGAACGTCAACTACCCGAGGCGATGGATCGGCCGCCAGGCACCCGTGACAGAGCACTTCATCATTGGCCTCCAAGAAGCCCTGATCTTACCCCGTACGATTTTTTCTTATGGGGGTATGTTAAGGATATGGTGTTTCGGCCACCTCTCCCAGCCGCCATTGATGATTTGAAACCAGAAATAACAGCAGCTATCCAAACTGTTACGCCTCATATGCTACAGAGAGTGTGGAACGAGTTGGAGTATCGGGTTGATATTGCTCGAGTGTCTGGAGGGGGCCATATTGAACATCTCTGAACTTGTTTTTGAGTGAAAAAAAAAACCTTTTTAAATACTCTTTGTAATGATGTATAACAGAAGGTTATATTATGTTTCTTTCATTAAATACACATTTTTAAAGTTGTGGTATTCTTTTTGAATCACCCTGTATTATACTAGGACTGACATGTGATTACATTTTCACTCAATTTGGGTGCATAGATCCTGAGAAATCAGTACCCAGATCAACCACCTCTGGCCGTAATAACGGTCTTTATACGCTTGGGCATTGAGTCAAACAGAGCTTGGATGGCGCGTACAGGTGCAGCTGCTCATGCTTCAATACAATATCACAGTTCATCAAGAGTAGAGACTGGCGTATTGTGACGAGCCAGTTGCTCGGCCACCATTGACCAGACGTTTTCAGTTGGTGAGAGATATGGAGAATGTGGTGGCCAGGGCAACAGTCGAACATTTTCTGTATCCAAAAAGGCCCGTACAGGACCTGTAGCATGCGGTCGTGCATTATCCTGCACAAATGTAGGGTTTCGCAGGGATCGAATGAAGGATAGAGCCACGGGTCGTAACACATTTGAAATGTAACGTCCACTGTTCAAAGTGCCGTGAATGCGAACAAGATGTGACCCAGACGTGTAACCAATGGCACCCCATACCATCACGCCGGTTGATACGCCAGTATGGCGATGACGAATACACGCTTCCAATGTGCGTTCACCACGATGTCGCCAAACACGGATTTGACCATCATGATGCTGTAAACAGAACCTGGATTCATCCGGAAAAATGACTTTTTGCCATTCGTGCACCCAGGTTCGTCGTTGAGTACACCATCGCAGCCGCTCCTGTCAAGGGTAACTGCAGCCATGGTCCCCGAGCTGATTCTCCATGCTGCTGCGAACGTCGTCGAACTGTTCGTGGAGATGGTTGTTGTCTTACAAACGTCCCCATCTGTTGACTCAGGGATCGAGACGTGGCTCCACGATCCGTTAGAGCCATGCGGATAGATGCCTGTCATCTAGACTGCTAGTGATACGAGGCCGTTGGGATCTAGCACGGCGTTCCGTATTACCCTCCTGAACCCGCCGATTCCATATTCTGCTAGCAGTCATTGGCTCTCGACCAACGCGAGCAGCAATGTCGCGATACGATAAACCGCAATCGCGATAGACTACAATCCGCCCATTACCAAAGTCGGAAACGTGATGGTACGCATTTCTCCTCCTTACACGAGGCATCACAACAACGTTTCACCAGGCAACGCCGATCAGCTGCTGTTTGTGTACGAGAAATCGATTGGAAACTTTCCTCATGTCAGCACGTTGTAGGTGTCGCCACCGGCGCCAACCTTGTGTGAATACTCTGAAAAGCTAATCATTTGCATATCACAGCATCTTCTTCCTGTTGGTTAAATTTCGCGTCTGTAGCACGTCATCTTCGTGGTGTAGCAATTTTAATGGCCGGTAGTGTAGGTCGACAAATGGTACAGTCGTGTATTGATTTTTTTCTTTTTTTTTTTCACTTTTGCTTCCCTATCCAGCCGGAACATCAGAACTGCCTCTGTGATGCCTTTACCTTTCCTAAAGCCAAGAAGATTGTCATACAACCGGTCTTCAGTTTTCGTTTTCCCTGTAAAATATTCCTGTCAGTAACTTGAATGCATCAGCTATTAGGCTGAATGTGCGAGTTCTCGTATTTACTTCCAGTTCGATCTTTGGAACTGAATGGATGATATCTTTCAGAAAGACTGATGGTATGTCTACAGCCTCATAGACCTTGCACACCAATCTTAATGGACTTTTGGTTGCCTCTTTCCCCAGTGATTTTAGAAATTCCGATGGAATATACGACTTCTGAATTACTTAAATAAGTCTGACACAATTGTCAATATGGATTCCAATTCTGGACCCTTATCTCTTTCTAATCGACTCCAGTTTCCTCTTCAATCTTCTCCCCACACTGAGGCCTTGAATGTACTCTTTCTACCCATCTGCTCTCTCCTCTGCCCTTAATAGTGGAGTTCTTATCACACTGTAAATGTTGCTATCCTTGCTTCTCATATAACCGAAGACTGTTTTAACTTTTCGGCATGCTGCCTCAATCCTACGTACTTTCGTAAGATGTGAGTATTAATTAGGTGGTTGGAACGTATTTAAGTGCAAAGATTAACAGCAAGTAAAGAGCAGTTTGAAATATCGATGTGCCTTTTTGTAAGTTCATAAGTGAAGAAATCGGTATGCTACGAGCTCTAAATCTCAGATTATGCAAAAATATCAATTCATGAAATTCTAAAATGATAAAATCATGTGTTGCTTGCGACTTATTGGGGAGTTAGTTATTATTATATTATTATATATAATATTATTATATTCAGAATACAAAAATACTCACTCACATAAATAAAACTGTTCACTGATTCTGAATGCGCAATATGATAAGTTCAAAATAAGTAGCATATAAGTGGTTTTGATACGCCATTGCAGCACATGGTAAACAGATTCTACAACTAGGGGCTAGCTGATTACTTAGCTCCGAACAGTAGAACGAAGCGAGCTCCCACATAAACTGTGAGTGCTGATGTGATGCGTTTCAGTCCACTTATAAACAGGACGACCTTTCCTCTATGGGAGGAGTTCCCTGGAGTAATCTGGAAAGTTCGGATGCAGACTGGGTGATAGTGTAAGCGTGGAACTTTGTTTATATTTCCAAGTTAAACTGCTACTGCCGTGCTTGCTAATTCTACCATCGAATCTGAGTCGCTTGTCCTCTTTTCGTAGTGAGGATGCACTTTTCAGTGGCGTTTCGTGTGAACTTGGCAAATATTAGGTTTTGCTTGATCGAGTTCGCCTTGACTGTTTCACAGTTATTCTAGAAAACGATTTGGAATACGTCCAGTTGCAATACAACAGTTCCATGAACATCCCATGTGATAAATTCATATCTGTGAACTAGTGGTATTCACCGGAGTGACAATAATAAATTTTAGGTGATATATAAAACCTTATGTTGTGGATTTTAGTGACCTTTGTGGTTGGGTATATCTCGATTCAAAAGTACTTCGAATTATTCATTACAATATCTGGATAACATGATACCTTGCGTAAAAAGCTTTAATTCTTCCCTGTTAGGCAAATAATGAATATTGACGTAGCAGTACATGAGGTATCCTTTTACTTCTGCACTTAGAATAATTGATAGATCATTAAGAATTGGAAAAAGCGAGCATGAGAATATTCGGAAAGAATCTGAATGCATGCGGAAAGGATGCAGTAGGTGCATCACAACGATATGCATTGAATTCTCTGAGATAATTATTTAAATTCCATTTTATACTTACAATTACTTACTGTACCATCCTGAAACCTATGAAGGGAAGTTTCAATGGAAAATTCTATTTTGCAGTTATTATCTCAATGATTTGCCCAGAAAGAGTTTCATTTTTTACTTGCCTGAAAATTTGTTCGGTAATATTCCAAAAAAAAATGGAAAATATTCACAAAATTACCACTAAAGAGAGAAATTTATACAGATAAACTCCTTAACCTAATTAGTAAGCAGCCATAATGCAAATGGAAATTTTTCCAAACCAAAAAGAAGAAAGATGACATATCGAAAAAAACACATTTAGAAAATTACAAGGATTACTGTCAAAAAAAAAGTGATAGAAAGTGTTGAATGAAAGCTCTTGCCAAACGACTCGCAGACAAGGACGTGAATGGAGAGGAAAAGTAAATGGAGATGAAAATAGAAAATTAACTGGATAAGCGTAAGTAACGTAAGATGAAACTTTTGGAACAGGAAATGGAAACAATTTCTCTTGAAGTATATCACCTTGAGGAGAGAGAACTCATTCGCATCTGGGGGATCTTCCTAGCCAATATCTCAAAATCACCCAGACACTTCAAAGAGACGCGTATCACATATAAGCAAACGTTATCCTGTTGAAAAGTAGCACAGCAATATTGCCATATGAGAGGTAACACATGAGGACGCAATATGCCGTGGCGTACCTTCGTGCTGTTGTAGTTCGCTCAAACACTGCCAGGGGTCGTCATATCAGATGGAGTCCCACAAAATGACACCCAGAATAACACCATTGTACATCAGAATAATAATGGAAGACTGGTATTCACCCCTGGTCGCCTCCATACTAAGCGAAGATGGTCGTTAATGGTAGTGCGGAACCGTTATTCATCGCTAAATACAATGCGAGGCCATCCACCAACTGTCCATGCTTCACACTTACGGCACCAATCCAAATGCAGCCATTTGTGTTTTGGTGACAACAACAGCTTACGCTTTGTTTGGGATGACACAGAGTGATGCGTAGGGTCCATTGTATGTCTTATAATGGCAGGTGCAGATGTAAAGGGTTTACTATGTGCTTGGTGTACAATACAGTGATTTTTCTTTGTTGTGGTCAGACGTGCTCGACCAGAACCTTTCCGACAGGTATGTGTGCCCTCATCTTCACACGCAGTCCATCACTAGCCCAATGTCACACCTGAAAGCCCCAGAACTGTGGATACTGCACTATTCGACCAGCCAACAAAATTGAGACTCTCAATGAGGACCCTTTCAAACTCTGCCAGGAGCTGTTAAAGCAGTCTAATACGAGTTTGTGGCCTCTCCGTGTCCTTCACATCGATCGCTCAACGTATGAAGCTTTACATGCCTACTCTATACACTACTTATGTCCATCATGGATAACTGTAACTCTAATTATTTACATACACACCGATGGTTGTATATGAAAGGAGTTACACTGACATCAAACCAAGTCCTCTGGGTGTTCAGGTTTTTTGCCAGGCAGTGCATGTGTTGCTACAGCTAGCCTTTCTGGATGTTGGTTATAACAGAATGAAATGTAGTGAATACCCCCTCCATATTTTGTAAAGTAAACATATAATGTGAGTCGTCAGCTGAGTCTGTATATGAGAACGAGCAAAGAAATACTACTAACACACAGTGCACATACTAAACAAATAAAAGTTTAAAGTTCAAATAGCCAGAAACTGCGGAGTGTCCGACATGAAATTTTAAATATTGCACTCTTCAGTTTGCATATTTATAGTGAGAAGCTATTGCGGACATATATTTATACCCATTACTGTTAACACACGTGAGCATTTGCTTATACTTCTTCAAGTAACATTCACAATTCGCTAGTGGTGTTTTCAGGGATCCATGTTTCTGCCTTAACACTCCTAGTACCACTGATGTCAATATGACACCACAAGCACACTGGAAAAATGCTTTCGAAGCTCTTTTTCTTTTCAGAATACGTGACTTTCTCTGTCTGGGTCTATTGCACCCAATGATGTTTTGTTCAAGTTTATATTTAAAAAACATTAAAATTTCTTCAAGGTTCTTTTGCACTGAGTACAATTGGGATCAATATGACCACAATGAAGGGTGCCACATTTCTTAATCGTCATACCAGTATACAATAAAAAAAAATGCATAAAAAATTGTAACATAAAATACGTTTATTAAGAAAAAAAGTACATTGTGTGTGTGTGTGTGTGTGTGTGTGTGTGTGTGTGTGTGTGTGTGTGTTTGTGTGTGTGTGTGTGAGTGTGTGTGTGTGTGTGTGTGCCTGTGTGTGAAGATATATGCCAAATACATTTATGTCTTTATAAGATATACACTTTTAGGAAAAAGATTAATAAGCATCAAATATTCTAATATTTGTTTTACAAATTAACAACAACATCACAGAAATAAACCTGAACTTTTATTCCATTTCTTTGTACTTTGTGATTGACTTGGCCCTTTTTAATAGAGCCTTATTCTTTTATAAATAATTGTGCATTTTGGAACAATAAAAACGCTAGCTTACCAAGCATAGAAGACTACTTCCAATAATATCGACTGGATGTTTATTCCTGTCGTCCATACACTGTATGTCCATCAAAGAAAATATTCTCTTAACGTTACCATTGCGCCCAGGTGCGCAAAAAACATACACATACAACATAAATCTTTTTATTACTCGTGAAATTTCGTTTCTAATTTGGAAAATACAGCTACCTTTTTTTAAGAGGCTGTTTTGTTTTTTTTATCGAGAGACTGTAATTCACAGGTGAATGTTTTTTTTAGTTTTGTGATTCGATTAAACAAAAATGTGTCATTTATATTGATACTTTTTTATTTTCAGATGGTCCACCTATTTTTCTACACTTGCCCTTAGATGTATTTTGCCAGTCATCCAATGACCCCAAGTATTTTTAATAGTATTGTCAACAGTGTCAAATAATCAGTGTTATATGAAATGTGACTTCTTCGTCATGAGAGATTTCGTTTGGTATCTTTTTTTGAAATCACTCCATTTTCTTGGCATATAGTTAGCAATTTTTTAGCTTGAGAAAGTAAAATCTAAATTTTCAGTTTTTCCATTGCTATGTTCTCAGTCACTGTACAACATCTAAAACTTCTGTAAGAGACGTCTTTCTTTCTTCAATTTTTAATACTCAGAAATGAAGAGTGTACATTGGCTACCAAGAAACCAAAGATACACTTGACTGACAGAATTTATGAAAAAGCAGGTGAAATACTGGGTGCTTTTCCTTCTGACGAAAAAATGATTCCTAAACATCAAATAAATTTACACAACGTTCAGTAAGTGGTAACAGTGATATCCGTCTCGTTTTGGAATGTGAAAGCAGAGTTTTAGATTAAAAAGTTTACAGAAATATTTTGGCCTTTCTATCCTGACAACATATATCACAAAATAACTGGATATTTTTTTAATTATTTGATCAGTGCCACAGAATAATTAGTCACCTGCTGATTGTAATGTCTTGTGTAATATAGGACCAAGGTATCCAAATTTCCAACATCTGCTCCAATTTCTAGTTTTCGTTAACTGCATGTAATATTAGTATCATGTCTCTCTCGTCCAAAATTGACGTTAGCTTTATTGCCTCCAAATCCAGTGTATTTCTTAACAGCGATTATAAAATCATTTAGACCCTGCATAGAAAAATTGACCACCTTATCTGAGGTCTCCACCTCTTAAACTTCGCATTTTTTATAATTTTATAGTTATGCCCGTCTTGGTAAAACACTGAATCAGAAGTTGGAAGATTTTTTTTATTTTTATTGGCACTTGAGTCAGTGTTAATGCTATAAAATGAACAACTTTTAAGTCATTACGAACGAAATGAACTTTTTAGATGAAGTATGTTGAGTGGCAGTTTTTGGGCATTAAATATTTTAGGTAATAACTCAGTAAGGCAATCTGTATAAGAGACAATGTGATGTTTTTTGACCACATTGTATGCAAAACAAAATTCTGCTGAACTAATTGTTTGCCTTCTAAATTATCGTGTTATACAAACTAATTTACGAGAGTTTTAGTTTTAATTGACGATGGAGCTTGGAATTTATGTTTCTCTTTTCCAAAGTGATCCCTTGGATCAGAAATTCCTTCATGACCAATACTTAAATACGTATTACAGCGTTTGCAGAAGGCGGGTTCTGTTCACTCTTTATTTTAATAAGGAGGCATTGCTCTCTATATTGGTCGCAAATTTTGCACTTTATCTTTAGTGTTTTCGACAGGGATGAAAAATTATAAATTACGTTATTCGTAAATTTCGTCATTAATTTATAAAAAAAAAAGACTTATATTTTACGCATAGTACGACAACATTTCAAAGAGTTCATCTCAGGGGGAGGGCAGTGCACCTAAGCAGAAATTTAGTGCGCGAGGTTCACGTCACCTTCGTTACATAATGAAAGAAACGCTACTGCTAATGTAACAACCCATACCAAGAGCTTTTACGAGCCAGTCCTATACAATAACAAACTCGTTGAGGAAGCAGGGTAGAGTGAGACCCGAAGAGACATCCGTTACAATAAGAGCTATGCGATCACGTGAAGTGACGTCAGGTAAATATTAGCCACTACTTCGCTCCATAAATACCCCAGCGTTTTAGCTCGTAAGGTAGTCAGTCAGACTGATCGATGGCATACATAACGTCCTCACTCGATTCCCTGATTACAGTAGAGTGACGTCTGGCACAAGCCAGTTGTTGATTTCCTGCACGCTACTGAGCAACAACAGCCGCTATTGGAAGAAATGCCAACCTCATCATAATCACCAGTCTTAGTGTTCAACACCACAGCCTGCCACTGACGTAGGTGGGTGACCAGGGGGTCTCCCCTATCGTCCCAGATCAGGACACCAGCGTTACCGATACTTCGGCGGGGTGAGGAGGGCCTACCTCAGTGGCAGACCAAGATCGTCATACTGCACGGCTACATGGCAAACGTCATGGCGGTTCAACAAATGAAGAAGAATGTTGGTGAGCGGGAGGGGCAGAGCACCTGCCAGATGAGCGTTTGTAAGTCCAATACGCACTCCGCCTTCACTCACTGCCACGGCATCGCAGTTGGGCACCGCGGGCGACGAACCGCCCTAGCAGCAGCCTGCCAAGAAGGGAGAGTAAGGCGTCAGCTGCCATGAGCGGGCTGAAGGCCAATTACGAATCGAATCCTCGACGGGCATCGATAGCCGATGTCAAGAGAGAGTCAAGCCACTGATCGGTTTTCTTTTTTTTTTCATGAGTCATCAGACTGATTTGAAGTGGCCTGCCACGAATTCTTCTCCTGTGCCAACCTCTTCTCTTCTCCTGTGCCAATCTCTTTGTCACAGAGTAGCACTTGCAACCAACGTCCTCAATTACTTGCTGTATGTATTCCAATCTCTGCCTTCCTCTACACTTTTTGCCTTCGAAAGCTCTCTGTAGTACCTTGGAAGTCATTCCCTCATGTCTTAGTAGGTGTCCTGTCACCCTATCCCTTCTTCTTATCGTGTTTCCACATAGCCGGCCGCGGTGGTCTAGCGGTTCTAGGCGCTCAGTCCGGAACCGCGCGACTGCTACGGTCGCAGGTTCGAATCCTGCCTCGGGCATGGATGTGTGTGATGTCCTTAGGTTAGTTAGGTTTAAGTAGTTCTAAGTTCTAGGGGATTGATGACCACAGATGTTAAGTCCCGTAGTGCTCAGAACCATTTGAACCACCTCTCCGATTCTGCACAGAACCTAGTGATTCTTTACCTTATGACTCCACCTAATTTTCAGCATTCGCCTGTAGCACCACATTTCAAATGCTTCGGTCCTCTTCTGTTCCATTTTTCCCAAAGTCCATGATTCACTGCCATACAATCCTGTGCTCCAAACGTCTATCCTCAAAACTTTCTTCCTCAAATTAAGGCCTATGTTTGATACTAGTAGACTTCTCCTGGCCAGGAATTCACTTTTTGCCATTGCTAGCCTGCTTTTGATGTCATCATCACTCCGTCCGTCATTGCTTATTTTGCTGCCTGGTTAGCAGAATTCCTCATTCCCTTCGTTACAATCAACTCGGATGTTAAGTTTCTCGGTTTTTCTTATTTCTGCTTCTTCTAATTGCATTCGTCTTTCTGCAATTTACTCTTAATCCATATTCCGTGCTCATTAGACTGTTCATTCCCCTCAGCAGATCATGTAATTCTTCTTCACTTTCACTAAGGATAGCAATGTCATCAGCGAATCCTGTTATTAATATCTTTTTACCTTGTATTTTAATCCCAGTCCTGAAGCTTTCTTTTACTTTCGTCTTTGCTTCTTCCGTGTACTGACTGAACAGTAGGGGCGAAAGACTGCATCCCTGTTTCACAGCCTTTTTAATCCGAGCACTTCGTTCTTGGGCGTCCACACTTATAATTCCCTCTTGGCTCTTGTACAGTTGTATATTGCCCTTCTCACCTGTAGCTTAACCCTGTTTTTCTCAAAATTTCCAACATCTTGCACCATTTTACACTGTCGAACGCTGTTTCCAGGTCGATAAATCCTATGGATGTTTCTTTTCTTTCATTATCAAGCGGAACGTCAGAATTGCCTCTCTGTTGCCTTTACCTCTCCTAAAGCCAAACCGATCGTCATCTAACACATCCTCAGTTTTCTCTTCCTTTCTTCTGTATGTTATTTTTGTCAGCAATTTGGGTGCATGAACAGTTAAGCTGATTGTACGATAATTCTTGCACGTGTCAGCTCTTGCAGTCTTCGGAATTGTGAGGATATTTTTTCGAAAGTCAAATCGTTTGTCGCCAAACTCATAAATTCTACACACCAACGCAAATAGTCGTTTTGTTACCACTGCCCCCAAATGATTTTAGAAATTCTGATCGAATATTATTTATCCCTTCTGACTTATTTTATCTCAAGTTCTCTAAAGCTCTATTAAATTCTGATTTTAATACTGAATCCCCTATCTCTTCTAAATACACTCCTGCTTCTTCTTCTTTCATATCAATTCTTCACCTTATACAGGCCTTCAATGTACTCTTTCTACCTGTCCCCTCTTCAATACTTACATGCTCATTCCGTTTCATATTGTTTTGCAACGTCACTCTTAGATATTTAATCGGCTTGACTGAGTCCAGCAGCACACTACTAACTATGTACTCGAACATACGGCTTTGATTTTAGTAGTCATCTACATTCACTTACATTTTTCTACATTTAGAGCTAGCTAACATTCAAGAGGACAACTAGAAATTTATCTCAGTCATCTTGTATCTTCCTACAGCCAATCAACCTTCCCATACATCAGCGAACAGCCGCAGACTGCTGCCTACCCTGTCCGCTAGGTAATTTATGTACACAGGAAATGATGATGATGACGATGATAATGTTTGGTTTGTGGGGCGCTCAACTGCGCGGTTATCAGCGCCCGTACAAATTCCCTACCTTTTCTCAGCCCACTCTCGCCACTTTCATCAATGGTGATGAAATGATGAGGACAACACAAACACCCAGTCATCTCGAGGCAGCTGAAAATCCCTGACCCCGCCAAGAATCGAACCCGGGAGCACGTACTCGGGAAGCGAGAACGCGACCGCGAGATCACGAGCTGCGGACTACATAGAAAATAACAGCCGTCTTATTAAACATCTGACTAACAGTCACCGTCGAGGACAACATACTAGGTTCTATCGCTGAAGAAGTCTTCAAGCCACTCAAGTACCTAGGAATCCAATCCGTATGCCTGTACCTACGTTAACAGTCGGCTTGCTGCCACTGTTTCAAATGCTTTACGGAACTCTAGGAACATGGAAGGCATTTGTTGCCCTTCATCCATGGTTTGCAGGATCTTATGTGCAAAAAGGGAAATCTGAGTTTCGCACGAGCGATGCTTTCTAAAACCGTATTGATTTGTGGACAGAAGCTTTTCCCTCTCACGAACATCTAGTGTATTCGAACTAAGAATATGTTCAAGGATTCTACAGCAAACTGTAGTTAAAGATATGGTCTGTAATTTTCGAGGCCGTTCTTGTATCCTTCTTGTATACAGGAGTTACCACCGCTTTCTCCAGTCGCTTGGGACTTGGCGCTGGGCTAAGGATTGACGATATATTAGGAGGTATCCCATGACTTTTGTCACCTCAGTGTATATATTCACCAAAAATGCTAAACCCCTACAGAAAATCTGTCTTTATATATATATATATAGGCATTTTTTCAAAGTTAGTACCATTTTGAAATTAAAAAAGACGTGCTAAGATATCTCAATAATTTTATTTTTACATTAATGCCTGTACCCTAATCTATGCACTGACGCCATTACGTTTTACGTTGTGTACTGAGTGTTTAAGATGCCTCCGATAATCGTGAGTCCCGCCGACTGTGAAGTACGGGCTGTTATATGATTTCTTAGTGCTAAAGGCCTAAAAGCGATCGATATTCATCGTGAGATCTGTGCAGTGTACGGAGAAAACATTATGAGTGATGGAATGGTAAGAAAGTGGGTGAGAGCATTTAAAGATGGCCGCACAAGTGTGCATGATGAACAACGCAGTAGGCGTCCTTCGGTCGTTAATGAAAGTTTGGTGCAGGAAGTGGACAATAAGGTGAGAGAAAACAGACGCTTTACGATTTCCTGCTTGCGGGATGACTTTCCTAATGTTTTTCGTAGTGTTTTGTATGGAATTGTGACCGAGCACTTCAATCACCGAAAATGTTGTTGGATGTGTCAAAAGCCAACCTTTAGACAGTGCATTGACTTTCCTTGAGCAGTACCACAACGATGGTGATGATTTCTTAAGCCAAATTGTTACGGGCCTACGTCACACCAGAATCAAAGCAATAGCCCATGGAAGTTGAGATTAGAAGCAAACCTTTAAACAGTGCATTGACTTTCCTTGAGCGGTACCACAACGATGGTGATGATTTCTTAAGCCAAATTGTTGCGGGTGATGAAACACGAGTGGCCTACGTCACACTAGAATCAAAGCAACAGCCCATGGAAGTTGAGCAAGGGCATTGTTTTTCTGCAAGACAATGCCCGTCCGCATGTGGCGAATCAGACCAAAGATCTCATCACATCTTTTCAATGGCAGACTCTAGATAATCCTCCTTACAGCCCCGATCTTGCGCCCAGTACTACCATCTGTTCCTGCACTTGGAGAAACACCTGGACGATCAGCGTCTTCAAAACGATGACGAAGTCAAAACAGTGGTGATGCAGTGGTTAACAAGTCAGGCGGCAGACTTCTATGAGGAGAGTATTCAAAAACTGGTACAACGTTATGACAAGCGTCTCAATATTGACTGAAATTATGTAGAAAAGTAGATTAAGGCACAGGCTTTCATGTAAAAATAAAATTACTGAGATATCTTAGCACGTCTTTCTTTTTAATTTCAAAACGGTACTTACTTAAAAAAAAAGCCTCGTATATTATTAATGTTTGTATGTGAAATAGTTTGTGACAACTATAGAAAGCTACAGACACACTATAAATTCATTCCATTCATGATCTATTAGGGCTTAAGATTTGGTATAAAATGAGCATGTGTGACGTACAAGTAAAGAAATTGTTTATTTACTGTAAATATAAATATATGACAGGATTGCTGAGTGCCGAAACAGAGTGTTCTCCACAGTTACACGGAAAGATTATCCAGTCCATCGTTTATCAGGACGCCAGTCAACGACTCAATATCTTAAAAAAGAACCGTTAACTCCGATAGAACAACACGCTTTCCTTTCCTGACTATCTTCGTGTCCAGATGTTTAGTAACTGGCAGATTTTCACTATCGTTAACTTTCTTTTACGCCTGGGAATTGTGTAATGTGTTTTCCATGTGGGTATACCCTGTGGTATGAGAAATTATTCATAGCAGTTAGTAAACTGTATGGGGAAATACTAAACAGTTCTCTTTTACGAAGCCGCTACTGAATAATTTTAATGCGTCAAAGTGTTTAAGGGACTTTATCGAGTTGGCGAACTTCGAGACACTTCAAGCGTAGCTAATTTTGCATCCCCTTTGACCCTTGTATCTGCACAAACGCTACAGTGAGAGTAAACTACCTTGTAGCTTCTGGCCCTATACTCCAAGGCCAAAGGAGGGCGCAAGTAATTAAACACTTTGGGCGTGCTATCACCGAATCGGCTAGATAAATGGTGCCAAACAAACCTCAAGATTCGGTCTAAGTAAGTTCCGTCTCTTGCGCGTGATGGAAAAAGCTAATAGGCATAGTGGCATGCACCGCACTATTGAACCATTTTTAAACGCTAAAACTTATTCACCATGACTTCAACTCAGTAACTGAAGAGTAACCCAAATAAAATATTTGCCTCAAGCATTTTCTGGCTTATAACTAATGAGCTGCCCCTTTATTAGCGTAATACTCAATTTTTTTTAGTATCTTGTACATAATTTTAATATTAGTCGATTGCTTTATCATGGTGGTACAATAAGTAAAGTGGAGGACACCTGATTTCTAGCGTTGAAGACAGGTGGTGTAATATCATCGATCCTTAATATACCTTCCATCTGCGAGATGCGAATGTTTACATTACAATGAATGAAATCCCTGAGACACCGTTTGAAACTAATAATGTAGTGCGCACACAGAGACGCGCAAGTCAAATAAACTATAGCCAAAATATGGTACATAACGGACAATTGGGCATCCAGAAATTACATCAGACGTTAAGGGGAGGGAGGGTGACAAAGTAAGACATCGTGTGATAAGCGAGGAGAGGGGACGGAAAGTCATAAGTTTCGTGACGTTATATGTAAAAAGTTTCATTTTGCTTTATATTACAACTCTAAACTTCACCTCTAGCAAAAAAGTTTAAAACATCATCAATTCTATCATCATTATTATTTACTAACATTTAAATTTGTTTGTATCGCTTTTTGGCATCTGGCGGCCCCCACGATGTGCATACGGTGTCGTGAGTCAGCCGCCTTTGACGTACGTCGAAAGGCCAGTACCGCATTTGCGATTGTGACAAAAATCGAAACTGCCCAAATTTCGTCTATTTTGAACTGTTTACACCATTCAGTTGATACCTGACTTATTATTTTGTCATTTTCAGTTTATCTAACAATTTTAAAGTGAGTAAAAAATGATTTAGGTATCGTTCACCACAAATTACAACGAAGATAAAGTACAAGTTATGCTGCTGAAAAAAAACTTATACCAGTCGAATGTGAAGTGGATTCGAAAAATCAAAGAACTCCAAATAAAACACTAAAAAGAAAGTGGCACTTATAGATTATTTTTAGGCTATCTCTGCCGGCCTAGGTGGCCGAGCGGTTCTAGGCGCGACCACTACGGTCACAGGTTCGAATCCTGCCTCGGACATGGATGTGTGTGATGTCCTTAAGTTAGTTAGGTTTAAGTAGTTCTAAGCTCTAGGGGAGTGATGACCTCAGAAGTTAAGTCCCATGGTGCTGAAACCCATTTCAACCATTTTTAGGTTATCTCTTCGTCGTGGAAACCACCAAAGCAATTAAAACCATTGGGTGTAAAAGTAAATTTGAGTTTTCTATTATTTTAACAATTCGTTCTCCCCCGCTAGAAATACATTCGTATTCAAAAAAAGCCCGAACACGTTCAACGACTAGAGACAGAACGATCATATTCACAGGACGTTAGTATGTATTTCAGTCACCTCAGTTCTTCGTGTGTCATGTTGCCTATTAGGCACAGGTTCGCCATGGGTCGTGATAACTTGTTCCATGCGCGATACTGTTGATGCGCATATGGTTCAAATGGCACCTGTGGTATAGCCATCCATCCTGCATTCACCTGGTTCCAGAGTTCATCTGTGGCGGTTTGCACTGAGCCACAGCGCTGCACCCGTCCTTTCACCTTATTCCAGAAATGGTGACAAGTCCGGTGGTCTGGCGGGCCAGGGCAAAAGTCTGACATTATATGACACCCAGAAGACATTTCTTGGTGCAGCAACATGCGGCCGTGCATTATCTTGCTGAAAAATGGCGTCTGAGTTGTTACGCAGAAAGGGTCACAAGATGTCATTTACGTAGGTCATATGGGTCGCTGTACCTTGGACGCACACCAGTTGTGATTTATGGTTGCACTCAACAGCACCCCACACTATAAGGCCTTTAGTTGGCGCTGTATGTCTCGTCTGAATGAAGTCACTGTGATGCCACTCACCCTCTCTGCGGTGAACCAAAATGCGGCCGTCATTTTCCAACAAACAGAACCTGGATTCCTCCGAAAAACTATATGATGCCATTCCTGTTTCCAGTGACGTCGTTGCATACTCCATTGCCGTCTGGCATGTTTCTGCACATTAGTCAAAGATAGGCGGAGAAGTGGACGAGGCACACGTAACCCAAGCCATAATAAACGGTGAAGGACTGTAACTCCTGATAGTGTTCGATGTGTTTTTGTTTACGATGTTCGACTGTTGGACCAGATCCGAGGAGGACGCAGATCTGGCCTGCAATGCCATTCGGATGATCTGCTCAGGCAGTAGTCCGTGTTATGCGACCTGACCCATCTCGTCGTGTTCTATGCCCTTCCTTGAACGATTCTGCATACACCCCTTTTCACTGCCTCAATACTTCGTCCCACACGAGCAGCAATCTTCCGGATGGCTCCATCACATTCTCATATGCCAATAATACACCCTCTTTCAAATTTACTGATTTGACGGCACGGTTCGCGCGTATGTCTAAGGCATCCTGCACGTCTACCCAAGACACACTCCATCACCTTCGGTTTATATCGACAGCGAGAGCCGTAGGTACATTTTATTGGTAGTTGGTGTTGCGCGCAATTTCGATGTTGATCTTGAACCCGCCAGCTGACACTGTTGAAATGCTAATCATTTCTGCAGAACTTATAACGTGCATGTACTGTGAATATGAACGTCCTATGTATCATTGTCCAATGTTTCTTATTTTTTATTTTTTTATGTATTTATTAAATTTTTTTGCTTTGTTTTGTTTTTCTTACATTCGTATGTATTTAGTGTGTTGTGGCAATCTGGAAAACAGTACAATCTAGTCAGTTACGTTCAGTTGTTATTCACTACTTATAATGAAGCCAAATTGGCAGCCCCATCTTTCTGTCTGTCTGTTGGGGGTAGTCTCGGAAGATATAGGCTCGATTTACAGATTCTTCACGGTGATTCAGTGTACATATCGTGTGAAATGCATTCAACATCTTACATGCCCGCTTTTAATAAAAGGAAGGGGACATACCAGAAGACACTAAAGCTATTAGTACGCGAATAACTGGAAACCAATTACCTGAACCAGTACCTAAATCAAAGCCCAGTCAAAACATTTCTAGGACTAAAATTATAGTACTGCAATCTGCACTCAATGTCGTGGTGTTATTTAATTGATCTTGTGGCATTTGCGACCTTTATTTTTCATCATACAAAGCCAGTAACTAACACACGCAATCCCGCAAGAGTCGCAGGTTCGAATCCTGCCTCGGGCATGGATGTGTGTGATGTCCTTAGGTTAGTTAGGTTTAAGTAGTTCTAAATTCTCACAACAGTTGAGTCCCATAGTGCTCAGAGCCATTTGAACCATTTGAACCCGTAAGAGTCATAAAGAGGTTTTGCTCATCACGAACGTTGGTGCTCAAACAACTGCAGTTAGACGTGCCAGGGAAGTTCTTTGTTTGCTATATGTTTGGAGAAGATGATGTGAACATAGCGTGTGTACCTAACATTGTAGGAACCGAGAACAAAGTGACAGCTATGCTTATCATAAATAATATGAAAGAATGGATTCTAAGTACTTGGACATAAGATGATTAAATTTTGTATCGTTCATTTCATTTGTTATGTTTTGTAACTTTGATTTGTTGTTGACTTTTTGAAAAAGGGTTTCCTATGGAGATACATGAATATTTTTGGAAATGCTGATTCAATGTAATAATTTCTTAACTTAAAACTGCATAATATGTGACGTCACTTCAGGGGGTCACACAAATGTGACCATCTCTGACAAGGAGAGGGGAGGGAGGGGGGTGGGGAGAGAACTCTGCGTAATGTAATTTATGGGTGGCCTCCAGTCTCCGATTTGTGTCTGCGAGGGAAAAGCTATGCACTTTGTGATGCGCAACGCTTCTGTCTGGACTTGGTGAATAAGCAATTAATTTAATGAAATAACTCACCCTGGTGTTAATTCTACAGCGAGGTACACGTATACTGAATTCTGTGCGAATCTAATGATTGTACTGTTACAGATCAGCCATATTATGAATTTTCGAATTGTCAAAGTTGATAAAGTTGAAATAAGTTAAATACTAACGCTAATTCCTGCTGTATAAGAAATGTATATGAAAATACACCATTGTTTGATCTGCAAGGAAAAGTGCGAATTTAAGTGAAACAGAGTATATGAATCCCGACGCATTACACATGGGAATAGACGTTCAAGCTGATGGACTTTCGTAGCAAATCTTCGAGTACGCGCAAGATCAGAACTTTTATGAGGGAATTATTATTAGCGGCAAAAGCGTTACCCTCCTTTTTGAGGTTTCTCTTCGACCAGATAATACTATCAGATTCCACTCTACTAAGTTGTAATTCTATAGAAAACTTTCGAAAGTTCTATTACGAGAAGCCTAATTTCTTCTGGAGATGTAGTCTACGACGAACTTAGTAGTGGGAAGTCGGGCAGCAGAAGACTAATTTCGTCGAGCTGCAGAAAGCAAATACCAGAAGAAATTGCCACTTAGTAAACGATTGATACTTACACAAACATTACATAAACCCTTAAGACACTATCTTTGATGTTTCAATAAAATTCCAGATATCACCAAACAGATAATTTTTTTTTATATTTTTAATTGGGAACCCTTATGTTGATAAAAACGAGCTTCGGTCTAAATGAATGGCGTCTGTTGTGCGTAAAGGAGAGAGTTAATACATACAGCGTAAGCTGGAATTAATAGCACTTAAACACTTTTATTTTCCCGTTCCAGGTTTTAATTATCATGAATTCAGGCTAGTAACTGATCAATAAATCAAATAATACGTTAGAGGCGTCCATTTCCTACTTTGCAACTAACGGGCTGTCTCCTTATTAGTGAAAAGCTCAAGATTGTTAGTTTCTTATCCATAATTCTGTTATTAGTCGGTTTCCTTATAACGATGGCACAGTAAAGAAAGGGAACGACACCTGATTTCTGAGGTCGAGGATAGATGAAAAGCTCTTATGTTGATCTGTATGATATCCAGTAGAAATTGAACGTAAGTAACTTTTTGATCAGAATATCGTTTCGCTGCATATGTTTGTGACGATCTTAAACTGACCTCTTTCCCATAGGTTCATTCTTTGATGTGTTAACGTAGTCTTCTGTTGTCTTGAAACGAACAGGTATTTGCTAGTAAGATCTACAGATGTTGCTTCAGAAACCCATTAAATATTTTATTTAGCTTCAGGTACTAACTGATCCTGTGCCACGGACACGGAAATTATATCATTTTAGAAAACTAAAGGACTCGTTAAAAGGTAGTACATAATTTTAATATTCATACACGGATGAGACAAAACTTTAAGAACTCTGCCCATAGCGAGAGTAAACGCCACCTGGTTGCATTGGGGCACGTGTCTCGAGAAGGAAGTTATATAAACGGAGCAGAGACGAATGCGGAATCGTTCTAGCGAAGATAAGTTGTGTGGGTAAAGTTATGAGACTGAATTTTTATCTGCCAAGGTTTTTATTTACTCACTTTTTTTCTGAACAACAATATTGTCCCTTTAAAAGCAGTTTCTTTCGGTAGCTATATCTCGGTGGAGTCGTTGTTTCCAGTCTTGGTAGCAACGGTGGAACGTGTCAACTGGTAGCGCCCTTAACATGTTCGCCAGAGTGACAGAGTGATTCCCTTTTAAGATATTTTTCAGTTTCTGGAAAATAAAAACGGCACAGGGACGCAGATCAGGTGAACAGGCGGGGCTATGGAACAACAGGAATTTCTTTTGATATCAAAAATTCAGTAATGGAAGTGGCCGTGTGACATGACACGTTGTCATGATGCTGCGTCCACTTGTCTGGCATGTCTGGTCTCACTCGGTTCACCCTTTTCCTGAGCCTTTCAAGGAAATCTTCATAAAAAAACTTGGTCGACAGTTTGTTCCGGAGGTACAAACTCCTAATGCGTGATACCCCTAGTGTCAAAAAAGCAAATCAGCATTGTTTTGATCTGGGATTTGCTTTTTCGAGTTTTTTTTAGGTCGATGTCTCAGTGTGCCACTACTCACTTTGCCGATTTGTCTCTAGATCGTACTCAAAAATCAAGGGTCCATCGCGTGTGATCACATTACCGAACCAATCGTGGTTAGTGGTAATCATTTCATGATCAACGCAGACGTTTCTTCGATTGTTCATTTGGACAGTTGTGACGTTTTCCGCCACCATTTTGGCACAAATATTTCATATATCCAAACCTTCGGTCAAAATTTGATGTAGAGTGGAAGTGTTTAAGTTTGACAGGTCACCTATCACCCTTATTGTCGGTCTGATCTCTCAAGACAATGCTCACGTTCGACATTCGTCGGCCTTTGAAGTTTAGGATCTGCTTGAGAGATATACATCTTCGAAGTGTTTTCGGCTTTCCAAAAATTATTTATCCCAGCGAAAAACTTGTGCTCTTGATAAAGAATATTCACCACAGGCCTGTTTCAAAGTTTCGAATGTCACACTCGGGGATTCCTCAAGCTTAACGCAAAACTTGATGGCCTAACGTCGCTGTAAATTGCGTTGTTCCATTTTCGTTACATGCAACAAAAACACAGCATCACTGATGGCGATCTCGAAAACCACGTGAAGGATGTGTGGAGCTGACACTCCGTCTGAGCATCTGCAAGGGATCAAAGCACCGGTCTATACAACTTGAACAACATAGCGTTGGCAGATAATTCGCCGTCTTGTCAGCCTCATTAGTTTCCTCACACACCTCGTAAGTATCTTTAAGAAAGAGTAGATTGTTGTGGCCTGATGCCTGGGAATGAACATCTCGGAAACGGCGAAGTTGCTGGACACTAGTACTCAATTCGCTCACGGAAGTAGCATGTATTAAAATGGTTCAAATGGCTCTGAGCACTAATGGGACTTAATTTCTGAGGTCATCAGTCCCCTAGAACTTAGAACTACTTAAACCTAACTAACCTAAGGACATCACACACAGCCATGCCAGAAGCAGGATTCGAACCTGCGACAGCAGCAGCAGCGCGGTCCCGGAATGAAGTGTCTAGAACCGCTCGGCCACAGCAACCGGCAGGAGGAACTGGTTAGTGCACAATATGCACATAATGATGCGCAGCAGACGGCAGCTACGTGATTCCATGTTGACTCAGTGACACTGACAGTTACGATTTCAGTGCACACGGTATCATCGATGTTGTACTGAAGATCGTTAGAGGCTTTACATCCAGTCGGATGCATCGTGTTTCTCGTCACATCAGTTAGCCGGTCAATGTCATCCAGGATAATTGCTGCTCGACACTTGTACCACGCCATGGACGTGAGTCGTAGGGGGCAGTATTACAATACAGGGGACACTCACCTAGGCTTGCATGGGACCAGTTGTACTAATCGAAGGCACTATGACAGCTATGGACTACGTGATTATTATTGTTGACCACCTGCTTCCCTTCATGATTGATGCTTTCCCCGACACTGGTGGCTTCTTACAGTTGGATTCCTCCCAATACCACAAGATCAAAATTGAGATAAAGCTGGTTTCGGAGCATGACAGTGAACCCACGTTGATATCTTCGACACCAAATTCACTTGATCTGTGTCCGGTGGAACACAGCTGGGGCACTATCGGGTGCCGACACCTCGCTCGCAAAATACGAAAACTGCGTCACTTGTGCGTAAACATCTGATGCGACGTACCTCCGGAAAATTATGAAGGACTCGTCGGATCCGTGCCATGCAGAGTCGCTGTTGTATTGCGTTCCAAATGTGGATCATCATGCAATTAGCCAAGAGGTGATTATACTTTGGCTCGTCAGTGAATTTCTTTCAAATTACTACCGTAGTCATATAACGAAAGCATTATACGAGGGCTACTCGTAAAAGTAAGGAACGATAGGTCGTGAAATGAAAACCACAGTGAAAATCAAAAGTGTTTTATTTGCAACAGTTTGTTATAACTTCCAGCTACTTATCTCCATAGTTGCCGATCCGACTTAGACATTTGTCGTAGCGTTGTACTAACTTTGCAATAACCTCGTTAGGGAAGGCAGCCGACAGTGCTTTCCACCAATTCTCTACGCTGGCCTACAACTCGTTGTCTGTGCCAAAATGTTGTCTTCATAGCCAGCGGTTCATGTGAGCAGAGATGAAACTCAGAGGGAGACAATTACGGGCTATATTGTGGATAATCAAAAATTTCCAATTGAAAACGATGCAGGAGTATCTTCATTGCCCCTGCAGAATACGGCTGAGAATTGTCTTGAAGAATAAAACGCACGACAGTTATCTAATGTTGGCTGCATAGCTTCAAGCGAAATTTCTCACCAGGCCCTCGTACTTGGCGGGAGACACTATTGTTCTAGGTATCTTTATGTGCTTCCTCTGTGTTCATAACCAAAAAGAACGACGTAAAGCGATCGATGGACATAGTAGAGACACTGCCCAACACAGCTGTGCAAAACTTCATCCAATTTTCACTGTGTTTTCCATTTCGTGACCGATGATTCCTTACTTTCTGAATAACCCTCGTATCTACTCATGTTTGTTACGTATTATAGCAGTCACTGTCAGAAAATATTCACATCCCATTCACGTATAGCTCTCAAAACAAATTCTGGGTGGGTCTCAGTTGGGTTTTCTATGGTTTCTATAAACCGATAGGCACCAATTCCGAATTAGTTTCTACGTGGTTTGCAAAATAAATTACCGAAAAAATATTTCATGAATCTGAAGTAGGGATGGGAAAATCCGATCGATTAAAACCGATATTTCAGCTCTGCATAATCGATATTTTTCGGTATTTGTTTCGTCTCGGTTATATCAAGTGATTTAGTAATAACAGAGTAAAAAGCTGTACTAATTACATATAGCAGTGTTAAAATTTTACGTTTTTAAATAAACCTTTTTTAAGAAAGGAGTAGTATGAATTTCTAAAATCTGCATAGGTTTGAAATATTGCGCTGTTATAGAATATGGGAAAAGTGATCAGTTCTATAACAATGTCGACAGAAAAAAAGCAACACACAGTATGAGAATTGGTATACTGTTGCTCAGACAACACTGTCCCTGTTGCCGTGTATCTGTGGCATGGCTAAAGGTACGCTTGTACGTACAGTGTTTAAGACTTGCCGCCACCTGATCTATACGTTAGTTTCCCGCTGTCGTCGACAGACGTCCGTTGGACCGCAGAATAGCACCAAACCTAGTCTGGAAACATTTTTACGAAGTGACGTAGCACAATGCTTCACTTGCTTTAACACATTAAGGATTAGTCTTTCTTTTCTATGAAATAATAAAAGAGAAAACAAGTTATGGTAACGGTAATAAATTAAAAACTCAATAGCAATTCACTCATATAATAAAAATAGAAAGTACATGATTTACTCCCTGTGTCTACATAATAAGCCTTTATCTACTTGTAGCCCACGAAAACGGGAAAACTAACATGAAAACTAGGGTTCTTCAATCTCAGTTCTCACCGTTTAGCACTGACTATTCGTAAAGCCCAAATAGTGGTCTCATCCCTGAATAAAGCATGATTTTGGAGCAAGTTTCAAACAATTAGAGGCAGTAGCTGAGTACTAGTGATCTTATGCATTGAACCAATTATTACTTTTCGAGAAAAGCAGCGAACGATGGACAAAATTTTCTTTTATTTGCATATTTAATGTAATACCTTCAATCTACGTGTCTGGACACTCAGTAAGTGAAAATTTTTCAATCTTGGTTCGATTTCTACATCTTTTACGGGAAATGATAGAAATAAAATGCCGAAAATCGGTTATTTCAGTAACAGATCATTTTCAGCGGTTTTAACAGTCAGGTTATACTGGAGTAGAAAAAAATGATATAAGCGAAAATCGGTAGTTTCAGCGATAACCGTGGTCCCTAACCTGAAGAGAGAGGCAGCCGAATTACATTGCCCTACCAGGGGCGAATGATATAATTTGTGTTGCATATCCTAAGGCACATGAAACTTTTCCGGGCTAATTTTATTATTCCCACCGTGTTTGATAAGATCTCTGCCACTTTCCTTCCACGTTGTTCTGTCATACGGAAATAAGCTCAAACTCCAATGACCTAGTCATCGACATGCTGTTCCCACTTTTCCAGTTCATGACAAGTACTATGCTATTAGATGAGATGTCTATGACGAACAATATGAATAATATGTGATGTGTTTCCACCATGAAGACGAAGCTTCAAGGTGATGGACATGGGCAAATACATCGTCATGACTATGGTAGCTCCAGTCCAGAAAGGTTTCATTCGAAAGTTATAGTCAAAACTCTCGAATTCACCATGGGCTGACGATGTTAGAAAATTTTCAGCTCAAAACGCAGAAGATCCTACATACAAAGCATGCAAGCAGGTGTGATACCTGCGGGGGCGGAATGACTAACAAGGGAACCTCTCCATCGCACCCCCCTCAGATTTAGTTATAAGTTGGCACAGTGGATAGGCCTTGAAAAACTGAAAACAGATCAATTGAGAAAACAGAAGAAGTTGTGTGGAACTGTGAAAAAATAAGCAAAATATACAAACTGAGTAGTTCATGTTAAGATAGGCAACATCATAGACAGTGGGACCGCAGGAGCGCCGTGGTCTCGTGGTAACGTGAGCAGCTGCGGAACGAAAGGTCCTTGGTTCAAATCTTCCAACGAGTGAAAGGTTTATTTTTTATTTTCAGTTTATGTGACAAACTCTTATGTTTTCATCACTTTTTTGGGAGTGATTATCACATCCACAGGAAAACCTAAATCGGGCAAGGTAGAAGAATCTTTGATGCCCATTTGCCAAGTGTACAAGTTAGGTGGGTCGACAACATATTCCTGTCATGTGACGCACATGCCGTCACCAGTGTCGTATAGAATATATCAGATGTGTTTTCCTGTGGAGGAATCGGTTGACCTATGACCGTGCGATCAAATGTTTTCGGTTCCCATTGGAGAGGCACGTCATTTCGTCTACTAATCGCACGTTTTTGCGATGCGGTCGCAAAACACAGACACTAAACTTATTATAGTGAAAAGAGACGTCAATGAACGAACGGACAGATAATAAATATGCAAAAATAAAGAAAGTAAAATTTTCACTCGAGGGAAGACTTGAACCAAGGAGCTGTCGTTCAGCAGCCGTTCACGCTACCACGGGACCACGGCGCTCCTGAGCTCCCATTAGCCTTGATGTAGCTTATTTTGGACATGGACTACTCAGTTTGTATACTTTGCTTATTTTTTTCGTAGTTCCACACAACTTCTTCCTGTTTTCTCAATTGATCTGTGTTCAGTTTATCAAGGCCTATCCACTGTGCCAACTTATATCTAAATCTGAGGGGGGTGCGATGGGGAGGTTCCCTTGTAAGTACCAAATGGGTCCCTACTGGTTACAAAGGCGTAACTAAATTACCAAGCATGTCGCAGCTTACAGACAAGTAGTCTACGTAAAATACAACTACTTTTCTGGCTGTGCAATGCACAAAGTGTCGCTGTACCGTCATTTTGGCTTGGAACCAAGAAACAGCGTAAATCCTGAACAAAAATTGTCAGCAGTGATGGCTTTGTTAAAGAGTACGGTGGGGGGGGAGGCGGGGAGGAGAGAGCTTCAGAGTCACCTTTTGCACTAAGGGGGGGGGGGGAGGAGCTGCCCCTACAAGGCGAAGTAATCAGCATGAATAACCAAAGCCATGATCATGCAGAAAGTAATGGAAACCACCATACTAAAGACACGTAAGGCGTATCCACCATACATGTACCCTGTAAGAGAAAAAGTTCCTTCATGATCTTTTCACTGGCAAAAGATTTCTAATAGTTCTCTGTTCAGTTCGCCGGGGAGGGACAGCCATGGGGAGGGGACCATGAGAAACAGACTGAATAACCAGCGACAGAGTAAAGTTCTCTGAATCGAAACGTGGAATGTCAGAAGTTCTAACGTGATAGAGAAGACGGAAAATCGAAGAAAATGTAGTGTGGGTGAGTCAAGTAAACTGAGAAGAAGGGTGTACAGTCAGACGTATATACCGTAATACGAGCAGCAGCAGGATCTTGGCATAAGAGTAGTTACGATAGTATGATATGGCATAAAGTGAATTCCTGCGAATATTTCGGCGATACAATTTTCCTCAACACAATCGATAACAAACCAACGACAACAATAGTTACGACGCTGACGTAATAAGGAGAAGGTAAACAGTAATTGTATGAGCATATCGAACTGCTAATTCAGCATGCAGGAGGAGATGATTAATAACCATGGTAGTAGGAACGCGGTAGTGCGGGAAGGAATAGAAGGAATAGTTTCGGAAGATATGTGCTTGATAGTAGGAATGAGACTGGAGAAGGGCTAAGTTCTGTAATAAATTTCAGCTAATTATAGGGAATAGACTGTTGAAACAATCACGAGAGAATAAACAGAAGTGTATTTGAAAAAGTCCCGGAGAAGATTTCAGTCTGATAACATCATGGTCAGACAGAGAGTCCGCAACAAGATATTGAAATGTAAAGCGTACTCAGGTGCAGATACACATGCATATCACAGTATAGTAATGATGAAGAGAGCACTGAGATTTAAGATACTCGTTAGGAAGAATCAGTTAAAAGGGGGGATCTTAAATTGCTACTTTTATGAATCTCCTCTGACGTGTTGGAACCAAAAATGTAAAGCGACGTTCGATTTTATTCACCGCATCACTATTATAATTATAGTTCATTCACTACACGTGTAGTATACCAGATTCAGACAGGTGTGTGAATGACTGAAGTCCTACAATTTCAATAAATCTGCTCAAACTAAAACAAACTCAATGGAAACCCTATTATCGGCGATTACCGTGTAGTGACGAATTTAGTTCAATAATTGGTCCACAGTCTTAATGTACCGCCTATCTGGTGGCATCATTTCAGCCGCCGTAGGCTGTCAGGTGTATTCCTTTAACGCACCATGGATATAAATTACATTATTGATCAATTCCGGAATTACACCGTTATCAGATGTCCGCAACATAATACCAAAAGTAGAGTAAATAGGTAAGACGTATTAGTGGAAAACATTACGATTGCATATTACAATTGTTGTTTAAATTATTCACGTGATATTGGTGATATGTCTAACAAATTTTAAAACGTTTGTTTATTGCTCTGTGGGAACAGTCACGTTCCCACAGAAACTCATGTCGAGTGTGACATATGTCGTTTTGCACATATCAGTCAGCTTACAACAACAACTTTCACAACACGCCATGTAGGCAGAAACCTTAGTAAAGGTTTAAAAACATACCGACTACTTTTCCGCACCCATGCATAGACATAACTGTTATAAATGGCGGGAGACTGGAATCAACCAAAGAGTATGCTAAGACTTGTCATTTTGCAAAGACAAAGTTTTCGCCAGAGGAGGCTGCAGTCATGTGATCACTATCCTGCGTATATGTCGCAAATTCTTAGAAAACTCTTACATACCCAGGCATACTAAATCTCCCGTTATTTCTGCATTGATTTACATATTTTTAAAAAAGGCTCAGTCCTATGTGCCATTGCTGAGAACAGTCTCTGTGTTCTTTGTTATTACAAAAATCGCAAGTCCTTTCATTTGATCACAGTCCCCATAAATTCTTAAAAAACTCTTACATACCCAGGCATACTAAATCTCCCGTTATTTCTGCATTGATTTACATCTTTTTAAAAAAGGCTCAGTCCTATGTGCCATTGCTGAGAATAGTCTCTGTGTTCTTTGTTATTACAAAAATCGCAAGTCCTTTCATTTGATCACAGTCCCCATAAATTCTTAAAAAACTCTTACATACCCAGACATACTAAATCTCCCGTTATTTCTGCATTGATTTACATCTTTTTAAAAAAGGCTCAGTCCTATGTGCCATTGCTGAGAATAGTCTCTGTGTTCTTTGTTATTATAAAAATCGCAAGTCCTTTCATTTGATCACAGTCCCCATAAATTCTTAAAAAACTCTTACATACCCAGGCATACTAAATCTCCCGTTATTTCTGCATTGATTTACATCTTTTTAAAAAAGGCTCAGTCCTATGTGCCATTGCTGAGAATAGTCTCTGTGTTCTTTGTTATTACAAAAATCGCAAGTCCTTTCATTTGATCACAGTCCCCATAAATTCTTAAAAAACTCTTACATACCCAGGCATACTAAATCTCCCGTTATTTCTGCATTGATTTACATCTTTTTAAAAAAGGCTCAGTCCTATGTGCCATTGCTGAGAATAGTCTCTGTGTTCTTTGTTATTACAAAAATCGCAAGTCCTTTCATTTGATCACAGTCCCCATAAATTCTTAAAAAACTCTTACATACCCAGGCATACTAAATCTCCCATTATTTCTGCATTGATTTACATCTTTTTAAAAAAGGCTCAGTCCTATGTGCCATTGCTGAGAATAGTCTCTGTGTTCTTTCTTATTACAAAAATCGCAAGTCCTTTCATTTGATCACAGTCCCCATAAATTCTTAAAAAACTCTTACATACCCAGGCATACTAAATCTCCCGTTATTTCTGCATTGATTTACATCTTTTTAAAAAAGGCTCAGTCCTATGTGCCATTGCTGAGAATAGTCTCTGTGTTCTTTGTTATTACAAAAATCGCAAGTCCTTTCATTTGATCACAGTCCCCATACATTCTTAAAAAACTCTTACATACCCAGGCATACTAAATCTCCCGTTATTTCTGCATTGATTTACATCTTTTTAAAAAAGGCTCAGTCCTTTGTGCCATTGCTAAGAATAGTCTCTGTGTTCTTTGTTATTACAAAAATCGCAAGTCCTTTATTTGATCACAGTCCCCATAAATTCTTAAAAAACTCTTACATACCCAGGCATACTAAATCTCCCGTTATTTCTGCATTGATTTACATCTTTTTAAAAAAGGCTCAGTCCTATGTGCCATTGCTGAGAATAGTCTCTGTGTTCTTTGTTATTACAAAAATCGCAAGTCCTTTCATTTGATCACAGTCCCCATAAATTCTTAAAAAACTCTTACATACCCAGGCATACTAAATCTCCCGTTATTTCTGCATTGATTTACATCTTTTTAAAAAAGGCTCAGTCCTATGTGCCATTGCTGAGAATAGTCTCTGTGTTCTTTGTTATTACAAAAATCGCAAGTCCTTTCATGTGATCACAGTCCCCATATACTGAGGAGCGCACTTTGCCATTGTCCCGAGTCTTTACGACTGCGAGCGCAACGCCCACGGGGACCGTCGTGGACGGGGCGCCTCCTAGCTGACCGCTCAGCATCGGAATCCGTACAGTGAGCAACGCGATCGAGTCTGTAGCCCGCAAGTAGTACAGCTCGCACCTGGCCAGGCTTACCCACAGTCGAGCCCGTGCACCCTCAGGCTCACCGGCTACAACCGAGTTAGCCACAGGTTCTAGGCCTTAAAACCAAGTCCCAGATGTTCGGTACTTGGATACAAAATGTTTACTACTCGTGTTGGCGTTTAGTCCCACCACGTTTCACGAGTAACAGCTGAGGACATTTTACTTCGAGTCCTCTACCGCACATCTCATACTGCCTGAGTCGCCCGTTGCCCTGTAAAATGGCGACAAACCAGGAATGAGATAGAAAACAGGCAGTTTTATGGGTAACTGCCGTGCGGTCTGCCAAGGGGCTCGTCGTATCCCCAGTAGGAGAATTTGGACACTGGTTCACGCGTGAACCGACACGTCTTACGACTACCCCTGCCTCTACCCCATGGTTCCCTTTTCCCTCTCACGGCAAGGGTACTCATTTCGACAAGACTCCTCTTGTCACACTGACTAGTCTCTGTTCGACGTCGCTTTCGCAAGCCTCTACCACACATCTCTTACACACCAGAAAGCGCCCGTTGCCCATGGGTTCTACCTATTGAGGCGCAGGATTGGGTAGCTTCTGGCAGTCTTGTGGGTAAACGCCGTGTGGTCTGCCAAGAGAGACCGCCGATGCGACACAGGGTTCTGATACTAGTCCACGCCACCACGTGAACCGACACCTCAAACGGCTACTCTGAACTTTCCAAATTATTCACAAAACTGCTAAAATTGTTTAAAATACTGTCAAACAGTAAAATGATTCCAATTCGCTATTGCTGAATAAAATAAAAGTATTCCTGGCTTTATTTTTTAGTGAAGTGGTCTCAAGTGGTTGTTTTCTTAAAACAATAAAATTAAAACTAATAATTTTCGTCATTAGTAAATTGACAAATCCACTTCTTTGCAGAAGATACAAATCTGCTCTGCAACAACCAAGCTGATTTCATGGTAATAAGAACAGTCATTCTTGTTATCTAATTCATGTAATTTATATTCAAGGTGCATTTGAGGAATAAAACTGCCAGTATGTGGTGATTAAAATGTGTCCATCACTAGGACAAATTTCCTTTTGTATGCATTCTTTGCAAGCCCACTTCTTAGACACTTTTGCTTCATAAGGGAATGGGATTCGAAATAATCTTAATGGACAAGCAAATTCGCGTTCAAGAACCTAGTTGTTTATCTAAAAATTTTAACACTGAACAGATCATTTTCAACAATTCTTATTATCAAATTGTAACAGCTACAGTCTCATACTTAAAAACGAGGTGGAGGAATGAAGTCAACTTGTACGACGATGAGCATTGGGAAGCCTCAGAAAAGGTTAATGGTCTACTCAAGGATTATCATGCAACAGCGTTGTGCTATGATACTGACAGTGAAATATAAGAGGGTATTAGAATTGAGAGTAAAACTCTTAGAAGCATTCGTTTAATACCAAATAATGCATCGTTATAGACTTTGGGGGGGGGGGGGGGGCAGATCTCCCCAGCCAAAATCGCTGCTAACTAAATAAAGCTGTTGGGCGACCACGTGCCATTCCATAACATTGTGAGAAATTAGATACACAGTCTCCACCTCCACATCTTAGTAAAGCATCCATACTCAACGGCTTCTGGCAGAAGACTCACTTTTGAAATCTTTCTCTCCCTGCAGCCAAGGAAATCCTTAGTGTCTGTCCTCTATGGAAGGGGCGTATTTTGGAACATAGAAAGTTCCGGGAAGGTTCTGGAAGCTTCGCTTCGCCCTGTGGGCAACAGGACCAATAAAATAGAATGATTCTCAGAAAGGCTGGAAAGTTCTGCGTAGCCGATAAAGACGTGACTCCAACAACTAACTCTGAAATGAAAGCTGAACGAAATCTCCTTGGTCTTCCCCGTTTCGCCTCCTATCTTCCAAAAAAGAAAGAAACCTTCATTGGCTAGCAGCTCCGCCACGATATTTCCTTTTCATGCAGGTTGTAACCCCAGGGTTTAGTACAGAGTATAGGAGGAAGCATGAGGCTGTTGATCACAAAAGACTGTACCGAGAAATAAAAATAAAATACCCTACAGAACCCCTCCCCACAAGCGTCGGCAAGTTAAAGGAGGATGAATCGTATTAAACATCACTGATACAGGACACTGATATGTCAGTAAAAGACAACATTATGGAAGAGGTATGAAATTAACGTATGTCTTTCACAATGTGCAACGAAGTGGGATACGAGAAGCGTTGGAAGTTCCCTGGAGTTGTAGATGCCGCGATAGTAAATACCACAATAGACAGTTCATTTGAAGAAGAATGGACGTCTGTAAAAAGAGCAGTCACAGAAGTTGAAGAGACAATCATACGTAAAAGAAAGTGTTGCGTAACAGTAGAATACCTGAAGTGAATGCGAAAGTAGGAAACACAAAGAGTTCGAGGAATTTTAGGAACACAGAAATATGATTTAGGTATGACGTTAATAGGAAGTGAGGAGAAGATTAAAGCAAAAATGTGAAGAAACCGAAACAACATGATCGTCGGAAAGGGTGATTCAGCATACGGAAAATTCTAAACGAATTTCGATAGAATTAAAAGCAAGGCTGTCAACATTAAGACTGGAATGGGAATTCCACTGTTGAATTCAGAGCAGTCTAATGAGCAAATCATATGAACCGAGTGTAGGCTGATGAAAGGCAACGGTAATAAGGGACAGCGGAAATCAGATTGGCGATAAATTTAACATCAGGAGACCACGGAACAGATGAATTTAAAGAATTCAGCTACGTTGGACACAAAATAGTATACGACTGACGAAGTAAGGAGAACTATAAAGGCAGATTAGTTCAGGGAAAGATGGCATTCCTGGCCAAAAGAAGTCTGCTAGTGTCAAACATCGGTCTCACTCTCAGGCAGAGGCATCAGAGAAAATACGTTTGCAGCAGAGCATTACGTTGTAGTTAATCATGGATTGTATGATAACCGAGAAAGAAAAGAAAAGAAGAGTTTGAAATTGTGGTGTTACAGAAGGATGTTGATAAAAAAGTGAACTTATATAGTATGAGGTGAGGAAATTCTCTGCAGAATCGCGCAAGAAAGAAACAATAGAAACCAATGACTAGGCAAAGCGACAGAGGAAAATTCCTTGGTACGATAGGCAGATGTAGAGGAAGGACTTTGGACAGGATCCAACAAATCCTATGGAGCTAAGATTGGCTCAAGTGGCTCTAAGCACTATGGGACTTAAGGTGCAAGTACTATTGTGAGAAGAAGATTTAGCACAATCATGTTACGATCAATAGTAACGTTTGTTATTCCACGGTGTTTTGTACTAGTAAATCCATTACTACTTCTGGCAGAGCCATACGTGAGACGGTGGATTTTTAAATGAATTGTATTGCTTACTTGCACGGAGAGTCAAAAATAACATTCAAAACAAAATTAAGTCCTCGCTTTTGAAATTCTTAGATTGTTATACTTCATTAAATATATCATATTCTGTAATTCTAGTTTACTTGTTTACCGTATCCGCATGCCACCTAGACATCCGTCGAAGATCTGCACTACAGCTCTTGAAACAGACAGTGCACTCACGCGACGTCACTGAGGCAATAACGCAATAGAAGGGCAACAATATTACGCTAAATACTGCGATGTCACCGCTGGTGCATCTAAGCGGTTACAAGAATAGATACAACGCGCCATAACGTGTGATTGATTATACATGGGCTGAGTAATTGTCTTCCTAGTTGTCTGTTTAGAGTGTGCGCCGTTGAGATAGCCGTTAAAGCCGAGTTTACTTATGCGGTCGGTCACGAACAATCAGTCGGAGAAAGCACTCGATTGGTCGACAAGTAGTGTGGTTCGCGCGCCGGGCGAAGGGCAATAATAGTCCCGATCACGAATTCGCAAATAATAATGTCATTTAAGGTTAATGTTGCAGTTTTATTTGAATATCCTGGTATATCGTTTTACTGTAATTCAGTAAAGAGGAAACCTGCACCTTGGCTGACTGATGAACTAAAACAGCTCATGAATCTCAGAGACGCTGCACATCGAGCATACAAGATACACCCTACACCTGAAAATCATACTGTATACAAGCAGAAACGAAACAGTCAGTCAAGCGGTGAGAAACGCTAAGCTCAGGCATGCCCGGGCATTAGCTGACAATATATGTAGACCAGCTATCCTGTGGAAAAATCTCCGTAGTCTCGTTTTAGGCAAAATAAAAGTTGCAGAAAATCCCATGGTCCCAGCTGAAGAACTAAAGCGATTCTTCACATTACCTACAACCACAATTGAACCGCAAGAAAAAAAAAAATAGAATCATTGATTACTTCATCGGGATGAACAACTGTAGCAAAGAAAAATTCTATCTACACCACGTCAAGAAAGCCATAATGCGGATTAGATCAGCATCTACTGGACATGATGGCATCACTATCCAGATGGTAAAACTTATTATTGATCAACTACTGCTCTCTATAACAGACATTTTCAACGCTTCATTAATCACAAGTGTTTTCCCTCAGGCTAGGAAACTGAGACAAATTAAGCCACTGCCTAAAAAGGACATTGCCACAGCACCTTCTGACTACCACCCCATCTGCCTTCTTCCTGCACTATCAAAGGCCTTAGAATATATAGTCCATGACCAGCTCACCAACTACCTAACTACTGACAACCTACAGGACGAATACCAATCAGGTTTCCGTAAACATCGAAGCACAACATCTGCACTGATAAAGGTGACAGATGAACGGAAACTTGCCATGGACAGACAAGAAGAGACTATCATTTGCTTCTTAGATTTCAGCAAAGCATTTGATACTGTCGACTTCGACATCTTACTAGCCAAACTTAGCGGTCTAAATTTCTCACCAAGTGCAGTGCAATGGTTTCGCTCATACATGACGTCTCGTCAGCAACGCGCTCTGTCCGGGAATATAAAATCACAATGGCGCCAGGTAGTGTCAGGTGTTCCCCAAGGCTCAGTATTAGGTCCTATACTCTTCCCTCTGTATGTCAATGATGTGTCATCGGTTCTGACCTATTGCAAATATCATATGTGTGCTGATGACCTTCAGTTGTATCTAAGTGCGAAACCAGGCAATCTTAAGAAAGCTATTGAGAATTTCAATACTGACCTCCATTCACTATCAAAATGGGTACAGGACATAGGACTAAAACTAAACCCATCTAAAACCCAAGCGGTACTTGTTGGTCACTCTAAGCTCGTTAGCCCAAAACATCGGGAATTCGTACCATCTCTTATCCTAAATGGAACAAATATTAACTTCTCTCCTTCAGTAAACAGTTTGTGAGTAATAATAGATGAAAATTTAAATTGGACAGAGCACGTAACTGCAGTGTGCAAAAAAGCATAGCATTCCATCATGTCCTACAAAAATATAAAAAACTCTTCCCTTTGGATCTGAAAAAGAAATTAGTACAAACGCTTACACTCCCAATCATTGACTACAGCGATATTATCCTACAAGGACTCTCTCAGGAAAATTCGCGACGTCTGGAACTGGTCATGAATGCCTGCGTCCAATATATCTGTGACGTTCAACTTTTTGATCACATTTCACCAGCATATGCAACATTGTCGTGGCTGCGTGCAGACAAACGGAGAGATTTCCATACACTCTGTCTCATCTACTGCCTTATAAATGTACACTGTCCCCCATATCTCTCCTCGTCCTTAACGCTTATGTCGGAACAACATGACAGAAACACACGTTCCCATCATAATAAAATCCTCTCTGTTCCACTACATCGCTCAGTCACCTTCTCTAAGTCCTTTACAGTAGCGGGAACCCGACTCTGGAATAACCTCCTTCGTTATGTTAGAGAACATATAAACATGTCCGGCTTCAAAAAACAGTTAATGACGTATCTACTTAAGCAACAGTAATGCCTTCATCTGTACATGAATGCACTTCACCTCATTACTTCCCTCTTCCCCCCTCCTTAAATCTCCCTTCCCCAAAACTCGCTACACTAGTAAACATCTACTTTACACACCATGTTTATCATTATTATTTGATTTTTTTACTGTTATTATTATTGCTTTTATCATATTTGTATCTATAGCACCTGTTGTAAAAATACTGCCAGCATTTACTTTAGTAGGTCTTAGTCATTATTCTTTATTCATATTGTCACTAGAGTGATCTAATTTTCTTATTTAAACTATTGTCATGATGTAACTCTGATGTGTGAAATGCTGCATGTGTGGAACACTGGTCCGATGTAAGAGAGTGCCAGATGGCCCTAATCTGATCAGGTTAAATATATAAATATACCCATCCGTCAGAGGATATAATAAACCTGATAATGACATTGCACGAACTTGGCTTATTACACCAACTGGGCGACATAAACTCCATCCAACCGGTAATCGACGATAAGAAGAGTATTGGGAGCACTGGGAGAGATCAAAACTCGGCTTCTCTGTAGGCATTACATCGTCGTCGAAGATCTGTTGTATCCATTCAAAACATTCCTCTTTTGATTTGTTCGAACAATGTCACAGCAAGAACGAATTTTGGGCAGGAGTCTATTGCAGTCTCCACAGGTTCCCACCACCGGAATTTCCGAACGAGCCCAAAAGTGCGATTACTTTAGAAAAAACAACGGTCCACGACAGAGGACCAGCTTTCTGTGAAAACTGGTGTAAATTAGAGAATTGTGCCAATTGAATGTATGTATCCGCAGGTCTACTGCAGTTGGTGCCTCTTCATTATGTGTAGCGTGTGGATTCCCAAAGGCCCATACATGTCTCTTGCGATCAATGACCAGTTCTTCTCTGGTGAAACAGGCTTTATTCGAGTAAAGTGCGTAAACATGGAACGGAGGATGCATCACACAACTCTGCAGAACCATCAGAACACAAATGTTTCACACAGCTCTAAAATTAAGGCTGCCGTTTCTAAAATTCGAGGCGTTGACAGAGGGAGAACGTATATTAAACGTCACTGGCTATGCTAACTAAAAACAAAGGTACAAATTTTCTAGAGCACACATGTAATTTACAGAACAATAGGCGAAATAACAATTTAGGAAACCAAATAATGGAAATAAAAACAAGTACATTTTACTTATTTGTTGAGTACTTCTGTGTTGTATTTAATTTATGTAAGGTAACTGAACCACGTACACAGAGAACGGAATGTTTTATGTACACAAACCGGAAAATTTCTCCGTAATTACACGCTAATAACCAATCCATACCTGTAACTTTTTAAATACGATGTACAAAACTTTCAAAAAGAGTTATAAATTATGCTTACTGACGTGATTCTTTGATAACGATGAAATTCAGTCCATCTGTTATACTTACTTTCATTAATTCGTCACTAAGCAAAATTTCCCTAGCTAACAATAAATGTATATACAAGTTGAATACTCAGCGTATTGTGGATGTCATCATTCATTATTGATCACGTATTTTGTTGCTAACAGGTCAACCAAAGTACGCGCAATAGGTTATTTGATTAAAATTTCCGGCATTGATTTCTTTTTAAGATTTATAAATTTATTTCAGATTTGAAAGTATATTATTATTATTACTGTAACAAAAGCTAAGTGTATGTTTCATAATTTCAGCTTTCTCCAGCTGTATTCTTCTGGTTATATCTATGACATTCCTCAGCCGTATTACATTCCTTTGCAGCAGTGTTTAGTGTTACAAATATTCAAACTAAATACGAGCTGTCATTATCCAGGCATTTTCAGCAGTGTTCAGTGGCACAGATGCCAATAATAATTCCAAACTAAATACGGGCGAGATCCACAATTGAATAAGCTGGCAGTGTTTATTAGGTGAGATGTTTATATTTTTTTATTGGCTGTCTGTAGCAACGGACACTACGGTCACATTTGACAGCTGCTACGCGTTTTTGTTGGGGTGTAAGCGTGTTTTTGGTTTCCTTCGTGTGTAAATGCCTCTACAACAACTTTTTGTACGCGCTTTGTATGCACTTGTTAGTAAAGATTTTTTAAATCAAGTAGGACGGTAGTTCACTGGTAAGGCCATACTATCAAAGCATCTGATTGCTTTAGATGAGAGAGACTGCTCACACCCTACGAATATGACCGAATTGTTTCAAGTTTTAAAAACAGAGCAGAAAATAAGCTCAGGGGGCAAAAAGTTAGTCGTCCCCAGCAGACATAGCGTTAATGTTCAGCCTCTAGTCTTGACAGTGATATCAATTCGGTGCGGAAGAGAGTTCACATGTTTGTCCAGATATATCATATCTAGCTGCATGTTAGAATGATTAGATCCCGTAGTGCAACCAGACTCTGCGAATCTTGGTAATTTCATGGGCTTTTCCAGATAGCTGCAGACATTTAGTAAAATCAGGAACGTATGCGTGACGTACTGTGAATTAGGATGTTTAGGATCCGCATCTTGCGAATCACGGTGGTTCAGAAAGAAGGCAACACACGGTTGAAATTAAAATCCTCGTTCATGTTCACGATGACGTGAATGAGTCCACGTCACGGTACGAAAAAAACCCAAAACATCACAAAACCGCCGCTACATGCATAACAGAATTAAAGGATCACTTTTCGGAACTCCGTAATTTTCTCCCATTCCAAGACATAAATTTGAAATTTGGCTCAAAGATGCCTACGACCTTACTAAGTAATGGTGCAAAAATGTGGAACAGCAAAATGTTGACACATGGGAAAAAAAGGCCACAACTCAGAAGTTCTGTGACGTACCAAGTCAGTTAACGATGCCATGTTGGCACCAAATCTCACCACAATTCTGCCCAATGCCATTGTGGATTTTTCACGCAATAGGAAGGTCGTAATAGCCCCTCTTACCCCCATTTCAGTTCTTCGTTTGACGCCTATGCTTTGTAAGGTAGAACCGCAAAGCCCTGTGTTGAAATCATGAGGCTTTCTTATGAGTGGCCGAGGGAAGCATTTCAGACACTCCGCCGCTCAGGATCGAAAAAATGGCCATAGGAGGTGGCATAAAGGACGTCCCGGAAACCACACCGTTTCTTGGGACGTTGATTCCCACCTATTTCTCGGTCGAAAACGACAGTTCACTGTGCGATGAGCAGAAGGACGCCTTACTAGACAACCTCTGGCACTGTTGACACCTCCTTGGTGATGCAAGCCTTATCGACGTCGTTGGCCGGAAAATCCCTTGAATGTGGTCTCACCCATTTTTAATGCATAGTGAACGCAGTATTTGCTCTGGGGGAACAAATAAGGACACCATTCGAAGATCTGAAAGTGGTACAAAACGACAAAGGATCCTCATGCATTCTCAGTGCTCCTATTGTTTTACGACGTCCTTTGGCGTGATCACTGAGGAGTGCAGCATTGAGAAATGAGTGAATAAATCGAAAAAGGCCTCCCAGTTCGGCAAAACTCTTGGTGGCACCAGCCACATTAACTGAGTATTGTGATAATGTATCTGAGCCGTGTATCGACTCTTGCTACACCTTGTGTTTAGATTGCATTGGTTCTCCTTCCCCTGACATGTTTGTTTGATATGTTGTCTGTCATTAAGTGGCTGCTTCGTTGTCTTTTCCCTCTGCTATCGATATCTGCGATTTTGCATCCGGGAAACTGCTATGGAGGAAGTGATATCTTTGACAGGTTGTAACCTCGTGTGGTGGCGCGGAGGTAAGGGGCGGTGCTCGCATAGAGTGTGGTGGACACGGGAGGGAAGTGTGCCTCTCCAGCGCGAAGCAGGCGTGGTCGGTTGTACCGAGCCGCCACGTGATGTATGTCGGTTGTGTGTAACGAGCGGGTAGAGTTGACGGAAGAGCTCCCCGTGTGCTGGTTGCATACAGAATTGCCCCACGAGGAGTTGCTGTTCATTTCGCCTTGGTGGGATGTTAACAAACTCCTTTAAATCCTCCGTTTCACCACTGGAGTTTAAAAGGATACACCTAACATGAAGGAGCGGTCACTACCCGTCAACGTTGCAGCGAAGACGTGAACTCTGGTGACAGAGCGTGTTGTCGCGTGACCGTGGCGTGTTGGGTACGCTGGCGACGCGTGCGCGGTCGGATGTGTGGATGCTTGCCATCGGAGGTCGTATACTGCCTGTTCGAGCATAACTGCAAGTTAAGTTCGTGGAAGGTTGAATCATTAAGTAATAATTTTGTGTAACCAGCGTCTCTTACGCCTTGAGGCCTCT
This sequence comes from Schistocerca serialis cubense, assembly GCF_023864345.2. NCBI lineage: Eukaryota > Metazoa > Arthropoda > Insecta > Orthoptera > Acrididae > Schistocerca > Schistocerca serialis. The sequence goes on from NC_064642.1 coordinate 671,494,595, forward strand.
GGCGACCGGGTTTCCTGTCCCTGGCACCGGTGTAATTGAAGACAGTGATCTTTCCTACTCCTCTCGATACTGTCCGATGGGAGGTGTAGTTTTGGGCAGTTTGTTTCGCTATTCTGTCGTGGGTTATGAGCAAATTCATGCTTCTTGTTGGTTGATCATGTGGTCGCTCATCCAGGACTGTGTGTGTTTCCTTGCACGAGGCTAGCACTAATTCTGTCAGCAAGTTAAACCATCTTATAACAAGTTTTCGCTGGCTAAAAGTCGGTGCAGTGACCAGCCTGAGAGTGGCAATTGTGTTTACGGGCGTATTTAAATTGGTCAGTATTCTGTCTAGCCTAAGCATCCCTGAGTGGTGGATTTGTGGCCGCCTTACACGGATCCGTCACATCTGTTATGTTCTAATGATATTCCAGGACACTTTCGTTAAAAATTTTTTTTTAATTCCACCAAGTTTGCAAATTCTTTTTATTGCCATTAATCGTGTGTTTGCTGAGACCTGTTTAATTTTTTAATGGCGGTATTGGTAGCTACACTACCTCACCGTACTTTATTAGCAAAGTTCTGTATTTACTTTAGTAGTCTGTTTGCTAATGTTCTTTAATTTTTTTTTTAAATTGTGGTATTGCTATAAATTACTTGATTGCCGTTAGCGGCGTGTTTAAAAGGTTTTTTATTGCCGTACTGCTAGCTCCTGTATTTAAAATAAAATTTAAATTGTTGTATTGGTATAAACTACTTGATTTCCGTTAGCGGCGTGTTTAAAAGGCTGTTTATTGCTGTACTGTTAGTTTCTGTAAGATATGAATAAAACATTTGTGAAAATCTCAACTCGACAGTAAACTACTAGAAATTTGGCCCCGTTTCCCAACTTTTGGTGTGGCTTATAGTAACCATAACCACTGTGTGTGTCAGTATCTTTATAGAGAAAACCTGCGAAATACTCCTAAACACCTTCTGGCAGGCAATTAGTCGCTGATGTGTGTCAAGTGGTTGCCTATCTGCAGGTGCCTCGAGCTGTTTCACAGGTTCCCTTCACAAAGAAACATTTCTAAATTCTTTATAAATGGTGGTGGATGCCACCGAGGGTTTTGCCGAACTATGTGGTCTTCAGAGGAATCCTTCGCAAATTTTGTTCCCACATGTGTCAATGTCGCACTCCTCTGTGACCATGCCACAAGAGGCGTGAAACAAGGGCACTGAAAAAAGAAAAGATATCTTTACTGCTTTTGATCACGTTCAGACTTCGCCGAATGCTTCTCAACGGCCCATAGTGGTTCTAACCTGTGCGTGAAAGCAAAAACTGCGGTCGCCGTGCCCGCGATGTCCTTAGAGAATTGCACAGAAGGAGCTAGCAGTGCCAAACATCGTCAAGAACGTCCTCCTTTTGCTCATAGAACGCCGAACTGCCGTTTTCGACTGCTAAATGTGTGGGAATCAACGTCCCAAGGTAAGGGATGATTTCATCGACGCCCGATAATTTCATCGACGCCCTTTATGCTTTCTCCTGCGACCAATTCGTTTCCATTCGGTGCGATGTGTCTGAAATGTTTACCTCAGCCACTCGTAAGAAAACGGCGTGGTTTCAAATCTGGGCGTCGCAGTTCTGACTTCCCACAGCAGATGTGTCAAAAGAAGGTGTAAAATATGAGCAAGAGAGTCTGAGGAAACTTTCCTGCCGTGTGAAATGTTCACGGGCAGAACTGTGGCGAAATTTTGTGTCAATGTGACATTACTAACTCACTTGACATGTCACATGAATTTTTGAGCTGTGGCTTTTTTTCTGCACGTGTCAACACCTTGCAGTTGAAGCGTCGTTAAGCCTGAGGGTGACGTCGTAGGATGCTATGCTTTTGCACCATTACAGAGGAAGTTTGTAGGCACCTTTGATCAAAATTTTAAACCTATCTGCCTCAATGGGAGATTGTTTTGGGGTTTCCTTGCTCGTCGACGCGCTCGACATTACGTAACTTTTGAAAAGAGGTAAAATCGTCGATCCACACTGCTGTCACCTACTATCCAGTTTCTGCGCTATATTTCACAACGAATAATGGTCTGTGTGTAGTTCTTGTCTCCAGTGTAGCTTTGTGTGCATGTACCCTTGCGATTTTCGAGCAGAAACTGGTTAAGATGGACTCGCATTCGCTGGCAGCAACAGTTCCCGGGGTTCGAAACAGATTGTCATTTACATTACACCGCTTTCTGGTTTCTGTCAGTTAGGATCCATTTATGACCATTGTCGTTGAGCCAAGTTATATGACTTCGAATAGCGTACTAGTGCTCGTAGACATGTTGGTCAGTCCGGGTTGGTATCCGATAAATCGGGCGACTTCGTTTACAATGCGGTCATAGGCATGTCCATACAAGATAGTTCCTTTCTGTCACTATGCAACATCCCCAAGTTTATCCATCTTAATCCTCTTACTCTGTAAAATCAAAATGTCACCTACACATCGGTTCACTGCCAAGACCAGCGGTGGTGGGTGTAAGGTTTCTAATTTCTTTCTGGTGTTCAAGGAAAGTGATGCGAGCGTTATACACTAAAAGAATGACATTCGCAACACTAAAAAGTGATTAATGTAGCGTAATGACATTTAAGTGATTATATATGTTAAATGTTGGTAAATTAATAATCGGTGTAACCACCAGAATGTTGAATGCAGGTATGCAAACGTGCATGCATTGTGTTGTACAGGTGCCAGATGTCATTTGTGGGATGGAGTTCCATGTCTGTTGCACTTGGCCGATCTCTACAGGGACAGTTAAATCTGTTTGTGGGTGACGCTGGAGTTGTCGTCCGATTATGTGCTCGGTTGGAGACAGGTCTGGTTGTCGAGCAACCCAAGGCAACATGTCGCCACACTATAGAGCACGTTGGGGTACAACAGCGGTATATGGGTGAGAGTTATCCCGTTGTCAATGTGAGTTGCTTATTTTATTTTATTCGTTAAAATGCTATAGCTTTACCCTAATACATTGGTATGCATGCAACACGAAAGTGTTCTAAGAACGAAAGTGGTTGCTGCATACTACTGAAGTGGTTTCCATTAATTATTACAATTATCATCTGCTATGGTGCTTAACACGATCAGGATTATTAATAAAAAACAAGTTTTTTCCCTTCTTGTCAGTATTCACACAACGTTGAGCAACAATTTGAAATTAATACTTTCCTGTGAAATTTGAAATAATCACTTTACTTGGGAATAAAAGTACACGTGAAAATGTAAAAAGCCAAAAGCATATCACAGTCTTTTGCCCTGTCTTCTTGGTTGCAGTCTGTACTACTATAGTTTAAGCTAGTGCATCGTGTGGTTGATTTACTGTAATGTAGCACTTCAGTGACACCCTATATTCCTCTGTGCAGATACGTGGTGCTGGAAAAGAATTTTGTGGCAAGTTGCAGGAGCAGTCCACCTTGAGAGAGGGAGTCTGATCTATTCTGATGTAGATGAGACACTGTGGAAGGACGACACTTTTTTCGAACTGGTAATGCATGATGATCGACGATAATAATTTTGAATGAAATTTTGCTTTGGAATTATTGTGGACAGTCAATTACTTTGAAGATGGATCACTGTTGACGACGACAATATAATTAAATAAAATAACTTCGTCACAACATAAAGTCAGCTAAATTCTGGAAAAGAATTTGAATGTTTTTTTTTTAATTTTTTGGGTGTTGTAACACAACGGGTTAGATGTGAACTACGCAAAACGTATGGTGTTCACATCTTAGTAACCACCATCGGGGACTAGAGATCAACGTCACTCCTTGTCACTGTCAATCGGTTTCAAGTCTGTCAGGAACTGCTGTTGTCAGAGAAAGCAGTTGCATTTCAAGCAGTTTCGGAGAGAACTTTTACGCTGGGAACCGCTTGCAATGGACGTTCGGATAGCGGCATAACATCTAAAGTGACACGTAAAGTTGTGCGCCTACAGTGTGGCGTACAACACAGAATTTGGACAGAATCTGACCGAAGGCGTATGTTGAAATCATCGGGCATAATTTTAGTCATGCATTAAAAGAGATTGCCGGTGACTTTGTAGTGCTTAACTGGTACAGGGATGGTATCAGGCGATCATGTGGCCCTTGTAACATTTCTGATGTTTAAACCAGTAACTGATACTCGAGTAAACTGAACTAATGTTCAATATAACTCATGTATCTCTGTTGTTCTAAAAATTGAAGTGGTCGAATCATGAAATGCTGTCTGATAAAATGAGCCACGAAAATTGATTGAAACTTTATAACTGTATTTTTAATTAGCGTTACCGAAGTGTTGAGAAATTGTAACTGATTATTAAATAATCTGTTCTTTGGAATTCTAGTGTGCAGTTCAGTGAAGGGCTACAATGTCTGACGTCATAATACGTGATTTGCAATTCCCACGCGGGAAATTAACAGATGAAACTGCAACATAATTCAGTTTTGAAAGAATGAATCGCCAAAAAGTTCCTCTAAAAATGCCCAGTGTTTTTCGTACAAAATTCTACACGCTGAATAATACACACTTGAATGTAACACTGCACTGTTACCAAATAAAATTGTCTGCACATGAAATTTGAACAGAATTTTGCCTAATGTGATCTGGTAACGAGTTCTGAAAATTAAAGCTAACTGAATGATCTAACAGTAACCTGACTGTAACGTAAAACTGACCATAAACAGTTCACCTGTGGGATGATAAAATCGATACTTCTCCAGCTGATGAACATAAAATATGCAGCGCAGCAGCAAGCAGGCAAAATGGGAAAGAAAAAGCTTTTCGCAGTGCAACGCGAGGACATGTAGCCACTTCTAAGCAGCTCACTGTGTTCCGCAAAACGTAATGCTATGATACACATAATCAAAAATACTATATAATTTCGTCAGGAGAAGGTGGTGGTACTTGAATTTACTAAATAATTGAAAATAATTTATTCTTCACAACGCTGTATTACGAAAACCGTTAGTCATTCCTCATCAATCACAATGATCTTTACTAAAGATTATCCAATTGTAACAAATATTTCTGTGTCATGAATTTAATTATGAAGTTGGTAAAGAAGCGATAAAACTATAACTTCTGAGTGCAAGCCGTGCGAAATGATAGCTTTACTTAATAATTCCTGAAGAAAGAATCTAGCTAACCCAAAACAATAAAGAAAATTCCATTCAAATTTCTGTTGTTCAAATGAATTACAAGTATGCGCAAGGTGGCAATGCGGCGGTATTTTTACCTGGAAATCTTGACTTCTGAGATTCCTTTATACCACATCATATTTCACACCCCGTCCTTCACTGTATCTTTGTGCTCTGCAAGCTATCTCAGTCCGGTCAGCGGCATTGCCAACATCCGACTCTCTCACTAGCCTGAGCTAGAATGCCTACTGCAACGACGACACTACTATCAACCAAAGATCACGCTACTTCTACGCAGCACCTCTGTGGCATAACATATCGACTATCGAAAAATACTGATTGAAAAATTTTTAGCGTATAATGTGAAATACAACACATCCAACAAAAATACACTGATGGAAAGAAAGGACTTGCGCGACGTAACTGAAACTTGGTAGACATGTTTCTACATCTGAAAGATTATGTCTGTTCAAATTTCGGATAAGAGTGCCGCTAGTAGTGCCACTTTGGGAACGAAAATCAGGTTCGATTTAAACATACCCTCTAACGGTTGTGAGCGTTATTTACCTTTGAGGTTGTACATGATGACTTACTGTTAGCCAAGAATGCCTTCAAGGCGATAAAGAAGTCATTAAAGTGAAATGAAAAGTGGTTCTGTCTTGGCGCCAGTAATGACCTGTCTTGCTTAGAAGGACAATTGAGGGCATCTAACAGACTTACTTGCTAGCTAGACACACTGGAACTACATCTTTAGTTATGGTCTGAGATACGATTTCGTATGACAGCAGGAGCACTTTCGTAGTTATGCCACGTACACTGACGGCAAATTTGTACGACAATTTGGTGATCTGACCTCTTGTGCTACCATTCATGTGCGTTTTCCAACGGGATAACTCTCACCCATATACCGCTGTTGTACCCCAACGTCAAAAGTCATGATATAAATAGCTGGTAGCCATAAGTAATGTTAAAGACTGTAATTGTAAATCTACTGTGGGCTGTTGTAGACTATCGTAAGAATACATTTCCTAGGTGCTTAGTCAGTTAAGACTGTAACTGCTCTACCTCTATGTTAGGTGTGTTGCATACCTATCGGGCGTTACCTTACTTCGATGGCTTTGTTTGCATATGCGATCGGTGCCTCACTAGATTCCCCTAGAAGACGGAAATGGTGAGTCGTTTAGAAAGTGACTGAGGATATGTAAATGCCTGCATCACACATGGAATTGTTTTTTCTACATAGTTATCCTCTTTTCTGTTTCTAAAAACTAAACAATATCTACAGCAAAATTGAAACTGTCTATGTTTAATTTATGTTTTATTTGAAAATTGTTAATTTGTAATGCGAAACAGATCGATGTTGTAGTAAAATAAGAAAACGTTACAGATTAATCACATAGCGCTAGAAAACTTAATTTCCTTAAAAAATATATAAAAAACAAGGTGAAATTAAAAATAATTGCATAGCAGAACATATCAAACATTGCTTTAATACTTCGACGAGCTTATATAGAACATGTTTCTGTTATTTATGAACAGCTTTCACATTTATAACTAATAATAAGAAACTCTTAACTTTAATCATGATGATGTATGTTCCACTCAGTACAAAATAACAACAGTAATTATACAGATTTTTTTCTTATATTTGTGCATGTAAACCGTACTTGCCCCTACAGTAACTGCTTTCGTTATTTAAAAACGCAAGTTACGCAATCAAATACTTTTTATTACTTGTAAAATGCAATTTATATTTTTTGAGGATAATCTGAGTTTTGATTGTCTGGCTTTCGCAGATGATTCTATGGACACTTGCGAAAGGCTATATGAAAACAGGATAAAAAAACGAATTTTTAACTTTTTTGAGAGAAACCCCAAAGCATCAATGGCGTGGATAAAAGAAATTAAAGCAGACCTGACGGAAATGGAAATAAGGAAGGAAGCAATAGGAGAAAGAGAAAAGTTCAGAACAAAAGTAAAAGGTTTCAAGAACTTGCAGGAGAAAACAAAGAGAAGACAAGTGCAGTATGAGCAGAAGAATGAGGAGAAAAACATAGAAAGAATGAAAAATTACTGGAAAGAAAGGAGAAAAGAAAGAATACATAAATTTTCATGTGGTCCTTAGTATTCCAAACAGATTAAAAAAATATACAACGGACTAAGGCTGAATACTGTGGTTCTAATTCTGTGCAAAACAAATAATCCTCGGAGGTGCTGTATCCCATCGCTCGTGCGCCGACTATAACACCAAGTCCAAACTCACTTACATCATGATAATCTGCCATTGTAGCAGCAACAAAAAACAAAGAAGAGTCGCCGTTTCCCATTTTCTTTCTCACACATTCATTTATGTTTGCTTTCCTACAAGTATTACCGGTAATCCTCCCATTTACTTCATCATTCACGTATTGCACCAAAACTATGGAACCAGTAGTTTTGATAGGGCCAAACTCTGTTAAAGACCAAATCCACAAACAGTCCTCTGCAACATTCCTGGTGGAAATATGGAGAGGAGGCACGGCATGCTGTACACAGTAAACTGTCCGCATAGGGCGCCTCCACGAGAAAAGAAAAGACGTTAACACGGTACTTGATCTCTGTCGAGTGCGTAAATCGATTGTGCGATTGAAATCGTTACAAGAAATGCAAACAGCTTCAGTACAAAACTGATCTTAAGGAGTAAAAAACCAATACAAGATTAATCTGAACGAATAAAAATAGATAAGAAGAAAGGTTGACAAAATAATCATGCACAATAACAATGAGACATATGACAGTGTTTACAATAAACTGCACCATCATTTGACAGATGTGACTCTAAGCGAATAATTCTGAAGTATAGTAACAAATGTATCAGGAACGGTAATTAAATTCTCACAGAACGACGACAAGTCAGGAAAAACGTTGTCACAAAAGAGGCACAATCACTGGAAACGTGAAAGAACTAAAAACACCGAAAACGGTTGTTTTCGTCGTATGTTGTTAGTAGAATTACAAACAAGCTGTGTTATACTTCCTGTTATTGGTACAGGTGGGGTTTCATTATCAACACACGACTGACATTATCCAGTTTAGTTATTTCAGCCTTGCACATGCTGAATGACGACACAAAGTACTGTGTTTACATGTTTACCTCTCTCGTGGAGAAGCCTTTCTGGACAGTCTGCTCTCCACACTTACGCCAGGCGGGCAGCAGAGTTCTATCTCAATTTGGTTTTTAGCATTACATACATTGCGTACATTACATACTACTCATTATCCCGTGAGGGTTTAGTGTAAGACGGTCGTCACTGTGAAGTGCTTACTTTATTTTATTCGTTAATATGGTGTAGATGTAGCCCTATTTCTTCTTTTGGTTAACTGCAGACAACCTGAAGATGCTCTTAGGACTAAACCGTCGTAGCTCCATAAATCTGAACTAATACAGCTGACGTGGTTTCAATTTGTCATTCAGACTTTTATTTATGATTCGTGGAAAACGTTTACTGTATATGGTCGTCAAAGAAATTCCAACCCGCTACACAGCATCGACTTCCGGTGAATGTGGAGGCATGGCGTCATGGCACTTCATCCATGAAATGCCACATCACGAAAAACAGAGGGCTAATTGAACTCTATAATAGCCAGACTTAGTGTTGCTTCCACTTTAAATCCACGCATCTGTATCTGTGCCTGGCTAGGGCTTCTGCTGTCATCATTAACACTGATTTAATGTCTGTTCGGACGATCCATAGCGCTTCTAATTTTCTTTAAAGATCATTTGCAGTTATCCCAGTGGTCAATCATTTCGTTTGAAAGAAAAAACTGAATCTAAAATATTTTAGTTTCAATTCTAATAACTAAATATGCAGCGAAGCCTTCTGTTATTAATTGATCCGTAGAATTTTTTTTTATCCTCTAGTATTATCCGAAGCTTAAGGAGCGCAGAGGAGCAGAATATTGTTAACGACAATTGGTTTTCGAGAGCTCTGTTTTCAGTTTTATATTGACAAATGAACGTTTTCATGTGGATACCATACTCGAATTTTGGAGCTCAGGTAACAATTCATTTTCTTTTAGTTTTTAATTTTAAGAGAGAGCCGCCACGGCCCTCTAAATATACTTCGAAGACAACCCACCCTTCTAGAGTTAATATACTCATGCAGCTACTTCTAACACCTAAAACAGGCTTTTGTTACGAATAGTTACAAATAGTAAAAAGTCAAAAACAGATCTTTCACAATATAATAAACATTAAGGTCCCTGTAGAATTTTGTACAGAAGCATGCAAAAATTGGAAAAAAATACACAAAATAACTTGTGACATTACAGATATTACTCCAGCGCAATACCCAGGGCTGTGTTGCAGTGCTAAGGCCTCATAAAGTCGTCCTATGGAGATATGAGCGATATCAGCCGTTCGCTGTTTGGATCCTAAAAGATCAGTACGGTCCATGCAAAACTGTAAATGAGAAAGTCCAATAAGTTAAATGGAAATCGGTATCAGAAAGACGACGTTTATCTCGCTAAAGCGTTTTGAAATATGGAACTCTGCATCGTACATACAGTTATATTGCTCTGAAGTATACCTCACGCTGGGATCAAGAAGAAAGTAAAGGATAAATCACGGGCCACAAGAAGACATTCAAACAGGCGCTTTACAAGTAGTTACGCCGAGTGCGCGCGACCACGCACTACAAAAGGCTTGCGGAATACGACGAGGAAGAAACATGGCCTGTGCCGAAGTGTCGGCAGAGTGACATGTGAAGTGTGTGTGCCTTACAGGCAAAATTAGATAGCGTCATAGTGAGCGGAAGTGGGCCGGAAACAATTTAGCGGAAAGCTCTGCAGCCTCCAATAAACGTGTGCTGTTAGGCACACAAGCCTCTAATTACAGCGATCACTCAATGTGCCTATCGGCTCCTCTTATACGACACTAATTAATTTTGCACCGCTTTTACCCTAAAAAGAGAGCTTTTTTTGTATCAGCCTCTGTGAAGTAACGTAAAGAGAATCGAAAGTAATTAACCTTTTTGTGTCAGATTTTTAAACATAGAAACAAAGTAGGATGAATTTTCTAATTACAGAAAAAAGTAATATTGTGACTACACATTATCATCTGATATTCTCACCAAAATTTTTCAGTCTTTTCTGGAATTCCGTTTTACCCAATCTCTACTAATGAAATTTAACGATGAAGCAGGCTAGAAAATGGTGCCTAAACTGCAAGTTCCGTTCAAAGACAGCAGGATTCACAGTCAGTTACCACAATACACACTTGTGGGCAGATATAAACGCTCGGAAGTATCATGATCACTTCAGTATCAGTGTGGAAGCACAAATTGTCGGTGACAGTCATAAAACTAAAAAAAAAATAATAACTCGGCCGGAACGGGTCATGAAGGCCCAACGGTCCTTACCGGTCACCACAGCCCACAGGCGTCACTTGATGTGGATATGCACACTGCCCTACCGGCGATATGTCAGTTTACGAGACCGGAGCCGCTTCTTCGCAGTCAAGTAGCTCCTGAGTTTGCCTCAAAAGGGCTGAGTACACCTCGCTTCCCAGCAGCCCTCGACAGACCGGATGTTCACTCATTCAATGGCTAGACCAGCCCGACAGCGTTTAACTTCGTTGATCTGACTGGAACTGGTGTTACCACTGTGACAAGTCCCTTGGCACAAAGGAGTCATAGGGCCATGGAATTTCCCAAACAGAGTAACAGGTGCTATGTATCACCGATTTCTGCGCGCTGAATTTCCAGCGCGCTTGTACAACGTTAGTGTTGTAGAAAGACAATGACTTTGGTTTAATGCACGACGATGGGGTTACCGCCTCATTTTGTACGGATAGTGCGCTAGTACCTCAAAGCAACGTTTCCTGGGCGACGGCCTGCACATTCACCGGACATGAAGCCGTTCCATATCCAGTTACGGGGACACTTAAAACCGTTAATGTTTGCCCAACCTGTCGACAATGTGACATTACATCAAAGTAACATTTACAGCTCAACTCAGCAGAAGTTTGTTTTATGACAATACACGTACAGTGTTAGTTCTTTATTTACTAAAAGTGATTGATTTGAACATGATGCGGTTCTAGGCGCTTCAGTCTGGAACCGCGTGACCGCTACGGTCGCAGGTTCGAATCCTACCTCGGGCATGGATGTGTGTGTTAGTTATGTTTAAGTAGTTCTAAGTTCTAGGGGACTGATGACCACAGATGTTAAGTCCCATAGTGCTCAGCGCCATTTGAGCATGATGTTCCTTTTTACAACAATTGAACGTCTGTAGAGAGCAGTGGATTTGCGTGAAGGGAATGTGTTATTGCGTTTAGCGAATATTTTTTTTACATGATTCCCTTTACAGCGAATATGTTCAAAGTTTACCCTGATTCTACTGCGCCGGCAGCATTTCAGAGCATAGAAATGTTGGTTGACCTCTGGTTAAAACCTGAAGAAAACATATATCACTGGGAAGAACAGCTAAACAATTCAAATAGTTAATTGAAGTGGAACAGTACAGAAATATAGAAGCATATTCCTATGTATGAGTATTGTGAAAACACTGGAAAATTACCATATGCTGCAGAGTGAACTCAGAAGTTTTCATAAGACTCGAGAATGAATGAACATTTTTTTTTTTACCAACGCAGAAGATATACTACCTGAAAATGGTAGTTTTTCAAATCTATCAGCAAGCGTATATTGTTGCTTTGCGCATAAAGCGATGTCGTAGTTGTATTGTGGTGTTGAATCATAACTGAATTAGGAACGCAAGAACTACTAAACAATAACTGCCACATCAGGATGGTGGGAATTACAATATTATACTCACTCAGCGCGTGTGTGACAGCATGCGTAACATCAGTGCCAGCAAACACTGTCACTGGTTAATCGTGAACTTACATATCATTATTTTATTTGAAAAAATAAGAAATATGAGAAACGAGCATCCCAGCAAGCCGCTTAATTAATAGTGCTATGGAAGAACATATCGTCCGTGATAGAGGCACTCATATATGTGTTAGACAAGTGATAGAAAGAGGAGCAAAGTTTCGCTCTGGACCCGCTTCAAGGAGTCACATTAAACAATACATTACACCGGAACACTACTATTTCGTCAGTATCAGGTTTATTAATTACTAGCGAACCCAGTAATGCTTCGCAATTTAAATTTGTATGGGACCTCAATGTACGTCCTTACCTCCCTTTCCGTCCATGTCCTCCTCGCCTCTCTCTTTGTCCATCTCTTCCTCCTACACCCCCCCCCCCCTCTCTCTCTCTCTCTAACCGACACACCCTCCTGCCTCTCATTGTCTATCTCTCCCAATTTACGTTAGTTTTTTCTCCCTCTCTGTTCACCTTCCCCCCCCCCCCCCCAACTCTCTCTCTCGCTCGCTCCCTCTCTCTCTCTCTCTCTCTCTCTCTCTCTCTCTCTCTGAATTTGAGCATTGGAGCTTTGTTTATAGGTGTTGCAAAGGAAACATTGGTTGGAAGCTGAGGTCGCTTAAAAATAGTGGCAAAACTGGTTGGAATCATTGGTCTAGAAGTTATGAGAGAGCTTCTCCAACCGCTGGATCTAAGAGGATGGTAACTTGAGCGGCAGTATTTCGCTTGATTATAATGTGCAGTCGGGTCAGATCACAAATATTCGGACAACTGAGCTTCCTTTGTAGTATTGCAAACATAATCCGATAACCCATAAATACGACATACCTGTTTTCTTTTATGACAGACTGCGGGGAATATAACGAATCAACACATTGCTGCGTATGCAAATTTCGTTTAGAGTTATATATAGGGACTGCGAATATATATTCAGAAGAAACAAATTGTCTAATAGTTTAAATACAATTATATGGTAGTTAAAATTGACTGTGAGAAAGAATACTGACGAGAGGGTGGGGATCTCTTCTGAACAGCACGTTGCAAGGCATCCCAGTTATGCATAGTAATGTCCATGTATGGGGAGTTTAGTGGTCATCGGAAGTGTTTAAACTCAGAACAGTATTCCTGAAGACTCTCTGTAGCAATTCTAAACCTGTAGGGTGTCGCATTGTCCTTTTGGAATTGCCAAATTCCATCGGAATACACAATGGACATGAATGGATGCAGGTGATCAGACAGTATGCTTACGTACGTGTCACACGTCAGAGTTGTATCTATACGTATCAGGGGTCCCATAGCACCCCAACTTCACACGCCCCACACCATTACACAGCCTCCACCAGCTTGAGCAGTGTCCAGCTGACATGCAGGGTCCATGGTTTCATGAGGTTATCTCCATACCCGTACACGACCATCTGCTCGATACAATCTGAAATGAGACCCGTCCGACCAGCAATATGTTTCCAGTCATCAACAGTCCAATGTCGTTGGTGACGAGTCCAGACGAGGCGTAAAGCTTTGTGTCGTGCAGTCTTCAAAGGTGCATGAATGGTCCTTCGGCTCCAAAAGCCCATATCGATGATGGCCCAGTATTGAAATCTGCAGCAATTTGCGGAAGGGTTGCACTTCTATCGTTGGTTCCGCTCTTGCAAGATCTTTTTCCAGCCTCAGAGGTGTCGGATTCTTGATATTCTCGGCATGACTGCAGCCCCGAGACCGGTCGGCTAATCCCGCGCGGCAAAAGAAAACAGGTACGTCGTATTTATGTCTTATCGGATTATGTTTACAATACTACTATTTCACCGATACCTCGGAGATGCTGTATCCCATCGCTCGTGCGCCGACTATAACACCACGTCCAAACTCACTTACATCTTGATATTCTGCCGTTGTAGCAGCGGTATCCGATCTAACAATTGTGCCAGCCACTTGTCTTATAAAGACGTCGTCGACCGCAGCGCCGTGTTCTGTTTACATCTCTCTGTATTCGAATACTCGTGCCTGTACCAGCTTCTTTGGCATTTCAGTGTAATACATCCGGAATATACGATACTTATGTACTAATGTTAGTATGAAATATCAGAAAATATTTCCCAGGCAGAGCAATGTGAGCGCCTCGCTCACTTTCTCCCTCCATCTCTCTCTGCCTCTCTCTCTCTCTCTCTCTCTCTCTCTCTCTCTCTCTCTCCCCTTCTCTCTCTCCCCTTCTCTCTGTCCCACGAATTTATTCTCTGCTTCAGTGTATATGCGTTTATATACAGGGTGATCAAAAAGTCAGTATAAATTTGAAAACTTAATAAACCACGGAATAATGTAGATAGTGAGGTAAAAAATGACACACATGCTTGGAATCACATGGGGTTTTATTATAACCGAAAAAAAAACAAAGTTCACAAAATGTCCGACAGATGGCGCTGGACAGCAAAACAGCTACCGTGACGGGCGGCAGGTACGCCGATATGTTATAGAATCGCTTCATCCCCAGCCTGGCTGATAAAACACCTGCTGGAACGTACGATGTTTATGCAGGATGGCGCTCCACCCCATATTGCTAGACGCGTGAAAGATCTCTTGCGGAGTGACCGCTACGGTCGCCTCGGGCATGGATGTGTGTGATGTCCTTAGGTTAGTTAGGTTTAATTAGTTCTAAGTTCTAGGCGACTGATGACCTCAGAAGTTAAGTCGCATAGTGCTCAGAGCCATTTGAATCATTTTTGATCTCTTGGTGATGATCGTGTGCTCAGCCGCCACTTTCGTCATGCTTGGCCTCCCAGGTCCCCAGACCTCAGTCCGTGCGATTATTGGTTTTGGGGTTACCTGAAGTCGCAAGTGTATCGTGATCGACCGACATCTCTAGAGATGCTGAAAGACAACATCCGACGCCAGTGCCTCACCATGCTTTGCAGTGCTGTTAACAACATTATTCCTCGACTACAGCTATTGTTGAGGAATGATGGTGGACATATTGAGCATTTCCTGTAAAGAACATCATCTTTGCTTTGTCTCCCTTTGTTATGCTAATTATTGCTAATCTGATCAGATGAAGCGCCATCTGTCGGACATTTTTGAACGTTTGTATTTTTTTGGTTTTAATAAAACCCCATGTCATTCCAAGCATATGTGTCAATTTGTACCTCTCTATCTACATTATACCGTGATTTATTCAGTTTTCGAATTTATACTGACTTTTTGATCACTTGGTTCTATGCATAAAAAATGGACGTCCAAATGTTATTAGAATATCGTGTGGAAATTTGAAGTAAACAGAGAACTTTTCGAGAATTTTGCTAGCATCGTTTCCTCCTAATATACTACATATATACTTGTATTTATAAACAGTACATGTCTTAAAAATGCCTCTGTCCATCCGAACATTTACTAAAGTTTCATGTAAAAATTTGAAGTAAACTGTTCAAGAATATCTGAAGTGTTTGATAACAACGTTAAGCAATGCCTTGTCCTTGTACAGTAGGATACAGATAGCTACATACATTAAACATTACAGCCTATGTCTCTCCAAATGCTTCGTTTTACACATATAAAATTAAAAAAAGTAGCCTATGTCTGTCAAAATATTTATTAGAGCATAGTGTAAAAACTTGAAGTAAATCGCACAATAACTTTTCGAAATTTTTGCCAATAACGTTTCTCTTTTATGTAGTACATAAATACAAATATATGTTTACATATGATGTTTTAACGACTATGTACCATAGTTTATTAGACAATCAAGTAATAATTTGAGGTAATTGGGTCAATAAATTTTCGATATTTTCGGTAACAACGGAAAACTACGACTTGACTCCATAGTAGTAGCATAGGTAACGATCGTTCAGGAGTACACTCCTCCAACTGCATAGTAAACATTATAGAAAACTTTGTTTCGATATCTTTAAACAGTAGGCTTCCCGCACTTTATGAGAGACAAAGTGCTAAAGTAAATGTGAATATTAAAAGAGCCTAAAGTACTCTTGTTTATTAATACATGCGAGGTACGAGATACATGTGTTGCACACAATCACTGATTTAACTTCTGAGTCGCGTTACTTTGAAAGAAGTCAGATGATTCATAGCATAAAGTACGTCCGTCGTGAGAGAGGAAATTCTTTTTATTCCCTACATTTCGTATAAAACTTAAGGGACAGCAAATGTATTGATACCGAACGCCTGTCACGCATCGTGAAAAGTTAGGACCACACGGAGAGAGGCGCTTGGGAGATACGTCTAGCTACGTTAAGCAGATGGGAGATCGATTCGTGGCATATTGGAGTGGCCGCGCCTTCCCGCAACGTCTGCCTAAGGCGTCCCTGGAATTTCCAGCAGCTTTGGATCACAGCCTCAAAGCCTACCTGCGGCCACCTGGCGAAGGCTGCCTGAGGCGCGCAGGGCAGCAGAATGCTTGACCGGTAAGGCGCTGCCTCACCTCAGAATTTATTTCAGGTATCCGAGGATTGTAGCCCACACGGGACAGTCATCTATGGGGACATAAACGAGGGGCGTTCAATAAGTAAAACAACACATCATGTTTTCGGTTGAAAATATGCGGGATTTGTTGTGAGACATAGTGGAACATTCCTCCAGCTGCAGGCCCTATAGTTTCATGACGTTCCAACAGGTTGCAGCGCTACGCGTAACCTTCAAAGTGGTGTATGTAACGGAGGTGCTTTCAAAGCAGAAAGCTGTCACTGAGTTTCTTTTGGCGGAAAACAGAGCATAGCAGATATCCATAGCCTCTGCAGAGTGTCTTCGGAGACCTGGCAGTGAACAAAAGCACGGTGAGTCGTTGGGCGAGGCGTCTATCATAACCGCATCAAGGTCGTGCGAGTCCTGTGCTTGCGGACCGGACGCACACAGCTATGACTCCTGGAATGTTTGAACGTGCGTACACCCACATTTGAGGTTATCGATGGATCAGAATCAAACATTCGCTGCTCAGCTGGACGTCTCTGTTGATAGTGCTGACGCACTAATCCACCAGTGGAGAACTCAAAGGAAGACCATAAAGAATATCTGTTTGGCCAATGAAGGTTGCACTCCGTGGGAAGCAGTACGTGGATGATGGGGATACAGCAAGCAATTGGCTCCAATGTCAAAGACTACAGTGGTACCATGCATACAGGCACTCCCTGTAAGATAGCGTAAGGCAGTCGTATTGAACGGACATTATTTTGAAAAATAGGGTTTTGTAGTCAAAAGAGTGGGGAAGAGCATGGTGTTTGGGAACCCTGAACGAAACCAACCTGCTTTCAGAAGGTAATGTGTTGCATTACTTATCAAACGCTGCGGGCTTGCCTACGTTCGGAGTTTGAATAGCTAGAATCTAGAATTCACACTACAGGACATTGCAAATGACATTTTTCTTTTCCCTCTCAAGTAGCACAAGTTTAACAATAAATACGCTGTATTTTGGTTCCCTGGCGTTTAGAATACACAGCAGTCCCAAGTTCAGACCGTCACTTTCATTCATCTCCTAAAAAAAGCAGTTAATTTGATTAACATATACACTACAGTAGAGTGCTGAAGATTAGATGAGTAGATCACGTAATTAATGAGGAGGTATTGAATAGAATTGGGGAGAAGAGGAGTTTGTGGCACAACTTGACTAGAAGAAGGGATCGGTTGGTAGGAAATGTTCTGAGGCAACAAGGGATCACCAATTTAGTATTGGAGGGCAGCGTGGAGGGTAAAAATCGTAGAGGGAGACCAAGAGATGAGTACACTACTCAGATTCAGAAGGATGTAGGTTGTATTAGGTACTGGGAGATGAAGAAGCTTGCACAGGATAGAGTAGCATGGAGAGCTGCATCAAACCAGTCTTGTGACTGAAGATCACAGCAACAACATACACTGACAGCAAAAAAAGTCGCAGCACCAAAATATAATTGACGTAGTGTAATGAAATTTTTGGAATAGATTTCTCTAGGTAACGTATTTAAGAGATAAGCCATCGCAAATGTGAAATTCTACAACATTAATAACTTGAATCTTGAAGCTTACACGCAAACGTGCAAGCATTGTATTGTGCATTGTATGTCAGTTTGTGGGATGGAACCGTATGTCTGTTGCACTTGGTTGATCACTACATGATAATGGATGACGCTGAAGTTGTCGTCCGATCATGTCCCGTATGTTATCGACTGGAGACAGATCTAGTGATGTCAAAACTCTGTAGAACATGTTGGGTTACAACAGCGGTATGTGGGCGACCATTATCCTGTTGAAAAACACCACTTGGAATGCTGTTCATGAATGGTAACGCAACAGGTTGTAACATTCCATGAGGATTGTGAGTAGGCTGTTTAAGTTTTTATGTTGGTAACTCCACGTGCTGTGTGCTGTGTGCAGTTGTGGCTGGTTGGCATTGTTGGAATATTCGCTTGTGTAGTGTTGGGCAGTTGGATGTGAACAACGCTTAGCGTTGCGCAGTTGGAGGTGCGCCGCCAGCAGTGGTGGTTAAAGAGAGATGCGAGAGTTTTGAGAGGAGGACCTGGAGCTGATAACCTGTGATTCATAAAAGGTGTAGGTTATTGTTATTTAGGGCCATTATTTTGTGGGGATTATTGAAAGTCAGATTGCGTTGCGCTAAAAAATATTGTGTGTCAGTTTAGTGATGATCAGAATAAGTAAAGAGAGAAATGTCTGAGTACGTTCAGTTTTACTCAGCAGTTTGAAAATCAAATAACGTAAGAGGTTCATTAGCACAGTCATTCATAACTTTTCTAAGGGGACGTCTCAGTATGTCCTATATAATCGGATCTACTTTGTGCCACGTGATTGTAGGGGAGTCGAAACCAGTAGTGACCCATGACGCCATATCAATCAGAGATTTCTTTTTATACATGTCATTCATTACTAAATTTTATCGATTCTTTTCAGAGTAAGGAATTTAATTATGTACAACATTTAATAGGTAATGAGTTTTAATGAGATAGATACAAATATGTTTTGACATAGCAAATCACCTTGTTGCATTACGCATGATATGTTTTCTCTTTGTAAGAACAAAAACTCCCGTGCTGCTCGAGTGCGCAATCAAGTAGTCGTCGAGTGTGGATCTGCTGTAACTTTCATGAATGGGCATAGAATTTATTAATTTACCACCCGCAGTTGATTTAAAATTATTCTAGGGAACCACGACCCATCTTTGGTATAAACAAATCGCGCACGAATTCTCAAACATCGGCGCGGTGTTTAAGATACGCGGCTGGATATCGGGCGTTATCGTCGCGTGTGTGATTCAGTAACATTAACCGCAATTTACGGACATTAGCTTGATAATAAGTAACAAAGACTTATATGAGCGGCATAGTAATCTCTTGATGCCTAAAGCAAACTACAAGTTCTTTACTGTCGGGATACGACAAATATTATCATTGCATAGTCAGCTTGTTGAGACGTTGCTTAGCAACTCATAAACGATCTTTAAGTATCAATGACCACTATACACACATCAGAAACTACACTATTTTCCATTATAATTGCTAAACCAAGAAGAAATGCAGATGATAAACGAGTATTCATTGGACAAATATATTATACTACAACTGACATGTGAATACATTTTAAGCAATTTGGGTGCATAGATCCTGAGAAATGAGTACCCAGAACAACCACCTCTGGCCGTAATGACGGACTTGATACGCCTGGGCATTGACTCAAACAGACCTTGGATGGCGTGTACAGGTACAGCTGCCCATACAGCTTCAACACGATACCACAGTTCATCGAGAGTAGTGACTGGCGTATTGTGACGAGCCAGTTGCTCGGCCACCATTGACCAGACGATTTCAATTGGTGGCAGATCTGGAGAATGTGCTGGCCAGGGCAGCAGTCGAACATTTTATGTATCCAGATATGCCCGTACAGGACCTGTAGCATGTGGTCGTGCATTATCCTGCACAAATGTAGGGTTTCTCAGGGATCGAATGACGGATGGAGCCACGGGTCGTAACACATCTGTAATGTAACGTCCACTGTTCAAAGTGCCGTGAATGCGAACAAGATGTGACGGCGACGTGTAAGCAATGGCACCCCATACCATCACTCTGGATGATACGCCAGTATGGAGATGACGAATACACGCTTCCAATGTGCGTTCACCGTGATGTCGCCAAACACGGATGCGACTATCATGACACTGTAAACACAACCTGGATTCATCCGAAAAAATGACTTTTTGCCATTCGTGCACCCAGGTTCGTCGTTGAGTACACCATCTCAGGTTCAAATGGTTCAAATGGCTCTGAGCACTATGGGACTTAACATCTATGGTCATCAGTCCCCTAGAACTTAGAACTACTTAAACCTAACTAACCTAAGGACATCACAAAAAACCCAGCCATCACGATTCAGGGAAAATCGCTGACCCCGCCGGGAATCGAACCCGGGAACCCGGGCGTGGGAAGCGAGAACGATACCGCACGACCACGAGATGCGGGCCCAACTCAGGTGCTCCTGTCTGTGATGCAATGTCAAAGGTAACCGCAGCCATGGTCCCCGAGCTGATAGTCCATGCTGCTGCAAACGTCGTCGAACTGTTCGTGCGGATGGTTGTTGTCTTGCAAACGTCCACATCTGTTGACTCAGGGATCGAGACGTGGCTCCACGATAGGTTCGAGTCATGCGGATAGATGCCTGTCATCTCGACTGCTAGTGATACGAGGCCGTTGGGATCCAACACGGCGTTCCGTATTACTCTCCTGAACCCCCCCGATTCCATATTCTGCTAACAGTAATTGGCTCTCGACCAACGCGAAGAGCAATGTCGCGATACGATAAACCGCAATCGCGATAGACTAAAATCCGACCTTTATCAAAGTCGGAAAACTTGATGGTACGCATTTCTCTTCCTTACACGAGGCATCACAACAATGTTTCACCAGGCAACGCCGGTCAACTGCTGATTGTACATGAGAAATCGGTTGGAAACTTTCCTCGTGTCAGTACGTTGTAGGTGTCGCCACCGGCGCCAACCTTGTATGAATGCTCTGAAAAGCTAATCGTTTACATATCACAGCATCTTCTTCCTGTCGGTTAAACTTCACGTCTGTAGTACGTAATTTTAATAGCCAGTAGTGTAATTACTGTAACTGTGAGTGACTTTTGGATTGGATGAATTTTTTTTATTTCAGTTAATTGGTATTAATAAGCTTCTTTCGAGGTTGAAACTTCATCAGTGGTGTCGCGTTCATTCAGTTTAGTAGAACGATAGACAGTACTAGCTACGCAAATATTTACAGTTTCAAAAGAAAAAAGAGCACATACCTGTTTTTTTCTTTTGAGAAATGTTCGTACTTCAGTCGTCAGTCTTGTCAAACCAGAAGCACGAGTGATGCTCCCTCACGGCACTACGATATCGTGGACCACCACACACATGTGTCCCCTTCTCACTACATTTCTGCATTGAAAATCCTGAGACATAGCCGCGGTACGAAGAGGGAGAAAAGAAGAGGAAAAATCAGCGAAAGAAACGGAGCCAAGAGAGAAAGGAGGTCACAAGGTCGAACCGACTGAATAAAGGTGCTGCTCCACCCCACAAGATATAAATAGTGTATCATTCATGGCGTAAACACATACAGTTGAAAGTACACGATACAAGAAGCAAAACAGTCTCAGTAAACATAGTGTCGAAAATGCATACCTTAAGGGCTACGAGCAATTTTTCATCTTCGACACTGTGAAGCAAATCTCTTCTACTGCAAGCTCTTCGCTATCCACATTTTGGGATGTGGTAGAATGGACTAAAACAAGAAAAAATGTCCACTAAACATTTGCTCTAAAATGCATACCACTTATGAGAAATTATTCATTAGAAGAGGTGTGTTTCCAAGTAGCGAATATGAGCACGTGCTCATAGCTCTTAAGGTATGCAGTTGAGAGCACATGTTTACTGGACTTTTTTTTGTTTTAGTCCACGTTACCATTTCCCAAAATATGGAAATCAAAATGCTTGCAGTAGAAGAGGCTTGCCTCACAGTATCGAAGATGAAAAATTGATCGTAGCTGTTAAGGTATGCACTATCGACCCTATGTTTATTCAGACTTTTTTGCTTCTCGTATAGTGTACTTTCAACTGTATGCGTTTCCGCCATTAATTATGATACACCCTGTATACTTCTTTGACAGACTTGCACGATTTTTGTCGTTTTTACAAATTTCATCAGGTAGAGGGAGTGGTATATTCACTACTGATTCGAACAACAAAGGGCAGCATGTCACGTGCTGTTGTCGGTACAATGAACAGTTCCTGTAGTACGCTACTACTTTGCGATGTGACACTATCTTGTTACTCTCGTAAATCTTGACTCAATGCAGTTTCAAACGGGTTTACATCGGTCTCAACTACTTCTTCCCAAACGTCTTCCTAAGATAAGGTCATAGTAGCTGTCTGATGAACAACACGAGGTAGTTATGCGTCTGATCTTTCATTTATGCTTTTAATTTTTTTTAGTGGCTCTGAGCACTATTGGACTTAACATCTGAGGTCATCAGTTCCCTAGAACACAGAACTACTTAAACCTAACTAACCTAAGGACATCACACACATCCATGTCTGAGGCAGGATTCGAACCTGCGACAGTAGCGGTCGCGCGGTTCCAGACTGTAGCGCCCCGAACCGCTCGGCCACATTTATGTTTGTTTCCGTACTTGCAACCACTCAAAAAATCCTTGGGAAAACTTTCTGCTCGTGCATCAAACTGAATTTTTTCCTTAGTCTCTTGCTAACCAGTAAAATTATTTACTTTTATATCTACCTTAGACAAGACTTCTTTATTTGTGTTTGTTTGTCAGATAATTGCCATATTGTGTCAGATATGCTTTGTATATAGTTTTCAATACTGTAATTTCATTTGTCAAAGCACCATGCAGAAGGCATGTCTTTATGCTTTGACATTAGATTTGATGTCATTACGCAATTCATATTGTTTGTATGATATCTCATTATGTAATTCTTTATGTCTGGATGACATCTCGGATTACAATCGTGTCGAGACTTCATTTAGCGTTAATAGGAACTGTTCTGCGTTTGCTTTTATTATCTCTTCTAACTTACAACACAAGGCAGTAGATGGATCTTGCTTGGGGCTAGTGGTTCGATTAATTATTTCGCTCTCAGCGCCAAATCCCAATTAAAGCGCTGAGGCGTCAGCATTCTCAATGGCCGCATTAGCGAAATCACTCTCATTGGCATTCGATTCTTGTTCTCGTGTTTCAGTTTCCATTTTTGTGGGCTACCCTAATGTTACCAAATAAAGTATCCCAACGTAATATCAGAGCAGAAAGCACTATTACTGAGCATGAACATTCTGGAAAAACGATTTTTTTTAAAAAACAGTAAAGAGGTACTGTGCCTTTTTCGCGACGCGAAGTCAGACATGTTGTCCAGACCAAATTTTTAACAATTGTTAAAACTAATTACCACTAACGCTGTAAAATACTGAAAGACCAAATATAAATTGACCACTGAATGACTATAATTGTCCAGCAGAATCTGCTGTATGCATGGGCAAAGGAAAATAAACTGCGGTAGAGTTCTCGCTTCCCGCGCCCGGGTTCCCGGGTTCGATTCCCGGCGGGGTCAGGGATTTTCTCTGCCTCGTGATGACTGGGTGTTATGTGATGTCCTTAGGTTAGTTAGGTTTAAGTAGTTCTAAGTTCTAGGGGACTGATGACCATAGATGTTAAGTCCCATAGTGCTCAGAGCCATTTGAACCATTTTTTGAAAATAAACAATATTGCCCTTACCTTTTGCATCATGACGTAAAGTACATTTCTGTCAATAATTTTTTGAAACATTTGTTTTTACTCGTGAATATTTTGGAATTGAAGTTGTTGATTTTAATTTCCTTTTTAAAATTATATTGTTTTTAGCTGTTTTCCATTACTCGTTAATTTGATGATACAATGAAATGTATACAAATGAACATCAGGTCATAGTACAGCCACTGAGTCGCCAGTGTAATGCTGCTTGATCTAAGACCAGTGAGGATCCTTTAAATGTTTAACAGTCAGAAGTAAGAAGTACACGAAACAAGGTCACAGTACGTTGTCGACATCACGAGAATAATAAAATCATGAAAACGTAAGCTTTAGAATTAATGAGTCGAAGTAAAATTCTACTGCTTCATCTGATATCTTGAACTGATTAAATGCCTGTTACCTTTATGAAACTGGATCACAAGGCACAAAAATCGATGGAAAGTGGCAAATCTTGGAGACGCAAGACCGAGTTTTATGTTATGTTTCACTGCAAGGAATGTTTTGCAAGATTACAGTTATGATGACCAGATTTCGTTAGCATGATTGAATGCAGGCTCCAGTGATGTACGTTGAACTGTGGAAACGATGGCGCGCTTACGGAGTGTGAACAAACCAATCACTTCCAACTAATTACCAGGCTGAAAAATACATAAACGTTTTTGAATTAGTGGAGCATGGTGTTGATTACACTACTTTAAATCAAATATAATGCGCATTTAAGCATCTAGTTATTGCTTCATTACCAATTATGATAGCAGAAAATACAGGAACTTTTAGTCTCGAAGCTCTAATATGAAGTGTGACAAGAGTGAATTGTACGTCATGAGAATGACGGTCTAGACTGCAGAGAATTTACTGCTTGCAAGTGAGATCTGCCGCACCGTTAAGTGGCGTGGGTAGCGCGCAGGCTTAAAGGGAGCAGACACGGACCGTCTCGGTGTTCGGAAGGGAAAGTGAGACTGATGAAACTATGCTGGCAGATTGTTCAGTGGTGGCCAAGAGATAATGTGGGCAACACCATGTGTGAGGAAGTATGTTATCTGTTCTGTTAGAAAACTTACCTTGACTTGTTGCAGTGTGGTCTTCAGAGTGAGAAGTGTGCTAGCCTGCCGGTGTAGGGGCGGTGTCTGAACTCGTGCCGCTGTGCGGAAGTAAGCATTCTAATCCGCCGTGTTAGCTCTGGTTTCTCATCGTACTGTATTGTACCAGAGTCAGCCTGAACGTAGATCTGGCATAGGGGAGGCAAGTCCTCTGTTTTGATCTCACCACGGCTTCATGTTCGGTGGACAAAAAAAAAGAAAATACTGAGTCATTAAAGCTAAACTTCGTTGGTCGATTCTTCATGGTGAGCCATTGCAGTCGTAGAAATAAAGTGTGACATTTGTCCGTTCCAGTAAGATTTCAACAGGTCCTCTTGTGGAAATTTTCTTTTACTCTTAGTATGAGCAAATTGTAAAGTTTACCAAGATTAGCTATTTTTAAAGGTTTTTCTCTTTCAGTAACTATTTTGTTACATTTTTTTTAATTATCATGTTGGTAAAACAAATTCTCATTACTTAGATCATGTTCAAATATTTTATCATAGTGCGTAAGTTGGTCATTCCTGCAATGGTTTAAACAACGTTGCTGCTCTCTTTCTAGTATCAGTTTAGTTACATTCTTTTCAATTAGTTTAAGGTCTCTTTTAAGGATTCTGTTCTTTACCTGTTTGCAATAGAATTTTGTTTTAATTAATAAGTCTGACTGGACCATTGGATTGGGCTTCATTTAAAGGCTTTGAAAGAAAGTTATTGTAATGTGACGGTATAGGAGTAAGCCTTTGTCTTAGAAAACCAGCTGTTCTGATAGTGTATTTTACGTTACTTGCTGCGGGCGGCTACACGGCTGCTGATCGCACTATGTTCATGTGAGGGCTCGTTGCACCCGCTTTCCTGTAATCAAGAAGGATCAGAATTTAATTTTGTCATATGCTTGAATATTTTTCGATCATTATCTGTAATCTAGCTTTTGTAATAAAGTGTGGCGTTGTTAAACTTATGGCCCCTGGGTTATGGTCATACTGCTCCTGATTTCGTAAAGCTCTAAGGTTTAAAGATGTTCTTCAAAACCCTTTAGTTATGAAAGAGAGGGACTGTTCACATGGGTTTTGTAGTCTAAAACAACGTAAAAACGAAAATTTCACAGATAGCTGAATATGGACAAAACATAAGCCTTCTACAGTTCAGTTGGGTCTTCAACATTGAGTCATAATGATTTCTTAATAAACGTTGCTCAATGTGAAGAGCATCTGCATCCGCGACAGCCCGGAATCTCACTAGAGATTGCGCTACTGATACCCAAAACAAAGGTGGTCCATGGAATGCTCAACTGTCATGAGGCAGCTCGTGCACTGCTTACAGACCACACACTGCGTCCATTAGTCTCAGCTGTGGCAACAGTAACTTTTTCAACAACTTTTGGAACAATTTACCGTCGGCCTCTCCCAGGAACAATTCCCAAGTAATCGGTTAAATTGAAATTCCGAATAATGTTCTTCAACTCCTCCGTGTATTCCTGTACTGCGACGATACTCGCGGAAAGCAGCATTAAAAATACTGCTGTTTTAGCAAAACAGCTTTCCGAGTAATTCCCTGCTCACCTTGCCAAGACCCATGTTGACTGTCTTCTGTAACGTTAACGCACACTGATACGTTTCAATCCTACGCCCCTGTACGAGCACCGGCGCCTACCGGCAAGTCTTGCCACTAACACTACGTACTAACAACGTAAATCCTGCAGCGTCCAATCTATAATTCCTACAGAGTTGGGTACACGGAAATATTTTTCCGCCTTCATCGGCTCAAGTAGCATGAGATTAGTTGTAACTACTCAGTACATACTAGATAACAAATACAGTACACAAATAACAATAAAGTTCGCAAGAACAGTGAACATTGCAGAGGAAATATGTTGCTATAAGCAATGTAGAACAATAGGATAGATATCTCGAAAACTGGAGAAGTAATCAAATCAGCAGTGAACCTGAAGGTTGGTAATGGAGATCCTTTCTTCAATACCATATTAGCTAAGGCTCCTTGCGCTTGCCACATGCATGGTACACAAAGTAAGCGTATACTCCAGTGAGGGTTGATGTATTTATACCCTCAGACGTTACAGATAATAACAACGGAATGAAAGGCATTAATGAAGATGGTATCTGCTCTTTCGAACATGTCCTAAATTAAGGCTCACAGGCCATTTGACCATCTTCTTCTATGTGGATGCAAAAACAGTGCCCGAACTCTTAGGGGAATCGTCAGCAAAGCTGCAAGTAATGAGTATAATGGGCAGGGGCACTATGAATGTAATGCGGGACAATAAGTTGCAAATGTGGGTCTCACGGGAGGCGTGCCAGAGGTAAGTCCCTGCAGGCGCACTATCCTCTGTGTCCTTGGTGACTCAGATGGATAGAGCATCTGCCATGTAAGCAGGAGCTCCCGGGTTCGAGTCCCGGTCGGGGCACACATTTTCAACTGTCCCCATTGACTTATATCAACGCCTGTATACAGGTAGGGGTATTCATTTCATTGGAATTAATTGTATCGCCGAAAATCTTCTCTGTATCATAGTAGTTCTAAAATATTCCTAAAAACATTCCAAGTACGAAAAATAATCACTCTAATGCGTGTCATGTAGCGCTAAACTGTACATCGTGCTGTAAGATAATTTCTGTCACTGGCTAACGGTACTTATGGTTGTTTATAAGCAATGTTCTCCAGTAGTCATTGTACTTATCTTGTCATATACAAAAGTAAAAATGCTATGCATATAGATGTCGTAGTTATTACGTACTTTCATGTGACCAAGAAAGTACTGTACAGTAAGGCATTGTTGTTACGAAAAATATCAATCTCATTGTAGTTATATCACAAGACTCATTTTTAAAATACGTTTTACTTTTCAGAAGAACGCAGAAAAACTATGCAGACATAAATCAAACACAGCGCAAAAATAATAAAAAAACTGTGTCACTCATTATTAGCGTCATAGTATAATCGTGTAGCTGACAAACAGACCAAATATTGAGGCATCTGTGACCTCTCAGAAAGTACTTTAAATAAAAATGTCTTTTCGGATAAACCAAAATATTGCAGTAAAATCTCATTAACAGTATATTCTCCAAGTATGTAATCCTTATAGTCGTTACGTAATCCTGCAACCATCAAACAAAAATGTACACACATGGAGACTGTGTCGTATGTTCCCTATAAAGGAGGACTCGTAAAGTTACTGTCTTAATAAGTTCCATAGGTTCTTGACTGAATAGGTGACTTCAAAACATTGTTGCATGTTAACAGTTTCTAAGTGTGACAAAGCGTAATAGTAACTTGAAGTGAAAAGTTTAATGGCAGAGACCAAGTTAGAAAGCAAACTGTTTATCAATAATCGGTTTTACACGAGAAATGAGAAATGTGGTAAAATCTTTCTTTTTTTTCTTTTTTAGTCTTTAATGACCCATTAGGAGGAAAGAAATAAAAATACTGAAGATTTCACGCCTGTGGATATGTATCATTACTAGAATCCTTGAATGTTCTGAATTTTCGCGTAGTGATGATAAGCTTAAAGTCAAAGTCATCGTGTCGCCTATTTCCAAACCTGTCATTCTTAAATCGTGTCGTCGGTTCCATCTCAAAGTTCGGTGCACCCTTCCGACCCCTTTCAAGATCTCCGAGATACCATGTATTGTTGCTTTGTAACCTTTCCGTATTTCTAAATACCTCTTCCCGCGTCCAAGCGCGAGTATCCTCTGAAATGTGTAACTCTTGTATCACGTGAGCCAACTGACCTTGTACTTCGCCCATTTTTCTTTCGTGCTGTGTATTGATTTGTTTCTGATTTTGTTTGAATTTCCTAATTTGTTCGTACTCCTCTGTAAGTAAAGGCTACCGGTCTTATGTCATTCAGATCATCATCTACCTTCGTAGATAAATTAGTTAGTTGGTCCGAAAGTTGGACTAATTTTTCCGATAATGTACTGATTTGCTGCATGTGTTTTTCTGAACCAACTTTCAGAGTGTCCATTTGTGTCGAAATCGTATTTACTGTGCCCCTTTAGGTTTTTCTGAGTGCAAGTTGCGTGACCGTATCGGTAGACGCAACAGTCAATTTTAGCCTGCAAGGTGTCATGATTTTCGTGAACAATCTTCTGCAGTTCTTTTATGGCTGCTTCTCATTTTGAAAAGCAGGGAATGAGTCTTGACTTAATTAAGAAAAGGGTAAGGACGCAAAACGTGAATCTACGATATTTGCAAGATTTTGTTCTGTCATTTTGCATTCCTGAGGCGAGCTATTACTGACCGATCGATCTACAATACTTCGCTGTTTACTAATTGTTTCACTTTCAACACCATTATTTACTGCGTGGTCCATTTCCCTACGCGCAATTACCAAATTAATTTGGACATTTGTCACTTTACTAGAAGGTTGTGCTGACATAGTGTGCTCATCGTCACTATCATTTCTCAATTTACTTTGGAGCCTGTTGTTGCGCTTTTCACACGCCATGATTATCACAGAATTTCACACGATAGCACAGAAAAAGACAATTTGAAGACCAAAAATAAGAAACCACATCAAAAATAGCATTTAAAATAATATCTAATTAATTACAAACGCGACTGCGAAATACTTGGTGCAACTACACATGCATGCCACAACTGCTTTGCTCTTACAATATTGTACAACAATGAAAAACTGCAACTACAAAGGGAATTCTCAATACAATCACTCGCTACCAGTAACGATAATTTCTAATCATGCACTAAGTATTCGAACTACCAGAAAAATCAGAAGATTCCAGTGAAGTATCCTCGGCTAAGGGTCGACAGACGAAACTTCTTTATTTAAATGAGTGTGTCTGTATTTAAATTGCTGAATAACTGAGAAGATGAAACTCCTACATTATTTGATTCTGAAACAGCTGAGTACAACTGAACGTACTGAGCCTACTTTCTCTTTACTTTTTCTTATCATGTCAACACTGACTCACAATATTCTAGCGCAACGCAATCTGACTGCTCAAAAATTTCAACCTCACTTTAAATAATTTATAGACAAGAATGGCCCTGAATAAGAAGCAATCCTTACTATAACCTATATATTTCATTAAGCACTTACCTCACAAAAATCTTCATTACGCGAACAAATGCAATACACCAAGCGTCAATTCAGCCAGCTAAATAAAAGATTCTAACTACTAAAGCCACTAACTACTACTAGGTATATGGTTAGCAAAGGAAAGATTTTGTTGCAAACCAAATAATGTATTTCTTTAGCTTAATAATGTGAGAACCAGCTCAAACACGAATATAAATCGTCATTGACATCCAGTACAAAGATCTATAATCATGAATAATTTTCAATCTCCAAGTCAGATATTTCTAGATCATTAGCCTACGCTAACGCTTCAGACCTCTATCCTCCATCAATGCTATCTTCTCACATTTAACATCCATCACTACTGGCTGTTCACCTCCAACTGCCCAACAGTACTTCCATCACATCTAGCGACTATCCTTCAGCTGCCCAACACTACTGGCGATTAACTTCCAACAGCGAATCCAACCAGCCACAGAGTCTCTTACAAAGAAAGTGCAGTCAGAGATCCACTGCAAAGCGCTACACAGCGCTGCCAACACAGAATAGCCCACTTACAGTAATGAGGGGAAAATTCGGACCTTTTTTAATGCAGTGACGGCAGTAGCCTTTTTCTCCTGCAACTTTTCTTGCTTGCTTCTGCGTTAGTGTATATCCGTTTATTCACAATGGTTTTGACACGGATTTCAGGCATGAAGAAGAAAATACGAAATGAGTTCTGTCACTTTCACCAGTGTCAGAGTAGCAAAAATAAAAGTAAAACTAAAGATAAAATATAATTATGTTAATTTGTATTTATTGCAAATGATGATCAAAAAATCTGAACTTTCTGTAATGGTAGTGAACAGAGACATCACTGAAAACTGATATCAAGGCTCTCTCAACAAAACTAATGACAGTAGTAGATGGCTTCATGGACATACATGCCTTGACAGATGTTTATCGCCCGCAGCAGCATCATATGCTGACTGCCACATAATAAAAGTTACATAGTGTTTGCATCTATAACACTTAATAAGACAAGATTGGTAATTGCATGCTGGCATTACACAACTGAAAATGAGTTACACAAGGAATAAAATGTACCTTATATTTTAATAGTTTCCCAGATGTGGTGTAATACACAATAGTTAAGGAAAACTCATTTTCAGCACATATGAATTCTTAATCTATTGTTTATTTTTTGTGAGAAAATGCTGGTTTTCAATTAATTATTGAGAAATGTACTGTCTACTAATTCAAGTATTCTGTTGCGAATGACATATAGCTTCAGATGGAATTTACCATTGTGACTGGACAGCTTATCCTTAACCGATTTCTTGGAAGTCGGTATTGTAAACATAGTTGACAAAATTTTCGGTTTTTTAGGTAATTCAGATACATTATCGTAGAGACACGATGGTGTAGGGGGATGGTGGTAGCCTTCACCTGTCTTACCCTGCTTTCACCACCCCGTCCATCCCTTCACATATATCCAGATGGGATGTTGCTGATCATCATTCCCAGTATGGTCGTGGAGATAAGGAAGTGCTGATGACGATGACATGATTCCTGGTCCCAAAAACCGCTCCCCTCTCCTCCTCACCCTCCTTGGTTTTGGTATGTGGCCAGATATCATGATTCACAGAATGGCCTTGGAGATGAAATGATCGTGTGGCATTTATTGGCCGGGATGTCTCCTTTTGGGGTTTGGCCGCCTTAATATAAGTCTTTTAGTTGATGCCACTTTGGCGACTTGCAGGTCAATGATGATGAAGGACAAACCTCCAGTCCCCTGCCAGGAATCGAACCTAGACCCCCTTGCGTGGTAGGCGGACAATATGACATGCCAATTGTGTCATCTTTAATGTGACTCCAAAGGTAATTTGAACGTACTTGAAAGTGCTGACTTATGCTGCGTCAGCAGTTTTGCGCGTTCTGTACTTGATCGATTACTTTTGCTATGTGAAAAATGTTAACAGAGTGATCTACCTAGCCTGCATTTGTGTTTTTCGATTCGGATTGCTATCTGTACTGTTTGTGCTTGTTTATAATTGCTGTGTTCAGGAATGTGCCTCTGTATAGCCATTTACTTCCTTCACTCTGCCATAATTGGCCACAGGAACTGTCAGTTTTCTTCCACTGATCTCTCCATAACCGCCCGCAAAAGTGTCACAAACTGTGTTCTACCTTTGCAGAATAGCGTCGTAAAGAGAGCATTGGCAGTCCCTGCACCAAGCGTTGATCCTCGTAAGGCCTTCTTGCAATTTCGCTAGAATTTTCCAGTTTTATGGACTCTTGATTTACAGCTGCATCATTTGCGTCCAGCCTCACCTCGTTAGAATCCTGTCTTCGATTTTCCTGTGTGTTTGCGAATAACTTAATTGAAAATATTGTGTCTTGGATGACAATTTTTCTGATTTTTTTCTTTTCTTTTGTCTCTGTTCTTCTTGTGATTACTAGTACTTTCATTATGGTTCTAGTTTTGAGGAATTTTCCTCATCGCTGAATATTCTCAATTTTTAGCCTATCCATTCGGTCTCAACGGCAGCGTAACCTATTACAGACGAAAAGAAATTTCGCAATGGTCTTGATTTGTAGCTAAGAAAAGAAAATTACTTTATTTAATCAACTTTCACAGTTCTTAATTTTTGAAACTAAAGATTTTTTTTTAAGGAAGCCACCTCAGCTATAGGGCCTGCACAGACCTACCAAGCAGCCAGAACAACTCTGTTTGGTGGCAACGTCTCCACACTGACATCAAAGAATAATCACCTGACTCTATTAACGAAAGAAAAACGATAACAAATGCTACATCCTTATGAACAACTACAAATATAGCTCCACTAAGAGAGGACAAATCCCTCTCACACTTATTTTCACATTCAAAACTAATATTTAATGTTGTTATTACACAGTTGACATCATTTTTGTGAGACGACAGGAAGTTATCAACATGAGCTGGCATTGATGGGAGCATATACATTACTAATGTATGTGGGATCTTTGTGGGACCTGTACTTCGAATAGTAGTCTTCCAGATAATGATCTCTGTGGTAAATGTGTTCACTTTAGGCATGAAAGAAAACTCGAAACACGCTGCCTAAAGTGGCTATCAGACAAACAGTTCAGGAGTGTAACAGCTTCTCCTCTCTGGGATGGAATTTATGAGTCAGGGATTGGCTGCTTCTCCAGCGGGGAAAAAAATACTATTAATTCGGGTAGAATTGGCCAGAGGGTAAAGCAGATGAAGGCAAGACATGGTGCTCGTGCAGTCTTGTGACTGGAGTGAAACTCTTGTGGGGGCAGATGCGTGGGTGCACTTGACTGGGGAGCCTGAGGTGAAGTCTAAGCTGTACCGCCGGCCGGGATGGCTGAGCGGTTCTAGGCGCTACAGTCTGGAACCGCACGACCGCTACGGTCGCAGGTTCGAGTCCTGCCTCGGGCATGGATGTGTGTGATGTCCATAGGTTAGTTAGGTTTAAATAGTTCTAAGTTCTAGGGGACTGATGACCTCAGCAGTTAAGTTCCATATTGCTCAGAGCCATTTGAACCATTTTTGAAGCTGTACCGATAGTTTAGACCTCAGTCATTTAGACTGTGCTGATGACAATCTTATTCTTATCAGGTGTGCCACCCTGACGTTTGATCTCCTTTTGTGCACTTGGTGTCAAAGTGGTCCATGGTATGACTGGTGAACGGATGTGTCACACGCTGGAATCTGCCAAGATATCGGGGTACCATCACTGAGTAATTGCGACCCATCGAACAGATCGCCAGCCCTTGACTTTGCCTATTTTTTGCGCGCGATAAAGAATTATAGGCGCCGCACAGAGCTACTCTACACAGCTTACACCACGTCTGGCACCTGAGACAATGCTAAACATTGAAGAAGCGGTACAGTATTGCTGCTCCGGCTTGTTGGGGAAAACAGTGTAATAATCTCGCCATTTGTTCTCAGCTGCACTGACGCAGTATAACTTCTGTTTAGAATAAATCCATCAAAGTCTATTCAGGGTTAGATAATTTCAGATTGAGTTATCCATGTTTTGAGCCAGACTAAATAGATTAATTGTCCACCAAAAACCACCCAGCTACCTATTTTCTACTTCTATTTGTGTTGCCAACAGTTCGTGATTCATTTGTCACCTCACTTAACTTGTACTGTTTGACACATCTTATGGTCAATTAACGTTTGCCATTTTCTAAAGATAAACTCTGTTTTGATGTATTAACCACTCATCAATAATTGACTACAATAGTGACACAGCTACTATTTCATTAAAATATTTCAGCATTCAGGCTTTATGTAAGATTCTAACAAAAGTGATAATCTCTAATGCAGGTCACCAAGAACAACTGCTGTCAGAGAGAAAAATCAGTTTAGCAGACGTATGGCCAAGCAGGCAAATGGAAGGTTTACAAGTTAAAGTGATTGCTGT
The DNA here is from genome assembly GCF_023864345.2 of Schistocerca serialis cubense. Classification (NCBI taxonomy): domain Eukaryota; kingdom Metazoa; phylum Arthropoda; class Insecta; order Orthoptera; family Acrididae; genus Schistocerca; species Schistocerca serialis. Next base: position 671,528,902 of record NC_064642.1, read on the forward strand.
CAGAGTGTAAACTTACTGTCGCCTATAGCCTTTCAAATCAAATCACGTTGTAGTCTTGCACCACTTGTAATCTTAATCTCTTGAATGCCAGCATGTTGCAACTCCAGATAACCTGAGTGGCCGAAGGACCCTCACACACACACACACACACACACACACACACACACACACACACACACATACACACACACCTGTGAAGGAAAGAACAGGATAAAGAAAATATATTATACCACATTGTTCATACATTTCCTGTCCTTTCAGGATATCCATTGTGCTAAGCGTAAAACAGCATCTAACATGAAGATCACGCAGTTTTACTCCAAGGCAAATGAACCCTGCCATTATATCTGCAGAAACGATGACCTAAAGGTCACCTAAAGGTCAGCCATTTCAGGCCCTCCATTCACTCCTTTTGTAATATTTTTTTACATCTCTCACACATGAATGGCACGACAAGCCATATGACTTTTTTTATTACTGGCGTTCTCTGTAATAAACCGAAAATAATTCAATGCCAGGTGGTGTATGTATGCTTTTAAATCACGTAAGCTTATGAATGTACAAGCTGATAGGTGTGAATATTACTGAACTATCAGTTTAATAAGTCAGAGTTGCAAAATACTGATACGAATTCCTTACAGAAGAATGGAAAATCTGGTAGAAGTCGACCCTGGGGAAGACCAGTTTGCACTCCACAGAAATGTAGAAACATGCGAGGCAATAGTGATCATACGACTTCTCTTCGATGACAGGTTAAGGAAAGGCAAACCTACGTTTATAGAGCTTGTGGACTTAGAGAAAGATTTGCCAACGTTGACTGGAATTCTCTCTTTCAAATTCTGAAGGTAGGAGGTGTAAAGTACAGTGACCGAAAACTATTTACAAAATCCAGACAGCAATTATTAGGGTCGACGGCCACGAAATGGAAGCAGTGGTTGAGAAGGGAGTGAGGTAGTGTTGTAGCCTATCCCCGATGTTATTAGAGAAGTTATAAAAACTTAGAGGTTTGCCGATGGCACAGTAATTCTGTGAGAGACAGTGAAGGACTTGGAAGAGCAGTAGAACCGAATGGATAGCGTCTTGAAAGGAGAATATAAGATGAACATCAACTAAAGCAAAACAAGGATAATGCAATGTATCAGAATCAAATCAGGTTATGCTGAGGGAACTATATTAGGGAACGAGGCATTTAAGGCAGTAGATGAGGTTTGCTGCTTGGGAACCAAAATAACTAATGATGACCAAAGTAGAGGATATAAAATTAAGACTGGCAATGGCAAGAAAAGTAATTCTGAAAAAGAGAAATGTGTTAACGTAGAGTATCGATTTAAGTATCAGGAAGTCTTGCCTGACAGTATTTGTATGGAGTGAAGCCACGTAAAGATGTGAAACATGGACGTTAAACTGTTTAAACACGAAGAGTATAGAAGCTTTTGAAATGTGCTGTGAGGAGGTACTGAACAGAATTGGACAGAAAAGAAATTTGTGGCCCAACCTGATTAGAAGAAGGGAATGGTTGATATGACACATTCTAAGACATCAAGTGATCACCAGCTTAGTGTTGGAGCGAAGCGTGGAGGGTATAAATCGTAGAGGGAGGCCAGTAGATGAGTACAGTAATCAGATTCAGAAGGATGTAGGTTGCAGTAGTTATTCCGAGATGAAGAGGCTTGCACAGGGTAGAGTAGCCTGGAGAGCTGCGTCAAACCAGTCTTCGGACGGAAGAGCACAAAAAGAACTCTCACGCAATTATACACTGAAGTGCCAAAGAAAATGGTGCAAGCACGCTTGTTCAAATACAGAAATATGTAAACAAGCAGAATACGTCGCTCTCATCGGCAACTCCTATATAGGACAACAAGTGTCTGGGGCAGTTGTTAGATCGGTTACTGCTGCTACAATGGCAGATAATCAGAATTAAAGTGGCTTTGAACGTGGTGTTATAGTCGACGCACGAGCGATGTGCCACAACACATCAGTAGTAGCGATGAAGTGGGGATCTTCCCGTAAAACAATTTCAGGAGTGTACCTTGAATATCAGGAATCCGGTGAAACATCAAATCTCCCTCATCGCTGCTGCCAGAAAAAGATCCTGCAAGAACGGGACCAACGACGGCTGAAGAGAATCGTTCAACGTGACAGAAGCGCAAACCTTCCGCAAATTGCTGCAGATCTCATTGCTGCACCATCAACATGTGTCATCGCGCGAACCATTCGACAAAACATCATCCATATAGGCTTTTGGAGCCGAAGGCCCACTCCTGTACCCTTGAAGCCTGCACGACACAAAGCTTTACGATTCGCCTGGGCCCGTCAACACCGACATTGGACTGTTGATGACGGAAAACATGTTGCATGCTTGGACGAGACCCGTTTCAAATTGTATCGAGGTGGATGGACATGTACGGGTATGGAGGCAAACTCATGAATTCATGGGCCCTCCATGACAGCAGGGGACTCAGTAATGGTGTGGGGCATGTTCAGTTGGAATGGTATGGGACACCTGATGCGTCTAGATACGACTCCGACAGGTGACACGTACGTAAGCATCCTGTCTGATCACCTCCATCCAGTCATGTCCATTGTGGATTCCGGCGGACTTGGACAATTTCAACAGAACACACGTCCAGAATTGCTAGAGATTGGCTACAGAAACACTCTTCTGAGTTTAAACACTTTCGCTGGCCACCAAAGGCCCCAGACGTGAACATTATTCAGCATATCTGGGATGCGTTGCGATGTGCTGTTCAGAAGAGAACTCCACCCCTTCGTACTCTTACGGATTTATGGACAGCCCTGCAGGATTTATGGTGTCAATGCCGTCCAGTACTATTTCAGACATTAGTCGAGTCCATGCTAAGACGTGCTGCGCCTCTCCTGCGTGGTCGCCTTTGCCCTACATATTATAAGACATGTGAAACTGTTTCTGCGGCTCTTCGGTGTATAACGTGTTCATTTTATAGGACACTGAGAGAAGATCACTCTAATTTTCGCATGCTCCACTGTCGCCGCTGAAACACAAGAGAAAACACAAACTGTGGAAAGTTGTGCAATGTTTGTGTGTCTTAGTTTTCCAATAATAAGGTCGTCGTCAGATTATAACTTACCATCGTCGTCAAAGACCTTAGAATGCTGATGAACAACTTAAGGTGTCGTGATATACCGAAAGATATTAACACTTTGTATGTATCAGAGTAATGTAGAGGGAAGAGGAACTCCACGCGGCTGAATTAAGTTCGAATATAGTTTCAAATTATGTTATAGTTAATCTAAATTTGTACAGTAAAAGTTACCTACATGTTACAAGTAATACGAATATTAACGTATTTTTTATAAAAATATGTAGAATAGTCCGTAGCTTCAGTGAAAATGCATGCATGACAAAACAGCAGATTATGGACGAATTTAGAAAATATTATAAGTCATAGTACAATGAATACCGCACATTGTCTTCATCTTCTGGATCCTTGAATGCGAAAAATATTTTTACTGATTGTCAAATATAGCTTCTATACAGGTATACGAATATTTAAATTCATAATGAACCCAGCCCCATTTTATGTAGCAGTTTGATGATAAATATCAGCAGTAAGAAAAGGAAATTATTTCGATGCGTGTTGTGATCTTCAGCAGTTGACATTAACGAGTACGGTGCAGTCGGTTAAAGGCACACAGTGCAATGTAGAGACGCTAAAGCACTGGAGGGAGCGCCAAGGTAGAATCACAACATAACGGAGTGGGTGAGATAGTCGAGGGTGGTTGACGTAAGAGTTAATGACGATGAGTTTTATGGGAGTGCTGTAGAAATATTCAGATAATATTTCTAGCACATGGGAATGGCAAAGTGAATCTTCGTTACACAGTCGAGTTAGAAAGGATCATGCCTCACGCAATGATACGGGCAGCAATGACATTACAACACCTGCTTGGACCGTACTTTTTAAAGGTACTGTGAATGGTGCAAATTGTTTGCGTACTTCAGAAACAAGGTTAACACTTAGACTGAAGAAAGGGGTCTCACAAAATACACGTGATTCGAGCAAGACGTAGTGCCTCGTCATTACACTCTTGCAGCTCGCGAGTTCCTAAATGAACGCTTTCCAGTTAGGTGTAAAGGTCGTGGTTCATCAGCAACACTAGCACCCTAGAAATGGCCGCCAAGAAGTCCTAACCTCACCGCACCTAACAATTCTTTATGGGGAGTCATTAGGGCTCAAGTATCTGCACTCCGTTTTGCTATAAAGGAAGTACGTAATGCTGTTGAGGATGCATTTCGCGCTATAACACGGAAATGTTCAACAATATGTCAAGAAGAACGTGTAGTGGTATGGAAATGATGGGGAACTTACTGATGTATTTGCCACTTAAAACCTATGTAAGTACGTGTGCTAAAGCAAATCAAATCAAAGCAATTAGCATTCGGTACTAGGGGTATAGGGACTTCCCGCCCACCCTGTAGTGAGAAATGCGGTGCAAATTAAGGATAATGTTGTAATAGTTGATGACATGATGAAAACAAGTTATAACTCGACAGGAATACATTAAGGCTTCCCACTTTATTTAATTATCATTTATCTACGAATCAACGTCATGAAAAGATCTGTCGACTGAAGGAGACCTAACCATCATCTAGAAGGTTAAACAGAGAATGTTATACACTTGCGCACTAGAATACTCCCTTCAAGCCGGCCGGAGTGGCCGAGCGGCTCTAGGCGCTACAGTCTGGAACCGCGCTACCGCTACGGTCTCAGGTTCGACTCCTGCCTCGGGCATTGATGTGTGTGATGTCCTTAGGTTAGTTAGGTTGAAGTAGTTCTAAGTTCTAGAGGACTGATGACCTCAGAAGTTCAGTCCCATAGTGCTCAGAGCCATTTGAACCATTTGAACTCCCTTCAATGCAGAAGATACGTCAGAACACACTTTCCGACTAAAGATGTGGGAACCTCAATGGTCAGGATTATTCTGCATGTAGCAGAGTCTCCCACTATATTTTAATTGCATTCGGATAACGTCATATGAACTGATATAAAAAATCCAACGCCCAAACAAAAGTTTAAAAATTAACATCGAAAGGTCACGGAGAGAAATATTCATAAGACGGCATGTTATGATACAGACAACAGACAACTGCTATCGGTCACGAAGTGTGGGACAAAGTGAAAAAAGAATGGTAGTTCTACAAAGGGGATCCACTAAATTGTGAGTCTGATCATTTGAAACAAGATTTCGGCTGTCTGTCCTATTTCTGTTAATTTTAAGGTCTTTTGATAAAGTCAGAAGTCGATCGTATTGCTCAAACGTCCAGTTCCGCTCATTTAGCAAATGAAATTAAATGAAATTATCTGTGGCATTGATGGCAAGGGGTCCCGTCCGGGGAAGTTCGGCGACCGGGAGCAAGTCTTACTTCAGTTGACGCCACACTGGGCGACTTGCTCGTCGGTGATGATGAGATGGTGATGAGTACAACACAACACCCAGTCCACGGGCGGAGAGAATCTCCAACCCAGCCGGGATCAAACCGGGCTCGCGGCATGGTAGGCAACCACATTACCACTCAGTTAAGCAGGCGGACTATCTAGCAGCTATGTAGTTGATATGGCTCTGCTTACTGACAAATATACATCGTATCTCGGTCAGGACTCGTACTCCGATAGGCCGAATACCTAGAGTCCACTACTTATTGGAGGCCGTATATGTGCCGTGTCATATTACGTCGCAAGATTTCGTATTCTTAAATTTAAAGCAGTTGCAACCAAAATGTATGGCGAACTAGTTCTGAATGCATTAACTATCCAACTTATACTTTTCTGTACAATACAAAAATGACATTATCGTGACTATGGTATTGAATGAATGCTGGGCTGCGGTTGTTCTGAAATTTATTATCATTAATATTGTGTGGACATGATAATTTGGAAGTTGACAATTATAAAAGGCAATTCGTGTTTCTGTATGTTTTCTTCGCGATATCTGTTAAGCACGTGTGCCCATAATTTGTGCTTATACTGTTTATAAATGAAGAACAAGCTTAAGATACTGTGTGACATCGGAGAAGTACGGGGGAAGAGGGGTTCTTTGGTCATTCATTTCTTATCAGTTTCTAATAATTCGAATGATGGACGAATTTATAAACTTAGCTCTCGTTTTTCGGGCTCCCAAGAGTATTATAAAGCTGTGTTCACGACTTCGATAGGCCGAATACCTAGAGTCCACTACTTATTGGAAGCCGTATATGTGCCGTGTCATATTACGTCGCAAGATTTCGTATTCTTAAATTTAAAGCAGTTGCAACCAAAATGTATCGCGAACTAGTTCTGAATGCATTAACTATCCAACTTATACTTTTCTGCACAATACAAAAATGACTGTAGAACAGGAAGGGTAAATTTGGGACATTGTTCATAACATTGAGTGCTCAGTGCTCTGTAGTAGGCCTAGTCGTTTGTAATCAGAAATTTCAAATAACTCTGTATGCTTTCCACGTGAAAGTTGTTATTCAAACCTGTGTGGTGAACGTTCACCAATGAAGGTTGAAGAAAATTTCTTACCATTGGTGGACCGTATGCACTGTCGTTCGTTGACCATTGCCTTTTGACTTGCACAGTGCTTCTAAGGAGCCTACGTTAGTGGTGCGAAAAGAAGGAAGAAAGTAAGATAAAGATTCCACTCTCCATAGTCAAAGATGCCTTTAGCGATGAAACTCAGAACTGGCATGAACGCAACATGAAATATAACATTTTATTTGATATGTGTACATTATCGAAGTGGTTTCTGAAGCACTTGTTTTTAAACGACATCGCGGGTAATTAAGATGTTCACTGGACGTACTCCACGTAAGTTTGAATACCAGTCTCACAGTTGCGTCAAGAAATGCAGGAACATCACAGGTGAATCAATGAAGATCTCTCGTTACAAATAGAAGCAATGTGCCTCCAACGCTGATAACGAAAGTGGCCGTTGTATCGTATTACACTGTATAACATTTGGATTCAACTACAACGATTAAATTAATGTATAACCAACGTATATGAAGGAAAATAGATCACAACAGATAGAAAAATTTTTTCATGTAGACTGTGAAAGACAATTACTGGAGCTATAGACAAAAAACCAAGTAGCGCTTTTGTGAAATTAAGTACGATTTTCCAAACAAAGCTTTTAGAAAGATTTACCACAATCTCACTTTAATGCAAGAACAATTCAAAAACCTTAAGCTGTCGGTTTCGAATAACAAAGAGAGCCAGAGACACACGGATGTGGATTAGATACGAGAATGATGGAACGGAAGACATGATTATGATTGCAATGGAAATGAAATGGTTGTAGCAAAATCATGTGGCCATTACGATGGATGGTGGATCATCCCAGTAATTTCCTGATAGACTTCCAGGGAGAAGCGAAGACCGAGAGGACCACCTAAACGAATGCATATGGCATGAAAAAGTATATAGGGGAACATGTATAACTACAGGGAAAATCAACTCATTAACTAAGAAGATGTTTTCATCTAGCAGTTAGTTTTAAAGTCTGATGATGACGAGTCGTTCCCATTGTGTTTCATTCATGACTCCAGCATTCCAACTGTAGTTGTATCAAGTACGTATTTTAATTGTTCTATTTCTTCCTGCAAAGACATTCAAAATTTCATGTGACTTAGCTGTGAAATTTAATATATTTTTTTTATTGGTGTTTGGTGTACACATCATACTGTATGCAACTTGTAATATATGTGGTGCGTTAGATACTTTACGTAATGCATAAATAGGTCCAGAGCTCATGATAACTGGTAGCAAATCAATGTTTACATGGAATGTAAATACTGTTACACATGCATAGCATTCAATAGAAGAATGCTGGAAATAACTTGCTACTGCTGTTGAGAATACATACGCCACTAATACACGAATTTTCTCAGCTCCATGAAAGGAATTGCCCTCTATTTAGTATAGGGATGGGGTACGAGTTTAATTACTTGATTGTACTCTATCTAAATGCTCAAACCATTCACTGGCTTATCCGTTTTCCATAAATTAGCTCGATATATTTTTTTGGTGTTTTCTGTGACCCCTTGGGCCTTCTACAGTACCGACAATGGACACATTTATCCTGAATCCAATAAGTGCCGATAGTAAATCAGTTTAATTACAGAAGAATTCACACGCAGCTCGTGTGCGTGATAGCCGTAGAGAAGAGTTGCCCTGTGAGCAGTAGACCCACGCATTTGAATCCCCTGTGTCTTTTCAGATGCAAAAAGTAACCATGGTCAACGAATACTAACTGGATAGCTTACTGCAAAGTTGGTCATTAATATCAAGTCGTCAAAACTAGATTTCCTTAAATGCTAACAAGTCTGTCAACATTAAGCACAGGAAGACTTATAGACCTGCGCGAATTTACCAAAGACACTTTATAACTGCTGTAACAAACATAATTTAGGTTGCTCTATTATGTTGTATACACATTAACCATATAAATATTTTAAGCTAGATCAAAGAAAACATATTTTGGGTAATTTGTGCCACTAATGGCAAAAGGAATTTTAAGCTGATTTACTGAAACTTCCCATTTTACCTGCTATCTGAATTTTCTGGTTAAGTTCGACAGACGTTTCATGAGATTTTTCAGCTAGCTAACAAAAGCCACAGTTCAGATGCTCCTCAAGTATCTAACTCATTGATGAAATATACTGAGAAAATTAATCTTTCATGCAACAATGTAAGGGAAAAACAGTTCATGCGTTTTTCATGTTGAAAGAACAAGAAAATCATTTTTGACAGCTTATATACTAATCTTGTGACAAATATTGAGTTTATTTCATTGTAACCACAATACAGGAGAACATCAACACAGTCATATACAGAATCAACATAAGTTACCTTTAGATGAGAAATCGAGTAATATTGCATAAATGCTAACACTGCAAGGGATGAAGGCAGAAGGCAGAACCACATGCTCCCCCAACCCCCACCCCCCTCATAAAAGAAGATTTAGAGATGGAGGTGAAATTTACAGTGCAGTATTTACAAACACCTCAGTGGGGGATTTATCAGGTGTTGGGTTACTCATACACGAAATGATAGAGTGTTTTCTACAGATGGTCGTCAAATTCTTTGATAGCACTCTGTCATTAAAATGTCGCAAATGCTGTTATAATAAGCAATCTGTTTAGATAATAAACAGCAGTAGAACGTCGTATGAGGGGAAAATAGATGTGTCATTATGAAAAGGAAGGGTAGGGCATAGGTGAATAATTTCACAATTGACACCACTGGGAACAATGAAGTCTGACTGGCTTAAAGAATCACTCCACGAAGACAATAAGGAGCAATAAAGATGACAGTAAAGCAGTATAAACTTCTTGAGAAAGAAATGAGACGGGCGAAAGGGTTATATCTGTGCAGTGGAGAAATGGAAATATTAACTGGTAAACCAGGAGCATGTAACACAAATAATAACGATTTACTGAGGACATGAAAGATTGTTAGATTATGATGTTGCAGGGCAGCTTCCAGATGCAACTACAGGAAAATAAGGGAAGAAAATTAATTAAATAATAAATTGTATTGGGTAAAACCGCTCATGTGTATGGTGAACTGTGTAGACACTACTACTGTACATGTTACAAGTAATGTTCACCATGCCAACATGGTATCCAAATTACACGAAATAGTTGGGATGTTCAACAAGAAAGCACCTCTGGGAACTCAGATAATAAATGCTGACTACTGATTTTTGGAGCCTAGGTTTCAGAACAGCGATCTAATCACGGTAACCAAACTACACACATCAAAAAAAGTTTTGCGTCACCTCGGTTCCGAGAACCTGTGCAGAAAATTTGAATAGAGAGTGACATTAACATCATTCCCGCCCTTTTTATTGATCATGAAAACCATACATTGCATGTTGTACCACCATACAGCGAGACCTTCAGAGGTGGTGGTCCAGATTGCTGTACACACCTGTACCTCTAATAGTCAGTAGCACGTCCTCTTGCATTGATACACGCCTATATTCGTCGTGGCATACTATCCACTTCATCAAGGCACTGTTGCTCCAGATTGTACAGTTTGAGTCGTAACACGACGTCCTGTGGCTGCACGAAAAGCATTATTGTACATGGTGGTGTTGCTGTCAGGTTTCCCCCGAGCCGTAATCCGTGGGTAGCGGTCATTTACTGCAGTAGTAACCCTTGGGTGGCCTGAGCGTCATGTCATCGACAGTTCCTGTCTCTCAGTATCTCTTCCATTTCCAAACAACATCGGTTTGGTTCATTACGAGACGCCTGGACACTTCCCTTGTTGAGAGCTCTTCCTGGCACAAAGTAACAACGTGGACGCGATCGAACCGAGGTATTGACCGTCTACGCATAGTTGAACTACAGACAACACGATCCGTGTGTCTCCTTCCCGGTGGAATGACTGGGACTGATAGGCTGTCGGACCCCCTCCGTCTAATAGGCGCTGTTCATGCATGTTTGTTTACATCTCTGGGCGGATTTTTGACATTTCTGAACAGTCAAAGGGACTGTGTCTGTGTACAATATTCACAGTCATCATCTATCTTCAGGAGTTCTGGGAACTGGGGTGATGCAAAACTATTTTTGATGTGTGTATTTCAGTAATCTCTGAGCATGCTTGAACGACTACTGGTTGGCGTAATTGTGCAGCGTTGAGAATTTGTTATGTGAGCATATGGACCTAAGTGCGCAGATCGTGAAGATGATACTCGCTTTTTTGTGTCATCAGTCTTCTGACTGGTTGGATGCGGCTCGCCACGAATTCCTCTCCTGTACCAACCTCTTCATCTCAGAATAGCACTTGCAGCCTACGTCCTCAATTACTTGCTGGATGTATTCCAATATCTGTCTTCCTCTACAGTATTTACCCTCTACAGGTCCCTCTAGTACCATGGAATCATTCCCTGATGTCTTAACGGAAGTCCTATCATCGTATCCTTTCTCTTTGTCAATGTTTTGTACATATTCCTTTCCTCTCCGATTCTGCGCAGAACCTCCTCATTCCTTATGTTATCAGTCGATCTAATTTTCAACATTCGCTAGTAGCACCACATTTCAAATGTTTTGATTCTCTTCCGTTCCGGTTTTCCCACAGTCCATGTTTCACTACCATACAATGCTGTGCTATAGAGGCATATTCTCAGACATTTCTTTCTCAAATTAAGGCTTGTGTTTGGTACTAGTAGATTTCTCTTGGCCAGGAATGCCCACATTTCCATTGCTAGTCTCCTTTTGATGTCCTACTTGCTCTGTCCGTCATTGGTTATTTTGCTGCCTAGATAGCAAATTTCTTTAACTTCTATTTCTTGACCATCAGTCCTGATGTTAAGTATCTCGATGTCCTCAATTTTGCTATTTCTCATTACTTTCCTCTTCCTTCGATTTTCTGTCATCCATATTCCATACTCATTAAATTGTTCATTCCATTCATCAGATAATGTAATTCTTCTTCGCTTTCACTGAGGACCGCGATGTCATCAGCAAATCGTATCGTTGATATCCTGTCACCTTTTATTTTAATTCCACTTCTGAACCTTTCTTGTATAATTGTCGTTGCTTCTTCAATGAAGAGACTGAAAAGTAGGGCTGAAAGACTACATGACTTCGTTATTCGTCGTCCACTCCTATTATTCCCTCTGAGCTCTTGTACATGTTCTATATTACCCATCTCTCCCTATAGCTATCCGGATGTTACCAAGAATTTCGAACGTCTTACACCATTTGAGATTGTTCCCTCTTAGCCCTCGTACATGTTCTATATTACCCATCTCTCGCTATAGCAATCCCTATGTTACCAAGAATTTCGAACGTCTTACACCATTTGAAATCGTTGAATGCTTTTTTTCCAGGTCGACAAATCCTACGAATGTGTCTTGATTTTGCTTTAGTGTTGCTTCCACTATCAACCGCAACGTCAGAACTGCCTCTCTGGTGCCTTAACCTTCTTAAACCCAGATTAATCGCCCTTTAACTCATCCTCAGTTTTCTTTTCCATTCTTCACTATACTATTCTTGTCACTAACTTGGATGCATGAGCTGTTAAGCTGCTTAATTGTAGCACATGTAAGGTCTTGCAGTCTTCGGAATAGTGTGAAATTTTTCCGAAAATCTGATGGTAACGCCAGACTCATACATCCTACACACGAACGACAGTATTCGTTTTGACACACTTCCCAAATGATTTTAGAAATTCTGATGGAATGTTATCTATACCTTCTGTCTTATTAGATCTTATGACTTCCAAAGCTCTTTTAAATTCGTATCCTAATACTGGATCCTCTGATTCTTCTAAATCCTCTGATTCCAGTTTCTTCTTCCATCACACCAGATAAATCCTCACCGTCAAAGAGGCCTTCAGTGTATTCTTTTTACCCATTTTCTCTCTCCTTGGCATTTAAGAGGGGATTTCCCGTAGAAGTCTTAATCTTACCACCCTTGCTTTTAATTTCGCCTAATGTTGCTTTGACTTTCTTATATGATGAGTCAGTCCTTCCGAGAATATTTTTTTTTTTTTATATTTCTCTGTTCCTGAATTTGTCTGAACATTTTTGTACTTCGTTCTTTCATCGATCATCTGAAGTATATCCTCTGTTCCCCATGGTTTCTTCGCAGTTACCAACTTCTGTGATTTCCTTTTTGAAAGATGTTGATTCCTCTTCAAAGGTACTACCTACTACGCCATTCCTTATAACAGTATCTGCAACCTTAGAGTACTTCATGCGTTTCTCTTATTTCTTAGCATCTCCGTATCCTAGTTCTTCGCTTATTGATTCTTCCTGTCTTATCTCTTAAATTTCAGCCTACTCTTCGACATTGCTATATTGTGATCTGAGTCTAGTTCTGCTCCTGGGTACGCCTTACCATCCAGTATCTCATTTTGGAATCTCTGCCTACCATTGATGTAATCTAACTGAATTCTTCCAATATTTCCCATCATTTTCCAAGTACACCTCCTCTATTTATGGTTCTTGAACAGAGTATTCCCTATTACTGGCTGAAATTTATTACAGAACTCAATTAGCCTTTCTCCTCCCTCTTTCCTAGTACCATAACAATATTCTGCCATAACTGCCATAACCCTTTGTTCTACTCCTTCCTCCATACCAATCCCCCTTGACTATTAGATTTTCATCTCGCATTACATATGGCATTACCTGTTCAGTATCCTCATATACTTTCTCTACCTCTTCATCTTAAACTTGCGATGTCGTCAAGTATATCTGAACCGCCGTTGTCGGTGCTGGTTTGCTGTCGATTCCGATCAGAACAACACTATCAATGAACTGTCCACCGTAATACACCCTCTGCCATATATTCCTATTCATAACGAATTGTATCCCGGGTATGTCATCTTCCACTGCTGTTGACATTACCCTACATTCATCGGACCAGAAATCCGTTTCTTCTTTCCATTTCACTTCGATGACCCCTACTGTGCCTAGTTTGAGACTGCATTTCCGTTTTCAGATTTTCTATGTACCCTACCACGTTCAAGCATATGACATTCCATTCCCCGACTCGTAGACCGTTATCACTTCGTTGCTTACTCAATCCTTTCCTGATGGGAACCTTCCCATTAGCAATCGTCTCTCGGAGATCCGAAAGGGCGACTGTTCTGGGAATCTGTTGCCGATGAAGAGATCACACGTCACTTTTTCAGTTACAGGCCTTATGTCCTGTGAATACACGTCATGTGTCTTTTACGTTGTGGTTTCCACTGCCTTCTGCATTCTCAAGCCGTCTGTTATTGCTGATTTTTCCTCCTTTAACGGTAGTTTGCCACCCTATTCTTCTAGGGAAGGTGGAAATCTCAGACTGAAGGTTTCGATTACGTGAATTATTGCAGAGGTGCAGTCTACAGTGTGCATCGCTATGTAAACAACCTACACCACAACTGAGATAGTCTTGCTTTGCTGTAGTAGTCGTGTGTTCCTTTAGATCTTTGTGAATATCGTATATATGTTAGTATGACCACTGTTTTAACTGATCAAATCCGACATAAAACGAGAGATTATTTACTCTTATCCATGTGTGTGCAGTGTTTTCTAATATTCTAATATTTGCGAACGTTATCATACCATACATGGAAATAGGGTAATTATCATGTTTTTTCGCGTCTATCACTCGCAAGCAGTGTTTGTTGGGAAATCTTTGCCCACATGTCAGTATCCATGCAGTTACTCCTGGCTCAGCTTGATTGGTTTGTCTTAACTACGGTTTTTGGGGCGAGCGCTGGCTCAGATTATGAGAAGTGGAGGTGGCTGACAAGACAGAATCGCCTCTCTTCAAAACGCGAATACAGTTTTTTATTCTGTTCTGGTTTGCACCCTGTTCTATTCATGTGAGTGCCACGATGGCTACTTTGGATTGCATTGAGAAGGAAAGAGCGTGATTAATGATGCAGCCAGGGTTTGTAGGTGTGAAATATATTGAGAATGTGAAATGCATCTCTCTGTGGACGATCTCCGGAAACAAAGTAATTTTTGCTGCATAAAGTATGTTCTTCATTAACATGACTTTCTTTGCAATTTAGTTGATTTCACCAATACTTTTTAAACAAAGCCTTTGTCCACCATGACATAGTTACCACCACAGAACTCTTGTAACACTTCAAATTACGAAAAGCGCAACAGCTCAGTCAAAATGATTTATCATGACTAGCTTCGTGACATCAACCTCACGTCTTCAGGTAACAATATACCGAACTTTAAATATATAATGTGCTTTTATAGCATTTCTAATGATATTATGTACTGAAAGATCAACAGTTTGTTACCTGAATATGTGACTACAATGTCATGAAATTAATTATGATTAATATATGATTTTGACTCAGCCATTGCAGTTTTCATCATTTGAAAAGTATGATCGCAGTTTTGGATGCCTCACATATCATGTACTTGATGAAAATTAATTGTGTCTTTTGGGTTTCAACAATTACTAAGTGATATGAAATCACTTGCACTTATTCACTCACTTTTCCCACATTACATCGCAAATATGTATTTATATGTAGGTTATTAGCAAAGTGCTCTATGGCCATGGATTTATTCATTATTCAATAATGGAAACTTACTGAGATGTTTTGCCTTCAACATGGCTATGTGTTCAATGAGAATTCTGATTTTCAGAAGATCCAAACGTTTAGACAGAGTAAGCTTGCTTTCAACATTTTTAGCAGATTTCTTTCAGGTTCCAGAAGGTAGGTTTCTGTCAAGATCTTCTCACTAGCATTTACTATGCCGTTTTCCACACAGTGTTGTACAAAATTACTGTATTACTAGGTTCGTGACAGAAAAGTGTTCTGAATTACATTCATGAGCCTTGCATGCTCAAAGCATATATTTTACCTATGAGAAGGAGCATAGGAAAATTTCATATCATCAAGTATTAACTCTTTTGTTAGGAAACTTTTTCATTACACAGAATTAAATTATTTATATGTCCAGCTTAACTATTGTGTGAAGTATATTGGCCTGTGTTAAATTATTAATTCAATGAAGCTGGAATGGATAATGACACTATTTCTATGGGTTAATATTCTTAGAGATGAGAGGACTGCGCTGAATTCAACTCCAAAACACAGCCAACTTGCAAATTATACAAATACAAGTTAATGTGGCCTACTCATGCCAGGCCTCTTTTTGTACTTATTATACTGGTGCTTTCAGAATATGTGTGAGCTGTGCCAATTTCAAATGACGTGTCTCATATTGATACAAAATTAATATTTAAATAACTTACTAATAAATCAAGCGATGCACTATACATATCTGATCACCATCTTTTTCTTCTTCTTTTTCTTACAAGTATTAGATGTTACAGTCACCTGTGCGAGCCTCTGTCATCCATCCATCCATCTTTTATGAGGTCTACCGATCTACCTAGTTCTCTATTTCCAATCAGCTGTTAATTCATTCACTTTCTTGGGAATCTGATTTCTGTCATTCTATCAATATGATCCTCCCATTTCATTCTGTTCTCTTCTACCTTGACATTAAGTGGAAGGATTCTCAAATTCGCTTCTATTGTTTCATTCCTTACTTTATCCGTTTTATTACAGCCTATTACATGTCTTATGAACTTCATCTCTGCTATCTGAATCCGATTATTTTTGTACTATCCATGATTTGAAATCATATACAAGAATGGGTACACCAACAACTTTATAGACTTTCATTTGTGTTTCTTTTCTTGTTTTTCTTCGCAAAGTTCTTTCATTTGTTCCACAGATGTTATATTGTGTTATGGAGCTGGGGACCTAGAACGGCGGAGACATCTCGCCCCGCCATAGCCTTCAGCGGCACACAATCCCACAACAGGTTACAGCAGTTCACTCACCCCACCGCCGCCCCACACTGAACCCAGGGTTATTGTGCGGTTCGGCCCCCAATGGAACACCGCCCCCCCCCCCCCTGGAACGGCTCCCACTAGACGAGTCTAACCCCAATGTTTGCCTAGTAGAGTAATTATGGTGTACGCGTATGTGGAGGAAGTGTTATTGCAGCAGTCGCCGACATAATGTAAATGAGGCGGAATAAGAGGAACTAGCCCGTATTCGGAGTTGGAAGACCGCCTTAAAAACCATCCACAGACTGGCCGGCACACCGGACCTCGACACTAATCCGCTGGGTGGATTCGTGCCAGGGACCGGCACGCCTTCCCGCCAGGAGAGCGGTGCGTTAGACCGCACGGATAACTGGGTGGGCTGTTCCACAGATACCATGATATTTATTGGATTTCTTCTCAATGTTTTTTCCATAGTTAAACTAATATCATGTTCTAGATAACTGAAGTGGGATAGTTGTTACAAAAATTTCCTGATTTATTATTTTAGATCTGACTGGATTCTGTCCTTTGAAAGCCATAATCTTTGATTTGCGTCCGTTTCTGAAGACTGGTTCTTCTTCTGAAATTATTATATCAGCGATAGTTTGTAATCTTTGATTAAGAGTTTTGCCAAAAATTCTATATCAAACATTTAGTAAACTCACTTCTCTACAAATTCCTGTATAATTCCTACTATTTTTTAATACAGAAATAACTTTTACTGTGTTCCCTTCTTCAGGTACTGAACTGTTCTTCCAACACATCTTCAAAAAATGGAGGAAGCAAAATTCTAAAGTTATTCCTTCACATTTGAGTAACTCAGAATTAATGCCATCTAGGCCAGTAGCTTTTTTGTGTTTTGTTACCTTTAAGGTTGTTTTCCATTCTCTTGTGTGTATTTAACCTCTAGAGTTATTATAAATTTTTATGTAATAATTTTCTTCATTATCTTCATCGTAGGATACCATCTTCATCATACCACATTATATGTGCAACACATATCCCATATTGGAAAGTACAAGTTTAGTATATAAGATGCCAAATCCATTGTGAGTGTACCTCTGGAAGAATCGTCACTCTGACGCATTACCATAACTATCTGCAATCAAAACACACCAAAATTTAAGATGTGTATTAGATACAGATGCATGACAATCAGTATCATAAGTGACTCACTCAGCTATCGTCTGACAACTTAACTGTATTTATTGCTTGAAGCATTATGTAGCTTTTAATCTTAATAGATTATCTAATAGGCAGTAAACCCCTGATTCTTTAATGAAGAGAATTCCTACGTACAAACCAGTTTCAAACATCTCACTACGCTACAAATGAGTCAATGTATGATATGCTTGACAGTAGAGAAATGAGCGAGGAAATGTTTAGTAAATGTTTGAAGTTATGATTTTTGTTGGAAGTCGTATTTGATAAAAATAGTTTGTGTAACTGGCGCCTTATTTTAAGCTAAAGCTAGTTTTTTGTGCGTCTCAATGTTTATGACGTCATATCTCCAGAACTGCTGAATTTTCTCACGTTGAGAAATTGGAGGGTGTGATCTGTTTTACTTGATAAAAACTTTCTAAAGCCAAGATGGCATAAATGTATCTTAATTTACAACCACTTGTTTCGGGAGACTTTGCTGTCATCTTCAGGCATGTAAACCAGTATTACAAAGATTTCCTTCAAGGTCTGCTAGGGCACAATTTGATTTCATTTTTAGTGTTATATTGGTAAAAGCTTTGTAAAGCAAAGATCGCTTAAGTGTTCCTTTATTTACAACAGCCGGTTTCGACAGACTTTGCTGTCATCTTCAGGTCTGTAACAGGTGTAACTGGTTGTTGTAAATAAAGATATATCTATGCGATCTTGGTTTTAGATAGTATTTGTGCTAAACTAGGTGTCGTACAGTGATATAATTTTGCAGCTGCATTCAGCGCTATATGTGGATCCTGTATATATAGTCGCTGTTGAGGAAATAAAAGATTAAAGCGCAATACCTGATGCTGGAGTCAGACTGCATGAATACCAAAAACATAGTATGCGATAAAAATTTTTCTTTCATCATTTTGTTGGGGAGGGGTGGAGGAGGAGAATACTGGTGTTTAACGTCCCGTCATTGGAGACGGAGCACACGCTCGGACTAGGGAAGGATGGGGAAGGAAATCGGCCGTGCTCTTTCAAAGGAACTATTCCGGCATTTGCCCGAAGCGATTTAGGGAAATCACAGAAAACCTAAATCAGCATGGGCGGAGACAGGTTTGAACCGTCGTCCTCCCGAATGCGGGTCCAGTTTGCTAACCACTGCACCACTCGCTCGGTGGTGAGGGGACGGGAGATGTCTGCGAGAATCGGTTTCATAAAGGTTAGAAGTTATGCTTAGAGCACTGTCGTTCTCAAGTAATGGATGAATATAATACGGGTATTTGTGCGCCGTCAGCTACATTGCTGAAGAAAAATACAGTTTCTAGCTGTAATACTTATCTTATTGCGTTACATTTTAGTATCAGACAATATCTCTTAATGAGTAGCTTACGACAGCATTTTAAATTTTTAAACTCAGTAGACAATTACGCAAAATATTCAAAGTCAAATTTTTGTGGCCTCTGCATATACACACCATAGATACCTGAGATTGGAAAAGTCCTCTGGAGCTAAATAATCGTTTCATTAAAGCACCTACGCCTGGGTTTCAGGCATAAATCCCCCTTTTTCATTCGATGCCGAGGTGCTGCTCCAATTCGGCTGGTGAGCCCCTGCAAGAGGGAATATCAAACGGTCTGGGCCATAAATGGGAATCTGTTTTGAGGAGGGAGGCAGGGTGGATAGACTGTGCAGCTGTGGAGACTACTATGCAAACGTGGAACAGTAGTTACTACATCTGCCTAGTAATCAAGAGACTCAGGGGCGAATCCCAAGCATGGTACAAATTTTCATTCTTCACTTCAGTCTGCTTATACAAATCACAGATGTATGAGACTTGAAAAGGTATCTGCATCTATATAGTTTTACCTGATTAAAGTACCTATGTCTGGATTTGGGGCAGCAACCCTGTTCCATTCGATGCTGAACTATTCTACTACAGTTGGAGAGCCTCTGCAAAGCTAGGGGGTTACCAAATGGCGTTAAGCATGAATGGGAATTGGGACTGAGGTGTGAGGCATGCGGCGTGCTGTAGTAACCCGTGCAGCTGTGCAAAGCCACTGCGAGGGTGGCGTGGTGGTTAAAACTTATGCCTATTGACCTTAGACCCAGGTTCGAATCCTGGTTTTGGTACTAATTTTCATTCATCGTTTCAGTCTGAATATATACATCACATGCTTGAGGCTATGTAATTTCTTTAATTATTTTTTTTTCTTATAATTTTCATTCAAGCGAGAATTCAGGCACCGCATAGACACTTGATTTCCGTTAGAACATTCCTATGACTTATTACTTAATTACGTAATTATCAGCCCTAGCTATTTATCCTGCAAGTGGCCTACATTGTCGCATTCAACACCTGGTGATACTCCAAAAGCCCTCTTCTTCCACAGTCCTCCCAAGCGACGCCTCAGCACACTTACTCGTACGCTCGTAGGCCGGCGACAGTCCGTCCCCGACAGATCACTTCTCGTGTTTGCAAAACACTCCCTCTGACGATTCGTTAAAGGGCTTTGTCACACAACCGGACCTCTAGACTTCGGCGTTAAATCCTGATCTCTGTGGGGATGCGCTCGTAGCGCCATGCCACAGATATCTCGTCTGCCACTATGGGTTACACTCAGCGAGTCATCTTTAGAGCGAGAGAGTGGCCAACGCCGCTGCTTTGCGCAGCTATGTTTCTGCTTAACTGCAGCGGCACGTACGAACGAACAATAGTGAACAGCAAACTCGTCTCTAATACCTCTGGCACTGAGGCAAAACTATAAGATGAAACTGTGGAAAATGTGCTAGCAGTCGCATTTGAACTATTGTATGTTTACTGGACCAATAGACTCCCTTTAAAATTCTGAAGGTGGCAGGGGTAAAATACAAGGAGCGAAAGGCTATTTACAATTTGTAGAGACATCAGATGGCAATTATAAAAGTCGAGGAGCACGAATATGAATCAGTGGTTGAGAAGGGAGTGAGACAGGGTTGTAGCCTATCTCCGATGTTATTCGATCTCTATATTGATACGTTGAACAAGCGGTAAAGAAAACAAAAGAAAAAGTTGGAGGAAGAATTAAAATCCATGGAGAAGAAATAAAAACTTTGACGTTTGCCGAAAACATTGTAATTCTGTCAGAGACAGCAAACGACCTGTAAGAGCAATTGAACGGAATGGACAGTGTCTTGAAAGGAGGATATAAGATGAACATCAACAAAAGCTAAACGAGGATAATGGAATCTAGTCGAATTAAATCAAGTGATGCCGAGGGAATTGGATTAGGAAATGAGACACTCAAAGTAGTAGATGAGTTTTGCCATTTTGGGATAAATTAACTGATAATGGCCGAAGTAGAGAGGATAAAAACGTAGACTAGCAATGGCAAGGAAAGCGTTTCTGAAGAAGAGAAATTTGTTAACATCGAGTGTAGATTTAAGTATCAGGAAGTCTTTTCTGAAAATATTTGATTGGAGTGTAGACATGTATGGATTTGAAACATGGACGATAAATAGTTTAGAGAAGAAGAGAATAGGAACTTTCGAAATGTGGTGCTACAGAAGAATGTTGAAGATTAGATGGGTAGACGACGTAACTAATGAGGAGGTACTGAACTGAATTGGGGAGAAGAGGAATTTGTGGCAGAACTTGACTAGAAGAAGGGATCAGTTGGTATGACACGTTCTGAGGCATCAAGGGATTGTCAATTTAGTATAGGAGGGAAGCGCGGAGGATAAAAATCGTAGAGGGAGACCAAGGCGCGAATACACGAAACAGATTCATGTGGGCTGCAGTAGTTACTAGGAGATGAAGAAGCTTGCACAGAATAGAGTATTATGGAGATCTGCATCGAACCAGTCTCTGGCCTGAAGACCACAACAACAACTGGACGAATAATACATCTCCCTAGGGCTGTTTACGCTAACACTACATGGAGCTTAATACACACATTGTAAAAGATATTTGTACTGATACATATTTCTGCTTTGAAGCTTGTTCAGGAGAAAATTCACTGAACTAACAATAAAGTAGACAACAAATTAAGGTGTTTTAAGATATGTTTTCCATGTCTTGTTCAAGAAGTTATTCATGAATTCAGATTACGCCATGTAAGTTGAAACCACACAATAAATATTAATGTCTTAATTGGAACAGTAAATCTGCATTTGTGCTGTGTCATTAGACTAGAAGCTTTAAAGTATTTTCAGTCCGATTTGTTCCGCAAAATATCTTTAAGCTTACGCTTATTTACCATAAACAGTGAACAACAATCAAATACAAACGTGAAGAGAAGACGGTAATCATGTGACACACTCTAGCACGTAAAAATTCAAAAGCTGGACTTTATCTACAGGAAGATCTACTGGTCAACTGTGAATGAATTTTTTCCTGAATAATCTACATCTACTCTGCTTACAGGTAACGCCCACTAATTCCTTCTTTCTTTGTTCGATGGAGAGACGACCATGCGAAATGCACCAGTATCATTGACGAAACTTCTTCGCAGATTAATCTGGTTTTCTTCTGAGATGAAGTTTCGTTTCAGCGGACTCTTTGCTGTAGAAGAGAAAATTAATTCTGGATTATTATTGATATATACGTCATTTCACAAGTCTGCATCAAATTTCGTTTCCTGTGACCAATAATTGGAAAGAATGTTATTTTCAGTAGAACATTACAGTTCAATATTTGTTTATTATGATTTCTAGTTGACAAAAATATTCAATTGAAATAAATTTGAAAACAAAATTTGGCTGTTCAGGAGATTCGGAA
The DNA here is from genome assembly GCF_023864345.2 of Schistocerca serialis cubense. Lineage (NCBI taxonomy): Eukaryota > Metazoa > Arthropoda > Insecta > Orthoptera > Acrididae > Schistocerca > Schistocerca serialis. The sequence goes on from NC_064642.1 coordinate 671,551,146, forward strand.
CTGAGAAACTTCAATTATCAGAGACCATTATTTTTTTGTATTTTTTCCTCATTTTGTTCGTAATTGTCCTTGTCATTTGGTTTGGGTGGACGTCATGACACCCGTTAAAATACATCATTGAATAATATACTGAGTTTTTATTACAGAGAACGGCGAGTACCAGACCGTAAACGCTGGCCTACGTTTCCGACTTGAGCTACACATATCTGTTTCATAAAGCGCTATTTGTTTTTTCGACATTTTCGTTTTCTTTAAAACTGTGTCGTACTATTTAGGAGACTGATATCTGAGCACGGACTTTCAAAGTCCGAAAAGATGCTTAAATAAAATTGAACATAGCCGTTCCATAAGGTCCCCTAGTGAGGTAGAAAGCTCGTAATATGAACACTCATACTCGTAAAATCTATACAACCTGCTGTCTGACCAGAGTACAAACATACACAGAGCGCGCAACGAATCGTATACTAACACAAATACATTGCGCTATGACTAGCTTGTTGTGACATCTGCTGACAGCCTTAGATAGTGGGTGGCGTGACTGCACGACCCACAACCCGAGAAAGCTCAGGTTTTAATGCCGAATCTCTAGCAAGATCCGTTTAAGTTCCACAGAAATCTAGGGAGACATGAAACAATATTGGACTCACGACCTTTTAGAATGAGGAAAGGCAGTCTATGTTCACAGAATTTGCGGATTTGGAGAAAGCGTACAGCATTGTCGACTAGAACACAGTCTTAGAAGTTCTGAACATAGCAGGAATAGAATACAAGAACTGAAATGCAATAACAGATACAGGACCAGATTTCTGTTATAATATTTCAAGGAGATGAAAGGGAAGAAGCAGTAGTTGAGAAGGGAGTTAGGAATGTAACCTATCCCCATTGCTAGTCTGTACATTGACCAAGTAATAAAGAAAATCAAGAGAAATTTTGATGACATTGTAACTAAGTCAAAACGGCAAGAAACGTAGAAAACCAGTGTATTGGAGTGAGAAAGAATAAAAGAGTCTGTTAGATAAGTATCAACAAAACTAAAGTGAAGATAATCGAGTGTAGTCCGATTCATCCACATGATGCCGAAGGTATGACAGTAGGTAATGATAATAAAGTATCAGAATTTGACTATTTGGGCAATACAATAACTAAAGAAGGCTGAAGTAGAATAAGTAGGATACAAAATACAGACTGCTGACTGCAAGAAATCGTTCATGAAATAGCAAGTTGCTAACATCGTATATAAATTTAAATGTTTGCAAGTCTTTTCTGTAGGAGTTCGTCTGGGGTGTAGTACATGTGAAATGACAATAAACAGTTCAGGCGAGATGAGAATAAAAGGTTTGGAAATGTGGTACTACAAGAGAATGTCAGACTAGTTGGGCTGACGTGATAACAAATATAGAGGTGCTGAATGGAATTGGAGAGGAAAGACATTTATGACACAAGTTGACTAAAAGAAAGGAATGTTTGATAGGACACATTCTTAAACAAAAAGGAATCGTCTGTTTGGTTGTGAAGGCAAGCCTGGAGGGAAGAAATGGGAGAGGAATACCGAGGTTTAATTACAGGAATGAGGTTCAAATGGAGGCGTGGTGCAATACCTATGCAGTGACGAATAGCCTCCCAGAGAAGACTAGCATGGAGTGCTGCTTCAAACTTGTCTTCGGACTGAAGACCACTACTGCACAAGATTACGATAGCTCTCATAATCGAAAAGGTTAATCAATATTCGGTTGTAGCTAAATCGCGAAAGACAGCAGTTTTGATAAAACTCTCGTTTTGATCATTAGTATTTATTTTATTTCTTTCATCCTTACGCGTTTGGGCATTAAGCCATTTGCAAAGGAGTAAAATCCTCTTGACACAATGTATCGCGTCCAACTTTACAATAAGAAGCAAGTTTGAACTTATATTTAATACATTTAAGTTTGACTCCATACTTCGTATCAATAGGATTTTGTTGTTTTGGAAATGACGTAGTACGGGGTGGTCAAGAGGAGAGGTTTGTTATAGATGTAGACTATGACCACAGCTTCTCACCAAGCTTTTATTCAGTATGGAGGAAAGGTAACATGCTGTCGACAAAATTAATCGTGACTGTAACCAGACGACAAAATCAATAAACACAAAATGAACGGTGAAAGTCAAAACATCAGCAAAAACTAGACCGAAGAACAAGGGAATAAGAAAGAGCGTAGTAGTATACTTTCATAGTAGTCACACAAAATGCTATCTGTTTTATCACCCTTCGACTGAAGCCATATAACAACTTTCCGGCCATAGCCCACTCCCGTGACTGCCACATAAAAGGCAAGATTGGTCGTATCGTGGAAACGTCAGATCCCATAAAAATGGCAGACGCTTCACTGTCGCCAACAAATCCGTAAACACAATTCGCCGTTGGAGACCGCGTCCTATCGAGAGCTATTAACGCTCGTCAGTCGAATGATTGACTGATACGACCAGCCATCTTACTGGTTGCTCCCTGTCATACTAATTGCGTTGTTTTGACCTAACAAAGCTGTCATCGTAGTAATACTCGGTCCACTAACGTGGATCTATCTGTAGAATTGTCACCCACTTACCTATGTTTCGGTTTTCAGAGATTTCCGACACATTACATTCGAAATTTAATGTGATTTCTGAAGTGCACATCAGATGTGGCAAGTCGTTCATCTTTATGAAATTTCTGTCAGTGGGACGTAGAAATATCTAACAGAAAGAAAAAATTAATGAGGAAGTGGCGAGTTTTTGCGATTAACTGCACTAATTAAACAGTAGCAGCTTAAACTGAGAGACTATTTAGCGAATCCGAAGCCACCAAGTTGTTTCTTTCTCTTCACACATTGCGATTAAACAACTCATTGATGCTACATAACTGTGTAGGTGTTTTTTCTGTGCTTTATCTCCATTGACATTTGTTTTAAGCTTTTTGCGTGAGACCTCCAAAGTATATTAATATTTTGGTAGTATGTTTCTCTTTTGCGACAGTGGATTACGCAGATATAAAGTGAAAATTCGTTAGCAAAGGCACGCCTCCTTTGAGTATAGTGGAAACGATTATAATTTTTATGGGTGGAAAATAAGTCATAGCCTTGTATCAGCCTACGTCGAGGTCTTTGTAGATGAAGCACCAGATGAGACTGGACAATAATAATCAAGGAAATCGACTGTAGTCTTCTTAGAAAAAAGAACATTGCGTTCGCCCAGTTAAAATGTTTATTTTTCAAGTTATTTAGATTTCGATGTCAGTAATATGGCAGTTTAAAGACAACAAATTTGCGGACATTTGTAATGGCTATACTGCATCTCGAAGGAGAGACTTTTTTCCTTGCTTCACAGGTCAAAACTGAAAATACTATCGCTAATATACATGTGTTACCAACAAATATTTCTCCTAACTTCTAGCAGTTGAATTCTCTCCGACAGCTAAATGGGCTAATGTCATTCCAAACGGGAAGCATGTTTTACATAGAATTCGCTATTATGAATGTGGACATTCTTTTCGAAAGACAGCAGTAAATTATAAACATTGATTTCTGTTCTTGTAAATCCTCTAACGTGTGTAGCTATTAGTTTAATTAAGATACGCTCACAGCATTTGTCACTTTGGAAAAGCATTGGGCACTGTATACTGGTGAAGTTCTGAGAAAAATAGGAGTAAGAATTGGAGTAAGATGTACGGAAAGACTGGTAATATGCAGTTTATACAAATACCGAAAGGAACAGTAAGAATGGAGGACTAAGAACGAAGAGCTCGTATTAAAACAGGCGTGGGATGTTGGTGCAGTCTTTCGGCCCAGCTGTTCCAGCTACACACCGAAGATGCTATGACGAAAAAAGTCTCAAGAGCGAGAAGTGAAAGTGTTGTGTCGGTATCTGGGCCGACACCGTGAAGTTGAGATGGCTGAAAAGGCAAGCTAGACTAACGCAGACGGGCGTGAAGTACTGGAACAGGATACGTAATTAATGTTAGGAAGAAAAGTACGGAGCAGGTTTAATACTTAACTTTACTCAATCATTGTGGTACATCGATCTTGACGATACACAGGAGACTTTAAGTACAATCACTGTATGGCTAATGGCGCCTTGCTAGTTCGTAGCCATTAACTTAGCTGATGGCTATTCTGTCTCTCGGCTAATGAGAGAGAAAGGCTTCGTACATCTGGTCGGTAGCTAGGTTCTCGTACAACTGGGGCGAGTGCTCTCTCGTATCACGAGACCTGCCTTGGTGGTGGCGCTAGGTCTGCGATTACACAGTGGCGACACGCGGGTCCGACATGTACTAAATGGACCGCGGCCGATTTAAGCTACCACCTAGCAAGTGTGGTGTCTGGCGGTGACACCACAGAAAGGACATCGGTGATAACATTCGCTGACAACTTTGCTGTCCATAGGAAAAGTGAAGCAGAGTTGTAGAATATCAGTGATAAAATTCGCTAATGACACTGCTATCCTCAGGGAAACGGAAAATCAATTATACTTTGTCGTAAATGAAATGAGCAGTCAGTGTAATGAGTACAGAATATGGACTGACAGTAGCCTCAAGAAGTAATGATGAGTTGTATAAATTAGGTTAGTGACAAATTACATCAAAATTGGTGTCCACGTAGACGGACTGAAAGAATTGTGCTACTTTTGAAGCAAATAATAAATCACGGTTAAACCTAGGACATAAAAATCAAATTAGCACAAAGAAAGGGGGTGTTCCTGGCCAAGAGAAGTCAACTAATGTCAAAAACCGGTCTTAATCTGCGGAAGAAATTTCTTAATATACACGTTTTGAACACAGTACTGAGAGGCAGTGTGACATGGACTGTGGTAAAACCGGAAAAGAAGAGAATCGAAGCGTTTGAGATGTAGTGCTACAGAAGAACGTTGAAAATTCGGTGGGCCGATAAAGTAAAGAGTGAGTAGTGTCTCCGCAGAATCTGCGAGGAAAGGAATATACGGAAAACACTCACACGAAGAAGGGACAGGAAGATGGAACATCATCAGGGAGTAACTTCCATTTTGCTAGAGGAAGCTGTAGACGGTAAGAACTGTAGTGGACGATCCTGGAACACACCTAACAAGTAATTGAGGACGTATGATGCAAGTGCACTTTGCTACAAAGAAGTTGTCACAGGGGAGAAATCGTGGCTGGAATCCATCAAATCAGTCAGGACACTGATTACTCCAAAAAACATTTCTCTGAACAAAACACGCCATGGGAAATTGTGTTCAGCATAGTCTATGTTCTTCCACATACAGATATCTGCGTCATTTCTTTAGGGGATTGAGCTTAGCATTTATAAACAGTTAAAACTGTTTGCAGAATCATAAAGCGCAGTAATCATCCAGCTGAGCAATCTATGTGCGCAACGGGAACAGACCCAAAGTAGCTACTTGTTACACGATGCTCACTATATTTTTCGAAACTTCTAGATACTGGATGTCGATGTTGTGGATTAGTACATCCAGGAAATAGGTTACCTAAAGTTCCCCATATCACTTACTTATTAATGTCACAGAATGAATTTTGCGGAGGCAGGGTTCTGTGCTATTTCAGTGTAAAACGGTACTATGTCTCCGGGGCAAGTTCTGGGGACACGGATATTCGGTCGCCGTTGTCGTGCTGAGGATAAGGGCTTTTCTATTTGTTTTTGGAACAGTTGAAAGTCGAGTGTAAGATAATGAATAAGTTGTTGCGCAAGAGAAGGCAGGCAGAATCCTAGCAGTACAAAATTATATTGAATAATGGTGAACATCAAAAATGAAATAAATAGCAATGTTAAGGAGGGGAAAAGTGCAGCAAAGGAAGAATAGTAATTAAGGAATTATGGGAAAAGAGAGTTATCAGATTTTAAGGAAGTCCCGTTCTTCTTTAAGCAGCTCGAGTTCTTGAGTAATTTTCACAAGGAAGTTTCAAGAGTGACCATGACCTGAGTCAAAGAAAGCTGCAAATAGTAATGACGTATGCGAGTGCATTCTGTTGTTTGGCTGAAACTGTGACCGCAAATACAATTGAGTATAGCGATAAGTGTCATTCGTCAGAATTATTGATGTATACCATGAGCACTCCGTCATTATGAAGCAGCAGTATAATCAGGTTGTGTTAAAATCGAATCAGTGGCTGGTGACTGGCACGGTCTTCATATTAAAATCTCTTAACCTTCACTGACGGCCGGAGTGGCCGAGCGGTTCCAGGCGCTACAGTCTGGAACCGCGCGACCGCTACCGTCGCAGGTTCGAATCCTGCCTCGGGCATGGATGTGTGTGATGTCCTTAGGTTAGTTAGGTTTAAGTAGTTCTAAGTTCTAGGGGACTGATGACCTCAGACGTTACGTCCCATAGTGCTCAGAGCCATTTGAGCCATTTTTAACCTTCACTTGTTTTCCTGTATCTGAGTTCTTCCCCCCCCCCCCCCCTCCACCCACCTCTCCGTTCCAAAAGATAATACCCGATTGTTCTCTGTTAAATTAGCGTCCGCTGATGAAAATCGAAATTAACGAGAGGGTCTGCAAACGCACAAGTTGGAGACCCCGATTTTTGTTAAACACATTCTGATATAAAAATATTTCCAAACTTTCGTGTTTGTGTGTGGTACAGAAGGATTAGACAAACGCGTCCGTAATTTACTGCTGTCTGTTGGATAGAATGTCTAAATTCACAAAAGTTAGTTCTATGAAAAACAGGTTACCTGACTGACAACTCACTGGCGCAATTCGTAAGAGAACCCAAATGCTACAAGTATGCGGAAATGTCTGTTGCTCCAGCTGAATTTTAGCTGCAATATTAATAATTTTGGAGAGTAAACTAGGAAAGGAAGTGCTCCATCTACATACAGTATGGCCGACAAGTAAGTCAACATTAAAAATAAAAATAAAAAGTATTCGCTGAACAAGCATATTAAGAGCAGTTTGGATATTCTAAATAAACATTTTTCACTCGAAAGAATACCAGCTTTTTATCCTCTGCTTTTTGAAACAGTATCCAAACACCTGATCTTCGATTTGGTGTAGAAAATACACTGTAAGGAAGAAAAAGAACAACGACGAAAGCACGAAAACGACGCACTACGAAGGAATAATCGGAATGGGACGGAAATCGATAGATGTGATGTACAGCGAAATAAATAATAATTTCAGAAAAATTGAATGACTTATTCAAGAGAAAGAGCTTAACAGAGTGAGCAAGGCAATAACGCGTTAGTACACCTTCGGATCTCATGCAAGCAGTTATTCGGCTTGGCATTGACTGATAGAATTGTTCAATGTCCTCCTTCTAAATTCGGTTCAATTGGCGCGTTAGATCGTCAAAATCACCCACCGCTATCCGAGGCGTCTCCAGACATGTCTTTGTTGGTCATCAAGGCTCATTTCGAAGCAAGACTGAAGACTGGAGAAATTTTACTCGAGTCAATGAGCTTTTAGGCAGATGACTCGTCTGGAGACGCTCCGGACGGCAGTGGAATACCAGCCTGTCCGATAACCAGGAGTGATGGTCAGGGGGGTGCCATTTCTTTTCGTAGCAGGAACCCTCTGTTCTCATCCGCAGCACCCTTAAAGCATAGCAGTACGTTGACGATATTCTATGCCTAATTTTGTTGCCCTTTATGGCAAGCGTTCCCGAGTTTCCATTTCAGCAAGATAATGCACGTCCGCACATGACGCGACTTTCTACTGTTTGTCTTTTTGCTTGCCGAACGCTATGTTACCCAGCAATATCACCTGATCTCTCCCGAGGTGAGAACGTTCTCGCAGTTGGTCAGTGTTCAATCGTTTATTATTATACTGATTCGGAAATTCAAATCATTCGGTGATGTCTGTCGAAACCGATCGTGCATTGTCTGATTCAACGTGCGCAGTCATAATCTCTGCCACGACTGAGACTTTCATTGATTTAGATTCACCTGCACCTCTCCACGAAATCAGGTTCGCTAGCCTTATTTACGTAATCCGATATAGACGGATTTCCTTCTGTTAAAGCCTGTATTACTTCGACGTCTGCTCGTAGACACGTACCGTCGGTAGGCTTTCCGGCCCCTCTTCCCGACGTGACAGCGACGACTCTACAATCAGGTGCGGGACGTTTTGCTGTTACTACGAGTCTTATAAATATCGCTTTTATTTAGTAATTTGCCCGTCTAAAACTATCCCCTTTTATCATAGCATTATGATTAAGACAGCCTGCGCCACCTTTCGGAGGGATTGGGGACGTCAAGGAGTCACAAAAGCTCAAAACACGTAAACGTTCACTTCAGTTAGCGTGTTCGTTAATGCCTACGCTTTCCGCTAGATGGTGCTTACTGCTAAATAGCTTTGGTTCCGTAAAACATTCACTGATTAGCACTAGGTAAATGAAATAAGTACATCACTCTTGTATTTCACTTTCACTCTACATTCAAGGATTAAGATGGTGATGGATGATGGTCTATTTAAAAGGTTCCTAACCTGGAGGAATCTAAATAGTCCGCAAATGCCGATACGCACGCGCTCTACGTCCAGATTCGCAACTAACGGCACACGTCACTTTCAAAAGTCCACACGTTAATACAGGGTGTTTAAAAAATGACCGGTATATTTGAAACGGCAATAAAAACTAAACGAACAGCGATAGAAATACACCGTTTGTTGCAATATGCTTGGGACAACAGTACATTTTCAGGCAGACAAACTTCCGAAATTACAGTAGTTACAATTTTCAACAACAGATGGCGCTCAAGTGATGTGACAGATATAGAAGACAACGCAGTCTGTGGGTGCGCCATTCTGTACGTCGTCTTTCTGCTGTAAGCGTGTGCTGTTCACAACGTGCAAGTGTGCTGTAGGCAACATGGTTTATTCCTTAGAACAGAGGATTTTTCTGGTGTTGGAATTCCACCGCCTAGAACACAGTGTTGTTGCAACAAGACGAAGTTTTCAACGGAGGTTTAATGTAACCAAAGGACCGAAAAGCGATACAATAAAGGATCTGTTTGAAAAATTTCAACGGACTGGGAACGTGACGGATGAACATGCTGGAAAGGTAGGGCGACTGCGTACGGCAACCACAGAGGGCAACGCGCAGCTAGTGCAGCAGGTGATCCAACAGCGGCCTCGGGTTTCCGTTCGCCGTGTTGCAGCTGCGGTCCAAATGACGCCAACGTCCATATATCGTCTCATGCGCCAGAGTTTACACCTCTGTCCATACAAAATTCAAACGCGGCAACCCCTCAGCGCCGCTACCATTGCTGCACGAGAGACATTCGCTAACGATATAGTGCACAGGATTGATGACGGCGATATGCATGTGTGCAGCATTTGGTTTACTGACGAAGCTTATTTTTACCTGGACGGCTTCGTCAATAAACAGAACTGGCGCATATGGGGAACCGAAAAGCCCCATGTTGCAGTCCCATCGTCCCTGCATCCTCAAAAGTACTGGTCTGGGCCGCCATTTCTTCCAAAGGAATCATTGGCCCATTTTTCAGATCCGAAACGATTACTGCATCACGCTATCTGGACATTCTTCGTGAATTTGTGGCGGTACAAACTGCCTTAGACGACACTGCGAACACCTCGTGGTTTATGCAAGATGGTGCCTGGCAACATCGAACGGCCGACGTCTTTAATTTCCTGAATGAATATTTCGATGATCGTGTGATTGCTTTGGGCTATCCGAAACATACAGGAGGCGGCGTGGATTGGCCTCCCTATTCGCCAGACATGAACCCCTGTGACTTCTTTCTGTGGGGACACTTGAAAGACCAGGTGTACCGCCAGAATCCAGAAACAATTGAACAGCTGAAGCAGTACATCTCATCTGCATGTGAAGCCATTCCGCCAGACACGTTGTCAAAGGTTTCGGGTAATTTCATTCAGAGACTACGCCATATTATTGCTACGCATGGTGGATATGTGGAAAATATCGTACTGTAGAGTTTCCCAGACGCAGCGCCATCTGTTGTTGAAAATTGTAACTACTGTAATTTCGAAAGTTTGTCTGCCTGAAAATGTACTGTTGTCCCAAGCATATTGCAACAAACGGTGTATTTCTATCGCTGCTCGTTTAGTTTTTATTGCCGTTTCAAATATACCGGTCATTTTTGAAACACCCTGTATCTGAATACCGGTACCTCTGAATTCACTCGTATCAGCAGATAATTTGAGTTTCTGTCGTCTATATGTCCGTAAAGTTCCAATCTAGCGCTAAAGTCATAAAATCCCCTTAATACTCCGTTGCTACCAACAATCATGCTACCAACAGTCAGAGATCGTACACTACATCACTTTTAATCTCCGTAATATTCTAACAGTTTATCGTGAATCTTAACACGATGAAGTCCAATCTAATTATTGTCTCTCTGACTGACACGGGCTCCCCGCCCTTTAACGAAACAATCAAGGAAAAAAGGCGGCAATAATGACGATCAGGCCTTTTTATAGGTTTTTCATCACAAGAGTTTAACGTCACTGCCTCCTTCGTGACGGAGCTTCCTTGGCTTTGCTGTACTTAGACGTTGAACTACTTGCTGATATACTATAATTTTGATCTGCAAATACCGAACTCTGATTCTACACTATTTTCCCCTCTAAAAATTCTATTCTTAATTTTAAATTATTCTTTCTATAGCTTTTATCGGGCAGGGCACTCCAACCAGCTCGGAATTTTGACCATCTAACGAGTCAGTTCTACAGAATTTGGCACGATACCCTCAGTAGGGCATCCAAAGACACATTCAATCAAGTCCAAAAAGAATAACTGCTTAGATAAGGGACAGAGGTTTACCAGTGGTCTGTTGATCGGCACGTTCAGATCAAATCCACTGATTTTCATCCCACTCGGGTAATTCGTCCGCGGTGCGTCGTTCTTTCTTCTTCTTCTTCTTCTTCTACTTAGTGTGTATAATTTGTTTTCCTATTAGAAACGATATAGTATTCGCACACAAAGAGCTTCTTCACGTAGCTTCCGACTTGCTCATCGTCTCCTAGTCAGTAGCGGAGATAACTGCTTGGAGAGCAATAGCCGGCCAGTTAACCGCATCCGCTGACCAGCTTATGTTATTATGAGGTGTGCCATGCTCAGGATCCTCCAATGAGAAAGCGCCGAACTTGCCTGACGTCAGCAGCATATATGATGGGAAGGTCGTGGTTGGTAGCCACTCACAGGTTGACGTCGAGACGATAATAGTTCAGGTGGGCGTGAGTGCTTCCGCAGCTGACTAGAACATGGACGGGCTGGGATGGTCACACTAACTGCGAGATGGCAGCGTCCTCCCACCCAGAATAATTAAAGCCGTGAAATGGAGAACGCAGCAGCGTCAACTGCTGTCTAGAGGCTTTTCACCATACGTGGCGTAGGATACTTCGTGAAAAACTGTTCCCAGTGCATCAGCCACGCTACTATAGCAGCCATATGAATATTGCAAACAATCCTGTCGGAGCAACATCCGCAGCTGAGCATTAAACCAGAGGTTGAAAATACCGCTACAGTTGTAAGACCGGCTTCGGGCTCTTATACGCCCATCATCAGGTGTCATTACTTGGTGCTGTGGCCCCGAGCGCTGCGGTGGACAAGACGCGGTGTGCTACCAACCTCTGGCATATGAAGATTATTTCGAAGGAAAACAGAATTCGTTGCGAAAATTATTCTTTAATGACGTGTTTCATCTTTTTAGGGAATCATCAGATTTTCTACAGTAAAGAAGATTGGAATATATAAACAGCCAACGGCATGGCCCTATCATAGCTCGAAATAAAAATTTCAAAGAACCATCTAAGAACCTACGTTTGTTATTACGCTGTGAAATAAGTATATGTTGAGCTCGTGCTAATAGGACGTGCACCTTATACAATAAGATTTATAAGAAAATATTTAAAAAGGAAGAAGAAGAAGTGCAGCGGAGGCAAAATAAAAGGTGAAAACATTACCTTCGATGTACGTGTGACAACCGGGCCTGCGGTGCAGTGATAGGATCTCATGTACAGAGTTGCAGACATGTATCTTCATTTAAACACAGTAAATAGAAATTGACCATCAAACCTGAAGGCGTCAAGCATGGAAACAGTGAAGTAGTGAACTATGCGCCTCCTAGAAGTCAGTGGCGGATACTCTCCTAGAAATTAGTGGTGGAAATTCACACAGATGACGTACATGAGAAATTTTAAGATAAAAATTTAAATAAAAGCATGTAATAGAAATTAAAATTAACCCACTGAGAAAGACAATGCAAAGAACGAATGTATTAAAATATCACATAATTGCATGAATAGGGTGTGCTATTTCAAAAATTAGAAAAACAACGTTTCGACAGAGCACCAGCAGGCAGTGTGTATTGTAGCCGCTTGTGGCAATTAATGGAGACCTCAACAAAAATTCAGTACATCGTAGATAGTGTAAACTATGGGAATCTAAATACATAAAATAAATGTATTAATAAAAAGTAGAGAAAACAAAGACAAACTAAGTAAGTGTTTTGAAAATGGACGTAACGATGTTGATTAAATTGTCACTTTCACTTATCAGCTGATCATTAAGCTGTTGATCATTTATCACGCATGTATGAATAAAACTTTCCTATTCTTCCAGATGATTAATATTCTCACCTTTATGAGCGTTCTGCAATTCCTGGAGATTGTCCAACGTGTCCCGTTACTTTCAAATGCTCAGCAAAGTCAGATTTTTTTTTTTTTTTTTAACGAGTGTTCATTAAATCTGCACTTGAACACCTTGCTGCTTTGCCCTATGGAAAACTTTTCACAGATGTTAAATCCTAATTTATACGCCGCAGAAGTGGCATATTGATCCTTATAAGACCGCCCATTAAGAATGTAAACGTACTGAGTTCTGTTTTTGGTCGTGTAAGCTTTTCAAGTAAGAAATTTTTGAATAATTTAGCCACTTCATGCGATACCACTCCCAAGCACGGAAGTTTAGCGTATGTAAGATTTGGACCGTGACATTTGTTAGCAAGTTAGCAAGTTGTTATTGGCATCTGAAATTTCTTTCTATGCACACAGCACCGAGTGATGTCTTTTTCGAAACCACCTAATTGTCTTCCATTGCGAGGTGTAAGTTTGAAATTTGGCTCAAGGGCGCCTGAAATATTCCTCTGTAGAAACAAAAATACAACTTCTCACAGCCAAGATCGCTGCTGATGACGGGATTCAGCGGACTATCTTTCTGTCATTTTTTGTTTTGACCGTAAATTCACCATAAAAGTTTCAGAACTATTATCTTTATATATTATCTTTTTAATATTTTTTATGGGTAACTGTATTCGTCTTTTACTTTATCACAACTGTTTTCTAAAATAGTCATCAAAATTAAAAAGTCTGCTACATGTATTTTACCTAATGTGTTTTAGTCAGATTATAGTTCTTACGTAAATGATGACTACATCTAAGCCCACAGAAGCGACATCTATGAAAGATGTAGGCAGTTTTCTGGTAGCTACTTCATTTCGGTGGGGTTTGTACAATAACGACAGTAGCAAAATAACTGTGTCGACGATGTGGCCTATTTTACACCGTATTTTATATTTATGTGACGATGCTCTGATGAGTATATTTATATATTTTGACGATGCCATTACGGCCGTCTCACATTAGGACAGGGCGTAGAACAGGTACGCTTTACCTTATTTTATCTGTGCATTTCCCAGGTTGTATGATACTATATTATGATATGAAATGCTGTATTCTGTTTAAAGGTAGACTGCCTACTAGGTTTATTTATTTTTTATATTGTAAATCTGAAGATCGTCATCGTCAAAGGAATTTATATTGTGATCAAAGACTGGAATAAAAAAGTATTTGAAAGAAGAACTAGGAAAAATATAGAAGGAAATGGATGCCCTGCCCATATTCTCTATATCAAGTGCTGCTGGAGTCTTGTCAACTCGGAAACAATCCTTATGAAAATCTTTAAGTATTTTTCAATATACGCGATAAGAACAGAGGAGCTGAAAGAGTTGTGCTCATACGTTGGTGTCTATCATCAGGCCAGTCAATCTCACTCAAAAAGGAGATGGCTGCCGTTAATGCCCGTAGTGGAGACAATTCTTAACCTCTGGATTCCATTAAAACAATTTTTTGTCGCCGAAGACAGGCCAACTAAAAGAATTACAGATTTTTTCCGTAGTCCGATCACTGAAATTTACTTTATGTTTCTGTAGTCATACTTGGCTCAGTTTGAAACAAAAATATAAGAAGTGTTGAGAAGAACAATGTCTTGGTAACTGAAATAAGAAATACATCGATCGACACTCAAAGATGTCTAAGTGAAAGGAAGACTGCCAATTCTATTGGCATGCAAACCAAGATGAATCTCAACAGATAAAAGAATGAGAACCCTAACCAAGAAATAATTAACTTGATTTTGAAATTTGAGGAAGAGTAAATAGCTTTCTATACCGTAGCAATGGATTACTTGGAGAAACAGGCTGGCTTGTCCAGTATTACGGGGCTGAAACTATTTAAAAAGCGCCATGAAGAAGAATCCTGCAGTTTTCCATTGGAATAGCGATCTGATTAAGACGATTCTTTCTAAACGTAATATGAACAATGAGTACAAGTTAGCGATGTTCGAAGTGTTTACTGCGGGTATATAGGGAATGAAGTGCATAGTGACGTGTACTTCGATGAATAAAGTGTTACTGCCGACTGTTTATCGTCTAATAAACTTATCTTATCATAGATTACGAAAATACGTAAGTGTGGAAAGAGGAAATGTCACTTTTCGAATGATTACACAAAAGAGTCGTTTTTTTGTCAAGAAAGGATCATGAAGCGTAATGTGAGATTTTTAGTTGTTACATCTCAGTAAGTCGTGGAGATAGGACAGATGTGAGGCATCACTTTCTACGAAGAATCATACAAATAGATTCGTGGTAGCATCAACATCAAACCCTATTTCTCTTTTCATGATTAAAGAAGCAGTCCGGGAAGAATTGCTCATTGCTGCTGCAGAAATAACAACAGCTTATAAAGTAGACAAACATCATCAGTCCTTCAGTGCACTTGATTGTACCGTAAAACTGAATGCCGCAATGAATCCTGACTCGACATTCACCGCAAAGCAGTCTACAGCTACGACCAAAGTTACAGCAATTGTTAAAAATATTCTTGCACCACACTCTTTGTGCGAATGCATAAAATAATTGCAAGAAGTTTTACGGAAGAGGCGCCGATGCATCGAACCACAAGGCTGAAAAGATGTTTGCTTTAGTTGCTCAATATTGTACTGAAACTGACAGAATCCAAAAGAAACTGTTGAAGTTTGATTTGCTGAACAGCGAAACATCGGGAACAACTGCAAAGTTTTGTCTAGACACTTTAACACAACTACAGATTCTGTTAGATGAATTAATTGCTTTTTGTGGAAACAGTACCAATACCAATTTCGGATGGCTTCATCGAGGGGCCAGAGGGATGTGTTTTACCGAATTAAAGAAGAACTAGGAAAAAAATATAGAATAAATTGGAAGTTCTGCGTATATTCTCCACAGTAAAGCATCAAGCGTTGCTGGAGTCTTAACCGTCGACATTGAAACAATCGTCTTGAAAATATTTAATTATCTTTCGATATACACGTTAAGGACAGAGAAGTTGAAAGGGTTCTGCTTTATACGTTGTGTCAATCATCAAACTCTTCTGTCTCACTCAAAAACAAAATGGTTGTCGTTAATGCCCGCAGCTGTGAGAGATATTAAGTTTTGGATTGCATTAAAACAATTTTTAAAGCCGAAGACAGTCCACCAAAAGCAATTTCAGATTTTTTAGGTCGTCGAATCAGAGAAATTTACTTCACGTTTCTGCACTTAAATTTGACCCTGGCTGAAAAAAATATAAAAAACAAGGAGAAGACTAAAGTCTCTATACTGGAATAATATGTTAATCGATACTTAAAGAAGATGTATAAATGAAGACTGCCAATTTTACTGGCTGTAAATCAAGATGAATTTGAAAACAAAAAGTACGAGAAATCTATCCAACAAATAATTAATTTGGTTTCGAAATCTGAGGACTAGGCAATGACTTTCTATACCACAGTATTTGATTGCTTAGATAAATGGGCTATTTCTTTTAAGAAATTTCCAGTATTTGATTGTATGGCGCTATCTGAAACCCCAAATTGGGTGATGATTGAAAACACTGTTACATACCTCATTAAAATGGTGTGAAGATTTCAGGCGACAATTGTTTTCAGGAATATATGTATCTGAAGATCTTTTTAGAAACTAAACCTGACTCGGAAGAAAGGCAGGTTCTCAGCAGTCTGTGGAAGGAAGGTGGATTTACTTTTTAAGGAAACCGGAAATCGTGAACGCAAATGAAAGCTGCTAAAATTACGTATTTGTATTCTATTCCCGCACACAACGCCACTATGGAAAGACGATTTTCGCTTATATCAGCCCAGTGGACTGAT
This sequence comes from Schistocerca serialis cubense, assembly GCF_023864345.2. Classification (NCBI taxonomy): domain Eukaryota; kingdom Metazoa; phylum Arthropoda; class Insecta; order Orthoptera; family Acrididae; genus Schistocerca; species Schistocerca serialis. The sequence continues at coordinate 671,567,535 of NC_064642.1, forward strand.
GAAAGAAACCGACTCCTGTCAGGGACTGTGGAATCGATCTTACAGCGCCAATTTAACTACAAGCGGACTTGCACGGAATTTTATAAATACGTAAAAGGAAAAGAGGACTTGCTGAAATAGGTGAAATCTTCCGAAAAACATGGTGTACCAGCTATTTCTGCCGCGGAAGGTACTATGTAATTATTATATTAAATAAATGTTTTGCTTCATTTCTACACCCCGGTCCCGACGAGGTCCCAGCTAGATATGGCAACACTAGTCTATTCAAATTTCGCGCCAGTCGCACGAGAGAGGCACTAGTGGCGCCACTAAGAGGTTTTAAATCAGATTTGCTTTAAATACAAACTGCAATGGTCGTGAGCGTTATTTACCTCCTCGCCGGCCGCGGTGGCCGTGCGGTTCTAGGCGCTCCAGTCCGGAGCCGCGCTGCTGCTACGGTCGCAGGTTCGAATCCTGCCTCGGGCATGGGTGTGTGTGATGTCCTTAGGTTGGTTAGGTTTAAGTAGTTCTAAGTTTTAGGGGACTACTGACCACAGCAGTTGAGTCCCATAGTGCTCAGAGCCACTATTTACCTCCTAGATTCAACGTGGTGAGTTGATGTTAGTTAAGAATGCCTTTAAGGCGACAAAGACGCTATAATTAACACTTCACGGAGTCTGAACGAGATCGAGTTCCGTTGCTGTATTGCTGAAACATTGGGCAGGAATGTAGCCACTGCACATGGTTGCTGACAGCGGTTGTCATGGAAACGTACGGTCCCAAAAAGACGGGGCTCCGGATGGTCACTCTGCACTAACGAGAAGAACGACCATAGTGTTCGGCATGGAGCTCTGGTGTAAAGTTCTGCATCTGCAGCGGCAGCACGAACAGCAGTTGGGACCAAAGCACACAAGTAGCTGTTACAAAACGGTTGAGTCAAGGACATCTCCGAGACGCCCCTTTCGCGTGCATTCCACTGAGCCCAGATCACCAACATTAGCGACTTCAGTGGTGTCAAGCGAGAGCTGGTGTCAAGCGAGAGCTGGTTCTGCCTCGGTGAGAGTGATGGCCGACTGTAGGTTATAAGGAGACTAATAGAGGGCCTGTAGCCAACAGATCTACGAACTAGACACACTGGACCATAGTTATGATGAAGGGTGCTATTCCGTATGACAGCGCGAGCACTCTCGTCGTTATCCCACACACCTTGACTGCAGATTTGTAAGTCAGTCTGGTAATTCGACCCGTTGTGCTACCATTCACAAAAACATTTTAGGGGGTGTTTTCCAACAGGATAACGCTCTCCCACATACCGCTGTTGTAACCCAGCACGCTCTACAGAGTGTCGACATGTTGCCTTGGCCTCCAAGGTCACTAGATATGTCTCCAATCGAGCACAAATGGGACATCATCGGACGACATCTCCAGCGTCATCCGCGACCAGCATTAACCGTCCCTGTATTGTCCGACCACGTGCAACAGACGTGGAAGTCCATCCCACAAACTGATTTGTAGCATCTGCACAAAACAATGCATACACGTTTGCACGCTTGCATTCAATATTCTGGCGGTTACGCTGGTTATTAATGGAACAGCTTTCGAATTTCCAATGGCATATCTCGCGCTTTCACTATCCTCTGATCTTGCAATCATAATCACTTTAATTTGTTATCTAGAGAAATTTATTTGGGAAATTTCGTTACTCTGATTAGTTCTTGATGTTGCGATTTTTTTCCATCAGTGTACGTCATAAAAGGAACGAATTTTAGCGTGACAAATTCGCGAGTGTTTCAGGATTTTAAGCACTTGGTGACTTCCAGAAAACCTTTGGCATAGCTTCAACCCTTCTCCAGACCTTCTCCCGCTTCCATGCTTAAAGTCATTTACTTAACAGATTAACTAATTTGTCTAGGCGCGCAGTCCAGGACCGCGCGACTTCTACGGTCGCAGGTTCGAATCCTTCCTCGGGCATGGATGTGTGTGATCTCCTTAGGTTAGTTAGGTTTAAGTAGTTCTAAGTTCTAGGGGACTGATGACCACAGCTGTTAAGTCCCATAGTGCTCAGAGCCATTTGAACCATTTTTTGAACTAATTTGTAAAGTAATCAGACGTTTAAAGCCGTTTTATGCATAAGTTAGATTCTTTAAACAATCGTGTGTTTACTGGTTGTACAAGTTTTACAAGAAAGCGGTCGCACGGGCGGCAGCTCTCGACATTATACTGCGAGGATGCACACATACACACGACACACACACACACACACACACAAACACACACAAACACCGCGGCCCACTATTGGTCTGATGGGGCCGACCCCATATGCTCTCTTAATTTTTTTTTTACACCCCGTTGCTTCCATCCCGAGAAGGAGATGACGAGCCCCTGAATAACATACTCGAAGGGACAGACGTCGCTATAGCCGATAGTCGCACAAACCGTCATTTAGCTTTGTTTTTTATAAAATTTTCGTACCTGTAAATTTTAGACTGCCAGAGTTAACGCTTTAAGAAGTTGCAGAAACGCAGTATACCTATGGTATTTACATTACAGTCGTCGTTCGTTCCACTTGCTGCACTACAAAATTAATCAACAGCAGAAAAATTAACTCAGTATTCTACACACAAATTGCACGAAGACTTACATTTCCGCCTATGTTTCTCTTTGAAATGTTGTACAAGTGTGATCTACTGTACGTAACACATTTGAAATATCTAACACTCATAATCACAAAACATTAGTAGCGAATACAACATTATTACACTTATATACTTTGAAGAAATTACGTACATTGGAATTTAATTACCCAGTTTTCTACCATCACAACGGAAACTGTCTTGTTTAGTTTTTTAACCATTTGATTTAACTTTAAAATGCAATACAGTAACGCATACTACGATATACTGTCCTACTTAAATTAATATGTTATCTTTGTTCGCTGTTTGCCTTTAAGATGCGCATACGCATTTTGCGTTAACGATGCATTCGTTTTAACGCCTGATTTGAAACCAACAATCTGCAGAAAACAAGAGCTTAAAAATAAGCGTTACATTCTTATTCGTAATCCTCAAATACGTACCAAACAATAATGAAATTGTTAGTTATAGCCGCTATATTACTCCGAAAAGTAATAAGATACGTCGTTTCGTACGGTAAATCGCAATAATCGACGTACTACTAAGCGATTTTTTAAATATAGCCTTTACGTAGGATTTAGACGGGACCGTTAGATTTCGCCGTTGTAGCCAACACCTTGTTAAAAGCAATGTCGCTATAAACTGTATCGACTATATTTGTTTTCAGAATACACTGTTGGAATTATATTTGTTTATTGAAATGTGTATTTGTCCAACAGATAACTTTTTCTCTCTCCTCTTGCGGCGCTCAACGTACTTAACATTGATAGATTTGCGGCCCACGGTACTACAGGGTCTGTACACCCCTGCTACGTCGTATACGGCCACAACCAGCATCTCCTACGAGACTCCGCGTCGTTCGCTTACAATCGGGGGTTTCCGGCAGGCGTCGGTTGTGCAGAATCGTCCTTCGTGTAGCAGCGTCTCTCTCTCTCTTTCTCTCTCATCTTCAAAGGAGCTGAAAGATACCAGCGACTGCCAGAGCGTCCTCCTCTCCCCCCTCCACCAACCCACAAACACACACACACACACACACACACACACACACACAGGTGCGTGCGGTCGCGTGCGCGCAATGCGTAGATGCTTTCACGAAAGTGCAAGTAGGGAATCGCACATATTTGTTACGGACGCATCGTGCTAATATAAGAGAGAATGCTACAAAATTAAAAAGATTTTTAATGTAAAACGTCTTATGCGTTTGATAATTAACTTTATTTTCGAAGGTTACAAACTGTTACGTATCAGAAAGTCTGCTGTTTTAGTCTGCCTTACCCTTCAGTTATAATCAGTTTACTGTTACAAAATATCTGATACTGAATGGAACAATGTGTGGAAAATCAAACCTTATCGTCTGATAATTTGGGTAAGAAGTTTCGTCATGAATCTAATACAAGTAAAACAAAATATTTCGTGAATTATCGGCGAGCACTTTCTTATGATGTAGGTGTAGGTGTAATCGAAACGCGTTGAAAATCATATGTGATATAACCGTTACGGTGAATGGAAGTGAAGTACTAATTTTAAACGCTTTTACACGTAAAAAATGTTTAGTGTTACTCTGTCCCGTCCCATAGAACGTAGTTGGTGTCTGATGGGACAAGTGGGGCAGCGTCGCTTGCAAGCGCAGGATGTAGGTGCGTTCGTAAAATCTTCCACGGTCCCCCCTCCCTTCCCCCCCTTCCCATCTCCCACCAGCCTACCAACCGTGCGCCAGCAACGATGGTAACGGAAATTTAAGCGTTCCATGGCGCAGCCTGCAGCTGAGACGAATGTGCGCGGCAGGAAAGTGGCTTCGAATACAATGACGAGGTCTACAAAGGATAGTATGCTTTGTTCTAAAACCACTTCCATGCCACTACGTAAAAATTGTAGCGCTGACTGATTCGCCTCACGTCTTCGTCCACTGAAACTTCCGAAATAATAATGGTCAAATTGTACATGTAACTACTCAAATGTGTATTTACATATTTCCGTTATGTCACGTGTTTAGTTTCACTCACTTAAAACATGGCTAACGGTTTTTCTGTTTTCAATGTGGATGTGATTTATGCCTTCAGGTGTCACATGAATTTTCCGCTTTGTCAGTGCAGCTGTGAATAAGAAATGAAATTCTGAGACCATAACCGGTAAACAATGACACACCATGCTTACATTCAAATCTACTAACAAGGCACAATGTTTTTCGTACGACTAATCACACGGTTCAAGGATTTGTGCCGCGAGGGAGGGGCAAGAAGAGGGGCTACCTTCTGCACACTGCCGGCCTCACCCTCAAGTGCTTCCTTCTCAGCTACCTGCTCTCTCTCTCACTCTCTCTCTCTCTCTCTCTCTCTCTCTCTCTCTCTCTCCCGGCCGCTGTGGCCGAGTGGTTCTAGGCGCTTCAGTCTGAAATTGCGCTGCTGCAGGTTCGAATCCTGCCTCGGGCATGGATGTGTGTGTTGTCCTTAGGTTAGTTAGGTTTCAGTAGTTCTAAGTCTAGGGGACTGATGAGCTCAGATGTTAAGTCCCATAGTGCTCAGAGCTATCTGAACCATCTCTCTCTCGCTCTTCTTAACCAAATAAAATCCAGCGTCTACACAATGCAACTGCCGCGTCCAGCGTGTAATAACAGAGTTCCTCGCCAGCAAAACTCATACTACTATGAAAGCCTCAGATCTTAGCAACAATTTGTGATTTTTTTTAAAAAACACCTACAGCCAACCACAGCAGATAAACTTAGTGTGGGAATTTGGACAAATGTGTCCGCAGCTTAAATGGCTGACAATCAATCGCAAATGAATGATGATTGTTTTTTTTCTGGTTGACTGAGCGACAGCTTGTACTTTTCTCCAGAACTTAGCCACTTTCACAACGTCTGCTTACTGCGAGATGCTTGGTCTGTTCAAAAAACGACATTCCCTGTATCGTCTGGCTATAGGGACGGTGATTCGTTCACGTAAGAAAAAATTATCGGCAAGGAGAAAGAGCAAAAAATCAGTGAGTGCTCGTTTTGAAAGCAGAACGTCCACGCAACAGAAACTTTTACCCGTTCTGTCAACAGTTAATAAATTACTTAGAGACCTTTTCCGAAAGTGAGACCGTCGCACCAAAATCTGAAGTATATTTTAAATCTCAGTGAACTGGAAATATTTAGATTCGACCCGACACAGCTAATACATTTTCTGAGGAAAGGCAGTTAGTACTCGGGTTTTTGGCCATTTTTTGCCCGCATCATTCGCTACACTTACCACATGTAGATTTTTGTCCTAATACGTAGCAAATAAAATTTCTCAACAGTGGTCCAGATTACCAAAGCTCGTTACTCCCAACACTATCGAACAGGAAGCAGCGGGGGTGGTTTCCGTAACTCCGAGCTCACTCAGCCATCTGTCGCTGTTCTGAGTTCATATCCAAACTCGTCATCCACTTCAACCTGTCCTGAGATTACCTCCAATGCTCATCACTCACGCTGCTGCTGTAGGTGTACCGTGGCCAAAAAACCGCGCAACGAACAACGCTTGCGAGACATCCAAGGAAGCAGTCCGCTTGGTTGCTGCGAGGTACCTCTGCTGACCTGACCCGGCCAGTGACGTCAGAGTTTTCTGGGTGGCCTGCCATCATCTCTGCTCGGCTGGGGCGGATCGCGACAATATAAGTAACGTACATATGACTGAAATATGCTGTAAGCGACAGATTACTAACATGATGTTACAGAAATGTCCACAGACCCTGGATGGAGACTTGCATACTGCAATCGGCCTGTAAATGTCCTAGCAGATGACCGCAGATGGGGGCAGCTGACCGCAATAACTTAGCCACCAGAATGGTTGAGCCACCTGCAGATGTCGGATAGTTGCTCCGAGAAAATATTCTGGTATTTGCATAACGTTATCCGGCGGCTAACCCGTGAAGGTTATTTATTAAATATATTTACTACCAGTCTCCAGCCGTATCTACTTGCCAGTTCATCGGTTCTAATAGTTTTCTTAGCAGTTCTGCTCTTCGAAATACGACGGTATTGTCAGGGACGGACACTGAGAAAGTAGGTATTCAGTCGGCGAAAAGAAAAACGTTCTTTCACATTGCGAGTAAATGCAAGTAACTTCGCGAAGTATGGTTACAGAATACCAGACGGAACAACTGCAATTGTTGCTAACCTATTAACTCGACGCACCTGAGTAGGAGGAAACGTAGCTGTGCAGTATATCAGTGCCGTACGTGCTGCAGATTTTCTCCCAATGGAGCTGTTCGTCTCGCAGTCACGTTTGCGCTGCACAGCCGCTAGTCTGCCACCTTTCTCTCTTCCCCCCTCCCACAGCTCTCTGCAGCCGCAGATAGAGGTCAGCCGTGGCGCGCGTCACCAGACTGCAACACTGCAACACCACCAAGGTCACCAATGCAGAAAGGGAGCCAGGGTTGCCAAACGTACGACGTTCCTCGTAAAAATACGAGATTTGTCGTCTGCTGTACTAGTTAGGACACGGTCAGGATCGTACCGTTATTTAGGAGATTCCTACATAGGAAATTGAATTTATATTGTGGTCAACAATTTAGAGCGTAAATTGGTCTTTACACTTTGGTTACATTGGATGTGCTACGTGAAAAGTAGACACATTGGGTATGTTCGCGAATTTTTTACATTTTAAAGTACCTTTTAAGGTTTTCCAAGTTCTCTTATACACTATGTGATCAAAAGTATACGGACACCCTCAAAAACATACGTTTTCCATATTAGGTGCTGCCATCTACTGCCAGGTGCTCCACCTCAGAGACCTCAGTAGTCATTAGCCATCTTGAGAGAGCAGAATGGGGTGTTCCGTGGAACTCACAGACTACGAACGTGGTCAGGTGACAGGGTGTCACTTGTGTCATACGTCTGTACACGAGATTTACACACTCCTGAACATCTCTAGGTCCACTGTTTTCGATGTGATGGTGAAGTGGAAACGTGAAGGGAAACGTACAATACAAAAAGCTACAGGCTGACCTCGTCTGTAGACTGACAGAGACTGCCAACAGTTGGAGAGGGTCGTAATGCATAATAGGCAGGAGTCCAGCACACAGTAAATCCAAACTGCATCAGGATCCTCTGCAAGAACTGTGAGACTTAGGCGAGAGGCGAGAAAATTTGGATTTCATGGTCGAGTGGCTGCTCATAAGCCACACATCAGGCTGCTAAATGCCAAACGAAGCCTCGCTTGGTGTAAAGAGCGTAAACAGTAAAATTCGGAGGCGATGTTGTTATGGTGTGGTCGTGTTTTTCGTGGAGGGGGCTTGCACCCCTTCTTGTTATGCGTGGCACTATCAGAACACGGGCCTACGTTGATGTTTTAAACACCTTCTTGTTCCGCACTGTTGAAGAGTAATTCTGCGGTGGCTATCAAATTTCAGCATGTTCGAGCACCTGTTCACAATGCACGGCCTGTAGTGGAGTGGTTAAACGACAATAACATCCCTGTAATAGACTGCTCTGCACAGCGTCCTGACCTGAGTCCTAAAGACCACCTTTGGGATGTTATATTTTGGAACTCCGACTTCTTTCCAGGCCTCACTGACCGATATTGGCATCTCTCCTCAGTGCAGCACTCCCTGAAGAATGGGCTGCCATTCCCCAAGAGACCTTCCAGCACATGTGTGGTGTGCATACTGTAAGACCTTCGGTACACACACCATCAGATTATTTGACTTGTCGCTCTACTGAAGTAGGCGAGTGTCAGCAATATGTCTCGTGGTCTTATCGTGGCGTGTTTATCTTCTGCCGTTAGGTCAGACGATAGAAATGCCACTTGCACGCTTAGAGTAGCAGATTGACAGTGACCAACTTTAAACAGAACTTGATTACTTTTCACACACATTTATTAAAATAATAAAAATCATAAACCTTACTTAACTTGATTCTGGATGCTATTTACAATTGACAATCTGCAGTCCTTTGGTCTTGGTACGTTAATCTTATTCTCACATATCTCTGATACTTGACAAAGTGTCTATGCATTTCTCTTCATGGCCATGAACAGGAATATGATAATCTTATTAGGCGCAGACTGAAACTTGACTATAGACTGGTACAGACAAATGCAGACTAATGCAGACTAATGCAGACTGGTGCAGACAAATGCAGATTAACTAATCGGATGTCTGTACACTCGTTATAATACCTTGCGCGTTCAGGTATCACTGCGCGAGTGTGATCCGCGAGGAGAAAAGGTTCTACGTTAAGCAGCAATCTCATTGGCTGCGTTACATATTAATACGCGGATCGGCAGAAGCAGAATTTGGTCCGTCTCTAAGATAGCGCCATCTCGTAGTGCGGAGATGGACGAGCGCTGCGCCTGCGCTGTTGTGCTTAGCGGGGCGCACTCTAGTGGGAAAGTTGTGTACCCGCTGACTACGGGGAACTATGTACACAACAACATGTTTGAAAATATGTCTGTGAGAGTGGAAGCTGTCATCAAGGCTAAGGGTGGGCCAACACTGTATTGAATTCTAGCATTACAGATGGAGGGCGCCACAAACTTGTAAGTCCTTTTCAGCCAAGTGCCCGGATACTTTTGATCACATAATGTAGATCTCTCAGTTTTCCTCAGAGCTCGTCTACATAGTCTGGAACGTTCTGTAGCTGTACACACTGCTGCCAACGAATATGATTTGCAATGTGTGAGACTACAATGAACAGAAGTTCAGTGTGCAGTGTATGCGATGCTCTTAATGATGATCAACACTGATATCTAGAGTCCGGAAGAATGCAGTTCCTGCGACTGAGTTGTTAATTATTATATCTTTTCTGAGTATTAAAATAATTTTTTACGTGATTTTCAATTAAATTCATATCGCACTCGATGAATTACTGTGTCGCATCATGTTTTACTTTTTTCTAAATGGCTCTGAGCACTATGGGACTCAACTGCTGTGGTCATTAGTCCCCTAGAACTTAGAACTAGTTAAACCTAACTAACCTAAGGACATCACAAACATCCATGCCCGAGGCAGGATTCGAACCTGCGACCGTAGCGGTCTTGCGGTCCCAGACTGCAGCGCCTTTAACCACACGGCCACTTCAGCCGGCTAATTTACTTTTTCTATATTTCATATTCATTGACATAAAAAAGTACCATAACTTAATACAAAACTTGCACAAATACGCTCTTTCAGCAAATGTGTTTGCTTTTGTGCTGTTTACATCAGAATAAGCGAGGGCTGCGTGCCCAATGGCAACACTGTGAAGAAGCCATTCAGCTTTTCAGCTTTGACTTTTGCTTTCGTTCTTCTAAGGCGCGCTTCCCCCTCATCCCAGGAAACTAGAAAAACTTTACATGGAATAGAGGCCCATGCCCATGCGTATTATAAGTTATACATGTACTTTGCATGGAAATGACACGTGCACAACAGATTGTTACACAGCAATGCAAAAACTGTTAAGTGTAATACTCAAGGAGAATAGATCTATTCTCCACAGTAATACATTGGACCCGTTTATTTCATAAATATGGCGTATTGGCCCTTATGTTTGTAGATTTTTGTATTTTTTAGTTACAATTCAAATTTCTAAAATTTTGACTTACATGCAACATGCCTGTGACTTTTCTATTACTAAAGAAATTAAATGATTTATTGTTATGATGATATTAGTCAATCTCTATTTACCGGCAATTCATAAAAAAAATAATTAGTTGATAAGAGCTATCTCTGGAATTCTTTTTTCGAATTTTGCACACAAGAGTACGTGACAATGAGCAGGAGAAAGTCCAATGGAAATAAAATAATTTTTTCTCATTGATATTAATTTTCTTTTCAGTGGCCTTCAGTCACACAAAAACTGACATAACACTTGCAGTCGTATACTGAAAGTCTAGTCTAAGCTATCCCTAAACAAACATGTCATCATCTAAAACAAAACGTCTCCTCTATGGTAAGTTATCTGGGAGTCAGCGAGGAACAAATTCCCTTCTTCGTATTTGTCATCACTGACTGTCACGAAAGTGAAAGTACTACTACACCAAGAATAGATGGCCCCTTCCTCCGACATTTACCGACAATTACCGAACTGGAATCATAACACTGCCAATAAATGCAGTCTAACAATGTGTGGTGCGGTATTACTTCAATTGGTATTTCTTAATGAAGTTGAGCCGTGCGTGGCTTGTGTTCGTGACACCTCTTATTTAACATCCTGTTTTTGCCATACCGCCACCTCGTTATGTTAGTTTCAATTACTTGTATCACTGAGCTGCCACTTTGCCTACCAGCGAGCGGCAGCAACAGCGCTTATCGATATAGGCCCTGCCGTATTATCTTTGCTGGACTGCTCTTGCTTCCCGGTCGTCTTGTGTCGTGAGTTGTTCGGATCTGCCAGTGAGTTGGCACCTGGCAGTGCAGTTCGGACCTGGCAATGTTTGAGTTGGCACGCGGCACAAGTTCAGTCAGGGCATGGCAGCAGTGAGGTCCAGACCTCTGTGACTCTCCTGACAGTTACCGACACACATGATTGGAGTGGCGACAACTTTGATTGGTCGTTGGTCGATCATCTTGCCGGATGACGTGTATTTGGCCGCCGATCGCTTATGGGTCAGCTGTGTGTGCCGACTTGTGATTCGTCTCTGTTATTGTACAGTCACTGCCGTTAGCATTGTCTAGTTCTTCATGCAGTCTTTGTGAAACTACATGTGGTTTGTATGATTTTGATGGACAAGTTATTTTAAATGTTGTCGGCATACTGGCTCTGAGCATATGGTCGGTTGGCGTAGAGAAGTTAGGAATTCTCGGCGGGGCGTACTTTGGCTGGGGCCCATTGGCGGTTTCTACGTGGTGTCGGAGTGTGTGGCGCTGTTCCCATTGCTACAAGGTTCTTGGCTCACCGACCCTGGACACGAAAGTTGAGTTTTGATTTAACCTAGCAGCAAGTCAAGACTGTTCACATTGTGTCGTTTGGAGTTCGTTGTCGGCTGTTGGGATATTCCCGCGTTTTCAAGTTGGCAAATTCTAGCCACCCTCCGGTGGAGTTTCACTGTATTTGGTTATTTGAATTGACGTGCACCAGTGGAATCTTCTGCCTTGTGGGCGTTAACGATTTGGTTACCCGCCCTGGGCGCTGACGTAAATTTCTGGCAATGTAGTTTCCTCAGCGTTTTGTTGCTGTCCAGCACGGTGTGTAGTTTGACAGCTCCGTGTATGATTGGTTGTGGGCGTCAATATCTTCTACGTTGTTCCATTGAACTCCCTATTGTGCTCTGATCGGGTGAAGTGGAAGTTATCTTGTCGGTGTGTCTGCTGACTGTCGGTCGGCTGGGTTGTCGTCGGATCGCGAATGGTTGGTCCGACTGCCTGTGTCACCTAAGTGGGCGTTGGTGTTTGAATTACAGGCCGACCCTCGAACATCTGGGCGCCCTTGTGGGGACTGCCTTAATTTTTTTAATTTGTTCTTGTTGTTGGAACTTGTATGGCTTCTAGCCCATTATGTGTTTTAAATTAGAGTTGTTTTACTCGTAAGGCCTTCAGCCTAGTTTAAAGTACTGTTTCACGCAAGCTCTTTGGCATTTAAAAAAATTGAATTTAACTTGTTTACTTCAACCTATTGAATTTTTACGTCTTCGGCCTTCAGCCGATTTGAGTTTCAGTTGTTTGTTCTTAAGGCCTTCAGCCTAAATTAAAGAACTGTTTCATGTAAGGACTTTGGTTTAAAAAAAATAATATTTTGGAGTTTTAAGTGTTCGGCCTACAGCCGATTTGAACATAACTTGTTTACTTGAGTCTAATTAAAGAACTGTTTTAAGATAAGGCTTGTCTTTAAATTTCTGATTATGCTTGCGTGCCGAAATGAAATGGCTCTCAGCTCCTAATAAAGCAAGACAATGGCCGAGAAAAGTTGCAAGTGAAACACTTGCTCGGACCTGCCCCTGCAGAGCGAACACGTCCACTGGCTACCAGGAAAGGACAGAGCTAAGTCCTGAAAGATGAGCAATTCAAAACCATTGCTAAGTCAACAACGAAAATAGCGCGATACCAGCTCACACTTCAACACTGCAGAGGAAACATGCAATAGGTACTCCGACATCCCTACACTGTAGAAGGCGCCGAGCTAAGGCTCATATGATGACTAAGTTGAAGGAACCATTCGAAGTTGACACCCGAAGAGCTACGAGAACCTTAAGACCAGAAAATGATGCACTAACATGGACCAGAAAGTGATGCACTAACAATGCCCACACCCTGTCCAATTGACCGCCCGTAGGTTGCTTTCTTTGCAAAACACAGTAGTGTCTTCAAGGTCTCTGACAGCCTAAAGCAAAATTTCAACTGCCACTCCTGTCTCACCCACCACCGCCGACGCGTCGTCAACCAGCTGCAGAATGGCAGTGCCCAAACGGACTACCAATTCCTGAAGACTGCCCTCAATCAGTTGACGCCTTATTGCCACCACGTAAACAAGATGGTCCTTTCGGAGCGGGCCAATCCTCGGACACTATCTGACTGCCGTTACATTAAACACCTGAAACAAATAACAACCGAAACAATATGGTACTACCAAACAGAAACAGAAACAAGAGTGATACTTAGCCTGCCGGGGTGGACGAGCGGTTCTAGGCGCTACAGTCTGGAACCGGGCGACCGCTACGGTCGCAGGTTCGAATCCTGCCTCAGGCATGGCTGTGTGTGATGTCCTCAGGTTAGTTGGGTCCAAGTAGTTCTAAGTTCAGTGCTCAGAGCCATTTGAAGAGTGAAACTTACAGCAACTAGAATGGCAAGCACAAGCGTAACCACGCTCTGCTACCAGTGAAACGCCCTGCTTAACCAGCAGGACAGGATAGACAGAATAAATTGTGTAACGGCGCCAAAATAAGTGGCTCTCAGTTACACTCGAAAATACAACTTTATTATTTAATCAAGCATTACATTTTTAAACTCACAGCTTTAATCTTTGGGACTTAATTACCGCCGGAAATCCACTTTAATTTAAAAACGGCTGAAGGACAATAACTTAAAACGCAAGCATAATCAGAAATTTAAAGGCAAGCCTTATCTTAAAATAATTCTTAATTAGGCTGAAGTAAACAAGTTAAATTCAAATCGGCTAAAAAGGCCAAAGACTTAAAACTCCAGACCATTAATTTTTTTAAATCAAAGTCCTTACGTGAAACAATTCGTTAATTTAGGCTGAAGGCCTTAAGAACAAGCAACTGAAACTCACACTGGCTGAAGGCCGAAGACTTACATATTCAAATTAAAAAAAAAAAAAAAAAATTGCCAAAGGGCTTACGTGAAACAGTACTTTAAACTAGGCGGAAGTAATTAAAAACGGCTGAAAAGGCAAAACACTTAAAACTCCAAACCATTAATTTTTTAACCAAAGTCCTTACGTGAAACAGTTCTTTAATATAGGCTGAAGGCCTTAAGAACAAGCGACTGATACACAAACTGGCTGAAGGCCGAAGACTTACATATTCAAATATTTTTAATGCCAAAGGGCTTAAGTGAAACAGTACTTTAAACTAGGCTGAGGGCCTTAAGAGTACAACAACTCTAATTTAAAACACAAAATGGGCTAGAAGCCATACAAGTTCCAACAACAAGAACAAATTTTAAAAAAATTAAGGCAGTCCACACAAGGGCGCCCAGATGTTCGAGGGTCGGCCTGTAATTCAAACACCAACGCCCACTTAGGTGACACAGGCAGTCGGGCCAACCATTGACGATCCGACGACAACCCAACCGACCGACAGTCAGCGGACACACGGACAAGATAACTTCCACTTCACCCGACCAGGGCACAACAGGGAGTTCAACGGATATTGGCACCCACAATCAATCATACACGGAGCTGTCAAACTACACACCGTGCTGGACAGCAACAACACGATGAGGAAACTACACTGCCATAAATTTACGTCAACGCCCAGGGCAGGCAACCGGAAGGTTAACGGCCACAAGGCAGAAGATTCCACTGGTGCATTTCAATTCAAATAACCAAATACAGTGAAACTCCACCGTAGGGTGGCTAGAATTTTCCAACAAGTCGACACACACAGCCAACCCATAAGCGATCGCCAGCCAAATACACGTCGTCCGGCAAGACGACCGATCGACGACCAACCAAAGTTGTCGCCACTCCAATCATGTGTGTCGGCAACCGTCGAGCGAGTCACGACGGTCTGGACCTCATTGTTACCGCGCCCCGACTGAACTTGTACCTCTTTCCAACTCAAACACTGCCACGTCCGAACTGCACTGCTAGCGCTTCCCAACTCGCTGGCAGATCTGAACTAACTCATGACCGGGAAGTAGTAGCAGTCCAGCAATGGTAATACGTCAGGGCCTACATTGATAAGCGCTGCTGCTGCCGCTCATGGGCAGACAAAGGAGCAACGCAATGGCACCAGTAAATGAAACTAACATAACGAGGTGGCAGTACGTCAAAAACAGTATGTTAAATAAGAGATGGCACGAAGACGAGCCACGCACGACTCACAAGTAGCCACACATTTGAAGTTGAACACATATGCAACGCTCTTTAACGAAATCAGGCGATCGTTATTGCGCTGAGATCACAGTGCATCAATAGTTCAGCGCAGGTGTGTTTCCGGCACTAACAGTAACCCACCAAGCCGTATGTAGTATCTACTTTTCTCTATTCCATACTTGTAGTACTGTGTCTCTTGTGTAGCTGTTTGTGCTACCTATATACCTATAATTATGATTGATTGTGAGAAAGACAGTGACCGTTGGTGTACTCTTACTCCACCAAGATAAATACCCAAAATGGCGGCTGGGCAAGAAAAAAGGAAGGTAACACCTCATCGCAGCATCGCTCACAAAGTTTTAGATATCAGTGGTTAAAGGATCCGGCTTTCAACGACTGGCTTTCGCCAGACACCAATGATTCAGCTAAAGCTAACTGTACATTTTCCGAAGAATACTTGAACCCAATTCGTTAACTCCTTTGTGTTCATTGGATTCATCCCAAACAAAACATTGACATTCATTAGTGTAGAGATCGTAAATTATAAAATTAAATAAATTTAATTTAGACTTCTAATGAAAAGACTGAGACATCGCCCTTGGGAATTTGAATAACCACTTGTAAGTCATACACCGCTACAGCTGTATTCGATTCCTCCATATCATACTTCTTCAGCTTTCTGTACATTTCGTTCCCAGTATATTATGATCATAATAATCGTTTCTCTTCTCATTTTGATCCCCCTCAGCATTATCATAGGCCCTGCACGTTTCACAACAGTCTTTTTTTACGTGTAAAGAATGAAATGTTAAAATCTTCTATGAATATCCGACAAAACATTACATAGTTTACAAACGGGATTTTTTTTTTTTCTTTGAAGTCGGCCATGTAGTCGCTTCCACCAATATAATTATTGCTGATATTGGCACGACTATAATGGCTTTCGGTTTTTGGAAACTTTTTAACACCTTCTTTCAAATGTTCATCAACTTTTCTTTTTGCCTTGCTTTCCTCGGCGATCCTCTTCGAGCAGAACATATGCCAGCTTATTTCGTTTTGCCTGTGCCGTCCTAATAAGGCGATCATTCATAATTAATGTGTTCTTGAAAAACAATTTGTACACGCTGACTTTCTGATCATTCAGACGGATACACAAGACGTTATTATTAGCACTTTGCTTCCTTGCACCACCAACAAGGACATACCAATATTTTGACTGAATGGGCTCCATATTATTGTGAATATACTGTCGTTGTTTGTTTACAACACCCAACGACCAATAGGAATGAAACATCTGCATCCATCCCCCTTCTGCAAACTTCACAGAATACTTCCTCCGTATGCGGAGGTTCCATTTTCCTCTCTTTTTGCGTTTTGTTGCCCGTGGTTCGTATTTTGTATGCCTTTTCATTGTTTGTTAAGTTCTCGTTAACATTCCTTATCAAGGCGTGCTCATTCTCTTTAAGCTTAATTCCTTTCTCTGCCGGGCTCGTTAATATTATCGGAGTTTCAACTTGGGAGATATTAGAAACTCAGTTCCCTCTGTTCGAATTAGCTGCCGCGTCGCTGTCACTGTCGCTCTCACTGATAACGTTTGGTGGTACATACGTGGCATCAGTAACATCATCATCATCACCTTTGGAAAACGAACATGAACTTGAGGAAGAATCTGATCTCGTTCCAAAAAATGAACTTGCGGCAGAATTACTCTTAAACTCCATGTTTGCAGCTAACGCGGTGGCTGCAGCTTATACAATCTCTTGAAAATTAAAAATGTGGTATTAGGCTGCAGAACTCATTGTCACAAAGTCAAAAGACGCGGGATATATTTTCGTGAAAAAAAAACCTGAACTAATTAATAGCAGACCTCTTTCTTCTGAACTTTCTTCGTTACACACAGAATTGGTATTCAGATCTGTAGAAGGAGCTGATTAGGTACACTTTACCTGCCGTTCCTCCACATTTTCTACTTGTTTCTTGTGAGCCATTAGCACCAGTTTTGTTCCTTGTCTATATGGTTGCATGATTCTCTGACTGGAAATAAAATTATACTGTCGAATAAACTGTCTGACTGATTCGTAATAATTGTCCAAGTCCATTCGATGGTCATAAAAAATAAGTTACAGTAAATTATTACAACAATACTGACATAAATATAGATAATTCAAAGGAAAACGTGAGTACTGACGACGACTTAGTGCAAGAGTGTCATAACACCACATCATTCTAAAACCAAACGTATTGAAACAAAATAGTACCGCAATGAAAGTGATTCCTTTCTGCAGTAATAAAGTCTAACTGAACTCATTCCAACTTTTTCTTACAGACTGCTATATTCTTAAATACGGTATTATGCACTGCAAAGAAAAAAGGAAGAAAGCGCTCTTACCTTTCAGCAGCATTGTCACAGTACTAAATATGTCATTGTTCTAGAGAACTTAACTATGTGTTACGCGCAACAGCTGACTGACAACTGGGGTAATGAATTGTTGCATCTAACATTCCGGTCGAAATGTACTTTCGGCAAAACGACACTACTGCCATTCTGCAACAAATTTTGCAAGCTCAGCTATGACACTCTATCAGCTGAGTGTACAGTTCATTGCCATTGCACTTCTACTGTTAACTCAAAAATCCTGTTTTTTCAGTCATGACGTTGTTGCAGCAAATGAGTGAAACGTTGCCGACTTCGACTGCAGGATTGTTGCGAAACGAAATGTTTACAATGTTGTTCTCGGGTGACTGGGAATCCCACCTCAGCCTTTCTCATCATGCTGCAATGCTAATATACTTGGAAATCTCTAACAACATGTGCTGGCTGCACGGCTGACTGCCCAAAGAGGTGGTGTATTTCGGCATCTTGGTTAAGGTAAAATAAATGATAAATGACGTAATCACAGCCAGTGCTGTGTGGGAACTAACTTGGCACGTGGGCTTCATAGCTCTAGTCGGTAGCAGTCGGCCACTGTTGGAAGAAGTCGTGCAGTAGTGTCTTGTAGATGTTATTTGCTAGAGCTACATTTTCCTAGCTCCTGATACTCAAGCAACGTACTGCGTAACAGAAGAAATATTGAATTTAATTGATGAAAGGAGAAAATGTAAAAATGCAGTAAATAAAGCATGCAAGAAGGAATACAAACGTCTCAAAAATGAGATCAACAGGAAGTGCAAACTGGCTAAGCAGGGATCGCTACAGGACAAATGTATGAATATTAAGAGCTGAGATGGAAACCCAGTTCCTAGCTGCTGATACTCAAGCAACGTACTGCGTAACAGAAGAAATATTGAATTTAATTGATGAAAGGAGAAAATGTAAAAATGCAGTAAATAAAGCAGGCAAGAAGGAATACAAACGTCTCAAAAATGAGATCGACAGGAAGTGCAAACTGGCTAAGCAGGGATCGCTACAGGACAAATGTAAGGATGTAGAGGCTTATCTCACTAGGGGTAAGACAGATACTGCCTACAGGAAAATTAAAGAGACCTTTGGAGAAAAGAGAGCCACTTGTATGAATATTAAGAGCTGAGATGGAAACCCAGTTCCTAGCTGCTGATACTCAAGCAACGTACTGCGTAACAGAAGAAATATTGAATTTAATTGATGAAAGGAGAAAATGTAAAAATGCAGTAAATAAAGCAGGCAAGAAGGAATATAAACGTCTCAAAAATGAGATCAACAGGAAGTGCAAACTGGCTAAGCAGGGATCGCTACAGGACAAATGTAAGGATGTAGAGTCTTATCTCTCTAGGGGTAAGACAGATACTGCCTACAGGAAAATTAAAGAGACCTTTGGAGAAAAGAGAGCCACTTGTATGAATATTAAGAGCTGAGATGGAAACCCAGTTCCTAGCTGCTGATACTCAAGCAACGTACTGCGTAACAGAAGAAATATTGAATTTAATTGATGAAAGGAGAAAATGTAAAAATGCAGTAAATAAAGCAGGCAAGAAGGAATACAAACGTCTCAAAAATGAGATCGACAGGAAGTGCAAACTGGCTAAGCAGGGATCGCTACAGGACAAATGTAAGGATGTAGAGTCTTATCTCTCTAGGGGTAAGACAGATACTGCCTACAGGAAAATTAAAGAGACCTTTGGAGAAAAGAGAGCCACTTGTATGAATATTAAGAGCTGAGATGGAA
This sequence comes from Schistocerca serialis cubense, assembly GCF_023864345.2. Taxonomy (NCBI): domain Eukaryota; kingdom Metazoa; phylum Arthropoda; class Insecta; order Orthoptera; family Acrididae; genus Schistocerca; species Schistocerca serialis. The sequence continues at coordinate 671,586,725 of NC_064642.1, forward strand.
ACCCAGTTCCTAGCTGCTGATACTCAAGCAACGTACTGCGTAACAAAAGAAATATTGAATTTAATTGATGAAAGGAGAAAATGTAAAAATGCAGTAAATACAGCAGGCAAGAAGCAATACAAACGTCTCAAAAATGAGATCAACAGGAAGTGCAAACTGGCTAAGCAGGGATCGCTACAGGACAAATGTAAGGATGTAGAGGCTTATCTCACTAGGGGTAAGACAGATACTGCCTACAGGAAAAATAAAGAGACCTTTGGAGAAAAGAGAGCCACTTGTATGAATATTAAGAGCTGAGATGGAAACCCAGTTCCTAGCTGCTGATACTCAAGCAACGTACTGCGTAACAGAAGAAATATTGAATTTAATTGATGAAAGGAGAAAATGTAAAAATGCAGTAAATAAAGCAGGCAAGAAGGAATACAAACGTCTCAAAAATGAGATCAACAGGAAGTGCAAACTGGCTAAGCAGGGATCGCTACAGGACAAATGTAAGGATGTAGAGGCTTTACTCACTAGGGGTAAGACAGATACTGCCTACAGGAAAATTAAAGAGACCTTTGGAGAAAAGAGAGCCACTTGTATGAATATTAAGAGCTGAGATGGAAACCCAGTTCCTAGCTGCTGATACTCAAGCAACGTACTGCGTAACAGAAGAAATATTGAATTTAATTGATGAAAGGAGAAAATGTAAAAATGCAGTAAATAAAGCAGGCAAGAAGGAATACAAACGTCTCAAAAATGAGATCAACAGGAAGTGCAAACTGGCTAAGCAGGCATCGCTACAGGACAAATGTAAGGATGTAGAGGCTTATCTCACTAGGGGTAAGACAGATACTGCCTACAGGAAAATTAAAGAGACCTTTGGAGAAAAGAGAGCCACTTGTATGAATATTAAGAACTGAGATGGAAACCCAGTTCCTAGCTGCTGATACTCAAGCAACGTACTGCGTAACAGAAGAAATATTGAATTTAATTGATGAAAGGAGAAAATGTAAAAATGCAGTAAATAAAGCAGGCAAGAAGGAATACAAACGTCTCAAAAATGAGATCAACAGGAAGTGCAAACTGACTAAGCAGGGATCGCTACAGGACAAATGTAAGGATGTAGAGTCTTATCTCTCTAGGGGTAAGACAGATACTGCCTACAGGAAAATTAAAGAGACCTTTGGAGAAAAGAGAGCCACTTGTATGAATATTAAGAGCTGAGATGGAAACCCAGTTCCTAGCTGCTGATACTCAAGCAACGTACTGCGTAACAGAAGAAATATTGAATTTAACTGATGAAAGGAGAAAATGTAAAAATGCAGTAAATAAAGCAGGCTAGAAGGAATACAAACGTCTCAAAAATGAGATCAACAGGAAGTGCAAACTGGCTAAGCAGGGATCGCTACAGGACAAATGTAAGGATGTAGAGGCTTATCTCACTAGGGGTAAGACAGATACTGCCTACAGGAAAATTAAAGAGACCTTTGGAGAAAAGAGAGCCACTTGTATGAATATTAAGAGCTGAGATGGAAACCCAGTTCCTAGCTGCTGATACTCAAGCAACGTACTGCGTAACAGAAGAAATATTGAATTTAATTGATGAAAGGAGAAATTGTAAAAATGCAGTAAATAAAGCAGGCAAGAAGGAATACAAACGTCTCAAAAATGAGATCAACAGGAAGTGCAAACTGGCTAAGCAGGGATCGCTACAGGACAAATGTAAGGATGTAGAGGCTTATCTCACTAAGGGTAAGACAGATACTGCCTACAGGAAAATTAAAGAGACCTTTGGAGAAAAGAGAGCCACTACTATGAATATTAAGAGCTGAGATGGAAACCCAGTTCCTAGCTGCTGATACTCAAGCAACGTACTGCGTAACAGAAGAAATATTGAATTTAATTGATGAAAGGAGAAAATGTAAAAATGCAGTAAATAAAGCAGGCAAGATGGAATACAAACGTCTCAAAAATGAGATCGACAGGAAGTGCAAACTGGCTAAGCAGGGATCGCTTCAGAACAAATGTAAGGATGTAGAGGCTTATTTCACTAGGGGTAAGACAGATACTGCCTACAGGAAAATTATAGAGACCTTTGGAGAAAAGAGAGCCACTTGTATGAATATTAAGAGCTGAGATGGAAACCCAGTTCCTAGCTGCTGATACTCAAGCAACGTACTGCGTAACAGAAGAAATATTGAATTTAATTGATGAAAGGAGAAAATGTAAAAATGCAGTAAATAAAGCAGGCAAGAAGGAATACAAACGTCTCAAAAATGTGATCAACAGGAAGTGCAAACTCCTCAGCAGGGATCGCTGCAGGACAAATGTAAGGATGTAGAGGCTTATCTCACTAGGGGTAAGACAGATACTGCCTACAGGAAAATTAAAGAGACCTTTGGAGAAAAGAGAGCCACTTGTATGAATATTAAGAGCTGAGATGGAAACCCAGTTCCTAGCTGCTGATACTCAAGCAACGTACTGCGTAACAGAAGAAATATTGAATTTAATTGATGAAAGGAGAAAATGTAAAAATGCAGTAAATAAAGCAGGCAAGAAGGAATACAAACGTCTCAAAAATGTGATCAACAGGAAGTGCAAACTCCTCAGCAGGGATCGCTGCAGGACAAATGTAAGGATGTAGAGGCTTATCTCACTAGGGGTAAGACAGATACTGCCTACAGGAAAATTAAAGAGACCTTTGGAGAAAAGAGAGCCACTTGTATGAATATTAAGAGCTGAGATGGAAACCCAGTTCCTAGCTGCTGATACTCAAGCAACGTACTGCGTAACAGAAGAAATATTGAATTTAATTGATGAAAGGAGAAAATGTAAAAATGCAGTAAATAAAGCAGGCAAGAAGGAATACAAACGTCTCAAAAATGAGATCAACAGGAAGTGCAAACTGGCTAAGCAGGGATCGCTACAGGACAAATGTATGAATATTAAGAGCTGAGATGGAAACCCAGTTCCTAGCTGCTGATACTCAAGCAACGTACTGCGTAACAGAATAAATATTGAATTTAATTGATGAAAGGAGAAAATGTAAAAATGCAGTAAATAAAGCAGGCAAGAAGGAATACAAACGTCTCAAAAATGAGTTCAACAGGAAGTGCAAACTGGCTAAGCAGGGATCGCTACAGGACAAATGTAAGGATGTAGAGGCTTATCTCACTAGGGGTAAGACAGATTCTGCCTACAGGAAAATTAAAGAGTCCTTTGGAGAAAAGAGAGCCACTTGTATGAATATTAAGAGCTGAGATGGAAACCCAGTTCCTAGCTGCTGATACTCAAGCAACGTACTGCGTAACAGAAGAAATATTGAATTTAACTGATGAAAGGAGAAAATGTAAAAATGCAGTAAATAAAGCAGGCTAGAAGGAATACAAACGTCTCAAAAATGAGATCAACAGGAAGTGCAAACTGGCTAAGCAGGGATCGCTACAGGACAAATGTAAGGATGTAGAGGCTTATCTCACTAGGGGTAAGACAGATACTGCCTACAGGAAAATTAAAGAGACCTTTGGAGAAAAGAGAGACACTTGTATGAATATTAAGAGCTGAGATGGAAACCCAGTTCCTAGCTGCTGATACTCAAGCAACGTACTGCGTAACAGAAGAAATATTGAATTTAATTGATGAAAGGAGAAATTGTAAAAATGCAGTAAATAAAGCAGGCAAGAAGGAATACAAACGTCTCAAAAATGAGATCAACAGGAAGTGCAAACTGGCTAAGCAGGGATCGCTACAGGACAAATGTAAGGATGTAGAGGCTTATCTCACTAAGGGTAAGACAGATACTGCCTACAGGAAAATTAAAGAGACCTTTGGAGAAAAGAGAGCCACTACTATGAATATTAAGAGCTGAGATGGAAACCCAGTTCCTAGCTGCTGATACTCAAGCAACGTACTGCGTAACAGAAGAAATATTGAATTTAATTGATGAAAGGAGAAAATGTAAAAATGCAGTAAATAAAGCAGGCAAGATGGAATACAAACGTCTCAAAAATGAGATCGACAGGAAGTGCAAACTGGCTAAGCAGGGATCGCTTCAGAACAAATGTAAGGATGTAGAGGCTTATTTCACTAGGGGTAAGACAGATACTGCCTACAGGAAAATTATAGAGACCTTTGGAGAAAAGAGAGCCACTTGTATGAATATTAAGAGCTGAGATGGAAACCCAGTTCCTAGCTGCTGATACTCAAGCAACGTACTGCGTAACAGAAGAAATATTGAATTTAATTGATGAAAGGAGAAAATGTAAAAATGCAGTAAATAAAGCAGGCAAGAAGGAATACAAACGTCTCAAAAATGAGATCAACAGGAAGTGCAAACTGGCTAAGCAGGGATCGCTACAGGACAAATGTATGAATATTAAGAGCTGAGATGGAAACCCAGTTCCTAGCTGCTGATACTCAAGCAACGTACTGCGTAACAGAAGAAATATTGAATTTAATTGATGAAAGGAGAAAATGTAAAAATGCAGTAAATAAAGCAGGCAAGAAGGAATACAAACGTCTCAAAAATGAGATCAACAGGAAGTGCAAACTGGCTAAGCAGGGATCGCTACAGGACAAATGTAAGGATGTAGAGGCTTATCTCACTAGGGGTAAGACAGATACTGCCTACAGGAAAATTAAAGAGACCTTTGGAGAAAAGAGAGCCACTTGTATGAATATTAAGAGCTGAGATGGAAACCCAGTTCCTAGCTGCTGATACTCAAGCAACGTACTGCGTAACAGAAGAAATATTGAATTTAATTGATGAAAGGAGAAATTGTAAAAATGCAGTAAATAAAGCAGGCAAGAAGGAATACAAACGTCTCAAAAATGAGATCAACAGGAAGTGCAAACTGGCTAAGCAGGGATCGCTACAGGACAAATGTAAGGATGTAGAGGCTTATCTCACTAAGGGTAAGACAGATACTGCCTACAGGAAAATTAAAGAGACCTTTGGAGAAAAGAGAGCCACTACTATGAATATTAAGAGCTGAGATGGAAACCCAGTTCCTAGCTGCTGATACTCAAGCAACGTACTGCGTAACAGAAGAAATATTGAATTTAATTGATGAAAGGAGAAAATGTAAAAATGCAGTAAATAAAGCAGGCAAGATGGAATACAAACGTCTCAAAAATGAGATCGACAGGAAGTGCAAACTGGCTAAGCAGGGATCGCTTCAGAACAAATGTAAGGATGTAGAGGCTTATTTCACTAGGGGTAAGACAGATACTGCCTACAGGAAAATTATAGAGACCTTTGGAGAAAAGAGAGCCACTTGTATGAATATTAAGAGCTGAGATGGAAACCCAGTTCCTAGCTGCTGATACTCAAGCAACGTACTGCGTAACAGAAGAAATATTGAATTTAATTGATGAAAGGAGAAAATGTAAAAATGCAGTAAATAAAGCAGGCAAGAAGGAATACAAACGTCTCAAAAATGAGATCAACAGGAAGTGCAAACTGGCTAAGCAGGGATCGCTACAGGACAAATGTATGAATATTAAGAGCTGAGATGGAAACCCAGTTCCTAGCTGCTGATACTCAAGCAACGTACTGCGTAACAGAATAAATATTGAATTTAATTGATGAAAGGAGAAAATGTAAAAATGCAGTAAATAAAGCAGGCAAGAAGGAATACAAAGATCTCAAAAATGTGATCAACAGGAAGTGCAAACTCCTCAGCAGGGATCGCTGCAGGACAAATGTAAGGATGTAGAGGCTTATCTCACTAGGGGTAAGACAGATACTGCCTACAGGAAAATTAAAGAGACCTTTGGAGAAAAGAGAGCCACTTGTATGAATATTAAGAGCTGAGATGGAAACCCAGTTCCTAGCTGCTGATACTCAAGCAACGTACTGCGTAACAGAAGAAATATTGAATTTAATTGATGAAAGGAGAAAATGTAAAAATGCAGTAAATAAAGCAGGCAAGAAGGAATACAAACGTCTCAAAAATGAGATCAACAGGAAGTGCAAACTGGCTAAGCAGGGATCGCTACAGGACAAATGTATGAATATTAAGAGCTGAGATGGAAACCCAGTTCCTAGCTGCTGATACTCAAGCAACGTACTGCGTAACAGAAGAAATATTGAATTTAATTGATGAAAGGAGAAAATGTAAAAATGCAGTAAATAAAGCAGGCAAGAAGGAATACAAACGTCTCAAAAATGAGATCAACAGGAAGTGTAAACTGGCTAAGCAGGGATCGCTACAGGACAAATGTAAGGATGTAGAGGCTTATCTCACTAGGGGTAAGACAGATACTGCCTACAGGAAAATTAAAGAGACCTCTGGAGAAAAGAGAGCCACTTGTATGAATATTAAGAGCTGAGATGGAAACCCAGTTCCTAGCTGCTGATACTCAAGCAACGTACTGCGTAACAGAAGAAATATTGAATTTAATTGATGAAAGGAGAAAATGTAAAAATGCAGTAAATAAAGCAGGCAAGAAGGAATACAAACGTCTCAAAAATGAGATCGACAGGAAGTGCAAACTGGCTAAGCAGGGATCGCTACAGGACAAATGTAAGGATGTAGAGGCTTATCTCACTAGGGGTAAGACAGATTCTGCCTACAGGAAAATTAAAGAGACCTTTGGAGAAAAGAGAGCCACTTGTATGAATATTAAGAGCTGAGATGGAAACCCAGTTCCTAGCTGCTGATACTCAAGTAACGTACTGCGTAACAGAAGAAATATTGAATTTAATTGATGAAAGAAGAAAATGTAAAAATGCAGTAAATAAAGCAGGCAAGAAGGAATACAAACGTCTCAAAAATGAGATCAACAGGAAGTGCAAACTGGCTAAGCAGGGATCGCTACAGGACAAATGTAAGGATGTAGAGGTTTATCTCACTAGGGGTAAGACAGATGCTGCCTACAGGAAAATTAAAGAGACCTTTGGAGAAAAGAGAGCCACTTGTATGAATATTAAGAGCTGAGATGAAAACCCAGTTCCAAGCAAAGGAGGGAAAGTAGAAAGGTGGAAGGAGTATATAGAGGGTATACAAAAGGGCGCTGTACTTGAGGACAATATTATAAAATGGAAGAGGATGTACATGAAGATGAAATTGGAGATACGATACTGCGTGAAGAGTTTGACCTAAGTCGAAACAAGGCCCCGGGATTAGACAACATTCCATTAGAACTACTGACAGCTTTGGGAGAGCCAGTCCTGACAAAACTCTACCATCTGGTGAGCACGATGTGTGAGACAGGCGAAATACCCCCATATTTCAAGAAGAATATAATAATTCCAATCCCAAAGAAAGCAGGTGTTGACAGAGGTGAAAATTACCGAACAATCTGTTTAATAAGCCACGGCTGCAAAACACTAACGCGAATTCTTTTACAGACGAATGGAAAAACTGGCAGAATCCGACCTCGGGGGAGATCAGTTTGGATTCCGTAGAAATGTTGGAACACGTGAGGCGATACTGACCCTACAACTTATCTTACAAGAAAGATTAAGGAAAGGCAAACCTACGTTTCTAGCATTTGTAGACTTAGAGAAAGCTTTTGACAATGTTGGCTGGAATACTCTCTATCAAATTCTAAAGGTGTCAGGGGTAAAATACAGGGAGCGAAAGACTATTTGCAATTTTTACAGAAAGAAGATGGCAGTTATAAGAGTCGAGGGCATGAAAGGGAAGCAGTGGTTGGGAAGGGAGTGAGACAGGGTTGTAGCCTCTTCCCGATGTTATTCAATCTGTATATTGAGCAAGCAGTAATGGAAATAAAAGGAAAATTCTTAGTAGGTATTAAAATCCATGTAGAAGAAATAAAAACTTTGTGATTTCCCGATGACATTGTAATTCTGTCAGCGACAGCAAAAGACTTGGAAGAGTAGTTGAACGGAATGGATAGTGTCTTGAAAGGAGGATATAAGATGATCATCATCAAAAGCAAAACGAGGATAATGGTATGTAGTCGAATTAAGTCAGATGCTGAGGGAATTACATTAGGAAATGAGGCACTTAAGGTAGTACAGGAGTTTTGCTATTTGGGGAGCAAAATAACTGATGATGGTCGAAGTAGAGAGGATATAAAATGTAAACTGGCAATGGCAAGTAAAGCGTTTTTGAAGAAGAGAAATTTGATAACATCGAGTATAGATTTAAGTGTCAGGAAGTCGTTTCTGAAAGTATTTGTATGGAGTGTAGCCATGTATGGAAGTAAAACATGGACGATTAATAGTTTGGACAAGAAGTGAATAGAAGCTTTCGAAATGTGGTGCTACAGAAGAATGCTGAAGATTAGATGGGTAGATCACATAACTAATGAGGAGGTATAGAATAGAATTGGGGAGAAGAGGAGTTTGTGGCACAACTTGACAAGAAGAAGGGACCGGTTGGTAGGACATGTTCTGAGGCATCAAGAGATCACAAATTTAGCATTGGAGGGCAGCGTGGAGAGTAAAAATGGTAGAGGGAGACCGAGAGATGAATACACTAAACAGATTCAGAAGGATGTAGGTTGCAGTAAGTACTGGGAGATGAAGAAGCTTGCACAGGATAGAGCAGCATGGAGAGCTGCATCAAACCAGTCTCTGGACTGAAGACCACAACAACAACAACTGCGTAAAGCGTATGGGAGACAGCGCTCCCCACTCGCAGATCCAAAAATGCGAGATAGTTTTCCTGAAGTGCAGACAACGTAGTGCCCAAGGAACAGTAGTGCCGCTGCGGGCTCTACCTGCACGAAACGCTTGCTTGCTGCGTGTGAAGTCGCACGTCTCAGTAGTTTGCGTGGTCGGAGGAGCGGGGGAAGTCTAACTGAGCAGCAGCGACTGCAAAGGCGACAGATGCAGAATTTGTTTCGCGCGCACACGTAACAAAGGAGTGGGTAATTTTTCCGATAGTTATTAAAACATTCACCAGAAATGTCGGCTGACCGTTTCTCTGCCTCAGAGACTGAGCAGCTTATCGAATGGAACATATCTGTGGAACATGGTTGACGCTGAGTTGAAAAACTAAATGCACAGTGAGTTAATTTGGGCAGAAATCGGAATAAAAATGAATGAAACATGTAAGAAGGAATGTCCAGTGTAATACATTTGTAAATATGTTTGTACTGAGCCTTTAACTATAGTTGTAATAAGTTGGATGTTGTTGTTATTGTAGTCAGTACTGTGAACGACCATTAAAAATCGGCCCATTGAGATAATTAGTGAATCCGCTCCTCACAGTGAATCCCTCAGTTTTGGCGTTACCACCGATACCTACTACGGGTATCAAATTGTTCTTGGGCAGTTCATTAATTTCTGATACGTCTGCGTTAGAACGCATTGACAACTGGCGTTTCTCTGCATTATAGAACAACCGTTTTGTTACTAAAATATTATACGGTCCTTCTTCTTCACGATGTAAGAACATTTGTCTGACTGCTTTGCGCTTCCTGAATACTCTTCCCAATAATATACGGATTTCCACCTCTTCCCAAACTACCATGTACTTGCTGAGTGCCGAAATTAATATGTCTTAGAGCGATGACTGTGGTGCATATTTGCCTTTGCTGCTACCCCTACTTCTGCCGCACCGCAATACACCGCGCCTTGCGAAATTTTCTTCGCAGCGTGCTGGAATTTGCGTAGCGCCTGTGTACCCACATATTGCATATTCTACGTGAAACTGTAACACCCACAGACAAACTGTAAAAACAAATTCAAACCTTTCTGAAACTTTTTTCTCGTTTTGACCCTCCGACAAAAGGGTAAAGGGAAAAAGTTTGATGGTTTGCTAAAAATTCCGCGCCATACGTGACATTTTAATGTATTAGCTCACTGATACTGACCCTATTTGCCAGAAAGTTTACACACTTTACCGGCATGTACTACTAAAACCAAATATAAAATTATGTTGTTGTACGACAGATAGATTAAGACATATGGAGTGATGAAGATTGAGTAGCGCGAAAACGAAACTTGTGTTATGAGCTTAAATATTTCTCTATTTCAATAGCACAAAATTTTCATTGAATTAAAAAATGCCATAACAAGGTGGTTTTCATTTAAGTCTATCATGTACAGGCGTCAAACTTTAAAAAACACCAATTTCATTTTTTACGTTTTCACGTGCACCGCTCCACGCCTAGAAGAACTTTCCACGGCAGAGCCCTGCGGCCGTCTCCGGAAGGCGAAAGACGCAAGCTTACTCCGCAGCACGCTGCAATAGATTTCCGCACCTAGAAAAAAGTGGCTGTACTGTGCAGCGTGCCATTAACTTTTTTAATTTCATTGCCGCCAGCTTTGTTGCTGAGCTGTAACGTCACTCTTTGTGTTTTGTTGCGTTATATCAATTGTGGTTTTTTTCGAAAATGACTGACGCAATTGCTAGAGCATTGCAGGGTTATCTTATACTCCAGTTCAGAACAGGAAGCCGACTGTCATCAGCACGTGGAAGCCGGAAACACCAGTTTCTGTTGCCCGCACTTCATACTTATAGCAAATGGAGGCAGAGTTCGTTTTCCCCGCATCCCACTTCCCCCGCAGCACACCCACACCGCTCTCCCCTCTCTCCATATTATCCGCTCAACAAGTTATTTATAGTTCTCGAGTAGTAGCGAAGACATTTAATGGTACACAGCAGAGCTAAACCTTTTGCAAGTGAAGGCTTATATGTTTCGGAAAGTAATATTTTTATGTTTAAATTTTTTAATGTTTGTATCGAGAGGAAAAAAGAAAGATCCTGTCGCGAAACATTGCTTTGAAAATAAGGAACATTTAGAACAGGGCTGTCAAACCGCGGTTCGCTGGCTGCATGCTGCCCAAATCAAGTAGCAATGCGACCGAAGAAGAGAGCATTTATCACACAAACGGCATTTTTAAAGAAATAGTTTATGTAAAGTTACGATGAATTGAATATTTTCGATCTAAAACTGCTTCCAACACCATGCTGTTCTCTTTTTTTTCCTCGGCGGTTATTTTCAGTATTATTTATATTATGAGCTGCCCAAAAATACTCGTCCTCTTCCATTGCTGACCTGGTAAGCTAAAAGGGTGGACACTCCTGCTCTTAAACAAGGTCGATTTTCCTCGACAGACAGCGTGGTTTTATACTAGAATATTAGCATTTACATGAAGTGTAAAATACATAAAATTGGAAAAAGAGCAGTAGCGCTTGAAACTGGTAACTGCTGATTCCTTTCGCTCATTATATTTCTCGTTTTTCTCATTTAAATTCAAATACCTATGTCATTTAAAGGTAAAATAGATCAAATATATTTCTATGAAAAATGCACGTCTGCTTATTTCTAATTACACATCGCACACAAAAATCAGTCTTATGAAATATTGGGTAGAAAAAAAAATTTTTTCATACGTATTTTACTCTTCACGGAAACATTCGCGCAACATGAAGCTTTGGTTACCATAGCCGGGAATCGAATACATGCTACTCCCATCGCAGTCGAGCGTTCTACTGCGACGCAGCAGGAAGGGGAACTTGGAACTGGGTATTAATAAAGTTTCAAAGTTAAATTCCTTGAGAATGTTTGAGAGTTGCGTCGAACTGCTTTGGTATGTTAATATCTGAGTTCTGAACTTCACGTTCCACAAATATAAGAAAATACAAAAATCGCTTTGCTGTGTGCTTACCTTGTTATTATGTTTCTGTGTCAAACACGCAGGAAGACTTAGTTTTTGAGCTGGACTTTGAAGAGCTGAATTTAGGATTTCCGCCAGTCCCGTAATTGGACTCAAGATTATTGAAAGTAATTTGTACGATATTTTTCTAGAGTGATGGACTTCATGTAGCGAAGAGAGTGGTGTTGCGTAAGATCTTGTTTCCTGAAAGAATCGCTAGGACTTAAAACCTACTCGTCATAACCAATTTCGCCAAATTCATACAGTGTAAGCTGTAGTTATCATATGACAGTGAAGCTTGGCAGATAGGCTAAAGAACCGATCTACGCTGAAAAAACAATTAATTCAAATTGTGGCCAGCAGGTGCAGTTGCCATGTTAACTTGCTGTATCGTCGGTTCCATACCCCATCGCATAAATACGGTCGTGTGTTCCTGGTTTCCGACACAAAATAAATTGGAGACGACATTAGACACTATAAGCCATTATCACACCAAATATTAAGCACGTTCACACAAAATTTTTATTTTACATCACTGGACATGGTACGTCACGATACGTACACTGCCAAGGATCGACTGCAACTCCTTCTGGTTTTCAGTTCTTTTCCTCCCTTTTGCTGCTGTCGCCAAGGTCATCCAAAAGACTGGAGGTCGAAAACCGTTAGTGGATTCCCTACCTTTATGATTTCAATTTGTTTAAATGCATTACATCTTCTAATCCCTTACAATGTTACAGCCAGTATATTTATAAATTAATTTTTGTCCACATTTTACTTTCTATACAATTTGTAATGTTTCCACAAAATACACTCTCCTTCCAACGAACATTTATCACAGAAATAACACTTTTACATCTTGACATAGCTACAGAGGTTTTCTTAATATGAACCTTTAGGATAAGATCTGCGCCGGCCGAGTGGCCGTGCGGTTAAAGGCGCTGCAGTCTGGAACCGCAAGACCGCTACGATCGCAGGTTCGAATCCTGCCTCGGGCATGGATGTTTGTGATGTCCTTAGGTTAGTTAGGTTTAACTAGTTCTAAGTTCTAGGGGACTAATGACCTCAGCAGTTGAGTCCCATAGTGCTCAGAGCCATTTTTTGATAAAATCTGCAATATTGCTGAGTCGATTTTTATTTGATTCCGTTTGAATATAAAAGAATTGGGCATTTCAGTTTGAATTTAACTGTAGTATCACACAGGCCATCACAATCTACCTTTGGTGAAATTAAGACAGACAGCACACCATCACTATTCTAAACACAGACAGCACGCTCATTGATACTACGTACACAGTGCACACAGTGCATGTGTCTATGTGTCTGACTAGTAATCGCTCCTCAGATGAGACAGCTATCACCTGGGTTTACGTCAATAGTAGGTCGATAGTCATAACATTCTTGTGTGTGTGTGTGTGTGTGTGTGTGTGTGTGTGTGTGTGTGTGTGTGTATGTGTACATTTTACATGTCCTATTAAACCACTGGACCGAATACGCCCATACATCTATCACTTACTGCTTGTAAATTGTCGTTGTGGGTGTAAGAACCACCTGTCTATCAAGGGGTGGGAGTTGGGTGAAAAGCAGTGTAGACTATGCCGCATGAATACCCATAATGTAGTCATTCAATATTTGGGAACTAGAGCACTTACAGATTTGCAACAAACTATGCACATAGTTTCAGACCTTTACAAATCTCCTTCTCAATGAAGACCGTAGCAAATTGACGAAAGTTTATCGCTTACAGCATTTTTGCTATTCATATTGTAAATCTTCTACGTAAAGCATGGCGTTTTAATTTATTACTTGTTTACTACTAACTGTATTTGTGGCACAGTACGCAGGCAGTATTCATATATCCCACTGAATGTACCAGAAAAATTATTTCATTGTGCGACATATAGTTCAGGAAATATTATGTCATAAACATTGAGATATGTGAAAACGAAAGACGTTTATATTTGTTGCTTCTTTGCTACTAACTCTACTCGCAACATTTTTTGCAGGCAGTATACACATCTGCCGGTGAATAGATCAACAATAACATATCGTTGTACAACACACAGTTCAGGAGGTACAACGTCATAAACATTGACCTGCGTGAAAATGACACTGAATAGCGAAATTCGCTACAGATACATGTGAAGTATGTGTACAAATACGTGTGAAATACATTAATCTATGTAAAATATATTTCACATGTGTGGAACCAGACAAGGCCACAGGTAAAACGTGAGGGGGCCTCCCCAATCCTTTCTTATACGGTGCCTAATGGATGCTACTTTCTCGGGTATTTATACTACAATTCAAACAATTCACATTAATGGTTTTATTACAATAACATAGATTGACAGTACTTAACTTTGGTTTACAATGTCGTGTCGCAAGCTATTGGCGACATGCAAATAACCAATGTCGTTCACTATATAGAATGTTCATGCAAGTAATGGATATGGATGACAAGTAACAGCTCTTCTAGTCAAGGTCTATTAGTGTCCGTCTTCTAATGTCAGGCCGAGGCTGGAAGGAGCGGCGCTTATATTCTCTTTTTGGACAGAGGCCGCTCCTGTCGTGGTGCGGTCCTTGTCAGTGTACTATTGGCTGACGTCGTCTCATAGCCTTCTCTGATCTCACGTTCTTCGACTTCGTGCCGGCGCTTGTCGTTACGCCGGAACAAAAATCTCATCATGAAGCCCTGGGATGACTGCAATCAAATTTGGTACACACATTAGTTACAATCTGTAAAGAAATAGTCTGGGTGCAAGAACCACTAGCTTCCTATTAGAGTGATAACATGGAAAGAAAAGGGGTAGGAGGGATAGATAGATAGCGAAACGGAAGGAGGATATGGGCACAGACAGGGCGGAGGAGGAGATGGACAGAGAGAGGAGGTGGAGGAAGTGGACAGAGAGAGGGGAGAGAAGGGGATGGTTAGAGAAAGGAAAGAGGAGGAGATGGACAGAGAAAGATAGAGAAAGAGGTAGACAGAGAGATAGGGAAGGAGCAGATGTACAGCCACAGGAAATGGATTAGAAAGGAAACCAGAGGAGATGAAAAGCGAGAGGGTGAAGGAGGGGATGGAGAAGAGGAGATGGTTTTAGAGGTAGGAGATGGCGAGAGGTGGATGAGCAGAAACAAAGACAGGAAAGAGGAGGAAATGGACAGAGAGAAGGAGAAAGGGGATATGAATAAACAGAAGACTGGAACCGAAGCAACACTGGGTACTCAGCTAATTGCTTAACAAATTGCTCTATTCCTTCAAGCTGTTGATACTGTGACACCTCGGTTGGCAAGCTACGGGCTATTATTTGAAGGGTAAATCTCGCTAACATTTACTTGCAGACTGCGCAAACCTACTGATGAGAGGAGAAACAAATATATGTGACTAGGACATCAGCAAGGAGCCTTAGCTATTCCGTTAAGGATCACAAGCCTAGAAGCAAGTAGGGTGACAACAGACACCTTCAAGATTCATACACAGTTGAGACTGGGATGCAGGGTGTCAAGTGCACTTTTTTCAGTTGCCATGTATTTGCTGATAGAGAAACTCGCTACAGTATCTAGAGAAATCATGGCTGGAGGAATACACGTAGTCTTCGAAGTCTACGTCTTCAATTTACGAATTTTTGTAAACAGTCCGAGTGACATTGAGGTTATTCACCCGAGACATCAATTACTCGACTGTGTTGTTGTGCCAACTCTCAATACACAAAACGGCGCTGATATGGATTAATGCAAGGCAAATCGATTGTAAAGTAAAGAATAACAGGACAGAGCAGAGAATTTGGCGTCTCAAAATTGGCAACTGGCACTCAATTCCCTCACGGAAGTAGCATGTAATATCAGTGAGCATGCTGTCCATGTATAGAATAGGGAAGAGGCGTGATCTATCTTAATTCGACTGAAGGCAGATTGTGTTGGCTTGTGTGATGCACGCCACAAGGAATTTTGCACTCATTCAGAGGTCTGACTGTATAAAAATTCATTTGTAGTAGCACATATACATTTAAAATGAAAATTCCTTCTTGTGTTTAACGGTTTTTTTCCTAAATATATCCCACTCATCCAGAAATATGGTTTAAATAGTAGTTTGTCTGAAGAAAACTCCGCTTGTATTACATTCAAACAGAGCAGAGCACTAATATTCGAGTCTATAGCAACACACATACACATGTATATATGTACATATTTACACATTCGTCTGTTTATTCATCATAACGCGATACTTTTTGTTTGGCTACCCATATTGCACTTGACAAACTGCGCGAGTTTACAACACTTTATTGTTTCAAAAACACACAGTGTGCCAATTTTGCTGATGCTAACTTGAGTGCAGCATCATTGTTTGCGTTGATCATGGATGATGTATTGTTAAATATATTAATGATTGTATGAACTGAATCATACCCTGTTATTATGAAACCCTGGATGTATTTCAGCTTGTTCTACAGATGGTTCCATTTCATCTCAGTGAACTATACCATCATACCACCTTCAACCTTTACAGTGTCTATGGTCACATCTCAGTCTATATCAGCTGCTAAAATGTTAACTCGCTACAAATACTATAAGTCAGACAATAAGTAGTACCAAACAGCATCCTGAAAAAAACTAGCTGTATGGCCTAACGGCAGGGTCTTATAAATACACGTACAGCTCCTCCCTGTTCGCAGTGAACATGGTGATTGTGATGGTGTTGGTGCTGGTAACCACTCGGCGGCATGGGAGGCGATAGCTGAAGTGCGAAGGTGGTCAGACATGAGGTGTGTCGATTTTAAACATGGTGCCAATGCGTAAGACGAGTGATCACTTGTTCAAAGATTAAGTTTAAACAAGATTCCACGCTAGTTGTGTGCATGTGTCAGCACAAGTACGAATCTCACATTTGCGTTTGAGTTTACCACCATTTTCAACTTGGCAAAATTGGGCTTTTTCTGCCTTCTTGGATTTTTATTATTTCCTATCAGGACGAGTACACCGTCTTGGATTCGGCCATTTTATCTTAACACAAATGGGGTATATCCACCATAGGGGACACCTCTTTCTTTAATTTAAATTTGCACATCCAGACAAGTCCTGTCGTCTTGGATTGTTATGTCAGAGGAGTGGTGGAGGGGTAGGAGGGAAATCTAGCAATCGTTTATGATGCCCTAGAGGTAGGGGAAAGGGAAATCAGGCAACAATGCAGGTCACAGGTTACTAGCATAACCAATGGGAACTCAGTATCCTTCCGAAAATATGTTAGCGTTCAGGACTCTATTGGGATAAGGAATTGAGTCTGATCATCTTCTTGGGATTCTACCGTGACCAGCAGGGGCATATGGCGCTCACCAGCTCGATTTGTTCTCCAGGTCACTTTGTGGTCCACACCACACAGCTGTATTCCACGGATACTAGACGATGGGTCTCTTGGATGACAAGTCAAGAACTTGTATATCATTGAAGTTCCGTACTTACCATTATGCAATATGATTGTGTTACTGGATCATATAAACTACAAAACAACACTAATGTTAATTTTAACTATTATTGTAAAGACACTTCACAGTGGAGTAGAAAGAGTTGCTCAACCGAACGTTCTTCAGTCCTAAACTCCTCATCATCATCATTAAGACAGTCAAGACACGCTGTCAGTGTTTCTGAATGCATGAGTATCCATGAGTCTCGTATCTGTCCAAATGTTAATCATTTAAAGTTTTAATAGAGATGGTGTCTAGTCCTAATATTACATTGATGGCTTTCGAAAATAAAGACAAATGTTATTTCATAATATGAATCACGAGTGAAATTACCAAGTTTTCTTCATGAGGTCTCTGGACGATGACTTACAACTAGCATATGCTATAATTTTTGTGATACACTTTTGTTTTCTGAAAGTACTATCCCTGTGTATTATGTTTCCTGAGGTATGTTTCCGTAAATCTTTAGTGAAGAAAATGAATACAACGAAACAATTTCTTCACGTTTAAATCCACATTATGCGAAATCGTACGTACTGCCAATGTAACTAATTCCAAAGCGTCATTTATTCTAGAGTGTTGGGCTTTCGAGGTAAGGCTGTCGCTAATCTATAGTCCAAATATTAAGCACTATTTATTTTTTGTATTGCATTATTTGTGCAGATTATTTTGTATCTTGACGACTTAAATAATAAATACATGGTTATGTGTACTTGGTACTGTAAAATTAAAGGCACTCCAGTTGCATTGAATCACACATTCTTGTTCTCAATTATTCCAAAACCAGCCGGCCGGTGTGGCCGAGCGGTTCTGGGCGATTCAGTCTGGAACCGTGCGACCGCTACGGTCGCAGGTTCGAATCCTGCCTCGGGCATGGATGTGTGTGATGTCCTTAGGTTAGTTAAGTTTAAGTAGTTCTAAGTTCTAGGGGACTGATAACCTAAGATGTTAAGTCCCATAGTGCTCAGAACCAATAATAATTTATGATGTATTGAATACAGTATATCATATGTTGAAGACTAATATGCCTGTTAAGCTGATAATTCTTTTTGAAATCCATATTGTTTGCTACTGAGAGTGTTCTCCCGCGTTAAGTGTTCACAATTTGTCGTATTTGATCTTCTCGAAATTTTTTGAAAATGCTGGTAGTAAAGAGACCGCTGTGTGGATGCAGACGATGAGTCACGAAAGACGGGTAATTATTTAGACGATAGAGGTTTCGTAATGAACAAATGCGAAAGAAAGACGTGTTGTGTATTTATTCAGAAGAACAGAGGGGTGAATTCCAGTCAGCTCTTTTTGGAGCTGTGTGTAAGCTATTCCAGACACTGGACGCAGATTCGTGAGAGAGATTTGTTCCTAGGTTCCTGGGGCTGCATTACGACCGGCGACCGAGAGGCCGCCATTAGGCGCGCCATTGCGGCTTGTTAAAGGTCCGCGGGGCTTTGCAGTGCGGCGGCCAGCTGTCGGCCCCCGAGCCGAGTCCTGCTCCTCGCTTTGCTACGCCCCTACCCACCACTCCTCGCCCTAACCGAATTTGCGCCGCGCTCGGCATAAATCCGGACTCGCCGGCCCGTTCGCTAACGCCGCCCTTCCACGCGCCATTCCGGGACCGAATTCCATTCAATTGTTATTCCGTTACGGCAGCCGCTCGCACAAACAGTTGACTGGCGGGCGCTTGCGCAGTAGCCGCGTTCGGTGCTCCTCAATCAGCAGCTCCTCGCTCACGTACTGTTTTCATTTGCTCAATCAGAAATTTTGGAACGGTTAAATTACTGTGTCATTGTTTCGAGCTACAACAGTGGGAGCTCCTGTGTAAGAGCACAAAAACCCGTGAATACTTGTGGCAATTCCCGTATTTATTGGTCACTTTTCTTTGAATGCTGTTGAATGTAACATAGATGAGGTAATATGAAATATACGGCACTAAATCTGCCACGGCACGCTACATTCCTACTCTTCTAGACTCCGTGAAACTTGGCATGAGGTCTGCGAGCACATCTGTCACTTGCGCACGTTTTACAGAGCTTTTGCGCTACGCAGCTGGCATCGGTCGCCATTGTCCGCTCTTAGGACTGCTTATATTCTTAGAAACATCGGGAATCCGATTTAAGG
Organism: Schistocerca serialis cubense; assembly: GCF_023864345.2. Classification (NCBI taxonomy): domain Eukaryota; kingdom Metazoa; phylum Arthropoda; class Insecta; order Orthoptera; family Acrididae; genus Schistocerca; species Schistocerca serialis. The sequence continues at coordinate 671,605,862 of NC_064642.1, forward strand.
ATTTTTTTTAAAAAAATCATTACCTGCCCTCGTTATTTCTAAAAAATATATCGATATACCGAGGTACAGGGCTACAAAAATTTCAGCAGCACATTGTAAGTAAACTGCCGTTTTTCTAGCTGTATATTTAACCACAGATTTATTATTAGATATTCTGTACATCAACAAGCGAGCAGCCTGGTTAACGACCTTAGAGTAAGAACTGAAAGGGAAATGGTGCACGTTCACGCTCGGCGATAACCACTTTGCTAACGATGGTAACTGCATGTAAGGGGGAAAAAAAATCTGTCCCATGCGTTTGACTTTCGGTTCAGTCACATATCGGGTTCGTCTCGATCGTTTCAAGTCGCCTTTCCTGTTTTTTTCATTTCTGAAACGCCAGCAAACTAGCAGTTGTAGTGTCAAAATTCTGTTGGCAGCGCGATTACGTCAGCTTTTCGGCATTTCCCCTCACACGTCTCTGCCCACTGCAAAGACCAGCCTTGTCATTTAGATTTTTATTCATAATTTTCAGCCGGCCGAAGTGGCCGTGCGGTTAAAGGCGCTGCAGTCTGGAACCGCAAGAACGGTACGGTCGCAGGTTCGAATCCTGCCTCGGGCATGGATGTTTGTGATGTCCTTAGGTTAGTTAGGTTTAACTAGTTCTAAGTTCTAGGGGACTAATGACCTCAGCAGTTGAGTCCCATAGTGCTCAGAGCCATTTGAACCAGCCATAATTTTCAGCAACTGTTTTTAAGGAAAGGCGATGTTAAGAAATATCACAATAGTTCCTTTAAAAACTATTTCTTAACACAACGGTGTCCTATTTCTTCACACTGGAAATCATGTTATTACATTTACACCCCCCTCCCCCCCCCCCCTCCCAATGCAGTCGAATTACATCGTTGTACCACCTACACTTGTTTCCCACAGTCATATAGAAAGACTGGACATGATGGAAGCTCGAACAGTAGCAAGACTCCTTCACACAGTGAAACGAAAATTATGTTCTCCAACAATTTCAAAAGAACGATTTCAAATATTTACTGAAATTGCGAAAAAAATTTAATATAAAATAAAAATACCGGCACTCTAAACTGTCATTCCGATATCGATGTATCGATAAGAGAAATATCGCGGAAATTTATCGGTATTTTATGTACAGCCTTACCCGCAATAGCGCGTTTGTCCACCCACGATCTAGACGCTGGTTAAATTCGTCATAAACTTCACTCATTATTTCTGGTTTTATAGAAGTTAGGCCAGCTGTTATTATGCTCTACACTTCTTCTACGTCAGGAGGTAAAGGGGAGATGAGCACACTTCCCTTCACATATCCCCACAAGAAAAAAACAGTATGGGTTCGTGTCTGGCGATTTTGGAGGCCAAGAGTGCAGGGCTGTGTCTCGTAGTCCCGTACGCCCTATCCAACGTTGAGGCAGAGTGTCACTGAGAAACTGAAGTACGTTATTGTGCCAGTGTGGTGGAGCTCCAACCTATTGGAAAATGGAGTTATCAGGGTCCTCTTTAGGTTGTGCAAAAAAGCCATTTCTGCAGCATTTTAATATACCTCAAAGTTGGATAGAGCACAAGCGATCCCGAGAAACTGCCCTGCATTATTGGTCTCCAAGATCGCCAGACATGACCTCATGCGGTTTCTTTCTTATGGAGATACGTGAAGGAAAGGATGAATAAACGGATGTTCATCTTACATTTACCGCGTATCATAGAAGTGAACAACAGAATAACAGCCGCCATAACTTCTGTGGAAGCAGTGAGTAAATCAGTTATTACTGGTTTCTCCGTCTTAAGCTTACTGCGATTCAAGTAAAGAGAGTATTATACCAGACTCGTTTCAGTTCCAAATGTGAGGTGTGTAAATAACGCAAATGTGGTACAAGAAAAAGATCAGAAAGGTAAAAACTGCCAAGTGTATATGCGATGAAGGTCGTTCGAAATCATCCTCTGCTAACAAAGAGGGGAGGGGAGGGGGAGGGGGACAGTGGTTTGGGGAATATGTAAACAAGAGGCAGAAACACCAAAAACCACAGAAGATGCTTTATAAATACAAATAAAACGAGCCTGGTGTAAAATTGTCTTTAACGAAATTGCACTAAACTTAAGACGGAGAAACCAGCAGTAGCTGATTTTAACAACTGATGCGGAAGATGGCTTGCAGATGAAAATAATATTGTGTAAAGTTCATGACGAATTTAGTATCGTCTAAATGTTGTTCATGTTGCTGCTGGTGGACACAGAGCATTTGCAACAGCGAAGTTAAAACTTCAAGATTTTGTGAGTATTTTGAAAGTGACCCCATGTCTGTTGAACGTTTTTAACAATAAATATACTGTTTTGAGTTCACGTCATTCTTTTTGAAACACCCTGTAATATTTTAGAGATGTCTCAATTAAAAACTAACATCAACTTCCTGTAGCTGGCGTTCACAATTGTGTAAAATTTTTTGAGTGATGTCGTGGTGTCAAAGCCTCACAATCGTTTGACATGATACAGAAGATGGTTGTATCGCGTTGTGTTCCTCATTACGACCTATTGTGTGTATTGCACTCTTTGAACTGTATTCTGAATATGTTTTTGACACCTGATTTACCTGGTGTCCGCGATACAGTGTAGAGTATGTGTTTTCGTCTCATATAAAGCAGAAGGTGGCTTCGTCGCATAGTGTTCTATGGAGTACTTTGGTTCCCGCTTACGAATCCATGTTGTGAACTGTTCAGTTTAAATGTGTTGTTAATGTATTGTTCGCATTCTACTCTATTTTAATTCCTATCCATTTTTCGTATTTTCTCCTGTCAATAGAGGACTCCGCGCTTTTGACAGAAATGGCATTCATCTTATACGGAATGAGTACGTGTTTCTGCTTTGAATGGTGTTGCTGCTCTCACTTTGTATTCTTAGTGACTAAGGCGTTCTTCCTTGCAAATGCCAAAAATGTAACAATAGTTGCGCAATTGTGTTCACACGCTATTAACAGGTACTAGAAACAACAAATTTTAGGAGAAAACATTGTACTACAATTGTCTTTTCAGTTCAATTAATATTTAGAAGTAAATAATACCCAGTGAGCCAGATCGCTGGTCGACCATGAGCGATCGGTTTGTTATCTTTGGCGCGTCCCCCGGCGTGTGCATCTTTGCGTTTTCGGCTGGGGCGCGCGGGACGGCGAGAGGCAGTCGGTTTGGGGCGGCCGGTGAGACTGGCGGAGTTGTGGCTCGGGCGTAAGCACATGTGTGATGTCTGCTACGCTGGGCCTGTTTGCTATTCGTGAAACTCCTGCGCCGGTTGCTGGTTGCCTGTTAGGCATTTGATGTAAAATGTACCAAGCCTGGCAGTGAGAGGGAAGTCCGGAGTTAGTGTTGGCCTAGATGTTCGTACAATTTGAGGTGCCTGTGCGAGAAGCACGGCGTGGGCCTGTCGGTTGCTTCGTCCTTCTGGCAGCCACCGCAAGCGGATGTTCGGCCGGAATGTCTACAGTTTGTGGTGAGCATAGTGTGAACAAGTTCTCGTAGGATGTACTCCCAGCCTGACTCGTAGCCTGTGATATTTGTGGATGCCGACCCCTTGTCTGTTACTGCTTCCGGTTGTCCTGCAAGATTTCACAGCAAAACTGTGTTATTGTGGCATTCTGTGTTTCTGGCTCAGCCTCCGCCTAGAAAGGGGAAAGATTTGGAATTCCTTAATGCTGTAATTTACACATATATTAAAAAAAATTGTTCTTTCAGAATAAGCGCCTGTTTACTTGGGACACTGCAGTTGAAACAGTAGTGGCGTAATGTTAATGAGTATTTGTCAAATGAAGTGTATGCAATGTCTTGCTGTTTTCTGGGCACACAGCTGTGTTGGATAGGGCAATTTGAAGTGTTATGTTGTGTGAACGACTGCTCCCTACTTCAATGTATTCTTTGACTAGTATTGTAAGGTTTTTTGCATATTTTTCAGTGGGGTGTATTGATTCAATTTTGTTTTTCTCTTTCTTTGAATTACGATAAATTGATCAGTTTACCTGGTTATTGGCTTAACTCGCGCTTCACGCATTTAATCAACTGTTTTTTAAACTGATTTTTTATTCCTGTTTAATGTCAGATTTAAACGTAACTTCATTTATGTTATTTGAAATAAATGTGTTGGATTGACGTTAATGAATTATGTGCAATCGAAGTAAGGGACCCAGTCCTTCATTAGTGGCGTGTGGTTCGGGTTGTGAGCCTCGTGCCCGTACCACCCAGGCACATGTTTTCATCGTTATATCAACAATAACTGATATTTCTATTACTAATCCTACAAAGCACAGTCGATAGACGGAAGCGACACCATTCGAAGCACAAATACATACTCATTCCATGACAAGATGTAATAAAGTTAATTATCAATTCTGTCATAAAATGGTGTTCTCCATTACATGCGAGAAAGTACAATATATGGACGTGAACAAGTAGGATGTGAGCAATACACTTACAACGGATTTCAGTCAAGCAGTGTTGTGATTAATAGGCAGGATCAAATATCCCCAGATCGTGATGCGGTGACACCAACTTCAGTTTATGTGACACAGAAAAATGGAATGATTTAACCTACACAGTACTACAGATACGATCAACAACGAAGCAGAATACGGGCAATACACTCACAATGCAATTCAAAGAGTGCAAGACACACAAGAAGTCATAAACAGGAACACAGTGTAATGAAACCAGTTTGTTTACTACGAAACGAAAAAGAATGTGGAAGACTTTAAATCACCCAATAAGAAACCGAGGTCATACATTAATAAACCTCCAACACTTCAAGTGGACTGGCAGCAAACCACTGTCATGCTATTGGAAGTCCCGAGTTTCAACACCCCCCCTCCCCCCTCTACCTATGGATAGGGCTGCTTCGCTCTTCCGCCCTTGCCGTTCGCCCACACCGGTAGTAGCATTGTCCACGACTGCATTGACACTTTGCGCTCCCTCGGCAGCAGCGAGCAGACACCACCAGCCTTGGCACCATTTGGCAAGCGGGGTAGGACGAACTGCACTACAAAATCACGGCACAAAGACGAACATAAATAACTTTCTGTGTGACAGCTCCCTCCAGTGAAGTGCCATCACAGAAATTCTTAAAATCAGTGTTTTAGGTTATTTTATAATTTTCCCGTATTACACCGTTCAGTTTTATTACACTTAAATAAAAACTACGTCTTTCAGTTATATATACATCTCAGAGCCCCTCTGCCCAGTATCTATGAAATATAATAAATATAATGTGAAGAGGAATAAGTAAGATATAAAAACGAGTAGCTATGTGCAAACTGTACGACAGTAACAGAAACAAATGTTTGGAGAATCAGAAGCTAAGCGACCAGTGAAATGTCTGTAACGATCTTGTCACACACATCTGTATTTCAGATTTCATCAATTTTTCTGCTTCACGGAATATTTTGGAAACATTATTTAGTCAATGTTTTTGCAACGGAGTCATTTCTACATCCATCTCATTCACAGATGTTTGTAGGGTTGTTGATAAAGACTGTACTTAATAAATGGAAAAATTAAGAATATTGGCATCTCTCGAAGGAAGGATGGAGTTCATAGTCCTTCCCATATCAAGGTTCAAGTTGAACCACTGATCTGGAACCGGTAGTACTTTCTTGAGAAACATGCAAACTAAAAATCGGAATGGTTGTGTGGGATTTAAATGTTGTTCTCCAGACATGTGTTCTATGCCACTCAACTTGGTATATTTAATTTCATAGTCATTTACGTTCTATTCCACCCTGAATTTCTTTTTCATCACCTGTCCAAACCTCCTCCCATCCAACACCTCCCTCTGCGCCCCCCTCCCCTACCGTTGCTCACGCCAAAGGAAGACACAAAACAGGAGTATTCGGCAACCATCAGCACCCATTGCTGCCTGGGATCACTTTCAAATTTCATCGAATAGTCGGTGGTTTCAACCTCTGCATGCGAGCAAAAATTTCGTCGCACTGCACTCCAAACTGGTACGATCACATTCGATAGGAATGCAGCCTAACAGTATTAATAGAGAGGGTTTGAAACGCCCGAGGATGTCAGCAGTATCAAAGGCTGTCAAGAACTTTTGCTGTTGCTCACAGCATTGAGAACTGTCGTCTTAGACAGCGAATTGTGTGGGAATCTGCGCCCAAAGGAAAAGGGTGGCTTGATTGATGACCTTTATGCCGCTCCCTGCGGGCTTTTTGTGTCGCATCTAAGCCCCGGAGTGGATTTTATTTTACTTTATTTTATTATTTTTTATTTATATTTATTGATGCTTATTAACAATCTTCTCCATTACTGTACATCACCACATCTAGAACTTCTACTGTCACCGAATATTATTAGTTGATAATCATTAGCAGTTCTCTATAAGGTAACATTATTTCAGTTTGGATTATGCTTGTTCTAAAGCTTTCCGCTGACGGAACACATCAGTTAAAATAGACAAGTTCCCCCAGCGAGTTCATTTTGAGGACATAGTGTTGGACCATGTGGCAGATCTATCAGTAAACTGTCATCCGTTCACTGTATTGTTGTTAATAAACATGTATCGTTACAAGAGAAAGTACTGTCTTGGGTGCCTCAGGGTTGTACTGTTTGCAATAAGTACGGTGTGCTCAAAATGAAAATGGCCAATAATAGTCGCCGCATAGGGATTATAAAAGCTGAGTTGCCTATCTTCAGGTACAAGACATATTCTCCAAGCTAGTGTACATGGTGGCAGCCAGTCAAGAAATATTTTAGGGAATTTATTTAAAAAATTTATTTCGAAGGCCCAGTCAAATCTTTACAAGTTTACTCCTAGAGCAACTTACGCTGTGACTACGTGACACAAGTTGCATTTCTACCAAAACTGCGTTTTATTGGCAGGAAGCTTAGAAAATGTAACTGACCTACTAAGGAGACTGCCTACACTACGCTTGTCCTTCCTCTTTTAGAATACTGCTCCACGGAGTGGGATCCTTACCAGATAGTACTGATGGAGTACATCGAAAAAGTTAAAAAAACAGCAAATTTTGTATTATTGCGAAATATGGGAGAGAGTGTCACAGAAATGATACAGGATTTGGGATGGACATCATTAAAAGAAAGACGTTTTTCGTTGCGACGGAACCTTCTCACGAAATTCCAATCACCAACTTTCTCCTCCGAATGCGAAAATATTTTGTTGACATCGACTTACATAGGGAGGAACGATCACCAAGATAAAATAAGGGAAGTCAGAGCTCGTACGGGAAGATATAGGTGTTCATTCTTTCCGAGCGCTATACGACATTGGAATAATAGAGAATTGTGAAGGTGGTTCGATGAACCCTCTGCCAGGCACTTAAGTGGCTCCGGAACGCCCCATACTTGCAGTGTTAAAATAACGCTTATAAATTACATCTTTCCTCACAAAGTATTTGAGGTAGGAAGTTGAACTTTTTACAGATTATTTATTGGAATTTGGGCTACAACTTACCACAGGGATTTTACAAAATTTTAGTTCAGTTATTAAAGATGATTTTTTTTTTCAATTGTAATGAAAATTCACAACATTTTTTTGCAATTTTTTATTTATGTATTCAAAAATATACAGTTTTTTGGAAAAAGGCTGTGTTAAATTATGCAGAAGGTACTGTGTAACATTTACTGAAAGTTTGAAACAAATATGTTTGGAAGATCCTTAGAAAACATGTAATTAGTATGAGAAAATAAAAGTTTTGGGAATCGAGCGACAAAGATTGGATTAACTTTTTAGTGCATTCCAGGTCCATAGGATGGATTATCTTCATCCTCTGCAAACTCCTCCTCCAGCTTCCTCTTGTTCCTCCTCCTGTTTACTCTTGCTTGTATTTCTAGGCTCTTTACAGTCCTGTCTGCAGCCCGAGGGCGTTCCTTGTCTGAAGCAAGCATCGCTCGTTGTTGTGTTCGTAGATTTTGCTACCATTTTCTTCAGTTGCAGTTACTGCAACACTGTTCCAAAAGGTGGTCATGTATGAACACTTATCACATTTCAGTTGTATTTCACTAGCAAGTCCTACGTGCTTTATTATGGAGAGTTCCAGACCAACTTCACTATAATGAATACATCTTACACAGTTTGAAAACATTCCTTTGAGAACCGACATATCAAATATTTCATTCACATCCGATTCGCCCATAAAACATTCATAGTTTTCACTCATTGAACCAAGCTTCTTCTGTGAAGTATTTTCTTTCCCACTTTGACTGCTATGGGCAGGTATACTTGAGAGGTTAGGTTCACTCACTTGGTTATCGTCATTATTGTTTACAGTAATAACACATACCTTTGGCTTTCCAACATTTCTCCTTTTCTTAAAAGCCTTCAGAGGATTTCTAATAACTTTACTTTTACTCATTATTATACTTCAACAAAACAGAGACTCAAGAAACAGAATTAATTACGAATATTTTCGAGATAACGACAGAGTAAATAAACATGAAACAATCGACAATCACACCAGCGATATATATTGAACCATCACAGGTTAGCCACAACACATACTTTATCTCACATCACTAAAATGTACCTGATGAACACGGACGTTAATAATAACACCATTTGGCAGCAGTTTAACAGCGCCACAGTGGGTCACGCCCATGTAGAACACATTTCAAAAAAAATTTAAAAATAGTTGTAGTCTTCGGAATTGAATAAATTATATATCTATTAAAATGTAATAGTCTGCAGATTCAGAAAACGCAAAAAATGTAAAAATTGAACTTTTCATGATTTTGAGCCTTTCCGGAGCCCCTTAAATGTGATTTGCAGAGTATCCATGTAGATGTAGACGTAGATGTAGAGGCAATTCTGTCCAGTTAAAGCTGCTGACAAGAGACGCCCTGAGACCTCTGCTGAAACAGCTAGCGAATTCACGCCATTGGTCTTAGCCAATAGCGTGCGTGGGATACAGGTCACGTGTGTGGACGCTGGAGTGGTCTGCGTTGCGGAACACAGTTGCCTCTCTCTCTCTTATGATCCAGATCTCGAACAGAACAGACTTTTTTTTTTGGAGGCAGAGCCTCTGGCTCTGCTTTTCATTACCGGCCACCAACATAAGTTAACATGAATCGCCTCCCCTTCCGTTGCCCATACAATTAATTGTTCGACCTCCTAGACTGGCCAAACCCTGGTAACTTACGACCCTAGGCGCGCACTTTGTATGCCATACTCTGAAATATATGCTCTTTATTGTACCTGATTTCCTGTTCTGTCATTTAACGGCAGCCCTAGATGCCCATCTCAAGTATGATGGTTCAGTTCACTGAGATGAAATGGAACCGTCTGCAGAACAAGCTGAAATACATCCAAGGTCTGATAATAACAGGGTATGATTCAGTTCATGCAACCATTAATATATTTAACAATACATCATCCATCATCAACGCAAACAATGATACTGCACTCAAGTTAGCATCAGCCAAATTGGCACACTGTTTTTTTTGAAACAATAAAGTAAATGAATACAGAAACTTATTACCAAAGGCAGAGAAACAGGAACATAGTGGATTGCGAAAATAATGGATCTAATACTATACATAAACAAAAGTCTTAGACAACATAGTTGTATGGAGATGAACACTGATTAATTTACTTACAACCAATTATTCAAAATGCCAGTCACAATCGCATTATTTATTTTGCCGCCAACCGGTTTCACCCCGCGATGGGATCATCTTTAGTCCAATTTACACCATTTGGTCGCTCGCTGGAGTCGTCACCCTGCCTGTGCACGGTTAGCAATTGCCCTGAAGATCACCCCGTCGCGGGTTGAAACCGGCTGGCGGCAAAATGAATAATGCGATTGTGCCTGTTATTTTGAATAATTGATTATAAACAAAAGTAGCATACTGTGCGTAAAGACGAGAAGAGATGCGATATTATTTGACTCCGCTATCGGCGATCAGTCGCTGGAATGGGTCACTGTTTTCCGCAGTATCTAGGAGTTTATTTTCTAAATGACTAAGTGTGAAATACCGGTATGTGCGGATGGGAATTATTAAAACCTATAATCCATGCACGAAAGAGATAGCATAGGAAAAACACTGCTCGACCAGTTCTGCACGTAGACCTAGGTCCCTTGGCTGGTGGGAAGAGATTCAAGATTATGCGACTTTATTTTCAAGCTGTAAATTATCGCTGTATGACAATCCCTCATAGAAGAAATAGTTGGTTCATGGTTTTTATCTTATTTGTATAACAGAAATTGATAGCTGCATGTAGATTACATAACATTAGGCACTCAGAAGTTTTGGGCTACCACATGTATTGTACATTTGGCTATATTGCCAGTCTGTTTTTGATACTGATAAAAGATCTCCTTCTTGAATAGTCAGAAGAATCGAATTTTATCCATTTTGCAGATGAGGCATATATGAGATTAAATGATGGCAGGGAGAACATTGTACCTTGGATCACTTTTCTGACTTTAGCATTTAGTTATCCTGTTACAAAAGTTTAACACATTTTCCTATTCCATTTTGAAATGATAGACGTCATTTTATGTGTGATGCTGTCTTTTTTCTGCAATTACAATAATTACTAAGGAGGAGTAACGTTTTTCGAAATCCGAAAAACTGTTCCGAGATACAGCGCGTTTGTATACCTAGAAACAAATATCCTATTCAAATTTAAAAGAGCTGAGATTGAAGAAATCTTGTCAATACTGTATTTAATACTCTCTGTATTACATTATAACTCTATTAAAAACCAAAAATAATTTAGTGAAAATAAGTGAATATTATTATCAAACATCCGTTACAAATTAAAACCATCGTGAAATAGAATATATTGACAATGAACTCAAATTTCCATTTTCGAGAGACGCAAAATTGTTAACACATTTAATGAATTCAATTTATTTGTAAATATCACATAGAAGATCGTCCGTTTCAAAGTACAAGATGGTGCGCGACTGACGTAGAACAGCTTAATTGTCTATACATTATATAACTAGTTATAAACATATGCAAAAATGTACTCACTATAAAATCTGTACCTTAATACTTAAGAACCCCCTCCTCAATGCTCTTCAGTACTACATAGCACTTAAATATTGGATTTATAAAATTTAAAAACTCTGCGCAAAATACATCCCCGTGTCTCACAGCAACAAAAACGGTAGAAAGTACCGGAAACAGCTTATGGCGGTCTCTAGTGCGCGTAGGTTCATGTGATTTTATAAATAACTAGATTTCCACAGCGACAACGAAACATCAGGTATTCCTGGGTACACTAGCCTCCAGGTAGAACACTCTCCCCTTACTAACACTCTAATTGAAAATGCAGTTAATGTGCTATTTTAAAGCAATGACAGGTGGATCAAGACTAATCGCTCATCAATAAATTTTGAAAAGAGGCAGTACATGCAGTCCAGTACTTCCTACAGGACTTCTCATGCTATAAAATTTTCAAGACGAGCTACACGATTTGTCACGAGTTTGTTGAAGGCGCGTTTACACTGCGGATCGCAGCTCAAAAGTTTGTAGCTATTAGCTTTGCCTGCAAACAGTTTTGTTTCAGACCTTTTGGTTTGAAACAAAAAAGTTGTAAACAAGCTTTGTTAGCACTTTTGTACATTTCAAAAGTTACAAACTTTAAGTTTCATTGGCAGTGTGCAGTACGGTTTAAAGATGTGGAGAGTAGAGAACGTAATTGCTGCTGCAAGTGCTTGTTATGGGTATTATGCCTACTCAAAGAGCACCCAGAAGGTGCTGGATAAAACGGTTGCTCCGAGCAAGAGCTAAGTATATTGACAGTGCACTATTAGAAGATCTAAACAAGGATGGCGTGAATTCACTGTCAGGAGAAATGAGGATAGATGGGGGTTTTAAGAAATTTTTGAGAATGGCAATCAGTGTTTTTGAACATTTGATGCTTCAAGTAGGATCGAAAATTGCTAAGGCCGATACCAATTGGCGATTGTCCCCCCCCCCCCCCTGAAAGAGAAACTGGCATTGACTCTACTGTTTTTAGCCAGTGGTGATTCGTATGCAAGTCTTAATTATTTATTTAAAATATCAAAAAGTTTAATTTCGAAGTTTGTCCCAGAACTGTAGGAGGTGTTGATAGATGTGCTCAAGGACAACATAAAAATAAGTACGGTAGTTTGCTTATCATTTATTTAACTTGTAAATATTAAAGAATAACTTTGTTTTGTTGAATTACAAGACTGATAAAGTGTCCAGTGTTGATACTGAATTATTGTCAGTTTCATCTAGTGCACTTGAAAGAGTTAAGTGCTTGAGATGTCAGTCAGAGTTGTGTGGAACGACAAAAAATTTGACATTTCCAGGTCAAAAAGTGCCGCATTAATCCTGTGTTTTGCTAGAGCCACTTGTTGTGCATTTGTAGTTTTGAATAATTCAGTGTTGACGTATTCACCAAAGACATCAAATGCGTCTTTTGGTTAGACGTTCTCCCCTAAATTACTGACGACAGTAAGGGCTTCTTGGGCAACAGGGTTATGCTTACAAATCTTTTGTTTCTTTGCTGTTTTGATTGACTCGGACCATATCAGTTTGCTCATGTGCTTGGATAGCTTACAATTTTCATATTAGTATCGCTTTTGTTGATCTCAGTTGCCATCTACATTCAAGTTTATTGGCAAACTTTCGGTTTCATTTATCATGCCTCCAATTCCAATATCCTGTAATCAAGACGGTTCAGTTGAAAACTGTAGGTTAACAAAGCACAGTTGGTACATTAAAAACAACTTTTATTTGGTTACCAAAAATTAAGCACATAGTAAACAGTTGTAAACAACTGTAAACAACTGCAAATTGATTTTAAAACTAGAAATAAGTAGGATTTCAATGCATACTTTTTAAGTAATTATTGAGTTCAAAAATACAATGTTTTTTCCAGATATCATCATCAGAGGCAGGGTGGATACAGATATCAAATCAGTACATTCAACAGGATCTTCCCGAATTCCATTGGTAGCGTGTACGGAAAACACATCATCACACAAGCTCTAACACATTCAGGAAGTGATTACTGTAATTAAAAGGGATCTTTTAGCATTGTTTTCATTGCTGTTGTGGACTCACAGTTCTGTTTTACGCATGTGTCTGTTGGGTGCCAAGGACAGTTGTCTAATGGCGGATTGTTTTAACATAACAATCTCAATAAACTTCTCATTGAATCCAAGTTGGCCATTCCACATCCTACTCCATTGCCTGGTAAATCAATGCCCGTACCGTACGTGCTATTAGCGGATGATGCGTTTCCCTTCAGACTAAACATAATGAAACCATTTCCAGGGTTACACAACAAGGGCTGTCCCAAAAGAGTGAGCGCAGTGTAGTAGAAAACGTGTTCGGTATAGTATCGGTAGTGGTCAGAATACTAAGAAAGTCACTTTTGTTACAGCCAGAAAATGCCGAAAAAGTTGGGTTAGCATGCACACACTTACATAATATTTTACGAAATAAAGGACATCTCAGAAGTCCTAGACTCCACCTGGGTCATTTCACTGTGAAGACACAACGACAGGTACACTAGTACTGGGGCAATGGAGGGTTAATGGAATGTCCATTGGTACATTTCTGCGATTAAAGTGGGAATTCGTGAACAATTCACAGCTTACTTCAACAGTGCAGAAGATGTAGTCACATGGCAGAGTGACCATTGAGTAGGTCCACACAAAAGTAATTGTAAAGCCATAATACTGTGTGCCTTTTTAAATATTTTGAACAATTTAACGTGAAGCATAATAAAAAAATAAATAATCATTTTGTATATTTTCTTATCTCAGGAATACTGTCACAAGTATTTGGGCCTGCACATTCACAACAATGACGAGGAGTTGTAGTATCCTTAAAAATCATGAAGCGATCGATAGCTCTTGTATGGATCAGTTCCAGATCCACTCTTTGGCTTCTTCATCTCTCGCTTGAATTGAATTGTTAAATTACGAATCTTGTTCGTAACTTCCAGTTTTGAAGTATTCATTTCATCAGCTATCTTTTTCAAAGCATGATATTTCTTATTCTTATCTTTATAAAAATAACTAATGGCGTCCCAAAGAGCTGCCCTTTCCCTGTTCAAATATATTAGTTTCACTACGCTGTCCTTCGACCAAACAACTTCATTACTTCCACCTTCTTTCACACCACAACACTACACACACAACACTTACACCTGGAGACTGCATACGCACTGACAGACTACACGGCGCGTGAGTAGTTCAAACAGCTGGCTTCAACACCAGCTGGAACGTTGAGGACGATCGTGCTGCCAGGGAGAACGCTTTCAACTTTTAGTACACAAGTTTGGTTTCAAGCGAAGATCAAAAGAAGACTCAGTAATTTACCTTCAACTAGCAAAAACATTAAACGTGGTTTGAAAATGGCTCTGAGCACTATGGGACTCAACTGCTGAGGTCATTAGTCCCCTAGAACTTAGAACTAGTTAAACCTAACTAACCTAAGGACATCACAAACATCCATGCCCGAGGCAGGATTCGAACCTGCGACCGTAGCGGTCTTGCGGTTCCAGACTGCAGCGCCTTTAACCGCACGGCCACTTCGGCCGGCTCCGTGGTTTGAAACATGAGAATTTTGTCTCAAATTCCTTATGTTTGCAATAAATGTACAACTCGTATTTTTAAGAATTTCAAAGTTTATTCAAAAGTTGCCAAAGTTTTAGTTGCAAATTGCAGTGTAAACGCGCCTTTAGTTAGCATGAGAGTGACGAAGAAATACTCAACATACTGCAGTGGTAAACTTTGGAATAAGGACGCTGTAGACTGTGGAGAGTCTCATCCGCACAAAATTCCAAGATGACACGTGCCTGAAAAATATGGAAATTTGTGATAACGTCTTATGGGACCAAACTGCTGAGGTCATCTGACTGTAAACCTACACACAACTTAATCGAACTTACATTATGAACAACACACACACACACACACACTCAAGCCTGAGAGAGGACTGGAGCCTCCGATGGGGGGAGCCGCACAGACCGTGACAAGGCGCCCCAGACCGTGCGGCTGCCCCGCGCGGCCACGTTCCTGTATATGACGTCAATTTCTCCATCAAATCTGTTATAAAAACGAAGTCACTGAAATTAGATAAATTCGAGCTTATCCAGAAAGCCAGCAACATACTTTCTTCCCGCCTGCAGTTAAACTTTCGCGAATGTAATTTGGAAAATGGGGGAGGGGGGGGGGGGTCAGGAGAGAAAATGGAAGGTTCTAGGAGAAAGTACTGCAGTGGTAGATGTAAATAAAAGAGTCATACTGCATCGTAGGCAACAGAAGTGCAAACAAAGACAAAGACGCCCTTAGACACATCACTAATACTTGTGTAGAAGTTTGTTACGAAATATATTCGCTTGTGGCGTATACTTAGAAAGTTTTTACTACAAGAAGTTAGCGAGTAGATAGGACCACTAAGCAGACTCATCAAACCACGCACCAGATGGTCACGTCGCGTGAGAAAGGCAGGGCGAACAAGCGTCGTGTCTTATTCGAGCAGAAAGAGACAGTTGGGACTCACTAGCACATTGTTCGCCAAGAAGCGAATCTTTATTATTTATATTTACAGCTTCAGCATTAACACACAGCTCCAGCCGTGCTCATTCTGTTACTTGCACTGAAAACTATTTCAATGTCACTCTGTTAATCAGGATATCCTAATTATATATTTGTGCAATCTCATGGTTCTAAGATAGTGTGGAAATTTTTACTGTGTTTTTTGAGGTGTTCTGCAAATGATTACCATCTGGAAACTATGCCATTCGCCCTCAGGTTGGCCCTCAGAATCTTTCTCCTGGTTTGTTGCTTCTATAAACAGAAATAAAATCGAGCGGCATCTCAAGAGTGTGTAATTTCAATTTTAATAGCAGTGCATTCTTTAGTATTTGCCTTTCCTCTATGTTCTGTTTACTGCACGCACGTCAGGGCTGGTAAACAGCGGAGAAGAAGCCTATTGGGACGACAGCTATATCTTTAGATGACGAGAGGTAAGCAAGTTGCTTCCAGTTATGCTATGGATAGTGAGTGCAGACATTATTTACTGAAAGTTTCGTATCTCCGTTCTTTTGGCAGGAGGTCTCTGGGGCTACGGCCTTTTACTATTGTGACAAAATAAAACACCCACAGCCGGCCTTATGATTTTATTTTATTTTGTTGCCACGTTTCAATGCTTCAATTCATCGTCTTCAGGCTGTTGTTGATGCGGTACGGATTGATATGATCCTTATATATCAGTTGCCAGCATTACTGGGTACATAGTGTGTCAGCACTTCAACCATGAACTGCCAACTCAGTTGCTTTCTTTTCCATTGCTTCATTATTCCTTTTCTGATCTTCGAATTCTGCATCTTTTTTCTTGTTTATTACTGCATTTGCAATTGCTGCAGCTCCACCAGCAAGCGAACGAATAATTGCTAGACATGGTAAGGCAGCTAATAGTAATAGAAGAAATCCATCTTCATGTTTTGTTAATCCAGCGCCTTCTTTCATTTTTGTTAGACATTCAATAATATTTTTCACAACAGGAATACCTAGTGTAACGAGTAAATTACCACCAGTTCCTTTTCTCTTTCATTCTTTTTTGAACATCAGTTAAAATTGTTCAATAATATTTAATTCATATTATTCAGTTTAAATTTAATTGATTTTGCTTTAGTTTTACCACTAGGTAGCAAAGTATAATCGATTGAAAAGCTATTCATTTATATAGATTAAAATATTTATATTTTTCATAATCCCAACCATTTTCATCCACATATAAGCCCATTCCTAATTTTCTCTTCCCATACATTATTCCTCTAAATGCAGCTGCAGCTGTTTTTTCACCAGGTGAAGCATAACATGCATGCATTCTTTCTTTTGCTGCTAACTGAAGTTCTTTATTGGCTTCATGTCTTTTTTCTAAATCTTCATGATCATGATAGGCAATGTCACATTGTTTTCAAGCTTCATCTGATGGATTAATCCCTTGATCTCCTCCAGCTAATCTTTCATTTAGTTTAGTCCCAGGGCCACAAAATCGATAGTTTGGAAGTGCATCTAAAATGATAATTTCTTAATTAATGTATTTACTAAACCTCTACCATATTCATTATGTTTCCAAAATGTGTGAGGAAAGTTATTCAAAAATCTCATTAAAAATGGAATTTCTTTTGGATGATCGATTATGAAATCACTGAATTTATATGCTAACATCTTTGCTTTTCGAACTTTTTAATTATGATAATTTTTGTTCCCTGCTATTTCTTCTCCATGAATTACTGCTAATCTATCGATTAAATGTCTATCATCATTCATCCACACATATTCAACTGGTTTTTCTGTGTATTTCTTTATTAAATCTTTAACTTTTTTCCTCAGGTGAATTTATTTTGAATAATCTGAAGAATCTAGGAGATGGGGATAATCTGAAGAATCTGTAGTCAGTCTTCTTAAGTTTGGGAAACAGTGATCAACCATTTGTTTTATCAGTTTTTTTATAATTATGACCTTTACTTGATTTAATTTTATTTGGGTTGCTATTGGAACACAGAGCTCCTGAACTGAATTATATAAACACATAATTTAGTAAATCTTCACCATCAAACTTTTTACCCATATCATCTATAGTAATCTGTTTTTCAGTTAAAAGACTCATTAATCCATCAGTTCCTTTATGTGTCTTTCCAGTAGTTGTTAATTTATCTCCATCATCAAATTTTAATGGATATTTGCCAACATATTTAAAAGCTCTAACTGGTTTCAATACAAAAACTTTCTCTTCACTATGATTACTATACTTTAACATTGTTTCACTAGTAAAATTTGTCTTTTTAGCATCATCCTGACAATTGCTGACCTGCATTTCCTTTGTTTTTTTTTATGTTGTCTCTCTTCATCATAATTCTTCAAGAGGTTATGAATTTCTGATTGACTTAATGTATAGTCATAATTACCAGGAATATCATCAGACCACCTTTTAATAGTTTTATTGGTGATAAATCTTCAAAATCGTCTATGTGATGATGATGTGGTATCACCTGTTTTTCTACTTCTCTTTTTTTTTAATCACTTTCAAAACATGATCTCCTAATCCTTCAGTTTCATGTTTTTCCTGTTTGGTAGCATCAATAACTGGCTGATCTTCTTTTCATATTTTTCGTATTCCGTTCTTGGTTCTTTTCCAAATCTTTAATTGTGATTTCAGTTCTTCAACTTTCTATTTTGCTTAGCTTTTTTTAACAACCTCCAGATCGTATTTTGTGAACAATTATTAAAGAAAAAACATTAATGAAACATTTCTAACATTTGTGTTGAATATTTTATGTTTATGTTGAATATTTATGTATAATGTTTACATTTATGTTTAATGTTTACATTTATGTTTTATGTTTACATTTACATTTAGCATTTACATTTATGTTCAATGGTTATGTTATGAAATGTTGTATTTCATTTCTGAACTTCCCTTTATTTGGTTTTTTAGTCATATCAATTGTAAAAATCCAAATTCATCATTCCATCACTCACTACACATTTCTTTAAGGTCATCAAACTTTAAATCACCTCCAGTGAACTCGTGCTAAATGTGATTTGTGTCATCCTGTCGAAAAATGTTTAAAGAATTGAGATTATCTCTGAGTAATTGTTTCATTACTTTTGAGTAAGTTTGAGCTGAGTAAAAACAGTCTATTCATTTATGTCTTCCTCTAATAATATATTCTCTAACTATATCCTGATTTTCAATAATGAAGTCATCAAATACCAGTACTGAATTTTCTTGGCATTCATCTAATGGAATAATTTCTTCATTATTTTCAACAAAAGTAGCAATTTTCTCTTTATGCTATTCTTCAATTTTTTCACACCTTTTTATAAATTCTTGATGTTTTGGATGATCTAAACTTTTACAATAGACATACAAATGATTAATCTTACCTCAGTTCAGCCGTACTTGAGCTAGAATGCAATTTTCAATCATTAATGTAGTTTTTCCACAACCACTTGCTCCTATGATTGCACATCGAATGGAATTTGGTAAAAGTTTACTGTGTATATTTTTTGATTCCTTTACAGGAATTGTTATTTTTGGTTCCCAATCAGTATTCATTTACTCAAATAAAATTTTTTAACAGTAAATGAGCAGATTATTTCAAGTGAGTGACAAGTCATCTGTTCTGAAAAAGAGATTGACTGTACCTGTATGAGACAGCTTTAGTAATGTTGCACTGGTTGGTTGTTCTTAAACTTTTTTGACTATGGATATTACATTGGAAAAATAAACTATATTGTGTGGGAGAAACAATAGAAATTCCATTTGATTAGTAGGGTTTGTAAAACTTGGAAAAATTTATTCTTTCAAAAAAGTCTAATATTCACATTAAAGCAGATAAAATTTTAAACAGAGTTACTATTGAGAGTGATGTAAAATTGTATATGGATTTAAAATAAGTGTGCTTGGTTCTAGTAACCAAATTGTTGAGGTTAATGTAAATGCTGTTGCTAATGATGTTCCTAAAATTATTCTGTTTGAATTAATGAATACAAATTTTAATTTGGCTGATGGGATGTTTGTAAAACATACTGATCATTTTCATCAAGATACTACGATTAATGCCTCATTCAATCGTAAGGCCGAATTTGGTGGACCAATAATTCATGGACCACATTATCCTGTAAATATTCCTATATTTGATCATATTCAAAGCTTAAAAATAATTGTAACTGATGAAAATGAGTATCTGATTTACCTCAATGGAGTTACTGTAATAGTACTTCTAGAAATGTCTTAATAAATTTTTCCTTAATGAATCAGCGATAGCTAAGCATGAACAAAATCTAAAGTAATCAGTTTTGCTGATTCCCTGTGAACGAGAAGACTGAAAATAATTTAAATGTGCCCAACAAGGATACTGAAATAAACATAAATATTGGTCATGGATGGCGTCATCCTAATCATGCACAATTAAAATGAATTTCGGTGTTATTGGAGGTAATGGCACAGATTATCCTACCTATGATTGAAAATCGAATAAAAAATTAATCGATAACTCTGTGGCAAAACCTTTTGATTTTATAGCCATAAAGAAGGGAAACTATGTTATGTATAGAATACAGCATCCTTTTATTTCCTCATCAGTTTTACTGCATTTTACTTCCTCTCTTGCTGATAAAATAGGTGTGGAAGGGCATATTGTTATGGAAAAATAAAGAACAAGAAAAATGAAGACCTTTATCCATTAGGAATGCTTGGATTATTTTGAAGATTTTAAGGAAATTATGTGTGAGGGATATTTAACAGTAATTTTTACATGGTCATCAACTGCTGGAGATTCCATTCTTCGATTGTATGATTATAATGACACTGGAATTGAAATGAAAGACATTCTTCCAAGAGAGGGTAAAACTGTTGTAGAATCCATGGAAATTCCTGTACCAATTGTTTAATATGAACCAGATTACGAGTTAGAACAAAGAGAAAATATTCTGAAAAATCTGAAACTTTCGATATCTTTTTATGAAATACGAACTGTAGAAGTTGCTAGATTGAGTAGTAAGAATGATTTTGAACTAGATATCACGATTACTATAACTGACTAAAATTTGATATGCCATATTTTGTATTTGTTACATTTCAGACAAAGCGAAAAATAATTGGTTAGTCGACTCTTCATTATTCGATCACGTTAACCTACTGAATAAATATTTGAAAAATGAAAGAAATGATATTTTCCCTCAGGAGATGTGGAATATTAATCCTCCAAATAATTTTCTCAGAGCATACAATGCCTTTCTCGATTTTCAACGAGCTACACAACTGAAAGCAGAGGTGGATAGTAGCCCATATAATTTCATAACGTATTATCTGATTTATGTCATGAATATGATTCGAAGAAAGTATACTGTAACATCACAGAAAACGAATGTGAAACTGTGTGCAGCTTTTATCGATAAAATTCTTGCAGACACTTTAGCATATGTAGTTATGTATGGAAAGAAGATTTTACATACGATGCTCAACACAGAAAACTTACTGAAAAAATTTTATTATTTATTTTTACTTCTTCATAAATGTATGAAAAATTTTAAAAAATTATAGAAGTGTTAAATTCATGCTTATATACATTTTTGAACCATTTTAAGAAGGACAGAGAAAATTGTCTTTGACTGTGTCATGTTAGCACTTCAAATTTTTAAAATCGGTTGATATTTGGGTGAATTATTATAGAAAAATCGATCTATTTGAATACTGAAAGTCAAGAGGCACAGTTACTGCTGCTGCTGCTGTAGGTCGTGCCTTGAGTACAGCTCTAACTCGACTGATGGCCGGAGGAAATATAAGCGTGATAAAACTGGCTACAGCGAAGCCTAGCAACGTCTTCCTATTTACTCCACCTCCTTACCTCTGTCACTGTCGATCCCAGCTACTCTTGTTTTGCAACAGTTGAGAAAACTGCCAATAGATGCAGGCTGCAGACAATTATATTACGATATTTTACATATTTAAGCTATTTCTTAACCGATTTTAATCATTAAAACTTTGAATTGAAGATAATTAAGCAGTTTCCTATAGATTCGAAGTGATTAAAATCTATTTTAATGGTCACTATATAGTTCGAAATTTTCTAAAGTATTTATGATTTTTTAACCGATTTTGATTAATTAATTTGAAGTTAAGCGAATTAAACGGTATAAAATCAATTTTGAGTGATAATAATTAATATTATTCTATAAATCTGTGAACAAATGGATATTTTTTTTGCTCTCGTACCAACATTGTCATCAAATACCCACGATATATAAGAATTCGAAGTGTTTGTAGTTTGTCAAAACTCACTGCAGAGATGTCAACTGAAGGATATAGCCATAATCTCACGAAGTGACAAGTGCGTTATACGTGGGTACCGCTAGCCATTTGACAGAATATTTTCTATCCTCGCTCCTGTACGATTTATCGCCATCCAGGTGGGTTTGAGACCTGTCTGTAGGTTGGATGGCGTGTTTCAACTCGAATAATGGAGTGGCTCTGTTAATTCAGGGACGGGACTCCATGCTGAGCTGACATACAGAAGGCAGAGGCCTGAAATTCAGTGATCACTTAGTGGAAAGGCTTCGACAGGGAATGTTTTGCACTTTTTGAGGATAAATTTCTTAATTTTCTTGCGTTTTATTTATTTTCTTACATGCTCCATTTATAAAAATTGTATTAACTTTATTTTCTTACATGCACCTTTTATTAAAAAATCATTAAAATTCATTTTTCTTACGAACACCTTTGCGAGTGAAAATGGGGTGAGTTAGACCTGAAAGTTGGGAGTATAGTAGGAGCAAAAGGTTGGTTCTGGATAAGTGGATCACTCTCCGATGAACCTGGAATGTGAGACAGAAAGTGAGCTAGTGATCCAGAACATACCTTTCACTCCTACTATTGTCTTTTCCCATTCTGGTTGTATTCCGGGATGGGCAATTCCGTGACCAGGCATTCTCATGAGCTTGACAATATTTTTTAACTTTTTCTTTCACATTAAAAATATTTATTTGTATTCTAATATCTTTATTTCTAATCATTTCTTTTCTGTCTCCCTTAGGAACCTCATCTCTGTTGTTCCAATTTTATTTTCTTGTTTTTCTTTGTCGTAACCCAGCTTTTGCTTCTGTAGGATAAGACAGTAACTGCCATCCTTATAGAATTTCATGATGAACTCTTTTAGTACTTTATGGTCTAATCTTCTTCTAATGGTACCACAGACGACTTAGGAATTTGTTTAGTTTATTTTCAATGTTATAATCAAAATCAAAATTCATAGCACAGCCTGAATTTAGAGATTTGAGAGACTTGTTCTAAAACTTAATTATCCAAAACAGTTGTTGATCTGACAGAATAATTTCCTCAGAATGCCCTTATTTTCGTTTTATTACTAGAAAATTTAAAGTGATATTTATTGGATATTTCTATCAAGTGGTTTTCTGATCTTTGAAGTTTCTCTTCATTTTTTGAATAAATACGATATCAACTTCAAATAGAAGCGCATTCAGTGTTCCCCATTCGTTATCTAATCTTTTCTTCTTAGTTTACAATTCCATTTACGAAGAATGAAGTCAGTATAAATATTAAAAATAATAGGAGGTAGTCCACACCATTGTCTCACACCTTAGTTGAAAATTATTTCTTTTAATCAACTCCTACCTGTGTTTAATGCAATTGTGTACTGTTATAAGGACTTATCACTACCTGTGCTAGGTGCTAAGGATATCCAAATGTGAACATGATGTCCCACAGGTTATCACGTCTCACACTCTCTTTTGCTTCCATAGGATATAATGTCTTTAACTACAAACTCAATGTCTGTGCATTAACGACCTGGTCTAAATCAATTTTGTTCTTCAGAAATAATAAATTTTGTGATAACTTGTAGCGAGTTTGTAGACAGTTTTTAGAAGACTGATACCCCCCTCCCCTAGTTTTTGTAGTTATTACGTTTTCCTTTCTTGAAAAGAGAGAGTTTTTCTGTTATATACCATCGGTCAGTAATCTTGCAATCTGTCCAACATTCATTTATTAATTGTAAAAGTCTTTTACCTAGTGATAACCCTCCATATTTAATTAGTACTGCATTTATTCCCTCTATTCCAATAGCTTTTCTGTTCTTCATGCCTTTCAAAGCCTCTTGTAGCTTCTCCACATTTACTGGATCTGCTGTTTCATTGTACATACTTTCTCCAGTGTCATCGTCGGGCTGCAGTGTACGCCATAACCTTTTATAATGATTTATCCACTGCTCATTGGGTGTAATGTTCAATGAGGCAGTGTCTTTTCCTTCCTTCTCCTGGGCTTTCGCAACTTTGTATAGACATTGCTGTCTAATGTGTATGTCGTGTTCTAAGACACATATGAACGAGTGCCACCCTCCTGATGTCCTTTTTGTTCGTTTCGCAGCGTTCCTTTCTGTTTTGTATGTCTCCCAGCTGTCAGATGTCTTCATCTATAGAAACTCCAAAAAAATACTTGTTTTATTTTAATGGCTTCTTTAATTTCTGTGTCACAAATTCTGAGTCTTGTTTTCCCATCTATTTTCATCCTTTCACCAAGTGCTTCTGAGACTGCTTCGATGGCTCAAGTATTAATATTATTCAATTCAATATCGACGTCTTTGTTGATTAGTAGATTTTTCACAAGTTTAAAGACAATTTTTATACAGCCATGCTACTCTTTAATGTCAGCCTTTACGAAACGGAAAACTCAGGGAAACAGGACAGTGTGCTTATCAGCAACTAATCAAACCACTACGTTCGCATGCACTTGCCTCATCGATTCAGGTAGGATGTTCAGGGAGACACCAAGCTGCAAGTAAAATTCAGATTTCAGGAACTTCTGAATACTAGTCTTCAAATACAATTTGTCACATTCGCAATCAGGACATGACTCAGATTACAGGTTTAGACTGATTATTGCATACTTGTGAAGGGAACATAAAGAGAAAACCACTTGAATCTAAATGTGGTTGGTTGAAACTGTCACATCAACAAATACATCAAATACAAGAAGAGGAATAGCGATATAAAAAAGATATTTATTTTTCTATGTGAATTTTTATTACCTGATGTCCTCAGCGTCTTCCTTTCACGTGGAAGCTATAAGGTAATACGAAGTTGTTTAGCCATACCCGATACTGCACACTCCCCAGAGAGCTATTTTCTCGCCCCGTTTGCAATCTACCCACAGCAGAGTGAAAATTCGCCGCCTGAATAGCGCCTGCCCAAGGGGCCGCTGGAAAAACCCGATGCTGTACTGGATTCACAAAAGAGACGTGAAGTCTGCACATGGATACACATGTGATATTTCAATTTTAGGAAGCAAACAATTGTAGTAAAAGAGAAACAGGTTATACATGAAATGTTCGTTGCGTATAAATGTGGTCACACTGTAAAGAAATTATGTAATATTTCGCCAGATTCTCAGTTACTGGCAAGTCACTGAGTTCACTTAATTAAATATTCAATATATATTCAGTTTTAATTAAAGCATTAAGCTGAAATGAAAACTGTAAGTTCAGTGAATCTTCGTTGGCAATTCCTATGATAGTAAATATGCAATTTTTCACACTGAAAGATACATTCCAGTGATTTTACTTTTAGTCATTAGGTTTCTGGCTGGTTTGGTCCTCTCCTGTGCCAATCTCAACATCTCAAAGTAGCACTTGCAGCCTACATCCTCAATTATTTGCTGGATATACTCCAATCTCTGCTTTCCTCTACAGTTTTTGTCCTCGACAGTTCCCTCTAGTACAACAGAAGTCATCCCCTGATGTCTTATCATCATCCTCTCACGTCTCCGTGTCAGTGTTTTCCCCATAATCCTTTCCTCTCTGTTTTCTTACCTTATCAGTCCACCTAATTTTCAACGTTCGTCTGTAGCACCACATCCCGAATTCTTTGATTCTCTTCCTTTGCGGTTTTCCCACAGTCCATATTTCACTACCATACAATGCTGTGCTCCAGTCGTACCTTCTCAGAAATTTCTTCTTCAAATTAAGTCCTATGTTTGATACTAGTAGACTTCTATTGGCCAGGTATGCCCCTTTTGCCAGTGCTAGTCTGCTTTTGATGTTCTCCTTGCTTCGTCCCTCATTTCTTATTTTGTTGACTTGGTGGCAGAATTCCTTGGCTTCATGTATATCGTGACCATCAATCCTGACAAGTTTCTCTCGGTTCTCATTTCTGCTACTTCTGCTTACTTTCGTGTTTCTTCTATTTACTCTCAATCCATACTCTGTACTCATTAGACTGTTCATTTCATGTAGCATATCATGTAAGTCTTCTTCACTTTCACTGAGGATAGCAGTGTCATCAGCGAATCGCATCGTTGATATTCTTTCCCCTTGAATTTTAATTTCATTCTTGAACCATTCCTTTATTTTCATAATTGATTCTTCGATGTACATATTAAACAGTAGTTATGAAAGACTACATCCTTGTCTTACACCATTTTTAATCCGCGCACATCGTTTTTGGTCGTCCACTCTTATTATTCGCTCTTGGCTCTTGTACATATTTATTTTATCCATCTCTCTCTATAGCTTACCCCAATTTTTCTCAGAATTTCCAACATCTTGAACAATGATTTTACCCACGAGCAAATTATTTCATTCAACGTACTCTACTGAAAATTCCGTTCCATGAATGAGAATACGTGCTAATGGAGGGGGTATGACCAAGTTCGCGTCCTAAATGGCGTAACTGTGAGTGCAATTTCTTTGGTCCACGTTCGACTTTTCTACACTTTTTCTTTTCCAAAGAATGGGCCACGCATCAAATTAATTCATTTCTTCTAACACGATTCTCTGATAATCATTTCAATTAACGTACTTCTGCTGTCCAATATCTAAAGTCAACGATAAAAACATTCATGTGACCAAAAAAGTGAAATTATTATGTTGAAAATATTTATTATTTATGTGCTCTGACACTGCAATTTTGGATATCGTGTTATTCTTTCACATTTATTCAGGCTTTGTTTTCTTAGGCACTGCTTGCATCAGGGTTAGATACGATGGAACAAAAGGACGAACAGTACACATGCGCACACACTGAACTGACGAGTTATCTGTCGATGACCCACTTTCCATAGTTCAGTAGTTCATCATATTAACCTGTTACCCAAGAGTGTCAAATCTCGTCCCACGTACTGATTTTCCGCTTTTGACGCCAAAGTCAGACAACGTCAGACACGCTGTTTCCGTTACTTATTTGGCCTTGTCTGCTGTCACAGGCTCTACATGACGTCCCCTCGTGTAGTATCGACTGTGACCGTCATGCTTTGTACAGCATATATAGAATGTGTTTCCTGTTTCTAGATCATATCGGACTGCTCAAAACTAGGAAGAAAGTCATATAAATAAATTGCCGCAAATAAATATTCCCGAGATAAGGGCCATTTTACTTGTGTCAACAACGGTCATTGCCCATTCCATATCGTTTGTTCTTGTGTCTGTACTTATTCTTTGACTTTTGACGGACATAGCACTTATAAATGTCTCCTACAGTCAGCTATTCCGTATTATTTGGCAAGGCGAGGTGGTTACCTGGCCACGGTGCCAGCACGGTCGTAATTTATACCCGAGAAGCAGGCAGGGGAAGCAATAACCGCGTACACCCCGGTACTGTTACAAATGGAGTGTTCTCACACGCTACACGACTGCACGCACCACTGAATGACGTTCCTGAAATGGGCAAATTACGTCCGAAAGAATTTCTAGGAAAAACACTTACGTGGAAGTAACCAAGTCAACCTGGAGAAGGTGTCCACCACGATAAGGATAAAACGATTTCCACTACGAGAGCGAGGAGGGGGAGCCACGTAATCACTACAGATCTTATCCATAGATCAGCTCTCTCAGGCTGACTACAAGGTGCCACTAGCTGAGTTGTGGCTGGGTTTGACAAGTTTACACAATTCACACTCCTCCACCAGACATCAAATATCCTTCAGTTTGGATTCGCGTTTCACCTGGGAATGAGGGGGATATCGACTATCCAACCCTCGCTGCTCCTGCTCATCCACAGACCTGAGGCCTTTGGTGACCAGAGGATCAAACTCCACGATGAAGTGGACTTCCCTGGGAAGGTTACACGCAGGTGATCTTAAGGTTTCATGCCTCACAATATTAGTTAGCAATTTCCCCTTCAGTAGCCCGTAATTCTAAAGCAGAGACCGCTATGCGAATCTCCTCGATATATCTTGCCAGTGTTTCACTCGGAAATTGAATTCGGCAAAAATGTTCACTTCTACTGAAGGGAAATAAATTTAACTTAATAATGCGCTTTCTCAAATCACGAACAACCCTTGCCCCTGTAAAACCTCCGAAATTATGGTACTTAATAGCCCACGGGTTATCGGGCACAAGAGCTGGAGGACGGCACGGTTCATTTTGCCAAGGAATCGGCAAGACATACGAAGCGAACTGTCAACCATGATACAGCCTCATCCTGAAAAACCTGTTCTACCAAAAGCTCAGTTACTCGCTGAAGCAAATGAAGAGTGGGATTAGGCAGACGAGCGAAAGATTCAACACCCGGTATACCTCACCTTCTTAGCCACTAGGTTGTACCAACTGACCAACAGACGAGGCAGTTTCCTCGCTACCTCACAATACATTATCTAAACCAAGGACACTGACTCACCCCTGTAATTATCTAAGCTGACCGAGCGACTTATCAATAGAACTAGATAGATTGGCACCCACTCGTAGTTGCTCTAAATCTACAAGGTGATAAACCCAACAAGTGAGTAGAGGCTGACTCCTATACATTTACTTCCGAATTGGTTGTCTAACCTCCAGAAATTCTATATTAGAACGCAACACTGCGGGAGGTGACGAACAAGGATTAAGCACTACACCTACGTTGCCAGGACTGTCGGGGGTGAGGCTCAACCAAGGCGGCGTTAAAACGGGCGTCTAAGCACACGTGGTCTTAGGGGTAGAATCTTTAATTAGTGATCAAAAGCTGCCACCTCTTAAATTTTGGCTAATAATCAGAAATGGCGGCCGAAGACTGCCAAGACCAGAGGTCACCCTCATTCAACCAACGGCCTTGTCAAAGAGGGCGGAGGAGAGAACAGAGGTTCAGGGCACTCTCTTGTTCTTGGGGTGGGAAACTCCCCCTTAAGGCGGAATAATCAGCGATGATCAACGAAATGAGGATGCAGAAGGCAATGAAAACCACTGCATTAAAAACACATAGTGTGTATCGACGGTACATGTGGCCTATAATTCTAAAAAGTCTCATGGTGATGGCTCCAAAGGCGAAAGATTCCGGAATAGTCCCTCATTCGTATCCCCGGGAGAAGACTGTCCAAGCGGAGGTGATTATGAGAAAGAGATTGAATAACCTTCGAGTCGGGGCTTGGACTGTCAGAAGCTCTGCGTGCTAGGGAAACTAAAAAACCTGGAAAGGGAAATGCAAATGCTCAAACTAGGTATACTAATGGTCAGTGAGGTGGAACGGACAGATTTCTGTTCAGATGAGTATACGATAATATCAACAGCAGCAGAAAATGGTATAACGGGAGTAGGATTAGTTATGAATAGGAAGGTAGGGCAGGGAGTGTGTAACTGTGAACAGTTCTGTGATAGGGTTGTTCGTAGCAGAATCGACAGCAAACCAACACCGACAACAATAGTTCAGGTATACACGCCGACATCGCAAGCTGAAGATGAAGAGATAGAGAAAGTATATGACGATACTGAAATTTTAATACAGTACGTAGAGAGAGATGAAAATCTAATAGTCATGAGGGACTGGAATGCGGTGGTAGGGAAAGGATTATAAGAAACGGTTACAGGGGAATATGGGCTTGGAACAAAAAATGAGAGGAAGATTAATTGAGTTCTGTAATCAATTTCAGCTAGCAATAGCGATTACTCTGTTCAAAAATTGCAAGAGGAGGAGGTATACTTGGATAAGGTCGGGTATTACGGGGAGTTTTCAGTTAGATTAACCATGGTCAGAGAGAGATGCCGAAATCAGAAACTGGATTATGAGGCGTACCCAGAAGTAGAGATAGATTCAGTTCACAATGCGATAGTGATGAATAGTATGCCGAAGGTTAAGAGATTGGTCTAGAAGAACCAATACGTAAAGAAGTGGGATACGGAAATACTAACAAATGGCGAGATACTCTTGAAGTTCTGTAATTCCATAGATCCAGCAATAAGGAATAGCTGAGTAGGCAGTACAGTTGAAGAGGAATAAACATCTCTAAAAAGGCCAATCACAGAAGTTGGAAAGAAAAACATAGGTACAAAGAAGGTAACAGCGAAAGAACTATTGGTAACAGAATTAATACTACAGTTGATTGGTGAAAGAAGGAAGTACAAAAATGTTCCGGGAATTCAGGAATACAGAAATACAAGTCGCTGAGGAATTACATAATTAGGAAGTTCTGGGACGCTAAGACGAAATGGTTGCATGAAAAATCTGAAGAAATGATTTTCGGGAGGACTGACTCAGTATATAGGAAAGTCAAAACAAACTTCGGTGAAATTAAAAGCAAGGGTGGCAACGTTCGGAGTGCAACGGGAATTCCACTGTTAAATGCAGAGGAGAGAGTGGATAGGTGGAGACAGTACATCGATTACCTCTATGAGAGGGAATATTTGTGTGATGTGACAGAAGAAGAAGGAGTTGATAGGGAAGAGATAGGGGATCCAATATTAAAATTAGAATTTAAAATACCTTCGGAAGACTTGAGATCAAATAACGAAGAAGGGATAGATGACACTTCAACAGAGTTTCTAAAATCATTGGTGGAAGTGGCAATAAAATGACTATTTACGTGGGTGCGTACAATGTATGTCTGGCGGCATAACATCTGACTTTCGGAAAAATATCATCCTTACAATTCCGAAGACCACAAGCGCTTACAAGTGCGAGAATTATCGCACAATCAACTTAACAACCCACGCATCTAAGCTGCTGTCAAGAATAGTATACACAAGAACGGAAAATAAAACTGAGGACGTGTTAGATCTAACACATGACGATCAGTTTACCTTTAGGAAACGTAAAGGCACCAGAGAGGCAACTCTGACGATGAGATTGATAATGGTAGTAAGACTAAAGAAGGGTCAAGACTCGTTCATAGGATTTGTCGACCTGGAAAAAGCGTTCGAGAAAGCAAAATGGTGCAAGATAGGTGTAAGCTATAGAGAGATAGACGTGTAATATGCAATATGTACAAGACCCAAGAGATAATAATAAGAATGGACGCCCAAGACGAAGCGCTTGGATTATAAATGGTGTGAGACAGGGATGTAGTCTTTTGCCCCTATTGTTCAACGTATACATCGAAGAAGCAATGATGTAAATTAAAGTTCAGCGCATAACACAGAGAAACAACGATGTGCTAGCAAACGGCATGTAAATGAGAAATCAGACGAAAAATCACCGTAAATACAAATGAACCTATTCTTAACGAACTATTTTTCAATCGAAACGGAAATCAAAATACAAATAACTTAATTACAGACCACTGATGATGCTTTACCTCAATAAAGCGAAACGCGTCTGGTGAAAATACCACGAATTTTTGTAGTTGCAACGATAGAAACAAAAATACCCACAAATTGAGGAGTGGGATTAAACTTGAAGGTGAAGGGATATGAATGATAAGATTTTCTGATGACATTACTATCCTGAGTTGAAGTGAAGAATTACATTACCTGATGAGTGGAATTAACAAACTAATGAGTATGACAGTAAATCGAAGAAAGACCAAGGTAATGAGATGTAAAAGAAATGAGAACCACGCGAAACTTAAGGACGTTGACCAGTAATTAATCACTAAGAGTATGAGAGGGTGGAGATCTCTTCTGAACAGCACGTTGCAAGGCATCCCAGGTATGCTCAATAATGTTCATGTCTGCGGAGTTTGGTTGCCAGCGGAAGTGTTTAAACTCAGAAGACTGTTCTTGGCGCCACTCTATAGCAATTCTGGACGTGTGGGGTGTCGCATTGTCCAGCCGGAATTCCCCAAGTCGTTCGGAATGCACAATGGACATCAGTGGATGCAGATGGTCAGACAGGATGCTTACGTACGTGTCACTTGTCAGGGCCGTATCTGTATGTATCAGGGGTCCCATATCACTCCAGCTGCGCACGCCCCACAACATTACAGAGCCTCCACCAGCTTGAACAGTCCCCTGCTGACATGCAGGGTACATGGATTCATAAGGTTGTCTCCATACCAGTACACGTCTCTCCAATCGACACAATTTGAAACGAGCAGGCAACATGTTTCCAGTCGGCGTTAACTGGCCCTGGATGGTACACGAGTGAGCATTTGGCTCCGAAAGCCCATATCGATGATGTTTTGTTGAATGGTTCGCATGCTGACACTTGTTGATGGTTCAAAAAGGCTCTGAGCGCTATGGGACTTAACATCTGAGGTCATCAGTCCCCTAGAACTTAGAACTACTTAAACGTAACTAACCTAAGGACATCACACACATCCATGCCCGAGGCAGGATTCGAACCTGCGACGTAGCGGTCGCGCGGTTCCAGACTGAAGCGCCTAGAACCGCTCGGCCACACTGGACGGCCTTGTTGATGGCCCAGCATTGAAATCTGCAGCAATTTGTGGAGGGGGTGCACTTCTCTCACATTGAACGAATCTCTTCAGTCGTCGTTGGTCTCGTTCTTGCAGGATCTTTCTCCGGCCGCAGCGATGTCGGAGATTTGATGTTTTACCGAATTCCGGATATTCTCGATACACCCCTGAAGTGGTCGTACGGGAAAATACCCACTTCATCACTACCTTGGAGATGCAATGTCCCATCGCTAGTGCGCCGACTATAACACCACGTTCATACTCACTTAAATCTTCATAAACTGCCATTATAGCAGTAGTAACAGGTCTAACAACTGCGTCACACACTAGTTTTATATGGGTGTTGCCGACCGCAGCGCCATATTCTGCTTGTTTATATATCTCTGTATTTGAATATACATGCCTATACCAGTTTATTTAGCTCTTCAGTGCGTATCATTTGTTATCTGGGTAGAACCTCTGTGGAGCTGAGAACTACCAACCACTCAGTGTGGCGATCAAATACCCAAACTGTATCCATCCAGTATTTAGGAATGAGAGTACTTAGCGAATTTCAACAGACTTTAAAGACAATTTCAATCCTTCGTGAAACTTTTTTGCCGATCCATTCTGTAATGGATGTGAGGTTTACTGCTTACTTACTAGATCCAAAGAGGCATTGTGTACTTAAGAACTACCTACATTCCGCAGGGGTGGGAAATGTTATTATTACTACTGTCGTTATTGTTGTTGTTGTGGTTGTGATTTATAAGGTAATTTTAGATTCTCATCTAAATGATCAAATATACATAAAAGTACATCGAACAGAAGTAAACACAGCAAAAAAAAAAACTAACAAACACTGTCGGAACAGGCCTCGAAGGCCCAACGGCACCGACCGGCCGCCATGTTATCCTCAGACCTTAGGCCTCACTGGAAGTGGATACAGAGGGCGCGAGGTCAGTTCATCAATTGGCCTCTTAAGGGCTGAGTGCACCCCACGTGCCAACAGCACTCGGCATACCCGGACGGTGACCCATCTACGTGCTAGGTAAGCCCGATAGCGCTTATTTTATGTGACTTGACGGGAACCTGTGTTACCACTGCGGCAAGGCCGTTGGAATGGAAAGAACAAACACTCAAAACTCTATAACTCAATATCCAGCTCTCTTAACCAGTCCACAGATGTCAGTGTTACGAAATGCATTTCACTGAGGGCACCTGGAAATTTTAGTAATAAACAAATTTTAACTAGGTGCTGTGTAATTTGCACAGCTACCGAAAACTCGTACATCGAGGCATCCTTGAGCCCTCAGTCATACAAAGAGGTACCACACGTTCCATGCCCTGAACAGAATTGGTTCAAAACTGTCCATAGTTTCCTGGGACGACCAAATTCGTTTACACGTTTTGTAAGATCAGCTGAAGGATGCTCCTGGCAAATCTCTCTCCAATCTTGACACAGGTTATACACAAGAGGCGCATCTCGCGTTGGCCACTGCGGTTTTTTGAATTTCACTCTGCTGGCAGGTATATGTTGTATCTGGTTATACAATAGAGGGATTTCTGATAAGTAGCATAGTTTTGGAACTCTTTTACAGCTGCTGATTCTCGCCTAATTGATGGTGGTGTGATATTACATAATGTAGGCAGCCGTGGAAATGGTTTTGCGTTACTAGTGGCACTAATTATTCTCATTGCCTCATTCAGCTTAACATCAACTTTGCATGCATGTGTAGTGTTTTCCCATACCTCAGCGCAGCTCTCTGCCGTAGAGTAAACGAATGCCAATGTAGCAGTATGAAGAGCATCTGCTTCTGCACCCCTCCTGACCTAACTTCTTTTCTAATGATTCAATTCTGTTTTATTTTTTCTCTCTTTTCTAAGTTGTTCTTAAAATTAAAGCCCGTAATACACGATGTGCTTAAACCGTATACCTATGCACCAACGCCCCTAACGTGCATACCTGTAACTACAGACTAGTTCACTTCTGACCTATTACACCATCCACGCAGGATATACCTAGCACGCATGCGCAGCAGCAGACTGTACGCGCGAAAAGAAAATAGATGTCTTATGTCCTGATGTCTTGTAAAGTCGTTCGTTCTACCGCGCACAACTCAAGGGCGACTGTGTGATGTACTGAAGCGTCATACGTTCCAATTATTTGTGAACTCAAGGATCCTATTTATAAAGAAATTGTTTTCTACCATTATGTATTAAGTAATAGTTTTTCTCTAATGTAGGTCAGTACTGTACTGAATTACAGACGCAAAAGTTTTATATTACGACACTTGGTTACACATGTATATGTATATCGAAATTTACATTTATACAGCATATTGCACATGGAGGATCCACTTGTTTTTGGAACTATTGCCCTGGCAGTGACAGTAAATCTTCGGGTTAGAACACAACGGCGACGAAAACGAAAAGTCAAACGTTGTTGGGTTCGACCCTGGCTGACAAGAAGGGTGGAAGGCAGGGAAATATACTCACTGTTAATGAAAGAACTGAGGCCCGAAGATCCGCAAGAATTTCGGAACTTCGTTAGGATGGACATGGCCTGTTTCGAGAAGCTGCTGTCTATGATAGAAGATGGAAACAGAAAGTGTGACGCAGTCATGAGGGAGGTTATCTCACATTCTAGAGAGTAAGAATTATATGGTTATGTTTTGTGATCATACCAGCCTGGATCACTAATAAAATACCGATGAACGCCGTGTTATGTTGCTGGCTGGTTGTAACATTACGTTTCCTGGCGAATGGGGAATCTCTTAAGACTCTGGCTTTTAACCACAGAATAATACAGCCCACCATTTCAAAAGTTGTTGTGGATGTATGCACTGCAATTTGCAACACATTAAATGACCAATACTTAGGTAAGTTTGTGTTGTTTTTCCAAGTTTGGACTATACTCAGAATTTTGCAGTCCTCGCCTGTCGAATTGGGGCAAACTGCAAGGACTTTCTCCCTTTCACTGCCAGTTTCTCTTTTCTGGCATGCTGAAATCAAGCAACAGGTGCAATTAAATCAAACCTGAACTTTCGTAAACTAAGGCATTACGATACAAATCGAAGATCGCCGTATAGCGTTATATGCATATTCCTCAGAAAGAAACGATTTACGACTACCTTATTATGATACAGTGTGTCATACATACACCTTTCCTCGCTGTATGCCTGATTTCAGACGCTTAATTCCTCTCTGCTCCATTTCATTTCTAGAATACGAAGCTATCAATAGAAGAAATCCTTTCACGAACAGCTAGTATATAAGAGTCTACTGCAAAAAAAGTTTCTTTTCTGCATTTGTGAAACCTGTTTACTGAAAAAAAAATGCAGAAGATCCCCAACGCGAAAAGTCGCCAACACGAGCGTCCGAAATTAGCCACTAGCCGCCTAGCAATAACCAAACAACAAGCAGAAAGCGCCGTGGTACACCCTTCTGTGCATGCGCGCATTATCGCTGCCTACTGCGCATGCGCGGATTGACGGCAGTTAAGAACTGCTCTCCATTCCTGCGTGCAGATGTGTCTGCTAATTTTCGTAGTTTCACCCGTTCTACCGCTAGATGGCTGTCACGATAGACCAGTACCGTTCGCGGCGGATCGTTGTGTAATACCGGCTTAAGTGCCCAGTCCAAAATGATCTTCCAGTTGTTTTGGATGTGGGCCACGATTCGGAGGAACAGTCTCAAATTCCATATTTAATTTGCAATTTGTCTCGCGGTTATTAAGATAGTAAGCATTTATCTCTGTTGTAGAAGGATTTGCTTCAATCCACAGTTCTTGCAGTAGTCATCAATTATGTGTAAATCCGTGGTCAAAGCTGTATCGCAGTCTTCCTGGTTTCCTATCAGAGAAGCTAGTGCTAGGTCGTCAGTAAATTGGTCTTTTTTATCATTAGTGTTGGGTATCCCTGGTATATAGGTTAAAAAGAATTGGTGGCAGCACAGAATTCTGCGGTAGCCCAGTATTCAATCTTCGCTATCTACTACGCTTGTCTTCAAGGAACACTCAAAATCGTCTGTTGCTAAGCATTCTATCCATTAGCACAACCAGTAAGTTACATCGCACGATTTCTACAAATTTAAGTAGTAGACCATAGCGCCATACGGTATCCATTGCGGCCTAAGATCAACAAACGATCGCAGCCTGCTTCGATAAAATATGTTAACAGTCTTGTCTGAGTGGAGTTACTTTGTCAAATAATAATTGGATCTGATTCTACAATATCCTTTCTAGTATGTTATAAATGACACAAAGTAACTCAAGAGTTCTGGACGGGGTACTAGTTGAGGGTGTTTGACTGGTAACTGTGACCTCACGAGTGTAGTGTGAGTCTTGTTCGCAACTGCTGTAGGATTCTGCAGGAAGTGTGATGCGACTTTTTTTGGAGTGATGTGTTGCCATCTCTCACGCTTAGAATCTGTGCCCAGTTTCTTCAATAGTTGTCAATCTATATGACTCGAAATGAGTGTGAAACTTCCCCTTTGAACAATTATACATAAGACTGTGCTTAACCTGACACACAATATTTTGTTAGCGCAACGCAATCTGACTTTCAAAATTCCCTACAAAAGAATGGCGCTGACTAACATTAAACTATACCTTTCACAAATCACTTACCTCACAAAAATCTTCGCTGCTCAAGCTACTGCAATACAGCGAGCGCCACTACTCCCAGCTAAATAAAAGATTCAAACTACTAAAGGCACTAACTACTGATAGGGATAGTTAGCAAATGAAAGATATTAATAGAGAACAAACAATGTATTTACCTTGATATCATCATATATAAATATATCAGTTCATGAAAAATTACAAAACTCCGCCATCTCTCTCCCCACATCCACCACTGCTGGCGGCTCACCTCCAACTGCGCAACGCTACGCGCTGTTCACATCCAGCTGCCGCTGCCCAACACTACAATGGCAGTATTACAACAATGCAAAGCAGCCACAGACTGCACACCACAGCACAGCCAGTGATTTTCATAGAGAGGTGGCGTTACCAAAAAAAAAACCTACACAGCCTACTTACATAAAGAAAACATAAACAGCCTACTTACAAGTGGAATTGAGTCTTTCTGTAGTTTCTTGCAGTCTATTTCTTATGCAGTCATTTAGAGCTTGAAGAAATCCATCTGGTGTTTCATTTGAGTGTGTAAGTTGATATTCGTCACCTATTTTATTATATTCATCAGGTCATCTGAGGATATATTGTTTCCTGTCTCCCCTGAATGTCGTTCTTCTTGCTACTTCTGCCACAACTTTAGTAAATCTATCATTGTTCTACATTTACACAAGAATGAATTCAGTAACCTCGTCTAGTTTATCAGCGTATCGGTACTAGTTCACTTTTCTGTAATTACAACGAGCTTTAACATTTGATTTTACAAGTGGTATCTACACACATCAAAAAAAGTTTTTCATCACCTCGGTTCTGCGAGTTCAGGAACCTGTACAGAAAATTTTAACAGAGATCAACATAAACATCATTTTCGCCCTTTTTATTGCTCGTGAAACCACACATTGCATGTTGTACCACCATACAGCGAGACCTTCAGAGGTGGTGGTCCAGATTGCTGTACACACCGGTACCTCTAATACCCGTATTTCAGTATTCGTCGTGGCATACTATCCACAAGTTCATCAAGGCACTGTTGCACCAGATTGTCTCACTCCTCAACGTCGAGAGATGTCGTTATCCTGAAGGAAGTCATTCACAAGATGTGCATTAAGACGAATACCTCGCTCATATACTGCCGATATGGCTGCACTATCGGTCGGAGGATGGCATTCACGTATCACAAAGTCGTTACGGGGTCTTCCATGACCGCCAGCGGCGTACCTCGGCCCCACATAATGCCACTCCAATAGAGTAGGGAACCTTCAGCTTGCTGAACTCGCTGGACAGTGTGCCTAAGGCGTTCAGCCTGACCGGGTTGTCTCCAAACGGATCTCCGACGGTTGTGTGGTTGAAAGCACATGCGACACTCATTGGTGAAGAGAACGTGATGCCAATTCTGACCGGTCCATTCGGCATGTTGTTGGGCCCGTCTGTACCGCGTTGCATGGTGTCGTGGTTGCAAAGATGGACCTCGCCATGGACGTTGGGAGGCAGGCTATTGCGCATAGTTTGCGTCGTAACACGACGTCTCGTGGCTGCACGACAAGCATTATTCAACATGGTTGCGTTGCTGTCAGGGTTCCTCCGAGACATAATTCGTAGGTAGCGGTCATCCACTGCAATAGTAGCCCTTGGGCGGCCTGAGCGAGGCAGTCATCGACGGTTCCTGTCTGTCTGTATATCTTCTATGTCCGAACAACATCGCTTTGGTACATTCCGAGACACTTCCTTTGTTGAGAGCCCTTCCTGGTACAAAGTAACAACGCGGACGCGTTCGAACCGCGGTATTGACCTTCTAGGCATGGTTGAACTAAAGACAACACGAGCTGTGTACCTCCCTCCTGGTGGAATGACTGGATCTGATCCGTTATCGGACCCTTTCCCTTTAATAGGCGCTGCTCATACATGGTTGTTTACATCTTCGGGCGTGTTTAGTGACACCTCTGAATATTCAAATGGACTGTGTCTGTGATACAATATCCACAGTCAACAACGTCTATCTTCAGGAGTTCTGGGAACTGAGGTGTCGCAAAACATTTTTTGATGTCTGTAGATGCTATAATCAATAACAATGGGCTT
This sequence comes from Schistocerca serialis cubense, assembly GCF_023864345.2. Lineage (NCBI taxonomy): Eukaryota > Metazoa > Arthropoda > Insecta > Orthoptera > Acrididae > Schistocerca > Schistocerca serialis. Next base: position 671,644,622 of record NC_064642.1, read on the forward strand.
ATGGTGGCTGTGGGGAAAAGAATCTCTTATTTTTTTCTACTTTTCAGTTTATTTCCATTGATCTACATCTACAACATACTCCGCAAGCCACTTAATGGTGTGTGGAGGAGGGTATTTTCGGTACTACTATCTGATCCCTAAAATCCTCTGCCACTCGCGAATAGTGCATTTGGGTGGGGGGGAGTAACATGTTGTGAGCTGTCCAGAAATTTCAATAGTTAATTTCTCCATGATGTACACCGCCTCTCTTGTAACGTCTGCCACTGCAGTTTGTTTAACATCTCCGTAACGCTCTCTCACCAGCTAAACAATCCCGTGACGAAACGTGCCGCTCTTCACTGGATCTTTTCTATCTCCTCTATCAGTCCTACCTGGCAGGGATCCGTAATAGATGAACAACACTCAAGGATCAGGCAAGCAAGCACCTTCCAAGCCATTTCTTTCGTGGACGAGAATCATTTCCTTAAGCTTCTTCCTATGAATCTGAGTCTGTTATCTGCTTTTCCCACGATCTGTTTTATGCGGTTATTCCACTTAATGTTGCTCTGGATAGTTAGGCCTAGATATTTTACGGCAGACACTGTCTGCAGGTGTTGTCATCAATAGTGTAGCAGTACAGTAGTGGATTTCGTTACCTATATATGCGCAATATGTTACATTTATTTAAGTTCAGGATCAACTGCCAGAGCCTGCACCATTCATCAATTCTCTGCTGATCGTTCTCCAAATTCTGACTGTCTTCTTTCGATGCTACTTTGATATACATAACTGTATCATCTGCGAATAGCCTTCAAGAGCATTTGACTCTTTCTCATAGATCCTTTACGTATATTGTAAACAACAACGGTCCTATCACATTTCCCTTTGTACTACGGATATTACCATTAAATCAGTCGATATTTTTCCGTTAAGAGCGACGTGTTGAGTTCCATCTGCAAGAAAAAATGTTTCAAATGGCTCTGAGCACTATGGGACTTAACTGCTGAGGTCATCAGTCCCCTAGAATTTAGAGCTACTTAAACCTAACTAACCTAAGGACATCACACACAACCATGCCCGAGGCAGGATTCGAACCTGCGACCGTAGCGTGGTTCCGGACTGTAGCGCCTAGAACCGCTAGGCCACTTCACTTGGCCATCTGCAAGAAAGTCTGGAATCCAATCGCAAGTCTGTTCCGATGCTCCGTAATCTAGTATTTTCTTCATTAAACGGCAATGCCTTACTAATCTTATTGAAATGAAGGAAGACGGCGTCAACCTGAGCGCCGTTGTCCACTGCACTGTGGATCTCATGGAGAAGCAGAACGAGCTGAGTTTCGCAGGATCTCTGTTTGCGAAATTCATGCTGATTTTTATAAGGGAGATGTTCAATTTCCAGAAATGTCATAATTCTCGAGCATAAAACATGCTGCGTAATTCTACAATAGATTGGCGTTAACGATATAGGCCAATAATTGCCTGGATCTGTCTTAAGGCCTTTCTTGGAAACGAGAATGACCTGCGTTTTTTTCCTGTCGTTAGATACCTTTCGTTACTAAAGCGATCTACGATAAATTACTCCTGTAAGGGAGCAAGTTCTTTCGCATAATCTTTACAGAATCTTATGGTTATTTCATCTGGTCCTGGCGCCTTTCCACTACTAAGCGATTGTAGCTGCTTCCAATTCCGCAGTCGGGTATCTCAGTATCTACCATTTCGACGTAAGTACGAAGATTGAAAGGAAGGGCAGTGTTAAGATCTTCCCCGGTGAAACAACTTCGGAAGACCCAATTCAGTATTTCGACCTTCTCTCTGTCATCTCCCGTTTCGGTGCCGGTGTGGTCTCTGTGAGAATGAATAGATGATTTTGATCCACTTGGTGATTTTACGTACGACCAAATTCTCTTAGGGTTTTTACTCAGGTCGGTTGACAACGTCTTACTTTCAAAATCATTGAACGCTTCTCTCGTTGCTCTCCTTACGTTCATTTTCACTTCGTTCAGTTTTTGTTTGTCAGCTTGGTTTTTACTTCTCTTGAATCTGAGATGAAGTGCTCTTTGTTCACGTAGTCCTTTTCTAACGCGGCTATTAAACTATGGTGGATCTTTCCAATCCCTTAAAACCTTACTCGGAGCGTACTTGTCTAGGACGTATTGAACGATACCTTCGAATTTTTCCCATTTGTTCTCCACATCTGCGTCCACATCACCGAATATTTGATGCTGACTGCTGAAATATTCTGAAATTCGTGTCCTATCACCCTTGCTGAGCAAATTTATCTTCCTGCTTTTCTTAACATTCCTTGTAGAACCCATCGTCATGGATGCTGTCGCAGCCTTATGTTCACTGATACCTTCCTCTACGTTAACTGATTCGATAAGTTCAGGTCTGTTTGTTACCAGGAGGTCTAAACGTTACTCTCTCTAGCTGGTTCTCTAACCATCTGCACGAGAAGACATTCATAACAGTGCCACATGAATCCCTGTCTCTGGCACCAGTTTTGATGGCGTAACATTCCCAATCTACACCTAGCAAGTCGAAGTCACCCCCTATTACAACGATCAGGAAAATTACTAATGATATTCTGCAAGTTCTTTCCGAAGCGTTCTGCAACTACAGATCCTGACCCAGGTGGTCTATAAAACCATCCGATCACTATTTTTGACAGTTCTTTAATACTAAATTTCACTCAGTTAAATTCACGTTTGGAATCCGTGATAGCCTCGCTAGATTTCATCGAATTTTTTGCTGCAGTTAACATGCCGCCACCATTTGCGACTAACCTATTCTTACGATAAACATTCCAATCTGAACTTAGGATTTCGTTTTCATTGACGTCTGGTTTCAACCAGCTTTCTGTTCCCAATACTATCTGTGTGTTACAACCTTCAGTATGCGATACTAATTATGGGACCTTTATTTGGATGCTCCTGCAGTTTAATAAAATCATATCAATTTTTCTATCTCTAATCTGCAAGGACCAAGATTCTCTGAAGTCACTAAGGCTGATTTAACAGGCAAATTGACTTTGATCGCAACGAAGGGGTCCTCTAACCGAAAAAAGCACCATGTACACGCCACACGTACTCCGCGACCATTGTAGCCGCTTCCTGCGTGTAGTGTACGCCTCACTTATTAAGGGCAACTCTACAATTCTGCACCCGGTAGCGGAGGTCGAGACATTCGCATCTGATACCGCCGCAGAGTCGTCTGAGCCTCTGGTTCAGACCTTCCACTCTGCTCCAAACCAGAGGACTGCGATCAGCCCTCGGTATGATCCTACAAATAGACACCTTCGCCTGCACCCCGCTTTCGTTGCTAGTTACCTTCACCAAATCAGCATAACTGGTACTGATAAAGAATAGGTCTGATGTTGTGTGTCTCTGCCAATTCGCTGATCGGAACGTTCCTTTGTTCTTAGTTCCAAATAACAGATACAGATTATTCAGGAACGAGCAGTCATGTAAGAGGTTGCCTATTATCGTTACACCCTAATGCATGGTGATAGCTATTAAAGTCTCCAACGTACATGGTAGGGTCAGTGCAAAATCTTGAGGAGGTGTTGAACAGTCCACTATCAGAGTTTTGTGGATGTTAACGATAGTAGTTCCATGTACCATCCTGTCAAGATAAAACATATTGCCTGTAGAATCCTTGAATACCACTCTGTAATCAGCCATTGGTGTAAATGAAAAGGGGTGATACTGAAACTTGGTTCTTCAATAACTGGATCAATTTCAACCAACTTTTTTATTTACGTGTCTCATTATTCGTATAAAAGTGCTTTGGGAACATAATTCCCCACTGCCACTATGGGTATGGATGGGGATGATAATGGGTGAGGTAAGAATGTTCGAAAACCACCTGTTAGTATTTATATCCTGTGTTTAGTTGATTTGGAATACTGTTAAGGGTATGCAGCGCAATTAAGACTCTTATTTGGACAGTCGAGTGTGTTGTGGATTGGCAGGAGAGCCAACCCAGGAATACTAGAGGAAGCCGAAAGGCACGCGTTTTAGCGTTTGAGGTCTGGAACAGGACAGGGAAATTAGACTTTACAAAAACGGACGTAGCTGGTGGAATACTTAACTTTAATCCATTAATGGTGAACGTCAGTCTGACGGTACATGAATTACAAGATCAATAGCAACTGATAATGGCGCCTTGCTAGGTTGTAGCAAATGACGTAGCTGAAGGCAATGCTAACTATCGTCTCGGCAAATGAGAGCGTATTTTGTCAGTGAACCATCGCTAGCAAAGTCGGTTGTACAACTGGGGCGAGTGCTAGGAAGTCTCTGTAGACCTGCCGTGTGGCGGCGCTCGGTCTGCAATCACTGATAGTGGCGACACGCGGGTCCGACGTATACTAACGGACCGCGGCCGATTTAAAGGCTACCACCTAGCAAGTGTGGTGTTTGGCGGTAACACCACATTCCTCCCCCGCAAATCGGCGTACGGTTGTGGCATGAGGCTTCCGCCCGCCGTGGGGAGGACCCCATGTTGACGTACGCGACAAGGTGGGGAGCCTAACAACAGGCGAGGCTCTGCCACCCGCACCCTGCCATTCGGACCGCGGGGAGCTAGGAAACGCCTGAAAACCTGCTCCTGAGTGCACGCCAACATGCGGTGTATGCGCCCGCAGAGAGACAGGAGGGGCCGAAGAGTCGACCTCCATCGGGCCGGGGCACCCGACGGGCGAAGACGACATATGGTCCGGAGCGGGCAAGAGTTCCATGTCGGAGGACATCCGGGCACGGGAAGCGATCGGCAGCGCGTGACCCAGGGAGGCGCCCGGCGGTTGCAGCGACGCGTCCACTGCGGGCGTCGCCGGCGGGAGAACAGGCGGCGGCGGCGGTGGCGCGTAGCCATGGGGCAAAATGGAAGGCAGCGTCGGTAACACCTGGGGCTGAGGCGAGCCAGTAGATGGGTCCCCAGGGCCCTGACCGAACGGCACCGTCGCTGAAAGCAGACGGCGAGCGGCAGATCCCGTGCGACGACAGAGGCGCGGCTGGTTGAGATGCCGGCGCACCTCACCAGAGGCCCCCAAAACCAGGTACATAGCGCGTCCGAGGCAGCGAAGAATGCGCCCTTCGAGCCAACGCCGTGAACCTCGGTACTGACGATATTAGACAACGTCGCCTGGAGCAAAAGCAGGTGTCTGCCGCTGCATAGGAACCTGATGCGGCGGATGTAGCAAAGACATCAAAGTTCGATGAGGACGACCGTGGAGCAACTCAGCCGGCGAGCGACCATCTCGGGGCTGAGAGCGATACGAGGCCAAAAAGAGCATTAACGCGTCCTCCCGAGAATGCAACTCTTTTAACTTCAACATCTGTGACTTGAAAGTCCTGACCAATCGTTCAGCGGCACCGTTTGATTGTGGCGAAAACGGAGCGAACGTCAGATGTTGAATACCATTGGCCTTGCAGAATGACTGAAATTCTGCGGACATGAATTGTGGCCATTGTCTGAAACAATAGTCTGTGGAAGACCTTCAATGCAAAAGATAGCAGATAACGCTTGGATGGTGGCAGATGACGTCGTGGAAGACATCCGGACAATAAAAGGAAAATTACTGAATGAATCTACCACAACCAACCATCGAGCATTCCAGAATGGACCAGCAAAATCGATGTGTAAGCGTTGCCAAGGGGAAGTGGCTTTTGGCCACGCAAATAATTTCTGCGGCAGTGCTGATTGTTGTTCGGCACACACCGTGCAAGAAGAGCACATATTCGTAATCGCGGCATCGATTCCGAACCAAGTACAGTGCTGACGAGCAAATTGTTTCGTTCTCACTATACCCCAATGTCCTTGGTGGAGAAGCTGTAAGACAGAGGACTGTAACGAACGTGGGACCACGACCCTGGACTGATCATTATCAGAACGCAACAACAAAACACCACGTCGAACAAAAAGTCTCTCCTTGTGAGCAAAAAATCGGCAAACCAGCGGATCCCCGATCCGTGACTTTGACAAGGGCCATTGCGTAGCAACAAAACGCAGAACGGTAGCAAGGACAGGGTCGGCAGAAGTGGCAGTAGCTACACGACGAAAATCAATCGGAAACGATTCGACCACGGCATCGGTTTCCGAATCAATGAACAGGCAAGCAATTTCGGAGGAATCGAATGCTCTATCCTCAGCAACAGGCAAACGGGACAACGCATAGACGTTTCCGTGCTTAGCAATGGACCGATACAAGATATTGTAGCGCTACTGCGAGATGAAAATAGACCAGCGAATGAATTTCTGCGCTGTACGTGGAGGTACAGGCTTGTTCGGATGAAAAAGCGATGTCAAAGGTTTGTGGTCTGTGATGATGGTAAAGTGACGCCCATACAAGAAATCATGAAACTTTGTAACACCAATACGAGAGCCAATGCTTCTTTCTCGATCTGTGAATAATTTATTTGCGCAGACGAGAGCAATTTGGACGCAAAGGCAATAGGGCGATCGTCGATCCATCTTTGTGCACAAGCACAGCACCGATCCCGAAATCCGATGCATCCACCATCAACAAAAGGGGCTTCTGGGGATCGAATGGCGTAAGGCAAGTATTGGAAAGCAACACAGATTTCAATTGGCGAAAGGCGTGTTCGCATTCCGTCGTCCAGACGAACGGAACACCTTTACGGCGTAAGCGATGAAGCGGAGCTGAAATGGAAGAGGCGTGGGGCACATATTTATGATAATAGTTGATTTTTCCCAGCACACTCTGTAGCTCCTTCAAATTCTGCGGCGAAGGCAAGTCTTGTATGGCACAGAGGTGCTCAGGACTGGGATGTATGCCTTGGGCATTGAGAACATGTCCCAGGTAGGGCAAGTCCCGAGCAAAAAACACACATTTGTCCTTCGGCAAGCGAAGACCATTTTGTCGCAAGACCTGAAATAATGTTCTGAGATTGGCTAAATGTTCTTATTCCGTCTTTCCGGAGATCACAATATCGTCCAAACAGTTTGCTGCAGTAGGGACTGACGCACAAACAGTTTGTAGATATTGCTGAAACAATGCAGGGGCGGATGCACACCCGGATGGCAGTCGTTTGAATCGATACAAACCAAGATGCGTGTTAACCACCAAAACGTGCTGGGATTCTTCATCCACCAGTATTTGCAAGTACGCATCTGCTAGGTCCAACTTCCAAAAATATTGACCCGGGCACAGTTTGTCAAAAAGATCTTCCGGGCGGGGTAAAGGAAAAGTTGCAATCACTAGTTGTGGATTCACTGTTGCCTTGAAGTCCACACAAAGTCTCAATTTTCCGGAAGGTTTTGGCAAAATTATTAAGGGTGATGCCCAGAGAGAAGCCTGCACACGTTCAATCACACCTTGTGATTCCAAATTGTGTAATGTTTTTGCGACCTCATCACGCAATGTGTGGGGAACATTGCGCACTCTGAAAAATTTCAGTTGCGTGTTTACTTTCAGTTCCAAATGTGCTTTATAGTTCTTACCGCAACCAAGCCCCGGTGCAAAAATGTCTGCAAATTCTTCACATAGACAAGAAACACTGTCGGAAGGCACGGTCTGGTTCACTGATAGGACCTGATTTACTATAGACAAGTTAAACAACTGAAATAAATCGAAACCAAACAAGTTCACTGCAGAAGAAGAACGAAGGACGTAAAATGACATAAGTTTTGTTTGTCCTTTGTATGTTGCAAGAAGGTTGCTCTGTCCTAATACAGGGATATCTTGCCCTGAATAGCTTGTTAACTTAACATTTGTGGCACGCAACGGAGGTGTGCCCAGCTGTTTCTGCATGTCTTGATTGATCAGTGAAACTGCAGCTCCGGTATTGAGCTGGAATGATATCACTTTGCCGCTAATGGCCAAGTCTACAAAAAGTTTATTGTCCTGCTGATGACAAGAGCGACTGTCTCGTGCAACGTGAACTGACACTGGTACAGAATCACTTGCGACTTGACGGGATTTCCGGCAGTGTCGATGCACACTTTTTGTGGCATGAACACAGTCACTGTTAGAGAGAGTGGCACTGGGAGGAGTGGAATGAACTACATGAATTTCCATGGGCGAAGTTTCACGAGCCTGAGTATCCTTGGTTCGAATTCGGCGCGAAAAAAGGGCCTGGAATGGGTGTGAGTGTCCGATCTGAGCTTTTTCTGGCAAACACTCTGAACATGTCCTTTTTTATTACAGAAAAAGCAAATAGCTTGGCGTGACGGGCAATTCTCACGCGAATGTCTAGTAGCACACCTCGGGCATGATTTTAGCACTGTATTGGCTTGCCTGCGCAGCACACGTGGCTGAGAGCCTCTCAGCATTGGCGCGGCCGGGCGCAAGGGCTGTTTACTGCTCCGTGCAGCTTGCCCGGCGGGCCGGATAACTTGACACATGGCTGGTGGAGTTTCAAATGATTCCTGATCAAAGTCAAGTGTGTCCTGCCGATCCAATATGTCCATCACTTGTTGAAGGGAGGGATTGACTAGTTTCAAAATCTGTTCCCGTATACGAACATCAGAAACGTTCTGTGCAATTGCATCACGCACCATAGTATCTGAATGAGGGAGTCCTCATTGACACTCAAAAGCACAATCCCTAGTAAGGCCTTGCAAGGTTGTAACCCACTCCTTATTGGTCTAACCTGCTGTACGCTTTGTATGAAAGAAGGTATACCTTTTCGCAACTACATTGACTGATTCTTTGAAATATGCATCTAATGCAGAAAAAATTTCGACATAGGACAGAGTTGCTACTTCGCATCGGGGAAATAATTTGACTATCACACGGTACGTTTTCACCCCTACTGAGGACAACAAAAATGGCTGCCGCTCGTTACCTTGAATTCTGTAGGCGGCGAGATGGAATCCAAATTGGCGTGACCACTCCGTCCAGCATTCCAGTGCAGCATCAAAAGGTCGAAAAGGTGGTGCAACAGCGTGTTGTGGCTGCGACAGCGGTGGAGCGGCGGCTGCCGAATCGTTTTGCATTGCATGTTGACCCTGGACGAGCTGTGCAAGGGCATCCAGTAAGGCCTGCGTCTGCTGATTCTGTAAGCGATAAACATCTGTGGTGAAGCCATTATACAAGTAAATCAGGGCAACATCGATAAGACTGCGGGGGCCTCGTCGCCAAATGTTGTCGATTAGCAGGAGAGCCAACCCAGGAATACTAGAGGAAGCCGAAAGGCACGCATTTTAGCTCATGCAGGCTGGCGTGAGGTCTGGAACAGGACAGGGAAATTAGACTTTAGAAAAATGGACGTAGCTGGTGGAATACTTAACTTTAGTCCATTAATGGTGAACATCGGTCTGACGGTATATGAATTACAAGATCAATAGCAACTGATAATGGCGCCTTGCTAGGTTGTAGCAAATGACATAGCTGAAGGCAATGCTAACTATCGTTTCGGCAAATGAGAGCGTATTTTGTCAGTGAACCATCGCTAGCAAAGTCGGTTGTACAACTGGGGCGAGTGCTAGGAAGTCTCTCTAGACCTGCCGTGTGGCGGCGCTCGGTCTACAATCACTGATAGTGGCGACACGCGGGTCCAACGTATACTAATGGACTGCGGCCGATTTAAAGGCTACCACCTAGCAAGTGTGGTGTCTGGCGGTGACACCACAGAATGTGTCAACCAGATCGCGCAAATGGGCAACTAATTTAGTCAATGTGTTTCGGGACCTAATTTCAAGCCACACAGCTGAATACCACAGATAAATGTAAGATCCTCTTTAGAGCAGTATGCCTTAAAACAGCAGAGAATCAGACATATACGTGTTCAACATGGCACATATACAAATGACCAGCATCTCCACCAAATTCCTGGATCGATTTCAAGTAAACTTGTGTTGAAAATGTCACATATACAAATGATCAGAATCTCCACCTAATTCCTGGATCGATTTCAAGTAAACGTGATATACATGTTAGTTAGTATCTGAAAAACCGCCAAGCTCACGTTGGGCTGATGGTGGTGGTGATAATGGTGTGATGGACAGAGAAGGGGGACGAGGAGCAGGTAGATAGAGAGAGAGGAGGGAAGGGAGAGGAGAGACAGAGAAAGGAGGAGGTAAGGGACAGGAGGAGAAAGAGATGGACAGACGATGAAGGAGGAGATGGACAGAGAGAGGGGGAGGAAGTGGTTGACGTACAATGAAGACACGACGAGAGAGGTGGCGGAGGGTAAGGGCAGAGAGTAGGGTGGGAGGAGGAGATAAACAGAAAGTGCAGGACTAGACAGAGAGAAGGGGAGGAGCAGATGGGTAGAGAGAGGGGAGGGGACGAGATGGACGGATAGAGGGCGAGGAGAAGATGTACAGAGTGAGTGGGGAGGAGTGTTGGGCAGAGAAAGTGGGGAGGAGGAAATGAACAGAGAGAGTGAGAGGAAGTATATGGACAGAGAGAGGACGTGGGAGGAGATGGAGTACTAAAAGACTGGAATATGTAAATATCCGGGCAATGTCGTGTCTCTCAGCTAGTATAATCGTTCTAATATATTTTGTCTTACGTAGTTTGGACGTTTAAATTTGGGGTGGGGGTTGAGCAAAACATTTAGTGTATGAGAAAGACATTTTTATTTTGAAAAAGTTTTAATATCACGGTAAACAATTACAGCTTTTGAAAGCATCTCGCTAAACAGCATTTTTATTTTCCCAAAAAGTTCTGATATTTTCCACAAAATACTCTTTGCCACATTCTGCAAGGACTTCCAATAGTCACCTTCTGTTACAAGTACCAAATATTCACCGTGTCTCTGTGTGGCGGGACAGAAGCGTATTATGATTTTTGTAGGGGCCACGAGGAAGTATTGTTTTAAAAGGACATTTCATTGCACTGCATTGCATTGCAATGAGCCGTGTGTGCTGGAATAGGGGCGAGACGGTTCAAAATTTGCAGCGTTGACACGATTTTGGTTGACATCTTTCTAATTACTCTACTCTGGTGGTCAATAGGGATTGTGTAGGTTGTTGTGGTTGGCAGGAGAGCCAACACCGTGTCACTAGAGGAGGCCGAAAGGCACGCGTTTTAGCTCACGCAGGCTGGCCTGAGGTCTGGAACAGGACAAGGAAATTAGAATTTAGAAAAACGGACGTAGCTGGTGGAATACTTAACTTTAATCCATTAATGATGAACGTCGCTCTTGACGGTACATGATTCACAGTATCAATAGTAATTGAATATGGCGCCTTGCTAGGTCGTAGCTAATGATGTACGAGGGGCGTTCAGAAAGTAAGCTCCGATCGGTCGCGAAATGGAAACGACTATGAAAATCCGATAAAGCTTTGCACAGATGTGTTGGGTAGTGTCTCTAGTATAACCCCAGTTAGCATCACGTCGCTCTTCTCATTTCTGAGCTCGCAGTGAGTGCGTAAAGATGTCTAGAAAATAGTGTCTGCCGCCAAGTACGAGGGCCTGGTGAGAAATTTCGCCTGAAGCTATGCAGCTAACATTACATAACTGTCGTGCTGTTTCGTCTTCGCGACAATTCTCAGCCGCATTCTGCAGGGGCAATGAAGATGCTCCTGCATCGTTTTCAAATGGAAATGTTAGATTACCCACAATACAGTCCGCAATTGTCTCCCCCTGAGTTTCATCTCTGGTCACATGAACCGCTGTCTTTGAAGACAACATTTTGACACAGACAACGAGGTGTAGGCCAGCGTGGAGGATTGGCGGAAAGCACTGGCGGCTGCCTTCTATGATGAGGCTATTGAAAAGTTGGTACAACGCTATGACAAAAGTCTAAGTCAGAACGGCGACTACGTAGAGAAGTAGCTGAAAGGTGTAGCTAATTATTACAAGTAAAACATTTCTGATGTTCACTGTGGTTTCAATTTGGCAATCAATCGGAGCTTACTTTCTGAACAGGCCTCGTAGCTGAAGGCTATGCTAACTATCGTCTTGGCAAATGAGAGCGTATTTTGTCAGAGAACCACCGCTAGCAAAGTCAGTTGTACAACTGAGGCGAGCGCTAGAAAGTCTCTCTAGACCTGCCGTGTGGCGGCGCTCGGTCTGCAATCACTGATAGTGGCGACACGCGGGTCCGACGTATACTAACGGACCGCGGCCGATTTAAAGGCTACCACCTAGCAAGTGTGGTGTCTGGCGGTGACACCACATAGGTCATATCAGTCGTGTGGCTTGCAAATTTGCACGGTTGTTTTGTATTCATTCTGAGTACAGAAATTGCAGTACGTAAAGTGGTATTCATGCACATGGCATGAATACCACTTTCTCGTTTTCCGTAGGCTGAAAGCTGATTTATGGGAATGACCAACATCTTTTCAGTATGTTGCATTACGTATTCAAACTTGTCATACCATCATGCATTAAGATTAGTTAATTGTCCTCCTGGAAGATGTATTTAGAGAATATATATTTTCATGCTTGTACTAGAATTTCAATTCACGGTGTGTGTATTGAGAATCTGTGTGTCTTCGTTACCTGTATCCACAGTTTGAGAACTCCTTTAATTATTTTGCTCTTCCTAAGCCATTTTTTCTCGAACATAAGAGCTACATGCTTATGTACCGCCATCTTGTCGACACCTGTTGCCAAAATATTTGTCCTGTCAGTGAGAATTCAGAATGCGATTACCCAACTACTTCAGTAGTTAACAGTTATGTCAGTTCATTAATAGTAAATATCCCCCTCTGTGTGTCAGTATTGCACCAGTGTATCAAGGTAAGTATAGGACGCTAAGCAGATTGCAATGGAAAACTATTCAGTGTGTTTCTTCGTATAATAGTGAGATATTTTATAAAGTACATAGTGAGGGAAATCCCATTTTACATAGTATATCTAAATTTTGGTTTTGAATCATGTCATGACCATATATGTTGGACTACGTATTTTAGTGATAAATCTTTTTGATTCCAAGCTCAGTAGCACTACTTTTGTCCATAAGCTAAAAGTATCGACATTATATCACTTTTGGGTAGGACGTTATAAGTATTGATCCACTATTGACACAACTAAGTACTTAACTATGCAAATTCTTATTTACGTACTTGTATGTGTCACTATGACTATTTCTTTGATTACTTGTGGCCAGATCGCATTTTGAGCTGCAGATAGGGGCACTGACATTCATATTTTAGAGAATACCATAAATGATCAGGAGTGTACCCAACTTCTCATGAAAGTAGAGTAGTTTCTACTCACAGTGCATAATTTACAATCTGAACTTGAGCATCAGTACACCTATTCTGTTAAGGATTTCTGTCATCTTTATCCTGGTGAAACATAAAGCTCACTGCAAAATCGTGGACTCAGCCGTCCGCAGAATTAATTCTTTTTTTTTTTTTAATTATGGTAAAAGTCCTCGGCTCCTTTCGTTTTTGTCTTATTCAACTAATATTTCACTTTCAGTTGCTCTGCGTATTCGTACGACACTTTCAAGAACACTTCTTTACTCAAAGGGTTAGTCTGGCTATCTAAATCCTTAACGGGTTATTTTGGCTATCTAATTCCTTAACGTGATGCTAGAATATTGTTTCTTGTTCATCACTGAATATTCTCGGAGAAAAACATACTATTTCATGTTATAAGTTTCAAAACCACCTCTTTGTCATGTCTTTTAGGTGTATTACCTAAAGCGCTTCTTGTAACTGAATATTTATTACACAGGTTCCATGAGTGTCATTTCAAGAAATCAGATTCTTTATACGGCTTCCTTCTTGTTATTTCCATTCAGTTTATGCCCTCACGTTTCCAAGTTTGCCTCTTAAAGGAAAGAATGAAAAAGTCTAACTTTTTATAATCTCTGTTTTGTCTGGTACAACCTGAAATTTGTTTTGTCCGATACAGTATAGAGAAGAACATCAGTTGTGTTTAAAGATACAGCAAAAATTTAATATTACTTACTTGGAAACAAAACACAAGACTTTATAGTTACGTTGGTGCACCGGAAAGCTCATTAGGAACAGATAACTGATTGCCACTCCGGAATGCGCCGTTGCTGTATATCAGCATCACGTGAGTGGTCTTGTTTCTTCCTCCGTTGTTCACACCACAGTGATGCGACAGTTGTGCTTGGAACAAGTCCGACTTTAGGAACAGATATCCCATACCATCTAACTTTCCCCTGCACTCATCTGTTATCTGTCTTACAGGGACTTCGGATAACAAGCTATAATAATCCTTGAGGCAAATTAATCACGAAACGCTCATTACACCGCACGGTGCATAGATCAAAGGCCACTTGGGAAACCGCAGCACGTCGCCCCTGTTACTAGGTTTACGAGGTCGAACCACGGACCTTCCAACACTGGGGTCGGTGACTGGTGGGCGGACGTCGGCGGCGTACGGCGTCGTCGGCAGCGTGTAGGGTTACAGGCCACACCGCCAGACCACAACCACATAAGCCACTTGCGGACGAGCCCCGCCCCCTAACAAGATCACAAACTTGAAATTGCCATCGGCCGTCAGAGGAGTGAGCGCGCCGCATGCAAATCTAATCCCCCGTCTGCGAGTGGACACTGGCCGCAGGAAGCCAGAAGTTACACCGAGCAGCACGCACGCTGTCTGCCCTCTGCTTGTACTGGCTCGCTGATTAGTCGTGAGTAAGCCAGACATTATCAGCCTGCCGCACTGAGGGAATGTGGAAAGTTAAAATCCTTAACAGTGTGCCGACGTTAATGTTATTCTCGTGCATTGTACACTTACGCCTTCTTCTACCCTGAACATCTCCGTGCATGCTACGTACATCACATATTTCACGCCAATTTAACTCTCTTTTCTGTATCCCGACCGATTTGATTCAGACCGCCAAAACTCTCTCCTGCGTTATCTCAGAGTTGAATTGAGCCCACGGTGCTCAATTATCCAATTCTGTGCTCGAATATCCGACTTCAGCTACAGATTTTATCCTCTGGATTTCCCTCTAGTATCACTGAGGTTATCCCCTGAAGTATCACCACATCTCCTATCCCCCACTCCCTTCTTCTTGTCAGGGTTTTATCACATGCTCCTTTTTTCCGGTTAACTTCTTATACTATCATTCCTCTTAATTTTCAACCGTTTTATGTGGTATCACATCTCAAAGCAGTTCTTGACAGGTGTGAAAATTACCGAACTATCAGTTTAATAAATCACGGTTGCAAAGTACTAACACGAATTCTTTACAGACGAATGAAAAAACTGGTAGAAGCCGACCTCGGGGAAAATCAGTTTGGATTCCGTAGAAATGTAGGAATACGAGAGCTAATACTGACCCTACGACTTATTCAGCAGCTAGGTAAAGGAAAGACATACCTACGTATATATCATTTGTAAACTTAGAGAAAGCTTTTGACAATGCTGACTGGAATACTCTCTTTCAAATTCTGAAGGCGACATTGGTAAAATACTGGGAACGAAAGGCTGTTTGTAATTTGTACAGAACCAGATGGTAGTTATGAGAGTCGAGGGGCATGAAAGGGAAGAGATGGTTGAGAAGGGAGTGTGACACGGTTGTAATTCCCGGTGTTATTCAATCTGTACTTTGAACAAGCAGTAAAGGAAACCAAAGAAAAATTTGGAGTAGAAATTAAAACTCAGGGCGGAGAAATAAAAACCTTGACGTTTGCCGATGACATTGTAATTCTGTCGGAGACAGCAAAAGACTTGGAAGAACAGTTGAACGGAATGGACAGTGCCTTGAAAGACGGATATAAGATGAACATAAGCAAAAGCAAAACGATTATAATGGAATGTAATCGAATTAAACCAGGCGATTCTGAGGGGAATTAGATTAGGAAATAAGACACTTTAAGTAGAAGGTGAGTTTTGCTGTTTGGGCAGCAAAATAAATAATGATGGTCGAAGTAGAGAGGATATAAAATGTAGACTGACGATGGCAAGGAAAGCGTTTCTGAAGAAGAGAAATTCGTTAACATCGAGTATAGATTTAAGTATCGGGAAGTATTTTCTGAAATTATTTGATTGGAGTGCAGCCATGTATGGATTTGAAACATAGACGATGAACAGCTTAGACAAGAAGAGAATAGAAGCTTTTAAGTGCGGCGCTACAGAAGAATGCTAAGGATTGGGCCGGCCGCTGTGGCCGTGCGGTTCTAGGTGATTCAGTCTGGAACCGCGCTGCTGCTTCGGTCACAGGTTCGAATCCTGCCTCGGGCATGGATGTGTGTGATGTCCTTAGGTTAGTTAGGTTTAAGTAGTTCTAAGTCTAGGAGACTGATGACCGCCGCGCATGATTAGCCGAGCGGTCTAGGGCGCTGCAGTCATGGACCGTGCGGCTGGTCCCGGCAGAGGTTCGAGTCCTCCCTCGGGCATGGGTGTGTGTGTTTGTCCCTAGGATAACTTAGGTTAAGTAGTGTGTAAGCTTAGGGGCTGATGACCTTACACTTAGGTCCCATAAGATATCACACACATTTGAACTTTTTTTTTTTTTTTTTTTTTGACAGATGACCTCAGATGTTAAGTTCCATAGTGCTTGGAGCCATTTGAACCATTTTGAAGATTGGATGGGGAGATCACGTAATTAATGAGGAGGTATTGAATAGAATTGGGGAGAAGAGGATTTGATGACACAACTTGACTAGAAAAAGAGATCGGTTGGTAGGACATGTTCTGAGGCATCACGGGATCACCAATTTGGTACTGGAGGGAAGCGTGGAGTGTAAAAATCGTAGAAGGAGACCTAGCCATAAACACACGAAGCAGATTCGGAATGATATAGGTTGCAGTAGTTATTCGAATACGAAGAGGCTTGCACAGGATAGAGTAGCACGGAGAGCTGCATCATACCAGTCTTTGTCTCAAACACCTCGATGCTTCTATTTTCCGGTTTTCCTAGAGTCCATTATTCAGTAACATACAATAATGAGCTAAAAACGTACATTCTCAGAAACTTCTTCCTCAAATTAATGCAGATGTTAATGTTAGTAGACTGATTTTGCCTAGCAATGTCGTCTCTGCCTGTTCTATTCTGCTCTTTCTGTTGTCATTGGTTCGTCAGTCATGTGTTATTTGGCTTCCTTGAGTCTACACTGTGGGCATAATTTTTGATTTCAGCTTTTCGTTATTGTCATTTCTTCCGCTCTCATTACTTTCATCTTTTTCTGAGTTAAATAACCGTTGCAAACATCCACCGAAGACTGTCAAATTCTTTACTCAAGATGACCTTTTATTGCGTTATGTATTATAATAAAAGAATGAGTTGTTCGTTGCAGACTGTGTTGTGGTTTACTAAAATCATACTATTTGCTAATTTCAGCCGCGAACCATTATCAAGTACATTTTCTGAGTAATGTGTTACATATCGTGCATGACATAGCAAATGTGTTTCATTATGGCTCGCGGCCGAAATTAGCTAGTAGCACGATTTTAATAAAGCACAATACAGCCTACAACGGACAGTGAGTTCTTTCATTAAACACCTAAAGGCTGCGGATCCCCAAGGAAGCAAATTACTCACGTATTATATAGTTTCGGCATGCAGCCATTTTCAAATGCAGTTGCGTCGGCGACGTACGTGTCATATTTATATGACACACACACACACACACACACACACACACACACACACACAGAGGGAGAGAGAGAGAGAGAGAGAGAGAGAGAGAGAGAGAGAGAGAGAGGGAGAGAATATTAAAAATGGTTTTACCATTCAGAAATTTCATCGAGGCTGTGGTCCCACAAACGTAGTAACTAATGGAACTCTTGTATTTTTTCGATTTGCTCTGAACCTATATCTGTACTCGTTAGACTGTTCATTCCAACCAATAGGTCCTGTATATTCTTCGCTTTCACTGAAGGCAGCAGCGTCATGAGCGAATCTTACCATTGGTAGCCTATCACTTTGAATATTAAACCTACTCCTGAATCTTTCTTTTATTACCGTCGTTGCTTCTTCGATGAACAGATTTAACATTAGGGAATCTTGCTTCCTTGTAAAACAGTGAATGTCGCTGTTAATCTTCCGTTCGTATTGTTCCCTCTTGATTCTTCCATATATTGTCTATGTCCTGTCTTTTCGTACGCCTTACACGTATTTTCCGGAAAAATTCGGACATCTTGCACCATTTTACACAGGGGGCGCTTTCCCGAGATCGACGAAGTTCATGAACACCTCTTTATTTTAAGCCTAGTCTTCATTATCCTGAGCTCTGCGTAGTGTCGTCACTAACATTCAACAATGAAAGCATGGCAGAAACGAAAGTTGTCAAATGGTTCAGATGGCTCTGAGCACTATGGGACTTAACTTCTGAGGTCATCAGTCCCCTAGAACTTAGAACTACTTAAACCCAACTAACCTAAGGACATCACACACACCTATGCCCGAGGCAGGATTCGAACCTGCGACCGTAGCAGTCACGCGGTTCCAGACTGTAGCGCCTAGAACCGCTCGGCCACCACGGCCGGCAGTTGTCAAATCATTCCCACCCAACCAACGCAGACTAGTCATCATCCAGCGCGGCACAAAAATTCCTCTTGTAACCTTAGTCCTGCAAGCCCTATGGTGTTTTCAAAGCGCAGGTTGGGACTATTTTAAGAAGCGATTGAATGATGTCATCTTTTTCATCTACCCAACCCTCGCTAATTACAAGAAATTCGTGGATGCCCTAAATTATAACACCAAAAATTTTATAGCAAGTGAATTTCGACGCTGGTACATGCCTGAATGGTCACAAGAATTTTATGTACTCTATCGGCAATCACACAAGTACATAACAACAGACGATCTGTTGAATGTAGATAGAAAAATCCTAGTTACCAGTCCTAACTTCGTGCCTACTCGAAACAAACACGTTCCACAATCTCTGAACCTACACAACGTCGGACTCCTTTGCCACTGCATCTCCCACAGGATCTCTCTACCAAACAACGGAATCCGCCTTACTATCAGATACCCTTTGTATGACCAAGATTCTCGCATGTTTTCCACGCAGTCCTCGTTTGTCTCCTCACATTTAGGGGCTGGCCTTTATCTTATGCATCCTTTCTCTGAATCCAGTCTGTCTTGCTGCCACTTCCTCACACTACTCATTCCCGTCTAGCAACATAATTCCTTTAACAAAACACTCCTCGAATCATTACTTAACACTACAGTTTACCTTTCTTAAGCACGTCCTACTACTTAGTGCAGTTTACTAAAGTATGTGTTTTGAAAAAAATAATCGTAAGTTCTCATCATCAAAATTGTACAAATGTCCTCCTCATGCACTTTAATAAACATTAACATTTTATCATTTTGATATTTCACAAGTAGTTCTAAATATTAATCATTGTACCTCTGCTAAAACAATCCTCAAATGACCACTCTAAGGAAGCATGTAAGCTTCCGATACCCTACGTCAACGTACAATACCCATTCACAGACGGCAAGTGGAAGGTATATAAGCTGTTTCGGGCGGACTCGGGTAAGAGCGCAATGTCATCGCAATGAGTACACAAAGTGATTTATCTGACGCCAAAAAGGCATGATTATTAGCTTTGGGGTACGGATGGGAACATTTCAGAAACGTGAAAGTCAGTAAACTCTTCGGTTGTAGCCATGGTTCAAGTATACTGTGCTTCGAAAAATGGCGCTATCCAAAATCGACGCCGAGGAAACTGTGAGGCACCACGGGCCATAGGTTACAAGGATTGAACGACGGCTGCGGATATGTGTACAGGCGAACAGGCGTGCAGTTGTTGAGCAACTGACCGCAGGAATGAACCAAGGGGCTACCAAGAGTGCCTTCTCAACGTCTATGAAAGAAACGTTGCTGTGTATGGGACTCCTCAGCAGGTGCCTGGTTCACGCAACCAATACACCCATGGTGACTGCTGTCCATCGGTGATGTGGGGTAGAATTTTCACGCCAGTATAGCAACTACACGTCCCCTGAGTGAGGAAAGGTGGCTTTTTAATAAGAAACACGTTTCATGCTCCATCGGACTGATGACCGTTGGCATTTACGTCATGAAGCGTCTTGAAGAAAACACACAGAAAGAAACGTCGGAAGATCCATTCCAGAGGAGGTAGCGTTATGATCTTTGGGAACGTTATTGTAACATTCCCTGGGCGATCTCGTACTTCATGAAGCTGCAATGGATCAATGTAAGTATGCATCAATCACTGGGTAACATGTCCGTCCCTATATGTAGTTTGCCGGCCAGTGTGGCCGAGCGGTTCTAGGCGCTTCAGTCTGGAAGCGCGCGACCGCTACGGTCGCAGGTTCGAATACTGCCTCGGGCGTGGATGCGTGTGCTGTCCTTAGGTTAGGTTTAAGTAGTTCTAAGTTCTAGGGGACTGATGACCTCAGATGTTAAGTCCCATAGTGCTCAGAGCCATTTGAACGATTTTGAACCTACATGTAGTTTATCTTTTCCTCGGCGTGATGGCATCTACCAGCAGGACAACAAAACCTGTTCCACAACTCGTAGTGTATGTCCATGGTTGGAACACCGCCAGGATGTGTTTGCCGCCGTTCCCTGGCCACCGACTCCCCAGATTTGAACCCAATAGAAAACGTATGGGATCACATCAGATGGTCTGTGCGCACTACAGATTTTCACAGTAAACTAGCGCAGGAGGCCATGACATTGGAGTCGGAATTGCTCCACATCCCTCTCTGTATCTCCCAGAAACTCACGAATTATCTTCCTTCACGTCTCGCAGTGAACGCGCTGCAAAAGATGGTTATTCAGATTTTTGACACGTGGTCACATTATGGTAATGTGAGTGGAGAGTGTACAACAAGTAAAGCAAGATACACAGAGGTGTCAAGAGTCATGGGAAACCTCCTAATGCTGCGTCGGACCTTCTTCTGACCGACGTAGTGCAACAACTAAAGGTGGCATGGGTCAACAAGTCGTTGAAAAGTCCCCTGCAGAAATATTGAGCCATGCTGCCTCTATAGCAGTCCATAATTGCAGAAAGTGTTGAGAGTGCAGGATTTTTGGCACGAACGGACCTCTCGATTATGTCCCATAAATGTTCGATGGAATTAATGTCGGGCCGTCTGGAGGGTCAAATCATTCGCTCGAATTGTCCAGAATGTTCTTCAAGCCAATCGCGAACAATTGTGACCAGCTGAAATGTCATAGCTGTTTGGGAACATGAAGTCTATGAACGGCTGCAAATGGTCTCCAACTAGCAGAAAATAGTCATTTCCAGTCAATCAGCGGCTCAGTTGATCTAGCTCAGGTAGAAGATGGGTGTCACTTAGCACTAGGTCTGGTCTTTGTCGCAAGCCATCGGAAACGTCCCACTGAAAGTAGTAAAAGATACGTTGGGTTGCACCAGCACTGTGAGGAGGGGCGTTATCATGAATCAGAACAGTTCCAAAAGCCAGCGTGCCTGTCTTATAAAGTACGTCATATACTCGCTTCATTCTCCTAAACTGCGTTGCACTATGCCCTTCTGCTTGGAAGAAACGAATAACGCTTCACAGTTCCTACTTGACGAGAGAATCGATTGAGGCAGCGATGTTTATGTGACTGAAGCTCATCAAAAACTGACGTCTTAAACGCGGCAATGACAGAGTGTGTGATGCGGGAGATACCAACAGTCTTTCGGTCTCCTATGCTATGCGATTTGAGGTTAGACAAAAAAATGGCAACATCTCGTAAATGCTGCTCCAATTTCCTGTATAGACATGATCATAGAGATGATAGATGTTATTTCTGCAGAGATAAACTCCGTCCACAGGCCCTGGAGGGGCTAACCGTTACAGACCGACCTCCGCGCCATTTTATGCTAATGGCGTCATTGGTTCAAATTGGTTAAAATGGCTCTGAGCACTATGGGACTTAACTTCTGATGTCATCAGTCCCCTAGAACTAAGAACTACATAAACCTAACTAATCTAAGGACATTACACACATCCATGCCCGAGGCAGGATTCGAACCTGCGACCGTAGCGGTCGCGCGGTTCCAGACTGTAGAGCCTGGAACCGCTCGGCCAAACCGGCCGGCTGGCGTCATTGGACGTGGCATGGAGAGGCGTGGGATCAACACGCGTCTCTACCGGGCGGTGTCACTTTTCGTGACCTGAAGCCTTGTACACTTGGACAAGCAGCTTCTCAGTTGGCCTATCAAGGGTGAGTGCAGCTTGTTTCAACACTACAACCCAGGAAAAATCGGTGGCAGTATCGGGAATCGATTCCGGGTTATCTGCATCGCAGTCAATCGCGCTAACCACTTAGCTATGGAAGCGAACTACCGTTTTAGACACTGGCACACATTTCTTCCACACGTTCTTGTGTCCCGGACAAGAGACCTGAAAGCGGAGCAGACCAGGCTTGATGTCCGCACGTGCTAAATGATGGACGAATCTGCTAATCATTCTGGATAACAAATGGACGAATGTCGTGCACAACACCTTGGGTAAAGGGAGATGCAAGTATAATTCCATGGAACTATTGGGAAAACGTATCTCGCAAACACTGCAGGAACATATACGTATAATAATGTATATTGATGTGGATGTGCTCTGCGTTATTCAGTGTTTCCTAGCCGGCCGGAGTGGCCGAGCGGTTAAAGGCGCTACAGTCTGGAACCGCACGACCGCTACGGTCGCAGGTTCGAATCCTGCCTCGGGCATGGATGTGTGTGATGTCCTTAGGTTAGTTAGGTTTACGTAGTTCTAAGTTCTAGGGGACTAATGACCACAGCAGTTGAGTCCCATAGTGCTCAGAGCCATTTGAACCATTTTCAGTGTTTCCTCAGTAGGTACCTGAGATGTGCAGTTATTGCAATCTATGCTGTCGCAGCGTGACACACTGTGGTTGTAGCCGCAATAAAACTAAATCATACCTATATTAACAAGCCACTGTAAAGCATACGGCATTTTACCGCATTTTAGGCATTCTTCCCCCTTCCAATAGCGTAAATAGCGCAGAAAGATTGACTGCTCGAATGCCTCGATGTGTGCTGCTGTATTAGTCAGACCTTGTCTTCGCTGTCTACTGTAGCGATACGTACAGGCAGGAAGTATACTTCTAAATTCTTCTCTTGATACTGCCTCCCGAAAGTTCATAGTATGGCATTAGCGGGATAACTGATGTCCGTTTTCAACTGTCTGCCAGTTCAGGTACTTCCTACCCCACGTAAGCTTCCCTGAAGCTGTCCCGTCAGTGAAACAATTCTACGAACATTCGTGCTGCCCTTCTTTGAATACATGAATACGTTCTGTATTCCTCATAAATCGTATAACCTTATGACAGAAAACCATAGAACTTTTAATCAGAAGTAATTGATCAGATTTCAATCAAGACCTTCCTTTCGGTCTTTGAACATAAAGAATAGCGGTTTCATCAGAATTCGTACGCAAAGGGGTTCGTGATGGATTCTTTCCTCTCTTGAACGGTGTTAGCTGATTTAATATTCTGTCACCACTTATGTCAATAGCTATCATTTCGGTATACGTGCGACGACTGAAAGAAAGAACCGTAGTATGGACTTCCTCAAAAAAACTTTGAAATGTATTCTCTGGGTCATTCTCCGTTTCGTTCCAAGTATGTTTGCCGAACGACTGGATATATTACATTTCCTAACCTACATAAGCTTCCTTGGAAAAGACACGTCTACATTGTGTTTTACGAAGCTCTTTAAATTCGTCTCTTGATTTTTAACTTTTTCATCCCCGGAGACCAACGTTTCTGGTTAACTGTTCAGCTTACCTGCAACCCAGTTTTCGTCACAACTGCTAAGCAGATACAATATACTGACTTTCTTAAAATTACGCTTAACGTTTGCAGACATTGATGTAACAGTCTTCTGGTTATTGATTGTCTACTCTACCCTAAATGAATTGTGATGTTTCAGTCTGTTCCTCACCGGGACATCCAAGCCACGACTCGCTCCTCTAACGGATGCGGTAAGGTCCGGAGCAAGGCTACCTGTAGTACTCCTTGGCCATCTGCGGGCACTAATGTGGTGAGATATCTGTCGTCTTGTGGTGTTGTACACTGTGGACGTCCAGTACTGTAGCGGCTGGACACGTTCCCTGTCTGCTGGAATTTTTTTATTTTTATTTAATCGTGTCCAAGCCATAGACAACCCACATATTACATATACACACAAATACAAATAAATTTTTTTTTTTTTTTGGTCATCAGTCTACTGACTGGTTTGATGCGGCCCGCCACGAATTCCTTTCCTGTGCTAACCTCTTCATCTCAGAGTAGCACTTGCAACCTACGTCCTCTATTATTTGCTTGACGTATTCCAATCTCTGTCTTCCTCTACAGTTTTTGCCATTTACAGCTCCCTCTAGTACCATGGAAGTCATTCCCTCATGTCTTAGTAGATGTCCTATCATCCTGTCCCTTCTCCTTATCAGTGTTTTCCACATATTTCTTTCCTCTCCGATTCTGCGTAGAACCTCCTCATTCCTTACCTTATCAGTCCACCTAATTTTCAACATTCGTCTATAGCACCACATCTCAAATGCTTCGATTCTCTTCTGTTCCGGTTTTCCCACAGTCCATGTTTCACTACCATACAGTGCTGTACTCCAGACGTACATGCTCAGAAATTTCTTCCTCAAATTAAGGCCGGTATTTGATATTAGTAGACTTCTCTTCGCCAGAGATGCCTTTTTTGCCATAGCGAGTCTGCTTTTGATGTCCTCCTTGCTCCGTCCATCATTGGTTATTTTACTGCCTAGGTAGCAGAATTCCTTAACTTCATTGACTTCGTGACCATCAATACTGATGTTAAGTTTCTCGCTGTTCTCATTACCTCCGTCTTTCTCCGATTTACTCTCAAACCATACTGTGTACTCATTAGACTGTTCATTCCGTTCAGAAGATCATTTAATTCTTCTTCACTTTCACTCAGGATAGTAATGTCATCAGCGAATCGTATCATTGATATCCTTTCACCTTGTATTTTAATTCCACTCCTGAACCTTTCTTTTATTTCCATCATTGCTTCCTCGATGTACAGATTGAAGAGTAGGGGTGAAAGGCTACAGCCTCGTCTTACACCCTTCTTAATACGAGCACTTCGTTCTTGATCGTCCACTCTTATTATTCCCTATTGGTTGTTGTACATACTGTATATGACCCGTCTCTCCCTATAGCTTACCCCTACTTTTTTCAGAATCTCGAACAGCTTGCACCATTTTATATTGTCGAACGCTTTTTCCAGGTCGACAAATCCTATGAAAGTATCTTGATTTTTCTTTAGCCTTCCATCCATTATTAGCCGTAACGTCAGAATTGCCTCTCTCGTCCCTTTACTTTTCCTAAAGCCAAACTGATCGTCACCTAGCGCATTCTCAATTTTCTTTTCCATTCTTCTCTATATTATTCTTGTAAGCAGCTTCGATGCATGAGCTGTTAAGCTGATTGTGCGATAATTCTCGCACTTGTCAGCTCTTGCCGTCTTCGGAATTGTGTGGATGATGCTTTTCCGAAAGTCAGATGGTATATCGCCAGTCTCATATATTCTACACACCAAGGTGAATAGTCGTTTTGTTGCCACTTCCCCCAATGATTTTAGATATTCTGATGGAATGTTATCTATCCCTTCTGCCTTATTTGACCGTAAGTCCTCCAAAGCTCTTTTAAATTCCGATTCTAATACTGGATCCCCTATCTCTTCTAAATCGACTCCTGTTTCTTCTTCTATCACATCAGACAAATCTTCACCCTCATAGAGGCTTTCAATACACATATGCATAAATAAAACAAACCCAAAATGGGGAGTCACATTATAATATAAAGACAAACGTAGTATATATATCATACCACGTCCCGCCAAAATTCAGCGCATTTAACTGCCACTGCCGTAGCGTTTGCCAGATCTTCTTTGCTGCACACTTCCCACATGTTGCTGCATTCCAGGAGGTGGTCCATTGTTTGGGTCTGTCCGCACTGGCACGTGTCCGTCCCGTCTCGGTATCCCCATTTACACATGTTTACGTTGCATCTGCCCACCCCAGTTCGTAGGCGGTTGAGGGTTCTCCATAATGGCCATTTTAGTTCATTTCCAGAGGCCAGTTGTTTGTTGGGTGAGATTAGAGGTGCCTGGTCTCCCGTAGGCAGTGTTGCTTGCCATTTTGACAATGTGGCCTTTTGTTTTGAGGTTTCGAGCGGTTGAACTGAGGTGATGAAACTCCGTCTTGATTTTAGACGTGTGTGTGGAGGGTTTTGTCCGAAGAGCTTGAGGCGCTCTGCTTCGCTTGCTATAGCTCGTCTGATGTTAGGCGGAGCTATGCCACTAAGCAAATGAAGTTGGCTAACCGGGGTGGGTCTTAGGCATCCCGTGATTACGCGATAGGCATCGTTCAGCAGAGGATCCACACGTTTCGCATCCGCTGATCTTTCCCAAACTGGGGCAGCGTATTCAGCAACCGAGTAGAAGAGTGCAAATGCCGACGTACGTAAAGTATGTGGGTCGGCAATAATTCCCATAATCTTAAGATCACACTTTATGCCACACGGACGGCCTGTGCTACGACCTGCTGTCTTTGACCAGCCTCCAGTCGCCCTAGTATTCTACCCCTCATAACGTCATAAATATGTGTTTTTTGAGCCATTTTTAATACACAGTCACCGTTAGCACGTTTGAAAACGTCTGCACACTTACTCGCTGCACCGTACTCTGACATGCTCCAACACACCTCTGCGTATGTGGACTGCTGCCAGCGCCACCGTGCGGCAACTGCAGGTCAAATGCACCGCATGGTCATACATCGAGGTGATTTATACCCGCAAACCGCCCACCACAGCGTTGTTTCACCATGTATCAGCATTATCCTTCATTTACGAGCGTTAGTTTATTTGCCTGTTATTTTGTGTAAGAGAGGTCAAAGTCATCGGATATTGATATGCTAGTATATAGGTGGCAGCAGTATAGCGTTCACTAGGTATAAAAGAGCAGTGCATTGGCAGAGCTGTCATTTTCACTCGGGTGATTCATGTGAAAAGGTTTCAACTTGATTACGGCCACATTACGAGAATTAACAGACTTTATACGCGGAATGGTAATTAAAGTTGGACACATGGTATATTCAGTTTCGGAAATCGGTAGAGAATTCGATATTCCAAGATCGACAGTGTCAAGAGCGTGGCAGAAGACCAAACGTCAGCCACTGCCTCTCAGCACGGACAACGCCGTGGCCGAAGGCGTTCGATTAACGACCGAGAGCAACGGCGTTGTCATAGAGTTGTCAGCGATAACAGATAAGCAACACTGCATGAAATAACCGCAGAAATTGACGTAACACGTCCGACGAACGTATCCGTTAGGACAATGAGGCGAAATCTGGTGTTATAGGGCTGTCGCAGCAGACGACCGACGCGAGAAACTTGGCTAACAATTACAACATCGCCTGCAGAGCCTCTCCCGGGGTCGTGACCGTATCAATTGGACCTAGACAACTGAAACACCATAGCCTGTTCAGCCGAGTCCCGATTTCAGTTGGTAAGAGCTGATGGTTTGAAAGCGGTGCAGACCCCACGAAGCCATGGACACAAGCTGTCAACAAGTCATTGTGCATGCTAGTGGTGGTTCCATAACGCTGTGGCTGTGTTTACATAGCATGTACTGGATCCACTGGTAGCGATTATTGACTGGAAATGGTTGTGTTTGGACATTTGGAGACATTTGTAGCCACTCATGAACTTCATGTTCCCAAGCACCGATGCCATGTCGCCGAGTCACAACTGCTTGTGATTGATAAAGAACACTTTGGACGGTTCGAGTGAATGATTTGGCCACTTAGATCGCCCGAGAACATTAATGAGACATAATCAAGAGATCAGTTCGTGCAGAGCATCCTGCACCGGCAACTCTTTCGCAATTATGGACGGCTATAGAGGCAGCATGGCTCAGTATTTCTTCAGGGAACTTCCAACGACTTGTTGAGTCCATGCCACGACACCTTGCTCCACTACGCCGGCAAAGGAGGTCCGATACGACATTGGGAGGTATCCCATGACTTTTGTCAAAGCTGTCAAGTTCAGCACAACGAGAAGGTGAAGAATATCCTAAATTCTGTCCCCGACAGTACATAAAAGCAAGTCATTTAGTATTCCAACATTTTGTGACTTGTCTAAACGTGAGAACCCTTGTTTGCAAACCCTCACTGCCAAAAATTGCTACCTGTTTTAAGGTAACGACTTACACATGAGCTCTGAATCATCAGTACTGGGACTACAGGTTACGAATCTGGTGTACATTTTCTAGTTTATCTACAGTCCTCTTTCACACTCAGTGGTACGTGATAGTACTTTGATAAGCCGAGTTTCCACAACGAAGAAGGACCCCAGCTAGTGTTAGATGCAAGCAAGCAAGGGCTCCTTTTATTAAGACTTTGCAGCCTGAGATGAGATGTCGTTTCGTCTTGCCTCTTTTGTGCCTGTCTGCTCACGGTGACACAGGAAATTAAGGTGAACCCAACTGAGAAAATTAAGGGGAGGTGTGCGGTGTGCGCTACGAAGCGCGAGGCATTTGTGCTGGGACAAAGAAAATCCTCAGCAGATACGAGAAAAGCTTTCTCAGTAGAAACGTAGTCTCCCTCTCAACGACAACCAATAAATGCACCGTCGGGTACGTGAGGGAACACTTAACGGAAGAAATAATAAAATTATTAACTAATTCCGTGTTATGCTGAAAAGATCTTATTTCTTCTCCTTTCACTATCAGTCAATTCCTTTCATCACACACATAAATTTTACTTTAATGATTTCCTCTTTCTCTGAGCGTGCGCACGATGAACAATGACGTGATTAAAAGCTTCAAGCGATATACGCGAGCTGTGCCAATGTTATCTTCGGCCCATATTTCCGATACTGGCTCAATGATCATGCGCCTGTTCTGGTCCATTCCCTGGTTCCGTCAAGATCGGATCCTATGCAGTCTTGTTATTCGCTGGGTTGGCAAGTGACACAGACAAATATTGTATTCTCTTCAGTTATTTGATTACAATGAGTTTTGTCATTTACTAGGATTTATTCGGTAGAATATCCTGAAGGGTATTGAATCGTCCGACCTCATATTTATGTCGGCAAACTTGGAAGCTATCCATTGAATAAAACGGAGGAGGAATCTGTGTCCATCATAGCTTTTTTCTTCATATTTAAATATCAGTACACTTACTATCCAGGCACTTAACGCGATCCGTGAAAAATTTATATATCAAGAACTTTATTTCTTTGTCATGTTGAAAAAACACATGATCCGGACTCTGGACCGATAGCTTGGCCGTACCTCAGCACGGGTTTTGTAAGATAAGTATTTGCCATTTTAATTAATTCAATTGTGGGTTCTTGCTGCAACATTGTATATTGAATTAACTACAGGAAAACACTTTTTTTCCTTGTTTCACAAACTTTATTATTATTCTGCAACCTAGGTTTCGGATTAGAATATCATTTTCAACTAAACAACTGATCTCAAATATTGCAATAAAGCATAGATAAACTCGTCGTATCTTATTACTCTGTTGTTTCTTGGCTTAAAATTACAATAGTTATGTCCTTGACAGCTCTGACACAGTTGCATGTGTATTCTACAACATTCCTTAGGACAGTATTTACAGTAACTATGACTGAACCAACAGTGCAACAGAGCTATGGGCATAGGAATTGATCTTTATATCATTATCTATTTATGAATGAAGGCACTGTGGTTTGTCTCCTATGTTGACTGAAAGGAGTAAATAACGGAATTGAGTTTCTTCATTCAGTAACAAACATGAGGGCTGTTTTTTAATTTGGAATATTTATAATTGAGAGAGGTTTACACTCTTTCCCTCTATCTGTGGCACTTCCACATCCATTACGTGCTTGTCGGTTTGGTTCATTCGGCGAAGGATGAAACTTGCTCCTTTAGTCTCCAATTTCTGTCCTTCGAGTGTATGGAATATAGCAGGACAGACACTCATGCCCTAAGATATGAAGAAGCAAGCCATATCCATTCTGTACACAATGAACAACGTAGATAGACCGAAAAGGAAACAGTGTAGTTGATCTTTTATAGGTAAAATATCTAATAGGATAAGTAACATATCAAGGGTAAAAGGTTTCTCAATTCTTTACGTCCCATAGTCATTAGGTAGATACAAAAGATAAACAGCTGGCCATTATGAAAACTGTGGTTTATAAGATGATGTGCCAAAAGTATCAGTTCTGTTATATTTGACAGACTGCGAGGTTAAACTGTACTTGCCTTAGAGAACACTAAAGAAGCTGGAGATCATAGAAGTCAAATTCATCCCTTGCATTGTTAGACCAAAACAACCACAAGTTCTTAATAGATATAGAAGTCCTACACATAGAGGAAGAGGTTGCAAATTTCGCTCAATTAAAAATATAAAAAAATCTGTGCAACACCACATTTGCTTTTGAAACAGCAAATTCAGTTCAACTATTCATCTCTTTTAGACACTGTTGCAACCTCTGCTTAGGAGAAGAATCTTGTTACCTTCATATGTAAATAAATAATGTTACAAATTCCCATTCCTGAACACATAGCTCTAATCTAGTGTATGTTTATTCACAGTTACTGTAACGACTGTGAAGACTGTCTTAATTAATGTTGTAGAATACGAATGCAGCTTTATCAAAATTGTCAAAGGTTCAATATTTGTTTGCTAAATTCTAAAAAAAGAAGAAAATATCTGACTGCTGCTAAATATATCACATTTTGAGTATTGTTGTAGTTGAGAGTATAGTGTAAAAATTTGGTAACACTGAAATAGTTGTTTCGAATCTCATAGGTAATACGTTTTTCCTATTTTTTATTCCTTATTTGTTAACAAATGGAAGTGTAATTAACGCCTGTTGGATCGAGTTTTAATAATGAACATCCTTCTATTTTGAACTACTAATTTGCATGAAAGTAAGTTATCATGCAATTACTAATTAAATGTAGAAAGATCAAACTTTTATTGAAAAACTAAGATTCAATATTTGTTAAATAAGACTTAAATTTAGTAATTAATATGGATTTTTAATAATATAAAAAACTACTATTAACATTACACAAGGCCATTGTGTGAGTTCCCCTTGTCAAACTCGCTCTTTACTACTTAGATCATCAGACACCCTCAACTTAACTTTTATTGCTAGCAAGTTAATATAACCTCATGAATTTACTACATACTTCAATCACCTGTTGATATGTGTACCTCCCCTCCCATAATTGTTTTTTTATTATTATTTGGAGAACTAGGTACGTGGCCTGTCTTAGTGTAATGTTTGATTGTTCGCTGGCAGCTCAGCTAACAATATCTGAATCAATACACCCACTTGTCAAGATAATATTTTTTCAGACATAACCGTTGCTCCATTTCAAGGGACACATAGCACACGTCAGCTTCCCCTTAAATCTGTCACCCCCCACACTGCCACACTACACCCCACTTCTGATGAGGCAGGTTCACTTTAAATGGTAGCCTGTGACGTGATTGTGACAAACAACTCATACGTCGTAATTACGAAAGTCTTTAAATTCAATTTACATTTAGCATAATTTTAAATCAATCGGACTGAAGGCAATTATGCGAAATTTAGTGAAACACAATATAAATTGGACTTCTCACAGAATGCTGGTTCGGTTTCCATGAAAATCACGTTCATAATACGTTGAATGAACAGGATTCACACGGATATAGAAGATCTAAAGCCTTTCAAGCATTCAGAATAATATTTCAACAATAAAAATTTTAGAGTATGTCGTTATTATTTGCTCTATACGAAACGATAGTTTTTGATTTATGAGAGCAACCTGGAATCGTATTCCGCCAAGGAATTTCCAAAGCTATACACGTGTTCTGTTGGTGTTTTTATTCACATATATCAACTCAATACCGAGCGAGGTGGCGCAGTGGTTAGACACTGGATTTGCATTCGGGAGGACGACGGTTCAACCCCGCGTCCGGCCATCCTGATTTAGGTTTTCCGTGATTTCCCTAAATCGCTCCAGGCAAATGCCGGGATGGTTCCTTTCAAAGGGCACGGCTGACTTCCTTCCCTAATCCGATGAGACCGATGACCTCACTGTCTGGTCTCCTTCCCCAAAACAACCAACCAACCAATCAACTGAATAGTGGCCTTTAATGTGAAATTACTTGTCTGAAGCAGTGTATTTCTGACTTCTACTTCGACTGAAGCAGCTTAACTGCCTCAGAAGGTTGTTTCTTTTTTTTACATTTCTCTAGTTGTGGGTTGTAGTAGTATGACTAAAGGCAAACTGGTGGACTTTGTTTAATTTTGTGACGTCATGATCTTGACCTGATTAGCCATGCCCCCTTTTCTATGATGTCTTAATTACGTTACCATCCTCTTTAAACGAAATCGCGTTGGTGGGAAATTCAAAATACAGTCATGAAATCTAAACAAGCAGTCACAGCACAGTATTTTAAAGGCTACTAAATCGAAACAGGCATTCAGTACCGGTATGTCGTCACCAAGTTCAAAAATACAGCAATGATCTCAATCCTGCACAAAAATACTACTACGATCTCAATTCTGCACAATGTTCAAATGTATCCGTACGATTTGTATTATTAATCAAAAAACGTCCGTGATCATCAACAAATTCCTTTAGCTCAACTGTCGTAACCAACCAGAGTTCTGCAATGCAACTGTCTAACTTGGCGTAAAGAATGCATATGCTTTCATTAAGATTTGAATTCTGGGATTGCATACATGATCAATATTGATACTGGATTTCTGAAAACAAGCAGAGCTAACAGCTTCTTTTAATTTATGTCAGCAACTTTCAGCGTTCCTATTTCGTGAAGAAGCTTTCCTGCAATATACAAACCACTCTGGCAAGGAAGTAGGTGCATGTTTTCATTTTGTATCAAAATCTATATGGAATTGTTGTCAGAGAAAAGTGGTTGGTCGAATGGTTTATACTAACGATACTCGAAGCGAGTAACAGAGTCGTCAATTAAACTTTTTTTTTCTCTCACATTCAGTATGCAACTCGACTTCATCTTCTTCTTATTCACGTTCGCTCACCACAGTGTCTAATGAGAGCTGACAAAGAGTGATGTTAGTACTTACAAAACGTGTAGCCAAGTGATAATAGTATTTGTCGATTGTGTCGACTTGACACTTTTCAGGCATAATTTGATGCATCTACAGGATACCCATTGCGTATCTTAAAGTGTAATGAAACAGCTATTTCTTCAGCACCATAATCCACAAGATATACGTCGTGATCTCTATTTGATATACTTGGTAGTGATTCTTAATGTTGTATTAGTCTGTCTTCTTCAACAAGGCGGAAATAATGGCATGGAGTTCACATGTTCCACATTTTATAGTAATTCTGTCCAGGATTTCCTGATCACCTATCTGATGTGTGACGTAGAGTGAAAAACAGTTTTTACCAGCTACAGGGTGTTTCAAAAATGACCGGTATATTTGAAATGGCAATAAAAACTAAACGAGCAGCGATAGAAATACACTGTTTCTTGCAATATGCTTGGGACAACAGTACATTTTCAGGCAGACAAACTTTCGAAATTACAGTAGTTACAATTTTCAACAACAGATGGCGCTGCAAGTGATGTGAAAGATATAGAAGACAACGCAGTCTGTGGGTGCGCCATTCTGTACGTCGTCTTTCTGCTGTAAGCGTGTGCTGTTCACAACGTGCAAGTGTGCTGTAGACAACATGGTTTATTCCTTAGAACAGAGGATTTTTCTGGTGATGCAATTCCACCGCCTAGAACACAGTGTTGTTGCAACAAGACGAAGTTTTCAACGGAGGTTTAATGTAACCAAAGGACCGAAAAGCGATACAATAAAGGACCTGCTTGAAAAATTTCAACGGACTGGGAACGTGACGGATGAATGTGCTGGAAAGGTAGGGCGACCGCGTACGGCAACCACAGAGGGCAACGCGCAGCTAGTGCAGCAGGTGATCCAACAGCGGCCTCGGGTTTCCGTTCTCCGTGTTGCAGCTGCGGTCCAAATGACGCCAACGTCCACGTATCGTCTCATGCGCCAGAGTTTACACCTCTATCCATACAAAATTCAAACGCGGCAACCCCTCAGCGCCGCTACCATTGCTGCACGAGAGACATTCGCTAACGATATAGTGCACAGGATTGATGACGGCGATATGCATGTGGGCAGCATTTGGTTTACTGACGAAGCTTATTTTTACCTGGACGGCTTCGTCAATAAACAGAACTGGCGCATATGGGGAACCGAAAAGCCCCATGTTGCAGTCCCATCGTCCCTGCATCCTCAAAAAGTACTGGTCTGGGCCGCCATTTCTTCCAAAGGAATCATTGGCCCATTTTTCAGATCCGAAACGATTACTGCATCACGCTATCTGGACATTCTTCGTGAATTTGTGGCGGTACAAACTGCCTTAGACGACACTGCGAACACCTTATGGTTTATGCAAGATGGTGCCCGGCCACATCGCACGGCCGACGTCTTTAATTTCCTGAATGAATATTTCGATGATCGTGTGATTGCTTTGGGCTATCCGAAACATACAGGAGGCGGCGTGGATTGGCCTCCCTATTCGCCAGACATGAACCCCTGTGACTTCTTTCTGTGGGGACACTTGAAAGACCAGGTGTACCGCCAGAATCCAGAAACAATTGAACAGCTGAAGCAGTACATCTCATCTGCATGTGAAGCCATTCCGCCAGACACGTTGTCAAAGGTTTCGGGTAATTTCATTCAGAGACTACGCCATATTATTGCTACGCATGGTGGATATGTGGAAAATATCGTACTATAGAGTTTCCCAGACCGCAGCGCCATCTGTTGTTGAAAATTGTAACTACTGTAATTTCGAAAGTTTGTCTGCCTGAAAATGTACTGTTGTCCCAAGCATATTGCAAGAAACGGTGTATTTCTATCGCTGCTCGTTTAGTTTTTATTGCCGTTTCAAATATACCGCTCATTTTTGAAACACCCTGTAGATTAAACTTTATACCACGTTAAACTGTCAGTACACGCTAAAAGAGCTGCTAATGTATCTAAAATTCAAAAGCTTTAAGCGAAAGTGTCCACACCTCTGAGTTTTAGATGATTCAATGTGCTGTAGTTATTCTTTATTGCACAGTTTTTGAAATATCTTGGTATTTCCACTGGAGGTAGTAAATTACGAAAGCGTTTCCATTACCCATCTTCTAGTAAGATATCCATTGTAAATCCGTTTCACTTTCTGTGCTTGAAAATCGCAT
This sequence comes from Schistocerca serialis cubense, assembly GCF_023864345.2. NCBI lineage: Eukaryota > Metazoa > Arthropoda > Insecta > Orthoptera > Acrididae > Schistocerca > Schistocerca serialis. Next base: position 671,679,678 of record NC_064642.1, read on the forward strand.
TCCCATACCTTTCAGACATTTTGAATAAAGTGACTCAGGGAAACACATACGGCACCAAAACTCTGTAACGCCCAGTCATTAATAAGCACTGTTGTTGGAGGACTGTATAAGGAGAAATTTTTTCTAGTCAAATAAAAACCAAAAAGATTTTTCCTGTAAATACAGCCCGTTCCCTTCACGAAGTGCTAATTCTTCAATAGTATGATCGTGCCTTTGTAGCAGTTCACATTAACAAGCTTTAACAATACCCACTGATCCATTAGGTAACCCTTGAGGGGCTAATAGTACAGAAAATATTGGAATGAAAGCTAATACTCCACGTCATTTTCAAATGCGTATAATGTGCTCTCTGTCAAGTACTTTTACTTTTAGAGCAACTTGTGAAGCAGTTCAACAAGCAACTTTCACAAATCACAAGGAGGACCAAATTTTGTTGAGCGATCGTGACAGACGGACATTGACGAAGATTGTGAGACGAAAACTAAGGCGAAGGAAGCTGCTAAAGTCAATGCAGAACCGAATGTCGCAATCGCGAAACCTGTGTACACAAAAGCACACGCAGGGATCTCCACAAGCAGGTAACTGCACGGCGACCTGGATTCTCGAATCCAATCATTAGTGATGAAAATGCCCGTATAAGAGTAAAAGATTGCGCCAATATCATAAAACCTGGATCCTGGAGCAATGGAAGAAAGTTATTTGGTCTCGTTTCACAATGTTTCCAACGTCTGGTCCAGTTCACGTTCCAAGAGTGGTGAGGATGAAATGATGATGAGGACAACACAGCACCCAGTCCACAAGCGGAGAAAACCTCCAACCCGGCCGGGAATCGAAACCAGGCCCGCTGCACAGGAAGTAAGCACGTTACCACCTAGCAAAGCAGGCGGACGCCTACACTTTAATCCCAATCCACGGAAAACAAAACAGCTAAAAACAAGGAGGTGGAGAAAGATCTATAAAATACACCATAGATAAACGGAGGTCAAGAATTAAAAATTAAATGGCCTTCGCCATATTGCTACGACGGATAAAAAGTAAAACACGATCGACAGCTCGCGCTTGGTTCGCTAAAACTGCCGATAACTCCTACTGCGAACACAGGAAATGGCGGGCCGTCAGAGGTTGACGCAATGAGTGCAAAGTGGTGGGGGAGCACCACTCAACAAATGGCGATGGCTAAAAAGACAGTGCCCGATACGTAACCTAGCCAAAATGGTCTCACTGCGAGAGGGCCGAAAGGAGGTCGTCAAAGCCGCTGGGAGAGGCGTAATAATCAGGAGCTTGTTCCCATAAAGGGAGGACCATTTGTGATGTCGAAGTGACACCACCTGCTGACGGACGGCAACACAGAGATCATCGGAGGTAATGTAAGAGAAACCGAGCTGAGGTACGAGGACTGCAGCCTTGACAGCAGCGTCAGCGGTCTCCTTTCCTGTCAGACAGACTTGACGAGGAATCCACGTAAACATCACAGTGGCTCCACCAAGAGTGAGCAAGTGACAGCTTTCCTGGACCCGTTGCACTAAGGGATGGAAGAAGTACAGCATACAGAGGCTTTGAAGGGCACTGAGAGAGTTGGAGTAGATGACGCAGTTGAAAAGCCTGTGTCGCCGGATACACTGCGTGGCCTGATACAGGGCGAAGAACTGTGCTATAAATACCGAGCAGTGTTTCGGAAGCCGATAGCGAAAAATGTCGGCCAATGACGAACGCACACCCAACACCATGGTCAGTCAGAGAGCCATCAGTGTATACAAAGGTACTGTCGCGAAGATCCGTGCGTATGTCGTGAATCTGAAGGCGGTAGAGCGAGGCTGGAGTAGTGTCCTTAGGAAGCGAATGAAGTCCAAGGTGAACTAGGGCCGCATCACGAAGCCAAGGTGGTGAAGGGTATACATCCAGCGGGAAAGTTGCAGGAAGTGTGAAGTTAAGCTGCCGGAGCAAGAGTCGAGAGCGAACTCAGGAGGTAACAGAGTAGAAGGACGCGCCCCATACTGGCGATCAAAGGAGTCATCGAAGAAGGAGGCATAGGATGGGTGGCCAGGCACGGCAGACAAACGGTATGCATATCCACTGAGGAGAAAGTCACGGAGGTAGGACAGTGGTAGTTCGGCAGCTTCTGCATACAGACTGTCAACTGGGCTAGGGTAAAATGCGTCAGTGGTCAAACGGATGTCACGATGGTGGATAGTATTGAGACGGCGTAAGAGCTTTTCTGCAGTATCGCAGATGGAACATCCAGCTTCTCATAGCCTTATTACACGATCTCGTTCAAACTCAGTGAGGTGTTGATAACAGCGTCTATGTCACCTTGAAGGCATTCTTGACTGACACCAACTCACCATGTCTAGTCTGAAAGGTAACTGATCATCACGATCTTTACAGCATGTATAAAGCAGATAAGGTAGATGCGCTACTAACAGCAGTCTTATGCGGCTGGCGCGAAATCTGAACATCGTCTTTCAGATGTAGAAACACTCTTACCACCTTTCGTTTATGTCACACAACTCCTTCTTGGCGTTGTGATTTTTTCCTTCACTGCATTTCATCACCGAATAACATTCAAGTGTTCTTTGAGGTGTGAGCAGTGGCTCTGTTAATTAATAACGTTTGGTAGGCATAAAACACTAGTTTTTGAAACGAAAAACTATTTACAAAATAATTCCAACGTATTTAACCGTCAGTAATTCTGAAGGGTGTCAACTCGGCGTCATGTTGAACACTAGGTTAACACAGCACAGTGTATCGTTGACAACAAGGTTCATGTGGCTTCAGTATGCCCAAGATCTGCAGGGTAAAGCGTTGTCACTGATATGTGCGACAGGTATAAACAAAAGCATCAAGCGCATATTTATAAGGACGTAGCTTTGTATAATGGAGGGGATCGTTTTCGCTGCTCTCAACTATGTCCCGTTTGCTTGTGTTCACAGTCCTGTCATTAATATGAGTTTCCAACGCGATTTCGGCTGTTGTACCATTCTCAGACCAGTCACGTAGCCGGCCGGATATATTTTATCACGAGCACAGATATTCGGAGGATGTCCATACTAGAAATGGAATACGTCCGACACAGCTGAGTAAATACTGTTTTACTCATCAATAGAACAAACAGCGGTGGCACCACTCTTATCCTTCAATATAATATTACTAAATATGCATGTCAGAATGACGCTCTCCTCTGTACAGTAATACTCGTAAACACAAAGTGACGCTCTTCATTGCGAGCAGTAGCTGAGAATGGCAGAAAAAATGAAATAGTTCTTGCAAACAGAGCTGCCGGATCATTTCTATCATTGGTATCTGAGATAGTTATCTGAGATAGTTGTCCCCCAAAAGATCATAAGCTCTTATTTTGTAGTATGAAGCTTCGAAGTTCGAATCCTGCCTCGGGCATGGATGTGTGATATCCTTGGTTAATTAGGTTTAAGTAGTTCTACGTTCTAGGGGACTGATGACCTCAGATGTCCCATAGTGCTCCGACCCATTTCAAACATTTTTTGAGCTATTTTACAAGTCTGATGGAACTACTTTTACTTGACACTTTTTACTTGACTACGAGCGCATATACTTTTGTATTTTTTGCTTCACTAGTATCTATTCTTAGCCTGAAACGACTACATCGCATATGCGTAAACAACAATCGAACAAGATCAGTTTTAGTATTTCAGCTTTATTACATAATTCTGTACACTAGTTTATAATGTTCATACACTCGTTTTAATATTACAAAACCGTTGTTCAAATCGTCAAGCCAAACGCGACATCGTCTACGCCCACCAATACTGCGTGCAGCCAAGTTGTTCCATTGCGCGGGTGTCTGCAACCAGCATGTGATGTCAGTCCGATAGCCAGCATCTGTGCCTCGCTCTCCGTATCAAATAGCTCTCAAGGCCAGCTTCGGCGGCATCGTTGTCGTATGCAGAAACCAGATAACATACGCAGTCTGCAACAGGAGATTGAACGAGCAAGAGTCACATACATGGTCTGTAACAGGAGATTAAATGAGCTAGAGCTTATCACATTCCTGAACAGGACATACCTAGTTAAGACAGCACGGCGTACCTCCGCCACGACCGCAAACAGCTTCGATGTATCCTCCTCCACTAACTTTAGCACGACTTGTACATGGTGGCAGCGTCGACATCTGGGAACAAAACCGCGTTGTGCTGCACCGTCTCTTACCCAGAAGCCTTTCTCCGAAGTTCTGTCTAAAACTCGCTTCGTGTTTCCTTTTATAGGTTTTCGACAATGCTAAGTGTGGTTTCCGCGGAAATATCCCCTCACGTCAAGGCTTTGCCCATTGTTTGCTACAATTCGCCCATATGTATCAATTCCACACTATTATCTGTGAAAATCCAAGCGATGAAAGGTACGGAGGCTTGACCACTGATTTTAAATTGCTCATTTAGTCTGAAAAATTTGTGAGTTTGACGCCAGATCGTCTTCACGCAACCTGTACACATCTTTTCTGTCTTTATCAACAACACATACATGAGCCATTCACAACAGAATCACTCTGAAGTATCAGTGAAGGTGGCGAAAGAGTTCCTAAGTCACTAGATTCTTATTCCGAAAGAACAGGATTCATTTCCCACGAGGGTCATGTGTAAATTGTTATTTAGCTATTTCTTTCTAGAATCTACCACAACAGAATGGCTCTTACCTCTCCCTTAATTCCATTTTCAGCTAAGCTTCCGCCTCTAATAGCTTGGAGGAGCAAGAGGCATCAAACTAACCTTCCTTCTCGTAATATTAACTGTATGTTATGAAGCTAATTCGTATCATCGACACAGCAGTCAGCTTCATTAACTGTCTGCTGGAGGATACTGGTTCGGTTCCTCTTTCTGGGGAACAATTTGTCTTAGTCAGAGGATGATTTCGGAGCCACGTCATGGATACACTTGGCCATTTATCCGCACTGCATTAATGTCCAGAGACTTCTCAGCGATAGTATAAAATTGAGGTCGGTCGGTAAATTCGTTTTCTCATGACGGTATTGCTATGTGGTTTATGAAGACATCAATTTCTGTATTGGTATGTACGTCTGTTAACTGTCGTGTTATTAAAAGAGAGACAGAATTGTTGTATACCCTTCATTACATCTGGAACGAGTAATTAAACAAAATGTGTACACCGTTTGAACTGTTGAATGTTCGGATAGTTCCTTTCTTCACTAAATACACTTTATGAACTACTTCACTCTTGTCTACGTTCGATTAGCAACACCTTTTAAAACTTACAAAGACATATTAAAGGGCAAGTAACAGGGTAATTCCGTCTCAGCACGTATAATTCCGAAACGTTGAAGCTGTTTGCGTATCGTGAAAACACTTTTCTCACAACACAGCTGTTTTGGTTCTTATGTTACTTAGTAATGAGGTGTTATTTTGAGGTACGATCCGTGCAACAGCCGACTAAAATTTTACGACAAAGTAATTTGTTCTTCCTCAGATAAATGTTGCTTGAGGGGATGGAAGGGAAATTAGCAGTTAATCTCCTGTCAGCGACTATGTCACCAGATATGGAGCAAAGGTTGGGTGAAGAAGGATGAGGAAGGGAATAGGCCCCACCCTTCGAAAGGAACCATCCCTGCATTTGTCTTAACATGGGTTTGTCTTGACATGGGTTCATCACTTCGAACGAGAAATAAAACAGCAATCTATGGAGCGGCACAGTACCACCTCTCCTCCGAAGAAAAGGTACACAGCCGCACCCTCAGCTACTAAAGTCATGGTGATGACGGTCTTCTAGGATTCTGAAAAAGGTTATTCTGTTTAATGTCGCCCCCCCCCCCCACCCCTTATGGTGAAACAATCAGTTATATATACTGTGTGCCCTCAGAAATTGAAGAAACGACTTTTTCTCCATAACAAAGCAAGGTCTCACACAAGTCTGCGCACTCGAGGAGCTCACAAAATTTCATTGGACTGTTCTTCATCATCCACCATACAGCCCGGGTCTCACACCTTCCGACTTCCATCTGTTTGGCGCAATGAGGGACGAAGGCCGCGGGAAGCAGATGATGGCGAGGTTATTGATGCAATAAAACGTTGGCTCCGACGTCGACCTGTATAGTGATACCATGTGGGCATACAGGTCTTACCAGTATGGTGGTGCAAGGCCGTCGTACTGGCCGGACATTGTATTGAAAATGGGGTCCTGCCTTCAGAAAAAAATTGTATTGTGTTACTCACTGAACGCACCTCTACATCCAGCACTTCTGGTTGTATTGGAATTTTATATATTGATACTATCTACCATTCAGAATATATCCGTTGAACGAGATGATCAAATTTTGAAGGAAAGACGGAGTTCAGTGTTGACGGAAGTCCTCGTGAAATTGGTATCTAAACATCTGTAAAGTGTACTCACTGGGTATTGTTGTTGTTGTTGTTGTGGTCTTCAGTCCTGAGACTGGTTTGATGCAGCTCTCCATGCTACTCTACCCTGTGCAAGCTTCTTCTTCTCCCAGTACCTACTGCAACCTACATCCTTCTGAATCTGTTTAGTGTATTCACCTCTTGGTCTCCCTCTGCGATTTTTACCTTCGACGCTGCCCTAGAATACTAAATTGGTGAGCCCTTGATGCCACAGAACATGTCCTACCAACCGATCCCTTCTTCTAGTCAAGTTGTGCCGCAAACTTCTCTTTTCCCCAATCCTATTCAATACCTCATCATTAGTTACATGATCTAACCATCTAATCTTCAGCATTCTTCTGTAGCACCACATTTGGAAAGCTTCGATTCTCTTCTTGTCCAAACTAGTTATCGTACATGTTTCACTTCCAAACATGGCTACGCTCCATACAAATACTTTCAGGAACGACTTCCTGACACTTAAATCTACACTCGATGTTAACAATTAGTCAATACAAAAATACAAAACGTCGCTATATCATTCTATTTACCCTAAACGGTATCGAAAGCATACTTTTCGCTGTTATTCTACGCTGCTATGGCTGTTGACAGTTTTCTCAAAATCATTTGCGATCCCATCAGCATATCACTTCCATCGCACACGCACTTATGTTTTTCTTTAGCGTCTCTCACCCACTTTTTGTCAAGGCAGATGTTCCTCTTACAACACCACCGTTCTAAAAGCCGTACTCCGCTAGTTGGTAGCAACAGCCTGGCCGTATAAGTGAGGGCTGCAGTTGAATCTCTGCAGTGTCAGGTAGATATAGTTGCGTTCCAATAGCTCACTTTTAGTCTTGTCACCCTCCTACTGCTAGAACTTTTTTTTTCTGACTGTATACCACTGGGTCATATAGACTCAAAAAATTTACTCCGTGTATACTGGCAGTTTTTGTAAAGAACTAACATAAAAACATGCATAACAGTTGTTCAGTATAACAGTAATGATCTATGATAATGATAGAAGCTCAAGAAATGAACTGACAATCGAGCTGCAGCCAGGATTTGAACCCAGATCTCCTTGATTACTAGAGACGTGTGTTAGCCATCGTTCCACCACAGCCACATTGCTAATGCAGCTGTTCGGATTTCCGTAGTCGAACGCCCTCCATAGCACAAATTTCAACTCACATCTAAAAAGTCACAGATTCTGTTTTCATAAATTTCACATTCAAGAAACAAAATTAATTTATATTGGGGTCATAATGACCTCAGTGGCACTTAGTGCAAAAGGCTGTGAATACATTTTAAAGTGTTGCCAATAGAAAACTGAACTGAACGTCATTGGGTACAACTGACTCAGACAGAAAGTCATATATTTTGAAAATAGAGATCTTTGAAAACAAGGGAGATATGATTTTTCAGTGAGCTTAGTGGGTTATATTGACTCCAGTAGTACTAGAAGGGTTACAGATCTACCTCTGACAGAAGATCACACGCGGGTGTGGTTCTGTTTATAAAGTGGTGGCTGAAATTGATCTGAGAAAATCCTGGTCTACCTTTCACGAAAGAACACGTGAATTAGTTTTAAGCGGTGCCGTTAATTTGTCCTTGCCTCAACACTGCCAATACAAACACAGGATCATGCACAGAGTTTCACGTAAGTTATAGCTTTTTAACTCATGTACTTCACTCGCCTAGCGAGTGAGGAGGCGCAGTAGATACCACACTGGTCTGGAGGACGACGGTTCAAACCGGCGTCCGGAAATCCTGATCCAGGTTTTCCGTGATTTCCCTAAATAGCTTCAGGCAAATGCCAGGATAGTTTCTTTGAAAGGGCATGGCCGATTTCCGTCCCTAATCCGATGGGATCGATGACCTCGCTGTTTAGTCCCCTCCCCGAATCAGCCAACCAAGCCATCAACTCAACTCATCTATAGATTATAATGTGGATTATAGTTTCGTATCACTGCATCAATAATAAGATCAGTACCGGCCGGAGTGGCCGAGGGGTTCTAGAACCGTGCGACCGCTACGGTGGCAGGTTCGAATCCTGCCTCGGGCATGGATGTTTGTGATATCTTTAGGTTAGTTACGTTTAAGTAGTTCTAAGTTCTAGGGGACTGATGACTTAAGAAGTTAAGTCTCATAGTGCTCAGAGCCATTTGAACCATTTTAAAGATCAGTAACGAATGTTTTACTCAAATTAATAATAGTGACTATCTGTGACCTCGCACAGACGACCACTCACATCGACCACCGCCACCCACTTCTACCGTAAGGGACTGTGGAGTTTCTGTCATGAATGTTTTGACGAATCAGCGGCCAGGAATATCCACACTACATTCTACGGTCAAGCTTCGCTCAGCTATGAGAAGTGGAGACTATCGCGCCATTGCTCTCGAAACGTCTCAATGCGCGCCGCATCTGTCGGGCTTTTGACATAGTGCACAGTATTATGATTTGCAGCGTACCTATTTGCTGTCAACGTTACATTGTCATTGCGCCACGTTAGTTGAATGGTCTGTGCATCTGCCATGTGAATAACACAGGTTCAATTCCAGATATTACCAGGCGTTTTTCTTTCAGGGTAGATTGGAAAGGGGTCAACTCAGACTCATGACGCCAATTGTGGACCCACACAAATGAGAAGAAGCGGTCCATGGCTTGGAAAGCAGTGCACTAACTTAATGCTGTTTGGCAAAAGAAGTTTTCAGTCGTGAATGTTCCTTATTGCTATATATTATGTGAAGACCTCGAAGTCTTGAGTTCCTTGTAGGTAAATACACACTGTTCAATCACATTAATGTCAACATATGTCAATAGCTTGAATAACCACCTCTTGCTGCGCTGACCGCTGCGAGCCGCGCAGGAAGAGTCAGTGAGGTTCTGGAATGCCGACTCCAGTACCGTTACCAGCTACGTTGTGTTTCTCACTTGACGATCCATGGCGGGAATCGCGCGATCGAAGTGGTCGCACAGATTAACGATTGGGTTGTAATCCGAGTAGTTTGGCGGCCGTAGTAGTGAGGTAAATTCATCCTCGTGCTCTTCTAAGCACACACGTGCACTACGAGTTCTGCGGCGTACCTGCAGGTAGATACCATTGTGCGGAGGAAAAACAAACTGTATTGATCAATTGTGCCTTGCAGAATGACGAGTTCGCTCAGGGAATACCACGAAAACATTTCCCATACCATAACGTTCCATGCTAGTTGCAGGGTGTTTGTTTTCAGGTGATTCACGCCGTACACGCCAACGGCCAACTGATGGAGCGTAAATCGCGATTCATCTGAAAAGGCCACCTGTCACCACTCAGTGGGCGTCCAGTTGCGGCACTGGAGTGCAAATTCGACCCTTCGTCGCTGATGAATATCAGTCAGCATATGGGCATGAACAAGGCGCCGGCTTCGGAGACCCAAAAGCAGCTACGTTCCATGAACACAATGTTGGTAGCCCCTTGGTTCATCTCGGCGGTTAGTGGTTCAATAGTTGTGCGTCTATTCGCCCGTACACATCTCCGTAGCCATCGTTTACCCCTTCATCTATGACCTGTGGTGCACGACTGTTGCCTCGGTGCCGTTTATGGATAGCGCCATTTTGCCTTCCACGGCCTATTTTAACGACGGTGATACATGAACAGTGTGCAGATTTAGCCATTTTGGAAACGTCTCTACCCTTGGCGCGGAAGCCAATGTTCTTGCCATTTTGGACGTCAAATAAATCTCTCCGTTCTACATTACGACAACGACTGAAATGTTTTTCACTTCTGTCAGGCCGGCCTGTGTGGCCAAGCGGTTAAAGGCGCTTCAGTCTGGAACTGCGGGACCGCTACGGTCGCAGGTTCGAATCCTGCCTCGGGCATGGATGTGTGTGATGTCCTTAGGTTAGTTAGGTTTAAGTAGTTCTAAGTTCTAGGGGACTGATGACCTCAGATGTTAAGTCCCATAGTGCTCAGAGCCATTTGAACCATTTGAACTTCTGTCAGACATGCTTTATATACCTTCCACTGCTACTGCTGCCAGCTGCCATTTGTGAGTGGTTATTACACGTTGACATTGAACGTAGGCGGCAATCACATTAGAGTGACTGAGCCTGGAATTGTCACTCGTTGAGCATATGTCTTTCCTTTGACTTGAGCCCTACCTTTTGAAATGACAGAACACCGCCAGAGCAGAGAACCTTAATTTGGGCGTAGCCTCCAGTAGCAGCTACAGACATCCACCTAGCTGTTCAGTAGCTCAGCGTGAATGAGATCCTTCGACAGCGAGCGAGTCAACCGCTGGGATGGTGACGAAGCTTCAGGGAGTATCCGCAGTTTGATCCACAACCGTATGGCAACACCGCACCTAGGTTTCTGTTCAAGCTGATTCCGCGTGACTCGCAAACGGGACTTCTTCTGCAAGCTCCAGGCAGCTGCATTTCAATTGCCAGAGCGATCCTGTCATCAGCACAGCTAGGCAGTGCCATAATATCCTGGCTGTGTTGGACGCAGCCTCTGAACCTACCCCGTAATTACGACGCAGGTCATCACAGTCGTCTCCGGGACGGAAACCACCGATCGCTACTGACTATTAACGGGCCTTAAAAACCAATAAAGTGTGACCAATCTTCACAGGAACATTCCCCGACGTGAGTGACGGTGTCTGATGGCCTGAAGCGTACAGATGAACCCAGACTTCAATGCCGCCGGAGTTCACCTGCCACCGCCCGCTGCCCTCCAGCCCTCGGTCCAGAATTTGTCTCTGGGTAGCGCCATTTTACGGTACCCAACTGTGGGCTCTAGTTGCGCACAGTTTGTACGACGGTATGTCACCGAAGCTGTCATTTGAGAAGTCGTAATGTGAGTGACCAGTATTTTTACCGAGAAGGAAGACCGTGCGCTAGTGGTAAAACCGTTTTATGTGAACAACTGCAATTACAGTGTTGTACTGAGAGAGTATCGCCGACTGAAAGCTCTGAGGAGAGGCCCGATATCATTAAATGGTTTTGAAAATGGTGATAATGAAAACGGGTGAGCTTGATGTGATACGTGGAACAGGAAGGCGTCCTGTACCGGCGAAAGTTGCTAACGAAGTTGCTGTTGTTGTGCAGTGTCTCACGTCCGTCGGCCGTCGTAATTTAATATACAGGGCTATTACAAATGATTGAAGTGATTTCATAAATTCACTGTAGCTCCATTCATTGACATATGGTCACGACACACTACAGATACGTAGAAAAACTCATAAAGTTTTGTTCGGCTGAAGCCGCACTTCAGGTTTCTGCCGCCAGAGCGCTCGAGAGCGCAGTGAGACAAAATGGCGACAGGAGCCGAGAAAGCGTATGTCGTGCTTGAAATGCACTCACATCAGTCAGTCATAAACAGTGCAACGACACTTCAGGACGAAGTTCAAGAAAGATCCACCAACTGCTAACTCCATTCGGCGATGGTATGCGCAGTTTAAAGCTTCTGGATGCCTCTGTAAGGGGAAATCAACGGGTCGACCTGCAGTGAGCGAAGAAACGGTTGAACGCGTGCGGGCAAGTTTCACGCGTAGCCCGCGGAAGTCGACGAATAAAGCAAGCAGGGAGCTAAACGTACCACAGCCGACGGTTTGGAAAATCTTACGGAAAAGGCTAAAGCAGAAGCCGTACCGTTTACAATTGCTACAAGCCCTGACACCCGATGACAAAGTCAAACGCTTTGAATTTTCGGCGCGGTTGCAACAGCTCATGGAAGAGGATGCGTTCAGTGCGAAACTTGTTTTCAGTGATGAAGCAACATTTTTTCTTAATGGTGAAGTGAACAGACACAATGTGCGAATCTGGGCGGTAGAGAATCCTGACGCATTCGTGCAGTAAATTCACAGTTCACCAAAAGTTAACGTGTTTGGTGCAATCTCACAGTTTAAAGTTTACGGCCCCTTTTTCTTCTGCGAAGAAAAACGTTACAGGACACGTGTATGTGGACATGCTGGAAAATTGGCTCATGCCACAACTGGAGACCGACAGCGCCGACTTCATCTTTCAACAGGATGGTGCTCCACCGCACTTCCATCATGATGTTCGGCATTTCTTAAACAGGAGATTGGAAAACCGATGGATCGGTCGTGGTGGAGATCATGATCAGCAATTCATGTCATGGCCTCCACGCTCTCTCGACTTAACCCCATGCGATTTCTTTCTGTGGTGTTATGTGAAAGATTCAGTGTTTAAACCTCCTCTACCAAGAAACGTGCCAGAACTGCGAGCTCGCATCAACCATGCTTTCGAACTCATTGATGGGGACATGCTGCGCCGGGTGTGGGAGGAACTTGATTATCGGCTTGGTGTCTGCCGAATCACTAAAGGGGCACATATCGAAGATTTGTGAATGCCTAAAAAAACTTTTTGAGTTTTTGTATGTGTGTGCAAAGCATTGTGAAAATATCTCAAATAATAAAGTTATTGTAGAGCTGTGAAATCGCTTCAATCATTTGTAATAACCCTGTATTATTATTTTTATTTTGATTGTTGCCGACTTACATGGTGGGCTTTAATAAAATTGATATTTCATTCAATTTTGATTTACTATTAAATGCTTTTGTGAAGTTCTCCTTTTTAACAATACTTATCTTGAGTATAAAATATTTGCTACGTTAATGAACGTTAGACTCACTGAATCTCAAAACATGAGCATATAAGTTGAACAATGGAATAAACTTTTCATATTAATTTCCTCGGCTAGTCAGTTCACTTTAAAGCAAAAAATCTTTAGTTATTAATTACAATTGCGGCCCACACACGCCCGAGAGTATTTTTTCGTACCTCCGTTATCCATTGCATTGTAGTCGGAGTCCTGGCTCTGGCTTTCGGCTGTGGTACTGAAAATAAGAAGCTTAAAGCTACGTATTTTCTGCAACGTCCGGCGGCTGTGGAGAAAAATGTATATAATGTTAATAGCGGGCGAGTTTTTCGCTTCCGCTAAATTTTATAAGTTAATATCGCCACGTAACGGCGTCGTTGGCTGCATCGGCCGCTGCGATTGTTGAACTGTAAATTACTCGAATGCAGGTTAATTTAAGAAAGGAGGACATGGAATCGGGATCACCTCTTACAAATTAAAAGTGCACAATAATATTAAATCAATGTATTATCTGCTTAATTCGTACAAATATGCTTACATTTGCCAGCACTCGCAAGATATCCGTCTACACGCAACCAAGACAAGAGAAGAAGTGAAGACGACTAAAAAATTAACTAAAGAGCGTAGCTTGTCGTCTCTTTAGATCATTTTGTTATATTTCTTTGCCCTCGAAACTTACACAGAGAAATTATTATAATACGGATAAATGAGTAAATGTATATTACCCAATTTTTCAATGTCTTTTCTTTATAAATACTGTCTTTTAAGTGTCAAGAAAATTGTGCATCGCGTGGTAAATAGTACATGAAGTTTTGCTGCTTATTTTACGCTGGTACCCGTACAAGATCCAGACAATGTTACAACTGAAATTTCGTGGCCCACAATTACGTTCTGAATTTACTCTTCGGTTTCTGGCAGGGAACTAAGTTGATGATACGTGGCCACGCAAAATTCTGTGGGGTGACGAGACACATTCTTCATTACAGGGTGCAGTGAGTACACAAAAGTGCCGATATTCGACCACTGTTAAAGCGTGTGTTGTGCGCTAAGAAAAATTACACTCGTCGTATGTGTTTGTGTGGTGTGGATTCACGAGTCCCTTCATTCTTAGTCAGTTCTTCTATGAAGTGAATACACCCAGAGGGCCTGTCATGTGTACCGTGATGTCTGCGAGTCATCGATTATCGCTTTGGAAGAGGGCAACTGTATGAAAACCATTGTTTTCACGCAAGATGGTGTAAGACCTCATGTCTTCGACAAGTGAAAGATATGATTAATGCAACCTTTCACCAGAGGATTTCCAGGTGTATGACCTGGGAGATGGTCTGATAAGAATTCTTGTTACTTTTGGCTCTGGGGATATCTAAAAGAACACGTTTACCAGGCACATGCTCGGTCTATACCTGATCTGAAGGCCACTATACAGGAACACGGTGCTCATATTCCACTGGAGCTGCTGAGATCAACTGTTTTTCACGTCTTTTTACGGCTACAGCATCTCGTCGACTCTGCGGTGCTCATATTTAACAAACTGTATAGCGGCAGTTAATAATAAAACCAACATTATGCCTTTGTACGATCTCTTCTGCCCACCTCCCGTCCTTATCCATTACATATGGAACATTTTTATATCTCTTTCTTACATCACAGTGCTAGATTTGCACCGGGTGGCCAAAATTAAAACTAATTTTCGTCTCTAGCGTATATCGATTCCGAATTAACGCGTTAGAATATCTAACAAGTTCAGTTGCCATGCGATAATTACAACCCACACTGAACCTTTGTGAGTGGCTGCACTATAATTCTAACTACCCGGTAATACGAGACGAGGCAAGCCGCCCCAGGCGCGACGTGTACCCAAATAATTGTCCCAATCTAAGAGAGTAATAAAGAACATTTATACTGGCTCTGAGCACTCTGGGACTTAACATCTGAGGTCATCAATCCCCTAGAACTTAGAACTAGTCAAACCTAACCAACCTAAGGACATCACACACATCCATGCCCGAGGCAGGATTCGAATCTGCGACTGTAGCGGTAGCGCGGTTCCAGACTGAAGCGCTTAGAACCGCTCGGCCACAACGGCCGGCGAAACATTTATACTTACCGACTGTTTCACTACAGCCACCCACAACGTCCAGCAGTCTTACCCACCATAATCCGACCCTAGAACGCATCACGTGGGAGTTGACCTCTCCTAGCAAACACCAACACGGCTCTCAATAACCATACGGGTCATAGCAGTTCACGCCACCGCACTTTGAAACGTATGTATGTTACTTCCTCCGTAAACGACGAGGGTTACACCTGTCGATTAGCTTTTTGTTTGATGGTCCTCAAGAAGCTCAAGACATACATCGCATAGATAGTCTCTCCATGTTTCTGTTCATAGTAAAGACGTGATGTAGCAGCAAAGCGCAGCAGTAAGGAGCAAGCTTCTCAGAACATAGTGTGTAGTGTAGCGACGTGTACGTTTTGTGTCCTTGAATTCGCTAAATACGAATCAATTGTGACTGTTCAGTGACGACTTGCTACGAAATATCAAGTAAAAGTTCCTAGAGAGAAAACAATTCACGAGTGGTAATATATATTCCGTGGAGCAAAAAAACAACCCGGTCGGGACCATCAGCAGAGAAGGAGGAGTGTGTGCTGGAAACATTCATCTGGAGCCCAAAGAAAAGGACGGCACGTGGGAGCACGAAGCTCCTGATACTGCAGTCAAAAGTCTCCCACATTCCACGCCGGCTGCAGATGTTAAATGTGCCGACTACAATGGATCATGGGGTTCGTTCTGACTACAGCAGTGACTTTCGGCGGCTGAGAGATGGTTTTTCACAGAAACTGGTTTTCAGTGGCGAGGCACATTTCTTGTGTCTGGACAGTGAATCGTCATAACGTGCGTATTTGTGACGCAGAACATCTACACAAGACTGTGCAAGACACTCGACCAAAAGTTGGCACCTTTCGTGCCACGTCCCCTTTAGAAATTTTTGGCCTCATTTTCTTTTTGGAGAAAACTGTGAATATTTTTGCGTATCCAACCGTGTTGCAGCAAAGATTTACGCCGCAATTACAGTCAAACAGCGGATATTTCACTGCGCAACAAGACGTTACGTCATCATACTTTATTTCAGACGTTTGTGGTTACCTCAGTGCAGGACTGCCTCAGCATAGGATTGGATTTGCTCCTCAGCATGAGTCTCCCGTTCTTCGATGGCACCCACGCTCACCTGACGACATGATGTTTCTTTTCGTGGGGTGATGCCAAGGATCGTTTGTTTCCCCCCTATACTGCCACTTAATTTGGAAGAGTTGCAAGGAAGGAAACTTGATATGGTCGCTCACATCGATTATGGCGTGTTGTGATGTGAATGGCAAGAGTTCGACTATCGTACCGACGTTTGGCGCGTTACTTTGCCCGAACTGAGAATTCCAGATAGTGAGTTACAAACTTGGAGAGGTGTTCTATCCACTAATATCTGCGTATTTTCTGTATGCCTTGCAGTTTTCGCATAATCGACTTTCGAAACCTTGTAGCTTTATATGAATAGTTATGTGTTTCCACGATATAGTATCTGTTTTTAATTATTTATTTACTTTTTTGATGAGCCATCATAATACACTGAAGCGCCAAAGAAACTAGCATACGCATGCGTATTCGAATACAGTCATATATAAACAGGCAGAAAAATGCGATGTGGTCGGCAACGTCTGTATAGGACAACACGTGTTTGGCGCAGTTGTTAGTCGCTTACTGCTGCTGCAATGCCAGGTTATCAAGAATTAAGTGAGTTTGAACATGGTGTTATAGTCGCCGCACGAGAGATGAGACACAGCATCTCCGAGATAGCGATGAAGTGGGGATTCTCCGGTACGACCATTTCATGACTGTACCGTGAATTTTAGGAATCCTGTAAAACATAAACTCTGCGCCCGGGAAAAGATCCTGTAAGAACCTGACCAACGACGACTGAAGGGAATCGTTCAACGTCACAGAAGTGCAAGTCTTCCGCTACGGATTTCAGGGCTAGACCATCAACAAGTGTCAGCGTGCGAACCATTCAATGAAACCTCATCGATATTGGCTTTCGGAACCGAAGGCCCACTCGTGTACCCTAGATTACTGCACGATACAAAGCTTTACGCCTCACCTGGGCCCGTCAACACCGACATTGGACTGTTGATGACCGGAAACATGTTGCCTATTCCGGTGAGTCTCATTTCAAATTGTAACGAGCAAATGGACGTCTACGGGTGTGGAGATAACCTAATAAATCCACGGACCCATCATGTCAACAGGGTACTGGTCAAGCTGGTGGAGACTCTGTAATGATGTGGGGAGTATGCAGTTGGAGTGATATGGGACCCCTGATATGTCTAGATACGACTCCGCCAGATGACAACGTAATCGTACGTAAGCATCCTGTCTGATCACCTGCATCCATTCATGTCCATTGTACATTCCGACGGGCTTGGGCAATCCCAGCAGCACAATGCGATACCCCAAAAGTCCAGAATTGCTACAGAGTGGCTCCAGGAACACTCATGAGTTTAAACACTTGCGCTGGCCACCAAACTTTGCCAACATGAACTTTATTGAGCATATCTGGGATGCCTTGCAACGTGCTGTTCAGAAGAGATCTCCACCCCCACGTACTCTTACTGGTTTATGGACACCCCTGAAGGATTCATGGTCTCAGTTCCCTTCAGCACTACTTCAGACATTAGTCGAGTCCATGCCATGTCGTGTTGAGGCATTTCTACGAGCTCGCGGAGGCCTTACACTATATTATGCAGATGTACCAGTTTCTTTGCCTCTTCAGTGTAATTTGATTTGAGTCCATACATCGTGGACAGTTACAGTTCCTTTTGTCTGCCGAATTAACATTACTTATCAGATGAATTATGTATGAGTAACACTGAACCCAGGAACACGGTACAGCAGCAGAATACATGCGCATTCTCTGCCTGCAAGAACTATTGTCGAGGAGCAGCGGAAACAAATTTTTGCGTTTTTGTAAAACGTGTGGTCGGTAACTCTGCACGGCTCCCTGCGTGATTACAGTGGTTTTATGAGGGTTGATGAATTGTTTAACGACGAACGTATTACAGAGGAATTAGTACATTGATACGAAGCACTGCCGTTCAACATACTCACCATAGATTTGTATCATTTGTTCCATCACTGATTCCGGGCATTAAAATTAGTTGGGAAAAATTCAGAGAAGGAGGAGGAGATTAGTGTTTAAGGACTCGTCGACAACTAGATCATTAGAGACAGAGCACAAGATCGGATTGGGGAAGGATAGAGGAGGAAGAAAGCCGTCCCAGCTCACAGGAATCATGCCGTCATTTGCCATAAATGATTCAGGGAAAGCACGGAAAACCTAAATCAGGATAGCCGGACGCCGGTTTGAACCGTCGTCCTCCCGAATGCGAGTCCAGTATGCTAACCACCGGGTTACCTCGCTCGGTAGAAAAATTCAGATTTTATCCTCATCCATGAAGAAAGTGCATGGGACGCTCTGATGGATTTATCAATGAGAGGCGTTGTGTGAAAAGTTTGGTGAAAGAGAAACGGACATTGCAGATGAACCACTCAGAGGCCGGCCTACATCTGACACACTCGCCAGTCGACGATGCCCTGATATGGTGATTCGAACGGACAGCTGCATTACAGCTCTCATCAGCTGTAAAATCATTCTAAACAAAAAATGGGCCAAGAAGCAAAATTCTGAATTTTTCCGAACTGGTTTTGATGCCTGCATTCAGCGATGACACTCATGTGTATAAATGCATAGCGACTACGTTGAACGGTAGTGTTATCAATAGGACAATTCAGGTTGTAATCTATAATAGTTTCGGTGTAATGTGTTCGTTATCAATTTTCTTTGACACGGGTGGCATTACATTTTGATCCACCCTCGTACCTCGGGTACCACAGCGAACGCAGTTTTCGTTCTGGTGCCTCCGCCGCTTTCTGCGTTCTCTCTGCCCGACACAGTTCCCGGTCCTCGCCCGCGTCAAAGCTAACACTGTTCCCCTCCAGAGGGAGGGGAGTAGTACCGACTGCGCTAATCATACCCGTCAGAGGGGTGTAGGAACCCGAGGCTCCGAGCCACACAAAGACGCCGACTTTTAATACTTCAGCGCTACCGGCTGCCGTCACTGCTGCTGCTGTCGCAAGAATTTAAAGCAAGTAGCAGCCCAGCAGTATTGATAACTCTTAACAAGGGCCGGCCGTGGTGGCCGAGCGGCTCTAGGCGCTTCAGTCTGGAACCGTGTGACCGCTACGGTCGCAGGTTCGAATCCTGCCTCGGGCATGGATAAGTGTGATGTCCTCAGGTTGGTTAGGTTTAAGTAGTTATGAGTTCTAGGGGACTGATGACCTCAAATGTTAAGTCCCATAGTGCTCAGAGCCATTTGAACCATTTGATCTTAACAACGATGCATAGTTTCTTTTCGTAGAAGCATGCTGTTGACAGTTGCGATGAACATCTTGAGATACTAACATATGCTACAACCATGGCTGAAGTGTCCTTTCGCCAATGTCTTCGAATCACATTTGAACATCGGTTACAAACTAGCAGTTACTTAGACTGCGTATAGGAAGTTGAAGTTGTTACTAAGTAGATAGTGCATATGAATTATTGTCTATTAGATCATTTTGTGCACCGTCTTGTCAACAGACCACCTACTGCTGACGAAATGATGAGCAGCAGCTTTTTAGTGGAGCTCAGATAATAACTTACCACATATCTTCCACTTTTGTTTTCTACATGGCGTCTTAATATTGTTCAAGAATACCCACGGCTTATTTGTTGAGAACAAAGATAGTAGTTAACTTTTAAAGAAAATAATGGAATAATCTTGTCCAAAAATACACATATTAGGGATGAAATAAAGTGCATTTTAGCATTATGAATACTTCCAAATGAAGTTCTTCATCCCTAAGAATTAAACAGTAGAAACTTGCACATAGACACAATGTGTCACTGATAATGCTGTATGATAATGTATCGCCTTAAAATTCTGCTATGAAACGGCACAGCAATCAGTATTTGTGATGGGCACCGTCCAGGTCCATTTTCTTGTAATGTCAGGTATTTTTCCTTCGTCAGACGACGAGAACGAGGTGTTCTTAGCATCGCGATGCCAGCTGAGAAATACTTGAATGAGAAGTATCGGCTCTGAAGTCTGGAAAGTCACAACAACTGGGAGAGCGTTGCACTGACACCATACTCTCTATATCACTGTTGCGTAACAGAATAACTCTATTGTGCAGGCTTACAATGTTATTGAAGTTCTACCTAGCTAACGCAGAACACAGTAGGTTTCTCTGGGCTGATATGCCGATTGGCATGACAACAATGGTTTCCCCCAATGCAGCAAGCTACAAAACGGCGCAAACAGAAACACAAGCAGCATTGTGGTACTTCAAAAGGCTCTGTGAGGTAATGCTGCGTAATTTCACCGACTGAGCACCACTACAGAATCAGACAGCTACAGTAAAGAACCGACCTTGGCGACACACAATGGTTATTGAAGTAACATAGCGAAGCAAGGAGCACTAATTGGTATGGTAAATGAGGACAAATGCTTTCGTACAGCCAGAACCACCATGTCATAGGCGCGGGGTCGGCCTGTTAAACTGAGATGATTTCATTCTGTTGTACTGCTATTCTGTCCACGTTTGTAGAACGAGACAGAATGGCAGTCTGTTTATTTTGAGTGAAACTACGACAATCTGATCGATGATGGTCAGCCTGACTTCAACAGCATGAGGCAGCCAAGAGGATGCGCACCACAGCTGTTGTCTGCCACTGCTGCCTACTGGGTCACCATAGGTGAGAAGGATTGTCTGAGTGGCCAGGCCTCCTCCACTACTGATGGGTCGTCCCAGGAGACCTGTCAACTGCTGTCTTCGCATCTAACAAGCGAGATGGGTTCGCATATCCTCCTGGCCAGCCCATGAATATCTGCTTCAGTCTTTGTTGATCGACGTTCAGCACCCTGTCTTCACAACAATGTGCATCCTGGAGCACAGTCCATCTGAGCACACAACGGGAGGCTTTTCAGAGTGCTGGGGTGACAGCCCCACTGGGTCATCACTGAGTGTCTGCATGGGCAGCACCTTTCTTCGCCCTGCTGCCGTCACCAGCACAGCATGCGGTCATGGCAGTGACTACAGCACCAATGTCACAACTAGCTGATGAGACGTAAGCACCCCTTCATGGCTCATGCTTTTGCAACTGGCTGCCAACTGCAGGTCTGCAGTCACTTACACCTTTGTACACTCTGCACGACAAATGAACGTCATTACAGATACTGATGTATCACTGACGCCTCTGGGCATGCACGGGGCCACTCGTCCCCACTCTATGCTCAACCTCCCGATCACACCGTGACCCAAGCATGTGAGTCAAAACATTGGTGTCAGTATTGGCTGTCCCCTCAAGACTTCGGTGTTGGCGTGGCTGTAGCTACAGCGCCGTCTAGCAGTACCAGCGCAATGTGTTGTGGAGAGGGATCTCTTTCTTCGTTGAAAGGTTTCAGAATGTATTTGTGTAGCTCCATGTCAATATGTAGGGACATCAGTAGTATCCTTGAGATGTTATTTGTTAAACCACAAGAACCTGTGAATCTGTTAGTGTTTAGAGGGAATGTTATGGAAACGTATTTATCATCATTTCTGTGTAAGTTTTGTAGCATGTCTGAAAATGACCAGCCACATACCAAAGCAGTGCCACTCACTTATGGGCGAACTGGGCATGTGACACAAAACTGTTCTGAGTCTCATTGGGCGATGATACGCCAGAGAGATTAGTGTGTGATTGTTGTTCATGTGTTGGAGGTACAGTTTTTCTATTTCTTTATTGTTGTGAACGGCAATAGTAAACTACTCAAAATGTCAGACACACGTTCTGCTACTATGAGTGAGCCTGTTGCCACTTTCACACGTATTGTCTGGGCTAAACTCCCAGAAACAGCAGGAAAAGTAAGGATAGCGCAGGTAGGTAGACGTTTTACAATTTGCGATTCAGCAGTTAGACTCAGGGCATGAGGAGGCCAAGACAGCAATGTCTTCTTCTTTCGTCTTTCAGTAGCTGCGTTAATAAATACTTTTTGTGGTAACTCAAGTGGGGATGCAACTACGTTCATTGACTGTGTTAGGGCTACCTCCGCATGAGTGGTTGGTTACGTGAGATTATTCTGTGTGTGGCTATTTGAGACTGACAGGCCGAAGCAAAGACATACATACTGTACCACAAAGTTCTCGTAAGGCAGGGACATCCAGCAGTTAGCTGATGAACTGTGACCACGTTACCAAAAACATAACGGTACAAGGTATTTTCGAAAAAGAAACTGAGTACCTGAACACAGAAACTAGGGAATCGGTAGAAACCTTTCCATATAAAATATGGAGGCTCAGTCAGGAGACATACCAGCTGACGCAAAATGCAGAAGCAAACAGAGACTTGCAGTGAGAAGCCGAGAATATGACACTGGAGGTATTTCTACAAGGTATCCCCGCAGAGATCTCGTGGAGGGAAAGGATAGAGAATCCCGGGGACCTAGACGTAGCTCTTCAGGTCGCGACGCAGTTAGAGGATGTCGACATTGCGACTAGAACACGCACGGACCACCATGTTTTTTCTACTGAACTCAGATGCTATAGATTCAGAAAGAAAGGTCAGTCTGGACCTCACAGGCAGGAAGAGACTGCGATCCTCACGCTATAAACTGTGTGGAGTTAGTTATGACAATGTTGTGTCTCTGGGTACAACATTGCTCAGTTTCAATATCGGAACTAGGGGTTGCCAGGAGTATATGGGTGTGTTATCATAACTAGGTGGAGGGTGTTCAGCAAATTTGGGACTAGATATTCTAAGCAATCATCATTCCAAAAGCGATCATTCGCTATATAAAGTGGATCTCAGTGGGATTCATTTCCACTGGGAGGATACAGCTGCAAGCAAGGCATTCTCGCAAGGCACAGCTCTCACAAATGTGTTGCAGTCTAAACTGTGAACACATGTGCTACAGATTGGTTCTCATGATAAATCACCAGCAGGTACATGAAAGTCAGTGTAGGCTTCTGTTGATATCGATTGGCCATGGGAAGCATTATACATGATAGAGTTACTAAAGGAAATTAAAGAATTACATAGAATGCATTACTTCATGCACAGCAGCATATCACACATAAGTAATATTAATTGTGAATTCATGGTTCCTCTAGGCCTGGACAACTTTGGAATTGACTTGGTTAGTTGGTTGATGGGCTTAATTATTGCCTCATCAAAGGTGTTAGTTAAGGAAGATAATGATTTGTCCTGTGATAACCTGAGCCGTAAGCATACTGTCGAGACAGCAGCATAACAAGAAAAGGTAGGTCACTTGTAAGGCAGTGATCAGCAGGAAATGGAAGCTTTGCTACTGCCGTTTATGTATTTATATAACTTGAAAGGTCCTTTACGGCAAAACTAGTTACCCAGCACTATATACGAAAGGGAAATAATATGCCAGTTTACAGGAAGCTGTACTCTATAGTGAGGCATCTTCAATCTATAATGGAGGAGTCTATGGATCAGCAGTTAGTGGCAGGTGTAATAGAGTATAGTGATGGCCCATGTGTTGCAAATATTATCGTTGTGCCGTAAACGTCAACAGGTTTTACCAGGAAGTACATATTCTGTGACGAAGACCATGACAGATGCATATCCAATCCCCAGTATTGCGATAACAATTGAGGACCAAAGCCAATGTCAATACTTAATGGATCTAAGGAATAGGTATCACTAGCTGGAGATAAACCTAGAGGATAGACCAAAGACCGCTTTCATGGTTGCATGGGGCCATCACCACTACACTCAGATGCCATTTGGGCTGAAAAACGTTCCAGCCACGTTCCAAAGGTCTTTAGATGGAGTTCTAAGTGGTTTAAGGCTGAAAACGTGCATGGTATATTCGGACGATATTATCGTATTCTTGAAGGATATTCGAGAGCATGTGAAATATTTGGAAGACATATTCAGGTGGGTACAATATACACATCTGATGCTTAGCATAGACCAGTGTCTTTCACATGGACACAGGTAAAATTACGTTGGGTATGTGGTTAAGGTGAAGAGTGTTAAAACCGATCTTTGCCTAACAGGGGCAATGTAGAACTTCACAGCACTCCAAACAACAAAGCAATTACAGTCATTCCTGGGTTTCTGCAGTTATTACTGCGAATTCATAGAGTTTTGTGCACACCATGAAATCCTTGGATTTTTTGATAAGGAAGGGCATGAAATTACAGTAGTCAGCAGAATACGAATCAGGGTTGAGGTACTGAACGCAGCATAAGTTTCTTATCTGGTACTAGTCTTTCCTGACGTCAGGAAGGAATTTACCCTTTCCTGTGAAGCCAGCACTGGGGCAATTGGCTGTATTTTGAAGCCGAACATACAGTAGATGGAAAGGAACATCCAGCAGTGTATGTGTCATGGTAGTTGAAGAAAATTGAGCACAGCTATTCCGACACACTTCATTCAAATGGTTGTTGGGCCTGAAAGACCCATCGACTAGGTTAACAAACTGGACACTCAAACTCAGTAAGTTTGATAATGAGGTGGTCAGAAAACCAGCTAAGAAGTTCACGAGTCTGATCAAGGATCAGACTGAACAAGTGACTAGTCCCCGAAGACTAGCAGGCATTCACGTCTCCACCACATTTTGTGACATATAAGGACCTGCTCTGCAGAACAGCGAAATACGGACTGCGAGCAGTGGTTCAGGGGCATTCAAGGACAAAGTGCTGCAGCAAGTGCGTGACTATGTGTAGACGAGAAATTCTAGTGGCAACCAAGAACATATGACGGCGAGTAACATATGAAGGATTATGTGCGTCATGTACAAAGAGCTGATCTTAGCCATCAAGAAATCTCTTAGCAAAGACTACCAACGGTATTTGAAGCCTTTCAAATGAGCGGCCTTAATATTGTAGGACCGTTTAATAGGACGCCCACTGGAGTACTGACAATCATAGATCTTGTTTCTTGAAATTTCCCTGCTGTAAACAGTATTCCATGAAGTTTTGGTATTGCAGCCAGACGACATCGACTTCCGACAATGATATTTCAGCTGACAACCATTCAGTCATTTTTAGATGAGTGTTTTGGACTGGTGTTGCTTGTTCACATCTCTTACTGTATATCAAAAATTGCAGTAGACGTGCACCCCCAAAAGCAGCTATTATATGAGCGACCTCTGTCGAGCGTATATTGCTCCATCTATGGCTTGCAGCATATACATAGCGCTGATACTGCAAGCGCTCTCTCTATCGCAATGTGGGATTGCAGAGTTAAAATTCAGATATTAAGGAAAATTAATCATCGCTAGATGTGTCACTAGCCATGAAACATTTCCTTATTGTAGATATTAAAAAAAGTCACTAGGTCCTACACCCTATCCTGTTTAAATCCACCATCACGATTAATAAGATCTTCCACTAAACATATGTCCAATGATTCCTTAGTAACTGAATATCAGAATGATCTTGTCGATCCCAAGATTTCCTTTGAAGAGCAATCCATAGAATCTTTCAAAGGCATAGAATGTCCTATGGAAACACAATGCTTTACTACAACTGATTACTGGGCTGAGAAAGGCGAGTGTGGTGATCATGTTCAACGCCTCTTTTATGTACTGTGTGTGTGTGGCCTGACGAAAGTAAGCTTTGCAACACTGAGATGGTATTCCTTACATTCCAGCCCTGCGTTCCCACATCGTTCTTTACCGAACCAAGAAGAGAACACGTCTTTATAGGTGCCTGGAAGATTACTTTGACATTATGTTTCCTTAGAATTCTATCTAAGTTCGACGAAATGTTGCCGAAATATGGCACGAACGCCCTGAAACTGAGCTGCTCCTCCTCTTGCTCGCATGGGTGGTTCCATTTTTTCCTCCTTAGAACCAGGCTGATGTAATGTGGAGAACATCCACTATCTTTGAACAGGAAGTGTAGTTGATCCAAATCCTTTGCAACGGTGTCTTTATCAGGCGCATGTGGCTGGTGCACCGACGAATTGAAAGGAGCGCATAGTTTGCGACGAATGGTGGCAGCTAGACGCATGCAAATCCAAGTGTAGATGTGTGGGCTTGCGTTAGACGGAATGCCTCAAGGTTCCATCCTCTTTCCGATTGACCATGACGTCCAAAAACGGCAGACTGGCGCACTTCTTCGCTTCCATCGTCAACTGTCCTCGTGGGTTGAATTCAGATGGTGCAAAAAGCGTGACAGTTCTTCTTCGCCCTAGTTGCTTATCCCCAGAAGAAGGTTTGTTTCAGTGCGCCCCCTTAGCTCAGTGGTCAGCATGTCTGACTGCCATGCAGGAGGCCCAGTTTCGATTCCCTACCAGGTTGGAGATTTTCTCCGTTCGAGGACTGTGTGTCCTCATCATTTCATCGCCATCGACAATCAAGTCGCTCAGTGTGGCTTCAACTGAAAAGACTTTTAATTTAGCGGCCGAACTTTCCCAGGTGGGGACTCCCAGCAGGAAGTGCTAATTTGTTTAAGTTCAGCCGAGTGCTCTCTCGTTAGAGTCGTCCATACAAAAGTTTTCTACCAGAAGGGAGAAAGGTCTACCCATGGAAACATCATCGATTTGCTCAAAATATTTAAAGCTGGATTACCAGTATGTCGAGGAAAGGGCATGATGACATAGAGGTTTTACATCGGCTTTCAAATTATTTTTGATATATGACAATGAATACGTGAGAGGGACCCTAGAGAACAGTGAAACGACATCGACACTTAGTAACGAGTCTCAGTGATCGACTCGAAGTGATTTCACTTTATTAATGATGTCACCAGAATTGCTAACATGTTTTTTTTTTATTTTCTTTTACATGTTTAGTTCAGTGGGACTAAACTGAGGAGCAAATCTGCAGGGTCATGAAACGTGTCACTACATGCAATTACAACATAAAAGATATAACAGATAAAATAAAATGTTTATGAAGACGAAAAAAGAGAAGCCATCAGTTTATGTAAGAACGATCAGCAATATAACATAGGAATTAGCTTAGTTCTTCAAGGAACTCCTCGACAGAATATAATGAGTGACCCTTGAGGAAACGCCTCGGTTTCGATTTGGGAGATCGTGGATTACTGCTAAGATTTTTTAATTCTTGTGGTACCTCATTAAAAATGGATGTAGCATTATACTGCACAAGAGTCAAGGTAGTGCGACCCAAATGCAGCTTGGCCTAGTATTAACTGAGTGAAAGCTGATAATACTTGGGAATAGACTGATATCGTCAACAAGAAATGACTGTAAAGGATATATATATATATATATATATATATATATATATATATATATATATATATATTGAGACGGCAATGCTAGAATACCCAAACTAGTGAACAGCCGTCGAAAAGGTGTTCGCGAACTTTCACCACTTATTGCCCGAACTGCCCAATTCTGAGCCAAAAATATCTTTCGAGAATGGGAAGAGTGTCGAGCGATCGACTAAATTATATGCCCTTTCTGTGCTATTAAAACGCTGAGTTTTGTTGAAGTGTGTGTCAGAAACTGTAAGAACTGAGTCTTACTGTGATCTAGCATTATTTAGTTTTCTACAACCCATGAACTTACGTCATGAACTGCACTACTTGAAACCAAACCATTGTTGCACACAACATCCTTTACTACCAAGCTAGTCTCATCAGCGAACAGAAATATTTTAGAATTACCTTTAATACTAGAGGGCATCTCATTTATATAAATAAGTAAGAGGAGTGGCCCCAGCACTGATCCTTGGGACACCCCCCATTTGACTGTACCCCACTCAGGCCCCACATCGCAGCCATTCTCATCACTGTCAATAATGACCTTTGGTGTCTGTTGTTAAAGTAAGAGGTGAATCAACGCTGAGCTACTGCCTGTATTCCATAATAGTCCAACATCTGGAGCACTATTTTCTGATCAACACAATCAAACGCCATAGTTAAATCAAAAGATGCCTATCGTTCGAATCTTTTTGTTTAATCCATCCAGTACCTCACAGAGAAAAGAGAATATAGCGTTCGCAGTTGTTAAACCACTTCTAAACCCGTACTGTACTTTTGATAGCAAATTATGTGATATAAAATGATAAATTATCCTAACATACACAGCCTTTTTAATAAGTTTAGCAAACTCTAATGGCATAGAAATAGGTCTAAAATTGTCAACATTATCCCTTTCTCCCTTTTTATAAAGCGGCTTTACTACTGAGTACTTTAATTGTTCAGAAAACTGAACATTCTTAAAGGAAAAATTACAAATATGGCTAAGTACAGGTCTAACATTTGCAGAACAGTACTTTAATATTCTGCTAGGCACTCCATCATATCCGTGGGCGTCCTTAGTCTTCAGTGATTTAATTACTCAGTCAGTCTCCCCATTGTCAGTATCACAGAGATGTATTCCAGGCATCAATCTCGGAAAGGCATTTTCCAAAAGAGTTGTACGACTACCTGTAGAAAATAATTTTTTTAATTCTCCAGAAATGCTCAGAAAATGATTGTTAAATATTGTATATATATCTGACTATTCAGTAACAGAAATATTTTTTCAACGAATTGACTATATCGTCAACCTTGCGCTGCTGACCACACACTTCCTTCATAATTGGCACAAGGTTTTAATTTCATCCTGTGAATTAGCTATTCTATTTGCGTACGACATACTCTTTGCCCTCCTAATAACATTTTTAAGCATCTGAAAGTACTGTTTGTAATGAGCTACTGTAGCTTGATTGTGACTGCGTTTAACATTTTGATATATTTCCCACTTTATTCTACATTATATCCTCATCCAAATAGTCACGGCTAGTACCCTGTTTAGAATGTGCTAATGGAAAGCAACTATCAAAGAGCATGATAAATGTGTTAAGGAAAGCATTATATTTGTCATCTATGTTATCAGCACTATAAACATCCTGCCACTCTTGTTCCTTACAAGTTTAAAAACCTCTCTATTGGTGTTGGATTAAAATTCCTGCATAGTTTGTAATTATGTATAACATTTGTTCGAGTACAAAAACCTTTTAAAGGTTAAAATTTGTGCATCAGGCCTTCACCCTGGTTGGAAAAAACACAATCTGCATCACATCATAAGAGTTTAGGAGATCTTCCAACGTCCTTTTTCTTGCACAATGACATACAAAATTAATATAGCAGCCACCACATGTAACTAGTTTTTGGTACTTCGTATGTAGCTTGGCAAAAATTCTTTGAAGCCAGAGTTAGGGGACCTATAAACAACATCTATTAGAAGTTTAGTTTCACTAAATTCAACTGCCCCTGCACATCATTCAAATACCTGCTCAGTGCAGTGCCGTGATACATGATACGCCTACACGTGGTCAGTCCCTCATTCCGCAAAGAACGCCTTGAAAAACAGCCAGCTAATCTGTGTCCCAGTAAAGTAAGCCTCTGAATTGTCAAATAAATGGAAATGTCGCGTGGCTAGGGCCTCCCGTCGGGTAGACCGTTCGCATGGTGCAGGTCTTTCGATTTGACGCCACTTCGGCGACCTGCGCGTCGATGGGGATGAAATGATGATGATTAGGACAACACGACACCCAGTCCCTAAGCGGAGAAAATTTCCGACACAGCCGGGAATCGAACCCGGGCCCTTAGGATTGACAGTCTGTCACGCTGACCACTTTTTTTTTTTTTTTTTTTAGCAGGAACAGGGTAAATTAACAAAAGATCTTTATTGGTACAAACTTAAATACAACAGAAATGCCATCCTTCCGGCGAAAATAACATAAGACATTATACTCGTGCCAGGCGAGCAATTTTTGTTTTGTTTTTATGAACAAGGTGTAGGAAAAAAGAATAATAATCCTGATGTAAGCAAGCGGTGTGAAGCAATATACAGTGGAGTGAGGGAAAAGCCACTGTGTTCTGGTATAGTGCATAAACGAAAGGAGGCGCGTGTCCATGCGCCTACTCCACTGTGGGTTACAATATATAAAGTAGCGCGGGGAGTCTCAGATGTCAGCAGGGGGGGCGGGAGTGTTGTCGGCGTGTGGCACCATCCAACTGAGCGGGGGTGACGTAAAGATCGCATGTAGGTAATTGGCGAAGGAGGCGCGGTAGCGCGGTCGGTGTTCGACTTGACTGTGGGCGGTTTGTAAGTACTGCCAGAAATCAAGGCGTGATTTGTCGCCATCATTATACATGTAGGTGATTGTCCATCCCTTGACCCATACAATCGCATGATTTTTGGCGGCGGGGAAATAAGTATTCTCAGGATGGATAAAAGTCCATGGGTCAATCGAGTCCGGCGGAACACGGAGGTAACAGGCAACGAACTATCGGACTAGGTTCCAAACGTCACTGGTGGCAGCACAAGTCAGTTGATGGACATCGTCATCTACGAGGTGGCAAATGGAACAAAGTGGAGAGTCCAGTAGTCCGATGGCGTGAAGGCGATGATTTGTGGCGAATTTTTCATTTGCGACTTGGTACCATGTTGCCCGGACGTGGGAGGGAAGAAAAGGCTGGTGGATATGACGCCAAACCGTGGGCCACCGCTTGGACGGATGTCTCACTTCAATATTGTTGCTGGATACGGAACGAAGCAGTGGGGTGTAAAAATCTTTAGGTTGAGGAGAACGCGTAGTCGGTAAGTGTGTGTGAGCGTAACTGAAGTCGACGATGAAATCAGAAATGTGCGCCAGATGGTGCTTGATGTGTCCGACTGGTACTGGTGGTGTTATGGTTGCGGTACAAGAATTTCCAGCAAGCTGCGCGAAAGGGAGGTGCCCCCGTGCCACTGCCTGTGCATGGTGGACATGTACAAGGACGCCGCTCGGTGTCGCACGTTGACAAGGCCGAGGCCTCCCGCTCACGTGGGAAGGGTGAGCGTGTCGTAGCGGACCTTAAAGAGCGTACCGGCCGTAAGGAAGTATCCGAAGGCAGCCTGGAGGCTGCGTCCAATTGTTGATGGCAGCGGAAGGACCTGTGCGATGTGGACCATTCTGGACGCCACATGTTGATTGAGGTATTGGACACGTTGTAAAGAATCGAGTCGTCGGAGAAGATTTTGTCTCACCGTCGTGCGGATGGTTTGCAGTGCACGCCGAAAATTGATGGCAGCGGAGCGGCGCACGGTGGAGGTGAAAATAATACCAAGGTATCGTAGTTTTTGTACACACGGGAGAGGTGCTAAGTCGGCGTGTGAGAGGCCGCGTCCAATGGACATCGCCGCGGATTTAGCCACATTCATGGTACTGCCCGCTGCAGTGCCGTACGTTGATATCAAATCAAGTACCGTGTGTGTTTCACTCCGTGAGCGGATCAAGAGGAGGAGGTCGTCCGCATACGCACGACATTTAAAACTGTGCTGTCGCAGGGTGAGACCAGAAAGGTGGCTAGTCGGACTCCCGATGAGTGGCTCCAGGCTCATGGCATAGAGTAGGGTCGAAAGTGGGCAGCCTTGCCGTACGGAACGCCGGATCGCCACTGGTCCCGCCACACGGCCATTAACCTGAATCAGCGATTCAGCTGTGCCGTACAGGCGCCGGATAACGTCGATAAAGGCTGGTGGAAAACCCATACGGTTCATCACTGAGAAGAGAAAAAGATGCCGCACTTTGTCGAATGCGCTGCCAAAATCAATGGCAACCACTGCGGCGCGGAGTTTGCACGCCGCTGCCAGTGCAATTAAATCGCGACATTCTCCTGTGGCCGTTTGTACACTCCTGGAAATGGAAAAAAGAACACATTGACACCGGTGTGTCAGACCCACCATACTTGCTCCGGACACTGCGAGAGGGCTGTACAAGCAATGATCACACGCACGGCACAGCGGACACACCAGGAACCGCGGTGTTGGCCGTCGAAAGGCGCTAGCTGCGCAGCATTTGTGCACCGCCGCCGTCAGTGTCAGCCAGTTTGCTGTGGCATACGGAGCTCCATCGCAGTCTTTAACACTGGTAGCATGCCGCGACAGCGTGGACGTGAACCGTATGTGCAGTTGACGGACTTTGAGCGAGGGCGTATAGTGGGCATGTGGGAGGCCGGGTGGACGTACCGCCGAATTGCTCAACACGTGGGGCGTGAGGTCTCCACAGTACATCGATGTTGTCGCCAGTGGTCGGCGGAAGGTGCACGTGCCCGTCGACCTGGGACCGGACCGCAGCGACGCACGGATGCACGCCAAGACCGTAGGATCCTACGCAGTGCCGTAGGGGACCGCACCGCCACTTCCCAGCAAATTAGGGACACTGTTGCTCCTGGGGTATCGGCGAGGACCATTCGCAACCGTCTCCATGAAGCTGGGCTACGGTCCCGCACACCGTTAGGCCGTCTTCCGCTCACGCCCCAACATCGTGCAGCCCGCCTCCAGTGGTGTCGCGACAGGCGTGAATGGAGGGACGAATGGAGACGTGTCGTCTTCAGCGATGAGAGTCGCTTCTGCCTTGGTGCCAATGATTGTCGTATGCGTGTTTGGCGCCGTGCAGGTGAGCGCCACAATCAGGACTGCATACGACCGAGGCACACAGGGCCAACACCCGGCATCATGGTGTGGGGAGCGATCTCCTACACTGGCCGTACACCACTGGTGATCGTCGAGGGGACACTGAATAGTGCACGGTACATCCAAACCGTCATCGAACCCATCGCTCTACCATTCCTAGACCGGCAAGGGAACTTGCTGTTCCAACAGGACAATGCACGTCCGCATGTATCCCGTGCCACCCAACGTTCTCTAGAAGGTGTAAGTCAACTACCCTGGCCAGCAAGATCTCCGGATCTGTCCCCCATTGAGCATGTTTGGGACTGGATGAAGCGTCGTCTCACGCGGTCTGCACGTCCAGCACGAACGCTGGTCCAACTGAGGCGCCAGGTGGAAATGGCATGGCAAGCCGTTCCACAGGACTACATCCAGCATCTCTACGATCGTCTCCATGGGAGAATAGCAGCCTGCATTGCTGCGAAAGGTGGATATACACTGTACTAGTGCCGACATTGTGCATGCTCTGTTGCCTGTGTCTATGTGCCTGTGGTTCTGTCAGTGTGATCATGTGATGTATCTGACCCCAGGAATGTGTCAATAAAGTTTCCCCTTCCTGGGACAATGAATTCACGGTGTTCTTATTTCAATTTCCAGGAGTGTATATTAACTGAGCCGCCCGGAGTTGTCTGTTCCGGGGATAGAATGCTAGGCAGGACCTTGCGGCATCGCGTTGCCAGTAGGCGTGTAAAAATTTTATAGTCTGCGTTTAGCAAGGTCAGGGGACGGTAATGTGCTGTCGTCACGCCTGGGGTCGGTTTGTGGATGGGTATAATAAGTCCCGTGACGAAGGACGGCGGTACGGCGTTCCCCATCGTCAGCAGTTCGTGGAACATCATTGTCCACCGTGACGCCATTAGTGTGAGGAAATCGCGATAAAATTCTATCGGCAATCCGTCGACACCAGGTGACTTATTCAGAGCGCCTTTTTTTATGGCATCGTGGACTTCGTCACGCGTAATTGGCTCCATCATCTCGTCCGCTTCGTCGTTGGTGAGGGTGCGAGTTACGTGTGGTAACACAGACTCCTCAGCGTGGTTGTCGGTGGTCTCCTCCAGGTACATTGTGCGGTAGTGGTCGACAAAGGCACTGACGATTTCGGCCTGGCAAGTGACGTGCTGGCCGTGACAGGTGTTGATCTCGGTGATGAGTTGTTGTCGTCGATGTTTCCTATCGGAGGCGATATGATGCATGGTGGGATGTTCTTGTTTCGCCGAATCTTGACATCGGGTTCGCACCATAGCCCCCTGCAGTCTACGGCGTGTCAACGTTACAATTTGCGCCTTAATCCTGCTGCGTTCCCTCTGGGTGTCGGGGGTGGGCGGTTGGGCGTCCAGGTCGCGGAGAACGGCGTAGAAATAGTCGGTAGTGTGCCGGCGCCACGCAGCTACTTCCTTTCCATACTGAATCAAAGTACGGCGAATGGCAGGTTTGGCACATTCCAGCCACCAGGTCAAGGTCGTGCAGTATGTAGGTAAGCGACGTTCACAGGTGGCCCATGTCTCGGTAACACGTTGAAGACATTCGGGATCATTAAGATGGGTGGTGTTTAGCTTCCACGGTGCACGACTAAGCCAGACCACTTGCTTGGGGAAGAGAATGTTGCAGATGTAGGCGCAGTGGTCCGAAAAGGCCAGAGGCCAAAGTTCTGCACCTTGGACTGCAGGTGTGAGTTCCCGAGAGACGTAAATTCTATCAAGGCGGCTCGCGGAGTGACTCGTCTGGTAAGTATGTCCAGGTGCGTCGCCGTGCTGAACTTCTCAAGTGTCGCGGAGCAACAGATCTCGGACGACAAGACGCAGTTGTTGACAGTTGTTGTAGTGGGGCACTTGATCTTTAGGGTGCAAGACACAATTAAAATCACCCCCAAGCAAGTAATGGTCGCAGCGTCCAAGAAACAAAGGAGCGATTTCTTCTGAATAGAAGAGGGCCCTGTCGCGTCTGCGGGAGGAGCCTGACGGAACGTAAATGTTGACGATACGCGTCCCCATGACGGTGACGGCCATGCCTCTGGCAGATGGAAGGTACGTGAGATCGGTCACTGGAATGCCTTCTCTGGCGTACATGGCTACGCCGCGTCCCAAGTGGTCACCAGGAGAAGGATAAGTGTTATATCCCGCGACGTCTGGAAGTGTGGCCAAGTTTACTTCCTGTACTAGTGCAATATCGACGTCTGACGCCCATATCATCTCTCGCAGCAGTTGAAGTTTCACGGCTGAGCTAATGGTGTTAGTGTTGATCGTTGCTATTCGGTAGGTTTGGAGCCGTACCCCGCCGTGGAGGGGTACTCCACCGGCGGAGAACGATGAGGTGCGAGGCAACGGCGAGTCGTGCCGTACGCCACCTGACGGCGTTATCAGCGGCGTAACGATGCTTCCGTCTGGGGTAACTCTGTCCCCAAAGTATGGTCCGGGTCCTCATCGACGTCCTCACTCCACACCATTGAAGGCGCTGTCGTGGTGATGGTCGTATGTTCCACGTCGGTCGTAGGGGCGGAGGACGTCTCGGCGACAGTCGCAGCGGTGGAGTCCATTGGTTCAGGAGCACCTGTGCGAGCCAATAGAGTAGGCATCGACACAGCCACAGTCGGCGTCATGTTGTCGTCATTCGTGTCGTCGTGTAGGTTCTCCGAGGCCTCGTCGGGTCGGACGGCCTCTGCAGCATCAGGGGGAGGTGATCCGTCTCGTTCCGAGACCGTATGGCGCCGCCTCTTGCGCCTCTTAGGTGAACGTTGATTGCGGGTTCGTCCCTCCGTGTCGGAAGACGGAAGAGAGTCGCGTCGCTCCGAGAGGAAGGCCGTCGCGGGAACGTCAATTGACGGGGCGTCCATATGGTCGGGCGGGTGGGGGTCGGAAGTCGTTGCTGTTGGTAGTGGCGCCGGAGTAGCGTCAGGCTTCGAGCGCGACGTGTCGGCCCCGGCGGTATCCGTAGCAGCTGGAAGGGTCACCGTTACGTGGGCCGACGGGTGGCGGCCGGTGGGAGGAGAAGTGAGCGCCGATGCGTAGGTGACCGGTAAAACCGTCGTCGGAGCCGGAGGTGTCACGGTAGCGGCTGGCAATCGGGCGATTCGTCGTTGAAGACACTCAGATCTGAGGTGGCCTTCTTTGCCGCACCCGGAACAGGTCTTGGGTTGGCCGTCGTATATGACAACCGCGCGACACCCGCTAATTTGCAGGTAAGATGGCACGTGGCGATGGAGATCGATGGTGATCTGCCGTACACCGTTAAGAACGGGGTACGTTTGGAATTGCGCCCAGCGTTCGGCAGTGTGGCTATGTACAGTGCCATATGGGCGGAAAGCCGCAATAACGTCTTCCGCCGGGAGCTCGAACGGGAGTTCGAAAACTCGCATGGTGCGCATGCGCATCCCTAAGCCGGCATGGTCGACGGTGACCGCTCCGACATTGCCGTCGGCGTGGCAAAAGCGTAAGCCATGGTTAGTGTCACGAAGTATTCTTTCACACACCGCGTCATTGACGACTTTGACGTACACCGTACTGCTTAATATGGACAAATGGATGCCCAAAATATCGGAAGCTGGGATCTTAGCAACGTCGCGTAGGAAGCGTTCCACTTCCAAGGCCTTTGGTCGTGCGTAGTCTTTGCAGAAGGTGAATCGTAAAGTTGATTTTCTAAAACGGTTGGCCATGGTTCTAGTGCACGTAAGCGACACGTAAGTGACGGCCGCGGAAATGTAAACAACAGCGAGAGCGCGCGCTTCGCAGGCGGAAACAGCAACACGTCCACACTGCACGGCGGCGAAAGCCGGACTGACCACTCAGCTACCATTGCTGACAATTGTCAAATTATTTAAGTGGTGCTCCAACATACAAGTAATTTCAGAGTCAACATCTATAAGCAGTTCACTAACTTTATCGCTAATACGTGTTATATTTTTATGACATAAGCCAATTCCTTCTCTACTTGGATACCTCACCTCCTCTAAAGGTGATTCCTTACTTAAAGGGACTCCTTTCACGCAGGTATACCTATCAGCTGACTTCAGTCTAAAAAAGGTACAGCTCTAACATGATCAACTACAGGAATTTTTTCACGAGTGATCCCACCACCACTCACTATAGTGTCAACTATAAGATTTGGCAGTCTCCCCTTCCCATATCTATTGAGGTGCAGGTCATGCCTAGTGAAACCTGATCTATTGCTAGACTCAGCTGGCACCACTTGAATGTGAGCCATTCCCCTCCGCCATCGGTGTCTTCTCCAGCCCCATGTTAACACGCCTAACAGCAGCATTAAGACGAGGGCGATCATCACGCTGAAACAGTTGCACGAAGTGCACATTAGTGTCAACAGTTTGAGTAGCTATCTTTACCAGGTCACCACCTACATCATATTCCACGTCTCTATCAAGACTATTCCCTGCTCCTCTCACAATCACTACCTGATCCTCCTTCGTAAAATTCCTGCAAAACTTCCTATGCTGTCAGCTACCTGAGCCAATCGTACAATAGGTTTCGCAATTCTGGTGAACTGGTACTCACTCCCCAATACTGCCTGCAACTACTGGCTCACACCTCTGCCATGCGAACTACCTAGCAGAAGAAGCTTCCTCTTTCTGTTAGAATTTCCAACTGGCTTAGGCTTCCTACCTGCTGACAACTGCTGGATGTTTCCTACACCTACAGCTACAAGAGGATCCCCTCCACTCAACTGTGACACTTGCTCAAATGTATTGCTTATACGCAAAGTACAATTGTATGAATATCTCCTCCTCCTAGCTACCTTCTTGCCAACTGCCAGTTCCCATTCCCCAGTACCCTTCCCATTCTCCGATACCCTTCCCATTCCCCGGAACCCCTAACCCTCCTCAACCTATCTAGTTCCTCCTTTGCGTCATGTAGCTGCACCTAAAAGACACAGATCTTACGCTCCTGCGCCTCTATCAACTTATTTCTGCTACAAATTCTGCATTTACAGGAGAGGATCTCCCTAGAATGCCCACTGGCTTCCCTATTGCATTCCTCCCAATGAAAAAACTTTGAACAAATCCCACGCCGTAACCCACAACTCATAAACCCACGACATAAGCCACACTTCTCATTGATGGTAAAATTTTAACAGTTACTGAAAAAATCAAATGTATACTTTACCTACGTTCAATTACAAGAGTAGAACTATTTAAAGAACTATCAACAATGGTCGCTAAATTTACTTTCTCCTAAGAAAGCACCAACTTTTATTAATACTACTAAACAACAGGTAATACCAATACCACTAAAACTTCACACAATGTCTTAGCTAAAACCAAAAATTCAAGTGGCCACTGGAAGACTCAGCGAAATTAAAACAATGAATGAAAATTTTACTGGAATATTTCACTAGAGACACTAAGAAATATCAGCTAAAACCTACCGCACGAAATTTACTAACCGACTTCAGCGCAGAAACAACTCTAAAAAGCACAGTGAGCGAAAGTTTCCGAAAGTTTATTAAACCTTTATTTCGCCAGAAACAGCACGAGACGCCGT
This sequence comes from Schistocerca serialis cubense, assembly GCF_023864345.2. NCBI lineage: Eukaryota > Metazoa > Arthropoda > Insecta > Orthoptera > Acrididae > Schistocerca > Schistocerca serialis. The sequence goes on from NC_064642.1 coordinate 671,717,698, forward strand.
GGAAAACTACTAAATTTAATAACCGTGTAACAGTGTCCAAACAACTTTGCCAGAACTTAAGAATCGCTGCAGCTGCAACTGCACGCTGCGAAATATAAACACACTGCTAATATTTGGATGAGCGATGGGAAACTACTGAAATTAAACATTCGCATACAGTGCACAAATAGTTTTGTCAGTACTCAGCTTCAGAAACACTACAGCTGCAACCGCACGCCACGAAATGTAAACACACTGCTGAGGCCTGAGACTTGGATGAACGGCGTGAGCACGCTCACGAATAACCCACAAAAGGTCTCAGTAAAGAAGGAAGATGTCTAGCTGAGGCATATGTTGGAGCGCCGATACCGCTCACAATAGGACGTAATGGAAGACCATCTTTGTGGGTCTTCAGAGGCCATATAATCCTGGCGGAAAAGAGCTGTGAGGCGTTAATCGGTTCGCAATTTCTTGTGAATGAGAAGAAGAGTAACGCTGATGTTTTCTTTTCTGCTCTCGCTCCTGTGTCTTTATCAGTCAGCCGGTACGTTGATTCACCCAGTAAGCTGTAAATCTTTTGACCATAGAGGCCACGTAGCAACAGTACAGTGGCGTGTTCCTTATTAGCTGGTAGGACCTCCGCGTGAGGATCTTCTTGTAACCTGCGTAGTGCAGCCCTTTCCGTAGAGGACACATTACTCTTCTGATTTGGAGCTCTCGTTAAGTGTGTGACAAATTTCACATCTTATTTCTCCTGCAGGGATGTAACAGCGCTATTTCACCACGCCCTTTCCTCAACATACTTTTTGTTCAACACTGAAAATTTTGAGAAAATTGATGGTGTTCCCATGAATTGGTCTCTCTATCCTCTGGTGGGAAATTGTGTTATGGAAGACTTTGAGGAGAGTGCATGTGATGCGGCTGAACGTAATTAAAACATCTTCCGGCGATACGTAAATGACCCATGGCTAAGAAGAGCTGTTACACTTTTTTTAGCACCTGGATTCAATCCACGAGGACGCTTTATGATGGAGGTAGAAAGCGATGGCTGTCTTCCGTTTTTAGACGTCTTGTTCAGTAGCAAAGTAGATTGACCATTGGGGTATTTGCAAGAACCCCCCACTCGTACTAAACCTCCAGAAATGTCTCAGTTCAGCTGCTAAGTCCGTAGATGATGGTATAAGGGGCGTTCAGTATAACTGGGCACCCTTTACCACCTGACATTTGCGATAATTAGGCCAGTCCGTCCTTGAACTGACTTAGTGACCCGCCGCGTAGGAATTCCTACCCGTTAAATGGAGATGCTCTCGTAGTTTTATGTCCCCATGCACAGCCGTAGCAGCACCGTCGTATTCTGAAAGTGCAATACCACTGCCTACGTTTTAAGTAATGAAGCGGGAAGCAGTTTCTTGTGCAAATAATTTTTACACGGATGCCGTTATGGTGCGTTTATTTGAGGAACACCTTAAATCGAACTTGTTCACACTGATTATAACCTAACTGTTAACTGTACTAGAGCATGGTCTACCCCATGACTAGATCGAAATGCATCCTATCAACGACTGCCGACTATGGAGTGCAGTCTATAAAATGAGTTTACAATCTGTATAGTTCGTATAAAGTCGTACATCTTCCGTTACGCCAAAGGTATCCATTTATTTATTAACATGAACTTTCCCTGGTATTGTAAAATTACTGAAAGATAATATTTATGATCCGTAGGCTCCTCCTAACGTCTAAGTGGCCAAAGGTTTCTTTTGTTAGCAAACATTTATTAATAACACTTTATTCGCGCCAGAATAAATGTACTTTCCCTACGTATCTCTTTGCTGACATCACGAGCGATTTCAGCACCGACACCTCAGCCCACTGGCTGTGAAAGCGCCAGATGGCCAACCGCCTCGTAGCCAGTACGGGAAACTAATGCTCGCTTCTTACTCCGTACGTACTGCAGCAGTGCTGATACATTCACTTCACCTATTTGAAATAGCAAAACTGGAAATAAAATAAAATGCGCTCTTGTCTGCAAATAAGGGGTACCTTACACATTCCCTTCGGTAATTTCTCTTCAAAATTGTCATTTTTTGTTCAGACAAAATCGGAATTTTGAAAACGATAGAAACGCGCTACCTCAGTTCTTAGGAGCAGCCTTTACACCCATATGTCATATTATTTTAGGCCTATTATTTTGAATATTCTTTTTTTTTTCAAATATAATTTCAGTGGTTTGACAGAAATGTTTAAAATGCAAAATCTACTGGCTAATGAAAACTTATTACATTTGTACCTTCTAAAACAGTTTTTCTAGCTGCCAATTTTAGTATTTGCATAATCTTTAAGTTTTGACTACCATGCTCTCCTAAATTTTGACTACCAAAATTCTTCCAAAATGTTCCATTAATAATAAGAAAAACATATTACAGAAAACACTTGACGTATACTCATAAACGTTAGCTTTGGAAAAATTTATGCATCACTTACAATTTGTTTAGCAAATACCATAATAGTACAGTTTGTTTAACTTTAACAAAAAAGCTAGAAAAATTATTAATAACGTTTAGCACGTTTTGAGGCAGTTAGTTAGCTGTACCACAGGAGTCCCTAGCAGCATAATTTTCCATAATTTTCCTAAATACACAAGATATACAAAATATACAACACATTTCACGAAACCACCCAGAAAATTTTTCGCTTTTTGCACTGTTATGGTGTTTCACTGATCACCATTGAAATTTATGGGGCACTTACGACTCAAGGTCGTTCTTTGATGAATCACTGCACTGACACACTTGTTTGGCAAGAAGCAGTATTATTCGCTGGAGGAAATGTTGTACCTAGATTACGTGTTTGCATTGCTTGATGACTGCAGCCATGATTCGCGCATGTGCCAACAGCATCTCTGGAGGTTGACTGATCATCAGGCCTTGTTATCAGTCCACTTCATCTGGGTGGGTGTGCTGAGTATTTACCGTGTTTCCATCATCAAGAGATCAGGTACGAATACATGAAAAGAAACAATATATTTTAGAAGCTACATAATAATAATAATAAGTTACATTTACTTCTAACTTACTCTACTGTTTCTGTCCAAGTGGCCAAAATTCTAAACTTTTAATTAACTACTACCTTTATCAATTAATGAATTCTTTTCAAATAATTATTACGTAATAAACAATTCTAAAGTTAAATGACATTCTATTAATTTCATTAACTCCTGAAAAATTATCCTCTTTTTATTACATTATTGTTTACTTAATTGATTCCTTAATAACAATTACTAACTCTTGTCATTAAGTTATTGAGGTTTATATTGTTGGTTTGTACCTCATAAAGGGTCGCCATGTTTAGCAATGTCGCGGTCGTGACGTGTTTCTGCTTACGTCACGCCGGCCACATCACATAATCACCTGGCTCGGATGTTTTAGCTGCTGGCTGTGCTCTGCATTATCCTCTAGCTGCCTGTGAGATCACAGTAATGACGTTGCTGACGTCACAGTACACCAGCACACCACATCCTCTTGAGGTTCATTCAGCCCCTTCCTTTTGTTTGCAAGCACATAAACTGGACATATATGATTTCAAAATACTTAGACCTACTTTCTTTCTCAGTATTCCTTCATCAGATATCAAGTGACCAAGAAACTTGATTTGTGCTCTTCTGAACTCTGATTTCATAAAGTTCGCTGTTACCCCGCATCTGCAAAAAAATTGTTCAAATGGCTCTGAGCACTTGGTTCAAATGGTTCAAATGGCTCTGAGCACTATGGGACTCAACTGCTGAGGTCATTAGTCCCCTAGAACTTAGAACTAGTTAAACCTAACTAACCTAAGGACATCACAAACATCCATGCCCGAGGCAGGATTCGAACCTGCGACCGTAGCGGCCTTGCGGTTCCAGACTGCAGCGCCTTTAACCGCACGGCCACTTCGGCCGGCAGCTCTGAGCACTATGGGACTTAACATCTGAAGTCATCAGTCCTCTAGAACTTAGAACTACTTAAACCTGATTAATCTAAGGACATCACACACATCCATGCCAGAGGCAGGATTCGAACCTGCGACCGTAGCAGTCGCGCGGTTCCAGACTGTAGCGCTTAGAACAGCTCGGCCACCCCAGCCGGCTCCGCATCTGCAAACCCTATTAGTACTTCAGTTATGATATCAATATCTTCCCCCAAGTACTAGTAGCTATGACCAGGTCGTCAACATACAGAGTCACTCTGCTTAATAGATCACAGCCTAACACCGTGTCAAGCCTAGCCCGAAGGGCAGAACTTTAATTTGGTAACTTCTGGCAAACTGGAAGACCGTGTACCTTCTAGATTCTTATGTTTATGCGATTTTCCATTAAGAATCTCGTGTCAATATTCGTCCGGTATTTCACAACATAAAACTTTTGGTTTTGTTCTTCCAAATACTCTGGCTGGTACGAACTGGTATTATCATCTTATTTATATCCCGTGCATCAATGACCAGGTGTATACTACCATCTACTTTACCTACTGCAAGCAGTGAACTACTAAAAGGTGAGTTTGACACTTATATAATGGTCCATTCCAACATTTTCCCTATTTCAGGCTTACTTCTTTCTCCAGGGCGCTAAATTTGTGGCTTTTCAATAGGTTTGTTGGGGCTATACCTCCACATGGTAAGTATAAGCCTTAATGGCTCCAGGTTTCTCTGCGAGCACCATTTGAAAATTGACTACCAAATCTGCCAGCTGTTTCTGATGGACTATGCTTAAGCACTCTGACTCCATCACTTTATTGCGGATCTGGTTAGTAATACTATTACTGTCGATATCTACCGATACCAGTGCTGCAATATCATACCTTAATGCTGGTATTTCTTTATTTATGTACCATAGACGTGTGTTATGATACCTGACACACATACATCGGCAATATTTGCCATGTCCCTCATCCTTTGTTACCAACTCTAATTCAACCCGCCGGCCTGCATTGTCGAGAGTGCACTCAACTGTAGAGAGGTATATTCTTGTTTACATCTCCCGCAGGAAGTCCAACCCAGCACCCAGGTGACCGATAAAATTTTGATTATTAGGTACGTGCATTGTAATACATAATTTCCTATTGCCAAGTTCACTTCAGCCTGGTGCTTGGGAATTTGTGCGTTGGCACCGATGGCGCCCACGACTTTGCATCCGTGATCAGGAAGTGTAGGTATGTATCAGATGGGTTCCTTAAACAATTGTTTGTAAAAATTAAAGTCACGTACATTGGTCGTCGTTCCTGTATCAACAGTAACAGTTACCGAATACATTCCGATTCTGGCTAGAATAGCAGCTTGAACCTATTCTGCCTTGTTTTTACATTTTGCTGGCTCGTGACACAATTCCTCACTGATATCATGTCCGTCTTGGAACTGCAACATGATATCTTAGTCAAATGTGCCTTCACTCTGTGCCCTGACCATCATTGGAGGGCGTAGCGTTGTCAGATCTAGTTTGCCAAGGCTTTTGGGACCTGTGTTCTCTCAGCGTGCATTTCGATTTTGTACTGTTTGTTCATTACGATGATGTCCCTCCGAACTGTTTTGCCGAGATATATACGTCTGATCATCCTCATTTCAGTTTTCAGTTGCCTTCCATTGAGTATTCAGATACCTTGCAGATTCGCTTTGCTATCGGTGGGAGTTAAACTTCCCAGTCTTGGGTTGTTGGTACCCCTGACTCGGGCTGTTTATCGCATCGCTTCAGCGCTTTCGATTTGCATTTGGTGAACTCTTACTATTATAATTGTTGTTTCGTCCTCAGGTATGATCGTTGTGCCTGGACCGTAATCATAACTATTATTGTTGTCACGGCTGTTATTGCCGTTTCTGTTTTGGTTACCGCTGCCATGATCATTTGCATTACCTTTATTGTGATTTTTTGATGAAGAATAATTACAGTGATTCCCATTGTCTATTTTAGTATCCTCATGGATCATATCAGCTGAGTCCAGAGTAGCCAGAAATTGCTCGAGTTCTGTTTCATGTACATTCACTAACTGTTCGCATACTGACATGGGCATCCTCGTTTTCAAAATACGTACTACATCTCTCGTAGATACCGGCTTATCCCAATATCTCATTTTATTAACATACTTTAATATAAAATTTCCCATACTATCCTTTTTCGGGTTATATTGTTGAGGATTGTATACTTCTTTTATAAGTCTATACTGAATGCAAATTTCAAAATTTTGACAAAAATGCTCTTTCAAACTGCTGGAGCGTATCGCATTCATTCGCAGTCTTCATTGTCCATATTGCTGCATCGCTATCTACGTGCGTTGCAGCTGGCCAAACTTGGCAGAAAAAACTTAACACTCTTTGTAAAAATCACAAGTTGTATGGTTGTCTTCTTATGAGAAAACTTGGTAAACTGTGTACGATTTACGAAACCCTCTCGGATCTTTAGAGTCGAGTAGGCATGTGTGTCTTCTCGTTTTTCAGATAAAAGGGTTCTCTTATAGGACTTCGTGTATCATACTCGTGACCTATCGGAACAGAGGCTACTAGATACATTTATTCGTTACCAAAGCTCATAAGATTTGGTGTACCCTCTGATTGACTTCCAGCCACACACACGCGTCCCCTCGCTCAGTGTGAGCTATTTGTGACGAGATTTTATTTCTCCATTACGTCAGATCTTCGTCTAAAGTTTGTCAGATACTTTGCAGTTCAGACTTTAAATCGCTGACACACTCTTAACTTCCAAAAGGCGACTCAGTGGTGGCCCTTGAAACGGCTGACTGTATCTCTGTATTTACGTGTCCCTTTATCACCTCATCTTTCTGTTGCAACTATTGTGCTACAGTGTCGTTTAAATTTTCTGTATGCTCCTTCATGTGCTCTTGGATCTGCACTGCTTATTTTACCTGCAGTTGGTCCAGGCTAGTGGTCACTTCCTCTACCTGCTTATTCAGATTAGGAGTGGAGGTCTGCCGTTTCTGTAGGGCCTCTATGCGTTTGCCACTTGATACAGGTAAGCCCTTATACCTTTCTTTATTTCGGCAGTGATGCTCTTTAAACTATATTCTTTTAGGAAGGTTTGATCCCTTTTCTGTTATGTCACAGCAGAGCTTTTGCTTTTCTTCCTTCTCCTTTTCGCTGGCTCTTTGCTTTCTTTCCTCTCAGTTTTCTTTGGCTCTTTGCTGCTCCCTAAAATGAGCTAATAAGGCTTGATCTCATTCCCCATATTTTATTTCTCTTTCTTTATCTCTCAGTTCCATCCGACTAAAAAATTCCGTGAACCAATGTCGTGGCCCAACGTATTTTCTATCTCTGTACTAGTTGTAGTAGTGTTACTGTGAATGGTTATCGTACCTGTACACCACTCACTTGCCCTGGCTACTTCTCGACTCAGGGAACTAATCATGTGCTAACTGGTTATCTAATTCTAATTGGCAAAACGAAGGATGCATAATCTGCAAACTTTCGTTATCTGTTTATCTGGTGCCTCATTGTCAGATACATTATCTGCCTCTGTGCCCAGTTGAAACCTAGTCCTAATCCTACTCGTGGTTATAAAAAAAACTGAATAACACTTAATAATTAATAAATCTTGAAATTTAAAACTACACATTGCAGTATTACTTCTACCACAGCAAATTAGATCAACCAGTCAATAACACACCGAAGAATTATGCGCTGTGCCATTCACTGACTACAGACATGCACTTTGGCCTGTCTAATGCATGACTCTGTCTCAATTACTGAAAAACAAAAGAAAGGCACACTGTTGCCCTTACCTTCCTCCATTCAGTGCTCGTCGGTAGTTCACGGCTACAATAAATGACTTTTAATTGTTTCAGTATTTCCTCCTGGCACTTCAGTCTCTTTAATTAAGGCACGAGATTATTCAGGGTTCTCGAAGGCTAATTAACATACAATAAACAGAAAATGCATTGAAATTAGTAATAGTGCACTAGTTAACTGATTATACAACACTAACATTAATAATCGAATAGTTACATACAAATGCGTAGTTTTAATTCTTTCAATCGCGCCCCACGTTGTGAGCCTAGCTGTAGTGGCCGCTTCCCGCTTTTCTTACTGACGGCGACAAATAGTCGGTTCTACAACGTTATTCGATTTCACGCATGCAGCCACTACTCGGCGTGATAATATTAGTCGCGTTAAGTTGCGCGTGAAAGTATTCGTTGCAATGGGCCGTTATCAACAACTAAGAGTAATAATTATTCGTTACGTAGACAAAGAAAATTAAAGTTTAAAGCTGTTAATATGTGCGACACTATTTGCAAATCAGTCGCGATCCCAATGCTATTAATCGCAGCGCCTAATACGTTCTATGCTTTTCCCGGCATAAAGTTTCGCCTTACGGGAGAAGCCATCAGCACAACAAACCTACTTTATTCTTTCAAATGGTCATTAATCGATTAGTTTATCATTTAGCCCGGTATTACACTGTCACATTTCTAAGACAAAGAAATATGAAGAAATATGTCATATTTTACTGACGAAAATCCTTGGCGCGGGACTAAAAAGGGGCATTACTCTGTCATCAGATTTTTCGTCAAAGTTCAAGATGGCGGACAAAAACAATTTGTTGCTATGTGCTACAGTCGCTCGTACCACAATTTATTTGAGTGTGCATTTGGAAGAAAAGTGGCGAAAAAAAGGAAACATACTTGGATGAAGCCGTGGGTTTCACGTCGAGATAATAAAAGCATTCAGAAATCTGTTTTACGAGAGCTGCAAGTGGAGGACGTCAAGACTTACATAAATTACATGCCAATGAATGAGAGTGTATTTTAATATTTGCTCAGACAGTAGCTCCTCATATTACAAAACAAAATAGATAGTTCAGAAACGCTACATGTACACAAGACAGGCTTAATGTGTCACTGCGGTTTCTTGCTACAGGAGAGAGCCATTATAGCTTACAATTCAGCAATCCAATACCACAGAGCACATTAACCAGAATAATTGAAGAAATGTATTAAGCGATTTATAAAGGGATGAAAGAGGAATATCTCAAAGTAAATAAATGTTTAGCACACACAGTACAGGCAATAAGAACTATTTTTATTTTGGAATAATGTAATTAATAAAACTAGTTTTCCAGGAACACACCAACTAAACTTTGCAGTCATGATTACAAACACACTACAAACGCCAAATGCCTGTAGTGATGCCAGCGCTCCAAGCGGTTACATTTCACATTACAGTGACCAGAAGATGAACGACATTTTCGTCGGCTTCTGGTGCAGTACGCTGCTAAGACAATTTCTGCATGCCGCTATTACAAAGCTATCCCCCAGGGCAAGGTAACAGGATAAGAGAACGAAGGTTCTAGAACACTCCAACAAATTAGTAACAGTGTCACACAAAGGAGTTAAAAGGTTTACTTATCTTTGTGACTAACTGAATAATGAAGTCTGCAACACTACTTGTAATACAACACATAAAAAGGCCCTCTATGGTTAAGTGCAAATAATCGTAGTTAAACTTCACAGTAAATAGCAAATGCAATTTAGAATAACTGTCTGTTCACTTTCTGTTCACTTCTGAGAGTTCACTAAACGACCTTTCCTGTCTAAATCAGTCCTGGACGATAGTCTATGACCAAGTGGGCGAGAGGTGCTCTTCTACCTCCCGATTAGGCCTCTGCCCGCTGTCGCCCGGATACTGGCTGATTGTACTCGGCTGGCAACTGGCAGAGGCGAAGTCTATAACTCCATCCTTAGCGCCGCCCGTGGCGTTGGTGGAACTCGTTCAGGTGGAGAGTCTCTGTGGCAATGGCACCAGCTTGCATCTTTGCGCCTGTGGTGCTTTTTCTCTGGCTGTGTCTTGTTCGGACGACACAGCAACTTTTATGATCAAATCTACTGCGAGCCCCTAGATTTGGACATACTTCTTTGACTAGATGTAAGATTTGACAAAGTTCCCTATTACACTATCAAATTTCTTTGACAAAAATATTTGACATGCCATCTACGACAAAGAAATATGATGGTATAATACCAGCCTTAGGTTCGTTCAAAGATTATTTACCAGATTTATTTCGTAGCAAAACTAACCAGAGCGATGCATTACGTATTCTCATCAAAGGAGCTATTTCAGTTAATGCTCTGTTTGTCAAAAAACGATTGGTATCGCTTTGTCTCTTAAATAACAGCAATAGTACCTCTTTATTTATCTGGTTAAGCCCGTAATATTTCGAATTACGTTGTTCTGGCGTAATGGTGGGCTCATGGTCGCTAACCAACAACGCTGTAACGGCAGAACTTTGCAAAGCTAGAAAAAATCTTATTATTCAATTCAGTATCACACGTGAGAAGCGAAGGTAAAGTAGACTGTGACAACTTGAAATTAACAGGTGTCATATTATTCGAACACATACAGTACTGCCCGCCATCCATGTGGAGCACGTGTTGGTCTCACCGCAGACTTCTAGACTGAGCCACACACAACTGATTTCATCAAAGTGTACGGGCCTGAAGATGGCGTTGACGCAACGTCGAAACTAGTAGCGAAGTAAATATAAAATCTTAAGTACGGCTGGAGGAATTTCATTTTTAATAAAAATAGAAATGTTTTAGTTTAGCAGGTGAGTCCGTAGATGGAGGTAGAAGGAGGCGTACAGTATAACTGACCACGCTTTCCACCCGAGTTTTGCAATAGTTAAGTCAGCCGTCCTTGAACTGACTTAGTGAGCCGCCGCGTAGGAATTCTTCCGGCCTGTTATGTGGCGATGCTCTCGCAGTTTTATGTTCCCTTGCGGAGCCGTAGTAACGCTATCGTATTCTTAATGTGCAATGCTGTTGTCTGTGTTCCACGTATTGAGACGGGAAGAAGTTTTTTGTGCAAATAATTTTTACACAGGGTGCCATTATGGTACGCTCATTTATGAGACACTGTAATATGAACTTATTCACACTGATTATAAAGGTACGAGAGCAAGGTCTATCGCATGACTAGATCGAAATACATCCTATCGACGACTGCCGACTATGACGCACAATCTATAAATTGAGCGTACAATCCGTATAGTACGTATAAGATCGTACATGTTTCATTATCCAAAGTTACTTATTCATTTATTACTATCAACGTTTCCTGGCATTGTAAAACTACAGAAAGATAGTACTTATGACCTGTAGACTGCTCCCAGTGCCTGACTGGCAAAAGGCAACTGACTATGTGCAGTTCAAACGGCTCTGAGCACAATTGGACTTAACATCTGTGGTCATCAGTCCCCTAGAACTTAGAACTACTTATATGTAACTAACCTAAGGACAGCACACAACACCCAGCCATCACGAGGCAGAGAAAATCTCTGACCCCGCCGGGAATCGAACCCGGGAACCCGGGCGCGGGAAGCGAGAACGCTACCGCACGACCACGAAAAGGCAACTATTTTTAGCAAATATTTATTAATAACAATTACTTGATTCGCGCCAGAATAAATGTAATTCCCCTACGTATCTCTTTGCTGACGTCATGAGCGTTTTCGGAATCGGCACCCACCTCATCCCACTGCCAGATAGCCAGCCACCTCTGATAGACAGTGTCGGAAATCTCGCTGTACGTAGTGCAGCACTTATCATTCACTTCACGTATGTGAAACAGCAAAACTAGAAATAAAGTAAAATGCGGTCTTATCTGCAAATAAGGGATACCTCACATATTCCGTCTACTGTGGGCCCACACATTCAGACCTGCATTTGTAGGTGTCTAGCTGCTATCATCCGTCACAAACTAAGGGCGTTCTTCGAATATTCGTGCACCGGGAACTTGTTGTGTCTGATACACACAGCCCTGGAACAACTACAGTCTGTGTCCAAACGTAATGGATAATCTTCAGATGAGAATAGCACGGCTTTTAGGTAGCAGAAACGTGCGCACCCTCATTAACAAGCAGAAAGAGCGGTTGAAATGGTTCAAATGGCTCTGAGCACTATGGGACTCAACTGCTGAGGTCATTAGTCCCCTAGAACTTAGAACTAGTTAAACCTAACTAACCTAAGGACATCACAAACATCCATGCCCGAGGCAGGATTCGAACCTGCGACCGTAGCGGTCTGGCGGTTCCAGACTGCAGCGCCTTTAACCACACGGCCACTTCGGCCGGCTGAGCGGTTGAAGTTCAGCGCGTTCCTGCTACATTTCATCAATATTTTGTTGACCTTGGCAGACTGCTAAGGAAACATAATATCACAGTAATCTTCCAGCCATCTACAAAGACGTGTTCCCTTTTTGGTTCCGTAAAGGACAACCTGGGATTGCGGACGGCCGCAATTTGCACAATACCGTGTCACTGTGCGAAGCCCGCATTCGTCAGACAACACGCGTAGTATGTGAAAGATGCGTTGAACATTCAATAATTCTATGTATTATTATGCTTGGGAATATTGGGCTCGATAAGCTTAAGGAATCGGTGGAAGTACGATTAGCAAAATATCGGATTAGTTGGATAAGGTATGGGACCCTGTGATTTATTTATCTACAAAAACGAAACATTTAATGATTAGTCACACGTCTAGAGATAATTATTTTAACTAATTTGATATCTGACTCTTAACTTCGCAAGTCTGCATTCCGACAGAGAGAGCGCAGGAAGAGTCAACATTAAGCATGCAGCTGCATGCCATAGATATAGCAATATTCGAAGAGGGCGCATAATTCGACAGAGGTCGCTCATATGGCGGCTGCATTTGCACATGCTCGGCGACAATTTTTGGAATACAGATGGCGATGTGAACTAGCAATCTTCAGTGCAAAACATTCATCTGATGATAGCAAACTATTAGCAGCAATATCGTCGCAAGAAGTCTGTGAGTTCCGCGGATCGCCCCATTCTGCTCTCTTAGGATGTCTAATAGCTACTGAGGTCTCCGCTATGGAGTACCTGGCAGTAGGTGGCAGCACAATGCACTTAATATGAAAAACGTATATGTTTGGGGTGTCCAGATACTTTTGATCACATGTTCTTTTCTTCGGAATTATCAAATAATGACGCCAGAATAACCCGATGAGAGGTGTTGTGTTGATTTAGTTTTCCAACGCTCAACTTTAGGGGACCGAGCACTCTTCTGTCGACAGACCGTAGCCTCGCCTCCTAACGATTGTTTGAACTCCCCCCCACTTCCACCCGTTTGCAGTTGGGGCGCTCTCATATAAGGCCGAGATTCTCTGCGCGGTGTTTCGCCGTGACAGGTGCCGGACGTACTCACATCCTCCACCGACTATTTAAACAAGACGTGAGGAGTGTTTCAGTGCAAAGACTGTAACCTCCCCACCGCAAAGTTTATAAGAAAAGACAATACTCAATAGAAATGGGAGCCAAGTGTAACCTCGCCACAAAAATTTTAAAAGAAAATAACGATACTAATTAGAAATGCTGATGGACATGGCTCTAGGCGTAACCTGCCCACAATCAAATGAACTGACAACGGCAACAAAAATGTGAAATACGCAATCTGACTCAAATCTAAATTCTTCACAAAATTTAAAGTCCGTTCAGTGACAAGAAAATACAATTAAACCGAAATATCGGTCTTTGGCCCTGTGAAAAACAATCAGAATTAAAATCTTACCTCAGAATAAATGGATGTCACATATCTGCTCTTGTTGTTGCGCACCGCTTGGAGGAACTGCATTGCAAATAATAATATTCTCTTTTTTTTTTTTTGTGATTTTACTAAAAATTTTCTTTTAAAGAAGTGGAGTGAAATGGGAAGTCCAACGAAATCTTGAGTTCAATAAAAAAATTAAATTTTTGAGAAAATGCTTTTGAAATAAAAAGTTATTATTGGGAGACTTGTTGGAGAATAATTACAATAAATGAAATTTTTCATTATCTAATGATTATATTAATTAACAGTATACCTTATTGCTCATCTGGACCAGTGTTGCCGACCGCCTACATCACACAACCGCACTGGGCTGCTACTACTGACCGACCGCTCTGCATGACGACTACAGACTGAGTACTGCTCTCAACTAGACAGAGCCACAGACTCGCAACGACTACTGTACTGCACTGGCCTACAGCTACTAACAGACAGAGCAACGACTACTGACTGACTGAGAACCGCTCGCAACACTCGCGCGGTCAAGCGCATACTCTGGTCACAGATGCTACAATGCCTCGCCATCGCTGCTGCGTTACATACGTGTTTCATAACCCTCCACTCGGGGGGCAAAAATTTGGCAGCGATGGTGAGTCATTTGGACTTGCCAAGCGCGGCAAAATTTTTTTAATAAACAAAATCCTACAACTTACAGAATATTTAAATGTTGTGCACACGCACTAAGTACAAAATATATCAGACAAAGACAAAATGTGAGTACAAAACATAGTAGCAAATCAGAAAAGTATATACAAACTTTTTGACAGATAAAGTACACAGGCACTGAAAAAATTCTTTAGCATATGCAGAACAAATAAACATAATGGCAAAAAAAAAAAAATTCATGTCCAAAGTGCACATGCACTGAAAAATGTCTTTAGTATTTTCACAACAAATAAACATAATGGCAAACATCATGTCGACCAGTGACATAAGCGTACTCACACTGGAGTTTAGCGAATCGAAAAATGTATAACCTATGAACATAAATGATGTTACCAAAAAAAATTTTTTCTTTATGTGACAAGAATCAGGATAGGAAAGGGAGGGATTGCATCATGGTTGTAGCACTTTAGATTGCACACAGCTGCTCTGAAAGTCCATATCTTTCCACAGTAGTACAACACCAAGTGACACAACTTGAAGTTCTTTTCCCATCAGAATTTATCAGTGTAGCCAAGACACTGAACTGTCGTAGTAATGTTCCATGTTTTCATTTTGGCAGTACATCAGGTACACCAAACAGTGGGACCATAATAATGTCTTCATCGCTCATGGTGGTGGACAGCATGTCGTGTCAACACCACACTCTTACAAGGCACACCAACGTAGAATTAGTGCAAAACCAAATATAGTGCTCCATGATCACTGGGATAAACAGGACAAATGGACATTGCAGTAATTCAGGGTAGTCAGCTTATGAGGTGAAGGACATCAAGTCACATAATATTGACAATTACAGTCTTCATTGATAGTTCGTGGCATTCATAGCCCAGTTATTGAACATTTCTGTACCAAGTATGTAGTATTACAGAAAAATGTTCATTAATTGTTTTACATAGAATCAGTAGCCTTCTTTTCCTGGTTACAAAGCATTATGAAATAATCGCATTCCTTTCAGTTACAGAGTATAATCAAGAATCATTAACCTTCTCCTAATTACAGTTAATTAATCATTTGTTTTTAATTAATCATTTGTCTAATTACAGTTAATTAATCATTTGTATAATTACAGTTAATTAATCATTTGTATAATTACAGTTAATTAATCATTTGTCGTTAATTAATCATTTGTCTAATTACAGTTAATTAATTAATCATTTGTAGCCTTAATTAATTACAAAGCATTATTAAACAGTACCATAGTTAATTAATTATGTGTCATTCCAATCTATTAAGAATCATTAGTCTTTTCCTAATTACAAAGCATTATGAAACAGTCACATTTATTTCCAATTACAAAGTATGAACATTGAAAACAAGAGTTAATTAATGGCATAATTGATAACAATTTCGTTGATTGACATTAATTATTGGCACTCAGTGGCCATCAAGTATTGAATAGAATAAAACATAGTTCATCATTCAGTATTATTCACATCATTACAAAGTCATTATTAAAAATCAGTTAATTACAGTCAAATCATTAGTAATCACAGGCATTACAATAAACAGTGGCAGTTATTAGCTAGTGACAAAGCATTATTTTGAATATAGTCTCATTAAGAGGTCATTACTCGAGTGACATGCTATTCAGAGTTGATCAGTATTATTCAGAATTATCATAAACTAGTGACATTATGTGGGACTGGTAATACATTTTTTTGGTAGCAATGCATTGCGTTGGGATCGATAATTAATTGCTGAGGCATAATACTTTTTGCTTTTGACCTATTGCTGCAAATGAGGATAGGTAACGTCATTCGTCATGAGTCAGCTGTAGCAAGATTATGTAACAAGGCAGTACATGTGATCACATTTATAAATGATAAACACAAATGGGTAAAAAATATAAAAATGCAAGTACTAGAACAGGTATAATAAGTAACAGGTTTAGTAAGTGTCATGAAAAACTTCTCCTGGAAAAATATAAAAACGGATTATTGACCTGAAAGAAGAAACGCACACTATGCTGAAAAGTAGTGAACTTCGAATTAACAAGTAGTGAAATGTGTGTAAAATGTGTTCCATAGCTGTCCTTTCCAAAACTTTCCGTCATCCTACTATGCAATGTAACACCTGCTGTCAAAGCAAACTGCAACAAATACTTAAATAACTACGTAGCATAAATACATTACTTCAACATTATCCTCATCTGTAAAGAAAAAAACTTCATTATCCATCACTTCATTATCCATATTATCATAACTTCATTATTATCACCACCTGTAAAGAAAAACTTCATTATTCATAATACCATTTCCTTCATCATTATTCATCAGTATTCACTATCATCTGCAAAAAATCACTTCATTACTCATTATACAACTATTCCTTATCTCTAGCATATTTCATCACTAAAACTAAGACGTGTAGTTCTCTCTGACAGCCTGCATCAATCACCGTGTATTCTGAAAGAAAAAATTAGTTAAGACTGCTATTCTTCGATGAGTATAGTATATTCTTGTTAATGCCTGTTAATCCTGATCCATTTACTCTTCCTCATAAAGTTATTGCATCTCCTTTCGTTTATTCCGTAGGTGAAATTCCTATCTTGCCAAAGCTGTTTAATTTCTTTCCACACATTGTCTTTGTTTTGTTCTTGTGCTATGTCCTGTAATGACGATGAAATAAAATTTTCAAATGCAACTTGCTGAATGTACATGACACTGAAATTTGTTTTACAGAAGTTGGTTGCTACGTCTTGCTGATTGTTGCCGAGAGAACGCGATAGTGCGTCTGCTACAACATTTTGCGTACCGGGAATGTGAACAATCGTAAAATTAAATTCTTGTAAATATAGTTTCCATCTACTTAATCTGTCGTGAGTAAATTTAGCTGAAAGCAAAAATTGTATTGCTCTGTGGTCTGTGTAGACGGTGGTATGTCTGCCATAAAGAAAGTGCCGAAATCTCATAAAAGCCCATACAACACATAATGTTTCAAGTTCTGTGACGGAATAATTTCGTTCAGCAGGTGACAAAATGCGACTTGCAAATGCGATGTTTTTAATTACTATTGAACCATCTTCTTCAATTTCCTGGAAAATATGTACGCCTAAAGCGGTGTTGGAACTGTCGGTAGCAATGGAAAAATTTCTAGTAAGATCTGGATGCGATAAAAGTGGTGCATTCAACAAAGCATGTTTCAGATAACATTCTCGTGAACAAAATTCTGCGTGTCAAAAGTAATGTTTGCGTTACTGTAATACGCAATCTGTGCTGTATCTGGTTAAATTCTATCGTACGTGTTATTATTTACGGGAGAATATTGTGGCATATCCACTATATGAACTGCTTTGTTATTTCTTACTGACGTGTTACGCTATGGATGACACCTATTGTCTGTTCCATTCATGATTATTTGTTGTTGCTGATGTTGTTGCTGCTCATAAGATCGACTGTTATTAAATGTACGCTGAAAATTGTGCTCATCATTTTTTTTTTTTTTACGTCTGTCATGATAGTAATTTCTATACGGCGCATTGTGATACTAGTTGGTTGAAATAGTGTGTTATCTGTACGTAGTTATTTCTTTGCTGCCATGCGTTACTATTTGTTGGCGCTGAGACTATACATGCACGCGGCGAAACATTAAAGTTTGGTTAACCTTGTAGACTGCATTGTTGGTTAGGTATGCTAAGCGGTTGACTTTCATGCTATTGTGGTGGAAAACGTCTATTGTTACCAAAAAATGCGTTTGCTGTTAATTTTACTTTTACACATACTGATGATTACGATTTTATCTGTAATTAAAATTACGGCGGTAGTTGTCATTACGGGAGTGCCTACTGAAAATTGTCACATTCGGTAAAGATTTGTCGTATCCGGTTTTCATTACATATGTTTCTTAATTCTACAAAGAGCAATAGTTAAAGAGCAGTTTGGATAGATATAAAGGATAGTAGAAGAGAAGGCAGCAGTGCAGAAAACTAAAGATGAAACAGCACTACTACAGCTCGGGGCCCTATGCTCGCTACGGCACATATTCATTAAAGCGTAATGAATCCCCTGAGGTCTATTACGCACTGCAAATAAATTTCAGCTTTTGTGTTATAGGCCAAGTCGGTGGAAGAGCAAAACTAAACTGTTGAATCCAATCCAGTGGGTGAATCTGCGTTCTATCGTTTTTAAATATTTTGAACTTTCTTACTGACAGAAAATGTTTATAGTCGAAATTATCATCTCGGTGTAATGGAACAGGTTCAGGATCGTAAGAGTATCTATTGAACTGTGGTTGTTCGGAATCTAAGTCCCGTACTCTCTGCAGATTACCCAAATTATACGCGCTGCGTGAGTCTGACACATGTTCATAAAGTGGCGTCTGTTGTGTATTATTAACAGAAGTGTTTTTCATTTCTGTTACTTCTTGTTGTAAGTTTGATAACTTCCGACGTAACGTGTTGTTGGATGAATCGATTTCATTAATTGTCTGCTGTAAATTTTGAAATTCAGGTGTTTGGATAAAAGAAACCGGTGCAGTATCGTCTGATTTATTGTCATTAGTATTTTCGATAACATCAATACGACTGGCCAATTCATCACATTTTTCAGTCAGTATTTTAACCTGATCATCGGTTTTAGAATCAGACGCATTAATCTGTTTTTGCAACTTGCGCGTAGTTTCGCTCAGTTTTTTAACATCAGCTTTGATAACATCACAATCCTGTGTTAGATCTAACTGTTCGAATCTATCTGTCACTGTTTGAATATTTACTGTGTGTGTATCTGTTTTTGATTTAAGGTCCGAAATTTCATCCCGTAATTCCGCGTTCAATTGTTCTATGGTATTAATTTTGTCGGACACTGTAGTAATATTATTGTCTACATACGTCTTCGCTTTCGCGAATATTTTACGTTTGTCCTCTTGTCTTTGTGCAGTGATTGTTTCCATGACTTGTCTTTTTACTTTGTTTTGATCCTGAATAAATCTGCGGAAACGCGTATCACTGTTCTGAATGTGCTGATTAAAGCGCTCGTTAATCTGAGTGTTCTGCTGTTCGAATTTCGCGTCTATCTTTGCGTCCATAGTGCGCGAAAGTTCTACCGTCATTGCTTTAAACTCGTCTCGTAATTGTGTAGCTTTTTCAGAGCACTGTTTGGCGACTCCGCTAATTTCGTCTCTGAGTGTTTCTGTTGCGGCTGTTTGCATTTCCCTTAATTCTTGCGCAACCGACTTAATTTCTTCGCTATTTTTTTGTGAACAAGCCTCAATTTCCACGCGCAACTGTTCCTTAGTGTCATGGCACTGCGCGGCAACGTCTCTAATTTGTTCCCTAAGCTGTCTGTTATCTTCCCTAAGTTGTTTGAAATTGTTGTCTGTTTTCTCATTCTGTTGTTTGAAATTTTCATCGATTTTATTAAATCTTTCATTAAACTGTTTGAAATTTTCATCATTTTTGTTCTTAGACTGTAGCATTATTGTCATAAATTGTTCCAAAGTAACATTACCTACTTCATTCTCACGACTGTTTGATTGTGTACCTCGAATTGTCGCGCTTTGTGTGACCATTTGGTCATTCTGCAATTTACAAAAAGGATTATCAGTCGGACCTACACTGTCACTCACTATTTCGGAATTAAATAAATCCGTCGTACTTTGTGTATCCTGTTCATTTTCATTAGACAAATTTGTCTGTACATTACTTGGATTTTCTGAATCGGGTGTGTTAAGCTCGCCAGCGCTCATTACAATAGAGCGTCCCGCGTCATCAATTGTCGTCAAGTTAACAGACGAGACAATTGAGTTCGTTTGTTCATTATCAAGGTAAAAGTCATCATTAGTGGTTGTAATGCATTGATTGTTAGTGAACGCAGGAATGTCATGATTACACTGCGTGTCACATGTCCTATCGGTAAAATTGTTTAAATCGGTAGTTTCGTTCGTAATACCTCGCGATACACTATTCACAGTCTTTCGCGGCATTTTTACAATAGTCAAAATTTTTCACAAAACAAATCAACACAATGCAAAAGCAACACAAAAATACAATAAAGCAACAAATTGCCGTTGACCTGTAGAGAGAAAGTCACAATATTATTAAAAGCGTTGCGCTAATCCTAATTATATCTAAGCAAACAAGAGCAGATATCTGACTGTCGCTCAAAAGACTCTCAACGAAATACGATCCTGGACTGGGTGTCGCCAAGTGTAACCTCCCCACCGCAAAGTTTATAAGAAAAGACAATACTCAATAGAAATGGGAGCCAAGTGTAACCTCGCCACAAAAATTTTAAAAGAAAATAACGATACTAATTAGAAATGCTGATGGACATGGCTCTAGGCGTAACCTGCCCACAATCAAATGAACTGACAACGGCAACAAAAATGTGAAATACGCAATCTGACTCAAATCTAAATTCTTCACAAAATTTAAAGTCCGTTCAGTGACAAGAAAATACAATTAAACCGAAATATCGGTCTTTGGCCCTGTGAAAAACAATCAGAATTAAAATCTTACCTCAGAATAAATGGATGTCACATATCTGCTCTTGTTGTTGCGCACCGCTTGGAGGAACTGCATTGCAAATAATAATATTCTCTTTTTTTTTTTTGTGATTTTACTAAAAATTTTCTTTTAAAGAAGTGGAGTGAAATGGGAAGTCCAACGAAATCTTGAGTTCAATAAAAAAATTAAATTTTTGAGAAAATGCTTTTGAAATAAAAAGTTATTATTGGGAGACTTGTTGGAGAATAATTACAATAAATGAAATTTTTCATTATCTAATGATTATATTAATTAACAGTATACCTTATTGCTCATCTGGACCAGTGTTGCCGACCGCCTACATCACACAACCGCACTGGGCTGCTACTACTGACCGACCGCTCTGCATGACGACTACAGACTGAGTACTGCTCTCAACTAGACAGAGCCACAGACTCGCAACGACTACTGTACTGCACTGGCCTACAGCTACTAACAGACAGAGCAACGACTACTGACTGACTGAGAACCGCTCGCAACACTCGCGCGGTCAAGCGCATACTCTGGTCACAGATGCTACAATGCCTCGCCATCGCTGCTGCGTTACATACGTGTTTCAAGACGCTTGTATGAATGTAGCGAATAATTATAAACCGGGTAAGTACAACATAGGAGATAGATGATGCGTAGTGAAGCTGACTTTATATACGAAGTGCCATGTTTCTCCATATCAAATTGTTGAAGGCAATTTTGTTTCCAGTAGGTGTGTGGTACATGGTTCCGAAGCAGTTCACGTCTGGAACCAAATACAGTTTCTAGTCTCATTAAAGTGACTACCTGTCGAAAGCCTAAATAACCACCTTTTGCAGCGCAGCCCGCTGCGAGACTTGCAGGAACAGAGTCGATGAGATTCTGGAAGGGTACCGACAGAGATGTAGAGTTATACTGACTCCTGTGCCGGGACCAGCTGCTCTGGATTTCTCAGGTGAGGATCAATAGCGCGAATAATCCGTCTAGGTGGTCCAACAGATTCTCGTTTGTGTTTAAATATGGGAAGTTTGACGGCCAAGAGAGTACAGTAAACTCATACTGCTAGTCTTCGAACCATGCGCATACACTTAGAGCTGGGTGACACGTTGTGCTGTGCTGCTGGTAGCTGTCATCGTGCCAAGGAAAAACAAGCTACATGAAGCAGAGGACATGGTCCGCAAGCATAGATACATACTTGCGTTGATCCAATGTGCCTTCGAGAAAGACAAAATCGCTCGGAAATGCCACTAAAATATTCCATAATGCTCTGACGATTATTGAAGTGTGTCTCCTTTCAGACATATCGCTCTGTACACGCTAATGACCATGTGTCAGATGGAGCATAAAATGCGAATCATCTGATAAGGCCACCTGTCACCACCAACTGGACGTCCACTTCCGGTACACGCGCGTAAATTTGAGCCTTCGTTGCCAGCAGTCATCATGGGTGCATGAATCAGGCGCCTTCTACGGACGATCATATGCAGCTTCGCTCCCTGAACAGTCATTAAGGAGACACTGTTGACTGTTGCTAGACCCTTGGTTCATCTCAACAGTGCACGTCTGTTCGCAAGTGCACATGTCCACGGGCGTCGTGAAGCCCTTTCATCTATATATATGGTGTTGGACGGGTCCGAAAGAACAGACGCCACATGTATACAATTAATTCGAAGACGGCCAATGATCGCTTCAGGGCAGATGTACATGAAGCCCTTACGGGAATCGGCGAGAAGCCGCGATTAATGAGGCTAATTGAGAATCTGGATCTGACAGGAGACGCGCTAGGGTAGTCCGTGCGCTTATGGTGACGACTGTGTCCAGATGGTACAGAGGACAACGCATATGCCTAGTAAGCAGGAGACCTAGGTTCGAACCCTGGTCCGTCACAAATTTTCAACTTGCCCCATTGATATAAATCAGTGCCCATTGGCAGCTAATATCTTTAATTCCTTTGCGTCCTGTCACATATAGCTCGTGGTGGACTACAGTTGGCTCCAGTTTTGGAGGGCGCCATTTTGCCGTGTACGGTATACGTTAACCACGGCGGCAAGAGAGCAGTTTACAGATTACCCATTTCGGAAATCCTTTCACCCATAGCCCGAAAGCGATCATGCTCTTTTGGACGTAGATAAATCGCTGCGTTTCCGCATTACGACAAGGGCTGCATGTTTCCCACATCCCCCTCCCACCCTCCATGCCCCACCCTCAACACACGTTATTCATCCCACACAACGAGTGGAACAGCCACTTGCCTTCCGTGAATGGTTATTGCACGTTGACGTCGAACATAGGCGGTGGTCACATGACTGTCGAAACAAAGTTTGGTTAAACGATTAATACCTAAAAGTAGAACTGTGCCGTGGAAGCAACGTAAAATTCAAAACACAACTTTCCTATGTAAATATTAACGCTATCTGGACAGTGTGACATTTGGCGCTGGGCACCGAACACTGAGACTAACTATCAAATTGTGTGCTGTCAATCAGATCAGTCTGAAACCGTGACAAATGCTGTTAATACTTCAGCCTTGAATGCGGCATATTCGCCCTCAAACAATTTGGCGCTTACGAATATGATATGTTAGCACCAATGACCCGAAAGACACTCAGCGCCACTTTGTTCGGTGATGGTCACGTCTTCGTCCTTTTCGGCTGCGGTGAATCCACATATTTACACTGCTTTCTTCCTTTGTCTCTGGGTCATAGTGACAGCCCACCACTCATCCATGGCGATTAGAAGGCTATAGAAACCGGTACTGATCTGACGCAACTGCTATATTTCCACTGTTGTTTCGCCTTTTTGAAAAGTTGTGAGCTTTTGTAGAAACCAGTGGGTGTCGAAATTTGTCGTGTTCAACATGGCTGATCCATGACTAAATATCACTTTTTCCTCCATCGCTTCGATTCCGATACGCTGATCTTTGGATGCCACAGCTTCCTTCTGCAATTCTTAATTCTTCATAGATATTTGGTCTGTCACTTCCTTCTTCCCCACTTAGCCGGCCGGTGTGGCCGAGCGGTTCTAGGCGCTTCAGTCTGGAACCGCGCGACCGCTACGGTCGCAGGTTCAAATCCTGCCTCGGGCATGGATGTGTGTAATGTCCTTAGGTTAGTTAGGTTTAAGTAGTTCTAAGTTCTAGAGGACTGATGACCTCAGATGTTAAGTCTCATAGTGCTCAGAGCCATTTGAACCATTATTTTTCTTCCTCACTTAGACTCAGTTTGACCGCAGTAGTTTTGCGCCACCTAACCAATGTGTTTTCTTATGGCGTATTCTTAGATTAGGAAATAAGACACTTAAAGTAGTAGATGATTTTTGCTATTTGGGGAGCAAAATAATTGATGACGGTCGAAGTAGAGAGAATATAAAATGTAGACTGGCAATGGCAAGGAAAGCGTTTCTGAAGAAGAGAAATCTGTTAACATCGAGTATAAATTTAAGTGTAAGGAAATCGTTTCTGAAAGTATTTGTGTGGAGTGTAGCCATGTATGGAAGTGAAACGCGGACGATAACTAGTTTGGACAAGAATAGAATAGAAGCTTTCGAAATGTGTGCTAGAGAAGAATGCTGAAGATAAGATGAACTGAACTGAATAGAACTGGGGAGAAGAAAAATTTGTGACAAAACTTGGCTAGAAGAAGGGATCGGATGGTAGGACACGTTCTGAGGCATCAAGGGATCACCAACTTAGTATTGGAGGGCAGCGTGGAGGGCAAAAATTGTAGACGGAGACCAACAGATGAATACACTAAGCAGATTCAGAAGGATGTAGGTTGCAGTAGGTACTGGGAGATGACGAAGCTTGCACAGGCTAGAGTATCATGGGGAGCTGCATCAAACCAGTCTCAGGACTGAAGACCACAATAACAGCATCATTCTTACCACTCTTCCACCGTCTGACAATGGATTGTTGCAGCGTTATTCCTTCAAACCCCAGAAACGAAATATTATACGATACTACTTTATCAACTGGATGGGCTATTTTGTTTTTACTGCTCTAGGGACACGCCGCGGAACTATGAGAGCGGTTTTGATTGTGTACTAGGAATCTGGAAAAATATCTGAAATGAAACAAACAAATAATGACATACTTTATGTTTTCAAGATGTTAATTCAAACGTTATGACTACCTTATGTGTATACCATCACACCAATTTCGACAGATTCTTAGGCAAGTGTCGTAAAATAAAGTACTTGGCAAAATGCACAAAAATTGAAAATACTTATGTCCCTACTCGACCACGTGATATGTACACAGGTTCACTGTCAGAAAGTTAGTGGTTTGTTACATGCCCGATCAGCAATTTAAAGGAAATAACCATTTTATTACGTGTTTTTTCGTAAACAACATATACAGAATGACCAATAATCGAAATCATTAAACACTTTATCTACGAGTAGGTGGCACGTTAGCTTTGCAAGAGACTTGAAAACCAAACGCTTCTTCTACCAGAAGTGGACATATTTAAAAACAGCACTATCTACATCTTCATTTATGATTAAAAATTCACTTTGTGTAAGCGTATTAGTGTCTGATGACCAAATTCAAACATGAATAATTAGTAGTCTCCCTCACTGAATACCATTTGTCTTGTTATGGACAGTGTTTACAACTTTTTGTCTGAAATAAGCTCACAAGCAGAAGACAATATGGACGACATTCCCTTGCTCCAGTACCCAAAATTATGAAATTTGTCTGTTGAAGCATGTAACGGATTTGCGTTTTCCGTGTTTTTATTTATTTTTTTTTCATGAAACTGATACGTTCTTATCAATATATTGGAATCTAGCGTTGGTGTCTTGACTGGTGGTTTCCATAGTTCCCTTGGTGCGTTGCGAGAGGGTATGTGCCGGCCTTAAGACGCTGTGCAAGTATGGTTGTAAGTACCCTGGTGCCACGGAGACTCTGGGCAGCGGCGAACATGTCAGTATAGACCACGCACAGTGACGACTTCCAAATTGGAATGGCAGTCAGTTTTTCAGTTTGCAGATGGCTATGTGATCGATAGTCACATGCAAATTCTGCGATTGTTTCATGGTGTTTGCATTGCCTTTTGTACCAGTACCACCTTTCTGCGTAATTGTTATGGTGTAGAATTAATTTAGTTGTTTCGTATAAGTCAGTGCAGATATATGCGCGCAGACGTAGGCCGCAACCTACAGCAATGACGATATTTAAACTCAGAATATTGTTGTTGCAACGCCACGTATATTTTGAGCGCGTCTAAATGCTTCTTAAATATACGTAGCGTGACGTAATCTCAACACGAACGCAAAAAAGTTATTTTTATTAATGGAAATGTTACGCTCTCTTTCAACAAATGACAACGTAACGTAACCTGCAACTAACCCAGCGATAATATAGAGCATGGATGATTTTGTTTCCAGTAAATTAATCTAATGTTACCCAGAAGGAAAGAATGGTGAAAACACCTGCGTATTATTGAAATAATTTCAAAAAATTTCTTTATCTCCTGAAGAACTGAGTTAACTTCTAATCTTTTTAATTAACTCAAAACACACACATCAAAAGAAGTTTTGCATGACCTCGGTTCCGAGAATTCCGGAACCTGTGCATATAATCTGAATAGAGATCAACATAAACATCATTTCCGCCCTTTTTATTGCTTATGAAAACCACCATACAGCGAGACCTTCAGAGGTGGTGGCCCAGATTGCTGTACATACCAGTACCTCTAATACCCAGTAGCACGTCCTCTCGCATTGATACATGCCTGTATTCATCGTGGTATACTATCCACAAGTTCATCAAGGCACTGTTGGTCCAGATTTTCCCACTCCGCAACAGCGATTCGGCGTAGATCCCTTACAGTGGTATGTGGGTCACGTCGTCCATGAACAACCCTTTTCAATATATCCCAGGCATGTTCGATAGGGTTCATGTCTGGAGAACATGCTGGCCACTCTAGTCGAGTGATGTCATTATCCTGAAGGAAGTCATTCACAAGATGTGCACGATGGGGGAGCGAATTGTCGTCCATGAAGACGAATGCTTCGCCAATATGCTGCCGATATGGTTGCACTATCGATGGGAGGATGGTATTCACGTATCGTAAAGCCGTTACGGCGCCTTCCATGGCCACCAGTAGCGTACGTCCGCACCACATAATGCCACCCCAAAACAGCAGGCAATATCCACCTTGCTGCACTCACTGGACAGTGTGTCTAAGGCGTTCGGCCTGACCGGGTTGCCTCCAACACGTCTCTGACGATTGTCTGGTTGAAGGCATATGCGACACTCATCGGTGAAGATAACGTGATGCCAATCCTGGGCGGTCCATTTGGCACGTTGTTTGGCCTATCTGCACCGCGCTGCATGGTGTCGTGGTTTCAAAGATGGACCTAGCCATGGACATCGGGAGTGAAGTTGCGAACCATGCAGCCTATTGCGCACAGTTTGAGTCGTAATACGACGTCCTGTGGCTGAATGAAAAGCATTATTCAACATGGTGGCATTGCTGTCAGGATTTCTCCGGGTCGTAATCCGTAGGTAGCGGTCATCCACTGCAGTAGTAGCCCTTGAGCGGCCTGTCTCTCTTTATCTCCTCCATGTCTGAACAACATCGCTTTAGTTCACTCCGAGACGCCTGGACACTTCCCTCGTTGAGAGTAACAACACGGACGCGTTTGAACCGCGGTATTGACCGCCTTGGCATGGTTGAACTACAGACAACACGAGTTGTGTACCTCCTTCCTGGTGGAATGACTGGAACTTATCGCCTGTCGGAGCCCCTCCCTCTAAGAGATGCTGCTCATGCATGGTTGTTTATATTTTTGGGTGTGTTTAGTGACATTTCTGGATAGTCAAAGCGACTGTGTCTGTGATACAGTATCCACAGTCAACGTCTATCTTCAGGAGTTCTGGGAACTGGGGTGATGCAAAACTTTTTTTCATGTGTATATTTTAAACCTGGATTAAGCCTCACCTAAGCCTTACGGCGTTAAATCTCTGAATACGTTCGTAACCAAAAATATTAACTAACTTTAATATTAAAACTGACTGTAAAGAATTATAAAAGCACCTAGAATTTCCCTCGTAGACACTGAAATTTACTTTAGTATAGGTAATGACGGACTCTTCGCTCGCAAACACTGAAATATACTTTAGTACACGTAAAGGCGGACTCAGCGCCACCGAAACAGCCGAAGCCAGATGGGCAATCGACAGCAATATTATTATCTTTAAATAAATTTCAAGTGGATGGAGAAGTATTTTTTAAAGGAAACGTAAGATATCTATTGTAACTTTAAAGCTCTTGCAATTGTACCGACAGCGAGTCATACATACATCGACCCAGAGGCGAGAGAGAACCAACAAGCGAAAAACACAGAACAAACAGGGACGAGCAACATGGCTCTTGTGTGTGTATGTTACACTTGAAGTTTCATGCTTTCATAGAACATATTGAAATATCTTCTTCTTTATCTCTGAGATTAATGGAAAATATTTACAATATTTGTCGCAAAACATTGACTCGACAAAATAACTCATTTTACATTACATTCACACCACTTGAATAAATCGCGTCATACATCAGACCGGCTTCCTGGTGACGCCACGACGCTCCCTGGAAAGTTTAAAACTTGTTTGAAACTTTTCACTGAACTTAACGTTAAACACAACAGCGGACAGGTACATCCATTCGTCGCTTCATTGTTTACTCATGGATGAAGGCCACTTGTTACTTCTGAGTAAACGCACTTTTAACTATAGTAGCCGGTTCTCTTTGGTACTATTTCCCCTCTGGATATCCCGGATGAAAAAACGATATTGCCAGGATCATTACTTCGCTTCCCCATTCGGCGAGGCTCATGGGAAACCCCAGCTGAAGACCTGGGTGGAAGCGTTCGGAATATCCTTGTACGACCTTCACAATGACAGTTAGTTACAGCCAGACTCATATCCAAAATCACATTACAGTTTACAAGCTTACAAATTTACCACGTGGAGTCATTGAAAAATGTGGTCTATGGCACTATTTAATGTAAATGTGTTTGAAACATGTGTTTTTCTGCGTAAATTATTGTCAACTATGTAAAGCAGTTGTATCACATTTCAAGGAACTTGCATCACGTTAGTATAGTTGTAAGTTCAATTTTTAATATTAAATGTTTCGTCAAACACTAGTGAGCCGTGCGGCTCGTTTTCCCTCTGCATGGATGGGTCCGAGAGAGTATCTCTCTTGCGCCTTTCTCATGGCCATTGTCCTTGCTTTTGTTAAGGAGCTGCCGGTCAGTTTCATTTTGTATGCGACCCCCGGGTTGGTGTTTCAGGGGAGCAGGTTGAACCGTGCGCCGCTCCTATTCATTCCGTTTATTGTTTGTCATCTTCTCTTACGGTAATGACGCCTCGTTTTCTTTTTCTATTTACTGGCGTCACTAACTTCCTGCCTGACCTGCCCATGAGTGGCAGCAGCAGCGCTTGTGGATAAGTGCACTGTCGTAGCATCTCTGGAGCGACCGCTAGTACTTCCGGGATGTCGTGTGTCTGGGGTTCAATTGCGGACGGACCAGCAGTGGAATCAGTCGGAACGCAGCAGCAGTGAAGTCGGGGACGGAGCGCCAGAGAGGTGCGGACAGCCTGTGCTCCCCGACCGCTGGCGACACACATGAACTGTCCGACGGCAGGAGATTGGAGCGGGACGATCTTTGGTTGGTCGTTCGGTTGGACGTCTCATCGGGCGACGTGTATTTGATCCTTTGACCCTTTCTGGGCCTCGTCAGATGGTCATCTTGCCAGACGTGGGTCGGTTCCTTCCTTGTGTGGAGATGTCGTAGCCAATGCGCAAGAGTTCGTTAACATCACTGTGCCTGCGTTTTCCGCAGTACATTGTGCACTATAAATTCATCTAAATTGTTAATTTTAACTTGCTGCAGAAGTTCTATATCGACTTCGGCTGCATGTAAGAGGCGTTGGATACATGTTAGTTCCAGCTTAGCTGCTATTTTGTTGATATTTTACACCAAATTTTATAATGTAGATTGCTCATTGTTGTCAGGGTGTTAGCTGAAAAATAAAATTTTCATTGAGACAATCGAGCCTCATCTTTATCTACGATAACATTAGAAGCTGAAGATATGAATTAAAATTTGTGATACAGCGGGGATCTGAACACGAGTTGCTTTACTTAGTAGCCACTACAGCACCACAGCAGTACAGTCAACACAGTTACACAGTTGCATGGCCTACCCTCGTCCCCTGCCCTCAATAATAAAAACTTCAGTTCTTCAGCTTATTTTCCCCTTCTTATATTTTCACTATTTCCAAGGTTCTCCGGTACTGAAATAGCACCCCAGCATTGGGTTTAATGGGGATCTATAGATCTGATCTAACTAAATTTTTCTTGACACATTTGAGTGTAATCTGAATGCTACTATTACTTCAAGTTTCTCTGCTATCATCCCTTAAAGGTAGCTGACTGCATTCTTGCTAATTAAACAGTTATTCGACCTTTTTCGATGGGGTGGCACTATAACTGATAGATGTGAACACAGTAAGAAATAACCAGAAGCATTTAATAATGGCATGTTACAAAATGGTACTTAACTCTGGCACAGGTTCAAACCCTATACCTAATTCAACAAAATCTCAACAACTGTTATGACTTGAGGAATAGGAATCACAATGTTAACAGGAGCCAAGGTGCAGAGTGTGGCTGAGAGGTCAAGTGATACAGCGGTATCGTGTAAAGAGTTCAGTGGCCACAAATAAAGGGTGTGCTGCGAAGAAGAGCTGCTGCCTTGTCGACAAGTCTTAACGTCACACATACGTTAGTGCGATGGCCCCGCGTGTCGGAATCCGGGGGGGGGGGGGGGGGGGGGGATGAGGAGACGTCAACTTGCAGGATTGCCGGACATTCCACGGCACAGTGCAGCTTCCACCTCAGCACTTTCGAGGACAGCCCAGCGGGCAGTTAGGTGGAGATAGGTGGACACTGTAGACAGTGGTCGAGGATGTTGGTCGTCATGAAGACTAGGCCCTGGTCCTCCACCATGGATCCAACTAGATTGTGCATCCCTCGTTGGTGCGAAGACGGTAGCTTTCAGGTCATCTGCAGTGACCAATACCGGAGAAGACGTAACCGCAAGCCAGTCCTCTCACTCATGAGAACTCAGAAGGCAGCAACGGCAAGCCACGGCTGTAGTATGCATCGTGTTGGC
This sequence comes from Schistocerca serialis cubense, assembly GCF_023864345.2. Lineage (NCBI taxonomy): Eukaryota > Metazoa > Arthropoda > Insecta > Orthoptera > Acrididae > Schistocerca > Schistocerca serialis. The sequence goes on from NC_064642.1 coordinate 671,748,580, forward strand.
TGCACCTCGCTGTTGAAGTCAGCAAACAGGTAGCAGGGAAATCACCCATACTTTGTCGTGAATTCACTGAATGAGTAGTTCGTCATTCTCACCGTCCTCGCAACGACTGAATGGGAATTCGAGCTCCGGAAGCCTCGTTAATTACAGGACTGAGCCCGCGTCTACGTCGCGGTGGCTCTGGCTGTAAGAGCGTATTTACTTTCGTCTGTCAGAAACGTCAGCGCTCCTTGCCTCATTTTGATAATTCAGTCTGGGTCTCTGAGCTCCGTTTGACTTAGCACTTGTACTCGGGCGTTGATGTTATTAGCGTCACCTCACAATGCTTTGTAATGTAGCGTAGTAACGCTTGCGTTCCTGCCTGCCCCTCTCTGAGATTGTGTAGAAATGCTCGTCTCTTGCCGTGACGTCTGTTACACCGGCAGGATGCCTTGTTGACATTCCATTATCATACCATCCCAAAGCTAACCTTCTCTGTTCGTAGCTCTCTTGCTAGATCTGTCAAAAATATTTAAACATCTCTCCATATTTAAATAAAGTTGCCCTGTCGCATTTTATATAGAGATTTTCATCCGCTTTTCAGTAACAGGTACACCGACACATGATGAATGTTTTGTAAAAAAATTGTAAATACTTCGTACAAATTGTATTAATTATGATTAATTGAAATTTATTTGTGAAAGCGGCGCCACTGCCAACTAGCGAGCAGCCGCCATAGTTCGAGAGAGAAGCAGGTACTTGAGAAAGCTGAAACCGTGAAGGAGTTAGGGTCTGGTAGATTAGTATAGCGGTAAATTTTCTGGCTAGAACCCGAACGGCTGTAACATCGAATCCCAACAGCCTCACTTCTTTTTTCACTCTGCCATTTAACATAGCATTCACGTCTATCTCATGTGTTCTGTATTATCTTAGTTCTGTGTATTTTCTTGACACCCGTCTCAATCTGTTACTGAGCGGGCGCTGAAGACCTTGCCGTCGTGCGCCCATACAACCCTCTCCATCCCATCCCATCCCATCATCTATATCATGTGGAGATTCGCCAGAAACGAAATATGGTTCGAATTCCACGTTACACTGTAGCTCCACTTCTCCAGGCTGCAAAACTGATCAGGGACATGCAAGCACCTAAGTGACATCCAGTTGATTGCAATCGTTTCGGAAAACCTCACAGCGAAAATAACAGACGAAACCAAATACTATGGTTTGCGTTCTTTATGCATAAAATGAAACGCAGCATGGAATGAAGCAATGCTTCGTTTATATAAAGAGCATATTATGACTCGATGTTCAACTTTCTAATTACCTTGAATCAAACGTAAACTGAACATTATCGTGCATATCGTGGTGCAAGAGATACACTCTAAGACAGAAAGGGGGAAAAAGAAAAAGAAAACAAACCACCACGCACCACGAAGGCATGATCAGATTGGGACGGAAGTCGGTAGATGTGATGTACATGTGCAAACAAATTATTGTAGTTATAGAAATATAGGATGATTTACTAAAAGAAACAGTTTCACAAACTGAGTATGTCAACAACGCGTTCATGCCGTATTCTCTCCAGCTGTAGCGTTAGATCGGCAGTATTCCGAGATAGTTGGATAGCTCTGCCGATAATGTCCCACAAACATTATATATTGTGCAAAGATTCGCCGCCTTCGCTGCACGAGGTAGGATTTAGCATGAGGAAGGCAAGTGGTAGAAACTCTCACCACGTGCGGGCGGGCGTTATATTGCTGAAATGCAACCCCAGGATGACTTGCCATGAAGGGCAAGATAACGGGGCTTAGAATAACATCGATGTACTGCTGTTGTATAAGGTGCAGCGGATGGCAACCATATAGGTCCTGTTGTGAAAAGACATGGCACCCGAGACCATCACACCTGGTTGTCTGATCTTAATGCTGGCGTCGATCACGTTGGTAACGCACCGGTGTTCGGGGCGTCTCCAAACACGTCTTGGTTGACTGTCTGTCATCAGTTCGGAGCGGAACTCATCACTGAAGACAATGCTACTCCCGTCTATGTGATTCCAGGCCACTGCACATTCTTCGAATAACGGGCAGTAAGTTACTCAACTATCATGGATTTTAATAACTGAGACCAATAATGAAAAGATAATCATCTCATCACGTGATGTGAGACTTACGATTTGAAATAATCAAATATTTTTGTCGAATAGATTCCTTAAATTCGTTTGAGGATAACTGAATAACGAAAAACATGGGAAGCAAAAATATGTGGTGTTTTACTCTTTGTGGTTCAAGTAACAACGTTTTCCGTGAAACTACTTCAGCAACTTTGTTCCGTTTACATGCAGTACGTTCTTTCAGCAGCAACTTCCATCTTTTTGCTTTCCTTTAATGAAGTCTAGACATGGACGCGATTCTTCGCATGACACGGCCAATAATTCTGACATAAAGAGTCCACGATGGAAAGTTGTAGCACTCACTTTCAACAATGCAACACAGTGCGTACTATGCTTCACACGAAAAGTGCGGTAAAACCAGCTAAACATGATCATCGTGCGTGTTTCTTTCTTCCTTTTCTTCTCTTTGATTTGCACCTCCTCACTCAGTGTCCGATAAATAATGAATCACTCACACATACGCATGCACTCATGGTTTGCATACCACATCTTCATTTGTTGTAAATGTATTACTTGCGCCACAATGTGCTCCAATCGTTGCCATGAGATCTTAATCCAAGTGTCAGTTCGGTATGGAACACATAATATTTAAACCTCCATGCAACTTTCCTGTCGTGCATGCTTACATCGTATAAGTTATATGAAATTCATGATATTTACTTACTTAACGTGGCCAACAAGTGAAATACGCTATGCCAGTCAAGTCATCTGGCCATAGACACTCAATGCCAATCGTGCGAAGTCGGGCCGGGTCGCTACTGTACAAAAAAATTATCCTGCTCCACAACACTCAGCCCCTGTTCCAACAAATTCGTCCGTAAATTTGTCTTTGATTGTCCTGTGCACTAAGCTCTTAAATCTACTTATATATTTGTACGTTGTGTCCATTTCATCAAATGTTTGGTCATGGTAGCTCACCTACATGAACTGTCCCTTGGTGTCCTAATTCTATACCATTATTCTCGAGTTTAGTTTCTCTGAACCTTTTTAGGTTATGCTGCATTATTATTATGTCCATTTTTTACAAGTTGTACTAATTTTAGATCTTATGTTTCTTAGGTTACGTTAGTTAAGCCCTCGACCGATATATGATGTGTCGGTAGGGCTGGTGAAAGAATACTTCAACATCTGAGACAGAAGTAAGGTACGCAAATGCTATCAGAAACACTACAAGTCTAGTGCTCGTACTTTTATGGTTCATTCCAGCACCGGTTCTCTTGATATTTCTGAATGTATTGCAACATTGACGGCATGATAATTTAGCCTTTCTGCAATCCTATTAGAGTGTTCAGAGAGTGTAGGAAATCAGATTTCAGGGTGTCGTTAAGGGAGGTTAGATTTTGCATTGGCAGTAATTCCAACGGTTTCTCTGGCCAATAAAATGCGGAGTGAATTAGTTGCAAAACGGTCGTTTCTGGGAGGCGGAAGTTTGCTTCGACATCTCAACGAAATGCCAGTGTTGCGTAACTCGAAGTTTATCAAGGCCTGAGATTTTTACTATTGCTCTAGTAATTCACGATCACAGTTTACAGTGCACAAACGAGTAAATCAGTTGTGCTCCACCTTCTGAGATTGGACCTATGGTGCCAATGTTTTTTATGACATTGCATTACGTCTGTTTCTTCCCACAAACGATTCTACTTCGCGTGTCTGTGCGTCAGCCTGCACTTATCTGGATGCTCAAATTATAAAAATTACTTTCGAACGTTACTGTAGTTCCCTTTGGTCACAAAAAAGCTTGAGATTCGCCATGCTCAGAAATTATTAGCGCCTGTCGTGTTTACGTGTACCCATTTACTCATTGTCACGCATTTACTGTGTAAGAGTGAACCGTATATCATCGATGTTGCGCGTTTCTGTCTACCACCGTTGATCACGAAACTGTGTGAAGGTCTGTACTTGCTGAGACATCTGTGACACCTGCAAGCAGAACACTTCATCCCAGAGGAGCAGATTGATTTTCAGCGAAGGCACTCCGCAACGCCAGTAGCTTCTGCGGCTGGTAGAGGAGGAGACGGACGCATCGGAAAGTCGATAATGTAATGAGCCGAGTTTCTGGACGACTCCCGTTCTTCTGGTCGTCTCTCGTACGACGGCCTCCAGCTCAAACCTTACGTACATCTCCTCTGAACATACATAGAAGAAGCAATATCGTACATATGCGTCCAGTGCAGATAGCTCAACATTAATCTGGAGACGCTATTCATGGAAAACAGTGTCTACTATATGCCGCACTGCAGTCCAAAGCAAGCTATCGAGCCATTCTGCTAGGCAGGAGAAATACTAATACTTTGTACCCATACTACTCCGTCTTGGTTCAGTTTGTAGTTCATTCTTAATGTTGCCGTTTATCTGCTAATCACTCTCTGCAACGGGTGTTAACTTTACACTCTCGGTATCTAACTTCTCGAACGACGAGAGAATATACAGACAAAAAGCTAGCAAGTCATAGAAACGCTTATCCTTCTTACCTAAGAGAGAGGGAAATCAACAGATTTGTAGACATTTCAGCCGTTTACTACTTCGTTCTTTATCCTAAATATTCAAAAGAAGAGGAAGATATACCACTGCGACGAAAACGTAACACTTAAAGCTTTGATAACAATTTCGAGGGAAGACTTCAGGAAGGAAATTACGTCTCCAAATCAGTAACAATAGTTATAGCACATATCTATTCAGTATTTCTTTTTTTTCATTCAGCGTACATTCACTTGTCAGCTTATGGCGAGTGGTATAGATTAACTCTGATTCCTTTTATAGGTGGATAAACATGCGATATACTGAAGTAACTGTTTTTGGTTGTTGACAATACTGGCGTAAATCGAGATTGCGCAACCAAACTCATGTTAAACCTGCGATTTACGTGACATGACCGCATGGAGTATTTGAATCCAAATTATTTGCACTTTTTCCTTTAGGTGCGAACAGTTACATACTGTGGCGCTCTTAGTTAATCACGTCTGATGGTAAAAAAGTAGTTTACAAAGCAGTTCCAATGAATTCAACCGTCAGTGGTGCTGAAGGGTGTCAATTCTAACGTATGTAACCGTCAGTAATGCTGAAGGGTATCAACTACGTGTCACGTTGAACACTAGGTTGAAACAGAGTATCGTAGAGAACTAGGTTCATGTGGTGCCAGAAAATCCAAGATCTGTAGGGTAAGGCGTTGTCACTGATATGTGAGGCAGATATAAAGAGAAGCATGAAGCTCATATTTATAAGCAACACATAGTCCTAAACAGGACGTAACTTTGTATAACCGAGGGTATGGTTATCGTTGCTCTCAACTGAATATGTCCCCTTTGCTTGTGTTTACAGTCATGTTATTGAGATTAGTTTCCAACGCTATTTGCCGGCCGAAGTGGCCGTGCGGTTAAAGGCGCTGCAGTCTGGAACCGCAAGACCGCTACGGTCGCAGGTTCGAATCCTGCCTCGGGCATGGATGTTTGTGATGTCCTTAGGTTAGTTAGGTTTAACTAGTTCTAAGTTCTAGGGGACTAATGACCTCAGCAGTTGAGTCCCATAGTGCTCAGAGCCATTTGAACCATTTTGAACCAACGCGATTTGGGCTGTTGTACCATTCTGACACCAGGCGCGTAGCCGGTCGATTATGTTTTATCATAAGCACAAATGTTCGGAAGACATCACTGTAGCCTAACACAATTGATCTAATGGTGGTTTACTCATTACTAGAACAAGCATTGATGGCACCATACCTTAACCTTCGAAACGACGTAACTAAATATGGGTGACAGAATGACGCTCCCGTCTGTACAGTAATACTCAAATACAAAGTGACGCTCTTCATAGCGACGGGTAGTTGAGAATGGCACAAAAATCGTGCTTGCAAACAGGCCTCCCGGGTCATTTCTGTCATTAGTATCTGACACCGTTGTCACCAAATGATCATAAGTGCCTCTTTTGTAGTCTTAAGCTCTTTTACAGACTTGGTAGAATTACTTTTACTTGACACTTTTACTTGACATATACTTTCGTAGTTTTGGTTCACTGATGTAAATCCTTAGCCTGAAATGACTACATCGCACTTACGCATACAACAATCGAACAACAAGATCGGTTTTAATATTTCAACTTTATTACATTATTTTGTACACAAATTTGTATTACTTATAAACACGTTTTAATGTTTGTACACTCGTTGCAGTATCACAAACCTGTCGTTCAAATCATCAAGTCAGGTGCGACATCATCTTCCCTCGCCAAGACTGCGTGTAGCCACGTAGTTTCATCACCGCTCTTCCTCGAACGTAAACAGCTTCGACGTCGCTTCCTCCACCAACTTTTGCGCTTCTCGCGATTTTTCCACGGCGGCGACGTCGCCAGACTCGGGGAACATGAATCACCTCGTGCTTCAACATGTCTCACGCAGACGTCCTCCTGTCAAACTCTGCCTAACACTCGCAGCGTACTTTCTTTTATACGTTTTCGACAATGCTAGGTGTGGTTTCCGTGGAAACAGATCCTGACGTCCATTTTCCTTCCATGGTTCATTACGGTTTCATCGTTACTTATCGATATTACATTGTTTCTTGTGAAAACCAAGCTAGAAAAATTACATGGACTTGTCCAATGATTTTAAATCAGTCATTGGAAATGAAACCTTTGCAATAATGTTACCATGACGTCTTTACGCAACTTGTAGACATCTTCTCGGAGGCTGAGTTTTAATCTCTTTTAGCTGTTTAGAATTATACCATTTTGTTTCTCACCCTCATCTGAAAAACACACACGAGCCATGCACGATAATATGACCCTATTAGACAAAAGAAAAAAGACGAACCACGAAAGAATTATCCGAATTGGACGGTGATAGGTGACTGTGATGTATGTGTATAGACAAAAAATTATTACATTTTTCAGAAATTTTGGAGATTTATTCAAGAGAAAAGCTTCACACATTGAGCAAGTCAATATCTCGTTGTCGTATGTCTGTTAATTATGCCATCAGTTATTCGGCTTGGCACTGACTGATTCAGTTGTTGGAGGTTTTCCTGAGCTCAGAAGACTGAAACCTGTCCTTCATGCGAAAGATACTCAGACTCTCGAGGTGATTGGAGGATCTGCCCATAATGCTCCAGACGTTCTCAATTGACAGATAACCGTCGACCTTTCTGGTTAAGGTACGGTTTGGCATGCACGATGTCAAGGAGTACAAACTCTGGCAGTGTGCGGGTGGGCATTATCTTACTGAAAATGAAGCCCAGGGTAGCTTGCCATGAAAGGCAATAAATTGGGGCTTAGAATATCATCGATATACTGCTGTAACTGCGCTGCGGATGACAAAGAGGTCCTGATGTGAAAGAAATGGCACTGCGTACCATCACTCCTGTTTGTTGCGGCGTATGGCGGGCGACACAGAGGCTGGTATCCCATCACCGTCCGGGGCGTCTGCAGTATCCGTTGGTCATCGTGGCTCCGTTCCAAGCGGGCCTCATCTCTGAAGACAGTTCTACTCTAGTCAAGGAGATTCCAGGCCGAATGTACCTAACACATTGCTAACGGCCTTGTCGGTGTACAGAGGTCAATGGTAGTCGACGCAAAGGGCCCCGTGAACTGAGTCCATTTTCTGTGCGCCACATATTAATGATCAGTATGACCACTAAAGCACCAGTTGCATGTCAGATGCATGATAATGATGAACCCGAGACTACGTGTGCTGTCTAACGACTGCTCGGTTCTCACATTCTGTCGTACCTCTAGGACGACAGCTTCCTTCGTGGCACTATGTTCGATCACTATCACTGCTCACCCACTCCTGCGAACGTCGTCGAACAGTGGAATCGCTCCTATTCAAATGCAGAGGAATTTCCGAATACTGCTACCAGCTTCTTTGAGCACAACTACACATCTGTTCTCAAATTCTAGCATCTTAGTATATTGTTTACGCGCCTGTCTACGGGCCATAGTTACTCTGCAACTGAGTGTATGGAATGAAACCAGCCAATACTTCGTGCCCTGGTATTGACCTTTCCCTTGTATAATATCTTTGTCGGTTGCAGCAGCACACATGCATTTATCAGTCGAAGAAGTTTACAGTTTTGCATTGTCCGCCGATACCTATATGAATATCAATTCATGACCAATTTGCTTAACTCCTTCGTCCTGCCTCATCCCACCCTCCCTTCTCTGTCCCTCCCCCCCCCCCCCCCCCCTCCCATCCTGAGAGCGTATTACTGAGAGAGTTGAGACAGTTCTTAAGACAGTAGGTACACATTACGAAAAAAAGTTCACACCTCATGATTTTTTTTTTTTGGTCATCAATCTACTGACTGGTTTGATGCGGCCCGCCACGAATTCCTTTCCTGTGCTAACCTCTTCATCTCAGAGTAGCACTTGCAACCTACGTCCTCAATTATGTGCTTGACGTATTCCAATCTCTGTCTTCCTCTACAGCTCCATCTAGTACCATGGAAGTCATTCCCTCATGTCTTAGCAGATGTCCTATCATCCTGTCCCCTATCCTCATGATAAGTGTAAATTTAGAAGTTTTTTCTACAACCTACCATTACCGACTGACTTCCCTCTCCCTCAGCCCCTGTTCCAGTTTAGCATCCGCCTCTGGTAACTCCAAGTGCCAAAGAAGATCTTTCGTTATTTCTCCAAAATTTCTTTCATCACTAGTTGCAACATTTGTTCGATGTGTTTCAATGTGCCGTTGACGACGAGATGGCTAATGAAGCACAGGCTCAGGCAGTGGAATAAACTCTGCATCCGATCGGGCAGACGGGAATCTGGAGGGCCTGTGTCCTGATGCAACTCCACTATCTTAACTACCATCCCACACCGCTTGGTAAAGTAAACAGTAGTGTTGCCATTACTCAACCCTCAATACATTTTCGATACGGAGGCACACAGGCAGTTCGTAATCCAGAGGCGATGTCCAGAGGCGATCGCATTGAACTGGAATGTATCACTTCCTTTACGTTTACCTATGACAACAATAAAGGAAACGCGTGCAGACGGGCTGGTAATCATGTTCGCCAGTACAGGCCACGAGACACACACTTCTGATAAGACAGCTAGGAAGAAACAGACAAATTTCTTCAGTCAACTACACGAATATCTGGAATATAGAAATTGATCATTACCTCTTCTGCTGCCGGCCGGAGTGGCCGAGCGGGTCTCCGCGCTTCAGTCTGGCACCGCGCGACCGCTACGGTCGCAGGATCGAATCCTGCCTCGGGCATGGATGTGTGTGATGTCCTTACGTTAGTTAGGTTTAAGTAGATCTAAGTTCTAGGGGACTGATGACCTCAGCAATTAAGTCATATAGTGCTCAGAGCCATTTGAACCATTTCAACCTCTTCTGCTACTCTTAATAAAGTTCTTGTTGGCTTTGTTTACCTCTTAGCCGTACTTTCCACTAAACATTCTGTACTTTCAGTCAACAGGTCTTCCATGTCCGGGCAAAAAGTGTTAGCTGAACAAAAATTATCATCAATACATATCGTTTCCTCTTACACTTCTATTAATCTTCAATCATTTCGACTCCCTCCGTGCAGGCCAAAATCTTCTGAGTACTGTGAACATCTCATTCCAACTTCCGCTGTCATAGGTTTCTTCTGCTCCATAAAATACAGATAGGTATTTTCTACTTCGAATTTTACCAGAGCCATCCATGGTTGCTCTGCCTCTGCGCCCGTTATACCTGAGGACTCGGCCTTCCCTCATCTGCATCACTAAACAGCAAACATGGTTTGTGGTTTATGGTACCTGGTGGCCGGACCCAGTAATAAAGATTCTATTTTCATTATTTCATAATCCTACAAACCTAACTTAAAAATTTAAAATGCAGTCATAATATACTCCTCAAGAGGTATGATCTTATGTTAAAATAATAACACAGTACCTCAAGTATTGCAATGTCTTGAGGCAGCGTAAGTTAGAGCATGCAAATTACAGACTATATTCATCAAGTATTTGAGGATGACAGCAATTACATACTTCCAACAAACTTTACACAAAATATCAAACATTTACGAAACTTTTCACGCTGACACCACCAGCAAAATGAAAAAAGGAAAAAATAAAGTTTCCATATCCGGCATGACGACTGAATTTACTCCTTCTTTAACATCAGCTCTTTTGGCAACAACATATACCCGTATGCCACCGAATGTACCTGCAAAATTATATCTTTATACGACATATATTTCAAGAGCTACGACATCATAAAGATTGAGACGCGTGAAAAACTAGCTTCCGCATAAAACGAAGCGCTCTTTTTCTTCAGTTATCAGGCTTCCGACTGGTTTGTGCGGCCCGCCACGAATTCTTCTCCTGCGCCAAGCTTTCCATTCCAGAACAGCACTAGCAACCCACATCATCAGATGTTTTATGGATGTATTGTGAGCACTGTCTTCTGCTACAGTTTTCTCTAGTCCCATGTAGAGTATTTCCTGATGTCTTAACACATGCCCTATCGCCGTTTGCACTCTTCTTCAAACTGTTTTCTATATATTCATGTCCCTCCGATTCTGCGGAGAACCTCCTCATTCCTTATCTTATCGACAACTCGTTTTCAACATTCTTCTGTAGCACCACATCTCAAAAGCTTCGATTGTCTTCTGTTCCAGTTTTCCCACAGTCCATGCCTCACTAATATACAATGCTGTGCTCCAAATGTACATTCTAATTTCTTCCTCAAATTATGGCCTATGTTTGATACTAATAGACCTGTCTTGGATAGCAGAGTGCTTTCTGCGAATGATAGCCTTTTATGCCCTCCTTGCTCCGTCCGCCACTGGTTATTTTCCTGTCTAGGTAACAGAATTACTTAACTTCATCTATTCCGTGATTAACAACTCCGATGTTAAGTTTCTGGATGGTCTCATTTCTGCTATTTTTCATTACTTTCTTCTTTGATTTAGTCACAATCCATATTCTACCCATATTCTGCCCTCATTAGATGGTTTACATGGCTGTACAACATATCCTGTAATTCTTCTTCGCTTTCACTGAGAACAGCAATATCATCGCTGAATCGTACCATTGATATCCTCCCACCTCGAATTTTAATTTCAATCTTGAACCATTCATTTATTTTCGTCATTGCTTCTTTGATGTATAGCTATAACAGTAAGGGCGAAAGACAACCTCTGCATTAGATCCTTTTTAATCCAAGAGCTCCGTTCTTGCTCTCCCATTCTTATTGTTCCCTCTTGGTTCTTGTAGATTATGTATATTACTCGTCTTCCCATATAGCTTACTTGAATTTCTAACATCTTGCACCATTTTACATTGTCGAACACTTTATCCAGATTGGCAAATCTTATGACATGTCTTGATGTTTTTCAGTCTTGTTTCCGTTATCAACGGCAACGTCAGAACTGTCTCTCTGATGCCTTTACCTTTCCTGAAGCCAAACTGATCGTCATCTAACACATACCCAATTTTCTTTACAATTCTTCTGTATTTTATTCTTGTCAGCAACATGGAAGCATGAGGTGTTACGCTGATTGTGCGATAATTCTCGCATTTGTCAGCGCTTGCAAACTGAATTGTGTGGATGAAGCTTTTCCGAATGTCTGGCAGACTCATACATTCTACACACCAATGTGAACAGTCGTTTTGTATCGACTTCCCAATGATTTCAGAAATTCCGATGGAATGGTATCAATCCCTTCTGACTTATTTGATCTTAATCTCCCAAAGCTCTTTCAAATTTTGATTCTAATACCGGATTCCCTATCTCTTCCCTTTCGACTCCTCCTCCAATGTACTCTTTCCACCGATCCGTTCTCTCTTCTATACATAACAGTGGAATTCCCATGGCTCTCTTAATGCTACCACCCTTACTTTTAATTTAACCGATGGTATTTTTTACTATTCCATACGCTGGATCAATCCTTCAGACAGTCATTTGTTTTGTGAAGGTTGGGTTATCCCAACTGAAACGTAGGTAAATCTAGGTAAACATTGCAACTGAGGCTGTTGTTAATTTAAAATTAATTTAATTTCCGATTTCATCACATTTTTCATGCAGCCATTCACCTTAGCTTCCCTGCACTTCCTATTTATTCCGTCCCTTAGTGGCATCCTTCTGTATTCCTGAGTTCCCCTGAACATATTTGTTCTTCCTTCTTCAGTCGATCAACTTAAGTATTTCTTCAACTGAACTGCCTACTGACGAGGGAACCTCCCCATCGCATCCCCCTTAGATTTAGTTATAAGTAGGCACAGTGCATAGGCCTTGAAAAACTGAACACAGGTCAATCGAGAAAACAGGAAGAAGTTGTGTGGAACTATGAAAAAATAAGCAAAATATACAAACCGAGTAGTCCATGAGCAAGATAGGTAACATCTTGGATATTATTAGCTCAGGAGCGCCGTGGTCCCGTGGTTAGCGTGAGCAGCTGCGGAAGAAGAGGTCCTTGGTTCAAGCCTTCCGCTAGTGAAAAGTTTAATTTTTTATTTTCAGACAATTATCAAAGTTCAGGCACTCACACATAACCAACTTCGCGCTCCAAAATTCCAGGACATGTTCAGATTTGCTTGGACATATGCAGGATTTGACGGTCCACACACGGAAAATTTGAAAACGTTATGACAGAGAACAGGGAAAACTGTGTGACTGTGAAACTGTTGCATTTATTTGTTGCAGTTTATGTGACAAACTCTTATGTTTTCATCACTTTTTTGGGAGTGATTATCACATCCACAAGAAAACCTAAATCGGACAAGGTAGAAGAATCTTTTTACCCATTCGCCAAGTGTACTAGTTAGGTGGGTCGACAACATATTCCTGTTATGTGACGCACATGCCGTCACCAGTGTCGTATAGAATATATCAGACGTGTTTACCTGTGGAGGAATCGGTTGACCTATGACCTTGCGATCAAAAGTTTTCGGTTCCCATCGTAGAGGCACATCCTTTAGTCTACTAATCGCACGATTTTGCGGTGCGGTCGCAAAACACAGACACTAAACTTATTACAGTGAACAGAGACGTCAATGAACGAACGGACAGATCATAACTTTGCGAAAATAAAGAAAGTAAACTTTTCACTGGAGAGAAGACTTGAACCAAGGAGCTCTCGTTCCGCAGCTGCTCACGCTAACCACGGAACCATTTTCTTTTTTTTAAAGAAAACAAATACTCCATTTATACCACTTATACTGGTTTCTCCTTCCAGTAAACAGAAATTAGTCTCCTTCATCTTGATGGCGAAGAAGCAATTTTGTGGGAAAAAGAAAAAAAAAAAAGCCTGTCCTCAAAGCAAAGATCAAATTTCACTTTCCTTTAAGAAGAAATTATGAGGAATAAATAAGGAAAAGTTTTCTTTATTTTATTTTATTGTATTTATTTATTTTTATTTTTATTTTTTTATTTTATAGAAAGTCGTCGTGCGACTTGTAGTTAAAGACCAGTTCTTACAGGAGCGCCTGAAGTGTCTCCACTTACAGCAGGCTAGCTCGTCCAAACGTGTCTTCTCATTGCGTAGACGTGGGTTCTGGGTTGCAGATCTATTCAGTTCGGTTCGGTTAATACAGTTTTCAGCTTCTCAGGGCTTGGACGTTCCAGCTACGAGGTGGGTCATCGAAGGTGCTCCGTAAGAAATTGGAAAAATATTGCTTATAACGTGGGTTACAGATCAGGACGCAGTGTCGTTCGTTGAGATAAGTCCAATATCCTAGCGTAGACTTGTCGCCAGAAGTAAAAAGATAGCGGATCGTGTGGCCACAGATCCAATTCACAGAGTGAGTTTTGGCAGAGGGGGAGAAAGTCTTATCGGGGTACAAAAGCATGTGGACGTCTATCTGAGCTGGTGTCTGTCGAGTAAGAAACTCCAAAATTCGCCGCGCAAGTGTCCAGACATCGAACGCTGTGCCACAGTGGAACCGGTGGACATCCGTGTCATCCACTCCACAGTGGGTGCAGAGGGATGAATCGGCGAGATGGATGCGGTGTAGACGATCTCGGTTAACTTGTTTGTCGTTCTCGGTGATGTACCACGCTGATTGAACGTCTGATTCGAGAAAACGTGCATGGATCGCCTTCCATATGTGTCGCCACACGTATTGTGGATACTTATGTTCGATGGGGTTGGACGGGCGGCACTGTTGTAACAATTCGGAGACTGTTTTTGTCAGGTACAAACGTGTAAGTGGTAAGGACCGGTAGACATAGCTGAACTCCAGGAAAAATCGTTGGATGTAATAAAAGGGGGTTGGAATGGTCGACACCAGTACTGGGGCGCACAAGGAGGCCGGCGCAAAGTGGTGAAGCAGGAGGCTAGTAAGGCTCTGCGGGCAACGATGCCAAAGTTTTAGTTGGGAGCTGACATATAGTGCCTTGACACGAGTCGGCACGTGGATGAGTCCCACCCGGCCACGATCTCGTGGCAGTGCAAGGGATTCATATTGCACCTTGAATAACATCCCCGAGCTTACGAAGGAGCCGAAAGCCATCAACAGTCGTCGGGCCAGGATATTTGGGACTGGTAGTACTTGAGCCACGTGTGGTATACGTGAAGCATGATACATGTTCACGTATTGCGTGCGTTGGATAACGTCGAGAACTCGTAGCCGGTGATCTGCGAGATTTGCTCTGATTGTGTGTAGCAAGCGTCTACCATTGATAGTCGCTGAGCGGCGCAGATCTGCTGCGAAATCAAATCCAAGACATCGTATGGTGGCGGCGACACTAAGGGGGGGCAACGCATATCTCCGGCAAGCCCTCACCAATGAGCAGGACCTTGGATTTTGACACGTCGAGGCAGCTCCCCGACGCTTCGCCATAAGTCGCCACCCATGTCAGTGCTGCTCGTAATTCATCTTCACTGCGCAGATATAGTACTATGTCGTCTGCGTAGGCTGTACAACAAAAACGGTGGCCGTGGTCTGCGTAGGCTGTACAACAAAAACGGTGGCCGTGCACAGCCATACCTTCCAAACGTTGGCGCACGCCCTGGAGCAGGGGTTCCAAGGCGAAAGCATACAAAATCGTGGAAGTAGGGCAGCCTTGTCGTACAGATCGTGCGATGACCAGGGGCGGTGTGAGGCGACCATTGTACATTATTTTAGAGGTTGCACTACTCAACAGGCGCATAACCACTGTGACAATACTGCCAGGAAATCCCATATGCTCAAGAACTGTCCGTAAATAGAAGTGGTCAACACGGTCGAAAGCCTGGCTAAAGTCCAGTGAAGCCAAGGTGCCAGGGAGACGCTGATAATGCGCCAATGCTATCATGTCTCTGTAACGGCAAAGGGCCGTACGGATGTTGTTGTCGCCTCCTAGGGAAGTCTGGTCGCATGATATGATGTAACGTGCGACTTTCTTGAGTCGCGATGCCAATCGCCGTGTGAATATTTTCATGTCGCTGTTGAGCAAAGTAATTGGTCGATAGTCCTGGACCCTCGATAATCCGGCCACGGCGCTCCTGAGCTCGGACTCTCCTTGATGTTGCCTATCATGGGCATGGACTACTCAGTTTGTATATTTTGCTTATTTCTTTCATGGTTCCACACAACGTCTTCCTGTTTTCTCGATTGATCTGTGTTAAGTTTTTCAAGGCCTATCCACTGTGCCAACTTATAACTAAATCTGAGGGGGGTGCGATGGGGAGGTTCCCTTGTGAGCTACTCATTATCGCAGCATATATAGCCTCAAAGAACTTCAGCCGTATGTCTTCAGTCCTTAATATTTCTGTATCCCACTTCTTTTGCAAAGTTATTCTTCCTGATTACTCTCTTAAACTTCAGACTATTCTTCATCATTACTAAATTGTGATGTGAGTCTATATATGCAACTTACAATTCAATATCTGACTTCAGAATTTCTGCCTGACTATGATGTAATTTAAGATGAAGTCTTCTCGTATCTTCGGCCTTTTCCAGGTATACCGCCTCCTCTTGCGATTCAAGAACAGAGTATTCGTTACCACTAGTTGAAATTTATTGCAAAACTCAGTCTTCCTCCTCTCTCATTCCTACTGAGAAACCAATATCGTCCCGTAGCTCTTTCCCACAACCGCATTTCATTTTCCGATGACAATTAGATTTTTCACTCCCTATAAGTATTGAATTACCCGTTAAATATCCTCTTATGCTTTCTCTAGCTCTTCATCCTCTGCCTGCGACATCGACATGTATATTTCAACTATTGTTACTAGTGCTGTTTTGCTGTCGATTCTGATGACAACAGCCCTGACACTGAACTGTTAACAGTAACCTTCCTATACATAACGAATCGTACTCCGTTACACTATTTTCTGCTGCTGTTGATGTTACCCTACACTCATCCGATCAGAAAACCGTATCTTCTTTCTACTTCACTGAGCCTCACTAGATCTAAACTGAGTCTTTACATTACCCTTATCAGATATTTTAGCTTTGCTACCACGTGCAAACTTCTGATCTTGCAAACTCGACTCGTAGAACGTTATCCTTCTGTTGGTTATGCCATCTTTTCTCGTGGCCACCGACCCTTTGGTAATCCCCTTCCGGAGATACGAATGGGAATCTAGTCTGGAATTTTTAACAGTGGACAGATCATCATAACACTCTTTCAGTTACATTTCACATGTTGTAGATAGAATTAGGATTGTTTTCCTTGATTTACATCCTTTCTGATTGGAAGTCAAATGTACTATTTATACCAGAAAAACAATTATCTACCTCATCAATAAATATTACGTGTCTTTAATGTAGTAGTTTCCATTGCCTTCTGCAATCTCACGTCGTTGATCATTGCCGATTCTTACGCCCTCCAGGGGCAGTTTCCCACCCCAAGGGCAAGAGATTGCACTGAAGTACTTATTATGCCGGAAGACCAGCCGTCATTAGTGAATATTTTTATTCGAAATTTAGGGAGTGGTGAGGTTCGGACTAGAGACTGACTTCATTTGGTTTCTGGTCAAAGACGTTACTTCTAGACCAAGTGTTCTACGCAGCGCAAGTACACCCAGACAATACTCATCCCTTCTTAGATAATAAGAGCACTTCGCCACTTTCAACAAACTTGAAACAAAATTTCAATTTTCTTAACTTAGGTTTTTATTGTATAATAACTCATTTTCAAAAACGTTTTAAGCTATTTTATACGTGAGAGATCAATCAGAGTTTACTTGTAACTCTTCTATTAATCTTCGTGTTTTTACTTTGACCACTGATCACCGTCTCGGAAAATTCCCTCTTAGTTTGTCCCAAATTTTCAGTATTCCACTTCTTCTGTGTCTGCAGTTACATATACTTCACACTCATCATCATCATCATTATCATCAAATCGGCGATCGAGGACCATCTAGATCATGCGCCGACCTCACAATGCTCGTCCATAGACGGCGATATTGTGCACTTTGGATCCAGTTGTCACGGACTCTTAGTTGGCAGAGGTCTTTCCGTAGCTCATCTTCCCGTCGCTTCTATAGCCTCATCTGCACACACAATTCTTGGTTTTTTTCTACGTCTCCACGAGCTCCCTTCCTGGACAGGTCCAAAGATCATTCCATAATTTTTCTTTCGAAGACCCACAAGTTTTCTTCATCCTTCTTTGTTGTGCTTAGGGTTTCTGTTCAAATGGTTCAAATGGTTCTGAGCACTATGGGACTTAACATCTGAGGTCATTAGTCCCCTAGAACTTAGAACTACTTAAACCTAACTAACCTAAGGACATCACACACATCCATTCCCGAGGCAGGATTCGAACCTGCGACCGTAGCAGTCGCACAGGGTTTCTGTCCCACACAACAATACTGGCACTATCATGGCATTGTATGCTTTAAGTTTGATCTTAACTGACAGATTCTTTGATGGCATTATCTGCTTTAAGCTGAAATAAGTTTCAGATCCGTTCACAATACGTTGGTTTATTTCCTGTTTTAAATTATTTTGCCTGTTGAACCATGTACCACGGTATTTAAAATTTTCCACTTTAGCAAATTTCCATATCCATACCTGTGATGGGATGTCATTAGGTGACGACAGCAAACCGGTCGAAACCGGTTGTCGATGATAAAGAAGCATTTATGCGATACTAGCTACAGAAAGTTTTTTACCAAATAAAACAACCCTCCTTATTTTTCAACATAAGCAAATTCAATTTATCATTGTGTCCATGATTATTTTATAATTTTAGAAGAGAGAGTTTTCTACAACTATTTGAAGCCCACAGCAAACTCTACAAGCGTCTCTCACTTCTCTTATCCCGTACTCTGCACTAAACATACTGTAACAGTATTCCAGTCACGTACAACTAGTCTGATGTGGTGGTTTAGCAGTGAAATGCTTGCCTGGAAGCTGAGAGGTCGCAGAACTGAATTCCGGCGGAGCCATGAACATTTTCAGTCTACCTTTAACCCAGCCTTCACCTCGCAACGAAGTGAGGAGGTGCCAGTAACAACATGTGGCTCGGATTCCAGGTTGAACTGTAGCTCCCCTTTCTTTGATATCTGAGGTAGAGTAGGGCTAGCCAAGTCACTAGAGATTCGTCCAAATGAAAGATTTGCACTTGGTCATTGACTCAAAAGAATTTTTGTTACCTAGGGCTATCGAATTTTCATTTCCATTCCAATATTTTATCAGTTCCCCTATGAACGGTGTCCTGGAAATATAGTGCCAAACTTTGAGGGGCTGTAAGGGTTGTCTTGAAGAACAAATCGTGGACAGGAGCCTATATCTGGAAATGTCACCGTGAAACGCTACAGAGTCTTGAAGTTTTAGGCACTGGCGGCTGTCACAAGGCCACCCTTCAGTTGTAAACGTGGCTTTGTATGCTGGCGGCCCATAGGCGGAATGTCTTGCGATGTTGTTTGTTGTTCAATGACCGCGACTGATTGCCACATTCACCAGTGGAGAAGAAGGAGCTAGCTGCAGCGTAGAAAGACTTTGTCTCATACGAATACGATGCTCTGTTGCCAAGGTCAGTAACTGGTTCACTCACGGACTTAGGCCTGCAGTTTATTTTTCACCCATACATTATTTTAGAGGGTTGCAGGAGAAAATTAAGCTGCAAATGGGAACTGTTGTCCAAAACTGTCATCCACCAAGGCAAGAGAGCACTGCGATCTTAGAAGACAAGGCATTTCAGCACAGCAGCTAGCTCCATCCTCTCCATTGACGATCGTGGCAATCAGTCGCGATTACTGAACAACAAACAACAATGCGACACGTTCCGTCTATGACCCGTCCACGTGCAAAGGCATCGGAGCCTGTAACTCGGTGCTCTGTAGAGTCATTGTATGACGTTCCCGGACACGCATTTCTGTCCCCGATTTGTTCCTCAAGACACCCTCTACAACCCCTCAAATTTTATAGCAACATCTCCAGGATACGCTGTATATTCTTATACATTCATTGATTTATTTAGCATGGCAAGATTAGGGCCAATATAAGCTCTCTTACATCCAGCCAGATATTCTAGGTACTTTACTTTTGTATTCATTACAATAAAAGTAAGTTACATCTAGTACAAAACACTGTAAGACATTTTTCTGTAGCGCACAAAGAGAGACAAATAAGCACAAATTATGTTCGTTCCTGATTACAACTTGTAACGCCGGAAATGCATATACTCCTATTTTCGTCTATTTTAGTATAAAATTTTTCCTTATTTGGTTACCGGAAGATATGACATTTATGTGTCTTTATATATTGTAATTGTTTTACAATTTGTATATATA
Organism: Schistocerca serialis cubense; assembly: GCF_023864345.2. NCBI lineage: Eukaryota > Metazoa > Arthropoda > Insecta > Orthoptera > Acrididae > Schistocerca > Schistocerca serialis. The sequence continues at coordinate 671,768,371 of NC_064642.1, forward strand.
TATTTATGCATTTATGTCGATGTATAATTGGTTTCTTTTGTAAATATTATTTGTATTTTTACGCTGGGTCTTGCCTAGGGAAAACTATGCTATCGAACGATTACATCGATAGGTCGGGTGGAGAACCAAGTGTTTAGGATCTTGGGTAGTGTTAACTCTGCCACGTGGAGCGCGGGCAGAGCACAGTCTGGCTGGAATAGGGCGGTGGAGCAGGTGTGTTGAGTGACGCTCCCGCGAGTTGCCGCGCTTTCGAGGTTTGGCAGAATGTAATTGCGCTCGACTTTCTATGATAGTTTCTAGCACGGTGTCGCGGACGGGAAACATTAGCTGGCACATATCAAGAGCCCGTTTCGCCTAGTGACCGTGTCGAGAAGAAGGCGCGCCAACATCCAGCTTCTGCAACAGCGACGGCCAACAATAATTGATTGTCACCACCTCCTCGATCGACGTCTTCAAACCTTCAATCAACCAACAAGAAAGATTGAAAGCAAGTAAAGTTTTAGAACTGTAGGGAAGACCTCAGCTTTTCAAACTGTTCCATTTGCATCACTAAAATACAGCAACTTAGCATGAACCTTTGTTGCTCGTTGTCCCAATTGCATTACCAAGCCGGGTCCCTTCCTTTTCCGAAATGAACCCGAGTGTGGTTGAAATTCAAACGCCAGCATCAAAGTAATATCATTTCATTTCACTGCTTTAATTTCAAAGTTCAGTTAAAGTAAACATTAACTGGCTACAATGGCCAAATAGAACTGTATTTAGATTACACAAGCACAAATTAAGAGTGCGAGTTTTGTTACCATATTTTAGCTTACCTTTGACTGCAGCTCAGCATGGTACGTACTAAATTTTACTATTGTTAATTGTTCAAAATCATTTAATTCAAGATCAAAGTTAAATCTCTTATTTCTAAATTGGGTAGATTCAAGTTCCTTTTGAGATGATTGTTGAGGTAGCCCAAGACTAACCTTATTTTATTTTATTTCGTAATGCTTCAGAAACAAAGTTCACTATTAATTTTAGTCACTAAATTAACTTTCAATTTTCCGGTTTTATTAATTCTTTGCTAAATTATGTCTGAGTGTAGCAAAATTTATTACTTCTGACAAACATTCAGTTCTAACACAACACGTGTCAACCTTCAGTTGCCACGCTTTTAGTGCTAATTATATGTGCATTAACCTTTCTTTTTCAGTTATTATAGTAGTTGTCCATAGGACTGGCGACCGTAATTTTCCCCAAATCTCAAATATCTAATTAACGCCAGTTAATTGTTAACGTAACGACCGCATATTTACTTTCTTAATTTCCACCAATTTCGTTTCTTAATTTCCACCAATTTCCTTTCATTAAGATGTAAACCTTCCTCCCTCTTTGCCGACAGATTAACTTCGGTGACGATTGCTTTTCCCAAATTTCCATTAGGTACACGCGGTTTAATTTTTCACTGTCATTAAGGTCGATAAATAAGGGGGAGGTTACAAACTGTAGACAAGATATAATCGTTACCAGTAATGGACATGAAGTAGGTGTTGGGAAAGGGAGAGGGAGAGTGAGAAAGGAACTTGATCAATTCAGTATTAAGAACATAGCCGAAAAGAAAGGAATGTGAGTGATGGAGAAATGAAAAGAGGATGAAATTTGTTGAGATAATCGGCAGCCTGTTACAACTGGGTGATGATTATTTCAACAAATAAGAATACAGTTGCTGAAAATAGATAAAATACAAAGAAGACGTGTAAATGGGAGATTATAGGGACATTTGATTGAGGGTACGTTTAAGCTGCACCCTCGCTGCTGGCAGCTCGTTGCTGTCACAACACACTTCGCTGATCGCCAGGAGCCTGATTACATTTACACTGCAGCCTTGCTGCTCCCTGCTCGCTGGGAGTAATTATCCTACATCTGTTCACATAGACAGCGAAGCAAAACGCGGCACTGCTGTAGTGAACGTGAAGAAGCCAACCACAACTCAAATTTCAGGGCATCGGGCAGTGGCTGCTGTGCGAAACACGCCATCGCCATACCATGCCGGCGAGCAGCAAGCATTGAGATTGCAGCATAAACGCACCTTTGCTGTTTGACAGACGAAAAACTGCTCATATGTGTTCGTTTATGGGCGACTGTTATGAGGGTGAAAGAAGGAAGAGTTTTTAGTTCTTCAGAAAAGCAATGGGCCACCTAATTGTGCACAGAGTGTACGGTAACTTGTTCCACAGGCGGACAGAAGCAACAGGGAAAGAATTTACAAATGTATTTTATGAAAGAACACAGCTAGGCAGCTAGGTAAATGAAAACTCGTGCTAAGTTTATGATCTGGTGATAGCTATAGGAATGGCACTGAGGAGGTGATGAAAAAACATAGCATGCGGAGGTCAGGTAACTCGTCTGAGAGCAAGCAACCTAACTGGGCATTGATGCACTGACGTAGCCATTTACATGGATGCCGCAGGTGTAGTGCACGCAAGCATTTGTGGTTGGTTCTAACCATCTAGTGTTCACATTAATCATGTCATGCTGGATTGTATTCGACTGCCTCATGATCAGCTCGGCATAAGAGCATCTAAATCTGTTAGGTGACAGTTTTGTCTTTTGTTATGCCACATCGTAGAAAAGGGATATAAATTAAAACATTCTTGAGTTCACGATACCACAGCTACAGATGACACAAGGCAGATATGGTGACATAGCTATGCAGCAAAAACAAAGAATCAGCATTGTAACTCGGTCATGTAGACGATCGCACACTGCTTCACCAGCAAACAGTTGCCTGGCACAAGTTGCACAATCAGTAAAACGTCTACTGAGAGAGAGAGAGAGACAGAGATGTACATGATGCAACAGGTCTTATCTCAGATACAATAACACATTTTAGAGACTTCAAAGTGCCGCTAAGAGCTCATAACTAATTGTTAAGCAAACACAGTGAAATGAGGACTGATGACCACTAGTGAAGAACCAGCCCACATTGGTCATAATGAACAGAACCTCAGGTTATTACCTCCTGCCTGTCTCCATAAATGCTGCAGTTCTCCAGCTCTGAGTTCAGTTGTCATTATGATGAATTTCTTTCATATTGAAGCTCTTGATTCAGTGATTGTTGCAGTGTAGTGACATCCACGTGTAAGTAGTTCCGGCACTTCTCATGAACATGCTGGTTTCCATTCCCAAGATGACAACAACCAATTAACCATGACCTGTCACTCATGGGACTTCACATTGGCTGCCACATACCCCATTGTTGATAGGGAGACTAAGAGTCTTCCAACACCTGCATATCAAGTGGTGTATGTCGCATTGAAATCATCGTCATTGTTGGGTGAGAGTGCCATATGGTGCCTCTGTTCCTAATCACTTCTCCAGGAACTTCTGGGTGCCAAAGTCCCAGCTTTCTGGTGGGGCTAGGATCATCCAAATACATGACTTCCAACAGCATGGTACATCCCAGTGTGTCATCGCGTGTTGTTGTCATCTTCTGCCGTGGGATCAAGAACACTCGAACACAACGTTGTGCATATTTGCTGCAGCTTTGCCTGAAGATTTCTGGACAACAGCCCACAGGACTTTGGCTGAATTGCTCGTCCACGAGCTTTGGCGACCTGCCATCTATAGTCAACAACTGGAGTGAGCAGAATTTCACCATTTCACAGGCAGGAGGTGTCAGTCGAGGCTGATGAGAAGACACAGAACTGTAAACCTCAATTAACATAAGTTAACTTGCTACTCGTGGTTTATTAGCGCCGAAAGAAGGTCTGTAAGTCCACGACACTGTACTGACAACAGAAATTGTCTCTGCTTGGTACTTCTATATTTAGATTCAGTACTCACAAGAGAAATTTGGTCACTATGTAACACACAGTTACCCATTTTCTACCTTTCTATTCACAACTGTTAAAACTTACCACTCTATTCATTGATACTGTTGTTATTATCCTTCAATAATCCAACCAGACGTACCTGTTCTACTTCCATTTCTATTTACCAGTTTGTAACAGGTATGACCTTAGCCTGCTCTTGCCTCTTTTCAGAATGTACAGTTTCCCAGGCATAAGCTACCTTTTGTAATCCATGGGCCTGATTGACGTGCTTACTTAAGCCTACGGTCAGCCATGTCTTGAGACGCGACAGCAGCTTTCTTAGTGCATACAGTCAAAATAACAGCATCTGTGACGTTAATGCTTGTAGGGTAAAGCACCAATATGAATGACATCCACTTACCATCATGCCACACCAAAAAATTATACCTAAAAACAACAGTTTTGGAGAGTACATTCATTTTATTTCACACCGTTGCAGGATGTCTACCTTTACAGACACATCGTGAACATTGTTTCTTTACTTAGGACGTTTTACAACAGCTGTCTTCAAAACATCTGTAGCAAAATTGTTTAGCGTCATTAGTAAAGAAACAATGTTCACGGAATGTAAATAAGTGTAAAGATCTAAACATGGGATGCCTTGAATTCCTGCTAGTTAAGCTAATTCATTACAAATTATCTTCAGTTTCAACAGTTGTAGTGTTCTAATACTTCCGGAATGTACAATAATTATATAGAAATGTTAATGTGGAAATAACAGAAAATATTTTCCAGACAGAGCACAATGTGAGCGCCTCACTCTCTCTCTCTTCTCCCCCCCCCTCTCTCTCACTCTCTCTCACTCTCTCTCTCTCTCTCTCTCTCTCTCTCTCTCTCTCTCTCTCTCTCTCACTCTCTGTCCCACAAATTTATTATGTGAGTGAAGTTGAAACCAATCACGGGGCGAATGCGGCTCATGGGCAACTGGTTGCAAACCCGTGCCCTAAACCATTTAGATTCCTAACATTCCCAAGTTCTAACGTGTAGAGTGTTACTCGTATTATCCTGCTCCTGATAAGTCCTTGCTTTGCAGTCCCCACCTGAAAATCCGAATGAGATACCACATCATCTCCGAAAAGATTTTGCTAAACGTAGTGGCAGCTGTGAGATTATTTTAGAGAACTGTCCTTTGGACGCACTTTATCGTTGATGCTGTGAATTCCGTTGCTTTCTGCTGTGAATGGTTGCTGATTAAAGGAAGGTGTGGAATAATGAGAATGAATTGAGACAGCATGACATCACTTTGGTAGTGTGTGTGTGTGTGTGTGTGTGTGTGTGTGTGTGTGTGTGTAAATCGGTTAAATATTTCAGTATAAGATTACAGAGCATTTTTTGGAATTATTTAAGTACCGTAAGTGCCCTTCCATGTCCAACTGATCAAGATTTTTCAACGTTTAGCATTTCTAGCTGTTCGTGCATCATCGTTGACGAGCTGCAACTGCTGCCATTAAGCGATAAATATGAATTTAAACTAACCGTATCAAAGGCACACAACTTGACACGATTTAAATTTTCAGTACAGCAGATAAGCTGAATAGTACAAATGCTAAACATTTTCTCACTGGCTTTTGGCTTAAAGCCTAACTTAAGACTTGGCCTGGACTAACGTAGGCACTTATTTTTGTGAAGAGTAAAGAGTTTTGCTATATAAAGCCAATGGAAGCTGTGAAGTACTTCTCTCGCAGTCAGTATTACCATAGATGATCATTTAGTTCAACGCAGTCCGCCATCACCGTCATATCTCGTCGGCACCACGGGACTACAAGTCCCACCGCCACACCTTCACCCGCCCATGTTGGGCGAAACCTTCTGCCTGATTCATGTAGTACTATCACCGTCAGAGGGTGGTACGGGACTACAAGTTCCACCGCCACACCTCCAAAGTGAATTCCAGTGACGCAGTCACTGCCCTGTGGAAACTTACTGCCTCACCAACACAGCTAGACCGCAATAGACCGGTGATGCTGTATTGTAACATATCACCCCGGACTACAAGTCCATAAAAAAAAAAAAAAAAAAAAAAAAAAAAAAACATCACCGTCAGAGGTTAACCAGGGTAATACAAGACTCCAAACAACTTGACAAGAAGGAGGGACCGGTTGGTACGACATGAACTGAGGCATCAGGGGATCACAAGTTTAGCATTGGAGGGCAGCGCGTAGGGTAAACATCGTAGAGGGAGACCAAGAGATGAATAACTAAGCAGATTCAGAAGGATGTAGGTTGCAGTAGGTACTGGGAGACGAAGAAACCTGCACAGGATTGGGTAGCGTGGAGAGCTGCATCAAACCAGTCCGGTGACAAGCAAGACTCCAAACAACTTGACAAGAAGGAGGGACCGGTTGGTACGACATGAACTGAGGCATCAGAGGTTCACAAGTTTAGCATTGGAGGGCAGCGCGTAGGGTAAACATCGTAGAGGGAGACCAAGAGATGAATAACTAAGCAGATTCAGAAGGATGTAGGTTGCAGTAGGTACTGGGAGACGAAGAAACCTGCACAGGATTGGGTAGCGTGGAGAGCTGCATCAAACCAGTCCGGTGACAATTATCTTGCAGTGGTAGCAGAATCAGAGGAAGAACTACCGTTCGAGAGAGGAAAGACATTGAAATAAGTGAAACCTTGCAGTTGCTGACACAAAATGCAAGATAATTAGATTTATAACATCCATGGGTAAAGGATTTTGGAAAGGTCAATGATTTGTCCCAATAGAACCAAGAAAGAACAGCTAAAAAGGAAGAAAAGCGACTTGGATAGTTTTGAAATATGATTCAGGAGAGAAATTGTTCAAGTGCAATGAACTGATAGAATGAGGAATGCAGAAGTACTAAGAAGAACAGGAAGTGAATGAAAAATCTTTTAAATTATAATAATTAGGAAAACATCTAACAAGGGAACCTCCTCATCGCACCCCCCTCAGATTTAGTTATAAGTTGGCACAGTGGATAGGCCTTGAAAAACTGAATACAAATCGATCGAGAAAACAGGAAGAAATTGTGTGGAACTATGAAAAAATAAGCAAAAATATACAAACTGGGTCGTCCATGTGCAATATATGCAAATTAAGGGCAATCTGAGACGAGGAGAGCCGTGGTCCCGTGGTTAGCGTGATCAGCTGCGGAATTAGAGGTCTTTAGTTCAAATCTTCCCTCGATCGAAAATTTTAACTTTTTATTTTCAGTTTATGTGACAAACTCTTATGTTTTCATCACTTTTTTTGGAGTGATTATTACATCCACAAGAAAACCTAAATCGGGCAAGGTAGAAGAATCTTTTTACCCATTCGCCAAGTGTACTAGTTAGGTGGGTCGACAACATATTCCTGTCATGTGACGCACATGCCGTCACCAGTGTCGTATAGAATATATCAGACGTGTTTACCTGTGGAGGAATCGGTTGACCTATGACCTTGCGATCAAATGTTTTCGGTTCCCATTGGAGAGACACGTCCTTTCGTCAACTAATCGCACGGTTTTGCGGTGGTGTCGCAAAACACAGACACCAAACTTATTACAGTGAACAGAGACGTCAATGAACGAACGGACAGATCATAACTTTGCGAAAATAAAGAAAGCAAAATTTTCAGCCGAGGGTAGATTCGAACTAAAGACCTCTCCTTCCCCAGCTGTTCACGCTAACCACGGGACCACGGCGCTCCTCGGCTCGCAGTGCCCTTAATATTGCTTATCTTAGGCATGGACGACCCAGTTTGTATATTTTGCTTATTTTTTCATAGTTCCACACAACTTCTTCCTGTTTTCTCGATTGATCTGTGTTCAGTTTTTCAAGGCCTATCCACTGTGCCAACTTATAACTAAATCTGAGGGGGGTGCGATGGGGGTGTTCCCTTGTAAGCTCCGACATAATATGCAAAAAAAAAAAAAAAATTACTTGTGATAGTGAGTTCTCGAGTGAAAGACTGCTGTGCACACAGGAATAAAAAGAAGTAGACTTCTAAAAATCACATTAAAATCGACTAAATTACCAGCAGATTAAGGAACATGCACAGAACTATGTGGAAAGCGTCTGTCGTTAAACAGATATACCGGAGAAGAGATTACAGAGGCATTCTTAATTATATGGGCAGACAGTTTATATAATGAACATTACGCTGCAACGCAGTCTTTTGCAAGCTATGGTATAATATCATGTATTTCAACATCAGTTGCTCATGAATGAAACTTAGCTCAGATTACGTGCACACAGTTCGCTGCCACGTATGTATCTTACGGGACAGTGTTAGTAATCGGTGAGCCAAGGAGAAGGTACAGTAGTTGCGACCACCAAGTTCGACGATATTTCTTCTTAGTTCATTGGCAACTCCAACCGACTATCTAAGGAGCCAGTTGTGAAATGTAGCAGAATTCCTTACAAACAGCAAGGACTTCGACATTTATCGCCTACGAGAAGCATTCTCGAACGCAGTTCTACTGCATAAGAAACTTCTTTGGCGTTACTTTTATTTCGTGGGAATCCTGTATACAGTTCACCCCGTACTTCCATGCCACCAGTCATTGTTACCTTTCACATAGTTCACAGTTTGGAGAAAAAGCTCTTATCATTTCTTTAGCTTATAATTACAAGTATTCTGTATTTATTATCAAACAGTAAATAACTGGAAGTACTGAAAACACTGAGGTGACATCATAAAGAACGCGTCGACGTCTATTCTGCTAATACCTGTTTGTTGTGAGTGGTACCCTTTCTCCGTTTTAAATGACAGAGGTATGATTTGGGTAGAAAGTCTGCTTAGGCCTGGCAGGTGAAACACAGATATACGATGTTTGAAAAAGTGTCTCTCTGTTCCCGTTTTCAATGAACGTGCAGTTGTTAAAACTCTTTCACTTCTGGAAAGAGCGAGGGAAAAGCTACTCTCATATACACATATTGAGCGAAAAACCGTTTCACAATTCTGTCGGACACTGTGTAGTTAAAATCGGCGTATTTGATTTGGACGCGGGAGGGAGAAAGGCATTCGAATGCAAATGGAGCAGTATTTTATCTGTAACAGAGAGAAGGCCGTTTTTGTGCTGTCGGACGTTGATTCTGAATAGAACTTTTCATAACATGAGCGACAACCAGCCGATGTTTCAAAGCAAGAAAGAGTGGTTAATCGACAGGCAGAAAATTGTAAACGTTTTACAGTGAACAAATGAAAAACCTTGAAATTTGATGCTGTCCGTCTTGCACTTCAAATAATGTAACTACTTCTGAAAAGGAAGTAAAGTTCGGAAACGACTTAGTTTTGATTAGTATTGTTAACTACGAAAGACCATGCTCGAGACATGAATCTTTTTACAATCCATATAAATATGTATTTTATGTGATGAGAACTGCATCAATAAGGGGTACAACATTGTGGTATGTGAAATGCATATAAATAAAATAAAACGATATTTTGTGTCAGATTTAGGACATTTTTCAGGATATTTTCACCAAGCTTTAGACCACAAATACTGGTATGTATTGTTCCACTTGCTATGGAGTACCACAAAATATGCAACATAAAGTTTCACTTACGAAAACTACAGGTACGTAGATACAGAACTGCTTAAAAATGTAAAAAGGATTAATCACACTGCAAAAAGTTCAGCTATTTGAATGGTTCCATGGCAAAATGTCGTCTTGAATCACTTATTTCAAATTAGCTACGTTCCATTTAGGTGAGATAATCTAGACTGTATAACGACTTATAGTTTCAATTATAAATCCACAATTTTGTTATATTGCTATTCTGAAATGGAAGAGACATACTACGACTTCCTGGAAGTATATCTTATCAGTGTAAAGATTAAAAATACATTTCTCTGGTTTGCCAACAGATAATATAGCGTAAGTGACATACCTGTCTCGAAACAACTGTTCAGCATTTATAGGTGGTTCGATAGTTACTGCTGCAAAACGTTAACTGATGTCGGTATGGAAAGTGAAAGTACACAGTACAACACAAGGTGCTGAAGATGATCATCTTTTTCTTTTTTTTCATATTTTGATTCAGTACGCGACAGATTAACCGGTATAGCAAGTCATCTAAAGGCACATAGCTGTACCAGATGTACCCCAGGTTAATATGACAGTAGCTACTCATATGATACATTATTTAGTGGATAGTATTAATTGCTGCCACAGACATTTTGCAGTTGATGCATTTATAGAGAGTGAACAGAAATTCACGTCCTTCGCTACCACAGTGCGATTCCTTGCATGCTGATAGTACGAAACTGTATTTGACAAAATTTCGCCACTTGCTTAGAGATTTGCGATAAGTTCCATTCCGGATACAGATGTATTTTTCTTATTTTCCTAATTTTAAATCGCTATACAGCAAATACTTTTATGGGAAGACGTGTAGCTATTTAGTACTAACACACAAATGTGTGTACAATCGTTTTCATTACACCACTTTTAAGCCAGAGTTCAGAGAAACATGACCGTGTAAGTCACTAGCTATGTGGAGATACAGGGAGCTCCATTTGAGCATCTGCTCTGAAAACTATGTACGTTTTATGAAATGCTGTCACTAACAATCTGTTTAGAATTTCACAACTGGTCATTCTTATTGAATACAGTACTAAGTATGTTAAACGACGGCCCATTGGTAAGTTCTGCATTTATTTCCTTGTTATGTCAGGAAATTTATTTTTATCCGATTCTACCGTCTAGCCCGCCGGTGTGGCCGAGCGGTTCTAGGCGCTTCAGTCTGGAACCACCCGACCGCTACGGCCGCAGGTTCGAATCCTGCATCAGGCATGAATGCGTGTGGTGTCCTTATGTTAGTTAGGTTTAAGTAGTTCTAAGTTCTAGGGGACTATGACCTCAGACGTTGTCCCGTAGTGCTCAGAGCCATTTGAACCATTTTGAACTACCGTCTAACTAGTAACTGTTGCGTTCAACAACAAAAAATGTATTTTTAGGTTTACACCTCGTTTTATCAAGACTATACAACAGCTTTATGGGCAAATAAGAATATTTATTGTCCAGTTATAGCGTCGAAAAACCTCAGTCTGGTGTAAGTATGGGTATTAGCTATCAATGTAATAAAAATTCCAATCTGTGCACGTCAAGAAACGTGGAAACGAGTATTCTTTATCTACCAGATTATTGAGTCAAAACTAGATTCAGTCAAGTGGTACAATTATTTGGCGAGTAATAATCTACGGAAAAAATTAAGATCAGTATGGAGTAAGGCAGATGGCAGGCTATAGGGATATAAGCAGACTGCAGTTTGTCTAGAAATGGGAATGCATAAATGGTTGTACAGCCCATACGTGAATACTGAAGAACTTTATGGGACACACACGCGCGCACACACCCACGCACATTAGGTCGATATAATAGGGACGTGGAAAGTATTCAGAGGGTAGAGATGCTAATGTATGACTCGTGAGAGATTCTATAAGAAATATTTAATAACCGTAACTAGCAGACAATAGAAAAACGGCGCCATACATTTCCAAAGTACTGCTTGGGGAACTTCAGGTCTGAAACCGCGAATATTTGTCAGTCTCTACGTATCTACACTACAGATATCACACAGATAAAATTCAACAAATAACTGCTCGCACAGAGATTTACAGACAGTCACGCTTCCTACATTCCACCAGTGAATCAGAAGAAACCCTAATACGTGGTACAACAAAAACTGGTACGCATTTCACAATGATCTACAAAGTATAGATGTGTAGCTATTACAGTCATCGTCGTATCAGAAGTTGCTTCTCTCCAGCATCCAATTCTAAAAATGATAAATAATGAACAGTTTTACTGTCTGCTATCTTCGTATTTCCACCACTGTCGCGTACAGATGCTACTAGCGGCTGTAGTTCGTAGTCCGTTATAGCCCGCTGTAGTGTGACACGTGCTGACTCCGTCTCGTGCCTGACAGTTGCCGGCAGCCTGTTATACACAGAAGCGCGTGCACACACACGCACACACACATGCTCATACACACGCACAGTCCACAGTCCCCAGATGTCGCAGTGGACGTGTCTCGCTGCCGTGTTCCGGTACGCAGTAGCGCGTTCTACAACCAAACATGCGTGCTGCGTGATGATGGAGAAGTTAAAGGCGCTGTGCTGGAGTAGCGGCGGTAGTTGGTTCCTGTGTCCACGTTTACAATGCTGAACGTCCGCATTCCGAAAGTTTCACCGAGGTGAGGTGACAGACGCCTCCGTCAACTGCAAGTGGCTAACGACAGCCAACCGTTTGCTTTCTCCACTAAAATGCAGTGATCAATGTCGAATTTAAGAGCGAAGTTCTGAGACGTCACGACACAAGTTCTGGAATTGAATTAGGGCACCCAACAGTTCTCGTCGTTGGGAATACCCGAAAACCAGCTTTTCGTAAACTACGCCACAACCTAATACTGCAGATAGGTTTCACGACAACGTCTGCAGAGTCGCCCACAGCTGTCAGGAACGGATGGGCAGCTGTAGACGCCCGACATAATGAAGACGTTCGCGCGTTGCTGCCTCAACTCGATGACGATGCGAATCGCACTGATCTTAGCGAGAGCAGGAGGAATTATCACACCCCTTCATCTTTGAGAACGAGGTCGCTGGCGATCTTTCCTTTTAGGAAACCGTTCATTTTTACTCGCTAACTGTTCTCTTTTTATCTTAGGGATGCGCTACATGTATTTTACACTACCCCAGCTGAAATGAGTAAAACTCAGCAAAATTGATTTAAAATAAAGAATCTAGATAAGTGAAGCACAATTTGCTGAGGTAATGACACCGAATAACCACCGATTACGTGAAACACGTTCACAGTTGTCATAAAGGAGGTAATACAGGCAAAAACTTAAACGTATGCTTGACGTAATAGATAACAACACGAGCCGTACTCACAGAGCCATACGCCACCTGACAAAAAGAGAAACTTCGTCAGATGTCATTGTAAATTCGTGCACTTAAACGCCAACAGAGGGTAAGTAAATCATTTGAGTTGCAGTTTACTGTCGCTGGCAGAATGACCACCACACTGCATAAAAGATGTTCTTGGTTAATATTTTTGCGTACATAAGGGGCGTGAAGAGCGTCAGACATTGAGTGATCGCTGTTAATTACACTACTGGCCATTAAAATTGCTACACCACGAAGATGACGTGCTACAGACGCGAAATTTAACCGACAGGAAGAAGACGCTGTGATATGCAAATGATAAACTTTTCATAGCATTCACACCAGGTTGGCGCCGGTGGCGACACCTACAACATGCTGACATGAGGAAACTTTCCAACCGATTTCTCATACACAAACAGCAGTTGACCGGCGTTGCCTGGTGAAACGTTGTTGTGATGCCTCGTGTAAGGAGGGTAAAGGCGTACCATCACGTTTCCGACTTCGATAAAGGTCGGATGTAGACTATTGCGATTGCGGTTTATCGTATCGCGACATTGCTGCTCGCGTCGATCGAGATCCAATGACCGTTAGCAGAATATGGAATCGGTGGGTTGAGGAGGGTAATACGGAACGGCGTGCTGGATCCCAACGGTCTCGTATCACTAGCAGTCGAGATGACAGGCGTCTTATCCGCATGGCTGTAATGGATCGTGCTGCCACGTCTCCATCCCTGAGTCAACAGATGGGGACCTTTGCAAGACAACACCCATCTGCACGAACAGTTCGTCGACATTTGCAGCAGCATAAACTATCAGCTCGAAGACAATGGCTGTGGTTACCCTTGACGCTGTATCACAGACAGGATCGCCTGCGATGGTGTACTCAACGACGAACCAGGGTGCACGAGTGGCAAAACGTAATTTTTAAGGATGCATCCAGGTTCTGTTTACAGCGTCATGATAGTCGCATCCGTGTTTGGCGACATCGAGGTGAACGCACATTGGAAGCGTGTATTCGTCATCGCCATACTGGCGTATCACCCGGTGTGATGGTATGGGCTGCCATTGGTTACACGTCTCGGTCACCTCTTGTTCGCACTGACGGCGCTTTGAACAGTGGACGTTCCATTTCAGATGTGCTGCGACCCGTGGCTCTACCCTTCATCCTATCCCTGCGAAACCCTACATTTCAGCAGTATAATGCACGACCGCATGTTGCAGGTCCTGTACGGGCCTTTCTTGATACAGAAAATGTTCGACTGCTGCCCTGGCCAGCATATTCCCCAGATCTCTCACAAACTGAAAACGTCTGGTCAATGGTGGCCGAGCAACTGGCTCGTCACAATACGCCAGTGACTATTCTTCATGAACTGTGGTATCGCGTTGAAGCTGCATGGGCAGCTGTACCTGTACACGCCATCCGAGCTCTGACTCAATGCCCAGTCGTATCAAGGCCGTTATTACGGCCAGAGGTGGTTGTTCTGGGTACTGATTTCTCAGGATCTATGCACCTACATTGCGTGAAAATGTAATCACATGTCAGTTCTAGTATAATATATTTGTCCAACGGATACCCGTTTATCATCTGCATTTCTTCTTGGTGTAGCAATTTTAATGGCATGTTAATATGCACAATTATTACATCTGCATGATATATTCATCAAGTACCTCATGTAGCCAGATTGTTTACTTCGATTTCTTTAGCTGCATGTGTTCTCAAAGAATCGTCAGATTACTTGAGTGAAGTGACAGGACCGGCCGCTTTGGTGAGCGGTTCTAGACGCTCCACTTCAGAACCACGCAGCTGCCACGGTCGCAGGTTCCAATCCTACCTCGATCATAGATGTGTGTGATGTCCTTAGGTTGGTTAGGTTTAAGTAGTCTAGGGGGCTGATGACCTCAGATGTTACGTTCAATAGTGCTTTGAGCCGTTTAAACCATTTTTGAAGTGGCAGACCAGTGACCGCAAGACAAGTAGTCAGCGGCCAGAACAAGCTAAACGGAATCTGTTCACGACGCACTGCGGACAGCCCAATCGGCATTCACTTTCGACGAAATCTCGTAGTCACAGAATGTACAATACCATAGTCTTCAATTCGTATACAGAAAATTAGGCATTTTATGGTGGCATTACTAGCATGAAATAACCGGAATTAAACTCTCATCTCTCAAAACATCATTAATACTTTTCGTTTACTATTTGTTTGTGTGTAAATTAACTACGCTTCAATGTATCATACTCTATGAGAAGTGAAGACGTATTTGGAAAGTTAACTATTTCCAACACAGGAGCTCAGATACTGCATCCTAAAATTAGAGGGTTTGTTCAAACAATGGCAGGAACTACATAAATATGCTGGTAGATCGTCGAAATTTAATAAGTGAAAAGAAACAAAATTTTTTTTCGAAAGCTTGACGATATAGCACATGTCATTGCCTTGAAGATCTTTACAGTCGAAAAAGATTACCAGGTTTTGGTCAATCCGCAGTTGAATAGCGCCTCGAGGTACATGCAAGAAAACAAGCATCCGTTACTTGAGAAAGAGAACTTCTGAACGGACACAGGTAGCCATTAACAGACGACAGTGAAAGGCATATCAAAATCAACAACACTATAAAACTTCCTGGCAGATTAAAACTGTGTGCCGGACGGAGACTCGAACTCGGGACCTTTGCCTTTCGCGGGCAAGTGTTCTACCATCTGAGCTACCCAAGCAAGACTCAAGCCCCGTCCTCACAGCTTTACTTCTGCCAGTACCTCGTCTCCTTCCTTCCAAACTTTACAGAAGCTCTCCTGCGAACCTTGTAGAACTAGCACTCCTGAAAGAAAGGATATTGCGGAGACATGGCTTAGCCACAGCCTGGGGGATGTTTCCAGAATGAGATTTTCACTCTGCAGCGGAGTGTGCACTGATGTGAAACTTCCTGGCAGATTAAAACTGTGTGCCGGACCGATACACGAACTCAGGACCTTTGCCTTTCGCGGGCAAGTGCTCTACCGACTGAGCTACCCAAGCACGACTCACGCCCCGTCTTGACAGCTTTACTTCCGTCAGTACCTCGTCTCCTACCTTCTAAACTTTAGAGAAGCTCTTCTGGGAACCTTGCAGAACTAGCACTCCTGCTGGTAGAGCACTTGCCCGCGAAAGGCTAAGGTCCCGAATTCGAGTCTCGGTCCAGCACACAATTTTAATCTGCCAGGAAGTTTCATATCAGTGCACACTCCGCTGTAGAGTGAAACTCTCATTCTGGGAACAAAACTATACATTACAGTTTTGTGTACTTGCAATATAAATCTTATGCTCAGTGTATCTGAAAATGAAGTAGAACAAGAATCCACTACTAGATCTATGCTGATAATTTAGCGCATTTTAGTCGTTAATTTCCTACGGAATATCAGGAAAAAGTCTCCATGAAACTCGCACTGAAATGCTTTTCTATGAAACCGTAAGTTTCTGTTAGAACGGCATAAAATACGACTACCTTTAGCGGTGCGTGTGTTTTGACGGAAACATTTTAGAAAGCTATCCTTTGCAATTACCTGGTAGGCATAAGTATATGAGATGCTTGTAATGATATTTTTTGCACTAAATGTGAATTTTCTTCTGGACGATCCACCTCGTGGAGTCTCTCTGTGCTCCAAAGGTATCCATCATGCAAGGTGGATGGCGCAAACCATTTATCTCTTGAAAAAGTTTATTTTCCTCCAGAAAGTTAAATTGCGACCACAGCATCAGATTTCAGTTTGTTCTGTTTGTATTCTCCGTACCGCTGTGTATTTCCAAGCGTAATCCCGTGTCACGTTAGAAGCCAAAGCTCCGTATTTAGAATTAAGAATCCCATCAAAAGTGTATATGTATATGCCACGTTGCCGATAGTAGTATCCATTGTGCGGCTTTACAAGAACTGAAACATCATTTATCGTTGCTGTCCTCTGTTCTGTCGCCTAAATCTTCTGAATCAAAAATTGAAACGGTGACCACACTGAATCGTGAAGCAGAAGCAACAGACAAAGATATATAAGAATTCAAGTAGGAGTCAATCAATTCTCAAACAATACGATTAACGTGGTTGAATTGCTCGTCTCTAATAAATCAAGAGTAGATTTAAACAAGCTGATCTGACTGCCAAGTTTTTTAAGACAGGTTCAAAAATTGTTCAAATTACTCTGAGGTCATCAGTGCCCTAAATCTTAGAACTACTTAAACCTATCTAACCTAAGAACATCACACACATCCATGCCCGAGGCATGATTCAAACCTGAGACCGTAGTAGTCGCGCGGTATCAGACTGAAACGCCTAGAGCCGCTCGGCCACGGCGGCCGGCTAAGACAGGTTCCTCACAGTGGCCTGTATATGAAGAGATCAACACACCACATGTAGTTACTAATGTTAACATTGAAAAGTATCTAACTGAGAAAGGTTTCAAATTCATGTGATTTTATTTTAATGAATAAATTATATATAAAAAAGGCTTTCGAAGTATAAGTATGTTTGAAAGAAAATGTGATTTTTCTCGTCACATTTGCCTTACACGCTCATTAAGTAATAGTTTCATAGGTTTCCTTATTATACTAAATGCAGTAACACTGTGTTAGTAATTAGGTTGAAAGTAATTACATTTTTTGCTGAAAAGGTGCATCTGAACAGTATGTTTTGAGATGAAGGCTAAATACGATTTTATATCATTATAAGATTTTTCAAATTGAGAGGCACCCGTCACCTCTTGCTAGTGAGTCGAATTCGTGAACAACTCATTATTTGTCCAAAGATACCAAACTAGGGGGTGACTCAAGGAAACAACCAAACTTGGAAAAGAAGAACCTCTCTAGGTGTCATTCTGGAACAAATGTGAAGGTCGTAAGTTTTATGTAAACTTTCTCACAGAACAATCAAGAAAGGTTACAAGTTATGTTAAAAACTACTCCTTAATTCAAGCAGAAGCAAACTAAAACATCTACAGAAGAAAAGAAACTTGCCTCGCAATGTGTGTGTGTTCTTCAGCTGTATATATTAGACACAAATTATTTTTATACAACTTATATAATTATATAAAGGTAGAAATGGAATGTGGAACCCGAAGAAGAACGAAACCGAGGCGGGAGCGAGATCGGCCGTCCACGACGTTCCGGGAACGAGACTAGCCGCTACCCTTCTGGGAACGACACCTGCCGCGAGCGAGGCCGGGAGTAGAGGGCTGTTCCTTAAAAGCCGTTCCCGGTCCTTCAGTTCACTTCAGTGAACCGCTCCTTCCTATATCTACATCCACATACATACCCTGTTAGCCACGATGGTAGCCTGTACCACTACTAGTCGCTTCCTATCGTGTTCCACTCGCAGATACAACGAATGGAGAACGACTGTGTAAATACTTCCTTATTGCTAGTACATTATCTTCGTCGTCCGTACGCGAAATGTGTGTTGGCGGCAGTAGGATCTTCCTGCAGTCAGCTTCAAATGCCGGTTCTCTAAATTTTCTCTGTAGTGTTCCTCGAGAAGAACGTCGCCTTCACTCCACATCCGTAGCACCTGTGTGTTGTTCAGCCCTATCAGGAAAAAATCGAGCAGGACCATTTCTGAAATGCTTCGATGTCTTCCTTTAATGCGAACTCGTGTGGATAAAAAACACTCGAAAAGTACTGAAGAATAGGTCGCGCCAGCATCCTATGTGCCGGCTGGGGTGGCCGATCAGTTCTAGGCGCTACGGTCTGGAACCGCGCGACCTCTACGGTCGCAGGCTCGAATCCTGCCTCGGGCATGGATGTGTGTGATGTCCTTAGGTTAAAAATGGTTCAAATGGCTCTGAGCACTATGGGACTCAACTGCTGAGGTCATTAGTCCCCTAGAACTTAGAACTAGTTAAATCTAGCTAACCTAAGGACATCACAAACATCCATGCCCGAGGCAGGATTCGAACCTGCGACCGTAGCAGTCTTGCGGTTCCAGACTGCAGCGCCTTTAACCGCACGGCCACTTCGGCCGGCTGTCCTTAGGTTAGTTAGGTTTAAGTATTTCTAAGCTCTAAGGGACTGATAGCCTTAGAAGTTAAGTCCCATAGTGCTCAGAGCCATTTGAACTATCCTATATGTGGTCCACTTTACACTTTCCTAAAATCCTCCCAGTAAATCGAAGCCCGCCATTGGCCTTCCCTAGCACAATCCATGCATGCTCGTTCCATTACATATCGCTTTGAAACGCTACGCACAGACATTTAAACCATCCGACTCTGTCAAAAAGGCCACTACTAAAGCTGTATCCGAACATTGGGGGTTTGTTTGCCTTACTCATACGACTAGAAATACTGTGTAAGTCATCTTGTACCCTCAAACAATTACCCATCTTCGACGCATTCCCGTACACCAAAGCATCATCAGCAAATAACAGCAGACTTCTGTCGACTCTGTACTCCACATCATTTATGTATACAGAAAATAACAGCGTTCCTATCAAACTTCCCTGGGTTACTGCTGATGATAGCCTTGCCTCTTACGAACAATCGTCGTCGAGAACATCAGACTGGGTTCTATTACTTAATAAGTCTTTTAGCCACCAGCATGTCTGGAAACTTATTCCGTGCGGTCGTACCTTAGTTAACAGTCTGCAAAGAGGTACCGTGTCAAACGTTTCTCGAAAATCTAGAAATATGGAATCTGCCCATTTCCCTTCAGCTAGGGCCGGCCGATGTGGCCGAGCGGTTCTAGGCGTTTCAGTCTGGAACTGCGCGACCGCTACGGTCGGAAGTTCGAATCCTGCCTCCGGTATGGATGTGTGTGATGTCCTTAAGTTAGTTAGGTTTAAGTAGTTCTGAGTTCTAGGGGACTGATGACCTCAGATGTTAAGTCCCATAGTGCTCAAAGCCATCTGAACCATTTGAACCCTTCAGCTAGAGTTCGCACTATATCGTTTGACAAAAGGGAAAGCTAAGTTTCACATGAGCGACGCTTTCTTAGTCCCTGCGGACTCGTGGACATAAGCTTTTTGGTCTAAAGGAAATTTATTATATTCTAAAGCAGAACACGTTCTAGAATTCTGCAGCAAACCGAAGTTACGGATATTGGTCTGTTATTTTGGGTGTTCGTGATTTCACCATTCTTATATATAGGAGTCACCTGCAGTTTTTTCCAGTCACTTCAGACTTTGCGCTGGGCGAGACATTCTCAATAAATGTAAGCTAAATAAGAAGCCAATGCCGTGAAGCACTCTTTGTAAAATTGAAATGGGATTGATCCGGACCTATTGACATATTGGTTTTGATATCTTTCAGCCTTTTCTCTACGCCAGGGATGCTTATCAGTTATTACTATGTCACTCATACGGGACTCTGTGCGATGGTCAAACGACGGTAGGTTTGTTCGATCCTTTTGCATGAACGATTTCCGAACGCGAAATTCGAAATTCGGCTTTCGTTTTGCTGTCTTCAACTGCCGCGCCAGACTGGTCAAAGAGTGAGTTCATGGAAATAATAAACCTGCTTAGTGATTTTACATAGCGTGGTGTTTACATCCCAACATTTCTCACGTTTGTTACATTTTTGTTACAACCTTTTAACGCACAGACACGAAGATTTTGTTAATGGAGGCTAGCGAGTAAGCAGGCAGACTCATTGAACGACGCGCCATATGGTCACACAGCGCGAGATCAGCCGGCCGAGCAAGAGCCCATCGTACTGGAGCATAGAGAGAGAGAGAGGGAGAGAGAGTGGGTATTCATCTGCAACACTAGGGCCAAGAACCGAATCATTCACTGTTTATATATTTACATACAGCTCCAACCGTGCTGATAACGTTATTTGCACTGAGAACGTGTTAACAATAATTTCAGTATCATTCAATTCATCGGGAAATGCTAGATACAAATTTTAGTTACTGTCCAAGCTTATTGATGGAAAGGGTGGACCAATCACAAGTGCGTTCTGAGAGGGCAGGCACCAAGATGACTACGACTCTATGATAGGTTTCCGAGGGGGTAATTCATGAATCCGTGGAAGGCGTACTTGTGCGATGTTTTGTTAATCCGAGGCAGTCTACGATCGGTTTACGTCCCTTGCTATGAAGGTGATTCCACCACGTCTGCCACACAGTGCCAGCAGAGCCTGTACGCGAAACAAGCGACACTTGAGGTATCGCATTCGACGCTCCAACTTCTTCCCCATTATTCACCCCGAGGCAGCAGCTCGAAGACGGCTGATCGTTGTTGTTGTTGTGGTCTTCAGTCCAGACACTGGTTTGATGCAGCTCTACATGCTACTCTATCCTGTGCAAGCTTCTTCTTTTCCCAGTACCTTCTGATACCTACATCCTTCTGAATCTGTTTAGTGTATTCATCTCTTGGTCTCCCTCTACGATTTTTACCCTCCACGCTGCCCTCCAGTACTAAATTGGTGATACCTTGATGCCTCTGAACATGTCCTACCAACCGATCCATTCTTCTAGTCAAGTTGTGCCACAAATTTCTCTTCTCCCCAATTTTATTCAATACCTCCTCATTAGTTATGTGATCTACCCATCTAATGTTTAGCATTCTTCTGTAGCACCACATTTCGAAAGCTTCTATTCTCTTCTTGTCCAAACTAATTACCGTCCACGTTTCACTTCCATAGGTGGCTACACTCCATACAAATACTTTGAGAAACAACTTCCTGACACTTAATTCTATACTCGATGTTAACGAATTTCTCTTCATCAGAAACGCTTTCCTTGCCATTGCCAGTCAACATTTTATATCCTCTCTACTTCGACCATCATCAGTTATTTTGCTCCCCAAATAGCAAAACTCCTTTACTACTTTAAGTATCTCATTTCCTAATCTAATTCCTTCAGCATCATCCGACTTAATTCGACTACATTCCATTATCCTAGTTTTCCTTTTGTTGATGTTCATCTTATATCCTCCTTTCAAGACACTGCCCATTCCGTTAAACTGCTCTTCCAAGTCCTTTGCTGTCTCTGACAGAATTACAATGTCATCGGCAAACCTCAAAGTTTTTATTTCTTCCCCATGGATTTAAATTCCTACTCTGAATTTTTCTTTTGTTTCCTTTACTGCTTGCTCAATATACAGATTGAATAACATCGAGGATAGGCTACAACCCTGTCTCACTCCCTTCCCCATCACCGCTTCCCTTTCATGCGCCTAGACTCTTATAACTGCCAACTGGTTTCTGTACAAATTGTAAATAGCCTTACGCTCCCTGTGTTTTACCCCTGCCACCTTTACAATTTGAAAGAGAGTATTCCAGTCAAAATTTTCAAAAGCTTTCTCTAAGTCTACAAATGCTAGAAACGTAGGTTTGCCTTTCCTTAATCTTTCTTCTAAGATAAGTCGTAAGGTCAGAATTGCTCACGTGTTCCAGTATTTCTACGGAATCCAAATTGATCTTCCCCGAGGTCGGCTTCTACCATTTTTCCATTCGTATGTAAAGAATTCGCGTTAGTATTTGCAGCGGTGATTTATTAAATTTATAGTTTGGTATTGGAATTATTATATTCTTCTCGAAGTCTGAGGGTATTTCGCCTGTCTCATACATCCTGCTCACCAGATTGTAGAGTTTTGTCAGGGTTGGCTCTTTCAAGGCTGTCAGTAGTTCTAATTGAATGTTGTCTACTCCCGGGGCCTTGTTTCGACTCAGGTCTTTCTGCGGCTGATCGTATCCAAACCATATTCAACTGCGGCCAACTTGCTTTATGTACACAAACCGCATGCACGTATCCCACCCATCATAACAAGACTAACGGAAGAAGTAAACTACACGCAGCTTGTTACTCTCCTGGCGTGTCACCAATGGACGCTTATACTTAATGAACTGTTAACTGCAGATTCAGTAAAAATTACAACTAAGCTACAGACTGCCTGAATCTACACTTGCGAAGCGCTAGATTAAACCTTTTAAATATTAAAAAAAACACGCACGAAGCTTAAGCAATACACATAATTACGTAAGTTACGACCCTGGATATGAACCTCAGAAGGCAGCTGGAGCCGGACCCATTCGTTCGCATGTGACCCACCTCCAGCGAGCACTGGCTCGCGCTCAGCAGTGCTGGAGGCAGTGATCACTCCACGCTGACAAGAGACCAGTCACACTTCCAAAGCGCGACGAGAAATGTTGTCAGCCTCGTTACAAATATTTTAGCATAATATTAGGAACATAATCCACAGCAATGCATCTCAGGGGTCAAGTTCACATCATCTGGCTCTCTAACTTAATCCTACTTAAAATGCACTTCAGAAACACTCGAAGTCAAAATATAAAAATAAATAAAATTATTTTGAGATGAAGTCGTCGTCTTACATTAAAAGTGGAAACACCAGATATTCCGCTCCACTTATCCATGTTATCACACATCCATCAAAGGATTCCTTCTGTAAGGCAGTAAACAGCACTCATATCAGCTGCCTCTATGTGCACCATTAGTATGTAAACATGTATGCGGCTCTGATAAAGTGCACTGAACCTTAAGTCATTCCATAACACCGCAAAGGTGTTACCGAGGGCACGCAGACACTACACCAATGGTTCTCTGCCCATAATCGTTCACAATTATAGTACTAATATCAACCTCAAATAAGACAAAAAAAAGCCACTGAAGAAGGTATTACCATTCTCTCCAATTTTTATATTAAGTACAGTGTCAGACTTTTCCCAGTGGATTTCTATTTGGACATCCTCGAGCTGGTCGTGTTCCTTTCCTTTATTATCTACATGTATGATCTCTTTGTCCTCTTTCATACTTTCAGGGGGTGACTGGTCTCACATACAGCTTTGTCAACAACACACCCCTGCAGTTGCCCAGTCTATAGCGTCTGCGTGGTCCCTATATTTGTCAAAAGTGACGTATCAGGTCGCCCCATATATTTCGGTTCACACGATGCACATAGTATTTTATAAACGCCTGTCTGTCCAAATTTATTTACTCTGTTACCATCTTCATGCTATTAGGCTTATTATACTAATAATTATCATTATTTGCCATGAACGCCAACTACACTTTGTATAGCCGAAAAATTTTCCCAAAATACGATAAAAAAGAAGATTCTCTTATTTCTTGCTATTTCGTCTTCCCGTTACTTGTCGCCCCTACAGATAAGAAGATTTCCTATCCTTACGTCGTACCCGTTATTTACTGCCATCCGTTTAGTAACGTATAATTCAGTTAACCCACGTGCTGCACTCATTCCATTTTCCGGCCATAATAGGAGCAGAGGCCGTGGTGTTGCCTTCATCAAAGTAAGACTTCCTTCATCTCCAAGTAATTTTGTTTTCATATTTTGACCTCGAGTGCTCCTGAAGTTCATTTTATGTAGTACTGAAGAGGCAGATGATGGGAACTTGACTGCCGAACCGCATTGCTCTTGATTATGTTCCTGATATTAGTGGTTGTATGCTACAATATTTATAACGATTACCTTATCAACCGCTCCTTCCGGTCCTTGAGGTGGACAATGTTAAAATGTTATCAGTATATTCCGAAACATGTCGGCTTTTCGCACCACTTTGTTTCACAAGTGCTACAAGCTACTCACCGGACCACTGCTTTTCCATGCTGTCCTATTTCTGACTCACTGCAACGCCTTTATCGCTGCCGCAGACCTCTTGAGTAGTCACGCATGTTGTACAGTTCAGGCACTATGCCTTGCGAGAGGCAGTCGCAGTCCATGCCGCGAATTTCAGTTAGCACAAAGCGAGGGTTGCCGGACACTTTTCTGGGGTATCTTTCGGCATCGTCTGGTTGCTGGCTGGCATGACATCACACTGCTACTCATACTTGGATAAGACCGCAACATGACCTTGGCTCTACCCGTGGTATTCACACATGTTTCAACTTCGTTTTGTTTTACAGAACATAATACTTTTAGACTCCTGTTCACCCAGAGTAAATTCTGATGCCGAGTGCGTGGCAGTCTCTCTCTCTCCCTCTCTCTCTCTCTCTCTCTCTCTCTCTCGGAGGACTAGTAGCGCGCCGGTGCCGTGATCTTTGCTCTCGTAAGTTGCATTTCATCGGAGCTCCTCAGTATTGGGCTCCTCTAGTGTTCGTGGTAACAGTTGTGTATCTGTCTGAATCGCTGAGGCGTCAAGTAATGCATGGAGAGGTTGTTGTGTCAGTTTGTCATTGAGCCGTCGTGTGCTGAGAAGTAGAGCTACATGCTATTTAGTATTCTGAAAGTGTGAGTCGTAATTCTCAGTTTCCGGAAGGCTTTGGCATTCACTTGCGAGTTGTGAATACACCAGCCAGAGTCGGTCATATTCTACTAGCTCTAGTACCGAGTGGTTTTGGCTGGCTCTGAGCACTATGGGACTTAACATCTGTGGTCATCAGTCCCCTAGAACTTAGAACTACTTAAACCTACTTAACCTAAGGACATCACACACATCCATGCCCGAGGCAGGATCCGAACCTGCGACCGTAGCAGTCGCGCGGTTCCGGACTCCCCGCCTAGAACCGCTAGACCACCGCGGCCGGCGAGTGGTTTTGCTTAATATCGGTAAGCATATGTGTTCTATTCTATTGTGGTATCACATCTTGGGAAATTGGTTCCGGCTCGCTTTGCGAGGTTTCGACAGTGAGGTGCGAATGATGATTAGGGACATTTGTATTTCCTTTACGTTTGCTAATAGCGTCGAGGATTTGTTATTAATACTTGTTGGTCTGATGTTTTGCACCAGTGAGAGTGTGCGTTTATGCTCGGCATAGGCTTCACGTCTAGGGAACTGAGTTGTGGCTCGCTTTCGGACTGCTTCACCTGTGACGTGTGGCTGCTAATTTGGGACGTTCGCGTTTTCCACGTGTGCGAAACCTGCTGAGGATCAGAGACCAGTGGTTTATTTGTCTGATGCTTTGTACTATCAACTGTCTGTCGAGATCTTTGAGTTGTAGCTGCCACATACTCCTAGTGACTTTAGTGATGCGGAATGAAATTTGCACATCTTTCGGGAGCAAGCGCTTATCCACTGCCATTTGTTTTACTGTGTAGAAAGTTAAGCAAGAGTATGTGAATGTGGCTGTCATAATGTAGACCGGCTCCATCACTTGTTTAAATTGTCACTCTATCTGGTGTCTCCCTGTTTGGATTGGTCAAAGATAGGTGGTTCCCAAAAGCCATGTCCGAGCGAGCTTTGAGTTTTGGCTGACTGTGTTTTTTGAATTTGTCTTAATCTTGTTGGCTGGGTGTGTAATAAACACACATGTGCGTATCTAGTTTATGTTGTTGCATTGCACTGATCAGTATCTACCTTCATTATCTTTGTTTTGTGTTTTGGCCTTACTTGTGCGATGAACACACGTCTCTGTATCGATTTTAAGCTGTTGCTTTGTAAAATCAGTAAAAAACAATCTCGATTGCACAGTCATTGACCGGTTTCGGGCTCTAGTAGTACACCATCTTTAGATAATGCACTGTAAAGATAAAAATTACAAGTGCTGATTTACATAAGAAATTAGCAGAGCTGTTCCAAGCGCCCTCAGCGCCAGCCGGATGGGTAACGATACATTATTTTTACGTATATTCTTTTTAATGTTTGTTGACTTCCCTATGAAACCCAGCACTTTTAATTTTATCTTTACAGTGCGTTATCTGAAGACGGTCTACTTCTAGAGGCCGAAACCGGTCATGATTTTAATAAATGACTATGCTATCGAGATCGTTCTTTACTAATTTTGGTTAACTGACGGATAGCTGTCTCCCAATAATGTTACCTAAAATTATATTGTTGCCTTGTGTTGGTTAGTATCTGGTTTGTAAGAAAGACCTTAAATTCGATATTGTGGTTCAACTGCTTTGTACAACGGATATCTTGAGGTGTTTTTACAAACGGCTACAGCTGGAACTTTTCTCACTACATCAGTGATAAAGCAGCATTAGCGCACTGGCTGCTATCAAGGCTGTCACCGTACGTTTCCATTCCGCGATGTTTATTGAAAACATGGGTGAGATACGGCTAGTGCCCTTTTAGGATAAGTGGTTTATTGGGCGATAGTTGTAATGATTCCTACGACAAACGGCTGCTGCCTTAACTGTAAGTGACGCTATCGTTATTAAAACTATTAAAACAGAATGAGCGCTCTCGGTTAAGAATTAGCTAGGACGAGGGACTACTGATGTGCTTACTAATTTATAACAACCGTTACTACTAACCTGGTAAATCCTATATCTGAGTTATGGACGTAGCTAACTCTGCTGTAGATGTGGTCTGCTTGTGGTAACCAGCGGCGACCATTTGATCGATGTGCTAATCAATACTACTACTAGGTGATTGCGTCTGCGTAAAGCAGCATGCACTGATTACGAACATATTTGTTATTACCACCTGTACAATGACGATTGAATTGCGATATTGCCTTGTCATTTGCTTTTTATCGAGATCAGAATTTTATTTTCTTGTAGTCTTTTGTTTTAATGGTATCATTGGATGCTTTTCTGCTCAAATAATTAAAACTTTGTTCAACTGACTATTGTACCTGGTGTGTTTCCAATATCTATCTTGTCAGCCCAGTTGTGTTGTTACCTGGAGTGAGAACGAAATTAAAGCGTGGAACAGATCACATTTCTTATTTTAATTTTTTTCTGAATAATCGCTGGTGCCTTCCATTTGTCTTTCAACCTCAGCAATTTCGGGGTTGGCGCAGTAGATGTTTCCGAAGCTGCACTAGTCGAACTGGGTCAGATTCTGGCGTCTGATGCCTGGTTCACTCTCAGGGTGTTGGAAGGCTGAAATTCTGGGCAGATTCCGAAGACTGAAAATTGTATGCTTAAATTCCGAAGTTGAGTTAAACAAAAACATAGCAAACATTTAGCAAAACACAGCGCTCCATTCCCCAATGACATCCTCTGACACAACGATATCCAGTTTTGCCCCTCATATCCGTGAACATTCGTGAGAACCAGTGTCTCTCAGAAATATTAATCAGCAGATTGATTTGGTCATGTTATTGTTTTTACTCATGTTGTGGAACTAGTGATTTGATCGCTGTTGTCCAATGTTTGAGACAGTTGTGATAGTCCCTATAGGGCTGCCTATCTTACGATTAAATTGCTTGAATACTGCACCACAGTTACTGAAAAAATTAGCATTCGTTTAGTCATCGTTTTAAAAGTCCTTTGTTTGAACATGAAACAACTTGGCTTTGCATATCCACTACCAGTGCTGGGTTTCTCATGTTTCTTTGCCTCATATAACTCTTTTTGCTACAAGTAATGTACACACCTGGTACTTTATATTTTCAGCTCCACAGGATGTACCGTGTTACAGTTTGTCGCTTAATGCAGTTTCACTGTCTTCAACTACATCTTCATATCATCCTTCTACATAATTTCGTCGATAACTGTTTGGGTTTTCAAGTTCATTTTCCTACATACTTAGATCCACATCGTACAAATGTCAAAAACATTTGCGTAACACAAGTCTTCATATATAATGTGGTACTCATTACACAAAACATTCTTTAGCTTTGAACAATTTATTGCAGTTCTTCACTAACTTGTTACTATCAGGGAGACATCGAAGAAGTTATCCTCGTTTTGTGAACGTTTAACATTAAATTTTCAGGTCAGATGGCCTTATCACTGGATCTTTCCTGAGAAATGGTTGTAAATCAGTTTAAAAAGTTGTTTCAAAGCTGAATCGCTTATTTCTAAAAGGGGACAACCAGAAGAAAGATAAAACATTTCACACATTGGTTGGTAAATTAATGGTGAATTTCTTTCTGGCACGTGAAACAATTAATGTTACTCACTGTAAATCTAATATTATCTTGTTTGAAAAATATTTGTGCCCTCCGTGATGGTTTCTGTAACCTGAAGTTCTGCCCTTATAGCAATAAATGGGGAGTGAAGTATATTCTAACGCACTTACACAAATTGCAAGAAAGTAACAACGTCCAAACGACAGTATTCCGAGTGCAATAAATTAATTTACAAATGACTATGCCGAGCATACTATTCTATATCTGCATCATTACTCTACAACTCACAGTAAAATGCCTGGCAAAGGGTTCATCGAATCACCTTCAAACTATTTCTCTAATGTTCCACTTCCAAAAAGCATTCGGAAAAACCGAACACTTAAATCTTTCTGCGCGAGTTCTCATTCGTTTAACATTATGCTAATGATCACTTCTCCCTATGTAGATGGACACCAAAAACATATTTTCACAATCGGGGGAGAAAATTGGTGTCTGAAACTTCGCGAGAAGATCCTATCGCAACGAAAAATGCCTTTGTTTTCATGGCATTTGAATTTACGTGTGACGTCCGCGGCACTCTTTGCGCTATCTCGCGATGGTACAAAGTGAGCTGCAATTCTTTGTCCTTTTTCGATGTCCTCCGTCAGTCCCATCTGATGCCGATCCCACAGTGCATAGCAGTACTCCAGAAGAGGGCGGACAAGTGTGATGTAAACAGACTTTTTAATAGATATGGAGCATTTTCTAATTGTTTTGTCAATAAACTGCAGTGTTTATTTTGCTTTCCCAACAACATTTTCTATATGATCGTTCCAATTTAAGTTCTTCTTGACTGTGATCGAGCGAAGGGACACCAACTCAGCTCGCATTTGAACACTGCAATCGTAGCTCCTATCCATGTTAAGTATGGTACAAATATGCTCTAGACAGTTAATAATAATGCGAGATGAGCACTTGAGTCTTCCTACAGAATTCAGTTCCCTTTCTAGTAGCCGGCCGAAGTGGCCGTGCGGTTAAAGGCGCTGCAGTCTGGAACCGCAAGAGCGCTACGGTCGCAGGTTCGAATCCTGCCTCGGGCATGGATGTTTGTGATGTCCTTAGGTTAGTTAGGTTTAACTAGTTCTAAGTTCTAGGGGACTAATGACCTCAGCAGTTGAGTCCCATAGTGCTCAGAGCCATTTGAACCAACCATTTGAACCTTTCTGGTAACTGAAAGGGAGAGGCAGAATCGCGTTTTGGTACTAATCAATGCATGTATACCTCCACAAACCAAAACTGACAAAATCTGCATTCCTAGTTTTTGAGTAGTTATTCCTTTTTAGTAATAAGCGGTTCAGTTTCTGTTGAGCCTTTAAGTAAAAGTTATAAGGCAACAGTTGGCTTTCACATGGCTTCCCTTGCCAGGATTTGTTTCTTTCTTGAGTCTACTGATTAAGGTATGTGCATTGCCGGGATAAGTTAACTTTCAGGAGTTTTATAGTTATTGTGAACACGTTACAGACTGTTTCCAGTGGAGTTGTTAGCCATGGTTAACTTCAGATAGCTTATTACCTAATAGTTACTTGTTTGATACCCACCTTCAATAGGACACACTAAATCCTTCAGATACTGATATTAAAATTGTGTTTGAACTGCCTGTTTTGTATCAGTTGACACTGAAAGTCTCCGCCCTCGAGGCTCACTCTCCTTCCCTTCCCCCTCCCCCCTCCCCCCCCCCCCCCCGCCCACCAACCGCCCATCCCCACCCCTTCAGCCAGTCCTCTGGTCAGATGTTGTCAGATGTGACTTTCGTACACAGTCAAGTGCATAGTTGTTTTTGGATATTTTGTGGTTGCTAAAGGCAGTGGGAATAGCGAAATTTAGCAATACCGACAAATTTAGTAGATGTATGAGAAATTTTGTGAACTTTTGAGATATATGTGACTTGTTTCTGTAAATGGTACTTTAGAGTCATGAACACTAACTCTCTTGCCTGTTTCTTCTTGACACTTTGTGATACATGCAATCAATGTTTCTTTTTTGGTGGATTCTGTATCAAGGATTTTGAGAGTGGTTTATCTTCTATAGAATCATTTAATATTATGAGTAGTGACGAAGATTATTTGTTTTGTGGTAGAGCTGCTTTATGGCTGTAACCATCTTTTCTTGTGAAGATGGATGAGGATACTTCTATTCAAATAGAGGCTGCGAGTAGGAATGTAAGCAAAAATGTTGAGAGAACAAATAATACTATACTGAACCATCATTGAACGCTAGTGGCATTTTTAGTTCGTTTCTCTCCCAAGAGCCAATACCCTTGCCGTAGTTGTAACACCGGTTCCCATCAGACCACCGAAGACAAGCACTGTCGGGCTTGGCTAGCATTTCGATGGGTCACTGTCCCGGTCTGCCGAATGTTGTTGGCAAGCGGGGTGCATTCAGCCCTTGTGGGGTCAATTGGGCAGCTACTTGACTGAGAAGTAGCGGCACCGGTCACGAAAATTAACGACGGACGAGATGTCGGTGTGCTGACCATATGCCCCTCCATATCTTCATCCGGTGATGCATAAGATCTGACGATGATATGACGGCCCGTCTTTAACGTTGGTCCTTCACGGCCTGTTTGGACAGTGTTCGTTTGTTTGTATGTTTGTTTGCGTCTGTTCCAAGCCATTGACTCCACCGTGTTTAGTAATGCAACTACAAAGGTAACTAATAAATTAGAGAGTAACGGAGAGCAAGTAGGCACCATTAAGTAGACACGTAATGCAGTAAATGCTTATTTTGACTGACTATGTAAATAAATCATGTGGAAGAGAGAGTAACATCGAACTTTTTCACTCATTTGCAATAAAAGCGATCTGTCCAGTTTGTGACCTCACCTGAAGCAGTCAACATCATCGAGTAGAATTAAAGAGTTATTCAAGTCTCACACGAAAATACGCACTTGCAAGTACTGTACATAGTAGTGCAAGAGAATAGCTCGTTAATTAATGCATCAAGTGATGCTTTATTAGTCAAAGATAGTTGTAAATTATCAAGCAATCTCCTGGCAAAGGATTGTATCAAGTTAAGTAAACCTTTCTATCCTTCATGTAATAAAGCGAAGTGATATTTCATACGTTGTAGTTCCAATAAGCCATTCCCAGAGCAATCAAGTAACCGAAAATTATGACAGGACGACTGTCGTTTCGTCCCGTCATAACAAACTGTATTATTGGCCAGCATTGGCTTGTATCAGCTGGTCGAACTCTGAGAGTTAGAATTCAGTGTAATGTTCAGCGAATAGTGGAAGCGTTGTGCTTTGAGTATAAAGGTTCTGGATACTTGTATTTCTCAGAGCAGGATCCTGAATCATGTACTATGGGTCTGGTTTGCCTAACTTTTCTTTCACATGGGGGCTGTACATTCATGTCTCTCGTGATGAGAGCTCTGTGGATACTATTGTGATCGTTGCTGTGGATGATTAATATTACGTGTACACGTATCTACATACATAATTATGTAACTGCTACATGCCGCACGGGATTAGCCGAGCGGTCTGAGGCGCTGCAGTCATGGACTGTGCAGCTCGTCCCGGCGGAGGTTCGAGTCCTCCCTCGGCCATGGGTGTGTGTGTTTGTCCTTAGCATAACTTAGGTTAAGTAGTGTGTAAGCTTAGGGACTGATCACCTTAGCAGTTAAGCCCCATAATATTTCACACACATTTGAACATTTTGTAACTGCTATGATATTAGTCCCCCCCTCCCCTCAAAGAACCATGGACCTTGCCGTTGGTGGGGAGGCTTGCGTGCCTCAGCGATACAGACATCCGTACAGTAGGTGAAACCACAACGGAAGGGTATCTGTTGAGAGGCCAGACAAACGTCTGGTTCCTGAAGAGGGGCAGCAGCCTTTTCAGTAGTTACAGGGGAACCGTGTGGATGATTGACTAATCTGGCCTTGTAACACTAACCAAAACCGCCTTGCTGTGCTGGTATTGCGAACGGCTGAAAGCAAGGGGAAACTACAGCCGTAATTTTTCCCGACGGCATGCAGCTTTACTGTATGGTTAAATGATGATGGCGTCCTCTTGGGTAAAATATTCCGCAGGTAAAATAGTCCCCCATTCGGATCTCCGGGCGGGGAGTACTCAAGAGACGTCGTTATCAGGAGAAAGAAAACTGGAGCTTGGACTGTCAGATCCCTTGATCGTGCAGGTAGGTTAGAAAACTTAAAAAGGGAAATGGATAGGTTAAAGTTAGATATAGTGGGAGTTAGTGAAGTTCGCTGGCAGGAGGAACAAGACTTTTGGTCAGGTGAATACAGGGTTATAAATACAAAATCAAGTAGGGGTAATGCAGGAGTAGAATAAAAAAAATAGGAGTGCGGGTAAGCTACTACAAACAGCGAGCCTACGCCTGCTACATTAGTACAAGTTTATATGCCAACTAGCTCTGCAGATGACGAAGAAATTGAAGAAATGTATGATGAAATAAAAGAAATTATTCAGATAGTTAAGGGAGACGAAAATTTAATACTCATGGGTGACTGGAATTCGGTAGTAGGAATAGGGAGAGAAGGAAACGTAGTAGGTGAATATGGATTGGGGCTAAGCAATGAAAGAGGAATCCACCTGATAGAATTTTTCACAGAGCACAACCTAATCATAGCTAACACTTGGTTCAAGAAACATAAATGAAGGTTGTATACATGGAAGAAGCCTGCAGATACTGACAGGATTCAGATAGATTATATAATGGTAAGACAGAGATATAGGAACCAGGTTTTAAATTGTAAGACATTTCCACGGGCATATGTGGACTCTGACCACAATCTATTGGTTATGAACTGTAGATTAAAACTGAAGAAACTGCAAAAAGGTGGGAATTTAAGGAGAGGGGACCTGGATAAACTGACTAAACCAGAGGTTGTAGAGACTTTCAGGGAGAACATAAGGGAACAATTGACAGGAATGGGGGAAAGAAATACAGTAGAAGAAGAATGGGTAGCTTTGAGAGATAAAGTAGTGAGGGCAGCAGAGGATCTAGTAGGTAAAAAGACGAGGGCTAGTAGAAATCCTTGGGTAACAGAAGAAATATTGAATTTAATTGATGAAAAGAGAAAATATAAAAATTCAGTAAATGACGTAGGCAAAAAGGAATACAAACGTCTCAAAAATGAGATCGACAGGAAGTGCAAAATGGCTAAGCAGGGATGGCTAGAGGACAAATGTAAGGATAGAGAGGCTTATCACACTTGGGGTAAGATAGATACTGCCTACAGGAAAATTAAAGAGACCTTTGGAGAAAAGAGAACCATTTGCATGAATATCGAGGGCTCAGATGGAAACCCAGTTCTAAGCAAAGAGGGGAAAGCAGAAAGGTGGAAGGAGTATATAGAGGATCTATACAAGGGCGATGTACTTAAGGCCAGTATTATGGAAATGGAAGACGATGTAGATGAAGATGAAATGGGAGATACGAAATTGCGTGAAGAGTTTGACAGAGCACTGAAAGACCTAAGTCGAAACGAGGCCCCGAGGTAGACAACATTCCATTAGAACTACTGACGGCCTTGGGAGAGACAGTCCTGACAAAACTCTACTATCTGGTGAGCAAGACGTATGAGACAGGCGAAATACCCTCAGACTTCAAGAAGAATATAATAATTCCAATCCCAAAGAAAGCAGGTGCTGACAGATGTGAAAATTACCGAACAATCAATTTAATAAGTCACGCATGCAAAATACTAACGCGAATTCTTTACATACGAATGGAAAAACTGGTAGAATCCGACCTCGGGGAATATCAGTTTGGATTCCGTAGAAATATTGGAACACGTGAGGCACTACTGACCCTACGACTTATCTTAGAAAATAGATTAAGGAAGGGCAAACCTACGTTTCTAGCGTTTGTAGAGAACGCTTTTGACAATGTTGACAGGAATACTCTCTTTCAAATTCTGAAGGTGGCAGTGGTAAAATACAGGGAGCGAAAGGCTTTTTACAATTTGTACAGAAACCAGATGGCAGTTATAAGAGTCGAGGGGCATGAAAGGGAAGCAGTGGTTGGGAAGGGAGTTCGACAGGGTTGTAGCTTATCTCCGATGTTATTCACTATGTATATTGAGCAAGCAGTGAAAGAAACAAAATTAAAATTCGTAGTAGGTATTAAAATCCATGGAGAAGAAATTAAAACTTTGAGGTTCGCCGATTACATTGTAATTCTGTCAGAGACAGCAAAGGACTTGGAAGAGCAGTTGAACGGAATAGACAGTGTCTTGAATGGAGGGTATAAGATGAACATCAGCAAAAGCAAAACGAGGATAATGGAATGTAGTCGAATAAGTCGGGTGATGCTGAGGGAATTAGATTAGGAAATGAGACACTTAAAGTAGTAAAGGAGTTTTGCTATTTGGGGAGCGAAATAACTGATGATGGTCGCAGTAGAGAGGATATAAAATGTAGACTGGCAATGGCAAGGAAAGCGTTTCTGAAGAAGAGAAATTTGTTAACATCGACTATAGATTTAAGTTTCAGGAAGTCGTTTATGAAAGTATTTGTATGGAGCGTAGCCATCTATAGAAGTGTAACAAGGACGATAACTAGTTTGAGGAAGAAGAGAATAGAAGTTTTTGAAGTGTGGTGCTACAGAATAACGCCGAAGATTAAATGGGTAGATCATATAACTAATGAGGAGGTAATGAATAAAATTGAGGAGAAGAGGAGTTTGTGGCACAACTTGACTAGAAGAAGGGATCGGTTGGTAGGACGTGTTCTGAGGCATCAAGGGATCACCAATTTAGTATTGGAGGGCAGCGTGGAGGGTAAAAATCGTAGAGGGAGACCAAGAGATGAATACACTAAACAGATGCAGAAGGATGTAGGTTGCAATAGGTACTGGGAGATGAAGAAGCTTGCATAGGATAGAGTAGCATGGAGAGTTGCATCAAACCAGTCTCCGGACTGAAGACCATAACAAGAACAACAACAACACGATTTTAGTGTAGTTATATTTCTAGTTCTTTTGATAGCATTAATATCAGTACTGAGGAGGTGGTGAAGGCAATGATTAGTGTAAGGAGAGGTGGAGCATATTGTGAGTGAATGTACAGCCGATTGTAAAGTCTGAGGGCTGCGATTGTGTTTTTGTGGTTGGCTTTTGCCTGATTATTGTTCTGTGCTTTATTGTGCCTTATGGGCCAAGAAACCGAGCATTGTCAGTTGTAAATTTTTTTGTTGTCCTCCATTTTGCTGTCACTGGGGCAGTATTTAATATCAGATTGGCTTACTAATGTGCTAAAAGGCATTTTAATTTATTGACGATTGTTTGGTGCCCAGTTTCTTAAGTACTATAGCTGGGCTAGGTATTTGTTCATTTTCTGTTTTATAAGTTGTTGAAGGATTTATTTATGTTTAATAACTGTTTATTGCTAAAATAAGCCCGTGCCCGTACAGCCCCCCCCCCTCCCCCTCAGTCGAAACCCCACTCCCACCCAAATCCTACACTATAGGATTAATCCATTTTAGCAGTGTGGTGGTGGTGGTGGTTGTTGGGATGTTTAAGGGGGGCTAAACAGCTAAGGTCATCAGTCCCCCATTTAGCAGTGTACCTGGTTGATTATGTAGTATCCAATATGCGTAATTGAAGTTTTTATTTTAATATTATTTTATGCCGTTTAAGTTAGAGTTTTAGAGTTGGTTTGTTGACTGTTCTCTGAAAAAAGGGTTCGAGTAGTACTGAGTTAGAATTTTTGTGACACTTCTAACATGTGCCGATTGATTTAGTTCAACTGTTAGTGATCCACTGATACAGCTGTTTCTCTCACTGAATATATTTGTATTGTTGTTTCCAGAATTACTGTTATTGATTTTCAGTCAATAAGTATTTGCTTACATATTTCTATTAAAATAACTTTATTAGGAGAATATTTCTTTATAATTTAGTTATTGGGTTCAATATTAGTGTTATTTATAAATGATATTAGTGCTAAATTATCGTTATGTCTTCACAACCTTCAGCCAGCTCCACACCGCAGCCTTCGTTGGTGCTAATGCTCAATCCCACTGCACCAGATTGTTTTCTCGTAATTGTGATGTCATTTTAGCTGCCAACAAAGAAGAGTTATTCGAGTGTGCGTGTTCGGATCTTGCATTATTACAAGCGAACAGTAATCACACTTTCTTTTCCCCTAGTGATTCTGTCTAAAATACATATAGGTATAACTGTAAACTGTGGAGACACCTGCTGTTATTCTGAAAAATCATTTTTTAGGCTGCTGAGTTTTGAACTGTGAAACCTCAAGAAATTCCTTGTGTGACTTATGCTTAATGTTACATTTTCCCTCTTCGGATTGAAATCAGGGTGATTGAAATTTTCTTTGGTGGCGATTTATCTTTTTTGATTAGACTATGATCGTCCTGAATCACATTTAGGCTCTTCCACGTCTCATTCTCACCCTGCGTGCCCATCACATTAATTAAGTTCATAAAACTGAATTGGCCGAATAAATGAAGAGACAACTATCATTTTTATGTGCAACAGATAATTAGGATAAGGTTTGCTTTAGGCCTTGATTGGTATGTTGGGGTCAGGGATGGTGACGGCACGATTATCCTTTCCTAATTAAATTGCTTCCTAAGTACCACTCTTTCTGGAATTCAGTATTGATATATAGGCGACTTACACATCAAATACTCTTGAGGCCTCATGTGCGATGGATTTAGAGGTGGGGCTGCGCAAGACGGGGTGCGATTAAACATCAAGAGATTCATGAAACACCATACAGAATTATTAAGTCATCACGTATTCATCAAAGTAAAAGACGGGAATACATTCTCCAATACATGAATCCTGTGGCACAGAAAACTGATCTCTAGTGTTTCCTTAGTACATTCTCATGAAGAGAAAATCAGCAATATAGTATTATTGATAGAACAAAGCTCATTATAAGAAAGGTCAAGGAAAATATGCTAAACGAGCACAAAATACACTTTTTAGTTGTGTACCGATACTTGCGGAACCCAACAGCATATACATCTATAACTTGTTATCTTACAGGCCAGTAGAGAGCCATCGTGAGTTTCAGGGGCATGCGTCGAGCCTCACAAGGCATGTCCACAACCATCACATAAAGAAGAACAAAAATATAAGCATCGGAGACTACAAGAAATTGCCTGCGTATACAAATGGTCACCTTGCTCAGGATTACACGTCCTAGGGTGTAGAATGAGATTTCACTCTGGAGCTGAGTGTGCGCTGATATGAAACTTCCTGGCAGATTAAAACTATGTGACGGACCGAGACTCAAACTCGGGACCTTTGCCTTTCGCGGGTAAGTGCTCTATCATCTGAGCTACACAAGCACGACTCACGTCCCGTCCTAATAGCTTTACTTCTGCCAGTGCCTCTCATTCTGGAAACATCCACCAGGCTGTGGCTAAGCCACGTCTCCGTAATATCCTTTCTTTCGGGAGTGCTAGTTCTGCGATGTTCGCAGGAGAGCTTCTGTAAAGTTTGGAAGGTAGGAGACGAGGTACGGCAGAAGTAAAGCTGTGAGGATGGGGCGTGAGTCGTACTTGGATAGCTCAGATGGTAGAGCACTTGCCCGCGAAAGGCAAAGGTCCATAGTTCGAGTCTCGGTCCGGCAGACGGTTTTAATCTGCCAGGAAGTTTCGTCCTAGGATGTAACTTGGAATGAGCGTGTACATGCTAACGAGATTCCCTTTACGCGGCAGGCTAAAGGCTAGAATTTACCATGTCTCTAAGAAATTGAAAAATCTGAAAAGGGGCAGAAAATCTACACACAAGCAGGCAATCGTTAGATTCACTACTGTAACATATGTCACTTGACATTGCCAGTTAGAAATGTCAGCAAAGTAAGGGACACGGGCTAAAGGCCAGAATTTACATTGTCTTCAAGAAATTCCAAAATCTGTAAACGAACAGAGTTTCTCCACGCATGCCGCTAAATGTTAGGCACACTCCTTTTAAATCTATCATTTTATCATTGCCATTTAGCAGTGGCAGAGTAGTATAGGAAACGTGGCTGGCAGAAGGACAAAATTTACACTATCAGATGCGATGGGAACACCGTTGTGAATATTAGAAAATCGCAACTCGCAAGTCAGCACGCGAGCTTACAAAGGGTAAAACAACACTGCAAATACTGTAATATCGTTTACGATTCGTTAGCACTCCGTGCAGGAGCACAAACTCAGTGGCTCCTCTAACAGAGTAAAGTGGATCGTACAAGTTACTCACAAGCACGCGAAATAACGCAGAAAATGAAAACTGAAAGAGGTCGTAAAGCACTTGTCTCTGCACTGCAAGTAAAAATGAGTAGAATTGATCATGGTCACAATTTAAAAATAGGCAAGTCCCATATCTCTGTCCGTGATGCCAGAGGATTTTACTTCAGGGCACCCTTGTTCAGATCGTCCACAATGAGTTCACTGGCTGGGTAAAGTCCCCATTAGACAGAATTGCGAACTGTATACCTGTGGCATTCAAGACAGACTTCTGCCTCTGTCAATGGCCATCTCTCTCTGGTCACTGCATTATTCACCGATGAAACTGGGTGGCAGCCCTGCAAATCATGGACGTGATGAGAACTACTTCAAAATACTCTCACACTCCCATCCACTCACCCACACACAATTACAGGTAAAACGGGAATCAGACTGGCTCGAAGAGGTAAATAAACAAACAAAATTGGTCCTCCCGTTTACAGAGACTGCAACAGAGTGAGATAGTAACTGGTCTAAAAACTGCCAGTATGCTAAGGCGCCAGACACACTTAACATTCATGAAACAGATTCAATTGAAACGTAACAAACTGATCGGAAGTGGTCAATCTTCATTCTAATGTTATATCATACACAGAATTCTCTTGTAGGTCCTAATTATCAAAACCATCTCGAGGCGAGATCATATATCATGACAGAGCTTAACCAGTCCATGAAAGTGGTTTGCACCAACTATCTTTTGGTATGTTGCGGTCCGCAGTCAGTTAGTTTGGATGGTTTCAGTAGCATCGAGGTATATTGGGTACTGGTCGTCAAATAGACTGGTAGACCAGCGCATAGTTTTGTTGGATGCAGGTCTGGAGTAGCTGGAAATGCAATGATAGTCCATGGACTTAAGTTCAAATAGTATCTTGCAATTCGTCTTTTTATATGAAGGAAATAGTTAAGTCACACTGTCCGTAAAACTGATGTTCCACCCTATGGTATGGGTGTGCTGAATTGTGTCAAATACTGCGCTACTATTTGTACTTCGTATTATGTAACACTTCTTCTTTTTACAATCAAATCTTAAATCGTAATTTAAGGAGTTTGTATGGTTATTTCATTTAGCTTTGCAGTACAGTGTCAGTAACAATACGCTACTTCAAGTTCCTGTGCTCCAGATGGTGTGACTCAGCCACCATGTCACATGGTCATCAAAACGCATCTGC
The DNA here is from genome assembly GCF_023864345.2 of Schistocerca serialis cubense. Lineage (NCBI taxonomy): Eukaryota > Metazoa > Arthropoda > Insecta > Orthoptera > Acrididae > Schistocerca > Schistocerca serialis. Next base: position 671,808,168 of record NC_064642.1, read on the forward strand.
ACTGTGAATGCTTCTTGTCCAGTAATCGTTCCCCAGTGGTACATTTATGACTGAGCACTGGCTCACATATTACATGCTTTATGTATTTGTCTTTGTTTTCTTTGATTAGCACGTGGATGAGGAGGAGAAGAAACCGAAAGAGACACATATAGCTAAGTAGTTCATCGACCCAGGCAAGTAGGACAAAGCGAACGGCCGAGGGACAGGCACCCCTTGGCAATGTTAATGGTCGTAGCTACGCTGACACCAACTGAATGAGCTGCTGGAGCACCAACAGATAAATTTCTGAAACTTCCTGCCGGTCCGGCACGCAGTTTTGATCTGCCAGGAAGTTTCATATCAGCGCAGAATCGGCTGGAGAGTGAAAATCTCATTCTAGAAAAATTTCTGGCAACCACTGATGACCATCAAACTATGTGATTGCTATAGCGTGGTAGAGATGCGACAGCTGATTAGGCTTGACCATGCTGAGTGCTGCACTACATGACCTGAGGATTAATACCTACTAGAGAGGAATGACCTATGAAGACTGGCTATCACTGAACCAAGCAGAGAGGATGGTTTGCTACTGGTGGACGATCTAGGACTGAAAATGCAGATAGTCACAGGAGGTCAATGACCTTTGTGTCACAAGCAGTCTCGTAACTGTCACCCATTACATTGCTGGATACTATATTATCTTTTAACTCTGCATGATTCTGCAATCGACCTACCTATCTTCATCAATAAGTCATCCATATCCGTCTTATTTGTGCTAAAAAAAAGGACCACTCAGATTAGAAAATCGTCTGCTTCAGAGAGGCAAGTATTTTTATTATTATTCGTTTTTTATTATTTAATGTTAAATGGACTGTGGTTCCATCTTGTCAGCTTTTCAGACCTGATTTCCTGATTTTATATGCTTATGATTTGTCATCATAGAAATTAATGAGAGACTTCCATTCTCCTTTCTGTCTACTGTGCAGAAAAAAAATTCTTTTTTAATTTTATTTATTTTTTATGTGTGCTTTCTGATTTTATTGTTGTAGCCTATACGGTAGCTACTTGTTTACATAATTTGTTTAAAAAATTCCTTTGTGAGTTAGAGACTTTGTAAATACTGATGCAGTTTGTCTCGTCACGTGAAACTGAAAAATATTCCGCGCTGTTGTTTTGGGGTGAAAGAGGTAGTGATGAAACACATCGGTTATTCGGGTCACCGTGTTTCATAAGCTCACAAGTGTGCTGCTCGCCAGTCCGCTGTTTTTCCGAGGTATCGTATTTCTGACACGCTGCAGTGCCAGGCTGGCGACCGCAGTAGCTCTGAATTAGCACGCATGGTATATCTCACGCAACTCAAGGACTTTGTTTTGCTGAAGCCAGTCAGATACCTTACGATGAATTTCAGCTAGAGGAAAGTGTGACCTGGCTGCAGATCATTCTGGGCTATGTTTTGGCTCTGTATGGGTGCTGGGCTTGCATTTTATCATGCTACTGTACATATTTGGATGAAATGGCTACGTTGTCCTGGCTTAAACCGCACTTTCCTCACCTGTTTCACATATGTCTCTTGTAGGATGTGTTGTTTTTCAAGTCAAGTTCATGTGGAGCAAATTTCTTCATTGCGTGTTTGTTTGAATGTTAATGGAACACAATATTCATTCTGCTAGGTTTGGATAACGATACTCAAATGTGCTTCTCAAATATTAGCAAGCAGATTGGTATGGCCGTTTTTTTGTTTTTACGCCTATTGTAAAACTAAAGGTTTCATGGCTGTCATGCAATATTGGTGACGGTTTGTAACCATCGCCATGTGGCTGCATGTCCTACAATTAAAGTACTTGAATATATGATCACACTTATTAAGGGTATCAGTATTCACCTATTCTTTATATTAAAATCTCTTTATTTGAGCACGAACGTACTTGGCTTTATGTATTCACTTCCAGCACTGGATTTCTCGTGATTCTTTGCCCAGTTTAACGTCTCTTTTGCTGTAATAAATTTACACCCTTGATACTGCTGCCCATTAATCTTTTGTCTCGTGTAATATTTTCAACTACAGAGTAAGTACTACTGTTACAGTTTGTCACTGAATGCAGTTCGACGGACAGTAACGGCTTCTGATCTGTCTTCTAAGTAATTTCGTAGAAAATCGTATAGGTTTAAAAGTTCGTCGTCTAGGATACCTGGTTTCATATAGTACAAACAGGTGAAGAGTTTTTCTTGTATGTTTTATATGTAACATGGGAGTCATTACACAAACACTCATTAGGTCTGCAGAATTCTGTACTGATGTTCACTGCTGTGTTCCTTCGTGAATATATCAAATAAGTTAACTTTGCGATTGTGGAGATTTAACCATTATCAATGAGTATTTTGAGTCAGATAGCGTTATCACAGGGTATTCCTTGAAAAATGGTTGTAAATCACTTTAAAAAAAATTTCACACATTTATTGGCATTTAAGTAAAAGTTACAACACAATGGCTATCTTTCAGATTATTCTGAGGAATCTGAAATATTATGAGTAAGATTGTCCACTTAAAATTAGACAGTGGTTAATAAAACGTCGTGGGAATAGGTCTAGCAGTCGCATGTAGGAAGCAATATCAGTAACGTCTGTGAATGGTGTATGAATGTTTCAGCCTTGCGATTGGAAGGTGGAAAAAGACTACTTTATTACGAGCAACCCAATTACAGAGCCACCCTTCAACAAACTGGGACGGAACCAACATCATCCACCTTTACACAGTTCTGCACGTTTACATCAATTTTACAAGATAATTAAGTGGAGAAACGCTGTAAGAAAACTGAAAAGTTGATTACATTTATATAGGATAGAACAGGTGATGTAAATTTAAATCTTTGGGTGAAGTGTTTCCTGCAGTAAGAGGGAAGAAGATACGTAGAAATGATAAAAATAGGGAAGATTAGGGTTAATGTCACGTATGCGACATGAGCGATGGAGCGTAAGTTCCAGTTGAGGGCGGATGGTGAGAGGAAACGCTCACTCTACCACCTCCGTTGTCGGCATTTGTGCAGCACGTGATGCGACGCCAAAATATCAAGAAAACGAGTTCTGCAAACAATTTACAACAGGTTAGAGCAGCTACGAATATGTTTCGCAAAGCTGGGAGGCAGGCTGAGTAAGCTGATATACGATGTGCATCAGTTCAAGGTTAGATAACGTCTGAGAACAACTATCTACACGGCTAAGCTATCAAGGATTTTAAAAATTTGTAATTAGATGCAGTGAAAAATGTCGAACATATTCATTACTGTGCTAAGTACGATCACTAGAAACATGTAGGGAAACAGGAGTGCAACCCAATAAATATGGAAATAATTGTGCCAGATATATCAGCAGATGTAGTGCAATTTTGCGGTAAGTCACTGACGACTGATACAGTAATTCACCTACACAATTAAAAACGATGAAAATTCATTGTATGTAATGGGAAACCTAGAGTACATATCACTTGTAAAATCATACAGTAGAAAGTACAGAGAAGCAAAATTACTAATTGTGAGAAGAACTTGACAAAGAATTAATTGTCGGTAAATTGATAATACAGCTAGAATACAGACAGGAGAAATGTTTGGAAGTAGAGGACGGACTATAAGACTCTATTAATTTCAGAGGAAAGGAGCGACAGTGCAACAGTAGACTGAGAGTACTTTTGACAAGAGGCTGCTATCCTGTAGCACAAAGTGAGATGCTGATGCGGAGAAATATATGGTGTATCACTACAGAACTTCCAGAAAGTTGGACGATATGAGATCAAACAAATGTATGTAAGTATATACCTTCGGTAATATGCAGGAGGAGCTTGAAGATTCTTTGTTTTGATACACTAAATCTATGAACAGAAGAACTACCATCAGGTTTCCAGGAAAGTAGTATCGTTACATTATAGAAAATAATTCAAGAATTAATAGATGTAACAGCGTGTATTATTAAAGTTGGTGATAATTTTAATCACTCTATCATCAAACATGACACCTACAGGCTTGATTTCATAACCGATCGTTTTATGTGAAGTAATAAGAGACAGATATTTTCATCAACAAGCAAACTCTGAAACACTTCTTTATGCCAGAAACTGATGAAAAGCAAGATGTAAGTTGTACCCAATTCAGTTTTTGGAATGTGTTACGTTCAACTCTAATCGTCAGTAATACAGTGTCCACCATTATGAAGTCCCACATCAGTTGGTGTTTAGGTACCGGTTTTCCGAATTAGCTGTGTCGTCTATCACGAAGAGTACTCATTACCTAAATCTTGATAGATTGCGAATAGATATACTGCGGAGATATTTTGCTGCATAATGATAATCGTGCATAACTCGTAGGACAATAAAGATATTCACTTAACAACTGTCCGCGTGTTTCCCAACGTGACCTTCGCAAAATTCTTTGCAGCTGTGGAGTACTGGCACTACAGAATATCTGAAAGTGATAAACAGCTCTTAGAGCAAAACACGTTAAGTAATATGTTATAAACGCAACGCGTGCTTTGCACGTTGTAATCCCAAAACACTATTTCCTACACGTTATTTGACTCCCCCAAATCCCCCTCCAAAAAAAATTAAAAATAACATCACGTCGATAAGTCTTAAAAAAATCCTGAAGATGCTTTCCAGTCGATTTTGACGTTATCTCCAAGTTTGTCAGGCATAAACCCTCTGGCAGACATCTACAATGTTATCGAATATAAGTTCCTAGGGTGTGTTACAAACCGCTTGTTATTTGCAAGCAGGAATCACGTAGTGTGCTTGGACCTTTGGTGGCATTTGCTTTCGGGCTCGCTCCGTGGATCTCAATAGTGGATGCCAAAGCGCAATATACCATGTTACTTTATTCTGGGGTTTTCTTATCACGGAATTTAATGAACCCTGTGACTAACGGTCTCGTTACGGTTGTATTATTATTCGTTATCGCTTACGTGACGGATAAAGTCGGGAACATCTCAAATGGAGCTATCATTTGTAACTAAATCATCATCGTTTATTTACTATTCAGACGGCATTTCTGACGTCACTGGAATATTTGGTGACCATACCTACCCAGGTGATTAGCATACCGTTATCGAGAACCGACTACGGTACCAATTACAACATCCTTCACTTTCATAACATTTTTAGACAAATATTTATTCATACAATACTAAGCATCAATTTTCCCTACAGATATATAGCAAATTTAATTATTTTGTAAGTCTTTTCATAAAAATCAAGTAATTTTGGAAAATAATTTTTAAATGTCTACACTGCGTGACAAAAAAAAGTGTATCATGTAGAATGAGAGGAATAAACGAAATGAAAGTTGACGGATTGAGAGAGTATGCCATGTTATTTCAGTGATCACAAAAGTCTATAAAATTTTACATAGAACTTGGCAGTGTGGTCCTACTTATCAATATGACGTTGCACACCCTCTGGCCTGGATGTATCCACTAGTTTGGTTAGGTAAGTTGTCGCAAAGCCGTTGTATCTTCTCCTGAGGCAAGTTCGCCCGCAGCTGTCGTAACTGGTCCTTGATACTGTGGATACTGACACTGGGACGGAATTGACGTCAGAGCGGAACAAACACTGGCAGCAGTTACTTCTGTAAAATATCTGGGAGTATGCGTGCGGAACGATTTGAAGTGGAATGATCATATAAAATTAATTGTTGGTAAGGCGGGTGCCAGGTTGAGATTCATTGGGAGAGTCCTTAGAAAATATAGTCCATCAACAAAGGAGGTGGCTTACAAAACACTCGTTCGACATATACTTGATTATTGCTCATCAGTGTGGGATCCGTACCAGGTCTGGTTGACGGAGGAGATAGAGAAGATCCAAAGAAGAGCGGGGTTATTTGGTAACCGTGATAGCGTCACGGAGATGTTTAGCAAACTCAAGTGGCAGACTCTGCTAGAGAGGCGCTCTGCAACGCGGTGTAGCTTGCTGTCCAGGTTTCCAGAGGGTGCGTTTCTGGATGAGGTATCGAATATATTGCTTCCCCCTACTTATACCTCCCGAGGAGATCACGAATGTAAAATTAGTGAGATTCGAGCGCACACGGAGGCTTTCCGGCAGTCGTTCTTCCCGCGAACCATACGCGACTGGAACAGGAAAGGGGTGTAATGACAGTGGCATGTAAAGTGCCCTCCTCCACACACCGTTGGGTGGCTTGCGGAGTATATATGTAGATGTAGATGTGGAGCTGGTCCCACACATGCTCTATTGGGAACAGATCTTGAGATGTTGCTGATAGTGCGGTACCTTACCATCAAGCAGAAATTTCATAGAGAAACATGATTTTTTGGAAAATGGTATGTTGCATTTGAGGTAGCATATAAGTCATGACTTGTCCTCTTCCTGTTTTGTGCTTCATTTTTGCTATGGTCTGTATACATAGTGTATAATGGTAGGGATAGGAAACCTGAAAGTTTATCTTTTTAAATACGTTATGATATTTCCAGCTATACACACTATTTTCTGGTGTCATTTTACGGGAGTATAATGTCGTCGTGTGACTATGGCCTCCCGTCAGATAGACCATTCGTCGGGTGCAAGTATTTCGATTTGACGCAACTTCGGCGACTTGAGCGTCGATGGGGATGAAATGATGATGATTAGTACAACACCCAGTCTCTGCTCAGAGAAACTCTCCGACCCAGCCGAGAATCGAAACCGGGCCCTTAGGATTGACATTCTGTCGCGCAGACTACTCAGCTACCGGGGGCGGACCGAGCTCATAATAATATGTACATACAGTATTCTGTCATTATGTTTCGTGCTTACCCAAGACCTAGTCGGCGAACCTAAATAAACGTTTCTGATTAGCCTTCCCCCTACCCGGGTATTTTATGACTTTTTGTTATGTTAACTATAAATTTTTACTGCAGTATATAAAAATATGTGTAAATGACTTATGATTGCTGTCTTTCCGTATGCGTTTTTTGTTATTCCGTGTGTTCACTTGTGTACGGTACGCTGCCACCTTGCGGCCACTTTTTTCTTTTTGCGTGGCTGTCCAGCCACGAACATTGAGTTCCTATTCAATGTGGCCCAAGTAAGTTGACTCAGTACATTGTATGGTGTCTGTTCCCTTGATTGGTATGTATTGTATCTGGCTGTACCACATTTGTACAATGTGTTCGCAACTTTCCGTAGGCAGAAGACAGGAACATGACCGGCAGGAGAACTGACGTACATCTTCCGGTTAATTCCTAAATCAACTTCCTTTTGTCGTGAAATTTCGGTATTGCAGCAAGATTACATCGACTTCATGCCACGGTATTCGGCTGACGACCATTCAGCCATCTTCGGATGAGTGTTTTACACTGTAGGTTGCTAGCTGACATTGCTAACTTTACACTGCGGTGACAAAAGTCATTGGGTGGCGGTACTACTGCCAACACAAGGTATAAAAGGGCAGTGCATTGGCGGAGCTGTCATTTGTACTCAGATGACTCGTGTGAAAAGGTTTCCTAATTTCAGAGTTGATGGTAAGGTTCGAGTGTGACGCAAACCGCACGAACGCATGCACCAAGGTTGTCAACACTGCAAGAATGGAATCAACAGTTTCCGAACGCGCAGTGAGAGTTGGTGCTAGAAGCATGGGATATAACATTTCGGAAATCGTTAGGGAATTCAGTATTCCACAGTGTCAAGGGAGAGCAGAGATAACCACACCTCTCACTACGGACAACGCAGTATCCGGTAGCCTTCACTTACAGACCGAGAGCTAGCGAGGATTTGTCAGTGCTACCTGACAAGCAACACTGGGTGAAATAAATGTAGAAAGCCAGTGGAACGTCTGACGAACGTATGCTAACTGATGTTGTTGTTGTTGTGGTCTTCAGTCCTGAGACTGGTTTGATCCAGCTCTCCATGCTACTCTGTCCTGTGCAAGCTTCTTCATCTCCCAGTACTTACTGCATCCTACATCCTTCTGAATCTGCTTAGTGTATTCATCTCTTGGTCTCCCTCTACGATTTTTACCCTCCGCGCTGCCCTCCAATGCTAAATTTGTGATTCCTTGATGCCTCAAGACATGTCCTACCAACCGATCCCTTCTTCTAGTCAAGTTGTGCCACAAACTTCTCTTCTCCCCAATCCTATTCAATACCTCCTCATTAGTTACATGATCTACCCACCTTATCTTCAGCATTCTTCTGTAGCACCACATTTCGAAAGCTTCTATTCTCTTCTTGTCCAAACTAGTTATCGTCCATGTTTCACTTCCATACATGGCTACACTCCATACAAATACTTTCAGAAACGACTTCCTGACACTTAAATCTATACTCGATGTTAACAAATTTCTCTTCTTCAGAAACGATTTCCTTGCTATTGCCAGTCTACATTTTATATCCTCTCTACTTCGACCATCATCAGTTATTTTACTCCCTAAATAGCAAAACTCCTTTACTACTTTAAGTGTCTCATTTCCTAATCTAATTCCCTCAGCATCACCCGATTTAATTTGACTACATTCCATTATCCTCGTTTTGCTTTTGTTGATGTTCATCTTATATCCTCCTTTCAAGACACTGTCCATTCCGTTCAACAGCTCTTCCAAGTCCTTTGCTGTCTCTGACAGAATTACAATGTCATCGGCGAACCTCAAAGTTTTTACTTCTTCTCCATGAATTTTAATACCTACTCCGAATTTTTCTTTTGTTTCCTTTACTGCTTGCTCAATATACATATTGAATAACATCGGGGATAGGCTACAACCCTGTCTCACTCCTTTCCCAACCACTGCTTCCATTTCATGCTCCTCGATTCTTATAACTGCCATCTGGTTGCTGTACAAATTGTAAATAGCCTTTCGCTCCCTGTATTTTACCCCTGCCACCTTCAGAATTTGAAAGAGAGTATTCCAGTTAACATTGTCAAAAGCTTTCTCTAAGTCTACAAATGCTAGAAACGTAGGTTTGCCTTTTCTTAATCTTTCTTCTAAGATAAGTCGTAAGGTTAGCTGATAAGGTGAACTGATAGAACAGCGAAATTTGGCGTTAATGGGCTACGGCACCAGACGATCAACGCGAATGCCTTTTACTAACAGCACGGCATATCCTGGATTCGTGACAACATCAGTCGAACAGTAGAAGACTAGAAAACGGTGGCCTGGTCAGATGAGTCCTAATTTCAGTTGCTAAGACCTGACGGTAAAGTTCGTGTGTGGCGCAGACCGCACGAATGCATGCAGTAGGGCTGCCAACACTGCACGAGGCAAGCTAGTGGTAGCTTCACAATGGTGCGGGCTGTGTTTATACGGAATGGACTGGATCCTCTGGTCCAACTGATTATTCACTGAAAATGATTATGTTCTGCTACATGAAGACCATCTGCAGCGATGCATGGACTTCACGTTCCCAAACAATTTTGGAATTTTTATGGATTTGCCGCGTCACCAGGCCACAGTTGTTCGCAATTTGTTTGAAGAAAATTCTGGACAATTCGGTTGAGTGATTTGGCCACCCTCCGAGTATTCATGGAACGTAATCGAGAGCTCATCCGTGTACAAAATCCTGCACCGGAAACAGTTTCCCAATTGGTTCAAATCAAATGGTTCAAATGGTTCATATGGCCCTAAGCACTAAGGGATTTAACATCTGAGGTCATCAGTCCCCTAGACTTAGATCTACTTAAACCTAAGCTAAGGTCATCACACACATCCCTGGCCGAGGCAGGATTCGAAGCTACGACCGTAGCAGCAGCGCGGTTCGACTGAAGCGCCTAGAACCACTCGGTCACAGCGGCCTGCCTTTCGCAATTACGAACGACTATAGCATCAGCACAGGTCAATATTTTCGCGGGGGATTTCCAACGACTTGTTGAATCTATGTCACGTTGAGTTGCTGCACTTCGCCGGGAAACAGGAGGTCAGACACGTTATTAGAAGTTATCCCATGGTGCTTGCCACCTCAGTGAAAATATGAAGAATTGACGCGGAGTGGAGTATCCTGTAGAGATACAATTCTCGGCTATGGATGACTAATGACGCGTCTAGCGACAGTTAGTTTTATTAATTTTGACATCTGGATTTTAACTCCGCAAACATGCATCCCGACAGAGATCACGCATGCGCCTGCGCACCGAAGACGAAGCAGTGTTAGGAGAGGGCGTGAAACTCGACAGAGGTCGTTCATGTGACGACTGCACTTGCACACTCGTACCAATTTTTTATATAATGTTAGCGATCTGAACTAGCAATCTCCAGTGCACCTAAATATGGTTGAATCGTTGTCAGCTGAAAAATCGTGGCAAGGAGTCGACATAATCCTGCTGCAATCCCGAAACCTTCATGGAATATTCTTTACACGGGAAAATATGAAGAATCGATTTCGTTTTTGTTTTGTTTTGTGGTCAGTTTTTGAGCCCCCTCTGGGGCTGGGTTCTTCACGTTCGCCTATCTTGCCAATCCTTTGGTACACTCTTGAAAAATGTAATTGGTAGATTCGGTGTATTATTAAAATTCAATAATTTACCAGAATTCAAATGGTAACATTGTTGGCAATATTGTGAAAACCATTAGCAGTTAATGGATGTGATGGGAACAAAGGAGCAGCCCATGTTGTAATAGCGACTTATCTAAACGCCTGTAATTTGCAAGATTGTCCAGCATTTCGGTATACCTCATTTCTCTATATCGGTAAGCAAACCGAGCGATGAGCCGCAGAAGTCGTCACACTGGACTTGTATTCGGGAGGACAATGGTTTACTACCCAGACCGGCCATCGATATTAAGGTTTTCCATGATTTCCCTAAATCGATCCAGGCAGATGCCGAGATCGTTCCTTTGAAAAGGGTACGGTCGATTTCCTTCCCCGTCCTTTTGTAGTCCGAGCTCGTGTTCCGACTCTAATGACCGAGCTGTCGACGGAAGTTAGTCTCTAACCTTCTTTCCTTCCTTCCTTCGCTTAACAACGTGTTTTTTTAACAGCCTCGTTACAAGACCAACCTCCTTGCACTTGTTTTCAGATTGCATATTTCCATCTTCTTCCTGGTCAATAAATGTAGTTTTTACGCCATAATTGTTCTCTACATAGTCTACTTACAACACACACAACAATGCTGCGAATCAAATAAAATTATCTACCGGCTGAATATAAAATAACTTGCATTTTAAAGTACTGGCCATTCCTACTTAGTACAGCTTACATTACGGTCTTCTAACCGTGAAAAAGTTGACGTGATTATACATAAATAAAAACTCAAAATAAGCAATATATGCATAATTACACGTAAAATACTGTGTTGTTACAAGCTGTTCGTCACATAGACACATTATTAAGTGAATCAAAATATACTCATTGATCAATGTATGCAGAGTACGGAAAAACTATTTTAACAAACTTCAACTTCGATCGATGCGAAGTGCATGGAAATAAACTGTTTTAAGTAAAAGTGTAGAACTCCCTTCTTTTACGTCGTATTTGTATAAGTGATACAATAATGTGAATTAATAGCTCTAAATGAGCACTTTTTGCTATCGACGAATTTGTGACAACAGTAATTGTACGTCAGTACCGCCTTCAGCATTCAAGCACAAATAGCAATGGATGAAAAGGGACTGTCATAATTTATGGAAGATCTGACATATCACTGATAATTTTAAAATCAACTAAGAGTGAATTACAAGAGCGTCCACAAGTCTGTCAGACGCTGAATTCTTCACATGTCTCCTCAGCAAGTAGTCCCGAGTCAGTGAAACTGGTGAGCTCAGTGCTGTTAATTTCTAATAACTGCAGTCCCTAGAGAATCGACGAAGCCTTTCCCCATCCATACCTCACCGAATGAGACAGTTTTGATGTACTCTGTTGTGTATCGTAATCTGTGAAAAAAGATTTTCGCACTCGACATAGGTTCGTCATTGTAGTCCTTGTTCGTATCTAATCAGTTATTCAATCATGAGCACCGAGTCAACAACGGAATCCTCGCCAACAATATCCGTTGAGTTATTACTTCAGAGTTATTTGAAGAACGTTGAACATTTTCGTGAAGTAGTCGTAGAAACTTCTCTGGTCGACAGATGGAATGAGTAGAAATCTAATACATGTAATGAAACAAGCAGATCATATGTGGCAGTAATCTGGCTCCATAAGGTAAAGGGAGAGTAGACGGGAAGGGCAGACTTCACTGCTTTGGGGTACTGTGTTAATGGCAGCCACTAATAGCTGGCTAGGGTGCTTGCTCTGCTCTGTAATGGCATCCATGCTCCAGCATCAATCCTATTTGGGCGTAATGGCTGTTAGCGGTAAGCTGATGGCAGTACCACGACCACCGCTCCGCTGTCCAAATACCGCCATCCCTAAATTATTAGGCTCCTTCATCAGCCATGTTAGAAATTAGAAGAACATTTCTCGACGATCGAGACTCCACTCTTCAAATAACATGTATTCTTCTCGTATTTACGTACGTTTGCAGTCAGTATTGCACACACTTGGTTTTAAATGTTCAAATAAATCATTTGTAGAAGCCAGACCCTCCCCCCCCCCCCCCCCCACTACTGCTTCTGATCGTAACATCTTACTGATTAATGTCTACTCTGTCATTCCTGTTTGATTGTTTTCAGGTAGTCCTACTTTATTTCCAGGAGTCTCACTTCGTAACGTTTCTGCTGCCGTGGCCACCATCCGAAGACTTGTTTGATGCACCTCTCCACACTCATGTATCTTTTGAAAGTATCACCTCACGCCCTGCATTTCATTGCTTGCAAAACTCACAGTCCCATATTTCTCGATGCTTCAGGTTAAGTCACAGCAACCCACATCTTTTCAGTCGCGTTGTACCATTAAGCTCCTTCTCCCTAATTCATTTCAGCATTTCATCACCAGTTTTACGATCTGCCCATTTAATCTTCGGCCTTCTACTGTAGGATGACATTTCAATTCCTTTTTTAATCTCTCTTTGGGCACAGTGTTTACCATTCACGTTTCATTTCCATGTTAGGCTACACTTCAAGCAAATACTTTCAAAAATAACTTCCTAACACTTAAATTTATATTTGACGTTAACGTATATCTCTCTTAGCAGAAAAGCTTGCTGGTTCAAGGCTACGTGTTATAACCCACTTATTGGCGTCGTCATCAGTTATTCTACCGCCCAAGGAGTAACACATGTTTAACACTTTTAGCATCTCATTTCCTGATCTAATTCCCTCAGCATCTCCTTATTTCATTCGTCCACCTACCAATACCATTGTCATATTATTAACGTGCATCTTATAATCTCTAACCGTTCAGTCATTCTTCCAGATACTTTGTCGACTGGCACAACTATAATGACATCGGCAAACCTTAAAATTTTTATTTCTTCTTCCTGATTAATAATGTCCTTTCAAAATTTCACCTTCGTTTTCTTTACTAATTCCTCCATTTACAGACTGATATGGGCGAAAGGCTACAGTAGTGCCTCTCTCTCTCTCTCTCTCTCTCTCTCTCTCTCTTCTGAAGTGCCGTCTCCTTCTCATATTTATCGACTCTTAGAACTGCAGTCTGATTTCTAATCAAGCTGTAGATAACCTTTCGCATCCTGTATTTTTTATCCCCCATAACAATGTTTCTGTATAGTCCTAAATTTCATTCTTCGGATGTCAGTGCTAAGAGTCCTCTCGTAAAAAGTTATTTATTTCATATAATATTGTGTTATGTCAGACGTTCATCGAGTGGGCTTTCACCCTCATAAGGCGCATATCCGTTACGTTTGTGAGTCCCACACAACCGTTAGAAGTGGCACATTTTTAAGGCATTAAATGCGAATTTCGAAAGAGTTGAGTACATACAGCATTCTGATTTAGAGTTTTCATTGTTAGTTCAAATTATGTAAATTGCACTTCTTCACCGAAAACGTAATGCTGTAGAGAAATCAAAGAAATAAATGCAATCGATACATTCACAAGAATGGAAGGACGAAGATCATTAGGGAAACAAGTAGTACTCTTCCGTATCCGTAATTAGTGCCTTGAAGTACGAAGCATTACGTTACTTACTTATTTAGATAGCGATAATCACCACAACACACACTTGACTCAGAAAATACTGCGTGTCGGTATCCCTTACAATACTTGTTGAATACTTTGACGTTTGAAGCGGAAACTTAGTCTAACTACAGTGTTGTTTAGTTTATAGTTTTATTTTTCAACTCGAGTAAAAGAGAGCTTTTTGGGTCAGTGGTTTAGCGCCTGCTGGATAGAAGACTCTACAGGTGATCTAAAAACTATAAGAATGAGCTGAAACTATGGCCAATTTCATATTACAAATTTGTCGAGGAATTGAAACAAAAAAATATATTACTTTGTAAAGGAAAACACTATCCGTAGTATGTTCCATCTTTATATTATTTATCTGTTGTGCGATTGGACAACGTAGACTATCAGGTGGTTATAAAGCATCTACAAAAGAGCATACAAACATAGAAGCGTACCACATTTTTTCGATGCAGTTTGTAGAACTCAGAAACTTAATAACAGCACAGTCTTCCTTACTTACTGTTGTCACCCGACGAAACTACTGTCTTCAGGCCATAGCTGTGGATTCTTAGATTGCTCTGGGAGAAGGCTCATCAAATTAGAACGCATGAAATATTAGCTCACTTGATTACATGAATAAAGGATTTACTTACCTTTGACACGCTTCTTTGCCAAAGGAGTATTGGATAATTTACAACAGTCGCTGGGTACCAAAGTATCTCTTGATGCATTAATGAACAAACTGTTCTCTTGTAGCAGAAAATGCAACATATACTAGGTCTATTCGGAAAGTAAGTTTCGATAGGTTGCGAAATGGAAACGACAGTGAAAATCCGATGAATCTTTGCACAGATGTGTTGGGCAGTGTCTCTAGTGTGCACATCCCACTTCTTCAGTGGTGAGCACATAGTGAGCGCTTAAAGGTGCCTAGAATAGTAGTGTCCTCTGCCAAGTATGTGTGACCGCTGCGAGGTTTCGCCTGATTTCATGCAACCCCACATTACAGATCTCTGCCCCCCACACACACACTGAAGGACAGTGAGGACGCCCCTGCAGCGTTTTCCTGCACCGTTTTCGATGGGAAGTTTATGATCACCTACAATACAGCCCGGACTTGATGTTCGTCTCTTTTACAGAGACAACATTTTGGCACAGTCAACAAACTGCAGACTAGCGTAGAGAAATGACAGAAAGCAAAGTCAGTTGTCTTCCAAACGAGGGTGTTCGAAAGTTGGTACAACGCTATTACAGATGTCTAAGTCGGAGCGGTGGCTACTTAGAGACGTAGCTGAAAGTGTATAAAACTGTTGCAAATAAAACGGTTTGATTTTCACTGTGGTTTTCGTTACGCGAGCAATCGGTCCTTACTTTCCGAACAGCCCTCGTACGAATGTACATTTCATTAGAAACTTTAACAAGTCACAGAAATTTTAACAACAGTCATTGTCCTAGGCAACGATGTTGACAACTGAAGCTGAGGTCTTGAAATGGTGGAAATGGTGGACGTGGGGCGTGGATAGGGGGTAGGGGAAGCTCTTACATGCTCAATACTATATTGACCACACAGTGATGGCGCAGCTATACTGAGAAGTAGGGGTTGTCTTCTGGAATGCCTTCCACTGGTTGTTGCGCATTGCAGCGAGCCCTCACTAACGTTTGTGGTATCGACTCGAGTTACTGTCTTTCGTGTGGCACCACGATCTCTCGACAATACCACATTAACATATAAATTAACAGTATGCACTACGTCGCACGCGATGTGGCATACATATTAAATTATCGGGTGACATGTGAAGCTAAGCATGAAATACACTATATACAACATAACTCGAGAACGAAAGAACCGTCCCTTCACTACAACACCACATCGTATCACGTTCAAACCAGAACTACTCAGCACACATACTTACAAGGGGAAGGCGTCAGACATTGCCAACCGATTCTGATCAGATTTCGCAGGTCGCTTGCGTTCAGCCTAAAATGAAAGGCTAAGATAGTTTGGCACAACACCCCTTCGTTTTTCAGGAAACCTCCCCCAAATTTCATAATGCGCAATCGACTCAAAATTGACAGGATCGATAGATAACTGAAATTTAATCATTTTTCATTGTCATACATGGGATGCGCAAACGCATACTTTCCTAGAAATCGAGGAAAGAAACTGTTACTACTGTCCCTTACCTATCCATAAGGTAGACGCAGATGAACGCAAGCGCTGCATACTTAGCGAAAAAGGCATTTATTTGGCTGGGGACTGGAGAACTTGTGTTCTATTCCTAGGCGTATTCTGCAGCTTTCTTTTAACTTTTCTTTTCCTGGATATCGAATTGACATGAATTGGAGGGTTAATAAGATAAGTAGATGAATAAGAAGTAACAACAGGGCACTTTTATTACTAAATAATTAAAATTCCAAGCCTAGTTGTATGAAAACAATTCAGAGTAAGACTGCTGCGAATTCGTTAGCAGGGACCACAGGCAGCCAACTGCGGGATGCTTGTTTTTAGTTACTCACGACATAGAGTTTTATTTTGATGGTTCAAAATTGCATAGCTTTTTCTGGAAACCCAGCGGGAATTGCCTAACTGGGTGGATGCAATAACTATTCACAACATATTTCATGATCATTTTACAGAATCAGTGTTTCAGGCGATGTTATCTTATGTCTGGTACACAACAAAATTGATACCCTAAAAGAAAATATTTTAAATGCAAAATAAGTCAATTTCTTGTCTAATCTTCAGATGGCACAATACAGCTGCGCGAAGAAGGCATTCATTAGATTTTCTTGATGCTGCGAGTATATTTTCTTCCAGTGTTTGTATACTAAGTACCATCGTGTGGTTGTCCGAAGGAAAACGAGGTCATGTAAAAGAATGAGTGAAAGCGCCGCTGTAAGACGACCAGGATTAAAATTTTAATTCTTTACTAACCAAAGTCGTTTGAAGAATTTATTTTACCCTTGTCTTTTTTTTATTGTTTTACTTATCTCATTAATTCTTCTATTGCTACCAAATTCGATACGGCAAAATTCATTTGAGAATCGAACATGGGTTTTCCTCTTCCCACCAATATGCTTGGCGGTACTCCAGTTTCTCTTTTGTTAAGTACTCCAGTTTCTCTTTTGTTAACGAGCGTGTACCTTATGGGTACATAAGGGGCTGTCGTAAGGCTTTTTTCCCCCGATTTCGAGGAAAATATGCGTTTTCGGAAATATGCTCAGTTTTCAGTTATTTATCGATCACGTCAATTCTGAGTGGAATGCTCGTACTGAACTGCAGACTATTTTCTCCAAGATAATACAGATTTCTATCGATAATATACGCTGATGCCTATTACATAGTTTGCTGACGAGTAAATTAAAGATAGTTAATCTTACATTCTAAATTAAACTATGTGTAAGATCATATGTATGTGGTGTTTGTTCTTTCGGACATGTTGAAAGAAAGACACCAAACATATGCAATTCAGGCGAAGACGGCCAATGATCACTCCAGAGATGATCCACGCTACCGTCGAATACTTACGGAAATCAGCGAAATAGCGCGAGTAGCGAGGATAATGGGCAAGAGGCACTACATTAGTGGTGTGTGGATAAGTTGAGAACTTCGGTCTGGAAGGAGACGTGCTATGGTTGTCCGTGCGGTTGCGAGATCTCTGTGTCCGGATGGCTTAGTAGTTGGTAACATCTTTCTTTTCATTAAAAAAATCGTGGTCTGAGAATCTGTCTAGTAAGCTAGATACCTGCGTTCGAATTCCGGTCATGCACAACTTTTTAACTTCCCCGCTGATTTAATCAATGCCCTCTTGCAGCCAATGTCTGTAATTCCTTTATGTGTTAATGTATAAGTTTTGTTGCAACATCAAAAGTTACACAATGTCTACAGTATTTATATGTCGTGAAGAACCTGTGATCTACGTGCATTTATATCCAGCAACCAAAATTCTGAATCGCGCCAAGAACGACACTGCACATCTATACTATAAAATGTTCATCAGACTAGTCTCGCTAAGGATAAGACATACGGAATCAGGAGAGACTGGATATTATCAAATTGTTCGTGCAAGTTGTAATATGCATATCATTGGGGTAGAGGCATGTCAGCATAGTCCTAATAATCTGAATGTCATTCGCAACTGTTGCAATTATTAAAGTGACCTTTAACGGAAAATATAACTATACACAATCTAACACTCACAAAGAATATCGTAGATAAAGCTGAGGAAAAGAACTTAAGACACAAGTGACGAGTAAAATTATCATCAAAATATTCTCAAACTATGGAACATGCAGCGTAAATATTAATGGTGTACACTATAACACCAAAAATAAAGGCACGTCATGTAGGAATTATCCGATTGGGATGGAAATCAGTAGACCAAAGGGGTCTTGCTGTGTAAATAAATGGCGCCCCATACTGTCACTCCAGGTGGTGAGGCCATACGGCGGGCGACGATCAGGTAGATATCCTTCCGCTGTATGGTCCGCACGACACGTCTTCGCTGGTAGTCGGGGCTGAATTTGAAGTGATTCCGGACCGTCGACGTGTGTGGAGATGCCCCGGACAGCGGTAGTACCTGTTCAAAAGGTTCCAAGGGCTCTAAGCGCTATGGGCCTTGACATCTGCGGTCATCAGTCCCCTAGACTTAGAACTACTTAAACCTAACTAACCTAAGGACATCACACACATACATTCCCGTGGCAGGATTCGAACCTGCGACCGCAGCAGCAGCGAGGTTCCGGATTGAAGCGCCTAGAACCGCTCGGCCACAGTACCTGTATATCAACCTGACAGTCACCTGCCATACGGTTCGACAACCAGGTGTGATGGTGTGGAGTGTCATTTCTTTTCAGAGCAGGACCCACTTTGGTTCTCATCCGCAGCACCCTTAACAGCGTAGCGGTAGTTCGACGAAGTTTTACGCCCCGTTTTGTTGCCCTACACGGCCAGCCACCCTAAGGTTACATTTCAGCAAATAATCCCTGCCCGCATCCAGCGAGAGTTTCTACTGCTTGTATTTGTGTTTGTGAAAGCATTCCTTGGCCTGCAAGGAACCTGTCTCTTTCTCATGTATGAACCATTCAATTTTTTCTGAAATTGTTATCATTTGTTTGTCTGCACATATGCATCACATCTACCGATTTCCGTGCCATTCGGATAATTCCTTCGTGGTGAGTCAACGTTTTTGTCTTAGATTGTATTATATGGTGGATACAAAACAAAATTTTCTACATTAATGGTCTAAAATCCCAAGACATGCCTTCATCTGAAATTATCGTTACATATACATCGTCGAGACAGTGCATGCATGAGCTGACTGAGGAACGATTATTGGACAGGAAATGAATGATCGTTATAACAAATACAAAGGGCATCTATTCTCCCTAATAAAGTTTATTTTGTTATTTGAAACACGTTGTAGGTAAAATATCAATAATAGAAGGCAATGCGAATAAAACACGGAACACGGGTAAGTGTGGCTTTACTAAAAAATAAGATGAGAATATCATGTAAATATGTTTCAGTTATGGATATGTGTATGTGTGTGTGTGTGTGTGTGTGTGTGTGTGTGTGTGTAAGGGAATAAGGAAAAGGTTATTAGCGGAAATCTCGAATAAATCTCAATCAGTTTACTTCATATTGTTACGCGATACTCCGATAGGCATATAGACATTCGGATGAAAGTTGGTTACACTGTTATATACAATCTATACCAAACCGAACGTTTATTAGAGTATCGTGTATATATTTGAAATTAATTGGTCAAGAACTTTCGGCGAACTTTGCTAACTACTTGTCCTCTTCTTAAAGTGTATGTATATATACATTTACATACCATGTATATGCACTGTACGGAAAACGTCTCGAAGAATTGTTATTATCAGTTGTCGGTGCGAATGCTGACGTTTGCGGACTCAAATGTGTCTTTCTCTGAAGGCGACCACGTTAATTGAACGCATTTCTAAAGTACATATATTTACAGAATCAGTTTCGTATCATTCGATGACGCGCTTGTTTAGCGTAACGCGCAGCGCACAGATTTGCGAGACAGGGAGTAGAGCCTGATCTGGATTGCACCCACGCTTCTGATTCTACTATGCAGGCCAGTTTTAATGTGGTTTGTAAGCGGTTTTCTACCCCCGTTTACGCTAACGCTGGTCTGGGACACAACCACCGCCTCAGAAAGTACGATAAACGAACAGTTAAACTACCATCACGCACTCAGAAGAAGGTTTACACCGTTCGCAGACAGATGGTGCACACGACTTGCCTTGCTTTAAGTAACGACCATAGCGAGAGAAAGGGCGGAGGATATCCTTATTACAGCTTCAAATCGTTAATAGCAAGGGTATAATTTTTGTTAAACATTTTCTCTTTATTAACGTTTTCCAGGCTTGGCCCATCGCCTTCTTTTCAGGGTAAAACTTGGTATACAGTACCGTGTTAAGTGACATCTATTCTAACATCGTGTTCAGTTGATAGCATTACACTGTCAGAAGAAAAGTCTGCTGGGTAGTAACGGCGGAACGATCTCAGTTGTCCACAGTGTTACCAAAGCTACTGTCGGAACGGTGTTTCTGCTCCCTTCGTTTGAACAAAAATACTGGTTTCAAGTTCACAACAGGTTGAGAGAATGACACACAACACAAACTCCTGGATGGCTTTAGAACGCAAAGAATGAACACTGTGAAATACAGCAAGTCCGTGAATAAAGTCAAAGTCCATCGTACTGCTATGAAAAATCAACCCGAACATCAAACATAGTCGTACCTCGCAGAATAGGTCATCTACAAGAAGGCAGCCGTCACTTTTGCTGTATCCATGTACACTGAATACGACACTGACTTGTGGCGGTGAGGGCAGCTTTATCCCCTCCGAACACTAGAGGATCAAGCGACGTGACGTGACGTGCATTGCGCCTGGGGCCAACGAGATATAAGGGGCCCTGCAACGAACCTGTGTCGTCACAATAGTCGGTTTGCCCGCCACACTTCGCGAACACTCGGTTCCTTGAAAAGCCCACGGGAAATCAATATATAGACGGAAAGGTGCCCACTAAAGGACTTAATTTTGTCATGTGCTATCGTGAGCTTCCGCGCACTTAAACGCGCAGTTAACAATTATTAAATCTGTCTGAAACAGTTACTAGCTCCTTGCCAAAGGCGGCTGCTGGCATTCGTGTCACGTGCTGTGACGTAAGCGCCGCGGTCTGTCTTCTCTCGCGGGCGTTGCTGTGTGCTCGCTACTTGTTACACGTATGTTGCGCTGCTGTACACAGTCTGTCTCTTGCTACACCAGATACCACGTGACACTGTATTATTGATATTCTGATGATGGTCAGTTCCCGAAAACGTTAGTAAAAAGGTTTTCACGTTTGAACTCATGCTATTAGCAACCAAAGTCGGTTGATACAGACGTGCTCAGGTATCCGTATAATTTTTCGCAGGTATTCTGTGCGGCTTTATGTCGAAAGGCAAACAGCAAGGAAGGGTAACCACCCACAAAGCTAAGACAAATTCGACAGATCATCAAAACAGTGGACGCCACACAACGTGGTGGACGCTAGGAAAGACATTGCCTCGTACCTTTCTATGGCAGACGTCTTGTGCAGTATTCCCCGTCAGAGCTTAGGAACTCGTACATAATAAATAACAACTTTACATAACATTTGCTGCTCTACGGTCGGTGCAAACAAATGCCAACACCGAAACAAGATGCGCAGTAGGCTGCACTCAGTCGACTTCCAGAGCGGGACGTGTTCCGGACCACCCACAATACAGTACAGACCTTGCCCCAAGTGACCTACACTCTTTCGGATAGCTTACAAAGTTCCTGGCACGAGAGCGATTCACAAGTAGCGATGGAGCCAAAACATCAGTCCGACGGCAATTCTATATTCAGCCAGGCATCTCAAATTTAGTTGTGCGATGGGACAAATTTGTGAACCGGTGTGGGGACTGTGTGGAAAAACAGTGTTGGATACTTACAGAAGGATGTATGTTTGTCATTACCTGTATGTATCTTACTTTGGCTAGTAAAAAATAAGGCCATTTCTGATTTGCCCTTGTATATTTACAGCCGCAGAATTATGACTGTGTGGTGCCTGTTTCTCTGAACATGTCCGAAAGACTGATACCACACATGTTGTTGTTGTTGTCGTTGTGGTCTTCAGTTCTGAGACTGGTTTCATGCAGCGCCCCATTCTACTCTATCCTATTCAAGCTTCTTCATCTCCCAGTACCTACTGCAACCTAAATCCTTCTGAATCTGCCTAGTGTATTCATCTCTTGGTCTCCCTCTACGATTTTTACCCTCCACGCTGCCCTCCAATACTAAATTGGTGACCCCTTGATACCTCCGAACATGTCCTACCAACCGATCCCTTCTTCCAGTCAAGTTGTGCCACAAACTTTTCTTCTCCCCAATCCTATTCAATACCTCCTCATTAGTTATGTGATCTACCACTTTAATCGTCAGCATTCTTCTGTAGCACCACATTTCGAAAGCTTCTATTCTCTTCTTGTGCAAACTATTCATCGTCCACGTTTCACTTCCATACAAGGCTACACTCCATACAAATACTTTCAGAAACGGCTTCCTCACACTTAAATCTATACTCGATGTTAACAAATTCCTCTTCTTCAGAAACGCTTTCCTTTCCATTGACAGTCTACATTTTATATCCTCTCTACTTCGACCATCATCAGTTTTTTTGCTCCCCGAATAGCAAAAATCCTTTACCACTTTAAGTGTCTCATTTCCTAATCTAACTCCCTCAGCATCACCCGACTTAATTCGACTACATTCCATTATCCTCGTTTTGCTTTTGTTGATGTTCATCTTATATCCTTCTTTCAAGACACTACCCATTCCGTTCAGCTGCTCTTCCAGGTCCTTTGCTGTCTCTGACAGAATTACAGCGTCATCGGCAAACCTCAAAGTTTTTATTTCTTCTTCATGGATTTTAAGTCCTACTCTGAATTTTTCTTTTGTTTCCTTTACTGTTTGCTCAATATACAGATTGAATAAAATCGGGGAGAGGCTGCAACCCTGCCTCACTCCCTTCCCAACCACTCCTTTCCTCTCATAGCACTCGATTCTTATAACTGCCATGTGGTTTCTATACAAATTGTAAATAGCCTTTCGCTCCCTGTATTTTACCCCTGCCACCACCAGAATTTGAAAGAGAGTATTCCAGTCAACATTGTCAAAAGCTTTCTCTGAGTCTACAAATGCTAGAAACGTAGGTTTGCCATTCCTTAATCTTTCTTCTAAGATAAATCGTAGGGTCAGTATTGCCTCACGTGTTCCAACATTTCTGCGGAATCCAAACTGATCTTCCCCCAGGTCGGCTTCTACCTGTTTTTCCATTCGTCTGTAAAGAATTCGTGTTAGTATTTTGCAGCCGTGGCTTATTAAACTGATAGTTCGGTAATTTTCACATCTGTCAACACCTGCTTTCTTGGGGATTGGAATTATTACATTCTTCTTGAAGTCTGACGGTATTTCGCCGGTTTCATACGTCTTGCTCACCATATGGAAAAGTTTTGTCAGGACTGGCTCTCCCAAGGCTGTCAGTAATTCCAATGGAATGTTGTCTACTCCCGGGGCCTTGTTTCGACTCAGGTCTTTCAGTGCTCTGTCAAACTCTTCACGCAGTATCGTATCTCCCATTTCATCTACTTCCTCTTCCATTTCCATTATATTGTCCTCAAGTACATCGCCCTTGTATAGACCTTTCTGCTTTCCCCTCTTTGCTTAGAACTGGGTTTCCATCTGAGCTCTTATATTCATGCAAGTGGTTCTCTTTTCTCCAAAGGTCTCTTTAATTTTCCTGTAGGCAGTATCTATCTTACCCCAAGTGTGATAAGCCTCTGCATCCTTACATTTGTCCTCTAGCCATCCCTGCTTAGCCATTTTGCACTTCCTGTCGATCTAATTTTTGAGACGTTTGTATTCCTTTTTGCCTGCTTCATTTACTTAATTTTTATATTTTCTCTTTTCATCAATTAAATTCAATATTTCTTCTGTTATCCAAGGATTTCTACTAGCCCTCGTCTTTTTACCTACTAGACCCTCTGCTGCCTTCACTACTTTATCTCTCAAAGCTACCCATTCTTCTTCTACTGTATTTCTTTCCCCCATTCCTGTCAATTGTTCCCTTATGTTCTCCCTGATACTCTGTACAACCTCTGGTTTAGTCAGTTTATCCAGGTCCCGTCTCCTTAAATTCCCGCCTTTTTGCGGTTTCTTCAGTTTTCATCTACAGTTCATAACCAATAAATTTTGGTCGGAGTCCACATCTGTCCCTGGAAATGTTTTACAGTTTAAAGCCTGGTTCCTAAATCTCTGTCTTACCATTATATAAGCTATTTGAAACCTGTCAGTATCTCCAGGCTTCTTCCATGTATACAACCTTCTTTTTGATTCTTTAACCAAGTGTTAGCTATGATTAAGTTATGCTCTGTGCAAAATTCTACCAGGCGGCTTCCTCTTTCATTTCTTCCCCCCCCCCCCCCCCCCCCCCCCAATCCATGTTCACCTACTACGTTTCCTTCTCTTCCTTTTCATACTATCGAATCCCAGTCACCCATGACTATTAAATTTTCGTCTCCCTTCACTATCTGAATAATTTTTTTTTTTATCTACTCATACATTTCTTCAATTTCTTCGTCATCTGCAGAGCTAGTTGGCATATAAACTTCTACTGCTGTAGTAGGCGTGGGCTTCGTGTCTATCTTGGCCACAATAATGCGTTCACTATGCTGTTTGTAGTAGCTTACCCGCACTCCTACTTTTTATTCATTATTAAACCTACTCTTGTATTACCCCTATTAGATATTTTATTTGTAACCCTGTATTCACCTGACCAACGTCTTGTTCCTTCTGCCACCGAACTTCACTAATTCCCACTGTATCAAACTTTAACCTATCCATTTCCCTTTTTAAATTTTCTAACCTACCTGCCCTATTAAGGGATCTGACATTCCGCCGGCCGAAGTGGCCGCGCGGTTCTGGCGCTGCAGTCTGGAACCGCGAGACCGCTACGGTCGCAGGTTCGAATCCTGCCTCGGGCATGGATGTGTGTGATGTCCTTAGGTTAGTTAGGTTTAACTAGTTCAAAGTTCTAGGGGACTAATGACCTCAGCAGTTGAGTCCCATAGTGCTCAGAACCATTTGAACCAATTTGATCTGACATTCCACGGTGTTACTAGCCTCTAAGTTCAGAATGGTGCTGAATAGTAATTCAAGTCGTCCAAATTGGGTTTTAAGTTGTTTCACTGATATTGTTACCTTGAAAGCTGCGATCATTGTGGATATTCTCTCAGTACTGGTTTTTAGTCTGTTCAAGGTAGCTCCGTGTATTGCCGAACAGACATCCTAAACGACAGCCTTGTTACTCCAGTAGATTTTTTCTGGGGAGTTTTGGGTGTTGCCTCAGCACTGGACAACAATTACCGAAAGGCAGGTTTATAACTGGATCTTTTGCGAATTACTTTTATGGCAAATTTAAAAGTGATTTTGAGCAATTAAGATTTAAATTTCCTTGATTTGGCAATACCCCCATGAGTTTCTACTTGATATTTTTTACACTCAGTTTTAATTGTGTCACAGAATTTAGTGATTCATTGAAGTGTTCTGGCCCTAGTTTTATTGGTTTGATTTTGTGTGCATGCGGTTGCCGTCTCCGTAACTTAATACCTACTAATGAATGCTGTGCATTCCAGGCGTCTGCGCTAAATTTCATTGCTTGTGCTGCTATCCCGAGGCGTGAGTGTTCGAGCATCGTTGGGGCTTGCGATCTTGTTTTGCAGGCTCATAGTTTAGTGGTACACTGTTTCTCCTCCCGGTTGCTGTCCAGCGGTCACGAGGCATTAATTCTGTCTACCGTTGTCTAGAGCTGGCGTCTTTGATTCATAATCAAAATGTCTTCGATCCTGTGTTCGAATCCCGCCGCTTCTTAAGTTTTGATTAATAATGTACATTGCCTGCCAAAGACATCCGGCATAAGAAGTCACCCCTCATTCCGTCAACGGCCTTGTTGAAGAGAGCGGCGGAGCCGACAGAGGCTTAGGGCACTCTCTTGTCCTAGGGCGTGCATGAGGATGCAGAAGGCATGGAAACCACTGTATTAAAGACATGTAACGTGTATCCACAGGACATGTGGCCCGTAATTGAAGAAGTGTCGATCTCTTCATTGGCAAAGATTCCAGAAAAGTCCACCATTCGGGTATCCCGGAGAGGACAGCCAAGGGGGAGGTTACCATGAGAAAAAGACTGAATAATCAACGGAAGGATAACGATCTGCGGGCGCCCGGTGGAGGTAATTATGGTGTACGCGTACGTGGAGATAGTGTTTGCGCAGCAATCGCCGACATAGTGTAACTGAGGCGGAATAAGCGGAACCAGTCCGCATTCGCCGGGCAGATGGAAAACCGCCTTAAAAACCATCCACAAACTGGCCGGCACACCGGAACTCGATCCGAATCCTCCAGGCGGATTCGTGCCGGGGAACGGCACGGATTCCCGCACGGAACGCAGTGTGTTAGACCGAACGGCTAACTGGGCGGGCTATTGAAAGGGTAATATATTATTTAAAGGAACATGAAAATCTAATTGTCATGGAAGACTGGAATTTATTTATAGGGGAAGGAGCAGAAGAGAAGGTTACAGGAGAATATGGGCTTGGGGTCGGAAATGAGAGAGGAGAAAGAGTAATTGAGTTCTGTAACAAGTTTCAGCTAGTAATAGCGAATACTCTGTTCAAGAATCACAAGAGGAGGAGGTTTACTTGGAAAAAACCGGGTGATAAGGGAAGATTTCAATTAGATTACATCATGGTCATACAGAGATTCCGAAACCAGATACGGGATTGTAAGGCGTACGCAGGAGCAGACATAGATCACAATTTAGTAGTAATGGACGGTAGGCTGAAGTTTAAGACATTAGTCAGGAAGAATCAATACGCAAAGAAATGGCATACGGAAGTGCTAAGGAATGACGAGATACGGTTGAAGTTCTCTAAGGCTATAGACACAGCAATAAGGAATAGTTCAGTGGGCAGTACAGTTGAGGAGGAAAATACACCTCCAGAAAGGGCCATCACAGAAGTTGGGAAGGAAAATATAGGTACAAAGAAGGTAATTGTGAAGAAACCATGGGTAACAGAAGAAATACTTCAATTTATCGGTGAAAGGCGGAAGTACATAAATGTTCCGGGAAACTCTGGAATAGAGGAATACACGTCGCTGAGGAATGAAATAAATAAGAAGTGTAGGGAAGCAAATATGAAATGGCTGTAGGAAAAATCTGAAGACATCGAAACGAAATGATTGTCGGAAGGACAGACTCAGCGTAAAGGGAAGTTAAACCTTCGGTGACATTAAAAGCATGGGTGATAACATTAAGAGTGCAACGGGAATTCCACTGTTTAATGCAGAGGAGAGAGCGGATAGGTGGAAAGAATACATTGAATGGGGGAAGATTTGTCCGATGTGATAGTAGAAGAAACAGGAGTCGCTGTAGAAGAGATAGGGGATCAAGTATTAGAATCAGAATTTAAAAAATCGTTGGAGGACTCAAGATCAAATAAGGCAGAAGGGATACACCCATCATAATTTCTAAAATCATTGGCGGAAGTGGCAACAAACCGATTATTCACGTTGGTGTGTAGAATGTATGAGTCTGGCGACATACCATCTGACTTTCGAAAAAGCATTATCCACACAATTCCGAAGACGGCAATAGTTGCTAAGTGTGAGAACTACCGCACAACCAGCTTAACAGCTCATGCATCGAAGTTGCTTACAACAATAATATACAGAAGAATGGAAAAGAAAACTGAGCATGCGCTACATGACGATCAATTTGGCTTTAGTAAAGGTAAAGGTTCGAGAGAGGCAATTCTGGCGTTGCGGTAAATAGTGGGAGCAAGACTAATGAAAAATCAAGACACGTTCATAGGATTGTCGACCTGGAAAAAGCGTTCGTCAGTGTAAAATGGTGCAGGATGTTCGAAATTCTGAGAAAAGTAGGGGTAAGCTATAGGGAGAGACGGGTCATATACAATATGTACAACAGCCAAGAGGGAATAATAAGATTGGACGACCAGGAAGGAAGTGCTCGTATTAAAAAGGGTGTAAGACAATGATGTGGCCTTTCTCCCCCAATGTTTAGTCTGTACATCGAGGAAGCAATGATGGAAATAAAAGAAAGCTTCAGGAGTGGAATTAAAATTGAAGGTTGAAAGATATCAATGAGACGATTCGCTGATGACACTGCTATCCTGAGTGAAAGTGAAGAAGAATTACATGATCTGCTGAACGGTATGAACTACACAGTACACAGTATGAATTGGGAGTAAATCGATGAAAGACGAAGGTAAATCGACGTAGTAGAAATGAGAACAGCGAGAAACTTAACATCAGGATTGATGGTCGCGAAGTAGATGAAGTTAAGAAATTCTGCTACCTAGGCAGTGAAGTAACCAACGACGGACGGAGCATGAAGGACATCCAAAGTAGAAAGTAGTAGTGAAACGTGGACGGTGGGAAAACCGGAACAGAAGAGAATCGAAGCATTTGAGATGTGGTGCTATAGACGAATGTCTGTAAGGAATGAGGAGGTTCTGCGCAGAATCGGAGAAGGAAGGAATGTGTGGAAAACACTGATAAGAAGAAGGGACAGGATGACAGTACATCTGTCAAGACATGAGGGAAAGACTTCCATGGTACTAGAGGGAGCTATACAGGGCAAAAACTATAGAGGAAGACAGAGATTGGAATACATCCAACAAATGATTAAGGACGTAGGTCTCAAGTGCTACGCTGAGATGCGGAGGTTAGCTCAGGAGAGGAGTTCGTGGCGGGCCGCATCAAACAAGCCAGAAGATTGATGACCAAAGAAACAAAAAAAAAGAAGACCGTTACATGAAACAGTATTATCGGAGCCCAATGCTTGCACAGAATTCATATACAAGTTTTATTTGTTTTGTACTACCCTTCAGACTCTTTGACACATTGAAGTGATTGTTTTAACAGTTTGTTGTGTTCAAGCGGTCATAGATTCTGTGTTAAAGAAAATTGTTTTAATTTTGTGTATATTACCATAGGCCCTACCCTCGGTTTGTATATTGAGATTGGTTTATTCTTTACTGCTGTCATATTTCTGTATTTCTAAAAGAAAAGAGGTTCATATATTAATGCTTTCCTAAAAATGTTGATGAGCGGGAAGAATATCGTCCATGGTGTTCACTAAGAGTATTGGGGTCTATTCTCTCTGCCGGCTGGTATGGCCGAATGGTTCTAGGCGCTTCAGTCTGGAACGGCGCGAACGCTACGGTCGCAGGTTCGAATCTTGCCTCGGGCATGGATGTATGTGATGCCCATAAGTCAGTTACGTTTAAGTAGTTCTAAGTTCTAGGTGACTGACGTCCTCAGATTTAAGTCCCATATTACTCAGCGCCATTTGAACTATTTCTTCTCCCTGTTAATAGTGATTACCACATATTATTCAAAACTATTTTAATAAGGTGGGCTTGTGATCCCCTCATTTCCCGGATCCAGCTCTTGCTCTTTATTGCTATCATCTTCTTTCTACAGGCGAATTGTTGTTAATATGATTACGTTCCTTGAGGCTTACTATCTTTTGTAAATAAATTTTGGGGACTGTCATTACTTGTTTGGCCATTTTTAACTGCTAAAACTGTTATTATATGGTTCATGTGAAGTGAAGCGTTACTTGCTGATCTCTTTCAATCTAAGGAGTTCTCATTAAGACCTCCAAACAAATTTTGAATTTCTTCTAAATTAAATTCTTGTCATTTCCTGTCTGTGAGATTTATGTTGTTTTGAAATCGTAGACTTTGAGTTTAGGGAACCTTTATACACAGATCAGCCACCTACCTAACATCGGTATGCCGACCTTTGGCTTGGACAACAGCGACGTTGCGTCATGGTGTAGAAGCTATGAGGCCTTCTTTGATCACTGGAGGGAATTGGCACCATATCTGCAGACACAAGTCACCTAATTTCTTTGACCTCTGACGTCACATTCCAGATGCGTTCTTTCAGGTTCAAATCTGGCGAGTTGTTGACCCAGCACATAAAATGGAAGTCGCCACTGTGTTTAGAATAATTCCGTCATATTCTTGGCCTTCTTACGTGGCCCATTACCTTGTTGAAAAATGCTTCTGCCATTGGGATACATGATCGGCATGAGAGGGTGTATGTGGTCTGCAACCACTGTACGATACTCCTTGGCCGTCATGTAGCCTTTCAGGAGTTTCACTAGACCCATGGATGACCACGTGAATAAAATGAGATTTTCACTCTGCAGCCGAATATGCGCTGATATGAAACTTCTTGGCTGATTGAAACTGTGTGCCGGACAGAGAATCGAACTCGGGACCTTTCCGTTTCGCGGGCACCACTGCAGGGTAAAAATCTCGTTCTGGAAACTACCCCCAGGCTGTGGCTAAGCCATGTCTCCACAATATCCTTTCTTCCAGGAGTGCTAGTTCTGCAAGTTTCGTAGAAGAACTTCTGTGAAATTTGGAAGATAGAAGACGAGGTAATGGCAGAATTGAAGTTGTGAGGCGCGGTAGTAAGTCGTGCTTGGGTAGCTCAGATGGTAAAGCACTTGCCCGCAAAAGGCAAAAGTCCCGATTTCGCGTCTCGGTCCGGCACACAGTTTTAATCTTCCAGGAAGTTTCTGGCCACGTGAATGTTCCCCAGAACATAGCGGAGCCGCCGCCAGCTTGTCGCCAGCGCACACTACAAGTGTCAAGGAGCTGTTCCCCAAGAAGATGACGGATTCGTGGCCTCCCATCGGAATGATGAAGAAGATATTATGATACATCACATCATGCAACCCTCTGAAACTGCGCCAACATCCAGTGCCGATGGTCACGTCCCCATTTCAGTTGTAGTTGCCAATGTCGTAGTGTTATCATTGGCACATGCAAGGGTAGGTGGCTGCAGAGGCCCGTCGTTACAAGCGTTCCGTGCGCTGTGTTCAGACATACTTCATACTTGTACTCTGCCCAAGATTAAAGCCTGATGTTAGTTATATGTGAGTGCAGGCATTCTCGGCGAATTTCACGTATGAAGTCTTCACGGTTCGTCAGACGTGTAGCGTCGTCGTCTCGTCGCAACGTTTCAATGGAATGCGTGTCGATCATCTTCAGGCGAAGTCTGAAGATGATGGAGACGCATTCCATCGAAACGTTGCTACGAGACGACGACGCTACTCGGCTGACAACCCGTGACGACTTCATATCTGATGTCAGTTCCCCCACAGTTCTCCGCATGTTTTGTTTTAGCGGTCTGCCCAGCCTACGACGTCCGAGATCTGTAATGATGGGTGGCCGCACAACAACATACCGCTTGGACGAGGTTTCACCTTGTTTTTGATACTTGTTGAAGATACTCATTACACCATTCTTCGAACACTCGGCAAGTCGTGCAGTTTCACCATGCATGTGTCTGACTAGCAGTCATTCTTCGCTAGATGACGCTGCTATCGACTGGATGGGTTTATATTGGTAGTACGTCGGTGGCCATAATGTTCTGGGTGATCTGTGTACATTCATGTAAAGATTATAGCTTGTTTTAATTCTAAAGCCTTTTATGAGTACATCGTTTTGTGCGCAATAAACGGTGAACGACGGTCTAAGCCCTGTGGTCCAGTCCTTCCTCTGGAATCCTTATTAGCGATTCTGGGGCGCCGAGATTTCGCCGTTACAGATGAACCGTGGTCTGTTACCATTTACCTTTCATGATTGGCAGAACAACAAATCGAATCACCAAAATGATGTACAGTTTTGCAGTTAGGGTGCACAAGATAACCACGAAGGAGCTCCTGCTGTCAACGAAATCGCACCCCTGGCACGTAACCAGCACCAGACAGGTTAGTTCCAGACCCCCATCTGGCCTACTCCTCATCAACATACGTCCATTACTGGGACTGACGCAGAACCAACTTTCTTTACAAAACACAACAGATATCGACCATGCCCTCCAATGAGCTCTCGCCTGACACGCTGAAGTTGCAAACGGCTGTGGTTTGGCTTTGGGTCAGTGGAATGCTCGCTACAGGGCGTCTGGCTCGGAGATGTCCTAGAAGTACCTGAGTTGTAACACTTTGTTATATCACTGTGGTGCCAATTGCTGCTCAAATTGCTGATGCAGATGCAGTGCAATGCGTTGCTGATGCAGATGCAGTGCAATGCGTCAGAGCCATACTCTGAACACCTTCATCTTCCCTGTCGGTAGCGCCACTTGAATGACTAGAGTCCGGTCTCCTTGTGACTGTAGAGTCTCGTGACCACCGCTGGCAGGATCTTGTACAGTGGATACATTGCTGCCAAGTCCTTGTGCAGCATCGCAGGAGGAACATCCAACCACCCGTAACGCCTTTGTCGCCTTAAAGGCATTTTGACTAACATCAACCCACAGCAAAAGCAAAACGAGGATAATGCAATGTAGTCGAATTAAGTCGGGTGATGTTGAGGGTATTAGATTAGGAAATGAGACACTTAAAGTAGTAAAGGAGTTTTGCTATTTGGGGAGCAAAATAACTGATGATGGTCGAAGTAGAGAGGATATAAAATGTAGACTGGCAATGGCAAGGAAAGCGTTTCTGAAGGAGAGAAATTTGTTAACATCGAGTATAGATTTAAGTGTCAGGAAGTCATTTCTGAAAGCATTTGTATGGAGTGTAGCCATGTATGGAAGTGAAACATGGACGGTAAATAGTCTGGACAAGAAGAGAATAGAAGCTTTCGAAATGTGGTGCTACAGAAGAATGCTGAAGATTAGATGGGTAGATCACATAACTAATGAGGAAGTATTGAATAGGATTGGGGAGAAGAGAAGTTTGTGGCACAACTTGACCAGAAGAAGGGATCGGTTGGTAGGACATGTTCTGAGTCATCAAGGGATCACCAATTTAGTATTGGAGGGCAGCGTGGAGGGTGAAAATCGTAGGGGGGACCAAGAGATGTATACACTAAGCGAATTCAGAAGGATGTAGGTTGCAGTAGGTACTGGGAGATGAAGAAGCTTGCACAGGATAGAGTAGCATGGAGAGCTGCATCAAACCAGTCTCAGGACTGAAGACCACAACAACAACAACAACCCACAGCGTCCAATCTCAAAGAAAACTAACGCTTATGACCGTTACATCGTGTTCTTAAACCAAAGTTGATATGCATCCTCATAGTGACGCTAGTAGTACCGCTGTTATGCGACTAGCACGAAATCTGAATAGACGTCATCTTTCAGATGTAAAAATGTTATAAAGGAAAATCCGTCATTATAATTTTCTGTCTGTGTGTGAAACCTACTCTCAGGAACCAATGTAGATATTTTTTTAAGGTTTTCACTAACAGACAGATGTAAATATTTACATATGATTTATTCCAGTTGCGCTGGACAATTCGTGTACAGTGGAGCTGGTCGCTAGTTATAACTAAAATAAACATGGCGTTACTACCGGTTATCAAGCATTTCTGACACACTAGAAGAGAGAGCAACCGAAACAAATTTTAATTTGTTCAGCTGCAGTGTGAATTCAGTCCGCCGGCAAAAGCTCGTGTTTTTATTGCCTTGCAGAATAACAGATCTCCCTAATCTGTTACTCTCCGCGTGAATTTAATTGTGCTCGCCAACATTTTATGAAAGCAGCCAGGAATTATCGACGCTATGGTTCTATTAACAGGCGATTTGGGGCTGCTGCCACATTTTTGCCGCCTCTGTGCTTCTGGTAAGTCCACAATCGTCTCATTCCATTGTGTCTGTGTCCTTGAGTTTGACCAAAATTTAATTTCCTCTCTTTGCAGTTGCAAAGCTGACGTCCTCTGTAGCTCTTAATGATGATTTTTAACTCTTTGAAGCACAACAGTGCGAAAGTCAAACCACATTTTCCGCGTTTTCACAGGAAAGGTCTTGATAATGTATCTTCTTGACCAAAATTTTTTCACATAGTTTTACTGCTTTCCTGTAATGCCGTGATGACTCGATATGCTCGCAGTGCCCCATGAAGTGGTGGCATCGTATTCAACTGTCGTGAGATGCGATACTCTGTGACACTTAATGCTTTTTCCAGTATACAGTCAGCTGTTTATATTTTAATACACTTTCTCGTCGTGGGGTGCTTCTGGAAAGTGTCATTAAGGTACACCTAATAACCTCTGAGATATACGTAACCTTTAATCGGTTATCTTTCATACTCTTCCTCTGCCTCAGTATGTAATTTCCCCTATGTTACCTGAGACATTTCCTCCAAGTACCTCCCACAGTCATTAAAACATTTCTTTGTTGAAAATGACGGGGAGCTGAAGAAATGAATTAAAATTTGTACCATGGCCAGAACTTGAACCACGGCTTCTTGCTGACTAGGCAAGAATGCTAGCCACTACACCGCCACAGCACTGCAGCTGATATGCCTACATGGACTACTGTAGTCCGATGCTCTACCTAACACAAACTTCCATTCACATCTTCAGGTTATTTTCCCCTTCTTAGATCGACGCTATTGCCGAGGCTCTCCGGTATTGGGATAGCACCCCACCGTTGGACCAAAAGTGAAGTGGATTAGGATCGAATATAATGTATTACAGAAGATAAATAAATTTCATTTCCACGTAATTATAGATATTTTCTATGTTAAACATTTTAAAACGTGGTGCTTCACAGGGAGGAATTTCACATCATGGGCACTAGTATAATGAAATATCATATGTCAAAGGTCTCTCGTCTTGTGTACTCCATACCTTTCACACCTCCATTTCTTCGTTGTGCTTCCCAAAAGTCTGGCTAAAACGTGGCAATAAGACGAGTTGCTTTTCATGTTAGATCAAGGCGTCCAACAGATGATCCCTGTGGAGAAGATACAGCCAACTTCTCCCGAAGACTACGCATGATTCCTGGCTGTTTCCTTTCGCCGCCAGGTGTTTTTGCACAGAACACATTCACAGTCATAAAACACTCAATAAATGGCAAAAAATCTCCTGGTAACATTTTTGCAATCTGCTCCTATCCAGCTGGTTGCTTTACATCTGGAAATAGCTCCAATCTCTTCTTACTATACTCTTGTGGTATTCCATAACAACAGTTAACAGTTTTGCATTATGCCATTCTTTTAATTGACGTTTTGAAACGTATCGTCATGGAAAGTGATGACCATCACGAAATCTCTCCTATTCTTCCATTTGATCAACATTTTGCTCGTTTGTGCAGGTCTTTACGTATTCGTCCTGCTTCAGTTTTTTTTATTTTTTTTATTTTTCGTCAAATCTCAGAATATCTCTCTATTTTCCGCATTGTGGCAACAACGTCGGTATTGTTATTGGCTTGGCACTCAAACCTGAACTGTTGTGCAGCTGTCCAGCAGAATGAAATGACCTTTACTAAGCAAATCACGGGCAAGCTCCAAAACAATTAGAAAAGTTTTCTCTTCAGTGTAATGACTGCCATAACTTATGTCCCGACCAATATAAACAATGGAAACGTTATAACTGGTCGAAGATATGAGTACACTATCCCTATTGACGGAAAGTAACATCTAGTGGAGGAAGCATTGACTAAGAGTATTATCTCCCTGCCTGAAACTCCTCAGTCCCATCATGTATAAAGCACAGAAAGCTGCGAACGGATGTATCCGTCGAACCTACTAAGAGCGACAAGGTCCTAGATCGATTCATCTGTCATGCCCACTTAAACGTCTATGCGGCTTCGTAACAGAAAGTCAAACAAAGATAGAGACAAAGTTAAAACTGCGTAAACTAACAAGTCTTGAAAACGTAAAAACCTAATTGTATTATACCGCATAACAAATGTTTTATGTATAAGTAGGTCACATGAAGTTGTTCTGCATAACATTATGTCCCTCCAGTGTCACATTAGACGTAAAACTGGATAAAATGTATCGTGGTAAGTTGTATGGTTATGTCGAAATGCCAACAAAATAGAAAAGGACAAGAGGAACATTAAATACATGTTAACAATTTGAAAATGACACATCTGCGAGAACAACCCTTTCAAATACGTATTTAAGTCGTCCGTCACTGCAATAAGTAATTGTAATATCGGTAAGTTGGGCTGTGTTACTTGTTTATTAAACGCAACTGTACATCTACCAAACAATTCAAGGGCTTCTCTACAATCAACATTTTCTGACACAGAATGACGTGTTAAAACCGTAAAGTCAGCTACAGCTTGTAATAACAAATTTGTGAATAACTCCCAAACAGTTTCATTTCGGACCCACGCAAACAGAGCCATTATCGCTTCTGGTACCGTTTATTTTCAACGGCACCTCTTTGAGCCATTAATAATCATAGTTTTGTTTTCTGTCTGTGTGAGTAAACGAAGAAATTAATCTGGAACGGGACACTGTTATTTGTACTTTTCGGCTAATACGCCAGATAGACTTGATGAAGTTATATGTGCCCAAGTGTACTGTCAGAGATTTCATTGTGAGATGTAAACGTCAAAGCAATGTTGACGCAACCATCGCTCTGTTAGTCCTAAGAACTGACTGAAAGATATCTCTGACCTCTATCGCACCAAGCAGTCGACAGATAATCATTGTTTGTGAATAACATCTTCTCGGTCTCCTGCCACACCATGCAGTTGAATTTTTTGTTGTTGTTGTGGTCTTCAGTCCTGAGAATGGTTTGATGCAGCTCTCCATGCTACTCTATGCTGTGCAAGCTTCATCTCCCAGTACCTACTGCAACCTAAATCCTTCTGAATCTGCCTAGTGTATTCATCTCTTGGTCTCCCTCTACAATTTTTACCTTCCACGCTGCCCTCCGATGCTAAATTTGTGATCCCCTGATGCCTCAGAACATGTCCTACCAACCGGTCCCTTCTTCTTGTCAAGTTGTGCCACAAAACTCCTCTTCTCCCCAATTCTATTCAATACCTCCTCATTAGTTATGTGATCTACCCATCTAATCTTCAGCATTCTTCTGTAGCACCACATTTCGAAAGCTTCTATTCTCTTCTTGTCTAAACTATTTATCGTCCATGTTTCACTTCCATACATGGCTACACTCCATACAAATACTTTCAGAAACGACTTCCTGACACTTAAATCTATACTCGGTGTTAACAAATTTCTCTTCTTCAGAAACGCTTTCCTTGCCATTGCCAGTCTACATTTTATATCCTCTCTACTTCGACCATCATCAGTTATTTTGCTCCCCAAATAGCAAAACTCCTTTACTACTTCAAGTGTCTCATTTCCTAATCTAATTCCCTCAGCATCACCCGACTTAACTACATTCCATTATGCTCGTTTTGCTTTTGTTGATGTTCATCTTATATCCTCCTTTCAAGACACTGTCCATTCCGTACAACTGCTCTTTCCTTTGCTGTCTCTGACAGAATTACAATATCATCGGTAAACCTCAAAGTTTTTATTTCGTCTCCATGGATTTTAATACGTACTCCGAATTTTTCCTTGTTTCCTTTACTGCTTGCTCAATATACAGATTGAATAACATCGGGGAAAGGCTACAACCCTGTCTCACTCCCTTCCCAACCGCTGCTTCCATTTCATGTCCCTCGACTCTTATAACTGCCATCTGGTTTCTGTACAAATTGTAAATAGCCTTTAGTTCCCTGTATTTTCCGTTAAATTATCACATACTTTTGCGTGACATTCTCGATCGACCACTGACTGCTGTGGGATCGATGGCTTCAACTTTATGAAGCCGACCAACCTACAGTGACGTCAGTGGTCCTAAGAGCGCCACCAAGCAGGCAAATGTTTTCCTCCCACTTCAACTACGCAATTGTCGGATCTCTAGCTCTACTGCGGAGTTGGTCACCGTCATTATTGAAGGCATTTCTCGATATTTTACTATCAATCGCTTCTTCCATTACGCAACTTCAGGGTCGTTAATTCGGTATATCATTGTGAGGACACATTTTTCGTTGAATACGATAAGGTCTACTGTGCTCTTTTTCCAAAGTAATTCCTATCACGGCTGATTTAAGGTGGGACTCCTATCCCACGTTTGACGCATGCGGCAGCCGGTATGTGTCTGACGTAGTGCGGCTGACGCACAGCTGGTGTTTAGTTGGTCTGCTGCGTCTGTGACCTTTTCCTGGGTGGTCTGAACGACGCGATGTCTTCCACGTCTTCGGGAAAAATATCTTTTTCTAACAAAGTCTGCGATGTCTGGCACACCTCGCTGTTACTCGGCTCACCATCATATTGTGGGCTTTGCACTTCATCTGCCTCAACGTTGGATGTACTTCTGTGAAATATGTTACAAAAATACAGGTAATTCTGTGTCAATAATAAAATGAAACAGAATAAAAATAACGTAAACAGTTAAATTGTATGGCAACTTACACTCGCTTTTGATCCATTTTGTTTAAAAATGTTAACATATCAGCCAGTGGTCATTTATTTCCTTTACTGGGAGCGCGAACTTCCAGTACTTTTTCCTTTTCTCTGCCTTTTTTGATCTGTGTCTTTTATATTCATCTTTTTTTGCAGTCTTCAATTATAAAACACAATACAGTCAAATAATTATATACGTTAATATTCGTTAGATGTAAAAATAATGGTAATTTTAAAGTTACACCTATCTTATTTTTATTTTGTTTTTAGGTTTATGGCAACAGGGGAAACATTCAGATCACTGGATTTTGAATTCATAAAATCTCCTTCTTACATCGGTAAAATCATACAAGATGTGGTGTCAGTTCTATGTAAGAAGTTACTGCCAATCATTTTGCCACCGATGTCATAACCAGTTGAAATCAAAATGTAAGAAATTTGAAGAAAAACGGCAATTTCCTAATTGTGTTGGTGCCATCGACGGAAAACATGTGCGAATTTTTTCCCCTGCACTGTCAGGCTCATTGTATTACAACTACAAACATTTTTCCTCTGCCGCCCTTTTTGCTGTGGTTGTCGCGAACTACAAATTCAGTTTCATTGATGTCGGGTCATATGGGAAAGAAGGTGACAGTGGAATTTTTGATGAAAGTAATATCGGGAAACGGTTTTCAAGTGGTAGGATGTTTCCTCCGCCTATTAAGCTGCCGGATTCGGACATGGTACTGCCACATGTCTTTGTAGGCGACGAGGCATTCCGATTACATCCAAACATGTGAAACCTTTCTCTCGCCGAGTTGCTAGT
Organism: Schistocerca serialis cubense; assembly: GCF_023864345.2. NCBI lineage: Eukaryota > Metazoa > Arthropoda > Insecta > Orthoptera > Acrididae > Schistocerca > Schistocerca serialis. Next base: position 671,847,286 of record NC_064642.1, read on the forward strand.
ACTGGCCAAAAAAAAAAAAAAAAAGCTATTTGTAAGTACCGTCTTTCACGACCTCATAGAGTTTCTGAAAATGCCTTCGCTCTGTTAAGTCGAGTATTTCGCATATTTTATTCGCCGATCAGTCTGAAGCCAGGAACGACTGATAATTTGATTATTGTTTCTTGCTGTTTACGCAATTTACTTAGAGATGCATTCTTAGGGAAAAATAACGAGCCTAATTTTGAATTAAACAGAAGTGAACCACTACCTACTGAAAATCTTGGACCGTTAGCAAGGAGTGGTGGTTATGCACACGCAGATGGATTTTCTGTGCGAGATTCATTTACAGAATACTTCAGCAGCCTTGCAGTTGCAGCGATAACACCGTGGCAAAGTGATCACGTTAACAGAACTCAGTAGGCTTTGAACTCCCTAGCGTTACTGAATAATCTTTATAAATTTGTATGCACATTATAACAAACTGAATTTTTAAAACATACATCAGCTTTTAGTATTAACTTTGTGTACACTTCATTATAATAATAATAACTGAATATTATGTGGGACGATGCTACTTATTCTGGTTTATTACAATATGCATTATTTGCGTGATAACTAAGTAATAAACATTATGAATAAACAGAAAGTATAATGTTATTTTCTTATTTTTTCTTTCCACTGATTCCGCTATCTCTCTCCAAACATTATCCTTCACAGTTTGGTCCAGGTAGACTAGTAACGATAAATCGTAGATACAAGGACATTTAGAAACCATTTCTACCAGTTTCTCATCTGCCATCGCCGTGAACAGAACTTTCCCTTGGACATGCTGTCGTGTTCTTCTTTGCGGCTGCGTCTAGACTGCTCTCAGACCTGCTGGGCCGTAGCTGCACGCGGCCTTAGCGTCAGCTGCATGCAGCTGACGCAACATGGGACACAGGCCCGTTTAACACCATCTGTAGCAGTACAGTGCGGCAGACGCACAACGGCGGCCGCGTGCTTCAGACGCAGCATAGGAATCTCACCTTTACGGGGATAATGTGTGCACGGCCATCTCTCGTGTTCTATCTGATTTTCATCGATAGTGCACACTGGAATAGTAACCACGCTCCAAAAAGAGTAGAAATGGAAAATTTATTTCAAAAACGAGTTTTCGGTGCTATTGTGTTCTCGGTACGGTGTTGCAAGCGCCTAGACGTGATCCAAGTGTCAAATCATGTAAAAAATGTGAGATCAGAGTTTCTCGCGCCGTACGCAGTGTTCAGATAACTTGCAAGATGCAGGCGGGTGACGTTGTCGACAACAGTCGATTTTTCGACAAGCGAACCACCCTCTCATTTTCGAGGCAAAACTGCACGAAGTGAGGACTGTGCGAGGGAGTTTAAAACCTCTGTTTGTAGAGCAGTTCTGGAAAGATAACACACACACACACACACACACACACACACACACATACACACACAAATTGTAAACACTAGCGATAACACACATCCAAAGGTGACCGACCCCACAACTTATCGATACTGAAAATTACTAAATAGTGGGTGAAATAGTATTAACTCTTTCTCTCTGGTTTCTGACCAGAGAGAGAGAGCATGATTTCACGCAGCATTTAAGCGAAAGGCTCCATCTTTATTTACAAGGTTACTTTGATTTGTTTTCAGTTGCATCCTTCAGAACACTGGTTCAAATGGCTCTGAGCACTATGGGAACTTATAAACGGTGGCGCTCGAAAACCGGTCCCGAGTACTATACTGCACATTGTTGCCTGTCAGTTGCCAATTATTGTTTCGAAGGTGTTGCGACTGCGTCTTGTATTGACAGTATTTCTTTATTAACTACTTATTACATGTTTGTTTATTTTTTGTTGTATTTGCTCGTGGTGGGCAAAAATTCGTGCGTAATTGGCGAGTAGTCTGTACTCCGGTATAGCTTTATTGCATCTATATTCGTGGAAAATACAATTAGTAACCTGTGGAGCACTCCTGCACGTATCAGGATGATACTGATCAAAGAACATGAAAACAATAATTATTGCAAAAAAAGGTGCAAATTGCTCTTAGTACTATGGGACTTAACATATGAGGTCATCAGTCCCCTAGAACTTAGAACTACTTAAACCTAACTAACGTAAGGACATCACACACATCCATGCCCGAGGCAGGATTCGAACCTGCGCCCATAGCAGTCACGCGGTTCCGGACTGAAGTGCCTAGAACCCTACGGCCACCGCGGCCGGCTTTAGAACACTATCCAACTACTGGATGCCAGACTCTCCGTGTAGTTGTATTGCATAAGGTGACCTGTGCCAAGACGATGTTATGCAACACCCCATTTACTCGGCTGTTTTAAACGTGCGTGATGCTTACACTCTCTGAACCTGGAGAAGATGTTTTAAACATTCATCGTTAGAAGGTGCATGGACTGTGTGCCTTAGGAATTCCACGTGCCACGATTTACACACGATTATTAAGTCAGTTAAAGCTATGTAATTCCAGTGCATACAACTGACTTGTATTATTTTAATGATACCGCTGAAAAGATGTTATCAATGCAGGAGTGTAAGATCTCTAAAGCAATATAATAGAAGAATTTCATTCTCTGTTCTATTAATATCTCATACTCATCATTCTCAAATAGTAATGAAAAATTCTTGCACTGAAACAGGAGAATGGAAAACATCAGTACATTCAGAAGAGGAAAGACCAGACAGATGTACGCCGTGATGTACTTCACCTACAAGACCAGCCCGAAGTCGGAAGAGCCGGCCGGGGTCGCCGAGCGGTTCTAGGCGCTACAGTCTGGAACTGCGCGACCACTACGATCGCAGGTTCGAATCCTGCCTCGGGCATGGATGTGTGTGATGTCCTTAGGTTAGTTAGGTTTAAATAGTTCTAAGTTCTAGGGGACTGATGACCTCAGAAGTTAAGTCCCATAGTGCTCAGAGTCATTTGAACCATTTTTGAAGTCGGAAGAAACAGTAGTCAATACTCAGGTTTCTTTATTCATGAATTGAATTTTATTGTTCTGTTGTTAAAAATGTGAAAGAAATGAGAAATGTATTTTTGTTGACTACAGTTCTAAAGTTGAAAACTTTCTTTTTTATTTCTGAACTTGTATTATCACAAGCAAAACGTAGTGCCTCTGTATTAATGGTACTTCTAACAAAACCTTTCTTATTGTCACTGAGAACCAATCAGTTACCTGTCAGGGCTCTTCGAAAGTTCTTTATAAATTACTTATTTTCTAATTTGTCTCATTACTTCGTGCGGTGATGAAGTGGGCAGCATAATTCGGTGCTATACCAATTAGTTATTTACAAAAAGAAATGCACTGTTTTTGCCTTCGCCTGACAAATGTGATATTTGGCACTTAAAACGTTTTCCACTTCCATACTTCAAATACCTTACATAGCCCGCATCTCGTGGTCGTGCGGTAGCGTTCTCGCTTCCCACGCCCGGGTTCCCGGTTTCGATTCCCGGCGGGGTCAGGGATTTTCTCTGCCTCGTGATGGCTGGGTGTTGTGTGATAGCCTTAGGTTAGTTAGGTTTAAGTAGTTCTAAGTTCTAGGGGACTGATGACCATAGATGTTAAGTCCCATAGTGCTCAGAGCAATTTTTTTTTTTACCTTACATAATCACAGTGCATACTGAGAGCTATATCATTCTTCACGGGCCTTATGAGTTGAGGGATTTTCACTGGTACACTGAAACCAAATTTAATGTTGGTTATGATCAGGATCTGGGGAAACCTCGTCGTCAATATACCACAAAATACCGAAAATGGAAAGTTGCCGCTCTGTTCCTCGGATGCGTTCTGTTATCTGCAAGAGATTTATCGGTACTTTAATAGCGGAATGCCCCATGATTGTTGTAGGGTTTATGGAAATAATTCATACCACAGAAAGTAAAACCGTCACATGAGAGGGCGAAGTTGAAAGTAAACTATTCATTACTGACAAAATGCAAGTCTTCAGAATGAAGATTTTTGAATGATGGCTCGGTTCTTGTGCCACATTTTCGTTGTATGAGGTGGCTGTCTCTTTGCCCTAACACAACTTCAGAACACTGCGCTTGCGTGTCTGATGGCGGCTATTGAGAACGTGTTGGTACTAGTTCCTATTTTGGCTTGACTACGGAGTGTCCCAAACGCACAACAGAAACATTATGCAGATGCCATGAGAAAAGATTTATCAATAAGCACCCGTCAAATCCCTCGTGAAACGCACACATAGAAGAAAACGGAGTGGAGATTACAGCTCCACCGAGCAGCGCCAAAAAATCCGAACGAATGTCTTAGAGACGGAACTTAAACTAGATACTAATAATAATTTTCGTGACTAAGAAACGACGGGAGATGGGAGATATACGGATACAGGAAACATATTTTTGCGTTAAGCGACACAAGACAATGATCATAATGGACAGTGAAAGAGCCTACTTCTGAACTATTAAACACCGGTTGCTACGTCTACGTACAGAGAACCCCTGAGAAAAATGATGGAGGTCTATAATGCTTTGGCCAGCAATATAAACATTTACTGTACTTCCTATTGGCATACTAAAGAGAAATGTATGCTATATGAAACTAAATTATTTGACACTTATTCAATGATACAATTATACATACCAATAAGGAATTGGATCTGGAAATCAGGAGTAATTTAATTAGCATAGATATGATATAGCGCGTCTATCCTAAACTCTATACTTGAGAGAATGGAAATGGCAAATGGCTCTGAGCACTATGGGACTCAACTGCTGAGGTCATCAGTCTCCTAGAACTTAGAACTAGTTAAACCGAACTAACCTAAGGACATCACAAACATCCGTGCCCGAGGCAGGATTCGAACCTGCGACCGTAGCGGTCTTGCGGTTCCAGACTGCAGCGCCTTTAACCGCACGGCCACTTCGGCCGGCTGAGAGAATGGAACATTATTGATCCAGTTGTTTTATATTTCATTCTTCTCTCTACTCCAGAATTGTGACCGGGGAACTTATGAATATTTAATGAAACAAAACTTGAAGTGACTTTGATTTATTGCTATAAAGTAAATATTAAACAGTGGCAACTTATGGCACTTATGGCAACCTTAACATGGTACATCATAGATGAACAGAAAAATAAATGGCGGCTGTGGCAACTTTATTCCAATATCCTCACATAGGGGTCGGGAGAAAAGCTATAATCATGCAAGAGATTTATCGGTACTTTAATAGCGGAATGCCCCATGATTGTTGTAGGGTTTATGGAAATAATTCATACCACAGAAAGTAAAACCGTCACATGAGAGGGCGAAGTTGAAAGTAAACTATTCATTACTGACAAAATGCAAGTCTTCAGAATGAAGGGTGAAATGGCAAGATTACGACAAGTCTGGCTCTAATTTCCCTGTGCTCCATATTTCGGCTGTGGTACGATCAGCATAGTACTGCAAGTGATGGTTCAAGTCGCTGCAGAATTGATGATTGGTGGAATGAACGACCCTCGCCAACAGCTACGTCAAGATTAACACGAAATGTTTCTAAGTTTTTAATGCATCAGCTCAGGAGTCTGCGGCTGCTCTCAGCGTCAAAATCTGTCGGCAGAGGCTCTGGATCTTGATCTCAGAATTCGGTTTTCTGAACTGATTTCCAGTGTACTGTAAAGTAAGAGAAAACCTTGAATTGCTGCGTTTTTGGTCTCTCACGGTGCTTGGTTGGCTCGACTCAGAATCTTCCGGGCACTGACCGACCAAACTGCTTGCTACAAAAAACCTCGTCTCCATCCTCTTGCTGGTTAATGGCTTGTGTCCTACCATACTCCACCGAAAAAATTATGTCATTCTCTCTCTCTGTCTCTTTCTTTGACCAATAAGGTGTTCTTCACGATCATCATCACCCGGTGTCTCTTTCTAACTTAGATTTTAGTTTACGTTAGCAAATAGTGACTGGCTTCACATCAAAATAATATTGTTTTCTGCAAAGTCAGAGAGTTCGTTGGTCTCCCATGATTTCAAAAGTCCAGGACTAAGTGTCACCTATCCATCACTGAGTTGTTGTTCTATAGTCTTGCGTGCTTTCCCAGTGAAATGATCAGCTTTAGACAGCTTGCTAACAGAGGTGTGTTTCAGCTAAAGAAGTAGAGTTCTCACTCTTTTTCCTGGTCGTAAAAAGCTTCTCCCAGGCGTTTCTCTTTGTGAGAGACTATTTGCGCTTCTATACAATGGCCCGGCTTCCTGCAGCGCCTCTCTTCGATGGCCAGTTGCCACTAGGACCATCCCTGTAGGCCTTACCAAGAACATGTCCCTGGGGTGCGGTTCCCATTTGGCTTAAGCCGATCCATGTCCCTGCTCATCGATCGCTTCACATCGCATGCAAACATGAACTAAAAGTAAGAGAACAGCAGGACTGCACTAGTTATCCACTGACGATAACTACATCGCTTTTATCGATGTAAATTGAATAGTCCGATTAAACGGGAGTGTCATTACTGATTTGCAAATATGGCAAGGCTGTTTCCGAAAAATTGTCCCATCACACAGCGCAATTTGTAAACGGAAGCAAAACTGAGGGCCTGTTACATTCTCACAAATCTCGTAATGAAAGCAGATAGATTCCTGTATAAAATCGCGTTGACCATAATGCAGGAGCATTAGAATAATTCAAGCTATTTGTATCTCAAAAGCGACACTGCAAATATTGTCGTAGTTGTGTTCTTCAGCTCGAAGACTGGATTGATGCTACACTCCACGATAGCAAATCCTGTAGAAGCCTCTTCGTCTCAGTATAACTACAGCATCCCACATGCGTTTGAACGCCGGCCGGAGTGGCCGGGCGGTTCTAGGCGCTTCAGTCTGGAACCGCGTGACCGCTACGGTCGCAGGTTCGAATCCTGCCTCGGGTATGGATGTGTGAGATGTCCTTAGGTTAGTTAGGTGTAAGTAATTCTAAGTTCTAGGGGACTGATGACTTCAGATGTTAAGTCTCATAGTGATCAGAGCCATTTGAACCATTTTTTTGCGTTTGAACCTGCTTACTTTAGTCAAGTCCTGGCTTTTTATATAAAGTGGGGCCTCTCCACGCCCATACCGGCATGATGGCCAACACAAAAGCTCTCACTGACATCTTTGCATACTGGTTAGTTTTCACTACGTGAGGTCTCGCAGGATGCGAGTATCGCGATGTTTACGTACGTCTGGTTATGATTAACGGTTAATACGCGCTCATCTGCAGATATATTAGGTCAAAATTTGAAGAGTAGCGGTTTGAAGGGCAGAGGAAAAACACTGCCAAAGCAAGAGCGAAGAAAAAAACCTCTGCGATAGTTGGGCCGGGTTGTAAGTCCAGTAGCGGTTTTCTTGCTGCCTGTGACAGGTCAGCCAAGCGTAGGCTTTGTTAACAGTTGGTGTCATGCAGGCGATACCTTTGGCATCATGGAGCGATGTTACTCGGCAGCTGCAGCTGGGTGCCGGTGTTGGCTCTTCGGTCAGCGTCAGCATACCTGTAACAGTTGGGTTCATAATCGTTTAGTGCCCGATTTACAATGTAGAGTAGTGTTGGAGGTTTGTTTGTGCCTTAATGGGCGCGTTTGTCGGCATCCCTGCTGCAGCCTGTTGATCGGCTTTGATAGCATCTGGCATATCCAATCAATTTTGCGACGTGCACGGGCTCACCGATGTTGTCGCTTGTGAGTGTTTGTTAGTTCGCCATAGGTGACTACACCCAAGCTAGCAGTGTCTTTGGCCGCTTATGCTTCCACGTATGGATGTACTGATATCCCTCTAAAACCTTCATACTGCCACACTTCCTCCATTATCAAATAGACGAGTTTCTGATGTCTCATGATGATTGCTACCAACCGATCGCTTTTTTAGTCCAAGTTTTTTTCTCAGTTCTGTTCAGTCCCTTCCCATTAATTATCCTTTCTAACTTTCAGCTATATTCTTAAGGACTACATTTAAAAAAATCCCATTTCCTTTTGGCTGAACTGTCTGTCGTCCGCATTTCACTGCCGTTCAAGATCACACTCCACACAAATATCATCCGAAAAGACTTCCTACATATTAATATTATGTTCCACGCTTGCAAATTTCTATGCGTGTTATTTCATTTATTAGCACCTTCACCTTTATTCTGAGCACTTCTTTCACCCCTATGACTACTCACGTCCCTCAACAGAGTTGCTCTAGAAACTTCTTTCACATTTGTGATTGTCGGCTTGCGTGCACCAGCAACGTTTAAAAATGGTTTAAATGGCTTTGAGCACTATGGGACTTAACTGCTGAGGTCATCAGTCCCATAGAACTACTTAAACCTCACTAACCTAAAGACATCACACACATCCATGCCCGAGGCTGGATTAGAACCTGCGACCGTAACGGTCGCGCGGTTCCAGACTGTAGCGCCTAGAACCGCAACTTTTACTCTTTACGAGTTTGTAAGTGCTGAATTGAGATTAGAGCAGGCTTTGAGAATTTTTTCTTTGCCTCAGTATGCTCTAGTCGCTTTGTTCAAAATTTGTATTAATGTATCCTGTCTACATCAAAAGTATTTTCATTCTTTCTCGTTTAACAATGATTCAGAATGTAAAAAGTTCAAAATTAGCATCAGAAGCTCGGTAAAACAGCGTACGACATAAACATAAAGGGTAGCTGTGCTGCTGGTGTGAGCAACAATGATCATTAGTGGTACCTATAGCTGCATTAGCTCCTGTATTCTTCTTCTCTTGGTTTTAATGCTGTGATAGGAATCAGTAATTAGCATATATCAGCTGTCAAAAGTGCTATAAGTCAATATCATGAGGAAATGTAGCATTGGGTACCAAACGTTACACGGGAAAAGATAAATTGTGAGTGTATCAGTAAGTTTCAAATTCTATGCGCTTTCGAGTGACGTTAACAAGCGCAGCTCTCGTTTTTAGCGAACGCATGCAGCTTTCCGATAGCAAAACGCCTCGCTTCTCGGCGAAATTATTCAAATTCAGAGCACGAAAAGAGCGTCTGCCACAAATTTACATGTAGGGAATTATCAAACAGTAATCTGCTACCCGCTGTCTGCAGCGTGGCAGCATTTCGACGTCCACCAAATGATTTATGCGAGTAATTTCTTGTTCTTTTGTTTATGGATACAAAGCCAACATCGGTCAGCCCAAATGTACTCCCTCCCCCTGAACATTCGAATTCTGCGCGCCAGCAAGAATATACCTTTCTATATTCTACATAAACTTCTAAAATTCAGAGCATATATCAAGCAGATGACACCCTAACTGTTTATCTATATTTCTCTTCCTCCCCTTCTGTCTTTGTGTTTTCTATAATTTTTTTAGGTTATGCTCCACAGCTTTTACGGTAATTTTTTTTTTACGTATGCCAACAAAAGCTGCTAACACCTTTATTCTGCAGTAGCTACTTTTGACAGCATGTGTTCAGACTGGCCGGTCGCGGTGGTCTAGCGGTTCTAGGTGCTCAGTCCGGAACCGCGCGACTGCGACGGTCGCAGGTTCGAATCCTGCCTCGGGTATGGATGTGTGTGATGTCCTTAGGTTAGTTAGGTTTAAGTAGTTCTAAGTTCTAGGGGACTGATGACCACAGATGTTAAGTCCCATAGTGCTCAGAGCCATTTGAACCATTTGTTCAGACGGCATAATACATAATTAGAGCATAGAATTTTATAATTTGAATGTCATGAGCATCATACAGGGTTGTTATGAAGTCTCACTGCATTCAAAAAAAGTAATGGCTGCATTTACACCATACACATGTCTTATTATTATTGTCAGTGGGAGTATATACGTTAATGGTACTTGAGCATTGTTTACAGCCATTTCAAAGCATTAATTACCTCGCTGAAGAGCAGACCGAAATACTTTCTGAACCCTATTTCCTGAAATAGCTGATGCTGCATCCTGGATTCGAGCATGTATATCCTGGAAATCCCTCCCCTTGTACCCCATGCAAAACATCCAAGGGTGTCAAATCAGGTTTATTGGCACTGTATATATATATATATATATATATATATATATATATATATATATATATATATATTGACGAAAAGAAAAATCACAACGTCAAAAATAATTAATGTAGGGTAATGTAATTTCGAGAATACATTTATCTACCTATTTAAGTGATTAACATGGCACAGGTTAATGTAAGTGCAAGACAAACAATTGCAAATGTGAAATACTGGTATATTAATGACCAGTGTAACCACCATGTTGTTGAATGTAAGCCCTCCAACGGCCTCTCGCTTGACACCACTGAAGTCGCAAATGGAGAGCTTAGGGGGCCAGTGGAATGGTCAGCGCGTCTGCCTGTTTTGTAACAGTTCGTTGCAGTTTGTGAGATGGAATCCGACGCCTGTTGCACCTGCCTGTGGACGACACTGGAGTTTCGCACGATGATGTCCCATATGTGCTCGATTGGAGACAGATCTGGCGATAGAGCGTTATCTGGTTGGAAAAACACCCCCTGGAATGCTGTTCTTGCATGGCAGCACCACAGCTCGAGTCACCAGATTGACGTACAAATTTGCAGTCATGGTGCTTGGGATAACCATTAGAGTGCTTCTGTTGTCGTACAAAGTCGAACCCAGACGATACCTCCAGGTGTAGGTCCAGTGTGTCTAGCAGGCAGACAGGTTGGTTGCAAGCTCCTCAACTGGCCCCCTTCTAACCAACACATCACCATCACTGACATCGAGGCAGAACGAGTTTCCATCAGATAACACAACAGACCTCCACCCAGCCCTCCAATGATCTCTCGCTTGACACCACTGAAGTCGTAAATGGAGAGCTTTGGGGTCAGTGGAATAGTCAGTGCGTCTGCCTCGGAGCTCTCTTTGAAGTAATCGTTTTGTAACAGTTCGTTGTGGCACTGTGGTGTCAACTGCTGCTCAGATTGCTGCTCTAGATGCAGTACTAACTGCCAGATCCACATTTCAAACACAATGGTTTTCCCTATCGGTAACACCACGGGGCCGGCTAGAATCTGGTCTTCTACCGACAGTAGATTGTCGTGAACACCGCTGCCAGCAATCATGTATAGCGGCTACATTCCTGTCAAATTATTCTGTAAATCGCAGAAGAAACATCCTTTAGCCCTGTTACACCACTTCGTTCAAACTCAGTGAGCCCTAAAGGAAGCTATTGTTCGCAGCCGTTACAGTGAGTGTTTAAAGCAAACATGATTTGCATGCTCTCAGTGATTCTACATGCGTCACTCTTATGCGACTAGCATAAAATTTGAATAGATGTTATCTTTCGGATGTAGAAATACGCCTACCAACTTTCGGTTGTGTTGCACAACTCCTTCTGCGATTCTTTCATCGCACTTCAGCATTCACTCTATTTCGAAGCATTAGTTACATAGCTGAAGAGCAAACCTGAATACTTTTATGATCCGTATCTCCTGAAATAGCAGATGCTTCATCGAGGATTCGAGCACTTATATCCTGCAAAACAGTCACGTTTATTTTGAAAACCTGTGACTTTCTGTATCCCCACCCAAAGGAAAAATCCAAGGGTGTTAAACCAGTTGAACCTCTGGTACCCAACTGTTGGCAAATCTTCGATTTAGATGCTGCATTACTGTGAGTGTAAAATGTGGGAGTGCTCCATCACAGTGTTAAAAATGCCTTCCATCTGAAGCTGTGGTTCCAGAAATTACTCTTTGATATTCAATGGTAGCGTGTAGCTTAAGGTGGCTCCTTACGCCAAATAAGGCAGTTATGTTTCTCATCTCTTCCCCACATGGGAAATGTGGTTTCGTCAGTAAACAACATGTGATGGCTTGGTTCAAATGGCTCTGAGCACTATGGGACTTAACATCTGTGGTCATCAGTCCCCTAGAACTTAGAACTACTTAAACCTAACTAACCTAAGGACATCACATACACCCATGCCCGAGGCAGGATTCGAACCTGCGACCGTAGCAGTCCCGCGGTTCCGGACGGAGCGCCTGAACCGCTAGACCACCGCGGCCGGCCAACATGTGATGTAAGACGTGTTGGTTGTCTGAAGCTCATATCATATCATAACACGCAACCTGCGAAGCTATGCAATTTTTTTGTCTAATTTGTGGAGCATCTGATTGTGGTGCACTTTTTTCTTTAGTGTAAAGTGGACTACTTTCATAATCTTCGATTTTGGTACGTCTAACTTGCCGTTTAAACGACGAGTTGATGCACTCAGGCTACTTTTGATAGCTTCTCTGATTTATTGTAGCAGCCTCTTGTGGTATAGGAGGTCATTGGCAAAGTTTCCAGTTGTCTGGAATTTATTAACAACTAACCAGATGTTTGATCTTGTTGGTGTTGACTTTTGAAATTTCCGACTTTGCTCCTGTTGCACTGCCGGGCAAGAACAATCAAGCACCCGCACACTAACAACAGCCACACGTTCTTGTATCCTAGTCACTCTTGTTGATTTTCCTGAAAAAATAAAAGATAATAATAGGCCCAAGATAATCATAGAAAAGGGTTGTAAAAAATACATCGTAGGTATGTAACGTATCGAGACTTTATGACCATCTGTACTAAAACCTCTACACACCTTGAAATTAAGGAAGTGGGGTGGCTTGCTTGCTTCAACGATACAGATAGCCGTAACATATGTGCGACCACAACGGAGGAGTATGTGTGGAGAAGCCAGATAAACGTGCGTTTCCTGAAGAGAGGTAGCAGCCTTTACTGTGGTTACAAGGGCAACAGACTGGATGACTGTTTGTGTGTGTGTGTGTGTGTGTGTGTGTGTGTGTGTGTGTGTGTGGAACGGCTTTGTGTACACTGGAAGGAGAGAGAAGGTTTGGCATCCTGGTGGACCTTGAACAGCACATTCTAGGTACCCCAGCTTCGTTAGTAATCACTTGTTTGTCGGAAGATGCTCTACCTACCTACGATAGAGTATGCCTTAGCATACCACTCAGTGAAACGGCACAGTGGTAAGACGCTTGTATTCTGGAGTACAGCGGTTCAAATCCCCATCTAGCCATCTAGATGTTGCTTTTCCGTGACGTCTCCAAATCGCTTAAGAAGGATGCCAGGATGGTTCCTATGTAGGGGCACGACTGATTTCCCTCTCCATCCTTCCCCAATCCGATCGCCTGCTCCCCTCTATTGACATCGTCGTAGATGGGCCATTAAGCCCTAACTTTCCTTCCTTCCTTTTTTCAACACACATTGCTAAGGTCTGCTTTTATACACTTATTACGTAATACCTTAGGTTAGCTAGTGTGTATGCTGTCAGTTCTGTGAAATGAGGTAAGACTTTTGATGTCACCCGACACAGTACCTCTAACCTCCAAACGCTAGGCTAATGGGACTCCTACTGCATATCTGTTATTGCAACGGGCTTATTTACTGTTTAAAAATTCGCAGGGTATCATGTCAACAATGTACCGCATTCTGCCATTAATTAAGCCCTGCGGACTGCGTGAAGCTGTTATATTTATGCACGGATGTTATTTTGTTTGGGGAATACTCATTTATCGTTGCACACGTTAATTAGTGTCGTTACGCTTAAAGGATGGAGAAAATTCGTTAAACTGTGTTTCCATTTCAAATTATCTGTCTCAGAACCATACAACAAATACCATGTGTTATTTACATTGATGTCTATTCTCAGTGAATACGGACTTATTAAGGCAGGTATTGGGGCGGGGGAAACCACCGCCCCGACCACCCCAATCCCCGCAACCCGGCCTCCTTTCAATAAAACTTAACTTGCCGTCACTATTACTTTTACTGTGCCCACAGATACCTTAGATTTTAATAACAATGACAGTAAAATATACAGAGGGTATTTGTTTCAGCTTAAGACGAGTAGATATCTCGAAAACGACGTATAACGTGAAAAAATTTTCCAGGTGAAAAGTTGGGATAGGTAAAGGGGATATCTGTCGTGCTACAACCCCTGCGAAGATGGGATCAACTTTGTATTTTCAAGTTAAGAATCCCCCATTTTTACTTTATTTTCTACATCAAATCACTGTTTTCCATTCGTGCCGGCCGTTGTGGCCGAGCGGTTCTAGGCGCTTCAGGATGGGACCACGCTGCTAATACGGTCGCAGGTTCGAATCGTGCCTCAGGCATGCATGTGTGTGCTGTCCTTAGGTTAGCTAGCTTTAAGTAGTTCTAAGTTCTAGGGGACTGATGACCTCAGATGGCTTAGAACCATTTGAACCATTTTTCCATTCGTGGTAGATGGTACTGTAATCGACACACATAAAGCTTGCCTGCATTTTGGAATTAAGAACCGACGCATTTCATTGTATACATCATTTAGGATCTAAATATATACCTTTGTGTTCTAACGGTTAGTATTTATGCTCGAAATTTACTTTAGTTGTTGATTGTGCAGTGCAATATCGTTAGCCTTTTCAGTGTCTGATTAGAAATTACTTTTAGCGTGTTCCAGCAACAAGGACACGGCTGTATTAGTTTTCGGTTCCAGTCAGAATACTTGATATCAGTAAGTCCCCTTGCACACACTGTGTGCCTTGATTTCGGTAAGTCCCCTTGGCTTTCACCATTTCGGTGCCTAATTTCAGTGAGTATCCATGACATATGCACCTATCACTATCACTTTATGGACATTTTAACTTATTACAATGGCGGCAGACGCGCAGCAGCCAGAGCGAGAATTATGTCGGTTGGATGGAAACACATTGCTGGCGGCGCTCGAGGACGGCCATCGAAGTCATGCATACCTATGGTTTGGGAACTTACCATAATGAACCCCGTAGAGAATAGGAAACTACATTAACATACAAATAGTTTATATTCCAGAAATGGCAGTGACTATCCATATTATTCGTACTGTACAATCACACCTGCTACACTCAAGTAACGTTTGAACATCAATATCAACCGTTAAAAAACACAAAGGTTTACATTCACATGGTAAATGAAATGTAGAATGAAATGTGTCGGTTCTGAACCCTTTGAGGCTTGAATTTTTTTCTGGACGAAGATAAATTTTTCTTTACATTGTAATGCTCGTAGGTGATTTTGTAACAATTTTAGTTACAAGATTTGTACAAAAACATGTACCCGTTTTCAAAATGTACCTTTTTGCAACTGGCTTCCTTTTGTGACGAAAATAACTTATTTTGAAACAAAATGTGTGTGACATCTTATGGGACTTAACTGCTAAGGTCATCAGTCCCTAAGCTTACACACTACTTAACCTAAATATCCTAAGGACAAACACACACACCCATGCCCGAGGGAGGACTCGAACCTCCCCCGGGACCAGCAGCACAGTCCACGACTGCAGCAGCACAGTCCACGACCGCTCAGCTAATCCCGCGCGGCTATTTTGAAACATTCACTGTTGAAATAAATAAACTGATCATTCATTGATTACCATGCAGCCCACCCACCTCCCCAGAGGTCGGAACCCCTTCAACCCACAGAAGAGACACAAAGGTGATGGGTCCAGTCAGTAGCTCCTCTTGAGAAACATTGTTCGGAACGAAGCTGAAGGAATCAACTGTCTTGTAGACTGGTAGTCTGCTCCTTCTTCTATATCCTCTCCTGCGGTACGGCATGGCTGTGTGCTCGGTGTGGCTGCCTCGAGTCGAATGAGCCTGCAGCTGCCTCGGGAGCAAAAGCGCTGATAAGACGTCACGAGCGCCTTATCGTGACGTCACTTCCGCTGATAAGTTTGATTTTCCAGCAACACGGGCCTAGTAAAACTAGGGCCCGTGTTCCGTGTGCCTCGCTTGGAGCACTGGTCAGCCCTGGCGTAGCGCTCAGAGTACACCCCTGGTGACTTAGCCTGCTGCGCGACGCGCAAGTCACGTGACCAGGGGTGTACACTGAGCGCTACGCCAGGGCTGACCAGTGCGCCAAGCGAGGCACACGGAACACGGGCCCTAGTTTTACTAGGCCCGTGTTGCTGGAAAATCAAACTTATCAGCGGAAGTGACGTCACGATAAGGCGCTCATGACGTCTTATCAGCGCTTTTGCTCCCGAGGCAGCTGCAGGCTCATTCGACTCGAGGCAGCTGCACCGAGCACACAGCCATGCCGTACCGCAGGAGAGGATATAGAAGAAGGAGCAGACTACCAGTCTACAAGACAGTTGATACCTTCAGCTTCGTTCCGAACAATGTTTCTCAAGAGGAGCTACTGACTGGACCCATCACCTTTATTGGATGCAAGATTAACTTTTCATGTACAACTACAGAAACTGTTCCAGGCAATTCATGGTTAACACTTGCCGTAGTACGAGGTGTGTGACTTAGCCTGCTGCGCGCCGCGCAAGTCACGTGACCAGGGGTGTACACTGAGCGCTACGCCAGGGCTGACCAGTGCGCCAAGCGAGGCACACATAACACGGGCCCTAGTTTTACTAGGCCCGTGTTGCTGGAAAATCAAACTTATCAGCGGAAGTGACGTCACGATAAGGCGCGCGTGACGTCTTATCAGCACTTCCGCTCCTGAGGCAGCTGCAGGCTCATTCGACTCGAGGCAGCCGCACCGAGCACACAGCCATGCCGTACCGCTCGTAGCAATAATAATATTAAATTGCATTGTGGAATATAACTAACGAACAGCTTCCGTGTATTCTGGCGGTCACAAGCTGCCGCGCATTGCTACATTGACCTGTCCATATTTTTATAGTAATGCCCAACAGTTAGCAGCACTTGTGCATGATGAGAAGGTTGAACATTCACAAATGTGTACACGAGGTTTCCACTGGAGAAAACTATTTCTGTTACAACTAAGATAGAGTAAACGTTAATGTACACGATTGTAGTCAGTGGGCACGAAAGGGTTAATTGCAGAAACAAGCACTCTTGATTTTTGTAGATTACAGCGCCATCTACCACGAATGGGTAACAATGGTTTGAGTAAAAGGTAAGTATTTTTTGCATGGAATCCAAATATGTAGTTTAAATGGTGAGAGGGTTCCAATTTCAAAATACAAAATTGAAGCCAGCCACGCAGGAAAGGTGGTTAGGAGGTGGCCAGTTGTAACACAGTTAGATATCCCCTTTCTTACACGGTTGGTGCATAAGTCTGTAGCATTTCTGTTTTGCATGTTGGTATTAAGACTGCCATGGATTTATTTATCGATTGTCCTTTCTTATTCGTAGTTCGCTGTTGCCATTTGATTTTGAAAAACAAACAAGCAAACACCGTCCCAACAGGTCTTGAAGGCCCCAGTTACCGACCGGCCGCCGTGTTTTCCTCAGCCCTCAGATGTCACCGGATGCGGAAAAGGTGGGATATTTGGTCAGTTCATATGTTGTAAGAAATTCTGTCGTCTGGACATTGTGAATGAAGCTGTGGACGCTAGTAAATGGAGGGCCAAGTTGAGACATTGTAACATTCCGACATGAGTCTTCTATCTGATATCAATACAGTCTAATAATAGGGTCACAGCAGCAGAGGCAGCCAGCAACATTTGGGCCATGGATGGTGATAATGCCATTGGAATGTGGATAATGGTATTGGACAAAGAATAACAAGAAAGTGGTTTTCTCATTTTAAGGAGGATTGCTTTGACAATTGTGACTCTCGACGTTGAGGAAGACCTTCTGGGATTGATAGAGATCGTTTAAAGGCGTTAATTCACAGTCATCCACGTCAGTGTTCTCGAGAACTGGCAGATGTGTTGAACTTTGATCATTCCACGATCATGCAACATTTGCATGCAATGGGGAAGATGCAAAAATCGGCTGTATGGGTACACATGCTCTAAGCAAAAATTAGTAAAATCGATTGTTGGCCTTATGTGCCCCTCTGTGTTCTCGTCATCAGTTGGTTCGTGAAAAACACCGACCATTCCAATTCTGTACTGTTACTGATGACGAGAAATGGTGTCATTACGCTAACGTAAGCAAAAGAAAGGAAAGGTTGAGCCCAAACAGAGCAATAAACTCCGCGTACAAACACTTGCGCGCATCCACCAAAAATAATGTTATGCAACTGGTGGAACAGCGACGGTGTGGTGTTACGAATTGCTTCCCCGAGGTGTAACGATCACCGCTGACATTTACTGTCAACTGAAACGTTTTGCAGACGCAATCGAACGACCAGGAAAAGTCGTGATGTGATGCTACTCCATGATAACGCCCGCTCGCATTCTGCTAGACCGACAAAAAAAAAGCTACGCGGGAGCTGGGTTGGGAAGTCATTCCGCACCCACCTTATTTACCGGATCTTGCGCCTTCAGATTTTTACCTTTTCCGCTCTCTATCGAACAACCTTCAAGGAACTTCCTTTTCATATGAAAATGCGCACGGAACATGTCTCGAATAGTTCTGCACCTCGAAACCACGTGATTTCTGCAATCGCGGTGTCGATAAGTTACCTCAGCGTTGGCGGACTGTTGTAAATAGTGAAGGAGAATATGTATGTTACTGTTGACTAACGCCTATGTTATATGTACCTGTTGTGTTTATTAAACTTATGGGAAAACGCTACGAAATTATACAACAAACTAATACACTATCTTTAATCCTACAACATTTTTTTATATGATGCGTTGATTCCAAGATATTTAATTAACCCCAGTTAAAACAAAACACCCTATATAGCCTTTCAGTACTAAAATAATTATTTGTCGATATCAGGACTTAGTAAATTCCTTTGGAATTCATATAAATGCATCATCTGATAAGGATTCGTCCGTAACTCAGAGAAGTAAGTGTCTGATGCGGTTGAATTTGGAGCTGTAATATCATCAACTCTCAAAATTCTGTAGTCATTATTTACAAGATATAAAATCTACCTGTGCACTCGCCATTATCAGTGTTTCACTTAGCACTACGATTGTGGACACAGGTCGGGAAAATACAGCTATGCGAGCATGTAGGGAACGGTGAAATTTCAGTCATTTCCGTCTACGTTAATATTTTGTGTTACGATTTCTTTTTCTTCTCCCTTAGTCAGATTCTGTGGTTTGGCGGTTCTATGTGAGCACATGCGAACCGTATCGGGTATATTCTTGGCAGCAGACGTAATCAGCCAGCGAGTGGGCACTTTAAGCTAGCTGCAATGTTTCCCGTAGCCGCTCTGATCATGAGCTAGCCCTCAGGCAAGTAACTTTAAAGAATCCTGTGTTAATCCTTTGGAGACTTAAGTTTTTATACACTGGCCTGCTTCTCTGGACTGCGTTATTTTTGGATAGCTGAATCACACAGGTCTTTGAAATAAAACAAGCTATTAGATTGCTATTGTATTTTCCATTGCATTAAATTACTTGGTAAGTATTAAATGGAAGTGTAAAAGTTTTTGTTAAGGTAAGGTTCCAACAGGATATTTGCAACAGCGCTAGAAACACCAATGTAACATGTATCTACAATTTTTGTTTCTCTTCCTGTGTACACTACAATATCTAAAATAAATCTAGTTTCAACATCGCACGATGTAATTTTTTTTTCAAATCTATGCCTGTTTAAAAATAAGTCTACTTTTCCACGGAATTAGAGACTCGTCAATGAACAAATCTCTGAATTAATTTAGAATTTACTTGAATTTCCCTGTCAAAAAATTCACAAGATACGTTATTTCATGAAGCCTATTTGCCTTCTCAGCGCCTCCCAAAATGCCTGAGTCACTAAAACGTAACATTCTAAAAAAACTGTACCTAGGTATTCGTTTCGAAAAGAAAGGTGTTTCAGTCAGTGGGTATGTAGACCAAGAGTCCTCCATTCTATTCTTTTCGGCGGGAACCATTTTCTTGTTGACTGGTAAAAACTGACACATTTCGTCTGCAGTTGTATCTGTCCACTGTATTTCCCTGGCAGATCCTTGACATCGTTCATTCATTACTTTGTAGAAACCATTAATTTTACTGAAAACATATCCCATCAATTTCCTGTCCCTCATAAGTTCAAAACATTCATTTTCGCTAGGTTCCTCACTTCGTCCACAATGAGGAATAACTTCAAAATTATCGTTAGAAAAAGGGTAATTTTGAGGTGTAATCAAGTCGACTATCTGTACTCACTATTTCCGACATCTTCCTTCTTTCTCGTCTGTGAAAGGCCCGGTTCGTGAATAATTTCTGCGTCACTCGAAGGATCTTAACTTTCTCTTGGTAATACCTTGCAGTAATTGTGGTCTTCCAAATAATTACCAGATTCGCAACTGGGTCTTCGTTTAGCAGTATTTCTGTAATTTGATCGTCACCCAAACCTTTCGAAGGTGACATTGTCACCAAACACGAAAACACAAGTGCAAGTATCGAATTTAGTTCCCATAGATCAAATGTATAACACCTATTGAAAACGCGTGTAGAACCAGATGTTCGCGACAGATTTCAGCACCATTCAGTCACAGAAGGGACCAGTCGCACCTGCAGAGTGGCAGATACACGTGACAGAAAAGCGAAAACGCACCCGAGAGGTCGTAGGATAGAGCGACAACATGGCTGTCACTGTACCGTTCGCAAATTGTTAAACATTACCTCTAATATTCGTGTGTTCCTAGTTATTTACGACACTCGTAGTTTTCATGCTGCTACATTCTCCGAAATTTAAGTCTAAAAATGGGATTGATGTGTACAAAAATATGTACAAAAATATGTACCATAGACCTAAACGAGATGGAGTGGGTCAAGTTCCTCAACGAAACGGATAGCCGTACGTAAGAGCAACCATAACAGAGGGGTGGTTTACTGATCTGACCTCGTAACATTATCCGAAGTGGCTTTGTTGTGCTGGTACTAATAGTGGGTTACTCACTGTGCCGTCGTCATGAGGGGGCAAAACTGGCACTCTACGAATCGCAGCGTGAAGTGTTAAGTCCATTATTAGCGTAGCTGCGTTACAGAATTTAAAATGCGGAATGGATAGGCTCGTGGTTCATGGTGTGGTTTCCTGTTGTCATGTCCTAGTTCATGAACCACGGGCAACGTATGAGTGGCCAAGTAAGTGGTCCTGACAGTCGGGATACCAGTTACTTTGGAATAAGGCTGGGCATCTCGGACATATTCTGAGTCGTGGTCATCTTTGTGCTCAGACGGCAAAGACTACCAAATCCACCGGTTAGTCCCTCAACCGTTAGGGGTAAAACTCAATGGGACCCGGGGCAAGTAAGGCTAGCAACCTGCTTCCCTGGTACTTTAAATATGATGCTGGCAACAGTCAGAGCAAAATGCCTCGGACCTTTGGAGGTGACGGAGTCCCACCTCTAATTGACAAACCAGGGACTCCTAAGATACGACCCGGCAAACGAATGGTAACGAGATGGGGAGCTATTAATATCAATGGGGGCTACTCTGGGAAGAAGGTAGAGCTGGCAGAGGCTGCAAGTAAGATGGGATTGGACGTTTTAGCTGTTAGTGACATTCGGGTAAGGGGTGTGAGAGAAGAGGAAGTGGGAGAATACAAGGTCTACCTGTCAGGAGTCAAAGCAGGAATAGCACAATGGGGTGTAGGGCTTTACATCAGCAAAGAAATGGAACCCAGCGTAGTCGCAATAAGGTATGGAAACGAACGACTGATGTGGATAGATTTGACAGTGTCTAGCAAGAAAATTAGGACTGTGTCAGTATATTCGCATTGTGAACGGACAGATCAAGGTAAGACGGATAGTTTTTATGACGCACTCAGTGATGTAGTTGTTAGAGTAAAGGACAAGGACAGTGTTCTGCCCATGGGTGATTTTAATGCCAGGGTTGGAAATCGAACAGAAGGGTATGAATAGGTTATGGGTAAATTTGGAGAGGATATGGAGGCCAACAGGAACGGGAAACAACTCTTGGATTTCTGTGCCAGTATGGGATTAGTAATCACAAACTCCTTTTTTAAACATAAGAACATTCACCAGTATACTTGGGAAGGCAGAGGAACCAGATCTGTCATTGACTATATAATAACAGATCAGGAATTCAGGAAGGCTTTGAGGGACACACGTGTATTCAGGGGATTCTTTGATGACACTGATCACTATTTGATCTGCAGTGAAATTGGTATTGTGAGGCCGAAAGTGCAGGAGGTCAGGTCCATATGTAGGAGGATAAGAGTGGAGAAACTTCAGGATAAGGAAATCAGGCGCAAGTACATAACAGTGATCTGAGAAAGGTACCAGTTAGTTGAATGTAGTCAATTACAGTCATTGGAAAAGGAATGGACAAGGTACAGGGACACAGTACTAGAAGTGGCTAAAGAATGTCTTGGAACAGTAGTGTGTGAAGGTAGGATGAAGCAAACAGCTTGGTGGAATGACACAGCCAAAGCAGCCTGTAAAAGAAAAAAGAAGGCGTATCAAAAATGGCTACATACTAGAACTCAGGTAGACAGAGAAAGTTATGTTGAAGAAAGAAACAAAGCCAAACAGATAACTGCAGCATCCAAGAAGAAATCTTGCGAAGATTTTGGAAAAGGTTGGAGACGTTGGGTCAAGCTGCTAGAAAACCATTCTGGAGTGTAATTAGCAGTCTTCGAAAGGGAGGTAAGAAGGAAATGACAAGTATTTTGGACAGGTCAGGAAAACTGCTGGCGAATCCTGTTGATGCCTTGGGCAGATGGAGAGAATATTTTGAAGAGTTGCTCAATGTAGGTGAAAATACGTTCAGTAATGTTTCAGATTTCGATGTACAATGGATAGGAATGATGATGGAAATAGGATCACATTTGAAGAAGTGGAGAAAATGGTCAATAGATTGCAGTGGAATAAAGCGGCTGGGGTGGATGAAATTACGAGTAAGTCGGAACTCATCAAATACAGTGGAATGTCAGGTCTTAAATGGCTACAGAGGACAACTGAAATGGCGTGGGAGTTGGGACAGGTTCCATCCGACTGGACGAAAGCAGTAATTACACCAATCTTTAAACATGGAAACAGAAAAGATTGTAGCAACTGCAGAGGTATCTCTTTAATCAGCGTTGTGGGTAAAACCTTCTCAGGTATTGTTGAAAGGAAAGTGCGAGTATTAGTTGAGGACAAATTGGATGAAAATCAGTGTGGGTTTAGGCCTCTTAGAGGTTGTCAGGACCAGATCTTTAGCTTACGGCAAATAATGGAGAAGTGTTATGAGTGGAACAGGGAATTGTATCTATGCTTTATAGATCTAGAAAAGGCATATGACCGGGTTCCTAGGAGGAAGTTATTGTCTGTTCTACGAGATTATGGAATAGGAGGCAAACTTTTGCAAGCAATTAAAGGTCTTTACATAGATAATCAGGCAGCAGTTAGAGTTGACAGTAAATTGAGTTCATGGTTCAGAGTATTTTCACTGGTAAGACAAGGCTGCAACCTCTCTCCACCGTTGTTCATATTATTTATGGATCATATGTTGAAAACAATAGACTGGCTGGGTGAGATTAAGAATACGTGAACACAAAATAAGCAGTCTCGCATATGCGGATGACTTAGTTGCGATGGCAGATTCGATTGAATGTTTACAAAGTAATATTTCAGAGCTAGATTAGAAATGTAAGGACTATAGGACTATGGTATGAAGATTGTAAGGACTATAGGACTATGGTATGACGATTAGCATCTCCAAAACGAAAGTAATGTCAGTGGGAAAGAGATATAAACGGATGGAGTGCCAAATAGGAGGAACAAAGTTAGAACAGGTGGACGGTTTCAGGTACTTAGGATGCATATTCTCACAGGATGGCAACATAATGAAAGAACTGGAAGCGAGGTGTAGCAAAGCTAAAGCAGTGAGCGCTCAGCTACGATCTACTCTCTTCTGCAAGAAGGAAGTCAGTACCAATACTAAGTAATCTGTGCACCGTTCAATCTTTCGACCAACTTTGTTGTATGGGAGCGAAAGCTGGGTAGATTCAGGTTACCTTATCAATAAGGTTGAGGTTACGGATATAAAAGTAGCTAGGATAATTGCAGGTACTAGTACATGGGAACAATGGCAAGAGGGTGTCCACAATGAGGAAATCAAAGAAAAACTGGGAATGAACTCTATAGATTTAGCAGTCAGGCTTAGATGGTGGGGTCATGTACACGCATGAGAGAAGCAAGGTTACCCCAGAGACTCATGGGTTCAGCGGTAGAGGGTAGGAGGAGTCGAGGTAGACCAAGGAGAAGGTACCTGGATTCGGTTAAGAATGATTTTGAAGTAATAGGCTTAATATCAGAAGAGGCACCAATGTTAGCACTGAATAGGGGATCATGGAGGAATTTTATAAGGGGGATTATGCTCCAGACTGAACGCTGAAAGGCATAATAAGTCTTGAATGATGATGATGATGATGGATAGGCTCAGGTTAGACATAGTGGGAAGTAGTGAAGAATGATGGCAGGAAGGACAGGGCCGCTTATCATCAAGTTATCTAGTAATCACGCGGGACTGCTACGGTCGCAGGTTCGAATCCTGCCTCGGGCATGGATGTGTGTGATGTCCTTAGGTTAGTTAGGTTTAAGTAGTTCTAAGTTCTAGGGGACTGATGACCACAGATGTTAAGTCCCATAGTGCTCAGAGCCAGCCATATCTAGTAATCAACATAAAATTAAATACGAGTAATGCAGTAGTAGAGCTAATAATGCCTAGGAGTAAGAAAACAGGACTCAAGGTCAGTTGTTATAAACAGTTCAGTGGAACCATTATCGTAGCCAAGATATACACGAAGCCAACACATATCACAGTAATACAAGCTGATTTCTACAGTGTACAGAGAGCCGTAACTCACACCAATCGCGATAGCTGGCTTATTTACCCTACTGAGAAATTTCGAAACCTTGCCACCTGAAAAAGTGGTTTCGCTGGGCAGTTGAAGTAGTCACGAATTTGTCTTCTAACTAAATTTACGCTTAATTTTGCGACATAATGGTCCATCTTCATCAGAAAAAATTTCATCTTCCTATCAAAATCGTCAGTGAAAATGTAGCACTTTCCAAAGCTTAGACTTCTGTGACATACAGAACAGCTGATGCATACTGTGCACCTAGACAAGTCAACTTGTCAACAGCCTGACTATTTGATTTAATATGTGACAGAATATTGGAGCCTTCAGGTCCTTGAGTGCAGTAAAACCGGGTCCACGCATTCAATTTACCGTGAACGTGAATCACGATATTTATTTTAGCGCTGTCTGTGACCAAATATTGACCTTCTTCTACATCTGCATTATGAATATGCTTTGGAAACTTCTGCTACTTTCATAGTTTGAAGAACGGTCTTGCATTTGAAAAATTAATGGACCTATCTGAACTGTCCAAGGCCTAAAGCTAACAAACTACCTAACTACAAACAACTCGACAAATACCGTGATAACAGATGATATGAAGGTTGTAAAGGATGCACAAGAGGCGCCTTTTTTTTTTTTTTTTTTTTTTTTTTTTTTTTTTTTTTTTTTTTTTTTTTTTTTGAGTTACCAATCTTCCGACTAGTTTGATGCGTCCCGCCACAAATTCTTTCCTGTGCCGACCTCTCCGGCCCACAGTAGCGCTTCCAACGTAAATCCTCAACTATTTGCTGGATGTACCCCAATCTCTGTGTTCGTCTACAGTCTTTGCCCTCTGCAGTTCCCTCTAGTACCACGGAGTTCTTTCCCTAATGTCTTAAGACATGCTCTACAATCCTGTCGCTTATCCTTGTCAGTGTTTTCAACATATTTCTTTCCTCGTCGATTCTGTACAGAATTTCCTCATTCCTTATCTTATCAGGCCATCTAATTTTTAACATTCATCTGTAACGCCACATCGCGAATACTTCGGTTCTCTTCTGTTCCGGTTTTCCCACAGTCCATGTTTCGCCACCATACAATGCTGCGCTCCAAACGTAAATTCTCAGAAATTTCTTCCTAAAATTAAGGCCAATGTTTGATACCAGTAGACGTCTCTCGGCCAGGAATTCCCATTCCGCCAGTGCTAATCTGCTTTTCATGTACTTCTCCGTCCGTCATTGGGTATATTGCTGCCTAGGTAGCAGAATTCTTTAACTTCATTTACTTCGTGACCATGTTAAGTTTCTCGCTATTCTCATTTCTGCTACTTCTCACTACTTTCGTCTTTCTTCGATTTACTCTCAATTCATATTCTGTACTCATTACACTGTTCGTGCCATTCATTAGATCAAGTAATTCTACTTCACTTTCACTGACGATAGCAATGTCATCAACGAATCGTATCACAGATTTCCTTTCACCTTCAATTTATTCCCACTCCTGAACCTTTCTTTTATTTCCATCATTGCTTCTTCGATGTACAGACTGAACAGTAGGCGCGAAGGACTAAATCTCTGTCTTACACCCTTTTTAATCCGAGCACTTCTTTCTTGGTCGCCCACCGTTATTACTCCCTCTTGGCTCTTGTAAAAATATTGTACATTACCCGTCTCTCCCTATAGCTTGCCACTACCTTTCTTACAACTTCGAACATGTTGCACCATTTTACATTGTCGAACTTCTTTTCCAAGTCGACAGATCCTATCAACATGTCTTCATTTTTCTTTAGTCTTGCAACGTCAGAATTGCCTCTCTGATGCCTTTATCTTTCCTAAAGCCAATCTGATCATCATCCAACACAACCTCAATTCTCTTTTCCATTCTTCTGAATATTATTCTGGTCAGCAACATGGAAACATGAGGTGTTAATCCCAATGATTTTAGAAGTACTGATGGAATGTTATCTATTCCTCCTGCTTTATTTGATTTTAAGTCCTCCAAAGCTCTTTGAAATTCTGATTCTAATACTGGACCCCTGTCTCTTCTAAATCGACTGCCTGTTTCTTTTTCTGTCACACCAGACAAACATTCTTCTATCACATCACACAAATATTCCCCCTCATAGAGGCCTGAAATATACTCTTTCCACCTATCCGCTCTCTCCTCTGCGTTTAACAGTGGAATTCCCGTTACACTCTTAATGTCACCACCCTTGCTTTTAATTTTATCGAAGCTTGTTTTGACTTCCCTATATGCTGAGTCAGTCCTTCCGACAATCATTTCTTCTTCGATTTCTTCACAATTTTCATGCAGCCATTTCGTCCTAGCTTCCATGCACTTCCTATTTATTTCGTTCCTCAGCGACTTGTATCTCAGTATTCTTGAATCTCCCGGAACATTCTTTTACTTTCTTCTTTCACCGATCAACTGAAGTATTTCTTCTATTGCCCATGGTTTCTTCCCAGTTGCCTTTTTTTGTACCTATGTATTTCTATCCAACTTCTGTGATTGCCCATTTTAGGGACATCCATTCCTCTTCAACTGTACTGCCCACAGAGCTATTCCTTGTTGCTGTATCTATAACCTTAGAGAACTTCAAGAGTACCAACTACTTACGTATCTCACTGTTTGCGTATTGATTCTTCCTGTCTAATGTCTTAAACTTCAGCCTACTCTTCATTCACTACTATATCGTGATCCGAGTCCATATCTGCTCCTGGGTACGCCTTACAATCCAGTATCTAATTTCAGAATATCTGGCTGATCATGAAGTAATCTAACTGAAATCTCCCCGTACCTTCTCCTAGTACACCTCCTTCTCTTGTTATTCTTGAACAGAGTATTCATTATTACTAGCTGAAACTCATTATAGAACTTAATTAGTTTTTCTTGTCTCTAATTCCTTGTGCCAAGCCCAGGTTTTCTTGTAACCCTTTCTTCTACTCCTACCTCTGTAACTGTATTCCCGTCCACCATAACTATTACATTTTTTTCTCCCTTTATGTCTCGTATTACCATTTTAATATCCTTATATACTTTCTCGGTGGCTTCATCTTCAGCTTGCGACGTCGGGATGTGTATCTAAACAATCGTTTCCACGTTGGTTGGCTGTCGATTCTGATAAGAATAATCCTATCACTGAACTATTCACAGTAACACACTCTCTCCCTATTTTCCTATTCACAACGAATCCTACTCCCGTTATCATCTTTCCATTTCTCTTCACTGACCCCTACTATATCTGGAACTAGCCTTTGCGTTTTCTTTTTTTGCATTTTCTAGCTTCCCTACCACATTCAAGCTTCTGACATTCCACGCTCCGACTCGTAGAAAGTTATCCTTAAGTTGTTCATTCAATCTTTTTCTCACGGTCACATCCCCCTTGTCAGTCTCCTTCCGGAGATCCAAATGGGGAACTATTACGGAATCTTTTGCCAATTGAGAGATCATCATGGCACTTCTTCTGTTACAGGGCACATGTCCTTTAGATACAAGTTAGGTGTCTTTAACGCGGTGGTTTCCATTGCCTTCTGCATCTTTATGCCGTTGATCATTGCTGATTCTTCCACCTTTAACCAAAATGAATGGGACTATTAACCAAATAGCCAAATAGCCCCATTCCTCCACAAACCAACCAACCAACGAAAATGGGCGCAGGATATAGGGTTAAAGATCAACCAGTCGAAAACCTATGCGGTACTGGTTGGTCATTCTAGTCTCATTAGCCCAAAATATCTCTAATTCTTACCACCTTTAGTCTTAAATGAGGTAAATATCATGTCTCTTCCTCAGCAAAGAGTCTAGAAGTAATAATACATGAAAAAAAGTTGGACTGAGGACATAACCGCAATGAGCAAGAAGGCATCAGCATCTCTCGATGTCCTACAAAAATATAAAAAGCTCTACCCCTTGATTTGATACGGAAACATGTAGAAGCGCCTACATTTCCAGTCATTGATTACAACGATGTTATCTTGCAAGATATTTCTCAGGAAAGCTCACGACGCCTGTAACTGGACAGTAATGCCTGTGTTCGTTATATCTGTGTTGTTGGACTCTGATCATATTTCACCATCATATTCACAGCTGTCCTAGCTGCTTGGAGACAAGCGCAGAGATTTCTATACGTTCTGTCTTCTCTACTGTCAAATCGACGTACACTGTCCCAGATATGTCTCCTCGACCTTAACACTCTTGTCTGAACGACATGGCAGAAAAACCCGTTCCCATATGAGCAAAAACCTTTCTGTCCCCACCCATCGTTGAGCCACTGTTTCGAAGTTCTTCTCAGTAGCAGAAACCCGATTCTGGAATAACCACCCGCAATACAGAGAACTGAATAACATCTTCAGCTTCAGATGACAGTTATTGACATCTCTACTAAGCAACAACAACGACTAACACTGTCCCTGAAAGTACTCGTTTCCCCTCTTCATGCTTCTTTCAAACCTGATCTTTCTGAATACCCACTATTCTTAGATGGTATAGTCTCCTTAAATTTCCTTTCCCCAGAATTCGCTTTATCAGAGAACATATATTTTCTACAGCTAAAAATTCTTTTACATCTACCATTATCATTACTGTAATTAATGTCATTACCACTATTATTATTATTATTAGTTCCGAAAACAGCAGTGCAGAATTACTGCCAGTATTACCATCGCCACAGTTTGGCCGCTGGCCATTAATGAGTAGCTTCAGCTGTGTATGCCGCACCTGAAGTTTGTGGATTCTTTTTCTCGCAGATTTGAGCGGATTATTGGCACTGGAGACGGTGTTACAAAGTAGGAGGTGGGCGGCGGGTGGCTAATCTTTCGTCGAGTGTTCTTATGTAATTTCATACGTGTTATGTTTTTCTTTCTTTAAATAGCACAACCGTCATAGTTTGCGATTTGCCATTCTGTAACGTCATTTAACCCTAACATCCTTATTACCTAGAAATTTTCAGTGATCGCAGTCCACCTGTACAGTTACTGTAACGGAAGGATTGCTGGGATGGGGTTCTGACGATTCTAGACGGTAGTCATCTCGGAGGAACTTCCGCCATGTCACCCAGGACACCATATTTCTGTATCTGTCCCTCTTGCATCCCTGCGGCTTGGTAAGAGCATACTCGTGTGTATGAAGTGCGAAAATTTAAAATTATTCGTCCGTCCTATTAAGGCTACGAAGATGAACTGATGGGTTCAAAATGGCTCTGAGCTCTATGGGACTTAACTTCTGAGATCAGCAGTCCCCTAGAACTTAGAACTACTTAAACCTAACTAACCTAAGGACATCACGCACATTCATGCCCGAGGGAGGATTCGAACCTGCGACCGTAGCGGTCACGCGGTTCCAGACTGCAGCGCCTAGAACCGCTCTGCCACTCCGGCCGGCAACTGATTGGGGAAGGGTGGTAAAGAACATGGGCCACTTTTCTCTGTCTGTGGAACCGTCCTGACGTTTACGTTTAGCGTAAACCTAAATTTGGGTGGCCAGACAGTAATGTGAACCGATGTTCTCCCGACTGTAGGTCTGCAGTGTTAACCATTACGCCACCTCTTTCGGCACATTTATTCAGAATATTTTAGAAAATAGCTCGGGAGTTTGAGTCCTTTAGTGTGAAAGTTACGAAGGTGATAGGTGATACTAAACTGCTAAACTGACTGAGGTGAGGAAATAATTTTTGGAAATAAATACGTAGTGGTCCACAAGTAGTAGACCGCGGATTGAACCGCCATAGCACCTAACGGAAGTGACTCTGGCCGAAGTAGGCGTGACATCAAATGCAGACTGGCTACAGCTTGAAAAGCGTTTTCGAAAAAGATAAATTTGTTAAAAACGAATATAAGCTTATGACTGACATTAGAGATGCACCTTCTGATCTCAAAATTTAAATATTTAGGTGAATGGATTGCAGAAAGTTGTAATGAAAAGAAATCTGTCAGAGCAAGAGTCCAGAAAATGGAGACGGCATATTAGTTAACAAAAAACCTTTACAACAAAAAGAGTCTCTCGTGGAACTTCAAAATACGACACTACACAACAGTAATTAAACCCGAAACTCTCTATGCATTTCAGACACTGAATCTTCATCACAGAACACTAAAAGGGGGATTAGAAGTGAAAGAACGTAAGATAATGAGGAAAATCCTAGGACCAAGAATTAAAGATGGTGTGCATTATCCAAAACCCAATGCAGAAATATATAAAAAGCATCTCCAAAATAACAGATACAATGCGAATGAGAAGAATCCAATTCATGTAGCATTTAGAAAGAATTGACTCAAACAGGTTAACGCACAAAACCCATACATTTTTAAAGAACAAAACTACAAGACCGAACTGGTACAAACAGACGGAGAAATACCTGAGAGAATTAGGGTTTCAAAATCTACATGGCAGAAATGAAATCAGAAAAATCACAAACACACGGCGTTTTGAGGAAGGAGAGAGAAAACTAACCGACATACGTGGTCTACGCAACGAAAACTAGCCCATTCGTTGCGTATGAAGGAATACTGGGCGAAAAGGAAGGCCAACAAATGTTGATTAAGCGTGGTCCTAAGTGATCCATCCACTAAGAAGAAGAAGAACACTATAAGTTTAAGTTTTTGAAAGTCTTTTCTGAAGTGTAGCTCTGTACAGAATTGAATCGCGTTGATAAGCAGTTCATACCCCATAGATGAAATACGGTGCTACAGACGAGTGATTGAGGATCGATCGACAGTATCCGATCTACCCATGTTATCTTCAACATACATGTTTCAGTCAGTCTTCTTCAGTCAATAATGAGGAGACACTGAATCGAATTCGGGAGAGCTGAAATTTATGGCACAGCTTAACTTAAAGAAGTGATCGGTTGGTAGGCCACATATTTAGCCATCAAAGAAGCGTCAGTCAGATAATGGTGGTAAATGTGTGAGGGGAGGGCGGGGCGGGTACAAACTGTGGAGAAAGACCTGCAATTAGCAGGTTCGCCGTGCAAAAACGAAGAGGTCTGCACAGGATAGACCAGCATGGGAAGTTGCATCAGATGAGGCTTCAGACTGAAGACCGCCACCACCACTGCAAAGAACAATCAATACATGCGTAAACACGTGAGAAATGTGGGATACACAACGTCAAAATAATGAATTACCTCGAACAAAAAGGTCTATTGACACATAGTCAACATGGGTTTAGAAAACGTCGTTCCTGTGAAACACGACTAGTTCTTTATTCACATGAAGGGTTGAGTGCTATTGACAAGGGATTTCAGATCGATTCCGTATTTATGGATTTCCGGATGGCTTTGGACACTGTACCACAAAAGCGACTTGCAGTGAAATTGCGTTCTTATGGTATAATGTCTCAGCTGTGTGACTGGACTTGTGATTTCCTGTCAGAAAGGTCACAGTTCGTAGTAATTGACGGAAAGTCATCGAGTAAAACAGAAGTGATATATGGTGCTCCCCAAGGTAGTGTTATAAGCCATTTGCTGTTCCTTATCTATATGAACGATTTGGGAGACAATCTGAGCAGCCGCCTTCGGTTGTTTGCAGATGACGCTGTCGCTAATCGACTAATAAAGTCATTAGAAGATAAAAAACAAATTTCAAAACGATTTAGAGAAGATATCTGAATGGTGTGAAACTTGGCAGTTGACCCTAAATAAAGAAAAGTGTGAGGTCATCCACATGAGCGCTTAAAGGAACTCGTTAAATTTCGGGTACACGATAAATCAGTCTAATCTAAAAGCCGTAAATTCAATTAAATACCTCGGTATTACAATTACGAACAACTTAAATTGGAAGGAACACATAGAAAATGTTGTGGGGAAGGCTAACCAAAGACTACTTTTTATTGGTAGGGCACTTAGAAAATGTAACATACCTACTAAGGAGACGGCCTATACTACGCTTGCCCGTCCACTTTTAGAATACTGCTGCGCGATGTGGGATCCTTACCAGATAGGACTGACGGAGTACCTCGAAAACGTTCAAAGAAAGAAAACACGTTTTGTATTATCGCGAAATATGGGAGAGAGTGTCACAGAAATGATACAGGATTTGGGGTGGACATCATTAAAAGAAAGGCGTCTTTCGTTGCGACGGAATCTTCTCACGAAATCCCAATCACCAACTTTCTCCTCCGAATGCGAAAATATTTTTTTGACACCGACCTACGTAGGGAGGAACGATAACCACGATAAAATAAGAGAAATCAGAGCTCGTACGGAATGATATAGGTGTTCATTCTTTCCGTGTGGTATACGAGATTGGAATAATAGAGAATTGCGAAGGTGGTTCGATGAACCCTCTGCCAGGCACATAAATGGGATTTGCAGAGTATCCATGTAGATGGAGGTGTACTTAGAGCACAATTCATCCATGATTTTTGGCACATGGAACTTTTACATCGATGAAAAACTTAAATTTAAAAAAGAACTCCAAAATGTAAAACATTAATGTGTATTGCCCCTCTAATGTAAGTCGTAATATTTTGGCCCCAACATCGTCTCGTGCGTATTGGGGGACCGCTAAGTAAATAAAAAAATTAGAAATTAACAGCAACTATCCTTTCTAGAACAGCATATTTTCATCATTTCCAGGTACAACTCTGCAATAGGCTGCCTCAATTACTAGACCAAAATTATTTGATTTAGTACTGAATTGTAGATGATATACAGGACATAAAATCCCGTCTGAGGCCTGCGATCATTTTTATGTTAATAATTGGCAACCAATGCTGTTCAATCGCACTAAAGTCATGAGATGTTCAATTGACTCTTTTACTAGAACATGTTACGCGTTTCGGAATTACACCCATCTTCAGACATCACAAACTTCAACTCCTTCCTAACCAACCAGGAGTACAACGTTGAGAACTCAAAGAAAGTGTCCAATAACATACGACTATAACTGCGACACAAGAAGACTGGAGCTTCAAGACTGCTTATGTCGCAGTTATAGTCATATGTTATTGGACACTTTCTTTGAGTTGTCAACGCTGTACGCCTGGTTGGTTAGGAAGGTGTTGAAGTTTATGATGTCTGAAGATGGGTGTAATCCCGAAACGCGTAACATGTTCTAATAAAAGAGTCAGTTGAACATCTCATGACTTTATTGAGATTGCACAGCACTGGTTGCCTATTATTGAATTTTAGATCTCAAAAAGAACTACAGAAAATTGTGCGGGACCTTACGTTTATCTTTTACACTTGAGTCATAATCCCTCTTTTTTGCTTTGTATGTGGTGAAATGGGTGATTTCAAAAGACAAAAATCATTGTTGGTCAACCATAAAACATATATTATCCCATACTTTTATTTATAAAATTTCGAGCTCTAAAATCTGCTACTATGTAATATGATGTAGCTCTTATGTATTACGTAGCGCATATAAAGAAAGCACGCTGGCAGTAAACATTTTTACTTAATTTAGCTGATGAAATTTAACCAGCTGAATAGACTTTCATGGAATGAAGCTAAGAACTATCCAGATTAAACTAGCTTTCAAATAAAGAACTGCATTTAAATCTGACCTTTCGTTTGAGAGCTACGGTACCACAGAAAGGTAGACAGTTCCACGCGTTAAACTTGTAGCACCTCTCTGTTTGCTTCGGGAGTTAAAGTTATATGCAGAACGTGAGACTCTACCGGATGGTAACTTCACCTGGAGACATAACACATTACACTAATTGACAGTGTTTCATAATGTGCTGAAACCAGAACTGGTGACCTCTTGCCACTCCTGTACCGTACACACGTCAGCCAGTGGCACACAGAGGGATTGCGGTTCGTAGCTACGTGGATTACCACCCAAATCCAGGCGGCCTGCAGCGACCTCTGACGTCTGGTGCAGAGTCCATTGTCTCTGAAGGCCGACGACCCGTACGCACTCACGGTGTCTCATTAGAGGACGGCAACGCCATCTGTGGCGGCTAGGGAAGTGACCGGCGGCGAACAATACGCGGCAGTCCCGTTAATTAATTAGCGCGCAGGTCCCACCGGGCACCTATGCAGTGGTCAACAATGAGCAGATCTGACTGTGTTCTAGGGGGTGATGTCGTTCGTAATGGACGATGATAACCGTTTCTCAGGTAACAGTTAAACCCTAGAGATGACTTCCCAGTCAAACAAGATGGAATGAATTTTAATCTGAAGCCATAAAAATTATGAGAATGCACAGGTGAGAGAATCAGTCAGTTCATCTCCTGGTGCAAGCACGTTTCATACCTTTGTTTTCCTCTCACTACATATACGTCTACATATACTTTGTTTAATACAAGACGCTTTCCTCTGTTACGTCCGTAACAATAAGCGAAATTAGTATCTATTTAGACAGGTAAACGTAACAAACGTTGGTCTTTATACGTTGTGAACATAGTTTAGTTATTTATTTCTCAGAGTGCCACAGCAATGAGTAATAAATTTTGAAATATGATATTATTTTTCTCTAAGAATTAACAGAAAGTATTTAAGCCAAGTGTGTAGAAATCCGTTTAAACCAGATTTCTATGAATTTTTGTTAGGAAGTTACAAACGTTCACAGTTTTAGGGATGGATTCATCATACCGTATGCAATTGGTTGTGCTCAGATGGAAGTTACAGTAGCAGAATGTTAATTCAACTGACAAAGGAACATTTACAGGTGTAAACAAACAATCCTGGTGAAACTTAGCGGCTACGTGAAGGGGGCCAAATAACCTTCTTCTACGTGATCAGGCCCAATGGATCGCACCCTGCCGCAAGTTTACTCCTCCATTATATTCTGTCCATTGCTGCTATCCGCCATCCGACCACATCTATTGACGTGGTTTAAATCTTCATGAAGGCCATCCCTCCAACACTTCGTGGGTCTCCCTGGGGGTCTCTTTCCTGTAGGTGTAAAATACAGTAGCTTCCGAGGCCACCTGTAATCTTCCATCTGGGCCACATGGCCGGCCCACTGCATTCGTTTGGCTTTGACGGTTGCTGCTGTGTTGGGCTGCTGGTATAGTTCCTCAAGTTCTTGGTTGTGTCTGATCCTCCATTCCCCTATGTCTGCATCCACAAACGGACCGAAGATCGTCCGAAGCACTTTTCTCTCAAAAACCGAACAGCTTACGGAAGTGTTGTTTCCGGATACTCCATGTCTCACAGCCGTATAGAACAACAGGCTGGATCATGGTTGTGTACAGTCGAATCTTGAATTGTCTGGAGAGATATCTGGACCGAAGCAGTTGCTCTAGGCCGTGGTATGATCGGTTTCCTGCTTGTATTCTGGCATTGATCTCTGCTTCACATGAAAAGTGCCCCCAGGTATTTAAATTCATGTACTCTCTTGTAGGACTGGTCTCCCACCTGCAGTGATTGTAGATGACCAGCGGTCTGACTTCGACCACGCGTCATTACGAGGTTCTCTGTCTTGGCTTCGTTTATGTTTAGTTCATATTCATATATTATGTTTTTCTTTAGTTCATATTCATATACAAAATGTGATTCTCTTACAGAGTCAAAATAATGCAATATATATTTTTTTCGTTTTTCCCCCTGTTCACTTTTGAAAAGTAAAATATACCGATAAAAGTAATTTGGCAGATTTAGAGGGTATGTCTTCCAAACTATGATATACACTGCAGCGCCAAAGAAACTAGTATGAGCGTGCGTATTCAAATACAGAGATATGTAAACAGGCAGAATACAGCGCTACGCTCTGCAGCACCTATATAAGACAACAAATGTGTGTAGCAGTTGTTAGATCGGTTACTGCTGCTACTATGGCAGCTTATCAAGATTTAGGTGAGTTTGAACATGGTGTTATAGTCGGCGCATGAAAGATGGGACACAGTATCTCCGAGGCAGCGATGAAGTGGGGATTTTCCCGTACGTCCAGCACACGAGTGTACCATGAATATCAGGAATCCGGTAAAACATCAAATCTCCGACATCGCTGCTGCCGGAAAAAGACCTTGCCGGAACGGGACCAACGACGACTGAAGAGAGTCGTTCAACGTGACAGAACTGCAATCCTTCCGCAAATTGCTGTATATTTCAATGCTGCGTCATCAACAAGGGTCAGCGCTCGAACCATTCAACGAAACATCATCAATATGGGCTTTCGGAGACGTATCTACCCTTGATGACCGCACGACACAAATTTGTAGCCTTGCCTAGGCCCGTCAACACCGAAAATGGACTGTCGATGACTGGAAACTTGTTGCCTGGTTGGATGAGCCTCGTTTCAAATTGTTTCGAGCTGATGGACGTGTACGGGTAAGGAGACAACCTCATGAGTCCATGGACCCTTCATGCCATCAGGTGGCTGTTCAAGCTGGTGGAGGCTCTGTAATGGTGAGGGCGTGTGGAGTTGGAGTGATATGGGACCCCTGATACGTCTAGATAAGACTCTGTCAGGTGACATGTACGTAAGCATCCCGTCTGATCACCTGAATCTATTCATGTCCATTCTACATTCCGACGGACTTGGACAATTCCAGCAGGACAATGCGACTCCTCAAACACCCAGAATTGCCACAAACTGGCTCCACCAACACTCTTCTGAGCCTTAAACACTTCCGCTGCCCACCTATCTCCTCAGACATGAGCATTATTCAGCATATCTGGGATGCCTTGCAAAGTTCTGTTCAGAAGAGATCTCTATCATCTAGTACTCTTACGTATTTACGGAAAGCCCTGCAGTATTCATAGTGTCATTTCCCTCCAGCACTATTTCAGACATTAGTCAAATCCATGCCACTTCTGTGTGCTCGCGGGGGCTGTATTCGAAACTAGGCAGGTGTACCAGTTTCTTTGGCTCTTCAGTGTATAAAAATGTATTTCATATAAAAGTAAAAATGTAGTCAACGTTCTTACAAACTGTATAACTAGTCAACCTTGAAATTTCACAAAATGCCCCAACATCATTAATTAAGTTTGAAAAGCGAAAACTTTTGTTACCTCTAAACCTCACATGCAAAATTACCTTTCAGAGTGTGTTTACGTCTTAAAAGTGAAATTTAAAAAAAAACGAAAACATTTGTATCGCATTATTTTGATCACTTTACATACCCAAGTTTCATCAATATAGTCTATTTACACCCGGGAAATCTGTCTTGTGAGTTGCTGAAACAAGTGCCGATTTTCCTGAATACACACGTCAGTGCGCCTCCTAGGCGATCCGCGTACGAGATGTTGCTGGTGTGTAAGTGCGGCAAGCTTCCTCGATGCGCTGATTGAAGTCATGTTCGGTGAAATTGTAGAATGCTTTCTTACACTACCTTATACCACTGGGAGTACATGAACCAACGAGGTTCGGTTTGGTATAAATCTTGACGCTGCACGCAATTCCAGCGAAACGTTGGCATATTGCGGGTGATCAAATGCCGACACGATGGCAATGAAGCAGCCATGCGGTATCCCGGTCGAAGAGCTCCATCAGCGTTCACGGTTTTATATGCTGAACAACTACTTCGAGAAACAATGAGTTCCAGAAGATGATAAGATACGACAGTAAGAGACGGTAACTATCAATAATTTGGAATATGTGGGTGTTTGGTTTAGATACAGTACAACACGATCCTCATGTTAGCTTACGAGAAGCTGCTTCAGCCACTGGTATCAGCCAAACATCTATGTGGCGAATAATACATGGTCACGAGTTTCAACTGTATCACCGGTCACTGACACAGGAGCTGCATGAGAACTATTTGAGTCGAGAAGCTGTTTTCCGCGAATGGGCTGTGAATAATTCACTCCGAATGCATCACAATGTTTTATGTTCTCTGATCCATACACATTCGCAATTTACGTTGCAATGAACTGCCATAATATGGATCACTGGCCCTTGAGAAACCCATGTCTGTGCATCATGTCGATCGTCTAAGAATCTGATCCATTAATGTGTGGTGTGGAATCCTCGGAGATAAAATCATTCGCCCACGCTACTTCGCAGGAACTCTGAAAGGCGAAAAATATCGAGCCTTTATGGTAGACGGTTTACATGCTCTACTCGAAAGTTTCAGTCTAGTGATTAGAGGTACGTGGATAGAGCTTGATGTTGAGCAGGAACTGGTCAACAGATTTCCCGAGAGATCCTCAGAAACTGACTGCACGTAGACCTGTCTTAATACCAGTAAGCAGATATCTTTTGTGAGGATATCTATGGAATCATAACCAATAATCCCGGATGGCTTTAAACAGCGCAATGAATAAGCTCATCACTCTGTAACCCGTCCGCGGTTCGTTTAGAAGGACTACTGAATTGCGCACTCAAATAAATGGTCAACCGTTTGAACATCCCCTTGAAAGAAGGTTTCTTCCACAGAATATCCATCTGAACAGAACCAATTATATATAGTAAGTTGCATTCACCCTAAAAATTTGAACGTTTAGAGCTGCGTAATTCACATCTTCATAAATATTATTTGAATTGATTTATACACATTTAGTTTATATAAAAAAATGTTCTATTTAAAAAACATAGTTCGCCTATTATTTCGTTAGTTACAGAGAAACACATCATCCGAAACACCTTGTATATATACTTTTTTGAATGATTTCTTGAAGGCTTCAGCTGCCATTCTCTTTATTTCCTGTAGGATTTTACAATTTCGGCCTTAGGCCATTTTCAAGTATCTAGAACGGAAGTTTCATTCACTGGATACATTAGTGACACTTCTAATTTTGATGTAAGAACAAGTCATATCTTCAAATATACTAGGCGCATTATAGCTTACTTTATGGATGATTTTTTTAGTGACAGATTATGTCATATATGTCGTTGCTCCTATGCCATAATGTTATGCTCATAGATTAGTTCGAGGTGTTCACGCTATTTTAGGAGCACTTTACTTTCGTGCAGTTATTGCAAAGCTCTTATATATAACGTACTTAACACAAGAAAGATTACAATTATTTTACAGAAATTTGCTACCTAACCCGCATATGCATTTGTTCTCAGTTGCATTTAATTATTGTTCATCATTGGTGTAAATATGTATGTAATTTCTTTAAAATAACTTGTAAATATTTGTTCTGTTGCTGTAGGAACACGTCATTTTTGAGTAGTGGGTACAACGATCATATTTATCACATTTATCACAGTATTGTCATGAAATATTACTGAGAACCACGAGAGCCTAGCAAAAACTGTTTTATGGTTGCGTGATGTTTCGCATTACAGTCATATTTATTAATGAGTGCAGTGATAATTTTACATTCTACGCTTCTGTAACGCTTCGCCGTAGAACTGGTAGAAAGTTATGTAGGAATTTCCCATTTCGCAGGTCTTTTTGCTCATTTAAAACTCTGTCTGACTGATCTTATAGATGTATGTAGATTTCAGTTTCTTCCATTACATCCATGACTTTTCCTTTCTGTAAATTATGTAATATTTGATGTGATGCATCCATATTAGGTATTTTGTGGTTCGTATATTTTAAGAGTGCAACAAATGTGGATGGATTATTGTCGCTTATTGTCGTGTGTTCTTTAAATCGTGTACTAACTTTTCTTCCTGTTTGTCCAATATAAAATTTTGAGTATTCTTCGCAGTTAACTTTTGTAGATTCCTGATTGCAAAAAACGATTCTACATCTATATCTACATGGTTACTCTGCAATTCACACTTAAGTGCCTTGCATAGGGTTCATCGAACCATTTTCATACTGCTTCTCTACCATTCCACTCTCAAACGGCGCGTGGGAAAAAGGAACACCCAAATCTTTCCGTTCGAGCTCCGATTTCTCTTATTTTATTATGATGATCATTTCTCGCTATGTAGGTTGGTGTCAACAAAATATTTTCGCATTCGGAAGAGAAAGTTGGCGATTAAAATTTCGTGAATAGATCCTGCCGCAAAGAAAACCGCCTTTGTTTCAGCGACTGCCACCCCAACTCGCGTATCATGTCAGTGACACTCTCACCCCTATTGCGCGGTAACACGAAACGCGCTGCCTTTCTTTGCACTTCTCGGTGTCCTCCGTCAATCCTACCT
Source organism: Schistocerca serialis cubense (assembly GCF_023864345.2). NCBI lineage: Eukaryota > Metazoa > Arthropoda > Insecta > Orthoptera > Acrididae > Schistocerca > Schistocerca serialis. The sequence continues at coordinate 671,887,780 of NC_064642.1, forward strand.
GGTAAGGATTCCATACCGCGCAGCAATATTCGAGCAGAGGACGGACAAGTGTAATGTAGGCCGTCTCTTTAGTCGGTTTGTCGCATCTTATAAATTTTCGAAAATGGTTAAAATGGCTCTGAGCACGATTGGACTTAACATCTGAGATAATCAGTCCCGTAGAACTTAGAACTACTTGAACTTAACTAACCTAAGGACATCACACACATCGATGATCGAGGCAGGATTCGAACCTGCGACCGTAGCAGCAGCGTGGTACGAGACTGAAGCGGCTAGAACCGCTCGGCCACACCGACCGGCCCTTATAAGTATTCTGCCTACAAAGCGCAGTCTTTGTTTCGCCTTCCCACAATATTATCTATGTGGTCTTTCCGTTTTAAGTTGCTCGTAATTGTAATTCCTAGGTATTTAGTCGAATTGACAGCCCTTAGATTTGTGCGATTTATCATATACCCAAAATTTATCGGATTTCTTTTAGTAACCATACGGATGACCTCGCACTTTCCTTTGTTCAGTGCTAATTGCCACTTTTCGCACCATACAGAAATTCTCTCTAGATCACTTTGTAATTGGAATTGATCGTCTGATGATTTTACTAGACGGTAAATTACAGCGTCATCTGCAGACAGTCTGAGGGGGCTGCTCATATTATCACCTAGATCATTTATATAAATCAGAAACAACAGAGGGCCTATGACACTACCTTGCGGAACGCCAGATATCACTTCTGTTCTACTCGATTTACGTAGTATGTTTCTCAACAATCGGTATAGACTGTATATACTCCAATAGTCACCAAACAGAGGGTATCTACATACCCTTGGCACATTAATGTGACCTCCCATCGAGAACCCATAATAATCAACTTCCGCAGCGCAGACCGCTGCAAGAGTCCAGGAAGAGAGTCAATGAAATTCTGGAAGGTACCGACAGGGCTCTGGAGCCATGCCGACTCCAGTGCAGTGGCCAGCTGCGCTAGTTTTCTCGGCTGGTGCGAACAACCCCTACTGAGTTGTCCTACAGAATCTCAATTGGATTTAAATCCTTGGAGTTCGGTAACCAGGGAAGAACGGTGTACGAATCCTGGTGCTCTTCGAACCACGCACGTGTGCCGCGAGATGTGTGACACCTGGCATTGTGCTGCTGATAGAGGCAATTGTGCCGAGGAAAAACAAACTCCATTTAGGACTGAACATGACCCTCAAGGATGGATGCATACTTGTGTCGATCCATCTTGCCCTCCAGAATGGCGATATCACCCAAGGAATGACACGAAAACTTTCCCCACACTATAGCACCTACGGCCATTTGTCTGAAGGAGCATAAAAAGTGACTCATCTGAAATGGTCACCTGACGCCACTCAGTGGACTTACAGTTGTGATAATGGCGTGCAGGGTGGCCGGTGAAGAGCAATCACTAGTCACTTGCTGCGGAGGCCCATACGGAGCAACGATAGCTCAACGGTCGTTGACAAGACACTGTTGGTAGCCCCTGGGCTCATCTGGGTGGTCAGATGCTGAACAGTTGCACATCCATTCGCCATTCGCATCTTCGCAGCCTTCGTTCTGTGATCCATGTTGCACCACACTTGTCTCAGCGCCGGTTTTGGATAGCGCTATTTCTGCACTGCACGATATATTTTAACCCTTGGGGGCATACGAACATTTTACAAACCTAGAATTTCCGAAAATGCTTCCATCCCTCACCCGAAAGTCAGTGATCATGCCCTCCTGGATGTCAGAGAAATGGATCCGTTTCCACATTACGAAATGACAGCATTGTTTACCACGTCCCTTCCGACACGCTTGACACACGCTCCACTGCTATGCTGCCACCTGCCGTCCGTGAGTGGTTACTCCACATTGACATCGAACGTAGGCGGTGGTCGCATTAATGTGACTGAATCATGTAGTACAGGCATTAGTGATTTTATGTCCTTTTCCGTCACTTATTGAGCCAAAGAAAAATATCACCTATAATCTGATGTTCCTTATGCAAGATATACTGTGAAGGCACAGAAGTGGCGTTCAATCTTCATCGAATACCTATTCTATAAATGTACCCAACAGGTTTTATTTTAAGTACAATATTTTTGCTGCACTATTTAGTTATTATTATACAATTTACATGACAAGCTCGCTTCGGTCATTTTCCGCTATCAGGTGTACGTCTTAGCTGGTTTGACGTGGTAAATATGGAATCATGGAGTGCAAATGGTAGTTGCCTTTTTGTTATTTATGTGTTTACTTTTTGTGTGATCATGTAAAGCTGACAGTTGGCCTTATAATAGGAACTATCCTGACATTTGGCTGAAAACCTAAATCGGTACGGTTGGACGAAGATTGGAGGTTCCATCCTCCCGAATACAAGGCCAGTCTGTTTAAAACAGTGCCACATAGTTTATAAGACTGCTTTGCACAGAATTTATTTAATACTGCAAAAGGATAGTGCTAAACGGTTCATTGGTATCCCACTGCCAATAACTGCGGAACTGTACACAACGTACACACATTATTTCATAATGTAATACTACTCACACTATGAGCTGAGAACGGAACCGTTTCAACGAAGCTTGATTTCTATTTTCCATACCACAATTTCCCATTTACTAGGTTTAAAAATTGAGACAGCTCTCGTCTATAATGTGTGAGGCACTGATTTAAGAAACAGCATAAGGTGTTACTTCTGGTAAACCTTCCGGGATGTAAGGTCGTGGTCCATGAAACTCTTCAGCTCCTAACGTTTCGTCCAGAGCTGCGCTGGACATCTTCAGAGGGGTGTTTCTCCTCCGGTGAGTCTTGCAGACTGACGGGTCGGACGTCTGAGAGCGACTTACATATCGTAGAAAGTGGGCGTGGCCAGAGTTACACGTGATATGCAGAGATAATCTTTGTCAGCTCTGGACGAAACGTTAGGAGCTGAAGAGTTTCATGGACCACGACCTTACATCCCGGAAGGTTTAGCAGAAGATATGTCATCCGGTCGTGAAAGCCTTCATACTATGATAAGGTGTTACTATTATACATTTCATAGCTTTGCAAGGAAAAACAAGAAAACAAACGCAGTGTTAAAGTGCTATGTGAAATGATAGATGTTTCTATTAGTATTGTTATTTTTGTTATTGTTTACTTGTGTCACATTTTGTTCAAATTCCTACTCTGTGATACCTAAGTAATCCTTCAGTGTATAAAATGTACTGCTTAACAGGTACTTCTTAATTAATGAGAAGATGCTCCAGTTGCCTTTTTTAGCAGTTTACTGAGTTTACATGACCGGTTTTGGGGTCTACATTTGGCTATTATCAAGTTTATCTGAACCCACATATGTTAACAGTCAATGTTAATACATAATATAATGGACTTACAGATATTTTTGTTTTTTATAGTAGAAGATGATAGACAAAGCTTAAATATTTACATTACTAGTGAGAAACTTAGGTTATGCTGTGGAGAAGGCAACGCCAAATGATAAAACAGTACAGGTGAACGTAAGGTAGATATAAAAACTTCTGTGCACAATTACTTCATGAGTAAAATTGGTATCTCGTAATTATAGGAACATATAATCCAAAAAACAATTTTTAGCTTAACTGTTTTAGCTTAAAAGATACATATTATGACGTGTTTCAGAAATACAAGAGCTTGTTTTTCAAATAAAAGATTAAATCAATTATTGAGAATTAATGAGAGGGTAAAATAGTTGCAGAGCAGGAGACATCCCAGTCGAATGTAAAGGTACGACATGTAACTAGTATATGGGATAATGTTATATTGTTACTAAACCATCGTAAAATTTACTACTCTATATTTTCTTCAAAGGAAGTCATACTTTATAGTATATACACTAGTTAATTACAATTGTAAGGTCTCCAGCGATATATCACGTATAAAATAACTACAGAATGTTCTATTACGGTGTACTGTTGATTTTTAGTTCTTGACTATCGAACTACAACTGAATGAAACACAGTTTTCGTGCCATACGCGTTTCGCCTTTATCCTCTACAAGGCATCTTCAGTGGCCTGGAGTATGTACACAATTTTACTATTTGGTTTACATTTTGGGACAATGTATATATAGATAATTAAAAGATCTTGTGGCTGGTCTTTCTATGCCGTACTAATGTTTTAATTTTTACTTACAGATTCCGTGGACGATTTTCTACATAATGCGATTTAGTTCCGTTTGTGGCGTGTTCTTCTTCTTTTAATTGCCATTTCGGTTTTTTGTTTTCCACACTTCACAGCTCTACGAACTGAAACACTGTTTCGATGCTATGTTTTGTTTTGTGTTGCCCACTGTGTGATGTTGCTGTCAGCGATCGAATCTTATTGCCAACTTTCGAGTAATATTTTTTAGGTCTCTGAGATTTCATAGTGTATGCATCTATGTGTGCCTGAAGTAGTATTTGTTTCAGTACGCTTTTTTGTGTCTGTGAAGTGGTCTCTTGTGCAAGATGGATCACTTTCTGGATGTCGAAGTTTTCTTTCATTTGTATAAGGCATTTGTAATGGTTGATTGTCCTCATTATTTGCATATCTTGTTCCATGTTTGTAGGATGGTGGTTAGGGTGTTTTAAGTGTTCTGCAAATGAGGAATGGTTTGTTTCTTCCAACAAGTGATGTGTTCTTTGTACTGTGTTTTAAAATTCCTGCATGTCATGCCTATGTATACTGCATCACAAGTTTTACGTTCAAGTCTATATTCCTGATCCCTGGAATTTATCCCTCTTGGTTGTTGGTTGGCCTAGATTTTGTTGGAGGGTTCGCACAGCTTTATATGCTATTTGGAAGCCCTGTTTCTTTATCATATTTGCCACTCTGTCTGTTAATTTATGACTGTAAGTCATAGTGTGCCATCTGCTTCTTTTGTTTGTGAGGTCGTCATTGTGTGTGTGCGTGTGTGTGTGTGTGTGTGTGTGTGTGTGTGTGTGTGTGTGTTTGTGTGTTTGTGAGTTTACAGGTTGTGTGTTATCTTGTATTCAGGAAATGTTGTGTTTATTTTGTATTTGTGTTTTTATTTTTTGATTGAGTCTGTGTACTATATGTGTGTCATAACCATGGTTCCTATACTATGTGATCAAAAGTATCCAGACATGCCCAAAAACATACGCTTTTCATATTAGCTGCATTTTGCTGCCACCTACTGCCAGGTACTCCATATCAGCGACCTCAGTTGTCATAGACATGGTGAGAGAGGAGAATGAGGTACACCGCGGAACTCACGGATTTAGAACGCGCTCAGGTGATTGGGTGTCACTTGTGTCAAACGTCTGTGCTCGAGATTTCCACACTCCTAAACATCCCTAGGTCCAATGTTTCCGATGTGATAGTGAAGTGGGAACGTGAAGGGAGACGTACAGGACAAAAGCGTACTGGCTGATTTCGTCTGTTGACTGACAAAAGACCGCCGACAGTTGAAGAGGTTCGTAATGTGTAATAGGCAGACATCTATCCAGATCGTCACACCGGAATACCAAACTGCATCAGGATCCACTGCAAGTACTATGACAGTTAGGTGGCGGGTGAGAAAACTTGGATTTAATGGTCGAGCGGCTGCTCAAGAACCACACATCACGACGGTAAATGCCAAACGACGCCTTGGTTGGTGTATGGAGCCTAAACACTGGACGATTCAACAGTGGAAAAACGTTGTGTGGAGTGACGAATCACGGTATACAATGAGGCGATCCGATGTCAGGGTGTGGGAATGGTGAATGCCTGGTGAACGTCATCTGTCAGTGTGTATATTCCAACATACCCTCTTCGTTCCAGCGGTCCACAAATGTGGACCTACGTTCGTTATTTTTTTTTCTCCGCAAATACGCGTATTTTTACGCTTACAGACCGTTGGTCCACTAGCGTGGACCTTCTATTTCTGAGTTTCAAGACGAGAGCGCAGCACCTCGCAAGGAACGACTGAAGTATTTGTTTACAGCTGGTTGTGCACTGAAAATGGCTGCTACTAAAAGTTGGAAAGGTATGTCAATAATTATTATGCTCAAATATTAGTCTAAAATGCTGTGATTTTTTTCTAAAGTGTGTTAACTCTTCTAGATGTTGAGAGTTAGATCCGATTTGAATATATTTTGATTATTAGTATGAAATAACTCATTTTCTGAAGGTCCTCGTATGTGGACCTCAGGTCATAATATGAATTTGCTGACGTCAATTTCGTCTTCGACAGTAGAGTACTGAAGTAACTCTCCTTTTTGTACTTTACAGATATGAATGAAATATTAACTGACGAGCACTTGGAAGTGCTTCTGAACGACAATAATGCCGAATTATCTGATTGGGAAGATGACGAGTTCTTATTTTTGACTGGAGATTTTCCTGTTGAACCTGAAGCCAATGATGAAGATAAAGCAACAGTAGATGAGACTGTGGATTCTTCTGAAGAATTAGACGATAGAAATGGTAGGTTTACCAGATATATAGTAATGATCAATAATATTATAAATTATGTAGCGAACTTACTCATGTTTTTTTCTTACAATTTTGTTTATTTGTAGATCCCCAAGACGAAATTCTTGTTCCACAACATCTGGCAGTGCGATCTATGAAGTGGAGGAAGAAAGAAATGCGATATTCGAATGCTTATGAAAGCGAAATCCATCTTCCAGATTATGAAGAAGAGAAAGGAATTTTTGAATCTTTCTTGGAATACCTTCCTCTCACATTCTGGGAAGAACATGCACAACAAACCAATTTGTATTCAATTCAAAAACGACAACATAAATCTGTAAACACCAGTCGAGAAGAAATGTTGCATTTAGCTGGAATATGGGAGTTCTGGGCTATGCACAAAGTAAGCTGTACTGGCAGCAAGATACTCAGGTTCCAGTTATTGCTAAGTGTATGACAAGAGACCGTTTCTATGAACTGAGAAATCATATGCATATTGTGGATAACACAAGTGAGCACAACGAGAAGCTTTGGAAGGAAAAACCTTTTCTTGATTGTGTGCAGAAGAAGTGTCTGACCCTTCCAAGATAGACGAACAGATGGTGCCATTTTCTGGTAAATGTGGCTTTGTGACTTACGTACCATCAAAACCTAATCCATTAGGTTTAAAATGCTTCATTCTGGCTGCACATGATGGCCTTGTGTTGGACTTCATGTTTTATACTGGGTCAGGTACTGTGTCAGCTGAAGATATGAAAGAATATGGTCTCGGTGCAGCAGTTGTTAAGATGATGACAGAAAGTGTTCCTAGAGACAACCAGCATTGTATATACACTGATAGATTTTTCACAAGTGTAAAATCTGTAGACATGTTGCTGGGAAGGAAAATTTATCAGACAGGTACAGTTATGAAGAACATATTGGGTCCAATAGTGAAGAAATTGAAAAATGACAGGCTATTTCAACTGGGGGAATGGGAAGAATGGGTCAGGGTAGATGATAAAATTTGTCTTATTAAGTGGAAAGACAATAAAAGTGTCCTAATACTCTCATCATGTGTTGGAAGCAGCCCTCCAACCACATGTAAGAGGTGGTCAAGAGAACAGAAAAAGAAGGTAGATGTTCCTCAGCCAATGGCAGTGAAGCTTTACAATGAAAACATGGGAGGTGTTGATCTCTGTGATAGATTTTTGTCATATTACAGATGCTACATTCGCACATCAAAATGGCCTGTAAGAATGTTTAATCATTTTATAGATCTTGTGATTGTCAATTGTTGGGTGATGTACCGCAGATGGTGCTCAGAAAATGAAATACCCAAACAAAGAAGGTTGTCACTGATGGATTACAAAATGCACGTAGGCAAAGCTATGATTAATTACAAATATGTTGAGCCTGTAGCTAGAAGAAGAGGGCGCCCTTCTGTAGTCAATTCCTCGGATAGTGAAGATGTAGATGATGTACAAAATATGGATAAAAAGCCAAGAAGAGCATTGTCACAACCAATTGCAGAAGTCAGGTTTGACAATGTAGGCCATTTACCAAAATTTGTTGAGGCAAAGAATACCTCAAAATGCAGGAATCATGGCTGCAGTTCCAAGACAAGGGTCATCTGCATCAAATGTGAAATGTATTTGTGTGTCATGAAAAATAATTGTTTTGAAGCCTATCACAAAAAGTAAAGATTCATTTGTGGGCAATATCAAGTTATTATTTGACAGAAATTGTTGCATAATTTTTCTATTTTCTTTCATTTGTGGAGTATCAGCAGAAACCTGTATTGGAAACATTGTATTTAAAAATACTGAAATTAAAATACTTATTTTCTGTGTAAGTAAACATATGTAGTTAAGTTTACAATAAAATAATTATTTTGTTGAAAAAAAAGTGTTTTTACTGAGGAAGAGAGAGAAAAATGTAATCAAAGACAAGTACATTATCATAATAACTGTGACCCGAGGTCCACACATGTGGACCTCCATTTATGCCCTAGTGAATAACCAGTTTTTTTTTTCTTTGGCATATGTCTCATGCTTGTATACTAGTTTGTTGGAAAATATGAAAAGAAAAATTTCCTGTAAATTTTTTTCATCTCAGGAGTGCAGAGGGTAAAACTCGGAGGCCGTGGTGTTGTGGTGTGGTCGTGCTTTTCATGGAGGGGGCTTGCAGCTCTTGTTATTCCGCGTGGCACTGTTACAGCACAGGCCTACATTGACGTTTTAAGCACATTCTTGATTGTCAGTTTTGAAAAGCAATTCGGGGATGGCGATTGCATCTTTCAACACGATCGAGCACCTGTTCATAACGCACGGCCTGTGGCGGAGTGGTTACATGACATTAACATCCCTGTAATGGACTGGCTTGCACAGAGTCCTGACCTGAATCATATAGAACACCTTTCGGTTGTTTTGGAACGCCGACTTCGTACCGGGCTTCACCGACGGACATCGATATCTCTCCTCAGTGGAGCACTCCTTGAAGAATGGGCTGCCATTCCCCAAGACACCTTCCAGCATCTGATTGAACGTATGCCTGCAAGAGTGGAAGCTGTCCCAAGGCTAAGGGTGGGCCAACACCATATTGAATTCCAGCATCACCGATGGAGGGCGCCACCAACTTGTAAGTCATTTTCAGTCAGGTGTCCGGATGCTTTTGATTACATAGTGTAGCTATTTGTGTGATTGTGCTCATTTCATTTTCATAGCTTCTCTTGTTGAGTTAGATCCTTTTCTCGTATGTAACATAATCCTTAGCGCAGCAAACTTCTGGTTCTGGAGATGATTAGATATGGAATTCATTATTGTGTCTGTGGCTGTTGGTTTTCTGAAGGTGTTAACTGTATGTTCGCAATTTCCTTTAATTATTGTTATGTCAAGAAAATTTATTTGATTTTTCTTTTTCTGCTTCATGTGTAAATTTTATGTTCTGATGTGCTTTGTTGATTTCAGAGCGGAGTTCGTCTGTTTTTCGTATGGCTCAGCTGCCAGACAAATAATGTCTTCCGTATATCTGTACCGATATATGATTTGAAATCTTTCATTAGAGGTTATCTTTTCGAATATCTGATTTTCTAGATGACTGATAAAAATGTTTGTTAATGTTCCTAATATTTCGGATCCCATGAGCAGTCCATCACTTTGCAGAAAATATTCATTCTCGAACTGGGAGTAGTTCTGTTCAGTTGTCAGTTTTGTTATTTCTGTTATTGCTTCTGTAGTGTGATTGCTGTGGGATGTGAGATTGTATTCTATGACTTGTATTATTTCTGTGATAGGGCTGGAGGTATAGATGTTCTCTATGTCGAATGAAATCAGTGATGATGTATGTTCTGGATGCGTTCTCTTAGGTTTCCTGTGTTTATCACTGTTCTGTTGTTTTTTGTGGTTAATTTGGTACATGTTTAGCTGTGTGGTATTTTGCGGCTTTACTGAAGATTATAACGACTCTCATTGGTGTACCATCATTATGTATCTTTGGTTGGCTGCAGAGTGTTGGTGCTTGCGGGTTTTTCCGTGTTTTACGTAGTATTTCTGTGAGTTCATGTTCAATATTCAATGGGATCAGGAATATAAAAGCTTTAATGTCAAAATTGTGATGCAGTATACATAGGCATGACATGCAGGAGTTTTAAAACACAATACAAAGAACACATCAGTTGCTGGTAGTACTAAACAAACCATTCCACATTTGCAGAACACTTAAAACACCATAACCACCATCTTACAAACATGGAACAAGATACGCAAATAGTGAGAACAATCAACCATGACAAATGCCTTATACAAATGCAAGAAAAATTCCACATCCAGAAAGTTATTGCTGAAAATAAACATGTCATAAATGAGCAAACACACATCAGTACAAATTTTCTACTACCCTTAATAAAAGAAATGACACATAAAACTTATCCCTCCGTTATCCACATACCGCTACATTAAAATAAGTACATACCTTCCCATCTCTCTCTCCCGCTCCTTACCTTCCTTCCACCTTCTGGTCACCCACACCCACGTACACCTATCCACCGAACCACACACACACACACACACACACACACACACACACATACATACACACACACACACACACACACACACACACACACAAACACAAACATACAAACAAACAAACAAAAGAAATGCACCAAAAACAAATACCATTTCACACATATACACACACACACACACACACACACACACACACAGAGAGAGAGAAACATGCGTACATAATTAGATCACAGATACCTTAAAAAGAGAAGAAGAAATACCCGAAAGTTGGCAATAACGTTCCCTCTATGACATCCGACGACCGGCAACACAAACCAAATCATAGTTTCAAAACAAGGGATCAGTTCCTAGTGCTGTGAACTGTGGAAAACAGAAGCGGAAATGGCAATTATAGGAAGAAGAATAGCGCCACAAACGGAACTAAATCACTACATGTAGAAAGTTATCCACGGAAATAGTAAGTAAAAGTTAAATATAACTACGCCATAGAAAAACCAGCCGCCAGAACTCTTTACAACTATGTATACATTGTCCCTAAATGTAAACCAAGTAGTAAAAACATGCACATTTTCCAGGCCACTGAATATGCGTTGCAGAGAATAAAGGCCAAATGCGTATGGCACGAAAATTGTGTTTGATTCAGTTGTAGTCAGACGACCAACAAGTAAAAATTAACAATACACCGTAATATTACAGGCAACTGAGAAAGACAGGACTACAAAAGTCCTGTTTCACACCGTTTGCTGACAATACCAGGTTGACTGGAGCCGTGGATTGGTACCATATTCAGTAATATAGGGTTAGTTCCATGTGTCCCTTACATCGTGTTATGAAATTTCCTCCGGTTTGCCCGATTTAGCTCGTCTTACAGTCAGAATAATGAATTTTGTGTAACTATGCCATTGTTTTCGTATCAATCACATGTAATCTTAACGTCGCCTATTACAAGGCATAAACGTGATTGGTGGGATTTATATGCGGTTTGAACATTATTTTTCTTTAAAAAAAAGGTTACTTAGTCTGTACCAGATGTTGCCATTGAAAGGAACAGAATCAAACTCGTTTTTATCTAGTACCTCGTTTTGTGTCAATTGATACTTTTTAGGCTTCTTCAAATCGTAAATTTCATCAGCGACCACACCATGATAGCTATTGCTCCGTGCTATATTTAGCCACCAGCCAAGTTCCCTCTCAACTTTCTTAGCCTGTAGTGCAGTTTAGGAAGTCCGTTTGTCGTTGAACGAAGAATGATCTTTTTCTACGGAGCGGGGTGGCATGATGCCCCTGGAATAATGATGTTAGAAGATGTAGGCTTATGATAAAAGCCAAAAACATCTCGAAGTTCATTCATTGCGATGGAGAGATCTTTGAAATTAATGCTGTTGTGCTTCTGGTGCTCAACGGTAAAAGTGCGAATTGGCCAGTTTCTTGTTGTGAGCCAGGAATAAGGCGAGAATGTCGTCAACATAACGTTTGTAAGTGCCTTATACAGGCCCTAAATTCAGGGTGATCTTTGAAGAATTTATTTTCCATGTGACTGACAAACGGAGGTATCACAGCTAATCCATCTGTTTGAAGGTAGAACTCGTCCTGAAACTTCAGTACAGTTTCCAATAACTTGATAATTTCAATGATTGCCGAAGGGGAAACTTTCTTGCGCATTAGCAAATTATTTTAATTACTGGTAATGTTTCGTTTATAGCAATATCAGTACACCTCTTTTCTATATCGACTGAGGCAAACTTCGCATTAGCAGGAATACGATATGTCTAACAGTTCCCGCAAATCCGTAATTGTAATTTACAGAGTAATTGTTTCATAAGGTGTAATGATATTTTAGCAGTTTTTTCTCCGGTAAGTCGGTAGGTTTGCCTATGATGTTAACTAGTGGACGAGGAACATCGTTATTCTCTGCTTTAATCTGCGAAAGTATAGAAGGTATTCTGCAATTTATTATTTTCAAGCTGTCTTTATCCTGTTTATCGTTAAACAGAAAACAGCTACTGTCTATAGCTTTCCTGATCTCTGAAGTTTGTCTGTTGGGTTGGGTTGGGTCGGGTCGTTTGGGGGAAAAAACCAAACAGCGAGGTCATCGGTCCCATCGGATTAAGGAAGGACGAGGAAGGAAGTCGGCCGTGCCCTTTCAAAGGAACCATCCCGGCATTTGCCTGGAGCGATTTAGGGAAATCACGGACAACCTAAATCAGGATGGCCGGACGCGGGATTGAACCATCGTCCTCCCGAATGGGAGTCCAGTGTGCTAACCACTGCGTTCGGTCCTGTTTGTTGGATTATCACATATTTCTGTAATATTAAAGTTTCTCAGTTTAATCGCGAGTATGTGCAGTAACCCAGGCGTTCGCCTTATCTGCCTTGTTGATCAAAGTGTTATGCAGTTTTAATTTCTGGTTAATGTCGTGACGTACAGAATTTCTTAATTACCTTTTTAAATAAGCCCATTTTAATATCGTCTTTTATATTCTACGGCAACTTATTTTAAAATTTTATTCCTAGTAAAATATGGACCATTGCTCCTAAATATTTCGATAACGTGATGTGGTTCAGTTGTTCGCCATTAATCGTAAAACAAGATGTTACCGAATTTTTCCACTGTGTTGTAGCCATCACCTCCTATTTACGTTCAAGAAGAGATGACACTTATAACTTTAAATAGAAATTATATCCATTTTCTTTTCTATTTCCTTACGATCGTCAACGACGATACCTTGCTGTAGACAACATCGTCAGCGAACGGTTTGATACTGCTGGTGACATAACCGGTTTATTCGTTTTCGTATACTGAGAAAATAAAAAGTTTTAGTATGCGTTCCAGGGGAACATCCTATGGCGCTTTTTGTTAAATATTCACCTACCAAATAAATTAATCGAACCAATCGCATGTCTGTGAGGATATGATCGGTTCCCGAGTTCTGTAAAAGTGTGTCTTCAATTGTACCCCATTTGATGGCAGAACATAGTCTGCCTACCAACTATGAACAATGTTACAAAAATTCTTCTAATGTCTCCATTGCCTCTTCGGATATCTTCTGATCCCTCTTGCTTTCACGAAAGAATGCACAAAACACTGAAAGTTATTCACACATTGTATCCTATTTCCAAATAGTGCCAAGTCCCGTATTTATCCGTGGAGGTGCTATTCCATTCAGAAGGTAGCGAAGCTCTGAGTTGTACACTGGTACGCAAACTTAAGGATGAAAGTAACTTTCCCAAGTAACATAACTCGATGAAACTTGGACATACATAGAAAGAACTGCTGCGGTATGGTACAGAAATGGGAAACGAGACGACACTTCATGCAAAGACAAAAAATACACTGAAGTCACCACAATTTATGATGGTCGCATGGACATCACAAAAGGGGCATGATCACAATAGACAGCATTGTATGTTCTGCAATGTACTCTCATGCTGGGCACATGGTTGGAAAAGACTTCTGTGTCAGAACATTCCATACCTACATCACCGCAAATGGTTCAAATGTCTCTAAGCACCATGGAACTTATCATCTGATGACATCACACACGTCCATGGCCGAGGCAGGATTTGAACCTGCGATCGTAGCAGCAGCGCACTTCCGGCCTGAAGCGCCTAGAACCGCTCGGCCACAGCTGCCGGCACATCACCGCTGTTGACAACTGCTGGATGGTCGTTGGTGTATGTGGGCTGAAGAAATACGTCTCCACAACGAATCCTACCCGTGTGGTCGTTGGTATATGTGGGTTGCAGAGATACATCTCTGCAATGAATCCCACCCGTGCTCAATGGCATATAAGTCTGGGAGGCGGGCAGACCACTCCATTCACCGAATAATCTCTTATTGCAATAGCTCCAATGGTCGCGCATTGACATCCGTAAAAAATGAAGCCAGAGCCGAATGTGCTCCTGCAATTACGAACATGCGGAAGCAGTATGATGTCACGTAACGTTGGACGGTGAGTGGGGCCACGTAAAATTGTACGAGTACCTCCCCACACCATGACACATGGACCACCAAAACATCAATGTCCGGCAATGTTCATGAGCGGATTGCGTATTCCAGACTCTCTCTATCAGAGGGCACCTCCAGAATCGCAGCTCAGACTAATCTGTTCTCGCTCGACGTTTGTCCTGTCCCTATGCTCTTGGCATCATCGTAAACGGCGCCGCCAGTGTGCGGGTGTCAATGAAACACGAGGTAGTGGTCGTTGGGCAAAGAGATCATACCCCATGCAGTCAGGCGCCAGGGCGGAGCTTGATTGCAGCAGTCATCTGCCACCGTAGTCCACGGCGGGTAACCACCTCCTCCTAGCGGGCAGTGGTGCCTGAGTTTCGGAACGCTCAAATGGTTCAAATGGCTCTGAGTACTATAGGACTTAACATCTGAGGCTATCAGTCCCCTAGAACATAGAACTACTTAAACCTAACTAACCTAAGGACATCACACACATCCATGCCCGAGGCAGGATTCGAACCTGCGACCGTAGCGGTCGCGCGGTTCCAGACTGAAGTGCCTAAAACCGCTCGACAACAAACGGCCAGCTTTCGGAACGCTCCCCAAGCACGTGAAACAGCGCTGTGATCAGTACCAAATCCCAGAGCTTAAATAGTTATATTTAGTCCATCTTCCAGTTTCTCTATGATTCTTCTCTGAGTGGAGTCGTTCAAATGTTATTTCTAGGTGATTTTGTAACTAACAACGCCCTCAAAATGCACCGTAGCTGCTCGTTGATTGACACACAGTCTTTCCCGCTCCTTCCCCTTTGGCGCTATAGTCACGCTTACCTCAATCCGTGTGGTTCCTATGTTTCCTTGCATGACCTGGAGATCTTTGGTAACATACTCCTGCACTTTCATTCATTCCCACCTGGTACTTGATATGTTACTCCATCTAGTCTTGCGGGGCAGTATAGTTGTGTGCAGTCTGTGAGTAACCATGGCGTTGATTAGTTACCTATTTATAGCCGTTTCTGAGACAAAATATGGCGTCGGTTAGTCATCTATTTACGGCCGTTTATGAGGTAAATGATCACTCTGGTTACTGGGTCGGATGATGCAGCGAAGAGCAGTGTCCGAAACAACCAACAGAACCCTTTTGGTGGCGCCAGCGATCTAATACAAATTAAAGTTCTCTGCCGCACCTCGGCGCACTCAGTGCCACGTAACAAAAGCGCGTGCCATTGGCTCCGGCCACAATAGAGGGAGTGCCGCAGGCCAACAGAACAGCTCGCGACTTTGTGATCCCGAAACACGGATGCTCCTGCACGGCCTGGTTTCACATTACACGTATCCGTGTGCCAAGTGCGAGTCGCTTGTTCCCTTCCCCAGGGAATCTCGCCCTCTGTTGAATTCGTCCGCTAGCGAGGTGTGTCTTTACAAAGCACCGTGTGGTATGTCACGGTCACTCGCAAAGGTTTGACCCGTGATGGCCAGTCAGTGAGCGAGCCCTCAAACTTCGTTTTAGAGAACCGCGTGTGGTCGAACAAAGTTTTGATCCTCTCCATAGACGCTTTACTTGTATATGCTTCTAGATGGACACATTCAACATGATGTATTATCGGATGTGCTGAGATCGAGCTTACTTCGTGCATTCACGTTTCATTTACATTACTCGAATTAACCTACATTTCAACGCTACGCAAAATCTAACAAATTTCTCGTGTCACATTTTAATTCCTATTAGGAAGGAACTTGTTCTTTTGTGATCCATTCACAGGAACACGTGGAAGCCAGTATCCTGGGTCATGTAATTCATCCGTTGATACAGATGACTTATAATCTCTCTCTCTCTCTCCCTCGTAAAATCACGATATTCAGTTCTGAAGTTATCATGTGAGTCGATTTAAAGTCGCGAAACTGGACTTGTTATACGTATGTGATGTGTTCTGTTCGCCATGAGAGGTAATTCATTCTCTAGAATCACTTTGTTTATTATATTGCTTTTTCAATGATTCCATTGTTCGTAAATTCACTGCTTTACCCAGCTTTTATCTACTATTCTGATCACGTGTTCCTCACCTGCATGTATGTACATCTAGGATCCCATCGTAAAACGTGTCTAATTCATTTACACTGTTTGGTGTTCATGAGCTGCAGGATTTAGTTATGGAACGCTTTTACTATTATCTAATTAATATACACATCAAAAAAGTTTTTCATCACCTCGGTTCCGAGAGTTCCGGAACCTGTACAGTAAATTGGAAAAGGGATCAACATAAACATCATTTCCGTCCTTTTTATTGATAATAAACCTACACATTGCATGTTGTACCACCATACAGCGAGACCTTCAGAGGTGGTGGTCAAGATTGCTGTACACACCGGTACCTCTAACACCCAGTAGTACGTCCTCTTGCATTGATGCATGCCTGTATTCGTTGTGGCATACTATCCACAAGTTCATCAAGGCATTGTTAGTCCAGATTGTCCCACTCCTAAACGGCAATACGGTGTAGAGCCCTCAGAGTGGTTGGTGAGTCACATCGTCCATAAACAGCCCTTTCCAATCTATCCCAGGCATGTTCGATGCAGTTCATGTCTGGAGAACATACTGGCCACTCTAGCCGAGGGATGTCTTTATCCTGAAGGAAGTCATTCGCAAGATGTGCACAATGGGTACGCGAACTGTCGTCCATGAAGACGAATGCTTCGCCAATATGCTGGCGATATGATTGCACTATTGGTCGGAGGATGGCATTTACGAATCGTACAGCCGTTACGGCGTCTTCGCCTGACCACCAGCGGCGTATGTCGGCCCCTGATAATGCCACCCCAAAACAGCAGGGAACCTCCACCTTGCTGCACTCGCTGGACAGTGTGCCTCAGGCGTTCAGCCCGACCGGGCTGCCTCCAAACACGTCTCCGACAGTTGTCTGGTTGAAGGAATAAGCGATACTCATCGGTGAAGAGAACGTGATGCCAATCCTGAGCGGTCCATTCGGCATGTTGTTGGGTCCATCTGTGCTGCGCTGCATGGTGTCCTCGTTGCGAAGATGGACCTCACCATGGACGTCGGGAGTGAAGTTGCATATCATGCAGCCTATTGCGCACAGTCTGTTGTAGCACGATCTCCTGTGGCTGAACGGAAAGCATTATTCAATATGGTGGCTTTGCTTCAGGGTTTCTCTGAGCCACAATCCGTAGGTAGCGGTCATCCACTGCAGTAGTAGCCCCTTGGGTGGCCTGAGCGAGTCTTGTCATAGACAGTTCGTGTCTCTCTGTACCTTCTCCATGTCCGAACAACATCGCTTTGGTTCACTCCGAGACGCCTGGAAACTTCCCTTGTTGTGAGCCCTTCCTGGCACAAAGTAAGAATGCGGACGCGATCGAACCGCGGTATTGACCGTCTGGGCGTGATTGAACTACAGACAACATGAGCCGTGTACCTCCATCTTGGTGGAATGACAGGAATTGATCATCTTTCTGAACCCCTCCGTCTAATAGGCGCTGCTCATGCATGGTTGTTTACATATTTGGGCGGTTTTAGTGGCATCTCTGAGCAGTCAAAGGGACTGTGTCTGTGATACAATACCCACAGTCAACGTTTATCTTCAGGAGTTCTGGGAACCGAGGTGATGCAAAACTTTTTTTCATGTGTGTAATTCTCACAGCATTGCAGGGAAAGCCACGCAGTTGCAGGAATAACATCACCGTAATTCACTCTCTCCACTACACCAGCTCATAGATTAGTAGATTTTTCCACGCAAGACGGGTTACTAATGACAAGAACATTTGCCTTGCACAAGCCGACCCTGTAAGGCACCGCTTAACATACAATGATAGTTTGCTGCGCAATCTACAGGGTGTTTCAAAAATGAGCAATAAAAAAATGAGCAATAAAAACTAAACGAGCAGCGATAGAAATACACCGTTTCTTGCAATATGCTTGGGACAACAGTACATTTTCAGGCAGACAAACTTTCGAAATTACAGTAGTTACAATTTTCAACAACAGATGGCGCTGCGGTCTGGGAAACTCTATAGTACGATATTTTCTACATATCCACCATGCGTAGCAATAATATGGCGTAGTCTCTGAATGAAATTACCCGAAACCTTTGACAACGTGTCTGGCGGAATGGCTTCACATGCAGATGAGATGTACTGCTTCAGCTGTTCAATTGTTTCTGGATTCTGGCGGTACACCTGGTCTTTCAAGTGTCCCCACAGAAAGAAGTCACAGGGGTTCATGTCTGGCGAATAGGGAGGCCAATCCACGCCGCCTCCTGTATGTTTCGGATAGCCCAAAGCAATCACACGATCATCGAAATATTCATTCAGGTAATTAAAGACGTCGGCCGTGCGATGTGGCCGGGCACCATCTTGCATAAACCACGAGGTGTTCGCAGTGTCGTCTAAGGCAGTTTGTACCGCCACAAATTCACGAAGAATGTCCAGATAGCGTGATGCAGTAATCGTTTCGGATCTGAAAAATGGGCCAATGATTCCTTTGGAAGAAATGGCAGCCCAGACCAGTACTTTTTGAGGATGCAGGGACGATGGGACTGCAACATGGGGCTTTTCGGTTCCCCATATGCGCCAGTTCTGTTTATTGATGAAGCCGTCCAGGTAAAAATAAGCTTCGTCAGTAAACCAAATGCTGCCCACATGCATATCGCCGTCATCAATCCTGTGCACTATATCGTTAGCGAATGTCTCTCGTGCAGCAATGGTATCGGCGCTGAGGGGTTGCTGCGTTTGAATTTTGTATAGATAGAGGTGTAAACTCTGGCGCATGAGACGATACGTGGACGTTGGCGTCATTTGGACCGCAGCTGCAACACGGCGAACGGAAACCCGAGGCCGCTGTTGGATCACCTGCTGCACTAGCTGCGCGTTGCCCTCTGTGGTTGCCGTACGCGGTCGCCCTACCTTTCCAGCACGTTCATCCGTCACGTCCCCAGTCCGTTGAAATTTTTCAAACAGATCCTTTATTGTATCGCTTTTCGGTCCTTTGGTTACATTAAACCTCCGTTGAAAACTTCGTCTTGTTGCAACAACACTGTGTTCTAGGCGGTGGAATTCCAACACCAGAAAAATCCTCTGTTCTAAGGAATAAACCATGTTGTCCACAGCACACTTGCACGTTGTGAACAGCACACGCTTACAGCAGAAAGACGACGTACAGAATGGCGCACCCACAGACTGCGTTGTCTTCTATATCTTTCACATCACTTGCAGCGCCATCTGTTGTTGAAAATTGTAACTACTGTAATTTCGAAAGTCTGTCCGCCTGAAAATGTACTGTTGTCCCAAGCGTATTGCAACAAACGGTGTATTTCTATCGCTGCTCGTTTAGTTTTTATTGCCGTTTCAAATGTACCGGTCATTTTTGAAACACCCTGTATGTAGTCAGTGTACAGTCCTAGAATCTTTCAGCTTGAAAGCGAGAATTCCGTTTCATCAGTAATATTATGTGGAGATGTGAAATGTTTCATTCCGAGCTACTGCCTGGACGCAAAAGCTCACTGCGTGTGTTAATTTGATTTTCCTTTTTGGATTTTTCCACGAACCGTGGTTGGGACTCATTTTTTGTTCTGTACCTCAATCGGTAAAAACGGACGCTTAAAGAATTACTTTGTTGCCCGTCTGTCTTTTCGTCAGTTCATGCCCCTGTTTCCCAGGAAACGAGTACAGGAATGTCAAATACTGAGGACTACAGTCCACTGGAGGAGTGAGATGTTTACGTTTCTAATGTAATGGGAAAGTAAGATCATTTATGTCAAATTTTTGATAGTCACCAACTGAATTATCAAAACGTTTGGATGAACTACGTATATACACAATTATGTTTACATGGACCCATAAGGTCTTGAGTCCTAGCTGCACTTTTCCGGTTTTAACTGAGTGCGAAGTGCGTTCAAAATGTAATGTAACACATCTTTTTTTCTGAAAGCTGACTGGTTTTATTGAGGATTCCAATACATCATATTATTCCCCACGCCTTAGGCAACAAAAATCTATTTTTCATCATAATCTTCGTTCAGTGCGACGGCCTTACGCCACTTTACTAGGAGGGCCTGTATGCCCCCATGGTACCACTCTGCTGTTCGACGTTGGAGCCAGTGTCTTGCTGCACGAATAACCTCCTTGTCATCAACGTACTGTCCGTCCCCGGTAGCTGAGTGGTCAGCGCGACAGAATGTCAATCCTAAGGGCCCGGGTTCGATTCCCGGCTGCGTCGGAGATTTTCTCCGCTCAGGGACTGTGTGTTGTGTGGTTCAGATCATCATCATTTCAAATCATCATCAAGTCGTTGAAGTGGCGTCAAAAAGAAGGACTTGCACCCGGCGAACGGTCTACCCGACGGGGGCCCTAGTCACACGACATCATCATCATCATCATCATCAACATCATCATCATCCCGCGAAGTGCATTCTTCATTGGTCCAAACAGATGGAAATCGGAAGGTGCGAGATCCAGAATGTAGGATGCATGAAGAAGAGCGCCTCTCGTGTGTGTAGACTTGAAAGAGGCCTTGTGTGGTCATGGAGAAGAAGAAGAAAAAGACTGTTTGAATTTTTGTGGCGATTTACACGCTAAGGTTCTTTCCTCAGTTTCCTATGGATAGCAGAGCACACTTCTTAGTCGATCGTTGTACCATAAGGCAGAAAGCAAATAGAGTAACTTCTTCAGAGTACCGCAAAACCGTCGTTATGACTTTACCAGCTCAGGACGTGGCTCTGAATTTTTCCTTCAGAGGAGAAGTGGTTTGGAGACACTCCACGGATGGCCGTTTTTGTTTCCGGTTCGAAGTGATGAAACCGTGTTTCATCGCCTGTGACAGAAAATTGTCGCGATCAGCCTCGTGACGCGTTGCTCTTTATGGTCTTCCGTTAGGCGGCGAGGAATCCACGGACACACACCTATGACTACCCCAAATGGTGGACGAGTGTGTCAGCACTACTAACAGAGACGCCCAGTTGAGCAGCGAGATGTTTGAGAATGATCGTCCGCACGTTCCCACTTTCCATAAGTGACACCTGTTTGCGGCCGGCTGGGACGCAGGCTATCGGACAGGTTTGCGGCACCTTGTTTGCGATGATGACAGACGCCTCTCCCGACGAGTCATCTTGATTTTGTTCACTGCCAGGTCTCCGTAATTCTGCAAGTTCCCATGAATATCTGCGTTTCTCTGGTTCCCCGACAAAACAAACTCAATGACAGCTCTCTGCTTGCAACGCACCTCTGTTATAGACGCCATTTTGAAAGCTACTATAGATAGCGCCGCCTTCTATCCAAATATCATGAAACTATAGGTGCTGAGGCGGTAATATTCTACTACGTCCCGAAACAAATTTGCGCTCATTCAACCGAAGCTGGCCAAGAAAAAATATGTGCTGCATTACTTATTGAGAGCCCCTCTTGTAATGGCTGGATACTTTCTTTCTGTTCTACAAAATAGACTCTATTGCTACGCCCTCATCAGACTGTAATTACATAAAAACTGGTAAAACATACTATGGAATAGTCTCAGACTACTCATTCGCTAAAATGTAAGCAGTTTATTGTAAACTCGTGCTGCTGTATTTTTTACACTATTTGAATAGTGTCGAACGCTTGCAATAAAGAGCAACATTTTGGGCGATGGAGTCAACATGTCATAGGACTATAAATGTAGGCTGTAAATCCGTGC
Organism: Schistocerca serialis cubense; assembly: GCF_023864345.2. Taxonomy (NCBI): domain Eukaryota; kingdom Metazoa; phylum Arthropoda; class Insecta; order Orthoptera; family Acrididae; genus Schistocerca; species Schistocerca serialis. The sequence continues at coordinate 671,909,827 of NC_064642.1, forward strand.
TGCGGGGTCGAATTATTGCTTAACATCACAGCACCGTCAAAGCACAAGTACAAAAGTCACTACAGCTAATTTACCATTGGATGACATGATCTGGAAGCCTGTCTCTGTGACCGAGTGGTTCTAGGCGCTTCAGTCCGGAACCGCGCTGCTGCCTCGGGCACAGATGTGTGTGATGTCCTTAGGTTAGTAAGATTTAATCAGTTCTAAGTCTAGGGGACTGATGACCTTCGATGTTAAGTCCTGTAGTGTCTAGAGCCATTTGAACCGTTTGACATCAACTGTCTGAGTTTATAATCAAGACAAGGAAGATTCGCTGCAGTCACTCTGCCAGCACCATTGCTTTGCAAGTATTATAGCAATAGCGTGAATTTTCCTTGCTTATAAGACTGTAAATTATTCTACTTGCTGCACATGTTTTGTAGCCATACAGAAGTTGCTCGGTGTTGATACTGAGCAGGGAATTTCGCCTCCTACAATAAGTAAGGCAATTTATATAGTTAATCTAATGAGTTTATTACATTGTTATTTTTAGTACTGTTATCGTCCAGAGACCGTGGTGCCACAGCAAAGTCGGCAACGCACATCGATACAACAGATGATAGCGAGAGCTAGCTGCAATCCGCAGTGACGTATGGGAGGCGCTCCTGAAGGCCACGCCTCCCCTCTCAATATAGCAGCGCCCTCATGCTGAGTTCAAGCTAGAAAGCAAGAGCTCTCCCCAGTTTGAGACCTCAGATACAGCAGAGACCACCATCATGTAGGGTAGTGACAGTTTCCGGTTACGTGTTCTTCGTAAATGTTACATTTTGTACCTCAATTAATTGGTGCATCAAGTGATGCTTTGCTAGTCCATGACAGTTGCAAATTGCCAAGCAATCCCCTGGCAAGTAATAGTATTAAAGGTAAACAAATCTTTTATTCATTTTCCCGGCCACGACCGCGTTACCTACTATCATCTCAAGCACTGCCCTCCGTGCTTCCTTGCATTCGTTGCCCACCTCTACAACGTAATCTTTGCCATGGGCTTCTACCCCGACCGCTGGAAAACCTCCCGTATCCTGATGTTCCCCAAACCTAACAAGCCTCCATCGGATGCCTCTTCCTGTCGCCCTATATGTCTCACCTCGGTGTTCAGCGAGCTCTTCGACTCCATCCTTACCCAGCCCATCCATCACCACCTCCACCGACAGCATCTCCTCCCCAACACACAATGTGGCTTTCAACCTTCCTTCTCTGATGACGACCAACTCCTATGCCTCACCCATCTCCTCTCCCTCCAGCTTAACTCCCGTCGCTCCGCCACTTTTGTATCTCTCGACTTCAAAAAAGGCCTACGACAGCGTATGGCATCCTGGTCTCCTGTTTAAAATCCAGGCATACGCCCTTCCTATCAATTATGTCCGACTGATAGCCTCCTCCTTCTCCCGCCACCCCTCCTACGTTACCATTCATAATGCTGATTCCTGCACCTTCCACCCCTCTGAGGTATGCCCCAGGGCTCTCACCTCTCCCCTCTCTTCTACCTCCTGTACACAGCAAATATGCCCCAACCACCCCTCCAGTCCACCTCCTGCAGTATGCTAATGACAACGCCTTTCTTGCCATCGCTCCTGCTCTTCAACGGTCCGAACGCCTTCTTCAGAATCACCTTCATCTTTTTGCCACATGCTGTAACCAGTGGCTCATCAAAATCAATTCGTCCAAGACACAGGCAATCATCATAGGTCATACCACTTGGTCCTTCCGGCTCCTTGATTTTTCACTTACTATCTGCGCCTGTCCTGTCCATCTTCCCCCCCCCCCCCCCCTCACCTACCTTGGACTCACCATCGACCATCACCTCACCTGGAACCCTCATCTCCACTGTAACCAGTCCAAAGCCCACAACCACCTCTGTCTTCTTAAATTCCTCTTTCCTCTCTGGCTGGACATGGGGGTTGAACCCCTCTGCCATCATCAACACCTACAAATCCTTAATCGATCCCACCCTCTGCTATGCCAGTCCCAGCTGGATATCGCTCCACCCCCAAATTCTATAAGTCCCACCAGACCCTCGAGCGCCGCACACTCTGCCTCCATCTCCCACACGGATCCTCTATGACCTGATCCCTTTCCCCAATCTGCTCCTTTTCCTCCAACATATCCACGTCCTCTACACCTCCCGCCGTCTTGATTCCCCCCATCGCCCAGTTCCTACTCTCCTCTCCAACCTCCACTCACTGCTGCACCTTCATCATTGTGTCCCCCACCCCCTACCTTCCACCTATGCACCCTTCATCTCCTTTCCCCAAGCTGGCTGCTATCAACTCCCCGTCCCAAGTGATGCCCTCTCCCTCCATTTATCCCTCATATTAACTCTGATCGTCATCTGCACCTCCCTCCCTCTGTCCTTTTCCCAGGCTCCCTCTTCCCTTTCCATCCTGTTTCTTCCCCACCTCCCCCCTCTCTTTGACTCCTTTCTCTTCCCCCAGTCCTTTTTCTGTCCATGGCACTGCCTTCCCCACTCCTTTTTAATATCCACCCTGCCCCCCTTTTCTGTGTCCTCTCCCTACATCGGCTCCCGCCTTTTTTCCTTTCCCCCTCCCCTTTATCCCCTCATCTGTCCGCCCTCCCCCCCCCATATCCCCCCATCTGCCTTAGGCTGTGGTGTGTTATCTTCACATCTAATCTATGGTGCAGTGATTAAGTGAGTGTTCAGTGTTGTGCATCCTCTTTCTAGAGTGTTGTGAACAGAAACCATACTGTCGCTAGGTGTGTTTTTATCCCTTGCAAACAGAATCCAGACGGTCGCCCTGTTTTCTAATTGTGCCTGTCTGCTTACTGTGTGTCTTCATTATCATCAACTCCGTGTTTTTCTATTTTAACTTCCACAACTTTCCATCTTTTCGTAGTTTTTTAAAAAAGTCACCATTTTATCGCCTTGTTTACATTGTTTATTATCTTCTCATTATGTTTTTCAACTCTTCTGTAGGCTGTAGAGCGGCGTCTTAAGCTCTTAAGCTGCTGTCAGCCCTCACCCACCCCCCAGGGGGGAGGGGGATCGAAATTGAATAAAGAAAAAAATAAAAATTATTCATTTATGTAGTGAAGTGAGCTATTATTTCATCTGTTGTCATAGAGCTCACAGTTGTGCCCAGACAACTGTAGCTTCGTTCAGTCACAACAAATATAAACTGTAAAGTGTTTTGTTTGGTATTACGTGTTACATATACTTTGCAGAGATCTGGCGATCTTAGACTGTTGTACGTAGAACAAGACGAGTTTTTAACTTCGCTGAATACAGTACCCAAGTTATCAATGGCCTTCCACCGTAAGACGAAGCCTCAAACTCCATCACATCACTTGCGGTGATAAGGGACTTACATTGAAATAATTGAATGAATAATGTATGACATGTATGTCTTTAAAATGCATTCAATCTCTTCTTGATCCCTCACGTATCGAGTTTACTTTTATGGAGAGAGTTTGGAGGATTATTAAGTGCCCTACAACTGTATTTCGTTGATGCAACTAAACCCAGTTAACGTGTTGATGAAAAATAACTAATGATAACACAATGATTCTTACTACCTTATACACTGTCGAGACATCTTACCGTGACCACCTGTATAAAGCCTGAATAACCACCTTTTGCTGTGTGGACCGCTGCAAGACATGAAGGAAGAGAGCTGACAATGTTCTGGAAGGTCTCGACAGGGATGTTGAGCCATGCAGACTCCAGTGCCGCGGCCAGAAGCCCTAGTTTTCTCATTCGAGGATGCATAGCGCCAACAGCCTGATCGAGGTGGTCTCACAAATTCTGGTAGCTTACACATATGATCCCATTGTGCGCAGCGATCGTTGAATAGAGACAATGGAGAACATTCAATCCAGAAATCTGTCGTTTTACTACAGCAGATTTAAATTTCAACTATTACATAGTCACCTTCATTACATATTACAACAGGTGACTAACGTTTCACTTATTGTTATATGAAGTGTAGATGACTATGCAATAGCTGGAATCTAGATCTGCTGTAACAGAACGACGGATTTAACGATCGAATGTTGTTTTTTTCTCTGTTGTCCGTTGTAGAGTCCACTCGGTCAACTTCCACAGTAAACCAAGAACCCACTGTTTTACCGGCGAGTGTATTTTCGACCGGCACAACAGTAGATACATAATAATCGAAAAAATAAATTATTAAATTCACAGGTGATTCGGGATACATACTGTATAAAATGTAGCATACAGAACTGCAACCTCTGTCAGGAGTAACAGATCTAATCTGACTGGGCACCAATTCGAAGTGTGCTTTGATGACTGTGCCTGAGTTCGTTAATTGTCGTGGCTTGTGAATGATTGCGTGCTATTCTCTCGCTAACCCACGAGCAGATGATTTCCGAGAGTGTGAGCTCTGGCCAGGTCAACATCTGAATACCTTCTGTATCACTGTATGCATTGACAACATAGGCAACATGCGGTCTTGCGTTATCTTGTTGAAGATAATGTCACAGAGACCTCGATGATAGGGCACGGCCACGGGTCTTAATAAGACGGACATCTAGCGGCCTCTGTTCATATTACGGGCTGTACCAATTAGGTTTCACCGTATTCCGCACAACTTCTCATCAGATGTTGAGTCGTTATGAGAATGATGAGTATATCCTGTGACGCAAGTTCTCGCAGCCTCCAAACATGGACACGTCTATCTTGGTGCAATACACAGAACTGGGAATCGTCTGAAAAGACGACGTGGTACTAATCTTGAGTGCAGCATTATCTGACGCGCTTCTCTTTGCTGCGCTGTTATGGGAAGAAGCAGTAACAGTATGGGCCGTACTGCAGGTAAGTGGTCCTCCAGGTGTCTTGCTACTATTCGTCTGGATCCTTGTCTTGCTGTTAACAATTACGAGGTACAATGCGAGAGGGACCCAACCCTCAAATTGTTAAAAAATGGGTGATTGACATATTTTGATTTTAATGTTTTTTTATATATTTACTATCCAACAGCACAGAGGGGCAACCGACGACAAGCGCGCTGGGTCCGGCCCGCGACTGGTATCAATCCGGCCTACGAAAATAATTCACAGTTACTCCTAACAGTTTGTCGACTGGGACTGTCTATCTCATTGCCGTATTATGTAGGTCTGTTCTTTCTCGTATTAAGTTTAGTAAATAATTCTAGTCCCTTATGGGCGTGTTCGAACATTGCAACTGCTGAAAATGAAAAAAAAAATATTTTTCCTTGATGTTATTTCAAGATTTATACAATATTCTCGGTTTTCAAGCCGTGTCAATTCGAATAAAGTTCTCGAGCTTTCGATGGCTATCTCTGCTACTGAATGACGGGGCTGGCACTCTTTTCCGCTTATATAGGCACGGCTGCAGTATCTGGCATCAGTCAGAGAGAGCCGAAACGACGCCTGTGCGATAGGTTAGTTTGGAAGCTCATACATAGCAGCTTCTGCCCGCAGCGGAACCGAGACCCACTAAAGACAGAACACGGTGTGTACGTCACAGCACGTGACACCGCAGTTCTTATGAGTACCAGCATCTGTCTCCGGCGGGAAGAGAGTAACTATTTTAGACGAGTTTAATAATTCCCTAACTGTTCGTTTAAATGCATGCAAGCTCTCTGTAGCACTCGACAAAGTTACGTCCTCTAGTGGGTACCTTTCCGTTGACAATGATTACCCGTGGGCCCTGCACGGAGCCGAGCTTACGTGAAATATGGCGGACAACGCTGCTATTGTGACGCCACAACTCCGTTCCGGGAGCCCATAAATCTTGTGGGCCCACGACACCACATTCCTATAGGCGTCAAGATCCGTCTTTGATTCGAGATGCCTGTCAACCCACCTTCAGATATTTCCATTTACTTACATGTCGTGAACATTGCTTCTTTACTAACTGCGTTGCAGAGTTTTGCAACGGAAATTTTTAAGACAGCTATTGTAGAACTTCGTAATAAAGGGTACGATTTTCATGAGACGTAAATAAATATAAACTTACGAACATGACGTGAACATAAAATGAATCTACTCTCAAAACCGCGTGTTTTGAGGCATAATTTGTAGGTGTGAAGTGTCATGAAAAAGATGACATTTCTATCGGAGGATTACCTCATCAACATTAATATCATTAACGCTATAGCTTTTGTCTTGATGCACTAGGACGGTCCTGTCGCGTCACGTGAGGAAGCGGCCCGCGGGCTTAAGTATGTCAATCAGGCCCCCTAGTCAGCAAAGGTTGCCCATGCCTGTCCTACAGAAAAAGAATAATTATTATCCACCCTCACTTTTTCACTGTACAAAAGAAATTGACGGAAAGCCATCGAGTAAAACGGAAGTGATTTCTGGCGTTCCCCAAGGTAGTGTTATAGGCCCTTTGCTGTTCCTTATCTATATAAACTATTTGGGAGACAATCTGAGCAGCCGTCTTCGGTTGTTTGCAGATGACGCTGTCGTTTAACGACTAATAAAGTCATCAGAAGATCAAAACAAACTGCAAAACGTATTAGAAAAAAACATCTGAATGGTGTTTAAAGTGGTAGTTGATCCTAAATAACGAAAAGTGTGAGGTTATCCACATAAGTGCTGAAAGTAACTCGTTAAACTTCGATTACACGATAAATCAGTTAATCTTAAAGCCGTAAATTCAACTAAATACCTAAGTATTACAATTACGAACAACTTAAATTGGAAGGAACACATAGAAAATGTTGTGCGGAAGGCTAGCCAAAGACTGCGTTTTATTGGCAGGACACTTAGAATATGTAACAGACCTACTAAGCAGACTGCCTACACTACGCTTGTCCGTCCTCTTTTAGAATATGCTGCGCGTTGTGGGATCCTTACCAGATAGGACTGATGGAGTACACTGAAAAAGTTCAAAGAAAGGCAGCACGTTTTGTATTATCGCGAAATATGGGAGAGAGTGTGTCAGAAACGATACAGGATTATGGCTGGAAATCATTAAAAGAAAGGCGTTTTTCGCTGCGACGGAATCTTCTCAAGAAACTACAATCACCAACTTTCTCCCCAGAATGCGGAAATATTTTGTTGACACCGACCTACATAGGGACTAACGATCACCACGACAAAATAAGGGAAATCACAGCTCGTACGGAAAGATAAAGGTGTTCATTCTTTCCGCGCACTATACGAGATTGGAATAATAGAGAATTGTGAATGTGGTTCGATGAACTCTCTGCCTGGCACTTAAATGTGATTTGCAGAGTATCCATGTAGATGTAGAAATAATTTGTAATATCTCCGAATCGAAATTTTGCTATGCTAGAGGAAACAAAGACAAGCGGTCTCACCATGTGAGCTACAGGTAACCAGTATCACAAGTATTTGCAGTGGTGCATTTTAGTGTTGGCATAATGAGTAACGGTGAAGACGATTCTGTGACTAGTAGTTCTGAGTAAATCTAAAAGATATCAAGAAATGAAGGTGACTGGGATAAAAGAAAGACAAAAGTACAAAGAAAGTGGAGACTAGACTACGTGAATGAGAAAACTAATAAAGCTGTCCCAGCGGGGGAACAGGGCAGCGGTTGCGAGGGTACTGTGAAGTCAATGAAAGCAAACCTCGGTGCTAATATCAAGCACTTTCGGTGAATGATAAGGACATCTTCTTTGCTGAGTTTTATAAGGTAGCTAACTACAGTCTCTCCAATGCATTTTTTCTGAGGACTTCTGTATAGTAAAGCATGCAACAGAGTGTCTAGAAACAGTGTACATTCTAACAACGGAAATAAAAGGAAGTTATCGTATTCATATTGCACAATGATTGCGGACGGTGTTTCAGTAAGGGTTTGTAATAAAGCATTTTGTGATATATGTGCTATATCCTGGAAGCGTTTCCTACCGCCAGAGGAGACCGAAGAACAGAAACACCTAATATTCATTATGAAAAGCCTAATGTCACTGATTATTATGGTGACAAGTCTAACAATCCGGGAAATTAGAACATGAAGTCCCTTGAATCTACTCCTCATGTTGGCCAAAGGTCAAGAAATGGAGAACAAAGGTTAAAGCTGATCATCTAGGAAAATTGATTAATTGATCATATAAAAGACTTCCTTTGTATAAGAATCATTGCGGTAGGAAGGGATAGTTACTGGTAGCTGCCCCGGAACGGTAAAGGGTGGAATGATTTATTGAATAAGGACAAAATTAACAATTCAGACATTTAATTTAAAAGTTCAGACTGATAACCCGATCACAATACTCAACAGAATTACCCAGTATACCGTAAACACTTCCCTTGAAAATATTTCTTTTAAGGGAAACGATATTGCAAAAGAAAAAAATATTACAACTCTATCAATAAAATTTTCAATTTAACTTCAATTTAACCTTTTGTGCAAGTGTTTCATTGTTCTTCCTTAGAAATTTCAATTGCCTTTATCGCACTTGAACTAGTAATCAGCTGCCTCCTTTCCACACTTAATCAATTTGCGCAATAAGCATAGCCAAATCGACTACCACATCTCTAAACTTACAAGAATGTACAAGTGAATATATAATTTTTTAGGACTTACGGAAGACTTAATGGTAACAAAATGATCTTAGTACTCACTAACATTAGCTTTTTGTCACGACCGCTGCTCCATCGCACACCTTGTTCAACAGTACGCTCCATCTGCCCACCTAAGTTAACATAAATACAAGACAATATCACCTGTTCCATCTGGAACAGTTTAGTATTAGAGACGAGAAATAACAAAAATTTTTAGAAGGCAAATAGCTTCAACAACAGCCACTTGACGCCAAAGTCCCCGCAGATGGCCATATACCAGCGTCATTAATAAATAACCAGACACAAGGGAGCATCAACTAATTAGGAGCGAAGCATGGATATCCACGCAACAGCATATAATATCTCTGGATGTTCACCTACATCAATCTCGAGGCACAAATCCTCATTGTCTAACCCATTGTCGATCTGAATGTCACATACAAGAATCAGACTTTTGTTTAGTAACTATTGATTTGCTGAAAGTTTTTCCATCAAATAAGATACCTACTGAAACTGGATTCCGTTTGCGGAATTTTGATTGTACAACTTCGGTATTCACATATGTAACAATAACAGTGGTGTTAAGTGCGCGTGACCCGAAAACATATCTTCAGGAAGTGCTCCAGAAATCGTGTTTTGTTTGTTTAGTTTTCCGAGTGACCCGGAAAACACATTGAAAAAGAGATATTTGGTTTTGTCTCCCGATTCCTTCTCAGTCCACAACAATAATAAGACATTGTGCCTGACGTACTATGCTCTTGCAACGGCTGGAGTTTCTGATTTGATTGGCCATTATTACATGACTTCTGGGAATACATATTGTCTTCTGGCAGTGACTTTGTTGTTGTTGGCAACGTTAGTAGGAAAATGGCTGGTGCAGGGTCCGAGTGAAGAAGCGTTTCTCTCTGGGAAGGATGACCAACGAGATTTCCAAATAGAAACTTCAAAACTAGCTACAGAACATATGTGCACATCTAGGCAGAAGCTGATATTTCGCAAAATTTGTGTCATGAATATTGAAGCCAGGAAGCCTGGCATTATCCAGTTTAAAGAACACTATTCTCCATTGGCTTTTTGGGAGCACTATAAGGTTCTGAACGTAAGTACTGGACAACATGGGAAACAGAGAACAGCAACACAGTGCCATAACTGTTTATTCACGCTTACAAAATGCAGAGTGCTTATACGCTGTAGGCGTAAAGGTGCTGCTGAGGTTCGTGCTGCCTGGAAACCAATACACCTTGTACCGTCCTCTTCCGCCAGACACTCAAGGTGCAAATAGTGAGGACGAGACGGCTGAAAGTAAACGCAGATTTCTATACAGACGACTGCTTAGAGTCGTTGTAACTCGAGAACCAAACGCTATTAGTAATTCTTAAATGTTACAAGAAATGAATGATGAAGTAAATGTGAAACCTACTGCAATTTAAGATAAGTAATTGCTGGAAATTGGACTTTTGTAAAAGTTAACCATCTCTAAATTTCATTTTTCAGAATTGGCAATTTTCAACTGATGTTTCTCAAACGAATAACGGATATCATAAGACGATTTTAGTTATTCTATAGCTTTTTGACTATAAACTATTGTTTGCGAATCAAAAAGCAGACCGTTAATGGGTTCAGTTATATGCAATAAAGACGGGCATCATCCACACAATTCCGAAGATAGCAAAAGTCGACAAGTGCGAGACTAATCGCACGATCAGCATAACAGATCATGCATCCCCGTTGCTGACAAGAATAATATACAGAAGAATGGAATGGAAAATTGAGGATGTTTTACATGGCGATCAGTGCGGTCTTAGGGAAGGTAAAAGCAACAGAAAGGCAGGTCTGAGGTTGCTGTTGATACTAGCAGCAAGACTGAAGGAAATTCAAAACAACATCGTAGGATCTGTCGAATTGGAAAAAGTGTTCAAAAATATAAAATGCTGCAAGATGTTCTAAATTCTGAGAAAAGTAGGGATAAGCTATAGGGAACGACGGGGAAATACAGCACGTACAACAGCCAAGAAGGAGCAAGAAGACTGGAATACTAAGAACAAAATGCTTGATTTAAAAAGGGTGTAAGACAGAGATGTAATTTTTCTCCTCTGTAGTTCAGTCTATAATTCGATAAAGCAATGAGGGAAATAAAAGGGAAAGGTTCAAGAGTGAAATTAAAATTCATGATGAAAGGATATCAGTGATAAGATTCGCTGATGACATTGGCATCCTGAGTGAAAGTGAATGGAATGAACAATCTAATGAGTAAATCAAAGGAAGACAATAGTAATGAGAAATAGTAGAAAAAATAATACCAAGAAACTTTGCATCACAATTGAGAATCACGAAGTAGACGAAGTTAAGGAATTCTGCTAGCTAGGCAATGAAATAACCCTTGACGGACGGAGTAGGGAGGACATAAGAAAATCTGGTGGACTGATAAGGTAAGGAACGAGGAGGCTCTCCGCAGAATCGACGAAGAAAGGAATACATAGGAAACACTGACAGGAGAAAGTACAGGATGATAAAACATCTGTTAAAACGTCAGGTAAGAACGTCTATGGTGCTAGAGAAATTTGTAGCGGGCAAAAACTGTAGAGTACAAACAGACATGCTACTCTTAGAGGAAGAGGTTGTTCCTGGAGAGTACGTGACACTGCTGCGGGAAATTGCATGGCAGGGAAAATAATATGACTGTTCTCTCTGAGCCGACCGAGTTGGCCGAGCGGTTCTAGGCGCTACAGTCTGGAACCGCGCGACCCACTGCGGTAGCAGGTTCGAATCCGGCTTCGGGCATGGATGTGTGTGATGTCCTTAGGTTAGTTAGGTTTAAGTAGTTCTAGGTTCTAGGGGACTGATGACCTCAGAAGTTAAGTCCCATAGTGCTCAGAGCCATTTGAACCATTCGTTCTCTCTGAGCTGATCGCGTGGGACCGTTGTTTCCTAAGCGCCCTTGAGTACAGCCCTCTTGAGCTCGTCGATTCCGTATTCAGTTGGGAGTTCTGAGCGCTAGCAACGATATCACGCAAAGATAAACCGCATTCTCGATAGGCCACGATTCTTCTTTGTCGAAGGAGCCAATTCTAGAACAAAGAGGACACATCATGTGGCACCCTCTATCCCTCCCTCTGACGTTAGCAGTATTTCCTTACGTTCCTGCAAAGAGATTTAAAAATAAAGCTATATCTAGTGATACTGGAAATGGCCTGGTTTTTCTTTCAAAATTAGTACTACACTGCCTGATAATTACCAAGGAACAACTGATGCTTGCTAAGGGACAATTGACCAATTGGCAATGGAACAACCAGCAACTGCTACGGAACACACAACAGGTGATGATAAAAGGAAATGTAGAGAGCAGGACGTGTTAACAGCAGCGCAGGCTGTGTACGAATTCTCTGTATTCATTCTCGACAACTTATGCAGTACAGTGTTTGATTAGATTAGATTGGAGTCAGTTTTCGTTCCGTAGACCCAAAAAATTAGATGATTCTCGTGGGTGTGAAACATGTCAGACAATATAACGTACAAAACATAAGACATTTTATGTAATACTTACTATCCTGGTTATTTTTCAGGAGATTGTCAAAATAGGTCAATACATTATAGTATACTGGAACTGCTAACATTTACAGAATTAATAAGCTATTAGAATGAAACATTGCTATGGCACTTTAAATAAATTTATCATACACAAGACACCCAATCTTAACTGTTGTGACCAAATGCTGTCAAAACGGAGATCTAACAGCCATTTTTACTTAAGCTGGTCTAACAGTCTCTGTTAAAGATATCATCTATAGAGTAGAAGAAGTTGCCTATTAAAAAGTCTTTGAAAATCTGTTTAAACCGAGATTTATGTGAAACCAATTTGTTAATGTTTGCTCGCAATTTGTTCAAAATGTGTGTTCCTCAATATTGGTACCCTTTTTGGACCAAGGTAAGTGATTTTGGGTCTTTATATAGATTGTTCTTATTCCTAGTACTGATACTATGTACTGCGCTATTGGTTACAAATAGAGATATATTACCTGCAACAAATTTTATTAAGGAATAAATATACTAAGAAGCTGTGGTTAGAACAGAAAGTTCCTTGAACAGGTTTCTAAATGATGTTCTTGAATTTTCACCACAAGTGAATCTTATTACACGCTTTTGCACATTAAAATTTTTTGCTCGGTTTGATGAATTATCCCAGAATATGATCCCACATGACACAATAGAATGAAAGTAAGTAAAGTATGCAAGTTTTTTGTATTTATACCTCCTACATCTGGCATCATTCTCTCTGCAATACAGACTGAATTTATTATCAAATTGTAATCCAAGAAATTTAACAATGTCAACCTTCTCGATCTACGTGTCTTCATATGTTGTACACACGCTGAAAGGAAATCTCTTACAGGTTCTGAATTGCATAAAGTGCGTCTTTTCAAAGTTTAATGACTGTGAATTAGCTTTGAACCATTTATTGTCAGTGAAAACTTGATTCGAAGCTATTTCTAAATCTGTACTTGACCTCTATTTATTGAAATGTTTGTATCATCTACAAATAAAACGAACTTAATGTCTGGGAATGTAATAGATGAGAGGTTATTAATGTACACAGGAAAAAGCAATGGACCAAAGATGGAAACTTGAGGGACACCACCACTGTATTAATTCCAGATGAGAGAAAGACCAACCGCTTACTGCACAGGTATTTTGCAATGACACCATTTGTTTCTTGTTAGGAAATAAGACTCAAACCATTTCACAGCACTGCTGTTGACACCATAATATTCTAATTTACTTAAGAGAATGGTGTGGTTCACACAGTCAAAGGCTTTTGACAAGTCACAGAATATGACAATAGTCTCTAATTTATTATCTAATGAATTAAGTAAATTCTCACGGTAAGTGTAAATCTTAGTTATAGAACCGATTTCGTGCGGTAAGGCGACATGTCTGGAAGACTTCATTTGAATGGTTATGATCGTGGACGAGCAGTTGGACAGCTCCAACGTGTCGCTCCAGTGGCCAAATTTCTGGGGGTGTCCAAAAGTGTCATTTAGTGATTAAAAAAGACCACTAAAGATGGAAATGCTATGCAAAAGTATGCCACTGATCGTGGACAGACTACCATACCACAAGAGGATCTATACGTACACCTAGTGGCTAACATCGTGGTTTCTGTACTCTGAAGCCTGTTAAATGTAGCCCAATTGGACCATGCCATCGTCGAGAAAGAGTTCGCTGGTGTGAGAAGCATATTGATTGGGGGTCAGCAACAGTGGTCCTGAGTGGTTCTCCGACGAATCCCGTTTCACTGTGGTAAGTGATTCTGGCTGAGGGGATCACATTACACGCACCACAGAAGTTACGACTGGTACGACCTAGATGTTAAGTTGTGGGCAGACGTTATGCACAATGGCCGAACAACGCTGCATATCTTTGCGGTGAAGTACCGGTGCACCATACCGGTAGTGCAAGGAAATTAAACGGGAACATGTCCGTCTATTTAGGGTCGGATAGGTCCGAACTTCTGTTTGTGGGCGACAGTGCCCGCTTACACAGGTCGGTTGAGGTAGTGTAGACACTGGAAAGTGAAGGTATTGAATGTACGAAATAACCTGCGTATTTCCCTGACCTAAACCTTATATAGCAGCAGTGGGATGTTTTTGCAGTCGTATCTCTCAACGAGCGCCCACACCACGAACTGTGCAAGAGAGGAATGGTACAACCCCTCCAAGGACTCCACAACAGTTTGATAGTTATCACGAACGACAGGTGCAAAATTTGAATTACTGCCCGAGGAGAACGTATTCCTTTCTGAGAATCCAATATCGACCTTAAATGCTGGGAGTCTCATGTGTGTGAAACATTAATGTTATTTATGTCTCTTACTGTGCTTCTCATGTGGTACCATTTACGTTATAGAACCCCGCCTCTATTACGTATGTACTGCGTTTCATGTCGTCCATCAATGCCTGTATCAAGCAATTTATATTACAGTAACGGAAATAAATTTATGATTCTTCTTCCGGCACTAAATATCAAAAGAAGAAACAATTGCTTTCCATTTAAGGCAATTTTCTTTTTTAGTTTATAACGGAAGTATTTTAATTCTACGACTTATAAATTATATCACTTTCCATTTCAAAAGTGACTTGTACAACATGTCTATTGATATGACTGACGAAATGAAGTAGGATGACTGGAGGGATTGGGGGGAGAAAGAATTCGTGACTCAATGCAGAAACTATAGGGTGTTTCAAAATGAATAGACGTGTTTTAAGGCTTGGTATCATTTATTACATTCAACTTATAAATAACACATCAAATGAAAGAGGAACTCAAACAGGTTTGTTTGCATACCTGTGCGCAAATGGAAGAGTGTGGAACGACCAAGAATTAATGAAAAACATCTTGAACGAGTGAGAGTTCATCACGCGTACTCACAAGAAATCAGTTCGTCCTTGTCGTTCGCAGTTGTTACAAGCTCTAAAGCGTGCATACTACGGTTTACGTGCCAACTTCTCAAACGAAATTTTTCTTCATAAGATGAAGATTTGGTGCCTGTCATCTTCAGTGGTGAATCGACATTTCACGTAAATGGAAATGTGAATACACGTAATGTGTGTATTTGGGGGTAAGCAAATCTCCACGAGATGGTACAGTTGCAACGAGACTCCTCTCGACTTTTTCGGTGAAGCAACTGTAACTGGCGTTTCTCAGCAGCAAAATGGTGCACCATCTCACTGGCAGGCATAAATCAGCACGCAACTGGTTAAACGACGTTGTATCCGACCTCTGGATTGGCCGCAAGGCGCTGGATGACAGAGCTAGTTTTATATGATCTTCATGTTCACACATGATGTGACCCAATGCGATTTTTAACTCTGGGGGTTCAGAAAGGATGATGTTTATATGTTTCCGCTACCAGGTGATCCATCAGACTTCAGAAACAGCACTTTTGCAATAATTTCTATAGACATAGTGATCAAGGTTTTGGAAAAACTCACCTATTGACTCGATGTGTGACGATGATGCTCACATTGAACACTTTTAAGAAAAACTGTTATAGTTGCTCTTTCATACGATGCGTTATTTATAATTGTAAGTTAAATGTAATAAATGCTACAAAGCCTTAAATCCCCGTATATTCATTTTGAAACACCCTGTAGTTTAGTACTGCCTCCAATGGTAAGAGCGTGTGGAACACCGCCTTTAACAAGTAAAAGTATACATGTAATGCGCTGAAGCAGTATTCAGTACTCTGTCTCCCCATCAATTTCGATGAAGTACCGACAGGTGGCAGTACAACACGTAGCCTTCAAAATGGTGTCTACACCGGAGGTAGGTTCCCAGTGGAGAGGTGTCACTGAGTTTCTTTTGCCGGAAAATCAGAATATCGCAGGTATTCACAGGCGTTTGCAGAATTTCTAAGGACACCTGGCAGTGAACAAAAGAAAGGTGAGTCGTTGAGCGAGGAATCTCTTATCATCGCAAACCTGTCAGATCTTCCGCGTGCCGGCCGGTTGCACACAGGTGTGAGTACCACGATGTTGGAACGTGCGGATACTCTCACTGCTCAACTGGATTTCTCTGTTGATGATGCTGACACACTCGTCCACCAGGTGGGGTACTCAAAGGTGTGAGCCGGCTGGGTTCCTCGCCTCCTAACAGGAGACCATAATGAACGATGAAGGAACGTCTGTGCGAAATTTCTTGTGCGTTACGGGGCTGATCGAGAAAGTTTTTTGTCAGATTCTCCTCTGAAGGAGTTCGACGCCGCTCCGTCAGCCGGCAAAGTCATGGCGATGGTCTTCTGGGACTCTGACGAGGTTATTCTGTTTGATGTGTTTCCTCATGGTGCAACAATCAATTTTGAAGTGTATTGTGCTACCTTCTTGAAATTTAAGAAACGACTGCAGCGTGTTTGTCTTCACGACAAGGCAAGACTCTCAAACATCTGCACACACTTCGTTGGACTGTTGCTCCTTGTCCACCGTACAGCCAGCATCTCACACCTTACGACGCATTTTTTGGGCTCAATGAAGGATGTACGTGGGTGATGGGGAGATTAATGATGCAGCAAGGCGTTGGCTCCGATGTCGACCGGTAGAGTGGCACCATGCTGGCATACAGGCCTTCTCAGAAAGGTGACGTAAGGCTATCGCATTGAAGAGAGATCATGTTGAAAAGTAGGGTTTTGCAACCAAAATGATGTGGAATTATACGATGTATTGAAATTCTGAATAAAACCAACCAGCTTTCACAAACAAACAAAAATTGCTTCATTATTTATTGGACGCCAGTTTGACGTTTGTTGCGTGCTCTTCTTCATTCTGATGGACGTTTAATGGCAAGAAGTGTATTTTAGTATTTCAGAGAGATGTTACGCTCGCGTTTGGTATGGTACAGGGCGTAGCCACATTCAGGGATGTCTTTAACTGGTGCTTTGCTACTCCGCCCCCCCCCCCCCTCCTTCCTCTACTACACCCCTATCGCTGCTCTGTTTCTGAACAATATGTTGCCCACAACTCATCTCTCATACCCAGCCCCTTTTCCTCCCATTATCTACTTTACTACTTTATTCATTTACGATGTAAAAAAACCACTCGACACTCCGTATTTCAGATACCCGCCAGGGAAGCCGAACGCTAACACGCTGCTTCCTGGACTCGGGTAGGTGCGCAGGCCCTGGATTGAATCCGCCCAGTGGATTAACGACGAGGGCCGGTGTGCCGGCAAGCCTGGATGTGGTTTCTAGGCGGTTTTCCACATCCCGCTAGGTGATTACTGGGCTGATCCCCACGTTCCGCCTCAGTTACACACGTCGTAGACATTTGAAACACGTTTGCACTATTTCACGATTTACACTAGACACAGACAGCTGGGGTAGACTACTTCCATCCTGGTGGTTACGGTGTGGCGGCAGGAGGGGCATCCAGCCACCCCTTAACATTAACATGCCAAATCCGTTTAACCATGGCCTGCCCTGCGTAGCCCCGGGACAAGGCACAAGCGATAGATTGTTGTTGTGGTCTTCAGTCCTGAGACTGGTTTGATGCAGCTCTCCATGCTACTCTATCCTGGGCAAGCTGCTTCATCTCCCAGTACCTACTGCAACCTACATCCTTCTGAATCTGCTTAGTGTATTCATCTCTTGGTCTCCCTCTACGATTTTTACCCTCCACGCTGCCCTCCAATACTAAATTGGTGATCCCTCGATGCCTCAGAACATGTCCTACCAACCGACCCCTTCTTCTGGTCAAGTTGTGCCACAAACTTCTCTTCTTCCCAATCCTATTCAATACTTCCTCATTAGTTACGTGATCTACCCATCTAATCTTCAGCATTCTTCTGTAGCACCACATTTCGAAAGCTTCTATTCTCTTCTTGTCCAAACTATTTATCGTCCATGTTTCACTTCCATAAATGACTACACTCCATACAAATACTTTCAGAAACGACTTCCTGACACTTAAATCTATACTCGATGTTAACAAATTTCTCTTCTTCAGAAACGCTTTCCTTGCCATTGCCAGTCTACATTTTATATCCTCTCTACTTCGACCATCATCAGTTATTTTGCTCACCAAATAGCGAAACTCCTTTACTACTTTAAGTGTCTCATTTCCTAATCTAATTCCCTCAGCATCACCCGACTTAATTCGACTACATTCCATTATCCTCGTTTTGCTTTTATTGATGTTCATATTATATCCTCCTTTCAAGACACTGTCCGTTCCATACAACTGCTCTTCCAAGTCCTTTGCTGTCTCTGACAGAATTACAATGTCATCGGCGAACCTCAAAGTTTTTATTTCTTCTCCATGGATTTTAATACCTACTCCGAATTTTTCTTTTGTTTCCTTTACTGTTTGCTCAATATACAGATTGAATAACATCGGGGAGAGGCTACAACCCTGTCTTACTCCCTTCCCAACCACTGCTTCCCTTTCATGTCCCACGACTCTTATAACTGCCATCTGGTTTCTGTACAAATTGTAAATAGCTTTTCGCTCCCTGTATTTTACCCCTGCCACCTTCAGAATTTGAAAGAGAGTATTCCAGTCAACATTGTCAAAAGCTTTCTCTAAGTCTACAAATGCTAGAAACGTACATTTGCCTTTCTTTAATCTTTCTTCTAAGGTAAGTCGTAAAGTCAATATTGCCTCACGTGTTGCAGTATTTCTACGGAATCCAAACTGATCTTCCCCGTGGTCGGCTTCTACTAGTTTTTCCATTCGTCTGTAAAGAATTCGTGTTAGTATTTTGCAGCTGTGGCTTATTAAACTGATTGTTCGGTAATTTTCACATCTGTCAACACCTGCTTTCTTTGGGATTGGAATTATTATATTCTTCTTGAAGTCTGAGGGTATTTCGCCTGTTTCATATATCTTGCTCACCAGATGGTAGAGTTTAGTCAGGACTGGCTCTCCCAAGGCCGTCAGTAGTTCCAATGGAATGTTGTCTATTCCGGGGGCCTTGTTTCGACTCAGGTCTTTCAGTACTCTGTCAAACTCTTCACACAATATCGTATCTCCCATTTCATCTTCATCTACATCCTCTTCCATTTCCATTATATTGTCCTCAAGTACATCACCCTTGTATAGACCCCCTATATACTCCTTCCACCTTTCTGCTTTCCCTTCTTTCCTTAGAACTGGGTTTCCATCTGAGCTCTTGATGTTCATACAAGTGGTTCTCTTATCTCTAAAGGTCTCTTTAATTTTCCTGTAGGCAGTATCTATCTTACCCCTAGTGAGATAAGCCTCTACATCATTACATTTGTGTTCTAGCCATCCCTGCTTAGCCATTTTGCACTTCCTGTCGATCTCATTTTTGAGGCGTTTGTATTCCTTTTTACCTGCTTCATTGACTGAATTTTTACATTTTCTCCTTTCATCAATTAAATTCAATATTTCTTCTGTTACCCAAGGATTTCTACTAGCCCTCGTCTTTTTACCTACTTGATCCTCTGCTGCCTTCACTACTTCATCCCTCAAAGCTACCCATTCTTCTTCTACTGTGTTTCTTTCCCCAATTCCTGTCAATTGTTCTCTTATGCTCTCCCTGAAACTCTGTACAACCTCTGGTTCTTTCAGTTTATCCAGGTCCCATCTCCTTAAATTCCCACCTTTTTGCAGTATCTTCGGTTTTAATCTACAGGTCATAACCAGTAGATTGTGGTCAGAGTCCACATCTGCCCCTGGAAATGTCTTACAATTTAAAACCTGGTTCCTAAATCTCTGTCTTACCATTATATAATCTATCTGATACCTTTTAGTATCTCAATAGAGTTCCGTATTTCAAAGATATCTAAAGCTACATTATTCGTCAAGCGATCCTTTGATAGTAGCTATCTCTAACAGCTCTGTAACTAAGAAATGATATGCAACTGCATCGTCCTTACTTTCAGACCGCTAGATCCTTGAGTCTCCATCTCTAGGGCTCTGTTTTATTGTACCATCTATTACTAGACTATTAGTCACGCATAAGTATTATTTTTATCACAGTGTTACGAACATGAACAAATCCTTATTTAAGTGTAAAAGTAGCGTCGCACATTCCAGGACAACGTATTTAGTACTCATAGGACAATTTTTCAATACTGTCACTGTATCATAATCTGCTTAAGGAAACTACTGTGACATCCGTTTGTGGCTGCCAGGACATGAGTCTTACAGTGCTATGGTTTATCGGTACTGTGACGACACGGGCTCCGGCCGGGGCCTGGCGCCGAAATCCTGGAGCTTTGTTGTCATGCACTGCCTTACTATCACGTCATGTTAACGGCTACAGAACTGTGACCCCTGCCGCTAGTGCAGTAGCTAGTGTTCTAATGTTTCTGCGGCGCTTGGCAGGCCGCATAAGCATCATCAGCCACAACGCGACTTACCCTGTCGTGCATAAAAACTAGTCATCCAGCCAGATTGCGAATGGTACAGATGGGTTTCGAATTGGGGACCGCTCTGTGATGGCTTCCTTTACCTGGCCAACAACATTCTGTCGCCATATCGACGGGACCGGCAGCCAAGTATGTCCAGCCGGCTGGGGTCCAACTGAGGTCCATGGGTTCTGAAAGCATCAGCAATCGCCCTCCAGCCACCGGTCTGTAGTTTGACCCTGAGTAACGCTGCCACAGCCGGAATGTGCCGTGGGTCGGACTAAGGTATTCCTACCCCACAGCCAGTGGGGGGAGAACGACATTACTGTTTAACATCCCATCGATAAGGAGGTCATTAGAGACGGAACACTGGCTCGGATTAGGGAAGTATGATTTTCAAACGAACCATCCCAGCCTCTGCTTTAAGCAAATTAGGGAAATCAACGAAAACCTAAATTAGGATGGCCGTCGTCGTCTTCCCGAATGCGAGTCAGCCCTCTCACTGGGGTCTGGCAGCGCCAGCCACCGCCCTCAAGCCACAATTTTTGACTCTGGGTAACACTGCAGCAGCCTAGATAGGCTATACAGGGCAAGGACTATTCTGAGATGAGGACGTCAGCACGAGAGAGGAATTCGTGGCGGACCGCATCCAACCAGCCAGAAGGGAAAAAAATCTAAATAATTCTACTCCTGGGGCCGCATGCCAGCTCGCTCCATTCTCGGCTACAGTATCTGAGGAGCTGTCACCTGACACATAGCCGAGGCAGCTCACAGTGCGCTGGCAGTAAGATAGCATTCGCACCTTGTGGGCTAGAAGCGTTGACACTATCAAGATTATACTAGCATGTCCCAGCCTGAGTTTAAATACTGACGTGACGCTCGCCTCCTACAGATGCACTATTTCTACCTGTGTCTAAAAATTAATTTTTCAACACCCTTTATCCACCTACATCAGATGTAGCTGCCCAAACCCACAGACAGCTATTACAAGTGGCGCCCCCATTACACTACAAAACATGTCCCGGTACAGTTGATTTATCTATTTCCTCCCTCAACATCTGTCTTTACGATCTCACCTTCGTATTCACAAATTTCTCTGCAGTTCGTATGCTGTGTTCCTCCAAGTAATACACTCTACCACGAAGGAATTACCTGAATGAAGCGAAAATCGGTAGATGTACTTTACATGTTACTGTACATGTACAGACAAACAAATGATTACAATTTCAGAAAAGAATGATGATTTATTCAAAAGAAAGTGCTTCACAAATTGAACAAGTCAATAACGTGTTGAAGCTTTTCTGGCCCTTATGTAAGCAATCATTAGGCTTTGCATTGACTGACAGAGTTGTTGAATGTCCTCCTGAGGGATATCATGGCAAGTTCCGTCCATGTAGCACCAAGATCGTCAAGCTCCACAGCTGATAGAAGAGCCCTGTCCATAATTCTCCAAAAATTCTCTATTAGGGAGATATCAAGCGTCACTGTTGGCCAGGGAAGGGTTTAGCAAGCATGAATACAAGCAGTAGAAAATCCAGCCGTGTGAGGGAGGGCAGTATCTTAATGAAATGTGACACCAGGATAGCTTCTCAACAAGGCAACAAAACTGGGCATAGAATATCATCGGCATACCGATGTGTTGCAAGGATGCCGCGGATGATAATCAAATCGGTACTGCTGTGAAATGAAATGACACTCCAAACCATTAATCCCGGATGTCCGGTCTTGCGCGGACGACACTCAGGTAGGTATCCCACCGCTGCCTGGGGCGTATCTAGACACGTTTCTGCTGGCCATGGAGGCTCAGTTCAAAGTGGAACTCATCACTGAAGACAAACAACTTCCAGGCCGAAGATGTGTGTGGGGTGCCAACCTGACTGACACCCGTTATACAGCCAGACAAACAGGAGTAATGGTCTAGAGCGCCATTTCTCGTCGTAGAAAGATCCCTTTGGCTGTCATCCGTGAAACGTGAACAGCATAGTTGGACGATTTTCTACGCCCCTTTTCGTTGTCCATCTTGGGGAGCATTCCTGGGATTACATTTCAGCAAGTAATGCCAGCCCGCACACGCCGAGTGTATCTACTACTTGTCTTCGTCCTTACCGAACCCTGTATTGGCCAGCAAGGTCCCAAATTGAGAACGTCTGGAGCATTATGTGCAGGCTCAAAAATGGTTCAAATGGCTCTGAGCACTATCCTAGAACTTAGAACTACTTAAACCTAACTAACCTTCGGACTTCACACACATCCATGCCCAAGGCAGGATTCGAACCTGCGACCGTAGCGGTCGCTTGGTTCCAGACTGTAGCGCCGAGAACCGTTCGGCCACTCCGGCCGGCTGCGTGCAGGATCCTCCAGCTAGCTCGGACTGACTTCGGCACGACATCCTACAGAAGGACATTGAACAACTCCATTAATCAGTGTCAAGCCCCAATAATTGCATGCATAAGGGCCAGAGGTGGACCACCAGTGCCGTGCGGAGTGGCTGCGCTGTTAGAGGCGCCACGAACCGTGCGGTCCTCCCGCCGGAGGCTCGAGTCCTTCCTCGGGCATAGGTGTGCCTGTTGACCTTACCATTAAGTTAGTTTAAGTAGTGTGTATGTCTAGGGATCGATGACCTCAGCAGTTTGGTCCCTCAGGAATGCACACACATTTGAACATCTTGGACAACATGTTACTGACTTGCTCAATATGGGAAGTTTTTCTCTTGAATAAATCATCCAGTTTTTCTGAAATTGTTATCATTTGTTTGTCTGTGCCCGTACATCATGTCTGGCAGGCCGGACAGGAAGAAGATGTCGTGATATGAAAATGATTAGCTTTTCAGAGCATTCACACAAGGTTGGCGCTGGTGGCGACACCTACAACTTGCTGACATGAGGAAAGTTTCCAACCGATTTCTCATACACAAACAGCAGTTGACCGGCGTTGCCTCGTGAAACGTTGTTGTGATGCCTCGTGTAAGGAGGAGAAACGCTTAGCATCACGCTTCCGACATTGATAAAGGTCGGATTGTAGCCTATAGCGATTGCGGTTTATCGTATCGCGACATTGCTGCTCGCGTTGGTCAAGATCCAACGACTGTTGGCAGAATATGGAATCGGCGGGTTCAGGAGGGTAATACGGAACGCCGTGCTGGATCCCAACGGCCTCGTATCACTAGCAGTCGAGATGACAGGCATCTTATCCGCATGGCTGTAACGGATCGTGCAGCCACGTCTCGAACACTGAGTCAGCAGATGGGGACGTTTGCAAGACAACAACCATTTGCACGAACAGTTCGACGACGTTTGCAGGGGCATCGACTATCAGCTCGCAGACCATGGCTGCGGTTACCCTTGACGCTGCATCACAGACAGGAGCGCCGGCCGTGGTGGCCGAGCGGTTCTAGGTGCTTCAGTGTGTAACCGCGCGACCGCTAAGGGCGCAGGTTCGAATCCTGCCTAGGGCATGGATGTGTGTCATGTCCTTATGTTACTTAGGTTTAAGTAGTTCTAAGTTCTTGGGGCTGATGACCTCAGATGTTAAGTCCCTTTTTTTTTTCTTTTTTTGGTCTTCAGTCTACGGACTGGTTTGATGCGGCCCGCCACGAATTCCTTTCCTGTGCTAACCTCTTCATCTCAGAGTAGCACTTGCAACCTACGTCCTCAATTATTTGCTTGACGTATTCCAATCTCTGTCTTCCTCTACAGTTTTTGCCCTCTACAGCTCCCTCTAGTACCATGGAAGTCATTCCCTCATGTCTTAGCAGATGTCCTATCAACCTGTCCCTTCTCCTTATCAGTGTTTTCCACATATTCCTTTCCTCTCTGATTCTGTGTAGAACCTCCTCATTCCTTATCTTATCAGTCCACCTAATTTTCAACATTCGTCTATAGCACCACATCTCAAATTCTTCGATTCTCTTCTGTTCCGGTTTTCCCACAGTCCATGTTTCACTACCATACAATGTGTAACGTGCGCGTGGGGCACACAATACTCATTAAAGCCTGTACTAAGGTAAGTGAGTGGGGTTTACCTTACGAGACGGAATTTTTGTATAGATATTGACCGCGTGTACATGAATGGTGGCAAATCAGACTTACACCCACTCTGTAATGACAATGATACGTCAAGCAAGTCCGAAATGCAACTACGCGTCAGGACGGACAAAAAGCAACACAGAAGATGCTACCAATTTGTTAATAATACGGTCGCCAGCCTAATTAGGCATTAACTGAGTTTCTTCCCTGTACAAGTTGGTGTATATTCATGCAAAACAACACGTAGTAACACTGCATAATATAGTAAATTTTAGAACCAGAAAATCTATTGAACTGATAGTTTCACTTTCTGTACTGATATGGAAAAATCATGAATACATAACACTATACTATAATGTATACTACAAAACTTCGTACTGTCTATTGATCTGATTAAAATCGGGCATAGGTTACCCTAGAAATAGCACTTTCGAGCCACACACAAAATGTCCATTTTGATAAAGATAAAACACTGATAAATTTTGACTTATGTATTGACTTTAACTTTTGCTGGTCAAACCAATGTGGAACACTTCAGAATTCAAATGAATAAAAAGGGGGAGGGGGTGGGACCCTGAAACTGTTATGATTACTATATAAAAAAATTGATTACTGAAATTATCATGCGTTCAAGATTTCCAGTATATGAGTTACTACTCTTTTTATCTTATTTACTGCTCATTTAAATACCTTTATATCTGTCTCGAAATAATTAAAAGCAAAACTGCTTTACTACTTTAAGTGTCTCATTTCCTAATCTAATTCCCTCAGCATCACCCGACTTAGTTAGACTACATTCCATTATCCTTGTTTTGCTTTTGTTGATGTTCATCTTATATCCTCCTTTCAAGACACTGTTTTTTACAATACACTGACGAAATTGAGAAGTGTTCCACACTACGTTGCACATTCTCCACGGGAGACTGCTGTAGGGCTCGGGGCGAGCGTCGCCTGGTTGCCATGTAACGAACCGCAGCGCGCCGGCGACTGGCGTGTGTTTTCTCTGCGGTGAGGGGTGTCTCCTGGGGCTGGCGTGCGTGGCGAGTTCTCTGCTCGCCTACCCGTCGCGGTCGCCAGCTTTATACGGGACGGCAGCGCACAGTGCTATGCGGGAAGCCGGCGCACCGGAGCCACATTCATTTCCCGGTGCCCACTCTTCTCTGTTTGCTTCCCATCCGCTCTCTTCGTCGCTACGTGTAGACACAGGGTGGGCAACAGGCGGCCAGCGAGCAGGATGCGGCCCGCGATTGGTTTCAATCTGGCCCGCGGAAGAATTTCGAGGGAGAGGCAGAGAGGAGCTCGCATTGCGCTCCGCCCAGGTTGCATTTTCGGATATTTCCGCCGACATTCGGCTCGTCTTGGGTTGGCAGCTCAGACAAGGTAAATTAATGCTTTCTCCGACCATACACAATGCCATTTCACCGCCGGTGGATTTTTGCAATGTGCACGCGAAGTTGTGGTCCATGTGCCCATGTGCGCAAAAACAACTGTAACATCACACAAAAGGGAAATTCAATATTAAAGCTGATGCAAGAAGACGATAAAACAGTTTTCTTTTTATCAATGCAACACGCACATTGGACTGCTGATCTTGGTGTCTGTAATATTAGCAAAATGCATAATTAAAATGAAAATAATACTGAGGAGATAATAGGAATGAGCACTGCTAAATGATTCAGTATTCCCAGAACAAATATTTATTATAACTAAAACATATATCGTACCTTAAGCTTAGTAGTACAATGACGGTAGATTTTTATGTCCGTATCATGTCCATTGAGCGCTCTTTTATACAGCCATTGTCTTCTTTGAGTCGCTCGTGCGTCGTCACCGTAAGTTATAACAGTTCTTTACACTTCACGTTTTTATACATTTAGTAAAAATTAGATCAGACTGCCACAAATCTGCGTCCGTCATACTTGAGAAAAAACAGTACAAGTCTTAAGCGCTCAAGGCTTCATTTGTTCTCCACCGAACAAAATAGTGAAGGATCGTATATCTATCCGTATTTTTCTGTTTTTATTGCCGCCCAAAGACGACGAATTACATCATTAGAAAATTCCACCGTCGCTATGCGACGCCTTATTATACATTAATCATTATTTATAAACAAGTATTTGCTTTCTGGCTGAAAGTATTAACTACTCGTATTTGCTGTTTTAATGAAGTCAAAAATAGCGAATATCACATTGCCTCCCATGAGGAGAGAGGGAATGCCGAAGGATTACCTCGATCCTCATGTCCTCATGAGATATTCGTGATTTTTGGTGTGACATTTACATAATGTTACTGGCGTACTATGTACATAAATTGAAATTACATTTATAAACATATATCAGATATTTATCATTTTTCAAAATAAAGTTTTTCATTCTTTGTTCATCAGGCACTTCATTCCATAATACCAAGATTAACATTTATGTGCATATTTAAGTTTGGCCCATATTTGCTTATAACAATAAGTGAACGTTCATGTCGCACTTCAGGGGATAGAGTTCAGAAATTACTTTCTCTTGAGCTTAACGACTAATACATGAGTACAGTGAGTGCTTATTTTCACTAAACTAGAGTGGACAATGTTCGAGCATCTGTTGACTCATTGTGGTTCAATTACAGTTTAATAACGTAGCACTACACTTCGTGATGCTTTCACTTTCTGTGTTAGCTGTCTACGGCGTTCATCATGCAGTACATCTGTCCTTTCCACTGTGGTGCCAGGAATTCAAGTGGCTTCCCGGGTTTTTATTTACAATATGAAACAGAAGAAGTGGAAAATTATTAGTATAACTTACAACCTATTGGATACATTTGTTAAGGATCGGGACTGGACTGGAGTTTAGGGTCTTCCTATAGTGTACATTCATTTCCTTTGTCCATCGAGATACAGGATTATAATTCATTTTAGCAGTGTTCAGGAGTGCCGGTATTAATGGCTTTAAGGCCTTAGTAATCTAACAATCTACTTCTCACTCATCTTAACTTCAACTCAAGAAAATTGCTTAATTTACGTATGAAAATGTAGTCACACAAGTGTACAAATGTCTTTCCTCCAGTATGTACGATGGAAGTCATGGCGGTTAGCAGTTTAAAGTTTGGATTGTTTCGTCACCCACACGTCAGCCACTCACAGCGGCTGCACAGTTTTGCGTGAGCTCCAATACTCAGTATCCGTTCGCGCTCAGGCTGTAACAGAGCAGCTGGTCGTCGATTGCTCCTTTTTTTTGTGAACTTCGTACCACACGAGTGCATCGATACAAACACGTCGCGCGCGTTTTCCATCGGAGGAGCCGGACACTGAAGCTGCCTCCATACTTCTCTGTCAACTGCCTCCCATGAGGCTCACAGGTAAGTCACGACGAATGTTTTAGCTGTCGCTGCACTTAGAACAACACTGAATTTTGCGTTGCACCTGTTGTCGTAGCCTTGACTTCCTTTTGCACTTGCAGTACAACACTACCACTAATATACAGTGAACAGTTATTTTTATTATGCACGTCGCACTTTAGTGTGCATCTTCACACAGCATTCGTGCTTAGTTCCTTCGCCGATAGAGTTCATTTAAAAAACAATCAATTTTGCAGGTTTCCTCCATTGGTACAGAAAGACTTATATTCTACTATTTACAAAAGATCACTTACGAGCTAATATTTACAATTAATGGTCACTCCTTTTGTTAAGTCCAGTGAACAACTGCTTTATGAATAAACTCTTTATATCTCAAGGTTTACTTTCACTAGTGAACCTAAAAATATTCTTTCAAACTTTCTTTTAAGGGCTCATCTCCTCATTATGAAAACTACAGGTTTCGCAACACTCTTTGCATTTATTCTTTAGTGCACGCAAGATCATTTTCTACTGCCACGCAGCATGTCTACTACTTAACGAGTACGCATTTAACGCTGAATCCTCTTTTTTTTGTGCTTTCCTTTGTGCTTGCCAATTTTTTTTATTTTTTTTTATTTTTTTATTTTTTTTATTTGAGGGCAGACTAGATAACAATAGGTCTCCCTCTTCGCTTCATGTACTCAGCAATCGTTCTCTGTTAAAAAAAAATAGGGTAACGCTTGTCTACTATTTTTCGCATGAATGGAATTACCGACAGGTCACTGGGTTTACGCAACCGGTCCATAACAAACATTACCAAAGCTAGCGAAGTTCATCACGCTACGTGTCTCATTTCTCATAAGCACTGCTTTGCCTCGAAGCACACGTGCCTTTTACAAGTCGACCCTTGGTCTGGGTTAATGAACCAGGATCAAAAGGAACGGGCACAAGGAAAATGGATTTCATGAGAGGAGTCTCTTAGGAGACATTTTTGCAATAAAATCTGCATGTAAATAAAATCATCATAATAAACATAGGCACATATATAAATTTCAACCTCTTTCATTACAGCATGCTTTGCTACTTCTACGTCTTACTCTGGTTATAGTCAGTATTAAGTTTAAATATCACTGCATTGCTTGTTCTTTAGATTAGCCTTCAATTAGGGTATTGAATGGTCGCTAGATTACAAATCTTCTGAAGATCTTTACTTGGACTTATTTATGATACAGGTGGCTTGCTGTGTGGTTATTTAGTACCTTGATTCTACTGAAATCAATTCGTCAGCTAACATTCCTCATATACTCTTTAAATTGGGCTCAGATCACAGGGAAATAATTTACTTTCATAGCAATTAATGGCCTTGTGGAGTACTTACGCTACATTATTGATGCTTCATGGTTTGCCTCTATTTGTATTGTATTTCACCTAACTTAGTTTACTACAGCTTATTGTCTCCTTGCGTGAACACATGTGGGTTACCACTTGTTTTCTCATTTAACAGTACGCTTTAACTGAACTATAAGCTATTTCTTCTACTCCTGTCCACTGTCTGGACTGTTTGAACATGTACCTTTTTTTTAAGCAGGTAATTTGGGCTTTTACAACAGAACTTCAAGTACTTACATTACTAAAAATAAATCTATAAATCTTCTTGTACCTTGAGAGAAGTGCTTATTTACGCATCCTCCTCCATTTCTCACCTTTACATATTTATATAGATCCTGGCAGTGTAAGGTGGAGAAATGCGTATCATCACGTTTCCGACTTTGATAAACGTCGGATTGTAGCCTATCGCGATTGCGGTTTATCGTCTCGTGACGTTGCTGCTCGCGTTGGTCGAGCTCTAATGACTGTTAGCAAAATATGGAATCGGTGGGTTCAGGAGGGTAGTACGGAACGCCGTGCTGGATCCCAACGGCCTCGTATAACTAGCAGTCGAGATGACAGGCATCTTATCCGCATGGCTGTAACGGATCGTGCAGCCACGTCTCTATCCCAGAGTCAACAGATGGGGACGTTTGCAAGACAACAACCATCTGCACGAACAGTTCGACGACGTTTGCAGCAGCATGGACTATCAGCTCGGAAACCATGGCTGCGATTACCCTTGACGCTGCATCACAGACACGAGCGCCTGCGATGGTGTACTCAACGACAAACCTGGGTGCACGAATGGTAAATCGTTATTTTTTTCGGATGAATCCAGGTTCTGTTTACAGTATCATGATGGTCGCATCCGTGTTTCGCGACATCGAGGTGAACGCACATTGGAAGCACGTATTCGTCATCGCCATACTGGCGTATCACCCGGCGTGATGGTATGGAGTGCCATTGGTTACACGTCTCGGGTCACCTCTTGTTCGCATTGACGGCACTTTGACCAGTGGACGTTACATTTCAGATGTGTTACGACCCGTGGCTCTACCCTTCATTCGATCCCTGCGAAACCCTACATTTCAGCAGGATAATGCACGACCGCATGTTGCAGGTCCTGTACGGGCCTTTCTGCATACAGAAAATGTTCGACTGCTGCCTGGCCAGCACATTCTCCAGATCTCTCACCAATTGAAAACGTCTGGTCAATGGTGGCCAAGCAACTGGCTCGTCACAGTACGCCAGTCACTACTCTTGGTGAACTGTGGTATCGTGTTGAAGTTGCATGGACAGCTGTACGTGTACACACTATCCAAGCTCTGTTTGACTCAATGCCCAGGCGTATCAAGGCCGTTATTACGGTCAGAGGTGGGCGTTCTGGGTACTGATTTCTCAGGGTCTGTGCACCCAAATTTCGTGAAAATGTAATCACATGTCAGTTCTAGTATAATATATTTGTCCAATTAATACCCTTTTATCATGTGCATTTCTTCTTGGTGTAGCAATTTTAATGGCCAGTAGTGTAGAAATATTGACGAACACTGATGATGCCAACAGAAATATTTTCAGTAGTACCTATAAGTGTCGAGCATATGAGGACGGCTATTATCGCCCGGAAAATTCAACACTCTTTTCAAAATTTGGGATCTGTATAATACAGCCAAAATACACTGAGGTACAAAAGTCATGGGATACCTCCTAATATCAGATCGGACCTACTTTTGCCCGCCATAGTGCAGCACCTCAACATGGCATTGACTTAACAAGCCGTTGCAAGCCCCTGCACAGCGATGCTACCACTATAGCCGTTCATAAATGGAAAGTGCTGCTGGGACCGGACTTTTTGCATGAACTGACCTCTCAATTATGTCCTAAAGGGATTCATATCGGGCTATCATGGATCCCAAATCAGTCTCTCGAATTGTCAAGAATGTTCTTCAAACCAATCGCGAACAATTCTGGCCTACCGACTTCGCGCATTGTTATCCATAAAAGTTCGATCCTTGTTTGGGAACATAAAGTCCATGAATGGCTGGACTGGCCGAACGTAGCCATTTCCACTCGATGATCGGTTCAGTTGGACCAGAGAACCCAGTCCAGTCCAACAGATTGCACAGTGCTTTGTCGACAACTTGGGCACATGAATCGTGGAGCCTGCACCACACTACATTTATCATCAGCTCATACCAATTTAAATTGAGACTTATCTGACCAGGCCACGATTTCCGGGGTCCAATTGATATGGTATCGAGCCCAGTGGAGGTGCTACAAGGGATGTCGTGCTCTTAGCAAAGGCACTCACATCAGTCAGGTGTTGCCATAGTCATTAACGCCAAATTTCGTCGCAGTGTCGTAACAGATACGCTCGTAGTAGGTCCGTATTGATTTCTGCTCTTACTTCACGCAGTGTTGCTTGTCTTTTACACTCCTGGAAATTGAAATAAGAACACCGTGAATTCATTGTCCCAGGAAGGGGAAACTTTATTGACACATTCCTGGGGTCAGATACATCACATGATCACACTGACAGAACCACAGGCACATAGACACAGGCAACAGAGCATGCACAATGTCGGCACTAGTACAGTGTATATCCACCTTTCGCAGCAATGCAGGCTGCTATTCTCCCATGGAGACGATCGTAGAGATGCTGGATGTAGTCCTGTGGAACGGCTTGCCATGCCATTTCCACCTGGCGCCTCAGTTGGACCAGCGTTCGTGCTGGACGTGCAGACCGCGTGAGACGATGCTTCATCCAGTCCCAAACATGCTCAATGGGGGACAGATCCGGAGATCTTGCTGGCCAGGGTAGTTGACTTACACCTTCTAGAGCACGTTGGGTGGCACGGGATACATGCGGACGTGCATTGTCCTGTTGGAACAGCAAGTTCCCTTGCCGGTCTAGGAATGGTAGAACGATGGATTCGATGACGGTTTGGATGTACCGTGCACTATTCAGTGTCCCCTCGACGATCACCAGTGGTGTACGGCCAGTGTAGGAGATCGCTCCCCACACCATGATGCCGGGTGTTGGCCCTGTGTGCCTCGGTCGTATGCAGTCCTGATTGTGGCGCTCACCTGCACGGCGCCAAACACGCATACGACCATCATTGGCACCAAGGCAGAAGCGACTCTCATCGCTGAAGACGACACGTCTCCATTCGTCCCTCCATTCACGCCTGTCGCGACACCACTGGAGGCGGGCTGCACGATGTTGGGGCGTGAGCGGAAGACGGCCTAACGGTGTGCGGGACCGTAGCCCAGCTTCATGGAGACGGTTGCGAATGGTCCTCGCCGATGCCCCAGGAGCAACAGTGTCAATAATTTGCTGGGAAGTGGCGGTGCAGTCCCCTACGGCACTGCGTAGGATCCTACGGTCTTGGCGTGCATCCGTGCGTCGCTGCGGTCCGGTCCCAGGTCGACGGGCACGTGCACCTTCCGCCGACCACTGGCGACAACATCGATGTACTGTGGAGACCTCACTCCCCACGTGTTGAGCAATTCGGCGGTACGTCTACCCGGCCTCCCGCATGCCCACTATACGCCCTCGCTCAAAGTCCGTCAACTGCACATACGGTTCACGTCCACGCTGTCGCGGCATGCTAGCAGTGTTAAAGACTGCGATGGAGCTCCGTATGCCACGGCAAACTGGCTGACACTGACGGCGGCGGTGCACAAATGCTGCGCAGCTAGCGCCATTCGACGGCCAACACCGCGGTTCCTGGTGTGTCCGCTGTGCCGTGCGTGTGATCATTGCTTGTACAGCCCTCTCGCAGTGTCCGGAGCAAGTATGGTGGGTCTGACACACCGGTGTCAATGTGTTCTTTTTTCCATTTCCAGGAGTGTATTTAGCACTGACAACTTTACTGCTCTCGGTCGATAAGTGAAGGCTGTCAGCAACTATGTTGTCCTTGGTGAGAGGTAATGCCTGAAATTTGGTATTCTGGGCACATTCTTAACACTGTGAATTGCAGAATATGTCTGACGATTTCAAACGGAATATCCCCAGCGTCTAGCTCCAACTACCATTCTGCGTTCAAAGCTTTTTAATTCCCGACGTATCGCCATAATCACGTCAAACACCTATTCATATGAATCATCTGAGTACAAACGCCAGCTCTGGCAATGCACCGCCCCTTTTATACTTTGTTTACGCACTTCTACCGCCTATTGCTATCCCATGACCTCTGTCACCTCAGTGTATGCGAACTTCAAGCGATTTAAACTTTTAAACTTTTCATCATTAATGAAGAAATGAAGATTTGATTTATTTAATATTTCAAAAACAACCCTTGCCTATGCGATATGTAATCAAAATTATTTTCGGCAATTATTTAAAAATGATTGCTAATAGTGTTTGAAATTTAGTCTGTTACTATCCACAAACACTCGAATGGCCTGCACATGGCCAAAAATGGCAAAGTTTCTTCTAATTTCTTGTCGATTCGGACTGCCTATCCCATTTCCATATTTTGTTTTTCCGATATTTCTTGTATTAAATAGTAAATGATTCTTGACAGTGGTGGATGTATTAGAATAGTGCAACTTCTGGAATGAAGCATAATTATAACCAGTTAGCTACAAGCGGTTGCTTTTGTGGGTGTATGTTTCAAGACGTCTGGCATTCCATCTCCAGATATTTACATTTGTTTACGTGTTGCGAGCATAGTTCCTTTACTAACAGCATTGCAGAATTTTGCATAAGTCCGGCGGACTCTCTCCCGAAAATCATTTCTCAATAACTGCATAGACGATGGCACTGTTCACACCTCTGAAACTGTACAGAAGACAATTTGCAGTGAAGGGATCTGAAGATTTTTAGTCAGTAGTGCATCCTTTATTACACTACATCTTAAATTGTTTACTGACGCAATATATGGGTCCACATACTGTTGTGAAAAGGGTCCATTTTGACTACGAATATCGGGTAAATAATATAGTTTATAATGTCCCGAAAGTGTGGCTTCCCGTCATCACGCAATTTCGTCTGATGCTAGACCCAGTTTGACTATATTCAGTTAATTTCGTGACTATCTTCTTATTCGCCTCATCTGAGGAAGAATATAGTAGAGCAAGGAAAATTCTTTTCTATAGTCACTTTATGACATTTTCCTAAAATTCAGTAATTGATTTTCCTGTTCGTCCAAGCAACCAGCAATACTCCTTGACGCTTTAGCGGTCTGATAATTCATCCACTACATTTTCTTCTAACATTTCGCCTGTGAGACTTTCGGCCATCTTCAGAGAGAACCGTCAGAACAATTCTGAAGGTACACTCTAACATACGGTGTTTTCGGAATTCCCCGTTACAGACTTCGAGGCTTGTAGAGGGAAGTCAGTAGATATTAAATTGAATTAGAGCCAATGTCTTTAAATGTACGGTTTCCGTGCTGCGACCATTTGAAAGCATATCGGAAACGCGAACATTTTACAAGTACTTTCATTAATTGATAACGCATCACACAGTGCATCACTTAACAGCCAAAAAAATTGCTTGTGCACTCGTTGACAGGTTCTCTTCAATGTGGTGGAGTACGACCTCTTCCAGTTCACGTGTGCCGTGTCTTCTTGGAGCAAGCACCACAGTTACGGCCGCTGACGGTGAAGGTGCCCTCTCTCGAAGTCGTTGCGTAATCGTGGCGAAAAGGGGATGCTATAGAGTCCGACGTTGTGGAGAACGATTCTGATAAAGGTGACGAACAGCTTTTCCATTACCGTGAGTTTCACCACTCAGAAGGATCATATCGGTGTGTTCTGCAAAACGTATGCTCAACCATGTTGGTTTAACACTCAGAGACACTTCAATAAGGCTCGAAGCAGTTCAGAGAGATAGGATGGACATCAAACGAAGTCTACCGATCCAACGTAACCATCCCTCCCCTCCCCCAATTGTGACTACCCTGTTGTATACTTACCTAGCAAACATGTTTTCAGATGACCGTAGCACGGAAACGGCACGTCTCCGGAGAGGAATTCCTATTCGAAATATGTCCCCACTCACCTCTACAAGTCCTAGAAGTTTGTAACCGGGATTTCCTGTCACGATGTTCATTGTTGTGAAAATGTTTACAGTCTGACAGCCGGCCGGAGTGGCCGAGCGGTTCTAGGCACTACAGTCTGGAAACGCGCGACCGCTACAGTCGCAGGTTCGAATCTTGCCTCGGTCATGGATGTGTGTGGTGTCCTTAGGTTAGTTAGGTTTAAGTAGTTCTAAGTTCTAGCGGACTGATGACCTCAGAAGTTAAGTCCCATAGTGCTCAGAGCCATTTGAACCATTTGAACAGTCTGACAGTTGGAAAAGGCAATGAAGTCCCTAGTGACGAAAAAGCAGCCGTAGGATTAATGTTTGTTAATAATTATTTTCCTACTTAACTCACGAAGTAGCTATAACGGTTTTGCTTTCCAATGATTAGTTAAGCATGGAGAGACATGAACGATCACGAAACAAATGTGAAAACAACCGAATATCACTGATTCAGTAAAAAAAAAATTACAATTTATTCATAAAGAAAGCCTATAACTGTAGCTTACTCCACTGAGCCAAAACATTACGACCGCCTGCGTAGTAGCTTATTTGTCCGTCATTGGAGCGAAATACATAACTGAATCTGCGTATCAGGGATCTGACAGTTTGTTGTTAGCTATGTGGAGGTATTGGCACTAGATTTCTAAGCGTAGCTCTTGTAATTCGCGTAAATAACGGGCCGCTGATTTGCGTACGCGGTAGTAGCGCCCGGTAGCGACCCAGATGTCTTCCACAGGATGTACAGCAGGCAAATTATGTCACCGAGACATCAATGTGAGTTTGGTATAATGCCCCTCAGATCACAATACCACGGTTCTGGCTTCAAGGCTAGGACAATTACAGTGCTGAAAGATGACATCGTCATTGGGGAAGACATCAAGCATGAAGAGACGTAGATGCTTCGTAGCTACCGACGTGTCTTCGATTATTACCACAGGTCCCACGTAAACGCAGAAGAATGTCTCCCATAGCATAATACTGCTCCAACCAGCCTGCGTCAGTGGCGGGCTGTACATTATGAGACGACTTCCACCCCGATGAGGCGTTTGTGGAGTGACCATCGACCTCGTGTCGCAAAAATGTGGTTCATCCGAAGAGCCACTGATTGACGGCCGAATGTTGACGGTCCCGTGCTCACTGTAATCGTAATTGACGATGTCATTGGGTCAACATGTGAACACGTAATGGTGGTCTGCTGCGGAGCTCCATATTCAACGATGTACTATGAACATTGTGCTCTGAAACACTTGTGCATGCACCAGCATTGTGCTCTTTCGGCAGAGATGGCGCGGATGACCATCTATCCTACTTTACAGAGCAGACAAGCCTCCTAGCCCCAGGGCGTTCTGTGAAGAGTCGTGGACGTCCAACCATTTAGCGCCTAGTGGTAGTTTCACTGTCCTTCTAGCTCTTTGCGTAGATGCTCACGACAGTAGCACGCGAACATTAAACCAGCTTCTCCGTTTTCCAGATACTCGCTCACAGGTTCTGCGTAATAATAATCTGCCCTTTGTCAACGTAGCTTATCTCAATGTATTTCCCCATTTGCAGCCCATATCTTCGCTTGGGTGATCCCCCGACCGTGTCTGCTCTGCATACACACTTTTGCTATCGCGTTACGTTCTCGCAAACATTCCAAGCTGCATCCAACGTCGCGGTGGGAAGCGGTCATAACGTTTTGGCTTACCAATGTGCACGCATATAAGACGCATGAAAATATGTTTCTGTTGCCTTTTGTTCTTATGATAAGTACTTTCCTCGAAAAGAAACAATTGCATATGACTTCTAAATATTTGCACGTTCCTACACATCAACAGACTTCCTGACACACGAATACTCGTAAATTTAATTGGTTTTCCTTCAAAACCGAATGTGCTGAAGATTATTGCTCTTTTTGGCCCGGTGTAGCGACAACTGTGAAACAGATTTTTTTCTGTGTAGGGAACAGTGTTGTCGCTTTTGACATTTTATCAGGTAGGTGTGGTTCTCACTCGAGCGACACTTGATGCGGCTTATTTCGTAGCTTTCTTAATGTAGATATTGCATTCCATACATTTCCTACGTTCCACATTCATTGATTTGACATGAAATGTTGTGCAAAGAACTTCATGCTGTCAGTAGTTGTACGACGTCTTTCTCTCAAAGGCCAGGTCTTCTGTTGTTTACTCATTTTTTTGTGTTGTAAAAGTAAATGACGTTCTTCATTAAATATCCTTAGGTTTTAAGTAAATCGTAAGTAATCTCTTCGCGTAATGTGCCGTTTCATACCTTCTAGGATCCTTAGGAAACTAAAAAAAGACGATAATATTGGGCCATTTTTTGTGACTACCGATTTTTACGGCGCTGCGTACGCTCCACATTGTAAAAACTGTGATACAGGTCGTTATAGACGCACTCATCCCGTATCGTATACAAAAGTGTAGATTTCTGTCCGCCTGGTGCAATGCAGTCGCAGTGTATAACAAAACTCAGCAGGAGCGTCGTGGAAGTGTATGTTAGACTGTGCCTCAGTACACTACAGTACTCGTTCTATTGGTCTAGGGTAACGCTCGTTTGATAACAATTCGCGCAGTCACACACACAATCGCCGACCACACGATCGGTTATCGACATTCGATGCGGACCTCTCACAGCATTTCATGTGTTCCTACCAGAGGTCTACAGAAACATGTAATTCTTGGAAAGATCTATTGTAATTATTGCTATAATAAAATATCACGTAAAGATTTATCGAGGATTAATGCCTTCATATAAGAGTGCTCTCTTACGCGTTATTATCGTCAATAATTTCCTTCTTTTATAATTTCCTGCAAGCCGTTTTGGTGGAGCCGTGAAATTTTATCAGAAACGCTTAATAACGCATCAACGAAACAAGCCTTCAATATAATACAGTATACGACAACCAAGACCGGAGTTAACCATTGTATGCTTACGTGCGAGCTTAATGAATAACGTCGTGGTTTCTGGAATCGAAGCCGGCCGATGTGGCCGAGCGGTTCTAGGCGCTTCAGTCTGGAACCGCGCGACCACTGCGGTCGCAGGTTCGAATCCTGCCTCGGGCATGGATGTGTGTGATGTCCTTAGGTTAGTTAGGTTTAAGTAGTTCTAAGTTCTAGGGGACTGATGACCTCAGATGTTAAGTCCCATAGTGCTCAGAGCCATTTGAACCATTTTTGATTTCGAAGTATGTGGTTAGGCAGGAAGCTAAGAGAACAGCTTAAATTGCTGCGATAGAAAAGAGCAACAACAAAATTCATATTCTTTCCTTTCGTAAATATCTGGCTCTTTATTTGCGCAAATGTGCCACCTTTCGAGTGTGTGGTGAAGCAGGAAGGTAAAAGGGCGTTTAAATTTGCTGCGAGGCCGGTCGGAGTGGCCGAGCGGTTCTGGGCAGTACAGTCTGGAACCACGCGACCGCTACGGCGGCAGGTTCGAATCCTGCCTCGGGCATGAATGTGCGTGATGTCCTTAGGTTAGTTAGGTTTCAGTAGTTCTAAGTTCCAGGAGACTGATGACCTCAGAAGTTAAGTCCCATAGTGCTCAGAGCCATTTGAAATTGCTACGAGTGAAACGAGGAGCATTAACACTCATATTATTCCTTCTCACAAACATTTCGCTGTTTATTTACAGTTGTGTGGCATTTTCGGAGGGCGTTGTTAGGCAGGAACCTAAGAGTACAGCCTTAATTGCTGCAACTGAAACGAGCAACAAGAAAGTTTATATTCTACGTTTTCACTAATATTTCACTCTTTATTTCCGAACATGTGGTGATTTCCGATTGCGTCGTTAGGCTGAAACCTAAGAGAGCACAGCTTTATTAAATGTTGCGTTTAAAAGCAACTGCAATAAAATTTGTAATTTTTCTTCTCACAAATATTTTTTTCTTTATTTGCGGATGCGTAACGACTTCCGAGTGCTTAATTAGGCAGGAACCTAAGAAGATAGCTTAAATCGCTGCGAATGATTCGAGGAGTAATAATATTCATATTCTTCCTTGTCACAAAGTCGATAGCCGACCATGCGGTCGTCGATATTGTGCGTGACGTCAAAATGATGTCACGTTTACTGGAATTGTTGTGAAACGAGCATTACCCGTCGTTTTAAACCACTGAATACACAAGCGCCATAGAAGCTGATCGGTGGCACACAGTATGTATAAATTGAGTCTGTGGTTGCTTGGTCGATTCATGATAGGATTCAATGTGTCGTTAGTAGCTGCCCAACGAATCGGTTGTGGCAGAGCAGTGCATCGACATTGGTCTTTGAATAAGGACGAAATTGTAATATCGATTTCATCTTTTTGGAACTCTGTGGAGAAAGAGGCAGAAGAACTTTATTAAGAAAGTAGTGGTTTCAACTTAGCTTATACATTCAGGCGCTTCCTTTGATAAGCTTACAAAGAAGGCGCTACACTGCAGCTAATGATGACACATCGACATCTCAGCGTGGATCGACTGCGTAGCCACATATTCCATTTATGCATTCTCTTAGCCGCCGATCAATGTTTCCATCATTGTAGCGAGACTCAAAACTGTATCAAACTAAAACCACTAAAAGTAATCGCAAAATATATCAGTTTAAAACATCAGATAAAAATCCGCTTGATGCCTTCCTAAGAGAGAGTCTCTATTCCTTCGAAGCTAATTGTGTAAGTGGAGACCAGGTATGGCTCAAATTCAAAGATACAGTATCGATAGCAATAGATAGATTCATACCGCATAAGTTAATAAAAGACGGGACTGATCCACCATGGTACACAAAACACATCAGAAAACTGTTGCAGAAGCAACAAAAAAATCATGCCAAATTCAGAAGAACGCAAAATCACCAAGACTGGCTAAGTTTCACGGAAGCTCGAAATTTAGCGAGGATGTCAATGCGAGATGCTTTAAATAGTTTCCACAATGAAACATTGCCTCAAAATATGGTAGAAAACCCAAGGAGATTCTGGTCGTATATAAAGTACACCAGTGGCAAAACACTGTCACTGCGCGATACCGATGGAAATGTTACCGATGATGGTACCAATAAAGCGGAGTTATTAAAGACAGTTTTCTGTAATTCCTTCACGAAAGAAGGCGAAGTAAATATTCCGTAATGCGAAACCAAAACAGCTGTTATCATGAGTGACATAAAAGTGGGTGTTGTGGAACAACTCAAATCACTTAAGAAAGGCAAGTCTTCCGGTCCAGATGGTATACCAACCAGGTTCCTTGCAGAGTATGCAAACACGATAGCACCTTTCTTAGCAATCATGTACAACCACTCACTTGACGAAAGGTCTGTTCCTAAAGACTGGAAAGTAGCACAGGTCACACCAATATTCAAGAAATGAAATAGGAGTAACCCATTGAATTACAGACCCATATCAATGACCTCAATTTACAGAAGGATTTTGGAGCATATACTGCACTCAGACATTATGAACCACCTTGAAGAAAATGACTTATGGATACATAACCCACACGGATTCAGGAAATATCGTTCTTGTGCAGCACAGCTAGATCTTTATTCCCACGAAGTAACGAGTGCTGTCGACGAGGGATCTCAGATCGATTCCATATTCCTAGATTTCCAGAAGGCTTTTGATACAGTTCCTCACAAGCGACTATTAATCATTTTGCGTGCATATGGAGTTTCGTCTCAGTTGTGTGACTGGATTCGTGATTTCCTCTCAGAGAGGTCACAGTTCGTAGTGACAGACGGTAAATCAGCGAGTACAACAGTAGTGATATCTGGCGTTCCGCAAGGTAGTGTATAGGCCCTCTGCTGTTCATGGTTTATATAAATGATCTAGGTGATAATCTGAGCAGCCCCCTGAGATTGTTTGCAGATGAGGCTGTAATTTAGCCTCTAGTAAAATCACCAGACGATCAATTCCAAATACAAAATGATCTAGAGAGAATTTCTGTACGGTGCGAAAAGTGGCAATTGGCACTAAACAAAGAAATGTGCGAGGTCATCCACATGGGTACTAAAATAAATCCGATAAATTTTGGGTATACGCTAAATCGCAAAAATCTAAGGGCTGTCAATTCGACTAAATACCTAGGAATTACAATTACGAGAAACTTAAATTGGAAATACCACATAGATTATATTGTAGGGAAGAGGAAACAAAGACTGCGCTTTGTTGGCAGAACATTTAGAAGATGCGACAAACCCACTAAAGAGACAGCCTACATTACACTTGTCTGGTCTCTGCTGGAATATTGCTGCGCGGTGTGAGATCCTTACCAGGTAGGATTGACTGAGGACATCGAAAAAGTGCAAAGAATGGCAGCTCATTTCGTGTTATCGCGCAATAGGGTGAGAGTGTCACTGGCATGATAATGCGAGTTGGGGTGGCAGACACTGAAACAAAGGCGGTTTTCTCTGCGGCGAGATCTATTTACGAAATTTCAATCACCAACTTTCTTTTCGGAATGCGAAAATATTTTGTCGACACCCACCTACGTAGGGAGAAATGATCATCATAATAAAATAAGAGAAATCAGAGCTCGAACGAAAGGATTTAGGTGTTCCTTTGTCCCACGCGCCATTCGAGAGTGGAATGATAGAGAAGTAAAATGAAAATGGTTCGATGAACCCTCTGCCAGGCACTTAAGTGTGAATTGCAGAGTAACCATTTAGATGTAGATGTAGATGGCCAGCAGTTACATGGCCAAAATGTTAGAAGAAGAAGTAGAATTGAAGATTATGCGGCAGTACTTCCGACATTTCATGGGCGAACGAGCGATAGTGCTTAAACAAACTCTGAGCACAATCGAGGAATCATTAGGTTCTGCGCTTGCAGTTACAATTGAAATTATTAAGTTGGTGCATGCATTCGTCGCGTCTTTGTTCTGCATGTTGGTATTACGGCTTCTATCGGTTTATTTATCGAATGCCATTTTTCATTTGTAGTTCGCTGTTGCTATCTGCGGTTACAAATTGCTATTTTGTCACTTGCGAATAGTGAGTGGAGCTGTGTACATTAGAAAACGGAGTGCCGTGAGGAAAAATCGGAACATTTCCGACGTATTCTTCTGTTAGAGTCCAATAGAGAGGTGACAGCAGCGGAGGCAGCCAGAAACGTTTGTGTCGTGTGTGGGGATAATGGCACTGGGTAGAGCACAGCAAGAAATGGTGTTCCCGTTTTAAGGAGGATCATTTGACATTAATGAGTCTCCATATTCAGTAAGACCTTCATCGTTTGATAGAAATCGTTTAAAGGTATTAATCAACAATCATCCACGTCATGTGCAGATGTCATAAACTGCAACTTTGCGTGCGATGGGGAAGGGTCAAAAATCGGACCTATGGCTACCGTGTGCTCTAAGCCAAAATCACAGAAATCAGAAGAGTGGCCATATGTGCGTCTCTGCTTGCGCGTCATCAATTGGCTCGTGAATAAATCTGACCTTTCTTATCGTATTCTTTGCTGGTGATGAGAAGACGTAAGGAAAAGAGAGGAATGGTTGATCTCAAACAAAGCAGCAACTCCTGGTAGAAAGACTTGTGCGTATCCACAAAAGATAATGTTATGCACCTGGAGGAACGGCGACATTGTGGTGTACGAGGAATTGCTTCCCCGATGTGTAACCATCACTGCTAACATTTACTGTCAACAAACCGAGATGTCTTACAGACACAGTTCAAGAACAACGTCCAGGAAGTCTATGTGAAGTGATGCTGCTAGACAGACAAGAAACAGTATACAGGAGCTGGGTTGCGAAGTCTTACCGCAACCACTTTATTCACCTGATCTTGCGCCCTCACGTTTTCGCCTTTTCCGCTCCCTGTAGAACGACTTTAAGGATACTCCTTTCCGTATGAAAATGCGCTCCGAACATGGCACAAGTTCCTCGCCTCAAAACCACGTGACATCTATAGTCTTGGAATCTAAAAGTTAGCCGGCTGGAGTGGCCGAGCGGTTCTAGGCACTGCAGTCTGGAACCGCGCGACCGTTATGTCGCAGGTTCGAATCCTGCCTGGGGCATGGATGTGTGTGATGTCCTTAGGTTAGTCAGGTTTAAGTAGTTCTAAGTTCTAGGGGACTGATGACCTCAGAAATTAAGTCCCATAGTGCTCAGAGCCATTTTTTCTAGAAGTTACTCCAGCGTTGGCAAATAGTTGTAACCAGTGAAGGAGAATGTAAAATCTATTATGTGTATCTGATGTGTCTATTAAACTTATGCAAAAACGTTACGAACTGATGCACGAACCTAATGAAAATCATATTACTATTTTCCAGGTAATCGGACTATGTAGTAATCAGACTATGTACTTTTATCAACATACATTTGAAAGCGCTCTGCAGTCCTCGAAACACCGAAATATTCTTTCGTTAATACGCGTCGCCGGAGTGGTATAAAACCGAAGATATACTTCTGACTTTTAGCACCTGTCAGCTTCTTCATATCCATCTAAAAAGTTGATTAAAATTTCGTAATAGACAGAACTGATGTGATATTCTTCTTGGATGAATAAGGTAGTTCAGATCATTCAGTGAACATTAATTATTTTCCACAAAGCACTTACACATAGTTTATTTTCACAAACGATATACAAAGTTATGCCACCTGTCCTGACTTATTCCATAAAAATGAACTTACTAGAGGGTGACCAAGAAAAAACTGACTACATTTTGAAATAAATGTGCAATATTGAATATTTATCCATTTATTTCATTGTAAAATCATAATCTCCACAGGGGATGTATTATATCTTCAAGCTACTTCGCTGGGCACCACTCTACCACCTGCTTACTGTATTCGGCGGTGTGTAGAAACGTGTCAAAAATTTAAATTACACATTTAAGAAATCTTTCACACAGGAGAATCGTACAATCATACCGTCATTTTACCATTTCAAAGACTCCCGTATAGAGGACATACTAATAAGCATCGCTGGTGTAGAGAAACGACTGAAAGAGCTGAAACCAAGTAAGTCGCCAGGTCCTGATGGAATCTCAGTTCGCTTGCGTTTTTCGCAAATCTCTCGACCAGCTTAGTCCGAAACGGCTGGAGAAAAGCGGACCCGCAAAATTACAGACCAATATCCTTAACATTGGTTTCCTGCAGAATTATTCAACACATTCTGAGTGCAAATATAGTAAATTTTCTTGGCACGGGAAAGCTTCTGTTCACAGAACAGCACAGATTTAGGAAACTCATATCGCCCTTTTCTCACATCACAATACCGACTGTTAACAAAGGTACAAGCGTA
Organism: Schistocerca serialis cubense; assembly: GCF_023864345.2. Classification (NCBI taxonomy): domain Eukaryota; kingdom Metazoa; phylum Arthropoda; class Insecta; order Orthoptera; family Acrididae; genus Schistocerca; species Schistocerca serialis. The sequence goes on from NC_064642.1 coordinate 671,954,162, forward strand.
TGGAATAGGTTCCCAGGGATGTAAGTAGCTCAAAGACTTGTTAAGTAACAGAATCCGATGGCGAGTGTTCATCAGAGACGAGAATATCGTCAGGAGTGCCCCAGGGAAGTGAGATGAGACCGGTGTTATTTTCTATAAACATAACTGATCTGGTAGACATGATTAGCAACAATCTGCGGTTGTTTTCTGACAGTGTTGTGGTGTACATGAAGGTGTCGTCGTTGAGTGACTTTAGGTGGACACAAGATGACAGACAAAATTTATAGTTGGTGCGATAAATGGCAACTAGCTCTACATGTAGATAAATGAAAGTTAATGCAAATAAGTAGGAAACACAAACCCGTAATGTTCCAGCAAAGCATTAGTTGTGCTCTGCTTCACACAGTCACGTCGATGAAATATATTGGCGTAACGTTGCAAAGCAAGGTGAAAGCCATGAGTATGTAAGTAGTAAGGTAGGGAAGCCCGTCCGGTTAGCCGAGCGATCTAAAGCACGGCTTTCCGGAGTGGGAAGGAGCGTCTGGTCCCCGGCACGAATCCACCCAGACGAGTTGTGTCGAGGTCCGGTGAGCCGGCCAGTCTGTGCTGGTTTTTAGGCGGTTTTCCATCTGCCTCGGCGAATGCGGGCTGGTTCCCTTTATTCCGCCTCAGCTACACTATGTCGGCGATTGCTGCGCAAATAAGTTCTCCACGTACGCGTGGTGTGAGACCTTCCCTGAGGGAGGGGTGGGGGGGGGGGCACGGGAACCGAACCCCACAATAACCCTGGGTTCGGTGGGGGGGCGGTGGAGGGGTGAAGTGGACTGCAGTAGTCGTTGTGGGGTTGTGGATCACTGCGGCTGCTGCGGGGACGGAGCCTCTCCGTCGTTTGTAGGTCCCCGGTTAACATACAGTACAATACAATACAAGATAGGGAAGTGGTCGACTTCGACTTATTCGGAGAGTTCCAGAAAAGTGTGGTCCACCTGTAGAGGAGACGGCATATAGTACTCTCGTGGTACCCATTGTTTAGCAGTGCTCGAATGTTTGGGATCCGCACCAGATCAGATTAAAGGAAGACATCGAAGCAATTTAGAGGCGGGCTGCTAGATTTGTTACTGATAGGTAATTATTTCCCGTAAACATGAAGATAACATTAGAGAGATTAGGGCTCGTATGGAGACATATGGACAGTCGTCTTTCCTCTTTATGTTTGCGATTGGAACAGAAAACGGTATAACTAGTAGTGGTACAGCGTACCCTTTGGCACTCAACGTAAGTTGGATTGTTGAGTATGTATGTAGGTAGATGTAAGTAAAGAACAGCCATTAGTGTTCATCGTATCTCCAAAACGTACATGTAACAAGCAAAAATGGACAAGTCCGTTTCTTCATTAATATGAATTTTACTTGTGCGGCGGCCGTGAAAGAATTTGCGGTCTCTGAGTTTGGGCCATGGCAGCATCCTCGCAGAGAGCGCTGGCCAGTGATCGCTACTCGTCCGGGGAAGTAACCCTTCAGACTTCCTACTGCCATTATAACAGCCGGTTTACTTCGTGGCCCTCGTATCCTGCCAACAGCACAGATAGATGTGTCTTTAGTTCGTCAGACAGACAGCTCCATATTGAACCTCCTCGCGCCGCGTCACCTCTCAAAGCAGCGAGCGTCTACTCGCACCTGTCTGTAGTCTCTCTCACTCCTCTAATTATTTTTTCTTCTTCTTCTTCTTACATTTTAAAAGAAGTATTCTTTCTCATTAGAGACCCAGACAAGGAGACCTGTAATTTCCTGTGAAATGGCAGTCAATACTTTTAACCATCTCATTGCTGAGCGCGCCTTAACAGTGAGGTCGGGAAGCTCCACGTGGCAGTGTCCTGTGTCCTCCGTGCTGGCGGGATGTGGCACTGAGCTCTGGAGCGCGAGCTACGCCAATACGAACTTCCCCTCATAGATTCGATTGATATTAATAGGTTGTGTATGGTTCAATTAGGGGAAAATCGCGTTTCAATTGCTGAGGCCTCTTTATACTCGTATATTTCATATGGTCGCTAGTATTCAAGAATAACTAACTAAAGAGAGATTAGCTTCACTTACATTAATTATTTATTCAAACCGCGACACGTCTCGGGATTTTAAAATCCCATCTTCAGATGTATGAAATTATTGTGTTTGGTAACACAACATGCGGTCGGGCCAGTCAGTGCAGGAGCTCCATTCACTGCACATTGGCGGGAAGTGTCCGCGGCCAGGCAGCCGCACTATTCACTCCTGCACTCACTGGTCCGACCGCATGTTGTGTGTTACCAAGCACAGTAATTTCATACACCTGAAGATGAGATTTTAAAACCCCGAAACCGGTCGCGGTTTGAATACATAATTAACACAACTGGAGTGGAACTCTCTAAATTGAGTATCACGCCTCTCAGTTGCAGATGTTCTACGTACCAAATCTTCTACAGTATTCAATGAATTCGCAGCCGTTCGAGTAAGTATTTGGTGTCGTAAGCGTCAGATCTTTGGATCGAATCTCGCTTCCACCTTTAATTTTAATCTTATTCCCTGTCATTCTAATGAGAAATATGAGACGCGACGAAATTGTGTGATGACTGAGAACCGTTTATGAATATAAACCAGGTTTGTTTTGCAATAGGTAAATTGAAAATCCATGCACGTGCTAAATTCGACTTTCATTATATGAACATCGCAATAATTATTGTTTTCCCTGTTCTGCGATCAGTATCATCCTGATACGTGCAGTGCTCCACTGGTTACTAATTGTATTTTCCACAAATATAGATACAATAAAACTGGACCGGAGTACAGACTACTCGCCAATTGCGTACGAATTGTTGCCCACCATGAGCAGATACAACAACAAATAAACAGACATGTAATAATTAGATAGTGAAGAAATACTGACAATACAAGACGAAGTCGCAAAACGTTCGAAACAATAATTGACAAGTGGCAGGCAACAGTGTGCAGTCTAGTACTCGGGACCAGTTTTCGAGATCCACCCTTTAGAAATAAACTAACTGAACTGACTGGACTGAAAGTTCTTATATCCAATCGTCTTACTAAAAAAGTTTTCTTACTTTTTTCAAGATAAAGATTATGAAAATAAAAGATGAATCGTTAAATATTAATAATTTACACAGTCATAATACATCTGTGTGAGAATTCTTCACTCTTCTTTGGGATGACGTCCAACTCGTGTGTCACATAGGCTGGAATGCCAATTTCATCGTCAAAGCGTTGACTCTTTACGTGCATTTGTCCTATGTTCATATTGATAAAACAATGTCTCGTCACCTCTGACAACTTTTTTTACAACATAAAAAAATTTACCGCATTTTGCTTTTCAGTCAAATCGTGGCAGGCGTCTACGCGTCGTTTTGGTTCGCAAGGCAAGGTGTGTGGGAAAAACTTTGGACACACTTTCCTCTTCTTCAAAAGGTTCTGGAGAATGTCATGAACACTTGATTTAGAGATGTTGCTCCACTGTGATTTGCTTCACAAGAACATGACACACTACAATCACAAGTCCACTATTTAAAACTGCTTGTTTACAACTGACTGGTCGATGCAAGTCTGTTTTTTACACAGTTGTTGGTTCAAGCTGTCATCAATTTTACTGCGCTGACGTCCCTTTTACGCCAGGAATAAAGTCAGTTTCGAATCTTTTTGGAGAGACGGTGTATATTTAGTGTTCGTTCACTGTAATCTGGAGTAATTTCGTTTCAGCCGGTAATTTCTGAATATTTTAACAGTCTAATGTTATTTCGTTGTTACTCGAAACACTATCTACCATTATCCTCTGCCACACTCATTCGTTTTTACTTCACAAAATATGGTGAACAGTCGTTCAATTTGCTACAATGTCGTCGCGATGTTGCCCCTTTATGGTATTCTATCTCTGTGGTTTGAAGCATGCTTTAATGTATAAACACTGAAATACGACACTTTTCTCAATCTCTCCTGCTGAATTCCAGACTGTTACGTTTCCAATTTCAAGCTCCTAGCACAACTGGGATTATGATTTTTCAACGAGGGTGTCAATACATTTCACTTCGTGACACAAATCTATGGAGTTTTTCGCGATTTCTGTTTCTACCCAATGGTCTACCGTTTAAAAACGTGTAATGTGACACATATTACTTTTTAACGGTGCTATAATAATTTATGACAAAAGCTGAGATTTCGGAAGAGCAAAATGAGTACGACATTCTCAGAAACACCAGTGTTTCTCTGCACTCACAGCTGTCTGGAAATATGAGAGCCTTTCAACAGAATACGCCGAAGAAGTCTACATTAACGCAAATATCGAGACGGTTTGCACGAGTCAGCTCCTGCAACTTTGGCACTCTGCTTCACTGCGTGGAAACAACTGTAAAAGCACCCTGGTCACTGGAGCAGTTTTAGTGAATATAAGGCAACAACAGGTAGTGTTGTAAAAATTGAATTTCACTTTTGTAGTCGACAGACCTGTTGCTTTGTGCCCTTCAGTCCAAAGACTGGTCTGATGCAGCTCTCCATGCTAGTCTTGCCTAGGCAATCCACTTCAGCTCCACGCAACCCTTAATTTACATCCATTTCAACCTTCTTACTGTGCTCAATCCTTGGTCTCCCTCTACAATTGTTACCTCACTCACTTCCTTCTAGCACCAAATTCAACTTTCCTTGATGTCTCAGGATGAGTCCTACCACCCGAGCCCTTCTCTTAACCACAAATATCCTTTTCCCTCAATTCGATTCAGTACCTCCTCATCATTTATTCGATTTATTCCTCGAATCTTTAACATTTTTCTGCAGCACCATATTTCAGTTCATTTCTTCTTCATATGTTTACTATCCACGTTTCGCTTCCGTATAAGGCAACATTCAAGACAAATACTTTAATTAAGGTCTTTCTAACCCTTAAATTTATATCCGACGTCAAAAAATGTCTCTTATTCAGAAACGATTTCCTTTGTATTTCCAAGTTACATCTTATATATTCTCTGCTTCGACCAGGAGGGATCCGTCATTCTTAATAAGAGTAAACACTGATTACTTATCTTCAAGAAGGATAGAACCTGAAATAATCAATTCAAATGTGTACCAAAGTTTGGATTTGAACCTCGGTCTCCCTCTTAGTGGGTAGATGTGCTATTCAGTACTCTAGTGTGACATTGTGGCTAACGCAGCTGCACAGATTACTCTAGCCCAAGGCCTTCCTCAACACAAACTTCAAGTCACACCTCATCCCATCTCGATTTTTCCCTTCTTAAAGCGTCGGCGGTATTGCCAACGCTCTCCAATTTAAGAAGGGGAAAATCAAGATAATATGAGGTGTTAATTGAAGCTAGTGTTGGGAATTTAGTGCCGCTCTGTAGGCACAATACCAGACTAGTGTAAAGTCGCGGCCTAGTGCTCAGCCTGCGTGGACGTGCGGTGCGGCTCTCCATGTTGCAGCTGACTGGTTACGTTGATAAGTGTTAAACTTACTTGTATACTGCGTTCCTTGCGCAGCAACCGACCTTGTAAGTAGTTATACTTCTTGCTCATCGTCTTTGTGCATTGTTAGTGAAGCGGAGGTTTTCGCTTCGTACCCGTAAATAATGTCGATGTATTCTACCGGGAAAAGTAGTTTGAGGTTCGCCTTGGATAAAAATGCAATACATGTGTAACCTACAGCTTTGGAAAAGCTGCATGAAAATTTTGGTATTTCTGGTGATAATGCTGATTTCGTAGAAATGGATAATGAGAAATACTGTGTTTCTGCTAAATTGCCTGTTGCGTTAGACAGAATATAACTGAGAATCCAGGACACATTTGAATTCCGTCATCGTGATAATTCTGTCAGCACCGTTGATACAAGTACGGCAAACAAAGAACTGAAAATTGTCAGAGAGCTAAATCTTCCCCCAGATCTAGACAACAAGGACTTGATGGACGAGTAAAAAGCATCGAATTCGAAAAGCGGTCTACTAGATACAAGATTCGGTGGTGTCATGGGATTTCATATGCACGAATGTTTCTTACGTCCAATATTCCATTTTCCTATAGGCGGTTACAAGGGATACATAATATGTTGGGAGAACTCCCGCATGTCAGATGTGCAACAAATCAGGATATTTTCGAGAAAACTGCCCAAGGCGCGTGCTTATTCTACGAAATAATCTGCAACAGCGTGTAACACTGGAGGCACAAGAACGGTTTCCTTCGAGTACTGCAACGGGCAACACCGAGCAGACAGCACTGATCAGTCAGTCCCCTTGTTTAACTGACGAGAAATTTCCACCTTTGAACAAGATACCAGTAACGAATGAAGTACACAAGAAATCAGAGCAAGGGGATAAAACCGATGAAGACCCGTCAGCAACTATTTTTCAGAAAAACAGATTCAAAGTCCTTGAAATTTCAGTTCAACAGCAAGAAAACGGAAGAGAGATGGAAAATGAAAGCCCTTGTTCTTCTTATCCAAATAAAAACAAGAAACGACAATTAGAAAATAGCAGTGCAAGCTCCGAAGAAGTTCCTGAAAGAAAACAGGTACAGTTACCAAGGAGATAGAAGTCCGCTAACTTTGTAGCAGTGCGCGGTGGACCCGAGATTCGGATGGAAATTCACTCGGACACAGATGATCTTCAATCCGAGCCACCATTCGTGGCAAGGCCCTTGAGCTGTCCACAGCAGGAAAGTAAAAACCACCCAATGCAGGACACAACAAGCCAAGCAACAACACAAGAACAGCTATGTGAAATCACAATAGCTGTGACTAGAGCACGCACACAGGGAAGTGAAGTAGGATATTGCACAGAAATGGCTTTCAGTATGGCCACAAAATCTGCAAAGCACGTAGCTAAACCAGCAGAGGGAAGTGTTACCAAACAGAAGTTATAAAATCTCGAAGTATTGAGAAGGCACCGAGAATGGAGGCCGTACCAAATCTAAATGCGGCGCGTCGGAAAAATAAGGAAAACGCGGAAGGAGAATACCAAGACGACGAGAAAAGGGAAATGGAAAGTGAACCTCCTGGAAACGAATCCAGACAAGAAAATTAAATAGGGAGATGTGAAACGACATGAAAACTGACAAATACTTTGCTATGGACAATAGGAGGGTGCTTTCTCTACTCGCGCTAAATATCTGCGGGATAACAGTGCAAAAGAGATGAAAATCCTGGAGCGTTTCTTGAAAACCAATGATGTCGCATAGCCTTCCTTCAATAAGTAGCTTGCGAAGAGATGAACCTGCAACAGCAATACAATGGGTACAATAGTGTCGGCTCTAGTGAAAGAGGCTGCTGAATTTTAATCGGAATCGGACTCGATTACAGACTTAGAAAAGCAACCGGGTGGGCGCGTTATCAAAACCACACTAAACAAAATAATAAACCTTTATGTCCCATAAGGAAGAAATGACAGAACAAGTAGCAAAAAGTTTTTTAGTGAAACGATACCGTAATTTATGAGACACGCAAAGGATTACGTAATAGTGGAGGAGATTTTAATTGTGTGGTACGATCGGTACATAAAACAGGATCAACTCATGATTATGGCCCTTTACATAAGGTGGATGGAGTACTGCAACTGATGGACGTCATAAATCTGCTAGCTATCACTCGATCCCACTATACACACGTACCACCACTGCCAGACTCGACACTGGATGCATTACATGTGTTAGTACTTAAATTAATGAAATAAAGTTTTACTGAACGACACCTCAACATATGTGGGAGTAAAATAAAACATTTATTAAAGCACGAGCACGTTTTTGCTGACTAGCGGCCACTACTCAATCAACACTATGGACCCCACGTGGCTACAAACCAGTAATGGTTGACCGTGAGGATAATTCAGATTGTAATTTCAGTACGTTGTAGAAGTTGTTGTTCATCCAAAATGTTCTTCTTCAGTGGGATGTGAAAAATTAAATGCACAAATTTCGCATAATCTATTGCACGTTTAGAGTGCTAGTTGATGGTACAGTAAAAGCATGATTTTAAAGAACAGATATTGGAATTGTAAATGAACATGATAGATAAACTCAGAGTAAAACCGAAAAGAATTCATATGATGCTGGGTTAATTTTAACTGTGGTATATATTTTTAACAGCACAGTCGCAAAATGTTGAAGTCTAAAATTTTCAGTGAGGCACATTTTGCACATGGAAACTAAACACAATGTGCTCCCGGTGTCACAATGTGTTTCATTACGAACTTATGGCCCAAAGAAAACATATCGAACACTGACGTCAGGTGTTAGACACTAACTGACTGGGATAAAAATTAAATCAGTATGGTGTTGTCATTAGTTGAGCAGCATAATAGAGTACCTCTGTGGTTTCAAAAGAAGAATGTATTAAATTGACTAAACATATAGGAAACAGACAAATAAAAGCGAATAGAACATATCCACAAGTTCTTAATTCACATTACAGGTACTCAGTATGGGCACCATTTGTGCTGTGACACATCACAACTCAATACGTCCACACAGTTCACTGAAGGCACTACTGCTGCCCAGAAATGCGTGGCAGCATCCCACATTGGAAATCTGTTCATTCGGTTCCCTGTCTAAGGCGCGAACTGATTAGATGCGACAATATGGACCGGCTGATTTGTCTACAGACCCTGACACACCTGCCACCAGTGCGCTCTGTAAATACGTCTCGTAACTCAAGACACTTTTGAACGTGACCAGTCATTCTCCTTAGCTATTTTTCCAGATAAGCCTGTCTGATATTGTCTCATTTCTACACAGTGGCATCTATGATGCACTACAAGATCTCTGGTAGGACATAACGGTTGCAAATCGCTCGTTTCAGCATGGCTCATGTATTCTCAGTGCAGTTGAGATCTGGAGAATTTGGAGCCCCCTTTACCGGACTGACCCTTTCCCCTCTAGGAAGGGGGATACAGATCACTACTATGCCCTAGAGGCAGTGATAGAACTGGGTTGTGCTGTGAGTGGCTCTTGCTCCTTGCTCAAATAATTTTTATTTTATTTAAACAAGTTCTAAATATTTATTTTATCTTAAAAATCTGCACAGTTTAGAAATTTAAAGAAGAATTGCTTTTCCAGACCAAAACTGTTACAGTATGGGCAAACAAATCAGCTTTAAAGCCACTCAAGAAGAATTTACTCAACACCAAAATGCTCAAATAACAGTGTGAAATTCTACTACAGTGAATATACAAGAAGTATCAGTGCGGCTGAGTAATAAAAAAATTGATTTAAAATACATACAAATTTAAAGTTACACACAAAATTATTAAGTAAGGAACAAATTCTACTTCAGACCTTTAAGATAATTTTTGTAATAAAAATGCATTACAAATAAGCAACACCCCGCAACGTAACAGTTAAATAAGAAGCGGGTTGTGTAGAACATAACGAAAAATCAAATGACATCAAATCCAGCGGCCAAAACAATACGCATCTGAAAAACTTAGGAACTTCAGAACTGACAGATATGAAGTTCAGTTAGAAGGCAAGTACAGGTTTTATAATGTGTGCATATCACTTAGAACACACAGCGCCGCACACTACTTAATAACATCGGCAGACTTCCATCACAGAGAACAGTCCTGTCTAGTAACTCTCTCACATAGGTAATTCCGCTGTCTCTAGGTTCTGCTTGGGTAACAGTCAGCCAGATAGCCCTGAAGCAAACTGCTCCCAGTTTCGCCGTATCGCAAGTCTACATCTACATCTACATCTGCAACCATACTCCGCAAGCCACCTGACGGTGTGTGGCGGAGGGTACCTTGAGTACCTCTATCGGTTCTCCCTTCTATTCCAGTCTCGTATTGTTCGTGGAAAGAAGGATTGTCGGTATGCCTCTGTGTGGGCTCTAATCTCTCTGATTTTATCCTCATGGTCTCTTCGCGAGAGGGAGAGGAGGGAGCATTAGACTCCTCGGTGAAGGTATGTTTTCGAAACTGCACCAAAAGCCCGTACCGAGCTACTGAGCATCTCTCCTGCAGAGTCTTCCACTGGGGTTTATCTGTCATCTCTGTAACGCTTTCGCGATTACTAAATGATCCTGTAACGAAGCGCGCCGCTCTCCGCTGGATCTTCTCTATCTCTTTCATCAACCCTGTCTGGTACGGATCCCACACTGGTGAGCACTATTCAAGCAGTGGGCGAACAAGCATACTGTAACTTACTTCCTTTGTTTTCGGATTGCATTTCCTTAGGATTCTTCCAATGAATCTCAGTCTGGCATCTGCTTTACCGACGATCAACTTTATATGATCATTCCATTTTAAATCACTCCTAATGCGTACTACCACATAATTTATGGTGTTTACTGCTTCCAGTTGCAGTATATTGTACCTAAATGATAAGAGATCTTTCTTTCTATGTATTCGCAGCACATTGCACTTGTCTACATTCAGATTCAATTGTCATTCCCTGCACCATGCGTCAATTCGCTACAGATCCTCCTGCATTTCAGTACAAATTTCCATTGTTGCAATCTCTCGATATACCACAGCATCATCCGCAAAAAGCCCCAAGGAACCCCCGACGTCATCCACAAGGTCATTTATGTATATTGTGGATAGCAACGGTCCCACGACACTCCCCTGCGGCACACCTGAAATCACTCTTACTTCGGAAGACTTCTCTCCATTGAGAATGACATGCTGCGTTCTGTTATCAAGGAACTCTTCAATCCAATCACACAATTGGTCTGCTAGCCCATATGCTCTTACTTTGTTCATTAAACGACTGTGGGGAACTGTATCGAAGGCCTTGCGGAAGTCAAGAAACACGCCATCTACCTGGGAACCCGTGTCTATGGCCCTCTGAGTCTCGTGGACGAATAGCGCGAGCTGGGTTTCACACGACCGTCTTTTTCGAAATCCTTGCTATCTCCGGCCAGCACCCTCTTCCTTCTTGTTAAGCCGCATCATATTTCCTCTAAAATAATAGACAATTCGACTCCTCTGCTGAGATCTTCTCCTGGATCTTCCGGTGTCCTATAATGCTAGGACACACAGTTACATCATGCATCGTTTCCTCCTAGAGGGCGGTACTGTTCCTCATACGTCAATCCCTAGCACCCTCTCCTGCCATAGTCATTGGTAATGTCGTGTCGGATTCACTTCTCTTGCTGACTCACCTTGTAGTGGATGTTATACATCGTTGTACGCAATGGTTCCGTATTCGAATCGAGAGCTTGATGACATAGGGTTTACTTACAGAAAGGAAAATGGCAACGGCCTGCACGCAGCAAGGTTTTATCAGAAGACCTGTCCCCTCCCATAACAACCACAGAATTCATTGCTTGCAACAGTGTTTCGTCGTTTAATATGGAACACACATTTTGACCAGAGTATTACATCGCCTTCAAAACAAATGGCTCTGAGCACTATGGGACTCAACTGCTGAGGTCATTAGTCCCCTAGAACTTAGAACTAGTTAAACCTAACTAACCTAAGGACATCACACACATCTATGCCCGAGGCAGGATTCGAACCTGCGACCGTAGCGGCCGCGCGACTCCAGACTGAAGCGCCTAGAACCGCTCGGCCACATCGGCTGGCGCCTTCAAAACAGAGCGAAAGTAATATATGCAGCGTAGAAGTAAACTTATTGATTATAGCATACAATATACTTCTTTGCCTGTAATGAAACTTGTACTGCGCTGTAATTTTGTAAGCACGGCGAAATTAAAACATGTTGGGAGAAACTTTTAATGAAAAATAAACTTTACTCCAGCGTCAAGAATTAAGCACAAAAATGTAATTAAGTGTGTCAGCTCCAAGCCTTCACTGCACATTGCTAGTTACAATGTGCTCGACATACTACTGACCTCTGGTATGCCACAGTCAACCCTACGACTGGTATTGCGCCAGTGAATATCTGCAAGAAATGTAGTATTAACTCCACAGCATGTCAACGCTGCTCTCAGCTTACGCTTCTGCATTTGCACTGGCGTAATATCATAGCGGCAGTCGCGTCTCCTACTACTTAAAACTGATTAAAGCCGATAGTGCAAAGAGCGATCAAGTATTGTAGAAGTTCATACATTATTTGAAAATTCATTCATATCGTACAACTAAACAGATGTTCTCACACAGCAATGTCTGATATAACAAGTAAGTGTTAATCCACGAGGCTTCTGTCCAATTTTAACAAAACTCTATGCTCATCACGCGATGGGTATTAAATGACTAAAGGTCCATTTCATTCGAAAGTCGTAACTATCAGCAACAAATGAATGAGGTTCTGGCCGCGTGGACAGGAATATACTATTGTGTTTGTTGTGGCGTGGAATCAAATAACTTCTGAACTGGATACTGAGAAATTTCTTGCCATACCTACAACACACGTCGTGTCATTCCATAAAGACTGGTGGTTGGAAGCTCCGAGGTCGTGCTGGAAAGTAACGCCTCCGAATTTTTTATTCTGTTCTCAATATTGGTTGAGGTATTACGTGTCGTGCATATCACTGCTTCGCTGTCGCAAGTTGCAGCCGTCTGCCTCAAGAGGGTTTCGAACTGTAGCGTGTAACATAGTGGTGTATAACTTAACTGTATCGTACATGACTGCCTGACACTTCATACGGTGAACAGTTTTTAATACTATAGCTCTTAAAACTATTAAAATGAAACTGAATGAAATGTCCAATGGTCCGCTGTAGCTGTATTTGTTCAAGTGACTTATAAGCCCACGCAACCAGTTTTGCAACTTTTGAGTTGCTTCTTCCGGCGAAAATGTAAATGCTACGGGGTAGGTTACAGAATGCCCTAGGGTAACAATTGGCGTGACTAGGTACAGATTTCACCACTTCTCAATAGGCAAAAAACCATCGTCATGTCTGTGTTAATTCGCGAATTGTACATGTTGTGATTAAAATATTCTCTTCTCGGTCTTCCCTAAATAATATCTGCTGGTGGCATTTTGTTGCTTGACATAGGCCGACAAGACCATATTTTAATCGGGATATGTACAGTTCGCGACTTAACACAGACCTGACTTACATCGTTGACTGTGTGTGTGTGTGTGTGTGTGTGTGTGTGTGTGTGTGTGTGAATTCCTTGAATTCCTAAGGGACCAAACTGCTGAGATCATCGCTCCCTAGAATTACATTACTTAAACTAATTTAAACTAACTTATACAAAGAACAACACACGCGTCTATGCCCGAGAGAGGAATCGAACCTCCGGCGTGAGTGGCCGCGCAATCCGTGACATGGCGCCTCAAACCGCACAGCCACTCCGCACAGCCTTTCGTCGTTGACGATGGTCTTTTTACCATTTGACGACAGTTTTTTATCAGTTGAGGAGTGCTGAAATCTTTACCTACGCAAACCAATTGTCACCTTTCGGCATTCGAAATGATACACCTAAGTCCCTTGCTCAATGATTCGACATTTCCCGAAATTCAAAAGATTTCGATGAGCTGCAAATGCGCGTCGTCTGGGCATGCTGTGTTGGAAACCGCCAGTTGCTTCAGAAATATCCAATAGCCATCATGTACACCCATCGCTCATGTGTAGAAAAGGTTTTTTTCGAACTGGTAATGCTGAATGCAAGCTTGTAAAAGACTGATAGCTTAATCAATACGCAGGGTGATTTTTTCCGCCATGCACAAACTCTAATTATGGATTGATAAGAGGATATCGAAACAAAAAGGTCAAATGAACTTACATCCGAAAATTATTGGTTTCCATGCTAGAGACCATTTATTCAATCATACTTTGTTACAGAGACTGCGGTCTAATATACACTGTACCATGCAGCCACAGTTACAGTAAGCATGGTTTCCTCCTTAGAGGGTAGTACTGTTCCTCATACGTCATGTTCTAGCGCCCTCTTCTGCCATAGTCATTCGTAAGGTTGTGTCAGATTCACTTCTCTTGCCGATTCTCCTTGTAGTGGATGTGACACAGCATTGTATACAATGGTTCGGTAATCCCATCGAGAGCTTACAGACACGGTGTTTACGTACGGAAAGGCAAATGGCACCGAGCGGCGCGCAGGAAGGTTGTATCACGAGACCTATCCACGCTGACAACAACAGCAGCACTAAATGTTTGCAACACTATTTCGCAGTTTGTCTGAGACAGGGTCGATTCAGGAAGCAGGAAATCATGAAGGATTTACCCGAAATGTTCGGACACCAGACTTGGAGGAAAATGTGATTATCACTGTTGAAGGTGACCGACGTGTCATTACCAGGCAGTTGCCTGCCAGTGCAGGCTAAGCCAGACAACCGTGTGGAATATTCTGCATGACAATTACTACTGTCCTTCTCACTTAAAACGTGTGCAGGGCTTACTAGCGATAGACTTTACACATCTGGAGCCGTTTTGTCAGTGGTTTCTTCACCAGGCAACCACGATTCCGGCATTTGTGTCACCCATCCAGTTCACAGATGAGGCCACCTTCACGCGGAGTGGTATCTTCAACTTTCATAACAGTCTTCTGTGGGATAGTGACTAGAACCCCCATAGTATGGTGACAGCGAATCATTAGCAACGGTGCAGCCGGAATGTGTGGGCCGGGATAATTGGTGACAATTTTTTGGAACCAGTCTTCCTTCTACGTCAACGAACAGGCCGGAACTATCGGCGTTTATTGCGGGTGACTTTGCGTCCCCTGCTGGAAGAAGTGCCATTGATGATTCGAGGATTTATGTGGCTGCTACATGATGCTGCTCCAGCCAATTTCACTGTTAATCTCCGGACGCTTTCCAATCGTATCTTTCCTGGCGCATTAAGCCCCAGTCTCTCGATTGATCGAACGAGGGGTTCCAATTGCATGGCCTGCTCGTTCAGCATATCTCGACTCGTGTGATTTATGGTTATGAGGCCATTTCAAAAGTATCGTGTATTCATAGTTTTGGAGACACAGGAGCAACGTATTCATGCTGCCTTTGACACTGTTCGGATGCAGCCTGGCCGATGTGAACGTTGTTGCGCTGAAGTATAAAGAACAAGATGACATCAACAAAAAATGGGGGGAGGGGGTTAGCGCCTTTGATTAGTAATCAAAACGTCCTCAATCCCGGGTCCGAAACCAGCCACCGCTTAAACTTTAATTAATAATCAGCTTTGGCGACCGGAATCTTCCGGCATAAGAAGTCACCTTCATTCTGCCAACGGCCTTGTCAAAGCAGCTGAAAATGATATAAAGGGAGTAGGGTTCGTTATGAATATAAAGGTAGGGCAGAAAGTGTGTTACTGTGAACAGTTCAATGATAGGGTTGGTCTTATCAGAATCGACAGCAAACCAACACCGACATCAGTAGTTGTCAGATTACAGTGTAGAAGTGATGAAGATAAGACTGAAGAGATGAGTCAGGAGGAATCAATACGCGAAGAAGTGAGATACAGAAGTACTACGCTAAGACGACATAAACTTGACGTTCTCTAAGGCTATAGATACAGCAATAGCTCAGTAGGCAGTACAGTTGAAGTGCAATGGATACCCTCCAAAAGGGCAGTCCCAGAAGTTGGAAAGAAAAACATAGGTACAAAGAAGGTAACTACGAAAAAACCATGGGGAACAGAAGTACTACTTCAGTTGCTCGATGAAAGAAGACAGTAATAAAATGTTCAGGGGAATTCAGGAATACAGAAAAACGAGTGACTGAGAAATGAAATAATTGGCAAATTCAGAGAAGGTAAGGCGTAATGGCTGCATTAAAAATGCGAAGAAATAGAAAAATAAATGATTGTCGGATGGACTAACTCAGCTTACAGGACCGTCAAAACAACCTTTGGTGAAATTAAAATCGAGGGTGGTATCATTAAGAGCACATCAAATGCAATGGAGAGAGTGGATAGGTGGAAAGCGTATATTGAAGGCCTCTGTCAGGGGGAAAATATGTATGATGTGATAGAAGAAGAAACAGGAGTCGATAATTTACGGAAGAACGGAAAAGAAAACCGAGGATGTGCTAGATGATGATGGGTTTGGCATTAGGAAAGATAAAGGCACCGAAGAGGGAATTCTGACGTTGAGTTTGATAATGGAAGCATGACTACAGAAAAATCTAGACACATTCATAGGTTTTTTCGATCTGGAAACAGTGTTCTACAACGCAAAATTGTGCAATATGTTCTAAATTGTGAGAAAAATGTTGGTAAGCTTTAGGGAGAGACTGGTAATATACAGTAAGTACAAGAGCCAAGAGGGAAAAATAAGAGTGGACGACCCCGAACGAAGTGCACGCATTAAAAAGGATGTAAGAGAGGGATGTAGTCTTTCTCCCCTACTGTTCAATCAGTGCATCGAACAAACAATGATGGATGTAAAATTATGGTTTAGGAGTGGGATTAAAATGCAGGGTGAAAGGATATCAATGATAAGATTCGCTGATGACATTGCTGTCCTGAGTAAAGTCAAGAAGAATTACATGATATACTGAATGGAATGAACAGTCTAATAAGTACGGAATATGATTGAGAGAAAATCGAAGAAAGACGAAAGCAATTAGAAGTAGCAGACATGAGAAGAGCGAGAAACTTAAGATCAGGATTGATGGTCACGAAGTAGATGAAGTTAAAGAATTCGACTATCTGGGCAGCAAAATAAGCGATGAGGAACGGAGCAAGGAGGGCATCAAAAGCAGACTAGCACTGGCAGAAAGGGCGTTCCTGTCCAAGAGAAGTCTACTAGTATCTAACATAGGCCTTAATTTGAGGGAGAAATTTTTGAGAATGTACATTTGAAGCACGCCATTGTATGGTAGCGAAACACGAACTGTGGGAAAACCAGAACAGAAGAGAATCGAAGCATTTGACATGTGATGCTACAGACGAATGTTGAAAATAGGTAGAGTGATAAGGTAAGGAATGAGGAAGTTCTGCGCAGAATCGGAGAGGAAAGGAATATGTGGAAAAAACGAGGAGAGGGGACAGCAAAATGGGACGTCTGTTAAGACATCGGGAAATGATTTCCATGGTACTAGAGGGAGCTGTAGAGTGCAAAAGCTGTTAAAGAAGCCAGAGATTGGAATACATCCAGTAAATAATTGAGGACGTGGGCTGCAAGTGCTACTCTGAGATGAAGAGGATGGCTCAGGAGAGGAATTCGTGGCGGCAGCATCAAACTAACCAGAAGAGTGATTAGTCAAAAAGAAAAATACATTTACACCTTTTCAGAGAATACATTGGTTGACTGCGTGGCGTCCTTTATATGAACTACGTAATACATCATCTTCGTAATAAAGGAAATACGATCTCTAATAAAATTTAAAAGTTGCAGAGGAATAAAATTAAATACAAGTAAGATTACTGACGTTGCTGTACTGACTTAGGCAACAATTAACAGTTAACATTAGAAGATATAACCACGCCAGATTCACTCTCAGTGACCCAGTTATTTTGTTCACCTTTAAAAGCATAGATAAAATCAGATCCTTAAGATTTACAAACAGCTAAGAGGCACATGATGTATGGTGTGACTATTGGAATTGCCTTGAATTTTTTTGTTTTGTTTTTCCTTTATTTATTTTAATCGTGTGACGAGGTATACGGCTCTTATTACTTACTGAATAGTTCGCAGATGACGCCAAATATCACTGTGATAGATTATTGTTGTGATCTGCTAGTTCTCCACGGATGGACAGAGTAATGATCTCTTTACCACTTCATACAGATTTTTAGTTATTAGATCAATAAAAATAAGATACTAAATTGCTGTTATTAACAGTGTACATGTAACTTTTAAATTCTGTTAGAACTATATTTCCTTTTTTATGAAGGTTATGTATTACTTACTTCATGTAGAGGACGCGACACAGCCAACCGATGTGTTCTCTGCAAAACCAACCTTCATCATACAGTAGTCTTGAATGAAATGTAACAAGAGCCTGAGCAAAGGGTGCAGACGTACTATAGCATGTGTAACAATTCCGAGATACTGGCATGCAATTTAATGTGCAAGTAATATAGGCTACGTCATGAGTTGTAATTTTTGTATACTTTGCTCTGACAATCTGCTTCCTGTACTCTTAACATTGATAATGGCTAGTTATTAACCAAAAACTGGATACACTAGGATAAAGATAGAACGGAAACGACGATTGATTGCTGCTGTTTAGCATACTCTAAGATTTAATAATATTACAAACAATCTCTTAACGAAGTTTATATATTGTTTCCTGTAACAGCACACGAAGATTTTAGAGAATATGTCAGCTAGAGGTGATGGTTGCTTCTGTGAAAAGATAGACAGTATTTGAAGAGAGTGAAGGATTTTAATACTGTAAACTTCTGGAACTTCGCCGATCAGAGGCGGATGCTTTAGATAATTGACGGCAGGGCAAGTTGATGAAATTAATCACTGTTGTCATACCTGCTGTTCTTCCACCCGTTTTTTCTCTAGTTTTGTAGAGTATATGCAACTGAATAGTGAACTTCTTCCTCGACAGGCATCAATTTTATGTGTACTATAAAACACGAGGGATCTGAATCCCTAGTGCACATTCGGCAACTAAATAATTAAATGAATGTAACACCGCAACATCTTGGGATGACTTAGCCTAGCAGACGCTGCAATGAAATTTGCAAGTTCAGCTACACCAAGACGAAATGTATGGTCATGGTAGTGGCCTACCCCCAAAGATTAACATATGTATACACCAAATTAAAATTCGGAGTACTGAATATCGCTGTGAGTCCACTTTCAATAGTCTGTAATTTGCTGAAACACTCAGGAATCGCAGAAGGGTACTAGGATAGGAGTCTGATGTACAGCTTGAGTAACAGACACTTAGTAGAGTCAACAGCTCGTCCCAAGTTTTATTTTGTCACAGCGTGCATGTTTGTCTAATTCACACACGCCACTTAAAATTCGCCAATGATCCTGACAATCGATCAACATCTGTCTGTTTTAACTATACTTTGATGTGCATCCAAAATTACATAGATTAAAATCTCGGTCTTTCCTTGCTTAATACCTGAAGGATGTAATCAATGTTCGATACACTCTAGCATCTAACTAACACTGAATACAATTTTTATCCGAAATACTCACTTATTAAAGTTCCGTTTCCACACATATCAAACCCACACAACAGTAATGTATACTAACCTGGCGTACGAAATTACGATTTCACAAGCGTCATGTAACGTTCACTATGCCAATGATTTCGAAAAGATGTGGTTCATGCAAGACGGTGCTCGACCCCATCGAAACAGG
Source organism: Schistocerca serialis cubense (assembly GCF_023864345.2). Lineage (NCBI taxonomy): Eukaryota > Metazoa > Arthropoda > Insecta > Orthoptera > Acrididae > Schistocerca > Schistocerca serialis. The sequence goes on from NC_064642.1 coordinate 671,973,294, forward strand.
AGAGTGTTTGATGTCCTAGAGGACCACTTTGTGGACTGCATTCGGGCTCTGGGGTACCCAGGGGCCACTGCCACGGGCCTCTCGATTGGTCGCCATATTCTCCGGAATTGAAAACATGCGACTCCTTTTTGTGGGGCTATATTAAAGACAATGTGTATAGCAATAGCCCCAAAACCATTGCTGAGCTGCAAACAGCCATTCAGAAGGTCATCGACAGCATCGATGTTCTCACATTTCGGCAAATCACCCAGAATTTGCAGTTCGTCTGCGCCACAACATCGCCAATGATAGAAGGCATATCGAACATGTCATAACCTAAATTCGAATATCTGTAGTGACTTTTACATGTTAAACGAAGTCTGTGCAGGACGTAGTTTGCAACTAATTTACGGTTTTTTTTCATGCAGTTCAATAATTGTCGCCCTGCATGTGGTAAGTAAACCATACAGCATTGCAGTACTCTAGCAGAGGACGGACAAGCAGGGTGTAGGCAGTCTTTTTAGTAAACCTGTTGTATCGTCTAAGTGTTCTGGCCATGAAACATAGTCTTTGGTTACCTTCCTCACATTATCTATGTGATCGCTCCAACTTACGTTGGTTGTAATTGTAATTCTGAGTCGAATTGACAGCCTCTAAACTTGTGTTATTTACCGTATAAACGACATTTAATGGATTTCTTTTTGTACTAAAGTGGACGATTTTAGTCTTTTCTTTATTGACAGACAATTGCCACTTTTCACACCATTCAGGTATCTTGTCTAAGTCATATTACGATTGATTTTGATTTTCTGGTGTCTTTACTAGACAGAAAATGACGGTATTATCTGCAAATAATCGAAGGGGGCTGCTCAGGTATTTCCTAAATGTTTTATGTAGATCAGGAACGACAGAGACCCTGTAACACTTCCTTGGGGAAGTTTTGTTTGATAACTTTGCGTTCGGTTACTACATACTGTGACCTTTCTGACGAAATCTCGAATCCAGTCGTACAGCTGAAGCGGTACTGGCACGAAATGTAATAAAAATTCTCTTGTGAGGAACGTTGTCAAAGGCCTCCTGTAAATCTAGAACCATGGAATCCATTCGAGATCCCCTGTCGCTAGTACTCACTTCTTCGTGCCAATAAAGAGCTAATTCTAATTGGCTTAGCCACACTGCTACAGGAGGACATAGAGTTTAATGAGGACTCTGAACTACGGCGCAGCTCGGCATTTTCCACAACTACAGTCATTGACAGTAATGAAAGTTATGAAACCTGACAAATAAAAATCAAAAGGAATGAACAGGGATCGAATCAAGAGACCGCTGCAGCCGTAGTCTATCACTTCTTTCACCATTCAGCCATTGAGTAGAAAAATTGTACTATAAATCATTGATAGATCAGCAATCGTGGTGGTGAGTTCTTTCAGGAATGTGGATGAGATAGGCAGTCATTGAAAGCAACTGAATAAGGTAACGAATTTTTACTATCGAGTTCGTCGCACTAAAATCAATCATCAAAAATTACGCATTAACTGAAAATATTTGTACTAATGGCCACTACACTCAAATGTGAACGTACCAAAACGAAACTCTAGGGATCTACTCAGTCTCTTTCAGAGATGTGAACTGAATTAAAGCAAAATGTGTGATGAATTCTTGCTCACCAATCTCCTGAGTGACTACAAGGTGCGTTTCTAGCGCACTCAGAAGACGTCATTGCCAACCCACAAGCCACTGTCGACAAGATTTGTTTTCCTTGAATTAAATTCAAAAATAAACAAGCAGCATGGAATGATGTACCCGTGTCCAAGCTCAGTTCGATATAATGCCCAACCAGGTTACAGCCACTGCCCCTGCCAGCGGCGACAACTCTGTGTTCTAAATCTCGCATCCTATACATACCAAAATCACCAACTAATCTTATCATGTATTCTTCCCTCTACAGGCCTACTGTATATGTACAAAAACTAAAACTCTTTTTATGTGCTATATTTCCCAGAGTTGCAATTTTAATGACCAACAAAGTACTAAATTTTCAGTCATTTGTTTATCCTCATTGGAAAGCCATCGAATAACTTTCATGATGTTTTCGGTACTTTATTTTTTTCTCGATACATAATAGTCTTGTTCTTGTACCGCGATTGTGAATACAGTTGTCGGTGTAATAATTAGTGACGTTCTTCTTAGTTTCCGTAAGGAATTGCTAGACTGGCACTCCTAATGAGCCTAATTATGGAGTGGGGGCCTACAATCAGCGGCTCTGCAGGTGTAGAAGTCCACACACGTGGTCTCATAATGAAATTAGTCGCAGGGAAGATGTGGGCAGCGGACCTGTTGAACGTGACTCGCCTCACTAATTCACAGCCTCTTGGTCCGGAAAACATGTTCCCACCGAGGTCAAATGCAGAGCACAGAGCAACGGACTTATTCAGCACTGCTGCTCCTCGAATGGCACCCTTTATGGCTAGGAGTGTCGCATACGAGAGGGCCGAGGTCCACAGGTCGTAAATACCTGTCTTTGTCGTACCTCAACTGTCATGACCGTAGAAAATGTTACTAAACTGAAGTGCATGTCAGATCAGGAAAGTTAATAATTTTAATTACACGTAAGACCGTAAAGTAAGATGTGAACTGGATTTCGAATGCAAGATGGCCTGCGTGTGTGGCAGAGGGAATTTAAACAGCATATCGGCGCATAATGTGTCTAAAAGCAGTTGGGCATTATTTGCTTCTTCGACGCTGGTCAAACACGCCCAGCAGCGCCGAGAGTCGCGGTTAACAGAATGACAGGGAAATTTTCAACGCGCGTAATGGAAGAACTCTGAATACAGTTTAGAATGATGGTCAAACATTAAGACGATTACATGTAGAGGAAAACTTCCGAGCGAATATCCCAGAAAGATATTGCGGTGGGTCGTGTGCACCCAGAATCAATGTAGGCCGAAAGAAGAACTCAGAGAGGACAGATTACAGGAGATTGACAACAGGAGTAACGGTGGCAGCAGAGAGTAACCCGAGCCGTCGGAGTGTAGTGACACACTTTAGCAGCACCTCAAGGAGTAAAAGACACTTCAACTACGAGGAAACGGTAATACACACGGCAACCACAAGCTAAGTAGCAATTTTCAGTACTGACTGGAATAGCATTCAATAGATAGTGCCTGTCTCTGTCTCAAAGAATTAAGTTAGAGAAATTTCAATGAACAGCAGGAACAAGTTACTGTTTGAAACTTGTCTCCTGTCCCATGCGGGGAGTGGCCGTTGTTTGGTAGTGATCTATTTCAAAGCGGCCACTAGTTAGTAGATCGAGTGGCAGTGAAAGCACTCGACTCTGACAAAAGTCTTCCCTAGAGACTGTCGAAAGCTTCTGACATTCTGTTAAACGATTTTGGTCTGACACCTTAATAAACAAATGTGTTGATAGAACAATAAACGAATTAACCAAATGAAATAACTTGCGACTTCAGCAGATCAGTTCTTCCAGTACAATAATGCAACCAAACCCCCACCCCAACGAAGGAGATTTCCTTTCTCTCATCTCCTGTATAAAGGCTGACAAACAAGCTAGCTAAACCCAAATAAATTGGTGTAGGGAAACTGTGGCGGAATTCGATAACACACCAGCTATAAGTAGTCGATACCTGCAATATCTGATATGCAAAATTTATTATCCAGGAAGTTCTACAGACAAATTAACCTATGACTGTTCCTAAATCATTGTAAAAGTGGCCATAATTTGTTTACTTTTATTAATAATCTCTCTCGACTAAATTTTAGTAGTCGACATAAAAGTAACCCCTTAATTTAAAATGGAATGACCATATAAAATTAATCGTCGGTAAAGCAGATACCGGACTGAGATTTATTGGAAGAATCCCAAGGAAATTCAGTCTGAAAACAAATGAAGTAAGAAACTTCCTGACAGTTTAAAACTGTGTACCGGGCCGAGACTAGAACTCGGGACCTTTGCCTTTCGCGGGCAAGTGCTCTACCAACTGAGCTACCCAAGCACGACTCACGCCCCGTCCTCACAGCTTTACTTCTGCCAGTACCTCGTCTCCTTGCCCGCGAAAGGCAAATGTCCCGAGTTCGAGTCTCGGTCCGGCACACAGTTTTAATCTGCCAGGAAGTTTCATATCAGCGCACACTCCGCTGCAGAGTGAAAATCTCATTCTGGAAACAAAGGAAGTAGGTTACAGTACACTTGTTGGCCCACTGTTTGAATACTGCTCACCGGTGTGCGATCCGTACCAGGTAGGGTTGATAGAAGAGATAGAGAAGATCCACCGGACAGCAGCGCGCTTTGTTACAGGATCATTTAGTAATCGCGAAAGCGTCACGGAGATGATAGATAAACTCCAGTGGAAGACTCTGCAGGAGAGACGCTCAGTAGCTCGGTACGGGCTTTTGTTGAAGTTTCGAGAACATACCTGCACTTAGGAGTCAAACAGTATATTGCTCCCTCCTACGTATATCTCGCGAAGAGATCATGAGGATAAAATTACAGAGGTTGGAGCCCACACAGAGGCATACCGACAATCTTTCTTTCCACGAACAATACGAGACTGGAATAGAAGGGCGAACCGATAGAGGTACTCAAGGTACCCTCCACCACACACCGCCAGGTGGCTTGCGGACTATGGATGTAGATGTGTAGAATAATAGCAATCTTATCACAATTCCTTGGGACACTCCTGACGACACTCGCTCTCAAGGACGACGAACTGTGTTCTGTTACTTAACAAGTCTTCGAGCCACTCTCATACCTGGCAACATATACCGTACACTCGTACCTTAATCTGCAGTCAGCAGTCGAGCTGCTCGGAAATCTAGGAATATGGAAAGAGCCTGTTGCCTTTCATTCATGGTTCCAAGGATATCATGTAAGAAAAGGGCATGCTGAGTTGTTTCCAGAATGAGATTTTCACTCTGCAGCGGAGTGTGCGCTGATATGAAACTTCCTGGAAGATTAAAACTGTGTGCCGGACCGAGACTCGAACTCGGGACATTTGCCTTTCGCGGGCAAGGAGACGAGGTACTGGCAGAAGTAAAGCTGTGAGGACGGGGCGTGAGTCGTGCTTGGGTAACTCAGTTGGTAGAGCACTTGCCCGCGAAAGGCAAAGGTCCCGAGTTCGAGTCTCGGCCCGGCACACAGTTTTAAACTGTCAGGAAGTTTCTTACTTCATTTGTTTTCGGACTGAATTTCCTTAGGATTCTTCCAATAAATCTCAATCCGGTATCTGCTTTACCGACGAATAATTTTATATGGTCATTCCATTTTAAATCACTCCTAATGCCCACTCCCAGATTATTTCTGGAATTAACTGCCTCCAGTTGCTGACCTGCTATATTGTAGCTAAATGATAAGGGATCTTTCTTTCTATGTATTCGCAGCACATTACACTTGTCTACATTGAGATTCAGTTGCCATTACCTGCATCATGTGTCAACTCGTTGCAGATGTTCCTGCATTTCAGTACAATTTTCCATTATTACAACCTCTCAATATACTACAGCACCATCCGAAAAAAAGTCTCAGTGAACTTCCGATGTTATCCACAAGGTCAATTATATATATTATGAATAGCAACGGTCCTACGACACTCCCCTGCGGCACACCTGAAATCACTCTTACTTCGGAAGACTTCTCTCCATTGAGAACGACATGCTGCGTTCTGTTATCTATCACACGATTGGTCTGATACCCCATATGCTCTTACTTCGTTCATTAAACGACTGTGGGGAACTGTATCAAACACCTTGCCGAAGTCAAGAAACATGGCATCTTCATGGGAACTAGTGTCTATGGCCCTCTGAGTTTCGTGGACGAATAGCGCAAGCTGGTTTTCATATGATCGTCTTTTTTGAAACCCATGCTGTTTCCTACGTAGTAGAGCTCTAGTCCCCAGAAAAGTCATTATACTCGAACTTAATACGTGTTCCAAAATTTTACAACTGATCGACGTCAGAGATATAGGTCTATAGTTCAGCACATCTGTTCGACGTCCCTTCTTGAAAACGGGGATGATCTGTGCCCTTATCCAATCTTTTGGAACCTCATCCTCTTCCAGAGACCTACGGTACACCGCTGCAAGAAGGGGGACAAGTTCCTTCGCGTACTCTGTGTAAAATCGAACTGGTATCCCATCAGGTCAAGTGGCCTTTCCTCTTTTGAGCGATTTTGTTTTTCTGACCCTCTGTCATCTATTTCGATATATACCATTTTGTCATCTGTGCGACAATCTAGAGAAGGAACTACAGTGCAGTCTTCCTCGGTGAAACAGCTTTGGAAAAAGACATTTAGTTTTTCGGCCTTTATTCTGTCATCCTCTGTATCAGTACCATTTTGGTCACAGAGTGTCTGGACATTTTGTTTTGATCCAGCTAACGCTTTGACATCAGACCATAATTTCTTAGGATTTATCTGTAAAGTCAGTACATAGAACTTTACTTTCGAATTCGTTGAACGCCTCTCGCACAGCCCTCCTCACACAATATTTCGCTTTGTGTAATTTTTGTTTGTTTGCAAGAATTTGGCTATGTTTATGTTTGCTGTGAAGTTGTCTTTGCTTCCGTAGCAGTTTTCTAACTCGATTTTTGTACCACGGCGAATCTTTTCCATCTCTTACGATCTTGCTTGGCACATACTCATCTAATGCATTCTAGTTATACATAAATGATTCGACGGACTGGGTGAGCAGCAATCTGGGCAGTTTGCTGATAATACTTTCGTATGCAGGAAGACGTCATAGTTGAGTAACTGTAGGACGATGCAAATTGACTTAGACAAAATTTCTCGTTGGTGTGATGAAATGGCAGCTAGCTCGAAATGTAGAAAAATGTTAGTTAACGAGGATGAGTAGGGAAAACAATCCTGTAATTTCCGAAAACAGTATTTGTAGTGTGCTGCTTGACATGTTCACGTCGATTAAATATCAAGGCGTAATGTTGCAAAGCCACATGAAATGGAAAGAGCACGTGAGGATCGTAGTAGGGAAGGCGGATGGTTTGCTTCCATTTATTAGGAGAATTTCAGGAAATTATGTGTCATCTGTAGAGCAGACCACGTGTAGAACACAAGTGCGGCCAATTCTGGAGTAGTAGGGAAGGCGGATGGTTTGCTTCCATTTATTAGGAGAATTTCAGGAAATTATGTGTCATCTGTAGAGCAGACCACGTGTAGAACACAAGTGCGGCCAATTCTGGAGTGCTATTCGAGTCTCTTAGGTCCCCTCCAGGTCAGATTACAGGAAGACATCGAAGTGATTGAGAGACTTGTTGCTAGATTCGTTACCGACAGGTTCGATAAACACGCAGGTATTACGGAGATGCTTGGGGAATTTAAATGGGAACACCTGGAGGGAAGGCGACGTTCTTTTCAAGAGGTGTTGTGTGAAAATTATAGCCCACACTTGAAGCTGACTGCAGAAGATTCTACTGCCGCCAATGTACACCTCTCATAAGGACCACGAAGATAATGTGAGAGAAATTGGGGCTCGTACCGACGCATATGGACGGTATTTTTCTCTTGTTCTGTTTGCGAGTGGATCAGGAAAGAAAATGACTAGAAGTGCTACAAGGTATCCTCCGCTGTGCACCGTACGCTGGCTTGCTGTGTTCGTATGTAGATGTAGATGTAGATACAGAACAGTTCCCGAAGGAGCATTGGGAAGGGAACTGATCACAATGGGTATTTGTAATCGCTAATTCATAAAACGGCGTTTCTTGCAGGATAGAAAAAGTTGCACGTCTTCCAAGGAAGGAAACAGAAACTGCAGAGTGGTCGACTGGAGGCGTAGTGTAGTCCGAATAGTCCGCGATTTTGCCCCTGTCCAAATGATACAAGCCGTTACGCGCGCCAACGACCCGATGATGCCTTAGTGTGGAAATTAGAACGGGTCTTCTTCGTAACATGACTTGGGTCCACGAATTCACATTGCCGTGAACATGTATCAGGATGTTTATTTGAACATATTTTCTACATCTTTATGGTTAGTATCCGTGGACAGTAGAGAACAGAAATGCGACCCGTTTACTCGCTTTAAACTCCCCAGCAACTCCTATGACATCGAACTCGCTGTCTCCGTGCGCTCGCAGACTCAACTCGTTGTCTCCCCGGCTGACCAGTCTTCAAGTGAGTCTCTCGGCGGGTTCAAGGGAGCGTGACTCTCTCAAAAAGGAAAGCAAGCGCACAATTTCGTAAATATAACCGAGGACTAGCGGCATTCCCGATACATACGGAACCTGCCTGAAAGAAATTTCCGCCATTAGACTGTAAATCATTACTCATTTATTTCTCACAATCATGATTTCGGATTATAGCCATTCTCAATTGCAATCTGAAATGTTACAAAATGTCAGACCTGCCTAAATTACATAAGCCATCAATGGCCACGACACTTTTTACACACCAATATAACGACCGACACGAATTCCTCTCCTGTGCCATCCAACCTCTTGATCTCAGAGTGGCACTTGCAGCCGACGTCCTCAATTATTTTCGGGATGTATTCTACAGTTTTTGCCCTCTACGGTTCCCTCTAGCACCATGGAAGTCGTTCACTGATGTCTTAGCAGGTGTCTGTATCACCCTGTCCCTTCTTCTTGTCAGCGTATTCCACATACTCCTTTCCTCTCCGACTCTGTACAGGACGTTTTCATTGCTTACCTTATCAATCCAGCTAATTTTCAGCACTGGTCTGTAGCACCACATCACAAATGCTTCGATTCTCTTCTGCTCAGGTTTTCCCACAGTCCATGTTTCACTACCACACTATGCTGTACTCAAGACGTCCATCCTCAGAATTTTTTTCCTCGTATTAAGGATTATGTTTGACACTAGTACACTTCTTTTGGCCGGAATGGCCTGTTTGCCAGTGCTAGTCTGCTTTTGATGTCCTCCTCCTTGCTCCGCCCGGCACTGGTTAAATTCCTTAACTTCATCTACTTTGCCACTATCAATCCTGATGTTAAGTTTCTCGCTGTTCTCATTTGTTCTACTTCTCATTACTTTCGTCTTTCTTCGATTTACTCTCAGTTCATATTGGGTACTCATTAGACTGTTATTCCATTCAGCAGATCCTGTAATTCTTTTTCACTTTCACTCAGGACAGCAATGTCATCAGCGAATTGTGGTGGAGATGGAATTAAAAACAGTACAATCATTTTGCTTGCTTTGGACTAAATTTGTTTGTATTTCGTCTGATGCATGCACTGTACCTCGATATTTATTCCAGACGTCACTCCTCCTTCAACAGAACACATTTGCAGTTGTGTACACTGCAGCAATTAATTTTCGCCTTCCACCTTCAACAGCCTCACAAAAAACAGCTTCTTTAAATGTCATCTGATACCGACAATCAGCCATTTCACTTTGTCAATGCTACTTCACAGCAGCACAATGGTGTACTCATCTTCCATAGTAACAATAAGTGACGAGTAGCCTTACACTCCCGCATGCGTCGGTAAGAGACAACATGTTGACGAGTATGAAGTTCGTCATAATCGAGGAACTTCAGCAGGACCGAAGGAGGCCCGTTAGCGCTGATGTAGCAGTGGCGCCTGGATTCTAAAGTATGCAACCGGCAACACTAGAGTCGTATTCATTGGTGGACACTTCCATCTTCCAAGATGACAACACCCGTGTCCACAGCTAGTATTCACGCGTTCCTGCTTTTAAACCAGCAATCAGGCACACTATCTCACCTCCAATAGCTCGCTGAATCACTCAATTGTGATATAGTAGCAAATGTCTAATACTATTCTGGAACAACAGGAGAAATGTAACAATCAAAATTTCAGTAGTGTGATAGCTCTATGGGGTTTCACCGTAAATGATTGGCTTCAACTGGCTATGGCAAATCTGAAAAAACCTCTGGATGGATTTTTTTCTCCCTAAACTGAGACCATTATCAACACCAAATATTGTGTTAGATTTTAGGAGAGTGATGACTCCTGGAGGGGCTAATAATTTCCAATGTGCCTGGTTATAGCTGTTACCAGGACCTGATTTTGATGGAAACTTAAAATATTTGCCCCTCAAAGTGGCATGTACGATACTGTGCTCAATATAACTTTTCCCTAACCCACATATCTACCAATTTGTGTGGAATTACATTACAGGGGGACAACGAATGAAACCATAAGTCACTAAAACGAAAATCTTTTCCTGTAAAATAAAAACAAAACAATAAGCAAAGTACACTCAGTCTGAAAGACTACATAATTGCACATTTCCTAGAGTAAAATCAATACCATTTGCTCCGCCTTGTACATTGTAACATGTCTCCACACCCCTTGGCATGCTGGTTACAACGTCATCGAGACGTCGCTTCTCAAACCTGGCCCGTTTCTGGGAATCTTCTCATCTCATGGTTCAATGTATGAGGTGGGTTCCTACGACAAAGCGCTCCACTTTTCTACTGTTCCCAAGTACACCCACAGTAGATTTCTGTCAGTAGATACCCCAGGCCTTTCCATTCGGTGGATTCCTGGTTTCTGGAGAGAGGTGTTGAAGAGATGAGCGCGATATCCTCGTGTAATATAGCCTTGAAACCTCGAGTTCATTGTCTAAATATTGTCTGTGGGATGCAGTACTGTTCCCTCTGACACGTTCAATATTATGGGTTTCTTTGAATTTCTCTAGGTCCCATTTCCTTAGCTTCTTCCCTTTTTGCAATTTCTCTAGTTTCAATCCTACATTCATAACTAATACCATGGTCAGAGTCCACATCTGTCCCTGGAATTGTCTTACAGATTACAGTCTGGATTCGATACCTCTGTCTTACCATAAACAATCTGGAACCTTCCGGAGTCTCCAGGTCTCTTCCACATATACAACATTCTTACGTGATTCTACCCGAATATCCGATTGGGGGAGCATTTTAGGCTCTGAGCACTATGGGACGTAACATCTATGGTCATCAGTCCCCTATAACTTAGAACTACTTAAACCTAACTAACCTAAGGACATCACACAACACCCAGCCATCACGAGGCAGAGAAAATCCCTGACCCCGCCGGGAATCGAACCCGGGAACGGGAGCATTTTACCTCCGGAATATTTTACCCATCATCATTTTACATCATCATCATTTAACCACACAGCAAAGCTGCACGCCATTGGGAAAAATAACGTCTATTGTTTCCCCTTGTTTTCAGCTGTTCGCAGTATCGGCACTACAGGCCATGTTGGCTAATTTTACAAGGCCAGATGAATCAATCATCCATACTGTTGCTTCTACAACTACTGAAAAAGCTCTTTATCAGCCATATGTAGTCTAGCCTCAACCCTGATTCCACTCCTTTGTGATGGTACAAGCAATAAGGCTATCTGCGTTGCTGAGGCACGTCTTGGCAACGTCCTAGGTTTATGGGTGGAATCTTTATACACCGGTAATAGAGTATGTTCATTGCATGCTGCAACATTACAATGCTACGTCCATTTATAAATCACCAACCAGGCGTTTTATTTTAAATATGTTAAGCTGTACCGTATTGTCAACATCGACAAACTCTGATAGAGAAGGACGGAGGGGAGAGAGCGAGCAATAGCGACAGAAAGAGAGTGACAGAGAAAGTTGCCCACTGTAGGAATCATAGCACTATTCACGCATAGGGATTAGGAAAGCGACCATAAATTTATGTCGGAACGGATAAGGGAAGATTGTCTTCTAGCTCCATCAAAATACGAATTTCTTAATCAAAGCGCGTAAACAAATGCATTCCTGGCAATTGCTGTATAATTTTCTTTGCTCAGAAAAATGAACCCTGATAGTGTTAAATATTCACTCGTCTTCAGTCTGACATCCAAAATGGAAACTGAAAATCAATATCGAGTCACTGTGTCACATAAAAAAACTAAAACTCATTAAAAAACGTTCAATTAAATTGTTCGTGTTCGTGAACGTAAAAAAATTAATTACGCTTTAATAACATCTTTCGCAATTTCTCTCCTGTCACGATGATAACGGCTAAGCCATAATCATGTAAACACTCAGGAAATTGGAAGAGAGCTAATCTGTAATTAAATCTCTCTCTATGCAGACACGAAGAGCCCAGCAAGCGACAAAATACTAGAAAATTAGAATCCTAAAGAAAATGGGAATTCATACCATCTAGTACACCAAAAAGGCGCATAACAACACACAAAATCTGGAAAAAGGATTGTTCTCTGCAGAAAATCCCTTCCGTACCAATGAGAGGAGAGTGCTTCATTACCAGTATCGTGAGTTCTTCACATGCGAGGATTACGGGGAGTCTAAGTTCACTTAGAGTTAATTGTCGTGGCTATGTGCACGCGATATTTTCCGGACGTTCCTGTCATCAGCTACCTCTGGTGAAGGGACGGGACATTGTGAGAAAAAAACTGGCGCCATCGTGATGTAGATGCCAACACAGTCTGAATCAGAAAACAATATCATTATGTTAAGAGTATTTGCACTCCATTTCAGGTATTAGATGTTCTGAAAAAAATTTTCTCGTGTAATGTAAATAAGACAACTGAATTCTTCCGACACTTATACCAACGAAAGTCAGAGAAATTCAAGGCCCTACGGGCACTTACCGTATGAAGTTCTCTGAGCTTACTGTTCGTGATCGAAACAGTAAGTGGGGAGACGAGGTGATAAGAATACAAGAGCCACCCTCCACCATTCACCACATGGTGGCTTGCGTAATATACACTCCTGGAAATTGAAATAAGAACACCGTGAATTCATTGTCCCAGGAAGGGGAAACTTTCTTGACACATTCCTGGGGTCAGATACATCACATGATCACACTGACAGAACCACAGGCACATAGACACAGGCAACAGAGCATGCACAATGTCGGCACTAGTACAGTGTATATCCACCTTTCGCAGCAATGCAGGCTGCTATTCTCCCATGGAGACGATCGTAGAGATGCTGGATGTAGTCCTGTGGAACGGCTTGCCATGCCATTTCCACCTGGCGCCTCAGTTGGACCAGCGTTCGTGCTGGACGTGCAGACCGCGTGAGACGACGCTTCATCCAGTCCCAAACATGCTCAATGTGGGACAGATCCGGAGATCTTGCTGGCCAGGGTAGTTGACTTACACCTTCTAGAGCACGTTGGGTGGCACGGGATACATGCGGACGTGCATTGTCCTGTTGGAACAGCAAGTTCCCTTGCCGGTCTAGGAATGGTAGAACGATGGGTTCGATGACGGTTTGTATGCACCGTGCACTATTCAGTGTCCCCTCGACGATCACCAGTGGTGTACGGCCAGTGTAGGAGATCGCTCCCCACACCATGATGCCAGGTGTTGGCCCTGTGTGCCTCGGTCGTATGCAGTCCTGATTGTGGCGCTCACCTGCACGGCGCCAAACACGCATACGACCATCATTGGCACCAAGGCAGAAGCGACTCTCATCGCTGAAGACGACACGTCTCCATTCGTCCCTCCATTCACGCCTGTCGCGACACCACTGGAGGCGGGCTGCACGATGTTGGGGCGTGAGCGGAAAACGGCCTAACGGTGTGCAGGACCGTAGCCTAGCTTCATGGAGACGGTTGCGAATGGTCCTCGCCGATACCCCAGGAGCAACAGTGTCCCTAATTTGCTGGGAAGTGGCGGTGCGGTCCCCTACGGCACTGCGTAGGATCCTACGGTCTTGGCGTGCATCCGTGCGTCGCTGCGGTCCGGTCCCAGGTCGACGGGCACGTGCACCTTCCGCCGACCACTGGCGACAACATCGATGTACTGTGGAGACCTCACGCCCCACGTGTTGAGCAATTCGGCGGTACGTCCACCCGGCCTCCCGCATGCCCACTATACGCCCTCGCTCAAAGTCCGTCAACTGCACATACGGTTCACGTCCACGCTGTCGCGGCATGCTACCAGTGTTAAAGACTGCGATGGAGCTCCGTATGCCATGGCAAACTGGCTGACACTGACGGCGGCGGTGCACAAATGCTGCGCAGCTAGCGCCATTCGACGGCCAACACCGCGGTTCCTGGTGTGTCCGCTGTGCCGTGCGTGTGATCATTGCTTGTACAGCCCTCTCGCAGTGTCCGGAGCAAGTATGGTGGGTCTGACACACCGGTGTCAATGTGTTCTTTTTTCCATTTCCAGGAGTGTAGTTGCATGTGTGGAAACACAATTCGTTGTGCTCTTCAAGGGACCCAAAGAGCGTCCACGTTGATATAGTGTTTCACGAATTTCTAGAAGGATTCGAAATAGTTCGGCAATATCGCTTTTTCATCTCAGAAGAGCGTATTACACCCACTGTCTTTCCCCACAAATTTTCGCCTCTCGCTGTTGTAACGTGGAAGTTACTTATTGTTCATCTGACCCCTTCTTGTTGTTAGTGCTTTCCATATATTCCTCTAGTCACAGATTTTGAGGATAATCTCCTAATTTTTAATGTTATCCCCTTGATTTTCAGCAGACTTCTGTAACACAATATCTCGATCATTTCGATGCTCCACTTCTGCCGTTTTCCAACAGTCTACGATTCACCTCTGTACGCAGCCGTGCCCCACTCACACACTCTATGTAATTTATTTCTCTAGTTTGTAACGCCGGAAATGCATATCCTCCTATTTTCATCTATTGTACTATTATTTTTTTTTCCTTGTTTTGTTACCTCAAGATATGACATTTCTGTCTTTTTATATATTGTAATTGTTTTACTGTTTGTACATATATATTTATGCACTTATGTCGATGTATAATTGGTTTGTTTCGTAAATATTATTTGTATTTTTACGCTGGGTCTTGCCTAGGGAAAACTGCTATCGAACGATTACATCGATGGGTCGTGTGAAGAATCAAAGTGTGTAGGATCTTTGGTAGTGTTAACTCTGCCGCGTGAAGCGCGGGTGGAGCAGTGAGAGTCTGGCGGGAGTAGCGAGTGGAGCAGGTGTTGTGTGACGCTCCCGCGAGTTGCCGCACTTTCGGGGTTTGGCAGCATGTAATTGCGCTCGACTCGCGATGATAGTTTCTGACATGGTGTCGCGGACGGGAAGCATTAGCTGGCGCACATCAAGAGCCCGTTTCGCCTGGTGACCGTGTCGAGAAGAAGGCGCGCCAACATCCAGCTTCTGCAACAGCGACGGCCGACAATGAGTGACTGTCGCCACCTCCTCGATCGACGGCTTCAAACCTTCAATCAACCAACAAGGAAGACTAAAAGCACGTAAAGTTTCAGAACTGTATGGCAGACCTCAGCTTTTCAAATTGTTCCATTTGCCTCGCAAAATTACGGCAACTTAGCATGAACCTTTGTTGCTCATTGTCCCAATCGCATTGCCAAGCAGGGTCCCTTCCTTTTCCGAAATGAACCCGAGTGTCGTTGAAATTCAAACGCCAGCATTAAAATAATATAATTAGATTTCACTGCTTTAATTTCAAAGTTCAGTAGCTGGCTACAATATTTAGGTTACACGAGCACAAATTTAGAGTGCGAGTTTTGTTAGCATATTTTAGCTTACCTGTGACTGCAGCTCAGCTTGGTACGTACTAAATTTTACTATTGCTAATAGTTCAGGATCATTTAATTCAAGTTAAAAGTTAAATCTCTTGTTTCTAAATTGCGTAGAGTCAAGTTGCTTTTGAAATGATTGTTGAGGTAGTCCAAGACTAACCGTATTTTACTGGATTTCGATGTGCTTCAGAAAGAAAGCTCACTATTAACTTCAGTCACTAAATTAACTTTCGATTTTCCGGTTTTATTAATTCTTTTGCTAAATTAAGTCAGAGTGTAGCGAAATTTATTACTTCTGACAAACTTTCAGTTTTCACACTACACGTGTCAACCTTCAGTTGCCACGCTTCTAGTGTTAATTATATGTGTAATAACCTTTCTTTTTCAGTTACTATAGTAATTGTCCTTAGGACTGGCGACCGTGATTTCCCCCAAATCTCAAATATCTAATTACCGCTAGTTAATTGTTAACGTAACGGCCGCACATTTACTTTCTTTATTAACTTTACCCCTTTTCAAAATTAATTTCCACCAGTTTCATTTGCATTTTTCCTTTCATTTAGATGTAACCCTTTCCTCCCTCTTTACCGATAGATTAACTTCGGTGACGATTGCTTTTCCCAAATTTCCATTAGGTACACGCGGTTTAATTTTTCACTGTCATTAAGGTCGATAAGTGAGGGGGGAGGTTACAAGTTAGAGCCTACCTTTGATATTAGTGAACATCTTTTAGCGAAGTATGCCCTCCCCGCCTAGGCTAGTCTGCTTCGTATGGTTCAAAAAATGGCTCTGAGCACTATGCGTCTTAACTTCTGAGGTCATCAGTCGCCTAGAACTTATAACTAATTAAACCCAACTTACCTAAGGACATCACACACATCCATGCCCGAGGCAAGATTCGAACCTGCGACCGTAGCGGTCACACGGTTCCAGACTGAAGTGCCTAGAACCGCACGGCCAACCCGGCCGGCTGCTTCGTATGGCCTTGACTCTTACGCCATGCATAATTTCACTTTCAAGATGGCAGAATTCCTTCGCGTCTCCTACTATAGCGTCCCCAGTTTTTATGCTGCTTTACTCTAATTTCATTTCTTTTGTTTACTCTCAATCTATATGTTATGTGCTCAGAAACGTTTTCAACCGATTTAGCAGGGCGTGTGATTCTTCTTCAGTTTCAGAGAGAACAAAAAAATGTTGTTAGTGAATCTTATCTTTGTTATCCTTTCATCGTGAATTTTAATCCAAATTCTGAATCTTTCTACTTATTTCCTTCATATTTCACTGTTACTAAGTGAAAAAATGCGAGCCTGCGGAATGTCGGGCTACTATTGTGAATGCATTAAGAACAATATAGTAAACCTTAGTTCTTAATACGGTTAAATCATAGAATCTAATACCAAGTTTTCGAGTTTTCCAAAGGATCAGTGTAAAGTCATCGTATTTCAGTAAATTTGCCAATGATGTGGTGCATATCATAGTAATCCTGGCAAAGCTATTCATGGATGATGCTGTTGTGCATAGGAAAGTTGCCACGTCAGCGAACTGTAGTACAATGCGGAAAGCCTAGTTCTAAGATTGATGCTCGGAGGGGTAGTGCGACCCATTTTCGAATACTGCTCGAGTATTTGGGATTCCGGACAGATTATATTAAAGTAAGACATTGAATCAATTCAGAGACGTGGTGCTAGGTTTGTTAGCAGCAGGTATTACGAAGATGCTTTTGGAAAACAGAAGGAAATTCTTGAATGGAAGGCGACACTCTTTTCGAGGAATACTGTTGCGAAAATTTAGAGAACCGGTGTCTGAAGCTGACTACAGAACGATTCTACTGCAGCCAACATACGGACCCAGAAGATTAGATGCGAGAAATCAGGCCTCATAGGGAGGCTTTTAGACCGTTGTTTCTCCCTCGCTCAGCTTGTGGGTGTAACAGGAAAAGAAATGATTAGGAGTGGTGCAATGTACCCTCCGACATGCAGTATACGGTGGTTTGCGGCGTTTGTGTGTACGTAGATGGTGCGGCGGTGGAGGCCCGATCATTTGGTGGCTGCTTGCTGTCCCGTTTCACTCCAGTGTCTGTCATAGGCCTCTCGTCGTAGTGAGAGATGCCGGATTACCGATATATCCATTCAAATAGACGGCTATTTATACGGGTAGGAGCTCCCTTGTACCAATGTGCTGCTTCAAGCCACATTTGCAATAACAATTCCGTGGCCCGCCGATGTTGAAACTGCTTAACCCATCCTGCAAGAGCCCCATCTTACTGCGGCATAGGTAGGACTGCAGTGCTCGGCCTGTACCGCCACGTAGTGCGTAATTAGCGCCGTTGCTGCAGGAGACGGGCCGTCACCTTAGCACCCACCGGCTGTTAATGGCTTCTTCAACTGTTGGTACTGAGCTAATTTCCGTAGTAAACTGTAAAAATAGTGGCGGCGCTTCAGTTTAATAACTGCGAGAGCGTTACGGAGATGCTAATCAAGCTGTAATGGCAGCTGCTACGAGAGAAGAATTGTCCAACATGGAGAAATATACTGTAAAGATTTCGAAATTAAAGTTTCCAAGCAGAGGCAGGCAAAATATTGGTTCCTGTTTTATACATCGCACTGAATGACCACTATGGGGAAATCTGAGCACAAAAGAAGAAAAGGGGAGGGTTACAGTAATGGTACACGAGGTACCCTCTGCCACTCATTATATCTTGACTTATGAAACATGGATATACATTGATCAGCCAAAACATTATGACGTTGGAGGCCGTCTGGTAGCGTTGCGGGCACGTGAAACGGTGACAAAAGTATGAAAGCGAAGCGGTCACCGACAGGGGATCACCCTAGCGAAGGTATGGGCTACAAATGGGGAAATTCACTGAGATAAGCGACTTTGACAAAGGGCAGGCTATTATTAAGCATAACCTGTGTACGGGTACCTCGAAAACGGCGAAGCTGATCGGATATTCACGTGCTACTGTCGTGAGCATCTACGGAAAGAGATAGAAGGACAGTGAAACTACCACTAGCCGCTAAATGGTTGGACGGCCATGAATTTTCACAGAACGTGGGCTTCGGTGGCTTGTCTGCTCTGTAAGGTAGGATAGATGGTGATCCGAAAGAGCACAATGCTGGTACACTCACAAGTGTTTCGGAACACACCGTTCTTTGTACATTGTTGAACATGGAGCTCCGTAACAGACCACCCCTACGTGTTCATATGTTGACCCAATGACATTGTCAATTACGATTGCAGTGGGCAGTGGGCACGACCGTCGATCAATGGAAAAGTGTCGGCTCTTCGGGTCAATCACGTTTTTGCTACACTAGGCCGATGTTCGTCCCCACAAACGCCGTCATCGAGTGAAAGTCGGCTCGAAATGTACAGCGCGCCGCGGACGCAGCCTGGTGCGGGCAGCATTATGCTACGGGAGACATTCTTCCGCATTTGCATGGGGCATGTGGTGGTAATCGAAGATACGCTGACAGCTGTGAACCATCTTCATCCATTCATGCTTGATGTCTTCCCGGTCGGAAATGTCATCCTTCAGCAGTCTTAGAGCCAATACCTTGCAACAGTGGTTTGAGGAGCACTAAAGTGAACACATGTGACGTCTCGGGACCAAATTCGTCTGACATAAATCCTGTGGAACCTATCTGGTTCGCTATCGAGCGCCATCACGGCATACGCAAGTCAACGGCCCGTTATTTACGCGGATTACATGACCTGTGCGTAGACATCTTTTGCCACATACCTCCACAAACCACCAACAAACTGTCGGATCCCCCATATGCAAAATCAGCTGTGTGTTTTGTTCCAAAGATAGACAAACAAGCTGATAATGTTTTGGTTCATCAGTAGATGTAAACTGTAATGTAGGTACTTTTCGTTGTGATTCGCGGAGTCCAAATGTGTTCGGCAGTTGTGAGTGCAAGCGGTCTGTCAAAATTGCAAACTAAAAACACTACTCATTTACCAGCTGTTCTATGACTTGTAGGTTTACAACATTACAGAATGACACTAGCGGTTATAACCTCTCAGGCTGCTTAGCCCAGATGCGCGTGAGGAACAGTTGCCAAAAAAAGTTTAAAAACTAAAAAAAAATCGTGAAAAGTGAAACAACTTCCGTGATTAATCAAAAATGTTCCTAGTAATTGCTACTGTTTTAAACCGGAACGCCGACGCAGTGATTGCTCAATTCAGTTGCATAAAACCAATTGATAATATTTATTAAGATGAAAAAGGTCGCCTCATCAGTAGTTGTAGGACATAAAAATGATAATATTCGTTAAAATTAATCTTTGATTTATTGACTCTTAAAGAAAGATAAACAGCTGAAGGTGAACTACAGTGACAATTCCCTGTGTTAAGGTAAAACAGTTACCGAGCAAGGAATTACAAACAGAATTACATTAATCAGTAGTCAGATAAAATTCCTGTCTCAGTTGAAAGTAACATACTACTGCTGAAGGCAGCTGAATGCTGTGTGGAACAAGACTGTTAATCAACAAACAAATGACTTTTCAAAGTCTGAGCAGCTCACAAATGTAGTAATACTGGAGAAGATCGGCTCACAATGCCCGTACAAAAAGTATTTCCTATAAAAAGCAAACACACGTTGTGGTGTGACCCGCGAAATGTGAGAATTACAGAGGAAAGGCAAGGCAAACGTTAAAGGCGACACGTATTCAAAAAGGCAGCAAGAGAAGCGTCAGGCCGAGCTGGGCGTCTCTCGATATCTCCGCTACGAAGCATCGCCCCAGCTATCCCGAAAAGTGAACACCAAGTGCGTTCTCCTGTCTGTCTTTCGCCCCGCTCCTAAACGCCACTCGTTGGAGAGAAGGATTCACAAGTTTTGCCACCGAACAACCGATAATTTCTTCGCACCTTTAGAAGGCAGTGGAAGCCTGCAGAATTTTCTCCACAAGCGCTTCTTGTATTTCCATAAACTGGCTAGAAGTTGGCACTGGACGGGCTCTCATGCAGTTCATTCCCCACACTGTGAAGGGTAAAACGGCAGTAGCTCTTTATCTGCATATACGTCTACGAGGATTGCCCAGAAAGTAATGCACCGCATTTTTTTCTTCAACAATTCTTTATTGAACATAATGAGAATTACGCATACAAAAGAATGATGTTTTATCTATGCACCCTATTTGTCCACGTAATCTCTATCCCGTTCTATGGCTTTTCCTCCAGCGGGAAACAACGGCGTGTATACTCCGTCGGTACTAATCCTTGTCCTGGTGGCGGAGCCAGTGCTTCACTGTGTGATTCACCTCCTCATCGTCCTCAAAATGTCTTCCACGAATGGCATCCTTCAATCCGTCCTCGCGAATGACATCAGCTCTCTGCAACAAGTCAAGTGTGATAGCCGTGGATGGTCTCACCGACCGCTGCAAATCGTGGAGCTCCGCCGAACCGCCATCTGATGACCTCCCTCTTCATGCACAGCGACTAACTGTACTTCTGTCGACAGCAGATGCTCCATAGACTTTGCACAAGCGTTTGTGGATATTCCCCACAGTTTCTTTCTCAGCAGTGAGAAATTCAATGACGGCGCGTTGCTTGTAACGTACATCAACTACAAACGCGATTTTGAAACTGTCCTGCGCCTACACTATCTGTCGGAAGTGACGGAAACTTGGCGCGCTCACTCAAGAGACTTCACATAATACGCACGTAACGTTTCGCAATCGTAGCATTGTTTCCGGCAAAACTCTCATAAGAAATTCTATGGGCATTTCTGGCGACACCTCAAAGAACCACTCATAGTTCGCACACCTATGACGAGGTGTCTTGTTGTACCCGAGCCTGGAAGCACCGTTACCTGTGTCTCTACCGTTCTTGGGTGAATTTGGCGAAATCTCCTGAATACCTTTTGCTCGCCCACCCAGTTCCTGAAGCTTGCAAAAAAAAAAAAAAAAAAAAAAAAAGAAAATGGTTCAAATGGCTCTGAGCACTATGGGACTTAACATCTGAGGTCATCAGTCCCCTAGAACTTAGAACTACTTAAACCTAACTAACCTAAGGACGTCACACACATCCATGCCCGAGGCAGGATTCGAACCTGCGACCGTAGCGGTCGTGCGGTTCCAGACTGAAGCGCCTAGAACCGCTCAGCCACTCCGTCCTGCTGAAGTCTGCAGTTGGGATTTCTCGCCACGTTCTACCAATAGGAAATTTAACGAGTTCATATCCTAGACTTCCGAAGCTCTGTTCCTCCATCCAGAGAATTCTGATACAACAGTAAAGAATTCATTTATCGTCGCTTAGCCGCATGTGACTATGTCACAAAACTATTGAACAAGTTTATAACTATTGATGCAGATCATTCATCATCTGACTCATCCTATGTAGTACACACCACATACATATCTAGCGATCACAGGGCCTGCTTCCACAAATTGCCTCCATTCTTTCCCGTTTTATGCTCTGTTCCTCCACATGCCTTCGTTCCTTAGGCCCGTCATGTCCTTTCGTCGTCCACCCAGCGCTGGCTCGGCCTTCCTATGGGGCGTTTGGTGTTTGGTTTTCCCCCAAATGCCTCCTGCCAGTATCTTTTTTTCGGGCTTACTGGCTGCATGGCCTGCTCCCGGGATTCTTTTGTTCTACAGTTTCGGTAGAATTGTTTGTTATTGCAAGAAGAGGTAGATTCCCTCGTTCTTGCTCCTCCTCCATTCCCTTGTATCTAAGATCGGTCTTCTTCTTTCAAACAGTAACGTTCTTTCACTTTCTACGTTAGTCATGCACCATGTTTCTGAATCGTACTGATGGAGTACATACTACTTAACAAATTTTCCTGCAGAAATTATACATAGTTCACATATTGATATTTATGGTTCAACACAACAGGAACAACTAGTCACAAAATGATTTTGATCCAGTATTTGGAAGATACCTGAAAAATAAAAACCAGTTATCTAACTATATCCTTTATATGGTCGCACGCCTTATTCGAATCATGTCTGTTGTGTGCATGATAACTGGCGTCACTTGACTCTGGACCTTCTTTATCGTAAGATTTGCATGAGATAAAGTTATCGAAACTTACGCGATCTTAAATGGATGCCAGTGATAGTAACTTGTACGGACGTGAGCCAGTCTCTTCAGTTCAGAATTGTTTCTAAATTTGTGGTGGTAAGTTCCTTTGGGACCAAACAGCTGAGGTCAACGATCCCTAGACTCACTCACTACTTAATCTAACAAACAAAATTACACAAAGGACAACACACACACCCATGCCCGAGGGAGGACTCGAAACTCCGACGGAGGAGCCGCGCGAACCGTGGCAAGGCGCCTCAGATCGCACGGCTGCTCCTCTTGGCTTTTTAATTTGTGGCGAAGTTTTAGTAATAAGTGACCATCAGAGGTCCGTCAGGATGGGAACAAGTAGTCACAAAGTTATTTTCATACCGAGTTTGGAAAATATCCGAAATTTTTTGTCCAATACAACAGATGCAATCACACCAACAATTGATGTAACACATGAACAGGAGTCAATAAAAAACGTAAAACGTTCCAAAATTTTTGGTATACTTATTGATGAAAATTTGAAATAGCAAAAACATATTACTGAGGAGCTCAAAAAAGTAAGTTCAGCTAATTTTTCTCTTTGTATAATTGCTAGTCTTGGAAACAAACGTATTTTGCGTATTTCCATTCAATAATGTCGTGCGAAGTAACTAACTCATCATGTAGGAAGAAAGTACCGATTGTACAAAAGGGAGCTGTAAAACAAACGTGTGATGTTTACCCGCAGTCACTTGTCGTTGCCTCTTCAAGGAGTTAGCAAGTTCGTGATAAATAACACATTAAAATTTGAGGAAACTAACGGGGTTCGTACCTACAGAGCTATAAAAAACGGTCTTTACTACTACTCAGTGTCTGAGAATGTAGTTCGTACCTGCAATGCTGTAAAAATTATCTTTATTACTAGCTACTACAGTTGTCAGTGGCTGAGAATGTAGTTCAATAAGCTTCAACAAAATGTTTTTGATTATTTGTCCAATAACATAAAATGTCTGTAAAGTAATAATGCACGTTTTAAATCTAACCAAAAATAATTTCTTACGGACAGCTCCTTCTGTTCTATTCACGAATTTTTATTTAAAAACTGATCATATCTACATAACATGTAAACTAATTCGTTCCACATAATTTCGATAAAACGAATGTTCATATCATCTATGGAACATGTAACTAAGTGACTAACTAGACGCCATTTCCGTTTCATGTTAAAGCGGGCATATTACCTTCTGGAGACTTCCACGGTCATGAACAACTTCCCGAGAGGCTGTGAACTTTTCTAATCATAAAGGACACCAGCACTGCACGATAAGCAATATTACAAGGAAGAACAAGCCGCCATATATCAGATACATCTAATATTATAGCGAAGGAGCACTAACTGCCGCATTACTGACACAAAGGCTTATTTCAGACTGCTCTAGAGTGTATTAAAAAGCACTCAAGATGCAGGCGCCAAGTACGCTTATACGATGTACTAACTCTCCTCGTATCGCGTTCAGCACACTTGCACCAAAGCTTGTAATGCGTCCCTTACAAACTCAGTGCAAGGCTCTTGAGTTCCTGTTACGCAATGCAGCCAGAAAACAGCCGTAGTGTCAGGACAGTCATCCTCGGCCAAGTTGGTAAATGGTTAATAAGTCTTTTATATGACTTTTATGCAGTGCAAAGTACATCAGTGAAGTTACGTGAGTTCTTTTCTATAGATTCCTGCTCAAAATTTCCAATATTGAGGACTACTTCTTTTAAGAAACTGGTTTTTCTTTGATAGTTTACCATCTCTAGTAATAAACTGACTTCTGTTGTGTTATGTAATAATCGCTGTTGGCGAGTCACGTAACCTTTTATACAATACATATTTAACATCTCGAATATATCTAGAAGCACACTACAAAATGAAACGTCATTTTACAAATTATGCTACGGTGAATAGATGCTTTACTTCCATAGATGAAATCTTAACAGTGATCTTAAGACATGTTTGAAGCGAAGCAACGAATACTTTATTTGCAAAAATTTTACCTTGCGGCTATAGCTTAATGAGTCCTATTCATTCATGTAAAATGTAATTCCCCGTACTGCTCTCACCAGTCGAATCTTTTAATGTAAAATAGGACTTCTCTGACCGTTAGTACCTCTTTTCTCTTCTAGCAAAATAAAAACTGTTACCCACACCACGCGTTAGATCTCAGTCAATAACTCTCTTAAATGTAGATCCATAAATCAGCTGGTCATCGGTTCCAGTGTTCAGTTATCTTTTACCATTCATGTTTCATGTTGTGCAGAAGAATATGACAAAGCTTTCTTTCTCATTCGAAACTAAAACACCACTGTTTTGTACCGTCTCCGTATGTACTTGCAGTTCATTCAAGCTTTTTTTCTTTTTTTTACTGTAAAACCTTCTCCAATTAGCAGATTTACTATCAAAATCCTCGATTCACTTCCTGTCAGAGGTAAGCGTGAATGACATACACTCAACACGTATGCTCTCTCTCTCTCAATACTAGTACACAATAGGATATTCAAGCAACATGACACTGTTTTAAAGTACCAGATAAATAAACATAAGTGATGCAAGCTATTAAGCCTCTAAAATGTAACTGTTGCGCTTGCTTGTTGAATGCATCGTCATAGCTGACGACTCGAAGAAGTAATTCTGCTGACACTCAATACATGGCACTTGAAAATTACTTCCATGTGATGAGGAAGCTGACAGTCGTATGTGTTGTCAGGATAATTTTTGTTTTTAATTGTTATTCTACTTAATTAAAGCAATAGTTATATATTTTTGCTTTTCATGTTTAGTAAATTACCAAGATGCATGACTTTTTGTGAAATAAATGTAAACTCATCTGTATAGCATTGATTCCGTTACATAAACTCCAACTTCTTGTGAAGAAATATTTTCGAATACCTGTATAAATGCTGCTTACTCTGCTGAAAGCAAGAGAATATAAACACATATTTCACACGCGAGAAGCACACATTTTTTATGTTGTCTATTCTTATTATGATAGGCTCTTTCCTTTACAGTAGAAAGTTTTTATGGAGTCTTACGATATGCCAGTTCTTACACTTCCCTCGAGTTTCTAGTAGACGAATATTTTTCTGCCTCAGATGTATTGACATCTGCGGAATTGGTTCCTTCTTTGTGGTTTTCCCTTCAAGTACATTCTATACAAGTTTCCTACGTTCCACATTCAATGATTTGGCTGAACGTTAGCGAACAAAATTCGCGTTGTTGTGTAGATTCACTACGTCTTTCCCCAAAAATTCAGATATTCTGGAATTTACTAGCACTTTTATAGTACTTAAAGGAAAACGACATTTTGCAGTAAATATCGGTACATTGAAAGAGAATCGTAAATGAACTATTCCGTAATGTACTGTTTCATATCTCCCAGGGTCTTCAGGAAGCTAAGGAAAGACATACGTGGTGTCATTTTTTACTTGTTGTCAGTTTTTGTGGCACAACAGAGGCTTCCAAATGTAAAATCTACGTTATAAACCAATGTAAACGATATTATTCTCACTCATCCCATATCGTATTCAGAGATCTAGCTTCCTGCCGCCAGACGCACTTGTATCGCAGCGGGTAACAAAAAACAGGCTGTTTTATGTTAGACTTTGGCTGACTTTCATCAAAACCGAGCGACGGTCAGACAAGGCATACCTTAGCATGACTTTGCCTCGCTGACATAAAATCTGCGATCGGCGGTAGGCCAAGACAACAAGGATGATCTTGGTAATGGCGTAACTCCAATGTTTAGTATCAGTTAATAGCGTTTGCGACATGCTGAATGTCTCCCCACAGGGTTGCAGAATGAGATCTGATGTGCAATTAGTGCAAAACACGGTTCATGCAGTCAACAAGTCTCATGCAGTACATGTTTGTTCCAAGTTTATTTCATCAGAGCGTGTAAATTTATTTAGTCTATCCTTACAACAACCCTGAAGAACAAATCACAGTTCGATCCCCCTCAACATCGAACTACCACAACCATGTTCTTGCCAGAATTTCTCAATCATTAAGCTTTTTTCTGCTACATTTTTTAAATTATCGACCATCATTTTCATCATTTTTGGGTTTAGCACAGCAGTTACCTCCATTTGCGGCTAATGAACGTACAAAATTATTATTCTACAGTCTCTTTGTCATCTTAACTTAGCCAAAAACAACCGAAACGATCTCTGCCGAACCACTTCCGATATCCATTCGACCACGGCAATACGCAAAAGTCTTACAAATAGGGTGCATACTGAGACGATGTGGCGTCTTGGTCACGAGCTAAGGCGTGACTATTTGGAAACAGTCACTCCACTTCTCACAGCTGAGCAAAACATGACCGTATAATGGAGCGTGGATCTTCCTGGCTCCTGATCTCCCAAAACATTCGCGCCAGAAACTCGACAATCGCTTATAGCAGAAGTGGTTGGCGGTGGTCGACGTGAGTGGTGCTACGTGCGAGGACACAGACGATCATTATTATTAATTTGAGTAGATCATTCTTCATCGGTCGTTAATACAGATGCAGTAATACGAAACTATGATCGACACTATAATTAATGAGTTAAGTACATGAGTTTCTAAGTAGTCACTCATGTGGATTGTTATGCATAATTTCCTATTAGTACTAAGAGAGTTGTCGCAAGACTAAATTTTAACGGCATCCCTTAAAACTAATTTACGTGCTCTTTTCTGAAACGGAGACCCTGCAGTTTCCCATATCAGATTCAGACACCACTTCATAAACAGAACCACGACCATGCGTGATCTTCTGCAAGAGGCAAATCTTTAACCCTCCCAGTACCACTGGAGTCAATGTGATCGCCGAAGTTCGTTGAAAAATCATTATCTCCCTTTTTTTTCAAAGCTTTTTATTTTCGAAGTATATGACTTTCTCTCTGAGTCAGTCGTATCCAGTGACGTTTAGTTCAGTTTTATACTGGCAATACATTAAAATGTATTCATGGTTTCTTGCACTGAGTACCTCAAAATGGTTCAAAAAATGGTTCAAATGGCTCTGAGCACTATGGGACTTAACATCTGTGGTCATCAGTCCCCTAGAACTTAGAACTACTTAAACCTAACTAACCTAAGGACATCACACACATCCATGCGCGACGCAGGATTCTAACCTGCCACCGTAGCGGTCACGCGGTTCCAGACTAAAGCGCCTAGAACCGGACGGTCACAACGGCCGGCCAAATTGGTTCAAATGTCTCTGAGCACTATGGGACTTAAGAGCTGAGGTCATCAGTCCCCTAGAACTTAGAACTACTTAAACCTAACTAACTTAAGGACATCACACACATCCATGCCCGAGGCAGGATTCGAACCTGCGACCGCAGCAGCAGCGCGGCTCCGGACTGAAGCGCCTAGAACCGCACTGAGTATCTCTAAGGTCAATATGACCCCAGTTCAAATTGCTTTTTGTTGCTTGAATGTCAAACTTACTGCTACACTGAACAATTGTAATGTGTGTGAATGTAGGCTTTCCCGATGGAAGCCCGAGAAGATTTCATCAGTTGTAATGTATGTTTTCATGTTAGTTAATTGAAGTACTGCCAATATATCTAGAGTAAATTGCTTGGGGTCTATATAACCTAGTGGTATCCAGTGAGAAAAAAATCCTGATTGTAGGAGGGTTGAAAGACCCAAGGTGAGCTATTGGAACGCAGCCATGTGCACCTGACGCCGTACACATTCAACTGTACCCCTCACATGTACGGCAAGGCCATTGTCACCAACCAACAGGGCACGGCTTTTAGACTGGGGGTGTTATAACCAAAGCATCTACCTTCACAAAAAGAATGCAGGAGACGTTGAAGAAAGACAAATGTGCGTGTGCGATGGAGGAGATACACCGATGGGATCGGAAATGATTTTGAGCAGCATAGAATAACAGCGAAAAGTGTGCTTCCGATACCTTTAAGGGCAAACAGAAAGGCAGCGTGATTTCTCGTACCTTCATACTGACTAATACACTGCGAGTGCACTTTATAAATGTTTAGAAGCCAATTTCAAGGGGGCTACAATTAACATTGAAATCCGTCTTTCCTTCAATATTTGTTCATCTGGTTCCACTCATATATTCTCTATGGTAGACTATACCAAGTCATTCGTTTGCTAGGAGCTGCAATCACTGTTGCTAGCTCCGCGAACATTTTATTATAAAAAGTGCTCTGAGAAAAAGCGTCCCACATCCTTACAGGAAATCAAAGCTTGAAAAAAGCGGCCTATAGACATATGACGGAAACTAATATTTGTTTACATATGTGGTAAGAATACACAAAAATATATATGTCAACACAACGGGAGGTGCCCGATGTACGAGGGGAGTTCAATAAGTAATGCGATGCATTTTGTCTGAAAGCAGGTTGGTTTTATTCAGGATTCCAATGTACCATAATATTCACCACACGTTTGGCTCCAAATCCTAATTTCCTACATAGTCTCAGTTCAATGCGACGACCTTACGCCACCTTACTGAGAATAACTGTATGCCCGCATGGTACCACTCTACAGGTCGATGTAGGAGTCAACATATTGCTTCATAAACAACCTCGCCATCATCCACTTACTGTTTCCGGCGGAGTACATACTTCCCTTGCCCAAACAGATAGAAGTCGGATGGTACGAGATCCCGGCTGTTTGGTCGATGATGAAGAACATTCGAATCAAGTTTTATGAGCTCCTCTCGAATGATCAAACTTGTGAGAGGACTTGCGTTGTCATGGAGAAGGACAGGCTCGTTTTCATTATTGAATAAGCTGAAGTCGTCTCTTCGATTTCTGAAGGCATCAAAATACACTTCAGAGTTGGTCGTTGCACCACGAGGGAGGACATCAAACAGAATAACCCCATTCAGGGTCCCAGAAGACCGTCATCACAATGACGTTAGTAGCTGAGGGTGCGGCTTTGAACTTTTTCCTCGACGAAGAGGTGGTGTGGCGCAACTCCATGGATTGCCGTTTTGCTTCCGGTTCGAAGTGATGAGCCCATGTTTCATCGCCTGTGACAATGATGGACAAAAAACTGTCACGATTAGCCTCGTAACTCGCAAAGAATTCCGCGCATATGGTCTTTCGCTGCTCTTTATGGTCTTCTGTAGGCGGCGAGGAACCGGGTGCGCACACAACTTTTGTGTATCCCAGCTGATGGACGGCTATGTCAGCACTACCAACAGAGACGTCCAGCTGAGCAGAGAGGTGTCTGATTGTGATCCCTTGATCACATAGCATGAGGGTGTCCGCACGTTCCACCATTACAGGAGTTCCAGGTGCGTGTGGCTGGTCGGCACGCGGGACATCGGACAAGTCAGCATGATCTTGTTGTGATGATGAAAGACACCTCGCCCACGACTCACCGTGCTTTTGTTCACTGCCAAGTCTCTGTAGACACCCTGCAAGCGCCTGTGAATACATGCAACTTTTTCCGCCAAAAGACAACGACTGCTCTATGCTCGGAACGCTGCTCCGTTAAAGACGACACTTTGAACGCTACATACAGCGCCGCGTCCTATTGGAACTTCATGAAACTACAGAGGCTGAAGAGGGAACATTCCATAATATATTACAAAAACTTCTCCATTTTTTCATTCTAAACTGGTCAAGGAAAAAATGTACTGCTTTAATTACTAAGCACAACTCGTTGTTGTCACTCACTCTTACAGATCCTTCAGAGCACATTACCTAGGGC
Organism: Schistocerca serialis cubense; assembly: GCF_023864345.2. Classification (NCBI taxonomy): domain Eukaryota; kingdom Metazoa; phylum Arthropoda; class Insecta; order Orthoptera; family Acrididae; genus Schistocerca; species Schistocerca serialis. The sequence continues at coordinate 672,003,447 of NC_064642.1, forward strand.
AGAAGAACTCGTACAATCAAACTTGGTGCCCTACTGGGTTTATCACACACATAGATCGTAAGTACATTTTATAGGTGCGTGTTGACAATGAGTGTGGCATTAAAGTTGGGCGATGTAGGAGACAGTTTTAAGGGCAACAGCACCTCATTTAGTTTTAAGTGCAACACCGCCACATGCAAAGGACTAAGTACAAAGACAAAGAAAAACGGTCAGAAATGAATAACTTGTACACTACTGTTTGTTGACCATTGTCGACCCAAATAATAAGGCCCACATCTCAGAGAAATTGTTCCCTGACTTATGTTTATTGCCCATTTTCTCAATATTTTTCACCATTACTATCTTTTATAAGAAAATGGGACACCATTTTTAATATCTTTACTTTGAGTAACAGAGGTCATCAAGGGACAACATTACGGGGTGGTGCAGTGGCGAAGCACTTGACTCGTATTCAGGATTCAGGAGATCGTCAGTTCAAATCCTGACCCAGCCACTGAAATTCAGGTTTTCTGTGATTCCCGTACATCATACAGCGCTGGTTCCTTTGAAAGGGTAGGGCCTATTTCTTTCCTCATAGCTCTCCAACCAACCTCTGCTCCATCTCTGGTGGCCTAGTCGCTGACGGGAGATTAAGCGCTAATTTCCCTTTCCTGCATTCAAGCAACGTTTATGAGAGGAAGAACAAATTATTTTGTCATTTAACTTTAGTCAGCTATTGCACAGGGCAAAACCGTATTACTGAGTAACACACGAACCAAAGCAGCCGTGAGAAAACTGTTGTCATGATACGCAAACAGCTCCTACTTTCCTGAATCTGAGACGGAGCTACCCTATTACTTGTCGAATAATATGTCTGTGTAAGTTCTAAGACATGTTGCTATCAAAGGTAGATAAGAGTGAAGCAGTACAAAGCATGTGTTTAGTAAGGAAAGGAATTATCCGAACACTCATCATTACAAATGGAGTATATATTTCGTTTCGTTACTCGTTTCAGATCTAAGGAAGAGTGCACAACAATTCGACCTCTCTTTTAAAAACACGAGGGTTAATAGACGTACATATGAATGCAGAAATTGATGTCTTCCTAAAGCAGACAGCGGTATCGTCTGCTAGGAAATGAATTTACGATCGACCGAAATTTAATCCTCTGCCTGATAAGTCTCTGGGCATTTGTACAGGAGGGATAAATGGCCAAGTGCATCCAAGACATGGTTCCGTAGCTGTCCTCCGACTAGGCCTGACCGAACCGGTCTCTTCCAGCAGACGGTTAATGACACTGACTGTTACGTCGACAATACGGAGTAACTTCATAACATACAGTCAGTATTATGAGAAGGAGGATTAGTCTGATACCTCTTACCCCTTCATGCCGTTAGGGGCGGAAGCCAAACCGGAAAAGAAATTAAGGGGGAGGGAACAGTTATTAGGCTGTAGTAGGTTCTAGAAATAAACAGCAGAAAATTCCGTCGGAATAAGAATCTAGCGCCTTAGAAACTGTTTAGCCTCTCTCAGTATTATTACACTGTTATTCTATTGTGAATCGTTCCTGTATGTTTTGTTGATATGCACAGAAAGATGTTTACAAGTTTAGTGAAGATGGTACAAATGGCTCTGAGCACTATGGGACTTAACTTCTGAGGTCATCAGTCCCCTAGAACTTAAAACTACTTAAACCTAACTAACCTAAAGACATCACACACATCAATGCCCGAGGCAGGATTCGAACCTGCGATCGTAGCGGTCGTGCGGATCCAGACTGTAGCGCCTAGAACCGCTCGGCCATTCCGGCCAGCTGAGTGAAGATGAACTAGCGACAAAATCAAAAATTTTTTGGATTGAATACGCAGTTCAAAATCAGTGGACAAGCCCGTGTACCTTCCCTCCCTTCCATTTTCACAAATAATAGTGCAGCATTGATACATAGGCTCGAAATTGTAGCAAACAATGGGTGGAGCATTGACTTCAGGGGATATTTCCACGGAAGCCACACTTAGCATTGTCGAAAACCTATAAAAAGGAACACGAAGCAAGTTTTACCCAGAGGTGCAGCACAATGCAGTTTAGTTCCCAGATGTTGTCGACGCCGACACCGTGCATAAGTCGCAGGAAGCGCATAAGCTGGAAGCGGCGGTGGTGACAAAGCTGTTTGCGATCGTGGCGGAGGTACTACCCACTCCAGCACTGTGATAAGCTCTAGCTCATTTAATCACCTGTTACAGACTATGTAATGAACTCTTGCTCGTTCAATCTCCTGTTGCAGAGTACGTATGTCATCTGGTTTCTGCACACGACTACGACGTCGCCGAAGCTGGCGTCTTGAGCTGTTCGCTACCGAGAGGGAGGCAGAGTTACGAGCCAACGGACTGACGTCACATGCTAGCTGCAGACACCAGAGTTATAGAAGAAGATGGCTGCACGCAGTATTGGTGGGCGTAGACGATGTCGCGCCTGGCTTCATGGTTTGAACGACGGGTTTATAATATTAAAACGAGTGTATGGACATCAGTGTATGGACATCATAAATGAGTGTACACAATTATGTAATAAAGCTGAAATATTATAACTGATCTTGTTGTTCGAATGTTGTATGCGTATGTGCGATGTATTCGTTCCAGGCAGAGAATATACACCACTGGAATAAAAGTACAAAAGTACATGTACTCGTAAAGTAAAAGTGTCAACTAAAAGTAGTTCCACCAAGCCTGTAAAATAGCTTCAGACTATACGGTAGGCGCTAATGTTCTTTTAATGACAAGTATCTCAGATACTAAAGATAGAAATGACCGGCAGCCCTGTTTGCAAGCAAGATTTCGGTTTTTATGCCATTCTCAACTACTGCTCGCTATGTAGAACGTCACTTCATATTTACGAATATGTGGCCCGCTATACTGAGGACAGAGTCCTGTCAGGTATATTTAGTTACGTTGTATTGAAGGTTAAGAGTGGTGCCACCGCTGTTCTGGTGATGAGTAAACCACTAATTGCTCAACTGCGTAGGACGTATCCATTTCTGATACGGGTGTCTTCCGAACATCTGTGTTCATGATAAACCACAGCCGAACGGCTACACGACTGGTCTCAGAATGCTACAACAGCCGAAATCGCGTTGGAAACTCACCTTAATGACAGGACTGTGAACACAAGCAAACGGGAAGTATTCAGTTGAGAGCAACGACAAGAACTCCGTCTATTATACGAAGCTACGTCTTGCTTAGGAGTATGTGTGACTTTGCGCTTGATGTTTCTGTTTACATCTGCCTCGTATCAGTTACAGCGCCTGCCGCTGGCACCACATGCACCTAGTTCTCAATGATGCTATATGTTAACCTAGTGTTCAACGTGCGTGAGTCGACATCCTTCAGCATCACTGACGATTAAATATGTTGGAATTACTTTGTAAATAGTGGTTCGTTTCAAAACCTAGTATTTTTTGGCCTACCAGACGTTAGTAATCAACAAGGAAACTACACACACCTCAAAAGCACGTAAATATTATTCAGTAATCAACAAGGAAACTACACACACCTTAAAAGCACGTGAATATTATTCGCTGAGGAAACACTCTGAAGGAAAAGAATCGGAACCCCCAAGAAAGAGTTGTGCGACATAAACGAAAGTTAAGTTGGTAGGAGTGTTTCTGTGGTGTCACCGCCAGACACCACACTTGCTAGGTGGTAGCTTTAAATCGGCCGCGGTCCATTAGTACATGTCGGACCCGCATGTCGCCACTGTCAGTGATCGCAGACCGAGCGCCACCACACGGCAGGTCTCGAGAGACTGACTAGCACTCGCCCCAGTTGTACGGACGACGTAGCTAGCGATGCACACTGTCGAAGCCTCGCTCATTTGCAGAGCAGATAGAATAGCCTTCAGCTAAGTCAATGGCTACGACCTAGCAAGGCGCCATCAGTATATTGCCTGAATCTACAGAGTCTCACTTGTATCGTCAATAGCGATGTACAACAATGATGGATTAAAGTTAAGTATTCCAGCAGCTACGTACTTTTCTTTATAGCATTCATTACGTATCCTGTTTCAGACCTATCTCTAGTCTGCGAGAGTGTAACGCGTGTCTTTCGGCTACTTCCGAGTGGCGTGGCTGTCTTGTTACGCCACAACAGTTTCTACATCTAAAAGATGGTGTGTATTCAGATTTCGCTGGATTCGCGTAAGAGTACTGTTAGTAGCGCCACTATGAGTATGGAAATCAGGTTTGCCTTAAATACAAGCTGTAACGGTCGTGAACGTTAGTTAGTTTTGAGATTGATGAGTTGGTGTTATTCAAGAACGCCTTCGAGGTGACAGACGCCATTACCAACACCTCGTTGAGTTTGAACAAGGTCGTGTAATACAGCTACGAGAAGCCACTGTACATGATCGCTGGCAGCTGCAGTCACGTGACTGTACGGTAGCAAGAAGACCGGGCTCCAGACGGCCACGTGGCACTACCGAGAGGGAATATGGCTCTGAGCACTATGGGACTTAATATCTGAGATCATCAGTCCCCCGAGAGGGAAGACTAACGTGTTCGGAAAACAGCTCTGCTGCATCGCACTACGTCTGCAGCAGCAATTTGAGCATCAGTTGTCAGCACTGTCACACAACGAATTGTTACAAATCATTTACTTCAAGAATAGCTCCGAGCGAGACGCCCTGCAGAGTGCATTTCACTGGTGCCATAATACCGTCATTTACAACTTCAGTGGTGTCAAGCGAGAGCTCATTGGAGTGCAGGATGGAGGTCTGTTGTGTTTTCTGATGAAAGGTGGTTCTGCCTCGGTGCCAATGATGACCGCGTATTGCTTAGAAGCAGGCTAGTTGAGGGCCTGCGAGGAACCTGTCTGCGTGCTAGACACGTTGTACTTGCACCTGCTGTCACGGTCTCGGGTGTGACTTAGTTACAGAAGGAGCACTCTCGTGTTTATCCCACGCACCCTGTCTGATGACCCGATCTGTTGTGCTGCCATTCATGAACAGAATTTCATTGGATTCAAATGGTTCAAATGGCTCTGAGCACTATGGGACTTAACATCTGTGGTCATCAGTCCCCTAGAACTTAGAACTACTTAAACCTAACTAACCTAAGGACATCACACACATCCATGCCCGAGGCAGGATTCGAACCTGCGACCGTAGGTTTACGCCCCCCGCCCCCTCCCTACATACCGCTGTTGTTATCCAACATGGTCTGTAGAGTACCGAGATGTTGCCCTGGCCTGCTCGATCACCAGACCTGTCTCCAGTCGAGAACATATGACACATCATCTGACGACAACTCCAGCGTCATTCACAACCAGCATGAACCGTTCCCGTATTGACCTAGTGCAACGATCTCAGAACTACAACACAGTGCACGCACGTTTTCATGCTTGGATTCAGTATTCCGGCTGTTCACCGGTTATTAATGTAATAAAGCATTTCATGTTTGTAGTGGTTTATCTCGCGCTTGCATTAACCTGTTACCTTGCAATGTTAATCAATTTAATATGTTACCTAGAAAAATGCATTTCCGAAATTTCATTACTCTACATAAATTAGAGACAGGGTTGTAGCCTCTCCCCGATGTTATTCAATCTGTATATTGAGCAAGCAGTAAAGGAAACAAAAGAAAAATTCGGAGTAGGTATTAAAATTCATGGAGAAGAAGTAAAAACTTTGAGGTTCGCCGATGACATTGTAATTCTGTCAGAGACAGCAAAGGACTTGGAAGAGCAGTTGAACGGAATGGACAGTGTCTTGAATGGAGGATATAAGATGAACATCAACAAAAGCAAAACGAGGATAATGGAATGTAGTCGAATTAAGTCGGGCGATGCTGAGGGAATTAGATTAGGAAATCAGACACTTAAAGTAGTAAAGGAGTTTTGCTACTTAGGGAGTAAAATAACTGATGATGGTCGAAGCAGAGAGGATATAAAATGTAGACTGGCAATGGCAAGGAAATCGTTTCTGAAGAAGAGAAATTTGTTAACATCGAGTATAGATTTAAGCGTCAGGAAGTCGTTTCTGGAAGTATTTGTATGGAGTGTAGCCATGTATGGAAGTGAAACATGGACGATAACTAGTTTGGACAAGATGAGAATAGAAGCTTTCGAAATGTGGTGCTACAGAAGAATGCTGAAGATAAGGTGGGTAGATCACGTAACTAATGAGGAGGTATTGAATAGGATTGGGGAGAAGAGAAGTTTGTGGCACAACTTGACAAGAAGAAGGGATCGGTTGGTAGGACATGTTTTGAGTCATCAAGGGATCACAAATTCAGCATTGGAGGGCGGCGTGGAGGGTAAAAATCGTAGAGGGAGACCAAGAGATGAATACACTAAACAGATTCAGAAGGATGTAGGTTGCAGTAAGAGAGATGAAGAAGCTTGCACAGGATAGAGTAGCATGGAGAGCTGCATCAAACCAGTCTCAGGACTGAAGACCACAACAACAACAACAACAACATAAATTAGTTTTTGGTGTTGCTATTTTTTTCCATCATTGTAGGTTGAAAGCAAGTTATTCCACGCGGTCGGTCATTCCACGTAAGTCGAAGGCTTAAGACGAGTTTGGTTGCGCAACCTCGGTTTACACCACTATTGTCAAGCATTCCAAACAGTTCGCGTTCACCTTGACCTCAGCTCGCTCCCAAAGGAGGTTACCCCCGCTTCGGTATACCGCTGACGGTTTGTCGAACTTCGTTCGAAGTTCATTAATGCAGTCTTCATTTATACAGATGGCTCTAAGACCAATGACGGTGTCGGGTGTTCTTTTATTGTCGGGACACACAGTTTCAAATACCGGCTCCATGGCCATTGTTCGGTCTTCACACCTGAGCTATTTGCCCTCTATCAGGCTGTTTTTTACATCTGCCGCCACTGACATTCTGCTTATGTCACCTGCTCTGATTCCCTGAGCGCCATCCAGAGCCTCAGTGATCCGTATCCGGTTCACCCTTTCGCGCACCGGATCCAACGCTCTCTTCAGCAGCTGGCGGACGAGGGTTCTCCGGTTACCTTTATGTGGGTTCCTGGCCATGTCGGTATCCCTGGGAACGAAGCTGCAGATGGCGCGGCCAAGGCTGCCGTCCTCCAGCCTCGGACAGCTTTTTGTTGAATGCCTTCATCTGATTTTAGCGGGGTCATTTGTCAGCGCATTTTATGGCTGTGGCATTCCGATTGGGCCACACTTACGGACAACAAGCTTCGGGCCTTGAAACCTCTCCCCACGGCTTGGACGACCTCTTCACGCCCTTCTCGGCGGGAGGCGGTCGTTTTGGCCCGGTTACGGATTGGACACTGCCGGTTCAGCCATCCCCATCTGCTGACGGCTGCGCCGGCGCCGTTCTGCCCATGTGGGCAATTGCTGACGGTACGCCGCATTTTAACGTTCTGTCCGAATTTTAATACACTGCGCATTGATTTTGGCCTGCCATGTACTCTCGATGACATTTTAGAGGATGACCCAGGAGCAGCTGCTCGCGTTCTTCGTTATATCCACTTAACAAACCTGTCTAAGGACATTTGATTACGCTGTTTTCTTTTAATCCCTTGCCTGTTAATGTTCCTTTTATAGTGTTGTCCTTTTTAGTTGCTGTTTTAACCTGGTGCCTCGCAGTGCCTGGGCGCTAATGACCACTGTAGTTGTGCGCCCTAAAAACCACAACAACAAAAAAATCCATGGCAACACATCAATGAAACGACACGCAATGTGTTTTTGCTGTGGTATTCAAAACAGCTTCCATTCTTCTCGGAATGGATAAATAGAGGTTCTACATGGTTTTCAAGGGAATCTTATGCCATTATACCTGCAAAATTGTGACAAGTTCAGGTAACAATGATGCAGGTGGGTAGCAACCACCCACCCTTCTCCAAAGCAGACCACCAGGGCTCAATAATATTAATATCTGATTACTGTGGAGGCTAGGGGAGATTCACAAAAATCCAGCCCTAGACGATACGAGCTGTGCTTGGAACACAGAATCACCATATTCATACCATTCTACTATGGTATGAATATCATCCGCCGAATGATCATATAATCATCAGCAATAAAGTGATCTTGCAGAGTAATCACGAGGCCCGGGGAATACCACTACATTGCTGTCAAAATTATAATCGAGCCCGCGCCATGTTTCACTCTTGGGACGCAAACTCGACCAGAAGTTGGAAACATTGTGAAGCTATCTTCCATTGCTCCAGAGTCCAGGCTTCATGAAAACTACACCAGGTTTTACTGTTACGGGAATTTGCATGGTTTTATTGTTACGACCATTTGCATCACTGACGATCGGATTTAAAAATCCAGCTCGCCCTGCAGTTACCCGCATGCAGAGCTCATTTCGTGTGGTTTCGGTGTAGACAGGATTCGTGATTATGACATTCAGTTCTGCAGTGACTTTTGCAGTTGCCTTTCTCCCATTTTCCTATCACAATCCTCATCAATGGCCGTCTGTCACGATCACTCAACTTACACTTTGGCCCTCGTTGTGACTTTGCAAATATGTGGTATGAATCTTCGATATCATTCCTGCGTGAAACACGAAATAGTTCGACTACCTTCGTTACAGAAGCACATGCCATTGGACGTTCGAATGCACTGAGCTCAGATGGAATGTAGTCACTACTACAGGGAACACTGACAGTGACTGACACTTGCAGCGTACTGAGGGCATTGCACAGGTGCTGTTCATGGTGAGAAACAACAGAGAAACATACAGCCTTGACTGGCATCTTCATTTACGTTCAACCACGCATTTCTCGTGGTCTTTCCATATTTTTGTCCATCCCTGTAAGTAAAATTCTACAAAGCAGAAAAAGTACGGATTGGATATGGCTACAACTGTTACTACTGATTTGACGATTTAATTCCATTCCGAAAATTCTCTCTGCAGATCTGTTTTACGTGTTTTGTTTTTCATAGTAATGCTTTACTTTTCTCATTCTTTGTATATAGTATGAAGAACAAAGTAATAAGTGGCTAAGTTGTCTACAGATCTGTTTACTTTATTTTTTTTTTTGGATATAGAGAGACAAGCGTTTCCATCAAACGCAATTAGCACGGCATGCGGTTCCATTACATGTAATTAGCGAGACGTGAAAGTGATCACTTTAAAGTGATTTGTTGCTTCATTGTTCACTATCCATCAAGCGAGAACGTGTCAGTGACTTGTTCGCTTTGTGCCTGTATGTTTTCTCGTGAATCATGAAGTCAGATATACAGAAAGTAAACTTAACCGTCTTTCAGAGAATAATTAGCTTATACACATTAACATTAACAGTAACCTACAGACTAAAAGACGGCATAGAATAAATAAAGACTAACAGTTATCTCCTTCGTACCAGAACGGTTTGACAGCTTGCTTTGTCCTTTAATGATGGCTATGCCGTCATCTGGCACATACTCATTTCGTGTAATTGTAAAATGTAAAATTTCACGGCGGAAATTGTCACAATTAATAAAATATTCCAGGCTATGATGCCGTGGTCTAATGGGTTTCATTTCAAAAGCCGACGTTTCCTCCCCATCCGTGGAGAATATTTTCAAGAGAATCATAGCTTTGTTGTATGTCCGATTCACATCCTGGCTCGCTACTCAACATAGCTACGATCCGCCTTGAAAATATCCTACGCAAATGGGGACGAAAAGTCGGGTCTTAAAGTTAAATCCATTAGACCACGGCATAATAGGCCGTACCTTAATAGTCCTACAGTTTGTCACAAGACACATATTAACAACATAATCAATTAACGAAGGATAGGGCGCAGCAATCACTAGCAGTCCCACTTGTTTTCATTACTCCTGCATATCCAGATTTCAGCTATAAATAGCCATCTTCAGTGCACTGCTTGATTGCCGTGGTCCTATCCTTCCTTAACTGATCTACGGTCGCTGCACGCAACGGTTCCTTATGAAATAAAAGTTGGTTAACATGGGCAGTATTTCACCGAATAAATTTGGAGAATTAACAAGTGTTTGTACTGTCATGCGATGTGTGCAGGTTAACAAAAAAAATGCCCGTTTCAGAACGAGCATCAATAGATCAGTTTCCCGGCAATCCCAAAATAGTGCGGTGGTGGTGCTCCACTGAGTTACAGTATTTAAATTGTTTCTTCACGACTACAGGTAGATCAAGCTAAACTTTATTTCTTATTTATGTATGTTGTTGCGAAAATTACTGATGCCTTTAGCTGTGGTTTTATATACGAGGGTTGTCCAGAAAGTAAGTTCCGATCGGTCGCGAAATGGGAACCACTGGGAAAATCCGGTAACGATGTGCACAGATGTGTTGGGATGTGTCTCTAGTATTCCCGTCGATCGTGTCGCGTCGCTCTTTTCAGTTTTGAGTGAACAGTGAGTTTGAGTGAACAGTGAGTACGTAAAGATGCGTACGGAATAGCGTCTCCCGCCAAGTATGAGAGCCTGGTTGGAGAATTCGCCTGTGTCATACAGCCCACATAACACAACTGTCGAGCAGTTCCTTCTTCATGCCAATTTTCGGCCGCAGAGTACAGGGGCAATGGAGACGCTCCTGCAGCGTTTCCCATGAGAAATGTTTGGTCACCCACAATACAGTCCGTAATTGGCTCCTTCTGAGTCTCATCTCTGCTCACAAGAACCGCTGGCTATGAAGACACAATTTTTCCACAGACAACGAGCTGCAGACCAGCGCAGATAACTGGCCGAAAGCACAGGCGGCTGCTTTCTATGACGAGGATATTGGAAAGTTCTTACAACACTACGACAAAACTGGAAGTTTGAGCGGCGACTATGTGGAGAAGTAGGTGGAAGGTGTACCTAACTGTTCTGGTTTTCGCTGTGGTTTCCATTTCGCGACCGATCGGAACTTACTATCTGGACAACCCTCGTATATATACTAACAACAGTATCCACTGTGAAGGATACAAACTAAAGCTTCTAAAATTACATACCAGTGCAAGAATGACAAAAAACTGACAGCGTAGAAACGATGGTAACAATAAAACTTACGTGATACTGAAAGAGCAACAGCTGCACTTTCCAGTTACAGCGCACTTTGTAATTTCCCTGTGGTGGGGATCACACTGTGTAGAAACCAAGATGTTGTTTCAGCTGGTTTGATGATACTTACCTCGAGATTCTCTCTTGTGCAGACTTCCTATTCACGACTTACCTCCCACACACGACATACCGGATGTAATACTCATTGTTTAGTGGTGTCGTTAGACGTATCCTTTGGAATAATTATACAGCAGTCGATAAAAATGTAGACGTACTTTGACAGTCAGTATTATTGGAAGAAAATTTATTTATTTATTTATTTATTTATTTAACCTGGCAAGATTAGGGCCATCAGGCCCTCTCTTACATCTAACCAGGCATTCTACTTATTTTACATTCATATGTTTTAGTAGGCATGTTAAACTACATCTAGTACAAAAAGTGAAATAAACAATTTGAAAGGTACACCTGGAAAAATACATACATATAGAGTTTATATTCTTAGGTCACAACTACTGTTATAATTAGACATGATTGAAGAGACGGATTTTAGATAGGAGTGCTGGCAGCAGGGAGTATGAGGGAGACTCATGGTGAAGGGAGGAGAAGAATAGAGACATGATGAAACATAATTAAGGAAATATAAGGGAAAAGAAGATTGCGTGGCTAATAGAGATAGATGAAGAGGAAGGCATCTCAGGAGCAAGGTAGGAGACGCTAGCTTTGCTATTTGACAGATGAGGGGATTGTCCTTGTACATTAATTTTGTGGAGAACTTTGTGAGGATGATAGTAGGAAATGCTTCAACTTCTTCTTAAAAGCAGCAGGAGATCGAATTTTGCGCAAGGTAAGGGGCAGTTTGTTCCAGAGGCGGACAGCGGCAACTGAGAAGGAGTTTGCAAAAGTTTTTGTTTTGTGAGTGGGCACAGTTAGGATACCAAATAAGAGTGACCTCGTGTTTCGATTATGATGGAATGACAGGTTTTTAATCTCTGAAGCAAGGTACTGGGGTGCTTGCGCGACGAGGAATCGTTGGAGTAGACATAGAGTGTGGTAGTCACGCAATTTGTCCGGCCGCAGCCACCCTAGCTCGGAGTATGAAGCACTAACATGATCATATCGGCGAATGTTGCAGGTGTAACGCACACAGGCATTCATGGTTAGCTCTAGCCGTCTTTTGTTTTCACTACTCATGCCTTGTTGAATCACATCACAATAGTGGAGGTTCGGTAGAACGAGTGCTTGCACGAGCTGGCGTTTCAAGTGCTGTGGAAATATGTTCCGAAACTTTTTGAGAGCATAGAGACAAGCAGACGTCTTTCGGCACACTGCGACTGTATTCTCCGCCCAGTTGAGATGCTCATCCAAAGTTACACCCAAGTTCTTTACTGTTTTCTGATATGGTATTGGAGTACCGTCGAGCAGAATAGGAGGTAGCCGTTCGCGGAAATCTGAACTTATTAATTTCTGATGGGCTATTAAGATTACTTGCGTCTTTTTTGCGTTTAGTTTAAGCCCCAGGTTTTTCGCCCACGTCAGTACTGAAGACAGATCATCATTCATCTGAGCGATTGCAGTGTTTACATCTTCAGGTCTGACGCTTAGGTAGAACTGGAGGTCGTCGGCATAGAAATGATATTTGTAGGAGGACAGAACCGACGAAACATCGTTGACATATAAAGAAAACGAAAGTGGTCCTAAGACTGATCCTTGTAGCACTCCCGAGGAAACATGTTTCCAGGAAGACTTTTCATTTACGCAGACAACACATTGCTGTCTGTCTTTTAAGTAGCTTTCAAACCATCTCATTGCACTATCAGAGAAATTAAGCTGTTGCATTTTTCTGAGCAATATGTCAAAGTTAACAGTGTCAAAAGCTTTGCTGAAGTCCAGTAGCGTCAATATTGTTGCCTTTCGATTGTCGATGGCATATTTCAGGTCATCAGTTACTTTAATTAGAGCAGTGTTTGTGCTCTGATGTTTACGGAAACCGGATTGAAATTTGTCATATAGGCCGAATTCATGCAAGTGTTCAGTGATTTGGTCATGAACAATATATTCAAGTGCTTTGGAAACAGCAGGCAGTATGCTAATTGGTCGGTAATCACTAGGCAGTTGCGGGTTTTCGATCTTAGGGATGGGTCGAATTAGGCTTCTTTTCCATGCAGTGGGATATATTCCGTTCACGAGGGAAAAATTAAATATGTCGGTTAAGACAGGTACTAAGATATCGGCAACATTCTTAATCATGGTTATACCGATACTGTCGTTGCCTATTGCATCAGAAGAGATTCTCATTATTGCTTTTCTTGCCGTATTCGTTGTTACATGTTTTAGATGGAAGGTATCGTTGTTAGTTATCCTGTTTGGGGATTCTTGTGGACAGTAATTATCAGCTGTGCTGGTATTCAGAGGTGCAGAGAAGAATTCATTTAATTCGTTAGCTGACACATGAAAAGTAGTTTCCGATTTTGCCTTTCTGACCCCCAAGCTACGGAGATTCTTCCATAGAGTCGTGGGCGTCAGATCGCTGCATACAAGGGAGCGAGCGTGCCTGATTTTAGCATTGCGAATGCACTGTTTCACTCTGTTCCGTAGCTTTCTATATTCTTCGAAACGCTCGGGTTTCGGATCTGCCTTGAAACGCCTGTGGGCAGCATCCCTATTAGTCATCATTTGACGTAATTCAGCTGTCAGCCATGGAGCAGGAGATTTTCTTACACGGATTGTGCGCACAGGTGCATGTTTGTCATAGAGGGCAGTGAGTTTATCACCAAGTTCATTAATTTTGCCGTCGATTGTGGGTTTTCTGATTATCTGATGCCATGAGATTTCTGAGCAATCGGCTGTTAGAGCGTCAAGGTCAATACGTTTCATGTTCCTACAAGTTATGTAACGCGATTTGATCCTTGGGGGCTGCACAGAGTAGGCCAGGAATATTACATCATGTGCTGAGAGGCCAGCGGCCGATGTTTGACCAACATCTCTTACTTTGTCAGTCTGTTTCGTTGCGATTACGTCTATAAGAGTATGACTGTGCGCCGTATGGTGTGTAGGTTGTAATGGAAGAATGTTCATGCTATTGCAACTAAACAGTCTTCTTAGGTTTATTGCGGAGGGAGTGTCTCTTAGCAGGTCTATGTTCAAGACACCCATTACGATGACATGTTCGTATTGACACTGAAGTGAATGTAATTCCGACTGGAAGGAACTCATTGAGCTTATTTTTGGCGGCTTGTACACGACGCCAGTCAAGAATTTCCGACTTTGTATATTTATTTCAATGAACATGAATTCAGCCTCTTTTTCTTCAGCAGGATTTGACATACATAAGACTTTCGCTTTGAGATCTGTTCGTATATACGCGCCGACCCCGCCACCTCGCTTTTTTTATCTGTCTGCCCTAAGAAATGTGTACCCTGGGAGATGAAAAGATGCATAGGATATGTGTGGTTTCAACCACGTTTCGGATAAGAGGATTACGTGGTAATTTAGTTGGTTGAAGAGGAGGCTAAGTTCTTTGTAATGCGCAGGTAAAGACTGGATGTTGCAGTGAGCTGCTAAAAGCTCTGACGCGTTCCGCTGAGCAGCCTGGAGTAGGGTGACAGACTGGTTTGTCCCTTTGTTAGGCACTACCTGCCGCGAGGGGCACTGGCCGCTGCTTCCGCCAAGTGACATAACACAGGGGTGTCCGAGATTTTGTACGCCCTGTTTGTGACACCGCAAGTGCCGAAAGAAAGGCGACTGCTAAAGATTTCCTGAGGTTGCGGGAGTATAGAAAATGGATTAGTGGTATTCGGTGCAAGGAGAATATGACCGAAATAGTGACGGCTGTGTGTCACTGTGTATCCTCTGTCGTAAGAGGAGAAATGTAATTAGCGTATTTGAAACAGCTTAGGGTGGAAATAAGGGAGAAGGGAGTGATTTAAGAGGCCGATGCTGCCAGCAGAGAGAAGTAAGCTTAATAATTAATAGATTATCGAGGAAGCTAGAATTAAATTGAAATTTACTAAAGTGATACCGGTAGTGATTATCGTAGGAAGCTACAATTATATTGAAACTTGCTAAAGTGATACTGATAGTGACTTTTGTTATGAACAATTTAAACCGAAGAGATGGGTGATTAATGAACTAAAGGAGAGACTAATAATTGCAATAGAACTATTTCAGAACGGAAGAGAATACACTGAGAAAATGAAAAAAGTATTAGCAGTAACTAAAATTAAGTAATGGTTAGAGCTACAGACACAAAAAATAGTGAAAAGTTAATACAGTTACAAAAACAATTAGTTTAAGGTACAAATATGGGTATAATTAAAAAATTAATAAAATTACAAGACTATATCTGAGTATTGGGGCTGTTACAATTGCAAATGGTGTTAAGTTTGCACTTTTGGCTCGAGTAGCTTCACTTAATACTATTCAGTTCTGTCATGTTTGTGACTGTCTTCTTTCCAGCTGCTGTCTTAATGATTACTCTGCCATCCTGAGTCCACACATTCTGAAGACCGAAATGGGATATGGCACTGTTTAAAATCTTTAGCCGTTCGTGTGTCAGATCTTCCCTTATTGTAAGCCCTGTCCTTGCTATCTTCTTCTTCTGGGTAAAGATCTCTGCCCTTTTTCGGTACGAGACAAATTTAATTATTATTGGACGAGGTTTGGTAGCACCTGGTAGTTTTCGTCCCACCCGATGGCTCCTGTCAATGTCTGCCTTGGTCACTTCAACGGCAAATTTTTCACGCGCAACCTGTATAAGCAGGTTGTCCGTGTCTTCTTCCTTATTTTCTACTACTCCAAACAGTAGTAGACTATTTCGCCTTTGGTACTGTTCTAGTTCGTCAGCTGCGGCAGATAGTTTCCCTTCCAACTCTCGTGCCTTTTTCTCGTATTCAGACACAGACTTTATTAGAGCTGTAATTTCGGCAGTATTGGCCTCAACAGTTTCACGCATTTTGGCCAATACTGCTGCCGTTACAGTATCTGATATAGTGCCTGCTATCAGATCGAGACTGTTTTTATCGTGAAGCGCAGCGTTTACCTCAGAGCGGACCAGCTCCGCTATACCGGGAGCCGCGGCCGCACCTTCCGCCAAGAGCGGGCCCGCCGCACCTGCTGCTTCCCCGCTGCTGGACGCGCTGCTGTTCACTCTTCTGTTTACCATTTTCTCGAAGATATTGGCGGAGCACAGAAAAAAAAAATAGCACTACTGCACAGAACACTGTTGTTTTCACGATTTCCACTTGTACTAGACAACACCACCTGCGAGAACACCTTCGAATTCAACTAAATTTCGCGAGCCGAACTTAACACGTGTTACACTGCAACCGCCATGCAGGTTATGACATACCGTGACAGTTCTTGCATGGAAGAAAAGTTATTTTATGTTTTCAAAGCGACCTTCATTAGCAGCGAGACAACGTCGATGCCGCTGAACTGTTGACAGAACTACGGCTGTCAGTTTTGCCAGTCTTGTAGCTGCGTAGGACACCTCGATGATTTTTCGTAGGTCGTTCAGCGTAGCTGTGTTCTGTTTACAAGCCTCATTTTTCAAGGTCCCCTTCTGGTAGAAGTCAAGAGGTGTAAGGTCAGGAGATCGTGGTGGGTCCTCAACAACTCCTCGACCTACCCATCGTCCACATAGATATTCATCCAGGTAGGCTCTGACACCTTTGTGGTAGTGAGGCGGAGCGCCACCTTATGCAGGTAAAATCTCTCGGATGTCTGGTAAAAATCGATGTTTAAAACATGTGAAGATACATCTCACGAGTTACGGTATCTTCAAAGAAGAATGGCCCAGTCAAACGGCGCGATGACAGACTGCACCACGCATTGACACCCGGTAAATTAGCATCTTTGTCCACGTGAAGCTGAGGATTTTCAGAAGCCCAGTACACACAGTTGTGGCGGTTTACAAAACTGTTCAGTATGAAATGCGCCTCGTCAGACCAGATATCTATCCCTGCAAACCGTTCACCGTCGCGAAGCATGCTTTCAAATCACTCGCAGTACACCCTCTTTCGATCCGGATCGTTCTCGTCAAAGCGTGCAGCGATCTTGGAATGTACACTTGCAACCTCCAGAATTCGTCGTACGCTTGATCGGCGTACCCCTTTTTCATATGCACCCTGCTTCACAGATTTCTGAGGTGACCTAATAAAATGTGGCAACACAGCAGCGCTGGGGGCTAGCGTTGTTGATATTTTTGATCGGCCAGACCTTTCCGTATGTACATCCTGAAAAGTACCGTCGACTTCAAATTTATCCCGAATACGATAAACTGTTGTAAGTGTTAGAGGCTGAGCTCCGCACACATTACGCCATTGCTGCTGCTGTACCTCCATCATGTTTTCGTACTTTCAGTACCAATTCAATAAGGCTTTGCGTTGCTCAAACAACAATCTTATTACATTCATTGCTCCACTGTCATCTGCTGGAAACGTGCGTCAAGATCTGTTGGGAAAACAATGAACTACGCTACCGCGTAAAATTGTCACTATATGTTCTTTTGTAGTAAAGATATTAACTATAAAAGAGTGTCTATATTTTTCTGTATCCCTCTATAAATTCATCAACTCCCTGGTCATGACGCAACAAGCGTGACATATTTTATGTAGGAAAAAACAGTTTGAGTGACAATGACAGCAGAACCTTTATTGACGCATTTCGCCTTTTTCAAGCATCTTAAAAATTTCTAGATGGGAAAACCACATAAGAACAGATTAAGGGTATGGGCCTATTTAGCATGAGGAGATGGTAAAAAAATACTACATAAACACCTTAGGAAAGTGGGACTTATGTTTAGGAACTGTGGGTTACGCGTTAGTCATAAGTAGTCAAAGTTTTTGATATACACCTGGAGTGCAAAAGCAAAGGATTTTTTTAAACGAAACATTGTTTTACGCTAGCAACAAAAAACCGAAATCGTAGCGGAACTGTAAAGAGACATGTTTCATATCTTTAGCGATGGCATGCTGCAATGCTAAGATAAGGCCGAATTTCTAGTCTTGACACATAATTATTGGCACATAAACTAGAGTGTCAGTGAATACATGAGTGCATACGCGCACGCTGTGGAAGACTTGTGTTTCACAAGCAGTGAACAGAACCAATTCCTGACGCAGAACCATAGACGTAGCATGAACATTTGAACAAGAATAGAAAGTACATTGAAAACGATTTCTGTGCATTCGGCGTGAAACCCGTGACCTCTGATACACAAGAATAGAACAAACAAACAAACCGTGGTGGCTCTCTGCATATCGACCGTTGCCCTCTGTTTTGATCTTTGGTCATCGGACTCGAGCGCGAGGTGGCGCGCTCTAGCGAAGAGAAAAGGAGTCCCTGGAGAGAGGTGAGGGCAGGATGAGCCAAGTTAAGTGTCTTGCGAAGTGGTCGTCGGTTGGTCCGGCGTCGGCAATACGAGGTGCATTCAAGTTCTAAGGCCTCCGATTATTTTTTCTCCGGACTGGAAAGTGATATAAACATGCACATTGTTTTAAAATGAGGCTGCGTTCATTGTCAATACGTCCCAGAGATGGCAGCACCGTACGGCAGATGGAATTTTACCGCCAGCGGCGAGAATGAGAACTGTTTTAAATACTTAAAATGGCGACGTTTTCCTTACTTGAACAGCGTGCAATCATTCGTTTTCTGAATTTGCGTGGTCTGAAACCAATTGAAATTCATCGACAGTTGAAGGAGACTTGTGGTGATGGAGTTATGGATGTGTCGAAAGTGCGTTCGTGGGTGCGACAGTTTAATGAAGGCAGAACATCGTGTGACAACAAACTGAAACAACCTCGGGCTCGCACAAGCCGGTCTGATGACATGATCGAGAAAGTGGAGAGAATTGTTTTGGGGGATCGCCGAATGTTGAACAGATCGCCTCCAGAGTTGGCATTTCTGTGGGTTCTGTGCACACAATCCTGCATGACGACCTGAAAATGCGAAAAGTGTCATTCAGGTGGGTGCTACAAATGCTGACGGACGACCACATGGCTGCCCGTGTGGCATGTTGCCAAGCAATGTTGACGCGCAATGACAGCATGAATGGGACTTTCTTTTCGTCGGTTGTGACAATGGATGAGACGTGGATGCCATTTTTCAATCCAGAAACAAAGCGCCAGTCAGCTCAATGGAAGCACACAGATTCACCGCCACCAAAAAAATTTCGGGTAACCGCCAGTGCTGAAAAAATGATGGTGTCCATGTTCTGGGACAGCGAGGGCGTAATCTTTACCCATTGCGTTCCAAAGGGCACTACGGTAACAGGTGCATCCTACGAAAATGTTTTGAAGAACAAATTCCTTCCTACACTGCAACAAAAACGTCTGGGAAGGGCTGCGCGTGTGCTGTTTCACCAAGACAACGCACCCGCACATCGAGCCAACGTTACGCAACAGTTTCTTCGTGACAACAACTTTGAGGTGATTCCTCATGCTCCCGACTCACCTGACCTGGCTCCTAGTGACTTTTGGCTTTTTCCAACAATGAAAGACACTCTCCGTGGCCGCACATTCACCAGCCGTGCTGCTATTGCCTCGGCGATTTTCCAGTGGTCAAAACAGACTCCTAAAGAAGCCTTCCCCGCTGCCACGGAATCATGGCGTCAGCGTTGTGAAAAATGTGTACGTCTGCAGGGCGATTACGTCGAGAAGTAACGCCAGTTTCATCGATTTCGGGTGAGTAGTTAATTAGAAAAAAAATCGGAGGCCTTAGAACTTGAATGCACCTCGTAGTTGCGATGTGTGCGTTGTTGCGGTGTGGACTAGACAGGCAGCCTAGCCACTTGGGAGCCGTTGACAGCTGTTGCTATCTGGGAACCCGATTCATTTACGGTATCTGCCAATTGGAGAATTTATCCTGTCAGACCCTCTTGGAAATGTTTTAAATCGGTTTTACTGCGCTTACGTCGTTTTATTTTTTGAAAATGTTTTCTGACCTCTATATCTGCGGTTGTGTTTACGCTGAAGTTGTTTTAAGTGCATTTTCTTGTTTGCTCCTGAAATCTGAATACATATTAATGATTTACTGAGCCGGTCGATGTCATGATCTGTTAAGTTCAGAGTAGTATTGAACAGCAGATCAAGTTATCCGCACCAGGGTTCGTTTCACTGACACTGTTATCTTGAAAACTGTGATCATTGTGGGTATTTGTTGTTTCAATCCTCACAGTATTCACATTTAGTCTGTTCTAAGTAGCACTGCGTATTGCCAACAGAGGACGTGTTCGACAGCCTTGTTATTCCGTTAGATATTTTCTGGAGAGTTTTTTTGAGTGTTGCCTCTGCATCCGATAAGCAATGACTGTAAGGAAGATTTATAACTGTGTATTTAGTTAACTAGTTTTATTGCAATATTGATGTGGTCTTGACTTCAGCTTTTAAAGATTTAAATTTCTTGTTCCCTTTATTTGGGCTGTAGTCCCCTAAGTGTTCGTAATTCATATTTAGTACACTCAGCTGAAAAAGGGTCACCCCCACAAGGGTTCCTTGGTATGTTCTGGGCTTAGTTGTGCATATTTGAGTTGGTGTTGCACGCAGTTGGGGTGCCTGTAATTTAATATTTACTAATGCATGCTCTGTACTCCAGGTATCTACGCTAAACTTGATTGCTTGTGGGCCATCTTCTGCTATCCTCAGGGGTGATTATTCAGGCCTGGTTGGGGCTTGTGATCCGTGTTTCGCACGCCCTTAGTCTAGCGGCTGTTGAGCGGCTGCCGGCCTCTGTGGCCGAGTGGTTCTAGGCGCTTCAGTCCGAATCTGCGCGACTGCTACGGTCGCAGGTTCGAATCCTGCCTCGGACATGGATATGTGTGATGTCCTTAGGTTAGTTAGGTTTAAGTAGTTCTAAGTTCTAGGGGACTGATGACCTCAGAAGTTAAGTCCCGTAGTGCTCAGTGCCATTTGTTGAGCAGCTGAGTAGCGAGGCAGTGTCTATCGCTGAGTGCGAGGTGTTATCGGAGCCCACATATGCAAAGTATGTTGTGTTCGTTTTGTACTGCCCCTAAAATTATTTGACACAATTTTGTAGTGTCTACTTTAGTAGCTCATGCTCTCCAAGAGGCCATTAAATCTGTGTTAAAGAAAAGGGACTTGCTTTGTATACTGCCATACCTTCGGTTGCGTATTGAGATTGGTATATATTTTTTAATGTTATTGTATTTTTGTGTTTCTAAAGGAAAAAAGGTTCGTATGCTAATACTTTCCTAAACTTGTTTGTGGGCGTGAAAATCTTCACTCATGATATTCAGTAAGTGTATGGGGATCTCTTGTATCCGCAATAGCTATTATAACGTATTGTTTAAAATTATTTGATCCCTAGCCTTCCTAAACCGAGTTTTTGTATTTTGTTACCGTCATCTTGCTCCTTCTAGGGGCAAATTATTATTAATATGGTTGACGCCCATTGGGGCATGTTGCCCGTTGTAAATAAATTTGGGGAATTGTCGTTACTCGTTCGACCAATTGTTAATTGCTAGAAATATTATTA
Source organism: Schistocerca serialis cubense (assembly GCF_023864345.2). Lineage (NCBI taxonomy): Eukaryota > Metazoa > Arthropoda > Insecta > Orthoptera > Acrididae > Schistocerca > Schistocerca serialis. The sequence goes on from NC_064642.1 coordinate 672,024,903, forward strand.
ATTAAAATGAAATGAAGTGTTACTTTTTGATTTCTGGCCCTCTAAGAGTTGATTTCAAGGTCATCCAAACAAATTTTGAAGTTCGTTTAAATTGAATTATTGTTTTTCTATCTCAGAGTCGAATTGATGATTCAAAATCGTAAACTTTGTTTGAGTTTAGAGAACGTTCATTTTTTATGTAAAGTTCATTGTTTGTTTAACTTCTGAAGCTGTTTATGAATTAATCATTTTTGTGTGTAATAAACGGTGAATGGAAAGCCGCTAAAATCCTTATTGGTGGTTCTGGGGCGCCGAGGTTTTCTCGTTCCACATTGTATAATAACTTCCAAAGGCTCAGCTCCCAGCTCCAGGCACATTAATATACTGAACTAAACCACTAAACAACGCAAGAAAGTGATACCAATACAACAAAGACGTGATTTGTCGTAGTGGAACTCCAACTGGCCGTCGCACGTGATGGCAGAGCCAGCTGGGTGTCGGCGGGGCTTGTGGCAAAACTTTGACGAAGGTGCAAACCAGTGCCTCGAAGAACACACGACTGGACTGGTGCGCCAGCAGGAACATCTTCATCTACATCTACGTGATTGCTCTGCTATTCACAATAAAGTGCATGGCAGGGCGTTCAATGAACCATCTTCATACTGTCTCTCTACCGTTCCACTGTCGAACGGCGCGCGGTATAAACGAACACACAAATTTTTCTGTGCGAGCCCTGATTTCTCTTCTTTTATCGTGACGATCATTTCTCCCTGTGTAGGTGGCTACCAACAGAATGTTTTCGCTATCGTAGAAGAAAACTGGTCATTAAAAGTTCAGCAGAAGAACCCGTCGCAACGAAAAACGTTGTTTTACTGATTGCCACTCCAATTCACGTATCATGTCTGTGGCATCATCTCCCCTATTTCGCGATAGTACAAAACGAGCTGCCCTTCTTTGAACTTTTTCGATGTCATCCGTCAGTCCCACCTGATGCGGATCCCACACCGCACAACAGTACTGCAGGATAGGGAGGCCAAGCGTAGTGTAAGCAGTCTTTTTGTAGTAGACCTGTTGCACCTTCCAAGTGTTCTGCCAATGAATCGCAGGATTTGGTTTGCTCTACCCACAACATTACCTATGTGATCGTTCTAGTTTAGGTTATTTGTAATTGTATTTAGTTGAATTTTCAGCCTTCAGATTTGTGTGACTTATCGGGTAATAGAAATTTAGCTGATTCCTTTTAGTACTTATGTGAATAACTTCACACTTTTCTTTATTCAGGGTCAGTTGCCATTTTCCGCACCGTACTGATAGCTTATCTAAATCGTTCTGCAATTCGTTTTGGTCATCTGATGACTTTACAAGATGGTAAATGACAGCATCAGCTACAAAAATTCTAAGACGGCTACTCAGATTGTCTCCTATATCGTTAATATAGATCGGGAACATTAGAGGGCCTATAACACATCCTTGGGGAATGCCGCATGTTATTTCTGTTTTACTCGACGACTTTCCGTCTATCATCACGAACTGTGAGCTATCTGACAGGAAATCACGAATCAAGTCGGACAACTGAGACGATAGTCATAGGCACGTAGTTTGGTTATAAGACGCTTGTGAGGAACAGTGGCGAAAGTCTTATGGAAGTCTAAAAATATGGAATCAATTTATCTCGACATCTCCTGTCGATAGCACTCATTCCTTCTTGAGTACAAAGAGCTAGTTGTATTTCACAACAACGATATTTTCTGAATCCGAGCTGTTGTTGTTGTTGTTGTTGTCTTCAGTCCTGAGACTGGTTTGATGCAGCTCTCCATGCTACTCTATCCTGTGCATGCTTCTTCATCTCCCAGTACTTACTGCAACCTACATCCTTCTGAATCTGCTTAGTGTATTCATCTCTTGGTCTCCCTCTACGATTTTTACCTTCCACGCTGCCCTCCAATGCTAAATTTGTGATCCCTTGATGCCTCAGAACATGTCCTACCAACCGGTCCCTTCTTTTTGTCAAGTTGTGCCACAAACTCCTCTTCTCCCCAATTCTATTCAATACCTCCTCATTAGTTATGTGATCTACCCATCTAATCTTCAGCATTCTTCTGTAGCCCCACATTTCGAAAGCTTCTATTCTCTTCTTGTCCAAACTATTTATCGTCCATGTTTCACTTTCATACATGGCTACATTCCAGACAAATACTTTCAGAAACGACTTCCTGACACTTAAATCTGTACTCGATGTTAACAAATCCGAGCTACGTGTCAATAAATCGTTTTCGTCGAGGTATATATTCCAAACCCCTACTGCCAATTGATGTTAGTGATATGGGCCTGTAATTCAGCGGATTAATCCTATTTCCCATTTTGGATATTGGCGTGACTTGAGCAATTTTCCGTTTTTTGGTACGGATTTTTCTGTGAATGTGTGGTTGTATGTAATTGCTAAATACGGAGCTATTGTGTCAGCATACTCCGAAAGGAACCTCACTGGAATACGATCTGGACCGGAGGCCTTGCCTTGAGACCGATGGCGGAGCCGACAGCAACAACGAAAGTGGACACGCGGGAGGCCGTGGCAACACCAGCAGGGATGACTGGGCTGGCCTGAGGAACGGCGGTATCTGCGAGAAGACTGGCCGTCGTAGGGCTAGTGAAGAACACCTTAACAAGACAGCTGGCGTAGGCGTCGGCAAGTCTGGTGACGGCGACGACAGAAGGGCCAAAGGGAAGAGGGACGGCGCCGAGAAGACTGACGAGAGGACTGACATCACCGCTGAGAGACATGGCGACTACAGTATGGGCAGCCGGAACAGGGCTGGCAGCGGGAAGACTGATGAGTGCACTCACTTCGCCGCTGACAGACATTGCGACGACTGGAGGGCTGGCCTGCACAGGGACGGCGCGACAGAAGAGACCCACAGAGAAGGGTCGTCCGGAACAGGCCAGCACTGACTGGACTGACGCTAGCGATGAGAGAATCGGCGTCCGATGGCGTCATAGGCAACGCTAGGACGAGAGGGGCACCATGTCTGTATACTGGACATGAACACCCTCACTCAAACACTGTGGGGAAGACTGTGCATCATTAACCAACACCGTGGCATGCGCACTGCTCAGCTGGAGGCGACTCTCACAACAAAAATGCGTGTCTAACTATTCCAGTAACAGGTCATAGTCTTATGTCCTTCGGAGTCTGCGAAGAACTGACAACACAAAAGAAAAATTTCTGCTTCCGCACTGGCAGGGAAATGAGCACGACCTTACATACCGTAGACCATAAAGCGCAAATCCAACTGTTGACGGTAGAGGTCCTAATCCTCCTTACCGTCAAAGTAAAGGTCCGAGTCCTCCTCACCGTCAAACTGTCAAAGTCGGCGCAGATGTGGAAGTGGCGTGGCAAGAGACGGCTGTAGAAGCCAAAACTTGAGTGAGCTGAGTTATGCCCTGCAGCATTTTCTGAATTTGCTGCTCCTGTAACTGAACGACTTGGAACAAATGCAGCCAGGATGATGGGACAGATAAAAGAGTTGAAAGAGCAACTCAAACTTCACGTGAAAGTACACTGCCAGCGAACTGAAATTTGAACCTTTAATTATTGAAAACAGCTCAGAGCAATAGCTTCAATCAAGAAAATTCACATTTCTAGAACACATGAACGAATTGTCTGAGCGACGTATGTAAAACGAAAACTACTATGAAACTTGTTTCACGGACGTTTATAGACTGAGAAACTTGTGTTGTAGGAATCGCGGAATGTGGTGAATATCACAGCCTACAAGTACAAGGAACAAGAAGACGCTGCCCACAGTGCGAACTAGTACAAAAGCAAAAATAAAGCCATTTGAAAATCATTCGAACAAATTTGAGAAATGAAATGCCTGCTCAAGCAAAACGAGCTAATACACAGCAAGAAACACTAAAACAGGTTCGAACACCAATACACTAAACCTTTTATCTCACCACCAGTGGACGAGAGGAGTGGAAAATAACCACAGTCCTGTAGACACGAAACCACCACGAGAGAAAAAAGACTCGTCGTTTCTGTAATACGGTTTGCTGAATTGTGTGGCTGGACGTGGTGAAACGAATTAGTTGAAATAAAAATTGCGTATTGCAAGAACTAAATTAAATACAACCTCTGAGAGTCAACGTCTACGCAACTTGAGCGCCAGTCTCTTGAGCAGCAGGTAAGAATCATGACAACACAGTTCCACGAGGCTGGGGACTCTGCTGATGAGCAGCAGGTACTCTGAAGACATGGTCCTGCGAGACTGGGAGCTCGTAGGTAGTCAGTTTGTGAACAGCAAGGTGGGCGGTCACAATAAATGCTGTGAAGAGATGTGCAGCGTCGGACGTGGCTCAAGACGAATGCGGCATTGTAACTTGGCCGACATCGGGAGCAGCAGCGGCGGGCGGGGTCCTAGCAAGAGACGTTGCGGAGACTAGTCTGCTGTTTGCTCGGAGCTCGGGAACTAATTGACGCTCCCTTGGTGGAGCGCCCACCTAAGTACAGGCCTGCGGAAGAACACATGCGCAACATTAAGCAGACGTGAATTAGAGCCTACGACTAGAGCGCTGTGTATTGCCACTTGTACGCCGTGTAGTGGCGAAGCCGGCTGACCACAGTCTTTGTAACGTCTCCTAGCAGCTTGACTGTACACAGTACCTTGACCCTTCCATTTACGAGCAACCTCCTAGGTGAAACAGGGGCCGAACTCAACTGGTGAAACATACTCGTAAATGGTGGCCGAAGAGAGCCGAGGGATGGGGGGTGGGGTGAGAGGGGCAACCCTGCATACACAAAGAATTGGCCGAGCGAGATGGCGCAGTGCTTAGCACACTAGACTTGCATTCTAGAGGAAGACGGTTCAGACCCGCGTCCGGTCATTCTGGTTTAGGTTTTCCGTGAACTCCCTAAATCGCTTTAGTTAAATGCCGGGATGGTTCCCGTGAAACGGCACGGCCAACATCCTTGCCCATCCTTCCGTAATCCGTTGGGAACGATGACCTCGCTGTTTGGTCCCCTTCCCGAATCAACCACCAATCAGCCATAGCACATGGACTGAACCGTACGGCTGTTCCCCGCGGAGGTTCGAGTACTCCCTCGGGCATGGGTGTGTGTGTTTGTCCTTAGGATAATTTAGGTTAAATAGTGTGTAAGTTTAGGGACTGATGACCTTAGCAGATAAGAATTCACACAAATTTGAACATTTTTGGATTGGACCAAAATACGGGAACATCGCGAGAAATGCATTCTTGAACATAAATGCAGATTCTATAAAGCCTACAGATGGTGCTGCTGTATTTGACCATGAACGTCCTCAGTACGATGCAACTGTTAGTTATGGGCTATATAGTTGCGAGTGCATTATATTCGAGCTAAGTGGATTTGAACGTGGGTGAATTTTTGATGCTCTTGTAGTGGGTGATTCCGTACCGAAGATAGTCGAAGTCTTTGGTGTTTAAAGAGGCACCGTATAGAAGATTTACAACATTCACAGGGATAGCGAAAAATATCATTAGGTGAGTCTCAACGCGAACGAAAGTGTATGTTGAGTGATCGTCGAGAACGGTCATTGAAGTGCTTTGTGACGGAAAATAAGGGGAGGACAGCTGTGAAAATCACTGAAGAACTGAACGTTGCAGTCACGAACTCTTGCAACTTTTGCAACATTTCTTCCATCGCTATTTCTACAGCATTGCGTATTCGTGTCATAAGATGTTACACTTCATGAATTGGTGAAATGAACTCGTTATCCTTAACGTAGTCCTACATAAAAGTCATGAGAGATTTTGTCTGTTAAATGTGGTGACCATATGTTGGAATGTGGTGGCCATATGTTGGATCGTCTCTACAGATCCATGTGTCTGCAAAGTTTTCTTCCTCTAACTGGCGAACAAATGACCCACAGTACGACGGTGCACTATCCTGCTGAAATACAAGCCACGTTTTAAATTCCAGTAACTGAAATGCAACGTCCAGGTAACCTATTTCCTTAATTGTAGGTGAAAAGAACGGTGCAAAAAGTTTGTTGTGCATTTTTGGGTTAAGCCACGCCACACACCCACCTTCAAACTTTTCCTATCTGCCGAACCTAATCCCCAGATCCGGATATTAAGGCTGTTTTCATTCCCAGACAGGTGAAAATTCCATTCATCGAAAAACAAGCTTTATTAAGGTAGTTATTGACTGCATCTATTGGTTCCAGCACGTTCCTAGCAAACTCAGCACGTTTTGGCCTTTCATCTGGCTGCTAAATTTGTAGGGGTTGCATTTTGTATGCATGGAGACGCAGGCGTTTGGATAAAATCTTTACGACAGTGCTCTGAAGTACGCCTTTTTCTGGAAAGACGACGCGTCGATTTCCACTGAAGTGCTGTACGCATGATAACAACATTATCGTCACTCGCTCCAAGTCCACAGCTTCATGCCTTGCCACTGACACTGCCAGTCTCTCTAAACTCTTCATACATCATTTGATGCTCTTTGTATCGGGCAGATCTCGATCATAAGCATTTCTCAGCAGTCGCTGAACCGTTATATGCAACCGTATTTCATGAACCCACAAAACACATCGCGATTTCTCCTACGTAGACGCCATTCTGACAGCAACACTACTGATTTAAGCTGTTTGTGACACAGGGAGAACAGATATTAGATAATGCAAGGGCAAATATAGAGGTTTATCAACAACAACAAAATCATGATTTAAACTATCATTTGTAACAAACTATATGACTGAACCTAGCATAGTTCCTTTCAAGTAACTTTTCGTAATCGGAAACAAACTTTATGCTCACCTTGTACTATTATACTCAAAAGTATGTGAAGGACCTGAAATGCGGTCTGCCTGATTTGTATGCTGCCCACATTACGTAACTTCTTTGCAGGTCCTCTAATCGCTTTTCGGCGCAGTCGTTCGACTATACAAATGGTTACCTCAAGAGGCCCTGGAAAACATTGCACTATTTTGCCAACGTTCCAGATGTAAATTACTACGAAAGTACTCCAAACATCAGAAAAGATATTATTTGAGACGAGACAGTCCTTAACGCTTCTAAGGTAAAATTTATTACAGTAAGAGACAATTAAAAAATGTTATCACTCCATTCAGTTTCTATACTTGTTACTCTTCACGTAAATTATTTAGTCATCCTTAGTAAAATTAAATTATGCTGTGGATAAGAGATTTTGCCAGAGCGTCTGGAATTACAAAGATCTGTGATTATTCGAAGTATTCTTGCACTCTAAAAGTTTTCGAAACCTCCATCCCTCGCTGGGCCTGTGGTTTTCCATAACCGCTTAAAGAAGTAACCAGTTAGAATAGCAGCGATTGACTGCTTCAGTGGCTCTATTCCAACCTCTGACTAACAGCGTATCACTAGTACTTTCACCGTACTCGTGATGGCACTTCAATCTGTGTGCAGTTCGGTCGCTTATCGCCCTTGTTATTTGTCATAAAGTAACGTTAAATATCTGATTGGCCCACGAGCAGCTGGTTTTCTACATATATAACTTTATATTACATGTCAAACTGTTGGATATGGATTTCAAACTAGTACATATAGCCAGTTCTCTTCAAGCAAAGATTCCGTGCCTAACCGAGACTCGAGCACATCGCCGATGGTCGTTAAAGGCTATGCATAATCAAATTTTGAAGTACCTACATTTTGATCAGTATCTATTAGCAAGCCTGAACTTACAAGGCGAAAATTTTTATACTGAATCGGGTCTCTTGTCCAGTAGCTACACGAGTAGAAATAACATGACAAAAAGTTCAGTCCTGAGGAAAGTCGAATCCCCCACACACTGTCGTTGTTCGTTGCATTGGAAGACATGTTAGCTAAAGAATCGAAGAAGCTTATCTTTCCATAACACCATCAAACTTACATTTCGTTCATAGTTAGTTTACAATACGCTCTGAGTTGTGCATTCAGGAAAAAAGCGGCTGTTTGAGCATCCCAAATAAACGAAGATTCAGCCATCAGCCAATTATGTACAGCATGTTCCATCCACACTCCGAAGATCTCTAGATACCTATGTAAAACTGATGGAAATTCGTTCTAATTTACACACAGAACCCTCGAACCAACTAGGAATTTTGACTATCTAATGCGCCAGTTGGGCAGAATTTGGCACGATATCCCTCTTAAGGACATCCGAAAGTCTGTGAATAAGTGCATAAAGACCTGTGGTGGTCCATAGCGTTATTAACTTGCTCAATTTGTGAAGCTCTTTCTCTTTAGTAAATCATCCAGTGTTTGTGAAACTGTAATCACTTGTTTGTCTCTACATGTATATTACATCTACCGAAAGCTGTCCGATTCGGATATTCCTTCGTGGCGCATCTTTTTTTTAAATTTTTAGTTTGTATTCTCCAGTGAAGTTTTATTATGCCAAATCTGTACTTTTAAAGGGTGTGGCGACTGAAATCGCTTAACACAGAAAAGGGCAATGACTCTGTTGGAATAACGATTTGTTGTACATAGAGTAGGCGTAGAAATTTAACTCTCTTCTAGCAACAATGTACCGTAGGTATCCGGAGAAGTGAACTGTTCCTAGTGATTGGAAAAGGGCACAGGCCACTCCCATTTTTACGAAGAGTAATCGAATAGACGTGCAAAATTGTAGGCCTATATCTCTCACGTAGAATTTTGAAATATATTTTATGCTCGTGTATTGTGAATATAATACACAGTCGCGTATTATGAATATAATATTCAGAAGAATCGAAAAGAAAATTGAGGATTAGATGACGATCAGTTCGGCTTTAGGAAAGGTACAGGCACAGTCCTAACGTTATGATTGATAAAGGAAGCAAGACTGAAGAAAAATTGAGACATATTCATTGGATCTGTCGATTTGGAAAAGCGTTCGACAATGTAAACTGGTGCAAGATGTTCGAAATTCTGAGAAAAACTGGGGTAAGCTGTAAGGGGAAACGGGTAATATAGAATATGTTCATTAACCAAGAGGGAACAATAAGAGTGGGAGACGAAGAACGAAGTACATGGATTGAAACGGATGTATGACAAGTATGTAGTCTCTCGCTCCTACTGTGCACTCTGTACCTCGAAGAAGTAATGACAGAAATAAAAGAAAGGTTCAAGAGTGGAATTAAAATTCAAGGTGACAGGATGATAAGATCCGTTGACGACATGGCTATCCTCCATGTAAGTAAGAAGAAGTGCAGGACCTGTTGAATGGAATGAAAAGTCTGATAAGCACAGGAACAGCGAGAAACTCAACATCATAATTGGTGATCACGAAGTAAATGAAGTTAAAGACTTCTGTTACCTAGGCAGCAAAATAACCCATGACGGACGGAGCAAGGACGACAAAAAAGTGGAAAAAGTAGACTATCACTGGCAAGGACAGCATTCCTGCCCAAGGGAAGTCTGCTAGTGCGAAACATAGGTCTTAATTTGAGGGAGAAATTTCTCATAATGTACGTTTGTCACCAGCAGTGTACGGCAGTGAAACATGTACTGTGGGAAAACCGGATAGAAGAGAATAGAGGCATCTGAGATGCGGTGCTGTTAAAGAATGTTGAGAATTAGGACTGATAAGGTAAGGGATGAGGAATCGGCGAGAAAATAATATGTGGGAAACGCTGACAAGAAGAACGCACAGCCGGCCGTTGTGGCCAAGCGGTTTTAGGCGCTTCAGTCTGGAACCGCACGACCGCCACGGTCGCAGGTTCGAATCCTGCCTCGGGCATGGATGTGTGTGTTGTCCTTAGGTTAGTTAGGTTTAAGTAGTTCTAAGTTCTAGGGGACTGACGACCTAAGATGTTAAGTCCCATAGTGCTCAGAGCCATTTGACCAAGAAGAACGCACAGAATGATAGGACACCTGTAAAGACATCATGAAATAACTTTCATGGTACTAGAGGGAATTGCAGAGGGTGAAAATTGTAGAGGTGTAATATTATTGGATTTCAGCAACTTTGCATGTGAGATATTTGTCATTAAAGAAAAGGACAGCCAACGAGCTGCAGTTCGTAAAGATGCTAAGCATCACAGCGCGAGAGTAAAGAGATGAAATATTCTTTTTAATGTGCGCCTATACCAAGACGCGCGTCCACCGTCTAACTACTCTAAATAAACACCATGACCCTCTGGGCGCAGATATTTAAAATCATTGCCGCAGCGCTTGATAGCAAGAAGCTCCGAAACAGGAGAAAGAACAATCTATCTTTTGTTAAGAAATATTCTATAGACTTCATTGTCCCTTGTACTTTTGGTCGCCGACATGTTAAGACGTACTACATAGCATTGCCAAAAGTTGTATTTTTATTTTGTGCAAAAGCTATTTGAAACGACCAACAAACATTTCGTTAACTCGAGTGTGGATACAATGTACTTACGCAAACGCAAGGACAATTAATTTTAAGAAGGAACGGACTGACAAAGCAGCGATTATTGTACTGCGCCATTTACAAAAGAAGTATTAGGTGTAAGTCATGCATTTATTGTGTGTTTGTCAATGTGAAGAATTTTAAAGCCAATTTGTTCAAAATATATTAATATGTTACGATTCAGTAATTTTCTTCTTATTCTTTTCTTTCACTAACCAAATATGATGTTCAAATTGTATATGAGCTTTGCTACAGGTTCGCTCTTTATCGCGGTGTCTCGATTGTATTTGGGAGACCACTAATGTGTTTAACTTCCGATCTGTTAATCTTTCTCTTACGAAATTCCACTAGTTTGCTTTCATTTCCATTTTAATATTCAAATAGGTCCCTTAGGTATTCTCATCGAAAATTCTGATTGCGTGAAGGCAATCCGGGTCAAAAGGTCAATTATTCGCGTAATCAATCCGTACGTCTCCTGAACACAATCGACAACCGACGCATCGGTGATCAATTAATCATCTTTCTCTCTTTTAAAGTCGTACTAAAAAACGGCCACACAGGATAGCAGTAAGTACGCAGTCTAGCGTTTGGTTGTGTTTTGTCAGTAAATATTACCAACCAACAGTTACAGCATCACCATTATTAATAAGCAAGTTCCTAACGCCAGAGAGGACAGAGATTGGGATATATCCAGCAAATAAATGAGGACACAGGTTGCAAGTGCTACTCTGAGCTGAAAATGTAGCCACCTGAGAGGAATGACTGGCGGGTCGCATGACATTTGTGGAGGCTAAATTTCTGCTGGGTAGGAATTAACACGGTTTGTGAAAACGATGATCGTGTAAAACCCAGCTCGCTCTGTTTGTACACGACACCCAGAAAGCAGTAAATACAGCGCACAAGTAGATGTATCCCTCCACTTCAGGTAGGCCTTGGATACAGTTCCAAATGTGATGCAATGAATAAAATACGATAGTACTGAAAATAGCAGACCAACAACTGTGTGACTAAAAAGTTTCTAGTGAGCAGGACACAGCATGTCATTCTCAACGGAGAGACGTCTTTAAACTTGAAGTGTTACAGGACCAGTACTTTTAACAGCATGTATAAGGGGTGTAGTGTATAATGTCGGAAGTTCCATGAGGCTTTCCGTCCATAATGCAGTAGTATACAGAGAAGTCTCAACGCTGCAGGATTGTAGCGAAATGCAGGAAGGCGTGCAGAAGATGGACGTTTGCTGCAGGGACTGTCAACTGACCCTCAATATAAACAAACATAAAGAATTACGTACAAAAAGATAGAAAAACCCGGTATTGTACTATTACATGATTGCAGAACAGTCACTGGAAACATTGAATTAATTGCTCATAAGACAGGCGCCAGACTGATATTCATTGCAGGAATCCTGAGGAAAAGTATCCCAACAACAAATGAAATAGTTTACAAAAGAATTATTAGACCAGTACTTGAATATTGCTTGTCTGTGTGGAATCCATAGCAGATAATATTGATAGAGGAAACAGAAGAGCTCCAAAAAAGAGCAGCACGTGTCGTTACAGATTCATTTCCAAGGTAGAGAAAAACAGCTTTTATAAAGTTTACCTCTACTAAGACGTGATAACGGTAATATATTCACGCTACATTTATGCCATAGTAGACACCCTGAAATTTAACACAAAAGGTTTTCAAAGTGTTTTCCTTCTGTAGCAATTAGTGTGTAGAGCCTTCAACTGAGTTCCGTAATGACTTTCTGAAGAACATCATTTGCAGTCGCTCGAATCTCTCAGGAATATGCAGGACGAAAATCCTGGAGTGCAGCAGGAACGTTTTTGAAGACTCTCCTTTACATAACCCCATAAGAAATAACCATACGGGCTGAGATTGTTTGTATGAAGGCGCCTTTCAACACCATGTCCAATGAATGCTAAAGTGTCCAGAACGTCGATCCGCCTGAAGAAAGTTATAGACGTCTGCCGTATGACGTAAAAGTGCTCCATCCTACATGAAGCAGTGCTTTCACAGAGTTCGGCGGCGTCGTGCAATAGGCGAAAATTCATGTTCCACAACTTGTCTGTATTTCTCTTCTGTGACACGTTGCTCAATAATGAAGGCCTAATAATGTACTGTGCACAGATTGTGCACAAACGGTGACTTTTTGTAGGTGAAGTGGAGCAGCAGCTTGATCATGTGGGTTCAAAGCACAGCTTTCCAATGTTAGTGCTTCCATTCCAAAACGTGAATTGAGACAAGGGAGTGAGCTATAGAATTTTCAGAGATGCATTACAACAAAATCACAGGGTCAATTACGGCATACGATTAAACCATTGTAGACAAACAATTTCTGACACGTAATTTACTCCACACTGTAGTATGCGGGAAAGTGTCAGAGAGTTTCTCATCCAACTCCAGTAGTAGACGGTTCAAGAGATGTGTTCTGCAATACCATATGGTTTACTATTAAAGTTCGGAGAGTGTACGTTCCTGAAGAGTTAACCAATAAATTGCTTCCTTTTACGTACACTAAGGCCATTAAACTTGCTACAACAAGAAAAAATGTAGATGATAAACGGGGATTCATTGGACAAATATGTTATACCAGAAGGGACATGTGATTACACTTTCACGCAATTTGGGTGCATAGAACCTGAGAAATCAGTACCCAGAACAACCGCCTCTGGCTGTAATAACGGCCTTGATACGCCTGGGCATTGAGTCAAACAGAGCTTGGATGGCGTGTACAGGTACAGCTGCCCATGCAGCTTCAACACGATACCACAGTTCATCAAGAATAGTGACTAGCGTATTGTGTGGAGCCAGCTGCTCGGCCACCATTGACCAGACGTTTTCAGTTGCTGAGAGATCTGGAGAATGTGCTAGCCAGGGCAGCAGTCGAACATTTTCTGTATCCAGAAAGGGCCGTACAGAACCTGAAACATGCGATCTTGCATTATTCTGCTGAAATGTAGGGTTTTGCAGGGATCGAATGAAGGGTATAGCCACGGGTCGTAACACATGTGAAATGTAACGTCCACTGTTCAAAGTGCCGTCAATGCGAACAAGAGGTGACCGAGACGTGTAACCAATGGCACCCCATACCATAACGCCGGGTGATACTCCAGTATGGCGATGACGCTTCCAATGTGCGTTCACCGCGATGTCGCCAAACATGGATGAGACCATCATGATGCTGTAAACAGAACCTGAATTCATCCGAAAAAATGACGTTTTGCCATTCGTGCACCCAGGTTCGTCGTTGAGTACACCATCACAGGCGCTCCTGTCTGTGCTGCAGCGTCAAGGGTAACCGAAGCCATGGTCTCCGAGCTGATAGTCCATGCTGCTCTAAACGTCATCGAACTGTTCGTGCAGATGGTTGTTGTCTTGCAAACGTCCCGATCTGTTGACTCAGGGATCGAGACGTGGCTGCAGGACCCGTTACAGCCATGCGGATAAGATGCCTGTCGTCTCGACTGCTAGTGATCCGAGGCCGTTGGGATTCAACACGGCGTTCCGTATTACCCTCGTGAACCCACCGATTCCGTATTCTGCTAACAGTCATTGGATCTCGGCCAACGCGAGCAGCAATGTCGCGGTACGATAAACCGCAATCGCGATAGGCTACAATCCGACCCTTATCAAGGTCGGAAACGTGATGGTACGCATTTCTCCTCCTTACACGAGGCATTACAACAACGTTTCACCAGGCAACGCCGGTCCACTGCTGTCTGTGTATGAGATATCTGTTGGAAACTTTCCTCATGACAGGACGTTGTAGGTGCCACCGGCGCCAACCTTGTGTGAATGCTCTGGAAAGCTAATCATTCACAGCATCTTCTTCCTTTCGGTTAAATTTCGCGACTGTAGCACGTCGTGTGTAGCAATTTTAATGGCCAGTAGTGTAAATCTCACGAAATGATCACGAAGACAAAATCAGAGAGATTCGTGCCCAGCAATCGTTCTTCCTGCGAACCGCGACTAGACCTAGAAATGGGGGAAATATCCGCAGTGCGAAACGTTTCCATCGACATACATCGTTAGGTAGCGTGTGGAGTATAGATGTAGATGTGTAGCTCGTTGCTGTAACTCTCCGGACATATAACTTAACAAACTATGCAGGTACTCGACGGAAAGAGTACCTATAAAAATAAATGTTTCTTTTAGTTATTGTTCTGTAAGTTATAGAGAAAAACACCGTACAGAAAGATACACTGTACAAGCACGTGTGCGCCGCAGTCTCTCTCAGCTGACGACTGTCCAGTGAGTATTCCCACCAGCGACTCGCTGCCCCGCTGGTGACCTCGCAGCCCGCAGTGGAGAGAGAGGAGGGGTGGAGGGGAGAAGGCGGCGGCCGGCGGCGCAGCCCGACACGCGAGCCAAGCCCCCGGTGACCTCTGCCGCCCCCGAGGCGACTGCACGTCGCTCCCGCCTTTCTACGGCAGCAGGCGAGCCGTGAGAAAGGGAGCGGAGCCGACGTGCGCCGAGTCCGCTCGCTGCGTGCTGCCGTGCGTGTGCGTGCCCTGCGAGACCCCTCTCTCCGGCTGCCAGCAGGCGTGGGTGGCGGGGCGAGTGGGCGCTGCACTTCCCCCGTTCCCTTCCACAACTGCCGAGCTGCGCCTCTGAGCTACAGGCCAACGTTACCTTTTTATTTATTTATTTATTTATTGTTCCGTGGGACCAAATTAAGGAGAAATCTCCATGGTAATGGAACGTGTCAATACATGAAATTATAACACGATAGTAGAAACAGATGAAATGCAATATAAGAAACATACTCAGGCGACAATTCGTAAGTTTAAATAAAGAAAATCAACAATGTAACACTGGAATTTGCTTAATTTTTCAGCTCTTCCAAGAGCGCCTCGACAGAATAGAAGGAGTGAGCCATGAGGAAACTCTTCAGTTTAGACTTAAAAGCGTTTGGGCTACTGCTAAGATTTTTGAGTTCTTGTGGTACCTTATTGAAAATGGATGCAGCAGAATAGTGCACTCCTTTCTGCACAAGAGTCAAGGAAGTGCATTCCACATACAGATTTGATTTCTGCCTAGTATTAACTGAGTGAAAACTGCTAACTCTTGGGATTAAGCTAATATTGCTAACAACAAACGACATTAAAGAAAATATATACTGTGAGGGCAATGTCAGAATTCCCAGACTACTGAATTGGGGTCGACAAGAGGTTCTCGAACCTACACCACATATAGCTCCAACAGCCCGTTTTTGAGCCAAAAATACCCTTTTTGAATCAGAAGAATTACCCCAAAAATAATACCATATGACACAAGCGTATGAAAATATGCGAAGTAGACTACTTTTCGTGTTGAACTGTCACTTATTTCAGATACTGTTCTAATGGTAAATAAAGCAGCATTTAGTTTCTGAACAAGATCCTGAACATGGGCTTTCCACAACAGCTTGCTTTCTACCCGAACGCCTAGGAGCTTGAACTGTTCCGTCTCGCTTATAATATGCCCATTCTGTCTGTCAAAATATCAGTTCTTGTTGAATTGTGAGTTAGAAACTGTAAAAACTGGGTCTTACTGTGATTTAGCATCAAATTATTTTCCACAAGCCACGAACTTATTTCATGAACTATATTATTTGATAATGTTTCAATATTACACACAAGATCTTTCACTACCAAGCTGGTGTCATCAGCAAACAGAAATATTTTTGAATTACCTGTAATACTAGAAGGCATATCGTTCATATAAATAAGAAACAGCAGTGGCCCCAGCACCGAACCTTGGGGAACGCCTCACTTAACAGTGCACCATTGGGACTGAATATCACTCGCAATATTGCGGAGAATTATCTTCTGCTTTCTGTTCTTAAAGCAAGAGGCGAACCAATTGTAAGCTACTCCCCTTACTCCGTAATGGTCCAACTTCTACAGTAATATTTTGTGGTAAACACAGTCAAAAGCCTTCGTTAAATCAAAGAAAACACCTAGCGTTTGCAACCTTTTATTTAATCCGTCCAGAACCTCATAGAGAAAAGAGAATATAGCATTTTCAGTTGTTAAACCATTTCTAAAACCAAACTCTACAATTGGCAGCAAATTATGTGAATTTAAATGCTCAAGTAACCTTGTATATACAACCTTCTCGATAACTTTAGCAAACACCAATGGCATATAAATAGGTCTATAATTGTCAACATTATCCCTGTCTCTCTTTTTATAAAGTGGCTTCACTACCGAGTACTTTAATCGGTCAGGAAACCGACCACTCCTAAAGGAAAAGTTACAGATACGACTAAGTACTGGGCTAACGTTCGTACATCCAAGCTTTCTTTTTTGAATTCACTGTTGTCAGACGCCGGTATCAATGAGGGAGGGTTTTACTGCCAAAAAGGTAACATCTACATCTACAACTACATCTACATGGATACTCTGCAAATCACATTTAAGTGCCTGGTAGAGGGTTCATCGAACCACCTTCACAATTCTCTATTATTCCAATCTCGTATAGCGCGCGGAAAGAATGAACACCTATATTTTTCCGTACGAGCTCTGATTTCCCTTATTTTATCGTTGTGATCGTTCCTCCCTATGTAGGTCGGTGTCAACAAAATATTTTCGCATTCGGAGGAGAAAGTTGGTGATTGGATTTCGTGAGAAGATTCCGTCACAACGAAAAACGCCTTTCCTTTAATGATGTCCAGCCCAAATCCTGTATCATTTCTATGAGACTCTCTCCCATATTTCGCGATAATACAAAACGTGCTGCCTTTCTTTGAACTTTTTCGACGTACTCCGTCAGTCCTATGTAGTAAGGATCCCACACCGCGTAGCAGTATTCTAAAAGAGGACGGACAAGTGTAGTATAGGCAGTCTTCTTAGTAGGCCTGTTACATTTTCTAAGTGTCCTGTCAATAAAACGCAGTCTTTTGTTAGCCTTCCTCAGAACATTTTCTGTGTGTTCCTTCCAATTTAAGTTGTTCGTAATTATAATACCTAGGTATTTATTTGAATTTGCAGCTTTTAGACTAGACTGATTTATGGTGTAACCGAAGTTTAACGAGTTCCTTTTAGCACTCATGTGGATGACCTCACACTTTTCGTTATTTAGAGTCAACTGCCACTTTTCGCAACATTCGGATATCTTTTCTAAACCGTTTTGCAGTTTGTTTTGATCTTCTGATGACTTTATTAGTCAAAAAACGACAGCCTCATTGAAAACAACCGAAGACGGCTGCTCAGATTGTCTCCCAAATCGTTTATATAGATAAGGAACAGCAAATGGACTATAACACACTACCTTGGGGAACAGACAATAAAATTCGCAATTGAAGTTACACCTTTTACTTACTTTTCTACTTAGTCACCAATGTTCTCAACACATTCCTCCCATCGTGGTACCAAATACCAATATGCTCTTTTCGTGGAAGTCCATTTGGTTGGCTCAAATTGGCTCTGAGCACTATGGGACTTAACATCTGAGGTTATCAGTCCCCTAGAACTTAGAACTACTTAAACCTAACTAACCTAAGGACATCTCACACATCCACGCCCGAGCCAGGATTCGAACCTGCGACCGTAGCGGTCGCGCGGTTCTAGACTGTAGCGCCTAGAACCGCTCGGCCACTCCGGCCGGCCATTTGGTTGGAGTACAGCCATCTGCAGACTGATGATTTCAGTTACACATCTGTCGTAAAGCGTCGTCCATTGAGGAATTGCTTCATAGGACCAAACAGATGAGAGTCCGACGGTGTAAGGTCCAGACTATGGTGGATGCAGTAGCACCTCCAACCAAAACTTGGCGATTTCCTCAGGAACAGGAGAAGCAACATGAGGGCAAGCATTGTCTTCTTGAAGTTTGACACCATCAGCATTAATGTTGTAGCGTTCGTCACGAAGGGCACGACGCAACTTAACTAACGTTTTAATGTAGGCCGCAGCAACCACAGTGGTGCATCAATTACACACCATGCATATCCCAAAACATTGTCACAACCACTTTCCTAGCACACTGAGTCACTTTGATTTCTTTCGTACTGGGGAACGAGCGTGTTTCCACCCCATAGGGACCTGCTTGGTTTCAGGTGTGTGGTGGTACGCCCACGACTCAACACCAGTGACGATTTCTTTCAAAAAGTCATGCCCTTTTACTGCGGAACGCATTAATTTATCCAAGCTTGTCATCATTCGGTGGCCCTTGTCGTTGTGTGTCAGGTTCTTAGGCACCCAGAGAGCACTAACTTAACGAAATGTCAAAATGTCATGAACAATACCGTACACCAACCCATAGGAAATGTCGAACTGCTTCGGTGAAGTTCGCAAGCTGCACACGCCGATCGTTCAAATCTGCTCAATGGCTCCGACATTCTGTGGGGCTGCAGCTGTTACCGGCTGCCCGGAGAGTGACAAATCGCTAAAGTTCACTCGGCCTCCTTCGAATAATGCAAACCATCTGGAGACACTGCTATGATCCATACGGACGTCCCTGTAAATTTCACACGGTTTCTGCCCTTTGGCTCACAAATATCGAACTGCATCTCGCTGTTCTTCACCAATTGCCGACAGTAACATGCGCCCATGTTTGTTTCGTAGTTGAGGCTTCTCTCGCTAAAGCTGCACACGAAAGAAAAGAAATACAATAAATTTTCTTTACTTCACGTCATTGGTCAGATATTTTTATGTCTCCATACTATAATGACCACTTCAGATCTGCAGCAAAATATGGGAAAACACAAATACAATTAACAGTTACTATACGGTTTAAAACAATAAAATAGACCACGATGAAAAGTGTTACTGACATAAATGTGCCTTGTGTCCTATATATATATGATGAGGCGTAACTGTTTCATAAAAACATGTCCTAATATACTGGATCCATAGTGGCATCGTCAAAAGCTAAACACAAAATCAGCGCCAGCAACGTCGAACTTATATAAATAATGGTATACACAAGACTCATTTTGTCAGCAGCACTACTGTTCAAAACAAACTATCGTACAGTAGCCACAAAGTGTTTGTGAGACCAGATGTCGCTACTGTAGGCGTACATATATTTTCACTGGTAATTGTGCGAATTAAATAAAGTGGGATGCAATCAATAGTCTGTAATGGGTTATAAGTTGTAAAAGACATAACGGGTTATAAGTTGTAAAAGGCATAACAGTAATAAAAAGCAATGAAATAAAACACGATAAAAGTTAGATTCTTGAAAAGGAAAAACTTAAGAGACAGTAACTGACATACGCTCAAGTGGCGATATTTTAGATAATACCATAAGTAATAATCAACTTTCCTAGTACACAGAATAATATAAAAATTACAAGCAAATAGCTAAAGAAGCGCAGTGAATGAAAACATACCGCCCCACGTAATCAGTAGTGTTTTGAGCAGTAGTGTGCGATCGCTGTTCACCTCTATCATCGCTACCGGAAGTGTGGTATGAGATTCCCTTGAAGACCATAGAGAATCTGTATTTATACATTCTGAGACGACTGGAAGCTGTTCTGTATGTCGATAGGTTTCGTGCACCGCATTAAGTGTGGTAATGTGTGTGTTTTTGGTGTTTCCGTATTTTTCTCCAACACCTGTCAACGCATTTTCCCGTCAATATCCACATATGACACGGATTGACCCTGCGAAATTATATCGTTGTACGACAAATAATGCAGGAGATTTCATAAACACTAGAACACCGCACCGATCACTATCACACCAATACTCCACTGTTTCGGTGTGATTGTTGAATAAGTTTCACATTCTTCTAGTATGGAAAGAAACTCGTATAAAAATGGCCTGAGTACGTGATGGCTATTTGTGGAGATCGCAGTACAGAATATCCAGAGAGCGCGCAGGTACGGCTTATCTGCCTCCATCTTTCGGGCTCTGAGAAAGATGAAATCATTTGCATGAGTGATGCTGCAGCGCCATACCGACAGACTCCACAGCTAGTACGTTGTAGCGTAGTGACTGCAGAATGACTGATTGTTGAGGTGAAGTCAGTAAAGCAACGTAAGAAGAGGAAGAGGCTGGGGTCCTTCCTGAGGGAGTACGCCACGGGAAGATCATGGGATTTTTCGACTGACGGATAATCGGACGACAACAGCAGAAATCCGGACAGAGGGTAGGGTCAGAGTTTCGCTACCAACCGACAGGAATAGGTTACTGGAATCTGGTTTCGCTACCAACCGACAGGAATAGGTTACTGGAATCTGGTTTGAGATCTCAAGGTGTCATGCCTCACTTGCCGCTGGCACCGTGCTACAGTAAGCAGAGACCTGCATGGTGTCCCATCATAGTCAATAGGAACATTGAGTGGCATTCTGCGATGTTCAGCCGTAAATCACTCTCGCCGGCCAGAGTGGCCGAGCGGTTCTAGGCGCTACAGTCTGGAACCGCGCGACTGCTACGTCGCAGGTTCGAATCCTGCCTCGGGCATGGATGTGTGTGATGTCCTTAGGTTGGTTATGTTTAAGTAGTTCTGAGTTCTAGGGGACTGATGACCTCAGAAGTTAAGTCCCATAGTGCTCAGAGCCATTTGAAATCACTCTCCCGTTTGTGGCAGTCAGCTCGACACCAACGTGTCCTTGGACAATCTGATAAATGACCAGAGTAAGAAGAGATTCTAAAGACTCTTACTTCCCAATTCGTGTAATTGTGTTTTACAAAACTATTGGAAACAGCAACAGGATTGATTTGATAATTTTTGACATTGACCGAACGTTTACCGGTAGTTTGCAAGAATGATAAACCTTATCGACATTCCCTGCGAAAAAAAAAAGAAAATGCGACACTGTCTAGGACATAATAGCACACGGCTTTACGGGAGGCTTAAGAATAAATCTAAGTTGAACCAGCAACTGATTAAAAGCAATATTGGCGAACATTCGGATTGTTGTGATACATTTTTCAAAGACTTGTGCTTAGCATTAGTGGATTTGGCATTCTGTTGAGGAAAATGAGTAATGTCCAACTTCGTGTATTTTTAGAAAAATACTCAAGGATACCAGACGAATATACAATGCGCAAAAACTATATGCCACAGTCCTTTACTATAATTTCATTTTAAAACCAGACCTATTAAAGCTGCACTAATAGTGTCAGCTTAATAAAACACGACTGGACGGAATTACAAAAGAGAATTTGCCGTCCAAATTGCTGATGCTGCCCTCAGTTCATGTTAGAAATACGCATATATGCCACAGAGTTTTCAAGAAGTAATTTGTAATATGTGGAATATACTGAAGCACGAAAGGATATGGATTTCTGTTGATGAAACAACAGATGCATCAGGACAGTGTGTGTGTTGCGTTGTAGTTGGTGCAATGAAAGCACTCGATCGAGTAAATTGTTGCGAAATTTTCAATGACTCATTAGCTTTCCTGTGGCCACAAGGTTTACGGTATGACAGTGTGCTGTTATTTTTCAGTGATGCTGTTCCTTATAGCGTGGGAACTAGATTAAAAGTTCTTTACCCTAAATTACTTCACCTGACGTACCTTGCTCACGGTTTACAATATGTCGCTGAAACCTTCAGAAGTCAGTATAACAATGTGGATTCTGCGGTTTCTATTGTGAAGACAGTGTTTGTCAAGTCACCAATTAAAATTTAGGAATTCCGTGAACTCATTCCAAATTTGGTTTTCAGCCAGTTTTAACTCGGCGGGAAACGTGGTTACATGCTGTTTTATACTACGCAGATCGTTTCACTGGAGTGAAAAATGTTTTGAATTCCCTAAATTCAGCAGATGAAGTCAGCGTTGCCACGTCACAAGAATGTTTTGCTAAAAACGGCATCCAAGAAAAGATACACAACAACCTTAATCAAAAAAGTTTTCGATAGTGCATAGTCATAGAGTATTTTTTGAAAGAATAAACCGCCATTTGACTACGTATTGCTGTAATTTCGTCTGTAAATCTAGATTTCGGTTTTCACACCATTATCGAGTACAATTTTCTTAGACCATTAACATAATTTTATTGTGTACTGTGCAAGATGTAAGGGTGTTGAATTGTGTACTTGTCAGCTGGGAGCTTGAAATAATTCCGTGAAACATTCACTTTCTATGGTAGATGAAATTGTAGTAACACTGTCGTCAGACACATAGATGGGGTTGCAAATATTTCTTTCGAGAAACTGTATCAGCTACTATAGAAAAATTCCAGTTAGAAACCGCTGCGTCAAATTTTTAAAATGCTTTCTAGTGAAGCAACAAAAAATGAAGAAGAATTCACCAAAGAGGGACTATGGTGCTTTTCGCATGCAACTGTGACGTCATGTGGCGTCAAAGGAACACTTTCACTGACAGAAGCAGAAGTTTTACACAGCAAAATCGTAAAATGACCTTCCTTGTGTATCATAATAGCTTTCAATAAGGTAACAGCTATGTGAAACCAACACATATGCGTCTATTCATTTTTCCTTTTTTGGTGCTTATTTTCACCATTCTTCCTGCTTATTTGCTTGCTTATTTTACTGTCTTTTATTTCTTAGAAACCCGGGCTTTATTAATAACCAAGAGCAAGCAGAGGTGGAGAGCTGCATTATTTTTGAAGGTGGGAGGGAGACAATGATGGAAGGCAATGTTCGTTATGTCCGAATGTAGTTTGCTTCTTTCCTAGAGGTGACCGGTCCTCGATCTCACTATATTTGCTGAACAATTTGTCACAGGCTCTTAACTGCATTGTCAAGTGTGTGGTAGATGTTATTGCGTCTGTAGTATAGCTTATTGCTTTGCGTAACAAGGGCAAACGAATCTCTCTCTCTCTCTCTCTCTCTCTCTCTCTCTCTCTCTCTCTTCCGCTCTCTCTCTCAGTCAACATGCTGGTGAATGTGTACTTTTGGCTGGCGACTGGTGCCGATGTAGCAAAGTGTGCTCATGTCCGCGACCGACTTACAATGTACATTGTTTCTTAGTGTTACACAGCTATGTTATCACCTCTGCCTGGTGTTGTCCGTATTTTGGCAGTGAACTTAGGAAAAAATTTAATATTTCCCCTTTTGAGATAGCTGCTGTGTGGTTGTCAGAAACGCGTTCTGTCCTGATCGGTTTTGATGGTGAGACTGTTTGAAACTATGTTAGGTTCATCATGCCATCGAGCGAGATGTCGCCTTTGCTTAAGACGCTAGACTCCTGCCATGGAGGACGATAGTTCAAATCTCCATCTGGTCACTGCATTTTATTCTTTTTATGGATACCCTACATCCCTTAAAGAAAGTGCCGGGATGGTTCCTTTGAAACAGAAACGGACCATTTCATTCACCATCTTCCTCAATCCACGGTTATTTTTGATATGCAATAACTGTTAAAAATATGTACCGGTATGTGAAATTGGATTACAATAAATGAGAATGTGATTCTCGCATTGTATCACCTTCTGGAAATTGCGTATAATGCTTCACACGCATACCCTACAACGCTGAAAGCAAATGCTGGGACGATTCCTTTGAAATAGACATGGACTGAATCATTTACCACCCTCCCTAATCTGAAGTTATGCTCCATCTATAATAACTTAGATGTTGTTGGAACGTTAAAAACTAATTTTCCTTCAACGAGACGATTCAATAATATAAGCTGTGATTGACAGATCTATAGGTCAAATTAGTGGAGACAGGACAACATTCTGCTAGTCCTATAACAGGAGTCTGCCTTCTTACAAGTTGTAAAGAAACTTCCGCTCCCTGTATTTTATCTCTACTACCTATAGAATCTCTATTACTCTACTACAGTAAATAGTTAAAAGCTTTTTCTGAATGTACAAGTGTTATAAATGCAGGTTTGTCTTTCTTCAGTATGTCTCCTACACTAGGTCTTAGTTTGGTATTGCCTATCTGTTGTTTCATTTCTCTGCAAATAACTTGTGTCGGTATTTTGCTATAATGACTTACTAAAGTGATGGTTAGTGGAATCATGACATTCATCCTGAAGTCTGAGGATATTTCACTTTGCTCATATATCTTGCGTGTCAGGTGGAACAGTTTTGTCATGGCCAGGTCTCCCAAAGATGGCATTCGTTGCGAGGGAATGTCGTCTGCTGGAGGCCCTTGATATCACACACTGATATAGAAGTAAAGAATAAGTTCCTAAAATAAGTATCCATACAGAATTCTGTGTCAGTTAAAAGTGCAGAAGAAGATATTAGAAGTATCTGAATTAAGTAGTTCGAAGAACATGAAGAAATACGTTAACAGCAGTTTGAGTACGAAACGATGAAGTACTAAAAGATGTAGACAAGAAAAGAAGTCTGTCGAAAACTTACCACAAAAAGGTACGGGTTAGCGGAACATCTGCTACTACAACCAGGAATAGTTAGCTTGGGATAGCAGGTGAAAATTTGTGGGGGCTGTCAAAGGCTAGAGAAAAAGTTTATGTAGAATGAGTGTAGTAGTTAAGTAAAGATGAAAAGAGTAGCGCAAGATAAGAGAAAGTGAAGGGCAGTGTCAAACCAGCTGCAGGAATGATGATTGGAGAAATAAGCCTGTCCTTTCCGAGGGTGTATATAAAAATTGGATTGGATGTATTGAGAAGGAACTGATGGTTCCGCTCTATTACTTTCCATTGAGGTGCCTTATGTTCCTCATTAGCAGTGTCACATTGCTCACCCTCATATTTTGTTCAGTTACCAAGATCCTTTCGCGAAGAGACGGAAACGACTGTCTTTAT
Source organism: Schistocerca serialis cubense (assembly GCF_023864345.2). Classification (NCBI taxonomy): domain Eukaryota; kingdom Metazoa; phylum Arthropoda; class Insecta; order Orthoptera; family Acrididae; genus Schistocerca; species Schistocerca serialis. The sequence continues at coordinate 672,049,865 of NC_064642.1, forward strand.
TTATTTTTCTTACGGTAGATATCCTTTTCCTATATCTAACATATTGCTATCGTTTGTCATGAATGACCGGTCGTTGTGGTCGAACGGTTCTAGGCGCTCCAGTCTGGAACCGCGCTACCCGTACGGTCGCATGTTCGAATCCTGTCTCAGGCATGGATATGTGTAATGTCCTTAGAATAGTTAAGTTTAAGTACTTCTAAGTTCTAGGGGACTGATGATCTGCGATGTTAAGTCCCATAGTGCTCACAGCCATTTGAACCATTTTTTTTCATGAATGAGTATTTTGATAGTGCCTACGTGAGTATAGCAGCTGTTGTGTGGAGATACATGTTTTACTTCGGCTTTTCTGTCAACCTAATACTTGAGGTGAACGTTCAAAGATTCACCTTTGGTGGTGGAATCTTTGTGGTTGTTAGAATCAGTTCCACTCGTTCTCAGGGAAGAAATGGTTCAAATGGCTCTAAGCACTATGGGACTTAACATCTGAGGTCATCAGTCCGCTAGACTTAGAACTACGTAAACCTAACTAACCTAAAGACATCACATACATCCATGTCCGAGGCAGGATTCGAACCTGCGACCATAGCAGTCGCGTGGTTCCGAACTGAAGCGCCTAGAACCGCTCGGCAACAACGGCCGGCCTCAGGGAAGAAGAGAGTGACCCTTAGCCGGTGCTCTGATATTTTCAACATTCGGTTCCCGGCTGGCTTAGAGGATGGACGAATTCTGTGTGCGTCTCCATCAGGCTATTTGGTAAATTCAAAGTATGACGTATATTGAGTTAAAATCAATAATCCATTCTTTTTCAGGACATTCATAGTTTATGTTATGTTGCGACCACCTTTTCTTGTTGTTCTACAAGTAATTCAGTAGTATCTCTTAGATTTCAATCGAGCCCATTGTGCTACTTTGAATCCAACGGAATGAAGTTGAACAAGTGGTGCGTTCCGCATGTTTCAAGTAGAACAACTTGAATGTTTGAAGTTGAACAAGTGGTGCCTTTAGCACATTTAATGTTTGAAGAGTTTATATGATAATGAGCTTTATTATTATTCAGTTTAGTTAAATTTTTCGAAAATTCTTTAATGGTTTTGCTTTCAGGGAACCATTTGGTTGCGGCCGTTGTAACAATGAGTAGGCATTTTCAGATTTTTGTTTCAGCTTAGCGTTGTTATCCAGTGAAGAGTGTGAGATATTTATGTGAAATTGTGATTTAAGAAAATACCATCTGCTACCCAAGTTAGTTAAGGTGCGGATTTGCGCGTGCTGCGTGGGCAATTTTTTTAATGATCCAGGAACGACCCAGTCTGGTGATTTCATAATTTTGTCGTTCACTTGCAATCACCGACATGGTGTTCGCTGCACAGTTAATGAGCAATGATCGTTCATGAAAAATTTCATGGCAGCCTAAATGCGTGATCGTGTGAATATTTGTTCGGATGTACCTTTGATTTGTACGTAATGTGTGTCGTGTATTTTTGTCTGCTTGGCCCTCGTTTGCCCCCGTATGATATCTTGTGTTTATGTATTGTTCTCGTCAAACCCATTCAGCTCCAAGTAGCCATTTTGTGTGCATAATTATTAGCAACGGCAGTGATAAACCAGTGTGTGAATGGTAGGACTATGAAAATTACGTGTGAGAATCACATAATCTCGATAGCGATGTAATTTCCTCCAAACCCTGTGCATAATAAATACCGAGATGACTAAGGTGTAGTTATGTGTAGACATTAAACCCCATCAGTACATTAAATACGAAATCGTATGTTAAATATGTTTTGCCTTCCTATGAGATTTGGGCAAAGTTTCCATAACGAGATTTAACATCACGTTGTTCATGTTAGTAATTTCAGTCACCTCTCCTCTTGTGATAATGCAATCCTGAACAGATTTATTCCCTGAAGTAACATTGAGTTATTAATTAAAGCAGAATCTCATGTGGGTATTTATCGTGTCAGACTATGGTGCAAACCCTTAAACTGAATTATCTGCTGTGGTTGCTTGTTCGCTGCCTACGCGTTATCCATTGTGCTAAGTAGTTTGCCTCATGATAAATGTAACTAACTGACTGAATGAACCATCCGGCCGACCCCCATTAACTCGCAACAAGCACACAATTAAAGAAGGTAGCACAAGTGCGAGCAATTGTAGGTACTATACTGCACACCGCCAGACATTAAGCTTATACCTGTCGAGTCCAACTCAGGGGAAAGTAAAGTAGGTACCGACGGAAATCTTTCAATATGTACAACAGGCATTCAATAAGTATTGCATCACATTTTATTTCTAAAAGCAGGTTATTTTTATTCAGGATTACAATACACCATATCATTCCCCACTCTTTTTCAACGTAATCTCCGTCAGGGCGACAGCATTACGCTCTGGGTTTCCGCCAAAAGAAACTCACTGACAGGTCTCTGCTTGGAACATACCTCCGTCACAGACGCCATTGTGACGGCTACGTACAGCATAGCCACCTAACGGAACTTCAACTGAATGTCTGGTTTTCTTCAACTGAAATTGGCCGAGAAAAAAGAAAGTATGTTGCATAACTTATTTAATGCCCCTTGGATACGGAAAAGTGGCCCTGAGATGGTAAAATAATGTACTCATCTGTTAATTCCCCGAGAATTCAACTTCATTGTTCAGCAATCTATTGTGTTCCCTGAGACTGTCTGTATTGTTCAATTTATTGTGCTCTGTTGCAGGTTAGACTCTTTCGCAGTTCTATCAAGATGGCTAAGGCCAAAACAACTTCTGAGTAACTGTTCAGAATCAGAGTTTATACTTTTTCTTACGGAGTCAGTAAATCAATACACCACTCTCATTTAGGAGAGATCCGATGTCAGGTACAATATTTGACAAGTATGATTGATTCAAAGTCCTACCATGGTTGGTTAGACTCCTTCAAGAATTCCTTTAAGTTCAGTCACATATGAATGGACTGGTGGCCATTAAAGACGCCGCGGCCTATTGTCCACTGGCGGTCGTCGTAACTAGAAGTAGTGGCGTCGGCTTCGAAAGCAGACCAGCCGATTTGCTCCCCCAGGTGACTCTGCTTGTCGGTTTTTTTTTCTTTTTTCCCTCCATTATTATTTCATCCCCCCTAGGCCCATTCAGGCAGGGGTATAAATAAGCTGCTCTTCAACTAGTAGAACTTGACACTAACTTAGATGACAAAAACAAAAAACAAGGTGACACATGTACTAAAAACAAATTGCTGTCTTCATGACTTGTTTAAAAACAGTACAGACAGCACAGTTAAAAACATTCGAGAAAAAATGGAACACAAAACAATTGAAAAAATACTGAGCATGACGGAAGATACACTGATCTTTAAAATCGGAGAACCGTGCACTTTCACTATAACTAGTAATGAACCTACCCTGGGATTGTAGATGAAGAGAAGGGTGGGTATGACGGGAGGTAGGTGAATGGTGGTGAGGGTGACAGTGAACTGCGAACGGGAAGCTATGGGGGACAAGTAGAGCGAGGTAACTGGTATTGGGGGCTGTACATTGAATACTGACAGGGATTTGGGGGTGGGAGAGGGGAGCAGGAAAAGGGGAAAGATAAGGTATGGTAGGGAAAGAGGAGAACGTCCGCCCCGATATCTGAGTGGTCAGCGTGACCGAATGCCGTGCAAAGGGGCCTGGGTTAGATTCCCAGCTGGGTCGGGGATTGTTCTCATCTCACGGACTTGGTGTTGTGTTGTCCTCGTCCTCGTCATCGTTTTGTGTTGCCTTCTTCATCATATCATCTACCGGGATGGCGACAGGAAGGGCATCCGGCCACCCCTTAAATTAACCTTCCCAAATCCAAACATAACATGCCGACCCTGCGAAGGTGCGAGACTGAGGCACAGGAAAGAGAGAGGGGAAGAGGAGGAGGAGGATCAGAGAGAGGGGTGGATAGGGTAGGATGGATTTGGAGTTGGTAGGACTGGTATGTTTGGTCAGAGTTCATCGTCTAGGGTAGGAAGGGGGTTGAAATTTCCTTAGGAGAGCATGTGGAGGGTGTTCAGGTGAAGGGTTGGTGATATGTTTTGGTAGAGGCGCGGCAGTACACTAGGATTGGAGAGAGGACACAATAGGCTTGTTGGAGTCGATTTTACGAAATGGTTCAAATGGCTCTGAGCACTATGGGACTCAACTGCTGAGGTCATTAGTCCCCTAGAACTTAGAACTAGTTAAACCTAACTAACCTAAGGACATCACAAACATCCATGCCCGAGGCAGGATTCGAACCTGCGACCGTAGCGGTCTTGTGGTTCCAGACTGCAGTGCCTTTAACCGCACGGCCACTTCGGCCGGCAGTCGATTTTACGGTTTTAGTCTGTTGTGGGCTTTCAGTTGGATGGTTATTAGCTGATATTTTCATGTTAGTTGTCCGTCGAGGGTTAGTCCAAGGTATTTTAATGTGTTAGCTTGATGGGACTGTTGTTAATGGTGGGTGGAAGTCATAGAGTCAGGAGATGCGGATAGTGCTTCCTCCAATTATTGCCTGTGTTTTGGAGGGGTTAATTCTAAGGATCCATTGGTTACACCAGAAGGTACACTGATTAAGATGGATTTGGAGGGATCATTGGGATTTCTGGAGGCCAAGGAGAGAGATGCTGTCAGACTATTGAAGGAGGTGGATGGGAGGACGTGGTTTGGGCTTATCTGCAGTGTACAAAACGTAAAGGAGACGGGAGAGAACGGAATCTTAGGGCAGCCCTGCAGTGGGGCAGAAGGTATCAGCATTGCTGTTATTAACTATGACATAGGATGAGCGATTGGAGAGGAGGGATACAATAAGGCAGACATAGTTGATTGGAACTGCAAATGTCTCGAGTTTGAGGAGGCCGGAATGTCACACGTCATCATAGTCTTTCTATAGATCAAGGGGACAAAGATGGTGGATGTACGGTTATTTAACAGTTCAGACAGTAGGTGGGTGAGGTTCAGAAGTTGCTCATTAGCAGAGAAGGAACAACAGAAGGAGCACTGGGTGATAGGAAGCAGATGGTGTTGGTGCAGATATCGGTGGATGTGTCAGGGAAGGATGGATTGAAAGACACCGCTAGACACTGAGGTGAGGCAGATGGGCGTAAGATGAGATATCAATGGGTGGTTTGTTTGGTTTCAGGAAAATCAGGACTTTGGAGGTCTTTCACATGTCGGGGTAGTAGCCTATGGAGAGGATACTGGTATGCAGGGTTGCAAGGACGGTGCCAAAAGGGATAGCGCAATCTTTGCGGTGTTGATAGATAATGTGGCTGTAACCAGGGAATGTGTTGCGTTTTCTGTGAAGTACTTGTTTTATGTCCTGTACTGTGATTGGAGTGTTTAACCAGGAGCTGGAATCCAGGGGAGAGACTGTGGTGTATGTGCGTTCATGGATAGTAGGGAATTGGGAGTAATGACAGTGAGGTCGTCGGGGATGGAGAAATGTCAGAGACATAATATGCAAAGCGATTGCCGTTTCTGAGGTCGTCAGGGAATGGAAGGTTGTTGTGAAGGATCGGTACTGAGGGATGGGAAGAGATGGGATGGGATGGAATGGGATGGGATAGGTACTAGTAAGTCGGTGGAATGCTTTCCAGGGTTTTGAAAAGTTAACGGGGTGTGTAGTATGTCTGTCGCTGGTCCCGGAGTTTTTTGGCATTGAGTAAATTTCTAATGTATCGGTGTATTTGCCGGTGGCGTGTGAGTATATCCTGGTCACGCATCCGGAATGAGGAGCAGTATAAGTAGCTGGATTCACAGTGCTTGCCGGGCTGTGCGGCCTACATGAATACCCAGTGGGCAGAATGAGACCGAGCAACACTCTGTACACGCCCATGTAACAGGTGATGTAAATTAGAATTGCAGAACTGCCACCCTCTGTAGGCCATATCGAAAATATAGTTTTAAACGGCCGTTATTTTAGCGCTTAACGCCTGCAAAGCCGGCCGCAGTAGCCGAGCGGTTCTAGGCAGTTCAATCCGGAACCACGCGTCTGCTACGGTCGCAGGTTCGAATCCTGCCTCGGGCATGGATGTGTGTGATGTCCTTAGGTTAGGTTTAAGTAGTTCTAAGTTCTAGAGGACTGATGACCTCAAGTGTTAAGCCGCATAGAGCTCAGAGCCATTTGGACCATTTTTGAACGCCTGCAAAGCAGGTAACCCAAATGACAAAGCTGTGTCGCTTGGAGGCTTTGTAGCCTTGGGCACTGGAAGGATAAATATGCGACAGACCGTCACACACAGTCGTGCTTCACGTCATCGCGCGACCACACCAAGTCGGTGCGGCGCACAGTTTTAATCTGACGGTTTCATATCAGCACACACTCCGCTGCAGTCTGAAAATTTCATTCTGGAAACTTGAATATTGTTGAAGGAATATCCGCTGCTATTGTTCCCTCATGAGGACGCGCAGTAGTTTTGCAGTTATACTTAGCTTCTTATGTAGAGAAACCTCAGACACATTGATAACCACGATCTGCACACTCCATGTGGCCTCTTTTTGAAAAAAAGGAAAGCTTCTTATTTTCATTTTCATGTAGTTTCTCATCGTAACTTATGCTCCGAGACTTATTTCTGCATGGGCGCTTGAAACTTTTTGTCTTGCATTGGAAGCCATGCCTGAATTTCGGATTGTGATTCTTGAGTCTGAATATCATCTAAATGGTTTTCTTTATTGTTAAACAGCTCTTCGCTATGACTGGTGTTATTCCAGTTATTCTCATTATTCCTTTGCGTTTCATCGATGATGCTGCTTTGAGTTTTGTTTAGATGAATGATGTCCGTTAGGTCGATCATCTGAGTGAAGAAAGGACACAGTATCGATGTATTCGCACCTTTGCCAGAAGCATTATCATTACATTTTTTTCCAGTCTCTCGGAAATCCTTCAGACTTCTCTCATGGTCTTCCTCAGTTCACCAATTTCAACAAAATGCTAATACCGTTGTGACGCTGTTACATATGTTACTGATACAATTTATGTTTTTTTCAGATATCTCGCCACCAGTTCGTCATTCAAAAGCTTGGGTTACTCTATTGGCTCTCCAATGTTACGGTTGGGAGGATCTTTCACAAAACTTGTAATGTGATGTGGGAAGTTTTGCACAAGGAGCATAATACGCATATTACGCCATTTCTGTCATCAACTCAAGAAGTGAAATGTGGAGCGACAAAATCTTGGGACAAATGCAAATTTCCTAATAGTTTCAGTTGCACCGATGGCAAACATATTAGAGTCAAGTGCCCGTCAGAAGCATTCTGAAAGTATATACTACAGCTACAAGCAATTTTTCTCAGCTGTGTTCCAAGCAGCCGTGTGAGCTAACTGTAGCTTCACCTGTGCCGATATTGGTGCCCCCTGCAAACAGAGTGACAGTGGTGCTTTGCAGTTTAGCAGTGAGAAACAGCTACCGGGAAGTAAAGAAAGATTACTAAATGTCTTGTTAGTTAACGGAGTTTTCCTGTTGAAAAAGTATCTCAAGCAGCCATTCCCATCACAAGTCTGCCACATTAGCGTGAGTTATTCAACAAGCGCCTGCCGCACGCAAAACGAGTGGTCGCATGTGCTTCTGCAATCGTGTCAAATAAATTGCGCCTGTTGCTTAAAGAAACTGAGGTTGCCCTGACAAAGCAGAAAACACTGTAAAATTTATTGCTTTACTACACTACTTAATAGTGGACAAAGAAGGCTCTGCAGGCTTTTAAATGATTTCGGCTCAAATATATACTCGACACAGACACTTACCACTCCGTTGACTGTATAGCAGAAGTACAACTAAGGCATCGGAAGTGAGAGAAAAATTTATCATATTTTTTTTCGAGAATGCTATGTAACGAATACTTATAATTATACTCTTATGTATCAGGCCCTTGATAATGAAACTGTATTATTAAGTAATACTATCATTTGCATATGTGAGGTACTGCAAACGATACGTGAAATAGAATACTGTGGCGATAAGACACTGCGGAGAATATTAGTAATGGTTTTACACGAATGTTATCTCTCGCATTAGCGAAAATTACATACTCAGGCTGCTCATGTAAACGTATCTTCTAATTAAACTTAAAACTTTATTTTACCTGTCTTCATTTTTGTCATTACAAATTTCCACTGGCATTTTACGGTCTAGAAACAAATGCATTTAGCATAAACTTGTCAAATTCCCTCAGAAGTGGCCTAATAAACTACTTGGCAATGGAGTGCCACTTGCATGTTCGCCTTCAGATTTAACGCGTCCCAGTAGCAAGACCCGTCTCTTGCATTAGCTAATTTTTGCTCTTGATTGTTTACAGGGAAGCGGAAGAGAACTCTTCGGATTACAGCTGTCTCTTAACATCAGCAACAATATTGTCACCGTAACAATTCTTTGAATGTAACACAAAATGACTCCGAGAGTTTTGGGCAGACTAGGGAAAATCGCATTTATAATAGCGTCTTCATTGTTCACTAAACACTCGAAAACAAAGAAAATTGTCACTCCTAATTCCATTGCTACCTTCTCAAGTCGGAAATAACATTTCTCTTGTGATAACTGCGGCGTCTTTTGGTCCACAACAGGCATTCTGCTTGCACCAGACTGAATAGCTTCTTGCAGTTCATCACCGTGTCACACGACTGTCTCGATGAATCCAAATTAATTTGAAGTGGCCCGCCCACCTAGCCGCGCGGTCTAACGCGCTGCTTCCCGAGCCAGAAAGGGTGCCGGTCCCCGGCACGAATCCGCCCGGCGGATTAGTGTCGAGGTCCAGTGTGCCGGCCAGCCTGTGGATGGTTTTTAATGCGGTTTCCCATCTGCCTCTGCGAAAGCGGGTTAGTTCCCCTTATTCCGCCTCAGTTACACTATGTTGGTGATTGCTGCGCAAACACTGTCTCCACGTGCGCGTACATCGTGATTGCTCTACGAAGCAAAGATTTGGGGTTACACTCGTCTGATGTCAGACTTTCCTTGTGGGGGGAGGGGGGGGGGGGTTGGGTGGGCTGCTGCAGCCTGTTGAGGGGGTTGTAAACCACTGAGGGCTACGGCGGTACGAAGCCTCTCCGTCGTTTCTGGGTCCCCGGTTTAAATACACAATAGAATTTGAAGTGGATGGTCGCGCGAGAATGCACGGCAAAGGACGGCCCGTTCGCTCTCTGTAGTACAATACCCATTTGAAGGCATGTACGAGGGTTGGAACTTTAATAGTGGCAACTATTTATTTACACTCGTACAAAATAGATACGCGTTTCAAAGTTTTACTTACCTCCAAAGTAGTCACCAGCATTGTGTATAACCAGTTGCCAACGTTGTGGAAGTCGTAGAATACTCTTGGCAGTGCCAGTTGTGTTGAGAGTTCAAGCGGCGTGGTCTGTTGCCCGACGAATTTGTAGCAGTTCTGAAGCGAATGCCGTGAAGTGTTACCGTCAGTTTAGAAATCGAGCTGAACTCACTAGGGCTTAAGTCAGATCGTAGGTTGTGTTCCGAAAATGAACAGCATAGAGACAGAAGAGATGACACTTTCTGCAGGACCTGACCATCATTTTGCAGGACAATGCTCAAGCACGTACAGTGCATGCTGTTACTGATTTGTTTGACTGGTGGGGCTGCTAAGTTCTATACCAACTACTGCACTCCCCTGAATTAAGCCCTAGTGAGTTCAATTTGATTTCTAAACTGAAGGTAAAACTTCACGGCATTCGCTTGAGAACTGCTACAAATTCGTCGGGCAATAGACCGCACCGCTCGAACTGTCAACACAACTGGCACTGCTAAGAGTATCCTACGACTTCCACATCGCTGGTAACGAACGAGTTATACACAATGCTGGTGACAACTTTGAAGATCAGTAAAACTTTGCAAAACGTATCTATTTTGTACGAGCTGTAAATAAATAGTTGCCACTATTGAAGTTCCAACCCTCGTATTTGTTTTACCCTCGCATTGTCGTACAAAACCGTGCGACGCTTTGTCGTAAGTTTATACACCCAGCTGACATTATACCTAGGGGTACAGCACTTTTAAGTTCAATCTGTAGAGTGGAATACTATAGTTAACCAAAGTACTACCAATGTACGTGCATTATCCATGTTAACAGATAAGCAGATGACGCAGCTGATCACCGTGTCATATTTACATGTTGTTACCATTCTCACGTGGATGTTTTAATTGATACGCTAATGGACTCAACTTTTGCAAATGTCTCAAATGATTAATTTCAGCTATACGAGACCGTGATAAAAGCTTGTGAAGTGTGTCGTTATGTGATGCTAATGACAATAAGGGACAAAGAGTGACTCCAAGTAGTCTCCTTCTGTGGGATAGCATTCAGCCGGCCGTAGTGGCCGTGCGGTTCTAGGCGCTACAGTCTGGAGCCGAGCGACCGCTACGGTCGCAGGTTCGAATCCTGCCTCGGGCATGGATGTGTGTGATGTCCTTAAGTTAGTTAGATTTAATTAGTTCTAAGTTCTAGGCGACTGATGATCTCAGAAATTAAGCTGCATAGTGCTCAGAGCCATTTGAACCATTTTTGATAGCATTCACAGGTCACGATATAACCGTCCGAATCGGATGAACACATCACCATAAATTGTGTTACTTTCGATCACTCCAAGAGACATACAAGGTCGATTTGAAATGTAATCAAGGGTATTGGCGCTGCCTGCTTACCAAAGATTCCGGTGGACTTTATTTCTACCATTACTTGGAATTAATGTCCGTCTCCGTAGCTAAGCGGTCAGCATGTCTGACTGCCATGCGGGGGACTCTGGTTCAATTCCCTGTGCTGGTAAGGATTTGTCGTTGGTAGGAACGGGTTGCGCACAGCATCATATGCCATCAGAGGTGCTATGTTAATGAGACGCAGCTGCTTCCTCTCTGGGAAGCTGACAAACTTTGGGAGTGTGTTGTGCTGACGACACGACACACTCTGTACTGTATTCGAATGGCGTCTTTGGGGAAGAATGACATGGTCGCCAAAAGCAGCCACACATTTGTCAGGACTGGAGCCTAGAGTGGGTAGTAAAACTGAAAATTTGTGTGTCGTAAGCGTGACAAATCCTTGGTGCCCTTACAGTTCAATTGATTGTATCTACCCTGTATTTGTCTCTGGCCTGTTGCTGTAATACAAGAGCACGCCTGCCCACAAGAGGGCACATAAGCAAATGGTTCAAGTGGCTCTAAGTACTATGGAACTTAACATCTGTGGTCATCAGTCCCCTAGAACTTAGAACTACTTAAACCTAACTAACCTAAGGACATTACACAACACCCAGTCATCACGAGGCAGAGAAAATCTCTGACCCCGCCGGGAATCGAACCCGGGAACCCGGGCGTGGGAAGCGAGAACGCTAGCGCACGACCATGAGCTGCGGACAAAACTTAGAACTACTTAAACCTAACCAACCTAAGGACAGCATACACATCCATGTCCGAGGCAGGATTCGAACCTGCGATCGTAGCAGCAGCTCTGTTCAGGACTCAAGCGTCACAGCGGCCGGCGCACATAAGCAGCGGCGAACATCTATACAGGGGCGTGCTTGACTTGGTGTGAGGAACTGAAACCGGTATGGGACTTCCAAATCCAGGTTTACCGACGACGTGTGAATGTTCTGTTTGGCCGAACATAACTGGAAGGTTACGGAGTGTTACTGTCACCATCACGCCAGTTGGAGTTTTAACTGTCAGCGGCTTGACCGTTGGAGGAAGCGAACCTACCCGGGGAACTGATGCGTGCCCTTGTGTCTGGGCCACTGCATCCTGGTTCTTTTCGGGTCTAGCTAGTGTTTGCAGTCGTTTTTCCGATTCGCTGTTGTGAGCCGAAGGCGCTATTTTGTGTTTTGCCACTAGGCTGTGTTTAGCAAAATTTATGGACAAGCATTCGCTGTTCGCAAGTTGTATTAGATTTTGATTTCGTGATCTACTTCTCACGTTACCGAACAGCGTGACTGGTTCGTTTGTATTCACAAGCCACGCTCTCTATGAAATCATTATGTACGTTATCTGCCTGGAGTATTTCTTATTCAATGTTCCCCAGTCTTCCATAATTCGTTGGTGTTCTGTATTTTATTAGAACGCGCTTACTGTTCAGATTAACTGTAAGCTACCTGGCAAATTATCTGTTCAGTGCCCGCCGGGAATTTTTAAATCATTGGTGACTTACATTTTATTGAAATAGTGTTGAACTCAGTTAGCGTTAAAGTTTTCTTAAGCTGCCTGCCTGGCATATTATCGATTCAATGCTCGCAGACCTTCTTTAACTCTTTAGTGATTTTGGTATTTACTCGTAATTTAGAATCGTGGTTAATGCTTTCAGTGTTTGCCATATAAGTTTAACTCATTGGCGTTCTCTGTTTAATTATAATATTGTTTAACGCTTTCCGTGCTTGTAAAACTTGTTTTACACATTAGTGTTTTATATTTTATTAGAAGTGTTAAATTCCGCTTATACATATCTGTTACAGGTCAGTACAACTATTACTTGACGCTTTATTTATCAGGGCCAAACCCAGAAGGGGGCCTCTTTGTATGCTTTGGTTAGCCTTCTGGCATTCGCCAAGTCATTTTGTACATCCCTCATACACCTGTAGAAAAGTTATCCCTTTGGCAAGTCAGCTGGCCAGCTGATTCTAAACTTCCTGCATTAATTGTCACTTGGTGTTGTCGTGACTACCATTATATAATTTTTTTCCCAACTGCCTTAACGATTCTGTATGTATATTTGATCGGTTATTGCCTGCTTGCTTTCCTCCGAAATAAAGCGTTTGCCTTGCTTTTGTGTATTAAACTTACTGTGTGTTGTGTGATGTCCTTAGGTTAGTTAGGTTTAAGTAGTTCTAAGTTCTATGGGATTGATGGCCATAGATGTTAAGTCCCATAGTGCTCAGAGCCATTTGAACAATTTTGTATTATACTTCAGTTATTTGTGATTTAATGCAAATGATTTCTTTTAAATACGCTCAAGTAATTTGAAGCAACACCGTCTATAGGCGGCCGATGGTATAAGTTCAGTCTGACGCTTTGGTCGACCGTTGATCCGTAAAGGTTCAATTGGTTCAATTGGCTCTGAGCACTATGGGACTCAACATCTGACGTCATTAGTCCCGTAGAACTTAGAACTACTTAAATTTAACTAACCTAAGGACATCACACAGATCCATGCCCGAGGCAGGATTCGAACCTGCGACCGTAGCGGTCGCACGGTTCCAGACTGAAGTGCCTAGAACCGCTCGGCCATACTGGCAGGCGATCCGTAAAGCTCTCTATGTTTAAGTTTAAGATCCTTCATGATAGTTACTAATTCCACGTAATTCATGTAAATCCTGAGAACCTTCACCATTATAAATTTTGTTGCATGGCCACCTGCTGGTAATTCAGTTACCCTGTATGTGTCGTAAATGCTATTAAAGTTCCTTGCAGTGAAGTCCTGTTCACATAAGATAGGTAAGTGTTCCCGTAAACTGGTCTTTATGGCCGAGGCATCGTTTTCTTTGATCGTGATTTATGTAAAATTGTATTATTTGAAATGGCGTCATCGTGGTAGATATTTATCATTGGGTCTTAAGTTGTTTGGGCAGTTGCTAATTATAATTATTTGGTTGATCAGTATACTTTCTTGATTCGTAATTCCCTCTTAACAATCTTTATTGCAACTGATTAATAATTTAACATATTTTGGTTTCGCCGTGGAAGACATTTTGTCATTGGGTCAAAGCCGTTTGTGCAAATGCTAATTACAGTCACATGCTTGATCAGTAATTTATGTTCTTGTATCAGGGTTAACGGGCAGCACCGTGGGACAGTTAATAATTTGGGTGCAGCTGCTTAGTACTTGAATTATTTTGACAGTTTCATTTTTATCCGCCAACGTGGTGCACTTTTTTATGGCCTTACTCCCGCGCATTTCAAGGATTGTACTCAAATATGTATTTTTTTCACTCTAAAGTGTGTAACTTTATTTCTGATAATAAATTGCTACTCACGTATACTTTATTTTGTGGTCATAGTACCTTCCTATTCCTCAACTGGCTACCTACGTTTCAGCTTGTACGGCTGACAATGCGCTATCTTAATTTGTTCTTCTAAATACGAGGGTTGGAACTTTAATAGTGGCAACTATTTACTTACACTCGTACAAAATAGATACGCGTTTCAAAGTTTTACTGATCTTCAAAGTAGTCACCAACATTCTGTACAACCCGTTACCAGCGATGTGGAAGTCGTGGCATACTCTTAGCAGTGCCAGTTGTGTTTGACAGTTCGAGCGGCGCGGTCTATTGCCCGACTAATTTGTAGCAGTTCTGAAACGAATGCCGTGAAGTGTTTCCTTCAGTTTAGAAATCGACTTGAACTTACGAGGGCTCAATTCAGATCGCAGTTTGTATTCCAAAAATGAACAGCATAGAGACAGAAGTGATGACACTTTCTGCAGGACCTGACCATCATTTTTCACGACAATGCTCAAGCACGTACAGTGCAAGCTGTTACTGATTTGTTTGACTGATGGGGCTGCTAAGTGCTATACCAACTACTGCACTCCCCTGACTTAAGCCCTAGTGAGTTCAATTTGATTTCTAAACTGAAGGTAACACTTCACGGCATTCGCTTCAGAACTGCTACAAATTCGTCGGGTAATAGACCGCGCCGCTTGAAGTGTCAACACAACTGGCACTGCTAAGAGTATCCTACGACTTCCACATCGCTGGCAACGGATTATACACAATGCTGTCGACTACTTTGAAGGTCAGTAAAACTTTGAGTGTAAATAAATAGTTGCCACTATTAAAGTTCCAACCCTCGTAGGAAGCTACACCACTGCCTTCCATCAAGGGCGCAGAAATTAAAGAGGGGGGGGGGGGGCGAGTCAATCTCTACAGCAACCAATTTTTACATAAATCATTTGGTCACATTCAAGATTTTTCATGCCACCAGAACCAAATCCTATAGGTTATACTGTTACCTAAACTGAAGGTGTAGCGGAATCACGGGAAGTAATTTTTTTAAAAGTGTATCAGAATTCTTTAATGAAAGAAACTTTGTACTCCAGAGTCCATGGGGAGGGCAGTGACCCGTTCTTGGCCTGCCGCTCACCCTCAGCTCCCCTTCCCCCCCACACTCCTTGCGGACGCCTATGCTTACACCCCTTTTAAATGAGAGCTGACAGTTCTCCGTAATCCACATTTCTATTGCAGCTGTAGTACAAAGTTCCATCAAAGCCTGCGTTACGCCGTTTCAACCGAAGCATTTGCTTCGGTTCTTTCCCTTATTTCCAGCCGAACTCAACCAATTCTCTTCACAAAAACAGAAAGCCTCCGAAAATTAATGCGGAATGGCGAGGAAAATTCTAATTTCCGAGGTATGTGCCTCTTATAATTAAGCGTTTAAAACTTCTCGTTCTTCTGTCTCGTGCCAGTGAAGTGCAAGTAATTTAGTACTACGTACTCTAGTAGTTGCTATGGTCTTCATTACTTACACTCGATCTAAATTCCATCTTGCTTATTGCGTAGCACCGACATGAAAGGCGGAATCTTGATGTAATAAGCGTCGATGTCATACAAAGCGGAAGATTGGTTTTATTTATAGCTTTCTCCCTGTTGACAGAGTCAATATTTTCTACATTGTTCAAAAGTTCGCGTTGCATTTTACACTGAAGCGCTAAAGAAACTGGTATAGGCAAGGTTATTCAACTACAGGGATATGTAACCAGGCAGAATACGGCGCTGCAGTCAGCAACGCCTATATAAGTCAACAAGTGTCTGGCGTAGTTGTTAGATCGGTTATTGCTGCTACAATGGCAGTTTATCAAGACTTAAGTGAGTTTGAACATAGTGTTATAGTCGGCGATGAACGATAGGACACAGCATCTCCGAGATAGCGATTAAGTGCGGATTTTCCCGTATGACCATTACACAAGTGTACCGTGACTATCAGGAATCTCGTAAAACATCAAAATTCCGACGTCGCTGCGGCCGGAAAAAGATACTGCGAGAATGGGACCCACGACGACTGTAGAGAATCGTTCAATCCGACAGAAGTGCAACCCTTCCGCAGATTGTTGCAGATTTCAATGCTGGGCCATCAACAAGTGTCAGCGTGCGAACCATTGAACGAAACATCGTCGGTATGGGCTTTCGCAGCCGCAGGTCCACTCATATACGCTTGATGACTGTACGACACGAAGCTTTAGGCTTCTCCTGGGCCCGTAAACACTCACATTGGACTGTTGGCTAATAGAGACATGTTGCCTGGTCGGACGAGTCTCGTTTCAAACTGTATCGAACGGATGGACGTGTACGGCTGTGGAGACTACCTCATGAATCCATGGACCCTGCATGTCAGCAGGGGACTGTTCAAGCTGATGGAGGCTATGTAATGGTGTGGGGCATGTGCAGTTGGAGTGATATGGGACTCCTGATACGTCTAGATTCGACTCTGACGGGTGACGGGAAGGTAATCATCCTGTCTGATCACATGCATCCATTCATGTTCACTGTGGATTCCGACGGACTTGGGCAACTGCAGAAGGACAATGCGACACCGCACACTTCCATAATTGCTACGGAGTGGCTCCAGGAACACTCTTCTGAGTTTAAATACTTCCGCTGTCCACCAGACTTCCACAGATGAACATTATTGAGCATATCTGGGATGCCTTGCAACGTGCTGTTCAGGTGCAATCTCCGCCCCCTGGTACTCTTGCGGATTTATGGACAGCACTGCAGGATTCATGGTGTCAATACCCTCCAGCACTTCTTCAGTCATTCTGCATGCTCGCGGGGGCCCTACACGATATTAGGCAGGTGTACCAGTTTCTTTGGCTCTTCAGTGAAGATGTCACCTAAACAATACACCCCGAAGGTTTTAATTTTCCTATTCTTCTTAGCAGTTACTATGCTGGAGAAAATTAACTCTTGTCTTTGAGATGTACTAGGACCTAGGACCAACACACTTGTGGTAGCGTTAGTTTTAAATCACAAAACGGTATTACGTGACAAAGTTTTCTTTTTCTGCAGACATGATATTTAAAATCAAAAGAATAAAAAAACTATAATCCAACCTCCTGTGAATACCCATGTATGTTATTAACAATTAGCCCCTGAGAGGTTACCCATCTTTTACGTTAACCTGTTTTTTTGAAGCGGATGTTTTATCTTAACGTGTCTTTTCACTATTCACTTAGCTTTCTCTGTTGAATCGTGGGAGAAGCAACGTCTAAATCCTTTCTCCCGCCTGCTTACGAAATAATAAATTAAAAATTAATTGTGTTTCATTTCTTAAGATCAGATGAGATACACTATTTGACATAACATTTTCTGAATTAAATGCATAGTTTAAGAGTTACAGAGGCAGTTATTAATGGGTGAAGCCGAACTGTTCAATGACCATTTTGTTAACGGAGAAAGAACTTATCTTCGCCAGTATCAACGTCCGATTCTTTTCTATTCCTAGATTATTTCAGTGTAAGAATATTGTTAAACTTCCAGGGTCGAATATCACTGAATAATGACGGCAGACATTGCCTGAGAAGTAATCATTTTTCCCTCTTCACTGAAACTTTGAATCATTAGCGTTTTTAATGCCCTTTAGTTGGAGGATTTTTCCACCTTGTTACTTTATTGAGAGGGGACATTTCGGTGGCTCTATTGGAATGAGACATAACAAGAACTATTGTTTTGAATATTTGTCATCCGCTGTTGTAAAAACGATGGTGGTACAAAACTTTAGGCAAACTCGCTATTTTCAAACTTCTCTTGCTAGGTTTCGTACTGCCTTTCTTTCAACAATACCTGCCGACAAATTTTTAAACAATTGTAATGTTAAAATAAGCACTGTTGTGATAAAATAGATACTTGACGTGGAGGTTTTAGTTGACCAATTTGTTTTCTTTTTACAATTTTCCTAATGACCTAACAGTACAACAATGCCTCCAATTGTTTGGCTCAACTTTTGGTAATCGATCATCTTCAAAAAAGTCTATTTAAAATTGGTTTGCAGAATTTTTTGATGAATTTCTTAAGGTCGACTGAACCCAGTTGTTGTTCCAAAAAACAACGATGCTACATACTGCCTAACTGAAGAGTAAAGGCATGGGACTTCATACGGTACATTCGATTTAGCTTCAACATTCAACTGTGAAAGAGATATAATCACGAAGGATTCCATACAATATGATCGAACCTTAAAAGTACGTTGTACGTAAATGCTCAAACAATTAGGCGGAGGAAGTGCAGACTTCATATACAACATATAAAGGTCCAATACGCTCATTTGGCGTGTCTATACGGTCACTACAATAGTAGTAGTTAATCGAACTTTCTTGTGTGGCAAAATACCGTCTGATTTGAGTCGCTTATAACAACGAGACTAATAATGCGTAAGCAATGACTGAGCCTACAACAGATTCATCATGTCTGTACGTGTTTGTCACGCAGTATTTGTTTTGTTTGTTTTGCATGTGACGTCATCGTACCACTGTAGCGCAGTCGTCTAGCTGCTTTGCGTAAAGTTATAATACGTATGCTGAAATATAAGTGGAAATCGGTGTTAAATTTAAAATTAGAAAATAATGTAAGATGTCGACTCATATGACTCCTAATTGTGCTAGGAATTGTAGAAGAGTCAAATCAGAGGAATGCTCGTGTCCAAAGTAAAGCAAAGCCTAAGAAGTCCAGTGTCGGACGAATGCGAGAGCTACGGCAGTGTCGAAAAGGCAAAGCCGTTATTTAACCGGGCCTTCGGGCATACAGCGGTCAGCGACGGTCCAGATGTCTATGAATCACTTGCAGGGGTCATTGGAAAGCAATACAGAAAACAGTGGTAATACAGAGATGTACTGTAACGTCACAGCACCAAGCGGGTATGTATCGCGACCAGCAAATACCAGGCGATAAATTTGTGATTTATATATCATGTAGCCGTCTTACTGCTCCGTGTAACCACTGTAAGAGACTGACACGAAACACTTGTCCTGTTTTTATCTCGATGCTTTCATGAAAAATCTACGGTGTACACTCGAACTGCGCACACAACCGATATTTTTCCTCTAAAATATTATTTTCAAATATAAGGCTACGAAAAAACTGTTGCTAACTGATACGAGAAGGGCGACAAATGGGAAAAAGCTTTTATTAACGATTTTAGAAAAAAATGTTTCACTCTGCAGTGGAGTGTAAGCCTTCCGTAAGCAAGTGCTCTATCGACTTCGCTAACCAAGCACGATTCTGTCCGGCACATAGTTTCAAGCTGCCAGTAAGTTTCATGTCAGTGCACGCTTTGATGCAGCGTGAAAATGTCATTCTGGAAACTTCCCTCAGGCTGTGGCTACGCCATGTCTCCGCAGCATCCGTTCTTTCGGAAGAGCTAATCCTGCAAGTTTCGCAGGAGAGATTCTCTGAAGTTTGGAAGACAGGAGATGAGGTTCTGGCGGAAGTAAAGCCTTGAGGACGGTCATGAGTCGTGCTTGGGTAGTTGAGTCCTTAGAGCACTTGCTAGCGAAAGGCGAAGGTCCCGAGTTCGAGTCTCGGCCCGACACGAAATTTTCATCTGCCAGGTAGTTTCAGTTTGTTTCGTGTTCGCTGCTAAAGCTGTTCGAGCCGCCGCCAGATTAGTGCTACAGAGAACGCAATACCCGGGAAACTAAATGTGGCGGAAGCCGGAAAAATGCTCTAAGAGGCACGGCATCCACAATCAGCCCCTATCAGGAAGAAAAGGAAATTTTCAAATTGTAGTAGTCAGTCATTGCATTGTATTCATCCTGGACTAACTGATATATAATTCCGCCAGGGTCATTTCCAATTACCTATGTTTTTTTTTCCAGGACTGTCAGAAAGTGAAGTGACTGTTATATTATTCGAAGAATAAATGTTGTGTTTTTAATTCAGCGAACAATGGTTTAACTTTACACAGTGAACTGAAATGTATTCTCATTTTATTCTCAGCAATTTGGGGTAGTGCACAGCACATTTAAAAGGCTGCATGGAGCTGAGTCAAACTTTTACTTATTGACTGATCACTTGGTTTCCTTTGGTTTTTGTAGCTGCTCCGGTATCGGCAGAACAATACTGAATGCAGTCAGATGCGAATTTTTGGGCCGCAGTTATGATTCCTATACTAGTGACTTAAATTTTAAGAGGAATTTTTTAATTATTTGAGGCACAATTATAGCGGTGTATCACTCAACACAAGCTTTAAGAACTACATTAACATTGGAAAAAATGGTTCAAATGGTTCTAGGATTTGTGAGACGTAACATGTGAGGTCATCTGTCCCCTAGACTTAGAACTACTGAAGCCTAACTAACCTAACGACATCACACATCCATGCCTGAGTCAGGATTCGAACCTGCGGCCGTATCAGCAGCACGGTTCCGGACTGAAGCGCCTAGAAACGCTCGGCCACAGCGGCTGGGAGTTAACATTGAACTCAGGAGTCGGGACTAAAAAACGTTTCATTAAATTCGAGCCTCGTTTTTAGGAAAGAGAGCCGCCACAAATATTACAACAGGAGGTTAAATTAGCATATATTCTTAGAAGCAGGAATCTAAGAGGTAATGAAGTGCTTGGATATCCCACTGAAACTACACCGATCGAAGGTGATCCATTCGTGAACCACTTCTAAGAAAATGGTCACTTGTTGCAACGGAGATGCTGGACACGTACCGACCATTGTTTTAGATGAATAGGTAACACTGAATGATACACAACAATTTGTTTGCCACAAATACTCGATGAAATCAGCAAACCAACCGAAAACTGCGTATCATTCTTCATCAAGACAATGCCAGCTGTCACACAGCCACATGTAACAATTGATTATTCAAGACGATAATAATCCAGATAACGTCTCACTGCCCTTATTAGCCTGATTTATTGCCTGATGACTTCTTTCGTTCCCTTATTTCAAACAAAAATCGAGGGAAGTGCGATTTCCATCTCCTCAAGAAGCGTACATAAAAAGCTACGCCAGATAACCCTAATCTGTGCTTTATACAAAGTTTTTATAAGAATCCTAGCTGATGTCGACTACAAACTGCTATGGCTCAGTCTGGTTAAATAAAAAAGAAATAAAAGAGTAAACACATGTTACTAGTAAGTATGGAAACTGGAAATATGTCCTTAACCCCCTTCTCTCTTCTTTCTCTGTCCGTCTCCTTCTCCTGTCTGTCCATCTATATCTTCCCCATCTCTCTCCATCACCTCCTCCCCTCTTTCTCTGCCCATCTTCTTCTGCCCATCTCTCCACCTTTCCTCCTGCTCCGTCTTTCTCCCTCTCTCACCGTCCATAACCCATAACCTCCTCCTTTATATATCCATCTTCTCCTCCCACCTCTCTCCATCTCCTCTTACCCTCCTCCCTCAGTTAATCCACTCCTTTCCGCTTCATATATATATATATATATATATATATATATATATATATATATATATATATATATATATATATATATATATATTCCGCCAAAGCCGGTCGCAAGCCTGGTTGAAAAAGGAGGAGGGGGAGGAGTAACACCCCGGACGGTGAACAACACAGTGAAGGCGCAGATGAAGACCTTCAGTGCGGCGGAACTGGAGGAAGAGGCAACCCAAATCCACTAGCTCTGTTCTGGAATCCAGCGGGTAGTGGCCAGCGTCTGTTCCCTAGTTGGTGCCGCTGCTCCATGCTCTTCTTGATCTCAACAATCAAGTCGTAAACATGTGACCTCCATTGGTCATCGGATTCTGGGGGACCAGGAACGTCATGCGCAGAAGAGTCGCTGCTTCTCAAAACCTCTAAGACCACAACAGAATAACTTTATAGGAACTCTCAACACGAACACACTCTCCAAAGTAGGTAAACTCAAATAACTCACAAGTACTGTGGAAAAATTCCCATAAAAATCCTGGCGATTCAAGAAACACGATTTACTGACGAAAATCATTTTGAGTCAGGAAACTTCAGAATCTACAAAGGAAAACCTGCAGTTCAGCTGAACAAGGGCCCCAAACAATTTGGCACAGCTTCTGTTGTGCACAAATCAATTATAGATTCAATAATAAATTTCCATTCAACGTCAGAAAGAATCTCCGCAATCTCAGTAAAATCTGGAAACAAGGCATACACACTGATATATGCACATGCCCCCCAAATGATTTCAATATAACAGATCCACAGGCAAGAGATGACTTCTGGGAGCTACTGGAGGAAACCTCAAGCAAAATCCCTACTCATCACGTGAAAATTATGTGAGAATATTTCAATGGGCAGCTCGGCAAAGAAAAAATTCAGGAAAACAACGGGAATTCATACAACTTACAAGAGAACAAATAAGAACGGCAAGAGACTGATAAACTTCTGAGAAAATTTTGATCTTAAAATCATGTCCTCACAATTCCTTAAACCTGTAAACAAACTTACAACATGGAAATCACCAAATTCAACTTTGGTGAATTTCAGATAGACCATGTCGCCATGTCTAATAAGAATACCAAAGAAATACTCAACGTACGAACAAGAAAGGGATTTTTTTGAGTCAGACCACCATTAGCTGCAAATAAAGATTAAATTTAAACCTAACAGAAAGAAATTACCAACGAACAAAACAGTTAGAATTGATCCTTAAACTTAACAAAAGGGAAATTCTCCAGGAAATCGGGCTATCAAACGCAACGAACTGGAAGGAACTTGCAGAATTACTGAAAACCGCTACGAAATTTGGAAAATCTCCAAGAAATAGGAAATACAGATGGTGGAACACCGCATGTAATAAAGCAATAGAAGAAAGAATACAAGCTTGGAAAACTTTCAGTAGCAACAAAACTACACAAAAACGGCAGTAATTTTTGAAAATGCACAAGAGTTCACCAAAGGCAATACGAAGAGGAAAACCTAGATATTAAATAAGCTGGTTTAAAGAAATTGACCAAGAATTTATCAAGAACAACACCAGAAACTTTTACAAAAAACTGTGCTTTCGCTGGCCCGACGGATCACTGGCAACCAACCCTAAAAAGAACTGTCAAATTTTAGATAAATATTTTCATTCACTTCTCAACTGAGAGCCTCCCACAGAACAACTAGATTTCGAAAAACGAACATCCAGTAACGATTCAAATCCACCATAACTTAAAGAGGTAAAGGAAATAATCAATTCTTTGAAGAACAAGTCCCCAGGGGAAGACGAAATCATAGCAGAAGAATGGAAATCTGACACAAGCAACCCACAGAAATATATAAAACGTTTGCGAAACTGAACAAATACCTGCGGAGTATAAGTGTGCATTAATTCACCCTCTCCACAAAAAAGGTGCAGGGAATTTCACTGCTCTCTGTAATATGCAATTTTTTTTAAAGTCCCTGTTAAACAGACTAGAATAACAAGTGGACCTGTTAATTGGGAAGTATCAGGCAGGGTTTCGCAAAGGTCGATCTTGTATCGAAAAGATATGGAACTTACAAACAATATTGCAAATGAGAAGATGTAGAATTACTATGGTAACTTTTGTCGATTACAAAAAGGCTTATGATTCATTAGATAGACAAATATTATTCCCCACTTTAGAGGAGTTCATGATTGACAATAAAACAAGGTCAGTTATTCAACAGGCATTACAGATACCAAAAAAAAAAAAGTTCAAAAATGTGTGTGTGTGAAATCTTACGGGACTTAATTGCTAAGGTCCTCAGTCCCTAAGCTCACACACAATTTAGCCTAAATTATCCTAAGGACAAACACACACACACCCATGCCCGAGGGAGGACTTGAGCCTCCACCGGGACCAGCTGCACAGTCCATGACTGCAGCGTACTAGACCGCTCGGCTAATCCCGCGCGGCTTAACAGATACAACCTCCAAAGTTAAATTCATGGGAGAAACATCAGAAGCATTTCATATACATACTGGTGTTCACAAAGGAGATGGGACGTACCCCCCTTCTATTTAACATGGTTCTGGAAAAATTGTGAGAACATGGGAAACGGAAATAAAAGGAATTAAGCCTGGGATTAAAAAAGAGCAGAGAATTAGGGTGAAGTGTCTGGCTTTCGCGGACGATCTTGCCATTCTAACGAACAATAGAGAGGAAGCCCAACTTCCATTCGAAAAACTACACGAAATCTCACAGAAAACTGGGCTACAGAACTCCTACGAGAAAACACAATACATGGAAAACAAACATGTAGATAACCTCCCCATTACTACTCAATACGGGAAAGTGCCAGAAATTGCCCACTTCAGATATCTGTGAGAGATAATCCAACCATCAGGACTGGTCTCAATAGCCACAAAAAGCATGTAAGCTTACTTGGAATCACTATAATAGGACATATATTTCTATCAATGCGAAACTAAGGCACCACACCACAGGAATCCTATCAAAAGCACATTAAGCTGCAGAAACTACAGTGATTCATGGTCATATTAAGATCAGAGAGACTGAAAAGCAGGAAAGAAAAATTCTGAGGGAAATATATGGACCAGTGGATGAAGAGGCCAACTAGAGAGATTTCCAAAGACATAGAAACGATAACAGACACATTTAGAAAGAGAAGGATGATATTTTACGGACATACCAGCAGGACGAATAAAACCAGGCTTTGAGAAAGTAAACACGAGTCAAAACAAGACAAAGTGGATCAGTGAAACAGAAGAAGACATTAGAGAACTGAGAATCACACAAGACAACATAAACAATAGAGAACAGTTTAGAAAGATCATAAAGAAATACACACTTAAACAAGAACACACAAAGAACATAACGGGAAAAAGATGGTCAGAAGAATGCAAGAGAGAACACAGTGAATGTATGAAGAGAATCTGGGAAGAATGAAGAAATATATATATATATATATATATATATATATATATATAAAGTTTTGCATCACCTCAGTTCAGAGAATTCCGGAACCTGTACAGAAAATTGGATTAAACATCAACATAAACATCATTTCTGCCTTTTCATTGTTCACGAAAACCACACATTGCATGTTGTACCACCATACAGTGAGACCTTCAGACGTGGTAGTCCAGATTACTGTACACACCAGTACCTCTAACATGCAGTAGCACGTCCTCTTTGCATTGATGCATGCCTGTATTCATCGTAGCAACTCAGGTTTACACCAACCACACTCAAGCAACATGGCGACTATCAAATCTAACCTAAATGCGTATGTAACTACAAACGTGCTTGTAAAAGTAGTTAAGGTTTCTGTTTTTACGGATGTCAAAATGACATAAAAAATATTCCACATACCTGACAAACGTTTGCAGTTGAGAAGAAACATTCGTACAATAGCCGACGCTGTAACCGCACTGCTTGGAACAATGTTTCCAGCTGCTCATTGCTATATATTATCAACAACAGGCATCGTTTACAGCCCTGGCCGCCAGACAGCAGCAATTCCCATACCCTCTTAGTGAGGATTAATTATGACGACTTTTGAAGAAAAAATTTTATCAACTCGAGAAGCGAATTAAACGAATCTGATGTCAAAGGTATTGATTTAATTTCCTTAATGCGTCTCCCTTTGTTACTGAGATGGACCACGCGCAGCAGAGACTGGTGGCAGGCCTTGTGGCCAGTCCACCAAAAGTCATCTCCACTACCTGGTATGCTCCTTGAAACTTTGTCAAGAATTTCTTAGTTTTACCCTTCGGGATGTAAGGATTTGCTAGTAAGACCCACTGCACTGAGGTAACATAAAATTTATCCAATGCATTTTTGAAGCTTCAAGGTTATCGTATTGCCACGTTTTACTCGTTCCTAGACTTCTTTCAATACAGTATTACAATGCCTGTAATGTTCAGAAGTATGATGCAATGTTCCTTCGGACATCGCACAGATGTACGAGGGCAAGCTCTAGACACACGGTTGACGATATATGGAAGTTAATAGTAAAATGGAACACCTGTAGCCGTTCTTTCGATGTTATTTATTATACAGCTATCAGTTTCGTGGATTCAATATACAATCTACAGGTCTTAACTGAGGGGGTGAACTGCATAATAGGGTCAACATTAGTTGATGGCTGCAGACAAAACATCGCTGTTACTGTCTACGGAAACACAATATATGTAAATGACCTGGTAGATAGTGTCGGAAGTTCCATGCGGCTTTTCGCGGATGATGCTGTAGTATACAGAGAAGTTGCAGCATTAGAAAATTGCAGCGTAATGCAGGAAGATCTGCAGTGGATAGGCACTCGGTGCAGTGAGTGGCAACTTACCCTTAACATAGACAAATGTAATGTATTGCGAATACATAGAAAGAAGGATCCTTTATTGTATGATTATATGATAGCAGAACAAACACTGGTAGCAGTTACTTCTGTAAAATATCTGGGAGTATGCGTACGAAACAATTTGAAGTAGAATGATCATACAAAATTAATTGTTGGTAAGGCGGGTGCCAGGTTGAGATTCATTGGGAGAGTCCTTAGAAAATTTAGCCCATCAACAAAGGAGGTGGCTTACAAAACACTCGTTCGACCTATACTTGAGTAGTGCTCATCAGTGTGGGATCCGTACCAGGTCGGGTTGATAGAGGAGATAGAGAAGATCCAAAGAAGAGCAGCGCGTTTCGTCACAGGGTTATTTGGTAAGCGTGATAGCGTTACGGAGATGTTTAGCAAACTCAAGTGGCAGACTCTGCAAGAGAGGCGCTCTGCATCGCGGTGTAGCTTGCTGTCCAGGTTTCGTGAGGGTGCGTTTCTGGATGAGGTATCGAATATATTGCTTCTCCCTACTTATACCTCCCGAGGAGATCACGAATGTAAAATTAGAGAGATTAGAGCGCGCGCGGAGGCTTTCCGGCAGCCGTTCTTCCCGCGAACCAAACGCGACTGGAACAGGAAAGGTGGGTAATGACAGTGGCACGTAAAGTGCCCTCCGCCAAACACCGTTGGGTGGCTTGCGGAGTATAAATGTAGATGTAGGTGTAGATGTAGAATCAGTTCATAGACGTTAGCCACTCATGAGATCGTGAATACTGTTGGAGTTCACCCCTTCAGCGTCGATTAAAACCTGAACATGGTGTACCGAACCAACGAAACCGCTAGCTACATAATGAGTAACATCAAAAGGACGTCTGCACGTGTTCAATTTTACTACGTAAGTGAACGTCCAAAGTCCCTTGAACTTTCAATCAAAAAGAAGAACATACAAAAATATGGAAGTTTGGGTGTGGGCCTGAAGCGTGCTCGGGTAGCCTACGGTAAGTCACCGTTGGCGATAAGCGGGAAATCCGATTTCGAGTCCCGGTCGAGCACAGATTTTCATTGTTCAAATGGCTCTGAGCACTATGGGACTTAACTTCTAAGGTCATCAGTCCCCTAGAACTTAGAACTACTCAAACCTAACTAACCTAAGGACATCACACACATCCATGCCCGAGGCAGGATTCGAACCTGTGACCGTAGCGGCCGCGCGGTTCCAGACTGTAGCGCCTTTAACCGCTTGGCCACCACGGCCGGCGATTTTCATTGTCTTCATAGCAATATACCGCTGACGGTTGACCTTATTCGAATCTCCTAAAGTATACCTCGATCAATATTTCTGCGAATTGTCTCACATGTTCGCCCTGAGTTCCGCAGTTTGGTCGATCACGTTGTAAAGTGACGGCCTTTTTCGCTTATACACCACCCCCGTTGCCTAAAGACCTATTTCTGTGTGGTTCTTACAGATATACATGCTCACCATATAACTTAATTACATACCCCAGTCTAAGTGTTGGCTAGTCATGTAATGAGGTAACATTTTTACTATGATACGGTGGACTCTCTCCGTGCGACCACTTGCCTTTGGGTGTAACGGACAGGTACACAACTTCTTAATGTTTAACAGATGACACAAATGACTCATCACATCAGACATAAAATTATTTCCTTAATCTGTGACTATGGTTGCCAGTGCTCTAAATTGAAGCACCCAGTCTTTAACAATGACTTGAGCTGTGTTATTCGCTTTTTGATACGGTATTGTTAGCATTATTTGCTATTTTGGAAAATGGTCACTCATGGTCGGTACATTAAATTCTATTAAATGATTCTAACTCGTCAGTCTGAAATGGTTTCTCTAATATCGTTAACCTTTGGAATTGTATTCTCTGGCCACTCACGTCTGATCGTTGGCCACATGGAATGCCATTTCTGACATACTTTACCACATCACCAGCTCGTGTTTTCCGACAAACTCTCCCTGCTACTCGACCGTTAGTCGCCCTTTTACCTCCATGTCCATGTTACGTCCTTACATGTGCTGTACTCGTTTGTACGAAACAGTGCTTCTCGTCCAGAATCTCATTCTACCAGACATAAAACTTGTTGTGGTACATTGACATCCACTGTAACCCGTATTAGCTTCACTGTACCTTCAGGTACCCTGTCGTGCGAAACAACATTTAATGCACTTGTGCACTGTTTATTTGGCACTGACTTTGTGACGTAGAAACGTTTGCAACATCGGAAACGAATTCCCAATGCGTTGAACGCTTGTTGCCAAGGAGCTATTATAATATAATGCCTAACCAAAAATTCTAATCCAAGTACTGCAGAAAATTCTTGTCCCACAGTTGGCAACATTTCCATTTGCTCATGAATACATGTATTCCCGACCTTAAAATCGAGCTGTGTTGTTCCTGCCGAATCTATACTGTTATTTACTGTTCCACAAAATCTGTATCTCAAAGTTTTCAGTCTCTCATTGTCCATGAGGTGCACACTAACAATAGA
Organism: Schistocerca serialis cubense; assembly: GCF_023864345.2. Taxonomy (NCBI): domain Eukaryota; kingdom Metazoa; phylum Arthropoda; class Insecta; order Orthoptera; family Acrididae; genus Schistocerca; species Schistocerca serialis. Next base: position 672,078,531 of record NC_064642.1, read on the forward strand.
TACGTGCGCCCCAGTCCAATGGAAACTTACACTTCTTATTATGTACCCAATCTATTGGGCAACAATCCTTCTTGTGTATGCTTCGCTGTGGTTTACTGGGAAAGCTTCCAAATGGAACGAGCAATCCTCTTGGCATTTAACGGCTTCTTCCTCCCATTGTGCTTGTCCTGTTTCCTTTATCTCCATTCCTGAGTCTCATGCCCAAAGCGTTGATAACTGTAGATTTGCAGTTTACGGCATTGTGCTTTGAGGTGTCCCTGCTTAACACAACAGTAATGTTCCCCAGACTTAAATATTCTCCGTTCATTGTGCGTCTTTGTTGCGCTGCTCGTTTCTTGCAAATGTGTGGCAATGCTGGAGTTCAGCCACCAGGGTTTTCGATACGCAACCGCCATGAAAAATCTGGAGGGATTCCTCGTAAGAAAACGTCCAACGCCTTGTTCTGTGCTTCCCTGAGCATGATCCTATCCGCCTCCATAGTTTGTGTCAGCTCGTAAGTTTGCGCATTTATGTTCCGAATCCTCTTAGAAAATCTTTATACCGTTTGATTCCCTTTTTTGCGTCAAGCCACTGAGTTCTTCTCTCAAAACTGTGCGCTGTTATGTTTTCTATATCTTTGCTCTAACTCCTCTACTAATTCATCAAACGTGGATGTCTTACCGAGAACTTCATGCTACGTGACATTGGTCTTAGCCTCGGCCTTGATACATAATGTGGCCATCCGGAAGATTGTTTCATCTGACCTGGTACTTAACGCAGCCATGGCTACTACATCATCTAAGAATACAGTTACGTCCTCTGATGCTCTCAAAAGTGCGCTATGAGGTCCACGACTGAAGGATCAACAAGTGAGGAAGGAACACTTACTACAATTTTATTTTCACCCAAACCCGGCTGCAGTTCCCGTCCCGCCTGTAAAGCTTGTAACTGCCGCCTTAACCGTCCACTGTATGCTTTCTGCTCCTCACTGTAGTCTAACAGTTTAGAAACGCTCCATGAGAGCGGCTGTCGTGTTGTTTGTACCAGCTGCCCGTGTCTATGTCATGTTTGTGCATTTCAATTTTTCCTTTGTAACGCAAACAAACTAGCATAACTCTCAAAATACAAAACTCGTTAACTACAGTACTCAAAAAAAAAAACAAAACAGTTTGTCTTGATTCCTACGTCTAATTTTCGTCCAGGGATACTGTGCGCCATCATCTGCTGTGTTACCATACTTCCTATATGTAGTACTCGACTCAGGTATGAATTTATGGCAAGTTGCACTGTCGCCTGTTAAATTGCAGATCCTAAAATGTGTCGGAACAAGATACTCTTCACGAACATTTCCCTTAAACTGAGACAAATCCACTGGCTCACTTGGCGTTCTAAAAGTTCCTTTCCAGTGTCTAAAATTTTTCTCTCTCTTACCCTGTGTGACTGTTGCAGACGTTGGTTTCTGATAAACTTCCATTGGTGCACTTCATTGGAACCACTTCCGGGGTTGACAACCTCCTTAGGCTTGTCCAACACTGCTAGCTTTCCAGTGTATCTCGGTGCTGGCTCGAACACTTTTGCCATCCAATTTGTAGGAGTCACCCACTCCCTGGCTGGAAACTCCTACGATTTAGTGGTGATATATGTCCTTAGGGACTGTGGGGATTAGTTTGACGACAATTGGACAAGATTAGTTATTACTCATTTTATTGGTCAAAATACATCTCACAGTTGTTCCCTCAGTTCTGCTGGTTGCTGCATAAGACGTAGTGGACTCTGCTGTCTTCAGTGCCAGACTCAAGGCTGCCTGGAGGTCACGATGTCAGCCCATAGCACAGATCGACTGCTCATGGTGTGGCGGGTTGTCCACACACTGATCCGCAGGTGCTTCCCATGCGGCAGACCCGCTGGGAAGGAGGTGTGACCGCGATGCGTGTGAGATTCATTCACACGCCACCCTGAGAGTGCTCTGATCCCTGCAGGCATTGCCCCATCAGATGAGCAGGGAGACGGGTGCCGTGACGTCTGACGCCATGATTTACGCTGATCCTGGTCCGCCGGTTCATGCCAACGCCCTTGCCACCTCGGTAACACCGCTTCCCGTCAGACCACCGAAGTTAAGCGCTGACTGGATCGGCTAGCACTTGGATGGGTCACCATCCGGATCTGCCAAGTGCTGTTGGCAAGCGGGGTGCACTCAGCCCTTGTGAGCCCAAATGAAGAACCACTTGTTGAGAAGTAGCGGCGTCGATTACGAAAACTGACGACGGCTGGGAGAGCTTTGTGATCCGCACTTTCCCCTCCATATCTGGTGACGCCAAATGGATGACGATCGCACGGCGGTCGGTGGTATCATTGGGCCTTAGGGCCTGCTCTGAAGGTTTTTGTTTGTTTGACCCGCCCGTTTGGTAGGCCCTCTGATCCATACGATACTGAGTTATCAGAGCAGCTCTCTCCCTGAACCGGAAAGGTTTTGGTAGACCCTTGGACTACCACGACTGGCACCTTCCGTCGCTTCGGCGTCAGTGTCCTGTGATTATGGACTTGCTGTCATTACGCCAGGCAGCGAGAGTATGACTGACCCAGTGTGATACCAATGGAACAATTTTCAAAAGATTACAATAACCAGAGAATCGAGTGGAATCGACATGGACGCCATCGAGCCTACTGATCAACTGTCTCTAAGCTAGCTGGCTGGGGCATTTAAATTGAACTCAGGAGAGGTTTTGTGTGCAACCGAATCGGTCCAGTTTATTATGAGTGGTCAATCGTCACCAGTTCTGCTATATTTTCTTAACGTTTACGTCTTGTGGCTGGCTTTGTTTCATTACCGTAGCTGCTCCGTCAGGTCCCCCATAGCCATTGTTGCGGCCTCTCTAGTGCGCCTTACTTAGTGTTACCAGAGCAGTGAAGACAGTTTGGTGTGCGCTTGTCTCACACTTTTGATCTCGCTCGACCTCTCACATAGGAGTGTCGATATGGCAATCTTGGTGATCAGCTAACCATGTCGAAATGTTTACGCCCTTTGGTTGGCTTGTGTTGACACATTGCTGTCTAAAGCAATGATAGCTATGTGGACATAAAAAGTTTTTCAGTCCCCCCTTTCCATACAGTCTCACTAAGTAACAGTATTTCAGTTCACGTTGACGCCGCTATTTACAATTATAACACAGATGTCACTGGAGTACATTATAAAGGTGTTCAAGTCCATCGATTCGTATGTAGTTTAAATTACAGAATGTACTGACATTATGCATAAAGTGCTCCGTAATACTTGAAAAATATCGAACACAGCAGAAAAAAAGCATGGATAAAAATAGATTGTTGTTCAAAAGGGAGTTGCTACCTACTTGCCTATCCATCTGCGTGGTAGCTGCAGTGTGAACTAACAGTTGTTTGTAAATCTTGCTGAATTACTTTTGCTTACAGAATAAAGCTTTCATAAAAACCACTTATAAAAAACATAGTTGGGTTCATTTTAACGCCACCACGATGAATACCATCAGAAAGATAGGACAGAGACCTATGGAACATCACTGGGGTAAACTGGCTGCATATCACCTAGGACCGATTCTCATCAAAGAAGAAGTTGCAGACATACATTACTTTAGCACTTTATAATAAAACAAACCCTTAGAACGCCTTCTTTTTACCATTAACGAAGAGATCGATACCATAACATTCTTTTACGTTACGACTACATTTTCAAATTTAAACCAAGCCAGATATACGAAGACACACTAACGACTTCGTCAGTGCAAGGGGATGTAATACACACTTTAGTTAAACTAATTTTATCACATAATAGAAGAATGTTGTATTTCTGTAAAATAATTTCTCTAAAAATTTTCGTATTTACGTTCAAAACAAAAGTCGAATGGGTTATAACTTTATTTAAATATTCATTAGTGCACGTAAACTGAAGGCATTTTTGCCAACTGCATTTATATTTCTAATTACATCTATTACACATCGATTCAAAGATCGATTAATGACCTACTTTGGCTAGCTTAATTAAAGACATAAAAATTCTCTTCATCAGTTACGGATTTTAAGTTGTGACGGCTAGATTTTCACATGAATCTACGTTGAATTTTTGAACAATATTCGTACGTCATACTTCAGTGCACTTCATCGATCTCAGTGCGAGGTGATGCAAATAGCATGTTCTTCAAGAAGATAAAGTTACCAACAAAATCAGCTGAAAATAGCAATAACATATTCAGTTCACCGTGCCCGACGACCACCGGCGTCTAAATCGGCTTGTGACACTCTTCGACAGCTTTGAAATATTTTACAACATGTATTTCCTCTCATTTACATTCATAATATACAACAGGACCTTTACTGGATAGTAAACGATCTTATATATGCACAGTCTTTAGCAATAAGCACAAAAATTTACAGTTTTACGTTCAGCGCATAACTTACAGAAACCATACTTTCAGCTGGGTTCTTATCGTGAGATCTGGTACCACATGAATTACGAGGAAGCGCTGAAAAGGAATGCCTCCGTATTTTTTATGTGAAAATTCTTGAATCTTTTTTAAGTAAAACAAACTTTATTAACATTCTACATCCTTATTCTTCATGTCTACATATATATTACTCAACGTAGTCACGTGGAGACGAATATATTTCTCCCAACGCCTGATCATGCTGAAGGACGGGTGCTCCGTATATGGAAAAACTCTTCTGAATTTACAAACACTAATACAGCACGCTGTTTTTCACTCACCGACGTAATTACATTACACACAGCCATGTTAACACGTTATAATTCGGGCCCTCTAACGGCAGAGCGTTATAGCTCGCGTCAGTGAATCGGGGAAGTTGACCGAGTGATATGCATGAGATGTAATACTTCATCAGATATTGACAACAGACTAAAAATTTCGGTGGCACATTATTTTTCACCATGCCCTCGTACTAAAATTTTAGTAATAGCAATAATATATGAAAACATATAATTCGTGGTACAAATACCGTGTAAGTATCACAGTTACATAAAGAATTATTAATTTCTTAAAAAACTAGTCATTTACATATTTAACTAAAACCCAAAATTGATGTGACAAAAGTCATTAGATATCTCCTATTATCGTGTCGAACCTCCATTTACCTGGCGCAGTGCAGCAACTCGACGCGACTTGGACTCAACAAGTCTTTGGGAGTCCCCTGCAGAAATATTGAACCATTTTGTCTCTTTGGCCATCCATATCTGAAAAAAGTGTTGCCGGTGCAGGATCTCGTCCTTGAACTGAACCCTCGATTACGTCTCCATGTTAGATGACTTCATGTCGGGTGATCTGGATGACAAAGTCACTCCCTGAAATTCACCAGAATGTTCTGCAAACCAATCGCGAACAGTTCTGGCGCGGTGACAGGGCGCATTGTCAACCATAAAAGTTCCGTCGAAGTTTGGGAACATGAAGTCCATGAACTGCTGCATATGGTCTCCAAGTAGCCGTACGTAGCCATTTCCAGGCAATTACCGGTTCGGTTGGAATAAAGGAACCAGTCCATTCCGTGTAAACACAGCCAACACCATTACGGAACCATTATCAGCTTGCACAGTACCTTGTTGAGAACTTGCGTCCATGGCTTCATGTGGTCTGCGCCACACTGGAACCATACCCTCAGGTCTTACCAACTAAAATCGTGGCTCATCCGACCAGGCCACGGGTTTACAGTCGCCTAGGGTTCAGCTGATAAGGTTACGAGCCCAGGGGAAGCGCTGCAGCCGATATTGCGCTATTAGCAAATGCGAGAGCTTCGGTCGTCTGCTGCCGCAGACCATTAATGACAAATTTCGCAGTACTGTCCTAATGGATACGCTCGTAGTACGTCCCACATTAATTACTGGGTTTTTTCATGCCTTGGTGCTTGTCTGTTAGCGCTGATAACTTTAGGCAAACGCCGTTGCTCTCAGTCGTTACGTGAAACCCGTAGGGCCGGCCGTTGTGACCGAGCGGTTCTAGGCGCTTCAGTCTGGAACCGCGCGACCGCTACGGTCGTAGGTTCGAATCCTGCCTTGGGCATGGATGGGTGTGATGTCCTTAGGTTAGTTAGGTTTAAATAGTTCTAAGTTCTAGGGGACTGATGACCTCAGATGTTAAGTCCCATAGTGCTCAGAGCCGTCTAGACGGTGTGTGGTACTTTATGCAATTAAACTACGCTAATCCGAAACAACAGTGAAAATCAAAAAATTTTTATTCGCAATAGTTGGCCGCACCTTCCAGCTACCTCTCTAAATAGTCGCCGCTCCGACTTAGACATTTGTCGTAGCTTGTACAAAGCTTCCAGTGCCCTCGTCGCCTTCTGTTGTTTGTGCCAAAATGTTGTCTTGGTAGCCAGCGGTTCATGTGAGCAGAGATGATCATCGGAGGTAGCCAACTAAGGGCTATATTATGGGTGATCAAAGGCTTCCCATCGAAAACGCTGCAGAAGGGTCTTCATTGCCCCTGCAGAATGCGGCTGAGAATTATCTTGAAGAAAAAAACCCATGACATTTATGTTATGTGTGCTGCATAGCTTCAGGCGAGATCTCTCACTATATCTACATACTTGGTGGGAGACACTGTTGTTTTAGGAATTTCTATGGGAACGCTTTGCGCTCTGAACTGAAATTAGCGACGTGAAGCGATCGGCAGGCACATTAAAGACACTGCCCAACACATCTGTGATAAGTTCCATCTGATTTTCACAGTGGTTTCCATTTCACGCCAAATCGGGCCTTATTTTCCAAATACGCCTCGTAATAAGTTTATTATAATAATGTTTTTGTTTAGTCTAAACTACAGAGAGTTTTGTTTCTTTTTATTTGTGACATGTCTGTGGCCGAGATCCAGCGTGCACTAACTGGTATACTTCGTGCGGCACCAATTTATGACGTCGCAGTCCATTCGCCTCGACAAGAAATCTGAAGCTATGTTTTACCTCGTGCGGCGATTGTGATCTAACAACGGAATAAATCAGTCAGTATTCCGAGCTATGTTGGCCGCTTACAATATATTCGGTCCCTTGTTGGCTAGAATCGCCTTCACGTTTATGGACTGAACTAATACTTCTTATTTCGTGAATTACCATTATGGGCAGTGTCTCAAAAGGTACGATACATATGTAATGTGTTACAGCATTCAAACTAATTAAGATATTCACACCATGTTTGTCTTATGAGACACACTATCTAACAAATGATTTACACTGAAGTGCCAAAGAAACTGTTATAGGCATGCGTAATGAAAAAATGGAAATGAGCGTTTGGCCTCATTGGCCGGGAGGCCCCTTGTGGAGCAGGTCCGACCGCCTTGGTGCAGGTCTTATTACATTCGACGCCACATTGAGCTACTTGCGCGCCGGATGGGGTGAAATAATGATGAAGACAACACAACACACAGCCGCTGGACAGAGAAAATCTCCGACCCAGCCGTGAATCGAACCCGGACCCAGAGGACGGCAATCCGTCATGCTGACCACTCAGCTAACGGGGCGGACCTAGGCATACATATTCAAATACAGAGATATCTAAACAGGCAGAATACGGCGCAGTTGTTAGATCGGTTATAGCTGCTACTACGGCAGGTTATCAAGATTTAAGTGACTTTGAACGTGGTGTTATAGTCGGCGCACGAGAAATGCAACACAGTATCTCCGAGGTAGCGATGAAGTGGGGATTTTCCAGCACGACCATTTCACGAGTGTTCCGTGAATATCAGGAATCCGGTAAAACATCAAATCCCCGACATCATTGCGGCCGGAAAAAGAGCCTGCAAAAACGGGACCAACGTCGACTGAAGAAAATCGTTCAACGTGATAGAAGTGCAACACTTCCGCGAATTACTACGGCTTTCAATGCTGGCCCATCAATAAGTGTCAGCGTGCGAACCATTCAACGAAACATCATCGATACGAGCTTTCGGAGCCGAAGGCCCACACGTACACCCTTGATGATTGCACAACACAAAGCTTTACGTGTCGCCTGGGCCCGTCAACACCGACATTGGACTGTTGATGACTGGAAACCTAGTTGGCAGGTCGGACGAGTCTCGTTTCAAATTGTATCGAGCTGATGGATGTGTACGGGTATGGAGACATCCTCATGAATCCGTGGACCCTGCATGTCAGCAGGGGACTTTTAAGTTCGTGGAGGCTCTGTAATGGTTTGGCCGGCCGAAGTGGCCGTGCGGTTAAAGGCGCTGCAGTCTGGAACCGCGAGACCGCTACGGTCGCAGGTTCGAATCCTGCCTCGGGCATGGATGTTTGTGATGTCCTTAGGTTAGTTAGGTTTAACTAGTTCTAAGTTCTAGGGGACTAATGACCTCAGCAGTTGAGTCCCATAGTGCTCAGAGCCATTTGAACCTTTTGCAATGGTTTGGGATGTGTGTAGTCTGAGTGATATGGGACCCCTGATACGTGTAGATACGACTCTGATAGGTGACACGTACGTAAGCATCCTCCCTGATCACATGCGTCCATGCATGTCCATTATGCATTCCGACAGACTTGGGCAATTCCAGCAAGACGATGCGACGCGCCAAACGTCCATAATTGCTTCAGAGTGGCTCCAGAAACAATCTTCTGAGTTTAAACACTTCCAGTGGCCCCCAAACTCCCCAGATATGGACATTATTGAGCATTTATGGGATGCCTTGCAAGGTGTTGTCCAGAAGAGATCTCCACCCCCTCGCACTCCTACGGATTTATGGAGAGCCCTGCAGGATTCACGGTGTCAGTTTCCTCCAGCACTACTTCAGACATTAGTCGCGTCTATTCCTTGTCGTGTTGAGGCACTTCTGCGTGCTCGCGGGAAGCCTACACGATATTAGGCAGGTGTACCAGTTTGTTTGGCTTTTCATTGTATGACATTGAAACAGTTTTAACGTGCGAACCTTTACGTAGCACGCACAAGACCCATCTGTATCCATCTACATGTGCATCATACTCCACAAGCCACCTAATGGTGTGTGGCGGAGGGTACTTTCTGTACCACTATCTGATCCCTCCAACTGTGTTTCATTCGCGAATAGTGCGTGGGAAGAATGATTGTCGATAAGCCTCTGTATTGGCTCTAATTTCTCGAATTTTCTCCTCGTGGTCAATACACGAGATGTATGTGGGGGGAAGTAAAGTAATACGTTGTCCGACTCCTCCTGAAAACTGCTGTCGCGAAATTTCAATAGTTAATCTCTCCGTGGAGCACAACGCCTGTCTTGTAACGTCTGCCAGTGGCGTTTGTTTAGCATCTTCGTAAAGATTTGTCGCCAGCTAAATGATCCCGTGACGAAACGCGCCGCTCTTCGGTGGATCTTCTCTATCTCTTCTATCAGTCGTATCTGACAGGGATCCCAGATGGATGAACAATACTCAAGAATTGGGCGAACAAGCGCCTTCTAAGCCACTTGTTTCGTGGATGAGTTATATTTCCTTAAGATTCTTCCGATGAATCTGAGTCTGGTGTGTGCTTTTCTGTTCTATATTCCGATTCCATTTAAGATCGCTCTGGATAGTTACGCCTAGATACTGTACGGCAGACGCTGTCTCCAGCTGTTTCTCATCAATAGTGTAGCTGTACAGTAGTGCGTTTCTTTTTCTAAGTATGCGCAATATGTTACATTTATTTACGTTCAGGGCGAACTGCCAGAGTCTGCACCATTCATCAGTTCTATGCAGGTGGTTCTGCAAATTCTTACAATTTTGTGGCGTTGCTACTTTGGTACAGACAACTGCATCATTTGCGAATAGCCTTAAAGAGCATCCGACGCTTTCTACTAGATCATTTATATATATTGTAAACAGCAACTGTCATATCACACTTCCCTGTGGTACTCCGGTTATTACCTTAACATCTATCGATTTAGTCCCGTTAAGAGCGACGTGTTGAGCTTTATCTGCAAGAAAGTCTTGAATCCAACCGCAGGTCCACTCCGATACTCCGTAAGTTCGTTTTTTTTTTTTTTCATTAAACAGCAATGCGGAACGATGTCAAATGCCTTACTGAAATCGAGGAACACGGCGTCAACCTGAGCACCGTTGTCTACTGTGCTGTGGATCTCATGGAGGAACAGAGCGAGCTGAGTTTCGCAGGATCTCTTTTTGGGGAATCTATGTTGATTTTTATAGAGGAGGTATTCATTTCCCAAAAAGTAATCATTCTTGAGCATAAAACATGTTCCGTAATTCTGCAACAGACTGACGTCAACGACATAGGTCTATAATTGTGTGGATCTGTCTTATGTGAAAATTTTTCTTTTGTTACCCAACTTTCCCTACCACAATAACCTATGAAACCTTCCCTTAGGATTTCTATCTCTTCCTTTATAATAACAAATGAAATCTTCCCTTTGAAATTAATTCTCTTTCTCAATAATAATAAGTGCAGATCTTCGCATACAAATTTAAATGCTGCTTATTAAAAGTGATTTGCTGATTATTTCGACGAAACATAGAATGTGTCGTCGTCGTAGCCCTCAGTCGTTAACTGCAATAACCCAAAACTGTTCCTTACCTTTTTTACTGTTACTGGATCGTCATCTGACTGCTACATCGAACTGCGACATGAATACACTTACTCTGTTTTACTATACTCAATTAGCTGCAGGTGGGCTGTCATAATAAGCTGACATTCTTTAATAGCAGAGCTGACGTTATTCTTTAATTAATTTGACTGAAGTTACGTAATTCATAGTTAAACTGTTTCTTGGCAACAATGAAATTTTGCAAAGTTTTACGTTGATGGTTTATGGGATGGATTATAATCAGTAATGCAATGTTGATGGCAAAAATTAATTATATTCTGAAAACGGTTCTTCAAATATTTATTGTTGGTAATGAAATGATTTTACAAACGTTCAAATGGGACTTACTTTTTACAATAATCTTACAACTAGCAATGCGCAAACATACCTTCAGTAGTCTTGAGTTACTCAAAAAAATAATTCAATAATACTAGTTCCTCTTATGATAATAGTTAGCTGATGTTTCTGTACATCCGTTTTTAATCTCTTGTAAATCATAGCTGGTGGCTGGCAGGCACACCGCTCCTCTCAACCTCTCGCTTCAGACCTGCTACCAACTCGCTTCACATCTCGCTTACTACTGACTTCCTACGAACGCTAAAGTGCGGTCTCTCCCGCCAACAATGCTCTCTGGTGCAGACAATCCCTGCTACCATTTCAAAATGTATCAATGCGCGGTCTTTCCCACTCTTTTCTTAAAATGTACCCGTACGCGGTCTCTTCCGCCCTCTTTAAAATTATATCAATGTGCGGTGTCTCCCGCCAACAATACTTTGTTGCAGACATTCCCTGCTACCACAATATTTCCAAAATGACAAATATTAATTATTCCTACTTAATCCTATTAATAAAATATAAACATCTTTCATAAATTGTGGTTTGACAATAGACAATAGAAAAATACACGTCTTACACGGCCTTTCGTAAAAAGGGGAATGAGCTCTCTCACACTTGGCGCAATACATCCGCATCAACTGTGGCAATGGATGCAAAGATTCGGTTCTTAAAATCACTGACAAGATTAGTATGTGCTATGAAGATTCTGTCTTTAACACTCCCATAGAAAGTAATCCATCGGTTTGTCAGGCGGGCTAGCTGACGAACGGTCTGGAAGCACCTGGTCTAGAACATATCGCACACCTACGCCCCATGTGGCAGTACACCATCTTGTTGGCGAACGATGTGACTTGGCGGTCAACCAGTTGTGGTAATGCAAACAGTTCCAAGGTATCAAGGTAACTGTTGGAATTCAATGTTTTTACTATTATGCGATCAACCATCAAACAACACCACACATTCACTTTCAGACTGTGTCATACATGTTCCATCAGAATGCTGAGTGGTTGTGCCCCAGATCCCAACACTGTGTGTTTACCTTACGACATACATGGAATGCTTCTTCGTCAGATAATGATAGGTTGTTTAGAAAATTTCCATCTGTCAACAGTGAGTATTTTTCACTGTGAACTGCAGGTTGCGGCTCGTCGTCTGGGTTCAATGTGTGCAACACTTGTAATCGGTATGGATACAACATGGAGCACAATCGCCCTAGGGACTTGCAGCTCCTCGACGGCCTCCAAACAGACTTATGCGGTAAACTCCAAAAGGTCAACTGTACTCGTATTCGTTGTGTGTCGGCTTCACTTGTTAAATTCCTGTACCACAGCCGTGTCGACGTCCACCAGAGTGGTCGCCTCCTATACCGTGTTTGGAAATTCCTTTAAACGCGAGTGTCTTACATGGTCTGAATTAACCATTAGAAACACTGAGCTTTTTCTTGACCTTTTGTCATTACGCTTCACTCACGACAACCTGGCTCACTCGCAAACACATCAACCGAACATGGTATGTATATCTTAATTAGTTTGGGTGCTATAACACACTGAAGTAGTAGGCTACCTTTTGAGACACCATGTATACCGGTGGTGAAATTAATCCCACTAATAATCACTGAATCATGCATAGAATTTTATATATATACACAGATATCAATTTCAGTTGTGCCTATTACGGAATTTTAATGATCTGTTTAGATACATATAAAAAAGTCTTTTTCCTTACATGTGATAAAAGTTACATGTGTAGTTTTGTTTCTATAATACTTTTACGACGAGTATTTACAAAAGAATGTTCTCATGTTTCAAACTATATGTTGTTGCATAATTCACATCCAAAGTACGTATATTCCTACTGTTTTTGACCAGGCCGATATATACAATATAGAAGCTACCATCAATGGTCGCAAACTCAGAAGGATTGGGCACCTCAGTGGATGAGGAACGAAAGACTTCCTCGACAAATTTTGTATAGTTAGTGAGCACAGGTAGAACATAGCTTAGTGCTCATTTTAAGCGCTGTATGGTCAATTCAAGGAGAAAGTAAAGAGTTTAAACACCACTGAAGCCTGGCATCGTCAGGGAGGAGCTGTCGGTCTTAATGTGGTTTATAAAGTATTTTTTTAACATTTTAGTTTTTTAAACTAAAAAACTTTTAATGCCGCAATTTTGTTACCATAACTAAAGTATGATAACTCGTTTCGGTTACTATCTGCAACCACCTTCAGATAGCTCAAAATGTGAAAAAGCGGTGAATATGAGTTGAAAAGCATCATTAGCGGTAGTAATGCAATAACATGCATTCGTAAATACTAGGACAATAACAGTACATAGTTTATAACATCACCATGATCAGGCCAGGTATTAATCTCACAGGATAGCGGTGATATATGAACGTGTCCAACTGCATGAGTAAAAGTCGGATCGAAAGCTCATATTTGGAATAGTATAGCAGGTATTAGAGTGAGAACAATATATGCAACGGTTCCATAAATAGTCAGCTGTTCCGTAGACTGGCTTACACAAGAATGATTCTGCATGGTGAATCTAGTAGCCATTTTTATAAAGTTTGTACGTGTTGAAGGATGACATGGAGATGCTGTGCGCCCACCAGCCTGACGAGACACATCATAACTAACACACATACACAGGCAAAAGAGACCTGTTTCACCAAATAGATGGCAGAGCATGCCCTTATGTAGAGCTACACGAACCAAGACTAAAGATTTTTTATGCAGAAAGACAATACACACCGTAACCAACCTAAGACCAAATCGAGAGCGAAATAGTAATTATCAGCACATGATCTGGTAGCACTAGCTCTGTCCTGCTGTTTTTGTCCAGCGAAATATCTGGGTTCCCTGTAACCAAGACTAAAGATTTTTTATGCAGAAAGAGAATACACACCGTAACCAACCTAAGGCCAAATCGAGAGCGAAATAGTAATTAACAGCAGATGATCTGGTAGCACTAGCTCTGTCCTGCTGTTTTTTGTCCAGCGAAATATCTGGGTTCCCCGTAAAATTTATACAAAAACCGCCGTCTTTATATGTAAGGCCACTTGATTTTAATCTCAATAGGTCTTTCAGTAGCTCTACCCCAGTAACTGTGAACAACACTGTACTCTCTGTGCTGCTATATCCCATAAAATGAAAAGTACCAATGGGGGTTTGATACCTCAGATTTTGTCGGTTGTTGTAAGGTGGCGTTTGTGCTCTATGTATCATTCCCCCACGGTCCTGATGGTCTGACCGATGTATCACATGCGGCAATTCGCTGGATATTGTATACATATTGCACAAACCAAGATCGTTTTTTTACAGGGTGTTATTCTCGGAACGTAGTCGAGAAAACATATCACACCATGTTTCCTCAGAACACACCCAATCCTTTACAAATGGTACCAGAGTAAGGCAAAAAAACGATAGACTTCGATACCCCCTCATTATCCTCATCGCTAGCCTCAAGGTCGGCTAAGGAAGATGACAAACGTCCAGAGTCTGAGAAGGCATGGACCCTACGAATCGGGATACGAAGTACCGTTCACGCTGAGTAGTCTAGAGGCAATTATTTGCCTGAAGACACAATTCAACTGGAGTTGGCTTACTGTTTTTCTAAAAACAATATGGTTATACACTGAGGTGGTAAAAGTCATGGGATTACTTTCAGTATCGTGTCGGCCTTCCTTTTTACAAGGCGTAGTGCGGCAACTCGACGTGACATGAACTGAAGAAGTCGTTGGAAGTCCCCTGCATAAATAATGAGCCATGCTGCCTCTATGGCCGCCCATAATTACGAAAGTGTTGCCTGTTGTGACTTGGCAAGACAGCCAGCCCACTATGAGATAGCCGAAAGGCACGCGTTTAAGCTCACGCAGGCTGGCGTGAGGTCTGGAACAGTTAAAGGAGTTGAGTCTAGTAAAAAAAGTACGTAGCTTCTGGAATACTTAACTTTAATCCATAATTGGTGAACATCGGTCTGACGGTACATGCATCACAAGATAAATAGCAAATGATAATGGCGCCTTGCTAGGTCGTAGCAAATGACGTAGCTGAAGGCTATGCTAACTATCGTCTCGGCAAATGAGAACGTAATTTGTCAGTGAACCATCGCTAGCAAAGTCGGCTGTACAACTGGGGCGAGTGCTAGGAAGTCTCTCTAGACCTGCCGTGTGGCGGCGCTCGGTCTGCAATCACTGATAGTGGCGACACGCGGGTCCGACGTATACTAACGGACCGCGCCCGATTTAAAGGCTACCACCTAGCACGTGTGGTGTCTGGCGGTGACACCACATTGCCTGTGCAGGATTTCGTGCACGGGCTGACCCCTCCATTATGTCCCATAAATGTTCGATGGGATTCAAATTGGGTATCTTGTTGGCCAAATCATCGCACGAGTTGTTCACAATGTTGTTCAACGGGACATTGTATGTCCTTTGCCGCCAGTGTTAAATTATCGGATTTTGTGACCCATTATCTTGGAAACTTTTTAAGACACCATCTTACAATTTTCCATAATTATTGAATGCACCTTCCTAGATACAATGAACTAGAATTATTACTAAAATTGCACATTATCTTTTTTTTCTTTTTTTTCAAACACTCAATATTTAGACAGAATTTTGTAAATAAATGATCATAAAAACAAAACAACTCAGGACATTTTAATTATTCTAGTTCCACACGTTTTGAATCTCACAATTCACATGCTGATAAAATTTCATGTCTCTACCATCAGTAGTTTTTTATGAAACTGGTCATTTATTGCAAAAAATGTAGTTCAGAGATAGTGAGGTTTAAAACTTTTTTATTACAAATTCTCATACAGACTTACATTTCTGCGTCTTTTATGCACTAGAATTGCCCTGGTCCATAGTCTGTGTCTTCTTCAATGTCACAACAGCCCAGTGCTTGCCTCCTCCTTTTCTTTATTGCTTCTTTTGTCATTTGCTGAGCAGCTAACTCTGCTTCAGTACACGAAGCTCATCCAGTTCCCGCAGTCCTTTAGCTGTGTTCTCTCCAAATCTTATCCCTAACTTCTCCAGAACCATAAATATTTCATACTTCCCACCATTAAAAGTTATTACAGTATCAGACACTTCTAAATTTAGAGTGATAAGGCCAACAAATACATTTTCAGGCACATGGCACCACACAACATTATTGAAGGACTCATTCACATGCTGGGTCTTCCCATGTAAACACTTCTTTAGCAGCTCAGAATTTGACAGATCTCTTTAAATAAGTTTGATTGCCTCCATTACTGCCAAAGGAAGAGAATGTTCATGTGTAAATTCATGCAGGATGCCAAAAAATTCAGCTTGCCTATATTTACACCAAGTGTTTAGTGGAGGTGGACACAAAGCATAACATGGCTTCTCATCGGTTGATATTCTATGAAAGAAATTGCTCCGCACAGCTCTTTTCATCTTCTCTAAATTGTTACAGTTATCTCTAATGGCCTTCATTTAAGATTCCTGTAATTCATCAATTACTTTGTCCATTAGTCTTCCATCACATTTTATTGTCTTGTCATCAGACAGTTTTGTGTTACCCAGCATGGTTTTTAGGTTACGCAAACGTGTTCCCATCCTTTTCTTGACATGTCAAACACACTCAAGTTTTTGTATAGAAACGCCATATGGCTTACTGTTTTGTACTGCAATAAAAGTCTTTCCGTCTCCATTGCCTAAGTAATTCACATATCTGACACCTCTCTCCTTCTGATAACGCTGGAAAATGTTAACTGCTCCTTTTACCTCCATTCCTCCACTTGTACCATAATAATTTATTATACACTGCTGCTTATGAAGTAATCTGTTCTTTGGTTCACTGTAAAACCTTGGCAGTACTTACTGAGAATTTCAAAATCCAAAACTTTTCCAGTGTCAATACTTTTTGCAGATTTAAAACCATTTTTAGAAATAAACCCAAACTATTTTCAGGATCCATCCACAGCGATGCTGATGTCTGTGTCACCCTCATTTTTTCAACAGCTTCTGATGTAGCAGCAACCACTGAAACTTCAGCTATAGCATTTTCACAGTCCCCAATTGCTGTTACATATTTCATATACATAAAAGGTGATTTTGGCAAATTCAACACACTGCAGAGACCATTATCAGCCCTTGCACCTTTACCAATGCATCCAAGACCATAGAACAGTCTCACATTAGTTTCATACAATTCATTACCTGAACATTTTGATGAAGTATGAAATGCTTTTTCGTTTTTGAACTTCTGACATTTTATAATTAATTTAGGCACGACACCTATTCTAGCTCCAATATCCTCATAAAGTTTAACTTCACCATCACAAAGACAGCAAGAGACAGTTTCAGAAAGAACTTGTGCAAGGATTCTCAGATCAATAATGACGTCGTCCATAATACCATTACTTTTACCACTGTCAGCTGTTTCTAAAGTTACTTTCCTTTTCGTTACACTAGGGGGCGTAGTCACTTCAGGAACATTATCGCGGTTTCCTTCACTTCTAGCCGGCCGCGGTGGCCGTGCGGTTCTGGCGCTGCAGTCCGGAACCGCGGGACTGCTACGGTCGCAGGTTCGAATCCTGCCTCGGGCATGGGTGTGTGTGATGTCCTTAGGTTAGTTAGGTTTAAGTAGTTCTAAGTTCTAGGGGACTTATGACCTCAGATGTTGAGTTCCATAGTGCTCAGAGCCATTTGAACCATTTGAACTTTCACTTCTAGCACACGTGTTTCCAGCAGATCTCACGTATCTGTTCCCCGCAAATTTGGCTTTCTTGAAGTTACTTTTACGAATAGACATTTTATTTATGGATAAAAAGCAATAGATGTTACCTTCGTACAAAAATAGCCGATAATCACACTACTCTCAACGAAAACTAGTATCAGAAACAAAGGACTGATTTCTTTATCCGTATTGCCAACTTCTGAGACTTAGCAGTAGGCACAAAACAAAGCAATTCACAGCCTTTTAGACAGTTTAGTTCCCAAGATATGACTGCTCAACTGTGGCAGTACATGCATAGCCGCGAAATTTGACAGTCACACGTCAACATTCAAAATATTATTTGAAGGTCTCACAATTGTGTGATTTTAATGTATTATATACCAAAACGTTCAGGAAAGTACAAAGTGCCGCGCAGGATTAGCCGTGCGGTCTACGGCGCTGCAGTCATGGACTGTGCGGCTGGTCCCGGTGGAGGTTCGAGTCCTCCCTCGGGCATGGGTTTGTGTGTTTGTCCTTAGGATAATTTATGTTAAGTAGTGTGTAAGCTTAGGGACTGATGACCTTAGCAGTCAAGTCCGATAATATTTCACACACATTTTTGAAAGTATAAAGTACATTAAGGAGTAGAAAAGAGAAAATGTCACATTTCAACGAATTTCACCTACTATGTCACCTCAAGCCAATCACGAACAATTGTGGCTCGGTGACATGACGTTTTGTCATCCATAAAAGGTTTCATCACTGTTTGGGTACATGAATTCCTTGAAATAGCCTCCAAGTAGACGAACATACCCATTTCCAGCCAATGTCCAGTTCAGTTGGACCAGAGAACCCAGTCCATCCCATGTAAAACAGCCAACACCATAATAGAGACACCACCAGCTTGCACAATGCCTCGTTGACTACTTGCGTCCATGTCTTGGTAGGCTCTGCGCAACATGTGCGAAGTACTCTTCACGCTGAGTCTAACAGAGATAACTATTTGCCTGTAGATACAAATCAACGGGAGTTGGCTCACTGTTTATCCAAAAACAATATGGCTATATCATATGGTTTTGAAGATAATTTTAAATAGAAGAAGGTTCCTCCTCCTCAGTTAAAGTGTTTACTATCGTGTGCAATTTTACGATTATTTTCATAAAAAATAGAACCGGTAACCCACCGATTTCGAAGATCGTCGGAAGCATAGACTGGTGCCATTCATAAGTAATTACTTTGAGAGGATTTAGACCACCACGCTTTCGTTTACGAAATAATCGTGAATAAAGATCGTAACGTAGGATTTGTTAAGTCTTGTTGGAATCATCAGAATACTCGAAAATAAGGAAATTTAGACTCTGTGTAATCGTCAGAATACTCGAAAATAAGGAAATTTTATTTGTACGTACGTAAGAGGCTCGAAAACCAGTTGTTCCCGAGACATCGAAGCATTAGTAATTTAGATCCGCTGCAGATTTGCAACGGACACACAGATATTAACTTTTCTTTTTTTTTTAAAGTGAACATATTTAGACAGACATACAGCAAATGCCTCACTGAGCTGTGACGCATTCAGAAAACTCTTGACTGCTGCCAGGAGTGCTGTGGTAGTGGCTGAAAATGGTGGCTGTCATTCTTCCTCCCGCCGACTCCGAAGTTCAGTCTATCATAAACTGCTCTCTGCTCTGCATTTAACAGTGGAATTCTCATTGGGCTCTTAAAGTTACTACCCTGCCTTTTAATTTCACCCACGGTTTTCTATATACTGAAATCAGACCTTCCGACAAACATTTATGTTTCAATTTTTCCACAATTTCCATTAGACATTTCTCCTTAGTTTCCGTGCACTTCTTATTTACTGGGTTATAACTGACTTGTATTTCTGTATTCCTGAATTTCCATGGACATTTTTGTACTTCCTTCTTTGGTCGATCAAATGAAGAATTTCTTCTGCTACCCATGGTTTCTTCGCAGTTACCCTCTTCGTATCTATGTTTCTCTTTGCAACTTCTCTGATGTCCTTATAAGAGATGCCCACTGCACTTCAGCTGAAACTTCTATTATTACAATATATATGCCCTCAGAGAACTTCAAGGGTACCTCTTCATTGCTTATACTTCCGTATCCCATTGGTTCTTCCTGACTAGTCTTTTAAAGTTCAGCCTACTCTTCATCACTACTAAATTGTGATCTGAGTCTACATCTGCCCCTCGGTATGCCTCAAAATCCCGTATCTGGTTTCAGATACTCTATATGACCAAGATGTAATCTAACAGAAATGTTAGCAAGTAACAGAAATGTTTGCAAGTATTCCTCCTCCTTTCGTGATACTTCTACAGGGTATTCACTATTACTCGCTGAAATTTACTGCAGGACTCAAATAGTTTTTCTACTCTCATCCCCAGTACCAAGCCCACGTTCTCCCGAAACCATTCCTTCTACTTCTTCAGCCACACCACATTTCAATCCCCTATCATTACTAGATTGTCATCCCCATTTGCTTACAGATTTCCCTTTCAATATCCTCATATAAGTCACTATCTCTTCATCTTTAGCTTGCGCCGTTGGCATGCGCGCCTAAACTATCGTTGACGATGTTGATTTGTAGTCAATTCTGATGAGAACAACTCTATCACTGAACTCTTCACAGTAACACACTTTCTGCCCTACCAGCCTATTCATAACAAATCCTACTGCTGCTGCTGTTGATACTACCCTACACTCATCTGACCAGAAATCCTTGTCCAGTATATCTAGATTTCCCTTCCCAGATTTTCTAGCTTCCCTGCCATGTTCACACTTTTGACATTCCACACCCCGACTCGTAGTACTTTATTGTTTCGTTGGTTATTGAATCTTTTTCTGAGAGTGACCTCTCACTTGGCAGTCCCCACCACCTACTTCTAACGCCCCAGTTACCTGCCCTGGACGTTAGCGTATTTTCGCGGCAGTGTACTTTTCCTTGCTTTGCCACTGCTGTCCGGTAAGGCGTGTAGTTCGATAGCCTCCTTGATTGTGGTTCGGATATTTTGTTCTTTCAGACTACCTTTGTCGTAGTGGTTCCTTCTGCTTCTGGATGTTCTAAACATTGGATTCTGAAGACGCAGTGCCGTCCACCGGTTCTGCTTTGCCTGGGTTATGTCGTCATTGTGTTGCGTACCAGACGTTAGGCAGATTTTGCAAGAGTGTTAGTCTGCGCTTAAACTGTCACTAATTTGAGTTGCCATCCGGTTAAGTGAATACAACTCTTGGCTGCCTGTCTCGTCGATTACGAAGTGGAGCTACTTTTCCCATACCAATCCTTCTAGCACTGTCTGAGGCCCACTTCTCCCTTGATTTGATCACATTGCGATGATTGTGTTTTTTTTTTAATATTTTAGTGTGTCTTGGAGAAGTACAACTATTCTTAAGAATTGTTATCCTGGTCTTCAGCCGTTAAATTGTTTTCGAGTTATTGCTATTGGGGCCTTCAGCCAGCAAATAATTTGAATTTCTGGTCGATAAGGTATTTGGCCCTGAATGAAATTTGTCTAAAGGACTTTTTTAATTGGATATTGTCTCTTAATAGTGAAATTTTGATGAGTGTGTTTTTCCCTTTTTAAAAAAATATTTTAGTGGCTCTTGGAGAAGATTATCTGTTTTTAAAAGTTGTTATCCAGGCCTTCAGTCGTTAAATTGTCTTTTTGAGTTATTACTATTGGGGCATCTAGCTGGCACATAATTTGAATTTCTGGTCAGTAAGGCTTTCAGCCACGAATGCAATTTGTCTAGAGAATTTTTAATTAGATATTGTCTCTTAATAGTGAAATTTTGAAGATTGTGCTTTTTTTAAAAAAATAGTATCTCTTGGAGAAGTTTAATTGTTCTTAAAAATTTTCTATCCAGCCCTTCAGCCGCCAAATAATTTGAATTTATGGTCAATAAGGCCTTCAGCCGTGAGTGCAACTTGTTTAAGGAGTTTTTTTATTAGAAATTGTGTCTTAACAGTCAAATTTGATAATTGGTCCTTATTGTCAACCTCATTTGCAATTGGTTTCAAATAAAGTGTACATGATTTTTTTTTAAAAAAAACTGAGCAAACCAATGGTAACTGAATAAGGCCCCATCCACACCATATCCTGCCTTCCTAAGTTCCATGTTTCAGATTTTGTATATGTTACATAAATACATATAATAACTGTCTACATAAACAAAAAGGTAAAGTTCATTTGTTCAAAATCTTAAATCTCCAAGAATTCTTTACCAATTTCTTCGAAATTTCGACAGTGTGATGCATTTGAATACACATGTGTTTTTACATATCTACTGGAGCGCCATATATATATATATATATATAATATACAACGAGGAAGTTTGTTAGCAAAAATCACAAAAAGTACTTGATCAATCTGCAAACTTTTGAAGGAACATAGAGTATATACGCTTTTGAAATACTCGTATTTATAATATTCAAATAAATATTTAAAATATATCATGCTGGCTCAAGATGTCGACAGCACACCGGTCGGAAAATATGTAGCGCAAAGATCGATAGTAGGCGCTGGATCAAGTGCTCCTATCAGGAGAAAGGCCAGAGACACACCAACAACCAAAACGACGCCAACGCCCTCTCGACAGCAAGTATTCAGGCTGCCGCCGCTGACTCGAGGACCTCACTCACTAACTCTCTGACTCAGTAACTCATATTCCAGTTCTTGTAAATAAAAAACTGTGCTAATCCGTGTGTGCATTTGTGTTGTAGGAAGGGGATACCGGTCACCCATAATATCATCGTCTCCCTTCCTTCCTTGCGGTACAAGAGTCTACAAGGGCAACGAGTATGCAACATGTATAATACTGGAACCAAATCTCGAAGAATTATTGACGGACTAACTCCAAATTTTAAGCCATACATGACTAAACATTCAGACGGACTTACGAAGACGTGATAAAAAGTAATGCCTCCGTATTTTTTAGGTGAACACTCTCAAAGTTTTCAAAATAAAACAAACGTTATTAACATTCTACATCTTTCTTATTAATATTTATTTGTCAATCACAATCACCCTTGCGACCAACACATATCTCTCAAAGAGAGATACCATCGCTGTAGAATGGTTGACTTTGTTTACTTAGCCGCAACGTCACCTCTGTTTGCCCCGCTTCTTCAGTATCAACGTGAATTCCTCGAAGGAGTAGGTGAACACTCTCAAAGTTTTTAAAATAAAACAAACGTTATTAACATTCTACATCTTTCTTATTAATATTTATTTGTCAATCACATTCACCCTTGCGACGAACACATATCTCTCAAAGAGAGATACCATTGCTGTAGAATGGTTGACTTTGTTTACTTAGCCGCAACGTCACCTCTGTTTGCCCCGCTTCTTCAGTATCAAAGTGAATTCCTCGAAGGAGTTCCTTATGTTTTGGAGAAAGATGAAAATCGAATTTATAGAGGATGATCGGTAACAGTGGACACAAGGCGTCCGAATGTTACAGATGTCGCAGTGCTTGCGTGTCGTCTGACATTATCAGGCTGAGGGAAAGGGTGTTATAGGTGTGGACGACGTCTTCGAATTCGAAACTAAATCGCAGCGCACTGTTTTCCACGCGGGGGACAGTTATGTTTCGGTCGGGCATGATACGGACTACTTTCTGAAGCCCTCTAGCGATACGAAGCTGCTAGCATGCAAATGTGAAGAATAAGGATGCAGAATGTTAATAACATTCATTTTATTTAAAAATTTAAAAATTCCGAGGCTCGACATTTCAGCACGCCCTCGATAACAACACATACTTTTTAAACAACACCGACTGTGGGCAAGAAAATGCTCTGCTCTAAACAATGCGTTTTTGTTTCTCTTGCTGCAGCCATTTTTAATTACGATAGCATTTAAACCATTAGAAAAATTGTACTCCCAAAACAGGGAGAACAGAAATAGTCTGAAAACCTCGTAAGGGCGTTTTAGGGTTTGTTGTTCTGAGAAAATTCGATATGTTGAGCCGTTTCTGAGATATTTTCTGCAAGTTGCGTCACTAAAATGTGTGTTGTCATATACGCTCGACTGTGTGAACAATGTATATGAGGAGTAAAATGACGACAATACGCGGTTAACAAGTGAAAGAGATTCTGAATCCGGTGTCGAGCCATGTAGTTCATCATTCTTGTCCGTCATAAAGCCACAAATCCCGCCTCCAGCGAAACGCAGAAAAGGACAATCGTTGTCCAAGGAGCAGGTATTAAACACAATTACATACATGGAAGACCACTCGCAGCATAGTAAAAAAACAGTTACGATCAGATTTCGCGCAGTGCGTAGGAAAAGCTTCGGATATTCGAGGGAGGACAAGGCGCACTTGTTACAAAAACTGGTATTTGCGTGTTTCAAGTATGCTCGATACAATTAACAGGATCTGCATGACAATGACCTACTACGTTATGCATATCAAATTGTTCGCGATACAGATTACAGTCATTTCGTAGAAAGCAGTGGATGGCTGCATAACTTTAAACAGTGCTACAGAAGTGGAAGAGGTAAAAAGACGTAAGACAATGAACTTTCAAACAAAGCGTCAACTTGACTATGCACAGCAAACCGCGGAGCCTGACCGAAAATTTGTAGATTGAAATAGATAGACTTATCGAATCGTTGAGTAAGGAATTTGTTTTCAACGTCACACAATCGGGATTTGAAGAGGAAATGCTAAATTAGGAACCCGGAAATCAGAGGTACCAAGAAAGTTGTATCATGGTGATTGTCGTAACTCATTCCTATGTAATTATGCCGCCTGTTAATCTGGGAGGTAAGTTGACTAGAAAGTTGTTTATTGTGCTGGGAGAAATTGTGTGTGCTCTTCTCCTTACGATTCTTTCTCGTGTGCGTGATCTGGCAAAGGCAACAGGCAATATTTACGTCAGAGCAAGCAAGAGTGGGAAAATGGACGTGAGAAAACTACAGTTATGTTATGAGCACTTCCTTTGGCCAATAGCTGGTTAAATTCTTACTTTTGCTTGATTCTTGGTCTGTGTATAGAATCATACTCCTTCAGAGCAAAGTATCCCTCATGACAAGACTGTTAAACTGCAGTTCGTACCATCCGAAACCACCTGACGAATTCAGATCCTGGATGTTTGTTTTTCTTGTGTAACACAGCTAGCACTTTATTCCCATGAAATAATGAGTGCTGCTGACAAGGGATCTCATGTCGATTCCATATTCCTAGATGTCCAGAAGGCTTTTGATACCGTTCCTCACAAGCGACTATTAATTAAATTGCGTGCATATGGAGTATCGTCTCAGTTATGTGACTGGATTCGTCATTTCCTCTAAAGAGGTCACAGTTCGTATTGATAGACGGTAAATCATCGAGTAGAGCAGAAGTGATATCTGGCGTTCCGCAAGGTAGTGTCATAGGGCCTCTGCTGATCCTGATTTACATAAATGATCCAGGTGATAATCAGAGCAGCCCCCTTAGACTGTGTGCAGATGATGCTGTAATTTACCGGCTAGTAAAATCATCAGACGATCAATTCCAATTACAAAATGATCTCGAGAGAATTTATGTATGGTGCGAAATGTGGCAATTGGCTGTAAACAAAGAAGAGTGCGAGGTCATCCACATGGGTACTAAAAGAAATCCGATAAATTTTGGGTATACGATAAATTGCACAAATCTAAGGGCTGCCAATTCTACTAAATACCTAGGAATTACAATTACGAGCAACTTAAACTGCAAAGACCACATAGATAATATTGTGAGGAAGGCGCTTTGTTGGCAGAACACTTAGAAAATGCGACAAACCCACTAAAGAGACAGCCTACATTACACTGTCCGTCCTCTGCCGGAGTATTGCTGCGCGGTGTGGGATCCTGACCAGGTAGGATTGACGGAGGACATCGCAAAAGTGCAAAGAAGGGCAGCTCGTTTCGTGTTATCGCGCAATAGGGGTGACAGTGAAACGTTAGTTGGGGTGGCAGTCACTGAAACAAAGGCGGTTTTCTTTTCGGCGAGATCTATTTATGAAATTTCAATCACCAACTTTCTCCGCCGAATGCGAAAATATTTTGTTTACACCCACCTACGTAGGGAGAAATCACAGCTCGAACGAAAAGATTTAGGTGTTCCTTTTTCCCACGCGCCATTCGAAAGTGTAATGGTAGAGAAGTAGTATGAAAATGATTCAATGAACCCTCTGCCAGGCCCTTAAGTGTGAATTGCAGAGTAACCATGTAGATGTAGATGTCTATAAAACACTTTATCGCACTATCTGCAGTCAGGCCTTAAAGGATAGCCAATTTAATGATAAGCTCAGCACCAGACTATTTTCCGTTCGACTGCGTGCCACCACATTCCATTACTTCTTACCACTCTTTAAGAGTGGATACCTAGCTGAACGTCCTGCACCGTTTGTTAGTCCCAAGGAGATCGCCTCCGATCTTGATAGTGCGAACCTTTCTGATCTCTGTGGCGCGCCATTTTTCATTCGCTGTTCAAGGCGCAAGTTTATGGTTTTTTGAACATTTCTTGAATGTCGATTACGTTCATTTTGTGAAGTGTAATACATAGATCTGACAGAAGGTTTATCTCTGCCCCTCCGTGAAACTCATTTCCTGTTGCCCTACTGATGCACATGGTGAGACATTTGCAGCTAACATTTTTACTGGCACAATTGTTAACAAAACATTTTCAAATGAGCCTTTCTATGGATTGAACTTGCTACCTCGCACTCAAGGGGTCTCTTCTGAGCTACAGCAGCGAGTGGCCGGGTACAGTTAGTATCCAATAAATCCTAATGTCAGTACTCCAGGAGTTGGAGAGATTTGCGTCTCTAGAGTCGCTGCTTCTTGTGACCTTCAACGAAGTGTTCTGGAAGGACCTCTGGGTAGTCATCTTACCACGTTGTTCTCAGTTCATCTCGTCCCCATTCGTTCTGCAGTCATTGCACCACAGTAAGTCTTCTGTGCGATCTGTCTGTACAGTGCTTGTCATATCCCTCATACCAACCTTTCGACACTTGTCATTGTCCAAAAGACGACAGTAAGCTGGAAATGCGCGTCCTCTGGGTGTGCTGTGTTGCTATCTGCACTTGAAAAGTTTCAGTGACGTTACATACATCCAGTACTCCTCATGTACTCGCAGCAATCTTCAACGGAGAGTTGCATAAAGATAGAACTCTTATCACCATATCCAGCAGTCACGGAAATATTATTATATTATGACTTTGGTACGGTTCAGACCATGCGTTCACGATATGTCACTGTACAATATGAGTGACAGATTGTACTTTCATTGCGTTATGTATTACGACATCTACCAGTTACATTAACAGGTGGAGCATGATGTAATCTGTTGCACTATGTATTACCATTTCTTCCAGTTGTATTAACGTATGGAGTGTGATGTGATCTATTGCTTAGAGAGCTGCTTTTAATTGCACAACCGTTGTCTATGAGAAAGCAGCATCAAGAAATTTTTGAGAAAAGATGTTTTCTAGAATAGTGTTCCATATTGACAACAATAATAACCTCAGATAATCACAGTTTGTATTTCAGAAGAGTTGGTCAACTGAGAATACCATTTGCACGTTCGCTCACCGAATTTTATAAGCATTAAATAACAGTTGGCGCCGTCTACTGTTTACTGCGACCCAAGGCAGCTGACTGCGTGAATCACGACATTTTCCTAGATAAATTGAGTTTTTATGCTACTGACAGCGTAGACAACCAATGGGCAATATCATATCCAACGAAAAGAATGCAGAAAGCGGTACGCAGTAATTCAGCCGACGTTAATTAGGACAGATTCTTCTAACTGGGGATAAATCATGAATGCGGCTCCCCAATGTCGACTTTTAGCACCGCTGTTGTTTCTCATGTACGTAACCAAAGTTCTGTCTAATAAACAACAAGCAGATTCAGTTCTTTTCGCGGATCACACTAGCTTTGTTATCATTGCTAGCACACGTGAAACAACACAGGAAATCGTAAACAATGTATCACTGATTGCTTTTCTGCGTATTGTCTCACTTTCAATTTTAAAAACACCCAACATATTCAGTTCTGTACGTTAGAGGTACTACACCAATGACAAGTTTAACACATTGTGAGGAAATAATGAATGCAGTGGAAACTTCCAAATATTTAAATGTCATTATTAGTGAGAATTGAAACTGGGAAAAACACATTTTGGAGCTGCTCAAACAGCTTAGTTCAGCCACATTTGCACTTACCGTCATCGCAAATCTTGGGGAGAGACAAATGAGTAATCCGGCGTATTTTGAATATTTTCGTTGAATAATGTCATATAGAATAATATTCTGGGGTAACCTATCTTTAAGAAAGAAAGTCTTCATTGCTCATAAACGGCCTATAAGACCAGTATATGGTTCTCAAGCAAGATCATCTTGTGAGCACCTGTTAAAGATGTTGGACATTTCAGCTACTGAATCACAGTATTTTTGTTCTCTCATGAACTTTGTTGTAAGTAATCCATTGCAATTCCAAAAGGAACCATGATGTACATAATTACACCAGAAGAAAGAATGACATTCACACATTAAGGTTGTCTTCAGCACAAAAACGGGTGCAAAATGTGGCAATCAAAATTTTGATCACTTACCGAATAGTATAAAATGTCTGACAGACAGCAAAGCAAAATTTAAAAACGAACTAATAAGTTTATTCCTGACAGCTCCTTCTGTAGAAGAATTCCTGTTTTTGTAATCTGTAAAAGATGGTGCGTAGGAATTATTAACTCACATCTACACACTTAAAAAAATGATCATTATGTTGCCATATTTACGAAATAATTTGTTATTTGAATGTAGAATGACTCGGCCCACATCATCACGATTTATCAAGCACATGATCCGTGGAAAATGAAACCAACAGACAAAATTCAAATGGCTCTGAGCACTATGGCACTTAACACCAGAGGTCATCAGTCCCCTAGAACTTCGAACTACTTAAACCTAACTAACCTAAGGACAGCACACACATCCATGCCCGAGGCAGGATTCGAACCTGCGACCGTAGTAGCCGCACGGTTCCAGACTGAAGCACCTAGAACCGCTCGGCCACACCGGCCGACCAACAAACAAACTAACGAAAGTGAGCCGTGACTTTCTGCGATGCTCCTGGCAGGATAGTTTCTTTGTCAAAGTTACGCGCTATGAGGCATCCTGGTTGGTTAGCGCTCTCTATTTAGGACGGCCGCGGCTCGTGAGGAAGCCCTCGATCTGGGGCAGTGACGGAGACTCGGTCGGCGGTAGTGACAGAGGGAAGACAGCTCACGGACCATCGCGAGTAGTCAGTCGGCGCTTGGTGTACTGCGAGGACGCACGGTGACAACATTCCGACGGCTGGGTTTAGCAGCGAGCGGAAATGGAGTGCGGAAACAGTCACCGGTCAACATAGGCTCTGTTTAAGAGTCGTGTCTATCTCGATTCCTGAGGAGAGCGTGGCAATTAACGCTGGCGTGCATGTTAATAGCGAGCTCCTGGACAAACTTAAAATAAAAACTGAAAACTCCTCCCCAACTGTCCATGAAGGCCCAACGGGACCGACCGACCGCCGTGTCATCTTCAGACCATAGGCGTCACTGGATGCGGTAATGGAGAGACATGTGGTCAGCACACCGCTCTCCCGGGCGTGTGTCAGTTTCCGAGACCGGAGCCACTACTTCCAGCAGAGCTCGGGAGACGCCATGGTCACCCATCCAAGTACTAGCCCATCCCGGCCAGCCTCGGTGACCGAGCGGTTCTAGGCGCTTCAGTCCGGAACCGCGCAACTGCTACGGTCGCAGGTTCGAATCCTGCCTCGGGCATAGATGTGTGTGATGCCCTTAGGTTAGTTATGTTTAAGTAGTTCCAAGTTTTAGGGGACTGATGACATCAGATGTTAAGTCTCATAGTGCTCAGAGCCATCCCGACAGCGCTTAACTTCGGTGATCGGACGGGAACCGGCGTAACCGCTGCGGCAAGGCCATTGGCACTAACTTTAAATGGTGAGCTATTTTGTGTTGGAACTTTTGGATGTGAATGCTCCGTGTAGCCACTTTGATTGTCGCTAGTCATTACTTAAACCACTTGGATTGCCATGTAACAGTATTGTGCCACGGTTCCCTTGAAATTATCTTGAATAACAAGTGTGGCCGATATACGGCGATTCCTTTTATATTGTTGTTGTTGTTGTCTTCAGTCCTGAGACTGGTTTGATGCAGCTCTCCATGTTACTCTAACCTGTGCAAGCTTCTTCATCTCCCAGTACTTACTGCAACCTACATCCTTCTGAATCTGCTTAGTGTATTCATCTCTTGGTCTCCCTCTACGATTTTTACCCTCCACGCTGCCCTCCAACGCTAAATTTGTGATCCCTTGATGCCTCAGAACATGTCCTACCAACCGGTCGCTTCCTCTTGTCAAGTTGTGCCACAAACAGTTCCTCCTCGTTAGTTATGTGATCTACCCATCTAATCTTCAGCATTCTTCTGTAGCACCACATTTCGAAAGCTTCTATTCTCTTCTTGTTCAAACTATTTATCGTCCATGTTTCACTTCCATACATGGCTACACTCCATACAAATACTTTCAGAAACGACTTCCTGACACTTAAATCTATACTCGATGTTAACAAATTTCTCTTCTTCAGAAACGCTTTCCTTGCCATTGCCAGTCTACATTTGATATCCTCTCTACTTCGACCATATTATTGTTAAAATGTTGAGTCGTCAGTTTTATGAATCAAAGTTTATTCTGTGTATTCAGCCGCTAATTTAAATTGGAATTGCAAACTTCTTCCTTGTTGACAACTGTAAGAGAAACAATTTTTCGTCGTCAGTTTAATGAACTATTGGCTTAATAGTAACTGCGGTGGTCACACTATAACGTTTAACATCTCTTCCTGCATTTGGCGCTGCCCAGCGCTTGGCTGTTGGTTTTAGTATTTTCGTGAACTGTGTATTAATATCGGGTTTGTGTGTTCTAGAAGCCGTTATTGGTGTGAGCATGCCCTCCTGCGTGTTGTTGTCTCCTGAGCTCTCGAGAACGGATTTCAGACGCGCGGCCGATGTGAACGACAAACGTCGAGAATGTCCTGATTGCTGTGTAGGTCTTTCAGGCTATCACATCTTATTGCCGAATGTTTTCCATAATAGACAATTGAGTTATTTATTAGATCTTGCTACTTGAGCATTTTTGAAACCTAATACCTTTTACAAATTGTTATTTTTCATATTCACAAGGGCTGATAATTGACTTAATTTCACAACTAGTGAGATCGGATATGCATTTATGTTAATGTTATTATTGTGTAAAGTAATTTTTTATTAATTTAAAGATGGGGCCATAAGGCTGTTTTTAGTTTAAAATTTTTTGAAGTATTCTCATTGCTTTTATACAATTGCAATTTGCGTATGCTGTTTAATCATTGTGTTGTTACCAGTGCTCTGTTTTAATTAACGTGGTGGAAACAAATTTTGGTATTCTCAAACTGGGTCAGCATTCCACTCCAGCAGCCCATGTGCTCTGCTTATCAATCCCATACCTCAGCAGAAAAATTCCTCTCTGAAAACGGTTTCCGCATTTCGAAACAGATTTTTTTTTTTTAAATACAGGCCGTCTGCATTCGAGTCCCTTTGACGTACGCTTTAATGGCATTTTATTACATTCCTCACAGAGTTGTTCGGCCACTTCTTAAAGACTGCTGGTGACGTTCGAGTCGAGAGGGTGAAGCAAAACACATGCGTTTCATTAGAATCCAGCAGATCTGTTAGGTGAATGTGACTCCACCTTGGGTTCAGGAACATGTGACAGCGGTTGGTCGATGAAATGTAATAATATTTTACGAACAACCGTTATTTTGGTATTGTTTTATTAGGCAACCAGTTTCAGAGATTCAATCACGTCATCTTCAGGTCTGTTGCATGAAGTACTACTTGCGCATGTATAAGACAAGACACCAATAACCGTATCTGGTTCGTAGATACGCGTGCGCTCTTCACACATGTAACCGCAACTGCTGTCACGTCTGTGAAGAGCACACACTGTCAAGAAGTTCGCGTATCTATAGAACCAGATACGATTATTGATGCCTTGTGTGTCAGGCCTGAAGATGACGTGATTCGAACGTCGAAACTGACTGCCTAATAACACAATATCAAAATAAAGTCTGTTGATACAGTACCATTGTATCTCATTAAATCAGTTAGAGGTTAGGGACAGGCTTAATACATTGAAAGCAGCCGCAGTCCTCAAATATTCAGGTTAATTCCATAGTGCCTAAAAACTTGTGATTATTGATAGTACACAGCGAAAGAAATTAAATTTAAATTCTCAAGCCACATTAGGAATCTGTTTCGGAAAACAACAGTCGTTATGAAAGGGGATATTGCGTACTTCGTGTAGTTCTTAGCATCGATAGCTGTCGGAATCTAAAGTCTGGCTTCGATTCCCGACAGTCGCGTTGCTTCTTCATAGGACAGGATCCGTTCACTTCCGCGGTGTCAAATGACAAATTGCTGGAATAAAAACACAGCGATATTAACGCTCAAGCTACTGAAAAGTCAACGAAGAAGTAATTTAACCAGCATCAGAACCAAAGGTCGATTACTTTGTTTTTGTAAAAGTGGAGATGTAAAAGGCATCCGCTGTACCCCACGACTTAGCCGTACACTGTTCCTGGACGCCAGCTCAGGCGAAAACTGCGGCCCACGAGGGCACTGCAGAGTTTCCGACTTTAAACTACGTCCATTAAAGTCACCCCTCACGATGAACTACGGCCAACCACAAGAGGACCGCAAATTCGTTCCACAGCAGAGATACTCGCAAAAGTGGAAACGTGCGCTGTTGTACGGTTATATGGACTGTGACCTTTCTTTATAATTAGTTAGATAATGTATTTGTCCACAGATCTGTTACACAAAAACATTTGATTCAATGTAAAGTGGTAAACAATCAAAAACTTGTTTAATTCACATAAAAAGCGAAGTTACTACTGTATGTTTAAATGAAGAAGAATTTATTTGTTGCATGTTGCGCATAACATATATAATTATAGAGAACTTAAGAAGTATGCTCAAAAAATCCTTTTACACTGCACCCACTTCGCACTTTCGGCTGACGTGAGGACCATGACATTAGTTCCGGTTTTCCGTTGCGTTCTGTGTGTATCTAATCTGTATGAATAGCAGAATCAGCACGCTTCCAAATGTGAACGAGATGTTGTCCACTGTAGAGAGAAGAGATGTTTGTTGTGGTGTTAATTTTATTACAGTTGCTTCTCTGTGTTTTGTAAAAAATGTGTGAGCCTCTACAAAGTGTTACTTAAGAAGTGATGTCTAACAAACTTTTCCGATGTAATTTTATCTTCCAATTTCATTTCTTGGAAGAAAACGATGTTTTGTGTTTTTTTAATCTTTAAATGAATGTTAAATCTGGCGCCTGTTTGATGCCAATTAAAATTGCTGCTAAAGCGCTTTTGATAATGTACACTCATACCTTTCCTATACGCGCTCACTACTTAGCTATGGAACAATAAGCAACAATAGTAACTGGGCTCACAGTAAAGATTTGTTACGTAAATTAACACACTATTGTTGCTTATTATTCCGTAGCTAAGTATAGAGCGTATAGAGCAATGGTATGCAGTTACAATGCACTGTTTGTTTCGAACTTATACCAGCAGGTAATAACGGGCTGATGACATTTTCTTTACTAGTGTCAAAGTGTGTCCATTCCATACCAGATGGCAGTAAATATTCATCCCTAAAAATGTTGTATTTGTTGTGCCAGCTATATAACTATAGAAAACATTTAATATCACACATCTGTTTTCCCTCATTAAGCAGAAATTCATGCTATTTGTTTTCTTCGTGTTCACTGTTAGTTTATTGCTAGCTGCCTATTATAAGCTTCCTTGAGAGTTTCATTTACTTTCCTTATCATGAGTTTTGGTATTTTATCTGTGATTAACGCGTTACTGTCGTCAAGAAGGAGGATATTTCCCCAGCCAAGTAATTGATTTATACGGGTGTTTCCGCAAGAGCGTGCAAAAGTGTAACAGGACATGGAGAATGCTCCACTGAACAATTTGAATTAGGGAACCTGGGTCCAGAGAAGCCAGCTTAAGGAGACATGGAAGTAAACTTGTTTACTGCTTTGTCCAGCATTACTGTTTTCCAGCTTATTTACAACTGAAATGCGAACTAGTTTACACATACTGTGCTGTTTATTCACATGTACAAGGAGGACGAGCCTGATTACTAGGAAGTCATGATGCAGCTTTTGTTTACTTTACTTGTCCTTAAGGTGGCTTTGTTGCATTGTATTTACATTGTTACATGACAAAAAGTGCTTTGAATCAACGACAGACCCATTCATTACTCAGCACTATTCAGAGACGTACAGTACAACACGGTGGAGCAGTACCACTACGGTTTCGCAAAACGCACTGACATCCATCTTGTGTATGTGATAGTACGTTGCAATGCTTTCGCTGCTGAATGGCTCTACCGGGAACGATTGCCTAACAGGCACATCTGTCACGACGAGTGTATTTCTCTCGATCGGCGAATGTGGGAGACTGGTTCATTGGAAAGAAGAAACTAAGGACCTGGCAACATAAGGGTCAGTCCAGGGATATTGGTCAGGGTGCGTCAGAATCTTGTTTGCCGATGGGGTTAATGGCCACCAGTTGCAGTACATTTTGTAAGATTCAGTACAAATGATACATTCATTGTGTCGATTATGGTATTTGCAGTTAACTGTAATTAATGAAAATAAAAAAGTACTCATTAATGGGACATATTTCTATTGTCTCCTTAAGCTGGCCTCTCCGATCCGCAGGCCTGGGTAACCGAGCGGTTCTAGGCGCTGCAGTCTGGAACCGCGCGACCGCTACTTACACTATTCTGGTAGCTAGGTAATGGCTGGCTCTGAGCTAGTGGCGGAGCTAACTGCGACTGCAACTCCCACTGCGCTGCGACTGATAACTCGAATCTCTGACTCACTGGGCCCTCCGTTACATGGCGGCGATCTAAGTACTAGCGGTCGAGAGCGCGTTGGCGGCGCGTTTCTTGCGAGACTGTCTTTGGCCTTTCTCCTGACAGGCGCGTTGCTTGCGCCTATTATCGACCTTCTTTCAACCTCTTTGCCGCCTGATGTTCCGTCGATGGCTTACACCAACGCAACATGGACGACCTGTGGCTTCAACATTGAGTATGTGAGCATTCTCTGTAATCATTTCTTCAATAATAAATTTGGCACATCTAAACAGCTGCTGTTTTGTGAAATCTCTGCTGCCTTTACTCAGAATCTTTATCTGGTTATTGTAACGTTCTCTGGCAGCACACATCCAGAGTCAAAGTTAAAAGAACATTTCAATGTATAATGCTCACTGTAACAAATACTTTACATGAAGTTCTGTTAATTGAATTTCAAAAGAACACTTAATTTTGTGAGGAAAAGTATAATTACGAATTTTGCTATTATAAATGGTTATTCAAAGAATGTGAAATACTATCTGTGACGGAGGATGTGAAAACCGCCGCAGAAGAAACGATATGTAATGAGAAATGACCAAGACAGTAGAAGAATTAGTTAAGATATAAATAGGCAATATATTGTAATAGAATCGCTTGTCTTTTGCACGGACTGAATGGGAGAGGAACAGGTGACGTTGCGTTAGGCTCTTATGTAGTCTTAATTTTGTCATAAGTCGATGATCGACGTCATTTGTAGCTGGGCTTGTAAAAGGTGTGTAAAGATTTTAATTGTTTCTGTTAAAATATATTTATCTAGTAAAATCTGTTTGTAACAATTACTGCAATGTTCGCACCGGACGTTACCCATTATATTTAAGAAATTTCAGCATTTTATTGGATATCGCTGGCGGTGCGGAGCTGCGCCGCGAGCGAGCAGTCTGCAGCAGCGCCAGATTTAAATATACGATCGCTATAACGACCACAAGCTAAATATGGTACAGGCAGAGGTGAACGAAAATAATAAAGTGTTTCTTTTCACAGCATTCCAGACGCTGAATAAAAGGAGATAGTAGATTTTATCTTGTGCATTCAGAGGTGGATATAAGCTGCAGCTTTTGTAAATTTTCATTCAAAAAGTTATAAATTCTGAACATATCGTAAAGTGTATTTAAACGTGGATAATTTTTCAGGAGAGCTTAGCAGTATAAAAGAAAACATTTTCATATAGTAAAGAGAGTCTGATGTTTCAAACCTAGGTGGGGTATATCCAGTAAACAAAAATCCACTGCAACGTGAAAATGTTTGCTAAGTTCAATGGACAATAATATTTTCATTCTTGCACAAACAGCTTTAGTACTTGAATAAAAGTAAAATTTGAATAATTATTTTGGGAACATTCAAAGAAATTAATTTTTATTAATTTGCAACAGAATATTTCATACGTAAAGTAATAATCACAGATGAAAAATTTATTGCAACCTTTCATTTTTCATGGCCACCCATGTATACGTTAAGTTCAATCTCAACAGTTTCCCAATCAATTTAAACGCAAAAAGCAAAGAAAATTTAAAACCAGACGGTCAACTCCCTAATAATTAAAACAGACAAAATCGCATTAAATTATGTAAAAGAGTTGGACAAAAATATGGAAACATTGTGAGGAATACATGCTTGAACATTAATGCAGATGGTAGCCAAAACTTCAGGTCCAACTGTTGCATTTGACCACTAACAGCCTCTGTGCAATGTCCTCAATACGCTGTAAGTATCAGTCATGGTAAAAAAAGTGTTGTGTGTAGTTGTCAGGGTAAAATCGTTTAAATGTTATATCTCTGGCAGGAAACAAAGGGTGTTATTAGGAAAGAGACATGTATCAAGCTATCAGGCATCATCCAACTGGGAGCTAATTACACATGGGGTCTCACAAGGTTCCATTTTGGGGCCTAGAGGACAAATGTAAGGATGTAGAGGCCTATCTCACTAGGGGTAAGATAGATACCACGTACAGGAAAATTAAAGAGACCTTTGGAGATAAGAGAACGACTTGTATGAATATCAAGAGCTCAGATGGAAACCCAATTCTAAGCAAAGAAGGGAAAGCAGAAAGGTGGAAGGAGTATATAGAGGGTCTATACAAGGGCGATGTACTTGAGGACAATATTATGGAAATGGAAGAGGATGTAGATGAAGATGAAATGGGAGATATGATACTGCGTGAAGAGTTTGACAGAGCACTGAAAGACCTGAGTCGAAACAAGGCCCCCAGAGTAGACAATATTCCATTGGAACTACTGACGGCCGTGGGAGAGCCAGTCCTGACAAAACTCTACCATCTGGTGAGCAAGATGTATGAAACAGGCGAAATACCCTCAGACTTCAAGAAGAATATAATAATTCCAATCCCAAAGAAAGCAGGTGTTGACAGATGTGAAAATTACCGAACTATCAGCTTAATAAGTCACAGCTGCAAAATACTAACACGAATTCTTTACAGACGAATGGAAAAACTAGTAGAAGCCAACCTCGGGGAAGATCAGTTTGGATTCCGTAGAAACACTGGAACACGTGAGGCAATACTGACCTTACGACTTATCTTAGAAGAAAGATTAAGGAAAGGCAAACCTACGTTTCTAGCATTTGTAGACTTAGAGAAAGCTTTTGACAATGTTGACTGGAATACTCTCTTTCAAATTCTAAAGGTGGCAGGGGTAAAATACAGGGAGCGAAAGGCTATTTACAATTTGTACAGAAACCAGATGGCAGTTATAAGAGTCGAGGGACATGAAAGGGAAGCAGTGGTTGGGAAGGGAGTAAGACAGGGTTGTAGCCTCTCCCCGATGTTGTTCAATCTGTATATTGAGCAAGCAGTAAAGGAAACAAAAGAAAAATTCGGAGTAGGTATTAAAATTCATGGAGAAGAAATAAAAACTTTGAGGTTCGCCGATGACATTGTAATTCTGTCAGAGACAGCAAAGGACTTGGAAGAGCAGTTGAATGGAATGGACAGTGTCTTGAAAGGAGGATATAAGATGAACATCAACAAAAGCAAAACAAGGATAATGGAATGTAGTCTAATTAAGTCGGGTGATGCTGAGGGAATTAGATTAGGAAATGAGGCACTTAAAGTAGTAAAGGAGTTTTGCTATTTGGGGAGCAAAATAACTGATGATGGTCGAAGTAGAGAGGATATAAAATGTAGGCTGGCAATGGCAAGGAAAGCGTTTCTGAAGAAGAGAAATTTGTTAACATCCAGTATTGATTTAAGTGTCAGGAAGTCATTTCTGAAAGTATTCGTATGGAGTGTAGCCATGTATGGAAGTGAAACATGGACGATAAATAGTTTGGACAAGAAGAGAATAGAAGCTTTCGAAATGTGGTGCTACAGAAGAATGCTGAAGATTAGAT
This sequence comes from Schistocerca serialis cubense, assembly GCF_023864345.2. Lineage (NCBI taxonomy): Eukaryota > Metazoa > Arthropoda > Insecta > Orthoptera > Acrididae > Schistocerca > Schistocerca serialis. Next base: position 672,116,418 of record NC_064642.1, read on the forward strand.
GGGTAGATCACATAACTAATGAGGAAGTATTGAATAGGATTGGGGAGAAGAGAAGTTTGTGGCACAACTTGACCAGAAGAAGGGATCGGTTGGTAGGACATGTTCTGAGGCATCAAGGGATCACCAATTTAGTAATGGAGGGGAGCGTGGAGGGTAAAAATCGTAGAGGGAGACCAAGAGATGAATACACTAAGCAGATTCAGAAGGATGTAGGTTGCAGTAGGTACTGGGAGATGAAAAAGCTTGCACAGGATAGAGTAGCATGGAGAGCTGCATCAAACCAGTCTCAGGACTGAAGACCACAACAACAACAACAACTTTTTCTTGTGTATATCAATGACCTTTTATCAGTAACATTACCAGGTGCCAAGTTCCTTTTGTTTGCCGATGATACAAACATTGCAATAAATAGCAAATCAAGCGTAGTCTTAAAAAGATCAGCTAATAAAATATTTGTGGACATTAATCACTGGTTCCTAGCCAATTCTTTGTCACTAAACTTTGAAAAAACACACTACATGCAGTTCAGAACTTGTAACGGGTGTCCCACGAGTATATGTCTAACATACAATGACAAAAAGATAGAAGAAGAGGACAGTGTTAAATTCTTGGGATTACAGCTTGATAATTAATTCAACTGGGAGGAGCACACCACAGAACTGCTGAAGCGTCTTAACAAATCCTTGTTTTCAATGCGAATTTTGTCAGACATAGAGGATATAAAAATGAAAAAGCTGGCATACTATGCTTACTTTCATTCCATATGGGATTATTTTTTGGGGTAATTCATCAAGCCAAGCTAAAGTTCTCCAGGCACAAAAACGTGCAGTAAGAGTTATATGTGGTGTGAACTCAAGAACATCCTGCAGAAGCCTGTTCAGGGAACTAGGGATACTAACTACTGCTTCCAAATATATTTATTCCTTAATGAAATTTGTCATTAAAAATATATCACATTTTCAAACCAACAGATCAATTCATGGAATCAATACTAGAAATAACAATAATCTGCACAAGGATTTAAAGTCACTTAGTCTTGTACAAAAAGGTGTGCATTATTCAGGAACACACAATTTCAATAACTAGCCAGCAGCCATAAAAAGATTAACAACCAATGAAATTCAGTTGAAGAGAAGCCTAAAGGATTTATTGGTGGCCAACTCCTTCTACTCCACTGATGAATTTCTCAGTAAAACCAACTGATTTGTATATATGTATATCTTCTGCGCAATTTCAGTGCAGTAATGTGTTCATTGTAAATGTGTGTGTGTGTGTGTGTGTGTGTGTGTGTGTGTGTGTGTGTGTGTGTAAGTACAATCTAACTTCTGCACCATTTCAGTTCAGTAAAGTCTTCATTGCAAAGAAGTATTATAGTAGTTGTATTACATGTTTAGTACCTTATAAATAAATAAAAAACTTCTTTATTTTAAATTCAGTGCATTAGTATTTGTAAAATGACTTTCATATAGTGTTCATTAAAAAATGACGATCATTCCACTTGGGACCTGTGGAATGGTACATTAGCTTATTTGTTTTAGTTGTAAATATTTGTCATGTATTGTTGTTTTTCTGACATGGTCCACATCCTGAAGGACCTCCTCACTACGGATCAATTGGAATGAAATTAAATCTAATCTAATCTAATCTGTGCTACATAACCTAGAAATCGTTGCATCTAGAGTTTTGAACTTCTTGCCGTGCTATTCACCATTTCACCCATAGCAAATGGGAGAAATGGTGAACTCGGGCAGGGGTGACACAGTGAAGGACTTTTCTTATGTGTAAAGTGTAAAGCTTCTATTTAGGTACATCCCAACCAGAGTTTTTGACAAGTCATGAAATGTTAGCGTTTCCTATCCCATGCGAGAGTTATATTCTGTTTTATCCGACGTCTCAATACAATCGTTAATTTAAAAATTAGTTTTTATATATTTTTGCGAGTACAGTTTGGGTTGTCAGTGATTAAAAAAGTAAATGTCCTAACTACCGCCATTGTTCCAGGAAAAGATGCCTACATTTTACAAAGGACAAAAAGGATCCAGCCGTGCTGATTGGACAGAGGAGCAACTTAACGATGCCGTAAAAGCAGTGCAAAATGGAATGAGCCTGAATAAAGCCTCAAAGGAGTTTCACATTCCATGGTCAACGCTGAAGAAACGATTAGCAAACGGGTGCTTTACGAAAAAACCTTTGGGTGGGCCGCCTTTACTAACACAAGAATGTGAGAAAAAGTTGGTAAAACATATCATAAAATTAAAAAACTTCGGATTTGCACTGACAAGGACAGAAGTACGTACCATGGCATATAAACTAGCTGAGAAATATAACCAACATTACAAATTTAACTGAGAAAAGGAAATCGCTGGAATGGACTGGCTACACTTATTCTTAAAAAGAAATCCGCAACTCTTAATCCGCAAATTGGAAAGAGTTTCACAACCACAGACAAGGGGTTTAAGTACGAAAAACGTTTAAGACTATTTTTCATTGCTGCAGAACATCTTGTTAGAGCATAACCTCCTTGATAAGCCGGGAAATATATTCAGCGTAGATGAGTCCGGACTTCAGCTGAATAATAGACCGTGTTACGTGTTGGCAGCAAAGGGGTCTAAGAGCATTCCAGCGATAACATCCGGTGAAAAGGGTGAAAACAAATCTGTAATCGCTTGCTGCAATGGAGAGGGCATGTTTTTACCCCCAGCTTGTGTTTTGAAGGAAAAAAATGAAAATGCCGAGTACATGGTCGGTATGCCGCCGGGTTCCACGATTTTCATGTCACAAAAGTCGGCGTACGTAACAACTGATATTTTTCTTCAGTGGCTAAGGAACTATTTTGAACCGAGGAAGCTTATTTTGGATGGGCATAGCTCTCATTGCAGCAACGTGGATACATTAGAATTTGCAGAAGAAAAAACCATAATTTTGCTCTGTCTACCCAGTCACACCACACACTACCTGCAGCCGCTAGACAGAGCATTTTTTAAAGCTCTGAAATCCTATTATTACAATGCTTGCAATTCGTACATTAAAATTAATCCAAATAGAAAAATTTCCAGACTAGTGTTCGGAGGACTGCTCACAAAGGCATGGGTACAAGCAGCTACGACAGAGAATGCAATATCGGGGTTCAAAAGCACAGGAATCATCCCGTTTAATCCTCATGAAATCCCCGAATACGCGTTTTTAACATCAGCTTCAGATCAACATCAGGAAAACAAGAACGACATGAAAACAGACCTACTTCACCTCGACCAAGTTGTTCGCACTGGCAGGAGATACCTAATCCCTCGGAAGAAGCAACTGCAGACCTAGATAACGATCAGGGACTTGAACACATACAAGCTTCACCACAATTTGGCTGTTCGCAACGGGCTGAAAATCCACAGGAAAACATGCGGTCTTCATCAGAAGCAACAGATACGACCTCGACAGTGGCAACAGAAGAATCTCAAATAACACCTGGCAAAGTCTTGGACCATATTTCGCGAATACCTATCCTAGATAAAGTTGCATCTGCAAGGAAGAAGTCCAGAGCTTTAGCTGAGGTTTTGACTTCTCCAGAAAACATCGACAACCTGCGAAACAGAAAACGGCAAAATGAGTCAGTGAAGATTAGAGCAAATGCTAAAAATAGGACCAAAGGAGAAACCGTAACCAAAGGAAAAACCGTAACCAAAGAGACTACCAAAGGAATTATCAAAAAGAAGCATGCTAAGAAACGAAAAGCGTCTACTACTGACACCGAATCCGACTTGTCGCTGGGTATCCAATTGCAAGACGATGATGACGACGCGGATGATGAAGAGTGTTGTTGTGTAGGGTGCGGTGAACTGTACAGTTGCACTAAAAAGGATGTGGATTGGATCAAATGTATTAGCTGCAATGTTGGCTGCTCAAAACATGAATCTATGTGTGACGTATGTGGCAAAAAGCAGGGGAAATAAGTTCACCATTTCACCCAAAGGGAATTCGCCATTTGACCCATACACAGGGGTGAAATGGTGAAATTGATAATAATAAGTTTTTTATTTTTTTACTTTTGCAGTGCCTTAAAGAGGATGTGGTACTGTTAATGTGTTACTTATGTATTTTGTGAAAGGAGAGTGTTTTTATTTTGTTTAAATAAACAATTTCTTGTCTTCTACGAGGCCCAAATTTTTTGTTCACCATATCACCCTGCTTTACCCCGCATTACTGTTTTAGAGTATTACACGCCCTCGACTGCAATGATGTTCTTTTGGCAGTTACACATCTTCACGCAGAAAGGCACATGTATTTTTTTTTTTGGGGGGGGGGGGGTGCCATTTCTCAATGCCTAACAACAATGTGATCTCATAATGTCGATTGTTGGCTCAGAAAGTGCTCTCTGTTAACTGCGATTTGGCGTACACTAGCTCTGGTCAGAAAGTATTGCTGGATTTTATTCTTTCTACTGTGCGTGTGTGCATTTACCTTCATGGTTTAAACTCATAATTTAATCTCTAGAAAGTAAAAGTGGAGGGAAGTTTTATATTAAAAAGGGTTGCAAAGAGATTAAACTGTTCAATGTGAATTGTGAGTCGAAATCTGCAGAAGCTGACGGTCAAACGATATATGGAAAATATACCACGAAGCGGGCGCACGCGCCCGCGCATTTCTTCGGCCCGCGAAGACAGAACACTTCGTCGGCTAACCGGAAGAACAGGATTTCTACTTCACTTGAACTGGTAAAAACATGGCAAGCGGCAACGGGACTTGATTCTAGTTCATCAGTTGTTAGGGTGTGCGATGGGAATGAGGACTAGAGTTTCCAAGAAGCAGCCACTTTTAACTGCCGCCGTGAGTAGAAAGAGGCTGGCATGATTCAGACTGCACGTAAACTAGACAAAATAGCAGTGGAGTATTGTGGCATTTTCAGATGAAAGCAAATTTTTCATAATGAGTGACCACAGCTCATCAGGTGTGAACTCAATGAGGGGATAGATCCTGACTGCCTTGTACGAACCATGAAACATTCTCCATCGGTAACTGTGTGGGGAGTATTGACGTACCAAGGTGTTGGAAGGCTCTACTTTGTTCAGGGAACAGTGAATAGTGTTCAATACGAAGTTGCACTGCGGCACCCTCTGATGTTCACCACAAGCGATGCTTTCCCGGCTGTGCGTTGGATTTTCCATCAGGATCTAGCTTCACGCCACACTTAAAGCAAGCGAGTTTTTGTTATTTTATCTTCGTAATACAATTTCCAAGGTTACAGCTGTTGCAAATCGTGCAAATCTGTCGTTTCTGATTCGTTCTGTCACGATTGAATTAGGTGTCAGAGAAATTACATGGCCGGGAAATTCGCCAGACCTTAATCCCAATGAGAATTTGTGGCGGCTAGATGGGAAAGGGGTTCAGGAGTAGGTGCCTACAGCAAAATAGGAGCCGTTGAAGGTAGCTGTAGAAGTACGGCGCCATGAACTTGACATCAGAAGCATTGGAAAATTGACCGACTCCAAGCCTGACAGACTGAATGCTGTTTTAAGGGACAAGAAGATTTAAAGCATGATTACTGAATAATGCGCTTGTGATACACAGTGTTTTACGTTATGACCAAATTAAATGAAAATGTCATCAAAATACTTAATATTTCACTCTGATATTGTGAGTTACATGGCATGTCATTGTACAAATGTGTTCGTTCTGTTGACATATTTCCTTGGAGTAAAATATTGGAAACAATCTTGTTCTTCGTCATAATGTTCCTCCTCACATGTGGACCATCCTTCTTTAATAAGTATTTGAAATTTCAAATACGAATGGATTTTTAGAAATTCTGTACCAACATTCTCCAGATTCTATAGGGACGTGCAATACTTTAGAACAGCAGTATACGTGCAAAGCGCAGTGGCACGGATGTGAAATTTAATTAACCTCTCTCGGTCTTCCACGCTTGTCCAGGGTTTCCAGCCGACTACTCCACTCTCGAATATTCGTGCAATAAATAGTGACTGTAGCATAGTTGTTCCAACGTTACGCTGAGAGCCACTGGACTGCATAACGTCACCCAACATGGAGGTGTAGCGTAGTGCAGCGCTATGTTATCTAATGTAGCGCAGAATCATAAATTACAAAATCTGTGGTTTGGCACTGTGCGGACCACATTATCACGTTTCCTATTCCTTGTAATGAAAGCTCATAAGAGCTCCGCTTTCTAAATCACGAATTGTCACTGAACCGGAGCATATGTACAGGAATTACTTCTATCAACTCATGTCTAGTTATTCAACGCTGTTAATTCGTGGTATATTTAATGCGTCCTCGCCGCTGCGTTAAAACCGAACTTTCGCGTATCCGTTATACTACAAAATATTTGATTTTGTTTCTTTCCTACTACCTAGTTCATCAGTATAGAACGAGTAATATTTTTCCAGAATTTTGATGAATCACTGCACATATCAAACAACGCGGCATATTTGAGAGTTCTGTCAACGATGATAATTTTGTACCTTTTCCCGATTTGAAATTATGATGTTACGAGGACAACGCAGGGAGTAAAGCCTACATTTTTCCTCCTTCTTTAAGCTTCTAACGTAGCAATCGTGAATTTGTCGCACTTCCGCACTCATTCCTCTAAAGCCCACTCCAACAGCGTCCTACTTCAACAGATGTCAGCACTGTGTACGTTTGAAGAATAGCCGACATTGACATAAGTGCGTACACAAGGTATAAAGCGTAGCGGAGAATCGGTCATTTGTACTCAGATGATTCACGCGAAAAGATTTCCGACCTGATTATGGACGCACAATGGGCTTTAACAGACTTTGAACGCGGATGGTAGTTCGAGCTAGATGCATGGGACATCCTATTTCGAAAATCGTTAGGAAATTTAGATTCCGAGATCCACAGTGTCACAGCGTCAAATTTCAGGCATTACCTCTCACGAAAGACAACGCAGTGATCGACGCCCTTCACTTAACGACCGAAAGCAGCGCCGTTTGCGTAGAGTTTCCAATGCTAACAGACAAGCAACAGTGCGTAAAATAACCACAGAAATCAATGTGGGACCAACGACGAGCGTATCCGTTAGACATTGCGGCGAGATTTGTCGTTAACTGGCAGCAGACGACCAATGCGACTGCCTTTGCACATAGCATGACATCGCCTGTAGCACAACCACTGGAAAACCGTGACTAGGTCACATGAATATGGTAAGATCTGATGGAAGGCTCTGAGTGTGCCGCGGACCCTTTGAAGCCATGAACCCCAGCTGTCAACAGTGCACTGTGCAAGCTGGTGGCGGGCTGTGTTTACATGGAATGGACCGGTTCTTCTGGTCTGATTAGCTACTAGAAGACCATTTGCAGCTATTCATGGATGTCACGTTTCGAAACAATATAGAATTTTTATGGATGGCAATGCGCTATGTTACCTGACCCCAACCATTCGTGATTGGTTTGAAGAACATTCTGGACGATTCGAGCGAATGATTTGGCCAACCACAGTGACCAACATGAATCCCATTTATGGCATATATTCGAGATGTCAGTTCGTACACAAAATCTTGCACTGGCGTCCGCCCCATTAGCTACATGGTCAGCGCGCTGGATTGCCACCCACGGGAGCCCGGGTTAGATTCCCGGCTGAGGAGGAAGATTTTCTCTCCTAGGGACTGGGTGTTGTGCTGTCATCATCATTTCATCCCCATCGTCGACGCGAAGGTTTCCCAATGTGGCGTCGCACTCAATAAGATCTACACTTGGCGGCCGAACTTCCACCCTAGGAACTCCCGGCCACTGACGCCATTCGCTCATTTCCATTTTGTTGCACCGGCAACACTTTCCCAATTACGGACAGCTTTGGAAGCAGCATTTCTCAGTATGTCTGCGGGGGACTTCCAACGACTTGTTGAGTCCATGTCAAGTCGAGTTGCTGCACTGTACTAGAAAAAGAAGGTCCAACACGGTATGAAGAGGTATCCTATGACTCTTGGCACCGCACTGTAAGACAGCATTCTGTGAGTGAATTCCTTACTGCGGGAGGTGAAGCCCACAGTTGCATTCATGAAAGACTGCGAAAGGCATATAGAAATGCTACGGTGGACGTCAGCACCGTTAAATAAAAGGTTCGTCGCTTTAGAGAAGCTGAAAGGACAGCCACAAGCGGCAGTTGCAAATGTGGACCACCTGGCCAGTGTCTGCTGTTTTGGCAACTATGAAACATTTTAGCCCGACTTTTAGCATGTTTTGTAATACAGTATATGAAAGCTCAGGCTGCCGTAAGCTGTCAAGGACATTTACACCCGAGTAGTTATCCACCTGAGCTGGAGTACTTATTCAAACATCTTGGCGTCTTCACACCGCTGAATCATCTACTGGGTGACTTCCTCCTGCTAGTGACTACGTCACTGGCGGGTCGCATTATCAAGACCTCATTGTTGCTGACTACTACCAGCCAGTGCGCCTATTATCCTTCGATTTTAGCCTGCTGGGTACTATGGTTTAACACCGTCTATTCTGGTGTGTCGACGCTGCTGCCACAGACTTCCTACGCCCTTTTCTTGCTGATTGGATGACACTTGCATCAGGACTCCACAGCACCATTGATGCCAGGAGCTGCAGCTTCTCCAAGGCCCTGCCTGCCAGACAGGCAAAACGCTGGCACTACGCCGCAAGCCTGCAGCCCCTACATCACTGAGGTCAGTAACGTAATCCCTAATTATGTCTCCACCACGAATAAAGCATTATCATAACCGGAGATTTCACTTAAAATTTCCGGGCTGACAGGCCGTGGCCAGGCCTTAGTCAATATGTAAAGCTTTCCCCTAAGTTCCGTCTTTGGCTGCGGGAGACATCATCGGAGGTGAAGTGGTGATCTACAATCGGAATTCGAGAGAGGTCAGAACATATAGGCTACACACAAAGGTGACAAAATTCATGACATGCATCCTAATATCGTGTCGGACCTTCTTTCTCCCGGGGAAGTGCAGCAACTCGACGTGGCATGGACTCAACAAGTTGCTGAAAGTCCCCTGCAGAAATATTGACTCATGCTTACTTATGCTTCCTCCACATCTGTCCATAATTTCGAAAGTGTTGCCGGTTCGGGATGTTGTGCACGAAATGTCCTCTCTATTACGTTCCAAAAATGATCGATGGGTTTCAAGTCGGGCGATATGTGTGGTCCAACCATTCGCTCGAACCGTCTAGAACGTTCTTCAAACCTGTGGCGAATTGCTGTCGTCTGCTGACGTGATATCATTGTTTGACAACATTAAGTCCACGAATGGCTGAAAATTGACTCCAAGAAACCGAACATGTCCATTCCCAGTCAATTATCGATTCAGTTGGATCACAGGACCCAGTCCATTCCAACTAAGCACAACCCACACTCTTATAGAGCCATCACCAGCTTGCACAGTGCCTTGTAGACAGCTTGGGTCCATGGATTCGATGGATCTGCACTACACATGAATCCTACCATTAGCTTTCACCAACTACTGTCGGGACTCATCTGACCAGGCCACAGTTTTCCAGTAGTCTAGGGTCCAACTAATATGGTCACGATCCCAGGACAAGCATTGCTGGTGATGTCGTGCATCTAGCAATGGCACTCCCACGGCTTGCGCACATGGTGACACTAATAATGTTAGGAATCATTTGCAAGGAGAAAGACTATTAAGGGACAACGTTCGCCACAGTGAAAATAAGTCCGCTAACAGAGGTATGAGGGTCACTCCAAAAGAAATGCACACTATTTTTTTTAAATCCATCTTTTATTCTACATGTTTGAAAGTTTTACAGCCTGTAGCAACATCCTTTAGGAACAATATTTTCATTTCTCCACATAATTTCCATCCCTCTCAACTGCCTTACACCATCTTGGAACCAGTGCCTATATACCCGCATGGTAAAATTCTGGACCAACCTGTTGGAGCAACTGTATATCAGCGGGCACAAGGGAGTCATCATCTTCAAACCTCGTTCCACGAAGAGAGTCTTTCAGTTTCCCAAAGAGATGATATCACATGGAGCCAGGTCAGGACTGTAAGGCGGGTGTTTCATTGTTGTCCATCCGAGTTTTGTTTTCGCTTCCATGGTTTTTTGACTGACATGTTGCCATGCATTGTCGTGCAACAGCAAAACATCCTGCTTTTGCCGATGTGGTCGAACACGACTCAGTCGAGCTTTAAGTTTCTTCAGTGTCATCAGATATGCATCAGAATTTATGGTAGTTCCACTTGGCATGATGTCCACAAGCAAGAGTCCTTCGGAATCGAAAAACACCGTAGCCATAACTTTTCCAGAAGAAGGTGTCGTTTTGAATTTTTTTTCTTGGGTGAATTTGCATGATGCCACTCTATTGATTGCCCCTTCGTCTCTGGTGAAAAATGATGGAGCCATGTTTCATCACCTGTCACAATTCTTCCAAGCAATTCATCTCCACCATTCTCGTACTGTTCCAAAAGTTCGCTGCATACCGTTTTTCTTGTTTCTTTGTAAGCCACTGTCAACATCCTGGGAACCCACTTGGCACAGACCTTTTTTAACGCCAACACTTTCAGTATTCTCCAAACACTTCCTTCCCCTATCCGAGCGTAGCGTGACATTTCGTTCACTGTGATGCGTCTGTCAGCAGTCACCAATTCGTTAACTCTCTGCACATTGTCTGGAGTGTGTGCAGTACGAGGCCTACCGCTGCGAGGCCAGTCCTCAATACTAAAGTGCCCGCTTTCATCAGGTAACCTCCTTGCCCACCGACAAACTATACTGCGATCGACAGCAGCATCTCCATACACCTTTTTCAACCTCTTGTGGGTGTTTCCCACTGCTCGTTTTGACAGCACAGGAATTCTATGACAGCACGTTGCTTCTGACGAACGTCAAGTGTAGCAGCCATCTTGAAGACATGCTGTGACGGCGCCACTCATGGGAACAGGTTGAACTAAGTTTGAAAATAAGCGGGAAGGATGTATCTACACACTGTAAAACTTTTACACGTGCAGAATTAAAACTGTATTTTTACAAAAATAGTGTGCATTTCTTTTGGAGTGACCCTCGTATTTTAAAAAAACAGTTTGCCAGCATCGTCACACCCAGGGATCACAACTAAGTTAATTTTCAAGAAAGCGACACAGGCCGTTCGGTGACCACTGAGGTGGGCAGGCTCAAACAGTTTCAATAAGCGATAGAGACAACAGTAACAGCGGATCCAAACTTCCCAGAAAGCATAAATTCACAACTCTGGCAAGGATCACGTAGGGCATGGCAGTGACAACAGAGCCCGCTAACGCCTCCGGCCCAGATGAGACAGCACCGCTCGACAACAGGAGAGAGGTGCCTTTTCAGCGTACCGGTATCAGCTAAACGTAATCAAAGTCGTTCACGTTGCAAATCGGTCAATACTCCGACCAGCTGGCTCGTGTCAACACACGTTTCCTCCAACCGACTTCCTTCCTCCTCGTCCCTGGTGACTGTCCTTCTCGCATTCGCCCGCCTCGCAAACACTTCAAACCGGAAGACGCTGCGAAAGAGTGCCACTCGGCGACCAGAGGGAAAACGGACCAGTGATTCGATCTACAGACCGCAATCGAAGGAGCCGTCACGGCTCAGATCCATCGATAAAACACTTCTACAACTGCACTTACATTTCAAATATTCAACATTTTTATGACTGTACTACATGTGCTGGTAGAAGTTTCACACCGATATAGAACATTTCACGATTGAATGAAAGTGGTAGGCTGAAGCAGACGTAACGCCCAGAAACTCCAATGTAGTCGTAGGAAATGAAATTGAAGCTCCGGTGCGCGCTGGATTTAACAGAAAACTAAAACATTGTGTCTGATGGCCCGTATTTCTAACAAACATATTCCGAACCTCTGATCAGTAGTCACGGATAGATCTTGATGAAATATCTGTTGATAACATAAACGTAATGTATCATGCTGAACATATAGTCTGTAAATATCTGAGTAGGTCGCTAGGTAATAAATCATTAAGTGAATACAAAATGACTTTACTCATCCAAAATTACGCGTTTCAGCGTACGCCATCGTCAGATAATCTGTCAAAACATTTCGTATAACTACACATGAAATAAAAAACATCTACGAAACAAAAAACTTACATGCACAATTCATCTAAACGTTCATACACAATGCACATACCCTGGCACTTATGGTAACCAGTGGGCCCGATATTTAGATAACACTAACGTAACCAACATGAACAGACTGGACGAGATTCCTCAGTATGTACCAAGTAAATAAATTTTAACACCAGATGCCGTTACGTGAATGGCTAAGCGCCATCAAGATTGGCGAATACTTTATTATGAATAACAATAAATCAGTACAGTATTTCAGATTTATATTAGAAAGTGACAACAATATTGAGAATAACGCACACACACACACACACACACACACACACACACACACACACACACACACAGACAGACAATTTTCTTGAACAAGTATAATAGGTAGTGTACTTAATGTATTGTGACATTGGATTCTCTCACCCCATACATAAGATCTATAATCTGGCAGTTAAGATCACAGGTATTTCATCCACCATTTTAATTAATTACAATTTACGCTACAATTATTATAGCCACTGATGTGCCAAAACATTATGGCTGCCTGCTTAATTTCTTGTTTGTCCGGCTTTGGAAAAAAATACATCATTAAGTGAATACAAAATGACTTTACTCATCCAAAATTACGCGTTTCAGTTCACGTAATTCCCGTAAATAGCCGGCCGCTGATTTGCGTACCTGGCGATGGCGCCCAATAGCGACCCAGATGGATTCCATAAAATTACAGCAGGTGTATTTGGTGGCCGAGACATCAACATGAGTTTACTGTAATGCTCCACAAACCACTGCAGGACGGTTCTGACTCCGAGATGCGGACAATTATACTGCCGAAACATGACATCGCCGTCGGGAATGACATCAACCACGAATGGATGCAGCTGTCAGCGTGTCTGTGATTATTACCACAGGTTCCATGCAAGAGCAGGAGAATGTTTCCCATAGCATAACACTGCACCCACCATACTGCGTCCGTGGCGCACTGCACATTTCGAGCCACCGTTAACCTCGATAACGGCGTTTGTGGAGACGTCCATTGACCTAGTGCCGCAAAAATGCGAGAAACCCGAAGAGCCGACACGTTTCCATTGATCGACGGTTGAATCTAGATGGTCCCGTGGCTGCTACAATTGTAGTTGAATATGTAGTTGGGTCAACATGTAAACACAAACGGATGGTCTACAGCGGAGCTCCATGTTCAACAACGTACGATGAACGATGTGCTCCAAAACACTTGTGCGTGCACCAGAATTGTGCTGTTTCGGCAGAGATGCTACTTTTCTGAGCAGACAAGCATTCGAACCTCACGTTCTGTGAAGAGTCTTTGGTGTCCAACCATTTAGCCCCTAGAGGTATTTTCATTCACCTTCTACCTCTTTCCGTAGATGGTCACGACAGTAGCACGTGAACATTCGACTAGCCTCGTCGTTTTCGAGATGCTCGTTGCCGGCCGATGTGGCCGAGCGGTTCTAGGCGCTTCAGTCTGGAACCGCGCTACCACTTCGGTCGCAGGTTTGAATCCTGCCTCGGGCATGGATGTGTGTGATGTCCTTAGGTTGGTTAGGTTTAAGTAGTTCTAAGTTCTAGGGGACTGATGACCTCAATGTTAAGTCCCGTAGTGCTCAGAGCCACTTGAACGAGATGCTCGTTGACAGGCTGTGCTTAAAAATACTCTATCCTTTGTCGAATTTGATTATCTCAAAGGATTTCCCCATTTGCAGCCCACATCATCGCTAGGGTGATCCCCGTCCGTGTCTCCTCTTACGTAGTTTTGTTACCGTCTCACGTGCCCAAGCACGACGACATCGAACGTTGCAGTGGGCAGTGGTTCAAATGGTTCAAATACCTCTCAGCACTATTTTCCATGGGAGAAGGTGTCGTTTATATCCAAGCTAAAATTAAGAGAACATCCCATAAAAACACAAGGTCCATCGACGAGGGCGTGAGCTGCAACACTCTTCACTGGAATGCGATTTTTCTTTTCTCCTGATGTTGTTGTAAGTTCGATGTTTTCTATGGCCTTGTAGACTGCCGTGCGGGTACGACGATACTTCCTGTACGGCATGTCCCCTAGAACTTAGAACTACTTAAACCTAACTAACCTAAGGACATCACATACATCCATTCCCGATGCAGGATTCGAACCTGCGACCGTAGCGGTCGCGCGGGTCTAGGCTGAAGCGCCTAGAACCGCTCGGCCACTCCGGACGGCCAGTGGGCAGTGCTCACATTGTTTTAGCTTACCACTGTGTAGCACGTTCCAGATGTAAAATACGGAAGTACTAACAGCAAATAAGCACAAAAACGTAATTTATTAAAATGGTGGATGAAATACGTGTGATCTAAACTGCCAGATTACAGATCTTATGTATGGGGTGAGAGAATCCAATGTCACAATACATTAAGTACGCTACCTAGCATACTTGTTCAAGAAAATTATCTGATGATGGCATATGCCGAAACGCGTCATTTCGAATCAATAAAGTCATTCTGTATTCAGTTACTGACTTATTACCTTGCGACCTACTCAGCTTTTTCATACTACATATACCGTTTATCATGCTTTCTTTCCTCCTGGTGAGCTTTTGTCACGACTTTGTATCATCCTTTATGACAGAATATTGCAAACGACATGGAAGAAAATTATGTTCGCTCATGTAACTTTAATGTCTATATTACACACGTCTGTCTTACACTGGTATACCTGCCTAATATCGTGTAGGAGCCCCGCGAGCACGCAGAACTGCCACAACACGACGTGGCGTGGACTCGACTAATGTCTGAAGTAATGCTGGAGGGAATTGACACCATGAATCCGGCATGGCTGTCCATAAATCCGTAAGAGTACGAAGTGGTGAAGATCTCCTCTGAACAGCACGTTGCAAGGCATCCCAGATATGCTCATTGATGTTCATGTCCGGAGATTTTGGTGGCAAGAGGAAGTGTTTAGACTCAGAGGACTATTCCTAGAACCACTCTGCAGCAATTTTAGACGTGTGGGGTATCGCATTGTCCTATTAAAATTTCCGAAGTCCGTCAGAATGCACAGCGGACATGAAAGGAAGCAGGCGAACAGACAGGATGCTTACTTACGTATCACCTGCCAGAGTCGTATCTAGACGTATCAGGGGCCCCATATCACTCCAAAGGCACACGCCCCACACCATTACAGAGCCTCCACCAGTTTGAACAGTCCCCTGCTGACATGCAAGGTCCATGGATTCATGAGATTGTCTCCATACCCACACACGTCCATCTGCTCGATACAGTTTAAAAAGAGACTACCCCGACCAGGCAACAAGTTTCCAGTCATCAGTAGTCCTATTTCGATGTTGACGGACCCAGACAAGGTGTAAAGCTTTGTGTTGTGTAATCATCAAGGGGACACGAGTGGGCCTTCGGCTCTGAAAACCCATATCGGATATGTTTCTTTGAATGGTTCGCACTAATAACGCGCCATTGTAGCAGCAGTAACCGACCTAACAACTGCGCGAAACACTTGTTGTCTTATATAGGCGTTTCTGACTGCAACGCCATATTCTGCCTGTTTACATACTATCTCTGTATTTGAATACGCATACCTATACCAGTTTCTTTGCGGCTTCAGTGTATCTACACTGAGCTATTTGTATAATGCATCATAGCGCTATTGAAATAGCAAAGCGAAACTCCGGATTCTGACCCTGATGTGCCATTCGGGATTGGCCCACTGCCGTGTCATCACCTGCCTATGGAGTCATTGGAAGCGGTATGGCGAGTCTTAGAATCAGTAAACCTCTCTCCCTGTCGATGGCTTTCTTGATCAAGTCGCTACTTTTCACTCAAGTAACTCTCCAGTTGGCATCACGAGGCTGAGTGCAGTCCTCCCACCATGGGGTAAATTTCTGGCAGTCCCGGGAATCGAACCTGTCTCATCTCAATAGTAGTCAGACATGTTGAAGACTGGGCTACGCAGGCGGACAATAGTATTAAAAAAGTCTGCGTTCATCAAACAAATTATTCTAAAATAAATGGTATCCGCGTGGTGACGTAGAGAGAGAACTATTCCCTCCTACAGGTAAAATAATTAATGATGACGCCCAGCCCTGTAATCATACAAGAAATAGTATACAATGATCAAGCAAGTCTTTTTCTGTGTGCTGAGTGTGCTATAGAGGTACACAAGCCGAATAAATATGAGTTAGTTATAGAGGATATTCTGTTAAAGAATCACAAGAGGAGGAAGTATACTTCAAAAAGGCCGAGAGATGTGGTAAGATTTCAGTTAGATTACATCGTGATCAGACAGAGATTTAGAAATCAGGCATTAGATTGTACGGTTTACCCAGGGCCAGAACCCAATTTAATAATGATAAAGAGTGGGCTAAAGTTTAAGAGACTAGTCAGGAAGAATCCTTGCCCAAAGAACTGAGATACAAGTATTAAGGAATGAAGAGATACGCTTGAAGTTCTCTGATACCACGATAATGAATAGGTCGGTAGGCAGTTCAGCCGAGGAAGGATGGACATCTCTAAAAAGGGCAACTAGAGACCATCGAAAGAAAACCGTCGGTACAAGGAAGGTAGCGCGATGAAATCATGGATAACACAAGAGGTACTTCGGTTTATAGACGAAAGAAGAAAATACATAAATGTTGAGGGAAATTCAAGAATACAGAAATGCAAGACACTTGGAAGCGAAGCAAACACGAAGTACAGGGCAGCTAAGACAATATGTAAAATGTGAAGAAATAGAAAGAGAAATGACTGCCGGAAGGACTGTCTCAGCATGTAGGAAAGTCAAAGCAACTTTCAATGAAATTAAAAGCAAAGGTGGTAACATGAAGAGTGCTGCGGAAATTCTGCTGCTAAATGCAGAGGAGAGAGTGAATAGCTGAACGGAGTACAAGACTTGTCTGATAACTGACGATATATCATCAGACTTTCGAAAAAACATTACCCATATGATTCCAAAGATCGCAAGAACCAACAAGTAAGAGAATTATCACACAATCAGTATAACAGCTGATGCATCCATGTTGCTGACAAGAATAATGTACAAAAGAATGGAGAAGAGAATCTGTTGCATGATGATCAGTTTTGCTTTATAAAAGGTAAAGGCACCAGAGAAGCAGTTCTGACAGTGTGATTGATAATGAAAGCAAGACTACGGGAAAATCAAGACACGTTCCTAGGATTTCTTGACCTGGGAAAAGAACCAGGCGAGAACCATAAGACTGGAAGACCAAGAATGAAGTGCTCGGATGAAAAAGGGTGTGAGGCAGGGGTACAATCTTTCGCCCCGGCTACTGAGTCTACACATTGAAGAAGCAATGAAGAAATAAAACAAAGGTTCAAGAGTGGAATTAAAATACAGGGTGAAAGGATATTAATGATAAGATTCGCTGATGACATAGCTTCCTTCAGTGAAAGTGAGGAAGAATTACAGGATCTGCTGGATGGTATTAACTGTCTAACGAGTAAATCGTTAAAGGCGAAAGTAATGTGAAGTAGCAGAAATGAGAACAACGAGAAAGTTAACATTAAGATCGATGGTTAAGAAGTAGATGAAGTTAAGGAATTCTGCTACCTAGGCAGTAAAATATCCCAAGACGAACGGAGCAAAGAGGACATCAAAATCTGACTAGCACTCGCAAAAAGGCCATTCCTGGATAAAAGGTGTCTACTAGCATCAAACACAGGCCTTACAGAAGGAAGTTCTGAAAAAGGAAATTTGTGGTAAGTTCCTATGGGACCAAACTGCTGAGGTCATCGGTCCCTAGGCTTACATATTACATAATCTAACTTAAACTAGCTTACGCTAAGGACAACACACACACTCATGCCCGAGGAAGGATTCGAACCTCCGTCGGGGGAGCCACGAGAACCGTGACAAGGCGCCCTAGAGCGCGGGGCTACCCAGCGCGGCGAAATTCTGAAAACGTACGTTTGGAGCATAGCATTTTACGATAGGGAGACTTGGATTACGGGAAAACCGGAACAGAGGAGAATCGAATCCTTTCACGTGTAGTGCTGAAGAAGAAAGTTGAAAATTAGGTTGTCTGATGATGTAAAGAATGAGGAGGTTCGCTGCAGAATGGGCGAGCAAAAGGATCATTTGGACAACACTGAGAAAAAGAAGGGGCTGGATGATAGAAAATCTGTTAAGATATCATGGAATAAATAAAATTTTCTCGGGCTTCCAGCCGCGTCAGTTTGTTAAAATCTCACGAGCTTTCGACCGAGCTCTCCTCTGTCATTGTCACGTGGTATGAATGACTGCTGTGTCGCCGTGGCCGCGTCGTTATATAGCCGCACTGCTGGCTGTGACGTCACTGGTGCTCTCTTCCACGCCCTATATGGGCGTCCGTCGCGCCCATTTTAACGTCTCGATAGCTGGGCCCCAGGCTGTGCTGAGCTGCAAACCGCCGTTCTTGTTAATGGTGTTTTCAGAGGTTTTTATTTCAATAGCTTCTTTTATGACACTATCCCAAAATCCCGTCGTCCTCATAACGACAGATGTTTCGTCGATTAGAATTCGGTGTCCATTTTCTAAGGAGTGCTTTGCCATGGCTGATTTTTCTGGATAGCGTAGGCGTAAGCACATCTCGTGTTCTGTTCGGCGTTGCTCCACGGTGCGTACTGTCTGGCCGACATAGTAACAGCCACATTGACATGGTATCTTGTACACTACAGGCGTTCTAAGCCCTAGATCGTCATTCACAGGCCTCATGAGCTGTCGAACTGGGTTCCTGCACACCGCTGAAATGTTATATCTCTTCAGGAGCCGGCAGGGATATTGGAATAGCGTCACAAAATAAGCTATTGAAATAAAGTCCTCTGAAAACACCATTAACAAGGACGGCGGTTTGCAGCTCAGCACAGCCTGGGACCCGGCCACAGCGAGGTTAAAACGGGAATGACGGACGTGGGATGAAAACATTACCATATATGGCGAGGAAGAGAGCACCAGTGACGTCACAGCCAGCAGTGCGGCTATATAGCGACGCGGCCACGGCGACACAGCAGTCATTCTTACCACTTGACAATGACTGAGGAGCACTCAGTCGAAAGCTCGTGGGATTTTAACCACCTGACGCGGCCGGAAGCCCGAGAAAATTTTATTAATTCATATCGCCGCGAAACCATGCATTCATACATCATGGAATAACTACCATACTACTAGAGGAAGCATTATAGGGTAAAAGTTAGAGGAAGATAGAGATTGGAATACATCCAACAAATAATTCAGGACGTCGGTTGCACTTGCGACTCTGAGATAAAAAAAGTTGGCAAAGGAGAGGAATTCGTGGCTGGCCGCTTCAAACCAGTCGGAAAACAGATGACAAAAAAAAAACTTAACGGTATCCAAGTCCCAATGAATTTGGGGGAAATACATTACAAGGCGATCCACATTAGAATGTGTCTACTGGAAATTAGCTATCTTCGGCTGGAAACAAGGACACTGTGATATCGAACCACTGGCCAAACTTACCGGCTAGCCAACAAAAATGAATCAACCGTATGAAAGTAAATTTTGTCTCGAAGAACTGAGACATAATCTGGACGAACGTCCAACGCCCAAAACTAAGTGTTAAGAACTGGCATACGATCAACTTACTACAGTTAGTGAAACACTCTCAACGAAAGAAGATCTTCACAAAACACATCTGTCGGAAACTGACAAATGTAAAGTATGTAATGTTATCGACACGCTGCCACACATATACGTCTGTCGAAAGAACAACGACCCCATATGGCAATTGGCAATTCTGCAGATAGAATATAGCTTTGATTTGTTGATCAGCTGCCATCGGTGGTACAACCAGTAAAAAGCCGTCAATCCATAACCAAGAAAATTAACTGGACGTGATTGGTAAAACACATTCCTCGTAACTCAACTAATAACCCGGATGAATGATCGTATCTGGGTCCTGGGAGTAAACATCGCACTCAGGAACTACAACTAACCACAGACGTTAAATATAGCAAATTTATGCAATCTATGTCTCATAGCTCAACTTCTGTTCATTCGTTCTGCAAATCTGTCATTGAAACACATTCAGACTGAATCCCAAGATATAAGTACTTCTTTGTCCGAAGGAAAACCGCTGTCAGTATGCTTTCTTTCGCGGCTGCAGTAACCGACGATTGAAACTCGGTTCTGAATTGTTGTTGTTGTGGTCTTCAGTCCTGAGACTGGTTTGATGCAGCTCTCCATGCTACTCTATCCTGTGCAAGATTTTTCATCTCCCAGTACCTACTGCAACCTACATCCTTCTGAATCTGCTTAGTGTATTCATCTCTTGGTCTCCCTCTACGATTTTTACCCTCCACGCTGCCCTCCAATACTAAATTGGTGATCCCTTGATGCCTCAGAACATGTCCTACCAACCGATCCCTTCTTCTGGTCAAGTTGTGCCACAAACTTCTCTTCTCCCCAATCCTATTCAATACTTCCTCATTAGTTATCTGATCTACCCATCTAATCTTCAGCATTCTTCTGTAGCACCACATTTCGAAAGCTTCTATTCTCTTCTTGTCCAAACTATTTATCGTCCATGTTTCACTTCCATACATGGCTACACTCCATACGAATACTTTCAGAAATGACTTCCTGACACTTAAATCAATACTGGATGTTAACAAATTTCTCTTCTTCAGAAACGCTTTCCTTGCCATTGCCAGCCTACATTTTATATCCTCTCTACTTCGACCATCATCAGTTATTTTGCTCCCCAAATAGCAAAACTCCTTTACTACTTTAAGTGCCTCATTTCCTAATCTAATTCCCTCAGCATCACCCGACTTAATTAGACTACATTCCATTATCCTTGTTTTGCTTTTGTTGATGTTCATCTTATATCCTCCTTTCAAGACACTGTCCATTGCATTCAACTGCTCTTCCAAGTCCTTTGCTGTCTCTGACAGAATTACAATGTCATCGGCGAACCTCAAAGTTTTTATTTCTTCTCCATGAATTTTAATGCCTACTCCGAATCTTTCTTTTGTTTCCTTTACAGCTTGCTCAATATACAGATTGAACAACATCGGGGAGAGGCTACAACCCTGTCTCACTCCCTTCCCAACCACTGCTTCCCTTTCGTGCCACTCGACTCTTATAACTGCCATCTGGTTTCTGTACAAATTGTAAATAGCCTTTCGCTCCCTGTATTTTACCCCTGCCACCTTTAGAATTTGAAAGAGAGTATTCCAGTCAACATTGTCAAAAGCTTTCTCTAAGTCTACAAATGCTAGAAACGTAGGTTTGCCTTTCCTTAATCTTTCTTCTAAGATAAGTCGTAAGGTCAGTATTGCCTCACGTGTTCCAGTGTTTCTACGGAATCCAAACTGATCTTCCCCGAGGTTGGCTTCTACTAGTTTTTCCATTCGTCTGTAAAGAATTCGTGTTAGTATTTTGCAGCTGTGACTTATTAAGCTGACAGTTCGGTAATTTTCACATCTGTCAACACCTGCTTTCTTTGGGATTGGAATTATTATATTCTTCTTGAAGTCTGAGGGTATTTCGCCCGTTTCATACATCTTGCTCACCAGATGGTAGACTTTTGTCAGGACTGGCTCTCCCAAGGCCGTCAGTAGTTCCAATGGAATATTGTCTACTCCGGGGGCCTTGTTTCGACTCAGGTCTTTCAGTGCTCTGTCAAACTCTTCACGCAGTATCATATCTCCCATTTCATCTTCATCTACATCCTCTTCCATTTCCATAATATTGTCCTCAAGTACATCGCCCTTGTATAGACCCTCTATATACTCCTTCCACCTTTCTGCTTTCCCTTCTTTGCTTAGAACTGGGTTTCCATATGAGCTCTTGATATTCATACAAGTCGTTCTCTTATCTCCAAAGGTCTCTTTAATTTTCCTGTAGGCGGTATCTATCTTACCCCTAGTGAGACAGGCCTCTACATCCTTACATTTGTCCTCTAGCCATCCCTGCTTAGCCATTTTGCACTTCCTGTCGATCTCATTTTTGAGACGTTTGTATTCCTTTGTGCCTGTTTCACTTACTGCATTTTTATATTTTCTCCTTTCATCAATTAAATTCAATATTTCTTCTGTTACCCAAGGATTTCTACTAGCCCTCGTCTTTTTACCTACTTGATCCTCTGCTGCCTTCACTACTTCATCCCTCAAAGCTACCCATTCTTCTTCTACTGTATTTATTTCCCCCATTCCTGTCAATTGCTCCCTTATGCCCTCCCTGAATCTCTGTACAACCTCTGGTTCTTTTAGTTTATCCAGGTCCCATCTCCTTAAATTCCCACCTTTTTGCAGTTTCTTCAGTTTTAATCTACAGGTCATAACCAATAGATTGTGGTCAGAGTCCACATCTGCCCCTGGAAATGTCTTACAATTTAAAACCTGGTTCCTAAATCTCTGTCTTACCATTATATAATCTATCTGATACCTTTTAGTATCTCCAGGGTTCTTCCATGTATACAACCTTCTTTCATGATTCTTAAACCAAGTGTTAGTTATGATTATTTTGTGCTCTGTGCAAAATTCGACCAGGCGGCTTCCTCTTTCATTTCTGTCCCCCAATCCATATTCACCTACTATGTTTCCTTCTCTCCCATTTCCTACACTCGAATTCCAGTCACCCATGACTATTAAATTTTCGTCTCCCTTCACAATCTGAATAATTTCTTTTATTTCATCATACATTTCTTCAATTTCTTCGTCATCTGCAGAGCTAGTTGGCATATAAACTTGTACTACTGTAGTAGGAGTGGGCTTTGTATCTATCTTGGCCACAATAATGCGTTCACTATGCTGTTTGTAATAGCTTACCCGCATTCCTATTTTCCTATTCATTATTAAACCTACTCCTGCATTCCCCCTATTTGATTTTGTGTTTATAACCCTGTAGTCACCTGACCAGAAGTCTTGTTCCTCCTGCCACCGAACTTCACTAATTCCCACTATATCTAACTTCAACCTATCCATTTACCTTTTTAAATTTTCTAACCTACCTGCCCGATTAAGGGATCTGACATTCCACGCTCCGATCCGTAGAACGCCAGTTTTCTTTCTCCTGATAACGACATCCTCTTGAGTAGTCCCCGCCCGGAGATCCGAATGGGGGACTATTTTACCTCCGGAATATTTTACCCAAGAGGACGCCATCATCATGTAATCATACAGTAAAGCTGCATGCCCTCGGGAAAAATTACGGCTGTAGTTTCCCCTTGCTTTCAGCCGTTCGCAGTACCAGCACAGCAAGGCCGTTTTGGTTATTGTTACAAGGCCAGATCAGTCAATCATCCAGACTGTTGCCCTTGTAACTACTGAAACGGCTGATGCCCCTCTTCAGGAACCACACGTTTGTCTGGCCTCTCAACAAATACCCCTCCGTTGTGGCTGCACCTACGGTACGGCTATCTGTATCGCTGAGGCACGCAAGCCTCCCCACCAACGGCAAGGTCCATGGTTCATGGGGGGGGGGGGTTCTGAATTACGTCTGCATAAAGTTTAGGCCTAATTTATGTCCATAGTTCCTTTGGTCGACCTTTGTCTCTCTTTGCTTTCGTACTGTAGTTCAGGAATGTCATGGCTATATTTCACCTTCCAATCTGTCCACGTGTTATTTCCACCTCTCTCTGCATTCAGTTGTTTCCTCATTAACACCATGGACTTTCAACTCTTTTCATATATCTCCATTATTAAATCTCTTCTTTTGCAGCCCTTTACTCTTCTCGAGAATCTCACATCTGCTGCTTGCATGTTACTGTCATCTTTCTATATATTTATACAAGCCTCAGTCCCATACAACAGTAACACATGGTTCAGACACATAAATGTGACACCGACTATGTTCGACGTCAACGTGCAATAAGCATTCACAGTCGGCAGGTGGTAGCACTATCAGTATGGGGGGAGAGGAGAGGGACGTGGAAAACAGCGCGGTCGTTGTAAAGCGTAAACCGAGTGATTTTGTCTGACGTCCAAAACGGAAAGGTCATTGGCTTTCGGGTCAAGGCTGGAAGCATTCCCGAAACGGAGAAGTTTGTAAACTGTTAGCGTGCCGCAGTGGATAAATTATGCCGTGCTTGGCAAAATGGAATTTTTTTAGGAAATTTGTGGTAAGGTCTTATGGGACCAAATTTGCTGAGGTCATCGGTCCCTAAGCTTACCCACTATTTAATCTAACTTAAACTTACTTACTCTAAGGACGACACACACATCCATGCCCGAGGGAGGACTCGAACGTCCGACGGAGGGGGGAGCGGGGGGGGGGGGGGGGAGAAAAAAATGGAGCCATCCAAAACCGGCTGTGAGCAAATATGGTGCACCACGCGCCAAAGATGACAGGGAGTGAACAGCTGCGGAGATGTTTTCAGATGAACAGACGTGCAACCGTTGAGCAGATGACCGCCCAGATGAACCAAGGGCCTACCAACAGTGTTTCTCCAACGGCCGTTCACATAACGTTGCTGCGTATGGGCCTCCGCAGCAGGCGCCTGGTTCATGTACCCTTGCTGATTGCTGTTCATCGGCGACGAAGGCTGGAATTTCCAGACCAATAATGCTACTGGACGTCCACCGACTGGCGGCAGGTTGCCTTAGCCGTTAGCTTGTACATCTGAATGCAAGACCCTGCAACAGGCCCAAGGAGGGAGCGTTATGGTTTAGGGAATGTTTTAGTGGCATTCCCCGGGTGATCTCGTGATTCTGGATGGCACAGTGGATCAACATAAGAATCCATATATCCCTGGGGGCCATGTCCACCCCCCTTTCAGTTCTTCTTTACTCGACACGATGACATCTACCACATCACCAGCAGGCAAAGCAAAGTGTCACATAGCGAGGATTGTACCTGCGTGGTTCGAACACCAGGATGACTTAACCTTACTCCCTTGGCCACCAAACTCCCACCGAGCGAGGTGGCGCAGTAGCTAGCATACTGGTTCAAATGGCTCTGAGCACTATGGGACTCAACTGCTGAGGTCATCAGTCCACTAGAACTTAGAACTAGTTAAACCTAACTAACCTAAGGACATCACAAACATCCATGCCTGAGGCAGGATTCGAACCTGCGACCGTAGCGGTCTTGCGGTTCCAGACTGCAGCGCCTTTAACCGCACGTCCACTTCGGCCGGCTAGCACACTGGACTCGCATTCTGGAGGACGACGGTTCGATCCCGCGTCCGGCCATCCTGATTTAGGTTTTGCGTGATTTCCCTAAATCGCTCCAGGCAAATGCCGGGATGGTTCCTTTGAAAGGGATGGGCCGACTTCCTTCCCTGTTCTTCCCTAATCCGATGGGACCGATGACCTCGCTGTCTGGTCTCCTCCCCAAAACAACCCCAACCCAACCAACCTCCCCGGATTTAAACCCAAACGAGAATGTGTGGGACCACGTCGATCGGACTGTTCGCTCCATTTATCCTCAGCTGAGAAACCTATCGCTGCTGGCCACGGCCCTGGAGCCGGCATGGATCCACATCTCTGTCGATACCTTCCAGATTCTGAAAAACTCCCTCCCTGTACGTCTCGAGCTGCAAAAACTGGAAATTTAGGCTTTTGACAGGTGAGTATATTTACTAGTCAGTGCAGTACAGCCATAGTTTTGTAAAATTAAATTTTTGTACCTTTTTGGGTTTTGTAGTTAAGCTTATCTTGTATACCATAATTATAGCTTCTGTTGTAGTCCAAATATTTAAAACGTTACATATATATATATATATATATATCACTATAGAATCTAACTTAAACCAACTTACGCTAAGGACAACACACACAGCCATGCCCGAGGGAGGACTCGAACCTCCGACGGAGACAGCCGCGCGAACGATGACAAGGCGCGCAGACCGCACGGCTACCCCGCGCAGCGAGAGGACATTGCCAACATAAGAATTAAAAGAAGTGTTCGAATGTTAACAGCCCTGTTGCACTCATTGTTTTATTTTTGCCTGATACGTCGTTTCCTTCCTTTCCTTTATTATTCATCATCAGCGTCATTATCATCACCTCCTTCCAAAGATTGCATGTTAATGTCTCCCGTTTCTGCCTCTGTCACCTGTCCAACTTTACGAGATCTACCTAGTTCTCTCTTGACAGTCGATTGAAAATTCAGTATTTGTCTGGGCATGCTATTTTCTATCATTCTAACATGACCCTTCAGCGTCATTCTATCTTCTTCTATGTCGCCATTAAAATATTTCTAAATCTAATCTTCTCGTTTCATTCCTTATTTTATACATTTTTGCAGTCACTTTCATATCTCAGGAATTTCATCCATGCTACCTGAGTACGTGTTTCTTTACTGTCCATGATTCATGACCAAATACAAGAGTTTGGTACAGCCATAACTTTATAGAATTTCATTTGTGTTTCCTTTCTTCTTTTTCTTCAGTAAATTCTTCCAGTTCTCTCGCAGACAGCTTAAAAATTATTAACCTTCTTCTGAATGTCTTTGTCATAACAAAACTAATATTACATCCTAGGTAACTGAAATGAAATTATTGTTCTAAAATTTTCTCTTTTATTATTATTTACCATCTGGGTGGATTTTTCCCTTGGAAACTTATTTTTGTCTTATTTGGAGATATAGTTAAACTAGAGGGGACATTGCGTTTCGATTCAATTTACATATTGCTCTTTCTAAGTTATCTTCTGGTTATCAGTTCATAATAGAGTATTTAACTGTGCGCTGCATCCTTTATTTAAAATTCCTAACTTTATTTCAACTCTCCACTTCATAACAACGTTGTCAACATGTTACTTAAATTAAGTGGGAGATGGAATACACCATCGTCCTACAACATGAGCTATTAATATTTCATCCGACATTTTCGAATCTGAACTTCAAACTGTTTTTTTATTTATACAGAGAATATTTATGGGTTTAACCTTTTATTTCTAATGTAGCACGGGATGGCCGTGCGGTCTAAGGCGCATTGCCACCCTTCGCGCCGCTCCCCCTGTTGGAGGTTCGAGTCCTACCTCGGGCCTGGGGGTGTGTGCGTGTGCGTGTGTGTGTCTGTTGTCAGCGTAAGGTAGTGTAAGTTAGATTAAGTAGTGTGTAAGCCTAGGGACCGATGACCTTAGCAGTTTGGTTCCATAGGAACTTACCAGATATATCAAAATTTATTTGTGATACTTTTACTTTATTTATTGGTGTAAGCTTTTGATTGTCCATATGGGATGTGGTGGACAGCCATTGTTATTCAATGTTGTCCATAGTTTATTTCTCCCTACTCAATCGAAAGCTTTTTCACAATCTATAAATGCTTTCTGTAAACAAGTGCACAACATGTCTCGTTCTGTATTATATTCACATATTCGCCATATAATTTAAATAATCCGAAGGAAGACGTTCGTCATCTCGAGATGGTTTACGGGGGCACTTGGCGTCGAGACAAATTCGGCGCGGAAATGTTTTTGTGATCGTCTGCCACAGAATTAATTCGCCATTGGACCATTAGATTCATCGCCTTTCGACCTCGCAGCAGCAGGAAGAGCGGCCTAACTCCAATTACGCCGGCCCTCGCGGGTCGTGGGAGTCGTTTTTGCACCTTGGCCCCTGCAGGGTCCGCCTGACGCGTAAATTATGAGCCGCCATTAGAGCAACACGGCGCGCGGCGGCGCCTGACAAATGACGTACTCTCGCAATCTTGACGCTCGCCTGTCTCAGCAGCGGGAACATCTTCCTCCGCTGTTAACGGGCCGTGTTGTGCCCGTCACCCAAATGACAGAAAGATGTCTAATTTCTCTTGTCTCTCTGGCCCCATCCCTCACTCTCTCTGAGTTCTCAGAGCTAAGGAGTAGGAAATCCGCCGGTCTCGAGCAACAAACATGTTCTACTCAGAAAATGCTGTGAAATACCATTTAACCGACTGTAATTCTGATAGCCTTGCGAGAGTCAGCCATAACAAAACTCATCCATCTCCTGTGAAAGATGTATGATACAATGTATCGTTCAAATGAATAACGACTGCTGAAGACTAACGTCTAAAATTATATGATTATTTTCGACGAATACTAATAGATCACTCAGTAACAGGTATGCAACGAAAGAAAACAAATAGTAATATTTTGATTTTCACTTTTATTAAATCGAAAAATGTTACGTGCTTTGAGCATAAACATTCCGTGTCATGGAAAAATTATTCTTAGAACTACATCACATTGTAGGTTAGTGCTACTGAGACGAACTCTATTTTACACGATTTGAGCTTCTCATTCAGATGATGGGAGTTGCTACATAAAAGATATTTTTTGAATAATACACGGAAGTTAATTTATCACAGATGTCAAAGGCGTATCAGTTGCGCTGTACCGCTGCTGCACGTAACTCAAGAATAAAGTTGCAAATGAACAGAAAATAATTTAGGTACTTCTTATTCAGTATTACTTCGAAGAAAAGTTCTTGTTTAAAAGTCTAGGCGACACGGTCGAAGAAAAGAAGAGATACAACAAAGTGTCTAAGAAACGATATCGAAAGAATTTTGGTGCATTCGCGAAAGTAAAACTACTGCACAAGAACTTAGTACGAAGGTAAAAGAAACTTTACAGACATACGATGATCCTGAACGTGACTCACAGATCGATTCTAATGACTTTTGTAGCATATGTCTAACCTTCCGAAGTCGATCACACCGTTGTATCATTACCTATACTGATTCCATAAAAGAATTGAGTATAACAATGCAGGCCAAATACGATCAGACTTCAAAGAGAATGTAGTAATTCCAATTCCAAGGAAACCAGTTGTTGGAGATGTGAAAATTACCATACTATCAGTTTAATAAGTCATGGATTCAAAATACTATCACGAATTCGTTACAGAACAATGAAAAATCCGGTAGGAGATTCGTTTCGATTCCGGAGAAATGTACCAACATGTGAGGCAATACTGACCCTATGACTTGAAGCAGAAGATGTGTAAAGGAAAGGCAAACCTACGTCTATAGCATTTGTAGACTTAGAGAAAGCTTGACTAGAATAATCTCTTTGCAATACTGAAGGCAGCAGGGGTAAAATATAGGAGCGGAAGGTTATTTGCATCTTGTGCAGAAACCAGGCGGCAGTTATAACAGCCGAGGAGCATGAAAGGGAAGCAGTGGTTGAGAAGGGAATAAGACAGGGTTATAGCCTGTCCCCGATATTTAGGTTAAAACCGACAGTCGAGATCGTAATAATATTTCTTTATTTACCAGTTTCGGCTTATGTTAAAGCCGTCTTCAGAATTTTTGGTCCTGCAAGGGTAGAAACAGTGAAGTTACGAACATTACTATTACATATAGCGTCAAAACAAAATAGAGTAAGGCTGTAGCGTTTACCCCTATGGCTGACTGGCGCTGGCGGCTCCTCGGTTTTCTCGTGGTACGACGATCGTACACTGTGCTGTGACTGATGGCAGTAGAGCCACGTGCGAAATAGTGTGCAATTCGCGCGCTGACTATGGATTACGTCATCACCAGCCAATGGCAAACGCTTCACAAAAACTGAAATGTCGTTGCTGCATGAAATTTGCACAGGAAGTTCTCGTAGACCACGTACGCGTAGACAAGAAGTTAAAGCATTACAAAGCATCAGGCAAGTAGTAATTTACAATAAAGTAAACAAACTTACAAAACAACAGAAGAATTAGTGTAATCTATGACATTGGTATGAAAGACAAACACACCGTTGTTATTAATGTTTTGTTGATAAACGAATAAACTAGAGAGTGGTATTATATGGACCCACAGGTATTACATAAAGACGTAATAATAGATAAAATTAAATTAAAAGGTACAACCATCAAAATATATACAAGTCATTGTATGTTTACTAGCCAGTGCTCTCCAATAAGACTGCAAAAGGACGTCGTTGTCTAACAACATGAAGGTTAAGACGGCCGCCATGATATCATAAAAGTGTGTACTGAAAAGGACGCTGTTGTCATGGTAACGTAACGGCCGAAGTGGCATTTGAGAAACCAAAACCAAAAAAGTGCGCCTGGGGATGCTGACTACGATCAGGTACCGAATCGGGTTGACATAATCAAAGACGGTCGTGCCAACGACTCATAAATAAATGCTGTAGAAAGCTACTTAGTATCCTCCAGAGCCATTAGTGAGACCAAATGTGGTGACACATCAACAACTAGAGCAGCTGCTGCTGTCAAGGTGCCATAGTGACAGAGTGGCAGCTCTGTGTGGACATTTTCATGCCACGGGCTTCGAGAAACTTGAATACATTTGCGACATCGTGTTGTAAGTAATCTGATGTTAAAAGGCTATAGAAGTCTTAACGGCACTAAGATACATTAATGGTATTCTATAAATTTGCAGGAATGGAAATATAATACGTTAAAACGATAGATATGCGCCATTACATATTAAATTAGCTGGTTCCAAAGTACACTATAAACTGATAACTAGCTGAGATAAAAAGCTTGTTCATATTAAAGTGGCGCTAACATAGACATGAGACATGAATAAATAGTGGTATTATAATTAATTTTCATAAAACCAAGATAAGACAAGACACAAGGCATGAGTCGTAAATTAAAACAGGGAAAGCAGCCTCCTTGGGTTAAAATCATATTCTGAAAAAGTTCAGAATATGCTTTATCTTGAAATTCTATTTCAATCTGTGCACTGAGCAAGCAGCAAAAGAAACCGAAGAAAAATGTCGAGTAGGAATTAAAGTTTAAGGTGAAGATATAAAAACGTTGATGTTAGACGATGACGCTGTAGTTCTGTCAGAGACAGTAAAGGACTTGGAAGAGGAGTTGAGCGGAATGGACAGTAAACGAGACACATGAAGTAATAGAGCAATTTGTGGGTAGCAAAATGACTGATGATGACCGAAGTTGAGACGATATAAATTGTATACTGGCTATGACAAGGAAAGCGTTTCTAAAGATGAAAAATGTTTTAACGTCGAATATGGACTTACGAGTTAGAAGGTTTTTTCTGAAGGTATTTGTTTGGAGTGTAGCAACGTATGGAAGTGAAACACGGATGGTAAACAGTTTAGAAAAGAAGAAAATAGAAATTTTTTGATATGTGGTGCTACAGAAGAATGTTGAAAATTACATGGGTTATCTCACGTAGCTCAGGAGGAAGCACTGTATAAACTGGAGGAGACAAGAGATTCGTGGCACAACCTGACTAAAAGAAGGGATCGGTTGATAGGACATGTTATGAGACACCAAGGGATCACCAGTTTAGTATTGGAGGCAAGTTTTAAGGGTAAAAATCTAAGAGGGAGACCAAGAGATGAATACAACACGTAAATTGAGAGACGATGTAGGCTGCAGTAGTAGTTGTTGTTGTTGTTGTGGTCTTCAGTCCTGAGACAGGTTTGATGCAGCTCTCCATGCTACTCTATCCTGTGCAAGCTTCTTCATCTCCCAGTACCTACTGCAACCTACATCCTTCTGAATCTGTTTAGTGTATTCATCTCTTGGTCTCCCTCTACGATTTTTACCCTCCACGCTGCCCTCCAATACTAAATTGGTGATCCCTCGATGTCTCAGAACATGTCCTACCAACCGATCCCTTCTTCTAGTCAAGTTATGCCACAAGCTCCTCCTCTCCTCAATTCTATTCAATACCTCCTCATTAGTTATGTGATCAACCCATCTAATCTTCAGCATTCTTCTGCAGCACCACATTTCGAAAGCTTCTATTCTCTTCTTGTCTATTTATCGTCCACGTTTCACTTCCATACATGGCTACACTCCATACAAATACTTTGAGAAACGACTTCCTGACACTTATATCAATACTCGATGTTAACAAATTTCTCTTCTTAAGAAACGCTTTCCTTGCCATTGCCGTCTACATTTTATATCCTCTCTACTTCGACCATCATCAATTATTTTGCTCCCCAAATAGCAAAACTCCTTTACTACTTTAAGTGTCTCATTTCCTAATGTAATTCCCTCAGTGTCACCCGACTTAATTCGACTACATTTCATTATACTCGTTTTGCTTTTGTTGATGTTCATCTTATACCCTCCTTTCAAGACACTGTCCATTCCATTCAACTGGTCTTCCAAGTCCTTTGCTGTCTCTGACAGAATTACAATGTCATCGGCGAACCTCAAAGTTTTTATTTCTTCTCCATGGATTTTAATACCTACTCCGAACTTTTCTTTTGTTTCCTTTATTGCTTGCTTAATATACAGATTGAATAACATCGGGGATAGGCTACAACCCTGTCTCACTCCCTTCCCAACCACTGCTTCCCTTTCATACCCCTCGACTCTTATAACTGCCATCTGCTCTCTGTACAAATTGTAAATAGCCTTTCGAGACAGGATAGAGTTGCATGGAGAGTTGCAGCAGACCAATTTTTGGACTGAAGACTACAACAACAATTCTGTGGGGACGTATTTGTTGTTTATTTATTTTTGCATTGCTTTCTGAAAACTTGGCCTCCTCTGTGTCTAAAGCATTTCGCAGAGTACACGCGATATATTGAGAAGCCTCTTAGTTGAGTTTTCATATATATCTACATGATTACCCTGTCTATACGTAACTGTTTCGCAGAGGATTCATAGATCCACCTTCAGACTGTTCTTCGGTCGTTCCATCCTTGAATGACGCGAGGAAAATGAGCACCCAAATATCCGCTTTCTCTTATTCTCTTTCGATGGTCGTTTCTCGTTGAATATGTGAGAGTCCCGTGAAAGATCTAGAAGCAATCACAAAATCTCTGTTTTAATGGTTGCTCTTGTATATCACATCAGTGTCAATTTCTCCCCTGCACGAGCTATGAACATCTTCGATGTTCGCTGTCAATCCGATCTGATCTTAAGGATCTCATACCGCGCAGCAGTACTTCAGAACAGGACGGTCAAACTTAGTGTAGGCAGTCACTTCAGTAGACTTTTTTCATCTGCTTAGTGTCTTTACAATAAAACAGTCTTTCGTTTTCCTTTCCACGACATTTTCTATGTAACGTTCCAAATTAAGCTGTTCGTAATTGTAATCCCTAGGACTTCAATCGAATCGACAACCTTTAAATCTGTGTGGCTTATCATGTAACCGAAATTTAACGGTTTTATTTTATAGTGCTCAAGCGGCAGACCTCACGCTTTCCATTGTTTCGGATCAATCGACACTTTTCCCACAACATTGTTATCTTGTGTAAACCATTTTGCAATTTGTTTTGATTAATGATGACTCTGCTAGACTCTAAATGACAGCCTCATCGGCAAACAATCTAAGGAAGCTCCTCAGTTTGACTTCATAATCAATATAGATTAACAGCTGAAGACCTATAATACTCCCTTGGGGAACCTCAAATATCACTTGTATTTCACCAGATGAGTTCCCTTCAATTACAGTACTATGAACTAAGAAATCACAAATCCAGTCGTATAACTGAGTCGATTCTCCATAGGCATACAGTTCCATTGCAGTCCGCTTGTTAGGAACGGTGTCAAAAGCCACCTGGAAATCTATAAATATGGAATTAACTTGATATGTCTTCATCATAACCAGCATCATCGTTTTCCAACTCCAGTTTCCCGGGAGTGGTGTACGAGCGCTCGTCATTTCCTTCTGTTTCAAATATCCTTTTCCGGACAACTTTCTATTTGTGTCCTTTCTCCTCCACATCTGATCTTACAGTCTCTATGCAGCGTTTTCTTGGTCTTCCCCGTGCTCGTCTTCCTACGAGGTTCAGGTTGAAATACTTTTCAGCAGGTCTTTCGCTGTTCATTCTCATTACGTGACCATAGTATTGAAGCCTGCGTTTCTGTATGACACTGGTAACAGGAACCTCAATCAGCTACTTACCTATTCACCTCATTCCTAATTTTGTCCTTTCTAATTGTTGAATTCATAGTTCTAATGAATCTCATTTCTGTTGCCTGAATTCCGCTAAAATCTTTGTTTAGTGGGGTACGTATTTCTAAACCACTGGTAAGGATTGGTACGAAATTGGTGTCGTACCTGGTCGCTTTTGATTTTCGTGGCATTTTATCGTCCCAGAAAAGATTTCTGATTTGACTGTAAAAAATTGGATGCTTTATGTATCCTGCTGAGAACTTCGTGCTTAATACTGCTGTATTTCGAGATCATGCTTCCTAGGTACTTGAAATGGAGAACGGATATTACTTTGACTCCCTCTAGAAACATATTTGAGGTTCTTCCTTACCTGTTGATAGTCATTTCTACTGTCTTTGTTTTACTTATTTTTAGCCCGAAATTTTCGAATGTGTTGTTCCAAACACAAGTTTCTCCTGTGCTTCAGCTTTTGTCTCTCCCACATTAGCAAATCATCAATAAAAACCAGGCCATTTGGTTCACTGTTATATCCCTTGTCGTTTCCTAACTCTAACAAGACAATGATACAGATATTAAGTTATACAGTACCACTTAAAAATAAGTACATATAAAACTTATAGTCAATTAGAAATAATATGAAATAAACTACAAACGAAACAAGAAACAAAATTGCTTGCATTAAGTTCATCTAACACGAATTTTTATTGTCACCCTTTGGTTTGAGGCTATGCCGGTGTGTTTTCGATTTTTGTCTGCATCGAGTGGGAAAATAGCCTACACTTACAGCCACCTGTGCATTTCCCGCAAATATTGGCCATATATACACTATTTGTATTCTATAGTATGAATAGCCCACTCATTAGTGTGTGGCTCGGCAAGTCTCGACCGAGTACTCGAGAGAGAGAGAGAGAGATACGACGACGACAACGAAATGGACAGAGAGAGAGGGGGGTTGGTGGGCACGGACAGAGAAAAGAGGGAGAAGGAGATAGACCAATAGAAGATTGGAATAAATACATACTTTTGCAACACCAGGTACTCAGCAAGTTAACTATATAGTTATTGAGCAACTTGGGAAAAACATCGAGTCATCACAATTCCGTTTAGATGAACACACTATTGTTTACATTGTTACAAATATGTGTAAATTAAACTATACTACAATTCAGAGACACATCACTTCACTGATCACACAGTGACTTTACCCTACCTGAGAATTTACATTCATGCATTTACTCGTTGTTGTCACTGCCACTTAAGTATCACTCAACAACACTAGTATTACAATTGCGACCGTAATTGCTCATAAATATGGTCAATTTTCCACTTTTTTGTTTCCTCTGCACAGCATGAATATACACCATGCATATTATTGTTTCTGAAATGTTCCGTGAAGTGAAAGTAACATAGCTATTATTTCAGTTCTTCATTTTGAATATTATCAAAGCAGCTATTAATTATTAAAAACTGGACGATGTTCCTGATTATGGACAACCGCATTTTATGGTGATTTATGATTCTTATGTCCGTTTATTTGAGTATGAAATAACAGAAAAATATTATTTAAGACTTTTACTTTGCAATATACAAAATTTAAATGCCAGTACATGGGAAAATAAGTGACACAATTCTCTATTAGCCCCGTGCAACCTTGAGTTCCTTTACAGATTATAATTCTCCTTTGCTGAATACCTTAACTGATGGGTGAATTTTTCTAATTGCACTCTTTGTGCATAAGAAGATTCCTTTCCTGAGCCGAGATCCACAGTTTCCTTCTTCTTGTCTTACAACTCGCCTATGACCCAGTTTTGCAAACTTTAATGACTACACTTGCTGAAGACTTGGCCCTAATCTTGATAATAACACAATATTTAATTTTAGACGTTTCTCTCTGACTCAGCGCCTCTTTAATTGTTTCCCTTATCATAATTCGGTTGCATCTGGAGCGTAATAGCAATACTGCTGCGCATCTGTTTTCTTTTGCGGTTTATTCTTCGTTATTTAATGCAGTGTAGCCCTCAATGTATATTAAAACGAGCTATTTTTATTTCCATTATTTACTATCGTACCGGCAACATAACATAATTTGACAAGTAGATCGAAATTTAGGATCATAGTTACGTCTCATGTTGCATAAACTCTCATACAAGGCAAATTTATTAAGAATATTTGTGACAGCTCATTGTGAGAAATGAGAGTAATTTGCCACATTTAAATTTTCTGGCCTGTTTATGATCACACCAATGCCGATTTAGTAATCTGGCCGTTTACTAGAGCGCAGCGCCTATCGGAGTTCCAAATGCACGACAAAATAAACGCATACAACAATTGTACAGGTCTGCTCAACAATATAAATCGAGAGTGGCAGCCAGAACTGTAACCATGGGGAGCATAGTTACGGGAAACTACGGTACTGCTGAGATTTATTCCCACCGCCCCATCACTACTTCTTCCCTTTCATTCACCACCTCTCCTCTTTTAACACCTCCCAGACCTGTGTTTCTAATATACACTCTGAACCTGTTTAGTTCATTCCTAAATATGTTGCTTGTAACACTGTTATTTAGCTTAAATTTGTTAGCATTCCTAATTAACATCTGTGTTTGGTCCAGATGAGCTAACACCTCCTTGCTTCCACTTGACGTGTGAACACGACATGTTTAGTTCTTAAGCCACAGCAGTCACACAATGTTTATGGTCTCCTTCCTGTTCCATCTAAGTATTGAAGGTATGGACGAAGCCCTGCCGTTAAATAAGCCATATCTACATTGATGTGACAAAAATAATGGGATAGCTACAGGGTGTTTCAAAAATGACCGGTATATTTGAAACGGCAGCAAAAACTAAACGAGCAGCGATAGAAATACACCGTTTGTTGCAATATGCTTGGGACAACAGTACATTTTCAGGCAGACAAACTTTCGAAATTACAGTAGTTACAATTTTCAACAACAGATGGCGCTGCGGTCTGGGAAACTCTATAGTACGATATTTTCCACATATCCACCATGCGTAGCAATAATATGGCGTAGTCTCTGAATGAAATTACCCGAAACCTTTGACAACGTGTCTGGCGGAATGGCTTCACATGCAGATGAGATGTACTGCTTCAGCTGTTCAATTGTTTCTGGATTCTGGCGGTACACCTGGTCTTTCAAGTGTCCCCACAGAAAGAAGTCACAGGGGTTCATGTCTGGCGAATAGGGAGGCCAATCCACGCCGCCTCCTGTATGTTTTGGATAGCCCAAAGCAATCACACGATCATCGAAATATTCATTCAGGAAATTAAAGACGTCGGCCGTGCGATGTGGCCGGGCACCATCTTGCATAAACCACGAGGTGTTCGCAGTGTCGTCTAAGGCAGTTTGTACCGCCACAAATTCATGAAGAATGTCCAGATAGCGTGATGCAGTAATCGTTTCGGATCTGAAAAATGGGCCAATGATTTGGAAGAAATGGCGGTCCAGACCAGTACTTTTTGAGGATGCAGGGACGATGGGACTGCAACATGGGGCTTTTCGGTTCCCCATATGCGCCAGTTCTGTTTATTGACGAAGCCGTCCAGGTAAAAATAAGCTTCGTCAGTAAACCAAATGCTGCCCACATGCATATCGCCGTCATCAATCCTGTGCACTATATCGTTAGCGAATGTCTCTCGTGCAGCAATGGTAGCGGCGCTGAGGGGTTGCCGCGTTTGAATTTTGTATGGATAGAGGTGTAAACTCTGGCGCATGAGACGATACGTGGACGTTGGCGTCATTTGGACCGCAGCTGCAACACGGCGAACGGAAACCCGAGGCCGCTGTTGGATCACCTGCTGCACTAGCTGCGCATTGCTCTCTGTGGTTGCCGTACGTGGTCGCCCTACCTTTCCAGCACGTTCATCCGTCACGTTCCCAGTCCGTTGAAATTTTTCAAACAGATCCTTTATTGTATCGCTTTTTGGTCCTTTGGTTACATTAAACCTCCGTTGAAAACTTCATCTTGTTGCAACAACACTGTGTTCTAGGCGGTGGAATTCCAACACCAGAAAAATCCTCTGTTCTAAGGTATAAACCATGTTGTCTACAGCACACTTGCACGTTGTGAACAGCACACGCTTACAGCAGAAAGACGACGTACAGAATGGTGCACCCACAGGCGAGCCACATCACGCTTTTTGTATCTCATGCGTGTTATTTTTCGTTGTGAAAGAGCAGTACATACTACACAGCGTCTTTGGGGAATCTCCTTTTCCTCCGTTGCTACGAGGAACCCTCGATAATGTCCTTCTTTGTTCTGCAATCGGAAAGGGCTTTCTTCAGTGTTCACATGTTTGACTACGAAATTTATCAATGAACTGTCGGATTATCTCCAAGTAGTATTTCGCTAGCGGTATCTTCTGTTGCTTTTGTATTTCAAAAATAGTTTTTGCATTAAGCACACAGAAGTCAGTCAAATGAAAGAATACTTTCTTGTACCACTTCATTGTCTTTCGGATGCACTGTACAGAGGGTAACAGCGCGTCTGTCTCATCAGCTGCACACAATGACTGACTATAGTTGACATCACAGGTAGGTTTCAAGTTATTTTGGCCTGTTCTATGTTCTTTTTTTGTCTGTCTCCACAAACTCTGGTCCATTTACAGTGCAAGGCAACCAGACTTCCTTATTGTCAACCCATTTTAGTGCCATTAATGATCCACAGGTCTGGAACTGTATTTCTCCATTTTTTAGCTTGTCTGCCAACGGTGGTAGATGTTTCCTGTTTTTGCCTACTGTCCCGACAGCGTTTGTACGTTTATCATGGAGCCATAGGAATAATTCGGGATTCGAAAACCAACTGCCTAAATAAATGGTATGATCTTTGTTGACATATGGTAACAACAAACTCACAACAACATCGCCCGATTTTTCCCAAAAACCAATTCCAGATTCTATTTCCGTGGCGGCACCAGTGCAGACAATATAATCGAAAATGTAATTGGTTTGTACGTCACCAAGTACGAAAATTTTAATGCCAAAACAGCGACATTTATATCGTATGTACTTTTTAAATCGGAGCCTTCTTTTGAAAAGTAGCAGACTTTCATCGATCACTATGCTTTCAAAGGGCACTATTGCCATGCGGAATTTATTTTCTGAGTAATCTACACTCGGACTATTTTAACAAGAATATCAGTAGTGGAACAAACTATGTATGATCGCATATAATCGGTGTGGGTTGCCTACATCAGGGGCAGGAGTCCACTCAGGGGCAAACATATTGTTCTCCATTGATGTACAGATAACTAACCTACCGTTCTCCTTTCACTGACTGGTTCTTAACCTACTGTTCTCCTAAAATGATCCTCCCTTTTGGTTGACAGGCACTTCTTCCCCCACCCTCTCCCACTCCCGTCCCCCCTGAGGAACCCCCAGCCATCGCTGCTACAGGTACGCTTTCAGCCCTAAGATTGGAATAGTCCCTCTCCCTTATCAGTTTGATTGACTACTTAATTAAACTGACCAATTAATTAACCTCTCCCCCTATGGTAAACCCCCTCTCCTCCCACCCCGTGCCAGAAATTTGTGGGAAAAAGTTGATCAGTCATTTGGAGGGAATTCGATTGTGGTATATGGAATATTGTTTAAACACTTTAAACAATGTATAGAATATTGTTTAGTTATTATAGCAGTGTATTGAATATGGTTTATTTATTTAGTTAAAAAACCTGCAAAGAAATCGATTGCAGTGAATGTAATATTGTTTACAAAATTTAGACAATGTGTGCAATATTGATTAAATAAACAATTTATGGGGTTCAAGACAGTGTACGGAGTATACGAAAACTGGTAGCTCTTTGGTGGAGAGGAAGGATGTCATCACTTGCAGCGCCATCTGTTGTTGAAAATTGTAACTACTGTAATTTCGAAAGTTTGTCCGCCTGAAAATGTACTGTTGTCCCAAGCATATTGCAACAAATGGTGTATTTCTATCGCTGCTCGTTTAGTTTTTATTGCCGTTTCAAATATACCGGTCATTTTTGAAACACCCTGTATATGCAAATAAAACAGATACAGGTAGTTTCGTACACGCAGTGGACAAAAGGGCAGTGCATTAGCTGAGCTGTTATTTGTACTCAGGTGATTCACGTGAAAAGGTATCCGGTGTGATTATGGTCGCACGAAAGGAATTAATAGACTCTGAACAGAGAATGGTAGTTGAAACTGGACCCATGGGATATTCCATTTCGGGAACTGTTCAGGAATTCAACATTCCGATATCCACAGTGTCAAGAGCGTGACGGTAATACCAAATTTCAGACATCACCTCTCACGACGGACAACACAGTGATCAACCGCCTTCAGTTAGCCACTGAAAGCAGCGGCGTCTGCGTAGAGTTGTCAGTGCTAACCGACCAGCAACACTGTGAAATAACCACAAAAACCAATGTACGACGTACGACGAATGTATCCGATAGGACAGTGCGGCGAAATTTGCCTTTAACGGGCTGTGGCAGCAGAATGCCGACGCGAGTGCCTTTGTGAACAGAACGACAACGCCTACAGTACTACCCTGGGCTCGTGACCATATCGGTGTACCCTAGACGAGTGGAAAACCGTGCCCTGTATAATACCCTAAATGTACAGCTTCTAATGACATCCCTTTTGACAGCAAAATTTATAAAAATTATCTATCCTGACTTCGACGGTAGCTACTGGCAACAAAATATTAGCACTATTGAAAGTTTCACTAACAGAAATACCAGGGAACTAAGAACATAAATTCCACGGAGAGAACTAAATAAAAATCAGATAACCACGAAGCATGAAACTCTAAATGAAATATTCAAAATACATGCTTTACGAAGGTTAAAACTCAGACGTGATAAAGTGATCAGAGATAACATTTTTCCAAGAAAATAGCTGTAGAGGCATCGAGCTGTTAAGTTCGCTGCGACTACAATGAAAAACTTCAATGGAGATGTTAATTCGCTCTCTTCTAGACGTCGCGATAGAAGCGCGCTTATTGGTCGATATTAGATTGTTTCAGAACGATCTGGAATTCTAAAGTTTTTCAAGTGCGTCTTGACGTATTAGTCAAAGTTCTGAAGAAAGGTAATAGAACGTTTACCGTTTAGCCAGACAACGTAACAGATATTATACGCGAGGGAAAAGTAACTCATGTGATACTTAATCAATTCTGGGGCGTAGTCATCGTGATCTGTGCTTGTCGCGAACATTGAAGGACACGGCAATGTACCAGACGCCGACATAAACTCTACAAATAGACTTGAGTAGGAAACAAATACACGCAATCATGAAGAATTCACAGGTACGCCGTGTTGTCGGAAGCGGTAATCAATGTCAGAATCATTGATGTATATTCCCTGAATGACAGATCGGTATGTTTCCCAGTGCAGTGCTTAGATAATTTAGAAGTTCAATAAACTCAATTATAACTTTAATACTTCGTGTCATCTACATCGTTTAATTGAACTTTATTGTGTAACTGTGAATAATTATTTTGTTGATAGAATGCCGAAGCTAAAGGTAATTGAGTGACATTATTAACAGGGAACAGTAATTGAACATTGTATTACGACGCTTTCTGTACGTTATTTAGAGAATACATTATCTCTGGATTTACGACGAAGGAGTTGTTGAATTAGCACAGTAGCGACGCATTAGCAACACTATAATACTTCACAAATCAACATCATAGCAAGACTATAATGTGTTATCGGTTTGAATGGTGGAACTTATAATTCGAGATATATTATCTACGTTTGAGCATTCATTTGAAAACCAGGAATAAAAACTACTGTTACCAAGTTTCGCGTAAGCTTATAAGCCCATCGCGAACACGCGAAGGACAATTGGTTTATTGTTTCAGATAAAGGGAGTTGTGCGGTATCAAGTGGTGCAGTCGTTGTGTGTAGCAGTAAAGAAGACGACATCCTTCGAACACCATTGCTTCAATTATAAGCGAGGGCCGCTTATACATTTCGGCGTGCTGTTCCATCTATAAGTGGATATCTGTTACAGGGAAGATAGTATCTGAAACTAACCCAACAAAACGAGAACTTTGTTTTAACAGTTACAGATCGGAGTTGTCGCGATCGACGGACGCCGCCCTGTGTCAACCAGACTAGAATATCCATTTCTATCGAGCCGATACACACAGTCGCCACACCTGGTAACATGAGTACCGATTTCAGTCGGTAAGATCTGGTGGCAGAGTTCGAGTGTGACGCAGACCCCACAAAGACATGGAAACAAGTTATCAACAAAGCATTGTACAACTTAGTGGTGATTCCATAACGGCGTGGGCTGCGTTTACGTGGAATGGACTGGATCCTCTGATAGAATTGAACTGATCGTGAACTGTAAATGGTTATGTTCGTCTACTTGGAGACCGTTTGCAGTCATTCATGGGCCTCATGCTCCCAACAACGATGGAATTTTTGTTGATGACAATGCGCTATGTCATTTGTTCGCGACTGGTTTGGAGAACATATTGGACAATTAGAGCGAATTATTTGGCCACCCTGATAGCCCGACATGAATCCCATCGAACATTTATAGGGCATAATCGGGAGGTCAGTTCATAAACAAAATCCGGCACCGGCAACGTTTAGGTTGGTATGGACGGCTAGAGAGGTAGCACGGCTCAATGTTTCTGTAGAGGACTTCCAACGACTTGTTGAGTCCGTGCCACGTCGAGATGCTGCACTACGCTGGTAAAAGGAGGTCCGACATTAGGAGATGTCCCATGACTTTTGTTACCCCAGTTTATACTTGGCTAGCGTGAGTCATCTGTAGGCTCTGATGTTTAGAAGAATACTGTATCCTTGGCATTTCTTCTGTTCCACTCCCATTGTCAATCGCCGAGTATCCCTTCTCGAAGATTATTTAGCGAAATTTAGCAGGAATAAAGGAACTACGGGTGCAAAGTAAGAAGCAGACAAAGGTAGAGGAAGAGCCCTCAGCTCATCACGGAGAATGTATTCTTCAATTTTCAGTGCACATGCTAACATACTGGACAAGAGTTCAGAGGAAAACTGAAGTCAGAACCATTGATAGTAACTGACCGGATTAATGCTGCCAAAGAAGAGCGGGAAGTAATGTGTGGTCGGACACGGCTAGAGAATTTAAATGCGTCAGATGAGGGTCAGAAAGACAATGAAGAATTTATGACCGAAATAAATGTACTTGTGGAAGGAAATTAAGGAGAATCCTTATTTTAAAGAAATGTAGTTGTGGTGCTAAGAATTCAATTCAGGCGGAGATCATGTGATAGATCATCGTTCACTTGTCCAAAATTTGGAATCAGTGCTGTCATTTGACAAGAGCATTTCTGAAAGGCGATTAGAGGCCAGAAAGTATTGAAGGAGATTCTTGAGCAGAGGTGAATTCCCAAATGTTGCGGCACGGCCGGCGAAAAAATAGAGCATAATTTTACGAATGCTGTAGCGACAAGAACAAAAGTTTCGAAGGAGGTCATGTCCTTTCTAACGCCTAAGTTCGATAGAAGCTTTCGAAACGTAGTGTTGCACAAGAAGATTTAAGATTA
The DNA here is from genome assembly GCF_023864345.2 of Schistocerca serialis cubense. Classification (NCBI taxonomy): domain Eukaryota; kingdom Metazoa; phylum Arthropoda; class Insecta; order Orthoptera; family Acrididae; genus Schistocerca; species Schistocerca serialis. The sequence continues at coordinate 672,159,749 of NC_064642.1, forward strand.
GATGGGTAGATCACGTAACTAATGAAGAGGTACTGGATACAGTTGTACAGACGAGAAATCTGTGGCATAACTCGAATGAAAAAAGGGATCCATTTTCAGACATCAAGAGATCACCAATTTTGCACTGAAGGGAGCTGTGAGAGGGGCGGGGGGGGGGGGGTGGATCGTAGAGGGGCACTCAGAGATGGATACAGTAAGCAGATTCAGAAGGATGTAGGTTGCAGTCGGTATTCGGAGATGAAGATTCTCGCATAGGATAGAGTTGCACGGAGAGCTGCTTTAAACCACCAGTCTTCGCTCTGAGGTCCACAAAAACAACGAACGTATGTTCCTTTCTGTTGCGAGATGGGTGTGAGGTAGTGTCAGTATGAAAGTATAAAAGTATCGACAATTGGATGGAAAAGTTTTTCTGAATGGATTAATTGGTGATTCACTCCATGTGCTGTTCCAGTTCCAAAGTGTAGAACATAACTGGAAGCGAGTGAGGTTTCCGGTGAAGGGCAGATTTCAGCATGAAAAAACGTGGGATCCACAAAGTGCAGTGTTTGACAACTTTGCATTTACACTGAGTGACCTTTTTCTTAGCGTTTATAGCAAATCCTGGAACTTTCTTATTAATGTAGTAGAAGTATGTTTTGAAATATTCGACATAATTTACATATAAGAAAACTTAGGAATGATTTTCTTAGGTTTTTGTGACTTCCATCTCATTAAAAAACGAAAGATTAATTTGCTGCGAGCCGTTTATATTCTTGCTCGTTACAAATATTTGGCTGTTTATTTCCAAATGTGTTACAATTTACGAAGATGTGGTTAGGAAGGAACCTAAGAGCACATTTAAACTCCTGACAGTGAAACAAGTAGCAATGACATTTGTATTCTTGCTTGATACAAATATTAAGCTTTTTTCGAATATGTTGTGATTTCCGGGCTCCACCCACCAACGGGAGAAACTGGTGGCACACGCGGCTTACTGGATCGATTGCTAACGAGTGACAAGTCATACTGACGTCACTTCACAATAGCCTTGGAATGAAACGAACTTCTTCCCTATCTTCTTGTGTCATTCCTCTATAACTTCTCTCGTATTTGCGTTCCTCACATTGCTGAATCCTCACTCACTGAAGCAATAAAAGCAGCCGTCACTTCACCAGAAAAACGGGAGACACAATATAATAGACTCGTCGACGTACCTAGTAGTAAGGGGACTCTGTTTTGTCACTTACCATGAAACGTAACGCTCTTGGAGAGACCGCGACTAATCACAGAAAGCAGCAAGCTATTACACAGTCTTCCTTCTTGTGCATTCGTATGCAGATGGAACGAGAAGAGACCCTGAATTATGAGAAGTACCATTACATAATACATTTAACAGTTTTTGGAAGAGCACGGATCTGATTCTAGAACCTACTGAGGTATACGCTGCATAAAATCAAATGACAATGTTGACTGCTCCACGAAAGAGATAACAGTTGATCACAGGCGCCGAAATGTAAACGTTCTAAGAAAAGTTAATCGTGTAATGAAGTAAGATATTCTTCTGTGATAAACTGTCAAGTAAAGTCTACAACCGACCTTGCTAATTCTTTTTTTCCTTTCTAATTTCGAAAAGAATTGATCACTGTATTTAAATCGTTGTGTATATTAATTACTTACTGGAGATAAACTGAAATTTTGAAGATTATAAGTATTTTCTGCATTGTAGAGAATGGAATAATGAAATGTACGGACTATACTAAAGTTTCTAGGCACTTAGAAATGTGTTTCCCTGTTAAGCGTGTCTTCGTACATTTTGTCAGAGGCTGTTAAAGAATCTTCTGCGATTGTCACTGTGTAAGGTGTGTGCTGCGGTAATAATATAATCTACTATCAGGAGAATTTAGGTAAAGCCCTGATCTACCACTACATGCTATATAGCGTGAATCTTTAAACCCCTGTATATTATCGAAAACGTGATCTGACCACAGATCGGTGAATAAATAGTCCAGAACACAGACACTTACTTAATATACGTGCAAGGGTAATGAATTTGCATAGCTACACTCTCGAGCACCAAGGAATACGCAATCGCTCTTCTAATCCTATCCACAGTATTATGTCCTGTGTACACTTTCACCTTATAGCCAAAAGCAGTGACACGCTGACGTTTCCTTGCCTTGCCTCTTTAATCAATGCCTCCAGACTCCAAAATGTCGATAACCGAAATGTCTCATTAAGCCAATAAGATGATGTCACAATAAAAGCAACGTTTTCACATAGTATTAAAATAAAGAATGTCTGATTGTCATATTATTATCATGAAAAAGCGCAATGCTTAGCCATCCACGGTCATTTGTTTCTAGAGCAACATACAGTGATCCACCTTTCTGCACCAGAAAGTCACTCATGCAAAAAACTGGGATATTTATTATTAGTGGACTCAAATAGCTAAGTATGTTAGATTTATTTGAGTGTTCTCACACTGACTGGCCTTTGATATGATAAAGACTGTAGCAACTGGTGTGTAGAAGGTGCACTATACTAGCGTACAACTATTTAATTAGTCCTTTAGACTGGCTTAGGTTGAGCGAATAACTAACAGAAATATTAAAAACAGTTGGCAAGCAGATCACAAAGACCGCATGGGTTCTCAGTAAACATAACAAGAATTGATAGTCTATGAAAAGCTAAAAAATTTCATGTTCCTGAGATATTCTTCAGGCAAGACAATAAATCATTTCTAATGCAGGAGAGGGTGATAAGACTAAATGCACCAGTTGTTCGGCACATAGGTGCAGATATTTCTAGTGATGAATCACAACATTTTACTGAACAACGTTACATCAGTATCTACTTCATTTGAAGACTAGTAATTATAGCTATTACAAGTAGTATGTTATTAGGTTGGCTAATACCTCCAAGTATGTGCGGCACAAAGAAGCCCTTCACGTTCGTTTTCGCCTGAGCAACAGATCAGATACTGAAGTGTGGATGCGTGGACGCCAAATGGAAAGAAAACACTGTCAGGCATAGTCCACTTCGAAGTGCTGTTACGACCATGCAGAAAACATTAGGTAGTGAATTACGTGGTGTTTCTGCAGGAAAAATGTTAGACACTGAGAAAAAACCACTAAAACACAGTAGTGGGTACACATCAAGATACCATTTATCAAATAATTAGTATTTATATCCGTAACACCTTTATAATTCAACGGATTGCGTGTATATTAGACAATCATGTAAACCGATTTCTAGCTTAAGAAAAATGAACGATATATGAGTCTTTGTATCGCCACATGAAAGGATACTACTTCAAGTTATAATTCACTACAAACTCTGTACATAAATTATGGCAACACTAGTGTGTGACTATTTCGATCCCACGACTGAAATGACTATGCATCACCTATTAACCACCATGGCAAGCTGTTGTAAAGATATATCACCCACAGATTCCAAAACTGCATGACTCTGAACCACGTCACGTCGACCAAGCAGAAAGTCAGCATCAGAAAACAGAATTCTGAGTGCGAACGACCTCGACCTCGTAGCCAGATAACTGCTGACTTTTCTCATTGCTTGAAGGCCTGAGCAGAATACTAAAGATACAAACAAACCTCAGCGGTTCCACGAAAATGGTTGTCGTGGTGGTGGTATGTATAGGGTGCTCAAAAACGAGGTTATCAGCATCCGCACTCAGATGATGGTAGACAAGTTTGGTTTTGTTTCGGGAAAAGTATGTAACGGACAGTAATATTCAAAATTTTGCCCTCATAAAGACATAATCCAAATAATTTGGATCGACTAATCGAAGCTGACCATAGGATGACCCAAAGAGATTCGATCTCTTTGGGATGGCCTTGGAGAATATTGTGAAGGTACGTTTGCGATTTTACAAAGCAAAAATATTGTGGGTAAAATCGAAAGTGCATTTGAACAGGCAACTTTCAGATGTTCAGTTAGTTTTATCGCGGTTTTGTTGACGTGTGTGCGCAGAGAACATGAGGCATACATGGATATTAATTGTGTACTGAAATGTTATTTTAGCGAGGGGCAGAATAACACAAAAAAGAAAAAGGAAAAAAATACTAGCTGTGAGCATATTTACCGCGCTCGGAATAAATAACACAGAGTTTGTAATCGTTCTAGAGTTATTAAATGAAATAAATGTCAGTAAACATAAACACTTTCCAGCATTTAATAACTTGCAAGCTACCATATTACGGGGCAGCAGCTGTAATCTAATTTCCAACAATGTTTTACTCGAAATATTTGCCAGCTGTTTCTACATGTACGTTCATGGTACACTCACTTTACAGTGGTGATTACCTCACAAGTAAAGTAACGACTCAGTCGAATGTGCTTTATTGTTATAGAGAACTCTGGATTCTAGGCAAGTGAATTAGTAGTTTCACTGACAATTCTTAAATTATTCAAAGGAACATTTATCATTTGTTTTCAGTTTGTACACCGATTTACAGAGAAAGGCCACTCTACCCAAATCTGACTGTGTTGCAGTGGTTTCATTTCTTGATCCATTGCTTCCTTCCACTTAACTTCTTGATCTGCGCTCACAACTTCTTGAAATATTCGGGCGTTTCACAATTTATTAAAGCAGGAGTTACATAACCTTCATATCTTATGGGACGTTTGAGTGTCGATTGATGGTGTGAGTTTATTTCAGTCATTACTTTTCTCGCAGCATATTCACAAATACACTACTGGCCATTAAAATTGCTACACCACGAAGGTGACATGGTACAGACGCGAAGAAGATGCTGTGATATACAAATGATCAGTTTTCAGGTTGGCGCCGGTGACGACACTTACAACGTGCTGACATGAGGAAAGTTTCCAACCGATTTCTCATACACAAACAGCAGTCGACCGCCGTTGCCTGGTGAAAAGTTGTGATGCCTCGTGTAAGGAGGAGAAGTGCGTACCATCACGTTTCCGACTTTGATAAAGGTCGGATTGTAGCGTATAGCGATTGCGGTTTATCGTATCGCGACATTGCTGCTCGCGTTGGTCGAGTTCCAATGACTGTCGGCAGAATATGGAATTAGTGGGTTCAGGAGGGTAATACGGAACGCTGTGCTGGACCCCAACGGCCTCGTATCACTAGCAGTCGAGGTGACAGGCATCTTATCCGCATGGCTGTACCGGGTCGTGCAGCCACGTCTCGATCCCTGAGTCAACAGATGGGGACGTTTGCAAGACAACAACCATCTGCACGAACAGTTCGACGACGTTTGCAGCAGCATGGACTATCAGCTCGCAGACCATGGCTTCGTTTACCTTTGACGCTACATCACAGACAGGAGCGCCTGCGATGGTGTATTCAACGACGAACCTGGGTGCACGAATGGCAAAACGTCGTTTTTTCAGATGAAACCAGGTTTGTTTACAGCATCATGATGGTCGCATCCGTGTTTGGCGACATCGCCGTGAACGCACATTGGAAGCGTGTATTCTCATCGTCCTACTGGCGTATCACCCGACGTGATGGTATGGGGTGCCATTGGTTACACGTTTCTGTCACCTCTTGTTCGCATTGACGACCCTTTGAGCAGTGGACGTTGCATTTCAGATTTGTTACGACCCGTGGCTCTACCCTTCATTCGATCCCTGCAAAACCCTAAATATCAGCAAGATAATGCACGACCGCATGTTGCAGGTCCTGCACGGGCCATTCTGGATACTGAAAATGTTCGACTGCTGCCCTGGCCAGCATATTCTCCAAATCTCTCACCAATTGAAAACGTCTGGTCAATGGTGGCCGAGCAACTGGCTCGTCACAATACGCCAGTCACTACTCTTGATTAACTGTGGAATCGTGTTGAAGCTGCATGGGCAGCTGTACCTGTACACACCATCCAAGCTCTGTTTGACTCAATGTCCAGACGTATCAAGGCCGTTATTACGGCCAGAGGTGGTTATTCTGGGTACTGATTTCTCAGGATCTATGCACCCAAATTGCGCAAAAATGCAATCACATGTCAGTTCTAGTGTAATATATTTGTCCAATGAATATCCGTTTATCATCTGCATTTCTTCTTGGTGTAGCAATTTTAATGGCCAGTAGTGTAGTATTGTAATCTTAACTTGGAATAGGACTTTAGAGTTAAATTCAGTAAGAGTTGTCACAAGAGTTGTCACTTTTTGAAGTTCTTGATAGGGAGTATCGATTGCTATCGGAACAGTTTTACCTTTTTCTGAAGCAATATCTTTTCTTCAGAGATATATATTTTACGTATTAACATACTGATAGATAAAAGCTAAAAATATTAATTACGTTTCAGTCACGAAACTAAATAATTTTTAAAAGTACATCACCGTTACCACTATTTCTTAGGACTGTAATAATGAATACAGAAGTTACCAATAATTACTTGTTTTAGTTACTAGGATTAATGCATGACTCAGTTTGGTGGAGGTCGCACCTTCAGAAAAAGAGTGAGTGAACAAAATCTTACTCACATAGTCCACCTGCTACAGAGAGACTTTGTAACAGGTATCAACGACAGTAAAACTGAGACATGCACATTGCATAATGCTTAAACATTTCGTGAAAATACCTGCTATTAGTCACTTTTAGTGCTTTCAATGGACCAGAAATTGCTTCATTGTTCACACTGCAACAACGAACTAGCTAACTGACTTCATAAGACAACAGTAACTACGTAATAACAACAACACTATTGTAAGACCTACACTGTATTTTTGTCATTGTTATTATTATTATTATTATTATTATTAGTGGTAGTTATAAAATAAATAAAATAAATAAATAAATAAATAAATGTTGTTATTTTAAATATGTTAATTATTCTATCTGTATGATGGTGATTGTGATTGCAATTGTGTTTGCTTATCTGGAACGTGGACGTTTGATTATTCGTTATCAGACGCTTGACAATGGCTTTTTCGTAAAGGCAATGTTACTCGTAGTTGACCGTGAAATAAAACTGAATAATCGGACTTCGTAATTAAATCGTTTCCAAAGACTGCTGCGGTAGGTGCGGACTCATAATCTAAATCTCAAAATTGCAATAATTTGCCAGCCATGCCAATACGTCGTACAGAGGTGATTGTCTACTAAACATAAAAAAGTTACACAGTTAGTTAAATCAGATATATTCAATGAATAAGCCTACAGTTCATAATCCTACTTACTTTTATAAATATAAATTCTTTACAGAATCGAGTGCCTAGTGTGGTTGCAACTCGCAGTATTCTTCTATAACATGAAATATGGCGGTGTGCCAGACAATAAAATAAAATACGTGCTTCTCGCACCACTTCAACCAGAGCTCTCCCTTTCTTAATCAAACATAAGAGTAACGTAATTGTGCTTTTGTTTTATCAGCGACACAGCGCTGCAGTTGTGTGCCATAGGCTTTATTTATTTGTCACTGATTATTTATTTCATTAATATTTCGCGTTTCCGAGGAAACTCACGCTCGGCATGCAAATGTGCCTTTATATTGCCCCCTGAATTGCGAGGCGAAAGGACACACCTGCAGGCGAGCAATTCACCTAAAGGCACAAGAAAATCTAAGTTATCTACAACTATTTACATGACTTACATTACACATTATACACATTATATACAAAATTTGAATGACGCGGGTGCGCCGTAAAAGTTCTTATGTTGGCAGATAGAGTGCGCGCATGCGCAGAAGCGTCTGTGTAACTGCGGCACTGCCGTTATATCGTACAGTTAGATCACGCGGCACAGTATTGCAGATCATATTGTTCGTGTGCGCGCGTTTTTCAGTCGTTGCACAAAGAAAATATTCAACCAAGATTACATATGAAGACTACATTCTATGACAGGTAACTTAGTTTTAAATTTACAATATTTGTTATAACACAATACAACTTAGATGGTTGAATGTTCTAGTTACATAGTACTGTTTTGAAATACTTCAAAGAAAAATGTCCGTATTTTTCAGGTGCGTTGACCTATACACATCGTGTCGTTATTACAGTTCATATTCCTCCGCTGCACAATAATTTTTTACGGGTTAGTATCGTCGTGGTAAAGTTTTTTTTGATCACAGTAACATCGTTGTATAACAACGCGATTAATACATAAGCGTGTCCATTTCTCATTTCCATTATAGTCGTAGTGATGCAGTTCGTTGTGACTAAAAGCATTGCTTATTACAGATCAGACGTGACCCGTCGAGTAATTGGTCCACGTGCAGTTCGTTTTTTACATTCCGTGGAAGCTTGGCTGCAGAACCTCGGACGGCACATAGCTGGCGTCGATCCTTGGACAGTCCAGGTAAGAGTGTCCGTCACATTTCGAGAACATTTCATTCCCTGAAGTTCCAACCAAAATTCTTCCACCCGTCGTGTTGTTTTCTGGACAGGCACTTTGTGTCCATTTAATCCAGTTAACATCTTGAAGTTGGGTACTGTAGTAATATCACTAGACGATGCACGAATTATGCACTTCACATTTTCAGATTTTTTGCTGAATATAGCTCACCTAAATGTTCGTAGTTATTAATCAAGGAAATCGTTCATCGCGTTCACATAGATACGCTGCATAATGAATGGCATTAACAGTTTCTTTCACATAGGTTTCCGCGTAGTTGCAGAGATAGTAATGTTCGTTAATGTCCGTGAACAGTGGTTCACTATGCAATGTCTTTTTGGCACTCGTTTTGTTCAAATTTTTACATAGTAACAGCTACACTATACATCAGTTAAAAAAATAAGTAATTATACATACACACGTCACATATTTTCTTAGCATAAACATAATATAGTTGCACATAAACATGTTTACATCATCATTACATCGCTATAGGTTATTACATTGTGTCACATTTGATTACATGAATTGCAGATATTTACATCCTCTTTAGCGGTTTTGCTGGGATATTATCGATGTTTTTTGTGATGTCATCTGAAATTAAGATAGGTTAGACACAACATTCATTACATCAGTAGGCAAGACCAGGCGTTTTCACTACTCAATAAATATTCAAATAGTAAGAGAGAGAAAATGTTCGATTCCTCGCGTTTAGTGCGTGTGTGTAGAGTGTCTATGTGGCCTTGATTACTGATAGATGCTTTTCGTGTTGAGAGATGTGCGTCTAATCTATTTCTCAAAGTAAAAGATCGCTTCACAGATGACGTCTGTCAGTTCGTCAGGTGTCACACCAAGTCAGTGGTACCTTCAGTAACAAATGTTCCGTGAAAAATTAATATGTCATCCACTGCTACGTAATCATAAATTTTACTTTAATATTCCGTCCTTCAGGTGGAGGCACGCGCTGAAAGAAGAGTTCTTCTGTCTTCAACTGCGTCACTGGAACCGCTGAAATGAAAATTTCTATACTACTTATTATCTGTGTTGTAACAACAGAGTTTTTCGAGTTGCTTAGCAATATTTTGATGGGTATGACTTTGACATTATTCAGCATGAAATGCTCTCAGATCTCGGTGTGCGTATAGCCCAATAATTTTGTTAGTTCTAGGATGTTGTAACAGATACGCACCAGGATGCGGTATGTTAACAATTATATATGGTCCTTCATATAGCAGACGCCACTTAGCGTTGCGTCGTTTGAGTGCTACAGATTTATGATGAGTACGAAGTAGTACAAGCATTCCTACCTCGAATTTTTGTTTTCTTTTTATTATGTTTCTGTGATGTTTGTTTCGTATTTGTGCGTGATGTGTCAATGTAGTCAATACTTCTTTTATTTTCTGTTCAGGTGTGATTTCCTTGTCTGACAACTTAGGTAATGGTTCTATCCACTGATCGTTCTGTTTGCAATTGAACATGATCTCGTTAGGTGTGTAATTCGTATCGTAAATATTTAAGTTATTGTGTACGTCTTCGAAAAGACTTAGGTAGGACACCCAATTAGTATGTTTTGATGAAATATAGGTCCTCATGAATCGATTTAATTCTCGGAAAAGTCTCTCAGTCGCGTTACATTGTGGACTAAACCTCGAAATAAATATACTTTTAATGTTATTGTCCTTCAAGAAATTTCTCCATTTGTACCCAGAGTAGTATGCTGCATTATCTGATAGAATTGCTTTAGGTTTTCCCACGTGCGTCAGGTAATCACTTGAGAATCTTCGTATTATAGCATTTGCAGTGGCGGATTTTAAAGCATAAAGTTTTACATGTTTAGAAAATATATCGTAAAAAGCTAAGATATATTTGACGCCTCCAGAGCTTGCTGGATGCGGTCCACTGATGTCAGTACACAGAATTTCCAGGGGTTTACTAGGTAAAATAGAATGTAAATCTGTTTTTGTGGATAAATTCTGAGGTTTTGATTTTTTGACATATGACACATGTTTTTAGTTCCCTGAAAATTTTTCTTCTCATATTGCTAAAATAACAGTATGTACTGAGCTTTGCCAAACACTTTTTCGTCCCTTAATGACCCCAAACTAAGTGTGTGTGCCAAATTAGATTACGTTCAGACTCTTTGGGAATACATACACACCAGTTAGTAGCATTTGGATGTCGGCGGTAAAATAACACATCATTGTGTAACTTGTAATACTTAGTCAAAGGATGATTGTGTTTTTCTACCAGTAATGTTATTATCTTATACCAGTGAGGATCAGACTTTTTGTAATTCAGCCATGTTTCTGCACATACCAATATAATATTGGTGATACTGCTTGTCTTGCATTAAGAGAATCCTGTAGTCATTTATATTTTCTAAGTCACTGTTGGTATCATTCATACCTTGTGGAAGTCTAGACAAAGTGTCTGCAATGGTGTTGTCCTTACCTCTTATGTACTTAATTTCAAAAGAGTAGTTCTGAAGTGTAACTGCCCATCGTGATAGTCTAGGATGTACAAGTTTACAAGTTAACAAAAATGTCAGGGCCTGGTGATCGGTGTAAATTACCGTATGTTTTCCAAATAAATAATAATTGAATTTCTTGAATGCCCATACTATGGAAAGTGTTTCTAACTCAGTAGTGGAGTATGTACGCTCACATTCAGTTAGAGTGCGACTCGCAAACCCAATAATTCTTATCTGTTCCTCCTCTTTATTCTTTACAACTTGAAATAAGCAACAGCCCAAGCCAGTACGTGAAGCGTCACAAGTCATACAAAAATCTAAATTGAAATCTGGATGGCTCAAAATGTTAGCATTCACTAAAGCATGTTTAATTGTATTAAAGTCATTCTGGCACTGTTCCGACCAGATCCAAACTTGATTCTTTCTGAGTAGATTTAGCAGATGTTTACTGTTCAAAAGTGGTTGTGGCAAAAAACGTCTGAAAAATGAACATAGCCCAAGGAATGATTTTAACTGCTTTTTAGTTCGAGGGCTAGGAAAGTTTCTGATAGCATCTAATTTACTGGGATCCGGACGTATGCCCTGTGAATTAATGATATGTCCTACATATTTTATCTCACTGCAACCAAATTTTGATTTTCTTAGGTTGGCTGTGACTCCAGCTTGTGCAAATTTTTCTAAAATTCTTTGAAGAGTGTCAACGTGTTCATTCCAAGATCGTGTAGCTATCAGTATATCATCTACATAGTGTGTGACTGTCTCAACTAAATCGTCGCCAAGCACGGTATCCAGGGCTGTAATGAATACCCCAGAGCTGACATTCAGTCCGAAGGGTAGAACACAAAACTGATAGGTTCGCCCCCCGAACATAAATGCAGTATATTTCCGAGAATCAGGAGTGATACCCACCTGCCAAAACGAATTAGCGAGATCTATTGTGGAAAAATATTTTGCATCTAGAAATTTCTGTAATTGCTCTTCTAAATTTTCAGGTTTTGTGTGAACCGGTAAAATTATTTCATTAACAGCTCGTGCGTCTAACACTAACCTAATGCTTCCATTTGATTTTTTGACAACAAGTAGAGGACTACAATAAGGTGAGGTGGATGGTTCAATGACCTTCCAGTCTAACATTTGTTTTAATTCTTGCCACACAGCAGGTCGTTGAGATAACGGTACGTTATATGTCTTATGGTAGAAGATCTTGTGAGGCTTAACTTCAATCTTGTACACATACGTGTTGATAACACCTAATCGTTTGGTAAAAACTTGTAAATATTTGGATAACACTTCCTGTAGTTTTATACGTTCATGTACACTGAGAGCTGTAGCTTCACTTATCTTATGATCAAGCAATGTTTTCAAGTCCATTAGCTCTGTGTCAGATGAGTGTGTTTGCATGTCTTGAATGTCATTGTCAAGTACTAACTGAACCTTGTACCCTGTACAGTGTTTGTCATGCTTTAGAGTTCTCCTGTCCAAATCAATAATAATTACACTGCCTTTATCATTTAAAATACATTTACCTTTGGAGAAGTCTATAATGCAGTCCTTCTCGCTCTTAATATCCATTCCTAATATGCAATTTGTCACTAGGTTTTGTACAACCAGGAATGGCCATTGTACGGTTCCATTACCTATTTTAACGTTTACAAAAACTTGCTTCGTAACCCTACATGACTTATTACCTAGTGCAGTAGTTATTTTACAGTTTTGGGCAGGAAACTCAGGCACAGGTTCCAATTCACACATCTTTTTATAGAAATTAAAAGACAAAACGCTCACAGCTGCACCTGTATCTAGGATAATAGTAGTTGGAATCCCACCTACTACACCAGTAGTAGATGCTAAAACAATTTCATTTGTGTTTAAACGACATTGTGTACTGTCTTGTAAAAGTTCATCTGATATATTGTTATTGTGGTTGTATCTTATAAATAAAACAGGTAGTTTTTGTTTAGAATTACTCGGCATATCATTATTCTGTTGTTCAAGTGTGGTGTCAAATAACTGATTAACATTGAAGTCGCCCCCCAAGAATTCTTCAGCCACGACCTGGGGCAAAGTAGTGACTGTTTCTAGTTTGTTGGATTATCATTTGTACTAGGTACTGACACAGATTGAGGTTGTGCATCAGGTGTCATTTCTATTATATTCACATTCGGATATTGCCTATTATGATCTCCAAACTTTTGCGGTTGTTGTTGCTGTTGCGCATTATAACTTACCTGTCGGTCGTAAGGTATGCTCCAATTTTGTCCTGGTGGCTGCTGTGGTAAAGCAGAGTTTGAATGAAAGTACTGATCGTTACGAGTCCAACCTTGATGCTGTCTTGGCTCGTAGTTACTATTATTTCTATTTCTGTTTGTGTTTTTGTTATTACCATTGTATCCGTTGTTACCGTTGTAGTTATTACCGCAGTGCCTTTTGTATGGATTGCCGCATGAAATGTTATTACTGTTGTAACTATTGTTTGTATTGGAATACGCGTGTTGATTTTGATTTCCGTACTGAGACGGCATGTGAGTTTGCTGTTTTTGTTGTGCCGCGTATCCAACTGTGGGCGCGCCAGAATTGAGTTGGCAAGCCTGCATGTTTTGCATACCACTAGTGTAAACATTGTGGCTGCTGTTTTGCCGCGCGAAGCGCTGATCTTCAAGTAACATGTCAACCGAATCTAAAGCTGTTAAAAAATAATCTGAATCGTCATCCGGGATATGTAGAAGTTTTTCTTTAATGTTGAAAGGCAATTTGGCCTTCAACGCACGGAGTATATCACGCGTTGCGACTGGTTCGTCTAAAAAGTGTCCCATGTTCAAGTATTTTTCAAAATATCTGCGTAAGTTACCATTTTTACTGTTAAAAGTTTCAGGTTCTAAAATTTGTCTTCTGAGTCGCTCCTGGACGGATTGCGACCAGAATTTGTTCAGAAAAGCACGCTCAAACTCACTGTACGTGGTACATACGTCAGCTTGACTGTATGCCCAGACAGCTGCATCGCCTTGGATGTAACCGACAATATATGAAATCTTTTTCCGGTCACTCCAACCAAGTGCGTGGAAATGCGTTACTAAAAGATTTAAGAAAAATCACCGGATGAATGGTTCGTTTTTCTGGGATAAAAATCTGAAATTGCCTGTGTTTCATTAAGCTTTCATCTTCCTTCGCATTGTGATATGGATTTATTCCACTGTAATTACTGGTATGTTCAGCTGGCGAGTAATTACGATAATGTTGCTGTGGTTTACCATGATAATAGCTTGTGTTTGTGTTTCCACATCGTGGTATGTGTTGTAGTCGTGGTGTGTTTTGTTCTTGTGTATTTGTCGTGTGCGGAATGTGTGTATCATACTCGAATGTATATTGGTTTCTGAACTGTACATTTTGACTGATATTTTCGTTACATTCAGACTGTAGTTGATCGGTGAATTGTCTCATGGGTGCAGTGACGGATTGTACTGCGTCACTGATCAGCTGTTTGTTATTAGTAACGTATTGCGCTACGGAGTCGTGCACAATTGTTGGTAAATTTTCACGTAAGCATCTATCAAAATGTTTGTCTTTGTTCTCAACCCAATCATGAAATTCTTTATTAATATTTTGAAAATGAGCTGTGGCATCTGATTGTAAGATGTCAGTCAGGTGTTGTTCAACATTGTCAAATTTATTCTGTACGTCAGTAATTCGTTTTTCAAGATTGTCATGTACTGAAGGATATGTTTGAATTTGTTCAGTAAGAACTTCACACGTGACATTAAGGTTTTTTACTTGTGTCTGTAAAAGTGCTACGTCAGTTGTAGTCTTTTCTTGTCTCGTATTGAGCTGGGAAAATTTAGTACTGAGTTCGGTCATCTGTTTGGTCAGTGTGGCGTCTATAAGTTCCACACGTTTACACAAAGTGTCATTACCTATCTTGATTGCTATGAGATCAGATTTGATTTCGTCATTTTGTGTTTTTAACTGTTCATTTTGTGTCTCTAATTGTGCCTTCAAGGTTGCCATGTTTTCGGCGTTTTGTTTCATTAGCATTTGTAACATGTCGGCAATGTTTACCGTTTGCAAGGTCTCTGCCCCCGCCGCGTCATAAGACGTGACGTCATGCATTAACATGGGCTCTGATTGAGATTTTGAAATTTTTGTAGTGGACGGCCTATCGTCAAAATTTTCGTCAACACTTGCGTCAATATTTGATGAATCGTCACTACCGGTTGCTGTCGTAAAGTCATTTTCTAACACTTGTCTCACGTCCGAGTCGTATTGCGTCTGAATAGTACGTCCTTGCTGTTCCATTCTTGCGTATTGTTTTCTAGTTATTACCATGCCACACGTGATATATGTTTCAAGAAAATTTTTGACACTGATTTTAAAATAAAATGTAGTTGAGCATGAATCGCTCGTAGCAACAATGACTGTCTGTTAATTTAAAAATATAAACTGAATTTGAGATTATTGGTAATGGCTGCTGGCCATGTTACATGATATCGAACAGAAGTCGGCCATATTGTACACTCGTGTATTGGTATTGTTGCATACGTTATTGTTTAGGGAAAAGTACTGAGAATGAAATTTATCACTGAAACTGTTATGCAGAAAAGAAACACTACAGAATTTACTGAAAAGCTAATACACTGAATTATATGTCTGGTCAAGCCTACCAATGCAAAGATGCTGCGTCTTACCTTATTTTGCTGGAAGTTTCATTGCGTCTTCCCGCAAAATTTCAGAATTGGAAAATATCTTCAGATTTTGTTATCTCTCATACATTGACGTCCAGGTCCAGAAAGTTGATTTTTTACATGAAACAAAGAGAACAATGTAACAAATGACAAAATAACAAGTCCGACACGCAGTCGCCAATATAAAATAAATAAATAAATAAATAAATGTTGTTATTTTAAATATGTTAATTATTCTATCTGTATGATGGTGATTGTGATTGCAATTGTGTTTGCTTATCTGGAACGTGGACGTTTGATTATTCGTTATCAGACGCTTGACAATGGCTTTTTCGTAAAGGCAATGTTACTCGTAGTTGACCGTGAAATAAAACTGAATAATCGGACTTCGTAATTAAATCGTTTCCAAAGACTGCTGCGGTAGGTGCGGACTCATAATCTAAATCTCAAAATTGCAATAATTTGCCAGCCATGCCAATACGTCGTACAGAGGTGATTGTCTACTAAACATAAAAAAGTTACACAGTTAGTTAAATCAGATATATTCAATGAATAAGCCTACAGTTCATAATCCTACTTACTTTTATAAATATAAATTCTTTACAGAATCGAGTGCCTAGTGTGGTTGCAACTCGCAGTATTCTTCTATAACATGAAATATGGCGGTGTGCCAGACAATAAAATAAAATACGTGCTTCTCGCACCACTTCAACCAGAGCTCTCCCTTTCTTAATCAAACATAAGAGTAACGTAATTGTGCTTTTGTTTTATCAGCGACACAGCGCTGCAGTTGTGTGCCATAGGCTTTATTTATTTGTCACTGATTATTTATTTAATTAATATTTCGCGTTTCCGAGGAAACTCACGCTCGGCATGCAAATGTGCCTTTATATAGTGGTGCTGACAATAGTCAGATACAAAGCCTTGGCAGCCAAGTCTTCCAGTTTCTGCCAGTTGAGGAGTGAGGAATCCAGCATATCAGAATAGTATGTATGATCCGTGGCTGGCTCATGTTATGCGTTGGATTAAATCTTGGTTGCTATTCTGTGTTTAGTCTCCCACGGTTATCGAGATTATGCTGTTATCCTCTCTCTCCGCGAGTGGCAGCAGCGGTGTGTATCGATATTTGCACCTTGTACTGTCTTTGGCCTGGCGCTTAGTGTCCGGCTGTGCTGTCTCCGACCAGTTGGTCAGTTGCCGTGGAGCAGTGAGGAAATCTCCGCTGCACGTAGTTTGGCCTAGACCGCTGGCGGCGTCCACGCGCGATTGGAGTGTGTGGTGCTGTTCCCACTGCTATGAGGTCCGTGGCTCACCGATCCTGGACATGAAAGTTGAGTCTTGACTTAATCTACCAGCAAATCACGACGGTTCACATTGTGTCGTTTGGATTTCGTTGTTGGCTGTTGGGACATTCCCGCGAGCAACAACGTGTATTTTCAAATTGGCAAATTTTAGCCACCCTCCGGTGTATTTTAACTGTGCTTGGTTATTTTAAATTGAAGTGCACCGGCGGAATCTTCTGTCTTGTGGCCGTTAACGTTCTGGTTACCTGCCCTGGCCGTTGACGTAAATTCAGGCAGTGTATTTTCCTCATCGTGTTGTCGCTGTCCAGCATGGTGTGTAGTTTGACAGCTCAATGTAAAATTGGTTGTGGGCGCCAATACCTTCTACGTTGTTCCATTGAACTCCCTGTTGTGTGCTGGTCGGGTGGAGCGGAAGTTATCTTGTCGGTGGGTCCACTGACTGTCTGTCGGTTGGGTTGTCGTCGGATCGAGAATGCTTCGGCCGGTTGCCTGACTCACGTAAGCGAGCGTTAGTGTTTGAATTCCAGGCCGACCCTCAGAAACTTCTGAGCGCCGTTGGGTTCAAAATGGCTCTGAGCACTATGGGACTTAACTTCTGAGGTCATCAGTCCCCTAGAACTTAGAACTACTTAAACCTAACTAACCTAAAGACATCACACACATCCATGCCTGAGGCAGGATTCGAACCTGCGACCCAAGCGGTCGCGTGGTTCCAGACTGTAGCGCCTAGAACCGCTCGGTCACTCCGGCCGGCTAGCGCCGTTGGGTGTACTGCCTTTTCTTATTTGTTCTTGTTGTTTTTATTTGTATGGCTTCTAGCCGATTTTTAAATTAAGGTTGTTTTGCCCTTAAGGCGTAAGATTGTTTGGGCCTTCAGCCTAATTTAAAGAACTATTTAAAGATAAGGCTTTTTTGCCTTTTAAAAATTTAATTTTGGTTTGAGTCTTAAGAGATCTGCCTTCAGCCGATTTTTTTAAAAATTAAAGTTGTTTTGCTCTTAAGGTGTGAGATTGTTTGGGCCTTCAGCCTAATTGAAAGAACTGATTTAAGATAAGACCTGCCTTTTAAATTTCTGATTTTGGTTTGAGTCTTAAGTTATTGGCTTTCGCCCGATTTTAAATTAAAATGGTCTTGCCCTTAAAGCATGAGATTGTATAGCGCATTCAGCTGGTAAATTAATGCTGTGTTTTTTGTTTTGTTTTTAATTTCTTGGCTCTTGTAATGTTTGGTCAAATAAATAAAGCTGTATGTCCGAGTGTAACTGACAGCCACTTATTTTGGCCCCTTTCCACAATTTAAACTACCTGTCCTGTCCTGCGGGTTTAGCAGGGCGTCTCAATGTGTGTTTTAATTTGGTTAATTTTAAATCGGGGTGCAGTAAGTGTATTAAGGAAATGTCAGTTGGATGAGGAGTGGTGCAGAGGAAACAAGTGGCTATCGTCAGTGTGCATAGCTAGCTTTCTTTGAATCTCGGCGAACCCTTCAGCTGACCTCTTTCAGTTTTGTTCACCTCTAATTGTGCAAATGAAGGGAGTGAATTATTTTAACGGAAGTCATGGTATCGCAGTGACTGTATGAGCTAGCAAAGGTCTCCTGGCTTTCCTAATAACTGGACAAACAGGTACAGACCTACTTAGCAGTTGGACGATAGAGCAGAGTTGGTTATTAACATTGCAGCAAACTTTTTAATATTTTAGGGGACCTGTAGTCCAAGGCTGGTTGGAGGCTGAATGAGCACTGATTGAAGTATTAGTAGCCATGCCACGAGAAAATAATAGTCAGCAGGAAGCGTTTTAGAAAAGACGGGAAGAAATTCGATTTTTTGGTTTCTTGACATTACATAATGGGAAAGAAACAATTACACCATTTGCGGTCTGCATCTCCTTTTAAGAGGAATGGTGGTCGCGTTTTGCTGCAGGAATACAGGAGCCAGCTGCTGAGTGGAGACTGGAAGAACAGAAAGATGCACATAGTTGGTCACAGAGGGTGAGGAGACGTGAAAGATGGAGTTATTCTGGGACAGAAGTCACGTACAGGTGACGGATACTAAGTTGCGGCTGTGGCAGAGTCACTAAGTCTCCACTCTGCTCGCAGTACACTGAAGACTACGGTAAGCATCGCTTTCAGATTCGTCATAATAGGGGAAGCGAGGGTGTTGTTTAACTGCAAGATAGCTGTCATTGACTCTTATTCGTCATAGGATCCTGAGATCTTTAGGGTTCTCGAGTGTTGGTTTCAGAAAAGTCACTGTGATCACCTTAGCCAGATTCGGTACCATTTTCACAGAATTACAGCTCTCTCTCTTTCAGTAACTTTCGCAGCTCAGAGCTTTAGTCTGCAGTTCTCAGAGTAAGGTTCTTCTTTGTAAAGCTATTGTCAGTATAAGCGTGTTTTGTTGCATTATTATTCATGTGTCTGTTACAATAAACCTTAGCGTTACTTAAATCTTGAGTTTATCACAACCATTTTCTTTAAATGATAAATATTGTGTCAATTCACCACCTTCAGATTCACTGTTAGAGGTAATAAATTAAAGCATTAGTAATTCCGAAGCGTACATTAAATCCGGCATTGGATCTGAAGGATGCACCTGGTTCCTGATTAATTTCAGATACAGTTAGATTTCATGTTCTTACCGGGCAGGGTTTTGCATCTTTTCTGAGAAGGTGTTCCTGTTATCGCTCGCCATATATTGAGAATAGCTGCTTCATTCTATAAAAAGATTGTTAGAAATAAGCAGCACCAATTTCTCATCTGATCATTAGTTCGGGATTTAATAACAAATGTACCAATGGTATGCCGGCCGCTGTGGCCGAGCGGTTTTGGGCGCTTCAGTCAAGGCGGTGCTGCTGCTACGGTCGCAGGTTCGAATCCTGCCTCGGGCATGGATGCTTGTGATGTCCTTAGGTTAGTTACGTTGAAGTAGTTCTAAGTTCTAGGGGACTGATGACCTCATATGTTAAGTCCCATAGCGCTCAGAGCCATTTGAACCACTGCTGAATACCATTTACATTTTGTCACTTAAAAAATGAAAGTGCCCAAAGAAAATTGTCTTAGGTCCAGTAAGACGATAATGCTGATGATAGTGAGCGAAGGTACTGCCTACTATTCGACTTTGGAGTAATGGACTCAGGAAGATAGGCAACCACTGGTGTATAGGAACATGGCCATGGCAAATAAATCCTGTCATACGCAAATGCTTTCTTCTAACATTCTTGTCGTCCCACAACTCATACGAAGATACCCCAGGTAAATTGGTGGGCCTTACTCTATTTACAACATATTTTGTTCAATTCACCATTTTAGCCCAAAAACATTGTGGTATAACAACGTGAGACAGCCTCATGGATCAGACTTTCTCCACAATGGTACGATAATCTGCACGTATTTTGCTGAGGAGTGTGGGGCGTTGTAAGGCGTTGTAAGACGTTGCTCTCTGCCTGATGATTTCTCTGACATCATTGTTGTCAAATTTCCCCTCATTATTATTCAAAAGAACATTAACACAATATGCAATATGTTTGTTTCATCTATATAATTGCCTCAGTGTATCAATATACGATGTTGAAATACTTCATGATATATGTGTAACAAAATATCCTTACAAAGTGCATTTATTGCAGCAAGAAAATGGAGTTTAACATTTATCATAGCTAATAAGTGTGAATAAGCCTCCAAAGCGATTACGTTTCCCAACTAGTACGATATTTGTACCAATTTTAAGCCTCCCTTTTACTACTGATGAAATAAATTCAATATCTCTAGTTTTATCACGTGCATTAGAAATAGAAATTATTTTGAATAGATTTTTGAATCATACCAAATGCCTCCCAAAATGTATTTCTGCTGCCTTCCATTTATTTCTGGCTCACTATCCATAGTTCTCTAGCCTATCGGTTCAACTATAGTCCCGTCTGCAGTTGAACAGTATGTGCTGACAATTATGTTCCAAATGTCTAAATGCTCCTTTTGTCATCGGTAATGTGTCCTGTTGTTCCATAATCGATAGAAGCGTAGAATGTTTCTTTTGTTCTTTCGAAATTAAATTAAATACATCTTGAGATTTATAGTCTTTTCCTTTATTTCAGACAGCTCTTTCATAAGCACACTGCTGTATTGTGAGATTTTCAGCTATCACTTTTAGACATAAGCATACAACGGCATTTGAATGAAAAATATTCTTCGACAATGTACCCAAAATTTTAAACATCAAAAATAAATTAGGTAATTCAAAATAATTAATGGTATTTTTTTCATTCCTTCCTTCAAATCACTTCACAATGTTTTCAGTTTACTTTTGTGGATTACTAAACATCACTGTATTTTTAATGAAAGAATTGCAAGCAGAGGTCATATACTTAATCTACAGAAACAGCACCAGATAATCTACGAATTTTCTTACAAATTGCTCTAGTAGAAGCAAATTCCATTACCTTTTCCAATCTTTCTTCGTTCATATTTGTCGTCAAAACAAGTAATACAATAAGGATGGAAGCTGAAGGAATGAATTAAAATTTGTACCATGGCCAAGACCAGGACCCATGTCCCCTTGCTTACTTGGGAGGTATGCTAGCCATTACACCACCACAGCATTAGAGCTAACATAGCTGCACGGACTACTCTAGTCCAATGCCCTCCTTAACACAAACTTCAGTTCACATCTCCAGCTTATTTTCCCCTTCTGTCACTGTTGCCGAGACTCTCCAGTATTGGATTTGCACCGCAGCGTTACATGTAATGGGAAAATACTGCCCGTACTTCAGGCGCAGGTGATCAATAGATCTGATATAACTAAATTTTCCTCAAGACATTTCAGCTTCAACGTTATCTACGGTAATAATGGAAGCTGAAGAAATAAATTAAAATTTGTGCAAAGAGACTCGGGTTCAAGACCCAGCCATGACACAAATTTTAATTCATCTCTTCAGCTTCCACCATTATCATGGACAAAGATGAGACTCAAATGTCTCGAGGAAAATTTAATTACATATAAGTAGTACGATGTTATTTGCTTCGGAAAATATTACAGAAAGTAACTTTATAAGTATATTTTTCCATCGTACAGAGGCATGTTGAAAAGTAATACCCCGAATTTTTTACTTCTGAACTCTTAAAGCTTTTTAAACAAAACAAACATTATTAACATTCTACATCTTTATTCTTCTTCTCTATATATTTGCAGTTCTCCGAATTGTACCGTGTAACGTGGTGGTCTGTAACGTAACTCTGTGAGTGTGAAACGGCATGCTATAATTGATGTAAAGCTTAAGAAAGCCTTCTAGGACTTCACTTTAACAGTGAAAAAGCCCGGCAAGGAGAGGTAATTTTGTGGCTCCGTCAGAAAATCAAACATTCTACAGTGACGGCATCAACAGACTGCTCTCTCATTGAGAGAAATGTGTTCGTCGTCCGGGTGACTATGTTGAGAAATAAATAAGTAGATACTCAGTATAAAGATGTAGAATTTTAATAAAGTTTGTTTTATTTAAATAGCTTTAAGTGTGTTCTCTTAAAAAATTCGGAGGCATTACTTTTCAGCACGCCTTAGTAGTTTCGACTCCTTCAGCTGGATTTAGTTCCACCAATTTGCTTTTGAAACCTCCAAATACTCTTGAAATGCCTCTTGGAGAGTACCTACAGGTGTTGCAGCTACTTTTTTCTTTCAGGCATCCGATGTTTGTGTGCCTTGTTCTACCAGTTTCCATGCTGTATC
Source organism: Schistocerca serialis cubense (assembly GCF_023864345.2). Classification (NCBI taxonomy): domain Eukaryota; kingdom Metazoa; phylum Arthropoda; class Insecta; order Orthoptera; family Acrididae; genus Schistocerca; species Schistocerca serialis. The sequence goes on from NC_064642.1 coordinate 672,182,220, forward strand.
CGAAGATGCTATTTCATCACAAATTACGAAATAGAATAAAACTTATTTTGAGATTACAGATCACGAGAAATGATGCTCATTGAATAACGTTACACTATATGGTATTAAGACATTTATAAACTTCAAATTTTCCAGACTTTTGGAACCCAATTTGAAGCTCCAGGGACAGTAATTGCTATTGATACATGACGATGTACAGCGATAAGCCAAAACATTATAAGCACCTACTTCGCAGCGTACTGAATCACCTTTGGTAATCAATACAGCGCCGATTCCACGTGGCGTGGATGCGACTAATCCCTGCTAGATTTCCGGAGTTATGTGACAGCCACATCTGGGCACAAGTAACGCAAATCCCGTAAATTACGGGCCCGCGGTTCGTAGATGTGGTACTGAAGCACGATAGGTCCCAGGTGTGTTCCATTCAGTTCAGATGAGGCGAATCTGGTGATATAAACATCAACGTGATTTCACTGTCATCGTCCTTAACCACTGCAGCAAAATTCTGGCCCTGGACAGATAGTTATCTTGCTTGAAGAGTCCATCGTTGCTGTGGAACACATCATGATGCGTGGTACATCTGATCGGAAACGGTCGGAAAGGATGAATTTCTTTATCCATTTCATACCCGCGGCTTTAGGAAAGGAACTTTCAGACTGCTCCTCACGTTAGAGTTTTCAGCTAAGTACATCCATGTTTTCTTATGTCGTCTATTCACCATCCACTACGTTGTCATCTGGGTCTGTCATTATGTCTTGGAAAACAACAAGGATCGTTCTCTGTATAACTGTCATACCTTCTTCTGGCTACATGTCCTGCCCTCGTCCGTTGTTGTTGTTGTGGTTTACAGTCCGAAGACCGGTTTGATACAGCTCTCCACGCTATTCTATTCTGTGTAAGCTTCTTCATCTTCAAGTAGCCGCTACAACCATATCCATTTGGATCTCTTTGCTGCAATCGGTCTGGCTCCAAAACTTCAACGCTTCATACTTCTCTCCAGCATTAAATTTACAATTTAGTATTAAATTTACAATTTACTATTAAATTTACAATTTCTTAATGTCTCAGCATCTGACTCATCAACCGATCCCTTATCAAGTGATACCTCAAATTTCTCTTCTCCTCAATTCCGATGGGAACTTTCACATTAGCTACCTGGTCTACCCATCTAGTCTTCAGTATTCTACTGCCACATATCTCAAAAGCTTCTATTCCCTTCTTCTCTGAGCTGTTTATCGCTCACTTTTCACTTCCGTACACGGCTACTCTTCAGACAAATACCTCCAAAAGAGATTCACTAACTCTTTTTTATTTATGTTTGATGTTAACAAATCAGTCTTCAGAGTGCCCTTCCTGCCATTGTCAGTCTACCTACATTTTATATCCTCCCTACTACGGACATAATCAGCTATTTCACACCCAAAATACCAAAATCCTTCTTCTACTTTGTATGTCTCATTTCTCAACCCAATTCCTGACGCTTCTCCTGATTTAATTCGACAGTATTCTATTACCCTTATTCTACTTTTCATGTTCATCTTATATCCTTCTTGCAAGACATTGTCATTCCATTCAGCTGCTCTTCTAAACCATTTCCTGTCTCTGACAGAATTACAATGTCGTTGTCAAACCTTAAAATTTTTATTTGCTCTCCCTGAACTTTAATTCATTATCAAAATTCCTCTTTGGTTTCCTTCACTGCCTACTGCTTGTACAGATTGTATAACATCGAAGATAGGCTAAAAACCTGTCTCACTCCTTTCTCAAGCACTGCTTCCCTCTCGCGTCCTTCGACTCTTATTAATGCGTTTTGGTTTCTGTACTAGTTGTAGGCTTATATAACTTTTCACTTCATGTTTTTTTTCCATTGCTACAGAGTTTCAAAGAGTGTATTCCAGTCAACATTGTCAAAGATCTTTCTCTAAGTGTACAATTGCTATATACGTTGGTTTGCGTTTCTTTAACCTATCATCTGAGATAGGTCGTAGGATCGGTAATGTCTCTCCAGAGCCTAAACTCGTGCTCCCCGCGCTCGGATCTACTTTTTTTCCATTCTACTGTAAATAATTCGTGTCAGTATTTTGCAAGCGTTACTTATTAAACTGATACTTCGGAAATATTCACAGATGTCAGCAACTTTTTTCTTTAGCATTGGAATAATTGCGTCGTTATTGAAGTTTGGGGTTATTTACCCTGTCTGATACTGCCTGCACACCAGATGGAATAGTTTTGTCATGGCTGGCTGGCCCAAGGATGTCACTGGTTCAGAATGGAATGTGGTCCACCCTGAGGTTCTTGTTTCGACTTAGATCTGTCAGTGCTCTGTCAGAGTCTTCTCACAATCTCATATCTCCCATTGCCTCTTCTTCTACTTTCTCCTCGCTTTGAATAACATTCCGTTCAAGTTCGCTTTCCTTCCTACTGTCAGCTTTCTCTTCTTTGCTTAGGACTAGTTTTTCATCTGACCTCTTGATATTCATACAGCTCGTTTTCTTTCCACTAAAGGCCTTTTTAATTTTCCTATAAGCGGTATCTACCGTTCCCCGAATTATAAATGTTTCTATAGACTTCCCTTTGTCCTCTGCCCATTCCGATTCAGCCATTTTGCAGTTTCAGACACACTCATTTTTTATCTGTATTCCACTTGCCTGCTTCATTTCTTGAATTTTTATATTTCCCCTTTCATCCATTGAGTTCAATGTCCCCTGCGATACCAAGAATTTCTACTAGTCTTTGTCTTTTTATCTATTTGATTTTCTGCTGCCTTCACTATTTCATCTCTCAAAGACTCCCATTCGTCTTCTGCTGCTTTCCTTTCCACTGTATCAGTGACCGACGTCCAAGCAGTTTGATTTCCCCCCCCCCTCCCCTTAAACCACCCAACCACTGTATCAGCCATTCATTGCCCAATACACGCTTTTAAACTGTCAACGGCCTGATTCTTTCTGTCTCCTTAATTTTACACTTTTTTGAAAATTTTTTAGGTTTACTCTACAGTTCACAACCATTAAATAGTGGTCAGAGTCCATCTCTACCTCTGGAAATATCTTACAATTTAAAATCTGGTTCCGAAGTTTTTGCCTTACCATTAAATAATCAATTTGAAACATTCTAGTGTCTTCCATGAGTCTTCTATGTCTACAGTCTTTCTTCATGATTCTTAGACCAAGTGTTAGCGACGAATAAACTATACACTGTGCAAAATTCCACCAGGCGGCTTCCTCTTTCTTTCCTTTTCGTCAGCCTGTATTCCACTACATTTCTTTCTCTTCATTTTCTTACTATCAAATTCCAGTCTCCCCATCACAATTACTTTTTCCTCATCCTAAACTCTCTTAATTGTTTCGCTTCTCTCAGCATACATGTTTTTAATCTCTTCATCTGCGGTGCTAGTTGGCATATAAAGTTGTACTACTGAAATGAGTGTTAGCTTCGTGTCTATCTTAGCTACGATAATGTGTTCACTATGCTGTTCATAGTAGCTTCCCGAATCACTATATTCTTATTCACTATTAGACCAACTTCTGCATGACCCTCTTTTTCATTGCGTATTTATAACCCTTTACTGACCTGACCGAAAGTCTTATTCATCCTAACTTCCCTAATCCCTACTAAATCTGTCTCCAACCTCTCAACTTCCATTTTTAAATTTTCTAACCTAACTACCCGATTAATGTATTGAAGAATCTGCACTCCGACCCATAGAACGAGAGTTTTGTTTTTTCTGATGACTACATCCTCCCGAGTAGCCACCGTCCAGGTATCTGGACGGAGGACTATTTTACCTCAGTAATATTTTACCCAAAAGGATGTCATCATGATTTAACAATACAGTAGAGCTGTGTAAGCTCAGGGTAAGTAGTAATTGTAGTTTGCCCTTGATTTCAGCCTGTCGCAGTACCAACACAGAAAGGTCAAGTTGGGTGATGTTACGAGGCCAGATCAATCACTCATCCCTAACATCCCTAACTTTAGGTTAGTCTGCCTCTTCACAGAGACTCCTTCATTATGGTTTAACCTAAGGTACAGCCAAACCACTACGGCAAGATCCGTGATTCATGGGAGGGGGGGGGGGGGGGGAGGGGTGGTGGCTCCTCCATTAGGTTTATAATCACGACTTCAGTTTGTCAGCCAATACATTTATTTATAACGGACAGAGCAAGGACGGCACAAATAGCAGTCTACCACTGGCAAAAAGGGCATTTCTGGTTAAGAGGAGTCCGCTAGTATCAAACATAGGCCTTAATTTTAGGAAGAAAGTTCTGAGAATGTAAGTTTGGAGCACAGCATTGTGTGGTAGTGAGACATGAAATGTGAGAAAACCGGAACAGAAAAAAATCGAATCCTTTGAGATGTGGTAGTGCAGAACAATTTCGAAAATTACGTGTACTGTTAAGGAATGAAAAGGTTCTCCGCAGAATCGGCGAGGAAAGGAATGTATGGAAGACACTGACAGCAAGGAGGGAGAGGATGACAGGACATCAGGCAATAACTTGCATGGTGCTATAGAGAATCATAGAGGTTAAAAACTGTAAAGGAAGACTGAAATACATTCAGCAAATGATTGAGGACATAGGTTGCATGTGCTACTCTGACACGAAAAGAAGAGGAATTCGAAACAAGCTGCATCAGACCAGAAGACTCATGACACAAAAAAAAGTTATACTTGGCAATTTGTACTCCTCTTATTTGTTTTCCTGTCTATGAATCTTTTTATTGTCTGTCCATTATTTCATTGTTAATATTTACTGTTTTCTTTCCCATGTGTTCATTATGCATTATTTCAGTTTCCCATACTTCATTTTTCATGTCCGAAACAACAGGCGCCATGCATTCATGTAAAACATATTTTATTTAAATTGAGTAGCGAAAAGCCTTTAGATGTTTTCGTTCTCTTTTAGAATTGTAAGCATACTGAGCGGAACTCCCAAACAAATTAAAATATATTGACATATTGAAATGCTGGTAAAATTGATTGAGAGTCTCATTTGCCACTTTAGCTGTTTTATTCTTGTCGCTCAAAGACGGGTGCAACCGGTTTCATACCAAGTAGGTACATCCCAAGGTGTAATTCTGCTTAAAAACTTATTAAAACTTTTAAGAGCTGCACCACTGACTCACTAAGTTGAGAATTCCTACTCCTGTAAAATTAAAGTCATGGGACATGAATTAATAACAAAAGACATAATCCGCTATCATAAAATTAATTACAAGGTCTAATGTCCCATGTTATTTAAATGGCTAAATGCTTGATTCAATGTGCAATATGTTGCATCTGATACGCTGTTTTTAATAGGTTCTAGCTAAAAACGTTCGATTAACATACTCATAGATTACAAGTCTGTGTTAAGTTTAAGGAAATGCGTGGAGTGTGTACTTATCTTGTTGGCTTCGACGACTTTTCTCCACCAGTTAAGTGTTGATTGGGTGCTTAATATTAATAGTGTCACTGCAGAGATCCCAGGAGTCAATGTGAAAAACCGGATGATATTAAATAATTTATGCCAACACATAGTTTGCATTTTTTGTTAATGTTTATATTGTTCCAGAACATTTGTACAATGCAGACCTCAAAGAAACTGACGTTACAGATCATGTACTTCAACTAACTGGAAACAACAGCCACTCTTCTGCCACACTACTGCCACTCTGCTGCCACTCGCGAGCTCTTACGCTCACTGCTTGTGTAGTTTCTTAGCAGTACAAGGTCTATGAAAGTATCGATTAAAAAGGCACATTAACTGAGTCACAATTAAAATCGGTTGTGTCAGAAGAAGTTACGGTTAAAATTTTGAAGACAATAAATAACTGATTATAACAAATGCGATTTCTAAAACTGCTTTCAAATTTAGTATCGAAATTCTGCTTGAGAAATGTGAGTAACAATACTTGATACAAAATAATTAATACCTAGTTTATTACAATAGGAATTTTGATGCTAACATATTTTGGAGTAGTTTACATAATGGAGAAATGCATTTTACGATTCAGATCTTATGTTATAATCTCGCATTGACAAAGCGATCGAAATAATAGTTTGTTTATGACAGTTCTAAAACTCGTAATTACAGAATTAATTAGAACGAATGTGATTTGAGTTTATGTAGAAACATAATCTCTTCAGATTGATGACAGCTTCCATTCTCAGAGGCATACTGAAACGTCCCCTTAGAAAAATTAATTAATTACTGTGCTGATAAACCTCTTACATTATTTGATTTTCAAACAGCTGAGGAGAACTGAACGCACTCAGACATTTCGCTCTTTACCTATTCTGATCAACACTAAACTGACACACAATATTTTTAGCGCAACTCAATCTGACTTTCAAAAATCCCTGCAAAAGAATGGCCCTGACTAACATTAACCTATACCTTTCACAAATCACTTACCTCACCAAAAATCTTCGTTACTCGACCTACTGCAAAACAGCGAGCGCCACTACTGCCAGCTAAATAAAAGATTCAAACTACTGAAGGCACTAACTACTGATAGGCATAGTTAGGAAATGAAAGATTGAGATAGACAACAAACAATGTATTTACCTTAATAGTGTTCAAAAGTCATAATATATATAGCAGTTCATGACATCCAGTCATACAAATTTCAAAACTCCGCCATTTCTCTCCCCACATCCACCACTGCTGGCGGCTCACCTCCACCTCCAACGCTATGCACTGTTAACACCCAACTGCCCAACACTACAGTGGCCAACAACAATGCAAACCAGTCACAGACTGCACACAGCACAGCCAGTGATTTTCATACAGAGCGCTACGTGGGGTTACCAATATAAAAACCTAAACAGCCTACTTACATAGCCCCCATGTCCCCCACAAAAAATTTTACAAATTGTTTTCGGCAGTGGCCAATACGGATTTGAAAAAATTTTTGATAATTACAATAACAAAGAAATCAAATGCACACACTTATTGATACAATGTTGGTCAAAAGCTAAAATTTTCTCATAGTCCATAAAGACAGTCCTGATCACTCATCACAGTAAAATTGCAGTGTTTTTCTTTCTCAAAGTCTGAGCAGTAAAAGAAAATGCACATGGAAGTAGTGGATTTCCATGCAGTCTTGAAGAAGTAGTGTTGTCCTTCCAACGGAAAGACAGTGCTGACTCTTGACATGCAGACAGGTAATGGGCCACACCAGAGCACACCCACATCAGAGTCAGTCGAAGTTGAAGAATATTGGTAGGTAGGTCATCACAGAGCAGACCCACTGTAGTCCTGGTAGAGATTATGGTATTGGTGGGCCACCAGAGGTACAGACCCACTGCAGTCCTTGTAGAAATAATGGTATTTGTGGGCCACCAGAGATGCAGACCCACTGTAGTCCTTGTAGAGACGGCCAGCAGCCATCTGTTGTGACTGTGCAGGTGCACAATCACCATCGAAGAGTCTTGCGGACAATATAGCAAGTCCATAAACCACCACTTGTGCACTCAGAAAGTTTTTGGAATTGTCATTAGAACCAGCAACGCTGTTATCCAGTCCCATGCTGAATTATTAACACATGTGCAAACACTAACAGTCCCTACTTCTCACATATTGTCCATATACTATGACCAACAGAAACGTGTGCAGTGAAATGTAACTTACAAGTTACTTAATTTGATGAACTGGTGTCAATTACAATTTTATAACATAAGAATACAATTACAAAGGTACAAAATACATCATTAAAGAACATAACAGGACAGATAACATTTGTAGTAACACAGACTTTACAAAAGAATAGAAATAAACATATACATCAGTGTTACAGGAATTATGAAATAAGTAAATCTATAAAATAATGAGAATAGTTTTCGAAACATTAATTTCACACATGAGCATTGAAACAGAACAGAATTAATAATGTCTAAACATTTTTACAAAGTAAATAACATAGTATTTGAAAAATTCTACAACATAAATCTTATTAGCTAAACACTTAAAGACAGGAAAAAGACAAATACGCAATGGTACATAAACACATAGCGGAATAAAACAAAAGGAAAGACAGGGTTCATTTTCAGTGTGACATTTGGTACTGCAGTCCAACCCAAAACTTCGTTCTGTAGATCTTTCCTCTTATTTCAACATTTGTTTCTACCAAAAAAATCCTATCCAAGCATGCTTTCTGTATTCTGTTCACATCCTCTTTCAAAATTCTTTTTTGGCCAAACCATTTTCTTATAGCTTCTCAATGCATTTCTTCCAATTCATCACAACTCGTTCTCACATATAGCCTACCCCATCTTAAGCTAACTTAAATCTACTGAGCTCAGATGCTAAACTAAGGGACGAGGCAGTGCAGTAGCTCAAAACAATTAACACGAACAGCAATGACAAAAAATGCAAATTGGCAAAACAAGCAGCAGTAAATCTAAATTAACAGAGAAAATGCAACATTACAACTAATATGAGCCAATGTGCAGCAACAAGAAAAATAAATCAGTAGTAAAACTGACTTAACAGAGTAATACAAAGTGAAATTCAGTAGCACTATGCCTGGCACTCAGCAGCAGCAAATGCAATAACTTATACCTAAACCTGACAAAGCTCAAGCACAAAAAATAGTACCCTAAAGACAACAATGCAGATAAGGGAAATGTCTATTCACATCTTAATATCTGTGTCATTAAAGTGGCGCACCACAAGAAGTTATTTTACCAAAAAAAATTTACAAAGCAGTTGAAAAGAAAATTATGTATGCAGTAACTGTTATTAATTTCTTCTTATTGTTCTTACCTTCCAAGTGCTCCTTTTTCGAAGAATGTGGATCATAAAATTATTATTTACTGGATCTGTAGGCATAAAATATATATATCAGTACATCTATAAAATTTTATTTTAACCAATGCTGCAGTGCAGCTAGAAACTACATATTAAACAAAATGAGCAAACTCTCAACTAGAAAGACAATAGATGTAAAATATTTCTCATCATTTCATTAGGCATTTTAGAAAATATCAAAAATGAAGAGCTCCACAATATAATCATATGTTTTCAAGTTTGAGCGTGTCGTATTTGCGATGCTTTCTACTAAGAAATGTCAGTAGCGAGGATAATGGCCTCTTTTTTTTCTCTACCTGTGCCTCTGGAAGGCACACACTAATGGCTTTTTTCCAGGCAACTGTCACGCAGCTGGGTGCCCACGACGCATTACGTGAAGGTGGTCACTTAACTTTTTGCCGAAATATTTATGACACCAGTTTGCACTACAGTGACAGTCTCATATAAAATTTCACAGGTCGAGAATTTGAGTTACAAATGTGTAGAAACAAAATCCCTTAAATATAATAGTGTCCAAAAAATTTTCGTCGGCATTGTGATACATTCACGCATTTACACGCATTTCATAACTCTTTAAAGTACGATTCTTGGTTTCGATCATCCTTTTTCACAAGTCAGAGTCCCTAAACACTACTCCTTATTCCTTACCTTATTACACATATACATATTCGTCGACACGTCAATCTTGCGTCAATACTTCAATATTTCATCATAATTAATATGTAGCATAATCAGATTCCTCATATAGCATCAGCTTATTGATCATAAACATACCTCAACAGCATAATACACGTTGTCATCGTAATAGTAACATCATAAGAACTCAGCGAAATCTCAAAAACGTCGTAGCTTTCTGCAATAATTTCAAAACCTAAAAAAAAATTCTCTGCTCATTTCAATAATGTCATCTACCTCAAACGTACTTTAAAAATCATGATCCCATACCAAATACATCATTCAAAGCTCTCATAGTATCACAATGGTTCCGAAAAATATATGAACAGTTCACAAAGTGCATACAAAATACAATTTCATAAGTGTGAAGTTATCCAACTGTGTAATTATGTAAACATCTGTCACTGATGTAGTAAAATAAATGTATGTCTCTCTCAGTTAAATGATCAAATAGCTGTGTAATTATGTGTTAGAGAAATATGGTACCGATGTGTAAAGTTGTATAAGCAAATACCATATTAGCTAGAGCTCCTTGTGCTTGCCAAACACATGGTATACAAAGTAAGCGTGTACCCCCCTGAGGATTAATGTAACTATACCCTCAGGTGTTACAGATTACAGCAATGGTACGAAATTTATCACGGAAAACTTTCTTTGTAATTCAAAAATCTTGAAAAATAAATGGTTTAAGTACAAAATTAATCTCTCAAATGCGTATCCTGTAGCGCTAAATGTGCGTCTTGCTGTAAGATAATTCTGTGGAAGTGTCGTAGTTATCGTCCTCTGTAAGCAAAGTTCTGCTGAAGTCAATGTACTTACCTCATCATAAACGAAAGTGAAATGCTTTGCGTATAGATATCGTAGTTATTACGTACCTTACCGTGATCAAGAAAATACTATAATGTAACGTATTGTTGTGCTACGAAAAAGGCTGTCTCATTGTAGCTATACCACAAAAGTTACTACTAAAACATGTTTTACTTTCCAGAATAATACAGAAAAACTGTGCAGATATAAAACAGAAACACCGCAAAAGCAACATTGAAAACTGTCACTCATTAGTAGTGTCGTGATAAAATCGTGTTGCTGTCAGATAAACCAACCACTGTGTCATCTGGTATCTCACAGAAAGTGCTTTAAATCCAGAATGTATTTTCAAGTAAACCAAATTGTTGCATTAAAATCTCATTAGCAGTACCAGTATATGTTCTAAGTATGTAAGCCTTATAGTCGTTACGTAATCATGCAACTAACAAGCAAGAATGTACAAATAACAACACTGTGTCGTCTGTTCACTATAACAATGCATTTATAATTTCTGTTTAAATAAGTTCTCTTGGTTCTTGACTGGATATTTAACTTCAAACATTGTTGCATGGTAACAGTTTCTAAGTCTGACAAAGCATACTAGAAATGTGAAGTGAAAAGTTTTATGGCAAAGACAAAGTTAAAAAGCAGATTATCTTTCAATAAACGGTTTTACATGTGAAATGTGGTGTAAACCTTTACTGTTCCTAGTACGCAGAGTTTCAACTTCAACGCAATTATCATGTGGTATACGTCGGATTCTGTAAGGTTCACTGTAAACTAGAAAGAATTTGTGACTCAAGTGTTTCTTCTTATGTGACGATGAATGAGCTTTAATGAGAACTTTCTGACCAATATATAATTTCTTTGCATTTGCTTTACCGTGTAGTTTTCTCCTTTTGTCTGCTGCAGATTTTATATTTTTAATAGCCAAATCAATTATGTCTTTGTGTCGAAGTTTACGTGTATTCGGGAAAGGTACAAGCTCTCTGATTCTGTTCGGTGGTTCTTCATTTTTCAGTACAAGAGTAGATGGTAAAGCAGTGGAGTCATGAGGCATTTCATTCATCACATTTTGAAATAAGTGTAAATATCTGTCCCAATGCCGATGCTTTCTGTGACAATAAAGTCTGCAAAGCTTATTGATTTCTTTCATAATCCGTTCAGACGGGTTACAATGTGGTGAATACAATGAAATATAAACAGGTTTGATTTTATGATTCCAAAGCATGCGTGACCAAACAGCAGATCTGAATTGCGGTCCGTTATCTGAAATGACTTTAGCAACGTGACCAACTTCAAGTAAGAAATTTTTATCAAAGGTGTTGGATTCAGACCGTCCAGTGGCTTTACGTAACGGCGTGAAAGAAACGAATTTTGAAGTAAGTTCAACAGCGACTAGAACGTACGAATATCCATTCGATGTTCTGACAAGGGGTCCCAAGAGATCAGCAGCAGCAAATTCTTTTAATTTAGAAGGAATGATAGGAAACAACGGAGCACGATGTGAGGTAGTAGATGGTTTCGCCTTTTGACAAAGTTTACAAATAGACAAGACTCTTCGAATTCTCTTTTCCATATGTTAAAATAACAAGTCGTGCGAAGAATAAGATAACATTTTCGTGGGCCAAAATGTGCATAGCTGAATTGAATGTACCAAATGAGCTTATTAACAAAATCGTCAGGAATGCAAAGTACCCAAAGCTTGTCATCAACAGTGCAGCGTTTGAACAGTATGTTGTTTCTAACCAGATAATAATGCCGAATCTGTGTGTGTGTCTTTTCATGCCATTTGCTTTTGATGTCTTTCCAAATCGGATCTTTATCTTGTTCACGAGCAATGTCCTTTAAAGATGTGGAGATGAAGTTTTCAAAGGCGACTTTCTGAATGTAAAGAATACTGAAATTTTTCTCGTGGTTGCCTTCTGTGTTACTTTTCTCAAGCCCAGCCGATGCGCGTGACATAGCGTCCGCAACAATGTTCTCCTTGCAGGGAATGTAGACTATTGTGAATTCTTGCAGCAACAATGCCCAACGTTTTAACCTGTCATGATTTAATTTTGAAGACATAAGAAATTGTAATGCACGATGATCACTGTATACTTTTACGTGCTTACCAGAAAGAAAGAAACAGAATTTGTTAAATGCCCAAACGATTGCTAAAGCTTCTAATTCAGTAAATGAATAATTTTTTTTAGATTTTGTTAGCACTCGGCTAGCAAAAGCAATGGTTTTCTGAACAGTCGTGTCATTTTCTATGGCTTCTTGAAATAAATGGGCACCAAGACCGACTTTAGAAGAATCCGTGCTAAGGCAGAAATCTTGTGACAGATCTGGATGAGCTAGTTTTGGCGCGTTAAGTAGCGATTCTTTCAAAGAATTGAATTCCAACTGTGCTTGTTCGTCACAGTTCCAAATAGTATTTTTTACAGTGAGAGAACAAAGTTTTGGTGTAACTAGAATTTACATATTCAGAAAACGACGGTAAAAATTTACGAGACCTAGAAAACTGCGGACTTGTTTTTTTCTGGATGCTTCTAACTTTTCGGGATCTGGCTGAATGCCTTCAGAAGAAATAATATGTCCCAAAAACTTCACCTTTGTCCTACCGACTTTTCCAAGTTAACTGTAATTCCAGATTCTGCAAAAATATGTAACACCCTGTTGAGGATGCGATTGTGTTGTTCCCATGAGGCTTCTGCTGTCAGAATATCGTCCTCATATAAGGTGATGTGACGTTTTAAGAACTCAGGTAATATGGAATTTAGCCTGCGAATGAATGCTGCCGAAGAAATGTTCAAACCAAAAGGATAACAAACGCCGAAACAAAGGAAAGCTGTGTATTTTTTACATTCTGGATGAAGTTCGATCTGATAAAAGCTTGATCAGAGATCAATAGAAGACAACACTTTTACACCATTAAAATTTTCAAGAAGTTCTTCTAACGTTTGCGGCCTGTCTGTTTCAGGAATGATGATAGTATTGATTTGTCTTGAATCTAAGACAAGCCTGATCGATCCACTTTTCTGCTCAACAACATGTAATGGATTGTTGTATGAGCTAACTGCAGGCTCAATAATGCCCTCATCAAGCACAGATTGTATTTCTGTTCTAACACGGTCCCTATAATGTGCCGGAATTACGTATGGTCTAACACAAAATTTAGTATGCTCACGAACACGAAATTGGTATTGAAATCCCTTGATTGTTCCTGTTTTGTGAGTAAAAACTGTGGAATGTGCTTGTAAAATCTCAAAAAGGTCTTGCCTATCAGTGTCATTACAATTCTCAATTGTTTGAATTTTATTCTGAATTAACTCATTAGTATCAAATGCGTCGTCGATATCATCCCTGTCAGTACTTGCAGAGTGACTGTTACTGTCAAGTTCCGTCGAAAATTCCGAACTGTTGTCTAACAGGAGGTAAAGCCGATTAATTTCTTCTTCATAGTTTGAGAGCCAATCTTCAAATTTCAAAGCTATTGACTTACCTTCTTTCTCTAAACTTACTTCAGCATCGTGAAAGTTTAAGATTGCTTTGTATTCATTCAAAAAGTCTACTCCCAATATAATTTCCGTCAACAATAATGGAAGAATAAGAAAGTTCATAGAGAAGCTGTGGCTTTGACAAAAGAATTCTAAGCTGGTTTGTTCGCGTACATCTACACTTTTTCCAAAGATTGCACCTTGTAATTTAATCTTACGTAACGGAAGTGTGGGGCAAACGTTCGATTTGTTGTATTTACTAAAGGCTGTTTCTCTAATTACTGAAATGGGACTGCCAGAGTCAAGTACTGCCGTAAATTTTACATCATTTACTGTAACGTGAATCACAGGATATGCGATGTTGTTATGTTGTACGTCGTGTTCCTGGAGTAAGATGTCCCTAATGTCTTCCATTTTTACGTAATTACTAGCTACGGCAGCAGCGTCGTCAGTTTCAGAAGTACGTTTTGTGGCTGCCAGCGGTATGAGTCATTTCCTATTGTCTCTTTGTTGGCTCGTGTCGTTATTGGGATTTGGAGACCTAACTTCTACAAATTCACCTTGTCAAGAGGGCCCCGCCCTGTTTGAATCCCGCCAGTTCTGATGCAATTCAGGACTGTCGTTACGATCATATCGTCTGTCGTCATGTCGGTAGATTCCATAGTTTCTTTCTTGTTGGTCACGTGGTGGAGAATTTCTCCCTGAATCGTAACTGCGCGCTGGACCGTTGCTTCTAAAGTTATTCTGTCTCCCTTGATAATAATTATTTTTTTCCCATATTGTCTGTTTCTCTGATTGTCTCTGTGATAGTCACTACCGCGGAAAGGTGATCTTTCCCTGTAATTATTACTACTCTGCCACCGGTTGTCATACGGGTGGCGTCTGTTTTGGTCACGATTTGTGTTGTGAGAATAGCCTTGTCGTGTCCAGTTATTATTTCTTTCATCGCGGAATTGTGACGGATGTGACCTGTAATTGTTGTGTTCCCGTTTTCGCGTTCCGCGATTGTCAGTGTCAATTTCCAATTTTTGTAACAGTCCCTGATAAGCTTCAATGTCATCTTTGCAACGTCCTGCCAAAATAATATGTCGTAAATGTTCAGGTAGCTTGATTAAGCAAATGCGGATGAGTTCTGAGGGGTTGTATGGGTTTGACAGGTACTGATTCTTGTGCAACATGTCTTCAAAATATTTCACAAGGCTGGAAAATTCAGATTGTTCGAAATGTTTCATCATTATGATGCTATGTTTTACTCGGTCTTGTGTAGCTTGAGACCAATATGCTGAGAGGAAGCCATGATAAAATTCTCCTTCACTGTGACAGTCGTGAATGACCGATCGCATTCTTTCAGCTGGTTCATTCTCTAAGTAGCCACACTTAAATTCTAATCTGTGCTCTTATGACCAGTTGGGAGGAAAACAATGAGATAATTGATGGAGCCACGCTTGTGGATGATGGATGAATGTCGTTGCCGGAATTCTTAAATGTTTTGAATTTACGCGTAGTAATGAACAGCTTGTAGTCAAAATCATCGTGTCAGCGAGTAGCATATCGGTCATTGTTACGTCGTGTCGGCGGTTCCATCTCAAAATTCGGGCACCTTGCCAATTTCTTTCATAATTTCCGATATGCCCTGTGTTATTATTTTGTGGCTTTTCCGTATTTCTAAGTTCATCTTCCCGTGTTGGAACGCGGGTGTCCTCTGAAATATGTAATTTTTGTATTACTTGTGCCAACTGATCTTGTACTTCCCAGATTTCTCTTTTCTACTGCGTATTAATTTTATTCTGATTTTGTTTGAATTTCTTAATTTGTTCATACAGTGATGGCTACAGGTCTTGTGTCATTCAGATCATCATCTACCTTTGCAGATAAGTTAGTGAACTGATCCGAAAGTTCGGCTACTTTCTCCGATAGTGTACTTATTTCCTCAGTGTGTTTTTCTGAAACAAGTTTCAGAGTGTCCATTTGTATTGAAATCGTATCTACTGTGTCCTTTCAGTTTTCCTGAGTTTTTGCAAGTAGCGTAACCGAATCGGTAGATGCAACTGGGTCAGTTTTAGCCCACAAGGTCTCATGATTTTCATGAACAATTGTTTGCAGTTCTTTTATGGCTGCTTCGTGATTCTGTAATGCATTTTCATGCCGCGAAAAAATAGGTTGAAAATGCTCACAAATTTGAGTTTTTACGTCATTACAGAATTTTTGACATTTCGATTCAATGTTATGTAACTCAGTAGTTAAATCTTCACGTGTTTGTTCAAGTGTGGTGTCTAACTTTTGAAGCTTTTGCTGTGTTTGTCTCTGATTTTGTTCCATTGTGTCTAACTTTTGAAGCTTTTGTTCCATTGTGTCTAACTTTTGAAGCTTTTGCCCCATTTGTTGCATTAATTGTAATAACAATGCACTGGTGTCTGAAACATGTTCCTCAGTGCTATTCGGCAATGCATTTGAACCGGCAATATTCGCATTTTGAAAAGCAGAAAATGTGTCTTGACTTATTTGAGAAAACAGCGAGGACGCAAAACCTGAATCTACAGTATTTGCAAGATTGTGTCCTGTCATTTCGGATTCCTGAGGCAAGCTGTTGCCGACCGATCGATCGATAATGCTTCCCTGTTCACTAATTGTTTCACTGCCTACACCATTATCTGCAGCCCACTCCATTTCTTTATGCACAGTTACAAAATTACTACTTTGAACATTAGTTAATT
Organism: Schistocerca serialis cubense; assembly: GCF_023864345.2. Taxonomy (NCBI): domain Eukaryota; kingdom Metazoa; phylum Arthropoda; class Insecta; order Orthoptera; family Acrididae; genus Schistocerca; species Schistocerca serialis. The sequence continues at coordinate 672,198,690 of NC_064642.1, forward strand.
CATTACACGGTGGCGCTAACACATGCTTTCGTCTTCACTGTCATTTCTCAGTTTACTTTGGAGCCTAGTATTACGTTTTTCAGACGCCATTATTGTCACAATATTTCACACGACAACACAGAAAAGCATAATTTGAAGAGCAAAATAAGAAAACACATTAACATAGCATTGAAAATAATATCTTGTTAATTGCAAGCGCAGCTGCAAAATACTTGGTGCAAATCTACATGCATGCCACAACTGTTTTGCTGTACAAGAATGAAAAACTACAACTAGAAAGGAAAATCTCTCTACAATTACGCGCTAGCAATAAACAAAGGCTGCACTAATTGCACAAACTACAAGAAAAAACCAGAAGATTCCAGTGAGGTATCCTGGCACGCTCGCCATATGAAATGTCCCCTTAGAAAAATTAATTAATTACTGTGCTGATAAACCTCTTACATTATTTGATTTTCAAGCAGCTGAGCAGAACTGAACGCACTCAGACATTTCGCTCTTTACCTATTCTGATCAACACTAAACTGACACACAATATTTTTAGAGCAACGCAATCTGGCTTTCAAAAATCCCTACAAGAGAATGGCCCTGACTAACATTAACCTATACCTTTCACCAATCACTTACCTCACAAAAATCTTCGTTACTCGAACTACTGCAATACAGTGAGCGTCACTACTGCCAGCTAAATAAAAGATTCAAACTACTGAAGGCACTAACTACTGACAGGCATAGTTAGGAAATGAAAGATTTTGATAGAGAACAAACAATGTATTTACCTTAATAGTGTTCAAAAGTCATAATATATATAGCAGTTCATGACATCCAGTCTTACAAATTTCGAAACTCCGCCATTTCTCTCCCCACATCCACCATTGCTGGCGGCTCACCTCCAACTGCGCAACGCTACGCACTGTTAACACCCAACTGCCCAACACTACAATGGCCAACAACAATGCAAACCAGCCACAGACTGCACACAGCACAGCCAGTGATTTTCATACAGAGCGCTACGTGGCGTTACCAGTATAAAAACCTAAACAGTCTACTTACAATACGTTCAATCTGGTGCCGGAAGATTTCTTGGGGAATGGCAGCCCATTCTTCACGGAGTGCTGCACTGAAGAGAGGTCTCGATGTCGGTCGGTGAGGCCTGGCCAGAAGTCGGCGTTCCATAACATCCCATAGGTGTTCTGTAGGATTCAGGTCAGGAGTCTATGCAGGCCACTCCATTACAGGGATGTTATTGTCGTGCAACCACTCTGCCACAGGCCATGCATTGTGAACAGGTGCTCGATCGTGCTGAAAGATGCAATCGCCATCCCCGAATTGCTATTCAACAGTGGGAAGCATTAAGGTGCTTTAAACATCAATGTAGGCCTAAGCTGTGGTAGTGCCACGCGAAACACCAAGGGGTGCAAGCCCCCTCCGTGAAAAACACGACCACACCGCAACACCACCACCTCCGAATTTTACTGTTGGCACTGCACTCGCTGGCAGATGACGTTCACCGGGCATTCGCCATACCCACACGCTGCCTTTGGATCGCCACATTGCGTACCGTGATTCGTTAATCAACACAACGTTTTTTCTACTGTTCAATCGTGCAATGTTTACGCTCCTTACACCAACCGAGGCGTCGTTTGGCACTTTCCTGCGTGATGTGTGGCCTATGAGCAGCCGCCGCTCGACCATGAAATCCAAATTTTCTCACCTCCCGCCTAACTGTCATAGTACTTGCAGCGAATCCTGATGCAGTCTGGAATTCCTGTGTGATCGTCTGGATAGATGTCTACAACTCTCTTCAACTGTCGGCGGTCTCGGTCAGTCAACAGACGAGGTCGGCCTGTACGCTTTTGTGCTATACGTGTTCCTTCACGTATTCACAATCACATCGGAAACAGTCGAGCTACAGACGTATGACACAAGTGACACTCAATCATCTGACCACTTTTGAAGTTCTTGAATTTAGCAGAGCGTCCCATTCTGCTCTCTCACGATGTCTAATGACAAGTGGGGTCGCTGGTATAGAGTACCTGGCTGTAGGTGGCAGCACACTGCACCTAATATGAAAAACGTATGTTTTTGGGTGTGTCCGGATAATTTTGATCACATAGTGTATATCATTAGACATGGTAGGTCTGATCCTAAAATGAAAGTCCGTACGAGACGAAATTTCTCACCATCCAGAACAACACGTAGGTAAAAGTATCTAACAACACGTGGGTAAAAGTATCTAAGGACGGCACTTACCAGAAAATGATGCTACATATGTGTGTGCGGAATGAACATTCGTTCCGCATAAGGCTTCCTGGGTTGAAGGACGATTTAGTCTCAATGACGGACATACGGAGTCCAGGTAACAGCAGATCACTAAACACTCTAAACCGGCTAGTGCGTGGACGAGAACAGGAGTGCGATGCTTGAGCGCCATCTATTACTGTAAGGTTCCGAGAAAGCAGTGCGTTGATTGTACCTTGGGACACGCATACAGAATGGATAGGAAATGTATATGTCTTGCCATAGACAACGCTAAAAATATAAATATGCTAATACGTTACTATATTTTACTATTACACAAAGTGCTACTTAGTTACATTACTTTACTTTACTTTACGTGATCAGGCCCAGGGCACCGCGAGCTGCTACGAGGTTCCTCCGCCACTGGGTTCTGTTTTGTGCCTCCGCGCGCCAGTCATTCTCTATTGCAATCTGCAGCAAGTCCCCATGCATTCCATCCCTCCATCTCCTCTTTGGTCTACCTAGTGGGCGTCTTCCACAGATGGGGTATAATCCATAGGTTTCAAAGGCCATTGGCTTTTATCCATTGGACCGACATGTCCTGCCCATACAAGGCGTTTAGTTCTCATCATTCCTACAATATTTGGTCTGTTGTACATTTCGTGTAGCTCTCAATTACGTCTGATCCTCCATTCTCCAGTGATCTAATCTTGCACCGTATCAAAGATCTTCCTTAAGACTTTCCGCTCAAAAACAAGAAGATTGTTCACGTCTTTTTTCCGGACACTCTAAGTTTCACAACCGTACAGTACTATGGGTTGAATCATTCTTTTATACAGCTGGAGTTTGAAATTTCTCGAGAGACCACGCGATGCAAGAAGTTGAATGAGACCAAAATATGATCATATGATCGGTTGGCGGCTTGGTTCCTCGCTTTTATTTCTGCTTCACATGCTGCGCCTTCTGTAAAGATTACCCCAAGATATTTAAATTCACGAACTCTTTTGCAGGATCAGTTTCCGACTACCAAAGGCTGGAGTGGGTCTTGATCATCACCAGATATTCCGTCTTTGATTCAATCACAAGTAGTCAAATTTTTCTTGCTTCCGCCTCCACGCTTTCATTCATCCGCATTAGTTTCTCCTTAGGTCTGGACAAAAGGGCCACATCATCAAGAAACGCGAGATGTGTGATTTTCTCACCCTCTACCTCTATATCCTCGAAGCTTTTAAGAGAGACTTCTCTCTTTATCTTTTGAAGTGTCAGGTTGAACAATACCGGTGATACACCATCTCCTTCTCTCAACCCCGTGTTTATGTTAAAGCTCTCCGTGAGTTGGTTCCTGGGCCTCACTTTACCTTTTGAATCAGTGAGACAGATTCTAACTAGGCTGACGAATTTCTCCGGTATTCCAAACTCCCTTAGGCAGTTCCTCAGGCTCTCCCGGTGGATGCAGTCTTACGCCTTCTTAAAATATATGAAGAGTACTTGAAGTGCTCTAAACAAAGTACATAAAATACAAACTCTAAGCACAAGGTTCTGACCTATTCTAGTAGTACGTAAGAGAAAGATACGTGAGGAGGTACGCAGGAAGATGATGGGAGGAACGAGGGAGGATGGTCTGCGAGGGGCCTGGAAAGGAAAACTAAAAAGGAGAGGAGGAAGAGAAATAACAAGGAGAGGATAGGGTATAATTGGAAAGTGGGAATGAGTGGATACGAAAACAAAATGTAACGAATGATAAGAAGCGGTAATTAAATTATACAGCGACCCCATAATTAAAGTTAATGAGAAGACACTAAATAACAAGTAAACGACAACAATGGCAGGTCTGTTTGGTTGTTCACTACTTGTGAAACGCGCTCTTATATCTGTGCCACTTCTTAAATTTTCAACGCAGTTCCTCTGCTCTCCTGAATGAGATGTTCAAATTGTGTTCTACATTTATAACTGAACGACTATATACGAGGGTTGTCCAGAAAGTAAGTTCCGATCGGTCGCGAAATGGAAACCACAGTGAAAACCAGAAACGTTTTACTTGCAACAGTTAGGTTCTCCTTCCATCTATTTCTCTACATAGTCGCCACTCCAACTTCGAGTTTTGTTGTAACGTTGTATCCACTTTCCAATATCTTCTTCATAGAAAGCAGCCACCAGTGCTTTGGGCCAGTTATCTGCACTGGTCAGCAGCTCGTTGTCTGTGGAAAAATTTTGTCTTCATAGCCAGAGCAGAGATGAGACTCAGGGGGAGCCAATTACTGACTGTATTACGGGTGATCAAACACTTCTCATCGGAAACGCTGCAGGAGCGTCTTTATTGCCACTGAAGAGTGCGGCCGCGAATTCGCATGAAGAAGGAACTGCTCGACAGTTGTGTTATGTGGGCTGCATGACACAGACGAAATCTCTAACCAGGCCCTCATATTTGGCGGGAGTCGCTATTCCCTACGCATCTTTATGTGATCACTGTTCACTCACACTATCGACGGGCATACTAGAGACACTGCCCAATACATGTGTGCAAGGCTTTACCGGATTTTCCCAGTGGTTTCCACTTCGTGACCGATCGGAACTTACTTTCCGGACAACCCTCGTAGTATATGGAATACAGCATCAAGTAGGTCCGTCGTCATGGCAGATACGGAATCGTTCAAATTACGATGTTCTTTGAGTCGTGTCTCAAACCCCTTCCTGTCTGCCCTACGAGGTCTGTCCAAAAAAATTCCGAAAATTTGTTCACAAAATTTTTCTACGCTTACTTTTTACTCATTGTGCATGGTCTCCTTCGAAATGCTCTCCTCCACAATAGATATACCACTCCCAAAGCCGTTTCCACTTCCGGAAGCAGTTTGGTGCGTCCCTTGTTGGATAGCGCGAAGCGCCATTTGCATATTTTCTTTTATCTCGTATATACAGGGTTATTACAAATGATTGAAGCGATTTCACAGCTCTACAATAACTTTATTATTTGAGATATTTCCACAATGCTTTGCACACACATACAAAAACCCAAAAAGTTTTTTTAGGCATTCACAAATGTTCGATATGTGCCCCTTTAGTGATTCGGCAGACATCAAGCCGATAATCAAGTTCCTCCCACACTCGGCACAGCATGTCCCCATCAATGAGTTCGAAAGCATCGTTGATGCGAGCTCGCAGTTCTGGCACGTTTCTTGGTAGAGGAGGTTTAAACACTGAATCTTTCACATAACCCCACAGAAAGAAATCGCATGGGGTCAAGTCGGGAGAGCCTGGAGGCCATGACATGAATTGCTGATCATGATCTCCACCACGACCGATCCATCGGTTTTCCAATCTCCTGTTTAAGAAATGCCGAACATCATGATGGAAGTGCGGTGGAGCACCATCCTGTTGAAAGATGAAGTCGGCGCTGTCGGTCTCCAGTTCTGGCATGAGCCAATTTTACGCAGGCTACGCGTGAAACTTGCCCGCACGCGTTCAACCGTTTCTTCGCTCACTGCAGGCCGACCCGTTGATTTCCCCTTACAGAGGCATCCAGAAGCTTTAAACTGCGCATACCATCGGCCGAATGGAGTTAGCAGTTGGTGGATCTTTGTTGAACTTCGTCCTTAAGAGTCGTTGCACTGTTATGACTGACTGATGTGAGTGCATTTCAAGCACGACATACGCTTTCTCGGCTCCTGTCGCCATTTTGTCTCACTGTGCTCTCGAGCGCCCTGACGGCAGAAACCTGAAGTGCGGCTTCAGCCGAACAAAACTTTATGAGTTTTTCTACGTATCTGTAGTGTGTCGTGACCATATGTCAATGAATGGAGCTACAGTGAATTTATGAAATCGCTTCAATCTTTGTAATAGCCCTGTAATTGTAAATCTTCGTCCCTTCAATGGGGTTTTGAACTCTGGAAATATAAAAACTTCAGCAGGGGCCAGATGTAAAGAGTACGGAGGATGAGGTGGCAGAGTGATTTCGTTTTTTGTGCAATAGTTACCCGGCAACAGATATGAATTCTGAGGTGCGTTATCGTGATACATGAGTCAAGTATTGTCTCGCCCATTTCAGGCCCTTTCCTTCTCACATTTTCTCGCAGGCGTCGGAACACGTCCCGATACTACCATCGGTTAACAGTTTGTCTCTGTGGCACAAATTCATGATGAACTAATTCTTCAAAGTCAAAGAAAACTATCAGCATGGTTTCGACATTTGACCTGCCCTGACAAGCTCATTTCTGGTCTCGGAGAACCTTTCCAAACCCATTGTGAAGACTGAATCTTGGTCTCAACATCACAACCGTAGACCCATGTCTCATCACCAATTACCATTCTCATTTGTGCCATCCAAAAGCTCTTCACAGATTGCGAGGCGAAGGTCTTTTTGGTCTTGACTCGTGAGCCGTGAGACGAACTTGGCGGCGACACGAAGCGTCCCCAGATGCTATGTCAGGATTTCATGACGTGATCCAACTGTAATGTTACATTATTCTTCAATCTCTAGGACAATCGTCTTCCATTGTCTCGCACAATTTCGTTAACGTTCGTGACGTGATCGTCGTTGGTAGACCTCGAAGGGGGTCCTTAACTTGGATCATCTTTAACTTCCGTCCGTCCATTTTTAAGCCGTGTGAACCATTCATAACTTCGAATACTGCTTAAGCACTCATCACCGTAGACTTCCTGTATCATTTGGTGTGTCTCTCCAAAGGTCTTCTTGAGTTTCACGCAAAATTTAATGCAGTCGCGTTGCTCTCTAGCTCTGACAACTCAAAATTCGAAAAGTGTGAGATAGAACGCTCTACTCAATACAGCACTGAGCAATAACTAAGAGACATACTGCAATGGCACTTCCGGCAGTTACACATTAAACGCAGGCGTGCGCAGGGATGCCAACCGAATTTCGCTCCAACACACCATTGGCGCGAAATTACGAAAGTTCCGGAATTTTTTGCACAGGCCTCGTATATACTTGCTTTGACAGTCGTTACAATTAAATGCACATACAATGCACACCTATACGGTTTGGTATTAGTTCCTTCCTTGTGTCTGCTCCTAACTCCAGAGCTGTCGGATATAAAAAAGCTGGAATTATGTTTTTCTTTTCCAAATGGCTGCCTATTTGCTCTGAAATCTTGTCGTAATACGGTAGACGGTGATATCTAACTGTGCTTTTGTTGACTTGTATAGACGTTAACGTAGTGAAAGTAACACGTTGGACTCAGGAAGAATACGATATCTTTGTTAGTAAAATTAACAGAGTGGACAGTTTTGTTAGTATTTTCCTATTAATGTTCTGGACAAAGTCGGCACTGTATACATTTGCAGTAGCAATCTGGGTTATGATACATTCCTGATTCAAGGCCCCTCTGAATGAGGGGCCATTACGAAGACAATGTAAAAAGTATCTAAAAGCGATTTCTTTATAATTTGGACGATGGTTGGAAAACCGATGAATGATATGGTCAGTGAATGAAGGTTTATGGTAGATGTCAAAAGAAAAAAAGACTGTCCCGCAGAGTATGCAACAAATCAAGTGTGTCTATCACAGCAATACTCTACGGTAATCTGGATTTTAGCGTGTTGTAAATTGAGATACGCGACGCAAACGTCGCAGGTTGTCTTTGGACTCTTACATAAAAATAAAACATCCTCAATATAACGAAGCCGTCCGACAATATTCGTATCATTTGACAGATTCTGCTGTACCTAAGCACACTCGAATTTGGACAAATGTTGGCCAAACAATATGGAAGAGGTGAGACTATCGCAAGACATCGTTTCCGGGTGTATGTGGAATCTCCAAAAGTGAAGTAATTATGTTGAAGTACTAGTTCCAGTAGTTTTAATAATTCATTGATCTCTGCTGCAGGAGGTTACAGTGAGTGTGCAGACTGTGAAAGACAATCTGTACTACTTGGCCTGTTGGAATGTTGCTCTACATGCTCTTGATATCTACAGAAGCTAACCTGGAATTTGGTGGGACGGCCATGTCAATTATGATAGAAACCAAATAAGTACTAACGTAGCGTAAACTGTGAGGCAGGATGCGATTAATTTTTCCGGACAATAACCCATGTCATTCCTGGCATTAACTACCCGACAAGCAGAAAAGTCCCTTTTGTGAACCTCTACAACCGCCTTAAATGTGGAATTTCTGGTTTCATTGGTATTAAGTACTTTCTTTGGAGGGAATCTGGGAAGGGATTGTCATTTTTAAACACTCATTTAACTATGCCACACATTTGGGAATACGGTCGTACCTACACCACGTTGCATAATTTTCATTGAAAAGTCATGTAATTTAGCTACGTACTGGTCTTCTTTAATGATGACTGCAGGCTTTTCTTTATCCGACCTATCAATGATGGACTGGTGTTCATCAATTTCTGTTGATATTAAGAAATATTGTACTATCCTTACTTTGCATTAGCCTATTACGTGACCTGTACCGTTGTTTGTTGGAGGTGGCCTTTGATGATTTTGCTGATACTAGTGACACCTTCATTCCACTGAGCTGTAGTGAGTAATATTACATGTCAGGTGGAAACAGAGTGAGCTATAGAATAGTAGCAGGAAAGAGGCTAGCTGATGTTGTACGTCAGGCCTTCTCAAGGACTCGCGTTTATCTACTGTCAAACGTAATATCTGTTAAATTACAAATACTTGGAGCAAACTGGAAAGAATTACTGGAGGCGAATGGACCAGGAGATCGAACAGTACCACGCAACAAACGAAGTTTTTTTTTGTTTTTTTTGTTTTTATATAACTGATCACCTGTAAACTTTTCGTTATCTTGTTAATACATTCATCGATATATTCTAGAGCCGAGTTGAAAGATTCTGTACTCTGTAACCCTACTACCATTAAATAGTCAGCGTAAAAGGCTCTATTGATCTTATCCTACTTATCATACAATTTACAGACTTCATTAAGTAAATAAAAGGTCATGATGTATGTGGTGGATATACTAGGTAAGGGTGCCCCAACATTAACTGTGTTTCTTATATAGTTAGGGAACACACAATATACAATAGTAACTAGTGGACCTACACATATTCAGCTATCCTTGTCGGCTTTTAATTCCTTGTAAAGTTATTTGTCAACTTAAACCTGACTGACGCATTATTGTCATGATTGTGTCAATAGCTGCATTACAACGTTTCCATTTTCGTAACATGTAAGGTGTTTTTGTTCGAGTTTCGACCAAGATGACGGTTTGTAACAAAACCGGTAGTACTATAAAAGAACCAATTACAACTTTGTGTTGTCATCATTATAAAGCCACCTCGTTCTTTTAGTTCGTTGAAAGCCCTTGGCTTCCTTAAGCAGTTGGTATCTATCGCACTTCACAGACAAATAAGACGCATACCTGCAGCATCGACCGTATTTCGTCTCTTCTAAAATCCTCTTTATCGTGAAGGACTCTTTACGCGATGCACATGATCTCATCATAAGATCCCAATTGTCTTTAGAGTGATTCTAAACCCTATTAATCCAAAACAAGGAAACACCAAAGAACTGGGAAACAGGTGGAGAAAATCAAACCTCTCTCCAAGACGAACTACAGTTTAAACCAAGAGGTTTCAGTTGTGGAGACTCACATTACCACTCTTTAGGAGGACTTTTTTCTTACACCACTCTATAACATTCTCTCTGGTAGATTTTTAGATCATGCAGAAGAACTGGAGATTTTGCACTAGGCCACTTTACAATCATTCCGGGAAACACAAACGAACATTATTGACATTGATGCAAATATGTTTGTCCTCCAACATGCAAACAGCAAACCGGGAACGTTGGGCCATCAGTGGAATAAAGAACCTTATTTAATTAGATATCTAATTGTCATTCGTGTCTATATCTATTACATTGCCGCTGCGTAAGGACGTTATTATTCCTTTATAGAAACTGTTATTTGTTTGTTAAACAAACACGATGCATAGTTGTCACATTGGTTTCCAATATGACAGTATTATTTTTAAGCTGCTAATAACGCTGCTTTTTGTTTGCTGAATATTTCATGCGGTAAAATCCGTGCGCCTCCACGTAGATCAGGCCGCTGGTATTGCCTGTATTGTATGTCAAAAATTTCTTTTTAAATATTCTACATATATGTGTCATATGAATTTGCCATATTTTAAACAAGAGTCTTTTTTAGTCTATATTTCTGGTTCTTCTTCATTGCTTTCAGTGTTCCCTGTGTGCCGTATTTCCAAACTGCATAAAATATTTTGAGCCTGTCTTCTTTATTAACGCCCTAGGTAAATTAGTTATTAGTGAATGAAAAATGTACAGCCCTCGAAAATTTTAAACTGTTTTCAGATGAAATAAGTTGAATGAGTGTAGTGTAATGTAAGAGTTTTCGATACATATTAATACGTTTGTAGAACTCTACTAAACAGACTACACAAAGAAATTGAATACAATAAAACAATCGACCGCAGAAGACGGACATGTCTCCGAAAAAAATAATTGAAAAGTGAACTGTAGAATATTGAAAATAAGAAAGCCGTTTTAAGTAAGGACACAGCAGTCACCAGACACAGGACACAACTGAACAGTAATCCTTTGACAAAAACAATAGGGACGCATATCAATCTGCTGCAACAAAATTTACGCAGTGTGAAAAAATATAGCAGAAAACCAGGAATTCATAGGTATACCGAAAACTGTACATAAAAAAGCAGCACAGGATGTACGTGACGAACCGAAAATTCAACTAAGCTTCCATTTGCTGACAAAAATCGAGCCATTCATTAAACATACGCAGTAATTGTAAAACTAGAAACCTGAGCACTGCCGACCATTGAAATACGACAGTTGTCGATCTTGTTGTGCATCGAATTGACTAATAATTCGAATTTTAGACAATTACATCTATCATCCTCGTCCACTGAAACTAGTTGTCGCGATTGCTGTTGTTGTGAACTCATATGACCAAAATAGATTATACTACGATTTCCTTTACAACAAACGAAGCACAATGTTCTGTTTTAATGTAACGCAATAGGAAAATTAAAGACTATTTATTCTAGGAAGTCGTCACGGGAAACGTCGAGGCCTTTGCACATAATATTTGCCAACTTCATCATGGCAGACCACCATCACCTCAGAAATATTTAAACTGAAATGAAGATTCTAATAAAAGAGCTAGGTTCTAAAAATGTGTTTACCAGAGCAAAACAGTTGATATCAGAAACTTTTTACCTCCAAAACTCAATATTTGAAATACAATTACAAACTCTACTCACCACTCTACACAGACAGAACAGAGCTATCTTTTCAAGAAGATCAGTCCACCATACAAGAGGGCAAGAGGGCTGTACACACTTATTCGTCATTCAGATGTGGCCATCTTTCATAGTCGTTAAAACCACCATATAATGAAGAAGAAATTGATGATCACGACAATTAGATTCCAGTTTCCTCCTTACATCTATTTTCAAATTGCTTATTATTATTATTAAACACGGCATGTTGTTAGCCTTGGACTGTTGTAAAGTCGAAAAGTCGCAGGGTTTGGTCTGATTAACTGTGTGGTGTGCGTACTGTAAGACCTTCGGTACACACACCATCAGATTATTTGACTTGTCGCTCTAGCGAAGTAGGCGAGTGTCAGCAATATGTCTCGTGGTCTTATCGTGGCGTGTTTATCTTCTGCCTTTAGGTCAGATGATAGAAATGCCACTTGCACGCTTAGAGTAGCAGATAGACGATTACCAACTTTAAACAGAACTTGATTAATTTTCACACACTTTTATTAAAATAATAACAAGCATAAAAATAACTTAACTTGGTTCTGGATACTGTTTACAATTGACAATCTGAAATTCGTTTGGTCTTGGTACGTTAATCTTATTCTCACATATCTCTGATACTTGACAAAGTGTCTATTCATTTATTTTCATGGCTATGTACGGGAATATGGTAATCTTATTAGGCACAGACTGAAACTTGACTATATACTGGTACAGACAAATGCAGACTACTGCAGACTAATGCAGACTGACTAATCGGAGGTCTGTACACTCGTTATAATACCTCACACGTTTAGGTATCACTGTGCGAGTGTGATCTGCGAGGAGAAATGGTTCTACGATAGCAGCAATCTCATTGGCTGCGTTACATATTAATACGCGGATCGGCGGAAGCAGAATTTGGTCCGTCTCTAAGACAGCGCCATCTTGTAGAGTGGAGACGGTCGAGCGCTGCGCCTGCGCTGTTGTGCTTAGCGGGGCGCGCTCTAGTGGTAAATTTGTGTACGCGCTGACTACGCGGAACTATGTACACAACAAACTCCTAACCTTGTTATAAAAAAATGAAATGTCCCTAAACATCTCAGTTTTACAAAATTTTTGTTCTTATTAATCCACATTATTCTGAAAGACATCGACTGTGCTGTCATCAGTGATGTACTAAAGAATATTTTTTAAGCCACGATTTCCTCTCTGATAATGAGTAGTAATGAGTGAGAGAGATGGAACACCAAGACAAAGAGTGGCTATCTACCAGAGGCATCTGCAGCCTAGAGCCAGAGGTTAAGAGAGTGACCTACAGCCATTTAAGGAATTAAATTTCTGTTAGTAGGACAGCCACAACTGTTACGTGAATTGTTCGTAACTGAAACTTCCGCTACATTAGTGCAAACTTTTCATTTGAACTCTTACAAAACCCGGTTTCAGGGTTTTAGCACCATCTTCAGATGTAAACGTAAATTAAAAATGAAACCATATGTCTGAACAGCGTGACTCATCAAAGGCTACCAGTAGCAAAAAAGTAAATACGGTCAAAAACATAATATAGCAAACAATGAACATACCTAAAATCATTACAAAGTGTACACGTCCCAGTTAAGTTCAAAACTGGCACAACAGCAGTACATGTCTCATCACAGGGAGTATGAAAAAATGACCACGCTTAAACCACCTTTGAAATGTATCTGACGTAAGTGAAGCTTATGTTGCAAGTAGTCTAAATAAACCAAAACAGGAAATACGGAAGCGTCCGATCCCACCCGTCTGCTTTGACCCATGACGTCACAAATATGGCGGAAACAAAAACAAACACACACACTTTCCACAAGAAGCCTAATGACACTAACGGGACAAGCGCGGGAAATGGGGTGTTTTGGGTGGGGGGCAAACTAAATATAAACAAATTTAGACGCCTTGCGTAGATACAACGTGTAAGTGAAGACAGCCATGCATGAATACCCACCCACCTCCCCAGGGGTCGTAACCCCTGCAACCCATAGAAGATAAAGATGCTTCAGTAGCTGATTAGTGTTTTTTGTCTTTTTAAAAAAAAATCTCACGGGATAGAACGAACAGATCATAAAGATAAATATAATAAACTAAAACAGAAATTCGAGGAAACAGATAATTAAAATAAGTAATAAGTGTTTTTAAATTATAAAAAAAAGTCTCACGAGATAGAACGAACAGATCAGAAAAGTAAATAAAATAAGATAAAACAGAACTGGAGATAGCCACACTCAAACCAAACTCCGCGCCGTCATGACGTCACACACGACAACACCCTTACGTTACGGGTCAAAGCCGACGCGTTGGATCGGACGCTTCTGTCGACCCCCAAAACAGTCTAAATAAATCCAAACAGCGCTGGTTTAGAGATTATACGAAAGGCCAGGAGCTACAAAGTGAGGCTAAAACTCAGCTATAAGCAGCCCACCGACGCCAAGTATGCACAGCGCTGTAATTGACGGTATCCGTAACTAAGCAACCAAACGTCTGAAAAGCGACGCGATGGCACCGTCTGCCACATACAATTACTCATAGAAAGCGGCCGTGTGTCGTCAGTTCCACCAGCGAATCATAACATTCGTATCCTTTCACCCTGGATTTTAATCCCACTCCACAATCTTTTATTTCCATCATTGCTTATTCAGTAGAAGCGAAAGACTGCATCCCTCTATTACACTCTTTTTAATCCGAGCACTTTTTTTGGGTCTTCCATTCTTATTCTTCCCTGTTGATTTTAGCACATACTGTGTATTACCCGTCGTTCCCTACAGCGTACTTCCATTTTTCTTATAATCTCGGACATCTTATACCATTTGACAATGTCAACTAACTGTTCGTCGATTTTCTTTTCCGTTTTCCTGTATATTACTCTTGTCACTAATTTCGCTGCTTGAACTGTTAAGCTGATTGTGCGTTATCATACTAATCTAACCTTAGTATCCTCTGAAATGCGTTGCCGAAATTGATTCTATTCATCAACTTGAATAGTCGTTCGTTTGCGGTTTTAGAAATTCGGATAGAATGTTATTTATCCCTTCTGCCTTATTTGACCATCAAGTCTAGAAAATTCTGTTAAATCTCACTCTGCCGGCCGCGGTGGTATAGCGGTTCTAGGCGCTCAGTCCGGAACCGCGCGACTGCTACGGTCGCAGGTTCGAATCCTGCCTCGGGCATGGATGTGTGTGATGTCCTTAGGTTAGTTAGGTTTAAGAAGTTCTAAGTTCTAGGGGACTGATGACCACAGATGTTAATTCCCATAGTGCTCAGAGCCATTTGAACCATTTTTAAATCTCAATCTAACACCGGTCGTGCCCCATTTATTTTGTTATCACACGCAGAGGTCTCCAGTGTACTCTTCGCACATATCCTTAGCTCTTCCCTCTGCATTTAAAAATGTAATTCTCGTTGACTTCTTAATTTTGACGTATTTGCTTTTAATGTCACCAAAGGTTTTTTTTTTTTTTTTTTTTTTTACTATGTGGTGTCTGAGTCTTACTGAGGACCGTTTGCTTTTGTATCTCTTCACATTTTTCCTGCAACCCTTTCACCTCGGCTCCCCTGCAGGTTTTCTTTTTTAATTCCCAGTAATCCATATTGCTGTATCCAAGTCTTTTGTTTGAATATTCTTGAATATGACTGCAAGACCTAGAAAAGTTACACGCTACACATGCGACGACACTCTCTGCGTTGGACCAACCTGATGCAGACACAATTCTTTCCGTTGGCTACAGCGGAAGTGATATTATTAGAATAAAGGAAAGTCTCGGAGAAAAAGCTGACAAATGGAAATGTTCACGACAAAAAGAGCTTGCAGCTACTGGAGAAAGTAACCTGTAATCAAAATGAATACTTCCAGAGGAAAACTTTCTCTGCAAGTGTGTGTCACTTTATGGGAAAAGAGGTCACTACTTAAAGGCGATAAAAGTTGTTCAATAATTCGATTCGCGTGACGATGTACCCTTAGCTGTCGAATCAGATGAATGAATAAACGCTCTAGCGTGTGTGGCTTCGAAATGAGCCTCTATGGTGACGCTTCGCTCCAGCTCGAAGTTCACCAAGTATTTGGGTACCAATGGCAATTATATTCAATGAGTAACAGCCCATAAGCCCGTGCCCATGTCCAGCCCTCGGATACAGCTACATAAATGCTGTGGCTGTTGCCTGCCTCCTTCAAACATGCCACCAGCCAATATGCATTCACCCAGTCGTGCAACATCACAACGTCTCATAGCCAGCACGCTGGTTCTGTACCAGTACCGTGCTGGCCTCTTCACATTCAATAGTCTTACTTCGTACGTTGCTAACAACTGATTTTACTAAACTTTGAGACTCTGATTTCTGTGATGCAAGTTATTTGTCGCATTACTGTTTACTGACGGTCTCGTAAACTGGCATACGGCCGGGAGAGCGGTGTGCTGACCACATTTCCCTACATATACGCAACCAGTGACCTTTGAAGCTAACAATGTTAATTCGTCCCCTTGATCAGCGATCTCATAGCCCATTTACCCTGTTAGATTCATCAACAAAGCAAACACAGTCTGCGGGGTGCCAACCGAGCCACTAGTGAAACTGAGTTTGATTAGTCTGCCCCCTTTTGACTGGCGTGTGTCGTGCGCTCCCACAAAACACAAATACACTACTGGCCATTAAAATTGCTACACCACGAAGATGACGTGCTACAGACGCGAAAATTAACCGACAGGAAGAAGATGCTGTGATATGCAAATGATTAGTTTTTCAGGGTATTCACACAAGGTTGCCGCCGGTGGCGACACCTACAACGTGCTGACATGAGGAAAGTTTCCAACCGATTTCTCATACACAAACAGCAGTTGACCGGCGTTGCCTGGTGAAACGTTGTTGTGATGCCTCGTGTAAGGAGGAGAAATGCGTACCATCACGTTTCCGACTTTGATAAAGGTCGGATTGTAGCCTATCGCGATTGTAGTTTATCGTATCGCGACCTTGCTGTTCGCGTTGGTCGAGATCCAATGACTGTTAGCAGAATACGGAATAGGTGGGTTCAGGGGGGTAATACGGAATGCCGTGCTGGATCCCAACGGCCTCGTATCACTAGCAGTCGAGATGACAGGCATCTTATCCGCATGGCTGTAACGGATCGTGCAGCCACGTCTCGAACACTGAGTCAACAGATGGGGACGTTTGCGAGACATCAACCATCTGCACGAACAGTTCGACGACAACGTTTGCAGCAGCATGGGCCATCAGCTCGGAGATCATGGCTGCGGTTACCCTTGACGCTGCATCACAGACAGGAGCGCCTGCGATGGTGTACTCAACGACGAACTTGGGTGCACGAATGGCAAAACGTCATTTTTTCGGATGAATCCAGGTTCTGTATACAGCATCATGATGGTCACATCCGTGTTTGGCGATATCGCGGTGAACGCACATTGGAAGCGTGTATTCGTCATCGCCATGCTGGCGTATCACCCGGCGTGATGGTATAGGGTGCCATACGTCTCGGTCACCTCTTGTTCGCATTGACGGCACTTTGAACAGTGGACGTTACATTTCAGATGTGTTACAACCCGTGGCTCTACCCTTCATTCGATCCCTGAGAAACCCGACATTTCAGCAGGATAATGCACGACCGCATGTTGCAGGTCCTGTACAGGCCTTTCTGGATACAGAAAATGTTCAGCAGCTGCCCTGGCCAGTACATTCTCCAGATCTCTCACCAACTGAAAACGTCTGGTCAATGGTGACCGAGCAGCTGGCTCGTGCTCCGGTCGCAGGTTCGAATCCTGCCTCGGGCATGGGTGTGTGTGATGTCCTTAGGGTAGTTAGGTTTAAGTAGTTCTAAGTTCTAGGGGACTTATGACCTATGATGTTGAGTCCCATAGTGCTCAGAGCCATTTGACCCATTTTTTGAACTGGCTCGTCACAATACGCCAGTCACTACTCTTGATGAACTCTGTGGTATCGTGTTGAAGCCGCATGGGCAGCTAGCTGTACCTGTACACGGCATCCAAGCTCTGTTTGACTCAATGCCCAGGCGTATCAAGGCCGTTATTACGGCCAGAGGTGGTTGTTCTGGGTACTGATTTCTCAGGATCTATGCACCCAAATTGCGAGAAAATGTAATTACATGTCAGTTCTAGTATAATATATTTGTCCAGTGAATAACCGTTTATCATGTTCATTTCTTCTTGGTGTAGCAATTTTAATGGCCAGTATTGTACTAATGTAAGTTGCGCGCATGAGATTGCTGTTAAACGTCCTAGTATACCACATGCACATTGGAAATATATATTTGCCATGTCTTCAGAAAGAAGTGCACGAAGGAAAGTACAACCCGGTTTCAGGACTTGCATCCCATTTTCAGGTGCATATAAAATGCGAGTCCATAAACAATGCATAACTAAGGTTAAACTATCTTAAGATGTGTTAAAATGGAGCTTCACTAGTACATGGCATGAAACAGGATATCATCTTCGATTCTAGGCTTGCGAGAAAACCTTTCGTGGAGAAGGATGACGGTCCGGGCTTAAGGGCATGCCACCTACGCATCCACGTGAAGATAAATAGATCGTCTTTGGAACACTGTGCAGCATACACACCCATCAGACCCGTACCAAGCACAACCAAAAGCTGAAAAATTCACTTTGTCTTCATGAGGATACATGTGTGACACGTCCTTAAGCCAAGACCATTGTCCTCCTCTACGAGAGGTTTTCTGGCAAGCATAGGATCTAAGAGGATATGCTGTTTCATGCCACGTACCAAGGAGCTCTATTTTAACACGTATTAACATTAGTTGTGCATCATTTAGAGATTCACAATTTAATATGCACCTGAAGACGGGACACAGGTCCTGAAACCGGGTTGTGCTCCCGGTTTTAGAAATAAACAATTTTTATAGCCTTAGCGGATTTCATCATTGATGATGAATAGCAGCTGTGGGTGTCCCGTCAAGAGATACGTCTTTCAGGCAGAGTCAATCTGGGCAGTCGAAAGCACGGCGGCGTTTAAGCCCAAAGGCTGCCCATTCTGAAGTGTTGGCAGCTGGGTGAGTTACTGATAACATCTTTCTAACAGATGCGTGTCACACGCGCCACCTTGGGTGGCAGTGTTTCTCTGATGCGGAGACGAGGAAGGCGGCAGTCTGGTTTCCAAGCGAGCGAACCGATTTGCGCGCGCTTTCCCCAACCAAAAGCGCTAGCGACTGATGGTCAAAGGATACCTCAAAAATGGTTCAAATGGCTCTGAGCACTATGGGACTTAACATCTGTGGTCATCAGTCCCCTAGAACTTAGAACTACTTAAACCTAACTAACCTAAGGACATCACACACATCCATGACCGAGGCAGGATTCGAACCTGCGACCGTAGCAGTCGCGCGGTTCCAGACTGCGCGCCTAGAACCGCTAGACCACCGCGGCCGGCAAGGACACCTCTGAAGCTGTAAGTGTTTAGGGATTATTGAGCTCTAGTCTGTGACTGGTGGAGGGGGAAGCGCGGTTTCCTGCCTGCTCTCTGATTGACGGAAGTAATTGTAGGACAGAACTTTGGTGGAGCGCGAGGGAACTCTTGAGCAGGGGATTCCAGTTTATGCTCTCTTTAGAGTGAGTACGCTTCAGTATTAAATAAAGAAATCTAACCATCACAATCATATCATCAAAGAAATTCATTTCAAATGACTAGTTTCAGCGGCACTCTCACGCCATCTTCAGGTCCACTATAAACCAAAAGTGTACTTTCATTCCTTGGGACAGTTGTAGAGTACTCACTCCTGATTTAAGCATTCCGCGACAACTAGTTTGGATTCTACGATACACACGCCAAGGAATGAAAATACTCTTTTGGTTTATAATTGACCTGAAGAAGGCGTAATTGTGCCGAAACAAGTCGTGTGAAATAAATTTCTTTGATGGTACGGTTGTGGTGGTTCGTTTTCTTTATTTATCTCTATTTATCTCATCAGCCGCTGTCTGCGAGAACGATAGTCTGCGCAAGATTCAGTATTTTGCCCTCCTGGGTGCCAATTCGGTAGAGATAGACTGTGAAGTTCAAGGTCACCGCGGTACTACATAGCTGCAAGGAGGACAGAGACGTGGGGCGGCTGGCCACTGCACCATGGGCAACTGGCGCACCTCCGACGGTCACAGCGCGAACCACCACACAAAAATGTATCCCC
The DNA here is from genome assembly GCF_023864345.2 of Schistocerca serialis cubense. Taxonomy (NCBI): domain Eukaryota; kingdom Metazoa; phylum Arthropoda; class Insecta; order Orthoptera; family Acrididae; genus Schistocerca; species Schistocerca serialis. The sequence continues at coordinate 672,218,331 of NC_064642.1, forward strand.
GACACGGGGTCTCAAAAGTATAACTAAAGTTGAGCACTATTAGGTCATGGTTGCTACACGCCAGTTATCACTTTCTTCCTCTTGCAGTTGTTCACGAGTTTCACCTATAAGTTAGGATTAGATATGGTACGTGTGACGCACTGAAGCGCCAAAGAAACTGGTACAGGCATGCGTATTCAAATAAGAGATAAGTACACAGGCAGACTACAGCGCTGCGGTCGACAACACCTATACAAGATTACAAGTGTCTGGCGCAGTCCGGTTATTGCTGCTACAATTGCAGGTTATCAAGATTTAAGTGAGTTTGAACGTGGTGTTATAGTCGGCGCACTAAAGATGGGACACAGAATCTCCGAGGTGGATTTGAAGTGGGGATTTTCCCCTACGATCTTTTCGCAAGTTTATCGTGAATATCAGGAATCCGGTAAAACATCAAATCTGCGACATCGCCGGAAAATTATTCTACAAGAATGGGACCAAGCTGGCAGAAGTGAAGTCCTTCCACAAATTGCTGCAGATTTCAATGCTCGGCCATCAACAAGTGTCAGCGTGCGAACTATTCAACGAAACATTATCGATATGGGCTTTCGGAGCCGAAGGCTCGCTAGTGTACCCGTGATAACTGCACGACACAAAGCTTTAAGCCTCGTCTGGGGCCGTCAAATACCAACATTGGACTGTTGATGATTGGAAATAAGTTGCCTGGTCGGACGAGTCTCGTTTCAAATTGTATCGAGCGCATGGACGTGTACGGGTATGGTGACAACATCATGAATCCATGGAACATACATGTCAGCAGGGGACTGTTCAGGCTGGTGAAGGCTCTGTAATGGCGTGCAGCGTGTGCAGTTGGAGTGATATGGGACCCCTAATAAATCTAGACATGACACGTACAGCCTTAGACACAAAAACTGACCTCTGGCCGGCCGCCACAGAGACTAAGTCCGAGTCGTTCACTTAAGGTGGCCAATAAAACTGGCCGCCCCTGACAACTCTAAGTCCGACCATCTGCACAATCTGGCAACAATGTAAGAAGCGGAAGTGTCAAGAGGACGTTTTGTCTACTTCTGAGATGTTATTAGCTTGTGTGGGCCCGTGGTCTAGTGAGCCGGCACGGTAGCTCAGCGTGTTCGGTCAGAGGGTTAGCTGCCCTCTGTAATAAAAAAACTGAGTTAATCGATCAACAACGAACTTAAACGGATGTCTTACGACGTCCGCCCCGAGCAGATTCAACGAACAAAAATGAGATTTAAAAAAAAAAAAAACGCAACGAACAATTTCGAACAAAATGAATTAATAAAAAAAAAAAAGTGGAAACCGTTGTGAATTCTGAACTCATGGTCGCCTGTTCGCGTCCAAGTGTTTTTTTTACCACATTTCGGCCCTCGTCTAAAGTTATGAGTCTGATTGAACATCGCCGGCCGAAGTGGCCGTGCCGTTAAAGGCGCTGCAGTCTGGAACCGCAAGACCGCTACGGTCGCAGGTTCGAATCCTGCCTCGGGCATGGGTGTTTGTGATGTCCTTAGGTTAGTTAGGTTTAACTAGTTCTAAGTTCTAGGGGACTAATGACCTCAGCAGTTGAGTCCCATAGTGCTCAGAGCCATTTGAACCATTTGATTGAACATCGAACACAATTCGCTTCACATTCCACTCACCAGCAATAACAAGAACTTCCACAAACAATTCTGCAGGACAGTTCGTGGCTGCGTCTTGATCAGAACAGCTTACGCCCGAGCGTTTCCTCGCGCTGCAGCGGCTACCGGCCACCGGCCAGACGCCAACCGCCGCCTGAAATCCGGCGCCGCTCAAACGAACGCGGCGCGACGCTGTCAGTGTATGTGTCAACCGTCATTTTCGAATTTGAAGCTCTAGTTATCATCTTACAGCTAAGCATTGGATTTTGTATACCTGAAAATCATGAACTACGGTTAAACATTGTAAAATTGAGTCGCAAGTGGAAAAAGGTGTACATCTGCAACACAATATATACTTTTGGTATAACAGAGGGGTGAATGCAGAGGAGGCAGCTAGAAAGATCTGAACTGTGTGTGGAGCGACTGCTTTTGGGAAAAATACGCCAGAAAAAGATATTCTTGTTTCAACAAAGATCGTTCTGGCATGAATGATGTTCCACATTATGGAAGTCTCCACTACTGATATATGTGATGGATTACCACTTAACCATCATGCGACATTTACATTCAACAGGGAAAGCACAGAAGCCTAGTGTAGAGGTACAGCTTGCTCTAATTCGAAACAACAAAAATCAACGGAGTGACTATTATTGAACGTCATCAGGTCGTTCATTGAGCATTCCTATGCAGTACTGTTACTGGTGACGAGTTATGATGCCTTTATCGTTAACTTCCTAAGAAGAAATCAAAGGCTGAGCCCCACCAAAAGACAAACTCGAACAAAGGGTAGTGTGAACATAATAGTTTAAATCTGATTGATCCAAAAATGTGTTTTGGGCTACGAATTCTGCCCCCAGGAGTCTGTGCATCACAGCAGGAATTTGTTGCCGCTTTCGGTCGCAGCGTAAGGAAATCGACCGATAAAACTACATCACTTGCGCTACTGCATGATAACGCACTCTGTTGATCTGAGAAACAAAACTATCCAGGAGATTGATAGGAAAGTCGTCTCTCAGGCACTTGTCCCTCTCTTCATATACTCTTAGAACTTTCCCTTTCCCGCTATTAATCGATCAACTGTCAAGGCAATTCATTTCTAGACGAAAATACTCTTCAAACTACACTGGTTTAATGACACGGTTAGAAGCAGTAGGTTTCTACGGGCGTGGAATTAGTAAACTACTTTAGCACTGTCAGATTGTTTTAGATATCGTGAAAGAACATTCTGCTGCTGATTAATTTCTCTTTGATGACTACTGTTGCGTTCAGTAAACTAATGGAAAATGGAATTAAAATATTCACTGCACTAACACAAATTGAATTCAGCTTACTACAGAAACATCACGACGGCAGTCTATCTTAAAAAAGCATTAAGTATCTGTAAGAGGATTGAGCCTAATTTAACACTAATTAGTAGGATATTACCGACTTTTGACTTCGAAAAGGTCTGTATTTACTTCATTTCCTGTACCATTCGCAAGTATTATGAAAATGTGGCAGTTCATAGATAAAATTATATATTCACAACAAAAAATTTGTCGGCTCAAACCAAAAGTGGCGTTATGAATTTTGCAGTACAGTAAGGTTTTCTCTGTGACACCAAGAGGTACTAAAAGCAGCAAGAGTAATTTTGCTGGAGCGTTGTCTTACGATTCCCTTATTGAGTTTGTATCTGCCTGCTTGTAGCTCTGCTACAACAGAATTAAAAATCTGGCTTTCAGCGAGTCTCGAAAGGCGAACAGAAGCACCTTGTACCTGGTAACCAAGCATGTTACCTGAGACCTGGTTTTTTCCTTAAGTGGGTAGACATCATTTTGAGGTTGAATTGTTGGCAAATGTCAGTCAGACGTGTGCCGTTGGGGTAAGTGTTTCGGTGTGTTGAATTTGTACCAACGATTTTCTGTAGGTATTTCTGTTCCAAGAAGAGATTTGAAGTCTCCCATTAGTATTTTCACGTCTCTTGGTGAATTTTGCTCATAGTTTTTTCGAGTGTGTTACAGAATTTTTCGACATTTTCGGTGTTTTTCTTATTTTCGATGTTGGTGGGGGCATGTGCATTGATGAGTGTATATTTTTTATTGGGGCTCTGAATGAGCATGAAAATTTTTTTGGTCGATTTCTTATGTGAGATTATTTAGTTTTCCTGTTTGGATCAATGTATCGATGTTTAGTTTGCATTATGTATGTTTTCTGCTTGTAGGGAAATTTCCCAGAGATCTCCGAAATTCTCTGCCATGCTAGCCTGGACTCCCAAGAATCCTAAAATCGACGGGCGGGTTGTGTACCACCTGGGGTAAAGTTGACTTTCCTTGCACAGTTAATGTTTGCTTCTGTTTCATTGGTATGGCCTGGGTGATACCAGGACCAGAGGGTGCTGAAGCCTGCCGGCCGAAGTGGCCGACAGTTCCGTTTCAGCCGCGCTCGCGAGTGGCCGCTGTTAACTGTTGCGCTGCACTTCAGTGTTTACATCGCTGTACTTGTGCTTCGCCGAGTGCCGTCCGTCCGTTAATCTCCGTGTTCGTTCCTGTTCCTTGTGATCTGATCGCTCTTTCTGGTCTTGCTGCTGCTACTTGGAATTTCGGTTGTTTAACCGAAATTGCTTCGCTGGATTAACCATGTCTACAAACCTCAGGAAGTATACTCTGGTATTTGCTTTTGACAAAGAATCCCGTCCTGTTCAGCCGACATCCCTGGAAATAGATGACTGGATTACACAGGTAATTGGTCTAAATTCTGAAACCGTTCATACCTGGCAACTGGATCAGGAAAAATACTGTGTTTTTGTCAAGTTAATCAGTGCTTCGACTGTTGATAAAGTGTTACGAAAGTGGGGCTGTGAAGTAGATTTTGTGCATAGAAATGGTTATAAAAGTAAGGTTTCCATCTATAGAGCGGACATTCATTACAAAACCGTTCGTGTCTTGAATCTCCCCATTGAAATTGAAAATGATAAGATTAAGGAAGCTCTTTTAAACTACGGAGACGTTAAATCAATTGCAAATGAAAGATGGTCGCCTCGCTTTAAACTGCAGTGTTTTAACGGGGTCCGCTGTGTAGGGATGGACGTTAAGACGAATATTCCGTCTCACATAACTGTTTGTGGGTATAAGGCACAAATTGTTTATGCAGGTCAGGAAGCTACATGTCATATATGTAACGAAACCGGCCACTTCAGACAGGAATGTCCGCGGCGAACTGTTGTGCTTAAAAGTAATTTGATACAGCGTCAGAAGCTTACCTTAAATGATCTGTTACCAAAGAATAGCCCGGAACAAATGGTTGAGGATGTTAACGCAGCGGGACAAGCTGATGTCTCCCTACACGATAACAGTCAATTTCTCCCGTTAACAACAAAAGGAAACCCGGTTGCCACTACTCGTGAACCTGAAATGCAACCGAAAAAACGACCTCTGGAGATAACTGATAGTTGTTCAGAGGACGAGCTGTCTTGTCCCACTCCATCACTTCGCAAGCAAAAACAGTGCGATGAGAAGGCAGAGGAACCTGAAGGCAAAATGCGAATGGAAACTAATGAACAGAAAGATAATACACATACGGTACCAGAAAATGAAAGGGGTGTAAGCAGCATTAATTTGCAAGAAACAACAGGTGCAGTAGCCGATTGCAAAGATCACAATCTATCTGTTAATAAACAAATTCAGGGAGAGGATGCAAAACTGCAGTCTCCATTTGTTTCCCTCGATCAGAAAGTGAGTGAAATTAATAAAGAACGAGGAAGTGGTGGCCAAACTGAAATCACGGTCAACACCTCAGGGCAGGCGCCGGCAACCGAAATTGCTAAAGCGTCTGCTGCTGCTCCAGATAAGCCACGAAGTAAAATACCGACGCAACCAAATGAGAATGTAGCTCGTAACCAAGGGAAGGGAAAATCCAGTAGGGGCGACCCAAGCCCAAAGAATGTTCAGTCCGAAACGGTCGTACACGAATCACTGGAGGAAAAATCAGAAAGTTTACCAGGAAATCAGTCTGCTTGCGGTACAAGAGAAAACATCAGAAGTAGAAAAAAACGGGACAGTAACTAATACACCGATTGAAGTGTTATTCCATGTTCAGCCTTCCGAGAAAACTGTTACAGCTTAACTGAACCCTGAACCACAGTAAACTAAATTAGTTCAACAAAACAACTACATAGTGACAGCACAATGACGCAATCTTATTCTGTCACCACTATAAACATAAATAAAATCACGACCGGTTTGAAATTATCGGCCCTTAAGGAATTTTTGTACGAATCCGCGACTGATATTGCCCTGTTACAAGAAGTTCTAATTTCGGATTTGGTAATTCCCGGTTTTGTCAGTTACATAAATGTGTCTCCCGAAACAAGTGTTGGAACAGCTATTTTGGTAAGGGAAGGGATTACAGTAAGCGAAGTGGAACGACTGGAATCCGGAAGGGGAATAGGACTAAACATCTATGATGTGACTATCATCAACTTGTACGCCCCTTCAGGAAGTTCTCATCGAGCTGACAGGGCACGTTTCTTCAAAGATGACTTGATATACTTGTTAAGGAAATCACCAAGACAGTTATTACTTGGAGGTGATTTTAATTGTGTTTTAAATCGAAAAGATCAGTTACCTAATTTTAATTTCTCAAGTGAACTAAAACAATTAGTTACTGGTTTAGAATTAAAGGATATATGGGAAATCAAATACCCCTCCACTGTTGAGTTCACTTATGGCACGGCAACATCACGTAGCAGGATTGATAGACTATATATTTCTAAAAATCTTGTAACTTCCGTGACAAAAGTAGAAACCATTCCTACGTACTTTTCAGACCATTCAAGTGTCTTAGCTTGCATAAATCTAACAAGACAGCCGGTTCGCCGATTCAAGAATCAGTGGAATTTGAACACTTCCTTGTTAGTTAATCATGATTTAGAAGATCTGATTAAAGAAACATGGGCAATATGCCTGGGAGCCCGTAGTAGATATGCCACTGCTATTGACTGGTGGGTTAAAATGGCAAAGCCAAAGTTGAGGAAAGTTCTTATTCAATACAGTGCCCAGAGCGCAAGGAAAATGAAATGCACTATAGAGTATTACTATTCCGTTTTGAGAGATCTATATGATCAAGTCTCAGCAGGTTCCTCACATCGGATAGCAGACAAAAAAAGTCAAAGCCAAGTTACTTAATATCAAGAGAAGTCAAATGGAAGGGTTGAAAATAAAATCGAAGGCAAATTCGGTGTCAGCAGATGAAACTACTTCCCTATTATCATTTAGTGAAGCATACGAAAAACGGGAGAAGGACTTTTATTGAAGAAATTCGAACAAAACACGGCACGATTCTCAGAACCCAGCAGGATATCATGGACGAGATTTATCGCTATTATTGCGAGCTATATTCTGTACATCAAAGCAGTGATGCTTCCTTGGAAGAATTCCTTGACATCCTAGCCCCACAGCTGACAGAAGATGACAATGAAAATTTTCTCGAGGTTGTCAGTGAAGAAGACGTGTATGAGACTCTGTGCGCCTCGCCACCAAAAAAATCCCCAGGACCGGATGGTCTGCCAGCAGAGTTTTAAATCCGTTACTGACCAATAGTAGGTGCGAAAATCACGAACATTGTAAATGAGGTTATTCAGGGTAAAATGATTCCGGCTGAGTTTAAGGAGAGTAAAATTGTTCTGGTGCCAAAAAATAATGGAAACAAAGATTTAAATAATTTTCGTCCGATTTCACTGCTGAATTCTGATTATAAATTAATAGCTAGAATAATAAACAAGAGAATTTCATGCCTTACAGATAAAATTATTAGTCAACATCAGAACTGTGCGCAAGGCAGAACCATTTTTCAAAATCTAGCGGAATTCAGGGATATCATTGCAATAACTTCTGTAACAAACATAAAGTGTGCTTTATTGTTTTTAGATTTTTATAAGGCGTTCGATGTAGTAAACCATGAATATCTTCTACAGACATTGAAGAAAATAGGTTTCAACGATAGGGTTATACAGTTGATTAAGAACATAGCAACTGGAATAAATGCTAAAATAGCGGTGAATTGTCAACAATCCAGGCCGATGCAAATACAACGAGGTGTTCCTCAAGGAAGTCCTCTGTCCATGTCGCTCTTCGCAATTTCGCTGGAACCTTTCCTCCGACATTTCCATGCTACATTAAAAGGCTTAACATTATCAGGAAACAAAACAGTTATAAGAGCCTATGCTGACGATATAGGGGTCATTATAAGGAATAATGACGAGGTAACCACGCTAGCAACAGTGATTGATTCGTACTGTAGAGCATCTGGAGCCAATGCAAACGGAAAAAAAAGTAAGATGTTAAATCTCAGAGGTTTTGATAATATCAACGTCGAGTGGGCAAAATTAGTCCGACAACATAAAACACTTGGGATCACCCTGACAGCATGCCCTATGAAAATGACGGCTTTAAATTGGAAAGTTGCAGCAGATAAAGTGCAAGGAGCCATTGTAGAGAATTTAACTCGATATATGAACCAAGTTCAAAGAACACAGTATATCAACTTATGCATCCTTGCTAAGGCTTATTATACTGCCCAGCTGTTTCCAGTACCGAGAATGATAGCGAGGAGAATAATATCCAAAATCACATAATTTTTCTGGAGAGGTGAAGTGTTCAGAGTGCCTGCTAAAGTAGCCACTTTAGATCCTAAAAATGGTGGACTAGGATTAACTGATATAACGGATAAAGCCTCTGCTCTTTTTATCAAAAGGCAAGTTAATTTAATAAGAGACTCGCGAGAAAGCATAACCAGTCAACTTTTCGAGATCATTAAACCTCCAAGCCTGCTTCCCCCGATTGACGTGCAGAATGTCAACAGTCGCTTACAGCACGTGAGTATTTTCTATGTTGAGTTTAGTTATGTCAGTGTCGAACTCAGGCAGTCCCGACACTTAACATCGAGAGCCATAATGCGGGAACGAAAGAAAAGCGAAGGAAGAAACAAAATAGAACGACAGTTTCCAAACATTGAGTGGACTGAAATTTGGAAAAACATTAGTTCTAATGTGGTCACGTCTAATATAAAAACGTCATGTTACAAGACAGTTAACAACATAGTTAGCACCAATGAAAGACTGCACGCAATCGGACTCTGTGAAACAAATTTATGTCAACAATGCCATCTAGTTGACACAGTAATTCATCGATATACTTGCAGTGGCCACATGAATAGTTGGAAGTGGATCCGGGAGCAAATAGCTCTGATTACAAGAACATCCCCTGAGTATATATCGCTGTCATTGATACACAGGCCTGAAGCACGCTATTTCCCAGAAGCAAAAAATAACGCTGTGTACTGGTTGCTGGGAAATTTTGTTAACTACGTCCTGAACAAATTAGGATTCGATAGCATCATAGAGTTCAAGGTACACATGCTGTGTGAGTTCCACAAAATTAGAAGCTATTCGAATCTCAAGAAAAAGTTCGGTAATATGCTAAAAATTGTATTTGAAAGAATGGGCACTGGTTAATTTAAAAAAGAAGACTGTGTTGACAGTGATGTATTGTAGTTACCTTAAGGATACTATTTAAAATTTTACAGTATATTTATGATGTGTGCTTTCTCTAATTCAGAGAGTAGTTTTTTGAAATTTATAAGCTAATGTACAGAACTTATGTGACATTGAGATTGTGTGTCTAATAGTGCCAAACACAACACATGAAAGGTGCATTATTGGCTTATACTAGAAATTTAGAAATAGACAGTTTTTATAGAAATCTCCTTATAGATTGGTTAAAACCATAGATTCTATCCGATAAATGTAATATTCAATGGCTGGCACATTGCAGTGAAAGACTGATTATATAGATCTGATCACTTCAAATATTTAGTTTCAATTAATGTCCAGAAAGTGTAGTTGGAAGGCTAGTCAACTTTATTATATATCTCCTTTCCGCCATTCTCAAGTATTTATGTTTAATTTAATTCTTTCTGGTGATTTAGTCAGTAACACAATCTTCTGTTGTCTTTCCTTAATGTCAGCGCAATTGAAATGATCAAACCGCTTTGTTTAAATAACTTCATGTATGTATAACTTAGTATGTATTTGCAATGTGTAACATTGTTTTTTTTAATAAAGGTTTTATTAAAAAATAAAAAAAGCGGTTCTAGGCGCTGCAGTCTGGAACCGCGCGACCGCTACGGTCGCAGGTTCGAATCCTGCCTCGGGCATGGATGTGTGTGATGTCCTTAGGTTAGTTAGGTTTAATTAGTTCTAAGTTCTAGGGGACTGATGACCTCCGCAGTTAAGTCCCATAGTGCTCAGAGCCATTTGAACCATTTTTTTGATGAAGCCTTTGGAAGAAAAGATTTTCAGCCGAGCTCATTGAGCTAACAGACGGTGACCAGAGTAACAGTGATTTCCACTCAGACGTGTCTGGATTTCCTGTTCAACGGATTGAGTAGCCGTTCAGAATTGTGTTAGTATTTGGTTCACCCCAAGTATTTGATCCCATCCCACCCATATGTGGGAGGCTTTCCACTAACCGCCACACGGAATTATTATTATTACTATCATTATGTCATCAGCAAATCCGATACGGTGTATCTTCCCACCACTGAAGTAGATGTGTATTGTTCGATTCAATACTTCCATCACATAAATGTGGGTTATAATTACGTTACATTGCTGCTAGTAGACATATTTCTCACTTTTTCTTAGACAGTTGCTAAATGTTACGCCATCAAAGGAATTATGTGCCCAGCATTGTTGCAATACACACGCTCAAATTATCTGATTTCTGAAATTTCATTTCGATACCAGATCGTTCTAATAGGATTCAGCCAGTCAGATATCCGCCTACGGCTCTCATAACACGAATAGACTGGGTAAACCACATTCTTAATCGGATTGTTAAATCTGGATCACTTATCTGTGACAGGGCCTGAATTCTTAAACACTGTGGAAAATACTAATACAATGTGCTTATTACAAATACGTTATTTGAATATAAATATATGAAGTAACGAGATAACAATTTATTTACATGAGCAGAACCCCCACCCATCGTTGCAGAGCAGTGCAAGATTGGTTTCAGGGCCAAGAGAGGATAAAGCCGTTTCCGTTTGTTCCACGATCACCGAACATCAACCAGATAGAGAACATGTTGGCAGAGGTAACAAGGTCATTGCCAAGTGGACCTACAAATGCAAGCGACCTTTAGACGAATATAGAAAACGCATGGTGGGAAGTTAACCATGACGCTACACTATCGACGACTTAATGAAATCAATGCGCCTACGCCTTCGAGAAATCTTACGTAATGATGGTGAGTGGGTTGGTTACTAAAAGTATACTCGTCCACAAAACCGATGTGGGCAATTATCTGATAATCGGTCAAGCTTTGCTTTGTCGCAGCTCTTTAGCATACAAATCCCTTTACTTTCAGTCTCCTCCTTACAATTCTTGCAATGCAAGGTAATTGAAAAATCTCATCCACTCGACGCCAACTGAGGAATTGATTGGAGCATGTGTTGTTCAACATACAGTAGTCGTCACCCTCGCTGGAATCAATGACTGACTGTGTGTGTGTGTGTGTGTGTGTGTGTGTGTGTGTGTGTGTGTGTGTTTTCGTGTTCACGCACAATCTGAATCAATACTATTAACATTAGACAACCACCATTAAATATTGCATCAAATATGACTTTAAAATTTTTTAATGCGATGGTAAGTTACAAACAGAATTTTTACCCAACCTACGTCCTGCATATTATGTTAAGTAAGTAATATGTATTAACTGCATAATATCGTTAGGAGAGACAGTGCGTTCTTGTTGTCGCGGCTCGTAAGTGCAGCGACTAGCAGTGCCCAATGCCGCCGCGATTTGTTTATGTTGGCTGAGCGTGGACACTGCAGCACACACTTCGCCATAAACAGAAAGAAATCACCTTGGCTCTGACTGCAGTGAGCGGACATCGTTACCTCCATGTTCTTATAGTAACAAACGTGACACTCTACTCACATGTGCCATGGAGGAATTGCAACAGGTATGATGTCATTAGTCATCAGAATGTGTACCAGTGAGGAAATGTCCACTCTATTTGAATCCCAAAAAAATGGGAACTTTCTCACAAAGTAATGTGAGATGATAACAAAATTTATCTAAGACGCAAAAATTAACTGCAGAGCATTCATGCACGCAGCAGTAGCACACAAGGAAATATTATGTCTTGGAAGCGTATATTTCATTTCCTGTTCTCATATCAACGCCCTTGTTTTAGTATGAAGTGAGAAAATAAACACTACCGCTCGGAGATTCTTATTTAAGGACTTGTGGGCATCAAGATCTTCAGCAGAATAAGCCTTATGTTATTGTGCTAATTACGGTATGGGAAAAATGCAACAAAGGCTTTTCCCCTAGAGCAATGAGGATATCTGCACATGTCTGTATTCAACAATGACTGCCAACTGCCACAACACTTAACAGAATCCATGCGGCAGGCAAAGCAACTGTGCGTGCACTTCAGACTTCATTCAGTAAGACGTCAGGAGATAGACGGAAACGTAAAATTAACGTCACTTTCCAAGTCGTATTCAATCCAGAATGTCGTGTTATTAAGGTAGTTGGTCGTTCTAGCAATTGCACTTTGATAATTTCCATATGTGTATTCCGATAGCCAAAAGAGCCCGTTATTGTGAAACCATCGGGAACTGCATTAATATCAAACTGCAAGAAGATGAGCTAATACGTGGACTCTTCTCTTCGCTGGGTGACCTATTACTGTTATTTAGGATTCTCTCCGTCCTAGGCGTAATTCATCCGGCGCTTGTCGCTATTCTTGACAAACATCAGCAGCTTGTAATCACTGCGAGTTACAACTCTGTCTTGATAATGGTACAGGCCGTCAGTAGTTGTGATGGTGTTGTTGTCAAACTGTTTACAGTGACGTTATTTGTGGCGCACATAATTTAGCGCTGACTACCTGCTTAAGTAAAAATAGTGTGGTGGCGTCGTCGCTTCTCTTTATTTGGTTCAAATGTTCAAATGTGTGTGAAATCTTATGGGACTTAATTGCTAAGATCATCAGTTGGTAAGCTTACCAACTACTTAACCTAAATTGTCAAAAGGACAAATACACACACCCATGCCCGAGGGAGGACTCGAACCTCCAAAAAAAAATGGTTCAAATAGCTCTGAGCACTATGTGACTTAACATCGGTGGTCGTCAGTCCCCTAGAACTTAGAACTACTTAAACCTAACTAACCTAAGGACATAACACACATCCATGCCCGAGGCAGGATTCGAATCTGCGACCGTAGCGGTCACGCGGTTCCAGACAAGCGCATAGAACCACACGGGCACAGCTGCCGGCGACTCGAACCTCCGCCGGGACCAGTCGCCTTTATTTGGCATCAGCTTGAGTAATGCGATTTAACGAACATAGTACTCCATCTGCGAGCTGCTAATGAAACAGTATGACTACAGAGATCATCATGCGGGTTTTACATTAATTTTGCAGTGAATTGCTTAACAAATATTACCCTCAGCTTTGCGGCTGCAATGACCCATTACACAGGTACTCTACGTTGCACTTGGTTAAGTATCAGTTCGCTGCAATCTTGCTTCTATTATTCGTAAATACTTGTATACTGACCATTCGTTATGTGATTAAACATGCGCAACAATCTGATTCGCATGTATATTACATGGGTTAGCGCCGTCACAAAGCAATGACTAAGGGTTGGATGCCGGTGAAGTCCCGTTACATTGATGGCAAAACAAATGTTCGCAAATCACCTCTATTGCCTCAAAAAACAATTGCATCTTAAATATCGAAGGACCGACGTCCACACTGTCACAGCGTGTTGAAATACAGCAACGACGGTAAATGAAAATTTGTGACGACCGCGCTTCGAACCTGGACCTCCTGCTTACTAGACAGACGCGCTGACCACTGCACTATTTTTTTTTTTTTTTTAAGTTTGAGAAGACTTTCAGCACCAGGTAGGCAGAGGCAAAGAGGGCAGGAGTCGAAGATCCGAGGCCTGGCCACAATGCCTCCCCCATACATGTCACTGAGTAGCATTATTCCCATCTATTCCATGTTTGTTCCCATATGTGTACGAAACTGTAGAACAAAATTGAAGTAGTAATTAAGGTAAAATAAATTACAGATTACCACTTCCAATGGCGTGCGTTCCTTGTAAAAAATAACTTTTTTTTTTTTTTTGGTCATCAGCCTACTGACTGGTTTGATGCGGCCCGCGACAAATTCCTTTCCTGTGCTAACCTCTTCATCTCAGAGTAGCACATGCAACCTACGTCCTCAATTATTTGCTTGACGTATTCCAATCTCTGTCTTCCTCTACATTTTTTGCCCTCTACAGCTCCCTCTAGTACCATGGAAGTCATTCCCTCATCTCTTAGCAGATGTCCTATCATCCTGTCCCTTCTCCTTATCAGTGTTTTCCACATATTCCTTTCCTCTCCGATTCTGCGTAGAACCTCCTCATTCCTTACCTTATCAGTCCACCTAATTTTCAACATTCGTCTATAGCACCACATCTCAAATGCTTCGATTCTCTTCTGTTCCGGTTTTCCCACAGTCCATGTTTCACTACCATACAATGCTGTACTCCAGACGTACATCCTCAGAAATTTCTTCCTCAAATTAAGGCCGGTATTTGATATTAGTAGACCTCTCTTGGCCAGAAATGCCTTTTTTGCCATAGCGAGTCTGCTTTTGATGTCCTCCTTGCTCCGGCCGTCATTGGTTATTTTACGTCCTAGGTAGCAGAATTCCTTAACTTCATTGACTTCGTGACCATCAATCGTGATGTTAAGTTTCTCGCTGTTCTCATTTCTACTACTTCTCATTACCTTCGTCTTTCTCCGATTTACTCTCAAACCATACTGTGTACTCATTAGACTGTTCATTCCGTTCAGCAGATCATTTAATTCTTCTTCACTTTCACTCAGGATAGCAATGTCATCAGCGAATCGTATCATTGATATCCTTTCACCTTGTATTTTAATTCCACTCCTGAACCTTTCTTTTATTTCCATCATTGCTTCCTCGATGTACAGATTGAAGAGTAGGGGCGAAAGGCTACAGCCTTGTGTTACACCCTTCTTAATACGAGCACTTCGTTCTTGATCGTCCACTCTTATTATTCCCTCTTGGTTGTTGAACATATTTTATATGACCCGTCTCTGCCTATAGCTTACCCCTACTTTTTTCAGAATCTCTAACAGCTTGCACCATTTTATATTGTCGAACGCTTTTTCCAGGTCGACAAATCCTATGAAAGTGTCTTGATTTTTCTTTAGCCTTGCTTCCATTATTAGCCGTAACGTCAGAATTGCCTCTCACGTCCCTTTACTTTTCCTAAAGCCAAACTGATCGTCACCTAGCGCATTCTCAATTTTCTTTTCCATTCTTCTGTATATTATTCTTGTAAGCAGCTTCGATGCATGAGCTGTTAAGCTGATTGTGCGATAACTCTCGCACTTGTCAGCTTTTGCCGTCTTCGGAATTTTGTGGATGATGCTTTTCCGAAAGTCAGATGGTATATCGCCAGACTCATATATTCTACACACCAACGTGAATAGTCGTTTTGTTGCCACTTCCCCCAATGATTTTAGAAATTCTGATGGAATGTTATCTATCCCTTCTGCCTTATTTGACCGTAAGTCCTCCAAAGCTCTTTTAAATTCCGATTCTAATACTGGATCCCCTATCTCTTCTAAATCGACTCCTGTTTCTTCTTCTATCACATCAGACAAATCTTCACCCTCATAGAGGCTTTCAATGTATTCTTTCCACCTATCTGCTCTCTCCTCTGCATTTAACAGTGAAATTCCCGTTGCACTCTTAATGTTACCGCCGTTGCTTTTAATGTCACCAAAGGTTGTTTTGACTTTCCTGTATGCTGAGTCTGTCCTTCCGACAATCATATCTTTTTCGATGTCTTCACATTTTTCCTGCAGCCATTTCGTCTTAGCTTCCCTGCACTTCCTATTTATATCATTCCTCAGCGACTTGTATTTCTGTATTCCTGATTTTCCCGGAACATGTTTGTACTTCCTCCTTTTATCAATCAACTGAAGTATTTCTTCTGTTACCCATCGTTTCTTCGCAGCTACCTTCTTTGTACCTATGTTTTCCTTCCCAACTTCTGTGATGGCTCTTTTTAGAGATGTTTATTCCTCTTCAACTGTACTGCCTACTGCGCTATTCCTTATTGCTGTATCTATAGCGTTAGAGAACTTCAAACGTATCTCGTCATTCCTTAGTACTTCCGTATCCCACTTCTTTGCGTATTGATTCTTCCTGACTAATGTCTTGAACTTCAGCCTACTCTTATCACTACTATATTGTGATCTGAGTCTATATCTGCTCCTGGGTACGCCTTACAATCCAGTATCTGATTTCGGAATGTCTGTCTGACCATGATGTAATCTAATTGAAATCTTCCCGTATCTCCCTGCCTTTTCCAAGTATACCTCCTCCTCTTGTGATTCTTGAACAGGGTATTCGCTTTTACTAGCTGAAACTTGTTACAGAACTCAATTAGTCTTTCTCCTCTTTCATTCCTTGTCCCAATCCCATATTCTCCTGTAACCTTTTCCTCTACTCCTTCCACTACAACTGCATTCCAGTCGCCCACGACTATTAGATTTTCGTCCCCGTTTACATACTGCATTACCCTTTCAATATCCTCATACAATTTCTCTATCTGTTCATCTTCAGCTTGCGACGTCGGCATGTATACCTGAACTATCGTTGTCGGTGTTGGTCTGCTGTCGATTCTGATTAGAACAACCCGGTCACTGAACTGTTTACAGTAACACACCCTCTGCCCTACCGTCCTATTCATAACGAACCTACACCTGTTATACCATTTTCTGCTGCTGTTGATATTACCCGATACTCATCTGACCAGAAATCCTTGTCTTCCTTCCACTTCACTTCACTGACCCCTACTATATCTAGATTGAGCCTTTGCATTTGCCTTTTCCGATTTTCTAGTTTCCCTACCACTTTCAAGCTTCTGACATTCGACGCCCCGGCTCGTAGGACGTTATCCTTTCGTAGATTATTCAATCTTTTTCTCATGGTAACCTCCCCCTTGGCAGTCCCCTACCGGAGATCCGAATGGGGGACTATTCTGGAATCTTTTGCCAATGGAGAGATCATCATGACACTTCTTCAATTACAGGCCACATGTCCTGTGGATACACGTTACGTGTCTTTAATGCAGTGGTTTCCATTGCCTTCTGCATCCTCATGTCGTTGATCATTGCTGATTCTTCCACCTTTAGGGGCAATTTCCCACCCCTAGGACAAGAGAGTGCCCTGAACCTCTATCCGCTCCTCCGCCCTCTTTGACAAGGCCGTTGGCAGAATGAGGCTGACTTCTTATGCCGGAAGTCTTCGGCCGCCAATGCTGATTATTTATCAAAATTTAGGCAGTGGCGGGGATCGAACCCAGGACTGAAGACGTTTTGATTATGAATCAAAGACGCTACCCCCTTTTTTTTCCATTTTGTTCGTTGTTGATCGTTGTGATTGTTCGTTGCGGACGTCACACGACATCTGGTCAAGTTCGTTTGTTGATCGTTTTCCTCAGTTTTTTTATTACAGAGGCCAACCAGCTCTCTCACCGAACACGCTGAGCTACCGTGCCGGCTATCCCTAGACCACGGTCACTTATAACAGTCAAAAGGGTGACGGAAAAATACATAACAAACATTCATTCAGAAACATATTCACAATTTAAGTTATTATGCACTGGATGCATATGAGGTCTGTAAGGAAGCCTTATATTTTTCAACAAATTAAAGAAATTTCGGAGCCGGAGGGGTTTTGCCAAATTAGAACACTTCTGACTTTAGAACCAACGTAAAAGAAGATTCCAGGAATAAAAAAGTGAAAGAATAGTATTCTGCTTCCAATCAATAAAACTGTCCACATCTTTGTAGCTCACATAAAGCAATAGACAAAAAATTTTGAAACCATTCCTTACATTTGTTATTCTTCTGCAGCTTAAAATGTCCTTCTGCAATATAAAACAAGTACTCTTCTATGTTCGAAGTTTTGTTTGTTAACACGTAAAACACAAACTTTCCCAGAAGCCACGAAAAACTGATTCTTTGCGGTCGGGTAACATTTCCAGTCGAGTTGTAAAGCTTCAGTTGTCGGTATATGACTTTCTGCGGTTCTGTTGATAGTGCTAATTTCTTCCTATTGCAGTTCCAAATTCTGATTCTATTTTCACAAAAGAACACGTGCGCTACAGTTTCTACAAGCCGACATTTGTCGCGGTATGGAGATGGTCTCAATTTGATTTTCCATAATCGTTCCGCTGTGGGTATGGTTTCGTTTACAACGTCGTACCATACGACACTGTCTCTAGTTGGTAGAATTTTATTGTTGATATTTTTCCAGACGTTCATCCATGTTTTAATAGGTTAATTTACCTGAACTGGGTTGTGAAGACCATGTCTGGTAATATAATCATAGACTGTTCTAGTGCTGGTTTGTGCTGGTAAAAGTCTTATACAGCTGCAGTCGACATAGTACTTTCGGACGTAATGTAGGCTGGCATCTAAATGTGCTACATTAACAGGAGCGTTCCTATCCCCAGGATCTAACGAGAAGAACAAATTTTCGTGATGCCTGTCTTAGTGGCATGTATCAGTTTAAAAGCACCAGTTAGAAACAGTGCGTCACAGCTAGATTTAACGTCTTTAATTCCAAGTCCTCCGTTTTGCCTCTGCAAAGTCTCCGTGTGGAAGGATACTTTAAAGATATTTTGTTTCCACGTATACCATCACGATGCAGTTAGTATTTTATTTGCGGTGACCTGTGGTATCGGTAAGACTGCTGCGACATGATATATTTTGCTTAGTATGTATGTATTTATAAACTGAACTTCGTGCAGTCGGTCTAACGATCGTATGTCATGGTCCTTCAACAAGGCTCCGATGACATTACGTTTCCGCTCCCAATTGTTCGTAGCCATGAGCTTGGTATTCGCCCTTAACCACAATCCGAGTTGGAGTCTCTTCAGTTACATCTAACCAGTGCGCACCTATTGCACCATTGTAAGAACTCTAATGGGACCAAGCTGCTTAGGTCATCGGTCCCTAAGCTTACTCACTACTTAATCTAACTTAAAGTATCTTACGCTATGGACAACACACACACCCCACACACACCCATGCCGGAGTGAGGACTCGAACCTCCGACGGTGGGCACTATCGGGACACAGCAGCCAACCTCTCTGCAGCACCTGTCTGCACACGCTCCTCGTCAGACGCGAATTCCCATCTTTGCTGCATACCACATGTTCAGTACCTTCCGCCCCCCCCCCCCTCGTCCATTTGTCGACTCTCTCGTGGCCACACTGTATTCCCGCGAAGATTCGGATGATGTCGTGCGTCTAGCACTGAAAACTTTCGATAACCCGTAGAGACTTGAATAATTATTCAGGATGTTTCAGGAGGAATAGTAAGTATTGTAGGAGGTGGTAGTATAGACAAATTGCAGAAAAACGCCCTATAACATGTGTCCAATTTTTATTGAGTACATATAGCTGGGTTTAATGCATTTTCGTTTCGTATGTTGGTCCTTACAAGACCCAGTTGTCTACACTTCCTTGAAAATGAGCTTCCACCGTTATTGGAAGAGGTTCCTTTGGCTACAAGATTGCGTATGTTCCTCCAGCAAGACGGGGCTCCTGCACATTCTAGTCGTCAGGTGACAAAGTATCCAAGCCTAACATTGCCGGAAGATGGATCAGTAGATATGGGCCCTTTTCTTGGCCACCAAGGTCCCCGGACATTATCTCTTTGGATTTTTGCCTGCAGGGTTGGTCAAAGGCGAAGTCTACAGTGAAAAAGCAAACCCAAGAGCCGATTTGATCGTTCGGATTATGAATAGTGCAGCCCTCATAAAAGAACGCAAAGACGTCCTCAAAAGAGCTACAGACGGTGTTATCAAGGGTAGTCAAATGTGAATTGAAGCTGGTAGGGGAACGTCCCCATTTGCCTTTCCTTTGAGTTTGTTACGGTTACGTACTAACAGCTGTATCTCTGTAGTCAATAAAAAGTGGACGCATTTGTTTGGAATTTTTTTATGCAATTCGTCTGTACTGCCACCTGCTAAAATATCTACTTTTCCTCCTGAAACACCCTGAATATGGATATATGTGTGGTGTCTGTTCTTTCGGACATGTCCGAAAGAAAAGACACTACGAATTCGGGTTTGAACCTGGTCAGGCACAAATTTTCATATGACGCTGTCGTTCTGTTTTAACGCCAATGACAGCCTGGACATCTGTCCTTCGATATTTAATTGATTAACAAGGCTGTATATTTCGATTCCTAGTGTCTGTTCTTTCGGAAATGTCCGAAAGAACAGGCACACACACACGCACACATTATTATGTTAAGTGCTATTCGGAAAATATTTGGCAACTCAGTGATAGTGCCGGACTGGAGCTGCATCAACCTACTCATTTCATTAGATATAGTTGTACTTTTCTGAACAATTCCTCTTTAGTAAGTGACAGCGACAGTGTTTCTCATCGTTTACTTGGTCAGAAACCCTCCTTTTTATGCCCTAGCCTATACTACAGCAATGAGTTATTGCTCACATTCTTGATACCTCACTGGACGAGCTACTGTAACTGTAGCCAAAGATTCAAATCACATTGAAAAAGTATGTTTCAAGTCAGATGGTTTTGCTCCTCCCCTAATGTCATTGAAAACGATCACAAACGAAATTAAGCATGGGAGTCTTATGAAACCCTTGAATTCATGCTGCAGTACTGTGCAGATGAAAAAAGTAGTTTTTCACAATTATCAGATGACAGATGGAATTTGTCAGAGTCCACTAATTATCACTGCATAATTGTCGGTTCACAGGCGCTTTTCTGCCGCTTATTCTAACTGTTTTTTTGAATGTTAGAGCTGGAAGAATAGAACCATCAAATTTTCGCCATAAGGAATGTTCGAATTCACTTTAAGTCTTCACGTCTGGAGCAAATGCAGAATATCCGTCAGAAAAGCTGACAACAAAAAGCCAGGCCATGCCTGTCTTCTGGCGTATGTGCCAATGACAGTGATCTCAATAACAACATTGTACAGCAAAGATACTTTGCCAACTCAACCACTGGAAAATCTCCAAAAATTGTGATCGCGTCTGGTGAGTACGCTTTCAAGGTTTCTGTCCAATTAAGACACTAAAACACGAAAAATTGTCGCAGTTATGAATTTATGACATTTAGTTTGCACTCATTGCATCGACGTGTTACTCTAGCCCCTAAACCCAGTTACAGAAATGCGAGTAAGACTCATTGACATATTATGAGGATATTGCAGCCCTTGCCACCCGCAACTCTGAGACGAAGCTATGGTTACTTCCGAGGTCACTCACAGAATACATCACCTGGTATCCTTCCTGACAGTATAACTGAAACTTGGCAAAAGCGCAGAATATGTTTGGCAACTCTGTGACCGACGAGTTACTTCCTTGATGGCACAGAACTATCCTGCTACATCCACTTGACATTATCGTGTCATTTCAATTGAATAATGTGATTTTCTCTTGAAATGTGACATTAAGGATATCAGTTAATGCTATTGACTAAGGAAAGTCCTTCCACACGGGAAATATAACTACTCTCGTCTCTTATGCCGCGATTTATCTGCCCTAGCGGCTACTGGGCCAATAAGTAAGTCAAAGACATCCCACGTGGTCGCTAACTCCCGCAGGCAAGGTAACTTAACGTGTTCGGTCAGAGGGTTAGCTGCCTTCTGTAATAATGAAACTGAGTTAATGGATCAATGACAAACTGAAACGAGTGTCTTGCGACGTCCGCCACGAGCAAATACAACAAACAAAAACGAACAAAATGAAATTAAAAAAAAAATTTAAAAAATAAAATAAAAATAAAGAAAAAGCTCCCAGGGCAGATGCACACTACGTTCGCCTTTAGAGACTCGCTGAACCCAAGATTTTTAATTCTTTTGTAGCAGAGCTAAGAGCAGGCAGATACAAACTCCATCAGGGAATGGTAAGACAACGCTCGAGCAAAACTCTGTGAAGTGTTGTGGTAGCTGGCAGTCATTGCTGAATACTGACATGTGCAAATATCCTCATTGCTCTAGGGGAAGTCGCCTTTGTTGCATTTTTCCCATACTGTAATTAGTACAATAACACAAGGCTTATTCTGCTGAAGATCGTGATGCCCACAGGTCCTTAAATAAGAATCTCCGAGCGCTATTAATGCATTAAAGGAAATATACCGTTTGACAAAGGAATGGACAGCTCCCTGATTTTTGCTTTTCCGATAGCACCTGCGATAAGAATCTGGTATCATATTATGCTTCAGAACCATAAACTGTTTATTTTTTACTTCATACTAAAACAAAAGCTATGATATGAGAAGAGGAAATGACTTATATGCTTCTCAGGAAGTTTTTCGTGTTTATTTTCTCACTTCATACTAAAACAAGGGCGTTGATATGAGAACAGGAAATGAAATATACGCTTCCAAGACATAATATTTCCTTGTGTGCTACTACTGCGTGCATGAATGCTCTGCAGTTAATTTTTGGGTCTTACATAAATTTTGGTATCATCTCACATTACTTTGTGAGAAAGTTCACATTTTTTTGGGATTCAAATAGAGTGGACATTTCATCACTGGTAAAAATTCTGATGACTAACGACATCATACCCGCTGCAATTCCTCCAT
Source organism: Schistocerca serialis cubense (assembly GCF_023864345.2). Lineage (NCBI taxonomy): Eukaryota > Metazoa > Arthropoda > Insecta > Orthoptera > Acrididae > Schistocerca > Schistocerca serialis. The sequence goes on from NC_064642.1 coordinate 672,240,694, forward strand.
GGCATATGTGAGTAGTGTGTCACGTTTGTTACTATAAGAACATGGAGGTCGTGATGTCCGCTCACTGCAGTCAGAGCCAAGGTGATTTCTTTCTGTTTATGGCGAAGTGTCTGCTGCAGCGTCCACACTCAGCCAACACAAACAAATCGCGGCGGCATTGGGCACTGCTAGTCGCTGCACTTACGAGTCGCGACAACAAGAACGCACTGTCTCTCCTAACGATATTATGCAGTTAATACATCTTACTTACTTAACATAATATACAGGACGTGGGTTGGGTAAAAATTCTGTTTGTAACTTACCATCGCATTAAAAAATTTTAAAGTCATATTTGATGCAATATTTAATGTTGGTTGTCTCTCTAATGTTAATAGTATTGATTCAGATTCTGCGTGAACACGAAAATGCACACACACACACACACACACACACACACACACACACACACACACACACAGTCAGTCATTGATTCCAGTGAGGGTGACGACTACTGTATGTTGAACAACACATGCTCCAATCAATTCCTCAGTTGGCGTCGAGTGGATGAGATTTTTCAATTACCTTGCACTGCAAGAATTGTAAGGAGGAGACTGAAAGTAATGGGAATGGTATGCTAAAGAGCTGGGACAAAGCAAAGCTTGACCGATTATCAGATAATTGCCCACATCGGTTTTGAGGACGAGTATACTTTTAGTAACGAACCCACCCACCATCATTACGTAAGATTTCTCGAAGGCGTATGTGCATTGATTTCATTAAGTCGTCGATAGTGTAGCGTCATGGTTTACTTCCCACCATACGTTTTCTATATTCGTCTAAAGGTCGCTTGCATTTGTAGGAGCCGGCCGCGGTGGCCGTGCGGTTCTGGAGCTGCAGTCCGGAGCCGCGGTTCTGCTACGGTCGCAGGTTCGAATCCTGCCGCGGGCATGGGTGTGTGTGATGTCCTTAGGTTGGTTAGGTTTACGTAGTTCTAAGTTCTATGGGACTTATGACCTAAGATGTTGAGTCCCATAGTGCTCAGAGCCATTAGAACCATTTGCATTTCTAGGTCCACATGGCAATGACCTTGTTACCTCTGCCCACATGTTCTCTATCTGGTTGATGTTCGGTGATCGTGGAACAAACGGAAACGGCTTTATCCTCTCTTGGCCCTGAAACCAATCTTGCACTGCTCTGCAACGATGGGTGGGGGCTCTGCTCCTGTAAACAAATTGTTATCTCGTTACTTCATATATTTATATTCAAATAACGTATTTGTAATAACCACATTGTATTAGTATTTTCCACAGTGTTTAAGAATTCAGGCCCTGTCACAGATAAGTGATCTAGATTTAACAGTCCGATTAAGAACGTGGTTTACCCAGTCTATCGTGTTATGAGAGCCGTTGTCGGATATCTGACTGGCTGAATCCGATTCGAACGATCTGGTATCGAAATGAAATTACAGAAATCGGATAATTTGAGCGTCTGTATTGCAACAATACTGGGCACATAATTCCTTTGATGGCGTAACATTTAGCAACTGTCTAAGAAAAAGTGAGAAATATGTCTACTAGCAGCGATGTAACGTAATTATAACCCACATTTATGTGATGGAAGTATTGAATCGAACAATACACATCTACTTCAGAGGTGGGAAGATACACCGTATCGGGTTTACTAATGACATAATGATAATAATAATAATAATAATAATAATAATTCCGTGTGGCGGATAGGGGAAAGCCTCCCACATATGGGTGGTAGCGAGGAAATCAAATACTTGGGGTAAAATAAATACTAACACAATTCTGAACGGCTACTCAATCCGTTGAACAGAAATCCAGACACGTCTGAGTGAAAATCGCCGGTACTCTGGACACCGTCTGTTAGCTCAATGAGCTCGGCTGAAAATCTTTTCTTCCAAAGGCTTCAGCAAAAAGATGGTTCAAATGGCTCTGAGCACTATGGGACTTAACTGCGGAGGTCATCAGTCCCCTAGAACTTAGAACTACTTAAACCTAACTAACCTAAGGACATAACACACATCCATGCCCGAGGCAGGATTCGAACCTGCGACCGTAGCGGTCGCGCGGTTCCAGACGGCAGCGCCTAGAACCGCTCGGCCACTTCGGCCGGTAGGCTTCAGCACCCTCTGGTCTGGTATCACCCAGGCCATACCAATGAAACAGAAGCAAACATTAACTGTGCAAGCAAAGTCAACTTTACCCCAGGAGGTACACAACCCGCCCGTCGAAAGGCGGCAGCTGGATTTTAGGATTCTTGGGAGTACAGGCAAGCACGGCAGAGAATATCGGAGATCTCTGGGAAATTTCCCTACAAGCAGAAAACATGCATAATGCAAACTAAACATCGATACATTGATCCAAACAGGAAAACTAAATAATCTCACATAAGAAATCGACCAAAAAAAATTTTCATGCTCAATCAGAGCCCCAATAAAAAATATACACTCATCAATGCACATGCCCCCACCAACATCGAAAATAAGGAAAACACCGAAAATGTCGAAAAATTCTGTAACACACTCAAAAAAACTATGAGCAAAATTCACCAAGAGACGTGAAAATACTAATGGGAGACTTCAACTCTGTATTTGGGACAGAAAAAAACCTATTTTAATTCCGTTTTCCATTAGTTTACTGAATGCAACAGTAGTCATCAACGAGAAATTAATCAGCAGCAGAATTTTCTTTCACGATATCTAAAACAATCTGACAGTGCTAAAGTAGTTTACTAATTACACGCCTGTAGAAACCTACTGCTTCTAACGATGCCATTAAACCAGTGTAGAGGGTAGTTTGAAGAGTATTTTCGTCTAGAAATGAATTGCCTTGACAGTTGATCGATTAATAGCGGGAAAGGGAAAGTTCTAAGAGCAAATGACGAGAGGAACAAGTGCTTGAGAGAGGACTTCCCTATCAATCTCCTGGATAGTTTTATTTCTCAAATCAATAGAGAGCGTTATCATGCAGTAGCACAGGTGATGTAGTTTTGTCGGTATATTTTCTTACACTGCGACCGAAAGGTGTCTCAGTTGTTAGCATCAAATTCCTGCTGTGATGCACATACTCCTTGGGGCAGAATTCATTTCCCAAAACACATTTTTGGTGTTATCAGATTTAAACTATTATGTTCACGCTACCCTTTGTTCGAGTTTATCTTTTGGTGGGGCTCAGCCTTTGATTTCTTCTTAGGAAGTTAACGATAAAGGCATCATAACTCCTCACCAGTAACAGTACTGCATAGGAATGCTTAATGAACGACCTGATGACGTTCAATAATAGTCACTCCGTTGATTTTTGTTGTTTCGAATTAGAGCAAGCTGTACTCCCTCACCAGACTTCTGTGCTTTCCCTGTTGAATGTAAATGTCGCATGATGGTCAAGTGGTAATCCATCACGTACATCAGCAGTGGAGACTTCCATAATGTGGAGCATCATTCATACCAGAACGATCATTGTTGAAACAAGAATATCTTTTTCTGGCGTATTTTTCCCAAAAGCAGTCGCTCCACACACAGTTCAAATCTTTATAGCTGCCTCCTCTGCATTCACCCTTCTGTTATGCCAAAAGTATATATTGTGTTGCAGATGTACACCTTTTTCCACCTGCGACTCAATTTTACAATGTTTAACCTTAGTTCATGATTTTCAGGTATACAAAATCCAATGCTTAGCTGTAAGATGATAACTAGAGCTTCAGATTCGAAAATGACTGTTGACACATACACTGACAGCGTGGCGCCGCGTTCGTTTGAGCGGCGCCGGATTTCAGGCGGCGGGTGGCGTCTAGCCGGTGGCCGGTAGCCGCTGCAGCGCGAGGAAACGCTCGGGCGTAAGCTGTTCTGATCACGACGCAGCTACGAGCTGTCCTGCAGAATTGTTTCTGGAAGTTCTTGTTATTGCTGGTGGGTAGAATGTGAAGCGAATTGTGTTCGATGTTCAATCAGACTCATAACTTTAGACGAGGGCCGAAATATGGTAAAAAAAAAAAAAGGAAAGAAAATACGGTTGGACGCGATCAGGCGACCATAAGTTCAGAATTCACGACGGTTTCCACTAGACCACGGGCTCACACAAGCCAATAACATCTCAGAAGTAGACAACACTTCCTCTTGACATTTCTACTTTTTACAGTTTTGCTAGATTGTGCAAATGGCCGGACTTATAGTTGCCAGGGGCGGCCAGTTTTATTGGCCACCTTAAGTGAACGACTCGGACTTAGTCTCTGTGGCGGCCGGCCGGCGGTCAGTTTTTATGTCTAAGACTGTACGTAAGCCTCCTGTCTGACCACCTATATCCATTGATGTCCATTGTGCATTTAGATGGACTTGGTCAATTCCAGCAGGACAATGCGACTCCCCACACGTCTTGAATTACTACAGAGTGGCTCCACGAACACTCTTGCGAGTTTAAATACTTCTGCTGGCACACCAAACGCCCTAGGCATGATCATTATTGAGCATATCTAGAATTCCTTTCACCCTGCCGTTCAGAAGAGGTCCCCACCCCCTCATACGGATTTATGGAGAGCCTTGCAGGATTCATGGTATCAATTTCCTGTAGCACTGCTTCAGACATAGTCGAGGCCGTGCCACGTCGTGTTGCGGCACTTCTGTGTGCCTGTGGGGGCCCTACACGGTACTAGGCCAGTGTACCAGTCACTTTGTACCAGATACTTTGGCCCTTCGGTGTAAATTAATCAGTATTTCTGGTGACTATTTCGGACTGCTTGTCAACCACTTCTGAATATTTACTAAAAATTTCAGTTTACTTAACTACTGTATTTTGCTATCAGTGGTTTCGACCTGACTACTCATTATTTAGTTCCAGCTCATTAACATTGTTCATAAATTTAAACAACATTGTCTATGGAGACCAGTGATCTGGTGCAAACTTTGATTGAAACAACAGTCGAGATCGCATTATCATTTGTTTCGACTTATGTTAAAGCCATCCTCAGATTTTCTAGGCTCCATGTGGCTCACGGTTCTTCATGTGTACACAGGCTTTCACGTAAGCCGAAAAGGGTAATAATAAACTAATTTTGTTGCGCTCTCGAGTGTTGTTTTAATCTTCATTAACATTAACACAGTATCCCCTCTCCCGCAGTTGCGTCTGAGCAGTGGCAGAGTATCACTACTCTGACTAGAACCCATCGAGCAGACAGGTCTGTTGTGCTGGCCGAGTTGCTGTGGAAGTCTCGAAGGCTCAGCCGGCGGAGCGGCCCGTGGCAGACGTCACCCCTGCGTTCCCTGCGTTCCCCCACTTTGTGTCTGGCGGCCAGGCCTTGAGCACCGCTTCCACTCCAGGTCCAGCGCCGTGGTCAGGCGACAGACACCAACCTCAACCTCGTAGCTGGCTGACTTGCCGCTTCGGGCCGCTCCAGCTGGCTCGGCTGGCTCGTTCTGTGTACCGACACCTCAGTTTTCCTTACGTCCCTTCTCGCTGAGGCCGCTAACGCTGTATCTCTGGACGCCATCTTTGGAGTTCTGCTGCGTTGCTCTCATCACTGTGATCTTTCTCTCCAATTAAAGAAGTTAGATATCACTCAAGTGTGGCTTGTAAAATCTGCTTCTGTAGGATTTTGAAGAAAAACAGGGTATAAACCTCAGGCTTTTCCTAGATTCAAGAGACCGATGACCTAGCTGCTTGGTCTCTTCCCCCAAAACAACCCAAGCAACCCTAAATTGAAACTGACACGGAGGCCTAAAGTGATCGCCACACGGACCGCGCAGCCGAATTTCAACGTTGAGCTTGTCTAGTTTATGACTTCATAGCGTCGAAGAAGCACTTGGCAGAGTCTTTCTGAACGTGCAGAGCAATGTAAAGGGTGTCAGATATTTTATTTTGTAACTTAAGTCATACCAACACATGCCCTTTCAAAGCATCGGCATCTTAGAGATTAATGAAAAACGCGTTTTTCTTTGTATGACTTTTTATTATGAACTACCAGTTAATAACATGTTGGCGATTAAATCCCTTCACGAAATAGAAAGATACAAAACATCGTCGTCAATCACCTACGTTCGGCGTACGGTACTGAACCGAGAGGCAGAATTACAAAGCCATGTGTGTGGTATTGCTACTTCTCGTCTTGCTAAATCCAATTTTTTTTCAATTTCACGTTTTCTAAAATTTAAAATGTTCTGGAACATTTTTATTACTTCAACAGAAGTGTGTTTTGTACTACGCAATGTTATGTAAATGTAAGCGCGGTCGCTGTCTCAGGAGAGAGCTTGCAATACTTACAGTAAGATATATTCCACTTTCTTGTTCATGTCTTGTATTTCACATGTTCTAAGAATTCTTCAACTGAAAATAAATAGTGATAAAGTAGGAATTAAAATTGAGAATATGATACAATTTTATCTTACGTCGAAGACTATTACAAATTTGTATCATAATATTTTTACTGAAACTTTTATGATATTCTAAATTTATGTGGTCATATTGTCTGTAGGAGCTTCGTAATTGCTGAAAATATTAGGTCTAGAACTTTGCTTCCGCCATCTTTTCTGGAACTTCGAGACGTTATTGTGAAAATCTTACTAAAAAATTAGGATAATAAGTATGGCCACTGCTTTCTCTCATCTTTTGGGAAGCCTACGAATCCCGCGGTGGAAGAATTGGACTTCTTTTGAGGAGATCCGTGAATTAATCCAATTGTGCACTTGCTGATATGACAGGAGGTGCTGGCCAGCCAGACAGTGTGCCATTCTTAGGAAAGGAGGGAACAGTGTCTGGAGAATGCGACGGGTGGGATGCAATGTCCAACTTCAACTTTTTGAAGTTTGTTTTGACGAGTTTTGCGACATGGGGTAGTGCACTGTCATGTTGCAAAATCACATTTTCAAGTCTTCACTGTAGTTTGTTTGTTTTTCAGTGCTCGGCTCATAAGGATCAACCGCTTGTAAACTTCCCATCCCATAATTTTTGTTGTTGTTGTCACTAGTATTTTCGATGGTAAAGTCTCTTTTTATTCAAAAATACGAGGGGAGTAAGATTTACAATAAACTTTTTACTTATCTTCTTTTCTCGTAGATGACTCCAGTTCTTCATGTATACGGGACGATTCTTGAAGCTGAAATTTTTGACTTTTTAGATTCTCATGGTTCCCACCGACTGAAATAGTTTTGAAGTAAACCTGTCCAGATATTTTGTTTTCACTATAATTTATTTTCTCTCATTTTTTTTATATCGCACTGTATTTTGAATTTTCACATTAACAAAGCCGATATTTCATTGTCCTTCCAGAATAAAAAAAATACGTCCGATCGCATCAGAGGCATGCCCACTGCTACTTCACTGTGTGATATTAACAATATTCCAAAGGGTTTACAAACTTTCTTGACAAATGAATTTCTATTAATTTATATTATTATTTTATGAATGAATGCAGAAATAAACATAATAAATAGCATATAATAGAAATTTTAAGTGTGTCAAATGCATCGTAATTTCAAATGTTTCTAAAAAAAAATTAAACGTACATTCAGAGCTAGTACATATAGATTTTAACAAAGAAAGTAAAGGAATTTCTTTTTATAGATTTTAGCTTGAAATATAAGACCCCGCGTACATAATCATACTATTTTTTTTTTTTAGATAAACTACTGAGGTAATATTAACCTGTTCAAAATTCGAAAAGATTTCCGGTATCGACTCCTTCTGTTGAGGAAAAGTAATGGTAGTTGCGGGTGTCTCTTGACATGCTGTCGGTAACGATATCCTGTGACTCTTTCCGTCGGTTTCAGTAGCTGCAGAAATCATCACTCTTCCACCGCCATGCTGTCTTCGACGTCAAAACCACGGTTCTTGAAGCGTTGAAACCATTATCTGCACATTTTTTCACTAATAGGTGTCTCACCATAGGTCTTACCAAGCATTTCATGGGCCTTCATGTTAAAGCCGAAAATTAAAACTTCTCGCAATTGACGCGAATGAGCCTCGTAAGTTGACATACTCAATCGACAATAACTTCAGGGTGCAATCACAACATTTTGATGGTGTGATGGTCTGACAAATGCGTAATTTGTATTGTATTACATTTACGACCTACCATCGCCTGCCGCTACTGCCACCTACTGCAAAACGGCGGAAGCAAAGATGTAGGCCCTTGCAACTACAAAAAAAAATTATATGCTGGTGTCCTTTCTGACTACACATGTGACTTTCCTGTTTGCTTCATAACGTATTTACGGACATTGAAGTTTTTATTTATATGTGTTACAGACAGAACAACATGACTAGCACGTGTACAAGGAATAAAATGTGTGATATAATAGAGCTACCGCAGGGATTTTACGCCCGTCCGTTTCGTCAATAAACTGTGTAATACGCGAGCTAGTTTCAGTCGACAACGGCCGCTTGAAACCACAACTTGAAATCATCAATGTACATAGAGAAACCGCATTAAGGAGCACTTCCGAAGTGACGTGGGCGCTGTGTCTCGGGTGGTTGATTTTGGCGTCCGTGTCGACGTCAAATGCCTCGTTGCATCTGAGGACGGCTTAGAGCTACTGCAGCTAGTTTATGCCATCCATTTCGAGAACTCGTGTGTACCGCGTAGTTCGCATGCGTCGCTTGCAGCAGCCAATTGCCACTGGAGCGCGATGCGGTCGCACACGTCACGCTGAGATGCACATACCGTATGTTAAACAAGACGGGAAGTTCCTGAGCGCGGTGGAGATCAAGTTAGCGCATTACACTCTGAATGCCACGGTACGTGTGACAAATACTTTAGTGACCATTTCGTCTAGCCCTTTCGAAGAAAGGGTACCGAACTGTCCAATTGATATAATGTGCAATCACATATTCGTGGTTAAAGGGAAACGTAAAATACACACATCAAAAAAAGTTTTGCATCACCGCAGTTCCCAGAAATCCTGAAGATGGACGTTGACTGTGGATATTTTACCACAGACACAGTCCCTTTGACTGTTCAGAGATGGCACTAAAGCCACCCAAAGATGTAAACAACCATGCATAAGCAGCGCCTACTAGACGGAGGGGGTCCCGACAGCCGATCAGTTCCAGTCATTCCACCAGGAAGGAGGTACACGGCTCGTGTTGTCTGTAGTTCAACTATGCCTAGACGGTCAATACCGCGGGTACATCGCGTCCGCATTGTTACTTTGTGCCAGGAAGCGCTCTCAACAAGTGAAGTGCGAAGGCGTCTCGGAGTGAACCAAAGCGACGTTGTCCGGACATGGAGGAGATACAGAGAGAATGCCGAATGGACCGCTCAGGATTGGCATCATGTGCTCTTCACCGATGAGTGTCGCTTATGCCTTCAACCAGACAATCATCGTAGACGTTTTTGGAGGCAACATGGTGAGGCTGAACGCCTTAGACACACCGTTCAACGAGTGCAGCGAGAAGGAGATTTCCTGCTGCTTTGGGTTGGCATTATGTGTCGCCGACGTACGCCGCTGGTGGTCATGGAAGGCGCAGTAACGGCTGTACGATACGTGATTGCCATCCTGCCACCGATAGTGCAACCATTGGCGAGGCATTAGTCTTCATGGACGACAACTCGCGCCCGCATCGTGCACATCTTGTGAATGACTTCATTCAGGATAACGACATCGTTCGACTAGAGTGACCTGCATGTTCTCCAGACATGAAGCGTATCGAACATGTCTGGGATGGACTGAAAAGGGCTGTTCATGGAGTGGGACAATCTGGACCAACAGTGCCTTGATGAAGTTGTGGATGGTATGCCACGACGAATACAAGCAAGCATCAATGCAAGAGGACGTGTTACTGGGCATTAGAGGCACCGGTGTGTACAGCAATCTGGACACCACTCTAAAGGTCTCGCTGTGTGGTTTTCATGGGTAATAAAAAGGGCGGAAATGATGTTTATGCTGATCTCTATTCCAATTTTCTGTACAGGTTCCGGAACTCTCAGAACCGGGCTGATGCAAAACTTTTTTTGATATGTGTATAAATTTTCACGGGTGGAAATGTCACAATTAACAAAAAGTTCCAGATTTGACGTTAAACCCAACGTTTCATCCCCATCAGCGGAGCACATCTTCAAAGGGGATCGTAGCTTCGTAGAGTATCCGATTCACACCCTGGCTCGCTACCGACTGCAGCAAAATTCCGTTTACGCGTGTTCCCGCACAGTGGCGTGACGTCAACAGGGCACAAGAGCAATTGTAGAAGGATGGAGATGGACGGATCTGCGGTTAAGGAACATGCTTTGCCGTCAGGAGACCACCACGTTCATTTGGATAGGACTCAAGCACTGGCAGCCACTGGTTACCATGAGAGGCTATGTAAGGAGATGATAAGAGATTGTAAAACATCCCAGGAATTTCGGTAGGGAGGAGGAAGACGTGAAATTGAATGACATTTGGATACCAGTGCTGAAGAAGATGTGTACCAGTCTTCCATTATGGGATGATAGCAAAGGCGACAACGGCCAGTTGCGGTCGGGTATTCAAAGCATGCGAATTCCCGCCACTGCCCGGAAGCACGCGGAAAACGAATTTTGCTGCTGTCAGTAGCGAGACATGGTGTGAAAGGGGCACTGAAAGAACATACAATCCCCCCTTGAGAAATGTCCTCCGCAGATGGGGAAGTAACGTTAAGTTTAAATGTGAAGTCCATTCGAGCACTGCTTAATAATGCGGATCATTTTATTAATAGATGATACGTATCGCAGTTGCGAATATGGACAACCATCAAACGTATAATGAAATGAAGACAATGACAATTTGTGCCCGACCGGGAATCGAACCCGGATTTGCTGCTTATCGTGAGCGGTCGCCTTACCATTAGGTTATTCGAGCACGATTCACGTCTACATCTAAACCGCCTCGTCAACCATATGTCTACAACCTGCACTCGTACATCAATTATCTATATCTCTGTGCATGGTGATATTTTAATTGAAAGTCGATTGTCTGGTGTCGGGGGATAAATACGATACTGTAATGCCTGTGTTGTTCAGAAACACGATGCAAGAAGGAACATTGTGTCTTACTTCTGAACAACACAGGCACTGCAATATCGTATTTTATTAATTGTGATAAGGAGAAATTACAAATCCTATAACCAATCACGAGGCAACCGAGTGCATATAAAATGAGTTGGAAAGCTTAAAATGCAAATTTCTGTTATACAATAAATTTTTCACGATATCATGGATCTACGGGAGAGTTGTTGAAGTATAGGATTATCGGATGATGTGGTCAGAATAATGCTGGTATCTACCAGGTATATTAGTACAGAAAATCCCAAGATGGTATGGACCACTGAAGGAAAAGAGACATTTAGTTCAGATTGCATACGTGATCACGCTGGTGCGGAGGATGAACTCTCTTCTCATTGCACTCGAGTAACGCCACTTCAGAATGCACCTCCTAGGAGCCACAAGTCACCCTTGTCTTACCGCATAAAAGCAGTGGAGGAGGTCAGAGCAGCTGCCTCTGTAACGTTGATTGTAGGTACTATGTTTCACTGAGGGGAGGAGGGGAGGAATAGGGGGGGGGGGGCAGGCGAGTCACACAACTTACGTAATAAAATTAATGTAGACACGCTGTTCAACCTGTTCTGACGGAAGCTGTTATAGACAAAGTTAGGTTTTTGATCGTCCGTGAAAACTGGGGCGGTTATCTGCCACCTTCTTAGCTGGGAGTTTTTCAGACCTCCATCACTTTGGAGATTGGTCTGCAGAGAGTAATCAGCTAAGGAAAACGTTCACGCTGCTAGAGGATGAATACGGCTACTGCGATCGCCAAAACTAAGAGCACGTGCAGTCTGCTCTGTGATCCGACTGCACACCACACGGCGATATTACGTTGATAAGAGTTGACCCACTCGTATGCCTTTTCACTCGACTCTTATTCACCCTCATGGTCAAACAAAATGCCCCCTCTTCCTTTCAGAACTATTTACCGCACTTTTTTTGTCCAATTAGAAATCCGTAGGGGGGCTGTACGAATTTTTTGTTCTGTTCTTTTATAAATCCTATGGAGAAAAGGCGATAATTACAGACCATCTGTCACTGGGCTCTGTACAGGCTGCCTCGTATTTCATTTGCGTTTATAGTTAAATATATACAAAAATCAAGTAACTTTCTACCTCTATGTCACTAGTTCGCAGCCTCCTCACCCCCTCCCCCTACGTCTGCAAAACTCTCCGGCTGAAACATCTGCTGTAGGTTGCGTTCTCCGATACTGCCCCAGTAGAGGAGACAGGAAGATGTTTCAGGTAAGCTATTACTTATCTGGAGACAGCGACTGGAAGGTACAGTTAGTACAGCAATGGCATTTCACCATTTTCTTTTCCTATCTCTTTGTAGCGTGGTCTATTAAGCCTAACGTAAGAACCCTTCATTTCATACTGGCCCCTAGAGACTCTGGCTCAGTGGCGAACAGCTTATCATTTACCCAGTATTGTATAGAAAAAACAATAATACGCCAGCCACAAAGTATCGCACTCTACCAAATTTTTAGGTCATTAAGCGCTTCTTATAATTAGAAGAAAATATAGGGAAACAAGAATCTGTTTCCTATTGTCGTCTGGTCTGCTGATCTGTGAGATTATGGAGCTGTAAGCTGTCGTAGCCCATCGATGTGGCCTGGAAAGCGTGTACGTTACATGCTGCCGGGTTTTTAATAGGTCCCGATCTGCTGCTGTCTGCTCTTATTAGAAGGACATCTGCTTCCTGGTTACGAACCAGACATCGGCGTCCTCTTGTAATTGTAGGCGTAATTAATCTTCACCTCTACAATAATCACTGTGATTATCAAGAAGTTATAAATAGACATTAAAGGCATGTCGGAAGGCTACACATATGTAAGTAAGAGTCATCTACACATTCAAATAAATAGGTGTATTAGACAGTTCCCTCACTTACCGATGCAAGTAGCTCAGTTAATCAACTGATGTGATAGCGCTGTAATAAGCAGCAAATTGTACTTCAACCAATCCGCTTTTATTGATTATTGGACAGGAAGTCACTGTTCAGATACAGGAGAAAATCAGGCTCAGTAATTATTGTAATGCTGCATAAGCCTGTCAAATGAGGCTAGTCAGAAGCAGAGCGGTAAGTATTGCTTGGCTGACAGCGCAGATCACTTCGTAATCCGGTTACAGTGTTTACTAATGAAGCTGCCGTGACTACTGAGCATCAAAACGCTCGTCCAAAAGTGGCAGCCTTCCATAAGATTCTGAGGCTTCAGCATTCAGGAACACTGGCACAAACTTTTATCCATACTATTAAGTGATCAAGACGTTCTCTTCGTAAAATATTCAGAATTATAGCCGTCTAATAAATTAATTATTGAGAATGATAACGGTCTCATAAAGGAAATTTATTTCCTTTATCAGTTACATTTTGTGGCCAGCCTGAGAAGCTCATGAAAAACCATAGTAGTACTTTAAACAAGTAGGCACTGGCGTCTTCTGATGACCAGCTTCGCTCTGCCGGTATATCCTTGCGTGTGAAACCGTTTGAATTAAGACAAAAGGCTTATTCTTTGGAAAAGAAACATCTTGACGGTAATATGCAACTTTACAATGGAACTAGGTGTCGACTCAAAAAACGGTGTACAAATTTGATTTACCCCTCATCATTATCTATATCTCCTCGCTTGGCCGTATCACACAAAACTGATACGCTGGTTTAGTTACTGAATTCATTTTTCGCCTCGAGTGTTTCTTCTTCTGTCAACATCTATAAAGCTGCATTATTACCCCAGATTTGTGTGGCATCACTTAGGGACAGTAATAGTGAATTTGCATTTCTTAAACAGGTGCGAAACGAGATATTGAATGGGAGTTGGTCACGAGCACACAAAATGAGACGGAACCCACAATAGCCAATCATTCGCTCAGTTTGGTTGATTCGCCGATGCCAACAACAACAACATACTTGAAGATACAATTCCCCAATGTCAAATTGCGTTACCAATGTTAACATCAACACACTGACCGGCTCATTTTCGGATGAGTAAAAACCAACCATACAGTCTCAATTCGATTTACTACTGATTCAGTACTGTTTGTAGAACAAGCTGATATTAGAAATTCCCACCAATTGAACCTAACTTTCTTTTCGAAACTTCATTCCATCTTTTCAAAAGCTGATCTGGAGAAACAGTACTTTTTTCGTAAATAATTCCTGTTCTCCAATAATTACAACAGACACTATTCTATTTTTCGTTGTTGGTAAGCAGTATAGTTTCATTGTATTGGTTCCAAATGGTGCTTATTTACTTAAACTAAGACGAAATACACTGCACAACAGAATTAAGAGATCACGTTTCTGAAATCTCCTTAGTGCCTCCCATTGCGATGATAATTTTGAAATCTAGCACAAAGGTGGCCACAGCATTTCCCTGTTATGGTGCAAAAGCGAGGTGCCCTGCGACGTTATCATCGAGGTGACAGCGGTTTAGACAGCAAAGTGTCGACAACCGCGACAAAAAGGCCAAGGTTCAGAAATCCATGTGACGTGTAAAGTGTGTTAATGGCGTCACATTGGCTCCCAAATTTCATAATAGTTCTGCCCAACTCCGCTATGAATGTATCACACGATAGGAAGGTCGTCACAACCCCTCTTACCGCGAGCCACAGCGTTGAAATCATGCGGTTTTCTCGTGAGTGGTCGAGGAGAACATATCAGACACACGGCCACTCAGAATCGACAAAAAAGGGCCTTAATGGGGTGGTGTAAATGGCGTCTATGATACGACTCCAGTCCGCAGCTCGTGGTCTATTGGTTAGCGTTGTTATCTCTGGATCACGGGGTCCCGGGTTCGATTCACGGCCGGGTTTGGGATTTTCTCTGCCTGGGGACTGGGTTTTTGTGTTGTCCACGTCATCCCATTATCATTCATGTAAGTGGCTAGATTGAACTGTGTACAGATTGGGAATGTGTACGGGCGATGACGACCGCGCAACTGAGCGCCTTCCGTGCGGGATTAGCCGAGCGTCTATGGCGTTACAGTCATGGACTGAGCGGCTGGTCCCGGCGGAGGTTCGAGTCCTCCCTCGGGCATGGGTGTGTGTGTTTGTCCTTAGGGTACTTTAGGTTAAGTAGTGTGTAAGCTTAGGGACAGATGACCTTAGCAGTTAAGTCCCATAAGATTTCACACACATTTTTTTTTTTTTTTAAATTGAGCGCCTCATAAACCAAACATCATCATCTTAAGACTCCGTTCCTTGGAAACTTGATTCTCAGATTATTTCGCACTCGAAAACGGCAGTTTGCAGTGCGGTGACCAACAGGCAAGTGGCATCGGAGGTGTGTCTAGGGGCTGACTACTTGCAGACGCCTAGCGCTACTTCGCATGTTTTCTCTGTAAAGGTACATTTTTAAAATTCTCAATAATTGTGGACAGTTGCCACCGATGGTTTTGACGAATTGTGTGCGGGGGGAGAGCGGCTTTCGAGGGACCCTTCGCGGTTTTAATCACACATGTGTCAATGTCGCACCCCTCCGTGATCACACCGCACGAGTGTGTGTAACAGGTTCAAATGGCTCTGAGCACTATGGGACTCAACTTCTGAGGTCATCAGATCCCTAGAACTTAGAACTACTTAAACCTAACTAACCTAAGAACATCACACACATCCATGCCCGAGGCAGGATTCGAACCTGCGACCGTAGCGTGGGTCCAGACTGTAGCGCCTAGAACCGCTCTGCCACTCCGGCCGGCTGTAACAGGAGCAGTGAAGGAAGTATGGGCACCCTTTGCTGCTTCCGATCACGTTCAAATTTCGTCGAATGGTTTGTACACCGGAGAAAAAATGGCGCAGACGCTTTTGTCCAAAAGGGTGAGATCGAAAATTTCGAAATTGTGAAATTTGTGGTAAGGTCTTATGGGACCAAACTGCTGAGGTCATCGGTCCCTAAGTTTACACACTACTTTGTCTAACTTAAACTGACTTACGCTAAGTACAACACGCACACCTATGCCCGAGGGAGGACTCAAACCTCCGGGGGGGGGGGGGGGGGGGGGGAGCCGTGCGGAGCGTGACATCGCGCGCAATACCGTTCGGCTACCCCGCGCGGCCAGGGTGACATCATGTTCAGTGGAGTTATTAGCCCAAGATGTTCTTAGAGAAGTGCTGAAGTGTCAGAGAGGTGTCAGCAATATCAAAGATCGCCAAGAACATCATCTTGTTGCTCATCGCGCTGCAAACAGTCGTTTTAGACCGCAAAATGTGTGGGAATCAACGTTCCAAGCAAAGAGGTGGTTTCATTGACGCCCTTTATGCTGTCTACTGGGGCCTTTTCGTGTCGATTCTGAGCAGCACTGTGTCTGAAACGGTTTCGTCGGCCACTCATAAGAGCATCGGAGAGACGTTAAAAGATGGGCTGAAATGGGGGGTAAGACGGGCTATGACGATCTTAAAAAAAAATGGTTCAAATGGCTTTGAGCACTATGGGACTTCACATCTGTGGTCATCAGTCCCCTATAACTTAGAACTACTTAAACCTAACTAGCCTAAGGGCATCACGCACAGCCATGCCCGAATCAGGATTCGAACCTGCGACCGTAGCGGTCACGTTGTTCCAAACTGAAGTGCCTAGAACCGCACGGCCACACCGGCCGGCAATGACGACCTTCCCATGCAGTATCACGTCCACGGTGGCGTTGGACAGAATTGTCAATTTCAGTGCCAATGTGAGACCATTAACCAACTTTACACACCACATGAACATCTGAGCTCTGGCCTTTTCATCTCATTTGTCAACATCTCATTGTTTGAATCGTCGTCAAGGTCTAGGGTGACGTTGCACAACGCCACGCATTTGCGCCATTGCAGAAGAAGGTTGTAGGCACCTTTAAGTCAAATTTCAAACTTAAGCGTTGAAATGGATTTACGGAATATCGAAAAAGTAATCCTTTAATTGTGCTGCACGGTGTATATGATTTATGTTGCTCCTCTTTGCTAACCGCACAAAAACTTACTCGACTGCAGGAGACGTAACGCTAACATAGGGTGGTCCAAATAGCCTTAAGCAGTATTTTTAGTGTTATATTGGACTGACTTAGCGGGCCTGTCGCGGTGGGAGGGGGTGTCTGTGTGCGGGCAGCCCTGTAAACACAGAACGTGGTAGCATCCACATCATAGGTGTAGGAGAAAAGGCAACACTTCCTCGTTAAGAATCCTGGTTCATGTTCACAGTAACGTCAATTGGTGGCCCAGGAAATGATACGAGAAGATGACAGCAGGCTGTAGATAATTTCATGGGCACTTCCATAGTGTTTGGATGTGATGAACGTGTAAGCACCTTTGTAGTGTTTGAAATTATGAGCTAACAGTTTCATCAGAGATACTGTGTCGCCTGGAGGCTTGCCTGCCCCATCTCTCCTTTGCAAGTTGCGCCGGAGATGATGTGCACTGTTAATCGTGAGGTCAGGAGACACAGTTGTCGGTAAATGTGTGTCATGTGGAGTAGTACGCCAGAGACCGAGTGATATGTTTGCAATTATATTCTGAGGAAATGGAACGTGTTGATTTACTGATTAATTATTTGGGATGAGGGAGGAGACTGAAGCATTTTGGGAAGAATATTTTATTATGATCACTTTGATTAGTAATAGGAGAGAATTTAATTTGAGGTAACTGATTTCAGATTTTGTGCTTTATTCCGGCAGTTTGTAGTTACGCTTCCAGAGATTTGACTAGACAAAGATAAACAGCCATGCATAGTTTACAATTTGAATCAGGGGATAGGAATAACTTGTTGAATATTTAATGCCAATTTCACGAGTTGCATTTTTGAAAATTTCCCATTTGAGGTTAATGACTACTTACGTTTGTCCACTTAAGAACTGTAATTTTTTGTGTATTAAAGTTTGAGAAGCGAAGAAAGTGATATTTTTTTTAATATAGAACTTTTCCAATCAGAAAACTAATTACCCTTGATGTTATAATTTATACCAAGTGATTGTCCGCACCCAAATTCCCTGCCAAAATATGAGTTATCATTTTTATTTATTCAAATTTGTTAGTATGTTTGTCATTTTTTTTTTCAAGAGACCGTACTGCATCAGACGCTTCTCAGTTGTAGGTCAGCAAATGCGACGCGCTTTCAAGACAAGAGCAGTGTCAGGTGTTTCCATTGTGAAATTAGTAAGGCAAAATTAAATAATAAAAAAGGGAAACATTGAGTTTTTACAGGGCCAGTTTTATCTGCTTAAAAGTTTAATGATTCACACTGTTAGATTCAAACAGTATTCGCCATCACGAATGTTTAAACAGACAGTGAACCAGATGGGCACATTCAAGATACTTTTCCGCAGTCAGATTTTGCGACACATTCTCACAGACGAATTCTTATGTTCAAAGATTACGAATTCTTATGTTCTTCACCTACATCTACATCTACACTCTTCAAACCATCGTGAGGTGCATGGCAGAGGGTAAGTCCGATTGTATCAGTTATTAGGGCTTCTTCATGTTCCATTCACGGATGGAGTGCGGGAAGAATGATTGTTTGAATGCCTCTGTGAGTGCAGTAATTATTCTAATCTTATCCTCATGATCCCTATGTGAGCAATAGGTTGGGGGTTGTAGTATATTCCTAGGGTAATCATTCAAAGCCAGTTCTTGAAACTTTGCTAATAGACTTTCTCTGGATAGTTTACGTCTATCTTCAAGAGTATTCCAGTTCAGCACCTTTAGTATCTCTGTGAGACTCTCCCATAGATTAAGCAAATCCGTGACCGTTCGTGCTGCCCTTCTCTGTATACGTTCAATCTCCCCAGTTAATTCTATTTGGTACAGCTTCCACATGCTTGACCAATATTCTAGAACCTGTCGCACGAGCGATTTGTAAGCAATCTCCTTTGCAGACTGATTGCACTTCCCCAGTATTCTACCAATAAACCGAAATCTACCAGCTGCTTTACCTACGAGTGAAGCTATGTGATCATTCCATTTCATATCCCAAAAAAGTGTTACACCCAGGTATTTGTATGAGTTGGCCGATTCCAGAAGTGACTCGTTGATACTATAGTCATAGGATACTACCTTTTTTTCGTTTTGTAAATTGCAAAATTTTACATTTCTGAATATTTAGAGCAAGTTTCCAATCTCTGCACCATGTTGAAATCGTATCAAGATCTGGCTGAATATTTATACTGTTTCCTTCAGGTAATACTTCATTTCAGATAACTGCATCATCTGCAAAAAGACTGATTTTACTATTAATATTGCCTGCAAGGTCATT
The DNA here is from genome assembly GCF_023864345.2 of Schistocerca serialis cubense. Lineage (NCBI taxonomy): Eukaryota > Metazoa > Arthropoda > Insecta > Orthoptera > Acrididae > Schistocerca > Schistocerca serialis. The sequence continues at coordinate 672,259,906 of NC_064642.1, forward strand.
AATATACAATATGAACAGCAAGGGTCCCAACTCACTTCCCGGGAGCACACCCGAAGTTACTTCTACATCTGACGATGACTCTCAATCCAAGATAACATGCTGTGTCCTCCCTACCCGTCAAAAATTTCACTTCATTTCCCATATAATCGTACATTTGACAATAAGCATAGGTGCGGTACAGAGTCAAATGCCTTTCGGAAATCAAGAAATACTGCATCTACGTGGTTGCCTTGATCCAAAGTTTTCAGTTTAGTATGTGAGAAAAGTGCGAGTTGGGTTTCGCATGATCAATGTTTTCGAAATTCATGCTGGTTGGCATTGAGAAGGTCATTCTGTTCAAAATACCTCATTATGTTTGAGCTTAGAATATGTTCTAAGATTCTAAAACAAAACGATATCAAGGATATGGAGCTTCGTTCAGTTTCAACAATTTCAGCTGTTTCTAAACACCACTGACACTAATATTTGTTTCATTCATCTTTCCAATGGTATGAATATTAAACTGGTGCAATTCTCCTAGGTTTTCCCTTACAAAGGAACATTTGAAAAAGGAATTAAGCATTTCAACTTTTGTTTTGCTAGCCTCAATTTCAGTTCCTATCTCAGTCGCTAGGGACTGGACACAATTTCTTTGGTTTCTGTGAAAGATTCCTTGACAATATTCTACTACAGTAGTCATTAAAGGCTTCACGCTTTGCTCTCTTGACAGCCAAACGCGTTTCATCCAGCATCTCTCAGTCTATAGTCCTACGTATTGTTTTACGCCTATTATGCAGTAACCTCTGTTTCTTTAGAAATTTCTTTATAGTGACAGCATATCATGGAGGTTCCCTACCATTATGAACTGTTCTGCTGGGTACATATCTATCAGTGCATGGTCAGCTATTCTTTTACACTTGAGCCAGTGTTCCTCTACATGCTCCTGCCCTGTGCTGAAAGTTTCAAGTTACTCATTGTGATAAGACACTACTGATGTTTATCTAGTTTACTGAATTTATATATCTTTCTGCTTCTTTTAGTTGTCCATTGTACTTTGGTAATCATTGTTGCCACAACCGTGCCATGATCACTGACATCAATGTCGATGTGGACATCCTCAAAAAGGTCAGATCTATTTATTGCCATTAGATGCAATGTATTTCAATCATGAGAGGAGTTCCTAACTATCTGTTCTAGGACGTTTTCAGTGAAGGCCTTTAGTAGTGTTTCACAGGATGTCTTATCACTCCCACCACTATCAAAACTTTAATTTTCCAGATTAATTGTTGGATCTTATGTACAAGTGAACTGAGATTTTCTCTAAAGTTTCCGGTTACAACAGGAAATGAGTCTGGTGGACGACAGAAGGATCCGATAACCATTTTATTGCTATCCCTGATACTGAGTATTGCCCAAACAGCCTCATATGCAGCTTCAGTTCCTACTTCAGTGGATTTGAGTTTCTTGTCTACTGCGACAAATACATTTCCCGTTTGCCTATTCTTTCGCTATGCACTTAAATTTTTCAGATTTCAAGCAGCGTTCTGTACCTAGTATTATGTGAGCTTCACTGCTTTTCACGAGAAAAAAAAAAAAAAAAAGGGTTAAAGTGGCTCTGGGCACTATGGGACTTAATATCTGAGGTCATCAGCCCCCTTGAACTTAGAACTACTTAAACCTAACTAACCTAAGGACATCACACACATCCATGCCCGAGGCAGGATTCGAACCTGCGACTGTAGCGGTCGCGCGGTTCCAGACTGTAGCGCCTGGAACCGCTCGGCCACTCCGGCCGGCTATGATGACTGCAGATAATATATAGGCTACTCCTCTTCAAGGGAAAAGTAGATGTAACACGATGTGTCAGTTAGAAAATCTGCTACGTTAAATAAATCTTCGAACGGTGATTTGCTACAAATTGTTCGTAGATTAAGCAAAGGACAATGGTAGCTTCCGAAAATTCTCAAAAATGCACGTTTGTTTGCGTTGTTGTACAGTGAAATTGTTGAGTGATGTATTTTTTGGCTGAACTGTAAACAAAGAACGCTGATTTACTACGAAATAAATTATGTTTCCAGAACACTCGTACCGGTAACTTACGAAATCACAGTGAGTCGTGGGAGCTCTGATCTTGGCGGCATGGCATTCCACTGATGCCAATAGCTACTTAGGTTGCCTATATCATCGTGAGTCGCGGGCTAAGGTCTTTGGTCGAGGTGTGTGTATTGTTCGTTGGGCGGAGACTGAGTTGGCTGGAGGGCACTTGGGTGACAAGTTGTGGCTTTTGGGGGACTAGAGATGTCTGACGCGGATCTCGAGGAACGGTCTAAGGTTAAGTCGGTCGGCGGCAAGACTGGCCGCCTCGTTTAAGGATTAGTAACGGCAGGTGGCGCGAAGACGTACGGACGTCGCGAGCAACCTGGTCTGCAAGTTCCCGGCTTACTCTGCAAACTTGGGGTGTACGGCACCTCGGCGATTGCCAGTGTGGGTTGGAGCCAATAACGTCTTGGTTGGAGTCCTGCAAGTTGCGGCACCTTCTCACCTAAGTGGAGTTAAGTGTTGTTTTCTTATTTCGAGTACTGATATTTTAAGGCCATGTCTGTGTTATGGAATTGGAACTGTTATATTAACATGGCTACCAGTGTTCGAGTGCATGACCATCGGTCAGTGTTAGTAATGGTGATTTTTGTTCTAGGCCACATCTCGTGCAAGTGTAAGAGTATAGATTTCGTGAAGCGAATAAATTGTGGCTGGATCTGTGTGGGAGGCAAGGTGGTACTGTGTGTGTTTGTGTTATTGTATCAGCAGGCGCTGATTGATCACTTGTGAATATTAGTAATTTTTAGGGAGTATTAAGCTGAATCGTTCAGGTACCCGCTTTGCCAATGGGTGATTCATACTGTTTTTAACGCCCTGCCCATTCTTGTGTGAAGATTTATTTGTGCAGATTGCTGTTCCCTTTTCATGTGTATAAGGAGGGCAACTCTGGCGGCAAACGACGCGTTTCTGCTCCCTAGGCCCGGAACAGAGGCGTGTTTCTTTGCTCGCGCGGCGGCATTCCCCTCGGGTTCACCGGCAGTCCGTGAGCGTCGTAGTGGCTCAATTTAAGTGAAGTTGATCGTTTGATGTGTGACAGGGCGGAGTGTCACCGTTTAAGCGGTAACCAGTTGTTAGACAGTGTCTGATGAATTGAAAGAGGTCAGCAGGTTAATAAGGCCTGTTTGCCAAGCCTGAGGTTCTTCCTAATTATACATCTGTAACTGTCTTCCTAAAACTGCCACTTTTGTGTTAGCAGAAGAGCCAACACCGTGTTACGAGTGGAGGCCGAAATGCACGCGTTTTAGCTCACGCAGGCTGGCGTGAGGAGGGAAGAACTACACTGACGTGCGGTCTGGAACATGACAAGGAATGAGAATTCAGAAAGCGGACGTAATTAGTTTGGTACTTAACTTTAATCCATTAATGATGAACGTCGCTCTTAACGGTACATGATTCACAATATTACCTGTTCATAATACATTCTTGAAGATAGTAATTATAGTAACTGAATATGGCCCTTTGCTAGGTCGTAGCAAATGACGTAGGTGAAGGCTATGCTAAACTGTCGTCTCTGCAAATGAGAGCGTATGTAGACAATGAACCATCGCTAGCAAAGTCGGCTGTACAACTGGGGCAAGTGCTAGGGAGTCTCTCTAGACTAGACCAGCCGTGTGGCTGCGCTCCGTCTGCAATCATTGACAGTGGCGACACGCGGGTCCGACGTATACTAACGGACCGCGGCCGATTTAAAGGCTACCAGCTAGCAAGTGTGGTATCTGGCGGTGACACCACAACCTCTCTTGTTACTGCTTCTCAGCGCGTTAAGTTTAAGACCCGTTACTTATCAATATAAATTGCCGAACCTCACCTTGACCCACAGTCATTAGCTACTACACTTGCTGTGAAATTTGGCTGCTCGTTCCATGTTGCCTTTGATAGCCGTCTGCTGTAGCTGTCAGCTTACTTCGAATTTTTGGAAATTGTATAGTTATTAAAGTTCTGCTGGTGTATACCAGTTGAAGTACATTTCATTTGCATGTACTTCAATAATTATGAATTTTGGGTAATTGTATATTTGTCACCGATCGTTGTTAATGTTTGGTTGCAATATACAGGCGGGAATTTATGTATAAATTTTATACCTTCTCAGTTGGCTTGTTTGAGGGAGTATGTATTTTATTGCTTAAGGGATTTTCTTATTAAGGGCTATGCATTGCTAAGCGGCCTTCCAACAGCTACAATCAGTGGCGTATCTTGTGATTTGCGTATTTTGATGAATGTTTAATTGGGTAACGGCTACCTAAGCTTGCACTTTGTTAATACATTTAACAGCTGTTATTGTAATTCATTTGATTGATAAAAATTGATAAAACTGTATGTTAAACCTGCTTGCAGCCACGCCTAATTTATGTGACTTTTCTTTTTTTTTTGGGATCTCTGTACTTCCGATTTTCATGTCCTGCTCTTAATGGTATAACTGTTAAAGTTCTTTTTTTTAAATGATATCAACCTGTTCAAGTTATGGTCAGAGTTCTGATTCATTTAGTAAGTTTTTAAATTGTAATGTTAATGTTGTCATTAAGTAATAAAGTCTATTACACGAAACAACAAATTACAAATATGTAGATCCATCTTACATGTTTTTCCCTTAAGGCTATCCTAAATCTAGTTCTGAGACATCATACAGAAAATTCTCAAACTAATCTATTTCTAATTGTACAATGAAATAAGACAACGATTGTTTTGAACGAAGATAGGCCTGAAGCTTCCTGGCAGATTAAAACTGTGTGCCGGACCGAGACACGAAATCGGGACCTTTGCCTTTAGCGGGCAAGTGCTCTACCAACTGAGCTACCCAACCACGACTCACGACCCGCCCTCTCCGCTGCGGAGTGAAAATCTCATTCTGGAAACATTCCACAGGCTGTGGCTAAGCCATGTCTCCGCAATATCCTTTCTTCCAGGAGTGCTAGTTCTGCAAGGTTCGCAGGAGAGCTTCTGTAAAGTTTGGAAGGTAGGAGACGAGGTACTGGCAGAAGTAAAGCTGTGAGGGCGGGTCGTGGGTCGTGCTTGGGTAACTCTGATGGTAGAGCACTTGCCTGCGAAAGGCAAAGTTCTCGAGTTCGAGTCTCGGTCCGGCACACAGTTTTAATCTGCGAGCAAGTTTCATATCAGCGCACACTCCGTTGCAGAGTGAAAATCTCATTCTGGAAGATAGGCCTACTATTCTGAAAATTTATTAAAGAGCAGAGTTTAGTTTAGGCCTACAATTGATAACAGTACCAGTTTATCGCGACACTCGCGAATGTTCGGAATTTAACAATATACCACAATACAAAGGGGTATTGATACAATCAATGAAAGATAACACAGGTGCGACGCGAACAGTAAAATATGCGAAACCTAGAACTTTAAGCGGCACACGATCTTGTATACGCAGTCTCACCAAAGGGAAAATTCCTAAGTCGGCTGCTTTAAATAAATAAACGTGCGTATTGGAGAGATTTTTCAATTAGCTGATTCTGTGCACACTTGTACACTGCCGAAGAAGAACACTGCAGCGTAAGTTTATCTCGATCAAAATCGCTAAAATATGCAGCACAACAAACCACGTCGTCTGTCTGTTGCACCTAACAGTGCAACAACGTTGAAAGTTTATGTAATCTTACAGATACCTTACAGTGGCACCACGCAAAACCTTTAATGAATAACAACAATATTATTATTGTTATTATTATTATTATTATTAAGAAAACTTTCAAAGGAAACCAGAAACTTTAGAGAACTACCTCTGGCTTGGACTACCGGATGGTTGTAATTAAGGTGCAGCTACTAAGTAAGTTCCAGTGTGGGCTGTATTTATCGCATGGCAGCTGCATTTTAATTATACCCGCCACGTACTGCCACAATACACTGCGGCTCGAACGCCGTCGGTGCACACGACGCGTCACATCGCTTGAAAACAGGCGAAATCATGACTGGTCGGACCACTCTACGCTTTTCCATCTACCATCTGTTTTCGGTATTGTTCGGCTTATGAAGACAAACAGCTTTGTTTGTCTGTTTTAGCAACGGCCTTTTACGAGGTATGCTACTCATAAGTCCATTTCAAGGCTTTCCCTTCGTAATGTTCCCTCGCTGACCTGGTTGAGATGGACCTGCATTCATTTACAACAGAAAATCCTGTCAGGTTTGAAACACCTTATCATTGACAAGGAGTGACATCCGTCTCCGGGTCACGTATGTTGCCATCTTTTTAGAACCACTTATCTTACACTGCGTCATATGGTTGCAAGTGGTACTCCATTACTCGTAGGCACGCTGGACAGTCCACATTAAGACATGATGTGGTCTTGGCGACATCGAAATAGAATAGCTCACTTCTTGATCTGTCTCGTCTCTATATAGATTCGTGTTACTGATCTTGTCTCGTATAACCGACTTCCATAAACAAACTCCTTCACTGCAGTTACCTACGTCAGCGATCGAAGGTCACGTGACCGTCTGGTGCCATTTCCAAGCCATCTACAGCTCTTCAAAGCGACCAGAGCACTCTTTTAAGTCGATGACAAATACAGGTGGCGACCAAAAAGTTTCCTTTCGAAGACCGCACAGTCCGGAATCGGTAGGCCAGTCAGGCAAAATGGCTGTGAGAATTAAGGCAATCAGCCCGCCGACGCACCAGTTTGAAGATACCGTTTGGTGAAACATCGCGTCCTGCTGTATGAAGAAGTCCGTAACTGTCTCCCGAACGTCCTCGTGCGTCTGGAATCGTCGACACTTCATAGCCTTTTCTTAGGGACAAAAGGCGTAGTAATCCCTTGGGGAGAGATCAGGACTATAGTACGGGTGCTCGAGTGTCACCCACTCGCGTTGATGTAACGTCTGTGTGGCCTCCCAGATCGACAGGCACCTTCTGTTGAATCGCGATAAACACGGAGGTTGGCGCACCATTCCATAATGGTGGTTTCCTACACACATGCTGCCCCATACAAATTCTTCATTCTGCGGAGTTTGTCCTGCGTCAGCCAAGAAAATAATAGCAGCATGGTGGTAGTAACTTCGCTTAGTTCGCGTTTCCTCACTTACCGCACTCAGGCCGGAAAAATACTAATGCCACAGTAATCCCTTTGTAATGTCTCTTGCAGCGGTCTCTCCACGATATTTTCTGAAATTTTTATAAATTGTATAACTCAGTACATATCTCGAAATATCTCTTCTTATCTTACCGATTATCAATGCAAAGTAGTTTCAAGCCCAATTATTCCTTGGAGCGTCCATTTACTCCATGGAATAGCTTCTCTGCTATCTATGTTTTCTCTTATGAAAAGAATAGAACTTCTTGCCGATTAGTCGTAAAAGAAGGATCTATATGTACGTATTGTTGAGCGAGTCGCCATCTTGATAAGATTCTGTATGGGAAGGAGTTTAATACATGAACTAAACTAAAGAGATCGACTGACAATTTTCGTCGCACCGAGACTTCGAAATTGCTTCACTGCCTTATGGAATTTAAGTTAAGCTTAATTTAATCAGGACAGAGCAGTATTGAACTGTGTGAATGTGATAAGTCTGCTTTGTCAATGAAAATTCCCTTAATATACGCATGTTTTTGCTATCCTGATCAGTGAGGCTAAATCGGGCCGGTGTGACAGAGGTTCTTTAAATTTGTTGTTGTTGTTGTGGTCTTCAGTCCTGGGACTGGTTTGATGCAGCTCTCCATGCTACTCTATCCTGTGCAAGCTTTTTCATCTCCCAGTACCTACTGCAACCTACATCCTTCTGAATCTGCTTAGTGTATTCATCATTGCTTTTATAATGTAGCTTCATTGATGGATCTTGTCATGGGTTCATTTCCTTGCGTGGAACACAAATTTTCTCGAGATAGATTTAAGGATCTCTCAAAGAATCTGCTTAGTGTATTCATCATTGCTTTTATAATGTAGCTTCATTGATGGATCTTGTCATGGGTTCATTTCCTTGCGTGGAACACAAATTTTCTCGAGATAGATTTAAGGATCTCTCAATGTTTTCTTTCAACTGTTGAAGTTCTTCGCCTAGTTGTTCTTTGGATCTCTCAATGTTTTCTTTCAACTGTTGAAGTTCTTCGCCTAGTTGTTCTTTGGCTTCACGAAATCCTTTATTAAATAAGGTTTCTTCAGAACCCTCGGTCATGGATTGTATAGCTGCTCTGACCGTATGTTCAATATTGTCTGAACAAATGCTTTTCCTTTCTAAACTTAACTGCGAGAATTTTCCCGCGAGAATGTTTACCTTATGATCAACCTCGTCTTGTCTCTCCTTTATGTTATTTATGGATTTATCCAAATTTTGGATGTCCTTCGGGATCTTGTCTTGTGATTGTCTCAAATCCTGCATATCTGCTGACATCTCGTTTACTTGTTGCTTTAACTCATCGTGAACTTCAACTAATACCGGAATTACCGCGATAGAACATTGCATCTGTTCTTGTGCTTGAACTATCTGTGGGATTGATTCGACCTGCTCTTTAATAGTATCAAGCTTAGTAGCAACATACTCAGTTAGCTCTAGGCGTAACTTCTTCGCATTTTCATTACACTGCTGAGTGACTTGCTCAATTTGAGCAGCTATTCCATGGAGTAAATGGACGCTCCAAGGAATAATTGGACTTGAAACTACTTTGCATTGATAATCAGTAAGATAAGAAGAGATATTTCGAGATATGTACTGAGTTATATAATTTATAAAATTTCTGAAAATATCGTGGAGAGACCGCTGCAAGAGACATTACATCTTGTCTAAATGTCGGTGTTTATAAGCGCGTCACGGAGTCGTACGCGCTACGTTGTATATTCGCTGCAGCAACACCCTCAAACGCCAACTTTTTAATCATCTCTTACGTTTTATACAATTAACTTGTTATCTCAGTTATTAACTTCATTGTAAATACTATGGACCTATAGAACAATATTACAAGGCATCGAATACCTACGCAGACTCCTTTCATGAGCGCGCAAGTGCATCGAGCGCTTATCTACTGTTTTCGTATCAATGTACAGTAGTTCTCCCAGGAAGCATTAGTGTGGCTGGCTCCCACAGAATCTCAGAGTAGTCTCACGTAGTGTCACCGTAGATTATACATATCTATGGAGTGACCATAGTTTACTGCCCATATTCTCAATATCAGACCGGGGAAGTCGCGTGAGTTTGGGACGACACGGGTTGTCTACAATTTGCGGTAAGAGCGAAACTTGTATTCGCCACGTTTTAGATACGTTTCTGCACGTTTACGTTTCAGTAACAGCTACGGTGCAGTATTGTCGTTGTGAAATGAGGCACTTCCTATGTTGAAAAATATCGAGACGCGGCATTATAAAGTCTTCTGAATATAATTACCGCGATTTTATGACCACATGTTTACGAGAAAAGTACTAGAGAAGTTAGCAAGTGTGTTTGAATAAACTGACCGTCAGTGTATATGTATCCGTGCTATGTTAATCTGCAGATGAAATGTGTGTATGGCATCTGATTAATTTCCTCCAGTTTATGCTGATTCTCAAATCCTTGTGTGTATCTAAGTATCTCTACATGAGACAGTTTTCAATGTAGTGTCACTAAACATAACTAATTAGAACAGATTGGGCAATATGAATTAAAAGGTTGACTTCTACATAAAATGGCAGTTATTCTTATTACAAACACAATTTTTTATGACAGAAGCAACTAGTATCGGATAATAAAACAGCGATATCTTTGGTCACTCACATTATCAACTATACAACGTCTGTTAGACGATAATACGTTTCTCTCCAAACTCTAACAGAGAGAACAGAAGAAGAATAATTATTGAAGATTTTGTATTTTGTTTTAGAAACAAAAATTAACTGAGATACTATATCTTACGCCTGCCACATGTATATAAATATATTATCGGCAGTGGCTCGTTTTTTTTTATTTTACAGGTTACTATTCCTTGCTGTAGGGGCTGTGATTTTTGATATTTTTTGTCTAAACCAGCAAGGCAAAACAGTGGCCACTACTTCCACCACATCAAGTGGCTTTAGTGCTCACGTACTCACACTGAGCCGTGAACACTTCCCAGTTTATCAGTGGGGAATAGTTGAACATCATTACTACTGTTATCGGTGCCATGCGTGCAATGGTCGTGTGAGGCGCGCGATGTAGAATCTTTATACTATCGGTAATGGCAGCAGACTTGCACGACCTTATAGCAACCGTTCTGCGTTATTCTCTTACACTAGGGGTGAGTTCACGTAATGAAAGAGAGACTGTGTCAGATTAACGGACTCATTTATTAAACAGTTGAGAATCGAACAATAATACAACCAAATGGGGGTGGGGGGGAGGAAGAAAGATTCGAGTTCAGCAGCCTGCCCTAACGTACGTTCATAACACGCCACGATAGCTGGAGGAAAGGAATTTTAGGAGCGATCGCCGTATTATCAAATAAAATCACATTTAGTACAGGAAGGGGTTGCAATGACCACCACCAGGAATTAGCCAAAGACTAAGAAGATGCTACTGTGCGTGAATCGCTCGGTAGCCTCCCGTACTAAAGCAATAAAACCCGCAAGACGCGAAACTATTCACAATGACCTATCTGGTTCCTCTTGGGCCGCAGGGCGCGAATCTACAGTGCACGTCGGCGCTCACGCTTACCGAACTCCATGTCCTGGAAGTTCGGTCTCCGGTACGGTCACACTAGAACTGAACTACTGCCCCTTTGACCACTATCCACCCGCGGAGGGCGGTGGCACCTACCCGCGAAAAACGGGCGCGCACCTGAACTGGCCAATAATAGGGCCGGAATTTCATAGGGAGGCGACCTGGCGACGTTAAAATCGAGAAGAAATAGCAGTTACAAGGTTGGTAAGGCAGGTTGGGGAACTGAGAACAGGAGAAACTTTGGCCACTACTGAATGTTCAAACGACACCACGTGCTACCCTGGCTATCGGAAAAAGAGATGGGAAACGGGAGCCCATCATGGCTGCTAGGAAGACTGCTGCCCTCGCCCATAAACAAAGAAAATTTCTAGTGCCAAGCTCCTCTCACAGATCAGTGCGAGACAATCTGTAGAAATCGTCAAATAAATCAGGCAAACCATAGAAATTACTAATATTACCTGAATTATTATTTTACCGTCTACCAGAATGCTGGGATTAGAAATATGAAATACGAGCGCTGAATGGTGAATGAAGTGCACGTCTTTCAATATTCTTTCTTGCTACTCGGCATATTTATTCCATACAGAATTTTTAAATGTTGAATTATAAACCAGTGGAATAGAAAACGTAAAAAAAGTATTGTCGTCTGTCACTACCTTTATTACCCCAAAATTCGAACATTGATCTTGTGTCTTTTATTATATTTGTATAGCATGTGGTTTTATTTTTCTGATAAGATATATGTCTACAAAAAACAGAAGGGTAGAAAAAGAAAAATTAAAAAATAGAATGGACAAGCTGTTGGTTCAAATTGTTTACCGTATTTACCGCAACAATTTCATAATTCCATGTTTTTTTCGTGAAATTTAGACGCATTCTAGTGTCATTCTAACATACGTAATTAATTGGAACAGATACTGGGCAGTATGAATCAGTGCAAAAGAAAACATAAACTCTAAATAAAGTGGAATCTGAGCTGTGATACAGTGGCGAAAAAGCAGAACACCAGTGCTCTTCACATGTTTAAGCCAATCTCAGTTCGTAGTGTCAAATTGTTCTTAAGGTGATTTCTCTCCAGCTGCGAAAAAATAATTCTCATAATACACTAAGCACTACACGGGCTAATTTAGCTGTCTTGCAAGAGTCAGAGCCCATCCCGCTAGAATTCGAACTGAGTCAATGTCAACAGAGGGAAAGCCACTCTTGGGACTACTTTCGTGTCGCGAAGACGTTCTGGTCCCCCCCCCCCCCCCTTTTTCTGTTAGACGACGTAGATCTGCGATTTGAACATGCTGTAACTGGGTGAGGTTGGTGTTCATGGGTATCGCTTTGTCTTCTTGCACACCGTATTACTTTTGATTCATATTTACAGACAATAATTTCTCGCAATGCGCATTTATTCAAACAGTAGCTAATACCAGCTTCCCTTTATGAACAAACCATGTGGCCAAGTAGATGGTGGTATTCATATGCGGTTACCGAACCTGTAAATACTGGTGGAAACTGAACTCTCCGTGCCTCAGCTGAAAATGTGAAGAACGATTTTGTTGTATTATTTCCTGGACATGTCATATACAGACATTATTGATCAATTTTTTGTGATATTTGAATAAAATGGTAATTGTGTGGTATTTTAATATAATCGTAATTGTGTGGTAATTGAATAGCTTGGTAATCACACATGTGTTTATCTATCTTGCACAGCTTTTTTGAGTATGAGAATGTCATTCTGCAACAGTTTGTTTTCGATACTTAAAAGGTTTCCTCTGTCCGAACTTGCATCCATGTGGCTTTATATGATTGCTCAAATTCTGGCTTTCCTTGTAATGTCTGGTCCCCTTTTTACCGTTTCACTGCAGTTAAAATGCACTTCCTTTACCTCGGCACACATCATCTCGTAGCATTTACAGCTATCAGGTGAATCGACAAGTTGCAGTTTGCTGAAGCAAGCAACTGCGAGTAAATAAACTGTGAGATGTATTCCGTCATAGTTTGCTGGGGGCAGAATTTTTTTTTTTTTTTTTTTTTTTTTTTTTGTAAGTGCTGAATTACATAATATACAGAAGGAGAAAATATTGGCTTGCATGCGTTCTGTCTACATGGTGAAATACGTTACACAGTGATGCAGTGATTAAACAGCATTACTGGACAAAATCATTCATATGTTTATTTCAGACACTTTTAAATGAATCTTTCCTCTGGGCTTGTGCGAACAGTACCGTTGTGTGTTAGAACGTTCAAGTCAGACTGCGTTATCATGCCCGAAAATTGGCTAAAAATCGTGGTGACACCTGCTTCGGAACTGTGATTGACATTTTGTTACGTTCTCCAATCGGCGGCAGACTTTCACGTGAGGAGAATAGCGGCCTCCCGTGCGAACCATCGGCACCAAGACTGGAGCCACTCTACTGGAGTGATGACCGCGGCCCTTGCTTACCGCAAGTGGGCACAGGGCCAGAGCTCTCAGGGGGAGTGGCCCTTCACTCCGTCACCTCGGATTGCTTGTCCTCATCCTTCAGTACTAAGAAGCCGCAAGGGGTCATGCTTCCAAAGAACCTTCTCCCCTACGGACTCACTAAAGTATCATCCAACTCTACGACGTTAGTTACCCTTATACAGCTAATTTTTTTTAAATTAACCTAACTAATCTTCAAACTATAAGACAAAGAAAAAACTCAGAATGATGGTAACTCAAGATTTATTGTCTGGCTGAGAAATCGTGAGCGGATGTATCTTTATTTGTGTGTGCGTTGTTTTATGCATTATAAGATGAAAAACCTCCATCAGAACATACCAATGGAACTTTTGTAAATATTATATAATTTAAACAATACTCCGGACTATGTGTTTTGAGCTATAAAAACGTCTGTTTCTCACAAAATAAAAATAAATTAATAAAGTAGTATAGCAAATTAAACTAGGGTGTTTATGTAAGCGTGCATCTATTTAAATATGTTTATAATTTTTAAACAGTATATTACTGAAAATGGTCTTTTGCACAGGCAAAACCGTTATTTCTAAGAAAACTAAATGACTCAGAAGGAAACTGAGAAAATTCCGGGAAAGTTGAGAAAACCCCAATTTGGTTTGATATGTTTTATATGTGTTTTGCATAAGATAAATGTGTGTTAAGATGTGTGGAAAATGTTGTATCAGAATGTTCGCACTGACACACGAAAGACCATCCTCGCCTACCAGCCGATCTTGAGAGCTGTAGAAGGGAAGTCGTATGTATCTATTAACAGCGAGTAAGTTGCGATCTGAAGTGTTCGGAATTTTGCTAAGTATGAGATCTGTGACTTGTGAAATGCAAACTTAGAAGAATTGCGGGAAAGATTCCTGTGGACTTGCAAATTTCTGGAAGTTTGCGAGTATTTCGAACTTCTCGCAAGTTGGACAGAGTGGAACATAGATTACTTCAGTGAGTTGGTGAACGTGATTAGATGTTATAATTCTCCTAAGTTGGACTGTTCCAATTTTGTATATTTCTGTGAGTAAGAAAATGTTCGGACGTTACATGCTGGACAGAGATGAAAGAATATTTCAGGGAGATAGTGTGAGTTAACCTTAGAATACAAGAATAAACTACTGAATTAAATAGGGTGTTGTGACAAATGCGTTGATTGTCCCCTTGACGATTAACGGAGCGAAATAAGTTGAAGCAAACAATCATCCGGAAACCCACTCAACAACAGTTGTATTAATTATTTACCTTACAGTCGCAACCTACTTTTATTTTCCTCATTGCTTCTTCGATGATTTAAAAATAGGTGAGAAAGAGTACACCCCTGTATTCCACTCTTTTTAATTCGAGTGTTTCGTTCTTGGTCTTCATTCTTATTTTTTCTTCTTAGTGCTTAAACGCAAAGTATACAACCCCTCTTTCGTTAAAGCTTGAAACGTCCCCTTAGAAAAATTAGTGAATTACTGTGCTTGTAAACCCCTTACGTTATTTGATTTTCAAAAAACTGAGCAGAACTGAACGTACTCAGACATTTCTCTCTTTACTTATTCTGATCAACATTAAAAACTTACATGTATTTATCTGAAGATTTAGAACGTATTGCATCATATTTCACCTCGTAGTTCCTGCTATATAAAACACTCACAAGAGCATCGTCTTCTGTCCAGGCATTCCCATTTGAGTTCACAGAGCATCATCGTAATACTTGCATGCTAATCGAACATACCGGTAACAAATCTAGCACCACGTCTCTGCATTGCTTCGACGTCTTCCTTTAATCCTACGTGGTGGGGATACCAGACATTGAAGCAGTACTAAAGAATAGGTCGCACTCGCGGCCTATATGCCATCTTCTCTCCCAAAATTTTCCCAATAAAACGACGTCGAGCACTTCCCTGTTACCAATCTGACGTGGTCATACCATTTCTTATCGCTTTGCAATGTTACGCCTAGGTATTTAATCGATATTAAAGCGCTACATGACACAGTCATAATACTGAGTGCGTACACTACGAGATTGTTTTTCCTACTCATCCGCGTTAACTTACATTTTTATTCTTCTTTTTTTATTCTCATTTCATGGGCGGCAATGAATGTAAATTGTCCCAATGCAGGTTCCCATGAAACTGTTAGTATCACCACAGTAGAAGTTCATCACATCACAGGGGCAGCAAAACATGATAATTTGAATTAGTGGTTAGTCATAGGCAATGGGCGGCTGTTCTTGAAGCCTTCCTTTGAGATGGGCCTGTAATAGCAGCTGGTTGTCAGCGGTAGCACAGTTAATCTGGATCTCGTCTAAATGGATTGGCCAGCGTGCACGTGACCTAGAGCGGATCGGGGTAAGGAACTCATTCCGTGGCTTTAATGAGTCAAGCTAGCGGTGGTGGTTCCAGCTGTGTGACCGGCCTCTGGCTCAAATCGGCACTCGGCATAAACATAGCGTCGCCACGCCCCTGTGGTGTCCTTCACGTATGTCTTGCCTCCGTGTCAGTCTCACGTTTCCTTTGCGCGTCAGGGACTATGTATCAGTACAAAAGTGCCTCAACTATTGGGATTTTCGTCTTTCGTCAAAAAGATGTGACAGGGAAGCTGTCTACGGGAAATGTGCAAAACCCGGTCACAAAAGATTCGAATGTCGTGAAGAAACAACTATTGGTTGTACTCATTGCAAGAGCAGGAAAAGAACATGTAACAAAGCTGGGGTGTCAGAATGTCCTACTTACAAAGAACTCCACAGAAAACAAATATAAAAACGGGAGTATGATGTCACCAACAATGTCAACTAGCACACACCAAAACAAAAGCAACGAGATAGTACTCTTTGGATATCTAGGTAGGGATAAGAACACCAGCATCCCACCTCGTAGAAGCAAACACAAATCACCAGTACCCGGAACAAGAGAGTGGCGACGCGTGGTAGCCTGGAGGCGACAACTTGGGATGCTGCTGACTACACTCTCTCCTACGGACGTGAATCCCCTGAATGGTTGTGACACAGTGCAAGAAAAATATTTTAGCCTAACAGATTACACTGACGATGCGTGTTTCTACGGCGTTATGGACTACAATGTGGCGAGGCATATCAGACACGAACTTTTCCAGTAGGCAACACTCCAAACGGTTACCTTTCACTGGTAGAGAAAGCCCTAAGTGAAGAAGACCTTAAAACAATACGCTACACACAACAGAAGTACGTAAAGATGACGATAGACATCCAAGATATGGTCATGCCCACCAAGAGCAGGAGCATGACACAGTCGTTAAACACAGCACACCACAGTTAACAGAAGTACATAACATGACAATAGACGTCCGAGACGTCGTCAAGCCCATACAGAACAGGATAATGACACAGGCATGAAACCAGTACATATGTAAATTAATTATTCCCTCGCCAGAGGATAGGTTACCGTATAAATGAAACAACTTCAAAACGATATGAATATGGCTCATCAAAATGTAAACCATACATGCAAACTGTAAGTTTCATCTACGGTGGAAATACGGACGAAAAGACAACTCAGGTGCAAGAGAAATAAACGCAGACAGAAAAATTCAGACACAGCATATGGATGCTAAGAAAAAACATGAACACACAAAAAGCTCTCACTGAAAAATCACAACAATCTTCAACTGCCGAGCCGGCCGCCGTGGCCGTGCGGTTCTGGCGCTGCAGTCCGGAACCGCGGGACTGCTACGGTCGCAGGTTCGAATCCTGCCTCGGGCATGGGTGTGTGTGATGTCCTTAGGTTAGCTAGGTTTAAGTAGTTCTAAGTTCTAGGGGACTTACGACCTAAGACGTTGAGTCCCATAGTGCTCAGAGCCATTTCAACTGACGAGACATCACATCACCAAAAACCGGAAACTACATCAAGAGATAAATACCACGAATGAGTTAATCAAACAAAGTTACAAAACCGTAAACTAAGAAACAAAATAGACTAAATTGTCATCGAAGAGAACTTGTACCTAAGTCGACTCGAAAAGAATGGAGTTTTTCAACTGCACGAAGACTGGCAGCAAGACTGAATCACCCATTGGGCGACATTATATGCTACCCCACAACTGAACATACAGAACGATTCTACGAACCGAAAACCTATCAACAGATAAACTCAAACTCTGTAATCTTGTACGTAAATCATGTGAACGAAGGTTCAAAAAATGGTTCAAATGGTTCTCAGCACTATGCGACTTAACTTCTGAGGGCAGCAGTCGCCTAGAACTTAGAACTAATTAAACCTAACTAACCTAAGGACATCACACACATCCATGCCCGAGGCAGGATTCGAACCTGCGACCGTAGCGTTCACGCGGTTCCAGACTGAAGCGTCTAAACCGCACGGCCACACTGGCCGGCTGTGAACGAAGGAATGAAGACCTTAATCTTGACAATGTCTACAAGGAACTGGTAAGTATGCATGGACGCATGTACCTCTATTACACCCAGAGCGGGCCGAAATTCTTTGTTTTTACTAAATTTTCATAATGAAAGTCTTGCAGATAAACTGTATGAGTAGCACGATGGTGGTTGCAGAACTTGGTAGGCAGGTGATCGAGGTGTGCGCGGACATATTGTGTTTGCCAGGACAGTACACACGAGATAGAAGAATTCCAGACCTTCCGAGGCAGTAAATGCAAATCACAGGCACTAACAAGACCAAGGATGCAATCGTTGTAGAAAACAATAACATTACAGTAACACAAATAACGCAATTATGAACACAACATACGGTTACAGTCGAAATAACTTTAGGCAAGAAAACGTGGATCATCTCGTCGATCTACACCCAGTACTCATTTGACATAGAGCATTTTGCTGAAGTAATAAAAGATATTGCTCTATTTGCAAATGGCAAACGACTACTTATCTTAACAGACATAAATGCTACGTCAACCCTCTGGCACTGTGACAGAACGGACGCCAGAGCACAAATAATAGTCGACGTTATAAACGAATGTAATCTTTTCGTTTTAAACAAACCAGACTAGCCGCCATCTTACCATAGACATAGAGTAGGCAGCAACATAGACATTTCTCTGGCAAACAGCTCATCATTAATACAGATGCTCTATAATTACATACACTATAAAGACACACAGATACAGACACAATACAACATCGAAAGTTGCTGTTACGCAGAGCGAACTGACAAAAACTAAGACAAGTGATTGAAGAGTTTCCTCTATGTGGTACCCAAGGAAGCATAGATTACAGAGCTCACGTTCTTACAGACGTCTCACACAGAGCACAAGTTACAGCAATACCTGCAGCACGCGACTCACCCTAACAAAGGGCACCATGGTCAGCACTATTAACAAGAGTAAGAAAAGACACTCGTGATAAACCACGATTTTACCAAAAGTCAAAGACAGAACAGGAAAGAGAAATTAGACTTCAACATTATTGTGAGGCTAAAACACGACACAAAGACGAACTACATAAGACCAGGAGAGACCACTGTGACATATATCTTAGGATGAACTTACAGAGGCCGGCCGCTGTGGCCGAGAGGTTCTAGGCGCTTCAGTCAGGAACCGCGCTGCTTCTACGGTCGCAGGTTCGAATCCTGCCTCGGGCACGGATGTGTGTTATGTCCTTAGGTTAGTTAGGTTTAAGTAGTTCTAAGCCAAGGGGACTTACAGAACAGCACCTGGGGGGAGCAGTTTAAACTGCAGACTGGACGTGTAAAGACACCTACAGTATTATCAACACTGAAGAAACCAGATAGTACCACCACAAGAGGCTGGAGAAGCACAGCACAGTATATCCTCAACAAACTACTTCCTGACGATGACCACACTCAGGACAATCAACTTCACACCGCCCTTCGTAAACTACTTTATGACAAATACGAAAACGAAGGTACCACCATCCCCTTTGTTCGCGAGGAAGCTGCACTGGCAGTACACAAAATAAAGAACAAAATGGCTCCGTGTCGTGATGGCATCCACCCCGAAACCATCAAGCAAGCTTCCACTTTTCGTACCATACCTGACAGACTTACTAAATGATGCTCAACCAGAAGGACGAATACCAAATACGGAACACGGCAAATGCCGTTATAATCAAGAAAGCGGAGGACAAAGACCCGACTGACCCTAAGACATACAGACCAATCTGCATCATTAACACTCTGGCAAAGGTACAGCAGAGATTGCTGTGCGGCAGCCTTCAGTCGCACCGGCAGCTCTTCGGCCTTAGCCGACATCAGGTTTTCAACCACATAGATCCACCGACTACGCAGTAAATAGGGCCATAAAAATGGCACAGACAATACATGACAAATACGTAGTAGCAATCCTAACTGACATAGTTGGTGGTTTCGACAACCTCTGGTGGGCGGCGCTGTTTGCAAGACGTAGATGAATGTTCCACTAGCTCTATAAAACAGACTTAGAGATTACTGTAAAAACAGGATAGTGGAATGGAAGACTGGTCACTAGAAGGTTATAAAAAGGATAACAAACGGTTGTCCGCAAGGATCCATATGCGAACGATTTTCTGGGACATAGCCATAGAACCACTACTGAATGCACTAGAAGACAACGACCCGGCTGACAGGATGTTTATGTGACCCTATGGTCACGGTATCTGTAAACTCCAGATCCCAATTACAGAGTAAAGCCATGCGGCACCTCACGTTCATCGGTGAATGGTGCACGAACAACAAACTCACAATGGCAACAAACAAAACTGTTTACCTACTTCTAAAAGGCAAACTGAAAACAATTTTTGAAGTTAAAAAACAAATCTATAAAAAGTAAAGCTGTGACAAGATGCCCTGGCATTTGTATTGACGAACATTTACACTTTGAACATGCCAGACTGACAATTAACAAAGCTACGAAATTGATGCATAAACTTGCAAAATTGAACACTGTAAGATACAGACTACCCCTACAGATAATGAGAACATATCACACGGCACTCTTTGAGTCAGTAACTTGTTTTGCGGCTGGTGCCCAGTCATGCAGTGCAAGCATGGCTGCGCCTACAGGACAAGAGCTTTTACCAGCAAGGAATACATGCTCTTCCACAACGTTGGCGCACAGCCATAGAACGTGATGGAGACTACGTAGAAAAGTAGGATATGGACAACACATGTTGATGTATATTGTCACCAAATTCTGTCTTTTAAAAACGAATATGTTCTGAGAAAAAAAAATGTGGGGCTTTACTTATTGAACTTTAACCCGAAATCTGCGTATTTCGCGGCAACCTTGTCTATAATCCGCTGGCTCGAACCGAGGTTCCGAAGTACTGAACATTTCAATGTGCCCAGAAATGACTGTACTGGACTTTCCCAAATGTTCGCTCAGCGCTTCAAATTTAGTTTTTTACTCTTCAGTTTCACAAGCGACATTTACCACTTGTTCGTCAACCCCTTTCAACTTAACACCTACTGAACAGAGATTTTCCTCTACGTTATCCCAAGCTACCTTATTTTCCACCAAGACCTGATCTAGCAGCTCGCAAATCAGCTGCCTCCACATCAAGTGGAGTCGAAAATTCCTCCATGGTGCTCCATTGCAAAAAATGGTTCAAATGGCTCTGAGCACTATGGGACTTAACATCTGAGGTCATCAGTCCCCTAGAACGTAGAACTACTTAAACCTAAATAACCTAAGGACATCACACACATCCATGCCCGAGGCCTTTTAAAATTACAATAAAATTTCATGCTAACTTTAATTGCACTTCTTTTTCTTCTGGTTCCACAATATTATCTATATTATCCAATCTATAAGTTACTATTCTTGATTTGAAAGCTGGGTGTTTTCTATCAACTCGTTTGGGTGCTTTGAAACAATCATCATCATCTAGAAAATTGAAATCACGTAAATTTTTCTGATAATTTTTTTGTTTTATTTCTTGACATTTATCAACTAGAAGTTTCTTAAGATAATTCACATTATCGATATTAATAATTTTGCCCTCATATCTATTGATAAGATCAATTAATTGTTGTTTATTAATTTTAGTATAATTTTTAAATTTTTCTTTTTACAAATTTGATGAAGTGCATTTAAGAATTTTTTTACTCAAATCTTCATCACTATTAATTTCAATTTCATCTCCTTTGATAATTGGTCTTTTCTAAATTTAGAATAATTTTTTATTTTGTTTGCTTTACAGATTTGGCAAATATCTTTTACATTTTTTAAAATCTAATCATCATCATCATCATTGATTTTGTTATCAGCATGACTTATA
Organism: Schistocerca serialis cubense; assembly: GCF_023864345.2. Lineage (NCBI taxonomy): Eukaryota > Metazoa > Arthropoda > Insecta > Orthoptera > Acrididae > Schistocerca > Schistocerca serialis. The sequence continues at coordinate 672,281,277 of NC_064642.1, forward strand.
ATCATATCAACCAGGTTTTGCTTTTTAAGCTTGAAATAATTCTTTAATTTTTCTGTTTTAGCGATTGATCGAAGTTCTTTTTTAGTTTTATATTTTAGTTCTTCCTTCCCCATTTTTTCTTCATTCCTTTCATATTAATATAGTCAATAAACTCCCACAAATCGTTTCTAGATACGTTTGAGTAACAATTTTCGTTACAATAATTTTCTAAAAATTTTAAACTCAAAACATGTTTTCCTTTACAAAAATTTTCTTAGCTCTTAAACATATCATCTTTGTCCACCATATTTTTTCAATTGTATTTGGACATGATTATATCTGATGTTTCTTGTTTAAATCTTCGCTGTCAAAATATGTATTTGGGATACGAAGTTTGTTGGTGCTCATTTATAGAGAATAAAATTTAATAGCTTTATAAATTTTAAAAATGACGAAATTAAATTTGATTTTTCCAGATAGGCAAATGAGGTTTGACAGCTCTGATTTATAGAGAACAAAAAGCAAACAATTTTCAACTTTCTTAATGGGTTAAAATTGATTTTTTTTTTCACAGAAGGTAAATGAGGTTTGGCAGCTCTGATTTATAGGGAATAAAATTTAACAGTTTTAAATTTTGTTAATATGTAGAAACTGAATTTGTTTTTCTCGAGATAGGGGAATGGGGTTTGACAGCTCAGTTTTGCTCGTCATGTTTTTTTCCATTGTATTTATGTAGAATTTGATTTTTAGATTTTTTGAGATGGTCAAATGAAAGGTTTTTGATCTGGTGTGTCGGGAGAAACGACATTTTTTTTTATTCATGGAGGGGAACGAGATTCTTTGATTTGAGGGAACGAGAAATTGAGTTTTTGGATTGCAAACTTGAAATTGGACTCTGAAATGCACTTCGGCCAAGAACTGGTATGTGTGTACTACTAGGATGTGCAGGCGACAGTGGCCACTTCCATTACAATGACGGATCAGAAAGGTAACTGGCTTAGTCAAATTACTCACATTGGTTCTGTGTAGTGATTCAAGAAGAGAGGGGGAATGCCCACAGAATGCCTTGGAAGATACGTCGGCAGAATAATTTGTCGTGTCGGAACAGGCTTATCAGATTCCAAGTGTACCCTTAGACTGTTTTGTTTCCCCACAATAGATGCTCACTGGCACAGGTGCAACTACCTCGGCTACTTTGGAAGTGTATTTTGACTTTTTCAGGGAGAGAAATAGATTGGAAATTTTCCCAGCGATACTGGTAAGGATAAGGGGCGCCATGGTACGCAATCCAAGGCGATAAACAAGCAGGTGTTATTGGAGATATCACTGAAAGGATTTACATGCTTTCGGTTGGCTCTAGTTGTGGCACACATTTCAGTAACTGTAATCCTGGGTGGTGATTGGTTGAGTCCACCTGTGCCATAGCTGAATAATTGATTGCAAGCACGAAAACGTCTTAGCATTTCAGTGAACAGGAATAGACACACTCTGCTACTCTGTGAATCAGTAGTGGTACATGGAGGGGAGAGGGGCTCCACAGCTGTGAAGCTGGCATAGTCACTGTTGGCCAAGGTGGATGACCATCGGCTGCCTTGCAGCCTGTCAGATGAGGGCCAGCCCTGTCAGGCAGGAGTGTCCCCATCCCCTAGGGTGCCTGAGCCTGACCCAGAGATAAAAATTAGGGAAGGGAGCTGCCTGTCCTTAGAACAGCAGCCTGCCTTATTTGGGGAGTTGCAATCATACACCAGTATGTCTCAAAACCGACCTGAAAGATTAACCAGTTTCACCTGTCATCTAAGAGTAAAGCAAGAAGAAAAATTTTATTCACATCCCTACTCTATCCCTCTGTCATAACAGAAAGCTGTGGAAAGGGAGATCGAGCAAATGTTGAAGTGGGAAGTGATTAGGCATTCCAACAGTTCTTATAACAAAGGTGGGTTGTCTGTGGACAAACCGCGAGCTGGTATATGCTTCGTGCTAGACACCAGGTGTCTCAACAAGATCCTAGTTATAGGTCCCTAAGCTGTAGAATACCTCATATCGAGGTTTAAAGGGGCTAAATTTTTCACCATACTGGATATGACCTCATCGTAATGGCAAATACCGCTTTCAGAACAATGCGTGCAGTATACAGCGTTCCTAATAATGAACCATGGACCTTGCCGTTGGTGGGGAGGCTTGCGTGCCTCAGCGATACAGATAGCCGTACCGTAGGTGCAACCACAACGGAGGGGTATCTGTTGAGAGGCCAGACAAACGTGTGGTTCCTGAAGAGGGGCAGCAGCCTTTTCAGTAGTTGCAAGGGCAACAGTCTGGATGATTGACTGATCTGGCCTTGTAACAATAACCAAAACGTCCTTGCTGTGCTGGTACTGCGAACGGCTGAAAGCAAGGGGAAACTACAGCCGTAATTTTTCCCGAGGGCATGCAGCTTTACTGTATGATTACATGATGATGGCGTCCTCTTGGGTAAAATATTCCGGAGGTAAAATAGTCCCCCATTCGGATCTCCGGGCGGGGACTACTCAAGAGGATGTCACTATCAGGAGAAAGAAAACTGGCGTTCTACGGATCGGAGCGTGGAATGTCAGATCCCTTAATCGGGCAGGTAGGTTAGAAAATTTAAAAAGGGAAATGGATAGGTTCAAGTTAGATATAGTGGGAATTAGTGAAGTTCGGTGGCAGGAGGAACAAGACTTCTGGTCAGGTGACTACAGGGTTATAAACACAAAATCAAATAGGGGTAATGCAGGAGTAGGTTTAATAATGAATAGGAAAATAGGAATGCGGGTAAGCTACTACAAACAGCATAGTGAACGCATTATTGTGGCCAAGATAGATACGAAGCCCACACCTACTACAGTAGTACAAGTTTATATGCCAACTAGCTCTGCAGATGACGAAGAAATTGAAGAAATGTATGATGAAATAAAAGAAATTATTCAGATTGTGAAGGGAGACGAAAATTTAATAGTCATGGGTGACTGGAATTCGAGTGTAGGAAAAGGGAGAGAAGGAAACATAGTAGGTGAATATGGATTGGGGGACAGAAATGAAAGAGGAAGCCGCCTGGTAGAATTTTGCACAGAGCACAACATAATCATAACTAACACTTGGTTTAAGAATCATGAAAGGAGGTTGTATACATGGAGGAACCCTGGAGATACTAAAAGGTATCAGATAGATTATATAATGGTAAGACAGAGATTTAGGAACCAGGTTTTAAATTGTAAGACATTTCCAGGGGCAGATGTGGACTCTGACCACAATCTATTGGTTATGACCTGTAGATTAAAACTGAAGAAACAGCAAAAAGTTGGGAATTTAAGGAGATGGGACCTGGATAAACTAAAAGAACCAGAGGTTGTACAGAGATTCAGGGAGAGAATAAGGGAGCAATTGACAGGAATGGGGGAAATAAATACAGTAGAAGAAGAATGGGTAGCTTTGAGGGATGAAGTAGTGAAGGCAGCAGAGGATCAAGTAGGTAAAAAGACGAGGGCTAGTAGAAATCCTTGGGTAACAGAAGAAATATTGAATTTAATTGATGAAAGGAGAAAATATAAAAATGCAGTAAGTGAAACAGGCAAAAAGGAATACAAACGTCTCAAAAACGAGATCGACAGGAAGTGCAAAATGGCTAAGCAGGGATGGCTAGAGGACAAATGTAAGGATGTAGAGGCCTATCTCACTAGGGGTAAGATAGATACCGCCTACAGGAAAATGAAAGAGACCTTTGGAGATAAGAGAATATGAATATCAAGAGCTCAGATGGAAACCCAGTTCTAAGCAAAGAAGGGAAAGCAGAAAGGTGGAAGGAGTATATAGAGGGTCTATACAAGGACGATGTACTTGAGGACAATATTATGGAAATGGAAGAGGATGTAGATGAAGATGAAATGGGAGATACGATACTGCGTGAAGAGTTTGACAGAGCACTGAAACACCTGAGTCGAAACAAGGCCCCCGGAGTAGACAATATTCCATTGGAACTACTGACGGCCGTGGGAGAGCCAGTCCTGACAAAACTCTACCATCTGGTGAGCAAGATGTATGAAACAGGCGAAATACCCTCAGACTTCAAGAAGAATATAATAATTCCAATCCCAAAGAAAGCAGGTGTTGACAGATGTGAACATTACCGAACTATCAGTTTAATAAGTCACAGCTGCAAAATACTAACACGAATTCTTTACAGACGAATGGAAAAACTAGTAGAAGCCAACCTCGGGGAAGATCAGTTTGGATTCCGTAGAAACACTGGAACACGTGAGGCAATACTGACCTTACGACTTATCTTAGAAGAAAGATTAAGGAAAGGCAAACCTACGTTTCTAGCATTTGTAGACTTAGAGAAAGCTTTTGACAATGTTGACTGGAATACTCTCTTTCAAATTCTAAAGGTGGCAGGGGTAAAATACAGGGAGCGAAAGGCTATTTACAATTTGTACAGAAACCAGATGGCAGTTATAAGAGTCGAGGGAGATGAAAGGGAAGCATTGGTTGGGAAGGGAGTAAGACAGGGTTGTAGCCTCTCCCCGATGTTGTTCAATCTGTATATTGAGCAAGCAGTAAAGGAAACAAAAGAAAAATTCGGAGTAGGTATTAAAGTTCATGGAGAAGAAATAAAAACTTTGAGGTTCGCCGATGACATTGTAATTCTGTCAGAGACAGCAAAGGACTTGGAAGAGCAGTTGAATGGAATGGACAGTGTCTTGTAAGGAGGATATAAGATGAACATCAACAAAAGCAAAACAAGGATAATGGAATGTAGTCTAATTAAGTCGGGTGATGCTGAGGGAATTAGATTAGGAAATGAGACACTTAAAGTAGTAAAGGAGTTTTGCTACTTGGGGAGCAAAATAACTGATGATGGTCGAAGTAGAGAGGATATAAAACGTAGGCTGGCAATGGCAAGGAAATCGTTTCTGAAGAAGAGAAATTTGTTAACATCGAGTATAGATTAAAGTGTCAGGAAGTCGTTTCTGAAAGTATTTGTATGGAGTGTAGCCATGTATGGAAGTGAAACATGGACGATAAATAGTTGGACAAGAAGAGAATAGAAGCTTTCGAAATGTGGTGCTACAGAAGAATGCTGAAGATAAGGTGGGTAGATCACGTAACTAATGAGGAGGTACTGAATAGGATTGGGGAGAAGAGAAGTTTGTGGCACAACTTGACTAGAAGAAGGGATCGGTTGGTAGGACATGTCCTGAGGCATCAAGGGATCACAAATTTAGCATTGGAGGGCAGCGTGGAGGGTAAAAATCGTAGGGGGAGACCAAGAGATGAATACACTAAGCAGATTCAGAAGGATGTAGGTTGCAGTAGGTACTGGGAGATGAAAAAGCTTGCACAGGATAGAGTAGCATGGAGAGCTGCATCAAACCAGTCTCAGGACTGAAGACCACAACAACAACAATAGACTGAAGGAGCTACGAGTACACAGTCCTACCTTGTGGCCTAAATCTGAGCGTTGCGATATTCATCCGCCCTATGGATTCGGTCCTGGGTTCATACCTTTCCAGGCGGGTACGCTTTATGTGGACGACATCATAAACACCTCAAAGAGTTTCATAGAACACTGTGAAACCCTTCAAGACGCGTTACAGGCAGTTTTTCGTTCTGGCATGATCGTGAGGTTGGAAAAATGTAGATATGTAGGACATACAGTATAAAATTCTTGTCTCATGTCATTAGCAGTGAAGGTGTACATGCTGGAGAGAAGAAATTAGAATCCATCCATGTGTTTTCTGCCCTCGAGCACCAGTGATACTTGAGGGTGTCCCATGAACTGATGGGATTTTTTTGCAGATATGTACAGGAGCACACTGAGAACAGTGTCCATCTGATGGAGCTGCTGAAAAAGAAAATACCCTCTTAATAAACAAAAGAGCATGAACGAGAGTTCTAAGTCATTAAGGACTCTTTAGCTAAGAAATTTATCCTCCTCCACCCAGTTTTTAACAAGGAATCTTTTCTTGCTACGGACAGTTCACATTATGCGATAGGATCACATTTTAATGTTTTGAACATGGTTGTGATCAGCAATCATAATTATTTATAATATCACAAATTTCCAGCCAACTGGTTGCAAACAGAATTTAAAATTCTTTAACTAGTTTTCAACGCCAACTAGCTTCCCTAGCTGGCGTTGAAAACTAGTTAAAGAATTTTAAATTCTATTTGCAACCGGTTGGCTGGAAATTTGTGATATTGTAGGGTCACATTTATATCAGAAACACAGAGAGGGAAGACACAAGGAACACGGGGTTATTTGCTTTGTAAGTCGAATGTTGAGTAATTGCGAAAAGAGCTATGGCGTGACTGAAAACGAATTATTAGCGGTAGTCTGAAGTTTACAGTGGTTCCAACACTGACTGATCACTGGGCTCTAACGTTCCTGAGAAACTGTCAGCACCTGAACCAGAGATTACTGCGCTGGACATTAGCTCTACAGGACGTGATGGTCCTAAGCTTTCGAATATTAATAATAAATTACTCGAAGGTCGAGGGAATGAAGCGGTGAGTACTTACTACCGGGTGTTGGATGGTGTTCCATATACACGGACCCATCGAGACGGCAAGAGGTGGAAGCTCTGCGTTCCTTAGAAGTTACAGGCCGACGTCGTAAAAGGGACCATCTGTTATTTGGCAACCATGGGGCTGCAAAGTGTCTCGCTATGTTGAAACAAGACGTGCCCTTCAAGAACATGAAGTCAGTTTTTTTTTTGGTCATCAGTCTACCGACTGGTTTGATGCGACGCGCCACGAATTCCTTTCCTGTGCTAACCTCTTCATCTCAGAGTAGCACTTGCAACCTACGTCCTCAATTATTTGCTTGACGTATTCCAATCTCTGTCTTCCTCTACAGTTCTTGCCCTCTACAGCTCCCTCTAGTACCATGGAAGTCATCCCCTCATGTCTTAGCAGATGTCCTATCATCCTGTCCCTTCTCCTTATCAGTGTTTTCCACATATTCCTTTCCTCTCCGATTCTGATTCGAGCCTCCTCATTCCTTACCTTATCAGTCCACCTAATTTTCAACATTCGTCTACAGCACCACATCTCAAATGCTTCTGTTCCAGTTTTCCCACAGTCCATGTTTCACTACCATACAATGCTGTACTCCAGACGTACATCCTCAGAAATTTCTTCCTCAAATTAAGGCCGGTATTTGATATTAATAGACTTCTCTTGGCCAGAAATGCCTTTTTTGCCATAGCGAGTCTGCTTTTGATGTCCTCCTTGCTCCGTCCGTCAATGGTTATTTTACTGCCTAGGTAGCAGAATTCCTTAACTTCATTGACTTCGTGACCATCAATCCTGATGTTAAGTTTCTCGCTGTTCTCATTTCTACTACTTCTCATTACCTTCGTCTTTCTCCGATTTACTCTCAAACCATACTGTGTACTCATTAGACTGTTCATTTCGTTCAGCAGATCATTTCATTCTTCTTCACTTTCACTCAGGATAGCAATGTCATCAGCGAATCGTATCATTGAAATCCTTTCACCTTGTATTATAATTCCACTCCTGAACCTTTCTTTTATTTCCATCATTGCTTCCTCGATGTACAGATTGAAGAGTAGGGGCGAAAGGCTACAGCCTTGTCTTACACCCTTCTTAATACGAGCACTTCGTTCTTGATCGTCCACTCTTATTATTCACTCTTGGTTGTTGTACATATTGTATATGACCCGTCTCTCCCTATAGCTTACCCCTACGTTTTTCAGAATCTCGAACAGCTTGCACCGTTTTATATTGTCGAACGCTTTTTCCAGGTCAACAAATCCTATGAAAGTGTTTTGATTTTTCTTTTGCCTTGCTTCCATTATTAGCCGTAACGTCAGAATTGCCTCTCTCGTCCCTTTACTTTTCCTAAAGCCAAACTGATCGTCACCTAGCGCATTCTCAATTTTCTTTTCCATTCTTCGGTATATTATTCTTGTAAGCAGCTTCGATGCATGAGCTGTTAAGCTGATTGTGCGATAATTCTCGCACTTGTCAGCTCTTGCCGTCTTCGGAATTGGGTGGATGATGGTTTTCCGAAAGTCAGATGGTATATCGCCAGACTCATATATTCTACACACCAACGTGAATAGTCGTTTTGTTGCCACTTCCCCCAATGATTTTAGAAATTCTGATGGAATGTTATCTATCCCTTCTGCCTTATTTGACCGTAAGTCCTCCAAAGCTCTTTTAAATCCCGATTCTAATACTGGATCCCCTATCTCTTCTAAATCGACTCCTGTTTCTTCTTCTATCACATCAGACAAATCTTCTCCCTCATAGAGGCTTTCAATGTATTCTTTCCACCTATCTGGTCTCTCCTCCTCTCTCCTCTGCATTTAACAGTGGAATTCCCGTTGCACTCTTAATGTTACCACGGTTGCTTTTAATGTCACCAAAGGTTGTTTTGACTTTCCTGTATGCTGAGTCTGTCCTTCAGACAATCATATCTTTTTCGATGTCTTCACATTTTTCCTGCAGCCATTTCGTCTTAGCTTCCCTGCACTTCCTATTTATTTCATTCCTCAGCGACTTGTATTTCTGTATTCCTGATTTTCCCGGAACATGCTTGTACTTTCTCCTTTCATCAATCAACTGAAGTATTTCTTCTGTTACCCATGGTTTCTTCGCAGCTACCTTCTTTGTACCTATGTTTTCCTTCCCAACTTCTGTGATGGCCCTTTTTAGAGATGTCCATTCCTCTTCAACTGTACTGCCTACTGCGCTATTCCTTATTGCTGTATCTATAGCGTTAGAGAACTTCAAACGTATCTCGTCATTCCTTAGTACTTCCGTATCCCACTTACTGTATCAGTTACTGTCAAGTAATTAGCCAAGTGCGTTCTGTGCTAGAGGGCGAAGCCAACGAGGGAAAGAATTATGGGATTAATGCAGCATGTTTCTGCGTCTGCACCACGAGAACTACTGTCAATAGATATAATGGGAAGTCTTCCTGTAAGCGAAGGTGGAGCTCGGTTTCTTGTTGCATTCTAGGTGTATTTACGAAGTCTATAAAGTTCTATACCGTGAGAACCACTTTGCCTGTTGTTCTTTTGAGGTGACTGCGCCGTTACGCTGATACCTGTGGTAACTCCAACGGGATCTTCTCGGACAATGGGCCACTATTCACATCTCGCGCCTGGATTGCTGAAATGCAGCAGCGAGGAATCAGTATTCACCGGACAAGCGTGTACCATGCAGCAGCGAACCCAATTAAGCAGTGTTTCCGCGAAGTGGGTAAAATGGCAAGGATTCACTGTTCAGATCGACATACAAAATGGGCACAATACATGCTGCAGTTCGAAGAGATCGTTTACAGTTTAATCCACGATTCTGCAGGCTATTCCCCAGCCGAGTTTATGCTCGGGAAGCTGGTAACTACCACCGTTAGAGCCTCGTCGCAGTTACCTGCTTCCCCAGAAGAGGAATTACAAACAAAATTGTTAAACGCCCTAATTAGAATCAAGAGGAAGGAAGCTTTCCGGAAGCGCGCCGCGATCGCACAGCCAAGCGCCCTATTATTAAGGAAGGAGATTTGATTCTAGTCCGAAGCCGTCACCGGTATGATCTCTTAGAGAAGAAAGTAGCCAAGTTCTGCCCGATGTGTGAAGGTCCCTACGGAGTCGAAAAAGTTCTAGGCGACCAGTCCTACGTAGTTATCGACCAAGATACCGGCGTCGAGAAAAAGCTTACACAATACTGAGTTAGCAATCTCTAGTGTGAGTTTTGATGATAGGTTTGTCCATTTAAATTTTATTTGCTGAGAAATTAATGGTGATATTGTCGCAATTTGAGGTTGTGACAGTTTCCCTTGATGCTGCGTGTGCCTAAAGGAATGTGTTATAAGTTAAAAGTTTTGTGCCTAACGTAATGAGTTGCCTAGTTATAATTTGTGTTGTGATTTGCGTAAATGTATAATTGTTAACAAATACTAAGGAAGAAAATGACGAGAAGTTTAGTGGTCAGTATGGACAAATGCCCGATATTGTTGTGAGAAAAGGCTTAGTGTAGAGTGGAAGAGTGGAAACCAGAAATATAGAGAACATGTCTCTCAGTGGGGGTAGGTAGCAAGGGTAGTAATAAAGTGAAGTTTGTTCCCCTCCAGGCAGGAAGCACTGGGGAAGTGACTACCTTGCGTGACGGGCGTAACTGGCGCAATCGTAAACCATTCCCCCGCTAATATTTACAGAAGATTCGTGAACCGATCTGTAACGCCAAAGCCTTCACAAAAGTGTCGAGAAGTCGAACTGAACACACTGGCTGTCACTAAGGTAACTATCCCCAATGAAAACAACAATTAATATAATGCTAACCGTGTTTAGTGTAAAATTAAAAGGCCAACGAACCCCTGTCCACGCCAACTAACGTTCTAATCTAGTGGAGCGATATGGGTCGAATTAATGACAGTAGCTACAGCGCTGATAAAAACTGTTTAAGGGAAAAGTCGCTCTTTGGTCACGCTGTCTTCCCTCTCGCAACGAAATTAAATTATGAAAAAATTGATTAAGCCGATATTGAGTGAAAATTGTATTTAGGCTAAGCAAATAATTTATGAGATGTCTTGTACTCACAAGGGGAGGCCGTCAATTGTGAAATTCAGATTCGATTCATACTGCGTATAATAAAAGCTCATGGCCAGAGGTGTAATGTGGCAAAGCACCAAGATGCACTTCTCAGCCGTTGTCGAGAAAATCGACAGTTAAAAGTAACCGTTGCGGTGAAATACTCTCTACGATTAATAATCTTCTACAGCGTCGTGGCGCAGCGGTAAGCGCTCGGGTTCGTAATCCTAAGTTTGCCGGATCGAATCTCGCCCCATGCAATTTCTTTTATTATTAGTTTTTTGTAATTCAAACATTAATGTATTGCTTATGCATGTTGGTGAAGGCGGATCGCTCTCCATTGGCACCGCCTCCATTTTTCCGTTTGTTTAACAGGGTGTACGAAAGCTCTCACATCCGCACTGATTTTCGACGATGTTATAAGTTGCGCTAGGGACCGCATCTACCTTCTTTCGAAGTTAGCAGGCAACTACGCTGTTATGCGGCGGCTCGTTTCGGCCCATTCAACATCTGTCATTCAAGTGTAACGAGCAAGTAACGGAGTTTAAATTTCATACCTGCCACAGCAAATTTGTGTTCGTGGGGTCTCTATTCTAATTCGAACGTTTGACTTACGCTATACGTATTCGTTTGGGAATATCGTTTCTACGTCTTCGTTAACTATACGTGGTTAACATTATGAAGACAATTAATAACATTTGTGAAATACAACTTTGTTTGCGGAAAACATAATGATGTTCGGAGTAGCCAGTTTTTCCACGACAAACGACTTTCAACAACTATATATGCATAATTGTTGCAACTGATTCCTGGGAATTATATATATATATATATATAAATAATCAGTGCGGACGCGAGAGCTTTGGTACACCCTGTTAAACAAACGGAAAAATGGAGGCGGTACAATTGGAGAGCGATCCGCCTTCACCAAGATGCATAAGCAATTCATTAATAGTTTATATATATATATATATATATATATATATATATATATAAATTACAAAAACTAATAATTAAAAAAATTGCATGGCGCGAGATTCAATCCGGTGACCTTCGGATTACGAACCGGAGCGCTTACCGCTGCGCCACGATGCTGTAGAAAGTTTTTAATCGCAGAGAGTATTTCACCGCAACGGTTACTTTTAACTGTCGATTTTCTCGACAACGGCTGAGAAATGCATCTTGGTGCTTTGCCACATTACACCTCTGGCCATGAGCTTTTATTATGCGCAGTATGAATCGAATCTGAATTTCACAATTGGCGGCCTCCCCTTGTCAGGTAGTCTTGCTAGATACCATTCATAAAAAAGTTGGTTTGCGTATCATATGTGTTAATTGTATCGTGTATGTGTTTCTTACTATTGTGTGCACAGCAGTTGGGAACGACTTGTTTTCTTCGAGGGCAGTTGTTTCCCTAATCGGAAACTTGAAAGGGCAACTGTAAAGCAGTGACTTTGTCAATCAAGAGGCAAGGCCACAGCATCTGTCCAGACCAGCCCTCACACAAAGGAAGAGACAGAAGTAAAATTACTCCTGTAATTCTGATCTCAGAATCGAACTCCATATAAAATTCCAAGTTAACTGATATCTAACTCCGACCAGTCAAATAATTACACTGAAGAGCCAAGGAAACTGGTATACCTGCCTAATACCGTGTAGGGCCCCCGAGAGCATGCAGAAGTGCCGCAACACGACGTGGCTTGGACTCGACTAATGTCTGAAGTAGCGCTGGAGGAAACTGATAGCATGAATCGTGCAGGGCTATCCATAAATCCGTAGGAGTACGAGGGGTTGGAGGTCTCTTCTGAACAGCACGCTGCAAGGCATCCCAGATATGCTCAATAATGTTCGTGTATGGCCAGTGGAAGTGTTTAAACTCAGCAGAGTGATCCTGGTGCCACTCCGTAGCAATTTTCGACGTGTGCAGTGTCACATTGTCCTGCTGGAATTGCCCAAGTCCGTCAGAATGCACAATGTACATGAATGGATGCAGGTGATCAGACAGGAAGCTAACGCACGTGTCACCTGTCGGAGTCATAGCTAGACGTATCAGGGGTGCCATACCACTCCATCTGCACATGCCCCACACCATTACAGAGCCTCCACCAGCATCAACAGTCCCCTGCCGATATGCAGAGTCCATGGATTCATGAGGTTGTCTCCATACCTGCACACGTCCATCCACTAGATACAATTTGAAACGAGACTCGTCCGACCAGGCTACATATTTCCAGACATCGGCAGTGTCGGTGTTCTCGGGGCCAGGCGAGGCGTAAAGCTTTGTGTCGTGCAGTCATCAAGGGTACACGAGTGGGCCTTCAGCTCCGAAAGCCCATATTGATGCTGTTTCTTTGAATGGTTCGTGCGCAGATACTTGTTGATGGCCCAGCATTGAAATATGCAGTAATTTGTGGAAGGATTGCTCTTTTGCCACGTTGAACCATTATCTTCAGTCGTCGTTGACCACCTTCTTGCAGGATCTTTTTCCAGCCTCAGCCTCTCGGAGATTTGATGTTTTACCGGATTCCTGATATTCACGGTACACTAGTGAAATGCTCGTACGAGAAAATACCCGTTTCATCATTACGTCGTGGATGCTGTGTCCCATCGCTCGTGCGCCGACTATAACATCACGTTCAAACCCAATTAAATCTTGATAACCTGCCATTGAACCATCAGTAACCTATCTAACAACTGCGCCAGACACTTGTTGTCTTATATAGTCGTTGCCCACCGCAGCGCCGTATTCCGCCTCTTTACTTATCTCTGTATTTGAATACACCTGCCTAGTTTCTTTGGGACTTCAGCGTAATTCACAATTCATCACACTTCCTCATTGAATTAATGCCATTAAATTAATTTTCCCAAGTCCTATTACCGAGGCATTGTCTACGTAGAGGACTGTCGGTTAGAGGGGACAGGATAATTTTGGCGTTCCCATTTAATTAATATAGAAAATTCTCAAGTTGGCGAAATCTAGCTTACTGTTCTAGCAGTTATTTCAAATCGTCTTTGGAGCCACGAGTTGGCGGAGTCACACACTGTTCTCCCGTCTTCTGAGGATTCTGACTTGTTCAGGCAACCCAATGTGAACGGCGGAAATCTACCACTCCGGGCGGTCATAACAGGAGGAACGGTTCCATCTCTCACCCCCGTTAGGTTGGCTACGAGAGCCTTTTCGCGTACCGCAGAGGTGCGCTGTAGCTTATCGACGGAGCCTTTAAACAACATGGAGAGCAGCCCTCCAGCCCCATTCCGTTGTAGTTTCTAGATGAGTCAACATCGCCAAGTTCAGTGCGCGACAGTTACCGCCATTTAATGGCTAGTGCTTCCCGTTGCACTGGGAACTGTATAAGTTTAGTCATCCGGGAACCATTCATTGGGTTTCTGAAGCACTCCACGATTACGATGGTTGAGACTGTGTTAGCGCTAGGTCTGTACAGCAAGATACTAACGCTGCAGACTGCCAGGTAGCGTGGTAAGCTGTTCTGGCCGACCCCTGTTGCTTAAGCGTGACCCAGTGTTAGCTTCTGTGGTTGTAGTGATACCCGCTATTTCATTTCTGTACTCTCTCTGGGGACTGGTCTTCAGACTGAAGACAGGATTGTCAATGACCTTGTGTACTTTCAGTTTATCCTACAGTAGGTATGCTCGCCGAGTGGCTACATTCCATGTTTAACAATATATGAAAAGTTGTGACAGGACTACCTCTGGATTTGTGTGTCCATTTCTGAATATATGTTTCACCAGATTACCCCGGCTTCCATTGTCTGTGTCTTCCCTACTGTCCCCTTTGTAAACCAGTTTCTTAATAGGCTGCGAAATAACTGCAGAAGAGACAGATCCTCGGTGAGTGATCTGCTACAAAACATTACTAACCTGCTACAGTTACTACCACCAAAAACCGAAACGCTACAATCTTACGCCATTCAAAGCCCTTTTAAATTATGATCGTAATGCTGGATCCTCCATGTCTTCTAAGTTGAATCCTGTTTATTCTTCTATCACGTCATACGACGAGTCGTCTTCCTTGTAGAGGCCGCTAGTGTACTCTTTCCATCTGTCCGTTCTCTCCTCTTCATATTACCGCCCTTGTTTTTAATTTCACCGTACTACCGATATTCATTATTTTTTTCGATTTTATCATATTTTTAACACAGCCGTTTTGCCTTAGCTTCTCTGCACTTCCTATTTATTTCGTTTCTAAGGGACCTGTATTTGTTTATTCCTGAATTTCTCTGAATATTTTTGTACTTCATTCTTTCGTCGATCAACTGAATTATTTCTCTCGTCATCCATTCTTTCTCCTTCTTTTATCTACAATTTTCTCTGAAGCTTCTGTGACTGCCCTTTTTGGAGAAGTCCATTCCCCTTAAACTACACTGCCTACTGAGCTATTGATGATGGCAGTATTTATGGCCTCAGAGAACTTCAAGCGTATCTCTTCATTCCTCAGTACTTCCGTATCCCACTTCTTTGCGTATTGATTCTTCCTGACTAGCCTCTTAAGCTTCAGCCTATTTTTCATCAATACTAAATTGTGATCTGAGTCTGTATCTGCTCATGGGTGAGCCTTACAATCGAATAATTGATTTCGGAATCTCTGCCTCACCACGATGTAATCTACCTGAGATCTTCGCATTCCGCCGGGCCTTGTCCAAGTATGCCTCCGCCTCTTATGCTTCTTGAATTGAGTATTCTCTATTACTAACGGAAATTTGTTGTAGAATGCAATTAGCCTTCCTCTCTCTTATTCCTACTACCAAGCGTATATTCTCCCGCAAGCCTTTCTTCTGTTCCCTCCACTGCAACCGCTTACCAATCCCCCATGACTATTAGATTTCCATCTCCCTTTACGTAATGAATTACCCGTTCAATATCCTTGTACTCATTCTCTACCTTTTCACCCTCTCCTTGCCACGTCGGCATGTATACCTGAATTTCGTCTTAGGAGCATTAAAGCTACAGACTGCCTCAAGTTTACATGGATCTGATTGGATGTCTCTGGTGATATGACATGACCTCTTTGTATCTGATTTCCGATTACGTTAGACTGAGTGGTATCAAGCAACGTGCCTACCGTCGCATTGTGCTCATCCTAGGTATTCTGTACAGTAAGCGCATTGTCAACGTACAGCATCACCCTGTGCTTCCAGGATCACAGAGCCTAGTTCTCTAATTAAAGTTACATATGACAAATTTAGCCCCAACAGTAATTTCTACAATTGGTAACATCACCCATGCCGTGAACTGTCGTCACACATGGTGCAGTTCTACCTGTCAGTCACAGCTTTTTTCCACTAATAGGAGCATTCCTCTTATTTTCTGGAAAATAATCGCAAGGGTCCTACCACTAAAATGCGTTGAAATCTCGGCACTTTACTCCTCCCCAGTGCGTTTCCGCCAATCGGACGTTTTGTGCCCACTCCAGACGCCTAAAAAGTTACATGTGTATCACGTTTGTACCATTCGCAGTTCACGTGATCGAATGCATCACTGGTTTTATCAATATCCACTTGGAATTCTGAAACGCAGTTTTCTAAAGCTTTCTCTGTCCTCCTCCTGGTGGCCCGGCCCATTACTCTCTCTTCCGTCTGAGTCACCTGGTCGGTCGGTCATTGACTCTCGCCTGGGACGCCCCTTAAGTGGTTTCCGTGGTACCCCCTGTGGCGCGGCATTCGCCTCTGCCCGCTCTTGCATTCAAACCAAAACGTTTCCTCTCGCTGCTTGTTCCTTCTTCTGCTCATAGACGGTGTGTTAGTACCGTCGATTGAGTGTCCTCCCTTTTTGCATTACATACTGATAGGCAAATTTGCTCATTACTGCCCCTTTAAGTTAGGTGTCATATTCACCTTCCCATTGTGATGTATAAAGTTCATACGTAAGGTACGAAACTGACCTTCATTTATTCCGTCACCTTACAAGTTTCTACGCCTTAGGGATGTGACATAGTGTCTCTTCACACATAGTTAGACAGGGTAGCTGTGACATGTCACAACATATGAAGCCAGTGTGTTATTGCCACGTGAAATTCCTTAGAGTTTCGTTGCCCACCTAGTTTTACTGTCTCAGTTATATGACAAGAGTTTTCGCAAACTTTTTCATCGAGTTTCCTCGTTTGAAATTAAATTGTAGTAATTTCAGGCATCATAACTACGAATAGAACAAGCCCACTTCATAGACGGGAATTACCATCAAGTAGCTCCAATCTTGAGCCACTAATGGATGCTACAGACGCGACACCACAATCAAATTAAAAATAATTCCAACCTCGTCGTTCCTAGCAAAGTTTATCGCAGGTCTTTCTTGGTTATAAGGTGAATACCATGACTGATAAGTACCTACCATTTTTAACCATTTACACCTACATCTACATCCACATTGATACTCGGCAGATCGCACTTAAGTATCTGGCAAAGGGTTCATCAAACCACTTTCACTATAAGTCTCTATTATTCCACTCTCGAACAGTGCGCGGAAAAAATGAACACCTGTATGTTTCCATGCGAGCTTTGATTTCCCTTATTTTATTATGACGATCGTTTCTTCCTACGTAGACTGGCGTCAGCAAAATGTTTTCGCATTTGGAGGGGAAAGTTGCTGATTGAAATTTCGTGAGAAGACCCGCTGCAACGAGAAATTCCCTTGTTTTAATGATGTCCACCCCAAATTTTGTACCATGACCGTCACACTTTCCCTCCTATTTCTTGATAATACAAAACGTGCTGGTCTTTTTTGAACTTTCTCAATATACTCCATTAATCCTATCTGCCAAGGATCCCACACCGCGCAGACGTACTCCAAAAGAGGACAGACACGCATACTGTAGGCAGTCCCTTTAGTAAATCTGTTACATCTTCTAAGTTTCAGCCAATAAACCGCAGTCTTTGGTTCGCCTTCCCTGCAACATTTTCTGTGTGTTCTTTCCAATTTGAGTTGTTCCTAGGTATTTAGTTAAATCTACAGCCTTTAGATTTGACTGATTTATCGCGTAAACAAAGTTTAACGGATTCTTTTTAATACTCACGTGGATGACCTCACACTATTAATTATTTAAGGTCAATTGCCACTTTTAGTACAATACAAATATCATTTCTAAATCGTTTTGCAATTTATTTTCATCTTCTGATGACTTTACTAGACGATAAACGACAGCATCATATGGACACAACCTAAGACGGCTGCTCAGTTTATCTCCTAAATCGTTTAATAGATAAGGAACAGCATAGGACCTATAATGCTACCTTTGGGAAAGCCAGAAGTCACTTCTGTTTCACGGGATGACCTTCCGACAGTTACTACGAACTGTGACCTTTCTGATGGGAATACCCGAATGAGATTTCATGCTTCCTGTAACGTATTTCACAAAATAATTTGTTAAGAGAAATATTTTAACTTTGAATGTTAATTCAAACGTCTCTGAGGACTATGGGACTTAACATCTGAGGTCATCAGTTCCCTAGAACTTAAAACTACTTAAACCTAACTAGCCTAAGGACATCACACACAGCCATGCCCCAGGCAGGATTCGAACCTGCGACCGTAGCGGTGGCGCGGTTCCAGACTGAAGCAGCTAGAACGGCTCGGCCACACCGGCCAGCGAATGTTAATTATTCGAGTGGTGGGACACAGCACCTCGACGACTGTAACGACAAGAATAATAGTATAAAGCCGTAGACTTTGATTTGATAATAAAAATGAAAATCCTCTTTCATCGCTTAATCTTTAAATACGTGACAGATTTAAAAATTGAAATGTGAGGCGCAGAATTCGTTGTTGGTGAGTGGTAAAGCTTGGTGATAAAGGAGCTGATGATGTTAAGTTTCAATGTATCAAATGATTTGCGTTATAATAACAGTGATAATCGGACTACTTTAAAAAATATAGACCGCATGCTCGACTTGTGAGAACGTAAATGTACATACAATAGGGGCTGATGGCGCACCATCGTTGTGTCAGCAATCCTACCATTTCCAGCTAGCTTAATAAGCTACAATCTAATCAAAAATGTACAGTTAGTAGAGGGAATATTAGTTATTTCTTTACTAAATATAACAGACTGCCTTTAAAAAATCTGAGGGTTATTTTATTGTCATATATACAGTGATGAGCCAAAACGTTATGACATCGGACAGCAGCATCTGGCGAGGAATGACTGCTAGTCAGATACACGCATGGTCCATGTAGTTAAGTGAGCGAGCTGTCCACGTGTAGAATGGGGAACGGGTGCGATCTACCTGAGTTTGACCGCGGGCAGACTGTGGTTGCCCGGAGGCTCGGCAAGAGCATTCCGGAAAATGCACGACTCGTCAGGTGTTCGAGGAGTGTCGTGGTGAGTATATTCAACACGTAGCGAAACCAAGGTGAAACCACCACGTCCAGACGTAGTGGGTTGGCCGGCCACCCCTCGTTACATATGTCGGACGTCCTAAGTTGGTTGGTTGATTTGGAGGAGAGGACCAGACAGCGAGGTTATCGGTCCCGTCGGGTTATGGAAGGATGGGGAAGGAAGTCGGCCGTGCCCTTTCAAAGGAACCGTCCCGGCATTTGCACTAAGCGATTTATGGAAATCACGGAAAACTTAATCCAGGATGGCCGGACTCCGGTTTGAATCTTCGTCCTGCCGAATGCGAGTCCAGCGTGCTAACCACTGCGCCTGCTCACTCGGTCGGACGTCGTAGGCTGAGCAGATTGGTAAAACGGAAGAGGCGGCGAACTATGGCGGAATTAACTGACATCAGACTTTAACGTTGGGCAGAGTAAAAGCAGTGCACCGAACACTCCTAACGATGGGCCTCTGCAGCCTATGTCCCATGCACGTGTCAATGGTAACACCACAACATTGGCTGCTACACGTAAAATGGGCACGTGACCATCGGTGTTGAACTTTGGTGCGTGACAGAGCGTTTCATGGTCTGGCCGATGTGGCCGATGAGAGGGCGCGAAACCGTTGTCTTCCAGGGTAACAGATCCTTGTCATCCGTATTGGAGGACGCAGACAAGCTGGCGTCGGCTCCATTATGCTCTGGGCAACGTTCACTTGGGCATCCATGGAGCAGTAGAGATCGTGCAAGGCACCATGACGGCCAAGGAATATCGCACACTGGTTGCAGACCACGTTTCCCAACGGCAGTGGCATTTTTCAACAAGATAATGCGCCATGTCACAAGGCCAGTAATGTGATGAAGAGCTTCGAGGAACACAGTAGCGAGTTCCAATTGATATACTGGCTCCCCAACTCGCCAGACCTGAATCCGATCGAACACATCTTGGATGTTACTGAAGGTACCGCCAGAGTTCATCGCTCCGTTATGGGAATTAGGTGACTGGTGTGTGCAGATGTGATGCTAACTCGCTCCAGCGACCTACCAAGTTCAGAGCTTCCATGCCATGTCGTATCGCCGCCGTTGTCCGTACCGAAGCTGTTATCAGGTAGATGGGGGTAATGTTCTGGCTGATGAGTGTATATATTCACAAAGTAGTAGATTACCTCCTCATATGGGGGCCGATAAGAGAGAGAGACGAAAAGCGTTGAAGACAAGAGTTGAAACAAGAGCAAGTTTTTAAACAGTTGATTCTCCAAATTCACGCAGCTAGAGACGCGCCCTCTGTAGGATATGTACGTCTTTGACGTTTCCATTATAATGGCTTCTCTGCCCAGGTCGCTGGGGTTTGTTTGACAATATAAAAAATAAAAAAAAATAAACGAAACTCTACAATGGGCTGGATCTCAATCTGCCATGGGTTCCGTCAGATATA
Source organism: Schistocerca serialis cubense (assembly GCF_023864345.2). Lineage (NCBI taxonomy): Eukaryota > Metazoa > Arthropoda > Insecta > Orthoptera > Acrididae > Schistocerca > Schistocerca serialis. The sequence continues at coordinate 672,301,589 of NC_064642.1, forward strand.
AAATGAATATGGAGTTTCGCTATTTCCTGTAATTTGTCTTTGCCATATTCAGAATTCCAAATACTGTATTTCAGTCAACGTAGTCAAACGTTTTCCCTAAATCTACAAATGTTATAAACATAAGTTTCCCGTTCTATACCCTAAGAGAAATCGTGGGGTGAGTATACACTTCCGTGTTCGTTCATTTTTCCACAACCCAACTGACCTTTCCCGAATTCTACCAGATTTTCCATTCTTCTCTAAATAATACGTGTCAGTATTTTGTAACCATTATTCATTGAACTAACGTCACTACCTGTCTATTTTGGAATAAAAATTATTCCTGGTGTCTCAAGTTATGTTGCCTGTCTCGCATATCTTACCAAGCGGAACAGTTTCCTCACGGATGGCTCCCCCCAGAGCTCTCTAAATGTTTTGCATTGTAGACCATCCAGCATCCTGTTCAAGAAATCCAATTTTTGGAGTTTTTTAACTTCAGGAAGCTACTGTATCATATTTCCAAGTATGTTCAGATTTGATGTAAACACATAATGCGCGACATTAACTTTGTTCTTTTTTTTTTTAATTGTGTAGGTACGAAAGCGTGCTGGAAAGTAATACTTCCAAATTCTCTATGTGAAAACTCTTAAAGATTTTCAGTCAAAACAAACTTTTATAAATTCTACGTCTTTATACTATATGTCTATATACGAATATTTGCATCCCTCTGTTGCTAGAAGGTTCCGAATAGTTGCGGGTAATATGGTGGTTTGTTACGTATCTATCTTGGTGCGTGCGAAACATCGAGGTATAATCAGATTTCAATTTCTAGTTCGTTCAGGCTTGGAGCAAACACTCCTTCAACATGAGAACGCTAAACAACACACTAGAGCTGTGCATCTTCAACAATCCGACGGCCTTCGTTACACTGTCATCGATCACCCTCCGCACAGTCCCCATCCGATTTTCATCTGTTCCCACAACTTGGTTGTGGCTCCGTCAACAAAATCAAACATTCTAAAGGGTGCCCATAAAGCCTGTGTACATTTGTAATATCAGTAAATAATAACAAAGCACATTTTAGTTACTTTAATGTTAATAAATGATATTTTCAGGATGATCTCCGTGCTTCCCAGTGCATAATTTGACGCGATTTGCAAGATTAAGCTGAACTCAATGGGACAGGTCTGAATTGCTCTCAATTTTAGCATATTGACTAGTAATGCGTTCTGTTATTGGTTTTAATGTGTAATCTTGACCGAGTAAACTCACTCTTTCAGCACACCCCTGAAAAAGAATTCAAGGGGAGAAAAGTCTGGTGAACGAGGGGACCACTCCACCTGACCTCTTCTCCCAATCCAGTGAGGAAAATTGTCATTCAACGAATCTCTAACAGCGGCAGCAAAGTGGGCAGACTGAAAGGGGTCTGGAAAACCCTCACCCAGGCGCTCAATTTGAGGCAAGAGGTATAAATTTGTCTCTCAGCATGTTCAGATAAGTCTCATCCGCTACATTTTCATCAAAGAAGAAAGGTCCTATCACATGAGCTTTTCACAAACCACGCGGCACTATAACCTTCTGATGGCCCTGCTATTTGGATGGACTCATCCAATGCGACGTGCCTTGAGACCAGTATTGAAGATTTTATCTGGCACTTAACCACTGACGTAAAACTCAGCTTCGTCACTGACAACACAAAGTATTTAGTAAAATTGATGTTTTCATCTATTTTATCAGCAAACTACTCAGCGTGTGCATGCATCTATCGGGGTCATCTTCTACATCTACACCCATACTCCGCAAGCCACCTGACGGTGTGTGGCGGAGGGTACGGTGAGTACCTCTATGTAAATGATACAATATCTGTACCTTGTACGGATGAAACGTCTCCTCTACCAGAATTTTGTGGATGGTTGACCTTGGGACTCTCAGCTCCTTGGGATGTCCGACGACGCAGTTTCTTTGGGTTAGCAAAACAACTTGGCCAAGACAGGCTCTTTCGTTTCGTCTGAAGTCTTCTGTCGTCCGGAATGGGGTTTGTCCAACACACTGCCTGTTTCTTTTAACTTGGTGATTAATTTCCCGCGGCAGTAAAACAAAAAGGTTGACGACTAGGGTGTCGAAGGTTAAATTCTTCCGCATTTCTGCGATACGACCATCCTTCTTGTCAACTTTAAACTCCATTTGTTCTTCTTTAGACGGAGCAAGCATTGAGTCTGAAAAAAAATATTACAATTATTAGAATTTATTATTATTTATTTATTAATATTTATAGAATATAGAATAATGTACCCAGACTTTGTGGATACCCTATACAGTGACTTTATCAACGGCCTCTCATTGTGAGAAATATGTTGGTCACCAGGGCGATTATATTGAGAAATAAATGTGTAGACATGAAGAATAAAGATGTAGAATGGTAACAAAGTTCCTTTTTAAAAAAAAAAAAATCTTTAAGAGTTTTAAGTTAAGGAATTTGAAGGCATTGCTTTTCAGCACAACCTCGTATTTTGCTCTCATTTAGCTATCTCGTATGAAAAGAAAGAAGATGACGTGCCAGCTTGCTCCCTCTGGTAAAGTCTGCAGCCCATTTTTGTTTCTCTTTTTGGGAGCTGAAGCTGGCCAGCGGACTTCCCATCAGCGGGGAATTCCCCGGGGCGCAGAGCTCTCGTACTTGCCCTACATACTGGCGGACCAGTAGCTACTGGCAGAGGGCTCTCTCTCTCTCTCTCTCTCTCTCTCTCTCTCTCTCTGGCCACAGTCACCTAATGAGCTGCCCAAGCCGGCAGCAGCCTGCCATTCTGCTCTGCACGACTCTCTTACCCTCGATTTTCTGCAACTACAGTTCCTGGTGGCTTGCATGAGCCACTGTAGATACCATTTTGTACAGTCGGTTGCTTTGGGCTGCATGAAATTGAGGCGTTCTCTAGCTGGGCAACCGAGTTAACTGAAATCCAAGTCAGCCAGAATTTCTTATATATAACGCTATAACGTCATATATCCTTAAACCACAAGACTTCCTTTGTATTTGAATGACATTTAGTCCATGTACGAGAGTCTGAAATGAGTAAAAAGCTATTTAAAACGTCTGATGCTCTTTATCAGATCACAGTAAATTTCGATTAAGTTGTTGTTCTAGAGAACGCCGCAGTTCGTCTTCGCATAAAGCGGACTCGGCTATGAGGTGCTAAATCACATCGCACATGTTTCTCTTGATGGGACATCCACAACTGTTATTCACTGTCAATGATAAAATCCGCTAGAGTTGTTAAACTTATTTATTTCTAAAAAGGAAAGCAGTTCCCAATTTCAAGGCATACGTCCCATCTTCAGGTGCATCTTAAAATTTTAAGTGAAGAATAATACCTATCCACATAGTTTAGATAATCAGTGCTAACTACAACCTAAAGAAATTCTTAGGACAAACAGCCTATATGTACATCAGAACATGAGTCCACAAAGGATCCATAACTACGGTTAAAATAGGTTAAAACATATTAGTACATCCATTCCATGTACCAGATTGCACAATTTTAACATATTTTAACCCCAGTTGCGCAGCCTTTGTGGACTCACGGTACATTGATTGTACATATCGAGTGTTTGTTCTAATATTTCTGTTGGATCTGTTTAGGTTTGATTATCTTGACCATTCGGATAGGTATTATTATTCACTTAAAATTTTGCCGGTGCTCCTGAAGAAGGGACATATGTCCTCAAACCGGATAGCGCTTTCCTTTTTAGGAATAAATAATTTTTTTACAACTGTAGCGGATTTTATCATTTCAGAAAGTTTTAAATATCAACATACACACACACACACACACACACATCTATCAATGGAAAATAATTTTCACAGTGATGAATGTCTTTAAAAAGATATATTGCCTGTTAATCCTGTTAATCGTGGCAACAAGTTCGAAATCCGCCAAACAGAAAGAAACTTAAAAATCGGTTTTAAGAAACATATTGGTTGTTTCAGACTTGATGTTGTTGTTGTTGTCTTATATCCAAATACGGGTTTGCTGCAGCTCTCCTTGCTACTCTATCCTGTGCAAGCCTCTTCATCAAAAAATAGCTCTGAGCACTATGGGACTTAACATCTGAGGTCATCAGTCCCCTAGAACTTAGAACTACTTAAAGCTGACTAACCTAAGGACATCACACACATCCATGCCCGAGGCAGGATTCGAACCTGCGGCCGTAGCAGTCGTGCGGTTCCAGACTGAAACGCCTAGAACCACTCGGCCACTCCGCCGGCAAGGCTCTTCATCTCAGAGTAACAATCGCAAACCACATCTTTCTGAATCTGCTTATTGTATTCATCTCTTGGTCTCCCTCTACGATTTTTACCCCCTACGCTTCCCTCCAGTAGTAAATTCGTTAGCCCTTGATGTCTCAGAATGAGTCCTACCAACCGATCCCCTCTTCTAGTCAGGTTGTGCCACAAATTTCTTTCCTCCCCAATTCTATCCAATATCTCCTCGTTAGATCTACCAATCAAATCTTCAGCATTCTTCTGCAGCACCTCATTTCAAAAGCTCCTGTTTTCTCCTTGTCTAAACCGTTTATTATCCATGTTTTACTTCCATGCAAACACTTTTACAAAAGACTTCTATACTCGATGTTAATAAATTTTTCTTCTTCAGAAGTGCTTTTCTTGCCATTTCCAGTCTACATTTTATATCTTCTCTTCTTCGACCATCATCAGTTATCTTGCTGCCAAAATAGCATAACTTCTCTACTACTTAAAGTGTCTCACTTCCTAATCTAATTTTTTCAGCATCAATTGATTTAATTCGAGTACACTCCATTATCCTTGTTTTGCATTTGTTGATGTTCATCTTAAATCCTTCTTTCAAGACACTGTCAACTCCGTTAACCGCTCTTCCAAGTCCTTTAGCATCTCTGACAGAATCACAATGTTACTGGAAAACCTCAAAGTTTTATTTCTACTCCCTGGACGTCAATTACTACTCCTGATTTTTCATTTGTTTTCTTTACTGCTTGCTCAATATACAGATTAAGTAACATCGGGGATAGGCTACAATCCTGTCTCACTCCCTTCTCAAACACTGCTTTCCTTTCCTCCCCCTTCGACTCTTATTACTGGAATCTGGCTTTTGTATAAATGATAAATAGCGTTCCCCTGGCACCTTTAAAATTTTTCAGTCAACGTTGTCAAAATCTTTCTGTAAATCAACAAATGCTATAACCGTAGGTTTGTCTTTCCTTGACCTATCTTGTACGGGAAGTTGTAAGGTCAGTATTGCCTAGTGTGTTCCTTCATTTTTCCGGAATCCAAACTGATCTTGCCCGAGGTCGGCTTCTACTTTTCCATTCCTTTGTAAAGAAAACGCGTTAGTATTTTCCAACAGTGACTTATTAAACTGATAGTTCGATAATTTTCACACCTGTCGACACCTGTTTTTTCTTTTTTTTCCTTGTTAAAATCTGTGAGTGTTTTGCCTGTCTTATACATCTTGCTCACCAGATGGAAGAATTTTGTCATGGGTGGACATATTCGTACATGTGGTTCGCTTTTCTCCAAAGATCTCTTTAATTTTCCTGTAGGCAGCATCTGCTTCCCCCTAGTGACATGTGCTTCTACATCCTTACATTTGTCCTCTACCCATCCCTGCTTAGCCATTTTGCACTTCCTGTCGATTTTTGAGACGTTTGTATTTGTTTTCGCCTGCTTCATTTAATGCATTTTTACATTTTCTCCTTTCATCAATTAAATTAATATCTCTTGTGTTGCGTAAGGATTTCTACTCGCCCTCTTCCTTTTACCTACTTGATCCTCTGTTGCCTTCACAGTTTCAACTCTCAAAGCTATTCACTCTTCTTCTACTGTATTCCTTTCCGTGTTCTTGTCAAACGATCCCTATTGCTGCCTCTGAAACCCTCTGCAACCTTTAGTTCTCTCAGTTTATTCAGGTCTCATCTCCTTAAATTCCCACTTTTTGCGGTTTCTTCAGTTTTAATCTAAAGTTCATAACCGCTAAATTGTGGTCAGAGTCCACATCTGCCCCTGGAAATGTCTTACAGTTTAAAATCTGGTTCCAAAATATCTGTCTTACCATTATATAATCAATCTGAAACCTTCCGTTGTCTGCAGGTCTCTTCTACGTATAAAACCTTCTCTCGCGATTCTTAAACCAAGTGTTAGCTATGTTTAAATTACGCTCTGTGCAAAATTGTACCAGCCTTCGCCGCAGTGCATGTTCAACTTCTTCTCTTCCTTTTCCTACTCCCGAATTCCAGTTCCCCATCTCTATGAAATTTTCGTTTCCCTTTACTATCTGAATAATTTCTTTTATCTTATCATACATTTCTTCATTGATTTCATCCTCGGAGCTAGTTGGCATATAAACCTGTACTACCGTTGTGGGTATGGGCTTCGTGTCTGTATTGGCTACAATAATGCGTTCATTACGCTTTTCGTAGTAGTTTCCCGCATTCCTATTTTTTATACATTATTAAACCTACTCCTGCATTGCCCCTATTTGATTCTGTATTTATAACCCTGTATTCATCTGACCAGAAATCCTGTTCCTCCTGCCACCGAAATTCACTAACTAACATTAACCTCTCCATTTCCCTTTTTAAATTTTCTAAACTACCTGCCCGACTAAGGACTCTGACTTTCGGTTGCGATCTGCAGAATGCCAGTTTTGTTTCTCCTGGTAACGACATCTCCCTGCGTAGTCCCTCCTCGGAGATCCGAATGGGTGACTACTTTGCTTCCGGAATATTTTACTCAAGAGGAAATCATCATCAGCTGAACTGCATGCCCTTGGGAAAAATTACGGCTGTAGTTTCCCCCTGCTTTCAGCCGTTCGCAATACCAGCACAGCAAGGTGGTTTTGGTTGATGTTACATGTTCTGGTCAATCAATCATCCAGACTGTTGCCCCTGGAACTGTTGAAAAGGCTGCTACCCTCTTCAGGAACCACAGATGCTTCCGGCCTCTCAAAAGATACCGCTCCATTGTGGTTGCACCTACGGTACGACTATTAGTATCGCTGAGGCACGCAAGCCACCCCACCAGTGGTAAAGTCCATGATTCATGGGCAGGGTGGGGGAGTGGAGAGAAAGAGAAACTTGATAAACATACAGACGAAGCAGGACATTGTGCTGCAGAAGAATAACGATCATAAAGTACAGCACACCGTAGACAAGAGATGGAAAACTGACATCCTGCAGCGAATGGTTATATTCGTCCATAGCCAAATGGTTCAAATGGCTCTGAGCACTATGGGACTTAACATCTATGGTCATCAGTCCCCTAGAACTTAGAACTACTTAAACCTAACTAACCTAAGGACTTCGCACACGTCCGTGCCCGAGGCAAGATTCGAACCTGCGACCGTAGCGGTCACGCGGTTCCAGACTGAAGCGCCTAGAACCGCACGGCCACACCGGCCGGCAATCCACAGCCAAAAGTGGTAAAACGAAATTACAGGTTCCAAGAACTCACATTTCTTCAACAGCTTCAACTCTGTGCAGTTAAAGCAGAAAATGTGTAACAGTTACAAATAAATGTGTATACGTGTTCCATTGCAAAAATTTTGTAATTCCTTAAAATAATTTTTACACAGTCGTTAGTAATATTACTATGTTATCATCCACATATCACGGTGCCACACCAAAGTCGGCAACGCGTATCGATACCACAGACATTAGTGAGGGCGCTGTGCAATCCGCTCTCCAGAAGACCACTCCTCCCTCCCATCATAGTAGCGCTCTCACGCTGAGGTCAATACAGTGTCTAGCAAGTGAGAGATCTGCCCAGTTGTAGCCAACATTATAGAGCAGGACCGAAGAGCTGCTAAAAGTTTTGATGAAATATGCTTTCGTAAATGTTGCATATTGTATTGCAAGAGAGCAGTTTGTTAATCTGTGAATCAAGTGATGCTCTCTTAGTCAATGGCGGTTATAAATTATACAGTATCCTTAAGTGTGTCAAAGATAAGGAAATCCTTTATTCATTCATGTAATAAAGTGAAATAAAATTTCGTGCGTTCTAGTTCGATTAGCATTGTCGCAGAGCACTCAAAGAGCCCACAGTTCTGATCAGACGAATGTAGTTTTGTGTGGACACAACAATTACATCGTCACAGTCTCTCTTACTGTAATACATTAGGTCTATCAACGTCAGAGATGCGTCAGCATGGTATGCAGAATGAGCTATCTCAAAATTAACACAAGGTATTGCTCATATATATGTATACGTATATTTTTATACAAAGACTAGACCAATAAGCATTGAAGATTGGCATCGAAACTGCTGTGTATGAGGCGAACTATGGGCCTGATGGACAAAGGGTGACCCGGCTGAGTCACGCGATTTGACTCTTAGTCTGATCACGAAGTGTGGCCATTAATTGCACGCGTTGATCACGTAGGCTTACGTCCGGATCAATGAACTATACTTGAGGGGATGTATCTGGAACATCTTAGGTGATTAGAAAGTTAATAGACAGGAATACAATTAAATACTTAGCTTTAATTCAGCATCAGCGGTGAACGTCGATCTTGACTTTGTACAATAACGTTTACAAGTGCAGATATAGACTGAACTGTGAATACTTCTTTACAATGCTGATTGCTTCATACATATAGATCAATTGGCAATGCATAAACTGTATGTGGCGCCTGGCTAGGTCGTAGCTACTGACTTAGCTGAAGGCTATGCTAACTAGCGTCTCTGCAAATGAGATCTCTGAAGCTATAACAAGTGAACCATTCCTACTGAAGTCGGCTGTAGAACTGAGCAGTGCGCTAGCTTGTCTCGTAAGACCAGCCAAGTGGCGGCGCTCGGTCTGCTAGCGTCGACAGTGGCGACTCGCGGGTGCGATGTGTACTGACGGACCACGGCCGATTTGAAGCTACAACCTAGCAAATGTGGTGTCTTGCGGTGACACCACAGAAACCTTAGTAGCACTCACCCGAAACCCAATTATAAAAATTGGGAAACTGTCTGGGCATACAGCGTACTACTCACAATTTAGACTTGAGCAGAAAGCTCTAACACAGCGTAAGACATCAGTCGGTGGCGTACCCGTACATTAATGCGAAGCTGAGAAATATTTGCGTATCAAACAGTAACGCTCGGACTGGCTCACAGGAGACACTGCAAGTGACAGATAGCAATAGAATCGGCATATGGATAGTTAAGTCAAAACAAGCTTTGTTTTGGCCTCTATCTCGGTTCTACTGCTTAGCAGGCTTGATTGTGTTTTAAGTGCCCTTTGAAGACTTGTAAATAGTGACTAACAAGACCCAAAGGCCATAGAAATGGATTTAAGTCATCACAAGAAGGAACACCATAAATTGAGCAAGATGAAAACGCGTTGGTCCATCTATAGCCCTTAGATGAGCACTTATTTGACTCGGCACTGATTGACAGAGTTCTTGGATGTCCTCCTGAGGAACATCGTGCCAAATTCTGTCCAATTGGCTCGATATTTTGTCAAAATCCCCAGCTGGTTGGATGGCCCTGTCCATAATGCTCCAAACGTTCTTAATTGGGTAGAGATCCGGCGACCTTTCTGGCCAAGGTAGAGTTTGGCAAGCATGACGACAAGCAGTAGCAACTCTCGTCGCGTGCGGGCGGTCATTAAGTACTGAACTGTAACCCGAGGACGGCCTGCCACATAGGGCAGCAAAACGTGGCCTACAATATCTTCGACGTACTGCTGTGTCGTAAGGGTGCCGTGGATGACAACCAAAGAGGTCCTGCTATGAAATGATATGGCACCCCAGAACATCACTCTTGGCTGTTGGACCGTATGGCAGGCAACATTCACATTGGTGTCCCACCGTTATTTCGGAATCTCCCCACAAGTCTTCGCTGGTCGTCGGGAATCAATTCGAGTCGAGACGCAGTCAATGAGATTCCAGGCCGAATGTGTCCGACATCACTGCAAACGAGCCTGTTGGTGTGAAGAGGTCAATGGTAGTCGGTGCAAGGAGCGCTTTGAACTCAGTCCTCTTTCTATGAACCGGCTGTTAATGGTCCCTGTGGTCACTGAAGTACCAGGTGCAAGTCGGATGGTTGATAATGACAAATGTGAGGCTATGAGTGTTGTCTTACAATTGCTCCGTCCCTTTGTTCTGTGTTCCCTCTAGTTCGACTGCTTCCTTCTTGACGCTGTGTTCAGCCATGGCTCACTCTTTCCTGTCAGCGTCGTCCAACAGCGGCGTCGCACAATTCAAATGTCGAGCGATTCGCCGATTATTCCAACTGTCTTCTTCGAGGGCTACTGCGCGTCCTCTCGGAAATGCTGACGTCTGCTTATATTGTTCACGCGCCTATGTACGAGACGTAGTTATTGTCCAACTGAATGCACGGAATGAAATTCGCAACGACCTTGTGCCCTGGCATCGACATGTCCTTGGCAGTTACGCTGTAAAATTGTGATGTAGCGTAGCACATTCATTCATCGACCCCTGAAGTTTTCAATTTTGCATTTTCCGTTGTTACCTACATAAATGTCAGTTTGAGTGTAACGCCTTCGCGAAGCGTCGTGCTGTCTCTCAAAAACGTTATCATGTAGATGACTGACTTGCCCAAGCCCCTGGTCGTAGAAACTGCATTTCGGCCCTTTAGGAAACATCCGATCTCCATTGTCGGAACGCCTCATGTGTTTTCAAATAACTTCCGGGAATTCAGCCAGGTAACACTTTCAGCGACCGCCGATATTTCGGCGGGAGTACACGGCGCCGTTTTCAAGGCAAACTGCAACGGACAGGCGACGTACATGCAAATTTAGAACTTCGGTTCTCGTACTGATGCAGGAAAGATAATACACACTGAACATAGTGCCACAAAAGATTACCAAACTCAGAGATATCGATAGTGAGACTACGAACTTTCAGGTGAGGTAGCATTGACTCTGCTCGTCTGTTTTTTGACAAGGGAGAGAGCCGGATTCCAAACAGAGTTTAAACAAAAACCTCTATCCCTGTTAATCTCAAGATGTGTGTTATTTTTCCTGCATCAGTCCGATAACAGAGGTTTTAAATTTGCATGTACGTCGCCTGTCCGTTGCAGTTTGCCTTGAAAATGGCGGGGTGTTCTCCCGCCGAAATATCGGCGGTCGCTGAAAGTGTTACCTGGCTGAATTCCCGGAAGTTATTTGAAAGTTGTAAACGCCCGGAGAAACTCAGGTTTCGCTTCATGCGTTATTGTTTCTTCGTCGTATGAAAGAGGAAGAAGGCACTGCGTGCCATGTCTAGCGTTTACGGGAGGACGGGGGTAGGAGCGTAGAAAAAATTTTACAAAACTGCAACGGTTTTGGGAGCTTACTGAATCAGTATGAGCAGCGCGGAATCCAACAAGCACCGGCCTCTGCCATATTCAAAATGCCGTACCAAATTCTGGAAACTGATGCATGACTGGTTTTTCTCTTTTTCTGCTAGGGCCTCGGTTATGGAACGCCGGTATTCGAACATCAGGACCTTCAGTGGTCTGGAAAGATTAGCGGTTCTTCGCAGACTGTTTGTCTGTGGCAAATTTCCACGCGTCTCAGGCTTGCTTGAGATCTCTAGAAGCTTCTGCGCCGCCTAACCGTTGCGTCATATGATGGTGCACTGATGCTGCACGCGTCCATCAGCTCGTGCTGGAGTGTTCCATCGTTTTTGCCGTTCAGATACAGAAAACTAATCACCGCACTTTTTCAGTGGGCTGCGCAATCTTGTTTTGGATCCTCTAGCCGTGTGCTATGGTACTGTCAAGCTGGCGTAGGAATCTCGATATGTTCCCGGATTACAGAAACGTGCCCCTAAAAAAAATTTATTACGTAATTTTATTTTTACCCAGTTATAATCGGAATTTCCATTTGAGGCCGTTGATGCAGCGTATATGCAACGCAGCGCAACTCTGATACACATATATGAGCAACAACATGTATGAAGGGATTAGTGTGGCATTCTTGTCTTGTCCGATGTGCGGAAGGTAAATGCGGAAACGTGATACGATTTCTTCACATTTTTCATGCAGCCGTTTCGTCTCAGCTTCCCTGCACTTCCTATTTCTTTCATTCCTCAGCGACTTGTATTTCTGCATTCCTGAATTTCACTGAACATTTTTGGAAAAATTATGGCGTGCAATTAAGACGAAACGTCTGCGACAAGGTGTGCTGCTGCTGCTTCATGATAGCGCACGTCCCCATATCGCTAATTTTCTAACGTAGAAGTTACGCAAAGTCAAGTGGGTGATACTCAAAGACCCGTCCTATAGTTCTGATCTCTCCCCAAGCGATTATCACTCCTTTGGTCTCTTAAAAAATGCCTCGAAGAGTCGAAGATTAGTGTCGACTGAGGATTATGCAGGTGGTATGATTGCCTCAATGCGCGCAGCCATTATGCCTGGTTGACATACCGATTGTGTAATGTACGCCCTCCTGAATGGAAGATTTTTGATGGCTCCTTATATAATGGTACAGCAACCACTCGCTGAAACGCCGAGGACTCGCGTAAGCGTAGTTTAACCTTGGAAAAAAAGATTATCCACTTGTTCTATTACATGTAAGTGTTCTCCTGGAGATTTTATTTTTAGTTCAGTTCTTATAACGTATGTCCAATTGGAAAGGAGACTTCGACTGTAGCGACGTTGTTTGTAATCTCAGTGGGTGAATGTGTTTGCCTTGAGATGGCGTGATGGTATTGCAAGTGGACATTGGGCTGTTTAATCTGAAACTGTGTTGATTGGCCCTGTTGTCTGACATGTACTAATTATACACCATCCAAAATAATGAATTAGGAATTCAATAACCAGTAAATGAAAGAAGAATCGCATTTAATTCGGTTTATTACGTTAAATGACTTATAAGTCGTCTTACATGTAATGGTAATTCTAAAATGACAGCTTGGCATACCTGACTAAAGGGTCTGGGGTAGGATTCTAATAATCGTGAATAAAAATGAAACAACTATAATCGTGAAGTTGTACCGCGATTGTCGTGATGTTGGTATAAAAAACAGATAGTAATATCGAAGGGAATGTGTTGCATCTGTGGCTGCAGTTAGAAGCAGATTGGTCATTCGAATCTGAAAGCTGGTCTTCAGAGTGGAGCTCGTGGTTATTGAAAGTCTATGAAAATGTCTACTGTCCCGACAAATCATCGCGCTGTCGCGGCTCGATCTGCAGGTAGAGGCTGAAGCTGCTGCAGAATCAGTCATTGGGGACTCACCAGCACTCTCGCCTGCGGGTTCAGCGTGAAATCTTTCTAAGTCCGTGAGCTCATCTGCTCGAAGATAAGCCCTGGCAACGTCACAGGCCAGCAGAGGAAAAGTCTGGCAGTGAAGGCTCCGAGAGACGAAGAAGTCGAAGAACCGAAAGCCGAAAATCGAATGAAAGTGTACCGACTGACTTAAGGGTAAAATACGTATTTCTGCATTTGGCATTCGTTACTCTGTTCCGATTGGCTGGGCTACGAGTGTTTCGAGCACCTCCCCTTTCCTGAGGTTTGCTTTGAACTGTTGAACAGTAACACATTTCCTACCGCATAGTGCTGAAAAAATCATCTCACTTCCCTCCCCCCCCCCCCCCCAATCCTTGCCCGGCCGCTGTGGGCGAGCGGTTCTAGGTGCTTCAGTCCAGATCCGCGCTGCTGCTACGCTTGCAGGTTCAAATCCTGCCTCGGGCATGGATGTGTGTAATGTCCTTAAGTTAGTTAGGTTTAAGTAGTTCTAAGTCTCGGGGACTGATGACCTCCGATGTTAAGTCCCATAGTGCTTAGAGCCATTTGAACCATTTTGAACCATGGGGTTAAGTCGGGAGAGCGTGGAGGCCATGACATGAATTGGTGATCATGATCTCCACCACGACCGATCCATCGGTTTTCCAATCTCCTGTTTAAGAAATGCCGAACATCATGATGGAAGTGCGGTGGAGCACCACCCTGTTGAAAGATGAAGTCGGCGCTGTCAGTCTCCAGTTGTGGCATGAGCCAATTTTCCAGCATGTCCAGATACACGTGTCCTGTAACGTTTTTTTCGCAGAAGAAAAAGGGGCCGTAAACTTTAAACCGTGAGATTGCACAAAACACGTTAACTTTTGGTGAATTGCGAATTTGCTGCACGAATGCGTGAGGGTTCTCTACCGCCCAGATTCGCTCATTGTGTCTGTTCACTTCACCATGAGCTGTTGCAACCGCGCCAAAAATTCAAAGCGTTAGACTTTGTCATCGGGTGTCAGGGCTTGTAGCAATTGTAAACGGTAAGGCTTCTGCTTTAGCCTTTTCCGTAAGATTTTCCAAACCGTCGGCTGTGGTACGTTTAGCTCCCTGCTTGCTTTATTCGTCGACTTCCGCGGGCTACGCGTGAAACTTGCCCGCACGCGTTCAACCGTTTCTTCGCTCACTGCAGGCCGACCCGTTGATTTCCCCTTACAGAGGCATCCAGAAGTTTTAAACTGCGCATACCATCGCCGAATGGAGTTAGCAGTTGGTGGATCTTTGTTGAACTTCGTCCTGAAGTGTCGTTGCACTGTTATGACTGACTGATGTGAGTGCATTTCAAGCACGACATACGCTTTCTCGGCTCCTGTCGCCATTTTGTCTCACTGCGCTCTCGAGCGCTCTGGAGGCAGAAACCTGAAGTGCGACTTCAGCCGAACAAAACTTTATGAGTTTTTCTACGTATCTGTAGTGTGTCGTGATCATATGTACAAGACGAGTTAAGACCTTCGCAGCTACTTCCTCATTCTGGCTCATTTCTGGCTCCATTAAGCGCTGACTATAACACTGGATCCTCGCAACATTCCATAACGACTCCCATTTCATCTTCTGACACATCATCAGACCTTTCCCTCGAAGACGGTTGCACAGCACTCTTTCCACCTATACGCTCCCTCATACATGTCTAAGAGAGGAATACGCGTTGCAGTTTTAATGTCGCCAACCTTGCTTTTAATTTCACCGAAGGTTGATTTCACTTTCCTATATGATGAATCAGTTCTTTCGACGGCAATTTACTTTTCAAATTCAGCGTATTTTTCCTGGAGGCATTTCGCCTCTGCTTCCCTGCATTTCATGTTTATTTCACTTCTAACCGAATTTATATTGCTGTATTCCTGTCTTTCCCTGAACTTTTTCTGCACCTGCTTCTTACTTCAATCAGTTAAAGTATTTTTTCTGTTACCTTAAGTTTGCTTACATTTATCTTTTGTGTACTTAGTCTTTTCAACACCTGTGATTGCCCTTTTCAGAGATGTCAGTTCTTCCTCAGCTGAACCCGCTAATGTGGTATTTAGTATCGCCGTATTTACAGCTTTGAGTACTTCAGTATCACACTACACATTGATTCTTCCTGATGATGCGTTTCAATTTCAGTCTGCTCTTTACCGTTACTAAACTGTTATCAGTATGTGTTCCTGGATACGCCTTACAATCCAGTGTCTGATTTCGGAATTTCCGCCCGACGATGATGTAATTCAGCTGGAATCTTCCTGTGCCTCCAGGTCTTTTCCAATAACGCCTTATCCTCTTGTGATTTTCCAATAATTTTTTCGCTGTTGCTAGCAAAAATTTCTTGCAGAATTCGCTTAGTCTTCCTCCTCTCTTATTCCTACAGTCAAACCCACGTTCTCCCATAACTGTCTGGTGTTCCCCTAGTATCGCATTACAATCCCCCATAATTGTTAGACTATTTCCTCCCATTAGGTTCCAAAAATCCTCATATATTCTCTCTATCTCTTCATCCTCTACATGTGATATTGGCATATGAGTCTGAGCTACTGTTGTTGGTGTTA
This sequence comes from Schistocerca serialis cubense, assembly GCF_023864345.2. Lineage (NCBI taxonomy): Eukaryota > Metazoa > Arthropoda > Insecta > Orthoptera > Acrididae > Schistocerca > Schistocerca serialis. The sequence continues at coordinate 672,317,331 of NC_064642.1, forward strand.
ACTTGCTTTGGATTATTGCAAGAACACCCATATCATTGAAATGTTCACAATAACTCACTCTGTCCTACTTTCCTATTCGCAACGAATCCTTATATAATTTTCTACTTCTGTTGATAATATTCCATGTTTATCTCACAAGAAATCATCATCTTCTTTCCATTTTACTTCAATGACTCCCACCATACCTAAATAAGGTGTGGCCAGGAATTCGGCTCGCGTGCGTGCCCTGGCACGAGTGCCATAGCGCTCACCCTGGCTGGCACATCTCCCCGACTGCTACGGCACGCTGTCTGAGAATGAGGAGGGAGAAACTGCAAATGAGCCTGATTTAAATGGCAATGAAGAAACACTGTGTATGAGTTAGTTTTATATTTCACGTTTATCAAAAACATAGATCAAAAACGAAACAAATTTTCGGTATTATTTAATTATTTTTGGAGCGCAGAAGCGACATAATTTTTACCTGGTACAAACTGAGGTATACGGACAGACGCACTCAATTTCACAGATTTTCATTCTCAGTTTGCCATGTAATTGTGATTTTAATTTAATAATGGAAAAAAGACATCTTTCACACACATATGTGGCTGAAAACACTGTAGCACTTTCGCAACCTCATTATGAAGATGTGGAAACTCGACATGAGGAAAGCAATGTAGGCATCCTGCACAGTTTTAACGTTGCTGGGGTTTGTCTTTAAAACGGGGATTACCTTGCAATCAGTCAGTTCCATCTGCATATGCACAGGGTCGCCTTCAAGTGAAACATCAAATGCTTTAGGAAACTATCCGTGTAATTCTTTCAAGGTCACAATGAATTCTTCAAACCCTGGCTTTTCTTTTACGCTAATGAGCTTAAGGAAGTGGACTGTGACTGTCGAATGTGTCCCTTCACAACGCTATTTTCATTAAGCACACCCCATCAAATCAGAATTAAGTTGTCCCTCTCCTTGCAATGTCTTACTGTGGGCAGTATGCAGCCAAGACTACTTAAGAGAAGCATTCAGTGAGTAATGCAACAATTTTTTCTCGGCCAGTTTCTGTTGAAAAAATGCAGAATTTGTCGGGGAACATCGTGGAGTGTTCGCGCTTCAGCCTTTATAGTTTCATGAAGTTCAGATACGTGGCCGCGCTATACATAATCTTCAGAATGGTGCCCGTAACAAAGTTGCGTCCCAAACAGGGAGTTGTGATTAAATGACACACACTTATAGGCGTCTGTAGAATGTCTACAAAGACCCGGCAGCAAACAAAAGCACTGTGAGCCGTTGGGCGAGGCTTCTGTCATCATCGCATCAACGTCTCCCGCGTGCTGGCCGGCTGCAGACAGCTGGAACGTGTGGACACACTCATTCGAGGTGATCGACAGGTCACAATCAAACACCTCCTTGCTCAACTGAACGTCTCTGTTGGTAGTGTTGACTGACTCGTCCACCACTTGGGTACCCAAAAGTTTCTGCCCATTGGGTTCCTCGCCGCCTAACAAAAGTCCACAGAGAGTAACGAATCTGAGTGGAATTGCTTGCACGTTATGATGCTGACCGTTACAATTTTTGCCAGACATCATCACAGGTGATAAATCATGGTCTCATCACTTCGAACTGGAAACAAAACGGCAATCCGTGGGGCCGCATCACACTCAACTCATAAAGCCATGGCAACAGTTTTCTGGGACTCTGAAGGGGTTACCCTGAGGTCTTCCCTCATGCTTCAACGCTCAACTCGAACTGTGTTATGTTATCCTCATGAAATTGAAGAAACGATTCTCATCTGTTTGACTCAATGAAGGATCCACCCTGTGGGAAACAGTAAGTGGATGACGTGGAGGTTATTGATACGCCAAGACGTTGGCTCCGATTTCGAGCAGCAGATTGGTGCCACGTGGGCATACAAGCACTCCCAGAAAGGTAGCGTAAGGCTGACACACTGGACGGAGACTATGTTGAAGAGTAGAATTTCGTAGCCAAAAGAGTAGGAAATAATGTGGTGTGTAGTAATCTTGAATAAAACTAACGTGCATTTAGAAAAATGTGTTGCATTACTTATTGAATGCCCTCGTAAAATATGAGGGCTGCAATCCATTCCGGATTCTTCCTAATTTTAGTTCCTGCGCTTCTTTTTCCTTGATGATTTCAACAACAGCGCACTTAAAATACAAAAATTTTTGTAAGCAATTCTCTTGACTTAATCGACGGATTTTGCAGTAACGAGAAATCTCCATACTCTTCGGTCAACTCTTTCGGAAACTGTCGCAGCTAACAGCGGAACAACGCGTGCGACTGCAGAAATTTTACTATTCGTACCACCAATTTGTACACGTGCTCCATGCCTGCAAATTAAGCACAAAGTGGTTTTTGATGTACAGTCCAATGACTCCTGTCTGTCGATGTTTGTAATATTCTGCTCTTTCATTCACAACCTAAACCTTTAAATTCTTTCCGCGTGGTACTGTAATGTCGTTTCACAGCAAATTTGCAGTACTCGTCTTTTATGCGACTGCATAATATACATTGAGAATTCTCATTCCTTTCTTGTGTCTTTCCGATTCATTTTGCAAGCTTGTAGAGATAGATCGCTGCACTGCGTCTTTTTGTGCAAACAGCCACTGGACCTGTGAACGTCCTCCCTACAATGAACAAATAAGGCTTTAAGCACTGACACCACTATTCTGCCGAACTGAAGGAGTTGTGCCGACCAAAAAACGCTACACCGCAGTGCTCAATGAAATGTCATACTGCTCCGTGTACTTCCGAGAATGGCCGAGCAAAACCGAGACATGCCGAGCGTTCTTCCGACCGCGGCTGGCACACACTACTTCGTTCTTGAAACTTCCTAGCAGATTAAAACTGTGTGCCCGAGCGAGACTCGAACTCGGGACCTTTGCCTTTCGCGGGCAAGTGCTCTACCAACTGAGCTACCGAAGCACGACTCACGCCCGGTACTCACAGCTTTACTTCTGCCAGTACCTCGTCTCCTACCTTCCAAACTGTGAGTACCGGGCGTGAGTCGTGCTTCGGTAGCTCAGTTGGTAGAGCACTTGCCCGCGAAAGGCAAAGGTCCCGAGTTCGAGTCTCGGTCGGGCACACAGTTTTAATCTGCTAGGAAGTTTCATATCAGCGCACATTCCGCTGCAGAGTGAAAATCTCATTCTACTTCGTTCTTGGTCTTCCAGTCTTACTGTTTCCTCTGGCTCTTGTACGAACCGTGTATTGCCCGTCTTTCGCTATACTGTAGTCTACCGCTACTTTTCTTAGGTTCCTTTTCTGAGAATGTCGAACATGTTAACTATTTGAAACTTCCTGGCAGATTAAAACTGTGTGCCGGACCGAGACTCGAACTCGTGACCTTTACCTTTCGCAGGCAAGTGCTCTACCGGCTAAGCTAGTCAAGCACGACTCACGACCCCTACTCACAGCCTCAATTCCGCCAGAACCTCGTCTCCCACCCTCCAAACTTCGCAGAAGCTCTCTTGCGAAACTTGCAAAACTAGCTCCCCTGGAAGAAAGAATATTCCGGAGACATGGCTTTGCCACAGCCTGAGGGATATTTCCAAAGTGAAATTTTCACTCTGCAGCTGAGTGTGCGCTGTTATGAAACATCCTGGCAATATCCTTGCTTCCAAAACTGCTAGTTCTGCAAGTTTCGCAGGAGAGCTTCTGTGAAGTTTGGAAGGCAGGAGACGAGGTACTGGCGGAATTGACTCTGTGAGGACGGGTCGTGAGTCGTGCTTGGGAATCTGAGTTGGTAGAGCACTTGTCCGCGAAAGGCAAAGGTCCCGAGTTCGAGTCTCGGTCCGGCTCACAGCTTTATTCTGACAGGAAGTTCCATAACAACGTACACTCCGCTGCAGAGTGAAAATTTGATTCTGGAATCTTAACCATTTGACACTGTCGAACCATTTCAGATGCAGAAATCGTATGAAAGTGTCATGATCGTTCTTCAGTCTTGCTTCTATTATCATATCATAACTGTCTCTCTAGTGCCTCTACCTGCTGTAAATCCACACTGATCGTCATTTCATGATAAAGACTAAAATATAGCAGTACGAACACTTTCATGAAACACACACACACACACACACACACACACACACACACAGAGAGAGAGAGAGAGAGAGAGAGAGAGAGAGAGAGAGAGAGAGAGAGAGAGGTGGGGGGAGGGAGGGAGGGTGGCAGAGACGGTTGCTCAATATCCGAAACTTGCAGTTGCAACAGAAATGTGTCAATAGTAGCGGCGGCTTTGTGTACGCGTGCTGCCGTTTCTCGCGCCTACCATGTGACGCCCCGAATACAACGACTTTATTATGATCTCCTTGGCACTGCGCCGTTGGCAGCGACGTCACGGCCAGCCTGTTGTGGGTTTCCTGCAGTGGATGAGTTCCGTCAGCGGCCACAGAGCGGCGCCACTGGCGTCGGCCGGCGTCGCGGCGCCGAGCCAAGTGGGCGCCGCCGTGAGGCAGTGTTGGGATAGGAGGTGGTGGCTGGGGGTAGGGGATACGACGGCTCGCATATTTATCTCGGCGGCAGTAGGCATCAGTTCCTGCGGCCGCCACACTGCCCCAGGCATTGACGTATTTGCGCTCTGGCTGCAAGGGGGAATAGGCAGCCGCCGCTCTGCCACGGGCTTTCTGGCTAAACCACCCACGAACGCCCGCAATACAAACACACAAATCACATAAACCCTTGTTACGTTTGGTGCTCAGTTTCTTGCTCATTAGGTGCTCCGTGGTTATGTATTTTAGACTTACGCTGAATCTGTTGCCCTCGTTCAAATAAAATGGTATATTGCCTCCATGAAGCTAATAAACTAATTGAAAAATCAACTGCCGCTCATATCGGGAACGTTATTTACTAAATTTCTGAACTCGGAAGGGGCCTCTCGTATTGTTTATTGTTGGAGGACCTGGACATTTCAGTTGAATAATTTATTTTAATGGTTGCTGACTGATAGAGTTTTATCTTGTACAATAATATTTGTTCAAAGAGTGCCTAAAAATTACTCAGGACATATAAACGTCGAGGCTATAAAGCAATCAGAAAATGAATTTACGTAATTAAAATAAAACAAAGATAAGAACAAGCGTGGCTGTTATGGTCGCCACCAGCATGATGCCGCATAACTGCGGTTTACATGGTATCCAGACACATAAAGACAGATATTATGTTATCAACTGTGATTGTAAAATTATGTAATTACACAGAAAAGGTTTGAATTCGAACAGAAACATATAACAGATCAATGAATAAATGAATACTCACTGCTCCAATGAGTTAAGTCGATAGGGAAACTTCAGTTGCTACGAAAAGAATCCCCTTTGAAGCAAGAATTAGATTGTAGAGGAACTTGCATACCAGAGCGTGAAGTGCGCGGAACTAGTTAGCAAAGCTAAGAGATAGAAAACTGGAATGAACTCTTCTTCCTTCAGTATACTGCAGTTTCCGAAGTTCGGGAGTGTGCGCTGCAAATGGGATCTTTCCGTGACTGCCGTTGAGATGGTTGCCAACAAGTCGGTTAAAAAAAAAAAAAAGCGTGTAGCCCCTCCAACCCTCCACACCCACACCGACTTGGTGATTTACTGTCACCTCCGTATTTGTTAGTTACTAACTGAGTAGTTCACGGGATTGGGGCTGTGAAGTTATCCGTGCGTCTGGGTAGGACTATGCACTAACACGGTCGCATCGAGGAAACAGACAGTGGGCAAAAAGCGAACAAAGGATAGTGGTTTCAAGAGCAGATCTCTGGTAGGTGAGTTGGTAAAGCGTCGGAATATCGTGCTAAAAGGCCCGAGTCCGAAAGCCACTGATGGTGATTTTTTGTAACAGATTACGCGTGAAATTGTTATATGGGAGAACATTTTTCTGCCATGTAAGAGGACGTTTCGAAGTTTGTAGCAATGTTAGTCGAAAGCAGCAAACCTGTAGCGTACATTTGTACAGATAGGTGTGGTGTTATCTGTACAAATGTACGCAATGTGTAACAAACCTATAGCGTACATCTGTATTGATAAGTGTGGTGTTGTCTATAAAATGTACGCTATAGGTTTGCTACTTTCAACTAACGAAGCGAAAGCAGACTGCCAAAAGAACATAGCTACAAACTTCGAGACGTCCTTTTACATGGCAGAAAAATGTTGTCCCATACAACAGTTTCACGCGCAATCTGTTAAAAAAAAAAAAATATCGCCGTTAGTGGGTTTCCAACTCGTAACCTTTAGCCCAACGATCTGACGCTCTACCAACTAGCCGGCCGGCGTGGCCGAGCAGTTCTAGGCGCTTCAGTCTGGAACCGCGTGACCGCTACGGTCGCAGGTTCGAATCCTGCCTCGGGCATGGATGTGTGTGATGTCCTTAGGTTAGTTAGGTTTAAGTAGTTGTAAGTTCTAGGGGACTGATGACGTCAGATGTTAAGTCCCATAGTGCTCAGAGCCATTTGAACCATTTTTGAACTCTACCAACTATTTGTATCTCATTTTGTTGGTTGTTGTTCGTTGTGTTTGTTCAGGGCGGACGTCCCATAACACCCGTTCAAGTTCATCGTTGGCCCGTTCACTCAGTTTTTTTATTACTCCAACTCACCTATCAGATATCTTCACATTCAGAGCTCACACATGTGGTCTGCCTACACTCCGTAGTTCTGGCGTTACTTTTAATCACCGTTTAAGCATGTTCTACTGAACGACAGCACACAGCACGAACTAAATGGGTGTTTTGGTTGATACTGCATCAACACACAATTGAAATCTGGTTTTGCAGGACAGAGCGGATCAGGTTGTGGAAAGGGGTCAAGGTCAATTACTGTTAGTTATACAAGAACACATACAACTTTATTCCTCAAACAAATGCACAGTTTTCTCTTTAAAACAACAAAGATCAATTCACGGCTGAGGGCCCAAGTAACTTCTCCAGAATAATTTTAAATGATTGGTTTTAAAACACCAGGATTTAGAGTAACGGCTGAAGGCCTTACTTAAGTAAAATTACAATATCTTTTCGGCTAAAGGCCGAAATAATATTTCAGATCAGCTAAGGAAATTAATTAAAAGCCAAGCACTTACAAATTCCGGATAAAGGCAATATTAAGGAAAATTCAAGTTAATTCTTCAGATGAAAGCCCAATTAAAAAAAATTCGTTACATAAAAAAGAGAGACTTTAAAGATAAGCTTTTCCACACTACAACAGAAAAACATCTTAAGAGAAGTTGAAGTATCTTGTCGGCTGAAGGCCCAAACAATTACTCAAGAATAATTAAAGACAACGTTAAGATAAAAATTTACAGAACACGGCTGAAGGCCGTTGCAATAATTCAAGCTAATTAAAGAGAAACCACACAGACAAGGATTTACATATTACAGCCACAGATTCTGAAACAAACGCAGCTGAAGGCACGATACAGAGCAACAAGAATTTTCAATGAAACACGGCTGAAGGCCTAATCTTGAAGTTGTTATGAAGTTCGGCTGAAGGCCATATACGAAACAGAAAACGGACAATATTAATACACGGCTGAAGGCCTGGCACAGTACCTGCGAAATTAAAGTAACAATCACTAACAACAGCGACGCTCAGAAGGGTTCCAAGGGTCGGCCAGGGGAGGAAGCTCTAGCCACGGTTTAGGTGAGACAGACAGCCAAGCGTAACACTAAACAGTCGGGTTGCAGCCCGACCTACGGACGGCTGACGAAACAACCGACCGGCTAATCAATTCCCTTCCACCCGACCAACAGCATGACAACCAAAAGTATCAAAGAAGACGAGGATCGCAGCAGTATTATGGCGTATAAACACACTCAAGGCACAATAAACACTCAAATAGAAAAGGAGAACAACACCAAGCTGTCGAGCTACACCCCGTGCCGGACAGCATCTACACGGCGAGGGAAACACACTGCCGCAAAACTACGCTAATGACCAGGGCAGCTAACCAGAACATTGTGTGTGTGTGTGTGTGAAATCTTATGGGACTTAACTGCTAAGGTCATCAGTCCCTAGCTTACACACTACTTAACCTAAATTATCCTAAGGACAAACACACACACCCATGCCCGAGGAAGGACTCGAACCTCCGCCGGGACCAGCCGCACAATCCATGACTGCAGCGACCTAGACCGCTCGGCTAATCCAGCGCGGCAACCAGAACATTAACGGCCACAAGCCAGAAGATACCGCTGGTACATTTCACTAACAAATGATCATCATTTCAAAGGTTAAACATCATACAGGGAGACGGCAGCAGATCTTTTCCGACTTCGACACACCATCACATTGCTGCTTGCGGGGACAGCCCAGGATGCAACAACCAGCAATCAACGAAGATATGTCACAACGGTTGAGCTTTCATGACAGGTTCACTGATTACTCATCTTCAGTATGCAGGTGCGGTGGGCGACGAACTTATTAGTTCTCGCAGCTAGTGCCACACAACTGCGACCGCGTATGCACGCCACCAGCGACCCCGGCCTGATCACACGCCGCAGAGATTTCCTCGCTGCTCCGCATCAACCGACCAACTACCATACACACCATGGCACAGAAATATAACTGCCACACCAAAGAAGTTACAGCAGTACTAGTATCGATAAACGCTGCTGCTGCCACTGACGGAGGCAAGTGAGCAACTCGTTCAGAACTAACTGAGGGAGGAATAAGACGCCACTCGGTGGTGACAAAATGCCCAAAAGGGAAAACGACATTAACATGAGGTGCCCACGGTCCAACAATATTTGGTACCGATCTGAGTGTCTGACAGTTTGAGGTGTGGGTGTAAGTCCCTTAACCAGCGGTTACCCATTCTGGTACCGAAGACACCAATCTTCCGTTCATCCACTTATCGTTCGAGGAAGTTTAGCCAGGAGGATAATCACTGCAAAGGCTCGTCCGACTGTCCGTGCGGACCACTAGCTTGAGACCCTGCACTCTAAATCTCCAGCAGCTCTTCCAGAACGTGTGAAAGTTCCTACTGTTTTCGCCCCAGCGAAAACGAGCTCCCCTGGTCAAGAGCAGATACATTTAATGGAAGAAACATTAGAAGAAATTTCATAGGAGTGGATCACTTATAATACTACCGTCGACCTCATGCAAACGACACGCAAAACAGTTGGAAAGTCGACAAATAAAACTGAATCAGAAAATAAATGAAACAAGAGTGTCTTGTATGCAAATTCAATATGCAAATAAGGTAACATGTGAGGAGAAAGGCCTGAAACAGACTGGCGTCTCACAGTGTCTCATCTACCAGAGGGAAAGAGAGCAGGCAACGGGCACGAGAACAGAAATTATAGTTTTCACTGATTTATAATTCACACAAGCGGAGAAATGCTCCTGTCTGAGCACAACAAAGGCAGATGTATTCCTACTCACAAGACTTTCACAGAAAAGTGGGGCAAGAACTGCTGCTGTCCTCATCAAAAATTTTGGCATCCAAACATATTCGCACTCTTTTATCACAGAACATTCTAAATACTTTGCTCAGTCTCTCTTTGTAGCTGAGCCTTCATACTTGTCATCTCCCTCTCAGTGGCACTGTCTACGCAGTGTGGTCAGAAACAGTCTGAAAGGCTTGTAAGGGGGTTTCAGGGGAGGTTGTGCTGAAAAATGATTTTTAAAAAAAGTACATATGCTGCACCGTTTCCGAGTTACTTACCACTGACGGTAGCCAACCAGGCCGTTTCGCGCGCAAAGTCAAACACTTGTACGAGCTAAAATGCGATAACGCACAGACATCTATGGGTCCGCTAGTTGCCGCTTGTTCAAACGCTCTTACCAGTTAAAATCTGCCTTTTGCGGAAGTGATGAATTTAAGCTAGAAGAGCGAAAGCTAAGTTTGTTCGTTGAGGAAACCAAACGAAAAACACATTTACCGAAATTCTCTCTCGCATGCTGTTTGACACCTGTCACCCGATTGTCTAACTTAGATGCTAAATAACGCCGCAACGGCGTAACGTATTTAATTTTTTTAACAATTATTTGTCAGCATAACCTCCTCTGCAGCGCCTTACAAACTTTTCACTCCATCCCCTATGCATTTCGCTCCCACTGTCTGCCCTTTTTTTTATTGACTTAAAGCATATCCACAGCCACTGTCTCCCCCCTCAGTTACTCTGTCGCCTTTTGTCTGTCTTCCCCACTGCCATGACCTCCGCCATACCTCGGTAGCTCAAAGATTCTGAGATGTCCAACTGATTTTCCCCTATACCAAATTTCGGTCATAAATACGCCCCCCCCCCCTCCCTCATACGTACGTGTTCAAGTTCGCCAGTCTCGGAGGGTCCAGACCCCCCAGGCCTACGTATCGTCTCCACTCATCTGTATCTTTCACTTCCACTGTCTCCTCTCTCGTTTGCTCCAATTGCTTCTATCTCCATCCCTATATTTTTCTCTTTCACTTCTACTGTCTTACTGATCATCAATATCTCGTCTGTCTTTGGCTCCCACTGCTATCGGTTTTCATTCATTCCTCTTTCTCTGTCATTGTCACATTTCACTCATAACATCACTGCCTCCCCTCTCCCTCTTTTCCACTGACACTCTTTCGTCTCTCTTCCACCGTCACTGACTCTCTCCTACTCTGTTTCAGCACAAATAACCTCGAATATGTTCGTATGTCAAAAGTTTGGGCGAGGAATGAGGATTCAGGCAGATTCAGACAGATATTTACCAGTTATCTGTCAGAGTCTTTTAAAAAGTAAGATATTTGCCTTTTTTTGTACTCCGATAAATTCAGTTTTCCGCTGGTTCCCTTCTTTTCGCTGCTGCTACTGGGTGTTCTGCTTATCTAAAACGAATTCTATAAATCAATAAAGTTTTCAAATTTTATATACTCTGACACATTGATATACTTTCACACAAATAAATAACAAATAACATGCAACACAAGGTTACTGTACACTACTTAACATAAAAATCTACAACATTTTTGAGTTACACCTACAATATACCAAAAAATGCGGTGCTTGATTCGCAGGTGCAAAGAATCTCATATGAAAAAATAAGTTAATTACGCCACCAGGTGGCGCCGTCGAACAGTTTCAATGGCAGTATGTTCCCATTACACAGATTCGGAGCGTCATTAAGTTTTATTGGTAAAAAATTGCTGGCTAAAACATGTCTTGCTAAACATAGAACCCTTGCGTTGACGCTAGAACCCTTGCCGTGCGTTCACTATGTCAGTTAAAACAACATTTTGAAAGGTGGCTACACTGAGCCACTGCGCCAGAGATTGCGCCAAAGAGTATTATTCAGCCGCCTCCACAGGCAGTGTTGGGGGAGAACTCGTAGTAGTCAGTGCTTGGGGAGAACTTGTAGTAGTCAGTGCTTGTTAAGAAGTGCTAGTGAAAAGTGCTTGTTGAGAACTCGTAGCAGAGAGTGCTTGCTGAGATGTGATACTGAAAAGTTCTTGTTGAGATGTGGTAGTAGAGAGTCGGTGTGGAGATATATTGTAATGATTAGAGTGATTTTCGTCAATATATGAAGGTAAAAGAAAAAAAAAATTTCCTTTTCTTTTTATTATCTCAATGTCTTAAATAATGCAGCATTACAGGTTCAGTCAACAAAGAATCTGGCTTGTGTTCTTGTATTAGAGTGTAATTCTGCTTTCCTTACGCAATTATAGTATTTCTATTTTTTAATTACTTCAGTATAAATGGTATTTAAAATTTCTTGTCTTGTTGAAGAAGAACCGTGCCAGATGTGTACGTTGAGTCACACTCCCACACACAGAACAATTACACTTGTGCTTTGGTTTCGTAGGTTTTATAGTTGCTGGGGACTTAATTAATTAATTGTGTTAACAGGAAATTTTCATTTCATTCTTTGTTGTTGTTCCATGCAGTCAGATTGCGGACAAAAACTAGTCAGGGCCAACCGTTTACGAAACAGCGTAATCGGACTTACAGCTACTAAAAATATTTGCGTTTTATTTAAATAAGCCCCAATGCACGCTACGGCACATATTCACTTAGAGTAGTGAATCCCCTGAGGACATTAACAGCCGCACATAATTTCCAGTTTGTGTCTTAGTGGCCAATTCGGTGGAAGTGCGTACATAAATTGATCTAACCATGAACATGGATGTATGTCATTCTTAGAATTGTGAAAGATCTTAAATTTCCGAACAGTTAAGAAGTGTTTATAGTCAAAGTTTTCTCCTCGTGGCGACGAAGACCTACCGCGACTGTTCCAGTCCGAATGTCGATTATTGTTAAGTTCACGCGCCTCGCGCTCTCTTATTGCATCCCGTAAATGAAATAAATTACTTTCTTCAAACCCCTCTGCTAAACTAAGACTTGTCAATTTATCTGAGATCTCCTCAACTCTTTCCGATGAGTCACTTAATTGTCCTTTCTGTTTATTTACGTCTTCCGTAAGTGTCGCGACTCGGGTTTCAGTATTGACACATTTGGTAGTTAACTGTTCATATTGTTGTGTTATGTTATTTAATCTGTCATTTGATACGGACTCCTCGATTCTCTCAAGTATTTCTTCCTTATCGTGTGCACATTGTAAATTTAACTCTGAAAATTTCTGTACTATCACGCGATCTTTTTCTTCCTGTTCTCTATCCTGTTCCCTTTGTCTAATCTCTACTGCAATTAATCTATTATTGTGAGCATTCAAAATCGGTTGTACTTCTTCTCTGATTTCTTTCTTTAATTCATCTTTCATGTTTTTGAAACACGTCCCTATTCGTGAGTCTAGCCGTGTTGTCATTGTTTCCATCTCTGTTTTAATTGATCCTATTTGTGAGCATAACCGTGTTGTCATTGCTTTCATTCCTGTTTTAATTTTTCCCATCTCAGTTTTAATTGTTCCTATCTCAGTTTTAATTGTTCCTATCTCTGTTTTAAATTCAGATCGTAACTGTGATCCCACATTTAATATAGCACTCATCAACTGCTCCATAGTAACTGTTTCAAAATTCTTTTCACCCCTAACATTTCCCACGAAACCAGTTTCCTTCGTCATAGCTGCAAAGCTATCTGAGTTCGATACTATTCCAGAATCTTCTGTCGTTAATCTCGGATTCTGAAAATTTTTTGATTGTGAAAAATTTTGAAATGGTTCCGGACTATTTCCCCGACTTATTACATTGTTTTCCACTTCATTATCCATCATACTGTTTTCCTCTGTTGGCGAGTTCGCCATGTTAACAATTTCGTCATTCTCACTATCCATCATTTTTGCCTTTTTCATCGAACGCGTAATCATTTACAAAACATACAAAACTCGTCACTGTACGAAAATTACACACAATGACTTTTTATCTCCAACAATACCATTTACACGAAATGTTTCCCTCAAACACGATTAATCGAACAATTGAAATAATTGCACTAAATTGTCAAACGCGTATACAAGGCAATAAAAATTAAATTTTGAAAAATACCATTAGAAGAATGCTAATTACCAAATCTACACATGCAATATAGACTACAATTACTAAACTACAAATTACTACAACAATACTACTGTCTACTATTTTTACAATCAGAAGAATTCCAAGGGACGATCCGAAGCAGCGGTCGCCACGTGCATGGGGGCTTTATTATTATTAAATTTGAAAATAATTTTTAATTTTGGTGGCTGTAAGTCCGATTACGCTGTTTCGTAAACGGTTGGCCCTGACTAGTTTTTGTCCGCAATCTGACTGCATGGAACAACAACAAAGAATGAAATGAAAATTTCCTGTTAACACAATTAATTAATTAAGTCCCCAGCAACTATAAAACCTACGAAACCAAAGCACAAGTGTAATTGTTCTGTGTGTGGGAGTGCGACTCAACGTACACATCTGGCACGGTTCTTCTTCAACAAGACAAGAAATTTTAAATACCATTTATACTGAAGTAATTAAAAAATAGAAATACTATAATTGCGTAAGGAAAGCAGAATTACACTCTAATACAAGAACACAAGCCAGATGCTTTGTTGACTGAACCTGTAATGCTGCATTATTTAAGACATTGAGATAATAAAAAGAAAAGGAAATTTTTTTTTTCTTTTACCTTCATATATTGATGAAAATCACTAATCATTACAATATATCTCCACACCGACTCTCTACTACCACATCTCAACAAGAACTTTTCAGTATCACATCTCAGCAAGCACTCTCTGCTACGAGTTCTCAACAAGCACTTTTCACTAGCACGTCTTAACAAGTACTGACTACTACAAGTTCTCTCCAAGCACTGACTACTACGAGTTCTCCCCAAGCACTGACTACTACGAGTTCTCCCCCAACACTGCCTGTGGAGGCGGCTGAATAATACTCTTTGGCGCAATCTCTGGCGCAGTGGCTCAGTGTAGCCACCTTTCAATTTACCTCAGACGGGATATTACGCGCGTATTTTACCTGCGTAAGTACTGTGACTTTGAACCTCAGGATCTCAGTAATGGATAATGATACCAAAAAAGGTTCTCCGAGAGTATTATATTAAAAGCATATGGCAAAAATTTCGTCGATTTGTCACGCACAGGAAGTATTGAAGTGGCCAACCCCACAATTGGTACTTTGGTATCCGAAAATCATGGTTCTTTGGCTGTATCTTGACAATGGATACGTGGGAATGGCATTACTAGATGAATGGTTACAGTTCGTTATTTAGATAGTTATTTTGATAACTGCGACCCTCCGTGCAGAAACGGCTAAAAACGGATTTTTGCGGCTTTCTACATAAATACGGGAACTTTGAGCCTCCAGATCTCGGTAGCAAACAATAATATCGAAAGAAATTTTGAAGTTGCTAGAGAAAATCATATTAAGAACATACGGCAGAAATTTCGATGATTTGTCTTGATCAGAATTTACAGACACGGCCTTCCTCACAATTGCTGCTTTTGGTACCCAGGAATCATGGTGATTCGGGATTCTGTCAGAAACAGCCCACGAACAAATGGTGCTTTCATACTCGGAGGTAACAAAAGTAATAGAATAGCGATATGTGCATACACCGATGGCGGTAGTATTGCGTACACAAGGTATAGAAGCACAGCGCAGTGACGAAGCTCTCGTTTATAATCAAATAATTCATATGAGAAGGTTTCCGACGCGATTATGGCCATATGACGGAAATTAACAGACTTTGAAAGCAGAATGGCGGCTGAAACTAGACGCATTGAACATTCCATTCCGAGAATCGTTAGAGAATTATATATTCCAAGATCCACAGTGTCAATAGTGTGCCGAGAATACTAAATTTCAGGAATTACCTCTCACGACGGACAAGCGAGAGCAGCGGAGTTTGCGTAGAGATGTCAGTGCTAACAGATAAGCGACGATGCGTGAAATAACCGCAGAAATTAACGTGGGACATACGACTAAAGTATCCGCTTGGACAGTGCGACGAAATACGGCGTTAATAGGCTATGACAGCAGACGACCAATGCGAGTGTCTTTGCTAATAGCGCGACACCGCCTGCAGTGTCTCACCTGGACTCATCAATATATCGATTGCACCTTAGTCGACTGGAAAAACCTTGGCCCAGTCAGGTGAGTTCCGATCTCGGTTGGTAACAGTTGATGATAGAGTCCGAGTGCGGCGCAGACCCCACGAAGTCTTGGAACAAGTTGCCAACAAGCCACTGTGGAAGCCGGTTGTGGCTCCATAATTCTGTGGGCTGTGTCTACATGCAGTGGATTGGTTCCTCTGGTCCAACTGAACCGATTATTGACTGGAAATGGTTGTGTTCGGCTATTTGGAGATCATTTTCAGTCATTCATGGACTGCGTGTTCCCAACAACGAAAATGCGCCATGTCACTGGGCCTCAATTGTTCGCGATTGGTTTGAAGAACATTCTGGACAATTCGACCGAATTATTTAGCTATCCAGATCACCCGATATGAATTCCATCTAACATTAATGGGACATAATCGAGAGATCAGCTCGTGCACAAAATGTTGTACCGGCAACACGATCATAGTTACGAACGTCTATACCTCTGTGATCAATAGAACCCCACAAAAGACCCCCTAAAAAATCTCAATTTCGGTCATGGCTTTTTGGAACATATTGACACCGATTACTAAACGCCTACGGTCATCCACTCTCAGTTCGCCTCATTACTTGAGCGATCAGCGCATCTGACTGCCATCTAGTGGACCGGCGTACGACTCCCGGCCGAGTCGGGAACTCTAGCTGCTCGAGGACTGAGTGTTGTGTTTTGCCACTTCTGGATCACGGGGTCCCGATGGTTCAAATGGTTCAAATGGCTATAAGCACTATGGGCCTTAACATCTGAGGGCATCAGTGCCCTAGACTTAGAACTCCTTAAACCTAAGTAACCTTCATCCAATTTAAATATGGATGTACGAAGATTAACCAACGTAAGGACATCACACACATCCATGCCCGAGGCAGGATTCGAACCTGCGATGAGGCGTAGCGCCGTATACCAATCCTGCCTTGGAGGTGGTTAAGTGGGAGATGTGTCTCACAGCTGGATAGTGACAGGTGGTGACGCGAGACTGGACGCGCACGTAGTTTATGTATCAGCCGATAGAGGACAATACTGGATAGGGGGACTGTGATTTTAGTTTCGATTTTGCCCACTAGAGTGCACTAAAGTAATGGAATGTTTTTCATAAACTATTCTAGTATTTTCATAAAGTGTTATTATGTCGTTTTGTGTATGTGAAATATTATAAATGTGTTTTAGCAGTATGAATGATGCGTGAGTGTGATAATTGTTTAATGAGTTGTGTAGTAGGATTTAATGTGGGAACATTTCGAAGAAGTATGGATATGGACAAAGGGGATTTTTGTAGAATAGATTTGTTCAAAAATGGTTCAAATGGCTCTGAGCACTATGGGACTCAACTTCTGAGGTCATCAGTCCCCTAGAACTTGGAACTACTTAAACGTAACTAACCTAAGGGCATCACATACATCCATGCCCGAGGCAGGATTCGAACCCGCGACCGTAGCGGTCTCGCGGTTCCAAACTGCAGCGTCCAGAACCGCGCGGCCACTTCGGCCGGCTAATAGATTTGTAAAGTAAGTTTATGGTAAAGGGAAAGTTGATTCAGGTATAACTGAATATAGTGTATAACTTTATGCATAAACAAAACTTCAGAATATTAGATAATTACGTCGATAAAAAGTGCAGTCGTTAGGTTTACTATTTTGTGATTGGTTATTGATGAAAAGCG
Source organism: Schistocerca serialis cubense (assembly GCF_023864345.2). Lineage (NCBI taxonomy): Eukaryota > Metazoa > Arthropoda > Insecta > Orthoptera > Acrididae > Schistocerca > Schistocerca serialis. The sequence goes on from NC_064642.1 coordinate 672,334,477, forward strand.
CGGACTGACGCGGGAGAATGTTGTTTTTCTATTGGCTGTTGAGTAAACTGACCAATGGTAAAGCAATATTCTTCGCGCACCTTTCTCTGCTGGTAGAGAAGACTTAGAGTATTCTAGAGAAGAGTGGGAGCCTAGCCGTGAAACAGTTCGGACGTGTGTAGTAGTAGTTCCGATGAAAACGATAAGTTGCCCGATCTAGCAGTGTTTCATACATCAAAAGTGTGGTAAGGTGACGGCGTAATTATACCGATGGGCGTGTAGAAATTTTTAAATGAATTTTATGACGAGAAAAGACATATATTCCGCGTGGCGTATTGAGCAGGTCGGTGGCTAAAAACTGTGACTGCATTTGGTACCGACAGACTTAATATTTGGCGAGCATTATCAATCAAAAACAATCAGTATATTTGTAGCTATTACGTTTTCGGGAAATGTAACACCATAAACTTGCTAACGTGAGTGAAAGGGATTGTGAGTGACTGTGTTAAGACTAGCACGGGCTTGGCAGTGATACATGTTCGCCTAAGTTTCAGAATATGTTAACTGAGGATGAAATTTCCAACCTTTCATTTCGTGTGAAAACTTTCTCCCGAAACGTAGATTAGTGAATTTAATTGCAGCCTGGTTCACGTCGAAGTACAGTAGGTTTCACTCGGCTTCCTTACTGATGATATGCTGAGACAATATTCACAGGTAGGTGCAAGTCTGTCGTAAAGGGAAAGAAAGAACCGCGCCGCCGCAGCGACATTAACAGCAGCGGACTGAAGCGCCTGGAACCTCTCGGCCACAGCGGCCGGCACGGGGTCCCGAGTTCGATTGCCAGCCGGGTAGGGGATTTTCTCCGTCCAGGGTGTCGGTGTTTATGTTGTCCTCATCATTTCATCCTCATTCGGGAAACGTGGCGAGACTGGACAGTGAAAATATTGGGAAGCTGTACGGGCGCTGATAACCATGTAGTTGAGCGCCCCACAAACCTAGTATCGTCATCATCATCATCACCGCGAGTGTTGTGTTGTCCTCGCCAGCCTCACCAACATTTCATCATCATCGAAATTCAAGTCGTCCAATGTGGTGTCAACTGAAAAGACTTGCATCTCGGTGGCCGAAATTCGTCAAGTGGGGACGCCCGGCTTTCGATACTGTACGACCATTTCATTTTTTCAGCCAGTCTCAGTTGCTAGTTCAGAATTTTTGGTGACATTTTCGGAGTACAGCGATCTCGTAAGCTACGTAAAATTAGTGAAAAACAGTATAAATTGCAATGGTTATATTATTTAAAATGACCGGTTTCGGCCTAGTGTAAGGTCATCCTCAGAATAGCACTATGAAGGATAGAAATCGTGCTAGCTACATAGAGATGTCAGTTACTTAAGATAAAGTAATTTATACTTATTAAAATCGGAGAGTGGTTATTAATCAGCTGAAGTTGACAACATCCAGGAGTCACTAGACCTCAGCCGCCGAAACTGCTGCTGTTGGTTCGGCAGCATTGCGTTCTATAGATCTGGTAAAGGGGCGTGTTTTTGCTATATGACGTCAGTCAGCCAGTAAGGAACGATTTAGATAAATTACGTATCATTTGAACACACAGTTATCCAAAAGTGAAGGATTATGAAAAAGTATCACCTACAGGACAGGAAAGATTGTTAAAAACAGTGAGTAACTGTAATAAGATTTTAAAAAATTATTTCTCTTATTTCCTGTAGTACCATCTGGAGGAAATAAATTTATTTAACCACTCTAGTATATTCATAGCATACTATATAATATATTCATAGCATCGACTGTTTAATCAACAGAATGTGTGTACAGAATAAACAAATGTATTGATGTAACATAATTAACATCTATGATAATTATACAGTAATTACGATGCGTTCTGAATCATTCGAAATTTAGTAAAACATCGGCGCACTCTTCTGGCCAGAACTTGGTTTTTACGGACGCCGTTACCACGGAGGCGTCACAGTAAGATGGCCAGCAAATATCAAATATGAATATCATGGACGCCATATGTTACAATAGCGACTGAGGTCGATCGCAGCTGCAAGCGTACTATTCACAACACAGTGTAATTACTGCATAATTATCATGGATGACGTAGATGATAATTATTGATGGGTAACGACTCTCCGATTTTAATAAGTATAAATTACTTTATTTTAAGTAACTGACCTCTTTATGTAACTAGCACGATTTCTATCCCTCATAGTGCTATTCTGAGTATGACCTAACATTAGGACGAAACCGGTCATTTTCAATAAAATAACCATTGCGATCTAGACTGTTTTTCACTAATTTTTTTCAGTTGCTATTTGCCTACCTAATGGTTTCCAGGGACAGCAAAAATTTCATTTTCACTGTTTTATGTTATTGCTGACATTTTTTTAAATTTAAAATACTGTCATTATCTCTTCATTAAGAGGTACAATCTTACGCAAGGGTTAACACAGTAAGTCATGCATTAAACATAGAAATTGTGTAGGCCTGCCAGTCTGGAGGCAGTGTAACTGAGGGCGTGCAAATAAACCAGATTTCTTTCACCCAGTATTTATAATGCGTGCACTTAGCGACTTCCAACGAACTTTACACATAATTTCGAATATTTTCGGAATGTTTTCTCACTGGCCCACCCCGCAAAATAATGAAAGGAAAAGTATTTACCGCTTACTACATTTTCGCTGTTCATGCAGTAAAATTCCAGCACCAGGAGTTACGTTTTATTTCTTTCCTACCAACTCAATTCGCAACATACTAGTATAAGGGGCGATCAGAAATTTCCTTTTGAGAGCGTCGCTGCAGCGTATATGCAAAGTAACGCGATTCCGATGCTGTTATTTAAGCACTGACATGTACACAAGGGATTACTACAGCAGTCTTGTCTTTCCCACGTGTGTGAAGTAAATGTCGAAACGTGAGTTATGGAGACATTATTACCAAATGCGTCTGAGACCCAGAACAAGAATCGGAATTAATTTAAGGTAAACGTATGGAAACGTGGCCCAACTTGATGTGTCATCTCATTCCCAGAGAAATATTTTTATTTAATAACAATTCAGTCATGAGCCAACTGACAGTTACAAAGACACTTAAGAAATACATACAAAGAGTTAAGATCTTTAAATTAAATTTAGAATGTATAAGGACATTCGCATTATACACAAAATTATATAGTACTCAAAAAATGTCAACTGTGCAACACAATGGTGGCCTGATTACAAACAATTAATTAAAAATCCTGCAGCGACACTCTGTCCCCGCAACTAGATCACAACTGTAGATTAATCCCACAACAGGACTTGAATAAAGTTCAACAAATATTAAATAAATCACGTTAAAAGGTATACATCTCCACTGGTTATTCTGCTCTCATGTAGACAACATACGGACAAGCTGCCCAAAGGCTAACCGCATGGAAGACCGGAACAATAGTAGTACTTCACTGATTGGTCACAAGCCGGTTCCATATAAATCACGTTAAGTACTTATATAAACTACAGGCCCCTAAAACAAAATTAAAATGTTGGTAACATAAGTTTCGAAAGAAACTGAAAAACTGAATACTCAGTTTACCCAAAAACTTTCATCACACGCCCACAAAGGCCTTACAATAACAAAAATACTTACTCACTTACTTCCTAATCCGGCGACACCCCCGCCGTGGCATGATGCCAAAAGAATAACAATAACTACTCATCTTCGGGCTAGGAGAGCCACAGAATCGCGTGTGACCTGCCAACACTTAGTGCTCGTGCGACGACGGGAGAGCCGCCGAAGCAGAAGGAAAACGCGTCACTGCCGCGGATCAACAGAACAGCAACGCGTCAACCGCTGCCGATACAGAGCTGCCAACATATGTGCCAAAAAACAAACAGCAAAACGAATTTGATAGAAAGTAACATACACTCTAATACTGAAAGAGGCAATTAAAGAACTATTAAAACTGCATTATAGAAGCAGCCCGCTCATAACATTGTAAGTTAACCTTCTCACCTATAACAAGAAGCAATGTACAAGGTCGTTTAAAAGAAAAATAGCATGATAGTTCAAACAAGATTTGAAAGGTCAAGGTATACCTTTACTGGGGTCTCTTAGGTGCTAATAGACAGTGTAATTGGGATACGCACCAAATGGCAGACAGCCAGTTAAACTGTACGCCTATAACCCGAAGGGCTTCTCAGCACGGAATAAGAGAGTGTGCAGATACAAACACACACACACACACCCACATGACACACGCTTCCATACCTATAGGCTGAGCGCACACTAGTTACAGACCAAATCCAATAGCTCGCCCCAGGAAGGGCCATGAAGGTCTACAACATCCAGAAATTACAATTAGTAGTATCGAATAATCTGTAACAACAGGACGCGATTTCGAGCACAGGATTAACATTTGCACATACTTGCTTGGCGCATACAGAAACCTCCAGATTCAGGAACACGGCCCCAAAGGGGTCACCGAAAGGCATAAAGAAACTGCACTCCTGTCCAGCTCACACCGGACAGAATTAACGAACTATAAGTACAGTACTCACTAAAACGCAGATAATTTCAAACAAATGCCAAGGAGGCCAATAGATTCAGGACTCCACATAGTCACCAGATAATACTGCCCTGCTGCTCTTTGCTGCTAACAACTTGTTCAGTACATCTCCGCTTACTCAGCACAGCACAAGTGAATGATGTACGTCGTAACAAGGTAAAATGTAAATGTCGTGTGACTAGGGCCTCCTGTCGGGTAGACCGTTGGCCGGGTGCAAGTCTTTCGATTTGATTCCACTTTGGCGACTTGCGCGTCGATGGGGATGAAATGATGATGATGATTAGGACAACACAACACCCAGTCCCTGAGCGGAGAAAATCTCCGACCCAGACGGGAATCGAAACCTGGCCCTTAGGATTGACATGCTGTCGCGCTGACCACTGAGCTACCGGGGCCGGACGTAACCAGGTTGTACGCGACGAGAGCTGCTCCGTGCCCTTAAACTCGCCGGTAGCAACGGTCAAAGCTGCAGGAAAACGGGGACCCCATAGCCCGACGGTCAACGGTGTTAACTCGCTGCAATCGCCAGAACGCCGAGTACTCAGGCACACCCCCAGCTCCGTGAGCCACCCAGCACTCACCACCACACAGCCGCAGACGGAACACGTAGCCCAGCACAGGTGACGCGACGAGGGCCAGGGTTGATAGCACGCGCACAAGTGGCGCCAGGAGGATCACACGCGCCCCGTCACGGAAGCAGCCACGACTCAGCGCCCGAATTGGACCAATGCGCTGTTATTCTTTTCTTGCCTGCCGAAGAACAAACACCGGTGGACATCCATCGGAGAATGGAGAATGAGTGATGGCATCATGTCTGTCGAAATCCACCGCTGTTGAATGGTTCTCGCTGATCGCGATTCGACAGAAGATGCCGGCCGATCTGGGAGGCCAGCAGAAGTTCCGCACCTTCAAGGGTTGACGATTCCCAGCGGACGAGGATGTGCAGCGGCCAGTCACGGACGGCGTCACGCATCTGGATACTGTGTTTTACCAAACGGGTATCTTCAACCTGATACGTTGGTGGGATGATTGCCTCATTGCTCATGGCGATTTTGCCCAATTGGCATACCGATTCCGGACTAAACAGTCTTCGAATGGAAACATTTTGCTCGCCACTTATATTTTGTACTGAATGTACCCGCTAAATTACGAGGGTAATACCAAAAGTAAGGTCTCCTATTTTTTATAAGTACAGAACTCTGTTTGTGTGGCAGTTGGTCACACTGTTATGAAGAGTGCTTCAAGCGCTGTGTGTTAACATGCGCACGCCGCGCTGAGGCGCTCAGTCTTGGCTTGGCAGCCGTTGAGAATGGAGCTCCCGTTGGATGTTACCGCCAAGTGCGAATTGCACGCAGTTATTCGGTTTTTGAACGCAAAGGGCATTGCGCCGATTGAAACCCATCGCCTGTTGACGGAAGAGTATGGTGAGTCGTGCATGGATGTCAAAAATGTTCGTAAGTGGTGTAGAGAGATTGCAGCTGGTCGGACCGAAATTCACGACGAACAAAGGAGCGGGAGACCGTCAGTTTCTGAGGAGATGGCGTTGAAGGTTGAGCGAAGCATGCGTGAAAATCGGCGGATCACCCTGGATGATCTCTGCACGTTGGTTCCTGAGGTTTCCCGAAGCACCACTCACAGAATTTTAACGGAAACATTGAACTACCGGAAGGTGTGAGCAAGATGGGTGCCACGCATGCTGACGGAGGACCACATGCGGCAACGAGTTGATGCTTCCCTCGCATTTCTTTACCGCCTTGCTACCGAACAGGACAACTTTCTGGACTCAACTATCACGGGTGACTAAATCTGGGCATACCACTTTACATCTGAGACCAAGCAACAACCACTCCATTTCATAACTTTTTTTTTGAACAGCATGGCGGCGAGATGGTATGACATGGGCATACAAAAACTGCCACAGCGTCTACAAAAATGCATCAATAGAAATGGTGATTATGTCGAAAAATAGCTAAATGTTAAAGCTGTAAACTGATGTAAACCATTGTAGAAATAAACTGGTCTATGTACTTATAAAAAATTAGGAGACCCTACTTTTGGGAATACCCATGTATATCAGTGCACGAATTTGCTTAAGGGGATACGAAGTCATAAACACGGGAATTTGATTTTTTAAGGGATCGGTGGTGAAGCATTGCCGGTAAGCAACGTATAACCGATTGTATGTTAGGATGATGGAGTTTCTCTGCTTTTCTTATACTCAAACAGCAAATTGAAATTTAACTGCAAATATCGCTAAAGACGCATTTGCACACGATTCGTTGCCCCGTGGGGTAATTATCCCCAGTGCTTCGGTAATTCGGCTCTTCGGAATGGTAGTTTGTATAAAATATACTAGTAATTGCCACTTAAATTATCTGCAAAACTCTATTATGAAATTATGCTACTGGTATGTATTTCGAGAGTAAAATGACAGGTTTAAACACTTTCAAATCCACATTTCTACTACATGGAACATGATTCCAAGCAGAGCACCCACCCACACTTGTACCACATTTCTTTGTCTTTACCTCATTCCCCGTTGCTCCAGCATGACTCATTGGGTTATTTACTACCTGTAGGTAGTGATTTCAGTGTGCAAGTAAACTCCTTACAGTAATCTTTATTGTCCACATCATCTCAAATGCTGCCAACATCCAATACTTCCAATAGATTTTGTATTTTTTCCTTACTTCTGATTTTCCTTTTTCTTTTTCTTTTCTTGTTGTTCAGTAAACATCAATGTACAAATTTCGCATTCTGGTTCTTCAACCCAACATTCTTTTTTTTAATTCTTGACTTACTTCTTCGGGTTTTTCCAGCTTCCTTTTCACTGGGACGCTTGTTGATATTTGCAGGTTTGGTTCTTCACGTCGCATTTTTATCGTTTTAGATTTGGTTTTCGGTTTAGAAATTGGTGCAACTTCGGCAAAAGAGACTGCTTTAGAAGTACTCGGTTGAGAATTTTCAGATACAATTTCAGATTGTTGTGAGTTACCTCGCATTTTTTATACTGGTAAGATTTGAGTGCTTGTTACATCAGGAGAAATTCGTTTATCTATTCCATTATTAACTGATGAATAACTAATATCAGATAAATAAATGACTGAATTATTGCTTGAACCAAAATGTTAAACGAAATGACTACAATATTCCACTAATGAAGAAGTTTCCACCATAACATGGAATTATATAACCTACCACAAATTAGAAAATAGAGTCTGCAAGTAACGCCATCGCGTGGAATGAAAACCACGAACAGCTTTATTTCCAACTACAGCCGATTTCGTAGCTTAAAGACACATTTTCAGGTAGGTATCTGAAGCCAGCCGGCCGGTGTGGCCGTGCGGTTCTAGGCGCTCCAGTCTGGAACCGCGCGACCGCTACGGTCGCAGGTTCGAATCCTGCCTCGGGCATGGATGTGTGTGATCTCCTTAGGTTAGTTAGGTTCAAGTAGTTCTAAGTTCTAGGGGACTGATGACCTCAGAAGTTAAGTCCCATAGTGCTCAGAGCCATTTGAGCCATTTATCTGAAGACAAAGGGGGAATATCTTTTTAAAAAAAGTCCGTCTAATCCCGATCGCGAATGACGGGGCTAACAAATAATTACTCTCGTAGTTAAAAAAAACGGATTGAGAGGCCATGGTCTGTATATAAATCTGCTTCCTGACGTTTCGTCTCCAGCTGCGGGAGACATTCTATGAGTTAAAATAGGTAGTGCCATTAAGGCTTGAGGGGCTCTCGCGTGTACAGAAAACGTACAGGGCATCTTCATACGTCATACCATGCCAACTGTGCGACTGTCTCTGGATAGTATCGTCATTTTCGATTAAAAATAATCGATTGTCATTCTGTTGCCGCAAAGCCGACATCCATATTTTATCTAACTTCCCACTTCCTTCTTTTCTATTAAAATTATTGTCATGCTTATGAATCTCTGTTGCTTCTCTACACATACGTGCATGATAACGCGATGTCCTTGCTGAAACGCCCTCAATGCGCTCTATAAATGCGAGAGCCCCTTGAGCTTTTGTGGTCCATATTATTGCCGCTGACCTGAACATCCATAGTACATTCCCAGCAGAACTCCAGCAGTGTCGTCAGTTTACCATCTCCCTGAAAGGTGACATCTCACCCCACACTCGTCCTGAAAGCAACACTACCCCTTCGTCATCCTAGCACTTCCGAACATTCTTGTATGCCTCACAGCAGAAGTCCTCCATGTAATGGAAAGTGACCACCTACCTGTACTCCTCGCCATCTCCTACACGCAACCTCATCCCCATGTACCCCATCCTAGTCTCCATCCCAGAGTTATCCATAACTACTCCCATACCAACTGGAATGCCAACTGGGATTTCATAGAAATCCAGATCGGAAGCCAACTCCTGACTTCCAATAACCCTCATGCCGCATCCTTCCTGCAGCAGACCTTGTCAGATGCTATATCTGCCCACACCTCTTCCAAGAGCATATAACCTCACCATCCCACAGCACATGACATCAAGCAACACATTCCCTGGTCACGACCGCATCACCTGTTGTCACCTTAAAGAATGCCGCCTCTCCTTTCTCTTCTCCTTTAAAACCCTTTATACCACAATCATCTCTACAGGTTTGTACCCTGAGCTTTGGAAAACCTATAGAATCCTACTTTTCCTCAAACAGTTACCCTCTTCTGATGTCTCCTCGTATTGCCCCATCTGACTCACCTCAGTGTCCAGCAAGATTTTCAAATCCATCCTTTTGCAATACATCCATCAATACCTGAAACAACAACACCTTCACCTAAAACAACAACACCTTCTTCTAGTTAAACAGTGTAACTTCTGCCCAATTTATCCTCTGGTGACCTGATCCTGCATGTCACCCATCTCATATCCCACCAACTCAACTCCCATTAATCTGCTATTTTTGTGACCTCTGACCTAGAGAAAGCCTATGACTGTGTGTGGCATTCCAGTCTCTTTTTCAAACTCCAGACATACACACTTCCAATTACCTATGTCCAAGTTATTACATCCTTCCTATCTCACAGCATATCCTTGCTCACAATTTCCAGTATCAATTCCCATACCTTCCATCTCACTTCAGGACTAATCCAAGGCTCCATCCTCGCTTCTCTACTTTATCTTTTCTGCACTGCTGGCATACTCAAACCAGACCCAGCAGCCCACCTCCTTCAGTATGCAGATGACACCACTTTCCTCAACCTCTGCCCTACACTTTGTCTATCCCAATGGCCCCTCCAAATCCACCTCAGTCAGTTTAACGCAGATGTAACTAATCACTCCTCAAGGTCAACCCCTCCAAAACTCAGACAATAATTACAGTATACCTTCCACCCCCATGGTTTCAACCCTACCATTTACGACCAGCCTATCCATTTAACTGCCACCAAAAAAAATCTTGGACTAACCCTCGACCGGCAACTAACGTCGAATCCTCGCCTACTAACCATCCAATAGAAAGACCACTATAGACTAAGGCTACAAAAACTACTAAGAGGCTGAATGTGGGGATTACAACTCCCCCCACCCCCACTACTTTGCATACCTACATAATCCTGATCTGACCCATCCTCTGTTATACCAATGTTGCATGGATGTCTGCCCCATCAAAGTCTGCAAGTCATTCCAGATCCTTGAACACCATGCACTCTGTCTTACTTTCCACACCTGTTTATCTTCCCTTCATGATTCTCTACTGTATTATTAAATCGCTGCCCCTGTTCACCCAAACTGAACACCTCTACATCTCCAATACTATCCATAAACTAGATTACAATAACCCCATTGTCTCACCTCTGATATCCAGCCCTGGTACGCTGCCATGCCTTCACAACCACATCCCTCATACCTAAGCCTACACACACTAAATATCCTATCTCAACCCCACTTAAACGAATTCCCTCTTCCAGACAATGAGATCCGCCCTGATATTCATCCCTCATACCAGCTTTAACCATTCCCCGTCTACCCCACTTCACATCAGAGCTCCTCTCTCCTTTTCCCTTTACACCCACTCCTATCCTTTTCTTTTTTTCCACTACTCACCCACAAATCATTTCTCCTCCAACCACTCTGTCCTTCCTATCACCCATGTTCTTTCTATCTATTTCACCTGCTGCCTATATTCTCCTTTGTTTCCCTAACTAACAAACACCTATCACTTTACCCACACACTTCCCAACCTCTATGGAACATATTCTCTCCTCCCAGAATACTTTATCACCCAGTGCGGTTCCTTCAGATGTTAAGTAAAAGTGAAGTGCTGAAACGCTCTTTCATAGGAGAATATCACCTCATCGCAACTTTGTTTTTAAACTGTATATATTTTTCGTCCTTTAAGCTGTACATCACTAAACTTTTTTAACTTAAAACGTAAACAGTTTTTATTTTCGTATCACCTTTGTAATATCTTTATGAATACTCTTGGCGGAATAACGGAGAATTGTACCACTGGCAGCCCCCACCCCCCACAACCGTCCATACGTGGCGTGGGGGATGAAAGAACAATAAAGAAAAAACCTTAGTGGTAGTACACTTTTTGCCTCAGATGTCTCCCACGTGTGGAGATGATACGTCAGGAAGCAGTTTTATACATCGACGATAGCCCCTCGGCCCAGAATTTCTAACTGAAGAAGATGCCGGGCGCGAATGCGTAAACTGTGCGATTAATTACTCACACAAATTTTATCACATGAGACTCAAAGGTGGGGCTATGTCGAACACTCAGTGTCCAAATAATGATAATACTCCAATTGAGAGCGGTATCAAATTGTAAATAGGCTGAATGGTGCATTAACTTTCCCTAAAAATCGAGAGGGATCTACTACAAAATTGGACCGAATGTAAAAACGACACATTTTACCCGCAAAAACCACATCCTCCTTGTTGAAGGAACTTACCAAAATTTAGCAGCAATCTCTCATCGCGCCATATGTGCTCCAACAACACCATGTTACTACTGAGCCTGCGTGAACAAAGAGTACGTTATCAAAGCATGGAGCATGAGCACCAGCGAGGCATGCGCCGTGCCACCATGGTATAGGACAAGGAACATGCTTAGCTTCACCCCGCACGTTCTTGTCTCAACAGCGAGAGTTAGGTAACTGCTTTACGAAAGCTAGTTAATTATATTCGTAAACAACGACTATCCAATGTTACATAGTTATCAATAGACGCAGCACCACACATTATTGACTGACAACATTGCCTAACTAAATAAACATCTGGCCAAAACAGCAAATGTAACATCATGCTAATAATATACAATAATTTACTGGTACGTGTGTAAACCGCCCTCACCCTTTCCCCCGCCCTAGGAAAAGCCACTCACACATGAAAGCAACAAGTTAAAAACATAAGTGGTAGCGGATTCAAGTCAGTACATAGGAACAGCGAAACTAATTGCTGTGGTGGGAGGCTAGATCCACATGTAAGAAAGAATCTAAGTCCCTGTAGACTCGTGAAAACTATTTTTAACGATTTTGTAAAAACATTGAAACAATAATAGGGTCAGTAAAGATCAAAGAATAACAACTTAATTAAAAGGTGAAAGCCAAATTCTGCAACAGGGTTGACTGTAACCAAAAACTGTGCAGAGAAAATGTGGGAGACAAATTATGTTAAAAAACAAAAGCGGTACCTTCATGTAACAATTATAGGGTATATGGATCTATTGAGCATAGTTAATGCGATCAGAATTGGCTAAGAGATTGCGATGTCTCAGTTCCTTATGTCCAGTGAGTCTATATTTGTGAGGGTGGTTTATGCAACGGATTATCTCTACGTCTTCCAGGATAATAAGGGTGTGCGTTTTGTTCTCCCTGTGCAGTATCTTTTAGGTGTTATAAGTGCTATCTGAGGGTATGCAATTATACCAGAAAGCCTCAGATTACATATACAACTATTGTTTTTAGTGATAATGAGATTGATTTATTTGAAAAGGAATTGTCATATAATGTGCATGACAGCACACTCAACAGCATTTAAGTTCATTGATTACCCACACAGACCTTGTCTATGATGGGGCCAAGCTGACCCCAGCTGAACGAAACGAGGTGATGACAGGAAGTAATAGAATACTTGAGGAGGGCTATAATAATGCGCATAATTCAGGACAGAAAAAATACGGTTTGTTTATTACAAAAGTAGCACTCAATAATATAAACGAGAAGCTTGAGGATAATCATACAATGATTGTCACCCAGACAAAGGAAAGACAGCAGTGGTGAAACATGAACGTTTGAAATACGACTGAAATTATGTAACTGACAAAAGGCTGAAACACAATTGTTAGAATGGGAATGGCCGGTGAACGTGTATTTTATCTCGTAGCTTATGCGCTTCGCCCTGTACTGAACTTCCCGAATGCGAGAATTAAAATTTAATTTAGCTGCGAGAATGTAAACTGTCAATAACTGCAGGAATTCACGTAACACAAAAACTGGATCTCATGCAACACTATTCATTTGAAATTGTCTCTGCTAATAAAACAGAACTTGATCAGTTTGAAAATAATGGTCCTTGCTTAATGAATGCCATCCCTGAAACAATATTTTTTTTTTTACCTTTATCTGCACAGCGGTAACGCTCTCCGCGCTGCTCTCTGTTAGTACTTCAAATTGTATAGTTAGCAAACAGCAATTGTGCACGGCTGTTGCTTATCATACATTTTAATTGAATCGAATATAACTTCTCGAGAAAAATAGCTAATTAAGAATGATGACATAGATCTTGGAAATGGTACTGACTTGGGGTAAGTAACAATGTGGTATCAAGTTTAAAAATTTCGTCTCTTTGAAAATTAATTATGCTCACAATTAAGAGACTCAATAAATTGATTATACATTAACAATTAGGTTTACAAAATCATTTTAAGTGAGTGCACTGCATTAGTAACAAAACAACTTTCTTTACCTTTATTATTTCCAGCTTCTGTTGAGATTCCCTTTACAGTTAGCAATCATCATAGTATACTGCAAAACTTGAAAAAATCATTGCTGCCCGTACCCATCACACATCAAAGACAACACTCTTTACACTTGAAAGTCCTCCATATATGTTGCTGTTGTTGTGGTCTTCAGTCCAGAGACTGGTTTGATGCAGCTCTCCATACCACTCTATCCTGCGCAAGCTTCTTCATCTCTGAGTAACTACTGTGAGCTACACCCTTCTGCAACTGCTTAGTGTATTCATTTCTCGGTCTCCCTCTACAATTTTTACCCTCCGCACTTCTCTCCAATACTAAATTGGTGATCCTCTGATGCCTCAGAATGTGTTCTACAAATCGATCCCTCCTTCTAGTCAAGCTGTGCCCCAAATTCCTCTATTCAGTTCCTCCTCGTTAGTTAAGTGAATTACCAATCTAATCTTCAGCATCATTTTGTAGCACCACAATTCAAAAGCTTCTATTCTCTTCTTGTCTAAACTGTTTATCGTCCATGTTTCGCTTCCATACATGGCTACACTCCATATAAATACTTTCAGAAAAGACTTGCTGACTCTGAAATCTATTCTCGATGCTAACAAATTTCCCTTCTTCAGAAGCGCTTTCCTTGCCATATCCAGTCTACATTTTATGTCCTCTCTACTCTGACCATCGTCACTTATTTTGCTCCCCAAATAACAAATAACACCTGAATTAATACGACTACAATACAATATCCTCGTTTTGCATTTGTTGACGTTCATCTTATATCCTCCGTTCAAGACACTATCCATTCCGTTCAACTACTTTTACAGGTCCTTTGCAGTCTCTGACAGAATTACAATGTCGTGGCAAATATCAAAGTTTTTTGTATCTTCTCCATGGATTTTAATTCTTACTCCAAATTTTTCTTTTGTTTCCTTTACTGCTTGGTCAATGTATAGGTTGAATAATAACAGGGATAGGCTACAACGTTCTCTCACTCCCTTATCAACCACTGCTTCCCTCTCATGCCCCTCGACTCTTATAAATGCCATCTGGTTTCAGTACAAATTGTAAATAGCCTTTCGCTCACTGTATTTTACTCCTGCTACCTTCAGAATTTGAAACAGACTATGCCAGTCAACATTGTCAGAATATAAGTCTACAAACGCTAGAAACGTAGGTTTGCCATTCCTTAATCTATCTTCTAAGATAAGTCGTAGGGTCAGTACTGCCTCGCGTGTTCCAACATTTCTACGGAATCCGAACTGATCTTCCCCGAGGTCGCCTTCTACCAGTTTTTCTATTCGCCTGTAAAGAATTCGGATCAGAATTTTGCAACCGTGAATTATTAAACTAGCGGTTAAGTAACTGTCACACCTGTCAACACCTGCTTTTTTTGGGATTGGAACTATTATATTCTTCTTTAAGTCTGAGTGTCTTTCGCCTGTCCATACGTCTTGCTCACCAGATGATACAATTTTGGTCATGGCTGGCTCTCCCAAGGTTATTAATAGTTCTAATGGAATGTTGTCTACTCCTCGACCCTTGTTTCGACTTAGATCTTTTAGTGCTCTGTCAAATTCTTCACGCAGTACCATATCGCCCATTTCATCTTCATCTACGTCCTCTTCCATTTCCATATTATTGCCCTCAAGTACATCGCCCTTGTACATACCCTCTATATACTCTTTCCACCTTTTTGCTTTCCCTTATTTGCTAAGGACCGGTTTTCCATTTGAGCTCTTGATATTCATACAGGTGGTTCTTTTTTCTCCAAAGGTCTCTTTAATTTTCCGGTAGGCAGCATCTGTCTTACCCCAAGTGATACATGCCTCTACATCTTTACATTTGTCCTATAGCCATTCCTGCTTAGCCATTTTGCTCTTCCTGTCGACCTCATATTTGAGGCGTTTGACTTCCTTTTATCCTGCACCATTTACTACATTTTTATATTTCCTCCTTTCATAAATTAACTTCAATATCTCTTCTGTTACCCATGGATTTCTACTAGCCCTCTTCTTTTTACGTACTTGATCCTCTGCTATCTTCACTATTTCATCTCTCAAAGCTACCCATTTATCTTCTACTGTATGTCGTTCCCGTCTTCTTGTCAATCGTTCCCTCCGCTTCTTTTAGTTTATCCAGGTCCCATCTCCTTGAATCCCCACCTTTTTCCAGTTTCTTCAGTTTTAATCTAAAGTTCATAACCAATAAATTGTGGTCAGAGTCCACATCTGCCCCTGGAAACGTCTTTCAATTTAAAACCTTGTTCCTAACTCTCGGTCTTACTGTTACATAATCTATCTGAAATATTCCGGTGTCTCCAGGCCTCTTCCACGTATGCAACCTTCTGTCATGAGTCTTAAACCAAGTGTTAGCTACGAGATGCTCTGTGCAAATTTCAACCAGACAGCTTCCTCTTTCGTTCCTTTCCCCCCTGTCCATATTCACCTACTACTTTTCCTTCTCTTCCTACAACCGGATTCCAGTCCCCATGACTATTAAATTTTCGTCTCCCTTAACTATCTGAATAATTCCTTTTATCGTGTCATACCATTCGTCAGTCTCTACGTCTAGTTAATATATGAACTTGTATTACTGTGATAAGCGTGGCCTTCGTGTCTATTTTGGCTACAATAATTCGTTCACTATCCTGTTAGTAGTAGCTTATCCGCGCTCCTATTATTTTATTCAATTTAATCCTGCTCGTGCATTACCCCTTATTTGATTTTGTATTTGTATTCATCCATTCACCTAATCAGAAGTCTTGTTCCTCCTGCCACCAAAATTCACTTACTCCCACTGTATCTAATATTAAACTATCCACTTCCCTTTTTAAATTTTCTAATTTACCTGCCCGATTAAGGGATCTGACATTCCATGCTCCTATCCGTAGAACGCCAGTTTCCTTTACCCTGATAAAGACGTCTCTTGAGCAGTCCCCGCCCAGAGATCGGAATGGGGGACTATTTTACTGTTGAGCTGAATATGAAGAAGTAGAGAAAGTTTATGAGGATGTTGAAAGATTAATATAGTATGTAAAGGGACATGAAAATCTAATAGTCATGGGAGACTGGGATGCAATTGTAGGGAAAGGAGTATAAGAACAGGTTACAGGAGAATATGAGCTTGTGATAAGGAATGATAGAGGAGAAAGACTGATTGAGTTGTGTAAAATGTTTCAGCTAGTAATAGCGAACATTCTGTTCAACAATGACAAGAAGAGGATGTATGCTTGGAAAAGGCAGGGTGATACGGGAAGATTTCAGTTAGATTACATCATGGTCAGACAGAGATTCGAAATCAGATAATTAATTCTAAGGTGTACGCACGAGCAGATATAGCCTCAGATCACAATATAACAGTGATGAAGAGTAGGATGAAATTTAGGACATTAGTCAGGAAGAATCAATACGCAAAGAAGTGGGATACGGAAGTACTAAGGAATGACGAGATACGGTTGAAGCTCTCTAAGGCTATAGATACAGCACTAAGGAATAGCTCAGTAGGAGGTACAGTTGAAGAAGAATGGGCATCTCTAAGAAGTGCCATCACAGAAGTTGGGAAGGAAAACGTAGGTACAAAGAAGGTAAATGCGAAGAAACCAAGGGTAACAGAAAAAATGCTTCAATTGATCGATGAAAGGAGGAAGTACAAAAACGTTCCGGGAAACTCAGGCATAGACAAATACAAGTCGCTGAGGAATGAATAAAATGGGAAGTGTGAGGAAGCTAAGACAAAATGGCTACAGGAAAAATGTGAAGACTTCGAAAAAGAAATAATTGTCCGAAGGACAGACTCAGCATACAGGAAAGTCAAAACAACCTCCGGGGACATTAAAAGCAAGGGTAATAACTTTAAGAGTTCCACGAAAATTTCGCTGTTAAATGCAGAGGAGAGAGCTGATAGGTGGAAAGAATGCAGTGAAAGTCTCTATGAGGGGGAAGATGTGATACAAGAAGAAGCAGGAGTCGATTTAGGAGAGATAGGGGATCCATTATTAGAATCAGAATTTAATAGAGCTTTGGAGGACTTAAGATCGAATATGGCACAAGGGATAGACAACATTCCATCAGAATTTCTGAAATCATTGGGGGAAGTGGCAGCAAAATGGTGTGTAGAATGTTCCAGTCCGGCGACATACCATCTGACTTTCGGAAAAGCATCATCCACACAATTCCGAAGACGGCAACTGCTGACAAGTGAGAGAATTACCGCACAATGAGCTTAACAGCTCATGCAGCCAAGTTGCTTGCAAGAATAATGCACAGAAGAACGAGAAAAAATTGAGAATGCGCTAGATGACGATTAGTTTGGCTTTAGGAAACGTAAAGGCACGAGAGAGGCAACTCTGACATTGTGGTTAATAATGGTAGCAAGAGTAAAGAAAAATCAAGACACGTTCATAGGATTTGTCGACCTGGAAAAATCGTTCGACAATGTAAAATGCTACAAGATGTTCAAAATTCTGAGAAAATAGGGGTAAGCTATAGGGAAGAGACAGGGTTGTAGCCTCTCCCCGATGTTATTCAATCTGTATATTGAGCAAGCAGTAAAGGAAACAAAAGAAAAATTCGTAGTAGGTATTAAAATCCATGGAGAAGAAATAAAAACTTTGAGGTTCGCAGATGACATTGTAATTCTATCAGAGACAGCAAAGGACTTAGAAGAGCAGTTGAACGGAATGGACAGTGTCCTGAAAGGAGGATATAAGATGAACATCAACAAAAGCAAAACGAGGATAATGGAATGTAGTCGAAAGAAGTCAGGTGATGCTGAGGGAATTAGATTAGGAAATGAGACACTTAAAGTAGTAAAGGAGTTATGCTATTTGGGGAGCAAATGATGGTCGAAGTAGAGAGGATATGAAATGTAGACTGGCAATGGCAAGGAAAGCGTATGTGAAGAAGAGGAATTTGTTAACATCGAGTATAGATTTAAGTGTGAGGAAGTCGTTTCTGAAAGTATTTGTATGGAGTGTAGCCATGTATGGAAGTGAAACATGGACGATAAATAGTTTGGACAAGAAGAGAATAGAAGCTTTCGAAATGTGGTGCTACAGAAGAATGCTGAAGATTAGATGGGTAGCTCACACAACTAATGGTGAAGAATTGAATAGAATTGGGGAGGACTTTGTGGCACAACTTGACAAAAAGAAGGGACCGGTTGGTAGGACATGTTCTGAGGCACCAAGGGATCACAAATTTAGCATTGGAGGGCAGCTTGGAGGGTAAAAATCGTAGAGGGAGACCAAGAGATGAATACACTAAGCAGATTCAGAATGATGTAGGTTGCAGTAAGTACTGGGAGATGAAGAAGCTTGCGCAGGATAGGGTAGCATGGAGAGCTGCATCAAACCAGTCTCAGGACTGAAGACCACAACAACATAGGGAGAGACGGGTCATATACAATATGTACAACAGCCAAGAGTGAATGATAAGAGTGGACGACCAAGAACGAAGTGCTCGTATTAAAAAGGGTGTAAGACAAGGATGTATCCTTTCGCCCATATTGTTCAATATGTACATCGACGAAGCAATGATGGAAATAAAAGGAATTAAAATACAAGGTGAAAGGACATCAATGATACGATTATCTGATGACATTTCTATCCTAAGCGTAAGTGAAGAGGAATTACATGAACTGCTTAATACAATGAACAATTTAATGAGAACAGGGTATGGACAGAGAGTAAATCGAAGAAAGACGAAGGTAATGAGAAGTAGTACAAATGAGAGCAGCGAGAAACTGAACATCAGGATTGTTGGTCACGGAGTAGATGAAGTTAAGGAATTATGCTACCTAAGCAGTAAAATAACCAATGACGGACGGAGTAAGCAGACTAGCAATGGCAAAAACGGCATTCCTGGCCAAGAAAAATTTACTTATATCAAATACCGGCCTTAATTTGAGGAAGAAATTTCTGAGAATGTAAGTCTGGAGTACAGCTTTGTATGATAGCGAAACATAGACTGTGGGAAAACCGGAACAGAAGAGAATCGAAGCATTTGAGACGTGTTGCTACAGACGAATGTTGAAAATTAGGTGGGCTGATAAGGTAAAAAGTGAGGAGGTTCTGTGCAGTATCCGAGAGGAAAGGAATATCTGGAAAACACTGATAAGGAGAAGGGACAGGATGTAGGACAACTTAAGACATTAGGGAATGACTTCCATGGTACTAGAGGGAGCTGTAGAAGGCAAAAACTGTAGAGGAAGACAGTGATTGGATTACATCCAGCACATAATAGAGGACGTAGGTTGCAAGTTCTACTCTGAGATGATGAGGTTAGCATAGGAGAGGAATTCGTGGCGGGTCGCATCAAACCAGTCAGAAGACTGTTTCCAGGGCTCTCGGGTGTCCAGCCGGGTGCGATCGTTGAAGTCCCACGATATTTCGGCGAATAACCTGAGGAGGCAGTCCATTCCATCAGAACCACCTGATGATGGCGGAAAGGTTATTCGCCGAAATATAGTGTGACTTCAACGATCGCATCCGGCTGGATACCAGAGTGCCCTGGAAACAACAAATTCGCCGGGAAATCCTCCGATCACATATCAGTCAGAAGACTGAAGACCAGAAAAAGTACCACTACGACGCAAGGACTGCGACAACGAGACCACTGGACACCGCCAGCTTTCAGTCATCGGTTCAAGTCTGGGTCGGGGCAGCCGTCTCTTGCACCAAGCCCACTCTGCGGGACTTGGCATAGCATTGCAGAACTGCCTTCTACGTCTGCCACTGCCAGACTCCTGCCTGCAGGCAGCAAGACGTGTTCTACTCACTCCAGTCATCCTTTGTCACCGCGGAAGACGCGAGCCATGCCTGAGTCATACTGGTGCGTGTGTTAAGCAGCAGAAGGCAGACACAGCAAGAGGTGTGCAAGAGGAAGAAATGGACCGCTGACGTCACGGCTTTGTCGTCCTACTGGCAGAGCACCAGTTCGCTGCCCAGCCTTACGTCAGCAGTGCAGGTCGCCGACGTGAGCACTGTCCTGCTAGGGTGGAAGCCAGCTGTCCACTAATCAGCGCCGACCTGCCGCACTGGAATGATGAATGTCTGCCTCACAACTACGATGGAGTAAATGTGTACTACAGCTGCCACCTGTGAATTAAGAAGATGACTCGACTACTGCATGGCTGCTGTTTCGTCAACACATGGTGTTATGTATGCAGTCTGTTATCTTCTTTTTCGACTGCGAGTGGATTTTGCCAGCGGATGAGTTGTACTTCGAAGCTCAGTAAGTGACAGCTGAATGCTGACCATATTTTGAGGAGGCGTAGTTTTCACGTGATTGATGTCGGCAATATGTTTATTATGAGCAAGGGCTGTGGCTCATAGTCTAGTTGTATATAAGCCGGTAAACATGAGTAACTATTTGGGAAATGAAGCTAAGTTCAGAGAGTAGTAGTAATTATGAGCAGCCACTCAGGCAAGAGTAATTACGTTGTGACTATAAGAAATTAAAAGTGTTACAGTGACTTGACTTTACCAGATGTTGAAAGTGCTCATCATTCATCTCTTTTCACTTTGGGGCCCTGGTCAGCAGGTTACTAAAGGCAGATCGAAACTGGACTGCTGGAACTGTTGCAGTCTCGTCCGAAATGTTCTGCTGCAGTCCTTGATGACTAAGGGGGGTGTTGCGATACATCTTAGACCTGAGGGCTCCTCACACAAAGTAATCGGACACTGACAGATCAGGCCACCTGGGTGGCCAGCTAGGGCCGGCCGCCACCAGACTGACCTCTGGTAACAAATTCGTTAGGCATGAAGATTGTGTAACTGTGTTCCAAGATTTGTTGTGGAACACATGGTGGGCGTACACGTGGTGTGCGCATCAAGGGATGTGGTTGCGTGCATACATCCACGTCCAATCACATCCATTCGTCCGGGCACTTCTATCTGCCCCACTCTGAATGACTGAACAGAGTTCGGGCGAGCGAAGGAATCGGAAGCTGTTATCTTCCAGAGAAGGAGAGAGAATTTTGTGTCTCAGCAGAGAGAGAAGCCCAGGTGGCTCGAATTTATTTTGTTGCAAGCGGTAGACGAGTGATTATAGTAATGTAAAAGTTTCATTGTGTCTAATAATATCGACGTTCTGATATCCAGGATGAATTATCACTCATGTATTCAGTATTTTAATTAGCCTTCCCTCCAAATCAGTTAAACGTTGTTTAGTTATGAATGTAGGTAGTACATCTTATATAATCTAAATATTGTGTAGAAGCAAATTTTATGGGGAATGAAAATGCTGAGAAAGTATCTGATGAGAAAGTTGTCTTTGGCGTCATTTAAAGCACTGAATATAATTTCAGAATACTTTTCATTTGCAAATATTTCACTGAAGTTTATCCTCACTGGTTAAATGAAAAATGTCTTTGGCAGAAAACTGCATTGTCATGTCTTGCACCATTCCGTGAACAGTGATTAGTATTTCTGAAAGGGGACGAAAAGTCATTTGCTACAGCAGCTTAATAAGATAAGAAGGCAAATTGCCGCAGTGGTTTATTTCCACCCATCATTCAGTTCATCATTTTTGAGTGCAGACCAAGCAACGACGAGTTATACGTTGCTAAGGTAAGAATCTAGGACCTAAACGAACCTTTGAGAGAAAATTGAAAACATATTTCATTTACTAAGTTTCATATAATTTAGTGGATACGTTTTATAACAGAGCACGGTTTTCGTTATACAAGAATTAGGCACCGTGTGTGATTATTTCATGAGAAAGTGGTCATAAGTATTATCGATAACCGTGCTTTACTTTCAGTTTCATTTACAGTCAGTCAGACACAGTTTAGATTAGTTGATATTACAGACATCAAAAGAAATTCGCACAGTCATGTTCGTTTTTTAAAGTAGGATAGCAAAGGCGATTATAGATCAGATACTGTAATCGGAATTTAAAACTACTTACTGTCACGTTGCTAGCGAGAGGTTTTGGCTCCAACAAAGTTTCCAATTACTAAATAAAAGCATATTGATTTCAACTGTCAGCCTTTCTGCTCAGGTAGAATCTTTTTGGTAGTTTTTTGATTTGGCAGTGAAGTGAAAGGCTTTGCTCTGCAACTAAATTTACAGTAAGTCATTAATGATTCGCTTTGATTTTCTGGTTATGATTTCAAGTACTATTAATAAACGTTTGTCCACTGCTCGAGGTTTCGCGGTAGAGTTCTCGTTTGCCGAACAGGGGTCCCGGGCTCGATTCCAGGTGGGGTCAGGGATTTTCCCCGCCTCGATATGACTGGGTGTTGTTGTGTCGTCTCCATCATCATCATTCATCCCCATTACCGTCGGAGGAAGGCAATGGCACACCACCTCCACTAGGACCCTGCCTAGTACGGCGGTGCGGATCTCCCCATCCTTTCCCTACGTTCTGTCACGGAGTATGGGACTTCATCATCATCAATAAACGTTTACTCGTGAAAAGGAAAATGTTGTGCAACATCGTAGTATACGGGACTGTCTTCGCCGACGGCACTAGCTTTTCTACCAGCATTACAGCCAGTTTCGCAACGTCACTATCATGCTACACAAATTTGAGGAACATGATAGCGAAGTTACGTTGATGTCTTGCCACGAAATTCACCTCATGCGAACCTGGTGGAACACATCTAGGACACTTCCTGGCACCAGCTCTGTTTCCAAAAACCACCGATCCCTAATTTACGGGAACCACGAGATTTTTGCATAAACATCTTGTGTCGCTCAGATCGGGAAATTCAAGGAGTTTTCGAATACATGCCGTGCCAAGTCGCTATTATATAAGCAGGTGATCATAGTGTTTTGCCCCGTCACTGCACATCGTAATGTAATGGTATGGCTCTTTCCTAGATGTTAAGTCAACGTTTTGTATTTGAAGAATTTCGTGTTACCACCAAAGGCTTCTTTTAGAGCATAATGATTTATTGACACTAATTTTCCTACGAATTGCCTTTATCAAGTCGAAGTAAAAATATTTTAATCCCTTAATATCTCGATAAATTTGTACTTGAAAGCAAAAACCAGAAATCATATTTTATATCAAGTAACGCAGTATTATAGAGCAATTCAGGTGAAATCTTAAGATGCATTCCACATGTCAGACATTTGAGAAGTTGAGCACTTACACTTCATTTAGTAAATATCTTTTATCTACCGTTTTGATGACATACTGATAGGATTTATATGATTAAAAATTGGCTTGCCGTGATTAGGACTTGTGCTCTGAGTATTATGTGCATACTTAATTACGTAAATAGACAGTCCATTCATCTCGGGAATAGAGAACCTGACAGGTTTTTTTTTTCCTGTTATCGAAATCGATACTAAGATGACATCGATATTGGGAATGTTTTAATTTTAAGTTTGAACTCTGATAACAAATAACAAAAGAAATATTTTTGTGTGATATGATTACAAATTAAAGACTTTCGTACTTTTTCCTTTAGTTGTACTGTGAATCCCTGCTTTCTGCCAAATTTTATGATTCTAGGTCAACGGAAAGCATCCTGTAGGCTTTAATGATTATCAAAACCTGTTACATAAAGTATCAAAATACGTGACATAAATCGCCGTACCTAACAAGTATCAAAATATGTGACATAAATCGCCGTACCTTATTATTGCGCTTACCTAAAAACGTAACTTTTCTACACCACCAAGGGACCGTGGATCTTAGTATGTGACCTAAATTTCAACTTGTTACCACCACCCGTTCCTCAGAAACTGGCGTCTTAACAAGTGGACAAACATATTTTTTTTCGTGTGATATTTTTATAAATTAACGCTTTCCGGAATTTGTCCTTTAGGTCTGTTGTTAAACCTTGCATCTTACGTAATTTGATGATCCTAGGTCAATGGAAAATACTCTACAGGTTTTGATGAGTGAGTTTATCGAAATGTGTGACATAAATGGCGTTATCTTTTGATTGCATTGACTTGAAGCTTCATTGTTTTAGACTACTAAGGGACCGTAGGCCTTAGTATGTGGTAAAATTTCAAACTGATACTTCTACCCATTTCTGAGAAAAAGGGTTTTTAACAGTAGTGCTAACAGACAGACAGACGGGCAGACAGTAAAACGATTCTGAAAGAGTACCTTTTTTACAGACTGAGATACGGAAGCGCAAAAATGAAAAATACACATCGAAATCAAGTTTAAATTGCTGTATATATAACACAATATAGCGGCATTCGTCAAATTCTCGGAAACAGTTTATTCCTTTGTTTAGAACTATAACCAGTCAAAACAGTGTTGCAGTCAGATGTTCACATGCATCGCTGGAAACTTGTAATAGTTTACATATATGTAAATAAGGAACATAGATGGTCACTGAAATATCCTGGTGCTGCAAATCAAAGGAAATATTTGCTTTTACTTCACTTGATTTCATCTCCTGCATGCGCCAACAATAGCATACAAACACCTAATGACGCGCATTTTACAGGAACAGTATTATTTTCGAATTCTCCTGTAAATGCTACTAGATTATTACATTAAAACCTCTTTCATCACGTCACAGATAGTATAGAACAAACACACAATTTTCGGAGCTGAACTTACCTCTGCATCTAGCTGTAATTCCCCAGACAATGATGATACTTCTTATGTGCTGACCGGTCTTGTGGCCGAGCGGTTCTAGGCGCTTCAGTCCGGAACCGCTCTGCTGCTACGGACGCAGGTTCGAATCCTGCCTCGGGCATGGATGTGTGTGATGTCCTTGGGTTAGTTATGGTTAAGTAGTTCTAAGGCTAGGGGACTGATGACCTCCGATGTTAAGTCCCATAGTGCTTAGAGCCATTAGAACCATTTCTTCTGTGCTGTCGTCAATACAGGCGCGAATAGCAAGCCGCTGTAGAGCTACTCGAAATAAGCATGAAGTAGCAACATCAGTGAAGAAAAGTCACTATACTATCTGGATGTCGAACTCTAGCTGTCTTTACGTGCCGGTCAAGGATGCTCGTATTTCGTTTGTTGCCCAGTTATAGCATGGCTCCCACAAAATATCACGAAAATGTAAAATGAAAATACTTTTCCATTCTGCTTCCACATCAGCCTATTTACATTGCTTTTTCACACACAGTTCAAAACCGGGTATAAGTGACGGATTCTGGTACGATAGGAACTATCGAGGACTGGTAACGTGCCAGGCTAACATAGCTTCAGACATCCTTTAACACAAATTTATTAACAAAAAATTCTTGCTCAACAGTTCAAGTGGTTCAAATGGCTCTGAGCACTTTGGGACTTAACTGCTGTGGTCATCAGTCCCCTAGAACTTAGAACTACTTAAACCTAACTAAACTAAGGATAACACACTCATCCATGCCCGAGGCAGGATTCCAACCTGCGACCGTAGCGGTCGCGCGGTTCCAGACTGTAGCGCCTGGAACCGCTCGGCCACCACGGCCGGCGTTCAACAGTTGTTAAAAAATATTTTCCTACCTCTTTCATTTTTTTCTTCTTTTAAAGGGTAGCCACTACATGGCTTAATCTCAACTGAAAATACTTACATTTATTCAACATCAAGGGTAAAATACCGGTGATACAGTAGTGTCAAATTTGAGCCCCAAGCAATTATAACATCAGTTAAAAGTTTCAACTCAAGTTCGATAACTACTTGTGAAAAACATTTGAAATTTCCAATGCTAGCTTAAAAACGCATGTGGTTCCTTTAAAGAAATTTATAACAACCAACTGACAGCAGTATTCAGTTAAATGCAATTTAGAAAAAGCACTTGAAATACACAACAACAAATTGCAGCGGAAACCCCTTATCGCAAGTTTTCTACACACTAGTTTTTCTAGTGGCACAATTTAAAATTTCCTCATTTATTATATGAGTGATTTAGAACAAGTTTAGCTGCAAAACTCCTTCAGATGAACGCCAAATTAAGAGACGTGAACTGTTCTATTACAAAAGGTAATTACTCAACTCAAAAACAAATCTGCAGCATTAGAATTCATCCATTGCTACCTCGTGTTTACAGAGCCGTAATCTTGCAACCTCATTTTATTTCAAACGTCAGTCTTGCGCACACTTCCTGGAAATATATTACACATATCATTAAATTGGGGTGATAAGAACTGAAACAGAAATCAGTTACCAATGGCCCCACACATGCATACTATATAGTGGCCTGCACCAGGGCTAACTCAGTTACAACTTTGTAACATGAACCATTAATACAAACAAATGAGCAGTCACGAAATAGTGCAACTAACGGCACTGGAAATAACGGCTCCCCACAATGGCAGACTCAATTCCAAGTTTGCAAGATGAACAACTAAAACACACTCAAGTATTCATAATAAAGTTTCTCAGCATCACGTGGAGCTATCCAGTACTCGTGTGTAAATGCAACCATGGCATAGTGATAGTATAGTGATGGCTGTACAGACATCCAGCCGTTGTTCTAACTGCCAGTCTTCTTCGGTCAACACCAGTATTGTGCAACCGAAGCGCACTTGCATGCAAAAGGGGACCTCCTTTCCAAATTACAACTTCACAATCGACGACTCTCAACTACTAATAGATCGCTCTTTCACTCCAGGTGTGGCCAATTCGTTTTCCGGCAAACTCACAGGCTGCTCCCAGGGCAGAACCCCACACGCTACCTTCCTCACGCCGCTGCTTACTCAAGATTCCCGTCGCTGCCGGTCACTCACCGCCTCGCGAACCACATTCGCACCGCAAGCCTCTGTGGCAAAGAGGTTCTGGTTCTATACAACCAGCGATTTCACCAGAGAGGCACAAAGCCGAAAAATACCAAACTTTGCCGAAGTTTTCGATGCATAGCACATATTCCTTATCACATACATACCGGTGGACACTTTTTTGCCTTACTAGAGCATGGTGGGCTATGCAGTTAACAAGAACTTGCAGGCACACGATAGTTCAGTGCTCTGGGTTCAGAGGTAGTATAGAGATTACTGGGTATCACGTGTCGGAGGCATTCGTAGCTTTGTGTAGAATCTGCACCTACCGTCACTGGTGCTGAAAAACAGTAAACATCCCATTTATCAGCGTCACTTTGGAGTAATTCGACTTCGCAATGCTCGACCTTAAGGTGGTAATAAAAAGTGTCGGTAGGATAGGTCGACACATAAGACGTCAGCTCGGAGTTAGCTGTTGTCTTGATTTAAGAAAATTTACGTCAAAACCTTCTGTACTGCTGTGATATACTCTCCACATCATATAAACACTGTAAGGTGGCAGATTATGTGGTCAGATTCGCACCTTACATGAGAGCTTTATACATCGCAATGAGAAGGTGAGTACAACACTGAACTTTATTCGGTGGTTATGAGAGCATTTGCCTATTAGTATGTAAAGCAAAAAGAGATGACAGTCAACCAATGGTAATTAACACACTGTTCCTATACAATGCATGTCTTTGAGCGGAAGGTGGAACAGGCAACACGAGTCGTTTTTAGTTTGAAAAGGAAGGCGGACAAAGGTGTGCTGCAGGGATTATGACAGAAACCACTGAAAGGGGTGGCAGGAGGAAGAATTCTATAATAAGCACCCACGTTACACCACAAGTGTATGGTATGCATCAACAGGTCTAAAATGGGCAAAAGAGGTTTCTGTAAAATGTTCTGTGCGTCTTTTTAAGCATGGAGGGATTTAATAGGCAAATGACTTCGAACAAAGGGAATAGCAAATTGTTATTTACCTGACTGACACCAAGTCACTGATGAAGGATGAGGCTCCAGTGTGAAGTGTCACATGTACGTTGGATAAACAGAGGAGTACTGTTTTTAAATAGAGGAGTACTGAGCAGTAAATAAAATTATATCTACGTATTGACTCTTACCTTCCTTAACTTGGACATGTGTGGAGAGTCCGCCCAGATGTAATTCGTGGAAGCTGAGATGTATCATTGACAACAGATGGATCAGTTACCACTGAAGCCGGTGTAGAAAGGCACTGGAATCCAAGGGCAGCATGGTTATCTGACTACCGACGAACGGTACCGGTGCACGATTGTTGGCAAGTATAACTGTATACCCGACAGCCGTGCATCCGGCGACTTCACTTGGCAACAGGATAAAGTGTGCAATGATGACAAGGGTACTCCTATGTTGGATCCGTGTTACTCCCGCTCCGACCGATTGCGTGAACTTGTTTCATCTGACACCATATGTCGTGAGTGCGTACATTGGACTCAGTTATCACTCGATTGGAACCCAACTGCAGTTGTGTTATTGGGGTAGAGGCTCTGAGGAATAATTTTTTTTTTTTGGCGTCAACTGAAGAAGAACGCAAGAGATTTAGGAAAACGGTATGGGTGAGCCAATTTGTATGAAAACATACGAGGGTAACTTCTGTCTTTTGGGTGATAAATGAAACAAATTTTGCGCATATCGTCATTATGTTATTGGCTACAGAGAGGAATTTTTTCAGTTTTTTTGTCAAATAAGTAGATCAGGGCATTGCTGGATGCTTTTAAAATATATCTCTCACACGAAGAAAATTTTCTCGAAGATTACTTTACATGGCACTTTCACAACGTGGTAGCTCATTCATAGTAGTTAGATAAATCTGTGCCCCAGATTTTTAACATCAATCGTCTTAGAACTCTAGCAACATTTTTTTTAAATTAATGTGCATGATACATAGCACTTATTATTTCACAAAAAATTAAATAATTCAGCAGTAAAACACTCTGAAAAATGTTATGGCATAGAAAGTTGTGTTACAGTATGCACAAAGTCAGTAGAAAATTATACGTTTTCATCTGAAATGGTTCAGCAGAAAATTTTATTTGTACACTTAAAAAATAAAGTTTTGGGAACTACAAGAATATTTTATTAGCATTTATGACATGAACAGGTACCTCAATGTTGTCCACACATTTTGTCTCCTTGATCTTCATGTAGCTCTTCTTTCTACACTGATGCTTCTGGCATACCATTTTGGCAACATCTTTCACTGCCATTTCAGAACTAGCAATACACACAATATTAATCTTCTTCAGCAGATTTGCAGTGAAGCAAACCTGCAACAAATCCTAGTCTCATAATAACCCTGTTTCATCCAGTGTTGGCATTACTGAACACCAAACAAGTATCATTTTAGACGTTTTAACGATAGTAGACGAGCAAAACGTTGTCTTTGGGCATCTCTTCCAAATGAGGTTATTAAAGCTTTCGTAAAGGTTTTTTGTTCCATCGTGTTTACAATCCTTTAATAAATCAGGATGAACTACTAAATGAAATTTTGGCTTTGACTTTTAAGTCTCCTTCAGGACACTTTATTTTATTTTCCGCCTTTACTTGCTTATATCTGCATTAGGATACATGACACAGTTCACATACATGTTCCTCATCAGTTGACAACTTGCGAAAAATATTAGCCACACTACTTCTACGTTGCCTTCGCGTCTCCAGTGTTTTCCCTTACAGCTCTGTCGTAATATTATTTGTGAATTGTGAATGTCTTTGTTAGTCAGATATTGTGGCCCTCCCAGTGGCTTTCCACCTTTGAGTCTTATGCCTCCGTGTTCATGTTTAAATTTCAGAAGTCGGCCCCGCATTCTCTTTTGAGTGTGCTCCACACTTTCTAACCTTTCATTTACACACCTGACTAGAATCGCCGTCAGCAAGATATTTCACATATCTACCTCCTAGCCTCATTCTGCTTCGATGAAATTATTTTCATCATGGCAGCGACAACAGGAACCGTTACGAAATAGTCTCGAATGAAAAACATCCTACAGTTGCAATAAATTCTGTTTATTTTAAACCTTGAAGATCAATAAAATACCTTCAACAGACATGTCTGTTTCGAACATAAGTAAAATTACACATGGCAACGTATGTCCTCCGCCACTACCTCTGTTATATAAAACATTTGCTCATTTCCTGGGATTCCCAAAGTTTTACACTGTCAACTCTTACGACAGATGAAACACCATGTAGAAAGTTGTGGCCTCTTTTCACCCAAGTACTATCACATGAGAGGCACAAATGAGTAGAAGGCAAAGCGTCCTTGACTTACGTCTGCAAATCTGACGACTAAAACTGCCTCTCCCGCTGCATTCTGTTTACAAAGCCTCGAAAAGGGGACTGTTTTGTGTTGTATACCTCGCAGTTGGAGATGTCACTTTCATTTCTGCGCAAAACAAATTGCTGTCTACCCTGCCAACACCAATGCATCTCATACCACAGGAGAAATGAATGTTAGCTTCATACGCCTAATTTTTAGAACACTATAGCTTGAACTGTGTGTGACTTTGACAGTTGTCACAAAACAGCTACAAATTACGCACAGTACCGGCCTTGACATTAACTGTTGCAGTTTTGATAACGGAACACCCAATTCTAAATCAGTTATCCTAAAATACTATTTAGCTCGTTTTTAGTGGACTGCAACTCTACACTTCTTCAAAACTTCTTCTGTCAACTGCTCGTCTTCTTAGGTCCTTAGTTGTCTTTCCCTGAATCAGGTTCACTCACTTGCTGAAACTATTTAAACATAAATGACGACATTTAGTCGCTTCCTTAAAAATCTTTGTATCTTGGTCAATACAATTTTAAATGAAACCACACAAGGGCGAGTAACACACTTACGCTGAGCGTTCCTTAAGAACTTAGTTATTTATATAGACAATTCATCCGCAAAGTGTCCCAGGAAGAATGCTCAGTAGTCAGGGATATATAAAGAACGATCATTCGAAGCAAAAAATCCAATAAACTTGCGCTCTAAAATGCATACCTCAAGAGCTATGAGCACTTCTTCATCTTCCACACTGGTGAACAAATCTCTTCTACTGCTTTCTGTGTTTTGTGTGTTTTGTGTTTTCTGTGTTTTGAGAGGTGGTGCTATGAATCAAATCAAGAACGAAATGTCTAGTAAACATGGGCTGTAAAGTATATACTGTTACCTTAAGAACTACGGACGCTTGTTCATCTTCCCTAGTGTAAAACTTATCTTAAGATAAGCATTTTAGGACCCGTGTTTACTAGACGATATTTTCTTGTTTCGATCCATACTACCTCCTTCCAGAATATGAAAACAAAGACCTTGCGGTGGAAGAGATTTATTTCACAATATCGAAGGTGAAGAAGTGCTCTTAGCTCTTAAATTGTGTATTTTAGAGGCCATGTTTACTAGAATATCTTACCTCGAATGATGTTTTCTGAATATTGACCATCCATGCTGTGGCATTCTGTACCGGTTTTGATGAGTGAGTTTGCAAGTACCTAAGTGTGACATAAATGGCGCCATCATTCGACTGCATTAACTTAGAAACTCAGATTTTCACATCGAACTTAGTACGTGACATAAATTTCAATTTGACACCTCTACCCGTTCCTGATAAAAGCGGGTATTAACGGACAGACTCACGGACCACAAATGCCAAAAAATATTTTTATGTGATATAATTAAAAACTAACAATTTTCGGATTTTTCCTTTATTTGTACTGCGAAAAATTGTTTCTTGGCAAATTTCTTGATTCAGTGTCAACGGGAAGCACTCTGTAAATTTTGGTGAATGAGTCTGCGAGTATCTAAACACGTGACATTAATAGCAGTATATTTTGATTGTGTTTACTTAGGAGATTACATTTTTTACCGACCAAGGACTGATATCCTCGGTAAGTGACAAAAATTTCAAGAAGATCACTCTAACTGTTCGTGAGGAAAAGGGTCCTAACAGTCGGACTGATAGACGGACAGACAGACAACGAAGTGATCCTATAAGGGCTCCGTTTTTTCCGACTGAGTTATGGAACCGTATGAACCATGAATAACTTGTTAAATTAATATCTTGAATGGTATTTACTGTATATATCCTTGACAGTAATTTGCAACAGCATTCCCGAATTCCCTTATCTGTCACATTGTACAAGTGTCTCTGTTGTCAAAATAGACAGATGTAGCACCCGCACCCAAAAGTGCAGATTATCTTCCTCAAAACTCTACATTTAATTTACAGAATGTCCATAAAATCATGCTATCAATGCATAAAAATTCTAATTATGAAACTATTAGAGATATAAAAACGTAAGTCGTTTTAAATCGTTTAGCAACACACAAAGCTTTTTTTTCCTTTGTCCTATGTTGCAGACATTACATTGAGTGCACCAAATTGGGACATATCAGGAGAAGGTGTACTGTGTCATATGGCATGCAGGATCCAAACGTTTGCAAATGGTACCGTGTAACTATTGACGTCAGTATGGTGGGACTCATCCAGAAGTAAGTAATAAGGAGGGTCAAAAACATTCAAGAGACAGGAAGTATCAAAGACCTTCCTCAAGGTGAACTTTCACCTCTGTCTCAATCACGCCTGCATTTCAACGCAACTTCCAGTATTCAATTCCTCGTGCATCATCCGAACTGAAGTAAGCAAGATCAACTGTGCAGAAAGTGTTACGTAAGTTACTTCGCCTTTTTGGGGACAATGCGAAAATTGTCCACGCACTGCAGCCAAACGATCGGTTCCGGCATGCATTCTGGTGTTTCACGCTGGCCTCCATGTGTGCTGAAAATGACTGCCTGAAAAAGTGCCTGTTTTCAGATGATGCAATGCACCACATTTCTGGACAAGTGAATCGCCACAACATTAGAATTTGCGGCTCCAGAAACTCACACAACGGAAGTGAACACATCCCTCATATCCCGAAGCTTAATTTTCTGTTCTGCTACTGCACGAAAGGGTGATAGGCCCATTTTTATTCGCAGAGAAGACATGCAAGAACAGTTTCTGATACTACTGATCGAAGAGCTGCAGCCGTCCATCATCTTCAGGTATGATGTTGCACCTCCACATCGGAGTGTGAACGTGCGCAATGTTGAGAACACTTTTCTGAGGAGCGTGTGGGTTGTGACGGTCCTATCGCATGGCCTCAGTGCTATTCCGATGTCACACCACTAGACTACTTGTTATGGGGTTACTTCAAGGATCGCGTGGACAGAACACCAGTCAGTGACACTGCTTCCCTTAGGTCACGAATAAATTAAGCAACCTCAACTATTGATGCTGCAATGCTGACCTGTTCTTCTACAGAACGTGAATTTCGTCTTGATGTTCAACTTGCGACGTGAGGGGCAATTAGTGAAATTCTGCCACAATATAAAAAAATACAGGGTGATTAAAAATAATACCACAACTTTAGGAATTTAAAACTCTGCAACGACAAAAGGCAGAGCTAAGCACTATCTGTCGGCGAATTAAGGGAGCTATAAAGTTTCATTTAGTTGTACATTTGTTCGCTTGAGGCGCTGTTGACTAGGCGTCAGCGTCAGTTGATGCTAAGATGGCGACCGCTCAACGGAAAGCTTTTTGTGTTATTGAGTACGGCAGAAGTGAATCGACGACAGTTGTTCGGCGTGCATTTCGAACAAAGTATGGCGTTAAACCTCCTGATAGGTGGTGTATTAAACGTTGGTATAAACAGTTTACAGAGAATGGGTGTTTGTGCAAAGGGAAAAGTTCTGGACGGCCGAGAACGAGTGATGAAAATGTAGCACGCATCCAGCAAGCATTTGTTCGCAGCCCAGGAAAATCGACTCGCAGAGCTAGCAGAGAGCTGCAAATTCCACAATCAACTGTATGGAGAGTCCTACGAAAAAGGTTAGTTATGAAACCTGAACGTCAACTACCCGAGGCGATGGATCGGCCGCCAGGCAGCCCGTGACAGAGCACTTCATCACTGGCCTCCAAGAAGCTCTGATCTTACCCCCTGCGATTTTTTCTTATGGGGGTATGTTGAGGATATGGTGTTTCGGCCACCTCTCCCAGCCACCATTGATGATTTGAAACGAGGAATAACAGCAGCTATCCAAACTGTTACGCCTGATATGCTACAGAGAGTGTGTTGGAGTATCGGGTTGATATTGCTCGTGTGTCTGGAGGGGGCCATATTGAACATCTCTGAACTTGTTTTTGAGTGAAAAAAAACCTTTTTAAATACTCTTTGTAATGATGTATAACAGAAGGTTATACTATGTTTCTTTCATTAAATACAAATTTTTAAAGTTGTGGTATTCTTTTTGAATCACCCTGTACTTTGAGAGTTGCTAAATGTTTTACAACAAAGCACGGTTCCCTGTTCTAATAGTTTATGAGTTATGATTTTTTGAATGATTTCGGAACTTGGGGGACACCCTCTACTGTTGAAAGAAACACATTGTCACATTCACAATAAATGTCTCTGTGACCCAAAGTGGCAACGTAAATGCTGATAAGCAAAGCATTACTTCAGATACCTAGCATGTAAAGTTGTATTTTGCGTTAGACTGACAAGTAGGTCCCCTCGGTCATATTAAGTTTCTACTAAGGAGTACTGGCGTTATTAGTACGGTACCTGATTTTCGTCAACAACATGCCATGGCCAATCAAACGACGTGAGGTAATTAAAATTCTTCTGCTTGGTGTGCCGCGTCACTGTATAAAGCACTTGAACTATAAACTGTGTCAGCTTTGATTAACAGTTATCTGTATAGTTCGTGACTCCTTCGTTTTACATCTATATGTACTTACGAGTGGAAGACTACGAACGTTCTAATAAGCACATAATATGGATTGAGAGTAAATCGAAGAAAGACGAAAGTAATGAGAAGCAGCAGAAACGAGAACGGAGAAAAACTTAACATCAGGATTAGTTATCACGAAGTAAATGAAGTAAAGGAATTGTGCTGCCTAGGCAGCAAAATAACCTATGACGGATGGAGCAAGGAGGATATAAATAGCAGAATAGCACAGGCAAAAAGGGCCTTCTTGGCTGCTCAAGTGGCTCTGAGCACTATGCGACTTAACTTCTGAGGTCATCAGTCGCCTAGAACTTAGAACTAATTAAACCTAACTAACCTAAGGACCTCATACACATCCATGCCCAAGGCAGGATTCGAACCTGTGACCGTAGCGGTCGCTCGGCTCCAGACTGCAGCGCCTAGAACCGCACGGCCACTCCGGCCGGCGGCATTCTTGGCCAAAGGAAGTCTGCTAGTATCAAACATAGACCATACTTTGAGGAAGATTTTTCTGAGAAAGTACGTCTGGAGCACGGCAACGTAAGGCAGTGAAACATGAACTGCAGGAAAACCGGAGAAGAAGAGAATCTAAGCATTTGAAATGTGTTTTTGCAGAAGAACGTTGAAAATAGCAAGAAGTAAATTTAATTTCACTACTAATTGTTGTACGAATACTATTATTAATTTTAGAATCAGAGATCGCAATAATCCAACTGTAACGTGCGCGTGGGGCACACAATACTCATTAAAGCCTGTACTATGGTAAGTGAACAGGGTTCACCTTATGAGAAAGGATTTTCGTATAGATATCGACCGCGAGTACCTGAATGGTGGCAAATCAGACTTATACCCACTCTGTAATAACAATGATCCGTCAAGCAAACCCGAAATGCAACTACTCGTCAGGATGGACCAAAAGCAACACTGAAGATGCTACCAATTTAATAATAATACGGTCGCCAGCCTAATTAGGCATTAACTGAGTTTCTTCCCTGTACAAGTTGGTAGATATTCATGCAAAACAACAAGTAGTAACACTGCATAATATAGTAGAATTTTAGAACCAGAAAATCTATTGAACTGATAGTTTCACGTTCTGTACTGATATGGAAAAACCATGAATGCATAACACTACACTATAATGTATACTACAAAACTTCGTACTGTCTATTGATCTGATTAAAATCGGGCATAGGTTACCCTAGAAATAGCACCTTCGAGCCACAAGCAAAATGTCAATTTTGATAAAGATAAAACACTGATAAATTTTGGCTTTTATATTGACTTTAACTTTTGCTGGTCATATCAATTTAGAACACTTCAGAAATCAAATGAATAAAAAGAGGGGGGGGGGGGGGGGGGAACCTGAAACTGTTATGATCACTATATTAAAAAAATTGATTACTGAAATTATCATGCGTTCAAGATTTCCAGTATATGAGTTACTACTCTTTTTATCTTATTTACTTCTCGTTTAAATACCTTTATATTTGTCTCGAAATGATTAAACTTCATTACTATATCAATATTAAAGTTATCTTTCAACTTCGTTAGACCTTCGTTATTCATTTACTGGTTCATTAACAAAACAGTTCTTTAAACACCATTTTAACATAACTAGGTCTGCAAGTAATTATTATTAACACAAAATTTAATTTTTCATTTAGGGACACTCGGATTGCACAACATTTGGAAAGGACCCTGTATAGGTTAGTTGTGAGGATAATTAAATGAGGGGAAAGTTCTGGTAAAATTTAGGTTATTATTGAACAGTTCACTCTATGGTCCATACGAATACAGTACTAAAAGTTTCAACCTGCTTTTATCGATGCGGCGGTTGGCGAGCGGCGAGATGGCGAGGCACAGAGCACACATACAACCACAGCTATGGCTCTTGACGTATCGGCACTATAATTCTTCTTAGCGTCGCAATACTTTTCCATTTAGTGCCTATGGAATTTTGACATGCTGTGTGTGCGTTGGAACAGCATACCCGAGGCTCAGTGAAACTACGTCTTCCAGGAGAGTCTCCTCGCTCCAGAAGGTGTTGCTCAAACCAGTGCCAAACTCCAACTACTACGGCTGAGCCCGTTGTGCCGTGCAGTGGCCGCGTGCATTTCCCCGCACTCGCCTGCCATCCACCTTTTACCGCTCCCTGACAGGACGGGTATTCACCCGAGGTTTTGCATTCTACATATCCTAACACATTGCCTACGTATGGACCAGACGCACAATTACAATTTTAAACATCTTACAACAGTTTCAACATTTGTTACATTTCAATTCTATTACAATATTGCTTGACATTTGACATAAACATTAGTATTCACATTGAAACTTGTTTACGGTTTTCTTAACACAATGGCAAGAAACAAAAAAGAAATGAAAGCAGAACATTAATTACACAAGTTTATCGAAAAATCAGAAGAAAAAAATATTATATATACAATAGGACAGAGTCGTTGTTGTTACACAATCTTGCGCCTTCTCAGTTCTGAGAACTCCGTATTCTATAGAGGTATATTAAACTTATGTTAACAATGATAAGGTATGGAGTGAGGAGGTTCTCCGCAGACTCGGACAGAAAAGGAATGCAAAGGAAACATTGAGAAGAAGACGGGACAGGATGACAGGACATCTATTAAGACGACAGGAAAAACAAGTAACTTGCATGGGACAAGAGGGAGATGGTAAAAACTGCAAAGGAAGACGGAGATTGGAATACATCCACCAATAATTGAGGACGTAGGTTGCAAGTGCTATTTTCAGGTGAAGAGGTTGGCACAAGAGAGGAATTTGTGGTGGACCGCATCGAACTAGTCAGAGGACCCGTCACTCATAAAAAAGTGCTACAGATTAGACTAATACGGAATCTAATTAATCTTTTTTTAATGTATCTCTTGGCGCTGTACAGTGGACTGAAAGAGTAAAGTATAAGCGTAAATAAAGCAGAATCAATTATGTAATAAGCTTGTCAGTGTGCACGTCATACTCAAGAATTTTGAAATGATCAGAGCTTCTGTCACCATATTTGCACTAGTTTTGAAGCAGTTAATTTTGTTCGTTTCCAGATATCTAAAACATCTGATGTGATGGGCTCATGGGGACACAGGATCTTTCAAACCGATGTTGGAGTGGCAGGGCAGTGGTGTTGGCAAGTGTGGCGGGACACGTTACGTATTTTATCGCACAGCGGAGTGACGAAATATTGTTCGCCGGTGTAAATGCGAAGCAGACTATGCAAATGAAATTTTAATGAGTGCAGAAAGTTGCGAATGCTGAGTGACGCATATTTGATTCGTACGGAACAGCTTTCACTACGTTCGTGCTTCGTCCAGAACTTTGTCGCTTGCTGACACCGAACAATGTAACACCAGCGAACTTGTGGTGTAGCATTCCAGCTCTGGTGCCTAAAGGAGGCGAGCTGGTCACTTTTCTCCTGTGATCAGACTAGTGGATAAGGTAAGTTAACAGCATTACTTCTATCGCAAGAAAAACAAGCACTCATCGAAAGTATCGAAAGACAAGTGTCCATACCTTGAGGTATCGTTATCTTGATTAGAAGATTACGGCAGATGGTCCCTATCAGCTCCAATCTCTGCATTTCTCATCGTTTTTATTTTCATTGCAGATTACAGTTTCTTAAAATTTGGAGCTTGAAATTTTACAGATCCGATAATTCTGTGTGACAAGTAGAACGGCGAACAGAGTACATTATTGTCCTTCGTGTTAAGTGTTGTTGCGAGGCCTGCTAGGATTTATAAGCAGCGTGAACGACGTTAAATAATGACTGATTACTGTGAAGGATGCTGAGATGTCCCGTATCATGTGAGACAGAGTTATCAGCATCTGACAGAATTTGAAAGGGGCCCCATTGTGGGTCTCCGATTGGATTTAGTCGAACCGTGCAATATCCAGAATTACGGGTCATGTGGATGTCACAATGGTCCACTTTTGAACTGCATGGGGACTTGGACATAGAACACTCGTCCTCAAGGTTCCGTTCGACGACGTTTTCCTACCACCACAAGGAACGGACGTCGTATTGTGTAACAAGCACATCACAATTTTTGAGAATATATTTCTTGGAGAAGATCAGCGTTCTAGGTAATATGCTTTAAACAGATTAAAAACAGTCTTAATCTCAATAAAATATTTATTTATAATGGTAACCGGTTTCGGTCAGTTTGTGACCATCTTCAGACCATTTATACCAGGATACCTGGCGGTGGCGGCTAACGGAGCAGGTGTTGCCACCACCGCCTACCACCTTAATAG
The DNA here is from genome assembly GCF_023864345.2 of Schistocerca serialis cubense. Taxonomy (NCBI): domain Eukaryota; kingdom Metazoa; phylum Arthropoda; class Insecta; order Orthoptera; family Acrididae; genus Schistocerca; species Schistocerca serialis. The sequence continues at coordinate 672,373,684 of NC_064642.1, forward strand.
AAAAGGTCTGCAGGTGGTTACATACTGTCCGAAACCAGTTACTGTTACAAATAAATATTTTAATGCGGTGAATATTGTTTCTCATCTCATACTTTCTCAAACATTATGGGAAAAACAGCGATCGGTTTTCACGATTGCACTTAGAAATGAGTCTAGATCGCACAAATCACATTTATTGGTGACCGGTTTTAGTGCAAAGGCGCACCATCATCAGTCCCTAATCCAAAGTTGATGTGTGAGACGGATTCACGGAGCACAAATTGCAGAAGCCTCGAAATGCAATGGACAGTTCCTCTTCCCTGCATCCGTCTCCATACATCAACTTTGGAATACGCACTGAGGATGGTGCGCCTTTGGACTGAAACCAGTCACCAATAAATGTGATTTGTCGGATCTAGACTGTTTTTCTAAGTGCAGTTGTTTTTAATCTATTTTCAAGCACATCGCATTTCCTTCACATATGCACCTGCCACCCAACAACAAGTGACGCACTCCTTACACCATTCTGTCATTCCGCACCGTCTGTCAGCGACTGGCAGCAGCTGGTCTAGGTAATTACAGTGCCATGCGTAGGGCGCAGTTAAAGGCCCCCGTAAACGATCAATCATTTTGTCAAACTTAACTCCGTTGGCCAAATACTTGCCCGGGCACCATGCAGTTAGACGTATTTGTCAAGCATAGTTCGTGTTTGATGCGTTTGCGAGAAATTTTGATTGACAGAAAGTTTAACAAGATGGCGGACGTTGTTTATGTCGACGTTTCGCCGCATATGTTTAGTGAAAAATTGTGTTATTACGACTTCTCTCACTGTATCGTGAGTTTCCACTGCAATGAAAACTACGATGAAGTATAAAAACAAAATAGCACTGACAATTACCAATTTGGTGGAGGTACCACATCTTTCCCAGCCATATATTACGCATGAAGAGGTTATGGACAAAAACAATATTTTACACAAACAATGACATGCAACCAGAGTGGACAGCAATAAAAGAAATCGAATTTCTCCGGTTCTTCCGCGAATGACGTGGGTCTTATTTTTCGTCGTGGCGGTATTTGAATGACCTGTCATTAGAGGGCCAAGTAGAACAGAATAAATTTTCGCATACTTGTGTCTTCTTTTTCTATGTAATGGTCAAGTAACGCTAAAGACGTTGTTAAACGTCTCACTGTCCATATGCAGAAAGTTGATGTAATCATCAGGATCTAAGTGACACATTTTCGGTAACATTTTTCCAGTCGTATATTTCTCATTTTAAACCACTCCCTGGACCAGCGTCTTGTTTTCTTCTTCTTTAAATACAGTGCATGAGACAATGTTAGAAATGCTTTGTCTGCATTTGTAGCCATTCCTACTAGTGTCAAAATACAGCATACACGAAAATTGTCTCTTTCAGATTAATGTTAAATTGTCAAGCTTTCTTCGTATGTGCACGGACTTCTTTGACACATCAGTGGCTAGATAAAAGCGAACTTGACGGGCAAGTTTGCTCTTTTAGGAGGGACTTCATGGGTAAATCTCTCATTTTAAGGTATTCCCTGGACCAGAGTCTCGTTTTGTTCTTCCTCTTGAAACGCAGTGCCAAAGTGACTGCCAGTACAGCTTTGTCTGCATTCGTGGCCGTTCTCGCTATTTTCAAAATACTCACGAACACGAATAGCGTCTGCTTCAAAGTGAGGTGAAACTGACAAGCATTGTTTGAGCTTGTACAGGCTTGCTTGGTAAATCCATAGCTAGATAAGAGCGATTTTGTCAGACAGGTTTGATCGTTTACAGGGGCCTTTACACCACAACACGAACGATTGCTTTTGGATTGCTACTGTGATCGTTGATGAATGGCGCCACGTTGCATTCAGCGACGAATCGCTGTTCTGTGCTATGTCGGCTGGCCATCTTCGGCGTTTATGGCGGCGGCCTGAGTATATGTTCCAGTCTTCTTATCTTTTGGAGAGGCACAACGGCGTTACTCCGCCGCGCGGGACTAGCCGAGCGGCCTAAGGCGCTGCAGTCTAGGTTTGTGCAGCTGGTCCCGGCGGAGGTTCGTGAGATCCCTCGCGCATGGGTGTGTGTGTTTGTCCTTAGGGTGCGTAAGCTTAGGGGCTGATGACCTTAGCAGTTAAGTCTCATAATATTTCGCACGCATTTGAACATTTTGGAGTTACTCCTGGCGTCATGTTTTGCAAAGGCATCGGCTATGAGTTCAGGTCACAGAAGATAATGATTGAAGGAACTCTGACAACGTAACGGTACGTTACGGACATCCGCTGTTTTCGTGTGGTTCCCACCATTCCACAGTACCGTGGTGCCATCTTTCAACAGAACAGTGCTCGTCCACACACAGTACGTTTCCCTACGAACTGTCTGCGTGACGTTGAGGTAATCCCCTGGCCAGCAAAATCCCTAGATCTGTATCCGATAAAACATTTTTGGGACCATCTCGTACGTCAGAGCCATCCCACTTCCAGTATCCAGGATATCAAGGACCAGTTATCACAGTTGTGCGTCAATTTGTCTCAGCGGAGGAGAGAATGGCTTTATGACACCCTCCTCGACCGATTTAATGGATGCGCCCACGTGAGAGGCTCAGGTGTGGTCAGCACAGCACGCACTACCAGGCAGCACCACAGGCGTCGATATATCGACAACCCTCTTCAGAGACGGCGTATAGCCCATCGATTGCCGGACGGTCGCAGCGGTGGCGCCGCCAGAGAAGTGAAATGCGCCGGCGTCACGGCAAAGCGGGCAGTTCCAAGGCAGCTCAACTACCGAGAAGACCGCCTTCTAATTGTGTACTTCGCGCTGCGTCATCTGCTTCTAGCGAGTCCACGCCAACCCTTCTTCAGCGAACATTCTAATGGGACCAGATCTGTTTACTAACCAGCCTTAGCTTCGGGAATAATAATTGAACTTCAGGATCTGCCGCCTGAGCCGATTTGGACGAAGTGCGTTCTTGTCGTTAATCATTATCCTTGATTCAGTGTTCTCGTTCTCTTCTCATATATTTCCCCCGACGCACTATAAATAGATTCGGCCATCATCAATTATTTTGCTGTCCAAGTAGCAAAACTCATATACTACTTTAAGTGTCTCGTTTCCTAATCTAATTGCTTCAGCATCTCCTGATTTAATTAGACTAAATTCCGTTATCCTTGTTTTGCTCTTGGTGATGTTCATCTAATATCCTTCTTTCAAGACACGGTCAGTTCCATTCATCTGCTCTTCCAAGTCTCTGACAGAATTACAATGTCATCAGCAAACTTCAAAGTTTTTATTTCTTCCCTTTGAACCTCAATTGCTACTCGAAATTTTTCTTTGGTTTCCTTTACTGCATGCTCAATGGGCAGATTGAATGACACCCTTCTCAACCACTGCTTCCCTTTCATGCTCCTCGACTCTTATAACTGTCATCTGGTTTCTGCACAAGTTTTAAATAGCCTCTAGCTTCCTGTATTTTATCCTATCTACCTTTGGAAATCCAAAGAGACTATTCCAGTCGACATTGTCAGAAGCTTTCTCTAAGTCTTAATCTATTTTCCAAGATAAGTCGTAGGGTCAGTGTTGCCTCACGTGTTCCAACATTTCTACGGAATACAAACTGATCTTCCCCGAGGTCGGCTTCTACCAGTTTTTCCATTCGCCTGTAAAGAATTCGCGTTAGTATTTTGCAGCTGTGACTTATTAAACTGATAGTTCGGTAATTTTCACATCTGTCAACAGCTGATTTCTTGGGATTGGCATTATTATATTCTTCTTTAAGTCTGACGGTCTTTCGCCTGTATCATACATCTTCCTCATCAGATGGTATATTTTTTGTCATGGGTGGCTGTCCCAAGGCTATTGGTAGTTCTAATGGAATGTTGTCTATTCTTGGGGACTTGTTTCGGCTTAGGTCTTTCAGTGCTCTGTCAAACTCTTCACGCAGTATCATGTCTCCCATTTCATCTTCATCTACATCCTCTTCCATTACCATAATATTGTCCTCAAGTACATCGCCCTTGTATCGACCCTCTATATACTCCTTCCATCTTTCTGCTTTCCCTTCTTTGCTTAGAACTGGGTTTCCATCTGAGCTCTTATTATTCATACAAATGGTTCTCTTTTCTCCAAAGGTCTCTTTAATTTTCCTGTAGGCAGTATCTATCTTACCCCTATTGAGATAAGCCTCTAAATCCTTACATTTATCCTCTAGCCATCCCTGCTTAGCCATTTTGCACTTCCTGTCGATCTCATTTTTGAGACGTTTGTTTTCCTTTTTGCCTGCTTCATTTACTGCATTTTTATATTTTCTCCTTTCATCAATTAAATTCAATATTTCTTCTGTTACCCAAGGATTTCTACTAGTCCTCGTCTTTTTACCTACTTGATCCTCTGCTGCCTTCACTACTTCATCCCTGAAAGCTACCCATTCTTCTTCTACTGTATTTATTTCCCCCATTCCTGTCAATTGTTCCCTAATTCTCTCCCTGAAACTCTGTACAACCTCTGGTTTAATCAGATTATCCACGTCCCATCTCCTTAAATTCTCACCTTTTTGCAGTTTAATCTACAGTTCATAACCAACAGATTGTGGTGAGAGTCCACATCGGCCCCTGGAGATGTCTTACAATTTAAAACCTGGTTCCTAAATCTCTGTCTTACCATTATATAATCTATCTGATACCTTCTAGTATCTCCAGCTTTTTCCATTTATACAACCTTCTTTCATGATTCTTGAACCAAGTGTTAGCTATGATTAAGTTATGCTCTGTGCAAAATTCTACCAGGCGGCTTCCTCTTTCATTTCTTACCCCCGATCCATATTCACCTACTACGCTTCCTTCTCTCCGTTTTCCTACTACCGAATTCCAGTCACCCATGACTATTAAATTTTCATCTCCCTTCACTACTGAATAATTTCTTTTATCTCATCATACATTTCATCAATCTCTTCGTCATCTGCGGAGCTAGTTGGCATATAAACTTGTACTAAAGTTGCAGGTGTGGGCTTCGTCTCTATCTTGGCCACAATAATGCATTCACTATGCTGTTTGTAGTAACTTACCCGCACTCCTATTTTTTTTCATTCATTATTAAACCTACTCCAGCATTACCCCTATTTGATTTTGTATTTATAACCCTGTATCCACCTGACCAGAAGTCTTGTTCCTCCTGCCACCGAACTTCACTAATTCCCACTACATCTAACTTTAACCTGTCCATTTCCGTTTTTAAATTTTCTAATCTACCTGCCGAATTAATGGCTCTGACATTCCACGCTCCGATCCGGAAAACGCCAGTTTTCTTTCTCCTGATAACGACGTCCTCTTGAGTAGTCCCCGCCCGGAGATCCGAATGGGGGACTATTTTACCTCCGGAATATTTTACCCAAGAGGACGCCATCATCATTTAACCATACAGTAAAGCTGTATGCCCTCGGGAAAAATGACGACTGTAGTTTCCCCTTGCTTTCAGCAGTTCGCAATACCAGCACAGCAAAGCCGTTTTGGTTAGTGTTACAAGGCCAGATCAGTCAATAATCCAGGCTGTTGGCCCTGCAACTACTGAAAAGGCTGCTGCCCCTCTTCAGGAACCACACGTTTGTCTGGCCTCTCAACAGATACCCCTCCGTTGTGGTTGCACCTACGGTACGGCTATCCGTATCGCTGAGGCCTCCCCACCAACGGTAAGGTCCATGGGGGGGGGGGGGGGGGGGGGGGGATTTAAATGATAGTTGGGTAATATTCACACCTGTCCGTACCTGCTTTCTTTGGTACTGGAATTATTATATTATTCTTGAAGTCTGAGGGTGTATCACCTGTCTCATACATCCTGCACGTCAGACGGAAGAGTTTTGTAATGTCTGGCTCTGCCAAGCCTCTCAGTAAATCTGACGGAATGTCGTTTACTCCCAGGGCCTTGTTTCTACTTAGGTCTTCCAGTGCTTTTCAAATCCTTCTCGCAATATCATATCTTCCTTCTCATCTTCATCTACGTCTTCTTACATTTTTATTATATTCAAGTACATCTCCATTGCTTGGGACCTTTATATATTTCTTCCAACTTCGAAGCTTTCCTATCGTTGCTTAGATCTGGTTTCCTTTCAGAGTTCTTGACATTCATACAGCTGCTTCTCTTTTCTCTAAAGGCCTGTTTAATTTATTTGTGGATGGTATCTATCTTTCCTCTAGTGATACACGCCTCTACGTCCTTACATTTGTTCTCTAACCATTCCTGCTTAGCCATTTCGCACTTCCTGTCAATCTCATTCTTAGACGTTCGTATTCCCTTTCGCCTGCTTCATTTACTTCATTTTTATATTATCTCTTCTCATCAGTTAAATTCGATATCTGCTGTGTTATCCAAGGAGATCTACTAGGCCTTATCTTTTTACCTATTTGATCATCTACTGCTTTCATTATTTCATCTTTCAAAGCTACCCATTCGTCTTCTACTGTATTCCTTTCCCGTCCTTCCGTCTCTCGTTTACGAATGTCCCCCATGAAAATCTCAAAAAACTCTGGTTCCTTCATCTTATTCAGCTCCCATCTCCTTAATTTCTTAGCTTTTTGCAATTTCTTCAGTTTTAATCCACAATTCATAACCAACACATTGTAGTCAGAGTCCACATCTGCCGCTGTAAACGTCTTATAATTTAAAATCTGGTTGTGAGATCTCTGTCTTCGCATTATACAATCAATCGAAAACTTCCTGCGTCTGCAAATCTCTTCCACGTATTCAACTTCATCCATGACTCTTAAACCAAGTGCCAGCGACGATTAAATCGTGCTCTGAGCAACATTCTGCCTGGCGGATTCCTCTTACATGTCTTTCCCCCACTATTTTTCCTTCTCTTCCTTTTCCTTCTATCGAATTCCAGTCCTGGATTACTATTAAATCTTCGCCTCCCTTAGCTCCCTAAATAATTAGAGTTATCTCATCATACATTTCTACAACCTCTTCATCATCAGCAGATCTAGTTGGCTTATAAACATGTACTACTGTGGTGGGTGTGGGCCTCGTGTCTATCTTGGCTACAATAAGCTGTTCATTATGCTGTTCATAGTAGCTTATCCACATTTCTGTTTTCTAATTAATTAGTAAACTTACACCTGTGTGAGTCATATTTCATTTTGTATTTCTAACCCTGTATTCCCCCTGCCACCGAACTTCACTAATTCCCTCTAAATCTAACTTTAACCTATCAATTTCGTTTTTAAATTTTGTGACCTACCTGCTCGACTAAGGCATATAACGCACCACGCTCCTATCCGTGGGACGCCAATTTTCTTTCTCCTACGTAGCATCGTTAGTCAACCGTCTTTGATGCATAATCGAAACGTCTTCGGTCCCGGGTTCGAATCCCGCCGCTGCTTAAATTTTTGTTAATAATATAGCATTGGCGGCCGAAGACTTCGGCATAAGAAGTCACCCCTCATTCTGCCAACGGCCTTGTCAGAGTTGGCGGAACAGAGGATAGAGGTTCAGGGCACTCTCTTGTCCTAGGGGTGCGAAACTGCCCCTAAAGGCAGAAGAATCAGCAATGATCAACGACATGAGGATACAGAAGGCAATGGAAACCACTGCATTAAAGACACACAACATGTATCCACAGGACTTGTAGCCTGTAACTGAAGAAGTGTCATGATCATCTCTCCATAGGTGAAAGATTCCGGAACAGTCTCCCATTCGGATCTCCAGGGGGGAACTGCCGAGTGGAAGGTGTCCCTGAGAAAAAGATTGAATAATCAGTGAAAGGATAACATTCTACGAGTCAGGGGGTGGAATATCAGAAGCTTGAATGTAATAGGGAAGCTAGAAACTCTAAGAATGAAAATGAAAAGGTTCAAACTAGATTTAGTGAGGGTCAGTGAAGTGAAATGAAAAGAAGACAAGGATTTCTGGTCAGATGAGTGTAGGGTAGTATCAACAGCAGCAGAAAATGGTCTAGTGGCAGTAAAGTTCGTTGTGAATAGAATGGTAGGAGAAAGAGTGTGTTACAGTGAACAGTTCAGAGATAGGATTGTTCTGATCAGAATCGACAGCAAACCAAAACCGACAATGGTAGTTCAGGTATACATGCCGACGTCGCAAGCTGAAGATGAAGAGATAGCAGAGCTCTGCTTCAAGACTGCTCGTGTCGCAGTTATAGTCATATGTTATGGGACACTTTCTTTGAGTAGTCAAGGCTGTACGCCTGGCTTCATAGGAAGGAGTTGAAGTTTGTGATGTCTGAAGATGGTAGTAATCCCGAAGCGCGTAACATGTTCTAATAAAAGAGTCAATTGAACATCTCATGACTTTATTGCGATCGTACAGCATTGGTTGCCGATTATCAACTTAAGTCTTCCTTAGACTAACGCTGGGAAAAACTAAATTGTGCCGTGCACGCGCGACGTGTTCTCTAGTAGCGATTGCATGAGCGCTAGGTTTTCCTTCTAACCCCTTGCTGCGAGACCAGAGGACGCTTGGCCACAAGTCTGCGCGCGTAAGCAGCGGTGGCCGGTATAACGGCGATGTTTGGCCACCTATATAAGATGACTGGCTGGCGGCAGTGACTGTTGAACGCCCACCTTGACCAGGGACGTGCGAGTGCTCCGTTTTGGCTGAACATTGTTGGAAGGCGACGGCTTCGCCCGTAGAGTGTTAGCGGCGTCGTCACGCAGGTTGCTAATTTAACTGGCGTCTACTCGGCTGTTGAAGGTAGTAACTCTGCTCGGGGGAACCGCTGCCTGTCCATATTGTCAATCAAATCACAGTGATGTCCTTTCATAACAGACATTAATTTTTTGCTTAATACCTGCACCCTAGTCCTTTCGTGCCTTCTTGTTATTTGTGTCATTTGTTTGGTCTGGTATTGTGAGACAAAGGTGGTCACCGGTGTTTTCGACAATTGTCGCAAGTGTGCTTCAAGTCGATTGTGTACCTGTCCGCAACTCGTGGTCTCGGGGTCTCGCTTCTCGAGCACGGAGTCCCTGGTTCGATTCCCGGCGGGGTCAGGGATTTTTCACCTGCCTTGAGGTGGCTGAGTGTTTGTGTTGTCTTCATCATTTCATCATCATTCATTAAAGTAATGAGACTGGACTAAGCAAAGGTTGGGAATTTGTACGGGCGCTGATAACCGCGCAGTTGACCTCCCCACAAACCAAACATCATCATCATCATCTATTGTGTACCTGTCACGCTACTGAACGGCGTGGGCAACTTGTAGCGTGTTGAAGACGCTTTTCGAGTTTCACTATGTGAATTTGTTTCTGTGTTTTTTATACTTCATACTTGCTAGTTTTTTTAAGGTGCCTCGTATTTTATTACCTTTTATTTAGTGTTTTGCATTTTATCAAAAATTGTGTTTAAGTTGTCACCTCCACTCATACTAGTATTTCATTTAAATACTACTTAGCCCGTAGAGCTGGTCCAGTACACTTCATATTTTGGCCTACTGAAGCTTGTGTTTAGGAAGAGTAATGTTTAATTTTGTCTAAATGTGTTTCTTTCAGGATCGATGTCTGACAGCGACTTCACTGTGATGTTCACCAAACGGTAGTGCAATACGTCTGATAAAAGGTATCTATTTTGATAAGGCAACTGACCCGCTGATTTCATCAAGTCCGTGTTACTAGTCATTTGCTATCTTGTTGAAAGAAGTGCACGTGTGATACTTTTTCTTGCACAAGTATTTACCTTGCTGCCGGCCAGGCCTTGCTCATTCTGCTTGTGTATTTGAGCGGGAACTGCCGTTGTTTGCTTCCCTGTCGCCCAGAGGGTGGAGGTTTACCTGACCACCTTTTGTTCAGGTACATAATTTGTGTAAATTGTTCGTGAATTTACGAACTTTTTTCAAATGGTTAAGAAAATATAAGAAATGCCACTTTGAGATGATCTCTAATATAAGTGCAGTCTCTTATTTGGTCGGCCATGTTCCTGTATATCTCGCTTTACATTTAATAAGATTTCTTGCGTTTAAGGGGAATTTCAGTTAAACGTTTCGTTTTCGCTTCATTGTGATCAGTACGTTTTATTGGGCCATAAGCCGTTCGGTGAACCCCCTAAGTATAATTATTGGTTTCAACATTTATGTTCTTAATCTCTTTGCATTTCTTAAAATAGTAGGCTTTCATCCTTGTGCCTTAAGCCGCTGGTGCAATAATTTTAGATTAGCCTTGCACTGTTACTTTTTGAATTTTACTGTACCTACTTGTACCTTAAATTATTTTGGGGTTTACTGATGAAACATATCTGTAATTAGGTCTTAATCCAATTCTGCAGTTCGTAAGTTTTGTATTTAATTTTCTTAAGTTTTCAGTCTATGAACAAAGCCACAGGGCGATTAAATATTTAGCAGTAGGTGCCATATATTTAGGTTGTAATTTGATGGGCCTTGATTTGTAAGTCATTGCATTGCTGCACTCCTAATTTTAAGTTTTTGGCTTCCCTGTGCGTGTCACTTGACCTTAAGACAGTCTACTTGGTTGTTCTTGATCTGTACTCCTTGTTAACTACTTGTGTTACAGGTTCAAAATATTAATTTTTTTCTTAAAGCGATCCCCTTTGATGTATTTTTCTGATTGTACAGATTTTTTATTGTTTTCAATACATTATAGCCTAAATATACTGTATCTGTGCTCCCAGTACATTTCTACTATCCAACAAGCTCCTCAGTGCTTCATATATAGCATTCCATTATAAAATTTTCTCTTTACTTTTCTTTTGAAATACTTTTAATGGAAGGAGATGGATGAAGAGTAGTTATAAGAAAACTGAACACATGACTGATAAATTCAAAATATGGTTCAAATGGCTCTCAGTACTATGGGACTTAACATCTGAAGTAATCAGTCCCCTAGACTTAGAACTACCTAAGCCTAACTAACCTAAGGACATCACATACATCCATGCCCGAGGCAGGATTCGAACCTGCGACCGCAGCAGCAGCGCGGTTCCGGACTGAAGCGCCAAGAACCGCTCGCCCACTGCGGTCGGTGACTAATAATTTCGAAACGGATACTCGGACAGATATTGCTTGTCAGAATTTCGTCTTTAGATTGTCATGACAATTTGCAGAATAAATATTGATACTTAAGCAGATGCCGCAGGTGCTACACTTAGCGTTCGCATCAAATAAGAACTTTGCCCACATTACTTCAGTCCAAACCGAGCGAGGTGGCACAGCATTATCACATTGGACTTGCATTCGGGAGCACGGCGGTTCAAACCAGCGCCCGGCCATCCTGATTTAGATTTTCCGTGATTTCCCTAAATCGCTTCAGGCAAATGCCGGGATGGTTCCTTTGAAAAGGGCACGGCAGACTTCCTTCCCAATCCTTCCTTAATCCGTTGGGATCAATGACCTCGCTGTCTGGTCCCCTCCTCCAGACCAACCAGCCAACCAAATAACTTTTGTCCAAACGAATAGTCATACCAGAAGGCGCCCCAAAAAATTATCCTCTGGGCACCATGTTCGCCATCCGCGTTGCTCTCTTACCGACCACGAACAACAGACTCTACTTGCGGCATAACCTCTGGTAACCGTTGGCTTAGGTATCAATCAACGTGTGTCCAGTTGTCCACAGACACTCCCTGTGGCAAATATAACGAATAAAATAGATTTGGCACACATACAACTTGTTATCTGTTAATAAGAGATAAGAGCTGTGGGGCTAAGACTCATCTACCTCTCAAAGGAGCGAGGGTGGGGTGAAAAATGAGTGTAACGCCGCAGACTATATTCAACCATTATTTGAGAATCTTACCAACTTGCCACTGACTTTGCTCCTAATTTCAAACATTTATGGAACTTTTTCTCGCTGACACCCTCCACAAAATTATGGAAGGTAAAGAGTTTATCGCTTACTACATTTTTGATGTTCATGCGGTAAAACTGACACATCAGGCATGAGTTTAAATTTGTAATTTTTTTACTATTAACTCTATTCGCAGTACATTTTGCAGACAGTATTCATATATACCGCTTAATGTACTAGCACAATTATATTATTATACAACACATAATTCAGGAGATTATGGTCTTAAGCACCGAGAAGCGTGAAAAACTACCGCATCATGCGTCAAGCCTTAATTTATTACATCTTTACTACTAATGGTATTCGCAACACATTTTTTGACAGTATTCACACATACTACTGAACGTACCTGCACAATTACGTCTCTGCACGACGTATAGTTAAGGAATTATGGGGTCATTAACACTGAGATGCGTGAAGACGGAACTGCAGGGCGCAACTGTCTAGAGATACAGGTGAACTACGTGTAAAATATGTGTGAATTATATGTGACATGCACATACATGGGCAAAGCCGCGGATAAAAAGCATCTCCTAATCCGCTGAATAGATTGCAACAAAACTTTGTACACATATTAATTACTCTCCGGGAAGAAATAGTCTGGGGGTAAGAACCACCAACCTCCAATTAGGGTGCGAGTGGTAACGTAGTAATGGACGGAGAAGGGGAAAGAAAGAGATGGATAGAGAGAGAGGAAGAGGAGGAGACGATGGACAGAAAAAGGGGGAAGAGAGGATGAAGAGATGTCAGTGTGAGATGGACAGATATAGAGGGTAGGAGGAGATAACAGGGAAAGAAAGGGGAAGAGGACATGGACAGAGAGAGAGGGAAGGGAGAGAGGGATTGATAAAAGTGGGTAGTAAAAGTAGACCCGGGCAACACCGCTTAATCATCGAATGTTTAATGTAATTGCAAGGCTGTTATGTTACAGGCTTCAGGGCGACTCGCCAACAAACGTAATACAAACCCAGGCAAACTCATATAAGATGAAATACCGATAACTAAGGAAAAAAAGAACGCACATCTTAATTTTAGTATCAGCACTCTCGAAACCATAAAGATAAATGTTTCCTTCACAGATATAGATAAAAGTTAAATTGTTGATCCTCGTATTACGAGTAACTGCCTGATCGGCCTGCTATGCTCTCAGATGGAGTACCGACCGGAGGCGGTGCCACTGTGGGAACGCTGCTCGCAGCTCAGAGCGGCTCTCCAGAATCGCAGACGGGGGTTGGCCGCCGGCCAGTCTGCTACTAGCTGGCTGTTTGCTCAGGGCCGCCGTGTTTGGAGTGTCCATTCTCAGTACGAACGAGGCACTTAGCTTCTCAGACGACAGCGCCAACAGTTTCGACCCAGGCCCCGCAAGAGTTACCACCCGGCACAGCACTCTAAGTCTAGCTCCGAGGCGGTAGTGGGTCTACATAGGAAACTGCACTTCGCACTGCAACTACCTCATCTGAAGTTATTCACAGCCTTTTTTTTATATTCGAGGACACTATTTTCTCGAAGGTTGCTAATACTGTACTAATGGTCGCGTTTATGTTGTAGACCCAGATAACTTTTTGTCCAGAACTTAAATAAAAAATGTAGCAAGCATACATTGTTTCGCTACAAGGGGGACATTAACCGGATGTCTTTATTAAAACTTTGTTCGTTTCGTTAGATGAACGGAAGTACGCCTTTTTTCCATAGTACAATACACAGGGTGATTATAATTAAGTTCAGAACGCTGTAGAAATAACAACACTGGTCAGAATGATGTCAAATTGCAACGGAATATTATCGGAGGAGAAGGAAAACATATGGCAGAAGAAAGAAAATAGTGTGAAAATTGATTAATAGATGGCGCTTTATGTGTCAGAATACGTAAATGAAAACACCTGTCATGCGCACGACCCATTGAATTTGGTATAAACACGCCTGGTACACGGCTTTTCCACCTGTCCCCTCTGCGACGTTCTCCATGACTGTCTCAGTGCAGGATCGCGCTCTGCTTGTAAAGCTGTATTACAAATGGTTCAAATGGCTCTGAACACTATGGGACTTAACTGCTGAGGTCATCAGTCCCCTAGAACCTAGAACTACTTAAACCTAACTAACCTAAGGACAACACACACATCCATGCCCGAGACAGGATTCGAACCTGCGACCGCAGCGGCCGCGCGGCTCCAGACTGTAGCGCCTAGAACCGCTCGGCACTTCCGGCCGGCGCTGTATTACAAGAATGATGACTGTGCACACGTCGCTCTGCAGAAGTTCGGGACACTGAAGGGTTTGAAAAAAGACGCTGGTCCGATGATTCCCGTGGGTCTGAAGAAAAGGATTCGGAAATTCGAAAAGACGGGTTCTTTTGGTGTGCAAGGTGTGTAGAGGGAGGAAACGAATTGATTCGACGTGAGTGGAAGCAGTGTCCATAGTAATGCAGGAGGAGACGAGTGGTGGTGTGCAAACGTGTAGTGCGCAGAGAATTGCCCGAACATTGGACATACCCGTGAGTACAGTACGTAAAATCCTACGAAACACCCTTCTTTATTAGCCATTGAAAATTACCCATGTGCACGAGTTGCTTCCTGTTGCCCTGCCAAAAAGAGATACCTTGGCTTTAGAATTTATTGCTCGCATGAAAGTGGACAATGATTGGCTGTGAAAGATTTTGTAGACAGACAAAGCACGCTCCATCTGACAGAATACGTCAGCACACAGAATTGTCGAAGATGGACAACGGAAAATCCACTCGCAAATCAGTCGGTACCACTTCATCCTGAACAGGTATGTGTGTGGTGCAGGTTTACAGCATTATTTATCATAGGGCCATATTTTTTCGAAAAGACAGTAGCGTCCGGTCCTGTTACCTGTAACTGTACTACTAAGCGCCATGAGTGTCGTTTGCTCAGCCACGTCATTCCAGCTCTCCAACAGCGTGGATGTGTGGATGGGATCATTTTTATGCAAAATGGCGCACCTCCGCACATTGCAACTCCAGTTAAGCAGCTGCTGAAGGGCCATTTCGGAAATGCTAGAATATTTCCCTACAACCTGGCCATCCCGATCACCTGATCTTAATCCGTGTGACATCTGGTTGTGGGGCTATCTGAAAGATGTTGGGTTCAGTGTTCCGATTGCAAACTTACCTGCATTGAAGGCACGCATTATGCAACACATTCTGAACGGGACCCCAGAAACACTTTGATCAGTTGTGGAACATGCTGTTTCTCGATTTCAATTTGTTGCAGAAAACGGTGGACAGTATGTTAAACATGTGTTGCGCCAGTCACACGGAAATTAATAATCCGACTTGATTTTGACTGATGCTTTTTATGCGGTTTTGGCGTCAGGACAATTAAAAACCGACGTGATTGAAGCTTTTTATGCAGTTTTTGGCGTGAAGACAATTAAAACCCGATGTGAGTGATGCTTTTTATGCGGTTTTTGGCCTAAGAACAATTAAAAACCGATTTTCGACATCCGATGTGATATGACCTTGCCGTGATGGATGGGCTTAGGTAACAAACAGTATCACACTTGCACACCCATGCACACTGAGCAGTACAGTCTGTTTAACGTCAAACGTCCACCTTAGGCATTGTTGTATGATTCATTTGTCATTTGTAGACGAGCACTACTAAATCATGATGCTCTCAGTGCCATCTATTGCTACATTTTGTAACTATTTATTTTTCATCTGCCATACGTTTTCCCCCTTCTACGATAATATTCCGCTACAATTTGACGTCATTCTGACCAGTGATGTTACCTCTACAGCGGTGTGAAAGTTTAACTTTAATTATAATCACCCCGTATATTTTTATTCGATAATCCACTTTTTCTCCTCAAGACCTGTTCAAAACAGTATCAGTGTACCGTTCACGTAAACATGACATTATTAAAACTGCAACAGAAAGAATGACTTATCTCTCCTGTACTAGGGGTACAATCGTAACGTAATGCGTCCACCTGCTGAAGCTGCCAGTAAACAAACGGAAACACAGTCATTCAGTCAACTTCCTTCACTTGAACATGTGTGTGAGAACAACGAACAGCACTTGAAAGAAAGTAGTAAGGCTATGCAAGGTGACGGAAAAGACCGTTACCATTTAAAAATTCAACACTGGACGGAATAATATACGTAGAGAAGTAAAAATTTGCATTCATGCTTTAAATGACATGGGTTTTTTTTAGTTGAAACCGGAACAAAGAGCACAAAATGACCAGATGCTGACGTTTCATATGATACACAAGCAGTAATAGCATAACAGTTAATTTTTAGCGAAGACGACGTTCTTCATAATGAATGCTCCACGTGTCACCAATCATTCATCAACAGTATCTGCAATGGAAATGAGCGTTTGGCGTCATTGGCCGGGAGGCCCCTTACGGGGCAGGTCCGGCCGCCTTGGTGCAGGTCTTATTACATTCTACGCCACATTGGGCAACCTGCGAGCCGGATGGGGATGAAATGATGATGAAGTCAGCACAACACCCAGTCCCTGAGCGGAGATAATGCCCGCCCCAGCCGGGAATCGAACACGAGCCCCTTAGGACTGCAGTCCGTCAAGCTGTCCGTTCAGCTATGGGGGCGGACAACAGTGCCTGTAGTTAAGCGACAATGTTCCGAAAGTAACTGTACAGCATATCGGTACGAATGCTGAGAAACTGCTATAGAATGTTGTCTTTTAGCATCAATAAAGAAGTCGGACGATGCGGTAGACTTGCGACTACAGGTAATCTCACAACCAATAATCACATGGATTGATGTGTGGGTAATCCCAAAGGAAGCAGCTGCTGACATGTGAAAATTACCGAACAATCAGTTCAATAAGTCACGGATGCAAAATACTAATGCGAATTCTTTACAGACGAATGGAAAAACTGGTAGAAGCCGACCTCGGGGAAGGTCAGTTTGGATTCCGCTGAAATACTGGAACACTTGAGGCAATCTAACCCTACGACTTATCTTAGAAGCTAGATAAAGGAAAGGCAAACCTACGTTTCTAGCATTTGTAGACTTAGAGAAAGCATTTGACAATGTTGACTGGAATAGTCTCTTTCAAATTCTGAAGGTGGCGGGGGTAAAATACAGGGAGCGAAAGGCTATTTACAATTTGTACAGAAACCAGATGGTAGTTATAAGAGTCGAAGGACATGAAAGGAAAGCAGTGGTTAGGAAGGGAGTGAGACAGGGTTGTAGCCTCTCCCCGATGTTATTCAATCTGTGTATTGAGGAAGCAGTGAAGGAACAAAACAAAAAATCGGAGTAGGTATTAAAATCCATGGAGAAGAAATAAAAACTTTGAGGTTCGCCGATGACATTGTAATTCTGTCAGAGACAGCAAAGGACTTCGAAGAGCAGTTGAACGGAATGGATAGTGTCTTGAAAGGAGGATATAAGATGAACATTAACAAAAGCAAAACGAGGATAATGGAATGTAGACGAATTAAGTCTGGTGATGCTGAGGGTATTAGATAAGGAAATGAGACACTTAAAGTAGTAAAGGAGGTTTGTTATTTGGGGAGCAAAATAACTGACGACGGTCGAAGTAGAGAGGATATAAAATGTAGACTGGCAATGGCAAGGAAAGCGTTTCCGAAGAAGAGAAATTTGTTAACATCGAATATAGATTTAAGTGTCAGGAAGTCGTTTCTGAAAGTATTTGTGTGGAGTGTAGCCATGTATGGAAGTGAAACATGGACGATGAATAGTTTGGACAATAAGAGAATAGAAGCTTTCGAAATGTGGTGCTACGGAAGAATGTTGAAGATTAGATGGGTAGGTCATATAACTAATGAGGAGGTATTGAATAGGATTGGAGAGAAGAGAAGTTTGTGGCACAACTTGACTAGAAGAAGGGATCGGTTGGTAGGACGTGTTCTGAGGCATCAATGGATCACCAATTTAGTATTGGAGGGCAGCGTGGAGGGCAAAAATCGTGGAGGGAGACCAAGAGATGAATACACTAAAGAGATACAGAAGGCTGTAGGTTGCAGTAGGTACTGAGAGATGAAGAAGCTTGCACAGGATAGAGTAGCATGGAGAGCTGCATCAAACCAGTCTCAGAACTGAAGACCACAGCAACAACAACTGGGAGGCCAATCACGACGGAAACGCCGGGTCAGCACGCGCCAAACGATGTGCCCAAGAGATCTTCCAAACGTGATGGAGCGCTGTCTTGCATAAGAGACGTACCTTCCAGCAGGTGTTTATCGTCCTTCGTGACAGCGCTTCTTGACAGCGCTAATTACATTTCAACTTTTACATGAAACACATTTTTACGTAATATGGTTTCGAAGGTATTCCCTCTAATCCTAATATGCCAAAATACCTTTCGATGTTTGCTTTACCCCTTAAAAGTGAAATTGGCAGAAACGAAAAGTCTCATTAAGATCGTTTATTTACATTAAAATACTAACCAGCTTGATCAGAATAATTTAGTAAAAGTTAATTATCACACGTCAAAATGGTAACCGGTTTCGGTTTTATCAAAACTCGTCTTCAGAGCATGTATCACGTGTACACTACACCTCCGGCATGTTTACAATGTAATGCTTCTCTGTAGGCCTGATCCCATTTGGCTTGCATTCGACTGCACCACGTGCCGTTAACAAGGACACCGCGCAGTGTTTTTAAATCTTTGACAAGGGGCATTTACCTGCTCGGATATTTTATGCGCGGTATCCCATATACGACCGCTACCAAATATCGACCAATCTGTAGGTGCCTAAGAAAAGGTGAAACGCGTCATTGTAAAACAGTAAAAACATTTAATGCTGCAATCAAGACTGCTTGTTTTTTGATATCATCTGATGAGACATTGTCTGAAGATGATTTTAGATGGCTCTAAATGGCTCTAAGCACTATGGGACTTAACATCTGAGGTCATCAGTCCCCTAGACTTAGAACTACTTAAACCTAACTAACCTAAGGACATCACACACATCCATGCCCGAGGCAGGATTCGAAACTGCGACCGTAGCAGCAGCGCGGTTCCGGACTGAAGCGCCTAGAACCGCTCGGCCACAGCGGCCGGGGATTTTTGATCAAATCGAAACTGTTTATCATTTGTAGACGTGTGATTATTAATTTTTAATAAATCGTTACGATCAAGATTGACTACTATTTTACTCATTTATCAGTTCGCTGATACTTTCCAGTAATGTTTCCAAAAGTTATTGGTTTATTTTCAACTGGGAATGTTCCCTTATTAGTAACGTACAAAGTTCCAGGAAACACGGTAATCCTGGGGCACGTTCACTTGCTGGCTCAACAACATTTGCCTGGTAAAATGGTTCAAATGGCTCTGAGCACTATGGGACTTAACTTCGGAGATCATCAGTCCCCTAGAACTTAGAACTACTTAAACCTAACTAACCTAAGGACAACACACACATCCATGCCCGAGGTAGGATTCGAACCTGCGACCGTAGCGGTCGCGCGGTTCCAGACTGTAGCGCCTAGAACCGCTCGGCCACTCCGGCCGGCTGCCTGGTAAACTTTTTACTTTGTTTCTGGACACAAGTGATTTCAGTTGATCAGAATAAGTCAGATTCTCTGTATCGAGGGACTCTGACGATGTAACACCAAGCTGAGCTTATTTATTTAGAGAACTCAGACTTCCGCTGCATTAAGCTAACATGGAGTTCATGGACATTAGAAGACACTCGTGTAGCCTACTTCAAACATTGTATCCTTTTTTCATGCTGTTATTTTCCCGGCATATGTGTATTTTTCCTGGCCCGTAAAACATGACATTCACTGTATTTTGTCTGCCAGTGTGTGAATCAGCATCTACGCACACAGGGAAGGAGAGAAATTGCGATTACCAGTGGCAGCGGGTCTAGGCGCTTCAGTCTGGAACCGCGCGACCGCTACTGTCGTAGGTTCGAATCCTGCCTCGGGCATGGATGTGTGTGATGTCCTTAAGTTAGTCAGTTTTAAGTAGTTATAAGTTCTAGGGGACTGATGACCTCAGATGTTGAGTCCCATAGTGCTCAGAGCCATTTGAATAAGTGGCAGGAACCCAAAATCATCTGTACATAACACTTGCAGATTAATAGAATACTTTGTTTCGAAAAACGAAACAAACATATTCATTCGTTGTGAGGTGGCTTGATGCACTTATTCTGCCTCCTACATGCAAATACTTTTACACACTATTACTACTCGCAGAACGTAGGCTAAGTATCGTCCTCCTATTACTTAGTACTGATGCTCTATAAGCCTGCTACCGAACTGGCCTGACTAGCTATGGACGACTTGTTAAGGCAGCATTTAAAGGGGGCGCTGCCCGCTCTTTCCACTGGCGGTCAGCGCCTTCTTGATGCCGTTTCGTGTCGCTGGGCTAGTCGGTGTGCTGTCGATGGCTTAGAATCGCACAGCCTCCCCTCGCCCCCCCCCCCCAAAAAAATGCCATACCGTCGTCATGTAGCAGAAGCTGGATGCCGTGAGGAACCCCGAGCCTCAACTGGGACAGACACCGACTGCCCGGCCGCTCCCAGGCATTTGTCCTGCGCCCCAAGGTGAACGTCGGTCGGATAATCCCCGAAAAGGCGACCATCCTGTGCCGATCTGCAGAAAAACGGAGAGGGCGGCGATGACGACAGCGGCGGTCTACGGCGGGTGCCGGGACGAGAGCTGGGAAGTTGAGCTGCGGCGGCGGCGAAGGTGATGGGTCCAGCTCCATCGGCTCCGCAGGCGGTGCGGAAGAGGCACTCGGGGGCGGTCGCGCCAGCCGCAAGATCCAGCTAGGATGTGAATCTGGGGACAGAAAAACTGCTGAAGAATCTCGCAGTCGACGAGCACGAATCTGGTTCTGATGGCGGCGCAACAACCCAGCAGGAGCCTGAAGCAAACGCTCAAATTTCGAAGAATCGTTCCTCTCTACCAGCCCCTGTTGTGGTGCGACCAAAAGTTCTGAAAATATTAGAATCTCTAGCCGCAAACCGATACTTGCTGGTCATGGGAAGCGCCGTGCGCTGTGGTGGGTGCAGCAACTGGAGCAGCGTGGAGTGGCGCCGGCCATGTACAAGCTCCGCCGGCGACGGTACGTTGCGAGGGAGGGCAGCAGCGCTCGCTCCCGAGTGTGGGAAGCAGGTAGTGTGTTCATCAGCTGCTTGAGAACATGCAAAATCCTTCAGCTTCTCCGTTCGACTGAGTATGATGATGATTATGAGGTGCATACTTCGAGCAGCGTAGGGGACGATGCGGGAAACCTGCACCGCCGTACGAGCCAAGGTCCTAGCGGAGGTGGTTTGCCATTGCCTTCCTCCGACTGTAATGTGGATGAATGATAATGATGAAGACGACACAACAACACCCAGTCATCTCGAGGTAGGAAAAATCCCTGACCCCGTCGGTAATCGAGCCCGGGACCCCTTCCGCGAGAAGAGAGAACTCTACCGCAAGACGACGAGCTGCGGACACGGAACATGAAACTGAGCACTGGTAAGGTGAGTGATCTCACTGGCTGTACAAAACTGTTCAAAGTCCTCAGCTATAAAATGTGTCCGTCGTCTGTAACCAACACTTCAGACAAACCTACCAAGCAAAACATAGATGACAAAGCCTGAGTGGTACTACGCACCGTAGTCGAGTTCATGGGCACTGCAAACGGATATTTATTAAAACAGTCCACAGCAATAAGCCAACAAGTGTTCTATAAGCGACCAGAAAAGTCAATGTGCACTCATTGCCAAGGCGATTGAGACTTTGGCTAAGCTGAAAACGTTTGTGGCGGTGCCGACAGATTTTCAGCACAGGCACGACATTGTGACGTCATCTGTTCAATGTGGGCGTCGGTGCCCGACCAAGTACAGTGCAGACACGTTAATTGTTTTGTGTCCGCAATTCCCCAACGTCCTAGGTGGAGCAATTGCAGCATGTCATTTTGCAACACTTTACGATTATGCACACGCGATTCTCCAGAATCATTTAGCAATAAAATCACACCGTGTCGGACGGAAAGGCTATGCCGACCAGCAAAATATCGGCACACAAAAGAATTATGAATTTTTTTTCACTGAACGAGGCCAAGCTGTATGGATGCAATGCAACGAAAGGTTCTGGTCAGGGTCTGATTCTGTGGCCTGTGCAATTTTCCTGTAGTGCAGTGGAAAAGTCTGTCAAAGTTCAGCGTCCTGCGCATCGATCTCACAGCAAGATGTCGCAGTAGGCGAGAAATGGCGTCAGCATTTGCATGCTTCGGCGTGGGCCGGTACAATATTTCGTACTGATAGTGTGGCAGTAAGAAAGCCCAGCGTTGCAGCTACTGAGCCATGCACGGCGGAACAGGTTTGGATAGATGGAACAAAGACTGGAGTGACTTATGGTGCCGGCCGCTGTGGCCGAGCGGTTTCTAGGCGCTTCAGTCTGGAACCGCGCTGCTGCTACGGTCGCAGGTTCGAATCCTGCCTCAGGTTAGTTAGGTTTAAGTAGTTCTAACTCTAGGGGACTGATGACCTCAGATATTAAGTCCCGTAGTGCGTAGAGCCATTTGAACCATTTGGATTATGGTCCGTCACTAGGTAAAACTTCCGGCCAAACAGATAATGGTGAAGCTTTGTCACTTCACAGATAATAGCGAGCGCTTCGTTCTCGATTTGCGAATAGTTACAATGACTCTTGGTCAATAACTTGGAAGCGAAAGCAATTGCCCTGTCCCGTGTACCAAATCTGTACGAGAGTACAGCTCCGATCCCGTACGAAGAAGAATCCACTGCCAAAACTACAGGCTTAGCTGGATCGAGCTGAAAAAGGCATTTGTCACTCAACAAGGGATTTTTAGGTTTCTGGAACGCATAGAGAGACTCTTTGGCCCAAACAAAAGGCACATTTTTCCGGTGCAAATGATGCAACGGAGCCGCGATCAGGGCTGCGCTGGGTATAAACCGGATATAACATGTCATCTTCCCGAGAACTTACTGCAATTCTGTTACGTTCCGCGCGTCAGGAAGGCCTCAGACAGCCAGCAGATGTGATTGAAGGGGACGAACACTTTGGCTATAAATAACATGGTCTAAGTTCTGAATTTCAGTCCGACAAAAGGCGACACTTCAAACTTGTAGCTGAACGTACTCGAAAAAGCATACAAAGGTTATTGATATGTCCCTTGGGTGTACGGCATGACACCTCACTATCTTCGAAGTAATTTGAACAGAATAGAAACTTTGCAATAAACTGTTCTATGCTCTGCCAAAGGGTAAGCGCAAAAATTTAAACAACCCTAAATGCGTGTTGACCACAGACTCTTTCTGAGATTCCTTATCGAGCGGAATTTGCAAATACGCGTCGCGTAAGTCAATTTTTTTATAGATAGAGGCCTGCACCAAGCTTGCCCATTAATTCCTCAGAGCGAAGCAATGGTTAAGTATCAATAATTGTTTGTGCATTCACAGTGGATTTAAAGTTAGCCCCGAGGCGAAATCTTCCCTGAAGAAGATTATTAAGAGAGAAGCCCATTGGAAATGAGCGTTTGGCGTCATTGTGACGTCATCTGTTCAATGTGGGCGTCGGTGCCCGACCAAGTACAGTGCAGACACGTTAATTGTTTTGTGTCCGCAATTCCCCAACGTCCTAGGTGCCCCTCGCGGGGCAGGTACGGCCGCCATATCGCAGGTCTTATTACAGTCGGCGCCACATTGGGCGACCTGCACGCCGGATGGGGATGAAATGATGATGAACACAACACAACACCCAGTCCCTGAGCGGAGAAAATCTCCGACCCAGCCGGGAATCGAACCCGGGCCCAGAGGACGGCAATCCGTCACGCTGACCACTCAGCTACTGGGGCGGACAGAAGCCCATTGACTAGCCTGAATTGTCTTGCCATTCTTCACGTTCGCTTGCAACTTCGTCTCTAGGTGCATAAGGGACGGGATGCACCCGAAACAACACAAGTTTCGCATTGTCCTTCATTGCCATGTGCGCCTCAGAATATTTGCTCTGCCAAACCCTTCAGAAAATCTCCTCAATCAATTGAGCAACACCGTCTTTTGAGTTGATAGCAGAAACAGAAAGTAGTTGATCTGAACACGAAGACCAAACAAATCAAACGAATCTAACCGAAAAATATTTTCACAGTCTCGCGAAAGCAAAATTGTAAACGTCACTCTTCCAGCGTGAGACTGGAATGTGGTTGGCAAACTACTTGTACCAAGCACTGAAATGTCCTGACATTTTTACACAGTACGTTGCGTGCAAGATTAAGTCAACTCTGGCGAGCCCAACCGTTCATAAATGGCACTATTAAGCAATGTAACGGAAGCGCCAGCGTCTAACTGAAGTCGTTCATTAATAGTTTGTTGACTGTCGTTGCACAGCACCTGAGCGGGCTGAAGGTACATCTTGCAGTTCGTCATTATCAGTAGCGGTAGCTGGTTTAGAAAAAACTGCATGCACTTACGAGAGCGAACGTAGGTAGAGTTCTTTCTCTGTCGCAAACACGCAGACTGTACCGGTGCATCACCTGACTTTCCACGAGCAAAGCAAGTAGCATTCCACGAAGAACAATTGTTTCTTTTTTGCGGAGAAAAGCTGTGCGGACATGATTTCACAGCAGCCACACACATTGACACTTGTTTACTCTGCCCACAGCACAGCGACCTGTCTGCACGCGGCGGTCGCCGCAATCTTGTACCTGTTTTTCACCTTGCTTTAGGTCACGCTGCAAATGAAAGCTACCTTAAACTTTTCCGCGGCGCCATCACACGAGTCGTGATGTACAATAAATGTAACACTTGTTTCAAAGTAGGATCAGAATGTTTGAGAATTTGTTCACAGACGTCCGCCTGCTTAACTGGGTGGTAACGTGCCTTCCTCCCATGCAAGCGGGCCCGGGTTCGATTCCCGGCTGGGGTGGAGATTTTCTCCGCACGTGGACTGGGTGTTGCGTTGTCCTCATCGTCATTTCATCCTCACCACCGGAGTGCAAGTCGCCCAATATGGCGTCGACTGAAATAAGACTTGCACTTGGCGGCCGAACTTCCCCGAATAGGGGCCTCCCGGCCAACGATGCCATCCACTCATTTCATTTTTTGTTCACAGATTCTATTGTCTGTCACATTGCTCATAATCGTATAACGAATCATTGTGTCACTACAGTGCTTTCCACAGCTGCATTGAAAATGACATTGTCGTGTCAAACCCTGAAGCGGGATACGAGGTGCGGCTAGAAAAAAACCGGACTGATGCTGGAAAAAACATTTATTTACAATTATTTACAATTTCATGTTATCTCCTTCAATGTACTCTCCTCCTCGGTCTCTACACCGCTCCATACGAATTTTCCACTGTTCATAGCAATGCTGCAGATCATTTTCGGTAAGTCCATACATTACTTCCGTCGCTTTTTCTTTTACTGCTTCAACAGTCTCAAATCTAGTTCCTTTCAAAGCTGACTTGACTTTAGGGAAAAGAAAAAAGTCACAGGGGGCCAAATCAGGTGAGTAGGGTGGATGATCTAAGATGGGAATGTTGTGTTTTGCCAAAAACGTCTTCACTGACAACGCACTGTGAGCTGGGGCATTGTCTTGGTGAAGGATCCATGACTTTTTTCTCCACAAATCGTTCCGTTTTCTCCGTACTCGCTCACGTAGGGTAGCCAGGACGCTAATGTAGTAATGCTGATTCACTGTTTGTCCCTCTGGTACCCAATCAATGTGCACAATCCCTTTGATGTCAAAAAAAAACAATCATCATTGCCTTGAATTTCGATTTTGACATTCGTGCTTTTTTTTGTCGTGGAGAACCAGGAGTTTTCCAATGCATCGATTGGCGTTTAGTTTCGGGATCGTAAGTAAAAAACCACGATTCATCGCAAGTAATAACATTTTGTAAGAAGGTGGGATCACTTTCAATGTTTTCCAGGATGTCAGAACAAATCATTCTTCGGCGTTCCTTCTGTTCAATTGTGAGACACTTTGGAACCATTTTTGAACACACTTTGTTCATGTTGAAACTTTCATGAAGAATCTGCCTAACACTTTCCTTGTCAACTCCTGTTAACTCAGACACTGCTCTGATTGTTAAACGGCGATCTTGTCGAACAAGTTTACCGATTTTTTCAATGTTTGCATCAGTTTTTGCTGACAATGGTCTGCTAGTGCGAGTGTCATCACTGGTGTCTTCGCGGCCATCTTTAAATCGTTTAAACCACTCAAACACTTGTGTTCGCGATAAGCAATTATCGCCGTACACTTGTTGTAACATTACAAACGTTTCACTTACAGATTTTCCTAGTTTGAAACAAAATTTGATGTTAACACGCTGTTCTTTCTGTACACTCAACATTTTCCGACGCACAGACAAAACGTCAACTACTTAAAACAGACGCCACGGGCAGACTGAGTGCAGGAGGCAGATGAAACTCGAGCAGTAGGCGGAGCGAGAGTCACGTGACAGGCCACGCGACTTTCAGCCTTATTGTATTCGTTTTATTGTTTCACCAGTACTAGTCCGGTTTTTTTCTAGCCACACCTCGTATGTCTGTTCTGGCTTTTTCCGCAATCAAAAGAACTTGTGATGAGTTGCAGCAACCTGTGCCTGATCCTCATAATAATTAGTGAGGGCAGGAACTAAATCTCCAAAAAATAGCAACTCCGGCGTACTAGATGGGAATAGCTTCTCAGCGAGGCGGTAAATTCCTGTGCCGGCCGTTGACAAGAAATACTAAAGTTCCACAGTACCTTGAAATTGATGTGTAGCACACCGAGCGTCGAACTTAGCATACCACTCGTTCCATTCCTCTTGTTGTTCATTGAAAGCTCAGAACGGTGGAATGCACGGAGAGGGTGCCGTGGTTGGGGCAGGCTGTTGTGGCGGAGTTGATGCAGCAGCGGCTTGTGTAATAATGAGCTGCTGGACTGCCATCATCAACTGCAACGTTTGGTGGTTCTGAAACTGAATAAACTGCGTTAGGCCGGCCGAAGTGGCCGTGCGGTTAAAGGCGCTGCAGTCTGGAGCCGCAAGCCCGCTACGGTCGCAGGTTCGAATCCTGCCTCGGGCATGGATGTTTGTGATGTCCGTAGGTTAGTTAGGTTTCACTAGTTCTAAGTTCTAGGGGACTAATGACCTCAGCAGCTGAGTCCCATAGTGCTCAGAGCCATTTGAGCCAAACTGCGTTAGATGAGAGCCAGCAGCAGCCGAAGGCACAGCAGCGGGTGGTGTAGGAGGCCATTTTAATGAGAGAAGCGCCGCAACTAATTATAAGCAATACAACTCACAAATAGCGAAAGCGTTGCGACTAGTCTGCGAGAAACAACACAATTAGTAGCAACGCTCCCCTGAAAGAAAAGAGAGAAATGTTTTTGACGCGCTGTGACGGAGCGGTGAAGAGCGAGGGTAGCGTTGGTTCTGTAACTCGCGGCGCCAGGTGTTGTGTCGGCTAGTGTGGAGCCAGCACCGACACAAACAAGGAAGGTGAGAAGTTGCGGTGGACGGTGGCAAGAATCCAAAATGGTATGTACATAACTCTTGCAGATTAATAGAACACTTTATTGCTAAAAAGGAAAGAAACATAACTTCTCGTTATGAGGTGGCTTGCTGTGCTTCCTATGCCACCTAAATGTAATTACTTGACACACTATTACTACCCGCAGATCTCAGGCTAAGTATCGTCTTCCTGTTACTCACTACTGATGCTCTCGAAGCCTGCGACCGAGCAGGTCCGAACAGCGATGGGCGGCTGGTTAAGTCAGCGTTGACAGGGGGCGCTGAACTCCGCCCCTAGAGGTGTGGCGCTACCCACTCTTGTCTTTGGGGCACGGGTCAGCGCTTCTTGATGCAGTTTCGCGACGCTGCGCTGGTCTCTGTGTGATGCTTTAGGTCTGCACACACTGTACGAAGGACGTTTGGAAAGTTCGTGCAAAGTCCGAGAGATGGCACAACGGGCGCGTATCGAGGTCATGTTTAGTTAGTAGCATCTTTGGAAAGAACGCACACCAAGTTTCAGCCATGTTGGTCTATTTCTTTGTGTTTGGCATTCGTGTGAATCAAGGAAGTCGAGTGACTGTCAAAAAACGGACGAAAAAGAATTTCGTGTGGTGATTAAACATTACTTTTATGAAAGGCAAAACGCCTCAGGAGACTAAAGAGAAGCTTGATAAACATTACGGTGACTCTGCACCTTCAATTAGAGTAGTTTATGAGTGGTTTCAAAATTTTCGGAGTGGCTATATGGACACAAGTGATGCTGAACGTTCTGGAGGCCCTGTGGAGGTTACGACTCCAGAAATCATTGATAAAATCCATGATATGGTGATGGGTGACAGAAGAGTCAAGGTGCGTGAGATTGCTAGTGCTGTGGGCATATCGAATGAACGGGTAAATAATATTTGGACATGAGAAAGCTATCCGCAAGATGGGTTCCGCGATTGCTCACTCTTGACCTAAAACGGAATCGTGTGAAGTGTTGCAAGGATGGTTTGTAGCTGTTCAGGAAGAATGCACAGGACTTTAAGTGTCGTTTCGTCACTGTGGATGAAATATGGATACATGACTATACTCCTGAGACCAAAGAACAGTCTAAACAATGGATTACCAAGGGAGAATGTGAACCAAAAAGGGCGAAGGCCATTCCTTCGGCCGGAAAGGTTATGGCGACTGTCTTTTGGGATTCGCAAGGGATAACCCTCATCGACTATCTGGAAAAGGGTAAAACTGTTACAGGTGCATATTATTCATCGTTATTGGTCCGTTTGAAAACCGAGCTGCAAGAAAACCGCCGGCGATTGAACAGTGCACCAGCACAGAGCCAGCAGTTGTGGTAGCAAAATTAATGGAAATAGGATTCCAAATCGTCTCACATTCCCGCTATTCTCCAGACTTGGTTCCCTCGGACAACTATTTGTTCCCCAATTTGAAGAAATGGCTGGCGGGACAAAGATTTTATTCAAACTTGGAGGTGACTGCAGTAAATAATAGCTATTTTGCAGACTTACGTAAGTAGTTTTTATTTTTGCACGGACTTTTCGAACGCCCCTCGTACACCGCCTCATGCAGATGTCTGGCGGTGGAGAGGGAGACGGGGGATAGCAGCCGAAACCCACACGCAGCCGCGTCACAAGCAGCCAGACTGTTGCCTGGTAACCCGTGAGCACCGCTTTTATCAACTTACACTTAAAGAACTACACTTACCTGGACTTTTATGACAGAGATAGTGCTAAGTGGTCCTGTTCGCCGTTCTGCTCGTATGAGCTGGCCCACGCACACAGTACTTCCTTGAACAACAGGCTCCTGGCGACAGATGGTGGTGAAAGAACAGGTGAGCATAAAGGAGGGAAGTTGGGAACTGGAACATGGTAGCTTCACTAGAACTTATGGCTGATAACGTGGTATACGGAGATATACCACTTCATGTTGGCTCAATAATGCGCATCGGAGCAAATTTATTTTCTGAGATTGTTGTATTAGTGATAAATCTCAATCAAATGAATCTTTCATCTATTACTTTATTCTGATGAAGCGAAGAACATCAGGCACCCAGGTACGAATCATAATGTTTCTTATGCCTGTTGCGGATGCATGATAAATGCCGTTTTAGGAAGAAATTTAAATTAAATAAACCTGTATTTCGTGATCGTTTTAGCCAACGTTATAAAAAATAATGTACGTCAATGGTATGAAACATCCCCTTAGAAAAATTAATGAATTACTGTGCTGATAAATCTCTTACATTGTTTGATTTTCAAACAGCTGAGCAGAACTGAACGTACTCAGACATTTCGCTCTTTACCTATTCTGATCAACACTAAACTGACACACAATATTTTTAGCGCAACGCAATCTGACTTTCAATAATCCCTAAAAAGAATGGCCCTGACTTACACTAACCTATACGTTTCACAAATCACTTACCTCACAAAAATCTTCGTTACTCGAACTACTGCAATACAGCGAGCGCCACCACTGCCAGCTAAATAAAAAATTCTAACTACTGAAGGCACTAACTACTGATAGGCATAGTTAGCAAATGAAAGATTTTGATTGAGAACAAACAATGTATTTACCTTAGTAGTGTTCAAAAGTCATAATATATATAGCAGTTCATGGCATCCAGTCTTATAAATTTACTGTCTCTGATGGACACACGTCCAGATCATCCGCTCTCAAAACTCCGCCATTTCTCTCCCCACATCCACCACTGCTGGCGGCTCACCTTCAACTGCGCAACGCTATGCGCTGTTAACAGCCAACTGCCCAACACTACAATAGCAAATTGCAACAATGCAAACCAGCCACAGACTGCACATAGCACAGTCAGTGATTTTCATATAGAGCGCTACGTGGCGTTACCAACATAAAAACCTAAACAGCCTACTTACAATGGCTATAACTTATTTTGTTTTTCACTATACCATCAATGGCTAGCATGATAGTCTGACCATTGCTAATTCGCAGGCAAGTTTTTAAAGTGAAGTGTCTCACTGAACATGCAGCACTAAAGAGCCAATGTACTCGTTTGGTGCGGATTCACAAGCGCCATTCCTCTCGGTCCGTTCTTCTTTGACGAGAATACACCTAGAGGGCCTGTCAGGTGGACAGTGACGTCTGCACGTTGTTGAGACCTCCTCGTATAGCATGTGATTTCTTCTTTGGAAGAGTGTAATTTGATTGGAAACCAGTGTTTTCACGGAAGACTGGGCAACACCTCACGTCGCTCACTCAGTGACACGTCTGCTTAATGAAACCGTCCTCGATAGTGTTATCTTCAGAGATATTTAGAAGCACGATTTTCGATGTCAACATCACCTACTTGCGTATTCAATAACGCCCCTTTTATTTCGTGAATGGTTCCAGATGTCGAAATGAACTTTTCAACAAATGATAACGCACCGAGGGGCTCGTATATTGGTTTTGTAGTCAATATTCTCAAGTCTTGTATCAAAAGAAATAATAAAAGGCATTGGTTTTTCAATGGAACTCAGGACTTTTTTAACGGAAATCCAAATCTGTTCAAAAAACGGGATAGTAATAAGTGGCTTGTTAATGTTAATATTGGAACTTTTCGGATATGTATCCAAGAAATGTGCTAAGGCTGAAAAGCCAGAGTAGCTGCCATTTTCCACTTTAGGATATAACTCTTTCTATTGAGCTGCACCGGATTCGGCCTATGTGCAACTGTCAAGCATCTGCTAACAAGTAACCGCTTGAGTGCGAGATTGCAAAGGCCCATGATGTTTACAACATTCGACACCCCACATATCGTCTATAATGCAACCACAATATTGGCTCCTATTGTAGGGTAGAGATAACGGCGTAAAAAAAAAGAAGTCTTTAGATCGTTATATTCGATTTACTGTACTAGGAGGACACACTGTTAGCTACATTAATCCCATTGTGATGTCAATGTCCACTTAAGATTACACACCATAATATGGGGTATCACTATCGATAAGTGGTGCTGATTTACGCACGTTTTACTCCGTTATCTGTGCGCCACATTGACTGACTTCAACCTACAGTAAACATTCAAATCTACATATCATGTACTTCTGTCATTGATCCGTGATATACGGATTCTATCGTATGTCTTAATAAACCCTAAATGTCCGGCTTCAGGTGTGTCATGGAATTTTTGTAGAACATGTAAGCGCATGTGTTTAGGAATCACTGGTAGCGACCTGTTTCCAAACGAATCAAAGTTATTCTTGCAAAGTAATCCATTAACTACCTTAAATTATCCCTTCACATCCTCTGACCGATTTAAGACAAGCATAATTTGAGATATCTTGGCGTCCTTCTTTTGCTCAGCAGAGAGATCCTGGAGTGCAGCGAGACAGTCACTATCTTCATCAAAGTCTTGATGATCTTGCACAGGGTTTCTTGAGAGACAATCGGTATCTTGGTGTTTTCTTCCACTTTTGTACACAATGGTAATGTCATACTCTTGAAGACGTAGCACCCACCTGGCGAGCCGTCCTGTTGAATCCTTAAGACCTGTCAGCCAACAAAGAGAATGATGGTGTGTAACAACTGTGAATGACCTTCCATAGAGGTACTGTCGAAATATGCTCATGGCCCAGATCACAGCAAGACATTTTTTTTCTGTAGTTGAATAGTTTCTCTCGGCTTTTGTGAGTGTCCTAGAAGCGTAGGCTATAACCTTCTCTTTTCCATCCGAAATTTGCACCAGAACAGCCCCGGTCCCATACCCACTGGCATCTGTGTGTAATTCTGTAGGTGCTCTCTCATCATACAGATCAAGAACAGGGTCAGTCGTCAGAGATTTTCGCAGCACATAGAAAGAATCTTGTTGAGCACCACCCCATATAAATTTAGCATCAGCTTTTAAAACCTCTTGGAGTGATCTGGCTTTGACACAAAAAGTCTTCGATAAAACGATGGTAATAAGAACATAAGAGGAAGCACACAAGGTCTCCAAGTATTTTGATTTCTTTTGCTCCGAAGAGACACTTTTCTTGGGTTAAGTTTCAGTCCGCCTTGTTGGAGACACTTAAGAATGGCTCTCAGTCTTTTTATATGTTCATAAAATGTCTCTGAGAACACTATGATGTCATCCAAATAACAAAGACACATCGTACACTTCAGGTGACGTAGAAGATTATCCGTTCAAAAGTTACTGGTGCATAACACAAACCAAACGGCATTACCTTAAACTGATACAGGTCCTCAGGGCTGATGAATGCAGTTTTCTCACGATCAGTCTCATCTACTTCGATTTGCCAGTTTCCCGAATACATGTCCATGGTTGAGAAAAACTTAGCCCCCTTCAAACAATCTAGTGTATAATCAATTCGTGGAAGAGGGTAAACGTCCTTTTTAGTTATCTTATTAAGCTTTCTGTAATCAACACAAAAGCACCAGCTGCCATCCTTCTCCCTGACGAGGACCACTGGTGACGACCATGGGCTCTGCGAAGGCTGAATGATGTCATTCTTTTCTCTACCTCGTCGCGAATCATTCGACGTTCCGTTGCTGACACACGGTATGCTCTCTGGCTTATTGGTTGGTGGTCTCCAGTGCTAATCCGATGCTTCACCGTCGATTTGTCTAATATGCTCTTCACCTGTAGATTGAAGCATTCAGAGAACTCTTGAAGAATGGCAAGTAGCTTTTTCTGTTGTTCCTTAGTGATATCTGGTGATAGTCGAGCTAATTTCGCCCACAGACTCGGCATGGGAGGTTTCTATGACGCTCAGCTGATCTTCAATTAACGGCTCAGCGATTGCTACGCACATGCGTCGTGGAAGGCTCTGCGGTTCTCGGCGACAGTTAACTATCCACAATTCACCGAATCCGTTCTTAAACGAGACGACGGAGGCTGGGATGACCAAGTTATTCTTCAGTGGTATGCTTCTCTTACATTCCACTGCAAGATCCATGGGTTGATGCATGGCATGACACGTGACAGTTACCTTTCTAGCGCTGACTGCAGGAATGATCACGTCATCCAGCACACATAGTCTCCACACACTCAGATGCGCATCTTCTTGTCCACAGTATCTCATCTCGTCTAGCATGATCTTCGAGCGACCACAATCTATAACTGCCTTAGATGCTTTCAACAAGTCCCATCCGAGAATAACGTCATGACTACACTCTTGTAAGACGATGAATTCTAAGGACAGTGTATGCCCACTAATATCCACACGAATGGTACATCTTCCTGTAGGTTTTGCGTATTTCCCATTAGCCACCTTCAGCGTGTCGACGAATACGGTTTAATGCAACTAGCGACGATACTTCTCCGAAATGATGCTCCAGAGTCCACAAGAACTTGGGCTGGTCGGCCATCCATGAGGATATCGACGTAGTTTCCTATCATTTTTGTAGTGATCGACGGCGGAGGATTTTTCTCTTCGGCTGCCTCACCTCGAAGGAAGGTCGCACCCTTTAGCTTTCCAGGTTGCGGCGGCTAGGTGATAGGCCGGAGCTTCTAAACAGCGATGATGACCTTGATCGGCGTGTTGGGGAGCGTCCTCTCGAGCGGCTAGCTTGCAGCGATGGTGACCTACGTCGTCCTGCACCCACATGTTCTTGTTCATCTTTGTCGTCCCGGAGTTAGCGTCGACTACGATCGGTCTGCTGTCTTCTGGCCCTGGCATCATCAAATATGCGCCGCCTTCCTCGATAATAGCGCACCACATGTCCCGGTCGTCCGCAGTGGAAACATACTGGCTGGTTGTCCTGGGTCGTCCAGACGTCAGTCTTCCTTTGTGCCCAAATAGGTTCCTCATGCGGCATTGTAGGAACATAACTCCGCCTGGGTCTCGACTTTTTCACAGTTTTGAAGGGAAATGCAGGACGAGAGATTGGGTTCAATGTCTGTTCCACTTCCTCCCTTACGACCTCTTGAAGCGTCTCGGTTTTTTGCTCGCCGTGCAATCCAAGTGCCTTCTGAACTTCCTCTCACTATCTGACGAAGAACACATGTGAAATCAGTTGCTTCCTCCATCACAGACGTCGATACCATGTTTGAAAGCCGTTCAAACTTCTTGTGTGTAATTCTTTTTTGATGCATTGTCTCATTATACTGGCACCATTTTATGAAGTCTGTTGTCGAAACCTCCTTCAGGAGTAGGGCTTGATAAATGTCCTCAGCAAGACCCTTCATGAGATGTGCAACTTTATCTTCCTCTTTCATTCTAGGATCCACTATTTTACACAGCTCCAAGACGTCTAGAATATAGGATACTGTAGTTTCTCCTGGACGCTGTGCCCTGCACAGCCTTACACTTCTGTCGTCGTGTGGCGCCGAAATACTTGCGCAGTTCCGCCTGGAATACTTTCCAGCTTGTGAACTTCTCCTCGTTGTTCTCATACCATTGCTTTGCAGTGCCCTCCAACAAGAAAATACGTTAGCCAAACACACGGTGTCATCCCGTTTGTTAAATTTGGCTACACGCTCCTATACCTTTCGCCACTTGTTTTGATCTTGGCCATCGTTACCAGAGAACCCAGAAGGATGTCTCATGTCGTGGCACACAGTTGCTGTCATCGTAACGTCCTCTTCTTCTTCTGCCTCCGGTACATTGCGATCTGCTGAATATGGCTCGAACTCGGGTTTCTCGCCACGTAAACGGCGGCTCTGTCGTAGCCTGATGGTAGCCACTGTGTCGTCGATAATGTGCTCTATCACTAGTTCCAATACCTAGTGCCTCCACCAGAATAATGTCACGTAGAAGAAGGTGTAATTAGATGAATGAAGAACACTAACTTCACTTAACGAAGGTTTATTCAGCAGTTACACATACAAGAGCGCGGAGCGAACTGCCTCCGACCAGAACACATACAGTACATATACAGCTACAGAACAATCCAGTACAACGATTCTTGACATCTGTGGATACTTCTAGAATGTACTTAAACCGAATATAGAAATTGAAATTGTACAGTCAAGGTTAATTTTGAACTCACGACCCTCCAGGCGACACTTTAGTATCATAACCACTACACCACGGTGCTACTCAGCTTCTTCGGCGACAATATGACGTCAGATCTTATATGTATATGAATGTCCACAGACTAAAAATTTGTTTTATATGCTCTTGTCCTCCTATTATATTTTTCTTAGTACGTTTGTAGCTTTTCAGTTACATCCGTTTCCTTCGTCCTCCCTAAAATGTAAGGCTGAGATAATGAGATTCAAGCGAGTGCTGGCTAATAGGAGAAAGTGGAAAGAAATCTTTATTATTAATCATTTTCTGAAAATATGTTGTAATCAAAGAACATCCGTTCGCCACACTTCATTACCTTCCGGAGTATAGAGTGCCCTGAAGACCAATGCAGATGCTGTGGATGCGTGGACCAGTAGTCTGGAATAAGAGACACGATGCCCACAACAAGCTGTTGTTTTCTGAAGAATGAAGACTGAAAACTGTTTGTACAGAGTCACTGTTTTCAATCCGTTCTGGACTGACCACTCACTATTGCGCCAGGCTCTTGCTTTTTCGGAAAGAAAAAACAGGACATCTTGAACGACTACAGATAGGACGTTCATATTCGCAGGACATGCACATTAGTAGTTTCTGCAGAAATGATTAGCATTTCAGTAACATCGGTTCAGCATGTGTTCTGTTGCCTGGTAGGCACACGTCCACTATGAGCCTTGATAACATGTTCCATGCGTGATGGCATGGAGGCATATAAGGCGCGAATGGCGTCCTGTGGCACCTGGTTCCAAAGTTCATCTGTGGTGGTCGGCATTGAGCCACAGCGCTGCCCCCGCCGTTTCACAGTATCTCAGATATTTTCGATTGGCGATAAGTCTGGTAGCCGAGCGGTGTAAGGCGCTGCAGTCATGGACTGTGCGGCTGATCTCGGTGGAGGTTCGAGTCCACCTCAGGTATGGGTGTGTGTGTTTGTCCTTAGGATAATTTAGGTTAAGTAGTGTGTAAGCTTATGGAATGATGACATTAGCAGTTAAGTCCCATAAGATTTCACACACAGTTGAACAGTTGAACAAGTCTGGTGATCTGGCCGCCCAGGGCAGACAGCTGACATCCTGTGACAGCAAGAAGGCACGTGTTCATGCGGCAACATGTGGTCGTGCATTGTCTTGCCGAAAAATGGCGTGTGGGCGCTGTGTAGAAATGGTACGGCTGGCTGCGCCAGAGTTGAGAAGGACGCAGACCTGTCCTGCAACGCCATTCGGATGAGGTGTCGATCTTCTTAGGGGGTAGTCTAGTTTGTGCACCCTGACCCATGTTGTCGTGCTCTACGGCCTTCCATGAACCATTCTGCACACATTCGTTGCACTGCCGAAACACTTCGTCCCATGCGAGCAGAAGTTTCTCGGACAGCTGCGTCACATTCTCTCATGCCAGTAACGCGCCCTTCTTCAAACTCACCGATTTGACGGTACGGTTCGCGCATATGTCTGCGAGGCATCCTGCACGTCTGCTCAAACAACACTGATCCATTATGTCCCGTTTATAGCGGCAACAAGAGCAACAGGCACATTTTACCGGTAGTTAATGTTGGACGTGATATCGATGTTTACCTCGAACTCGCGGGCCGATATGGTTCAAATGCTAATCATTTCTGTAGAATAACAAACATGTCCTGTGAATATGAACGTCTTATCTCTAGAAGTTCAAGACGTCCTGTTCTTTCTGAACATGAGAGTGCGTTAAAAAATTTAAAGTCAGTAAGGAGTTTGTTAACGTGAGACCCATAGCCTCTATTACTTTTATCAGAATATGTTGTTTTCAGCAGACCATCGTTTCTTTTACGTCGTGATCATGCGTGAAAGTGTGTTTGTTTTATGCTCAGCTAACGTATGAATATAGTATACAGTATAAACCCAGTGAGTGAAGTAAAGATAAACTAGTTACTCTTAATTTTATGACGAAGTGTTATTAGAATATTAGGAGGACATGACGTAGAACTTTTCATCACGCAGCCATATTCATATCACAGGGCTCCAGTCATGGTTTTTAGGCTGGTTAAATAATATTTCGAGCTACTTTGATTTTAGCCCCCTAGCAGTGCTGGTTCGAATGATGTAACTTCAATTTTTACTATACGCTCTAGAACTCAATGCTGAATTACTCTCAAAAAACCTCAATCATTTATATAATACAGGAACCGTCACAACCTGTATTAACATTTTTGTAGATGTTTGACAATGACACATAAGCCGAAGTTGCAATACCGGTAGCACAATAAAAACAGTTAGCCAAAAGCGGAAAATTACGCCATTAAAAGAATTTATCGGGGCCGTATTACAATATGTTATTTCAAATAAGTATGTAAACTTGTTTATGTGAACGGCATGTGTAGAAGGAAAGAAAAGTACTCGGAAGAAGTAAAGACCTCATCGAAGCACCAATCCTGTCAACACGTTGAAGATACCAGAAAGTCGTGAGTATATTCATTACATACTCTTCTGTACGACTCCACAGGCTCCACATACGTAAACGTCAACAGAAACGGGAAAAGTAGGTTATTAGTAAGTACTGTCGGCTAGCCCTGGCTTCGCATTGATGGCATTAAGCATCTACAGTTGGACGACTTGTCTGATGTTACGGTAGTAAATTACACACACAAGCCATACTTGTGAATCATTCTTCTTTTAGTGAAAACCGTATCAAAATCCCTACGATAGTTTCTGAGATTAGTCTTCACATATGGACAGAAAAACGTGACAGGGAAGTTTAATTCGCCATAATTCAGCCAGTTTGGACGAAATATTTATAAATTACGTACAAAAATATTCCTCGTAAATCCGTCTGTCCAACAGGAAAAACCGTATCAAAAGCTCTAGATTAGTTCCTGAGATTAGCTTCACATACACAAAGAAAAACGCGACGGGATATTTAATAATAAATACTAGCGACCCGTCTTGATTTGTTAAGGTACAACTGAATATCTACGGCCAAAAGACTTGCCTAGCATAGCAGTAATAAATTATATTCACAAACCATCGTCTTGAATCAGTCTCTCTTTTATTTAAACTTGTGTAAGAATAGCTATAGTAGCTCCTGACACTAGCCTTCAGATTCACACACGGGATATATATATTTATTGGTGTTTTGCCCTTAAAGAGCGCAGTTGAACTAAACAACATGGCCAATTCCTTTTGCTGCCTTCCTTGCTGCCCAAATTTCCCTCATTCGCTCGCTGTGTTTCTGTTTCCGGTCCTCTGTCCACACTTCTTGTCTTCGTCTTCATCTTGGTTGCCTTTTTGGCTGCCCATATTTCTTTTATCTTCCGGCTGTAATCTTGTTTGCGTTCTTCGGTCCATTCTACGCCTGTTTGTTTGTGATAGTGTATATCATGTAGTTTGCTTTTCTTAATTATGTTTCTAATTTTTATTCTGTCGTTTATTGTGTCTGGTGTGATGTTGAGTTGGTTCAGGTCGTTTCCTACCTCTGCCACCCATTTGTTGTTTCTAGTGGTTACCCAGTCAAAGATCTGTTTAGTCAGTCTGTGTGATGGTATTCTGTATACCTGTCCATAGAATTGTAGTCTGCGTTTCCTAATCTTTCCTGTGATTGTCTCCGTATGTTTGTATAGTTCCTCTGTAGGTTTCTTGATCCATATTCCATTGCTGTTAGTTGCACCAAATATTTTCCTAGGTATTTTCGTTCTACTTATTGTAGTTGTCTGATACGTGTATGCCCTAGGATTAGTGTGGTCTCCGCTGCATACAGTGCTTCGGGGAGTACCACCGTGTCGTAGGGCGTAATTTGGCTTTTTGTGAGATAGATTTCTTGTTGTAATGATTCCACACTACTTTGTATGCCTTGTCCAGTTTGGTTTTTCTTTCTTCGTTTGAATCTCTGTTATGTCCGCTCATACAGGGCGAAAAGTATTTAAACCGACAAATTCTGAGAGGTTGTAGGGGACGTCAAAACAAATATTTTTCCCTAATGTCACTTTTTCCTATGAGGAATAATTAAACCGGTAGAGGAAGATATCTCTGGCGGCAAATTAATTAAACCAACAAACACTTATCCATTTTTTATGACCAAAAGACAACACATTAACACAACCCAATTTCAATTACAGTAAATTTTCAAAAGTGCCTCCATTGACACGTAAACAGGATCATGTTCTGTCTGACATGGGCAAAAACTCCAGGAGTATCTTGAATTGTTCCTGCTGCTGCTACTATCCGCGCAACCAGATCCTCTTCTGATGCAACAGGAGTTGCGTAAACAAGGTTGCGCATCTCTCCCCACACAAAAACGCCCATAGAGAATGTATCTGGGGATCGAGCAGGCCATGGTACAGGACCGCCTCTGCCAATCAACGTTTCTGGGAACCGTCGGTCCAGGAATCGCCGCACACGACGACTGAAATGTGCAGGCGCCCCATCATGTTGGAACCACATGCGTTTTCTTGTAGGAGGCTGGACGTCCTCCAGCAATTCTGGCAATGCTCTGGCAAGAAAATTGTAATAGTGCCTGCCATTTAATGGCCTAGGTAGCAGATACCGCCCAATTAAACAGTCCCCAACAACACCGACCCACACATTAACGAAGAACCGCACTTGATGAGCGCTAGTAACTGTGGCATTTCGGTTATCCTCACTCCAAACATCCGAATTGTGCATGTTGAAGACTCCATCACGCCCGAACGTTGCTTCATCGGTAGGCAACACAAAGGATGGAAATGTAGGATGCATTTCCCACTGTTCCAGGTACCACTGCGAAAACTGAGCTCTGGGTGGATAATCAACTGGTTCAAGGTTGTGGACACGCTGTAAATGAAATGGACGTAACAATTGCTCTCGAAGGACTGTTCTTATATTCGTCTGATTCGTCCCCATGTTCCGCGCAATTGCACGAGCGCTGATTGAAGGATCCCGCTCCACATGCTGCAAGACAGCTTCCTCAAATTGCAGCGTTCTTACCGTGCGACGGCGCCCCTGTCCAGGTAATCTGCTAAATGACCCGGTCTCACGCAGACGTTGGTACACAGCAGCAAAGGTCGTATGATGCGGGATACGGCGATTAGGATATTGTTGTTGATAAACCCGCTGTGCAGCTCGTCCGTTGTGGTGCGCTACGTAGTACGCACCAACCATATCAGTGTACTCATTTCCAGGTGTATCGCTCCATTAGTAAACAGAGATAATGCACTACTACACTGGTGGACAGCAGTTGCCTAAACTGAAGAGTATAATACGCTCTCTAACAACTGAAGAGCGTAATACCGCCTCCACTGGTTTAAATCATCCTCATAGGAAAAAATGACATTAGAGAAAAATATTTGGTTTGATGTCCCCTACAACCTCCCAGAGTTTGTCGATTTAAATACTTTTCACCCTGTATATAGTACACTGAGGACCTAAAAGTCATGGGAGTGATATGCACATATACAGATGGCGGTGCAATTGCGTAAACAACGGCAGTACACGAGGACAGTACGCTGGCGGAGCCGTCATTTGTACTCATGTGATTCTTGTGAAAAGGCTTCAGACATGACTGTTGTTGTCCTACTTGAATTAACATACTTTGAACGTGGAATGATAATACACTCCTGGAAATTGAAATAAGAACACCGTGAATTCATTGTCCCAGGAAGGGGAAACTTTATTGACACATTCCTGGTGTTGAGTGTTAATTAAGTAAATAAATTAGTGAAATCAAAGTGAACTAAGAAATTAGAATATAAATGGAAAACTTGGTTTAGTTTAGAGAGTTACATACTGGCATTCAGCGGGCAGAACAGAAGAGACAATGACCATATGAAGTCAGCAAGTTCCACATAAGCGGGCGCTGTCGATTCAGCCGTCAGGGCATCGCCCGACCGGCTCACGTGTTTCTCAGTTGTCGGATGTGAGCAAAGGCCCTCGCCTACATTCCAAGAGCCAATGACCGACGTCAAGAAGATTCTTCGAGAAGCTTTCCAACGTGACGGAAGAGGCAATGACCGGCTCACGT
The DNA here is from genome assembly GCF_023864345.2 of Schistocerca serialis cubense. Taxonomy (NCBI): domain Eukaryota; kingdom Metazoa; phylum Arthropoda; class Insecta; order Orthoptera; family Acrididae; genus Schistocerca; species Schistocerca serialis. Next base: position 672,414,808 of record NC_064642.1, read on the forward strand.
GTTTCTCAGTCGTCACATGCGATCAGAGGCCCCCGCCTACATTCCAAGAGCCAATGACCGAGGCCAAGAAGATTCAACGAGAAGCTTTTCAAGGTGACAGAAGAGGCAATGGCCGTGAAGTCGTTCACCTCCAGTAAACTGAAGTGTATAAATACGCGAGACGCGGTGGGCCCGACAGATGAAGAGAGATGAAGACAGATGAAGACAGTTGAAGACAGATGAAGACAGATGAAGACAGGCGGAGACGAAGACGAGAGACGAAGGAAGAAAAGAAGAGTAGCAGTAGTTTTCAGTCAGTTTCGGTGCTGAAGACCGTCATGCAAGAAGAGACTGCATCATGCACAGACGCACCAAGTCCGCCGCTGTAATGGAATAGCAAGCAGCAGCCGCGGCGCCAGAAGACAGAAGTTAAAAGGTATTGGAAGTCTGGTTTTTACATACCCGGGTGACTCGTGAGGACGGGAAGGAGACGGCCTCACATCAGTAGTTACCTGTGAGCTGGGATGAAGACCTGACAGCCGAAGACTGGCAAGCGGGAGTCCGTGGTTCGAGTTCGGGACACTGGCCTTCCACCGCCGCGCCGCTCCGCTGGTCGACGCACAACACACGCGGCCGCTTAGAGAAGAGAAACACTGGGACGCCACATTCAAGGTGTCACCATCCGATGCACGACGTCGCTCGCAATAATTAAACGGGCCACCTCGCGCTGCGCGTCTCCGGTCAGCTGGGCGAGACGGCGACACGAGATACACACCGCTACGCGTAATCAGACGCCGCCGCCGCCGCCGCCGCCGCCGCCGTCGCTGTCGCAGCAGAAGGCTACGCAAACGACACGGCTGCCGCTCTCCGAACCAGAACGTCCCAGTAAGATACAGTTGTACGAAACTTTCAATAAAATTTATCTTATGTAAAATGATGTTTCATTCGACCTCATACCCGAGCCAAGGGAGAACCCACCCTGCCCACATGTTGTAAGAGAGAAAAGTTAATTTATTTAATATTTTCACCCTGACAGAATGCTTTAGAATGCTCATCCTGACAATTGACAGCATCAAAAGAGAAAACCCAGTTACATTGAGTGACAGAACTGTCACATTTAGTAACACAAATGTTACATTTGATGTCAGAAGCCGTTTAAGTCGTTACAATTGGTGTCAGAGAAAAAACCCTTGGCTCAATATGAGGTGTGAATGACAGTCACTAAAGGTCCACAGTTAGTTTTTTTTAATGTGTGAAGGGATAGAGGTTTGCATAGCAGTCGTAATATTTTCTTTATTTAGAAGTGTATTTTCTCTCATGATTTTAAGAGTTTGTCGGAAATATTTAAACATCTTTTAAATTCAGTATAGTAAGATAGTGTAACTAACAGTTTGTAAAATGATGACACGAAATCGTACAAAGTCAGAGTCAGCACCACAAGCGGTTTCTACTGAGGAAGCTATTCAGAGCTTAGTTAATCAAATAGCACAGCTTAAAAATGATAATAATACATTATTTAAGCAGTTGTGTGAGGTTAGGCAAACCAGTTCAATCCCTCCCACCCTAGATTCCTCAGCAGCAGCCTTAGTAACTCCTTTTTCAGGTAAACCTGGCGAGGACATAACAGCCTTTTTTGATGATTTAGTAGCAGCTGCAAAGTTAGGATCATGGTCAGATGAACAGCTCTTACAAATGACAAAGTTAAGGTTGACAGGAGAGGCTAAAGCACACGTCTTATACCATGAAGAATTACGGAATGCTCCAACATTTGAGGAATTGAAGAAAGGATTACTTAAACGTTTTCAAAAACAGAACAGCTGTAGATTTTATAGGGAACAGTTAAACACTATCACTCAGAGGCAAAACGAGTCGTTAGAAAGCTTTGTAGATAGGATTAGAAAAGTTAATATTAACACCTATCAATTGACAACTAGTGATGAAGCAAATAAATTTATTTTACAAGAGGCAGAAAATAGAGCTCTGGATACATTTTTACGTGGGTTACCTCCTGAAACGTCCCGTCGTGTCAGGGCAGAGTTTCCTAAAAATTTAGCAGAAGCTGTATCTGTGGCGACAGCTTTTGAAGAAATTGACATTGCCACCAGATACAAGGAGAAGCGACATATATTTTCAGCAGGAGTACGATGTTTTAGGTGCGATCGACACGGACATATAGCAAAAAACTGCAGACAACCTCAATGCACTAATTGTCAAAGAATAGGTCACATATTCAAGGAATGCAGGTCTAAGAAAGTTTTTGGAAATAGAAATCAGTTAAACTCAAACGGGAATGTCGGAACCGCCGCCAGGCGTTCCCAATAAAATTTCATGCCATTAAGGCGAATGTGAAGGCGGAATGCTGGTTATCTGCTACCATACAGGATAAAGAGGCAAGGATACTGGTGGATACAGGCGCAAACGTATCAATAGTAAGTAATGAATGTATTGGAGAAAAGAAATATGACCCTCCAAGGTATAGATTGAGTGGAGTAGGAGGAGGTACAGTTAAGTCATTAGGATGTACATCATTGATTTTCTATATTCACGGTGTACAATTTCAGGAAGATGTAGAAGTGGTAACAAAGGTAACTGACGGGTACGACGCGATCCTAGGGTTGGATTTCCTGAATAAACATCACGCTAAAATCGACCTCAGACAGCAAACTGTAGAACTTAGCGGAATAGTGTTTCAGCTAGGTGACACCGCTGCAAAGGGCCCTCTGCCGCAAGATTTCCCTAACCGGAAGGCGAAATCAACTATACTGCGTGCAACGTCCTTGAAGGTTGATTCGCGGGATCAGATACCATCTGGCTCAGGAAAGCTTCTCTGGATGACCGTTGACCACGAAGTACCTACAGATACAGTGTGTCTAATAGAGCCTTTAGAGGAAAATGAGGAATTAGATGTATCGCATTGTTTTGTACGTAGGAGTGTTGTACGGGTTCAAGACGTTGAGGGAGAAAGAAAAGTACCGGTACATATTGACAATTTCGGAGTGGAGGACAAAGAGTTGCATAAGGGAATATTAGTAGCTACAGTCAGTACTTTTGAAGAAGAAGATTTCATTTGGTCAGATATTAATGATGGTCAGAAACCAGACGCCTATAAAACCGCATTGCGCCAGAAGATTGAGCATTTGAAAGGAAATGATAGAGACACGATAGAAGCAGTTTTAGTTGAGTTCCAAGATTTATTTAATGCAGAAGGTCCATTGCCAGCAACAGACATCACACAGCATAGGATCCCAACAGGAAATAGCCCCCCAGTTTATAGGAAGCCTTATAGAGTTGCGCATCACTTACAGCCAGTACTGGATGAATTTATAGAACAGCATCTAAAAGATGGAATTATAGAATATTCTGATTCGCCTTATAATTCAAATATTGTAATTATTCCAAAGAAGTCTCCCGACGGTACGAAACGATATAGATTTTGTTGTGACTACAGACACCTTAACAAACAAACTATCTCAGATGTTTATCCTCTTCCAAACATTACAGATATCATTGACAGTTTGGGTAACAGTAAATACTTTTCAACAATCGATCTACGTAGCGGATATCATCAATTGGAAGTTGCACCTGAAGATAGGCATAAAACAGCATTTTCTACCCCTGGAGGCCACTGGCAATTTAAAAGAATGCCTTTCGGTTTGAAAAATGCACCAGCAACTTTTCAAAGACTACTCGATGGAGTATTGCGAGGACTCAAAACTCAGCAATGTTGTGTATATCTAGACGATATTATTGTATTCTCCAGAGACATTAATGAACATGCTGTGCGTCTGCGTAATGTTTTTCAGAGACTTAGAAAAGCTAAATTAACATTAAATATGGAAAAATGTACTTTTGCATTGACAGAGGTTACATACCTAGGGCATGTCATTAGTGAAAAAGGAATTAAAACAGATCCCCGATTAATTTCGGCAGTTAAGGACTTTCCAACACCACGACGCGTTAAGGAGGTACAAAGTTTCATTGGTCTCGCATCGTATTACCGAAAATATGTTCAAAATTTTGCTGAAATTGCCCGACCCTTAACCCAATTATTGAAAAAGGGTGCAAAATTTCATTGGTCTGAAGACTGTGACTCAGCATTTCAAACCCTTAAAGATAAGTTAACACACAGTCCTGTATTAGCCTACCCAGATTACAATAAAGAATTTATTTTATCCTGTGACGCAAGTGGTCATTCAGTAGGAGTTGTTTTGAGTCAGAATATTAATGGCACGGAACACCCCATAGCCTATGCTTCGAGACAACTAACAACGGCAGAAAGAAATTATTCCACAACGGAGAAAGAATTGTTAAGTGTTATTTATGGTATCAAATACTTTAAATGCTACTTGTATGGTAGAAAATTCAGCTTTAAAATGGTTGCTTGGATTAAAGGATCCATCTAGTCGTCTTACCCGTTGGGCCCTATGTCTTTCCGAAATGGATTTCGAAGTTATCCATAAACCAGGCAAAAAACACACGAATGCAGATTGCCTAAGTCGGAAAATAGCACTTTTGGAAGCAACAGGCCGAGATACTGAGGACTGGAGAAAGGCACAAGATGAGGATACAGAATGTAAAAAATACGCAACTCAAAAACCATTTTGCTTTGAAGATGGTGTATTATGCCGTAAAACAAAACTTGGACCGCGAATTGTTGTTCCCCAACACCTTAGACAAGAAATAATGGCAGAGGCCCACGATCATATCCTTGCAGAACACGGTGGACAGCGGACAACCGAAAGACGAGTAGCAGAACGATTTTGGTGCCAAACCAGAAAGCAGGATGTTGCGCAGTACGTTCGTAATTGCATTGCGTGCGCACAACGAGCTGAACTTTCTCGTTCAAAAATACCCTTACAGAGGCTCCCCGAGGCTTCATGTCCATTTCAAATCTGCGGAGTCGATCTCTACGGGCCATTTCATAAAACACCTGCTGGTAATAAGTATGTCCTTACAATTATAGATCACTTTTCACGCTATCTAGCTATGGTGAGTCTCCCAGATCAGCAAGCAAATACAGTTGCCCAAGCTTTAGTTAACAACTGGATACTTAAATTTGGAGTACCTGAAGCTATTATCACAGATCAGGGATCTAATTTTATGTCTGAATTAATGAAACAGCTATGCCACTTATTAAAAATACGCAAATTACGCACAACTCCGTTACACCCTCAGTGCAACGGGCGCACAGAAAGAGTTCATCGGACAATTGGCAAGATGCTTAGTTATTATATTAACGAACAACATTCTAATTGGGATACGTATTTACCAATAATCGTGTCGGTATACAACGCCAAAACGCATGAAGCAACTGGCATGTCACCTTATGAAGTGGTCTATGGGAAAAAAATGCCGTCCCCTTTTGATGTAATCAGGCAGAAAAACGGAAAAGTCGGAGAAACAGTAAGAGATTTCAGTCGAATGATGAAGGAGGTATGGAAAAAGGTTCAAAAATCTAATACAAAGGCTTTGGAACGACAGGAAAGATTAGGTAATACCCAAGCTAAATATCCAAATTACAAAATCGGTCAGTGGGTTATGCTTTCAACTCCTTACATAGCTAAAGGAAAAACGAAGAAATTTGTAACAAACTACAGAGGTCCTTATCAAATTATTGAGATCACGTCACCAGTCAACGTTAAATTGCAACTGCCCACCCGAACTACCATTGTCCATGCAAGTCGTTTAAAACCTTTTAAGGGCGCTCCAGATGTAATTCCTTCAACAATAGTGTCTGCTTTTCCGAAGGGTGGAGGAAGTTCCCGTAAAGGAAAAAGAGTGGCCACGCCAGCACAACATACAGACATGGCACCATACAATCTTCGTTCAAGGGTGCGAATGTCCTAGTTGAATCTTAGTAGACTATGGACAGTATACAAATGTAAATAATTAATAAATTATAATGGTTTATTTTTTAAGAAAGAAAAGTTGAACGTAGAAACATGTAGATCTTGTAGTTAACAATGTATTCCTTCTTTTCTTTGTTTTTGTTTTTACTAGGTTTGTAGGTTCATAACCATGTTGTTTGCTTTTTCAGGTAACGCCTCTAGCATAATGGACAACTACATTGTGACTATACTGCTCATCATAATTGCATTATTGACTAATACGAATAACGGACTACAGATCAATCAGTTGATGAGTGGTGTAATTTTTGTAAAACAGGGTACTGTCATTCTGACCAATCACAAGTGGACTATTTCATTAGAGTATAATTTATGGGCCTTACGTAATGAACTTAAGAACCTTGAATTAGAATTTGATACACTACATGAAAGGGCAAGTTCACCAGAGATTTTTGAAGAAATATCTAGTGAATTTAAAACATTACACTACTCATACGAACAGTTGAGAGGACAGTTGCGTCAGTTACAAGATATACTTCCGCAGACCGTTAAACGAGGTAAACGTGGATGGGTGGACGCAGGAGGTAAACTACTAAAGACCATTTTCGGTACAGCGGATAACGAAGATATTAATCAGTTAAATAATTCATTACAGAACATAGAGAGTACCGCGGAATTAAATAAAGACACTATAGAATGGCACACGACAAGATTAAACGGATTGGAGCAAACGGTTTTTACTAATACCAAGGTCATCAGGAACCTTACCCAAGAATTAAACGATTATCTCCTAGCTACTACTGCTACGCTGAATAAAGACCTAAAGGTCATACAAACAAGGCTCGATATGGTGGATAAGAAACTTGCAGTAGGAAGATCGCTTAGGCTACTCACTGATCAAGTGATAGATGCACGGCTAGCAGCGGAGGAATTAAAGGAAGCCATCCACTATGCAGTACAGGGACATTTGTCACCCACGTTACTATCGCCGGTTAAATTCATATCATTATTAGTTAAAATTGAAAAACAATTGCCAGATTCACTTAAGTTAATATTTCCTGCAGATAAGAAACATTTACCACAGTATTACCACTTAGCTACAGTACTAGTTGACACAGATAATGCAAGAATACGAGTTCGTATATCTTTCCCGGTTACAGATAAAATGGGTATATATGACTGTTACACAGTACACTCATTTCCGGTAAAATGGGGCAAAATAAATAAATTTGTACAGTTCCGAACACACCAAGTATTTTTAATCTCCCAAACAAGCAATACGAGCACGGTAATGACAACTTCCGAATTAAATAGTTGCACATCCGCACAAGTTATTATATGTCCATCTCGCGCAATCCAATTACATGCCACTAGTTGTGAATCTCAATTATTTTTCGAACAATCTGACGCCATCAATTGCCCACGCGATATATTAACTTCCACATCAGGTTTTTTCGAGCAAGTAGAAAATCACTGGTTATATGCGGTCAGTAATCCAACTGATATTTTTGCACAATGTTACGAGAACGGTGTAGCTACACCATTACAACATTTTGAACTTCATGGAAGTGGGCTAATAATTAACGGCACGTTATGTTCCATCTCCGGAGCGAATTTTCATTTACCCGCAACAATCACTGGTACAACTAATGTTAATTCATCCTTCCCTCTAATTTATTGGCCAGAAAACGCCATGCAAGCATTTCCTACACAAAACCTGTCCTACCTCAATGACTCCCTTGACAGTTCCCTTCTGAAGTCATTAGATATGTTCATAAACTCACAGCAAGGCAAAATTGATGCCAATGTTATGATGCAACATGTCTTAAAATTAAAAGGTGAACACAAAACTAAAATTATAATGCTAGGAACGGGTATATCTGGAACCTTTGTGTTGGTGTTTCTGCTTTGTACAGTTTCCTGTTATTTAAGACGAAAAAATAAGCCAAATAATAATATACCACTTCATCAAATCCCTGTTAACTGGATACCACACTCTTAACTGGTGTACTTCAGCAGTTACTTTTGAGCATTAGTGTATTAATTTTGTTTATTGTACTTCATTCTTTATTAAACAGTCTCTTGTTAAAATAAACAATACTGTAGAATAGATATTCTTGCATTAGTATAGCGTAGATTAAACAGTTGTTGCTATGTAATTTTCTAAGTGCAAAATCTATTTTTTGTTTGTTCATTGTCATCAAGATTTGTTACACTTATTACAACCATTTATGTAAGAACTATGTGATTCATGACCGTACAGTGCTTTTGTAAAGTGATAAAGTATTTTCCACGTACTTAATGTGAAGCGTGTGCAATCTTCTAAGTCGAGAGTTTTCAGTGCTTGTGCTTTTTCCGTGTGAAGAGTGGAGGAATGTTGAGTGGTAAATTCGAGGGCGAATTTCCCGAAGGGTGGAGGAATGTTGAGTGTTAATTAAGTAAATAAATTAGTGAAATCAAAGTGAACTAAGAAATTAGAATATAAATGGAAAACTTGGTTTAGTTTAGAGAGTTACATACTGGCATTCAGCGGGCAGAACAGAAGAGACAATGACCATATGAAGTCAGCAAGTTCCACATAAGCGGGCGCTGTCGATTCAGCCGTCAGGGCATCGCCCGACCGGCTCACGTGTTTCTCAGTTGTCGGATGTGAGCAAAGGCCCTCGCCTACATTCCAAGAGCCAATGACCGACGTCAAGAAGATTCTTCGAGAAGCTTTCCAACGTGACGGAAGAGGCAATGACCGGCTCACGTGTTTCTCAGTCGTCACATGCGATCAGAGGCCCCCGCCTACATTCCAAGAGCCAATGACCGAGGCCAAGAAGATTCTTCGAGAAGCTTTTCAACGTGACAGAAGAGGCAATGGCCGTGAAGTCGTTCACCTCCTGTAAACTGAAGTGTATAAATACGCGAGACGCGGTGGGCCCGACAGATGAAGAGAGATGAAGACAGATGAAGACAGTTGAAGACAGATGAAGACAGATGAAGACAGGCGGAGACGAAGACGAGAGACGAAGGAAGAAAAGAAGAGTAGCAGTAGTTTTCAGTCAGTTTCGGTGCTGAAGACCGTCATGCAAGAAGAGACTGCATCATGCACAGACGCACCAAGTCCGCCGCTGTAATGGAATAGCAAGCAGCAGCCGCGGCGCCAGAAGACAGAAGTTAAAAGGTATTGGAAGTCTGGTTTTTACATACCCGGGTGACTCGTGAGGACGGGAAGGAGACGGCCTCACATCAGTAGTTACCTGTGAGCTGGGATGAAGACCTGACAGCCGAAGACTGGCAAGCGGGAGTCCGTGGTTCGAGTTCGGGACACTGGCCTTCCACCGCCGCGCCGCTCCGCTGGTCGACGCACAACACACGCGGCCGCTTAGAGAAGAGAAACACTGGGACGCCACATTCAAGGTATCACCATCCGATGCACGACGTCGCTCGCAATAATTAAACGGGCCACCTCGCGCTGCGCGTCTCCGGTCAGCTGGGCGAGACGGCGACACGAGATACACACCGCTACGCGTAATCAGACGCCGCCGCCGCCGCCGCCGCCGCCGCCGCCGCTGTCGCAGCAGAAGGCTACGCAAACGACACGGCTGCCGCTCTCCGAACCAGAACGTCCCAGTAAGATACAGTTGTACGAAACTTTCAATAAAATTTATCTTATGTAAAATGATGTTTCATTCGACCTCATACCCGAGCCAAGGGAGAACCCACCCTGCCCACATGTTGTAAGAGAGAAAAGTTAATTTATTTAATATTTTCACCCTGACAGAATGCTTTAGAATGCTCATCCTGACAATTGACAGCATCAAAAGAGAAAACCCAGTTACATTGAGTGACAGAACTGTCACATTTAGTAACACAAATGTTACATTTGATGTCAGAAGCCGTTTAAGTCGTTACACTGGGGTCAGATACATCACATGATCACACTGACAGAACCACAGGCACATAGACACAGGCAACAGAGCATGCACAATGTCGGCACTAGTACAGTGTATATCCACCTTTCGCAGCAATGCAGGCTGCTATTCTCCCATGGAGACGATCGTAGAGATGCTGGATGTAGTCCTGTGGAACGGCTTGCCATGCCATTTCCACCTGGCGCCTCAGTTGGACCAGCGTTCGTGCTGGACGTGCAGACCGCGTGAGACGACGCTTCATCCAGTCCCAAACATGCTCATTGGGGGACAGATCCGGAGATCTTGCTGGCCAGGGTAGTTGACTTACACCTTTTAGAGCACGTTGGGTGGCACGGGATACATGCGGACGTGCATTGTCCTGTTGGAACAGCAAGTTCCCTTGCCGGTCTAGGAATGGTAGAACGATGGGTTCGATGACGGTTTGGATGTACCGTGCACTATTCAGTGTCCCCTCGACGATCACCAGTGGTGTACGGCCAGTGTAGGAGATCGCTCCCCACACCATGATGCCGGGTGTTGGCCCTGTGTGCCTCGGTCGTATGCAGTCCTGATTGTGGCGCTCACCTGCACGGCGCCAAACACGCATACGACCATCATTGGCACCAAGGCAGAAGCGACTCTCATCGCTGAAGACGACACGTCTCCATTCGTCCCTCCATTCACGGGCTGCACGATGTTGGGGCGTGAGCGGAAGACGGCCTAACGGTGTGCGGGACCGTAGCCCAGCTTCATGGAGACGGTTGCGAATGGTCCTCGCCGATACCCCAGGAGCAACAGTGTCCCTAATTTGCTGGGAAGTGGCGGTGCGGTCCCCTACGGCACTGCGTAGGATCCTACGGTCTTGGCGTGCATCCGTGCGTCGCTGCGGTCCGGTACCAGGTCGACGGGAACGTGCACCTTCCGCCGACCACTGGCGACAACACCGATGTACTGTGGAGACCTCACGCCCCACGTGTTGAGCAATTCGGCGGTACGTCCACCCGGCCTCCCGCATGCCCACTATACGCCCTCGCTCAAAGTCCGTCAACTGCACATACGGTTCACGTCCACGCTGTCGCGGCATGCTACCAGTGTTAAAGACTGCGATGGAGCTCCGTATGCCACGGCAAACTGGCTGACATCGACGGCGGCGGTGCACAAATGCTGCGCAGCTAGCGCCATTCGACGGCCAACACCGTGGTTCCTGGTGTGTCCGCTGTGCCGTGCGTGTGATCATTGCTTGTACAGCCCTCTCGCAGTGTCCGGAGCAAGTATGGTGGGTCTGACACACCGGTGTCAATGTGTTCTTTTTTCCATTTCCAGGAGTGTAAATTGGAGCTAGACAATGGAACATTCCATTTCGGAAATCGTTAGGGAATTTAGTACTCCTAGATCCACAGTGTCAAGAGTGTGCCGAGAATACCAAGTTCCGACATTGCCTCTCTCCAGGGACAACGCAGAGGCCGACGGCATTCACTTAATGAGCGAGAGCAGCTGCCCTTGCGTAGAGTTTTCAGTGTTAACAGACAAGCAACACTGGGTAAAACAGACGCTGAAATCAATGTGGGACGCACTACAAATGTATCCGTTAGGACAGTGCGACGACATTTGACGTTAATGGGCTATGGCGACAAACGACCGACGCGAGTCCTTTGCAAATAGGACGACATCGCCTACAGCGCCTCTCCTGGGCTCGTGGCCATATCAGTTGCCCCCTAGGCATCTGTAAAACCGTGGTCTGGTCTGATGAATCCCGATTTCAGTTGGTAAAAGCTGATGGTATGGTTCGAGTGTGGCGTAGACTCCTCGAAGCCATGGACCCAAGTTCTCAACAAGGCACTGTGCAAGATGGTGGTAGCTCCACAATGGTGTGGGCTGTGTTTACATGGAATGGACTAGGTTCTCTGGTCCAACTGGACCGACTGTTGACTGGGAATGGTTATACTCGGCTACTAGGAGACCATTTTCAGCTATTCATGGGCTTCATGCTCCGAAACAACGATGGAATTTTTATGGATGACAATGCCCCATATCACTGCGCCACAATTGTTCTCAGTTGGTATGAAGACCATTATGGACAATTCGAGCGAATGATTTGGTCACCCAGCTCACCCGACATGAGTCCTATCGAACATTTATGGGACATAAACGAGAGGTCAGTTCGTGTACAAAATCCCGCACCGCCAAACTGGCGCAATTATGGACGGCTGTAGGGGCAGCATAGCTCACTATTTCTGCAGACTTGGAGTCCATGCCACGTCCACTTGCTACACTACATCAGGCAGAAGGAGGTCCTACACGATATTAGGTGGTATCCCACGACTTTTGTCACCTCGTCGTATGTATATCATAAATTTGGATGTAATTATTTATGTATGTATGTATGTACCACATATCCTCCTAAACTACTAGACTGACTTCAACCAAAGTTGGTACATATATCGCTTACTGTCTGAAAATCATCACTGTGGGTGTAAGAACGATCTACCTATCAAAGAGTTTGGAGTGAAGGTGAAAAAACATACTTTCGTTGTCCAGTGTTTAAGAATAAGTCCACTTAGAGACTTGCAGTACTCTTTGCACGTAATTATAAAACATTTACAAAACCTTTTCTCGCTGGTGACCCCACCAAACGCCGAAAAGAAAATTTTTATCCTTTGCTACATTTTTGCTGTTCAAGAGTAAAACTGTCACATGAATATGATGTTGTAATTTTTTTACATCTTTACTACTTACTGTATTCACGAAACATGTTGTAGGTGATATTCACATCTACCAATGAATACACCAGGAAAATTATGCCATTGTGTGACTCGTAGTTCAGGAGATGTGACTTCATAAACAGAGATGCATGGAAGACTGCCCATCATGCAAGATGTTTGAATTTATTACTTCATGCTACTAACTCCCTTCACAGCACCTTTCACAAACAGTATCCATATCTGTCGCTGAATGTACAAAAAAAATTATATATCATTTGAAGTAGCAACTTCTGACACTAACAGCAACACCAAATATAGTGGAAAGAGTATTAAGATTCGTCCGAGCTTTCCATGTGATTTATTGTTTCCAACTACAGTCCCGCATTCCCCTCGGTCTGCGTCACCGAGTCCCACAATGCTGAGGACGCCACCTCAGCGGCCATCCAACGCTCCGCTAATGTGTCGGCCTTGTATGGCCACGGCGATATGATGACATCAGGGCTGTGCTGGCAGCCAATTCAGCAGCCTTTGTCCTGCACTGCCTCAGCACCACCCATTGACAACTGCAAGTTGGCCACACCGTACTCCATCACTGGCATGGCTTGAATCACGGTGATAACAGGGGCCTGTGATCCAGCAGCTGAATCTGCCGCCCTCGCCCTGAATGTCTCTGGTGCGTTTTGGGAGCCAAGGCGATTGCCTGTGGTTGTGAGCTGTGGAGTGGCCTGCCACTGGCTGGCTATGGACCCCACATCGGCCTCAGAGGGTCGAACCAGCGACCTGCCGAGGACTGGAATGCTGGCGCCCCATCTGCTGCTGTGTGTATCCGGTGGTGTGACACGCCCCACCATCTAGTAGAGCTACCACACTTGAATGCTTTGTTAGTGAACCAGCACCTATTTATATGCAGATGTGTGCCTCTGTTTTTCTAAATGTGCCGCTCCATGTCACGTACTCATAACACTTAGGTTAGGCAGGGGGGCCCCTTCTGCCTGTGACTTGCACCATGCAAACCACTGTGTGTACTTTTTCCAGTGGTTCTACCACCCTGTGGCCTCTCTCTTACTTCACAACTCCTGGTGAGTGTAACTCACTGTAAACAGGCCTGTGCCTGACTGTAACTTCTGTGCACAGAAATATTGCACCAAAACTGACTTTTCCTATCCCAAACGGTAGTGTCGCTACGTTAATACCCCCTTCAGAAAGACCTGGTACCCTGGTCGACCTTTACCTAACTCTTAACCCTTTGACTGCTGGTGGCGCACCATCTGCTTGGGCGCTGACGCGCTGCGACCTACGGTGTAGTTCGGCTACCCTCACTGAGTGCCTGTTTCTCGAGTCGATGTAGGGGCTGGTGTAGCCCGCGCTGCCTCACCTGCCCTGTGCTGAATATTTCTGCAGTCACTATGACTCCAGGCGAATCACTATGCTTTTCACGGCTGATACAGAATAAATGTTCTCACTACATAGTTTCTCTGCAGATGAATTACTGCAGAATCAAACTGAATCGTTAAAACCATTTTTGGTCACTAAGAATTATATCTTGCTTCTTTTTTTTCTTTTTTTTTATACAGGATTTTTGTAGATCATGCCGAAACCGACGTGATTCGTTAGATTTACCACAATAGTTTACTGCTCTTTCTTGCATGCCCGTTTATAGCATATGCATTTCTGTAAGGGTTCCTCATTGTACTAACTCGAGAATGAATAAAATAAGCCTAGATTACAGATAACTGTACGTTCTTTTTGTTGTTCAAACTGTCATATCACGTCGTTTATAGGAGAAACCGACATACAGATCATCATTCATATCGCACTACAACACCGGAATTTACTGCGTGCAACTGTTAGAACAGTTATACTTCACTTAGTTAAATTAGTTTCATGACGTGTTTGGATATTTCGCTTGGCCTACTATTTGTTTCCGAGAATACAACAAACTGAGTGCTTAGTTATCCGCCGTCAGATTCTTTACCTGTACTAGATACAGTGCATAAAGTGTTCTACCCATCACAGATGCAGCCGCCCATTGCAGATGGTAAACAGTGCTGTTACAATTTGAAATCACCGGAAATGACTGATTGTCTGCCACAGATAATTTTTCTTGTGCTGTACTTTTAATTGTTGCACATAAATTCCCAACAGATTTTCCAACATTTGAAAGCTGTGAAGTTTCTGTCATTTTGTCAGCACATCAAATTCAAAGTCATGAACTGTAAATGTAGGAGTTATTTTTGCACTTTGTGAATATATTTTCCATCCTTCTTTTTGATCCAGCACTGGCGAAGTTAAAATATATTTTTATTTCATTTTCTGATTTTTTATAATTTTTTCGTGTTTGGAATTTTTTTCTGATAGCATAGTTATATTCGTTCTGTGCTGCGATTAGTAATTCGTTTTTATGTGATAATTTTCACAACAGGGTACGACACACAATGGTACGTTGCAAGTTTTACACTCGTACTGCTTTCTCGACGCACTTTCTATTTTCAGCAAACAAAGCATCTACGTATTAGCGTGCTTCTCTTGGAATGCTCACTTGTTATAATCTTTGGAAAATGTCTTCCCACAGACCTTAGAGGATTATCGTCAGAACATCTTCCCATGACAGTTTTTCTGCGCTCTGTTGCATGCGTTTCCGTAAGTTTCCTTACCAGCGACAGATGAAACTCTGCTATCGACATTTTACGATCTGTTAGTGACCTGCGTAGGACAAGAGCGTTTAAAACTTACAGGTCGAGAACGTGGAAAAAGAACTTTTTATACCACTTCATTGTTTTCCGTATACATCCGACAGAGCTAAGCAACATATCATAACGGTTAACCGCTCCCATATTCAAATTATAATCTACAATGCTTTGTGATATCTTAATTTTCTTGCTAGAATTTCTGTCAGTGTTTCCCGTATGAACCATCTCTGTGGTGTTACATGTGGAAACATCCACAATTCCCCTTTGTCACAGCACTTTACATCAAGTATCGTATTAGTGCACATAAACTCAATATCTGCTCGTTTCACTTTCTTCGGAAGTTTCGGCATGTTGCGGCTGTTCTTACTGACAGTACCACATGAGACACCGTGCTACACCCGCAGGAGAGGACAGGTAGTTTTAAGTTGTGGAAAGGGGCCAAAATAAGCGGCTGTCAATTACGCTCGAACATACAACCTTTTATTTGATCAAACATTACAAGAGCCAAGAAAAATTTTAAAAAACACAGCTTTAGCTTTGGAACTTAATTAGCGGCTGAATGTGCCGCATAATCGCATGCCTTAAGGGCAAGACCACTTTAATTTAAAAACAGCTTAAAGCCAATAACTTCAAGCTCAACCAAAAACAGAAATTTAAAAGGAAAAGCCTTATCTAAAAACAGTTCCTTAATTAGGCTGAAGGCCCAAAGAATCTGGCACTTTAAGAGCAAACAACTTAGATTCAAAATCGGCTGAAGGCCCAACACTTAAGACTCAATAAAGTTAATTTTAAAAATGCCAAAGGCTTTACGTAGAACAGTTCTTAAATTAGGCTGAAGGTCCAAACCATCTGACACCTTAAGGGCAAAACAACCTTAATCTAAAAATCGGCTAGAAGCCAACAAGTACAAACAACAAGAACAAATAAGAAAAGGCAGTACACCCAAGGGCGCTCAGAAGTTCCGAGGGGCGGTCTGGAATTCAAACACTAACGTTTTCCTAAGTGAAACAGGCAGTCCGCACAACCATTGTTGTAGCTGTATCTGTTTCCGACTCAAATCTGCTCTGTGCGCTCATGGTATACAATTCTTGACATACTGATCCACATCTACTTTCCTACCTCTCCACCAATACCTCTCCACCATTCTCCTATTCGTCGCTCTACACCCTCCATGACTGGATAACACATGGTCACGTGCTTCCTTTAAGACCTCGCCTCCCAGTTTCACTGGCACTACTACCCTTGGCCCTAACTTCGTTTCCCTGCACAGAAGAGCATCGTACGTATTAAATTAAGGTTGTGCCCAATACAATTTACAATCGTTGACCGTGTCCTGTAATTCTTGCCATACCGCTAGGTCATAACCTATAACTTCTACTTTTGCCACCTTCCTACTTAGTGCATCCGCATTACCGTGCTTCTTCCCAGGCTTGTGCACCACCTCATAGTTGAATTCACTAAGCCTCACAGCCCATCTAGCGAGTCTAGTGGACGGATCCTTCAACCCCAACAACCACTTCTACGCAGCAGGTTCTGTCACTACCCGAAATCTTCTCCCATATAAATAACATTTAAAATATGTGATTCCATAGATTACGATAAGCATCTCCCTCTCTGTTGTTGAGTAATTCCTCTCTGGTGCATTCAACTGCCTAGACGCATAGGCTACAGGATGTTCTTTCCCATTAATTTCCCGACTAAGAACACACCCTAATGTTTGATTCGATGAATCGCATGCTAGTATATACTCCTTTTAAAAATCTGAGAACACAAGAACCGGACTTGACTGTAACACTTCTTTCAGTTTATCAAACGCTTTCTGACACTCTTCTGTCCACTCAAATTTCACACCCTTCCGTAATAACCGCGTCAACAGTTGTGCTAAATCTGCAAAACCCTTCACGAAATTTCGATATAAATTGCGAATCCCGATTAATGACTGCACTTCCTTAACTGTTCTCTGTTCCCGAAAATCCCTTACAGCCTGTACGAACCTCGGATCTGCTCGCACACCGTCCTTACTGTTAAGATGACCCAAATATTTTACTTCCTCTAATGCAAAATGACACTTCTCCAGGCTCAACGTCAAACGAGCTGCTCTTAACCTCATAAAGACTTCAATTAACCGATGTCTATGTTGCTCCATACTACTTGAAACCACTATAGAGTCATCCAAATAGACAAGACACTGCCGTGGTTTCAACCCTCTCAAGAAACTCTCAAGCAACCTCTGAAACGTTGCTGGAGCGTTTTTCAAACCGAATGCTATTCTGATGTACTGGTAATGGCCTCCAGGAGTAGAGAAAGCAGATTTTGGACGATCCACGTGTCAAATCCATCGTGGAAAAGTACTGGCACTGTCTTAAGTGACCCAAAGACTCCAATATGTTTGGAATGGGGTATGTGTCCATTACTGTCTTATTAGTGAGGTATCGGTTGTCACAACAGAACCTGTATTTCTTAGTTCCATCCATAAATTTTTTAGGCACAACGACAATGCCCCCTCCCCAGAAACTATTACTATGCTCTATAATACCATCCACAAGCTGCTGATCAATGAAATCCTCCACAATCAGCTGAAAATACCTCAGTATCCTGTATGGTTTATGGTAGGCAGGTGCTTCATTTCCTGTTAGTATCTTAACTATTGGAGTTGCTGTTAACGGCTCTTTAGGATAAAACAAATCCTTAAATTCCTACAAAAATTCTTCCATATGCTCTCTTTCTCCTCCTCTCAAATGCTTAATTTTGTCACGCAATGCAGTTCTAGTGGTTGATCGCTTCGCCTACCTCTCAAACACCAGTCTTCGTCATCTGGTACATTCAAATTCGTTACTAAAACTCCTTTTCTCAGATTTGAGTCTACAGCACTAAAATTATCCACGTTCACGGGGACTACTCGCCCGTTGTTTCCCTCTTGTATGCATACAATACTGCGTTTCACAAAACAACTCAATGGACCAAAAACCTCATTATCCTCCAATGGTTCAATAACGTATACTCTACACACAGGTAGATTCGACTCCACATTTACCCAAAGTGACTTCCCGGTGCCACCAGACACACACTCATGCAAATTATGCCTTAATTCTAATGTACGCGTTGCAATTGGTTTGTTCATTATGTTGAAAGACCCTCGTGACAGCCTTGCATCGACAACAGTTTCCCCTAGCTGAAATAACATTCCACCAAGCTCCACAGTTCGTAGTCCAAGGTCAATTTTGGCATGATGTTGATGCAAGAAACATACTCCTAGGATCATGTCGAGGCCCTCGCTTACCCATGGTACCCCCTCCATGCATGCATCAAATCGGACTTTCCCTATGCGAAAGTCAACTGTCAATGACTCCAAAGGCGATATGACGACGTCAGGGCAACGCCGGTAGCCGACTCAGCAGCCTTCATGCAGCGCTGTCTCAGCACTGCCCATCGACAACTGCAAGGTGGCCCGTGCCATGCTCCATCGCCGGCGTGCCTTGCGTTGCGGCAACAACAAGCGCCCGCGATCCGGCAGCTGAATCTGTGGGCATCACCCTGGATGTCTCCGGTGCATGTTGGGAGCCAAGACGACTTCCCGTGGTAACGAGCCGTGGAGTGGACTGCCGCTGGCTGGCTATGGCCTCAGAGAGTCGAACCAGCAACCCGAGGGGACCAGAATGCTGACGCCCCATCTGCTGTCTGTGTAGCCGGTGGTGTGATTTGCCCCACCATCCAGGAGAGGTGCCACACTTGAATGCTTTGTTAGTGAACCAGCACCTATTTATATGCAGCTGTGTGCCTCTGTTTTTCTAACTCGCCGCTCCACGTCACGTACTCATAACAGTGGGCCCCTTCTGACTGTGACTTGCGCCATGCAAACCACTGTGTGTACTTTTTCCAGTGGTTCTACGCCAATGTGGCCTCTCTTTTACTTCGCAACTGCTGGTGAGCGTAACTCACTGTAAACAGGCCTGTGCCTGACTGTAACTTGTGTGTTCAGAAATATTGCACCAAAACTGACTTTTCCTATCCCAAACGGTACTACCGCTACACATTGCATGACACATAGTTCAGGCAATATGACATCAAATACTGAGATGCCTCAAAAACTGTAACATAAAGTATGATGTTTTAATTTGTTACTTCTTTACATTCCACCAACAGTAGCGAGTTATAACACTGGTTGTACCTGCCACATAATATCATTGTACAGCACATAATTCAGGAAACCCAACTCCATAAACATTGAGCTGCACGAAATTGAAACTGCAGGGCTAAATATGTTAAAGAAATGTGAAATATATTTGAATAATATATATGTGAAATGTATTTGACAAGTGAGAATGTGATCAATGCTATGGGCAAGTAGTTTATCCGAAAACCCTGGAACGATTTCGACCAAATTTGGTACACATATTACCTAGAACCTGCAAAAAAATACTGTGGGGGGGGGGGGGGGGTAAGAACCACCAGTCTTCTATTGTGGCAAGTGTGATAACATGGAGAGAGAAAGGGGGAGGAGGAAATAGACGGTGAGTAGGAAGGAGAAGCTGGGCACAGATATGGGGAGGAGTAGATGCACAGAGAGAGGGGAGAGGAGGAGATGGACAGAGAAAAAAATAGGAAGAGATGATAGAGTAGGGAGAGAGAAGAGACAGGAAGAGTCAAAGTTGATGAGGAGATGAACAGGCAGAGAGGGAGGAGGAAATGGACAGAGAAAGGGAAGGAGATGGACAAATAGAAGGTAGAGGAGGAAGAAGGAAGAGGAGGAAGTGGACAGAGAGAGAAGGAATGACAAGATAGGTACAGATAGTGAGAGAGTAGAAGATAGACAGTGAGAGGGATAGGGCCAAATGGATAGAGAGGAGGAAGAGGAGGACATAGAGAAAAGAAAGAGGAGGAGATGTACAGAGATAGGGGGAGGTAGAGGTAGGCAGAGAGAGGGGGAGGAGGAGATGAACAGAGGGTGTGGAGGAAATGGACATAGAAAGGGAAGAACAGGAGGTAGACTAACTGAGGGGAGAGGAGGAGCTGAACAGAGAGATGAACAAAGAGAGGGAGGAGGAAGAGAAGAAATTAGAGGGGATAGCAAGAGATTGGCAGAGGGGGAGAGAGCAAGTGGACATAGGGTTGGAGGAGCAGATTGAAGCAGATTGGCAGAGAGAGATGGTGAAATGAAATGACCATATGGCATTGTTGGCAGGGATGTCCATTTCGGGTTTGGCCTCCAAGGGCAAATCTTATTTCATTCGGGGCACAGTGAGTGAATTATGGCCAAAGAAGAGGATGAAATGATGATGAGGCCAACACACACTCCCTGAGTAGAGAAAATCTCCGACCTGGCTGGGAATTGAACCCAGACCCAGTGCCTAGCAGGCAAACACAGTGCCAGCTAAGAAGGCAGACTAGGAGATGGTCAGAGAAGGGAACAGGAGAAGATGGACAGGATGGGGATGAAGGAGGAAATGGACAGAAAGAGTGGAAATAAAGAAATGGAAAAATACAAGATTGGATTACATACACACCCAGGCAATGCTGGGTACCTGGTCAACCTTTGTTGCTCTCTGGGAGTTCCAATGTCTGTTAACTGCTTTTCCTGCCAGATAACTCCTAGTCTGTAGATGATCAGCTCATCAGCTCGTAGCTTCCATCATTGCCAAGAAATATTTCTCCAGGCACCAATTAGACATGGAACAGATAAAAATATGTATTTTACATAGTCATCATTCTACAGTTATAAATCATATACAGAACCCTTCCTCTATTAGAGAAAGAAAAAAGCGGAAGGGGACTTTAATTTAGCAATGTGAATAGAGAACGCGTTAGCCGCTTGGGTAAAGGCCTCAGTATTTTCCCATCACCAAAAATTAGAAAGAATGAAAAGCTTCCGCTATGTCGTGAGCATTGGAGAAGCAACCCCAGCGGCGTGATCCAGGGCTGCGCGCCCCTGTCCGCTGTGATACACGGCGACAGCGGGTGTTGTGCGAGGCCGTCACGGCGTCGCCAGGCACCTGCGCCCGTGACAAAGGACAGTCGCGCTGTCGTAATACACGCGCGTCACCGTCGCGCCGGGAGCAGTGGCTGGGTGCGGGGGCCGTCCCTGTGATTTGCGCAGCTGGGCCGGACGGAAAGCGGCGTGTCATCCCGGCGCCGCTGGCGGAAGGAAGGCTCGTGAGGTGTTTGTGTGCATATCCGCCCGCGCGCGGTGACGGCGCGTAAATAGAAAAGAATTTGTTCTCACGCTCCGCGAACCGGAATGCGAATAAAGCGCGCCGTCGGCGAATGTTCAGCAGGAACGAAAGTGACATCGCGTTGCTCCGAGGACACGTAATGAAGGACCATTAGTTTCCGAATATATGCGTAGACAGTTTAACAGAAAACGCTCTCAGATAGTACACTCGTTCTTTGCTGTTTCTACACACTGTCGTACCTAAGGAGGTGGTGGGGGGGGGGGGGGAGAAGGGGAGGGCTTTGTAGAGCAATGCCCTACCTTGAAATATCAATGTCCTATCTCAAAAAATAGCATAATATATTAATTAAATTGTTTGTTCATAGTATAATATGATGAGGAATTAACCACGATTTGTCACAATTATATTTATTAAATCGTTATTCTGTCCATAGACGGCATTTGAGGTTTGTGTGGGACCTGTGGTCCTATTGCCGTCTATGGTAAGGGGCATCCCCTTTCAAGCTACACTAATGGCCATTAAAATTGCTACACCAAGAAAAAATGCAGATGATAAACGGGTATTCATTGGACAAATATATTATACTAGAACTGACATGTGATTACATTTTCACGCAATTTGGGTGCATAGATCCTGAGAAATCAGTACCCAGAACAAAAATGGTTCAAATGGCTCTGAGCACTATGGGACTCAACTGCTGAGGTCATTAGTCCCCTAGAACTTAGAACTAGTTAAATCTAACTAACCTAAGGACATCACAAACATCCATGCCCGAGGCAGGATTCGAACCTGCGACCGTAGCGGTCTTGCGGCTCCAGACTGCAGCGCCTTTAACCGCACGGCCACTTCGGCCGGCTAGTACCCAGAACAACCACCTCTGGAAGTAATAACGGCCTTGGTACGCCTGGGCATTGAGTCAAACAGAGCTTGGATGGCGTGTACAGGTACAGCTAGCTGCTCATGCGGCTTCAACACGATACCACACTTCATCAAGAGTAGTGACTAGCGTATTGTGACGAGCCAGTTGCTCGGCCACCATTGACCAGACGTTTTCAATTGGTGAGAGACCTGGAGAATGTGCTGGCCAGGGCAGCAGTCGAACTTTTTCTGTATCCAGAAAGGCCAGTACAGGACCTGCAACATGCGGTCGTGCATTATCCTGCTGAAATGTAGGTTTCGCAGGGATCCAATGAAGGGTAGAGCCACGGGTCGTAACACATCTGAAATGTAACGTCCACTGTTCAAAGTACCGGCAATGCGAACAAGAGGTGACCGAGACGTTTAACAAATGGCACCCCATACCATCACGCCGGGAGGTACGCCAGTATGGCGATGACGAATACACGCTTCTAATGTGCGTTCACCGCGATGTCGCCAAACACGGATGCGAACATCAGGATTCTGTAAACAGAACCTGGATTCATCCGAAAAAATTACATTTTGCCATTCGTGCACCCAGGTTCGTCGTTGAGTACACCATCGCAGGCGTTACTGTTTGTGCTGCAGCGTCAAAGGTAACCATAGCCATGGTTTCCGAGCAGATAGTCCATGCTACTGCAAACGTCGTCGAACTGTTCGTGAAGATGGTTGTTGTCTTGCAAACGTCCCAATCTGCACGATCCGTTACAGCCATGCAGATACGATGCCTGTCATCTCGACTACTAGTGATACGAGGCCGTTGGGATCCAGCACGGGGTTCCATATTACCCTCCTGAACCCACCGATTCCATATTTGCTTACAGTCATTGGATCTCGACCAACGCGAGCAGCAATGTCGCGATTCGTTAAATCGCGATAGGCTACAACCCGACCTTTATCAAAGTCGGAAACGTGATGGTACGCATTTCTCCTCCTTACACGAGGCATCACAACAACGTCTCACCAGGCAACGCCGGTCAACTGCTGTTTGTGTTTGAGAAATCGGTTGGAAACTTTCCTCATGTCAGCACGTTGTAGGTGTCGCCACCGGCGCAAACCTTGTGTGAATGCTCTGAAAAGCTAATCATTTGCATATCAAAGCGTTTTCTTCCTGTCGGTTAAATTTCGAGTCTGTAGCACGTCATCTTCGTGGTGCAGCAATTTTAATGACCAGTAGTGTGAAATAAACAAATTAGAGATTATTTGTCTGTGGTGTTGCCTAGTGTAGTGTAGGTATGGTGTTTCAGTCAGTTAGCGACACAGTTGTTTTTTTATTACTGTGAGCTGAAGACTGATAGATTCCGCGATGGATATACGGGTCTTCACTAGCAGAAAAACTGAGAGGAAACTGACCACGAAGAACCTCATTCCTCAAAACAGATGGAAGCACAAGATACAGTTGCTATTCGTACTCCTGTAGAAACGTGTTCGGTGAAACATATTGGTAATATTAGCTATGGTATTCCTTCCGATAATGCACAAATTGACGAACCGCTAAAGCAAGCTGTTTTCGAAATACATCCAAAAGAAAATAGCAGGGCCCTTGTAGCGGACTGCTTCAAGCGATATAAATAGCTGCAGTGATCTGTCGGGAAAGATGTTGCTTCTTGCTACCATTGCCGGAAGTTTTTACCCTACGTAAACAAACACATTTGGTACATGTCCAAAAGAACTGGAAAAATGCCACTGATTCAAAAACTGGTTTTCCAAAACACGAATAATATGTTTCTAATACACAAGCCATGGCGATGCATCCGGACAAATTACATAAAATATCTACGCCTAGCAGTTGAATTTTCTCATTGTGAGAGTACTGAAGAGCGATCTGTTTCAATTGTTGAAAGCCATTGAAAAGCCAAGATCGCACAAAATATTTTTTATTCAAGACAATCGGTTTCAACAGTCTTAGCTTTCATCTTCAGGTCTAAAACATTTTTTTTAGTAAAACATGTTCGTTTTACGCTATCATCATGCAAAGATGTCAAGTGGATAAAACTCACCACATTATAAATGTTCGTCATCCCTAAAATATTTAACAATACACAACATTTTGTCCAAAAGGCCATATCCATATACATATTAATCCAAGATGTTTGCTACATGACATAAATACACTCCTGGAAATGGAAAAAAGAACACATTGACACCGGTGTGTCAGACCCACCATACTTGCTCCGGACACTGCGAGAGGGCTGTACAAGCAATGATCACACGCACGGCACAGCGGGCACACCAGGAACCGCGGTGTTGGCCGTCGAATGGCGCTAGCTGCGCAGCATTTGTGCACCGCCGCCGTCAGTGTCAGCCAGTTTGCCGTGGCATACGGAGCTCCATCGCAGTCTTTAACACTGGTAGCATGCCGCGACAGCGTGGACGTGAACCGTATGTGCAGTTGACGGACTTTGAGCGAGGGCGTATAGTGGGCATGCGGGAGGCCGGGTGGACGTACCGCCGAATTGCTCAACACGTGGGGCGTGAGGTCTCCACAGTAAATCGATGTTGTCGCCAGTGGTCGGCGGAAGGTGCACGTGCCCGTCGACCAGGGACCGGACCGCAGTGACGCACGGATGCACGCCAAGACCGTAGGATCCTACGCAGTGCCGTAGGGGACCGCACCGCCACTTCCCAGCAAATTAGGGACACTGTTGCTCCTGGGGTATCGGCGAGGACCATTCGCAACCGTCTCCATGAAGCTGGGCTACGGTCCCGCACACCGTTAGGCCGTCTTCCGCTCACGCCCCAACATCGTGCAGCCCGTGAATGGAGGGACGAATGGAGACGTGTCGTCTTCAGCGATGAGAGTCGCTTCTGCCTTGGTGCCAATGATGGTCGTATGCGTGTTTGGCGCCGTGCAGGTGAGCGCCACAATCAGGACTGCATACGACCGAGGCACACAGGGCCAACACCCGGCATCATGGTGTGGGGAGCGATCTCCTACACTGGCCGTACACCACTGGTGATCGTCGAGGGGACACTGAATAGTGCACGGTACATCCAAACCGTCATCGAACCCATCGTTCTACCATTCCTAGACCGGCAAGGGAACTTGCTGTTCCAACAGGACAATGCACGTCCGCATGTATCCCGTGCCACCCAACGTGCTCTAGAAGGTGTAAGTCAACTACCCTGGCCAGCAAGATCTCCGGATCTGTCCCCCATTGAGCATGTTTGGGACTGGATGAAGCGTCGTCTCACGCGGTCTGCACGTCCAGCACGAACGCTGGTCCAACTGAGGCGCCAGGTGGAAATTGCATGGCAAGCCGTTCCACAGGACTACATCCAGCATCTCTACGATCGTCTCCATGGGAGAATAGCAGCCTGCATTGCTGCGAAAGGTGGATATACACTGTACTAGTGCCGACATTGTGCATGCTCTGTTGCCTGTGTCTATGTGCCTGTGGTTCTGTCAGTGTGATCATGTGATGTATCTGACCCCAGGAATGTGTCAATAAAGTTTCCCCTTCCTGGGACAATGAAATCACGGTGTTCTTATTTCAATTTCCAGGAGTGTATCATGTAACAAGCATCTGTGAGCAACATATACATGGACTTGGCCTTTTGGACAAGATGCTGTGTGTTTTTAAATATTTTAGCAATAACAAACATTTATAATGTGCTGATTTTTATCCACTTGACATCTTGTGCGTGAGATCAACGTAAAATGAACTTGTTTTGCCACAAAAAAATGTCTAAGAGATGATGATTTCAGCTAAGACTGTTGAAACCGGTTGTCTTGAATAAAAAATATTTTGTGCGAACTTGGCTTTTGAATAGGTTTCAACAACTAACAGTGCTGAAACGTTGACACATCAAAAAACATTAGGAAAAACTGGTATTACATTAAGGATACAATTGAAGTAACACAATTTCTAGTTGTCAACGAATTAACTTTACGTAGAAATTGTATTTTGAAGGAAGGAAAAGAACAAGAATTATTCCAGAATTTGTTTGAATACACTTGCATGAAACATCTGAATTTCGAGGAGGCTGTGAGTTATATACCACAAAATCCATCTGATACTCTGAATCAAATAATTCAAGCAATATTTCATGTAGTACAAAATTTCATTGCAAAAAATATTGAAGAATCTGATATAACTGGTCTACTCTAACGGAAGATGGGACGAGAGATAAAAATAAACGCGAAAGTATTGCAGTAGCAATACGTTACATTAATGATGGAATCGCCATTGAGAAGTTTCTGACAGTTACAACTTCTGAAAACCTTCATGCAGTCACTTCTACGGAATTACTATACAATAACATTGTCCTCTCTCGTATGCGAAGCCAGTGAAAGTGCAAACTGTGGGAAAGTTTCGGGAGTTGCGACCAGAATAGAACGTAAATAGGGCCGAAAAATTCCTTACGTCCTCCGCTAGAACCATCGCTTACATTTGATAGTAATTAGGAATGTCTCGGAAATACTTTCATTCGTTTCCTTTTTGTTCAATGCATTATGTTACACGAATTCTTTTCATCATGGGAAAATAGCTGTCTTGTATGGTGGAACCAGGAACAGCGTCGATCGGGACAGTTGGCGATTGCAAAATTGTACATGATCATCGATTCTGAAAACGTCAGACGAAATTCAAAGTGAATGATTGAATGGTGACCGAGTTACCAAGTGTGTCGGCGTTACAAAGGTCATGCTCAATTTGGAATTCCAAATGGCTATGTTTGTGACCGAAAAATCTTATCCATGCTTCAGCCTGCAGACGCACTTTACGAGCCCGATGCGCAGGACTGAAAGACGCCATAACAATCATACAGTACATCTCAAATGAAATGACGAACCTTTGATCAGACGAAATGTATCATCCAATCTTGGAAGAAGCTATGTATTTGACAAGCGGCGATTCCGAAAACGGGACTCAGATCCAGAAAAGGCTAGTCAGAAAAACAAATCGGAAGTACTACTTGACGTATGGACATTCCTGTTCCTCAGCGAGACAAAATATAGAAGACCAGGATGCTCTGCCATTTAAATCTGACTATTTAGAAACGTTGGACATGTTGATTGCTGAATTACTAAGAAAATTTTCGGACAATGACGATCTACTAATTCCTTAGCGAGTTTCGAAGAGCTGGATGTAGATAAAATGGTACCACTGAAAAATTTAGGTAAGTGTGACAAAATTAAACAAAGCTACGCTATGTGATCAAAAGTATCCGTAAACTCCCAAGAACATACGTCTTTCATATCAGGTGCATTGTGCTGCCACCTACTGCCAGGTACTCCATATTAGCAACCTCAGTAGTCATTAGACATCGTGACAGATCAGAATGGGCGCTCCGCGGATCTCACGAACTTCGAACGTGGTCAGGCGATTGGGTGTCACTTATGTCAAAAGTCTGTGTGGAGGTTTCCACACTCCACTGTTTCCGATGTGATAGTGAAGTGGAAACGTGAAGGGACACGTACAGCACGAAAGTGTACAGGCCGACCTCGTCTGGTGACTGACAGAGACCGCCGACAGTTGAAGAGGATCGTAATGTGTAATAGGTAGACATCTATCCTGACCATCACACAGGAATTCCAAACTGCATCAGGATCCATTGCCAGTACTATGACAGTTAGACGGGAGGTGAGAAAACTTGGATTTCATGGTCGAGCGGCTACTGATAAGCCACACATCAGCCAGTAAATGCGAAAGGACCCCTCGCTTGGTGTAAGGAGCTTAGACATTGGACAATGGGTGTAAAAATGTTGTGTGGAGTGACGAATCACGGTACCCAATGTGGCGATCCGATTGCAGGGTGTGGGTATGGCGAATGCTCGGCGAACGTCATCTGCCAGCGTGCGTAGTGCCAACGGTAAAATTCGGAGGCGGTGGCGTTATGGAGTGGTCGTGTTTTTGATGGAGGGGGCTTGCACCCCTTGTTGTTTTGCGTGGTACTGTCACAGCACCTTCTTACTTCCCACTGCTGAAGAGCAATTCGGCGATGGTGATTGAATCTTTCAATATGATCGAGCACCTGCTCATAATGCATTGCCTGTGGCGGAGTGGTACACGACAATTAACATCACTGTAATGGACTGGCCTGCACAGAGTTCTGACCTGAATCCTATAGAACACTTCCAGCACCTGATTGGACGTACGCTTGAGAGAGTGGAAGCTGTCATCGTGGCTAAGGGTGGCCCAACACCATATTCAATTCCAGCATTACCGATGGAGGGCGCGACGAACTTGTAAGTCATTTTCAGCCAAGTGTCCAGATACTTTGGATCACATAGTGTATGATGTTGCTTGTAAAATATTAGTATTATTTATATATGTCCAATTCACAATTTCAACTGATTTTTCAGGTCTTCCCTCAAGGGATGAGGCTACTATGGTCAAAGCTTATTTTAGTCCTCTCGAGGATAAAATGGAAAACACAATACAAGTTTCGTACAAGCAGCGAGATGCGTTGAAATTTTCGCATGAACTTTTTGCAGCTTTGGCGCCCACAGGATTTAGCTGTGCATAAATCTATGTTGTCAACGTTGACTGCAACCTATAGGCCCCAAAAGTCTGTCATTGGCTCACGAAAGAATGGCAAACATGGTATTTCTTACCTCTTAAATGAGAAGAACGAAGTCAGTTGATCTGAATGAAGTTCTCCGTATTTTTAATAATAATTACGGCGAATTGATAACTGAATGTAATATGTTTGGAGAAATAATACAATTAAATACTATCTCACACATTCACACTCACAAGTCAAGTTCCACCAGAATCGACTGACCAGATCAGATAAAGTAAAATGTTTACGTTCACTGTACCTGTAAACATCGTTGTCTTACCTTAAATTCAACTCTAGCTACGGCCCCGTGTCTATAGAGAGCAGTAGCGTTAGATTACATTTCCACTAGATCAGTGGTTCCGAACTGCGTATGATATTAATCCATGATCGAGATCAGATATTAGGCAGGTACTGTATTTTTGAGCTGCACTTTTCCTACCGTATTCCATATATTAGACATAACTATTGTCTTGGAAAGATTTATGCTCAGTGCCACCACTTGACATTCAGAACCTAGATGCAGTAGTAATTGATTATAATTCCTTTAGGACATTGTCATTTCCAGGACGGCAGAGAACGGCTTGGGAGAGATGAGGTCATCTTGTTTCACCTCTCTGTAAACAGAAAATTCTTGCGTTGCTTTTCTGACATTGAAAAAAGCTGTAGAAGGTTTGCATAAATCGTGCAGGATCTTCAGACAGGCCAGATTCACCACTTGATCAGGTAAGGTTTACACGACATCACACTGAACCAAAGGCCTTTCTAGTATCTACGAAAGCTGTGCACAGAGGCAATCGGTATTCACTCACTGGCAGCATGCTGTAGATGAAAAATAGCTCTGCGACTTGTCTTGTGATTGAAATATATCGTTGTAATTTCATTATAAGTTGAATTGAGAAGTATCTATAACAAAATAGATACTTCTTAATGCAACTTCTGACGAAGCTACAACGATTTATTTCAACCAGTTCTTGTTTGCTCTTACTTTTGCTTTCATTTCTGTCATAGCGGGAAACGTAGAACTCGTGTCGAATGCTAATGTTAATGAACACGATGGTTTCCGCGGGAGCGTCAGCACGCTGTCAGCATCTGGTGGTCTTGTAGTTAACGTTGCTGACTTTGGAATTACTGGGTGCCGGTTTCGGTACCCTGGAGGGTAACGAGCGTAAATTAACATTAAGGACGGGAATGGGTGGGAGTAAGGGAGTGTATTAACTGAACTACTTTTAAAGTGGAGAAAGTAATGGTTAAAGAAGTAACCTACACACACTGATTAGCCAGAATATTATGACCACCGAACTACTATCGGTATAAACCCGTCCAGGCTATAGCAGCGTCACATTTTTTTGTTGTTGTTGTTTATTTGGCCTCTTAGTGTGTACTCAATTTAGCCATCGGCAACACATAGTGACACTGTACACATAATTGAATAAACAAATACAGAAAAGCTTAACTGTTACAGTTTTGTACATAATGTTTTAAAAATTGAATTGAATTGCATTGGAAAATAATTAAAAGTGTCTTGGCTTACAATTCACACCAATTCTGAAATATTTTCATCAGCAAGACATATTATTTATAATTTACGTACACCATTAAAACCTACAGATTGTAACCAGTACTCTTGATGAAGTTAACTATCACTTTATATAGACGAACGTCTTTAGTACACAAAAGAGAAGAAGCTGATTGAGGAAGATGGTAGCCCATACTCAGCAATGTCTTCAGAAAGACCAACCGTTCACGGTCAAATTTGGGGCACATAAATAAGATGTGGTTGACATCAGCTTCCGACTCAGGATCACATTCATATGCTGGTGAACTGTAAACGTTGATCCGATGTAGATGTTGTGGGAAAGAGGCATGATTGAAGCGGAGTCTTATGATGGTAGAAATCGTGGATCGGTCCAGATGTGTCCTCATGAACCACAGCTGTGAAGGAATCCGAGGTTGTAGCACTGCGTAATAACCGCCTTTTGTCTGTTGAGAAACGTTCCACATTTCCTGCCATTGTTGTCTTGCGTGATCCTTGACTTCACGTAAGTAGTCTGTATAAGGAAGGTGCAGATCCAGGACGGTGCCTAAGGTTGCCGCTTGTTTGGCTAATGCATCAACTTCATCATTATGGAGGACACCAGAGTGGGAAGGTAGCCACAACAAATGGATCGTCCGGCCCGTGCGTGTGCTGCGAATATATTCAGATATCACATCCAAGATATAACTGTTGGTTGTTTTGTTCCATCGACTGTACTCAATGTTTTAGAGAACGCTTTGTGAGTCAGATACTATCAATATCTTGGGAAACGAAGTGCTAGGGCAAACTTAAGTGCTTCCAAAACTGCCACTGTCTCCGCCGTAAAAATAGAAGCGCTCGTAGGCAGTTTGAAGGTTTTGCGGATCTGGATCTGAGGGCAGAAAAAAGGGCATCCTGTACACTCTTCTTGCGGAATTTTGGAGTCATCGGTATATACACAGAGAAAACCCGGCCATTGTGCTTGAACGAGACGATTGAAGCCAACGTTGACATTAGTACTGTCCAGCCAGGTCGTACTTAAATAATGGACCGGGATCTGGGAGCAGAGCGTTTGAAGATCATATTCAAAAACAGGTAGATGCGCTGAACGCCGTATAGAATGTATGACAGGTGACCAAGTGTCAAAGCTGGCACAAACGGCTGGCACTTTATCTTTGACGCAGTGTGGTAGAATTGACAGCCATAGTCTAATCGAGATCGAATTATCCCTCGGTACATGGTGAGTAAAACACAATGGTGCGCTCCCCACCAGACACGAATGAGTGATCTGATTACATTTAAACCTTCTTCACACTTGGTAACGGTGGATCGGATGTGGGGTGCCCAGCTTAACCGAGAGTCAAAAATCATCCCTAGAAATCGAACGTGAGATTTTATTTGGAAGGTGTCCTTGCCACAGGTAATGTGATCTTCAGTGCGAGCTGTCGTCGACTTGGAGAAGGGAACGACTGCTGATTTCTCAGCCGAGATCTCCAGCCCATTGATAGAGAGCCACTCATCGATGTGTGCGATGGTTGTGGTTAATGCCGTTTTGGCCTGAAGATATGAAGCAGCAGTAGAATAAACACATGTATCATCAGCATACTGTAGAATTTTTGTTTGGGGAGTATGTATGCGTTCTAGGTCGTGCGTATTTAGAGTATACAGGAGAGGACTTAAAACTGCACCTTGCGGCAAGCCCTGGGAGACATAAAAAGGTCCGATCATGGTACCTTTGAAACGGACGTAGATCGTTCTTTGAGTAATCAGGGTACTGATACCGTAGATCATCCGTGAAGGAATTCCGAATCCTGCCAGTTTGTCCAAGAGTATCGGTATTTGTACGTGATCATATGCACCCTTACCGTCAAGAAAAGCTGCCACTACTGTCTCTTTCGTTTGAAAGGCTGACGTGATATCCGTATTAAGCAAAAACAGGTTATACATGGTCCCTTTGCCTTTTCTGAAGCCGTATTGACTCCGAGGCAACAAATTACTTTTTTCAAGCCACCATTCTAGTCTCCTTTTTACCATCCGTTCCAGTGTTTTTGCAACACACGACGACAAGGCAATAGGTCTATAATTAGTACCGACATTTGGATCTTTACCACTTTTGAGAACTGGAATTATTACTTGCGTCTTCCATGTTGATATGAGGTCTTTCTTCATCCAGTACTGATTAAAAATGTTCAAGAGAAAGTCTTTCGCTTCTATAGGCAGGTGTGCAAGCATAGAGTAGTGTATATGATCAATGCCAGGGCAACTGTCGCTCGATACTTTAATAGCTTCGTTGAGTTCTTCTTTAGAGAAAGGACGAAGGAGAACATGATAGCGGTCTTCTTCAGCAGGGAACGGATGGTTTAAAAATGGCACCGTGGGAGGAGCGATTGTACCTATGAATTCCTCTAGCCAGGCCGTGGTAGCAGGGGGGGCAGGAAGACAGTCTTCTTGTTCTAAAAGCTTTTATTTTATGCCAGAAGCTTGCCATACTGGTTTCATTATTTACGGACAGGCAAAATTGTTTCCAACTGTCCTTGGTTTTCTTCAGGAATTTGTTAACTCGCGCGTTCACTTTTTGCACAGCCAAGAAGTTGTCCAATGAAGGATTCTGACGATAGGTTTTCAAGGCGAGTCGTCGCTTCGCAATTTCCCGAGAGCATTCCGAATTCCACCAAGGAGGAGAACGGTGCTTCATTACTGTAAACTCTTTTTTCTTAGGGATGCTGATGCCAGCTGCGACGTTCATAGCATTGAGTAAAACTGGATATGCATCTTCGTCCCGTAAGTCACGTCTCGTATTTGCGAGTGCCCGCCGAACCGTTTCCTGATAAGAGACCCAATTGGCTTCCTTTATTTTCCACGTACTATTAGAGTAACAGATGTGCGTAGTATCGACGTTGATGTTAATGTGAAACTCTATTGGGAGATGATCGGATCCCATTGAATCCTTTTTAACGCACCAATTAGATATTTCAGTAAAGCAGGGGGTGCAAAGAGTTACATCAACTGCGGAGGGTCTACGGAGAGGTGAAGCTATCATAGTAGGAAAGCCATCGTTGAGTATCTCTAGGTTATTATCTTCGATAACGTTTATCAAGGTCCTGCCGTTCCCGTCTGTCACGTCTCCTTCCCACGCTACATGGTGGGCATTCACGTCTCCAGCTACGATAAAGGGAGGACGAAGCTGACTTATTAATTGTCTCGAGTCATCTTCCACGATACTGTGGTGGGGAGCGTTATACAACGAGACAACTGTAAAGGTTTTGTGGGCAGTTCGTATCTCCACAGCAACTAATTCAAGGTTGGTGACAGGTACGTGTAACGGTTGTGGTCGATGCGGCAGCGAAGTTTTTACCAGTATAGCTACGCCGCCCCACCCATCGAGACGGTCTTCCCTTACTATAGAATAATTTTGAAAGCGAACAGTTCGTTCGAATTTGAACAGAACGATATCCGGCTGAGTTACGAACAGTTCTCGTTGCAAGCTTTCTCTATTAGAATTAGCCGATCTCGCATTCCACTGCAATACTTTTAAAGCCGCCATAATTTAGGGAGAGAGAGATTGAAATATGCCATTAACGAGGTGCCGGATATCGGAATTGTTCGTAGCACTAATTTTGTCTCATGTTTTGCATGACAATATCAATCACATTTATTATCTTATCTATAAGTTTAGCATGACCTTGAGGCTGTCGTTGATTCGGCGCTTGTGGTGTTGCTAATCTGTGAGCACCAGGCTGGTATAGATTTTGGCTGATAGGAGTGAATGAATGTTGCATGGGATATAACAGGCTGCGGTACTGAGACCACTCACGAACGTTACTTTGGTTGTTTACTTGCGCCTGCCGCCGGGGAGGCCGGTAAGCGGGCGTGTGTCTGCTGTGGCACAGTTGCACACTGAGTTGCGTCCCCACTTCGGCGTTGTTGACTCTGCATGCTTGCGGCGGGCAGCGGCGGGAAGAGTTGTGGGTTTTGAAAGTCCGGAGAGCTCAAATTTGTTGGAGCAGGAATGATCGGAGCCGGCAAGTGATGTTGAACCCCGGTGACGGATGCATAGGTTGGCATACGAGCAATAGACAGCGCATCCCTGAAGTGAATGTTGTTGAACGTAGCTAATTCTTGAGCTCGTCGCCGTATATGGTATTCCGGGCAGGAACGGTCCGTGGATGCGTGTTGTCCCCCGCAATGAGCGCAAATACTTATAGGTGAGACACAGGATTCAACATTATGTGGACCACTGCATTTAATGCATCTCATCTGAGATCGACATTGTTTGCTGATGTGCCCGTAACGAAGACAATTAAAGCACTGCCTGACAGTCGGTACATAAAGGTCTACGGGACATCTCGTTCCGTGAATAGACACTGCTTCCGGTAAGGTTTGAGAGTCGAAGGTTAACAAACAGGTCTGCAATTTAACTATTGGGTCTTTACCATATCTCTTCGTAAACCTCCGAACGCCTACAACAGGGAAGGGAGATTGTACGACTTCCAGAATCTCCGATTCTTCAAGGTTGGTGTCTACTTTCCTGATTACTCCCAGCTTATGGACAACAAAGGAAGGAATGTAAGCTTCTATATTTTTTGACTTTAATACCTCACTGGTAACTAGGAAATTAGCCGTGTCTGGGGTTTTCAGTTCCACCTTAACTTTTGTTTTTCCTGCTGAAGAGATGTTAAGTATAGAATTCTTCACTTCTGGCAAGGAAATATGCAATAATTTCCCTAGTGCGATAGGATGCAAGCGGCCTAAGTTTTTGTCCAAAGATTCCATGTAAACTACGAATGGTCCCCTATCTGTACGTTTGTAAAAGTTGAGAGACCTCGGAGTAGGTGCAGGTCCCACAGGAGGGGTGTAAGTTGCTGCATGTTGGTTAGGAGTGAGCCCAGAAGCAGTTGCTACAGGGGTCAGCTACATTTGAAACGTCAGTTACAGGTAAGGGTTGATTAGCGTCTGCTATGAAGGTTTTGGAATTTCTTAAATCCAGACTGACCTCACTTTGTCGCTTGTTTCTCGTAGCAGAGAAGCTGGAGGAATCCTGTTCCGATAAACCCATATGCTCTTCTGCTGGCTGTATTCCAGATTCTCCCCGAACAGCTGCTAACGGGTGGCTGATCACAGCCGTCGTGTTGTCCAATGTAGTTCCTGGAGGAGCTGGTAAGGGTGCTGCATCTGGATGTAGCCGCTGGCCAGGTGGTGGTTGTTGATGTTGTCCCATAGGGGCGTCGAAGTCACCACCCCCTTCTCCATACACCCCACCATACATGGCGGGGCTTGCCGTCACCGATAGTAATGTCAGGTGTTAATGTGCCTAACAGAAAACCGTACCAAACGAAAGCTGTTACGCGAGTGCACTAGTAGGTAAACACAAGCGTCACACGGAAGAGCGACCGCGTAGCACGTCTTAACACTTCCGCCTCTGCAAGCGAACTGTGCGTCACATTGAAAGGATTGCTTGGTAGCCAGACACATGCTCGGTGCACGTGGTAGCAGTCGGTGTGATGTCCATGTGTAGAATGGGGAAGGGCAGTGAACTGTCTAAGTTTGACCGAGAGTAGAATGTGATGGCCCGGAGGCTCGACACGAGCATTTCGAAAACTGCACAACTTGCCGGGTGTTCGAGGAGTGTCTTCAACACGTGGCGACACCAAGATGAAACCATGTCTAGACGCCGTGGGGTTGGGTGGTCACCCCTCAATACAGATTTCGGACGTCATAGGCTGAGCAGGTTGGTAAAACAGAACAGGCAGCGAACTGTGTCGAAACTAACATCAGATTTTAAACCTGGGCAGAGTACAAGTGTGTCTGAACAGATAGTGCACCGAACACTCGTAACGATGGGCTTTCACAGCCGACGAGTCACGCATGTGTCAGTGTTAACTACAACTGAAATAGGCACGTGACCATCGATATTGGACGTTGGTGCAGTGGCTGAGCGTTGCATGGTCTGATAAATCCCAGTACCTTCTTCATCATGTCGATAGGAGGGCACGAATCCGACGTCTTCCAGGGGAACAGCTCCTTGACATCTGTACTGCGGGATGGAGCCTGCATTATGCTCTGGATAATATTCATGTGGGCATACGTGGGTCCAGTGGAGCTCGTGCAAGGCATCATAACAGCCAAGGAGTATCGAGCACTGGTTGTAGACCACGTACACCTCTTCATGAAGATCATGTTTCCCGACGGCAGTGCAATTTTTCAGCAAGATAAGTCGCCCTGTCACAAAGCCAGAAGTGTGGTGGAGTGGTTCGAGGAACACAGTGCCGAGTCTCAGTTAATTTGCAGGCCTGCCAACTCGCCAGATGTAGGATGTGATTGAAAGTGGCGTCAGAGCTCATCCCCCCCCCCTCCCCCGCAATTTACGAGAATTAGATAACTTGAAACTTCCTGGCAGATTAAGGTAGGAGACGAGGTACTGGCAGAAGTAAAGCTGTGAGTACCGTGCCTGAGTCGTGCTTCGGTAGCTCAGTTGGTAGAGCACTTGCCCGCGAAAGGCAAAGGTCCCGAGTTCGAGTCTCGGTCGGGCACACAGTTATAATCTGCCAGGAAGTTTCATATCAGCGCACACTCCGCTGCAGAGTGAAAATCTCATTCCAATTAGATAACTTGTGTGTGTGCAGATGTGGTGCCAAACTACCAACCAAGGACTACCAACCAAGGCCTCATTGCTTTTTGATTCCATTCCACTATGCGTGGCCGCTGTTATCCGTGCCAAAGGAGGACGTACCGGTTGTTAGGCAGGTGGTCATATTGTTCTGGCTTATCAGTGCATTTTATAGGTGTTTTTTGTTATACCGAACAATAATTAGTCAACGAGACGCCTGATGCTGGTTGCTTCTACCTACGTGTTGTATATACGATCTGATGTCAGCCAATGCACATTGTGAGTCATACTTCATTCATCTCCTTACTTTTGCTTTCATTCCTATCATAGCGGAAAACGTAGGACTTGTGCTGAATGCAGCTGGTAATGGACAGTCTAGTTTCCGCAGCAGCTGGTGGTCTTGTGGTTAACGTCCCTGACTTTCGATCACTGGGTGCCGGGTTCGATTCCCTGGCAGATTTGGGATTTTCTCTGCTCGCGACTGGTTTTGTGTGAGTTATCATCATCGACGCGCAAGTCGCCTAAGTGACGACAAATAAAATGAGTTGCAACAGGCGACCGAACATTCAAACCAATAACGCTATTGCACATTTCACTTCAGCACGTTAGACCAAATTTTCTTTCTCCGAGAAACGACAACCAGAGCAAACGTACACCGATGGTCTCTATGTAATAGCTTTTGTAGAATCTGAAAAGGCCTTTTATTCAGTTAGGCATCCTGATGTCGTGCAAGCTTTAGCTGACCGAGTGGTGGAGCTTGCCTATTGTAAGATCCTGTACGATGTATCCTAAACTTCTACAGTTTTTTTCAGTGTCAGCAGAACAACGCAAGAATTTCTACTTTACAGAGAAGTGAAACAAGGTGATCTCATCTCTCCCAAGCCGCTCTCTGCCGTCCTGGAAATGACAACGTCGAAACTGACACAGGAAGAAAAAGGAGTTAGTACCCACAGGTATCGCATTTAGCTACGGAATGTCTAGCAGTGGGACTGAGCATAAGCCTTTCCGAGACAAAAGTTACGTCAAATATATGGAACACGGTAGGAGAAGTACAACTCAAAAGCGCGCTACTGGACACTGTCAGAGAATACATGTATCCTGGCCAGGTTGTAAATATGGCAGAAGACGTAAGATCTGAAATCTTTCGTCAAGCTAAGCTGGCAAGCAGTTGGAAGCTGTCTTCAGCTCAAACGTGGGCAGTAAAACTGGAGAAAACATACTTTTTGATCTGTGTGTCCTCCCGTTTTTGACTTACAGCTGTGAGACCTGAACACTTCATTTATATACAAGGCGGAAACCTAGAACTCCGCAGCGAAGTACAGATGAGTTTGTGTTTGTATTCACAAACAAAGACAAAAGAAGAGCAGAAGACATCAGATCTGTTACCGACGTCTGGGACGTTATGGACAGAACAGCTGTGAAATGGCAATGGGTCAGCCACGTTATCAGAAGAAATAATGACCGATGGACAAAGGCAGTGCTGGAATGTGGTCCAAGAGACAGGGACAGACAGTCTGACAAACAGATCAAGAGGAAAGCCGCCAGACCAACGGGTCGAAGATCTGCCGAAGATCGCTGGAGTCAAAAGGCTGAATGTCCTCCAAGACATTTCGTCCTGGAAACAGAAGTCGCCGACGGAACTTGGAGACACTATATCATTTAATTATAAAAATGGCTTTGCATTTCGCGGATACTTGTCGAAAATCATGTTGTACCATGGTGAGCTGCTATGAAAACCTACGTTAATGCTACAAATTTCAATTGTTATTGACGATCATCAGGTACAAGAAGATTTTTCAACTGTGGTATCTGTGTGGCGAAATAAAGGGCGACCATCAGAGCACAATTAAAAATCCCTACATTTACTGGAGTCGAGTGAGAAACCAACATTAAGCCAAATTTAGAATTCAGACAGACGGCATTAAAATAAATAAATCCGAGAGAGTCTCACAGTTAATCCTGTTGTAATAGAGGGAAAAGTAAAATTAGCTTGTTTCATTTGAATATTATGGCGGAAAAAAAAGTAAATGAGTTTCTAATTTGTTGAGGAGCTTAGTAGTTGACAAGAGACAGATTTTATTTCTCTGTCTGAGCACCAATAACCATGGCGATAAAAATCTTAATGTTAATTCTAACGTTAATGCCTATACGTTAACCGCATGTCCTTGTAGATCCAGTATGGATAAAGAAAGAGTTGTCGCATTCATTAAAAAAGGATACAAATGCAAAAATTGTAGACGTAAGTAAATTCTGTATAGATGCTTACGAGTTACTGTCAGAAAATGTAATACTGTTATTGTTACAGTACACATGTCTTCACTGAGTAATTAGGAAATTTTCACGAACAATTTTTATGAATTTTAGTGCTCTGTCAGACAGAAGGAATGGATTATTAATTTGTGGCGATTTTAATGTAAATTTCTTGAAGTAACCTGACGCGAAAAGGATCTATAAGTGCTTATAGCCACTTACAATTTGGTACGAGTCATAAATTTCCCTACCTGAGTTGTTCAAAACGTATTTTTCTTAGACTGTTTTCCAAATGTTCATGGAGATAAGTCATACAGTCTTGCTAATTATTTTTCGTGATCTGATGACGCATTTACCACCAGATAGGCAAGTGTCTGTTTAACTTCTGGTTTTGAACGAATGCATTTTCCGGAGCCGCTGTGGTTCCATAAAAACTGTAGTGGTAGTAGTAATAGAAGTAGTAGTAGTTTTATTCATCTGTAGACCACTCTGACAAAAATATTGGAAATGTCTTCATATTAAAAATGAAGAACACAAAAATAATATAATTCACGTATACCTGCATTAAATGCTTAGAGGTCGAGTCTGTCCAGGCTGGGACCGGTAGTAGAGATCAGAAATGAGCTGTGTATACTGGCTATAAACTCGCCAGACGTCATCTCCGAACTCGCCGCTTCCGCACTCTCGCAGACTCGACTCGCCATCACTGCCACTGCCCAGTTACGATATTAAGCTCGCCGCTTGAGTCCTGTCGGGTACAAGCGGGCTCTACC
This sequence comes from Schistocerca serialis cubense, assembly GCF_023864345.2. NCBI lineage: Eukaryota > Metazoa > Arthropoda > Insecta > Orthoptera > Acrididae > Schistocerca > Schistocerca serialis. The sequence continues at coordinate 672,454,662 of NC_064642.1, forward strand.
AGCGTAGGAAGGAGAGCGAGTACATGAGTTTGCAAGTATAGCCGAGAACTCACAGCACTGCTGCTGCGTTAGCAAACGTTGGTCATGACGAACATTATATACTACACACATCAAAAAAAGTTTTACATCACCCCGATTCCCAGAACTCCTGAAGATAGACGTTGACTGGGGATATTGTATCACAGACACAGTCCCTTTGACTGTTCAGAGATGTCACCAAACCCGCCCAAAGATGTAAACAATCATGTATGAGCAGCGCCTCTTAGACGGAGGGAGTCCGACAGCCGATCAGTTTCAGCCATTCAACCACTGAGGAGGTACTCGGCTCGTGTTGTCTGTAGTTCAACCATGCCTAGACGGTCAATACCGCAGTTCAATCGCGTCCGCATTGTTACTTTGTGCCAGGAAGGGCTCTCAACAAGGGAAGTGTCCAGGCGTCTCGGAGTGAACCAAAGCAATGTTGTTCGGACATGGAGAAGGTACAAAGAGACAGGAACAGTCGATGACATGCCTCGCTAAGGCCGCCCAAGGGCTACGACTGCAGTGGATGACCGCTACCTACGGATTATGGTTCGTCGAACCCTGACAGCAACTCCACCTTATTGAATAACTGAATAATGCTTTCCGTGCAGCCACAGGACGTCGTGTTACGACTCAAACTGTGCGCAATAAGCTACATGATGCGCAACTTCACACCCGATGTCAATGGCGAGGTCCATCTTTGCAACCACGACACTATGCAATGCGGTACAAATATGCCCAACAACATGCCCAATGGACCGCTCAGGATTGGCATCACGTTCTCTTCACCGATGAGTGTCGCATATGCCTTCAGCCAGACAATCGTCGGAGACGTGTTTGGAGGCAACCCCGTCAGGCTGAAAGCCTTAGACACACTGTCCAGGGAGTGCAGCAAGGTGGAGGTTCCCTGCTGTTTTGTGGTGGCATTATGTGCCCGGCCGACGTACATCGCTGGTGGTCATGGAAGGCGCCGTAACGGCTGTACGATACTTGAATGCCATCCTCCGACCGATAGTGCAACCATATCGGCAGCATATTAGCGAGGCATTCGTCTTCGTGGACGGCAATTCGCGCTCCCATCGTGCACATTTTGTGAATGACTTCCTTCAGGATAACGACGTCGCTCGACTAGAGTGGCCAGCATTTTCTCCAGACATGAAACTTATTGAACATGCCTGGGATTGATTGAAAATGGCTGTTTATGGACGAAGTGACCAACCACTCTGAGGGATCTACGCCGAACCATCGTTGAGGAGTGAGACAATTTGGACCAACAGTGCCTTGATGAACTAGTGGATAGTATGCCACGACGAATACAGGCATGCATCAATGCAAGAGGACGTGCTACTGGGTGTAAGAGGTACCGGTGTGTATAGCAATCCGGTCCAACACCTCTGAAAGTCTCGCTGTGTGATGGTACAATACGCAATGTGTGGTTTTCATGAGCAATAAAAAGGGCGGAAACGATGTTTATGTTGATCTCTATTCCAATTTTCGGTACAGGTTCCGGAACTCTCGGAACCGAGGTGATGCTAAACTTTTTTTTGATCTGTGTATATGCGATTGGACCTTATCTAATATAAATTTCACCTTCAAGAAATCGTTCACACAGGAGAACCGTACAAACATACCGCCATTTGACCATGGGCTAGACTCCCGTATGGACGACATAATAATAAGCATCCCTGGCGTAAAAAAACAGTCGAAAGATTTGAAAGTAAAGATATCACCAGGTCCGGATGGAATCCCAGTTCGATTTTAGAAAGAGTACTCTACGGCATTGGCTTCTTACCTAGATTGCATTTATCGCGAATCTCTCGCCCAGTACAGAATCCCAAACGACTGCAAAGAAGCGTAGGTGGCTCCAGTGTATAACAGGGTAAAAGGACGGACCCGAAAAATTACAGACCAATATCCCTAAGTTCTGTTTGCTGCAGAATCCTTGAATATATTCTCAGTTAGAATATAATAAACTTTCTTGAGAATGAAAAGCTTATGTCCACGAATCAACATAGTTTTAGAAAACATCGCTCGTGCGAAACTCAGCTTACCCTTTTCTCACATGATATACTGCGAACTATGGATGAAGGGCAACAGGCAGATTCCATATTCCCAGATTTCCGGAAAGCACCTGACAGGGTGCCACATTGTAGGCTGTTAACGAAGGTCCGAGCATATGGAATAAATTCACAGATATTTGAGTGGCTCCAGGACTTCTTAAATAATAGAACCCAGCATGTTGTCTCGACGGCGATTGTTCTTCAGAGAGAAGGGTATCGTCAGGAGTGCCCTAGGCAAGTGTGATAAGACCGCCGTTGTTCCCTATAAACAAAATGATTTGGCTGACAGGGTGGGCAGCAATCTGCGGTTGTTTGCTGATGGTGCCGTGCTGTACGGTAAGGTGTAGAAGTCGAGGAACTGTAGGAAGATACAACACAACTTAGACAAAATTTCCAGTTGGTTTCATGAGTGATAGCTAGCCCTAAATTTGGAAAAATGTATGTTAATGAGGATTAGTAGGAAGATCAAACTTGTAATGTTCGGATACAGTATTACTAGTGCCCTGCATGACACAGTCAAGTCGTTCTAACATCTGGGCGTAACGTCACAAAGCAATATGAGATGAAACGAGGATGTGATAACTGTGGTAGGGAAGGCGACTTTGGTTTATTGGGAATATTTTAGGATAGAGTGGCCCACCGGGACGCTGGCACACCTGTTCTTGAGTGCTCCTCGAACGTTTGGGATCCGTAAGAGCTCGCATTAAAAGCAAGAAATCGAAGCAATTCAGAGAGGGGCTGTTACCGGTAGGTTTGAACAACACGTACGTGTTACGGAGATGCTTTGGGAACTCAAATGAGAATTCTTGGAGGGAAGGCAACGTTCTTTTCAAGAAAATTTGATAAAATTTAGAGAACCGGCATTTGAAGCACGACTGGAGAACGATTCTACTGCCGCCGACATACCTTGCGCGTAAGGATCACGGAGATACGAGAAATTAGGGCTTGTATGGAGGCGTACAAGCAGTCTTTTTTCCCTCTCTCTATCTGCGAGTGTAACAGAAAAGGAAATGACTAGTAGTGGTATAGGTTACCCTCCGCCACGCACCATACGGTTACTTGCGGAGTATCTGTGTAGATGTAAATGTAGATGTAACATCGTGTACAATCATGTTTCAATTTTTCTCCACAGGTTCTTTTCCTCTCCTCAGTCCACTTTGTTCCTGGTCTGGTGGTGACTCCATTCTCTGGCAGTACTGAGCCGTGGCGGACTGGCGCCAGCACCGGGTTATAGCGTTGCGATCGATTTTGGAGGCTATATGTGATCTTTGGATATCGTGTGGCTTTCTTCCGGGTTGGCGGGCTTCAAGAGTCGGCCTTCAGCTTTCGAAAGAAAAACATTGAGAGACTTGGGAAAGGAGTGTCGACTGCGACCGGGTGTACCCTATCAGCGTGATACGCCGCGGAGTTGTATTGGTCGGAAAGTCTGTGTTTTGGGGCAGCTCGGAGATCCAAGTTTCATGATTTCTATCAAGTTGTTCTATCAATTTGTTCTGAAGTAAAGTGGTTAAGCTGCATGAGCCGCTGAGTTGTGCTGTGTGCAAACATCAAGTAAGTTGGGCGTTAGTGTATGTGACTGAGCGACATGTTAAGAGGCGTTTCACTCGCTATATGATTGTGGAACTTACACAGCCGTTAATCGAAAAGTATGTGGATGAGCTCCGTGTGAGCTGGTTAAATGTTGGCCACGCAGTGAAGTCTTAGTTATAACTTTACTGGTTGTTCTCTAATTGATCATTAAGGGTATTAAGTGATTGAAAACTGCACCTAAGTGATATCACTATTATCGGTGAAACGTCCTTAAATGGTTTCAATTTAAAGGTCAGTGATTGCTGTGGACGGAACATGTTGTAGACTGATGCACGTATGTCTGGTGCAAGGATTCTGCTCTGTAATTTTGTGTGTGTTTCAGAGAGTTGCAATTGTCCTATGTTTGTGAAAAGCTGCTGTAAGTGCCAATGCCTTGGCGGGGAGTGAGGTGTAACCCGCAGCCTAGGCCCTGCTGTGTTTACGTAACCTTGCTACTGCTGGATTGCTTTGGGCGAAGACCCCATACCAAAACTTTAGTATATCTTTCCTTTCCACCAAGGCGGGTAAAACGTGTTTTGTAATTTGATTGTGATTTTCTGATGTTTAAAAAAAGTTTTTTTGGGGGTTATATAAAGATAGACCTGCAACTAAGTAAACGTTAGCAAATAGAGCAGGTGTAAAGTAATTAAATTCTCTCTATCGACTGTCATGTAATTTTGGTCTAATTACAGCGATCTGTCTATGTAGTCCAAGGGCTTGTTGAGTCAATGTCACATCTCTATTTAAGTTACAGTGTGTAGTCACGTAAAGTGTAATCTGGGTTTGTTTCATGGCAATCTTTCTTGCTTCTGTTACACATCCATGTTCTAGTGAACTGTGGTTAACCACGTGAGTTTTAAGTGTTGCTTGGGCCGTGCAGTAATCAAATGCAATTAAGTGGCTGGCTCACTCCGATAGGAACCGTACTGTCAGTTGTAAGATTTTGTTAAGTGTGGCGAAGCCACGGCAATGCTGTGTTTACTAGTTGTTTCTTAACTGATTCCATATGAATTTTATGGTTATACCTGATGGGTTCTGATAACTGTCTTGTTTCGATAAGAACTTATACTAAGTACCCGCTGCATTGTACTGAAGATTGTGGGGAATTATCTGAAGGAACCTTATGCTAATAAATTAAGTATGTGTAAATCAAAGTATGACTACCAGCCATGATTCGTCATCCCGTTTCCCGTCTTGATAATAGTTGTGGTATGGATTGCGCAAGGTCATATTAAAGGGGCCACGGTCCAAATTCACTTTTGCTAATTTTTTGTCTGTAAGAGATTCAGCTCAAAATTTCTGATAGATTTACATGAGCCTCTTCTAAATCCCTGCTGTAAATTCATTTTGATATTTAATCTCTATTCAGAGAATGTCTAGCAAATACAGTGACATGCACACACTTTCGACTCGATACTGAGTCTGTGACGACAGTACAAAGAAAAAGGAGATGAGGATGAAGTGTATTCTCTAAATGGCGATTTATTATTAAAATAAATTTACAGTGTACTTAGCGGTCACGCGGTTCCAGACTGTAGCGCCTAGAACCGCTCGGCTACTCCGGCCGGCGAAGAAGTTACAGAAACGAATGATAAGCTATACAAACTAGTCTATAAATGCAAGTTGCCATGACTAAAATAATATACAAACAGCACAATGATGTTGTTGTTTACATTTGACCGACCACTTACGTTTTCTCATGATGGGGGTGGGATAGACAAGAGCCGGCCGGCGTGGCCGTGCGGTTCTAGGCGCTTCAGTCTGGAACCAGGTGACCGCTACGGTCGCAGGTTCGAATCCTGCCTCGGGCATGGATGTGTGTGATGTCCTTAGGTTAGTCAGGTTTAAGTAGCTCTAAGTTCGAGGGGACTGATAACCTCAGATGTTAAAGTCCCATAGTGCTCAGAGCCATTTGAGCCATTTTTGGATAAACAAGAATTCAACCATTTTGTTTGTATTTTGTTTAAATTTTTTTGTCTCAACCATTGAACATTTTCCATACATCACTCTTCCTGTAATGGAGCACATTTGCAATTTTATATACCGCATCACTTAATTTTCGCCTTGCATCCTCCACAGCCTCACAAAACAGCTACGTTAGAGGCCATCTGATCCTGACAGTTGGTCATTTAGATGTGTCAACAATACAACCGTAAGATCGTACACTCAATTTCCTTACTAAGTCACTATCTTGCCTCATGCGGTAATGGCCGTCATCCGGTCGGCCGCAATTTCAAATACGTGTACCGCCATTTACACCGCCGCGTTTCCTACAACAGCTACCGTGGCATGAGGGCTCTTCCACGAACGATGACGGCACTGCCAATGAGATGCAAGCAGCCCCTCTCCGGAGCTCCAGCGGCGTGTGTACTTAAGTTCGAACATTCATGCATTGACCCCTTTTTGTGTGTTTACCAGCTGAATAACATTTACAGACATTCATAGTAGTCAGGGCTCTACGACTTCTCAGTAGACACTGTATTGAAGAGTGACATATGAATCTTTTGTATCTCCTCACAGCGTGCATAGAAGACGTAACACCTTACACCCCTGTACGCTTCAGTAAGACAGGACGATTCGACGGGTAGAAAGCGATCGCAACAACACGGTCGTCCATATCCAAATATCTCTGAGCTGCGAGCGATTGTGAATTTTTTGTTGATTTCTATGCATCAGTACAGTGATGGCATTATATCTGTTTTGGAGTACTATAGCGCGTTATGGCGTAAAATATTGTGAAGTATCTGTCATGGAAATGCGATTTTAAGGATGGAAACCAAATTGTGAAATTATACCGAAATATGAGACGTAGAAAATAAAAAGGAAGGATAAAAATATAACCACCCAATAGTATCCTTATCTGTCAGATACCGACCATATCATAGCTACCACATAACAATGTTTAATACATCGAGTCATAATATAGACGAACATCTACTAGGAACGTATGAGTACTTTTTTATTTCTTTTTAGTGTTACTTTGAATTTCCCTCACGCTTAAAGTGGCAGCACGCACTCAGTGACAAAATTCATGCCACGCAGGGTAGCCGCGCGGTCTGAGGCGCGTAGCCACGTTTCGCGCGGCTCTCCCCGTCGGAGATCCTAGTCCTCCCTCACGCATGGGTGCGTGTGTTGTCCTTAGCCTAAGGTAGTTTAAGTTAGATTAAGTGTGTAAGCCTAGGGACCGATGGCCTCACCAGTTTGGACCTATAGGAACTTACTTCCACCACCACAAAATTCACAAAAATGTGCGTGAGAGCAATTGATGATTTTTAATAGAAACAGAGGAGGAGCTCGTAACAGATGGAAGGAACCAACCTAACGCTGAGGTAGCAGCAGCGCCTTGATTTCTAAGGTATGCATCCCACAGCATTGCACTCGAACTCACTGTTTCTTATCTCTAACAGGTAGTCGGCCATGACCTTATGGTAAGAACCACCCTGTCATTTGCCTGAAGTACTTTAGGGAAACCACGGAAAACCTAGTTCAGGATGGCCAGATAGAGATTAGAACTTCCACCCACCCGAACGTAAGGCCAGTTTATTCAACAGAGAGCTACCTCCTTCGGTGTATCTCTGTTGTACAATACTTTTTACAAACAAGTGGCTTAATAATATAAAAGACTAGTGCTACACTGTTCATTCATTCTCACTCACTGTTTCTGTACACACTACACACACATTGTTTCACAACATCATACACATTATCAACTGCAGCGACGATGGCTGTTTCCATTTTGTGTGCCGCAACTTCCTATGTGCTAGTCTTCTCTATGTAAATGGCCAGCATGTAGCCACATCAATATTACATTTTTATGTTGCATACAAATGTTCTATTTTTGTTCAGTTGACACCTTATAACTTTTATCGTGAATTTTATCTATGCAACAGAGAACTAAGTAACTAAATGTTCCTTCACATATCGTCAAAATCACGAACTGGACAACAGAACGAAATTCGCTGAGTTTAAACAACCTTCAGAAGATCCAATCTGGCAACAATACTCGTATAACAGTTTACAGTATCCAGCGTCTCGATCAGTTGGTACAACACCGGTGTTAGGCATCTGGTGCCGTACTTCACGCATCTAACAGCGATGTTGTTCAAACATTTTACAAAGTTTCAAATGTTGGATGAGGTATGCTGTTAGCTTGCTGACCTAAGAGACCCACCCAAGGAAAAAAACAGCCTTTATCTGTAAGTAAAAGAAGCAGTGAAATGCGGAAATAATTGCTTATAATTAGCCATTAAATTGCTATTAAACATCGATATCATAACAGAATTGAATGATACGTCCATGGTATTTGAAAATAAATCTGACATATATCAGTCATCTGACACGTATACGTAGACATTCAGCCATGAGCACTGTGCAACGTACTTCACATGATTGCAGAGTACAGAAGTATATATAGATGTGGAAGACACTGCTGAAAATAAATACGTTTATTGCGTGAACTGAGAGAAAAGAGTGTTGATCATTGACACCTCTATTGCACTACCGACGCGTTTACCTACACAAGTGTGGTGTACGGCAACTTAGTATGGAAACATCATCACCAAATAACACCACAAATAAAATGTTAAACTAATTTTGGAGACTGAGAGTATGAAAATTATCTACCTCGTTGCGGTTACAGAAAAGGGCAAATTAATTAGATCACGTTGTACAGCGCAGGCGCTTCGTGCGCACGAACAGGTGTTAATTACGACCATGTCATTGTGTAATGTTGACATACGTGAACTCAGTTACGCAGTTTGACTAAGTAATGCAATCAAATTATACTGTGCAGTCAGCTGACTACCAACACACCGCTTGCATCCTAATACCTAGGTCACACATGAACAATGATTTGTCTCTAGGATTAACTTAATGTTTTAATGAAACTGATGTACTTTTTTTGTACGAGACCGTACCAACTCTTTTTGTGGTTTACGTAGTCGATAAGAGCATACTCATCTTGTAAGTTATTTCAAAAAAGAAGTTGCTTGCGTAGTCTCTTGAAGCAGAAAAAACTTTTCTAGAACGCACTGCAATTGTGGAAGAGAGCTCACTGACTTTGTGTGAGAGCCGTTTGGTAAGCTCTCTAAAGTTCTGTAAGAGGGGGCGGTGGGATTTAGTCAAGCGTCATCACTATTGGTAAGCGTGATTCTTGTAGCGATTGTAAACAAAATTTGAACAGTGTCACAAAGGAAACACTTTCCTGTTGTTCTGCAACTAAACTGCCCGACAAAAAATGTGAAGCACCCAGGAGGATATGAGGAAACGTAATGAAACTTGTAACCTACCCTCTCCTTCCTGCTTCCTTCTATTGTCCACATTAAAGTCTTTTATGAAGATTTGAGGAGAGCGAAGATTACAATAAACTTTCTAGTGTACTTAGCTTGTGATGTTGAGGTGGCTCCAGCTCTTCTTGTCTAGAGGTCTGATTCTTGAAGCTGAAAATCTCACATTTTAGGTGCTCACGGTTGGATTGAAATAAACAAATTTGAAGATTGCTTTTGCAGAATTTTTATTTTTACGTAAATATATTTTCTCACATTTTAGTATACCATACAGTATTTCGATTTTTCACATTAACAAAGCCGAATTTACATTGTTCGCACAAAAATAAATCCGATCGCATCAGAAGCATGCTTACGACTCCTTCCCTCTGCGGATATAACAATATTCCAAAGGGTTTACAATTTTTCTTTTACAATGAATTTCTACTGGCTTTAATTTCGATTGTTATTTCATAAATTAATCCAGAAATAAGCAACGTAAACAACACAGGATTGTGTAATTAATAACAGAAATTTTTAAGTGTGCCAATAATTAGTAATTTCAAATCTTTCTAAAAAATAGTTTTAACTGTGCATTCAGAAGTAGTACTTACCGATTAGAACATCGAAACTGAAATATTTTATAAAGTAATTCCTTTTCATAAATTTTAGCTTGAAATATAACATACTGTGTATAAAATTGTATGAAAGTTTTCAGAAAAGCAACTGAGATAATATTGACCTATGCAAAATTCGAAAAATGATACTGGTATCGACAACTACTGTTGAGAAAAGGTAATGCTAGAGGAAGATGTCTCGTTACAAACTTCAGGGGGTGAGAGGTTATGTAACGTTTCTGTAGTGATAAAAAAAGTCTAATCCCATTCACAAAAAGCACCCTTATCAGCATGTCGATGCATCCCCTCTTCCCAAGATGGGAACGATGTCGTAAGGCAGTTGTATCCTACTTAAGGCAAGCTGGCTGTAATATTTCTGCCTTTGCAGCCATCATATTCAGCTACAAGAAGCTGTTCTTAGAGCAGTTGAGAAGGCACCTGTGGGAAGATGACGGAATCTGGTGTGAGGTACCGATAACAGATGGTTTGTTCGACACCGGTATCGTGAGAAAGACCGCTTAAATTGTGGTCCTTCTCCGTGGTTGGCTGCTGCGTTCAGAAACTGCGCGCCAAAATGATAATCTTCTGTTTTTAATATTAGAAAACCTAAACAGTGTATTTACTTGCGTTTCATATAAAAGCAACTCTCAGTAGCAGTCTATCATTCCATAATTTGAAACGTGTTAATTACCATCAGAATAGTAGACATTTGCTGAACGGAAAGGCGGATGAAGCTTTCGAGTATCTTCGGATCGCGCCTAACTGGGATGGTAGCGGAATGGTTCGGGCTGTAAAATCAGAGCTGGTTCAGCTGTCTCAGACATGTTGTCTGCCGCGGTCAGTATCAATTAAGACTCAATTAGCAATGTCTGGTGAGAAAAGGCTGTAACGGAACATCCTTCTCCAGCATTACTTTTCCTCAACAGTAGTTGTCGATACCGGTATCATTTTTCGAATTTTGAACAGGTCAAAAATATCAGAGTTTTTTTTCTGAAAACTTTTATGTGGTTTTATGCAAAGTATGTTATATTTCAAGCTAAAATTTATAAAAAGGAATTACTTTATAAAATATTTTAGTTTCCATGTTATAATCGATGAGTACTAGCTCTGAATGTACAGTTGACATCATTTTTTTAGAATCATCTGAAATAACGGATTATTTGCACACTAAAAAACCTGGAACAATATCAACATGACAAGCTGAGTAAACTTGGAAGTTTATTGTAATCTTCGCTCCACTCAAAGCTTCATAAAAGACTTTGCTCATTCATTACTTGAACTGGGAATTGTTTAATGTGAACAATGGATGGAAGAAGGAAGAAGGGTGGAGATTACAAGGTGAGAGGTGCTTCGGTAGTCTCGGAAGACAGCCATGTTGTCTTTCTTAATCGCTATCGTTTAAGGAATTATTAGCAATCTCTGGCTATTTGGATGTGGGATTGAGAACAATTTGATGGTAACTAAGCAAACACGCAGTTCATTGTTATGGCTATTTTCTATGAACGTGTGAAAAATGGAGGCAACAGAGCATACTTTAGCCTTCAGGATGTGCTGAAGAAAAGATCCCTCTCAAGAAGTTTTAAGATCAGACTATAGCAAAGTATGATTATGCCAGTGGTAATATGCGGTTGTGAAAGCCTCACCTTTAGGAGAACAGATTAAGAGAAACTATTTGTTTCCGAACGAAAAATCCTCCGAAAAATATATCGTCCTGTGATGGATTCACAAACAGGGGAGTGAAGAATTCGAAAAAGCGAAGAATTAAAAGAGCTTTACGCACAGCCTGACATTATAAAAAGAATAAGAAGAAGAAGATTGACCTGGGCTGGACAAGTAGCAAGGATGAATGAAGGAAGGATACCACATGATGTGTTTCTGGGAGCTGTAGCTGGAAGGAGGTACCGGGTACGATCGCGGACAAGATGAAAGGTCGATATGGACAAGGACACCGAGGACACGAGACTAGGAGCAGCTGAGTGGTGGCAGGAGGCTCGCAACCGGGAACGATGGAGGAGGAGTGTGGATCAGGCATATGGTCACTAAGGCCCAAGCCACAGATAAGTAAAGTAAATGTGAAGAATGGAAATTATTTGTGATTCATAAGGTGGAATATAACTGTGCAGTTTCTCGTATCCTGCCAATAAAAAGCGAGTGGCTTCAGGTGTAAACAAACTAATTGAAAATTTTATTCAAACAAACTCAGTTCCTCGTTAAGAGTTTATTTAAGCCTAAAGATAACGGATTCACGACCTACGTGCTGTTTTCTACACCACCTTAATGAAGAGTAAAGTATAACTCTTCAGGCTTTCCCGGCGAGATCTTGACATGTGGAATAATCGGGCCTACTGCCGGATGTTTGTGTCGCTCTTGGCACAAAACGCCAAACGCGGGTCCGGCCCCAGACAGCTGTCACGACTACAGATGGTGGACGAGCCGGGCGCGGGCGGCCGTGGGAGCACCAGGGAAGGGCAAAACCTCAGGAGCAGCACCAGGCGGGCGCGGACCGCGAACGGAACGCCCGACACAGGACGGGCCTCACACAGCTGCCACAGACGGTGACCAAGTCGGGCGCGGACGTCCGAGAGAGCACCGGGGAAGAGACAATACAGTACAGGCAGCCCCAGGCGGGCGCGGACGGCAGAGAGAGCACCCAGCGCCCTCTGGGCATAAATACTGGACAAGATCCTCCAATACGGCAGTCTCAGGTAGCACCTGAAGAAGGCAACGAGTTACGTGGCCGAAATATTGCGCCAAGGGCGACACAAACATCCGGCAGTAGACCCAATTATTCCACATGTCAAGAGTGAAGTAAACAAAACCTGCAACATGACTTCCTGGTAACGAGGCTCGTCCTCCTTGTTTCCTTGCAAAAATAAAGAATATGCATATTAATACACGTCACATAACGTGTAAACTTGTAATCATGTTAGTTGTTAATAATCTGGAAAATAGTAATGCTAGACAAAGCAGTAGACAAGTTTACTTTCACATCTCCTTAAGGTGGCTTCTCCGCCACCAGGTTTCCTGTCTCAAACTGTGCAGTGGAGCATTCCCTATATCCTCTTACATTTTTGTACGCTCTTACGGTAACACCTTGTATGCCTTACTAGATCTGGTAACTACACTAAATATGAACACTACTATGCACTCCCGTGACAGAGAACTGCAACACTAGTTATTTACATATTCTTTGACGGTACGTATGTGTACGATTTTACATTTAAATAACACCATATCTTGTGGGAGCTTCACTTTTTTTGTGTGTAATTCGGCTGTGTGTTATGTATTTCCTCATGAACCGCTTTCCAGCCTATTACGCAATGAACAAGTCACAAACGGGACGTCACAAGCATAGGTAAAATGACGTGCTAGTGATAGGTGCATTACTGAGACGAACACAGTGCTTATAAGGGGAATTATAGCATTTTTTGTAAGCTGTAACAGAAATCGTTACAAAAAAATTAAGTAATAAAGTTAATTTTACTACTGCGATCGAAAATTTGAGTAACTTTAACTTAATTTAACAGAGAGGGAAAAAGGAAACTGTATTTCGTTATTTAAAGATGGCATTCAGCGTCAATATCTGGTTTCAAATATTTCCAGTAGTCTCATCTTTCTACTTTTGGCAATGTGTATTTTTTTAAACTGGGACTACTGGATCTCTTGAAGTGATATGACGGTTCATTTCGTGGGGATATAATCTAAAGACATCGATAACTTCTACATCGGGCACTCATTGGCAGAAGGGGAATGAGGGAAATCTGCTATCTTCGTCACAAGAAAATCATCTTTCCGGATAAAGGCCTCCGGCGAAAGAGTTGGAATGGTTCATATTGTGCTTAGGACGCCAGAAGGCGGGTTACGTAAGTGCTCACGCACAAGTGTTTGAGGAAGCCAGACACGTTAAAGCTAACCGATCCGTGGACATGTTTGCTGTGAAGCCCTTACGACACCTTGGATTTTTATGGAACCACAGCGGCTCCGGAAATTCCGAGGCTATTTTCAAACCCCAAACTAATGAGGAATGGTAGCTGGGAAGTGTTACTTTCCTGTTCAAAGTAGTATACCGGGAAATTTTCGTGGCAGGAGCAAGCAAAGCGGTGGGGTAGAAGAGTGCCGCGTGACCAATGTTCACATCTACATCTACATTTACACTCCGCAAGCCACCCAATGGTGTGTGGCGGAGGGCACTTTACGTGCCACTGTCATTACCTCCGTTTCCTGTTCCACACGCGTATGGTTCGCGGGAGGAACGACTGCCGGAAAGCCTCCGTGCGCGCTCGAATCTCTCTAATTTTACTCCTCGGGAGGTATAAGTAGGGGGAAGCAATATATTCGATACCTCATCCAGAAACGCACCCTCTCGAAACCTGGACAGCAAGCTACACCGCGATGCAGAGCGCCTCTCTTGCAGAGTCTGCCACTTTAGTTTTCTTAACATCTCCGTAACGCTATCACGCTTACCAAATAACCCTGTGACGAAACGCGCCGCTCTTCTTTGGATCTTCTCTATCCCCTACGTCAACCCGACCTGGTACGGATCCCACACAGTGAGCAATACTCAAGTATAGGTCGAACGAGTGTTTTGTAAGCCACCTCCTTTGGTGATGGACTACATTTTCTAGGGACTCTCCCAATGAATCTCCACCTGGTACCCGCCTTACCAACAATTAATTTTATATGATCATTCCACTTCAAATCGTTCCGCACGCATACTCCCAGATATTTTACAGAAGTAACTGCTACCAGTGTTTGTTCCGCTATCATATAATCATACAATAATGGATCCTTCTTTCTATGTATTCGCAATACATTACATTTGTCTATGTTAAGGGTCAGTTCCCACTCCCTGCACCAAGTGCCACCCGCTGCAGATCTTCTTGCAATGTTAGCATGCTTCCGCGCACGTTTATGAGACAGTCACTCAAAAGAGTTAAGCAACCAAGCATGTGTTTCCTGAACTGGGTGGGAGCAGAGCGGAGATGAATCAGTCGATGTTAGGCTAGTGTAGGCTGCCCAAGGGTGGGCTGGAATGTGTGGAAGATACGCTACACGAAGCAAGAGGCTGGGAGGTCTAGAATGAGTAGCAGAAAGCGAAGAGACGCCGTTTGCGTATCTCAAGGTACAGTGCCGAAGTGAATTAGTAGCAAGTTTGCGGATTGCGGGAAGGAACCCTTTTCGGTAAAGGACGGGAGGATCAGTAGTTTTCTGTTACTGTGGCTAGTTTCTAGGAGCACCTATGAGTTGCTAGGGGTGTTGCTGAGGTTACTTCTGCTGGAATACGAAGCTAGGAATTGATGAGCTTTACTTTAATAGCGCAACCTTGAATGGAAATTTAATAAGAGAGCTTGACTGACTTGTCCGTATTAGTAGTTAGTATTTCCCCTCTTTAACGTGTTTTCAGGTATTTTCTACTGTCGCTGCATTACAGTGTGTTCTGAAATATTTGTCTGTGGAACGGGAAATTTGTTTATTTAATTAGATTTATTACCGTACATTTCTTGTCGTTGACATCATTGTAGTTCGCCTATCCTTTGAACTGATGATGAGTTTTCGTAAAATCAGCAGTGAGATGGGCCTGCTGAGCCACAGTGTCCCACAGAGTGAACATATTATGGTGAGTCGAACGTTCCATTTACTTTTAGTTTTCGGTGTTGGGAGAGTTAGTATTAAATGCAGCCAAAAACGATTAACTACGTTTAGGTAGCTAAGAAAAGAGGTGATACGTTACAATAAATATATGACGCAGAATGCCAGCTTCGTTTTAAATGGTCAAGCACAGTTTCCTTGTTGAATTAAACTCCAGTCAGTTAGTTAGTTAGTTGGTTGCGTGTTCCATTGATCAATCGCACGGTACGGTAGCCGTTATGATGTGGAACGTGTCAAGTGCACAAGAAATGCACATATGAAACAAGAGTTTTTAATGCATATATATTACAATACAGAGTTAAAGATTAATATTTTTATTATTTACCCCATTCCCTTAAATGGCACAAAATGCATATACTATATTTATCGATTTATTTATTCCTATTCAAGAATTCATCTATGGTATAGAAGGAGCTGTCAAGGAGATATGATTTCAATTTATTTTTTAAGCTCTTACTGCTGTCTGTCAGACATTTTATTTCATCTGGTAATTTGTCGAAAATTTTTGTAGCAGCATATTTTACCCCCTTCTGTGCCAAAGATAGGTTGAGTAAAGGATAGTGCAAGTCCTTTGTTTGGTATACTTATAGGTTGCTTTGTCTATCTGTCTGTCTGTGAGACTGTTAAGAATACTTTCTCTCAGGAACAGGTAGACGTATAAAGTTGAGTTTCATGTCACATACTAAGGTCTACGGTGTCTTGGCGGCTTAAAACTTTAAACGTGTAAGTCAATGCAACCAAAAAGATACTGCCATTTAGGTCATTTGTTTCGATCCTCGCAAACTCACTCATCAAATCCTATAGCGTACTTTCCGTCTAAACTTGGCAAGAAGCAAGGTTTTACAGTAAAAATAATGGAAAAAGTCAGAAAATTGTTAAACTGTAAATATATCACATAAAAAAATATTTATGTCATTACATAATTACATTTCATTCGTAATCTGTCAAAAATCTCAATAACTACTATTGTGGTTTTCTGTAATAGGTAGAGTGATACACAGGGAATGTTTCTGTTTATAATTTACAAACATTTCGCGCTAACCGGCTGAGGTACGAAGAAATGAAGTCCCTGTCTCTATGAAAACGACGCCGTCACGCGGTTCCAGACTGAAGCGCCTAGAATCGCTCGGCCACACCGGCCGGCGGCTGAGGATCCATAGCACAAACAGGCCCTTCGAGGTGGTCCCACAGGTTCTCGATTGGGGTTTAATTCGGGCAGTCTGGGGGCCAGAGGGGTACGGTAAACTCATTCTAGTGCTCTTAGAGCCTTGCATGTACACTACGAGCTCTGTGAGATATTGCGCCCCGCGGAGTGGCCGCGCGGTTTGAGGCGTCTTGTCACAGAATACGCGGCCCCTCCCACCGGAAGTTCGAGTCTTCCCTCGGGCATGGGTGTGTGTGTTGTTTTTAGCATAAGTCAGTTTAAGTTAGTTTGAGTAGTGTGTAAGTCTAGGGACCGATGACCTAATTAGTTTGGTCCCTTAGGAAATCACACACATTTGAACACATTTGACATGTTGCATGGTCCTGCTGGTAGACGCCGTAGTGCCGAGGAAAAACAAACTGCATGTGGGGGCGGACATGGTACCCAAGGACAGGTACATACTTGTGTTGATCCATTGTGCCTTCCAGAATGACGAAATCATCCAGGGAATGACACGAAATCATTCCTCAGATTATAACGCTATTTCCTACTGCCTAGAGCCTTCTGACGATTGTTGCAGATCGCTTGCTTTCAGACGTTTCACGTCGTGCACGCCAACGGCCATCTGTCCGATGGAGCATAAAACATGATTCAGCTGAAGAGGCCACCTGTCACCACTCATTGGGCTTCCAGTTGCTGTACTGGCGAACAAATTCCAGCCTTCGTCGCCGATGACCAGTAGTCAGCTTGGGTCACGTGTCATGGGTGCGTGAACCAGGCGCCTGCCCAGAAATGTTCGCTGAACGGTCGTTGATGAGACACTGTTGACTCAGCTGGGTGGTCAGTTGCTCAACGGCGGCACGTTTGTTCTCCCGCGCATATCTCTGCAACCGTCGTTCCACTCCTGTCATCCATGACCGCTGATGTACCAGACTTGCTTCGGCGCCGGTTTTGGGTAGCGCCATTTTGCCATGCACGGGATACTTGAACCACTGGTACACGTGAACAGTCAACAGAGTTAACCGTTTGGGAAACGCTTCCACACTTGGCCCAAAAGTCAGTGATCTTACCCTTTTGGACGTCAGATAAATCGCTCCGTTTCCGCATTACGACGAATGTGCTGCCCCCGACACGCTTCGTATACAATTCACCGCTAGTGCTGCCACCCCCCGTCTGCAAGTGGTTAGTGCACGCTGACGTCGAACACAGGCGGTGGTCACATTAATGTGACTGGACTGTATGTTTTATCCTCCCATTATATTGCAGATGGGAAGTGATTGCTATCGAGTTGTTACGAAATATTTTCCTTTGAGAAGCTGCATAGCTGGAGAGGTCGAAACTAGGTACTCAAAGACTATGCACCAGGCCTGAAGACCATTTACTTCCGCGACGAGGAGAGAAGGTACCTTCTACCTGGACAGATCGAAACTAGGTGATCGAGGACTCCGCACCTGATCTGAATACCTTTTACTTCTGCGATAAGGGGAGAAGGTACCTTCCATCTCCGCTATGTAAAATTGACCGTTTTCAATCTTCCTTTCTCAAGAAGTATTAATAGTGCAACACAAATTTATTGACTTACATTTATATTATTTGATAACAAGCGAACATTTTTAATAAAAATAAATTAAAACTAATTTTGAAAAATATTTTAATGATGGTCCGTGAAATCTGGTTTCGCAGGACAGAGTGGATCAGGTTATGGTTGTGGAAAGGGGACAAAATCAGTCACTGTTAGTTGCACAAAACACACAAATTTTATTTTCCTAAAAACACTTAATCACACATGCCCTTAAAACAGTGCTGCACGCGTGAGGTGCTCCTGCACATGTGCAACTTCGGGGTCACAGCGTGCACGCCGCAGCCGTCAGCGTTCATGTAGTGCATGTTTCTACGCACAGATGTCGCTTTATCCACTTGCTGGCATACTCTGTACCGGCGCATTCTAGTGCTCTTTCCACAGCTTGCAAGCGAACCATGGGAAGGTATTTCGCGTATTAAACAATTAAATTACTGTCACAGTCGACTCATTGAGGCGTCTACATTTATATTAACAGTTCAACCCAGTAATACAAGTAATATACACGGTGGTCCAAAAGTCCGGAAACACCCTCATAAAATTCAAATGGTGTAGCAAACAAAGAAGCTGAGTCCCTACATACGAGGAACGGGAAGGGGGAAACTTATAGGCTATGCCACCAACATGGTGGCCATCTTGAAAGCCGCCATCTTGGATTCAACTCCAAAATTTCAAATGGGAATATGGTCATGTGACATAACAAACAGATAGAGAATTTCACCAGGAAAACAATGCCGTTATTATTTTAAACATATCTTTATTCATTCTCGAGTTATAGCCAGTTACACGTGGCAGCGGTGGGACACTTAGCAGCATGTGAGTTATGTGCCGAAGAGACATTACGATGTTACACAGTCCCTAGAGACCACCAACAGTCATAGAAATGGCTCGATTTGTTGTCAATTATGTTGGATTGTTAATGCTATCCTCTGAACCCAGTCCTGGTGAACTTCGACCAACACATCGGGCTGAATTTGATCACACGCATCAACAATGCGCAGCTTTAGATGATGCAAGTCCCGTATTTTCACAGAATAAACCAGTGCATTGACATGACCCCAAAGATAAAAATCCAAAATCAAATCTGGTGAAGGTGGTGGCCACTCCACAGCACCCCAACGACCAATCCAGTTTTGAGGGAACTGCACACCCAGGTATGCTCGCACATTGTGCCCATAATGTGGTGGGGCTCCATCATGCTGGAAGAATTCCGGAAATGTCCCGTCCTGCGTTAACAACGAGGGAAACACTTCTTCATCCAATATCCTCAGATAACCGTTGGCTGTTAACGTACCATCAATAAAAAATGTCCAACGACTTTGGTACCCCACACACCACACCAGACCATCACTTTTTGTTTGTCGACCGTTTTGGAAGCATCGATCCAGTGCGGATTTGTGTCGCACCAGTAACTGTGATTCTGCTTGTTCACTTCACCATTGATAAAGAAATTAGCTTCATCACTGAACAGCACCTCCTGAATTTTGTACGGGTGCCATTTGTGCTGCGATAAAATTCGCAGTATGGAGGTATGGCTAACCCCACAATCTTGTGACAGGCGACGAGTACTCCGTTGCGGACTCTTGTTAAATGATGCCAACACGCTCACTGTTGTTGCTTGATCGGTGACGGATTTTGGTCTTCCAGCCATAGGTTTATCTGCGACAGAACGTGTTGCTCCAAATTTGGCCAACAGCTTGGCAACTGCGCTGTGAGTGATGGGCTGTCTGGTTGGGTGACGAGTGTTGAAATCCTCACCAATGAGCCGTGTGCTTCTTTCTCCTGATATCTAGATGATTTCAGTGCGTTCTTCATGTGTTAAGGACATTTTGTAACCTGTAAATAAGGAAACAATGATTAAAACGTTAACGTGAGTATATTATACCTAACAGTTAAACACATGTAACATGTCAGGCATGGGATAGTCACTTTTCACCGTTTCAGACTCCATTTTCTGACTTCTCTGTACGTAATACTCACGCTTCCGAGGGTCCCACTGCTGCCGCAAGTAATAGGCTACAACCCGAGAATGAATAAAGCTATGTTCAAAATAACAACGGCATTGTTTTTCTGGTGAAATTCTCTATCCGTTTGATATGTCACATGACCACATTCCCATTTGAAATTTTGGAGTTGAATCCAAGATGGCGGCTTTCAAGATGGCCGCCATGTTGGTGGCATAGCCTATAAAGTTTCCCCCTTCCCGTTCCTCATGTGTAGGGACTCTGTTTCCTTGTATGCTACTCCATTTGGATTTTATCAGGGTGTTTCAGGACTTTTGGACCACGCTGTAGTTAACAACCGTGGGTTTTTATTAAGGCAGCTTGACTGACGGCACGTAAATCTAGTATTTAAGAAAGGCAGCATTTAGCGACTTCCAACGAACCTTATTCATGATTTCAAATAACATTAAACTAATGCAAGGTTTCCTATAACTAATTCTCGGTGCCCTCAGTTACACCCACATAATTTCTGTCTCACTGACCTCTGAACAGAATGATAACCGCAGACCTCTCGATGATCACCTGTTATTTCAATAGCATTATTGCTATTTAAAAAACCCTAAATGTAAGTATACATTCGAACAATCGGTTTAATGACCAATTTTCCTGATAATAATGTAACATGGAGCAGAATGAGGCAATAATGCACAGTTAGTAAACAATAATTTTTAATTGTGAAAGGAATACATATTGTGGTAAGGACTATGGGGCCAAACTGCTGAGCTCATCGGTTCCTAGGCTTACACACTAATTAAACTAACTTAAATTAATTTACGCTAATGACAACACATACACCCATGCCAGAGGAAGGACTCGAACTTCCGACAGCGGGAGCCGCACGGAGAAAGGAATAAATCCAAACACGTTTATCACTGGTCATGAGAAATGATATAGTTAATTTCGAGCACAAAAGCACGGCTCATTGACAAACGCAAGCAGTTGCGAAGATTTTCATCCCTTGTGCTTGATCGAAACCTTGATTTATTCATTTTCGTCACTGAGAAAAATCTTTCACAAACGTATGTAGACCCGAACATGGACATAACTCTCACGGCTTCTCGGTGCAGGCGTGGAAATTCTTGTTCTGAAAAATTTTCGTGGAATTCTTATGTACTTCGTACTGCAAAGAACTTGTCCTTCAGTCTTGTATTGCACTGTAGGTCGATCAGTTCCATCTGTAGATCATTCGGAGCATCTTCAACTGACGACGAGAACGGTCGATCAAAGAGGCGAATGACAGGAAACAAACTTGTAACATCTGCAAATCGTGCTCGAAATTGTTCCTTAATTTTTACAATTATTGACACGTATTCTTGAAATCTAGCACTTTCATGGACCAGTCCAAGAGTCGGGAAATGTGCAGTGTTTTCTGTCAATAGTTGGCTCTCCCAAAACGCAAGCTTCCTTTCAAAGGCATTTACTTTTTCCAACATGTCAGAAATTAAATTATTTTCACCTTGCAAACTGACGTTCAGGCTGTTCATGTGGGACGTAATGTCTACGAGAAATGCAAGGTCTGACATCCAACAAGGGTCTTCCAACATAGGTTCACCTTTTCCCTTCTTATGTAATAATGTTACTATGACCAAACGTAAATCAAAAAATATTTTCAGCATTTTACCTCGACTGAGCCAGCGTACTTCGGTATAGTAAGGTATGTCGCCGTACTCCGCTCCCAATTCCTCCAAGAACCGCTGAAACTGGTGATGCGCAAGCCCATGTGTCTTCAGATAGTTTACAGTACGCACAACAATTTGCATGACGTTTGCTAACGTTACTGATTTTGCACAAAGCGCCTCTCGATGCAGAATGCAGTGAATTCCATACAACGTCTCGTCTGTGCGCCCTAGCTTTTTGCGCATCCGTGCTATGGTCCTCTCTGATGACCTTGCATTGATGGTGCTCCATCTGTGATCACTTAAACTAATCGATTCCAGTCCTAACCGACACCATCAATCGCTTGCTCGACAGCTTGGAGTAAGTCCGCACCTGTAGTAGTCCCTTTTAAAGGTACTAAGTCCAAAACGTCCTCTATTACACAAAGTTACACCTCGTGTGTATATCACAACCTGGGCTGTATCTGTAAGATCTGTTGCTTCATCGAGCGCAACAGAGAAAGCAACAAAGTCTTTAGCCTTATTTATTAGCTGCCTGTGCACATCGCCAGCCATAGCACTGATACGTCTTGTCACTGTTTGTTTGGGTAGTCTGATTCCTTGAAACCTGCTAACGTTCGTGGGAGACACAAGTTCTGCACCATCAATCAGGCACCCTTTCACAAACTCCCCTTCGGAAAAGGGTTTCCCAGATTGTGCAATTATTAATGCGATTTTAAAATTTGCTCGCAGTGAAGATTTAGTGTGGTTGTCATTCTGGAAAACTGAAAACAGTACATTGTACAGCGTACAGTAAAATAGACATAAATGTAACACAAGAAACTAAGAGTTCAAGAAGTATCAGTTACTTTGACGTACAGTAAAATCGATTTGATGTGTCTCATCCATTTTCTTAAGGACATTTCATTTTGCTTGCCGTTGTACACTGTACACTACACTCGTCTTTGTGATATGTATTATAGTGTCTTTCAACTGAAAATTTACGCTGGCCGCCTATTATTCAGCGGGACAGCAAACACTGTGAGTTTTCGCCAACGGCTACAAAAAAGAATTGCAGTTCCCAGTCATTTTTAAACGACTGAGAACATAGATCTCCCGTCCTTTGCTTTTTCACAGTATCTGCCATTTCTCAGTACTTCTCTGTTAAGGTTACGGTCACTACGGGAAAGAAGACTGGGTATGTTGCGCTCTTGCTTGTACCACATAAACAGGGAAGTGGAGCCGCCGCCGTTCATTTAGGACACATGTCTAATAACAGATGTCGCTGTCGCACACGTGCGCACATGTACAGCACTTCCGCACGTCTGCACGCTGTGCAGCGTTTGGAGGGCCCTGCCTTAAAAGGATTCAAAACAATAGGGCTGAAAGCCCGAACATAAGTTATTAAATCGCTTTAAGGAGTACACATGTCTGAAGGCCACAGCTGAAAAAAAAATTACGTAAATACTCGGCTGAAGACCATACACTGGAAATAGAACAACTCAAGGCTTAAGGCCTGGATAACAAGGATTTAGACTGGAGGCAAATCTCCTTTTTAAAATAGTTTTAAACCAATCAATCTTGAAAGCTTAGTTTAAGTTGGCTGAAGGCCTTAATATTAAAACAAACTAAACTAATAGACGGCTGAAAGCCTCGCGCAGTACTTCAGACTAAAAGAAAATCACAATCTAAAACCAACAGAACAGTAGTGCTCAGAAGTGTTCCAAGGGTCTGCCTGAGGAGGTAACTCTTAACATAAGTTTAGGTGAGACAGGCAGCCAAGGGTAAGACTAAATAATCGGATGGCAACCCAACACAGGGACGGCTGAAGGACCGACTATCAACCGAATCAATCTCCTTCCGTCCGACCAACGGCACGATAAGGGAAAATATCAGTTCCTTTTTTCTCCTTTATTGAGTTTCGATTCCCCCTAAAGGGGACGGGCTGGCAGCAGCTCATTACGCCGCTCTTCAGCCTACAGAATTTGTTTTAAAAAGATGAAGATAATAAAAAATAATAACAGTTGGCGATAAAATCGGTGACTTAAAGGTAAAATGGCAGAAAATTCTGGAGCTTAAAACATAAAACACAGGGTTGATGATGCTAATAAAATACACAGGAAGCAGAAAAATAATAGACAGACAATTAAAAAACACGGCGACAGTCTGGGTTCTGTTCGCAAGAGATATAAAATGCACACCCAGCGACAGCATGATTTCTGTTCGCAACACTGTGGAAAGACACACAACACTGAACACTCACTTAAACACTGCACTAAAAAGTTGGCACAAATATGACATACCACACCCGAGAGCAGGTGGGGGGAAACTGGTCAGATGACGGGAAAAAAAGGGGGGAAGGAGAGGAAAAGTGAAGGGGGAGGGGGGAAATGAGGCAATGGGATCCATAAGAGGGGTGGGGGTGCTGAGCAGACGTGCCAGGGAGTGGGGAAGGCAGAGGAGGGAGTACAAAAGGACTCGGGGGGAGGGGAGGGGAGAAAGGTGATAGGGAGAGTGTAGGCGGGGAGAAAACACAGGATGGAAGGGGGAGGAAGAGGGAGCCCAGGGAAAGGACGGAGGAAAGGAGGGGAAGTGAGGATCAGAGTTGATAGGAGGGATAAGTGGAGGGAGAGAGGGCATCATCCGGGAGGGGGAGGAAAATATCAGCGAGGACGAAGATACCAGCAGCATTATGTCCTCAAAATTGGAGCTTAAATACAGCCAAGACACAATAACCACTCAAAAATATAAACAAACACCAAAGGCTGTCGAACTACACAGTGTGCCGGACAGCATCAACACGACGAGGAAACACACACTCGCTGCTCTGTCCCAACCGACCGACTGCCTACTCCAGTACGCATAAGGCATTCATAACTGCTCAGTGGAAATCACAGAAGCTACACACAGTTCCACGTAAACACTTGCACCAAGAACTCCGACAATCCTAAAACCAATCACTGTGGAACAACAAGGAGAAATCACAAGTCGACACACACAGTTTCCATAAGCGGTCGGTGACAAAATACTCGTCGTCCAATGAGACGACCGACCGAACGACCAACCAGCGGTCGTTCCCGCTCCAGTCTCCTTCCGTCTGACAGTACATGTTTGTGCCGCTAGCGGTCGGGCGAGTACTGGCTGTGCAGACCTCACTGGAGCTCCATCCCGACTGAACTCCCTACACACGACGACCCGGAAATACCAGCGGCGCTCCAGAGATAGGACGAAAGTGCACTTATCGATAAGCACTGCCGCTGCCACTCACGGGCAAGCAAACCAGCAACTTAGTGACGCCTGTAAATCGGATAAGAAAAGAGGCGACAGTACCATAAAGAGATCAGTCCGTTCCTCGAACAAATTTTTAAAATAAAAAAGTTGACAGGATGCTTTATAATATAACTAGAAAGCTATAAAACGTCACTTCACGCGAAGTACCGATCGATACCGCAGATGCTGCCTGTAGGCCTAAAAGCACCCAGAAAAAAGTGACAATAGACTAGTGTCTTGCAAAATTCTAAACTGACTAGCTTATGGATTTATCGGAAGCACCCCCTAATGTTCACGAGGTACGCTCGCAGCTACCGCGACGTAGGCAGCCCGCAACACATTTGCTAGTGCTGAAGGTAGCAGGGGTAGCAGGGCAGCAATGTTGACGGGGGTAGAGATGAAACGGATAGCTGTTTGGTCGGATATCGGACACCGGATGTCCGACCATCCTATAAACCGGATAGCCGGATATTCGGCCGGACATTGCCAGGGACATGTCACGGCCTGGAGGTCCGAGCGAGCAGCCATTGTTGCTCATGAGTGAAGCGAGCGAATGACGTATTTATTGATTGACTAGACTACTTGATTTGTTGCGAATTGTGGCCTCTTTCACTAGTTATGCGAAATTACTGCTGAAATTAATTTGTTAACTGCAAGATAAATTACGAAAAATATCAGTAAAGAAAAGATCGTATGTTTTATAATATTTTTTACATTAACTGTGGCATTAGAAAGTTTGCCGTTTGTTAGTTGCACTAAGTTCAGATTTTCCGTGGCGGAGAAGGAAAAATACTGGTATGTACCAAAGCATTAGATAGCCTTTTATATGTTTTGATTGTTTTGTTACACCGATCAGCAAGTGTTTCTGTATAGAAAATAATGTTTATATCGTTAAGTAGGTACCTGTTGATCGCATACTCGGTTTAAGAAAAGTTTTGGGGCCTGCAAGGATGTTTTTAAGAAATGTGGTTTTTACAAAGCAATTTAAACTAATAGAAAATACGTGATCTACTTTAAACCAATCAAATATCTTTTCCTCCCACGCTTATTTAGCTATGAAACGTCATTTCAAACGAAACATTATAAAAAATTCCAAGCAGTTAATGAAGGTCAAGCTCCTAACATGCCTACACTGTCTGGCACGTGGTCGTCTTCAGCACTGACACAAAAGCTACTGACTATGTCAGAATCGTTTGGAAGGAAATTGCTTTGGGGTATAAACGACACAAAAATCAAGAAATATCAATATTTAATAGCAGAAATTATTGCCCTAGGCAACGAGCTATAATCTATCGTAGAAATGAAATGATTTACAAGACTCTTAGAACAAGCTTCACCATTCTATAACATGCAAAGTAGTGCATGCAATATCCAAAAAAGTATTTCTGACATCTGCAACAGAATTTATGAAAAAAATTACAAGAAATATTTCAGGTGGTGTCACGGCTTCTGTAATTTCTGTTACGCGGACCTATTTGCATAACAACGCCAGCTTCCTGAGTTTCGCAGCTCATTGGTTGTCTCCTGAGTTCCACCTGGAACACGATTTCTGGGCCGGCCGAAGTGGCCGTGCGGTTAAAGGCGCTGCAGTCTGGAACCACAAGACCGCAACGGTCGCAGGTTCGAATCCTGCCTCGGGCATGGATGTTTGTGATGTCCTTAGGTTAGTTAGGTTTAACTAGTTCCAAGTTCTAGGGGACTAATGACCTCAGCAGTTGAGTCCCATAGTGCTCAGAGCCATTTGAACCATTTTTGAACGATTTCTGGCTAAGGTGCCTTTTCTAGGTTCCCACACTGGAGGAAGGGAAACTGATACTATTGAAGATCACTGGATATTGACCAAAGCAAAACAAACTGCTGGAACAAATTAGTTCACCTTTTTAGATGTTTCCAATTTATTGTTACAACAGTGTATCTGGTGTACGTGAAGTTATCAAATTTATAGCTCAATAGCATAAGCGATTCTGAGGTACCAGGTATGCTGAAACACCCATATTAGTACGTGGTGTAGCCTTCACGGGCGGCAATCCAGACGCTGACTCTGGCATCCAGATGGCGAACACTGTCGCGGGATACGTTAAGCCACGCCTGTTCGACCTGTCTTCACGGAGTTCTGTTGGAGTTGTTGGTTGACGAGTCGCAGAAGCCGACAAGTCGCTTCAATTCCCATCACGTCCCACACGTGCTCGGTTGGAGACAAGTCTGGAGATCGTGCTGGCCACGGAAGTTGCTACGCATCTTACACAACACGCTGAGTTTCACGGACAGTGAGTCGACGAGTATTATCCTGCTGGAACAACACATCTCCCTCCTGTTGTAAGAACGGCAGGCGAACGGGTCCTACAACGTTCTGCACATACCGAGCGCTGATTAGCGTCTCCTCCAGAAACACAGAAGGTGAACGAGAATTGTAGCTTGGCGCACGTCAGACCACAAGGCCTGGGGTGTGGCCATTGTGTCTTGGACGAATGCATTCTACGAGACAGCGCTCACCAGGTCTACGTCGAACACGCAAATGACCATCACTAGCATGCAGGCAGAATCTGCTTTCATCGCTGAAGAGCATGGTGCGCCTTTTCATCTTCCATATGATCCTCCGACGGCATCAGTCGGGCCTGCACGTCGATGCTCTGCCGTGAGTGCAAGAGGGGCTAGAGGTGTGCATTCCCGCAGTTCCGCTGCTAATAACCGGTTCTCATCAGTTGGTGTTGAGACGTCTGGGCACACAAGCCCTCTTACCTGTGCTGTGGTAGCTGTACGTTCCGCCACTGTTCACTTACACAACGACAAGCGTGGATGGCGTCCTTGCTGCATGGACGTCCAGAGCCTCGTCTACAGGTGTGCAAATGTTCACGTGACCTCTGATACCAGCATCGTTGCGCAACCGACGCAGCACGTCCAACTTGAGACTCCTAACTAAGGTACGAGCATATGGAGTAGGTTCCCAAATATGTGAGTGGCTCGAAGGCTTCTTAAGTAATAGAACCCAGTACGTTGTCCTCGATGGTGAGTGTTCATCGGAGGTGAGGGTATCATTTGGAGTGCCCCAGGGAAGTGTGGTATGTCCACTGTTGTTTTCTATCTACATAAATGATCTTTTGGATAGGGTGGATAGCAATGTTCGGCTGTTTGCTGATGATGCTGTGGTGTACGGGAAGGTGTCGTCGTTGAGTGACTGTAGGAGGATACAAGATGACTTGGACAGGATTTGTGATTGGTGTAAAGAATGGTAGCTAACTCTTAATACAGATAAATGTAAATTAATGCAGATGAATAGGAAAAAGAATCTTTGAATACTCCATTAGTAGTGTAGCGCTTGACACAGTCATGTCGATTAAATATTTGGGAGTAACATTGCAGAGCGATATGAAGTGGGACAAGCATGTAATGGCAGTTGTGGGGAAGGCGGATAGTAGTCTTCGGTTCATTGGTAGAATTTTGGGAAGATGTGGTTCATCTGTAAAGGAGACCACATATAAAACACTAATACGACCTATTCCTGAGTACAGCTCGAGCGTTTGGGATCCCTATCAGGTCGGATTGAGGGAGAACATAGAAGCAATTCAGAGGCGGGCTGCTAGATTTGTTACTGGTAGGTTTGATCATCACGCGAGTGTTACGGAAATGCTTCAGGAACTCGGGTGGGAGTCTCTAGAGGAAAGGAGGCGCTCTTTTCGTGAATCGCTACTGAGGAAATTTAGAGAACCAGCATTTGAGGCTGACTGCAGTACAATTTTACTGCCGCCAACTTACATTCCGCGGAAAGGCCACAAAGATAAGATAAGAAAGATTAGGGCCCGTACAGAGGCATATAGGCAGTCATTTTTCCCTCGTTCCGTTTGGGAGTGGAACAGGGAGAAAAGATGCTAGTTGTGGTACGAGGTACCCTCCGCCACGCACCGTATGGTGGATTGCGGAGTATGTATGTAGATGTAGATGTAGACTTTTCCGAAAAGACCATCCCGTCACTCGGAAGGCCACAATTTGACCCCTTTCAAACTCGCTCAGTTGGCTGTAGAAATCACGAGAGCGTCTCCGTGACATGGTTGCTCGCTTGCTTCACATGTTTCACCACACTGAACCTTCTGGCTGTGAGCATTCCCTATTAAAGACACAGGTGGCGCTGTGTTAGCTATGCCACTAAGCTGTATGTTGGTTGACCACACTGAAACCGTTACCAACACATCTACGAACCCACAGGTGGCATATGCGGTCATTGGACCAAAATCGACGTCATCTTTCCACATGTAATAATTTTTTTCCGGCAGCGTACATTCACCTATGGGAATATCGCTAAGAAGGTGAAACGTGTTCGAATGGCTGAGTATATTTCGTCTACATGTTGCTTCCATTCGCTTCAGAATGTTGTAACTGAGTCATTGAAGGCCCAGTCTGAAGTAGGGGGAACCTTCGCTGTTGCTAGACGACTCTCTTCAATCATTCGATCTTAGATCAAGAAAAACTGTTGGAATAACTGGAGCTACGTTTTTCGGAACATCATTTGGCGGAAGGTATTATCACTATGTGGAATTCCACCTTTTATTTGGCTGACTGCCTGTTCGAACAAAAAAGGAGCTCTTCCGCTATATGTGGATCATCACGATATGCTTACTAATTTGACGTCTCGTCAGTTGTATATAAAGGTGTAGTGCGTTAAGGCTTTGAATTCCCTTTGTAGATATAACGAAAATAAATTCTGATTTCTCATACTGGAAGGGTCCTGCTATTTCCTGATAACTGCTAGCTGGATCATTACACTAAGGAGAATCCATACTAATGGTCTAATTCACAGCCCTCTAATACATTACTGGCCATTAAAATTGCTACATCACGAAAATGACGTGCTACAGACGCGAAATTTAACCGACAGGAAGAAGTTACTGTGATATGCAAATGATTAGATTTTCAGAGCATTCACACAAGGCTGGCGCCGGTGGCGACACCTACAACGTGCTGACATGAGGAAAGTTTCCAGCCGATTTCTCATACACAAACAGCAGTTGACCGGCGTTGCCTGGTGAAACGTTGTTGTTATGCCTCGTGTAAGGGGGAGGAATGCGTACCATCGCGTTTCCGACTTTGATAAAGGTCAGATTGTAGCGTATCGCGACTGCGGTTTATCGTATCGCGACATTGCTGCTCGCGTTGGTCGAGATCCGATGACTGTAAGCAGAATATGGAATCGGTGGGTTCAGGAGCGTAATGCGGAACGCCTTGATCGACCCCAACGGCCTCGTATCTCTAGCAGTCGAGATGACAAGCATCTTCTCCACATGGCTGTAACGGATCGTGCAGCCACGTCTCGATCCCTGAGTCAACAGATGGGGGCGTTTGCAAGACAACAACCTATCTGCACGAACAGTTCGACGACGTTTGCAGCAGCATGGACTATCAGCTCGGAGACCATGGTTGCGTTTACCCTTGACGCTGCATCACAGACAGGAGCGCCTGTGATGGTGTACTCAACGACGAACCTGGGCGCACGAATGGCAAAACGTCATTTTTTCGAATGAATCCAGGTTCTGTTTACAGCATCATGAGGGTCGCATCCGTGTTTGTCGAAATCGCGGTGAACGCACATTGGAAGCGCCTACTCGTCATCGGCATACTGGCGTATCACCCAGCGTGATGGTATGGGGTGGCATTGGTTATACGTCCCAGTCACCTCTTGTTTTCATTGACGGAACTTTGAACAGTGGACGTTATATTTCATATGTGTTACGACCCGTGGCTCTACCCATCATTCGAGCTCTGTGAAACCCTAAATTTCAGCAGGATAATGCACGAACGCATGTTGCAGGTCCTGTACGGGCCTTCCTGGATACAGAAAATGTTCGAATGCTGCCTTGGCCAGCACATTCTCCAGATGTCTTGCCAATTGAAAACGTCTGGTCAATGGTGGCCGAGAAACTGGCTCTTTACAATACACCAGTCAGTACTCTCGATGAACTGTGGTATCGTGTTGAAGCTGCATGGGCAACTGTACCTGTACACGCCATACACGTTCTGTTTGACTCAATGTCCAGGCGTATCAAGGCCGTTATTACGGCCAGAGGTGGTTGTTCTGGGTACTGATTTCTCAGTATCTATGCACCCAAATTGCGTGAAAATGTAATCACATGTCAGTTCTAGTATAATATATTTGTCCAATGAATACCCGTTTATCATCTGCGTTTCTTCTTGGTGTAGCAATTTTAGTGACCAGTAGTGTAGAAAGACAGTGGCCAATGCAATGATAATTATCAGAAGCAACTGCTGAAGATTAATGTAGGAAATTATTCCTATCGACTCCGTATTTAGGCAAAGTATAGGGAGTCTTTACAACTTAGTTTAAGGGAGCGAATTCTTAACCAGTAATTTAATTTCAATTTTTGACTGCAGCCCCGAGTTAGGCCACGGCTGTGGTCAGAGACCCTTGTGGCAGAAGGAATGCATCACACAGTACAAGGTACCCCAACCACTCGGCTGCCCTGTCAATAGACAGTCTTTCTGGAGGAATTTCTCTGAAAGAAGGAGCATAGACGTCCTATGTAGATGGTCTGAGGCGAGTTGGAAAGTAAGGCCATTCTACAGGTGTCTGGTTCGCTGTCGACGCAGAGGTGAGACGCACAAGTTGCAATGACGCCCATCCTTGTTGTCTATTACTTGGCGTTTTTCGTGCAGTCCGGTTGGGAGGCGGCGAGACAGGTGGAGCCTGTAATTCCACAGTCTATTATCATCATCACAGCTTCCCGATCTCAGAGATAATTTACTGTTATATATTTATCCTATGACTTTTTCGCTCTGAATTTGTTGTTAGGACAAATGGTAGTGTCTCAGCACTGTCCTGCACTCTCTTCTGTCGTAAGCCGTCTCAGTGGACGGATGGAATAAAACGTGGTGTCCTATGATCTTCGTTTAATTAAGTTTACATTATTCTGAACATTTACCTATATTTTTCAGCAAATATTCGTCTTGATACGATGAACCAATGGATCGGAGGCCGCTATCGCAGCCCTAAGGGAAAGTCCGATAATGGATTATAAGCGCCAGTTTATTGCACAGTTGATTCTGACACACATAACTGTTTAATCATCTTTCCACGGTCAATCATTATCCTGTTAGGATAGGTCTACGACATACACCGAGATGGCAAAAGTCATCGGATAGCGATATGCACGTATACAGATGGCTGTGGTATTGCGTACACAAGGTAGAAAAGGGCAGTGCGTTGGCGGAGCTGTCATTTGTACTCAAGTGATTCACGTGACTATGAACGCCAAATGTTAGTTGAAGCTACACCCGTGCGACACTTCATTTCGGAAATCGTTAAGGAATTCAATATTCCGTGATCCGCAGTGTCAAGAATAAGCCGAGAATATCATATTTCAGGCATTACCTTGAAACGTCCCCTTAGAAAAATTAGTGAATCACTGTGCCGCTAAACATCTTACATGATTTGATTTTCAAACAGCTGAGCAGAACTGAACGTACTCAGACAATTTTCTCTTTACTTATTCTGATCAACACTAAACTGACACACAATATTTTTAGCGCAACGCAGTCTGACTTACAATAATCCCTACAAAAGAATGGCCCTGACTAACAATAACCTATACCTTTCATGAATCACTTACCTCACAAAAATCTTCGTTACTCGAACTACTGCAATACAGCGAGCGCCAATACAGCCAGCTAAATAAAAGATTCTAACTACTGAAGTCACTAACTACTGATAGTCATAGTTAGCAAATGAAAGATTTTGATAGAGAACAAACAATGTATTTACTTTAATAGTGTTCAAAAGTCATTATATATATATATATATATATATATATATATATATATATATATATATATATATATATATAAATAAAAATCAGTTCATGAGATCCAGTCTTACAAATTTACTCTCTCTGATGGACACACGTCCAGATCATCCGCTCTCAAAACTCCGCACTCTCTCTCCCCACATCCACCACTGCTGGCGGCTCACCTCCAACTGCGCAACGCTACGCGCTGTTCACCTCCAACTGCCCAAGACTACAATGGCGAATATTCCAGCAATGCCAACCAGCCACAGACTGCACACAGCACAGCCAGTGATTTTCATACAGAGCGCTAGGTGACATTACCAACATAAAAACCTAAACAGCCTACTTAAGTGATTTTCATACAGAACGCTAGGTGACGTTACCAACATAAAAACCTAAACAGCCTTCTTACAACCTCTCACCACCGTCAACGCACTAGCCGACGGCCTCCTCTTAACGACCAAGAGCAACGGAGGTCGTACAGAGTTGTCAGTGCTAACAGATGAACAATACGACGTGAAATAACTACAGAAATCATTGTAGGACCTACGACGAATGTATCCGCTGGGACAGTGCGGCGAAATTTGGCGTTAATGGGCTATGGCAGCAGGCGACCAACGGGAGTGTCTTTGCTAACAGCGCGACATCGCCTGCAGTATCTCTCCTGGATTCGTGACCACATTGATTGCACCCTAGATTACTAGAAAACCGTGGCCTGGTCAAATGAGTTCCGGTTTCAGTTGTTAAGAGCTGATGGCAGCGTTGGAGTACTGCGCGGACCCCACGACGCTGAGGACGCAATTTGTCAACAAGGCACTGTGCAAGCTCGTGGTGGCTCCATAATGGCGTGGGCTGTGTTTACATGGAATAGACCGGGTTCTCTGGCCCAACTGAGCCGATCATTGACTGTAAATGGTTATTTTCGACTACCGTAGACATTTGGAGCCCTTCATAGATTTTATGTTCCCAGACAACGATGGAATTTTTAAGGACAACGCGCCACGCCACCGGGCCACAGCTGTTCGCCATTGATTTCAAGAAGATTGTGGACAGTTCGATCGAATGATTTGGTCACCCTGGTCGTCCAACGTGAGTCCCATCTAACATTTATGGGACATAGTCAAGAGGTCAGCTCGTGAAACAATTTCGCGATTGTGGACGGCTGTAGAGACAATAAGGCTCATTATCTCTGCTGGAGAATTCCATCGACATGTTGAGTCCATGCCACGTCGAGTAGTTGCGCCGGCCGCTGTGGCTGTGCGGTTCTAGGCGCTTCAGTTTGGAACCGCTTGACCGCTACGGTCGCAGGTTCGAATCCTGCCTCGGGCGTGGATGTGTGTGATGTCCTTAGGTTAGTTAGGTTTAAGTAGTTCTAAGTTCTAGGGGACTGATGACCACAGATGTTAAGTCCCATAGTGCTCAGTGCCATTTGAACCATTTTTGTTTTCGAGTAGCTGCATTATGCCGGGCAAAAGGAGGTCTGACAAGATATTAGGCGGTATCCCATGACATTTTTCGCCTCAGTGTAGGCTTCGTCGATTTTCGTCTTTTATCTCATCATTATAATCGCCCATTTTCTCTTTTGCCTTTTATATTCACCACAACCAATACTAGCAAGTTACTAAACGGAAAAAGCGATTATAAGCCGAAGGAATAACTCTTCTTGGTAGGAGCTTGGACACTTCTAGGACTAAATAGTGGAAAGAGAAGCTCTCTTTGCAGTTAAGTTTGATAATAGAAAATTTTACAAAAATTATCCAAATTTCGTTTCATGCCAGCACCAAGACAATGGGTTGCACAAACACACGCTGACTCTATTGGTTCTTGTTTTCTTTTCTCTCTAGTACCCGTTTAAGGAAATTCCCCTGCGATTTCGTTAGGAGGGAGGAAGAGAAGTCGTCCTCTGTTCGCACTATTGGCTAGATTCCGAAATTTAACGTAGAAGGGATATCATCTAAAGTCTCCCACCTGACTGGCGGACCAGTTTATTGTTAGATATGATTGGCTAGGATGCTAACAGGCGATTTCTTACGCAGATTCCAAGTGGAGGTCTGATAGGAAGTATGAAGGGGCATTCAGGTTTTAAATTCTGAAGTAGCGGACTCTAGTATCCAGTACCGAGGGCAGCAAACCCAAGACTCTGATGTTAGCAGCATTCCGGCCACTGCTATTGGAAATCAGCGCCTGATGAGTGACAGAGCTGACTTCCGAGATAGGCCTAACTTCTTCATGGTAAGCGCTGCTCTGCTAGTTGCCTATTAGGTTCGATTAGGTCTTCTTCATTTTGGAACGTGAGTTCTTAATCAGGGTAGTTGCGGTGTTTTCTCCAATTTCCTGATTCTTGGATTGTGAATGGATTACGGATAAACTACTCTTTTAGCCATGTTTATTTATCAAGAACTGCTCTTATCAGCGCCTAGTGGGTGGCTCTGGTCCCTCTTGGCTGTTTGACTAACCTTCACGTAGCAATAATGCAAATGTTTCTAGTTCTGTTGTATTATACGAGCCTCGAGCCCCCAGTTACTGGATAGGATGCACTTTCGGTTCTCTTCCGTGTGGCTTACACCAACGAGAGTTTTATAAACGATACTAGAGCTCCAGTAAGGAGATTAAGAATCATCTGACTCGGTTTTATATGTCAATATAACATAAACTATTTTCTGACTTATAACCCCAAGAGAAGCATTAAATGACCAGACGTAAAGTGAATTAACCGTAGATAACACATACCTCTTTCTCAAAAAATGTTTCAAATGGCTCTAAGCACTAGGGGACTTAACGTCTGAGGTCATCAGTCCCCTACACTTAGAACTACATAAATCCAACTAACCTAAGGACATCACACACATCCATGCCCGAGGCAGGATTCGAACCTGCGACAGTAGCAGCAGCGCGGTTGCGGACTGAAGCACCTAGAACCGCTCGGTCACAGAGGCCGGCCCTCTTTCTCATCTTTTCACTGAGATTAATCAGTAGTGCGCTCTTTCGAAAGTAAACTAAACTCTGTTGGAACAGGCCTCGAAACACCCAACTATATCGACGGACCTCCGTGTCGTATTCAGCGGAGAGGCGTCACCGGATGCAGATGTGGAGGGGCATGTGGTTAGCACGCCGCTCTCCCGGCTATTGTCAATTTAAGAGACCATAGCCACTACTCCTAAGTAAAGTAAGTCCTCAATTTGCCTCATAAGGGCTGATTGCAACCCGTTTTGCCAACAGCGCTCGGAAGACTGGACAGTCACCCATCCAACTCCGACGGCGCTTAACTTCGGTAACCTGACGGAAACCGCTGTTACCATTGCGGCAAGGTCGTTGGCGTAACAGGCTCTTGTAATTGTATTTACATGTGAATATCAGGTCAGTTTTAGTCCTCTCAATTCAGAACATAGTAGC
This sequence comes from Schistocerca serialis cubense, assembly GCF_023864345.2. Lineage (NCBI taxonomy): Eukaryota > Metazoa > Arthropoda > Insecta > Orthoptera > Acrididae > Schistocerca > Schistocerca serialis. The sequence goes on from NC_064642.1 coordinate 672,490,619, forward strand.
ATGCTTATAAAAACATCTCAGCGTAGTTTGCTTCTTCATGACCCATCCTCGTCTTTAATTCAGATTATATTGCATATGCGATGTAAAACCACATGTTGCAGAATAAAAAAGACATTTAGATAAGGAGAAAACAGCACAAAGAACCCCTGATTTGCCACACTTGAGAGCCCCGTTGAAAGCTAAATTAGAAAGTCGTCTCAAGTCCTTAAATGAAGATCCAAATTATTTGACTGCAACCCTTCTACATCCAAGATTCAAGATAGACAACTCAGGGGTGCTACATGACGAGAATACCTCTTGTACAGCGTTCCACTTGGCAAAGCAGGAGTATATAAAATCCCTTGCACGTGTGATCAAGTGTACATAGGAACTACAACAAGAAACATTAGGGACCACCTTAAGGAACATAGCAGCAGTTATCATATGGGAAGCACCGATAAACTGGCAATACCAGATCGTGCTTTGGGGTCAGGGGGCCTCTAAGTCTGATCCAATCATTACTAAGATAGGATGAACATAAACGCCATAGAAATTCGAAAAAACAAAAACAACTTTACATAAAAGATGAAAGACGGAAATTAGACAAATTGTAGGCCTTAGTGCTAAATAAAGCAAACAGTCCCAATTCGTTCCCACTACAGACTCCATAACAAATGTCGATGCGCTCCTGCAATGTTAGGCAGCGGTCTGATGACGTCACAAACCGAGAGTAGTGCTCACACGTGTAAACAGTTGGGTTGCTGATCTTGTTTGCGATCGCAAGTCCTTTCTGAATCGTTATAGCCTCTGATGATATCAGTACTGAAAGACGAAGCGTTACGCAGAGCAATACACCTTCGAGCGGGCCTCAGTACCCAAAAATCATAATCTGTTCGGCTGGAAGCGGTTTGTTACCTCGTGGCAACCGTAATATTTCTGGGGCTATCGGCACCTTTCTGGGGCTATCGGCACCGTGACTCGTGTCGTTGCAGACAGGTTATATTGCGACCAAATCGTCCGTACAACAATCACTTTGAAAAGTTTTGTAGGCTACAGTGGACAGTTCCTGTATATCGTAGAGCAAAAGTATCTGAATTGGTAAGTTGACGCACAGACAAGATACTCCGTATGGTTTCAGTTTATGCACAGCACCGTGAGCGGAACAGGAGAGTATATGCACAATACAAGGAGCACATGTGGCCAGGGTACATCATTTTCGAAGTGCTCACACTGCGGTGGTCAAGTATCAGATTCATGGTGATTTCACTATCCATACCTTTGACAAAAGCTGTTCTTTCCCGCCTTGTTTTAACCGTTTCCTCCAAATTCCACATTTGAACTTCAATGTCGAAAAAGGAAACAGCAACTTCTGTTTTGGAAAATATGGGTCTAAGTAATGGTTGTTCTGACACGCACTGTTTCAAATAAATGTATGGATTTTTGTCAAATGATACATCAGTACCTCTCTCTCAATTTCATCATCTTTTTGAACAGTTTCTAGTCCCAGGCTGGATCTGTTTGGAACATACGAGGCGTCTAAGAAAGATGATGAGACTGATTTTTTATCTACCAAAGTTTCTATTTTTTCAAACAACAGTATTATCCTCTTTAAACTAGGTCCCTTCGGCAGCTGCATACCGGTGGAGTCGTTATTTCCTGGTAGCAGCGTAGAAAGGCTGCAACTGGTAGGGCCTTTAACATGTCGGTCGCACGTTTTGAATGTTCTCCAGACTCTCAAAATGATGTCCTTTTAAGACATTTTCAAGTTCTAAAACTAAACTTAACTACTCCCGAACAGGCCAGGGAGGCTCAACAGTACCGACCGGCCGCCGTGCCATCCTCAGCCCATAGGCGTCACTGGATGCGGATATGGAGGGGCATTTGGTCTACAAACTGCTCACACAGCCGCATGTCAGTTTCCGGGACCGGAGCCGGTACTTCTCAATCAAGTAGCTCCTCAGTTTGCCTCACAAGGGCTGATGGTTCAAATGGCTCTGAGCACTATGGGACTTAACATCTATGGTCATCAGTCCCCTAGAACTTAGAACTACTTAAACCTAACTAACCTAAGGACATCACACACATCCATGCCCGAGGCAGGATTCGAACCTGCGACCGTAGCAGTAGCGCGGCTCCGGACTGAGCGCCTAGAACCGCTAGACCACCGCGGCCGGCACAAGGGCTGAGTGCACCTCGCTTGCCAACAGCGCTTGGCAGACCGGATGGTCACCCATCCAAGTGCCAGCCCAGCCCGACAGCGCTTAACTTCGGTGATCTGACGGGAACCGGTGTTACCACTGCGGCAAGGCCGTTGGCCCATTTTCAAGTTCGGGAAAAGATATATGTCACAAGGTGTCAGATCAGGAGAATAGGGGGAGGGGGAGGGGGGAGGTGGCTGTGGAACAACAGGAACGCCTTTTGAGTGCTGATGGAACTGACCTTGTGACATGGGGCACTGTCACGATACAGCACCCACTTTCTGAAACGCCCGCCTCACTCGATTAACCCTTTTACTGACCCTTCAAAGTACTTCTTCGTAAAAATCTTTGTTGACCTCCTTGAAGAACAAATTCTTTATGGACGACACCCCTGTTGTCATAAAAGAAAGTGAGCATTGTTTTGATCTTTGATTTGTTCATTCGATCTTTTTTCGATAGAGGGGATCTCTCATCGTGTCACAGTTCACTCAGGAATCCAGTATTCGTCACCTTTGATCATACGACTGGACCGTCCGTGGCCATGGGAAATCCTGTCAAGAAGATCAAAGCACTTGTTTCTTCGATTGCCCTTCTGCTCAGCTGTGGGGCTTTACGGCACCATTTCGGCGCGAAGCTTTCGCAAGTGCAAATCTTCAGCCAAAATTTGATGTGCAGTGAAACTATAGCACGCAAGTTGAAGGTCTCCCTGAGCGAGTTTCATCTTCAACGTGTTCTCGGCCTTCCAGAAACGACTTGTACCTGTGAAGAACTTGTTCTTTTGATAAGGATGCTCCACATAGGCCTGTCTCAGCTTTTCAAAGGTCGCAATCGCACGACACCGCGAGTTGAACACAAAATTTGGTTGCATAACTTTGCTCTAGATACCGCTGTTCCTTTTTCTTAACGCACAATAAAAACAGATCTTCACTGCTGACGTTCCCAAAACGGCGTGATGGCTGTACGGAGGTGAAATTTGAATTGAGCATTTGGAAGGGATGAACACACCAGTCTACACAAATAGAATAACACAACGTTGTCATATCGCTCAGAGTATTGTCAGTCTCATTCCCTTTCTCATACACCTCGTAATTCTCCCCATCTGGTCCCGTTTCCCACCACGTTTCTGAGTTCACTCTGGTTCAGTCCTCGCCTCTTTTTTCAGCACACTCCTTCACATCTTTTATATTTTGTCTATCCCTTGGTTTTCCTCTTGTTCGTTTCCTTGACATCTCCATTTCATGTATCTTCTTGGGAAAACTATATATTTTTTCTTTGCCTTTTTTGAGACATCTTCGTTCCAAACTAGGCTCCTTACACTTCGCAGGAATGCTTCTGCCTGTCTGTGACGTTAACTGATCTTTTTTTCATGTCTTCCATTTTCCGCTATCACGCTTCCAAGGTACTCGACACTTTCCGTCTTCTTCAGTCATTCACCTCCAGTCCTTATTCTGCTACTTGGTCTATCTTTCTTTCTAGTTGTAAGCAAGATCTCATTTTTTTTTATTAAATTTCATTTCATACTGTCTCATGCTTTTTTCCCAAGTATCCGGCTGTTCCTGTATCTCCTCCTCTCCCTTCCCTCAGATCATCAAGTCATCAGCGAACACGCATTCCTTTCATCTTCTCCAGTTTTTCTACTGCCTTAGTCATTATCCCAGACGACAGTGAAGAGGAGAGGCGACGTTGCACTGCCCTGTTTTACACCACTTCTTTGCTGGAACCAATCCCTCCTTTCATTTCTCACTCTCACACACCTTCTCCGCTCTGCTTGTTCTCTGTTTTTCCATTCACTTCTTTTGTAGTGCTTCCCATACCTCTCTTCTACAAACACTGTCAAATACCTTTTCTATATGGAGAAAGACCATCACAAGGTCTTCGCCAAATTCATAGTGACGCTCCTGGAATTGCCTTACTCCAAATTTGAGGTCAACAATTGACCTCCCTGGACTGAGGCCATGCTGTTCCTCTCCCAGTTTGTTCTCAACCCTTGTTCGGATTCTGTTCTCCAGGATATTTTCATATACCTTTGCAAAATGTGGTACTGATATGACTCCCCTGTAGTTTCTACAGTTCTTCCTTCTCCCTTTCTTGAATGTAGAAACTATTGGCACCCTCTTCCAATTTTCTGGAGTTTTCTTCTCGTTCCTCACCACCCTCATTACACAATACAGTTGCTGTTTCCGAACCTTCCCCGCTGCCTTCATTATTTCGTCACTTACTTCATCCACACTTGCCTTTCCTCCTCTCATCCTGTCCAGTGGCCATTTCCATTTCTTTCTATGGCTAATGCATCCAGCTGTCTCCTTTCCATCATATCCACTGTCTCCTCAGCCTTTCCTGTCACTGTCTCGTTGTTCAAGGTTCCATTTCATATTCCGTTTGCCTTGCCAGGTCGTTGTGTTTTATATCCCTCCTTTCGGAGGCTAATTCCCTTGTTGAAAGCTCGTTGTTCATCCGGAATTGGCTAACTAGGCCTATCACAGCTTCACTAGAGCTCCATTAGCCGCAGGGTCTGCACAGCTACTGCATCGATCCTGGGGTACTCTGAGTCCCACTGTATGCCCCCCGTAGGCCATCCCCTACATTGCTGCGTTCCTCGCCTCCCACGACTTGTACGAGGGGTTGGTCTACTTTCTTGCAATCTGCTGGTCACAATACCCAGCAAAACGGTATTTTTTTTCTTTAGCGAGTTAGCATCTATTATACACAAATGCTTAGTTTTACAGAAGAAAAATTTTGATGGATATACACTCCTGGAAATGGAAAAAAGAACACATTGACACCGGTGTGTCAGACCCACCATACTTGCTCCGGACACTGCGAGAGGGCTGTACAAGCAATGATCACGCGCACAGCACAGCGGACACACCAGGAACCGCGGTGTTGGCCGTCGAATGGCGCTAGCTGCGCAGCATTTGTGCACCGCCGCCGTCAGTGTCAGCCAGTTTGCCGTGGCATACGGAGCTCCATCGCAGTCTTTAACACTGGTAGCATGCCGCGACAGCGTGGACGTGAACTGTATGTGCAGTTGACGGACTTTGAGCGAGGGCGTATAGTGGGCATGCGGGAGGCCGGGTGGACGTACCGCCGAATTGCTCAACACGTGGGGCGTGAGGTCTCCACAGTACATCGATGTTGTCGCCAGTGGTCGGCGGAAGGTGCACGTGCCCGTCGACCTGGGACCGGACCGCAGGGACGCACGGATGCACGCCAAGACCGTAGGATCCTACGCAGTGCCGTAGGGGACCGCACCGCCACTTCCCAGCAAATTAGGGACACTGTTGCTCCTGTGGTATCGGCGAGGACCATTCGCAACCGTCTCCATGAAGCTGGGCTACGGTCCCGCACACCGTTAGGCCGTCTTCCGCTCACGCCCCAACATCGTGCAGCCCGCCTCCAGTGGTGTCGCGACAGGCGTGAATGGAGGGATGAATGGAGACGTGTCGTCTTCAGCGATGAGAGTCGCTTCTGCCTTGGTGCCAATGATGGTCGTATGCGTGTTTGGCGCCGTGCAGGTGAGCGCCACAATCAGGACTGCATACGACCGAGGCACACAGGGCCAACACCCGGCATCATGGAGTGGGGAGCGATCTCCTACACTGGCCGTACACCACTGGTGATCGTCGAGGGGACACTGAATAGTGCACGGTACATCCAAACCGTCATCGAACCCATCGTTCTACCATTCCTAGACCGGCAAGGGAACTTGCTGTTCCAACAGGACAATGCACGTCCGCATGTATCCCGTGCCACCCAACGTGCTCTAGAAGGTGTAAGTCAACTACCCTGGCCAGCAAGATCTCCGGATCTGTCCCCCATTGAGCATGTTTGGGACTGGATGAAGCGTCGTCTCACGCGGTCTGCACGTCCAGCACGAACGCTGGTCCAACTGAGGCGCCAGGTGGAAATGGCATGGCAAGCCGTTCCACAGGACTACATCCAGCATCTCTACGATCGTCTCCATGGGAGAATAGCAGCCTGGATTTCTGCGAAAGGTGGATATACACTGTACTAGTGCCGACATTGTGCATGCTCTGTTGCCTGTGTCTATGTGCCTGTGGTTCTGTCAGTGTGATCATGTGATGTATCTGACCCCAGGAATGTGTCAATAAAGTTTCCCCTTCCTGGGACAATGAATTCACGGTGTTCTTATTTCAATTTCCAGGAGTGTATGTTACGCACATTTCCATATGCTAAATTTGGTTTTTTTTCGGTTCGATGGTATACATCTACGGTACTTCTGTTATCAGAGTGATTTGAACTACAAGTTGTCCGTTCCATAACAAAAATAATCTAGAATACGAGATTGATTAGTGTAGCGTTGCCGGCAAGGTCGTCGACGTGCGGAGTCCTACCGACTCACTTGTACCTAATAAACTCTTCCTGGTGAAAGGAAACTTATCTGCACCGTTGACAGCTAATAGATAATGTTACCAGACTCCCGCTCCTACTGGCATACATGATAATTTCATGCGCATAGATTAATTACTTTTCTGCAAAAATAGAGATTAGGGACCAATTATACTGTGAATTAAACGTGACAAGTTTCTGGAGAGGTCATGTGTCATCATGCGGCACCAAAATTGAATGGTTCAAATGGCTCTAAGCACTATGGGACTTAACATCAGTCCCCCACACTTACAACTACTTAAACCTAACTAACCTAAGAACATCACACACATCCATGCCCGAGGCGGGATTCGAGCCTGCGACCGTAGCAGCAGCGCGGTTCCTGACTGAAGCGCCTAGAACCGCTCGGCCACAGCACCAAAACTGAGGTTAAGGTGCTACCACAAAAAATTTTATGACTGCGTCTCTTGCACCTTCTAAATCCATACTCTTCCTCTACAATACTTTTTCCAGTCTTCCATGAAGTGTTCTACTTATAACTCCTAATAGGACTTTTCCTGCATGAGAATCAAACTTGTGGTTCTAAAATCCTCACATTTATTTATATTGCTTTTCTTGTCACTCTATATCATTACTGCAGAAAGTAAGTCATCTGGCCGTTTTCATATGTACTATTACAAAGATAAGTTAACTCTTTCGGGCTACTACTCCCAAGGCTCTTAAACAACCCTGATGGCAATCCATCAGTTCCACTTGCTTCATGATTCTTTATCTCTCTCAAAGCCTTGTCTACCTCTCCTTTAAGGATGCAGCATCCTTTGTCCTCTTCTATAACTCACGTTTTCTGTTAAAGTTCAGTGTCGTTAGGTTTTGACCAGTCTCATATAGGCACTCTACATAATATTCTTCCCACCTTCCTAACACTTCCTCTGATCTATGAACCATTGTACCATCACTCCATCACTTATTTCTATTCCCACATTTGTCCTGCTTTTCTTTGCTTCATAGACAAGGTCACCAGCTAATGTGTACGTTATTTCATATTTTCCTTCCATTTTTAGTTTCTCTGTTTCTTTACATCTCTCGTTCGTCCATACGTTTCCCATCTATTCTGTTTCTTTCCTTAGCTAATTATTCAGCCTTCTGTACATTCTTTTCCCTTCCTCTCTTCCTATAGTCTTCTACTTCCTTCTGTCTTCCATCTTACGCACCATCGTCTTTGTTACCCATTCTTTTCTTATTCTTATTCTTTCGAACTTCCTCACCCCTATAACTTCCTCTGCATTACACTTAACAAAGAGAAACACATTTATAACAATCAGATTATGGTCTGCCATTTTACGGGTTAGATCAACAATTGTAACACTGAATAGCATAGGATGTGAGCGAGAAAGAGGGGGAGACACAGCGCTAGCTACACTGCTCATTACTAAAATTAAAGCACTATGAAGACGATATGCAACGGACGTCATATTTGGAGAGTTGCGTAAGTGAACAACTAGCATTTCAGTACAATCACATAAATTAAGTAATAGTACAGCCAGCTAAATTTTGTAAATAAGGGCAAGTTACACAGCAGGTCCCATTCAGATATCAGATATCGCTTTTGATTGTAAGTTTTGAGAAGATCGTGAAGAGAAACTTCTGGCAGCATGTGTCATGATTCGACAGTGACAGCCGGTAGACACGATACTGCTGTTTATCATTCAGCTCTACTGCTGCTTGCTTTGATACGAATCCCACGTCTGTCGTGTGAATGTGGGATGGATGGGTTCAGGATGGTCATACTCAACGCCATTCAGGATATCAATGGTCCCAAGCGACTAGCGCCCGAGAGGAGCTCATTGCTCACTTGACTGTGTATGGTCTTAACATCACGTCACGTACATTGAATCAGAAAATGAGCTTATTTTAAGTAAGACACACGGACAGTGTAGCGACATATGAAGCACCTCTGACTGTCAGCATGGCGACTGTTGCATTTTCCCTTGACTCAACATTGGAGAGATGTGCACAGACAGTGGTGTGCCCCTCAACACTGGACGCAGTACAGGTGGCACCACGATGTCTTTTCAGTACGTTCTGTGAACGTCAGCATGATGGACATATCCCTGTATGCAAGCTTCTTTAAGAACGGACGCCGCCAGTTCGCATTCGTCATCGTCATTCAGGCCCACCATCTGGTATGATGATAACATGTGCTATTGGGTACTCGTGTCCAAAAGAACAGAAACCATTATTGATCCCGCAGCCGTACACATAAATGATGAAATGCAATAATTTCTGACATCGGCCGCTATTGGACACTGAAATGACTTCAGTGGCGACAAATTAAAATTTGTGACAAGCTGGGACTCGAACCCGGATTTCCCACTTTATGCGAGTGGTCGCCTTAACCATTTTTTTTATTATCAGAATGACTTGGTATTATCATGACACTTCAGTAGACCATAGTCAAATCATCATGTAATATAAGCTGCTAATGGGAGAAAAAAATTAATTATGATAACAGAATGATAATAATAATAATAATAACAAAGAAAGAGAAAAAGAAGAAGGAAAAAAACCGAGAACGTAGCCAACAAACCACCACCAAGCTCATATGATACGCAGAAACAATTATTTTTATATGGGTTTTTTAGTATTTTTTAATTTTTTTATTTTGTGTTTTTTATTTATTTTTATAGTTTGTAACAGAATCTACACGTAAAAGGAAAACGAAACCAAATTACATTCGAAATAGCAAACTAAGAAAAATCCCAATTTGATTGCAAGGATTGTCGACGCACATATGTATCTATACTTCACCTATACACATTTTACAATAGAACTGGAGTGATGCTGAGTCAATATACAAAACAAAACGAACAAGAAAACCGGGAGAGAACAAGCCGAAGCAAATCAGATGGGAACATACATAACAAAGAAAAACACTTATCAGAAAAATTAAATTAACCAACACCTTGCCAATGGAAAACCAGATTCAACACGTTGGCGAAGAGGTCTCGATATCGCGGCACTGGCAAGCATGTCCAATAGGCAATGATCATGTACTGCATGAAGTTCATGTGATCTTCCCCCTCGCCTTCTACAACATAATGAACGAAGTGTTCCAGCAACCACATAACGGTATGGGTTTTCGACCGTGGAAAGAAAGAAGAATCTGGCCGCAATATGATGTCCGTAGTGTCTGCAGTCCCAGAAAAGCGAGTAAGGAAGGCCAATTCTGTCCTGATCCAAGACCAGTATCAAACTGGTCTCCACAAGTGAAGCGATATCGTATCGTATCTGGGGACGTACAACGATTACATAAATCCGTGTCACTAAACCCAATACGGAAAAGTCACTCGTTCGTTGGAATCAAGTTACTTACCACCTTATACCACGAGGACACTACGCGCATCGGCAGAAGCGGAAGAGTGATATTGAACCAAACTGTCGTCCAGGTTGTATGCGTCGATTCTCTTTCAACGAGGTTCGGGCAAGGGATTGCTTCCCATCGAGGCTTTAGGAATTTCGTGGTGAGTACAGGTCTGCATAAAATGTCAGCCCCTAAATATCTCACCGCAAGACAGAAGTCACGAATGTGTTTTAACGTATAATTTATGCGACCAATATTAATAGGGGGTTCAAGACTAGCAGGACGGACACAGAGAAATAAATGAGACGTGAATGTGTGAGTTTCTTGAGTCATCTCCAAAATAGTATGACGCACATATAGCATCTTCCTTCGTATGTCAGTCACGCCCAACCCCCCAAAGGAACGAAGCTTCGTAATCACCTCATACCGTAAGCTAAATATGTCTCTCCCATAAGAAAGTACCAGACAATTGTTGTAGTTTCTTCGCCATCATCGAGGGAAGCGGATAAACTTGGGCCACGTAATACGCTTTGTATAAGACATACACTCCTGGAAATTGAAATAAGAACACTGTGAATTCATTGTCCCAGGAAGGGGAAACTTTATTGACACATTCCTGGGGTCAGATACATCACATGATCACACTGACAGAACCACAGGCACATAGACACAGGCAACAGAGCATGCACAATGTCGGCACTAGTACAGTGTATATCCACCTTTCGAAGCAATCCAGGCTGCTATTCTCCCATGGAGACGATCGTAGAGATGCTGGATGTAGTCCTGTGGAACGGCTTGCCATGCCATTTCCACCTGGCGCCTCAGTTGGACCAGCGTTCGTGCTGGACGTGCAGACCGCGTGAGACGACGCTTCATCCAGTCCCAAACATGCTCAATGGGGGACAGATCCGGAGATCTTGCTGGCCAGGGTAGTTGACTTACACCTCTAGAGCACGATGGGTGGCACGGGATACATGCGGACGTGCATTGTCCTGTTGGAACAGCAAGTTCCCTTGCCGGTCTAGGAATGGTAGAACGATGGGTTCGATGACGGTTTGGATGTACCGTGCACTATTCAGTGTCCCCTCGACGATCACCAGTGGTGTACGGCCAGTGTAGGAGATCGCTCCCCACTCCATGATGCCGGGTGTTGGCCCTGTGTGCCTCGGTCGTATGCAGTCTTGATTGTGACGCTCACCTGCACGGCGCCAAACACGCATACGACCATCATTGGCACCAAGGCAGATGCGACTCTCATCGCTGAAGACGACACGTCTCCATTCATCCCTCCATTCACGCCTGTCGCGACACCACTGGAGGCGGGCTGCACGATGTTGGGGCGTGAGCGGAAGACGGCCTAACGGTGTGCGGGACCGTAGCCCAGCTTCATGGAGACGGTTGCGAATGGTCCTCGCCGATACCCCAGGAGCAACAGTGTCCCTAATTTGCTGGGAAGTGGCGGTGTGGTCCCCTACGGCACTGCGTAGGATCCTACGGTCTTGGCGTGCATCCGCGCGTCCCTGCGGTCCGGTCCCAGGTCGACGGGCACGTGCACCTTCCGCCGGCCACTGGCGACAACATCGATGTACTGTGGAGACCTCACGCCCCACGTGTTGAGCAATTCGGCGGTACGTCCACCCGGCCTCCCGCATGCCCACTATACGCCCTCGCTCAAAGTCCGTCAACTGCACATACGGTTCACGTCCACGCTGTCGCGGCATGCTACCAGTGTTAAAGACTGCGATGGAGCTCCGTATGCCACGGCAAACTGGCTGACACTGACGGCGGCGGTGCACAAATGCTGCGCAGCTAGCGCCATTCGACGGCCAACACCGCGGTTCCTGGTGTGTCCGCTGTGCCGTGCGTGTGATCATTGCTTGTACAGCCCTCTCGCAGTGTCCGGAGCAAGTATGGTGGGTCTGACATACCGGTGTCAATGTGTTCTTTTTTCCATTTCCAGGAGTGTATATATCCAGTACTCGAACTTTCTGTAGCAGAGTAAGAAACGCCTTTCATGCTCTAGTATCGCTCCCTGAAATTTGTCCATAACGGACTTCCAGTTGAGCGTCACCATTTTGAATGGACAGAGATCAATGATGATATCTAGAGATGTACGCCGATACACCGCAGTAGCCCATGAAACAACCGCGTCATCAAAACATCGCAAGGGAATTTACCTTCATTAAGTTTTGCACCTGAACTACGACAAAAATCATCGATTGCAGCCTTCAGTCGAGGTATCTCCGCAGGATTGCGAAGTAGAACCATCACGTCATCCGCGTATGTACGAACAGCTATAGTCCCGCCGGAAAGCGTACAACCTATCGGCTGGGATGCTAGCATCCGAAGTAGGGGCTCCAGAGGCAACACAAACAAAATCATTGACAGTGGGTTTCCTTGAGGCACATCCCTACGGATATTTATTGGGGGCGTCAGTTGGCCATTAACAACCACCGCAGCCGAAATACCCGTAAACAGATTTGAAAGCACTCGCTGTGCGTCAACAGTGAAACCAACAGCCTCTAGAATCCGAGCACAAGAGGTGATTAACACGATCAAATGCCTTATCGAAGTCTAGAAAAACAAGGGCACAAGAAACGGACGTTACAGCAGCAACCAAAAACACGTCACGACAAGCGCGTCGGCGACGGGTCTGATGCCGGAACAAATGATGTAAGGAAGTCAGTTCTTCCGTCACCAATGAACGCGGCTTCGATCGGATTTTCAAACCTTCCACTTGTATTCTCTTCAAGATCAACAATTTTGCTTTTACGAGCCTAACATCCGCAGTTGGGAGAGGGGCGTGATCCGAAGCAGCATGAAGTTCACGCAGGGTGGAATAGCAATATTCATACGTTCTCCGAAAGTCTAGCTCTTTGGCAGCAGAGAAAAGTATCAAAGTTTGCCTGAGCCTCAGTTTCGCTAGCTGTGTCCACCAGTCAAGGATGGAAGAGTATTTCCCAGTGGACCGTAGACTTGCATCACATCATCGAGAGAGGAGTCAGCAAGGTGAGCGACGTTTAACTTCCACGGAGGGCGAAACAATTTGACCGGTTGCCGTTCAAGATTGAGTGTTGCGGCCACAACACCGTGATACGTAAAGGAAGCTGGGATGACTTCAACATTAAGAATACCATCGCTCAGGCAGTCTGATAAGTAAAACCTATCTAACCTGCTACTATCAGTCGCAGTAATGTGGGAAAATTTAACTAATGTCGAGTATTTACATATCCAAACATCTTTTAGACGCAAGGAGCGGATGGCTCTGAGCACTATGGGACTTAACATCTATGGTCATCAGTCCCCTAGAACTTAGAACTACTTAAACCTAACTAACCTAAGGACAGCACACAACACCCAGCCATCACGAGGCAGAGAAAATCCCTGACCCCGCCGGGAATCGAACCCGGGAACCCGGGCGTGGGAAGCGAGAACACTACCGCACGACCACGAGATGCGGGCAAGGAGCGAACCAATTCATATAATTCTCAAGAGAGATTAAAGTTAGGAGACTGATCTGCAGGACGCAATACACAGTTAAATCACCACCCAACAGAGTACCCGGAGGACTTTTACGCAACAGATAAACAATATCCTCCTTATAAAAACGCGAACGATCCACTGCGAGACCAGTGCCAAAGGGGCATATAAAAGAACCAAGGTAAGATGACAACCTATGCCCCTGCCAGAATCCAAAATTTCCACCTCAGCAATAGGAATGCCTTCACGAAAGAATAAGGCGTTCCCCGTAGAATATTCGGTTGCTACATTAAAGATCATACGAAAACCAGGTAAGGAGAAATTACTAAATAACAACTGCAAGAAGACAACGTCCGCACATGAATTATAAATGAACTGACGCAGCGAAGCCAATCGCAATTCTGATTCCACACGATTAACGTTTAAGGAAAAGAACGTGTAGGCTTGGGTCACTGATCACAGCTATACAGGGATGTACGGAACGTCCGGGTAGAATTGGATAGACAGCTGAGAGTCAAGTTCCATTGAGGAATCCACAGAGGAATCAGACATCGGCGGACCAGAACCCCCGTCATCGAAACCTTTTTTCTTAGATTTCTTACGTGCCACCACACGGCCAGGTTGTACACGCTGTTTCTGTCGGCTACGTGAGATGGCGGCCTCTGCTGACGGAGGTGTGGGAGCGGTCGATAGGCATAGCTTCTTGCCCCTCAGAACTAGGGTCATATAATTCAGTTCCAGTCAGTAAGGTGGAAGTATTCTGTGGAAATGCCCATGCAACAGGTGATACTTGGTCGCTAATTTTATTCTCTTCGGGAGTTGCTGTAGTCTGCAAAAGCAGGAAACCGTCGGCGGCTGAAGACGAAGGAGCAGGAGGACATTGCATCGTCTCAGACTGTAACGGAGAACACAAAGACGAAGGGGGGGGGGGGAGGGGGGAGGACTCCACTCCCTCTCCACACCCAGGCAGCTCAGAAGGAGCCATTTCGCGAGCAGGAGGGATGCTGGGGAGAACTTCGCCACTCACCTTACCACGGAGGTATCGTAGCATCGAGAGGAGCGGGGGACACAACCGATGCGGAGGAGGTTAGCGCAGAAGGCACAGCCAAATCCTCATCATCACCATGCTGAGTGCGACGAAGCTTGTTTGTCGCCGTTATAGGTTCTATCCTCAGGCCAATAGGATTCTGAACCTGTTGCGGAGGTAAAGGCGGAAATTCATTGTCACGATTATCAGAACTGACTGTTTGTTCATTACGATCCAAGCAGAAGTAGGTCCGACGGCGGGAGTGGAAGGGACAAGATCAGCAACCGTCAATTTGCGACGCTGCACTAATGACGGCTTTAATACAAAACCCCTCCGAGGACAATTAGACGTGTCCACTTTCATTACGTAGGAAGCAGGTTCCCTCTTGACCAGTGTGCATGACACGGACGCGGTAGCCACACACTTGTAAATGCGATGGAATATTGCGTTTGACATGCATTTCCACGGAATGAGTTCCACTACAACACTGTGTTGAGTAGACCAGCATTCACGACGGACGTTTTCACTTCACCATATTGCGTCAATATGTCCTTCAGAAAGTTGTCATCAACTTCCGGCGGGAGGTTGAACTCCCGAACATTGGTATATTCGATTTCAGCATCTGCGAGGGACACCATACTAACGGAATTAGCGCGATGCTTGACAGTAATCTTTCAACGTGAAGGGGATCCATAAATTTCAAGTAAAACACGTAATCGTCTGCATCAAAATAAACAGTGTGAACCTGATCAGAGTTCACTTGAATTGTATCGACAAGCCAATCGTGGATTTCTAGAGACCCGGGCTGCACGTGTCGCGTCGTTTTATTGAAAGTAAAGCTCACAGTACCTTTTCGTGGAATACACGTGGAAACCATGTAAACCATACCGAAGCGGCCGACGCCGCTGTAGACGAACACAAACAGGCGGTAAAGGTGGAGCGGAGGCGCTACGACTCACTCGGCAGACAGAACGACACTAATGATGAAAACTCCACACAAGCGACGCTGCGGCAAGTGAAATAAGAAACTTCTCACTAGGCGCTCGGAGCGGAACTGACTAGCCGAGCACGCTTCCTGTCCGATCCAAACTCCCAACTTGTCGCACACTCGTTACGTATCGCCCCTGTCCACCATAGCCAATGCTCGCCGCATAACGCTGCATTCCCGAAAGAGTTCAGGAGAGAGAGTACAGCCGCACTGAAATTATTTTAATGGTCGTCGAGCTATATGTATTTACATATGTGTAGTGCCTTTTCTGTGGGGCAGGGGGCTCTATGTAAACAGTGTTTGACAAGCTGGGAATTTGGGTCGGACAGTAAAAAGCGTGCTCGGATAGCCGAAGCAGTTACGGTGATCGGTCGCGGAAAGCGGCACAAATTTTCACTTGGCGCCATTAAAGTCATTTCAGCGCCCAATTGCGGCCGGAGTCAGAGTTTGTTCCATGTCATCATGATTACCTCTGGCTCGCATAAACCGGTAAATTTGGCAGTTGACGTTAAATTCCTGGTCTGTCGAGGCTGTTGGGTGTGACATGTCTTCGAGTGTTTGTGATGTTGTCTTTGAACAAGATGTTCGACTGTTGTCCTGTCCAGTATGTTCTTCGAATTTGCCATCCATTGAAAACACCTTCCAGGGTTACCAAGACCAACACATTATCACTCGCAGGTATTGAAACTGATGAAGCATTCTGAATGATGTACTCACTCTGTCGTCTTCGCTCAATACGACTAGAAGCTCAGCAAGGTTAAAGAGGTTGGCGGTGCCGGAAAAGACAGCTCGCGTCCTAATTCTCGCACTCTGCAAAAAAAAAAAAAATGGGACACGGAAGTACTAAGGAATGAAGAGATACGCTTGAAGTTATCTGAGGCTATAGGTACTGCGATAATGAAAAGTTCAGTAGGCGGTTCAGATGAGGAGGAATGGACACTTCTAAAAAGGGCACTCACAGAATCTGGAAAGGAAAACGTAGATACAAGGACGGTAAATGCTATGAAAGCATAGGTAACAGAAGAAATATTTCAGCTGATCGTCGAAAGAAGGAAGTACAAAAATCTTCGGCACACCATTGGTAACAGAAGAAATACATCAGTTGCTTGATAAAAAGAGGAAGTATACAAATGTTAAGGGGAATTCAGAAATACAGAAGTGCAACTCATTTAGAAATGAAATAAATAAGGAAGTGCACGGAAGATAAGGCGAAATGGCTGCGTGAAAAATGTGAAGGAATCGAAAAATAAATTATTGCCGGAGGGCCTGACTCAGCATATAGGAACGTCAAAACAATCTTTGATGAAATTAGAAGCGGAGGAAGTAAAATTATGACTGCAATGTAAATTTCACTGTCAAACACAGATGGGAGAGCGGATACCTGGAAAGACTACACTGAAGGCCTCTGTGAGAGAGATGACTTGTCTGGTGATGTGACAGAAGAACAACCAGGAGTCGATAGGAAAAAGATAGAGAATCAAATGTTAGAATCAGAATTCAAAAGATTTTTGAACCGTTTAAGACCGAAAACAGCAGAAGGGATACACAAAATTCCATCGGAATTTCTAAGATAATTGTGGAAAGTGCAACAAAACGACTATTGATGTTGATGTGAAGAGAGTATGACACTAGTGATATACCATCAGACTTTAGGAAAAACACCATCCACAGAATTCCAAAGGCAGTAAGGGCTGACAAGTGCAAGAATCATTGCATCCAAGTTGCTGGCAAGAATAATTTAAATAAGAATCGAAAAGAAAATTGAAGCTCTGTTAGATGATGATCAGTTTGGCTGTAGGAAAGGTAAAGACACCAGAGAGGCAGGTCTGACGTTGCGGTTAATATTAGAAGTAAGGGCGAAGAAAAATCAAGACACGTGCATAGGATTTGTTGACCTCGAAAAAACGTTCGACAGTTTCAAATCACGCAAGATGCTCTATATTCTGAGAAAATAGGGATAAGCTATAGTGGAAGGCGGGTAATATTAAATATGTGCAAGGAGCAAGAGGGAACAATAAAACTGCAAGACCAAGAACGAGGCCCTCGAATTATAAAGGGTGTTAGACAGGGATGTAGACTTTCGTTTATACTGTTCAGTCTGTACATCGAAGAAACAATGACGGAAGTAACAGAAAGGTTCAAGAGTCGGATTAAAATTCGAGGTGAAAACATGCCGTTGATAACATTCGCTAATGACATGAAGAAGAATTATAGGATCTATTGAATAGAATGAATAGTCTAATAAATACAGAATATCGATTGACAGTAAATCGAAGAAAGAAATGAAAAGTAGCAGAATGAGATCAGTGAGAAACTTAACCTCAGAAATGGAAATCACGAAACACATTAAGTTAAGAAACTCTGCAAACCAAGCAGCAAAATAAGCCATGATGGATGAAACAACGTGTATATAAACAGCAGAGTAGCACTGGCAAAAAGAGCATTTCCAGACCAAGAGAAGTCTACCGGTATTAAACATAAGCCTTAATTTGGGGAAGAAATTCCTAAGAATGTGCGTTTGGAGCACAACATTGTATGGTAGTGACACATGGACCATGGGAAGGCCAGAAGTGAATTTTTGCATTTGAGATGTGCTGCAGAACAATGTTGAAAATTAGATGGACTGATAAGGAAAGAAATGAAGAGGTTCACCGCACAATCGGCGAGGAAAGGAATATGTGAAAAACGCTGACTAGAAGAAGGGACAAGTTGATAGGACATCTGTTAAGATATCAGGGAATAACTTGGCACTAGAGGGATCTGTAGATGGCAAAAACTGAGAGGAAGAGAGTGGTTGGAATACATCCAGCAAATAATTGAGGGCGTTACTTGCAAGGGGTAGTTTGAGATGACAAGGTTGCCACAAGGAAGGAATTCGTGGCAAGCCCTATCAAACCAGTCATAAAACTGATGACTGACGTCCACTTCGTCGAGGTAATCCAGATATCAACGGAATTTTAAATGCCGGTTGGCAAATGATTCCGTGTGGTCACCTAAAACACTGTTTTTTTTAGGTCCTGTTTTAATGCTGTTACATTTTCATGAGACGCAGAATGTACTAATGAGAGATTACGATTAGTGATGCGTTAAACTGGTGATAAGAAACGTTTATTATGCGATAATACACATATGGAAGGGATATTGTGGAGATTCACCTCTATTAGTTTCGGGAGTTAAAACTTCGATTATAAATTGTCACAGGTGTAGGTATAAACTTTTCTGTGGACGAAACTGAATGTAACTGTATTCGTTACATCGCAGACACTGTAATACTTCATACCTGCGTAATAAAAAATTGTTAGAGCTCGTTGTAGATCGTGATGGATGGAAGTGAAAATACAGTATGCATCACAGTCGTAAAGTAAAATTTAATTTTACAGAGAGTGGAAAATATTGTATGGCAATGAAAATAAAAACAGAACAAATATTTCAGCCCAATAACAGAGGACGGCCTCTCTCCCATTCCCCACCCAAAGAGAAAAGAAAGATGAGACAGGCAAGGTAAACAATACTATATTACAGACGATGTTGACAGCGAGGCCATTACGTTCGTGGAGCCGTCGTTAATTTCAGGGTGCACAAAAAATCACGGAAGACCTTTCCACAGCAGCCAAATAAATTTATGAAGACTGCTTTGGGAGCTACTTTGGCATCATCAGCGTAGCCTTCCACATCTCTCTCTCTCTCTCTCTCTCTCTCTCTCTTTCTTTCTTTCTCTCCCTGTTTCTAACTACCTTAAGCGATCTTAAATTTCCTGAATCTGCGCTCGTTATTAATAGCTACAAGACAGGTCTGGCAACAGGTGGTTTATTCTTATGCCAGCAAGAGCGCTTTTACCGATATTTAATTTCGATACGAAATTTCCTAAACGTAGGTGAATAGAGAGAATTTCATGGAAATTTTACAGTTGTGTAATCCATGTGAAAAAACATTTAGTGAAAGAAGTTTTCACATTTGAATAAGTAAATAATTTATTTCTCGAGTAGGAAATACGTATGGAGTGCTTTAGTGCTGTAGATAAAATGTGAACTCGGCAACATAAATCGAAGGGCACAAGATGTTTTGGAAAGTAATAATATTTCTGCCAGTAGAATAAGTCTCTGGATGTTTCAAACGTAAATACATACAGAACAAGATATTTGTTTATGTTATTCTCACATCATTATCAATAAGATGAGCATATTTTCTTTTCACCTATGTGTACGATGTAAAAAATAATATTTTTTGTTCAGACACTCCAGAGTGAGTTATTAAACAACTTTGTAAAGGCTAACTAACATCTGTTTAACTATAGTCTAAAGTAGACAAATTGTTATGCAAGTGAAAGTTATTATGATGTAATTCAATGTTCCTGAAACTGACATACTGTACAGAATGCCGTAGACAAGTATGTCCCAAGTAAAGTTGTGAGGGACGAGAAGAACAGCTGTAGATCCACAAGCATATTAGGTAGCTACTACGAAACCAAAGGGAGCCTCACCGCTAATTTAAACTTAGCCAAAGCCACGCAGTCAGACAATACCCAAACGAAACCAAAACTAGCCTTCTACAAATACTAACTTCATACCGCTACAGATACTCATATACCAAAATACACATGCAGACTCGGTTGTTTGTAATGTACCCCTTATTTGCAGGTAAGTGCACATTTTACTTTATCTCCAGTTTTGTTATTTCATAGACGTGAAGTGAAGTGAACGTATGTACAGAGTAAGGAGCGAGCGTTAGGCTCCAATGCAGAGGCGGTTGACCATCTTTCGCTCTCAATGCCAGTGGGATAAGGTGCCGATGCAGAAATCGCTCGTCATGTCAACAAAGAAATACGCAGAGAAAACACATTTATTCTGGCGCAAATCATTTAATTGTTATCAATAAATATGTGCTAACAAAAATTGCCTTTTGCCACTCAGACACTAGGAGGAGTCTAAGAGTCACAAACACTATCATTGAGTAATTTTACAATGCCAGGAAAAATTGTTATTAATACATAAATGAATAATTCTGGCATAACCGAAGATGTTTGATCTTATAAGAGCTATACCAACTGTTCACTCAAGTTACAGACTGTGTGCCATAGTCTGCAGTCGTCGATTAGGTGCCTTTCGATCTAGTCATGCAGTAGACCATACTCTCGTACCGTTAATAGTTAGCTTATAAATGGTGTGAACAAGTTCACTTTACAGTGTTTCCTCACGTAAAACATAGACAGTTTCTTCCTTTGTGTGACTATGTTCTCCGTAGTTGCTTTACAATTCTTGAGGCTATTTTTGGTCTGTCGTTGCAACTACAAAGATGCATGATTTTTCGCCAGACGCATTTCGTTTTATTGAGGTAAATCATCAACAGTGGTGGTACTATTCTTTTCATTTCTCGCTTACATTAAGCAAGAAATCAAGCGAAAATCACCACCACTGATGATACTTTACCTCAATCAAGAGAAACGCTTCTTGTGAAAGAAACACACATATTTGTAGTTGCAACGACAGAAAAAAAATACCCTCATGAATAAACATTAGTAGAGACCGGATTATACGCATCATAAAAATAAAATACGCATGCAAATATGCATGAAAAATGCATGAAAGTTGTCGAAGTATGCTAGATCAAATAATAAAAAAGCATGCTAACTACAGCGTGCATTATATCTCAAAGTCGAACCTTGTCATATCAATAATTACGAAGAAGAGCGCCGGCCACGCAAAAAATCGGTACACATAAAACCCCAAATACTTTCTGGTAGAAGTTAGGAAGGGCGACATTCTGGGATTATTTTCTAAAAATCTGCAAAATGGGGACGCATACAGTTTTTCAAAAATTGTTCCTTCTTTGCTATTGTTTTTAGTAACAAGCAGATGCGATGCGATGGAGTCGCAGCGAAACAATCGATATGTACAGGACCAACTTGAGGTATATCGTACGCAGAGGGGCACGCTAAAAAACTCCGTAATATTTTATTTAAAAAACAACATACAACCAAGAATTTTTTGAACAGCATTAACTTTGACCAAAGCATCATTTACAATTTTTTTTTACATTTTTATACTACTGTAAACATAAACGTCCAAGTACTGCTCCAAATATTAGGTAGTAAGATTGTGTCTTTAATCACTCAAAACATTTCTATTAGCAGGAAAGGACCGTTCTACATCAACTGATGGATCTGGGCAGTATTCTAATTTGGGTGCTATGTTTGCACTTATTGTTTCTGGTAAAAGTTCACCCGTCCCATTAATAAAACTATCAGTTTGGCACATGGATTCAAAGCCTGGGTTATTGCTTAAAATGTTTTCAAACTTTTCTTTAAGTTTTCTTGAGAATACCTCTGGCAATGAGGAGTTCACTACAATAACTTTATCCATTAACTGAATACATTCATTCGACGCCAAACCTTGAGTTTCAAGCTTTTTAATACTTGCAGGTATATGCGTAAAATGAGTGCTAATCACAGCAATGTCATTTTTAATACCAGAATCATTAAAAGCTTCCTTGCACTAGCAAACTGGCAAAGCCTCTGCACTATCGACATCGTTTACTACCGCTCTAACGGCCTCGAAATGTTCATTGTGAAACAACACAGCTTCGATCGACGTACCTCAACGAGGTACCACTGGTTCGGGAGGTAAAGACACATTTGGTATTTTTTCTTTGTAGGTCTTGATGCGAGCAGGAGCCTATAGAAACACTTCCTTTGTGTATTAAATCAGTTTATTTTCATTCACAAACGTGGAACGTACTTCTTCAGCAAGGTGGTGTGCTTCATGAGCAAAGCATATCAAGTGAATCAAATTGAGATAAAATACTCGGAGGGCTTTTCCTGGTTTGATCGTATAGGGAGCAGCATCTGAAATAAACACAAACACCTTTTCATCTGCAGAAGATTCTGGAAATATTTTTTCTAATAACCTCATTCACAAATCTCGCTAAATAGGAAGAATGCTCTTCTTTTAAAGCACCAACAACTAAATTTGGAATGTAACGGCCACAAACTGTCTGTAGTTCCGTCGACTGAAATCCAGATAATGTTGTCCTTGAGTCCATTGCGTATTTCTTCCACAACATTTACGTAAACCGTCCGCGTGTAATTTTTACACAATGCTGATTCATCTAATATATTTTGACTTGAGCAATATTTGCGCAGGAAGCATCTGAGGATGGGGTTTGTAAGTTTGTGAAGAGGAATATTGCTTGCAATGAATGCTTCACATATATTTATGTTAAGCCGACTTTTTTTGTTACCTTTGGACAATACCCTGCTACTGCAACTTGCTGTTGTCATAAGTTGTTGTCGTGATCCTTTCTTCTGCATTCCTGCGATATGAAGACTTGTTTTGACGTGCTGGTCTATTTCAAACATTTTTTGGGTGAAACGTTTTTCTCGCAAACTCGACACTATTAAACAATTCCGTCATATGTAAATGTTCCAGGATGGTCACCTATCCACGAAACGACGTTTCTTTTTTCGGGCAGCATGGTGGACAACAACACGTTACACACTACACGTCATAAACACGTTCAACTGTGTACAAGTAAATAGAAACCTAAGCTGAAACAATGGACGTGCGATTAACAGCTTGAGTAGTTTCATTTAATTGTTGCCGACGCGTACTGCATGACAGCGGAGGGGATTAACCGGGGGCGCGGGTGCAGGAACATTGACTCTGTCTGCCTGTTCCCGTTCCTCTTCTGTAATGATTTCCCTAGCCAGTGACCTCTCGGTTAGCGACTGCACGCAGTTCTAGGTCGTGGGCAATCTGTGAGACACCAAAACTAGATCGAGCTAGAGACAGTACGCCAAAGTTTTTAAAATATTGTAAACATAAGGCGCAAATATCGATCGTCCGTAGTTTTTAGTTAAAATATGCAATAACTGGTGAAAAGGAGCCAAATATGCAAATGCATATAATCCGGTCTCTAGACATTAGTGCTGCACTTCGACTCAAGTGCTGTGGCTCTGTAAGGGAATATAAAAATACGAGAACATTTCCAGATAACAAGTATGAAGAATTCCTACGTGGCGGCTCACAAAGTCAGTTCAAGGACGGACTGGCTAAATTATATCGGGTGGGAGAGCATGGCCAGTTATATTGTATGTCCCTTATAGAACCATCTACGGACTCATCGGCTAAGCTGAGACATTTCTGGAGGTTTGGTGCGTGAGAAGGGGGGGGGGGGGGGGGGTTCTTGCATTTGGCATCCCTGGTGGGAACACGAATTTCTCGCAAATTTCGATAGATTACAGTACATGCTTCTCGCACGTCGTCGTAATTTGGACAACTTAGAAGTGATTGCAACGTGTAACATGTAAAACTGTGTGAGTCAAGTAATGTAAAAAAGTGTGTCACATAAAGTGGTAAGTTTCGAATAGCGAAATACAGTTCGTGTCACTGGATTACGAACATTTCGCGAGCGAAAAATAGCGAACGATCGTCAGAAAGAGATCGTAGTAGAAGAAAGAAGACAGCGACGTCCAGCGTGGTAAGGCAAGCCGCGTAACCCGAGCAAACAACGCGACGCCACGGCATCGAGTGGACAGCAGCACATAGCAGCAAAGGAGCAGAAAAGGAGTGCGCTGGAGTCACTCGAGCTGACGTCGAGAGTTCGACGCGCGGTGAGAGGGCCGAGCATTACCGTGCACCGTAAGTACACCAATTTCAAAGTTAAAATGAGAGAATAGTGTTCTGTGTAGTTAATGTTACTTACAAGCTGTAGGACAGCTAAAATGAGCGAACCAAATATTAGCTAGAATATGGCTCAGTAGTCTTCTGACTTGTCAGAGACGCATGATGTATTTCCGACTGCAAAATCAAAAGAAGGCCCTGTAGTTAGGATGAATGATATTGTAGGTAATGAGCAGCAGGAAGCCCCATTAAACGCTTTAGATATAACAAAAAATTTTGCTCAATCAGACACTCAGACAGCGGCTGAGGAAGGTATGACGACAGAAAATACACATAACAAAATTAATGGTTCAGAATTTAATACGCGAGCCGTGTTTTCGGCTACAATGAGTAAACTAGAGGAAAATGCTAGCGAAACTAAACAACCAAACCAAAGACTGGAAACGACTAACAACAAAATAGAAGAAAATGCTAGATAAACTAACAAAAAACTAGAAGGAATTAACCAAAGACTAAGCAACTAATAAAAGAATAGAGGAAAGTGCTAGACACACTAAAGAACAATTGACAATAATAATGAAGGAAATTGATAGGTTGGATTAATGTATTAGGGATACAAATCAAAAATTCAAAGTGGTAGATGAAAAAATGAGAATATAGTAAAGGCCCAGCGGGCAGTGGCTCAAAATTTGGAAAAAAGAATCACTACTGGGGAATTAGCCGTAGTAATTCACAGTAAATTTATTAAAGAATTACAACAGAGTGTTAAAATTTTAGCTCACAATTTTGGTAAGGAGACTGAAAAATGTAATGCATCTCCAATGAAAATAAAAAAGTAGATGAAAGAGAGATAGCCTTATCTAACAGAATATCTTCAGTAGAAACGAATACTAAAGAGATATGATTCACAAATGTTGCTAATACTCAAAAAGAGGTCAGTGATTTTACTAACAGAGGTACTGATATCTTTGCTGAAAGGATTGAAAAGAAATTAGTTTCAAAATTAAAAGATATTATTGCTGCAAATAACAGAGCAAACAATGCAGATGGAGACCCCTATTTAAAAGTTTTTACTTAACATTATTTTTTGGCAAAAGGGAATCTTCATCGTAAAGCTTTTACGAAAGTGTTCCAATGTCTATTGCCAGGAAAATAGGACGAGAAGAGGAAAATAGGATTTCTTACAAATAGAATGGAAGGAGATGCTCTTCCATGGAGAAGGAGAGCTGTTGAATCATGTCAAATGTATGACGAATTTATTAAAAAATTCTTAGACAAATACTGGTCTAATAGTACTCAATGCAATGTTTTCAACATCTTCCAGGAGAGAAATCTCTTAGCCAGTGATTATGATAGTTATAAAGATTATTTTCAAAGTTTCTGCGAGAAGAAGTTGTATTTAGGCTACTAGCTTATTGAGGAAGACCTTATTGCTGTAATATTGGCCAAACTATCAGTGAGTGAGTGTTCAGGAAAAATTAATAGAGATATCGAAAAAGAAAACAGAAGGTATTTTACAAACTTTAGGCCAGCTGGATGCAAATTCAGGGAAGGGCTAGTGTGAACATAACCACACAGTTACTGAAAAAGGGGCATTAGCAATTGTTAGGACTTGAGAATATTCTGATACTATTTGGCTGGATGGAAAGTAATCATATACACAGACCATAACGCATTGTCGATTATTAAGACTTGCAAGCGGACACTTGGTAGACTTACCAGATGGACCACTGCACTTCAGGAATCCCAGTTTGATATATATTATAGTCCTGGCAAGGACTATGTGGTGGCAGAGGCATTGTTGTGATTGCCACTAAAAATGGAACAAGGGGAAGAGAGTGAATCAGATTCCAGAGAAATGTGCTTCTTTTACATGAAAGGGGTAGAGCATGAAAGTGAGGTTCGAAAAATGTTGAGAAACATCGAAAAGGAACCAGAAAAACACTCGGCTTTGGCTATGCTAAAGCAAATGTGGGAAGAAAATCGGGAGCCAAAAATAACAGATCGTTATTTGGTGGAGAATGGGGTATTGTACCACAGAACTAACTTAGCGTGGGGTGACTGAAAGCTATGTTTACCTTAACGGACCATAGAGTACTTCATAGTATATACACAAGTGCTATGATCATTTTGGACCCAAAAACTGTGCAGAAAAGTTGAAAGAAACTTGCATTTCTAACAATATATTAAAGAGAGATAAGAAAGTATTAGAAAGATGTGAAAAGTGTCAGAAAACGCGAACATCTATAACCAGCAGTAAAGGGCAAATATATTATATTGCACCAAATAAGGTAGGTGAGCTAACTGCTGCCGATGTATTCAGCCACCAAAGGAGGTTTCAAAAATGTGTTTGTAATTATGGTCGTGTTTTCTAAATTTTTAAGCTTGTACCCTATGAGGAAATGTACTGGAAAGTAAAAGCTAGTAAATTATGACAAGATTATTTTAACACACTATGCCAACCAAAACAAATACTTAGTGATAATGGATCCCAGTTTTCATCAAAAGCATATAAAAGCTATATATATATATATATTCGAACCATATGAGACGGCTATGGAAGGGCTAGGAAGACTAAGTAGAGCTTTCTGCATGACCACCATACTACGATTACTTGGGTAATTATGTTAAAGAGACATACTTATGAGCTTTCCATTCAACAACCGAAATATCACGCTATGAATTATTGACAGGTAAAAAAACCTGAAACTACGATCGAAAGCTTAGTAAAATTCCCAAAAAGAACAGACTTGAGTTTGGAAGAAAAAAGTAAATTACCTTTGGAAAAAATAAGAGCAAAGGGAGAACTCGTAAGGTGAGGCATAATAAGAATATAACACCTAAGGAATAAGTTCTGGATGATATGTCGGTGAGAAGGGCTCACACGAAATCACCTAAAATATTTGCTGAAATAAAGGAATTTCACGAGATTTTTGAAGGACCATATGTGGTTAGCAGGGTGCTACACCCTAATGTAGAGGAAGTAGCACATCCAAGTCCCATGTAGTAAGGAGCATATACAATGTAGTCGACGTTAAGAGATTCTGTGAAAGTTAAAGAGAAGTCTCCAAACTCTGACGTGCCTGATTACCAGTTGCAAGATAGAATAATAAGACAGTAAAGAATATACATTGAGAAAGACACAGACATGACCATGAAGTGCATTGTAAATGGTAGTTCTATTAAACTGCTGAGAGCGAAAGTAGTTCCAAGTATCTTGTAACAATATCTGCCCAGTTTGTGTGTTTGAATTGTTTATTACATAATGATTATTTGAAAAGAATTCACTAATTCATGAAGGTAGTAGTTAATTGAAAGACTTGAATTTTGACCATTGGGCAGAACCACTGTAGTCAGTAAGAAGAAATATTTGGGAAATATAATAATTATGTTAGTTGTAAAATATGTGTCTTTGTTTCGTGTTTCCATACTTGATGTCTTGATGATTGAAATACGGGGAATTCTGAGCATACCTACCCAGATATAGTGCACTGATAACCAAGCCTCATGACCAGTCAGCAACCAGAGACACTGTTGGCATATGCGCAGATTATGGTTGCAATCATCAAGCAATGCAAACACGTCACCTAGGACCAACATATTCGGCCTGCGAATAATAGTGCTTCTCACCAAATAAGTATGTCAGTGCAGTGATTTATCAAAGAACGACCTTGAGTCGCAAGTGCTCCATAAATTTCAATGGTGATCAATGAAACACTATAACAATGTAAAAAAAATCGCATGTTGTTTTATGAAATTTGCTGGTTATTTTCTATATCTTGTGTATTTAGGAAAATTCTGGAAAATTATGTTGCAATGGACTGCTGTGGCACAGCCAGCTAGCTGCTTGAAAACGTGAGCTAAACGTTTGTAATAATTTTTCTACACTTGTGTTAAAGTTAAACAAATTGTACTGTTATGATATTGTTAAACAACTTTAAGTGCTTGAAATATGTTTCAAAAGCTAATATTTACTTATTTTTGTGAGTAACACTTGAAGTGTTTTCTGTAAGATGTTTTATTGATATACTTGAGTTTTCTGTAAGATGTTTTATTGATATACTTGAGTGTGATATTTTGAAAGCATTTTTTTAGTTCAAATTTAGGAGAGCGTTGTACACAAAACTCAAAGATTATGCAGATACTAGTAAACAGAAGATAGGAAAACTCTTTCAGAAGGTGAAAATGTAATAAGTATTCACAAACCAGTAGATTTTGTATTTTAAAGATTTCTGTCGAAGCACTAAAATTATATTTGAAGAGAAAAAGAATGCTTAAAGTAACAGGCATAAAATAAAATGACCTATGGTGTAAGAGTAAGGAGCAAGCGGTAGGCTCCCATATGCTGGCTGGCAGAGGAAGTTGGCCATCTGGCACTTTCAGAGCCAGTGGGATGATGTGCCGATGCTGAAATCGCTCGTCTTGTCAACAAAGAGATACGCAGAGAAAATACATTTATGCTGGCGCAAATAATGTAATTGTTATTAACAAATATTTCATAACAAAAATTGCCTTTTGCCAATCAGACACTAGAAGGAGTCTATGGGTCAAAAACACTATCACTGAGTCATTTTACAATGCTAGGAAACATTTATATTACTACATAAATGATTAATTCTGGAATAACCGAAGATGTACGATCTTATACGAACTATACCGACTGTACAATCAGACTGTCACAGACTGTGCGCCATAGTCGGCAGTCGTCGATAGGTCGCCTTTCGATATAGTCATGTGGTAGACCATCCACTCGTACCGTAAATAGTCAGCTTAAATCAGTGTGAACAAGTTCATTTTATGGTGTTTCTTAAATAAACGCACCATAATGGCATCCCATGTCAAAATTATTTGCACGAAAAATATTCCACTTTCAGAATCAGACGACGCTGCCACGGTTCTGCAGTGGGACATAAAACAACGAGAGCATCTCCGTATCACAGGTACGAAGCTTTCCTATGCGGCGGCTCACTACAAGAACGGACTGGCTTAATTTTCGCAAAACTCGGGTGGGAAACCATCCCTTACATCACCAATCACAGACTCACCGCTAAACCGTGACATTTCTGGAGGTTTAGCACTCGTGGATGGTGGGAGTTCATACATGTTCAAACGAAATACAGTGAGAAGTTGCCTTCATTCCGGCGAAATGAAAGCCATTGTACAGCTTACATGTAGCCAATCACGTATGGTCCTTGTTGACCACCCACTTAAATATTACAGACAACGGGTACTCTGCTCATCTGAAAAATAGATCGAATTCGAATCTTGCCAAGATACAAGCTAGCGTTCTTCAGGCATGTGCAATTAAATTCATTCTACTCTCACATTCAACATACATTATACTCTAATAACAGTCTTTCATCTCGAAGATAACACTGAAACAGTTGCGGCAGTGGACAAGCTTAAAATAACACTTTATAAAATAAGACATTTTACATTCCATTCTCGATTTTCCATGTCTCACTTTGCTTCATAAAATAACTGACACGTGTAGTATCCCATAGATTTTCAAAACGCTGAGGCAATCTACACAAATTAAAATGTAAATGTTCATTTGTTCAAAATCGTATATCTCCGAAAGTTCTATACCAATCGCTTTAAAATTTTGACAAAACGTTGTATTCAAGTACGAGCGTGCTTTTATGTTCTTAGTTAAGCGTCATGTGATATATAAATACCTGTATATATATAATGATAAAGGGGATGTCCGCTTGTTTAAAATCTTAAGCCTCTGAAAATTCTTCAGCAATTCCATTGAAATTTTGACACAAAGCTGCATTCGAATACGTGCGTGTTTTTACGTACTTACTTGAGCACCATGTTCTTTATAAATACCTGTATATATACAGTGATAAAGGGGATACGTTGTTAAGGAAAACTTGATGCTCATTTGTTCAAAATCTTAAACCTCTGAAAGTTCTTCACCAACTCCTTCGAAATTTTGACACCAAGTTGCATTCGAATACGTACATGTCATTATATACTTACTATGGCGCCATATGGTATACGGATATACGTATTATATACAAAAAAGGAAAGATAATATATGTATAATGTTTATTTATATACTATATGGCGCTCCTGTTCCATAAAAACACGCCCTTATTCGAATGCAACGTTATGTGAAAATTTGAAAGGAATCAGTGAAGAAAGTTCGGTAATTAAAGGTTTCGAACAAATGAACATGAGATTTTTGCTAACAAAGTATCCCCTTTATTATTTTTATAGATATGTACAGGTATTTATACAAATGGCCCCGTTTCCGTCAAATACGGTAAAGCATTAGAATTGCCGAAAATATTGTCAAATATGTTTGCATTACTTACTCCTAAAAATTCGTTTAAGGACTGACTAACAACTCATTTTAGTAGATTTCATTCAAACCTGTAAATCATTCGCCATGGAATACTGGAACAAGTAGATAACACATTTCTCTATAAATATTAAAAATCAACATTTGATTGTAAAATTTAAATAACAATTTAGGAGTTTGTATTTGCTGAAAATGAGTTTTACCTTAAATACTACCCCACAAATGCTGAAACCAGGAACTAAAAGCAAGTCCTGTTTCGCATCACAGCTTCTCCTGTCACCAACAAATGGCTACACTGTAGTACCGAACAGAACACAGCATGCCAGTATTAATGGAGCCAAATCTTCAGATTGAAAGTAGCTTCGGGTATACTGAAAGGGGCTCTTAGACGACAGTTATTGCTAGCTAAGTAAATAGTGGAGAATACCGGAAGTGCCATGAGAATTCTGCGGATGCTACTATTACATACAGAGAAATCACAACACTATAACATACTTGAGAAATGCAACAGCACTTGGACCTCATTTTTTGGATGTATCCCAGTCTCTGTCTCCCCCTGCAGTCTTTTCTCCCCACAACTCCCTACAGTACCGTGGCACAAAATATTTGATCAAGTGAACATACGCAACCAAGGAACATATTTATAGAATAAAAATACGCTTCACAGTTGTCACCATCCACAAACAACAGGAGGGGCTACTAGTGTACAAGTACTTTGGGGTTGAAATACCAAAATGAAAGGTACAACTGTGAAAAGAGTTGTACTCACAGTGCAGCCCTCTGATGGTGACACGTGTCTGATATCTGTACCACGATTTCGTTGATGTTATTACTGCCACCAACAGATGGCTGCTCTGTAGAAAGGATGGTAGTTTGTTCTTTGAAGCATGATTGCTTCTTCTCACTCTCACCAACAGATGACCTGACTGTTGAAAAACGCAACAGAGCCATAATTAGTTATTTTCCGTCTAAATGTTGAAAAATTCTAAAATATCTGCAAAATACGTAGGCAGCGCAAAAAGTCCGATGTTTACACAAAGCATCCAGAACCCCACTGAGGTTAATACGTGAAAAAACAGCTTTAAGGTATAATGCAATTATTGCGTTGTCACAATATTGCAAAAATACGTCTGAAATGAAAGCGTGAGTTTATTTCCACTTGTACACATATTCACAAAATTAGTACCCGAAATTGTGAAGTATGTACCACAATGTTACATTTCCACACCCAATAACAGTTAACATTTGTAAGTCTAATAATCTGACGTCATAAAACTAACAAGACCAGGCTTATAATTGTAGAAAAATACGTGTTAGCTAAAATACTACGTAAAGAAGGCAAATAGACAGGCTGAATGTAACTAACCAGGCCTACTCTAAGTTATAACACACCCCCAAATTAAATATTTCCGCATTTAAATTGTTCTCAAGTATCATTTTATTTTCACTAGAAAAAAATATAATCGATGCTATTGGTTGACAATTATTGCTATTATTACAAATGACGCAGGGCTACTGAAGGCTGTGTAAACAACAGCAGTTATCAATAAAAAGGCTCCCTAAAAACTTTATAGACTGTTTTTTCTATATTATTGTTCCCAATGTTTTAAAAATACATAAGCAACGCGGAAAGTCCGACTTTCGCGTATCAGTGGTTTCTAACTACGTAAAGTGTGTATTCAGTCCGTGCAGTTGCGTTTCTGGAAGCTATGGCTCCCGGAAATAAAGCCTGTGACCAACTACACCACCACAAATACACGCAAAACACAATTACCATACTAGGGAAGGAAGTAATAAGGTACTTTATTAAAAGGTATCACTTAAACTGCAGAAAAACAAGGATTGCTTATAAACACACGACCAAAGACGGTAACAATGGGAGATGTGACATTTGCAAACAGAGTGTCAGAGTCGATATCTCCGAAAATAAACAAAACTAATTGTCATATATTGTGAGACTTCCCACATTTTTCAAGCATAAATTAATTATTTCTGCATCTAAATACCCTGTACAACTTATTAAAATGGATGCTTATAGTAATACAAGTCAGGCCTCTACGAAAATTCGGTTTCACACGTCTTCCAAGCACAATAAGGTATGAAATATGGCTAACGCCTAACGCCAGACATTGTATGACCATGCTCCATTGCTATAAATGCTGAACAAATCCAACAATATATATATATATATATATATATATATATATATATATATATATATATATATTAAAGAGATGTTATTCTCTATAACTTACAGATATGTAGATGTGGAAGTCGTTCTTTTCTAAAATTTGGTAGGTCATAGCCAGATATGACGTTAAAGATTCTACAAACCCATGATACTGAAATATACGCTTATCATCAAGTCCTCAGTCACATCATTCAAGTTCGGACTTCCAAGAAACAAAGCTTGAACAAAATGGCTGTAAATATTACGAGGTATGGTACCTCAACATTATATTATGGCAGCAAGACAATGACAGTTTGTAGAGACGATGATAAGTACGTAACAAGAGTTGGAAAACAGAGGCAAAATAATGTGAGCAGTAATAGCGCCAAGGACTTACCGATAACTGCCTAAATGACATAATTATATTCCATAACGGACTACCTGAAAAGAAGGATACAAGCCATCGTACACATACCCACAGTCCCTCCTACGGTGATCTCTGGCCTAGTAATACGATGTTCTTTAGCTAAGGAAGAGGTAAAAGTATCCCCTAGACGCATATCTGGACACTTTAAAAATCTGTGAGGTGGTTACTAATAAGATTGCTCACTCCTGGGCCTGTGATTTGACATACAGATATACTGCCTTCCATTGCTGTAAATGCAAGACATATGCCAGAACTTGTATTGAAGTCATATATATCATAAGGGCGTCATAATATTTTTCCAGAAGCACATCCACTTCCCATTGCTATTCGCTATAAGTTTTACTAATTTTCTTTTTTCCAAATACTTCCCACGTCCAGTTTCTAAGATACTTGTATACACTGAAACGCCAAAGAAACTGGTGTAGACACGTGTATTCAAACACAGAGACATATAAACAGGCAGACTACGGCGTCTATATAAGACAAAAAGTGTCTGGCGCAGTTATTAGATAAGTTACTGCTGGTACAATGGGAGGTTATCAACATTTAAGTGAGTTTGAACGTGGTGTTATAGTCGGCGCACGACCGATGGGACACAGCATCTCCGAGGTAGCGATGAAGTGAGGATTTTTACGTACGAACATTTCACGAGTGTACCGTGATTATCAGGAATCCGGTAAAACATCAAATCTCCGACATCGCTGCGGTCGGCAAAAGATCCTGCAAGAACGGGACTACAGATGACTGGAGAGAATCGTTCAAAGTGACGGAACTGCAACCCTTCCGCAAACTGCTGCAGATTTCAGTGCTGGGCCGTCACAAGAGTCAGGTGCGAACAATTCAACGAAACATTACCGATGTGGGTTTTCGGAGCTGTAGGCCCACTCTTGTACCCTTGATGACTGCACGACACAAAGCCTTACGCCTCGCCTGGGCCCGTCAACACCGACATTGGACTGTTCATGACTGGGAAGTGTTGCCGGGTCGGACGAGTCTCATTTCAAATTGTATCTAGCGGATGGACGTGTATGGCCTGGAGACAATCTCATGAATACATGGATCCTGCATGTCAGCAGGGGACTGATAAAGTTGGTGGAGGCTCTTTAACGGTGTGGGGCGTGTGTAGTTGGAGTGATATACGTCTAGACATGACTCTGACAGGTGACACGTACGGAAGCATCCTGTCTGATCACCTACTTCCATTCGTGTGCATTGAGCATTGGGCAATTCCAGCATGGCAATGCGACACCCCACACGTGCAGAATTGCTAAAGAGTGGCTCCAGGAACACTCTGCTGAGTTTAAACACTTCTGCTGGCCACCACACTCCCAAGACATGAACATTATTGAGCATATCAGGGATGCCTTGCAACGTGCTGTTCAGAAGAGATCTCCACCCCGTCGTACTCTTACGTTTTTATGGACAGCCCTGCAGGATTCATGGTGTCAGTTCCCTCCAGCACTACTTCAGATACTGGTCGAGTCCGTGCCATGCCGTTTTGCGGCATTTCTGCGTGCTCGCGGGGTCCCTACACGATATTAGGCAAGTGTACCAGTTTCTTTGGCTCTTCAGTGTATAGTAAACACGCGATTTTTAATGACTAACAAGGAGCACAGTGCGACACTTTATTGGAACCGTGGTGTTCTGTTAATGGTAGATAGTAAGGAAACACCTCATCCTGCCAAGCTGGTACAACACGTAATGATGCAGCAACATATGTATAAAGTAGGCAAAGAAGCAAGGCATCCGATGTCACCGATAGGTAAGCAGAACCACCCAGGGAATTTAAAGTTAATGATCACGTGGTCAACGTAACAGTAGATACGTTGCATTTTGTAAGGGTTTGACATACGATGCAGACATTTACGTGTGACATATGTTTGTGTCATTACACCCACGCAGTCTGTAGTTTCCTTGATGAGGATGGAAGTTGGGACGCTTTGACATTGAAAGCATCTATCATTACAAACAGAAGATACAAACAATACCTTCTCAGTGAAATCAACACATCTTGTGTGACCACTGTACCGACAACTGATTGAAGCCGGAAGGTGAAGCTGCAGCGGTGTTAGTGATCAGCAACAAGCTGATACTGTTGACTTACTGCTCTCACACTGTGTTATTACATGTATAATACCTTATAAAGTTCGTGTGGATGGCTGTAAACATTTAGCATTTTAGTAGGCTTACCAGCTTACATCATAAAAGTAGCAAATAGCGGTGGTGATGTGATTATTGCTTGCTAATATGAATTTCCAAAGAAGGTCTGTATCTTATAGTCTAAAAATTGTTGTGTATAATTCAGACACTCATTAATAGATATGTATAACAAGTTTTTTGGGATTGAATTTGAAATGGGTATAGCTACATATGTGAACTTGCTTACAAAGGAAGAATGAATACGTATTAATTTGTGAACTTTGGAGTTTACATGTTGCAAAGCTAAAAATATGCTATTTGGTGAGCCTGTCTTAATTATATTGAATGAACACTTTAACTGTTGATGCTATAAGTTCTCAACATGCAAAAACTGAGGAAATGGAGAGAGCACATTTAGCACAGGTAGTAATATGTCCACATGGAAGGAATATTGGACCCGTGTCATCCTGGAAGAAAATTTGACACAGACAAGTACCCTCAAACAACGGCTGTTGAGATGACGTGGATTTTTGCAGTATCAGACTCAAGTTTAATACTTAACACATCACTTGCTGTAATTATTGCATTTTTCGTTTGACAGATAGTATCCACAAGGCCAGTGCCTTTTTCACAAATAAGAAATATATATTTGGAGGATGACAGAGCGTATGTTGTTTGTGGATCATCATTCTCGTACTAATGCTTCAAACCACGACCACAACGAAAGCACACTGCTCCATCGACATTACCGGTGTAAAAATACCGCGCTTCACTTAATTCATTCAGTCGCTGCTTGGCAGCAAGAGACCACACACTGCATGATGCTAACTTAGTCTCCTGTGTGTCATATTTTCGCCATACTGTTCTTGGCATGATTTCGGGGGAAGTATATTGACACGTTGGCTCTGGAACCATTCTGTGTAGGTCTACCATCCTCTCTCTCTCTCTATCTCTCTCTCTCAATCTCTCTCTCTCTCTCTCTCTCTCTCTCTCTCTCACACACACACACACACACACACACACACACACCCGCACACACACGGGCCAAATATCTCACGAAGTAAGCGGCACACGAAAAAACTACAAAGAACGAAACTTGAAGGGGCAAACCAGATGGCTCTATGGTTGGCCCGCTAGATGGCGCTGCCATAGGTCAAACAGATATCAACTGAGTTTTTTTTTAAATAGGAACCCCCATTGTTTATTATATATTCGTGTAGTAAGTAAAGAAATATGAATGTTTTAGTTGGACCATTTTTTTCGCTTTGTGGTAGACGGCGCTGTAATAGTCACAAACATATGGCTCACAATTTTAGACGAACAGTTGGTAACAGGTGGGTTTTTTAAATTAAAATACAGAACGTAGGTACGTTTGAACATTTATTTCGGTTGTTCTAATGTGATACATGTACCTTTGTGAACTTATGACTTCTGAGAACGCATGCTGTTACAGATTGATTACCTGTAAATACCACATTAATGCAATAAATGCTCAAAATGATGTCCATCAACCTCAATGCATTTGGCAATAGGTGTAACGACATTCCTCTCATTAGCGAGTAGTTCACCTTCCGTAATGTTCGCACATGCATTGACAATACGCTGAAGCATGTTGTCAGGAGTTGTCGGTGGATCACGATAGCAAATATCCTTCAACTCTCCCCACAGAAAGAAATCCAGGGACGTCAGATCCGGTGAACGTGCGGGCCATGGTATGGTGCTTCGACGACCAATTCACCTGTCATGAAATATGCTATTCAATACCGCTTCAACCGCACGCGAGCTGTGCGCCGGACATCCACCATGTTGGAAGTATATCACCATTCTGTCATGCAGTGAAACATCTTGTAGTAACATCGGTAGGACATTACGTAGGAAATCAGCATACATTGCACCATTTAGATTGCCATCGATAAAATGGGGGCCAATTATCCTTCCTCCCATAATGCTGCACCATACATTAACCTGCCAAGGTCGCTGATGTTCCACTTGTCGCAGCCATCGTGGATTTTCCGTTGCCCAATAGTGCATATTATGCCGGTTTATGTTACCGCTGTTTGTGAATGACACTTCGTTGCTAAATAGAACGCGTGAAAAAAATCTATCATCGTCCCGTAATTTCTCTTGTGCGCAGTGGCAGAACTGTACACGACGTTCAAAGTCGTCGCCATGCAATTCCTGGTGCATAGAAATATGGTACGGGAGAAATCGATGTTGAGGTAGCATTCTCAACACCGACGATTTTGAGATGCCCGATTCTCGCGCAAATCATTATTTGTTGCAGGTCGTGGTTGACGTTTCACATGTGACTGAACACTTTCTGTTTTCTTAACTAACGTAACTATCCGGCGAAGTCCGGACCCTTGGATGATGTCGTCAAGGATACCGAGCAGCATACATAGCACACGCCCGTTGGGCATTTTGATCACAATAGCCATCCATCAACACGATATCGACCTTTTCCGCAATTGGTAAACGGTCCATTTTAACACAGGTAATGTATCACGAAGCAAATACCGCTCGCACTGGCGGAATGTTACGTGATACCACGTACTTATACGTTTGTGACTATTACAGCGCCATCTATCACAAAGCGAAAAAATTGCTCCAACTAAAACATTCATATTTCTTTACGTACTACACGAATACGTAATAAAAAATGGGGGTTCCTGTTTAAAAAACCGCAGTTTATATCCGTTTGACCTATGGCAGCGCCATTTAGCGGACCAACCATAGCGCCATCTGGTTTCCCCATTCAAGCTAGACGAGTTTCGTTCTTTGTAGTTTTTTCGTTTGATGATTATTTCGTGAGATATTTGGCCCAGTCACTATCAATGGGCAACGCTGTACGCAGGGTGTATCATAACTGATGGCGTAAACACATATAGTTGAAAGTACACGATACCAGAAATCAAAAAGTCTCAGTAAACATAGGGTGGAAAATGCGTACCTTAAGAGCTACGAGCAATTTTTCATCTTCAGTACTGTGAAGCAGATCTCTTCTACTGCAAGCTTTTTGCTTTCCACATTTTGGGAAGTCGTAGTATGGACCAAAACAAGAAAAATGTCCAGCAAACATTTGCTCTAAAATGCATACCTTAAAAGTTATGATCAATTGTTCATTAGAAGAGTTGTGTTTCCAAGTAGCGAAGATGAGCACGTACTCATAGCTCATAAGGTATACTGGACGACATCATCCAAGTGTCCGGACCGTTCGCCGGATAGTTACGTTATTTAAGAAAACAGGAAGTGTTCAGCCACATGTGAAACGTCAACCACGACCTGCAACAAATGATGATGCCCAAGTAGGTGTTTTATCTGCTGTCGCGGCTAATCCGCACATTAGTAGCAGACAAATTGCGTGAGAATCGGGCATATCAGGAACGTCGTGCCGGCCGCGGTTGCCGAGCGGTTCTAGGCCTGCTATGGTCGCAGGTTCGAATCCTGCCTCGGGAATGGATATGTGTGGTGTCCTTAGGTTAGTTAGGCTTAATTAGTTCTAAGTTCTAGGGGACTGATGACCTCAGATGTTACGTCCCATAGTGCTCAGAGCCATTTGAACCATTTTTGAAAAACGTCGGTGTTGAGAATGCTACCTCAACATCGATTGCACACGTTCCATATCTCTCTGCACCAGGAATTGTATGGCGACGACTTTGAACGTAGTGTACAGTTCTGCCACTGGGCACAAGAGAAATTACGGGACGATGACAGCTTTTTTACATGCGTTCTATTTAGACTCGAGGCGTCATTCACCAACAGCGGTAACGTAAGCCGGCATAATATGCACTATTTGGCAACGGAAAATCCACGATGACTGCGACAAGTGGAACATCAGCGGCCTTGGCGGGTTAATGTATGGTGCGGCATTATGGGAGGAAGGGTAATTGGCCCCCATTTTATCGATGACAATCTAAATGGTGCAATGTATGCTGATTTCCTGCGTAATGTTGTACCGATGTTACTACAAGATGTTTCATTGCATGACAGAATGGCGATGTACTTCCAACATGATGGATGTCCGGCACAATGCTCGCGTGCGGTTGAAGCGGTATTGAATAGCATATTTCATGACAGATGGATTGGTCGTCGATATACCATACCATGGCCCGCACGTTCACCGGATCTGACGTCCCTGGATTTCTTTCTGTGGGGAAAGTTGAAGGATATTTGCTGTCGTGATCCACCGACAATGCCTGACAACATGCGTCAGCGTATTGTCAATGCATGTGCGAACATTACGGAAGGAGAACTACTCGCTAATGAGAGGAATGTTGTTACACCTATTGCCAAATGCATTGAGGTTGACGGACATCATTTTGAGCATTTATTGCATTAATGTAGTATTTACAGGTAATCACGCTGTAACAGTAGGCGTTCTCAGAAATGATAAGTTCACAAAGGTACATGTATCACATTGGAACAACCGAAATAAAATGTTCAAACGTATTTTGTTTTCTTTATTGTTATTTTTAAACCCGTACAAACAGGCAGGCTGTCAGCAGCATGTTACGCTGCTCTTCAGCCATAGAATAGACAAAGAAATAACAGAAAGAATACACATAAGTTACATAACGGTGGGTAATAAAACGGTTAACACATAAAGACAAACACGGAGCCGTTCACACTCGACGATAATCCACACTACAAACTGTTGACACGACGCACAAACACTGAAGATGTCGATGGCACAGGTGAACGATGGAGTGCGACGGTGAACACTGAACACTAAACACGACGGCGCACACGAGACACTGATGGCGATGATCTCCGGCGCGCGATTGTCCACGTAGCGTGTGCGAGTCCGGGGACCTGCCAAGAGGGGAAGAAGGGTGAGGGGGGAGGAGGGGAGAACAAAGATGCCAATGGCTGAGGAGATGGGAGGAGGGGTAGAGGGCAGGGGAGGGAAAGCCCGGGGGAGGAGTGGGGAGAAATGGAGGAGGGAGGGAAGAGGGAGAGAAGGGAGGGAGGGTGCCCAAAGGAGCAAACACAGGAAGAGGGAGGGAGGATCAAAGTTGGTAGGAGGGGTATATGGAGGGGAGGAGGGCATCATCAGGGAGAGGGAGCTGGCGGAAGCCACCTTGGGTAAGGGTAAGGAGGGTGGAGAGATGGAGACTGAGTGGGACGTGGGAATACAGGCGCAGCAGCGGGCAGGGGTGGGAAAGGATGGGGGAGACAAGCGGGTGAGGAGGATCGAGTTTTCGGGAGGTGTACAGGATCCGTATCCGTTCAAGGAAAAGGAGGATGTGGGGGAACAGAATGAGGTCATACAGGATCCACGTGGGGGAGGGGAGACGGATGTGATAGGCGAGGCGGAGAGCATGGCGTTCAAGGATCTGAAGGGATTTGTAAAAGGTAGGGGGGCGGAGATCCAGGCAGGATGGGCGTAACAGAGGATAGGGCAAATGAGGGATTTATAGGTGTGGAGTATGGTGGAGGGGTCCAGACCCCACGTATGGCCCGAAAGGAGCTTGAGGACTCAGGAGCATGCCTTGGCTTGGATTGTCCGGAGATGGGGGGTCCAGGAGAGGCGACAGTCGAGGGTGATGCCAAGATACTTAAGGGTAGGTGTGAGGGCGATAGGACGGCCATGGATGGTGAGATAGAAATCAAGGAGGCGGAAGGAAGGGATGGTTTTGCCTACAATGATGGCCTGGGTTTTGGAGGGATTGACCTTGAGCAACCACTAGTTGCACCTAGCAGTGAACCGGTCAAGATAGGATTGGAGAAAGTGTTGGGAACGCTGCAGGGTGGGGGCGAGGGCAAGGAAGGCGGTGTCATCGGCAAACTGGAGAAGGGGGATGGGGGGTGACGGCGGCGGCATGTCCACCGTATACAAAAGGCACAGAAGGGGGGAGAGGACGGAGCCTTCGGGCACACCACCAGAGGGAAAAAAGGTGTAGGAATCTGTGTTATGGATAGTGACGTAGGAAGAACGGTGGGAGAGGAAGGAGCCGATCAGATGGACGTAGTTAATTGGAAGGGCGAAGGTTTCGAGCTTGAAGAGGAGACCAGAATCCCATACGCGGTCATAGGCACGTTCGAGGTCCAGGGAGAGGAATATTGCGGAGCAACGGGAATTTAGCTGTTCGGAAAGGAGATGAGTGAGGTGGAAGAGAACGTCATCAGAAGAGCAGGACGGTCGAAAG
This sequence comes from Schistocerca serialis cubense, assembly GCF_023864345.2. Lineage (NCBI taxonomy): Eukaryota > Metazoa > Arthropoda > Insecta > Orthoptera > Acrididae > Schistocerca > Schistocerca serialis. The sequence goes on from NC_064642.1 coordinate 672,531,818, forward strand.
CCACACTGGGTAACGGGAAGGAAGCGGTTCTGGCGGAGATGCTGGTGGATGCGTCGGGTGAGGATGGATTCCAGGACCCTGCTGAAGAACAAGTTAAGGTTGATGGGACTGTAGGAGGAGACAGCGGATGGTGGTTTACCGGGTTTAAGGAACATCAGGATATGGGAGGTTTTCCACAAGTCAGAGTAGTAGCCGCTGGACAGGACTACATTGTAGAGCCTGGTCAGGGTGGAGGGGAAAGAGACAGGAGCTTAACGAAGGTGGCGGTAGGTAACACGATCGTGACAAGGAGCGGTGTTGCGTTTTGTGTGGAGTGTAGCAATGAGATCCTGTGTAGTGATAGGGGCATTGAGTTCCGTGTGTGCAATGTTGTCCAAGTACTGGAAACCAGGTGCGAGGGGAGGGACAGAGGTGTCAGTTCAATCGTGGACATCCGGGAAGAGGGAGTAATCGAAATGGGGATCGTCAGGGATGGAGAAGACATCGGAAAGGTAGGAGGCAAAGTGATTGGCCTTACTAAGGGTGTCAGGGAAGGGGTGATCATCATGGAGAAGAGGACAGTAAGAGGAGGGTTTAGTTCCGGTAAGGCGACGGAAAGCCGACCAGTACTTGGACGAGTTTATAGGTAGGGTAGCATTTAAACGGGTGCATGTCTGTCGCCAGTACTGGCGTTTCTTAGCTGCGAACAAGTTTCGGATGTGTCGCTGGAGTTGCCGGTGGCGTCATAGTGTGTCCGGGTCATGCGTGTGGAGGGAGGCACGGTAGCGATGGCGGGATTCACGGAGGAGGAGGATAGCATGTGGAGGTAAGGTAGGACGGTGGGGGTGGATGGCGACAGTAGGGACGTGGGCCTCCACAGCCTCAGACAAGATCTGCTGGAGAAAGGAGGCGCCATGGGTAACATCATCAGGGTGGTGATAGGTGAAGGGGTGGCCTTCGACCCGGGTGGAGAGGGTATCCCAGTAGGCATTCCAGTCGGCATGGGAATAGTCATGGACATACTTCGGGGAAGGGTCATTACGAGGGTCGGGGTGGGGGCGACGACCGTCTGAAATGGTGAGGAGGACAGGGAGATGGTCACTACCAATGGGGTCCAGGACATCCAAGGAGGCTGGGGGAGGAGAGGATGACATCGGGAGTGGAGTTGGATTCGGGGCAGGTGTGCTGGGGAATGGGGATGAGGTCGCCTTGGAGGGTGGAGAGGAACCGATGCCACTGCCATAACTGGGTGGCAGAACTACTATGGATGTTCAAATGTGTGTGAAATCTTATGGGACTTAACTGCTAAGGTCATCAGTCCCTAAGCTTACACACTACTTAATCCAAATTATCCTAAGGACACACACCCATGCCCGAGGGAGGACTCGAACCTCCGCCGGGACCAGCCACACAGTCCATGACTGCAGCGCCTTAGAGCGCGCGGCTAATCCCGCACGGCTACTATGGATGTTGAAGTCGGCGGCGATCACGTAAGAGGAGAAGGTACGATCAATGAGGGAGAGGAAGTCGAAAGGAATAGGGGCGTTAGGGCGGACATAGATGGTGGCGCAGGTGACGGTAAGGCCGGGGAAGAAGAGACTATGGATCACGTGTTCGGTGGGGTCGGGAAGGAGAGGTTGGAGCCAAACCGGAATCTGGCGGTGGTGACCAATGGCAACTCCGCCCCGCGCAATCGGGAGCGGATTATCGGAGTGGTGGAGAAGGTAGGGCGAAGTGTGGATGGTGTGATGGGGTTGGAGAAAGGTTTCATTGAGGAGGAAGGCATCCACGCGGTGGGTTGCAAGGGTGTGCATGAAGAGGTTCTTGTTGGCAGGAAGGGAACAGATGTTTTTGAACAGGATACGGTGCTGTCACGCCATGACAGGGATTTAGACGAGGGTGTCGAGATGGGAGAAGGTGAAATGGGCCTGGTTGTGGGAGTAGGTAGCATACATTTTTAGGTGGAAGACACAATGGGGGGGGCAAGGGAGACCTGTTGGAGGGTATGAGGGAGCTAGAAAGGGTGGACGTTTTGCAGGACAATGGTGGGGAACCTGATGATGTCCTCAGCGGTGGGGGGGGGGGGACGAAGGGAATTGCCAGGAGGGGTGGGGGCGTCCAGAGGACGGACAGGGACGGTGAGTTCAGGAGTCGTCAGAGGGGGTCGGGCTTTACACTTTTGGGAGTAGGTGGGATGGGGGACGTTGCAGGTATTACAGGAGGGAGGGGATTGAAGGTTAGGGCATTGCTGGAAGAAGTGCGCTTTCCTACAATGCGGGCAGGTGGGGGCCTCGTGGCACTCAGCTGTTGGGTGCGCATTGTAGCAGAGGCACCTCTGGCAGTGAAGGGATTGAGGAGGTTAACGGGAGGGGTCGACCTTATAACGCTGGTTGAACAGGATGGTACCCTCCTTCAGGAGACGGTCAATGGAGGGGGCATCCTTGGAGAAAACCCGCATAAGACAGGTGGGGCCAGCCGAGTTAAAAATGCAGCGGACTGCCTGCACCTCCAGTGAGGGATGCGCCTTGAGCTCCGCCAACACCTCCTCCTCCGTGATCGTCGGACTAAGCCGAGTGATCATGGTGGTGAGGGTCAGTGGGCAACACAGGGGTTGGGTTTGGCAGGTAGGAGATGGAGAAGGAGCAGGGTTGAGGGAGGTGTTGTGGCCAAACTGGGTGATGGGGAGGCGGGAGAGGATGTCAGTATGGAGGGTGGGGCTGGGGGAGGAGATGAGAACTGAATCCCATCTGAGAGTGAGGAGTGAGATGGGGGCACCAGGGAAGTGTTGGCGGAGGAGGAGGGAGAGGTTCCGGGCCTCGAGAAGGGAAGAATTGGGACAGGAGAGGAGGTATTTGTATAAGAGGGGGGGAGGAGTAGGAGGAGGCGGAGGGGGCAGGGCCAGGCGGGGAGACATCCATGGCATCCTGGGGGGTGTGGGAAGGAGGATGGGTGGTGGTGCCACTAGGGCGTTTAATGGCGGCAGAAGGGTGGGTGGTGACATGAGGGACGGGAGCTATAGGGAGGTGGCGGGAAGTGGCAGGTCCCGTCGTGGGTGCAGTAGTCGGCGCCGGAGATGGTGACGGTGAAGGCGGCGGCGACAGCGATGGTGGTGGCGGTGGCGGTGATGGCGAAGACGGTGGGGAGAGCTGGGCATGGGCAGTGGCCCGATGGGGCACCACCCTAGCTGGAGCTGCAGTGACAGGCTGGGGGAGTAGGGGGAAAGGATCAGAGGGAGAGGAGCGGGAGGAAGAAGCTGGGGAGGGGGCGACAAAGAACGAGGGTGAAGGGAGAGTTAGAAGAGGAGGGATGGAAAGAGGGGGGGGGTGACTGGGCAATGGTGGTGGTGGCGGCGGAGGGCGAAGTGTAAACTATGGCAGTGGTGGTAGTAGTGGCAGTGGTGGTGGGGGCTGAGATGACGACAGGGAGGAACGAAAACAGCACAGGACGAAAAGGAGAGGAAAAAACCGGGGACGGACGAAGACGGACGAAGATGAGGACCAGAGTCCCACGCTGCTGGCGCTGGCACTGGCGACGGCTGGCAGGAATGCCACAGCTGCTGCTGCCTCGGACGGGGCCGGGTCCGCTGCTGCTGCTGCTGCTGCTACTGCTGCTGCTGCTGGAGGGCTGGCTGACTGGCTGGCTGGCTGGACCGCTGCTGCTGGCCAGGACTGCTGCTGCTGGCCGGGACCGCTACTGCTGGCCGGAACCGCTCCTGCTGCTGCTTGGCTGGACCACTGCTGCTCGGCTGGATGACTGGCTGGACGGTTGGCACCTGAAACCCTAACGCTTCAATTAGTGCTGGAATGGCACAATCGAAGGGCGGTATCCTTTCGAATTACTTCCGGAGGTGTTCAAACGTACCTACGTTCTGTATTGTAATTTATAAAAACCCACCTGTTACCAACTGTTCGTCTAAAATTGGGAGCCATATGTTTGTGACTATTACAGCGCCATTTATCACAAAGCAAAGAAAAGTGGTCCAACTGAAACATTCATTTTCTTTACGCATTACACGAATATGTAATAAAAATGGGGGTTAAAAAAAACGCAGTTGACCTATGGCAGCGCCATCTAGCAGGCCAACCATAGCGCCATCTGGTTTCCCCCTTCAAGCTAGACAAGTTTCGTTCTTTGTAGTTTTTTCGTGTGACGCATACTTCGTGAGATATTTGGCCCGGTCACTATCAATGGACCACCCTCGATATATATATATATATATATATATATATATATATATATATATATATATAGAGAGAGAGAGAGAGAGAGAGAGAGAGAGAGAGAGAGAGCCTGTGAGCTGCTGCTGCAACCAGAGAGCACATCAGTTTACACATTGGATGATTAGGATTTTTCCATATAGACAGACGCTCAAAAGGGACCTGAATGCACTGAATGCAAGTAGGAATCGACCACTGGCTCTGGCTGACAACCTCTCCAAAACTATTTCTGCTATTCTTCAAGAGGAGTAGAGGTGATTTATATTAAATACTAATGGAGGTATGGATGTTTCGACAAGAGGGCAACTACACAATAAGTTGTTAGTGTTTATGGGTGTCAAAACAACCTTGTCTTAACACTCGTTGAGGAAACTACAGACTGCATTGGTATTTTGGTATAAATATATCTTACAGATAGATGCCGGCATCTATATTTCAAGCCCTACAGACTGCAGTGTATCTTCTACTAATTTAATTGCACCTACCTGTGAGTGACATAGGATTCCTTGTTTCTCTGTCATTTTTACGCCTATTTTGCTTTACCGATGGTTATAGTGTGTTGTACCAGCATGCCACGATAAGGTGTTTCTTACTATCTACCAATAACAGAACGCCACGCTTCCAATAAAGTATCTCATTGTGCTATTTGTTATTCACCTGAACTGCATGTTTACTTGTTTACGAGTATCTTAAAATGCGAGTGTCTTAGAATCTGGATGTGTGTGTGGGGGGGGGGGGGGGGAGGGGGGGGGTGTTTGTTGCAGAGATGGCCTAGCCTTAGACATCAGGCATCAGGCATCAGGCGTCAGGAATTAGGCGATATGTGTATTGTGCCTAACGTGAGATCTGAGGCCTGTTCGGTTCTGCTATGGCGCAAAAATGCATATGGGCGGCTGTGGCGTACTAGGCTTGTTGCTTCCCCAAAATACCATCATGTAGTTCATCAATAACAAAAGTGTTTGCTTTTTTTTTTTAAATAGTACTTTGTATTTATTTACTCACATCCTATCCTCCCCCTCCTCACTTACAGACTTCAGGTTAGTATTCACGTAAGTCCTGTGTGCTCCTCTTGAAGAATAGGAGAAATAATTTGGGAGACATCATCAATATGATGATCAAAGTCGACTGCTTCTATCATCCACGAGCCATTGTGAGACTCTCTGTATATGATAAAATCCCAATCGTCCTATGTAAACTGAAGAGCACACAGGGTTCGGAAAGCGAACCCATTTCTTGGTTTTCATGTCTCCATCAGACACAGCAGAAGACACATCTGTTCTCTGGTTGCACCAGCAGGTCCGAACAGACACGGTGGTGAGTTGTTGGTTCTCACATTCTCGGCCTTGGCTGATGACAAGAAGAGCCTGGCAGACCTGACCTGTCTCTCAGGTTGCAATAGTAGATTACAGCAGGCATGGTATTGCTGTGCTGAGTCATCAGTGCTATGATTGCACTGCAGCTCCACGTGATGAGGCAGTATGTATCGTAATTCCAGTTCGCAACAGTTGTAGAACAATAGATACCAGAGTCACAGTCGTTGGTGGGTCCTGATCGCACCACATCTGCGATTTTCACAGAATTATACCACACTTGTCTGCATGACAACACAGTTTTTTGTGTGACAGTTCTCAGTCACAACACTATCAGCGATTCCCACGGAAATACACGTGTCAGTATGCGTTCTGTAGAAAAAAATAATAATACTGTGGTGTCACCGCCAGACACCACACTTGCTAGGTGGTAGCCTTTAAATCGGCCGCGGTCCATTATTATACGTCGGACCCGCGTGTCGCCACTGTCAGTGATAGCAGACTGAGCGCCACCACACGGCAGGTCTAGAGGGACGTACAGGCACTCGCCCCAGTTGTACAGCCGACTTTGCAAGGAACGGTTCACTGACAAATACGCTCTCATTTGCCGAGATGATAGTTAGCATAGCCTTCAGCTACATTTGCTATGACCTAGAAAGGCGCCATAGCTTTAATAATTAATAGTGTGAAGCATGTATCATCAAGAGCGATGTTCTACAAATGTGGATTAAAGTTAAGTATTCCAGAAGCTACGTACTTTTCTTTATAGCATTCATTACGTATCCTGTTTCAGACCTCACGCCAGCCTGCGTGAGTTTAAGCGCATGCCTTTCAGCTTCCTCTCATTGTGTCTAGGCTGTCTTGTCTAGACACAACATATTTGACGATGACGATTTAACGGTCGTATTGCTCTAATTTACTTGTGTCATGGCTTCGCCACAATCTCCAGATGTGCTGTCCGAATTTTATCGCTTGCAGAATCAGCAGACGCAGGCGTTATTGGATGCCCTTGGACAGCTCGTCCAGGGTCGACGTGCAATGCAAAACGATGCGGCAGCCGCCGCTCCACCGCTACTGCAGCTACAACATGCAGTTGCACCACCTTTTCGTCAGTTCGATGCGGCGATGGAAAGCTGGACGAAGTGGTCACGCCAATTTGGATTCCATCTCGCCGCCTACAGAATTCAAGGTAATGAGCGGCAGCCTCACTTAATATCATGTGTCGGCGTCCAGACGTACCGTGTGATAGTGAAATTGTTTCCCCGACGCGACATAGCAACTCTGTCCTACGAAGAAATTTTGTCGGCATTAGATGCATATTTCAAAGAATCTGTCAATGTAGTTTCAAAAAGGTATACGTTCTTTCGTACAAAGCGTACGGCCGGTCAAACTAATCAGGAGTGGGTTGCAACTTTGCAAGGCCTTACTAGGGATTGTGCTTTTGAGTGTGAATGTGAAATCCCTTATTCAGATACTATGGTGCGTGATGCAATTGTACAGAACGTTTCTGATGTTCGTATACGGGGGCAAATTTTGAAACTAGTCAATCCCCCCCTTCAACACGTGATAGACATATTGGATAGGCAAGACACACTTAACTTTGCTCAGGCATCATTTGAAACTTCGCCAGCCGTGTGTCACGTTAACCGGCCCGCCGGGCGCGCTGCACGGAACAGTAAACAGCCCTCGCGCCTGTCCGCACAGCCACGTGTGCCGTGCAAGCACGCAAATGCAGTGAAATCATGGCCGCGGTGTACTACTAAACATTCGCGTGAGAATTGCCCGTCACGCCAAGCTATTTGCTTTTTCTATAATAAAAAAGGACATGTTCAGAGTGTTTGCCAGAAAAAGCTCACATCGGACACTCACAACGATTCCAGGCCCTTTGCTTCGTGCCGGAATCGAACCAAGAATACTCAGGCTCGTGAACCTTCGCCCATGGACATTAATGTAGTTAATACCACTCTGCCCAGTGCCACTCTCTCTAACAGTGACTGTGTTCGTCCCACAAATAGTGTGTGTCAACGTCGCAGGAAATCACGTCAAGTAGCAAGTGCTTCTGTACCAGTGTCTGTTCAAATTGCACGAGACAGTCGCTCTTGTCGTCAGCAGGACAATAAACTTTTTGTAGATTTGGACATTCATGGCAACGTGATCCCATTCCAGCTCGATACCGGAGCTGCAGTTTCATTGATCAATAAAGACACGTACAAACAACTGGGCACACCTCCGTTGCGTGCCGTAAATGTTACGTTAAATAGTTATTCAGGTCAGAATATCCCTGTGTTAGGACAGTGCAGCCTTCTTGCAACATACAAGGGACAAACAAAACTTGTGTCATTTTACATCCTTCGTTCTTCTTCTGCAGTGAACTTGTTTGGTTTAGATTTACTTCAGTTGTTTAACTTGTCTATAGTCAATTAGGTCCTATCAGTGAACCAGACTGTGCCTTCCGCCAGTGTTTCTAGTCTATGTGAAGAATTTGCAGACATTTTTGCACCGGGCCTTGGTTACGCTAAGAACTATAACGCACATTTGGAACTGAAAGTAAACGCGCAACCGAAATTTTTCAGAGCGCGCAATGTTCCTCACGCAGTGCGTGATGAGGTCGCAAGAACCTTACATGATTTGGAATCACAAGGTGTGATTGAACGTGTGCAGGCTTCCCTCTGGGCCTCACCCTTAGTAATTTTGCCAAAACCTTCCGGAAAATTGAGACTTTGTGTGGACTTCAAGGCAACAGTGAATCCACAACTAGTGATTGCAACTTTTCCTTTACCCCGCCCGGAAGATCTTTTTGACAAACTGTGCCTGGGTAAATATTTTTCGAAATTGGACCTAGCAGATGCGTACTTGCAACTACCAGTGGACGACGAATCCCAGCGCGTCTTGGTGGTTAACACGCATCTGGGTTTGTACCGATTCAAAAGACTGCCATTCGGGTGTGCATCCGCCCTGCATTGTTTCAGCAATATCTGCAAACTGTTTGTGCGTCGGTCCCTACTGCAGCAAAGTATCTGGACGATATTGTGATCTCCGGAAAGACAGAAGAAGAACATTTAGCCAATCTCAGAACATTATTTCAGGTCTTGTGACAAAATGGTCTTCGCTTGCGGAAGGACAAATGTGTGTTTTTTGCTCGTGATTTACCACATCTGGGACATGTAATCAATGCCCAAGGCATACATCCTAGTCCAGAGCACCTCCGTGCCATACAAGACTTGCCTTCGCCGCAGAATTTGAAGCAGCTACAGAGTGTGCTGGGAAAAATTAACTATTATCATAAATATATCCCACATGCCTCTTCCATTTCAGCTCCGCTTCATCGCTTACGCCGTAAAGGTGTTCCGTTCGTCTGGACGACGGAATGCGAACGCGCCTTTCGCCAGTTGAAATCGGCGTTGCTTTCAAATACTTGCCTTACGCCATTCGATCCCCACAAACCCCTTTTGTTGATGATAGATGCATCGGATTTCGGGATCGGTGCTGTGCTTGCGCTCAAAGATGGCTCGCATGATCGCCCTATTGCCTTTGCGTCCAAATCGCTCTCGTCTGCGCAAAGAAATTATTCACAGATAGAGAAAGAATCTTTGGCTCTCTCCTTTGGTGTTACAAAGTTTCATGATTTCTTGTATGGTCGTCACTTTACCATCATCACAGACCACAAACCTTTGACATCGCTTTTTCATCCGACCAAGCCTGTACCTCCACGTACAGCGCAGAAATTCATTCGCTGGTCTATTTTCCTCTCGCAGTACCGCTACGATATCTTGTATCGGTCCACTGCTAAGCATGGAAACGCCGATGTGTTGTCCCGTTTGCCTGTTGCTGAGGATAGAGCATTCGATTCTTCCGAACTTGCTTGCATGTTCATTGATGCGGAAACCGATGACGTGGTCGAATCGTTTCCGGTTGATTTTCGTCGTGTAGGTACAGCCACAGCTGCTGACCCTGTCCTTGCTACCGTTTTGCCTTTTGTTGCTACGCAATGGCCCTTGTCGACAAGGCGGATCGAGAATCCGTTGGTTCGCCGATTTTTTGCTCACAAGGAGAGACTTTTTGTTCGACGTGGTGTTTTGCTGTTGCGTTCTGATAATGATCAGTCCAGGGTCGTGGTCCCACGTTCGTTACAGTCCTCTGTCTTACGGCTTCTTCACCAAGGACATTGGGGTATAGTGCGAACGAAACAACTTGCTCGTCAGCACTGTACTTGGTTCGGAATCGATGCTGCGATTACGAATATGTGCTCTTCTTGCATGGCGTGTGCCGAACAACAATCCGCACTACCGCGGAAATTCTTTGCATGGCCGAAAGCCACTTCCCCTTGGCAGCGCTTACACGTTGATTTTGCTGGTCCATTCTGGAATGCTCGATGGTTGGTTGTTGTCGATTCCTTCAGTAATTTTCCTTTTGTTGTCAGGATGTCTTCCACGACGTCATCTGCCACCATCCAAGCGTTATCCGCTATCTTTTGCATTGAAGGTCTTCCACAGACTATTGTTTCCGACAATGGCCCACAATTCATGTCCGCAGAATTTCAGTCATTCTGCAAGGTCAATGGTATTCAATACCTGCCATCCGCGCCGTTTTCGCCTCAGTCAAACGGTGCCGCTGAACGATTGGTCCGGACTTTCAAGTCACAGATGTTGAAGTTGAAAGAGTCGAATTCTCGGGAGGACGCGTTATTGCTCTTCTTGTTTTCGTATCGCTCTCAGCCTCGAGATGGTCGCTCGCCGGCTGAGTTGCTCCACGGTCGTCCTCATCGTACCTTGATGTCTTTGCTGCATCCGCCGCATCAGGTTCCTGTGCAGCGGCAGACACCTGCTTTTGTTCGAGGCGACGTTGTATACTATCGCAACTATCGAGGTTCACGGCGTTGGTTCGTAGGGCGCATTCTTCGCTGCCTCGGCCGCGCTATGTATCTGGTTTTGGGGGCCTCTGGTGAGGTGCGTCGGCACATCAATCAGCTGCGCCTCTGTCGTCGCACGGGTTCTGCCGCTCCCCGTCTGCTTTCAGCGACGGTGCCGTCCGGTCAGCGCCCTGGGGACCCATCTACTGGCTCGCCTCATCCCCAGGTGTTACCGACGCTGCCTTCCATTTTGCCACATGGCGACGCACCGCCGCCGCCGCCGCCTGTTCTCCCGCCGGCGCCGCCCGCAGTGGACGCTTCGCTGCTGCCGCCGGGCGCCTCCCTGGGTCACGCGCCGCCGATCGCTTCCCGTGACCAGCTGTCCTCCGACATGGAACGCTTGCCCGCCCCGGGCCAGGTGACGTCTTCGCCCGTTGGGTACCCCGACGCGATGGAGGTCGACCCTTCGGCCCCTCCTGTCTCTCTACGGGCGCATAAACCGCATGTTGACGTGCACCCTGGACTAGGTTTTCAGGCGTTTCCTAGCTCCCCTCGGACCGAATGGCCGGGTGCGGGTGGCACAGCCTCGCCTGTTGTTAGGCTCCCCACCTCGTCGCATACGTCGACATGGGGTCCTCCCCACGGCGGACGGAAGCCTTATAACACCACCGTTCGCCGATTTGCGGGGGAGGAATGTGGTGTCACCGCCAGACTAGGTGGTAGCCTTTAAATCGGCCGCGGTCCATTAGTATACGTCGGACCCGCGTGTCGCCACTGTCAGTGATAGCAGACCGATCGCCACCACACGGCAGGTCTAAAGAGACGTACTGGCACTCGCCCCAGTTGTACAGCCGACTTTGCAAGGAACGGTTCACTGACAAATACGCTCTCATTTGCCGAGACGATAGTTAGCATAGCCTTCAGCTACATTTGCTACGACCTAGCAAGGCGCCATAGCTTTAATAATTAATAGTGTGAAGCATGTATCATCAAGAGCGATGTTCTACAAATGTGGATTAAAGTTAAGTATTCCAGAAGCTACGTACTTTTCTTTATAGCATTCATTACGTATCCTGTTTCAGACCTCACGCCAGCCTGCGTGAGTTTAAGCGCGTGCCTTTCGGCTTCCTCTCATTGTGTCTAGGCTGTCTTGTCTAGACACAACAAATACCCTTACCGACCAGATCATTGATGTCCCACACATGAGCTCAGTAGTAATAGGGTGTTGGACAGCGTGATTAATGAACAAGGCTATAGCTGCAGAAGCATGTCAACATGAATCTATCGGTAATGGCTGGCTTTCTGAAACCACCTATAAAGCATGCGACCTTGCTGATAGACGTGTGGCTCCCTGTTATGAAGGTGAGATAGGTTATTACGTTTTACAGGGGACTAACTTCTCCTGTACTTCAAGAGGAACACGAACGACACATGTTAAATACTTATGGAAGTGGTGGAGATTTGACTCAGAGAGAAGTTACACACCAAGTTGTTAATGTGTATGGGTATCAAAGCAAACCCACCTCCATTCTAATCGAGAAAACTACAGATTGTATGAGTATCGTGGTATAAACATACGTTACAGATAGATGCCTGCATCTCTATCTCGAGCCTTACAAACTGCAATGTTTCTACTACTACGTTGACTTGAAATTCTGTAGACAGTTCTGCCTATCTGTGAGTGACATTACATGCATTGGTTCTCTAACTGCTTTATGCGTATGCTGCTGCAACATTGGTTGTAATGTGTTGTACTAGCACGCTATGATAAGGTCGGGTGGTTTAAGGATTAAAGGGACCAAACAGCTATGATAAGGTGTTGCCTTACTATCTACCATTAATATAACGCCATCGTTCCATTAAAATATCCCTCTGTGCTACTTGTTAGTCACTTAAAAAAGCGCATTTACTTATCTGTCAGAGTAAGGGGACGGGTGGGAGTATTTTGAGAAAAAGAACACCAGGAAAAGTTATAGCAAATAACAATTGTCAGTGGATGTGCTGATGGAAAAAAATCATGACGCACTTGCGATATATCTCACTTCAATACGTGTTGCAGCATTTGTTTAGCATTTATACCATTGGATGGTGGTATATTTACATGTCAAACCACAAACCCAGGACTGACCAATTTTATTGGTAATCACCTTATAGATTTTTAGTGTCCAGACATTCGTCTGCAGGAAACTTTCACATCTTTCTTGGCTAAAGAACATGGTATTACCAGGTCGGAGACCACTACAGAACGGGTTGTGTGTTTAATCCCTGTGCAAGACTATTTAGGTATTTTCACGACGACCTGTATCTTTCTTTTCAGCTACTCTGTTATGTTACATAATTACGTCACTTTGACTATTACTGGTAATTCGTCATTACTATGCTGCTGTAATTACATTCTTTAGTCTCTGTTTTCCATGTATTACGATGTCGATATCTTCGTCTCTGCAAACCGGCTCTCTCATGCTGTCACACCACAATGCTGAGGCCCCATACCCGTAGTACTCGTATTTACTGTCATTTTGTTTATGCTTTGCTTATTAGAAGTCCAAATGTGAACAATGTGGCTGAGGACTTCATGTTAAGTGTATATTTCAGCTGAGGCAGCATCATGGATAGGTAGAATTTCTAATGTCATTTCCAGTTGTGATCCACTACATTTTAGAGCAGGACAACTTCCACATCCACATATCTCTATGTTATAGAGAATAACATAAAGAACAATTTTCACATCTACATATCTGTATGTTACGGAGAATAACATCTCTCTCATGCGTGTAGCGGCATACGAGATCGGATAAAAAATTTTCAGGACTTGTGCTGCCATCTTTGCACCGCTAGGTGGCGAGAGCTGGATATCTGATGAGTCAGTGTGCTGAGTGGCATACAGCTGGGAGGACGTGTTGCGTGTCCACAGTGATTTCCGTAATATTCTGTGTTTGGTGTTTGGCGAGTTTACGATGGATCCGCGAACAGAACAGCGCGTGTGTAGCAAATTCTGTGCGAATCTCGGGAAAAGTGCTACGGAGGCTTTGCAATGATTCAACAAGTGTTTGGGGGACATAACATGAGCCGTACGCGTGTGTCTGAGTGGCTCTCCAAGACCCAAAAAAGCGAGACAGGTGAAGAGCAAAGTGAAGAGCATGATCATCGTTTTCTTTGATACCAAAGGAATTGTGCACAAAGAACTCGTCCCACCCAACCAAACAGTGAATTCCGCGTACTACTTTTACGTTTTGCGACAGCTCCCTGAAAACGTGCGGCGACGGCGGCCGGAGCTTTGGAGTCAAGGGAACTGGCTGCTGCACACAACGTGCCATGTCAAACGTCTTGCTCACCAGCGTGTTTTTGGCAAAAAAACACAGTGGCGGTTGTACCCCACCCACCGTACTCGCCAGGTTTGGCACCTTGCGACTTCGCGCTATTCCCAAAATTGAAACTCAAGTTGAAAGGCAGCCGGTTCGACACTCTAGAGAGGAATCAAGAAGCATCACTGGCAGTGATAAACACCCTCAAAGAACAGGACTTCCAGAAAACGTTTGACCAGTGGCAGAAGCGCTGGGACCGGTGTGTACTTGCGGATGGGAACTACTTCGAGAGTGATGGTTGTAACCTCCCCCTCACTTGTCGACCTTAATGACAGTGAAAAATTAAACCGCCTGTACCTAATGGAAATTTGGGAAAAGCAATCGTCACCGAAGTTAATCTGTCGGTAAAGAGGGAGGAAAGGGTTACATCTAAATGAAAGGAAAAATGCAAATGAAACTGGTGGAAATTAATTTTGAAAAGGCGTAAAGTTAATAAAGAAAGTAAATGTGCGGCCGTCACGTTAACAATTAACTAGCGGTCATTAGATATTTGAGATTTGGGGGAAATTATGGTCGCCAGTCCTAAGGACAATTACTATAGTAACTGAAAAAAGAAGGGTTATTACACATATAATTAGCACTAGAAGCGTGGCAACTGAAGGTTGACACGTGTAGTGTGAAAACTGAAAGTTTGTCAGAAGTAATAAATTTCGCTACACTCTTGACTTAATTTAGCAAAAGAATTAATAAAACCGGAAAATCGAAAGTTAATTTAGTGACTGAAGTTAATAGTGAGCTTTCTTTCTGAAGCACATCGAAATTCAGTAAAATACGGTTAGTCTTGGACTACCTCAACAATCATTTCAGAAGCTACTTGAATCTACGCAATTTAGAAATAAGAGATTTAACTTTGAACTTGAATTAAATGATTCTGAACAATTAACAATAGTAAAATTTAATACGTACCGAGCTGAGCTGCAGTCACAGGTAACTAAAATACGGTAACAAAACTCGCACTCTTAATTTGTGCTTGTGCAATCTAAATATAGTAGCCAGCTATGAATACCTTAACTGAACTTTGAAATTAAAGCAGTGAAATCGAATGATGCTGGCGTTTGAATTTAAACGACACTCGGGCTCATTTCGGAAAAGGAAGGGACCCTGCTTGGCAATGCAGTTGGGACAATGAGCAACAAAGGTTCATGCTAAGTTGCTGTAATTTTGTGATGCAACAATTTTAAAAGTTTGAAAAGCTGAGGTCTGCCATACAGTTCTACAACTTTACGTGCTTCCAGTCTTCCTTGTTGGCTGATTGAAGGTTTGAAGCCGTCGATCGAGGAGGTGGCGACAGTCACTCATTGTCGGCCGTCGCTGTTGCAGAAGCTGTATGTTGGCGCGCCTTCTTCTCGACACGGTCACCAGACGAAACGGGCTCTTGATGTGCGCCAGCTAATGCTTCCCGTCCGCGACACCGTGTCAGAAACTATCATCGCAAGTCGAGCGCAATTACATGCTGCCGAACCCCGAAAGCGCGGCAACTCGCGGGAGCTTCACAGAACACACCTGCTCCACTGCACCACCCCCGCCAGACTCTGTCTGCTTTGCCCGCGCTCCACGCGGCAGAGTTAACACTGCCAAAGATCCTAAACACTTTGGTTCTCCACACGACCTATCGATGTATTCGTTCGATAGCATAGTTTTTCCTAGGCAAGACCCAGCGTAAAAATACAAATAATATTTACAAGACAACCAATTATACATCGACATAAATGCATAAATATATATACAAATAGTAAAACAATTACAATATACAAAGACACAGAAATGTTATATCTTCAGGTAACAAAATAAGGAAAAATCTATAGTACAATAGATGGAAATAGGAGGATATGCATTTCCGGCGTTACATGGTGACTATTAGTCCAAAGGTAAGTTCTTCAACAGATGGCAACACCAATTCCGAAAATTTTGGATAGCACTTCGTATGTTTAGCATTTTAGCAATGGAGGGTGGTCTTGCGTTAAGTGTTAGGCGTATTTGATGCTTCATTGTACTTGCAGGGCGTGGGAAATCTAATTTTCGTAGAGGTCTTGTTTCTGCGCGGAGTTTTCAGTACATGCAACACACTTTTTCTCGGTTAATTTCGGTTCAAAAATTCTCAGTTTGTTATGGGACATCGAGGAATATTCTCGCTTCAGTTCCAATAGGTGGAGGCGCTATGTGCAGCTGTCAAAACGGCGTCTGTAACGGTGGTGCGTTCCAAGCAGAGAGCTATCACTGAGTTTGTTTTGGCGGAAAACCAGCATATCACAGATATTCATAGGCACTTGTGAAACGTCTATGGAGACCTGGCAGTGAACAAAAGCACAGTGAGTCGTTGGGCAAGGCATCTGTCACTGTCGCAACAAGGCTGCCCATGCCTGTCCAATCTCTCGCGCACCGGCCGTCCACACACACCTGTGACTTCTGCAATGCTACCCTCAGGAAATTGAAGAAATTATTTCAGCTTATTGGTCTTCACAAAAATGCAAACGAACTTCTCCATGACAACACAAGGCCTCATACTATTCTACGCACCCAAGAGAAGCTGACAAAATTTCATTGTTCTTTCCTTCCTTATCCACCCTACAGGTGGGATCTCGCACCTTCCGAGTTTCATCTGTTTGGCCCAACGAAGGATGCATTCAGCAGGAAGCAGTACTTGGGAACATTTAGCTATACATTGAGCCTACCCAATGTAGCCTCCATCAGCTGTGACGCATCTGGCCCAATGTTCTTTTCAGGATGTAAATGCACTTTGGTAAAATTCTAGGGAGTGACTTTTACACCATCGCTTGACACAGGAAATGTCTTTCTCGGCCGGCCGAAGTGGCCTCGCGGTTCTGGCGCTGCAGTCTGGAACCGCGCGACCGCTACGGTCGCAGGTTCGAATCCTGCCTCGGGCATGGATGTGTGTGATGTCCTTAGGTTAGTTAGGTTTAACTAGTTCTAAGTTCTAGGGGACTAATGACCTCAGCAGTTGAGTCCCATAGTGCTCAGAGCCATTTGAACCATTTTGTCTTTCTCGCTATCAAATGTTTCACCGCGCAGGTGGGTCTTCAGACGACCAAAGAGGTAAAAATAATACGGAGCCAAGTCCGGACTGTAGGGAGGACGAGGAAAAATTTTCCAACTCATTTTCCTGATTTTCTCCTGCCTCATAATGGCTGTATGGTGTTTGACATTGTCATGGCATAGTCTGATGAGCTGACCCTGGAGCTGTGGTCTGTGGGTCTTGATGGCACGTCGCAGCTTTTCCAGTGACAAACAGCAATGGTCCCGGTTAATTGTTGAGCCAGGTTCCAAAAAGTCAATGAAAATGACACCACGCTGATCCCATAAGAAGGAGACCATCATCTTGCGGCCTGCTGTTTGTGAAAGTCTTGATATCTTCTTCCGAGGGGAACTCGGATGATGCCACTCCATTGATTGGGTTTTGCTCTCAAGTTCGGACAAAAACAACCCTGTTTCATCCTGGGTAATGACGCCGTCGAAACACTGTTTCCCCTCTTCAGTAAAGGTCTTCATGAGACCCTCGCACACATTCTTCCTCTTCGTTTTCATGTCTCTTGTCAATAATCTAGGTACCCAACGTGCATAGATTTTTCTGTACCATAGTGACTGTACCAGTGATACCACACTACCCAATGAGAAACGAATCATTTCAGCAAGCTGTCGTGTCGTCACACATCTGTCATTTTGGATGATTTGATCAACGGTCTCCTTATTCACGTCACTCTCTGCCGTCGATGGTCTACCTCATCGTGTAATGTCTAGTAGAGAGAAATCACCTCCTTTAAACCTCTGCAACCACCGCTGGATACTGCTGCGATCCAAGGTGTCTTCCCCATAAACAGGGGGTAACTTCCTGTGAATCGATATGTCAGAGTCATCGCCGGTCTTGAAAAGGAACTCCACTCCATCACCGACAGTTGTCGCAACCTGAAATCTACTTCAAGGTCCATTATGGCTCACCTGTAAATAAAAGATAATACTTTTATACACGAACTTATAGCTAAATGTTCCAAGTGAGTTCACGAAAAATTTCATTCTCCTCCTGCAAAAAATAAAAAAATTTGAGACGACTGTGCAAAACTTTTTGAACGCTCTTTGTATGTCGCAGACGTTGGCTCCGGTGTCGACCAGTAGAGTGGTAGCATGAGGGCTTACAGGCCCTCCCAGTAAGGTGGTGATAAAGTCGTCGCATTGAACAGAGATCGATGACAAATTTGTAGCAAAAATGGTGGTGAATATTACGCTGTACTGGAATCCTGAATAAAAACCAACCTGCTTTCCGAAAAAATGTGTTACATTACTCAATGAACGTCCATCGTAGATGAACGTTTCGCATGCATCTATTTTGCAACGAACACGACTAGACCTTCTTTAAAATCTCTCGGACTACAGTCGTGCGTCGAAATACAGTTCCCGATATCAGTGATACTGTTTGACGGCCTCCCATAATTTCGTAAAAAAGCTCAACGGATATTCCATCTGAACCCGCTGATTTCCCTTATGCTACTTGTCTTATCGATTCAAGAATGTCTTCCTCCATGAAGGGGCTGCATTGTCTTCCTCCATGAAGGGGCTGCACAGTGACCGATTATCTTGGACATCGAGGTTGCGTGTCAGCTTCTTTGTAATCGGTAGCAGGCTCTGCATAGAGGTTTAGAAAACGTTTTTTGAGCTTCTTGCAAAATGCCTTTCTGATCTCTCACCACATTATCTTCGTCCGTTTGTACTTCTTTTACCATCAGTTGATTCCTCCTTTGTTGTGTCTTAGAAGATGTTACAAGGATGTTTCTTCTTGCTCGACTTCATGATGACTTTGGATCTTTCATTCAGACCATCAAGCTGTTGCAATTTGATACGTAAAATTTTTGCCTTCACTTTGTTAATACTTTACTT
Source organism: Schistocerca serialis cubense (assembly GCF_023864345.2). Classification (NCBI taxonomy): domain Eukaryota; kingdom Metazoa; phylum Arthropoda; class Insecta; order Orthoptera; family Acrididae; genus Schistocerca; species Schistocerca serialis. The sequence goes on from NC_064642.1 coordinate 672,550,425, forward strand.
ATCACACGCAAAGTCTGTATGTCACGGAGACATGAATAGTAGCAATTTAACGTGTCTTCTTGTTCTCTCCTTTTGCAGCTTGGAAAGCGTATTAAAAACTTCCTATTCCTTGGCTTTGCCAGCTTTACCCACCAGTCCAGTGCATTGGGATATTTCTACATTTGCTTTGTACAGGTCCGCCATACGCTATGAAATTCGTGTTCTAGTGGTCTGTCCAACAGGATACTGACATTAGACATCCATAACTCTCTTGCACGTGTGATTTGCTGTGGCTGCCTCTTGGGATACGTCACATGACAGCAATGGTCAGAGAGGCTGAGGGGTGCTCAAATGGCTCTGAGAACTATGGGACTTCATTTCTGAGGTCATCAGTCCCCTAGAACTTAGAGCTACTTAAACCTAACTAACCTAAGGACATCACACACATCCATGCCCGAGGCAGAAATCGAACCTGCGACCGTAGCGGTCGCGCGGTTCCAGACTGTAGCGCCTAGAACCGCTCGGCCACACCGGCCGACTGAGAGGTGCTATTTCATAATTAACTACATTTGTTTTTAATGGCCATGTTACATATTCCAACCAGCCTCCTCGCCGATGTATTCGTTACTTAGGTGTATGTCGGTACCACAGCATTTGTAGGTTCCCAAGTATCCTGAAAGCCAAGATTTTCAACGAACGTCTTTAGTTCTGCCGAAGTACTGAAGTTTGCAAGTTGATCAATAACATTTAATACACAGCTGAAATCACCGACTAAGAAAATTTTCTGTGGATACGTCCGGAATCCAATTGCTATTTCCGAAAATGGAATTCCTTCTCTCACAAGTATACTTGTCCCGCAACAACTAGCTCTGGCAACATTCAGGTAATATTCGTAGCCTGTCACCAGGACTTCCTCTGTACAAACTTCTTGTAAGAGAGCCACATCCACAGCATAGCAATAAAGAAAATCAACAGGTACTGATATTTTTGTTTGCCGGCCGCTGTGGCCGAGCGGTTCTAGGCCCTTCAGTCTGGAACCGCGCTGCTGCTACGGTCGCAGGTTCGATTCCTGCCTCGGGCATGAATGTGTGTGATGTCCTTAGGTTAGTTAGCTTTAAGTAGTTCTAAGTTCTAGGGTACTGATGACCTCAGATGTTAAGTCCCATAGTGCTTAGAGCCATTTTAATCATTTTTTATATTTTTGTTTACTCTTTAGTTTATTTATATTTATTGTGGCAGTGGTCTAGGTCTGACCCATAAATCCTAGCATATTTGAAATAGATAGAAAAGAGGAATTAAAAATCTGCCGGTGATTCTGGAGGTTCATCTGCTCAGGATCTGTATTTCTGAATGCCACTTACTCTCCCACGTCCTCAGGCTCTCTTGCGTAGACAGCTTTAGCTGCTACGTCTTCTCAATCTTTGTTTTCAGCCTTCAGTAACACTTGGGGTGTCAGTAACATTTCTCACGGCCTTTCCTTGTTTTTGTAATGACGATATCAGTTGTCTGCCTCCGGCCCTTCCCCTGGTAGCGACCTCTTCGGTTATATCATTACACTGTTTTATGAGACACAATTCTCAGGCAGCTCCTTCATTTGCAGTCCGCAGAGTAATTAACAAACGCATCTGCGTTTGCTACATTTTCTTCCTAACCTATTTGTCTGTTAATCATTTTCCCCCATCGTAGTTTCCGTAATTTCCTCCCTCTTTCCCACTGACAATTGATGACTAATTTATCGCTTGATCAAGGTTACCTGTGACGTCCACTTTATGCATTCCTTGAGTTTCTTCGGTTTGTTCCAAGCTACTTGCTTTCTCTTTTGTTTAAGTCTGTTCATTCGAATTTTCTGTACTCTGTTGGACCACGTAAAATGCGCCAATTTGTGTCATAGCTGGCTCTGCTGTGCTCGCTATTTCCACTTCATCTACACTCCTGGAAATTGAAATAAGAACACCGTGAATTCATTGTCCCAGGAAGGGGAAACTTTATTGACACATTCCTGGGGTCAGATACATCACATGATCACACTGACAGAACCACAGGCACATAGACACAGGCAACAGAGCATGCACAATGTCGGCACTAGTACAGTGTATATCCACCTTTCGCAGCAATGCAGGCTGCTATTCTCCCATGGAGACGATCGTAGAGATGCTGGATGTAGTCCTGTGGAACGGCTTGCCATGCCATTTCCACCTGCCGCCTCAGTTGGACCAGCGTTCGTGCTGGACGTGCAGACCGCGTGAGACGACGCTTCATCCAGTCCCAAACATGCTCAATGGGGGACAGATCCGGAGATCTTGCTGGCCAGGGTAGTAGACTTACACCTTCTAGAGCACGTTGGGTGGCACGGGATACATGCGGACGTGCATTGTCTTGTTGGAACAGCAAGTTCCCTTGCCGGTCTAGGAATGGTACAACGATGGGTTCGATGACGGTTTGGATGTACCGTGCACTATTCAGTGTCCCCTCGACGATCACCAGTGGTGTACGGCCAGTGTAGGAGATCGCTCCCCACACCATGATGCCGGGTGTTGGCCCTGTGTGCCTCGGTCGTATGCAGTTCTGATTGTGGCGCTCACCTGCACGGCGCCAAACACGCATACGACCATCATTGGCACCAAGGCAGAAGCGACTCTCATCGCTGAAGACGACACGTCTCCATTCGTCCCTCCATTCACGCCTGTCGCGACACCACTGGAGGCGGGCTGCACGATGTTGGGGCGTGAGCGGAAGACGGCCTAACGGTGTGCGGGACCGTAGCCCAGCTTCATGGAGACGGTTGCGAATGGTCCTCGCCGATACCCCAGGAGCAACAGTGTCCCTAATTTGCTGGGAAGTGGCGGTGCGGTCCCCTACGGCACTGCGTAGGATCCTACGGTCTTGGCGTGCATCCGTGCGTCGCTGCGGTCCGGTCCCAGGTCGACGGGCACGTGCACCTTCCGCCGACCACTGGCGACAACATCGATGTACTGTGGAGACCTCACGCCCCACGTGTTGAGCAATTCGGCGGTACGTCCACCCGGCCTCCCGCATGCCCACTATACGCCCTCGCTCAAAGTCCGTCAACTGCACATACGGTTCACGTCCACGCTGTCGCGGCATGCTACCAGTGTTAAAGACTGCGATGGAGCTCCGTATGCCACGGCAAACTGGCTCACACTGACGGCGGCGGTGCACAAATGCTGCGCAGCTAGCGCCATTCGACGGCCAACACCGCGGTTCCTGGTGTGTCCGCTGTGCCGTGCGTGTGATCATTGCTTGTACAGCCCTGTCGTAGTGTCCGGAGCAAGTATGGTGGGTCTGACACACCGGTGTCAATGTGTTCTTTTTTCCATTTCCAGGAGTGTATTTTCTCTGCATTATTCGTTTCTTGTACCTGCTCGACTTTACTCTCTTGACGGGACTGCAAAGCAATGACTACATTTCGCCTAGGCAAAATGGTTGCTTACGTGCTTGTCTTCTGGGAGACCGTGTCACTAGGAAGTTGTGTCGGCCTTCTGCTACCACAAGAATCGCTCAATCCCTTCGTTGAGCTGCAGGCTGGACAGGTACGGGGCTTACATTCATATGTTACAAGCGCTCTGTGGCCGCAAATAAACGGATAGGACGGGACATGCTCTTGCTGATCCACTCTGGCCACCCTGATTCCATTTAGTTTGCCAAGTAACTATTGCTCTGGCATCGTAGACAGGGCCATAACTCTCCAGACTATCTCTCATTTTATCAGTTGGATCTTCGAAGGGCAAATTGTACGTTCTGGCAGACTTGAAGTCTAAACCAGAATAAATAACAGTAACTGCGCTAACTGAACCATCATCGTCCTTAAGTTTACAGTGCCTTTCTTACGAGGGCTATTCGGAAGGTAAGGTCCGATTGGTTACGAAATGGAAACCACGGTGAAAATCAAAAATATTTTATTTACAACAATTAGGTACACCTTTCAGTTAATTCTGTACAGTCGCCGATCTGACTCAGACATTTGTTGTAGCATTGTACCGACTTTCCAATACGCTCGTCATAGATGGCAGCTGCCTGTGGTTTCTACCAATTCTCTAGGCTGATCTGCAGCGTGTTGTCTGTGCCAAAATGTTCATGTGAGCAGAAACGAAACTACGAGGCAGCCAAGTCCGGGTTGTATGGTGGGTAGTGAGACACACCCAATCGAAAACGCTGCAGGGGCGTCCTCATTGCCCCTGCCGAGAATTGTCATGCAGAAAAACTCGTGACACTTATGCTGTGTGGGTTGCATGAAATCAGGCGAAATCTCTCACAGGCGCTCATACTCTGCAGGAGTCACTATTTGCTGAACACCTTTACATGCTCAGTGAGCGCTCAAACCTGAAAAGAGCGTAGTGGTGCGATCGATCGACTAGCGTACTAGAGACACTGACCAACACAACCATGCAGAATTTCATCGGAGTTTCACTGTGGTTACCATTTTGCGACTGTTCGAACCTTACTTTCAAAATGGCCCTCGTAGATTTTTTTTTTCACAAACTTCAAAATTGATACATTTTCTTTAACGTTATCCATTTGAGCAGTGAAAAATTCGTCATCATGCAGTTTTAATTCATCTATCAATCAATTCCAAAATGAGAACGGAGAGGGGCGTAAACTATTTCTCTCAAAGGTAAACCTCGACGTTGTTTTCCTTGACCAAGGTGTTTTCATTGTACTTACTATTGCGAAGGAATGCTACGACAGGAGGCAGCGAGCACGCTCGGTGTAAACACGGCCTCCTATGACTCAATCGCTGAAGTCGCGCGGGATTAGCCGAGCGGTGTCAGGCGCTGCAGTCATGGACTGTGTGGCTGATCCCGCGGAGGTTCGAGTCCTCCCTCGGGCATGGGTGTGTGTGTTCGTCCTTAGGATAATTTAGGTCAAGTAGCTTAGGGACTGATGACCTTAGCAGTTAAGTCCCATAAGATTTCACACACATTTGAACATTTTTCAACCACTGAAATCGACCGGCAACACTTTTTAAATATAAGCAAAACGTATTTTACTAGCGGCGAAATACGTTTTTTACTTGTGAATCTCTTGTAAGCCGCAAGAACGAAATTGGCAGGTTTTTACTTACGTCGTCAGAAAAGGCTGCAACAGCTTCCAAAATTGCAATGAAAGTGGCGCTTTATCACAAGATGCTGCTTTATTTCCTGTGCTACAATGGCTATCGCCTTGTGATATTACGATATCTTGGCCTGCACAGACATTTCACGATTCATGCTCAACAACAACGCTGTTTCTCTTGTGATGTCATGAACGCTATCGAATCAGCACAGCAGATACCAGTCTGCCACAAAGGCCAGGTGTGGAAGCGTACGCCGTACAAACAATAGCACAGCCACTCTCTGAACCAGTCACCTTACACTGAGGTGACAAAAGTCATGGTTTACCTCATAATATCGTGTCGGACGTTCTTTTTCCCGGCGTATTGCCGCAACTCTACGTACCATGGACTCAAGAAGTCGTTGGAAATATTGGTTCCATTCCATGCTGGCCGTCTGTTACACAACAGGTTATGAATTTCTTGGAATTGCGAAGTCTTTTTTATTTATAGGAACTGACGCTTTTCGCCCTTTAGGAGCATCAGCAGATTGGCATAAAAATTGATGTGGAAAACTAACATTCGTCTACTAATACCCACATATGGCATTAAGATAACATTCCTTGAAATAAGGTAGTCCCGGTTGCAAAATCTTTTTTATTTACAGGAACTTTTATGTTAATGCCATATGCGGGCATTACTGGACGATTATTGGATTTCCACATTAATTTTTACGGCAATCTGATGACGCCCCAAAAGGGCGAAACGCGTCAGTTCCTGTAAATAAAAAAGACTTCGCAACCGAGACTGTCTTATATCAAGAAGTCATTGGAAGTCCCCTACAGAAATATTAAGCCATGCTGCCTCAATAGCCGTCCGTAATTCCAAAAGTCTTGCCGGTGCAGGATTTAGTGAACGAACTAACCACTCTATTATGTCCCATAAGTGTCCGATGCGATAGACGTCGGGCAATCTGGGTGGTCATATCATTCCCTCAAACTGTCCAGAATGTTCTTCAAACCAAGCGCGAACAATTGTAGCCAGGCGACATGGCGCATAGTCATCCATAAAAATTCCATCGTTGTTTGGGAATATAAAGTCCATGAATGGCTGCAAACGGTCTCAAAGTAGCCGAACATAACCATTTCCAGTCAGTTATCGGTTCAGTTGGACCGGAGGACCTAGTCCTTTCTGCATAAACACAGTCCACACCATTATGGAACCACGACCAGCTTGCACAGTGCCTTGTCGACAACTTGGGTTCATGGTTTCGTGGGGTCTGCGTCACACTAGAACACTACCATCAACTCTCACCAGCTGAAATCGGAACTCATCTGACAAGGCCACGATTTTGCAGTCCTTTAGGGTCAAACCGTATTACCAAAGGCACTCGCGTCGGTCGTTTGCTGCCATGGCCCATTAACGACAAATTTCGCCGCACTGTCCTAACGGATACGTTCGTCTTACGTCCCATATTGATTTCTGCGGTTATTTCAAGCAGTGTTGCTTGTCTGTTAGCACTGACAACTCTACGCACACGCAGCTGATCTCGGTCGTTAAAAGAAGGCCGTCGGCCACTGGGCAGTGAGAGGTAATGCCTGAGATTTGGTATTCTCAGTACACTCTTGACACTGTGGATCTCAGAATATTGAATTCGCTAACAATTTCCAACATGTAATGTCCCATGCGTCTAGCTCCATCTACCATTCCGCATTCAAAGTCAGTTAATTCCCATCATGTGGCCATTACCACGTCGGAAACCTTTTTGTACCTGAGTACAAATGATAGCTCCGCCAATGCACTTTCCTTTTATACCTTGTATACGCGATACTACCGCAATCTGTTTATGTGCTTATCGCTGTCTCATGACTTCTGTTACCTCACTGAATGGTTGGAGTGACGGGATTATTTATCCTTGCTTAGCGTTTTTTAAATTTCTCCTCCGAATTTTGCAATGATTTCCTCGTTGTTGTAGTCCTGTACATATACTTAGGTCAATCCGAAACGCAAGAGCTATTCGTGAAAAATGAGCAACAATGTACATGTACAGTCGTGCTCAAAAGTATCCGAACGACCTGAATTGCATTTCGCCTGATTCGAATGCAACCCACATAGCGCAGCTGTGTAGCAGGTCCTCTAACCGCCCCTCGGTACAGTCGTTTGACTATTGAAAATGGTTCCAACAAGTCACCACTAGAAAACACTGCTCTGTATCGCAATAACTCAAGATGTAAAGTAATACCAAGATACTACAAATATCAGGGAACATCTTATCACAGATAAGACGGTTCTTTAGGCTTGTAAGTTCACATTTATTACAATAAATGACATACATGAAATGTTACCACTCTCATTATTATGCCAGAAAGGTAATTCACGTAGTAAGTTCGTCGTATTCATCATTTCCTCTTCAAAATAACATACCGTACTTATTATTTAACACAAATGACGTTAAAAATTTAAGTTATTCACTAGCAGCTAGTTGAGAATATGTACGAACTTCAAATGACACGACGAACCGTCTCGTTCTGCATATGGATTCAAACCCAGGTCATGCAGACTAAGCAAAGACTTCGTGACTGACGAAAACTAACAGTCATTCCTGACTAGGCATACAGATTGTATTGTACACCTTACAGACAATTTTTTTTTGTTTAAGACTGTATTTGCAACACATATTGCACGCTGAACACTCAGAAAAATTAACAAAACAAAATTATTTTATGAGAGCAACGTTAGCTACAGCGTCCGAAGTATTCATAGTATTGTATATGCGTGTGTAAATGTCTTCCAATGCCCACTCAAAGAAGACAAGGATACACAGGCTAGCTGCAGTATTGTAAATACGCCTCAGTTTGTGGATGAACTCAGACTTAGGTTGATAATCATTCTGAGTGTTTGGCAGTACTGTACCCATTGGCGCTAAACTTGTTTTCAACCAATGATTCCCACAGCTACAGGAACATTACTTGTGATACCTCTTAGACAAAATACATATGCAGTGCTATAAGACGAAAAGATCGACCTGACTCAAACTGTGGGAAGTTTGTCTCACAACCTTCGTACCTGGGTAAAGAGCTTTTCCTATTTGAGATATCTGTGAATATTGCTGCATAAGACGATTTAAGAAGAAACTAAATTCCTTCAGCTACGACAATGCTTAAAGAAATCGTCTTAACGGCGCTAAATCGTGTTATGTGAATCGTTTACTGGCTGTACTCTGCCGCATTTCGCTGGTTGGAAGGAAAAAATCTTACTGACAAATTTCACACAATGAAAAGGCGGACGAAATGTCTCCCACTGGAAGGTCATGTTGTTCTATTTAAATGATTACAAAATCAGCTAAAACAAACAGTGAGGTTGTCAGTATAAGCACATTACTGTTGTCAGAATGAAGTTGCGCTACCCACGGCCTGTAATGATAAAGGGCCCGTTTAGGTCAGGCATATTGTTTGCAGAAGTGGAAGAGACAGCACCACTAAATTCCACAATCCGCATGCATTGCATACACACAGAAATTACTGTTACAGTGTACTATTGGAGCCCAATAAGTGAATTGCATATTTTCCGGTGAAAAAGAGCACTGGCAAACAGTCTTCGCTACATTAGGTTACTTAAACTGGTGTCACTCTGAGCTAGAATTTATGTTCAGCGACTAAGTATAAGGTCAATGAGTCGGATGTGGGTTTTGCAACTGTGAAATACTTTCCTACATTACAGAAGTGAATATTGAATCTGAACTAATAACGTGAAAATTTTGAACTTTGATAGCTTACAACGAAAATCTTTCTGTTTATTGCAAAGGAAAACAATTGATTTTCTAAAATATTCTGTGCCATACACAACTTTAAACAGGTCACGTCGACCAAATCTTGTGGAAGAACTGACAGCGACGTATAACGGAAGGCAGTACGTTCCCTTGGCTTTTGGTTTGACAGTATTCGACAGCCATTTCTAGGCGCAAGTAAATTAAGAAAGGCAGCGCGTTTTTTGCTATCGAGTAACGTCTTCATCAATTACTTTAGTTATAATGTAATCTGCGAGTAATTGCTGATGTTTGATATTAACATGAAAAAGGCTCCGTAGACAGGGAAAGAACCTCTTCTTGGGCAACTACTTCTATAATGACCAAAAGGTATTAAATGATCTTCAAGCACGTATGTTCCAGCAACGGTATGAAGAAAATCATAGTAACAATGACGGTAGTAATCGAATTATTCGGTAACTTCAAACTTCACAGTGGATTTTCTCGAACTAAGAGATTTGCTGAATCAGTGAATATTTCAAAATGGCTTTACATCGAGGCTATGATGCCTAGAAGAGCCTTTACGTCCTGCTGACATGAGAATAGCATAATCTCCACGTCAGAAGATTGCTTCTACTTAACCATTTAATAGACTCGCATTTTTTCCACCGTGACTAATTTTGTGAGCTAAGGACATCATGCGTTACAGCACAGTCCTGGGGCTGGGAAATGTGGCCACGATGGTCTGATGGAACGAACTATCACAGGTGCGTGGGTTCAGGCATTTACTTTTAAGAGGCACACACAGATTTACTTTACCTCTGGTAACCTCAAGAGAAAGACGTTATAATCCAGAATCCGCATTAAACATCACGTTCCTTCATTACCAATTGGGCAGAGCCGGTTTACGTTGGGAAATGACATAGGCGGAAGTCATGGTAAACAGAAATACTGCCTCCAGTAAACTTACTTACATTAGAAAATTTTATTTTATTTTATTTAAAGGAAAAGGGCTCTTATTTTTCTTGTACTTGATTGAACTAGAGACGTTGAAAAATTTGGTGCTGGACTGTGATTCGAATTCGTATCTCATCTTTCGAGGATCTGAATCTCTCGGAACAGTATAGTTCAATCATTTCGTTCCTTTTCCCAAGACTTCAGTCTTCTCTAGGTCTGCTCCAAAGGTAAGTATGTGGGTCCGAATCCTGATCCAGTACAAAAATATTCATTTTTTCATTTCAAGCCCTATCACGTGCATACCAATCTGCTAGTGAAAATTAACGTGCATTTTTAATGTCTGTTCATGTGTTGCCAAAAATCGCAATAGGTGTCGTTATTTCTGCTCAAACACGCACGCATCTTACTGTTGGTGAGTAGGCAAGTGTTACTTAAGCTATATTCGTGGACGATAAATTAGGACGGTAGGTGTGCGGTTCGATGGTCGCTCAGGCACAAAAATTTGTATTCTTATTTTAGATTCAAACATCTAGCAGCTGGTAAGAAAAACCGATACGTAACATTTGATTTTACTTAGTTAACAATTCGATTGCGTGCTGGGTTCGTATCTCCGTCACAGAACTTCACATCATGCGCTCCATCTTTAAATGCATGAACACTCTATTCCTTCTGAATGGAGGTATATCGCACATCTCTCGTGGTTAATTAATAGGGACGAAAGGGTCTTTCTCTCTCACTCTCTCTCTCTCTCTCTCTCTCTCTCTCTCTCTCTCTCTCACACACACACACACACACACACACACACACAGTCTTTTTTTGTTTTTATTTGTTTGTTGTGCTCAACTATCGGCGAGGCACGAAAACGTTCGTCAATGATTTCCGTAGTTTTCAGTACACTTACGAAAGATATATAAAAACAACTATGAGAGTTACTGATTTATGAAGCTTAGTTTGCAGTCAGTTCTGAGTATTATTAGTACCTACGCTCCAGTCCCTAAACCCAGTTACAGATATGTGAATCAGACGGATTACGTATTCCAGGCGGTAGCAGCCGCGTCTTTGAGACGCTAGCTGTGGCACTTCCCAGCCTGCTGTAGGATCACATCGGTTCGTCTTCTTCCTGCTGGTAATGTAACTGAGATTTGGCAACAAAGCAAGGTATATTAGGCAACTCTGTGATCGACGAGTTACTTCCTGGTGTGCACAGATTAAGCCTCAAAGTTCACTTGATTTTTCCTGTCATTTCCATTGAATAATCTGAGTTATTATTAACGCTTGAGCTGTAACAAAAGATTGTAAATTTACGGTTTTCAGCCCAGGAAAGTCGTTGCACGTGAAAATTGCATCTAATCTCGTCCTTTAAATATCGGTTTACGAGTTCTAGCCACAACTGGTCTCGTAAGAGGGGACCTATGCCTCTTACCTAGCTCTGTGCCGGCCGAAGTGGCCGTGCGGTTAAAGGCGCTGCAGTCTGGAACCGCAAGACCGCTACGGTCGTAGGTTCGAATCCTGCCTCGGGCATGGACGTTTTTGATGTCCTTAGGTTAGTTAGGTTTAACTAGTTCTAAGTTCTAGGGGACTAATAACCTCAGCAGTTGAGTCCCATAGTGCTCAGAGCCATTTGAACCTACCTCTGTGGAAACGTGCTAACCTGCGAGAAAGCGTTTGTTATGGTCTGCGGTTCCAGTCTTGCTGAGTGTAACGTTTTTATCCCTTCTGTGAAAGAGCTACAAGCAGTCAGATGACACATCGATAAGGAAATCGCAAGAAAATACGTTCGGCTCATAGTGCAATGGTGAAAAACACAATGCTGCACAACAGGTAACGCCTCTTTCCGCTGCTGACAAACAAATTTTGGGTTTCTAGGAATACATAACTTTATTTATGAAATGCCACATTTGCATACCGCTTGAGTGCATGGCACAGCATACCAATCAAACACAGACCCAATCGAAATCTAAGTGATTAGTATTTTACTAATTCGTGCCGATAGAGACACGCTTGTGTACAGATACTCAGTTTTATTGAAACAGACTTTCGTCGTAAAGGATGTTATTCCGAGCTGCTGGTGGAGAAAAATTCGGTAGCTGACGTCTCTTTGTGTGTAGTCGACAACGATATGTGTGGGGCTCGATTCCCAGTCAGCACTGAACTCTTCGTCATATTATTTCTAGTTCAAACATGCTCACATGTCGCTGCTGGTGCAACAAACCCATCTTTAACGTTCGTTTTCTCTAGAATATAACAGCGATAGGTGCCAGGTTGGAGTCCTGGGAAAGAAAAAAGTAATGTTTCGTCTCGTCATTTCAGTTAAAACATCTAACTACTGCCGAGAAAATCCGATATGTCACAGTTGATTGTGCTTCGATGACAATCCAATTAGGTTCTGGGTTCGAATCCCTGTCCAACACAAAGCTTTACCTCACGGCATTTCAAGTAAGTTACTTGTGAAGAAACAATATTTAACATCTCTCGTAGGTCGTTAACAAGGACAATAGATACTGGGTAGGAATTCACTTCCGCTAACAATGTTTACGTTATGTAATTTAAAGTTGATATTTGCTAACAGATACTGTCTAAAATCGAGGTATATCACTCTCTGTATGCCTAGTCAGGAATGACTGTTAGTTTCCGTCAGTCACGAAGTCTTTGCTTAGTCTGCATGACCTGGGTTTGAATCCATATGCAGAACGAGACGGTTCGTCGTGTCATTTGAAGTTCATACATATTCTCAACTAGCTGCTCGTGAATAACTTAAATTTTTAATGTCATTTGTGTTAAATAATAAGTACGGTATGTTATTTTGAAGAGGAAATGATGAATACGACGAACTTACTACGTGAATTACCTTTCTGACATAATAATGAGAGTGGTAACATTTCATGTATGTCATTTATTGTAATAAATGTGAACTTACAAGCCTGAAGAACCGTCTTATCTGTGATAAGATGTTCCCTGATATTTGTAGTATCTTGGTATTACTTTACATCTTGAGTTATTGCGATACAGAGCAGTGTTTTCTAGTGGTGACTTATTGGAACCATTTTCAACAGTCAAACGACTGTACCGAGGGGAGATTAGAGGACCTGCTACACAGCTGCGCTATGTAGGTTGCATTCGTATCAGGCGAAATGCAATGCAGGTCGTTCGGATATTTTTGAGCCCGACTGTACATGTACGTATACATGGATACTCTGCAAATCACACTTAAGTGCGTGGCAGAGGATTCATCGATCCATCTTAACAATTCTCTATTATTCCAATCTCGTATAGCGTGGAAAGAACGAACACCTAACTCTTTCAGTACGAGCTCAGATTTCCCTTATTATATCATGCTGAACGTTTCTCGCTATGTAGGTCGGTGTCTATAAAATATTTTCGCATTTCAGTGACACTCTCTCCCATCTTTTGCGAAAATAGAAAACGTACTGCCTTTCTTTGCACTTTTTCGATGTACTCCGTTAGTCCTATCTGATAAGGATGCCGGTAAGGATCCCACACCGTGCAGCAGTATTCTAAAAGTGGACGGACAAGCGTAGTGTAGGCAGTCTCCTTAGTAAATCTGTTTACATTTTCTATGTGTCCTGCCGATAAAGCGCTGTCTTTGGTTAGCCTTCCCCACAACATTTTCTATGTGTTCCTTCCAATTTAAGTTGTTCGCAATTGTAATTCCTAGGTATTTAGTTGAATTTATGGCCTTTTGATCTGACTGATTTACCGTGTAACCGAAGTTTAGCGACTTCCTTCTAGCACTCATGTGGATGACCTCACACTTTTCGTTATTTAGGGTCAACTGCCAATTTTCGCACCATTCAGATATCTTTTCTAAATCGTTTTGCAGTTTGTTCTGATCATCTGATGACTTTAAGGCAACGGCCTTGCCGCAGTGGATACACCGGTTCCCGTGAGATCACCGAAGTTAATCGCTGTCGGGTGTGTTCGCACTTGGATGGGTGACCATCCAGACCGCCATGAGCTGTTGCCATTTTCCGGGGTGCTCTCAGCCTCGTGATGCCAATTGAGGAGCTACTCGACCGAATAGCAGCGGCTTCAGTCAAGAATACCACCACAACGACCAGGAGAGCGGTGTGCTGACCCCACGCCTCTGCCATCCGCATCCTCCACTGAGGATGGCACGGTGATCTGATGGTCCCGGTAGGCCAGTCGTGGGCTGAAGACGGAGTGCATCTGATGACTTTATTAGTCGATAAACGACAGCGTCGTCTGCAAACAACCTAAGATGGCTGCTCACATTGTCTCCAAAATCGTTTATAAAGATAAGGAACAGGAAACGGCCTATAACACTACCTTGGGGAACGCCAGAAATCACTTCTCTTTTACTCGATGGCTTACCGTCAGTTACTACGTACTGTGACCCCTCTGACATGATGTCACGAATCCTTAAGAAAGCATTTTCACCATAAGCCGCTTGTGTGGTACAGTGTCAAAAGCCATCTGGAAATCCAGACATACGGAATCGATCTGAAACCCCTTGTCAACAGCACTCAACACTTCATGCGAATAAAGAGCTAGTTGTGTTTCACAAGAACGATGTTTTCTAAACCCATGTTGACTGTGTCTCGATAGACAGTTTACTTCGAGGTAATTCATAATGTTCGAACACAATATATGTTCCAGAATGCTGTTGCATATCGACGTTAATGATTTGCCCTGTAATTAAGTGAATTACTCCTGCTACCGTTCCTGAATATTGGTGTGACGTGTGCAACTATCCAGTCTTTGGGTACGGATCCTTCGTCGAGCTAGCGGTTGTATATGATTGTTAAGTATGGAGATACTGCATCAGCACTCTCTGAAAGGAACTTAATTGGTATACAGCCTGGACCAGAAGACTTGCTTTTATTGATTTAAATTGCTTCACGACTCTAAGGATATCTACTTATACGTTACTCATGTTGGCAACTGTTCTTGATTCGAATTCTGGAATATTTACTTCGTCTTCTTTAGTGAAGGCATTTCGGAAGACAGTGTTTGGTAACTCGGCTTTGGCAGCACTGTCTTCGAGAGTATCTCCATTGCTATCGCGCAGAGAAGGCATTGATTGTTTCTTGCCGCTAACATACTTCACATACGACTAGAATCTCTTTGGATTTTCTGCCAGGTTTCGAGACAAAGTTTCGATGTGGGAACTGTTATAAGAATCTTGCACTGAAGTCAGCACTAAATTTAGACTTCTGTTAAAGATCGCCAATCTTGGGGATGTTGCGTCTGTTTAAATGTGGCATGTTTGTTTCGTTTTTTCTGCAAAAGTGTTCTGACCCGTTTTCTGTACCAAGGAGGATCAGCTTTGTCGTTTGTTAATTCACTTGGTATAAATCTCTTAATTGCTGCCGATACTATTTCTCTGAATTCAAGCCACATCTGGTCTACTCTTATATTATTAATTTGGAATGAGTGGAGATTGTCTCTCAGGAAGGCGTCAAGTGAATTTTTATCTGCTTTTTAGAATAGGTATATTTTTCGTTTATTTTTGGATGTTTTGGGGGTTACAATATTCAATCTCGTTACGACTACCCTGTGTTCACTAATCCCTGTATCGGTTTTGATGCTGGTTATTAACTCAGGATTATCTGTTGCTAAGAGGTCAAGTGTGTTTTCACAACCGTTTACTATTCGCGTGGGCTCATGAACTAACTGCTCGAAATAATTTCCAGAGAATGCACAATTATGGGTGATGTTATATGCATTCCTTCGGAAATAAACATGTATTTTCGCCAAAATATCGATGGTAAATTAAAGTCACCACGAGCTATAACCGTGTGAGTCGGGTACGTGTTTGAAATCAGAGTTTTCTTTGAACGTTTCAGCAACTGTATCATTTGAATTGGGAGGTCGGTAAAAGGATCAAATTATTATTTTATTGTGGTTGCCAACAATGATCTCTGCCGATACTAACTCACAGGAACTATCTACTTCAATTTCGCGACAAGATAAACTTCTTCTAACAGCAACAAACACGCCAACCGTGTTATCCTGTCCTTTCGTAACTCCGTTAGATTGTTTGCAAAAATTTCGGCTGAGCTTATATCCGGCTTTAGCCAGCTTTCAGTGCCTATAACGATTTGAGCATCAGTGCTATCTATTAGCGCTTGGGCCTCTGGTACTTTCCCAACACAGCTACGACAATGTACAACTGTTATACTGATGGCTCCTGTATCTATGTTCTTTTGTGTTCGGCCTGCACCCTTTGTGGCTAAAGCCCTTCTTGTGTTTTCTCGAGACTCTCTAACCTAAAATCTGCAGATTTCTTCACCTTCTTCTCTCTCTCTCTCTCTCTCTCTCTCTCTCTCTCTCTCTCTCTCTTTCACACACTCTCTCTCTCTGTGTGTGTGTGTGTGTGTGTGTGTGTGTGTGTGTGTTTACTAACTCACAGACCACAGCTTACGTGATAATCAATTGTCTCATGAAAATGAAACATTCTTCTCATGGCGGAGGCGATGAATAACGAATAGGGCAATATAGGGAAATGTTAAATATGTAGATCTGCGACAAGTTCGTGCATGTCGCGGGTTCTATTCTCTCAGTCCTGGGAGGGATGCCAGCTTATTTACATAGTAATGCAGACGCCGACCTGAGCACACCAGGGAGTTGGTGGCGGTAGTGTGTTCCCGCCCCTTTGAGAGTAAGCAGCTCGCCTGGTCCGAATACATTATTTCCCAGGTATTCGCTTTCTTGTTCCTCGCCCCCTCTAAGAACAACTGCTTTTCGCTGTCGAGATACCGTGCAGCAGCATAACTGTAGGGAACAATGTAATCGCTGAAGAAGTACACCTTTCTCTGTCGGTGGCACGACCTTCTTACATCAAGGATAGAGACTTGTTAATCTAAACCAACGTCTACATCTTCATTCCGGAAGCCTCTTTACGGTGTGTGACCATAGAGTAAATATCTCTGAAGTGAGCATTGCGTTCTGCGCATGTTGTAAACATTAAACCAGGATAGTCACGTGTTTTCGGGACTTCGCTCTGCGTGTGTGCTTTCCGCAGAGCTCGAAGTTTATAATATCAATAGTGTTTCTTGTGTTTTCATTGTTTGTTTATAGTGTAATAGCGATGGTGAATTACTGTTGTTGCTACGGATGCAAAGAAAAATATGTGAAAGGAGGGATAGTAACTTTTCATGGGTACTATGTTTAAAAATTTCGAGACGCATTATAATTAAGGCTTGATTCTGCAGACCTATTTTTCTACGATTTTATGACTGTATAACAGACATTACGCCTCGTACAAAAGCTTACAAACAATCGCTTCCTCTCGTAAATTTGCTAGTGGAACAGGAAAGGGAATAGTTAGTTGTTTCAGCAAATACTATCCTCCATGCATTTATCAGTGACTTGTCGATTATGTATATAGATTTGAAAGACGGGTGGCAGATAAATTCAATAGAGTGGGAGTCTGTAATTATCTTCGTATAATATGTGTGTCCAAACCTTTTTGTTTACTATAAAGTTGCAGTAGGAGACCATGTTAAGTGTGTCTAGGACATGAAGAATGATTATGTGTGATTTATATTTTAGTTTCCCGAAGGATGAACAACGAGAAAAGACGTGGCTCCAGAAAATAAGGAGGAGTAATTTTGTCCCCACAAAATATTCCAAAGTATGTTCAAAACACGTCGAAGAGAAATGTTTAGACAGAGTAAAATTTGGATGTGTGTGGCTGAAGGTAGTTGCTATACCAACTATTTTTAATTTTCAACAGCACCTACTACCAATTTCTGCATTCAGCTTAAATACATTTTCTGCACAAATCAAATAAAAAAACACAATAGTGTAGCTAATCAAAGTACACATTCATCTTCTTTGGTGTATTTTGCCTTCAATTTATTTTCTTCGCCATTTGACTGAGAAGCGTAAGATATTAGTAAACATGTCCCCAAACTCTTTCATTTGTGTCACTTTCCACTTCCCTTAATGGTGATATAGGTTGACTGTTACATGACCAACTGTATTTGCTTTACAGTACATTTATTCTCCGATCGCCTTTTCTCCCCCTTCTTACTCAGTCTACTATTTATTTAATAAACTGGGAGCAAGGACGTAAAATGCGTTAAATAAACACTTCAAAGTGTCACCAGCAAGAAAAATTGTGCTTCAGGTCGCAAAAACGAGAAAATAAATACGCAGAAATAGCAGAAAAGAGAACGAATTAGCAGGGATATAATCGCTAATGTGTGGCAAATTCCGTGTTTTTCAGACACTTGCAAAAGTACTAGCGTATTGTCAAGTCGTTTTGCAAGACTATCACTGCAAAAACGTACGTCAGGCTCTGTAATACTATAAAGTGCCGTATCATACCGAAAACTACCAAAAATCGAGTGCATCTGAACTGTGACACCTATTGCAAAGAAGCAGAATGCAATATCACTTGCCCTTAAAAGTTACGTAGATGGTTAATTCCCGGTATCAAATGGATACTGTTAAAATGTCTGCGCGACATATATAAATAATCCACGACACGTACGAAAAAAGTCCGTCTGTACTAGGGATGTAGTGACATTCGAAACATACAGGGCGCTATACGGACGAACACACGACGTCCCGAGAACACGTGACCAGGCCGGCAACGTAAGTTGACAATAGAAATTTGTTCTGCGCACGTGAATGTTCACTCCAGAGATGTTTACTCTATGTGTGTGACGTAGGGTAATTTGTCTAGGACTGTCACTTCCCCACTTTCCTGTTCCAGTTGAGAATGGTGTGCGGTAAAAGTGACTATTGGTGAGTCCCGTGAGAGTTCCAATCTATCTACTTATTTTACAAGTCATACGTAAGAGATAGCAATATATCTGTTGACTTCCTGAAATGGGTTCCGACAGTAAGCTTCACAGTGTTGCATAAAGCCTCTCTTGTAACATCTGCACTGGAGTTGTATGAGCATCTGCGTGACGCTTTCGCGCTTAATAGCCGAACCTGTGATAAAACGTGCTACTTTTTACTGTATCTTCCCTATTTTCTCAATCAGTGAAGCTCCCAATATGCAGAAAAATACTCACGTACTGGTAGAACGAGGGATCTGTCAGCTGCCTTTTTCGTGGGTGATGAAGTGTTCCTTATTATTTCTTCCCTAGTTTATCCTCGTTTAATTGATAATATGATGATGTATAATAAGAGAAAATAATTTCATTTATGAAAAGGGAAACCATCTAGTGAAATATAATATTCGCCGAAGATCCAAAGAACATATCTGATCCAGCGATATTTCTTGGAACTGTATAGGTAGTGAACGTAAAGCAACTGAAAAATTTGAACGTGTTCTATTCATTTGTTAACTCGTCTCTTGCTCGTAGGAGCTCAAGCTGAGCAAATGTAAGTACGGTAACCTCTTAATTGTTTGCTGGATAAATGTTATTTATGTCTACAGATTTTGCCGAGTCCTTCATTAATTAGAACTACCACCTTGCTCTTTCTTTATCATTTATTCAATCTACTTTGTGATTTCTATACGATCCAGGGATAAACAGGCGAGGTTGACGGCGGATTGTTCGGATACGAACGACCGGACACTGTTGGTGTTCTTTCGTTGACTGCTTTTCAATTAAATGGTTCAAATGGCTCTGAGCACTATGGGACTTAACATCTGAGGTTATCAGTCCCCTAAAACTTAGAACTACTTAAACCTAACTAACCTAAGGACATCACACACATCCATACCCGAGGCAGGATTCGAACCTGCGACCGTAGCGGTCGCGCGGTTCCAGACTGTAGCGCCTAGAACCGCTCGGCCTTTCAATTAAAGCCAGAATCCCTCGGAGATAGTTTATACGATCATTAGTGTTGTGTGGTCAACACGCTTTAAACTGTTCCGTTCGCGTAAGCTCACATATTTAATGTGTACAACTTCTGCCACTGATGGTTCGGCTACCATGCAGTCAAAGAATAACAGGTCTAACAGGTCCTTCCGCGTATGTATGAACAAAGGAAGACTGAGGATCTTTTAGATGACGATCAGCTTGGCCTTAGGAAACGTAAAGTCA
Source organism: Schistocerca serialis cubense (assembly GCF_023864345.2). NCBI lineage: Eukaryota > Metazoa > Arthropoda > Insecta > Orthoptera > Acrididae > Schistocerca > Schistocerca serialis. The sequence continues at coordinate 672,570,151 of NC_064642.1, forward strand.
CCGGAGAGGCAGTTCCGGTGTTACGCTTGATAATGAAAGCTATACTTACAAGAAGTGTTTGATAATATAAAATCGTGCAAACGATAGGGAGTGAACACGGATAATATACAATACGTATAAGAACCAAGAGGGAACAATAGGAATGGAAGAACAAAAACGAAGTTCAAAAAAATGTTCAAATGTGTCTCAAACGTTATGGGACTTAACTGCTAAGGTCATCAGTTCCTAAGCTTATACACTACCTAACCTAAATCATCCTAACGACAAACACACACACACATGCCCGAGGGAGGACTCGAACCTCCGCCGGTACCAGCCGCACAATCCATGATTGCAGCGCCTTAGACCGCTCGGCTAATCCCGCGCGGCAAAAACGAACTGCTTGAATTACAAATGGTGTAAGACAGGGATGCAATCTTGTGTGTCTATTGTTCAATCTACACATCAAAGAAGCAATGACGGAAATGAAAGTTAACGCGTGGGTTGCAATTCAGGGTGAAAGGTTATCAATGATAAGATGCGCCGATGGCATTGCTACAGTCAGTGGAAGCAAGGAAGAATTACAGCAGCTGTTAAATGGAATGAACAATCTAATGAGTGCAGAATATGGATTGAGAGTAAACCGGAAAAAAGACAAACAAATCAGAAGCAGCAGAAATGAGAACAGTGATAAAATTAACATCAAAGATGTGAACCACGAAGTAAACTAAGTTAAGAAATTCTGCTACCTAGCAATAAAATAAAACTTGACGGACGAAGCAGGCAGACTGGCACATGGAAAGAGGAAATTACTGTGCAAGGTAAGTCTACTAGTACCAAACATTTTTGAGAATTTGCGTTCAGGGCACGACAATGTATGCGAATCAAGAGCTATAGGAAATCAGGAACAGAAGAGAATCGAAGAATTTGAAATGTGGGGCTATAGATGGATGTTGAAAATTAGGTAGACTGATAACATACGGAACGTGGAGGTTCTCTGCAGAAGTGGCGAAGAAAGGACCATACGGAACTAACAAGAAGAAGGGGCCGGATTTTACGTCTTGTGTCAGAAATTCAGGGAATAACTTCCATGGTACTGGAGGGAGGAGCAGAGAGTAAAAACTGTAAAGGAAGACAGAGATTTGGAAAACATCCAATAAGTAACTGAGGACGTAGAGTCCAAATGCTACTCTGACATGAAGAGATTATCACAAGAAAGCGATACGTCGCGGCCGCTTCAAAGCAGTCAGAACTGACGACACGAAAAAAAAATGTGCAATTCATTAGACTTGTTCATGTTGAGAGTCACCTGCCAATGACCACACCAAACGTGGATCCTTTGCAGGTATGCCTGGATTTCACTGTAGTTTTATAGTGTTGTGATTCCCCGGTATCTAGGAGCAGCATACGCGAAAGCCTCGTGGAGCTTCCGACATTTTCTACTATTCATGTGCCTAGCAATAACTGTCTAACAGTCCGCCGCGGTATGCTCCAAGATGCTTTCAGTCTGAAGATTTCGCTCCATTAATAATGACATGGTGTGTTCTGTTTGTTACTAACTGTTGAACCCAATGATAAAGCTCGTCTAGTATTCCACGCGCTCGCATCTGGATGAACTGTAAAGAATGCCTTCCGAGGAACGCGTAAATAATCTGTGCCCCGTCATGTATCGCCTTGCGGGTCTCGTGGACGAAGAGAGCGAGCTGTGTTTCGAAAGATCAGGTCCACCAAACGCGAGATATGACCTCAAAAAGAAGCAGTGGACTGTAAAAGACGGGCGACACGTATAATAGCTCTACTATTTCGAAAAAGAAGTCAAGACAGCCTTTTCATAGAAGTGAAATTCTTGGCTCTAATTTGGTGCAAACAATGACGCATTACACACCTCCGCTTTCTTCTACATAATGCAATAATTTTAATTTCGCGGGTTGAAGAAGACCAATACATTCATTAATCTTCGGTTTGTATCTTATGTATTCACTTGAACAAAAATACACATATCAAAAAAAGTTTTGCATCACCCCAGTTCCCAGAACTCCTGAAGATGGACGTTGACTGTGGATATTCTGTCACAGACACAGTGCCTTTGACTGTTCAGAGATGTCACTAAACCCGCCCAAAGATGTAAACAATCATGCATCAGCAGCGCCTGTTAGACGGAGGGGGTCCGACAGCTGATCAATTCCAGTCATTCCACCAGGAAGGAGGTACACGGCTCGTGTTGTCTGTAGTTAAATCATTCATAGACAGTCAGTACCGCAGTTCGATGGCGACCGCATTGTTATTTTGTGCCAGGAAGGGCTCTCAACAAGGGAAGTGTCCAGGCGTCTCGGAGTGAACCAGAGCGACATTGTTCGGACGTGGAGGAGATGCAGAGAGACAGGAAATGTCGATGACATGCCTCGCTCAGGCCGCCCAAGAGCTACTGCAGTGGATGACCGCTGTCTACTGTTTATGGCACGTAGGAACCCCGAAAACATCAACACCTTGTTGAATAATGCTTTTCGTGTACCCACAGGACGCTGTGTTACGACTCAAACTGTGCGCAATAGGCTGCATGATGCGCAACTTCACTCCCGAGGTCCATGGCGAGGACCATCTTTGCAACCACGACACTATGCAGCGCTGTACAGATGGGTCCAACAACATGCCGAATGGACTGCTCAGGATTGGCATCACTTTCTCTTCACCGATGAGTGTCGCATATGCCTTCAACCAAACGGTCGTCGGAGACGTATTTGTAGGCAACCTGGTCAGGCTGAACGCCTTGGACACACGGTCCAGCGAGTGCAGCAAGGCGGAGGTTTCCTGCTGTTTCGGAATGGCATTATGTGGGGCCGACGTACGCCGCTGGTGATTATGGAAGGCGCCGTAACGGCTGTGTGATACGTGACTGCCATGCTTCGACCGATAGTGCAACCATATCGGCAGCATATTGGCGAGGCATTCGTCTTCATGGACGACAATTCGCGCCCTCATCGTGCACATCTTGTGAATGACTTCCTTCAGGATAACGACATCGCTCGACTGGCCAGCATGTTCTCCAGATATGAACCCCATCGAACATGCCTGGGTTAGATTGAAAAGAGTTGTTTATGGACGACTTGACCCACCAACCACTCGGAGGGATCTACGCCGAATCGCCGTTGAGGAGCAACAGTGCCTTGATGAACTTGTGGATAGTATGTTAGGACGAATAAGGGCATGCATCAAAACAGGAGGACGTGCTACTGGGTGTTAGAGGTACCGGTGTGTACATCAGTCTGGATCACCACCTCTGAAGGTCTCGCTGTATGGTGGTACAGCATGTAATGTGTGGTTTTCATGAGCAAAAAAAAGGGCAGAAATGATTTTTATGTTGATCTCTATTCCAATTTTCTGTAGAGGTTCAGGAACTCTCGGAACCGTGGAGATGTAAAACTTTTTTTGATGTGTGTACATCTCTGCTGCGGAATCATTTCAATTTGTCACAAACGAAAGAAGAAATAAATGAATGAATGTGCAAAATAATATGGTTCTCTTCCTGTGGCACACTTGGGAACTGGGCTAGTTCAGCAAGGTTCGCAGAAGAGCTCCTGTGAAGTTTGGAAGGTAGGAGACGAGGTAGTGGCAGAACTGAAGCTGTGTGGACGGGCCGTGAATCGTGCTTGGGTAGCTCAGTCACTGGAGCACTTGTCCGCGAAAGGCAAACGTCCCGAGCTCGAATGGTCCGGCACACAGTTTTAATCCGCCAGGAAGTATCATACCAGGGCACACTCCGCTGAAGAGTGTAAATTTCGTTCTGTCCTCTTATCTTATTTTGAACCCAGCGCACACCAGCAGAAAAACACATGCCGGTCACTACTGACGGGACTCGTGCTTAACATGTCAAGACCAACTTATTAGGTTAGTCACAAGATGTAAATCGTACAATAAATTGCCCAAGATGCTAAAAGAGATTACTAAAACGATCTTATTTTAAAAGGGCAGTACAGTTTATACAGTGGACTAGCTAGATACTTTTTAAAAAAAAAATGTAATATAAGTAATAAAATTGTAAACAGCCGACCAGTTGCAATGGATAAAGAATTCTTTACCTAGGTTTCAACAAATTTAAATTTGTCTTCTTCAGAAGGTGGCCTAAGGACAATGAACATCATAGCTTACATTAGAAAGGTATGAAACTTAAGTCAAGAATAGATTTTAACACAAATTAGAGAGCTCTTGCGTTACAAAAATATGAGAACGACGACTGGTACTTACAATTTTACATTAGAATGGACTGATGTATCATCGCCGTTTTTACAAATGTCTGCATAGATCCATTTGTCAAAATTAAAATATAGCCCTAAAAATAGGGTTTGTCACGTAAATATAAATTAGTACATGGATGTTGCAGAGCTCACAACAGACTGAGTGTAATCGGCCAGCGTAGTTACTCTGCGGCCAGGGCAGGTGGCGCTCATGGCGCGAACCATGTGCCGATTGGCGTACAAAAGCAACGTGTAAATTATCAGTATTAATACCGTCCTTAGATAAAGTAACAATAGAAAGAAGGAAAGCGTTTAACACTCCCGTTATAACAGTATGGGAGCATTGGTACAATTAATGTAGTTATACATCAAAAAGGCAGATGGCGCTTACGCCGAGAGAATTACGTACAGTGGCATATACAGCCAGAATATAAAAATTACATTACAATATTAGTGAAGCCCACACACGGTATATATGTCAGAACTTTAAAATTGACAATAATGGCTCTTGAGACAGAATTACGAACCCTGGTCCACAATCCAGTTAATACACACTCGCAGGGAACCAACGTTTTAGAGCCAGACAAAATCACGTAAGGGCCGATGTAGTGGCAGTGGCAGTGACAAACCCTATTTTTAGGGCTATACAGGGTGATTCAAAAAGAATACCACAACTTTAGGAATTTAAAACTCTGCAACGACAAAAGGCAGAGCTAAGCACTATCTGTCGGCGAATTAAGGGAGCTATAAAGTTTCATTTAGTTGTACATTTGTTCGCTTGAGGCGCTGTTGACTAGGCGTCAGCGTCAGTTGATGCTAAGATGTCGACCGCTCAACAGAAAGCTTTTTGTGTTATTGAGTACGGCAGAAGTGAATCGACGACAGTTGTTCAGCGTGGGGCACTGAGAATCCGCGGGAAACAACTCAGTATGAACGTGACTCGACTAAGGTGAACGTTTTCTGTGCCATTTCAGCCAATAAAGTTTTTGGTCCCTTTTTCTTCGAAGGTGCCACTGTAACTAGACTACAGTATCTGGAGATGTTAGAGAATTGGCTGTTCCCTCAGCTCGAACAAGAAGCACAACAATTCATATTTCAGCAGGATGGAGCGCCACCACATTGGCACTTATCTGTCCGTAACTACCTGAACGTCAACTATGCGAGGCGATGGATCGGCCGCCAGGCAGCCCGTGACAGAGCACTTCATCACTGGCCTCCAAGAAGCCCTGATCTTTCCCCCTGCGATTTTTTCTTATGGGGGTATGTTAAGGATATGGTGTTTCGGCCACCTCTCCCAGCCACCATTGATGATTTGAAACGAGAAATAACAGCAGCTATCCAAACTGTTACGCCTGATATGCTACAGAGATTGTGGAACGAGTTGGAGTATCGGGTTGATATTGCTCGAGTGTCTGGAGGGGGCCATATTGAACATCTCTGAACTTGTTTTTGAGTGAAAAAAAACCTTTTTAAATACTCTTTGTAATGATGTATAACAGAAGGTTATATTATGTTTCTTTCATTAAATACACATTTTTAAAGTTGTGGTATTCTTTTTGAATCACCCTGTATTTTAATTTTGACAAATGGATCTATGCAGACATTTGTAAAAACGGCGATGATACATCAGTCCATTCTAATGTAAAATTGTAAGTACCAGTCGTCGTTCTCATATTTTTGTAACGCAAGAGCTCTCTAATTTGTGTTAAAATCTATTCTTGACTTAAGTTTCATACCTTTCTAATGTAAGCTATGATGTTCATTGTCCTTAGGCCACCTTCTGAAGAAGACAAATTTAAATTTGTTGAAACCTAGGTAAAGAATTCTTTATCCATTGCAACTGGTCGGCTGTTTATAATTTTATTACGTGGAATCGTTGCTGTTGTGCAGCTATGTTTAAAATACTAATATAAGTAAGTAACAAGAACGATAATAATAATAAAACCTCTGTCAATTCACATAACACTGTCACACTATGGTTTTTTTCTTCTTTTATTCTTTCCTGCGATTTGCTTTCAGGAAAACTTACAAATCTATACAACGTATTATCATAACACACTAACATCTTATCCTCTTTCTGAGCCCAACTAACACTTTATCCTCTTTCTGAGACCAACACCTCACTCATTGTAGAAGGATGCTGACTCAGTCTTGCAGGCTACCAAATAGGAAATCGCGCAATGTGACGTCAATTTTTGCTCTGGTATACAGGATGGAACGACTAGGGACCGATCAGAACCATTCGACGAAATCTGAACGTGATCCAAAGCAGCAAAACATGTTTGTATTTTTTCAGCACTTCTGTTTCCAGCCTTTATGTGTGTGAATAAAACACCAACACGCCCCCCCCCCCCCTCCACGAAGTTCGAAGTTCGGTGCCTGCTACGCACCTATATTGAGCACGTTAAAAATACACTTGTCACACACTTCACACCAAATCAGCCTCGAGGCTGCAATAGAAATAGCGCCTGAAGGTGGAAAACCCCACCAAAAGAGTGTCGAAAGAATTGCCTAAACCTCAGCTAGAGCAGCTGCGCGGCTGAATTAGTGTCGGTGTTAAAACGTGTGTGGGTGGCACAGGTTGTGTTGCCGAACTGGGGGTTCTTAGAGGGATTCCATGCCGTTTCATTCACGCATATCTTAATGTCGCATCCCCCAGTGATTATGCCACAGCAGGGCTCGAAACAGGATGGCTGAAAAAGTATAAACACCCTCTACTGCTTCGGATCAAGCTCAAATTTTCTCGAATGGTTTTGAATGGTCCCTAGTCGTTCCACCCTGCACATCTGAGAAAAAATCGAGGTCGCACCACACTCCAAAGGGGCCAGAAGACGTTCAATGTGTTACAGCCCACAATGTCCTGAGAGTAGGGTTGAAAAGCCCAGAGAGTGCCAGCAGTGTCGAACGTTGTCAAGAACGTCGTCCTGTTGCTCGTCAAACTGCCAACTGTCGTTTCCAACCGCGAAACATGTGGGAATATACATCTACATGGATACTCTGTAAATCACATATAAGTGCCTGGCCGAGGGTTCATCGAACCACCTTAACAGTTTTCTGTTATTCCAATCTCGTATAGCACGCGGAAAGAACTAACACCTGTATCTCTCCGTACGAGCTCTTATTTCCCTTATTTTATCGTGCTGATCGTTTCTCCCTATGTATGTCGGTGTCAACATAATATTTTCGCATCCTGAGGAGAAAGTTGGTGATTGGAATTTCATGAGAAGATTCCGTCACAACGAAAAACGCCTTTGTTTTAATGATGTCCCGCCCAAATCCTGTATCATTTCGGTGACACTCTCTCCCAAATTTCGCGATAATACAAAACGTGCTGACCTTCTTTGAACTTTTTCGATGTACTCCGTCAGTCCTATCTGCTAAGGATCCCACACCGCGCAGCAATATTCTAAAAGAGGACAGACAAGCGTAGTGTAGGCAATCTCTTTAGTACATCTGTTACGTTTTTAGTGTTCTGCCAATGAAATGCAGTCTTTGGTTAGCCTCCCAGAACATTTTCTATGTGTTCCTTCCAATTTAAGTTGCTCGCAGTTGTAATTCCTAGGTATTTATCTGAATTTACGGCCTTCAGCTTAGACTGATTTACCGTGTAACCGAAGTTTAGCGAATTCCTTTTAGCACTCATGTGAATGACCTCACACTTTTCGTTATTTAGGGTCAACTGCCAATTTTAGCATCATTCAGATATCTTTTCTGAATCGTTTTGCAATTTGTTTTGATCATCTGATGACCTTTCAGTACAAGCCGTTTGCGTGGTACAGTGTCAAATGCCTTCCGGAAATCCAGGAATACGGAGTCGATCTGAAACCTCTTGTCAAAAGCACTCAGCACTTCATGCGAATAAAGAGCTAGTTGCGTTTCACAGGAACGATGTTTTCTAAATCCATGTTGACTGTGTGTCAATAGACCGTTTTCTTCGAGGTAATTCAAAATATATGTTCCAAAATCCTGCTGCATATCGACGTTAACGATATGGGCCTGTAATTAACTTGATTACTCCTACTACCTTTCTTGAATATTGGTGTGACCTGCACAACTATCCAGTCTTTGGGCACGGATCTTTCGTCAAGCGAACGGTTGTGTATGATTGTTAAGTATGGAGCTAATGCATCAGCATACTCTGAAAGAAACCTAATTAGTATACAGTCTGGACCAGAAGACTTGCTTTTATTAAGTGATTTAAGTTGCTTCAATACTCCGAGAATATTTATTTCTGCGTTACTCATGTTGGCAGCTGTTCTTGACTCGACTTCTGGAATATTTACTTCGTCTTCTTTTGTGAAGGCATTTCGGCAGGCTGTGTTTAGTAACTCTGCTTTGGCAGTACTGTTTTTGATAGTATCCCCATTGCTATCGCGCAGAGAAGGCATTGATTGTTGCTTACCGCTAATATACTTCAGATACTTCACTTCTTTGGATTTTCTGCCAGGTTTCGAGACAAAGTTTCGTTGTGTAAACTGTTATAAGCATCTTGCATTGAAGTCCGCGCTAAATTTCGAGCTTATGTAAAAGATCGCCAATCTTGGGGATTTTGCGCCTGTTTAAATTTGGGATGTTTATTTCTTTGTTTCTGCAACAGTGTTCTAACCCGTTTTGTGTACCAAGGAGGATCGTATCCGTCGTTTGTTAATTTATTTGGTATAAATCTCTCAATTGCTGGCGATACTATTTCTCTGAATTCAAGCCCATCTGGTCTACACGTATATTATTAATTTGGAATGAGTAGAGATTGTCTCTCAGGAAGGCGTCAAGGGAATTTTTATCTGCTTTTTAGAATAGGTATATTTTTCGTATATTTTTTGAAGGATTTGGGAGTTACAATATTTAATCTCGCTACGACAACCCCGTGTTCACTAATCCATGTATCGGTTTTGTTGCCAAGAGGTGAAGTGTGTTTTCACAACCGTTTACTATTCGCGTGGGCTCATGAACTAACTGCTTGAAATAATTTCCACAGAATGCGTTTAGCACAATTTCGGATGATATTTTATGCATACCTACGGAATTAAACATGTATTTTCGGCAACAAGTCAAAGGTAAATTTAAATCACCACCATCTACAATCCACCTTGCCCCAAGGAAAGGAGTGGTCCCATTGACGCTTTTTATCCCATCTTCTGAAGCCTTTTCATGTCGATACTGAGCGGCAGCGTGTCCGAAAAGGTTTCCTCGGCCACCAATAAGAAAACCGCATGATTTCAAAGTTGGGCGTCGCGGTACTGATCTCCATAGCAGAGGCGTCAAAGGAAGGGGTGAAATGTGGGTAAGAGGGGCTGTGACGACCTTCACATCGTGTGACACGTCCAAAGTGGCGTTGGGCAGATTTTTGGTGAAATTTTGTGCCACTGTAACATCGTTAACCTACCTTACAGCTCATGTGAACTTCCGAGCTGTGGCCTTTGTTCCGCATGTGTCGAAACCCTCGTATATGAAGAGTCGCTGGCCCCGAGGGTGACGAAGCAAGCTGGTACGATTTTTCTCTATTATACAGGAATGAGCCAAATTTCAAACACATGCGTCGTAATGGAAGCCTATTACGTGGTTTCGAAAATGTAATAGTTTAATTCCGTTGCACAGTGTGTAGGGCTTCGGTCGACCACCTGAGCTTCCTTCTCGAACTAAACCTCTAAGTACGTAAAGGATGACATGTGCAATACCCTTGTGAAAGATGAAGAAAAATACTACTACTACTGCTGCTGCTGCTACTACCTCTGCTACTATGGTATTACGTATTACGCATCAAATGTCATTGTAAATTTATCTGAAATAAATTTTTACTTCTAAAGTAAGCGTTAATCATATCTTCTGAACGAAGATCTACTTTTCTGGAATTTAATAGATCATACTCCTGGTTCCTCCCTTATTCCCCTTCCTTACATCATGTGCCCCTCCTTGTTCCACGCCGTCCTTTTGTGGCCGAGCGGTTCTAGCCGCTTCAGTCCAGAACCGCGCTGCTGCTATGGTCGCAGGTTGGAATCCTTCCTCGGGCATGGATGTGTGTGTTGTCCTTAGGTTATTTAGGTTTAAGTAGCTCTAAGTCTAGGGGACTGATGACCTCAGATGTTAAGTCCCATAGTGCTCAGAGCCATTTGAACCATATGAACCTTGTTCCACGATCTGCCTCCCCACCACACACTTCCCTACCTAGTACCATTGACTTCTACAACTTCTCAATACGAACTGTTTTCAATGAAACGTTGTTGAGTACGGATAAGGAGGGTATCACGCTGGTATATTAAAATTTCTTTATGACTGATGGCTGGATACTTTTACCCAATAGATTTTGAGTGATCATGTGTTATTAGAATGTCAAAGTTTTGTAACTGGCTTCTCCGATTGTACAGGGTGATTCAAAAAGAATACCACAACTTTAGGAATTTAAAACTCTGCAACGACAAAAGGCAGAGCTAAGCACTATCTGTCGGCGAATTAAGGGAGCTATAAAGTTTCATTTAGCTGGCGAAGAGTTCTCGGGCTTCCAGCCGGGTGGCGGTGTCTTCAAACAGCGACGTTTCGACGAGTGACATACTCATCATCTTCTGGCGAAGATGATGAGTATGTCACTCGTCGAAACGTCGCTGTTTGAAGACACCGCCACCCGGCTGGAAGCCCGAGAACTCTTCGCCAGCTGTATACGCCGGGAAAGCATACACTCACATTTAAGTTTCATTTAGTTGTACATTTGTTCGCTTGAGGCGCTGTTGACTGGGCGTCAGCGTCAGTTGATGCTAAGATGGCGACCGCTCAACAGAAAGCTTTTTGTGTTATTGAGTACGGCAGAAGTGAATCGACGACAGTTGTTCAGCGTGCATTTCGAACGAAGTATGGTGTTAAACCTCCTGATAGGTGGTGTATTAAACGTTGGTATAAACAGTTTACAGAGAATGGGTGTTTGTGCAAAGGGAAAAGTTCTGGACGGCCGAGAACGAGTGATGAAAATGTAGCACGCATCCAGCAAGCATTTGTTCGCAGCCCAGGAAAATCGACTCGCAGAGCTAGCAGAGAGCTGCAAATTCCACAATCAACTGTATCGAGAGTCCTACGAAAAAGGTTAGTTATGAAACCTTATCGTCTGAAATTGGTTCAAGCACTGTCTGCAGCTGATAAGATTAAAAGAATCGATTTCTGTGATTTTATCCTTGCTCAAATGGAAACAGATGAATCTTTCGTTTCAAAGATTGTGTTTAGTGATGAAGCAACTTTCCACACTAACGGGAAAGTCAACCGTCACAATGTCTGTATATGGGGCACTGAGAATCCGCGGGAAACAACTCAGTATGAACGTGACTCGCCTAAGGTGAACGTTTTCTGTGCCATTTCAGCCAATATAGTTTTTGATCCCTTTTTCTTCGAAGGTGCTACTGTAACTGGACAACGGTATCTGGAGATGTTAGAGAATTGGCTGTTCCCTCAGCTCGAACAAGAAGCACAACAATTCATATTTCAGCAGGATGGAGCGCCACCACATTGGCACTTATCTGTCCGTAACTACCTGAACGTCAACTACGCGAGGCGATGGATCGGCCGCCAGGCAGCCCGTGACAGAGCACTTCATCACTGGCCTCCAAGAAGCCCTGATCTTACCCCCTGCGATTTTTTCTTATGGGGGTATGTTAAGGATATGGTGTTTCGGCCACCTCTCCCAGCCACCATTGATGATTTGAAACGAGAAATAACAGCAGCTATCCAAACTGTTACGCCTGATATGCTACAGAGAGTGTGGAACGAGTTGGAGTATCGGGTTGATATTGCTCGAGTGTCTGGAGGGGGCCATATTGAACATCTCTGATCTTGTTTTTGAGTGAAAAAAAACCTTTTTAAATACTCTCTGTAATGATGTATAACAGAAGGTTATATTATGTTTCTTTCATTAAATACACATTTTTAAAGTTGTGGTATTATTTTTGAATCACCCTGTACATTTAGATAGCTACTTAATAGCATTATTTTCAGTTATCATCGCACATAACCGAAATTTGTAGTTAATAGTTTATTTCGTGCATCTGAGATGGTAAAAATAAACTTTTCTTGGATTTTACACGTTTAAGTACCTAGGTTATAATTACTAAATGCAACTGGGCTATAACACACGACAGTCTATGACCACCCAGCGACCCTGAACTCCTTCATCCTCCTGTAAGGAAGATAAAGAAGCACACAGATAGGCAGGGAAATCAGGTAGGAAGTAGGACCTTTCACGTTACTACTATGGTGTATTGTACTATCTCTACAGATGCCACTGATGTAGAGATTCATTTTACCACGAGATGCACATTTTTTTGTTGATAATCCCCATTACGTATTATCAAGTGGCTGAAGATAACCCGAAAAATACTGCAGCATAGCCGGCCGCGGTGGCCGAGCGGTTCTAGGCGCTTCATTCCGGAACCGCGCGACTGCTACGGTCGCAGGTTCGAATCCTGCCTCGGGCATGGATGTGTGTGATGTCCTTAGGTTAGTTAGGTTTGAGCAGTTCTAAGTTCTAGGGGACTGATGACCTCAGATGTTAAGTCCCATAGTGCTCAGAGCCATTACTGAAGCATTTTGACTGTCGTGCTTCTCTTGACATTCCATAAGGGGCAGCCCAGAGACACGTGCGTGAAACTTAAAGTAATAGCAGCAACAAAAACACGAAGATGCTACTTCACAACCATATGATGGAATTTTCCTAAGTTTATAACGGTCTTCTACGACCCAAGAGCAACAAAATTACCTGTATACAGTGATGGAAAATTTCACACTGTCAATGTCAACACACTTTGAACGAAGATTAATCTCAGGAGTACATTGTTTTCTACAACGGTTTACGAAAAAACAGCTTTGAACCTGAGAAATTGCGTTGTTATGATGTTGTTGTTGTTGTCTTCAGTCCTGAGACTGGTTTGATGCAGCTCTCCATGCAACTCTATCCTGTGCAAGCTTCTTCATCTCCCAGTACTTACTGCAACCTACATCCTTCTGAATCTGCTTAGTGTATTCATCTCTTGGTCTCCCTCTACGATTTTTACCCACCACGCTGACCTCCAATGCTAAATTTGTGATCTCTTGATGCCTCAGAACATGTCCTACCAACCAGTCCCTTCTTCTTGTCAAGTTGTGCCACAGACTCCTCTTCTCCCCAATTCTATACAGAACCTCCTCATTAGTTACGTGATCTACCCATCTAATCTTCAGCATTCTTCTGTAGCACCACATTTTGAGAGCTTCTATTCTCTTCTTGTCCAAACTATTTATTGTGGTGTCACCGCCAGACACCACACTTGCTAGGTGGTAGTTTTAAATCGGCCGCGGTCCATTAGTACATGTCGGACCCGTGTGTCGCCACTGTGTGATCGCAGACCGAGCGCCACCACAAGGCAGGTCTCGAGATACGGACTAGCACTCGCCCCAGTTGTACGGACGACGTAGCTAGCGATGCACACTGACGAAGCCTCGCTCATTTGCAGAGCAGATAGTTAGAATAGCCTTCAGCTAAGTCAATGGCTACTACCTAGCAAGGCGCCATCAGTAACATTGCATGTATCTAAAGAGTCTCACTTGTATCGCCACAATCTCCAGATGTACCAAAAGGATGGATTAAAGTTAAGTATTCCAGAAGCTACGTACTTTTCTTTATAGCATTCATTACGTATCCTGTTTCAGACCTCACGCCATCCTGCTTTAGCTTAGCGCGTGCCTTTCGGCTTCCTCTCATTGTGTCTAGGCTGTCTTGTCTAGACACAACATTTATCGTCCATTTCACTTCCATACATGGCTACACTCCATACAAATACTTTCAGAAACGACTTCCTGACACTTAAATCTATACTCGATGTTAACAAATTTGTCTTCTTTAGAAACGCTTTCCTTGCCATAGCCAGTCTACATTTTATATCCTCTCTACTTCGATCATCGTCAGTTATTTTGCTCCCCAAATAGCAAAACTCCTTTACCACTTTAAGTGTCTCATTTCCTAATCTAATGCCCTCAGCATCACCCGACTTAATTCGACTACATTCCATTATCCTCGTTTTGCTTTTTTTGATGTTCATCTTATATCCTCCTTTCAAGACACTGGCCATTCCGTTCAACTGCTCTTCCAAGTCCTTTGCTGTCTTTGACAGAATTACAATGTCATCGGCGAACCTCAAAGTTTTTCTTTCTTCTCCCTGGATTTTAATACTTACTCCAAATTTTTCTTTTGTTTCCTTTACTGCTTGCTCAATATACAGATTGAATAGCATCGGGGACAGGCTACAACCCTGTCTCACTCCCTTCCCAACCGCTGCTTCCCTTTCATCCCCCTCGACTCTTATAACTGCCATCTGGTTTCTGTACAAATTGTAAATAGCCTTTCGCTCCCTTTATTGTACCCCTGCCATCTTTAGAATTTGAAAGAGAGTATTCCAGTCAACATTGTCGAAAGCTTTCTCTAAGTCTACATAATGCTAGAAACGTAGGTTTGCCTTTCCTTAATCTATTTTCTAAGATAAGTCGTAGGGTCAGTATTGCCTCACGTGTTCCAACATTTCTGCGGAATCCAAACTGATCTTCCCCGAGGTCGGCTTCTACCAGTTTTTCCATTCGTCTGTAAAGAATTCGCGTTAGTATTTTGCAGCTGTGACTTATTAAACTGATAGTTCGGTAATTTTCACATCTGTCAACACCTGCTTTCTTTGGGATTGGAATTATTATATTCTTCTTGAAGTCTGAGGGTATTTCACCTGTCTCATATATCTTGCTCACCAGATGGTAGAGTTTTGTCAGAACTGGCTCTCCCAAGGCCGTCAGTAGTTCCAATGGAATGTTGTCTACTCCCGGGGCCTTGTTTCGACTTAGGTCTTTCAGTGCTCTGTCAAACTCTTCACTCAGTAATGTGTCTCCCATTTCATCTTCATCTACATCCTCTTCAATTTCCATAATATTGTCCTCAAGTACATCGCCCTTGTATAGACCCTCTATATATTCCTTCCACCTTTCTGCTTTCCCTTCTTTTCTTACAACTGGGTTTCCATCTGAGCTCTTGATATTCATACAAGTGGTTCTCTTTTCTCCAAAGGTCTCTTTAATTTTCCTGTTATGATATTCAACGGTAAATTTAAGTTCCGCCTTTCTCTCTCTCTCTCTCTTTCTCTCTCTCTCTCTCTCTCTCTCTCTCTCTCTCTCTTTCTCTCCCTGTCCCTATCCGTATCTCTATTCCTCTCCCTCCCCCTTCCAGTCTCTCAAAAAACCGCTTTCCCTTTTCTTTTTTACGTGCTTGTAACACAGTCCCGATAAGCACAGAAAGCACTCAGTTGACCACAACTAGCGTTGACTCCTCTTGCTTAGCCGTTCAGTTCACCAGAATGGGGTCTGTATTATTCGCGCTACACTTTACCTCTGCGTTTGATGTTCACGAGCCTCTGATCAGAGGCTGTTTGCTTTTGTGTGTCCTCTTTGCGTCACTACCAACATGTTAACTTTGCTCTAGTTGTTTGTGACGTTGTTGTATTTTCGTATGCCGCGCCATACGTGTCCTATTCTTTGACAGCGAGGACACTAGTTTGAAAGGCTGAAGTAACAAAGCACAAAACAGAATGCCACATACAATTGCGTTCAACGCGTCGGTTACTTTTGTTGCCGTTTGGCCGCATCACACATCGAAATATCGAATGTTTGTGAAAAGTCTATAATAGCCACGAAGGGACCAGAGAGATTTTTTGATTCCTTAACGAAATCGACAGCCTGACAGAGGTAACGCTTATTGTTATTCAGAGATAACAGAAGTTCGCACGTCAACAACGTGTCTGCAATATGTAAAGCTTACGAAGCAGGAAACTTCATTGCAGCTCGTATTAGAAAGCATAAATATGGCTATTGTGTCAGAGTCCAAGATGCGGACTATCCAAAGTATGTGAAATCTTGTGACAACATCCAATAGTTACCAAATAAGCAGCAACCAGTCGCAAAAACATGTTTTATTTATTTACTTTTGCAAATCGATTTCAACTGATTAACAGCCATCATCGGTGCTTTCAACGAATGTGTGCCCTGAGTAGTAACACTGTCTTAAGCAGAAGTCAAACATTACCTCTTGCAAAAGTAAATAAATAAAACACGATTTTGCGACTGGTTGCTGCTTATTTGGTAATTTTATGGTTTACGGTCGCTGCACAACTTGGGTACCAAATGGAGCCCACCATTCATAACGTCCAATAGTGTCATTACACTCCGTGTGGGGATGTGTACAGTTCACCTGTTACTGCTTCATGCACCTCATTGAACACAACTGCATAGCACTATTTGCGTAACGCGTAGACACCACAAGGCTCGCTGGCCGTTAACATCGAATCAAGTTTATTGCAGATACTATTTCCGTTTCTAATAGACCCTCAGTTGGCTACACAAAGTTATTAAACACTGGTCCTGTCCGTCCCCCAAATAAAGGTCTTTGAAGATGCTGAATTCTTAGCCATGAAATCAGGTTCTCACTTAATAATCGAATAAATTCTTTCTGTTGTAAACTTGGGACGTACTTGACAGTTCACCAACCTCTGTAAGCTTTGGCCAGTTATGAGACCAGTGCAGCGCGAGTGAACAGCTAAAAGAAATTCAGTATTAACTCTACTCCATGTTGACACTGCTCTTATCTTACTTTTGTGGAGCTACCAGAGACTGGTAGATGACAGTAGCGGTGGTCGTGTTTTCTAATAATAACTGCGGCCGTGAAACTGGCAATTTTGAAGCCTCCGCCAGCGACACAAAAGTATTCACAGCTATTTAAAAGGAATACAACATAAATTTAAAATGCATGCAATTTAAAACGTCCGTCACTTGAAAATGACATCGTAGATGGCCGCCATTTTCCTTCACACACAGTTCAAGTCTTTTACAGATTTACTTCCTCTCGTATTTGATCTTTCACTTCCTGGATGGTGTATGGTGGGTCACTCCGGATGATTTGAGATTTTATATGACCTCAGAGGAAGAAAGGTCATGGAATCTTGGAAGCCAGTAAATGTTCCCGTTCTTGGATATTAGTTCACCAGGATACATGTTCTGCTGAGCATTCATGGAATCCATGTAGCCCAGTCTTGCTGGGAGAATGAATGTTTTTGCTGTTACTGGTATATTAGCGAAATTTCGCACTAGGAAATGGTTCAACATAGGAACGCAACGTTCTGTATTAATTACAGCGAGCCGGCCGAAGTGGCCGTGCGGTTAAAGGCGCTGCAGTCTGGAACCGCAAGACCTCTACGGTCGCAGGTTCGAATCCTGCCTCGGGCATGGATGTTTGTGATGTCCTTAGGTTAGTTAGGTTTAACTAGTTCTAAGTTCTAGGGGACTAATGACCTCAGCAGTTGAGTCCCATAGTGCTCAGAGCCATTTGAACCATTTTTAATTACAGCGATCGTCTTGAAGAAGAAAGAAAAATGCCCTATGTTTCCAAACCACGCAACCACTTTCTGACTGTAAAGTGGCGTTTCATGAAGCATTTCAGGATTTTTGTGTGACCAGTATCTAAGGTTTTGCTTGTTAACAAAGGCTGACACATAAAAATTGCATTGCACATGATCAGATTGCCGGACAGATCTGGGAGTCGTTCATGCGCTCCAGCAACCCCTGACGAGACTGTACTCTCTTTGGGGAGTCGTCTGCAGTCAGTTTTTGCACTATCTGAATTTTGTGTGTGTGATATTGCAGTTACTTGCGCAATACTCCCCGGAAACTGCAATTTGATATGTGAAGCTGCAGCGCATGCTTGCCTGCAGAACTGCCTGCGACTTCGGCTGAAACCTTCTTCTACCCTTGCAACACACACTATTGTGCACACACGTTTTGCACTTTTACCCCTCTTTCGCACCGTATCATCCGTTTCCTCAAGGTCCGGAGCCCACACTTTGATGCCAAGTGCCGATGGAACTGGGGCTTGACGTGCGAGATTTTTAATTGCACGAAATACGCGCTGCGCGGACACGCAGCTGTCGTTGTTTTTGTGCAATGCCTTGGTGGTAACAGCGCGTTGTTCACTTGTTAGACGGCCGGAGTGCCCGAGCCGTTCTAGGCGCTTCAGTTTGGAACCGCGCGACTGCTACGGTCGCAGGCTCGAATCCTGCCTCGGGCATGGATGTGTGTGATGTCCTTAGGTTAGTTAGGTTTAAGTAGTTCTAAATTCTAGGGGACTGATGACCTCAGATGTTAAGCCCATAGTGCTCAGAGCCATTTGAACCATTTTTTTTTTTTTCACTTGTTTACGACACCATCTCGACTGAACGTCGATAGCAGGTTCAACGGCGAAGGTTTGTTGTCCAGATGGCACCACTCCCGTTTTCAGATTTCTAACGCAACGTGATGTTTCCATGGTTGCCATATCGCCTTTTTCAGTGCTGCACGTATTATCCAAAGCGAGAGAAATATTGTAGAAGTTTATGTACTCCATGGACATTACAAAATTGTTAAGGCTTTCGTGGCCACTTGTTGACAAACCGCCTATTGGCTTCTGTCTCGGGTTCTTCGGCCGACGTTCATCTAATAATTTTTCTGACGTTTCGCCAGCACGAGTGGCTGGCATTGTCAAAGCTTCACCCTCCATTGCCGGTGGTGAACTGGAGCCGAGCTCGCGGCCGCAGACTATATGTACCTGGCGCGCCAACGTCCGAGGGCTTCTCCGCGGTCATTTCCGGTGCGGTTCTCCTCTTGCTACCTGCGACGGTCGTTCGCTGCAGTACGGGAAGCCAGGATCTGTTTACCTTGAGGCTTTCCTCTTTCTTGTTGAAACTGTTCGCGTGTTTTTGTATTTCTACAGCTTCTCTAAACAAGCGCGTGTGATAGTGCTTCTCTACAGCCAGAACTTCCGTGTCGGCGAATTTTATTACGTGGTCGGTCTCATTCAGTGCGTGCTCTGCCACGGCCGATTTCTCCACCTGCCCTAACCTACAATGTCGCTTATGCTCTTTGATCCTGGTGTTAATGGATCGTCCAGTCATTCCGACATAAACTTTTCCGCATGTGTATGGTATACGGTATATTCCCGACATTGCAAGTGGGTCTCTTTTCTCCTTCGCCGATCTAAGACACTCTTTGATCTTCCTTGTTGGTTTGAAAATCGTCTTTACGCCGTGTTTGCACAATGGACATTCATTTAACAATGTCACTAAACACATATTCCCTAAAAGTGAAAATATTACAAATTGCTGAAACGTCCACTTAGAAAAATTAATGAATTACTGTGCTGGTAAACCTCTACGTTATTCGATTTTCAAACAGCTGAGCAAAATTGAACCTACTCAGACATTACTCTCTTTACTTATTCTGATCAACACTAAACCGACACACAATATTTTTAGCGCAACGCAATCTGACTTCCAAAAATCCCTACGAAAGAACGGCCCTGACTAACAATAATCTATACCTTTGATGAATCACTTACCTCACAAAAATCTTCGTTACTCGAGCTACTGCAATACAGCGAGCGCCAATGTTACCAGCTAAATAAAAGATTCTAACTACTGATAGGCATAGTTAGCAAATGGAAGATTTTGATAGAGAACAAACAATGTATTTACCTTAATAGTGTTCAAAAGTCATAATATATATATCAGTTCATGACATCCAGTCTTACAAATTTACTGTCTCTGATGGACACACGTCCAGATCAACCGCTCTCAAAACTCCGCCATCTCTCTCTGCACATCCACCACTACTGGCGGCTCACCTCCAACTGCGCAACGCTATGCGCTGTTCACATCCAACTGCCCAACACTACAATAGCGAATTTTACAACAATGCCCACCAGCCACAGACTGCGCACAGCACAGCCAGTGATTTTCATACAGAGTGCTACGTGGCGTTACCAACATAAAAATCTAAACAGCCTACTTACAGTGCTTTGACCTTTTAAGTATGACACCATAGTGGAATGTCACACGGTGAGTTGTGGGCTGCCGAGTGCGATACAAAGATCACAGAAGTGAGAACTCACGCCACCGTGCTTAGAAGAGAGAGAATTCCTATTTCTGAGCTACTGCGAAGCGGATCTAGTAAATTCTACCGGAAAATTGAAAAATTTTAATTGCAGCCTTGGCTGAAATGCCCCCATCCACACACGTGGGTCGCGGCCCTCGATCCTAGCCACTCGACCATCATGTGTGGTCGATGCTGAAAATGGGCGCAAAATCAGTTCGTCGTGTGTTTATAGCGAAATCTGTAGCTGGCAAACGGACGTCCAGATGTTTGGTGTGTTCGTCCCGTATGTAGGCAGAAGAGGTGGGACGGTGATTACCGCTAGCGTTAGAAGTACAATGCATTTCGCCGACGCACAGTCTCGTCCTCCCAGTAGGGCTGATACAGCCACCCTAGTCACATTCACATTATTTTCTCTTCTGTACTTTTAAACATTTAATAGTATATCGTAAAACAATCGTGTAGTGGAAACGATCGTTTCCAGCACATGCAATATTTCGTTTTTCACGATGAATTTCCCTTGGTAGTGGGAACAAGTGGCATAATCTCGTGCCAGACAACCTATGCAGTATTTCTTTTTTCTCCCACTTGTGTCACTCCGAACTGAAGTTTTGGCTAAAAGCTCCGGGACGCACCACTCGCCATGTTATCCTGTATTCTGTCGGTCTGCTTTGCTGTATTGGATAGTGAAAACAGATTAATAAATAAACAAGTGAATATCTCCACTGACTACTAAAATCGTTCTCTCTGTGAGCATACCAACTTAAAATTATAATAGGCCACATAGTTTCGTCAACCTACTTAGAAATAAACATATGAGGGACGTTCAAATAGGTAATGCAACACATTTTTTGTGAGAGAAGATTGGTTTTATTCAGGATTCCAATACACCGTATTGTTCCCTATTCTTTTGACTACAAAAAACCTATTTGACTGTTTAATCTCCGTTCAATGCGACGGCCTTACGCCCCCTTAATGGGAGGACCTGTATGTCCGCATGGTACCTGAGCCAGATCGCTAGTCGATCATCAGCGGTCGGCTTGTTATCTTTGGCGCGTCCCCGGGCATGTGCATCTTTGAGTTTTCGGCTGGGGCGCGCGGGACGGCGGGAGGCAATCGGTTTGGGGCGGCCGGTGAGACTGGTGGAGTTGTGGCTCGGGCGTAAGCACATGTGTGATGTCTGTTACGCTGGGGCTGTTTGCTGATCGTGAAACTCCTGCGGCGGTTACTGGTTGCCTGGAAGGCATTTGATATAAAATGTGCCAAGCCTGTCAGTGAGAGGGGAGCCCGGAGTTGGTGTTGGCCTAGATGTTCGTACAAATTGAGGTGCCTGTGTGAGAAGCACGGCGTGAGCCTGTTGGTTGCTTCGTCCTTCTGGCAGCCACCGCAGACCTCATGAAATACTGAAAAATATCTATGCCTGGAAGAAGCAACATGAACTTGTGAGCCAAAATACATTGAGGTGACAAAAGTCGTGGGATACCTTCTAATATCGCGAAGGACCTCCTTTTGCCCGGAGTAGTGCAGCAGCTCGATATAGCATAGAATCAAAAAGTCGTTAGCTATCTCCTGCAGAAATACTGATTCATGCGGCCAATATAGCCGTCCATTATTACCAAAGAGTTCCTGATGCATGATTTTGCGCACAAACTGACCCGATTACTTTCCATAAATGTTCGATAGGATTCATGTTGAGCGGCCTGGGTGGCCAAATCATTTGGTCGAATTGTCCGGAATGTCTCTCAAACCAATCGTGAACCACTGTGGTCCAGTGACATGTCGCATTTTCATCCTTAGAATTCCATCGTTGTTTGGGAATATGAGTGGCTGCAAGTGTTCTCCAGATAGCCGAACGTAACTACTTCCAGTCACTGGTCGGTTACAGCGGACCAGAGGACCCAGCCTATTCCACGTAAACATAGCCCACTTTCTTATGGAGCCACCATCAGCATGCACGGTGCCTTGTTGACAACTTCGGTCCATGGCTTTGCGAGCTCTGTGCCACACTCGAACTCTACCATGCGGGCTTTCAACAATAATAAGGAAAGATGAAATGGCCCTCAACCACGTTCCCTCAGACTCAGAGTTGCAATATTAAAAGTTTTGGCTGGTTTCGTTGTCTAGGGCTGGGATACGTAGTTCCCGCATTACAAGCCAAATAATGCTGAGTCTACAGAATACAATATGAATAGACACATGAATCGAATAGTCGAAGGTCCTTATCACTTGGAAATTGCGAATTTTGAACGTAATATAGACATTTATAAATGAAAGATTGCAATTAAATAAAATCTGCAGGTTCTATCTTAACGACTTTAAATGATGAGTACAACAGTAGAAGTACTTTTGAGAATGCGGTATATTTCTGCAAAACACTTGTTGGTGTCGATGGTCCAGAAATTAAATAAAATATAAGTTGAATAACAGGGAAACAATAGATTCAAACTGCACGTAATTAATTGTGAACAACAACATAACTCGCGAGATATTCGCTTCTAAGCGCACACTACGTCTTCACTGCAGAAGCCACGGAAACCACACAAGAGCACAGCTCGGCACGCCGAAATATTTCTATCCTCCGCGACCACGCGCAAACTGCTCCACTGTCCAAGTCTTTCCGCCGACTGTGCGTCCGTCGCGCTGCACTGTCCGCGTCCAGCACTCACCTCCGTGTCCTGTGCCGTACCGTCCAGAACGGCCCCGTGTCCTCTCTCGAAACTATGCTCTTCTCCCACTTGCATTCAGTCTCCTCATTCACGAGAGCTGTGATTGGCTAGAGCGCTCGCGCCATGTCTTCAAACCAATGCACACTCACAGCATAATGAAACATATACGAAAAACTGGAATTACATTTAAATACTGGAAATTAAATGAATATTCCTACGGCTGGACCATAAACACGCTCTAACACACATTATTAAATACATAAACAAATTAAATAAACATATATCAAAAGAAAAGAAGCAAAAGGTAGGCCAGGAGCTTAATGTCACTGTGCTTTCAAAAACACAGTAAATAATTGACCAGTTTCTTCATGAATAGCATATATCGGGTATTAACAAAGACATATATGAATCAATATACCGGGTGATCAAAAAGTCAGTATAAATTTGAAAACCGAATAAATCACGGAATAATGTAGATAGAGAGGTACAAATTGACACACATGCTTGGAATGACATGGAGTTTTATTAGAACCAAAAAAATACCGAAGTTCAAAAAATGTCCTACAGATGGCGCTTCATCTGATCAGAATAGCAATAATTAGCGTAACAAAGTAAGACAAAGCAAAGATGATGGTCTTTACAGGAAATTCTCAATATGTCCACCATCATTCCTCAACAATAGCTGTAGTCGAGGAATAATGTTGTGAACAGCACTGTAAAGCATGTCCGGAGTTATGGTGGGGCATTGGCGTCGGACGTTGTCTTTCAGCATCCCTAGAGATGTCGGTCGATCACGATACACTTGCGGCTTCGGGTAGCCCTAAAGCCAATAATCGCACGGACTGAGGTCTGGGGACCTGGGAAGCCAAACATGACGAAAGAGGCGGCTGAGAACACGATCGTCACCAAAAGACGCGCGCAAGAGATCTTTCACGCGTCTAGCAATATGGGGTGGAGCGCCATCCTGCATAGACAGGTGTTTATCAGCCAGGCTGGGGATGTTGCGATTCTGTAACATACCGTATCGACGTACCTCTCACCCGTCACAGTAGCAGTTACAAAACCAGAATCACGCATTTCCTCGAAGATAAAAGGCCCGATAACGGTAGATGTGGTAAGTCCAACCCATACCGTGACTTTCTCGTCGTGCAATGGAGTTTCCACGACAGTTCTAGGATTTTAGGTAGCCGAAATCCTGCAGTTGTGGGCGTTGACAGACCCTCGAAGCGTGAAATGAGCTTCATCGGTCAACAACACGTTACTCAACCAATCATCATCTTCCGCCATCTTTTGAAACGCCCACACCGCAAATGCCCTCCGATTCACTAAATCGCCAGGTAACAGTTCATGATGCCGATGGATTTTGTACGGATAGCATCGCAGGGTACGCCTAAGTGCCAACCAAACAGTAGTGTATGGAATGCCGGTGCGACGTGCGGCTGCACGAGCGCTAACTTGACCGTGCATAGACGAACCCGCTAACAGTCTCCATTTCTTCCTGAACTGTCTCAGCAGCATTACGCCTTGTGCTCGGTCGGCCACTACGGGGTCCATCGTCTAAGCAACCCGTGGCTTCGAACTTCGAAATCATTCCCGCCACAGCTGTATTTATCAACGGACCTTTACCCGTTCGAATCCCCTTCCTATAGCGATAGGATCGTAAAGCTGAACTAGCACATTCCCCATTCTGATAATACAACTTCACGAAAAGCGCCTTTTCAGGTAACGTCAACATACTGCGACTACTGGCGCATCTGATTCTCTTTCTCATTACAGCTCCTTTTATACACGATTGTCATGCGCAGTCACTGACGTTTTGCTGTCCAGCGCCATCTGTCGGACATTTTGTGAACTTTGTTTTTTTTTTTGTTCTAATAAAACCCCATGTCCTTCCAAGTCTGTGTGTCAAATTCTACCTCTCTATCTACATTATTCCGTGGTTTATTAAGTTTTCAAATTTATACTGACTTTTTGATCACCCAGTATTTATAAGCATGCTGCTACCGTTCTTTCGTGTAACTGTGGAGTACTTATAGCCTGACGCGATGGATAGTGATCGGCCACTTTGACCTCCAATAACTCATATACTATTATACATGCCTGTAATTCATACCAATTTAGGTTTATCCAAATAGCCTTCTAAATACACGGCGATCGACAAAATCAGATGAAGCGTTTATATTTTGGAAATTCGTTGCTGCGTGTTACTTGTATAATTTACAGTCAGACACTAAACTTTACACTAACAAAGATATTGAAAATCTGATTACATCATTAGCATCGTCGTGCAAATAATAGTAATGTACATGTTTCTTTTTGAGGTATCATGATTCATCTGGCTGCTGTTAATTTCTATATGAACTGTGAAATGTCTGCCATTAAGGTTTCACAAAGTCCGCCATCTTTGGCACTCCCGGCATAGACATCTCCTTCATCGACACAAAGCACCATCCTCGTCACAGCGGAATTCCCAGCCACGCGGCTGGACCACGCGCTGGGGCTACCCCTCTCGTCCGGCTAACGTTTGCCACCACGTGTCTGCTGCCGGGCCCCATCTTTGACGAGCGTCCTGTGCGGCCGCCCCAATTCCGAACATGTAACATTTCCAGGGCGCCACAACTCGCCCGTTACCTCACAACCATCACCTCTTACCAAGTGAAATGGAGATTCATCTGACAAAGCCGTGGTTTTCCAGTCCTCTAGGGTCCTATTGCTATAGCCATGAGCCCAGGAGAGGCGCTGCAGGGACGTCGTGCTGTTACCAAAGGCAGGCGCGTCGGCCGTCTGCTGCCATACCCCATTAGTCCAACATTTCGCCGCACTGCCCTTACGGACACGTTTTTCGAACGTCCCACATTGCTTTCTGCGGTTATTTCTCGCAGTGTTGCTTGTCTGTTAGCACCGACAACACTACGAAAACGCCACTGTCATCGGTCGTTACGTGAAGGCCGTCGCCATTGCATTGTCCTTTGTGAGAGGTAACGCCTGAAGTGTGGTATTAACTACACACCCTTGACACTGTGGATCTCGTAATATAGATTCCCTAACGATTTCCGAAATGGAATGCCCCATGCGCCTAGCTCCAATTACGATTCCGCGTACGATTCGTGCAGATATAATCACGTCGGAAACGTTTTCACATGAATCATCTGAGTACGAATGATAGCTCCGTCAATGCACTGCTCTTTTAAATCTTGTGTACGCGCTACTACAGCGGCTCTGAGCACTATGGGACTTAACATCTATGGTCATCAGTCCCCTAGAACTTAGATCTACTTAAACCTAAGTAACCTAAGGACATCACATGACACCCAGTCATCACGAGGCAGAGAAAATCCTCGACCCCGCCGGGAATCGAACCCGGGAAAACGGGCGCGGGAAGCGAGAACGCTACCGCACGACCACGAGCTGCGGACGCACTACTACAGTCACCTACACATGTGCATATTGCTGCTATCCAATGACTTTTGTAACCTCACTGTATTTCATAAGCATTTCTGTAATGCCAGTCCAACGCAAGAGAGAATCGCATGTTCACAAGCAGGTGACAATTTCCGAAGAAGCTGAAATACAGTGCAGCTTGAATATGCTAATAAAATGATTTTACACTACTGGCCATTAAAATTACTACACCACGAAGATTACGTGCTACAGATGCGAAATTTAACCGACAGGAAGAAGATGCTGTGATATGCAAATGATTAGCTTTTCAGAGCATTCACACAAGGCTGGCGCCGGTGGCGACACCTACAACGTGCTGACATGAGGAAAGTTTCCAACCGATTTCTCATATACAAACAGCATTTGACCGGCGTTGTCTGGTGATACGATGTTGTGATGCGTCGTGTAAGGAGGAGAAATGCGTATCATCACGTTTCCGACTTTGATAAAGGTCGGATTGTAGCCTATCGCGATTGCGGTTTATCGTATCGCGACATTGCTCCTCGCGTTGGTCGAGATCCAATGACTGTTAGCAGAATATGGAATCGGTGAGCTCAGGAGGGTAATACGGAACGCCGTGCTGCATCCCAACGGCCTCGTATCACGAGCAGTCGAGATGACAGGCATCTTATCCGCATGGCTGTAACGGATCGTGCAGCCACGTCTCGATCCCTGAGTCAACAGATGGGGACGTTTGCAAGACAACAACCATCTGCACGAACAGTTCGACGACGTTTGCAGCAGCATGGACTATCAGCTCGGAGACCATGGCTGCGGTTACCCTTGACGCTGCATCACAGACTGGAGCGCCTGCGATGGTGTACTCAACGACGAACCTGGGTGCACGAATGGCAAAACGTCATTTTTCCGGATGAATCGAGGCTCTGTTTACAGCATCATGATGGTCGCATCCGTGTTTGGCGACATCGCGGTGAACACACATTGGAAGCGAGTATTCGTTATCGCCATACTGGCGTATCACCGGGCGTGATGGTATCGGGTGCCGTTGGTTACACGTCTCGGTCACCTCTTGTTCGCATTGACGGCACTTTGAACAGTGGATGTTATATTTCAGATGTGTTACGACCCGTGGCTCTACCCTCCATTCGATCCCTGCGAAACCCTATATTTCAGCAGGATAATGCACGACTGCATGTTGGAGGTCCCGTACGGGCCTTTCTGGATACAGAAAATGTTCGACTGCTGCCCTGGCCAGCACATTCTGCAGGTCTCTCACCAACTGAAAACGTCTGGGCAATGGTGGCCAAGCAACTGGCTCGTCACAATACGCCAGTCACTACTCTTGATGAACTGTGGTATCTTGTTGAAGCTGCATGGGCAGCTGTACCTGTACACGTCATCCAAGCTCTGTTTGACTCAATGCCCAGGTGTATCAAGGCCTTTATTACGGCCAGAGGTGATTGCCCTGGATACTGATTTCTCAGGATCTATGCACCCAAATTCCGTGAAAGTGTAATCACATGTCAGTTCTAGTATAATATATTTGTCCAATGAAGACCCGTTTATCATCTGCATTTCTTCTTGGTGTACCAATTTTAATGGCCAGTAGAGTAGTTCCGCATCGCATGATGTCTGAGTCGTAGCATAGTGCAGACGCTGGTTCAAATGGTTCTAAGCACAATGGGACTTAACATCTGAGGTCATCAGTCCCCTAGACTTAGAACTACTTAAACTTAACTAACCCAAGGACATCACACACATCCATGCCCGAGGCAGGATTCGAACCTGCGACCGCAGCAGCAGCGCGGTTCCTGACTGAAGCGCCTAGAACCACTCGGCCACAGCGGCCGGCTACAGACGCTGCATATAATTTTTGCACGAATCCTTAGCGGTTTGTACATTATACCCTCGTTCGGCAAGATGAGGGTTCGAACCGGCGTCCGACTATCCTTATTTACGTTTACCATAATTTCCCTAAATTGTTTCAGGCAAATGCCGGGATAGTTTCTTTGAAAGGGCAGGGCCGACTTCCTTTCCCATCCTTCCATCATCCGATGAGACCGATAACCTCGCTATTTGGTCCCTCCCGCAAAATCAACCAATCAACCAACCAACTAGCAGCGAATCCTGGTCCCTAGATGACACAGCGACATGAATTTGCTGCCAACCTCACGTGCCCCACTCGGCTAGACGCGCAGAACTCGCCGTTGCGGAGAGACTTTGCGGATGCAAACGAGTTCTCCTATCTTGCTGAAAGTACCTGCCGAACTTTCCAGTTGCTACAAGCTTTTCTCAAACTTCCAGAAGTTTTGTGACTTCACCGTCGGTAGGACAATGTCAGTATCGAAAAGGAGAATGTCACGAAGACAGAGGGACCGAAACATATGTGCCTTGGGAAGCCATAGCCATACACAACTGACCACCGTCAGGCAAGGAAGGGCGAAATGAATTTACCAATTATTTTGTTTTCCAGAAAGAGAAGTTCAATGACAGTAAAGGAGTCTTTAAATTTTAACTGATTTTTATTCTTAGCGCAACCAAAAATGCATTACGTTTGTAATAAATACTGTTTTCAAAACTCGAAGAGTGTTTAAAAGGCGATGTCTTGGTGATGGAGCTTAAACAATTTTTGTATCCTCTTTTTCGAATATTTTGGTGTGCAGTTTACATGAGATTAACGAAACCTGAATGTAACACTCTTGGGAAAATTTTAATCTGACGAATGTCGTCTGATTTTAGTTCATTCAATAGCGTTTGTTGAAATATTAAACACCAGGAGTGTTGAGTATGTAATGCAATACTTCTTTCTGAAAAAAATTATGAATTGCTGTAATTATTTGCTTTATTTCCTTAAAGCAGCGTTCCGCAAAGCCAGTTTGTAGCTTCTCAGTCTCTGCTTCATTATACACACACTCTAATTAGGGATGACTGGCTAAAACTGAATGAAAACTATTTTGGGCACATTTTCGTTTTCTTTGTATTAATTGAATTGTGTGTTGGAAAGAACTGGTAGTTGGTTCAGCCTTCTCTAGAGAGCAGCACGTTGTGGAATGGAATTGGTTCTATTTTGCATCACATACTACATATATTCCATCACAATTTGTAACAGAGAACGAGATGTCTGAAAAATGGTAGTTGATTCCCAGTTGCATAACTCCGTCCGATTATTAATCTGCAAATTACGTAAATACTGATACAATGTTGTCCTCAGTCAACAGCAGAAATATCTTGACTTACACCAGTTGCACACTGCACAATTACACTTCTGGCCATTAAAATTGCTACACCAAGAAGAAATACAGATGATAAACGGGTCTTCATTGGACAAATATATTATACTAGAACTGACATGTGATAACATTTTTACGCAATTTCGGTGCATACATCCTGAGAACAACCACCTCTGGCCGTAATAACGGCCTTGATACGCCTGGGCATTGAGTAAAATAGAGCTTGGATGGCGTGTACAGGTACAGTTGCCCATGCAGCTTCAACACGATACCACAGTTCATCAAGAGTAGTGACTGGCGTATTGTGACGAGCCAGTTGCTCGGCCACCATTGCCCAGACGTTTTCAGTTGGTGAGAGATCTGGAGAATGTGCTGGCCAGGGCAGCAGTCGAACATTTTCTGTATCCAGGAAGGCCCGTACAGGACTTGCAACATGTGGTCGTACATTATGCTGCTGAATTGTAGGGTTTCGCAGGGATCGAACGAAGGGTAGAGGCCGGCCGAAGTGGCCGTGCGGTTAAAGGCGCTGCAGTCT
Organism: Schistocerca serialis cubense; assembly: GCF_023864345.2. Classification (NCBI taxonomy): domain Eukaryota; kingdom Metazoa; phylum Arthropoda; class Insecta; order Orthoptera; family Acrididae; genus Schistocerca; species Schistocerca serialis. Next base: position 672,600,134 of record NC_064642.1, read on the forward strand.
GGAACCGCAAGACCGCTACGGTCGCAGGTTCGAATCCTGCCTCGGGCATGGATGTTTGTGATGTCCTTAGGTTAGTTAGGTTTAACTAGTTCTAAGTTCTAGGGGACTAATGACTTCAGAAGTTGAGTCCCATAGTGCTCAGAGCCATTTTTGAAGGGTAGAGCCACGGGTCGCAACACATCTAAAATGTAACGTCCTCTGTTCAAAGTGCCGTCAATGCGAACAAGAGGTGACCGAGACGTGTAACCAATGGCACCCGATACCATCACGCCCGGTGATACGCCAGTATGGCTATGACGAATACACGCTTCCAATGTGCGTTCACCGCGATGTCGCCAAACACGGATGCGACCATCATGATGCTGTAAACAGAACCTCGATTCATCCGAAAAAATGACGTTTTGCCATTCGTGCACCCAGGTTCGTCGTTGAGTACACCATCGCAGATGCTCCTGTCTGTGACGCAGCGTCAAGGGTAACCGCAGCCATGGTCTGCGAGCTGATAGTCCATGCTGCTGCAAACGTCGTCGAACTGTTCGTGCAGATGGTTGTTGTCTTGCAAACGTCCCCATCTGTTGACTCAGGGATCGAGACGTGGCTGCACGATCCGTTACAGCCACGCGGATAAGATGCCTGTCATCTCGACTGCTAGTGATACGAGGCCGTTGGGATCCAGCACGGGGTTCCGTATTACCCTCCTGAACCCACCGATTCCATATTCTGCTAACAATCATTGGATCTCGTCCAACGCGAGGAGCAATGTCGCGATACGACAAACCGCAATCGCGATAGGCTACAATCCGACCTTTATCAAAGTCGGAAACGTGATGGAACGCATTTCTCCTCCTTACACGAGGCATCACAACAACGTTTCACCAGGCAACGCCGGTCAACTGCTGTTTTTGTATGAGAAATCGGTGGGAAATTTTCCTCATGTCAGCACGTTGTAGGTGTCGCTACCGGCGCCAACCTTGTGTGAATGGTCTGTAAAGCTAATCATTTGCATATCACAGCATCTTCTTCCCGTCTTTCTGTAGCACGTCATCTTCGTGGTGTAGCAATTTTAATGGCCAGTAGCGTATATCAGAAGATTAAAGAATAGTATTTCCGAAGTATTCGGGCTACAAGCACGTGCATTTATTCTTAATTTAATGCACTTAGAAATCGGAGCGGCTCATCTGCTGTGAGCTTATTTTTTTCTGTGGCCCAATGTGACCTTGTGTCACACACTGCTTGCAGTCGGGCGGCACCTGGCGCCGTGGAGAACGGCATTCCATGCGTCCACCAGATTTGTGTGCCTGAAAGATAAGGGCAACGCGACCCGACCTCTTCTGTCTCTCCCAGTTCATTATCCGCGCGTAACACATTAAGCTCCTCGCGCGGTATGAGCAACGATGCGGCGGCCGCTTCTGCTAGCGCCGCAGCGGGCGCAGAGGGAATTATAAATGCCGCACATAGCTGCCTTAAACGCTCCTGCCAAGTGGGAGACCATCATCTCCCCGAAAGGCCCTCTCTAAACCTCGCTCATCCGGCCATTTCATTACCGCTGCAAATGCCTTTTACCTCGCCGCTCTCCGTTCGTGAATGGTATTACGTTGCTAATGCTCTTTCTTGGCGGTTGGTAACATTGTTCGGCCAAAATGCGACCCATTACTCACACCTCTTGGTATTGCATCCGCTTTCACACGAGATGCATGAGGAGAGAGGGGGTAGGCATTATTTAAGATACATTTTACAATGTTTTGCTGCGATTATCTACGTAAATTCGCAACTGGCAACTACCGCAACCTGCAAAATTAGTTTGTAATAATTCTGCGCCCTATGAAACAATTCTAAACGTTAATATCGATCAAGAGATCCTTGAAGAGGTGAGTAAATTTTACATTCTTCGAAGTAGAATACATAAAAAGGAAGATGCACTAGAGACATTGTAGCTAGAATTGCGCAAGCCAAAATCTTTCTATAAAAATAAACAATTACGTGCTTGCAGGAACATAAACCTTGTAGCAGTATAAATAAAAATGCCGTCAGTCACAATTATTAAATTACACGATGCATTTCGGACACTGTGGATCCATCATCAAGTGGAAATATTCTCTGAGAGAGGCGAAATGTATGATCCGAACAATCAAATGGACAGCCGACGTTGGTTTATCCTTTCTGTTCGTGTGAACAAATGTGCTCCTTGAGTGTCTTAACTCCGTCTTCAGGTCCAAGTGGCCCATCGGTACCATCCGGCCGCCGTGTCATCCTCAGCTGAGGATGCGGATAGGAGGGGCGTGTGGTCAGCACACCGCTCTCCCGGCCGTTATGATGGTTTTTGTTGACCGGAGCCACAACTGTTCGGTCGAGTAGCTCCTCAATTGGCATCACGAGGCCGAGTGCACCCCGAAAAATGGCAACAGCGCATGGCGGCTCTGATGGTCACCCATCTACGTGCCACCCACGCCCGACAGCACTTAACTTCGGTAACTTCGGTGATCTGACGGGAACCGGTGTATCCACTATGCAAGGTTGCTGCCCTTGAGTGACTTAACATGCCATAATAGAAAGGGTAAACCAACAGCGGCTAGCCTTAAAAGACTAAAAATGCGTTGATTGACTGTTCATCCAGTTCTTTATAGAATATTTTATAGATTATGAATGAATCATTCACGATCATGAGGAACAAAGATAAGTTTGTGGCGCAGTGAAATTCTGGTGGATCAAATACTTTAAACCAGCGTATCTACAGAGTACCTCCATTTTTAGAGACGAAAATGTTAATGTTAGAATTAGGAATAAAACAAAAGGGATTATTTCACTGTAAATGTTACTTAAATAATATCACATCGCAATTACACCGAAATAATCCCTAATGCTTTATTCTTAATTCTAACATTAACATTTTCATATCTGGACACGGGGATGCTCTGTAGAATCAGTAATTTAAACTCTTCCATCCAACAAAATTTCACTTCACCTCATACCTACCTTTGTACATTATGAAGCAGCCGAGAACCGGCTTGTGTAACAATTAACAACTATTGTAGAACATTGCACCTATGTTGTCTGTGTTTCAGTCATAATAAAAAATCTTTATCCTCTATTGATCGTAATATACATTTCACCTCAGTCAATACCAGAAGTAAATTATGTATTAAGACGATTTGCACCTGATGGTGAACCCACAGGGCCCGAAACGCATCGTGTAATTTAATAAAATACGGAAAAGTTGTATTTGTAGGCATTCTTATTCTTGCTAATTGTGTACTGAATACAGTCACATTCACAGTTGCAAAATATGGATAAAATAAAAACAGAACTTGAGATTCACGAAAAGATTCAAAAAAATCTCTGCTTGTTCTCTATCGGTGTGAAACATGGCCGGTGTGGAAGACAAAAACTAAACAACAGGAAGCGTCTGAAATGTAGTAAACTTTTGAAGCTCCAGAGCGAGTCAAAGAAAAAAATTGCCTAATCAAGCACACAAGGAATGGCAGAGACTGTTTTTGCGGACGCGGTTTACGACATGACTCTTTGCTGAAACCTGTAGTTGGAGTCTGATGGAAAGAATGGTTCAAATGGCTCTGAGCACTATGGGACTTAACTTCTGAGGTCATCAGTCCCCTAGAACTTATAACTAATTAAACCTAACTAACCTAAGGACATCACACACATCCATGCCCGAGCAGGATTCGAACCTGCGACCGTAGTGGTCGCGCGGTTCCAGAGTGTAGCGCCTAGAACCACTCGGCCACACCCGGCCGGCGAAAAGGAAAGAAAGAATGGAAAGAATAGCAGGTGGCGAATCTTTAGCGATACAGAAGTTATCGAGAATCACAGACAATTGTGACGCCCACATAGATTGTGGTACTGTATGTAATTATGACTTTAATATAATATACTTTTGTTTGACGTTAACTACAAAGTTGTTTGTTTGTCCTTACTAGTTACACGTGAATCGCACAGATCGAATTGATATACGCTATGTGATCAAAAGTATTAGACAGTGATGTGTACGGGCGGGTTCTGGAACAAAAGGGGCATTGTTCTCCTCATGTGGAGGGGGGGGGGGGGGGGGACGTTCATGAAAAACACACACTGTTTAAAACATGCACCAAATCCACAATTTTGAAGAGACGGCAATGAAATTCTGTACCATGCTTTACATGAAACTAACACATTTACTGTTGAATTCCTTGGATTATAAATATTTAACTTTTTTATAGAATTTAAAAATTTTAATTTCAAAAAATAATATTGTAAGTAGGCTGTTTAGGTTCTTATATTGGTAACGCCACCTCTGTATGAAAATCACTGGCTGTGCTGTGTGCACTCTGTGGCCGCTTTGCATTGTTGTAATACTCGCCATTGTAGTGTTAGGCAGCTGGCTGTGAACAGCGCGTAGCGTTGCGCAGTTGGAGGTGAGCCGCCAGCAGTGGTGGATGTGGGGAGAGAGATGGCGCAGTTTTGAAATTTGTCATGAACTGCTATATTTATATATGATTATATCAAGGTAAATACATTGTTTGTTCTCTATTAATATCTTTCATTTGCTAACTATCCCTATCAGTAGTTAGTGCCTTCAGTAGTTTGAATCTTTTATTTAGCTGGCAGTAGTGGCGCTCGCTGTATTGCAGTAGCTTGAGCAGCGAAGATTTTTGTGAGGTAAGTGATTTGTGAAACGTATAGGTTAATGTTAGTCAGGGCCATTCTTTCGTAGGGATTTTTTGAAAGTCAGATTGCGTTGCGCTAAAAAATATTGTGTGTCAGGTTAAGCACAGTCATTTGTAATTGTTCAAAAGGGGAAGTTTCATATGTTGACCCTTAGCCGAGGATACCTCACTGGAATCTTCTGATTTTTTTTCTTGTAGTTTGTGTAATTAGTGTAGATTTTGTTTATTGCTAGAGCGTAATTGTAGAGAAAATCTCCTTTGTAGTTGCAGTCTTTCATTGTTGTACAGTAAAACAGTTGTGGCATGCATGTACATTTGCACCAAGTATTTCGCAGCTGCAATTAACTAGATATTATTTTCAGTGTTATGTTAATGTGTTCTCTTATTTTTGCTCTTCAAATTGTGCTTTTCTGTGTTGTCGTGTAAAATACTGTGACAATAATGGCGTGTGAAAAACGTAATACTAGGCTCCAAAGTAAACTGAGAAATGACAGTGAAAATGAAAGCAGTGTGTTAGCGCCACCGAGTAATGAATTAACTGATGTTCAAAGTAGTAATTTGGTAATTGCGCATAGGGAAATGGAGCGGGCGGCAAACAATGGTGTAGACAGTGAAACAGGTAGTGAACAGGGAAGCGTTATCGATCGATCAGTCGGCAACAGCTCGCCTCAGGAATCCGAAATGACAGGACACAATATTGCAAATACTGCACACTCAGGTTTTGGGTTCTCACCGTTTTCTCAAATGAGTCAAGACACATTTTCAGCTTGTCAAAATGTGAATGTTGCCGGTGCAAATGCACTGCCGAAAAGAGTGGAGCAACAGATTCCAGACACTAATGCATTGTTATTACAACTAATGCAACAAATGGAACAAAATCAGAGACAAACACAGCAAGAGCTGCAAAAGTTAGACACAATGGAACAAAATCTTCAAAAGATAGACTCATTGGAGCAAACTATTGAACAAACACGTGAGGATTTAACTACTGAGTTACATAACATTGAATCGAAATGTCAAAAAGTCTGTAATGACGTAAAAACTCAAATTTGTGAGCATTTTCAACCTATTTTTTCGCGGCATGAAAACGCATTACAGAATCACGAAGCAGCCATAAAAGAACTGCAAGCCATTGTTCATGAAAATCATGAGACCTTGTGGGCTAAAATTGACTCAGTTGTATCTACCGATTCGGTTACGCAACTTGCAATAACTCAGGAAAACTTAAAGGACACATACTGGTACTGCTAATGAGATTTTAATGCAACTTTTGGTTTACTTGAAAATACATTCTGGGTTTAAAGTACTTTCTGTGAGATACCAGAGGACACAGTGGTTAGTTTATGTGACAGCTACACGATGTTATCACGACGCTACTAATGAGTGACAATTCACAATGTTGCTTTTGCAGTGTATCTGTTTTATATCTGCACAGTTTTCTGAATTCTTCTAGGAAGAAAAACATGTTTTAGTAGTAACTTTTGTGGTATAGCAACAATGAGACAGCCTTTTTCGTGGCACAACAATACGTTACTGTACAGTACTTTCTTCATCACGCCAATAAGCATACTAACTACGATATCTATACGCAAAGCATTTCACTTTTGTTTATCATGAGGTAAGTACATTGACTTCAGCAGAACTTAGCTTTCGGGGGTCGATAACTACGACACTTCCACAGAATTATCTTACAGCAAGACGCACATTTAGCGCTACAGTACACGTATTTGAGTGATTAATTTTGTACTTAAAACATTTATTTTTAAAGATTTTTTGAATTACAAAGAAAGTTTTCCGTGATACATTTCATTCCATTGCTGTAATCTGTAACACCTGAGGGTATAATTACATTAATCCTCAGGGGGGTACACGCTTACTTTGTGTACCATGTGTGTGGCAACCACAAGGAACCCTAGCTAATATGGTATTTGCTTATACAACTTTACACATCAGTACCATATTTCTCTAACAAACAAATTACACAGCTATCTGATCATTTAACTGAGAGATAAACTTTTTTTTATTACATCAGTGACACATGTTTACGCAATTACACAGTTGGGTAACTTCACACTTATGAAACTGTATTTTGTCTGTACTTTGTAAACTGATCATATTTTTTCGGACACATTGTGATGCTATGAGAGCTTTGAATGATGTATTTGGTGTGAGATCATGATTTTTAAAGTACGTTTGAGGTAGATGACACTATTGAAATGAGCAGAGAATTTTTTTAGGTTTTGAAATTATTGGAGGAAGCTACGACGATTTTGAGAGTTGACTGAGATGTTATGATGTTATTATTACGACGACAATGTGTATTATGCTATTGAGATATGTTTATGATCAATAAGATGATGCTATATGAGGAATTTGGTTATGCTATGTATTTATTATGATGAAATATTGAAGTGTCGTCGCAAGATTGACGTGTCGACGAATATATATATGTGTAATAAGGTAAGGAGTAATGAGTAGTGGGTAGGGACTCTTGACTTGTGAAACAGGATGTTGGAAACCAAGAATCGTACTTTAAGAGTTATGAAATGTGTGTATATGCGTGAATGTATCACAATGCTGGCGAAAATTTTTTGAACACTGTTATATTTACAGGATTTTTTTTCTACACATTTGTTACGCAAATTTTCGACCTGTGAAATGTTTATATGAGACTGTCACTGTAGCGGAAACTGCTGTCGTAAATATGTCGGTAAGAAAGGTAAGTGACCGTGACGTAATGCGTTGCGAGCGGCCAGGTGTGCCAGTTGCCTGGAGGAAAAGCCATTATTGCGAGCCCTTTTCAGCGGCACAGGTAGAAAAAAAAAATAAAAAAAAGACGCCATTAACCTCGCTTCTGACATTCCTTTGTAGAAAGCATCGCAAAAACGACACGGTCGAACTTGAAAACATATGATTACACTGGATGCCTAATGAAATGACGAGAAATATTTTTATGTCTATACACCTGATTATGACTACTGTCTCTCTAGTTGAGAGATTTTTCTACTAACTTATGAAATGCCACATGGCTATTGAACGATGTTCTTATGCTTTGCTGTGTACATAGTTGCTTATTTCATTTGATATCTAGTTTCTAGCTGCACTGCTGCATTGGTTCAAATAAAATTTTATAGATGTACTAATATAAATATTTTCTGTCTACAGATCCAGTAAATAATAGTTTTGTGATATATTTCTAAAAAATGAGGGAGCACAAAAAGATATTTCCCTTCACAGGAACTGCATACATAATTTTCTTTACAATATTTGGTAATTTATTTCATAGAGTAAGTTATCGTGATGCATCACCTTGTGTTAAGATGTGACATAGGTATTAGACATGGCCATTTTTAGTGTAATATTTTTTTCTGCTTGAGCATTGTCATGTTTAGGTATATCATTTTCTGCTGCTGTTTGCCAGGCATAGTGTTGCTGAATTTTAATTTGTGTTACTCTGCTAAGCCAGATTTATTTTTTTTTATTTTTTTTTGCGCATTGTCTCATATTAGTTGTAATGTTGAATTGCTTGGTAATTTAGATTTACTGTAGCTTGCTTTGCAACTTTCCATTTTTTTGTCATTGCTGTTTGTGTTAATTGTTTTGTGCTGCTGCATTGCCTCGTCCCTTAGTTTAATATCTGAGCTCAGTAGATTTAAGTTAGCTTATGAGGGGGTAGACTATATAAGAACCTAACTATGGAGAATAGGGAAATAATGCTTTGAAAGTTATATGAAAACGATTTGGGCCTAAATGAGTATTGTACAATGAGCCATATTTATTTTGAAAGAAATATGGTTAGAATACAGAAAAGAGGTACAGATAGGACTTTTTGGGAATAATGATGAACGAAGGGAGATCTCCAAGAACAAAAAAGGTTTTGTTCGCAAAATACTGCAGTACCAAATGTTACACTGAAAACAAACCCTGTCCTTTTCTCCTGTGTTATTCTGGTATGTGTATATGTACCCTTGTGTATTTGTCTTTTTCCTGTCTTTATGTGTTTAGCTAATAAGATTTATGTTGTAGAATTTTTCAAATACTATGTTATTTTCTTTGTAAAGATGTTTAGACATTATTTATTCTGTTCTGATTTAATGCTCATGTGTGAAATTAATGTTTTGAAAACTATTCTCATTATTTTATATATTCACTTATGTCATAATTCCTGTAACACTGATGTATATGTTATTTCGATTCTTTTGTAAAGTTTGTTACTACAAATGTTATCTGAATTGTTATGTTCTTTAATGATGTATTTTGTACCTTTGTAATTGTATTCTTATGTTATAAAATTGTAATTGACACCAGTTCATCATATTATTAACTTGTAAGTTCCATTTCACTGCACACGTTTCTATTGGTCATAGTATATGGACAATATGTGAGAAGTTGGGACTGTTAGTGTTTGCACGTGTGTTACTAATTCAGCAAGGGACTGGATAACAGCATTGCTGGTTCTAAGGACAGTTCCGAAAACTTTGTGAGTGCACAAGTGGTGGTTTATGGACTTGCTATATTATCCGCAAGACTCTGCAATGGTGATTGTGCACCTGCACAGTCACAACAGATGGCTGCTGGCTATCTCTACAAGGACTACAGTGGGTCTGCATCTATGATGACCCACCAACGCCATTATTTCTACAAGGACTACAGTGGGTCTGCATCTTTGATGACCCACCAATACCATTATCTCTACAAGGACTACAGTGGGTCTGCACCTCTGGTGGCCCACCAATACCATACTCTCTACCAGGACTACAGTGGGTCTGCTCTGTGATGACCTACCTACCAATATTCTTCCAAACTACAACTGACTCTGCTGTGGGTTTGCTCTGTTGTGGCCCATTATCTGTCAGCATGTCAAGAGTCAGCACTGTCTTTCCGTTGGAAGGACAACGCTACTTCTTCAAGACTGCATGGAAATCCACTACTTCCGTGTGCATTTTCTTTTACTGCTCAGACTTTGAGAAAAACACTGCTATTCTACTGTTATGTACGATTAGGACTGTCTTTATGGACTGTGAGAAATTTTTAGCTTTTGACCAACATTGTATCAATAGGTGTGTGCATTTGATTTCTTTGTTATTGTAATTATGAAAATTTTTTTTCAAATCTGTATTGGCCACTGCCCAATCCAATTTGTAAAAATTTTTGTGGGGAGCATGGGGGCTATGTAAGTAGGCTGTTTAGGTTCTTATATTGGTAACGCCACCTCTGTATGAAAATCACTGGCTGTGCTGTGTGCACTCTGTGGCCGCTTTGCATTGTTGTAATACTCGCCATTGTAGTGTTAGGCAGCTGGCTGTGAACAGCGCGTAGCGTTGCGCAGTTGGAGGTGAGCCGCCAGCAGTGGTGGATGTGGGGAGAGAGATGGCGCAGTTTTGAAATTTGTCATGAACTGCTATATTTATATATGATTATATCAAGGTAAATACATTGTTTGTTCTCTATTAATATCTTTCATTTGCTAACTATCCCTATCAGTAGTTAGTGCCTTCAGTAGTTTGAATCTTTTATTTAGCTGGCAGTAGTGGCGCTCGCTGTATTGCAGTAGCGAAGATTTTTGTGAGGTAAGTGATTTGTGAAACGTATAGGTTAATGTTAGTCAGGGCCATTCTTTCATAGGGATTTTTTGAAAGTCAGATTGCGTTGCGCTAAAAAATATTGTGTGTCAGGTTAAGCACAGTCATTTGTAATTGTTCAAAAGGGGAAGTTTCAATATATGTACCTCTTTCTCATAAATTATTCAAGAGATTTATACATAATTTTCTCTGTTTAATCCTTTCACATATAGCAAGCTCTTTTAATGATGTTTCTTTGACATGTCTTACAGGAGAATTTTAATTATTTTTCAGTTGTAATTCTGTAAATATGATATAAAATTCATGCAAAATTCCAAGCACTTTGCCCCAGATCTCAGCTTATACTCAGAATTTCAAACTTTACTCTTGAGACAACATTTATTCAGTGTATAGATATAAGCGTACAAAGTTTCATAATTCTAGCCTTCATAGATCCTGTGAAAAAGGAACAAACTTTTAAAAAAAAACATAATTTTCAACAAATGCAATTTAATGTACAAACTAACGTTTATCCCTTATGTCACCTCCTCAGAATTCCCCAGATTTGTACTCAGAGTCCTCTTTCGCTTCAATGCGTCTATTCTGGTTTCTTGTTTTTTGCTTTCTTTCCTTTACCAGGTCCTCAACTTTTCAGCTGCAGAGAGGAGTTGTGAATCTATTTTTCTCAAGTGGTCTTGATGCCATTCTATCTAATACCTTTATCCTTCCTACGTTCTCATCATTAAATACAAGGGCTGCATTATAAGTTGCCATAGTGACAACTGTAGCAGATGAAAATATGATTTTAGGACAGCATTTATGTCTGAGTGGATTTAGAGACTCGTTTGTGCTCTGGGTTTTGCGATGAACACACTGTTTTAGAAGTAGTAGATGATCTATAAAACCGAAGAGTATATATCACAGCCTTCTAGATGTATCCCACAGACGGTTTGCTTGAAAGCAATCCACAGAATCGATGGTCACCGAGCTAGTAATGAAGTGTTGCTCCGAAAGAGGGTGTGGCAAGAAAGTCGTGTCACACATTTAATTATTTTTCAAGCACTTTGGACGCGATTTTATCATTGAAACGATTTCTGCTAAGAAATAAAAAATAAACCGAAGACTGACATTTTCGAACATTCCCCCTTAAGTAAATAAACCAGCCACTTGCGCTAGCCTAAATTAATGAGACTTATGTAAACAAACTGTTTACCTGGTCTCACGTTTTCTTTCTTTAGGTCATAATTAATGGGTAATAACTGTCATGATAATGGGAATTAATGGTCAGTAACTGCCACGATAATTACAGTAAATTTGGGCATGATGGCAGCCAATAGGGTTTGTGTTTACTCAGGTGTTCAAGCTTTCCACTAAAGTGTCATTTTTAATTACGGTTATTTATGACCCAAAAAAAATACAGCCCCACCTCCCCCACTGTGCTGCTATTGGTCATACCCCCACCACCGCCCCCACAGCTCTATAGCATTATCCCAAGATCGTTATTCTTCATCTGGATCTCACTGGAGCAGCAGTAGTAATTATGCAAATTTCGTGCGTTGCTTAACTCTCAGCAGTATTGGCCTAGTTTCCGTGGGTGCTCAGCACCCACGCCATTTTCTACAACACACGACGCTATTTATTGTTTTCCGACTTATTTTTAACAAGATGCACATTTCGTTGCTATTTTTCAGATTTACCCCACTTTTAAAGAAGATACACGTAAATATTTGTTTCGTTGCTATTCTTCCCCACTTTATAAGAAGATGCATGCAAACATGGGTGACGCGACTAATTTTACCCCTTTTTTTAAAGACAGCACAGGTAAATAAGTATTTCGCTGCCATTTTATCGATTCTCAGGAAACACACGCAAGATACAAAGTTTTACCTGTTTAATAACTAACACCACCGACATATGACACAATTTACAGTTTTTAGGCAAATTTTATTGATGTCTCCCCCAGTATTCCGCAAATACCTATAACTTTAGCGATTTTTTAAGACGACGCATGTAAATATGAGTATTTCTTTAAAATATTATCGTCTTTCTCCACAAATAGTTACTTTTTTTCAGAAAGTCACACGTTATAATATTGGTCAAACAGTCACAACATCGCTGTAATGTAATAAATTACACGGGTATTTATCTTTAAAGAATCTTTGTTTCGCAAGAAAATACTCATCAGACCTACGTTTCAATTAAAACTGTTCGTGTTACGCAGGTGATCAGCGAAGCAAAAGCGTCATGTGAATGCTGCTAGAACCGTATATGTCGGCATACTCCACCCGAATATGCAGTGGAAAAAAATCTCTGGGAAAGATGACGTATTTCTCCCAGAAACGTAAGCGTAGATTAGTGTATGCATGGAGGTACATTGACATTAATTTTCTACTCGATTAGCGTGTGATAGTGGGATGGAAGGGTAATTGATACACGCTCCACCATGCATTGTACAGCCGCTCGCGGCGTATTTGTTTTAGATGAAGGATGTTTGTAGGTGATGGAGTTGTCTACAAGCATACGGGAAGACCTATGGTGGTGCTTGTAGTTGAACTGAGCGTAATTAAATCTATTACACATTAACAAGACTACAAATCCCGTATACAGTCATCAGAAGCATTAACTGCAATATAGTGCCTAGCAGTAAGCATCTGGAGCCAGCTCAAGAAAAATGCATATGTTGGACTCAGATAAATTAGCTAGAATCTTAAGCAAGGTACCCCAAACACTAGCAACTTACAAGTCGACTTATGAATGCCAGGCGAACAGCCACAAAACACGATTCACGATCCATCTTCGCAGCTTTACTTCCGCCAGTACATCTCCTACTTTCCATGTAAACAGATTTACCTACTGAAACCTGCCAAAAGTCCTTGCCATATCTTTGGTTACTGGACGTTCCCTGCAACATGTATTTAAATGTGGGCTGAATGATTTGGAGAGGATTGAGGACTGGTGGGAGTTAGAGCTGATGTAGACAGATGTAATTATTGTAGTTAAAACAGCCAAAGAGACCTGCTACTGTTGTATTACGACCTTGAGAGCGAATCATTACAAACAGATCCAATTGTAAAATACCTGGATGTAAGCATCCACATTGTGATGAATTTCGCGCTTTGTGTTAATGTGCCATTTGTTCTCGTTGTGACAGCTAATTACATAGCCAGTGACGGGCAGAGGCCTAGACAGTCTTCTAACTAGTGGAACAACGCTGTCACGCCGTTGTAGAGTTTCGAGAGAATTAGCAGGAGTCTCTGACATGGCTGGGGTTATCTAGAGCTAGCCTCACTCATCAAAATCAGGTGGATGCAAATGCCTCATATCGAAGACTGGGAGATTCGTAAGAATGTGGAAGAGTAAACGATATTCTGACAAAAGGGAGACAGAGTGGGGTAATTTTTACCTCTTCTTCTAAGTGTTGTGAGCAAACACATTACTCCCTCTCACACATATCTCACAAAGTGACTACAGTGAGAAAATTAGGGGCTAATGCAGTAGTTTTTACTGGGAGACATTCAGTAGCCAAAGTTCTGACTTTTTGTTTTCTCTTGATAATTATGTTAGCGTGGGATAGAAAAAAAGCGATAATACCGCTGCGACATAGGCCACATCGTGCAGTGGTTTGCGGAATATATATTTAGATGTAGGCTCTTATCTATTGGTGAGCCGTGACACTGGTAGGTTATAGCGATTTGCAGAGGATTGCCGTTTGGTTGGCGTTAGGACTGACTGTAAATAAATGTAGATATTGAATCTAAATAGTTAAATGGGGGTGCTACTGTTCCATTGCGTCATTGACCACATGTCACTAGAAGCAGCACCAATCGTGAAGTAACTGGGCGTAAGCACTCACATGGTGCTGAATTTCTTTCTGTATGTTAGTGTGCTATTTTTCTCGCTGTGATAGGTCTTCACACAGCCAGCAACGGGTAGAGGTCTAGACAGCCTTCAGACTAACGGAACAGTGCTGTCGCAGCATGATGGGGTTTCGAGAGAATTAGAAGAACTTTGTGACTTCGCTGTGGTCATCCAGAGCCAGTGTTAGTCATAAAAATTAGATAGATGCAAATGACATATATCGAAGACTGGAAGGTTCGTGAGGATATGGGAGGGGGGGGGGGGGGGGGGGTAAGCTGTATTATTACGAAAGCGGTGGTGAGAGGTGAACTCTATACCACTTCTTGTAAGTTTAGATTAGATTAGATTAGTACTTCTTCCATAGATCATGAATGCGACACTTCGTAATGATGTGGAACGTATCAGGTTAATGAAAGGTGTCTATACAAGATATTACATTACACAAAATATTACATGACACTCAATATATATATTTTTTGCGGGGGTTGGGAAATTACCCACTTACTATATCCAAAAATTCATCTAATGAGTAGAAGGAGTTGCCATTAAGAAATTCTTTTAATTTCCTTTTAAATGCTATATGGCTATCTGTCAGACTTTTGATGCTGTTAGGTAGGTGACCAAAGACTTTTGTGGCAGCAAAATTTACCCCCTTCTGAGCCAAAGTTAGATTTAACCTTGAGTAGTGAAGATCATCCTTTCTCCTAGTATTGTAGCCATACACACTGCTATCACTTTTGAATTCGTTCGGATTGTTCATAACAAATTTCATAAGGGACTATATTTATTGTGAGGCTACAGTGAAGATTTCTAGCTCTTTAAATAAGTGTCTACAGGATGATCTTGGATGAGCTCCAGCAGTTATTCTGATTACACGCTTTTGTACAATGAACACTCTTTTACTCAATGATGAGTTTCCCCAGAATATGATGCCATACGAAAGCAGAGAATGAAAATAGACGTGGTAAGCTAATGTACTCAGATGTATATCGCCAAAATTTGCAAAGACCCTAATAGCATAAGTAGCTGAACTCAAACGTTTCAGCAGATCCTCAGTGTGTTTTTTCCAGTTCAACCCCTCATCAATGCATACACCTAGAAATTTTGAATATTCTACCTTAGCTACCAATTTCTGATCGAATTCTATGTTTATTAATGGTGTCATTCCATTTACTGTGTGGAACTGTATATACTGTGTTTTGTCAAAGTTTAATGAGAGCCCATTTGCAGAGAACCACTTAATGATCTTCTGAAAAACATCGCTTACAATTTCACCAGTTAATTCTTGCCAGTTGCGTGTGGTAGCTATACTTGTATCATCGCCATCTTCGTGAAAATAGAATGGCAAGTCATTAATATATATTAAGAATAGCAGAGGACCCAAGACCGAACCTTGAGGCACCCCATTCTTGATTGTTCCCCAGTTTGAGAAATCAGCAGTTTTTTGCATATTACGTGAACTGTTTATTTCAACTTTCTGCAATCTTCCAGTTAGGTATGATTTAAACCATTTGAGCACTGTCCCATTCATACCACGGTACTTGAGCTTATTTAGAAGTACTCCATGATTTACACAATCAAAGGCCTTTGATAGATCACAAAAAATCCCAACGGGTGGCTTCTGGTTACTCAGAGCATTTAATATTTCATTAGTGAAAGTATATATAGCATTTTCCGTTGAAAAACGCTTCTGGAAACCAAACTGACATTTGTTGTGAGCAAACATACTACTCTCTCGCGCATATGTCACCCGAAGTGTCTCCAATGAAAAAGTTAGGGGCTGATACTAAGCTTTTTACCAACACACAAGAAACGTGTCTGCCTTGCTCCCCTCATCCCGTCAAGCGGCCAGTCCGAGATCTTAAGGTCACACATCCAGCTTTCTACTCCCAATCCGCACTTTGGTTAGTAACGGAACTGTGTTATCCTCCACATCCACCTGTGTCAAGGTTATACTTTGAGCTGTATTTCCTTAACCGACTGCTAAAGGTTCTCTTTAAGACATCAGTGGGTAACTCCATGTTCAAAGTCAATAAATTTATTTGTTATAGTGTCTATTTATTTCCATTCATAGCTATAACATTCCTTTTCCCATTACATAATGAGGTGGAAAAAGTCATTGGATACCTCCTAATATCATGTCGGACCTTCTTTTACCCGGCCTAGTGCAGCAACTTGATATAGCATTGACTCCACAAGTCGTTGGAAGTCCTCTGTAGAAATATTGAACCATGCTAACTCTATAGTCGTCCTAATTGCGGAAGTGTTGCCAGCTCAGGATTCTGTGCACGAACTGACGTCTCTATTATGTCACATAGATGTTGACGGGATTCATGTCGAGCGGCCTTGGTTGCCAAATCATTTGCTCGAACTGTCTACAATGTTCTTCAAAGTAGTGGCGCATGTTGCTTTGTCATCCATAAAAATTTCATTGTTGTTTGGGAACATGAAGCACACGAATGGCTGAAAATGGTCTCCAAGCAGCCGAACATAAACATTTCCAGTCGATGAGCAGTTCATTTGGACCAGACGACCCAGTCCATTCCATGTAAACCTAGGCCGCACGTTATGGAACCAACAGAAGATTGCATAGCGCCTTGTTGGCAACTTAGGTCCATGGCTTAGTGGAATCTGGAACCCTGCCATCAGGTTCGAGTAACTGAAATCGGACCAGGCCACGGTTTTCCAGTTCCTAGGGTCGAACCGATATGGTCAAGAGCCCAGGAGAGGCGCTACACAATGTCGTCTAACGGATGCTTCGTAATACGTCCCAAATTTATTTCTGCGGCTGTTTCATACAGTGTTGCTTGTCTGTTAGTAGTTACAACTTCATGCAAACGCCGCTGCTCTCGGTCGTTAAGTCGAGGTAGTCGGCCACTGCATTGTCCGTGGTGAGAGGCAATGCCTGAAATTTGGTGTTCTTGGCACACTCTTGACACTGTGGACATCGTAGTACTGAATTCCTTAACGATGTGTCTAGCTCCAACTGCCATCCGGCGTTTAAAGTCTGTTAATTCTTACCGTGTGTCCATAAACACGTCGGAAACCTTTTGACATGAATCACTTGAGTACGAATGCCATCTCTGCCAATGCACTGGCCTGTTCTAACACGAGTACGGGATACTACCGCCATCTGTGTACATCCATATAGCTATCCCATAACTTTTGTCACCTTGTAAGTAGGCTGTTTAAGTGTTTATATTGGTAACGCCACGTAGCGCTCTGTATGTGCTGTGTGCAGTCTGTGACTGGTTTGCATTGTTGTTGGAATATCTGCCATTGTAGAGTTGGGCAGCTGGATGTGAACAGCGCGTAGCGTTGCGCAGTTGGAGGTGAGCCGCCAGCAGTGGTGGATGTGGGGAGTGAGATGGCGGAGTTTTTAAATTTGTAAGACTGGATGTCATGAACTGCTATATATATATTATGACTATTAAGGTAAATACATTGTTTGTTCTCTATTAAAATCTTTCATTTGCTATCTATGCCTATCAGCAGTTAGTGCCTTCCGTAGTTTGAATCTTTTATTTAGCTGGCAGTAGTGGCGCTCGCTGTATTGCAGTAGTTCGAGTAACGAAGATTTTTGTGAGGTAAGTGATTTGTGAAAGGTATAGGTTAATGTTAGTCAGGGCCATTCTTTTGTAGGGATTATTGAAAGTCAGATTGCGTTGCGCTAAAAAAAATATTGTGTGTCAGTTTAAGCACAGTCATTTATAATTTTTCTAAGGGGACGTTCCAACCTCTACATCTACATCCATACTCCGCAAGCCACCTGACGGTGTGTAGCGAAGGGCACCTTGAGTACCTCTATCGGTTCTCCTTTCTATTCTAGTCTCGTATTGTTCGTGGAAAGAAGGATTGTCGGTATGCCTCTGTGGGGGCTCTAATCTCTCTGATTTTATCCTCATGGTTTCTTCGCGAGATATAGGTAGGAGGGAGCAATATACTGCTTGACTCCTCGGTGAAGGTATGTTCTCGAAACTTCAACAAAAGCCCGTACCGAGCTACTGAGCGTCTCTCCTGCAGAGTCTTCCACTGGAGTTTATCTATCATCTCCGTAACGCTTTCGCCATTACTAAATGATCCTGTAACGAAGCGCGCTGCTCTCCGTTGGATCTTCTCTATCTCTTCTATTAACCCTATCTGGTACGGATCCCACACTGCTGAGCAGTATTCAAGCGGTGGGTGAACAAGCGTACTGTAACCTACTTCCTTTGTTTTCGGATTGCATTTCCTTAGGATTCTTCCAATGAATCTCAGTCTGGCATCTGCTTTACCGACGATCAACTTTATATGATCACTCCATTTTAAATCACTCCTAATGCTACTCCCAGATAATTTATGGAATTAACCGCTTCCAGTTGCTGACCTGCTATATTGTAGCTAAATGATATGGGATCTTTCTTTCTATGTATTCGCAGCACATTACACTTGTCTACATTGGGATTCAATTGCCGTTCCCTGCACCATGCGTCAATTCGCCGCAGATCCTCCTGCATTTCAGTACCTCAGTGTATACTGAATTCTTTGTCAGTGCAAGGGCAGTACAATGCGGAGGAGAAGTGTGCTCTCCAGGGGCGCCTCCCATTCGTCGTAGTGGACTGCAGCGGCCCTTACTAACTTCGGTTGTAGCGATAGGCGTTGCCGACTTTGGTGTGGCACGGGGATCTGTGGACGATACCACGTTTATACTCCCGATTGCATGTGTAAATTCCATAGACCTGCCTGCCTCTTCAATAATACGATTGCAATTCTTGAATCCTTAAGTATCACGTGAGCAACAGTAGACAATAGCAAAAGGTGTACACCAGTAATGTCATGTGAAGGAATTCTAAACTACAAAACCATGAAACGCAAAAGCACTAGATTTCACATATCACGATCAAAAGTAAACTTCAAAATATCACTTCTTGAAATCAAAGGCCTCTTCAAATAACAGCTGTTGCAAATTTGCCTGATTTTTAAATATACAGGATGTTTCAAAATTCCGCGAACACTATAAAAATTTATTGTAGCCGAATGAGTAGCATTACAAAGTAATAATATACCTAATTTGTAAGAGTAAACATTTAAGTTTTTTCTTTCTCTTTGCGGGTGTGACATTTAGTTCCATGTATGGTGATTTCATGATCAAGATAGCGCTTTCTGGAGCTGAAAAGGCTGTCTGTGTGCTGGAAATTGACAAAACAAAGAATGCAACGGATTTCCAACAAAAATTTAGAACGAGGTACGGGAAAGCAACATCAACAAGAAAGGCAATCTACAGTCGGCATGTAAAGTTCGTTGAAAGTGGGTGTTAATGTGACAAGAAGAGAAATGATCGGCCAGGTGTGAATGCAGATGACAATAAATGAGTGAGAGCAGCTTTCTCAAGGAGTCCGACAAAACCTCTAGGCAGACCTTCACGTGAGATGGAAATATCAAAAACACTGTATGGCCTTTTTTGCGTAAGAAATTATAAAAATGGGACCTTACAGACTACAGTAAGTGCATGAGTTATATGCTAAAGACAAAGACCAGCGCTTCGAGTTGAGTTTTGCTTTGCGTTGCAGGTCGAAGATGATGGTTTTGTGAGCTCGATAATTTTTTTCGGACGAGGCAACATTTGATACAAATGGGAAATTAAACAGGCATAATTGTAGGATTTTGGGAACAGAAAACCCAAAATAACATTGTTCAACGCGAGTGAGATACTCCGAAGGCCACTGTTTTTTGTGCCGTTTCTCATAAGAAACGTTATGCGCCTTTCTTCTCTGCAAAACAAACTGTTATTGTAAGAGTCCTTCCTTTAGATGTTGCAGAACTGCTTAATGCCATTGTTGTAAACGGAGTCCGAGAATTTTGTTCTTCAGTTAGGTGGTGCAAACCCACATTTTCAATGTGATGTTCGGGCATATCTGAACACAGTGTTGTCCAAGCGTTGGATTGGTCATGCTGGAGTAACACACCAATATTACCCTCTTCTGTTTCTTTTTATGGGGTTGTGCAAAGGATCTCGTTTATGTCCCTTCTCTTCCAGGTGACGTTGTGGAACCGAAAAAGAGAACTGAACAAGCAACAGCCACTGTTTCAGAAGACATGTTGGACGGTGTGTGGCAAGAGTCTAGTTGTCGCGTCGACGTTTATAGGATCACACATGATTCCCAAATGGAGCGCATGTGAAGTGAATGTTGTTGAAAAAAACACACAAGTTTTCTCTGTCAAATTATGTATGTTGTTACTTTGTAATGCTTCTCATTCGGCTACAGTAAAGTTTTTAAAATGTTCCCGAGCTTTTGAAACACGCTATACTGCGTAGTACTCCTTAGGGCATTTCAGTACTATGCACAATGATTATCAATAAGAAACACTACCATTTGTAATATTTTATACCAACCCCACTTGCTACGTAACACAGTCCCTGTAGTTACACGGTTATAACGTAGCGTTTTCGTTATAATTTTCTTGTTCATGATTCTTTTGCTATCGATTAGGCGCGAACTTGAGCCACACTATGTCTCTGTTGCCGAGATATTTTGACCTGTCACAAAATAAATGAAATTCTCAGAGTTCGCTATTCTGCTGGAAGCCGACGAGAAGAGCTGATGCAAACGAGAAACGACTTGGCATTTTGTATTTTATTTCGCTTAATAGGTATGGTGAGTTTAGTGAAATTACGTTGCCGACATTATTTGCAGAACATCTTTAAGAGCACTATCCCTTAGCCGAGAGCCTTAAAAGCAGAAAAAGTCTGGAGTACCAAATCATAAGATTTGAGATTAGATTGATATGTAGAGATTTTTGTTATTAGTAACTGAAGAAAACTTCAGAAGCCAAGACCGCTAAAAAGCATTCCACTGGATGACCGGTTTCGACAGAGCTATGCTGTCACCATCTGATCTGCAAGAGAACAGAAACCGATAGGAAAAATATTTTACGATCATGATATCATAGCTCGATAAACCGTCTTGTAACACAACGTATATGGAATTATAACATACTTTGTGCTTTATAATATTACATCACATTATCCATCAGTGTTGGAAGTCGTTTTCCATGGTTTTTACAGGGCGTTTCCGTAAGAGCGTGCAAAAATGTAACTGAACGTAGAGGATGCTCCACTGAAAGGTGGAGACCTGGGGGTCGGAGACGCCAGCTTAAGCAGCCAATGCGAATAAAATCACATTTTTGTGTACTTTTTTATTTACAGTAGTTACAGTTAACAGAAAATACCATCATTGATTCAGTGAACGTACCATTTATACTTACAAAATGTGCTGAAACCGACGGCCATCAACCTCAATGCAAGCATGACATCGGCGAACAAGATTCTGACGTGCCCTGACAAATATCCCTGGCGTGTTTCTAATCACACCACAGACAGCTGCAATTCTGGCAGTTCTTTGTTTCCTTGCTGTAAATAAAGAATGTACATGTCCGTCAACAGCATAGTACGTGTAAACGACCGATGACCTCAGCAGTTTGGTCCCATAGGAACTTACCACCACCACGTGTAAACTTGTACATATGTTAGTTGTAAATAAAATGGAAAACAGTAATGCTAGATAAAGCAGTAAACAAGTTTACTTCCATAACTCACTAAGCTGGCTTCTCCGACCCCAGTTGCCTATCTCAAATTGTTCAGTGGAGCAATCTCTATGTCCCATTACATTTTTGTACGTTCTTATGTAAACACTCTGTAATCTTCTACTATCATAAAGATTATTACGTCAAATATAAAATTACTATGTAGAAACATAAATATAATTGTATTGAACCGATTACAAATGTTCATGTTCACCACCAGCTGAGTAGTGTAAACAAAACGACCTCCACATACGTCCACCAGGTGGCGCTGTGGCGGTTGAATGGATTATCATCTTGAATGCAGCATGAAACATAGATAAACAAATTCATATAATCTTTAAGGAGGTACGTTGATGAAATTGACCAAAAAATGTCAATTTTCGATTTATTTTTTATTTGTTAGTTCAACTCATGGACAATAAGTTCCCAAAGTTTCAATGTTGAAATCGCATCCTAAGTGCCTGAAAATTAATTAAAAGTGTGATGCGGCCTCCCTGCCACGCCCACGTTTTGAAGCAGCTCAGTGAACAACGATTCTGAGTATTACTTTCAACCAGACGTGTGCGGGATACATCTAGAAGGCGGTGATACATACTCTTTGGTTTTATAGATCATCTTCTCAGAAAGTGTGTTCATGCCAAACCCAAAAGAGTCTCTAAATTCACTCATATGGAAACAATGCGCTAAAAAACACATTTGCATCTGCTATAGTTGCCAGAATTGCAACTTATGATGCAGTTATTGTATTTAATAATGGGAATGTCAGGAGAATTAAGGTATTAGAAGGAATGGGCTTCAAGAAAGGAAATTTTACTCAAGATATCCTGAGAAAAATAGATTTACAGCACCTCTCTGCAGCTGAAAAGTCAGTTGAAGACCAGTTAAAGGAAATAAGACAGACAGCAAGAAACCAGAAGAGAAGCCTTGAAGGGAAAGATGACCCATAGTACAAATGTGGTGCCTTCTGAAGAAGTGACTTAAGGAAAAAAGGTAGGTTTGACTTTAAATTGCGTTTCCTGAAAAGTTTGCTTTTTAAAGTTTGTATACCTTTCCCTCAGATTCTATGAATGCTAGAACTATGAAATTTTGTACACATATTTCTGTAAACCTAATAAATGTTGTCTCAAGAGCAAATTTTGAAATTCTGATTACAAGCTGAGATATGGGGAAAAGTGCTTAGAATTTTGCATGAATTTAAAATTGTACTTGTGGAATTATAATTAAAAAATTATGAAAATTCTCCTATTTGACCTATTCCAAAAACTTCTTGAGAGAAGCTTACAACATACAAAGAGATGAAACCGAGAAATTTTTGTATAAATCTGTCGAATATTTTCTGAGAAAAAGGAACATACATTATTTTTTGAAAATAAAACTTCAAATTTCATTCAAAAAAAAGTTGAATATATATAATCAAAGGATTTTTATATGTAAATGTGTTACTTTCATGTAAAGCGTGGTACAAAATTTCACTGCCCTACCTCCAAAACTGTGGATTTCTGCATTTTTGAAATAGTGTATGTTTTTCATCAACGTCCCCCCTTAATACATTATTAAGGACCATTTTTATTTACTTTAGTAAGCAATACAAATCAGAGAAACATAAAAATTTTTGTTCATAAATAACTTTGATACATTTTGTAGGGTAAAAATGTGCTATAGATATACTATACAATTCCACAGGTTTTGTTACACGACAATTTATCGAGTAATGATATCGTGATTGTCAAATATTTTGTCTATCAGTTTCTGTTAATCTTCTTGCAGATCCGATGATGACGGCATAGCTCTGTCGACATCAATCCAATGAAATGCTTTTTTAGTGATCTTGGCATGTGAAATTTTCTACACTTACCATACATGAAGATCGCAAGCATACTGACAATGTGAGGAATGTATTAAAAAATAATGTAAGACTTTCACTGTCTCACACAAAATATTAACAAATAGCTTTTATCTTCCTAGGGATGAATGTCCCGACAGAATTTTCTTGTTGCTTTCAGTCCTGAAGGGATAAGGATTTGAAACGACTGTCTTGCTCAACAGTACGTCATAAGAATTTGATCTGTGCGAAAGCTGCAGTCCACACGTAATGTAACCATGAACGATCATGGAGTAATGTTGCTCAGAAAAAAAATTGAACTGCGATTTCTTTTCGCTATATTCGACTTCGGTGTTTCACTTACAAAGTAGCTGAATATCACGTTATTTTGTACATTCTCACTGCAATGCTTACCCGTTGATAAGTCAGTTGGGCTAGAAACTTCATTCAGTTCTACATTGGTGCACTAACAGTCATTGTATGGATGAGCAACAATCCTATCTGTTCTTCCTCTAGTTCCGAAAGTCGAAATTAATAAGGCCACAATTTTCTGGGCGTACTGTGTGTGGCAAAGAGCAAACACTTAAATTATAGTGAAAAGATGCCAAAACTTTGTTTCGTTTACCCTATGCCTTCCTCACACATTGCTGCCGACTGTCTTGTCAACAGTGTGGTTATATGTCATTTCAACCTGTCGTGTTGTTGAATTTCTGACTAGCAGGGAACGGTTTTTTGTGGAAAAAGAGATTGTAGTCGCTAGATGCGAGAACAGGGGTGCAATAAGGTTGGTCAAACTGCCTCCAGCCAAAGTCCTGTATGAGGTGTATTGCCTTGTTCACTGTGCGAGATCGGGCAATATTATGAACCAACACAATACCGCTTGTGAATTTCCGGGCTTATTGTGCATTGCGAGGCGCAGTTTCATAAGCATCTCAGAGCAAACACTTGTTCATGTTGTGTCATCTTGCGATTTTTCTTTAAAAAAAGCACCTGTAGATTGCTTAGTCTACCACTAGGACTGCACTTTTCGACGTGTCAAGATTTGCTTTGATTTACTTATTATTGGTGACGCAGTGCGCCTCGAAACACCTATCATCCGCAGTCACTATCTTTCCTAGAAACTCGTGACTAACGTTGATGAACCGTGTCAGAACGTCAAATGCACTGCCCAGACAGATGTTTGTGTTACTCTGTAAGAAATTTTGGCTCCCAACGAGCAAATGGTTTTCGGTCATACAGTTTCTCACAAGCAGTTTCATGTGTCACCTTAAATTTTCTGAATATGCTTAGAGAGACGCGATTCTCTTAATTTACGGCTTCCCTTGACCCATTCTTCAACTGTATGAATCAGTTCTTCATAAACCGACGCTGGATCCCGCTTCGTTCGTAACTGTGGACTTCATCACTTCCGTCATCGAACTGTCAGATCCATCTCCTTACCTCTGAATCACTCAATGGGCCTTTTCCGTAGATCTCGCACATCTGCCGACGAATGTTGACTGGTTTTGAGTCTTGACTTATGCACGGGGACTAGAGAGAAATATAGGAGTGTGGTGTGCATAAAACTATGGTACATGCTGTTCCTGGTCTAAGGTATTACATGGAAGAAAAAGCGTGTGGAGTCCTCTGATCTAACCAAATAATCGACTGCATACTAATGTAGCAGCACCGCTTACCTAATCGCTACCCGTGTTACCTATATCCCAGACCATCTCTGTGTAGCTTAGAAAGAACCTAAAACCCAACACATCCTCTTTTGAGTTAATGCTATACACGTCCTTAATTGACAGCTTCCCATTGACGGATAGTGCCAGTTTAACACGCAAAGGACTCAAGCCATAGCTTGGGGCGCCAAGTTGAGAGGAGTGCCAGAAACGTCACAGTTGCAAGGTTTCTATACAGGAGATATCACAATTAGTAGCGGCCACTTGTAATGTTAGAGAGGGTGGAAATAGAGACCATGTGCAAGATTTGTATTCAGTGCGTATCACAATTAGCAGCGAAAATTGGCATGGATAAAAGCGTACGAGAGAAAGAGAGGCATGGGGAGAGGAGACAGGGAGGAGGGACGCTATGTGGTAAGTCTCTTGTGTGGAAAAATGTTCTCGAAGCAGCCCTATTGGCGAATTAGTAGGTTTACTCTACTGTAGAACTATATGCCCCTACACTGATGTGACAAAAGTCATGGAACGGCAATATGCAAATATACAGAGAGCGATAGTATCACGCACACAACGTATAAAAGGGCAGTGTGTTGGTGGACCTGTCATTTGTACCCAGGTGATTCACGTGAAGAGGTTTCCCACGTAATTGTGACGGCACAACAGGAATTAACAGATTTTGAATGCGGAATGATAGTTGGAGCCAGACGCATCGGACACTCCATTTTGGAAATCGTTAAGGGCGTCAGTATTCCGAGATCAACAGTGTAAAGAGCGATCCGAGAATACCATATTTCAGGCATTATCTCTCCCCACGGACAACACAGTGTCCGACGGCCTACACGTATCGACTGAGAGCAGCGGCGTTTACATAGAATTGTCGGTACTAACAGACAAGCAATATTGCGTGAAAAAATCCGCAGAACGTATCCGTTAGGACAGTGCGGCGGAATTTGTCGTTAATGGGCTATGGCAGCAGACGACGGACGTGAGTGCCTTTGCTAACAGCATGACATCAGCTGCAGCGCCTCTATTGGGTTCGTGACCGTATCGGTTGTACACTAGACGATTGGAAAACCACTGCCTGGTCACATGAGTCCCGATTGCAGTTGGTAAGTGCAGATGGTAAAGGTTGAGTGCGGCGCAGACGCCACGAAGCCATGGATCCAAATTTCCAGCAACACACTGCGCGAGCTGGTGGTAGCTTCATAATGGGATGGGCTGTGTTTACATGGAATGGACTGGGTCCTCTGGTCGAACCGATCACTGACTGGAAATGTTATGTTCGGCTACTTGGAGACCATTTGCAGACATTCATGGACTTCTTTTTCCATAACAACGATGGAATTTTTGT
Organism: Schistocerca serialis cubense; assembly: GCF_023864345.2. Taxonomy (NCBI): domain Eukaryota; kingdom Metazoa; phylum Arthropoda; class Insecta; order Orthoptera; family Acrididae; genus Schistocerca; species Schistocerca serialis. The sequence goes on from NC_064642.1 coordinate 672,626,611, forward strand.
GGATGATTACGTGCCATGTCACCAGGGCACAATTGTTCGCGACTGGTTTGAGGGATATTCTGGACAGTTCGTGGGCCCAATATGAATCTCATCGAACATTTATGGGACATAACCGAGAGGTCAGTTCGTGCTCAAAAGCCTGCACGGGCAGCACTTTCGCAGTCGCTATAGGGGCAGTAAGGCTCAATATTTCTGCAGGGGACATCAAACGACTTGCTGAGTCCATGCCACGTCGCGTTGAGTCCATATACTTCGCCGCGTAGAAAGGTTTCCGACACGATGTTAGGAGGTATCCCACGACTTTTGTTACCTCAGTGTAAATAGTAATTAGTTAATTATTGACATTTCCAGGTGCCGTGAATGTTGACCTTTACACACTGGTAGTCTCAGGAAGAAGCTATTGTATGAGCAGGGAAAAAAGGGGAAAATTTGGCGATGCCTGACATGTATTACACGACGTTCAGCTTTTAATTTGTGTCAGTAATATTTGACTTAAATTACGCGGTGCAGATATAAATTGAAACGTACTGTTTTCATGAAGAGATACTCTCTTCAGCTGTGAGGAAATTATTTATTTCGCGTTAAGAACCGTGTATTGTAATCTGCCTAAATATTGTTCCCACCACTCTATACACTGAAATCGTCAGAGGACGAGGTGTGGGGCCCCTCCCGCCAGCTGTTCAAGTCCTCCCTCGGGCTTGGGTGTATGTGTTGTTCTTAGCATGTTACTTTAAGTTAGTTTAAGTAGTGTGTAAGTTTAGGTTCAAATGGCTCGGACCACTATGGGACTTAACTTCTGAGGTCATCAGTCCCCTAGAACTTAGAACTACTTAAACCTAACTAACCTAAGGACATCACAGACATCCATGCCCGAGGCAGGATTCGAACCTGCGACCGTAGCGGTCGCGCGGTTCCAGACTGCAGCGCCTAGAACCGCTCAGCCACCCGGCCGGCTGTAAGTCTAGGGACCGATAACCTAAGCAGTTTGGTCCCTTAGGAATTCACACAAATTTGAACGACGTGTGGAAGCTATGCTTCGTACAGATGGTTAGAGTGAAAATGAGTATGGGGAATTCAGATTAAGGTGATTCAGGGGTGCATTGTGTGCGTAAAGTTCCGTCGACATTGCGGTCCTCAGAGAAGATGCATAAGGCATAACTGGGGAACGAAATCGACCATGTCATTTTATGGTAATCTACATCTATATCTACATCTACATCATAATCTGCAAGACACCTAATGGTGTGTGGTGGAGGGTACTTTTAGTACCACTAACTGGGCCCACCAACCCAGTCCCACTCTCAAACAGCGCGTGGGGAGAATGATTGTCGGTAAGCTTTTGTATCGGCTCGAATTTTTTGAATTTTCTCCTCATGGTCATCACGCGAGACGTACGTGGAGGGTAGTAATATGTTGTCCGACTCTTCCCGGTCAGTGCTCTCTCGAAATTTCAGTAGTTGAGCAACTCCGTAACGCTCTCGTGCCGACTAAACGATCCCCTGACGAAACATGCCGCTCTTCGCTTGATCTTCTCCACTTGTTCTGACAGTCCTGTCTGGTAGGGATCTCAGACAGATGAGCAACGGTCAAGAATCGGTCGAAAAAGCGCTTTATAAGCCACATCCTTCGTGGATGAGGTACATTTCCTTAAGATTCTTCCTATTAATGTGAGTCTGGCATCTGCTTTTCCCACTATTTGTCTTACGTGGTCACTACCGAGAGATGTGGTGTAGTGGTTAGCACACTGGATACGCATTCTGGAGGACGACGGTTCAAACTCGCGTCCGGCCAGCCTGAGTTAAGTTTTCCGTGATTTCCCTAAATCGCTTCAGGCAAATTCCTCTGAAAGGGCACGGCAGACTTCCTTTCCCATTCTTCCCTAATCCGATGAGACCGGGACCTCGCTGTTTGGTCCCCACCCCCCAAATCAACCAACCAAATTTATGTGGTCATTCACTCAAGGTCGCTCTGGTTAGTTACTCCTAGATATTTTACGACATATACTGTTTCTAGCTTTGAGAGATGAAATAATGAAGGCAGCAGAGTATGAAATAGGTAACAAGACAAGACCTAATAGAACTCCTTGATTATCACAGAAGATACCAAATTTAACTGATGAAACGATAAAATATAAAAGTGCACCAAATGAAGCATGCAAAAGGCAATACAAACGTCCAAAAATGAGACCGATAGGAAATGAAAAATGGCTAAACAGGAATGACTAGAGGACAAATGTAAGAATTTATAATCATATTTCACTGGGGGAAAGTCAGATACCGCCTACAGGAAAATTAAAGAGGCGTTTGGAAAAAGGAGAAGCAGATACACATGATTGTCAAGAGGTCAGATAGAAAAACAGTCCTAAGCAAAGAATGGGAAGCTGAAAGGTGGAAGGATTGTACAAAGGGCTATACAAGGGAGATGAACTTGAAATCTGTACTACAGGAATGGAGGAGGATGTAGGTGAAGATGAAATGGGAGATTGATACTGCACAAAGAATTTGACAGAACACAAAAAGATTTGAGTCGAAACAAGGCTCTGAACTACTGATAGCCTTGGGAGAGCGAGCCATAAAAAACTCTTCCACCTCGTGTGCAAGATGTTTGACACAGGTGAAATACCCTCAGAGTTCAAGAAGAATGTAATAATTCCAATTCCAAAGAACGCAGGTCCTGAAAGGTGTTACCACTGCCGAATTACCAGTTTAATAAGTCATGGTTGCAAAATAATAACAAGAATTCTTTATAGAAGAACGGAAAAACTGGCATAAGCCGACTTTGGGAAAGACCATTTTGGGTTCCAGGGAAACGTAGGAACACACGAGGCAGTACGGATCATACAACTTATCTCAGAAGATAGGTTAAGAAAAGGCAAATCTACATCTATAGCAATTGTAGACTTAGAAAAATCTTATGAAATCTTATGACAATATTGTCTGGAATACTCCCTTTAAAATCCTGAAGGTAGCAGGGGAAAAAAAGGGAGCGAAAGGCTATTTACAACTTGTACAGAAACCAGACGGCAGTTATAAGAGCCGAAGGGCATAAAAGGGAGGCAGAGGTTGAGAATGGAAAGAGAGACAGGGTCATAACTTATCGCCAATCTTATTCGATCTGTATATTGAGCAGTTTGTAAAGGAAAGCAAAGAAAAATTTGGAGTAGGAATCAAAGTCCAGGGAGAAGAAATGAAAACTTTGAGGTTTGCTGAGGACAATGTAATTCCGTCAGAGACAGCAAAGGACTTGGAAGGCCATTTGAACGGAATAGACAGTGTCTTGACACGAATATGTAAGATGAACATCAACAAAAGCGAAACAAGGATAATGAAATGCAGTCGAACTAGATCAGGCGATGCTGAGGGCGTGAGATTAGGAAACCAGACGCTTAAAGCAGTAATCCGTTTTGTTATGTTGGCAGCAAAATAAATGATGGCTGAAGTAGAGAGAACACAAAAGGCAGAATGGCAATAACAAGGAAAAAACTCTTAACATCGGATATAGATTTAAGTGCTAGGTGGTCTTTTCTGGAAGTATTTGTCTGGAATATAGTCGTGTATGGAAGTGAAACATAGACAATGGACAGTTTAGGCAAGAGAATTAAAATGTGATGTTACAGAAGAATGCTGTATATTAGATGGGTAGATCAAGTAACTAATGAGAAGGTACTGAATAAAATTGGGGAGAAAAGAAATTTGTGGAACAACCTGCCTAGAAGAAGGGATCAGTTGATAGGACACATCCTGAGACATTAAGGGATCATCAATTTAGTAGTTATTCGGAGATGGCTTGCACAGGGTAGAGTAGCATGGAGAGTTGCTACAAACCAGTCTTCAGACTGAAGATCACAACAACAAAATTAGTTTCGAACTGGTAAGAAATAGTGTGGGGATAAGAATCACCAGCCTTCTACTGGGGTGAGAGTGATAACCTAGAGAAAGAAGGGAGGAGAGGGGTAATGCACAGAAGTAGGGGAGAGGAGGAAATGAACTAAAGGAAGATTGGACTCAATACTTAACTGGGCAACGCAGGGCACAATCCATGCCAGACATCTGAAAGCTTCGCAACCATTACAATGTAACTGCCACTTGGCCACTGTGCACGTGTAGAGAGGAACTGTGCAGAACTAATACGTTTAGCTGCATTCAGTTTGCCAAACGTGTCCGTATTTATACTTTACAAGCTCTATCGTCTTCCGTGTTTTCCCGTGTTTGTATTATTAGTGCACAGGTGACTTCAGACTGAAATTATGAGACCTTTTAGTAATTCACAATTGAAAGACAGAAAACTGAATAGTCAGTTTCAGGTGATTGTGCCTAATGCTTTAATCTTAGGGAAGAAACATTCTGGTGCAGCAAGTTCAGCTGGGAGCCCAAGTGGTCTCATGCCACTGGTGCAGGAAGCAAATTTGTAACTCCGGATAACAAATAAACGCTAAACAATTACAGACATCTATAGTTTTGATGAGGCCTTTGTTAGAATAATTGTGTTATATGCTTCGTGGCCCCACCTTGCGTGAACTTGGAACACCCCGTCACCTCCCATGCGGGGCGCTTATAGGTCAGTGTGACGCTCCCTGGCGGCTGTTAGCGCTACCTCAAGCGTGCGGCAACCTGGGAGTCATGGTTATTTTAATTGTAGGGACATGCCCCTTTGCGTAGAGACTTTCGGCTCTTTATCCCAAAATGTAGGGACGGAATTCCGATCACACTATTTTTTTAAAAAACGCAAGGACCTCTTTTGTCCCCAGAATAAAGATTACAAATTAAGAACTAAAGAAGTGAAAGTTGCCAAACTTGGACGTAAACTACAATGAACGTACATTAAGGGGGATAGGACGTCAAACGGGCCGACTTGGAGCAGTAGAGGCACCACAGGACATTTTAATTTCCACTGTCTATACTTTTTACAAATAAATTCATACACCTTTGTCAGCATGACCAGGAAGGATTCAGAATTCACACTCTTAGCGGTGGAAGTTCTAAAACATAACGATATAATTTTTTTACATGTGAAATTTCATCATTTTTTTTCACTTACTTATGGCAGCTATTGTTGCTATAGGTACACTTTTCTTCATAAGTAAGAGAGATTCTTCGATGAATTTTGCACAACGTAAAACCATACTTAAAGGTGTATGAAACTCTAGAATTTTCCAAATCTATTAAAAACTGTGGTAAAAATTGAGGTAATTAACTACAAAATTTGTGTTTTTTCTAAACATGAAGTTTAAAATACAACAGATCATTCATTTTTTCATAAATTAAATAAATTCTAGAGTTTCATACACCTGTACGTATGGTATGTATGCTGTGTAAAATTCATCGAATAATCTCTCTTACTTATGAAGAAAAGTGTACCTATAGCAACAAATGCAGCCATTAGTAAGTGAAAAAATGATGAAATTTCACACTTAAAAAAAATTATTTTGTTATGTTTTCGAACTTCCACTGCAATGAGTGTGAATCCTGAATCCTTCCTGGTCATGCTGACAAAGTTTTATGAATTTATTTGTAAAATTATAGACACTGGAAAATAAAATGTCCTGTGATGCCTCTCCTGCTCCAAGTCGGCCCGTTTGACGTCGTATCCACCTTAAACTAAACTTGCTGCAATACGACATAATGATTAGAAGCAAAAAGTCCGCTGTTGAGGAAACCCCGACGTAAAGAAAAATCATGACTACATGACAATCAATACAAAGTGCTTCGAATAGAGCCAACAAACGACGACTGAAACCAGGGGACCATCAGGCAATTTTTAGCGTGAGTAATGTATTTTCTGCGCCATTATTACTTCCACAGTTATATTCTTAATTTCCGTGGTGGCTACTGCATGTTCACAGGTTGAAAATAAAGGATAAATAGCTAGTGTACATCGATTCAGTTCCTTTAGCGTTAATATAATCTTCGAAAGTTTCTTTTTTGGGATGTTCATTACGGTTCCAGCACTGAAAAAGAAGAGAGAGTTACTTACTAAACAGTGGTAGTCAAAGCCAGAAACGGAAGTGCGGCAAGAGGAAGAACAGTTTAAAGGGTGGTTAACTGCAGGGTGTGTGATATTAGTTTGTGTGATGGAAGAAGCGAAATCCTGAAACGCGCAAATCGCGATTCGCACAAAAGTCGAGTGTCACAATTTAATAAGCGATCAATGCTTTCATCACAGGTGCATCAACCTACTACAAGCACCATAAATCTTAAGCTCAAAGATGACACCAAAGCTGCTGAAATAAGACTGGCGACAGCATTTGCCGAGCACTCATTATACTCGTCAGCAACAGATCCGTAGCGACTACAGTCGCCATCTGGGGCGCGCGTTCCACTGGGGCGCAGTGTTTTGTTCTCGTGGCGCTCAGAGCTTTTATTCTTTGTTTTGTTACATTTTCTACATTGATTATACTGTTTTTCACCTTTAGTCTTGATGGGTTCCCATGTACAATGTGCGTACCTATAACACAAGCAAACAACGAGCTTTCGGGCAACTGCACTTTATCTCTGTCTGCTAAAAAGATCCAACGAAGTACTCAGGCAATAGCGTTTTATTTCTTTAAGCTCGAACACCAATCAACTCAAAAATCTAAGTCTATACAAAGAATACTCATAAAAATCGAAGAGTACAGCAAATCGTGCGTGCGCTCGTCACCACAGAATAATGCCGTCCTTGACTGTGCATTCAGAAATGTTCGTCCTACACAGACCCCCTCCCTGCTACAGCAGAGCTCTGGAAATGTAGGGGTATTTATATTTCACCCGACCTCCAGCTCTCTTGTGTACTGAAGGCGTTGCTTGAACTTCTTCAGCCTCTGGTGCTGGCAGTAACGGTTCTACTTCCTCTTGTGGCACCGAGACAGTGTCGTCCATGTCCAGTAGTGTGGAACGTGTCAATTCATGTTCAGCGTGTATGCCCTGTTCAGTCAGTAACATATGTGCAGGTTTGACCCATTCCAAAGATACCACTTGGCTCTTCCCATTTTGATCTATATACAGGGCATGTCATCCCTTGAGAGCAGACTGTAGGGCCCATAATATGGGTGCAGCAGTGGCGACTTGACAGCGTCCATCCATTGCAATACACGTGTACGTGACTATAGATCTTTGTGCACGAACGTAGTTATCGTCCCAGGTCTTGAGACAGCTGATGGGTGAAGTCTGGCCATATGCTCATGCACCATTTGCAGTACACAGGGCAATTCATTCTGTCACACCCATGTTTTATCAGCGAAGAATTCTGCAGGCAGTCGTATGGGTTCACCATAAACCAATTCTGCAGTGGATACTCCTAACTCTGCTTTCAATACTGTATGAAGACCCAACGGAACCAGTGGCAAAGCTGATGACCAATACTGCATGTGGCACATTAACGCGACTTTAAACGTTCTATGCCAGCGTTGCTTGTTGAATGGTAAGCTGTGGTATTATGATGGTGGAAACCAGTTCTGAGAAGAGCATTGATTTGAATTGATGCCCCTGGTCTGTAGTGAGATGTAAAGGGCAGCCGAAACGTACGATCCATTTCCGCGGAAATCTCCGATAACGGAGTTGCCAATGCACATCTGGTGAGGCGGTCCACCGCTGTAAGGAGATAATAGTACCCTTCCAATAGCAATAGAGGTCCCGCAACGTCCACGTGTACACGTGTAAAGCGTTGTGTCGTACATGGGAAGTCTCCTACTGGTTTGTGCATGTGTCATCCAGCCTTGGCCCTCTAGCAATCTAAGCACGTTTTCGCCCAACTACGACAATCTTCCTTTATATTGGGTCACACGAATCTGTCCGTCATCAGCTAGACCCTGGCATTTATTACCGGATGAGCAGCCCATGGATGTTGTCAAATAATTGCTATTTCTCAGGTACAAAACGTCTCAGTTTTCCCTGTGATACTTTGCACCAAACTGGGAAACATTCATCAGCAGGTTGTATTTGCTGCAGACATAGCCTGGATGTATTGTCACAATGGAATTCGGCGAGTCGGCGAGTTGGTATGTCTCTTGCACAGCAGCCAACTCCTTTTAGTCAATAGTCTGAGAGACTGATTCCAAAAGGGACAGGAAATCCGCCACTACATTCTCAGCTCCCTTTATATGCTGTAGGTCTGTCGCGAATTGATGTTTGGTTTTGTTTGTGGGACGCTCAACTGCGCAGTTATCAGCACCTGTACAAAGTCCCAATCCGTACACAGTCCAATCTCGCCGCGTTCACGAATGATAATGAAATGATAAGGACAACACAAACGCCCAAACCCCGAGCAGAGAAAATCCTCAATCCGGCCAGGAATCAAACCCAGGACCCCATGATCCAGAGGCATCAAATCTACCCACTAGACCACGAGCTGCGGACTTGTCTTGAATTGGGCGATGAATTCCAGTTGTGTAAATGGTCATGGTGAGCAGCTATACATGTTCCTCATGACAGCAAATGTAATGGTTTAGGGTCTGTGAAACCTGTGAATGGCCTGGCTTCCATTTGTGGCCGGAAATGTCTGACAGCTTCGTAAATTACGAACAATTCCCTACCGTAAGCACTCCAGTTAACTTGTGGCAACATAAGCTTATGGGAGAAGAAGCCCGGGGGCTGCCAGTGGCCTTCGACATCCTGGTGTGGAGCTGCGCCAATGGCTTGTTGGCTACCGTCCACAACAATTACCAGTAGCACCTGAGGAACTGGGTGTAGACACATCTCATCCTATCGAATTCCATCAACATCTCTGGTGTCCATTGCAAAGGTCGTTTGCCCATTGTGTCCTTGCCGGCTAGTGCTGACGTCAAAGGTGCCTGGATGGCTGCCACATTAGGCTGATGTTCGCTGTAGAAATTAACTGCTCCTAGGAACCGACGTAGTTGGTGATAATCGCCGGGGCGAGCCATTTCTGCGATAAAGGCAAGTTTATCTTGCAGTGGGCTGATACTGGCTGCTTCACTGCTTGGTAAACAGTCTTTAGATGCAGTTTGTGCAATTTCTAAGACGCTGAAAAGACCAGAACGTCATCGAGGTATGCGAAGCAATATGGTAAACCTCGAGGTACTTCAACCAGTATCTCGTCTCCTACAGATGCAAAGGTCCCGAGTTCGAGTCCCAGTCCGGCACACCGTTTTTATCTGCCAGGAAGTTTCACATCTGCTGCAGAGCGAAAATTTCATTCTCTTAGTACTTCATCGACAAACTGTTGCCACGTTAGTGCCACATTTATCAAACCAAATGGCATACAGAGGTATTCGAGTAAGCCGAATGGTGTCATGACAGCTGTCTTCAGTATATCAGCAGGCACTACGGGTATCTGGTGATATGCTTCCCGGCAATCGATGACATTAAAAATGGTCACACCTACCAGCACACGTGTAAAATCCCTAATATGCGGTATTGGATAGCGATCAGGAATAGTATGGGTATTGAGTGCCCGGTAGTCTCCACACGGCCTCATATCCCGTCTTTCTTCTTTACTAGATGAGGTGGTGATGAGCACGGGCTGTCGGATCTACGGACGACTTCCGAGCGCAACAGTCCTTCGAATTCTGCCTTCGCTGCAGCGAAGCGATCAGGAGCTAATCAGCCCAGGTGCTGAGACACTGGTTGACTGGGTGTAGCCTTGATATGATGGAACATGTGCTTAACTATCTGCACACACGGCACGGGTTTGCAGTTTGCTACGTGTGGTCTCAGTCCCTGTCTCTCATCAAATGTAGGCGGAGAAGTTCGTCCTAGGATGTCTAATGCACTGTGTACTGCAGCGGATGTTCGACGAGCTAAAATCTACTTCAACTGCATAAAGAAACAAGAAATCAGAATGCAATATTGCTTTTGACATATCGGCTATCACGAAAACCTATGGTAAACGTTCTTGGAAACCAAGGTCTACGTCCATCTGGCATTTTCCAGAAGTCATTAATGAAGTCTGGTTTGCCGCTGTGCGCTTTGATTGAGATGGAGTTAGCTTCACGTCGCAATTTCTAAAAAGCAATGCAGTTACTTCCGAAATCGGGGTCGATTACATACGCACGGTCAGATTACATGTATCTGACAAAAAGTCGATTGGACAGCGAAGGTAAAGAAGAAACGTTACTCACCAGTAGTTGCCTGTCATTGGTCACAGCTCCCAGTGGTAGGTGGTGGTGCCCCAAGTCGCGACCCAAGGGCCTATCGCAGACTGCTGTCGCCATTCTACATCAACATTTACCTGGATACTCTGCAAATCACATTCAAGAGCCTGGCAGAGGGTTCGTCGAAGCACCTTCACAATTCTCTATTATTCCTATCTCGTATAGCGCGCTCTTATTTTCTTATTTTATCATGGTGATCGTTTCTCCTTATGTCGGTCTGCGTCAGCAAAATATTTTCGCATTCGGAGGACAAAGTTGGTGATTGGAATTTCGTGACAAGATTCTTCCGCAACGAAAAACGCATTTGTTTTAATGATGCCCTTCCCAAATCCTGTACCGTTACAGTGACACACTCTCCCCGATTTTGCTATAATACAAAACGTGCTATCCTTCTTTGATGTATTCCGCCAACCCTATCTGGTAAGTATCACACACCACGCAGCAGTATTCTAAAACAGGACGGACAAGTGTAGCGTAAGCAGTATTCTTAGTAGATCTGTAACATTTACTAAGTGTCCTGCCAATAAAACTCAGTCTTTGGTTAGCCTTTCCCACATTTTCTATGTATCAAGTATTTAGTCGAATTCACGGCCTGTAGATTTGACTGACTTAACATACAACCGAAGTTTAACGGATTCCTTTTAGCACTCATGTGGATGACCTCACTTTTCGTTATTTAGGGGCGACTGCCAATTCTCGCATCATGCAGATATCTTTTCTAAATCTTTCTGCAATTTGTTTTGATCTTCTGATGACTTTAGTAGTCGATAAATGACTGTGTCATCCGCAAACAATCTAAGACGGCTGCCCAGATTGTCTCCCAAATCGTTTATATAGATAAGGAGCAGCAAAGTGCCAATAAAACTACCTTGGGGAACGTCAGAAATCACTTCTGTTTTACTCGATGACTTTCCGTCAATTACTACAAACTAAGACGTCTCTGACAGGAAATCACGAATCCAGTTGCGTAACTGAGACGATATTCCATAAGCACGCAACTTCACTATAGGCCGCTTGTGTGGTACAGAGTCAAATGCCCCCTGGAAATCCAGATACACGGAATCAGTTTGAAATCCCTTGTAAATACCATTCAACACTTCATGTGAGCAACGAGTTAGATGTGTTTCACAAGAACGATATTTCCTAAATCCGTGTTGACTATATGTCAATAGGCCGTTCTCTTCGAAGTAATTCATAATGGTCGAACACAATATGTGTTCCAAAATCCTGCTGCATATCAACGTTAACAATTTGAGCCTGTAATTTGGTGGATTACACCTATTACCTTTCTTGAATATTGGTGTGAACTGTGCAACTTTCCATTCTTTTCGCACGGATCTTTCGTTGAACGATCGGTTGTATATGATTGTTAAGTATACTCTGAAAGGAACTTAGGCTGGACCAGAAGACTTGCTTTTATTAAGTGATTTAAGCTGCTTCACAACTGCGAGGATATCTACTTCTATGTTACTCATGTTGGCAGCTGTTCTTGATTCGAATTCTCGAATATTTACTTTGTCTTCTTTTGTGAAGGCATTTCGGAAGACTGTGTTTAGTAACTCTGCTTTTGAAGCACTGTCTTCGATAGTATCTCCATTGCTATCGCGCAGAGAAGGCATTGATTGTGTCTTGCCGCTAGCACACTTCACATACGACCAGAATCTCTTTGGATTTTCTGCCAGGTTTTGAGACAAAGTTTCATGGTGGAAACCATTATAAGCATCTCGCATTGAAGTCCGCACTAAATTTCGAGCTACTGTAAAAGATTGACAATCTTGAAGATTTTGTGTCCGTTTAAATTTGGCTAGTTTTTTTCGTTGTTTCTGCAACAGTGTTCTGACCGGTTTTCTGTACCAAGAGGATCAGCTCCGTCGTTTCTTAATTTATTGGGTATAAATCTCTCAGTTGCTGCCGATACTATTTCTTTGAATTCAGACCACATCTTGTCTACACTTTTATTGTTAATTTGGAAGCAGTGGAGGAGGAAGGCGTCAAGTGAATTTTTATCTACTTTTTTGAATAGGTATATGTCTCGTTTATTTTTGGAGGTTTTGGGAGTTACAATATTCAGTCTCGTTACGACAACCCTGTGTTCACTAATCACTGCATCCGTTTTGATGTTCGTTATTAACTCAGGATCATTTATTGCCAAGAGGTGTTTTTTCACAACCACACACTGTTCAAGTGGGCTCAAACTAACTGCTCAAAATAATTTTCAGAGAATGCGTTTAGCACAATGTCGGATGATGTTTCAAGCGTACTTGTGGAATCAAAACAAATATTTTTGCCAACATATCAACAGTAAATTACAGTCATGACCAACTATAATTGTATGAGTCGGGTATATGTTTGAAATCAAACTCAAGTTTTCTTTAACCTTTCAGCAATTGTATCATCTGAATTGGGTGGTCGTTAAAGGATCGAATTATTAGTTTATTGTGGTTGCCAACAATGATCTCTGCCCATAATAACTCACAAGAAATATCTACATCAGATTCTCGACAAGATAAACTACTTCTAACAGCAACAAACAAGCCACTGCCCACTGTGTTTAACCTATCCTTTTGGAACACCATTAGGTTCTTCGCAAAAATTTCAGCTGAACTTATCTCCGGCTTTAGCCAGCTTTCAGTGCCTATAACGATTTGAGCATCAGTGCTTTCTATTAGCGCTTGGAGCTCTGGTACTTCCCTAACATAGCTACGAGAATTTACAACTGCTATACCGATAGTTCCTGTATCTGCGTTCTTCCTGTGTCCGGTGTGCACCCTTTGTGACTGAAGCCCTTCTTGTGTTTTCCCGAGACCCTCTAGCCTAAAAAAACCGCCCAGTCCACGCCACAGAGCGTCAAGTTTCAGAACAAATTTGTGCCTATTTCCTACCATTCCCAACCTCTACAAGGCATGGTGGCAGATAGGAGTTACTACGTTCATTCGAATCATGACCAATCACAAGTTTTCATGCCTCTACTGCACTCTTCATGACGGCTCAAAAGCAAATTTAGTGTGCTTCGTTGTATGTTTCACACGCAATGTGTGTGTGTGTGTGTGTGTGTGTGTGAGCACGCGCGCGGATGCACACACACAGTGAAAGGGCGGGGGGGGGGGGGGGGGGGGGTGGCACAGTACCTTATAACGTCAAGGAGGTAAGAGCACCACAACAAATACTTAAACATCACACAAAATATAAATCTCTCAGTTGCTGTCGGTACTATTTCCTTGAATTCAGACCACATCTGGTCTACACTTTCATTGTTAATTTGGAAGTGTTTGACACTGTGAATAAATTCTCAGAAAGCCTCATATGGTTCATGTGGCTCTGAGCACTATGGGACTTAACATCTGTGGTCATCAGTCCCCTAGAACTTAGAACTACTTAAACTAACTAACCCGTGGTCTACGGGTAGCGTCTTTGATTCATAATCAAAACGTCTTCGGTCCCGGGTTCGATCCCCGCCACTATCTAAATTTTGATAAATAATCAGCATTGGCGGCCGAAGACTTCCGGCATAAGAAGTCAGCCTCATTCTGCCAACGGCCTTGTCAAAGAGGGCGGAGGAGCGGATAGAGAGGTTCAGGGCACTCTCTTGTCCTAGGGGTGGGAAATTGCCCCTAAAGGCGGAAGAATCAGCAATGATCAACGACATGAGGATGCAGAAGGCAATAGAAACCACTGCATTAAAGACACGTAACGTGTATCCACATGTGGCCTGTAATTGAAGAAGTGTCATGATGATCTCTCCATTGGCAAAAGATTCCGGAATAGTCCCCCATTCGGATCTCCGGCAGGGGACTGCCAAGGGGGAGGTTACCTTGAGAAAAAGATTAAATAACCAACGAAAGGATAACGTTCTACCAGTCGGGGCGTGGAATGTCAGAAGCTTGAACGTGGTAGGGAAACTAGAAAATCTGAAAAGGGAAATGCAAAGGCTCAATCTAGATATAGTAGGGGTCAGTGAAGTGAAGTGGAAGGAAGACAAGGATTTCTGGTCAGATGAGTATCGGGTAATATCAACAGCAGCAGAAAATGGTATAACAGGTGTAGGATTCGTTATGAACAAGAAGGTAGGGCAGAGGGTGTGTTACTGTGAACAGTTCAATGACCGGGTTGTTCTAATCAGAATCGACAGCAGACCAACACCGACAACGATAGTCCAGGTACACATGCCGACGTCGCAAGCTGAAAATGAACAGATAGAGAGAGTGTATGAGGATACTGAAAGGGTAATGCAGTATGTAAAGGGGGACAAAAATCTAATAGTCATGGGCGACTGGAAAGCAGTTGTAGGGGAAGGAGTAGAAGAAAAGGTTACAGGAGAATATGGGCTTGGGATGAGGAATGAAAGAGTAGAAAGACTAATTGAGTTCTGTAACAAGTTTCAGCTAGTAATAGCGAATACCCTGTTCAAGAATCACAAGAGGAGGAGGTATACTTGGAAAAGGCCGGGAGATACGGGAAGATTTCAATTAGATTACATCATGGTCAGACAGAGATTCCGAAATCAGATACTGGATTGTAAGGCGTACCCAGGGGCAGATATAGACTCAGATCACAATATAGTAGTGATGAAAAGTAGGCTGAAGTTCAAGACATTAGTCAGGAAGAATCAATACGCAAAGAAGTGGGATACGGAAGTACTAAGAAATGACGAGATACGTTTGAAGTTCTCTAACGTTATAGATACAGCAATAAGGAATAGCGCAGTAGGCAGTGCAGTTGAAGAGGAATGGACATCTCTAAAAAGGGTCATCACAGAAGTTGGGAAGGAAAACATAGGTACAAAGAAGGTAGCTGCGAAGAAACCATGGGCAACAGAAGAAATACTTCAGTTGATTGATGAAAGGAGGAAGTACAAACATGTTCCGGGAAAATCAGGAATATAGAAATACAAGTCGCTGAGGAATGAAATAAATAGGAAGTGCAGGGAAGCTAAAACGAAATGGCTGCAGGAAAAATGTGAAGACATCGAAAAAGATATGATTGTCGGAAGGACAGACTCAGCATACAGGAAAGTCAAAACAACCTTTGGTGACATTAAAAGCAACGGTGGTAACATTAAGAGTGCTACGGGAATCCCACTGTTAAATGCAGAGGAGAGAGCAGATAGGTGGAAAGAATACATTGAAAGCCTCTATGAGGGTGAAGATTTGTCTGATGTGATAGAAGAAGAAACAGGAGTCGATTTAGAAGAGATAGGGGATCCAGTATTAGAATCGGAATTTAAAAGAGCTTTGGAGGACTTACGGTCAAATAAGGCAGAAGGGATAGATAACATTCCATCAGAATTTCTAAAATCATTGGGGGAAGTGGCAACAAAACCACTATTCACGTTGGTGTGTAGAATATATGAGTCTGGCGACATACCATCTGACTTTCGGAAACGCATCATCCACACAATTCCGAAGACGGCAAGAGCTGACAAGTGCGAGAATTATCGCACAATCAGCTTAACAGCTCATGCATCGAAGCTGCTTACAAGAATAATATACAGAAGAATGGAAAAGAAAATTGAGAATGCGCTAGGTGACGATAAGTTTGGCTTTAGGAAAAGTTAAGGGACGAGAGAGGCAATTCTGACGTTACGGCTAATAATGGAAGCAAGGCTAAAGAAAAATCAAGACACTTTCTTAGGATTTGTCGACCTGGAAAAAGCGTTCGACAATATAAAATGGTGCAAGCTGTTCGAGATTCTGAAAAAAGTAGGGGTAAGCTATAGGGAGAGACGGGTCATATACAATATGTACAACAACCAAGAGGGAATAATAAGAGTGGACGATCAAGAACGAAGTGCTCGTATTCAGAAGGGTGTAAGACAAGGCTGTAGCCCTTCGCTCCTACTCTTCAATCTGTACATCGAGGAAGCACTGATGGAAATAAAAGAAAGGTTCAGGAGTGGAATTAAAATACAAGGTGAAAGGATATCAATGATACGATTCGCTGATTACATTGCTATCCTGAGAGAAAGTAAAGAAGAATTAAATGATCTGCTGAACGGAATGAACAGTTTAATGAGTACACAGTATGGTTTGAGAGTAAATCGGAGAAAGACGAAGGTAATGAGAAGAAGTAGAAGTGAGAACAGCGAGAAACTTAACATGAGGATTGATGGTCACGAAGTCAATGAAGTTAAGGAATTCTGCTACCTAGGCAGTAAAATAACCAATGACGGACGGAGCAAGGAGGACATCAAAAGCAGACTCGCTATGGCAAAAAAGGCATTTCTGGCCAAGAGAAGTCTACTAATATCAAATACCGGCCTTAATTTGAGGAAGAAATTTCTGAGGATGTACGTCTGGAGTACAGCATTGTATGGTAGTGAATCATGGACTGTGGGAAAACCGGAACAGAAGAGAATCGAAGCATTTGAGATGTGGTGCTATAGACGAATGTTGAAAATTAGGTGAACTGATAAGGTAAGGAATGAGGAGGTTCTACGCAGAATCGGAGAGGAAAGGAATATGTGGAGAACACTGATAAGGAGAAGGGACAGGATGATAGGACATCTGCTAAGACATGAGGGAATGACTTCCATGGTACTAGAGGGAGCCGTAGAGGGCAAAAACTGTAGAGGAAGACAGAGATTGGAATACGTCAAGCAAATAATTGAGGACGTAGGTTGCATGTGCTACTCTGAGAGGAAAAGGTTAGCACAGGAATGGAATTCGTGGCGGGCCGCATCAAACCAGTCAGTAGACTGATTACCAAAAAAGAAAAAAAACCGAAGGACATCACACACACCCATGCCCGAGGCACGATTCGAACCTGCGACCGTAGCGGTCATGTGGTTCCAGACTGAAGCGCCAAGAACCGCACGGCCATACCGGCCGGCAAAGCCTCAAGCTAAGCCTGAATAAGTACATAACTAGTGTGATGTTTCATTATTTAAATAATGATTGACACAATTGGAGGTTTTCCAAAAACATTGATTATGGTGAACGAAATTAAATCAAACGTTTCAAATTCCCAGATAGCTAACCAGATCCACTTAGATCAGTCAGTACACATAACAGAAAATTCAGATATCCTTTCCCGGATAATAAACAAGCTCATAACAAGTATCTTGATACCTATTACTTACATGTATCAAAATGAACTACGAAAATAGGGGGAAGGATCCTAGACTTCACTTATACCATTTAAAAAGTTATTTCCCGTATTTTACACCACTTTCTTGAAGTTCTTTCAAAAGTGTAAAAGCAAGGTTTAACTGTAGTGTGGAAAATTTAACTTAAAAAATAATGTCCTCAACACAATGAACAATACAAAAATACCCTCACTGATAACATCTTCAGCGATAAAACTCTAAGCAAGCATATGTTTACATTGTTCTCTATGCTATGTCTGATGGAGAAGATGTTCTACTGATGTTAAGGTATCACAAACATTGTTTGGACAATGTCCTTGTGCACAGTATCATCTGCATTAAAACTAAGCAATTTAGGAAAAACTAAAACATGACAGCTTGTACATTGTGCAAGAAAGTAAATGTCAGTTATACACTGATAAACCAAAACATTAAGACCACCGCCCACCATGACACTGAATGCCTCCTGATGATACTGCGAGCAAGCGATGCGGTAAAGAAGTATGTAACAGGAGCAGACGCGAAAGAGGGATCACCCTAGCAAATATATAGGCCACAAATGAGGAAATCCACTGAGAATAGTGACTTCGTCAAAGTGCAAATTATTATTATTATTATTATTATTACTATGCAGACCCAGTGAAAGAGTATCTCGAAGCTGGCGAAGCTGGTCAATTTTCACGTGCTACTGTCGTGACCACCTATAGAAAGAGGTAGGACAGTGAAATTACCACTAGGTGTTAAATGGTTGGACTTACACGACTCTTCACAGAACAAGTGGTTCAGAGGCTTGTCTGCTCTGTAAAGTAAGACAGATGTGGCATCCCTGCTGAAAGAGCACAATGCTGGTTCACTCACACATGTTTTGGAGTACACCATTCATCATACATTGATGAACAAAGAGCTCCGCAGCAGACCATCCCTAATGTTCACCCAACAACATCGAAGACATGCTGACAGATGTGAACGACCTCCATCCTTTCATTCCTGAAGTCTTCCCCCAACAGATATGTCATCTTTCAGTAGTATAATTGTCTGTGTCTAGGAGCCAGAACATTGCAACAGTGCTTTGAGGAATGTTATAGTGAATTCACATTGATGCCTCTGTTACTAAATTCATCTGCACTGCTATCGGGTGCCAATACAACGTACACAAATCGGCGGCTTGTTATGTGTGTGAATTACATGACCTGTGCATAGGCATCTAAAGCTACGTGCCTCCACAAACCTACCAACAAACTGTCGCATCCCTGATATGCAGAATCAACGATTTATTTATGTTTAATTCCAAATACAGACAAACACGCTGTTAAATAGGTAGTCATAATGTTTCGGCTCATCAGTGTATCACAGTTAAGGCAAACAACATACAGTTAAGATCTGTGCAAGAACTTCCAAGGAAGTAAGTGACGCTAATTCGTAATATTACAGAAATATTTAGAAACACCTTCCAAGGGACAAAATGAGTAAGAAACCCAGAGACCAATTGAGGGATTAAATACACGATAAATGGAGTGTGGAACAAAAGTCAATCAAACAATCAAAAACAGAAAGAAAAGAAAAACTAGTTAATAACTCGAGAAAGTAGTTTTCAATAAAACATAAACAAATTGAGTATTGCCCATTATCATTTCTGAACAAGAAAATCAAGTTGGTTTGGTTTTGTTTTGCTATATGGCGCAAAAAACAACTGGGGTCATACGCACCCAAGTCAAAACTGTAGACACAAGGACAAAAAGAAGTTAAAAATCGACTATACGTCGGTTCCATTTGACTTAATATTAGATAGCAAAAATAGGCAAGTAGAAAAAGGGCTAGAAAAAGACACCATACAGAAACGGACGTCCAAAACTAAAAATTAAATGGCCTTCGCCATATTGCTCTGGCAGATAAAAAGTAAAACGCAGTCGACAGCCCGTGCGTCATTTACTAAAACGGCCGATAACTCAGATGGCAAACCCAAATGGGAATGTAAATGGTTAAAAAATTGGCATTCTGTCAGGAAGTGGCGGACAATTAAAACTTGGGCGCAATGTGTACAAAGTGGTGGGGTAGTGCCACTTAGCAAATGCCGATGGCTAAAAAGGAGGTCCCCAATACGCAGCCTACTTAAAATGATCACCTCCTGGCGGAAGGGCCGACAGATGGTCACCAAAGCCACTGGAAGAGGCTCAATAAGCCGGAGCTTATTCCCGTGAAGTGAGAACCATTGGCGATGCCAAAGGGACACCACCTCCTGACAGATGGAAACACAGAGATCATCGGAGGGAATATAGGAACTCGCGGGCTGAGGTACAAGGACTGCAGCCTTGGCAGTGGCATCAGAAACCTCGCTTCCTGGCAGACTGGCATGACCAGGAACCCACAGAAACGTCACAATGGCTCCACCAAGAGTTTTCCTAGACCCGCTGCACTAAGGGATGAGCAGTGTACAGCACACACAGACTTTGAAGGGCGCTGAGTGAGTCTGAGCAGAGGACACAACTGAAAAGACTATGTCGCCGGATGTTCTCCTTGGCCTGATATAGGGTGAAGAACTTGGCTGTAAATACTGATCCGTGAGCCTGTAGTGGATATCGAAAGACATGGGTGCCAATGACAAATGCACACCTGATCCCATGGTCAGTCCGAGATCCATCAGTGTATACAAAGGTACCATCGTGAAGTTCCATGCGAAGGTCATGAAACTGAAGGCGATAGACTGAGGCTGGAGTAGTGTCCTTAGGAAGCGAATGAAAGTCAAGGTTGATATGTGTCACTTCACGAAGCCAAGGTGGTGAAGGGTTCACACCCACCGGGAAAAGTGCAGGTAGTGTGAAGTTAAGTCCCTTAGCAAGGGCCGAAAGTGGACTCCAGGAGGTAACAGGGAAGAGGGAAGCACCTCTTACTGGCAATCAAAGTAATCATTGAAGAAGGAAGTGTAGGATGGGCGGCCACACATGGCAGACAAACAGCATGCATACCTGGTGAGAAGAGTCATGGCGCTAGGACAGTGGTAGTTCAGCAGCTTCAGCATGCAGACTCCCAACTCGGCTAGTGTAAAAGGCACCGGTGGCCAAATGGATGCCACAATGGTGGATAGTGTTGAGATGGCATAAGATGGATGGACGTGTAGACACATAAACAAAGCATCCATAGTCGAGCTTCGACGGACAAAGGACAGGTACAAACGGAGGAGGAACTGCGTACAGCAGGCTGCCAGGTAAGATACATGGGAGGACCAAGAGCGTTTCCTATTGAGGAATTTCGTAGTTTCAATGAACGGAAGTGCACGAGGCCCAAGATGCAAAGATGGTGAGCGAAACCAATCACGTCGCTAGAAATTACTACAGTGTCAGTGGAAAATCGAAAGTCAATGTCTATACTCCTGGAGTAAAGACGATAAAGACATCGCCGAAGGCGCCGTTCCGTGAGAAAGGTCCGTGGAGAACTGCAATAGATTGTAAAATCGTCAACAAAAAGGGAGCCAGAGATTCCCAGCAGGTGACAGGCCATTATAGGGTTAATAGCGATAGCAAAGAGGATGAAGCTCAGGACGCCACCCTGAAGCACACCATTTTCCTGGATAAAGGTGTCTGACAAGGCAGAACCCACACGCACCTTGACAACTCGGTCTGTTAAAAATGCCTGAAGGCAACAGGGCAGGCAGCCACAGAAGCCCCATGTGTAAAGAGTACGGAGGATACCAGTTCTCTAGCAGGTGCCGTAGGCCTTCTCCAAATAGAAAAACATGGCCACAGTCTGGGCTTTCTATAGAAAACCATTCATGACATGGATGGACAAAGTAACGAGATGGTCAACTGCAGAACGCCACACTCTAAATCCACGCTGTGCATTCGTCAGTAAATTGCAAGACTTGAGCCACCATAGCAACTGGGCATGACCCATAGGTTCCACCGCCTTGCAAACACAGCTCGTAAGAGAGATGGGGTGGTAGCTAGAAGGAAGGTTTTTGACCTTATCGGGCTTAGGTATGGGTATGATGGTGCCTTCATGCCAGTGTCTGGGAAATGTGCCCTCTGCCCAGAACCGATTGTAGATTTCAAGCAGAAAGTGCTTGTCCGCAAGAGAAAGGTGTACAATAGTGAATGTGGATGTCGTCTGGCCCTTGGGCGGAGGATTGGGATGAATTGAAATGATGATTTAGCTCCCTCGTAGTAGAGGTGGCATTGTAGTGCTCACGATTGTGAGAAGAGAAGGGTATAGCCTCAGCCGCCTCCGCTCGTTTCTGGTGGAGGAAGGCAGGGTGAAAGTGAGAAGAGCTCGAAACTTCCGCAAAATGGCGCCCCAAGATGTTGGATATATCAATAGGGTCCACAAGGACATCGTCTGCTACTGTCAGTCCGGAAATTGGGGAATGGATGCTGGTCCCAGAGAGCCGTCAGAGTTTGGCCCGTGTGACAGACAAAGGGATGGAACTTAACAGAACTAGTGAAAGAAATCCAGCTAGTTTCTTTGCTGTCTTGAAGAAAGCGACCACACTTTGCATGCATCTGTTCATAATGAATGCAGTTTGCCATCGTAGGATGATGGTTAAAAATGCGGAGAGCACATCTCCATGTGCGAATTGCGTCACGGCATGCCTCAGTCCACCAAGGGAGTGGGACATGACATGGTAAAGAGGAAGGAATGTTCTGCAGCAGTAAGAATAATGTTTGTGAGATATTGCACCTAGTCACCACAACTAGAGAAATCTTGTTCTTCAAAGGTCGCTAGGGAGGAACAAAGCTGCCAGTCAGCCTTAGTAAGCTGCCATTTGGGCATGCATGTGGATGGGGTAGGAGTCACCAAACTGATAGCGTACGGAAAATGGTCGCTCGAGTAGGTGTCGGAAAGAACAGATCACTCAAAACAATGGACAAGCTGGGCAGTGCAGAAGGAAGGTCCAAATGGGAATAGGTGTGCGAGGGGTTGGACAGGAAAGTGAGTTCTCCAGTGTTAAGGCAGAAGAGGTTAATTAAGGTCAGCCAAGAGGGCACCTCTCTGACAGGGCCTGGGAGAACTCCAAAGGGGATGATGCGCATTAAAGACACTGAGCAGCAAAAACTGGGAAGGTAGCTGCCCAATAATCTGAAGAAAGTCTGCCCTGGTGAAATCGAATGATGGACATAAATGGTACAGGGGGGAAAAGTCAGGACAGGAAAGAAGAGGCAAACTGCAACAAACAGCTTGAAGATGGGTAGTCCGGGAGATGGGTTGACTATGTATGTCAACCCGTATGAGCAGCATGACACCCCCATCAGATGGAATGCCGACCTCATGGGCAAGGTCAAAACAAATCAGTAGGAAATGTGAAAGCTCAAACCAGTTGTGAGAGCGCATTTTCGTTTCCTGAAGGCAGAGTACAAGGGGGCACTGCGATGCTAAAAGCAGCCATAAATCCTCTTTGTGGGACCAAAGGCCGTGAACGTTGCATTGGAGGAGAGTCATGATGAGGAAGAGATGTAGGGGTGTCACCTCGCCAGTGCTGCACTAATATTAGTCTTAGTTGTAGGAAAGAGGAAATTTTATTGAAAGTCAATGAACGTGCGGTTAGACAATGGAATCTGGGGCTGCTGGCAGTGTGTGGAAACAGTTGACAGAAGGACAGGAAATGCAAACATGGCACTTGTGAGCGTGGTGTTGAAACGCCGCTGTTGCATGCACGAATTGCTTTGTGTGAAGCAACAACGAGGCAGCGAAACATAGCGTTGCTTGAAGTTATTGTGATGTGAGGTGAGATGAGGAACAAGGCCAGAGCCAAGTCGAGACTTGTAGATGGCTTACGTTCGGGAATTTGTATCTGCCATAGTTTCTCTCTCTCTCTCTCTCTCTCTCTCTCTGACACTACATCAGAGGCGAGGGGAAAGGCAGTTTAAATAGTAAGGTACTTTTACCAGTAAAGCATTGGGATGGACCTGTGCTGGTCCACGCTTATAGGGGCCAGTCTGGAAGCAATGTTGTAAATGTTGTAGGTAAATCTTACTTTATTTCTATGTACTTGATCGGGTTGTATTCCACCTCCAGGGACACAACACCGGGGTGCGATGGAATGACAGCCAGGTACTTGGAGATTGCATGGTCAGCCTGAAGAAGGGCAGTGGCAGCGGTCTGCAGCATCCAGGATGGGCCACGTTCGCTTCCCACCTGGCATACCGGGTTCCAGGCGAGGCGTACGCTATGGAAGGCGCTGCAGCACTGGAGCAGCGCCAGAGACAGCAGCGGGGTCGCCATCCAGCAAGCACCACTAGCTGCAAGTTGTGGCACATTGTCCATGAGGGCGCAATTTTAAGTCTGGTCCTGTCCTGTGAGCAGCAGCGGCCAAGTGCTACGAGTGACCAGTACATCCACCTTTGTCCCATGGTCGGACAGAGCAGGCTAAACGGGGCAGCGGGCAGCGAGGACCAGGGACTATAGCATTCTCCGAAATAGCGGGCAGCGACAGTACGCCAGCCGCTACGCCGCAGTAGGCAAGGCTGACCGGGCTAGCGCAGCTGAGTTGCCTTGCACACGACAGCAGCGGTGTTGGCATATCAGGAGTTGCTGATCCGGCTGAACTCGCAGCACAGTGCGCAGGCGGCCACCGAGACTACGCTGCACTCATTGAAGTGCTGTAAATTATGAGAATAAAGTAATGCCAGCAAATACCACTGTATCACTCTGCATTGCCCCTTGATGCTCTTGAACTTGCTCAGCCTCCTGACGAAAGACGGCAGTGGGTCCCGGCTTCAGCTCGCCCATCTGGAGTCCCGGGCTCAATGATCCCGACACCCCGCAACAGTGTTGCCAGGAGTGGTGACGGTTACAACGCTGGTACCGAATTTCCACTCCTACATTTTATGTCGTGCAAATAACGTTGAGGTGCGCCTGTGTAGAGGGGTAGTTGATGTGTTTGGTTGCGTTTGTGACAGGTGGTCGCACACTTCTTGTTACATCTTGTCGTTTGGGAAGTGTTCGTCCACACCATGATAGGGAGGAAAGCAGGACTGTCACCTGGACACGGGCACAATGGGGACGGGTGAGTGACGTTTGATCTACTGTTTATGTGTCTTTTTTGTATTTTAAGGGGTTAAGTGTCCATTCCAAATGACTTTTTGAAGGTCTTTTTTGTAAGACCAGAATAGCCTTTAGATTTATCTGGATTCTAAGCGATGTAATTTTTGTAACCTGTCAGGCCACGGATATCCATGTACAAAGTGGCTGCCAAGGCACTGTTTTATTTGTGAGAGATTTGGTCATTTGGTGCGTAATTGTTCAGAATGTAGATGGGCGATGATTCGCCGCAAGGACTATGTTTAAAGAGTGTCAGAGTGAAATTAATGGCAACAGTGGATCTGTAAGCAAGAATAATGGAAACACGGTCAGCAGCGGCAGTGACTACAGCAGAAGCTGTAGCCGCTCTAACAGAGCAAATTTGGGTATTGTCAGAGGTGAGGATACATGACGCGGAAAAATATTAAGAATTAGCAGGCAGATTTGACGCATTGCAAGTAGGGGAAGGGACGTCGGGTGAAAGTAAATTGCAGGTCGGGGAGTGTCATAGACCGTTTGACCCAGCAATCGCGGCATCAATTAACCCCTTTTTCGGGTAAAACAATGGAGGATGTGTCGGTATTTCTTAATGACATCACAACAGCTGAGCCCAATGGGTGGTCGGATGTTGTAATGTTGAGAGTGGCGAAGTTACACTTGATAGGGGATGCCAAGTTGTATGTACTGTACCATGACTTGTTGAACAATGTGGGGAAGTTTGCAAAGCTTGAGTCTGGTTTACACCAGAGGTACCAAAAACAGAATAGTATCAGGTTTTTTCTAGAAAAATTAAGTGCGTTAGTTATGAGAAGAAATGAGACTGTGGAGGTTTTCTCAGACAGGCTTCGAAAGCTGAATGCACAAACGTACGAACTGTTACAGAATGGGGACACTAATAAAGTGCTGTTACAAGAGGCCGAGAACAGGGCATTAGATGTGTTTTTGCGGAGAGTACTGCCGGAGATGTCACATTGGGTGAGAATGGAGAATCCCAGTGATCTTGCAGTGGCTCTAAGTATTGCTACATACTTAGAGGAGGTAGATTATGCAGCGAAGCAAAGGGTGGAGCATAAAGTTCTGGCAGCAGAAATTAAGTGTTTTGGTTGTGGCCAGGTAGGACACATTAGGAGGCAATGTCAGTGTCAGTTGAGGTGTTACTCATGTGGGAAAATGGGTCACCGGGCAGTGAACTGCAGGAGTAAAAGTAGAGCGGAACCTCGCTGACAGCAGCCATTAAACGAGAATGGGACTGCTTCAACTGTCGGAGGGTGGTCCCAGTGAAATTAGGTAATGCGCTTGTAGATGCAAAGACAGAATGCTGCTAATTAGGCTTGGTGAACAGAAGGGGACAGAGGTTTCTGGTTGACACGGGGGCACACGTGTCTCTTATTAGTCTAGACGTGGTTAGCAGGAGAAGGCTTGAGCCACCATGTTATAGGTTACGTATATTGGGGGATAATAAAGCGGGTACGACGGTACTTCAATCTGTGATCGCAGGAACTAAGTTTAGTGAGCAGGTAGAAGTGTTACCATGTGTGGGTGAGGGGTATTCGGTGATTCTCGGACTGGGCTTCCTTGAAAAACATCGTGCGAAGATAGATCTTTGGTAACAAATAGTGGAACTCAGTGGAACAATTTTTGCATGGGAGAAACGGTTGCAAATGGACAAACGTCGCAATGCGTACTTAACACGAAGGTGACGCCAGCTACAATGCGAACGGATTCATTAACACTTTCGCTGCGGCTGACACTTATAAGCGTCGCAACAACCCACAAGCCAGTGCGGCTGACTCTTATAAGCGACCGCACTAACTGTCGGATTACTCAGTCTAGTTGCAGCGTGTAAGCTACGATCAATGCGTGTAAACTTTTGTTTTTTGTGGTCACTTATCGAACGTATGTTGTTCATAATGGCGGGTGATGAACGGACACCTGGACCTTATAATGTGAAAAGGAGCAGGAAAAGTGTTAAATTGACAAAGGAACAGTTACTTAGTATACTAGACGACAGTGATTTTCTGTGTAGTGAGGACGAAGCATACCACAGAGATTGTCATTTAGAGGCTGCAGAAGAATTGCAGACTGATGACAGCGTGGAAGCACAGCTTTCGCATCTCCTGACCTGTCACACGGAAATAATCCAGGTGAGTCCTGGCATAAAGAACCACATAATACGCAATATCACTCATTTACAATGGAAGAAGTTTTGCAAATTCATCCTGCTGGCAATTCTCCTATGGATTTCTTCAGATTATTGGTAACAGACGAAGTGTTGCAACTTGCAGTTGACGAAGCGAACAATAACGCAGTCAACATACTGCTGAGCGAAAGGATCTAGGATCTGTAAATGGAAACTTCTAAGTATAGGCGAATTACTAGTTTTCCTGGGTGTTTCGTTACATATGGGTAACGTTAAGTATCCGCGATTACAAGACTACTGGAAGAAAGAACCGCTGTTTGAGAACAGAGGAATAGCGATAAGTATAAGCAGGGACCGGTATTTGATCATTATTACGCTCTCCGCATTTTACAAAAAATCCACTTCCAGGAAACCCGAAACCAGACGATCGTTTATACAAGATACGACCTACATTGAATTATTTTAACATGAGAATGTCACACGTGTATTACCCGGAAGAGATTTATCAATGATTCTTTGGAGAGGAAGGTTGTCATTTAGACATTACATAAAAAGCAAACGTAATAAATATGGCATTAAGATGTGCATGCTTAACAACCCAGACGGTTTCATAAATAAGTGCGCTGTGTGCACGGGAAGTAGTGGAGATATGGGGAAAAATGTCATGCAGAAAATCTGCATGTTGGTCATCGCATTTACTTGGACAATTATATTAACAGTTTTCATCTAGCTGCAACTCTGTTGAACCTAAAAACACTTTCCACAGGTACTCTGAAATTAAATAGGGAATATACCCCCGAAGACGTTGTATCAGCAAAACTTGGGAGAGGAGTGGTATTCTAATGGAGTTATGATTGGAAAATGGAAGGATCGACGAGAGGTTTCCTACATTTCCACAGAACATCTAAATGTTATGGAGCAAGTGGCGAATGCGCGCCAGCAAATAGTCACGAAACCTTTGGCTATTATTAGGTACAATGCGTGTATGTCTGGGACTGATAAACAAGATCAGATGTTATCGTATTATTTATGTGAAAGAAAGACTATCCGCTGGCCGAAAAAACTACACTTTCATGTCACTGACATGCTAGTTTTCAATTCTCTCTATCTGTACAACAAATACTCACGAAATAAAATGACGTTGTACGATTACAGAATGAACATTATAAAGGGCTTCCTTCCACCAATGGACTTTCCACGACATGTGAGCAAGAAACATCACAAACACACGATGTGCAAAAGCGGGAAGCTACTGCACGAAAGAAGCAAGTTATGAGGAAACGGTGTAAGAAGTGCGCGGAACAAGGCAAGCGCACTGATACACGATACGAGTGTACAACCTGCCCAGACAAACCTGGATACTGCTTGAACTGCTGTATAATTTCCCATTAGTAGCAAAAACGCGATAATATCGGGGAAATTCCCATTATCAAAGACAACTTCTTTTATTTCTTTTGACATTGCATGGTTTCTTTTCATGACATGAAAGGTTAGGACATTTTCAGGAGTACTCAGAAAATGAGGTTTTCTTTTGTGTTAAGTCGACTTATTTCTTATTGCGTTGTAAAGCATTCACTTCGGTTTTCTGCGAAAGAATCTGTTGAGCTAAATTTGTTTTAATAGCACCGTAATTGAAGTGATGGGGGACACGAGAGAAGCCTCCACGTAGGGTGTGTTTCGCTTACTAATTTCTACACATCCGAGCGTCCCCTGGGCGTCTATGATAAATGCAGGCGGCTAATTCTCTCATACCAGGACCAAACATGCTACTAAATTGACGTCGTCTATCATAGTTAATCTTAAAAATGCGCATTTGAAGTAAATATAATTTCAAGTGAATCCAGTTTCCTTTTTCCGTTTTTTCAATCTTAAGAATTTACCTTTCGGAATCCAAATTTTTCCTGAATGCAGTGGATTTATCGCTTATTTGAATTGTATTTTTTGTTGCATTACCAACAAATCGCGAACATTTGAATGACGCCTGTGACCCCTATAGGTCTCAGACAGCAAACAGACTTTGAAACATGACCACAATCCAGTCGAAGCTTATTTGAAGTAATGCATCTAAGGTGTCATCATTAAGTCAGTATAGAACATGATCCTACAGATCTTACAAGGTCTTGACGTCAGCCTGTTGCTCAGGTGTGCTTAGGAGCGTCGGCCCCGACGGTACCTGCCGTTTCAGAGTGTTACCGGCCCGCACTCGAACGTTGCCGGGCAGCACCGATGCCGCAGGGAAAGTGTTAAAGGTCGATCAGCAGGATAACATACCGGCAGGTACGGGGAAGATAGTCCGGGTTTCGATAAATACAC
Organism: Schistocerca serialis cubense; assembly: GCF_023864345.2. Taxonomy (NCBI): domain Eukaryota; kingdom Metazoa; phylum Arthropoda; class Insecta; order Orthoptera; family Acrididae; genus Schistocerca; species Schistocerca serialis. The sequence goes on from NC_064642.1 coordinate 672,655,249, forward strand.
TTACCAAGGGAAACTTTGTACATGGTGGAGCCACTCCGAGTAATGAGGAGTTGGATAATGCGCGCTGTTTTGTGCGGAGTTTAGCTCACGCAAGTTATGTGGAAGGAGATTATAGGATTCCTGTAAGTACAGATAACTTCGGCAGAGTGGATTTTAGCTTGTCGAAAGGGTTGTTATTGGCCACATTGGGGGTTTTTGATGAAGATGACCACGATAGGGAGGATTTGGAGGCGAGCCATAAGCAAAACGTCGATGCAGCGCAACTGAGGGGAAAATTAAAGCATTTGCAGGGAGACGACAGTGTCGCATTGGAGGAATTGCTATTGACATTTAGCGAGTTGTTCGAAACACAGGGTAGGTTACGGGCAACACCGATTACCAAGCATCACATACCAACGGAGGATAATACACCAGTGTTTAGGAAATCATATAGAGTAGCACGTCATATGCAACCGCTACTGGAGGAATTTATAGAACGACTACTACGGGATGGAATCAAAGAACATAGCGATAGTCCGTATTCAAGCAATGTAGTTCTCGTACCTAAGAAGTCGGTGGATGGTACGAGGAAATATAGGTTCTGTTGTGAATATAGGTTTCTGAATGCGAAAACCATTTCGGACGCATATCCGATTCCAAATATCACGGACACATGGGATAATCTGGGTCAATGTAAGTATTTTACGACAATGGATTTACGGAGTGGATACCATCAGTTGGAAGTAGCGCCTGAGGATAGGGCAAAGACAGCTTTTACTGTTTCCGGGAGACACTATCTTTTCAGCGATTATTAGATGGGGTTTTAAGGGGATTGAAGCCAAAGACATGTATGTTTTACCTAGATGACATAGTATTTTCAAAGGATATACCAGAACACGTATCACGGTTAAGAGAAGTCTTTAGAAGAATGCGGACGGCACGGTTAACATTAAGTTTAGAAAAATGTAATTTTGCGCAGACGCAGGTCAAATATTTAGGTCGCGTAATTAGCGAACAAGGGGTTCAAACCGATCCTTGGTTAACAAAGGCAGTTCAAAATTTCCCAACACCACGTACCACGAAGCAGTTACAATCGTATATTGGTTTATGTTCATTCATCGTAAATTTGTAAAAGATTTTGCTAAAATAGCCGAGCCGTTAACAAAGCTCAAGGTGTTAAATGTCAATGGACGGAGGAATGCCAGAAAGCTTTCGATTAATTAAAAATGAGATTAGTTTCTGGTCCGGTCTTGGTGTTTCCGAATTTTGAAGACGACTTCATCTTATCATGTGATGCTTCAAATGGCGCAGTAGGATGTGTTTTGGGACAAATGGTGAATGGACAGGAAAATCCGGTGGCGTATGCTTCCAGACAGTTAAATAGGGCAGAGCGGAATTATTCCACAACGGAAAAGGAGATTTTGGCTGTAATATATGGAGTAACGTATTTTTGTTGTTACCTTTATGGTAGGAAGTTTAAGGTCGTGACAGATCATGCAGCGTTGAGATGGTTACTGGAACTCAAGGATCCTTCTAGTTGGTTAACACGGTGGGCCCTAAAATTAAGTGAGTTTGACTTTGAAGTAATTCATACGCCAGGGAAGAAACACAGGAATGCAGATGCATTAAGTCAGCAAGTTAGACGCATTAGAAAGAGTGGGTAAGAGTGTCGCGGAAAGGCAAACAGCACAAGCAGAGGATGAGGAGTGCCAGGGTTTTAGAACTCAACCACATTTCATTGTGGAGGGAAATTTGTTGTGTAGAGTTACCAGGTGTGGACCACGGGTAGTGGTACCAAAGAGTTTGAGAGAGGAAGTCTTAAAGCAGCCCCATGATCATGTGCTTTCAGGGCATGGGGGTCGTCGAGCAACGGAAAGACGAGTAGGAGAACGATTTTGGTTGTGCACTCGGAGAAAAGATGTGGGACAATACGTAGCAAATCGTGTACCGTGTGCGCAACAAGTGGATGTGACGCGCGCAAGAATTCCATTGCAACAGTTACCAGAGGCTTCGAAACCTTCAGAGTTCATCGGACTTGATATCTGCGGGCCATATAACAAAGCACCGACAGGGAATCGTTACGTTTTAATTATAATTGATCACTTTTCGCGGTTTCTAGCCATGGTCGCAATACCAGACCAACAGGCAAGTACGGTAGCGTAATGTTAAGTCAATAACTGGTCATTGAAGTTTGGGGTGCCTGATACCATAATTACGGATCAGGGAACGAACTTCATGTCCGAATTAATGTCACACTTGTATCGGTTATTGAGAATTAAAAAATTATGGTCCAGACCATTTCATCCGCATGCGAATGGGAGAACGGAGCGAGTACGTACGACAATTTCAAAAATGCTAAGTTATTGTGACTTCTGAAATTTTCCCGGCGTATTTCTTCTTCTAATAATTTCCGGGTATGCAGCCGGATCCCGTCGACATACTGCCACGATATTTCGGCCCAGAGACGTCCGGCCATCATCAGGTGAGTACACAACTACTGAAGAGCCCAGGTGCAGTCGCGGTATTTATGCCGAATCTCGCGCATGCGAAATGTACTGGCATCCTACAGCACATGCGTCAGGTGTTGACATGCGCAGCATAGCCGAGTTGTACGTGCTGCCCTCGGTGGTGAAAATAAAGGTTCATCTAGTCATTGAGTATCGAATGACGCTGTCGATTCCGCTGTGATTGTATAATTTTAATAACAGGATTCCAATTTTTATCCAGCTGAAAGCCGTTGTCACGATTTATAAGATTATTGGCAAGACGTATTTCCACTGATTCCTTGATTACGGAATCCCAAAAACCGGAAACCGGGGCTAAAATTTTTGTTCCATTGTATTCCATTGAATGTCCCAATGAAATACAGTGCTCTGCTACTGCCGATTTTGACGATTGTCGCAGACGGGTGTATCTTTCATGTTCTATACATCGTTCATGGACAGTTCTTGTCGTCTGGCCAATATATGCAGAGCCACATTCACAGGGAATTTTGTAGACGCCTGCTTTCTTCAGTTGTAAATCGTCTTTAACGGATCCAACCAGGGCCCGGTTCTTTGCTGGTGGACGGAAGATAACCTTGATTTTATTTTTCTTCAGTAATCGGCCTATTTTCGAAGACACATTCCCAGCGTATGGAAGGAACGCAGTTGATTTAAAGTCGTCATCTGCGTCCTCAGTGCGTTGCTTCTTGTTATGATAGTTGCGCATGGCCTTCCTTATTTGGCGAGAAGTGTAGCCATTCTCTTTGAAAACCTTTTCCAAGTGTTCTAATTCTGCGTGGAGGTTTTCATCATCCGATATTATATGCGCTCGATGTATTAAGGTACTGAGAACACCGGCTGTTTGTGCTGGGTGATGGCAGCTTGACGCCTGGAGATACAGATCTGTGTGAGTCGGTTTCCTGTACACAGAATGTCCTAATGACCCATCAATTTTACGGCGTACTAGCACGTCTAGAAATGGTAAAGTGCCCTCTTTTTCAATCTCCATCGTAAATTTGATGTTCTCATGTAATGAGTTTAAGTGATGAAGGAATTTCTCCAGTTCCTGTCTGCCATGAGGCCATACAGCAAAAGTATCATCTACGTACCGCCAGAAGACCGTAGGCTTTAAAACAGCAGACTGAAGTGCTTTCTCCTCAAAGTCCTCCATAAAGAGATTAGCTCCACAGGCGACAAAGGGCTCCCCATGGCGACGACGTCTGTTTGTTCAAAGAATTCGTCATTGAATAAAAAGTACGTTGAGGAGAGTATATGTTCAAACAAGGCCGTCATTTCTGCACTGAATAAGTTACCAATAAGATGTAATGATTCCATTAAGGGCACTTTGGTAAAAATGCTGTAAAAACATCCTGCGCTGTAGGATGCCAGTACATTTCGCATGCGCGAGATTCGGCATAAATACCGCGACTGCACCTGGGCTCTTCAGTCAATGTGTACTCACCTGATGATGGCCGGACGTCTCTGGGCCGAAATATCGTGGCAGAATGTCGACGGGATCCAGCTGCATACCCGGAAATTATTAGAAGATGCTAAGTTATTATATGAATGGAAACCATGATAACTGGGACGGAAATTATTAGAAGATGCTAAGTTATTATATGAATGGAAACCATGATAACTGGGACGTTTACCTTCCGTACGTGGTATCAAGTTATAACACCAAAATACCATTCGAGACGGTCTATGGAAGAAAGATGCCATCACCATTTGACTTTCTATGCCCAAAATCGGGAGCTAAAGAGACACAGTGAGGATATTTGCACGGACAATACGGGAAGTCTGGAAGAGGGTACAGAAGGCCAATACAAAGGCATTGGAAACGCAGGAAGAACCGAATAAGTGGTTGGGACCTTTACCACAGTACAGGGTAGGTCAATGGATATTGATCACGAATCCATATACACCTAAGGGAGAGACGAAAAAATTCACCACGGACCATACCAGGTCGTGGAGATGACTTCGCCTGTAAATGTTAAAGTGCAGCTGCCAACAAAAACATCCATTATCCACGTGAGTAGGGTAAAGCCTTTCAAAGGAATGGTGGACGGATTACCTCAATTACAAGGAAGTGACCCAACTGCAGAGGCCAGGCAAAGCAAACGGAAGGAGGAGGTCGCGGTGGAGGGACAACAGCAGACACATAACGTTCCGTATGCTTTACGGTCACGGAGGGAGTAAAATATTGTATGTGTAACACTGCAAGCCTTGTTTACATTTTGTGTTTTGTATCAAGGGATAGTATGCGTTTTTTTGTGTTTTGGTGGATCAGATAATAGTTGCGGTTTTTTTTTAGTGTACTAACGGGAATTTTTCGAGGATGTCGTACGATGTTGTAGTAACTTGTAGTGGAAAAGAGGCGGTACAAACATGTTCGTTCCTTTTCTTCGCAGGGTCTACGTATGTGGACGTGCTGGATGATAGCCATGGGGATAGCTATCCGGGAGGGGTTCTGGAGATATTACCAATGCAAAATCTGACATATTTGAACTCCACATTAAATCCAGAGTTTTTGGAAACTTTGCATTGCACATGCGCAAGAGGGATCTATCACGGTTAATAAAGTATTAGAACAGCATTGGAGCAACAAGATAATGACAGTGAGCATTTCAGCCACAGGGTGTGCTGTTTTTCTATTTTATCTTGAGTGTAGCTTTGTGGAGAGAGTGGAGACGTGCACCAGTAGAGGAGATGCCAACATATCAGTTGCCTATGGCATGGGTAATCAGTGTGAACAGTGTATAGGTGTATAATGTTTTGATGTTCTCGTTAGCTTTAGTCCGTAGAACGTAAGTTTTGTGAACAAGGTGTGTTACGCAACCACAGGCCACGTCTGTTATATTTCGATTTGGGACGAATCTTGTTGAAAGGAGGGAAGTGTGATGCGCTATTATTAGTCTGACCCCCAGGAAAGAGGAAATTTTATTAAAAGTCAGTGAACGTTGGACGATGGAATCTGGGGCCACTGGCAGTGAACAGCTAGTAGGGCAGGAAATGCAAAAATGGCACTCGCGAGTGCAGTGCTGCGACGGCACTATTGTGCGCACGAGTTGTTTTGTGTGAAGCATCAATGTGGCAGAAAACTGCAGTGTTGCTTGAAGTTATTGCGATATGAGGTGAGGAACTAGGCCAGAGCCAAGTCGAGACTTGGAGAAGGCTGACGTTCGGGAATTTGTCTCTGCCATAGTTTCTGTCTCTCTCCGACATTACGTCAGGGGCGAGGGGAAAGGTAGTTTAAATAGAGAGGTACTTTTACCTTGGGACAGGGTGTGCTGGTCCACGCTTATAGGGGCCAGTCTGGCAGCAATGTTGTAAATATTCTACGTAAACCTTACTTTATTTCTATGCACTTGTTCGTGCTGTATTCTGCCTCCGGGGACACAACACCGGGGCACAACGGAACGGCAGCCAGGTACTTCGAGACTGCACGGTCAGCCTGAAGGAGGGCTGTGGCAGCGATCTGCAACATCCAGGACAGGCCACGTCCACTTCCCACCTGGCATTCCGGGGTCCGGACGAGGCCTACACTATGGGAGATGCGGCAGTGTTGGAGCAGCGCCAGAGACAGTAGCGGGGGTTGCCATCCATCAAGCATCACTAGTGGCCAGTTGCGGCACAGTGTCCAGGAGGGTGCAGGTCCCAGTACGGTCCTGTCCTGTGAGCAGCAGTGGCCAAGGGCTACGGGTGACCAGTACATCCACCTTTGTCCCATGTTCGGACAGAGCAGGTCAAACGGGGCAGAGGGCAGCGAGGACCAGGGACTATAGCAGTCTCCGAAATAGCGGGCAGCGGCGCTACACCGCGGAAGGCAAGGCTGACCGGGCAAGCGTGGCTGAGTTACGGCCTTGCACACGGCAGCAGCGGTGTCGGCATACAAGGAGTTGCTGAGCCATCTGGACTCGCGGCACAGTGTGTGGGCGGCCGCCGACACTATGCTGCACTTATTGAAGCACTGTAAATTATGAGAATAAAGTAACTGCTGTATCACTCTGCACTGCCCCTTGACGCTCTTGAGCTTGCTCGGCCTCCTGACGAAAGACAGTGGCGGGTCCCAGCTTCAGTTCGGCCATCTGTAGTCCCGGGTTCGACAATCCCGACACCCTGCAACAGCAGCTGCCAAGTGACAGCTGGTGAAGAGTTGCTACTGCAGGGCCCAGGAGCAGAAGGATCCCGCTCCATGGGGTGCACAGAAGCACCGGCTTGGTTGTTCAGTCGGTCTCTTGAAAAACAGTTGGTGGTGGGTGCTGACGACACAGAGGCCAGCCAGGCTAAGGTATTGCATTGTGACGCTCTCGAAGAGGATCTCAGAGTTGGCGAAGGAGAAGCCATTTGGATCTGGTGGACTACTTCTAGCCTTTCCGGTTAGAGGAAGAATCGTGTGTTGGTTGGCTGGAGGAAGTCTTCACAGGAGTACTCCTTCTGTTCTTTCCGGCCTACCGCTTGTGTAGCTGGTGACTTCGCCCCTTGACGCGAGAGTCTGACGGCTTGTTGCACAGCTACGATGTTGCCTTGTCGCTGGGTGATTTCACAACTTCAGAGCTGAATTGAAGTCTGTATGGCCGTGTCCTTCATGGAGTGAGGGATAACAAGAACAGAACTGTATGAGCCAGACAGGAGAATGCAGGGTTTGCGACTAGCCAGTAACTTCCAAGCTACTGAGTAAGACATTTTTTTCCTTTACGCAGATCTCTTGGACAACCCACTCGTCAAGATATGCAGGACAATCCCGAGAGGCGGCGGCATGGCCACCATCGCAGTTGGTACAGTGAGGAGGAGGTGGATAATCGCACTCGTGCATATGCCTACCACAGGTGTCACATTTGGCTGGGTGTCGACAATGCGTTCCAGTGAGGTTGAAACGATGACACATAGGGTTCACGATATACGGCCTGACACTGATAATTTTATAGCCTGCTTTGATCTTGGACAGAAGCAACAATCTATCAAAGGTGAGTAAAGGATTGCAGGTGGGTACTGAGGAGGAATCTACCTTTTACATTACACAATGGACAGCGATGACACCCTGATCGGAAAGGTAAGACTGGATTTCCGCCTCGTTAGACCATTGAGCAGTCTGGTGTAAATTACACCACGGGAAGAATTCAAAGTTCTATGGGCCTCGACACGAACAGGGTATCTGTGAAGAAGTGTGGCAGCAAGCAGTAGTAGTGCTTGAGGATCAGAAAAAGGAAGTGAAGTGCCATCTCGTAAATGAGAGCAGGATTTCACTGGGCCAGCAATTGCATTAACGCCTTTCTGAATAACAAATGGATTTACCCTGGTGAAGGATTGACCGTCTTCAGAATGTGAGACCACAAGGAACTTAGATGCAGCAGGAAGGGTCTTTGAATCATTAGCCTCTTTATGTTAAGTAGACATAGATTGGGAAGATATTTGACTCACTGCGAGAAAATCTCCCATGACTGCCAGTATCTCTGAAGGCACACTCCTTCCACCTGGGAGCCCCTTCACAATGGGGTGCACATACCTTAGGTGATTGTTCATACCTCAGGTAACACCACCTGAACAACTGACAGAGGGATCAATTGGCAATTTGGGAAGGTTGCAGCTCAGGCAATCATCCCTCCCTGGGTCTGGCCTGTACCACGGGGTACGTGCGAACCTTATCTGTCAACCTGGGGCTGGAAATTACACGTTACCCAGACACCTGTTACGCGTCAGACACGTGGGCCGGCCTTCAGGAACGCACAGGGAGGAAGAAGAAAAAGAGGAACCCCAAACATCGAAGCAGAGGAACAAGAGGAGAAGAGAAACAGAGAAAGGAAAAGGGAGCAAAAAACAAAAGTGAGACTGTTCTTACACCAGCAACAGACAATGCAGAACATTCCCAATAACATCCCAGGCATGTTCCCCAAGCGGGGAAAAAAGAATAGCAAGAGGATAGACATGCAGCACAGAAGGGAAAAAATGCTGCAAAGACTGGGGCACCGTGGTAGCCAAGCACAAACCCGCCACAGAGTGGCGGCCCCCTGGGGGAGAAAATCAAGTATTTCCAATTGAAAACTCTAAGTTTCTCTCACGTAATTAATGCTTTATTTAAAATAAATAATGTACTGATAGAGCTCTAAAACTTGGTGTTTCACTCACATTTTAAAAATGTATAAGAAAAGATCCTACAACTGAGCTCTTTCTTACCGATATTTCAGGAAGTTTATAAAAGCAAATATAATTCAATATATTGCGCCAACTTGATATTATCAAATGGTTTGGATTTCAGAAGTTATGCTTAACAGTGATAGTGTTAAATGTATTCCGCATATATTACTTTCAGTTTGTATGTTATGTCTTTTCCAGGATATCAAAGTGTAAACAGAAAACAAATGAATTTTTATAATTTTATAGTTAAGAAAACGATTGATTTACCTTAGTTTTCTGGGTTTTATTTCGGTTGACCATTTTTGTTCTTATATTGCAATAACAATAAAAAAACGTGTCTAGATCATCTGCCAGGGCCCATCAACACAATTGTGACCTCAACCACTACATTACCCCGATCTTCCTCCACACATTCTTCCGCTCTTTCCATCCATGTCAACTGATTTGACATGTGTAAGGTTTGACTAATTGTTGATAGAGAGTAAGTGTGAGATTTAACTAATTTCTGATATAGAGTAAAAATAGAAAATAATGAGGCAACAACTGCCTATACCCTTTAAACAGTATGGTCACCTAAGTGGCATAGAATGAATTTTCACTCTGCAGATGAGTGTTTACCAATTTGTAACTTCCTGCCAGATTAAAGCAGTGTGCAGGACCAAAACTTCAATTGGGACCTCTTGCCTTTCATGGACAAGAGCACTTTGTCGATCAAAGACAAAATGTCTCGGGTTTGAGTTCTGCTCTGGCACACAGTTTTCCAAGTTTCAACATATGGTATAGCTCACAATACAACTGGAGTACCTCATAAATTCAAGAACAGAAACGAACCACAGGACGTATATGAACTAACTTTATTTTCTTAGTAGTGTTACAAAGAAATTTACAATATTTTTACAATCAATAACTTTAAACAGAACACAGAGTAACAATGTTTTCTTCTCAGAACTGAAAATTAAATGTGAATAACAAATACTGAGAGTGCCAAAAGAAGGCAAAGTGCCACAATCTGCACTCAGGTTTCATACAATTTGACATCTGCAGTACCATTCAATAAGATATATTAATCCTACGTGCATTTCTGGATGTCACTTCTATACAAATTGTTGTAACAAATAGTGGTCCAAAGTTAATGCAAGTAGTAGATGAACATTCCTCAAATCTTTCACAAAAATAGTTTCAAAAGTCAGATATTTACACAAATTCTCAGAAAGAAATTTTCTGAAACAATATTTTTGCACATGCATGCCATTTTATTTACAATTACATATGCAGTCCCAGACCTACTTCTGTAATTGGCACTATAACAGTAAACATATGAATGTACTCTGTATTTGGATATTACATACAATATTTTGCTTCAGCAACATAAAATATCTCGTGCAATTAGCGCTTTATGGAAACAAAGTAACTCTTGTTTGCCACTGAAGTTACAATGTCGAAACATTAAACCTTTCATTCAATTCAAAGAACATCCATTACGTCATTTCTTCTAGCAAATTTCATCCTTGGGTTAGGCATATTAATGACCCAATTTTCATCAACAGCCACACATTCTTCAAGGAATTATATTATGAAAGTGCTGATGAAAGTGTACTAAACAATGAAGTCATAAAACATGTGCTATACTTTAAAGTAGATCAACATAATATAAAAACAATGACTAATAATGACAGTTTTGTCATGCAATATACTCTTGTGTAACTGTAACGTGGAGTATGAGAAAGAGAAAGGTGTGCCATAGTGACACTAAAGTGGTGAACAGTAACACTGTTCCACAAAATATTTAGTTAGCACTTGAAGAAATAATCAGCATTTCATTATTACTGACCCTGGCAACATATAAACCACACAGAAAAGAGCATTCTGACATAAGATGTGTTAAATTGCCACTTTTTTTAGCAGCAATTGTTGATTATTTATCCCTTTGCAGATGAATGAATAATGTCTTTTAAGACCATGTTACTGAGAGAGTCCACGGCATGTAGTCATTCTGTAGAACTTCTCCTTTGACATTCCACAGATGAGTAGTAAAAGAATACTATGTCAATACACCATTCTAAGCAGATAACTTTTGCTTGCAATGAACAGTGTCACTGAAACAGTTGCAAATTTCTTTTTTCTCATTTCATGATCTATGGGACCATCTGAGCCAAAGCTACTTGGTCATGGATACACATATCACTTTAACTAGACTGATGATCAATGTGTGCCGCATAACACAATGGTTGTGGGGTATTTATTTTGGGGTAAATTGGTAGTGAGTGCAAACACAACAAGAGTGCGCCTTAGAGACATGTCAGAGAGCTGCTATTATATACAATACACATAAAAGACTCAATTGATAAAATCAGTAGCTCTAGAAGATTGGATGATACACCACATACAGGTATGGTTAACACCCGTAGTCCGTATTCCGACATACAAAAACATTTGCAGCACAACCACGCTTGATATACAGTTGCACCAGTTTCCTTTTAATTTAATCAAATACAAAGTAATTAGCACACATGGACAAAAGTCCTCTGTATTGCTTGAATATTATGTCTGCAAAATATAAAATACTTTGACGTTACAATGCAGAATGTTATAAATCAGAACGTCCACGTGAACCTTATATTATGAATGAAACACCATGGCTGCAATTCACTTGCAGGATCAGATTAAGGCACTGAACACCTTTATGAAGATATTTAGAATGACCATTGGCAGCTTCAAATAAATATAACAGAAGACAAAGCAATTAAAAAAAAAGTACTTGCAAGACACCCTTAAGTATTGTGTTTTTTCCTTTAACTGATATCAAGATGTACAGTTTGTGGACCTTGAAAGTTCAAGGAAGACCTGCACAGTTTGTGACAGATTTATCTGTCAGTCAAGTCACAGAAATTCTCAGTACACACTAATGACATTGTCTGGACTCTACGGGAAAGTGGTACTTTACAACTGTTCTTAAAATTGCAAAAATCTGTGCAGACTTAAAACCATTATTTCCTCATATACACATACCTCCACAATAAAACGCTTTCTACGCAGCACATTTGAATCACCATGCCAGGAGCGGGGCAGGGACAGGCAGTTATCGCTGATCCATCATCTATGCTGCCATGCAGCATATAGTAACTTGGGGAAGTGTCATGGAACTGTATTGAGATAGTAACTCAAAACATAGTTAATGTAAGCATATCAGATTTTCATCTGTGATTTCTCTAAAGATGAGCAACATTTCAAAATAATACAAGTCTCCTCCTCATCATCATCATCATCATCAGAGCCTGCCGACATAAATAAACATCAAGAATCGCACAGATATTCTCAAGGTTTAGTTAGGTGCCATAAAACATTAATTTCCCCACATATAGTAAGGCAATCACAATTTTTTGCACTCAGGTGTTCCTTAAACAGTAATGTTGAGGAAGTGGACAGTGTACAACTTGTCTGCCCATATGCCACACTTCAAATATTAATAGTTTTATAATAGCTTAACTTTTGATCAGTATCAAAGAATATTTAAGGCAATATATGTAATAAAATGTGACTGTTACTGTTTAATCATTTGTTATGTGCTCTGAAATTTTCAGAGACTCCGCTAGATACAAGTTTTATTTTATTTTTAGTTTTTTAATGCATAAAGCAAGTCATACCTATCAATGTTCTGGGCAATAGTATTTACATAATTATTTAAGCTAGATCGAAGTGAAGGTAGGATCTGGCCAAACAGTAGTGCTCTTCAGCATGTGGTAGATACAATAGCAATTACATCCTCCATTTAGTTTGGTTGTGCCAGTATATGTACTTATTGTATCACAATTTGTATTCTGAAAGCGTACTTCATGACAAGTGCCATCCATATTCAATTTTTCCTGTTGGCACCTTTTCTTTCCGAACTACATCACTGTACTTGTCCTAATGTCTGTGTAATAGCAAAATCCTACCAAGAATACACAATAAATTATGAGACAGAATTTCTGTTCAGTACTTATTTACCTCTGGAAGAAGAGATGAGGGGAACAGAGTGGCAAAGTTAAAAAGGGAGGGCACACCACTCAGACCCCAAGACAATAGGGACCTACCCATAGTGAGGACAAGGAAGAAGCTGACACACATCTATCAGCAGGACAAAACATTTCACCTCCAGAAGGTAATTACTGATCAGGAATTCTGTCTCATAATTTATTACATGTGTCAAAAAGGCAATCTCTCATGGAAATGTTCCAACATTTCTCAATATTAAATGTAGCAAGCAGTCATTGGACATCAAAGAATGCTTCATCAAACTTCAGGAACTGGCAACTGATGATAAGCTTACCACCAACTATTTCTTCGAAGTTTACGAAGGACAGCTGGTTATAGCTTGACATATTAAATCGGGTGACTCAGCAATAAAAACAAATCAGGTTTATAGTGTAAATCAAGGTTCAGCCACCTTTGTCTATGCCTTTCATGGTTTCTTTTAAAGCACTACAGGCAGTTTGGTGGTAGGACACAAGGAGGAGGGAGGGGGCGGGGGGGGGGGGGGGGGGGGGCAAACAATGCGGTAGACATTGTATTTTGTAGATACAGAACAACTAAGTGCAATAAACTCCAACAACATAGCTCAGCATGATTTAAGCTCAATCAAGTGAAAATGTCTGGTTTAATTTTGTAATTAAGCATACTTATTGCAAATAAGAAATTTGATGAAGTAAAAATTCTGAAAGAAAAGGAATCTGCTCATCAAATGTCTAGTTTTGTGTGTTTCCGTGCATTCAATGGGCAAAGATTAGAACAGACAATATCTTCCACATGTGTATTGCTCAGTTTCAATCGTAAGCTCAATATGGCTGCAGGGTGTAAGAGAAGCATAATGAACAGAACAGCCTATCAGGCGATGTACAGGGATGAAACACGTAAGTGAAAACTGGGAATTACACTTATGAATTAGTGTAGTATTTATATTAATTCAATAAAAAAATATTAGCATGTACATTAACGTTGCAGATACGGTAAAGGAAAATCTACTGACATAAAAGTTTCCGATTTTCTCCTGTGTCTGTGTGTCTATATCATCCTTGTTCATTAATAAAGGCAGTACATATATTCTTATAAATAATTTTCTTCAACATGCTGATAAGATGCTCTATCTTAAGTAAGACCCGTACATCAAACTTCATCTGAATGCTGACATGGAACCACAGTTTCTCAACACAAATACGCCTTTTTTTATATTACGTTACAAGAAGATAAGAATTGCAGAGGCATCTCTATTCCGTGAAGTCAATGAAGTTAATGGTCATTAGATGCATAAAGACATCTAGAAGCTTTAAATTTGAGAATTTAATAGTCTTCACAAGTTTCACATTCCTTTCAATGTGTCTTATGTTTTCATTAACTCCCTACAATGTCCGACTTTTGTGGTGCCCCTACATAGTAAATGCTATGGTACAAGAATATATAATTCTGGAAACATGAATCAAAAGAGAAGCTTTGCTCCTTACTGCCGGAATCATGATTTATTTTTACCAGACAACGAAATTTTTTTCTTAATAAGGAACCTGTAAGTCCAAAATTCACACTGCTGCTCTCCTTCTTCTTCTTCTTCTTCTTCTTCTTGTGTTTATATCAGCTGCATTGTCGGTTTTATTAACTGTCTTTCATCATACATTTTGCCCGCCATCAATCTGGAAACACTTTAGCCTCTTTATACAGCACTGGGTGCTGCTTCTATCCACCACAATTTAACAAGGCCTTTGTCAATTGGACAAAATGTGCATAGGAGAAAACACGGCTGACAAAGCAAAACCTGTGACTGTCACCACAGTTCAGATCACAAACCACTACAAGATTGATGTGCTTCACAGAGCGAAATTTTTCAGATAAAATGATAGGAGGCAGACGATGAGGCTATCCAATCCACTATCATCTACACAGCAACCACACATCTCCTTCAAATTAAAAGTTCACGTAAGTGGAAGAAGGAAGATCAACTCCAAACCACAAAGATCACTGGTGTTACACAACATACAGAAAAAAAGAATAAGCCTGTACAAACAGGACATCATGTTATTCAAACACAAAGTGCTATACAAGAAACCAGGCAACAGGAAAACTTCTCATGACAGCAGCCTGAACTTGTCATAAATCACCATAGAGAAGCATCAGATTAGAGTACATCCATATGATTGAATTACTAAACAATCTGTATTACTTATGATGGTTTTACCAACCTTAGATCTCTGACTACCTCATCACTGGGCCCTTGAATAAATTGATGAGAATGCACAGGCAATTAAAATGGCATTACATGTCAACAATTTTTATTTAGCCTCACAATCCTATTACTTGTTAACGTTCTCCTGTCCTTGCTTAATAAGGTTTCTAAATGAATGATTTAACACAGTATTGTAAGTTACTAAAACCAGTATTCTATTTATTAAAAGCCTTCTTACAAACTTATCTTCTCTTCAGTTTACCATCTTCGCAAGGCATCAATTCACTGAACAGTTTGTCATTCAGAGTTTTCCCGCATGTGTGACATTGCACGTTGACTGCTATAGTGCAAATGAAAGCATTCCCTGTGCACTAATTAACTGGCACAATCGAGTCTTAATGAAATAAACTGTCTACTTTTTATTGCAAAATAATGCAAACACATCTATTTTCTGAGTCTGAGCATTGTGACAACCACTATCAGAACCACTATTATTAAATGTCAACACAATGAACATACATAAACTTCTTACATATTTCAGTCTTGTGTCCTTATTGCTCAGATCACACAGCAAATCAGAGCATAAAAAAATCACATGATTACACTTATTAGAAATACTATACAACAATTCTTGGGTAAAAATATAAGACACTCATTGAAGTGATGCTGTGTACCTCTCTGCTGAAACAAAAACGAAGTTTACATTATGTAACAAGTAAAGACGATGTAACAGGTAGGTAACAGTCTAACATAGCTACATACATATTCTCTAAACCACTGTGTGTGTGTGTGTGTGTGTGTGTGTGTGTGTGTGTGTGTGTGTGTGGGGGGGGGGGGGGGGGTGGCACACATGTACTATTTAGTTTAATCTTGTCTTTACAGCACCTATGTGAGCAATACATAGGTGGGTAAAGAACATTTCTAGATCCTTTGCTAAATACTGGTTCAAGAAACTTTGTAAGCAGGATTTCGTGAGGGCAATCAGTGTCCATACACAAGCGGCTATCAATTCAGTATCTTCAATATTACTATAACTATCTCCTGTGAGTCAAACAAAACTGTAACCATTTGTACCACCATTCTTTGTGTGTGTTCAATATCTCCTGTTAATACTAAATAGAATGCGTTCCATACACTTAAGTAACGTTCCAAGATGATACCCGAACAATGAAATTAAGCCTACCACACGCTTTCCCTACAATTGAGCCTATGTGATCATTTCATGCCATTTCCTAGGCACTGTTAAAACCGGGTATTTCCAAGAGTCCACAGAATCCAACTGCGCGCAACTGATGATACAGTCACAGGATAGTTCTTTTCTGCATTTTGTGAAATGCACTATTTAATATTTCTGAATGATAAAACAAGTTGCCAATTGTTGCAACACTTTCAACTCTTATCAATATCTGACTGCATATTTGTGCAGCTTTTTACAGGTGTTACTTCTTTATAGAAAACTGCAGAATCTTCAAGAAGTCTAAGATTATTATTGATGTTGTCTGGTAGGTCATTAAAATACAACATGAACAAAGTAAATCCTGAAACTTCCTGGCAGATTAAAACTGTGTGCCCGACCGAGACTTGAACTCGGGACCTTTGCCTTTCGCGGGCAAGTGCTCTACCATCTGAGCTACCGAAGCACGACTCACGCCCGGTACTCACAGCTTTACTTCTGCCAGTATCTCGTCTCCTACCTTCCAAACTTTACAGAAGCTCTCCTGCGAACCTTGCGGAACCAGCACTCCTGAAAGAAAGGATACTGTGGAGACATGGCTTAGCCACAGCCTGGGGGATGTTTCCAGAAAGAGAAGTAAATCCTGATACAATTCTGTCAATGGCTCACCATGCAAGCAAACACGCTGTGTCTTCCCTACCAAGAAATTTTCAGGTCACGAACTTACTTTGATACTTCATATAATACGACTTTTGTTAAGAATCATTGGATTGGTACAGAGTCTGTCAGTCAATATTGCATTCACCTTACTGCCTGCATCCCAGGCTTTAAGGTTTTCATGTGAGGAATAGGAATAAGAAAGAAACATAGTTGTTGTTATTTACGTTATTACTTATAATACATAACTGATTTACTATTCCCTAAGTGTAGTACAAAAACCAGAATGAAAGACAGAATCATATAATAAATTCTGAGTATTCCAAGAGCACATGAAAGTACTGCCAAAAAAAGTGAAGATTAAGTTAACTGTAAATCGAGATAGTAAACATTTGGTAAAATCATTTTCATTATTACCATTAATTGATCATGATGATTAAAATTCATCTGACTATCAATGAAATACTTCTGAGTTAGTTTCTCACTGGTTTTTATTGTTCCAAATGAAAAGACACAGGATGGCTTTTGTTACTAATACAGTTTTGTTCCACATGACTACAGTGAAGTATGAGGGAATCTAAAAAGAAATCGCCCTTGCAAAGATAGATTCAACATACAGAAATAATATTTAGACTTTCATTACAAAAGAGTTGCAAGTGTTCCCAAGTGTGTCTAATGCAAGTAAACCATCCATAACACATTATAGCTTGAATAAAATAACTTTTTAACTGACATTTTACGACAACAAGGGTTAATGCTGCTGACATGAAGCCATCCTAACTCAACAAGACCTACCTACTTATGAAATAGGCTACACAGTGAGCACTATAAAAAGATTTGGGGTTGGCTGGCAGCTGGTATTTACCAGTCCACCAACTGAAATGTCACAGAGTCATTTAAATCTAAGTACAGTGACATTACAGACACCAGAAGTGTGATGATCTGACAGATCCAGGCCCTATCTCGGGTTGCTTTTATTTCTATTACATTGTTAATAATCTAGAGATACTAGGCAACTTATGCACAACTTACAGATAGGTCTAACAATGTTTTTCCTATTCCATTACTGAAACAATCACTTAAGTGACTGCACATCTCTCATCACAGAAGGTAATCCCATGCATACTAAGAAGGAAGTAATATCAAAGCAGCTGGTTAGATTAGTTCAAAAGTTCAAAGAAAGGCAACAGCAAATCACCTATAATAAGACCATTCCTAGTAAAGCACCGTGGTGTTCAAACTATTTCGTGTTAATGACAACTTTACTTTTAAATACGGTGCAGAAAGTTCTGACAAAATGTAAACAATTTAAGAGTACAGATAACAACTCACCAAACGATAAGGGTGTGGAGTCATCAAGAGACATATAAGACTGAAAACTTTGCTAGCTCCCCCTCCCCACACACATGTACATTGTAATTAATTGTGCGTGTGCGAGTGGAAGGGGAGACTGCTCATTCCAGCTTTAGCTTGAAAACGGTATGTTCAAAAGGTAGCAAAATTTTCAGTCCTGACTATGTAGCTGTTAACACCTCAATGCCTCTACTATTTGGCCAGTTGTTAGGTTTCTTCCTAAATTATTTGCTCTACTTGTACTAAATAGAGCAGCACCATGTTTACTAGGTCATCAGAAGTAGATCAGAAACTCATATTGTGCAAAATTGGAGAAGAAAATTAAACATTTTTTTCAAAGGTACTATTCCAGTTGCCATAACTGATTTAGTGAAACCAATGAAAACCAGAAAAAAAGAACATTAAAGCTCACTACTTAACGAAAGTATGGAATCAAATACTCGGATTACAAATTAAACACCACCTTTGTTTTGCACATGTTATTTATAATACAAGATATGATGAATAACTAGTGGACAGATACAGTGTACACACAGCTAACTCTCAAGAATACTCACCACAATAAGTCGTCAAATTTACTGAATTATTTGAACTTCACAATGTCCTTGCTTTGCCATGCGCAGAATTTTCACCTTTTTCACCTTATTCACAAGTTCTTGTAACATAAGTTCTGTTTTGGCGCCATTCTTTGAAAAATCTGCAAGGAAATTTAGTGTAAGTCATTCTGTTGCTACCCTTAAATACAGATACAAATATTAAATCAGCAAAAGTCATGAGCAGACCAATTACTAATGATATACTCATAGATAATGAAATTATATCATCAGCTTTAGCCATCAAACCACAAACAGCCCAACTCTGCACCATAGTCTAGGAAGCATTTGACAATTCTGAAAGCAATTGATATCATCAATTCAAAATTCACACATCTGACTCCCTTTTGAATCGAAAGCTGTACAATGGTATCTGCTAAAGCCCTGCAGGCGTGTGGCTCATTCAAGTTGTCAGCATGTGTCTTCAGTGTGCAAGATAGAGTGCAAGAACACTTCGCATAGTCTGGCACAAGTTGTTGTAGATAGTTGGTTTGGAGTGAAAGGGATTAAACTGCATGCTCATCCATTAAGTGGCAAATCAGGAATGGTTGTCAAAGGAAGGAGGCGAAAGGTAAATCCTTGAAAGCTCAGAAAAAAGACAGTACACACAAATCAAAGGAAATATAAAGGTGGGAAGAGTGGGGGCCAGGCTGGGCCACCAAGCATAGATCGCTAAAGGACCAGGAGGGTGGGTGTCACCAACCTATTGGGCGGTCAATGAGGCAAAAAAGCCCTACTTACAAGGATGACTAAAAACTACCTGCTGCGTTGGCGTTGTCTGCTAGCACCAGAGGTAGTGTGTCACGGAGATTAAGATGTCACTTCACAGTGAAAAATTAGGGATGTCTATGAGTAAGTGGGCCACCATCAGGCAGGCTCTGCATTGACAGAGAGTGTGGCCAGGAGTCAGCCAAGTAACATGCAGGGAAGATTGCCACATGTTCGTGGTCTCCTTAATTGTTTGCAGTTTGTTTGTTTGTGTGGGGGGTTGTTCAGGGCAGACCACTCCAAGTTCAGGTCCAGTTTCGGATTCCCAGAATTGGCATCCTGGTGACCAGCTTGGCCAACCGGTCAGGTCGTTTATTTCCCAAAATCCCAATACGAGCGGGGATACAAATGAAAAGAATTGGCCGTCCAACTTGATGGAGGTCACAGATAAACTCCTCAATAGATATAACCAGTGGGTGATGAGAGTAGCACTGGTCTATAGCACAAAGGCTGCTACGGGAGTCACTAGAAATTAGGATACTCTTGCCAGCGTAAGAATGAAAATGGCTAACGGCTAGTTTAATGGCCATCAATTCAGCCGCTTGGCAGAGAAGGGAGTTCAATACACGGTGTATGTGTGTATGCAAAACCTGTTCACCTGTCAACTGTTGAGCCATCATCAGTGAATACCACTTCTGCACCCAGGTATCTCTCACGGACAGCCAACAACATGTGGCGAAAAATTGTGGGGTCAACGGAATCTTTTGGACCAAAGGATACATTGAGACTAATCCGAGGTGTGGGCACAAGCCAAAGGGGCAGAGGCGAAATCTCCTTCACCAAGAGGTGATCGTGGAGGAAGCTGCAGTCCGAACAGAGACGCTGCAGACATGTAGCAATTGTAAAGCCAGTTCCAGATCACTGTTGTGGGAGATACAGATCCCCTTCAGGGAAAGGACACAGTAGTTGGGATGTTCAGGGAAACTATGAACACATACAGAGTAATTCACCAGCTGTTGTTGGCGCACGATAGGTAATGGAGGGACTCCAGCCTCAACTAGTAGGCTGTTCACATGGCTAGTTCGGAAGGTTCCTGTCACAAGTCGGGGCCCACAATGAAGAATGGGTTCCCATATCTGCAATGCTGAGGATGACACTGAACCATTTGCAAGACTCCCATAGTCAAGAATCAAGACGTGACAGAATCAGGGCTCTTTAGGGACACAGGAAGGTACACCAATTTGAACGCCACCTAATGTTACCGAGAGAGCAAAGTGTACTGAGGTGTCACCAGCACTTTCACTCAAGTTGGTGAATGTGGGGAAACCACATCAGCTAGGAATTAAAGACCATTCCCAAAAAGAGGTGCGTCTCAACTACAAGATGTAATTTATCGTCTAGATAAAGCTCTGGGTGTAGGTGAGCAGTAAGACGGTGACAGATGTGCACGACACGAGTCTTGGCAGCTGAAAAATCTAAAGCCATTAGTCACAGCCCATGACTGCACCTTTCGTATCGCACTCTGTAAGCAACTCAGCAGCACCCACACTAGAGCAGCAGCAATAAAATTAAAAGTCACCTGCATATAAGGAGGGCAATACCAAAGACCCCACAGCCACCACTAGACCATCTATCATCACTAGAGTGGTGGAGAAGCTCAGCACAGAGCCCTGCAGGATCCCATTCTCTTGGATATGGGGGGCGAAGGTGTACTGAGTGAAGCACCCACTTGAACCTGGAAAAAAACCGGGAGTGGACCACCAAGAACACAGTCATTTAATGTAGCAAGGATGTGGTGACACCATGTGTCATAAGCCTTCTGTAGGTCGAAAAAGACTGCAATGAAATGCTGACAGCATGCAAAGGTCGTCCAGATGGTTGATTCCTGGAGAACCAAATTATCAGCAGTGGCTCAGTCTTTGCCTAAACCGCCCTGAGATGCAGCCAAAAGGCCCTGAGACTGAAGGAGTCAGCACAGCAGTTTACTCACCACAAGTTCGAGCAACTTACCACAAGTTCAAGCAACTTACAGAAAACACCAGTAAGGCAGATTGAGTGATAATTGCCCATCTCTAGAGAGCCTGCTATGGTCATTAGCGCCTGGTCTGTGACTTAGGAAAAGGTAAAAAAACCAAACTGGAGACCAGCAGCAATGGTAGTAAAACTCAAAAAAAGTGGGGAAACTAAAAACAGAAGGAATGCTTAAAAAACCGCTATAGAAGAGGGGTCGTTTGTCCCCAAAATGAGCTTCAAATAACTGATGTCATTTCACTGACACTAATAAACTTGAGAACACAATCAGCTGAGCGCGTGTCATCTGCTAAAATGGAAGATATATCAGGCGACAGCTGTAGACGGGCGCGTAACGGAGTAAAATAGGGACACTCAAGTAAAAGGTGTCTTACCGTCCACAGTTGAGAGCAGTGGGGACTTAAAAGATGACGATGGCTAAAAAGACAGTGCCCTATCCAGAGTCTAGTTAAAATTACCTCCTCCCCACGATGAGTTTGGGAGGAAGAGGTCCAAGCACAGGGAAGAGCTTTCACGTCACGTTTATTGGGAAGTGTCGACTAATGTGAGTGACATAAAAGAGCAACACGACGACGTAAAACACTTCATAGATCAGCGAAGGGAACCAATTCGAACAGCAGGCTGAAGAAGAGAGACTGCAGCCTTGGCCGCTATATCAGCTGCCTCATTTCCACAGATACCAACATGTCCTTGGGATCCAGAGGAATGCCACAGAGATGCCCCCCAAGTGGAGCAAGTGGAGGCAGTCCTGAATCCAGTGGACCAGAGGGTGGACAGGGTAGAGAGCTTGGAGACTGAGGAGAGAGCTGAGCGAATAGGAGCATATAATATACTGTATCTGCTGATGGCGACGGATGTATTGGACAGCCTGGAGAACAGCGTAAAGCTCCGCAGTAAAAACCGAACACTGGTCGAGAAGCCGAAATCGTTTGGGGGTGTCGCCAACAATATAGGCACTCCCAACACCAAACGATTTTTTTGAGCCATCAGTGTAAATAAATGTGGCATCCTTCATTTGTGCGCATAGAGCAGCAAATGCCCAACGATAAACAAGAGAAGGGGTACCATCCTTGGGAAACTGACAAAGGTCACGGAACAAGCAGGTCTGGGGCCGGAGCCAAGGCAGTGCTGTACTCCAAGTTGTCAACAAAAATTTAGGAAAGTGGAAGGAAAGAGAACATAGCAGTTGACGGAAGCAGACTCCCGGTGGTAGTAGAGAGGAAGGGCAGCCTGCATACCCTAAATCCAAGGAGGCGTTGAAAAAAATGTCATGGGCAGGATTAGCAGGCATGGAAGACAGATGGCTAGCATAACGACTCCGAAGGACAGCTCGCCGATTGGACAGCGGAGGTTCAGCAGTCTCAGCATAAAGGCTTTCCACAGGGCTGGTGTAAAAAGCTCCAAATGCTAAACGTAATCCACGGTGGTGGACAGAGTCGAGACGCCCAAGAATAGACGGCAGAGCAGAGGAGTAAACTATGCTTCCATAGTCCAATTTCGAGTGCACTAAGGTGCAATAGAGGCAGAGAAAGACCACTCGGTCTGCTCCCCAGGAGGTACTATTCAGGACATGGAGGGTGTTGAGGGATCGCAGACAGTGAGCCAAAAGATAGGAAACATGGGAGGACCAGCACAGTTTTCTGTCAAACATAATACCCAAGAACTTAGCGACGTCCGTGAACGGAAGGTTGACAGAGCCTAGATGTAACGAAGGCGGAAGAAACTGCGTACGACGCCACAAATTGATACAAACGGTCTTACTGGGAGAAAAGCGGAAGCTGGTTTCGATGCTCCAAGAGTGGAGGCGATCGAAACATCCTTGAAGACTACGTTCCAGAAGGCTGGTCCGTTGAGAGCTGTAGAAGATCACAAAATCGTCCAAAAAGAGGGAGCCCGAGACATCAGGCAGGAGACAATCCATAATTGGATTTATAGTAATGGCAAACAGTACAACCCTTAGCACGGAGCCCTGTGGTATCCCGTTTTCTTGGGAGAATGTACGGGAGAAAGTAGTGTTAACCCGCACTTTAAATGTGCGCTCTGCCATAAATTCATGAAGAAAAAGGGGAAGTCGACGTTGAAAGCCCCAAGAGAACAGTGTGCGGAGGATGCCTGTCCTCCAACAGGTATCGTATGCTCTCTCCAGATCAAACAGTATTGGTACTGTTTGGTGTTTCCTGAGAAATTGTTCATGATATAAGTGGAGAGAGCAACAAGACGGTCAACGGCAGAACGATGCTTTCGGAAACCACATTGGGCAGGTGTTAAAAGAATTCGGGACTCCAGCCACCAAGCTAAATGGCAATTCACCATACGCTCCAAAACCTTACACACACTACTCGTGAGAGAAATGGGGCGATAACTAGAGGGGAGATGTTTGTCCTTTCCAGGTTTCGGAACAGGAATGACGATAGCTTCCCGCCATCTTCTGGGAAAAGTACTGTCAGTCCAAATTCAAGTATAAAGGTGAAGGAGATAGCGCAGACTATGGTATGATAAATGCAGCAACATTTGGATGTTGTTACCATCCAGATCTGGGGCGGAAGTGCAAGAAGAAGAGAGTGCGTGTTGGAGATCCCGCACGGAGAAAACAGTATTATAGCTTCCGCAATTTTGAGAGGAAAGCTCGAAATCTCAGCAAAGTGTTGACCCAATGTGTTAGAAATTGCGACGAGGTCCACTAAGGTATTACGCGCGATAGTGAGCCCAGAGACCGGGGAAAAACTAGGCGCACCAGATAACCGTCAAATCCGACTCCAAACTTCCGAGGAGGGAGTGAAGGTGTCAAATGAACTAGTAAAGAAGTCCCAGTTTGCCTTCTTGCTATTTCACATGACGCTACGGCATCGCGCACGGAACTGCTTATAGTGGATACAGTTGGCCAAAGTAGGATGGTGGCGGAAAACGCGAAGAGCACATCGTCGCTCATGTGTTGCGTCAAGGCATGCCTCGTTGCACCAAGGAACTGGGGTTGGGGTGGTGGTGGGGGGTGGGGGGTGGGGGGTGGGGGGGGGTGGGGGGGTGCTGGGGCAGATTGGAGGTGCGAGGTATTGAATGTTCTGCAGCTGCAATAATAATTTCTGTAATATGAGTGACCTCATCGTTGACACTAGGAAACTGATGGTCATCGAATGTCGCCAGAGATGAAAAAAGTGTCCAATTGGCTTGGGCAAACTTCCAGCATCTCGGGAGCATATGTGGCAGTTGTGGCTGTAATCTAAGGACACATCGAAAGTGGTCATTCGAGTGTGTATCAGCAAGAGCGAACCATTCAAAGCACCGAGCTAGTGGAAAGAGCCGACTGAAAGGTCCAAATGAGAGAAATTTGTCGTGGAGGTAGACAAAAATGTAGGGTCCCCAGTGTTGAGGCAAACAAGATCCGCTTGGTGGAAGACTTCTATCAATGGTGAGCCGCACGGACAAGGACGCCGAGATCCCCAAAGTGGGTGGTGGGCATTGAAGTCCCCAACCAGCAAATAGGGGGGTGGAAGCTGACCCAGAAGATGAAGGAGATCAGCTCTTGCCATTGGTTTGGACGACGGAATGTATACAGTACGAAGAGAGAAGGTGTATCCACAAAGGGAAAGATGGACGCAACAGCTTGGAAGGAACTGTTTAAGTGAACTGGGTGATAATGGACACGAGTACTCCATGTGCTGGAGTGCCATCAACAGATGGGAGATCAAATCAGACTGACTGAAAATGAGGGAAAACAAAGCGATCGTGGGGACGCAGCTTTGTTTCCTGAAGACAAAAGATGACTGGCAAGTAGGATCCTAAGAGGATCAAGAATTCATCCCGATTGGCTCGAATGCCGCAGATATTCCAATGGATAATGCACATAGGGTGGACAGAAAAGGGAAGAATGTGACCAAGGTTGCCCTCAACTCAACGACTGCTAAGAGCTTGCGACCGACAGTGTGGAACGGCAGTCAGCCGAAGGCAGAAGATCCTGATCCATACGTTGTTCGGAAGCAGCTCCTGTCACCAGCGATCTGCCGGTTGATCAGCTGCCAGCAGTGTGACTCGCCGAAACAGAAGACGGCCAAGGGTGGTTACTGCCAGGTGGTGCTGTAGATGAGACACGCCGTGGTGGAGAAGGAGAGGAACTGCGTTTCTTATTAGCCTTCTTAGAAACAGGATGGTGAGATGGAGGAGGAACTGATGGTTCTGAAGTCGGGGTATGTAAAAAAATCTTCACGAGTCGGCTCTTTTTTGGAATGCCGGGGTCTGATTTTGGGGCTCATGATTTAGCAGAACCCAATGAAGGGTGAACATGTGAGCAGGTGATAGTGGGGAGGTTGAACGGGCGATCTTTGCACTGGCCGATCTGACTACCGTAGCACTAAAGGTGAGATCACAAGTCTGCATGGCTGCCTCCTTTGTAGGCCGAGGAGAGGCAAGGACAGTGCTGTATTTACTTGCGTGAGGCACAGTGGGCTTTCGACTGGCGAACAACTTACGAGCAGCAAAGGTCGACACCTTTACCTTCACTCTGACTCCCTGAATGAGCCGTTTGTCTTTGAAAATGGGGCAATCTCTAGAGGAAGCAGCGTGGTCACCCATACAGTTGATGCAACGAGGGGATGGAGGTGGACAAGCACCATCATGGGCAACCTTGCCACACACAATGCATTGGGCCAGATTGGAACATGAGTGGCTGGTACGATTGAACCGCTGACACTGATAGCAACGCTTAGGGTTTGGGATGTAATGATGAACGGAAATTCTCATAGCCCACTTCTATGTTCGATGGAAGTTGAACTCTGTCAAATGTCAAAAAGACAGTACGGGTTGGAACCAAGTCCTTGTCATCCCTTTTCATGACTCAATGAACAGCCGTTACGCCCTGGTCAGACAGGTAGTTTTGAATTTCTTCATCGGACAATCTGTCGAGGGAGCATGTATAAACCACCCCATGTGATGAATTTAAAGTGCGGTGTGCTTCCACCCAGACAGGGAAAGTGGGTAGCAGTGAAGTACGCAGCAATTTTTGTGCCTTAGAGGGCACAGACTGTTTCCAACAACAAGGTGCCATTTCGTAATTGGGAACAAGACCCTACAGAACCTGCAATTGCGTCGACACCTTTCAGAATACTGAAAGGGTTGCCTGTGGAGAAGTCTTGACCTTCGTCCGAGTGAGAAACAACAAGGAACTGTGGCACGATGGAAGAACTGTCCGTGGCTGAGACTCATTGAACTTACACTTGTGAACAGACGTAGATTATGAGGAAACCATTACGAAAGTATCCCCTATTATTACCGGCGTCTCTGACGGCGCACTCCCTCCTTGAGGGGCCCTCTCTGAGGGCACTTCCACCTTAGGTGATTGTTAACACCTCAGGTCACCTCCCGAGAAATGGACAGAGGGACTAATCGGCACTTTCGGAAGGTAGCAGCTCAGGTAATAAGTCCTCCCTGGGCCTGGCCATTACCAGGTGGTATGTAAGTGTCCTACCTGTCTACCCGGGGGCGGGGAATTACACATTACCCCACCACCGGCTACGCGAGGTAATGTGTGGGTCGGCCTTCAGACATGCACAGCGAGGAAAGGGAAAGGGAAAGGGAAAGGAAAGAAGAGAGGTCTCCAACGCCACAGCGGAGAAGAGGGCGAAGAGAAGAAGAAGGAAAAGAGAAGGACAAAGTAAGGGCAGAGTCTAGCCAGCAGAGAAAGAGAAGAAGAGAGACTCTTTTACAGTTTCAAGCATCCGTCTCTGGACGTAGGCACTGAACCTAGTGCCAGAGGGGGAGAAAGGGAAGGGAACAGGTGGAGGCGGGGTGAGGGGGGGCAAGAGGCGGAGGCAGAGTGTGGGGGAGCCAGAGGCGGAGGCAGAGTGTGGGGGAGCCAGAGGCGGAGGCAGAGTGTGGGGGAGCCAGAGGCGGAGGCAGAGTGTGGGGGAGCCAGAGGCGGAGGCAGAGTGTGGGGGAGCCAGAGGCGGAGGCAGAGTGTGGGGGAGCCAGAGGCGGAGGCAGAGTGTGGGGGAGCCAGAGGCGGAGGCAGAGTGTGGGGGAGCCAGAGGCGGAGGCAGAGTGTGGGGGAGCCAGAGGCGGAGGCAGAGTGTGGGGGAGCCAGAGGCGGAGGCAGAGTGTGGGGGAGCAAGAGGCGGAGGCGAGGTGTGAGGGGGGGCCAGGGCGGGGAGAGCAAGAGGCGGAGGCGAGGTGTGAGGGGGGGCCAGGGCGGGGAGAGCAAGAGGCGGAGGCGAGGTGTGGGGGGGGGGGGGGGGGGCAAGAGGCGGAGGCGTGGTGTGGGGGGGGGGGGGGGCAAGAGGCGGAGGCGTGGTGTGGGGGGGGGGGGGGCAAGAGGCGGCGGCGAGGTGGGGGGGGAAGAGGCGGACGTGAGGTGGGGGTGGGAGGGGGGGAAGAGGAGGAGGTGAGGTGGGGGTGGTGGGGGGGGAAGAGGCGGAGGTGACGTGGGGGTGGGGGGGGGAAGAGGCGGAGGTGAGGTGGGGGGCAGAGGTGAGGTGGGGGGGCAGAGGTGAGGTGGGGGGTGAAGAGGCGGAGGTGAGGTGGGGGGTGAAGAGGCGGAGGTGAGGTGGGGGGTGAAGAGGCGGAGGTGAGGTGGGGGGTGAAGAGGCGGAGGTGAGGTGGGGGGTGAAGAGGCGGAGGTGAGGTGGGGGGTGAAGAGGCGGCGGTGAGGTGGGGGGGGGGGGTGCGGCGGAGGAGATGAGGTGGGGGGGGGGAAGAGGCGGAGGTGTGGTGGGGGGGGGAAGAGGCGGAGGTGTGGTGGGGGGGGGGGAAGAGGCGGAAGTGAGGTGGGGGGGTGGGGGGAAGAGGCGGAGGTGAAATGGGGGGGGGGGGAAGAGGCGGAGGTGAAATGGGGGGGGGGGAAGAGGCGGAGGTGTGGGGGGGGGAAGAGGCGGAGGTGAGGTGGGGGGGCAGAGGTGAGGTGGGGGGCGGAGGTGAGGTGGGGGGCGGAGGTGAGGTGGGGGGCGGAGGTGAGGTGGGGGGCGGAGGTGAGGTGGGGGGCGGAGGTGAGGTGGGGGCGGAGGTGAGGTGGGGGCGGAGGTGAGGTGGGGGCGGAGGTGAGGTGGGGGCGGAGGTGAGGTGGGGGCGGAGGTGAGGTGGGGGCGGAGGTGAGGTGGGGGGGAAGAGGCGGAGGTGAGGTGGGGGGTGAAGAGGCGGAGGTGAGGTGGGGGGGGTGAACAGGCGGAGTTGAGGTGGGGGGGGGGAGTGCGGAGGTAAGGTGGGGGGGGGAGGGCGGAAGCGATGTGGGGGGGGGGAGGATGAGGCGGAGGTGATGTGTTGGGGCGGGGGGGGGGGGATGAGGCGGAGGTGATGTGTTGGGGCGGGCGGGGGGGGGGGGGGTGAGGCGGGGGTGATGTGTTGTGGCGGGGGCGGGGGTGAGGCGGAGGTGATGTGTTGGGGCGGGGGGGGGGGGGGGGGTGAGGCGGAGGTGAAGTGTTGGGGCGGGGGGGGGGGGGATGAGGCGGAGGTGATGTGTTGCGGCGGGGGGGGGATGAGGCTGAGGTGATGTGTTGGGGCGGGGGGGAAGAGGCTGAGGTGATGTGTTGGGGCGGGGGGGAAGAGGCTGAGGTGATGTGTTGGGGCGGGGGGGAAGAGGCTGAGGTGATGTGTTGGGGCGGGGGGGAAGAGGCGGAGGTGATGTGTTGGGGCGGGGGGGAAGAGGCGGAGGTGATGTGTTGGGGCGGGGGGGAAGAGGCGGAGGTGAGGTGTGGGGGGAAGAGGCGGAGGTGAGGTGTGGGGGGAAGAGGCGGAGGTGAGGTGTGGGGGGAAGAGGCGGAGGTGAGGTGTGGGGGGAAGAGGCGGAGGTGAGGTGTGGGGGGAAGAGGCGGAGGTGAGGTGTGGGGGGAAGAGGCGGAGGTGAGGTGTGGGGGGAAGAGGCGGAGGTGAGGTGTGGGGGGAAGAGGCGGAGGTGAGGTGTGGGGGGAAGAGGCGGAGGTGAGGTGTGGGGGGAAGAGGCGGAGGTGAGGTGTGGGGGGAAGAGGCGGAGGTGAGGTGTGGGGGGAAGAGGCGGAGGTGAGGTGTGGGGGGAAGAGGCGGAGGTGAGGTGTGGGGGGAAGAGGCGGAGGTGAGGTGTGGGGGGAAGAGGCGGAGGTGAGGTGTGGGGGGAAGAGGCGGAGGTGAGGTGTGG
This sequence comes from Schistocerca serialis cubense, assembly GCF_023864345.2. NCBI lineage: Eukaryota > Metazoa > Arthropoda > Insecta > Orthoptera > Acrididae > Schistocerca > Schistocerca serialis. Next base: position 672,684,644 of record NC_064642.1, read on the forward strand.
GGGGAAGAGGCGGAGGTGAGGTGTGGGGGGAAGAGGCGGAGGTGAGGTGTGGGGGGAAGAGGCGGAGGTGAGGTGTGGGGGGAAGAGGCGGAGGTGAGGTGTGGGGGGAAGAGGCGGAGGTGAGGTGTGGGGGGAAGAGGCGGAGGTGAGGTGTGGGGGGAAGAGGCGGAGGTGAGGTGTGGGGGGAAGAGGCGGAGGTGAGGTGTGGGGGGAAGAGGCGGAGGTGAGGTGTGGGGGGAAGAGGCGGAGGTGAGGTGTGGGGGGAAGAGGCGGAGGTGAGGTGTGGGGGGAAGAGGCGGAGGTGAGGTGTGGGGGGAAGAGGCGGAGGTGAGGTGTGGGGGGGGGAAGAGGCGGAGGTGAGGTGTGGGGGGGGGAAGAGGCGGAGGTGAGGTGTGGGGGGGGGGGAAGAGGCGGAGGTGAAGTGTGGGGGGGGGGGAAGAGGCGGAGGTGAAGTTTGGGGGGGGGAAGAGGCGGAGGTGAGGTGTGGGGGGGGGGGGGGAAGAGGCAGAGGTGAGGTGTGGGGGGGAAGAGGCGGAGGTGAGGTGTGGGGGGGAAGAGGCGGAGGTGAGGTGTGGGGGGGAAGAGGCGGAGGTGAGGTGTGGGGGGGAAGAGGCGGAGGTGAGGTGTGGGGGGGAAGAGGCGGAGGTGAGGTGTGGGGGGAAGAGGCGGAGGTGAGGTGTGGGGGGAAGATGCGGAGGTGAGGTGGGTGAGAGGCAGAGGTGAGGTGGAGGAGAGGCAGAGGTGAGGTGGGGGAGAGGAAGATGGGGGATGGAGAAGGATGTGGAAAAAGAAGTTACGCAGCCCAGAAAGGAAAGAGGACCACAATAGTTCTGGGTCCCGGGCTAGCTACACACACATCCACAAAAGAATTGTGGACCCCCTGGGGGATCAGCATTTGGTTGTGGGTGTGGTCTGGCCCTCGGGCCGTAATAGGGCAATGGGGAAGGGCACTGGAGAGCTCCCATTCACTTAATGGAGAATTATATGACTGCAGTTGGCACATAGTAAAGGAAAGCACATTTACTCCTCCCGCTGTTTTATGAGCCAAAAGGCAGGGTGCTAGTTCACAGATGCAGATGTTTGAGCATAATTCTCAGGGTGGGGGGTGGGGTCAGGGATGTGGGGTGAGGGGTGGTGGGTTGTCAGGTTACGAACCAGAGTCATCTGCTTCCACCAGTTGAGACGTCGGGGGATCCACTGAAATAGATTCTGCGGCACATTGCCTGGCGAGGTATGGTGCCTAAGACACCACAGGAATCTCCACCTCGGGTACAGAAAGACTATATGCAGATTCCTTTTGTCCTCCTCCTCCTCCTCCTCCTCCTCCTCCTCAGACAATGAGGACTGGGAAGGTTTCCCTTAACCGGTTTCAGAGATAGAGGAAGAACGGTAAGTCCAACGGCCAGCAGCCTGTGGTTCCTCGAGCCACCGTGTGCCGCCTGGCTGTGGACCACCAAAAACCGCGGAGGAGACACTCATTAGCAGACGACTCTGATAGCCCACTACATGAAGCACAACAGAGGAAAGCACTATCGACAGAGAAGACGTGTCGGGGCTGTAGCTTAAGACTGTGTCATTTGTAAGGGATTAAGATTTTTTTTTTAAAGCTATCCATGGTCTAGGGATAGCGCCTTTGATTAGTACGCAGAACGTCCTTGGTCCCGGGTTTGAAACCCACCCCACTGCTTAAATTTTGAATAATAATCAGCATCGGGGGCCGAAGGCTTGTAGCATAACAAGTCACCCTTATTCTGCCAACAGCCTTGTCAAGGAGAGTGGAGGAGTCGGCGGAGGTTCAGGGCAGTCTCTTGTCATTTGGTGGGAATCTGCCTAAAGGCAGAAGAATCAGCAATAGTCAACAGCATGATGATGCAGAAGGCAATGGAAATCACTGCATTAAAGACACACAACATGTATCCACAGGAAATGTGGCCTGTAACTGAAGAATTTTTTTTTGTGTGTGTTTTTAGGGCGCACAACTTCAATGGTCATCAGCGCCCAGAGTACGTTAGGAATCCACGGCGAGGCACAAGTTTAAAACAGTAACTAAAAGGGAAAACACGATAAAAGACAGATTGACAGGCATAGGATTAAAAAGACAGCATAATGAAATTCCTTAGACAGGTTTGTCAAGTTGATAAAACGAAGAACGCGAGCAGCTGCTCCTGGGTCATCCACTAAAATGGCATCTAGAGTACATGGCAGGCCAAGATCAAGACGCAGTGTAGTAAAATCCGGACAGGACGTTAAAATGTGGCAGACCATCAGCAATTGCCCACATGGGCAGACGGCGCCGGCGCAGCCGTCAGCAGATGGCGATGGCTGAACCGGCAGTGTCCAATTCGTAACCGGGCCAAAACTACCGCCTACCGCCAAGAAGGGTGTGAGGATCCTCCCGCCGAGAAGGGTGTGAGGACGACGTCCAAGCGGGAAGAGGTTTCAAGGCCCGAAGCTTGTTGCCTGTAACTGCAACCCAATCAGCATGCCACAGTGATAAAATAAGCTGATAAATGACCCTGCTACAATCTGATGAAGGGACACAACAAGAAGCTGTCCGAGGCTGGAGGACCGCAGCCTTGGCCGCGGCATCTGCAGCTTCGTTCCCAGGGATACCGACATGGCCAGGAACCCACATAAAGCTAACCGGAGAACCGTCGTCCGCCAGCTGCTGAAGAGAGCATTGGATCCGGTGTACGAAAGGGTGAACCGGATGCGGATCACTGAGGCTCTGGATGGCGCTCAGGGAATCGGAGCAGATGACATAAGCAGAATGTCGGTGGCGGCAGATGTAAAGAACAGCCTGGCAGAGGGCAAAGAGCTCAGCTGTGAAGACCGAACAATGGCCATGGAGCCGGTATTTGAAACTTCGTGCCCCGACAATAAAAGAACACCCGACCCCGTCATTGGTCTTAGAGCCATCTGTATAAATGAAGGTCATATTAATGAACTTCGAACGAAGTTCGACAAAACGGGAGTGGTATACTGAACCGGGGGTAACCTCCTTTGGGAGCGAGCTGAGGTCAAGGTGAACGCGAACCTGAGCCTGGAGCCAAGGTGGCGTGTGGCTCTCGCCCACTCTAAAGGTTGTAGGGAGTGAAAAATCAAGGTGTTGAAGGAGGCGACGAAAGCGAACTCCAGGGGGTAGCAGGGCAGACATACAACCCGTATTGACAGTCGAGAGAGTCGTCAAAAGAACAGTAGCCGACAGGCATACCGACAAAGCAGTATATCGCGCCGGTAGGTGAGTGGCAATTCACCGGCTTCAGCATGAAGACTCTCGACGGGACTAGTATAAAACGCTCCGATCGCAAGACGTAAACCCCAATGTTGTATGGAGTTGAGGCGGTGTAAGATGGACGGCCGTGCAGAGGAGTACATGAAGCTCCCATAATCCAGCTTGGAGCGGACGATCGACCGATATAGGCGAAGTAGGACTGTTCGATCCGCTCCCCACGACATACCACTGAGAACACGGAGGACATTTAGAGAACGGGTACAACGGGCAGCCAAATATGACACATGTGGAGACCAGCTAAGTTTCCTGTCAAATGTAAGACCTAAAAATTTTGTTGTCTCCACGAATGGGAGAGCAACGGGACCGAGTCATAAGGACGGTGGGAGAAACTCTTTGTAGCGCCAGAAGTTAATACAGACCGTCTTCTCGGCAGAAAAACGGAAGCCAGTGGCGACACTCCATAAATAAAGACGGTCAAGAGAACGCTGAAGACAGCGCTCCAGGAAACATGTACGCTGCGCGCTGCAATAGATGGTAAAATCGTCCACGAAAAGGGATCCTGATACATCAGCTGGGAGGCAATCCATTATTGGATTGATCGCTATGGCAGAGAGAGCGACGCTCAAAACTGAGCCCTGTGGCACCCCATTCTCCTGGCAAAAGGTGTCTGACAGGACAGAACCCACACATACCCTGAACTGTCGATCCATTAAAAAGGAACGAATAAAAAGAGGGAGGCGACCGCGAAGGCCCCATGTATGCATGGTGCGGAGAATGCCCGCCCTCCAACAGGTGTCATAAGCCTTCTCCAAATCAAAGAACACAGCCGCGGTCGGGCGCTTCCGCAAGAAGTTTTTCATAATGAAGGTCGACAAGGTAACCAGATGGTCAACAGCAGAGCGGCGCCTACGAAATACGCATTGTACATTGGTAAGTAGGCGTCGAGATTCGAGCAGCCAAACCAAACGAAAGTTAACCATTCGCTCCATCACCTTACAGACACAGCTGGTAAGCGAGATGGGTCGATAACTGGAAGGCAAGTGCTTGTCCTTCCCCGGCTTAGGAATTGGGACAACAATAGATTCGCACCAGCATGTGGGAACATGTCCCTCAATCCAGATGCGATTATAAGTACGAAGAAGGAAACCTTTACCTGCAGGAGGAAGGTTCTTCAGCATCTGAATATGAATAGAATCAGGCCCTGGAGCGGAGGACCGTGACCGGGCAACTGCATTTTCGAGTTCCCGCATGGTGAATGGGGCATTGTAACTTTCACGAATCGAGGAGCGGAAGTTAGGTGGCCTAGCCTCCTCTGCCTGTTTTCGGGGGAGTAAGGGAGGGTGGTAATGAGCGGAGCTCGAAACCTTTGCGAAAAAGCGGCCGAAGGCATTGGAGACATCCTCAGGGGCCACAAGGACGTCATTCGCGACCGTCAAGCCAGAAACTGGTGAGTGGCCCTTAGTGCCAGATAGCCAGCGCAGGCTACCCCAGACAACAGAAGGAGTAAAACTGTTGAAGGTGCTTGTGAAAGCAGCCCAGCTGGCTTTCTTGCTTTCTTTAATAACACGACGACACTGCGCACATAATCGTTTATAATTGATACAATTCGCCACTGTAGGGTGGCGTTTAAAGGTGCGTAAAGCACGTCAACGAGCACGTAAAGCGTCTCTACATGCTGCGGTCCACCAGGGGACCGGTATGCGATGTGGAGAAGAAGTAGTGTGAGGGATGGAATATTCAGCAGCAGTGAGAATGACTTCCGTGAGATGTGCGACCTGACTATCGCAGCTTGTGAAGATTTGATCCTGAAAAGTCGCCCTGGAAGAGAAGAGCCCCCAGTCTGCTTTGGAGATGTTCCAACTAGTTGAGCACAGAGAGGGGGTATGATGCAGGAGATGGATAACACACGGGAAGTGGTCGCTCGAATATGTATCAGAAAGTGCATACCACTCAAACCGGCGTGCAAGTTGGGTAGTACATATAGAGAGGTCTAAATGGGAATAGGTGTGAGATGTGTCCAAAAGAAAAGTAGGGGCGCCAGTATTGAGGCAGACAAGATTGAGCTGGTTGAAAAGGTCTGCTAACAGGGAGCCCCTCGGGCAGGATGCTGGAGAGCCCCAAAGGAGATGGGGGGCATTGAAGTCTCCAGTTAATAAAAATGGCGCAGGTAGCTGAGCAATAATTTGCATCGTGTCTGCCCTGGTAACGGCAGATGACGATGGAGTGTAAACGGTACAAATGGAAAATGTAAAAGTGGGGAGAGTAATTCGGACGGCAACTGCCTGCAGGCCGGTGTGCAATGTGATGGGATCGTAGTAAATATCATCCCGGACCAGCAACATAATCCCTCCATGAGCCGGAATACCTGCCACAGGGGGTAGGTCAAAACGCACAGAGGTGTAGTGTGCCAAGGCAATTTGATCGAATGGGCGTAGCTTCGTTTCCTGGAGGGCTACGACGAGCGGACAGTGCAAGCGGAGCAGCAACTTTAAGTCCTCGCGATTGGAGCAAATGCTGCGAATATTCCAGTGAATAAGTGCCATAGTGACAAGAAAAGGAAGATGAAAGAAGGAGTCACCTCGAAGGCCACTGAGGGCCTGGCTTCGAGCGAGCACTGCCGCCGCTATCAGTAGGCGGACAGTCATCGTCCATTGGTTCTACAGGTTCATCGGCCATCTTGTTAAGATGGCCGGGAGGGGGAGCTTCCTCTGCAGGTGAACGGCCAGATGTTCGGCTACCAGCGGTGTGACCAGGCGAAACGGATGACGGCCTGGGGCGGCAACCGCTGGGTGGCGCAGGAGAAGAAATGCGCCGTGGCGGCGGAGAAGGAGAACTGTGCTTCCTATGAGCCTTCTTGGAAGGTCGTTTAGTGGAAGTACTGGTCGATGGCTGGGAGTTCGAAGTACATAGGAAGTGTGCACGGGACGGTTCCTTCTTGAAGGCCCGTGGATCTGACTTCTGAGTCTTCGTCTCGGCAGAAGCTGATGAATGTGCTTGTGTCTGAGGGGTGACGGGAGGAAGAGGAGACGTCGACCGCGCGATCTTAGCACTGGCCGAACGGACGACCGTAGTGCTGAAGGTCAGATCGCATGTCTGCGTCGCCACCTCCCTGGTAGTCCGAGGAGAGGTGAGGACAGTACTGTATTTCCCACCTGGGAGCAGCGTGGGCTTCCTACTAGCAAATAGCTTGCGAGCAGCCAAGGTGGACACTTTCTCTTTGACCCGAATTCCTTGGATACAGCGTTTTTCCTTGTAGATGGGACAGTCGCGGGAGGACGCTGCATGGTCACCCTGACAGTTCACACAACGAGGAGACGGAGGTGGACAGTCACCCTCATGGGCATCCCTGCCACAAGTGACACATTTAGCCGCATTGGAACAAGACTGGCGAGTGTGATTAAAACGCTGACACTGGTAGCAGCGCGTAGGTGTCAGGACATAGGGTCGAACAGAAATAACCTCATAGCCCGCTTTGATGCGCGACGGCAGCTGAACACTATCAAGGGTCAAGAAAAGTGTCCGGGTCCGTACAAGGTCATTGTTGACCTTTTTCATGACCCTATGGACAGCCGTCACGCCCTGCTCAGCAAGGAAAGACTGAATCTCCTCGTCAGTCAATCCGTCGAGTGATCTAGCATATACCACACCACGAGACGAATTCAAAGTACAGTGAGCCTCCACCCGGACAGGGAACGTGTACAGGAGTGTGGCCCGAAGCAGTTTTTGTGCCTGAAAGGCGCTCTCCGTTTCTAGTAACAATGTACCATTATGCAACCTGGTACAAGACATGACAGATCCGGCTATGGCATCTACGCCCTTCTGGATAACGAAAGGGTTGACAGAGGAAAAATCCTTTCCATCCTCAGATCGAGAAACTACGAGGAACTGTGGGGCAGGCGGTAGTACTTTTGTCACTGGTGGCTGGTGAAGTTTCCGTTTGTGGGCAGAAGTTGAGAGAGAAGAAGAAGAAGAAGAAGAAGAAGAAGAAGAAGAGAAATCCATTGCGGAGGAATCCCCCATGATTGCCAGCGACTCCGATGGCGCGCGCCTTCCTTGTGGGGACCCTCTCAGAGGGCACTCCCGCCTTAGGTGAATGTTTACACCTCAGGTCACACCTCCCGAGAAACAGACGGAGGGACTAATCGGCATGGTCAGAAGGTATCAGCTCAGGCAATCACCCCTCCGTGGGCCTGGCCTTTACCAGGGGGTACTTGCGTGCCTTACTTGCCTACCCAGGGCGGGGAATTACGCGTTACCCCGTCACCGGCTACGCATGCGAACGCATGGGTCGGCCTTCAGGCGCGCATAGGTAGGAAGGAAGAAGAGGAAAAATAAGAGAGAGAGGACACACTGTCTCAAACGCCGAGGCTGAGACCAAAGAAGGCAAGGTGGACGAGGCAAGGTGGACGAGGCAAGGTGGACGAGGCAAGGTGGACGAGGCAAGGTGGACGAGGCAAGGTGGACGAGGCAAGGTGGACGAGGCAAGGTGGACGAGGCAAGGTGGACGAGGCAAGGTGGACGAGGCAAGGTGGAGGAGGCAAGGTGGACGAGGCAAGGTGGACGAGGCAAGGTGGAGGAGGCAAGGTGGAGGAGGCAAGGTGAAGGAGGCAAGGTGAAGGAGGCAAGGTGAAGGAGGCAAGGTGAAGGAGGCAAGGTGAAGGAGGCAAGGGAAAGAGTAAGTAAGACAGTGAGATGGAGAAGAACAAAGAAAGGAACCAACCAGAGGAAGGAAGAAAGAAACAAGAAGAAGTGAAAAACCAAAATGACCGCAAATATAGATCGTGGAACCATCCATCTCCGGACGCAGGCGCTAACTACCCCCTTGAGGGGGAGGGACTCATTTTAGTCGCCTCTTACGACCTCGGGCCTATTCTAACCCCCGGACCCGCAGGGGGGTGTAACTGAAGAAGTGTCATGATCATCTCTCCATCGCTGAAAGATTCCACAATAGCCTCCCACAGATCTCCAGGAGGGGACTGCAAGAGGGAGGAGAAAGACTGTATAGTCAACGAAAGGAGTAAGGGTCAGTGAAATGAAATGGAAAGAACACAAGGATTTCTGGTCAGATGAGTACAGGGTAATATCAACAGCAGCAGAAAATGGTGCAATGGCAGTAAGATTCATTATGAATAGAATGGCAGGACAAGGAGTGTGTCAAAGTGAACAGCTCAGCGATAGGATTTTTCTGATCAGAATCGACAGCAAACCAACACCGAAAATGATAGTTCAGATATACATGCCGACGTCACAAGCTGAAGAGGAAGAGGTAGAGGTAGAGAAAGTATACGAGGGTATTAAATGGATAATACAGCACATAAAGGGAGATGAAAATCTAATAGTCATGGGGGACTGGAATGCAGTTGTAGGGGGAGGAGTAGAAGAAAAGGTTACAGGAGAATATGGACTTGGACAAGGAATGAGAGAGGAGAAAGACTAATTGAATACTGTAATAAGTTTCAACTAATGACACCGAATATTCTGTTCAAGAATCACAAGAGGAAGAAGTATACTTGGAAAAGGCTGGTTAATACAGGAATATTTCAAAGATTACATCATGGTTAGACAGAGATTCCAAAATCAGACACCGGATTGTCAAACGTACCCAGAGGCAGATAAAGACCCAGAACAAAATGTAGTAGTAATGAAGATTAGGCTGAAGTTGAAGAGATTAGGCTGCAAAAAATCAATATGCAAAAAAACGGGATACAGAAGTACTAAGGAATGACGAGATCTGCTGGAAGTTCTCTAAGGCTATATACAGCAATAAGGAATAGCTCAGTACAGTTGATGAATGGACATCTCTAAAAATGGCCACCACAGAACTTGGGAAGAAAAAACATAGGTACAAAAAAGGTAACTGCAAAGAAACCATGGGTAACAGGAAATACTTCAGTTGATCAATGAAAGAAGGTAGTACAAAAATGTTCAGGGAAATTCATAATTACAGAGACACAATCACAGAAATGAAGTAAACAGGAAGTGCAGGGAAGCTAAGACAAAATGGCTGCATGAAAATGTGAAGAAATCCAAAAATGATTGTCGGAAGGACTGACTCCCCATACAGGAAAGTCAAAACAATCTTCAGTGACATTAAGAGTGCAAGAAACTCAATTGTTAAATGCAGATGAGAGAGCAGATAGGTAGAAAGAGTACATTGAAGGCCTCTACGAAGGGGAAAATTTATCTGATGTGATAGAACAAGATACGGGAGTTGATTAAGAAGAGATAGGGAATATAGTATTAGAATCAGAATTAACGAGAGCTTTGGAGGACTTACGGTCAAATAAGGCAGAAGGGATAGACAACATTCTATCAGGATTTCTAAAATCATTGGGGGAAGTGGCAACAAAACAACTATTCACATTCATGTGTAGAATGTACGAGTCTGCCAACATACCATCTGACTTTCGGAAAAATATCATCCACACAATTCTGAAAACTGCAAGAGATAAGAAGTGCAAGAATTATCACACAATCAGCTTAACAGCTCATGCATCCATGTTGCTGACAAGAGTAATATACAGAAGCATGGAAAAGAAAATTGACTATGTGCTAGATGACAATCAGTTTGGCTTTAGAAAAGGTAAAGGCACCAGAGAGGCAATTCTAATGTTGTAGTTAATGGAAGTGCGACTAAAGAAAAATCACGACACGTTCATAGGAAGAAGTGTTTAACAATGTAAAATTGTGCAAGATGTTTGAAATTCTGAGAAAAAAATAGGGGTATACTGTAGGGAGTGATGTACAAAAGCCACGAGGGAATAATAAGAGTGGACGACCATAAATGAATGGCTCGGATTGAAAAGTTGTAAGGTGTAGCCTACGGACATGACGGATGAAGTGCACATCCCATCGCTCTAACTCTTGTGGGGAGTGGCAGTCAAGAGAATGTCACCCAACTTTTCACAAGAGAGCAGCTTCTGTGACTGGACAGGTGATGTTTTAATCTGATCTTCATCTTAGGGATGACTGCAGCTTCCTTGGTCTTGACTTCAATATGTTCAACAGAAAATAACGGCTTTGTGGCCAAAAAGGTGTCCCTGTCGGTCCTGGACCAGGTATTGGGGGGAGTCTCTTTCTACTTGTAGTCTGGTCCTATACCCCTCCCACACCATGGCCAGGGAACGCATCGGGATGATATTTTGTTGTACCGTACGGGGCCTTCCCATTCGAAAATACTGCTGTGACAATGTGGTCACCTGTGGGAGAAAGCTTAAGTCACTTCATGTGTGAACTATCTGCCATGGTGCCACCCACTCCAAATGGGGGCTCTCCCCACGCACGCCACCTAGCTTCAGCAACAGCTACCTTGCCAGTAATCTACTGCTGGGAGTCCCCTTGCCCCAGTCATGATGGGCTCATTCTCCATGGCACACATGGGGAATGTGCAGCGCAGGCACCAACAGTGCAATCCCTGCATGGTCAGAGAGTTACCACTAAGCAGGTACTTAACGACCCCGGCCCTGCGCCCCCCTCCCCCCCCCCCCCCCCCCCCACCACAATGGGACCAAAATCGTGAAAAGTCTAAGTAGCGTCTACAAGAAAAGGACAATCAAGGACAGTCAGAGGAGGTAAGAAGAACCTTGAGCCCCCTGGGGTAAGGGCCGTAGATGACTCGTGTACCTCTCGAAGTGAAACCGCTGAGCGAACATTGTCCACAGCCATGAGGATGTCATGTACTCACGTTCACTTGCACACATGCTGGAACTGGTAGTGTGCAGATTCACAGTGTGCTTCCCTTACCATTACCCCTTCCACTTAGTCTTTACAGTCAGTGCAAATATTATCAACTTGTAGCAAGTCCTATTAGTTCAGTTGTTCAATTTACTCAAAAGAGCCTACTGTATAGCTGGACTGAAGTTTTTTTGTTAATCATAAACAGAATTTATAATAGTAATCAGTTGTTGTGTACCTCAATGTAAACCTTCATTTGATCTGTCCACAGTATGTCTCATTGTCAGTGTTTGTTGGTAATGAGGATCACCCTGTGACTAAACATGCCTTGGTGCATGGCCAGCACATCTTGGCACAGTGTTACACCGTCCGGGTTATCTGGATACTTCCCACTAAAACCAACCTATCTGAACTCCGGAGATGGGAACTTGATCTTCAATATATTCTCTCTCCCGTTATCCACCAGGCCTCAATCTCCGCTAATTTCAAGTTGCCGCCACTCATACCTCACCTGTCATTCAACAACATCTTTGCCTCTGCACTTCCGCCTCGACTGAAATCTCTGCCCAAACTCTTTGCCTTTTAATATGTCTGCTTGTGTCTGTATACGTGTGTGTGTGTGTGTGTGTGTGTGTGTGTGTGTGTGTGTGTGTGTGTGTGTGTGTGTGTGTGCGCGCGCGAGCGAGTGTATACCCGTCCTTTTTTCCCCCTAAGGTAAGTCTTTCCGCTCCCGGGATTGGAATGACTCCTTACCCTCTCCCTTAAAACCCACATCCTTTCGTCTCTCCCTCTCCTTCCCTCTTTCCTGATGAGGCAACAGTTTCTTGCGAAAGCTTGAATTTTGTGTGTATGTTTGTGTGTATGTTTGTGTGTCTGTCGACCAACCAGCACTTTCATTTGGTAAGTCACATCATCTTTGTTTTTAGATATATTTTTCCTACGTGGAATGTTTCCCTCTATATATATATATATATATATATATATACACACACACACACACACACACACACACACACACACACACACACACACACACGAAAGCGCTGGCAGGTCGATAGAAACACAAACAGACACATACATACACACAAAATTCTAGCTTTCGCAACCAACGGTTGCTTCGTCAGGAAAGAGGGAAGGAGAGGGAACGACGAAAGGATGTGGGTTTTAAAGGAGAGGGTAAGGAGTCATTCCAATCCCGGGAGCGGAAAGACTTACCTTAGGGGGAAAAAAGGACGGGTATACACTCGCGCACACACACACACACACACATATCCATCCACACATATACAGACACAAGCAGACATATTAAAAGGCAAAGAGTTTGGGCAGAGATTTCAGTCGAGGCGGAAGTGCAGAGGCAAAGATGTTGTTGAATGACAGGTGAGGTATGAGTGGCGGCAACTTGAAATTAGCGGAGATTGAGGCCTGGTGGATAACGGGAAGAGAGGATATATTGAAGATCAAGTTCCCATCTCCGGAGTTCAGATAGGTTGGTGTTAGTGGGAAGTATCCAGATAACCTGGACGGTGTAACACTGTGCCAAGATGTGCTGGCCGTGCACCAAGGCATGTTTAGCCACAGGGTGATCCTCATTGCCAACAAACACTGTCTGCCTGTGTCCATTCATGCGAATGGACAGTTTGTTGCTGGTCATTCCCACATAGAATGCGTCACAGTGTAGGCAGGTCAGTTGGTAGATCACATGGGTGCTTTCACACGTGGCTCTGCCTTTGATCGTGTACACCTTCCGGGTTACAGGACTGGAGTAGGTGGTGGTGGGAGGGTGCATGGGACAGGTTTTACACCGGGGGTGGTTACAAGGGTAGGAGCCAGAGGGTAGGGAAGAAGGTTTGGGGATTTCATAGGGATGAACTAAGAGGTTACGAAGGTTAGGTGAACGAGGGAAAGACACTCTTGGTGGAGTGGGGAGGAGTTCATGAAAGGTGGATCTCATTTCAGGGCAGGATGTGAGGAAGTCGTATCCCTGCTGGAGAGCCACATTCAGAGTCTGATCCAGTACCGGAAAGTATCCTGTCACAAGTGGGGCACTTTTGTGGTTCTTCTGTGGGAGTTTCTGAGTTTGAGAGGATGAGGAAATGGCTCTGGTTATTTGCTTCTGTACCAGGTCGGGAGGGTAGTTGCGGGATGCGAAAGCTGTTGTCAGGTTGTTGGTGTAACGGTTCAGGGATTCCGGACTGGAGCAGATTCGTTTGCCTCCGCCCTAGCCAGATTACGCTCCCATATTTTATTTTCTCAGGCTTGTCTGACATTTGGCATTACCCCCAAAGGCCTCACACTTAAAGTTCCCATCTCTGGCTGCAACCCTTCTTTCCATCAGTCCCTATACCAGTTCCAAACTGAACAATTCATTGCCCTCACCCACCTAATGCTTCACCTACACATCAACTCGGCCAATGAACACACCCGTCAACTCCTATCCTTAATAAAAGTCCTCTATCTTTCGTCTCCCACATCCACGCCGGCTGTTCAGAGCATCCTCCTACAGGCCAACCGCAAATTAGAACAGCATGCCACCCTCCACCTCAAAAAATTATCCAATCTCCTGGTTTCCCACCTCCGGAAAGGCAACTCGCTCACCCTTCACAACCTTTCCAGCAAACCTCAACCTCCTCTCATTGCACACAAACCCAGTCTCTCCCCTCTACTCAATCTCCCACTTCCAGCTCCACTCCCTTCAAAACCTCAAAATTCCAATCAACACAATCTGGAACCACAACACCCTAATTCAGTAGTTAACCTTTCCTCCAAACCTCTCTCCCAATCCGAAACCTCTGTCCTATCCAAAGGCCTCACCTTCAGCCCCACTCCCAGATTCAACCAAACAGCCCTCATCAAAGATTTACTGTCCTGCACTCGTACTCTCTGCTGGAAATATCACTTTGCCACGAAGAAAAATGATCCTAATCCTACTCCTAATGATCCAACTCCCCGAGACACTATCCAAACTGAGCCCTGCCTGGAACAGTTCCGTCCTCCGTCACAGCGGGACCCACCTCCTCTTCCTCAAAACCACCCTCTCCAAACCTTCCAGGAATTTCTGACTTCCAGCGTTGCTTCTCAATCCTTCTTAAAAAACCTTAATCCTACTCCCAACATCACCACTGCTGAAGCCCGGGCTATCCGTGATCTGAAGGCTGACCGATCCATCGTCATTCTTCCGGCGGACAAGGGTTCCACGACCGTGGTACTTGATCGTCGGGAGTATGTGGCTGAGGGACTGCTACAGCTTTCAGACAACACCACACACAAAGTTTGCCAAGGTAACCCCATTCCTGATGTCCAGGCGGAGCTTCAAGGAATCCTCAGAACCTTAGGCCCCCTACAAAACCTTTCACCTGACTCCATCAACCTCCTAACCCCATCGACGCCCCGCACCCCTACCTTCTACCTTCTTCCTAAAATTCACAAACCCAATCATCCCAGCCGCCCCATTGTAGCTGGTTACCAAGCCCCCACAGAACGTATCTCTGCCTACGTACATCAACACCTTCAACCCATTACATGCAGTCTCCCATCCTTCATCAAAGACACCAACCACTTTCTCGAACGCCTGGAATCCTTATCCAATCTGTTACCCCCGGAAACCATCCTTGTAACCACTGATGCCACTTCCTTATACACAAATATCCCACACGTCCAGGGCCTCGCTGCGATGGAGCACTTCCTTTCATGCCGATCACCTGCCACCCTACCTAAAACCTCTTTCCTCATTACCTTAGCCAGCTTCATCCTGACCCACAACTTCTTCACTTTTGAAGGCCAGATATACCAACAATTAAAGGGAACAGCCATGGGTACCAGGATGGCCCCCTCGTATGCCAACCTATTCATGGGTCACTTAGAGGAAGCCTTCTTGGTTACCCAGGCTTGCCAACCCAAAGTTTGGTACAGATTTATTGATGACATCTGTGGTGTCACCGCCAGACACCACACTTGCTAGGTGGTAGCCTTTAAATCGGCCGCGGTCCGTTAGTATACGTCGGACCCGCGTGTCGCCACTGTCAGTGATAGCAGACCGAGCGCCACCACACGGCAGGTCTAGAGAGACGTACTAGCACTCGCCCCAGTTGTACAGCCGACGTTCATAGCAATGGTTCACTGACAAATACGCTCTCATTTGCCGAGACGATAGTTAGCATAGCCTTCAGCTACGTCATTTGGTACGACCTAGCAAGGCGCCATAGCGGTTGATAATTAATATTATGAAGCATGTACCGTAACGAGTGATGTTCTACAATTGTGGATTAAAGTTAAGTACTACATCATCTACGTACTTTATTTGCAATTCTCAAGATATTGTCCTGTTCCAGACCTCACGCCAGTCAGCGTGTAATTAAACGCGTGCATTTCGGCCTCCTCTAGAAACACAGTGTTGGCTCTTCTGCCAACACTACAACATCTTCATGATCTGGACTCACAGTGAAGAAGAACTCCACTATTTCCTCTCCAACCTCAACTCCTTTGGTTCCATCAGATTCACCTGGTCCTACTCCAAATCCCACGCCACTTTCCTTGACGTTGACCTCCACCTGTCCAATGGCCAGCTTCACACGTCCGTCCACATCAAACCCACCAACAAGCAACAGTACCTCCATTATGACAGCTGCCACAAATTCCACATCAAACGGTCCCTTCCCTACAGCCTAGGTCTTCGTGGCAAACGAATCTGCTCCAATCCGGAATCCCTGAACCATTACACCAACAACCTGACAACAGCCTTCGCATCCCACAACTACCCTCCCGACCTGGTACAGAAGCAAATAACCAGAGCCACATCCTCATCCTCTCAAACCCAGAAACTCTCACAGAAGAACCACAAAAGTGCCCCACTTGTGACAGGATACTTTCCGGGACTGGATCAGACTCTGAATGTGGCTCTCCAGCAGGGATGCGACTTCCTCACATCCTGCCCTGAAATGAGATCCATCCTTCATGAAATCCTCCCCCCTCCACCTAGAGTGTCTTTCCGCCGTCCACCTAACCTTCGTAACCTCTTAGTTCATCCCTATGAAATCCCCAAACCTTCTTCCCTACCCTCTGGCTCCTATCCTTGTAACCGCCCCCGGTGTAAAACCTGTCCCATGCACCCTCCCACCACCACCTACGCCAGTTCTGTAACCCGGAAGGTGTACACGATCAAAGGCAGAGCCACGTGTGAAAGCACCCACGTGATTTACCAACTGACCTGACTACACTGTGACGCATTCTATGTGGGAATGACCAGCAACAAACTGTCCATTCGCATGAATGGACACAGGCAGACAGTGTTTCTTGGCAATGAGGATCACCCTGTGGCTAAACATGCCTTGGTGCACGGCCAGCACATCTTGGTACAGTGTTACACCGTCCGGGTTATCTGGATACTTCCCACTAACACCAACCTATCTGAACTCCGGAGATGGGAACTTGCTCTTCAATATATCCTCTCTTCCCGTTATCGACCAGGCCTCAATCTCTGCTAATTTCAAGTTGCCGCCACTCATACCTCACCTGTCATTCAACAACATCTTTGCCTCTGCACTTCTGCCTCGACTGAAATCTCTGCCCAAACTCTTTGCCTTTTAATATGTCTGCTTGTGTCTGTATATGTGTGGATGGATATGTGTGTGTGTGTGTGTGTGCGCGCGCGCGAGTGGATACCCGTCCTTTTTTCACCCTAAGATAAGTCTTTCCGCTCCCGGGATTGGAATGACTCCTTACCCTCTCCTTTAAAACCCACATCCTTTCATCTTTCCCTCTCCTTCCCTCTTTCCTGACGAAGCAACCGTTGGTTGCAAAAGCTAGAATTTTGTGTGTATGTATGTGTCTGTCTGTGTTTCTATCAACCTGCCAGCGCTTTCGTATGGTAAATCACATCATCTTTGTTTTTAAATATATTTTTCCCGCGTGGAATGTTTCCCTATATAGTGTGTGTGTGTGTGTGTGTGTGTGTGTGTGTGTGAGAGAGAGAGAGAGAGAGAGAGAGAGAGAGAGAGAGAGAGGTGGTGGGTGGAGGGAATTCCCTCTCCTAAGTCTATTATTCCATAACTAAGTTTTATCATTTTGATCTAAAATGCTACTCACATTTAATCTACTCCCTCTATTACAAAAATAATGTAGAATTTTAAGAGAATAAACTGAAAATTTCCATGATATTAATTATAATCTCACCTTTAATTGTACAGGCAACAACAGCTACTGGGGTATCCATGAAATCTGGAGGCATTTTCCTGATGTTTTTGAAGGACACTTCCTCTGTGTTGCCATAATCAATGAAGATAACTGTTACCAGATTTCTTTCTACATCTAAACAAGCTGCTCTGTACCATGCACCTAGAATTTGATGGAAGTTTTACTATTAGATTGATGGCAACTTTCACTTGAAAGTAATAATAAATTTATAACCCTAACATAACCTCAAAGTAAGCCACTTTCATGAAGTTTTGCCTCTTCTTACATTATACTTGTGTGTATCAAAATCTTGTTTACTATGTTCTAACACTATATGAGTAAATGCCAAAAAGTTACTTTTTACTCAATAATAATTACATACAGAATATGAAGATTTTTTGGGTTAAATGGTTGAAATGGCTCTGAGCACTATGGGACTTAACAGCTGAGGTCATCAGTCCCCTAAAACTTATACCTACTTAAACCTAACTAACTTAAGTACATCACACACATCCATGCCTTGGGCAGGATTCGAATCTACAACTGTAGAAGTCGCGCAGTTCCAGTGCCTAGAACCGCTCGGCCACTCCGGCCGGCTTTTTGGGTCAAATAATAATTATTAGTCATAATTGTGAAGTAACAAGTATCTAAGACAAAAATTTCAGAAATAATATGAAACTTGTAATGGAGTGCAATACTTTCAAAACTGTAACTGTATGTGTGTCTTATAGATTAATCACACACTTTGTATGACAAAAAATGTAGCAAGGTGCTTCATAACAACAGATAAAGCATTCATATATTTCTTTACAGTTTTGAATATTACGTAAACTTTTCTTGGATCTGCCAAGCTACCTGTTCGTTGTATTTGATAGTTTCTTTTTTTACGTAATCCTACTCACAGCCAACACTGTTCCCTTACACTTCCATTTCTTCTCTGGATTCACTTTTTCCTTCTTCTTCTTCTTCTTCTTCTTCGTCTTCGTCTTCATCTTCATCTTCATCTTCGTCTTCATTTCCTTCGTTGTCTCTTCAACATAAAAGTTTAATAGCACTGGTGTTCAGTTGCAGCTGTACCTCCTCCCTTTTTAAACACAATTTTGACTTCTTTTCATTATCCCATACACGGCTACCTACTGAGAGTATTCTTGCTCTTCTCCAAATCAGGAATTTTTTTTTTTCCAATTTACAGTCCATAATACTTTCCACTATAAAGATACCCCATAAGGTTTTTGCTTTTTTGTAATTTGTCTTGCAGAACTGCTTCCCACATGCCTTTACATTTTCTGAAACTGATCATGCACGTCTTCCACAAACTAATGTGTATACTATTTTGGCCATGCTTGACCTTGTGAATTCTGGAGAAGTTAAGGATTGTTGGCACTCAGTCACAAATACTTTTAAAAATTCTTTAATGACATAACCAGATTCAGGGTATCATGCCCAGCTTCATATGGCTAATGTTTTTGATTGCA
Source organism: Schistocerca serialis cubense (assembly GCF_023864345.2). Lineage (NCBI taxonomy): Eukaryota > Metazoa > Arthropoda > Insecta > Orthoptera > Acrididae > Schistocerca > Schistocerca serialis. Next base: position 672,703,199 of record NC_064642.1, read on the forward strand.
TTAATGTTTTCGTCAGCAACATGTTTTCCACTCTTACACTGCACATGAAGATTTGAATAGATACAAGGTGAAACAGTTGTATACACTTACAATGATACAGTGTATGGCACTTTGTCTCGTTCAGTCTTTATGCACATTTTAGACAATGCACAAACTGTTGCAGGGAAAACAGCACACACATTACAAATATGGCACTGTGACACACACACTCACACACACTCTATTCTTCATCAGTTTCAGCCTCAGGTGTGCTTTACATCCTATCATTGTTTACAATCCAAAGAGAATCCATTAAGCAAAGAAACCCAATCCAAGATAAGACGCCATCTGTACCAAGGGATGCATGGCACATGGGAAAGTGTGTCATTAACAGAGTCTCCGGGAGTTGGCAGCACACCAATCACTTGGATAGAGACCATGCTGGACATGCCCCATCACATCAGAACTGGAAATAACTGGACGCCTCTTAGATATCCGTAATCTCACACCAATACAGTGAGCACAATAAATATAGGAATGGTCAGGAAAATGCCAGCTGACAATACAGTAATTTCCAGGTGCTTCAATAAACCTTTCAAAGTAAAAACTGCAAGAAGGGAGCAGTGGGAGAATGAACCATGACACCGTTCAGGAGACATACTCTACTTTCCTGACATGTTGAAAATATGGGGGCCATGGTATACATGGAACAGTCTACACTAGAGACTGGAGGAGGAGGAGGAGGAGGAGGAGGAGGAGGAGGAGGAGGAGGAGGGGGGGGGGGGGGATTTTTTAACGTCATTAAAGTTGAAGTATGTTGAAGAAAACACATAATTAAAAAGGTGGGGACAGGGAGGAGGAAACTTCTATCTATTAAGAGCTTGGATTTAGTTAACTTCAAACTGATAATACTGACAATATAAACAGGTTATTTCCAATATAAGTGTATTTAAGTTACAGCGTATTTTATAAAATGTTAAAAATATTTGTCATTAGGCTACACAGTGTGTGTATCTAGTGTGTTGAGTTTGGTATCTGTTTCCTTTCTTCTATTGTCATTGATAGGGCCGTAAGTAGTTTATGTGTTTTTCTGTTGCAGTGTGGATATTCTAGTTCAGATTTCTGACTGGTGTGTGTCCTCGTTCCATGTAGTGTGTAACTTATGTGAAGATCCCAAGAAATATATGTAGAAATTGTTTGTTAGCTAATTCCAGTTGCTCATTTAGAATATAACTGGGGTGAACTGAGGGTGACAATGTATATTTATAGTCGTTCTAGAGGTCCATTTTCTTACCTTTGGTCCATTTTCTTACCTTTGTTAGTGGTATGTAGTGACTAAGTTATCTTCTATATCAGAACCAGTGTGTTCATGGTTATCCATCTGTGTGGCAATTGCAAATTTACTTCAATTTTTTTGTCTAATGGTATCTCTGTTCATGCTACATTATAGCAAAGCTTGTTATGGTCTAGCATGCAAATGTGTGTGTGAAATTTATAGTACGCAATAAAACACCACCTAAAAACAACTTGTCCTATAGTTCTTAAATATTAAATTTAGATTGTAAACAAAACCAACAAATGCAAAGCCTAGATCTGAGGCTGGAACTAACATGAAAAACATTACAAAGTGTTTGTGAACTATAGTGATTTATTCAAAATGTGTGTGCTGTTTGCACTGCAATTGTCTGTGAATTGATTAGAAAGAGCACAAGGACCAAACAATATAAAGTGCCATCCACTGAACACATTTAAATGTAAAGAAGTGTTTTGCCTTATATCTAACCAAATGCAAGCACATTAGCATGTTTATACTATCAAAACAACATACAAACCGATGCTAAATATTCAAATATTCTTGAGCAATGCAGGAGTGAACAAAATGGCACTGACAAAACATTAATGTAATGAGGCCATTATAGTGCAAAACTAGTTACTGTGCAGGAATAAAGCATTTTAAAAAGTATTTGTTGCTGGTGGCATTTTGCACCAGCAGTCTGTATTTTACTAAAATAATTCAAATCTACACTTCGGTCGAATCAAACACCAATCTTTCCATAGAACATTTCTCACATTTTTTTTGCTGATACTCACATTTGCATATTTGCGCATTACTTTACAATAAATCTACTTGTACAGCTTCAGTGTTACAGGTAATAGATACCAGATATTGTTGCAGTCAAGTTCTGTGATTAAGCAATTTTGTTCCATCATCACTATCTCTTCTACTATCATAGTACTCCCTAACCAATGCAACATACTACTCCTTGCTGGTGTTCCTTCACATCATTTCTTCCTTCTTTCACTGACAATCCTCATATACATATAATGAACATTAATAAATGACAAACTATTCCTGACTCGAAATGGACGAAAAAAGATTCTACAAACATGTGTCCAGAAATACATTGTTGCCACAGTAGATGGTGCCGACGAATGCATGTTTCTCTGACCATGTGCCATGTGTTCCTTGTGTATAGCAAGATGTGTGATTGTTGCACCTTGCTGTAAGCAGCAGTATCGCCCAGTGTTCATATTAGGGAACAAGTCAAGGTAGCATTTGTGTACAGGCAAGCAGATGGAACCGGTTGAGGTGCAGTACAGCTATACCAAAACAAGCACCCTCACAGACACCAACCACATCGGACATAATTTAAAGCCCTTTTTGGGCTTCTGTGTGGTCCTTTCAGACAGACAAATGTGCCTTTAAGTGGCAGACTGTGCTTACACCAATTTGGAGGACGGGGTCCTACAGGACATTGAGACAAATCTAGTACTAGTTCCATGCAAGTAGCCCACCAACATGGTGTACCCAAAGTACAATTATGTGTACCCTGTATGACAACCATACAAGGATTATCAGCAGCAATTTCATTCTACAGGTAGGATTTAATCAATAGTTTTTGCACCAGACCATCACAATTACGGGATTTCTGTCATCAGTCCTCTTTACCGACAAAGCAACCTGTATCAGAACTGGCATTATTAATCTAAAGAATTATCATCTGTACGCTACAGACAATCCTTGGAGAATGATTGAGGAATTTCATCAGCATCGGTTCAGCATCAATGGGATTCTTGAGAACCACATAAATGGACCAGTTATTATTCCACACAGCATTGATGGAGGAATGTACCAGGACCTCCTGTGGAATGCTCTCCCTGAGTTACTTAAGTATCTGCCTTCGCCAGTAAGACAGGTTATGTGGTTTCTGCATGATGGAGCACCACCCCCTTTCTGCATTAAAGTTTGCCAACAGATCATCATCATCCCTGGACATTTGATAGGACAAGGAGGCCCTGTAGCATGGCTTGCTAGATCGCCAGACTTAAACCCCTTGGATTTTTATCTCTGGGAGCATCTGAACGGTGTTGTATATCCCGAACCAGTTCCTCATCTGCAGACCCTTCATCAGCATGTTCACAACACCTGTGACGCTATTCGGAGAGAGGCCGGAATGTGCAAAAGAGTGCAGCAATCTATGATGAGATGTGTGAATGTATACGCTGCATCCATGAAGGCCACTTTGAACATTTGTTGTGACATGGATGTGACACAGCTCTGTACTGTGTTCCAGGGTAATATTTTGTTATTGCATTCACACTGTCCAACTCCAGACATGTTCATAGGGCCTTTTTTCCTGTAATTTGATGTGTATATGAAAATCAAATTTTTGTTGCCTGTCTGTTTTCTGCTGCCATAGCCCTTAAACACCAAATTTCGCTGCACTGTCCTAACGGATATGTTTGCTGTATGTCCCCCATCAATTTTTTGCATTATTTTATGTAGTGTTGCTTGTCTGTTAGCATTGACAACCCTTCGCAAATGCCAGTGTTCTTTGTTGTTAAGTGAAGGCCATCACCCACTGCATTGTCAATGGTGAGAGGTAATGAGTAAATTCTGGTATCCTCGGCACACACTTGATACTGTGAATCTCTGAATACTGGATTTCCTAACAATTTCCAAAACAAAATATCCCATGCATCTAGCTCCAACTAGCGTTCCATGTTCAAAGTTTGTTAATTCCTGTTGTGAGGCCATTATCACTTCGGAAACCTATTCACGTGAATCACCTGGGTACAAAATTACAACTCCGCTAATGCACCACCCTTTTATATCATGCACATGCGATGCCACCGCTATCTGTACATGTGCTTATTGCAATCCTATGATCTGCGTCACCTCAGTGTAGATATGGTGAATGTAGGTAACTCTTTTTGCAAGTAAAAGGAATACGTTGATTTTCGATAACTTTCTAAGAATCTTTCTGAAAGATGGCACCATTTTTACAAGACCATTTTGTACACAAATACTTTTTCCTCTTACCTTCATACTGTGCCAAGCACATTTCATATTTCCTGGGTAGGAAACTTTCTTTGTCTACTTGGTTGCAATACTCATCCACCTTTTCTTGCATAACTGTCATGATATACTGCATAACAGAACTGCCTTCCTTAAAACCAAAAATTGTGTCAGGAGCTTGCACATGACAAATTGCCATACTTATTTCTTCCCCAACATTCAGGTCAACAAATTTCAAGTTTTCATAGAAGTATAGAGCTGGAAAAATAAAAAAAAAAACCTAATGTACATAATGATTGCAACAGATACCAAAACAAGTCATGTGGCATAGATGGATTGATAATAAGTAAGATTAAACATGTCAAAAATTGCTGTTGTAATTAAAACACAAATAGAACACACCAAGTATGGATTCAGCTCACCTGCAAAATGAGCTGTATAGTTTTCAAGGTGTAAAAGCTACAAAAGATAATATTAACACTGCAAGTAGTTATCAAGCTACAAAAGATATATTAACACTGCAAGTAGTTATCAATCTGGATAGTCATTTGAATGATGCATAGCTTTATTAGGTATGTTCCTATTTCAAGTATTGTTTCCTTGCCTTCATCTGACCCAAGATTTATTTTACGTTTGTTCTCAGTGAAGGAACATTCCTTAAATCCACATGATCAAAGAAGTGATTATCTTCCACTGTTCATCTTCTTTGAGATGCAGCAAACAGGGAGACTGCTATGTAACTTTATGTGGATCCAGATCACTATCTTATGCTTCTATGCATGTGAATGCATTTAAAATGGTCATCGGCCTTGCCTGGATGTACGAGACAATTTCACTTTTTCTTTTTTTTCCTCCTCAGAACATCTTTATTCTGATAGTTACAATTTGATGACAATATTAACCAACATTTCTCTTACATGTACTATTTTCCAACACAGTCTCCATCACATTCTATGACCTTATGCCAGAGTTGTATAAGAGTATGTATTCCCTGTTGGTAAAAGGTCTTGTTCAGTGCTCATCGCCACATTTTCACAGCATGAATTACGCTTCATAATCTTCAAAGTTTGTTCCGTGCAGAGAATCCTTTAAGTGGCAGAACCAAACTGAAGGGCACCAGGTCTTGGCAACAGGGTGGATGATGCAATGATGTGCAGCCCAATGTCATGACCGAGTGCCTGGGTTCTGAGACTTCTGCATATGCACGCACTGTCACGTTGGAGTAAGATTTCTTTTGTATTCTTGTCGGACCAAACACACTGTAAAAGGTTCTTGAGTTTGTTTAACCCAAAAGGACTGTCGCAATGACCTTTTATCGAAGACAGCTGCCTTGAATGTCTTCTTTTTTGTTAATTGAAGATGGCCCTACTCTAGTGACTACCTTTTTTTCCCAGCTCGAAGTGATGCAATCGAACAAGTTCTCATTTCCATATTACTATTTACTAAAATACGACAGGCTGCAAATACGTATGTCAGAGTGATTGGCACACATACCAGGTTGGTACCTGATGACAAGAACAGCTGTTCTCATACAATGAATGCACTTAATGAAATGGAGCACTAAATGCTCAGTTTTGCATATTATACAACTACAAGAGAACTGATGGTTAGTACTTACCGTCTAGAGGCAAAAGTTCTGATACTAGTGACAAAAATATACAATAGCACATTAAATTATCTTAGCTTCAGAATTGTCAGTTCCTTCCTCAGTAAGGAAAAATGGATATGCTAACAAGAAAGGGCGTGTCAGCCAGGATGAGAAAGACAGCCCTCCTGTAAGGGCAAGGAGGGACAATGATGAAAGGGCAGGCATTTGGGGGTGGGGGGTCAATGATAATACATTCATTGGTACACATTGTGTCAACCTCTCTGTACTTGAGGACAGAGAAAGAGAAAGAGAGAGAGAGAGAGAGAGAGAGAGAGAGAGAGAGAGAGAGAGAGAAATGAAGATGGATTAAGAGGAAGAAAAATGAAAATAATAATGAAATTAAAAGTAGGAGGAAAAGGAGATGGACAAGAAGAGAGAAAAGGGGAGATTGTAAGTTAACAAATATTAAGTCCCAGAGAGTCAGGATACAACTGTATGTTGGAGAGCAAGTTTCCTTTTCCAGAGTTTATGGGAACTAGATTCAAATAGCCCCCTGTGAGGTAGCAGACACTCTAATCACCCGAGTCACGCTACAGAACATATTGAACAACTGTGTACTTCGTGTCAAGATGGACAGTTAATTATATGCTGTGTATGCAGCAAGCTAACGTAGCGATAATCATTCCTACGTAGAAGACTGTGTGATTGATGCAAATTAGTAGGTCAACAAGGTGTGGTTTCTCAAGAATTTTACGGTTTACTTGTGAAGGGGATGGAGCAAATGGATGCGTGATGCAGGTTTTACAGTGAAAATAATTGCAGGGGTAGGCTCTTTGGGTTAGGGATAATATAACTGGAATGTCAAGTGGCTTGACTAGGAGGTTAAGATGGCAACAGTAGGTGGCATGTGGAGGGCATCTGGGAAAAGATCTCATTTTGGGGCTTCACCTGACAAAGTCATATCGTTTATTAGACAGTTGAAGAGAGGAATAGTGCATGGGAGATATGTTTGAGAATAATATCCTTATGGCAGTTACAGAAGAGGAAAGCTTGGAAAATAGTATTGACAATTTGGTGGTGGAATAGATACAGTTGGCATAAACTCCTAGGCTGTAGCGATGGGTGCGTTTAATGTGGAAGTAGTGGCAACTGTCAAATTGTAGGTAATGTTTCTCAATGGTTGGCTTTATGTGGACACACATTTGGATGTCATCCTCAGTGGGTCAGAGTCAATGTTGAGGAAGGTGGCTCTGGATTTGAAAAAAGGTGCAGGGAAAAGGAGTTAAGCTGTTGGATAACTAGAAGAGCCCACCCCCTCCCCCCACCCCACCCTTTACACTGCTGAGTCCAGACTATGGATACATCATATACAAATCTGTTTTAAGCCAAGGGCCTGTTTCTGAATCTTGAGGAATGTCTCTTACATGCAATCCATGAAAATGTTAGTGCAGGACAGGGCCGTACTGGTTTCCGTAGAAGCCCCCAATTTGTTTGTAGGTTTGGGCCCTCAATGGTGAAGTAGTTACTGGTCAGAATGGAGTTAAATAGGTTGATAAATGTGGTTTTAGGAAAACTTTCAGGTTGGATAGATGGTATTCTAGGGTTGAGATGCTGCGCATATACAGGATGTTGGCATAGAGTGAGGCTGTATCAACAGTAACAAGTAGAGTTGCATGTTGGAAAGGGATGGGAATGGATTTGAGACATTCCGAGGCTGTATGTGATGGACTTCAAGTGCTGGTCAACCAGCAGTGGCAGCCTGGGAGCCAGATAATATAGGATGCACAAGATGGTTTGTATTTTGGGAAGTAGATAAAAGGTGGCACTGCATTAATTAGGAGATGTAAGGAATTCTATAGTCAGTTATGGGTCCTTATGAGGAACCTAGCACTTTACGGATTTTATGCCAGCTCAGTGTGCATGAAACGAGTGGGGTCAGTAGGAATATTATCTGTATCATGGTGTCCAAGGGCTCATGATACCCCTCTGCCATACATTTCACATGTTTAAGTACCCTCGTCAAGAAAACTTGTTCACATTAAGGATGACAGTAAAGTTGAGTATCTAACTAATCGTGACCTCAAGGCAGACTATTCTAAGGTTTGGGGTTTCACGGATATTTTTCAGAAATGAATGTGCAGTGCACACTGCCTAGAGAGAATGGTTTTGGGAAAGATGAGGAGGATTCCTCTGGGATCTGGACTGGAAATGTTTTAGGCAGGGTTTAATATGAACCTTGTTGATTTTGGGTTGGGAGTCGGCGGTGAAATGGTATTTCCATTTGGTGAGAGACTGAATGTTAGCCCTCAGAAAGAATTTATGTCCGAGGATCAGAGAGAGATCTAGATGGGAGATTTAGGACTGAATGTTGGTCAAGATTGTGAAGTGTTAGAGTGAGTTGGGTAAGGTTGTGCTTGGATGGGAGGTGTGCTGGTATTGGGAGGATAAGTAAGAATGGCAAGGCTGGGTTTGTGGAGTTTCAATGAGTCCACCAGTAGTACTAAAAATTTTGCCTCCTAAAATGAAGCAATGTCCAGCAATTCTGTCTCCATATTTTCTCATGTGAATTTCTCTTCTGATAGAGTTATTATGCTACTCTTCCATTAAATATCAAAATAACACAACACACATTTACTGTATACCCAGCTAATCTGAACAGCTGCTGAAATTGGTCTCAATACATCTCACTGAAATTTTACAATATTAATATAAATGGAACAGTACTGACAATACACTACTTGCCATGTGCTAATGTTTACTAATATCTCATCTCCCTGTGGTGGATATTTTATAGAGAAAAATAAACTGTGGTGTCAAAAAAACACTAACTATCGACAGAATATTACAGTATACAAAAAGATTTATGAAACAAGACTAATCCCATAGTGAAGTCTCAACTTACCTGGCACATCTGTCTTATTAAGTTGCTGCCAAGATGGGTCTAACAAGGATTTTATTTTTGCATTTATGTGTGTTCCATCCATGAACAAATCCACCCCGTCTTTTATGTCACCAAATTTCTGCAACAGAATCAAAGATATGCTCCATTACCAGTAATTCCAAAGACCATAAAAACTCTCACTGGCTTCGTGATAACACAGCTATTGTGTGCGCGTGGGCATGGGCATGGACGGGTCACAATTTATCAGCATATTAACATTTTTAATGACATAAATAATTATTTGATTTTAATCAGTGTCACCAGAAATTACCATTCTTGATGAGAAAAAATTCAGTACAAGACGTTTAACATACATACACCTCCACACTTCTTCATAACTGAAACCTGGGCTATATCACATGCGGAACTATCATGAGCACATCCGAATAAACTGTAAACTGAACGGCTATTCTTATAGCAAGAAATCATATTAATTGACTTTGTTACTTTGTGATCATATGGTTTCTTAGCACTGCAGCTTGATACTAAAGAGGGGGACACTAGAAGGGTGGAGTAATGCCAGCAATTCACATATCATCATACACATCAATTATGATCAGCACATCAAATGGCTACAGTGCCATGGAATAGTTTAGGTGGTTGGGAGTTAGTGGCGGGTAAAAAGGAAGAGGGCTAGTGCGTACTGAGATGTGTTAAATTATCGCAACCTGCATCAACAAAACTCATTGGCAATATGTAAAATGGATAATCGCTGAACTATCAGGGTGTATACGGGGAAAAGGAAAAAAAATTCCCGGATTATTCCCGGATTTCTCCCGGATATCCCGTTTAAAAAACATGCTTTTTCCCTGGCGAAAATAGACTTTTTCTGTGCTAAATGACAGTAGGTTTTCCGTAGATTTTCCCTCGGAACTGTAAAACTTATCAATCCTTTGAATGGTTAACGTTTTATACAATCATGTAGAACCTCCCGGAAAAAAAAGAGAAGACGGGGCAGAGAAGTTTTGGGGAGACTTCTAATAAAAAAGGAGAGAAGTTTTGGAAAGTCCTTTGATTTGCAGCAACATATACACTGCATATTTTCGTATTACGAAAGTATAAATTCGAATTGCACCAAAAACAGCGCGTTAAGTCTCCGGAGGTTGCGATGTCCTTTTGTAAGCGAGTCATATCTCAAGCCACAAGATCTCGCCAGCCGATGACAGCAGCTATTCAGAGCATAGGACACGTGTTATAGTCAGCCAATAGCAAGATCACTGGTTACATGTGAACACACAAGAGGAAAAGTTAACGGTTTACATTAATATATACAGTACCATATATCTACAAGAAAAGCTAAGCTTTCACACATAATATTAGTCTCTAAGATTAACACTCAACAACAGAAGCTAAGCTTTCACAAGTAATGTTGTTCTTTTTTGCGTGTGTTATACTTTAAGATACATCACACAAATGTGCCAGTAAATTTAAAATTATGACGTAAATGTCTCGGCTCGAAATTCTTGTAAGTGACTGGTCCTCAAAAAGTTCAGTTTCGAACACTCTGATTTAGAAATCCATCCCACTTTCTCACACGTAACATAATTCATCTTGCGTAAAAAGAAATTTACTTTGAAAGTAACACCTTTCTAACCACCGTTCGCAATACTATCTGGAGACTGTTAGGTTCGATTTACCAGTTGCCAGAGAGCGCCAGAAAACAGGCATTATTGTGCGTGTGCAACTACAGTGGTGTAGGAAGCCCGCATGTTCGTGTGTATAAAGCACTAAGGGAGCTCGCATTACACAATAAAAGAAACAGGGCATCAGAGGATACTCCAAAGAGCATCGGAATTTCGTAAACCATACTAAAATGCATAATTCGGCTTGAAGCGCAAATTGGCTTTTTCCAGATTCACAATGAAGTAGGTCGCATCAAGCTTTTCAGGGTGGTTTTCGGGATGTAAATTTTCTTGGAGTACCAGTACTCTACGATCTCATTTTTGGTTCTTTATTATGGCATAATGCCATACACGGCAGACGATGATAACGTGCACTTGAAATTCAGCGAACAGTTGGAACTAGCCAATACTGTAGAATGAAACACTTTGTTTCAAATAAAATGATTGTCTCAGCATAAAGATTAATAAAGCCAAATTTCTTTAGCAAACTTGCAAAAATAATTTTATTGCTCTGCAAGGCAATTAATGCTTGACTGCTACTAACGTCGAAATAAAATAAAATCGGAAAACTGAAATTAATAATATATTTTTGTCCTCCGTAATTATGTGAATGTATTTTAATTCACTCGATAGCTACCAGCCATAGAAATCCGTTTTGTTTTCATTTGACGTTGGAGCTGCACACGAAGAGAAGCAGCAAAATCACTTCACGTAAACACAGGTCACGTGGAGACTAGCCCCCTCCCCACTACAACTCTGACAACTCTGTGCAAGCGCGAATCTGGCAGCTAGGGCGCGTGAGAAAAATTTTTCTCATTTGCATCTGGCTGATTGCTGCTACTACTGATACAGGTAATAGCCAAACTTCAAGTAGCGGGAAGCGGGAGAAGGTCCTGCTTATACGCGAGTCAAATGCGCATGCACAACAGACCGCTGGCAACTGGTCAAACAAACCTAATATTTCCTTTGCCAGTAAAGTTTTATTTCTTTCCCTCTCGTTTATATTTTATTGCTGCAGTATCATCCTCCAGTAGCAGGATATAATAACATTCTTTGCTAGAGGATCAATTCTGCAATCAAAACTACAAAAATTTAACTGAAAGCTAAAACAATGAAAAATTCCCGGAATTCCGAAAAATTCCCGGATTTTTCCTGGTTTTCTCCCGGATGAAAAAATTCCCAGGTTTTTCCCGGTTGTCCTGGGTCGTATACACCCTGACTATACAATACAAATAAAAGCTGTAAACTTGTTGTCTTAATCACTGGTCAACCATGCCTTATTTATTAAATCTACTGCACTCTTTTAATGTTTCTTGACTTGGTCTCCAGGGCACACTGATTTTGGCCATCTTTATTATTTTGCAAGAGTCTTCACTCTTCTGTCCATGACGATTTTGCTGTCCTTGAAACCTGTGAGAGCCTGAATACTGGATTTGAAATTCGGCCTGTTGCAAATCTCTGTGTTCCTGTATTCCCATTTCTTCCCGATCCCTTTTGAATCTCTTGGATCCAATGTACTTTGGTTCTCTTACTCCCAAGAAACTGTTTAATTTGGCGAGTTAATGTCCTGTGTCCCATTCTAAACGAGTTTCTTAAGAACATGCTGCTCCTTTTGCTGATACTGTCCAATACTCTCCCTAACTGGGTGTACTGTTCTTGGTTCACTCGCCTTCTATATTAACTATCTCTCGTTTTTCGAGAACCCAATATCCTCTCCGGAATTCTTTGTTACACAAGTTCTAGTCTTTTAACACTTTCACCGAAGACGTAAATATGAGCCATTAATCACAAAATGGTAACTTAATTGTGCTTGTGCTGGTAGCTGAAATCGTACTCTAGCAAAACCCTGAAGTTAGTGTTCTTTACATGTAACACTGACAGCTAAATTAACACACATAAGCATCTTTTGCACTTGTTTGCAAACATTACTAACATTACTTCAAACAACCTTTCTAGAGTCTCTTATTTATTACCAGTGCAAAGAAACTATATTTTAAATAATGAACAAATGCAGGTCTTTGGTGAAGAAGAAAAAACTTGGCTCTGAAAACACTGAAACAATTATAAAACATTAAACAAAAAACGAATTTTATATTTTTTGGGGGGGGGGGGGGGGGGGGGGGATCCTTTCAAATTATTAAGAATACATGTTATAAAACAAAACAGTCCCTAATCATGTTTAATTACACAGCTGTCCAACAAATTACAGGATTGTTCACCAGTCTCTGCACTCATTAGCTGTGACTGTATGCTTGCCCAGTTCAATGCACTTTTTACACTTCATGACTTGCTTTTTCCTTAATTTGGTTTGCACTTCCAAACACTGTATATTTCATTGAGTTTCCTCTCTCTCTCTCTCTCTCTCTCTCTCTCTCTCTCTCTCTCTCTCTCTCTCTCTCCCCCTCCCTCCCTCTCTCTCTCTCCCCCTCTCTCTCTCTATCTATCTATCTATCTATCTATCTTTCTTTCTTGGAATTTCCATATAAGCAGCAGTCACTTTATTATTTTTATTTTAGTTTACACAGTGTCATTTTACTGCAGGTACTGGTACTGCAAACTGAAAAATAGCAAGTCAATTTTGTTCTTAGGCCAGCACACTGTCCTTAGTTCACATATATAGTATGATAGAATCTGCCCAAGGCCATGTCCTACACAAGCGTCAGAAGCGACTGACAGCAAGCAACATCTGGATATGTGACACTCCACCAACAATCAGCAGCATCAGGCAAAAAGCCCGGATGTCCTGCGTGCAAGCAGCCATCTCAAACTACAAGATGGCTGCTTTGAGCCGACTAGCTATTTCTATAAAATGGCACCCCTGAACTGTAAAATATTGTAGCTGGAGAGTAAGGCTACAAAAATTAGCTTTGCTTAGGAAAATAAAGCAAAAAAGGAATGCTGTGCATGAAATTTACGAAGGGAGGAATCTTCATGGAGAATTTCATAATTTATATCATCAACTACGAAGATCAGCAGACAAATTCTTCGAATACACGTGAATGAGCAGAGGAGCATTTGAGTATCTCATCAATAAATTAAAGACAAATGTTTTTTTACATGATCAAGAACTATTAACAGCCAATAAATTAGGAAGAATGACTGACTACCCTAAATACAAAGAACGAGTGCAGCTAACAAAAGCTAGCTGTGTAACAGTAGCGTTCCAGGTTATAGATTACAGCTATGAAATGGTCCTGGTTTGATCCCTTCTCCTTCCTATTTTTTAACTGATTCAGCTACAATTCTGTACACTAAGTTTTATGTACACCGTTTACACTGCATCACTAAATATTTTTTTAAGGTCTTGCCTAAGTATTTGATTTTTAAGTGTATATACAGCTAACCCAGTATATCACGCACAAATTCCTAATAAGTTACAATGAACAACCACAAAATTTTACAGATATTTGATGTTGCGAACTTAGCTCATCAGCAGTCAGTGTTATTGCCAAGTGTTACAGTTGATCTGAATAGTCTGTAAAAGTTAAAGCACACAAAATTTTTGAAAATGAAATCAAATGCTTAGTGAAACGATTTGTGTAAAAGAATGAAATAAAAAACATTAGGGTAACGTTTGATGCATATCATTTTAGGTTCATGATTTTGAGCATCATTGAATGGCACATAGAACATTTCTCTGATCTATTTATTTCTTTTTCACAAATCATTTCACAAAATATTTGACCTATTTATTTCATTTTTTATTTTCAAGTTTTATTCAGAATGCATGATCTTACTGACTCCTCGTTTGCCTTCCTATGATCATCTTTTCTCGAAAATCCTAACTTTGGAACCTGATTCGAAGGAATCCTTTTTTGACATTTAAATATCGCACCAATGTATTTTTTATGTGCAAAATAGCTAGGCCTTGAACAGATGAACCTTTTGACAATTTACACAGCTTGGCAGCAGTTATTTGTGAAATATTTCAATATTTCCTCAACTCATTAAGTTTTCCTTAATTATCCTGGTTACTTTCAGACAGTTAAATATTTTCATGCAAAACTAGACCTCACGCTGGTCACTTTGATACCCCATTTGCCTGTTTCTCTCTCTTTGTTTGCTACGAAAATCTGGACAAAACCTTATGGTGTAACTTACAGAGAGTCTTGTTTACACTCTCCTCACATGTTTACAAAAACATATCAAGTGTTAATCATACAATAAAATAGTCCTTTCCAAAAAACATCATTTTGATATCTTGACCCACTTATGAGATTCAACGATTTTTACAACCACTTGATTCCTGAAGAGCACGAAAGGATTCGGATGCACTGATGCGACCTGTCCGCAGATATAACTGCAAATACCTAAAGAATGAAGAGAGGTTATTCCGGTCTCAACTTTAAATACAGTTTAGACATGTCTGTTATATTTCATATGCAATAATGTATGGTCTAAATGAACTATACAGAAAGTCTATGCAATGTGATTTTAGCTCTGCACATTCTTAAAAATTGTGTGCAGGCATGTACTCAGTTTTGTGCAGCACAGTAACTACAATGAATAACGAAAATAAATTCAGACCTTTAACAAGCAAAGATATCAAGCTACAAGATGTGGAAGAATCAAATTTTTTCAACAAATAGTTTTCTTAAAACTAGATGATAAGTATTTCACAGCTGCCGTCACGTCCACTCTCCACTGCTTTGCCGAAAAGACACATGGCTGTTGCCCTCAATGTCACACGTGCTGCAGCAACAAGATTCAAACACATTTGAATTCAAACGTCGCTAGTTGTAGCAGAGGACAGGCAGCGCCAAGAACGTCACCCACGTAGGACACTTCCGTAAACATTCCTGCAGTGGTGTCTCATCAGCTGTCGTGTGCTGTCTGCCTCTTCTGTCGCTTATGTAGGATGTGGCCTAACAATCCCAGACATATTCATATTGCAATTGACAAATGGCAGTGGTTTTGGAAGTATATGCTGGCATCAATTCTTCATTTTTAGCATTCTAATGTGAAATTCAGTGGAAGTGTGGCCAACCTCTCCTCCACTCTTCTACTTTCCGATCATCATGCTTTGCATATAGAGAGCAACTGTAATTCCTGCATGAAACCAATTTGTCCACTGCGAAATCTAATTCCTTTATGCAGCTTTAAAGATTCAATTTCTTTGCAGGTGTTCCTCCAATATAACCTTAGTCTCCAATTGCAATGTGTTTTGAGATACAATAAGGTTTTACATAATGTAAAACTGTTGTAATAACTGCCCATATGAATATGGTGTCCAACATGTATTTCTATAAAAAATAAAAACAAATTGTAGAACAGCCTTTTCAGCATGAGAGTTTCAAACACATCATAAGCATTCCAATGTACATGGCACACTTATTTATAAAACCATTGTAATGCCAAATTTGTGCCTTTAGTTTCACATATGTAGCCAAAAGGACAAACACACCCTCAAAATAATCATTAATTCATCTAATGATAAGGTCTCTTCTTGGGTAATACAATTGACATTCTATTATTAAAATAATTTATTTTAGGTCATATTTTATATACTCTCATCATCTCGTTTTGTGCATCCTTGCTGAGGATTTCTAACAAAATGTAATGAGCTTAAAATGACTGCTCAAACGCATTGTTGTTCCTCTATTTTGAAGCAGAGAATTTTTTCCAGTAATCTTGCACTTGCCCACATTTCACATTGCCCATTTCTTTTGTCATCAGTCTACTGACTGGTTTGATGCGGCCCGCCACGAATTCCTTTCCTGTGCTAACCTCTTCATCTCAGAGTAGTACTTGCAACCTACGTCCTCAATTATTTGCTTGACGTAATCCAATCTCTGTCTTCCTCTACAGTTTTTGCCCTCTACAGCTCCCTCTAGTACCATGGAAGTCATTCCCTAATGTCCTATCATCCTGTCCCTTCTCCTTATCAGTGTTTTCCACATATTCCTTTCCTCTCCGATTCTGCGTAGAACCTCCTCATTCCTTATCTTATCAGTCCACCTAATTTTTAACTTTCGTCTATAGCACCACATCTCAAATGCTTCGATTCTCTTCTGTTCCGGTTTGCCCACAGTCCATGTTTCACTACCATACAATGCTGTACTCCAGACGTACATCCTCAGAAATTTCTTCCTCAAATTAAGGCCGGTATTTGATATTGGTAGACTTCTCTTCGCCAGAAATGCCTTTTTTGCCATAGCGAGTCTGCTTTTGATGTCCTCCTTGCTCCATCCGTCGTTGGTTATTTTACTGCCTAGGTAGCAGAATTCCTTAACTTCATTGACTTCGTGACCATCAATCCTGATGTTAAGTTTCTCGCTGTTCTCATTTCTACTACTTCTCATTACCTTCGTCTTTCTCCGATTTACTCTCAAACCATACTGTGTAGTCATTAGACTGTGCATTCCGTTCAGCAGATCATTTAATTCTTCTTCACTTTCACTCAGGATAGCAATGTCATCAGCGAATAGTATCATTGATATCCTTTCACCTTGTATTTTAATTCCACTCCTGAACCTTTCTTTTATTTCCATCATTGCTTCCTCGATGTACAGATTGAAGAGTAGGGGCGAAAGGCTACAGCCTTGTCTTACACCCTTCTGAATACGAGCACTTCGTTCTTGATCGTCCACTCTTCTTATTCCCTCTTGGTTGTTGTACATGTTGTATACGACCCGTCTCTCCCTATAGCTTACCCCTACTTTTTTCAGAATCTCGAACAGCTTGCACCATTTTATATTGTCGAACGCTTTTTCCAGGTCAACAAATCCTATGAAAGTGTCTTGATTTTCGTTTAGCCTTGCTTCCATTATTAGCCGTAACGTCAGAATTGCCTCTCTCATCCCTTTACTTTTCCTAAAGCCAAACTGATCGTAACCTAATGCATTCTCAATTCTCTTTTCCGTTCTTCTGTATATTATTCTTGTAAGCAGCTTCGATGCATGAGCTGTTAAGCTGATTGTGCGATAATTCTCGCACTTGTCAGCTCTTGCCGTCTTCAGAATTGTGTGGATGATGCTTTTCCGAAAGTCAGATGGTATGTCACCAGACTCATATATTCTACACACCAACATGAATAGTCGTTTTGTTGCCACTTCCCACAATGGTTTTAGAAATTCTGATGGAATGTTATCTATCCCTTCTGCCTTATTTGACCGTAAGTCCTCCAAAGCTCTTTTAAATTCCGATTCTAATACGGGATCCCCTATCTCTTCTAAATCGACTCCTGTTTCTTCTTCTATCACATCAGACAAATCTTCACCCTCTTAGAGGCTTTCAATGTATTCTTTCCACCTATCTGCTCTCTCCTCTCCATTTAACAGTGGAATTCCCGTTGCACTCTTAATGTTACCACCGTTGCTTTTAATGTCACCAAAAGTTGTTTTGACTTTCCTGTATGCTGAGTCTGTCCTTCCAACAATCATATCTTTTTCGATGTCTTCACATTTTTCCTGCAGCCATTTCGTCTTAGCTTCCCTGCACTTCCTATTTATTTCATTCCTCAGCAACTTGTATTTCTGTATTCCTGATTTTCCCGGAACATGTTTGTACTTCCTCCTTTCATCAATCAACTGAAGTATTTCTTCTGTTGCCCATGGTTTCTTTGCAGCTACCTTCTTTGTACCTATGTTTTCCTTCCCAACTTCTGTGATGGCCCTTTTTAGAGATGTCCATTCCTCTTCAACTGTACTGCCTACTGCGCTATTCCTTATTGCTGTATCTATAGCGTTAGAGAACTTCAAACGTATCTCGTCATTCCTTAGTACTTCCGTATCCCACTTCTTTGCGTATCGATTCTTCCTGACTAATGTCTTGAACTTCAGCCTACTCTTCATCACTACTATATTGTGATCTGAGTCTATATCTGCTCCTGGGTACGCCTTACAATCCAGTATCTGATTTTTTGAATCTCTGTCTGACCATGATGTAATCTAATTGAAATCTTCCCGTACCTCCCGGCCTTTTCCAAGTATACCTCCTCCTCCTCTTGTGATTCTTGAACAGGGTATTCGCTATTACTAGCTGAAACTTGTTACAGTACTCAATTAGTCTTTCTCCTCTTTCATTCCTTGTCCCAAGCCCATATTCTCCTGTAACCTTTTCTTCTACTCCTTCTCCTACAACTGCATTCCAGTCGCCCACGACTATTAGATTTTCGTCCCCCTTTACATACTGCATTACCCTTTCAATATCCTCATACACTTTCTCTATCTGTTCATCTTCAGCTTGCGACGTCGGCATGTGTACCTGAACTATCGTTGTCGGTGTTGGTCTGCCGTCGATTCTGATTAGAACAACCCAGTCATTGAACTGTTCACAGTACCACACCCTCTGCCCTACCTTCCTATTCATAACAAATCCTACACCTGTTATACCATTTTCTGCTGCTGTTGATATTACCCGATACTCATCTGACCAGAAATCCTTGTCTTCCTTCCACTTCACTTCACTGATCCCTACTACATCTAGATTGAGCCTTTGCATTTCCCTTTTCAGATTTTCTAGTTTCCCTACCATGTTGAAGCTTCTGACATTCCACGCTCCGACTCGTAGAACGTTATCCTTTCGTTGATTATTCAATCTTTTTCTCATGGTAACCTTCCCCTTGGCAGTCCCCTCCCGGAGATCCGAATGGGGGACTATTCCGGAATATTTTGCCAATGGAGAGATCATCATGACACTTCTTCAATTACAGGCCAAATGTCCTGTGGATACACGTTACGTGTCTTTAATGCAGTGGTTTCCATTGCCTTCTGCATCCTCATGTCGTTGATCATTGCTGATTCTTCCGCCTTTAGGGGCAATTTCCCACCCCTAGGACAAGAGTGCCCTGAACCTCTATCCACTCCTCCGCCCTCTTTGACAAGGCCATTGGCAGAATGAGGCTTAAGTCTTCGGCTGCCAATGCTGATTATTTATCAAAATTTAGGCAGTGGCGGGGATCCAACCCGGGACCGAAGACGTTTTGATTATGAATCAAAGACACTACCCCTAGACCACGGGTACGACCTACATTGCCCGTATGAAATGAAATACCCAAGAAGACAAGTATTCCACTTTTACAAGCATGTTTCCAGCTACAAATCGTATACTTGTTCTTTGTATTATTGCTTAAAAATAAATTTACAGCCTAGTCATTCATTTCTTCAACTATCCTCTCACGTCATCTGTATTTAATAGCAAAACAAAATCCATTCATGTATTCTGGTGAGATGAATAAACAGACATTCTTGTTTTGTGGACGGGTGATACTGCAAATCATGTGTTTCATCATGCCACATTTCTCCTGAGATACTAACTTCTGCCAGTGGGGATTATCCACCATCAATGATTCCATCATCTTCAAGGTCCGTATGTCCCAATTCTACACTGTCACAAAACTACTTGAAAAGTCTGCTTTCACACAATAGTGACTACACTTGAGTTCATGCATTCTCAAGATTCCAGGTGTCTTCCTCTGATTCTTTAACGTCAAATACAAAATCACTTTTCTAATACAGTCAGTAACTGATCAGTAGCAAATTTTTGTTTCTTTCTACTCCGTTTAGTGCTAGAAGATCCTGGTGCTCATTGATTAGCTGTGATTTTGTACCCTGTATGTCACAGGCAACTAAGCACAAGAAAACAAAACTGTAGGCACAAAAGATTGTTCCTGGAGACTTTGTTCCTTGTGCAAGCACGTGTTCATAGCTGCAGAACTACACTGAATAATCCACCATGCTTATAAGCATCTGCAACAATGTCTTCTTGTTCGTGGAAACTGTTTTACGTGTTAGTAGCACTTATAAGTGTCAGTTACAGTGAATGTGTTTAACAACTATATTCATACTTCCTGCTACATCTAAAGCTTGAGGCCAGATCTCTGTCTGGTAATGTAATGTTCACAATGTTTCTTTTCCTGTCGTCAGACCAGTTCCTAACGCTCTCCCACCAGGTATTTAAACATCTCCATCTTCTGGATATTTCTCTCCTGCTGTTATCCATTTAGAAGCTGACTTGAAGTTTGTCATGTACTGTGTCTTCTCAGTAAAGACCTGTAGACCTGCTTTAGCCAATATTGGCTAAAGCAGGTCTACGACAATATCACATCATCTGCTAATGTCAGACAATCTACCCAAATTCTTGGTTTCTTACACCGTTAGTTTGTAGAGAACCAACATGAGGCCAACTACAGGCTCTTTTCCATGCCTCACAATTTCATTTGGCACATATTGCTGTACGGCATATAGTACAATGCTTGTGAACTTTAACCATTTGGTCTCCACAATTTTATCCTCTTATGTTGACCGCTCAGGTACTCTGCAATATGTTTTCTGTCACTCTTACAAACTAAAACTATTTTGCTAACTTGCTTTGCATTCCTTTTAACTCCTGCAGTCGCTGATGTGGTAATAACCTGTTGATAACTGATGCTCTAATCTGTTAGTTGAATCTGAAAGCACAGGTCTGTTAATAGAAGGTCTAATACATTGCCCTCCCAACTCTGTTCTGTAACTACTCTCTATTTCCCATGCATACATTCAGGAAAGTCTCACCACAGGTACCAGTCTCTGGCAACAGTTTTCATCACATGGCTCTCACACTTTGTATCTGACAAACTGGAGTCTTACCCCTATTACAACAACTGCATCAGGAAATTTAGGTGGGTATTCTGTACAGCAGAGGCATTCTACTTTTTTTTCTTCCTGACCAACACTCAATACATGTGAACAAAACAGACAGAATGAAAGATTCAGTTCACAGTTTCTCTGTGCCCTTTTATAGTAGTATCGCAGCAGTTTCCTCATTGTCCGACACAATCTATTTCCTTCTTTTGGTAGGAAATAACAAGTTTCCCCTTAAGACAGATATATATTTCATGTTCATTTTCTATGCATTGTAACTTCTGTGGAACTATTAATTGGATTTTAAAGAGGTGACTGCTTTTGAATTTGTTTCCATTAGAACTATGATACTAGCAGCAGACATTACCATAGTTCCATATACAAAAGCAAATGTTTTTACTGATACCATTGTAACTAATAACCGTGAAAGAGAGACCATACGTTGTTTAGTGATGACTTTCCACAATTTACCTGGGAGAAAACAGAATTACAATATTTTAAGTGGCTCCAGAAACATTTCATGTGAACAGCTTATCTGGAACACCATGTATACTGCCAAAAATTGTCCGCTACTAAGAGTCCTGAAAGGAAGTTACCAGCATATTGATGGAGAGAGACAAGATAGAGGAACAAGGACAGCATCTAGTCATTACCACCTTAAGAACTATGCTAAAGGACAAGAAGAATTTACCACCTCCTTATTCTTCCCTGCCTTGCATGGTTTCATTCATTATTTCCACCTACAGCTTACAAATATCTTCTTAGTTTTTAGTTGTTTTGTTTTGAAATGTCAAGAGTAATATGCCACATTATTAGTGTTCCAGACTTTTATTTCTGTTACACTAAAGGAATCTGACATGAATATGAATTGTATTCAGCTTGTCTTACCACTTTGAGATCTGTTTCCTTCAAAGTAATTTCACTAAGAAATTCCACAATCTGTGTGTTAAGTGGAAGCTCCGGTACATCCTTCAAGTGTACCTTGACAGCACATGCAGGAACCTAGAGGAAAAGTAAAGTATTTTTTAAATTGTTATTGAAATAATTAAGCTGAAATAAAGACATATTTAAACAAAGTACATACATTTTTCAATTCTTCACTTAGTTCTTTGACATCACTGAGGTCTTCCAGCTCAGTGTTTCCGAAGTCTAAATAAGTAACAACCACTTTATCTTTTTCAAAACCAGTCACTTTTGCTCTGTAATAGTTGTTATCCTTGTTGTATTTGCAAGCAATGACTTCACCTTTAATTGGCAACCTATCCATAGGTGGTGCTGCAAATTGATAAAATAAATTTCAAGTAACGTACAACTTTTCTGCATAACAATACATGACCTCACACATTTTCCTACAGACCTTTGAAAGCATGACCAGCAACATCCTGCAGGATCCTATTAAATTTTTCTTGCATGCTCTTTGAGGTTGGTCTTACAAACATTGTCCTTGGACTGTTAAACGTGGACAATATGACGAAGCTGTTATTCTCCAACTCTGCAACTTTAATGCCTTTGTCTTCTGCGATAGCATCCCATTTCTTCACTTCAACTGTACAGATAACAACATTATCTACAACATCCGCAATAACTTTTGTGGGATAAGCACCCACAATAGTCATTTTCAGGTTCCCACCAATCTGAGGAAAAAGAAAACTTTCAATGGAAACAATAGCCAACCAGCTACCTAAATTTAGAAATATACATTTTAAATGCTTAGTTTCTATATTCAACC
This sequence comes from Schistocerca serialis cubense, assembly GCF_023864345.2. Lineage (NCBI taxonomy): Eukaryota > Metazoa > Arthropoda > Insecta > Orthoptera > Acrididae > Schistocerca > Schistocerca serialis. Next base: position 672,725,920 of record NC_064642.1, read on the forward strand.
ATGTCATGCAAATTGAAGCTTAAAGCAATGCAGTATCACAAGGTCAGACATTAGCTGGTATTCTCTCGACAAGTTTTTGCAAAAGAAAGGAAAACTGTTTAACTACTACAGTCAATGGCAAAGTTCTTAGAAATGGATCTAGAGCCTTTGGCAATTTAAAGAAACCGCAGGAAGCATAAAGCTGGGTGGTCGGACAGGGCCCTGAACGGCCATCCTCTCAAATGAGAATTTCTGCAACAACTTCGTAATTTGTAAGTTATGTGATACGCAGAGATATTCAATGAAGTCAACACAATGTGACAACATATAGATGAGAAATGGAGGGGATAGTGGGGGATGGAAGGGGGGAGGGGGGGAGGGGGGAGGGGGGGGAGGGAGGGAGAGGGAGAGGGGGGGAGAGAGAGAGAGAGAGAGAGAGAGAGAGAGAGAGAGAATATGCATAACTCTAGCAGTAATTACGGTGGCCTGGCCACGTGAGACAATAAAAGAAATCACTCAAATTTCTTAGAAGTAACACATCTTGTCAATTCTTAAACAATGTCTCTACACATAACCAGCTATTTCATCTGGCTTACCTCCATCCAGCAAATCCTAACAACCATACTGCAAGTTTTATCCTGTTGCTTTCCTCTCTCTTCCACTTATTTCACAGCTTCCTAAGGATAATCTGTTTCCTATTTCCCCTTCATTTTGCTGCATCCTTCCCTTTTGTCATCATTTATCCCCTCTCTCCCTCCTCCCCCCCCCCCCCCCCCCTTCCCCTGGGTTTTCCTTTTCCTCCTCCACTACGTTACGATTTTGAAGCACAATTTTCAGTGGTTATACAATAGCCAAAATTATATACAACATTTTATTTGTTTCAAGCATATGTGAAGAAGAAGTAATTCAAAACAAACTCGATACTGCATAAAATAGGTCAAATATTTTTATAAATTAACTATTATTTGATCACAAAACGACCAAACAGCAAAATGTTAAAATATACACTGAAATGTTTTTAAGGAGAATGCAGTAATAATTGTACAAAAAGCTCCATGCTATAAAGTTCTAAAAAAATTTTCAAAAAGGTAATGCAGAAAACAAGAAATGACATGACTGTGGTGACATGAGCAGTCATTAAAACAAAACAAAAGAAAGGAAAAAACATATGAAGTATCAGGAAAACAACAAAAACAAAGGAAAAAAACAACAGATAAGCGAAGAAAATAACTTTTGGCAAAATAATGAATCATGTACATTTGTTGAAAGTAGAAGATGTGGATTTGATCACACTGCAAAGTCACTGTATCACCAAATCACTGTATCACTGTATCACCAAAAATAAATATAAATTCATATCAGAGTGCTGTCGTAGTAGTAGTAGTAGTAGTAGTAGTAGTAGTAGTAGTAGTGAATCAGTAAAACACAAATATTTGTTCACATTAGTGAAGTGCTGTCGTAGTAGTAGTAGTAGTAGTAGTAGTAGTAGTGAATCAGTAAAACACAAATATTTGTTCACATTAGTAGATACGTAGTTACAGAGCATTTCAAAAGAGTAGAGTGGTAACCAACTAATTTAACAGATCAGTAGATGAAATTTACTTCAAAATATGCAACAAGCTACTATGTTAAACCAAGAAGCCATAATTACAGCACAATACTGTGCCTTTTACTGTTATCTGAACTTTTTTTTCAGTATTTCTAGGTACTATAATTTTACAATGAATGGGACCTAACTTATATTTGAATCTGTATAGACATCATTTCAAAAACACTTGTAGTTAAGATAATGGTAGAATCAACAACATTTTGACTAACCTTTATATAGTTTTCCCACACCTCACTCTCCGTCATGAAATACTTAACAATTTCACACCTTACAGACATCTGTTGTAAGTTTACAAATCCCTCAGGGATTCTTCTCACATTCTCTACTTTCTGTGAAATGCCAATATCGCAGAAAGCAACACGGTAACCATTCTGCAGTACTGACAATATTTTAGCTCTGTACCACAACGGATCTGTGGGAAGCTGAGCTACTACCATTTCACCAACTGCTGGTCTGTGGAAGCATGAAGGACTGTCATTAGCAATTTAGTATTAATGTCATGCATAACTACAAACTTCCTACACAAGGGAATGTAAATGGAACTTTTTCTACTTAAAGCCATTTTCTAAAGATTAATTTTTGAGAAATAAGTGAACACGTAGACAATGACTTTCTTTTTTCCTTCTGAAACAATCGTGATGCATTGAGTAACAGGACCATATACATTCAAGGAGGAAATGAGTACTCTGATTACCAACACAGCGAAGTTATCTGCTAGTAAGGCACCAACCATAAGAGGTAAAAATCCACAAACAAACTTTTAACAGCAATTATTACCAGCTTTCTAACAATTTTTAATATTCCTGTTATGCCTCCACCTCTCCCATTTCATTACACCACCATTAGCCTAGCAAAGTTCATTGTCTGCTTACTGTATACAGTAAGAAAGTAATATGAACACTCCGAAGCTGTCATTTCTAAAACAAAAAACCTACGAAGATTTCACAACTTCAAAACTAGTGAACTGAGTGAGTACATTTATGAGTGAGTACATTTAATACTCCTAAAGTAAAGGTGGACTTTTTCAGCTGCTGTCTCTAAAGAGCTTTTATTGTTACAACAGAATAAATATACTGTAGACACACATGACCAAATAAGATAAACAGATGCTAGGAATCAATGCTAAGCAATGGAGGATGGCTGGATATTGTTTCTTAAAGGAGATCATTGGCACAGAAAAAGAAATACTAAAATTCGTTAGCCTAGAAGAACATTCCAGTTCCACAAGAAGAGTTCAATGACAGTTTTAACAAACCACTGCCAACATGACTCTTGCTGCAACACACCAGTGAGGAAAAAGTTTTGCAGTTATCAAAAGTATTAGACAACCACTAAGTTGGATAACAGTCTGATATTCTTACTGCTACAGAAAACAGAACAAATCTTCTATTAGTCTTGACTCATGCTAAGCATGTTAAAACAAATCTGGAATAGTGTGAGCAAAAGTGATATGGTGTATTATCCTCAAAAGGTGAATAACTATCACATACAACAAGAGTTTCCTTAAGTTAAAAAGTACATGCTGTGGATCAAATAATATTTCCATGACCTGTGACAATATTTCAATGAAAGACACTGCTATCAGATGGAGTAGAGACAAATGGAATATAGAAAGGAACAAATAATGAGGGAGGCAACCTGGGGTAAAGAGATGGCTAAAATTGAAAATTCTTCAAAACTTTTGGACCAAATTGATAAAAATCATCATGTACCGCTTACCAGTATATTACTAATACATCTGTCAATCTGTCATGTCTGTCCATCTTTGAACACGCTAATCTCCAAAAGCGGCAGACTAGTTTTCAAGAGGTTTTCAAAACCTTTAACATAACTTGGGGCACCTTATATATTTATGTTCATCAAAATCTGATCACAGAAAAAAAGATATGTATAAATATAAAAAATGTGAATGCATGAATTTATGTATCTGTATAGTCCATATCTCCTCCAAAACCAATGGACCAGTTTCAACCAAACCTAGTACACATGTCACTTACTGTTTGGAAAGAATCACTGCAGGTTAGAATCACCTACCTATCAAAGGAGTAAGGGTGAGGGTGAAGTAGTAGTGTAGGCCACAAAGTGTGAATACCCTGATTTTATTCATCCAGTATTTGAGAAGAGAGCACTTAGCGACTTTCAACAAACTTTAAGCATAATTTCAAACTTTCCTGAAACTTTTACTCAGTGTCACTTCCACCCCCTACAAAATGATGAAAGGAAAAGAAGTTTATCGCTAACTATGTTTTCATTGTTCATGCAATAGAACTGTCACATCAGGCTGATGTTTCAATTTGTCACTTCTTTACTACAAACGGTATTCACGACACACTGTGTTCAAATGTAGCACTGAATGTACATGCAAGGTTATATCATTGTACAGCACCGTTCAGGAGTATGACATCATAAACATTAAGCTGCATGAAAAACTGCCGCATAAAGCAGTATGTTTTAATTTATTATTTCTTTGATACTAACTATTTGCAACATGTTAAGCAGACAGTATGCATGTATGGCACTAAATATATCTAAAAAATCACTTTATACAGCGCAGAGGAAGGGGCAGGAGGAGTCTGGCTATTAGAATTGAAATAAACAATAATATAATGAAAAGGATAGCTTGCTACTTACCATAAAGATGACACATTTAGTTGCACGTAGGCAAAAACATGTGATCTTTAGGTGAGTAGCAATCTATCCTCGTCCTTACACTGTTGATAGTAGTACAGGGGTTTGTGGGCGCACAACAGCAAGGTCTTCAGCGCCCGTGGAGTATCATAGTGAGACGGGTGTCAAGAAAAAAAACCTCAGAACATTGACATAAAACAGAACATAAAACACGGGGAACAATCATTGAAAAAATGTGCTCACCCACACCGAAGCGTGGGATGAAGCAGGGCGTCAGCAGTAAAACATGGACAACACAGGAAGAAAATGGTAGAGGGAGCTAAAACAATGTAGCAGATGGAAGTGGCTGGCTGACCGCAAGGAAAAAAGGGAGGAGTCAGCCACTCTGCAACACACTAAAACCTCCAGCCTAAAAGTTTAGGCCAGAGTCCAGACACATCACAAAACTTAAAAACCCTAGACACACACACCTCATCGTTAGCTAAAACACAAGGTAGATCCCCATCAACTTGTGCTTCTGCCCGTGCATCACGGTATAAAATGCAGTCTGTTAAAATGTGCCGGACAGAGATGTGCACACCACAAGCATCACAAAACGGAGGATCCTCCCGCCGTAATAAAAAGCTATGTGTGAGAGGACAGTGCCAGATCCGAAGACGTGTGAGGGCCACCTCTTCCCGCCTGAGCAACCGGCAGGAGGAACGCCACGGCCGGGTGGTTGACTTTACCGACCGCAGTTTATTGGCCGTCACCGTCAGCCATTTGTCCTCCCACAACTCCATGCACTTCCTGTGGAGTGCAGCGATGACTGACTGCAAGGGGATAGGACACTGGACCACATCCTGCTCTCTGCAGGCCTCCTTGGCAGCCCGATCAGCCTGTTCATTGCCCCATATGCCGACATGACCAGGCACCCAGCAGAAGGATACCTCTTTACCCCGCTGTTGGAGCAAGTACAGTTGGTCATGTATCAGCTGGACCATCTCCTCAGTCGGGTATAGGTTCTGCAGTGATTGGAAGGCACTAAGAGAATCGGAGCAGAGAAGAAATCGATCGCCCCGAACACGATGCATCTGCTCCAGTGCCTTCAGGATCGCATGGAGCTCCGCTGCGAAAATGGTATATTCAGCAGGGAGGCGAATCCGGGTAACATGATCAGGGAACACCACAGAACAGCCAAGGAAATTCTCCTGTTTGGAACCATCAGTGTAAACGACAGTAAAACCGTGATGCACATCTAAAATGTTAAAAAACAGCGACTGGAATGTAAAATCTGGCGTGCCATCCTTCTTAAAACGAGTCAAATCTAAAATAAGTTTGGGACACCGGAGGAGCCAAGGTGGAGATCTGCTCCAACCGCGACGTAAAACACGAAGACCAGCCACAGACATCGCAGCGAGGCAATCCTGTGCGCGAATCCCATAGGGCTGCGTCGCACGTTGCCGGTTATGAAATAACCGTGCCAGAGGAGGCTGAGCAATGGTATGGTATGCAGGTGTGTAGGGTGTGGACAAAGTTTTATACGCCTGGCGTACCGTAAGTAGCCGTCACCGCATATGAAGTGGCGGTTCACCTGCCTCTGCACAGAGGCTTGGTATGGGGCTAGTTTGGAATGTCCCAGTGGCCAACCGAAGCCCTTCATGGTGGACAACGTCCAAAATCTTTAATTACGAAGGCCTCGCAGACCCATACACCGTGCACCCCATAATCGAGCCGAGATCACACAAACGCCCTGTAAAACTGGAGCAGACACGTCCTGTCAGCTCCCCATGTACTGTGGCTAAGATATTTTAAAATACTTAAAGCCTGAAGCGACCGCCGTTTCAGGTCTTTAAGATGAGGTAACCACGTGAGCCTCGAGTCAAAAATGAGCCCCAGAAATCTCACCGTGTCTTGAAAAGTAAGAATAGTGTCCCTCAAGCGCAACTCAGGAAAGGTTAAAATCGAACGAGAATGGTTAAAAAGAACACATACAGACTTTTCGGTGGAAAACTTTAATCCACTCTTCTGCGCCCAGTCATCCAAACGCCTAATCGTAAGTTGCAACTGACGAGTTGTCGTTGCAAGGCTTGAAGAAGAGCAGAACAAAGAGAAATCATCCACAAACAAAGAACACTGGACAGGAGTTTTCACTATGGACGTAATGCTATTAATAGCGATGGCAAACACACTTAAAACGCTACCCTGAGGGACACCATTCTCCTGCTCAAAGCGATCAGACAAGACGTCACCAATTTGGTATCTAAAATATCGTGGCAAGAGGAAAGACTGAATAACAAGAGGAAGACAACCACGAAAACCCCATTCGTGAAGCTGCGCCAGGATGAGACACCTCCAAGTGGTATCGTAGGCCTTCTCGATGTCGAAAAATACACCTAGAAGGTGATGACGGCGGAGGAAAGCTTGTTGTATAGCCGCCTCCAGTAGGGCAAGGTTATCGAAGGTGGAACGGAACCTCCTGAACCCACACTGAAAGCGACTAAGGAGTTGCCGGGATTCTAACATCCAAACAAGGCGGCAGTTGACCATCCGCTCCAAGGTCTTCCCTATGCAACTAGTGAGGGCAATACTACGGTAGCTACTTGGGCTCGTGCGGTCTTTCCCAGGTTTTAAAAAAGGGAGTAAAACTGCCTCACGCCACGCGTCAGGAAAGTTACCCGACGCCCAAATGTCATTAAAAAGTGCGAGGAGGAGTTCTCTGTTGCGCATTGTGAGGTGCCATAGCACACTGTAATGGATCCTGTCGTGACCAGGGGATGTGTCACGAGCTCCAGACAATGCAGAATCCAGCTCGCACATAGAGAATGGGCAGTTGTAAACTTCATGAGAAGTGGACTGGAAGTTCAGACTACATCTCTCAGCAACCGCTCTATGGCGCTGGAAACCTGGATCCTGACTGGTTGTTGCAGTAACTGTGGCAAAATACGCTGCCATAGTCTGGGCAATGTCTCGCGGATCCATGTGGAGAGTGCCGTTAGACATTACAGCAGCTATGGGGCACCTCCCTCTGCCAGAAATTTTCCGGATGGTCTCCCACACAATGGTACTTTTGGTGGAACGATTAATGGTGTTCAGGAACGTTTGCCATGACCTCTTCTTGCTCTCACGAATAATGCGGTGACATCTTGCCCTCGCCACCCGAAAGGCTGCAAGATTCTCAGCAGTCGGCCGACACTTGAACCGACGCAGAGCCGCACGCCTGGTCCTGATTGCAGAGCAGCAGTCGGCACTCCACCAAGGCAAAGGTGGCCTTTTCCGGTGGCCTGTGGACTGTGGAATGGATGCTGCAGCGGCGTGGTGGACCGTGTTGGTAATATGATCCACCCACATCTCAACATTCGTACAGTGTTCGAATTGGGCCAACTGGCTATAAAGTGTCCAGTCAGCTCCACTGAGCACCCATCGTGGTGGTCGCCTTTCGGGGCCCACGCCATCTGGCAGGTGAATCCAGATTGGGAAATGATCACTGCCGTGAAAGTCAGCGACCACTTCCCAGTGAGCACTGGCAGCAAGAGCTGGAGAGCAAAGCGAGAGATCAATGGCAGAGAACGACCCAGTCGCCATGCAGAAATGAGTACTCTGTCCTCCATTCAGCAAGTAGGCACAGGATGACAGGAGAAGCCTCTCAATTGCTCTACCCCTGGGGCAGGTAATTGCAGAGCCCCAAAGCACATTGTGGGCATTAAAATCACCACAAATAATGAATGGCTGGGGGAGCTGTGTAAGAAGGTCGGTAAGGGCCGCTTCATCAAGAGCATCGTGTGGGGGCAAGTAAAGTGAACATACAGTCAATGGATGACGCACGTGCACGGACACAGCGACGGCCTGTAGAGTCGTCGTAAGTGAGAGAGGCGAGGAGAGGTAGTCCGTCCTGACGAAAATACCTACGCCTCCTCTAGCTCTCTCTCCACGCAGGTCGTCCTTTTTGTGGAGTGTATAGCCTCGTATCTCAGGGGAGTATGTTGGATGGAAATACGTCTCCTGGAGACAGAGACACAGTGGTCTACCCTGAGAAAGTAGACGAAGTTCCTCCACATGCGTCCTGAACCCTTGCAAGTTCCACTGGAGTATGGGAGCCATCTATGTTGGGGGGTAGTACCTTCATCCTGTCTCTCCGACGGGGCGGGGAGACCGCAGCAGGTGGAGGGGCAGGCGTGGGACGAGATGAGTGCCCCACACATACATCGTATTCCATCAACTCTGGGGAAGAATCAGATGAAGCCTCGCGTAAAACAACATCCGCATGGTCAGATGGTTTACCACGGGATTTGACCCGCTGTTGCTGCTGTACAGTAGCTTTCTGTGGTTTGGTGGACTTTGAGGGAGCTGATGTGGGAGTGGTAATTGGCGCACTGGGCTTGGGGACAACCTCAGCTGTTGGAGGCGCGAGGGGCTGGACCAAGTTCGCCACTGTACCCTTGTCTGCCGTTTGAGTAGGGGCTACTGGCTCTGAAACACCGGCTGCGGTGCAAGTGCACTGACAGCTGCAGGTGTTAGTGCCAACACTCACCACCTCAGTCTGCGTCGAGGCATCGACTTTTGGAGTAGGCTTCTGTACCAGGGATGCAAAAGATGTAGCAAATGTGGGAGGTTGCATCAACTTATAAATCATCTTGGCCTCACCATAGGGGATACGCTTGGTCGTTTTTATTTCCTGGACCTTGCATTCCTCTAAAAATATGCGGCAGTCCCGACTCCAAACAGGGTGGTTCCCAGAGCAATTAACACATTTAGCCGGAGACGAGCAACCAACTCCTTCATGAGCAGCCTGACCACAGTTTCCACAAGTCGCTTCGCCTTTACAGCCGAGGGTGGTATGTCCAAAACGCTGGCATTTGAAACAGCGCATTGGGGCCGAGAAATAAGGCCTCACACTAAGGCGAAGGAAGCCAGCTTTAACATGTTCAGGAAGTTTTGTGCTACTGAAGGTTAGAATAAAGGAGTCGGATTTGACAAGAGTGCCATCAACCTCTTCATGATGTGTTGGACATCAACGATACCTTCTGGAGCCCACTCACGTTGCAGTTCTTCCTTGGGAATATCAACTTGATCCCGGCATGTCACAATACCTCTGCTGTAGTTCAAGGTGCTGTGCAGTTCAGTGTCTATGGCATACTCTCCAAGGCATTTAGCAGATTGGAGGTTAGTTGCTTGCTGGGAAGTGGAAGTTTCCACTAGCAAGGTCCCATTACGTAAGCGCTTCACCGATTTTAAGGAGCCACAGATTCCCTCCAATCCCTTTTGTATATAGAAGGGCGAAACCTTCTCAAAACTACCCTCCTTCCGTTTCACAATGAGAAACACATTCAGATTACCAGAATGCATTCTGTTACCTAAGACTGGACTTGTTAAAGAAGCGCCGGAGTCAGGGGGACTGACTGCACGGGCCCTCTTAAGAGACTGGGTGTTAGAACCTTCCAGCAGCCCACCTTTTCCGCTGGGAGGAAGAAAAGAGGATTTCGAAGGATCCATCGCGGTCCCATGAGTAGCTAGGGAACTAGAAGTCCACCTAGACAAAGCGCCGCGTGCCTAGGTAAGCCTTATACAACTGAGGTGCAGCAGGTTCCCCAGAGGTTGCCCGCTATCGACTGTTCCACCTCAACAGCCATGCATCTCATCAGCGCGCAGCACACCTTGAGATTGAGGTTTTTTTTATAGAGGTTTATTCCATCCTCGCGATCCGGGCGGTCAAGCCAAGATCCCCATTCCCTGAGACACACAACGTTCCACCGCCACGCCGCACGGTGGTCGCTGAAGTATGCTCAGAGGTTACGGTGACGGGGGACGGGCGGCGCTTACCAGTCCCCAGCTCAGGAACCCCGGGTTTGCCAAGCCCGTACCCAGCAAATGAATGCTGAGCCCCTGGGAGCTTTACACTGTTGATATGCCAAACTGGAGTTTCAATTGTTAGAACTGAAACAAATGCATATCTGGGCAACACTGGCAACTCAACTAGCAGAGAATATGAACATAAGAGTGGACCATGTGACAATTTACGTGGTTCGGAATAACAAAACATACAATTGCAGATATTAAGACGGAGGCGATTTAAAGTATTTAACCTACTAACAAAATCAACACCTTTTTTAAAATAAAAGTTAAGTAGTTCACATGTGCCACGAAATGGTGAAGATAAATGATTACATAATCAATCACACACAAGAAAATTTCTTCACAGTCAACAAAGAAAGAGGATGTGATGTATGATGGACCATTATTTAGTAATGTTCACTATTAAGATTTCAGCAGCATGTGGGAAAATACGCAAACAGCTCGTGAAAACTGACAAGTTCTTTGAAGTACACCTCTTAGATGATCAATGCATTATAAATCCTTACCAATATAAGATGACCATCAAGACAGAAGAAACAGATGTAAGTGGAGATGTAGAGGAACATACATGAAGCAGCGGAAATAGAAGCACTAGGACTAAATAACAAACTTGGAAAAGAAGAAAATGTAATAAAATGTAGAAAAAATATAATTTATACTCTGTAAGGTTTGGGATGCTTACAGGAAAAGTCAAAAACCAACCACAACCTGCAATAAGAAAACCACATCAAAGATCACAGAAATATTGTTTCAAATACAGAAAACAAAATTTACATTGTCAGCAAACATTGTTATATACAGTAATCAACAGTGTCATTTCATCCGTAACTATTTTAAACTTTTGCAACATATGACTGAAGAATCAAAGTCCATTAGGAACAGTGCCAAGCAAATATTATCTGTTTTTAAGAAAGGAGACACATCAGAGATCTTTCACAGACTCGGTTAAGGATCCTCTACAAGCCATAAAATTTTTACCTTAAAAGCTGTGTGGCACCCTATATACATGGATGGGATGTTTACGAAGATCAAAGACATACTTACGCATTTGTATAGGGAAAGTATTTCACTAAATGCAATGTTCAATGGTAATGATCTACATAGAATAGTGAAAACAAAATGTAACACACAGTTTACATTAGAAACAAGACAGCAACAGCACAATCCGGAAATTTCTGCAATGAAATTAACACAATGCCATTCAATGAAAAGTGACCACCCAGAACAAATCGTTACCGAAGACAACAAAATAAGTTACAACAAAATAACAGAACAAGTAAAATACTTTTCCAATATTTATGGTGTTATATTTCATATGACAGTGATATACATCTGGATGACAGTCTGAACAAATTTAGAAGTATATGGAAAAAGGACATGCGTGTGAATTTTTTTTAAATGTTGCAATGCCAATATTTAGTATGGGAGCGAATGTAGCATAAGAAGTGAACAAGCCAAGACCCAAAATTCAGGTAGCAGAAATTAAATAAAACATGACTCCTCATGTTATTAAGGACCTACTCCCAAATCTAAAAGGTGAAGAAGCATTAAGTCTAGCACCCCAATTTTGACTTAACCCTATATTTATAATACCAACACACTGCTTCATTTGTGCCCTTTTACCACTGCCAAAAAGAGGCTCAAACCACTCTGTCAAACTTCTCCTGCAAATCAAGCAGTGTGGGGGGCATTACAACTAATGTCTTAAGTCGAAATTGCAGAAATCAGACTTATGCCCTTTTAACTCTTAAGGTACGGTTTATTAGAGTGGGATTCATTCTTCTCTGTGCACTTATAGTATGACAAGATCCCAAAAAAGCATTTTGATGAACAATTTATTACACACGTGTTTTTAACTCCATGGTTGGCTGTAACAGTAGACAGAAAAGCCCCTGGCAATCTCACGGGAAATAAGCTGAAACATTTTGAGTAGTGGAAAGAACAAATATAGATGTGTGGAAAGTTGGACCTAGTTATTGCAAACACTTTCACATACTTGGGAAATATACTGTACACAACATTTTCTGGCACAGCAGAGGAACACACATGCTGCAACTGCGACTATTTTGAAGTAATGTGTCACAGTGTGAGTTGATCAATTTTGATGCAATGTGTGTCAGTGTAAGGACACAGTTCACAATCAAAAATTAATTGTGTACTAATACAATACAAACAATTTTTCCCTAATCATGTGAATATTATTGTAACTTCAACTGTCGTCTCTGCCGCAGCCCCATCTATACAGCGAGATGGCTCAGTCACCTCCTCCAAAGGAAAGGAGAATGCGGGATATGGCTGGTCCCTTACGATCCAGCCATATGCCACAAAATAGAGGGTTTCGGATTTTAGTCCTATCAAACGACCTGCGACGCAGCCACAGGCCATGCTACCTCAACAGCCGCTGCAGTATTGGTGATGTCACATCGACCAGATATAGCAAGCACTAGCTCACGTCTGCAAACCATGTGACATTACACAACTTCCCTGTATTCCTCTGCCAGGTAGCCTTTATAGGACACTGAACAGCAGATCACCAGCCAGTGCAAATCCCACTGCCCGTCTTGACTCTACATCGAAAGTGCCATCACTCTAATCATCAGAGTGCAGCACTTGCCGATAAAACCAGAGGCATTGCCTGCACCACATATACTGACTCTGCCTATGACAATGCTTCTTTACAATGATTGACAGTGTCCTCTGCTTGTAAGTTTCCTTTAATTTACGTCTATGGTCACAATCTTTTTTGTTTAACAGATTACTGGTTTCGGTCTTTAATGACCATCATCAGATCTGTTTCTTAAAAGCGAAGTCCTAATGTACTGCAGCCATAGCAGCATCGTCAAATGTTAAATGCAGAAATCCTCTACTTGTACATACAAGAACTGTTATCGTGTTGTGAGAAACCATTACATCAGGACAATCTTTACATAGCTTTACCTCAGGAGTAATAAAGTTCTTGTTCTTGGCTACCAGAACATGATACTATTAACAGTCAGATGATGTGACTTACCAAACGAAAGCGCTGGCAGGTCGATAGACACACAAACAAACACAAACATACACACAAAATTCTAGCTTTCGCAACAAACGGTTGCTTCGTCAGGAAAGAGGGAAGGAGAGGGAAAGACGAAAGGATGTGGGTTTTAAGGGAGAGGGTAAGGAGTCATTCCAATCCCGGGAGCGGAAAGACTTACCTTAGGGGGGAAAAAAGGACGGGTATGACTCGCGCTCGCGCTCGCGCGCGCGCACACGCACACGCGCACACACACACACACACACACACACACACACACACACACACACACACACACACACACACACATATATACGTCTGCTTGTGTCTGTATATGTGTGGATGGATATGTGTGTGTGTGCGCGCGAGTGTATACCCGTCCTTTTTTCCCCCTAAGGTAAGTCTTTCCGCTCCCGGGATGGGAATGACTCCTTACCCTCTCCCTTAAAACCCACTTCCTCTCGTCTTTCCCTCTCCTTCCCTCTTTCCTGATGAAGCAACCGTTTGTTGCGAAAGCTAGAATTTTGTGTGTATGTTTGTGTCATATATATATCAAATTAATGATATATTGCACTTAACATACAAGTTGAAGATAAGACTATTCTGTTGTTTTTGTGCTCTGTTTTCTTATTTTCTAATATATATATATATATATATATATATATATATATATATATATATATATATATATATATAAAACAGAGCACAAAAACAACAGAATAGTCTCATCTTCAACTTGTATGTTAAGTGCAAAAGAAAGGACAAATAGACTGTGAGAGTCTGCGTGAAGGATAGCTTGCATACATTGTGCCAGAAGACAGGCAAGATACAGATATGGAAGAAATTGTGATCAGTATTGCAGCCAGAGCATGACAGAACAACCAATGATTTAAGCTCAAACAACCAAGCAGGATTATATAGCATGCATTCAGGACTATTAAAAACCATTGGCAGGTATAGGGCATAGTGTCATTTGGTCTGGTACCCAAATTTTACAAACAAGAGATGTATCAATACAATTTCACATTATCAGCATCAACAACAACGCAGTACCATAATGGGAAGTGCAGAAAAATGTGAGACTCACCATTCACCCAATTAATGTCCCTTGAAGCTTCTGAAATTATGTCAACAGTAACATCCTAAAGAAATTAAGGAAATACTGACAAGGTGCTACAAGACAAAGATTTTGGCATCAGAAAATAGAGAGGTACCAGAAACAACTCCGATCCCACATTAACAACAGAAGGATGAATAAAGAAAATCCAGCACACAGTCATGGTATTTGAGAACTAAGATAATTGTCAGATTAGGAAAGAGTTTTGAAATTCTGGATGAAGAACAGAGAGAAGTGTAATCTGTAATATCTACAAAATTCAAGAGGGAACAACATAAAATCAAGAACAAAGAACAGGGAAAGACAAGATTTCAACTTATCACACTGCCATAGCAGCTATCTAAAAAAAATGTAATAAAATTTTGTAAGAGTAATGCAAAGTTGTCAAATACCAACAAAGGTTTACAGACAATAAAGCCATCCTGCCAAATGTAAGGAAGACATAAAATTCACTTTGAATGAAACTGAGAAGCACTTAGGATGGAAGAGTTACAGGTCAATATAGGGCAGATGACAAATGACTGTACAACTGGAAGAAGTAGACTAACAAGCTAAATCATGTTTCCCTGGTTCTTAGTTGAATGAAGTTTTTGTGACAAACTGGGCTGCGGCTTTGTGCCATAGGTTTGGGAGTTTCAGCATCCCCCCTAAATAGGCCAGGTGTGCACTACACATCAGAGGAAACTAGATAAGTAGCCGACTGTGTGTGGGACGCATCAAGAGTACTCAACAAGGCCATATGATGCTGTTCTGCACCTGTGCTGTGGGAGGCAATGTATGATATTGGCTTTGTGTTTTTTCCTGGTAAGTAAAGTGAGTGACAAAGAAGTTTTTTACACTGTACAGAGTAGGTGAACTGAAGCAGATATTTTACCAGTCCAGTATATCTGAAGTGGGGTGTATGAAGGTGAGGACTTTGAAAAGAATTTTTTGTGGGATTCATGTTTTAAAACGCTAAGTTGAAGATATGCTTAGGTCGAGAGTACTGTAAAGCATGTGGAAATAACTCTCTGGAGGAAAGCCAAGTCAAGTAGGTCATCCAGGCAAGTTACTGAATCTGTGAATGGCTCTTTACTACTAGTTGAGTGATTCTGGTTCGTAGTAACGTTCTAAAACAGAGTAGGAGGCCAAAATTTTAAATAGTTTTTCAGGTGGACTTTTTAGTATTGCAACAGTAGGGTTTTGATCTGGATAATAGGGCATTATAATTTTTTATTACAGAATAAAGATGTCTTGTGGAAACATTTCAGGGATTATTGAGTCATGGTAATATGTAGAACTGCACTGTTGCTTAATAGGGACTGACTGGATCTATATACAGGTAGGCCTCTGTACAACAGGTTGCACCCCAATATCGAATTTATTTTAATGTCACTAGAGTTGATTCTGTAGATTGGACAGTACTTAATGAGCAAGTGGGATAGGATTCCATGAAGGGCAGCAATATTTTCTCTATTGGCACAGAAGGACAGAGAAAAGGCTCAAAGGTTCTGAAGGCAACACAAGCAGAACCTTATATCAAAATAAAAGTTGGTGGAGAACAAGTCTGAGTGAGTAAGGGAGGCTGGAATTAGAATACATTGGTCATCCTAAAAAATTTAATGCCGATTACCACAGAGAGAGAACATACACAATATTAAATGGAAAGCAAATTAAATAAGAGTTTTATTCTTCAGCTCTTACAGCCTGATTTGACCACTTCAGTAAATCATTTTCTGGTCACCATTTTCAATAAGTTTTCTTTCCGAATTGTCCAGTACATTTCATTCATTCTAATCTTTGTTGTCATTTCTTATCTGTGAATACCTCTTATCATACGTCATTTGTCGATTTATATAAATAACCAGTTACTTCAAATTACAACTTGTTTGCATATTAAAAATTGAGTCTCATTGCCATCCTATCAGTGCATGTGTTTATGACTCCACACAGTGGCAAATAGATAAGCTGATAGATGTCATATAGGTTTGCTTGCAACTGCTACAGGCATTTGGCCAAAATAGTTGGATGAACGATAGTCACCTTTCTACTGAATTCTTGTAGCAAACCACGAAAGAAATAATAAAATGTTTCACAACACACAGGCTGAGAACTGAAGTTTGTCAGCAATTCAATAAATCTAAGATAAATGTTATGCTTACAAATAATGTGTAACAACCTACACTGATGTGGCTTTGTGAAACAGAAGCGACTTAACTGAGGTATGTTAATATAAAATGGTTTCATTCTACATGTGTGAAATTACTTATCAATATGGAAAGGATGAATTCTGAGGTGCCAAGATAAAGGGGTATCTCAGGAAATGGCCAAAATGGAGTGAAGCGATCTACTGCCTGCAGAAACCAGTCGCTTTTCGGTAATAAAAGAAGACTAGGTTGTATCTTCACTGTAAGTATGATAATTCAAGTGTGTAAAAGGATATACATCACAATGTGGCAACCAGTGTTGGTTAATGCATATTATGTAACTTACATCTATAACATCCTAATTAATGACAATATTATGAGGACTGATTGCTACTCAACATATGGAGGAGATGCTGAGTCATAGCCAGGCATAACAAGAAGACTGTTTACAAAGTTTTGCTACAGCTACATAAATATTTATTACTCAAAAGGATAGCCAACAGTTGCAGAGACATAAGTCTTCGCAAAATGAATGTATGAAGCTGAAGGGATATGCATAAACTTAGGATTTAATTGTAAAATCTGAGGTGGAATGTGAATGTTCAAGTTTGATGGGTAGATGGCAACTGAAGGAAAAGAATTATATAATTACAGGTTCTCTATACAAGGAAAAAAGCTGCACTTCCACAGAAACCACCAGATAAGATGAATTCTATCACTCATTTTTCACACAGATATATTTGTATTTCTTGGTGTTGAAACAGAAGTGTCCTGAAGAAGCCATCCAGCTTTTAACCAGACTAATGTTACAACAGTTTAATGCAATACAGCTAAATATAAAGAACTAACAGAAAATTCCCCGAGGACTTTCTAAGGCTAGGTCAGTAGCTGGCTAAACTTAGGAAGTTTTTGTTATTTTACGTATACAAAATACTTACTTGTGACAGTTTCATATTTTCAGTCACAAACTGCCAGAGAACTGGAAACTGATACACATCAGCATTACATAGCTCAAAAGAAGGAAACCAGGACATCCATGCATATGTATCATATCAGAACAGGAGATGCAATAGAGAAGCAAGAGTTCCTCAAAATTTTAATTCTACATAAAGCTCATCTCTATGAAGGAAACATTTATTTGAAGTCCTCATAATAGAAAACAAACTTACTTGAAACCACCATCATATGAACCTTCTGCATAACCCAAATCTTCAAAAAGTTTTTTATATATATCTACACATGTTTCTGCCAAAAGTGTTCCAGTAAACTGGTTAGTGTTTTCAATTCCTCTCACACACATGACTGCCTCTGCACCAGTTGGAAGTAAGGTGATGATAGAATCCTGCGAACACCTGAGAAGAAGCATTATTCCTTTAATTATGTACAATAACACAAAAAAATAAGTTCACAGATTTGAGTAAAATGTACAAAACAAAGCTGATTAAGTATCTCTAAGAATAAATGTGAACATTTAATCTACAACAGCAATAATACATACATTGTCCTTGAAGTATTGTCTTTGTTGGCAGCTGGACTCTGTTTTGATTGCTTTGAATTTTTAACTTCTAGCTGAGAATAATTTTCTCCCTCGACCATGACAATTGTAACACCACAGTCGTCCTATTAAAAAAAATACAAAATTTCAAAAAACAAGAATAAGTCTCTTGTGAAATAGTTTAACATAAGTTATTAAGTTAACATTTGAAGAAAGGCTGTAATTAAAGCAAGGGCAAGGTTGTATATGAAGCACTGCAGCTTGTTTCAAATCTGTGAAATATCTCAACTGTACAAACTGTCAGTATTTCTTGGCAGATGATGATGTTGCTGTTTTGCATCAAAAGACTGGTTTGATGCAGCTCTACACAGTAGTCTATCCAGTACAGGCTTCTTTATCTCTGCATAACTATTGCAACCTACATCAATCCTTGGTCTCGCACTTTACAATCCCCCTCGCTGCAACCAAACTGACTATTCCTCGATGACCCAGGATGTGTCTTCTCAACCAATCCCTTCTTTTACCAAAGTTGTGCCATGAATTTCTTCCCTCCTCAAATCTACTCTGTACATTTCATTAGTTATATGCCTTACCCACCCTATCTTTAGTTTTCTTACATGGCACCACATTCCATAAGCCTCTTATCTCCATACATGTACTGTTTATTTTCGAAGTTTCACCCCTATACAAGCTATACTCTAGTCCATTGCTATTGGGGGGGGGGGGGGGGGGGGGGGAGCTTTCAAACACTTCAACTTACACAAATTCTTCTGCATACCTTGCGGGACAAGCAGTACCACAAGAATGGATACTGTGGAGAAATGACTTAGTCAGAACGCAGAGGACTGTTTCCAGAACTAATTTGCATCCTGCAAAGGAATATGCACTGATTAGAAACTTCCTGGCTGGTTAAAACTGATTATTTCATTCGGAACTTTGATCAACTTTGAGTGTCAAAATTTCGCAGATCAGTAAAGATCAATGGTAATCAACAATTCACAACCTAGTGAAGGTACAAACAAAAAGACCTGATTTTACACAAATACAAGCTGGAAAATAAATAATAATGAAGAAGAAGTTGTTAACACTCCCACACTGCCATCATTCGAAATAATTTTTTCGCTCTGTAAGATTAGAGTAATGAGAATATTGGGAATGCAAGTAATGAATGCAGGGAATAATTACTCCCATAAGAATTCTCAGAGACAACTCAATGTTGAAAAGAGTAAAGTCACTTTGTACACACTGGCAGAGTAAGAAACGGAAATTCAAACTTCTTGCAGTTAACAATAGGTAGCAGAATATAACAACAGGAGGGATTGACTAGCAGTCACTACACAATTATCACTGAATTCTAGCAAGTCAGTGGTCACAGGATGACCATAATTTAACTACTGAATAACCCTATGTGCTTAAAATGCTACGAAAACTGGGTGCACATTGTGATATCATATGTATAAGCCAAAATAAATATGAAAGCGTGTCTCACTACTTCAGAGGTTGTTTCTGGACAGTGGATTTAAAGAGCTACGGTTCGACACTCTTGTAATTGTTTTGTTTTAGGGCGCAAAAACAACTAGGGTCTTACATGCCCACATCAGAACTGTACAACACAAAGACAAAGAGAGGAGTTCAATATGACTACACATTAACCTCAACTCACGGAAGAGAAGACAGCTGAAACCAGCGACATGGAGAAAGGTCTACCAAGCCTTCCCCAAACTGCTACGACGGATAACAAGTAAAACGCAGTCGACAGCCTGCGCAGTGTTCACCGAAACGGCCAATAACTCAGATGGGTAACACATACGAGAACATAAGTGGTTAAACAAATGGCATTCCATCAGAAAATAGCAGAGGGGTTTTTGGGCGCACAACAGCAAGGTGTTCAGCGCTCCATCAGAAAATGGCGGACCATCAAAGGTTAAGTGCAATGAGTACAAAAATGTGGGAGAGCACCACTTAACATATGGTGATGGTTAAAAAGACAAGTACCCGATATGCGACCTAGCTAAAATGATCTCCTCATGGTGAGAGGGCCGAGAGGAGGTTGTCCAAACTGCTGGGAGGGGCTTAATAAACCTGAGTGTTTCCATGAAGGAAGGATCAGGTGTTGACGCCAATGTGACACCAGCTGTCGACAGACAGCAACACAGAGATTATCAGGGGGAATGTCAGAACTTGCGTGCTGAGGTCCAAGGACTGTGGCCGACCGACGTGACCAGGAACCCGCATAAAAAATCACAGTGGCTCCATCAAGAGTGAGCAAGTGACAGCTTTCCTGGACCCGTTGCACTCAGGCAAGGATGGCGTACAGTACACAGAGGCTTTGCCACACAGAGAGTCGGAGCAGATGACGCAATAGTAAAGCCTGTGTGGCCGGATGTACTGTGTGGCCTGATACAGGGCGAAGAACTCTTGCTATAAATACTGGAGCAGTGTTCCAAAAGCTGATACTGAAAAACATTGGTGCCAATGATGAAGGCACACCCAACGCCATGGTCAGTCTGAGAGACACCAGTATACTCAAAGGTACTACCGCAAAGTTCCGTGCGAAGGTCATGAAACTGAGGGTGATAGAGCAAGGCTGGAGTAGTGTCTTTAGGAAGCGAATGATGGCCAAGGTGAATATCGGCCGCCACACAAAGCCAAGGTAGTGAAGGGTTTATACCCACTGGAAAAGTTGCAGGTAGCATGAAGTTAAGCTGCTGGAGCAAGAGCCAAAAGCAACCTCCATGAGGAAACAGTGAAGCGAGGAAGCACCCATACTGGTGATCAGAGGAGTCATCGAAGAAGAAGGCATAGGATGGGTGCCACGCATCGCAAATGGCGTGTGTATCTGCTAAGGAGAAAGTCACAGCAGCAGGACAGCGGTAGTTTGGCAGCTTCTGCATACGGACTCTCAACCGGGCTAGTGTAAAAGGCATTACTAGCCAAAGAGGTGCCACGATGGTGGATAGTACTGAGACTGTGTAAGAGGGAAGAATGTGCATATGCACAAATGAAACACCCTTAGTCTAGTTTTGGAAGGACAAGGGACCAGTACAAACAGAGGAGGGTGGTTGGATCTGCTCCCAGGAATTTCAATGAATGGAAGAGCAACAGGCTCAAGATGTAATGACAGTGGAAGAAACGAATTGTGCTGCCAGAAATTCATACAAACGGGTTTTATCAATGGGAAAACCACAGCCATTGTCTATGTGCCATCAGTAAAGACTGTCGAGACATCGCTGGAGGTGCCACTCAATGAGACAGGTCCGTGGAGAACTGCAATAGATAGTAAAATCGTCAATGAAAAGGGAGTCAAAGATGCCTGTGAGGAGACAGGCCATAGAGGATGACGCTCAGAACGGAACCCTGAGGCACACATTTTCCCTGAATAAAGGTGTCCGACAAGGCATAACCCACAACTACCTTGAAAACTCAAACTTTTAAAAATTCCTGAAGGAAATGGAGCAGGCGACCACAATAGCCCCACATGTAAAGAGTACGGAGGATACCAGTCCTCCAGCAGGTGTCGTAGGCTTTCTCCTGATCAAAAAATACGGCCAGTCTGGTATTTCTGCACAAAATCATTCACGACACGGGTGGACAAAGTGACAAGATGACCAATTGCAGAACATCATGCTCTAAATCCAAACACTCTAGTGGTTAATAGTTTGCAAGACTCGAGCCACAACACCAGCTGGGCATGAATCATGTTCCATCACCTTGCAAGCACAGCTGGTGAGAGAAATGGAGCGGTAGCTAGAAGGGTGGGTTGGTCTTTACTGCGGTTAAATATGGGTATGACAGTGGCTTCACACCAGCAACTGGGAAATGGGCCCTCTCCCCATATGCAGTTGTACATATGAAGCAGAAAGTGCTTGCCCACAAGAGAAAAGTGCTGCAACCTATGAATGTGAACATCATCTGGCCCTGGTGTGGAGGATTGGGATGAAGTGAGAGCATGATCTAGCTCCCTCACAGTAAAGGCAGCTTTGCAGCACTCACGATTCTGAGACTCCTCTGCTTATTTCTGATAGAGGAAGGCATGGTTATAGTTGGAGGAGCCCAAAATCTCCACAAAATGACGGCCCAAGGTGTTGAAGACAGCAATAGGGTCCACGATGAATCATCTGCTACTGTCAGGCCAGAAATTGGGAAATGGATCTTAGTCCCAGAGGGCACCCAAGTTGCACCACATTACAGAAGAGGGAGTGGAACTGTTAAAAGAACTAGTGAATGAAATCCAGCTAGCTTTCTTGCTATCCCAAAGAATGTGATGACACTGTGCACGCAACTGTTTATAATGTATGCAGTTTGCCATCGTACGATGATGGTTAAAAATGCACAGATCCCATCTCCACACACGAATTGCATCACAGCACACCTCAGTCCACCAGGAGACCAGGACACGGCACTGTAAAGAGGAACTTTCTGCAGCAGTAAGGATAATGTTTGCAAGATATTCCAACTGGTCATCACAACTAGGGAAATGATGTTCGTCAAAGGTCGACAGGGAGAGGTAAAGCTTCCATTCAGCCTTAGTAAACCGCCATTTGGATGTGCACGCAGGTGGGGTCAGCAAATGGATAGCACACAGGAAATGGTTGCTCAAGTATATGTCAGAGGGAACGGACCACTCTAGATGATGGGCAAGCTGGGCAGTGCAGAAGGATAGGTCCAAATGGGAACAGGTGTGCGTAGAGTCTGAAAGGAACATGGGTGCTCTTGCATTAAGGCAGAAGAGGTTGAGTTGATTGAGAAGGCAACCAAGAAGGCACCTCTTGGACAGGTTCTGGGAGAACCGCGAAGGAGATGATGCACATTGAAGTCACTGAGCAGCAGAAAGGAATGAGTTAGCTGCCCAATAAGCTGGAGGAAGTCTGCCCCAATGACATCAAATGACGGAAGGATGTAAACAATAAAAAGGGAAAAGTGAGGAAGGAAAAGGTGAACCACACCAGCCTGAAAGCAGGTAGTCAGGGAGATGGGTGGACTATGAATCCCATCCTGCAAGAGCAGCACGATTCCCCCATGAAATGGAATGCCATCCTCGCAGGTGGGTGGGGGGTCAAAATGGACTGGGAAGAAATTTGAGAGACCAAAGCAGTCGTGAGCATGCAATTTAGTTTCCTGAAGGCATAGAACATGTGGGCACTGCGTTTCTGAGAACAGCCGTAAACAAAGAGGTCTGTTGGATCAAAGATCATGAACGTTCCATGGGTGCAGTGTCATGACGAGGAAGAAACTAGGAGTGTCACCTCAGTGGCTGCAGACAGCCAGCCTTCGAAGACTTTCTGCTACAGGGCACAGAGGCAGGACATCTTCTCCACGAGGTCTACAGAAGCATCAGCAAGGGCAGAAAAATAGTTGGTGGTGCACACCGGTGACATGGAGGTTGGCCGCATGAGGGTATCACGTGTCAACACCGTTGGAGAGGATTGTCAAGTCAGTGAAGGAGAAGACCATTTGCCTTTGTTTACCTTCCTGGAGCCTTTCCTGCTGGCAGAGGAAGATTCGGACATCGGTTGGCTGAAGGGACGTAGGAAGTCTTCATGGAAGTATTCCTTCTGTCCTTTCCAGCCTGCCAGTTGTGTAGCTGACGACTTCACCCCATCAGGCGAAAGTTTGGTGGCGTGTTGCACAGCTGGATGTGGGGATGGGGACACTACCATGACACTGGACGAGTTCACAACCACAGTGCTAAATTACAAGTCGCATGTCTGTGTGGCCGTGTCTTTTGTGGAGTGAGATGTAGCATGAACAGTACTGTACATGCCAGATGACAGATCACATGGTTTCCGGCTAGCCAACAACTTGCGAGCGCCTGGGTAAGGCACTTTTTCCTTCATCCGGATCTCCTGGACAGCTCATTCATCGAGAAACACAGACAATACAGGAGGAGGCTGCATGGTCACCACTGCAGTTGATGCAGCAGGGAGGAGGAGGCGGACAGGTGCCCTCGTGAGCATTCCAACCACATGTTACACATATGGCTGGGTGTAGACAGGACTCTCGAGTGTGGTTGTAACAGTGACACTAGCAGCAGTGCATCGGGTTCAGAATATACGGCCTGACTGTGATAACTTCATAACCTGCTTTGACCTTTGACGGAAGAACCACTATCAAAAGTAAGAAAGAGTGTGCACGCGGGCACTAAGAAGTTATATACTTTTTTCATCAACCAATGGACTGCAATGACATCCTGATCAGCAAGGTACATTTGAATTTCTGCCTCGGTCAGACCATCGAGCAGCCAAGAGTAAATAACACCACAGGAAGAATTCAGCATTCAATGGGCCTCGACACAAACAGGATAGCCATGGAGGAGCAAAGCTGCAAGCAGTTGTTGGGCTTGAGAATCTGAAGTAGTATCTAAAAGCAAAGTGCCACTGCATAAATGAGAGCATGATTTCACAGGGCCAGCAATTTCATCAACATCTTTCTGAATAATTAACAGATTTACTGTAGTGAAGGACTGAGTGTCTTCTGTAAGTGAAACCAGGAGGAACTGTGGTGTAGCTGAGAGGATCTTTCAATCGTTAGCCTCATTGCATTTGCATTTCATAGCTGCTGACTGCGAAGAGGAGTGGCTCATTGCGAGAAAATCTCCACGACTGCCTGCATCTCCAATGGTATGCTCCTTCCAACTGGGGGCCACCTTCCGAAGGAGGGCACAACCATCACAGGTGATTGTTCACACCTCAGGTCACACCTCCTAAACACCAGACAGAGGGACCAATCCGCAATGTGGGAAGGTAGCAGCTCAGGCAGTCACCCCTCCCTGAGCCCGGCCTGTACCAGGAGGTACATGCGAACCCTATCTGTCGACCCACGGCTGGGAATTAAGCATTACCCAATCACCTGTTACGCGACAAGACATGTAGGCTGGCCTTCAAGGAGCACACAGGGAGGCAGAAGAAAAAGAGAAACCGCAAACACTGAAGAAAGAAAAGAGGAATGAAAAACAGTGGAGAGTGCTCTGATACTGACTACTGAAAATGCAGAATACATTTCCAAAAACAGCCCAGACATGTTCCCCAAGGAAGGAGGAAAAATAACAGCAAGAGGATAGACACGCGGCATAGAAGGGAAAAGATGCCGCATAGGCTCGGGGCCCATGGTAGCCAAGCATGAACCCGCCAAATAGCGGTGAGCACGGAGTGGGGGGGGGGGGGGGGGGGGGCGCCTCTCGTACTGTACGTTAATGAGCCAAATACAGCACTGCACCATAGTTTGGAACCTGTATTAAACTGTAGGTCCTCCTCCATCTGGTTTGTTCATCCTGTTCAATGTTATACGGGAGACAAGGGTATGTACACTGAAAAGAGACCATGCTTACTAAATTACTGTCACGCTTAAACCAACTTTTGCATTGATGACATCTCAATCAAGATTGACAATGCTAATACACTGAGGTGACAGAAGTCATGGTATTACTTCCTAATATCATGTCAGACTCCTTTTGCAAGACGTAGTGAAGCAGCTCAACGCATCATGGATTCAACAAGTCATCGGAAGTTCTCAAGAGAAATGCCATGCTGCCTTTACAACTATCCGTAACTGCAGAAGTGTTGCTATTGCTTTACTTTGTGCATGAATTGACTTCTTGATTATGCCCCATAGGTGTTGGATGGGATTCATGTCAGGCATTCTGGGTGACCAAATCATTCGCTTGAACTGTCCAGAACAATTCTGGTCCGATGGCATGGCACACTGTCAAGCAAAAAAATCCCATCATTGTCTGGAAACGTGAAGTCCATGAATGGCTACAAATGGCCTCCAAGTACCGGAACATAACCATTTCTAGTCAATGATCTGTTCGTTTGACCAGAGGAACCAGTTCATTCCATGTACACACAGCCTACACCATTATACAGCCACCACCAGCTTGCACACTGCCTTGTTGACAACTTGGGTACATGGCTTTGTGGGGTGCGCGTCCCAAACCCTTCCAACAGCTCTTACCACCTGAAATCAGGATTCATCTAACCAGGCCACAGTTTTCCATCTAGGATTCAACCAAAATGGTCAAAAGCCCAGGAGAGGCACTGCAGGCAATGATGTGCTGTTACCATTGCACTTGGGTCGGTTGTCTGTTGCTATAGCCCATTAACATCAAATTTCACTGCACTGTTGTAATGGATATGTTCATCGTATGTCCCACAATCATTTCTGCTGTTATTTCAAGCAGTGTTGCTTATCTGTTACCACTGACAACTCTACGCAAAAGCTGCTGCTCTCATTCATTAAGCAAAGGCCTTCGGCAACTGCATTGTCTGGTATCTGTGGATGTAGGAATACTGAATTTCCTAATGATTTCCAAAATGGTACATCCCACATGTCGAGCTCTAACTACCATACTGCGTTTGAAGTCTGTCGATTCCCATCGGGGGGCCGTAATCATGTCGGAAACCTTTCTGCATGAATCAGCTGAATACAAGTGAGAACTGGGCCAATGCACTGCCTTTTTATATCTCGTGTATGCAACACTACCATCATCAGTATATGTATATATCACCATCCCATGACTTCTGTCACCTCCATGTACATACCTCTACTGCTCTCTAGGTTCTGTTCCTTTAGCATCAAATAACAGTGACTTTAAAATCTGAACTACTGAAACTTTTGCTCTCACAGGAAGCCTTTGAGATTCATGGTCAACGTTCATGTTTGCTGATTTAACACAAAACCACAGTTGCCCGCCTCCAATTTGCGTTCGAAGTCAAATAGGCCACACCACCTGACAGTCGGCCCCAGGTGGCAGTGTATTCTCAGCAGCTGAATGATGTACCCTCTACAGTATTGATTGTAAAGATAACTGTGACTACACTGTTTTGAAAGTGTACCTCCTAAATATGCCACCTGCTGTTTGCCTGGCATTCTGGCCTCTGTGATGGGCAGCATTCTGTGTTCAAGTGCTGCACCTTGAGAAGTGCATTGTTTCTTTCTGTTAACATCACAGATACGTAATTATTTCAATGTTTCTTAGCTATGGATCAGTCTTGACTACTCTTTACCTTTCATATCCTTCATCTCGTAACTGCAGTCTCATTTCCATACAAGTTCTAGGTAACCTCTCGCACCCTATAATTTATGCCTGCTACCTGCAGAATTTAAAATACTATATTCGAGTCAGTACTGTGAACCGCTTTACCCAAATGTACAAATGTAGGTTCCCTTTTAAGCTTTATACGATGTTTCAAGTTAAGCAAATTTCATTTTATTACGACTACCCCACTTGAATTCATTCTGAAATTAAGACTCCATTCAACGAGCTACCCTTGTAGTATCAGAGCACCAGTGCAATACACCTCCCTAATTTGCTCCTGGAAAAAAAAAATTCCATCAAATGCTACCTGCCATTACTGTACTTTCAATTAGCTTCACACTAGTATTATCTATAAATAAAATAAGAAGATGAGCAATAATACTGATGTATTCATTAAATACTGGCTTTAGCATAACAAGGCATGTATTACACCAGTAACATCACTTTTGTGACAAGTTACATTCTGTTCAAGCAACTAGCCTCCAGTAACTAGATCATATACTTGGGGTTCCCACGCTGATAAGGAAACGTCATGCTAGTCTTGAATAGTATTAGGATGTGCAATACCTAGGAGGAAATACTGTTATAACCGTAATGTTGACTGATGTGTTCAAGTAGTTGTATTCTTCATTCGTGTGATCATATTGTCCATAGTTGCTTCATAATTATTGAAGGTATTTTAAATACGTCTGTATAATTTTAAGTAAGTGTGTATCTGTGTTTATTAATACAAAAACATCAGTGATCTGCAATGATATATATTTACAATCTGGTTTGCTTTTTAGATCTAAAAACAGTTTGATACAAAAGATGCACATTTTACTTAAGGTATTCTATGTTCAATTCTCACCCCATCAGGAAACAGCATTGTTTGTGCAGTCTTTAGGTATTCCCTCACTTGGCTTTTTATTTATTTATTTATTTATTTGCCTAATCCCAGATTGTTTTGCAGCACTATACATTCCTTGATGTGGAATATTAAACAATGTAGCACCCCTACTGTTTATTTGCATATTCTGGCTCTGTCAATTGTATTCTTGTTGAAATGACCACATGGCCCAATAACTTTTCTCTCTTTTACTGCCACACATATCCTTGTGTTCCTTAGTAGAACACCAAGTGGCAACACTGAAGGTTGCACTTTCATGTGTTTCGTTTTCTGTACTTTTTCTGCCATTCGGCTCTTGTATGGAGTTTTCGCTCCAGTCATTTCTGTAACACTAGGTGTGTACTGCTGTGTTGAAAAAGTTGTTAGCTACATGACCTGAGCTCAACCAACAGTTGTTCACCCACCTCCAATGCCCCATCTTGGCACACGTTGAGTATCAGCTTGTAAGTTGTGACAAACACCAGATTCCTCTTCTCAGTTAATTCATGGCCAACACAGTTTACAAGTCATTGTCCACTTTGTCATGTACTTTGTGGTTAGCAATGTGAGTACTGAAAATCTATCAGGGTTAGATGACTGTTACTTTTCATTTTTCTGTTGCAGATGCCATGCATCTGGTGTCGGACCAAGTGCCTTACAATTTGGAGTCCTTATGATTTCAGTTTTTTGATCCATTTGCCCTGGGGTAAGTTTTCCAGACTATTTCGTGGGCATACATCATCCTCAAACCCTGAACTATCCTTAACCATTCACTATCTTTATGATATCGACATGACAGGTGCTCCCATGGAAGATCACCTGTGGAACCTCAGATCTTTGTTTATTGTTCTACAGGCAATGGGCCTCAAATGTAACCTCCTGAAATCTCTCATTTCCCCACCTTCTATTGTTTATCTGGGATACAAAATATCCCAACTGGGTGTGCGGCCCATGGAATAACATGCTGTTGCCATTACAGCTTTGCCCCCCCCCCCCCCCCCCCCCCCCGTCTCATCCATACGAGAACTTCAGGCATTCCTTGGCAAAGTGGCATACTATCATAAGATTACCCACTGAGATGCTATCATCATTCACTCCTTGCATCTGTTGCTCAGAAAAGGACTCCTTTTGTTTGGTCTACTGTCCGTGAGAGCGTTTCTGCGCAGCTTAAGGGCAGTCTTCACTCTGCATTGTCTCTTGCAACATTTCAACCTGCCAAGCATCAGTTCTGGCCACATGTGTCCCACAATCACGGGCTGGGGGCGATCCTAGCCTGTAGCCATTCATATGACTCCGAACATCCTATCAGCTTTGCATTAAAAACACTCGACTCACCTCAGCAACATTATTCTCTGGTGGTGAAAGAAGCTCTTCCTATTGTCTATGCCTTAAAAGAGTTTCAAGTGTTTTTGTGTGGTGCAAACTTTCATTTAATTACCGACCATAAGCCCTTGGTTTTCCTGTAGAGCCCATCGGTGTCCTTACTCGAAAATGCTGTTCATCATCCTCAATATTGGGTTCTCTTTGTGTTCTGATACAATTACCGGATCCATTTTCATCCTACAGCGCAACACGCAAACACAGAGGGAGCCAGGGTAGAGCATCTTGGTTGGTTGGTTGGTTGGTTGGTTTGTTTAAAAGGGGGGGAGGGGAGGGACCAAACAATGAGGTCATTCGTCCCTTGTTCGTAATAAAACAATGCCACGAAGTGTGAGAATAAAACAGACGAGACATATAACACAAAACAGAAAGAAAGGAAAAAAACCACAAGAACGAAGGAAAGGCAACGAACACTAAAAGGAACAAAAGAGGACAAGAAAACAACAGACAAACTAGAAACAGATGAGAGTAAAACAAGAAAGCATATTACAGTGGCTGGCCGACCACATGAGAATGAAAAGGAAAAGCCAGCCACTCTGCAACACATTTAAAAAAAAAAAAAGGTTCAAATGGCTCTAAGCGCTATGGGACTTAACATCTGAGGTCATCAGTCCCCTGGACTTAGAACTACTTAAACCTAACTAACCTAAAGACATCACACACATCCATGCTTGAGGCAGGATTCGAACCTGCGACCTTAGCAGCAGCGCGGTTCCGGACTGAAGCGCCTAGAACCGCTCGGCCACAACGGTCGGCCTAACGCATTGAAACCTCCACCCTGGAAGCACTAGGGTGGAGGGACACAGAGGAACAAAGGACATGAGCTAAAACTTAGATCAAATGATAAAACCCACCTTCACAAGTAAAACGTAAAACTAAATCAGCCAATGAGGCGTTGTCAGATATAATGAGTGGCAACGAGTCTGGTAACCCAAGATTTCATTGCTGGGCAGTTAAAGTGGGACAGTGCACAAGAATATGGGCCACTGTCAACCGGGAGCGGCACCGACCCTGAGGTGGGGCTTCATGGTGCAAGAGGTAATCGTGGGTCGCCCAAGCGTGGCCAATGCGGAGCCGGCAGAGGACGACTGATTCCCTTCGAGAGGCCCGCATGGGAGACTTTCAGATATTCGTAGTCTCCTTAATGACATGCAGTTTGTTGTGCGTACTGTAATGCCATTCCATCTCCCAAAGCTGAAAAACCGTGTGCCATACATCAGAACGCAGGTCAGGTTTCCGCATAACCTGTTCGGCCAGCCTGTCGGCAAGTTCGTTGCCTGGGATGCCGACATGTCCTGGGGTCCACACAAACACCACTGAATGACAGGACTAGTCCAGAGCATGGATGGACTCCACTGAAGGCGAGGGTAGCACTGATCGAAAGCTTGTAGGCTGCTCAAGGAGTCAGTACACAGAAGAAACGATTCCTTGGGGCCTGAACGGATATACTGAAGTGCACAAGATGTGGCCAGCAGCTCTGCAGTGAATGCACTGCAGCCATCGGACAAGGAATGCTGTTCAATATGGCCTCTGTGGATAAAGGCAAAGCCAACATTACTATCAGCTATCGAGCCGTCGTTGTAAACAACTTCAGAGCCCCAGAACACTTCAAAAATCAAGAGGAAGTGACAGCGGAGAGTGATAGGAGTAACAGAGTCCTTAGAATCATGTGAAAGGTCCAGACCAATCTGTGGCCTAGGTGTACACCATGGATGTGTATGCAGACAGACCTGGATGGGAGGTGGTAAAGGGAAGGACTCCTGTTCAGACAGAAAGGATCACACACAAACTGCAATCATTAGCCCTGACCTGGGCCACCAATGCAGGAAATGGACAGCCGTGGGTGGAAAAAGGAGACAGTAATTTGGATGCTCAGGAGAACTACGAATATGTGCAATGTAACTGGTGAGCAGTTGTGCACATCGGATTTGCAATAGAAGCACTCACGGCCTCCACCAGGACAGTGGTCACCGGACTCGTCCTAAAAGTTCCCATCACTAGGTGAACACCACAGTGGTCCACTGGGTCGAGCACATGCAACGCTGAGGGCGCCGCCGAACCATAAACCAGACTCCCATAGTCAAGGCGGGATTGAACAAGGGCTCTGTAGAGATGCAGCAGTGTGGAGCGATCTGAACCCCAGTTGGTGTTGCTCAGGTAGCGGAGGTGCTGCCAACGCTTCCGTTTAAGCTGCCGAAGATGAGGAAGCCAAGTCAAAAGAGCATTGAAAACCAGACCTAAGAACTGATATGTCTTCACTACAGTGAGTGGATCATCATTAAGGTAAAGAGCTGGTTCCAGATGAACAGTACGATGCCGACAGAAATGCATGACACACATCTTCATAGCGGAAAACTGGAGGCCATGCGCTAGAGCCCACGACTGCGCCTTGTGGATGGCTCCCTGTAGGCAACGCTCAGTAACACCAGTACTGGAGCAGCAGTACAAAATGCAGAAGTCATCTGAATACAGAGAAGGTGAGACGGAGGGCCCGACAGCTGCTGCTAGACCGTTAATGGCCACTAAAAATAGAGAGACTCAGTACTGAGCCCTGTGGGACTCCATTCTCCTGGATGTAGATGGAACTATGGGAGGCACCAACTTCAACACAGAAAGTACGGAGCGACAGGAAGTTTCAGAGAAAAATCAGGAGCTGGCCCCCGAGACCCCACTAATAGAATGTGGCAACGATATGATGTCGCCAGGTCGTGTCGTATGCTTTACGTAAGTCAAGAAAGATGGAAACCATGTGATGGCATCTGAAAAACGCTGTTCACATGGCAGACTCTAGTGACAGAAGATTATCAGTTGTTGAGTGACCTTGATGGAAGCCACCCTGACATGGAGCCAGTAGGCCACATGACTCCAGGACCCAACTCAACCGCCAACACACCATACATTCCAGCAGCTTACAAAGAACGTTGGTGAGGCTGATAGGCTGATCCACATCAAGCGGGGTTTTACCGGGTTTGAGCACCGGAATGGTGGTCCTCTCCCGCCATTGCGATGGAAAGAAGCCGTCGCACCAGATGTGGTTGAAGATGACGAGGATATGTCGCTCCTAGTCTGAAGAGAGATGTTTAATCATCTGGCTTGGATCCCATCAGGTCCAGGAGCTGTGTCGGGGCAATGTGCAAGGGCACTGAGGAGCTCCCACTCTGTAAATGGGGTGTTATAGGATTCACTGTGGCTTGTATTGAATGAGAGGACTTTCCCTTCCATCCACTGTTTGAGAGTGCGAAAGGCTGGCGGGTAATTCTCCAACGCAGAGGCTCGAACAAAGTGCTCATCAAAATGCTCAGTAATTGCGTTTGTGTTGGTAGAAACACGCCTTTTATGGTAACACCGGGAACACTTGCTGGGGTCTAGTACCCGAAAAGACGTTTGATCTTTGCCCAGACTTGGGAAGATGACATATGGCACCCAATGGTCAAGGCATATCTCTCCCAACACTCCTGATTATGTTGTTCGATAAGTTGGCAAATGTGGGCAGGGAAGGGTGTTACTTATGCTGCTGTAGATCTCGCCCACACTCCTTAATTGCTTCAGCGACTTCCGGCGACCACCAAGGGACTGCCTTACACCTAGGGCACACTAAAGATCGAGGGATCAAGTTTTCTGCTGCAGAAACAATTTTGCTAGTCACCTGCTCAACTATCACATCAATGTTACCATGTGGCAGAGATTCAAAGGTGACAGTGGAAGTGAAAGATTCCTAGTCCACCTTGTTTAAAGCCCATCTGGGCAGGCGTCTGTGGGCATGATGCCGGGGCAGTGACAGGAAGGCAGGGAAGTGGTCACTACCACACAGGTCGTTATGTGCTCTCCAGTGGATAGATGGAAGACGTCCTGGGCTGCAAACTGACATATCAATATCTGAGTAACTATTATGAGCCACACTGAAATGTGTGGTGGCCCCAGTATTTAAGAGGCAGAGGTCGAACTGAGACAGTAAAGTTTCGACATCTCTGCCTCGGCCAGTAAGCACAGTGCCACCTCACAAGGGGTTACAGGCGTTAAAATCTCGCAAAGTATGAAATGTTTAGGGAGTTGATCAATCAGTGCAGCTAATACATTTAGTGGTACTGCACCATCTGCAGGAAGATATACATTGCAGACAGTTATTTCCTGTGTCATCCGTATTCTGACAGCCACAGCTTCAAGAGCAATTTGAAGGGGCACATTGTCACTACAGACTGAGTTTAGGACATACATGCAAACTCCACCTGACACTCAATTATAGCCGCTATGGTTCCTGTAATATCCCTTATAGCTGCGGAGGGCAAAGGGTTCGCATCGCCGGGAACCAGGTTTCCTGGAGGGCACCACAGGTAGCAGGTGTAAAGCTTAACAGTTGCCGTAGCTCAGCCTGGCAGTGGAATTGCGGCAGTTTTTTCCACAGGAGGATAACGTATTGTGAGACTGTTAAGGCATGGAACATTCAATGAGGCAGTTTACACCTCGAACGTCACCTGCTGCCGCAGACTTATTGCTTGAGCAGTCTATATCCATTGTCTCTGAGGGTCTGGCAAGATGTAGGTCCTCAGTGGACACCAGAATCCCCACCTCATCCTCAGGCGCAGAGCTGGTGGGTAGCAGTGGTGTGGGTGCCAATGCAATTTTCTTGGTCTTAGGGGTATTCTTTTTGGATTTCCCTCAATGCTCCTTGGGTTTCCCTGGCTGGGAGGACTTTACTGGCTCACTCTCCAGGACTGAGAACGAGTTTCAAGCTCAGCTGCTTTTGAGCTCTTCAGCCACTGGCAGGTGTCATCTTTCCCACTAGCAGAAATCTGGGACGGGAGTGAGCCATGGATTCCCTAGCAAGACAAGCTGAAGATGACTTACGCTTCTACAGCTTAGAAGTGGGCACGGATGTCCCCAATGGTTGGGGGCATTGCTCCCAAAGTAGGTGGTGCAGGAGCAACAGAGAGGGAAATGCTCCCTACCAAGTCTAGGGGACTGATGACCTCAGATGTATAGTTCCTTAGTGCTTAGAGCCATTTGAACCATTTTTTTTAATGTGTTGCAGAGTGAGTGGCTTTTCCTTTGCATTCTCGTGGCCGGCCAGCCACTGTAATATGCTTTCTTGTTTTTCTCTCATCTGTTTCTAGCGTCTGTCGTTTTCTTGTCCTCTTTTGTTCCTTTTAGTGTTCATTGCCTTTCCTTCGTTCTTGTGGTTTTTCCTTTCTTTTAGTTTTGTGTTATATGTCTTGTCTGTTTTATTCTCGCACTTTTGGCATTACTTTATTAGGAACAAGGGACCGATTATCCCTTGGACCCCGGTGGACACACCGGACGAAACGTACACCTTGCCGCTCTAAATTGGCACACAGCTCATCGTCAGAATGCAAAAGAAGGTCCCTGTGAAATATAATACCCTGGATCATATTTAAAGCTCTTATGGGGCATAATGGTTACAGAAACATTCCCCAGCTTGTCACAAATGAGTAACATCCGTGACTGGGCAGAGGATGCTGTTTTGATCAAGACTGACCCAGATCTCATTTTGGACAAGCCCTCCATCTCCCCAAACGGAGGCTTCATCATCATGAAAGATTCCCCATCATGATCTCTAACATACAAGGTCCGGGGCGAATAAGATCCGCTGCAATCCTTAGCCTGACGTTCCTCCCATGGTGTGGCCAGGGAGGGGAACAATTTGGAGTCTTGCTTCTGTGCGTTGAATTGAGCTCCTGAATGCTTAGAGACTGCTGGTGTTTCACCACCAGCAAGAGATGGACGACTACGCTTCATCACATGTCATCCGCCCTTGATGCCACCCATTCCAACCAGGGGCCCTCCCCATGGGTGCCACCCAGCCGTAGCAAAGGCCACGTGGCAGGATTGCCATTGCCAGGAGTCCCGATGGGCATCTACCCCTTGGAATACGTGGGGAGTTAACGGCACAGGCATCAGCAGAGCGGTCCCTGTGTGGTCAGGGGGCTACAGCCAACAGGGTACATGGCAGCCCCACCACAACGGACTGGCTAGCATGCTGGATATGAGATGCTAAGAAGTTCATGGTCATCATCAACGTAGAAGGTGACACTGCATAGTGCATGGTGGAAAACACACCCACAAAGGTGTCCTCATCCAAGAGAGAGACAATGAGCAGGATTGAAATGCGACGACAAGAAAGCAGCCTAAGATCTCAATGCACGATGTGTATGATGCACCATGTAAGGCACCCTTCCCCACCCTGGCTTGTCTTCAGGAAAATTTTGAAGAGTGGAGGTCAAACCCTACAGGGGACCATCACATAAAGGCCTATTCTTACCCCTGGACCTGCAGGAAGAGGTCCCCATGAAGTCTGACTCTTGTTCGACCAGAAGAAACTGCTTTGTATTCAACTGGATATTGAGGTGGGGTACATAGTGGACGATTTCTCCATCGTGAGTTCCCGTATTACCTCTGTTGTGGCGGCAGATCCAGTGATCCAGCACATCGTGCACTTTATACAACTTGGGTGGCCCAATCGTTTGCAGGGCCAAACATCAGCCCCACTTCAGAATGTGTGTGTGTTGCGCCATCACCTCCCCCCTGTTGTATGGCATTATTCTCCTGATAGCAAAAGGATTTACTCCCATTGTTGTGGTTCCAGTGGCTCCAAGGCAGGATGTCCTGGGCTTATTACATCAGAGTCTATGCGGACCTCTCACATGAAACTGTTGGAATGGCGCCATGTGGTTCTGTCAGACATCAATAGGGATGTGGAACACCTTGCTGTCATCAGAAGGCAGTGCTGCACACAGCTTTTTGCAGTGGCTGGCCCAGACACACTCTTGGTGGAGAGTCCACATTGATTTTGCTGTTTTCTTTTTTACGGACTTTCTGGTTATTAGCAATTGATGCTTTTTGTCATTTACCTTATGTTGTTTGTTGTTTACCTGTGACAGCAAGACATGACTGGCAAGGACTTGTTGTAGGTAACCTCCATGGAAGTTTGCCTTGCACCCTGGTTTTGGAGAATGGTCATCAGTTTGTGGTGCTATCTTTCAAGGATTTTAGTACCCACAATGGTATTCACCGAGTCACAATGCCTCTCTTCCATCAGCAGTATGAGGGTGAGGAGGAATGCCTTGTCCAAAAGTTTAAGATGTAGATGCTCAAGTATGCAGAAGATTTCCTGGCTGAGGAATTTATGCTCTCAAAGAATGACATCAATTGGGGACAAAAATTCCACCTAACTCCTGCATGACCATCAGCTGTGGATGCTGCTCAATCTCTTGTTGTCAGGCAGAGACTCCCAGCAGCAATGGTTTTGGTGACGTTCACACCTGGCTCATCAGTCTGAGCCAGGGCATTTGGACAGCACCCTCATTAAATTCCCGCCATCATCAACACCCAGTGCAGTCCTCATACCTTTAGGGTTCATAACAATAACTCATGGTATGCCACCATTACCAGTTGCAGCTCAGGATGGGTAAGGGGCTCCTCTTTGGCCAGTGGGCATGACACCTTGTTCTTCATTGGCCCTAGTTATTTTGGGGTCAAGCAGGTATGATCATGCATGCCTACCCCAGCGGTCAGGGTTTCATCAGCACCATCTGTGGGTTTGCTTCCTGCAGCCAGTACTGGTTTCTCCCACTGTGCTGAGAAGACACCGCCGTCCATGGTGACAGAAGCCAGGTCTCCATCATGATTCTACTGCGGCCAACGTATATTTCTCTTAGGGACCACGGAAATAAGGTGTGAGAAATTAGGACTCATTTGGAGCCTTATTAACAATTGCTTTCCCCTTGCCGTATTTGCGAGTGGATCAGGAAAGGAAATGAGTAGTTGTGGTATGTTTGCTACCCTGTGTCAAACACCAAACGGTGGCTTGTAGAGTATGGATGAAGATGCAGATTCACATCGACAACGCTGCGGATAAGGGAGAGACTAAATTATTTACAAGAATTACGTCCAAAACTTACTGAAAAAGTTGAGCCACATGTGTGTGTTTCATGCTTAATTTGTTAATTACTGACAATGACAACTCATTCCCGTGTGTGTGTGGGTGAGAGAGAGAGAGAGAGAGAGAGAGAGAGAGAGAGAGAGAGAGAGAGAGAGAGAGAGACCCCATATGTGCACAACACTGGATATTATAGTACACACTTCTCTTAAATTGAATTAAACAGGAAGTTGAAGAATCTTTCAGAAATGCAAAAGTGAAAAAAAAAAATATTTTTTGATACAACAATAAGCGAACCAGCTACTTATTTACTTCACACATTGTAAATTCATGCTTGAAACACCTTGATGATGATAGAAAATTCTGGCCTTTGTACAGTAACACAGGTCTCTCAAAGGCTTTAACAAGCGAGATGTCATTACATGACATTATAATTCAAACAAACAGAATCAATAATGATCTGTTTTTATAAACTGTCAATGTGCCAATGCCTTGCAACAGCATACTTTCATAATACAGAAGTAACAATACAAAAACTACCAACTACCGAATCTAATATGGCATCTCTGAAACAACCAGCAGAGCGTAGGGGAGAGGTGTGTGTGGGGCAGAGGGGGTAGGGTAAGTAGATCTGAATTTCCTGTCCCTATGTCAATAATCCTCCCCATGAACGGTGGACCTTGCCGTTGGTAGGGAGGCTTGCATGCCTCAGCGATACAGATAGCCATTCTGTAGGTGCAACCACAACGGAGGCGTATCTGTTGAGAGGCCAGACAAACGTTTTGTTCCTGAAGAGGGGCAGCAGCCTTTTCAGTAGTTGCAGGAGCAACAGGCTGGATGATTTGACTGATCTGGCCTTTTAACACTAACCAAAACGGCCTTGCTGTTCTGGTACTGCGAATAGCTGAAAGCAAGGGGAAACTACTGCCGTAATTTTTACCAAGGGCATGCAGCTTTACTGTATGGTTTAATGAAGGGTAAAATATTCTGGAGGTAAAATAGTCCCCCATTAGGATCTACGGGCGGGGACTATTCAGGAGGACAGCGCTATCAGGAGAAAGAACTGGCGTTCTACGGATCGAAGCGTGGAATATCAGATCCCTTACTCAGGCAGGTCAGTTAGAAAATTTTTAAAGGGAAATGGGTTGGTTAACGTTAGATATAGTGGGGATTAGTGAAGTTTGGTGGCAGGAGGAACGAGACTTCCGGTCAGGTGAATACAGGGTTATAAATACAAAATCAAATAGGTGTAATGCAGGAGCAGGTTTAATAATGAATAAAAAATAGGAGTGCAGGTACGCTACTACAATCAGCACAGTGAACGTATTATTGTGGCCAAGATAGACACGAAGCCCATACCTATTGCAGTAGAACAAGTTTATATGCCAACTAGCTCTGCAGATGATGAAGAAATTGATGAAATGTATAATGAGATAAAAGAAATTATTCAGGTAGTGAAGGGAGATGAAAATTTAATAGTCATGGGTGACTGGAATTTGACAGTAGGAAAAGGAAGAGAAGGAAATCTAGTACGTGAATATGGAATGGGGCTAAGAAATGAAAGAGGAAGCGCCTGGTAGAATTTTGCACAGAGCATAACTTAATCATAGCTAACACATGGTTCAAGAATCATAAAAGAAGGTTGTATACATGGAAGAGGCCTGGAGATACTAGAAGGTTTCGGATATAATGGTAAGACAGATTTAGGAACCAGGTTTTAAATTTTAAGACATTTCCAGGGCAGATGTGGACTGACTACGTTCTCTTGGCAATGAACTGTAGATTAAAAATGAAGAAACTAACAAAGGGTGGGAATTTAAGGAGATGGTACCTGGATAAACTGACTAAACCAGAGGTTGTAAAGAGTTTCTGGGAGAGCATAAGGGAGCGGCTGACAGGAATGGGGGGGGGGGGGGGGGGGAGGGGGGGGGAAGAAATACTGTAGAAAAAGAATGAAGAATGGGTAGCTTTGAGGGACGAAATAGTGAAGGCAGCAGAGGATCAAGTAGGTAAAAAGACAAGGGCTAATAGAAATCCTTGGGTAACAAAAGAAATATTTAATTTAACTGATGAAAGTATAAAATATAAAAATGCAGTAAATGAAGCAGGCAAAAAGGAATACAAACGTCTCACAAATGAGATCAACAGGAAGCGCAAAATGGCTAAGCAAGGATGGCTAGAGGACAAATGTAAGGATGTGGAGGCATATCTCACGAGGGGTAAGATAGATACCTAGAAAATTAAAGATACCTTTGGAGAAAACAGAACCACTTGCATGAATATCAAGAGCTCAGATGGAAACCCAGTTCTAAGCAAAGAAGAGAAAGCAGAAAGGCGGAAGGAGTATATAAAGGGTCTATACAAGGGCGATGTACTTGAGGACAATATTATGGAAATGGAAGAGGATGTAGATGAAATGGGAGATATGATACTGCGTGAAGAATCTGACAGAGCACTGAAAGACCTAAGTCGAAACAAGGCCACGGGAGTAGACAACATTCCATTGGAACTACTGACAGCCTTGGGAGAGCCAGTCCTGACAAAGCTCTACCATCTGGTGAGCAAGATATATGAGACAGGCGAAATACTCTCAGACTTCAAGAAAAATATAATAATTCCAATTCCAAAGAAAGCAGGTGTTGACAGATGTGAAAATTACCGAACTATTAGTTTAATAAGTCACAGATGCAAAATACTAATGTGAATTCTTTACAGACGAATGGAAAAACTGGTAGACCTTGGGGAAGATCAATTTGGATTCCGTAGGAATGTTGGAACACGTGAGGCAATACTGACCCAACGACTTATCTTAGAAAATAGATTAAGGAAAGGTAAACCTAAGTCTCTAGCATTTGTAGACTTAGAGAAAGCTTTCGACAATTTTGACTGGAATACCCTCTTTCAAATTCTGAAGGTGGCAGGGGTAAAACACAGGGAGCGAAAGGCTATTTACAATTTGTACAGAAACCAGATGGCAGTTACAAGAGTCATGGGGCATGAAAGGGAAGCAGTGGTTGGGAAGGGAGTGAGACAGGGTTGTAGTCTATCTCTGATGTTATTCAATCTGTATATTGAGCAAGCAGTAAAGGAAACAGAAGAAAAATTCGGGATAGGTATTAAAATCCACAGAGAAGAAATAATTTCGAGGTTCGCCGATGACATTGTAATTCTGTCAGAGACAACAAAGTACTTGGAAGAGCAGCTGAACAAAATGGACAGTGTCTTGAAAGGAGGATATAAGATGAACATCAACAAAAGCAAAACGAGGATAATGGAATGTAGTCGAATTAAGTTGGGTGATGCTGAGGGAATTAGATTAGGAAATGAGACACAAAGTAGTAAAGGAGTTTTGCTATTTGGGGAGCAAAATAACTGATGTTGGTCGAAGTAGAGAGGATATAAAATGTAGACTGGCAATGACAAGGAAAGCGTTTGTGAAGAAAAGAAATTTGTTAACATCAAGTATAGATTTAAGTGTCAGGAAGTCGTTTCTGAAAGTATTTGCATGGAGTGTAGTCACGTATGGAAGTGAAACAGGGACGATAAATAGTTTAGACAAGAAGAGAATAGAAGCTTTCGAAATGTGGTGCTACAGAAGAATGCTTAAGATTAAATGGGTAGATGACGTAACTAATGAGGAGGTATTGAATAGGATTGGAGAGAGGAGGAGTTTGTGGCACAACTTGATTAGAAGAAGGGATCAGTTGGTAGGACATGTTCCGAGGCATCAAGGAATCACCAACTTAGTACTGGAGGGCAGCATGGAGGGTAAAAATCGAAGAGGGAGACCAAGAGGTGAATACACTAAGCAAATTCAGAAGGATGTAGGTTGCAGTAGGTACTGGGAGATGATGAAGCTTGCACAGGATAGGGTAGCGTGGAGAGCTGCATCAAACCAGTCTCTGGACTGAAGACCACAACAACAACAACATGTCAATAATCAATAGGACTGTCAGCACCAGTGAAACAAAGTACCTGTAAGGCATGATCCATTCAAGTGAGATTAATAACGAGTTCTTTTCAGAGTCTGCCACACCTCAATGAAAAATCTTTGACAGTGGAAAATGAACAGTAGTAGTAGTACATATTATTGTAGACACAATTTGACTTCTCTGTGATTTCAGATACTCTCTTGCATCGAAGTCTGGATACTACCTCTGGCTCTGATATCAGTGTCTCCTTGTTAGCTGGATACCTTCAACAACATGTGTGCAAACCTGCTACTATCTCAAAGACTACCGCAGACAAGTCTCACTGATAATATGTGTCCTTTTGCTGTTTATGAGCCTCACTCTGCTTTAAAAATTTGTGGTAATTTGCTGCCTATTCTGGCACACTGTGAGCAATTAATAACAGTCGGCTCTACCCAGTTTAGCTCACTCTGTCTGTCTACAAGATCCATTACACAGTAGATAGCGACACACAAGTTGATTGTCTGTTCTTTAATGTCCAGAAAGCATTTGACACAGTTCCACAGTGCAGTCCAGTGAACTAAATCTAAATTACAGACTAATGGGCCACGTCTGTAACTGGGTTAAAGACTTGCTAGTAAATTTAAACAGAACAGGGCAAATCACATTTTACAATGAGAAATGCTCAGGAGTGAAAGTAGCTTTAAGCCTAACCGATGGAGACATACTGTGCTGTTACTATTTACAACGCACGTGTATATGGGCTGCTGGCGTATTTCAGAGGATCCAGAAGGCTTCTTGTTGATGATACTGTTGTTCATGGGCAAGTAATAACAGCAGATTATTGCAAAATGGAGCTGACCTTCAACGTAAAGATACGTAAAATATTGCATATGAATATGCCGATAGGCACATTGTTGTTTGAGTCTATGATTGGTGATAAATCAATGGAAACAGTAAGAGCAGTATACTTCATAATGGGTTCATTTTGCAAGTGGCAGAGCATGAGAAATTCCTTCTCAGCTTCAACTGCAGGCCATTGCCTGGCTGCGGGCATCACAGAAAGGTTTACTGTTAAAAATTCACGAAATTGTGAAAGTATTACTACATTCCAGGTGTCTCACGAAATAACAATTACAGGAAAAGCAGAGAAATTTAAGACTATACAGAGGTTTCAGGTTATTGATCTTCACACGCATCATTAGCAAATGGAATGGGAAAGTA
Source organism: Schistocerca serialis cubense (assembly GCF_023864345.2). NCBI lineage: Eukaryota > Metazoa > Arthropoda > Insecta > Orthoptera > Acrididae > Schistocerca > Schistocerca serialis. The sequence continues at coordinate 672,768,033 of NC_064642.1, forward strand.
AGGAATGATATGAGTTCCTAAAGTATCCTCAGTCACATGCTGAAGTGGCATGCAGAGTCCAGTTGCAGATGTTGAGTGTGGCTGTGCTTGTCCCAATCTTCTTTATATACCTCACATTATTTGAAGCAGACTCCATAGTAAAGGCAAGTACTCTGAAATATGATTTCAGGACTTTCTCACACAGAGTGAGGAGCTTTTATGACACCAATGATTTATCATACCACAGATCTTTGTATGACATGTTACTGAGAAATTTGCACCACCTTCTATAATACCGAAGTGAAAACTAACAATTTCATCAGTAATCCATGGGACACAAATGCTTCATCAAATTGGACCATTTCCATACTTACCAACATGTAAAAAATGCATTACAGATGTAGATACAAATCTATACACACCTAACAGAATATGTAGGATAGTTCTGATACATTGCAGTTTTGAGATGGACCTTGACGAATACACAACAGCACTGCAGCAAATGGAGAGAGAGAGAGAGAGAGAGAGAGAGAGAGAGAGAGAGAGAGAGAGTTGATCACCTAACTAGTCCATAAGGAAGTTTCATTAAAGAATAAAACTGTTGCAGAGTAAAATATATGTTACAGCATTTTTCCACATTGCATATTAGTACTGACTGAATTTTTCCAAGCAGTTCAAAGCTACATTCAACCCATGATTTACAAAATATGTTGACTGGTTCTTTGTTTTACCAATGAATGTGCCCACTAGTTAGAACACGGAAGATTAAACTCAAATGTCCCATCAGAGAACACCGCCGGTTGGGAAACTGAAGTATTACACAATATTAAGATTTTCAATTTTTCTCTATTTGTAGAGATATACAATTGTACAGGAAAGATTAGCATGCTGGCTCAAAATTTCATTAAAGTACCCAGTTTCCAGTTCACTAATTCTTTCTACCAGAATATGAATTAAAATCATGGCAATTTTTTTTTTTAAATTTGTGTTTAACTTTTATTGTTATGGAATACAATCTACTCAAACATAGACAGAACTATCTCCAACAAAACTATATGTCTCGTATGCAAGAAGTCAGCGACTACCTTCCTGAATGATCCATTTCAAACTTACTGCAGTACAATCAATACAATGGTGATACAACTGTGTGTGCATACTGACAACGACATTTGACACTGCATAAACAAATTCACTTCACACAGTAGCTGCAAAATGTTACTCACCTTTCTGAACGACTTCACCATAATCTCATTATCTTCAGACAGGTCCTCAAACTTTTTAGACGTCCCTTCTGCCAGTTTGATTTTTATGGCCTGTCAACAGAAATTACTATTAATCTAATAATAAGTAGCAAGTGGATGCTTCAATGATTTTATGAACATTGTGGTGAACATCTTCATCATCTGGAAACCCAATCAGTTCTTATTTTGAATCATAAAAGAATAAAATTATAGTTGCTTTTTATTAGTAATAACATGCTATTATTCTCTTAATGACCAAACACAGAATTAAATAATAGGAAGTCCAGGTTGGAGATCAGTACTATCATGGAAAGGATAGATTGCTACTTACCATAAGGAAGACAGGTTGAGTTGCAGACAGGTAAAATGAAAAGATTGTTATGCATTGAGCTCTCAGCCAACGCCTTCTTCAGAGGGGAAAAAACACACACACACACACACACACACACACTCACACACACACACACACTCACACTATTTCCAGCTGTTGCGGCAAGAATGCAACTCTCCCACTTAACAAAAGCACAATCCAGAGCGAGGCAAGGGGAAAGGATAACAGGCAGTCTGAATAAGCAGACAAAAAAAAAAAAAAAAAAAACATTCCTCCAGAAGAAAATACACATTTTCCATGTTAAGTGGCAGTATGCTTTCCCTTGGAACTGGGAAACTTACCAACCCCTTGAATGGTAATGGTTTCCTACAATGCCACAGAACTTCCTGGCACTTTAGGAAATGAAACAAGGCAAAAGGGGAGGGGGGAGGAAGGGGGGGGAGGGAACCTAACCTCCTTTCGGAAAGATTTTTGATCGCAGCAACACGTAGGCTCCATATTTTCGTACGTATTATGAAACTATAAATACGAATTCTACCAAAAACAGCACATTAGTTTCTGAGGCACTGAAACAGAGATTGTGATGTGCTTTTGTCAGCCAATCAATCACATCACATGATCTCACCAGCAAACGACACCACATATTCAGAGCATACAACATCTGATGTAGTCAGCCAACAGCATACATCACTGCTAAGTAGTGGGAACACACAAATCAGAAAAGTTAATAGTTTAAATTAATAAACGCATGGTATAGCTGCAAGAAAATCTCAGCTTTCACATACAATATTGGTCTTTTTTGTGTGTGTTATCCTTGAAGATACCCAAACACAAATGTGCAGAGGAAACTTTTAAATAATGACATAAATGTCTGGTCATCTGGGCCCAAAATTTTTCTAAGTGGCTGGCCCTCAAAGTGTTCAGTTTTTAATGGAAATCAAATGTTCTATGATTTAATAAATTAATATTGCGTAAAATGAAATTTGCTTAGAAAGAAATGCTTCTCAAACCACCATTTGCAATATTTTCCTGTGACCTGTTCGAAATAGTTTTGTTTCAACGGTTGCCAGAGAGCGCCAGAGAACAGATGTTACTGCACAAGCACAGCTACAATGACATAGGAAGCCCACGCTTAGTGTTTGCTCCACTCATATGCCTTTTGTTGGATTTCTGTTTGGGCAGCACTGTCTTTTTTTTCTTTTTTTCAGTTATTGTATGTGGGGCAATTGTTTTATCATACCCTATCCAGATAAGGAACGCAAAATAAGAAGCAGCCCTTGGCTTAATATTCATTTCATAACTAGATTCTACGACTCCAAGTACCCTAACATTTTGCTGTGTAGTGATTTTAACAAAGCTTTTTTTTTCTATTCGTACTCTGCAGTACTATTATGTAGCATTTCCAATCAGGTTTACATCCCACCAGAACTTAACTTTTTCAAATTGTGTAAAAAATTAACTGTAGGGCCAAGAAACTATATCACTCGCAGTTTATATTGTGCTCCAGGAACACACATAAAGCCTTGTTGTTAGTCACAATGATAAAACACAGAGTGCTGGCTATCTGTAATTTACTGAAGACTGGCATTCTGTAAATTTAAGATGTAAACAACATAAATTAAGAAATAATCTCGCATCTAGAGAAGGTACCAGACAATGCTGAAACATGTCTCATGATCGAAAGACACTGTTTCAAGGAAAGCGTGTAAAATTCTGCTAAGCCTGTCAATATGTTCAAAACAAACCATTTTATTCAATACTAATAACCAAATTTGCCCACTTTTTCAGTTTCAAGTGAACACTTACATATGTCTGTACATATATAGCATTGAGAGATATTACATTATGTCATAAAAGAAACTAAACATCAGAGAATACTTCAAGCCCACCAGAATTTTGTAAACCATACTAAAATGCATGATTCAATTTAAAGTGCACATTTGTATGTCCAGAGTCATGCCTGATATTAAGCTCTTCAGTGTGGTTTCTTGGACACCAATTTTCTTAGAGTACCAGTACTGTATTACCTTATGTTTGAGTCTTTATTATGGCATAATGCCACAGATGCCAGAAAATGAAAACATGCACTGAAATCCAGCGAACAGTTGGAACTAGCCAATGGCGTCAAATGGGACACTTTCAGGGCTGCCCCAAGTTTCTCAAAAGTAAGTAAAGACATAACTTGACAAAAAATTTAAGGACTTCTGTATTTCTCCCCCATGTGACCAAAAACCTTAAGTAATAACAACATCTTTTGTAACAAACTGCTTTTAGATGGAGAAAGCAAGCCAAATGGTGTTTCGTTAAGACTACTGCTACTATTTCATATCAATAAAACAAAACACATCTGGTGACAAGCATTTCCTTGGAGTCGCAAGGCAGATTTAAAATTTCTTCACTGATTTTGGAAACAGCCTCAGAAAAAAACAAGCCTCTTGAAAGAAGTGTACAAAACTGGGAAGAGTTGTGTAAACCAACACCAAACATGACCGCCAATAAAATGTTGGTTTTACTATGTTCGTTACTGTCTGTTATTATCCACTGTGTTACGTCTATTATATTCCAGGTACTGTGTCACTTTCTTTCGAGAAATATTTGAGTACATAGCGTACAAACCGCCAGCGATTGCCACAATTTTCTTCTTCTCATGAACCATACTTCGTAACATATAAACTACTTTCAAAGTGCCAAAATATACTACTATAAACAAAATGTCTACAAAATTGGACACTGTACAATGTACTTGCAGTGAGACAGTCGTTATTCCTGAAATCCAATTCCCATGGCCTCTGGCCTGCCGAGGAGCACCTTGGTCCTGGTTGAAGAGAATGTTAATTTCTCTTTCTGGTCTTATACTTTGGAAAATCCAGGATGGAATGTAACAATATTATGAGCAGGAAAGTCATTTTTTTTTCCGCTCCCGGGATTGGAATGACTCCATACCCTCTCCCTTAAAACCCACATCCTTTTGTCTTTCCCTCTCCTTCCCTCTTTCCTGATGAGGCAACAGTTTGTTGCGAAAGCTTGAATTTTGTGTGTATGTTTGTGTTTGTTTGTGTGTCTTTCGACCTGCCAGCACTTTCGTTTGGTAAGTCACATCATCTTTGTTTTTTGATAAATTAATCTAAATAATCGATAGACCAACGTGCACTAGATGCTAGGCGCTTTGTGAAACAAGGTTTTTCCCCCCTCAAGAATATGAAATGCTTGCAAAAGTCAGTCAGCAGATCACTAGTTTTTTTTTTTTTTATACACACAACTATAGATATGAACAAGTATATGGCTCAGCAACTCCATTCCCCACCACTGCAATCTGTCAGCCACAAAGCAATTTTAATGTGAGAATATGTTGAAGATTTTAGGCACCATTCTTATGACCAGTGTGCTAAGAGAATCTGGTGAGATCATCAATTTGTCCATGTGGCCTTATAAACAGGATTCTGTTTTAAATCTTGCAAGCAATCTCACTGTCTTCCTATGAAACAGATGGATCATTTAAGAGTCTTTACATCCTCTATACCCTACAAATGTTTACTGTCAATAACTTTGACAATAGTTATCTTTAATCTGTATGGAGTTTATCTTCTTGCATGCTCTCTCGTATTGTTCATGTCAGCACAGCACTGTCAATCATGGGTTTAAACTGGGCCTCACAAAGAAATCATACAGCATTTCATACTTCAAGAATGACAAAAGTTATCTGTTAAAATGTAGACAATGTGTGACGATTATTCCCAGCTACATTCCCATGTGCTATTGGTATATTGCAACAACAATTATTTTACATACCACCACCAATTTAAACGTACTGCTTGATAAATGACGCCTCTAAGGTTTTTTGGGGTACAATCTTCAACTGTATGCACCCATTGTGCTCCTGTATGTCTTGTAATGTCACCTACATACTTGCCATTAGTCTCCATCTCTACCTTTTCTTCTCTCTCTGAATCTAGCAGGTTACCACCTGGTCCACCTACCAACCATTAGCATAGTGACATGTTCTGTGCACCTCAATTTTACTTTCATCGTGATCATAGATACATCTTCTGTTTCACTCCATTACCTAATCAATTTTTTTGATTTCTTGTTATTTCTAAAATGCACCTCCATGTTGCTCACTGAGTAACCCTCAGTTTTGAACAGCTTTTGCACTTAAATTCCATTTATGTATCAATGAAGTAGTACGAAGAGACCACAGATCACTAATTTACTAAGGAAAAAAAAGTGCTACTAATAAGAAATCAATTCTATACCTGTGCAGGCAGCTCTGATGCTTCTTTTGGTAAGCTTCTCAGTTCATCAGCAGCACAAGCCTCCTCATTTCCATAATCCACATAAAACACCCTTATCTCTGGAACTACTTGAATTATTTCTGCTCGGTACCTATAGGTCACAAACAAAACAGAAGTATCACAAAATGTCAACCTGTCAAATATAATAAATAATGGAAAATCCAGGATGGAATGTAACGATATTATGAGAAGGAAAGTTGCTGCTCACCATATAGTGGAGATGCTGAGTCGCAGATAGGCACAACAGAAAGAAAGACAATTATAGTTTTCGGCCATTGAGGACTTCATACATGTGCAACTCCAACACACGACCTCAGTCTCAGGCAACCGAAACCACACTGTGAGCAGCAGCACCAGTGCACAATGGGAGTGGCGACTGGGTGGGGGTAGTGTAACCTGCAGCACTTTGCTGTCTGTCACCCCCATCATACTATCCCTATCCCTCCCCCTCCCCACTCCAACTTCCTCCTACTCCCACCCAGTTGCCACTCCCATCATGCACTGGTGCTGCTGCTCAAAGTGTGGTTTCAGTTGCCTGAGACTGTAAGCGTGCGTGTGTGTGTGTGTGTGTGTGTGTGTGTGTGTGTGTTGTGGAGAAAGGCCTTAATGGCTGAAAGCTATAATTGTGAGAGCCTTTTTGTTGTGCCTGTCAGCATCTCAGCATCTCCATTATATGGTGAGTAGCAACTTCCCTTCTCATAATATTGTTACAATAAATAATGGGTAGGAAGACAGTTGTGATCAACAAAAATCAACTATGGTCTCAAATGTAAGAAGCTACTCACAAGACAAAGATGTAATGTATCATTAACTTTTGGACAAATTGGCAACCTGAATTGTGACAGAAGTAGGGTTTTATTACCCTCAATTTAAACCCATCTCCTAACTTTGCCACAACCTCAACCTCATGATGTGCAATGCATCAGAGGAAATGTCAAACAACAATGTGTGTCAGAACTAAAATCATCATTTTCTTCATGGTGTTTACAGGGTGTATACATGGACAAGGAAAAAAAATTCCTGGATTTTTCGGTTGATATGTGAGAGTATACTTTTCCTCAGCACTGTAAAACTTGTCAGTCTTTGAATGTTTATGGTTTTATACGCCGATGTAGAATTTCCCGGCACTTTCGAAAACAAAACTCGCGGGGGAGGGGGGGGGGGGGGGGGGAGGCATGTTTTGGAAAGATCTTTGATGTGCGGCAGCAACATGTACGCTGCATATTTTCGTGTTACGAAGATATAAATTTGAACTCCACCAAATACCGCATGTTACCTTCCAAGGCATTGAAATCGAGATTGCGACGCGCTTTTGTCAGCCAGTCATAGCTCATGTCACGTGATCTCGCCAGCTGATGACAGTATAGGACACGTGATGTAGTCAGCCAATAGCAAGATCACTCTTAAGTAACCCAAACACACAAATAAGGAAAGTTGATGGTTTAAATTAATATACATAGTGTTGCTACAAGAAAAGCAGAGGTTTCACATATAATCGTAGTCTCTAAGATTAATAAGCTGCAAGAGAAACTAAGCTTCCACATATAATCTTGATCTTTTTTGCACGTGTTATACTTTAAGATATATCACACAAATGTGGCAGTGAAATTTATAATAACGACGTTAATGTCTGATCTTCTGGGCTCGAAATTCTTGTCCACAAAGAGTTGATTTTTAACTGTGAGTCTAACGCTCTGTGATTTAAGAAATTCATCGGACATTCTCGCATGTAGTTCATCTTGTGTAAAAGGAAATTTACTTTGAAAGTAACGCTTTTCAAATCACCATCCGCAATGTTTTCCCGTGACCTGTTAGAAACTGATTCGTTTCAGCAGTTACCAGAGAGCGCCAGATAACAGGTGCCACCACTCTTTCGCAGCTACGATGACACAGGAAGCCTGTATGTTCATATGTGTAAAACATTAAAAGATGTTGCACTATGTCACAAAAGAAACAAGACATCAGAGGACACTTCAAGTTCATCGGAATTTCGTGAACCATACTAAAACGCATAATTGGGCTTAAGTGCAATTCGTATGTCGAGATTCGGATGTAAATTTTCTTGAGTACCAGTACTGTATTTCCTCATATTTTCTTCTCCATGGATGTTAATTAATATTCCGAATTTTTATTTTGTTTCCTTTACTGCTTGCTCAATATACAGATTGAATAACAATGGGGAGAGGCTACAACCCTGTCTCACTCCCTTCCCAACCACTGCATCCCTTTCATGACCCTCGACTCTTGTAACTGCCATCTGATTCCTGTTCAAATTTTAAATGGCCTTTCGCTCCCTGTATTTTACCCCTGCCACCTTTAGAGTTTGAAAGAGAGTATTCCAGTCAACAATGTCAAAAGATTTCCCTAAGTCTACAAATGCTAGAAACATAGGTTTGCCTTTCCTTAACCTTTCTTCTAAGATAAGTCGTAGGGTCAATACTGCCTCAAGTGTTCCAACATTTCTACGGAATACAAACTGATCTTCCCTGAGGTCGGCTTCTACCAGTTTTTCCATTCGTCTGTAAAGAATTCGCATCAGTATTTTGCAGCTGTGACTTATTAAACTGATAGATCGGTAATTTTCACATCTGTCAACACCTGCTTTCTTTGGGATTGGAATTATTATATTCTTCTTGAAGTCTGAGGGAATTTCGCCTGCCTCATACATCTTGCTCACCAGATGGTAGAGTTTTGTCAGGACTGGCTCTCCCAAGGCTGTCAGAACTTCTAATGGAATGTTGTCTACTCCCGGGGCCTTGTTTTGACTTAGGTCCTTCAGTGCTCTGTCAAACTCTTCACGCAGTATCATATCTCCCATTTCATCTTCATCTACCTCCTCTTCCATTTACATAATATTGTCCTCAACAACATTGCCTCTGTATAGACCCTCTATATACTCCTTCCACCTTTCTGCTTTCCCTTCTTTGCTTAGAACTGGGGTTCCATCAGAGTTCTTGATATTCATGCAAGTGGTTCTGTTTCCTCCAAAGGTCTCTTTAATTTTCCTTTAGGCAGTATCTATCTTACCCCTCGTGAGATAAGCCTCTACACCCTTACATTTGTCCTCTAGCCATCACTGCATAGCCATTTTGCACTTCCTGTTGATCTCGTTTTTGAGACGTTTGTATTCCTTTTTACGTGCTTCACTTACTGCATTTTTGTATTTTCTCCTTTCATCAATTAAATTCAGTATCAATTCTGTTACCCAAGGATTTCTACTAGCCCTCGTCTTTTTACCTACTTGATGCTCTGCTGCCTTCACTACTTCGTCCCTCAAAGCTACCCATTCTTTTTCTACTGTACTTCTTTCTCCCATTCTTGTCAATTGTTCCTTTATGCTCTTCCTGAAACTCTGTACAACCTCTGGTTCTTTCAGTTTATCCAGGTCCCATCTCCTCAAATTCCCACCTTTTTGCAGCTATGATTAAGTTATGCTCTGTGCATAATTCTACCAGGTGGCTTCCTCTTTCATTTCTTAGCCCCAATCCATATTCACCTACTACATTTCCTTCTCTTCCTTTTCCTACTGTCGAATTCCAGTCACCCATGACTATTAAATTTTCGTCTCCCTTCACTACCCGAATAATTTCTTTTATCTCATCATACATTTCATCAATTTCTTCATCATCTGCAGAGCTAGTTGGCATATAAAGTTGTACTACTGCAGTAGGTGTGGGCTTTGTGTATCATGGCCACAATAATGCGTTCACTATGCTGTTTGTAGTAGCTTACCTGCACTCCTATTTTTTTATTCACTGTCAAACCTACTCCTGCATTACCCCTATTTGATTTTGTATTTATAACCCTGTAGTCACCTGACCAGAAGTCTTGTTCCTCCTGCCACCTAACTTCACTAATTCCCACTATATCTAACTTTAACCTATCCGTTTCCCTTTTTAAATTTTCTAACCTACCTGCCCGATTAAGGGATCTGACATTCCACGCTCCTATCCGTAGAATGCCAGTTCTCTTTCTCCTGATAACGATGTCCTCTTGAGTAGTCACCGCCCGGAGATCCGAATGGGGGACTATTCTACCTCCGGAATATTTTACCCAAGAGGACGCCATCATCATTTAAACATACAGTAAGGCTGCATGCCCTCGGGTAAAATGGCGGCTGTTGTTTCCCCTTGCTTTCGGCCGTTCCGGCAGTACCGCAACAGCAAGGCCGTTTTGGTTAGTGTTACAGGGCCAGATCGGTCAATCATCCAGACTGCAACCTGCAACTACTGAAAAGGTTGCTGCCCCTCTTCAGGAAGCACACGTTTGTCTGGCCTGTCAACAGATACCCCTCCGTTGTGGTTGCACCTACGGTATGGATATCTGTATCGTTCAGGCACGCAAGCCTCCCCACCAATGGCAAGGTCCATGGTTCATGGGGGGGGGGGGGGGGGGGGGGGGGGGGGGGGGGGGGGGGGATGTTTGCTGGGTCTGGGTGTACACCTTACAATTACATCATGGTCAGGCAGAGATTCCAAAATCGTATATTTAATTGTTCCTGGGTACACCTTACAATTTAATATCTGATTTCTGAATCTCTGCCTGACCATGATGTAATCTAACTGAAATCTTCCCCTATCTCCCAGCCTTCTCCAAGTATACCACCACCTCTTGTGATTCTTGAACAGAGTATTCGCAGTTACTTGTCAAAATTTACTGAATAACTCGATCTTTCTGCTATAATTCCGTGCACCAAGCTCATATCCTCCTGTAGCCCTTTCTTCTACTCCTTCCCCTACAACCACCTTCCAGTCCCCCACGATTATTAGATTTTCATCTCCCTTTGCATACTGAATTACCCATTCAATATCTTCAGGTATTTGATCTCTCAATCTTCCGTTGTGACGTAGGTATGTATAACTGAGCTAAAGTTGTCAGTGTTTGCTGTCGATTCAGATGAGAACCACCCTGTCACTGACCTGTTCACAGCAACACACACTGTACTCTACCTTCCTACTCATAATGAATGCTAATCCTGTTATAATGTTTTCTGTTGCCATTGATATTACCCTATTCTCTTCTTTCTATTTCACTTAGATTGAGGCTCTGCATTTCCCTTTTCAGATTTTCTAGCTTCCCTGCCACGTTCAAGCTTCTGACATTCCACACCCTGAGTCATAGACCGTTATCCTTCCGTTGGCGATTTTATCTTTTTCTCATTGTCATCTCCTTCTTGGCAGTCCCCTCCCAGAGATCTGAATGGGGGACGGTTCAGAAATCTTTTGCCAATGGCAAGATCATCATGACACATTTTCGATTATAGGCCACACGTCTTGTGGAAACACATTATTTGTCTTTAATGTAGTGGTTTCCATTGCCTTCTGCATCCCCATTCCATTAATCATTGCCGATTCTTCCACTTTTAGGGTCAGTGTCCTACACCAAAGTAAGAGAATGCCCTGACCCTCCGTCCGCTCCTCTGCCCTCTTTGACATGGCCATTGGCTGAATAAAGGATGACTTTTTATGCCGGAAGTCTTTGGCCGTCACTGCTAATCATTTCTATTCAAAATTTAAGTGGTGGCAGGGTTCGAACCTTCGATCAAGACGCTAACCCTAAACCTAAACTTCTTGATGATTGAATATTTTTATTACAACTAGACACAGAATGCTGGCTTCTCTACTGGACATCACTTGAAATAAGTTATGAGTAACTCCAGGTTCAAGTCCCGATCTAGTAAAAATTTTCAAATGTCACTGCAGATAATGGATCTATTGCATTTGAGCTGGATTTCAAGAATAGATGGCGTGAAACTAGTTGGTTCATAAATAAATATTTATTATACAGCTGAAATGGTCTGTTTCATCATGATACAATTCTACATCTGTGGATGACCACAATACAAAATTTTCTGTGACTAAGTGCAATGCAGGAAAAAAAATTATCACCTTTTGCTGGGTAATATATCAGTCAAATGATGTATCGAGCACCGAATCCATATCTGACATCAGTTTCTCTCTATCAGAAACAATTTTGTCACAAGGTGACTTCGTCATAAACTTCAAGATTGGCAAAATCATGGAATTGGAACATTGTTTATGTTAATTTCAGCAGATATTTTATTGAATTATAAACATGGAAACATCAGATAGGAAGTGCACAGCTATTGGCTTATATTTTCTTTCTGTCTTCTTCTGAAATCATAATATTTACCTTTTTCTCCTATGAATGTCTTACAGAAGTGATCAACCATAGTCTCCGACCATCAACCTTGCAACAACCCTGAGCTTGTATTTTCGATCACTTTCTTGTCTTGATAGAAGCATTAACCTGGTTCTTCACAGGTATCACACATATTCTCAGGCGAGGAAATCTAATTATAGTTCAGAGTGACTCCTGAGGCTCATTAAACAGCCTGACTTCATGAACTTTCCCACTGTTTCATTACAATCTGAACATACCAAGTGCACCTTTTAGCACTTTTTACTGTCTAAGAGTATACCAAAAACATCTTTTAATGATATCCAAGACTATCTCAGTCAATTTAATTGGAAATTTTTCTAATGTCAGATTCAATGAACAAGCATCTTAGATTCTGATGGATGATGAAACTTTTTGGAGAAATACTTTAAACATTATCCATGTTTGGGTAAAATTTTCACGAACAGTTTCATTTCACCAAACTTAATGTCTAGAAGTTGTAACAAGTTTTTCTCTCCACAGATACACACGGTTCTTTGCTCAAAAAGAAGAACCAATGAGTTTATCGTAGTACTTATGTTATTATGTAACACCTGAAACAACCAACACCGAAAATTTTACACTAAAACAAAATATATTTTAAATATTGAGTCCAAATTATGAGGATGAGTCAAATGAAAACCTTAAATATTTTTTTAAATATTATTTATTGTGAAGATGAGGTACAAAGCTGTATCACTTATCAACATAATCGCCCTCACACTCAATGCAAGTCCTCCAGCACTTACTAAGTGCACAAATTCCTTCAGAAAAAAATTATTTTGGTAGTTAGCACAACCACTCGTGCACCGCATGGCGTACCTCTTCATCAGAACGGAACTTCTTTCCTCCCATTGCATCTGAGTGGTCCAAACATGGAAATCACATGGGGCCAAGGTCTGGTAAGTATGGTGGATTAGAAAGACACTCAAAATGCAGGTCTGTGATTGTTGCAACTGTTGTACGGCCAGTGTGGGGCCTTGCATTGTCATGTTGCAAAAGGGCACCTACTGACAGCAATCCACGTCGCTTTGATTTGATTGCAGGCCGCAGATGATTTTTTAGGAGATCTGTGTATGATGCACTGGCAACAGTGATCCCTCTAGGCATGTAATGCTTGAAAATGACGCTTTTTTCGTCCCAAAAGAGTGTCAGCACAACCTTCCCTGCTGATGGTTCTGCTCAGAACTTCTTTGGTTTTGGTGATGAGGCATGGCACCATTCCTTGCTCGCTCTCTGTTTCCGGTTGATGGAAGTGAACCCAGGTTTCATCCCCAGTAACGATTCTTGCAAGGAAGCCATCACCTTCTCGTTCAAAGCGCCGAAGAAGCTCTTCACAAGCATCGACATGTCGTTCTCTCATTTCAGGAGTCAGCTGCCATGGCACCCATCTTGCAGACACTTTGTGAAACTGCAGCACATCATGCACAATGTGGTGTGCTGACCCATGACTAATCTGTAAACATGCTGCAATATCATTCAGTGTCACTCAGCAGTTTTCCTTCACTATGGCTTCAACTGCTACAATGTTCCGTGCAGTCAACTCGTTGTGCCTGACCTGGACGAGGAGCATCTTCCACTGAAGTCACACCATTTGCGAACTTCCTACTCCATTCGTAGACTTGCTGCTGTGACAAACATTCATCACCATACTGAACCTTCATTCGCCGATGAATTTCAATAGAGTTCTCACCTTCACTACGCAAAAACCAAATAAGAGAACGCTGTTCTTCCCTGGTGCAAGTCGCAAGTGGGGCAGCCATCTTTATACTGATACTGCGATGGTACGTGTGCATCCGCACTGTACTGCCACCTACGGGCCTTTCTGCACGCTGTTTGTAGCACGCTCACCAATTACAAGATAACAGCGTGAAATTTTTATTTGTTATTACAGGGTGTATACGTGGACAACGAAAAAAAATTCCCGGATTTCCCGGTTAAAAATACACTTTCTCCCGGATGAAAACACACTCTTTCTGTTTTATTAAGTGACGGTATATTTTCCCTTGGAACTGCAAAACATATCAATTCTTTGAATGGTTATGTTTTTATATATGGGCATAGAATTTTTTTAAAAAACAAAACTCAGAAAAGAAAACCCCTTTTGGAAAGTGTTTTTTTTTTTTTTTGCAGCAATATGTACGCTGTATATTTTCGTATCACGAAAGTATAAATTCGAATCCCACCAAACACCGCATGTTACTTTCCGAACCATGTAATCGAGACTGCAATACGCTTTTGTAAGCAAGTCATTGCTCATGTCACGTGATCCCGCCAGCCGATGACAGCGAATATTCAGAGCGTAGGACAAGCGATGTAGTCCGCTAATAGCAACATCACTGTTAAGTAGCGCGGATACACAAACAGGAAAAGTTAATGTTTTAAATTAATATACATAGTGTTCCTACAAGAAAAGCAAAGCTTTCACGTACAACATTGGTCTCTAAGGTTAATAAGCTGCAACAGAAGCTAAGTTTTCACATATAATGTTGATTTTTCTTGCCCGTGTTACACTTTAAGATACATCACACAAATCTGCCAGTAAAATTTTTAGCAGAGTCCAGTGACTTGTTCTCAAAGTTTTCCACAAATAAATTAGCTACCGCAGAGGAGCAAGAGCTTCCCGTAGCACTACATCAATTTGCTCATAATAACGACACGATTGTCTGATCTGGGCTCGAAATACTTCTAATGGCTTGTCATCAAACGCTCTGTGATTTAAGGAATTCATTGTACATTCTCACACAAGGTTCCACTTGCGAAAGAGGAAATTTGGTTTGAAAGTAGCGTTTTTCAAACCACCATTCACAATATTTTCCCGCGACCTGTTAGAAATAGGTTCCTTTCAGCAGTCGTCAGAGAGCGCCAGATAACAGGCGCCACCGCACTTTGGCAGCTACGATGACGTAGGAAGCCCGTATGTTCATATGTGTAAAACATTAAAAGATCTTACATTATGTCATAAAAGAAAAGAGGCCGAAATATGGTTGTCTAATACTGCGTAAGCTGTTAATACAAATACTACCCACGACTGGCGTGGTTTCTCAATCTGATTACGTTTATTTTGTCACTGTCTGCTAGATAAAACAAAATAGGTCTTTCTAACACTGCAGAAATTGTAACACACACAAAATAAACGAGACTGTTTTTGCACAAATGGTCATTTTTATAACACGACAGAATATAATTCACAAAGACCAACATAAAATGCCTATTAGGCCTACTACAAGCAAATAGTTTAATATTAGAAAATAGTTTCACATTTCATTCATACGCCCCAGTTTCTCGAGCATGAGATCGAAAAGTAGTAGTACAAGATTTTTACTTAAATTTGGAATCGTCATATTCTTCCCCAATTGGTGCGATGTCCCCGTTTCTCCTCCTTCCTCGTTCTAACAAACAATCTTATCATGACTAATTCTGGAACTATTCCTGCCTTTTGTCAAAATTTAGTCGCCGGCTAACTTCACTAACCCTGCCAGAATCACCAGTTTAGTTATCCCTGATTATTCTACGGTTAGGCGTTGTTATGTTCATACAAACCACTTTCCACGCTACTTCCAGAATAGAAGTTAAGCGGCTGCTAGACGGGGACTGTACAACTGGCCCTTACTAGTGTAGTGATCTGGCTAAAAATTTTGACAAAATTTCATTTTCTTGGCTACACCGAGAAGATAATACATAATCTTTCTTATCTGTTATTCCTGTTAGTCGTTTATTTCCACTCTGGTAGTCTGACTCTATGGATTTCGCTAGTAATTATAACAAAGCTGATCATTCCAAACCCAATCAACCACATAATCAGACAGCGGTTGGCGTTCATTCGTTCGGCTCTACTCTGCTCCACTCGTATAACCCGGTCCCCTTTTGCTTGCAGGAAAGTTTATTTCTAGATGTGATGAGGATTCCCCTGACAGGCATCACGTACACTAGGCACGCATTCAAAAATTAACTCATGATTCATTCAGAAATCAACTTACAGAGTGTGTTCAAAAACCAACAGGGATGTGTTTCAAAATTATGAGTAATCGGTAGACCAACGTGCGCTGGATGCTAGGCTCTTTGTGAAATATGATTTTTTTCTTCTCAAGAATATGAATTTGCCGCCCCCTCCTCCCCCCGCAATTGTCATTTGGGTCAAATACATCGGTTTGCCCCGCCGCTCAACTGCGCATGCGCATGAGCCCGCTCGTAACTGCTATAACGAATCTAGTTAAACAGTTGTGATGTCTTGCTCATCAGAGATATTTTGTTGTTATGAAGCATTGCATAGTCTTCCTAACGCCTTTGACACATTTTGCTATTGGCAAACGTTTGTATAAGCACTGTGTTTTGTTGTTGTATATGGCGCATTTCCTTTGCAATTTATGTTTTATTTTCATATTTTTTTCTCATTCACGTTTTATTATTGTAGTATTATTCTGCAGTAGCGGAGAGTAATATCCTTTGTTAGAGTATCGATTCTTAGCAATCAAGATTACAAAAATTTAACTAAAACCTAAAATAACGAAAAATTCCTGGAATTCTAAAAAATTCCTGGAATTCTAAAAAATTCCTGGGTTTTTCCCGGTTTTCTCCCGGGTGAAAAAATTCTCGGGTTTTTCCCGGATCTCCCGGTTGTCCCGGGTCGTATACACCCTGTATTAGGGTCATTTCATGTCAGTTCAACCAGGGGCTCCAGCTCAGTCTCAGATTTGACTGAAATTCAGTACACTAATTCTACCATATGTGGAACACTCATGTACAAAGTACTAGTTTCCCCTGCCAGTTAGTTCCAGAATTATGACTTGTGAAAGAAGGTGATGTGACCCAGAAATTGCAACCTGCATCTGGCAATCTAGGTTGGTTGGTTGGTTTGGGGGATGAAAGGGACCAGACTGCCATGGTCATCGGTCCCTTTTTCCAAAGACAAAGAACACCCACAGAGAATAAAAAAAAGAGGAACAGAAGAGATCACAGACGATACAGAACAAGAGAGACGGAGACAAGGACAAGACAAAATGAACTAAAACCACACAGAGTGTGACGGTGGTTGGCCGACCATAGAAATAAATAAGGAAAAGCCAACCACTTAGAAACACATTAAAAAACCAGTGGAAAATCATAGGCCAAAGGCCAGAGTCAACACAAAACAATAAAATAAAACAGAAACACTCAGAGTAAATGATAAAATCCCCCTGCCCGAAGAAAACGTAAAACTAAGTCAGCCATAGTGGAGTCGTCTGTTAAAAGGGCAGGGAGCGTAGCAGGCAGCGCAAATGTCTGCCTGACCACTGCTAAAAGGGGGCAGGCCAGCAAAATGTGGGCCACTGTCAAAGCTGCCCCACAGCGACAGAGAGGAGGGTCCTCCCGGCGCAGTAAATAACTGTGTGTCAGCCGGGAGTGGCCAATGCGGAGCCGGCAAAGAACTACTGAGTCCCTGCGAGTGGCTCGCAGGGATGACCGCCACACAGCCGTCGTCTCCTTGACAGCACGGAGTTTATTGCGCATTGGCAGTTCGCGCCATTCATCGTCCCATAGCGCCAAGATTTTGCGGCGGAAGACTGCCCGCAAATCAGTCTCTGGGAGGCCAACGTCCAGAGATGGCTGACTGGTGGCCTCTTTCGCCAGGCGGTCAACATGTTCGTTACCCGGGATACCGACATGACCGGGGGTCCACACAAAGACCACAGAGCGGCCGCAACAGGCGAGAGTATGCAGAGACTCGTGGATAGCAATTACCAAACGAGAACGAGGGAAACACTGGTCGAGAGCTCGTAAACCGCTCAGGGAATCGCTACAGATAACGAAGGACTCGCCTGAGCAGGAGCGGATATACTCTAGGGCACGAAAGATGGCGACCGGTTCAGCAGTGTAAACGCTGCAGCCATCCGGCAAGGAACGTTGTTCGGAAAGGTCCCCTAGAGTGAGCGCATATCCGACACGACCAGCAACCATCGAACCGTCAGTGTAAACAACACCAGAGCCCTGATACGTGGCCAGGATAGAATAAAAGCGGTGGCGGAAGGCCTCTGGAGGGACTGAGTCCTTAGGGCCCTGTGCCAAGTCGAGCCGAAGGCTAGGGCGACGAACACACCATGGGGGTGTATGCAAAGTAGCCCGGAAAGGAGGTGGAACAGTGAAACCCTGGAGCCCAGAAAGAAGCTCCTTGACGCGGACCGCTATTGTACAACCAGACCGGGGCCGACGTTCTGGCATACGGACGACCGACCGCGGGAACAGGAGACGATAGTTTGGATGCCCGGGCGAGCTTAGAACATGGGCAGCATAAGCGGCCAGCAAACGTTGGCGTCGGAACCGCAGCGGAGGTACACCTGCCTCCACTAGTACGCTGTCCACAGGGCTGGTGCGGAAAGCACCAGTGGCAAGGCGTATCCCGCTGTGGAGAATCGGGTCCAGCACCCGTAATGCAGATGGGGATGCTGAGCCATAAGCCAGGCTCCCATAATCCAGACGGGACTGGATTAACGCCTGGTAGAGCCGCAACAGTGTAGAGCGGTCGGCGCCCCAGTGGGTGTTGCTCAAGCATCGCAGAGCGTTTAGATGCCGCCAACACGTCTGTTTCAGCTGCCGGATATGAGGCAGCCAAGTCAACCGGGCATCGAAAACCACCCCCAAAAACCTGTGGGTCTCCACCACAGCAAGGAGTTCGTCGGCAAGATAAAGCCGCGGCTCAGGATGGACTGTTCGGCACCGGCAGAAATGCATCACGCAGGTCTTGGCTGCCGAAAACTGAAACCCATGCGCTACAGCCCAAGACTGCGCCTTACGGATAGCGCCCTGTAGCTGACGTTCAACAGCTGCAATGCCAGTAGAGCTGTAATAAAGGCAGAAGTCGTCAGCATACAGGGAAGCGGAGACAGAATTTCCCACGGCCGCAGCAAGCCCGTTAATGGCTATTAAAAACAGACAGACACTTAAAACAGAGCCCTGTGGCACACCGTTCTCCTGGACGTGGGAGGAACTATACGAGGCCGCGACTTGCACGCGGAAGGTACGACACGACAGAAAATTGCGGATAAAAATCGGCAGAGGACCCCGAAGACCCCATCCATGGAGCGTAGAAAGAATGTGATGACGCCACGTCGTATCGTACGCCTTCCGCATGTCGAAAAAGACAGCGACCAGGTGCTGACGGCGGGAAAAGGCAGTACGGATGGCCGACTCCAGGCTCACCAGATTGTCGGCGGCGGAGCGGCCTTTACGGAACCCACCCTGAGATGGAGCCAGAAGGCCTCGAGACTCCAGTACCCAATGCAAGCGCCGGCTCACGATCCATTCAAGCAACTTGCAAAGAACGTTGGTGAGGCTAATGGGACGGTAGCTGTCCACCTCCAGAGGGTGCTTTCCAGGTTTCAAAACGGGGATGACAATGCCTTCCCGCCATTGCGACGGAAACTCCCCCTCGACCCAAAGACGGTTGTAAAGATCGAGAAGTCAGTACAAACTGCTCCATTCAGTGAGAGCGCAGGGACGCTGGCAGGTGGCCGATAGCCGTAGATGCGTCGAATCTTGGCCCAGACCTGCGAGGGAGTGACATGGAGGCCAATGGTGGACACATACCGCTCCCAGCACTCCTTCTTGCCTTGGCGGATAAGGAGGCGGGCCCGCGCACGCAGCCGTTTGAAGGCGATAAGGTGGTCGAGGGAGGGGTGTCGCTTGTGACGCTGGAGCGCCCGCCGGCGATCTTTAATCGCTTCAGCGATCTCAGGCGACCACCAAGGCACAGCCTTCCGCCGAGGAGACCCACAGGAATGGGGAATGGCAGATTCGGCGGCAGTAACGATGCCGGTGGTGACCGATTGAACCACCGCATCAATGTCATCGGTAGAGAGAGGCTCAAAAGCGGCAGTGGAGGAGAACAAGTCCCAGTCAGCCTTATTCATAGCCCATCTGCTAGGGCGCCCAGAAGAGTGGCGCTGTGGTAGTGACAAAAAGATCGGAAAATGGTCACTACCACACAGGTCGTCATGCACACTCCATTGGACAGACGGTAAGAGGCTATGGCTACAGATTGAAAGGTCAATGGCGGAGTAGGTGCCATGCGCCACACTGAAGTGTGTGAAGGCACCATCATTTAACAGCGAGAGATCGAGCTGCGACAATAAATGCTCAATGATGGCGCCTCGACCTGTTGCCACTGACCCACCCCACAGAGGGTTATGAGCGTTGAAGTCGCCCAATAGCAAGAAAGGTGGCGGCAATTGGGCGACCAGTGCAGCCAGGACATGCTGCGAGACATCACCATCCGGTGGAATGTAAAGACTGCAGACGGTAACAGCCTGTGGCGTCCACACGCGTACAGCGACAGCCTCTAAAGGCGTCTGGAGAGGGACAGACTCGCTGTGCAGAGTGTGAAGGACATAAATGCAGACGCCACCAGACACCCTTTCGTAAGCTGCTCGGTTCTTGTAATAACCCCGATAGCCACGGAGGGCGGGGGTTCGCATCGCCGGAAACCAAGTTTCCTGGAGAGCAATGCAGAAGAAAGGGCGAAGGCTGAGAAGTTGGCGGAGCTCAGCTAAATGGTGGAAAAAACCGCCGCAGTTCCACTGGAGGATGGTATTGTCCATGGCTGAGAAAGGCGTGAAAGGACTGGGAAGGCAATTTACGCCGCTTGTTCACTCATTGCCACCGATTCAGTACCCGGACGAGAGGCATCCATGGCGTCTGAGGGACCAGCGAGATCAAGGTCCTCAGCGGACGCTAGAATCTCGACGTCATCCTCAGACGCAGAGCGCGAAAGGTGCGGTGGGGTTGGTGCCACCGCAAGTTCCTTAGCCTTAGAGGTCTTTCTCTTGGACTTCTCTCGCTGAACCTTGGGTTTCACCGGCTGGGAAGGCTTCACCGATTCAGTCTCCGGGACAGAGGAGGATCGTGAAGCCCTACGCCCGGCTGCTGGTGAGGACTTATGCCACTGGTGGCCGTCATCCTTCCCGCTGGGGGAACCCTGGGAAGGGAGCGTCCCAAGGGAACTCTTACGGGCGAGAGTAGCCGAAGAAGTTAGGCGCTTCTCCGGCTGAGAAGCGGGGACGGACGTCCCCGACGGGTGGGAGGAGGTTGCTCCTGAGGTAGGTGGTGCAGGAGCAACCGGTTGGGGAGAGCCCCCCACGGGCAAGGGGGCAGAAGGAGTCGTACTGCTTATCGAGCTGGCTGGAAGTCTCGCAACTGATGGAGCTAGCACAGTTGTTGTAGCAGCTGCATACGAAGATGTCATTCTCACAGGATGGAGTCTGTCATATTTCCGTTTGGCCTCAGTATAGGTCAGCCGGTCCAGGGTCTTATATTCCATGATTTTGCGCTCTTTCTGAAAGACTGTGCAGTCAGGCGAGCAAGGTGAATGGTGCTCCCCGCAGTTGACGCAGATGGGAGGCGGGGCACATGGAGTATCGGGATGAGACGGGCGTCCGCAATCTCGACATGTGAGGCTGGAAGTGCAGCGGGAAGACATATGGCCGAACTTCCAGCACTTGAAGCACCGCATCGGGGGAGGGATATAGGGCTTGACGTCACATCGGTAGACCATCACCTTGACCTTTTCCGGTAACGTATCACCCTCGAAGGCCAAGATGAAGGCACCGGTAGCAACCTGATTGTCCCTCGGACCCCGATGAACGCGCCGGACGAAATGAACACCTCTACGTTCTAAGTTGGCGCGCAGCTCGTCATCAGACTGCAAAAGGAGATCCCTATGGAAAATAGCACCCTGGACCATATTTAAACTCTTATGTGGCGTAATAGAAACGTTAACATCCCCCAACTTGTCACAAGCAAGTAACCTGCGGGACTGGGCGGAGGATGCCGTTTGTATCAGTACTGACCCAGAGCGCATTTTAGACAAGCCCTCCACCTCCCCAAACTTGTCCTCTAAATGCTCTACAAAGAACTGAGGCTTCACGGACATAAAAGATTCCCCGTCAGCTCTGGTACAGACGAGATACCGGGGCGAGTATCTTTCGCTCTCATTCATAGCCCTTCGTTCCTCCCATGGTGTGGCCAGGGAGGGGAACGATTTGGGGTCATACACATTAGCCTTGAATTGAGCCTTGGAACGCTTAGAGACTGCTGACGGCTGGCCGCCAGCAAGAGATGATGTACCACGCTTCATTGCGGGTCATCCGCCCTGATGCCACCTACTCCGACCAAGGGCCCTCCCCACGGGCGCCACCCAGCCACAGCAAAGGCCACCTGGCAGGATGGCCATTGCCGGGAGTCCCGATGCCCCAGGGAGATGGGCATCTACTCCTTGGCATACGTGGGGAGTGAACGGCGCAGGCATCAGTAGAGCGATCCCTGTGTTGTCAGGGGGCTACAACCAAGAGGGTACATGGCGACCCCACCACAACGGACTGGCTACCGTGCTGGATCTTAGGTGCAAAAATGGCCAAGGTCGTCGTCACAGTTAAAAGAAACACTGCAGAGTGCAGCGTGGTAATCGCCCATGAGATCGAAAACGAGCGGGACACCATCGCAACGACGAGAAAGACGGCAATAGGTCTAATTGCACGAAGGATACAGTGCACCATGTAAGGTGCCCTTCCCCAATTGGCTCACTCTTCGGAATAATTTGGATAGATGGAGGTCAAACCCGAGAGGGGACCATCACATAAGGCCGAAACGTTTGAGACTCCTTTTAGTCGCCTCTTACGACAGGCAGGAATACCGCGGGCCTATTCTAACCCCCGAACCCGCAGGGGGATCTGGCAATCTATCTTCAGACCCAACTTCAGGTCTTAATAACTTTGGAACTATTAAACACAGTCCAGAGAAATTTTTACAATCCAGTAACATCCATTTAAAGAGCACACTCCACGAACCAAAACAATAACATATTACTGAGGGAAAATAAAAAATTCCAAAAAATATAATACGTTAAAAGGAACATATTGTAGGTGCCCTCTATGCCAAACATAATTCACTCAAAAACGGTATAAATTTTTTGTGGTAAGCTTAATGTGGCTTAAACACACACAGAACTCATCATGCCCATATCAGTCACAAAAACTGAGTTACATGCACACGAAAATACAAAAAATTACCTGAAAAACATGGATTTTCAAAGTGTGGTAGCACAAAAGGGACAAGTGGTATCCAAGCCAAATTTCACACACTGCAAAAGTAGACCATAATGACATATTTCAAAATTTCAGCATGTTATTGCAAGACATTTGTGTACAATGGAAGTTGACAGATGTATTTGGTGATGTGGCCGTTGTTCCACAATACAATTTTGTAAAAACATATCGTAAACTGTTCTGCCTCTTCTTATCCTCTTCCACAACTGTTTAATCACTAAGCAACAACATATAGACAGATTAACACAACCTATCATTAATATTTACTGCACCTTAACTGCTAAAAACCAGTCAATTTTGCTTCGAACAGAAGTTCTCCCACACTTTAGCTACTGTACTCTGTACATTGAGTGGCAAATTGTACTGTCTTCCTGACACTGTGGTAGGGACTGGAACTGTCATAAGAATATGTTCACAAGGAATCCAACACCTGTCTGCCAAATGCGGCCAATGAAATGATCTTGCTGGTCCTGCTGGTGCCATGAAGTTCACAAATACATCACCTTCTGGGTCACAGCACTCTGCAACACTTCCTAAGTACCATTTGTCATCATAAACAGCAATAACATAGCAACCTGGTTGTATGTTGCTGCTTTTGCTTCTGAATCCTGAGTCAGACACACTGTGAAGACACATGTTGTGCATGAACTTATAGTTATAACTGGACAGTCTGCTCATCTGCACATTGTCAGAGTCCGCTGGAGAGAAGTGATGATGGCTCCTTGTGCCTGCAACAGTTTTAACGTGTTCTAGTCTGCTTTTTAGCAACTCTTTGACTGATTTCACCTCATCTTTCAAAGCATAGAATGACTGTATGCCAGAGATATTTTTCTGTACCCAGGTTAATAATTGAAGAGATGTTAGAATGTGACCTTTTATAGGGTGCTGCAGTCTAGCTTGTGATGCCATGTGCTTAATGGTAGCACCAATGCCATCACATACATTTTTACCATGACTTTTTGCAAAAAAATTCCATTCTGCGTGAATCTGAAAATCGTGGTAATGCATGCATAAATTTTTGAGATTTTTACAGTTTTTGCACTGACTAGCTGCCCCATCACTGAAGTATTACGCACATTGTATGTGAGGCAGCTTGTTTTTCACATATGCCACGACAGTGCGAATGTGGGCATGAATTAAAGTCACTAAAAATGCACAGGTTCATGACAGACACATCACCTGATTCACCTCTATAGTAAATCGCAAATGGCTGGAGAGTTGCTTGACTGTCGTCCCAATGATATCCTTGGATGGCATCTTGAACTACAAATGCATGATTTTCAGAAAAGTCTAGTATTACTATAATTTCATCATGTTTCAAATTATCCTTCCAAAATTGGAGATAAGCCGATTGTGGTGTTGCTGTGAAGCTGTGTGTGGTCAGTTTGTCTGTTTTTTGACAACACATTTCAACAAAATCTTCCACTGTACTTTGCTTTGTTTCAAGACTTGTGTGATCCATGTGTGTCCATTGTTTATTAGAAACAAGTTCATCGTTATCCATAAGGAGTTCACCATACAGTTTGTTATTCATATGTTCTGCAAGATTTGCCTTACCATGACAACTTTTCACACCTGTGTATCATGCACCGGTAGGAACTGAAGTCACACACTAGCAGCTTCATTGCACCTTTGTAATCCAGACCAGAATCCTTTATAGCAGCAAACATCAGCTTAGCATTTTGATGGGTCTCACATACAAACATTGTGTGTGCCCCTTGCACTTACAGGCACAACCCATTTTGGCCGAAGATTGAAAAAAGATGATAAACCTACTTTGGTATTGGGATACTTTTCCTTGAATTCTACATATAGTTCTGATATGTTGCATAGCAACAGTCATTACATAGTCTTTTTTCCAGGTATTATTCGGCTGTAGTCATTATTTTCATAAAACTCCAACACTAGCAACTTTATTTCTGAACTCAATTGCTTACCCTGAGCCTGCTGAAGTTGTGAAAGCACTCCTTGGGTTCGTTTTATTTTCCTAGCTTGCTTTCCCATATATGTAGAAACATTGAATTCCTTTGCAGCATAGTCAATAGACTAGCTGGAAGGTGCAAGGGTAAGAATAGCTACTTTTTTATGGCGTGTGGATATGGCACATTTTTCTTTCAAATCATGCACAATTTTGTCCAACTCAGAGCATTTCTGGCACGATTTCTGTTCCTTTGGAGCAGACAGTTCTTCTTCTTCCAACATTAGTGTGTCAGCTATTTTGTGTTTTAATTCCATTTGAGCTTCTTGTAGTTTTCTTCTACCATAGCTCGGCCCTTTTTCTTTTCCAACTTTGTGTGTCTTCATGGGAGACAAACCAAGAGCAGTCACTGAAGTACTTAACTGCTCATCCGCTGTGGTTGTAGGTGACAGATACTTTTCATCACTGTCATGTAAATTATCAGAATATTCTTCATTTTTTAGCAGTGTAACACACCTGGAACATAACTTCTGTCCTGGTTTCATGTTAAGTCCCATGCACCGATTCACTTTCAATACTGATTTTATATCAATTTCTCTGAGGCTACACTTCACTGTCTTCTTATGAATCCGAAATGGATCAAAACAACTTCTTTGTAGGAAAGAATACTTATCCAGAAACACTTTAATATGATGATAACAAACACTAAAGTTTCCTGGAAGTGTACTTCTTTTGCCCACAGGGTGTATCCCGGATCTCTATAGCAACAAATCTTGGTCCGATTCATCCAGATCATACAGTATGAAGTGAATGCCACATTTTGATCCATATGTTGTTTTATGACATTCAGGTGCTTGTGCTCTACCAATACTGCAACTTGTTGAACAAAAGCACCACTAGTACTCTCTTCTGCCTCCATACTGACTTTCCACAACAGTAGTGATCAGTCTGAACTTGAATCTTAGAAACATGAGTAACTTGTAATTGTTGCTTGTTTCCTTTGTTGTTCCTGCTTAACCACGACTCATTCTGTCCCTGAAAACTACCATTGTCCAAGTTTCTGTTGCCTAATGGTTCCCAACAATTGCTGCAGCTGTATCTGAAACAAGCTGTCTGCATCAGCACTATTACTTCCTAAATCGTGTTAAAAGAAACGCATCCAAATACATCTACATCTACATTTACATTTATACTCCGCCAGCCACCCAACGGTGTGTGGCGGAGGGCACTTTACGTGCCACTACATTACCTCCCATTCCTGTTCCTGTCGCGTGTGGTTCGCGGGAAGAATGACTGCCGGAAAGCCTCCGTGCGTGCTCGAATCTCTTTAATTTTACATTCGTGATCTCGGGAGGTATAAGTAGGGGGAAGCAATATATTCGATACCTCATCCAGAAACGAACCCTCTCGAAACCTGGACAGCAAGCTACACTGCGATGCAGACCGCCTCTCTTGCAGAGTCTGCCACTTAAGAGTCTGCTTAACATCTCCATAACGCTATCACACTTACCAAATAACCCTGTGACAAAACACGCCGCTCTTCTTTGGATCTGCTCTATCTCCTCTGTCAACCCGACCTGGTACGGATCCCACACTGATGAGCAATACTCAAGTATAGGTCAAACGAATGTTTTGTAAGCCAGCTCCTTTGTTGATGGATTACACGTTCTAAGGATTCTCCCAATGAATCTCAAAAAATGGTTCAAATGGCTCTGAGCACTATGGGACTTCACTTCTGAGGTCATCAGTCCCCTAGAATTTAGAACTACTTAAACCTAACTAACCTAAGGACGTCACACACATCCATGCCCGCGGCAGGATTCGAACCTGCGACCGTAGCGCTCGCGCGGTTCCAGACTGTAGCGCCTAGAACCGCTCGGCCAAATGAATCTCAACCTGGCACCCGCCTTACCAACAATTAATTTTATATGATCATTCCACTTCAAATCATTCCGTACGCATACTCCCAGATATTTTACAGAAGTAACCGCTACCAGTGTTTGTTCCGCTATCATATAACCATACAACAAAGGATCCTACTTTCTATGTATTCGCAATACATTACATTTGTCTATGTTAAGGGTCAGTTGCCACTCCCTGCATCAAGTGCCAATCTGTTGCAGATCTTCCTGCATTTCGCTGCAATTTTCTAATGCTGCAACTTCTCTGTATACTACAGCATCATCCGCAAAAAGCCGCATGGAACTTCCAACACTATTTACTAGGTCATTTATATATATTGTAAAAAGCAATGGTCCCATAACACTCCTCTGTGGCACTCCAGAGGTTACTTTAACGTCAGTAGACGTCTCTCCATTGAGAACATGCTGTGTTCTGTTTGCTAAAAACTATTCAATCCAGCCACACAGCTGGTCTGATATTCCGTAGGCTCTTATTTTGTTTCTCAGGCGACAGTGCGCAACTGTATCGAACGCCTTCCGGAAGTCAAGGGAAATGGCATCTACCTGGGAGCCTATATGTAATATTTTCTGGGTCTCAAGAACAAATAAACCGAGTTGGGTCTCACATGATCGCTGTTTCCGGAATCCATGTTGATTCCTACAGAGTAGATTCTGGGTTTCCAGAAATGACATGATACGCGAGCAAAAAACATGTTCTAAAATTCTACAACAGATCGATGTCAGGATATAGGCCTGTAGTTTTGCGCTTCTGCTCGACAACCCTTCTTGAAAACTGGAATTACCTGTGCTCTTTTCCAATCATTTGGAACCTTCCATTCCTCTAGAGACTTGCGGTACACAGCTGTTAGAAGGGGGCAAGTTCTTTCGCGTACTCTGTGTAGAACCGAGTTAGTATCCCGTCAAGTCCAGTGGATTTTCCTCTGTTGAGTGATTTCAGTTGCTTTTCTATTCCTTGGACACTTATTTCGATGTCAGCCATTTATTCGTTTTTGCGAGGGTTTAGATAAGGAACTGCAGTGCGATCTTCCTCTGTGAAACAGCTTTGGAAAAAGGTGTTTAGTACTTCAGCTTTACACGTATCCTCCTCTGTTGGAGTTCCATTATCATCCCAGAGTGTCTGGATAGGCTGTTTCAATCCACTTACTGATTTAACGTAAGACCAGAGCTTCCTAGGATTTTCTGTTAAGTCGGTACATAGAATTTTACTTTCGAATTCACTGAACACTTCACGCATAGCCCTCCGTACGCTAACTTTGACATCGTTTACATCTCTGTCAACTTTTATTGTACACAAATGCCTCGCAATAACAAGCTGAAATTTTGTCACATATTATATTATGGTCTACTTATGCAGTGTTTGAAATTTGGCTTGGATATCACTTGTCCCTTTTGTGCTACCACACTTCGAAAATCCATGTTTTTCAGGTAATTTTTCAAATTTTTGTATTTTCGTGTGCATGTAACACTGTTTGTGAGACTGATATGGGCAAGATGAGTTCTGTGTGTGTTTAGGCCACATTAAGCTTACCACAAAAAAAATTATACCCTTTTTGAGTGAATTGTATTTGGTATAGGGGACACCTACAATATGTACCTTTTAACGTATTACATTTTTTAATCACATTTTGGAATTTTTTATTTTCCCTCAGAAATATGTTGTTGGTGTTTTGATTCATAGAGTGTGTTCTCTAAGTGGATGTTACTGGGTTGTAGAAATTTCTCTGGACTGTGCG
This sequence comes from Schistocerca serialis cubense, assembly GCF_023864345.2. Lineage (NCBI taxonomy): Eukaryota > Metazoa > Arthropoda > Insecta > Orthoptera > Acrididae > Schistocerca > Schistocerca serialis. The sequence goes on from NC_064642.1 coordinate 672,796,704, forward strand.
GAATAGTTCCAAAGTTATTAAGACCTGAAGTTGGGTCTGAAAATAGATTGCCAAATGCGGGTTGCAATTTCCGGGTCACGTCACCTTCTTTTACAAGTCATAATTCTGGAACTAATTGGCAGGGGAACTTAAAATTTTGTACATGAGTGTTCCACACTTGGTAGCATTGGTGCACTAAATTTCAGCCAAATCTGAGACTATCAGCTGGAACATTTTCTCAAATTGGTTGAATTGACATGGAATGACCCATTACAAATTCAAGGTTTTCGTATGACTCACCCTCGTATAAAAGTATGATGGGTGATACGGCTTTTTGTTGATTCAGCACATTAAAAGCCATGGGAGTATGGCACTTTAATGAAATATACGATATGTACTCTAAGACAAGGATTTTTTTCCCCAAATTTGTCATTCAGAAAATATGGGATAGTCTTATATTCGCAGATTAAAATAATTGCTACTGAGGTCAACATTTTTACATTGTCTAATAGATTAATAGACGGACTGTCTTACATTTACAGATGAAGCTTTGGCTATTGAAGTTTTGTACAAATTTATCTTGAAGTGTTCTGAAGGGCAGGGCTTAGCAAACAATGCTTTCATTTGAAGGGTCTTGAGATTTCCTTGATATGCCGAGGCAGTCAATACAGTATCAATCTTTCTCGAACAATCATATAACATTTAACTGGGCATGTCAATGCAAGGGATATGCAAGAAACCGAACTAGCCACTACAACAGTCTAATGCCCTGCTTAAACACTGACAAGGAAATAGCATTAATTCTGTCAACTTATAAACTTTTGTTGTGTTTGAACAGATTTGCAATAAAAATTTCTCGTAAATTTAGATGTAGCTGTATGGATACCGTATGCACACATTTATGCAGCTTTTAAGTAAAGGTAACATTCATCATCTTTTTCAAAAAACTTTACTTGATTCTGAACCCAATTCAGTACTCTGCTTGTTTATGAGAAACTGTAGTGATTTGCGAAGTGGTATGTAAGTGAGAAGTTCAATCACTGTGTGTGATTGTGTTTGAGGTTTACGGGCGCTAAACAGCGTGGGCATCAGCACCCAAACGCATAAAAACAGGAACACATGCAGTGAAGGGACTAAGACGAACAGCGAACAAGGAGAACGGCTAAAAGACACAGACCTGACGCAGGTCCAAATCCTCACATACAGAGGCAAAACAAGAGGAGAAGGAACACACTAAAAAGGAAGGGAAACAAGGAAAAGAGAACAGAAACCGAAGGGAAACAAGGAGGTAATCGTGACTGGCTGACCTCTTACCTAAATCCTGGGTGAGCCAGTCACCCAGCAGCACATTAAAACCCTCTCCCTAAAATCCGAGGCAACAAATTGGACAGGACACAAAACCGTAAGACCTTAACTACAGTCATTGCGTCATCTTGTAAAATAGAGGGCAAATCCGGTGGCAAAGAAACCACCGCCCTCTGGTCAGAGAATAAAAGACAGTCAAGTAAAATGTGGCGGACAGTAATCTGGACGCCACAAGCACTGCAGATTGGGGGGTCCTCCCGCCGGAGTAAAAAACCATGCGTTAAGGGACTGTGCCCGATGCGGAGGCGAGTGAGGAGAACCTCATCCCGCCTGCATGACTGGTAGGACGTACGCCATGGCCGCGTGGTGGCCTTGACCAGACGCAGCTTATTTTCACCGACTGCCAGCCACTCCTCTTCCCACTGACGCAGAACGCGAAAACGCAGGAGGGAGGTAACAGCATGGAGGGGGACCGCACATGCAACAACATGAGGAAGGGAACATGCATCTTTGGCAGCCACATCCGCCAGTTGGTTTCCCCTAATACCCACGTGCCCCGGCACCCAACAGAAGGAAACCTCCTTCCCCTGCCGTTGCAGGTGGAGTAGGGCATCATGGATGTTCTGGACGACCGTATCCGCTGGGTACAAGTGTTGCACGGTCTGAAGGGCACTCAGGGAGTCAGAACAGATGAGGAACTTAAGACTGGGAACACATCTCATCTGCTCCAATGCCCGCAAGATCGCAAACAATTCGGCATCAAAGATGGTAAACGCCGCAGGAAGCCGTAACTTGATGACTCGATCAGGGAAAACAACAGCACAACCAACGGAGTCCCCCTATTTAGAGCCATCCGTAAATACTGGTACATGGTCGGTTGGTTGGTTTGGGGGAAGAGACCAAACAGCGAGGTCATCGGTCTCATCGGATTAGGGAAGGATGGAGAAGGAAGTCAGCCGTGCCCTTTCAAAGGAACCATCCCAGCATTTGCCTGGAGTGATTTAGGGAAATCACGGAAAACCTAAATCAGGATGGCCGGACGCGGGATTGAACCATCGTCCTCCCGAATGCGAGTCCAGTGTGCTAGCCACTGCGCCACCTTGCTCGGTACATGGTCGGGATGCTGGTTTAAAATATCATAAAATAAGGACGTATAAACAAACACAGGAGTGCAGCTCCTCCGGTACTCCGACAAGTCTAAAAGGACGCTGGGCCTCTGGAGCAACCAGGGAGGCAGGCGAGTAAAACCTTGTCGTCGGGGGGCCACACGCTCCACACCAAGGGACTCGAGCAAATGCTTGGCACGAATCCCAAATGGTCTCGTTGCCCTGGGACGACTGGAAAAAGAAACGTTCCATAGGCGGTCGGGCAACGGTAGGGTACGCAGGGGAGGTAGGACAGGCAAGGAATTGACACACCCGTCGCACCATGAGAAGTTTCCGCCGGATGGCGAGCGGCGGTTCCCCTACCTCAGCACACAGGCTGGGGATGGGACTGGTACGGAAGGCACCAGTGGCCAGCCTGATACCCTCGTGGTGTACTGCGTCAAGAATCTTCAGATACGAAGGCCTTGCTGACCCATACACGGTGCAACCATAGTCAAGACGCGATCGGACGAAAGCCCTATAAAACTGCAGCAGACGCGCCCGATCTGCTCCCCAGGACCGATGGCTCAGACACTTCAAAATATTCAGTGCCTTCAGGGCCCGCACCTTGAGGTCTTTAAGGTGAGGCAACCACGACTACTTGGAATCAAAAGTGAGGCCCAGGAACCGCACAGTGTCGCTAAAAGGAAGAATGGTGTCCCTCAGACGCAATTCAGGGGAGGTAAAAAGACATCGAGAACGATGAAAATAAACACACACACAAATTCAATCACTGTTTACGTATTAGACTACTGGGAAAAACATCACCAGCTTTTAATCATATTTAGAACAATATGGTGACTTCAAGATGAAACAAGAAAGAAAATTAATCCAGAACCAAATGTCTAATAGGTGAAATAAATTAAATTACACAGACTGCAACTGTTATTGCAAGAATAAATTACAGCGGAAAGACCTATTGTGGAGATAAGCACCAACAGACGTCACTACACCGCAGGATGAGCACCAGTTCAAGAATGGCACTGAATCTTGATTGCCATCTTTTACCTGTATATTAGTTTCTATTGTTACACACGACATTGCACCCTAGAAGATATTGCTGTCCACATCTCACTATCGCTCAAGCACAGCAGTATGGTAGGGTTGGAGGAGGAACTGCTGTGACTGCAGTGAGGAGAGTGGTTAGCGGGCAGCGAATTTCATTATTCCATAAACCATATGAATCTGTACTGTGTGCTTTGGCTTTTTATGAACATCTGCCATTTTTGAACTGCAGTTTGCCTGAATCCATTTGTATTCGGAATCAAACTGACTTTCAAATTGGACAACTACTCAACAATAGCATACATTTCAGCAGGAATGGCTAAAAGTCTAGATTGGGGCCAGTAGTGTGTTCGCGTATTTCGTGTAGCCATGTTGTCGACACACGATAGGGGGTTTGTCAGCTGCCAGTTCTACAAAGCAAATGAGAGAGCAGCGAGCAGAAAATATAGCCAGAAGCAAGAGACACTAACATTATCACACTTGTGTACACAAGAAATCAGCTGTGTGTTCAGAAAAAAAAAACAGTTGTGTTCTCTGGCTCTACCATAACCACAACCTCCGAAATCACAACATATTCAGATGAAATAGCAAAATATTTGTGACAACAAAGATGAAAAGTTCTTAGCGGGCCTGTTAGGATGATGGCGATGATTCAAAATAGTGATACACAAGATGAAACTTTAAACAAAAAAGCAGTGAAGATAAAAATTAATGTAAGCAATATCATTTTGTTTATTTTATTTCTTTTTGTAACATCAAAATAATGTAGACAATTGCATAAGTTTAGAATAGGTGTAACATTAACTTAGACAGATGCCTTACTTCACTAATTCTGATTAGAAAGCCTGTGCTCCTACATTGTGCCAATTGAACAGTTTGTGTGTGTGTGTGTGTGTGTGTGTGTGTGTGTGTGTGTGTGTGTGTGAGGGCGCGCGGGCGCGCGCCCACACACGCACGTTCTATCAATGACTCGACACTCCTGCTATTCATAAGGAGTCTCCTTTACTGCTAAACAACTTTAAAGATTTTCTGTCGGTGGCTTCTGTAATCTCTGCATACAAACAGCGACCTTGAATCCTTTCTCACAATATCGATGGAGAAACACTACTGCTCAGCTAAAAATAATGGTTCATGATTCATATGAAATGGTAGAAAAACTTACCAAATGCCTTCATATGATGCAACACAAAGTTTCCCTACTTCTGGAGTACAGGGATCCGTGTTGCCCTCACTCTGTAGAAACTGAAGTAGTTGTATAATTTTTTCCTCATTTTCAGCTTTGTGTACCATATATTGCCTACTATCAATTTTCAAAACAATCTTGACCTGTAAGAAACCAAACAAAAGCAATGAACTATTCCAACCTGCAAAATAAGACAGCACGGAACATTTAAATGAGCTGAATTGATCAATCCTGTGTAAGACAAAAATATTTGTGAAGACCTTTAACAGCTGGCAAAAGCACACACCAATCTTTTTTGGTTCCTTCCACAGGCAAACTGACTTATAAACTATTAACTCCAAAATTTTATACTTAAATGCTATTTTTATTTTATTTTTTTAAGCTAAAATATCAACCCCCAACTTATTGAAACAATTGATTGCAATATCTACATCACAAGGCAAAGATAATGGAACTGAAGCAACAGTGTGGTAGAACTGCTACTTTAATTTACATCACAGAAAGCATGGAGATGAATAACGGAACCTCTATGGAAGAACGCCAATAAATTCTCTATCTTCCTCTTGGTCATGTTATTTGAGTAAGTGTTAGACAGGAAGGTTGAAAAAAAGATTATGGATTAACATCTTGTTGACAATAAGGTCATTGAAGATTCAGACAGTGTCCAATCAATCCATCAGACATCACATAGATCCCATCAAGGAGAACCTTGAGGTATGCATGAACAAAAGACAAGTAAATTGTACAAATTTAATATTTGTGCTTGGCATTCTGCTCAACAATTTATGGAAATCACAGAAAATGAAAACCTAGATAACTGGACAGGGACTTGAACCCCACTCCAATGCAAGACCAGTATTACCTCTGCACCATCTCACTCTGTAGAAAACAGGCACTAATATATCAACAAAAATAATCAATTTTTGACATGAAAGTAACTAGATAGATAAAATCTACTCATCAAGTGTCAACAGGAGAAAATATATATATACATGATCATCCATCAGTAAACACAACAAATAGTAGTGTAATGTATGCAAAGCATTTTGCAAGTAGTTTTTTTCCTAGATCAGAAATGTTGTTCTACACTACTCTGTGGCCCATAAGTAAATTTAAATGTGGAAAAGCTAATGAACTGTCTTCAAAATTTCCAGAATTGCGTAAATGTGTGCACAAAGGAAAAACAAACATATTGGCACTAACAAAGAGTAAGTTTCTCACTTTTTGTTTGTCTCTCAACTTGTGGTTGTTGGCTCTCATTTTGAAAATACACATTAACTTCTCCTGATTTCAATATGACGTACAATTCACAATAGCTGCCACTGCAGCGAACAGATGACACAGAAGAAAGATAAATGGACACTCCTCACACAAGCTCTCTCTAAACTAATGTTAACTACAAAAAAAAAATACAAAAAAAATAAAAAAAAAATAAGGCTGATAAAATCATTATTTCAACATATTATTCTGCCTGTAGCAGAATTGCTTGTGAGATTGTACAACAAAATGAATTGTATGCTAGGGTCATTTATTGTACTTTTCCAAGTGTTTCACATTTGATAGAATAGGAAATAAAAAAAGTTAACTGATACAGTTTGTGAGACAGGCTTACCTTTGTGTAACAATCTGACTTAATCTCTTCTTTTCCCAAACCATGACCTGTTTTACTATCTGGGCTACCTTCACCTGATACAGCACAACTGTCAGGAAACCTACTAGTACATCCAATGTTGAGCTGCTCGCTAACAGATTTAGCAAGATTTTCGTCTGTAAATTTAGACTGCTGTTCTTCTGTCGATTTCAGTTGCTGCTCATCTGAGGATTTATGCTGCTGATGAACTAATGGCTTCTTTTCAATGGGTTTTGTTGGTGGTTTCTGCAAATAAAATTTGACCTTACAAACATTACACTAACACACTGCATTATTTCGCAACTCTAACACTTCAGCACCAACCATCAATTTTTCAGTTCAAATTGAGTGATCCTGCATACAAATCAGAACAGTATATCGAATTTTGGCACTAGTCTGGCCACAATGTGGACTGAGCACAGACACAGGTTTCGACCTATCTCACTCTCCCATATCTAAGTGCTCTGATTGGACAGGAAGCACGGGAAGTTCAAGTAGGTGGATTGAGCTGACTGCCTTCGGTTTTCCCCTGAATTTTGATGCACATAGATTACCAGAAATTATTCATTTTTTTGTGTAAGGACTAGAAGTGCAAAGAAGAAACATTTAACATCTACTGCTATCTTTTTAATGTATGGGAATAAAACATGAAAATTTATAACTGTGACTTACGTATAAAACTGGCTTTTTGTTTAGTAGGCTATAAGCAGATTTTGTTTTCTAAGACGTAAACTGGTAAGGAAAAGTTTGAATGTCATGATATAATTTAAGTAACAGGAATATTTAGTTCTGAAAGAATGCAGTAAATATAAATTAAGAACAAATTAAATAAATATTTTTCTATAAAATGAGGGAAAATTACTCTCCACTAATAATTACAGACAACTTTGGCTAATAATATTACAGACTACAGCCAACAGTATTACAGATTACATTTTATTCACATTAAACTTGCAGTGACAAATTATCATCATTTCAACACAGAGAAAAGCACTTTTGGCTTCTCTGCTTTTTAAAACACCTGCTACACACCTGACCATTTTGCCATAAAAATGTAAACCTGTCCTCATCCTGAAGGCACGGTCCTATTGCCTCTGTAACTGACTTAATCAGTTTAATGTGGACTCTGCACCACACTGCAACTCGACATTTTCACATTTATGTACCACGGCAAGAGGTGACAGAAGCAATTTTAGTCACAGAAAGGAAGACCCCCCCCCATGACCAATTTGGGAATCTAACACCAGATCTTATGGATCTGAGTCCGACACTTGAGCACTGAGCCACACCTACCTCAATATATTATGTTGTTACAAAAAACAACAGTATTCCCAGAGAATGTGGCACAAGTGTACCATGACACACACTTTGAAAGTCTTCATTCTTTTTCATCTAAGGAGGGCGATCACTTTTATTTATTGATAAACATACATGGCACACCAATTGGCAACTCCGCAGGTGCTGGCAAACCATGCTCTGGTCAAATGACTGCTCCAGCTTGTCTCCTACAGAAGCACCAGTGGTAACCAAGTTGAGTGCACTACTCTAACTCCAACTTACTCACCAGTTAACTGAATTTGCTTGCCAGTTCTACAATAGATACGTTTTACAGTCACTAAATCCCTTGCTTTACAGCCTTTATCAGGATGGAATCTGTGCAAACGAGGTACCTGAAGGATCATGGACAAAACATTTTGATTTAAGAATTCTGTAACTACAAATCACTTACAGCACTACAGCTACACATGACTTTCATTATTTATGAACAGGTTGTAGTAAGTAAGAAGGAAGAGGTGACTGCCACGTAAGAATTCTGGAGTTTCTCTCAGAGAAAAGGTTTCCACCATTTCCATCCAGCACTTGTGTTTCAGAAGTTAACACACTTTGGTGATTTTTTTTTCTATAAACCAAGATACATAAATCCCATTGGGAGATATAGCGGCAGTGCGGAGGACGTTTCAGGAGTTCTTGGTTCTGTGCAGTTTGGTCTTGGATGGAGTATGCCATCCCTTTCAAGGATTTACCCATTGGCATCCAGAAGTGAGTGATGCCAGGGCAGCAGCAAGAGGGAGCACGTGCCCCCTCCTGGAATCTATAAGGCTCATTACAAAATTCTCACATATTTATAACAATAACTGCCTGCGACACTACTAAACTGCAAATCTAACATTACGAAATGTGACAGAAAATACTCTGACTTTATTAATCACTAAATTGTACCAATTCCTTGACACAGCACAGAATTCTGTGTTATTCTACAGTCAATGTTCATAACAGAACAATGCCGAAATACTTTCTGATCATTTTTGTATCACTTCCTTGGAAAGTGCTCACCGAGCAGTATAAGGGAACCATTCCAACAACCTGGTGCGCAGATTCACTACCACAATGTGAACATGGCAGCAGTATACATGCCCGTCTTCTATCCTAGTTCCAACATGGATGGCCCCACATATTGCTGTGCAATAGAATCACAGCAGTAGACCAATGTGCGTTGGTGAAAGAAGAACATTCATGAAGATTTGCTGATTATTAAAGCACAGATTTCTAAGCAAAATGCATAATTTTTTCTACATTTTTAGGGATGAGTAGGAAGGTTACTTCCTAAGACAGACCTAGACAAGCAGTTTTAACTGTTTGTTTGCGCTAATTTTTGATTATTCTCCAAGGAAATGTTTTGCTTACTTATTTTATCATTTTTTAATGAAAACAACGTATTTACTGAAAACTTTGATTTTGAGAGCCCATATTTCAGTCCTAGCCCTTATTTTTCAGTAAGTGGTTCTCTTTTTTATCAGCTTATAAAAATTAACTTCAGTCAAATGCATAAGAAAGCAATGCTAAGATACATCCAGGATATTGTGAAATAATACTGCAAGGAGAAAAACTTGCTGTGAATGGTCAGATAAGTCATCACTTAATCAGTCCATTATTGCATCATAATAATGTCACTGGCATGAGCAGTAAATCCCCGAGTTCCTAGCTACAGTGCATTGCGCAACTCTCAATGATTTAAATGTGCACAATTTCTTGCTGTTATAATTATATAATGTCACCCACAAAAACTTCAAGCAGCATTCTTAAGCAAATCCTTAAATAAGTTTGCAAGAAATATTTTCAGTGAAGATGGCAATATCTTATTTTGTTTGGTGTTTGAAAAGAGTGATTCTCCATAGAAAAAATATGACATTGTGCAGTGCATTAAAATCACATGGCATAACATGAGGTTTCATTAAAAATATAAGTTAAAAAACATCTGATTGAAAATAATATTGGCAATAAATTGAGTTTTAGTGATACATTTTTCAAATGTGCTTAGCATTATTGGGTTCCAACACACTGTTGTGGAGATTGAATAATGTACAGCTTCGTATAATTTTAGAAAAACAAAAGGATACCGGACAATCTACATTGTGCAAAATCTATATGCCACAGTGTTTTCAAGAAATAATTTGTAATATTCAGAATACAATGAAGCACAAAAACATTTTATGGACTATAGGACACACTTTTTCCTTCGAAAAACTGCCTCCAAAATTCAGGTGTGTCTTAAACTCTAAATTAATACAACAATTTCCAGCGTTTGATTTAAAATTCCCACCTGTCTTAAAAATGGCCATATATTCGATGCTGCGAGAAACCTGTCTGTCTCTGGCAACATTCAACTCAGCTGGCAGCAGCAGCAGCGCACCAATGAAATGAACACGAGTTGCGGGAATTCACAAGCTTAGCTTGCTAACACTATCTCCCTCCCCCCCCCCCCAATCAGAAACCTAGAACACTGTCTAGCCCATGATGCATCATTGCAGCCTACAGTGACAGTGAACTTAAACTGAAATCGATTTGTATTATAGGTAATAGTACAATATTTTTGTTAGTAGCTACTTTTGTAATGGAAAAAAATAAAAGATATTCATATGATGTAGGCTATAAATTTAAAGTAATAGCCTATGTGGAAAAACATGGAAACAGAGCAGCTGAGTGGCATTTTGGCCCTCCACCAACAGAAAAAACCCTATACGATTCGTGGGCTAGTAAAAAGGAACTGGAAAAAAAATGAGGAAAACTAAATGTCAAATAGAGGACTGAATGCAAAGTAGCTGAAACTAGTAGACAATGTGCTGAAATGGATTCAAGGAGACTGACAAAAGACATTGGAACTAATACAAAAATGATTGAAATACACACATGTAAGCTAGTGCTACAGTGGAAATTAACAGACTTTAAGGATGGAGTTGGTTGGTGCTACGGGCTAATGAAGCGTCATGCACTTCGCATGTGAACCAAAACATCTCAGAAAATGCCACAAGAGTATGAAGAGAAAATATTATCTTCCTGTCACTTTATTATTCAACATCAAAAGAAAACCAGTGTGGAACTAAGCCAAACAGTGAATATGGATAAAACTCCTGTGACATTTGAATAACAGAACTGTTGCCATGAAAGACACTAAACGCAACTATAAAAATAAGTGTACATGAAAAAATGCACTACACTGTTTCCTTTTCATGCTTTGCTAATGGTGCTACACTTAATCCAATGATCATTTTCAAGCACAAAACAATGCCAAAACCTGAAATACTGCTAGGTGGTGGTGTTCACGTACATAACAGGGGATTAATGGACGAGGTTGGTGTAAAATAATGGATTAACAGAGTGTGGAAGAGAAGGAAAGGTACTTTATTGAAGAAGATTTCTCATCTTGTGCTAGATCAGTTTAGAAGTCATCTGAAAAATTCTGTGAAAGAGAAATTGATACATGGAAATACAGAGATTGCTGTTATTCTGTGAGGACTTACTTCACAACTGCAATCTCTTGATGTCTGATAAGTAAACCACTGAAACTGTATATGAGAGAGGAATGGAACAAATGGGTGATGGATGAAACCCAACATGAGCTTTAAAACAACCTACAATCAAATAAGTGTGTCAGTGGATAAAACGGTCAGTCTGGAGTGAGGGAAGACATAACATTTAAATCTTTCAAAAAGTGTGGCATAAGTAATGCTCTTGATGACAGTGAAGCCCATTATATATTAAGAGGACGACGATGACGATGATGATGATGATGATGATGATGATGAAGAAAGTTCAGATAAGGAATTTCAGCGATTTTAAAGGTCAGTTCAGTCTTAAAAACAAAGAGTATTTTTTAGTCTGGCTTTGCAATCTAATAACAAAAATAGTAAAACTTATTTTTTTTTTCTAAATTGCTTAAAATTTAATGTGTGTCAGTCTGTAGCATCATAGTCTGTAAAATACGGTATGGATTTCTATTGACAAAACCCCAAATCCATCGGCACAGAGAGAGAGTAGTGCTGTAGTTATGCAACAAAAGGATGGAGCGGTACATTTCTTCTTAATGTGCAAAAAACTGACCAAGGAAACCATTCCACTGCTGTCAAACTTTTCAATGACATTCTAGCTTTCTTGTGGTCAGAAGGGATACAGGATGACAGTGTATTATTATTTCCCAGTGAACCTGCTCCTTATATTAAAGTGGCAACTATAATAAAATTTCACAACACTAAATTTGTTCAACTGACTTGCCTTATTCACGGTTTACATTGTATCGTAGAAACTGTCAGAAATCAGTGTAACAAAGTGTGTCTTCTTGTTTCTGGTGTGAAAAAAGTATTTGTCAAGTCACCAATTACAATTCAAAAGCAGCACTTGAAAGCTATTGTAAATACTATTTTCTGTTATGTGTTACTGCGCTCCATATACCAATATGTTATAGGTGAGTTGTTGCCTTTACCTTATTATGTCCTGCTCCATTGAAAATTTTCAATATTTTTATACACTGAGGAATATTAAATTTTATTTAAAATTAATATTTCACTGAATTTCATGTTTTACTACCAGTCCTCTAAACTGCTTCGTCATGACAATTTAGTCACACCAAAACGTTAGCAAATTACTTTAATTGTGTCTTACATGGCATTTCAAGAGGTGTCCATCAGTAACAACAGTGGCTCCACGTAGTGAATGTACAGTAGCAGTTAGAAGTTAGTGGATGTAGTATCATCATCTAACCAACTCAGCGAGAGAAGTGTCTAGCCAGCATCATCCGCAGAAGTGATGATGTCCAGTCTTGGCAAACTTTCCCTGCAAGTCGTCATCAAACAAAAGCAGCCCAAAAAGAGTCCTACTCTCCTTCTGTGACAATCTAAGATATGTGTAAATTACCCTGTCTCCCCCACACCACAAAATAAGGCTGAGTGATTCCATTTCATTATTTTTTTCTTGTAAGTGAATGATTTAATTAAATGAGGAAGGTCAACTATTATGTCAAACTCTGAGATGGGGCACTAGACCAATTTAAGAATAACAAAATGTATCTGCCACAGATTTACAAGAAAATCATCCAAGCAGTAACCTAAGGTAGTTTAGGAAAACTGTAAACATGTAAATCACGACAGCCACGCCTCCAAAACAAAATGTCTATTTGAACCAATGCTGACAATAATGAGATACAGGAAACAATGATTCAAGCTCCAATATAAACAGAAGACTGCTATGATGGAGAAAATAGAGAGACGATTGTTGTTGTTGTTGGTATGTTTAAGGGGGACTAAACAGCGGTCATCAGTCCCCCATTCCAAAATCAGGCGAGCCGAAAATCTACGGAGCAGATAAAAACCAAAGGGGGAGGAGACGTCCCCCCAGGCGCTAAAAGAACACAAATGCAGCAACAAACACTACAGACAAGAACAGGACAGAGGAACACCAGACAGAAAGAAACAGAAGAAAGGAGGATGGCCGGAGACTGGTTGACTGACCATGAGAAAAAAAGGGAAAGAGTCAACCATCTGACGGCACACCAGAACAGCAACAGACACAAGGACAAAAGACACAAAAGGGAAAGGCGCAGGACTTCCCTAAATCGAACCATAAAAACGACTACTACGGATAAAATGTAAAACAGTGTCAGCCATGGAGGCATCGTCGGATAAAACCAAAGCCAAAGTGCCCGGGAGATTAAAAGATTGCCGGAGTGTGCGCAGTCGAGGACACTCCAGCAAAATGTGGCCGACCGTCAGCCGGGACCCACACAAGGGGGGGATCCTCCTGACGCAACAGATGGCCGTGCGTCAGGTATGTATGGCCGATGCGCAGCCGACACAGGACTACCGAGTCCCTGCGAGAAGCCCGCAGGGAGGAACGCCACACATCGGTCGTCGCCTTGACAGCCCGCAGTTTATTCGGGGCTGTCATGCCACGCCACTCAGCAGACCACATCCCAATCAGCTGACGGCGCAACACCATCTGCTGGTCGCGAGCCGTAAGGCCGACCTCCAAAGCCGGGGCGTCGATCGCCCCTTTGGCCAGCCTGTCTACACGTTCGTTCCCTGGGATGCCAACATGACCGGGCGTCCAAACCACGACCACCGAACGACCAGAACGGGCAATGGCGGAAACAGTCTCCTGAATGGAGGACACCAGAAGAGAGGAGGGATAGCAGCGGTCGATGGCCTGAAGACTGCTCAGGGAGTCACTGCAGATCACGACGGACCTACCTGAGCAGAAACGCATATGCTCAAGAGCGCGCAAGATGGCCACCAGCTCTGCAGTAAAAATACTGCAGCCAGCCGGCAAGGAGCGTTGCTCAACATGGGCAGCATGAGCAAAAGCGTAGGCAGTGCGACCATCAACCAGGGAACCATCCGTGTAGACAGGCTCACAGCCCGGAAATGATTCGAGGAGCGCAAGAAAACGGCGACGGAGGGCCACAGGCGGAACCGAGTCCTTAGGTCCCTGTGCCAAATCCAGACGGACGGACGGCCGGGACAAACACCAGGGAGGCGTAGGTGTACGGACCCGGAAGGGAGGCAGAAGAGGGAATGACCCCAGTTCTGACAGCAGGGACTGGACACGGATAGCTACGGAAAGCCCAGACCTAGGTCGCCGTTCGGGCAGATGGAGGACCATGGCAGGGAAAAGCAGGCGACGATTGGGATGGCCTGGCGAGCAATGGACGTGGACAGCATAGTCGGCGAGCAGACGATGGCGGCGAATACGCAGCGGGGGAACCCCGGCCTCCACCAGCAGACTATCCACGGGACTAGTGCGAAAAGCGCCAGTTGCAAGCCGAACCCCACAGTGGGGTATGGGGTCTAACAACTTCAACACTGAGGGTGACGCAGACCCATAGGCCAGGCTCCCAAAATCAAGCCGGGACTGCACAAGGGCTCTGTACAATCGCAGCAGCGTGCAGTGATCTGCACCCCAAGACGTGTGGCTAAGGCAGCGGAGGGCGTTGAGGTGCCGCCAGCATTTTTGCTTTAGCTGAGTAACGTGAGGAACCCATGTGAGCCGGGCATCAAACACAAGTCCCAAGAAGCGGCAAGTGTCCACCACTGCAAGCAGGTGGCCGTTGAGGTAAAGTGCAGGATGAGGGTGGACCGTCCGACGCCTGCAGAAGTGCATTACTCGAGTCTTGGCAGCAGAGAACTGAAAACCATGAGTCAGAGCCCATGATGCTGCCTTGCAAACGGCGACTTGCAACCTGCGTTCAGCGACTCCCGTAGTCGTGGAGCTAAATGAGATGCAGAAGTCGTCGGCATACAAAGAAGGAGACACCGACGACCCCACTGCTGCAGCCAGACCATTAATGGCCACTAAAAATAAGGAGACGCTCAACATCGAGCCCTGCGGGACCCATTTTCCTGTATATAAGAGGAACTAGAGGTGGCACCGACTAGCACCCGGAAAGAGCGGCGCAATAAAAAGCTTTGAAGAAAAGCCGGGAGCCGACCACGAAGACCCCACCCATGCAACGTGGCGAGGATGTGATGCCTCCATGTGGTGTCATACGCCTTCCGCAGATCGAAAAATACAGCTACGAGATGCTGACGTCGGGCAAAGGCCGTACGGACAGCAGATTCCAGCCGCACCAAATTGTCCACTGCAGACCGGCCCCGACGGAAGCCACCCTGGGATGGAGCGAGGAGACCGCGCGACTCAAGGACCCAACACAAACGCCGCCCCACCATACGTTCGAGCAATTTGCACAAAACGTTGGTGAGGGTAATGGGACGATAGCTGTCCACCGCCAGTGGGTCCGCACCGGGCTTCAAGATGGGGACAATAAGACCCTCTCGCCATTGCGACGGGAACACGCCTTCGCTCCAAATGCGATTAAATATCGCGAGAATGTGTCTCTGGCAGTCCCTGGAGAGATGCTTCAGCATCTGCGCGTGGATGCAGTCTGGGCCTGGCGCTGTATCAGGGCAGTCGGCGAGGGCAGCGAGGAATTCCCTCTCGCTGAAAGGAGCATTGTATTTTGCAGAATGACGCGTGTGGAATGAGAACGGCGTCCGCTCGGCTCGCTCCTTTAGAGAGCGAAAGGCGGGGGAATAGGATGCAGTCGCAGAGCTCTGAGCAAAGTGCGCGGCTAGCCGTTCAGCAATGGCGGCAGCATCCGTGCAGACAGCGCCGTCCAAGGAGAGCCCAGGAACACCCATAGGGGTCTGGGATCCATAAATCCGCCGGATCCGGGACCACACGAGCGAGGAGGAGACACGGGAGCCCAGGGAGGAGACGTACCTCTCCCAGCACTCCTGCTTACGCCGTGCAATAAGACGACGGGCGAAGGCACGGAGCCTCTTAAAGGCGATGAGGGTCTCCAGAGACGGGTGCCGCCTATGACGCTGGAGAGCCCGCCTACGGTCGCGAATAGCCTCAGCAATCTCCGGCGACCACAAGGGGACAGCCTTCCCCCGAGGGAGGCCAGAGGAACGGGGGATGGCAGCCTCGGCCGCTGAAATGATGGACGTGGTGAAAACACGGACCACCTCGTCAATGTCACCCTGTGGGGGAGACGCAATGGTGACAGCGGAAGTAAAAGCTGGCCAGTCAGCCCTGTGGAGTGCCCAGCGGGGCAAGCGCCCAGAAGAATGACACTGGGGCAGTGACAAATAGATGGGAAAATGGTCACTACCACACAGGTCAGGATGCACTCTCCAGTGGAGGGATGGGACGCGTCCAGGGCTGCAAATAGAGAGATCGATGGCCGAGAACGAGCCATGGGCCACACTGAAATGCGTGGGAGCACCGGTGTTCAAGAGGCTAAGGTCGAGCTGAGCCAACACATGCTCCACGGCCCGACCACGATCATCGGAGACAGTCCCACCCCATAGAGGGTTGTGGTCATTGAAATCGCCCAGCAGCAAAAAAGGTGGCGGCAGTTGGGCTATCAGAGCAGCCAGGACATGCTGCGCGACAGCACCATCAAGTGGAAGGTAAATACTGCAGAAGGTGATAGCCTGTGGCGTCCACACCCGAACAGCGACAGCCTCTAAAGCTGTTTGTAGAGGTACAAACTCGCTGTGAAGAGAGTTAAGGACATATATGCAGACGCCACCAGACACCCTTTCATAAGCTGCCCGGGTCTTAAAATAACCCCGATAGCCACGGAGGGTGGGGGTCCGCATTGCTGGAAACCAAGTTTCCTGCAGAGCAATGCAAAGGAAAGGATGACGGCTGAGAAGTTCGCGGAGCTCAGCGAGATGGTGGAAAAAACCGCTGCAGTTCCACTGGAGGATGGTATTAGCCATGGATGGGAAAGGCGTGAAGGGATTGGGGAGGCAGATTACGCCTCCGGGGCCCCTGCTGCTACTGAGTCACCACCTGGACAACAGCCATCTACTGCATCCGAGGGACTGGCGAGATCCATGTCCTCAGCGGACGCCAGAATCTCCACCTCATCCTCAGACGCAGAGCTTGTAGGAAGCGGTGGAATGGGTGCCACCGCAATGTCGGTAGCCTTGGGGAGTTTCTTCTTCTTCTGCTTCTCGCGCTGCGCCTTGGGTGGTTCAGGCTGGGAGGGCGTCACCGGGTCAGTCTCAGGGACAGACGATGACCGTGTGTCCCGACGACCAGGGACTGGCGGTTGTTTGAGCCACTTGCGGCCGTCGGCTTTGGAACCGGTCGGAACGTGCGAAGGGAGGTCCCCAAGGGACCCCTTCCTTACGAGAGTAGCCGAAGAAGTCTTACGCTTCTCCGGCTGGGAAGGGGGGACTGATGTCCCCGATGGTTGGGGGGGTGTTGCTCCTGAAGTAGGTGGAGCAGGAGCAACAGGAGGTTTAGTGCCCCCCACCAGCAAGGGGGCAGGTGTGGGACTTCGACTCTGAGAGCTGACTGGAGCGGATGGAATTGTAGAAGGAGTGACAGTTGCGGCATAAGAAGCTGTCATGCGCACTGGATGAAGCCGATCATATTTCCGCTTCGCCTCAGTGTACGTCAGGCGGTCGAGAGTCTTTATTTCCATGATCTTCCGCTCCTTCTGCAGAATCGGACAGTCTGGCGAGCAAGGCGGATGGTGCGCACCACAGTTCACACAGATTGGAGGCGGCGCACAGGGATGATCAGGATGGGAAGGTCGACCGCAATCGCGACAGACGAGGTCGGAAGCACAGCGTGAAGACATGTGGCCGAACTTCCAACACTTGAAGCACCGCATCGGGGGAGGGATATACGGCTTGACATCACAACGGTACACCATCACCTTGACCTTCTCAGGTAACGTGTCACCCTCGAAGGCCAAGATGAAGGCACCGGTGGCAACTTGACGATCCCTCAGACCCCGGTGGACGCGCCGGACGAAATGGACACCACGGCGCTCCAAGTTGGCGCGCAGCTCGTCGTCGGACTGTAAAAGGAGATCCCTGTGAAAGATAATGCCCTGGACCATGTTCAGACTTTTATGGGGCGTGATAGTGACGGAGACATCCCCCAGCTTAGTACAAGCGAGCAAGGCCCGCGACTGGGCGGAGGATGCCGTTTTTATCAACACCGATCCGGACCGCATCTTGGACAAGCCCTCCACCTCCCCAAACTTGTCCTCTAAATGCTCTACAAAGAACTGAGGCTTCACAGATAGAAAAGATTCCCCATCACCTCTGGTACAGACAAGATATCTGGGCGAATACGTCTCACTGTCACGCAATGCCTGTCGTTCCTCCCAAGGTGTGGCGAGGGAGGGGAACGATTTGGGGTCATAAACGTTACCTTTAAAATGGGCTCTTGAACGCTTAGAGACTGCTGACGGCTGGCCGCCAGCGATAGATGATGTACCACGCTTCATTGCGGGTCATCCGCCCTGATGCCACCTACTCCGACCAAGGGCCCTCCCCACGGGCGCCACCCAGCCACAGCAAAGGCCACCTGGCAGGATGGCCATTGCCGGGAGTCCCGATGCCCCAGGGAGATGGGCATCTACTCCTTGGCATACGTGGGGAGTGAACGGCGCAGGCATCAGTAGAGCGATCCCTGTGTTGTCAGGGGGCTACAACCAAGAGGGTACATGGCGGCCCCACCACAATGGACTGGCTACCGTGCTGGATCTTAGGTGCAAAAATGGCCAAGATCGTCGTCGCAGTTAAAAGAAACACTGCAGAGTGCAGCGTGGTAATCGCCCAAGAGATCGAAAACGAGCGGGACACCATTGCAACGACGAGAAAGACGGCTAAAGGTCTAATTGCACGACGGATACAGTGCACCATGTAAGGCGCCCTTCCCCAATTGGCTCGCTCTTCGGAATAATTTAGAAAGATGGAGGTCAAACCCGAGAGGGGACCATCACATAAGGCCGAAACGTTTGAGACTCCTTTTAGTCGCCTCTTACGAATGGGCAGGAATACCGCGGGCCTATTCTTACCCCCGAACCCGCAGGGGGGAATAGAGAGACGAGAACAGATAAGTAACAAGTTACTGAAAAGTGTTGGACAGCTGTAACTGCATTTTTCTTACAAACAGTTACATTAACATTCTGCAAGCATGAAGCAATAACTCATCTTTTATAGAAAGATATAAACAAGATATAAACAATGTATACATGAATTTCAACAGAAAAGTAATGGCAATGGCATACCATGAATATTACATTGCAAGTGGTTGACCGGCAGGGATGGGAGGATCTGTTTCATCTTTAATAAAGAACTCAGATTCTAAGTGACGCGGACTGATAACATAATAGCAAGAACACACAAGAGAATTTAACTGATAATTTCATTGAATCCTTCACGAGACAAATGTAAGAATTGTATTTACATCATAGGATCTGCCACCTTTACTGACAACTCATGCAGGATAGATTACGTGTGAGATTAATGTAGAGAACAAACCAACAGGAAACATTTGACAGTGCAAGTCAAGCAGTTTATTCAAAGTTATCATGATAAAGCCTACAGATCAACAACTTCGTTAATCTGGAAAAAGAGAGAAAAATTATTTGAGGAAACTCACAAGGTATTAAGCTGAAACCTATAAAAGATGCTCTATCAAATGGAACTACACAGAAAAGGATAAGGACATATCATCAAATAAATTGTTAGAAACAGCAAAAATCTGAAAGCATGAGAAGTTGCACGTAACAGGGAACTACACTTGTCAAGTCAAAAGACAGGAGAATGATATACTGAAAACAAAAGCCAGCCTGGCCAAGGCAAAATTTTAACAGTGAAAAAGGCAAGAAGCAGCAAAGTGTGAAAATGAGGCAGTAAGGAAAGACAATAAAACTACAACTGCTATGAAATGAGGTTGTGCACCTGCCAGTTAGACAGCTTAAGGAGCTAACATAAGCTGTAAAATTAAACACACATGAGAAAACTGGCCCCACTGAAATAATTCAATGTTAGTTATTAGTGAAGATTTTAGTTATCAGGTCAAACAGCAAAAACATACAAAATAACCACATTTTAATTACTGAACTGTTCAATTCTCCTTAAAATAAAAAACCATCTCCTTCCTCAGAGTACACACACACACACACACACACACACACACACACACACACACACACAAAAAGCTACAATCCCTCCTGTCTCTCTCAGCCAGCCTACAAAGGATATTGCTGAAAAAGACACTCATGCCACTATCCTACAACACAGCTCTAAGACTTTAGACCTATGCCTTGAAGGACTAATTGGCTACGTTTAATGTATGAAGAGGACGGCACAAATGGAACAACTTTGTTTGACACACAGTAGAACTTCACAAGAATATTAGAAATTCTTAACTGGTAGACTAAGATAGACATCAATTATCCCACAATAGCTTATTTAGAAAAATTTCGCTAAGTTTTATTACGAGGGGAATCTAGGAATGTGCTATTATCTCTGTTGTATCCCCAAAGACACCTTGAATAGAGGAGTAGACTAATTACAGAACACACAGACTCATTTACGCAGTTATTCTTCCTAATGTTCACTGGCAACCCTAACAAGTGGTATTGTGGGATGTATGCTCAGCCATGTTCTTCACAATGGTTTGCATAGTATATATGTAGGTGAAGATATTTTAAATAAATGGTCATAGATATTTCAATTTTTCTTTCATGACAAACCAGTTGCGTGTATTTGTGTACATCACCATCACATCACTCTTCTCTTCATTGCTCCAACCCTTGTCTGTTCAATCTATCTGCTTCTGAATATCTTTTCACTCAGCCTCCCTTTTATAAATACAGACACTCGCATGAAGTTCATTTTATCACCACCTAACATTTTGTTTAGTGCTCTTGAATCTCGTACATTAATACAATGAAGGAAGAGAGAAATTCTGTATTGGCTCAATTACAATGGCTTCCTTTAAAACTTTTATCATTTCTTCAGGTGTCACAACAGAAGTACAACACACACTAAATTCCCTTTTCTCTATCTTTTTTTGGTCCATACTTGTGTAGTATAGCCCTTATTTTATCTTTTATCACATAATCTAATGTTTCATGATAAGGGATGTTACCAGAAGAACCTTAACATGTTTATTACAATTTTGCTCGACTAATCAATCCCAATGACCAGACAAGTTGTACAGCCACCCCTCTTGAATTCTGAATCTACACTGCTGCTCTGTTAAGTTGCACAAGTGATCTTATTCCCAGTTCTGTGATTCTAGGACACAGTTTGCTCAGTTTGCAATTTCTTACACAGGAACCTTTTGGAGTAGCCCCCTTCAATCTGTCAGAGTCCAGACCTGTGACCAGTGCGATGCACACAGGATAAAAAAGTCAAATAACCACCTCTGAAGAAATCCAAAGACTTCAGCACAAAACATTCAGATAATTTAACACTATCCTGTCCGGTGACACCACAGTGGTGTCACGCGCGAAATAGCGGTCAACGGCCGGCGACACCAGAGTGCTGTCGCGAGAATAGTATCGCGCAGTGGCCAGCGACAGCACTTTAGTATCTTTTGCAATCTTTTGGTGTTTTGTATTGGTAACAATAAGTTAAACACGTCAACAAGTGTTTTGTTTTTTAAGTACTTGTGCCCCTTCATCATAACAGCTGAAAGAGATAATAGGATTATTTACAATGAATGCACGGACGTCTTGTCTGACGTTCCGGACGACTTGGTCGATTGGGAAGAAGACATTGGGTATCAAAAAAATGAAACTGTAGTAGAATCGTAGGAAGATAGTGAAATGCGTCCAAGAAGAATTCTGAGATGCTACGGTTGCCAACTGATTCGGATGAATCAGACGAAGAAGACAATGTACAGTGGTCAGACTTTAATTTACCGAGGACCAATAATAAATTTGAAAGATCCCCGGGTCCAAACTTATTTTCCAAAGATACACAGAGGGTCGAGGATATCATAGAATTATATATTGGGAATGATCTATTTGAATATTTTAGCAACAAAACCAACAAGTACCATAGTCAAAATTGCAATAGAAGGAAACTGGATTTAAAAAATGCCAAATTTGTCGACATTACGAGACCCAAACTTAGAAAATGGTTTGGGCTTGCTATACTTATGGGAATTGCAAAAAAAAAAAGCAAGGATCGATGATTACTGTTCAACGAATCCGTTGATAGACACACTGATATTCCGCAAAATGATGTCACGCAACCGATTCAGACAAATATTATCATTTTTACATTTTTCTGGCAGCAACAAGAAAACCAGATAATGCTGACCAGCTTGTCAAAGCGCAATTCGTAATTAATTATTTTTCCAAAAAGTTTAAAGAAACGTTTAATCCAAGTCAAAACCTCTCAATTGATGAAGGAATGATGACGTAGCATGGACGCTTAAATTTTAAAGTTTACAATCTGTCGAAAATTACAAAATACGGCATACTCATTTGGATGCTGTGTGATTCGAGTATGGGTGTACATTTCCTCAATCAAGATATATTCTGGCACTGGACAGCCTTTAGTAAAAACAGTGATGGAGCTACTGACACCTTCTGATGGAAAGTGGCATCACCTCTGCATGGATAATTATTGTAACAGTGTAGAACTTGCAGAGAAGTTACTTGAAAAGAAAATTCGAGTTTGTGGGATGATACGGCAAAACAGAGGATTTCCGGAAAATTAAAGAGCGCGAAAGTCAATGTGTTTGAAGCTTGTCATCAACGGAAAGGTGACAAGCGGCCAGTGACAAGCTAAGTAATCTGACTTAGCGCTGCCGGCGCGAAGCGAATAAATTTGTACGAGACATGCAGACGGCAAAGTGGTAACAGAGCTCACATTGTGTGTTGTAATTGCTAAGTTACTACCTGTTAGTACCAACTCTTTTTTTACTTTTATTAAAAAGCAAGTGTTAATAAATAAATATTGATTTATTTAATTACGAATCAATTGGAAATTCAAGTAATCACAAAAATGTAAAACATCAAATACAAAACACAGTAGAACTTCGATTTTATGTTGTCCGATGTTACATTTTTCGTGATTCTAGATCATAAATTTGTAGCCTCTGTGAAAAACCCACAAGATAAATGATAAAAATTCCCCGATTTTACGTTTCTTCCTAGTAAGATATATGTCGATTCTACATTCTTACTCAACATGTCGCTTGACTTCATCCAGTTTTCTTCCTACCGACATATAATGTGACTGAACGAGTTATTAAGCGGCACAAGAAACAGAGGCTTCACGCGACGGGTGGTGGTGGAGTTAACGGAAATTTTAGGCCATTACAGTGGAGACGGGAGACGTGAGAGAGGAAGTGCTGACATAATGGATGATCGGCATTTCCCTACCAACTTACAATGTTTAGTTTCATCTTGCAATCACTGCTATCATGCGGTAGTAATGGAAAAATAGGACAGTTGACCCCAAGTGTTCCAGACCGAGCCGCTACATGATGAAGGGCCTCAGCCTCCACCTTTCCTCGTTTTAACATAGGATTAAACAGCCAACAGGTTGCACATAAATGGTAGGGACATTGATCTAGGTTTTGACACATACTAGTGGTAGCTTCAGCAGAATAAATGTCACTAAATCTTGCAAGCTAAACATAACAAATGAGATATGACCAAAAACACGTTAAACAAGATTACAATTTTTATGATGCACAATCATTGCTAAAAAGCAGTAATCAGAATTTCGAGCAGCTATTCTCCTGTCAAAAGTAAAATATAATATTCTAGCCTTTGCTACAAGTGCCCAACTGGGATCAACATAAGACTGATCGGCACAGTGGCTTACAATGCTGCCACGAATACAATACGAGTTGCACCACCTAACAAGCGCGGAGAGTAACGTGTGCCAATTTGAAACATTATAACAAAAATACTTGAAAAAAAAAAAACAACAATTAATTTAAAAAAAAAATATAGAGAGCTTAATGTCTTTCTGAAAATACAGAGTAGTCAAACAAATTAAGTGTAACAGAGCCATCTGTTAGGTTTTACAGAAATTACTATTAAATAAAGGACAGAAGGACATAGAAATAATCTTACGAACAGCTGTACAATCCAGAAAATATTTGCATGAAGGTAACATCAGCAGCACGTATCTAAGAGATTAGAGTAAAATATATCTAAAAACAAAGATGATGTGACTTACCAAACGAAAGCGCTGGCAGGTCGATAGACACACAAACATACACACAAAATTCAAGCTTTCGCAACCAACGGCTGCTTCATCAGGAAAGAGGGAAGGAGAGCGAAAGACGAAAGGATGTGGGTTTTAAGGGAGAGGGTAAGGAGTCATTCCAATCCCGGGAGCGGAAAGACTTACCTTAGGGGGATATGGGTGTGTGTGCGAGTGTATACCTGTCCTTTTTCCCCCTAAGGTAAGTCTTTCCGCTCCCGGGATTGGAATGACTCCTTACCCTCTCCCTTAAAACCCACATCCTTTCGTCTTTCCCTCTCCTTCCCTCTTTCCTGATGAAGCAGCCGTTGGTTGCGAAAGCTTGAATTTTGTGTGTATGTTTGTGTTTGGTTGTGTGTCTATCGACCTGCCAGCGCTTTCGTTTGGTAAGTCACATCATCTTTGTTTTTAGATATATTTTTCCCACGTGGAATGTTTCCCTCTATTATATCCATATCATAGATTAGAGTAAAATAATGTTTTGAATCCAGAAGCTCGCGAAGTATAGTAAAAATAGAGGAATCAAAATTCTGCGAGCAGTGGAGTGCAACTGCTGAAAAAATTTATGTTATGTAGTTGTAACTGTTCAATGAGGATGAGGCCATCGTTATTAGAAACACACTTGAAGTCCTCCAGCTCTTCAAGTTCATCGAGCCTATGATCCTCCTTTTCTCTACGTAAAATAGAAATTTGTTTAACGCGTTTTGGTTTGTGTTCGGAAATTAGCAGACAATCAGCAAAAGTGGAACTGTGTACATTAGAGCCTCTTTTTCCCAACAAATGTTCGTTGTACCTGACACTGAAAGACATTCCAGCTTATCCTATATAATAAATGGGACACACATAACAAGTGGTTTTACACACTCCTCATGGAAAAGGCAACTCTGAATTCATATTTTTTTAATCAGAAGATGAGGAATTTTATGCTAAATAGAGCCTAGAAATGGTATCGAGAAAGCATTTTTATACTCATTACTGTCAGGAATAGCACCGCTGCGTAAAGTGGCCACTTTAGCATCAGTTTTAACTTAGAAGATCTTGTCAACTAATGTGGGATCACAGTCTTTATTAACTGCAATAGTTTTTATTATGTTCACCTCCTCATGTCAAGTGAAAAAGGCACAGATATTCCACAATGAATGGCTGAATGGAAAAATGCTTCCTTTTGGAAATGAGGCTGCACTGAACTAGTGGGTAGAATTTGATTCGTATTAGTGGCTTTTCGAAAAATACTGAAAGAAAGCGCCGTCATCAATAGCACTACTGTGGTCTAATTAGCTAAGCTGACGATCATTATTTTCTGATTCACAAGTAAAGCTAATTTTTTCGTGAAACTATCACAAATTTCAAACAAATGCAGAATTCCTTCCCAGGAACTACTGTGTATTATCAAAATGTCATCTATGTACTGAGCATAAGACAAAATACCAAGATGAGCAACTGAAAAATTCTTGAAGAATCTCTCTTCCAGTGAATTAATGAAAGAAAATACTGAACAAGATGCCTGCCAGTGGGTTACCCATTGCCCGGCTATCAGGCTGATGCTATAATTTATCACTAAAAACAAATAGTTGTATTTTACTACTACTCCTAGTTAACAAATCATGTCAGTGATTTGCTCCTAAAAATATCTTTTTTAAAAGTACTGAAAGTTTTTCTCAACAATGTCAATGGTTGTTTGAACAGGTACATTAGTACACAGGTTCGTAATATCTAATGAAAATAATTTATTATCTTGGTCGCACTCCAGGTCTTTGACTTTACTGACCTCATTTTGACTATTGTCGACAATATTATTTTGAAAAACAAAGGATTTCTCATTTTTTCGTGAAGAAACCTTGCTCATATGGACTTTTCATGCTGTTCACAATCGAACATATCGGATGGTGACTTATGTACTTTAAACTAGGAATACAATTTTGGGGCCTGTGGATTCATATTAATAAGCTGTTTTTTTAATGAAATGGTTTGATCAAATGCACAGTGCTGTTAACACTGCCCTAATTTCTTTTTGTATCATAGGGTTTGGACCCTCAACTTGCTCCAAAACATTACTCTCCTCAAAAAATTGTTAAGTTTTACACACACATTCGTTCTGAGCAGCAATGATTACAGCAGCATTCCCTTGTCACACTTCATTACAAAAGGCATTGATTTCTTTTAGTTTGACATTAACATTTTTAATCAATTATGAAATGGTAGCTACATTGACATAGGTTTGCACATTTATGTGCATCCTATTGGCTGTTTAATCCTATGTTGAAACTAGCATACGGTTGCTGAATAACAGCCATGTTTAAAACTGTAAGATTTCTACCAGCCCAGGTGTCTAAGGTTGTATCAAAATACAAAGACATAAGAAGAAAACTGTTAAACACAGGCAGGGCTATTAATTTTAATAAGCATTGTGAAGAAAATGGACTTTTGCCAAGTTACATTAATTCCTATTTTAACATCAGACAGTGCATGAAGGATCCAAAAACATTTCAGTGCCTAGTTAAAAAAATTATTTCTGACAAAATCCGTGCTTTATACAGAAAAGGACCAATTAAAAGAAAAGACCTATGTTTCATAACAACAACCAAGACACTAAATTGTCTTCATTAGATATTACGAACCTATATACTAACATACCTGTTCAACCAACCATTGACATCATTGAGAAAAACTTGCGTACTTTCAAAAAGTAATATTATGGTTGTCACTCGCCATATAGCAGAGACATTGAGGGGCAGATAGGCACAACAAAAACAACTCAATTATAGCGTTCGGCTGTCAGAGCCTTTGTGTCAACAATAGACAGGCATGCGCACACTCGCGCAAATCACAGATTCAGTTGCCTGAGACTGTGTGTGTGTGTGTGTGTGTGTGTGTGTGTGTGTGTGTGTGTGGCGGGGAGAGGGGGGGGGGGGGGGGCACGTTCAAAACTGTAACCTATCCTTGTGCCACTTATAACTCTGTCTTGTCTTTTTGCATCTATTTCCAAAGAACTGTATTTAGCAAAAAATCAGTCATCAATCTTTTAAATTTAAACACTGACTCTAAAAGAATATGCTTGGTCAACATCAAAGAAACGTTGGCTATTCCAGCTAGTGAGGTCTAGTTGACTGGTGACCTGATACGTCACCCAACAGCCAGAGCAACCACTTCACACACACACACACACACACACACACACACACACACACACTTATATAGACAGCCTACTAAACATTCGAAATTCTTGAAGTATTGGATTATGAAGTAGTGAGCACAGAAGCCGTAAATCAAAGTCTGTGCGAAAATTTCAATCACAAATCCATAAACAAAGGAATTTCAAAATTATGTCGTATAATAGGCCTATTACGAAAAGTGGGTTTTGCCACAGGTAATACTGTAGGGTACTAACTGAAAAGACTACCACCTTTGCTAATGATGTATGAGGTAACTGAGCCATTTCCCAACACACTAATGCCAAAAAATTATACCTTGCACACACAGTTTTGAGGGTTCTTGCATTTCTAGTTCACCTCAAAAATAACAATTTTACTTGTAGTAGTTCTGCCTGAAGCGTGTCAACAGAGCCAGAACGTATCGTGCCTCTATCAACTGCAGTCAACATAGGCTACTCCATTTGCTATGTGGGGCACCGCAGTTAACAGGACATGTTCAGTGAACAGTTGTGAGATGGCTTGTTCGTCTTTGTTGCAGTCCTCAATGGTGTTTAATGCACTATGATGGCAGAGAGAACTGTTAAAATTTAACGGATTGTTGGAACAGAGAAACACTGAAATCACAGCAGGCTTAACCTTATTTCATGTTCACTGGTATAAATAAGTATCAAGGGTGAAGGTAAACATGCTTTCTCGAAACCTGCTGCGTTTACAATACAATAAGAGATGAGTTTGAAATGCAAACGGCACACACTGGCAATACCGCAGAACACTCCACTACAACTACTCAACACAATGAACACGGAAAAGTTTGCACATAATACACTACAGGTCACTGCGCTCATGTTAGCAGAGTATGTTGCACTGTCATAGGCTACAGAAGGAAGAGACATACCTCCACATGTTAGAATCTGACACCTTTCACCGTATCACACACTTTTTGGGTCAATTTGCCATGCTCATTAATTTCTGCTTTTTTCTGGGTGAGCAAATAAGAAAGATGTCCCACAAATGCGTATTTCGACATATAACTTGTTGTCGTAGCACATCAGAAAATAGCTCGATTGTCTTGTACCCGGATACCAATTTCAAATATTTTATGACTTTTTACTTGCTGTTACACATCTGTGGTTTATTTAAGAACAGATGAAAATAATTACCACAGATTATTGTATAAAACATTGTATATACATTTAATTTCCTTTCACACAATGTATTTGGGCGGTTACAATTTTTAATCCTGTATACCAATTACATTCTGCTTTTACCTCAATCTTGCATTTAACTCTGGACTGCACAAAAATGTAGAATAGGGACTTAACAGTAATTTTTTTTATTTTTAGAGACTGAATAGCATTACTGAAAAATGTAAATTTTTATTTAAAATAAGGCTTTTTGATTTCTATATCAAATATTAATTTATTTTCATGTAATAAAAGATGTTATCTTTATTTAAAAATTTTGATTCAATATTTGTTGATAAACATTTGCATCTGATAATAAAAAGTCGAAAAAATGTTTAGGATTACAAGCCTTCTACGTTAAAGACTATTTTTAAATACTGGCTGCACTACCAGTCACTATGTTAAAATACTCTACGCAAATATTTTTTAGTTAACAGCACTAACATATCTTCGAAACGTCAAAGGCAATTTTTTCTTTTAGGAAGTACATCTTACCACTTTGGAAAATTAGTGCTCATGCACTGACCTTCAAATCTCTAAGTATGAGGAAAATCTAAGTCCATAAGATCCTCCTGTTAGTACAGAAACGCTTTACAAACCCCCATTGAAAAAGTACAATAATTGTAGCATTCACTAAGGAAATATCTGTAAATCCATTGTTTACTCAATTAACTCTAAAGACTTCAACCCTCACTTCTCTTGTTGCTTCGTAAAGGAGATTTAGAGTTCATGTTGAATCTTGAGGATGGGGTTCATAGGCATGATTAAGGAAACTGCATAAAATTTAATTCTGTATGACTGGACTGGGATTTTTAACCTCACTATTCCCAATACATGTCTAGCCCCTTCACCACTATGCAACTTCACTTCGTGTTATTCAGGCCTCACACAGCCACCAAAACCCTCTTCCAGGCACTTAAGTGACGTTTGCAGAGTATCCATGTAGATGCAGAATGTCATAGCAGCCCGAAAGTCTGCACTTCAATACTGTATTCTTCACAATAACCCATATATTTATAAATTACAAGTGGAGGATGATCTCAATTTGTAGCTACTATTATTAGCAAATTTCACATTATATTGCCTGTTTCTACAGGTTGTATACGAGGGCAAGGAAAAAAATTCCCAGATTTTTCCCAGATTTCCCGGTTACAAATGTACTTTTTCCACATTAAGTGACAGTATATTTTCCCTTGGAACTGTAAAACTTATCAATCCATTGAACCAATAATCAAACAATGGAAAATCCAGGATGGAATGTAACAATACGAGAGAAGGAAAGTTGCTACTCACCATACAGTGGAGGTGCTGAGTCGTGATAAGACACAATAAAAAGATTCACACCATCATAGCTTTCGGCCATTAAGGCCTTTGTCAGCAGTAGACACACACACACACACACACACACACACACACACACACACACACACTTGGGTGGGGAGGGGGAGGGATAGTATGGTAGGTGTGGCGGACAGTGAAGTGTTGCAGTTTAGACGGTGGGCAGGAGAGAAGGTGCGGAGGGGGGAGGGGGTAAGTAGCGGAACCAAAAATGTTAATCAGGCTTAATATACAACATATAAACCGCATATTTTCATTTTTCAAATGTACCTGTACTCGAATTCCACCCAACACAGCACATTGAAAACAAGACTACAAAGCATTTTTGTAGGCCAATCATAGCTCATGTCATGTGATCTTGTCATGCGATGGTAGCAGATATTCAGAGCATACGACACTTGATGCAGTCAGCCAATAGCAACATCAACATCACTGTGAAGTAACGCGAACACACAAATAAGAAAAGTTGATACTTTAAATTAATATAGGAGTACACGGTGTAGCTACAAGAAAAGCTAAGTTTTCATATGTAATATTGGTTTTTTTGTGTGTTTCACATTAAGATACATCACACAAACGTACCACTAAAATTTTAAATAACAACATAAATATCTGGCCTTATGGGCTCTAAATTCTTTTCAGTGGCTTGTCCTCAAAGTGTAAAGCTTTAAATGAGAGTCAAACACTCTGTGGTGTAAGCAATTCAAAGCATATTCTAACAAGTAACATAATTCACCTTGCAAACCACTATTCGCAATATTTTCCGTAACTTCTTATAATTCATTCCAGCAGGTGCAGAGAGCACCAGAAAACGGGTGTTACTGCACATGCGCTGCTACGATGAAGTAGGAAGCCCTCATGCTCATATGTATGAAGCATTAAATCTTGCATAATGTCACAAGGAGACAGGACATCACAGGATACTCCAAGAGCATCGGAATTTTGTAAACCATTTTAAAATGCGTAAATCTGTTTAAAATACAAATTTCTATGTCCAGATTAGCGAAGAACTAGGCCCCAACCTGATATTAAGCTTTTCAGTGTGGTTTTCGGGATGGACATTTTCTTGCAGTATAAGTACTATATTATCTCATGGTTGGTAATAATGTCATACGTGCCAGAAGATGAAAACATGCACTTGAAATTCAAAAAACAGTTGAAACTAGTCAATAGTGTAGAATGAAACACTGTTTCAAATAAACAGACTGTCTCTGCGGAAGAGATTATTAAAAGGCAAATTTCTGTAGCAAAGCAACAAAAATAGCTTCATTGTTCTGCAAGGAGATCAATGTTTGACTGCCAAAAAATGTGGAAATAAAATAAAATCAGGAAACAAACTAGTAACATATTTTAGCTTACTGTAATTATATGAATGTATTTTAATTAACTTGATATCTCCCCGGCCACAGAAATACGTTTTGTTTCCATCTGACATGAGAGCTATACACGAAGAGGAAACACTAAAATCATATAAACGTAAACACGGGTCACGTAGACACTACCCCCCTCCCAACTCAGACTGCTCTGCACATGCGCAGATGTGGCAACTTGGACGTGGCAGCAAAAATTTTTCTGGGTAGCATCTGGCTGCACATTTCTACTGCTGATACAGCTAACAGCCACACTTCAAGTAGCCAGAAGCGGAGAAGGTATACCCATACCCGACTGAACTGCGCATGTGCACGAACCTGATGGCAACTGCTCCAACAAACCTAATTAAACATTTGTGATGTCACATTCATTGGGATCAGTTTTTTGTTATGGAGTATTGCATAGTCCTCTTCTTTGACTCATTCTGCTGCTGACAGTTGCTTATGTGTACACTGTGTTCTGTTGTAATGGCGAATTTCCTTTTGAACTTAAGTTTTATTATTACTATTATTATTTTTCTCTCGTTAATGTTTTATTGCTAAAGTATTATTCTACAGTAGCGACATACAGTAAAATTCTTTGTTACAGTATCAGATCTTAACAGTCAAAATTACAAAAATAAAACTGAAAACTAAAACAACGGAAAATTCCTAGGTTTTTCCCAGTTCTCTTCTGGATGAAAAAATTTCCGGGTTTTTTCCAGATTTCATGGATCTTGGGGTGTATACACCACGTTCTGGCTACACAGAGGAGGACTGTATTACAGTACCACACCAGATATCGACAATCAACAGTTTGTTATCAGTTGCAAATAACAAGCATGATTTTGAAGAGAGAGAGAGAGAGAGAGAGAGAGAGAGAGAGAGAGAGAGAGAGTGTGTGTGTGTGTGTGTGTGTGTGTGTGTGTGTGTGTGTGTGTCCAAAATTCTTTACACACATGGAGTGGTCCTAGCAATGATTTCATCCGGCCCTTACAAAGAAAGAGTACTGAATTATTCAACCGATATACAATCCAATCAGATTCCGACAGAAGGGGAAAAACTTTGTGTACAAATTTCCCCTTATAAACTCAAATTCTGCTACGGATTCTTGACCCATCAATGTGTCACTGAAGCATATGACCATCAGATAATAAGGTCAAATAATTTTAATATCTGATAAGCATATACTGAGAATGTCCTAAGATGTGTGGGCTCTCAAAGGAAAAAGAGCCATTTGGCTAAGATTTGGTTTGTAGCCACATGGTGTGGAGGAAGTCCTCGAGTGGCACCACTTTAGAATAACCAAGCTAAGAGCCTTTATGTCACCCCTGTCCCACAACATAAAAAGCAGTATGAGAGATCAGCAGACCCACCCCTGTGTGGACTACAATTTACTGTCGAAGACACACCACCTAGGAAATAAAACTCAGAGAGACATTCGCAAGACCACTTCTTAGGCAATCTCCCACCTTGTCTGTTTGGCTTTGGATCTGTCAAAGATTGGCAGAGAAGTTTGCCACCACCTTAGCTGGTAGCATGTTCTGACTCATTGTCCTGGACTCAGATGCGCACAGAACAATTACTGCACGGAAGAACAAGGTTACATCATGAAAAAATGTAGTCCTCTACGCCAAAAATCATGTGCACCAAAACTGGAATAAATCACCAAAATTTTGCGAGCACACAGTCTGCTCTGTGAGCACTTTTTACCTATCTGAACTATTTGCGAGCTGGACAAA
Source organism: Schistocerca serialis cubense (assembly GCF_023864345.2). Lineage (NCBI taxonomy): Eukaryota > Metazoa > Arthropoda > Insecta > Orthoptera > Acrididae > Schistocerca > Schistocerca serialis. The sequence goes on from NC_064642.1 coordinate 672,829,547, forward strand.
CTTTTTATTCACTTTTTTGTATTATTATTTTATAAACTCAAAACCCTATGAAGGATAGGCGATTACTAATGGGCAATCCAGCATTGTGGATGGGCTGTTTTCAGACACTGAAGGCTACCTCAACCTTCTTTTGTATCTATGATTCAATAAACACAAAAATTGAATTTCTACCTTTCTGTTACTGATCTGTGGCCTTCCCCTTGTTCCACATTCTATAAAAACTTAAGGCTGAAACATCTAGGTAGGTTATGTTCACCCCCGAAAGTACAACAACATTTCATCTTGCTATCTCTTTAACGTGATTATATTGAGACGTATATACCTAACCTTCATTTAATATATGCCTCTTGATCCGTCGACTCTGTGGCAAATTACTTGCAAAGTACCCTAGTTCGTATACGACAGCCACCACAAAATGAAGAGAGGAAAAGCAGGGTGTATATGTGGACAAGGGAAAAAAAATCCCTGATTTCCCGATTAAAAATATGCTTTTCCCTGGTGAAAATACATCTTTTCCATGTGAAGTTACAGTATAAATTCCGTTGGAACTGTAAAACTTAATACTTCAAATAGTAGAACTTCCCGGCACTTTAGAAAATGAAATCAGAAAAAAATTGTGTTTCAGAAAGATCTTTGATGTGCAGCAACATGTATGCTGCATATTTACGTATTATGAAAGTGAACGCCAAACAACACAGCAAATTAGTTTCCGAAGCATTAAAATCGAGATTGCGATGCACTTTTGTATGCCAATCACAGCTCATGTCACATGATCTTGCCAGCTGATGACAACAGATATTCAGAGCACAAGACACGTGATGTAGTCAACCGATAGCAACATCATTGTTAAGTAGCGCGAACACACAAATAGGAAAAGTTAACGGTTTAAATTAATACACACAGTACAGCTGCATGAAAAGCTATCATTTCACATATAATGTTAGTCTTGAAGATTAAAAATTGACAGGAAAAGCTAAGCTTTCATATATAATATTGGTTCCTTTTTTGAGTGTGTTGTATTTTAAGATGCATCACACAATGTGGCAGTAAACTTTTAAATAATGACATAAATGTCTGTTCTTCTGGGCTTCAAATTGTTCTAAATGGCTGAACCCCAAAGTGTTAAGTTTTAAATTAGAGAAGCACTTTGTGATTTAAGCAATTCATCACACATTCTGACACTTGACGTAATTCATTTCGCATAAAAGGAAATTTATTTTGAAAGTAACACTCTTCAAGCCACCGTTTGCCATATTTTCCCCATGACTTGTAAAAATAAGTTCAGTTTAGCAATTGCCAGAGAGCGCCAGAAAACAGGCATTATTGCACATGTGCAGCTTTAGTGATATAGGACACCCGTATGTTCGTACGTATATAGCATTAAGAGGTATTACATCACGTCATAAAAGAAACAGGGCACCAAAGGATACTCCGCAAGCATCAGAATGCCATAAACCATATTAAAATGCATAATGCAGCTTGAAGTGTGTATTCGTATGTCCACATTCACAACAAAACAGACCTCAACCTGATATTAAGCTTCTCAGTGTGGTTTACAGGATGCAAATTTTCTTTGAGTACCAGTACTGTATTATCTCATGTTTGGTTCTTTATTATGGCATAATATCGCATGTGCCAGAAAATGAAAACATGCACTTGAAATTCAGCAAACAATGAAACTAGTCAACAGTGCAGAATGAAACACTTTGCTTCAAATAAACTGACAGACTCCGCGGAAAAGAGAAAGCCAAATTTCTTTAACAAACCAACAAAAATAACTTCATTGTTCTGCAAGGCGATTAATGCTCGATTGCCAAAAATGTGGAAATGGAATAAAAATCGGGAAACAAACTAATAACATATTTTAGCCTTCTGTAATTATGTTAATATATTTTAATTTACTTGATAGCTCCCGGCCACGGAAATCCATTTTGTTTTCACCTGATGTGAGAACTATAAACAAAGAGGAAACAGCAAAAGCACTGAACGTAAACATGGGTCTCATGGAGACTAACCCCTCCCCACTACAACTCAGACAGCCCAGCACATGATCGAATCTGGTAGCCTGGGAGTGACAGAAAAAATTTTCTGGGTATCATTTAGATGCTTGTTGCTACTGCTGAAACAGCTAACAGCCAGAAGCGGAAAAAGGTACTGCTCATACATGAGTAAACAGCGTATGTACTTCAGCCCACTGGCAACTGCTCAAACGAACCTAATGTGAATAGTTGTGACAACAAGGTATTCGGAAGCAGTTTGTTATTACGTATAGCATAGTCTCTGTCCTAAAGCATTTGACACATTTTGCTGCTGGCAGACACTTGTGTGTGGACTGTATTTTGGTTTTTTCTCCCATTATGTTTTACTTCTGCAGTAGAAGGATACAGTAAAATTCTTCGTTAGAGTGTCAGTTCTTACCAACCAAAATTAGAAAAATTTAATTGAAAATTAAAACAATGAAAAATTCCCAAAATTCTAAAAAATTCCTGTGTTTTCCCCAGTTTTCTCCCAAATGAAAGAATTCCTGGGATTTTCCCAGCACGTATACACCCTGATAAAGGGAAAGCACATCAGATGCAAGTAAATTGTATCTGTAGCAAAAGAAACTTGTAACCTTGCTATATTTAGTCAACAGTGACCACATTTTCCATTATGACTATGGAAGTAGCAGCTTCTTCCCCATTCATAATGTCAAGATCATGCTGCATGTTTTATCAATTACTCATATTTTGATAATAAATGACACAAAATAGAAGTTTGTACTTTTCAGTCCATTAATATGGATTTGAATCCTGATTGTCCAGAGTCTTACCCACATGTCACCCCTCTCAGATTTGGATTTGGATTTGAATACCACCCTAGCACAAATTTCTAAGCTTTGAAAATAGTTCAAAATGTATAAGTGGCACTGGACAGTGAAAACTTTCTGCAATTAATGGGTCAGAAGGGTAAATGCAGGAAAGGATTTCACTGGTTTCAGGATAGCGATTATGGGAAGTGGCTGGAAATGAATAAAAGAATGGTAAGAGGGAAAATGAGTACTGTAGGTGAAAGTAAGAAAAATGAAAAATTGAGAAAGAGAGATGCCAGCAGATACACAGATATAATCATAATCCATATAAAACAGAGGCGGACCCCATGTTGGCAGCTGGTACGTAGACCACAGTATGTCTCACTGACAAAAATTTCTTTCTGACCTATTATTTAATGAACTATTTGTGGGAGGGTCGGAGAAGAGCAAATGTTTAGTCTAATAAAACATACCTCTACATCCTTTTTCTGCCTTCCTAAGTCTTGTTCGGAATGATTAGGTCTGTGCTGACTGTGTGACTTAAAATTCTTCTGATGGATGTTTCTGTTTTGCGTTTTATTTCTATCACCACTTTTATCACCACCATGTTTTCGATTTCCTTGACTGTGTTCATTCCTTTTACTGGCTTCATTCTGCCCATAGCTGTTACGACCCTTGCCAGGTTCATTCTGTCCATAACTGTTACGATTCCCTTGATTATGATCATTACTCTTCCAACCAGCTTCATTTTGGCCATAACTGTTATGAGGTCTATTCTGGTTTTCACTACTGTGTGTTCTATTAACATCGCCAAAGCCAGGAGACGTGCTTGTTTTGTTACCTCGAGCATTACGTTTCTGACTGCCAGATTGCTTCGCTGTCTCATTCTGCATGTAATTATTTTGAATTTGATCATGTAAAGTATTTTGCTTTCCTGTATTATTGATTCTTAACAGTGGTGAAGGCAAGTTCCCAGACACTTCTGCATCTGCCAAAATCCTCCCTTTCACATTTTCACTAGCCAACACATTTTCTCCGTGTTGCAATGAAGGTTTGATATCCGATCTTTTGCCATAATCTCTCTTTTCATTATTTCTTAGTAAAGGCTGTGGTGTCTGCAACACTTCTGCATTTGCTGAAATTCTTTCTTCACCTTGGTGAAGTATGTCACGTTGAGCATCACTCTTCTGAGTGAAATCTCTCTCAATGCTATTACTATCCTGACCATTTCTTGGAGTGCTGGTACGATAGCTGTTATTGACTGGAAGTACTGGACACTCTGCAACTTTATTCTTATCCATTATATTCTTCCTTTGTTCAAAAACAGAGTGACTGTCTTTGTTTTCAGCAATCGTCAGTGGTGAATGAAGAGATAATGTTTTATTGGGTGATACTCCAGTGGCAGTGTTTACAATTCCCCTGAAAAAGACAAAAAGAATTGCTGCAAATGTCACAGGAAAAACATTTCAAACAAAAACTAAAGTAAGTACGTCAATTTTTGAAAATATAAGTAAACTAAAATTAGTTATATGAGAAATCCTACAACAATTCCAGTTTATTACAGACTTGATAATATGAACAGAAAGAGAAAGTAAGCATAAGATGTAGTAATGAGAGGAGATGGGTATTACTCAAATGGATTGCTATATATCCATTGTGGATGACTAACTGTGACTATGATTTAAACTGGTGGTTTATCTTGTAATAAATCTGCAACCAGTAGCTTTTTTTAATGTTTGTTGAAACATGAACATGTTTTCAAGCCACTGCTGGCTCATAAGCAGATGGAGGTGTTACAAGAACATTTCTATCTGGATAATTATTCAAATAAATAGATAACTAAAATTTTATCATTAATAAATTACATGAAAATTAAATAAGTGACAAATAATGCCACCACATTTTCTTTGGTTATTTCTTGTACAGAATCAGTTTTGGTTCCCATGGCTCAGTGCAGCTTCTGTTTAATAAATAACTTATTAGTGGTTTGTTCAGAAATGTGCCTTTGTGGCTCAGTGGTTTAAGTTCCAAGCAGCAAAACTTAGGCTTAGGGCGCAATCTCGGTTGGTCTTACTATTTTCTCTGTTACATATCACTCTTTCACATTTAACAATAACAATAATTCTAAGTCAAGTTGCACCATATTTCCAACTACATGCTGAAATGTAGATCCCACTGTAAATGGCTGTATAAGTCTCCTCAGAGGGGCACACCACAATGCCTAGTAAAGCACTGCAATGCTGAAACCTACCTTCGAGTCCACCAAGCTTTACCCGATTTACAGCATAACAAATGAAACAAAAATGCTTCTAGGCAAACAGCCTCAGCAGTATGGGCTGTAATGCACTACGCAGCTGCAACGTTGAGCAGCCAGCTGATTGTCAGTACCAACAGACCAGTCAAGAGAAATTGATGTGGAATATGTTATAATTTTTTTCTGATAGCAAATGTACTTTACTATAATTATAAAAATGGTTTTTCTGTCTTCTTACTTTGTTTATTCACTCCATATAATAAATTCACATACACAGATACTGATCAATTTTGCATAGAAATCTTTATAATAAAAAAATTATGAAAGTCTGTGGAAAACCTGTAGTGCTTCGAGGATTTTGGCGTGAATTCTAGAACCATTCGGCCTTTCACCATCTCGGACACATGATATTTTAGATGTGAGTGGAAGAAATAAACCCTATCTACTGTGCATCACCTGTGTCTGAGCAGGTTTGAAGTTTGTCATACAAAGACGGTAGACACAGCGATCAAACGGCATCGAAAAGTCGGTCGGTCCATGGAAGTCTTAATGAAAGCACACGGGAGCACCAAGGAACTTCTGTGTTATTCTGAGCTGTTTTGTAACTGTGACTATTGTTAGTGACAAAAGAACGTTTGAGTTGAGAAGACATAAGTTACTTTTAACTTGAACTCCTTAAAGGCAAGACATGTGTATGATTCCTGTGTAATACAGTTGTGGTTATCAAAACAACTCTGTTGTAATTGTAACTTAACTGTTTCTAATGTGAGGCGACAAGTGACTTACAAGAAGTCAATTGTTTATGTGAGAAGTGTGAATTTTGTTCTTTGTGGACATTCAAGTACCGATAGTTGTTGAACAATATTCTTCGAGTACCTCATTATTTCACAATGAGAGAGAGAGAGAGAGAGAGAGAGAGAGAGAGAGAGAAGGCTTACTGTGACTAGCATCATTCTTCGGAGAAGAAGTTTATAGAGATTCCAGAAGTCGGCTATCCAGAGAAGAAGATCATCTGCGCATTCCCAAGTAAGTCAACTTGTGTAAGAGAAGTGGCGAGTTTGCACATATACTTCACACCCTCTTAAGTCGTCAAGGCGTTAGACGCCCCATACCAAAGAAGGGAGTATCGTTGCCATGCGCCACTGTCACAGATGAGCATTTGGTACATCTGATGATTCAGTTCTTCCTTATGGAGGATGGAGGATGGAGTTAACAAACAATACAAGAACCTCTACCTAACAACTGTCTCTGACTAGATGGTTTATATAATGCACTTTTGGCACTCGCAAATAAATGGACAATATTTCATCGCTCAAGGAATTTTCAAGAACAATCTGCAATTGCCATAACAAATGCATGCTACGTTTTATGAAATAATGTCCAAAAAGGAGATGGAAGCCACATACGTTCTACAAGAGATAACCTGCTAAAAACTGGCAGTCCACAGCCATGAAATCACAGTGACCCAGGTAATGGGGTTGGGGTTGGGTTGTTTGCGGAAGGAGACCAAACAGCGAAGTCATCGATCTCATCTGAGTAGGGAAGGATGGGAAAGGAAGTCGGCCGTGCCCTTTCAAAGGAACCATCCCGGCATTTGCCTGGAGGGATTTAGGAAAATCACGGAAAACCTAAATAAGGATGGCCAGACACAGGATTGAACCGTCATCCTCCCGAATGAGACTCCAATGTGCTAACCACTGCGCCACCTTGCTCAGTCACAGTGACCCACAGCATGGGCTACAATCCATGTCATTTTCTTACTGGCTGCCACAGCCTGGCTCCTGTCTACACCTCCCACCACTAACACGCACAAGAACTCTACGTAAGCAACCTACGATAAGAATGCAACTGGCAAAAACTGTCTGATATGAGTGTCACCTTGATAGAACTATGCAATTTGTGTTTGTAATGCCACATAATAAGTGAACCAAGCAAGAACTCAGTTGTTCCTACTGATTAACATCACCAGACTTTGAATCTAAAGTCTCCGAAAACATTTATGGAATTCAGCTGGACATCCAAAGTCATCTGAAATGTTTTAGGATTAGCTGAGTGAGCTTGCCGTTAGCATGTGGAATAATTCTTCAATCAGACACCACCCACCTACGCAATTACATAGAGCCTTGAGATTCAAAAATTTCTGAAGATACACTAGGTTCAAGTGAATAAAGTTCATAATACTGCAACACGCTTCAAACTTTTGTATCATGAAAGTGTCAAGAGAATTTGAAGCCCTTTTCACCTTTCTAACCAATGGCAAATATTGCAGCTAAGTCTTATCCACGATTTAAAAATAAGTATTTCACTTCTATTGCTGCGTGTGACCAAGGTAGTCTCACAAACAATGTGTGTTACAATGATAAATCTCTGTAAATCAAATGAGGTTTCTAAGCATTTACTTTCTTCATCTGGTAAAGGACTTTGCCTAGTTGCTAAAAAAAAATAGCCAATAGCCTATTTTTAAATGTGGCTGTCTGCTGTTCAACACCTCCTCTATATGGTGATTAACAATCTGTTATAATTCATGTTAAGTCACAAGATGAGTTAGAGTGAACAGAAGCACAGCTACTCGTGTTATCTGTCTTAATCCATACCTTTCTACTTTAAGAATAGCATGGTATTTTGGGGTGGCGAAAGTATAACTTGGAGATATCTACACAATAGCTCCTTAAATCAGTATACCAACCACATTCGTCAGGCAGTAAGCAAAAACCGTTTTTAAATCAAAAACTTAAAATTTTATGATAGGAGTACCAGTGGATCCAGTTCACAGCAGAGAGAACAGTCTCCTGCAGATAGCGAACTGCATCTTAGCTCAAATAATGGTTCAAGACATGTTCGTAATTATGACCTTTATTTAACCAGTCAATATCAGTGCCCACTAAACAAGCAATAACGAACTATTCCAAGTCCACTAGACTGTAGCATGGTGGATTCCAGCAAGACGACTGAAACAGTAGTTACTTCGCTACTACGCTAACTGAATCCGGTATCAGCCTTTTTAAAAAAAATCTGGATGAGGAAAGCATGAGCAAATTAAGGTAGAGCAATTAAACAGAGTTCTGAAAAGTGATTGAATATTTGTTGTATTACTTTAGCGAACAGTCTCAGAATACTTCCAACAGGTGACAATTAGCATGAGCTGGAAAGGAGGTGAGGGGCAGGAAACCATTTAAATAAGTGTTCCACTTAATGGAACATACAGATACTTAGTTGGAAAAAGAACACTTCTCTGAGAAGTTTCATTTCAAGTATTCTACATACTTACGGTGGAGCTACACAGTTGGGTTTGTGGTTTGGCCAGTCATTCCTTTGGCATTCTTCTGAACAATAAAAATCCCCACATCGTGCACATACAGAAGTCGTTAATCTTCCACATGCCAAACAAGCTCGGCAAGCTCTTGCTCTTAAATGTACAGGATCACCATAAACATATTTACCCTGTAATAAAAAGTAAAAATTTAAAACTTTCATAAAAATGAATGAGGAGAAGTTTGTGAGGAATTTGGTCATTCTTTCATCCATAAACTACCTTATTCCATACATCTCATCAGGAAGGAGTCTTCAGGTATGTGTGTAGAATTTAATTACACTCTACCTGACAAAAGCAGCCACTACACTTCTGAACATGTTTTGCGAAAACTGCCTTGAATAATTAGACAACCCATGCTTGAAGAAAATATTTTAGATCTTGTAATTACAAACAGGCCTGATCTTATTGACGATTTCAGTATGGGAACAGTATCATCACAGTGACGACAGTTACTAAAGTTAATAAATCTGTTGAGAAGGCCAGAAGTGAGTATATGCTAGAAAAAGCAGATAAGCAGTTGTTAGCATTCCACTTAGATAATGAATGGAAATCATATAGCTTCATTATGATGGATATAGACGGATTACGGGCAAAGTTTAAACTGATTGTAAATCCCACTGCAGAGACATATGTCCCAAGTACATGAATGTATGGGAAGGACCCTCTATGGTTTAATAACCAATTTCAAAAATGCTGAGGAAACAGACTGTTTCACTCTTTGTTCAAAAAACAGTCCACAAATGTTCACAGGTAAAAGTAAGTAGAACTGCATGCATCTGTAGAAGATAAGTGCATGAAGCTATAACAACTTCCTCCAACATACAATAGTGAAAGAGCCAGCGAAGAACCCAAGAAAATTCTGGTCAAAGGTAAAATCGATAAGCAGGTTGAAGGCTTCTTTCCAGTGGCAATAGAGGAAAGTTGAAGTTCTAAATTTCACATTTAAGAAATCATTCACACCAGAGGATCGTACAAACACATCGTTTGACCATTGTACAGATTCCAGCATGGAGGACATAGAAATTGCATTTGTGGCGTAGAGAAGCAACTGAAAGAATCGAAAACAAATAGGTCACCAGATCCACATAGTACCCCTATTTGTAATTTTGTCAAAAACTGACATTTTGACCTGTGGCTGTGAACAAAACATAAGATGAGGATACCAGCAACCAGCCACTTTTTACAATGCTATCTATTTATTTACAGTGTCGTTACTGGTTTCGAAGCAACAGGTTCATATTCAGACGACTAGTTCACATTTTTCCATTAGCTTTCGTCTTTTGTTTCCCCAATTGACAAAATTTTCTTGGGGTGGTGGTGCCCTACAACCAAGTCAAGATGTGAAACAAAAGGCAAAGCTAATGTAAAATGTGAACTAGCCATCTGAAGATGAACCCGTTGGTTCAAAACTGGCAAAAGCACTGTTTAAATAAATAGATAGCATTATGAAGAGTGGCTGGTTGCTGTTATCTTCTATGTAAGAGTCAACCTATAGTCCCTTTTGATTGTACAGAGAGTACTCTGCAGCACTGGCCCCATAGCTTGCATTTAACGCGAGTGTCTCCCCCAGCAAAAAGTCTCAAGCGAATGGAAAAAACCAAAGGTAACTCCTGTATATAGTTATTGTTGTTGTGGTCTTCAGTCCTGAGACTGGTTTGATGCAGCTCTCCATGCTACTCTATCCTGTGCAAGCTTCATCATCTCCCAGTACCTCCTGCAACTTACATCCTTCTGAATCTGCATAGTGTATTCATCTCTGTCTCCCTCTACGATTTTTACCCTCCACGCTGCCCTCCAGTAATAAATTGGTGATCCCTTGAAGCCTCAGAACATATCCTACCAACCGATCCCTTCTTCTAGTCAAGTTGTGCCACAAACTTCTCTTCTCCCCAATTCTACTCAATACCTCCTCCCATCTAATTTTCAGCATTCTTCACCAATTCTCGAAAGCTTCTATTCTCTTCTTATCCAAACTATTTATCGTCCATTTTTCACTTCCATACATGGCTACACTCCATACAAATAGTTTCAGAAACGACTTCCTGACAAATCTATACTCCATGTTAACAAATTTCTCTTCTTCAGAAATGCTTCCTTGCCATTGCCAGTCCACACTTTATATCCTCTCTACTTCGACCAACATCAGTTATTTTGCTCCCCAAATAGCAAAACTCCTTTACTACTCTAATTGTCTCATTTCCTAATCTAATTCCCTCAGTATCAACTGACTACATTCCATTATCCTAGTTTTCCTTTTGTTGATGTTCATCTTATATCCTCCTTTCAAGACACCGTCCATTCCATTCAACTGCTCTTCTAAGTCCTTTGCTGTCTCTGACAATTACAATGTCATCGGCGAACCTCAAAGTTTTTATTTCTTCTCCATGGATTTTAATACCTACTCCAAATTTTTCTTTTGTTTCCTTTACTGCTTGCTCAATATACAGATTGAATAACATCGCAGAGAGCCTACAACCCTGTCTCACTCCCTTCCCAACCACTGCTTCCCTTTCACGACCCTCGACTCTTGTAACTGCCATCTGGTTTCTGTACAAATTGTAAATAGACTTTCGCTCCCTGCATTTTACCCCTGCCACCTTCAGAATTTGAAAGACAGTATTCCAGTCAACATTGTCAAAGGCTTTCTCTAAGTCTACAAATGCTAGAAACATAGGTTTGCCTTTCCTTAATCATTCTTCTAAGATAAGTCGTAGGGTCAGTATTGCCTCACGTGTTCCAATATTTCTACGGAATCCAAACTGATCTTCCTCGAGGTCGACTTCTACCAGTTTTTCCATTCGTCTGTAAAGAATTCGCGTTATTATTTTGCAGCCATGACTTATTAGTTTGGTAATTTTAACATCTGTCAACAAATGCTTTCTTTGGGATTGGAATTATTATATTCTTCTTGAGGCCTGAGGGTATTTCGCCTGTCTCATACATCTTGCTCACCAGATGGTAGAGTTTTGTCAGGACTGGCTCTCCCAAGGCTGTCAGTAGTTCTATTGGAATGTTGTCTACTCTCAGGGCCTTGTTTCGACTCATGTCTTTCAGTGCTCTGTCAAACTCTTCACGCAGTATCATATCTCCCATTTCATCTTCATCTACCTCCTCTTCCATTTACATAATATTGTCCTCAACAACATTGCCTCTGTATAGACCCTCTATATACTCCTTCCACCTTTCTGCTTTCCCTTCTTTGCTTAGAACTGGGTTTCCATCTAAGCCCTTGATATTCATGCAAGTGGTTCTGTTTTCTCCAAAGGTCTCTCTAATTTTCCTGTAGGCAGTATCTATCTTACCCCTAGTGATATGCGCCTCTACATCCTTACATTTGTCCTCTAGCCATCCCTACATAGCCATTTTGCACTTCCTATCGATCTCATTTTTGTGAATTTTGTATTCCTTTTTGCCTGCTTCATTTACTGCATTTTTATATTTTCTCCTTTCATCAATTACATTCAATATTTCTTCTGTTACCCAAGAATTTCTACTAGCCCTTGTCTTTTTACCTACTTGATCCTCTGCTGCCTTCACTACTTCATCCCTCAAAGCTACCTATTCTTCTTATACTGTATTTCTTTCCTCCATTTCTGTCAATTGTTCCCTTATGCTCTCCCTGAAACTCTGCTCAACCTCTGGTTCTTTATGTTTATCCAGGTCCCATTCTCCTTAAATTCCCACCTTTTGGTAGTTTCTTCATCTTTAATGTAAAGTTCATAACCAATAGATTGTGGTGAGAGTCCACATCTGCCCCTGGAAAAGTCTTACGATTTAAAACCTGCTTCCTAAATCTCTGTCTTACCATTATATAATCTATCTGATACTTTCTAGTATATCCAGGCTTTTTCCATGTATACAACCTCCTTTCATGATTCTTGAACCAAGTGTTAGCTATGATTAAGTTATGCTCTGTGCAAAATTCTACCAGGCGGCTTCCTCTTTCATTTCTTCCCCCCAATCCATATTCACCTACTACATTTCCTTCTCTCCCTTTTCCTACTATCGAATTCCAGTCACCCATGACTATTAAATTTTCGTCTCTCTTCACTACCTGAATAATTTCTTTGATCTCATCATACATTTCATCAATTTGTTCGTCATCTGCAGAGCTAGTTGGCATATGAACTTGTACTACTGTAGTAGGTGTGGGCTTCATGTCTATCTCGGCCACAATAATGCGTTCACTATGCTGTTTGTAGTAGCTTACCAGCACTCCTATTTCTTTTATTCATTATTAAACCTACTCCTGCATTACCCCTATTTGATTTTGTATTTATAACCCTGTATTCACCTGACCAAAAGTCAGGTTCCTCCTGCCACAGAACTTCACTAATTCCCACTATATCTAACTTTAACCTATCCATTTCCCTTTTTAAGTTTTCTAACCTACCTGCCTGATTAAGGGATCTGACATTCCACACTCCAATACGTAGAACACCAGTTTTCTTTCTCCTGATAACGACGTCCTCTTGAGTAGACCCCGCCCGGAGATCCAAATGGGGGACTATTTTACCTCCGGAATATTTCACCCAATAGGATGCTGTCATCATTTAACCATACAGTAAAGCAGCATGCCCTCGAGAAAAATTACGGCTGTAGTTTCCCCTTGCTTTCAGCCGTTCACAGTACCAGCACAGCAAGGCCGTTTTGGTTAGTGTTACAAGGCCGGATCAGTCAATCATCCAGACTGTTGCCCCTGCAACTACTGAAAAGGCTGCTGCCCCTCTTCAGGAACCACATGTTTGTCTGGCCTGTCAACAGATACCCCTCCGTTGTGGTTGCACCTACGGTACGGCTACCTGTATCACTGAGGCACGCAAGCCTCCCCACCAACAGCAAGGTCCATGGTTTATGGTTCCTGTATGTAAAAAGGGTAAAAGAATGGCTTTCATAATTACCGTCTTATCCTTAACATCGGTTTGCTGTAGAATTCTTGAAGATAGTGAGAGTTCAAATATAATAAACTTCCTTGAAACAGAAAAGCTTCTGTATACTAATTAGTACAGATGTAGAAAATATCACTTGTGCAAAACTCAGCTTGCCTTCTTCTCACGTGATATCTCATAAACCATAGATGGGGGGCAGCAGCAGATTCTATAATCCTAGATTTGCAGAAAACATTTGTCACAATGCCCCAAAGCAAATTGTTGACAAGGTCTAAGCATAAGGTTTAGGTTCCCAGATATGTGAGTGGCTCTATGACTTATTAAGTAATAGAAACCAGTATTTGGTCCTTGACAAAGTGTTTTTCACAGACAAGGATATGAGGAGTCCCCCAGTGAAGTGTGACAGGACAACTCTTATTCCTTCTATACATAAATGATGTGACGGACAAGATGACCATCAAGTTCCAGCTTCTCTGCTGACGACATTGCAGTGTACCAGCAAGTGTCGTTGAGTGACTGTAGGAATATGCAAGATGACTTACACAAAATTTCTATTTGATATGATGGTTGGCAGCTTGCTCTAAATGTAGAAAAATGTTAAGTTGATGTGGATGACTAGGTAAAACAGTCTTGCAGTGATTGAATACAGCATTACTAGCATGCAGCTTGACACAGCCACTTTGATTAAATATGTAGGCGTAACACTGCAAAGTTACATGAGATGGAACAAGAGCATCAGGTTGGTAGTAGGGAAGGTGAACTCTCAACTGTTTTATTGAGATCATTTTGGGGAAGTGTAGCTCAGCCATTAAGGAGAATGTGTATAGAATGCAAGTGTGTCCCATTCTTGAATTATGTTCAAGTGTCTAGGATCCCTACCAGGTCAAATTAAAGGATGACATGAAGCAATTCAGAGGCATGCTGCTAGATTTGTTAACTGTAAGCTCGATCAGCATTTAAATATTACAGAGGTGCTACATGAACTCAAATGGGAACCCCTGGACAAGATGATGATCTTTCCACAAGGAACTATTGAGCAACTTTAGAGAGCCAGCATTTGATGGTGCTGAATGATTCTACTGCCACCAGCGTACATCGCACAAGACCATGAAGGTAAGAAACGAAAAATTAGGGCTCATGCGGAGGCTCTTAGACAATCTTTTTCCCTCACTATTTGCGACTAGTAATAGTACAAGGTACCCTCCACCATGCACCACACGGCGATTTGTGGAATGTGTGTGTAAGTGTAGATGCAGGTCACTTCCGTAATCTGGAGGGATCGACGAGAGGGAGGAGGGAGGGGATTGGGGGGGGGGGGGGGGGGGGGGGATGTGTGCTTAAATTAAGAATTAGTAGGAGTAATACATTCAAATGGGAAAGATGAAGGCCTCTTTACTCATATAATTATAAATAGAAACAACATCCATCAATGATGGATCAGGTTTTGGGGCAGTTAGAAGTGGAAAAGAAATTACAAGTGAACAGAAAATATGTGAAAACACAACAAAAATGTGACAGTCTCTACATATTGAAATTTTTAACAAGGGAAAGGAATATAAAGGCAAAATTAATTATGAATGTGGGACTGGCAGAAAGAAACTAAAGAGAGACGCTTCTGCACCACAAAGAGCATTCACACTGCACAGTTGCCTGCACTGAGAATTACTTGTGTCTCTTATACACATCCACACATTAGAAAACTAATGCATTAAATAAACGAATTGGACTAATGAATGACATAATCTGTGAACTTATGGATTTCTTGGTTATGAAAGTGACTTAAATCTTCTGGCCAATACTGTCCATTCACAGTCAACTTCAATCTTCTACCAACGAAGTATGCAGAGGCACTGTAGTAGCCAATGCCGTATGTGATGTTTCATTTCAGTGTCCTATTCAAACTGTTTATTCTAATCTAGAGAGAGAGTGAAGGAACAGTTTCTGACCTATCACTCAAATGATACACAATTCTTTTTGTCAGCAGAGGGTTTATGTACTGCGTGAGGCAGATGAGGCTACTCTCCTACAGCATTCCTCCCACCCAATGATCAATATGTTGTTCACTCTCTTGATACATCTATTCATCACCTCCCCTTTTAAAGAACTTAGGCTAAGAGATCCTGACATGTATGCCATTACTTAAAATGTTACCAACACATCGTCGCTGGAGACAAAGTTCCAAGGTTTATTATTCTTTACCTTTATTGTAGCTCTATGATAGATTACAAATTTTACTATAATGAGAAAGTATAACTAACCTTCCAAAAAAGATGTGATACAAGTTCTTGGACAATTTCACATGTTGATGGCTTTTGTAAGGAAAAGTTTTTAACATTTAGACATGCGGAGAGGTATGTTGCACCAGGGAAATACAAACTTCACTGCCCCCCCCCCCCCCCTCACCGTTTTTACAGCAGACTGTCTCGTCTTCTCCAAACAAATCATTCAAACCTGTGTTGGATGCTGCTCTGTCACAAAACTTTTACCCAGAAAGTGTCACCCTGCAGGTCAATTGCTGATAATTGCCCTTTTCTTCAGATTATTTTCACTCAGCTGTTTCTCCCACCAATCCAGAATCATTCAATTCATCATATAAAGTTCCCAAAATTCCTTATTCACTCAACAAATACAGCATGCTTGCAGCAGACTTACAGAAAACATCAAAATCTAAGGAGTACACACACGAATCTTAGAACAATGCACTCCATCACAACAGGAGCTGTTACATTCATTACTAATTTTCTTGAAGCAATTCTATAAACTGACAATGAGAGCAGTACCTGTCGAAGGACAGGTCGTGAGATGTCTATACACTGTCTTGATACAAAAACTGTCCAGTTATTGAACAATAGGTGACATGTATCTTGAAATATCACAGCCCAAGGTATACTAGGGCACAGTCTTTTAAATGCAGTGTCATGGCCCAAGTTATGCTCTGGCCTGGCCACCAAAATCTGAACAGTATGCCTGATAGGCAGCAAATGTAATTTTTCAAAACCAATCATAAGCATGTTTCAATCAGTTATAGTTCCCTAAAGACATTTTTATTTATAAACTTTTAATATAGTTACACAAGTCCCGAAGGTAACACTATTTCTCTCTCTCTCTCTCTCTCTCTCTCTCTCTCTCTCTCTCTCTTTTTGTCTGTAATTGAGTAGTACGCAATCCTGTAAAAAAAATTGTGCACATTTATATACCATTTTTGCTATCATCAAAGGGACACGTTACCATACAACTCAGTTATCAAGTAAGAATACTAAGCACACCATTTTAAGATTACCAGATTCTAGACTGCAGAGCACAGCTTCATTTAAGACTTAATTTCTGTATTTTTAATTGTAAGTGATGGACACAAAGAGTTTCTTCATAATGACCCATTGAGGGCATCCTTTACAAACAACGACAACAATAATAATAATAAAAACATACGTACACTTTGTCTTCTGATTGTATTTTCAAGCTCATCAGAACTGTTGACCACAGGCTCCGGAGTGTGAAACAGTGATTGTCTCTTTACACCTGGTCTGTCCGCACTGTAATTTAATACAACCAATATATTACATATATGCAATCATCATTTTGCCACAATTAATAACCTGCTCAAATTTCCTCTAAAGGTGCGTAGTAAATATATCTATAAATGCAGTCAACTACTACGATTTTTTTAAGCTCACTAATAAATGTACATAATTCATGTATCCTTGGTCCCTTACATCAGATCACCACGAATTCTAAGTAACAGTCTTCTTCCATAACTGATTTGTGTTTAAGCACACACACTAATGCTGAGTCAAAACTACCTGGTAAAAAATACTTGTAAACTTTCTTATGAGGAAACAAAGTGACTGGACAGTTCTTGCCTTCTGGAGATGAAATTTGAAGACTACCAGCATGTATTTAAAAAATCATGCCAAACTTTCAGACCTACTCTTTCTTACCTCATGGAGGAGACCTGGGAGATTTGGGAAGGACAGTCAAGAATAACAGGCCACACAGACTTCATACTGAGAGAGATCCACCCACTGTGAAGACAAAAGCCTTTGCATAGATTTTTTTCCTCTCTCCTTTTCCTGAACATGTGGGTTCCTCTCAGTAGGGAATCTGAGTTACCTGCTCATTTTCAAACCTTCCCAAACCATTCATTTCCTTCTCTGAGAAAGAAATATGCAAGCTAGAAGATGGAAAATGTGCACTTGAAATGAAGTGAACAGTTGAAACTAGCCAACACTTTGTTTCAAATAAATTGACTGCCTCAGTAGAAACGATTAATAAAAGCCAAATCCCTTTAGCAAACCAGCAAAAAATAACTTCATTGTTCTGTAAGGTGATTAATGCTTGACTGTCAAAGGTGGAAATAAAATCTGGAACTATTAACATATTTTAGCCTGCTGTAATTATGCGAACTAATTCATTTGACAACTCCCGGCCACAAAAATCCGTTTTGTTATCACTTAACGTGAGAGCAATAAACGAAGAGGAAAAAACAAAATCACCGAACGTAAACAAAGGTCACATGGAGATGACCCACCTCCCCATCACAACTCTGACTGCTCTGTGCATCAGCCCGGGATCTATGATATTTCCGAACAGTGGCAATATTAAGTAGTGGCGCCCAGCCACACTTCCGTAACCAGAAGCGGGAGAAGGTACTACTCATATGCAACTCAACTGCACATGTACAAGAGCCCGCCCGCAACTGCTCAATCGAATCTAATTTAAACAGTTGTCACGTCACGCTCATTGGATGCAATTTGTTATAAAGCTTGCATAGTGTTCCTAAAGCCTTTGACACGGTTTACTGTTGGCAGACGCTTGTATGAGCACTGTTTTGTTGTTGTATACGGCGCATTTCCTTTGGAACTTAAGTTTCCCCCCCACCCCCCCCCCCCCCCTCTCCAGTTCATGTTTTGTTGCTGCAGTATTATTCTGCAGTAGCAGGATACAATAATATCCTTTGTTCGAGTATTGGTTCTTACCAGTCAAAATCTCAAAAATTTAACTGAAAACTAAAGCAATGAAAAATTCCCGGAATTCTAAACAATTCCCGGGCTTTTCCCTGTTTTCTCTCAGATGAAGCAATTCCCGGGTTTTCCCGGATGGGTCGTATACACCCTGTCTGAGGTCTGTATAAAAAAAAAGAAACATGGGAAAGGTACCAGGCAAGCAGATTTTGATAAATTCCTAAAAAACTCACTGGAGTATGGTACTACTGTGCACCATTAATCAAAATTAGCCCCAAATATAAATAGAAAAAGAAACAGCTAAAATACTATACAGATGAGGTGGCTCTCATTAGCGATGAGATACTCCGACTGTATAGAAAATATAAGAATTCTTGTAGAGGAGGGCCTGAGCTGAATTACACTTCTTACTGAGCTTGTTTACAATGTAAAAATAACTACAAGACAAACTGATTCTGGTCAAAAAACTTTCATGTTAACATTACACAAAAGGTGCTCCCAACAAATGCAAAGCTGTGTAGGACACAATTATTTAAGTAAAGTCTGAAACTCACACACAAGATGCAGTGCTGGTCCACAAAGAACTTTCTACCATCAATGAACGAGCTGAAAGACTATCAACCAAACTGGTGCTTGTGCTTTAGATCATCTTGGTGCTGATTCTCATAATAAGTATGCCATCTACTGGAATTTTGTCACCCCCAAGGATATAAAATCTGTGTCAAGATTCTCAAACTGCAGAAATATGGACTGTTATTGCTTCCCTATACACAATTAAAACAGTAACACATTTTTATCTGTCAACATCTTTCTTTCATTTTTAATGTGTGTTTAGAACCTAGAGTTTTGCCTGATGCACTCAAAGCTGCTTAAGAGATACCAGTCTTTAGAAAGGGAGATCAGCATCTGCCCCCAAAATGTAGATCTATTTTTACTGTCCCAAATATCTTCACAGTTTTTGGGACTCCAAAGAACAACAAGCTACGTAACTACTTCAGAAAACACAACACACAATTTGGATTCCAACATAGCAAAAATACCACTACAGCTGATGCTGAAGTTTATAACCAAGTTTTAACTGCATTTGAAAGTAAGAATCCAGTGTCAATTGTACTTTGTGATCTCTGCAAAGGCTTCAACTCTGCTTAAAAAACTGGCATATTATGGCATTCCACCTTTAGCTTCAATCAACTCATCTAAGCAACATGAGGTAGTTTCAATTGGGTAAAAACAGATACTCCTCACTGAAGGAAGTTTGGACTGGAGAGCCATTGGGCTTGGTGTCCACTTTTTTCTTGGCCACAGTTTGTTGGTGGCCATTCATATGGACAGACAGCTTGATGGTTGTCATGCTTACATAGAATGCAGCACAGTGGTTGCAGCTTAGCTTATAGACCACAAGACTGGATTCACAGTTAGCCCTACCTTTGATGGGATAGATGATAATAGTGACCGGACTGGTGTAGGTGATTGTGGGAGGATGTATGGGACAGGTTTTGCATCCAAGTCTATTACAGCGATGTGAGCCATGACGTAAGGGGTTGGGAGTAGGGGTTGTGTAGGGATGGACAAGTACATTATGTAAGTTTGGTGGATGGCAGAATGCCACTGTGGGAAGGGTGGAAAGGATAGTGGGCAGGACATTTCTCATTTCAGGGCACGACGAGGGGTAGTCTAATCCCTGGAAGACAATATAATTCAGTTGCTTCAGTCCTGGGTGGTAACGAGTTACAAAGGGAATGCTCCTCTGTAGCCGGAGTATGAGACTTTAGGAGATGGTGGGAGACTGGAAAGATAAGCCATGGGAGATTTGTTTTTCTACAAGGTTGGGAGGATAATGACAGTCTGAAGACTTCAGTACGACCCTCGGTATATTTCGAGAGGGACCACTCGTCACTGCAGATGTGACAATCACAGATGGCTAGTCTGTATGGAAGGGACTCCTTAGCATGGAATGAGTGGCAACTGTCGAAGTGGAGATATTGCTGATGGTTAATAGGTTTGATATGGACAGACGTACTGACGTAGCACTCTGAGGTGGTGGTTAACATCTAGGAAGATGGCTTATTGGGTTGAGTAGGACCAGGTGAAGCAAATGGGGGAGAAGTTGTTGAGGTTCTGGAGGAATGTGTACAGGGTGTCCTCACCTACAATCCAGTTAGCAAAGATGTCATCAATGAATCTGAACCAGGAAAGGGATTTAGGAATCTGTGTTTTTAAGAAGGATTCCTCTAGGTGGCCCATGAATGGGTTGGCATAAGATGGTGTCATGCGGGTGCCCACAGCCGTACCCCAGATTTGTTTGTACGTAATGCCTTCAAAGGAGAAGTAATTGTGGGTGAAGATATAGTTGATCATGGAGACTAGGAAGGACGATGTTTGTTTGGAATCTGTTGGGTGTTGCGAAAGATAGTGCTCAATAGTGTTCATATGCATTAGGGATTTTGTGTAAAGGGAGGTGGCATCAATAGTGATTAGCAGAGCAGGAACTTTGAGAGTCTGTGGAAGAAATGGTTGGTATATTTTATATAGGAGGGTAGGTTCCAGGTAATAGGTTGAATGTGTTGTTATGTGAGACCAGAGATTCTCTCAGTGGGGGCACAGTACCCCGCCACAATGGGATGTCCTGGGTGGTTGGGTTTAAGGACTTTAGGAAGTATGTAGAAGATAGCAGTGTGGAGAGTGGTAGAGGTGAGCAGAGAGATGGAGTCCTGGGAGAGGTTCTGGGATGGGTTTAAGGATTTGAGGAGTGAATAGAGATTCTGCTGGATTTCTGGAATGGAATCATAGTGTCAAAGTTTGTAGATGGATGCATCTGACAGCTGGCAGAGTCCATTCACCATGTTATCCTTGCGGTTCAAAACAACAGTGGCAGAGCCTTTGTCCGCAGGTAGGATTATAAGGTCGGGGTCAGTTTTTAGATGGTGGACTGCAGTTCTTTCTGCAGATGTAACTTTAGTTTGCACGTTGAGGGATTTGGGGAAAGATGGTGAGGCAAGGTTAAAGGTTAAGAAGTTCTGAAAAGTTAAGAGGGGGTGATTTGTGAGCACTGGGGGTGGATCACAGCTGGATGCAGGAGTGAACTGAGTCCAGCAGGGTTCAACATTGGCCTCTGGTTGAGTCCGACTGGTAGGGTTGGTGGTGAAAACGTTTTTCCACTGTAGGGACAGGGTGTAGGAGAGAAGGTCTGTTAACTAGTCCTGCATGACTGAATCTGGGAGTGGGGCGAATGGAAAGCATTTGGAAAGGACTGATCTTTCTGTGGGGGTAGGGCTTCTGGGGTAAAGGTTCACGGCTGTGTTTCAGGTCTGTTTAGGTTCTGCAATCTGTTTGGTAGTGGAAGGGAGTTTTGGAGGGTGGGGTAAATGTTTTACGTCTAAGAGACAGGGTTCATCAGCTATGAGGGGATGTGGGAGAGACTTGGAGGTTGTGAAGGTGGTGAACAGTGGTTCCCCAAGGAGGGAGTAGGAAGTGAGCAGGGTGGAGAGTTTTTTGAGGTGGTATTGTGCATATTGCTGTAGTTCCTGGAGGGCAAGAGTTTCAAAGTGTTATCTGTTCCAGGGGTTTGGAATTGCACAGCAGGAGAATTTTGCAGATGGCGAGAAGGTACTGCAAAACATTTGGGCTTGGTTGATATGGTTCTGCAGGCCTATGCTGGTGAGGGTTAAGAATTGGCAGAATCTGAACACAAAGAGGTCACTTTGGAAAGAGGGGTGGCAGCTGGAGATGATTAATTTGCTGGTAAGGCCATCTGGGGGGATTCCATGAGCCAAGCAACAACACAAGGAGAGTATGTGGCACTGGGTTCTATCTAGGGACAAGGAAACTTTTCTGTACTGACGCAGATGGAAGGAGAAAGGATCAATGGTGGTGGAAAAAATTGGAAAAATTACATAAATAACATAGAATTACATCCAGAAATTGGCAAAAATACACCCAAATACATGAGGGATGAAATGGATGCAAAAGGGAGAAACACTGAAATCTGAAGGAGCTGACAATGGCAAAAGGTGAAAACTCACTAAAATTGGCTTGAAGTCACAATGATATCAAAGAACATGCGTATTACTGTGGGTAGCAGGTCTGAGGGTGGGTAAGTGTGAAAAAGGGGAACAGCAGATGTGACTGGATGAGGCAGAATTAATGGGTGTGAACAGGGATAGAACGGAGAAAGAGTGGGGATGGAGAGGGGTTTGTAGGATGAGATACAAAATATTGTGGCACCGGAAAAGTGTTGGAAATAACACGTGAAAATACGGGAGTGTGACACAGGGACAGTGATCAATTTGAAGGTATATGATTAATGATATCAGCAGGAATAATGTAGGACTTAAAGATACTGAACCAACAATCAGCGTGGTCTTGTAGCCATCTGTTGTGTGCAACCGCAATGGTTGATAGAGTGTGGTTTGAAAATAGAGCGTGCAGTGCAGTTTGTAAGGCAACAAAAGAAACACAGGTAAGGAGAGAAAGAAGGACGGATATTGAGTATAGTAATGCATGAGCCGTGTGTGGCTCGTGTTCCTGCCTTCATGTATTTTACACACTGATTTTGACGTACTTCCACCTCACTACGTTCATTTAAATTACTACTGTCACCGAGTTGCTGCTTTGCCTGACCATGGGCGGCACTAGCAGCGTGTATCGATATATCCCATCTCATAGTATCTTTGCTCGACTGCTATTTACTTTCCAGTTGTTGTCTGTCATAAGGAGTTTAGGTCACGAGTTCGGGCGGCCAGTCAGTTGGAACACGTCTCGAGCGCAGTCCGGACCTGCCAGTCAGGGAGTTGCAATGCGGCACTAGTGCAGTCAGGCTGGAGCAGCAGTGAGGTCTGCATCAACATGGCTCGCCCAACCATTGCTGCCACACATCACTTGAGCCAGGCCACGGTCTTGGTGGGTCATCGGTCGGTCATGCTACCAGACGACGCGTTATGGCTCGCCGATCATTCATGAGTAAGGTGTGTGTGTGTGTGTGTGTGTGTGTGTGTGTGTGTGTGTGTGTGTGTGTGTGTGTGTGTGGGCGAGCGCGCAGGCAGGCATGCGCATAGACTCCCGATTTGTCTTCGTGCGCCCTTAGTTACTGTTGGGGTCTTCGTGCAAGTGTTTGTCAGGTTGTGTGTGTAGTTGGCGTTATTTCCACTGACTACTATTTTAGATGTTGTTGGCATTCTGAGGTAGTCAGTCGGTTGCTGCGGACCAGGGAAGATATCTCCGCACGGTGCAGTTGGCTGGGTCCGCTGGCGGTCCCTGCGCAGTGTCTGAGCATGTGTGGAGCTGTCTGATCACTACAAGCTTCGTAACTCACCGACCCAGGACGTCAAAGTTGATAACCATATTGGTTGACTACAATTCAAGTGGACCAGCAGAATTTTCTGCCTTGTGGCTGTTAGTGCATTGGTTACCTGCCCTGGCCACTAACGTAATTTCAGGCAGTGTCCTTTCCTCACCTGTTTTCACTATCCAACATGGTGTGTAGTTTTGACAGCTTAATACATATTTCTTGTGGATAATCATGCCCTATCATTTTGTGTTTGAATTCTCATGTATCGATTGGTGGCGAGAAAGTCGTTTGTCGGTCGGTCCGTGGCTGTCCCTTGTTTGGGTTCCGAAGGATCAAGTGAGGTTGGGCTCACCACCTGTCTCACCTAAGTGAACAAGGGCAGACAGACCCCCTGGAAGCTCCTGAGTGCTGTTGTCTACTGTCTTTCTCACCAGTGTTTAAATGTCTGTTTATAACCTATCATAGTCAATGATTAAAAAAATATTGGTTTTAGTGTCTTTTATAGAAGTAAGTTTGAATTCTGGCAAGTGGATATTTGCTGAAAGATTATTGCTATTATGTTGTCTTTTCTTTAGTCCAGTCTCAGCTACTTAAAATTTAAAGCTAATGGTTATAATTTTTTTTAAATTATCGAAAATTAATTGTGGGGCTTCAGCATTGGAACCTTGTTCTGAAAATTACCTTTCAAGCTTAAACATTGCAGCCTACTGCCTTTGAAAGGTTATGGTAATTTATTGTATTGCATCTGATTTACATATATCTATTCACCGTTGCCTTGAGGCTTTCAGCCTAGCTGTGGTTATTTTGACTGCATTTTCATCTTGTTGATTGTCAAGACTTCTTGTTTGGAGGCCTTCAGCTGTGAAAAATTCGGAGTTTGCAATTCGTAGATGTAAAGGTTCGGCTATATGCTGCTTTGGTTGTAAATGTGTTATTAACTTACAATAAATTACAAGTTTAAGGTGAAACTGACCCCAACCTTATTTGGCCGCTTTCAACAATCCTGATCACCTGATCACCTGTTCTGACCAGCGGGTTTAGCGGGCATCTCACTGCATTCAAAAATAGTAACAAAGAAAAACAGCATTGGGTTAGGATTGAAGAAAAGCCTTGAGGCAAAAATCAAACAATGGAAGATACTGCATGGAATGTTACAATATTATGATAAGGAAAGCAACTACTAACTGTATGGCGGAGATGCTGGGTCACAGATAGATAAGGGAGGTGGGTGAGAGGGGGGAGGGGAGGGGAGTGTGAGAGGGGGGCAGTGGGAGAGGGGGGTGAGAGGGGGGAGGGGGAGAGGGGGAGAGGGGGAGAGGGGGAGAGGGGGAGAGGGGGAGAGGGGGAGAGGGGGAGAGGGGGAGAGGGGGAGAGGGGGGAGGGGGAGAGGGGGAGAGGGGGGAGGGGGGAGGGGGAGAGGGGGAGGGGGAGAGGGGGGGAGGGGGGAGCGGGAGAAGGGGGAGGGGGAGAGGGGGGAGGGGGAGAGCGGGGAGGGGAGAGGGGGGAGGGGGAGGGGGAGAGGGGGGAGGGGGAGAGGGGGGAGGGGGAGAGGGGGGAGGGGGAGAGGGGGGAGGGGGAGAGGGGGGAGGGGGAGAGGGGGGAGGGGGAGAGGGGGGAGGGGGAGAGGGGGGAGGGGGAGAGGGGGGAGGGGGGAGAGGGGGAGGGGGAGAGGGGGGAGGGGGAGAGGGGGGAGGGGAGAGGGGGGAGGGGAGAGGGGGGAGGGGGAGAGGGGGGAGGGGAGAGGGGGGAGGGGAGAGGGGGGAGGGGAGAGGGGGAGGGGAGAGGGGGAGGGGAGAGGGGGAGGGGAGAGGGGGGGAGAGGGGGGAGGGGAGAGGGGGGAGGGGAGAGGGGGAGAGGGAGGGGGAGAGGGAGGGGGAGAGGGAGGGGGAGAGGGAGGGGGAGAGGGAGGGGGAGAGGGAGGGGGAGAGGGAGGGGGAGAGGGAGGGGGAGAGGGAGGGGGAGAGGGAGAGAGAGAGAGAGAGGGAGAGAGGCAGGCCTTGTAGGTCAAAAGCTTATTTCTGACAGTTTTTTGTTGTGCCTGTCTGCAACTCAGCATCTCCGCTACATGGTGAGTAGCAAATTTCCTTTTCATAATAAAGGGAATATTAAATTCAGGACCTAATCATTGTGTCAGCTTCCTCCAAATGTCAAGTGACTCTCTAATAACCAAGTTACTTCACCCTCATACTGAAAAAGAAGATACATGCACGCAAAAATTTGTTCTCTTCTAGTTGGTCCTCTAATGAAATTCATTAAAATTCCAAAATTTGGGAACATATGCAGTGAGAACTATTACCAGAAATAATTGTTGTCTTAAGTAATTCAGATGATCGAAAATTCAGATAAGTGTATGAAAAAAAACCATTTTTATTATTAACTCTAGAAAGTATTATTATCTTTTAAGTAAGTTGTCATATGGTTATCTTTCTACAGTTAATACATAACGTTAGGTGATTGATTTTGTAAAAATGAGCAATGTAAGGCTTCTTCCAAAAGTTCATTAATCAGTTTCTTCATCACTTTCCTATGTTTACTCCCACCTTCACTGTCAAGTTTGCAGGTGTACTTTAAAACTGAATCAGTACTTTTTTTAATAGTGTGTATCACAGAGATACCCTCAACTCTCACCATTCTTAATGACTGACTTACAAGCAGTTTCTCCTTTTTTAAAGGAGCAATAAAATTTATCTTTAAGCAATAATACCACACTCTTGCACTTTGACAGACGCAGTACGGCATAACAACTGGTAGCTGTCTAACTCAAACAATAATGGAACTTGCATGTCAAGAGAGCAGGTGGGCAGTGCCAGCGTGACGTGTATGTGCCCACACGGACTAGACTACGAATAAATTTGTTCATGGTTCACAATCTAGATAAACATGAATCCACATAACTGAGATCTGGATAATCAAGTCTTCACTGTACGTTGTCTGCAGAAGAATCGAAGCGCTTGACTTTTTTTTTATACTTGCAGTTTTATGTTGTGCATAGAATACTCAATTCCTTCTTAACATCTTTCGGTGTAGTGTGTAGCTGGGCAAATACGGCACCTCTACCGTTTTGGTAATTGCCAGGGTTACTTTGTTTTTATCCACG
The DNA here is from genome assembly GCF_023864345.2 of Schistocerca serialis cubense. Classification (NCBI taxonomy): domain Eukaryota; kingdom Metazoa; phylum Arthropoda; class Insecta; order Orthoptera; family Acrididae; genus Schistocerca; species Schistocerca serialis. Next base: position 672,856,139 of record NC_064642.1, read on the forward strand.
GTGACTGCTTCTAGAGCACTGGAAACTCACAGGACGGTGAGATAAAGTTTAACAAAACTTCTTCAGTAAATGTGCAATGAAACAGACATGAACAAAATCCTCTACAATCGATCCAGGTTTCTCTCTGAGACGTGAAGACTGCTGTACACGGTCACATATTTGAGGAACCTAGTAAAGTTTGACTAATTGTTTGGTCATGTACAGAGTACTTAAAGGTGCATATGTACATGACAGTAAAAATGGGAATAACTGTGTGGGAAAAATGAAGGTTTAAAAATGGATGGATGAGAAGAATAATAATCTATAGAAAATTGTGGTTGTCACCTTAAGTTAACAGTAGGACACTGTCTCCTCAGAATTCTCTCTTTATAATTGTTTATCCAGTGCACAAGATTAAGCCATAAAGCATTTAGCGGTGGTAGTTCTCATACACATTTCGTAAGTCACATTTAATTTGGAGAAGAGAATGAAAACCCTAAAAATATTTGCAATATTTCCAACATTCAGAATTGGAGCAGTCAGCATTTTGTCTAGGAACTTTGTGCGCAACTACAAAATATCTTGCCTGAATATATAATTCTTGGCATCTGTAACATTCAGGTCCTTCAAATAACATTTCTTATACTTATGCTCTTACCACTAAAAGAAGAGTAGTTGAGTTGGAAAGCAAAAGATAAGAACAACCACTGAACACACACAAGATATGCAGTATTTTAAATAAGTAAACCTATTGCAAATCTCTTGGCTGAATGAGAATACTCATTGTGTTAAGTGTAGGTGAATAACTTCTAAATGGCTCACCTTACATTGTAGAAACCTCTCCCTTTAGAAACAGTTCTGCTGCTGCCTCCCGACTGAAGGCTACAATGAATTCCTTTCAACATAACTCCATTAACTTCATCATAGCCTAAACATTCATCATCAGAATAATCATCAATAAAACTGCCTCTGCCCACAGTAGGTGTCCTGTGTTCCTGAAGGTACACCTGTCTGAAACTGCCTCTTCCAAGCCCGATGCCACTCTTTCTGCAATGAGAAACACTTCATCATCTAAGCCAGCAAAACCATTATAAAAATTACTGAAATAAGATGGTACAGCACAAAAAGGTATTTACAAGTCATACTGTTTTGTACACACAAACTAGTTGGTGATCAAGCAGGAAGTCACTTTCAGTAATGAGATTAAAGCACAAGAGAATAAAATAAAACCACTATACTTACAAAACATGAACAGAGTGCCTCAAACTCATCTGTACTTTTTTACTAAGCTATGAATGCCACTGGAATTTAAAAACAGTAACTTTGTCACAATATTATGGGATTCGCAGTTTATACAGAAACCTCTTGTAAAGTGAGTGATGTGGCAAACTGCAAGATGGGACCCCATGTGCAGCAAAAACACAAATTATACTGAAAAACGCTACGTAGTAAGCTAAATACTGAATTTTAAAGTAAGACATCGACATTAATGTCAAATAGTGAAACTTCACCCAGTCACAATACGTGTATCACCATGTTTTAAGACATATGGCCACAATTTTCATCACAGGTAGTATTTTCTTTCATAAGACATTAAGTAAAACAAATGACATGATGACAAATGACATTGTAGCACATATCCAGGAACTGTTTCTGAAGAGTCAGCCCCTGGTTCTGAATCATTTGTACAAAACAGGATCGAGTGGGAGGTCACCTCGGGACATGGCAGGCGGCAAAAGACTTCCCAGGGGACCACATGTAAGGCCTCCTCAGTTAGTCTGACAAACAGGTCACAGGTGCTGTCTGTGGTATACACTGTCCCTCAGCCAGATGCAGTTGCTTGTCATGTTTCTGAGGGAATCTCTCAGTCTGCAAGATTCGAGCAATATGGGATTATTGGTAATTCGGAGCTCCAATGTTAGTCGCATTATGGGGCCCCTTCGGGACGTGGCTACCAAGGGGGGGAAGAAAGCCAAAGTGCACTCCGTGTGCACACCAGGTGGAGTCATTTCTGATGTGAAATGGGTCCTTCCGGATGCAATGAAGAGCACAGTGTCCAGTGAATTGCAGGTGGTGGCTCACATTGGTACCAATGATGTGTGTCACTTTAGATCGAAATAGATCCTCTCAGGTTTCGAGTAGCTAAAAAAGTGGTAAAGGCTGCCAGTCTTGCCTGCGAGATGAAACCAGCGCTCACCATTTGCAGCATAGGCAGCAGCACCAATTGCAGACCTCTGGTAGAGCTGAACAGAATGTCTGAATCACATGCTCAGGTGGTTCTGCAATCACGTATGTTGCAGATTAGTCGACTTGCGCCACACATTGGTTGGATTTCCGGTTCCGTTGAATAGGTTAGGAGTCCACTACATGCAGGGGGCAGCTACACTAGTAGCAGGGACTGTGTAGTAAGGACTGAACTTTTTTAAGTTAGAAGGTCTAGGGAAAACACAAAAAGGGCTTCAGTCTCAAAGGATGCTGGTTGAACACAGGAAGAACATAGATCCAGGAACCATCAGTATAACAGTTGTGAATTGTCGCAGCTGTGTTGGCTTAGTACCAGAGCTCCTAGCACTAACAGAAATCACCGATGCTCAAATCGTTACAGGCACTAAATGCTGGATAAAGCCATAAATAAGTTCAGCTAAAATTTTCGTGAAAAACCAAACAGTGTTCTGGTGGCGTGTTTGTTGCTGTTAGACGTAGCTTATCTTATACCAAAATTGAAGGACATGGTTCCTGTGGGTTAGTATGAGCCGAGGTCATTCTTGCCAACCAGAATAAAATATGAATATAATAGAAAGAAACATTCCACATGGGAAAAATATATTAAAAAACAAAGATGCTGTGACTTACCAAGCGAGAAAGCGCTGGTAGATAGACACAATAAAAAACACACACACACATTTCAAGCTTCACAACCCATGGTTGCTTCATCAGGAAAGAGAGAAGGAGAGGGAAAGACGAAAGGATGTGTGTTTTAAGGGAGAGGGTGCAAATTTCTCGACCTCCGCTATCGGGTGGAGAAATGTAGGGTCCCCCTGAATAGGTCAGGCGTGCACTACACGCTGGAAGCGGCTACAAGGGCAGCGGAGTATGTGTGGAGTGCACATGCGGGTTTTTTAGGTTAGAGAATTCCCTCCCTAGGCCCGACAAGACGCCTCCTGAGACGTGGCAAGGTAGGAGTAGGCAAAATGCAACAGGGAATAACAATATTAATGTGCTAATAGTAAACTGCAGGAGCGTCTATAGGAAGGTCCCAGAACTGCTCTCATTAATAAACGGTCACAACACCCATATAGTACAGAAGGAGAGGGTGTCTAGGGACAGGAAGTTGGCTGAAACCAGACGTAAACAGTAATGAAATCCTAAACTCAGATTGGAATGTATACCGCAGAGACAGGCTGGACAGTGAAGGGGAAGGCGTGTTTATAGTGATAAAAAGTGCAATAGTATCGAAGGAAATTGACGGAGATCCGAAATGTGAAATGATTTGGGTGAAGGTCACGATTAAAGCAGGCTCAGAAATGGTAATTGGATGACTATCGGCCCCCTGGCTCAGCAGCTGTTGTGGCTGAGCACCTGAAGGATAATTTGGAAAATATTTCGAGTAGATTTCCCCACCATGTTATAGTTCTGGGTGGAGATTTTAATTTGCCGGATATAAACTGGGAGACTCAAACATTCATAACCGGTGGCAGGGACAAAGAATCCAGTGAAATTTTTTTAAGTGCTTTAGGTCTCTAGAAGAGTGTAGCGTTCCAAAGGATTGGAAAAGGGCACAGGTCATCCCAGTTTTCAAGAAGGGATGTCGAACAGATGTGCTGAACTATAGACCTATATCTCTAACGTCGATCAGTTGTAGAATTTTGGAACACGTATTATGTTCAAGTATAATGACTTTTCTGGAGACTAGAAAACTACTCTGTAGGAATCAGCATGGGTTTCGAAAAAGACAGTCGTGTGAAACCCAGCTCGCGCTATTCGTCCACGAGACTCAGAGGGCCATAGACACGGGTTCACAGGTAGATGCCGTGTTTCTTGACTTCCGCAAGGCGTTCGATACAGTTCCCCACAGTCGTTTAATGAATAAAGTAAGAGCAGATGGACTATCAGACCAACTGTGTTATTGGATTGAGGAGTTCCTAGATAACAGAACGCAGCATGTCATTCTCAATGGAGAGAAGTCTTCCAAAGTAAGAGTGATTTCAGGTGTAACGCAGGGGAGTGTCATAGGACCGTTGCTATTCACAATATACATAAATGACCTTGTGGATGACATCGGAAGTTCACTGAGGCTTTTTGCAGATGATGCTGTGGTGTATCGAGAGGTTGTAACAATGGAAAATTGTACTGAAATGCAGGAGGATCTGCAGCGAATTGACGCATGGTGCAAGGAATGACAATTGAATCTCAATGTAGACAAGTGTAATGTGCTGCGAATACATAGAAAGATAGATCCGTATCATTTAGCTACAAAACAGCAGGTCAGCAACTGGAAGCAGTTAATTCCATAAATTATCTGGGCGTACACATTAGGAGTGATTTAAAATGGAATGATCATATAAAGTTGATCGTCGGTAAAGCAGATGCCAGACAGATTCATTGGAAGAATCCTAAGGAAATGCAATCCGAAAACAAAGGAAGTAGGTTACAGTACGCTTGTTCGCCCACTGCTTGAATACTGCTCAGCAGTGTGGGATCTGTACCAGATAGGGTTGATAGAAGAGATAGAGAAGATCCAATGGAGAGCAGATGTAGATGTAAGGACTCATTCCAATCCCAGGAGCGGAAAGACTTACCTTAGGGGGGAAAAGGGACAGGTATACACTCACATGCTAGTGCAAGACACAATCGATGCACTTCTCTGCATGGTAGCAATGGAAATACTATCAATAACAGTGCTGCCGAAGCAGAGTTGCTAAACACAGCCCTCCGAAATTCCTTCAGCAAAGAAGAAGAAGAAAACATTCCAGAATTTGAACCAAGAACAGTTGCCAACATCAGTAACTTGGAAGCAGATGTCCTCGGATTAGTGAAGCAACTTAATTCAGTTAATGAAAGCAAGTCTTCCGTTCCAGACACTATAACAATTAGGTTCCCTTCAGAGTATGGTGATGCAATAGCTCCATACTTAACAATCTTATACAATCATTTGCTTGATGAAAGATCTGTACCCAAATACTGGAAAGTTGCACACGTCACAGTAATATTTAAGAAAGGTAGTAGGAGTAATCCACTAAATTACAAGCCCATATCATTAACTTCGATACGCAGCAGGATTTTGGAATATGTATGATCTTCGAACATAATGAAATACCTCTAAGAGAACTATCTACTGACACACAGTCAACACAGATTTAGAAAACATTGTTCTTGTGAAACAAAACTCGCTCTCTACTCACACAAAGTGTTGGGTGCTACTAACAAGAGACTTTGAATTGATTCCATATTTCTAGATTTCTAGAAGACTTTTGATGCTGTACCACAGAAGTGGCTTATAGTCAAATTGCATTATGGAATATCATCTCAGTTATGTGACCGGATTTGTGATTGTCAGAGGTCACAGTTCATACTAATTGACGGAAAGTTGTAGGGTAAAACTGAAGTGATTTCTGGCATTCCTCAAAGTAGTGTTATAGCTCCTCTGCTGTTCTTTATCTATATAAAGAATTTAGGAGACAATCTGAGCAGCTGTCTTGGGTTGTTTGCAGTTGATTCTGTCGTTTATAGTCTAGTAAAGTCATCAGGAGATCAATCAAAAATTCCAAAACGATTTGGAAGATATATCTAATATGAAAATTGGCAATTGACCCTAAATAATGTGAAGTGTGATGTCACCCACATGACTGCTAAAAAGAATCCGTTAAACTTCAGTTGGACAACAAATCAATCAAATCTAAAGGCTGTAAATTCAACTAAGTACCTAGGAATTACAATTAAGAACAATTTAAATTGGAAAGAACACACAGAAAATATTGTCAGGTGACAAACCAAAGACTGCATTTTATTGGCAGAACACTCAGAATATTTAACAGATCTACTAAAGACAGAATCAGTCAGTCTGTCTGTCTGTCTTGTTTTGGAGTACTGCTACGCAGTCTGGGATTCTTACCAGACAGGATTAACGGAGCACATCGGCAAAGTTCAAAGAAGACCAACAGGCTTTGTATCATCACAAAATAAGGTGGAGAGTGTCACCAAACTGATACAGGATTTGGGATTTATATCATTCAAAAAAATGGTGTTTTTCACTACGGCTGAATCTTCTCATGAAATTTCAATCAATCTTTCTCCTCAGAATACGAAAATATTTTGTTGATGCCAACCTACATAGGGAGAAACAATCATCATAATAAAATAAGGGAAATCAGAACTTGCACAGAAAGGTGCAAGTGTTCATTTCCCCACACACTGTTCAAGATTGGAATAATCCTATATTATTGTGAAGGTGGTTCTATGAACCCTCTGCCAGGCACTTAATTACGACCTGCATAGTATTCAAGTAGATGTAAATATGCAAAGAGAAACTGAAAATCAAACAGGGTATTATTGTTTCGGCTGGAATTTTGATTGGCTTTCGAGTGGCTCCTGATTGACTATCTTTCAATTCAATGTTTTCCTAAACGATTTTCTTTCCATTTCTGCTAAATGTATCTATGCAAGCTAGTTATGGAATGTCACGTCCAAATGGACGTCTTGCTGCTGCATCATGACGCTGCTGTGCAACATAATTTAAATGAGAAAATACACTCCTGGAAATGGAAAAAAGAACACATTGACACCGGTGTGTCAGACCCACCATACTTGCTCCGGACACTGCGAGAGGGCTGTACAAGCAATGATCACACGCACGGCACAGCGGACACACCAGGAACCGCGGTGTTGGCCGTCGAATGGCGCTAGCTGCGCAGCATTTGTGCACCACCGCCGTCAGTGTCAGCCAGTTTGCCGTGGCATACGGAGCTCCATCGCAGTCTTTAACACTGGTAGCATGCCGCGACAGCGTGGACGTGAACCTTATGTGCAGTTGACGGACTTTGAGCGAGGGCGTATAGTGGGCATGCGGGAGGCCGGGTGGACGTACCGCCGAATTGCTCAACACGTGGGGCGTGAGGTCTCCACAGTACATCGATGTTGTCGCCAGTGGTCGGCGGAAGGTGCACGTGCCCGTCGACCTGGGACCGGACCGCAGCGACGCACGGATGCACGCCAAGACCGTAGGATCCTACGCAGTGCCGTAGGGGACCGCACCGCCACTTCCCAGCAAATTAGGGACACTGTTGCTCATGGGGTGTCGCCGAGGACCATTCGCAAACGTCTCCATGAAGCTGGGCTACGGTCCCGCTCACCGTTAGGCCGTCTTCCGCTCACGTCCCAACATCGTGCAGCCCGCCTCCAGTGGTGTCGCGACAGGCGTGAATGGAGGGACGAATGGAGACGTGTCGTCTTCAGCGATGAGAGTCGCTTCTGCCTTGGTGCCAATGATGGTCGTATGCGTGTTTGGCGCCGTGCAGGTGAGCGCCACATTCAGGACTGCATACGACCGAGGCACACAGGGCCAACACCCGGCATCATGGTGTGGGGAGCGATCTCCTACACTGGCCGTACACCACTGGTGATCGTCGAGGGGACACTGAATAGTGCACGGTACATCCAAACCGTCATCGAACCCATCGTTGTACCATTCCTAGACCGGCAAGGGAACTTGCTGTTCCAACAGGACAATGCACGTCCGCGTGTATCCCGTGCCACCCAACGTGCTCTAGAAGGTGGAAGTCAACTACCCTGGCCAGCAAGATCTCCGGATCTGTCCCCCATTGAGCATGTTTGGGACTGGATGAAGCGTCGTCTCACGCGGTCTGCACGTCCAGCACGAACGCTGGTCCAACTGAGGCGCCAGGTGGAAATGGCATGGCAAGCCGTTCCACAGGAGTACATCCAGCATCTCTACGATCGTCTCCATGGGAGAATAGCAGCCTGCATTGCTGCGAAAGGTGGATATACACTGTACTAGTGCCGACATTGTGCATGCTCTGTTGCCTGTGTCTATGTGCCTGTGGTTCTGTCAGTGTGATCATGTGATGTATCTGACCCCAGGAATGTGTCAATAAAGTTTCCCCTTCCTGGGACAATGAATTCACGGTGTTCTTATTTCAATTTCCAGGAGTGTAGAAGATTTGTGTATTGTGTGTGATGGCCCCATTTGCTGGTAAACGATATCTCCTCATTTGAATCCAACAGAAATGTCTGTGTACAACAGGATCTAACCAGATACCATTTTTGAGCTGACAGCATTCCCTCACGCAACAACGACAACCGTTTGAACTAACGTGCAGCAGAATATTCATGAATAAACTATTCACTCAGTGTTGCCAATTACATGCAAATTTCAAATTAATGCCAATACTTTCAACGAATATCAGTGCTCTGAACTTCACTTATTGTTTTGATACTAATCTAACTAGAAGTTATTGTATCACATACATGAAATCAAAGTAATGGATAGTACACAAATAAAAAGTGGCTGACAGTAAGTTCAAGTTTAACAGCAAAATCAATTCATATGTAACAATAAATCTGTAGTGGAAACAAAAAAACACACACAATGGAACCATCAGGGTTAAAACAAATAACTTCTGGCAGTTTTTGCACCAACATTACTATTCAGGTATGAAAGCAGATTATACATAATGAATCAGAGTCATGAGAAGATTAAACCACACTCCAAATCCACTATGTTACCATATAACCCCGCTTTTACATTCCTGAAATTAACATTTTCTCACCGTTTACAGCATTTTTATCACTCCCGTCACCATATACAGTATAACCCCGCTTTTACATTCCTGAAATTAACATTTTCTCACCGTTTCCAGCATTTTTATCACTCCCATCAAATTTCCTATGACCACAATGTTAATTCACACCTGATTTTGCATCAACATATTTATAATTTTCCCATGATTCACCCTTTATGAAAAAATGTTTGTGGAAAAAAAAAAGCTGACATAAAACGATGCTGGCATGACGTTGGCCATCAAGTAGTGTTTACAAACATCATGTGATTATGTTTCTTGACACCAGGTTGCTCTACTCAGCAGATTAAAAACTGTAAACATGTAAAAGTCGGAACAATTTGTGCTGTATCTCTACTATGCGTGGTGGCTGATACGAATAACTAGGTTCGTACAAATAAAGATATCATTACCAATCACAACCATTTCCAAACTGTCTCTACAGCGCATGCGCAGTTCTGTGTTTGTTATAATCGTCTTCACACCTCTGTCAAAACCATATTTAGTGTGTTTCGCCTTTTGGCCGATTGTAGCGCAAGTTTACACCTTTATTCAGTTTGCGTTATTCAAATGTTTTTGTGTCATACAGAAAAACCATGTAAGTGACCACAGGTGGTTAGGCTGTATGGTAGGGACTTCTTGGTATGAAACAGGTGGCACCTGTCGAAGTGGAGGTATTGCTGGTGGTTAGTATGTTTGATATGGACAGAGGTACTGATGTAGCCATCTCTGAGGTGGAGGTCAACATCTAGGAAGGTGGCTTGTTGAGTTGAGGACCAGGTGAAGCAAATGGGGGAGAAGTTGTTGAGGTTCTGGAGGAATGTGAATAAGGTGTTCTCACCTTCAATCCAGGTAGCAAAGATGTCATCAATGAATGTGAACCAGGTGAGGGGTTTAGGATTCTGGGTTTGTAGGAAGGATTCCTCTAGATGGCCCATGAATAGGTTAGCACAGGATGGTGCCACACAGGTGCCCATAGCCTTACCACGGATTTGTTTGTAGGTAATGCCTTCAAAGGAGAAGTAATTGTGGGTGAGTACATAGTTGGTCATGGCGACTAGGGCGTCAAAGGTAGTGTTCGATAGCAGTAAGGCCATGGGCATTAGGAATGTTAGTGTACAGGAAGGTGGCATCAATAGTGACTAGCAGGGTACTATGTGGTAAAGGGAATGCAACTGTGGAGAGTCGGTCGAGGAAATGGTTGGTATCTTTTATATAGGAGGATAGGTTCTGGGTAATAGGTGTTGGTCTACAAGAGCAGAGATTTTCTCAGTGGGGGCACAGTAACCGGCCACAATGGGGCATCCTGGGTGGTTGGGTTTATGGACTTTAGGAAGCATGTAGAATGTGGGAGTGCGGGGAGTGGTAGAGGAGAGGTTCTGGGATGGGCCTAAGGATTTGAGTAGTGATTGGAGATCCTGCTGGATTGGTGGAATGGGAATGAAGTCCTTCTGCCTTGTAATCCTTGCAGTTCAAAACTACGGTGGTGGAGCCTTTGTCTGCAGGTAGGATTATAAGGTCGGGATCAGTTTCTAGATTGTCGATTGCGGTTCTTTCTGCGGATATAAGGTTAGTATGCATGTTGAGGGATTTGGGGAATGATGGTGGGGCAAGGTTCAAGGATAAGAAATTCTGGAAGGCTAACAGGGGGTGGTCTGGAGGTAGCGGGGGTGGATCAAGGTTGGATGGAGGAGTGAACTGAGTTAGCCAAGGTTCAATATTGGTCTGTGGTTGAGTCTTATTGGTCGGGTTGGTGGTGCAGAAGTGTTTCCACTGTATGGACTGGGAGAAGGAGAGAAGGTCTTGACCTAGTCCTGCATGGTTGAATTTGGGAGTGGGGCAAAAGGTGAGGCCTTGGGAAAGGACTGATATTTCTGTGGGACTAAGGCTTCTGGAAGAAATGTACATGATTGAGTTGCAGGTCTGTTAGGTTTTGAGTTCTGTGTGGCAGTGGGAGGGAGTTTTGGAGGGTGGGGTAAGTGAAGTAGGTCTGCGAGACAGGGTTGGTCAGCTATGAGGGGGCGTGGGGGAGGTTTGGAGGTGGTTGTAGAAGTGGTGGACAGTGGTACTCTGAGGCAGGAGTAGGAAGTGAGCAGGATGGAGAGCTTTTTGAGGTGGTGTTGTGCATGTTACTCAAGTTCCTGCAGGGCAAGAGTGTCAATGTGTGTTATGGGTTCCAGGAATTTAGGATTACATAGCAGGAGAATTTAGCAGATGGAGAGAAGGTACTGCAAGGAGGATTGGGCTTAGTTGATATGGTTTTGCAGGACTATGTTGGTAAGGACTATGTTGGTGAGGGCTAAGATTTGGTGGAATCTGAACAGGTGGAGGTCAGTGTGGAAGGAGGGGTGGCAACCAGAGATGGGTAATTTGATGGTAAGGCCATTAGGGGGGATTTCATGAGACAAGCAACAATGCAGGAACAGTATGTGGGACTGGGATCTGGCTAGGGATAAGGAAACTTTTCTGTATTGACGCAGATAGAAGGAGCAAAATGCGAAAAAATAAGTAAGAAAGTAGAATTGCGTCCGAAAAACTATGTAAAAACAAATCCCCAGTATGGCTATTGGCACCCGCATGGCACCATACTATGCTAACCTATTCATGGGCCATCTAGAGGAATCCTTCTTACAAACCCAGAATCCTAAACCCAGGTCCACATTCACTGATAACATCTTTCCTATCCGGATTGGAGGTGAGGACACCTTATTCACATTCCTCCAGAACCTCAACAACTTCTCCCCCATTTGCTTCACCTGGTCCTACTCAACTCAACAAGCCACCTTCATAGATGTTGACCGCCACATCAGAGATGGCTACATCAGTACCTCAGTCCATATCAAACATACTAAACACCAGCAATACCTCCACTTCGACAGCTGCCACCCGTTTCATACCAAGAAGTCCCTTCCGTTCAGCCTAGCCCCCCGTGGTCGTCCCATCTGCAGTGATGAGCAGTCCCTCTCTAAATATACTGCGGGTCTCACTGAAGCCTTCACTGACCATAATTATCCTCCCATCCTAGTACAATAACAACTCTCCCGTGCCAATCTTTCCAGTCTCCTACCACCTCCCAAAATGCCACAGTCCGGCCACAAAGGAGCATTACCCTCGTAACTCAGTACCATCCGGGACTGGAGCAACTGAATTACATTATCCTCCAGGGTTTCCATTACTTCTCGTCGTGCCCTGAAATGAGAAATGTCCGACCCACTATCCTTCCCACCCCTCTTACCATTGTATTCCACAGTACACCAAACCTACACAATATACTCGTCCGTCCTTACAGAACTCCTGCTCCCAATCCCTTACCTCATGGCTCATACCCCTGTAATAGACCTAAATGCAAGACCTGTCCCATACATTCTTCTACCACCACCTACTCCAGTCCGGTCAC